>NC_040087.1:7879598-17879598 GCF_003369695.1 Bos indicus x Bos taurus | reverse complement strand
CACATTCAAGGGATCCCTAGATTAGAGGCAATTTGAACTTTAGACATTAAATAAGAAAATAAATTTTCTTATACTCTGGCTGCTGAAGACACACATCCAGCTCACTGTCCTAACATGGCAACAAAACCAGGGCCAAGTCTGAGGTGTACGTGGCTTGCATTCCCATGGTCATGAAAAGAAAGTGTTAGTCGCTCAGTCATGTCCGACTCCTTGCGACCCCATGGACTGTAGCCCGCCAGGCTCCTCAGTCCAAGGGATTCCCCAGGCAAGAATACTGGAGTGGGTTGCCATGCCCTTCTCCAGGACCCAGGAATCAAACCTGGGTATCCTGCATTGCAGACAGATTCTTTATCGTCTGAACCACCAAGGAAGCCCATTCCAACCCCTAAATGACACTCTGAAACTCAAAGGGAAGAAAAAAGCCAAAAGAGAGGTTTGGTTTGACAATAATAGCTGCTAAAGTCTTTACAATGATACCAAATTTGGGGGGAGACTACATAGAACGATGTTAAATGCACTGAACAAAATTCATTCAGTAAATCTTTATTATTTACGATGTGCCAGCTGCCATTCTAGGTACTGGGGAGGGGATATAGCATGAACAAAAAGAGTCGAGTCTCTGTTGTCAGGGAATGTAACATTTCACTTGGGGAAACAAGCAACAAATATGCACAAAAATAAAGATATAATAGGTCGGGTGATAATAAGAATCATGGAAAAAGTAAGGCATTATGGTAACTCATGGCTTCTAAGAGGACAGACCAGAAAACTCTTAGACCCTGTGGAGTGCAGGCAGAGATAAAAGGAGATTATCAAAGCCACAAAGTCACCCACGCACAAGGCCCTGATGATTGGTCTCACTGTGCAGCAGCATGATAAGACAGGTGGTTTCCAGCTGCTGGATGCCGGGGGGTGAGGGGAGGCGGGGAAGGCAAAGCCCGCAGTTCTGTGCTCCTCGACCCGAGTCAACACTCCAGGTGGCCTGAGCGGACCACAGAATCCCAGAGGAGCTTCCATGAGAAAACAGGGGAGGCTGTAGAGAGTGTTCCCAACCACTTTTTAAAAAATAAATTTTCCTTTTTAATATTTATTTATATTTGGCTGCTCCAGGTCTTAGCCATGGCATGAGGGATTTAGTTCCCTGACCCAGTCTCCCTGCACTGGGAGCTCCAGGGAAGTCCCCCCAGTCACTTTCTTACTGCTTTCTTCTTTACATTACTTATTGGCTGTTTTAAGAGCGTTGAGTCAAGTTCTCGTCATCATTTTTGCCCTTCCTTTAACTGGAAGCAGTCTTCGTGGTCTGGCCTGGGTTGGGCTAAGAACACAGTACAAATTGACATTGCTGGTGTTGAGGGTGGAGGTGGGATTCACTTTAGAAAAGGTGCTCAGACCAGACCTATCCAATGAAGTGACGCTGAGGAAAGACATGGATAAAGTAAGGCAGTGAGCCTTGGGCTGTATGTAGGGGCTGGAGGTAGGAAGAGTGGAATTCCTGACCCAGAAATAGCAAGTGTTAAAGTTCTGAGGCAGGATTGCTCCAGGTAGTTTAAAGAAAGGCGAGGCAGCCTCGTGACGAGAGGAACGAGAAAGGGGAAAGAGAGCCAGTGAAGGGGAGGTCAGGGGATTACTTCTGGCCTTGCAGAACATGTGAGAACTTTGACTTTTATTCTGAATGAAAATGGATTGCGGTGACTGACGTTAAGCGAGACTGGGGAAGGCCCACTCTAGCTGCCCTGTTTGGCAGGGACAAAGGCTCTAGGGACCAAAGGGACTAGGCTCTAGGGACCAAAGACAGAAGCA
Source organism: Bos indicus x Bos taurus (assembly GCF_003369695.1). Lineage (NCBI taxonomy): Eukaryota > Metazoa > Chordata > Mammalia > Artiodactyla > Bovidae > Bos > Bos indicus x Bos taurus. The sequence goes on along the minus strand of NC_040087.1, from coordinate 17,877,798 downwards.
GCAAGACTGCTTAGGAGGCTGCTTCACTGATCCAAGCAAGAGCTGACAGTGGCTCTGACCAGCATGTTAGCAGTAGGGAGTGAGAAGGGGCTGGCTTCCTGACAGTCTGTATTTTGAGGATAGAGCACGCCAGATTTGCTCCTTGATTAGGTGTGAGGTTTCTGAAAAAGAGAGGTATCAAGGATGAAGACACATTTTTAGCTTGAGCAATTGAGAAAAGAGTTGACACGAGAATATGGAAGGGCTAGATTATTTTTTTTTGCAGAGGTGGGTGGGGTGGATAAAATTTTCCTTTGAATATGCTGAATCTGGTATGCCTACTGGACACATAAAATGAGGATGTGAAAAGATAGCGACTATAGCTTTGGTGCTGTTTAGTTGCTACATCATGTCCGACTCTTTGTAAGCCCATGGACTGCAGCACACCTGGCCTCCCCATCCCTCACTATGGGCCAAGTTCATGAATCGGTGATGCTATCCAACCTTTAGCTTAGGGGGGATTTAAATGAGAAATTTCCCAAATGACAGATGTTTATTTGAAGGGATAAGTTATGTACTTGCCTTGGCCTTCAGTTTCAAAACAATCGGAAACTAAAATTTATAAGTTGTTTTTAGTGTTTATGATATAAATCTAATACTGGGACTGCTATATTTTCACTCCCCCTCCCCATCCAGATGTGAGGTTTACAATAAAGATACTTTCACAATGAAAACATTAAACAAAGATTTTAAAACATGAGCTATCCACAAAGAACTATGCATGAATGCTCGTTCCAACTTTATCCGTAATAGCCAAGCATTGGAAATAACTCCATATGCAGGACAAATGATAAATTATAGTATTTATTAAAAAGTAGAATTGTTGTTCAGTCGCTAAGTCATGTCCAACTCTTTGGCAACCTCATGGATTGTAGCCTGCCAGGCTCCTCTGTCCATAGAATTCTCCAGGCAAGAACACTGAAGTGGGTTGCCACTTCCTCCTCCAGGGGATCTTCCCAAGCCAGGGATTGAACCCGTGTCTCCTGCTTTGGCAGGTGAATTCTTTACCACTGCACAGCCTGGGAAGCCCCTAGCAATTAAAAAGAAACTACTCAGCAACTAAAAAGAAACACTGATTCATGCAACAACGTGGATGTCAAAAATATCGAGTGAAAAAAGCCAGACTAAATGATTACAAGTTCTATGACTCAAGTAAATTTCAAGAACAACCAAAAACTAATCTAGGGTCATAGAATTCAGCAAGTAGTTGCATCAGATGGAGGAAAAATTGATTGGAAAGGAGTACGAGGAAACTCTCTGGGGTAATGAAGTTGTTCTGATGATTGTTAACCCAGACATAGAAAATTGTCATAATTCACTGTATTGAATACATGTACATTTTATTAAATGTAAATTCTATCTAGAATACACAACAGGACATAAGCCAACTACTGAAAGGGTTATATACTACTGAAAAACCTGGGCAGAAAGCAATTAATCTAACTGAGCACAAACTGGGAGCTCTGAGTTTTCCAGCAATCAAAGCAAAAGGGAAGCATTATTTAGCTCTATTATCTAGTATCAGCATGTATAAAATAAAAAAATTTTCCTATCACTACATTTTAAAGAATATCCAGGGGCATTCCCTGGCAGTCCAGTGGTTAAGACTCAGCACTTTCAATGCAGAGGGTATGAGCTCCATTCCTACTCCGGGAACTGAGATCCAGCATGCCAAAGTGCAGTCAAAAAACAAAAAAGACTATTTAGATAAAAATATATTACAATTTTTTTGCAATAAAACCTTCATAAAAGTTGAAGAAACATTCCAGGCTCATTTTTATTTCTGTGAGTCCTCAACAGAAGGAAGAGAATATTAAGTTATGGGTCCATGAAGGAGGGCCTCCCTGGTGGCTCAGTGGTAAAGAATCTGCCTGCAATGCGGGTGACACGGGTTCGATTTTTGGGTCAGGAAGATCCCCCAGAGAAGGGAACGGCTACCCACTCCAGTATTCTTGCCTGGAGGATTCCACGGGCAAAGAGAGCCTGGCAGACTACAGTGCATAGGGTTGCAAAAAGTCGGACACTGAGCAACTTTCACTATGAAGGAATTTCTATGGGAAACCTGAAGGAGGCATTCAAGGTAGCTTTCTAGACTGCCACCTAGCTGCAAGGATAGAATCTAGGGACTCATTCTTGAGAAATAAAGGATTCTCAGATTTCATAAGCTCACTTTTCTGCATGCCTCAGCTGGGTTTGTGACAGGAGTTGGATATCAGATAATTAGGGGTTAACTAAAGTGGAATGTTCTCTGGAGTTGGTTAAAACCATATATGTGGAGTTCAGCTACTGAACTTGTATTTGGTTAATTATATGTTTAAGAACCTTTCTGGGACGTCCCTCGTGGTCCAGTGGTTAAGACTTTGACTTTCAATGCAGGGGTACAGGCTGGATCCCTGGTCAGAGGAGCTTAGATCCCACATGCCTCTCAGCCAAAGAACCAAAACATGGAAACAGTATTGTAACAAATACAATAAAGGCTTTAAAAATGGTCCATTAAAAAAAAAAAAAAAAGCCTTAAAAGAAAAAAAGTTCTAAGAAGCTGCCATATTCACACCCACATAGAAAACCATGCCTGGGTCTGCTTAGTTGGGACTTAATCGATAACTTCATCTCTGGCATTTAGGTACCTCTTCTGCAACTCCTTCCTGTGCTTCCCAGCAGCGCTGTAATTGACAAAATTAGGCAGGAAGTACTTTGTTAGGGCTTTCATGGTGGCTCAGCTGGTAAAGAATCTGCCTGCCAATGCAGGAGACAGTAAGAGATCCAGGTTCAGTCCCTAAATTGGGAAGACCGACTAGAGGAGGAAATGGCAACCCACTCTAGTATTCTTGCCTGGGGAATCCCACAGACAGAGGAGTCTGGCGGGCGACAGTCCGTGGCGTCACAGAGTCGGACATGACTGAGCACGCACACACACACAGTACTTTGTTCAGGACTCCCAGCTTTTAACACATTTAGCATCCTTGGCTCCACTCAGGAAGTACAAGTAGCATCCATAGCCTTAAGACAACCAAATAGTCCTGCTCTGTTTTTAAACTTAGCATCACCCCTTTCAGTAAACACTGGGGCTTAAAACAAAGTTGGTATCCTTTTGAATGTGGAAGAGCGTCTGATCCCAAATTCAGTGGAATCACATGACACAGAAAAAGATATAAGCTTGGTTTAGGGGAAACATTTGGGGGACATATAATATCAGTTATCCACGTCTGTCATACAAAAACTTGAATACGGTTCTCACAGAGCATTTTACTTAGAACAAGGCTATGTCTTTACATGATGAGCCTACCAGGATGAAACAGCAAGTAAAATCCTCAGCAGCTGAATTAGTTGAACCCACAAAATGTTGCTCATTCATTCAATAAATATTAATTGAACTGTCCATTCGAATGAAGATTATCTGCCCCAAATACTTTGGTTATAATAAAATTGATGTTAAAACTTTTTGTTTTCTAGATACAACTGATCAGGAAGTTACTTTATTCCTTCATTCAGTGTTAAGACCTATTACCTGCCAAGCAGAGAGGACACAGTGGTAAGCTTTGCTGATAGTCTACTAGAAGGTTTCAGGGAAATAGATGATAAATACAGAAGTTATTAATATTAGAATTAAAGAGTTATAGTGACTTTTCCTGAGGAAATTTTAAAATTGAGATATAAAGGATGAATAGAAATTAAATGTTTTGTTTGTGGGGATCAGGAGGGGTTTAGGGAGAGAGAAAATTGTTTTAGGCAGGGGCACCAGATTATACAAAAGCCAGAACAGGTTAGCATGAACACAGAAAAGTGGTGCAGACAAATCTAGTGAGTGCAGAATGTTAGGGCTTGGAAGATTTCGACCTTTCTCCTAAGTGTAGCAAAACACCATCATAAAATTTAACAAAAAAAGAGACACGATCAGACTTACGTTTAACCCAACTCATTCAGATCCAGAATGGATAGATTGGAGAAAGCCAACTTAGATTTTGGAAGTGACAGCTAGACAACTGGGTGGGCAACGTTATTACGTAGTCAAGGTGATGGTGGGCGAGACAAGGGAATGAAGGTGGAACAGGGAGGAATGACTGATTCACTGAGTAAGTAATTAAGAGCTCCAACTATATGCCAGCGGCCTGTTAAGATACTGACGAGTCCAGTGGGGGAAATAAGCAAGAACAAAACAAACTTTCAATCATAGTACCATAAAGGAGAAATACGTGATACTATGAAGTCGTGAAACTTTTCCTAACGTTTCAGGTCTCTTTTGAGAAAGGGAACTAGATTCTCCAGATTGACTAGAAGTCAACTACAGGGCATGGTGAAGAATGAATAGGAATAATTTTCAAGGGAGGAAAAACAGCATTTACACTGTAAGGAAGCCAGTGTGAGAGACTCCAAAGAGCAAAAGGGGAGTTTGATGAAGATGAGGTTGCAGAGGTGGGATAGCACTGTATTATGCAGCAGTAAGGAATCTGTCCTTTATTCTAAGAGCTAGGGAAAGCCTTGAACATGTTTTAAAGCTGCGTGTATTATTATTAAAACACACATACACACACATCAAATTTGCGTCTTGAAGAGATTGTTGTGGCTGCAGTATGAAGAATAGATTGCGGGGGTGAAGTGGATATTAAGCCATCTCTGCAAAAACCATGAAGATGCTGGGAGGTGAAGGACTTGGTGACTGGGGAAAGGATGGGGTTTCTGGGTTGGGCTTCTAAAAACACGCTCCCAGTTCATGACAAGTAAGAGCACATCATCTGACTAGAATTTTTTTTTTTTTTTTTTAATATTTATTTGGCTGACTATGTCTTAGCTGTGGCATGCAGGATCTTCAGTCTTTGCTGAATCATTTGTTGCAACATGTGGGATCTAGTTCCCTGACCAGGGATGGAACCCGGGCCCCCTGCACTGGGAATGTGGAGTCTCAGCCACTGGACCACCAGGGAAGTCCCTGTTCTCACCTTCTTACTCACTAGGGCAAGAATTACATCTTTCCCTGGTCATCTAAAAATTACATGCTACATTACACTTTCAACTGTCAACAATGGTGGGAATGGGACTAAAAAGGATGGTAGAAAGAGGGGGGCATTCGCTTTTTACCATCAACATTTCTATATTACATGACTTTTACAATAAAAATGGGAATACAAATGTAAGCTGAAAATTGAATATAGAAACGCCATCAAATTATTTACAAATATAAGCAAGAAAGCTAGGATTACCTTGTTTTATGCCACTTAGAAATGGATTTTGAGCTCTCAAAAGCCCACTCCCACCCATCTGCTTCTTGGGACTCATCTGCAATAGAAGACTGGAGGGATTAAGAGTCCACACCAAATAAAGGCTACAGTATGTGCAGGAGATGCAAGGTACGCGAGTTCAATCCCTGGGTCAGGAACATCCCCTGGAGAAGGAAATGGCAACCCACTCCTGTATTCATGCCTGGAGAATCCCATGGACAGAGGAGCCTGGTGGGCTATAGTCCATGGGGTCGCAGAGTCAGACACGACTGAGTACACATACGTATTTTTTAAATCTTAAATTGTGACTAATATTTTGTCAGTAAGATAAAAGCCTAACAATGATCAATAGTGAGAGAGCAGACTAGACTCTGCTTTTCCCTCATGTAATACTTGAATGAGAAAGACCCAGAGAGAAGAAAGCTAACCCTGACTTTGGACAAGACATTTAACCAACTGACAGCTCTGTAGTTTTGTGGAGCTGAAACGATGTCCTTTTTATACACACATACACATGAAGTCCTCACCTGGGAAGCTGAACCCCAAAGAGTTAAACATGCAAGGACTGGTGCCCATCATTCAGAGCAGGATTCATATAATTCCAGCCAACAAACTCCTCTCTAGGTGGAAAGGAGGTGTCCAATGAACTATTAAATGTGCACTTAGCAGGATGTTAGCCATTCAGCCAGCATTAACTCATAACCGCATTCAAATGTGGAATCTGGACTTTTTCCTTCCAATAATCCATTTGCTTCTTGTTTTATTATTAAACTGCCTTTGAGTTTCTTTATAGTCTACACCCCACTTCTGCTGTTTGAGATGAATACCCCTGAGAACACTGTTTTGTTTTGCTTTGTTTTTGCATCCTACTTATTTTAACATGGATGTGGAGAATCTAAAATGGACACAGCAAAAGCAGAAAATTTAAAAACATGCACTGAAAAACAGGATCAGTGTTTACTTGCTAACACGTACCAGTGACAGGGGTTCCCAAAAACCTAGATAGGGGTTGCCAACAACTAGACGGCCCTGTACAAAGCTTTCACATTTATTATTTTGTTCCATCTTCTGCCACAGTGATCGGACCAGAGACCTAACGACGTGCAGAGATTTTAATCTTCTGACGTGTGCTCTTTATTCAGCCATGCAATAGGATGTTTCTGGAAGGGAGCTGGATTAGAGCAATCGTAGATAAACAGGCACATATACAAGACGGAGAGCCTCAGGGAAGTCAAGGGGAGGGAAGCATGTATGAGTCTCCCCCGCCCCCCCAGGAAACTGGGCAGTCCTCTCTGCCTGGCTGGTTCGGTCATCTTCTCACTCACTTCCTCTGCCTTCTGCTTTCCCCAGGCTCACGACCACACCACGACTGTAGTCTCAGGCATGGCATATGAGGGTACATATGCCGTGTATGGCGTATGGCATGTATGGCATTCAAAGGGTACAACCCTGAATCTCAGCTGGAGCTCCAAAATTCCTGGGCCACATCTGACTGACCAAGCTTGGGCGAGAGGGACACCTCTGGTCAACTGACTCTAAAAAAGGGATACACAACTCAGCATTTTTAATGGCAAAAATGTCATACCGAAATGTCCAACAAGAGAGCACTTACTAGAAAGTTACACCACACCCACAATAAATACAATGCACCCTTTAAGATGCACAATGTTCAATGACCTGGCAAAGTGCTTACGTTAAGTGGAGGAAAAGACTATCAAACAGTGAAGACACAGAAGTGCATACACCAAAATAACAACAAAAAACACAGTCAGTTCTTGGTAGGGAATAATTTCCCCTTTTCCTTGTGTTTCTATGTATTTTCCAAATCTACAAAGAGCATGCTGCTATTACAGTAAGATGATACAGTTTTCAATATACACTCGATTCCTTATTATGATTATTGCTGGGTAATGGAATTACAGAGGATCTTTATTTTCTTATGAGTTTTTTTTTTTTTTCTTTCATTCATTTGAACTGTCCACTCGTGGTAAAAAAAAAAAAAAAAAGACAACGCTTTGTGTTCAGCACATCATTTTGGTCCTCTTCCTGGACACACCTGATGACTACATTCCCCACCTCCCTTACCACTGGCCTGAGGTCATAGGGCTGGGTTCTGGCCAATGGAAATGGGGAAAAGTGATGCGTACCCTAGCAGGCCCACCCATAAACCCCTGCAGGATCTACCACTCCCCAACTCTTCTTCCAGGGCAAGTCTGAGGATTCAAAGCTGGCACTGTCACAAGATGGGCAAGTCTGGGTCCCTGGGAACCTTTTTGCCACATTGAAGTAATGATGAAAACAGACCAAAGTCCTGCTGTCCGAAACCACTGAGATGCTGGAATTGTTACAGCAGTTCATCTATCCTATTATCCTAAAAACTAAGATGCTCCATCCAGAACACAAACCTTCACTATCAGTCCATGATCTGTTAGAAAGAAGTCCTCAGGATGGCAGAAACGGCCACCATAACCTGGTCTCATGCACTTCACATCCCAAAAATCTCACTGACCCTTCTATGCTAAGTCACTTCAGTCGTGTCCGACTCTGTGTTGACCCCACAGACGGCAGCCCACCAGGCTCCCCCATCCCTGGGATTCTCCAGTCCATGGGATTCTCCAAGCAAGAACACTGGAGTGGGTTGCCATTTCCTTCTCCAATGCATGAAAGTGAGAAGTGAAAGTGAAGTCGCTCAGTCATGTCCGACTCTTAGCGACCCCATGACTGCAGCCCACCAGGCTCTTCCATCCATGGGATTTTCCAGGCAAAAGTACTGGAGTGGGGTGCCAAGGCTTCTAAAACGTCTGGACCCAATCTTCCCCTATTCCAGCACCAATCACAACTGTGTTACAATTAGTTGGTTATTAATCAGTTCCTTTCATGAGACTGACAGTCTCTACTAAGGCGCAGTTGTCTTTGTTTTTCACAGGTATAACTTTAACACTTAATGCCATGTGCTGGGCATATAAAGGATGCGACGTATCTGCTCAATGAATTAATAATGTGTTCCTAAGTGTTCATAGCCCCTAAAAACCATGAAATTTTAGTGTCTTGGAGGCACGGAAAAGCAATTCTCATTTCATCAGAATATATTCTCTTCTAAAACAAATTTCAATCCCCAAGTATCTGTCTACCAGCCTAAAGCTTTTACAGTATTACTGAAAGGAAACCAAGAGCCAGGACTCAAAATAATATCCTGGTTAGCCTAGTACTGGTTCCTAGACTAAATCCTTTATGGGTTTGTAAAGCTTTAAAAAGTCTGACTTCTTAAATTCAGAACTGGAATTTGTCTCAAGAATTTACAGTGAAATTACTCTTAGATATTTTAAATAGAGGTGGATTCTAAATTATTTCAGATAGGAAACAAACTTAGAAATATAAGAATCACCACTGTAACTCAAAATGCTCCATTTGTGAGGAGATATTCCCAGGAAAGCACTTTAGTTTATGCTCCTTGGAAAGTTTAGGTTTAATGACAGCCCTTTCATTAAATACAAAAACATTCCTTCAAAATGTTTAAACAACATCTTGAGTCTTAGATGTTACTCGAACAGTATCCATGAAGAATACACTTATAAAACCTATGACTTTACCCACTGTATATAGAGAACTGGAATTTTAAGAAATAGTTTCTTCTTTAATATGGATTACCTCAAGATATGAAGAACCAAATTACTCTTTGGTTTTATTATATGGGAAAAACAACACACAGTCCTTTAGTCAAACAACTTTGTGATATTTATATTCCATTGCACAGGTAGAGATTATACAAATTAGTAATACAAGTTATTTCCTTAAATTCCAAACAGTTTCTAAAATATCATTACACCAGATGCCTAGAATATTAAAACATCGAGGTGGAAATCATATTCTAAGTAGTTAAATATGACACTGAAAATATTACACATTTTAATTAGAGGAGAAAATTAAAATGTGTGCTAAAATGCTCTAACAAACTAAGTAGCAGGGCAACAGCTACAAGTAAGTCCCCGTGGTCCATTTTTACGTATGCATATATGTGATTATTAGAGAACCTCTCTTCTTGAAAATGCATAATTAAAACAAAAAAAATCTGGATACATGGATTAATGAAATTTAAACATTTCCTAATACCTAAGCTCTATGATGAAGTGTACTATTACCTATGACTTCATATAACTAATTCAAGAGAAAAGACACCACACTTGGAAAAAAAAAAAGATTTTTAAAGATAATGGTTTTAATTGAGTTAATGAGATGAAAAAATCGTGAAGCCCTATGTTCTACTTACATGAAAGAAGATTTTTTAAAAAATAATCACTGCACAAAATACAAAGGGTGGGGTTATGCTGTGGTATTAAATTTCTCTCCATTATGTTTTTCTTGACTGTTCAAGGGCAAATTAAAGTTTCCACGGCAAATCTGTTCTCAAAATGCCGAATCGTAACACAGACGTCAGCTGAACGTTTCTGAATACCTGTTTGAAAAGAAAAGTTTTTAAAATTTCTGGTTCTTTGGTAATAAATATTCATATTAATCTTCACAACTATTATTCAGACATATACAAATATTTTACTCTATCTGTAGTCCATTAACTTCTGTAGTTTGATTTAATATGGCAGAAAATAATTTCCGCTCTTTTCTAAACTAAGTATCTTTACAGAGGTTGATAACAGTAACAATGCCATACGTACAAATTTGTGACCTTGAAGGTAACAGAAACATTCTATATCTTGATATGGTGGTGATCTGTTGAAATTCAGAACTACACACTAAAAAAGGGTGAATTTTATTATACGTAAAATTATGGCTTTAAAAAAATTATGAACCATGAAGTTCATTTCACAATGTAAGACATCAAGCCTCAGGTTTCAGGTAACTCATCATCAAAGTTATCATCAAACAGCAGATCAGAATCATCAAAAGTGCCAACAAAAAGCCAGGAATGCATTTAACCAGGTGCCACAATTTCAAAGAAATCACATCATAGTGTATCTGCGTGGCATGTCTTACTTTCTAAAGCTCCCTCACCTGTACTTTCATTGTATTTTTTGAATGATCTTGAAAAGAAATGAGGAGATAACATCATCACATGAGAAAACAAAGGTTAAGTGATTTGGCAAAGCTACCGTAGTTGTGCCAATGCTTTTAATTCTTCAGTCCAGTTCCTTTCTAAACCACCTGACTGGTTATCTTCAATGTGATCCAAAAGGCACACACTGCTTAGAACCTGAGTGCACACCTGAGAGCTACTTTAGAGACTCTTTGGGTAAGCAGAGCTTGCATAGTGTGGCTGAACCAAAGTGGGAGGGTGGAAAGGCAGACAGGGGGACCATATGGAAAGTGAACTAATAGCACATCTAGGAAATGAATTTCACATTCACCTATGCTCTACATCTGAAAAGACGAGATTTAGAATTAAGATGATTCTTCAGCAATCTAGAAATATACAGTGTACAATATAGTTTTATTTCTTACTCATGGCCAATGTATTGGTAACAATGACAAGCTTACAACTAAATCTAACTTAACACAATGAAGTGAAACAAACTTTTCTGCCAACACTCTTAACATTCAAAAGTATTACCTTTAATGGTTTCTCTGCGTTGCAGTTTATAAGTTTCCTTATCATGGCACAGTCGATAAATATAGAAACCCAGGTGATCAATGTTTTCAATGCGATCAGTGATGACCATGTGTTCATGAATCAGATATGACTGAGGCAAGTAGGTCCCAGCCTACATTTGGAAAAGAATTATATTACATGGATATCTCAAAACATACATTGAACAGACAAGGAAAACAAACAAAATTTTTAGAGATTGTAATACAAAACAGAGGTTGGCAAACTATTATCCACCATCTGTTTCTATAAAGTTTAACTGGGGACTTCTCCGATGAGCCAGTGGTTAAGAATCTGCCTGCCAATGCAGGGGACACAGTTCGATCCCTGCTCTGGGAAGATTCCATATGCCATAGGAAAACGAGGCCCAAGAGCCATAACTACTGAAGCCCATGCACCCTAGAGCCCATGCTCTGCAACAAGAGAGAGCCCGCACACTGCAACAAAGACCCAAGTGCAGCCAAAAATACATAAATCAATAACTTTTTAAAAGTTTTATTGGAGTATAGTTGTGCCCATCTGTTTACATATTGTCTATGGTATCAAAATTGGATAGCTGCAACACTGACCTTATTTCTTTAAAGCCTACTACTTATTCTCTGGCCCTATGATGTAATTTAAGAAATCACATTTTAATTTCAATAAATAAAATATTAAAAGAGACAAGGGGAAAAAACCCCAAACCACCAGTCTCAGTTACCTGTCATAAGATGCTTATTAGCTATACTGTCAGTAAGATGGGCTCCTATAGGGCTAATTTCTCAATAAGGAATTCCAAGATCCTATAACAGCATCAATAAGAAGAAGTGTCTGAAAGTTTTATACCTTTATGTTAATAAGTAGCTCTAATAGGTTTTTGGGTGGCATGACAATGGAAGTGTTCAGAGGAATCACATAGCACTTATCCAGGTTAAGATCCAAATAGGCGGTAAGTTTCTGGGAAGAAAAAGATGATATTTTTGTTAGATTCATGTATAAATATTACAAATATACAAATAGGCAGCAACTGGATTTTTTTTTTTTTTTTTTTTAGCAACTGGATTTTTAAGAACAATTTGTACCATTAAAATGGGTTGGCTTTACAATGTGTCAATCACTTGCATTTCAACAAATCAAGAATTTGGTAGGATAGGAATGGAAGTAGTAAGGGGAGAGGAAATTCTGCTACTAGTCAGTATTTACATACTGATTAGGTAATAACAAACTATTAAAACTAGCTCCAATACCCTATCATCTGATTAAGAGACTTAGTCCCTGCACTTATAAACCATCATGCCCTCCAAGGCATCCATCTATTGTACATAAAAATTAACTTCTCTCTGATGCATCTAGAAACTATTGGCTAGTTACTACCATCCACCAGAGAACGGGATGAAACTGACTGAAAGAAGTCAATTAAATGACTCTGTTCTTGTGGTTCAAATGAGAAACCATGATTGAGAAAGACTAACTCAACAGGATGGTTCTAAGGATTTAAATGAGTTAAACCAAAACATGTAAATATTTAGATTTCTAAAAGCAATTTAACAGCAGAGAAGGAACAGCATCTGGTGTGCATTAAGACAGACAAGGAAAGGGGAAGAAAAAGTAGGTTCCCTGAGGGTTGGCCTCAGACAAAGAGTCCATCAAATGTTGGGAGTTTTTCTTGTAGGGCAGAAAAAACCCAAGGCCTTTTTAAAAACTTTCTTTTCAAACAGTAAACCGTAAATAGAATAAATTAGCCAATATTAAAATTAAAACTACAAAAGCATCCATCAAGGGACCTGCATTCTTTTTACAGTTCAGGGCACCTGGCTCACCTTGTTGAAGTCATGAACGATATTGGCAGGGTCACTATCTGCAAACTCTGGGACAGGCACGCTGATGAATTCAACCTCGTCTTCCTCAAAGATCTTGATATTTTCCTCAATGGTCTGGTAGCGAGAGGCTGGGGCGTCTGCAGAAGGCTCATTTAAGACGACATCATCTTTGATGTACTTTATTCCACAGTAGTAGACGTCATCTGGCTATAGAGAGTTTAAACACTATTTCAGCAATGCAGTGGGAGACAGGTTTTTAAATGGTAAGTATTACTTAAGCTGCCACCTTTATCTAAATAGCATTTTGCTTGCAAACTCCTACTTTTAGATGACAAGTCAGACAGTTTAATTACAAAGTGAACACATTCTTTAAGATCAGGTGTTGAAGTATTGTAAAAAAAAAACCAGTTTCAGAAGGAAAAAAGCAGTTGATTTCTCCTTTACTTTTTGTATTTGATTAAAAATAGACTATAAAAGCAATTATCCATCTGGTGACAAGTAAATTTGAAGAAACACACACCTCTTTCTACCTGCAGACCTTAATTTTATAAAAGGAATATATTCAGAAACCAGGAATATTTTTCTTAAAGAATATACTTTTAATTTTGCTGTGATTCACTGATTACATGATTTTTCTCTTATTAGCCAAAAAAGGGATGGTTTTTCTGTCACTTCTATAGGCATACAGGTAGCTCTCATTTTTCCTTAAAATATACCACAATTAAATGGAAAATATCAGATTACAGCAAATCATTATAAAGATTTTTTTTAATTAGGCATATATAATAAAGATTATGAGTATATAACAAAAAGATAGATCAACAAATATCTCTTGACAGTGGAAGTGCAATGACTTTTTATGTCGAAAATACATTTCTTATAAAAAACTACATTAAGAAAGATGACTTGTATTTCACTAATGTCTATCACCATGCTATTATCTCAAACATACAGAAAATAAGCACAAAACTTATACATGCACTATAGAATGTTTCATTATTTTAATAAAATCTATTTGTCAACAGTTTCTCCAAATTCTGGTATATTAAATGAAATAAACCTACTGGATTAAATCCAGAGAAATAAGTCACAAAAGAGAAATCATAAATCTTAATAATTGTAATCAGAAGAAAAAAAACTATGTCTCAATCCACTGGGATTCCTATTCTATAATAAATTACAAACAACTTTCATCCTAAATTACATCAGCATTATTGCCAAAGTCCCAATTCTTACGATAACCCAATGGCTAAGAAAGAGGCAGAGAGAAATGCAACAAGTGTACTCTGGGCCCAGAAGCAAAAAGCTACTGTAGGGAAGCCCAAAATGTCGATGCAATAAACTATAGTTTATCAACATGACATCTGAGGCTGGTATATTTATTCAATTGGCAACTGAAAAATCCTATAACTTAGCTATTAATTATGGTAGGAAAACTGAGGGTTAGTCAGTTTTGAAAAATCATCCAGCAATCTATATCTTTCAGTCAGCAGCATTTCAAAACAATGTTATTCTGCTTTTAATGACTGTCTACTAGGTTCAGCGAACTTATGCTCAGGGAATTTTTGAACATAACCAAAAACAGAACCACCACTCTGGCTAAAAGGCCACGGACAAAAAGCACAGGCTTAGAGTAAGTTTGGGCCAATCTTCTAGTACAGGTGACAGAAAGGCAGAAGTGTCCTTAGCATTCTCCCACTTACTTGAAATGCAAAGTATTTGTACAGGTACGCTCCCCCCAGAATGACACCTGCGAGCATAAACGCCAGTCCAAAGCACATGCACCAACACCAAGCTCTTCTTTGGCCAACCGGAACCACTTCATCTGGGTCCTGAAACGTGAAAGACTGAGGGTCAGTATCTTATCTCCAGTCAGAACCACAGAAATGTCAGGCCTGAAAGAAACCTTAAGAATTAACACTTTGTAAACAAAAATACAAAAGACCAAATAAGTCAGATCGCTACTCACAATTCACCAGGAATGATTCAGTGGTGGCACCGGGCCCCAGCATGATGCCTCCTGAGCTGAGACACCAGGCCCTTGGGAGAGTTTTCTTCTGACGTTCAGCATCCCACCTGCCACCCATACCTCTAGAGCAATCAGTAACATACTCAACAATTTCTACTTTCTGTGCATAATTTTTGTGGTTAAAATATCTTCTAATATTTAAAAATTCAGAAAAGGCTACAACTTTGTCATGCAAAATTATGGTGCTGAGTCATGTGTATCGGGCTTCTCCTATGGCTCAGTGGTAAAGAATCTGCCTGCCAATGCAGGAGAGATTCAGGTTAGTCCTTGGGTCGAGAAGGTCCCCTGGAGAAGGGGATGGCAACCCACTCCAGTATCCTTGCTTGGAAAATGTCATGGACAGAGGAGCCTGGCAGGCTATAGTCCATGGGGCCACAAAAAGTCATACGTGACCAAGCACGCATGCACATCTTGTGTATTACAACTTCAGGGTATGTGAGGTTATTCATAAAATTATATGTCAGCCTGCTGCAGGTAGTTAATATTTCACACTAGGTACAAAGCCATTCCTAACCAAACACAAGAAAAATTAACAGGAAAACTGGGACAGACCAAATAATATTAAACAGATTCTTTAAATAATCCGAATCTCAAAGAAGTAGGACAAATATATTCAGAAATAATTCCATTAATGCATTGCTCTACCCTAAAGAATCCCAGTTTAAGAAAGTTTTTCACTTTAAAGATAGAAGCAGTAGAAAATTGAGGAAAGACTCAGTAGGAAAAACTTAATGATTAAGAGACATACAACTAGTATGCAATTGTTAGAATTCTGATTCCGACCCATTCAAGGAGGTAATTTAGCCCTGAAACATCACATCACCAAGGATCAGGATATGAACAGTCCTTAGATACACTTGCCTTCTAACTCAGTCCTTCCACCCTGCCACGTCAAAGTTGCAGCTAACTTATCTGTACCCAGGTTTATGTGCAAAGAGCTAACAAAAAAATGAGATTAGCTGCTGGTGTTATATAACAAGTGGCTCAAAAAACAGTACAGACAGCAAAAGAGAGGCTCCAATGGACTTGGAACCAACATAATAAAAGATGACCTAGTAAGTAGGATGTGTGTGCAGCCTCTCAAGTACTGTACATAACTCTGACCTTTACTTGGAAAACTCACTATTGGATGGGTTAAAGGACAAAGTAGACTTGACCCCACAATTACACAGATAAATAGGATATAACTTATAAGTTAGGAATGAAAACTGTATGAACGATGCTGGAGGGAATTCTCTGGTGGTCCAGTGACTGTGACTCCGAACTTTCAATGCCTTGGTCCGGGATCAATCCCTGGTTGGGGAACAGGGATCCTGCAAGTAACGTG
The DNA here is from genome assembly GCF_003369695.1 of Bos indicus x Bos taurus. Lineage (NCBI taxonomy): Eukaryota > Metazoa > Chordata > Mammalia > Artiodactyla > Bovidae > Bos > Bos indicus x Bos taurus. The sequence continues at coordinate 17,861,789 of NC_040087.1, read as the reverse complement.
GCACAGCCAAAACAAAACAACACAACAAAAAAAACAACACTGGATATAGTTGAAGCAAGAGCTCAGAGAGGAAAGAATGAAAGCTAAAGCTACGTTTTCAATTCTAAGATGAGGAATCTTAACTTGCTATCACTCGGGAAAAGCCCAAGCCCATGTAACCCAGCCAACCAAGGACAATTTTAAGGCACCTGGGTTGGTTGAAGTTTAAACACTGTAGAAAAAATGTCTCTAATTCTAGGGATTAACTCAGATGCTGTGAGATCATCACACTTTGCTGTGGTAGGTGTACCTGTCAACAGACTGTATGTATACTTAGAGAGGACGACAAGTGCATTGCAAGAAGTAGTGTGTACCAGAGAATACACCTAAGGAATGTATCAGGTCAGGTAAGACATCCCATCTGTGAACAGAATTCCATGGAGTCATCAGGCATTATGAAACCCGAATACCAAAGAACATACAGTGTTTTGCTTGAGCCCTTGTCTGACACCAATATCTAAGAAGACAGGAAACAGTTCCAAGGATAATTAATTTTAGGGTGGAGGCAGGGTGGGGAGATGCAAATGACAGATGGACAACAGTGAATTCTACATATTTGGTATCAGCTGCTGAGACTGTCAGATGTGTGTGTAACAGCCCCCTGTTTTGGCAGGCCCTCTTCAGTAGCAGCACTTCAAGCAGCAGCCAGAGAGCATGCGCAGACCCTCGTAAAGGAATACGCAGTCCCAACTGTTAATCTGATGACAAGTTTCCAGGCCTTTTGCTCTATCATTTCTAACGAGTCAACAAGCAATATTTTCAAGACTAAATTATAAACGTCCACTATGGGCCAAGTGCTATGGGTATATAGCCACGGCCAAGAAAGAGAGCATTCAGGTCAGCCTGGAAAATCAATCTACAAAAAAGAACATAAATATGATACAAGCTCTAACAGGTGAAGGTAGAGAACACAGGAGGACTGATTTGGGAAAGACTTCTCAGGGGAGAAAATACTGGAGTGGAATGAAGGACAAATACTCATTAACGCAGAAGGTGGAGTTAAAGGGCATCATATGTAGGGCAAAGAATGAATAACCAGAACGCGCTACTTCTCCAGAGCCACCTGGGGTATGGCTAGAGTGCCCAACGTGGTGGCAACTGATGCAGAGATGGGAATGGACAAGTTACTGGGGCAGCTCACAAAGGTACTTTATGCAACATGCTATCTCTTGTTCATTCAAAAATCACATTTCAGGACTACGGCAATAAAAATTTAAATTTCCCCAAAGAATCTAACTTCTACAATCATTTATTTCTTAAAAGAGGTACCAGGTCTTCAAAGTCTAACTAATCTCTTGTTTTCTCTAAATTCCTGTAAGGTTAGTATGGTAGCACCAACCCAACCTTGGCATTTAGTTGGCACTCAGTAAGTAATTGATGAGTGGATAAAATTTAAAAGCTTTAAAACTTGGTTATTTTTTAATGACCGACCCCCAAAGTTACATCAACAGCCAGCATGGTAATGAAAGGTGGGGGCAACATAAGAATTTATTAACCCACAAGAGACTGTGGCTCTTTAGCGAAGAATAGTAGCCCTAAGTGGGAGAAGGCAATGGCAACCCACTCCAGTGTTCTTGCCTGGAGAATCCCAGGGACGGCGGAGCCTGGTGGGCTGCCGTCTATGGGGTCGCACAGAGTCGGACACGACTGAAGTGACTTAGCAGTAGCAGCAGCAGTAGCCCTAAGTACTTAGCCCAGCTCAACATTAAGGGCCTGTTATTTGCAACGTGCTGTGCTACGTCCTGTGGGAAATTCAAATGTGATTAAGACATGGCTGAGACCTTAAGCAATTTACAGTTAAAATTAACAGTATGCATGACAGTTAAATGATGTTCCTTTATTACAGTCTTAGTCATGGAGAAGTGATGAAAATATACTCAAGATAGAAGAGTTTTTAACCTAAGTGACTTAAAAATGTATTTTAAATAACTAAATTTTAAAACTTGAAAGAGTAAGCTCAGAGGGAAAAAAAAGCCACATATAAGATTAAAGAAGAGCCCCATGACCATCTCAAAATACGTAGGAAATGCATTTGATAAACTCTCACTCCCATTCATAATAAAATCTTTTCAAACTAGAACAGTTGAAATTCATTAACATGAAAAAGGTTAATGATCAAAAATCTGTCCCAAACCTCATATGTAACAGTTAAGCTTCAGAGTTAAACCATAACCTTTCAAGTCAGGAATATGAGGACGCTCACTAGAAATGATTCTTTTTGTTCCAACGCTGTACTAGAGATCCTACGTAGCACAAAAATGACAGAACGTGGACAGAAAAGATTAGGAAAAAGAATACAAAGCTGTCATTACGTTAAGTGATATAACTGTCTCTGCAGAAAACCTGAGACAGCCACATTATTCAAACTAATTAGAGTTCAGCAAAATTGCTTTAGATCAGTAATTAAAAATCAACAGGTCAAAGATTTATACATAAATAGTCAGAGCACCACTATTCATAATAGCCCCAAAGCAGAAACAACTATCCACTAACTGACACATGGATAAATAAAGTGTGGTTTAATCACACTGAATCTCAAAAACATTAGTGTGAAAAAATTCCAACACAAAAGACTAGCTATGAAAAGGAAAAACTACAATGACAGAAAGCAGCTTAGTGGCTGTCAGGGTGAAAGGAAGATAGAAGAGCCCTGGGGAAATTTTTTAGGGTGATGGAAATGTTTCATATCATGAGTGGTGGTGGATATATAACTTTACACAATGACCATAATTTCAATCAAGTTATATACATAAAACAAGTGCATTTTACTGTCTGTAAAGTTGTGTCTTTTTCTTTTTGGCTGCTCTGGGTCTTCGTTGCTGTGAGTGGGTTTTCTCTACTTTTGGGGGACGGGCTTCTCGCTGCAGTGGCTTCTCCTGTTGCAGAGCATGGGCTCTAGGGTGCACAGGCTTAGCAGTTGAGGTGCACGGCCTTAGCTGCCCCTTGGCATAAGCAATCTTCCCAGACCAGGGATTGAATCTGTGTCCACCACACTGGCCGGTAGACTCACTAGTTCACCAAGGAAGTCCTACTGCCTGTAAAGTTTATTTCAATATGGGGAGTGAGAGAAAAAAATATCAACTGAGTTCCTATACTGTCGGCAATAAAAGAAAGTCTAACGACACCAGTGCTGGAAAAGTGTGGAACAATGGGAATTGAGAACTTTCGCACAAAGACAGGAGCTGGTACAAATGTTTTGAATGACAATCTGGCAGGATCTAATACAATTAAAGGTATGTACATATCTTACAAGCCAGTAATTCCATTCCTAGCACTATAACCCTAAACACTTTTGTACACAGAAAGAGGCTCAATAATGATAACTGCAGAATGGTCATTAAGAAAAAAACTGGAAATAAATGTCCATCAAGTAAAAAATAAAGTATTACAGGTTCATACAATTAAAGTCTAAATGAAGCCAACTAGCACTGCTGACTTTGAGATTAATCTTAGAAACAGAATTCTGAACCCAAAAAAGTCAAGTTGGATTAAAAAATGACACCACATATTCAACACTTAAAAAACATTTAAAAAAACATAAATGGTACTCTAAACTCTTCTTTTTTTTCTGGTATGCTTGGATTATTTCATAATTAACCACAACAGTAAGAAAAAGGAAAACCACTCATGAACAAGAACATCTTCACTGAGATCTGTAACTTCACTTGGCCTAATTTAAATAAGTAACAGACATTTCCTCCCCTGGTACTGCAATAAAACTGGTGCACCTTAAATTATGCTGATAAGGTAAAAGAACTCCCACAGGTGCTATACAATTATCATCTCATTAATCTTCCTAAAACCTCAAGTTTTATCCCAGTTTATAAATGAAGATGCTGAAGCACACGCTGGCCCAGAATCACCCTCGTCACCCTCCACAGTAGGAGCAGAAAGAAACTGCTTCAAACGCATTAGCACTCTGACACTACTAATCTCTGGTTCAAGTGAATCTTACCACCGTATTATAAAGTCAAATTATTTAACCAGTTATATCTTAAGCAAAATGAAGGATAAATTCAGTTCTGGTACTTCAATTAGTTAAGAATTAGGTCACCTCAATGAGTTCCCTAAGAGGCTTTAGTAAATGTGCTTCAATTATAAACTGATCTCAGACAAGATGCAAGGGTTTTCATATACTTTTTATTCTGTTCCACACTAACAACTCACTTCATGAGCCTTCTTTGCAGAATGAATGAGGAGACATTTTTTCAAAGCTCCCAGAAATATTACTTTGCATTATTAGAGCAAATGCAACAACAATGCTGTAAGAACCAGAATTACCAAAGAGGAAACTATCTCTCAGAGTTAAAAAATCATATTACAAAAAAGAAAAAGAACGTGATGGTGTAAAAACACTTTAATATAAATACTGACATTCAGGGGAAAAAAATACAATTTATTCAACTCAGAATAGCATCAGAAGTAGATTTAGTTTATTTCAAAATATGTACTTTTTAAAACACATTCAGTAATATGGATAAACATGGGGATGCACAGTCTGGCTGCCTGGGGGTGTGCTGTTTAGCCTGTACACTTTTTTACAAAATATAGAATTAGCTGCCAACATTTTAAAAAATCTAATAATTCAAATTTTCATAAATAAACTTCTCATCTATGTTCTACTTTTCTCAACTCCTCCTTCATCATTTTTCTTCCTTAGTTCAGTCGCTCAGTCGTGTCCGACTCTTTGTGACCCCATGAATCACAGCACGCCAGGCCTCCCTGTCCATCACAAACTCCCGGAGTTCACTCAGACTCATGTCCATCGAGTCAGTGATGCCATCCAGCCATCTCATCCTCTGTCGTCCCCTTCTCCTCCTGCCCCCAATCCCTCCCAGCATCAGAGTCTTTTCCAATGAGTCAACTCTTCGCATGAGGTGGCCAAAGTACTGGAGTTTCAGCTTTAGCATCATTCCTTCCAAAGATATTCCAGGGCTGATCTCCTTCAGAATGGACTGGTTGGATCTCATTGCAGTCCAAGGGACTCTCAAGAGTCTTCTCCAACACCACAGTTCAAAAGCATCAATTCTTTGGTGCTCAGCTTTCTTCACAGTCCAACTCTCACATCCATACATGACCACTGGAAAAACCACAGCCTTGACTAGACGGACCTTTGTTGGCAAAGTAATGTCTCTACTTTTGAATATGCTATCTAGGTTGGTCATAACTTTCCTTCCAAGGAGTAAGCGTCTTTTAATTTTATGGCTGCAGTCACCATCTGCAGTGATTTTGGAGACCAGAAAAGTCTGACACTGTTTCCACTGTTTCCCCATCTATTTGCCATGAAGTGATGGGACCAGATGCCATGATCTTCGTTTTCTGAGTGTTGAACTTTAAGCCAACTTTTTCACTCTCCTCTTTCACTTTCATCAAGAGGCTCTTTAGTTCCTCTTCGCTTTCTGCATAAGGGTGGTGTCATCTGCATATCTGAGGTTATTGATATTTCTCCCGGCAATCCTGATTCCAGCTTCTGCTTCTTCCAGCCCAGCGTTTCTCATGATGTACTCTGCATAGAAGTTAAATAAACAGGGTGACAATATACAGCCTTGACGTACTCCTTCTCCTATTTGGAACCAGTCTGTTGTTCCATGTCCAGTTCTAACTGTTGCTTCCTGACCTGCAGACAGATTTCTCAAGAGGCAGGTCAGGTGGTCTGGTATTCCCATCTCGTTCAGAATTTTCCACAGTTTATTGTGATCCACACAGTCAAAGGCTTTGGCATAGTCAAGACCAAACACACTAAGTTCTTTTCCACAGTCACTTAGTTTTGAACTTCAATCTTCACTTCCATACCTATGACTAGGTATGTATGATTCCTTCTGAGTATCTAATTTTAAACCACTTCTCCACATAAAAGGATTTAGAGTTCTGGGTTGTAGAGACTAGATTAATATGGTGAATAAAGCATCTTAATCCTTTAAATGACAGAACAGGTATTCTTTGGCAAAGAATAAATCCAAGCATGAATGGCATAAGCAAAAATGGTGACAGAGACGAGCCGGGTATTGGATAAGCTCAGAGAAAGCTATGGTCCAAGAACTGTGGGCATCAAAGATGTTCAAGATGACACCCAGTTCTCAGGACAGGAACAATGAGAATGAAGGACAGCCACTCCCGGTATAATACCATCAGTATGAGGTTCTGGAAAAGGTAAATTATAGAAACAGAAAACTGGAACAGACTACAAAGTGATATGATCACACAACTGCATATCTTGGTCAAAATTAACAGAACTGTATAAAGCTCGACGGGCTGAAATTTTCAGTATGTAACTAATACTCCAATAAATCTGAATTCCTCTCCTTTCCCAGCTTATGAGGAGCAAGGAGAGGATTTTTTCCTAAGACCCCATAAATGAAAGATTGAAGGCAGCAGGAGAAGGGGATGGCAGAGGATGAGATGGTTGTATGGCATCACTGACTCGATGGACATGAGTTTGAACAAGCTCCAGGAGTTGGTGATGGACAGAGAAGCCTGGTGTGCTGCAGTCCATGGGGTCGCCAAGAGTCGGACACAACTGAGCGACAGAACTGAACAGCAAAGTACTGAAAAAGCCAACTGAAAAAGACATTACTAGAGAGGAAAAGAAAGTGACTTCCTATTCCAATAAGAATTAAAAATAAAAACCTGGGTCATCACTGAAGATCTATTTTTAAATATTTCCAAAATAATTTCCTAACTAGACCCTTCAAACCACTGAAGTAACACAGGCAATTGCTCCATCTGATTCCTATCATGTGGAACAGGAGTGTCATTCATTTGCCACTAGCACTTGTTCTAAAGTCACCTGGCTTCTACATTAGCTTTCTTTCCCCTCATGGAAGCATCAAAAAGACATGATCCAGCAACCTGTTCACCATTAACAGCATTAACTGGTTACCAACTATATTCCGCTATATGTAAAACACAAAAATCTACGGCTAAGAAGCTAAAAAATCTATAAAGCCACCAAACATCTGTTTGCAGTTTCTGTTGCTTATTTAAATAAGTAAAACTGAATTTTATCTCCTCATTTGATTTTTCAAGTAAGCAAGACTGCTACTATCTCAACCATGTGAGAAAGTCCACATGAGAAATCTTATGTACGAGATGCAAAAAGGGAGCAGCTTTCCAAGTGACTGGCATTATATGGATAATAAGGTTATTGCATTATTTTACACTTGAGTAGGGAGAGATTTTTCAAAACAGAAACTAATCTAAAATTATAATGTCTACAAAACCAATTTCTCTTTAATGTCCTTTATTTATTAACAAATCCTGTGACACAAAGAGCAAAACAGGAATTAAAAAATTAACAATTTAAATCCACTGCATAACAATTTAACTACGTGAGAAATACGAAAATCTGAACCAAATTATTGGCATATGTAAAATTAGCACAGGCCGAGGTTAAACAAAAAAATAGGCCAGAGCTATAAAAAAGAAAAAGATCAGGCTGTAAATGCTTTTAGTGACGGATTGTCACTTGATCACTTTTTACATGATTAGGAGCAAGCAGAGTACCTGGTACATAGCAGAATATTAATATATGAATACCTTAAAATCTTCTATTCTTTTTTCTACTTATTTTAAAAGATGACCATTTCTATACAGCATTTATTCCATTTACACTGAAGAGAAGTGTAATATTTCATCAGGTTTTCAAATTCATATTAGTGAGATATAAAGGTAGTGGGTAGTCAAAAGAAAAACCTAGACTAGCAGTAACAGACAGATGTTTGTAAACAACACTATTATATACAAATGACATTTACTGTTAGTAACAGTCTTTACTAGGGATAGACAAATTGGTCAAGACAGATTTCTTCTGCTACTGGTTGAATCATGAGTTCATACTGTTCTTAATGAGAGTATCAACCACCTTCCAAAGATTTTCAAATATGATAGGAATGCTCTATTCTATAATTCATCATAGAATTACGTGTCAAGATTAGAGGAGGGGGAAAGGAAACCTGTTCTGGACTCATTTTTGTATACATCTTTGATTTTAATGTCATTCAACAAGATAATTATACATTTGTATTCAAATATGAGTCATTCCATCTAAAATGCAGAATTTTTGACAAGAAAATTCCACGTATAGTCTTTTAAAAGCATAAAATAATTCAAAGGTGGAAAGCTATATCTTCCATCCAAGTTCAGAAATTCAGAAGTTATACAAAATGACTATTAGAAGAAAATAATTCCAGTCCTAAGGTCACAGATATTTGTATCTATATAGTGAATACACTGTAAAACGTGCTTTGCACCTACGCCTAGCACCAAACACACGTACAGTAATCAGCCAGCAGTCATGTGATTTCGCTCCCTTATCCCCCTACTCGCCTCACTCTTGGATCCAGGAGGGTTGTTTTCTCGTGAAAACAGATACAGATATTTAAGCAGGTTGTGATTAATTTGGTTTACATAGTTGGTCGGTCTCTCTGAGTTACACTAGGGGTTTTTTGAAGGTTGGGCATTCAGTAAATTTTAACTTCTTAGTATAAGGTCTGGTCATGCAACAGTGGCCTCTGACTGTGTGATCAGTATACTTCTTAGAAAGAAACGATCCTCTCTACAAGAGCCATGAGAGGTCCTTTAGTCCAATACGTCATTTCACAGATAAATATCCAACCAGAAATGACCGGAGTTTCTCCAGCTTTCCCCTACCATAAGAGGTTTACTCAATTGAGTCACACTCACAGGAAGCACCACGTGTTAACCGTTACAACAGCAGTGTTGTTGTCATTAACGTGCTGACGAAGTTAACAGAATTTTTCTCTATTACTCATCAAATTCACAAAGGATAGTAAGAAAAAGTATTTAAAGCATATGCACATGAAGGAAGAACAATGAAGGAAAATAACTCAGGCTCACTAGGATATAAACATTTCAGAGATGAAAAAGGCAAGATGTTATTACAAAAATGAAGCCAGTAAAGTTACAGAAATAAAGCCACAAAGCAAAAATCATGAAGTTGGCAGTGAGGGAGTTGTGTCTAAAATTACTCATGAAAAGACAATTTTGGAATATTAAAAAAGGAGACAAACAGATGCCTCTCTATAGGTTATCCTGTCAGACCTTAAATTGATGCTAATAAAAATGAACATGGTTTCCCATTATTATCTACTATTCCTATTGTTTTCTATTATTATCATTAAAATTCCATTTTCAATGTTAAATAAAACGATCTAGTAAGTCTTAAAGCTACAAAGACAGCTGAGTTGAAAGTCCTGTTATTGATTTCCAGTTAAACAGTCATCTTTACTTCCTCCTGAAAGCTCAACAGAGTGATGGTAAAGGGATAAACAAATAAACCATAAGCCAGAAAATGGAAATGACAGAAGATAAAGTATGTCAATAGAAATTTTAAAAGCTGAAAACATAAGGGAAAAAAACCTCAAGCTTCCTGAGGAAAAGTAAAACCAAAGTGGTCATATTCAAAGAACCAGGAACCAGAATGGCATCAGACTAGAAGATGGAGCAACACCATTAAAAGCTGAAAGAAAATTACAGCTAACCTAGAATTTTATGCCCAGATAAATTATCAATTGAATGTAAAGACAGAATAAAGATTCTCAGACAGGCTTAAAAAAAAAATTCATCTAAATGCTGTTTCTTGGATTTATAAAACTGAAGATCCAACAGAGGATGGAGGCAAAGGCAGAATAATTCGAGGATAATAATTACTCTCAGGACATCTGTGCAGCCACATACCTAGAGTACAACCATCTGGGTGGAAAGATTGAAGAATGACAAGTGAAATATCACCAAGAAAAATAGAAAACTCAGTAAATTATCTGATAAGTTTGTAGATATGAAAGTTTGTTATCTGAAAGTTTGTCAGAGACATTGAGGATGAACTAACAATACACAGAAAATTAAGTAACCCTCTTTCGACTCAAGAAGCCAATTATCAAATTCAGGGAAAATAATGGCTTTGTACAAGAAAGGAAGTAGAAAAAGTTATACTACATTACTCCGATCTAAGTTTCACGTCAATAACAATAAAAGCATGGATCAGCAATTTAACCAAACATTACTATAACTATACCAGGAGAAGAGACTATGTATATACTATATAAACAAATAAAAAAGGCTAAATAGTCACTTCGTATTTAGGAAGGTAAATACCTACCTTTAGAAAGGTATTACCAGTAGGTAATACAAAAATTGCAAAAAACAAAAATGAAAACAAAAACCATGAAATAGCAAGTATTTAGAAGTTCTCCAAATGCGCTCTAGGGACAGACACCACAATGTGAGGGGGTCCACAATGTCAAAACTAATTTCGTAATAAAAATAAGACTCCCCCCCAATTCTCATTCTCTGGACAGTGTACAGTGGAGTTTCCCAGAAGCTGAATGTGTGACACAGCACAGAAGCTAACTGGAGAATTCAGCTGTCTTCTATTAAGCCACTCCATAAAGGGTAAAAATTTAAAACGACATTGCTCTTACTGTTCTTAAAGTCTGTTGGTTATATGGAAATTTTTATTTATAAATGTTATTTTTGCTAACATGTTATAGGTTTTGTATTATTTTAAATCTATATTGTTTTAATTTTGAATACCGTTAATAAATATAACCAACATAAATCAAAAGCTCCTTGGGACCCTCAACAATTCTTAAGAATACAAAGGGGTCCTGAGACCAAAAAGTTTGAGAACCATTAATGTACAAAGTGGGTTCCCCAAAAAATGTGCGTTCTTCAGAGATAGGGCAGGACAGTTATTTGCATTTTAAAACTAAGTATTACTTTGGTTAAACCCCAAATTAAATTTATAAAATTATATAACGTTCTATTCTGTAATAAGAAATACTTCTATACAAAAATGGACATAGCTACTGAACGCTAAGGATTTTTATGTTGCAGGAATGACTCTCTGGTAGAGTATCTCAGGGGAGCAGGGTGTTATGCAACAATACTGCAATTTAACTGACATGTGAAGTAGGGATGAGCAATAACAGTAACACAAGAAGTAACATTCCAACAGCAGAATGAGGACGGGGGTAAAAATGGGACTTTTAACAGATGGGGATTTGGGGGAAAGTGCTAACATTTAATGAGTTTCTATGTACCAGGGACTGTTAATTCTACCACAAGAACACTGTTTAAGGTCAGTGCCATTATATTATTTTACCAGTGAGGGAACTGGGGCTTGGGAGGTTCTGGGACTTGCCCAAGTTATCAGATCCAGGTAGTAATATTAATCTTTGCCAGTAGGCTCTAACACTATCTGAAAACAGTGTTGAATTTGAGGTATTAGTCTATAAAAAACAGTATAAAATGAGTAACTGCCCTGCTTCATTAATTTTCTTCTACCTGGCTTCCCCTATGGCTGAGAGGGTAAAGAGTCCGCCTGCAATGCAGGAGACACAGGAGCCTCAGGTTCGATCCCCTGGAGGAAGGAGGAAAGGGCAACCCACTCCAGTACCCTTGCCTGGAAAACGCCATAGACGGAGGAGCCTGGCGGGCTACAGTACATGGGGTCGCAAAGAGCTGGACATGACTGAGCACTCAGGGACATCCACCCTGAAGTCTACTTCCAGAAATCTTGCAGTGGTGCCAAATAAAAGTTTGAATCATTAAAAAAAAAAACAAACTGTAGTAGTAATAACAGCATCTACTGAGTCATACACTGTTCCAGGTATTGTGATACACTTTTTACAAGTTATCTTATTCCCCAGTTAGCTGATGGAGGAAGACACAGAGAGATGTAGTAACTTCCCCAAAGTATTGCAGGAGATGGTAGAGACAGAATCTAAACCCTTCAAGTATAAACTGCATAGTCTGAGTTCTCAATAAGCAGACGGTGTGGCTTCCCAAGCGATACCCCTTTTTCGACTGTGAGGGAACTGGGGCAAATGGAAGAAATTGATTATTTCTCCCCAAACATCTAAAAATGTATTTTAAAAAAATCATTCTTAGCTCATGGGTTATACAAAAACAGGCAGTAGGCCATAATCTGCCAGTTCTGCTCTCCACTGTAAAGGAGACTGTAAAACGGTGGCCTGTGTCCGTCATCTGTGTCTCTGCATGAAATTCTTGTATGAATTAGTTGTTAATATTTAAAAATCAAATTTTAAATGAAACTGATTCCAGCTTGCCTTTAAAACCTGGAGGATCAAGCAACATTGGATCCTTCACTTTTTAAATGAAAATGAAGAATAGTCTAAGTTGCTTAATATGCAAAAAAATGAAAAAAGAAAAAAGCTTGGCTTCACTAAAACATCTACTTGGGCCCAAGAGTATTGAATTTGCCAACTCTGCTTAACATGCCTAGTTTTTGCTCGAGCTAAAACTGATGGAATTGGGAAACTCTTCCTAGCATTAAAATGAAAGCAAGGTAAAATAAATTGAAGAGAAAGCTAGAAAATGAAAAATGAAAAAACTGCCATGGTATATACAGCAGAAATGAGATACTAGAGAGGCTGGCTGGAAAAAAAAATGAATTTTAAGAAATGCAGACCTAGGTTCCCGAGTGGCCTAGTGGTGAGGATTCCAGGCTTTCTTGCGTGGCCAGGGTTCAAATCCTGGTTGGGAAAGCAAGATCCCACAAAACCCACACAGTGTCCTCCCACCCCCCCAAAAAACTGCAGACCTAGATGGACTGACCTTGAAAAGTCATTTTTCCAAGCATAAAGATGATTCTTCTTCTGGATGTTGCAGTATGTGACTGAATAATGCAACTTACCTTTTAGGTTTTTATATTACAAAATTTTAAACATCATAATCATAGTTAAAGCAGAGAAAACAATCCAAGATTAATTTTGGCATTAAAAGTTAAAAACATCCAAGCATACAAAACTTCGTTAAACCTTCTTTTTTAAAATATGAAATTCAACTATGCCAAAAAAGGTTTATGCAAGTATTTCAGAATATGAAAGTACTAAACACCTCACACCCACTTAGCATGAATTTTGCAAACAAACTCCCTACATTTTTAAATTGAAAATGTTTAGGATTTATAAACTGTGCAAATTTAATTTCAACATTAATTTATCTTTTGACAAATATATCTTAGCTCTAGCTCATATAATTACTGCTAGAAACTTATCAATGTTAATATTATCATTTATCAATAAATATTGATAATTAAATGAAAGATTAGAATATCTATCATAAATACAAGAGTAATTTTGTCACTTTTAAAGAATTCTTCTGTATAAGTTTATGTTCATTTTACTTGATTTTCCCCCAAATGACAGAATTATAGAAATACTTCATTAAGTTATTAAGTTCTTTTTTTCCCTTTGATCAATTCAAGAATTCAAAAAAACTTCAATTGTTTACAATTTTGCTCAATTGTTGGTAACATAAAATAGGATTATTTAAAGTTATTAAGTATATGTATCATAAACACTGATTAAAAGGGAAAATCACAACTGAATGATTTTTAATGATATTCTTAGGGTGTATCTGTAAAAAAATTTCTAATTTTCAACTTTCAGTTGTCTACCCTGTAAAATTTTCATTATTAAGCTGTGCAAAGTAAATAGGAAAGACAGGAAATAACTACACATAAGCTTCTTGAAAACATAACTCCAGTGTTATTGCTTTCTACAGCATTTTGACAAAAACCACCACATTCAGAAATTCAGCACTGTCAAATCCTTTATTTTTAACAGGCAGCAGCTATGGCCTGAAAAAGTCCTTTGATGGCAAAGTCCTTAACTCCTTTAGTTGAAGCTCTAATAAAAAGTGACAAGTTTACCAAAAAGTTTAAGAGGATGGATTCACTGATGTCATTTTGAAAAGACAAATTTTTTTCTGGCTCTTCCTCTGCTGACACTGTGATAAACGAAAGAGTTCCTGAAGTTCTAGTTGTGCCATGAATTCAGAAAGCATTTTCCTTTGGGGGCGGGGGGGGGGGGGAGCAGAAAATGCCTTTTAAACAGACATTCCAGGTATTTAGGTTAGAGTATGAAAGAACAAATAAGAAATAAAATGTCCCACCTTACATCAAGCTCTAGCAAAACACATTGAAAAATTTTAAGTTAAATTCTAAGTGAATTTAAATAGGCCTGTACCATGTGTTCCGAGAGATATTTCTGGTTAAAGTAATACTTCTATGCACCTAAATCTCTAATATGGCTGAGATGAATTCCAAAATGTCTTACAGGTTGGGGATTTTGCCAAGGATAATATATTCGGTTCTATCTAGTCCGAAGAAGATTATGTTTAAGGTGACACTGGGAAGACCCCAAGCAGGGTCTTGGGGCAGTTTTCAGCTGCACAACATACAATTTTTCCACCCTCTGGAGCAGCAGCTGCCCATGAGGCATGTGGACACAAGAGATCCTGCCAAGGTCACTTGGTATGCACAGGGGCAATTAATTTATCTCCCAGCACTAAATCCTCACTTCAGATATCAATACCCTCATAAAGAACTAAAATGCAGCGACTGTAAAGTTTTTGCTGGTCAATGGTTTACCGACACTAAATTATACAACGGGGTAATGATATGCACTTTTGTTGAAGGGAAGCAAGCTCCCCATCCCTTCTCTAAAGACCAAAACATTTCAGTATATGGCGTCAGATTTTATGTTCCTCCTCCCCTCTACCTCTCCCCCAAACAAAAAATAAAATGAACACCAACATCACCAAAAAGCTAAATGACCAGTCCTGTTTTATGCAGAGAGAAATGCCAGAAAGTGAAAAGAATTAGGAGGGAGATAGCCGTTTTGTGATGGGTGACTCAGAACTTACTGGGTTAGTAGTCCTTCACTTAGGCTTCCCATCCTGCCCTTTCTTTCCCCTCCACAAGCATTTCACTTTTCCTTTTAAGGATGTCTACAACTACGATGCACTGCAGAGAAGGGGCAACATTATCAGCAAAACAATTTACAGGGATACCTAGGAAGAAAACTTGAGCTTCTTCAAGGCCTGATACTGGAAAAGGCATTTCATAATCAGGCATGACAACACGAGTTATTGACAGCTACTGTTCTACAGTGAGGTAACCCAAAATGAAAATTTAGCTTATTACATAATACCTCTAGCCATCTCCTTTCTCCGTGACCCACAGCTACTTAATAAGAGGAAGGCATGTAACAAGCTGAACAAGGGGAGGAAAAAAAGGAACAGTCTAGTTAGGGTGAGAGGGGAACTATTATTTTTCACAGTTAAAACAATCCGACTCCTGCCAAATATAATTATGTAATTCTTGCCATTTTCATAGAATTTTAAAACTGGAAGAGTCCTCTACAGACCATCTGGTCCCACCCTGTCATCTTATACATAAAGAACTCTTCAAAAAAAAAAAACCTTAAACCCAAGATCAAGCAGTTGTGTACTGACAAAACTGGGACTTCTGACTCAGGACATTAAGTATTTTCTTTGATATTTACACGTATATAACAATGTGTCAAAGTTCAAAGTAAAAACACAAAAGTTCATGAATGAATTGCTGCCTCTCACATAAAACATTCATAATTTCAAATTCACCTCTATTACATAAAACCTAGGGGGAAATGTAGAGAAAGAATAATAAACAGCAAGCTAGTTGAGACAATATAACCCACAGATGTGGCTGCTGGGATTAATAGCTACTGAAAAGACAAATCTAAAAGATAGGACAATGCAACAGCTTCCAGAGAAAAGAGCTAAAGAAATGGCCAAAGACAGGAGCAGTGTAAAAGTACTGGAATGTGAGTTACATAAGCCAGCCGACTGGAGGGATCAGAATTCTTTACTGCAGAAGGTCTGAAGAAACTGCATTTTTAAACCAGAATCCCAGGTGATACCAGGTGATCCTTAAGGGGACATCTGGAGAAACAATGGTCTTCAGGACACTGTGGTCTGGGAGAGTTAAAGATACTCAAAATTCTTGTTTAGGAGTTCTTGCTCATAACTAGCTAAACCGGATCCTCTAGACCAACCAGGCAAGGAAATGCCCCAGGCAAACACAGGAAGGCTGATTCTGTGCAAAATTCGGAGAGTCAAACTCAGTGGTCATGATACCGTCACCCGAAGGAGTCAGAGAACATTATGTAATCACTGTCCCAGCTCTAAGAGACCGTCTGCAAATGCCTGTTACTAAGTAAGGTTTGCTTTTACTGTTAAGTGACTGACGAGTTATAATGATTCTCCTTCTAATGTACAGCAATATTCTGTCACTCACTTAAGAGGTCTTTGAGTTCACAGCTCGAAAAAGTATTAGTCATTTTATATCTGCCAGTTCATCCATGACTGCTGTGTGGTTATAAAGGAAGACAGGCCCTCACAGCTTAGTTCCAGTATTTTTCTTTGGATATGGGGATCTGAGAAAACAGAGCTAGGAATGGTTACTTTTTTTTTTTTTAACTGCTGCTATGACCACAATATTTGAATATGGTGAAATTGTGAGAATCTGAAAACACAGTCACCGTTTCAGAAATGACAATAAATGGCCAAAATCAGATTTACAGCTACCCAGCAAATTATTTCTGATTTTTTCAAATCTCCTTCACAACAGGAACACAGAAAAGCTATCTGAAGTGACATCATTGGATCCTTTCTTCCTCTCTTTTTTAATGAGAGGAATTGTATTTGTTCATAGGATTTTTAAAAAGATATGTAATAGGATTAAAATCTACCTAATCTCTATATATGTATTTCAGTCTGTTATGATGGGGTTCTTGAATATCAAATTTAGGTACAATGAATGTTAGACAAATACAGAGCTCTGATAATAATTTGCTGCTGGAATTATCCTCTGTGGATTCCAAACATTTTCTCTAAAACGTAGACTCTTTGCAATGGATTCAGGCAAACAATACCAATACCAAAACGCTTAATCCTTTTAGGGAATCTGTTCACTTCCTATTTCAAGGCAAGACAGTCATTTAAAAATCAACTCCTGACATTTGTGTTTTTAACTAGAACATTTTCAAAAACCCAGTACAGGCACGTGCAGATTAACACTGTATTTTCAAACATTTTTCACACTGCGTTTCCCAGTAGTAGTAATATATTAAAAAACAGTCCTTATATCTGCCCAAGTTACTGGGTTTTTTAAAGTTAAAACTAAGTTTACCCTACTTATAGCAGGTCTTGAAAAATGCTAACAAAAAAATAAAAAGTTACGATCATAAATAATTCTACAACTAATTTGTATAGGATTAAATTTTTGCAGCCTGAAGAAGATCTGGTAGAAAGGTTGTGAACCTTTCCTGTTTATTCAACTTCTGAGACAATTACAATCACATCCTAAATGAGTATTACTGTAGCACGATAACAGTTCCTCTCCGGATTTTTGCTTAGGGCTAAAGGGGGGATTTTGTAAAATAAAGAAAAGTTGTTGAAGGGACGGAGGACAATTTTAAAAGGGATGAAGGACAATTTTGAAAGAGACGCAGAACAAGTTTGTTTAGTTTCACTTAGCTTAAGGGGTTCTCGTAAAGTTGCTGATATAATTTAAAAGTGAACTGTCGGTTTTACACTAACATTCAGATAGCTATCAGTAACCTTTACTGGGAATATTTCAGTTACAAAGTGAACAGCCAGAACCTATTCTGAGCAGACCATCACCTTGCCTTCTCCCCTCGCCCGCTTCCTCCCTCTCCAGACCCCAAGGCGAAGTTCACCTGCCGCTACCAAAAGGCCGTGGAAAAAGAGGTCAAACGAAAAAAAAAAAAGAAACGCTTTTAAAATTAAGAGGCTTACAGGAGCCGGACTTAGTCCCAGTGCAGTGCAGCCTGGAAACGAAAGTAAGGAAGCAACTGCGGTTTAGGCTTGTAATGATGTCAGCCATCTTAGGGACATTATTTATACTGGGAGGACGTGCCAAACTCTTGTTGTTGTTTTGTCGTTTTGCATGTCGCCGCTGGTCTCCAGGCGGAACGAACCCCGGCCCGGACCCACGCACATTCCTCGACTGCACCAAGCACCGTGCACTCGGCCCGGTTCTCCAATCCTCCCGCCCTGGAGGCCCCCAAGCCCTCGATCGCGCGCCGGGCACCGCTTTCTGCACACGCACTTTCTTACAAAGAAGCTGCGCCGGACAAGAACGGAGAGCAACCCGAGAAAAGGGAGCGCTCGGCCCTCTCCGGGACCCCCGTCCCGCGCGCGCCCCGCACTGTCCCGGGGCGCACAGCCGCCCTGGCCCCGCGCAGCTCTCCCGGGGCCCCAGCGGGCCCACTTCCCAGAGCCCCGGCCCTCGGACCTTGCAGTCCACGGCAACGGCGTCCGGAGGAATGATGAGCGCCTCCTCGCCGCTCTTGGACTCGTCCTTCTTGGCCTCCTTCTGGGCCAGAGCCGAGTTGAACGTCACCTTCACCATGGCGCGGCCTGGGGCGCCCTCGGAGGGCGGTGGCGGCGGGCTCGGGGCACGGGCTGCGGGCTCCTGGCGGCGGCGGCAGCCTCCTCGGCAGGGCTCCGAGCGCGGCTAAGCGGTGGCGGAGGTGGACCGGCAGCTGCGCGGTGGCCGAGGCGGCGACTGCGGCACCAGTCCTACAGCCTCGCAGCTCGGGGGCGAGGGCGGAGACGGCTCGCTCCCCGCCGGGGGCGGGCCGATCGATGTGGGCGGGGTCATGGGCGGGGCCGGAGGCCATATGGGCGGGGTCCCGCAGTCTGACCCCCAAGTGACCAACCGATTGCTGGGGGCGGCGAGCCTTGCTCTCATCCCGGGTCGGAGGAGGGGATCGGGCAGGGAAGGAAAGAGGGGTGCTCCTGCGCGAGGGCCTGGATTTTGCAGTTCCGATTTCGCTTTCCAACCCTGTTTACCTCTGCGCACAGGATTTGCAGCTTTTTAGCAAAATCAGGTGAACTTTCCTGGATCCGCCCGGACCGTGCGTTAACCTCTGGCAGAACCAGGTCGACCCTTCCCTGCCTGCTGCCCCCCACCGAGAACCTAAAGGCTGTGGACTCTGGGGGCCTCCATACCTCCACTGTCTAACTTTATTATGGATCCGACTCAGTGGAACACAAATGTTCAGTGCTCTCTACCCTTGTGATCTCACTTATCTTTCCCGGGCCCACCCAAGGGCGTTACCTGGCTCACACTTGCCTTGTTTTCTCCCCCCGCCCCCCCACCCCGCGCCGCCCTCGCAAGGTCCCAGGCTGCCCTGCCTAGTCCCAGAGCAATACGGAGGAAGGTTCTTGGCAGATTTGCATTTCATACGTCTCACATTTCTAAAACAAAATGTTCCCCTCTTGTGTAGACTTGGACAGAACCCACATGCACACGGGGCTGATTTGTGATTCATATTCTCTGATGAGTCTTTAGCGGCTTTCTGCAAAAGTAAAAAAAAAATATGGATAAAGCAAATGTTGTTTTGAAGAGATTTCACTTACAACTAATTCAAGAGAGGATAAGGGCCTGCAGTGATAACCGAGTTAATGACGGTCAACAGATGACCCTTTGGACTAATGGTTGATCTTGAATCCTTGTTCCACTCCACTCTGTCCGCATTAAGCCAGAGATGTGGGTGTACTCTAGAATGTTTCAGTTGTGTCAACTCTGCTCTGAGTCAACCGTGAAGAAAGTGGGTTGAGTGTGAGGTTCTGGGGAATTTGGTTCTGTTCAAGGAGGGGGTTAGGTCTCTTAGACTCTCCACAGAATCAGACCATGCCTGAGTGCTAAGTCCCTTCAGACGTATCTCTTTGCAACGCTATGGACTGTAGCCCACCAGGCTCCTCTGTCCATGAGATTCTTCAGGCAAGAATACTGGAGTGGGTTGCCATGTTCTCCTCCAGGGGATCTTCCCCATCCAGGGATGGGAGTTGTGGTCTCTTACATCTCTGCATTGGCAGGTGGGTTCTTTACCACTAGGGCCACCTGGGAAGCCCATAATCAGACCATAATTCCCTGCAATCATACCAAGATCTCAGAATCTTCCAGATCATATATTTCCAAGAGTCATCCTGGACTGAGGTAGAAATCCAGCTCAAAACTTGAGTCTGCTTAAGCATTCTGAAATTCGAGTACAAATGAGTTATGTGTTCAGTTGAAAATACTAAGAGATAGGTTCAAGTCCTGGCACATATGACCTAGCTAGCCATATGACTTGCAGTGACTTATTTAAACTCACTGGGTTTCCCTGGCCCAGGGATCAAGTCTGTGGGGTTGACTCTGTGAACTGACATAGTTTCAGAGATTTCTTGAAACTCTACAATTGAAGACCAATAAATTCTGGAAGCAAGATCTAGATAATTATAAATGGTTGTACATACATCCTTCCTGCTTCCCTTTTAATGATACTAGAATGGTGGGAAAATACCCAAGGCATTTTGCACTATAGAGAATTGGGGAAGAAAACAAAATTATAAACAGCACTGTTAAACAAATTAAGAAACTGAGGCAAAGAAAGAACAAAGATGTTTGACGGAACCGAAAATTAACTAGCCCCTCCCATTTCTAGTCTAAAAACTCAGGAATAAAACACTGTTCCTTGTTTTGTGTACCAGCAGCAAGCACTAATTTAAAATCAGCTGGCAAGCAGTCTGGGAATAATCTGGTTTTGTTTCTCCACTTTATCTGGTGTGTCTATAAAACTGTGTTGTACACAACAGAAGAGATAATGAAGAAGCTGGAACAAGACCAAACAAAGCAAATCCAGTCCCATGATTTATAAAGGGTTGCCCAATGACCCTGGAAACTGAGAGGGGAGGAGGAGTCAATGACTCCACAGAACAAAGTTGAAAACATAGTCATAAGTTACCACTAACTACTGAATGTAAAGAGAGTCTTGGAAGACCTCTGTTTTCCCTTTTCATGTTGATTTTGAGAGAGTGATGGGAGGACAAACGAGTCAGCAAAATAAATTCAAGGATCTTAGATCATTTAGATTTGTGTGATGTGCTGGAAAGGGAATCTGAGGGGCCAACACCCTCCCTGCCCCACCCCCTGTCCCTGCCTGCCCCAGGGTTCTTTTACATCTTCATACTTTCTGTGCACTCTCCTTCAGATTTAGCAGTTTGATTAGGAAAACATTTTTGCAAATATAGGACCCTTAGTGAAATAACATCCCTGAATATGTCCTTTAAAATGTCTTCTTGACAATGTCCCTCTTAACCCAATGTGTGACTATAGCTGAACAACTTGTGGCTTTGTCTTAGCTTTTATTTATTTATTTATTTAAAGGTGTTTCTTCTAGGCAAAAGGTGAAGGCATCTACTTGCTTCTCTCTAGACTTAGGAAGCATCACTACAAACAAAGCTAGTGGAGATGATGGAATTCCAGCTGAGCTATTTCAAATCCTGAAAGATGACTCTGTGAAAGTGCTGCACTCAATATGCAGGCAAATTTGGAAAACTCAGCAGTGGCCACCAGGACTGGAAAAGGTCAGTTTTCATTCCAATCCCAAAGAAAGGCAATGCCAAAGAATGTTCAAACTACCGCACAATTGCACTCATCTCACACGTTAGTAAAGTAATGCTTAAAATTCTCCAAGCAAGGTTTCAGCAATACATGAACCATGAACTTCCAGATGTTCAAGCTGGTTTTAGAAAAGGCAGAGGAACCAGAGATCAAATTGCCAAGATCCAATGTATCATCGAAAAAGCAAGAGAGATCCAGAAAAACATCTACTTCTGCTTTATTGACTATGCCAAAGCCTTTGACTGTGTGGATCACAATAAACTGTGGAAAATTCTGAAAGAGATGGGCATACCAGACCACCTGACCTGCCTCTTGAGAAATCTGTCTGCAGGTCAGGAAGCAACAGTTAGAACTGGACATAGAACAACAGACTGGTTCCAAACTGGGAAAGGAGTATGTCAAGGCATTATATGGTTACCCTGCTTATTTAATTTATATGCAGAGTACATCATGAGAAACGCTGGGCTGGAAGAAGCACAAGCTGGAATCAAGATTGCTGGGAGAAATATGAATAACTTCAGATATGCAGATGACACCACCCTTATGGCAGAAAGCGAAGAGGAACTAAAGAGCCTCTTGATGAAAGTGAAAGAGGAGAGTGAAAAAGTTGGCTTAAAGCTCAACATTCAGAAAACAAAGATCATGGCATCTGGTCCCATCATTTCATGGCAAATAGATGGGGAACCAGTAGAAACAGTGTCAGACTTTATTTTTGGGGGCTCCAAAATCACTGCAGATGGTGATTGCAGCCATGAAATTAAAAGACGCTTACTCCTTGGAAGGAAAGTTATGACCAACCTAGATAGCATATTCAAAAGCAGAGACATTACTTTGTCAACAAAGGTCTGTCTAGTCAAGGCTATGGTTTTTCCAGTGGTCATGTATGGATGTGAGAGTTGGACTGTGAAGAAAGCTGAGTGCTGAAGAATTGATGCTTTTGAACTGTGGTGTTGAAGAAGACTCTTGAGAGTCCCTTGGACTGCAAGGAGATCCAACCAGTCCATCCTAAAGGAGATCAGTCCTGGGTGTTCATTGGAAGGACTGATGTTGAAGCTGAAACTCCAATACTTTGGCAACCTCATGCGAAGACCTGACTCATTGGAAAAGACCCTGATGCTGGGCAAGATTGAGGGCAGGAGGAGAAGGGGACAACAGAGGATGAGATGGCTGGATGGCATCACCAACTCGATGGACATGGGTTTGGGTGGACTCGGGGAGTTGGTGATGGACAGGGAGGCCTGACGTGCTGTGGTTCATGGGGTTGCAAACTGAGCAACTGAACTGAAATGAACTGAGACTTAAGCAAGCACTGTTTTCCTCACTCCTTCCTAATTTCAAAATTGTTGTTGTTGTTCAGTTACTCAGTCATATCCAATTCTTTGTGACCCCATGGACTGCAGCGTACCAGGCTTTCTTGTCCTTCACCATCTCCTGGACCTTGCTCAAACTCATGTCCATTGAGTGAGTGATGCCATGCAACATCTCATTCTCTGTGGTCCCCTTCCTCTCCTGCCTTCAATCTGTCCCAGCATTAGGGTCTTTTCTAATGAGTTGGTTCTTTGCATCAGGTGGCCAAAGTATTGGAGTTTCAGCTTCAGCATCAGTCCTTCCAATGAATATTCAGGGTTGATTTCCTTTAGGATGGACTGGTTGGATCTCCTTGCAGTCCAAGGGATTCTCGAGAGTCTTTTCCAACACCATAGTTCAAAAGCATCAGTTTTTGTCGCTCAGCCATCTTTATGGTCTAACTGACACGTCTGTACAGCTACTGGAAAAACTATAGCTTTGACTAAATGGACCTTTGTTGGTAATGTCTCTGCTTTTTAATATGCTGTCTAGGTTGGTCATAGCTTTTATTCCAAGGAGCAATCATCCTTTAATTTCATGGCTGCAGTCACCATCTGCAGTGATTTTGGAGCCCAAGAAAATAAAGTCTGTCACTGTTTCCATTGTTTTACCATCTGTTTGCCATGAAGTGATGGGACCGGATGTCATGATCTTAGTTTTTTTGAATGTTGAGTTTTAAGCCTGCTTTTTCACTCTCCTCTTTCACTTTCATCAAGAGGCTGTTTAGTTCCTGTTTGCTTTCTGCCATAAGGGTGGTGTCATCTGCATATCTGAGGTTATTGCTATTTCCCCCAGCAGTACTTCAGATAGCCTTTATTGTTTCTAAATTTCTTACCTCCCAAGTTAATATATTTTATTGCCTCCCCACCTCAATTGTTGTTTGTTGTTCAGACGCACTAAGTTGTATCTGACCCGGTGACCCCATGGACTGCAGCATGCCAGGCTTCCCTGTCTTTCACTGTCTCCCAGAGTTGGCTCAAACTCATGTCCAATGCCATCCAACCATCTCATTCTCTGTTGCCTCCTTCTCCTCCTGTCCTCAGTCCTATATATGTTTTCCAATTATTTTATTTTATACCATGTAACTGCTTTCCCTGATGAACTAAATTAGTTTTTAAGGGTGTTGTAATATGCCAGTATTAGTCACTCAGTCATATCTGACTCTTTGCAACCCCATGAACTGTAGCCTGTCAGGCTGCTCTGCCCAAGGAATTCTCCAGGAAAGAATACTGGAGTGGGTTGCCGTTTCCTTCTCCAGGGGATCTTCCCCACCCAGGGATGGAACCTTGGTCTCCTGCATTGCAGGCGGATTCTTTACCATCTGAGCCACTAGGGAAGTCAACCTGTAATATGCCAACCCTTTGGGAATTGTCTTATTTATAAATGCAGTTCTCTTTTGATTCGATTGACTGTGGCATTGACATTTTTACAGTATTTCAGTTTGATTGTGGGAAGAGTAGGTATGTTCCACTCTGAGTGCTTTAGTTTTCTAGTTGCCATCTGTCTGTTGTCCTCCTCCAAAGCCTGGCTATCAAGTCCATTCATGCTAAGGATACGCTACGAGTCTTCACATTTAAAAGAGAGGGCTGGGGGAGAAACCATAAGAAATCAAGTTAAAAAAAATAAATGACAGAGAGGAACTGAGAGATATGGCAAGAAGGCACAAAGATAGTCCAACGGACAGAATCCACTCAGACCTGAACCCTACTCTGGCTTAAACTTCATCTTGCCTCAGATCTTATCAGCAATAGTCAACAAATAAACCATCTGTTCAGAGTAAGAGGTTGGAAGCTGCAATGCCTGGAGGGGCCTGGTAAGTTTTCACCAAGACAAGATTTTAGTTGGAGGAATGGGAAGGATTCGGATACAGGGAAACCAAAGGGAAGAGCACCTGAGTGGAGGAAACAGTGAGAAAAACACCAAGACCACTAGAAAGGATTGAACCAGGCAAAGAGCAGCCTCTGGGAGAGGGTGTATGCTCAGCAAGGCGGGCATCAACAGCTGCAGAAGGTGGATGGAGCTGCAAATCTGCATGTCCTTTTAGAATAACTAGTGTGGAATTTTTCCTGAGGGGATTGCTGAACATTTCTGCAAATAACCTGTTTGGAAAAAAAAAAAAAAAGTTTTCTCTATAAAGATTAATCTGGCATTCTGAGCAAATAAGAAAGAAGGAAACACCAGAAACCATTAAAACAGCTTTCCAGACCATTGAATCAACTTCCCTCTTTAAAAAAAAAACATGAGGATAAATGTGTTCCTTAATGCTTTTATTTATGTTAGAATAAAGGATACCATATAAACCAGCATAGCTAATAATAACATATGATAGAGAGAGAGAGTGTGTGTGTTTCTAGGTCAAATAAGTTATTATAAAAGTCAGGCGCGCAAAGACTAGCCGAAGACTATAGAAACTCTGCCCTGCTCTAGTTAAATTTTACCAAGCATCATAGGCCTTCCTTCATCCAGGAAGCCTAAGAACTTTCAGGCAAATGGTGCAGAGGTGCTGCTGTTGTCATAACTATTATTTTGGCAACACAGATTGTGGGGGAAGGCGCTAATATTTCTCTATTGTGAGTGCATGCGTACAGAGCCCCCACACACAGGCAGTGTGTGTTTGTGAGAGTGCATGTGCATGTGTGTAGCCTAAACTTTGTAAGGTCCTCTATCATCGAATCAATCTAATGTCCCCAGTGAACTCTCTTCAGTCTATTCTGGGCAGTCTTCAGTGCAGGAGTTTGTCTGACTTGTACCTTTATCAGAATCTTTTTTCTCATTAATACAGAGAAAGCAGGTAGTTTGCCATTTTGTTACAACAAAAGAGGAATGAATATGAAATCAGTACTCATACATTTATTTTCATGAGTTTCTTAGATGTTTGATGAAATTTCCAGATAGTTCCATTTTTTTTTTGTTCACTTTTTAAAAAATTAGACACTGTATGTAGTGTTACTGACACTTTTGAGCCCCAACAAAGGTTCTCATGCCCGATGTTGCTTGAACCAATAGAACAAGACCAAGTTCAGTTCAGAAGCAAAGGAAATTAAAAAAATTTTTTTATTTACAGTTTTATTTGGCTTCACCAGGTTTTAGTTGCAGCATGCAGGATCTCTAGTTAGAGGATATGGGATCTAGTTCCCTAAGCAGGGCTTGAAACTAGGCCTCCTGCAGTGGGAGGGTGAAGTCTTAGCCACTGGACCACCTGGGAAGTCCTGGAAACATTTCTTTTATCAAAGAATGGAGAGCCAGCTGTGAGCTTGGGCTCCCGAGCACCTAACTCCACAGGCTGTGGGCGAAGCTGCTTTACAGGGACCTGTTCAGCAGGGAGGGGGCAGGGTTCTCCCAGGAAGCTGCCCCTGAGCAAAACGGCCTGTCCGCACACAGCCCGCCGCTGCCATTTTGAATTGAGGTATCCCGTGTGTGTGTGTGTGTGTGTGTGTGTGTGTGCGCGCGCGCGTGCGCGAGATCTGCAGATGGCCCTCCCAGCTGAGGTGTGGAGGGAGCCATTTTGAACCAGGAACTCTGGTGTGAAGTGCCAAGTTCAAGCCCTCTGCACATGGCCCTCTATGAGCACGTGAAACTAGACCAAGCACAGAAGAAGAAAAAAGGTTGGATTTTATTTTCTATTTTGGTTTCCCAGGAATTATTAACAGGCTTGGTCAATGATAGAGTAAAGTGAAAGTGAAGTCACTCAGTCGTGTCCAACTTTTTGGGACCCGGTGGACTGTAGCCCACCAGACTCCTCTGTCCATGGGATTCTCCAGGCAAGAATACTGGAGTGGGTTGCCATTTCCTTCTCCAGGGGATCTTCCCAACCCAGG
The DNA here is from genome assembly GCF_003369695.1 of Bos indicus x Bos taurus. Taxonomy (NCBI): domain Eukaryota; kingdom Metazoa; phylum Chordata; class Mammalia; order Artiodactyla; family Bovidae; genus Bos; species Bos indicus x Bos taurus. Next base: position 17,835,302 of record NC_040087.1, on the reverse strand, counting down.
GATCAAACCCAGGTCTCCCGCATTGCGGGCAGACGCTTTAACCTCTGAGCCACCAGGGAAGCCCATACAAACTCCTGAAGGCAGACTTCATCTAACACTGATTTTTTTTTTTTTTTTGATGTATTCATTACCCTAGGATTAACAGTCCCCATGTGATTCCTAAATACTTTTCTCTTCCTTACTTTTTGACTTTTTCTTTACAGCTGAAACAAAAACAATGCCCACTACATGAATTCTGCTGAGTTATTTACCATTCCGACACTTTAGTGACATGAAGGAAAGACTATCACTTAAACCTAACTCCAAAAATATTATTTGAAGTGTAGGTGCATTCATTATTGGAACATATGGCAACATATATTCTCTCCTGGAAATATTTTCATAAATTTAATTGCCAAATAACTTGTAAAATTAATTTGCCTAGAAGCTTTATGAGAATGGCTAAGATAGTCTAATCATGGTTTGAGATACCACATCTCTAAATATTTTTGTATATTATATCTTGTATTTAATATATACTCATTAATTACATCTAAGGTATATATACAATGTTAAATCTAGGTCAAAAATAGAAAAATTAAGGTTGGGCAGGGAATTTAAGAGTTAACTTGGCTGTTTGGGAGTAGTCAAATTTCTGAAAACCGTAAATGTAAAATCTCATGTTCTCAAACTAAATAGCCGGAAGATTTTGCCTTGTGTTCAGTGTTCTATCTACTACAATCATAGTCCTAGAAAAGCCTTCAAGAAGTCTTCTGATAGTTCTTTTACTGCTTTGTCCAAGAACAGACTGCAATATAATCTAATGCGAAGGCCATGCTTCCTCAGACACAACGCAAAATAACTTTCCTTCCGATCGTTAAAAAAAAAAACAAATTCAAAAATCAACAAAAAACTTGAATTTGTTTGGTCTCCTGCACAACTGTTGTCAACTGAGCTATGACCACTAAAATGACATTTCCAACTTGGGACCTCAAGATACATTGCATCCAGCAATGGTTATTAAGCAAGGAAAACATTCATAAAGCAGCATAATTAATGGGGTAATAAGAGTAAGGGCTTTATTCCACATTGAATCTTCATGACTTCTAGGTGGTAGTACAACCCAAACCCAGCCATAGATACTGGTAAGGAGGCTATGTGTGTGTTCCTGCTAAGTTGCTTCGGTCGTGTCTGACTCTGTGCAACCCTATGGACTGTAGCCCGCCGGGCTCCTCTGTCCATGGGATTCTCCAGGCAAGAATACTAGAGTGGGTTCCCATGCCATTCTTCAGGGAATCTTCCTGACCCACGGAACAAACCCACGTTTCCTGCATCTGCTTTTTCCAGCGGTAAAAAGAATCCAGTACCGCTGAGCCACCCGGGAAGCCCAATGAGGAGGCTATTTCCTGTTTATTCAGAGATCATTTCTTAGATCACCATGACACTCTATGCCTAACTAAAACTTTCCCTGTATTTCTAACCCTTAGTAGACACAAAGACCTGGGAAAGACCTTACAATGAGTTACTAACAAACCCTTAGCACCTACTGGCACAGTTAATCTGTGTTGCCCGGTTCTGACTCCTTGCTACTACACTCCCAGGGCAAACAGAGGTGGGGCATATATTCAGAGCTGTGTTTCTTAAACTTGGTAATAATTGTAAGATCTTTGGGATGGTGACTGAATTGTTTTCTTCTCTTCAGTTCTGCCCCAGTACTCTCTAAAAATACTTTAAGGTTGTTCCATGCCCAAGAGGAGACTATTAAAAATATATATCTTATCTGTAAAACAAATTAGCAGACTACAACTAAAGGAGCTCAAGATAAGATTTATAACAATGAACTGTGCTGTGTGACCCATGCCAGGGACAAAAAAAGGTCTTGGGAAGTATGTTTAAGAGCGTCCCCATCACAGATTGCACCTTAAAAAACACTTGGATACAAAAGGAATTATTTTATTCCCCACCTAAGGAATATGGGTCCCAAATCACTTTAACCAACTGCAAAAGAACATGAGAAATGCAAATAAGTCCACCAGAGCAGGAGAAATGTACTTGGATTTTTACTTTGAATGTGGTATCATCAACTTCCTTCTACTTTGAATCATTGCATAAGAGGGAAGGCATATACCCAAGAGAAAAATTATACTTTGAGTCAGAAAGCATCTAAAGGGATCATTTCTGTATAATCTTTCATTTAGTTTTCCTCTGGCTAAATTTAAGAAAAGGCAGGGGGTGGGGGGAGTTTGATTTATGAAAACTCTAGAGAATCAAGACCCAAGTATTTATTTAGAAACTTCTTTTTTATGTTTATAATTTCCTTTAAAAGATGTTTCAGGCAGATAAAATAGGAGCAGAGCTGGAATATACATTTTGAAGGCCAAGGGAAATTCAGACATGTTAAGTATACTAAACACACACGTTTCTCCTTAGGATGTTCTTGGAGCTGGTTGATTACACTACATAATAGGCCTAAAAAATCCATCTTGAGAAATCACCTGACCTAAGCCAGAAACTGCTCATTTAGCTGCCATTTGCTTTAAGAGATTACATGAAAGGAAAAGAAATATTATAAAAGAAAATCAGATAAGATGCTAAAAGATAGACTGAGGAAGTGACCCACCTTTGGTTTCATCAGAGACAACAGCCAAGGAATAAAGAATAGTATCTTCTTCCTCTTTCAAAGTGCTCACTCTGGGCCATTTTTTTTTTTTTTTTAGATGTAGAAGAATTGAAGGAATAAACACAGTAAGACATTCCCTGAAAGAACAAAATCGTGCAGAACTGCAAATAAACTTCCAGTCATACAAAAAAAAATTCCTTGTAGTTTCAGAAATGTCCATACACTTAGGCACATATTTAAAGTAGCCTAGTCTCAATGATCATCCTTTAAGTTACTAAAAGAAGGGAGACATGGGGGCAATACTTCACTGTGGCTTGCACTATTCAGAAGAGGACTATTTGTTCTTTTTTTTAAGATTTTTTTTTTTTTTGATGTGGACCATTTTTAAAGTCTTCATTGAATTTGTTACAGTATTGATTCTGTTTTATGTTTTGGTTTTTCTGGCCATGAGGCTCCCTGAACCTGCACCCTCTGCACTAGGAGGCCAAGCACTGGGTCTCCAGGGAAGTCCGAGGACCTTTTGTTCTTAACTCTTTCAGTGCCTCTCAGCGCTGTGGGTCAAAACATCACCTATGGAGCTTGCTGCTCTAGATACACCATACCAAATTTTTCTTTCCTTTGGGTTATTCAGTTTTCAAAAAATTCATTTCTTTATGAAAGTGAACTAGTTACATTTTTGCAAAAAGAAAGATGATACTTTGGAGGCATAATAAAGTATATTGCATTATAGACAATCCCAAGAAATAGCATGGCCATCATTCTAAGACACCAGAGTTAACTGAATGAAAATGAGAGTGCTTATAACAGACACAAACATGTGTATGCTGCAGATGAGGAATCTTAATGACATTTAACCAAAGCAATTCAATTCAATTTTTTAAGAAACCATTTGCCACAGTACCTATCAGTTCAGTTCAGTTCAGTCGCTCAGTCGTGTCCGACTCTTTGCAACCCCATGAATCGCAGCACACCAGGCCTCCCTGTCCATCACCAACTCCTGGAGTTCACTCAAAACTCATGTCCATTGAGTCGGTGATGCCATCCAGCCATCTCATCCTCTGTCATCCCCTTCTCCTCCTGCCCCCAATCCCTCCCAGCATCAGAGTCTTTTCCAATGAGTCAACTCTTCTCATGAGGTGGCCAAAGTACTGGAGTTTCAGCTTTAGCATCATTCCTTCCAAAGAACACCGAGGACTGATCTCCTTGAGAATGGACTGCTTGGATTTCCTTGCAGTCCAAGGGACTCTCAAGAGTCTACTCCAACACCACAGTTCAAAAGCATCAATTCTTTGGCACTCAGCCTTCTTCACAGTCCAACTCTCACATCCATACATGACCACTGGAAAAACCATAGCCTTGACCTATAGACACTTTATAAAAAAACATAACTGAAATAATGAGGGTGAGGAAAGGCCCTTGCTAAAAAACAAGTAGATTCCTTGTTAATAGCAAGTTGGTTGCAGAACAGTGTGCAACGACACAAAGATAAAGGAAGACGTGAGTAAAGAGGGTGCGGTGTATGAGAAGTGGAAGAGAGGACACGTATCATTAAGGACAAGCAGGTTCTGCGAGGCAAGAATTTAAGCTAAAGTATCTTATTGTCAAATGCAGTGCATCCAAAAGGAAAGTAAATGGCTGAGTGGCTGCTTTCGTCAGGTTTCCAGAAGACTTTCTTACAGAGTTCCCAAGAAAAGCCAGTCTTTTGGAATCTCTAGCACCCATGATCTAAACGGTATTTTCAAACAACTGAGGAGGGAGGCAGGACTAACATGCTTGAAGTCATGACTTAACAAAGAAGACAAGGGAGGAGAATCATTGCTAAACTGAAGTTAACCCCGAACCCGAAGGTGCAGAGCACACGAAGCTCTGTTCCCAAGGCGATGCTACTCTCATTTGGGGAGCTTCTCCTTCCCAGCCAAACTGAGAATTCTTACTTGGAGCAGGCTCCCTTTGGAAGAAACTTGAGGAAGATAGAACACACACATCCACACACACACACACTCACACACACACACACTCACACACACACACACACTCACACACACACACACACTCACACACACACTCACACACAGAAAAGGAAGCGAAAAGAGTGCTTTTAGTCTCACACATCCTGTGCTTTTTTCAGCTGCTATTTTGAAGGATAAACATTACATTTGTGGTTGAATTTTTCCCTAGGGTCAAGAAAAACAAAACAATATGGTCGTGAAAAGAAGAGATTTGAGAGGGAGCTGGTGACCTTGGAAATGCAAGCTGCTTTCCTGGTTTTAAAAACAAAATAAAACAAAGAAACCTTTAAAAAACAAACAAACAAAAAAAACCCCAAAACATAAAGTGGCTGAAAAAGAGTGAAGACCTTGTATCTATCTCCAGTGCCCATGGGGCCCCAGGCTGGTTCTCAAGGAGCCTAAACACAAAGACACTCTGTCAAGTGGGAATTTCTGTGAGCGGAGAAATGGCACGCTGTACCTGAACGGCTGCATTCCATTTTCAGGTTTCATTCAACTGGCATTTTATAAGGTGGGACATTTTGCTCAACTCTGGTCTAATGGAAACTAGAATGTTTCCATATTCTTCTCAGCCAGATAATTATAGCCAACTGTATTCAGGAAACTGGCAGAATTTTTTTCTAGATGTGAAGGAACCTGCTTTACCAGTGTGTCAGTTCCATACAATCTTTTGTTTTCATATTAGACATCAAAGGTAGTTCTTACTTCTAAATCCAGGAATCCTGCTGTCATTACAAACACTGTCCTAAAGGCTAGAGTCTCCCGAGAGATGGGAGAATTTGAAAGGCGACAGATCCTTGGAGATCAACCTGCACAGAACTGGTGGGGGCCGTGGGTAGAGGCAGTGCTGATCTACATACTATTGAGCTGCCTTGAAAAATGACTCAAGCTGGCTGATAACGTAAGCGTGGAAGGGTGCTATAAAGCGGCTTCTTTCGCACAGTCTACAGTGTGATTGACTTGCATGGTGCCATTAGGTCAGAACTGGAAGATAAAAAGGGTTTCAGGATCCCGCAGATGTATGATTCTTAAATCTCCCCATAACTGAAAAAGTATTATTGGATGGGAATCATATTCACTTCTTATGGCGGCTCTAACAAATTATCTCACAAGTGATGGCTTCAAACAATAGAAATTTATTCCCTCACAGATCCGGAGGTCAGAAGTCCTGAACTCATATCACCAGACTGAAATCAAGGTGTTGATGGAGCCACATGTCCTCCAAAGGGAGAATCCATCCATTGACTCTTCTTGCTTTTGCTGGTTCTTGACATTCCTTGGCCTGTGGCTTCATCATCAAATCTTCAAGTACAGCATCTTTAAATCCGTCTCTGCTTTCTCCTCTTTGTTTAGTCACTAAGTTTTGTCTGGGTTCTTTTGTGACCCCATGGACTGTAGTCCACCAGGCTCTGGCACCTCTGGGATTTCCCAGGCAAGAATACTGAAGTGGGTAACCATTTCCTTCTCCAAGGGATCTTCCCAACCCAGGAATCGAACCCGGGACTCCTTCATCTCCTGCATTGGCAGTCAGATTCTTAACCACTGAGTCATCCTGGGAAGCCCATCCTCTACAAAGCTAGAATTTAAAAGTAATGAACCACCTGGACAATTGCACGTATCTCACATGCTAGGAAAGTAATGCTCAAAATTCTCCAAGCCAGTACATGAACCGTGAACTTTCAGATGTTCAAGCTGGATTTAGAAAAGGCAGAGGAACCAGAGATCAACTTGCCAACATCTGCTGAATCATCAAAAAAAAACAAGAGAGTTCCAGAGAAACATCTACTTCTGCTTTATTGACTATGCCAAAGCCTTTGACTGTGTGGATCACAATAAACTGTGGAAAATTCTGAAAGAGACGGGAATACCAGACCACCTGACTTGCCTCCAGAGAAATCTGTATGCAGGTAAGGAAGCAACAGTTAGAACTGGACATGGAACCACAAACTGGTTCCAAATCGGGAAAGGAGTACGTCAAGGCTGCATATTGTCACCCCACTTATTTAACTTATATGCAGAGCACATCCAGCACAAGCTGGAATCAAGATTGCAGGGAGAAATATCAATAACCTCAGATGTGCAGATGACACCACTCTTATTGCAGAAAGCAAAGAGGAATCAAAGAGTCTCTTGATGAAAGTGAAAGAGGAGAGTGAAAAAGTTGGCTTAAAGCTCAATATTCAGAAAACGAAGATCATGGCATCTGGTCCCATCACTTCATGGGAAATAGATGGGGAAACAGTGGAAACAGTGTCCGACTTTATTTTCTTGGGCTCCAAAATCACTGCAGATGGTGACTGCAGCCATGAAATTAAAAGACTCTTGCTCCTTGGAAGAAAAGTTATGACCAACATGGACAGCATATTGAAAAGCAGAGACATTACTTTGCCAACAAAGGTCTGTCTTGTCAAAGCTATGGTCACATATGGATGTGAGAGTTGGGCCATAAAGCTGAGCACTGAAGAATTGATGCTTTTGAACTGTGGTGTTGGAGAAGACTCTTGAGAGTCCCTTGGACTGCAAGGAGATCCAACCAGTCCATCCTAAAGGAGATCAGTCCTGGGTGTTCATTGGAAGGACTGATGCTGAAGCTGAAACTCCAATACCTTGGCCACCTGATGTGAAGACCTGACTCATTTGAAAAGACCCTGGTGCTGGGAAATATTGAAGGTGGGAGGAGAAGGGGATGACAGAGGATGGGGTGGTTGGATGGCATCACTGACTCAATGGACATGAGTTTGAGTTAACACCAAAAGTGGATGATGGACAGGGAGGCCTGGTGTGTTGCAGTCCATGGGGTGGCAAAGAGTCGGCCATGACTGAGCAAATGAACTGAACTGAGCTGATTGATTAAACAGGGGCTTTCCAGGGGGTGCTAGTGGCAAAGAACCCACTTGCCAAGGCAGATGTAAGAGATACATATTTGATCCCCAGGTCAGAAAGATCCCCTGAAGGAGGGCATGGCAACCCACCCAGTATTCTTGCCTGGAGAATCCCATGGACAGAGGAGCCTGGTGGGCTACAGTCCATGGGGTTGCACAGGATGGCCATGACTAAAGCAACTTAGCACACACACATTGATGAAACAGCGTATATTATCAGAATCAAGTTGTATACTCTTCAAAGTGTTCAATGAACATTGTAGTTGACAGTCCAACACCTATTCCATTCTAATCACATTTAAGAGATTTGGCTATAGATTGAGGACATACCCAATTTTTACCAATGGATGTAAGTCTTCAAAGAAAAGCTTTTTTCCTTTTATGAGAGCACCAAGAGAGAGATGAGTTTTCTTGTTCCTCTATATTTTGCTGTATCTGGACATGAGTTAGAATTATTTACACACTATGTTACTTTTTTTTTTTTTCCTTTTTGGCCTTGCTACACAGCTTGTGGGATCTTCATTTCCTGACCAGAGACTGAACCTAGACCCTTGCAGTAAAAACAGAGTCCTAGCCACTGAACCACCACAGAATTCCCCCCACTATGTTACGAATAGAAAATCTAAGAGCTAAATAGAACCTGGGTCTTTGATGGCGTTACAAAAAAATATGGTAGTGAACTAGTTTATTCTTATTTTTTTTAGTTTGGCTGCAGTGGGTCTGTATTGCAGCATTTGGGTTTTCTCTAGTTGCTGTGCTCAGGTTTAGTTGCCTGGAGGCATGTGAGATCTTAGCTCCCCAACCAGGGATCGAACCCATGTCCCCTGCAATGGAAGGCTGATTCTCAACCACTGGACCACCACGGAAGTCCTCGGATGTCAAGATCGAGATAGTATACTGACCCACTGCAGATCTCACCTTACCTCTGATTAGGTTCGTTAAGCTATTTCCTTCTTTAGTCAGTTTTTATTTTGCTTTGTTTTTACCGTGTTTTCTGTAGCTGTACTGGAAAGAATCCTGACTGATACCAAGTATAAAAGTAAAGTAAATGTGTATCAGTGCAACTTTTTTGAAAAAGAAAGAAAGAAAACACGATAGAGAATATGTGAAAATATGTAACTGCTGGGAATGGCCAGCATTTAAATAAGGTTTGCTGTTGGCTGGGCACTGGGCTAGGTGCTTTATATACGTTAACTCATTTTATCCTCATAATACTTCTAATGAGGTGATTACCATTATCATCCCACTTAACCGATAACAAGCTATCTTTGACAATTTGTAAGTGCTTGGCAGAGCCAGAATTTGACCCCAGGCAGTCAAATTCTAGAATACTCATATGTTATGCTGTATTATCTCTCATATCTCTATATTTCTCTCTCTCTTTTAAAGTGGCTCTTCCAAATAAAGAGTTAAACAACCACGTATCAATATTCCTAACTGCACTTGAAAAGTGGTTAAAGGAGATATGCACACTGTATCCGTTATCAACTGTTGGGTTACAAATCAGCCCCAAATTCTGTGCTTTAAAACAAAAACAATTATGTATTTTGCTCCTAAATCTTTAATTCAAGCAGAACTCAGCAGGATCCCTTACCTCTGTCCTCACCCCACAGCATCAGCAGGAGCGACTAGTTTGAGCACTAGTGAGTCAAGATGACTCATGCCTGCGGTTAGCAAGTGGGTGCTGGCTTTGTCCTGAGCTCAGCCAGGGCCACGTGTTGCAGCCCTCTGCACTGCTGCTCCACCTGGACCTCCTCACAGTGACTTGGGCTTTCTCACAGCAGAGTGGCTGAGTCCTAAAAGCAAGCGTAGAATGCGATGCACTTATTTTAAACTGAAGCAGACACTGTATTGCATTTTTTTTTTTTAACTTAGCCTTGGAGGTCACATAGTATCACTTCTGCCAGAGTCACAAGCCCACCCAAAATCAAGGGGAAGAGCATAGAGCTTATCTCTCAGTGGGAAGAGTGTCGAAGAAAAATGTATTGGATGATTAGGTTGATATAGACAGATTAGGGAAACATAATCTGCCACAAACACGTTTATGCCTGGGACAATAGAGATAGGAAGTCACTGAATGGGAAAACATAGTCACAAATGTAAAAAAAAAAAAAAAGCCAATTTACAAACTTCCCAAAGAATAAAAGATTTTGTGTTTGGCAAGGCTGAAGGTGAATTGTAAATGGGGGCATGTTTTTTGGAAAGCCACCTGACAGTATTCATACTCTTTGACACAATATAAAAATATTGGATTGAACTCGTGTCCCCTTACTTACACAATTATCATACAGAATGTAAATCGCCCATATTTACGGACATCTTCTCAGTACATCATACATTCTGTATGATAATTGTATAAGTAAGGCTTCTCTAGTGGTGCAGAGGTTAAGAATTTACATGCTGAGAGACAGCCAAGCCTGTGCACCACAACTACTGAGCCCACGCGCCCTAGAGCCTGTGCTCCACAAAAGGAGAAGCCGCTGCAATGAGCAGCCCATGCACTGCAGCTAGAGAACAGCCCCTGCTCCCTGCAACTGGAGAAAGCCTGAGCACCTCAATGAAGAGCCAGCACAGCCCTAAATACAGTTATTTTAAAAGTAATTAGGTGGGTAGTAAAAATGGCAACTTTGTAGAACTCTAAGTATAAGTAAACACATACACTAACATAACAGCACAAAAATAGTATGTATAAAGTATTGCTGCTGCTGCTGCTAAGTTGCTTCAGTCGTGTCCGACTCTGTGTGACCCCATAGACAACAGCCCACCAGGCTCCCGCGTCCCTGGGATTCTCCAGGCAAGGACACTGGAGTGGGTTGCCATTTCCTTCTCCAGTGCATGAAAGTGAAAAGTGAAAGTGAAGTCACTCAGTCGTGTCCAACTCTTCGAGACCCCATGGACTGCAGCCCACCAGGCTCTTCTGTCCATGGGATTTTTCAGGCAAGAGTACTGGAGTGGGGTGCCATTGCCTTGGACTATACCCTTGCCTGAGGAATCCCATGGATGGAGGAGCCTGGTGGGCTGCACTCCATGGGGTCGCTGGGGGTTGGACAGGACTGAGCGACTTCACTTTCACTTTTCACTTTCATGCATTGGAGAAGGAAATGGCAACCCACTCCAGTGTTCTTGCCTGGAGAATCCCAGGGACGGGGGAGCCTGGTGGGCTGCCGTCTGTGGGGTCGCACAGAGTCGGACACGACTGAAGTGACTCAGCAGCAGCAGCATGAAATATGTGTACATATATACTGACAGATTAAAAGTGAACTGGAGCAATAGAAATAGAATTTAATGGCTTTTGTGGTCTTCTGTAAATCTACTTAAACATATAGCATTGATATATCATTTTAATATACTATATAAATTAAATATATCATAAACTCCAACAATGATAAGTATAGAACATTAAAGAAAGAACCCATGAAAATAGAGCCCTACTACTTCATCATATGTAAGCTAACACATAAGATTTGTTACGAATGTAGAATATTTAGTGAAGAATAACTTAGTCTTTTAGAATTTAGAAGATTCTTGGTAAATTGGAGGATTGCTGATACAAGTTAAAATAACAGTCTATGGAAGTTAATTACCACCTCAACCTCCTTTTTTAAAAATTATGGTAGAACTGTCCGTCTAGAAGATTGATTTCAGATGGAGGACTATAAGGAAAGCTGTCCCTACCCACCTGCTCTAGTCCCTCAAAATTACAAAAATTATAAAGACAAAGCAGAATTCATACTATTGCTTGAAAATAACAAAATATGCTATGATTAGGTCCTTGTGTTTGAAGAATTCTAGAAATATTGAAAGCTTGTATCATTGGATTAACAGAGCAAACATCAGCTGAAAACCAAATGCCAGTTGTAACCAATGCACCACACTGAGGCGGATGTTGATGGTGGGGGAGGCTGTGTGTGGGGTGGGGAGGGAGTGTATGAGAACAGCCTGTACTTCCTGCTTGATTTTGCTGTGAACCTAAAACTGCTCTAAAGAATAAAGTTTTTTAAAAGAACAACAGCAACTAGACATCCTAGTACATCAGAGACTCTAGAGGTAGGAATGACTCGGGGAATGTTGGGATGTTCTAAGCTCAGAGGCACTGAATGAATGGAGAGTTTTTTGGGCTACAATTTTCCAAGCAGAGAGGCTTCCCTGGTGGCTCAGATGGTAAAGTATCTGCCTGCAGTGTGAGAGACCCAGGTTTGATCCCTGGGTCGGGAAGATCTCTTGGAGAAGGGCATGGCAACCCACTCCAGTATTCTTGCCTGGAGAATCCCATGACATAGGGGCCTGGGAAGCCCCAGTCCATGGGGTCGCAAAGAGTCGGACACGACTGAGCAACTAACAGTTTCATGTTCACTTTCTAAGCAGAAGGCAGTAAGAGCATTTACCTCCAGGACACTTGGTGCAGAAAGGCAGGAATGTTCTTCAGAGCACACGGCATCAGCTGGGGGTGTGTACACTATTGCTCCTGGTGTGGCAAAAATCGATTTGGGGGTGGGGAGAGAAGAAAAACAAAAAACACCTTAAATATTGCAATAATTTGCGGCCCTCCAAAGAACACCTGATGTGAGGAGCCGACTCATTGGAAAAGACCCTGATGCTGGGGAAAATTGAGGGCAGGAGGAGGAGGGGACGACAGAGGATGAGATAGTTGGATGGCATCACTGACTCAGTTGCCATGAGTTTGAGCAAATTCTGGGAGATGGTGAAGGACAGGAAGCCTGGTGTGCTGCAGTCCATGAGGCTGCCAAGAGTTGGACACAGCTTAGAGACTGAACGACAGCAAAGGACAACAATAAATAAACAGATGTACAGCACATCTGCGGTACTAAAATTCATTGAGCTTAGGCAGTGACTGGGGGAAAGTGTCCTAAAACAGCTTCTGAGAAGAACAACAATGAAAAAGGGGTTGAGAAGCATGTTCCAGAGGGTAGTGAAATTGGGAGGGGAGTGTCTAGGAGGAGGAAGGAGAAGAAGAGGGCTGGAGAGATCCACAGTGACCGTGACAGCTCCCAGGAGCAGAAGCAGCTCCTACAGACAGGGCTGCTCAAACACGAAGACAAGCAGTACACCAAGAATCAGCAGGCTTTTAAGGAAAACCAACACCGTGGAAGACAGGCACCAAAGGCAATAAGTATAAGCGTGAATGCCCAAGGAAACAGTTTCTAGAACAAACAATATTTCAAGTTAACTGTGATCAATAACTGCAGAGATATGACAGGATACTACACCTGTAAGAGCAGGCAGTTTTAATTAAAGAATCACCTGTTGCTCTTGAAAACAAACAAACAAACAAAAATATGATCATTGAAATAAAAGTCCTAGTAAGTAAACCAAATAAGGGCTTCCCAGGTAGATCAGTGGTAAAGAATCCACCTGTCAATGCAGGTTTGATCCTTGGGTTGGAAGATGCCCTGGAGAAGGAAATGGTAACCCGCTCCAGGATTCTTGCCTGGAGTGAGTATCCCATGGACAGAGGAGCCTGGCAGGCTACAGTCCATGGGGTCCTAAAAGAGTCAGACACAACTCAGCGACTAAACAACAACAATAGATAAACCAAATAGCAACATAAACACATCAAAGTATATAAACTAGTGAATTTTAAGAAATGAACCAAAAAATTCAGCCACAATAGAGTGTACCAAAAATGAAGTGTAATACACATAAAAGGGAATTTAAAGAAAATAAATTAGTGCATTTTAATCACGTTACTGTATTTTTCTGGGGGAAAAAAAGAAAGCAACTTGTATCTACATATAAATGTGGTAAGCAGTTTTCTAAAATGAATCTTAATGATCCCTGCCAGTAATGTGATCTTGTAAAGTTTTAATCTACTTTTCTATAAGAAGGGAACTTGATAGGCCAACATTATAAAGTGCTAACTTCATAAGATTGGTGGGAGAAGAATTATTACAAAATAGACCGCAGTTGCACAGTTTATCAATTACCACACGCTTCCTTTCCTTTCCCTTCTGATATGGTGCTATTGCCTAACCATGACTAAGATTTTTTTTGCCCCATTTCACAATGGGATCTTAGCATCAATAAGCAGGTTTGAAATGATTCAACAACTTTCTCTAATTTTATTGGACAATGGTAGTGAGTAGAACCCTGAGTCAGTTGGGAAAAAAAAAAACAGCATATTTTAAGTCAGGTGAATAAGAACCACTTTAATAATAGTAGCCTTCAAACTGCATATTTACAGTAATTTACAATGAGCAGTTAATTGTAATAAGAAACTAATTGCCCACATATTACAGCTTAGCAAAGTAGAAAGGCAGAACTTGCATGACTTTCCAAAACCTGTGAAACAGCAATACAATTGGAATATCTCATAATTCCTAACTTTCTGATATTCCCTTAGACTTCTACAAGGGACTTGAGGCTCAGATAGACTTAATTAGACTTAGATAATGAAAAGAGCTAATACCTACTGAGAACTATTATATTCCAGATACTATGATAAGTGTTTGTTGTGTATTACCTCACCAAATCCATCCACTGGACATCTATATGAGGTAAGTATTACTACAATTACTCCCACTTTTTAAGAGAAAAAACTGACATCCAAAGATGTTTGAGCAACTTGCTAAGGACTCACAGCTAGTTAGGTAGTAGAGTCCAGTGTGAACTGGGCAGTTTGGCTCCAGAGCCCACGCTCTTGACTTTATGCTTTGGGGAGACGCTTTGGGGCTGTGGACCGAAAGGGTGGAGGGCTTTGAAGAGTTTTAATGAGGTGGGAGTTGAGAAATGAAGCGTACTATTCAGCAGAGCTATTGATGCCTGGCAGTAAATGCTGATTCTGCTTCCAACAGGCTTTTATCTTACTCGATTACTCTTTCCCTTGACATCTTTTCTTCCTTTTCTCCTGTGGATTCGTATCAAGCTTCAGGAGGGGTGGCCACTGATACGAAGCCAGCCGTCCTCATGTGCAGAACAGTGTGTACACACGGGGAAGCAGAGGGAGGCTCACATATGGTGATCTTTCAAAGCAAAATATGGGAAGCCTAGCTTCATTCATTTGCCATATTGTTTTTAAAATTACATCTGTTATTGGTTTTGTTTTTGTCAAGATTTTCATAGAAAGATATAGCTGTACTGTACTAACTGGTGACTATATTTTTAAAAACTGTGATACTTATATATACTCATCGTAAAAAAAAAAAAAATCAAAGAGTTCAGATTTGTGTAGAACAAAAACTTTTAACTTGGATCAGAGACTCAAATGTAAAAATGAGCCCATAAAATAAGTGGAAAAAAATTTGGTGAATTTAAATAATAATATTGAAGTGAAGGAGGAACTCTAAGTGTAAACAATACCCTGAAATGATGAAGGAAAACATCGACACATTACATTGAATGAAGCTTTCTTGTGAAAAAATGTATCACAAACAAATAAAAATGATTAACAAAAAGCAGGAAGACAAAATTTAACACCTATCAAAAATAGCTATTTGAAAAATATATGCAAAGAGATAAATCAATAAGAAAAATACAATTAAATAGAAAAATAGGCAAAACATATCAACAGTTTATAAAACACAGCAACCATAAAAATATTTTGACCTAGTTCAGTGTAATCACTCAGTCTTGTCCGACTCTTTGCAACCCCATGGACTGCAGCACTCCAGGCTTCCCTGTCCATCAACAACTCCCAGAACTTGCTCAGACTCATGTCCATTGAGTCGATGATGCCATCCAACCATCTCATCTCTGTCATCCCCTTCTCCTGCCACCTTCAATCTTTCTCAGCATCAGGGTCTTTTCAAATGAGTCAGGTCTTTGCATCAGGTGGCCAAAGTAATGGAGTTTCAGCAACAGTCCTTCCAATGAATATTCAGGACTGATTTCCTTTAGGATGGATTGGTGGGATCTCCTTGCTGTCCAAGAGACTCTCAAGTGTCTTCTCCAACACCACAATTCAAAAGCATCAATTCTTCGGCGCTCAGCTTTCTTTATGGTCCAACTCTCACATCCACATGTGACTACTGGAAAAACCATAGCTTTGACAAAACGGACCTTTGTTGGCAAAGTAATGTCTCTGCTTTTTAATATGCTGTCTAGGCTGGTCATAGCTTTTCTTCCAAGGAGCAAGTATCTTTTAACTTTATGGCTGCAGTCACCATCTGCAATGATTTTGGAGCCCCAAAAATAAAGTCTGTCACTGTTTCCACTGCTTCCCCAATTATTTGCCATGAAGTGATGGGACCAGTTGCCATGATCTTAGTTTTCTGAATGTTGAGTTTTAAGCCAGCTTTTTCACTCTCCTCTTTCACTTTCATCAAGAGGCTCTTTAGTTCCTCTTCGCTTTCTGCCATGAGTGGTGTCATCTGCATATCTGAGGTTATTGATATTTCTCCCAGCAATCTTGATTCCAGCTTATGCTTCATCCAGCCCGGGAGTTTTCATGATGAACTCTGCATATAAGTTAAATAAGCAGGGTGACAGTATACAGCCTTGACATACTCCTTTCCTGATTTGGAACCAGTATGTTGTTCCATGTCCAGTTCTAACTGTTGCTTCCTGACCTGCATACAGGTTTCTCAAGAGGCAGGTCAGGTGGTCTGGTATTCCCATCTCTTTCAGAATTTTCCACAGTTTGTTGTGATCCACACAGTCAAAGGCTTTGGCATAGTCAATAAAGTAGATGTTTTTCTGGAACTCTCTTGCTTTTTGATGATCCAGCAGATGTTGGCAATTTGATTTCTGATTCCTCTGCCTTTCTAAATCCAGCTTGAACATCTGAAAGTTCACAGTTCATGTACTATTGAAGCCTGGCTTGGAGAATTTTAAGCATTACTTTGCTAGTGTGTGAGATATGTGCAATTGTGTGGTAGTTTGGCATTGCCTTTCTTTGGGATTGGAACGAAAACTGACCTTTTCCAGTCCTGTGGCCACTGCTGAGTTTTCCAAATTTGCTGGCATATCAAGTGCAGCACTTCCACAGCATCATCTTTGAGGATTTGAAATGGCACAACTGGAATTCCATCACTTCCACTAGCTTTGTTCACAGTGATGCTTCCTAAGGCCCACTTGACTTCGGACTCCAGGATGTCTGGCTCTAGTTGAGTGATCACACCTTCGTGGTTATCTGGGTCATTAAGATCTTTTTTGTATAGTTCTTTTGTGTATTCTTGCCATCTCTTCTTAATATTTTCTGCTTCTATTAGGCCCATGCCATTTCAGTCCTTTATCAAGCCCATCTTTGCATGAAATGTTCCCTTGGTATCTCTAATTTTCTTGAGGAGATCTCTAGTCTTCCCATTCTATTGTTTTCCTCTATTTCTTTGCATTGATCACTGAGGAAGGCTTTCTTATCTCTCCTTGCTATTCTTTGGAACTCTGCATTCAGATGGGTATATCTTTCCTTTTCTCCTTTGACCTAACCCATGAATAAAATATTAACTCACTAATGAGATGTAATGTTCATCTGATTACCAATGGTTTAGACTTTTTATAATACCCAGTATCGGCAGAGGTGTGAAGAAATAAGTACACTCACATATCCATAATAAGAGTGTAAACTAATAGAACCTTTTTATTAATGAAGTAAACTAATGAAGACAACTTAGCAGTATTTATGAACATTTAAAATTCTCAGACTTATTGACCAAACAATTCTATGAGGAATTTATCTTATGTACATATTAATATAGACACTCCAAAATATGTGTCATTGTGCCACCGTCTGTAATAAGGAAAATCTGCAAACAACCTAACTGTTCTTCCACTGAAGAAAGGAAAAACTCTGACTTTTCCCTTTGAGAAAAGACCATCCAGCATTTAAAATAGTGAAGCAGGGCTAAATGTTTTCACTTGGAAAGATGTTTAGAATGTATGACTTAGTGAAAAAAGCAATTTGCCGTACAAAATCTATGATATGATCCCATTTGGGTATGTGTGTTTTACAGTATAAGCATGTATTGGTTAGGATGCTTTTGTTGTAAGTAAACAGATAATCATGAAACTGATCAGATCTCATGGTTTGTAGTGTAGGGGCTTGCTGGATATAGGGTTTAGCTTCAATGGCTTAATCTGCTGGCCCAACTCTGTTCTCTGATTCTCCTGGCCCAACCTCCTCTGTTGACTTCTCAGACTAGTTCTAGCAGTTCTGGGACTTCTCCAATTATAGTTCTCATGAGAGGAACCCCGCCCCCCCCCACCCCCCCCCAGCAAATTTCTTCTTGGGTCTTATTGGCCTGAACTGAATCATGGCCGTGACTCATGAGCCCATTCTCAGCTGAATCCCTGGGACAGGAAAATCCCTACAAGGATAGCTTGGGCCTAGCATTCTGAACCAGGTCCCAGTAAGGGAAGATTTGGGCTTCCCTCATAGCTCAGCTGGTAAAGAATCCACCTGCAATGCAGGAGACCCCGGTTCAATTCCTGAGTCAGAAAGATCCCCTGGAGAAGGGATAGGCTACCCACTCCAGAATTCTTGGACTTCCCTGGTGGCTCAGACAGTAAAGGATCTGCCTGCAATGTGGGAGACCTAGGTTTGATCTCTGGGTTTAGAAGATCCCCTGGAGGAAGGGTTGGCAACCCACTTCACTATTCTTGCCTGGAGAATCCCTGTGGACAGAGGTGCATGGCGCGCTCTAGTCCATGGGGTTGCAAAGAGTCAGAAAGGACTGAGCGACTAAGCAAAAACAGCACACAAGGGAGGGTTTAGCATGCTTATCTGAGACCAATTTGAGTTCACCCAAGAGGTGAGGTCAAGGTCATCCTACCTCCATCTCCCACCCTTCCCCCGAAAATCCCCAAGCAAATAAATGGCAACTAGGCATAGAATGGAATGGAATTAAAGGCTATGGGGAAGAAACAGATTTCTTTTTTCACTTCTTAGCCTTCTACACCATTAATTTTTTTTTTTTTTAAACATAGCTACATGTGTCTGACTCAGGATCAGAGCAGGAATCCTATGAACAGATGACATATTCAAAAGGGGTTGATGAAGAGACTTTAATAAAGAGATGATTTACACATGTATGGGTGAGGTTAAAGGAAGAATAAAAGGGATGGGAAAGCGTGCAGGGACTAGCAACAGCAGGAAGTTGTTCCTAACCCCAGGCCTATGGGCAGGGGTGCAGTCAGAGTGGGGAATGGTGTTAAGGGAGCCTAGAATGAGCTGGTGCTGAGGAAGTGGGATGAAGAGCAGCCACTCCCTGAACTGTGCTGAGCAGGAAGAGAGTGTTTGTGCAGGGGATAAACGAATGCCCTCATGCCCTTCAGGCTCCTGATGGTGCTTCCCATGTGCCAACCCAACTGCAACCAGAAACCAGAGGGTGAGGGGGAAGGCATTCTGTAGAAGTCAGCCTCCTGGGACTCAGCAGGGCAAGGAGGCTAGAGAATGTCTGATTGGGGGCAGGTGGAACAAACAGCTAGCACAACATACATTACCTAACTGAAAACATCAGTCATTTTTTATGATTAAAAAAACCATGGGAAATCCTGCCTGTGCAAGGATGTGCATGGATGACCCTACAATGTGGATGCTTGAGGACATTATGCTAAGTGAAATAGATCAGTCCCCAAAGGACACACACGATTCTGATTCTCCTGTGTGAGTTAACGAAAGTAGTCAGGTACATAGAAACAGAAAGTAGACTGCTGCTTGCCAGAGGCTGGGGGATGGGAAAATGCAGCGTCATTGCCCAGTGGGTATATAGTTTCAGTTCTGCAAGATCAAAAGACGTCTGCAGATTTGTCACACAACAGTGTGAATAAGTACTGCTGAAGGTGTGCACTTAAAATGGTTATGATGGATAGTGGCCATTTTAATAAGCGTGCAGGGTATCTCATCGTTTTAATTTTCAACTCATAACATGAAGCTGAACATTTTTTCATGTGCACATCTGCCATCTTTTTACATCTTCTTTAGTAAAGTGTCTGTTCAAGTTCCTTGCCTATTTTTAGTTGGATTGTTTGTTCTGTTATTGTTGAGTTTTAATGGTTGTTTGTATACTTTGGACAACAGTCTTATCACATATATCTTTCACGAACATGTTCTCAGTCTGTGGCTTGTCTTCTCATTCTCTTGCAAGTGTCTTTTGCAGAGCAGAAGTTTTAAATTTTAATAAGGTGCACCATATCCATTCGTCTTTCACTAACAATACCAAATAGTAGTGAAGATGTAGAGCAACAGCAATTCTTATTCGTTGCTAGTCAGATACAAAATGATATAGCCACTTTGGAAGACAGTCTGACAGTTTCTTGCAAAATGAAACATTCTCTTACCATATGATTTAGCAGTCATGATCCTTCATTTTACCCAAATGAGTTGAAGACTCACATTCACACAAAAATCTGCACACAGATGATTATAGCAGCTTTATTCATAATTGCCAAAACTTGGAAGCAGCCAAGATGTTCTTCAGCAGATGAATGGATAAATAAACTGTGGTATATCCAGACAATGTATTCATAATATTAGTGCTAAAAAGAAATGAGCGATCAAGCTATGAACACACATGGAGGAACTTAAATGCATATTACTAAGTGAAAGAAACTATCCTGAAAGGACTACCTACTATATGATTCCAGCTATATGATATTCTGGGAAAAGCAAAACATGAAGACAGTCAAAAGATCAGTGGTTGTCAGAGGTTGGGGGGAAGAGGGGGATGAATAGGTGGAACACAGCGGATTTTTAGTGCAGTAAAACTACTTGACATGATCATTATGATGTCATGGTCAGATCATTATACATTTGTCCAAACTCATGGGATGAGCAACACCAAGAGTGATTCCTAATGTAAACTATGGATTCTGGGTGATGATGTTGCATCAGTGTAGAGTCATAAGCTGTAACACATGCAGCAGTCTGGTGGGCGATTTTGATATGGGAGAGGCTATGTGTACATGGGAGAAAGAGGTATTTGGGAAATCTCTATACCTTCACTTCAGTTTTGCTGTGAACCTAGTACTGCTCTAAAAAATAGAGTCCATTGTCTATAGTTTTATTTATTTAGTTTTGGCTGCGATGGGTCTTCACTGATGCCAGCGGGGTTTCTCTAGCTGCAGCGAGCCTGGTCTCCTCTTCGCGGTGGTGCGCGGGCTTCTCACTGCCGTGGCTTCTCCTGTTGTGGAGCACGGGCCCCAGGTGCGTGGGCCTCAGTAGCTGTGGCTCCCGGGCTCTAGAGCGCAGGCTCAGTAGCTGTGGCTCGCGGGCTTAGTTGCTCCGCAGCATGTGGAATCATCCTGGGCCAGGGATCGAATCTGTGTCCCCTGCGTTGGCAGGCGGATTCTTAACGACTGGTCTACCAGAGAAGTCCAATAAAGCCTATTTTAAAAAATTGGTTATAATAGTACATTTATGTTCTGTGTTTTTTAATCACAGTTTTTCAGAACGTGAGGGTCTTTTCCTCCTCACTCCCTCCTCTCAGCAGCAACAAAGACCATTAAAGTGTCCATATTTTTAAACAAGTTTTAAACTTCACACTCTTTTATTTTCTAAGATAATGATTTAAAAGCGATCTTATGCTCAGAGAGAGGTCCTGACTACAGAAGTATAGATTTGTTAGTTACCAGCATGGGTGTGATCCTTCTATCATGGACTGAAGGAAATCTCCAGGGACTGTGTGCAAAGCAGGTAGGAGAGGCTGAGGAGGAACCCAGGAAAACCAAATTAAATGGAGAAGGAAATGGCAACCCACTCCAGTATTCCTGCCTGGAGAATCCCAGGGACAGAGGAGCCTGGTAGGTTACAGTCCATGGGGTTGCAAAGAGTCGGACATGACTGAACAACTTCACTTCACACATTCCTGTTGTACATACTATAGTACCAAGTACTGTATGAGACACAGTATAAATACTGATGCAAATTAGGTTCAGAAGGCATATATCCAGAGGAAAATACGGTTCAAAGGATATATGCATCTCAGTGTTCATTGCAGTACCACTAACAATAGCTCGGACATGGAAGCAATCTAAATGTCCATCAACAGATGAACAGATAAAGAAGACGTGATACATACAATATATTACTTAGCCATTAAAAGAATGAAATGATGCCATTTGCAACAACGTGGATGGACCCAGAGATTATCATACTAAGTGAAGCAAGTCAGACAAAGACAAACTTCACGTGATATTGCTTATATGGGGAATAAAAAATAAAATAAAAAAAAAAATGAAAAAAAATTTTAAAAATGAAACAAATGAACTTACTTACAAAACAGAAACATACTCATAGACTTAGATAAGGAATTAATGTTTACTAGGGGAAAGGGTGGTGGGAAGGGATAGCCTGAGAATTTGGGACTGACATGTATACACACTGCTGTTTAAAACATAAAACCAACAAGGACTTACTGTAAAAAAAAATAATAATGAAAATTAAAGAAAAAAATACTTTTCTGTCTGGTAAAAAAAAAAAAAAAAACCAAATTAAAGAGGCAGAGAAAGATGGAGAAGTCAGCCAGGAAGCAGGAAAAGTAAACAAAGAACCAATATGAAAGCAGGAACCAAAGACAGAGAGCATTTTAAGAACAAATGCATACATTAAAACCACAGTGAGATACCAGTTCACACTCAATAGGATGGCTATTATTTTTAAAAAGACAGAAAAATAAGTCTTGGTGAGAATGTGGAGAAAATTCACTGCTGGTAGGGATGCAAAATGTTGCAGCTGTGTGGAAAACAGTTTGGAAATTCTTCAGGAAGTTAAACATAGAATTACCATATTGTAAAAGCAAAGACCTTTGCATTCTATTACAAGTTGATCACTAAAGGGATGTTGCCCTATAAGCTTAAATTATACATAATGGCCCATCTCTGGGAACCCTGTATCCCAGGTAATAAGCATTAAGCTAAAATACTTTGTTTAGCTCCCAGGAAACACCCTGACCAGGCCCACATATGAATGACTCCAGGGAGGAAGAAATTAACACATCTTCTCTTGTCTGGCTGGAACCAGGACTTTTCTCTGTTCTCTTTTGATATAAAAGAAACCTGAATCCTAACTCAGGGAAGATGGTTCTTTGGGACACAAGTCTACCATCTTCTTGGCCTACCAGTTTTCCAAATAAGATCGTTATTCCTTACCCCAACTCATCTCTCAATTTATTGGCCTGTTGTGGGGCAAGTGGTATGAGGGTGTACTCCATAACAACATGACCATGAATGCCACTACTCAAAAGGATTGAAAGCAGGGACTCAAATGGCTATTTGTACACCACTGTTCACAATAGCCAAAAAATGGAAACAAGCTAAATGTCCACTTTTGGATAAACAAAGTCAGTAATCAAAATTTGGTATACGCACACAATGGACTATTATCATTATAAAAGGGAATGAAGTTCTGTTACAGTGTGGATGAATCTTGAATACATTGAAAGTGAAAGTGAAACTTAGTGTCCGACTCTTTGTGACCCCATGGACTGTAGCCCACCAGGCTCCTCTGTCCATGGAATTCTCCAGCAAGAAAACTGGAGTGGGTTCCTATTTCCTTCTCCAGGGGCTCTTCCTGACCCAGGGATCAAACCCAGGTCTCCTGCATTGTGGGCAAACTCTTTACCAACTGAGCCACCAGGAAAGCCTTTTGTACATTGCACTAAGTGAAATAAACCAGACACAAAAGGGTAAATAGTGCTCGATTCCACTTACATAAGGTACTTACAATAGGCAAATTCATAGAGACAGAAAGTAGAATAGAAGTTACCTGGGGCTAGAGGGGAGGGGAGACTGAGGAGTTATTGTTTACTGGGTATACAGTTTCAGTTGGGAAAGATGAAAAAGGTCTGTGTATGGATGGTAGTGATGACTGCACAACAATGTGAACGGACTTAGTGCCACTGAGCTGTATACTCAAAACAGAATGGTACATTTAATGTTATATATATTTTACCACACAAAAAAGAATAAAGGCACAAAAGAAGCCAGACACAAAAGAGTACACGCTGTATGAGTCCGTTTATACGAAGTTCAAGAACATGCACACCTAATTAGAAGTGGGGGTAGTGTCTGAGCAGCAACTACCTTAATATATGTGTGTGGGGGAAGAAAGTTGCAGGAAAAGAGAAACACAGGGAACATTTCCAGGGGCTTTGGACAGGGGACACACCAGGTAATGTTAGCTAACAAAGCTTAGAATGAAACTTTTCTTTTTTTTTAGGAAAAAGAAAGTTGAATGTATTTTTAGTTTAAGGAACAGATGGACAGGGAAGGATGACAACACAGAGGGGAAGAGACAGGTGACATCCGGAGGTGTGAAGGGAGAGGATGAAGAGGGGAACAGCGGGGGGAAAGCATAGGACACTTCTCCTGCTGTGACTGTGGGACGGAGGGCAAGGATGGGCAAGGATTAGCCAGTGAGGACTTGGAAGAGAAGCAGAGTGAAGGATTCCAAGTTGCACGGTCATGGTTTTGTTTTTTAAATAACCCAGTTTTTAAAAAATATTGATCTATTTTTTGGGCTGCACCAGGTCTTCAGTTGCAGCACCTGGGATCTTCTATCTTCATTGCAGCATTCGAGCTGTTTAGTTACATCGTGCGGGATCTAGTTCCCGGACCAGGGATCGAACCCAGGCCCCTGTATTGGGAGCATGAAGTCTTAGCCACTGGACCACCAGGAAAGTCCCTGCATGGTATTTACTTCACTCTGCTCAATGGGGCTTCCCCTAGTCTGTTTGGTATTACCAATATCCCTCCAAATTCCAACTGTCCTAGTCTATTACTCTCTCTAAAACCCAACTCTATCACTAATCACCACCTTAAAACCTTCTTTGTTGAAGTTTTCCTTGATGAAAGGTATTTGATGAGAAGACCTCTAAGATTTCTTCAAGGCGCAAGATTATGTTTTACCATGGATGTGAATTTTCGAATGAAGCAGTTGAAGAATGTATGTATTTTTAATTTCCTCTGTGTCCCAAATTTAATAAATGCAGCTAAGAAATAGGCAAGAGTACTGGAAGGGGTTGCCATTTCCTTCTTCAGGGGATCTTCCTGATCCAGGGATCGAACCCGGGTCTCCCTCATTGTAGGCAGACATTTTTACCATCTGAGCCACCAGGGAAGCCCAAGAAATAGGCACGTTTATGCCAAAACTGTATTAGAGGGAGAGTGCTATCTTCCTTCCTTACAAAATTTGGTTGTATTATTATTATTATTTTAAAGTGAGAACTTCCTTTTCATTCTACAATGAAAATTGATTTTAGACTTAGATAACTAAATATATCTACTTGTATTTGCTGTATCAAAATTTGTTAGTAGGAGATGAATAACTGGCCAAGTTTGTCCATCTATTCAGAACTGTAAAGACTTCATTACAGGGTAGCAGCCAGTGATAAGATTCTGGGACCTAAAATGTGTGGTCTAATTAACTCAGAATAGAGGCCTCTGATGAAGGGCAGGCAATAATGCAGTAGGAGTTTGGCTAGAAGACCACTTCCTAAAAATCACTCAGAAAAATCCCTTTGAAAAGGCATGCAGACAATTCTAAAGGCAAAATTATAAATGACAGAGGAAAATGGAAAGCTCTATTAATATTCAAAGGGTGAAAATTTAAATGCCACCCAGATGCCATTTTATCTTATCACATTAATAAGATTTGTAAAATCATACTTTAGGGTAAAGAGATGGGAAATCTCATTGACTGCTTGTGAGAG
This sequence comes from Bos indicus x Bos taurus, assembly GCF_003369695.1. Classification (NCBI taxonomy): domain Eukaryota; kingdom Metazoa; phylum Chordata; class Mammalia; order Artiodactyla; family Bovidae; genus Bos; species Bos indicus x Bos taurus. The sequence goes on along the minus strand of NC_040087.1, from coordinate 17,810,209 downwards.
TATAAATTGGTTTATCTTTTAAAAAAAAATAGAAGAATATGGATCAAAAGCCTTAACAAGTGACTCAAACAGCCATATCTTTTGCATCAATAATTGCAGTGCTAGGATATTATCCTTTAAAAACTTCAGAATAGTGGATAAGAGCATTTTCATACAAAGAAATTCATTGCAGTGCTAATTATGATAGAAGAAATTAGAAACACCTGAATGTCTAACAATGAGGATTTCAGTTATAAAAAATTTACCTGATATTACATATTTTATGGTCATTTAAAATGTTTATGAAGAATTTTTAACTCTGTAGGGAAAATGTAACATATGGTAAGTGATACAGTATTATTTTACTGTATTGAAATATGTAAACATCAGATCAGATCAGTCGCTCAGTTGTGTCTGACTCTTTGCGACCCCATGAATCGCAGCACGCCAGGCCTCCCTGTCCATCACCAACTCCCGGAGTTCACTCAGACTCACGTCCATCTAGTCAGTGATGCCATCCAGCCATCTCATCCTCTGTCGTCCCCTTCTCCTCTTTCCCCCAATCCCTCCCAGCATCAGAGTCTTTTCCAATGAGTCAACTCTTCTCATGAGGTGGCCAAAGTACTGGAGTTTCAGCTTTAGCATCATTCCTTCCAAAGAAATCCCAGGGCTGATCTATGTATACATATATAATAAAAAAAGGACTGGAAAGTGTCAAAACATAAAGTGGTTATCTCTAAGTGGCAGGGTTTTAAATGATTTTCTATTTTTTTAATACTGCTCTCTGTTTTTCACAATGATCAGCATTTTCAATCAGAATATGAAGTTATTTTTAAACTTATTTTAATTAATGTACTCATTTTGCAAGCCATATAGTTTTTTGTGTGGGGGGGTGCTGTGCTAGGTCATCCACGTGGTGGGTGGACTGTTCTTTGTATGGCATGGGCTTGGTTGCCCCACAGCATGTGTGATCTTACTGCCCCCACCAAGGATTGAACCCCTGTCCCCTGCACTGGAAGGCAGATTCTTAACCGCTGGACCACCAGGGAGGGAAGTCCCAAAGTTATTTTTTAATAAAGAGAGAAAGTTACCCTTGATCATTTTTGGTAATGGTTACATACCTGTACTCCAGTAAAATGGACCAAGACATCCAGTGGCAGTCAGCTATTCATTCAATAATATTTATTAAGCACCTACTCTTCACCAGGCTCATGATGTGTGCCGGGCATATAAGGATAGAGAAGACATCCAGACACAGGCTGGCCCTCGAGAAGCTTACAATCTGGTAGAAGGCATAGTGCAGTAGTTTGCCAGGGTTGCCAGAACAAAGGACCACAGACTGGGTGGCTTAAAAGAACGCAAGTTTTTATTACACAATTCTGGAGGCCAAGATCGAGATGTTGGAGGGTTAGTTTCTTCCAAGGTCTCCCTCCTTAGCTGATAAGATAATCATCTTCTCCCTCTGTGTTTATATCTTCCAACTGAGTGTGACTGTGTCCAAAATTCCTCTTCTTACAAGTCATATTGGATTAAGGTCCACCCTCATGACCTCATTTCAATTTAATTACCTCTTTCAAGATGCTATCTCCATTGCTTCTCGGCCTTTTGACTAAGAAAAAAAAAATGACCCTATCTCCAAATATCATCACCCTCTGAGGGATCACCTGTACTGGGTTTAGGACATCAGCGTATGAATTTAGGGGAGACAGAAGTCAGTCCATAACAAATGACAATAAAACAAGCAATTGCATCGGGAAGAAGAACTGGAAAATCTGAGACCATAGGCTAGACACTATCATTGCACTCCAAGCACTGGTCATTCCTAGGGAAAGTGTGTTTACTCTATTACAACACTTGCAGCCTTCAGTCTTCTTCTTTTTCAGTGTGTTTGTATGTTTTGGAGCTTCTTTATTTAACAGACTGATAGGAATGAAACAAATTTTCATCTAGTGAGGATGAAATGCAACTGACATTTTAAATTTATCTTCTCTTCAGAGTGTCAGAAAATGAATATTTATTCTTTGATGCCTTATATTACAAAGTCATTCATTATCTTTCAGGGACCAGATTGGGTTATGAATTGATACCTGATGAATTCCCAGATGAGCATATGTCATAACTCCCAAGAAGGGCTTGACTAGTTCTAAATCTCTAAAGCTGTAAGCTTTAGAGGTCTGGGGAATAAACTCTTTCCAGTCTAATAACTTTTCTGTGACTCATTTTCAGTAATTTTCAAAATTCAGAACATTTTTTATGGTATCATATATAGAGTCTGCCTAATTCACAGTCTACTTCTCATAAACCTATGTTTCTTGTGGTCTTAAAGCCTTCATGGCATGTGGCCAGGCTAAAAGTAAATTTATTACATTCATTTTTAGTTCATTAAAAATACAGCAAATTCTTCTTCTTCTTCTAATATTTATTTATTTGGCTGTGCCAGGTCTTAGTTGTAGCACAGGGATCTTCAATCTGGGATCTTTAGGTTCTGGCATGCGAATTCTTTCTTGTGGCATGTGGGATCTGGATCCCTGGCTAGCGGAGGAACCCAGGCCCCTTGCGTCAGGAGCTCAGAGTCTTAGCCACAGGACCACCAGGGAAGTCCCAAATATATAACAGATTCTTGAGGTTGTGCAGCTCACAGCTGCAATATTATTTTTTAGATTGCATTCATGTATACACCTCATGGCTCTTCCAGTCCAAGAACAGACACAATTTCACATAATCATTTGAAAAGCAGGAGAAGGTTGGTGTAGCCAAGGGCTTAAGGGCCTGGGCTCTAGGGGCAGCGGCACCACTTCCGACCCCCAAGAGGACCATGAAGATGAAATGAGTGAGCCCTTGGAGAGCCCTTGGAGTAATATCCCGTGCCCAGTGACACGCGCAATCTGTAAGAGCTGCTATGATTAGACTTTGCAGAGCAGACTTTCCATTTGATGGGATCTCTTTCCTACACTGAGTCCAGACTTAGCCCAAGTCTGTTACTCAAGATTCGACTTGGACTCAAGAGTGAGTGGTCTGTGACAACTTTGAACCTTGCTGACGGTTACATTTTAATAAAGTAAGTGAAGTCGCTCAGTCATGTCCGACTCTTTGCGACCCCATGGACAGTAGCCTGCACCAAGCTCCTCCGTCCATGGGATTTTCTAGCTAAGAATACTGGAGTGGGTTGCTGTTTCCTTCTCCAGGGAATCTTCCCGACCCAGGGATCGAACCCAAGTCTCCCACATTGTAAACAGACGCTTTACCGTCTGAGCCACCACTTGACCTATTTCCAGGTCAGCCTTTGGCTAGCTGAATCCACACGACTGCAGTGATTCCCCTTTCTAGGACTACAGCATTAAAATCTGAACAACTTTGGAAGTGTACTCTTAGATGCCTTTCCAGGAATCTTCAAGTACTTCTCAGTCCCCTGAATTCCTCCAAGTCATCTGTGGATAGTCACCGTGTAGGACTAACTTGCTTCCTCTGGAAATTCTTGTGCAGGTTTAGGGGGCTTAGTTGGCTCTAATCTCTAGGGCTCTGTTGTTCTTTCCAGTTTGCAACACTCCTTTTCCTTTTCATCTGTATTATCCCTCCTTTATTTCCAAATTGGACCCCAAATGTCTGGGATCTTATTGTTTGTATTCCTCTGCCTGATCCCTGATTAATACTTACATATCTTTTACATTATGTTATGTTGCCCTTCTGAATCACTGCTTTAAAAATGTGTTTCTTTCTTATTTGTGCCTTTTGTCTCTCTGTTAGATTGTAGAATCCTTAACAATAAAGTGCATATCCTTCAATTCTTTTGTGGTTTATCCTGTCAAACACAGTAAGTAACACTGCCTACTATGGCCATTTTATCACTTTTTCCTCCTAATCACAGTTTTCTCTTCTCCACTTTGTAACCTAGCCTTTATACCCGGTCTTCTTATAGTTAACATATAGCATTTAAATGGCCCTTCCTGGTGGCTCGGCAGTGAAGAATCTGCCTGCAATGCAGGAAATGTGGCAGGAGCCATGGGTTTGGTCCCGGGGCTGGAAAGGTCGCTGGAGGAGGAAATAGCAACCCACTCCAGTATTCTTGCCTGGGAAATCCCACAGAGGAGCTTGGTACAGTCCACGGGGTAGCAAAAAGTCAGACATGTCTAAAGGGTTTTCTATCCTCTTGTATTTTTATATTATCAAGTACCTTCTTTTTTAAAACAAATTTATTATTTTTGGCTGCACATGGGTTTTCTTTAGTTGCTGCGAGCAGGGGCTACTGTTCATTTTGGTGCGTGGGCTTCTCACTGAGATGGCTTCTCTTGTGCAGAGCATGGGCTTCAGTAGTTGGGGCACTCAGGCTCTAGAGCTTGAGCTTAGTAGCTGTGGGGCACAGGCTTAGTTGCCTAGTAGCATGTAGGATCTTCCCCGACCAGGGATCGAACCCATGTCTTCTGCATTGGCAAGCAGATTCTTAACCACCGGACCACCAGGGAAACCCTCAAGTATCTTCTGAGACCTTTTTAAAAATAATAATAATTGTATTAATTATTTGTTTTTGGCTGTGCTGGGTTTTGTTGCTGCCTGCAGGCTTTCTCCAGTTGTGGCAGTGGGGGCGACTCTCTAGCTCCGGCTTCTCATTGCAGTGGAGCAGGGGCTCTAGGGCGGGCAGGCTTCAGTAGTTGTGGCTCCTCGCGTCTAGAGCACAGGCTCAGTAGTTGTGGTGCCTGGGCTTAGTCTCTCTGTGGCATGTGGGATCCTCCCCGATCAGGGATTGAACCCGGATCTCCTGCATTGGCAGGCTGATTCTTCACCACTGAGCCACCAGGAAAGACCCTGAGAACTTGTTTTCTCTTTCTCTGTTGCCCAATTTATGTACACATTATACCAGTGAAATTAAAGAGTCTAAATGTATCGCAAAATATACAAAGGAAAAAATAAGCAAAATGTCCCATTCTGGGTAGAAGTGAGCCCTTCTTCTTTGTGGTCCTGACAGTATTCTTTATAACACTTTTTTGTGTAACAAACAATTTTTATCTTTTCCATTTCTCGTTATCATTTATTGACTATTTAGGATTCGACTAAATTCTCCAAAAGCCATGGGTAATTCACCTGTTAGCTTTGGACCTAGGTTTGGGAATTGGGACAGAGGGGTTTTAATTCAGGTAGATTTGATTTATCCATAATTACATTTTTTATTTTTTAAAAAAATTGGGAAAATGTACATAACATACAATTTACCATTTTAGCCATTTTAAAGTGTGTGGATCAGTGGCATTAAATACATCCACACTGTTGTGCAACCATTAGCACTATTCATCTCCAGAATTCTCCTCATCTTCCAGAACTGAAACTCTGCACCTATTAAACAATAGTGCCTCATTCGCTTCTCACGCCAGCACCTAGCAACCACCACCCTACTTTCATTCTCTGTGAGTTTGAGGTCGCCCATTGTATTACGAGGATTCATGCGGTATTTGTCTTTTTGTGTCTGAGTTATCTCACTTAGCATAATCTCTTCAAGGTTCGTCCATGCTGTAGCCTATGTCAGAAGTTCATTCCTTCTTAAGGTGGAACGCAGTTTTTTTTTTATTTTAATGGTTGCAAAACATTCCCTTTCTGTTGTGTGCCTTAAGGTGTTTCCTCTTTCTTAGCGATTCTAGTTAACGAAAATCAAGCTCTGCCTTTAAATGTACCTATGTTTTTTGAGGCCTGAAAAAACTGGGAAGTGGAAGAAAACTATTGACAAGTCTAGTATTCAGGAAATCTCATTAAAAACATGTCTTCATGCTTTCAGCGGAAACACACATATTTTAAGTTGCATTTAAGAATTTTTTTAGAAGCAGAGGAAGCCAGTTGTTCAAATGTGTGGCTTTGTTGTTTGCTTCAGCAGTGATTACCACAGCATCTTGGTCAATGTATTTACTGACCACAGAAGGAAAGAAATGTGCAATTCCTTGATAATGTTGAGAATGAGTTGGCAAGTGATTTCTGAGCTCCGGGATGGGTTGAAAGGTGAAAGGGAAGATGTTTGAACCTGCCAAGACTTGAGTTAAAGCCTTTAAAACTGTTTCTTTTCCAATAATTGCTAAGATTATTAAATCGCAAAACTGGGTAAGGAAGCTTCTGGCCTGTACTTTATTTCAGACAGCAAGCTACTAAAACAGTGAGAAAAACAGAGAGACATCAAGGACTTAGAAGGCAAAATTACATATAACAATCCTGATAATTTAAAATATATTTAAAAAACATGAATGGAGGCTCTGATCACAAGCCTGGAACTACACCAGGTACGGATGTTCTCTTTTTCTTACAAGAAAGGAAACTTTACATTGCATTTGATTACCCCAGGAGGAAGAAACATTTTTGTATTCATTATTTATACCCTGTCTACTACAAAAATTATTTCAGGCAATTGAGAAAAAATTAAAGAATGTGATTTAAGAAATCTGAATATAAATTCTGTCTTCTGTTTCTTATCTTTCCTTGTTCAACCGTTGACCTTTTCTTTGAAAAGGTTAACAGAAATCTTAACAAAAAAACAAACTCCAATGACGGGAAACAGTCTAGCGGCCTCTCAGATGTGTGGCTGTGTCTCGTCTACCTAGGGTTGGTGAGTTCAGCCCTCTCTTGTATTAGGTTTTTCTTGGCCCATAAATAGAGTAACCATATGTTCTAGATTTTCTGGTACAGCCCCAATTAAAAATATTCTTTCCTGTTGTCAGACCATGTGTCGAACCATGTGTCCTGATATTTTTATGGAAAATGTGGTCAGCTTCCTCAGAGTTTTCAGTGTTTCTCTAATGGGCCTTTCCTTGCCTGGTGTCCGGGGGCCTCTGCGCCTGGTATGGGCTGTACATCCATCCTACTCAGTCTGTGAGAATCAGCTGATGTCTTTGCATCTCGCAAGACCCCAAACTGCCTTTTCCTACCATGTGCAGAGACCTCCCATCTCATTTATTGTTACTTATTGTTACATTCTACCTAATATTTCATTGCACCATGGTCTTATGCTTTTCTCATTGTTTTATTTGGGTTAGTTCATCTCTTCAGCTAAATTATACCGTCTGGAGGAAAGGCCAAGGCACAAGAATTTCTTGTACAACCTCCACAGTGCCTCATTCGATGCTGGGCATGCAGTAGCTCCTGTGAAAGAAAGAAAGGGAGGGATGGAGGTAGGAATTATGGGAAGAAAGAAGAAAGGAAAAAAGGAAGGGAAGGAGGGAGGGAGGGGAAAAAAAAGATTCATTGAATGTTTTTGTCATTCAAGGCAAAAAATTTGAGTGCTTTTTTGAAAAAATCTTTACCTGAACCCTGTCATGAAGCCATACATACATTAGGCCATTGGTCTATATCCTTGTCAGAATTCAAATATAGATTTTTAGCATCTGATTTCTATTCCAAGGCATTGATAATAAATATATACATACATATGTAGAGGAGGAGGGGTATAGAAACCCGGATTTGATGTGCAGAGTGCAAACGATAAACTTCATGGCCTCGTTAGGCTTCTCTTCCTTCTGTCTCTTTGATCTGGGTGTCCTCCCAAGCCTCGGTGCTCTACTCTCTAAGCATTTGCTCCATGGGAGTTGCTTACAAGGTAGATGCGATCAAGGTGATAATATTAATATCAAATCAACATTTCTTGAAGGAGCTTTTCCCTGAGCTCCAACCTGTGATGCACAAGCAGGTTAAGGATGCAAGATGTGAGATTATGGGACTGGAGTGAGGGAGAGGGAAATTTGGGGAGACTTGGGCAGGCTCAGGAATCAGGGAGCCTTTTCAAAATATTTGCAGTATTTGAGATTGAGTAGGTCTGTGCTGGAGCTTAGGCATGTGTATGTTGAAGGACTCCTGTGAGTCTAATTTCAGGGAACCTCAGTCCCAAACCTCTTAATACCAATTTCATTTTCTTTTTTTCTGGCCGTGCTACACAGATTGTAAGATCTTAGTTCCCCATCCAGAGACTGAACCTGAGACCTAGTCAGTAAAAGCACAGACTCTGAACCACTGGACTGCCAGGGAATTCCCACTTAGTAAGAATTTTTTATGGCACATCTTTTAAGGCCTTGCATTGGCATGCCTTTATCACACCACCTTCTCTTTCCAATTTCCTCATTCCTTTCAGTATTAACATTCTTTTTTCCAAGTAAGTAAAATGCCTCAGAGAATTTAATTTGCCATATTTATGCATTTAATGCATTCAATTAATAAGGGTTATTTAAGTATTTGGGGAAGCACTCATAAGGTTATAAATTTGCTCTGCAGGCTTTTTGAAATGTTTATAATAAAAATTGGCTCTATTAAATTTATAAATGCAGTTTAAAATGTTTAAGGGGATTTAATTATCCAAGCTTGTACTGATTATTTAACCTAATTTAGTTTCTTAGTGTGAGCAAACCAAATATTAATCAAAGAAAAGTGAGAGAATAATTTTAATTTGCATAACAAGATCACTAATTTAAACTCAAGGAAAACTAAAATTTTAATTTTGTAACTAAAAAATAGAGTATCAGTTTGATATCCTAGTCAGTGTAAATAGTTTTGTTCTACTCCTAAGGTTTCTTTCCTGTCCAAGACAAAACAAAAAAAAACTACCAAATAAACATCTGACAATATTAAAAGAGAGGCCCTAAATATGTTTAAAGTAAATGAAGCCTTATTCCCCACAGTCTCTTTGCTCCTTAGGGTCCTGAAATTTCTGGAATATAAATGATCCACATCAGCCTTCTTTAATCTAAGGAAGGGAATTATTAGCACTTTAAAAAACTTCTGTTAAATGCCACATTCCTTCAACCATTAGGCATGTAATATGCAATATGTGTTACAAAATGAAATTTGCTCACTTGGTTTGTGAATGATCTATGTTAATCCTTGGGGCTTAATCCAAGCCTATTACTAAATAAATTACAAAAGCTCTTCTACAGCTGAAAAGAAATCTCAGACCTGGAACCTTCTCCTCTTCTCCCCTTGCCTGCCTTAGTTTCTCTTCTTGGGGGCAATTCAAGTAAAACAAAGAATTGTGATGTCAGCAGATTCGAACACAGACACAAAACCTAACGTTTTTGATGTTGGGAAAGCTGAAATTGTACACTGCTCTTTTTTCACTAGGGAGTGGGCACATCCGCTCGTGTAAAACTGCAACTGTAGCCAGGGCCCCGCGCAGGCGCACCGCATTAGATTAAGTGCCTGGCTGGACTCCAGAGCATCTTTCTAGGCTTGCTCATCTTTCCTGCGCTTGCTCTTCACTGCGCTTTAGCAGACAACCTACACCATGGCCCAGCATGAAAATCTCACACTACAGGTGTCTGCACAGTTATATTCCCTGGAGGCTTCTGGCCATTCATATTTTTGTTAAGGGAAAAAAAAAAAAATTTCTGCCACTCTTTGTGGATTAGTTTAATTGAAGAGTGCCTTGTGATGGTTTGTGATGGGCTTCTCTGATGGCTCAAAAACTGAACAATCTGCCTGCAATGCAGGAGGCCCTGGTTCCATCCCTGGTTCCATTCTGACCCCAACCTGGGTCGGGAAGATCCCCTGGAGAAGGAAATGGCAACCCACTCCAGCATTCTTGCCTGGAAAATTTCATGGACAGAGGAGCCTGGTGGGCTCCAAGTGGGTGGGGTGGCAAAGAGTTGGACATGACTGAGTGACTAACACTTGTGATTGCAGGCCAACTGCAAAATACAAAATAAACAAAAATTACCATATGTAAGTATTTATCTCTGTGAATCATTGTATGAGGATTTTCTTGCTACATAAAACCAAAATAAAATTCAGAAATGAATTGGACAGTTGAGTGCTAAACCTAATATAAGATGTAACTATCTTCTCATCCCAGAGTTAAAATTTTTGGCTTTATTTAATCAACTTCCTTTATCTTTGCTTTGACATTATTATAAACATATTATATGTTCAAAGCCATAAAATATTCTCCTAATAAAAGAACCACTTTTTAATTTTTATTTTTGCTTTATGTGTTGGAATTTCACATACGATTTCATATTTAGAAGGGATTTCCTGCTAAGGAAAGTTTGAAAAGTCACTGGTTTACCTTGGGCTAACAGCTCCCTAGTTTTCCTCTGGGAGTTCAGCCCTTTCAGTCCTGTGTAACATACCACCAGCAACAGCACATGCATTTCCTAAAGATTTCCTGGTATTTCTTGCCTCTTCAAAAATTTATAAAGGCTCCTATTTGAACTACTAAACTAAGTTCAACATTTTCTGCCTGGCTTTCCAGGTAGAAATAATCTGACCTTACTTCAGTTATCCAAGTATGTTTTTTTTCAGTCACACACATGAGAGAGGTAACCGGGGAGCCCCACCCCCACTTCCTTACCTCCTGCCCTTGACAGATCTTGCTAATCCCCCTGCGCTGAGCCACCATCAGTCTATTAGAGTTGACATGTGAAACGGAAGCCCATTTGCCATCAGTTCTTTTCTATACCCTGGTGTGCTCCGCATCTTGGTTCATCATGTCCTTAAGTCTGAGAGTTTTTCCCCTCTCTTTTCTTCATCCTGGGCTTCCCTTGTAGCTCAGCTGGTAAAGAATGTGCCTGTAATGCAGGTGACCTGGGTTTGATCCCTGGGTTGGGAAGATCCCCTGGAGAAGGGAAAGGCTACCCACTCCAGTATTCTGGCCTGGAGAATTCCATGGACTGTATAGTCTATGGGGTTACAAAGAGTCGGACACGACTGAGCGACTTTCACTTTCCCTCATCCTAATTCCTCCTTAACCTTCACAGTCCACACTAGACTCTACATTAACTCCCTGAGTTCATGGTGATCTCTTCTTCCCTCAGGTTTAGAACTTAACTTTGCCTAACAGCTTTCTTTGTTCTATGATCTTCCCACCAGCATAACAAACTTTTGTGTTTCTTCACAAGCTTTGGATAATTAATTGCAGGGAAAGCTTTTAGAAGGATGGAAAGAGTTCTGAACTGCGATGATAATGACCTGAATTCAGCTTCAATCCTATCTGTAACTTACTGATTCTGCAGTTTTAACCAGATCACTTAAATTCATATAGCCTCATTGTGCCCTTTGTAAAACAGGGATAATAATATCAGTTGTATTTTAGAAGAGGATGGAATGGTCTGCTGCTTGTTTTGGCTAGGTAGCTGACTGGGGTCACCATGGATGTAGAGATGATTATCAAGTCCTTTAGGTTCAGAAACCTGATCTTATTAACCTACCCAGAGTTGACAGATTGTAAGAATCTGACTCTGGAGATTCTCGTGGCTTGTCTACATTTTTTCCCTAGGTGAACTTTCTAATCCCAAGGTTTTAGATGCTTTTTATATACCACTGACCCTCAAATGTCCAGAAAACTGGGTCTCTCTACTAAGACTCCTTACCATACATTAAAATTGTCACGTGACACTTACTTCCCCTGGGAAATTTCACGTCCTTTTCAAACTTAACATACTCAAACCAAACTCTTCTTCACTCCCTAACATCTATGTTCTGACCCAGAGCCACATCTAATCTTTGCTCATTTTAGTGAATGGATGGCAACTCTTCAAGCTTCCCTTGTGGTTTAGATGGTAAAGAATCTGCCTGCAATGCTGGAGACCTGTGTTTGATCCCTGGGTTGGGAAGATCCCCTGGAGAAGGGAATGGCAACCCACTCCAGTATCCTTGCCTGGAGAATTCCATGGACAGGGAAGCCTGGCAGCCTACAGTCCATGGGGTCACAAAGAGTTGGACGTGACTGAGCGACTAACACACTATAACTCTTCAACCCGATTACTCAAGCCAGAATTCTTCAGGTTCTTCCCCTACATCCACTCTATCTCCAAGCCCTCGTAACCCTGTCTCCTAAATATATTGTACTTCTGTCTCTTTCTGTCTGCTGCCAATATTCTCATCCATGTGAGTATTGTCTCTTGACTGAGTGATTGCACATTTCTCCTACCTGGTTTCTCCGTTTCCACTTTCAGGCCCACTCCAATCCATTCTTTACATAGCAACCAAAAGGGTCATTTGAAAGGACAAATGTCACCATGTCTAACATTATCTTCGTATTTTGTACTCAAATCCAAGCTGCCCCTGAGTGGCCTCCGAGGCCCTTGTGATCTGGCTCCTGCCTACCTCTCCAGACATATGGCCCTTCTCTTCCTTGATACTTCCAATCTGTATTGGCCTTTCAGAGTCCCGAACACACCAAACCCTTTACTTCCTTCAGCCTGATAGCTTACCCTCATTCCATTGTCTGGTTAATTCCTAGGTTCACTTAAAGTGTCGGAATTAAGCCTTAATTATCTAGTCTAAGATAGCACTTAGCACAAGATGCAGTTATGTATTGTTTATGTGATTTCCTTCCTGTCTTTTCTGGACTGTAACAAGGAGGCAGGAGCTACCTACCGCTAACACCACTGTATGGGGCCTGCCCTACTCTAGCAGCTCAGTAAGTACTCAACGGCTGAGAAACAATGCATACATTTATTCCTTAAAGTGATTAATATCCAGTTTATTCTTTTTCCTGGTTCCTGCAAAACTGGTCAAAGGCAAAATATTTGCTTGATGAGTGTGGACTATTAGGACGAAAATATTTGCAAAGTAGGAGAAGAAATTTATTCCATGAGTTTTACCTCCCTTGCCTCACACAAGTATCTCTCTTAATTGGATTGTGCTGGATAGATATCACCTATTTCTTCCTTCCCACTTCAATTCCTCTGCTCAGCTAATAGGTCCTTGTGATTACAAGCAATTGTGTTGCTTCAGACAGTCAGATTACAATATGTACTATTGACTGGGTAATAGAATTACTGTACTACTAATAACAGTCATTACAGCCACAAACATTTATATCATACTTTACAATTTTCTAAGTGCTCCTAATGTTCATTATCTCATTTAATCTGGACCTGAAGATGCTCCCTTGATTCATTTGGATGGTTCCCAAAGCTTTATCTGTAGCAGCTGAAGGAAGGACTACTCAAGTTGAGGGCTGAATTTATGTTTTTTTATGTTGACTTTTGATAGTTCCACTTCAAGACAATGATGTTTTCCTCAGCACATCCTCAAACTCTGGAGACTCTTACTGTATATATACCTTAATTTACTGACTATAATTTTTCCTAGGATTGCTGGGGCAGGCAAAAGAGATAATAATAATACCTAATATTTGTTGAGTGCTTACTGTGTGCCAGACAATGTCCTAAGTGATTTACACATACTAATTTATTTAGTCCCCATAACTGACCCAAGTTATGAGGAGCAGATAGCATTGCTGTATTCACTTAGAAAGATGCAAAAAGTCTAAATAATTTGTCTCCTTGCTAGTAAGTAGGGAAGTTGGGGTATGAACCCAGCAGACAGATCCCAGAGTCCATATTGTTAAGCAGCATATATGTGAATGTTTATTCTTTAAGACATTTCTTCTTTAATGACATTATTCTCTAATATATTTAATTTACTTAAAATATTAATATTAATAACATATAACATGTAAAATACAATACTTAATATAAATGAATGGAATTTAATATATTTATCAAAATTTTAAGGAGAGCTTACTGCTTCCCTAGTGGCTTAGACAGTAAAGAATCTGCCTATAATGCAGGAGACCCAGGTTCCATCCCTGGGTCAGGAAGATCCCCTGGAGAAGGGAATGGCAACCCACTCCAGTATTGTTGCCTGGAGAATTCCATGGACAGAGATCCTGGTGGGTGGGCTACAATCTATGGGGTTGCAATGAGTCAGACATGACTGAGCAGCTAACATTTTAACGTTACTGTGTGCCAAGCATTAAGCTTAGTGCAGGGGTGTAGCTTACTTTCTAGTAGGAAAGATGGACTTGAATAACTAATTATGAGCGTGATATGTGCTGTGAAAGCGAAGGAACATTGTGCTATGGGAGAACAGGACAGAGAAGCTGGTCTAATTGGGCTCAGGGAGAGCCCCCTTGAGAAAGGGACGGTTTAGCTGAGGCCTGAAGGACACACACACAGAGGCTAAACAAAGGGGAAGTGAGGGCCATCAGCAGCCGGGCACACCCTTCCCCGAATGCTTGAGGAGCTAAAGGAAGTCAGTACAGCTGGAGTTTTGAGAGCGGAGAGGGAAATGAAGTGAGGTGATGATGGAGAACAAACCGGTTTCTATAAGAGAGGGCCTCGGGTGCCAAAATAAGGATTTGATATTTTGGCAACTGTTGAAAAGATTTGAAGTGCAGGGTTTTTAAGACTGTTTCAGCTGCAGTGAGGAGAAGGGGAAATCAACGGGAGATTGTTGTAGTCTTCCAGGGGAGAGGGGCTGAATGGGATGGGTAACAGGGATATTAGGAAGTGGATGGCGTCAAAATGTGGCCAGGAAGTGCAATGAATAGAGATCTCGGTGACTGGATGGATGTGAAGGATGAGAGAGAAGGAGGAGTCAAGGTTTCTGGCTTGAACAAGATTTTGATCATGGAAATAGACATGGATAATAGGAACAGGACAGATTTGGGTGAGGGGACTGATGGCTTAAAGAATGAAATTTCAGGGGTGCTCAAATGGAGGCAGTCGTGCCTGGCAGGCAGTTGGACTGTAGATGTCTAAAGGTGAGAAAGAAGTAATGGGCTTAGAATTTAATCCTAAGATGGACATTTTGCGCATTTACCATTTCAAAAACTAGAATGGGCCTTTAGAAGTTTGTATATTAAAAATAGTGTTTTCATGGTGAATTATAACTGATGGTGTCAAAGCAGAGGATGTTTTGTAAAATAAGAATAATCTGTGAAACCATAACTACTTTGTATTTCATGGTGTTTTGAGGAATTAGAGGAGGAAAGCCTTTAACACACTCTTTTTACAAGAAAGATTGTATTTAGTGAAAGTAAAATTCAGTACTAGCACTAAGTTTTGGCACAAATGCCAAACTGGTGAAGTTCAACTTAATGAGGCTTGACCATAATTGTTAAGAGGCTTGAAGCGTTTGTTCTTTTTAAGTAAGTCCAAATCATTCCTTCCTCCATTTCTACCTCCAACACAATTTTTCCTACACCATTAACTTGATTAGCAATCTCTGTCTCCACATTACAAAAGTATGCTTTGTCAACCTTGGATAGAATAATGTGTCTTTAAATGATAGGAACTTAACAGGATTTTAATGTGGCGTATTTCCTACCCCTGGATGTAAAATGTTGTCTTTTCACGTAGTTGTGGCAGTGTTCCACTTACCATCACCCCAATCCTTGGCCCTCTAGATGTAGATGAGTTAAAGGAAGAGTACACTTAGTTTAGAAGAAGAAAAGGACTCATGGACATCCTTTTCTCAAATTCTACATCATTTACCATCCGTGAGGTGTTTTTTTGGCCAATATATTATCTTCCATTGTGAATTTAATATTCATTACTGCAAGGAGATCCAACCAGTCCATCCTAAAGGAGGTCAGTCTTGAGTGTTCATTGGAAGGACTGATGTTGAAGCTGAAACTCCAATAATTTGGCCACCTGATGCCAAGAACTGACTCATTTGAAAAGACCCTGATGCTGGGAAAGATTGAGGGCAGGAGGAGAAGGGGACGACAGAGGATCAGATTGTTGGATGGCATCACTGACTCGATGGAGATGAGTTTGAGTAAACTCCGGGAGTTGGTGATGGACAGGGAGGCCTGGTGTGCTGTGGTCCATGGAGTCACAAAGAGTCAGACATGACTGAGCAACTGAACTGAACTGAACTGTGTATTTAACCTTCAGCAACCAGAGTTGCTCCCTATAATCCTTGGTTCTAGCATCTTTCCTGGCTTCCCTCTCCTTTTCTACTAGAGCTTTCTGGATCTTTCAACTAAGGCTCTCCAGATCTCACATAGACTACTTCTTAGTACAATCAATGCTCAAGAAGACTCAAAAAAGACTTTTCTTTTTATTGTGGTAAAATATACATAACATAAAACTTGCTATCTTAACTATTCTTGAGTGTAAATTCAGTGATGTTAAATATATTTATAATGTTGCACAATCATCACCACCATCCATATCACAAGGAAACTTTTAGAAAGTAATCTTTGCCTTCTAACTTGCTCTATGAGGCGAGCATTACCCAAACACCCAAACCAGAAAAAGACATTTCAAAAAAGAAAACTACAGAAAAAAAGAAATAAAAAATAACAAAGAACTGGAAAAAGACAAAAAATAACAAAAAAAGCAAACTACAGACCAGTATCTTTCCTGGATACAGATGTAGAAATCCTCAACAAAATATTAGCAGATCAAATCTAACAATGTATAAAAAGAACTATGTACCACAACTGAATTGTATTTTTTCCAGATATGCAAGGCTGATTCAGTATTTAAAATATCAGTCAATGTAATCCACCACATCAACAGGCTAAAGAATAAAAATCAGATGATCGTATCAATTGATGCAGAAAAAAGCATTTAACAAAATCCAACACTCATTCAAGATGAAAATTCTTAACAAATTAAGAATAGAGAGGAACTTCCTCAACTTGATTTTAAAAAATCTACAAAAAAACCTACAAATAACATCCACTTGGGAATCCCCTGGTGGTCCAGTGGTTAGGGAACTAAGATCCTGCTAACTGCATGGATAAATAAATAAATAACATTCCACTTAATCGTGAGAAACTATATACTTACCTTTAAGGTTGGAAAAAGGCAAGAAGTCCTCTGTCATCACTGCTATTCAATAACATACTGAAGGGCCTAGCTAGTGCAATCAGATAAGAAAAGGAAATAAAAGGTAAACAGATTGAAAAAGAACTAAAACAAACCTTAACTAAGAAACAAAGATAAGCACCTCGAGTCCATTTTAGAATTGGTAGACTTTCTTTATTGCATATGTATTTTCTATTTCAAAGATTTCTACACTTATCTTTATTGTAGCCTTCCATTTCCTTTGGGTTTAATTTGCTGTTCTTTTTCTAGCTCCTTAAGATGGAAGCTTAGATCATGTGGATTTTCAGTCTTTCTTCTCAGATATATACATTTAAAGCTATAAATTTCCCTGTAAGCCTTGCATCAAAAATGTTTTAATATGTCATATTTTCATTATCATTTATCTTAAAATATTTTCTAATTTCGTTGCAATTTTTTCTTAGACTTACAAATCTATTTAAAAATGTATCCCTTAATTTCCAAACATTTGGAGATTTTCTAGTCTTCTTCCTGTTATTGGTTTCTAGTTTGATTCCTTTGTAGTTGGAGAACATAGTTTGTATGATTTCAGTCCTTTGAAAATTTTTGAGACTTGCTTTATGGCCCAGGCTTCCCTCATAGCTCAGTTGGTAAAGAATCTGCTGCAGTGTAGGAGACCCTGGTTCTATTCCTGGGTCAGGAAGATCCACTGGAGAAGGGATAGGCTACCCACTCCAGTATTCTTGGGCTTCTCTTGTGGCTCAGCTGGTACAGAATCTGCCTGCAATGCGGGAGACCTGGGTTCAATCCCTGGGTGGGGAAGATTCCCCTGGAGTAGGGAAAGACTACCCACTCCAGTATTATGGCCTGGAGAATTCCATGGACTGTATGGTCCATGGGGTCACGAAGAGTCAGATACTACTGAGCGATTTTCACTTTCACCTTACGGCCTAACATATGGCCCATTTTGATAAATATTCATATACTTTTGAAAACAACAGTATAAGGTCATTGTTCATTGTAAATTCTATGTATGTCAATTAGGTTAATTTGATTACTTGTGTTATTCAAGTCTTTTCCATTTTTCTGCATCTTTTTTGAGGCTTCCCTGGTGGCTCAGAGGTTAAAGCGTCTGCCTCCAATGCGAGAGACCTGGGTTTGATCCCTGGATCGGGAAGATCCCCTAGAGAAGGAAATGGTAACCCCTCCAGTATTCTTGCCTGGAGAATCCCATGGATGGAGGAGCCTGGTAGGCTACAGTCCATGGGGTCACAAAGGGTCAGACACAACTGAGCGACTTCACTTTCACTTCTTTTTTTTTTTCAAGAGGATATTAAATCTTTTATTGATTACACATGATAATGGATGGTACACAAGCTTCATTCCCATCTATAACTTTATCTAGTACCATAATTCAATTTAGATATATTGCATAGGATATGCCAACAATCATTAATAACCAAAAAAAATTTAAAAAACTCCATGACTTTGCATGGGTGACCCTTTTAATGGTGAACTCCAGGTCACAACACAGTAACTGTCAGTTCAACTACACCAAGATTCTGAAGACAACAGCTTCTCCACCAAGCAGGTTGTAAATAAATTTCAAGTGGAACCTGGCATCACCCTGAAGGAATTCTAACTTCACACTGTTGGGGTAGTTTACCAAAATGGCTTCAGAGTAGACTAACTTTACACAGCACATTAAAAAAAAAAAAAGACATTTATTCAGCGTCATGATCAGACTATTACATTTAGCAATCAACAGCATGGGTGCAAAAAAAAAAATCTACATTAAAACCCTTTGTTGGAATGCTTTACACTTTCCACAGAACAGAAACTAAAATAACCTGTTATACAATTAGTCACAAGTACAGTCCTGGAGTTTTTTGCCCATACACATGAGTATTGTCTAAAACATGTCTTCTTTATAGCAGCTAGGCCCTGCCACCACTGTGCTTGGCTGAGTTCACAAATCTGTTGTAACCTGTAGCTTCCCTGTCACTTCTCTGGCTCTCCTCTCCTGCTAAGCTTTGTTTCCTGGCAGTAATTAAAACCTTCTGCCACTGCCATAGCTACTGCTGCTGCTGGAGCCACCATAGCCACCTTGGTTTCGTGGTGTGGCAAAGTATTGGCCTCCACCACCACAGGGGCCAGAACTTCTGCCTCCAAAGTTTCCTCCTTTCATGGGTCCAAAATTTGAAGATTGATTGTTGTAATTGCCAAAATCATTGTAGCTTCTGCCACCTCCAAAATTGCTTCCGTCATTACCAAATCCATTATATCCATCCCCACTGCCACCATATCCGCCACCACCACAGCTGCCACCAAAGCCACCTCGACCACTGAAGTTTCCTCCACGACCAAAGTCGTCATTCCCACCAAAAACCCTCCACCACCGCCACCAAAGTTTCCAGAACCACTTCGACCTCTCTGGCTGGATGAAGCACTAGCCATCTCTTGCTTAGACAGGGCTTTTCTCACTTCACAGTTGTGGCCATTCACAGTGTGGTATTTCTGAACGACAATCTTGTCTATGGAGTCATGGTCATCAAAGGTTACAAAAGCAAAGCCTCTCTTTCTGCCACTGCCTCGGTCAGTCATGATTTCAATTACTTCAATTTTCCCGTACTGTTCAAAATAATCTCTCAGGTGATGTTCTTCAGTGTCTTCTTTAATGCCACCAACAAAAATCTTTTTCACAGTTAAGTGGGCACCAGGTCTTTGAGAATCTTCTCCTGAGACGGCCCTCTTTGGTTCCACAACTCTTCCGTCCACCTTGTGTGTCCTTGCATTCGTGGCCGCATCCACCTCCTCCACCGTGGCGTATGTGACAATCCCGAAGCCTCTGGAGCGCTTGGTGTTTGGATCCCTCATTACCACACAGTCTGTGAGCGTTCCCCATTGCTCAGAATGGCTCCTCAGACTCTCATCGGTTGTTTCAAAGCTCAATCCTCCGATGAAGAGCTTTCCCAGCTGTTCGGGCTCTTTGGGAGACTCTGATTTAGACATGATGGCAGTGGAGGCGGGGAAGACTTCAACGATGCTTTCTCGGAGGCGTCCACAGGCAGAAAGCCACTTTCACTTCTATCAGCTAATGAAAGAAGTGCTAAAATCTCCAATAATGATTGTGGATTTATCCATTTCTTCTTTTAATTGTCAACTTTGCTTAATATATAATGAAATTTTGCTATATTTTTTATAAATTACTTATACATTCTTTAGTGTGTTACAAACTTGCGACTATTTTATTTGATCATTAATTGACACTTTTATCATTATGAAATGTCTCTTTTAATCTCTAGAAATATTTCTTCCCCTAAAACCTGTATTGTCTGATATTAATATAGCTACACTAATTTTCTTTTGGTTAGTGTTTCAGTTCAGTTCAGTTCAGTCGCTCAGTCGTGTCCAACTCTTCAACCCCATGCATCGCAGCACGCCAGGCCTCCCTGTCCATCACCAACCCCCAGAGTTCACTCAGACTCACATCCATCAAGTCAGTGATGCCATCCAGCCATCTCATCCTCTGTCGTCCCCTTCTCCTCCTGCCCCCAATCCCTCCCAGCATCAGAGTCTTTTCCAATGAGTCAACTCTTCGCATGAGGTGGCCAAAGTACTGGAGTTTCAGCTTTAGCATCATTCCTTCCAAAGAAATCCCGGGGCTGATCTCCTTCAGAATGGACTGGTTGGATCTCCTTGCAGTCCAAGGGACTCTCAAGAGTCTTCTCCAACACCACACTTCAAAAGCATCAATTCTTCGGTGCTCAGCTTTCTTCACAGTCCAACTCTCACATCCATACACGACCACAGGAAAAACCATAGCCTTGACTAGACGGACTTTTGTTGGCAAAGTAATGTCTCTGCTTTTGAATATGCTATCTATGTTGGTCATAACTTTCCTTCCAAGGAGTAAACGTCTTTTAAGTTCATGGCTGCAGTCACCAAAAGTCTGACACTGTATCCCCTGTTTCCCCATCTATTTCCCATGAAGTGATGGGACCGAATGCCATGATCTTCGTTTTCTGAATGTTGAGCTTTAAGCCAACTTTTTCACTCTCCACTTTCACTTTCATCAAGAGGCTTTTTAGTTCCTCTTAACTTTCTGCCATAAGGGTGGTGTCATCTGCATATCTGAGGTTTACATGACATATTTTTTTTCAATTCTTTTTTGTTTTTTAATCTTCTGTCCTTACAATTGTCTCATTAATAGCATAGAGATTTTGATTTTTTATCCAAAAGCAATTTTTTCTTTTAATTGGAGTAATAATCTATTAACATTTAATGTAATTATTGAAATGTTTATATGTACTTTCTTGTTTCAATTTCTGTTTTTTATTACTTTATTTCTCCTTTCTTCTGTTTTTTGAGGGGAGGAATAAAATACTTTTTATTATTCCATTTTTCCTCCTATTTTAGCATACTGGTTATTCACTCTTAGAGGCTCTGTATTATTTTATGTTCCTTCTAAAAGGGAGGCAGTTAATACAGACAAATCACCTTAATATGTCAAGGGTTAATTTATTAGCTTTGGTCTCTTTTGGTTTTGGCTTCAGTACCAGGATGAGGTCTTTCTGAGGTCTGGATCAGAAGTCTGAGTGTTGCTATTTCACTTTGGTGCACCTTGTACTCCCACCTCATTAATACCACACGGCTGCAAAAACTGCACAGTGCATCAGTCTCCCAGTTGCTGCTTTCTATTAGGTTTGTTGCAGTCTCTGCTGTCTTTGCTCAGCTTAGGAGCTGTCAGACAGCTCAAGGGGAGATTGCATCTAGCCTTTGGGTTCACTTCTCTGAAATTTCCTTCTCTCTGCGATTTTACCACTTAAGTCCCAGCCACTTTGGCAACTTCAAACTCCAATCTGGCTTCTTTGTGCAACAGACTAGTAAAGTAGCAGCCTCGTACTCTGTTCCTTGCCCTGTGAGTTGAGCCAGGGTGAATATGGAGGTCATGTTGATGTGCCCACCTTCTCTTAGGGATCATCTGTGTTGGTCACTTCCCAAATTCTTTCAAATGGTGTGTTAAATATTTTGTCCAGCTTTTAACAATTTTCATTTTGTTTAATGAAAACTACCATGTTATGGCTAGAATCAAAAAGCACCCCCCCCCCTACTTTTTTTGGCCATGGCATGAGGCATGCAGAATCTTAGTTCCCAGACCAGGGATGGAACCCATGCCCCCTGCTGTGGAAGCACAGTGTCTTAACCACTGGACTCAACGTTTTCCTTTTTTAGATACAAATATTGAATTATAATGTTGTATACTTGAAAGCATCACTACGAACAAAGCTAGTGGAGGTGATGAAATTCCAGTTGAACTATTTCAAATCCTTACAGATAATGCTGTGAAAGTGCTGCACTTAATATGCCAGCAAATTTGGAAAATTCAGCAGTGGCCACAGGACTGGAAAAGGTCAGTTTTCATTCCAATTCCAAAGAAAGGCAATGCCAAAGAATGCTCAAACTACTGCACAATTGCACTCATCTCACACGCTAGTAAAGTAATGCTCAAAATTCTCCAAGCCAGGCTTCAGCAATACGTGAACTGTGAACTTCCTGATGTTCAAGCTGGTTTTAGAAAGGGCAGAGGAACCAGAGATCAAATTTCCAACATCTGCTGGATCATGGAAAAAGCAAGAGAGTTCCAGAAAAACATCTATTTCTGCTTTATTGACTATGCCAAAGCCTTTGACTGTGTGGATCACAATAAGCTGTGGGAAATTCTGAAAGAGATGGGAATACCAGACCACCTGACCTGCCTCTTGAGAAATCTGTATGCAGGTCAGGAAGCAACAGTTAGAACGGGACATGGAACAACAGACTGGTTCCAAATAGGAAAAGGCGTATGTCAAGGCTGTCTATTGTCACCATGCTTATTTAACTTACATGCAGGGTACATCATGAGAAACGCTGGGCTGGAAGAAGCATAAGCTGGAATCAAGATTTCTGGGAGAAATATGAATAACTTCAGATATGCAGATGACACCACCCTTATGGCAGAAAGTGAAGAGGAACTAAAAAGCCTCTCAATGAAAGTGAAAGAGGAGAGTGAAAAAGTTGGCTTAAAGCTCAACATTCAGAAAACGAAGATCATGGCATCTGGTCCCATCACTTCATGGGAAATAGATGGGGAAACAGTGGAAACAGTGTCAGACTTTATTTTTTTGGGTTCCAAAATCACTGCAGATGGTGATTGCAGCCATGAAATTAAAAGACGCTTACTCCTTGGAAGGAAAGTTATGACCAACCTAGATAGCATATTCAAAAACAGAGACATTACTTTGCCAACAAGAGTCCGTCTAGTCAAGGCTATGGTTTTTCCTGTGGTCACGTATGGATGTGAGAGTTGGACTGTGAAGAAGGCTGAGTGCCAAAGAATTGATGCTTTTGAAGTGTGGTGTTGGAGAAGACTCTTGAGAGTCCCTTGGACTGCAAGGAGATCCAACCAGTCCATTCTGAAGGAGATCAGCCCTGGGATTTCTTTGGAAGGAATGATGCTAAAGCTGAAACTCCAGTACTTTGGCCACCTCATGCGAAGAGTTGACTCATTGGAAAAGACTCTGATGCTGGGAGGGATTAGGGCAGGAGGAGAAGGGGATGATAGTGGATAGATGGCTGGATGGCATCACTGACTCGGTGGACGTGAGTCTGGGTGAACTCTGGGAGTTGGTGATGGACAGGGAGGCCTGGCGTGTTGTGATTCATGGGGTCGCAAAGAGTCGGACATGACTGAGCAACTGAACTGTACTGATACTTGAAACTAATATGACATTATATGTCAATTATATATCAATTAAAAATAAATGAAAGATAACATCTAATTTTTTTCTTTTTTACATTTTGCATACTCTATAAATAAAAAATCTAAAAGAACTCAAGTGACTGAAATAAGGAAATTACAAAAGCATAAAATTTGAATTATAGATCACAGAACTCTAGTCATAATCTAAGACTGTCCTCAAGTCTTCTGGACTCAACATTCTGCCCAGATCAGATACTCTTCCTGTTGCGTCTTCAGTTTGGTTCTTTGGCAGAAGCTTTGTACTCAGAGGAAGCTAACGCTTGTTCTCTGAATGTCTATGTAAAAGTTATGTGATCCTGGACAAACCTCCTCCTTTTACCACTTTAGGTTTGTTGTTAATCAAGAAGAATTACCATCAAGGTCCACCTGCCGTAAGTCTTTTCAGGAACAAGCCGGACAAGTGCTTGCCCTGGCTTCCTAAACAGAGGCTGGTATGAGATCAGTGTAGCTGAGAAGGCAAGGTTCACAAAGGTGCCACCCCCCTACAGATGTGGGTGCTTTAGCGATTTCCCAGCTCTTGGACAATTTCTCCTTATGCTCTATTTTTCTTTTCTCCCCTTAATTGGAGTTGTAGTTTAGTCAAAAATATGATTTGTCTTTCCTTGTTCTTCTGGATCAGACTGTTTTGATCAGACTGATTCCCAGAATGATTAAGAATACAGATGTTTGAGTGGAAAGTTAGTTTGGGGAGAGCTGACTGGCCAGGTGAGCCTGACCAGAGAAGATTCCTTATAGACAGGCCACAGAGGAGCTCAAACTATTAGAGAAATTTTGTTCAGTGTGTAATCTGAATAAAAAAACTCATTAATGAATGGCATTGAATTTGGACAGCCAAATGGATATGTTATGATCGGAACTCCACAGCCTAGCATACCTTCAGGACTTTCTGCCTTAATTCATGTTTCTCCTCCTAGAATTCCATCTGTCCATATTTATTGAACAGGTACTATGTGCTGAGAACACATAGGAAGACAAGAACATAAAGCCTATAATCTAGTAAGAGTGTAGATCCTTCCAGGGAAGCTAATTTAACAATATTTTTCATCTTCCAAATGTACATAACTTTTGACCAGCTATTCTACCAATTAGTCACATGTATACATACAGGCTGTAGACTAACTAGGAAAAGTGACAAATATACAAATAAATGCAAAGTACATAACCCTGAATTGAGATAAGTACTGTAAAGGGAAAACAGGTGTGTCTTTCAAAGTTCTGTAGGAGAAAAAAAAACAGAAACACACACACACACATATATAGGGGAGAGGGAGGTATTTATCACAAAGAGTTGGCTTATGTGATTGTGGGGCTGGCTCGGCAGATCTGAGATCTGTAGTGCAGGCCATCAGGAAGGGCAGGCTGGAAAATCTTGGGTAAGAGCCGATGCTGCTCTTTACAGGCGAATTTCTTCTTCCTCAGAGAAACTTCAGTTTTGCTCTTAAGACCGTTCAGCTGACTGGACAAAGCCATGCAGCAGATTGTGAAGATAATCTTCATTTACAGCCAAGTGAAGTAGATGTTAATCATATCTGTAGAATACCATCACAGCAACACCCAGATTGGTATTTGATTGAATAACTGAACTGGGTGCTGTAGCCTAGTCACATTGATACACAAAATAAACCTGCCCAAGAGGGTTAAAAATGTGTTGCTTAAGATTCATTCAATGCAAGAAGCTGAGAAGGGCGTAAATAGTGAATGTACTGGTTTTCAGCCCAGGAAAACCAGAAGTAGGATGGGGTGCTTAGGCTCTGGCTTTGACCCTCCCCTCCAAACTCAGGTGCTTGACCAGATGGCACAGCTGCTCTAGCCTCATCTCTATGAGGAAGAGAGAAACAGTCTCTTCCTGCCATTGTCTTTGAAAAGTGGGAAACTTTTGAGATGCTTCCAGCGAATGTCCTTTACATCTCATTGGCCTCAACTGGAGCTCCAGAATGCTCAGGGCCCATCTGGCCATACCAAGGGATAAATCTTTTTCTGCACAGCAATGGGGAACCGCGGTGTGTTGGGTTAAACAATCAGGACACACGCGCTGGGGATCGGATCCATTCCCAAACTATGAGAGTTCTACTCAATCGGGGAGGAGTGGAGTGGCTATTGAGGCCACAATGGGCAGTAAGGAGTGGGGACAGGAATCATTTGGGCATCAAAGATGTTTCTCGAGGTGCTGGTTTCAATACTGGAGAGATGCCGGTTGTATAATGAAGCTGGATTGTGCTGGCTCACTACAGCACACTGTGTGTGTCTTGTCCCAATTCTTTATTCAGTGTTGGGAATATTTGTAACACCGAAATCGACAAAGGCTACAAATCAGTGTTGTTTTTTTTTTCCCTAGGGAGGCTTGCCTGGAAAATCCCATGGATGGAGGAGCCTGTAGGCTGCAGTCCATGGGGTCACTAAGAGTCAGACACAACTGAGCGACTCCACTTTCACTTTTCACTTTCATGCATTGGAGAAGGAAATGGCAACCCAATCCAGTGTTCTTGCCTGGAGAATCCCAGGGACAGGGGAGCCTGGTGGGCTGCCGTCTATGGGGTCGTACAGGGTCGCACACGACTGAAGCGACGCAGCAGCAGCAGGGAGGCATTTGTTAAACATTTACAACACATAGGATAGTACCATGCCCCAAGACAGAGGCCTACCAGAAGAAGACCAGGCTTGGTCTCTATTTCTTTGTCGGGATTCTGCTCTTTTTTTTTTTTTCAATTAAGATGAAATTCTCAAAGCATAAAGTTACCATCCTCTTCATCATTTTTGAAGTTCACTCAAGCTCATAGGTTGTTGTCTCTTTTTTTTTTGTTGTTATTCTTTTAGCCGTCCCATGCAGCTTGTGGGATCCTAGTCCTCCCACCAGGGATCGAACCTGGGCCCCCTACAGTGGAAGCACAGAGTCCTAACCACTGGAATGCCAGGGAATTCCTATATTTATTCTTTATTATAATATTTTATTTTGAGGACAGTGATATATTGACATGGTTTAAAATTCACAAGGTACAAAAATATATCTAGTAAAAAGTCTCCCTGCCCCTACTGTCCCCCAGCCATCCAATTTCCTTCCCTAGAGAATACCAATGTTATGAGTTTTTTGGTATACTTTCTGAAAATTCTTAAAGAAATAACAAGTTCTCAGACTACTTAAACACACACATACAGTCTGTTTTTCTTCATGTAACAAAATATGTTGAAGATGGTTCCATCCCAGTGCATACAGAACTTCCTTATTCTTTTTTACAGTTCCATGTAATCCATATACACATAAAACATTGTTGTGAATTACTTTGAATATACTTCCTTTTGTGTATGTATGTGTAGGACCAATTCCTACAAGTAGAATTGTTGGTCAAAGGTTATGCCTATTTGGAAGCTGGAAGCCATTGTTAAATTGACTTCTGTTGAAACTGAAAGAAAGTGTTAGTTGCTCAGTTGAGTACAGCTCTTTGGGACCCCATGGACTGTAGCCCGCCAGGCTTCACTGTTACTAGGATTCTCAAGGCAAGAATACCGGAATGGGTTTCCATTTCCTCCTTCAGGGGATCTTCCCAACCCAGGGATCAAATCCCAGTCTCTTGCATTGCAGGCAGATTCTTCAGCATCTGAGCCGCCAGGGAAGACCTGTTGAGACAGTACTAATTTACACTTACTAGCAATGGGTAAGATGCTTGTGTCCTCACAGTTCGGCCTACAAAATATGTCACCCAACTTTTGTTTTTGTCAATCTGATAGGGGGAAAAAAATCTGTCAGGGCGGTTTAAATTTCCTTTCTTTTTATTATGATTGAGGTTGAGCATCTTTTTGTGTGTTTATGAGTTATTTCTGTATCCTTTTTTGCGAGTTCTCTGCTTGTATCCTTTTTCTGTCTTTTTCTATTGGGTTTTGTTATCCTGCTTATTAATTTTAGGTGTTCTTTTTGAAACAGACTTACAGATAAAGGGGCTTCCCAGGTGGCACTAGTGGTAAAGAACTTGCCTGCCAGTGCAGGAGACAAGGGAGATGCAGGTTTGATCCCTGGGTGGGGAAGTTCCCTTGGAGGAGGGCATGGCAACCCACTGCAGTATTCTTGCCCGGAGAATCCCATGGACAGAGGAACTTGGCAGGCTGCAGTCCATAGGGCTGCAAAGAGTTGGACACGACTGAAACAACTTAGCACACACGCACGCACAGATAAAGAGAACAAACAAGTGTTACCAGTGGAATGAGGGAAGGGGGAGAGGCAAGATAGGGGTGAAGGTTAAGAGGTACAAATTACTGTGTGTAAAATGAATGTTACAAGGATATATTTCACAGCACAGGGGAAAATAGTCAATATTTTATAAAAGTATAAATGGAGTATTACTTTTAAGAGTTGTGAATCACTATGTTGGACACCTGAAACTTATATAATATTGTAAATCAACACTACCTCAATTAAAAAAAAAGTTAAGAGTTCTTTTTACCTGGGGGAATTATCCTCTTGTGACAAGAATTGCAGGCACTTTCCCCCAGTTTATCATTTGTCCTTTGTCTTCGTCTCTGGTCGTTTTTCTCATTAATTTTTAAAATTTTATTTTATATACTTCAATCTACCAGTTTTCTATAGTTGAACCTTTTATGGCTTCTTGGTTTTATGTAATACTGCCTCACTCCCAAAACTATTAAAAAACCATTAAAAAATTTAAACCATTTTTCCTAGTACTTTTATAATTTCCTATTTATATTTAAATCTTTGCTTCATATGGGTTTTATTCTATTTTTTTCCCATGTGGCTGTATGGTTGCCTCAATAATATGTCTTGGATAATCCGTCTTTTCCGCCACTGTTTTGAAATGCCGTGTTTAGACGTTAACTTATAGAAGAGAAAGCTGGAAGGATTGGTATCTGCCATTTAGACGAAAAAGAGCTCTTCCTGTCTTTGGGAAGTGACAGTAGAGGCGTGCATTCACCTGCTTGTACTAGTAGATTTTTAGGTTTGCTCTAATTTACTGTTTAGAATTCTGACTGTAACAAGGGTGGGACAGGGGACACCAGCATTCTTAGGACAGGTGGGAAACCGAGTTCACAATTTGTTGATTTTGCTATTCTTGCTGTTCTTTTTTCAGAGAGGAGGGAACTGTTAGAAATGAGAGGAGGAATTGAATGCAGAACTAAGCTACTTCCTGAGTCTCCGCTTTCAACTACTTGGTTACTTCCTCCCTTTACCAAGAAGTTCCTTGTCTATTTCTTGGGTAGCATCGATTTTGCTATCAACTATAAACATACAGAAAACAGGAATGGTGACTAATAGATTTTGTCATCTGTATCAGAGAAAGTCAAGTTCCTGCTCATACAGTAAAGCATTCTGACCACTGTTTTGGTGAACGTAGAATTTTTCTCTTAACCAAAACTAAGTGTGGCTCAGAATCTGTAGATAGCGGGATGCATCAACGGTCATTGTTTATCAGGCCAGGAAAAGGAAAAGAAAGAAGGAACTGCAGACAGCTGACAGAGTGACCGGAGGTTGCGGCTCTGTCACACGCTGCTCCCTGGAAGCAGTGTAAAACCAACAGAACCAGCAAAGAGCCTCGTCTTCCGTCTTCCGTCTGGGAAGGCGAGAGGCCCAGGCAGCTTGCTCTTTCTTCATTGCACTCTTCAGTGCACATCGTGCACTTGGGGTGCAGTGTGGAGCTGCTGCCTGGAGCCAGGAGGTGCGACAGGCAGCCTACACAGCACACAGGGGAGAAGAGGACTAGGAAAATAAAAGTAACTTAATCCTCTAAAGTTCTCCTAAATGCCTAAAGAACCTGAAGTGACCTTCCGCTTCTTCTAGCCAAGGGCTCTGCCTGCATGGGCCTGTGCAGTTTCTTTACCCTTTGTGGGGTCCTTGGTGTTAATTTCAGTTTAATTTCACCTGCCTGCGTGGAGGTGGGGAAAAGGAGGCCAACGGGCAGGAGAGGCACAGTTATGTTCTCCCAACCCTGGACAGTGACTCTGGGCTCCAAGCACATCTCCACCCGAGGGAAATCTGAGGTAGGGTATAAGTAGTGAGCGGCCTGAGGGACCTTGGACTAACTGCTTCCTCCTTGTAGATTGCTGACGGGAACTGACTTTAGCATAATGAAGCTTGTTCTTTGCAAAACTGGCAGGTAGGGGCATCTTGTCTTGCTTTTTTCAACCTCAACTTACTCCTCACTGCCCTCTCACACTCTTTAGGGGCTCCTGCGATGTCACCACCTGATACATGATTCCTTTACTCTGAAGGTCATAAAACAAAGATAAGGACTTTTTTGTTTTGTCTCAGCCACTGCCCCATCAAGTAAGAGAGGCCAACACAGTGAAATAACTACATCTCCAAGTGAAATATTAAACCCATGTAATATAAAGAAAGTACAAGACAAGTGTATGTATAATACAAACACACATTACATTCCTAAAATGTTTACCCTAATATGTGCTGGCAGAGAAAGTAGGGAGAAAAGAAAGAGACGGGCTTTGAGAGGGACCGTGGATTCAGTGCAGGAAGAGTGACAGAGTTGATTATCATCTGTACTTCCCTTTGAAGTGTCAACATTTTACAAACAACTATTTCCAGTTTTCATTGCTTTCTTCCTTAATTATAGAGGGTCAGTTCTGATTGAAGCAACCCAATCATCATCTACGGTGGAAATCATTTTCTAACCTGCACAAGTAGGTCAACTACCTATTCTGAACTAAAGTTAATTACCCCAAGGTCCTATCAAAAGCCAGCTATTATGAGCTGAATGTTTGCATGTTCCCTCCTGCCCCTGCAAACTCATGTGGTTGGTGGTTTAGTCGCTAAGTCGTGTCCGACTCCTGCGACCCCATGGACTGTAGCCTGCCAGAATCCTCTGTCCATGGGATTTTCCAGGCAAGAATACTGGAGTGGGTTGCCATTGCCTTCTCCAGGGGATCTTCCCGACCCAAGAATCTCACCCGGGTCTCCTGCATTGCAGGCAGATTCTTTACCGACTGAGCTATAAGGAGAGCAAATTCATATACTGTATAGATCAAATTCCCAATGTGAGGTTATTTGGAGGCGCGGCTTTTGGGTTATCATTAGGTTCATATGAGGTCATGATGGGATAAGTGTCCTTATAAGAAAAGGAAGATAGAGAGGTCTTGCTCTCTCCATGTGCACAAGCAAATGAACAGAGCTACACAAGGAACAGCAAGAAGGTGGTCATCTACAAGCCAAGAAGCATTCTCACCGCAAACTGTTGGCACCTGGATCTTGGACTTCCACCCTCCAGAACTGTGAGAACTAAATGCCTGTTGTTTAAGTCACCCAGTCTCTGGTATTTTGTTATAGCCTGAGATGACTAAGACACCAGACAACTGGAGACCCACCTATTGGCTAAAGGTCATGGTCATAGTAGGGGCTGGGGCGATGGAGTATGTATGTGTGTGGCGCCAGCTGTCTGCATTAAAAAGTCATCTCAAAGATTCTGATTTCAGCAAGAAATACTGGCTGGCCTCATATAAAGAATATGCATTTTGAAACAGGCCCCTTAAATTCCAGGTTGCCTACAGTACGCATTGACATTAGTCACTAATGGTGGAATTCCAGGTGCTGCTACAAGTAAAGATTTGTTTCCCTGGGGAGAAGAAAAATATTTTCACTTTTCTCAAAGAAAAACAAATTTTTTTTTAATTTTCAAATTTGCCATAAGTGAGAGGTTATTCTTTCTGTAAGAGATCTTTTCTGGACACATTTATGTCAAAATATTTCCCCCTTATTTCACATAAGCTTATACACAAGCTTCAGTTCAGTTCAGTTGGCTCAGTCATGTCTGACTCTTTGAGACCCCATGAATTGCAGCACACCAGGCCTCCCTGTCCATCACCAACTCCCAGAGTTCACCCAAACTCATGTCCATCGAGTCAGTGATGCCATCCAGCCATCTCATCCTCTGTCGTCCCCTTCTCCTCCTGCCCCCAATCCCTCCTAGCATCAGAGTCTTTTCCAATGAGTCCACTCTTCGCATGAGGTGGCCAAAGTATTGGAGTTTCAGCTTCAGCATCATTCCTTCCAAAGAACACCCAGGACTGATCTCCTTCAGAATGGACTGGTTGGATGTCCTTGCAGTCCAAGGGACTCTCAAGAGTCTTCTCCAACACCACAGTTCAAAAGCATCAATTCTTCGGCGCTCAGCTTTCTTCACAGTCCAACTCTCACATCCATACATGACTACTGGAAAAACCATAGCCTTGACTAGATGAACCTTTGTTGGCAAAGTAATGTCTCTGCTTTTGAATATGCTATCTAGGTTGGTCATAACTTTCTTTCCAAGGAGTAAGCGTCTTTTAATTTCATGGCTGCAATCACCATCTGCAGTGATTTTGGAGCCCCCAAAAATAAAGTCTGACACTGTTTCCACTGTTTCCCCATCTATTTGCCATGAAGTGATGGGACCAGATGCCATGATCTTCGTTTTCTGAATGTTGAGCTTTAAGCCAACTTTTTCACTCTCCTCTTTCACTTTCATCAAGAGGCTTTTTAGTTCCTCTTCACTTTCTGCTATAAGGGTGGTGCATCTGCATATCTGAGGTTATTGATATTTCTTCTGGCAATCTTGATTCTAGCTTGTGCTTCTTCCAGCCCAGTGTTTCTCATGATGTACTCTGCATATAAGTTAAATAAGCAGGGTGACAATATACAGCCTTGACATATGCTTTTTCCTATTTGCAACCAGTCTATTGTTCCATGTCCATTTCTAACTGTTGCTTCCTGACCTGCATATAGGTTTCTCAAGAGGCAGGTCAGGTGGTCTGGTATTCCCATCTCTTTCAGAATTTTCCACAGTTTGTGATCCATTCAGTCAAAGGCTTTGGCATAGTCAATAAAGCAGAAATAGATGTTTTTCTGGAACTCTCTTGCTTTTTCCATGATCCAGCAGATGTTGGCAATTTGATCTCTGGTTCCTCTGCCCTTTCTAAAACCAGCTTGAACATCAGGAAGTTCACGGTTCATGTATTGCTGAAGCCTGGCTTGGAGAATTTTGAGCATTACTTTATTAGCATGTGAGATGAGTGCAATTGTGTGATAGTTTGAGCATTCTTTGGCATTGCCTTTCTTTGGAATTGGAATGAAAACTGACCTTTTCCAGTCCTGTGGCCACTGCTGAGTTTTCCAAATTTGCTGGCATATTGAGTGCAGCTCTTTCACAGCATCATCTTCCAGTATTTGGAATAGCTCAACTGGAATTTCATCACCTCCACTAGCTTTGTTCATAGTGAGGCTTTCTAAGGCCCACTTGACTTCACATTCCAGAATGTCTGGCTCTAGGTGAGTGATCACACCATTGTGATTATCTGGGTCGTGAAGCTCTTTTTTGTACAGTTCTTCTGTGTATTCTTGCTACCTCTTCTTAATATCTTCTGTTTCTGTTAGGTCCATACCATTTCTGTCCTTTATTGAGCCCATCTTTGCATGAAATGTTCCTTTGGTATCTCTAATTTTCTTAAAGAGATCTCTAGTCTTATACACAAGCTTAGTGGTGCTTATTAAGTAGCTCTTGCTGGGAAAGGGAGAGGTTGTATGTGTGTGGGGGGGCGGGGGCCCTCCCTTTCTTCAGCTATCATCAGCTTCTCTGGCTCTGCCTCTGTAGAATGAGGAGTCCCACCCACTGTGACTAACACTCTATTAAAGCACTTAATTGCTGTCCTCCTGAAGCATGGCATAGCATAGGCCCAAGTGTGATACACTGTCCCCTTCCTCCCACTCCAACTGATAACTAACGAAGCTTGGGAGGGGGTGGTATTGAGGGTGAAGCTGGAGAGCAAGTTACTTTGTACTCATTTCCTGGGACCTTCCACAGCAGAATGCCCTTAGAGAGCTGGCTAATGTAGGCTCTTACAGTCCATGAAGCCATTGACAACTTCATTGTTAATTTGGGGGCAATGATTTGCATTTAATGAAAATGATCCTTTTCCACAGCCTCTAGAAAACACAATTTGGCTCTATTGTGGTGGAAGGGGCTTACTTGCTTTCATATCATCCCAATGAAGTTTTCAAATATCAGAAGCTTCCCTCACTCTCCATGCATTGGTAACTACAGATGGAAATTCCCGAGGCAGTGGGTTGAGGAACCAGGCAAGGGTAACCAGCACTCTTCAAACAGGAGGAACTGGTTTTCTATAGCCGCTTTTTTATGAGGAACAGCAGTGGGAAAACTGATTACCCTCCAAGTGGAAGCACGGCAGCTGGTTGGCTCTGGACTGTCGAGCCTGCTGCTTCTCAGACCTTGCCTTGTGTCAGCTGCAGTCTTGTCTCTCGGTTACAATTCGAGAAACTGCAATTTCCCTGAAACGGCTCTTCTCTGACAATCTGGGCGCCTCCGGCTGCCTCTGGCCACACCTTGCTTAGAAGGCAAATAAGCAGCTTTAATTTGGGCTCCCAAGTGGAAATAACAGATAATCATCAAGAACAGCAGGCTCTTGCCTGGGCTTGCTCAGAAAATCCCTTTGCAGAGGAAGGCACAGCTGTCTCTCCAGTTCTCTGGTTATACATCCCTTGTCAAATTATCAGGAAGTTTCATACTGTCAAATATGAATATTAACCCTTGTCCTGAAGGCTTCGGTTGGTTTAATGAATAGAGCGGAGGGTAGAAGGTAAAAGAAAAGAGAAAGAGCGTGCAGAAAGCAAGAGAAACCAAGTAAGGGAGGATCTGAAGGGGAAGGGGAGAGAATATTAGTCTGAGGAACTTTCAGTTCAGCCCGCTCTAGGGGGCTTCAATGTCACTGTCTGCTCTGAGCATGTGCACCAGCTGTCTCATCACTTGCAAATTTGTCATAGGAAAAAATAGAATTACCAAGTGAGAAAATAGGTTAAAAATAGCATGTATAGCATATGTTTTAAATATACTTTTAAATATATGTTGGCATAAATATCTGTAAGGCTATAAATGAAAAATTTAAGAGTTATCTTGGAATGGTAGGATTCTAGATGAGTTTTAATTTTCTTCTCTTGTCTATATTTTCAAAAATGAATGTCTATTGTCTATAATAGAAATATCAAGATTATACTAAAAAGTGAAGAAAGAGGACAGATACAGAGGAAGAAAAAGAGCTGAGGGAAGGAGACAAAGTTTTTTGAGGTCTGTGATAATTCAGATATTTAATCAAGCTATACATTTCCCAATTTGCAACTCAGGGTAGATGTTTGACAGTTTCTTAAGGCCTCTGATTTTTAAGTCTTGTCTTAACCGGAAGTGTGCATGGGAATCATCAGGGAAACTTTTTCAAAATATCCTTGCCAGGGTCCCATCCTCAGAAGTCCTGATTCAGAGTGCCCAGCTGGGCCCTGGACGGGAGGCTTTTGAAAAAAATTTCCCAGGGGTTCTGATCCTCAGCTCATCCTGGTTGAAAATTCCATGGTATGCAAGATGATTCATTGAGATACTGAAGAAAAATACTAGGATTCTAATTTTATTTTCTATCATCTCCTTAAAAAAGACTCTACTTATATATATTAATATTGTATATGATAATGCTATAGGAAGACACATATAATTTGTAAATAAATTAATTTGCATATTCGAGGGCATGTTAAAAATGTGTTTCTTATGAGTGTCAATGAAAAAACTTGGAGACAACTGCTTCAGAGAATTCATTATGAGTGGAGTAACTCAAACATCCAACAACTCCAGGCTGAGACAAGGAAATGCCTGTCACATGACTGCTGATGAGTCGTTTGGACCCACGTAGTTTCCTTCTTAGGAGTGTATTGCTATTTACTGGTCCGGGGTCATCAGCTGTGGGTGTATGATCTTCCCCGGGTAGGCTGCAGCTGTCTCAACGACGGTAGGTATACATGCACATACAAGCCCCTACTACACAGGTCAGCATTTGCAAAGCTCTCAAAGCCCTAGAAAAGCCAACCATTATTTCATAGTCTCTATGAGCTATACTCTTTCTTCTCTAACATTTAGTTTCTTAATTTTTGTACATTGTTTATTTATTTATTTATGGCTGCACTGAGTCTTCATTGCTGGGCATAGGCTTTCTCTAGTTGTGGTAAGCCAGTCCAGTGATTCTTCAGTTGCAAGAGCATTGGCTTCTCATTGTGGTGGCTTCTCTTGTTGGGGAGCATAGGCTCTAGGGCACATGGGCTCAGTAATTGCAGCTCTTGGGCTCTAGAGTGCAGGCTCAGTCGTTGTGGTGCACAGGCTAAGTTGCTCCATGGCATGTGGAATCTTTCTGGACCAGGGATCAAACCTGTGTCCCCTGCCTTGGCAGGCAGATTCTTAACCACTGAGCTACCAGGGAGGTCCTGTGCTATACTCTTTGAAAAAAGCAACTAGATGGTTTTAACTTGAAAAGCAAAACAATGAATGATAATTTGTAAACAAATATTGGTTAAAAAAACTATCGGAAAATGGAAAGAGTAAGAAGTAAATCTTCCTGAACAAGTATACATCTTCATTTTCTCTTTTTAGAAATCTCATGCAAAAGATGCAAATGAATTTTTTAAGGGAAGAAATAATAGCAACAAAAAATGTTTAACTTCCCATAGCAACAAAATTTCAAAAGCTCGAAAGTAAGAAACATGACTAATGACAGGACAGACAGGGGAAAACTGAATCCTAAACCAGCAGTGGAACAATTCAAGAAGCCATCCAGAATTCCCCAAAGGCTCATGAACAGGCTGCACCAGGCACCTTCGGTAAAGAAGTGGCGGCATGAGAAAACCAGAGCATCAGTTCAAAGTTCATTTAGGCAGCAATTAGCGCATTAAAAAGCGGAGACGTTACTTTGCCAACAAAGGTCCGTATAGTCAAAGCTATGGTTTTTCAAGTAGTCATGTATGGACTTGGGCTTCCCTGGCGACTCAGATGGTAAAGAATCTGCCTGTGATGCAGGAGACCTGGGTTTGATCTCTGGGTTGGGACAATCCCCTGGAGAAGGGAATGGCAACCCACTCCAGTATTCTCGACTGGAGAATTCCATGAACAGAGTAGCCTGGCAGGCTACAGTCCAAGGGGTCAAAAAGAGTCAGTTGTTAGAGGACTGAGCGACTAACACTTTCACTTTCACCTCTTTCATGTGAGGATGTGACAGTTGGACAGTAAAGAAGGCTGAGCACCGAAGAACTGATGCTTTCAAACTGTGGTGCTGGAGAAGACTCTCGAGAGTCCCGTGGACAGCAAGGAGCTCAAACCAGTCAATCCTAAAAGAAATCAACCCTAAGTACTCACTGGAAGGACTGATGCTGAGCTGAAGCTCCAATACTTTGGTCACATGATGTGAATAATTGACTCAT
Source organism: Bos indicus x Bos taurus (assembly GCF_003369695.1). Classification (NCBI taxonomy): domain Eukaryota; kingdom Metazoa; phylum Chordata; class Mammalia; order Artiodactyla; family Bovidae; genus Bos; species Bos indicus x Bos taurus. The sequence goes on along the minus strand of NC_040087.1, from coordinate 17,773,650 downwards.
TTGAAAAGACCCTGATGCTGGGAAAGACAGGGTAGAAGGAGAAGGGGATGACAGAGGATGAGATAGTTGGATGACATCACTGATTCAATGAACATGAGTTTAAGCAAGCTCTGGGAGATGGTGAAGGGCAGGGAAGCCTGGCCTGCTTCAGTCCACGGAGTCACAAAGAGTCAGACACAACTGAGCAACTGAACAAGACTCCCAGATCTCCTCCTGTTTCTTCAGAGCCTGGTCAGTGCCCCTTCCCCACTGCAGAGAAACAAAAACAGAGGTCTGCAGATTGGAGGACACCAGGCAGAGTTGAGGACTGGGTGCTGTAGCAAAAACAGAGGGGTTGAGTGAATAAATGAAGACCCAGGGCTCTTTCCCTGTTGTGCCTGCGGTCAGAAATTAAGAGTCCTGTCTGGGGAATTTGGACTCCCAAAATCTTTAAGTTTTTTAAGGAAAAACAGGAATTGGTGATGGACAGAGAAGCCTGGCATGCTGCAGTCCATGGGGTTGCAAAGAGTCGGACACGACTGAGCGACTGAACTGAACTGATGTGGGCATCTTCCAACCAAACAGCCCCACTGGAACACACAGTGGATCTTCTGGTCACAAAGCCCTTACAGGTTCAGACTTTCCACTCAGCTCTTCAGCTACCGCACCCACCCCCGCCGCCCCCCATTTTAAATGAGCAGACAATCCACATTTCCCAGACACTGTGGATGCCTCTCACATGAGTTACATAGACCAAAATGAATAGAAGAAGGCAACTTGGAGAAAAGAGAGACAGTGCAGGTTGAATAAAATATCAAATATCCTCTGATTAATAACCTCAGAACTAAGATGTATAACCATCAAAAAGAATATGGCATCAGAAAAAGGAGCATTCGGGGAGCAGATAAGACCTCTTGGAAATCAGAAATAGGATAATATAAATAAAAATTGGGAGCTTCCCTAATAGCTCAAGCAGTAAAGAATCGCCTGCAATGCAGGAGACACAAGAGACCTGGGTTTGATCCCAGGGTCGGGAAGATGCCCTGGAGGAGGAATGGCAATCCACTCCAGTGTTCTTGCCTGGGAAATCCCATGGAAATCCCATGGACAGTAGAGCCTGGCGGGCTACAGTCTGTAGGGTTGCAAAGAGTCAGACATGAGTTAATACATACTCATAAAAATTCAATAAAGGAGTTAGAAAAGAAAGGAGAGTAAATTTTCCTGAAATTAGAGCAAAAGAAAAAGAAATAGACAAATGAAAGATAAGAAAACTGAGTCTCCAGAACAGGAGATCTAATATATGAAAATAGATTTCCAAAAAGTGAGAACAGAGAAATCAGAATAGAGGAAGTCATTAAAAATGTAATTCAAAACTATTTCCTAGAACAGAGGAGCATGTTTCTAGAATGAAAGGGCCACCAAATACCCACATAGAATTGAAAATAGGCTCATGCCAAAGCACACCAAGGTGAGATCTTGAAACAATGAGGACAAAGGAAAGATGCTACAAGCCTTCAAAGAAGAGGAAATAAAGGGTGGTGAATCAGAACAGATTCAGACTCTTCGGCAGCAACCCTGAAGGACAGATGGCCGCAGCCTTCAAAGTCCTCAAAGAAAATGATTTCCAATATAGAATTCTATATGTACCCAACCCCAACCATCTATCACGTTGTCGAGATAGATTAAACACGTTTCAGACATACAAGTTCTTGAAAATTCATATCTTGTGCCCCTGCCTCAGGAAGTCTCTAGAACACAAGTCAGGAGATGGAACAAATAAAGAAAGAGGACCCAGAATTTACCCAGGAGGGAGGTGTCCCTGGGATGAGGGGAAAAGAGGGCTTAAGATGAGAGCCCTGTCTCAGGTCCAGGTGGTAGCATTTTCGGAGGCTTTGGGAGACACTGCTGAAATTAAGAGAGTATCTGAATGTTTTCTATAACCTTGAGAGCAAATACAGACCAACAGCAAATATAAATATGTAGAAAGGGAAGTCCCTGGAAGTCCTGTGGTTAGGACTCAGTGTTTTCTCTGCCAAGGGCCTGTGTTCAATCGCTGCTCAGGGAACTAAGATCCTGCAAGCTACATGGTTCTGCCCCTCCCCCCAAAAAATTGAAAATAAATAAAAGTGTAGAAAATAAAAAAAGAAGAAACAAGACAGTTACTAGTTCCAGGGACCGAAAAAAAAAAAAAGTATACGAGAAGGGAGGATGTATCATAATTTACTATAGTTCGTCTGTTAATAGTAACACACTGAATATTCACCTAACAGAGATTACAGGGTTGCTATGTTGGAAGAGTGGGTGATGGGGAGCAGGCGCATACGTGCGGGGCACAAGAGGAAAGACACCAAATCCTTGTTTCTGTGGTGGGGACAACTCAGACAATAGCCACCATTGAAAGAGCAAGGAAAAGTATTTCAAGCATGTGAATTTAGAGATCTGAAGACTAGAGAATCATCTAGAAGAGGTGAGAGTGTGGAAAATGGTGAGGAGGGATTTCTAGAGGATTTGTGTTTTTCACAATACACCTTGTAGAACTGTATTCTACACGTGTATAATTTTTAGATTATACACGTGGGGACTTCCCTGGTGGTCCAGTGGTTAAGTCTCCATGCTTCCACTGCAGGGGCATGGGTTCAGTTCCTGGTTGGAGAATTAAGATCTCAATTGCCACCTGGTGCATTGCAAAAAATGAATAAACAAACAAATAATAGATCATACAAATATATAACTCTGGGAGTGGGGGGAACAGAAAAATCAAAACAGAATCTATTGATACTTTCTTCAGGAAAAATCAAAGTAAATCTCCTGTCCTCTTGGGATTCGAATCCCCCCAGCCTTGCTGGCTAGAGACCCCTCACTGCTCCTTGTGAATCCTCAAAATACCCAATGGAGGCACACCTGTGCTTGCAATAGTGAGTCTTGTGATCCTCTGTGATCTCTAGCCAGGACTCTTGAAGCTGACACGTCTAGGCTACTTTCGTTTTCTGAGGCTCCCAATACATTAAGAAAGGAAAAGTTGCAAAATAATGGGATCATAAAACTGGGCTTTACATTAACAAAGGAACGCCTTTATCAGATACCAGCATGATGTCAGAATTCTAAATTTCAGGCCCAAGCCAAGTGGCCTTCCAGCACCCGCCCCCAGCACCACCAACTCTGTGATCAGCCTTACTACAGGATCCTTCTCTAATGTCACAGTCTGCTCCCACCCTGCCTGTTGCTGTGCCACTTCCTTCCCTTCCACAGAATGTGTATTGTTCTGTGCTTGCCTTCCCTGACCTTCATTCTGTTCCTAGCAACTCCTCCAGCACTTCCTCACCCCGCTGTTACCTGTCCTTTGAATCAATATGCTCTCCATCCAAACAAGCCTCATTAATTAATTAAAATGCCTTCCTCCGTCTGCCTGTTTTCCATTTTGGTACCACATTCACATTTAATGAGCATGCTCACCATTTCATTATTCAGGTCATTGATGAAATGTTACATCACCAGGCCAGTCTCTGTGGACGCCACACTGTTATGCCCTCTCAGGTTAATAATAATCCAGTGTGCTCATTCTCCAGGCATGCAGTCACTCCTAATTACGTGGTTTAGAATTTAACATTTCAGCCCAGTGGTTTGCAAACCTGGCTGTCAACTTAGAGACACCAAGGGAGATTTTTAAAATATGGATCCTGGATCTTGGCCCAGTAAGCAAGCCTGGTTATCTTAGATATAGAATCTTCTCTGTCTCTTCAAAGAGAAGAAAAGTGAAATGTTCGAGATGGCTTGCAGGGACTTGTGATAAGAAGACACGACAGACTGTCAGATGTGAAGTTCTAGTTTTTCTTTTCTTGAGTTCTAAAGAAAAAAAATAAAGAACTTGGTCATAGGTGTTCTATTAGTTTCCTATTCTTGCTGTAAAAATAAAATCTGTGTTGTTTAAAGCCTAGATTTAGTGGCTTGAAATTTATTATTCTGGAGGTCAGAGTCTGACATAGGTCTCTCTCAGCTGACATCAACGGGTCAGCTGTGGTCCTTCCGGTTCACTTTCTAACCTCCTCTGGCTTCCAGAAAAGTGTGAGGGTGTTACTCGCTCAGTCGTGTCTGACTCTTTGTGACCCCATGGACTGTAGCCCGCCAGGCTTCTCTGTCCATGGAATTCTCCAGGCAAGAAGACTGGAGTGGGTTGCCATTCCCTTCTCCAAAGCAACTTCCTGACCCAGGGATGGAACCCAGGTCTCCTGTATTATAAGTAGATTCTTTAGGCTTCCAGAGGTTACCCACATTTCACAGCCTGTGGTCCCATTCCTCCAGCAACATGGAGTCCTCCTCACACAGTCAGCTCTCCTGTATTATAAGCAGATTCTTTAGGCTTCCAGAGGTTACCCACATTTCACAGCCTGTGGCCCCATTTCTCCAGCAACATGGAGTCCTCCTCACAGTTATCTCTCTGGCTCTCTTCTACCTCCCTCTTGCATTTTTTTAAGAGCCCTTGTGATGACATTAGGCCCACGCAGATAGTCAGGATAATCTCCCCATCTCAAGGTCAGCTGATTAACAACCATCTATTTCTGCCTTGTGACCTGACACAGGCCCACTTTCAGGGAGTAGGACGTGGACATCATCGGAGGTGGAGTCATTGTTCTGCTTGCCACGGGGGCAAATTCAGTTTTCCCCTAATGATTTTTAGGGAACATGGGAGCGAATACAAAACCCATTTCTTTGAATTCTAGATCAAGTGCACAGCCTCTTGAGCACAGTCACAGCCCTGGCCTTGTATTTAGAGGTCTTCTCCAGGAGCTGAGGAACCTACTGCCACCAAGGTCTGCCTCTACACCGGACTGCACAGCAGTGGCCCCTCGCTTGGTGCTGAGACCTCCTTATTAGGCCAGTAGCCCACCCCATCCCTCCCCTCCCCCGGCCACCCGTAGGATCACTGTGTTCAGCGTAAGCTGGAAATACTTCCTTCGTGCACTGGGTGAGGGACAGCCAGGGACAGGAACAATAAGATCGTTTCTGTGTTAATGTCCACGTGCTCAATTTCCATGGCTGCACAGAAGTTTCTAAGCCACAAGCCATCATCAGGAGTCCCCAGCCTTCCCATGTTTCCTTTTGACTCAGAAGCTCAAGAGGTGGGACCCAGGAATCTGTTTTTAACACTCCCAGTTTAATTCTATGTATAGTCAGTTTCCCTTTGGGTTGGGAAGATCCCCTGAAGAAGGAAATGGCAACCCACTCCAGTATTCTTGTCTGGAAAATCCCATGGATGGAGAAGCCTGGTTGGCTACTGTCCATGGGGTTGCAAAGAGTCAGACATGACTGAGCGACTTTACTATCTACTATCTATCTGTAGTCAGTTTTGGGAAATTCTTGTTTAGACTAAATTTTTTTTAGCTTCATGAATATATTGCAAAGATTCAAATTTAAACCTTACCAATTAGGATGTATTAGTAGCATCTGTTTCTGTTTTTGGAAATGTCAGATCTATATATCTATATCTAATAGAAGGAAACCAGATTAAAAGGATGCTCTATTTAAGAAAATCAAGGGATTAAAATCAAATTTTCAAAAATAGCGACAATAGCAATAGTTATTGTTGTTCAGTTGCCTGGTCATGTGACCGCATGGACTGCAGCACACCAGGCCTCCCTGTTCCTCACCATCCCCCTATGTTTGCCCAAGTTCGTGTCCATTGCATCGGTGATGGCATCCAGCCATCTCATCCTCTGACACCCTCTTCTCCTGCTGCCCTCAATCTTTCCCAGCATCAGGGACTTTTCCAATGAGTCGGCTCTTCGAATCACATGACCAGAATACTGGAGCTTCAGCTTCAGCACCCGTCCTTCCAACGAGTAGTAACAATTAGGGAGTAATAACTAACATTACAAAAAGCATTGACTGTGTTATTTCCTTTAAACAACAAATCTCTCTAGGTCTCTTTACGTGTCAGTCAGCTTACAAACTGCTTATTGCTTTTCAGGAGCTGAGTCCTGAAGGAGTGGCTCTTTCGAGGTGTAGGATGCAATGGCTCCGCAGGGTCTGCTGCCCAAGTCTTCGCCCCATAGTGCCCACGTGCCGGTCTCACACAGCTGCGCTCCGTTGGCTTGTTTCTGTAGTCCCGCTCCCCTGACCCTACCTCAAGGCTCAGCCCTGGGATGATATTAGGTCACAGGCATCTCAGGATCCCTAGCTCAGCACTGAAAACAAGCACCCAATCGCCCTGTGGTCCTCCCTTCTGATGACTGGGCTCTCTGTTTTCTTCCCCAGGTCTACAGTTTGAGTTTTGCTTGGGTTTTCTGCCTCCCTTGGAGCCTTCTTACTGCTCCTCTCAGTGGCAAACTCTGAGGGTATTTAACTTGAAACCTGAACCATGTGCAGACACAGAGCTTTTCCCTGACAGGACAGACCCAGACTCACCCACCAGGGGCCTATGAATGGAGGCTGTGATGGCCTGGCCATTATAGTACCCTCACTACGCATTATAGACTCTTTAAAAACAAAACAAAACAAAACACCATTAATTAGTTTATTTGACTGCACTGTGTCTTAGTTTCGGCACACAGGATCTTTAGTGGCAGTATGGAAACTAAAAAAATTGTAACCAAATAAATGGGAACTTATGTTCATACACAAACCTACATGTGTAGCAGCTTTGTTCATAATTGCCCAAACTTAGAAGCAACCAAGGTATCCTTGATTAGATGGATGGATAAATAACCTGTGGTATATCTAACAATGGCATACCATCCAGTGATTAAAAGAAAAGGAAAGAAATGAGCCATCGAGTTATGAAAAGACATGAAGGAACTTTAAATCCATATTGCTAAGTGAAAGAATCAAATATGAAAAGGCTACACACTGTAAGATTCCAACTCTACAATATTCTGGAAAAGGCAGAACTGTGGAGACACTAAATAATCAATAGCTTCCCAGAGTCCAGGGGGATGGGTGGGTCCAGGGGGATGGGTGAGTCCAAAGGTGAGGGATGAATAGGTAAAACACAGGGGATTTTTAGTGCAACAAAACTAGTCTGCGTGATACTGTCACTGTGGATATATGACTTCGTGCACTTGTGAACTCTTAGATTTGTACAACATGAACCTTAATGTAAACTATAGCTGATAGCTAAGTCACTTCAGTAGTGTCCAACTCTTTGTGACTCCATGGACTGTAGCCCGCCATCCACCTCTGTCCTGGATTCTCCAGGCAAGAATACTGGAGTGGGCTTGCCATGCCTTCCTCCAGCGGGATCTTCCCAACCCAGGCATTGACCCTGAGTCTCCTACATCTCCTGCACTGGTAAATGGGTTCTTTACCACCAGCGCTATGCTGCTAAGTCGCTTCAGTTGTGTCTGACTCTGTACGACCCCATAGAAGGCAGCCCACCAGGCTCCCCCGTCCCTGGGATTCTCCAGGCAAGAACACTGGAGTGGGTTGTCATTTCCTTCTCCAATGCATGAAAGTGAAAAGTGAAAGTGAAGTCGCTCAGTCATGTCTGACTCCTAGCGACCCCATGGACTGTAACCCACCAGGCTCCTCCATCCATGGGATTTTCCAGGCAAGAGTACTGGAGCGCTATGGACTTTAGTTAATTGTGTATCAAAACTGTACAGTTGGTTCATCAACTGTAACAAATATACCACACTAACACAAAATGTTAATAAAAGAAGGAGCTGTGTGTGAAAGTAGAGGAGGGGAGGCGAGGCTATGGGAACTCTGGACCATCTGCTCAATTTTTCCGTAAATCTGACACTGTTCTAAAAAATAAAGGCTATTAATTAGATAAAAACAAATTCTAAAATAGGATTCATACCACAAAAATGTGGTTTATTTTAAATATCTCCATTTAAAAATGCAAAGATTTTGAAACAAATGAAAATAAATAATTGTGCTCCCATAAGGTAATTGTGGGATTATAAATATCTTAATTCATGACTGACGAATGATCTAGTAATAAGAGACATGTTCCAAACTGTATGAGGCAGGTTTCAAGCTTCAGTCCTCTCAGCGCGTCTCTGTAATGTGTGTGAGACTTGCCAACAGCTAGTGCGGAGCCCTTCATACGCGTGCGGCTTGTTAAGTGGAGCCCCGTGGTGGGCCCCGTTTGACCTTAGCTTTGTTCTTCCAAGCGCGTCTCTGACTCTGCCAGTTCTGCTCTTCAACCTGAGTTGAGTGGCTGCCTGCAGGTAGACTTTTCTAGTGCTACTGCCTACTTACCTAGACTTCCAAGCCTCACCTTATTCCTATCCTCCTATCGAACCCCCAGGAATCTGCCTGGGCCACCAACTCGGATCAACTACCATGGTTCTGCTGCTGCTGCTGTTGCTGCTTAGTCACTTCAGTCGTGTCCAACTCTGTGCGACCCTATAGACTATAGCCCGCCAGGCTCCTCTGTCCATGGGATTCTCTAGACAAGAGTACTGGAGTGGATTGCCATGCCCGCCTCCAGGGGATCTTCCCGACCCAGGGATTGAACCTGGGTCTCCTGCATTGCAGGCAGATTTTTTACCACTGAGCCACCAGGGAAGCCCACCATGGCTCTAGCCACTGCGTTTTTGTCTGCTACACTGGACTTCCTCCTTTATTGGAGCACTTTGGGTTAGTAGCTCCCAACAGAGAGGGGACGAGAGATTGAGAAAGAAATGGTTTCATCATAAATAAGGTACTAGCTTGTACTTCCTCTATTCCCAGGGATGGGCCTAGTTCCAAGATAGACAGAAATGAGCACACTGACTGACTTTCCTTTCCTTCCACTTTTGTCAAGTTTTTTCTAATTATGATAGTAGTAGGTACTCCTCTAGAAAATTTGCAAGTCACAGAAATGCAAAAAGAAGCACAGGAAAAAAATAATCCGAGTCCTATATTACCCAGCTGCTACTGCTGCTAAGTCGCTTCAGTCGTGTCCGACTCTGTGTGACCCCATAGACGGAACCTGGAAGCAACCACTAATATTATTTCACTTGTGTCATTTTTATCTCACTCTGTGTTCACTCCTGAACCAAGCACAGTTGGATTTTGCCTCCTCCATTTCCCTAGAACTCTTCTCCCAAAGGTCGGTGTCTATCAGAGGCAACCTTCCCAGTGTGCTCTGGGTTCTATCTCGTCTTCTGTCTCAAAGACTCTGCCTCTGCAGTTGTTTACTTTTTTCTGCATTATCAGTTTCTCCCCTTTATTGAATCACCCCCATCAATCTGTTAAGCTGACTTAATATTGCTCATCTTAATCTCTTTCTTAACCCCGTTACCTCTTCTTTGTTCCCCTTTATGGTAAAACATCTCAAAAGAGTTGTCTACATCTGCCTTTTCCACATTCTCACCTCCCGTTCTTTTGAATTTGCTCCCGTAGGGCTTGTCTTCATGTCTTCATCACTCTACTGAAGTGGTGGCTCATAAATGACGTCCATCTTGCTAAATCTTTTTTTCTCTATTTTTTGTCTGTACCACATGGCGTGTGGGATCTTAGTTTGCCAACCGGGGATTGATTGAACCCACACCTTCTGCACTGGAAGCACAGATTCTTAACCACTGGACCACCAGGGAAGTCCAATTTTGCTAAATCAGTCAGTTCTCTGTCCTCATTTTCCCTTCCCAGTAGTATTTGACGTAGTTCATTCCGCTATCCTTCCAGAAATAATTTCTACTCTTAGCCTCTGTTGGCAACACACTCTCCTGGTTTTCCACTTACTTCATTTTTTCCTTTTCCGTCTTCTTTGCTGGTCCCACCTTCCACGTGTAATTTCTGAGCCCTAATTCCAGGGCTTGATCTCAAGCCTGATCATCTCTACAGTCTTTATTTGGCAATTTCACCAGTCCCGTAGTTTTAAATACCATCTATATGATAGCATGCATGCATGCTCAGTCACACAGTTGTGTCTGACTCTTTGCCATCCCATGGACTGTAGCCCAACAGGCTCCTCTGCCCATGGAGATGTCCAGGCAAGAATACTGGAGTGGGCTTTCCACTTCCTACTCCAGGGGATCTTCCTGACCCAGGGATCGAACCTGCATCACTTGCATCTCCTGCATTGGCAGGTGAATTCTTTACCACTGAGTCACCTGGGAAGCTCTTATCTATATGAAATTGACTCTCAAATCTGTATTTCCAGTTATAACCCTTAGGGTTAGTTTAGTTTGAGTGTATCAGAAAAAAAAATAGTGGCTTAAAATATGTTTGTTTTTATTCAATATATGAACATTTTTAAGGAGAGCAAACTAGACTTGTATGGGATACAGTGGCTTAATAGTCATCAGAAACCCAGGGAACTTCTCTTTATTTGTTTTATTATCCTAACCCTTGGCTTCCATCCTCAAGGGCACCTCCTTATTTCAGAATGGCTGCTGGAACTCCAGCTAAATCATCCACATTCCAGACTGCAGAAAAGAGAAAAGAGAGATGACAAATTGACCCAGCTGAGTCCATTTTCTTGAAGGAACTTTTCCAGTTTCTTCAGAAAACTTCTACTTATATCCCATTGTCCAGAAATTAGTCATATGGCCAAACTTAACTGCAAGAAAGGCTGGGAAATGCAGTCTTTCCTCATAATTCACCACTTGCATCTCCATCCTGACCTGTTTCCTGAGGTACCAGCTCTAACTTCTGGGGCCCTCTTTGCACCTCAAAAGAACTACCTTCCAAACAAATGACTTCTCCCCTTTCCTCCCTGGCACAAATATATTCCTCGTCTTGTGTTTCCTATCTCACTAATGACACCACTGAGCCCTAATCACTCTTAAGAGTGACCTTTGCCCTGTCTCTGTTTATCAGCTCCCACAGCTTGTTGGCCTCTGCTGGTGAATTTGTCCCCTTTATTCTCCTGACAACAGCCTTAAAGACTGTATGTGCCCTGACCCCCACTGGTCACCTCACCCCTCTCACTGCTCTCCCTTTGATCACTGCTCCTAGCCTCCCTGACCCTCCCTGGTCACCTCACCCCTCTCACTGTTCCCCCTTTGATCACTCTGCTCCTAGCCTCCCTGACCCTCCCTGGTCACCTCACCTCTCTCACTGCTCTCCCTTTGATCACTCTGCTCCTAGCCTCCCTGACCTTGCTGTTCCTTGACCAGGCCAGAGGCAGCCCTGCCCAGGGTTTTGCCCAGAATGCTTTTTTTGAGGTGTATTTCCCATCTTCTTCACATCTTTGCTTCAATGTCCCTGCCCTACCTTTCCTTTTTAAAAAATATTTATTTTCAATTATTTATTTGGCTGTGTTGGGTCTTACTTGTGGCATGCAGGATCTTCCATCTTCGTTGAAGTTTCAGCACGTGGGATCTAGTTCCCTGAGCAGGGATCCAACCCAGGGCCCCTGTCTTGGGAGCACAGAGTATTAGCCACTGGACCACCGGGAAAATCTCTGCCCTATTTTTCCTGATTCACCCTATTAAATGCTGCTGCTGCTAAGTCGCTTCAGTCGTGTCCGACTCTGTGCGACCCCATAGATGGCAGCCCACCAGGCTCCCCGTCCCTGGGATTCTCCAGGCAAGAACACTGGAGTGGGTTGCCATTTCCTTCTCCAATGCATGAAAGTAAAAAGTGAAAGTGAAGTCGCTCAGTTGTGCCTGACTCTTAGCGACCCCATGGACTGCAGCCCACCAGGCTCCCCCGTCCATGGGATTTCATAGACAAGAGCACTGGATTGGGATGCCATTGCCTCCTCCTTATTAAATGCTAAAACCTGACAACTGACTCTCCTTAACTCCTTCCATTGTTCTATTTTCTCCATAGCTGTCCAACATACTGTATTATTTACCTATTCTTTTTATTTATTGTATCCCCCTCTCTGCACCTTGTAGTCCGCCACCAGCGAATGTGTGTACCATGGCGACAAGAAATTCTCTCCCTAAGGCTCACAGAAGTGTCTGGCTCATAGTAAACATTCAACGAGTGGGTGCTTAATGAATTAATTAACCACCAGATCTCTCCCTGACATCATTTAAAAAAAATTATTTCAAGACATTTTATTTGAAAAGAGGTCACAGCCCCCAGCTTTTGGCCCATTCTGCTGTTGCACAAGCTACAAAGCCTTCCTCAGAACTGAGGGGCACTCTTCACTAGCATGTCTGAAGAGTCAATAAAAAATTCACATGAAATAAATGTTCAAATAGTTTCCAGAGCCTTCCATTCTTGCAGTCTCACTACCCTGCTGTATCACGGGCGTATATTTCTGACCCGCAAGGAGAAGTCACAAGTCTGGCCATTTGGAACTGCCTCTCTGGCACAGGTTTTCTCTAAGAAGCTCTGTGTCTTGGCCCTTCTCGGCCATGGAGGGCTTAAACTTGTCAGAAAGTCTTGTAGTGTCTTAGCTACCCCAACCTTTCTTTGTCCTTGCCACAGTATCCTGTGGCAGTATCCTGTCCCTTCTGGAAAAGCCGGGTCCCATCAGGTTCCTTGAGGAGTACAGTGGAGATGAAATCCTTTAAATCTCCATCATCTTTTTCTCTTAGTTTCTACTCACTCCGAAGGCTTTGTCACTCCCTCTTTCCTAATAAATAAACATCACTTTAGGATGATTAAGCTTTGTTTAAAACCATGTTGTATTCCACTTTTTTTTTTTTTGGTGGGGAGTAGGGGTGTGTGCCACGCTGAATGTCATGCATGATGTGGGATCTTAGGTCGCTAAACAGGGGTTGAACTGGTGCCCTCTGCAATGGAAGCATGGAGTCTTAACCACTGGACCATTAGGGAAGTCCCTCTGCTTTAATTTTTTGTAAGCATTTTTCCATTATAAGAACAACACATGCACATTTCACTAGAATTTTTTGTTTAATTTACTTATTTTTAATTGAAGGATAATTGCTTTACAATATTGTGTTGGTTTCTGCCATACATCATCATTGGAAATTTTTTAATGTAGGGGAAAAATATCCCCCAAAGATAATCGCTGTTCCTATTTTGCCATTTCTTCCTATGAATATTTTTCACATGAATATATATTTCTTTTTTTTCAGTTAAGATTCTAATATAACAATATACCAATGTTAATATAGTTATATAATTCTGCATAGGGTATTAGGTTAAAGTACTTCATCTAATTTAAAATAAAACAAATAAGTTATTAAATAAAATTATGACACTTCTTTTTTTCTTTTTCAAATTCTCCTAAATTTGACACAGATTTGCAATTTCTTGCATTAAACTAAAATTGAGATTAACTTCTTTGTGCCATGTGAATTTTCCTAACATAGGGATTATTGCCTTAGATTGCAGTTCCAGAGAGAAGCTGAGGAATCAGAGAGTGGAAATGATTGTAAAGCTCTAGATATCTGCAACCTAACTTCTTTTCAGAGGTGTTTTCCTGAAGTACGTTCCTGCATGCAAGGAATTACTCAAGTTCCCTCAGTCATTGGGAAGTTTGTAGGAATGAAAGCTGTAGAAACATTCAGGGCAGGAATCCAAGCCGTAAAGCCAGAGCTCCTGTAACATCACAGAGTGAACAAGAGCTAGCTGAACCACACAGGCTGCAGGTGAAGGTCATTCAGGATGTAGGAGAGCTCTGGGGACCAGCCTGTCCCCTTGTCACCGGTCAGCAGTTGCCGCCCAGGAAGCTCTGCCCTCGAGATGCCATTAACAACTCATCTATTTCATCATCTGCTCACAGTACCCATTTATCTACTTCCTTTCATATTTTCAATTCATTTTCCCCATGACTGACTCAACTGATAGTCATCATGCCTATTAGGTTGAATTTTTACTTCAGGCTACATCCTTGGTCACTCGAACAGATTATCCTTGGCTGCTCTGGGTTAAATGCCCAAGTCTGTCTCAATCTTTTGTGGGTTTAAGAGAAGCAAGAAAAAAAAAATGAGAAGCAAGAAAGTATGAAAGGAAGTAGATAAATTGGTAATGTGAGCAGATGATGAAATAGATGAGTTGTTAATATGTTCAAATTATGGTAATCTGCATGTAATTATTCAAAATACTTAACCACTAATGGCAGAGGCCCTAGCTGATGTGCCATGGTGGAGTGTCCCTGCCAGACTCCATCTCTGGATAGGAGTCCAGCAGGCTCGTTGGTCAGTCTGCTCAGTACCAGTTCATATGCCCATCAAAAAGGTGGCTGATCATAGCAGCACATTTCACAATAGCCAAAAGAGAAAAACAACCCAAGTGCCCATCAACAGACGACCAGTTTAGTCAAGGTGTGGCATACGCAGGTAGCCAAACAGTATTTATTCATTAAAACAAATCATGTATTGATACAAGCTACATTGTAGATTGACCTTGAAAAGATTATGCTAAAGTGAAAGAAGTCAGACACCAACTACATATTGTGTGATTCCATTTACATGAAATACCTAGAATAGGTAAATCCACAGAGACAGAAAGCAGATTGTTAGCTGTGAGGGGCTGAGTGGGGAAGAGAATGGGGAGCAATTGCTTAACGAGTATGGCCTTTCTTTTTGAAGTGATGAAAATGTGTTGGAACTAGATGGAGGTGGTGGCATAGTGTCGTGAACATACTAAATGCCACCGACTTGCTTACTTTGAAATGGTTAAAGGAAATGGTTCACTTTGATGGTCTGTGAATTTCATTTATAAAAGAGTACTCAGCAATGCTACTTCTGGGACTATATCCAATGCACTGAGTCTTAGTTGCAGCATTCAGGATCTTTAGTTGCGGCATGAAAACTCTGAGTTGTGGCATATGGAATCTACTTTCCCAGCCAGGGATGGAACCCAGGCCTCTGCATTGGGAGAGAGCGTGGAGTCTCAGCTACTAGACCACCTGGAAAGTCCTGCACTGATCTTAACGAGAGAAAGTGGTGGCTTGGGCTAGAATCGTGACAGTGACAATGGTGATTATATTGACAATGGAGAGAAAATGACACTGCTTTGTAGTATATTGGACTTGGGGGTATAGCAGAGGAGAAGCTAACAATGCTTTCCAAGTTTAATATTTTTATCTGCTTTTTAAATTTTTTGCTAGACTATTCATATTCATTGCTCACTATTTATTGAGTAGTTTTAAGAGTTTCCTTTTATATGAATTGGATGTTAAAGACAATAAATCCTGTTTGTTTGCCTTTATTTCTTTCCAAGTGCAGAAATTAAAAAGTTTTCATACAATTAAATATTTTCAATGGTGTTATGTTTTCTTATAGCCTTATTTAAAATTCACTCAGGTTTTCAAAATTCTTTTGATTGAAGACTATTATAAATGGTTCTGAAATGAATACACATGAGTTTAAGACTCATAGCTAATAAGTAAATACACTGGCATTTTAAAAAGGTGTCAGGGAATTTCCTGACAGTCTGGTGGTTAGGATTCCACCCTTTCACTGTAGAGGGCCCAGGTTCAATTCCCCATCAGGGAATTAAGATCCTGGAAACTGCATGGGGCAGCCAAAAACAGACAATCTCAGTCCCACCTCTGAGTCCACTCAGGGCCTCCTCCCTACAATCACTTTCATTCATTTTCAGAACCTATTTATGCAAAAATAAGCAAAACAAATGATAATGTATGTTCCTTTTCTTCCTGCTTCTTTTTAAAATAAAAAGTATTCTGTACACAGTGTTCTGCACCAAGGTATATTCACTGAAAAATACATCTTGTGGCCATTTCCATACCAGAATATTAAGCATGCCCCCAGTTTTAGAGCTGTATAATATTCCATTATATGGATATGCCCATAATCTGTTCAGCCTACTGAATTCAATCTTTTTTCAAAACAATTTAGGACTGAACAAACTTGCACACTTATATCTTTCTTTTTCTCCTTTGCTTTTCACTTCTCTTCTTTCCACACCTATTTGTAAGGCCTCCTCAGACAGCCATTTTGCTTTTTCACATTTCTTTTCCATGGGGATGGCCTTGATCCCTGTCTCCTGTACAATCAATGCAAAGAAATAGAGGAAAACAACAGAATGGGAAGACTAGAGATCTCTTCAAGAAAATTAGAGATACCAAGGGAACATTTCATGCAAAGATGGGCTCGATATAGGACAGAAATGGTATGGACCTAACAGAAGCAGAAGATATTAAGAAGAGGTGGTAAGAATACACAGAAGAACTGTACAAAAGAGATCTTCACGACCAAGATAATCACGATGGTATGGTCACTCACCTAGAGCCAGATATCCTGGAATGTGAAGTCAAGTGGGCCTTAGAAAGCCTCACTACGAACAAAGCTAGTGGAGGTGATGGCATTCCAGTTGAGCTATTTCAAATCCTGGAAGATGATGCTGTGAAAGTGCTGCACTCAATATGCCAGCAAATTTGGAAAACTCAGCAGTGGCCATAGGACTGGAAAAGGTCAGTTTTCATTCCAATCCCTAAGAAAGACAATGCCAAAGAATGCTCAAACTACCGCACAATTGCACTCATCTCACACGCTAGTAAAGTAATGCTCAAAATTCTCCAAGCCAGGCTTCAGCAATACGTGAACCGTGAACTTCCAGATGTTCAAGCTGGTTTTAGAAAAGGCAGAGGAACCAGAGACCAAATTGCCAACATCCACTGGATCACTGAAAAAGCAAGAGAGTTCCAGAAAAACATCCATTTCTGCTTTATTGACTATGCCAAAGCCTTTGACTATGTGGATCACAATAAACTGTGGGAAATTCTGAAAGAAATGGGAATCCCAGACCACCTGACCTGCCTCTTGAGAAATCTGTATGCAGGTCAGGAAGCAACAGTTAGAACTGGACATGGAACAACAGACTGGTTCCAAATAGGAAAAGGAGTATGTCAAGGCTGTATATTGTCACCCTGCTTATTTAATTTCTATGCAGGGTACATCATGAGAAACGCTGGGATGGAAGAAGCCCAAGCTGGAATCAAGATTGCCGGGAGAAATATCAATAACCTCAGTTATGCAGATGACACCACCCTTATGGCAGAAAGTGAAGAAGAACTAAAAAGCCTCTTGATGAAAGTGAAAGTGGAGAGTGAAAAAGTTGGCTTAAAGCTCAACATTCAGAAAACGAAGACCATGGCATCCGGTCCCATCACTTCATGGGAAATAGATGGGGAAACAGTGGAAACAGTGTCAGACTCTATTTTTCTGGGCTCCAAAATCACTACAGATGTTGACTGCAGCCATAAAATTAAAAGACGCTTACTCCTTGGAAGGAAAGTTATGACCAACCTAGATAGCATGTTCAAAAGCAGAGACATTACTTTGCCAACAAAGGTTCGTCTAGTCAAGGCTATGGTTTTTCCTGTGGTCATGTATGGATGTGAGAGTTGGACTGTGAAGAAGGCTGAGTGCCAAAGAATTGATGCTTTTGAAGTGTGGTGTTGGAGAAGACTCTTGAGAGTCCCTTGGACTGCAAGGAGATCCAACCAGTCCATTCTGGAGATCAGCCCTGGGATTTCTTTGGAAGGAATGATGCTAAAGCTGAAACTCCAGTACTTTGGCCACCTCATGCTAAGAGTAGACTCATTGGAAAAGACTGATGCTGGGAGGGATTGGGGGCAGGAGGAGTAAGGGATGACAGAGGATGAGATGGCTGGATGGCATCACTGACTCGATGGACGTGAGTCTGAGTGAACTCTGGGAATTGGTGATGGACAGGGAGGCCTGGTGTGCTGCAATTCATGGGGTCGCAAAGAGTCGGACACGACTGAGCGACTGAACTGAACTGAACTGAAACTTGCACAGGCCTGTACAAGAACAACTCTAAGATAAATTCCCACACTTGAGGTTTTCTAGTGCATTGGATGATTACAAAGAAAGCTTCATGTTGTATGTACCCTGAGGATTATAATTCTGTGGATCTTCGTTAAGAAAAAGAATACAAAATTATCCAATTCAAAATTGGATGAAAATGAATATTTATATAGAAAGAAAATCACAATAGACTACTAATTTTGAAAAGCTAAAAAAAATACCATGAATATTCTGAAAAGTAACATAATAGTTTTACTAATTAACTACCTGAGACATCTCCATAAGGCTTTCTTTCTCTCTTTCTTTTTTTTAATTGGCTGCATACACTTTGATTACCTCTTCATGTAGCTACAATGTTGTGATATTTTAAAGAGAGAAAGCAGAAAGATAATTTAGGCTCTGCTTTAGTGTGGTTAATTTACATTTTAAAAATTATTTTTTGACAGTTGGCGTGCGTGAAGCATTCAAATCTTGCAAACATTTGCCATTTGTACTGCTGCTATAGATTTGCGCCCTGCAGTCCAGACATTCTGATAAAGTCTGTTTCACATGATTCTCATTTCAAAAATGATTATAAAACATGGGCCATTTATAATTGCTACATTGTGAAGTACATCCATTTTGACTAGATACTGGTTAAAAGCTAAAGAGTCCACTTATAATTTTACATATCTAACAAGTAAAGTAATTTTCCATAGATTGGCTTCAGGCTTCATATATTTTAAACCTTGTTTTTTTTCCACTCACATAATTCTGGTATCAGGCACCATAAAACATGTTTGTATTTCAGTAGAACTTTTGGCCCTGTAACTTCTAGTCAGGATAGCAGGTAATTGGCAAAGTGGGTGATAGGAATATTTCTGGAAACCGTTCTTACAGCAGGACATCAGGCAATAACTTGGCTATAATGGAAGTGACTGCATACCACAGATGGGTATGCTACTAAATCCAGGCTAAATGTATCTACACATCAGCTTTCCTTTAGCCTGACGCCAAAAGCTCCTGATGCCATTTTGGTGCCACACTTCACAAGGGAAAGTGGAATAGAGAGGGAGTCTCGTGGAAAGGGAACAGTGGTCTTAAACAATCGTGATGAAAATATCTAATTTTTGGAAAGTTTTCGAAAACAACATAATATGTTGAAGAATTACTGAGACTCTTTCCGGGCCCTGGAAACAGATCTGTGCAAGCAAGGGGTCCTAAAACTTGCCTTCGGTTGTGTGCCTTTGTAATTTTGATAGATATTTTTAAATGGCTGTCCAATTTTATTCTTCTACACATAATGCTTTCCTTCTCAAAGTCTTAGCTATGGAATATGTTATCAAATGTGTAGGTTTTTGCCCATCTGATGGGTAGGGCAAAATAACTTGGAATAGTTATATCTTACACTTCTTGAAGATGCTCGAGTTAAAGTATCTCCCATACGTGTTTCTTTATCTGTGAACTCTCAGTTCATTTTCTTTGCCTTTTTTCCTACTGGGTTGTTGATCCATTTCTTATTGATTGCTGAGAACTCTTACATTGGTACATTTGCTTTTTGTCTTGATATGAATTTCAAACTTTTTTATCTGTTGGTAGTTAATCTTTCATTTTTAAAAAAAAATGTGTGTGTGTTTTTATTGTTTTTAACTGTTATATTGTTAACCTTATCTAACATTATTATTTCTCTTTGCTGATTTCTGGATTTTAGTTGTAATAGAAAGATCTTCCCCACTTTAAGATTATAAAGAAA
Organism: Bos indicus x Bos taurus; assembly: GCF_003369695.1. Taxonomy (NCBI): domain Eukaryota; kingdom Metazoa; phylum Chordata; class Mammalia; order Artiodactyla; family Bovidae; genus Bos; species Bos indicus x Bos taurus. Next base: position 17,754,345 of record NC_040087.1, on the reverse strand, counting down.
TTCTTCCACGTTTTCTTCAAATATAAAAATGATTTTATTTTTCATTCCCGAATCTTTGATCCCTGGAAGGATTTTTTTAATTGATGATTAAAAAAAAAGATTCTAGGTTCTGTAGAAGATTGAATTCTAAGTATTAATTATGGAAAGGGTACTGTTCCTAAGGCTTACCTAAAAAACACTGTACTAATTAAAGCTTAAATATTAATACGCTTCCTTCATTGAGCTAATATTATGTGCTGAATCATTGCATTTCTCTGTGTTGAAAAATACAATACTGGGCATGAAAGAGTTCTAAATAAAGACTACTCTCAGAAATAGAAAATAAATAAATAAATGTAATGCTCAGTGGGCAGAAATAAAAATTCTTCATACTTCCCAGACATCTTAATATTTATAGCGTTACAGATGGTTCTTCATGGTTGGTGCCACATACTTCCTGTTTGAGGAACTCACCCTTCCGTGGGGACAAGCAACTTTCCTCTGTGTTGCAGGTAGTTATTTTCCAAGAAAAGATCAAATGCTCCTCTCAGCTAGAGACACCCACTCTTCATGTTCTTTCCAAGGGTTTCTTACTCCTGCATTCTAGACATGTCCAAACTAAACCCCGGTCAGAAAGAGACCTGGCTCTGATTTCCAGGGTAACTTGTCTTTTACTCTAGAGTCAGATCAGAAAAGTATGTTATTCTTGGTTCACAATGATAATTTTATAATAGTGTAATAATTTTACATTAATTAGTACTTTTCAACATTTATCATTAACATAAAGAGTCTTTATTCTTTCCTGGTGTTCAAAGATGACTCACAAACTGAATTCACTTAACACTCAGCTCCATGGTTCTTTCTTTGGTACTTAACAGAGCTCTTTGAGCAGACTTAAGGAACTGGAATCTACTTATTGTTCAAGAAAAGTGCCATCTCTGAAGCATAAACAGAAACGAAGGGACTAAAGCAATGTTAGAACTGAAACGTGCTTTAAGGTACCTTGGTTTAACCCATTACTTTAAAGATAAGAAAGCAGAGATCTAGAGAACTCTGAGCTTAATGACACATTACCTGTATTTATCCTAAGTCATCACAGCCATCAATAAAAGAGTGACTTAGTCCTCTTCATTTTTATTTGATTAACTCATGTCATTAATATTTTAGTTTTGTTTCTTTTTAAAACTGTGTAGGTATGAAATGTTGGGGGGAAAAAAACCCACGTTTCTCTATCTAAAGACAATCATTGTTAAAAGGCAGCATGACTTTCATTAAAGGGACAAATTTTGGAGCCAGACAATGCCAGAGAGAACCCCATCACTTAACCTATCTAAGTCTCAGTGTCTTTATCTTGAAAAGAGGGATGCTAGCACTTAGCTCATACTGAAAATGAAAGTCTATCACTAGGCAAAACATTCAGTTCAGTGACTGGCATGGTTTTATTCAATTCATGTGACCAATTACTCATATTACAGTTGAGATAACACTCTCTACTTTGTTTTTTAACTTATTTTTTATTTATTTATTTTTTTACAGTAGGTCTGTTTTAAATGTAGCAGTGTGCTAACAATAAATCTCAAGATGCATAGAAGAAAAAGCAGTACGTACATGTCATTCACTCTCTACATTTTTGTATCTTTTTTTTCGCTTACTGTATCATATGCATTTTTCTAGGTAATCAAAGAATCTTTACTAATACACATCTTCTATGTCATGGCCCTCTTTGTAGAGAAAAAAAAATGGAGTTATTTTCCATTTCATACCCAGGGTTGCATATACCTTCTCTTTAGCCGAAGAAAGGCTGAATCAGCAGCTGCCAACTAAAGAGAAAGGAAACAGGGTTAATTAAGAGGAGCTATTGTGGAATAAACAGCTGGATTTACAAGGGTGTGCATGAGAATGCTTTGATGCATGCATTTAGAGAGAAAAGGATATAGAATAATTGGTGGTTATATTGGCAGATCAAAGGGTCTCAAGGGCATTGCAGGCCATGGAGGTAAATCATTTGCACTTTTCCTGCAGTTAGCGTATACGCATTTTGTGAGCATAATAATAATTTGTACTCACACAGGACCTTTCGTCTGGGGAGGAGCTCAAAGCGCTTTGAAGATGTTAATAAGAAAAAGACCTGCTCATTAAGATTGCTTGAAAAGAAAACTTCTCCTTTCAGCATATGTGCGTGATGGCTGGGAAGATTCTGACTTACAGAGATTCGTTATCACAGGCAAGTCATTTCATGTTTTCTTTTTATAACATACCATTGGATTTGGAGTACCAGTAAAACCTCTTTCTCTGGACAGTCACACCAGATGTAACAGGTAATTCAACTGTGATGCGCTTATGTGGAGATCACACTGTTGCCCAGAAAATCTGGAGCTAGAGCAAAAGCAATAAGCATGTTGGGTATTTGTAAATGGATTTTTCAGGTTGCCAGACAAAGTTATAGACTAAACTCAGTCAAGCACGCTTACAAGAAGGACAGAGCATTCCTGGTCCTATATGAGATTGTGTTTGTTAAAGAAAATTCAAAAGCAAAAATCCTAGAGTCCTTGGTCCCAGTCAACAGGATAATTTTTAAGGCTTCTATGGGGATTTGCCTGGTGGCCCAGTGGCTAAGACTCCACACTCCCAACGCAGGGCGCCCAGATTCAACCCCTGCTCAGGGAATTAGATCCCATAAGACACAACTAAGACCCAGTGCAGCCAAATAAATTAAAAAAAAAAATTTTTTTAAGGAGTTTTGCAAGCTCCCATATCAGTTTCCCTACATCAAACACACTACAGCAAATCTCTCCATAGATGAAGCCCGCTTATCAAACCTTCTCTCACCCCAGCTGTCAGTATTGGATAACTCCTTTCTGTATGCTCCCTAGGCAGGGAATATGTTGTATGTTTGAATATCTTACTTGTCCAAGTTTTTAGTATTTAAGCCATTTTTTCTTGTGTCAGTTAGATGCTTATAGATCTTCCCCACTAGAGAGCAAACTCCAAGAAGGCAAAAAAAAAAAAATCTATTTTGTTCACCTGAACATCCTCTAGAGGGCTTAGCACAGACAGGGGCTGAACCATAATACAACCTATTAATAGTTATTAATGGGTTAATTAATATCCATTTATTCCCATTAATAGTTACTTCTTTTAATTAAGAATTGCATTATAGCATTTTGTAATCGAAAGAGAAATCGGAAACAACATAAACGTCCATCCATAGTGCACTGGCTTTTGGCACGTCTGCACAATGGAACGACCCAGTGTCACAACTAAATGGAATGAGGACCTGGAAAAATGCAATGATTTGTGCAACGAACATCTCAAGTCAAATAATATCTATCTGTTTCAGGATCTCCACTTTTTACAAAACAAAACGACAACAAAAATCCCCTAGCAGATGATTGTGAGATATATGAGATGAAGAGATGGAGAACTAGATGAGTAGAGAGATCAGTTTTTTTGTAATTCATAGAAATCAGAAGCCCTGAAAAGCATAAGTCAATTATCCACAGTATTTCTGCTGAGTGGGGCTGTAGGGAGTAGGCTGGCTGTGAGATAAAAGTGCTTCACTTCTTACTTTTATTTCTGTACTGTTTGAATTTTTAGCAGTGAATAAGTATTATTTGAAGTCATTTGAAAAACAAGAGGAAAATATCAACTTGAAGTTTGGATTTGCTGAAGCTGCCTTCAGTTGGGCAGATGACCCAATATCCCATATTTCTCAATTTCATGGCCTTTCTCCCTGAAAGAGCTTCTGGCACTGAACAAGCTGGAAGGGACAAAGTCTTCCTTTTTCCAGAGTAAGCATTTGGCAGGATTCAAACTGACTCCCTTGGGCATCTCCCTGGGGCATCTTTCCAGGACCTTGCTTTCTAAACTTGGTATATTAATGCGCTGGGACAGACTCCCGGGCTGACTCTGGACGTTGTCAAATCTCTCTGGTAACTTTCCTAGGCTTTCTGGTCTCCAATGAGACCTCGGCCTTTTTCAGTTGTAAATTAGCCTAGATCAAAATTCAGGCAGGAGGCCCCACAGCCCCTGAAATCCCTCCGCTCTTTCTTTCTGACCAGGGCATCTTCATTTTCTTGAAAATCCTGCTCTACCCATGAGGAGTCGGGGCTGGGGTGGGCAGTTGTCGGCGGGGGGTGGGGCGTGTGGGTTGGATGATCTGAAATAACCACCTGGGCTTATTTCTGAAATGACTCCTCTCTTGTTTTGACCAGCAGGAGAGAAGTCATTTGTTTTCTACTGTGTGTGTAGGTTGGCTTGCTGCCAGCACAATTCTCTTCGCTGAAGAAAACTGAACCCTCTCTCAAATGGGAAGGCAAGGGGGAATTTGTGTGAATATTATGAATCAGTGCACTTTCCTGTGATCTGGCCTGGCCCATTTTTAGTAGGGAGCTGGTTTGGGCTTAGTTTGTGGTTCCAGAAACTTGCCTAGAGTCCAGAGGAGGAAAGAATACCCTCTGGTGGTTAGAGCACATTCCTGCACTAGATACCCTGGACATCCTAAATTTCAGCCCCCCACCCCCACCCCTGACCAGCTTGGTTCTGGGACACATGAGCATTGTCAGTCAAAGGAAAGCACACTTAGAGAAATCAGCTCCACCTAAATCTTCAGTGATATAAACAGATACAGGAAGTAATATTTCTATTTCTCAATTATACTTTTTGTTGTTGTGAGTTACTGGGTTATACGTTGTACAGATTAAAATGATTCATTTTGTTATTTTATTACGGAAAAATTTCTCATCATTATACAAACTATCGACCTGGACTGGATTTTTGTGTGTACCATTATTAATGATGTATCTATCTATTGTTACGCTCATTTCAGGGCCATCTGGGTTTTCCAAATGCATCTATTCTTATAAGACATTTTGGGTGCTCAGAAAGTATTACTAGTCCTGCTGATTGCTATGACATTCAGAGGTATTTGTGGTCGTAGATTCCAGTCTTCTTGTTTATCTGTTCTGTGTGTGCTAATTCACTTCAGTCGTGTCCGACTCTTTGCAACCCCACAGACTGTAGCCCGCCAGGCTTCTCTGTCCATGGGATTCTCCAAGCAAGAATACTGGAGTGGGTTGCCATTCCCTTATCCAGGGGATCTTCCCGACCCAGGGATTGAACCCATGTCTCTTGCGTCTCCTGCAGTGGCAGGCAGATTCTTTACCGCTAGCCCAAGCCACTTGAACTGTCACAGTTGGCCTGATTACCCAGGAGCGTTATCAAAGCAGATGCTCTGGAGGGGCACGGAGCAAGCCTGGTGTGGAATGCTCAGCGTGAGACGGAGTTCCCGTGGACCCTGGACTTTTGCCTTCCTGAATCTCCGCCTTTGGCCTCTCCCTTTGGGAATCGTGCCATCAAGGTCACTGTTTCCTGTTCCAAGTATTCCTTTTAGTTTCTGTTTTGTGAGAACTCTGTACAAAGCGTTTTCCCTTGACCGCCTGTCCTCCCAGGCCTGAGATGGCTTCTGTAGTGAGCAGAGCTGAATAAACTCAAGGTTCCTTCTCGAGAACTGGGCATCATTGCCTGCTTCTCCACTTGTCACCGGAGAGTGGAGTGTCCTTGGAGAGGCTGGGGCCCCAGGATTTGAGGTGAGAGAAGATAAAGTAGGTGCAGTCCATTAGTTAAGACTTGCATTTGCTTCTTGTCAAAACGCGCATTGGCCACCTGGTAAGTGACCAGCTGTCCAGGTCTGCCTGGGGCTGAGAGGCTGCCCAGGACACAGGACTTTCGGTGTGGAAACTGGCAAAGTTCCAGGTGAGCAGGACGGATGGGTCACACCAGTGTGCCTTTAGGACTCTGTGAACCTGTTGTTTGTTCCTCTCTTTCCCCAGATCTGATGAGGCCTGTTCCTTATGCCTCCCTGAAAAATCCACAATGTTTGAAAACAATCGCACACTAAGGATTTACTGCCTTTTGAAAGTGCTAGCCATGAGAAACTTGTCATTTGAGTTAAAAGTTACACAAACATGAACTTGTGTCAGGCATGCCTAAACCCCTCGACTGCAATGATTTATCATCATTTATAAGCATGTTGTCAAGGCTGACGGTTTCAGACAAAGTCCGGTGGTAGGGCGAGGGGAGTTGAAGGGATAAACAGATCAACCACAGAAATTACGAAGTGCTGGGCGAGTGGTGTGGGAGGCCGAAGAGCAAAGTGATGACTGTGGGCTGAGACAGCTGGGAGAAGCTTAATACAGGAAGTGGGATGTGGAGAGGGGTGGAGAGGGGTGGAGAGGACTCTGTGAAGAAAAGGTAGCTTTAAGTGAGAAGAGCCGCTTCCAGGCAGAGGAAACAGCTGCCCGTAGACCCAGGAGAGCAGTGTGTGGGAGCTGCCTAGGCTCCTTGCCCTGAAGCTGAGCTGTCAGATGGGTGATTAGTTCCAAGAGGGTGTGGAAGACCTTCCCTGTGTTTCTGTATCACGGCTTTTGCAATTATTACAGGCACACGGAGTACTTCTTTCTTCTCCTGTCCCTCTGCCAGCTTTTATAGGTTAGGCCCAGCCTCTCTAAAGAATTACCTGACTGTCTCAGTAAATATTTGGGGTGCAAAGTCCTGGAGCATTGTCAAAACTCTATGTGCCTGCTCCACCCTTCCTTCCATTGAGGCCAGCGCAGGGTGGGGCAGCCCGCAGAGTGTGGGCAAGGAAGCTATCCTTCACCTCCCTGTAAACAGGCTTAGACACAGAGACGCAGAGCATCAGCCCTGGCAACCCCATCCTCAGCAAACACAATGAACGTTTTTTATGTGAAATGGGCCAATTAATGACTATCTGTCTCCCTGACACATAAAACAGGAACTGCTCGGTAGTGGACCTTCAAAGACCTTATCACAGATTGAACATAATGAAGAATCATAGTCTTGCAGGAATATGGGGACAAGAGAGGATGGTCACGTCCCCAGTCTCGGGTGAGTCCCCTGGATGGCCGCCAAGGGAGGGTCCTTGGCTTCCTGCAGGAAAGAATTCAAGAGCAGGCAGAGCGAAAGCGGATTTATTCAGGGAGACAGACACTCTGTACCCGGAGTGTGGGCCACCTCAGAAGGCGAGAGGGCCCGGAGTAAGGGATGGTTAGTTTTTATGGGCTGGGTGATTTCATAGGCTAACGAGTGGGAGACTTATTCCAACTATTTTGGGGAAGGGGAGGGGATTATCAGGAATCGGTCCACAGCCCAATTTTGGCTTTGAATGCTTGTCCTCACAACTGTCATAGTGCCTGTGGGCTTGTCATTTAGATGTTAATATATTACAGTAGGTGTATAATGAGGTTCAGGGTGTACTAGAAGTGGAATCTCCCACCATTTGGGGCCTAGCAGGTGTAACCAGTTTTTGTTGTATCCTCAATGGCTACGCCATTCTTTTAAGGTTGTGATCCGCCCCCTTACCTCCTGTCTCAATGCTGTGAATTTACCTAAATGACCCTTTTTTCCCACAAATCCCATTGTTCTTTAGTGAAGGGAACCTCTTTCAATCCAGCAAAGACCCTGTGAAGATGTGTCTGTGAACCAGGTAACCACCGTTATAAATTGTGGGAGACAGAGGCAAAAGCAGAAAGTGCCTTCCATGAGATTTGGGAGACGGGATACCAGGAAGGTTTTTGTACCTTGTCCACCAGCTTTTGACCTGAAAAATTCCTGCTCATGATGCTTTAGTCTCCCAAATACTCCTGGGAAGATTCTACCTTGCCTTACTTTCACACTAAAAAGTCTGTATCACTATTTTCCTTTTGTGAGGAATAGACAGGGCCTTGAGTGTTTAAAGAGAAGAATCCATAGATACGAAAAAACACTGCCAAGTTTAACACTAACGAGCTGTCACTAACACTAACCAAACACTGGCGAGCCTAGGCAGCTCCCACAAGGAAGTCTTAGCCTCTTAGAACCAAATCTGTATCTCAAGTGTTCTGAAATTTGTCACAGCTTTTATTCGAAATGGTTTGAATGACAGCAGCACTCAGAAAAACTCTCTCTTATTTTTCTTGTTTTGGGTTTGTTGCTCCTTAATGCTATATGATCTTCCCTCTGTCATTCAATTTCCTTCCCTTGCTTCAAACTCTTTCCGTAAACTATTTTAATCTGTCCTATTTCCGATCCTGAATTCCCACCTTGGTTCCCACTGCTTGTGTTTATTTTTTAGTTCACGTGATCCTTTCTTGGGTTGAGAGAGCCCTGACTGCCCCAAGATATAACTCTGTCCTTAGAAGACCAAAAATCTGAGGGTAAATCATTGAGTTAATAACTGCATCTATTAAAAATATCGTTTTCACCTCCTGCTTTCATCTGTTTTATTTGAAGACATAGGTTGGTAATTAATATTTCTATGCTTTAAAAAATGGAAGAGAAATTCCACAAGATAGTGTGCATTAATCAGACACATTTTTCTTTTTTTAAAAAAAGTAGCTTTATACTTCTTTTAGGTTTGCTGTTTCTTAATCGTAGCTACAACTGAGACATCTTCTCTCCCCATCCTCTTTGTCTTGGGCATCTTCCTATCCACGTCTCTTTATAAATCATTATTATTATTATTATTTAAACAGCTTTCCAATGGTTCTGCCCTTGTGATGTCAATTAGATCACTATCATTTGAATTGAGTCCTAAGGTATGGTGTCTGCTATTAGGTTAAAAGTTTCCTTGGAGTAGATCCAGTTCTTTTTAACCTTTTTTGATAAGTAATAGCTTTCAAAGTTCTGGCTTGAAGATTTTTGTTTTGAATTAGGAATTCTTATCTCTACATAATTTGAACAATCCCAGACTATATGGACATGGCCCAAGTCTACTAGACAGCTGCCCTTCATTATAGCGGTGCTGCTTGAAAGCCTAGAGGAGAATTCAGGCAGCCCTAGCAGACCAGGCGGCCAAACCAAGAACATCCAGCAGCTACTGTGAGACTATTCTACCACTTCTCTTAATCCAAATACAGCTGCCAAGTCACACTGTTCTCTCAGTTAGTCCTGGTTTATGGCTCAACGCACTTTGCATGGATCAGTCCATTAGCCCTTGGCATTCCTCTGAGTCAGGAAGCTGACAAGTGGAACTAACCCAGTTTCCAAATGTGCACTCAGAGGCAACTGCAACAGGATCACTAATTCAGGCAGCAAAGCCATACACACATGGGAACCAAGGCGGTATCAAAACGTTCCGTAGGACCCAATGTAATGTCCTCCCAGCACTGGTGTTCTGGTAAGTAGCAAAGACACACTGTGACAAGATACAACACCTCTACATGGACTCCTTCTCATTCCAGCACTCAGAAGTAAACAGGCTGACTTTAGGCAACATCATCCAGGTAAGGGAGTTTTGTCTCCTGGGTCATCTTCTCTCCAAATCAGTTTCCTTTCAACTATGGCCAAGAGTTTGAGCAAGCCCTGGGAGATGGTGAAGGACAGGGAAAGCCTGGCATGCTGCAGTCCATGGGGTCACAGGGAGTCGGACCCGATTTAGTGACTGAACAGCAACAATGGCCAGGAGTATGGACTCTAGGACTAGAAATGCCAGAATTCAAGTCTTGGTCTCACCCCCATGACTCTGCTGCTGCTGCTAAGTCACTTCAGTCATGTCCGACTCTGTGCGACCCCATAGACGGCAGCCCACCAGGCTCCCCCGTCCCTGGGATTCTCCAGGCAAGAACACTGGAGTGGGTTGCCATTTCCTTCTCCAATGCATGAAAGTGAAAAGGGAAAGTGAAGTCGCTCAGTTGTGTCCGACTCTTAGCAACCCCATGGACTGCAGCCTACCAGGCTCCTCGGTCCATGGGATTTTCCAGGCAAGAGCACTGGAGTGGGGTGCCGTTGCCCTGAGCAAGTGCCTACTCTCTCTGGGACTCAGCTTTCTCATCTGAAAAATAGGGATTAGTAAGAGTACCTTCCTCAGACAAAGCACTTTGGGAGGGAATGAGTTAATCCATGAGAGCATTTAGAATAGAACCTGGCCACAGGTACTCAGTAAATGTTAGTTATCTCTCTTGTTATCATTTAATATGCTTTCCTTCCTTGGGAAGTCCTCTGGTGCCAGAGCCCTCTCGTACTCTTACTTTTTCTTCCTATGGAAATAGCAGAGGATCCAGTATCAGCCATTAACATTTTAGTGAGAAAGAGTTTCATGTTACCTCTGCCAGCTGGCTTGCTTATCAAACGTTGTCTCTAATTGTGGAGATAATTACTGTTTATGGCTTTCTGGCTACCATAAATGTTTTGAGGGAGTGGTGAAAGGTGGGTGATGAGAACAGGAAAAATCTCAATTACCCTTGACCAAAACCCCCTCCTTTTTTAAAAAAAAAAACCCTAAATCCCTTTTCCATCCTTATCGTGTTCCTTCCTGCCTTATCATGAATCACTTTCCCTTCACTCACCCTAGTATTTTATCCAAGACCTTCAATTGCCAGGAATGCAGGGTCTGTTTTCATGGGTCCTCTGCTTTGTCAGTTATTTCTGGTCTAATTTTCTTCACCCCAGCCCTGCTTTGCTGAGATAATACTGTTGTGTGGACCTAAAATGAGAAGACTTAACCTGTAGAAGTATAATTTGCACACATAAAAGTAACACAGGCTACATATATGATTACTTACCAATTATGCCTAATTGTCTACCAGCATAGTAATGTAGCTCTGTATTATTAAGTCCTAATAACATTAACTTCATTAGTCTTTATTTGGAAATGGCAAAACTCTGTTCACATATATTGGGCTTTCCTAATTAGTTGCTGTCATAACCTTATCATTTGATTATAGCCTGGTTCATTGTGCCTGGCAAAACACAAAATTTAGGTAATTATTTCATGTAATTAAGCACATGAAATTCAACTCCCAGCTATTTGCTACATGGAAGAGACATAGGGTAAGGAATGGAAAGGAGAAGAGAACAGAGGGGAGGGTATGAAACAAAATTTTCCCCTTAACTTCACCACCCAGAGTTAATATTTTTAAAACACAAGGTTTAAAAGAAGTCAGTGAGTCACAGACTTAAGTTCCAGTCATCTTTAAGTGACCATCTAATTCCAAAGCCTTTTTCTTTTTTAACACAAATAGAGATTACACTTCATGTCACAGTTTTAAATGACATAAATAACCTAACAGAAACAGTAATTTTAAAATTAAAAAATTTTTTTTAATTTTACTAATTTTTACTATTTAAAAATTAGTAAAAAAACTAATTTTTCTTAGACCTCTGAGCAAATTTGACAAGGTTGTTAATCTCAGTCTGTTTTCGTATCTGCTCATCACTCTATCTTTCTATGTCCTTTGTTAAAGCCCCATTATTTGTATTTGTTTAAATTTTGTTGGAGTATAATTGCTTTACAATGTTGTGCCAGTGTATTTTTTCTGTGAAGGTCACAGGCGCCCAGATGTTTTACTGAGCATCTTACCAACATTCCATTGTTGTTGTTCATTCGCTAAATTGTGTCTGACTCTTTGCGACCACATGGACTGCAGCACACTAGGTTTCCCTGTCTTTCACTGTCTCCCTGAGTTTGCCCAAATTCATGTCCACTGAGTTGGTGATGCTACCTAACCATCTCATCCTCTGCCACCTTCTCTCCTTTTGCCTTAAATCTTTCCCAGCATCAGAGTCTTTTTCAAAGAGTCAGCTCTTCACATCAGGTGGCCAAAGGATTGGAGCTTCAGCTTCAGCATCAGTCCTTCCCATGAATATTCAGGGTCGATCTCCTTTAGGAGGGACTGGTTCAATCTCCGTGCTGTCCAAGGGACTCTCAAGAGTCTTCTCCAACTCCACAATTTGGAAGCATCAATTCTTTGGCGCTCAGCCTTCTTCACGGTGCGACTCTCACATCCTACTCTATATGTTTTAAAAGCTTCTGTGTCTATTCACAGTGACTCCAAATAACAGATTTTTATTTCCTCTAACCTAAGGTCTCCTCCTAAGCTGTTTTCCTTGGCAGTGTCAATTATGTACCCTTCACATAGGTTCAGGATCATACCAGCTCAGATAAACACCAAATATTAGAAGGAGCTTCAACGGAGCCAACTTCAGATGTTGTCTATTGTTATTAAAGCATGAGTGGGCCAGAAGTATTGAACTCACTATAATCAGGTTAGGACGTATGGCTTTTAGTTTTGGCTGAATAAAGCAATTGTTTCCGAACTACACTCTGTAAAAACTTTGGAGGCTCAACAAGAGATTCTTAAGTATCTTAGAAGGAAAAGAGTGTATCTGAATATATGTTTTTGATTTGTCTCACGAGTTCACGCTACCGGTAATTACGTAGGAAAAATAGCTGGTGGTGATGGTGGTGGTGCTGGTTGAGTCACTAAGGTGTGTGTGACTCTTTGTGACTCCATGGACTGTAGCCCGTCAGGCTCCTCTGTCCATGGGGATTCTCCAGGCAAGAATATTGGAGTGGATTTCCATGCCCTTTCCATGACCCAGGGATCAAACCTTGGTCTCCAGCATTGCAGGAGGCTTCCTGCATTGGCAGATGGATTCTTTACCACTGAGTCACCCGGGAAGCCCAGGAAACTTGGGATTGTTTGGCCAAATGCGATGCAATTCAAATTTTATCATTCAAGCCATATTTTATATGAATGCTAATTTCCTGAGTTCTTATTGTGAAAGTGAAAGTCACTCAGTTGTGTCCAACTCTTTGTGACCCCATGGACTATACAGTCCATGGATTCTCCAGGCCAGAATACTGGAGTGGGTAGCCATTCCCTTCTCCAGGGGATCTTCCCAGCCCAGGGATCGAACCCAGGTCTCCCTCATTGCAGGGGATTTCTTTACCATCTGAGCCACCAGGGAAGTCTGAGTTCTTATTATGCGCCAGCATTTACTTGGATTACTTTCATTAATCTTAACAATTCTATGATTGGTGTTCTTATTATCCCCTTCTACAGAAGAAGCAGAAACTTAGGAGGTGAAGAGACTTGCTCACAGTCTCAGAGTAAAAGGCATCTAAGCCTGGATTGAAACCCTAGCATTTGGCTCACATGCTCTTAAAAATGGTGATCTGCTACATCCTTAATGGTTAGAGGTGACAGCAGTAGAATAATCTATAAATTCAAGCTTTCGCTTTGTATAGTATGTTTCACCCCGCCCCTCCGATATCCCCCACCCTGTTGAATGTGTAGATTATAAATTTGAAATTTCAGATCTTCATGTGAACCATGTAAAGCGTTGGGGAGTGGAGAGGTTTCCCTTGTACAGATGTATTTGTATCTGCTGCTTTCCATGCAGTTAGTTGAGAGCTGATCTATTTTTTCACGTTCCACTGGCCAGTAGAAAGGCAGAGACTACATTCTCCAATGACCCATTCTTGTGGCACAACCTTCTTTCAAAGGGCCTTGGGTCAGTGTTGCCCAGGGAGGGGACCCTGCAGTCCGTCCCTCCCCACAGCTTTTTAGCTCCTGGCAGTTCAGATGGAAAAGAATCTGCCTACAATGCAGGAGACCTGTGTTCAATCCCTGGGTTGGGAAGATCCCCTGGAGAAGGGAATGGCAACCCACTTCAGTATTCTTGCCTGGAGAATTCCATGGACAGAGGAGCCTGGTGGGCTACAGTCCATTGGGTCCCAATGAACATTTTCACCTTTCGCTGCTCTGCAGACCAGTGAGTTGTCCCTGGAGGCGCCCTCTCCTGGCTGTTTCCAGGTCTGGCCGATTGCGGTTTTTTTTATTACTCTATGTGGACAGGCTCAGTCTGAGATGCCCTGGAGGTGAAAGGTTTATGCTTCCGGTGCCCTGCAGCTGCTGACCGGACCAAATCCCTATGAAATGCGGTCCCCTGGCACTCACACTGCCACCCTGAAGTCTTCAAGCCAACCCCCATGGCCTCCACTCCCAAAGCTCCTCCACTCCTTACTCCACCATTGTCCATCCATTATGAGAAGTGACGATTTGGAGGCTGTCATCACGATGACTGTTCAGTGGGCGCTAGAACCCTGTAACCCTCCCACCACAGGCTGATGGAGACTTGCCTCTCAGGATTACAAATCCAAAGTCAAGGAGAAGGGCCTTCTGTCCCTCTGGAAAGCCCTGGAGTCCTTCCTAGTTCTTGATCGGCACAAGGCAGCCTCATTTACCCCGTAGCAGCTTTCTTTCTGGAGTCCCAGCAGGATGGATTAGGAGAAACTGGTGAAACCAATCCATGTTTGCTTTTTCTTAAATGACTCTAAAATCATATCCTTCCTCAGCAACTCTTTTGGGCCCCAATCATTCAGTCTGTTTTCCCCTTTAACCTGAGCACCATTTCTGTATTGTTATGGCATTTATTTCTTTAATGTCAGGAACCCAAGATTCATCTGACTACCCCTCTGTCTGTCCGTCCACCCCTCTATTCACCGAACCCCTTGCTCACTGTAAGGAATTTACTGAGTCTCTCCTATGAGGGGTATTCAAGCAACTGGAATTACAGTGATTAATAATGCACAGTCCTTGGACTTCCCTGGTGGTCCAGTGGGTGAGAATCCACCTGCCAATGCAGGGGATGTGGGATTGATCCCCGGTCCAGGAAGATCCCACATGCCACGGGGCAACTAAGCCCATGCACCACAAGTACTGAAGCCCATGTGGCTAGAGCCTGGCTAGTGCTCTGCAATAAGAGAAGCCACCTCAATGAGAAGCCGGTGCATGGCAACTAGAGAGTAACCCCCACTCCCCACAACTAGAGAAAGCCTGCTTGCAGCAAAGAAGACCCAGCACAGCCAAAAATAAATAAATTTAAAAAAATTTTTTTAAAATAATACACAGTCCTTGTCCTTGAGGAGCTAAAAGTCTATTGGAAAGATTGAAAAATAATCTGGCAGTTACAGTTATCATAATGTAGTAAGTGGTGTTACTGTCTTTCAGAGTACCAGGGGGACACATGCAAGCAGCCTTGATCTTCCCCTTCTGTCTTTGAGTATCAGGTATATTCCAGGATCTCATTGTGACTTCTGACCAACCTCATTAGGCTCTTCACAGTCTGGGCTAAAGTCCAGTTTATAAAAGGAAAATGGAAAACCCCACACCCTTTGATAATGAATCAACTCATTTTGGAAGCGAAAGTAATACTGAGAGAAAACATGTTTTCCAGCTTGAGTCAGGTTTTCTTCCTTTACTCTTTAAAATGAATTACCCAGAGCACTGGGAAATTATCAGGATCCTTACCAGTTAATTCCAAATATTTATTCTGAATTGCAAATTCACTTCCCAGGCTTCAGTGAGTGCATTGCAGTGTTTATAGTTAAGATGTCTCAGAAGAACAATTATTTGGTCATGCACCTTAACTCTAAACATGCTGATGAAGCAAGCTATCTGATAGTTCTTTCTCAATGTTCTAGACCCAGCAGCACAGTCATATTTCCAACGGGTCTTAACTCGGAACATCTGTGCTGCTTCATTACACCCTATGCAGACTTCCCAGAATAACCGTGACATAGGGTTCGCTTTCCCAAGAGCAACATTTTGCGCTTCATCCTACTGCTTCTAAAATGTACCTTTAAATTAAAAGTCATCTCCTTCTTGGATCCCCAGTGCAGTTAATCCTTTCCCCCTGCAAGACATCCTGATATTTATAACAAGCTCTCTGATTATGCTTGGCCCATTGTTGGCCTGACCCAATATTGGCTCAAATGTCCATTCATATTGTAGTAAAAAAAAAAAAATTCTTTTGGATAAAAAAGTGAATACAGTTCACGCCTGGTAGATTCTAGACCCTATACTAAGCACTTTCACTTACGTTTCTTCATTTAATTCTCAAAATAACTCTGTAACGTGGGTAGAATCTTGCTTGGCACACAGACGATGCCCATAAAACATTCACTGAGTGAAGGAAGAAATTACAGTTCCCATTTTACAGACTAGAAAACTGCAGATAGAAAAGGTCACGCCCTTTGCTTGAGATCACTGCCTCCTCGTTCTCTAGGCCCCCTGGACCGCGTGCTTCAAAGTGGATTGTGTTCTGGAAGACTTAGGCTGCTTCACCATCTGATGGCCTAAGGATTTTCTAAGTCATTGTAATCAACATTTACTAAGCCCCCTCAAGTAGTCAAAAGTCCTTTAATCCTCAACTGTGAACGCATAAAGCAAGGCTTTATCTTTGTTAGATAAAAGTCTCTGCTGAATCTCCTTGGTCTTGGATATCAACCATCCAAAGAAATGTAGAGAAACTCTTCAGAAAATTCACAGGGCAAAATTAATTTTAATGACTTTGATTTACATAGAAGTGAAGTGAAGCGAAGTCGCTCAGTCATGCCCGACTCTTTGCGACCCCATGGACAGTAGCCTGCACCAAGCTCCTCCGTCCATGGGATTTTCTAGGCAAGAGTACTGGAGTGGGTTGCTGTTTCCTTCTCCAGGGAATCTTCCCGACCCAGGGATTGAACCCAGGTCTCCCGCATTGTAGACAGACGTTTTACCGTCTGAGCCACCAGGGAAGTCCATTTACATAAGAGCTCATGAAATAACTGTTGTTTACAGACCCCAAATCTCACCACATCGCCGTTGGTCTGCCCTGCCGAGTCCTAACCCCTGTCCGGGCTTCAGGACCCATCTCCCTTCCCTCTCCCTCCCAGTGCACCCTCTGGGTCCTGATCCTTCCACCCAAAGCTTATTCCTATCTGTGAGTCACTGCCTGTGATCCATCCCAGCACCGAAAAGACTTGTGTGCCTCCTCTGGACTTATGAAAAAAAGCAAGGCCATGCTCTTGATTTCACTCACAGTCCTGTCTCCTTTTCTGGATTCACTATAGCATTAGTCAGCCCTTGTGGCACATGTCGTAGAGTCCTTCATCTTGTCTTCCAGCTGGCTTGGACAGTTATCACCCCCTCATTCTCCTAAACATGTCAGGTAAGTGGTGGGCATAAGAGGCAGGTTGTATAAAGTCCTATTAAGTACTTCTGATAAGCACACCCGTCCGCAACCAAGCACCAAATAAAAGAGGAACCCTGACATGCTCTCCCTTTTCATGGCCTGAGTTCTGAATCTCCCCTGCACAAAAGAAGAATCTTGCTGCCAACGGCAATGTTTACAGCTTTCTTTCCACAAACTGCACTACAGCCTGTGTTCCCCAAACCAAACCAGCCCAAAGATGAGCGCTGCCTGTTTCCCCAAGACCTCTCCCTCCTCCTGTGTCGCTGGCCTGAGTTAATGACACTGCCTCCACTGAATCACCACCCAACCTCATCATTCACCTTTTCTCCATCCCCTCACCTCTCTCTTTTCTCTCTCTTTCCCTCCTCCTCTCCTTTCCCTCTCTGTCTCTCTCTCTCCCCTAAATTCAGTCAGCCAGTCCTTTTTTATTTTATCTACTAAATACTTCTTAAATTTTCTATTCCTTTTTATTCCCTACATCTCCTGTCTTGATTCAGACTCACATTACACTAAGTCCCCTACATATGGATGAGTTCTGTTGCAAGAGCATGTTCATAAGTCTAAGTTTTTTTCATTAAGTCCAACAAAGTTAGTCTAGGAACCCAGCTAACACAATGGGCTGTATTGTACTGTAATGTAATTTTAGGTTTATAATACTTTTCACACAAATAATACGTAAAAAACAAACGCAAAAACAATAAAGAAAATATTCTGAATCTTACAGTATAGAACCTGGAAAAGTACAGTAGTACAGTACAACTGTAAAAGACCTTCTTAGCAGTACCCACTACATCATGCTACGTTTACGCTTGCTTCTGGACATCCTGGCCTTGAAATAAAGCTCCTGCACTACTGGGCTCTATACACTACTGCAGAGTAGAGTACACAAAAGCACAACTGCCTGTAGAGGGTGCGTGCATGTGGGACCATGTGAACTGACTTACACGACTGGACATGTGAACATACGTTCGCATTTTTGAAAGTTTGCAACTTGAAGGTTCACCGGTAGGGGACTTACTGTCTTGCTTTCTTAGACTGTTGCAATATCTCTTTAACTGGTTTCCCTCCTCCTGTGTCTCCCAACTCTTGTTCCAAACCCATTCCTCACATGGTTGTGTCGCCCTCTTGCTAAACATCTTTCAGTGACTTATAAAACCACGTCCAATTTTATTGCGGATTTCTAGCTTAGACTCTAATCAGAAAACAATGATCTATAAAATCTCTTTTAGGATGTTCTGTTAAGATTCTCTTTATACCTAAATGCATGATCTATATTAGAAGATGCTCCAACAACATAGGAAAGGATGTGTATTTTCTGTTTCTGATTTACAGAAAGAAAGGTATATATTCACTATTTACAGTGTCCATATCCTAACCCTGTTTCTGCTAAATTGATTTCATGATTATATTCTTCAATATCTGGTTGGTCACTTCTTGTTCGATATTTGGAATTTTAAAAGCGCAGTATTTACAGCTACAATTTAACAGTGCTTTGTAAAAATTTCCATTTCTGGTTTTTTTTAAAGTTGGAAGATACATTGTTGCATAACTTTTGCATCTTCTTGTGACTAAAACTTTGACCAATATTTATCTATAAAAAAGAATAAGTCTAAGATTTTTTTTTAATTAATTTTATTTTATTTTTAAACTTTACATAATTGTATTAGTTTTGCAGATTTTTTTTTTTAAGATTTTCATCTTGGAAATAAAAATGCCCTTCATGGAATGGCTTTTCTTTAAATTCCCAGCCTTCTCTTCTGCTGTTCCCACTTGATATTCTGATATTAATTGTACAACCTGCTATAAGTCCTTCAGAACTTTTCAGATACACCTAAAATTTTGCTGGTCCTGAAATTCCCTGCGTAACTATGTTTCAGGTTTATATCTGGTGTAACTGTTATAATGGAACAGAACTGTGCCCAGCTGGGATACCTTGAGCCCCTAGCTTAATCTAATTGCGCTTTGGAAACTCCTAGCACCCGTGCTAACCTGCTTCTCACCACATTATGTAATCTGTGTATATGTCTGGGTTTCCCACCAGACTGTAAGTCCTTAAGAACATGGAGCTGACCCTCCTCTCTTTTTGTCCCCTCACAAGGCCTGAAACTTGGTAGGTTGCTCAGCTTTCTCACGCTGTACCTCACCAAACAATTTCCATGCACCAGCTCAGTCTGAGCCTTATCTCATCCTATCCCCTCCTCATCATGTCCAATATGATTATCATCCTGGGTTTCCATCGACCCTTCACTCCCTTTTGCTGTCTGACCTGACTTCTCCAGAATATTCGTGAGTGCTTCTTGGCAAGAGTCAGCTTCTCTCCCCTGTTCTATTTCCTCATCCTGCCTTGGGCCACCGCCTCCGGATTTGTGGTCTCTGGCCTCAGAAGTGGTTTCTTGTGATTCAACCCCTGGAGAAGGAGTTGGAGAGAGATCAGACATCACAACCGTTCAATGCTTTTTGTTCTCCAAGGCACTTCTAGTTCGCAGTTGGACTCATTGAATTGAAAAACAGTTGATCCTTGGACAGGGACATCTACGAACACTCAGAAGTTATAGTTCTCATTATAACTGCATCAGTTTGCCTTGCTTTTAATTAATGACTTTCTTGAAGAGTTAATTTGTATAACATAATGGTTGATTCAGATTCTTTTAAGTTGCAAGGAGCAAAACTCAGTCAAGCTAGCCTGCATGTGGAGGGGGAGAAGCTCCTTCATATGGAGCAATATGAGAGACAGGGGTCATGAGAATTCATGACTGGAACACGTGATAAAGCTGAAGCTTATGGGAACTGAACCTAGAAAGTTTCCAGGAAGTGGGCTGGCCCCAGGGACTACCACTCGCCCCCCTTCCTTTCTCAGGGGCCATATCATCTCTTTCTTCCCACTATCCTTTTCGCTCCCTGTCCCTGCATATCGTTCATCTTCTTCATAGCATATGAAGAAGATGAACATATGCTTGGGTTTTGTTCCTTTATAAATTCAGCTTACATAACCCATCATGTTCTCTTCATTCTTTCTCTGCATCAATTTCATTCTCCCCATATTTTTTTTGGCTTCATTTCCTTAGAGAGAGTTGGCTCCAAGTTATCTTTTTAAGCTGTGGATGAATGTATCTGTAATCAGTCAAATTTGCTCCATTTCCATGGCTACTATTTTGGTCAAATCACAAATATCCCCCCTGAATTAGTACAATGACTTTTCCTACCACCGTCTTCCCTCATTCCCAATCCATCTTCCATACCCTTCAGAGAATTCCCATCACCTTCATGATAAAGTACAGATGCTTTAACACCCTTATGTGACTCTTCATGATTTATCCTCATGACCTGGATCCTGGAGTACATTTCAGCCTCAGTTCTTCCCACTTCTCAATGTTGTACTCTGCCTCTCATCTTTTTGAAAATATTTCTTAAAATGCACCACATTCTCTCTTACCTCTGGCTATATGCCATTCCTTCCAACTGGAAAACTTTCACAACTAGTCTTCTCCTACTTAATCTTCAGCTCTCAGCCAATCGCTTCCTCCAGGAAGTCTTCCTTGACCAGGTCACTTGACTACACTTCTGTATGCTCGCCTAGCACTGCACTTTCCCTATCATTAAGTCCCATAATAAGCAAGGAACATGTGTATTTTGCTCACCACTGTATCCCTAGGGCATAACAGGCACTTAATAAATACTTAATAAATGAGTGAGGGCCCCACCATAGGTCACTGGTGCTATTAGGCATCGGGGGATGGGAACAGTTTGTGACAACCAGATGCACCTTAATTCTAATTGACAGATCTTAAGTAGGTTCAGAAAACGAAGATCATGGCATCTGGTCCCATCACTTCATGGCAAATAGATGGGGAAACAGTGGAAACAGTGTCAGACTTTATTTTTTTGGGCTCCAAAATCATTGCAGATGGTGACTGCAGCCATGAAATTAAAAGACGCTTACTCCTTGGAAGGAAAGTTATGACCAACCTAGATAGCATATTCAAAAGCAGAGACATTACTTTGCCAACAAAGGTCTGTCTAGTCAAGGCTATGGTTTTTCCTGTGGTCATGTATGGATGTGAGAGTTGGACTGTGAAGAAGGCTGAGCGCTGAAGAATTGATGCTTTTGAAGTGTGGTGTTGGAGAAGACTCTTGAGAGTCCCTTGGACTGCAAGGAGATCCAACCAGTCCATTCTGAAGGAGATCAGCCCTGGGATTTCTTTGGAAGGAATGATACTAAAGCTGAAACTCCAGTACTTTGGCCACCTCATGTGAAGAGTTGACTCATTGGAAAAGACTCTGATGCTGGGAGGGATTGGGGGCAGGAGGAGAAGGGGATGATAGAGGATGAGATGGCTGGATGGCATCACTGACTCAATGGATATGAGTCTGAGTAAACTCTGGGAGTTGGTGATGGACAGGGAGGCCTGGCGTGCTGCGATTCATGGGGTCGCAAAGAGTCGGACATGACTGAGCGACTGAACTGAACTGAAAGTAGGTTGGTGAGAAGAAAAGTTGCCCTTGGTAGGGACTATAGTCCTGATAGACAACATGGTTGAAATATTCAGCACCCTGGTGGCTCAGCAGTAAAGAATCTGCCTGCAATGGAGGAGACCCAGGTTCAATCCTTGGGTTGGGAAGATCCCCTGGAGAAGGGAATGGCAACCCAGTCCAGTATTCTTGCCTGGAAAATACCATGGACAGAGGAGCCAGGTGGGCTACAGTCCATGGGGTCCCCAAAAAAGTTGGACATGACTTAGTGGCTAAACAACAATCGCAAACACCCAAAATCTGATCTCTTTTTAATGACCCTGAATATTACATGACTTTACCAGATTGTAGGTACCCCATGAAGTTCAACCCAAAGCCACCTACTGATCACCCTCTCCACTCCCATTGTAACAAAATTAGAATACCAACTCCTTGCTGTGACCTACAAGGTTTCCCAGGATGGGGCCTCTGTCTGACACCTCATCCCACATGCTCTGCCTCACTCACTGTGCTCCAGCCTGCAGGCTTCCTCAAACACTCCCAGGTATTCCCTGTCTCAGGGCCTTTGCATTTGCTGTTCATTCTGCTTGGAATGAACAGAATGATCCCTAGATCATCAAACAGTGAGAACTTCCTTTTCATCTTTTGGTTCTTAG
This sequence comes from Bos indicus x Bos taurus, assembly GCF_003369695.1. Classification (NCBI taxonomy): domain Eukaryota; kingdom Metazoa; phylum Chordata; class Mammalia; order Artiodactyla; family Bovidae; genus Bos; species Bos indicus x Bos taurus. Next base: position 17,732,443 of record NC_040087.1, on the reverse strand, counting down.
CTAAAACTCACCCTCCTCAGTGACGCCCTCCTCGGTCACCCTGTATAACATGTCACCCACCCCTTCATAACATTTATCATAAACTAAAATTAAAATCTGAGTGGTAAAGAATCTGCCTGCTAATGCAGGAGATGCAGGAGATTCGGGTGGTTCAATACCTGGGTCGGGAAGACCCATGAGGGAGGAAATGGCAGTCCACATCTGTATTCTTGCCTGGGAAATCTCACGGACAGAGGAGCCCGGCGGGCTGTAGTCCACGGGGTTGCAAAGAGTCGAACACGACTTAGTGACTAAACAGAAACAACAACAACAAAATTATCAGATATATTTGCTGATTAATTCTCTGCCTTCCCCATTAGAAGGCAAGCTCTAGGAGGGCAGAGAATTCATCTGGATCACCCTCTACTGCGTCATCAGAATCTAGAACAGTATTTAGGATCATGGCTGTTCAATAAGTTGCTGAATGAATGAATGAACAGGAAGACTTGCGCCCAAAGTTGGCACAAGATTTCTTCTATTTGGACCCTCTTCAGATTTTTTACTGCAATACGGTTTCCTGAGAGAAATGCAAAAAGGGGACAGTCTAGCCAAATATATGCTGACTATCCCTACTGAGGCCCCTGCATCATCTGCTGTCCCCTGGCTCCCTCATCCTGCCCCCATCCCCATTTCTGACTTGACCTTTTCTTCTGGCAATTCAGGGCAGTGCCAGACCTCAGCAGCCTTTCTTTCCCCTAATATTTGGGGCCACCCTGAGCCTGCCTGGGCCTCTGGGGTGCGTGCCAAATAGAAAATGCATGTACATCAAGTGTGACTTGGAATAAGAAAGAGGACTGATTGGAGCTTTATATCCCTGGACTTCTCCCCACTTCACTGTCCTTGGTGCAAGACTGGGGATGGGCCCTTCACTCACGCTAGGGATATAAAGTTTACTGACCAATACGCTAGGCTGCAAGTAATCCAAAAGGCATGGGTTGCAAAGAGATTGAAATATGCAAAAATCTGTTAGAATGGTCCCTTGCCAAGTGATATTTGTGTTTCATAATTCCACCACTTCACATCAAAATCCAGCGCTAAACACACAGCAGGCTGGATGTCTGAAGACTTGGAAAAGAACCACTGACAATACTAAAATCAAGGGATCTAAGCTCCCTTTGAAACTGTAAAGCCTTTGTTGAGGAACGTCATGGCTGTTCTGCCATAACCCGAGGCAAAACCGGAGAAATACCTTGGGGGCACTTTGTACAGCCCACTGGCCCGGCAGGGGCCTTGTGTACATCCAGTCTTGAAAATGGATTGCCTGATCATGCAGCAAATGAAGCTTTATTATGCATTTGTCTGGTTGAGAAGAGATAAAAAGCGTGGATCAGATGGAGTGAACTGTGGCCAACGTTTGGAACGGGCTTTCCAGTGAAAAACAAGTTCTTAATGAAGAGCGGCTTGCAGTTTCAGATCTCCTAAGAGAGAGAATTTGGGGTCTGTAATTAGAAATTTTACATCAGGTGTTAGGTTCACAAAATGGGCAGGGCACATTCTGGAAGCCCAGCCCTGGAGGACAGCGAGTCAGTGTGTTCACTGCTGGCCGGGCGGCCCCAGGGGAATGACTCGCAGGGAGGGTTGCGACCAGAGCTGGCCGAAGCCCAGAATGTCCAAGAGCAACGAGTTATCCAAGAAGAGGCAAGGGCCAAGCCCCAGAGAGTCTGGAAACACAAAGGGGCCACTGTTCTCCCTGACCAGGGCCAAGAAACCGCCTTCGACCTCATGCTTTTCACTCAGTTAGCAGCAAACTCATCTGTATGGCTTTAAGGGTAAAAATCTGGCCAGTGTCAGAAGCAGATGACACAAATGCAGATGTATTTGAAAGTTACCAGAACAATGGGAAATGATGACGATGTTATTGTATCGAGACGGCTAAATGGCCTAGAAATTTGGTGGTTTTGAGGGGGCTTCCATTCTTCATCAATGCTTCATCTCCTCGCACTGGAGTGCTTATCTCTTTGCTTTTCCGGGGAGGTGTTACACAGATTCATTTGCATACATGGTCCTGTGGTTCATTCCGGATTGTGAAACATTCAGAGCGACGATGGATGAAAGCAATCTGAAGCCAATTTTGCCAATTGAACTATAGTGTTTAGCTCACGAGGTGTTTTCCTCAATTAAATTAGTAAACATTGATTGAGAATCTGCCTATCATGTGAAAAGCTGATACACAAAAATGAACAGGATTTGAAACGCGAGGAAATGAAAAACAAACCGGCAGCCTGGAGATTATAGTTAATCTTCTCTGAATTGTCTCCACAGTTAGAGACAGGAAGTGAGCTAACTTACTAACAGCCAAAAAGGAGACTTTTTCTGGGAAAGCTCCCTCAGTATAGCCAAAACAAATATTTTTATCTGGGAGAAAACAAAAGTTAAAATGAATGTAATACTGACCTTCACATTCAGATGCTAGATAAGTCAAAAAGCTTCAGTAAAAATACTGAACATTTGCTCTGTGGTAGGTACTGGTTTTATGAAATTAAAAATACATGTCCTTAAATTTAAGGACAAATTTAAACATATTCTGTCAAAAATGGATATAATACAAAAGTATGTTCCCTTTCCTCAAACCTCGTTTTGTTGCTGTTATTGTTGTTTAGGAATGTTAAATGGAGAAAAAATAAAAATTATCATAAGTGAAGTTCTTGAATTTGGCAGAGTCTATCATGAATTCCTTGAGTACAAAACAAAGAAATATGGACAGGGTGATGGTAGAGTAGGTGGATTTGTATGGTTAATAGTTCACACCCCAACAGCACTGATTTATTAATTGATGGCTGCTGTGTCCCAGAAAATTCTTGAAGACATCAAGGCTATGGGCTAACTGGAACATCACACATCTCCAAATACGGTCACATTCACAGATTCGGACATGGACATATCTCTTTGGAGGTTCAAAGAGATTCAAATGTGTAGTGAATTCACTATTTAATCCTCCATATAAATAGACTGAATTCTCCATTTAATTCACTATATGTTTGAATCCAGAATGGTGAGATATCTGAACCATTCTCTTTCTGACATTGATTCCTTATTCTAGTTCTTCTTTCTTCTATCCCTGCCTACCTTCCCGCCCCATGTCCAACACTTAGCCCAGCCAATTTCTACCTTCTTAGGAGCTTCTGAGTGCATCTCTTCCAGGAAGCCTTCCCTGACCACTGCAGGCCCAGCATTCAGTGCGATCCCTGGCACATAAAGAGCTCAATAAATATCTGTTGAGAGAATAAATGAAACTATCAAACCAGGCCAATGATGATGCCCACCTTCTCTGGAGTTACTGAGAAGTGATAAGTTTTCAGTGATGCCTGGAGAATTTCTAGCAGGAGATGAGACTATTATTAGGTTTGTTAATTCTAGAAAACCTTTCCATTGAAACCACACCATGAATATTTAAAGAGAATCAGATGTTTAACCTAAACTCCTTTTTATTCTCAAGGCCCAAGAATGTAGGGAGTTAAAAGACAAATTGCTTTACTTTCCACTGGGCTAATGACTTTAATTAACACTGAGCAATTCTGGACAGTGGGAGTTTTTTGCCATGTTGTGTTTTGGAAAGAGGAGGATAAGGTTTTTCTGATGAAAGCTTCCCATTGTAACCAGGACGAGGAAGATAAGGGGCCTTGTTCAGCTTGTAAAACTTCTCCTGATGTAGAGCAACACCAGTTGGATTGAGTAGAGAGAACTCAGCTTATTAAAAGCAGTTAAAATGGCACATTCTGAGGCTTTGTAATTGGTTTAAAAATTGAAGTTGCTGGACTTTCCTGGTGGCACAGTGGATAAGAATCCACCTGCTAGGGGCTTCCCTGGTGGCTTAGTGGTAGAGAATCCCCCTGCCAATGCAGAAGACATGGGTTTGATCCCTGGTTCCAGAAGATCCCACCTGTGTGGAGCAACTAAGCCTGTGCACCACAACGACTAAGCCTGCACTCCAGAGTTCAGGAGCAACAACTACTGAAGCCCGTGCCCTAGAGCCCATGCTCTGCAAAAAGAGAAGCCACTGCAATGCGAAGGCTGTGAACCACAACTAGAGAGGAGCCCCTGCCTGCCACAACTAGAGAAAAACCCATGCGGCAAGAAGACCCAGCACTGCCAAAAAATAAATAAATAAATGCATGACTTTTTTTTAATAAATAAAATTGAAGTTGCTAACACAACATTGTAACTCAACTATCAGTTCAGTTCAGTCACTCAGTCGTGTCCAACTCTTTGCAACCCTAAGGACTGCAGCATGCCAGGCTTCCCTGTCCATCACCAACTCCCGGAGCTTACTCAAACTCATGTCAATCGAGTTGGTGATACCATCCTATCTCATCCTCTGTCTTCCCCTTCTCCTCCCACCTTCAGTCTTTCCCAGCATCTTTCCCAGGGTCTTTTCCAATGAGTCAGTTCTTCGCATCACGTAGCCAAAGTATTGGAGTTTCACCTTCAGCATCAGTCCTTCCAATGAATATTCAGGACTGATTTCCTTTAGGATTGACTGGTTGGATCTCCTTGCAGTCCAAGGGACTCTCAAGAGTCTTCTCCAACACCACAGTTCAAAAGCATCAATTCTTCCATGCTCAGCTTTGTTTATAGTCCAACTCTCACATCCATACATGACCACTGGAAAAACCATAGCTTTGACTAGATGGACCTTTGGGGCAAAGTGATATCTCTGCTTTTTACTATGCTGTTTAGGTTAGTCATAGATTTTCTTCCAAGGAGCAAGGTGTCTTTTAATTTCATAGCTGCAGTCACCATCTACAGTAATTTTGGAGCTTCAAAAAATAAAGTTTCCACTGTTTCCACTGTTTCCCTATCTATTTGCCATGAAGTGATGGGACCGGATGCCATGATCTTCGTTTTCTGAATGTTGAGTTTTAAGCCAGGTTTTTCACTCTCCTCTTTCACTTTCATCAAAAGGCTCTTCAGTTCCTCTTTACTTTCTGCCATAAGGGTGGTGTCATCTGCATATCTGAGGTTATTGATATTTCTCCTGTCAATCTTAGATAGCATATTCAAAAGCAGAGACATTACTTTGCCAACAAAGGTTCGTCTAGTCAAGGCTATAGTTTTTCCTGTGGTCATGTATGGATGTGAGAGTTGGACCGTGAAGAAGGCTGAGGGCCGAAGAATTGATGACTCTTGAGAGTCCCTTGGACTGCAAGGAGATCCAACCAGTCCATTCTGAAGGAGATCAGCCCTGGGATTTCTTTGGAAGGAATGATGCTAAAGCTGAAACTCCAGTACTTTGGCCACCTCATGCGAAGAGTTGACTCATTGGAAAAGACTCTGATGCTGTGAGGGATTGGGGGCAGGAGGAGAAGGGGATGATAGAGGATGAGATGGCTGGATGGCATCACTGACTCGATGGACGTGAGTCTGAGTGAACTCCGGGAGTTGGTGATGGATAGGGAGGCCTGGCGTGCTGTGATTCATGGGGTCGCAAAGAGTCGGACACGACTGAGCGACTGATCTGATCTGATCTGTCAGTCTTGATTCCAGCTTGTGCTTCTTCCAGCCCAGCATTTCTCATGATGTTTTCTGCATGTAAGTTAAACAAGCAGGGTGACAGTATACAGCCTTGACATACTCCTTTCCCGATTTGGAACCAGTCTGTTGTTCCATGTCCAGTTCTAACTGTTGCTTCCTGACCTGCATACAGATTTCTCAGAAGGCAGGTCAGGTGGTCTGGTATTCCCATCTCTTGAACAATTTTCCACAGTTTGTTGTGATTCACACAGTCAAAGGCTTTGGTGTAGTCAATAAAGCAGAAGTAGATGTTTTTCTGGAACTCTCTTGCTTTTTTGATGATCCAACAGCTGTTGGCAATTTGATCTCTGGTTCTTCTGCCTTTTCTAAATCCAGCTTGAACATCTGGAAGTTCACAGTTCATGTACTGCTGAAGCCTGGCTTGGAGAATTTTGAGCTAGCATGTGAGATGAGTGCAATTGTGCAGTAATTTGAGCATTCTTTGGCATTGCCTTTCTTTGTGATTCTTTGGCATTGCCCCACACAAGACTGACCTAGACTTGCGTGTGAGTGTGCAGGTGTCTCCGGTGGGGCGTGGGTGGATGGTAGACTGCTGCGGGGTCAGGAGCACTGAGTGCGGCAGTGCGTGAGCAGGACCTTTTGAAGGAGGTCGCCATTATCTTCATTACCTCCACACATGCTAGCAAAGTAACTCTCAAAATTCTCCAAGCCAGGCTTCAGCAATACGTGAACTGTGAACTTTCAGATGTTCAAGCTGGATTTAGAAAAGGCAGAGGAACCAGAGATCAAATCGCCAACATCTGCTGGATCATGGAAAAAGCAAGAGAGTTCCAGAAAAACATCTATTTCTGCTTTATTGACTACGCCAAAGCCTTCGACTGTGTGAATCACAACAAACTGTGGAAAATTGTTCAAGAGGTGGCAATACCAGACCACCTGACCTGCCTCTTGAGAAATCTGTCTGCAGGTCAAGAAGCAACAGTTAGAACTGGACATGGAACAACAGACTGGTTCCGAACTGGGAAAGGAGTACGTCAAGGCTGTATATTGTCACCCTGCTTATTTATCTTATATGCAGAGTACATCATGAGAAATGCTGGGCCATATGAATTGCAAGCTGAAATCAAGATTGCTGGGAGAAATATCAATAATCTCAGATAAGCAGATGACACCACCCTTATGGCAGAAAGTGAAGAGGAACTAAAGAGCCTCTTGATGAAAATGAAAGAGGAGAGTGAAAAGTTGGCTTAAAGCTCAACTTTCAGAAAACTGAGATCATGGCATCCAGTCCCATCACTTCATAGCAAATAGATAGGGGAACAATGGAAACAGGGGCAGATTTTATTTTGGGGGGCTCCAAAATCACTGCAAATGGTGACTGCAGGCATGAAATTAAAAGATGCTTAGTCCTTGGAAGGAAAGTTATGACCAACCTAGATAGCATATTAAAAAGCAGAGACCTTACTTTGCCAACAAAGGTCCGTCTAATCAAAGCTATCTATGGTTCCAGTGGTCATGTATGGATGTAAGAGTTGGACTATAAACAAAGCTGAGCACCGAAGAATTGATGCTTTTGAACTGTGATGTTGGAGAAGACTTTTGAGAGTCCCTTGGATTGCAAGGAGGTCCAACCAGTCCATCCTAAAGGAATACTCAGGACTGATTATTCATTGGAGTATTCATTGGAAGGACTGATGCTGAAACTCCAATACTTTGGCCACCTGATGCGGAGAGCTGACTCATTTGAAAAGACCCTAATGCTGGGAAAGATTGAAGGCAAGAGGAGAAGGGGATTACAGAGGATGAGATGGTTGGATGGCATCACCAACTCAATGGACATGAGTTTGAGTAAGCTCCAGGAGTCGGTGATGGACAGGGAGGCCTGGCATGCTGCAGTCCTTGGGGTCGCAAAGAGTCAGACACGAGTGAGTAACTGAACTGAACTGAACTGAGTTGAGGGAAGCTGCAGGCAGTGTTGCTGGGTGGGTGGGGGTGTAGATGAGGAATCCCAGCTTGCTTATGTCTTTTTAGACACCCAAGTGGAGGACTCTCAAGTATCCAGGAGGAGCTGCATTTGCAAGTCTGAGCGTAGAGGACAGATCTGGGCAGGAAATAAAAATTAGGGAGTCAGTTTACAGGCAGCATTTAAAGCCACTGGACTGAATGACGTGATCTGAAGTGAGCCAGATGGAGATGAGAACCTAGAAGTGGCCCTAAAATGCTCTTCTGTACAGAGGCCAGTTGGGCCTCCCTAGTGACTCAGGTGGTAAAGAACCTGCCTGCCAATGCAAGAGACTCAGGTTCCATCCCTGGGTTGGGAAGATCCCCTGGAGGAGGGCATGGCAACCTACTCCAGTATTCTTGCCTGGAGAATCCCATGGACAGAGGAGCTCGGAGGGCTACAGTCCATGGGGTCGCAAAGAGTCGGACACAACTGAGCGACTGACACGTTCTTTCACTTTCATAGAAGTCAGGAGGAACCAGGAGGAAGCAGCCAGAGAGATGCAGAAGAGAGATCAGTGAGGAAATAGAAAAATGAAGAGAGTCTGGCATCTTAGAAATCAAGTGAAGAAAGTATCAAGTAGAAGCGGGTGATGGACTGTGTCCAGGCGGCTGAGAGATCAAGCACAGCGAGCACTGACCTTTACATTCAGCAGCACAGAGGTCTTTGATGACCTTTACAAGCTGAGTTTAGGTGGGGAATTAGGGCTGAAAAACGAACTGAAATTGACATGAGGAAGGACTAAACTTGGTAACAAAATAACCTGATCTCTTTGTGCTCAGGGGAGCAAAGAAGCCAAGCAGTTGCTGGTGAGGGAAGTGCACTCAAGAGAAGATTTTCTTGACAGGAAAAGTACGCTAAGAAGGATGAGTAGAGGATGGAAATTACCACAGACTGGGTTGCTTAAAGAATAGAAAATTTTTTCACTGTTACGGAAACTGGAAGTCCAAGGGACTTCTCCAGTGGCTCAGCTAGTAAAGAATCCACCTGCCCATGCAGGAGATACAGGAGATGTCAGTTTGATCCCTGGGTCAGGAAAAGTCCCTGGAGGAGGAAATGGCAACCCATTCCAGTATTCTTGCCTGGGAAATCCCATGGACAGAGGAGCTTGGTGGGTTACAGTCCATGAAGTTGAAAAGAGTTGGACACGACTGAGTGTGTGTGCGCTGTGCGTGCGCGCGCGCGCACACACACACACACACACTGGAAGTCCAAGACCAATGTGGCAGCAGGTTAGTTTTTTAGGCAGCCTCTTCTTGGCTCGCAGATGGCTACCTTCCTCTGAAGGTGCCTTCCAGGTGTGAGACGGCAGCATCCTCAACACCATCTTTGCTCTGCGCTTGCACATCCCTGGTCTCAGCGTGTCCTCACGTCCTCTCCGTATAAGAACACCAGTCAGATGGGATTAGAGCTCACCCTAACATTTCATTTTAACTAAGTACCTCATTAAAGGCCCTACCTTTAAAGGCAAAGGGACTCAGTCATACAAATACATGAATGCATTCTCCCCCAAACTCCCCTCCCATCCAGGCTGCCACATAATATCGAGGAGAGTTCCCTATGCTATAGAGTAGAACTTTGTTGGCTATCCATTTAAAATACAGCACTGTAGTATTTATACTTCTGGAATCAATAGATTGAGAAAATACTTTACACTCAAAGTTACCATGAATTCAGTTATCATAGTTCAGTTCAGTTCAATCCAGTCCAGTCGCTCAGTCGTGTCTGATTCTTTGCGACCCCATGAATCGCAGCACGCCAGGCCTCCCTGTCCATCACTAATTCCCGGAGTCTACTCAAACTCATGTCCATCGAGTCGGTGATGCCATCCAGACATCTCATCCTCTGTTGTCCCCTTCTCCTCCTGCCCCCAATTCCTCCCAGCATCAGGGTCTTTTCCAATGAGTCAACTCTTCACATGAGGTGGTCAAAGTATTGGAGTTTCAGCTTCAGTATCAGTCCTTCCAGTGAACACCCAGGACTGATCTCCCTGAAAATGGACTGGTTGGATCTCCTTGCAGTCCAAGGGACTCTCAAGAGTCTTATCCAACACCACACTTCAAAAGCATCAATTCTTCAGCGCTCAGCTTTCTTCACAGTCCAACTCTCACATCCATACATGACCACTGGAAAAACCATAGCCTTGACTAGACAGACCTTTGTTGGCAAAGTAATGTCTCTGCTTTCCAATATGCTATCTACCCCATGAACAGTTATCATAAGAACAGTGTAAATATATAAAACATTCATATTTAGTTACAAATGACCCTTAAAGAACACAGATTTGAACTGCAGGGGTCCCCTTACCTGTGGAATTTTTTCAATAAATATAGAAACTGCATTTTCCTTTTACAGATCTTTAAGTTAAACGAGTGTGGGGAAAAGCTTGTGTCTGATTATTGGTCACAACATATGGAACAAAAAAAACCTAGGATTTGAGTCCCAATTCTGTTCAATTCTGCCTTGGGTGAGAAGGCAATGGCAACCCATTCCAGTATTCTTGCCTGGAGAATCCCATGGACAGAGGAGCCTGGCGGGCTACAGTCCACGGGGAAAAGAGGCGGACACGACTGAGGGGCTTCACTTTCACTTTCTGTTCGATTCTGCCTTGGGTTTCACTTATCAGTTTCTTTGTTTTCAAGGCAAAGGTAGCAGTACTCCAGTTGGCACCCCTACCCACCATGTTGCTCAGTGGCCAACTCTAAAATATATTATAAAATAGCTCATATTTTGTTTACCATACTTGAATCTTTACAGTTTGCAAAAGAGTGTATCAGTAGGAAGTACCATTGCTTATTATCTATAGAGAATATTCAGTGTACATGTGAATTTGTGCAAATCTGAGGAGGTACGGAGTTTACAACACACAAGTGCATGAGTGCATGCTAAGTCACTTTAGTCGTGTCTGACTCTGTACGACTCTATGGACTGTAGCCCACCAGCTCCATGGGATTCTCCGGACAAGAATACTGGATTGGGTTGCCATGCCCTCCTCCAGAGGATCTTCCCAACTCAAGGATCGAACCCATGTCTCCTGCAGTTACTACACTGCAGGCGGATTCTTTACCACTGAGCCACCAGAGAAGCCCTCACATCACACAGACAGTCCACATGTTGACCCTGGTTATCTGTAAAGGAGGATTTATAACTGGCCATTTTTAACTAATTAGAATCCTCCCAGGATTTTCATGTGGAAGCTACACTAATATGATCTACCTAATCCCCCCACCAGAATCTTGGCCCAAGACAAACAAAATCCACATAAATTGAAGGAGTTTAGCCCCTTGGAAACTTAATATAAGAAATTATTGACTAGAGCTACTGGGAGGCATGCTTAGAATGCAATTGTAATTAAGAAAGCCTAAATTTAATTAATTAAGTCCATTGCCTGAGAACTGACTGTATTAAATGAAGAGGTGAGCCCACAGCAGAAGTATGGGGTGGTAGGACAATAAAAGGTGTCCATGAGTCTCTTGTCCTGTGTAGGGAAGAAGGCAACTCTGACCTATGAACACAAGCACGCCAATCTCTTTAACACAGATATCCCTACACCATGGTGTCAGTCCTAATGATTGCATCAATTAAATCTGTATTTATCTTCATTTGTTCTGATCCAGGTTTACCAGTCAACATTCTGGTGATATTTGTGGCTTTCAGTGCGGGTTTATCTATGCATATAATTGTGCTCATTTTAAGATAATAAAATTGCATTCTGGGTTATTATTATTCAGCAGTTGCAATGAATGAATTTATTTAGCATGAGTCCTGAGGAAATCCTCCAGCAGGAATCAGGTTTGACACCTCTAGAAAGGTCAGGCCAGAGGACAGGACCACAGGTGCTCCTGGCTCCCTTCCAGCTGTTGTCTGGGAGTGACAGCTTTGCGGCTCACTCTCTGTGACAGCAGCTTCGGTCAGATGCAGAGCTCCCACTCTTCGGGCTGTCTAACCTTGGGTTTCCCTAGTAAGGAAGGTCTTCTACCACATTGTTTTCCCTGCTGAAAAGTGGGTTAAATCACATTTTTGGTTGATTTGGAATTGTTCTTTAAATTACTGAATTTTAAAATTATTTAAACTACACCAATTGTTTAAACTGTTTTCAGGAGCGTCCCTCATGGTCCAGTGGTTAAGACTTCACACTTCCAGCCCAGGGGGTGTGTGTTCAGGGAATTAAGATTGCACATGCCTCACAGAACAGACCAAAAAGAAAAAGAAAAGAAAAGAAAAGCCCAAACGAACTATTTTCAACAACTACCAATTATATGGTTGCTCAGTCGGTAAAGAATCTGCCTGCAATACATGAGATGCAGGTTTGATCCCTGGGTCACAAAGATCCTCTGGAAAAGGGAATGGCTACCCACTCCAGTATTATTGCCTGAAGAATCCCATGACAGAGGAGCCTGGCAGTCTACAAAGCATGGGGCTGCAAAGAGTCTGACACGACTGACCAACTAACAACACACACAGCACTTACATACCACATTCATTGGTTCAGTTCACTGGTCATCTTGAACAGTGAACAAAACATTTTGCTGGGAGATATATGATTAAAAAGATGGACTATAAAATTGTGGAAGCAACCCAAGTGTCTCTGACAGATGAATAGATAAACAAGAAGGGAGGGAGGAATGGGAAACTATTATTTAATAGATATGGAGTTTCAGTTTTGCAAGATACAAAGAGCTCTAGAGAAGGATTACAAATAGCTTACAAATGGGATTACAAATAGCTTACAAATAGCTAAGAAGAGAAGCTAAAGGCAAAGCAGAAATGGAAAGATACACTCATTTGAATGCAGAGTTCCAAAGAATAGCAAGGAGAGATTAGAAAGCCTTTCTCAGAGATCAGTGCAAAGAAATAGAGGAAAACAACAGAATGCGAAGACTAGAGATCTCTTCAAGAAAATTAGAGATACAAAGGGAATATTTCATGCAAAGATGGGCTTAGTAAAGGACAAAAATGGTATGGACCTAACAGAAGCAGAAGATATTAAGAAGAGGTAGCAAGAATACACAGAAGAACTGTACAAAAAAGATCTTCATGACCCAGATAATCACGATGTGTGATCACTCACCTAGAGCCAGACATCCTGGAATGCAAAGTCAAATGGGCCTTAGGAAGCATCACTATGAACAAAGCTAATGGAGGTGATGGAATTCCAGTTGAGCTATTTCAAATCCTGAAGATGATGCTGTGAAAGTGCTGCACTCAATATGCCTGCAAATTTGGAAAACTCAGCAGTGGCCATAGGACTGGAAAAGGTCAGCTTTCATTCCAATCCCAAAGAAAGGCAATGCCCCCAAATGTTCAAACTACCACACAATTGCACTCATCTCACAAGCTAGCAAAGTAATGCTCAAAACTCTCCAAGCCAGGCTTCAGCAATACGGGAACTGTGAACTTTCAGATGTTCAAGCTGGATTTACAAACGGCAGAAGAACCAGAGATCAAATTGCCAACATCCGCTGGATCATTGAAAAGCAAGAACGTTCCAGAAGAACATCTATTTCTGCATTATTGACTACGCCAAAGCCTTTGACTGTGTGAATCACAACAAATTGTGGAAAATTGTTCAAGAGGTGGGAATACCAGACCACCTGACCTGCCTCTTGAGAAATCTGTTGGCAGGTCAGGAAGCAACAGTTAGAACTGGACATGGAACAACAGACTGGTTCTGAATTGGGAAAGGAGTACCTCAAGGCTGTTTATTGTCACCCTGTTTATTTAACTTATATGCAAAGTACATCATGAGAAACACTGGACTGGAAGAAGCACAAGCTGGAATCAAGATTGCCGGGAGAAATATCAATAACCTCAGATATGCAGATGACACCACCCTTATGGCAGAAAGTGAAGAGGAACTAAAGAGCCTCTTGATGAAAGTGAAAGAGGAGAGTGAAAAAGCTGGCTTAAATCTCAACATTCAGAAAACGAAGATCATGGCATCTGGTCCCATCACTTCATGGCAAATAGATGGGGAAAAAATGGAAACAGTGAGAGACTTTATTTCTTGGGCTCCTAAGTCACTGCAGATGGTGACTGCAGCCATGAAGTTAAAAGACGCTTACTCCTTGGAAGAAAGCTATGACAAAGCTAGACAGCATATTAAAAAGCAGAGACATTACTTTGCCAACAAAGGTCCATGGGGTCGCAAGCAGTCAGACAGGGCTGAGGGACAGAACTGAACTGAACTGAGAGAAGGATGGTGGTGACGGTAGCACAACAGGAAGGTACTTGATGTCACCGCTTAAACACGGTTAAATGGTACATTTTATGCTAAGTGTATTTTACCACCAAGAAAAAAAGGAAGAAAATATGATAGATTTTGGCTCTTGCCCTAAACTTCTTACAGCATTCCTGAGAGCCCAAACAGGAGAATGGGAATAGCGTTATGGAAACGCAGACTAGGAGAGAAGTTAATAAGAGGAGCGCCCCCCCGCCCCGCCGCCCCCGCCTGCACATTTCACGAAGAAACTGAAACAGAGGCAGGCCATTAAGTAAGTCCTTCGAATGCTGAAAATCCGTTGAGCAGAAGCTTCCCATTCCTGCTTGAATAACTTAAGGCTTAGGAGACGCTGAGTTGGACAGGGCTGAGCGACTAAGCACAGGCTAGGAGACTCTGACCGCGTTGGCCCGCAGTTCTCAGTTTGGCTCTGCCTCCAGGGGCTGGAACTGAAGCTGAAACCCCAATACTTTGGCCACCTGATGGGAAGAACTGACTCATTGGAAAAGACCCTGATGCTGGGAAAGACTGAAGGCAGGGGGAGAAGGGGACGACAGAGGATGAGATGGTTGGATGGCGTCACCGACTCAATGGACACGAGTTTGAAAAAGCTCCGGGAGCTGGCGATGGACAGGGAGGCCTGGCGTGCTGCAGTCCATGGGGTCACAACGAGTCGGACACGATTGAGCGACTGAACTGAACTGAACTGAACTGAACTGAACTGAATCAGGGGGTGGAAGGCGAAGCCCTCACTGACCAGCAGGGGGCGCTGATGCCCTCAGCGTACCGCCAGGCGCGCAGGGGGCGCTCTGGCCCGCCGCTCCTCCCTGCCTCGGCGATCCTTCCTTCCGCCGGCCGAGCCCGCCTCTCGTCGCCAGTGCGCAGCTGCGCGCACGCCTGCCTGTGGGCACCATGGCGGCGGCGTCGAGCGGCGAGAAGGAGAAGGAGCGGCCGGGCGGCGGCTTAGGAGCGGCTGGCGGTAACAGCACGCGAGAGCGGCTGCTGTCAGCGCTGGAAGATCTGGAGGTCTTGTCGAGGTGAGGCCGTCGGCCCCAGGCCATTGCTGCGGCTGGGCCGGAAGGACTGAGTCGGGACCACCGGCCTGCCTTGGGCTGGTTCCCCGGGGCTCGAAGGGGAGGGCCGCGCCCCGAGGGACAGTGCCCGAGCGCGGTGGAAGTGGGTCTGCAACCCTCAGGGACTCGGGGTCAAGAGCCCTCTTTGTTGTTGCTCAGTCGCTCAGTCGTGTTCGACTCTTTGCAGCCCCATGGACTGCAGCAGGCCGGGCTTCCCCGTCCTTCACCATCTCCTGGAGCTTGCTCAGACTCACGTCCATCTTAATACTGATAGTGACCCTGATCTCCAGAATATGGGAATCTTAGCGGACGTCAGAGGTCGCCGGGTGTGGGTCCCTTCGTCCACCGACACTCGACAGACGTATAAGGAACTCCCGTGGGTGCTGCGCGCTGGGAAACGGTCCCCAGGAGTACTACGAGGAGGAGCTTGGTGTAATTGGCGAGAGACCACTGACCCAGAGGAACGTCTGTGTCAACAGTGATTGTGGCGCGGAGCCTCCCTAAGGCCTGTCCTCGGTGTAGTCAGATCTTGTGTTTAAGGTGTACAGTGGAGAAGGAACTGGCAACCCATTCCAGTACTCTTCCCTGGAAAATTCCATAGATGGAGGAGCCTGGTAGGCTACAGTCCATGGGGTCACAAAGATTCGGACACAACTGGGCGACTTCACTTTCTTTCTATAGTTCCTTTTGGAGAAGGAAATGGCAACCCACTCCAGTGTTCTTGCCTAGAGAGTCCCATGGACAGAGGGGCCTGGTGGGCTACAGTCTATGGGGTTGCAAAGAGTCGGACACGACTAAGCAACAAACACACACACAGTCACACACACGTGTACAGCAGAGTGATTCAGTTGTGTGTGTGTGTGTGTGTATATATCAGTTATCCAGTCTTAGCTCCTACTGTTTGCTTTATGACAGGCCAATAGAGAGATGAATTGTTGGGGCAGGGGAATAGCGACTTTATTCAGAAAGCCAGCAAACCGAGATGGTAGAGTTGTGCCCTAAAGAGCCACCTGTCTCAGTTAGAATTCCGTCTTCTTTTATACTAGGAGGGGAGGCAAATCAAATGTTTCCCACAGTTTCCGGAGGGGAATTGTTAATTTCTTCCTGCAGTCCTTCAAGGGTGGGCCGCCGGTCAGGATGTTTCCTGTGAGTTAAACAAGGTATTTTAGCTTAATGCTCATAACCTGGGAGGCAGGCTTCCCCAAGATGAGACATTTTGTATAATTTAAGCTTACAGGCAACGTGTCTTTAATGATGTAACTTTTAGAAGAATACCAAGATTTTTTTTTATCTATTACATATCTGTTCTTTTTCAGATTCTTTTCCCATATAGGTTATTACAGAGTATTGAGTAGAGCTCCCTATTCTATACAGTAGATCCTTGTTGATTTGTTTTATATGGAGCAGTGTGTATATGCTAATCCCAACCTCCTGATTTATCCCTCCTCCTTCCCACTTTCCCCCTTTAGTAACCCTAAATTTGTTTTCTGAGTCTGTTTTTGTTTTGTAAATGAGTTCATTTGTTTCATTTTTTTAGATTCCACATATAGGGGATATCATATGATACTTACCTTTTTCTGTCCACCTGAGTATGATAATGCCTTGTTCCATCCTTGTTGCTGTAAATGGCATTATTTCATTCTGTTTTATGGCTGAGTAATATTCAGTTGTGTATGTGTATCACATCTTTATCCATTCCTCTGTCAGTGGACAGGTTGCTTCCATTTCCTTGGCAGTTGTAAATAGTGCTGCAGCGAACACTGGGGTGCATGTATCTTTTTGAATTACAGTTTTCTCTGGATATATGCCCAGGAGTGGGATTGCTGCATCACATGGTAGTTTTAGTTTTATTAAAAAATTAACTTACTTATTTGTATTAATAGTTATGGTGAGCGGGGATCACTCTCTAGCTGTGGGTCACAGGCTTCAAATTGCTGTGGTTTCGTGTGCAAAGCATGGTGAGTTCTGTGCTTATGGGCTCAGTAGGTGGTACATGGTTTTAGTTGCCCTGTGACATGTAGGATCTTTTAATCCAGTGATCTCTATTACAAATGAACTAGAGATTCAAAGAAGTTAGGTTCCTGGATTTAACATCCCATTTGCTGGGTATTTACTATGATCCTGGTTCAGGATGTGTGACTAGTTAGTGGCTGAGTTGAGATGAGAACTGTGGTGTCCTGTACTCGCAGTTCACTACTATTTCCAGTATACTATTCGTCATGGATTATTCAATTGGAATTTGGTTAAGATGTAGTATCAGGAATGTGTTAGTATTTCAACTAAGGGCTATAATAATTTGCCTCCAAATTCTGATTCCTGTTAATTTGGATCTTTCTGACCCAGGGATTGAAACCCGGTCTCCTGCAATGCAGGCAGATTTTTTACCATTGGAGCCACCAGGGAAACCCAAATAATTTGTATCAAATAGAACTGGCATACTTGTTACATATTTCAGGTGTATATGGATGCATAGTTCTAATTTTTAATCATGTTTTCTTCCTTCAAGGGCCTGTTTTTAGCTTTAGGGAGTCATGTATGGCTCCAAGGTCTTGAAATGGCTATCTATGATTTATTATAACAATTCCAGTCCAACGCCATTGGTTACAGCTTCCCACCCTACATTCTCTCTGGTTATTTTGACTCCTGATGAAAATTTATTTTGGCATAATGCTGCCTGCAGTGTGGGACACCTGGGTTTGATCCCTGGGTTGGGAAGATCCCCTGCAGAAGGGAATGGCAACCCACTCCAGCATTCTTGCCTGGAGAATTCCATGGACAGAGGAGCCTAGTGGGCTACAGTCCCTGGGTTCGCAAAGAGTCGGATACAACTGAGCTACTAACACACACATGTAGGATCCTAGTTCCCTGACTAGGGATCAGATCCGTGTCCTCTGCATTGGCAGGCAGACTAGACCACCAGGGAAATCCCCTTTTAGTTTTTAAGGGGCTTCGATACTGTTCTCCATAGTGGTTATATCGATTTACATTCCAGCCAACAGTGTAGAAGGGTGCCAGGGTTTTAAGTCCTTCAGATACATACGGACATCACCTCCTTAAAATCACTCTCTATGGTAGCGCTGTGATTACTTACATTTGGCTGATGAGGGATCCACCGTATAGACAATCCCAACATCTTTTCCAGGTCGCACAAGAAGAAAGGAGTAGAGGACTTGAATCCACGCCCTGATGTCTGTGCCTGAGTTCTTGGTCAGCCCTGTGTACTTCCTTTCTCAGCATCTCACACCATGCTCCCCACCGCAACCCCCAGCGGCCAGCTTGCATTTAGGGCAGGGGTTCCCAACTCTTCATCTCATTAAGGGGTACAGAAATGGGCTAAAATAGTTGGTCATCTTAGCAAGTCCTGTCAGCTCTGCCTCCAAAATGTACCCTAAATCTGTCCAGGTTTCCCCATTTCCATGACTAAATCCTCATGCCCAGGACCTAGTCAAAGCCAGTGTCATTCTTTTGCCTGAGCTCCTACAAAGACCACCTGACCTGATTCGCACTCTAGCTTTCTTACAGTCTTGTCTCCAGATAGCTCAGTAATTGTCTAAAAACATGAATCAGGTCCTGTCCTTTTCCTGTTTAAAACAATTTAGTAACTTGTCTTTGCACTTGGAGTGAAATACTGATCCTTTAACCTGACCGACAAGGCCCTGCACGAGCAGGCGCCAACCTCTGCGGGACCAGGGGCCTGTTTCGTGGAAGAGTTTTCCAGGGACAGGGTGGGGAAGGAGAGGGGTATGGTTTCGGGATGACTAGAGGGCACTACACGTCTGTGCATTTTACTTTCCGTTTTGTGATGACCTCGGCGTTCTCCCCGGGCTGGGGCTCCTGCCCCACACGGTGCAGCCCTCGCGTCCTTGCTCTGTGCCCTCCCTGGCGCCTCCGGTGTGCTTCCTCAAGCCCGTCTGTGCGATGATGCACTGGCTGTGTCTTTGACAAGCATTCTTTCCTCCCACATCTGCTGGCCGGCTTCTCTTGTTTAGTTCATGCTTTACTCCAAAGATAACCCTGTAGAGAAACCTCCCCTGACCACACAGTGTAAGTAGCCAGACTACCTCCCTGACACTTTCTGCTGTAACACTCCGCTTAATTTTCTTCCTAATCCTTGTCAACTCTGGTTTTATATATTTTCTTGACTTCTGCATTAGACTTTAATTCATTTTTATAACTCAGATCATCTAGAAAGTGCCTGACCCATAATAGGCACTCAGGAAATATTTGAATGTATGAACTTTTCACCCCTTTATCCACTTTTCTCATTAATTAGCTTTAATTAATTCATACGTAGTAGTGTATGGGAGGGAGGTAGTAGTGGGAAATACTGAGTCCAGTCGGTACCATCCACTAAATAGCCTGAGGCTAGTGAGAGGAAGGTGGATGGTGGGAATATGAAGGTAAAATGGAAAATGAAGATGAAAAGGTGCAAACCGGACTGACCAGTAGTGTCAGGCGGCTAATTGTGAAGCTGTCCTTTCCTGAATTGTCCCATCTGTCATCGATTTTGAAATTAATGTATAAATAGAAAATGCCTGCTGCACATTTCCTCCCAATCATTCTACTATTTTTCATATAGGAAAGTTAACATATTTAACAGAGAAGCATTCTAGAAATGTATGATTTATTATGTGTAAGAATCCCTCTTAGCTGATACCTGTTTGGTTAATTAAAAAATGTGCAGGCCAGAAGTTCTCCGTCACAACTACTCTGTTCTGCCTTTGTCATGGGAAGCAACTTTTGGCAATATATAAATGAAGAGGCGTGGCTGTCTTCCTAAAATAGCTACTTACCTAAACCACAGATGCGCTGGATTTGTAGACCCCTGATGGAGCAGGAGTTTTTCTTGCATAAACCACCCGCAATTCATCATCTGCGTTTTCTCCTTCAGTTTCTTTAAAGTGAAATGAGCCCTTGGCCACTCATCAGGCAGTCTTAGGGCAGGCTCTTGCTGAGTTTTTATGACTTGACTTCTCTTGGTTCGATACAGTTTTCCTTTGTAACACCTCTGTTGAGTATTTCCCAGCTTAGGTTTTTATGGAAACAGTTCTGCCTGTTCACAGTCATACTTGATTTGTGTTTATCTACTCCATATTGATTTATATAATTACAGTAATAGTAAAACTTGAATAAATGGGGCTGGTAATGAGCACAGCTGAGTCTTGGTGAGAATGCGCTGTGCTGGTGAGAGCTGAAGTCCAGTCAGAGGGCCTGTGGGGCAGGAGCTCTGAGTCTGCTTGCTGTGAGGACCATCAGTCCCGCACATCGGCTGGGTGGAGGTCAGATAAGAGAGCCTCTGTTGTGTTTACTTTGCAGACTTTGTTTTTGTTTTATAGAGAACTTATAGAAATGCTGGCAATTTCAAGAAACCAAAAGTTGCTACAGTCTGGAGAGGAGAACCAGGTAAGTGGTTTCTTTTTGAATTAAAAACAAAAAACCTGCGTCATTTCCTCAGTTTCCTGTTTATGTTTACTTTGTGTGAGAACAGGAAGATCAGACTATTAAATTATTAATTGCAGTTTTTAAATGGATTTTTTTGCATCATTTAGGTGAGATGTAATTGAGATATAGTTGACATATAATTATGTGATATTTAATACATTATTTAATATATTTAATGTCTTCTTTATATTTAATTATATATATTTAATATGTTAAATAATATATTTGATACAAATATATTTAATACATTAAACTGGATTAGCTTAATATGTATATCATTATGATTTGATATATGTGCACATTGCAAAGTTACCATTATAAGTTTAGTTAACATGTGAGATCTTAGTTCCCTGACCAGGGCAGGGATCCAGCCTGCACCTTCTACAGTGGAAGTACAGAGTCTTAATCACTGGATTTCCAAGGAAGTCTTTTTTATGATAAGACCATTTAAGAAAATTGCAAGGAAGGTGGAGGTGGCACCTTTTCATGTACCTGTTGGCAATTTGTATGTGTTTGGAAAAATGTCTGTTGCATTCTGCACATTTTTAAGAACTTCATGTTGCTGAGATGTACTCTTTGCAACTTTCAGATTTCAGTACTGTGTTCTTACTTACAGTCACCATGCTGTACGTTACAGTTCCAGAATTCACTTGTCTGACAGCTGGAAGTTTGTACCTTTTGACCACCTTCACCCATTTGACTCCCTTCCCTCTGGCAGCCACCAACCTGAGCTCTTTTCTTGTGTGTTGGCTTTTTTACATTCCTCGGGTAACTGAGATCATACAATGTCTTTCTGTCTGACTTTACTTCCTTTAATGTGATGTTCTATAAGGTCCATGCATGTTATTCCAAATGCCAGGATTTCCTTTTTGTGGATGAATGATACTCCTTTGTGTGTATGTGCATGTGTATAGATCTACATCACATTTTCTTTTTCCATTCATCCATTCATGGACACTTAGATTACTTCCATGTATTGGCTATTGTGAATAATGCTGCAGTGAACATACGAGTGCAAATATCTTTTTGCAAGTAGTGATTTCATTGCTTTTGGATAAATACCCGGAAACAATTGCTGGATCATATGGTGGTTCTTTTTTTTTTTTTAACTTTTTAAGTGTCCTCCACACTTAGTGGAATGTTTTCCGCAGTAGTTGCACTAATTTAGATCGCTGCCAACAGTGTACTAAGGGTTCCTCTTTCTCCACATTCTTGCCAACTCTTGTTATCGTTTGTCTTTCTGACGATACCACCTAGCTGGTGCAAGGCAATATCCAGTTGTGATTTTGATTTGCATTTCCCTGATGATTAGTGATATTGGGTGCCTTTGCTTCTGGTTTTGTTCATTTGTGTATCTTTGGAGAAATGTCTGTTCAGTCCCCGGTGTCAGCTAACATACATACATGCTTAGTTGCTCAGTCGTGTCTGACTCTTGCAACCCCATGGACAACCTGCCAGGCTCCTCTGTCCATGGGATTTTCCAGGCAAGATTACTGGAGTGGGTTGCCAGGGCTGTCAACTAAAATCATCTCAAATTTTGCCTTCCCTGAGAAATGAATAAGCCTGCTCATTTTGGCATATTGCTAGTTCTGAAAGATTTCTTTTGTATGAAAGAATAGCATATAATTAGAAAAAGTAGAAAATCTTGATTAATCTTTCTAAAAGAATCATAGATACGCTATTTTTATTTCTAATAATGATTAGAAAATAATACTTTGAAGGTGTTAAGATTTTGAGGACTTGCCAGTTCACGTGTGGCTGGTTTCATTGGAAATGTAGTTCTTCAGTATTCTCTTGTCTGTTTTAACCAACTATTATCTCACAGGTCCTGGAGTTGTTAATTCACAGAGATGGGGAATTTCAGGAACTAATGAAATTGGCACTTAATCAGGGAAAAATCCATCATGAAATGCAAGTTTTAGAAAAAGAAGTAGAAAAGAGAGACAGTGATATTCAGCAACTACAAAAACAGCTAAAGGAAGCAGAACAGATACTGGTAAGCTGATAGAGGCTGGTTCTTAATGTAAAAAGGGCTATTATTTACTCTATTTACAAAAAATAAACCTATTTTCAGAATTTTGAAGTGGCAGAAAACTTGAATCTCCAGTCTAAAATCTAACCAAACTTGTCACTTTCATTAGATGAAAGACCATGTCATTCACTTTTTAATTATTTTCAGATACTCTGCATTTCTTTAGAACCATATTTTCATTATTTAAAGATTTCACGTGATTGAATTCACCGAAGTATGACATTTTACTTTTATCCTATCCTCATATAAGTTTCATTTATTAATAGTCTAAATCTTCAGTTTTAGAAATTTTGCAATCAGTAAAAATATATACCAATTTTATAAATTGATTAAAATTTACATTAATTTATGTCATCTTCCATCTTAAATGAGGTGGGATTTGGATATGTCGAGGACTCTTAGTTTTTCTTGTTCTACTATTTCAAAGAGACAATTTATTTGTTCAGTTATTTCTCTCAGTGCTGACCTACGTAATTGTTATGTGGTGGTATTGCAGGAAGAGCTGAGTTTGATTCTCATTCGGACCAGACTTTGCAGGCTCTTCTCTAAAGACAGTGAACATGAGGGCTAGAAAAAGAATAAATCTTGTGAGTTAGACAATGGCAACTGACAGTTTTACTAGCGCCCCCTGGTACACTAGTGTATTAGCTTAATCTTAACGCTTTTATGAGGTCAGTACCATTTTTCTATTTTTACAGATGAAACCATGATTTTAAATGAATACCTATCTTGCCCAAGAGAGTAAAAGTAGAGAGACGGAACTTAAACCTAGATCTCTCTGCCTGCCTGCTTTTACCCGCTGTGTTCTGGCTAAGGATGCACATGCTAGGGTCAGCCTCGTTTTACCCTGAGTTTGTCTGTGCCCAGGGGGGTATGTGGAAGAGCTCATTATAAGAGTCATTGTGCATTGATAATGTATAAATGAGTGACACTCTCAACCTACAAACTTACCTTGTAAACTAGAAAAAAAATAGTTTTGGTGTTTTATCCTTGAACCAGATGTAAGGATTGTTTTGGGAGTAGTACCTGGTCTGTTTTCTGCATTCTTATGATAGAAGACATAAAGCAAAAATGGTAGCGAACAATCCAATATGTTTTGTTTCCAACAATTAATTTGTGAATGGAGGCTAATTCATAAATACATAAATATGGTATTTTTCTCATTGATTATAGCTGATGTAAATGATACCCAAGTGGTATTTCAGAATATTACAAATAAATTGTGGGGATTTCCAAGTTTTATATATTGTTTCTATGGGATAAATGATTTTGTGAATTAGGCCAAAAACTGGACTTGGTATAGTTCTGAATAATCTGTATTTCTTTTTAAAATGTTGTTTAAATTAGGCAACAGCTGTTTACCAAGCAAAAGAAAAACTCAAGTCAATAGAAAAAGCAAGGAAAGGTTAGTAATGTGGGGACATTAAATGACTTTCTGAAAGACTCAAGTTTTGGTTTCAAGAAACTGCTGCTGCTAAGTCACTTCAGTTGTGTCCAACTCTGTGCGACCCCATAGACGGCAGCCCACCAGGCTCCCCCATCCCTGGGATTCTCCAGGCAAGAACACTGGAGTGGGTTGCCATTTCCTTCTCCGATGCATGAAAGTGAAAAGTGAAAGTGAAGTCAAAAGCTCAATTGTGTCCGACTCCTAGCGACCCCATGGACTGCAGCCCACCAGGCCCCTCTGTCCATGGGATTTTCCAGGCAAGAGTACTGGAGTGGGGTCCCATTGCCTTCTCCATTCAAGAAACTGATGAGAGTATTAATGGTAGTCATGTCATGCTGTTAAAAAGTTTCCAATGAATTTCCATTGTGAAGTGTCTGCTATGTTACAGCCCTGTGCTGGACGTTGTTAGGGAGGTGTCACGTCCTTTTTCAGGTTACAAAATGAGATAAAGAAGTATGGCTATTACTTAAATGTGTAATAAAGACAGTGGGTTTTTTACATTGTTGGGAGAACAGAATATGGGCTGGAAACAATGTGATTTGAGGTGGACCTTGAAAGATGGGATGGAGGATGAGAGAGCATGCAGTGGACAATTCGAATAGGACTAGAGCACCATGAAGTCAGAACTGAGTAAGGCTTTGGGGTGTGCCCATTTGGTGGTGCTGGGAGACGCTCAGCCTGCCTTCTCGTCCTGTCTTGCTTTTCTCTTTAAAAGGCTTCCATTTTGGATCTTTTAGTTTGGATACTAAAAGTCAGAATTGTAATGAAAACCTTGGCTATTTGCTTTTCATGATTTGTAGGTATGATTTACATCTAAATTCCCTCTTTTCCTATTTTAGATTAACTGCTGTTAATGTTTGATGTGTGTTCGAGATTTTTCTTAGATGTGTAATACATATGTGACAATAATAATAGTAAAACTAGGCCATGCTATACATATTACTACTTACGTGCACTTTTTTTATGAATATAAAAAATGAAGTGTATGTATTAAGTGTAATTAAGTGTATTAAATAAATATGAAGTGTAACTGTGACATATGCACTGACAAACTTGTATGTTAGTAGGCTGAAGTGTTAAAACTCCTCTTGACTCTCTTAGGTGCTATTTCCTCTGAAGAAATAATTAAGTATGCACATAGGATTAGTGCAAGTAATGCTGTGTGCGCCCCACTGACCTGGGTCCCAGGTAAAAATGATTCTCTTTTTACTAGATACATGGTGGTTGTGAAAATTCTTAGGTAGCTATACATAAAATAGGAAAAAAGATTTAAATATAGAATGTATATATTTTAAAATACAAGGTAATATGTGATGATTCTAAAGCTGTATTTGTATACCTGGAAAACCCTGGCTGGCCAGAAGCCAACTTTTTCGAGGGATTTCCACAAGGGCTCCAGCCTGAGAGACAATCCCACCTCTTAGGGTATAAAGATGAAGCACTGGACACCAGGCAGCAGGTGCACAGGCTGCAGAAAGCTGGAGTAACTAAGGAACAGGAGAGAGAAACTGCAACGTGTATTGACAGCCAGGGACCTCGCGTAGAGCTCCAGCCTTTTGGGAGGATGGGAGTAGTTATTTTTAGTCACTCCTGACAGTGGTGTTTTGCCACAGCTTGAAACATTAAGGGTGGCTGCAGTTTTGGAGGGTAAATAATTTAGAGTTGGTGAGAAAATACCCCAGTATTGGTTCACATCTGGCCAACTTTTCATCAGCCCAGAACTAAACAGTGTGCTTTCATGTTTGGAAATGAACATCATTGGCTTCTGATTCTCTGCCCGAAAGTTATAGGAATTGGTCTTTTTTGCCGTACTGTGTGGCATGTGGGCTCTTACTTCCCTGACCAGGGATGGAACCTGAGGCCCCTGCAGTGAAAGCTGAGTCTTAATCAGTGCACTACCAGGGAAGTCCCCAGGAATTAGTCTTTAAATGACATGACAAAAAGGTTATTAGGAAAAGGTTTTAATTTAGAGGAATCAGGATTATAATTTTGTCATTTGGAATGGTTGCTGAAATGACAATTTTCATATAGTGTTATTGTGAAGATCTAAAGATATAAAAATACATGTAATTAAAATTTTAACATGTTCTTAATAGCAATTGATAAGATGACTTTAATATTCCAAAATTTAAAATGTGGCTTGAGTTTTTCAAAGTGAACCAAGGAAAATCAATATTTCAAAGAAGGTATTTAAGCATATTTCCATATGTGATTGAATTAAAAGCAGGCTGTATTTTTTAGGGGACCCACGGAGACCATACCCAACTGATTTGGAGATGAGAAGTGGATTACTGGGTCAGATGAACAATCCTTCCACTAATGGAGTAAACGGTCATCTCCCAGGGGACGCACTTGCAGCAGGCAGACTGCCAGGTATGTGTTAATCAGAACAGTACTTTGAGATGAAGGCTTTTTTTCAGAGATGATGATGAAGACAAAGACCTGGCTGTTGAACAAGTTTGAGGGTCTGGACCCATCTTATTTTAGTTGCTGCTTCTGCTGCTAAGTCACTTCAGTCGTGTCCGACTCTGTGCGACCCCATAGACGGCAGCCCAAGAGGCTCCCCCGTCCCTGGGATTCTCTAGGCAAGAACACTGGAGTGGGTTGCCATTGCCTTCTCCAATGCATGAAAGTGAGAAGTGAAAGTGAAGTCGCTCAGTCGTGTCCGACTCTTAGGGACCCCATGGACTGCAGCCTACCAGGCTTTTCCATCCATGGGATTTTCCAGGCAAGAGTACTGGAGTGGGGTGCCATTGCCTTCTCCGATTTTAGTTGCTAGAGTTAGTTAACTACCAGTTTATGCTGCTCTCTGCTTCCTGTCCTTTAAGACCGTTCTAGATGGAGGCTATGAAATTAGAATGTGATGTGAAAGTCACTCAGTCATGTCTGACTCTTTGCGACCCATGGACTAGAGAGTCCATGGAATTCTCCAGGTGAGAATACTGGAGTGGGTAGTCTTGCCCTTCTCCAGGGGATGTTCCCAACTCAGGGATTGAACCCAGGTCTCCCGCATTGCAGGTGGATTCTTTACCAGCTGAGCCACAAGGGAAGCCCCAAGAAATTAGAATAAGGTGATATTGTGCCATTTTCCTCAGGCATTAGGCCTCTCATTAACTTAAGCTCCAGACATGGTTTTTTTTTTTTTAATGAACCATACTTTATAAACAGAGTAAGAAGTATTCAGTTTAAAGGATACCACATGAACATACTTGTTAAAAACCCCCAAATTAACTAAGTGAATAACAAAGCTTCTAATGGACTTTTTACTAACTAAATAGAGTATGTTTTTTATGAGAGCTCATTCTGAGCTTCAGACCCCCTCTGGTTTCACGTAGAAGTCTACTTGTTTTCATCTGGTAGAACTTTTTAAAAGTTTTCTAAAAGGCATAAGAAAGGAAAAAATTTTTTGGGCAGTCACTTAATATTTTACATATCTCATGATTTTCCGTGTATTTTTTAAAATACCTATTCTAAATTTATTCAGCTCCACTGGGTCTTTGTCGTGGTTCGTGGGCTGTCTTTAGTTAACGGCAAGCTGGCTTCTCATTGAGGTGGCTTCTCTCGTTGCAGAGCACAGAGCAGCCTCAGTAGTTGGGCTGCACGGGCCCAGCTGCCCCGCTGTGGAATCCCAGTTCCTGGACCGGGGATTGAACCCTCGTTACTGGCATTGGCAGGCAGAGTCCTAGCCACTGGGAAGCCCCACCCTGTATTTTTTACATTGCTAAAAATGTACTCTAGATAATGCTTTTTCAGTGTTTAATGTTTTGTTGTCAGGCTGTCCCTGTGTTACTAAAAATGCTTTTGTGAACATTGTTAACTAAGACAAACTGGGAGTTCACTGTGCCTTAGATTCCCTTAGTATCACCTCATTTTTCTCATTGTGATTGTACCGTGTGTCAGTACAGTCCCAGCAGAAGACTGAAACTACACCAGCCCATCCAGCTGGGATGCCGCTGACATCCTGCACATCAACCAGGCACCACAGGAGGGAGTGCAGGCCCAGTAGGGGAAGAAGCCTTTTCCTCTTGTGGGCTTCCCTCCTAGCTTAGTCAGTAGAGTCTGCCTGCAATGCAGGAGACCTGGGTTTGATCCCTGGGTTGGGAAGTGCTCTGGAGAAGGAAGTGGCAACCCGCTCCAGTATTCTTGCCTGGAGAATCCCATGGACGGAGGAGCATGGTAGCCTACAGTCCATGGGGTCTCAAGAGTTGGGCACACGACTTGGTGACACCACCACCACCACCACCTGTGGAGTCCCTGCAGCGCCCTCTACGGGCAGAGCCGAACACTGTAGCTGCTGGCGGAGAACCGTGTTTAGGGTTCAGGGACAAGAGTGGAGGCTTAGAGGCAGCCTAAACTGCAATACTTAGTATAGTACACATTAGCTATTTATAATGTGTATATAGAGAGAATGTATAGAAAGTACTATACATGACCTGTTACATATTGTTAATATACGTGCATTATATATATATATATAGAGGAGACATTTGATTTGAAATTGTGACTGTCTTGAATAGTGAGTGTAGGAAAGTATGATTTAAAAAAAATAAATCATAGATTCTAGTTACTTTTTAAAACATCACATTTTTCCTTGATAAGTTTGATCATTAATTTGGCCAAATGTATATTTTGATTTCTAACCTTTAAAAAAATTTTCAAAGTATTTGCATGAAGGAAAGAAGAAGTGAATGAATCGTTAGTAGAAATGTTCTCATGTGTGCGTCTTTTTGTCCAGATGTCCTTGCTCCACAGTATCCATGGCAGTCAAATGACATGGCGATGAACATGTTACCACCAAACCACAGTCATGACTTTCTGTTGGAACCTCCAGGGCACAACAAAGAAAACGAGGATGATGTAGAGGTTATGTCAACGGACTCCTCAAGCAGCAGCAGTGACTCTGATTAGAGACCGTAAGACAAAGAGCATACAGAATTGAATACTATAGAAATCTGTTTCTTAAATGGCAAAAGTGGAAAGCTAGCCAGGTGATGTTGGCTGTAGTAGAATTGTTCTGCCCATTAAAAATCATAGTGGACTTTCTTTTTAAGCCAAAAATTATGGTTTCAGTTCTAAACCACTAGGTTAATACTTAAAGAAGAATCACACTGTACTGTTGGGGTGAAGCTTTTTCAGTTCAATGCTGTCTTACCTTGTTCTGTTCCAGTTGTGTTGGACTTGTGCACAGTACTGGAAGTAAGATTTGAGGGAAACGACCCATGTACATATCACTAACAGGGTTGGAATTATTTAGAAAAGCATAAGCAAGAGCAGCAGATCACTGCATTATATAACAGAAACCTTCATTTGAAAGTAAAGGCTATTTAACTTTCTGTCACAGGAAGAGGAGAAATCATCTCAATTTATACTGTTTGTAATTATTGTATTTTTTTGTAAATAAACTTATTTTTGTTTGTATTCTTGTATGTTTTAAAAAATTTTTAAATGTACTTTCAGTGTAGGTGAGATATTTCTGTAAATCCAGTTGCATTTTGTACATACTTGAGAATCTGGAAGATGAACAAATATGATGCAGTATCATATATGTTCATATATGATATCAAATATGATGATGTACCCATCTGAACTGGTAATCCCAACTTTGGTAGGTTTCTCAAAGGCATAGACTGCCGTTCTTAGAAGAAACAAAATGAAGTAGGTTTTTTTTCTGACAACTTAGAAATGTCATAACAAACAAATTATAAGAAGTGTTTTAGAATGGAAAACACTCTCAGGCTTCACCTTCCCTCTTACTGCAGCTCCTAGAATCACTTTTTTTTCTGGTGGTTAACTACATTTTGATTTTTCAGTTTTAGACAGTACTGCATCGTTTACTCTTTTTCCTGGTATAGACTCTTATCTTTTTTAAAAAAAAAGGGCACACTATATATATTTTGTTTACAAAAAAAACAGCAGCCCATATTACGGATGTTAGATTTGTGCAGAGGACAACAACTAGTTACACTTTATCTCGAAAGTGGTATTTCTCAAGTGTGGCCACAAGCCAAGCGTATGAAAATCACTCGGGTGCTGTTAGAAGGCAGACTGAGGAATCTGCTTCTTAACCTGCTGAAGCGGCATCTGTGTGAAGCCTTCACATCCAAATCTAAGTACTGGAGCCCTAAAGCCCTTAAGGTCCCTGCCATTCACAACCCAAGAATCTTAGCACCTCTTCCCTTGAGGGGTTTTCACTTATAAACCAACACAAACAACACAACAAAAAATAAACCAAAATGGAAAAATAGGACTCAAGGAATACCTAGATTCTTTGAGTGTTGGTGGACCAGTGGATTGGAAAATGGCGTTCCACGTGTACCTCAAATGAAACTGCTGTGTACATGCTCATTTGGTGTTTATCTGTACAGCTCTACAACCTCTCACCCAAAACCCTTATCTCAGAACTTGGATTTTTAAAAAAATTCTAGAAAGTTAGCAGGACTTAAATATTGAATATTATAGAATAAACCCCCAGCAAGAACTGAAGAGGCATCTTATAAATTATGCATATTAAACCTTCATTTTAGGCACATTACACATACACACACACACGTTATTTAGCAATTTCCCCAACACAGGATTATTCCTGTTAAACTGATGATTGGTCTCCCGCCTGGTTTTGGACTTTGTACAGGTCTTTAACCTTCAGGACATCTCTATTTCAGACTTTAGCTTCTCTCTCTACAGCTCTAGAAACAGCTGTCCTTTATGTTCCTCAGACGTTTGGAGGGTCGGTGTAGGAGGACTTGCCTGGGATAGAGGACACATCGGGGCTTGACTGAACAAACACATGAAGAGCTATTTCAGACTTGCCAGCATCCTGGCAGAGTAAGGTATAGACATTTCATTTTAGGAGAATATTGCTAGTCAGTGTATTAGTTTTTTCTATTAAAGGCAATTCTCAACCATTTAAGAATTAACTGCTTACTCAACAGCTCTAAATCTTATTCTGGCCATTCGCTCTTTTAGAGAAATATTTAGAGTGATTACTGGATGCCACTGTACATGTCAGATGCTGAGAAAGTGCAATCCCCCTCTAAATAGAAAAGTTACCTTTTTACTTTTTGCTATAAATAAAGAGCCCAGATTGGTTTTTCTCTTTCCATTGAAGTAAACCGTCATGTCTAGTTTGGTGAATTTAAAACAAATGGAAAACCTCACAAGCTCCTAATGAATTTGTCTACTAAAATTTTTAAAAAGTAGATAACGGAAGAAACTTGTAGTTTATGTTAAGTTTCTGAAACTATAACCTGTTTATATAGTACTAGCTAGCATAAAGACATACCTCAATGAATTCCCAATCAACATACTTGGGATTAAATTATTGAGTTTCATCCACAAGGCTTGCCTGGGTTCTTCTTATTAAGCCTCCCATATCTGCCATTCAAGGAGGAGGCTTCGTAAAGAATCTGCCTGCAATGTGGGAGACCCAGGTTTGAAACCTGGGTTGGGAAGATCCCCTGAAGAAGGGCATGGCAACCCACTCTAGTATTCCTGCCTGGAGAATTCACGGACAGAGGAGCCTGGTGGGCTGTAGTCTATGCAGTGGCAAAGAGTCAGACACAACTGAGCAACTAACACTTTCACTTCACTTTCAGGGACAGAAAGGGGTTAAGTCGGTTGAAGACAGTAAAACTAATGAGCAGGCAAGAGAAGGATGTGAATAATCAAATAGGAGTAGGAAGAACTGAAATTCATTAGTTCAAGGAACATAGACTAATTTTACTTGAGCTCACTCTAAAACAAGTTTGTCAGAACAGAAAATGAGATTTGTAAATGGTAAACTCTACAATGTGCACATACAATTTAGAAAAAGCAAGCAATTAAAAACTTTAAAAATGATCCTCATTCATTGGAAAAATTCTTTTGTAGCATGTATTACAACAGTACTTGAGTCTTCTGACAGGGCAAAATTCAAATATAACAAGCTCTAGGAGAAGCAAGGGATTTTATAGAAATGGGTTCATGATGAAAAAAGATGAATTTATGGTCTAATTCAGCAGTTCTCCAACTTTGGTTTTGAATCTTATTACACTCTTAAAAATTACTGAGGACCTAAAGATTAAAAGAAAATCTTTTTCTAACTGATAAACAAACTTAATAAGGTGCATATGTGCGTGCTCAGGCATGTCCAACTCCTTGTGACCCCATGGACTGCAGCCTGCCAGGCTCCGTCCATGGGGTTTCCCAGGCAAGAATACTGCAGTGGGTTGTCATTAAACAAAAAATATTAGAACTGATAAATGAATTTAGCAAGGTAGCAGGATATAAGATGAATTACATAAATCTATTATATTTCTTTACACTAAAAACAGTATCAGAAAGTGAAAAATAATCCCTTTTAAAATCACATTAAAAAAAAAACAAAACACACACTTAGGAAAAAACCTGAGCTAGGAGGAGAAAGACTTATATGCTGACAACTATAAAACATTGATAAAGGAAATTGATGATTTTTAAAAAAATGTAAAGCTATCCCACGCTCCCAGACTGGAAGAATATTATTAATGTGGCCATATTATCCAAAGCAAATTACATATTTAATGCAATCTCTATCAAATTACCCAAACATTTTTCACAGAACCAGGAAAAAATGATCCTAAAATGTATATGGAGCCACAGAAAACCCAGAATTGCCAAAGCAATTCTAAGGAAAAAGAGCAAAGCTGGAGGTATAACCCTCCCAGACTTCTGACAACACTAGGGTATCAAAACAGCGTGATACTAGTAACGAAAACAGACATCCGGATCAATGGAACAGAAGAGAGAGCCCAGAAATAAACCCACACCAGTTAATCTTTGACAAAAGAGATAAAAAATGGAGAGAAGACAGTCTCTTCAGCAAGTGGTGTTGGAAAAGTTTGAAAGTTGCATCAAAATCAGTGAAGTTAGAACACTCCCTTTTATTTTTTTTCTCCCTTTTACTATACACAAAAATAAACTCAAAATGGCTTAAAGACTTCAATAAGACATGACATTATAAAACTTCTAGAAAAGAACACAGGCAAAACTCTGACATAAAATTGTACCAATGTTTTCTTAGGTCAGTTTCCCAAGGCCAAAGAAATAAAAGCAAAAATAAACAAATGGGACTTAGTCAAACTTGTAAGCTTT
The DNA here is from genome assembly GCF_003369695.1 of Bos indicus x Bos taurus. Classification (NCBI taxonomy): domain Eukaryota; kingdom Metazoa; phylum Chordata; class Mammalia; order Artiodactyla; family Bovidae; genus Bos; species Bos indicus x Bos taurus. The sequence continues at coordinate 17,699,605 of NC_040087.1, read as the reverse complement.
TGCACAGCAAGGGAAACCATAAACAAAACAAAATGACAACCTACAGAATGGGAGAGAATATCTGCAAATTATGCAACCGACATGCAGCTCAACATCAAAAAAAACCCCCAAAATCATAAAAGTGAGAAGACTTAAACATCATTTCTCCAAAGACATACAGGTGGCCAAGAGCCATAAGAAAAGATGCTCAATATCACAAATCAAAACTATGATGAGGTACTACTTCATACCAGTCAGAACGGTCATCATTGAAAAGTCTACAAGTAAATGCTGAGGAGGGTGGGGAAGACAATGGAACCCTACTACACTGTTGGTGGGAATGTACACTGTGCGGCCACTGAAGAGGACAGGAAGGAGGTTCCCTAAAAAAACTAAGATGCCATACAATCCAGAAATCCCCCTTCTGGGCAGATACTCAGAAAAGATGAAGATGAATTTGAAAAAATTAACACACCCAACGTTCACAGCAGCACTATTTACAATAGCTGAGACGTGAAAACGACCTAAGCGTCCATCAACAGATGAATGGATAAAGAATGGCACATATACACAATGGAGTATTAGCCACAAAAACAATGAAATAACGCCACCTGCAGCAACACGGGTGGACCCAGACACACTCAGGCAGGCAGAGAAAGACAAATATCATGACATCACTAATACACGGACTCTAAAAAAATGATACAAAGGAACTTATTTACAAAACAGACTCACAGATGCAGGGAAAAGGCATGATTACCAGAAGGGAAAGGAGATGGGGAGGGACAAATTAGGAGTTTGGGATTAACAAATACACACTTTATGTGTATAAAACAGATAAACAATAAGGACATACTGTATAATACATGGAACTATATTTATCTTACAACAGTCTGTAATGGAAAAGAATCTGAAAATGTGTGTGCATTAATACCTATCTAAATCACTCTGGTACGTACCTGAAACTAACACTACGTTGTAAACAACTATACTTCATAAAAAAAAAAAACCCAACCAAACAAAAAACTGAGGCCCCAAACAGTTTTTGTAGGATGTTATCTAGTAATAGTATCATACTAGCAACTAAAACTGATAAATTCTAAGAATTCTTTTATTTATTTACAAATAACAAAAACCCATAACACAAAACTTGTATGTTAACATAATTTTTATAAAAAATATAGATGTTTTTCTTAAAAAAAAAAAAAAAGTGGATGCATGGCATTGTTTTACATTTTTTTGTCCATTTCTTCCACATCTAGCTTACTAGGAGAGAGCTAGATTTTCTTCTCTGCTTTGCAGTCACTCTACTAGAGTAACCTATAACACGCAGTTTCTGGAAAACTCCTCTGTGGATGTGACAAAAGCGACTCTGACCCCGAGGACCTTTGAAAGGGCCTTGAGGACTTCTTCGGACCATACTGAGAACTGCCGCCCTAGTCTAATTACATTTCACATACAAGGAAGTTGAATCTCGAGAGAGATCAACTGAGATCCAAAATGGTAAGGCCTGTTAACAATGGGATACAGATCCTGGATGGTTTAACTCGCTTCCCTAGGTTTACATTCCCAATCAGAAATACAGCCTAACGACCTGTCCTGTCTGCTCTAGTGGTAGGAACTGTCAAAATATATTAACAACAGAACAGGAAAGGAAAACCAACAAGTGTGATAAATTCTGTGGTAGCACTTGAATTAGGATCTCTACTAGAACTGAAACACTAAGACGAATTCCACTGCACTCTCCTCCACACACACTGGTAGTGACACATCAATACCAGAGCAATACAGAAAGCGGAATTACCACTTATAACATCACCAATTGTCACGTGTTCTGAATCTGAAGCACAGTTCATGACACAATCTCTGAAAATTCTTCACAAGTACTGAATGAAAAGGTGTTGGGTATATTAAGAGACTACAAATAAACTGTCCATCACGTGGGACTTCTCAGGTAAAATGGAGTTGTTCTGAAATGTAGATATTTTTTATTCTTTAACAGGACCTTATTTTGCCTTTTATGTATTGGGTTGGCCCAAAAGTTCTTTTGATTTTTAAGCAAAAATAAAAACCACATTTTTCACTTTCACCAAGAACTGAACTGAACAATGTATTCACCGTTTTGTTCCACTACCTTCTGCCATTTTTCAGGCAACTTCATAATTCCATCTTCCCAAAACTTTTTATCTTTTTGAGCAAAGAACTGTTCCAGGTGCCTTTTGCAGTCTTCCAGGGAACTGAAATTTTTTCCATTGAGAGAATTTTGTAAAGACCGAAATAAATGGTAATCTGAAGGTGCAATGTCTGGGGAATATGGTGGAGGAATCAGAACTTCCCAGCCAAGCTGTAACAATTTTTGTCTGGTCATCAAAGAAACATGTGGTCTTGCATTATCCTGATGAAAGATTATGCACTTTCTGTCGGCTGATTCTGGACGCTTTTCATTGAGTGCTGCTTTCAGCTGGTCCAACTGGGAGCAGTACTTCTTGGAATTGATGGATTGGTTTTCTGGAAGGAGCTCATAATAAAGGACTCCCATCCAATCCCACCATATACACAACATCACCCTCTTTGGATGAAGACCGGCCTTTGGCATGGCTGGCGGTGGTTCATTTCGCTTGTCCCATGATCTCTTCCGTTCCACATTATTGAACAGTATCCATTTCTCATTGCCTGTCACAATTTGTTTTAAAAACGGAACACTTTCATTACGTTTCAGTAGAGAATCACAAGTGGAAATACGATCAAGAAGGTTTTTCTGGCTTAACTTAAGTGGAACCCAAACATCAAAGCGATTAACATAACCAAGCTGGTGCAAATGGTTTTCAACGCTCGATTTGGATATTTTGAGTATGTCGGCTATCTCTCGTGTGGTATAATGTTGATTGCTCTCAATTAATGTCTCAATTTGATTGCTATCCACTTCAACTGGTCTACCTGACCGTGGAGCATCATACAGAGAGAAATCTCCAGCACGAAACTTTGCAAACCACTTTTGACATGTTCGCTCAGTCACAGCACCTTCTCCATACTCTGCACAAATCTTTTTTTTTGTATCCGTTGCATTTTTACCTTTCTTGAAATAATCAAGCATAATATGCCGAAATTGTTGCCTTTTTTCTTCCATCTTCAATATTAAAATGGCTACCCCCCAAATTCACCAATTTTGATAAGTTTCTTTTAAAAAATGCACATTGCTGTGACAGGTGTCATAATACAATCTCACAAAATTGTTTTAAATGAAGTTAGAGACAACCAAGCAAGACTATAGGCATCGTACAAAAAAAATCTAACTGAACTTTTTGGCCAACCCATTAAAAAAAAAAACCAACTCAGTGAATCTCCTTGTTCACCTCTAGGTGACTTCCTTTATATCCTACCAGATGATCCAAATCTTCTTTAAAAGGATCGTAGCCTTGTTCTTTTAAACAACGTAGTCCCCAGAAAAGCTGGTCCAGGGGAGGAAATTCTTCCCAAGGAACCCACTCCCAACCTAGAAAAGAAAGACATTAAAGCAATTTCTTCAGTTGAAACAAAGCATATTCATTTTGGCTAGTTAACCTGTACTAAGAAAAATTAAAAAGTGATTTGCTACTAATAAAATGAAGCGCAAGAGTGATGCTACACATTATCTTGGCTATACAAACATGATTTTCAGTGGCTCAGCAGTAAAGAATCTGCCTGTGATTCGGGTATGTGGCAGGAGCTGTGGGTCAGGAAGATTCCCTGGAGGGCATGGCAACCCACTCCAGTATTCTTGCCTGGATAATCTCATGGACAGAGGAGCCTGGTGGGCTACAGTCCATGGGGTTGCAAAGAGACATGACTGAGTGTGTACAGATGCTCACGACAGGTGAATGTTTAAATATTATGATATTAACAACAAAAATACAATGATTATTAAGAATTCTATGTTCTAAATTAGTTTATGATTACATGTATATATCTATGTGTAATTACTGTTTCTTTCATTAAGCATTTCTCTGCCTATAAAATACAGATATGTAGTTTCACTCTGGGAAGGAAGGGGACAAAGAATCCATGAACCTGGAACAAGCTCTGGAAGGGCTGCTCAGTACCTGTGACCACACAGAATGGGGGTGGGGGCGAGGAGAGGTGGGGGACGAAGAGGGGAGGCACACACTAACCACGTGTTGCAAGATGCTCAGTTAGCTGAGCCTCCTAGAGAAGGAAGCATCTGGGTAATCCCTCTAATTATAATCTGACGGCCGGAGGAAAGATGCAGTGACTAGAGGACTGAAGCAGGCTGTTCAGATCCAGGGCCCGATGAACACGGGGCAGAGTGCATGCCTGTAATATAAATAAAGACCCCGAGCCACTGTACCTTGGCCAGTTATCAGCTCCCCTAGTGAATTTGGTACAATCCTGCCTTCCCATTCTTAAGGCGTGAATCATTTTTTTTGTACCCTAGTCCAGCTGAAGGCCTTTGGATCCTTCTTGTGTTTTTCTTCATGTGATATCATGAAATAAGAAATATGTATTTGGTCTTCATCTCTGTTTCCTGGCAGGATTCCTAAAACCTTTGTATTAATAATTTCCTGAGTGACAGGGATCAGAGGAGCATCTTTTTGTTTTCCATAATAAGCCCCTTTCAACCAAGGCTGAGTCAATGTTAATGAGATGGCTGGTGGCTCCTACACAGTTTCGGGAAGTGGGTGCTGACTAGAAAGACAGAGGCATCATCACAGGGTTGGAACTTTCAGCCCACCGCTGACCCCCACACTCCACCTTAGGGAGGGGGAGAGGGGCTGGAGGTTTGAGTTAATCAATGGGCAATGGTTTACTCAATCACAATAATAATAATCCCATAACGTAATGATCCTTCATAAAAACTCCACACAACTGGGTTCAGAAAGCTTCAGAGTTGAACACGTCAAGCTGCTGGGAGGGTGGTGCATCCATGCCCCCGCCCCCACACCTTGCCATGTTGTTGTTTAAACCCTGACTCTTTTGTGACCCCATGGGCTGTAGCCCATCAGGCTTCTCTGTCCATGGGATTATCCAGGCAAGAATATTGGAGTGGGTTGCCATTTCCCCTCCAGGGGATCTTCCTGACCCACAGATCGAACCCCCATCTCCCGCACTGGCAGGTGGATTCTTTACCTATGAGCCAGCAGGGAAGCCCCAGGGACAAAGTGTAGTACACAGTAAATAAAAGGATATCAATTACTGTCATTAAAGCTTTCAGAGCACTCAATTCAACACAGAAGGCAACAGATTAGGTGTTTTGCAAGTTAATCATTTTCTATAAAAGAAAGTTACTATCTCTCTTGCACAGGTGAGAAAACTGAGGAAGGCACATTAAATGTTTTGCTTAAAAAAGTCAGTTTGAAACAAAATTAAACACTAGCAATAAAACTAACACTGAGTACTTACTGTGTTCATTAGGACCGGCCCACTGTAGGTAATAACTCATTTCATCCTTACAACAACCCATCTGAGGTAGCTACTATTATAACAAATGAGAAAAGAGGCCCAGAGACCTAAAGAACTTGGCTGGAGGTCACAAATCTCTACGCGGAAGAACCAAGCAGTCTGGCTCTAGACCCATTCTCTTTCCTGTTCTATCCTTATGTCTTCAGAACTTAAGTAGATTTAAGCTCTAATTAAAGTATAATTACATTCTAACTCTCTTCATATGGTGACATAATCTTCCTTCAGACATGCTCTCGTAGAAAACGCACTATTGTATGTCATTCTCTTACTTTCATTCTTTTCAGGCTCTACATTCTTTGGTTCTGAATCATGAGTCAGGTCCACCTCTCCTTTCATTAAAATAGTGACATAATGGTAATTCTCTTTCTCAATGAAAGAATTCACAACCGAGGCAAAGCGAACATTTTTCAGGTGAAGAGCTGCTTCTTCCCAGGTTTCCCTTTGAGCACATTCTTCCCAGGTTTCACTGGAAAACAGAAACACACCACCATATTCGATTCTATTTATTCATTTTTTTTTTTTAGTCATGAAATTTCTGGCTAGAAATTTCCAGTGTAACCCAAAAGAGCTGTAATTGATCCATGCTTAAAAACAATAAAACAACAACCCTTAGATACTGTTTATCCTGTATCTAGTTATCTGAAGACCAAAAGGACTTCATATTGAACAACAAAAAACGAACATTTAGCCAATCCAGCACTAGTTCGCTTGCCCAGAAGCAGCATGCAACCAGGTGGTCTGATGTATCAGTTAAGAGCACAGGCCTCGTCGTTAACTAGACCTAGGTTTGAGTTCAAAGTCCATTCCTTTCCACTTTGGATAAGTAAAAAGATAATGCTACTTTCTCACAGGCTTGTTGTAAGTGTATCAAGAAGTAAGTAAAGTCTTTTCCAGTAGGTTCAGAATTTCAGTTTATGCCTCAAAATTGAGAACAAAAGGCATTCATAAAATATTAAAATACACTTATGTGATTAGTTCACCTTCAATATGATCCATAATAACTAGATATTGACAAGAACTGATACTCTAAAAGTTACCAAAACCTGCATATAAATTAAAACATTTCACTGTACAGTTATCATATATGAAACAAGATTAAAAATATACAGTATCCCCCTTTAGAAATGGTTCCAAATGGAATTTTATAGTCAGATAAAGTATGTGAGTATCAAGTGAAAACAAGTATGAAAAGAAATCTGTGTGGTTCAGTGACTTTTAGATTAAATTTCCTTATATTTATGAAGCACTTTAGTATGTGAGATATTCAGCAAAAAAGAATACTGTTTCTCTATTTTTTCTACCTTGACTATTTCTCTAATTATCTAATCTACCCTCACTCTACCCATTAGACAGATCTTTGTGGAAGGAGGAAAGTTGTGAGTTTTCAGGCTTGTAGGAATGTTCCCTTCCTTCCTGATGGGGGGCCAACTCTGCCCCCAAACCAAGAGGCGCTCCAAGAGAAATAAATGGTCACGGAGACGGGTGACCACTGACTCTCAAGGAGGCACCGGTGCGTTACCCCCACTTAAAGGGCTGAGCTGTGGAAGCATACAGGGCTGCCCGGTGCCTCAGAGCAGAGGACCAGCAGGGAATGAGCTGTGGAAGTCTGAAGCGCATCCCGAGGTGTCAGGGATGCACGTGAACACAGCAGCTCATCCCCTCTTTAGGCATTTGGACGGTAGGGGACTGGCGAAAGCAGCCCACGATGGCTGAGCAGAGAAAATAAGCGGCCGTGAGAGCATCGTGTTTTCTCCGGGCCAAGCAGATGCTGTGAGACTACCGGGAACCCGGCAGAAAGAAAATGTAGCGCGGTGTGCTAGCTAGCACCAGGAGCTGGCGGCCAGCATCACAAGAAGTTTTTGGTCACCTGTGTTAGGGAACTGTGCAGTGCAGAAATCCTTGTAGGATTGGAGGACTTCCAACCAGCCACCAAACACACCCTCAGAAAGAGCGCACACGTGAATACTGCACCCAGAGGGCACCTGGAGCGCAGCAGCACCACCCAGGGAACGCTCTGCGCCCTCCCCTCCGACTTCGGCACTCTCGGGATAAAGAAATCAGAAACACTGAGAAGAGGAGGCGGCAGAGAGAGAGAGCAAAACATGGGCCCGCACCTCCTCTCCCCACCACAAAGGAAACACAAACGCCTGGAAGAGGACCAGAATACCAAAATACTACTTTTATTTTTCTTAATTTTTACGATGTTGTGTTGGTTTCTGCCACACAACAATGCCATCAGCCATAATTGTACATCCCCCCTCCCTCCATCCCGTTGATGGTGGGACAGGCTGAGACCTGGGACCCTTATGTCTCCTCTCCTCTATCCGGCAGAACAAAAAGAAACAATGAGGGACCCAAAATAAGTAGACCAGAGCACAGCTGCCATGCACAGCTGGCACAAATTATGAACAAGATTCAAAAACCCAACTGCCACTTGTGAGCTGCCAGGAGCAAAAGCAGGGTACCTCACATGATTTCTGCACTCAGCACCATCAAGGGGTGTGCTTGTCTGTGCAATTTGATTTTTAATCTAGTAATTTTATTATTTATTAAGCGATAGCTTGCTGCTGCTGCTAAGTTGCTTCAGTTGTGTCCGACTCTGTGCGACCCTATGGACTGTAGCCCGCCAGGCTCCCTCTGTCCATGGGATTCTCCAGGCAAGAATACTGGAGTGGGTTGCCATTTCATGCTTAATGAGATCTTCCCGACCTGCTTCTGTTATATCTCCTGCATTGGCAGGCGGATTCTTTACCACTGCGGCACCTGGGAAGCCCCTTGAACGTTTCTGATGCTGTTTATCTGCTGCAGAGGTCATCCTTATTCTCACTATGAGATAGGATGGGACCCTTTCCGGGATGCTCGCACCTGGACAAAGTTAGAGACTAAAAATAACGCATGCACAGTTGGGGCAATTAAAGACAAACTACAAAAAAAGCCACAAACCTACAGCCATTTGTGAGTTGCTCAGAGCGAAGCAGGGTTACCAGGCATGATTTCCGCACACAGAACCACCAAAGGAGCAGGCGGATCACTTAAGCCGCACCTTCTGCGCAACCCGCAGATCCATACCTACGCCCCACTCCATTTAAGAAACCAGCTCACCACCACCTCCCGCTCCAGGAGAGCGAGCAAGGGCACCTGTTTCTTGTTCTCGCTCCCTCCCTTCGGCTACAGCACGAGCCCCGACAAACCTCTGCCTAAATTCCTCCTCTGGCATCTTACCAATTTCTATCGATTAGAGAGTCCAAGAGCCTGGGTGAACCCACCTTCTAGGTCACTCTCAGCCTTTCTTCATTCACCCTTGTGTACAACTAAACTTTCTCTGTCGGTCTGACACCTCAATTCACAGAAAGTCAAAGCAGAGAGGGAGACCTTAGGGAGTACTTGGGACGATTTCCCCGTTTTAACGAGGGAGGTAGAGGCCCAGGGTTTCCGTTAACCATTCGCTTGGTTGGAGCGCTACGAAGACGTACGGAGGCAGGAAAGTATTATACTGCCTGCGTTTAAATAGCCAGCAAACCGTGCAAACATTTGAAGGGACAACTACACTACTCGAGGCCTGTAAATACGCACTTCCGGCCTTTCAAGCGCAAGCAGCAGGAAAAAGACAACTCACAGCGCCTAGCCGCGTCAGGGCTCGAGAGGAGCTGACCCCTCGAGGGCAGCTCGCACGCGGACGTGGCGACTCCTGCTCCCGCCTCGCCCAGAACAGCGCCCCCTGCCGGCCTCAGGCGAGAAAGACAAACGCGCGAGAAACGACGCAGCGTCAGCGCGCACTCACGCACGGATGCGCGCAGGCGGCGACGTCGTCCTCTGCGCGTACGTTTCGTTTTCCCAGTCAGCCAGGCGGCTGCTTACCCGAACTCCAAGTGGCCCCCGGGAAGCTGGAAACTGCCGGCTCCGAACGACCCTTTCCTCTTCCCCAGGAGGACGCAGCGAGGATGCCTGCCGCTGGTCACCACGACGCCCACTCCGACCCCCGGGCGCCGCCCCCGCGGCTCCACGCTGGCCGTCATCGCGCGAGAGGACCAGGCCGGCCGCGACGGGAAGTGACGTTTGGCTCGCCCCGCCCCCGCAGCCGCTGCCAATCAGCCTGAGCAGGTGAGGGCCTGCAAACCTGGCCTTGGTGGTCTGAGTCTCTACGTCTGTGCTTCACTTACGGCTTTCAAATTGTGATGTTTGTTTCCTCCCAGGGAACTGCGCGGCCGGAGTTTTTCGTTTAAACGAGTGCCGTTTACTGTGGATGTTTCAACGTTCATTATTTATGTATTCAGATTCCTCCACGCGCTTACCAGCCACCTACTTTTTTATAAACCTCTGTGCCTTTGCACATCCTTTTTTTATTTTTTTTAAAATGAGGTTCACTACAGTTAACTCATGGTATGTTCAATCGCTCAGTCGTGTTCGACTTTGCGACCCCTGGACTGTAGCCCTGTCCAAGGGAAGAATACTGGAGTGGGTTGGCATGCCCTCCTCCACGGGATCTTCCCAACCCAGAGGTCGAACCCAGTCTCCCACACTGCAGACGGATTCTTTTACTGTCTGAGCCATCACGGAAGCCCACACTCATGCTACGGTATCTCTAATCAGTGTAGTATCCGAGCAAGGACAAATAGTACAGAAACACCGTGATACAAGAGTATTAACAAATCATGGGAAGAAAATTAAGGACTAATTAATCAGTTACGCTGGTACAAATTAGTTTTCTATTTATCTTTCCAGTTTGCATGGCATGCACCAACAAAAAAATCCCAGCTGAATCAGAGTTGTTTGGTTTCTGGTTGGGGAGGATCTTTTTCTTAAATTTAATTTAAATTGTTTTACTTCTAAAATAATGTGCACATAATTTTAACAGGTGGTACAAACAGTGGAAGAATAACCTCATTTTCTACTCCTGCTTCCATTCACTTTTAATTCTGAGCTGTTATTTCTGACACTTGCTTACATATTTTTGAGTAGTATGCTTACACTGCATGTTATGGTAAATGAACTGATTAAACATTTTTAAAGTATCTCTTCTTCCACCCAGAAACTCAGCAGCCTTCAGTATGTTGTGTCCATAAAGATACTCCATGATATTTTCCCAAATAAAAATTGGCAACATATGAAAAGGAGACTATTGATATATCACGGCTAAATGGGGTTATTTCCAGAAATACAAGTCAGGCTTAATATTTGAAAACTCAATGTAATTCACCATTCTAAAAAAGGGAAAAAGGAAACAAATATAATCATCTTAATAGATGCAGGAAAATATCTGATAAAGTTCAGTACTCATTCAAGATTTAAGAAACAAGCAAACGGGAACCATTAAAAGGGTGCCACTTACTGAACTATATGCTTAAAAATGGTTAAGATGATAACTTTTATATGAGTTTTTTTTTTAATATTTATTTATTTGGTTGTGACAGCATGCAGGATCTTTTAGTTGTGGCAGGTGGGATCTAGTTTCCTGATGAGGGATTAAGCCCGGGTGCCCTGTGTTGGGATCCTTAGTCTTACCCATTGGACCACTAGGGAAGTCCCAGACAAGATATTAAAAAACAATAATAGTAAATGTTGGTAGAACAATGTGACATACAAATGTTAAAAGAAAGAGCCTTGATCTATATCTGGCACCATATCTAACAAGTCATACCAGGGCTTCCCTGGTAGCTCATCTGGTAAAGAATCCCCCTGCAATGCAGGAGACCCTGGTTGGATTCCTGGATCAGGAAGTTCCCCCCGGAGAAGGGAAAGGCTACCCACTCCTGTATACTTGGGTTTCCCTGGTAGCTCATTCTGTAAAGAATCCGCTGCAATGCAGGAGACCTGGGTTTGATCCCTGGGTCAGGAAGATCCCCTGGAGGAGGCCATGGCCACCCACTCCTGTATTCTTGCCTGGAGAATCCCATCAACAGAGGAGCCTGGCGGGCTGCAGTTCATGGGGTCGTAAAGAGTTGGACACTACTGAGCGACTAAGCACACATAACAAAATGGATTAGACCTACATAAAAACAGCTGAAAGTATAAACTTTCTAGAAGAAAATATGAGAAAATTTTTGTGATTTTGAGCTAGGCATAAACTTCTTAGATGTGACACCGAAGACATGATCCATAAAAGAAAAATTGTTAATTTGGACTTCATTAAACTTTAAAATTTACTCTGCGAGACATTGCTATGGACTGAATTGTATTTTCCCACAGACATATATTGGAGGCTCGCCCCCTCAATTATCTGATTGTGGGGGCTTTAGGAGGCTTGGATTCCCTGGTAACTCAGATGGTAAAGAATCCGCCTGCAATGCTGGAGACCTAGATTCAACCCCTGGGTGAGGAAGATCCTCTGGCGGAAGAAATGGCACCCCACTCCAGTAGTCTTGCCTGGAGAATTCCACGGACAGAGGAGCCTGGCAGCCTGCAAGTCCATGGGGTTGAAAAAAGTCGGTACATGACTGAGTGACTATCATTCACTCACTTAGGAGGCTTAGATGAGGTCATAAAGGTGGGATCTTCATGATGGGATTAGTACCTTTATGTAAATGGGCTGCCGTCTATGGGGTAGCACAGAGTCGGACACGACTGAAGAGACAGCCGCAGCAAGGCCACCAGAGAGCTTGAGCTCTCTCTCCACACCATGTGCAGACACAGCCAGAAGGTGGCAGTCTGCAAGCCAGAAAGAGAGCTCTCACCAGATACTGAATCTGCTGGCATCCCCATCTTGGACTTTTCAGGCTCCAGAATTGTGAGAAATAACTGTCTGCCGTTTAAACCACCCAGTCTATGATATTTGATTATAGAGGTTGATCTGCTAATACAAATTGTTTAAGAAAACGAGAAGACAAAATATAGGCTTCGGAGAAAATATTTGCAAAGCATATTTCTACTAAAGGACTGGAATAAGAATATGTAAGGAATCCTCAAAACCCAACAATAAAGCAAACAAGTCAATAAGTAAATAGTCAAAAGAATTGAAAATATTTGAAATATTTGAAAAGAATTGAAAATATTTCACCAAAAAGAAATATGGGTAGCACATAAGCACATGAAAAGATGCTCGTCATTAAAAACTGAACTACACTGAAGTACCTGTACATATTACAATGAATAAGATTAAAAAAAAAATGCAAAAAAACCCTGGTATTACCAAGTACTGGTAAGCATACAGACTAATTAGACCTCTCATACATTGTTGGTAGGAATGCAAAATAGTACGAACAGTTTGGCAGATAACTTATTTCATATAATGTTGAGCATATGCTTATCACACAACCCAGAAGTTCCATTCTTTGATGTATACCCAAGAGAAATGAAAACTTAGGTTCATTCAAAGACTTGTATGCAAATGTTACAGAAGCTTTATTCATAATCATCAAAAACTGGAAATAACTCAAACGTTCTTCAACTGTGAATGGATAAATCTACTATAGTATGCTCATATAATGGAAAATGACTCAGTAATACAAGGAACAACCAACATGGATGGGTCTCAGGTGAAAAAAATCATATATAAAAAGCTACCTGCTGTTTGGATCCATTTATATGACACTCTGAAAGAGGCAAGGCTACAGACACATAAAACAGGCCACTCTTGCCTGAGGCTGAGGGTGTAAAGAGCTTGAGCACAACAGGACCTGAGGGATTTTGGGGAGTGAAGCAACTGTCCTGGAACTGATTGTGGTGGTGGTGACATGGCTATGTGTTTGTCAAAGCTCAGAACTATACACTAAAATAGGTGAATTTTATTTTATGTACATTAAATCTCATTAAATCTGACTTAAAAAAAAAAAAAAGCAGAGTGCACTTTGGACTTGGAAAAGTGAAGTGAAGTCGCTCAGTCATGTCTGACTTTTTGTGACCCTATAGACTGTAGCCTACCAGGCTCCTCTGTCCATGGGATTTTCCAGGCAATAGTACTGGAGTGGATTGCCATTTCCTTCTCCAGGTGATCTTCCCAACCCAGGGCTCAAACCCGGGTCTCCCTCATTGTAGACAGACGCTTTACCGTCTGAGCCACCAGGGAAGTCGAAGAAAGGAAAAGTCAAGATGCAATTTAGCAATGGTAAGATTCAAGATCTTACAGAGCCTGGGACTTCCCTGGTGATTAACTCTGCACTTCCAATGCAAGGGGCATGGGTTTGATCCCTGGTCGGGGAACTAAGATCCCAGATGCTGGCGGCTTAGCCAAAAAAAAAAGAGAGACATTTCAGAGCTAAACTGCTCTATTAACAATACCTGAAGTTGTCATCCTTGTGGGTGGAGTTGTGGAAGTGATGACATCTCCTGGAAAGCTAGCGTTACGCTGGAGATAAGGGGAGGCAGTTTCCTCTGCTCACTGGGCCTTAGGAGATTCAGGGAGCCTGAGCTCTGGTGGGTGATGTTCATGGTCACAGCCCTTCTTGGTAAGGAGGGTAGCCTACTCCTAAAACACAGTAGGAAGTCTGGGGCTAATAGGAGTGTAGATAAGGAGATTCAGAAGAAGTCGCATTTAGTAGCCAGTTTGAAGTTTTCCTTTGTTCTGTGCCCAGTTGTGTCCAGCTCTTTGCAGCCCCATAGACTATAGCCTGCCTGCCTGGCTTCTCTGTCCATGGAACTGTCCAGGCAAGAATGCTGGAGTGGGTTGTCATTTCCTCCTCCAGGGGATCTTCCTGACCCAGGGATTGAACGGCTCTTTTGTATCCTGCATTGGCAGGCGGATTCTTTACCACTGTGCTGCCTGGGAAGCCTGAAGTTTTCCCTTACTATGCTGTAATTTCGTTTTACTATCCTGAAGCCTTCAATAAAATCTGGTTATACGTTACAGCCTGGTCTTAACTTGCCTTGAAGAGTTAGGATGGGCCTGAGTTTACCCTCCTATGAAGGAATAAAGGAAAAAGAAGGGCATCAGGCCGGAGAGCTTTGAGAGAGCATCAAATGTCAAAGCCATTTGATCAGTCTTTGATCTCACTGCACTATGTACTCGGAGCTGTACTTAACACATTTATATACTTGGATACTTGAACAAAAGCTATTGTCCACATTATCATTTAAGGAAACTAGAAAAAAAATTTTTCTCAAAATCTTTATGCTGATTGACATGCAATACAAATGGTTATAAAAGGGAAAAGGCACCGACCTGATGTTTAGGGATCCTACAAGAGAAGTGTAAATCAGCCCGCATGGATGTTGCTTACTCTAATTAGACAATCCACATAGCACAGTTCCTTTCTGCAGGACTGCCAACCCATTGAACAGGGCATACCAATAGTTACTGCAGCATTAGAACCTGACACATCTTAGCACTGCGTCTCTTCTTAGTTTACCTAGATTCTCAGCTGAAGGGTAAGGCTCTCAGGCACGGGGGACTCCCATGCCCAGTTCCAGGACTTCCTGGGAGGGCACACTTCTCCTCCCACCCATCCAGGCAAAAATATTGAATACCCACCATGGAGGGTGCTGGAAATCCCCCAGACTGACTATTTTGTCCAACTTCAATACATCGTTATTTTAATGAAAGTCTGTTTATTTTCCATACATTTTCTATTTATTATAATTGAGTCAGCTTTTTACCAGAAGGTTATCTGATCTTCCCCAGTGGCTCAGATGGTAAAAAATCTGCCTGCAATGCAGGAGACCCAGGTTCAATCCATGGGTCGGAAAGATCCCCTGGAGAAGGAAGGGCATGGCAACCCACTCCAGTACGCTTGCCTGGAGAATTCCATGGACAGAGGAGCCCGGCGGGGTATGGTCCATAGGGTTGCAAAGAGTCGAACACTACTGAAGCGACTTAGCACACATGCGTAGACCAAAGGAATAGAACAGAGAACCAAGATATAAACCCTTGTGTGGTTAACCAGCATTGTCCAGCTATTAGCTCCTTCAGATCCTCCCACCCTCAGTGTTTCGACTGAGGTCACCTTGTGGTGTTCCTCAGTCAGTGACTGAGATCACAGTTAGAGGCAGAGGTACAAGGCACTTTTATCCCACATCGGATTTATCTAACAGGCCGTTTTTGCTCCAGAGCTCCCTACTGGGTTAGCAGTCTTGTGGTCAGGTTATTGTTTGATGGCTTCCCTGCTCAATCTTTTTCCCTCACTGTTTCTTAAGAAGCATCAATAAAGCTTCAGCACTCCCAACTCAATCTCTGTATCCACTTCGTGTGTCTGTTGTCAGGCGGTGGTTTGTCTGGTGACTAGATGATGTGGGGTGGCCTCCCTTCCTTGTGATTAGCAGGCTGTGGTTGGGATAAGAGGAGGAGTGAGTCACGTGTCACTCATCATTCAGAAGGGCAGCCTGGACTTGTTCTCATGGTGAGTGATTCAAGAGCAGCAAAAAGGCAAGTCCCAGCACACAAGCACTTTTCAAGCTCGTTACATTTATTAATGTTTCATGTGCCAAAGCCAGCCACGTGGCTGGCCAACCTGATTTAAGAATGGAGAAAATAGCCTCGGCTCCTCAGTGGGAACGTCTGCCAACTGACACTGCGAGGTGTGGATGCCAGAAGACTGGCCATTTTCATAATCTACCAGAGAGACCTTGGTAGAGTTAGCCAACTCCAGCTTACTCTAAAGTAAAATGAGAATAATGAGTGCCTATGACAGCTGAAAGGGTTATTGAAAAACTTACATAGGACACAGTGAGTAGAGGGTCTGCTGTGGTATATGCCTCACAGTGGGGCTTCCCTGGTAGCTCAGGGGTAAAGAATTACCCCCTGCCATTGCAGGAAACGCGGGTTCAATCCCTGGGTCGGAGAGATCCCCTGGAGAAGGAAATGGCAACCCACGCCGGTATTCTTGCCTGGGAAATCCCATGGACAGAGGAGCTTGGCGGGCTGCAACCCTTGGGGTTGGAAAGAGTCACACATGACTTAGCAACTAAGCATCAACAACAAATGCCCTACAGCAGGCACTCTTATGTAGCTGTGCCTTGTGCTCCTAAGATACAAGAATGTTTGCGTGTTCATGGCATGTGTAAGTGACTACGTTTTGTAAGAGGTTGTATTGTTATTCCCAAATATCCACAGATCCCTTCCTTGTAAAATGATTATACACTCCTGTCTACTGCACTGCATCCCCTGGAAGGAGTATAAGTCTGCCCTGTCACTAGGCTTAGCCTTGTCACTTTCTTTAACAACAAAACAAAACTCCACCAAAACCAAAACCAAACCAAAAGGAGATTATAATGTGCTAGTTCTTAGGAGAAACTTTAAGAACCATTGCTGTTTTCTACTAACTCACTTAATATTGTCCTCTGCCATGAGAATGTCAGGTCCGGATAAAGACTATTCCTTCGGTGCCAGTCATAGAATGAGAAGCAAAATGGATGAGAGCCATAGCCGACCTGCAGCCCTTCGCATGTAATATGAATGAGAAATACACTTGTTGTAAGCCATTGAGATTTTCGGGGCTGTTTGTTTCTGCAGCATGATCTAGCGAAATCAAGTACATATTTCTTGTTCTTAGTTGGAATAAAGGGTGTATCCTTGTAGATACTTCAAGTAAGAAAAAATTCTGTTTAATTTCAGAATTTCTCATCTAGTTTCAAACTTGTGTCACTCAGACTATTTATAATAATAGTTTAGTTATTTTCCCTTGGGTAACTTGTCATTGCCTGAGATTAACTAAAAATGTGTCTTTCTCCTATTAAAGTAGCAAACTTTCTTGTAGCCTTGAATTTTCCTTCTTCTATACTGTAGATCAATAGCAATATTAAGCCACACAGCTGGTGTTTTGCAAGTTGTTTACTTTTCTAACACATTTCATTTTATTAAGTGGGTATCTATTGATTCTTCACAATTGCACCACTGCTGAAATGACTAGAGATTATTTCCTTTGAAGTCTTATCATCCCTTTAGTTTGCAGCCAATTTTGCCCTAAGAGTAGATAGTCTGAGCCTGTGAGAAATTTAGAAGAGACATAATATTTTTCTAGAGTTTTTCTAAAAAAAAATCAGTCAGGTATATTCAATATAGAAAATGTAGCCATGAAGAAATGTACAAAGAGGAAAACCAAATCTACCAGCCAGAGATGACTATGGTTAGCATTTATGCTGTATATCTCCAGTTCCTCTCCTAAGACACCACTGGAAAATTAATAAGCATCTTATCTATCTATTCTCCTTCCTTCATATAAAACAGTAAAATCAATTGGGGCTTGAATACACCCTCTTCTAATAGAGCCAACTCTCTCTCCTTTTCTCTTCACCCTCCCTCCCTCTCCCCCACTTTAGCTACTGCCCCGCCTCTACTGTAGTACTTGAAAACTCATCTTGGGTGGAGGTATCCCGGGGTACAGCCCACTTCTGGAACAATGCCTTTGGCCTGGAACAAGGGCACTTGGCGGAGCTTCTCTTGAGGGCAGAGACTTTGCATTTCCTTTGCGCTCTATATGCACACCTTATTTCTACTGATGGAGGTGTAACGTGCGTGTCACTACTTTTGCTCACCCATTTCCCTTCCTTTTTTAAATTTTTATTTGTTTGGCTGAGCTGGGTCTTCTTTGTGGCACAAAGGATCTTGAGCTGTGGCACGTGAACTCTTAGTTGTGGCATGTGGGAGCTAGTTCCCTGACCAGGGATCAAATCCCGGGCCTCCTGGGTTGGGAGCTTGGAGTCTTAGCCACTGGACCACCAGGGAAGTCCCCCATTCCCTTCCATACTATAACTGTAGTAACAGGAAATTCATTCCTACTTTTAACAAACATATTTCAGGAACTTGCTATCTGCTAGAGATAGTGCTGGGCCCTGTGGTTAACAAGATGCAGCCTGTCCATCCAGGTTTCAATCGAGAGATAAAACCTTAGCTCTAAGTTTTCTCTTAAGTGAGTGAGTGACTATTTATTAGACTGTACCCTGGGCTAAACCCTAATCAGCGTTTCTCTGCCATCCCTTCCATCTCCTTGTCTTAACTGAAATCTGACTCTTCCTTAGGTTAGCACTTTCCCAGCCAAGATCACAATGAACCTGGAGGTTGCATTCGGCAGACCTGAATGCCATGCCTTTTGGGCTGATACAGTCCACTGGGTCACAGTTTATGGAATGATTCTTCTTATGTGTCCCTTTGCCTAGATTAAATGTTGGCTGTTTATGCCCTTGTACTCCACTGGCCTCAGGAATCAGCATTCCCAGTGCTAAAGAATCCACCTGCCAATGCAGGAGACACTGGTTCAATAAGATCCCTGGTTTGATCCCTGGAGAAGGAAATGGCACCCCACTCCAGTATTCTTGCCTGGAGAATCCCGTGGACAGAGGAGCCAGGTGGGCTATGGTTCATGGGGTCGCAAAGAGTTGGACCCACTGAGTGACTAAGTTTCTGTCTGCCTTCTGTTCACTGCCTCTTCCAGACCATTACTCCCTCACGCTCCTGCAAAAAAAATCCTCCTTTACTAAGGTTCAGGCCTTTTGATCTGCTCTCCCATCTGTCTTCAGGTCCCTGTCGTATGCCCACCTTGTGGTTGTACTCTATCATTCAGTGAAGACTTTGATGCTCAACTCACAGCCTTATCTACCACATGTGCCATCCCCCTCCACGGATGACCCTCCAAGACTCGCTTCATTTTCAGTGGCCTTTTCTCCACTTCTGTCACAAGCTCCTATAGCCACACCCCAAATCTTACCATCATTGGAAACTATTTCCAACGTAACAAATTTAAGCACTGATAAATGTGTGCATGCTAAGTCACTTCAGCCGTGTCCAACACCAGGCTCCTCTGTCCATGGGATTCTCCAGGCAAGAATACTGGAGTGGGTTGCCATGCCCTCCTCCAGGTGATCTTCCTGACCCAGGGATTGAAACTGGGTTTTCTGCAAATCCTGCATTGCAAGCAGATTCTTTACCACTGAGCCACCAGGAAGCCCCCTGATAAAATGTGTAAGGACCTGTAATTGTGTCCTTCCCTCTTTAGCAGCCTAGTCAGGTTCAACACTGGGGAGAAGAACCCCGGGAGAGGGTAGTGTGTGGGCTGAGGTCTGGGGCTTATCATGCTCTGGTTGACAGAGAAGCAAAATCGAAGCTAAATAAGTCCAGCTCTTAACCACTTTATTAATGGCTTGGTCCTCTGCCTCGTTTTCATGCTGGTTCCTCTAGCAGTGTTTCATTATCTCTTAGTATCTGTGTTTGGTGGAAGAGGTTCTATGTTTGGAGGGTGTGATGAAGGGTAGCTGCCCCATCCCACCGTCTTCCAGCTCTGGCCCTTCCTTCCTTCCTGCCTTCTGTTCAGCCGCTCTCTCTGTAGTTGTTCTTCCTCCTCCTTGGGACCTCCGGTCCATTGACAACCCTCCCACTTTCTAATCCATCAGGCTTCTCGTCTTGGGTTCCATGGTTTCTTAGTTCCATAACATTCTTAACATTATACTAAACTCCCTTCACCCACTCACACTTTCTCATCTGGCAAAAACCCAGCCTGGAGTGAAACCACCTGTGTGCTGTCTCTGTGGTTGCCCCTGAGCCTCCGTGTCTGCTGGAGAAAATGACACAATAGGCAGACTGTTGTCAGTATATAGTCAGCATCACCTCCTTCAAATGGGTTCTTCTTAACACAGCCCAGCCATCCTGGGGCTTCTCACTTGACTTGCTTTCCTACAGTCCATGATGAAAGCTTCAAAGCCTCTCCAGTCTCTTCAGATCTCTGACTTTCTCACCTTCTGCCTTTTTTTCCAGTAGACAGCTGTGACTCCTCTCCCTCAGAAAATCCAAGCTTTTGGATCAAAACTTATTCAGTTTTCTGGTACAAAACCTGCCACCCTGCTACTTCCATATCCACTCTCAATGCTCCCTCTTATGGCTTCAGAAGAGGCCAGTCCTCCCATGAGGGTTGTAAGATACCCTCTCCAGAAGTGTGATGTTATTTAATTGTCTTCTCTCCTGTATATTATTTAACCTCTTTCACTCAGCTGAATTGTTCCCATCCAATCTAAATATACTCACATCTTTTCCATCTAAAACCATACAAACAAATATGAACAGAACATAATAGTCTGGATCACGGTCCTTTTTAACTGCTCTCATTAAACTGTGTTCCTCATCTTTAAAACACACATTTTAGTTTCAGTTATGTATTCATTACTGTGGGTATTTAGCTCATGCCTGCTCCTCCAATGGAGTATAAGCCATATGAAAGGTCATTTCTGTGTTAAGTTTTTGCTTTCCATTGTCTTCCCAGGTGCCCAGATCCACAGCTGCTTGAACAGAGTTGACATTCAATCAATAGATATTTTGTGTTGAATTCCTTCATCCATTCAATACTTAATTTTTTTTCAATACTTAATTTTTGACCAGCTTCCAGGCACTGAATTAAGCACCAAAGATAAAAATTTGCCTTGCCTCCAAGAACTCAAGTTCAGTGAGGAAAAAAGATCAAACCCTTGAGTGATTTCAATATAATGTGATATGTACCATGAAAAGTCATACACAGGCTTCAACTTCAGCCTGGGTGGGAGTGGAGAGTGAGAAAAGGCAGATAAAGGCAGTTGAGAAAGGGTTCCAAGAAGAGGTACCTACTGTGTTGAGTCCTAAGAGCCAACGAGGTGGCAGTTGCCCAGTGAGTGATGAGGAAGACAGGCAACAGCATGTACACTGGCCCCAGGGCCATGACCTTTAATTGCAAAAGACCTCTAACTGTAAGGAGTTCAGTGAGTCTCCAGACTGTGTAAGAACGTGGAAGGAGCTGGGACATGAAGAGATTTGGAATGCCAAGGAACCACTGATGGTCTTTATACTTGGAAGCACAACTGCACCTCTAAAGCTATTGTTGAAAGGTTGTTGTTGAATCACACGAAGACACCGGGATTCTTGGCCCCCGGAGGAGAAGAATTCAATCCGGGGCCAGAGATGAGGCTTGATCGCTCAGAGCTTTTGTGTAATAAAGTTTTATTAAAGTATAAAGGAGATAGAGAAAGCTTCTGACATAGGCATCAGAAGAGGGCAGAAAGAGTACCCGCTTGCTAGTGTTAACAATGAAGTTATATACTCTCCAGTGAATCCAAAGACTGTCTGGAGGTTGTAAAAACCTCACCACACCTACTCCCATAATTTACATTTTAAGATAACAGAATTAGCCAGAAGGTTTAATCCAGAGACTGTCCTCAGGCAGGATACATTATTGTTATATAATCCTTGTAAAGACCAGATCTACTCCCATAATTTACATTTTAGGATAACAGCCAGAAGCTTTAATCCAGAGACTGTCCTTAATCCAGAGACTGTCCTTAGGCAGGATACATTATTGTTATATAATCCTAAGGAATATAGAGAAGGAAAAAAAGTTTGTCCTTTCTTCCTCCTTGAGAATTCCAGACCCCTCTCTCCTTGGGGACCCCTAGACTCCTTATCAACCTGCCTTGGAAATGACTCTCTCATTGTGATGCTGTATTTGCTATATTTGGGCTTCCTAGGTGGCTCAGTGGTAAGGAATCTGCCTGCCAAGCAGGAGACACAGGTTCAGTCCCTGGGTTGAGACGATCGCCTGGACAGTGAAATGGCAACCCGCTTCAGTATTCTTGCCTGGGAAATCCCATGGACAGAGGAGCTTGTTGGGCTACAGTCCATGGCGTCAAAAAAGAGTCAGACACGACTTAGCAACTAAACAACAACAACAACATCTGCATTGATTACTCCTCTGTGGAGGATGGACTGAAGAGTGACTGGGAGAATCTGGAGACACCTTTTGGGTTCCTCTTCTTCTTTTCAAATTTATTTATGTATGTGACTGTGCCCTGTCTTAGCTGGTTGTGACATGAGAACTCAGTTGTGGCCTGTTTGATCTCTTAATCATTCCTTGACCAGGGATGGAACGTGGGTCCCCTGCTTTGGGAGCATGAAGTCTTAGCCACTGGACCACGAGGGAAGCCCTAAATTGACCTTTAACTGGCAACATCAGACTAGCTTCTTTCAAGGTCACAGTTAAATCTTCAGCTTGCCATCTTTTAAGATGTATTAAAACCTTAAATGAGAAATAAATGATGTTCCAGGTCAAGAGATAAAAAGACCTACATTCAGTTCACCTCCTAATCCAGGCTTCAAAGTATATCTCTGTACTAGCCTGGGTATTTGGGTTATCAGTGTATTATTCTCCCCACCTCTCCAATGTCTATTTATTTTTTGTTCTGTTTTGATTTCTTAAGCTAAATTGACCTTTGAATTGAGGGCTACATGAAACAGCTCTAGGGAGTATTAACACTACACTTACTCTAGTTCAGTTCAGTCGCTCAGTCATATCCGACTCTTTACGACCCCAGGGACTGCAGCACGCCAGGCCTCCCTGTCCATCACCAACTACCGGAGTTTACTCAGATTCATGTTCGTTGAGTTGGTGATTCCATCCAACCATCTCATCCTCTGTTGTCCCCTTCTCCTCCTGCCTTCAATCTTTCCCAGCATCAGGGTCTTTTCAAATGAGTCAGTTCTTTGCATCAGGTGGCCAAAGTATTGGAGTTTCAGCTTCAGCATCAGTCCTTCCAATGAATATTCAGGACTGATTTCCTTTAGGATGGATGGTTGGATCTCCTTGCAGTCCGAGGGACTCTCAAGAGTCTTTTCCAACACCACAGTTCAAAAGCATCAATTCTTTGGTGCTCAGTTTCTTTATAGTCCAACTCTCACATCCATACATGACCACTGGAAAAACCATAGCTTTGACTAGACAGACCTTTGTTGGCAAAGTAGTGTCTCTCCTTTTTAATATGCTATCTAGGTTGGTCATAACTTTTCTTCCAAGGAGTAAGCGTCTTTTAATTTCATGGCTGCAGTCACCATCTGCAGTGATTTTGGAGCCCCCCAAAATAAAAGTCTGTCACTGTTTCCATTGATTCCCCATCTATTTGCCATGAAGTGATGGGGCCAGATGCCTTGATCTTAGTTTCCTGAATGTTGAGCTTTAAGCCAACTTTTTCACTCTCCTCTTTGACTTTCATCAAGAGGCTCTTTAGTTCTTTGCTTTCTGCCATAAGAGTGGTTTCATCAGTATATCTGAGGTTATTGATATTTCTCCCAGCAATCTTGATTCCAGCTTGTGCTTCATCCAGCCCAGCATTTCTCATGATGTACTCTGCATAGAAGTTAAATAAGCAGGGTGACAATATACATCCTTGATGTACTCCTTTCCCTATTTTAAACCAGTCTGTTGTTCCATGTCCAGTTCTAACTGTTGCCTTTTGACCTGCATACAGATTTCTCAGGAGGCAGGTCAGGTGGTCTGGTATTCCCATCTCTTTCAGAATTTTCCACAGTTTATGGTGGTGCACACAGTCAAAGGCTTTGGCATAGTCAGTAAAGCAGAAATGGATGTTTTTCTGGAACTCTTGTTTTTTCTATGATCCAGCAGATGTTGGCAATTTGATCTCCGGTTCCTCTGCCTTTTCTAAAACCAGCTTGAACATCTGGAAGTTCATGGTTCATGTACTGTTGAAGCCTGGCTTGGAGAATTTTGAGCATTACTTTACTAGCGTGTGAGATGAGTGCAACTGTGTGGTAGTTTGAGCACTCTTTGGCATTGCCTTTCTTTGGGATTGGAATGAAAACTGACCTTTTCCAGTCCTGTGGCCACTGATGAGTTCTCCAAATTTGCAGGCATATTGAGTGTAGCACTTTCACAGCATCATCTTTTAGGATTTGAAATAGCTCAGCTGGAATTCCATCACCTCCACTAGCTTTGTTTGTAGTGATGCCTCTAAGGCCCACTTGACTTCGCATTCCAGGATGTCTGGCTCAAGGTGAGTGATCACACCATCATGATTATCTGGGTTGTGAAAATCTGTTTTGTATAGTTCTGTGTATTCTTGCCACCTCTTCTCAATATCTTCTGCTTCTGTTGGATCCATACCATTTCTGTCCTTTATTGAGCCCATCTTTGCATGAAATGTTCCCTTGGTATCTGTAATTTTCTTGAAGATATCTCTAGTCTTTCCCATTCTATTGTTTTCCTCTTATTTCTTTGATTGCTGAGGAAGGCTTTCTTACTTCTCCTTTGTATTCTTTGGAACTCTGCATTCAAATAAGTATATCTTTCCTTTTCTCCTTTGCCTTTTACGTCTCTTCTTTTCACAGCTATTTGTAATGCCTCCTCAGATAGCCATTTTGCTTTTTTTTTACTTACTCTAAGGATATTGTAAAAAATGATTTTCAGAAACTAACAACAACCAACCCCCCAGTTCACACACATATACACACTGAACTCATAGAAAAAGAGATCAATTTTGTAATTTTCAGAGGTGAGCAGTGGTAGAGAGCCGGGGTAGGGGGAATTGGAGGAAGGTGGTTGAAAGCTACAAACTTCCAGTTAATGTTAAATAAGTACTAGGGCTGTAATACACAATATGATGACTATAGTTAAGCCTGCTGTATGGTATATAGGAAAGTCATTAAGAGGGTAGATCTTAAGGGTTCTCATTACAGGGAGAGTTTTTTCTTTCTATGGTATCTATATGAGATGATGGATGTTAGCTAGACCTTTTGTGATATCATTTCACAATATACGTAAATCAAACCATCATGCTCTACACTTTAACTTATACAGTGATGTATATCTATTTCTCAGTAGAACTGAAAAAATATGTTTTCCATTATGTCCCATGTGACCTTACACAGTGATCCCTGTGTAAGAAACTCTTGCCTGATCTTAATATCAGATGTAAAGGTCCTGAGCAATGACCTATTTATGTATCTGCAATTAAATTACATAATTCACTAGTTGCGTACAGAAAGGCTTAGGGATCTACTTTGGGTCCATTCTTAATAGGGATCATTATTGTCAACATACTTTCAGTGCTATTCTTGACCCAAATGTTGACCTTTTCACTCCTCTGTTTACGTTTCACTTTAAGGTGAGAGGGTGAGTCAGGCAGCTTATGGGTGAAGATCATTCTTGGAGAAAGGAATGACAGCTGTCTAAAGGTCAAGGCAGAAACATGCCTGATGTGTTTCAGAAAGAGCATGGAGGCTGGCATGCTTGGAGTGGAAAAAACAAGGGAGTGTAACGGGAGATTCAGTTAGTGGTTAGTAGGTCTGGACCATGGCTTTGCAGGTCATTTTGAAGAAGTCTGGCTTTTACCCTAAGACGTGCAAAGTGGCACGATCTAACTTGTATTTTCATAGGACCTCTTTGGCTGCTGGGAGCAAGGGTAGAGCTGGGTTATTAGTCAAGAGCCTGTTGCAATAATGCAGGTAAGAGATGATGGTGACTTGGACAACAGTGGTATTTCTTTTTTTAATTTTAGTTATTTGTGCTGGGTCTTTGTTGCTGCATTGACTTTTCTCTAGTTGCAGCAAGCGGGGGATACTCTCTATTTGCGGTGTGCAGACTCCTCATTGTGGCGCTTCTTTTGTGGCAAAGCACACGCTCTAAAGCATTTGGGCTCCAGGAGTTGTGGCACTATGGACTCAGTAGTTGCGGCCCCCTGGGCTCTAGAGTGTTCGCTCAGTAGTTGTGGCGCATGGGCTTAGTTGCCCCATGGCATGTGGAATTTTCCCAGACCGGGGATTGAACCTGTGTCTCCTGCATTGGTAGGTAGATTCTTTATCACTTGATACCAGAGAAGCCCAACAGTGGTATTAATGGAAGGATTGAGAAGTGGTGGGATTCTAGATGTATTTCGAAGGGGGAGTCTATAGAATTTGCTGATGGATTGGATATGCAAGAAAATGTGGGATGTGAGCAACTAGAAAAGTATACTTGACATTAACTTTCAGGAGGAGCAGGCTTGGGAAAGAAACCCAGGAGCTAAGTTTTGGATGTGGCAAATGCTCCATAACTCAGTGAACCAGTACTTTTTTTCAAATGATCAATACATGCCGGTACAAAATCATGCATAGGTAAATATTCATTCAACATTCACAATAGATCAATGGATTTCAAAATAACAGGCTGAGAAATTCACTGATATAGTTGCAGATTCTACATTGCAGCACATCTTTAAGGAACTATCATCCTTTGAGTTTCAGGGTAGTGTCAAAGACAAATATCCATAATTATCTGAAAATAATAAAAATAACAAAATACTCCCCTTTTCCCCCAATTACATATCTGTACATGTTTTTTTCACACACTTGAACCAAAACACATGTTGCAGTAGATTGAATGCAGAAATATATATGAGAATCTTACTGTTTAACATGTACTGTTGAGCCAGACATTCAAGAGCTTTGTAAAAATGTAAAACATTGCCACTCTTCTCATTAATGCTTTTTATTTTGGAAATAATTATTTTTCATAAAAGCATACTATTTATGTTAACATGTGATAGGTTATTTTAGTTATTTTTAAAGTAAATCTAAATTTTCTCAATTCAAATTAAGATGGTACACAACATTGAGAGATAAAACCACAGAAACAAAAATTCTTTGGGATCCTCAACAAGTCTCAGGGTATAAAAGCATTTTGAGACCAGAAAGTTTGAGAACTGCTGGTTTTGTCTGCTTTGCATAGCTAGCCTAGATTCTTATAATGATTGTAAACTTATCTCCTTTGGAATTCTTAGTTCTCATCAGGACCAGAGCCAAAGAGTTAGGGCTTACACCAGCTGGCTCTGTTACTATTCATAGGCAACAGAGTGGACACTAGAGACTGCCTTTACTTCTGTATCCTTCACGTCCTAGGGTGCGGTGGACCGAAGAATACAACAGCACTTGATCTTGACCAGGAGCCAAAGGGAAGCCATTCTTCATGTTGAAGAGATGGATTTCAAATCTTCAAACTATTTGGAATTGTCTTATGAAGCAATTTTAGATAAAGTTTCCTAAACAGAATTAATTTAAAGGCTCATTTAGAATGGGATATATGTACAATTTTAATATCCTATACTCCATTGAGAATTAAGTAAACCTCTTTTGTCCATTTTTCAACTGAGTTGTCTTTTTCTTTTAGTGCATTAATTAACTATAATATTGCTAATTGTCACATAAGTACCTTTATAGTTTGTAATATAAATGTGTTATGTTTCTACAGGTCAATCTACAATAATTAAAGTTAAATTTAAGGTCTGAATGGATTTATTTTCAAATGCCTGCTGATATCAACTGTACAGGAGACAAGTTAATTCATTTATCAAGTTAGATACAACCTCAGAAAAGTAACACAGGAGATGTAACAGTTAATTCAGGTGTATACTATCTTGTGTAGATTTGTCATAGAAATGATACTTCTGTTTCATTTGTTGCATAAATTCTATGATCAGTTCTTGAACAATGTATAGGATGGCTGCAAACCATTTCTTAACAGTTTTTCACAATGCTTGGATCACACTCTGAAATACTTTGGTTATAATGCACTTGCCCAAGGTTTTGTAATTCCATGCTGAAAGTGAAAGTTGCTCAGTCGTGTCTGACTCTTTGATCCCATGGACTATACAGTCCATGGAATTCTCCAGGCCAGAATGCTGGAGTGGGTAGCCTTTCCCTTCTCCAGGGGATCTTCCCAACCCAGGGATCAAACCCAGGTCTCTCTCATTGCAGGCAGATTCTTTACCAGCTGAGCCACAAGGGAAGCCCAAGAATACTGGAGTGGGTAGCCTATCCCTTCTCCAGTGGATCTTCCTGACCCGGGAATTGAACCAGGATCTCCTGCACTGCAGGCAGATTTTTTACCAACTGAGCTATCAGGTCAACATCCCCATGCCGAAATGTCCTACTACTTATCGGAATAAGCTTTATAAAATTCTTGATCAGATAATAAAAAGACAAGAAATTAAAATGACAAATTTCCATTACCGGTTTCATGATAAAATTCTTAAACTCAAAATTGATATTTACGTTCAAGTCAACAATCTGAAAATTACCCATGCAACCTGGCTAACCTGCTGTCTAGATTAATTTCATTAATTAAGTCATTGACTTATTCAGTGAACATTTATTGAGTGTCTAAAATACGTAATTGACTGTTAAAGGTCCTTTGTGCAGCAGGTGTGCTCAGTTGCTCAGTTGTGTCCCACTCTTTGCTACCCCATGGACTGTAGCCTGCCAAGTTTCTCTGTCCATGGGATTTCCCAAACAAGAATACTGGAGTGGGTAGCCATTTCCTTCTCCAGGGGATCTTCCCAGCCCAAGGATCGAACCTGCATCTCCTGCTTGGCAGGCAGTTTCTTTACCACTGCACCACTTGAGAAGCCCTGTTAAAGGTCCCAGCGTAATGAAAAAGACAAAATTCTTATGCTTATATTCTGTATTCTAAATATAATCATATAATTCCTAAGTGGGGTATTTATT
Organism: Bos indicus x Bos taurus; assembly: GCF_003369695.1. NCBI lineage: Eukaryota > Metazoa > Chordata > Mammalia > Artiodactyla > Bovidae > Bos > Bos indicus x Bos taurus. The sequence continues at coordinate 17,671,020 of NC_040087.1, read as the reverse complement.
TGGAAACTGAAGAACTATAAATGAGAATAATGGCAACAGTAATAAGGAATATATTTTGAGAGCCATGTACCAGGCACTGTTCTAAATACTGTGTATCTCTGACAAGGAAATTCTTCTAACACATCACTGCACTCTCCTAGTTTCAGCCTCTTTCTAAAGAAACACCCTCATTATATTAGGGTGGGGAATGGAGGAAAGACAGCGACTTCTTGCTGCTATTGTTGTTCAGTTGCTAAGCTGTATCTGAGTCCGGCCCCTGGACTTCTTGCTGTGACTTCTACCATTTACCTTGTATGAATATGTATGTGTGTGTGTGTGTTGGGGAGGGGTTGGAGAGGAGGGAGACTAGATTCCCTGTTTACTTCCTTCTTGGTAATTTTTGGTATTGTTTGTTCTTCACCACGAACTTACATTTCTGGTTTTACTAGTCACCTGGCTCCTTGGGTTTCTCTATTATAGGAAACCCCAAATTAAATTGCTCTTAGTACTGCCTAGGGGAAGGGCAAAGAGCTCTCAAGACAATGGGAGTAGAGTTGTTTGTAACAGGCAGCTCCACTTAATAACCAAACACAGAGAAACACAGCATTGTTCAATCTTGTAGTATCCTGGTACCATACCAGTCTTCTGTTTCGGGGGAGGAACTAAAATATAATCCATTTTTCAATGGAAACCATCCTAATTGAAATAAATCTGGATTCCAGAACTATTAGCTTCATATTTTCTTTATGTTCCTTCACAATTTGGGCTAACATTTGTCGAGCACTTATTCCAGCCACTGTTTCAAGCACTTTTATACAATTTAACTCACTTTGTACGCATGATGACTTTAGGCCTGGTTTTGATGTACATCTATTTCAAAGGCAGGGAAATTGGACTTCCCTGGCAGTCCAGTGGTTAGGACTCCATGCTCTCGTGCAGGACTCACAGGTTTAATTCCTGGTCAGGAAACTAGGATTCCCCATGCCACATGGGCAGAATAAATGAATAAACACTAGAGAAACTGAGGCATGAACAGTTGAAGAAATTTCTCAAAGTTATAGAGCAAGCAAATCATACAGCCAGGATTTGGGTCCAGGCAGTCTAGCTCTACATCCCATACTCTTATCCACGTGATAGATGCACTGTATCGATGTATTCTTTTCATTATATCACACGTGTGTAATTAATGCACTGACGAAGGTGCATGTTCAGAAGACAAACTGAAATTACCAGGGAGTCATCACAGTGCAGGCAGACAAAAATGGAGCGGGGAGGCCAGTTGTTCCAGTTCACAGAGTCTTTGTTCTGCTGCCATTCTGCTGTTGAGCCTACCACCGAACTTCCTTATTTCAGTTACTGTATTTTTCATTCCTAAAGTTTCCATTTGGTTCCTCCTTATATCGCCAATGGTTTGCTAAGGGTTTTGATTTTTTTCGTCTGTTTCGAGCATGTCTATAGTTGCTCACTGAAGCATTTTTTATCATGGCTGCTTTAAAATCTTTGTCAGGTAACCTAATGTCAGTATCAACTCTGTGTTGGCATGTATTAATTGTCTTTTATTCATTCAGTTTGAGATTGTGTGGTTCTTCATAGAATGGATGCCTTCAGATGGAAATCTGGACATTGTGTATGATGTTATGAGATTCGGGATTTTATTAAAACCTGTTCACCTGTTTGTTTTTTTGACACTGCTCGGTCAAGGAAAAGGGGGTGCTGCCTAGATACTGCCAGGTAAAGGGAGAAGACCAGATTCTCCTCTTGGCCTTCATTGACCCCCAAGGTGGGGAGCTCCTTATTATTGCTGGGTGGGAATGGGAGTCCTGATTTCCACCAGCACCAGGGAGGAGGCAGTTTTATTACCACTCTACAAGGATGAAAGTACTGACTCTCTGTCGGGTCTCTTCTGACACCACCCCAGTGGGGAAGGAGGGAAGAACCTCAATACTTTGGGGTTGGGGCAGAAAACCAGCTTCCCCATATGATCTCCACTGAAACTGAGGGGTGAGGGGGCTCAGTGTCAGTGAAAGTGTGGTACTCAGTGTTCTTTTCTGACACCACCCTAGCTGTAGTTTGCAAGGATGGAATCCTCCACTCCCCACCCCCCCGCCATATTTATTTATTTAGTTGGCTGGGCCAGGTCTTAGTTGCAGCATGTGGGATCGAACCCAGGCCCCCTGCATTAGGAGCATGGTGGAGTCTTAGCCACTGGATGGCCAGGAAAGTCCCAAGGATGGAATTCTTGAGGGTCTCCTCAGACTTTGTTGGCATTGGTGGATGTGGGGCCATGGTTTTTCTTGTGGTGTTTGGCCAGAGCAGAATGTTGTTGTCTGAAAATTTTCTATCTTGTTAGGCTGTACACTGCTTTTTAGTTACAGAGAACAGACTTTGGTGGGGGTACTTTTTTAATTTTGGTCTGTACCCAATGGCATTTCTGGCTTGCTAGCTTCTTTGGCACTGATTTGGGATATACAGGACAGAGAAGAAAATCCAGAGAACTCACCGCCATGTTGTTCCTTGGTTCTAGGGATCCCTGGCTGGCTTGTCTTCTCTCCTGCTCTCAGAGTCTTGTTTTGATTGTTTTATATATAATGCCTACAGTTTTTAGTTGAACTAATTGGGGAGAATAGGAAAAGTACTTGCACTCCATATTCCCCACTGTTATTTATTTTGTTGTTCAAATTGTCTCATAACTGGCCACTGGGAGACCCTTCATACTGGCCTCTGTATATTTCTGATGCATTTCCATCATTCTTTGAATACACCCTAACTTTCTGGGCTAACAAAATATTCCAGGCTCATCATATACTTTCCCTGCTCAATCCTTAAGCAGCCATTTCTCTAAGAATTCCGAGTTCCTTCCACTGGAGAAGGGTGGTTATACATGGGCACTAGATGTGCTTGCTGGTATTGGTGGTTGCTGCTCCCAGGTCTTCTCCGTGAACAGAGCACACATACATATTTATATCTGTGATGGTCAGTCCTATGTGTCAATTTGCCTGGGCAATGGTGCCCAGATACTTGGTCAACCACTATTCTAGATGTGTCTATGAGGGTGTTTTTGTATGAGATATACATTTAACTCAGTGGACTTTGAGAAAAGCAGACTGTCCTCCATAGAGTGGGTGGGCCTTACCCCATCATCTAAAGGCGTGACTAGAACAAAAGACTCACCACTTCCGAGAAAACGGAAATTCTCCAACTTGATGGACTTTGGACTTGAACAAAACATCTCTTTCATGTGTCTGCTGGCCTTTGAACTTGAACCACTGCATCAGCTCTTCCTAGGGTTTCCTGCCTGATGACTCACTCTGTAGATTCTGGTCAAATCCAGACTCTAGCTCCATTATTGAATGAGCTAGCTCAAATGGTAAAGAACCTGCCTGCAATGCGGGAGACCTGGGTTCTATCTCTGTGTTGGGAAGATGCCCTGGAAAAGGGAAAGGCTACCCACTCCAATATTCTTGCCTAGAGAATTCCATGGACAGAGGAGACTGGTGGGCTACAGTCCATGGGGTCTCAGAGAATCCGACACGACTGAGTGACTAACACTTTCAATTTACCAAAATGAATCTCTCTCTCTCTATTCATATCCTATTGGTTCTGTTTCTCTGGAGACTCCTAACAGTATATACTCCTAACACATATTTATACTTATTTATATATCTGTATATCGACAACCATGAGTTTATGCTAACAATTAACTCCAGTTGAGAGAAAACTCTTTCCTTCTATATTTTAACTTCCTTCTTTGATAGAGAAAAACCTGGATCCCACGATTTTTAATATATTCACTATTTGCTTAATTCCTCTTACAAGTCTTTGAGAGATGGTAGTATGTATTTTGTTAATTTTCCAACAGGCAGAAGCGAAGTGTCCTGAGGATGGGATCACTTTGCTTTCTAATTCCATAGGAGACTATAGATGTGGGGTGATGCTGGTTCGACCTCCAGGGAAGATATCCCAGGAGAGGAGCTGGGAGGTTGCCAGGGGCACAGCACACGTCCCTGGGGGTTTTAAAAGCCAAGTCATGGAAACTGGCAATAATGATTACAGGTTGTACAATATTTGTCTAACATTTTAAAGGAACTTTCACATATTTGTTTTAGTTTGCCCCTAATTACCTTTGCCTTACTTTTTTTTTTTTTACCTTACACAGCAAAAAGTACTTGGCCAATCTGATTAAACTAGGGTTTTGTGATGAGATCATCTTGGACTATGGTTGGTTCTCAGTGTACCTGTATCCTTGTAAGAAAAAGAGCAGAAGGAGATTTGACACGGATTGAAGAGAAGGAGGCAGAGGTTGAAGTCACATGGCTACAGGCTTAGGAGAGCTAGCATCCACTGGAAGCTGGAAAAGGGTTCAGAAAGCCCTGGCAGACTCTCCCAAATACTGAGAATATGATTCAGCTGCATCTGCAGGGAGGCACTAGCCTGCCAGAGGTTCCCACCCTCGTGCTATCCCTGGAGTCAAGGATTTTCAGTCTCCTTCTACTGCTCCTTGTTTTAGATTCCTGAATCTCTGTGGGGGTAGAATTAAGTGTTGGCCTGGAGATGATGGCCTTGGCAAGTACAGAGCAAGGGGACCTTCCTTAAGGAACCACCAGAGAGTGTCTTTCTTTCCTTCTACGTTCGTCTCCATTTTCTTGGGGGGCAGGATCCTTCCAATTCCATTTCTGAGGCATAAACTTTCCCTGAGTCCTACTGGACTTTGAGTTAAAGTTCAGTCTCTTGCATTTCAAAGCTCTTGAACTTGCAGTTCAAAACCTATCCTCTGCTGATCTGCATTATCACCCTTTTCTTTAGATGATGAATACTTTTAGCTAAATAGTGTAAGTAGTAAAGGATTAAAGAAAATAGGAGGGTATAAATCTCAGTTGTTCTCTCAAATACTCATCCTGCCACTGAGAATTGGGTTTGAATATTGTGCTGGAACAGCTGAGTAAAAGCTATGACACTGGACAAGTTACTTATTGTTTCTGAGCCTTAATTTTCCCTTCTGCAAAATGCAGGATTTGTTGTGAGAATGTGCAAATATATGTATCTTGCTCTGTTGGCACTGCCGTTCAAAGGTGGTCTAGATGAGTGTTCCTCCTTCTAACATTTCTGAGACTTCAAGAGAACTAAGAGAAACCTTGTGTAAACATCGAACTGTCTCATGTTGTGTTACTGATCTTCCTTCATCCCCAGACTTTAGTTCAAGAGACTGTATATATCTGGTTAGTTTCTTTCTCTTGCAGAGGCTGGACGGGTAAAATGGAGTAAGATGAAAACCAGAGAATTCTGGAAATGTCTCATGGCAAAATGAAGGATAGGAGAAAAAAGAGAAAGAAGATATGTAGAAGAATCTGGCATTAGGGACTTACCTGGTGATCCCATGGTTAAGATTCCGGCTAACACTGCAGGGGCCATGGGTTCCATCTCTGGTCAGGGAACAACAAGAAAAGACCTGGCTTTAAGTGCTCAGTGAAAGTGAAGTCGCTCAGTCGTGTCTGACTCCTCTTTGTGACCCCATGCACTGTAGCCTACCAGGGATTTTCCAGGCTAGAGTACTGGAGTGGGTTGCCATTTCTTTCTCCAAGGGATCTTCCTGACCTAGGGATCGAACCTGGGTCTTCCGCATTGCAGGCAGACACTTTAACATCTGAGCCAAGTGTTCAGTAGATGGCTTTTATTCATCTCAGCCCTCAGAAGTTTGGGTTGAGGTAAGCAGATATATTGCAAGTTGTTTCTATGGCACTTTGTAATTCTATTACTTCTATAGTTAACATACAACAGTTTAGCCAAGGCTTTGCTCTGGGCATCAAAATGTGGAGGGTATATAACTTTAATGTTTTTAAAGAAATATTAAAAGATTAAAGACACTCTCTCTCTCAGAAAATTTCTTTTCCCTTTTTTCCCCTGCATACCATCCTACCATTAATTTCCTAGTAGAAAAAAGAGACAAAGTGGGAGATTAAACGTGGAGGAAATCAGTTCTAATGAGGTGGATGAAACTGGATCGTATTATAAACAGTGAAGTAAGCCAGAAAGAAAAACACCAATACAGTATATTAACGCATATATAGGGAATTTAGAAAGATGGTAACGACAACCCTGTATGCAAGACAGCAAAAGAGACACAGATGTATAGAACAGTCTTTTGGACTATGTGGGAGAGGGAGGGGGGATGATTTGGGAGAATGGCATTAAAACATGTATAATATCATATAAGAAATGAATCGCCAGTCCAGGTTTGATGCAGGATACAGGAAGCTTGGGGCTGGTGCACTGGGATGACCCAGAGGGATGGTATGGGGACGGAGGTGGGAGGGGGGTTCAGGATGGGGAACACGTGTACACCTGTGGCGGATGCATGTTGATGTATGGCAAAACCAATACAATCATCAGATCAGATCAGTCGCTCAGTCGTGTCCGACTCTTTGCGACCCCACGAATTGCAGCACGCCAGGCCTCCCTGTCCATCACCAACTCCTGGAGTTCACTCAGACTCACGTCCATCGAGTCAGTGATGCCATCCAGCCATCTCATCCTCTGTCGTCCCCTTCTCCTCCTGCCCCCAATCCCTCCCAGCATCAGAGTCTTTTCCAATGAGTCAACTCTTCCCATGAGGTGGCCAAAGTACTGGAGTTTCAGCTTTAGCATCATTCCTTCCAAAGAAATCCCAGGGCTGATCTCCTTCAGAATGGACTGGTTGGATCTCCTTGCAGTCCAAGGGACTCTCAAGAGTCTTTTCCAACACCACAGTTCAAAAGCATCAATTCTTCGGCGCTCAGCCTTCTTCACAGTCCAACTCTCACATCCATACATGACCACAGGAAAAACCATAGCCTTGACTAGACAGACCTTTGTTGGCAAAGTAATGTCTCTGCTTTTGAATATGCTATCTAGGTTGGTCATAACTTTCCTTCCAAGGAGTAAGCGTCTTTTAATTCCATGGCTGCAGTCACCATCTGTAGTGATTTTGGAGCCCAGAAAAATAAAGTCTGACACTGTTTCCACTGTTTCCCCATCTATTTCCCATGAAGTGGTGGGACTGGATGCCGTGATCTTCATTTTCTGAATGTTGAGCTTTAAGCCAACTTTTTCACTCTCCTCTTTCACTTTCATCAAGAGGCTTTTTAGTTCCTCTTCACTTTCTGCCATAAGGGTGGTGTCATCTGCATATCTGAGGTTATTGATATTTCTCCTGGCAATCTTGATTCCAGCTTGTGCTTCTTCCAGTCCAGCGTTTCTCATGATGTACTCTGCATATAAGTTAAATAAACAGGGTGACAATATACAGCCTTGACGAACAAAAAAAATAAATAAATGTGGAGGATTGGAATACCACTGTACCTGAAGAACAATTCTTTCTTTCCCCAGTTCCTCAAATAGTCTTCCTCCTACCTCCCCCAAGTTAAAAAAAAGCAAACCAAAACCCCTTAGCGTCTATTTTACTTAATCGTATTCTGCTATCCTTTACTGCCCACTGTGTGCGTGCTAAGTCGCTTCAGTAGTGTCCAACTCTTAGCAACGCTATGGACTGTAGCCCACCAGGTTCCTCTGTCCGTGGGATTCTCCAGGCAAGAATACTGGAGTGGACTGCCATGCCCTCCTCTAGGGGATCTTCACCACCCAGGGATCAAACCCATGCCTACTAGTTTCTAAAATCCTTGCAGATAAGGACTGCAAAAGTTTTTGCTGTGCAAAAAGTAATTTCTTGATAAAGTGATTTCATTTTTTAAGGCTGGTTGTGTGGTGATGAAGCACTTAGGTAGGCCCACCATCTCATTACCTACTCAGTTCTTTAAAGACGTATCCAGAGGTAGAGAGCTCTGAGCAGAGACAAGAAGTGCTGTGGGAGGAATCTGCCCCCTCCCCCTGCCTTGTGTAGGCTTCCAAAAGAGCTGGACCCCAGGGGACCTGCATGTTCTCTTTCTCACTCCTGCTCCTATTGGGTACTTCTGCTGTTGCTGTTCTTGCTTTTGAGCCAGTATTACAGAGGGCATGGCAGTGGAGATGTTTCCTTTAATGAATCAACTATGACCGACTTGAAGCTTGTGAAGCAAAGTTAACCCAGTCAGGATCCTAACAGGGCTATAGCATTACATCTTATTTTAGTATGCTGTCTTATTCTGGTTTTCCCCGGGTGCCCTTTAAATAACTGGCCTTGGGCTCAGATGGTGGGTGGTACTTGGTAGCTCAACTTCTGTGTCTACTAAGAGTTAAAAAGCTGGTTTGACAATGTGCGAAGTCACTTCAGTCGTGTCCGACTCTTTGCGACCACATGAACTGTAGCCCACCAGGTTCCTCTGTCCATGGGATTCTCCAGGCAAGAATACTTGAGCGGGTTGCCCTGCCCTCCTCCAGGGGATCTTCCAGACCCAGGAATAGAACCTGTGTCTCCTGTGACTCCTGCACTGCAGGTGGATTCTTTACCGCTGAGCCACCGGGGGAAGCCCCAATAAATGTGCTATATTCATATCTAATGGGATACGTGTTCCTAACAGAAACTGGCAGGTCTCAATGCTGATTTGGGGGACTGGTTATCCAGATTTTATTTGATTGGTTAGATTGGGCAGTAGAAAGGAGGAGCAAGAGACATCTGAAGTACTAATGTCTGTTTTCCATTTCCCTGTTTCTAATTGCAAAGAATATCAGTTAATGCTGAGCCTTGAGGTCAGTCCCCCGTGAGTGTCAGTGAAACAATGAAGTCCTTAAGACCTTTCCTGCCTTTAAGAACTTAAGAGCTTTGAGGGATGCAAAAAGCTCCTCTCCATTCTCTAAATCGATAGTCTCCTTGTTTTGGATTCACTTCCTGACCCCGCTCCATAGATGGGTTCTGGTGAAGGTGTTTTTCACGAAAGTCCCCAGGGACTTGCTTGGTGGTCCATAGGACTTCACCTTCCAATGCACGGGGTGCAGATTCAAGCCCTGGTCAGAAGCTAAGACTTCACATGCCTGGGGCCAAAAAACCAAAGCAGAAGGAATACTGTAACAAATTCAATAAAGACTTTTAAAATGGTCCACATCAAAAAAAAAAAAAAAGCTTTCCAGGTGATTCTGGTATACCCTCTGGATTGATAATGTGGAATGTCACCCCCTGATTCCACTTCTAAAGGATCAGGCTATCCTAAACCACTGCAGCCTTGCACAAGCACACACACCTCCTCTCCTTGGTGTGCCCTGAGGGGAAATCAGGATGGCAAAAAACATTCTGTGCTCTGGATACTGGCTCTAGATAGTTAAGGGGCTTCCCTGATAGCTCAGTTGGTAAAGAATCCACCTTCAATGAAGAAGAACCTCCCCACCTCCACCCACACCCCCTTCAGTTCCTGGATTGGGAAGATCCCCTGGAGAAGGGATAGGCTACCCACTCCAGTATTCTTGGGCTTCCCCTGTGGCTCAGCTGGTAAAGAATCTGCTTGCAATGCGGGAGACCTGGATTTGATCCCTGGGTCCGGAAGATTCCCCTGTGGAGAAGGGAAAGGCTACCCACTCCAGTATTCTGGCCTGGAAAATTCCATGGACTATATGTACAGATAGTTAATATGCATTTCTGAGGAATAATTTCAATAAACCGAGATCCTTATATCTTCCTATACCTAGAAAAGCTCTAAAATCATTAACTTGAGATGTCTGTTCTTTAATTAGCAGTGACTGTTTTATGTTTAACTACATGTTCTTTTCCCCTAGCAAAAAAAGTCCTGTACATCCTGGCTCCTCTTTACCTTTTGGGAGCAGTTCCTCAGAGCTATCTGAGAAGTTATGTCCTGGCTAGGGTCCTCAGTAACTAGTGTTTGATCATCTTCCCTTTGAGGACAGAATCATTCTGTTGTACGTATTCAGTCAGTTTAGTCGCTCAGCCCTGTTCCACTCTTTGTGACCCCATGGACTGCAGCCCGGCCAGGCTTCCCTGTCCATCACCAACTCTCCGAGTTTACTCAAACTCATGTTCATCCACTCGGTGATGCCACCCAACCATCTCATCCTCTGTTGTCCCCTTTTGTCCCGCCTTTGATCTTTCCCAGCATCAGGGTCTTTTTTCCAGAGTCAGTTCCCTGCATCAGGTGGCCCAAGTATTGGATACTTTGGGATACTGGACAAAGTATGGGATATTTTGGGACAAAGTACTGGATATTGGATTTGGGATACTGCTGTATCCCAAAGGCAGTATTTCGCACAAAAACAGGAATGCAAGTTCTTGTTTTCTGAAGGAACCCCGTTTTACAGCTGAGGCACCTGAGACTCAGAGATGTTAAGATCACACAGGTAGTGGCGTTGATCATCTCCATTACATTTCACTAGGAAAGCTCCGGGTTTCTGAGCGCCGACCTCAGGTCTGATGTTCAGGCTGCGGTGTCCAGTTACCAAGGTTAAAGTTTGCTCTCTGTCCGCCTACGCGAGCCTATCAACAGTAACGCCTGCGGCACTCGCCCAGGGCCACCGCTGCAGAGTTAATCCGAGGCTCCGCCCCATGGGCGGGGCTAGGGGCGGTGCGCGCGTAGGGAGCCGCCGCGTCTCCGGTCGTCTCGAGGTTCTGCGCCTGCGCGCGGCGCCCAGGGGACTTGGTCGGACTGAGAAATGGCGGCCTCCGTGTTCTACAGCCGGCTCTTGGCTGCCGCCACCCTGAGGAGCCACCGACCCCGAACGGCGCTGCCGGCCGCCGCCCAGGTATTGAGGCCCTGCCCGCTCTCGCTTTGAGGGTTGGCAGGAGAAAGGGCGAGGTGGAGGGCTGGCTCCTGTGGGCGAGGTGTGAGGGGGCCCGGGGCCCGGCTCCGGGTCACTCCGCAGTCGGTGACATTGGGTGACAGGGGGGTGCCCCGCCGGAGTGGCGGGCGTCTTGCCCGGGAGTGCTGCCCGCCAGGCCTGCGAACGGGCTCATGTTTGCGCCTTTTTGCTGCAGCCTGAAATCTGCGAGGAGCTCCGGCTGTCTGGGTAGGGCTGCTCACCTTGTTACTGAGAGGGCGGCGGCGGCGGCGGGGAGCCCTCTTTTTGGAGCCCTTTCGGGGGTGGGCTCCGAAAGGAGAGGCGGGGGCTGGGCACCTTCTCCTGCTTGCTCCTGCCTCCCTCGCGGTGAGCCGAGGCTTCCGCGGCTCTTTGAGGAGGAGGGCATGCCCTTCAGATACACTTGTGTGTCTCTTGGATGCTTCGCAGAACCAGTACTGCTTGCTGACTGGCCTTTCCTGAGATGAGGTCGGGAAGCTTCCCCAGGTAGTTGTTTAATAGTGAGAATGGGATGATGTTCACCAACTTATCAATTGGGGAAATAAAGTAATCTTGTGGATCACTTTTTTTTTCCTGCATACACCATAACATCATAGCCTCAGTTTAAGTTTGTGTGTGTGTAAGTAAAAGTAACGGAGCAAGGGCTTGAGTGTCCATGGCATAGAAAGCCAAATTCTGACGGGTTGTTTGCAGTAAAATAAGGGTTTATTTGCAGGGCGCCAGGCAATTCACAGATCCACTGCAACTTGATCTTTCAGTTAGGAGTTCGTTTTTTTTTTTTTTTTTAAGGAGTTGTTTTTTAAAGGGGGAGAACAAAGAAGCTGGGAGTAATCATTGGCTTGTGTAATTTCTGTGACATTTCTGATTCTAGTATCAGGGAATTGAGTTGTCTATGATGTACGATTCTCTGATCAAATGGTCCAAGGCTTGGGGCCTATTAGCTCATCTTGCCCTGGAGAAGCAGCCTGAGTTTGTTCTTTACTAATGGTATCTTCAGTACCCGGTTTAGGACATTAATGATGTCATCAACACAGCAGTTTTAGTCATCAGACTCTGGTTGATTAGTGTTCAGATAGCACAGGATTGAGGTGGGGGGGGTGGACAAGAAAGGGGATAAAGTTTTGGGTAAAGAGATTAATCATCAATTCGGTAAGGGAATTTGGTGGTAGGAGGCCTTGGTTTCCTGTGTGTTGGAGCATTTGCTGTATGCCAGGAACTGTGCCAAGCATTGTACATGTAGTCTTTCATTAGGCTCTTGAGCAACACTGTAAGGAAGTCCTTAATCTCCATATCACTGATGGAGAAACTCTGGCTGAGAGAAGGAGTAATTTGGTCTAGATCACCAAGCAGTTGAGATCAGAACTGAGCCTTCATTCTGGAAGCATGTAGCTCCAAAGTCTGTGTTTGAATCTGCTCTACAGTCGTTTTCTAGAACATAAGAATTAGACAATTCTTCCCAATATATGTTGACACTAATAAACTTGTGGAAGGGTATGATTGGCTTCATAAGTCATTTCTAGAGCTTTTGGTTGTGTTCTGAAGTAACCTCAGACATGCTGTAAATGAATTTAGATATATTTTTTTTTCTTTTTAAAGCTATTCATTCTTTCAATCTAGTGAATTCTGTGAATTTGCTTCCTAATAGGAGAAGTGATTTTTTTTTTTTTTTTTTTTAGCCTTGAACTTCCTTCTTTTGGGTCTTAAAGGGTGCTGTCTGGTTTTTAGAAAATGAGATTTTGGTGAACAGATCTGTTTCCCTTCTAATCATTGTCTTTATACTTTTGGAAATTCCTTTAAAAGTCTTTATTTCTTCTTATAGAGATGCCTGATATATTGTCTTAAACATCTCTTCCAACTTCACATTAAGAAATACAGCTTTGGAATTTGAATTCACCTTAGTCTAACCCCTTGCTTTTATTTTTAATTTAATCTTTAATTTGTATTGGAGTACAGTTGATCTATAATGTTGTGTTTCAGGTACAGCTTAGTGATTCAATTATATATATATGTATTATACTCAGTTATATTTAATATATCAGTTATATACGGATATATATGTGTGTGGTATACATATATATATTCATTCTTTTTCAGACTCTTTTCCCATCTAGATTATTACAAAATATTGAGTAGAGTTTCTTGTGCTATAGAATAGGTCCTTACTGATTATCTATTTTATATATAGTAGTGTGTATGTGTTAATCCCAAACTCCTAATTAAGTGTTCCCCAACCTTTCTGGCACCAAGGACCAGTTTTGTGGAAGACAGTTTTTCCATGGGCTGGGGGCGGGGATGGTTTTGGGATTATTCAGGTGTATTATATTTATTGTATACTTTATTTCTATTATTATTACATCAGCTCCACCTCAGATCATCAGGCGTTAGATACTGGAGGTTGGAGACCATTGTCCTGATTTATCCTTCCTCCCCAAGTTTCCCCTTTGATAACACTGTTTTTGAAGTCTGTGAGTCTGTTTCTGTTTTGTAAATAAATTCATTTGTATCTTTTTTTTTATTCTGCATGTAAGTGATATCATATATTTATCTTTCTTAGTATAATTATCTTGAGATTCACCCATGTTCATGCAAATGGCATTATCTCATTCATTTATGACTGAGTAGTATTCTATTGTAAAGATGTACCACATCTTCTTTATCCAGTTCTCTGACAGTGGACATTTAGGTTGCTTCCGTTATCTTGGCTATTGTAAATAATACTATCAAGAACATTGGGTCTAACCCCTTGCTTTTGTAGATGGGGACATAGAGGTGCAGAGCTTAAGGAATCTTGTTCAAGGTCACCCATTGGGTTTAGCAAATTTGCTTAAACATTTTGTTCAGTGCTCTGACCCTCTTCTTGTTTCTGTGTATCTTTTGTCTAGTGTATATTTGATAAAAATAGTTCAAGTTATTAGCATATTAAACAATTTAAGATATCTTCGTTCGTTGTGAATCATACTCCCTAGTAACTACACTTCCCCACTTTTGAATAAGTATTACTTACACTCAGTATGGGTTGGAGAGGTGGTGGTGGAGGAGTTTGGCCAGGAGTTGGTGGCCTTTTGGCAGGAGGAATCTTCTAAGTGATACATCAGGAAAGAAAAATGCATCAGTGTGGGGAATCTTTGTGATTATGCAGGGATTTGTATTACCATCATGATTCCCAGCTGATGGTATTTCAAGTTATAGCTTCTAGTGGCACAAGGAAAGGATTATCAAAATATTTCTGATATTTAAAAAAAACCTTAATATGGTCTGAAAAACTGTCAGCAACACCTTATGAGTACTACTAATTCTTTTAGACATTTGAAAGAAACCATAAAAATAAAGTTTTGTGTCATGGATTTATCACCAAGCTTTTTTGGAAAAATTTCAAACTGATAGGTATGTTTCAACTATACATTGAGCACCCGTACTACCCTCACCTTCATTTAACATTCTGCCACATTTTCTTTAAAAATTTATGTTATTCAATTTATATAATTTATAATTTACAAAATTATATCATTTAAAATATTATATAAATTAAAAAAATATATATAATATATATAACTTATATACACATGCTGCTGCTGCTAAGTCGCTTCAGTCGTGTCCGACTCTGTGCGACCCCATAGACAGCAGCCCGTTAGGCTCCCCTGTCCCTGGGATTCTCCAGGCAAGAACACTGGAGTGGGTTGCCATTTCCTTCTCCAATGCATGAAAGTAAAAAGTGAAAGTGAAGTCGATCAGTCGTGTCCGACTCTTAGTGACCCCATGGACTGCAGCCTACCAGGCTCCTCCGTCCATGGATTTTCCAGGCAAGAGTACTGGAGTGGGGTGCCATTGCCTTCTCCGATGTACATATGCGTGTATGTATAAATTACATTCATATATTTTTGTTGAAGTATTTGAGAATAAGTTACAGCTATCATGGCACTTCATCCTTAGATATTGCAACGTATGTCTCTTAAGAATGAGAGACACAAATAACCACAATATAGTTATCATACTTTAGAAATATAAAATTGCCATAATACTAATACCTAATTTATAGGGCAGATTCGTATTTCCCCAGTTGTCCCCAAAATGTCCTTTTTAGCTGTTAGGTTTTTTTTTTTTTAAAAAAACTGGGATCAAGCCTCTGTAGTATTTTTTTTTCTGGTCTGTCTAGATAATTATGTACTACCTGGTGATTATGCTCGCTCTTAGACTTGTTGCAGCTGTTTATTTACACATCTGTGAACTCTGTGGTTGGGACCAAGTTGATCTCATTCTTTTAGTGTTCCTAGTAGTTGGTCTATAAAGAAAGCTGAGTGCCGAAGAATTGATGCTTTTGAACTGTGGTGTTGGAGAAGACTCTTGAGAGTCCCTTGGACTGCAAGGAGATCCAACCAGTCCATCCTAAAGATCAGTCCTGGGTGTTCATTGGAAGGACTGATGTTGAAGCTGAAACTCCAATACTTTGGCCACCTGATTAGAAGAGCTGACTCATTTGAAAAGACCCTGATGCTGGGGAAGATTGAAGGCAGAAGGAGAAGGGGACGACAGAGGATGAGATGGTTGGATGGTGTCACTGACTCGATGGACATAGGTTTGGGTGGACTCCAGGAGTTGGTGATGGACAGGGAGGCCTGGTGTGCTGCGATTGGGGTCACAAAGAGTCGGACACAACTGAACGACTGAACTGAACTGAGTACAGTGTCTGGTATATAGGCATCCAAAAAATGTTTCAGTGTATGACTATTTTTACCAAGCTTATGCTAGGTACTCTCCCTTGGCCCCCTTATTTTTATTATTTTGAGGTATAATTTCTGTACAGCAAAGTACATAATTTATGTCTAACTTCAGTTTTTGCTGTTCAGTTGCTAAGTTGTATTCTACTCTTTGTGATCCCATGTGAGTAGCTAGATTAATTTGTATGTATGGATCCATCTGTGTAGCTGCCGTTCAAATTGTGGTGTGTGTGTGTGTATAGTGTTTTTAGTCTTCAGAAGGCACTCTCTTTATCAGTACTCACCAACAGAAGGTGACCAACCACTTATTTTGACTTCCATCACTGTATGTTAATTCTGAGTTTGAACTATATTTTAAAAAATCATGTAAGTTTGTGTTGTTGTGTCTGGCTTCTTTCCCTTAAAATTGTACTTGTGAGATGAATCCATTGTTGTGTGAGCAATACGTTTTTCCTTTTTTGCTCTTGATTTTTCTATTGATATAGTACATTGTACCCATTCTTCTATTTTTAAAACAATTTAAATTATTTGTTTTTCTGTTTTGAATGTGCTGGGTCTTCACTGTGGTGCTTAGTTGCCCCAAGGCATGTAGGATCTTATTTCTCCTACCAGATATTATTAAACCCATGTTCCTTGCATTGAAGGGTGGATTCTTAACCACTGGAGCACCAAGGAAGTTCCTACCCATTCTTCTGCTGATGAGCAGTTGGGTCGTTTCCATTTTTTTGTCTATTATGAATAAGCCTGCTATATATGCCTTTTGATAGACTAAGCACTCATTTCTCTTGAGGCTTTACCCAAGAGTGGGATTTCACAAGGTAGATGTACACTGAAGTTTAGGAGGTTGTTAGTTTTTAATACTAAAGTGAAACTAAATCAGGGGATTGAGCTACCAAGAGAAATTTTATCCAGGGTTTTAGCTTACCAAATGAATCAGAAATAGCTTGCTATTCTCTATGATTGATTTGTTAGACTATTCGTTCTCAAACTGTAGAGAGCTTAAGAATCAACTGAATAACTTTACAAATGCAGATTTTTTGAGGCACAGTCCAGAGATTCTGCTTTTATAAATGAGAGTAGGGCCTTGGAATCTGCATTTTTGGAGGCATTCCTAGGGAATCTTGATGCAGGTGGTTCATGAACCCTCTTTAAGAAGCAGACTATTTTCTATGAGGCTATGGTTTTTCCAGTAGTCATGTATGGATGTGAGAGTTGGACTGTGAAGAAGGCTGAGCGCCGAAGAATTGATGCTTTTGAACTGTGGTGTTGGAAAAGACTCTTGAGAGTCCCTTGGACTGCAAGGAGATCCAACCAGTCCCTTCTGAAGGAGATCAGCCCTGGGATTTCTTTGGAAGGAATGATGCTAAAGCTGAAACTCCAGTACTTTGGCCACCTCATGTGAAGAGTTGACTCATTGGAAAAGACGCTGATGCTGGGAGGGATTGGGGGCAAGAGGAGAAGGGGACGACAGAGGATGAGATGGCTGGATGGCATCACTGACTCCATGGACGTGAGTCTGAGTGAACTCCGGAAGTTGGTGATGGACAGAGAGGCCTGGCATGCTGCGATTCATGGGGTCGCAAAGAGTTGGA
This sequence comes from Bos indicus x Bos taurus, assembly GCF_003369695.1. Taxonomy (NCBI): domain Eukaryota; kingdom Metazoa; phylum Chordata; class Mammalia; order Artiodactyla; family Bovidae; genus Bos; species Bos indicus x Bos taurus. The sequence goes on along the minus strand of NC_040087.1, from coordinate 17,654,027 downwards.
CATGACTGAGTGACTGAACTGAACGGATTTTCTGTGAGATTCCTTTAAATTCATTTCTTAAGATGTTCTATGTTTCATATGAGCAATGTTTCAGCATTCTGTGTGGTGATAATAGAAGTGTACGGATGGATAACATTTAAATGTGTGATTCCAGTAGCACTTAATTTGTTCTGCCATATAAAGTTGATAGAACTGAGTAGTCTGGAAAAAGGTTGAGAAGTGTTTCTGTGTGGTGTTGATGGTTTAAGACTAGGAACTTAGGGGGGAGTTTTGGGACCCATAGATGCTCGAGATCTTTCTGATTGCATCCTTCTTTCAGTACTTCTCATTGTTGTGGCCCTGCAACCAGACGCTGACAACTCTCATACTCCTTTGTCTTTCAACAGTGACTTATTCAGCTTGTAGAGGAATATCTTATTTCTGTTTCCTACTTATTTGTTTTTGAAAAGATAATTCTTAACTCAGCGTCCCCTCCCCCCCTCCCCCCGCCGCTCCCGCCCCGAGGGATGTTTTAGTGGAGAAAACTCCTACAACTGTATAAAATAGCACTTCTTATTTTTTAATTTTCTATGTTTTTTACTCTTACTGCTGTTTGGCATATATTCTTTCTTTATTGTTTATGCCTCCCCCAACCCCCGACATACAAATACATACTAGACTGTAAGCTTTAGATGCAAGGGTTTTGTTGGGTTGACCTCTCTATTTCCAGTGTGCTCAGTGAGTTTTTGAGTGAATGAATGTTTTACATAGATTGAAAAGGAGGTTGGTGGGTCATTTCTTTCTTAGAAGCTTTGACTGTTTGTGAAGCATGTACACCTGAAGGGGTTTATAAAGGGAGTAGTTTAGAAGGAATGCGTTAAAGATGATATTGCAGATTGTAATTTGCCGAGTATTCAATGGAGAGTTTCATGGAGGAAGTTTATTAAAAGTGATCTCAGGATCAGTACCTGTGGGAGAGTGAAGGAAGGAGGATTGACCGCAACTCCAGTGCAGTGCAGTGGGACCTCTGCTCTTCCTGTGGGAGGTCTGCAATAGGATGATCCTGAATTGTCCCAAATTGGGGTGAGGTGCCAGGTATTTGGGCTTCCCTGGTGCCTTAGCGGTAAAGAACTCACCTGCTAATGCAGGAGACATAAGAGACGTGGATTCGATCCCTGAGTCTGGAAGATTCCCTGGAGAGGGCATGGCAACCCAGTTTTTCGAGTATTCTTGCCTGTAGAGTCCCATGGACAGAGGATCCTGGCGGCCTCAGTTCATAGGGTCACAAAGAGTCGGACCCGACTGACTGAGCCACTGAGCATGCACACGCACACGAGGTTTTTACATCCCTACCTTAACTCTCATTGGCCAGTCGTTGGCTATAGGCTGACAGTGGGAAAGGAGTATGACTTTGGGCAGAAAGGCTCCAATGAGCAGACTCAGCTGAGGCCTGTCAGCTGCCAGCCCTCCCAGCAGCTGGGGCTATGAATGCCTTGGTCCTGAGGGGGGATCTGGGCGGCACACCACGATGTGCAGTGCTGATGAAGTCGGGGTTTGAATTTTGAATGTATGAAAGATTGATGGTACCACATCATACAGGTGCCTCATCTCTCGTGTCAGGCAATTTGTTAGGTCCTGGAGGAATGATGGAGAGAAGAAAGATGGGAAGGATTTTTGATTTGGTGGAAATAGGAGATTGGTTTTAGATCTGCAGAATTTGGCTTTGAGGTAGAAATGCTCTGTAGATCATTAGGGATATGGTAGTAAAGCTCAAATGAAAGTTAAAAACTAGAGATAATGAGGAAAAAGTTAAAACTATAAGGGTCACTTTTGACATTTAGCTAGTAGATTTAGTTGTTAGTTTTGTGCTGTAATTTACTCTGAATATGATATTTTGATGTTTTACTATGACAATTTTGTTATAGTTTTGAAGAATCAAGTACTCTAAAGTATTTTAAAGTGTTTTTAACAAGAATTCCTGCTAAATCACTCTTTATATAAATATGTCCCCAATTTCTCTAGGTCCTGGGAAGCTCTGGATTGTTTAACAACCATGGAGTCCAAATACAGCATCAACAGCAAAGGAATCTCTCGCTGCATGAATACCTGAGTATGGAATTGTTGCAGGAAGCTGGCGTCTCCATTCCCAAAGGACATGTGGCTAAGTCACCAGATGAAGCTTATGCAATTGCCAAAAAATTAGGTACTAAATTAAGAAATAGGTTCTCAGATAAGATACGAACTTTACTTTTGGCTTAATAACAACTTTTGGCTTTTCTTTTATATTTTTAAAAATAAGTTTTATTAATGTAAAAGAGAAGACAATTGTTGACATGCTAAAATTATTGAGATTTTCTGAGCTCCCATAGTGCCCATAACTTAAGAATCAAACCTTCAAGAAGTTGAAGTCCTGTTTTTAGTTTTTTGAGCTGAAGTCCTTTAGGGAAGGAAATTCTGGCTGTGTCGATTCTTCAGGGAATGGTGAAAGATCTTAGCTGTTTATGTATTTGTAAAGAGAAGTCTGGGGCTTCCCAGGTGGCACAATGGTAAAGAATCTGCCTGCCAGTGCAGGAGACCCAAGAGACTCGGTCGAGAAGATCCCCTGGAGTAGGAAATGGCAACCGGCTCCAGTATTCTTTCTTGGAAAATTCCCCAGACAGAGGAGCCTGGCAGGCTGCAGTCCATGTGGTCACAAAGAGTCAGATATGACTGAATGACTGAGAACACAAAGAGAGGTACAGTGTTTCCCCATCTTTTTTTTGGACATGAAAAATAAGAGAATCAGAAGGAGAAAAAAAGAAGTTTAGCATTAGAATGTAAGCTCTATGAGAGCAGGGTTTCTTTGTCTTTTATTCACTGATAGACCCCAATCTCTTAGAAGACGGCCTGACACTTAGGTAATCAATATAAATGTTAATATTTTTAAATGAATTAAATAGTTCCCCATGTTTATTAGATTCTTTTATTGATAATAGAAACCTTAGTAGCTTTGATTAATTTGAATTTATGTTAATCTCAATTAAAAAATAAATTTGGAGTTTGGAAAGTATGCTTTATATTTTTAAGGATCTAATAAGAGAACATGTTAATGAGTAATGTACTAGCTATACACTGCATTTTCTTTTAGTAGTATTTAAAATCACACCAATTTTATGTATTAATAATTATCATAATCTCTCTTGTATGTACATTTGATTAATATGCTTTTCAGTGTGCTTTGGTGAAGACTTTGCTTTTATTATTTTTTTTAGGAAAGATGTGGAACATTTTAAACTGTTGAACATTGTAAAAGTTTTTGTCTCTATTTATACTTACTTGTTTCTAGGATGGGTTTTTGTTTCAAAAGTGAAAGCATGTAGAAGACTAGAAGGTTGTCATATATCATATGATATGTTTTTGAATGGGGCACTCTTGATTTCCTTGTCTTGGAAGTATGATTTTTAATTTGCAGTTTATTCTTAATCAGAAAAACAGTTCTTTTTATTCAGATTACAAACAAACTTCTTTTTATTAGTAAAAGTCTGATGTAAATTCATACTAATTTGGGGGAAATTTTTGTTAATTAATGGTAACCTGAAGTTTGAACTTGTCCATGGTAAAAGATGTACCTCATTTTAACCTTTAAAACATTATGTATATTAGGGGCTTTTAAGGGTCACGGCTTAAAGAAAACTCATGATTATATTTCTGTAGTATTTCTTGCAAAGGCACTTTTTAATAACTACCCTCTTGAGATTCAGTCTTAGATATGTGACCTAAATGTTAATTTCTAAAGAAAACCCAGATAACTAGGAAGCAAAAGTTTTTCTTATTCTACCCTTCTGTACTTAAGGATGAATTTCAGACACTTGATTTTCTTCTTTTAATTTTGTTAATTTTTTGAGTGATTCATTTTTTGTTTACTAGTTCTTTCCTTCTTCATAAAGCTGAAGGCATAAAGTGTTTTCCATACACTTTATGTGATAAAAGGGCCAGATTTAATGAAGTCAGTTAAAGCTAGTGTTTCTTTTTTCTGCTTCCAAATTATTATAATTGGTTTTCTTAGTTTTCTGTATATTTTCTCACTTAGTCAAATTTCACTATGTTGTCAAAAAAAAAAATCTAAGTACAGACTTTTTCATAAAACAAGCAGGATTTATTCAGATGCCAGTCTCTCGATTTATTTACTCACTGTAAAAATCTTTAATGATTTCTAGCTGTGGAAGAAACAATAGTTAATATGTAGGATATATTATAGCTGTGAAATTTCTGGCAAGTTCTCTGGATCCAGGACTTAGAAGTAGTAAGGAGCAGATAAGCAGCTCTGATTTTGAGGCCCTTGGAACAGAAGGCATCATGTTTATCTAGAAAGTGTGCTTTTGTCAAAGAAGGCTGCAAATGATGATTGTCATATGGAGCGGGATTAGTGACAAATAGGACCTTTAAATCTAAAGAATCAGAAACACTACATTTTAAAAGATGCATTTCATAGCTGTTTGAAGAATGTTGAAACAATTTTGTTTTTTGTGGTGAGTCATTAATATCAGAAGATACCGATTATGGGATGTAATTGTACAAGTTGTGTTATGAGGTATGCTAGAAATACACCTGATTCTTTCCATCTAGCTAGCAATTTTCAGTGCTGATTTTGGCTGATTTTTGCTTCTCAGTTACTCCAAAATTCATAAAATGTTAATTCCCATTTTTTTTTTTTTTAAAGTCTTACCTCACCAACTGATAAACTTAGGGCAAAAATGTGTTACAGATGTGACAAAGTATTGCTTCCCTTCAGTCCTGTGGGTGGCAAGAGAAGTCTGGTTAGCATGAGGCCTGGGACCCCTGAGCCCTGTAGCTGGTAACTCCTTCCAAAAGAGCTCTGACCTCTTTCCCCAGTATTCCCTACAAATTCTATCATTTTCTGGCATGATTGTGATAAAAGTTTGAAAACACTGCCCTAGGGACAAGTTTTACCTATTGTGAGTAATTGAAGTTAGGGATAGGAGAATGGTTGGAAAGAAATCTAATTCCAGTATTTTAAGACTCATAGGAGTCCATACAATGAAGGGTGATGAGTTGGAAGATAATGGAGGCATTTCTGGAATGGATTATCAAAGGGTTGTTAAGTACAGAGAAATAGTTATCATTTGGGGTCAGTTCTAAGAGCAGGTTCCCATCTCCTCCTTACAGTTACTGCTTTAAGAAAACATGATTTCACTAAGGCATTTGGTAGAATTCTTATGATTTCCCTGTTGATTGTAGAAATATAGTTTGGATTCTAGTATAGTTGAGATAGAATTTCTCTCTGGATAAATAAACATGCGGAGGGTGCGGATTAGTGAATGTCTGCTTGGAGGCAGATTTCTTTTGGCATGCAACAGGACTTTGCCTCCTTTTCCTTTTACCAATGTCTTACTAGATGACTGTATATGAGGAGTGCTTAACAACATTTGTGAGTGATTAGATTCCCTCATGGCTCAGATGGTAAAGCGTCTGGCTACAATGTGGGAGACCCGGGTTCAATCCTTGGGTCAGGAAGATCCCTTGGAGAAGGAAATGGCAACCCACTCCAGTACTCTTGTCTGGAAAATCCCATGGACAGAAGAGCCTGGTAGGCTACAGTCCATAGGGTCTCAAAGATTCGGGCATAACTGAGCGACTTGTCAATGTCAATGTCAAAAGCTAGGAGGGATGGTGAATATACTTTAAAAATAATCTTGAGACACACAAATTTTGCTCTTGTCTGACTAGAGAAAGGGCCAAATCCAGTAAGACTGAGCTCTCTGCTCATTGTTGTATCAAGAACTCTAGTACAGTTATCTCGTATGTAGATGTAACTGTTGATTGAATTAATGGAATTGAATAAAATCTTCTTTCAATCATTTGTCCTCAGATTTATCTTCTTATTCTCCCTGTTTTGCTAGATGATGAGATTGTATGTCATTACTTGTGTGTGTGTTTTTTTTTTTTCTCTCTTCTTTTGTTGTGAAGGACTTATTTAGAAGTAACTTTTGAAGAATCTTTTGTGCCCTTAAGGAGTTTATTTGCCTAAGAAAACAAAAATTGACACTTTGGGGGAAGAGCTTTTTGTTTTGTAAAATATTTTTGAAGAAATAGAACTTCATTACTCTTACTTAATAGATCAGTATGTTAAGTTCCCAGCTTGATGAATAGGAATGTTTGAATTTAGCCCAGCAAAGCACCAGTTTAACTGTTGTCCATTTTTATATTACATTTATACTGTTTGGATTACAGATATCCTCTTTGGATTTAAATGAATATTTAAGTACTGGAAAACTGACTCAACAGGTAATCAGAAACAGGTAAAATGACTAGTGGCTGCTGCTTTTATCAATAATTTGGGCATGCACTCTAATTTGCTGTAGTCCCTGAGGCTACCTGTTGTCTTCTCAATAAGGAAATGATTGTCAGTTTTAAGGAAATTTCTCAACTTTCTCTAATCTTTATCTAAAATTAGTTGTTACATTTGGGAATGGTGGGGACTGTGGCAAATTGAAATAATGTCTTATGTAAACAAAACACTTTTAGTCATTTCTGGGTGTAGGGCCCAGGATTTCCAATTCAGATTTTTCAAGAACAGTGGAAAATCTGGATTCATAAGAATTCTCTTGATTTGTAACTGTTCTTTTATTCATCATTCAGAATATATTGTGTACTAGGAACTCTCCCAGGATCTTGTAAATATCACTGAACAAGATTCTGCCCTTCTGGAGTCTACATTCTAGTGAGGGAACAAAACAAAAATAATAAACACGAGAAATTATGTTTGAAGGCAATGGCTTCTATTAAAAAAAAAAAAAAAGATCAGGGTAAGGCGGATTGGTGGTGGGCAGTCAGAGTGTTAAGTAGAGTGATCAGGGTGAACCTGAACCTCATGGACAATTTAGACTTAAAGAAAAACTGAAAAGGAATGGGTACCTCTCCTAAATGGATACCTGTATGCAGAGTATTCCAGGGAGAGAGGTTGCTGGGAGCCAGATCCTGAAGGAAGAGAGGAACATGCTCAGGACCAGAGAGACTAGAGTAGCTGGTGTGTGAACAGCGAGGGGGATGTAATACAAGGGGCAGGGGTTCTAGGGGATTACACGGAGCCTTGAGGCCATTGTAAGGACTCTGCCTGTAACTCCCAGGGAAGTTACTTTTGATCATTTCTTATTTGATCACAATCTGTATTTGTTACCTCCTTGATCAGGTGAGGGTGCCCTCTCATTTGGCTTGGTATATGCATGTTAGAGATGGCCTTTCCTGGTGGTAGAATTCCCATCTTTAGCCTATTCAGATACACATTTATGGAGTGGTCGTTACTTCCCAGGGACCTCTTCCTGCTGAGGATACAACAAATAATATAACAATGTCCTTAATCCTGACCTCAAAGGGTAATTGTTTTTCGTAATGTAGTAGTGATGTTACACTGCTGTAACAGTTTAACAGTGTAACTGAGCATGCATCTGTGCTCAGTCATGACTTTGAGACCCTATGGACTGTAGCCCACTGGGTTCCTCTGTCCGTGGATTTTTCCAGGCGAGAATACTGGAGTGGTTGCCATTTCTTCCTCCAGGGGCTCTTCCCCACCCAGGGATCAAACCCTTGTCTTCTGCACTGGCAGGTGGATTCTGCAGATTCAGGCGGTAACACTGCACCACCTGAGTATGGGCAAAATACTCTGAGACGTGAAATGAGAAGGCTCTGAAATTCTACCTGTCTTGGGAGACAGAATGCACCTCTAAAAAGTGTTGCTCTGAATCATGAAGAGTAGTACCTAAGCTAAATAGCTAGTTTGATAATTTTCTTCATCATGTTAGAAAAGGAAAGAAAAGAGATCAGTTTACCTGTTAAAGAAGAAAAATTCAATTATTTGCTGAAAAAAATGTCTTAAAGACTTGGAAGCATAACATTCTGGAATCTTTGGGTTAACATGCCTTAATTCCTGTCACCTCCCTCACAACAGTACAGCTGGAGAGTGTCAATGGGATGATGTGAGCTGGTATCAGTAGTGGAACTTGCCCTCAAAGTCATGGTACATTTCTACTCAAAGCAGCATTTATACCTCAAAGTTTCATAGGATAGCAAGGTTACATATCAATAGGGAGGGAGGAAGGAGAAGGCAGTGGCACCCCACTCCAGTACTCTTGCCTGGAAAATCCCATGGGCGGAGGAGCCTGGTAGGCTTCAGTCCATGGGGTCGCTAAGAGTCGGACACGACTAAGCGACTTCACTTTGACTTTTCACTTTCATGCATTGGAGGAGGAAATGGCAACCCACTCCAGTGTTCATGCCTGGAAAATCTCAGGGATGGGTGAGCCTGGTGGGCTGCCGTCTAGGGGGTCTCACAGAGTCGGACACGACTGAAGCTACTTAGCAGCAGTAGCAGCAGGGAGGGAGGAAACTGTTAGGAAGGTATTTGACTCTCAATTTTGTAAATTTAGTACCTTGCAGAGTAATTAATATTTAAAGTACCAGATAAAGGTAAACTTGTTTTCAGTATGCTTAAGAAATGGTTTAATGAGTGGCTGATTTTTTTAAGTTTGTGAATCTTTAGGTGGTGAATGTTTTAGTGTCCTAATCTAGAAAATCTATGTACATGGAGTGCCTCATTTTTCAACATTGTGGGTAAATGGATCTTTAATTTATTACGTTTAGTAAGGTTGCTAAATATGTATGTTTAATAGCAAAGTATTGTGTGTTGTGTGCTGCTCCATGCTTCGTATCTAATAGAAGTGTTTTTCTTCTAGGTTCAAAAGATGTTGTGATAAAGGCGCAAGTTTTGGCTGGTGGCAGAGGAAAAGGAACATTTGAAAGTGGCCTCAAAGGAGGAGTGAAGATAGTTTTCTCGTAAGTTTTTTTTTTTTTAAATCATCACTATTAAAGAAATAATGAATATTATAAAAGATGCCCTTATTGAATTGATAAGTAGTAGGCGAGATAAGGTTTTGGCTGTCATGTGCTTATATTTATCTCACTTGGAGGAGAAAAGAGTTTGAGTTCTTTTTCTTATTTTAGTCCAGAAGAAGCAAAAGCTGTTTCCTCACAAATGATTGGGAAAAAGTTGTTTACCAAGCAAACAGGAGAAAAGGGCAGGATATGCAATCAAGTATTGGTTTGTGAACGAAGATATCCCAGGAGAGAATACTACTTTGCAATCACAATGGAAAGGTCATTTCAAGTGAGTAATTGTAGACATGATACATTTAGGATGATCTTATTACATTCAGTTTCAAAAGTTGATCATTATTTCTATTTGTATGGGAAAGATTAAAAAGGTATGGTCCATAATCTATTTGTGTATGTCAGGAGAACAATGTTTTTGTTTAAAAAAACAACACGATTAATGCCATAAAACTTAATAGAATCTTGTAATAAAAACTGTAGGTAAAACCATGCTGAAATAAAACCCACAGAATTTCTAAATTGTTAATTTGATAAGAGCAGCTTAAATCATCTCTGATTCACCTTTAGATTCCATAAACTGAAAAAATAACTTCTAGCACAGTAAAATAGTCTAACCAAAGAGAAAGTCTCTGTATCCACTAAGAGAATGTGTACCCCTGGCTTCATCTTTGTCTTTTTCAGCTTTTTGGTATTTTTATACTTTGAGGTTTGTTTCATGATGACCTGCTACTGGATAAGTTCAAGGAAGACATTCAGTAGCAAACAGTATGCTTCTAAAAAACATAACCTTATTCTGCCTTGCTTTCTTTGTGGAACTTAATATGCTAGCAATGAATTTAAGGCATCATGGGAAGAGAAATTTCTTTCGTAGATCCTGTGCTTGGAGAGGGTGTTGAGTCATTTTATAGTATAATTATCTGGCTTTCTGAGTGCATTGGTTAAGTTTTATGAGCTGAATCTGTGTGCTAACTACCTTGTCTTTTGAAGACTGGGTTCATATTTGGTAGCCCTGGTCAAGATTTGATGTAGAACATCACTAAATTATATAATTGGTAATATGACATAAATTTTAAGAGTCATGAAACTATTTTCTTATATAAAATGTCTTTTAAAAAATAGCTGTTTTCCATACTGTGTTTTTTTTTAACATTTAATTAAGTCTTCTAATAATTTTTGAATGATATTATAAAATGTCTTTTGTAACTTTTAATTTTTATAAGAAAGTATTTCTTAAGGTATAACACTAGATGGTAGTAAAAACCCACTCAGGATATAAGATAAAAAGCATTGTTTTGTTTGGAAGTGATGTCTTTACCTCTAGGTTTCTTCATGTGATAGAATTTGCTTTTGTAAGTTGCCTTAGAAATCCCATGACAGTAATCTTGTATATTACAAACATTTATAAAAATTATGTTTTTACAAATTCATTTATGTTTTTCTACATTTTCTTTTCCTTTTCAGTGATGTTATATATCAGCATCTATCATTCTGTTAGTTATTATGTTTTTACTTTTTGTTATAGCCAGGAACAGGATACATGTGCCTAAACAGTTTGAAATAATGAGTCCTGTTATATTGCACATTCAGAGTAGCTCATTTTTATGGGAATAAATGTAGCAATCTGAATGTGTTTTAAAGATACAGCTATAACACTGTGAATATGTTTTATTAAAGATATGTTAAAGCAATAGAGAAAATGATCAAATTTGAATTCATTTTAAGAACTTGAATTTTCAGAGAACTCAGAGTCTTATTAAGGAAAACTGTTTTTATTTCATTTGTACAAGTAATACATAGTTGTAGTAATTCATGCTGAAAATTTAGTAGTACTAGTTGAACCATTCAGCCAAAGACATTATAATGTAGTTTGATACTATCATGTTAGACCAATGTGGAGTTGGTTGGTGTTACTTTTGGGGGTACAATGAGCTATTTTGGGAATCCCTGTGGACAGTTGCTTATTAAACAACAAAAAATAAGTCAGCCATTTAAATTAAAAAGAAAAGCACATTTTGATTGTATTAAAGTCAAATGCTTCTGAGTTAATAGCTCTTTAAAAATTGATTTGGTTGCTTATCTGTTTCTAGGAGATGAATCATAAACTCTACTGGTCTTCTTCAGTGTGTATCACATAAGGAAGCCTGAGCAGATATGTACCATAGGGTTGATGTGCCCCCCAAAATTGATTTTAAGTTCCTCTTCAGTATTTTGGCACTTTAAAATTTCTTAACATTTGCCTAGTACCCGTTGGGTACTTTTGGGCTGAGACAAATCTAATTTAACAAATCATATTTGCTACTTAATTTTTCTAGTAAAACATTGCAGGCTGCTGTAAATGAATGGTACATTTAACTCTGTCAGTTTTTTTTTTTTTTTTTACTTTCTTGGATTAGATATAAAATGTGCTGCAAGAATTCCAAATTTTATTTTCCATACTTTTATTTCTTTAAAAAGAGATATATGAAGTGGCTTCTTTGTCATGTAATTTTAAATTCAGTTCCATTTTAAGGCAAAACCTTTCGTAAGACTGACAAGAAAAGAGAAATTTAGGCTAAGAATGTGAAAATAGCATTATTAATTTATTTGAAATTATAATTCTTTGCTAGAACTTACTGTTCTGAAAGTTTATCACTAAAATTTCAGAGTTGAAATGCAGATTATTTGAACTACCAATTCATTCAACAGGCATGACCATATGCAAAACTACAGCCATTGTTTTAACAGATCTCTTTCTTATTTTCCTATGTAAGCTTTCTTCTGAACAGTTGACTACAAATTTGAGGGTTTCTTTCTAATTAGTCAGGGAATTAGTACAAAGAGCAGTTCACTTTCAGTTCAGTTTATAAGCAGTTCAGTTTCTATATTTAATTTCTTCTGTATTTTTTTAGATTTTTCTCTAACTTATAGCCAACTCTTAGAGATCTAATCATTACTTTAGTGAGAATTTAATATTAACTATTTTCCCCCAGTAGCGCTGCATTTTATGTGGCTCTTCACTTCTCTTATTAGTAGATATGAGAAGAAAAGGACTGTAAAACTAAAATAAAATGTTCAAATAAACTCTAAAAGTTTATTTATTCTACCTCTTCTTCTGAATAAAATAGTATTAATCTGTAGATTAATTCATCTATATTATACTTCAGTAGGAGGACAGTAGTAGATAGACTCTTAAATCTGAATTTTTTCCTCTCTCTTTAGATCTCTGTAAAAGCTTATAATTATGAATTGCCTTTCTAGGGAGGAAATGAAGAATGCCTTTTCATTTGAAGTTTGTAGAGTGTTGAGGTCCTTTAATGGACCGGAACCTGGTGGTCTGAAGTCGACCGAAAAGAAAGTAGAGAGAAAGAGGCTGATATTATTTGGTTTACGCAGAAAGCCAATAAAGCCCCTGGCATGGGGCTTGCTCTGTTCACAGAGGCCTCAGGCGCCCTCTCAATGGGGTGAACGTGCAGAGCACCTTCTCAAGAGGGTTTTAGAAGCTTGGGCAGGAAAGTGAACTCAGAGAGCCTCTGCGCTCCAAAGAAATAGCCTGAGAGAGAGAGAGAAAGACAGACACGGGGACCAAAGCTCTAATGGAGCAGAGGTGTTTTAATCAACATGGTGTGGGCATATATACTGTAGTTATTCTCAGCAAAGATAAAGATTAAAATTCCAGACTTATAAAACATAGGCGATCCATAATAAAGAGACAGAGAGTTGTAAATAATCACTTTTACCGTATGGTTCCTGTGTATTCTCCCTTTTTTAATTTTTTTATTTGCAATTTTAGTGTGTGATGTGCTCGTTTGACTATACCTTGTACCTGTGGATTATAAGCAATACCTGTAATATGTTTAATAGAAGAAGATTGTAAAAATTGTTTAAAGTGTCCAGAAATACAGGCAGGGCCATTGTCTATTTTTATAGAACTAGGAGTTCCCATTACAGCAAAACAAGCTAATAAGTGAGTTATAACATGTTGTATAGCCTCACCACGAAGAGGTGTGGCCCAAATAAAAGCTTAATACCTTGTGTGATGGGTAGAGGTCTGTTAAGAGATGCCATTTGTTAGATTTCTTTTTTATAACAAAAATAGGAGAGTTCCAAGGAGAACAAGATTCCTCAATATGCTTTAATTCTAGTTGTGTATCTATAAGTTCCTTAGCTGCCTGTAATTTCTCTTTCATGAGGGGCCACTGCTCTGTCCAAATAGGCTTGTCATACTTCCAAGTTATTTTAATAATTATATTGTTTGTTAAATGAGCAGTGGCCCCCAGGAAAAATGTGGAATGTATATCTGAGTTTGCCATATCTTATATCTTTTTATTAAAAGCATATATCTAGCTTTTCCTTAGCAACTATGAAGTGTCATATATTAGCATTTTATAGATTGGTGAATATATTTATTATATATATTTAGTATATATAAATATATTTATATATAATACATTATATAATATATTTATTAATAGTTTAAAATCTCTTTCGTTTTTCTGTAAGAAAAACTTTGTAAGAGGAAGTTAATGTTCAGTAATTAATGTTTTAAAATCTTATTTTATTTGGAAATGACCTAGTTATTTAATAAACTTTTATTATTTAGTTTAGTACAACTCTAGAAATTTAAGTTATCCCAGTCTTAAGAGATTATTTTTTTGGGCTTCAAAATCACTGCAGATGGTGATTGCAGCCATGAAATTAAAAGATGCTTAGTCCTTGGAAGGAAAGTTACGACCAACCTAGATAGCATATTCAAAAGCAGAGACATTACTTTGCCAGCAAAGGTCTGTCTAGTCAAGGCTATGGTTTTTCCAGTAGTCATGTATGGATGTGAGAGGTGGACTGTGAAGAAAGCTGAGCACTGAAGAATTGATGCTTTTGAACTGTGGTGTTGGAGAAGACTCTTGAGAGTCCCTTGGACTGCGAGGAGATCCAACCAGTCCATTCTGAAGGAGATCAGCCCTGGGATTTCTTTGGAAGGAATGATGCTAAAGCTGAAACTCTAGTACTTTGGCCACCTCATGCGAAGAGTTGACTCACTGGAAAAGACTCTGATGCTGGGAGGGATTGGGGGCAGGAGGAGAAGGGGACGACAGAGGATGAGATGGCTGGATGGCATCACCGACTGGATGGACGTGAGTTTGAGTGAACTCCAGGAGTTGGTGATGGACTGGGAGGCCTGGCATGCTGCGATTCATGGGGTCACAAAGAGTTGGACACAACTGAGCAACTGAACTAAAGAGATTATTATAATAATAGATTATAATAATAGATTATTCTATTAAAATATAATTATTTTTAATAGTTTATCTAAAAGTTTTCATCTCGTTTATATATTTATATATATATATATAAAGAGTTAACCTTTTTGTTGACAAATTTAGTTTACCTTAAACCTAGGCATAATAAAAGTATTATATAATGTTGATGACTTAAGACATGTCTTAATTAGATTAGCAAACAATTATATTTAAATTATATTTATATTTAAATAAACATTATATTTAATATTTTTCAGTTCACGTGAATTTGAATTTAAATAGAGCTCATTAACTTCATATTATCTAAAAACAAAGCTGGTATATCGAGGGCAGCACTGCCGGATGTTGAGGGTTTGAGAGAAAAGATGGAATTTGCCCCAGGTTTTTGTTGAAGGGGACCTGGGGGGTCCTCTGCTTGGAGTTTCCTGGAATAGGTTTTCTTTCAGTGTCAAATTTAGACTTACAATCTTTGGCCCAATGCATTTCTCTATGGCAGTGAGGGCAGATTTTTGGAGGTTTTTTATTTTTATATTTTTTCATATTTTTTTCTTTTTTTTTAAGCTTTCTTAGGGCCGTCCCTTTTTAAATGGTTCTTATTTCCACATGTAAAGCATCCTTTATTTCCCTTTCTTAAGGCAGCAGCTATTGTTTCAGCTACCATTTGCATCTTTTGAATTTCTAATCATAGATTGCGACAAGCCTTCAAATAATCAATAATAGTCCCTGTCTCATGAATTGGAGCTATAGCTTTTTGACATTCCTGATTTGCATTTTCATAAGCAAGTAATTTCTCTAGTTGCCTTTTGGCTGCTTCTCTAATTACAGTATGGGAAATAGCAGTTTGTAATCTAGCTAAAAAATCAGCATACCTTTCATTAAGTCCCTGAACTTTAAATAAGTGATGAAGTAAAGTAGAAAAGTGATGGGGCTTTCCAGCCGTTTTACCCATGTCTTAATACTTACCGGCCTCAATAGGCCCTGGGGTCACTCTGTCCGAATGTGCATACGTGTACCAAGTCCCTGTTCTGGGCGCCACTTGTTGAGGTCCTTTAATGGGCCGGAACCTGGTGGTCCAGAGTGGACCGATAAGAAAGTAAAGGAGAGAGAAAGAGGCTGATATTCCTTGGTTTACGCAGAAAGCCAGTAAAGAACCTGGCACCAGCCTTGCTCTGTTCATGGAGGCCTCAGGCGCCCTCTTGATGGGGTGAAGGCACAGAGCACCTTCTCGAGTGGGTCTTAGAAGCCCGGGCAGGAAAGTGAACTCAGAGAGCCTCTGTGCTCCAAAGAAATAGCCTGAGAGAGAAAGAGGGAGGGAGAGAGAGAGAGAGAGAAGGAGAAAGAGAAAGCAAGACACGGGGACCAGAGCTCTGATGGAGCAGAGGGGTTTTAATCAACATGGTGTGGGCATGTATACTGTAGTTATTCTCAGCAAAGATAAAGATTAACATTCCAGACTTACAAAACATAGGCGATCCATAATAGAGAGTTGTAAATAATCACTTTTACCATATGGTTCACAAGAAGGAAGAGGGTACTTATCACCGTATAGAAAAACTAAGGAAAGAAATGCCTGGATTCCTCAGTCTCTGGGAGAGGCTTGCCTCTCCTCTTAATTCCTGAATATTCAGGAATTAATAAGGAACAGAATTCCTGACAGATCCAAAACAGCACACAGGAAGCCTCCTGTTAAATGCTTCCTGACAGTAGAGAAAGTAAAAATTATACTTTTAATTTCAAACATTTCCCTTTACTTGGGCTTGCGTCTGTTTTCTTCTTTAGTTTCAGAAAGCAACAGTGAATTCTTATGTTAAATTGTGTGTGTGTGTGTGTGTGTTGCAGTGAGTTCTGACACCAGGATACCCAGAGTTGAGCCAGACTTCACAGGTTCAGGGCACATTCCTCTGCATGACTGCCCTCAGTTCAGATATCAGTTGCAAGTTTAGCGTCCCCAGGTCACCCTCACTTCTGACTAACTGGCAACAAATTTAGGGATTCCTAGTATCCCTCAGGTTCATAATTTGCTAGAATGACTCACAGACCTTAGGAAAATACTGTATTTGTGATTACAGTTTTATTATAGCCAAAGGATAAAAGCCAGAACCAGCGAAATGGAAATGCACAGGGCGCGGTCTGGGAGAGTCCCACACATAAAGTTTTCATTTGCTTCAGGGTTGTGTCCCCTTCCTTACATACTGATATGTGACAACATGCAGAGTATTGTGCAACCTCAGAAGCTCACTGAACTTGTGGTCTAGAGCTGTCATTTTTTAAAGTTGTGGTCAGAAACATAGAATATGAAATTTACTGTCTTCAACTGCTTTTATGTGTATCATACCTAAGATCTGGTCCCATCACTTCATGGCAAATAAAGGGGGGAAAATGAAAACAGTGACAGACTTTATTTTCTTGGGCTGCAAAACACTATGGATGGTGACTGCAGCCGTGAAATTAAGACTCTTGCTCCTTGGAAGAAAAGCAATGACAAACCTAGAGAGTGTATTGAAAAGCAGAGACATCACTTTTCCGACAAAGGTCCATATAGTCAAAGCTGTGGTTTTTCCAGTATTCATGTATGGATGTGAGAATTGGACTATAAAGAAGGCTGAGCGCAGAAGAATTGATGCTTTTGAATTGTGGTGTTGGAGAAGACTCTTGCGAGTCCTTTGCACAGCAAGGAGATCAAACCAGTCAGTCCTGAAGGAAATCAACCCTGGATATTCATTGGAAGGACTGATGCTGAAGCTGAAGCTCCAGTACTTTGGACACCTGATGCAATGAACCGATTTATTGGAAAAGACCTTGATGCTGGATAAGATTGAGGGCATGAGGAGAAGGGGATGACAAGGAATGAGATGGTTGGATGGCATCATCAACTCAGTAGACATGAGCTTGAGCAGCCTCCTGGAGATAGTGAAAACAGGGAAGCCTGGCATGCTACAGTCCATGGGGTCACAAAGAGTTGGACACAACTTAGCCACTGAACAGTAACAACAATATTGAAATCTAGTCATGTAATATTACATTTAAAAGGTACAAAGATGTACAGGGAAATATAAATCTTCCACCCACCCTTATTCCTCTACCACACAGTTTTTTTTCCTTGAAGACTGATACTTTTTAAAAATCTTTTTTTGCCTAAGTATAATAACTCTCTTTAAAAAAAATAAATAAATAAATACTCCCAGCCTCATCTCTTTGGCTATTGCTGTATTTTGAGGATTTGAAACACTGTATTGTTTTCCAAACAGTACTGAATGTTTTGGTTTGGCCAAAAGGTTCATTCAGTTTTTACCATTAAGACAGCTATAGTAGTGCTTAGTTGTTTTTAATTTCATTTGAAACACTTTTGTTAGATTTGTGTTGTGACAGCTGTCAGATCAGTGAGCTTTAAAAAAAACAGGACATCACAATTGGTGAATTTTTGTATAGCCATTTTAATATTGAAGATGGAAGAAAAAAGCAGTGTTTTTGGCATATTGTGTTTTATTGTTTCAAGAAAGTAAAAATGCAACTGAAATACACAAAAAAGACTTGTGCAGTGTATGCATAAGGTGCTGTGACTGAGTGAATTTGTCAGAATTGGTTTGTGAAGTTTTGTGCTGGATGTTTTTCATTGGACAATGCTGCTCGGTCGAGTAGACCAGTTGAAGTTGATAGAGATCAATTATGCCTTTTGCTGCTGCTGCTGCTAAGTCGCATCAGTTGTGTCCGACTCTGTGTGACCCCATAGATGGCAGCCCACCAGGCTCCACCTTCCCTGGGATTCTCCAGGCAAGAACACTGGAGTGGGTTACCATTTCCTTCTCCAATGCAAGAAAGTGAAAAGTGAAAGTGAAGCCGCTCAGTCGTGTCTGACTCTTTGCGACCCCGTGGACTGTAGCCCACCAGGCTCCTCCATCCATGGGATTTTCCGGCAAGAGTACTGCAGTGGGGTGCCATTGCCTTCTCCAAAATGTGGCTTTTATTTTTACTTAAAAAACCGGATGAAGATTTTGGCCAACTCAATAATATTATTTCTTTACTTTATATCTTGAAATGAATTTGTTACTGAAACATTTAGATGCTGGGGTAGAAGAGTGAAATTAGTCTTTAGGTTTTTTTTTTTCTTTCCTGAATTAAGAATCGTATATTCACTGTAGAAGTTATTTTTTTTTTTTCTTCAGAAAATGTTGTTGCTCATCGCCAAATAGTGACACAACAAAGTAAAATAATAGAAGTCTTATTTAATGTTTTACTTCTTATCTTTTTTGTGTGTCTGTGAATAATGGGAGGGTGCACATTTAAACACACTTTATGTTAAAAAAAATTTGAGTATAGAATCAAGGGTTTTGTACCTTTTTTTCTCCATATTATACTACTGAATCATTTTCCGTTCCAGAAGCATTAAATAATCTTCAGTAGAATGTTTTTTACCGTTTCCTATTTTTGCATATTAAGATTATTTCCAGTTTTGTGCATAGATTGGCAAATCTGTTAGATAATTTTGCTTCAAGGTTTTTTCCTTAACTGATCTTCAGTTCAGTTCAGTCGCTCAGTCGTGTCCGACTCTTTGCGACCCCATGAATCACAGCACGCCAGGCCTCTCTGTCCATCACCAACTCCCAGAGTCACATGAGTCACTCAGACTCAGTCAGTGATGCCATCCAAGCATTTCATCCTCTGTCGTCCACTTCTCCTCCTGCCCCCAATCCCTCCCAGTGTCTTTTCCAATGAGTCAACTCTTCACATGAGGTGGCCAAAGTACTGGAGTTTCAGCTTTAGCATCATTCCTTCCAAAGAAATCCCAGGGCTGATCTCCTTCAGAATGGACTGGTTGGATCTCCTTGCAGTCCAAGGGACTCTCAAGAGTCTTCTCCAACACCACACTTCAAAAGCATCAATTCTTCGGCCCTCAGCCTTCTTCACAGTCCAACTCTCACATCCACACATGACCACAGGAAAAACCATAGCCTTGACTTACACGGACCTTTGTTGGCAAAGTAATGTCTCTGCTTTTGCATATGCTATCTAGGTTGGTCATAACTTTCCTTCCAAGGAGTAAGCGTCTTTTAATTTCATGGCTGCAGTCACCATCTGCAGTGATTTTGGAGCCCAAAAAATAAAGTCTGACACTGTTTCCACTGTTTCCCCATCTATTTCCCATGAAGTGATGGGACCGGATGCCATGATCTTAGCTTTCTGAATGTTGAGCTTTAAGCCAACTTTTTCACTCTCCACTTTCACTTTCATCAAGAGGCTTCTTAGTTCCTCTTTAGTTTCTGCCATAAGGGTGGTGTCATCTGCATATCTGAGGTTATTGATATTTCTCCCGGCAATCTTGATTCCAGCTTGTGCTTCTTCCAGTCCAGCGTTTCTCATGATGTACTCTGCATATAAATTAAAGGAGCAGGGTGACAATATAGAGCCTTGACGTACTCCTTTTCCTGTTTGGAACCAGTCTGTTGTTCCATGTCCAGTTCTAACTGTTGCTTCCTGACCTGCATACAGATTTCTCAAGAGGCAGGTCAGATGGTCTGGTATTCCCATCTCTTTCAGAATTTTCCACAGTTTATTGTGATCCACACAGTCAAAGGCTTTGGCATAGTCAATAAAGCAGAAATAGATGTTTTTCTGGAACTCTCTTGCTTTTTCCATGATCCAGCAGATGTTGGCAATTTGATCTCTGGTTCCTCTGCCTTTTCTAAAACCAGCTTGAACATCAGGAAGTTCACAGTTCACGTATTGCTGAATCCTGGCTTGGAGAATTTTGAGCATTACCTTACTAGCATGTGAGATGAGTGCAATTGTGCGGTAGTTTGAGCATTCTTTGGCATTGCTTTTCTTTGGGATTGGAATGAAAACTGACCTTTTCCAGTCCTGTGGCCACTGCTGAGTTTCCCAAATTTGCTGGTATATTGAGTGCAGCACTTTCACAGCATCATCTTTCAGGATTTGAAATAGCTCAGCTGGAATTCCATCACCTCCACTAGCTTTGTTCGTAGTGATGCTTAGGAGACTTAAAAGTTAACTTAATTGATTAGTATTTATGTCTCATTATATTCACGATAATAGCTGGAGCTCTTCTTTGAAGGCAGATAGCTTTCTTTTTCAGAGAAGGCAATGGCAACCCACTCCAGTGTTCTTGCTTGGAGAATCCCAGGGATGGCGGAGCCTGGTGGGCTGCCGTCTGTGGGGTTGCACAGAGTCAACCGACGGACACGACTGAAGTGACTTAGCAGCAGTAGCAGCAGCTTTCTTTTTCACTGACCTCCAGTAGCCTAGAGATTATAAATCTGAACATTTGTTCATTAGATTTTCCCTTTTAAGTACCAGTCAACTGTTTCTATTATTTTTTTAAATGTTCTTTAAACAATACTTTAATGAACCTTCAGTTCTTGTGAGAAATGTAGAGGTTATATTTCACATATACATGTATATTTATATTGTTTGGTATACATTTTGTATATATTTTTAATCCTTTTCCCCTCACTGGTAAGACAGTGTCTTCCTCCTCCTTTTCCATTATTTCAGTTGAATGTTTAGAAGAACAGTGTAGGAGATGCAAGGACAAATTCTCAAGGGGGTTTAAAAATAGTGGGAAGTGACAGATGTATAAGTTTAATAGTATGCATGAATAGATTTTAAGATTTTATTGATGGGTCCAAAATAAAATCTAGATGTTTTTTCTGTTTCCCTTCCTGCTAGGGTCCTGTATTAATAGGAAGTTCTCACGGTGGTGTCAACATTGAAGATGTTGCTGCTGAGACTCCTGAGGCCATAGTTAAAGAGCCTATCGATATCGTAGAAGGCATCAAAAAGGAACAAGCTGTCCGGGTATGTTGTGTTTTGAAACATTTCTAGCTTTTAATTGGATTGTTGCAACACTTAAAGAGAATTAACTTTATGTAAGTGAAGTGCTTGATAAAACTTCTGAAAACATTTTTTTTGAGTGTCAGGTATGTTAAATCTTGTTTGAAATGGAAACTTTTTAGAAGTATGTACAGCATTTTACTTCATATCCTCCATAAATATTTTAATATGTATTTTTAAAAGATAAGGATTCTTTTAAAAGAGCCACTATACGTACCATAGCCATACCTAGTAAAATCAGTATCTTCACTTACCCAGTCATTCCCGTTCCCTAGTTGTCTCATGTTTTTTTTTCTTTTAGAATCTGTTTGAGTTGGGATCCACATAAGTTCCTTCATTGCAGTTGGTTAATAGGTCTCATAGGTCTCCTTCTGTTAATAGCTTATAGGTTTCCTTTTCTTCACTTTCTTCATCCATTTTCTTTCATTTGTTGAAGAATCTGGAGTGGTACTTTGTTTTTCATACTCTGGATTTTACATCTGCATGGTGGCATTTAATGTGTTCCTGTCCCCCCTTTATTTCCTAAACACTGTATGGAATGGTAGGGACACTGTCTCATATACCCGTATTGATAGATCAGTGATTTTATTTTGGGGGTCTTATGGGTGCTTTAAAGATGCTGATTAAAGCTGTGGGCTTTCTCTCAGTGTATTCACATGCACAGTACATTTTGCCTGCAATTTCACTAGTTTTCTGTACCATCCTTCTTGTGTGCCTCTGCCTCTCATTACATTCCCCCCTCAAAAAGAGCTCTCCAAGACAAAAACTTAAGTATGAAGTTAATTATGGTGTGTGAGAGTTGCTTGGTAATGTTTGTAATATTGCTATTAAATTGTTTATATATAAAAAATAAGTGACCCATCTTAAAAAGAAGTTTGAGTATTAAAGTTTGAATGAAATTAACATCTCTTATCAGGAAACTGTCAAACGAAGCTAATGGTATTGAAGTACAGTAGAGCAGGAATTTTGACTGATACAGAGACCTCCCTGATAAAGCGTGAAGCAAGTCATTTAGGCAAGTGAGTGGTATAAATGTTTAAAGGGGACAGAGATTTGACTCATTAGATAGTTATATGAGAGTGGTAACTAGAGTCTTGAATTTAGATGAGAGAGAAAACACTTGATTTACAACAGTATTTGAAGGAAGAATGTACTAAGTTTGTAGCTTTTTGAGTGATGGATGAACGGAAATACTACTCAGTATAATGCGAGACAAACTGATGTCATACTGGGCTGATCAGAATTCTTTTGCAATTCTCAGATGTTTAAATTTAAAACAGTAGATTGTGACTTCTGAAAAATTTCTAAATGAAATGGTACTTTTAATTCTTCTTATTCTTTTTTTGAAATGTCTTAACCCCAAATGGCATTTCTCAATTAGATCATCCACTTTATTTGTATTTAATTGTTTGCATTTGAATTCTTATAGAAATCACATTCACTTTCAAAGAATTTAATATTTTCTATTGTTAAAGTTAAATGTATTGTAGTATTAGATAACAATTGGAAAACAGGAGAAAACTCCTCCAGAGGGTTCCTGAGCAGCTGTGGCAGTTAGGATTAAAAAAAGAGACATGTAACTTCCATACATGTAGCTTCTTCTGTAGGTTCAAAATTGCTTATAAAACTTTAAAAAATTATAGATTTTTGATCACCTATAGAACTTGTGAACCATAGCCTCTGGGTTGAGACCTTGGTGTATGTATTTTTTAAAAAGCTCTTCAGGTATATTTAGCAAGAAATCTTTGCTCAAGACTGTGAACTCTTCTACTAGATTAGAAGCTTGAAAGTGAAAGTCGCTCAGTCATGTCTGACTCTTTGTGACCCCATGGACTATATATAGTCCATGGAATTCTCCAGGCCATAATACTGGAGTGGGTAATCTTTCCCTTCTCCAGGGGATCTTCCCAATTCAGGGATTGAACCCAGGTCTCCCATATTGCAGGTGGATTCTTTACTAGCCGAGGCACCAGGGAAGTTTAAGTTTAAGGTATCTTTTGAATCTAGCATTTATTAGGTGCTCAGTACTCTTGCCTAGAAAATCCCATGGATGGAGGAGCCTGGTGGGCTGCAGTCCTTGGGGTCGCGAAGAGTTGAACATGACTGAGCGACTTCACTTTCACTTTTCACTTTCATGCATTGGAGAAGGAAATGGCAACCCACTTCAGTGTTCTTGCCTGGAGAATCCCAGGGACGGGGGGGCCTGGTGGGCTGCCGTCTGTGGGGACACACAGAGTCGGACATGACTGACGCAACTTAGCAGCAGCAGCAGTAGATTTTTGAATGAATAGGATGATACTCATTTTACTAGTCATTTTACTGAATGTAGACACTCTTCATAAATTACCTAAAAGGTAAAATAGGGTTAGTATTTTGGCCATTGTTTTTAGACCAGTGGGATTAGTAGTCTACCTTTTATATGTAGTTTTAATAAAATATTAGCCTCTTTTTTCAGTTTAGGTTGGCTATAAGACTCAGTGGCAGTATGGAGGGTATGGGATAAACATGAGAACAGAAATTGAGGTGAATGGCAAGTCATTTGACCTCTCGGAATCTCTTTCTTTGTAAAATGGGCATATTACCTGCTTTGTGAGGATTTTGCATAGTTTTGTTTAACCATTTATTGATAATAATGATTAATATTTGATCATAAATGATTCATGCTTATTATTTAAATGATAAACTACAAGGTTATTTATTTGCAACAATTTAATGTTGATTGGATGTTATGCAGCATTCTTGTAACAAAGAGACATATTGCTTTCAGCTTGCACAGAAGATGGGATTTCCAGCCAGTATTGTGGATTCTGCAGCAGAAAACATGATCAAGCTTTATGACCTTTTTCTGAAATACGATGCAACCATGGTAGAAATAAATCCAATGGTAGAGGATTCAGATGGAGCTGGTAAAGTATCTTCTTTCATCAGACATTGATTATCTGTTTAGCCCCTATCATATGCTTCACTGAGGAATTGAACTCATAAGGAAGTGAACTCATTGCTATGTAGAAACTTGTTTTATAATGAAAAGAGTGAATGTGAACAAAGAGACACATTAAACGAACACTTTATATATTTACACACAGAGGGATTAAAGCTGTACTGTATGGCAGCTAACAGTCACATGTGGCAGTTAAAATGAATTGAAATGGTATAAGATTAAACTATTTCTCAGTTGCACTAGTTACATTTCAGGTGCTCTGTAGCCCCATGTGGTTAGTGCATTAGCACACACACAGAACAATTTCATTCTTGCAAAAAGTTCTGCTGGGGAGTGTTTTGTTAGAGTATTTAGCACGGTAGTGGATAGTTATAGTTTGGGAAAATTAGCCATTTTAATCTCCCCAGGTTTCAGACTTTAGAGACATGATTGTTTTTGTACAAAGAGTATATTTTGATACTGCTGCTGCTGCTGCTAAGTCACTTCAGTCGTGTCCGACTCTGTGCGACCCCGTAGACAGAAGCCCACCAGGCTCCCCTGTCCCTGGGATTCTCCAGGCAGGAACACTGGAGTGGGTTGCCATTTCCTTCTCCAATGCATGAAAGTGAAAAGTGAAAGTGAAGTTGCTCAGTCGTGTCCGACTCTTAGCGACCCCATGGACTGAAGCCTACCAGGCTCCGCCGTCCATTTTGATACTGGAATCCTTTTAATATTAGGGAAAAAAGATTAGCTTATCACTTTGACAGCTTTCCTTTTATATGTGTTTAAAAGGTAAGTCAGATTTTGAATTATCATCCCTTCCCTGTATAGATATTCTAAAAATATAAGCTGCTTTATTGTAGCCTAAGTTTTTCTTGGTATTTCACATTAATTGCTTCTTTTGCTGTGATTTGTTAGATTTTGTTTCACATTTCTTTGGGCATTTCTAATCTCCTTCAGCATTTGTAGAACTCTTTCACTTTTGTACTTCTAATGAGTTCTGTTATTGTAGAAATCAATTTTTAGGTGGTCATTTATAAAGTAGTGTAAAGACAAAGGAGTAAATTCTCTTGTGATGATAGAGGTAGTTTATAAAACTAAAATTAATTAAATTTTTTAAAGAGTGAGGGCTGAAACACATTGTAAAAGTGAAATTTTAATAATTTGTGTAGGAGAATTGATCTGTATAAAGCTTTCTTTTTTCCTTTTTTTTTTTTTTTAAGGGAGGCAGTTCTTAACCTATTTATTCTTTTAGATTGACATTACTTAACCTGTTGTGGGTCAAGGACAAATTTTAAGAAATGCAGTGAAAATGGTATGAAAGCGAGTAACACTCACCAAGGAATCACCAGTGTTGCCATGGGTGCGTGTGCACATGCACTGTGGAAGTCTAAAGTTGGATGTGGTTTAGAAATCCTCAGCTTCCTTAAAGCCTTTAGTCCTGCGTTTGGTACTTGGATGTCACATTACTAATTCCTATTGCTAGGCAACCTTTAGAATCTTTTTTTCATGTTTCAAAACCAGTCATGCTGGAATTTTATTGGAATTGTATCATCCCTATAAATTGTTGGGGGAAAATTGACATATTTCTAGAAGTCAGGTTTTCCAACTAGAAATACAGTTTTTTTCCATTTATATTTTTTAAAATAAGGCATCTTTTGGAAGATATTTCTTTTTAGATATATTTGTAGAAATATATTTTTTGTTGCTATTTTGAATAGGATTTTTTCTGCCATTGTATTTTCTTACTGTTTATTGCTGCTGTACAGAGACTTTTGATTTTGTTCTTTATTTGTTGATTTTAATTCTGTCATTATATTTGTTTTCCTTAGTCTGAAAAGTATCTCTACTATGTTTCAGCTTGTCTCCCTCCCATGTTTGGGTTTGTTTTCAGTTTCTTCTTTCATAGTACATAGTTTTGAATTTTGACTGTACAAAAGAGACATTTTATGTATACTTTGGTTTCCTACAGTAAAGTTTTTTCTTTTTTTAAAATATTTCCCTCTATAAACAAAAACATAGCAAATACTTTGTGCCAGGCACTGTTGTAAGAGCTTTTCAAATATAAACCCTGTAGTTCATTAGATGTTTATTACAGTTCTGTGAGGGTAGGTCCTATTACTATCCTTACTTTATAGGGTAGGAAACTGAGTTATCAAGAGGTTTAAGTGACTTACCCAGGGACACATGGCTAATGGTAGAGCTGGATTGTGAATCCAGGTAGTCCACTGCAGAACTTGTACTCTTAGATATGACACAGTTGTATGACGGGGATATTTTGGGTAGAGATGAGTCTATCAGCAGTATTGGAGAAGTAAGGGATTAGCTGTTAGGGTAATCTTTTAGTCTGGGACTTCCCTGGTGGCTCAGTGGTAAAGAATCTGCCTACCAATGTGGGAGGATGTGTGTGCTGTGTGCTCAGTCCAATTCTTTGTGACCCCATGGACTGTGTAGCCCCCCATCAGGCTCTCCTGTCCATGGGATTTCCCAGGCAAGAATACTGGAGTGGGTTGCCATTTCCTTCTCCAGGGGATCTTCTTGACCAAGGGATTGAACCCGCATCTCCTGAGTCTTCTGCATTGGCAGGCAGATTTTTTACCATTGAGCCAGGAGGCCAGGTTCAATTCCTGGGTCAGAAAGGTCCCCTGGAGAAGGAAATGGCAATACACTCCAGTATTCTTGCCTGGGAAATTACATGGACAGAGGAGCCTGACAGGCTAAAATCCATGGGGTTGCATGACCTCTCAACTAAACAGCAACAGCAGTCTTTTAGGCTAAGAAGCTTAGTAGTAGTCCAAACAGAAGGCAACAGAGGCAGTGGGAATGGAGAGGAGAAGGGTTTATTTTACAGATGAGTTCAAGCTCAGGCTCTGTCAATGCATCTACATTTCTCATAGTACCTTCTTTTATGTATTTTGAATGGAGGCTTCAGATCAGTGTACTCTGGGTAGTTCTAAACATCTACAAATTGATATGTTTTATTTATGAGGTACATATTGAGTTTTGAAAGTAATATTTAAAAAATAGGAAATATTATCTCCTTTTGTACTGTTACCATATGACAAGATAGTATATACATTTGGGGAAATTATCATCGTATTCCTTAAAATAGTAGTTTAAGGACATTTTGAATGACTAAATTTGGAATTATTTCCTTTGTGCACAGTTCTTTTGGAACATATCTGCTGCACAGAATTGAAGTATACCTGTTAATTTTTACTGGTTTAATTGTTTGAATAATTTTAAGAGGCAAGCTTGTAGACCGTAGACTTACTTTCCTAGTAATGCTCTGAAAACATAGGGTAATATTAAAATATACATATGTATTTGAATAGAATTGCTTAAATAGCTTGTCATACCATTGTTGGGGTTTCTGAGAGATCTTCCAGTGACTACCCGTCTTCCCTGCCTGAGTTCTAATTAAAATGGATCTGACAGCTAAATTACAATTAGACAGACTTAATAAATCTATTCACATATGAGGCTTTAACAGGGCAGTCCTTTCAGGGATAGGCTATGCCTTGGGAATAGCAGTTGGACATGCTTGTTCCCTGTGGGAAGCTTACTCCCAAAAGGAAGAAAGTTTGAGCTAAATTATGCATGTCTGGTTTTACAATGTCTAGATTAACTAGATAGTTAATTTACTTCCCTTCCTCTGGGAAGAAGTAAGTAAAGAGACAGTGAGGACACAGATGTTACACTAAGTGAGCCCTTTGGATGTGAAAGGAAACATCCAGAGTCGGGGATTTGCTCAGCTGCTCCCAAACATTCCACAGTATTTTCTTTACCCACTGAGCTCAGCCATCAAGCCTGTGATCTATCAGGGTGGATGTGGAAGTTTTGAGGGACAGAGATTAGCTATCTGTTTGCATAGTCTTGTTCTGCTTTTGAGGCTGTCATTCTAGTCCTAGCCGTTGTTCCTTTGAATGTTATGGGCACACCGATAGGTAGTTTGAATTTTTACCTCCAGAAATTTCCAAAATGGGTCAGAACAGTATACCAGTGTCAGCCTTTTAAGAAGGTGTTAGGCTTAATTCTGGAAATTTACTCTTTTCTGTTTCTGACTCCAGATTATGTCCAGTCATCTATTGGAGTATCAGAAGTTCATGGGTGAGATTAGATTATATAGCATTAAAATTCTCTGAAATACTTTAATAGTAAACTGCATAAAGACACACCTGAGACATAAAGACACAAATGTGATAAAGTCCAAAGGACCTAGAGAACTGAAGTCCCAAGTCAGATTCTTTTATCTGAGTTAGAAATTCAAAGAAATTAATGTTCTTAGTAATTTCTTAACTATTTTCATTGAACAAGAGGTTGTGAATTCTAGATACAGTTTAAATTCTTTCAGCCAGGGCAGTTTGGATTTTTTTTTTCGTAGGAATATTCTCTGTAGTCTCAGAAGTTGCATTATTTGAATTTCAGATCTCTTATGGGCCTCAATTCTAATGGTGTACAAAAGGTTAATAATACATATAAGTTTATCACAGCTTTGACCCTCTGTTACCAAATTTGGAAAAAAAAAAAAACACCACCACCAAACCCAGGCCATTCCCACTGCCAGGAACAGTGATCTCAGGCACAGTTATTTCTCAGAACCATGTACTTCATTTTATGAAGGGTCATGGCAGAAACTCAGGCTTCCTTGGTGGCTCAGACAATAAAGAATCTGCCTGTAATGTGGAGAGACCTGGGTTCAGTCCCTGGGTTGGGAAGATTCCCTGAAGGAGGGCATGGCAACCCACTCTGGTATTCATGCCTGGAAAATCCACATGGACAAAGGAACCCAGTGGGCTACAGTCCATGGGGTTGCAGAGTGGACATGACTAAGTGACTAAGCACAGCACAGCACGTGGCAGAAACTCAGTGAAAGCTGAATAAAGGAGAGTGGATTGATTTTAGTCTCACCAGGACGCCGGTGATTATTTTACTTGTGGACTTCAAATCAGTTGAGAGAAATCTCTGAGCAGCAAATTAATTTTGGCCTAGTAACGGCACCCCACTCCAGCACTCTTGCCTGGAAAGTCCCATGGACGGAGGAGCCTGGTGGGCTGAAGTCCGTGGGGTCGCTAGAGTCGGACACGACTGAGCGACTTCACTTTCACTTTTCACTTTCATGCATTGGAGAAGGAAATGGCAACCCACTCCAGTGTTCTTGCCTGGAGAATCCCGGGGACGGGGGAGCCTGGTGGGCTGCCGTCTATGGGGTTGCACAGAGTTGGACATGACTCAAGTGACTTAGCAGTCATTTTGGCAATTAATTTGGCATTTGTGATTTATAGGGGTGAAAAACCAAATATGTACATCTCTTAAAAGCTTTCCCTCTTTTGAACACTATGAATTGAGTGTGGGCTCTGTTTACTGGTATTACACACACCCTTGCTTAGTTAGCAGAGTTGTCAGTGGCTGGTTCTACTGACTGTTACAGAGCTCAGGCCTAGGAAATGTGCTTCCTAGGTATTTCACCCCAGGTTGTTTTTATTGGAGAATCACCCTCAACTGAGTGAACCTGTCTTGATCTTGAGTCTGTATGCCTCGGAAGCCTACTAAGGATTGGTTCCTTAGTAATGTAATCCATGTAATCCTCATTTTAAAAAAATACACAGTTGATCATTGAAAAACTTGCATTTGAACTGTGAGGGTCCACTTATATGCAGATTTCTTTTTTCCAGTAACTGTACATCAGTATTACACAGTCTGTAGTTGGTTGAATCTGTGGATGCAAAGCTACAGATATGGAGGGCTGACTATATAAAGTTATATGCAGATTTTTGGGGGGATGTATCTTGAGCACTTTTTGTGTTTACTGAAATATTCTTCTAAAACATTTACTTTAATGTTTATAATCCTGTCATATATAGATATGCCACAATTTATAAATTTGTAAGTGATTATGAAAATACAAGGGATCTGAAGCATTACAGTCTAAGAAACATATATATTATCATTCACCAGTGATTTCATATACTGTACTTTTCAGTTTAGATTTTCAATATGTTTCATTTCATAGTTTTATTATCTGCTGATATTTCTTACCTAGTGCTTTATTACGAACATATTTTCCTTTAAGTCGTTTTAAACATGTTTAAAAAAGCTGTTTCACAGTTCTCTGATAATTTAAAATTTTAGTCATCTTGGGTTTTGTTTCTTTTGACTACTTTTCCTTTTTACCATTTGTTACATTTTCCTGTTTCTTAAGAGATCTAGGAAGTTTTATATGGACATTTTGGGAGGCTGAATTCTGTCTTCCTCTGAAAGAATGGTTGGCTTTTGTTGTTGTTAGTTAACTTGGCTGACTCCAAACTTTGTCTCTTGTTTTGGGCAGCAGCTGAAACTGCTTGGTTCTTTTCACCTCTGTCTGTTTAGGAGTAAGGAGAATGTTGTAGTTAGATTGGAGCAAGGAAGGGATAAAATACTGAAAGATGAAGTCAGAGAATTAGCCTTCGTAAGGACCGTTTTGGTAGAGTGCTGCAGGTAAAAGCCTGATGAGAGTGAATTTAAAAGAGAATGGCAGGAGGAAAACTTGGTACAGTGAGTTAAGCGCAGGTATTGGCAGATAATAAGTATTTCAGGCTTTGTGGGCCATGTATAGTCTCAGTTGCTGCTGTTTTTCTCCTTCATTTACCCTTTCTTTTTTCTTCTTGATAACTATTTATTCATAAAAATGTAAAACCCTTTGTTAGCCCACGGGCCATAGTTTGCTGACCCCAGGTTTAAACAGATAACTTTTTCTGTGAATGGTGCTGTATAGGAAGAGGAGAGTAAGCGAGGAGGTAGCGGGTAAAAGAGTTTCTTCTTTCTTTTTATTAGGTGGGGGAAAGGATAGCTTTTTTTGCAAGCCAGTTTAATTTAGCCCATGGAAAAATGGAGTGGAATTTATGGTGCTGGAAAAGCAGAATTGCTGTGACAATGCCCTTGAGTTGGGACCCAGAACCCAAGCAATGGAATTAGCTAAGAGCATGGACTGTTTTTTCTTGGTAATTAAAAAGAACATTAAATGCGCTTCTGAGGTTTTTCTTTCTTCTTTATCTGTTGCTTAGGACAGATGTAGAAGCAGTAACTTTAATGGGACAGTTTTAAATTCTCACATATTCTTATTCAGGAGATAGTTTGAATCAGTTGTGAACATGAGTTGAAATACTTTCAGTAAGTAACCAAATGTGTTTTTCCCCTAAAGTAAAAAAACATTTGATTATTGTATAGTTTTTTTTTTGGTCTATCTTGAAATTAAAATCGCTTTCTTTTTTTCCTTTAAAGTGCTGTGTATGGATGCAAAGATCAATTTTGATTCTAATTCAGCTTATCGTCAGAAGAAAATCTTTGACCTGCAGGACTGGACCCAGGAAGATGAAAGGGACAAAGATGCAGCTAAGGCAGATCTCAACTACATTGGCCTTGACGGAAATATCGGCTGTCTAGGTACCACGTGTTCTTGTGTTAGAGTTGGATTGGTTAATCTTATTTTCTTTATGTTTGTCGCTTACACAAATCATTTTCCTCTCTTGATAGTGAATGGTGCTGGTTTGGCTATGGCTACAATGGATATAATAAAACTCCATGGAGGGACTCCAGCCAACTTTCTTGATGTTGGTGGTGGTGCCACAGTCCATCAAGTAACAGAAGCGTTTAAACTTATCACTTCAGATAAAAAGGTAAGGGCAGAACCTATGTTTTAGATTTGAATGGTAAGAAGTAACTTGATTAATTAGTAGAGTACATAGTTTTACTTGTTGAGCATACATAGGTCATTAATAAATATTTGTTATTGATGGTGCTCTGTATTTTTTCTTGGTGTTAGATTCTAGAATTGTTTAATACAATTTTTTATTTTATTGCTCTTCCCCTTTGAGTCTGTGGACTTATTTTCCATATTCAACTTTATAAAAAGCATTAAACTAAAATGAGATACAAAATATGCTTTGTTTCTTTTGTTTTATAATTATTCTTTTTAAAATAAATTTTATTGGAACTATATTCCTATAGTTTCCTTTGGCAAAAACTCTAAAAGCAGAGCATTATTTAATTACCTAACTGTTGACTACTTGTCTGAGCCACCAGGGAATCCCAATAATATGAACTAGAGTTCATATTCTATTTCTAAGCATGGCTTTTTAGGCCTGTGTGCAAGAATGGAGAAAAGCATGTGAAAAGTTCCTGTGCTGGGGCGCTGGAGTTAGAAGCAGGCCAGGAGCCGGGGGTGACAATGTGGATAGCATTGAAGTAGCTGTATACATATGTCCCTTTGTATTGGACACTGGGCTTGGATTTTGGAACACATGGTTTTTTCCTTCAAGGCCTTTTATAGTGTGTTGAGGCTAATGAATGTAGTGCTATAGAAGAACAGAAGACAGGGCTGATAAACTGGGAGAATCAGCATGGCCTGACTGTGATGATGAGAGAATGCTGACCCAAATAAGCCCTGAGGTTTGGATGTGGCATGTATTCAGGAGTGGTCACACTTGTTGAGTGCTTTGGGGGACCTTGTGTTTGTGGAAAGTGGTAGAGTTGATGGGGAAGAATGAAGAAACGATAGTAAGGACTAAGCTGGAGATCTTGCATATAACGTTGTCTTACCACATGGCCTGGGGTAATGGCTCTGCTTAATAGGAAGCAAGTAAACAGAATCGGGAGGGAGGTCTTGTTAATATGGAACAGGAGAGAAAAAACTATGAACTAGGTGTTGAAATTACCCAACGAGGGGAAGGAAATTTTGGTGGGTGGTGGACTGCCAGACTTCAGTGGTGAGAGCTGCATGCAGAGTATGGCTGTTTGGTCTGAAAATGTTTCTGTGGGGTTAACTTCTATAAGGCACAGGTAGGGCTTCCCCAGTGGCTCAGTGGTAGAGAATCTGCCTGTGATGCAGAAGACACAGGAGACACAGGTTCAGTCTCTGGGTGGAGAAGATGCCCTGGAGGAGGGCACGGCTGCCCACTCCGGTATTCCTGTTAGGAGAATCCCACGGACGGAGGATCTGGTGGGCTGTCGTCCTAGGGTTGCAGAGAGTCAGACACCAGTGAAGTGACTGAGCACACACACAAGGCCCAGATACGAGTGTGCTCCTGAGAAGGAAGGAAAAAGAGTCATTCCTTTAAAATTTTAATCTCCCAAAACATTTTATTGACAGGTACTATCTATTTTGGTCAACATTTTTGGAGGAATCATGCGGTGTGACGTTATTGCCCAGGGTATAGTCATGGCAGTAAAGGATTTGGAAATTAAAATACCTATTGTGGTACGGTTACAAGGTGAGTGTAAAAGGTATCTTGTAATTGTTTGACTAACTCTAAAAGTTAAAAGTTCATAATTAAACTTTTATTTAAACTTTTAAAAGATCATTATTAAAAGTTCATAATTCCAAGGGGTTTATTTAAATTTAGTTTTAAATAGCTATATTTTTAAAATGAGAGTGTATAATAGAGAATTTTTTAAATGTGAGTTAAACAAAATCTTAACATTGGGACAAAATTGTTGATAGTTTTGTTTGGTATAAGTTGATACATTATTTGGTATGTTTTGTCTTGAATTCTGACTTGTCTGAATTACCATTAATGTGATAAGGTAAAGTATTTTACAAGATGGCTCCAGGTTTTTACAATATTTTCTTTGGTTTAGAAGCATTTGTATTAAATGACAGAAGTTGGTTGAAATTTTATATTTGTGGTATATTGTGACAAACATTTTAAATGATATTGTGTATGTATTTAAAGCACCTTTATATTTGCATAAATCATTTCCAGGTACACGAGTTGATGATGCTAAGGCACTGATAGCGGACAGTGGACTTAAAATCCTTGCTTGTGATGACTTGGATGAAGCTGCTAAAATGGTAAACGGGTTATGTTGATCGAAGGAAAAATTTGCAGTGTCTGAAAGTTTATAGGCACTTAGATTCTAAAGTGAACAGCTAATACTGCTAATAATTAGTGTTTCACTTAAATACTAGGAGTATTGAATCCCATATACCTATCATATCCCATATCCCAACATCCTAAACAGTTACCAACTCATGCCCAACCTTGTCTCATCTAATTTTTACCTACTTCCTTCCATTGCCCATGATTATTTGGAAGCAAATCCCAGACACTATATCATTTCATACATACCATCATGTACCTATAAAAGATAAAAGTATTGATGATATAAAGGAATTATTGTTATTTCAGATGGGATAGTGGTATTATGTTTATATTTTATGAAAAAAAATCGAGTCAGTGTTGGAACATCTCTGATTTTCTTAAATATATTTTGCCTATAATCTTTGTTAGATTTAGGATCAAAATAAATCTATGCTTGCAATTGGTTAATATATCACTAAATTTCTCCTTATAGATTCCCCCTTGCCCATCCCCCACCCCCCTTTTTAAGTTCATTTGTTGAAAACAAAACAGGCTGATGGGCTAGTAGTGTCTCCTGTAGTCTGGATTTTAATGATTTTATAGATAATGATTTTATCTATGGGGTGTCATTTAACAGTTTATTGACCAGAGGTGTGTTAATACATTGTTACCTGAGCACTATTCTGGAATGTTTCACTATTATAATGTTTCACTATACTGGAATGTTTCAGTATTAACTTACATAACATATTGCTGGTCACAGGCGTTAGTTTCTGCAAAAAATCCCCTGGTCAGTAATGCGTTAACATGTTCCTTTGCTCCTATACTTCCTGTAAACTGGTAATTCAATGTATAGACTTGAGGGATAGTAGGAGTCTGGCTAGTTCAGTAATTAGATGTGAGGTGAGGTGAAGGGAATGAATAGGTTAGAACTTTTCTCTGAAAATATGCTTGTTTGCAGTGAGAGCCTGAATTAGGAAAAGCTTTTTGGACATAGAAAGGATAAGAGTCACTAGGAGCTTGATCAAATAGACCGTGAAAGATAAAAGTGAACAGTTGATTTAAGTTGTATCTGTAGTGTTTTTCTAGTGAATAAGAGGTTATGGAAGTCATGACAGTATTAATAATATGGTGATAATATTAGCAATTGCTACCATTTATAATTTATTATGCATGTAATGCTAAGCCTTTTTTTCCCCTTCCACTATTACCTGACTTAATATAAGTTTGGTGATATAATATCCACTTTTATAGATGAAGAAACAAAAGCTCGATACATTAATCTTATTCAGGATCACATGTTGTAAACATCAGAGTGGGACCTGAACTCAAGGTGTCTAACTTTAAAACTTTCTCTTAAGTATTCTGCTGGAGAGGAGAGAAGCTAAATTTGTTGTTTGGTTTTAGATATGTTTAATTTGTATATTTTATATGGTACCAGCTGAATATTCTCAGATAGATTTATAGAGAGAACATTGGAATTCAGGTTGATAATTGTTAACTTACTGACAGAAAGTAAAATAGTAACTTCTAGATTCAAGCCCCTATCCCAACATTCTAGGATTATATACATATTTTTAAAATCAGCTCTTATTTATTTATTTATGGCCATGCTATGTGGCTTGCAAGATCTTAGTTCTCTGACCAGGGATTGAACTTGGGCCCTGGCAGTGAAAACTATAAGTCCTAACCACTGGACCACCAGGGAATTCCCCAGACTTTTATTTAGATGTGCTTTGCGTTGTGTAGTATCCAGCCAAGACAGTCACTATTTCTGTCGTCAAAGATAGTTAAGGGCTGCTGTTGCTGCTAAGTCACTTCAGTCGTTTCCGACTCTGTGCGACCCCAGAGACGGCAGCCACCAGGCTCCCCCGTCCCTGGGATCCTCCAGGCAAGAACACTGGAGTGGGGTGCCATTTCCTTCTCCAATGCATGAAAGTGAAAAGTGAAAGTGAAGTCGCTCAGTCGTGTCTGACTCTTCGTGACCCCATGGGCTGCAGCCCACCAGGCTCCTCTGCCCATGGGGTTTTCCAGGCAAGAGTACTGGAGTGGGGTGCCATTGCCTTCTCTGATAGTTAAGGGCAGCAGATGTAAATAGACATTTCTCCAAAGAAAACATACAGATTGATGGCTACCATGCACATGAAAAAATGCTCAACATCACTAATTATTAGAGAAATGCAAAACTACAATGAGGTATTACCTCACACCAGTCAGAATGGCCATCACTAAAATGTCTATAAATAACAAATGATGAAGAAGGTGTGGAGAGAAGGGAAATGTACTACCGTTTTTTGGTGGGAATGTAAATTGGTGAAATCACTATGGAAAACAGTATGGAGGTTCCTCAAAAAACTAAAAATAGAACTACCATATGATTCAGCAGTCCTACTCTTGGATATATCTGCAGAAAACTGTAATTGGAAAAGATAAATGCACCTCTGTATTCATAGAGCGAATTTACAATAGCCAAGACATGGAAGCAACCTAAATGTCCATCAACACACAAATGGATAAAGACGATGCATATATATATGTATGTATGTATACACACACACACACATTCAATTGAATACTACTCAGCCATAAAAAAGAATGAAATAATGCCATTTGTAGCAACATGGATGGACCTAGAGGTCATCATACTAAGTGACGTAAGTCAGAGAAAGACAAATACCATATGATACCACTTACATGTGGAGTTTAAAATATGTCACGAATGAACTTACTTACAAAAGAGAAACTGACATAGACATAGGAAACAAGCGTAGGGTTACCGAAGGTGAAAGGGAGGGGGAGGGGAATAAATTAAGAGTTTGGGATTAACATATATCCACTATTATATATAAAATAGATAATCAGCAAGGACCTGCTGTATAGCACAGGGAACTATAGTCAATATCTATAAGGGAAAAGAATCTGGAAAAGAATCTATATATGAATAACTGAATCACTTTGCTGTGTACCTGAAACTAGCACAACATTGTAAATCAACTAAAATTCAATTTTAAAAGAGGAAAAAATAAAGATAGATATAAATAGGGCAATGAAAAAGAGGTATATACATATATCAGACATGTATCCATTTAATACCTTCTGATTTTATATATATGAATAAAATGTAGTGTGGGTTATAATATGCAGGTTATGAAGTGTTAGATTTGACTGTCCTTCTAGGAGTGGCAAGGGCTTCCCATGTGGCACTAGTGGTAAAGAACCCTCCTGTCAGCGCAGGAGAGGTAAGAGATGTGGGATCGATCCCTGGGTTGGGAAGATCCCCTGGAGGAGAGCACAGCAACCCACTCCAGTATTCTTGCTTGGAGAATCCCACAGATAGGGGAGCCTGGCAGGCTGCAGTCCATAGGGTCGCAAACCATTGGACACGACTGAAACAACCTAGCATGGATGCATGCCAGAGTGGCAAATGCTTCTGAGACTGTGAAGTGGTTTATACCAATGTCAGAATAGCCCAGATGTTTTAAATGAAAAGGATTGAAGATGCAGTTAATTTCGCATTGACCAATTGTTCTGATTCTATGTTTTGGTGAAAATAGAGACAAAGATTGTTTTCTTTTCCTTTCAGGTTGTAAAGCTCTCTGAGATAGTGACCTTAGCCAAGCAAGCCCAGGTGGATGTGAAATTTCAGTTGCCAATCTGATCTGAGAATCCAGTGGTCAACTGAGGATGTTAAATGTGTTATAATTGTTAAAAATACTGTGTTCTGTATTACTATTGTTCCTTTTCTCTTCAGCGTGTGAAGCTTTGTAATTACCACCTGGGCATAAAAACTAAAAGCGTTTGGTCCGCGTTTATTTCTATTCAAAAGGGGCTGTTTGTATAAAGAATGTGTAAGGCAGTTATCTAGTTTGTTCTGTTGCAGCTTTCTTTTTCACTTTTACAGAATATGCCCATTTATTATTGCAGTATGCCAGTTTATTATTGTTGGGTACAGCATTCTTCATTGATAAAGAGTCTTATGAATAAAATAAATATGAAGATAAAACTTTATTCTTTAGTGTTAGAAATGTATTATATCTAATAAACTAGTTTCATCAGTAGAACAATGTATTAAAACAATGTTTTATATAAGAAGTGTTTATCTTCAGCACCAAATACTTAACTAAGTATATCAGTCGCTATTTATAAGCAGATCTTTCAAACACTCCCCAGAATATTCTTTTATGTATTTCAGTGAAGTAACTTATGAATTATTTGAACATTGTTTTAATCATTACAAAACTCTTGATAACTGCTAGTCCTCATGATGATCCTGTGTTATTGAGAACCTGGAAGTTTGTATCAAGTAAAGGTATATTTACTAAGGACTTGGCAGACAAAATTAACAATGTCAATTTAAATTAATAAAGATCTCCCAATGTGATTTGGATTAATTTTTTTTTCCTTTTTAAGTAAACACAGTAAAAAGTGCTATGTTTATCATTGCACTAAATACCTCTGAGGAACTGACTTGTAGATTGTGTACTAGGAATGATACTTGCATATAATAAAGCAGTCTAAAGATACTTCACTTGAATTCCACTGTTTATGTGTGTGCCATCTGGTGCTCTTCTCCAGAAAAGCCTACGCTGTCCTTGGTGTCCCAGTTCATACATGTGTGTGTGTGTGTGTAGATGTCCATCTTCATTGCATAGGACAGTTGATAATTTAACTATTAACAGGTTAAGTACCATGGGAGGAAATATCAGCCAAGGAGTAGACTCTGTATGTAAACATACTGGTGAATTTGAGAACTTCTACCTATTTCTTGAAATGTGATCACACACACATGAGAGGCAGCATAGCACAATAAGGGAGCACAGAATTTGAAAGTAGACTATCTGGTTTGAATCTTGCTTCCACTACTTACTAGCTATATAAGCTGGTCAAGTTTCTAAATTTCAGTGTACCTCAATTTCCTTAGCCCCTTTCTCATCCTCGCTAGAATTACTTAGTGGGGAGAGGGAGATAGAGGCAAAGAGAGGAAGGGGGGCAGTTATAGGGAGAACATGAAACATACATATGTTCAAACCACCTATATCATATGGTCTGTCTTCCCAGCCGTACATTAAAAGACTAAATCAGAGCCATTGAACCATTTAGAATTGTGATAGTTATAATTAAAAGTCCAAAGCCTTTAGCTTTTAATTAAAAAAAGAAATCATTCCAAAAAACGCCAGCCAGTGATTAGCTCAGAAAATACTGACATTTGTTTTGGTTGGGTCTAGTCAGGAATTAAAGACTGCTTGGTATGTTAGAGAGGATGTAATACAGGCTCCTGGTAATACTAGTTTTTTCTTATCTATTCTTGCATAATAGATTATCCCCAAACTAGTGATTTTCAAATAACAAAATTTTAACCTCACAGTTTGTATGTGTCAGAAATTTGGAAGTAGTTTATCTGGGTGGTGGTCCTGGTGATGCACTTCCTTGCAGGTTTGAGGACTGCTTCCACGATGGCCCCCGCTCATGGCCGTTGGCCTCCATTTCTCCCCGTGTCGGCCTGTCCTCGGGGCTGCTTGACTGTCCTTGTGACAGGGCAGCTGGCCGCCTCCGGAGCGTGTGATCCAAGGGAACTAGAAGGAAGTCGCCCTGCCTTTTGTGTTCTAACCTCAGATATTTGTGTTCTCATCTCATTGTCCCTTCTGTGACACACCATTAGAAATGAATCAGTAAGTCCAGAGATTTCCCTGGTGGTCAATGACTAAGACTCTGAGCTTCCAACACAGGGGCTCCAGGTTCCATCCCCGGTTAGGGAACTAGATCCCACACGTCACAACTAAGTTCTCATGCCACACGCAACTAAAGATCTCGCATGTCGCAACAAAGATTAACAGATTCCGGGTGCTGCAACCAAGACCCAGCACAGCTAAATAAATAAATATATATATTTTTTAAAAGACCTTAAGAAAAAAAGAATCACTAAGTTCAGTCTACAAGAAGGGAATTCATCTCCATTCTTGAAGAGGGAAATATCAAGGAGTTTGTTGACATATTTTAAATCACAATGTGTGCTGGGTACTGAAAGCAAACCGTGGATGCTGAGTTCAGAGATCCATAGCTGCTCAGACTGAGATGTAATGAGCATCTAGGATCTTTCTTTTTTTTTTTTTTTTGACAGGTAAGAAGTGGATTTATTCAGAGAGAAGCACATTCTACAGACAGTGTGGGCCATCACAGAAGGTGAGTGCGGCCAGCATCTAGGATCTTGGAAGAGTTCTGAGGCTTGGACCACTGAGAGGAGAGTGCCTTGGCTGCTAATGTTCAAACCCTGCTTGAATGGTGGACACTGATAGTATCAGTTACAGCTGAGAAGTCAGGTAACCGGACAAAAACTAGTGGAATTGAAGCGGCAGGCTATAACTAATCTTGGTAAGAATGATTATAATGTAATGGTGGGGAAAGAAGTCAGTTCTGTGGAGAAGAGAGAGTGGAGATAACTGACTGGTGTCTACTTATACACCCTCCTTCCTCATCCCCCAAGCACACATACAGGCACACCTTGGAGATAATGTGGGTTTGGTTCTAGAATACTGCAATAAAGCCAATATCTAATAAAGGGAGTCATACTAATTTTTTGTTTTCCCAAGATATGCTGTGGTTTTATGTGTGCAGTAGCATTATGTCTAAAAACCAATGTACATACCTTCATTTAAGAAACTTTTACTGCAGGGACTTCCCTGGTGGTCCAGTGGTTAATACTTCACCTTCCATTTCAGGGGGTGTGGGTTTGATCTGAAACTCCAATACTTTGGCCACCTGATGCGAAGAGCTGACTCATTTGAAAAGACCCTGATGCTGGGAAAGATTGAGGGCAGGAGGAGAAGGGGAGGACAGAGGATGAGATGGCTGGATGGCATCGCTGACTCAATGGACATGGGTTTGGGTGGACTCCGGGAGTTGGTGATGGATAGGGAGGCCTGGTGTGCTGTGGTTCATGGGGTTGCAAAGAGTCGGATACGACTGAGCGACTGAACTGAACTGGGGAGCTAAGATCCCACATGCCTCATGGCCAAAAAACCAAAACATGAAACAGAAGCAATATTGTAACAAATTTAATAAAGACTTTAAAAAGGGTCCACATCAAAAAATTAATAAAAACAACAAATTTTTATTGCTAAAAAATACAGACCATTATCTGAGCCCTCCATGAGTCATATTAGTGACTTCAAAGATCACTGATCACAGATCATTAAGACAGATGTAATAAAAATGAAAGAGTTTGATATATTGCAAGAATTCCGTAATGTGACACAGAGATGCTAAGGGAGCGAATGCTGTTGGAAAAATGGCACCCATAGGCACGGGTTCCACAAACCTTAAACTTGTAAAACTCACGGACTCTGTGAAACACAATGAAGTCAAGTATAGTTAAGTGCGATGCACCTGTGACACTCATCAATGTTCTCTACTCAGTCTTGAGGCTTCCTTCCCTACAGCCCTACTTGCTTCATGTGGAAAGAAAACCTACCTTAATATTTGAATTCTTTTAAGTTACAATTATATGGATCTAAAAGTTGGCTTAAAGCTCAACATTCAGAAAACGAAGATCATGGCATCTGGTCCCATCACTTTATGGGAAATAGATGGGGGAACAGTGGAAACAGTGTCAGACTATTTTTTTGGGCTCCAAAGTCACTGCAGATGGTGATTGCAGCCATGAAATTAAAAGACGCTTATTCTTTGGAAGGAAAGTTATGACCAACCTAGATAGCATATTCAAAAGCAGAGACATTACATTGCCTACAAAGGTCCGTCTAGTCCAGGCTATGGTTTTTCCAATGGTTATGTATGGATGTGAGAGTTGGACTGTGAAGAAAGAAATCTGAGCGCCGAAGAATTGATGCTTTTGAACTGTGGTGTTGGAGAAGACTCTTGAGAGTCCCTTGGACTGCAAGGAGATCCAACCAGTCCATTCTCAAGGAGATCAGCCCTGGGTGTTCTTTCGAAGGAATGATGCTAAAGCTTCAGTGCTTTGGCCACCTCATGTGAAGAGTTGACTCATTGGAAAAGACTCTGATGCTGGGAGGGATTGGGAGCAGGAGGAGAAGGGGACGACAGAGGATGAGATGGCTGGATGGCATCTCCAACTCGATGGACGTGAGTTTGAGTGAACTCCAGGAGATGCTGATGGAGAGGGAGGCCTGGTGTGCTGCAATTCATGGGGTCGCAAAGAGTTGGACACGACTGAGTGACTGAACTGAACTGAACTGAACCATATAAACTTCTCCAGTTTCTCCATAGAATATAGCCAATTTTGATTATATCAACTTTATAGCTATAGAATCTAGAGCAGTAAGCTTGATAGATACTGGTGCTTTGTAGCAGATGGGATTTAAAAAACCCACACATGCTAAGGGAGAAAACAAGCAAAAATCAAAAAGAGAAGCGACATTCACAACTCCAGCAGGACATTGAAGCTATTCACATTTTAGTGAGCTGTTTAGTGAGTCCTTTGCCTGGCTGAGAATTCTATTTAAAGAAAAGTTAAAAATCATGGGCGTAAATGTTAGTCGGCTATGGGTCAGGTGTGCCGGGCTGTAATTAGAATCATGCTCTTTGGTCATGTTGAAACGTAAAGGGTGAGAAAAGACCTTTGGAAAAATCAATTTTCAGATGTATGTAATTTATCGTGTGGTGATAACCTGAAATGAGATTTAGAGGTTTGCAATATAAAATGAGGAAAGATGAAAGGTTGGGAAATCAATTTTTGTTTCATGTTTGATTTAAAACGAAGTGGTGAATGTGAAGGGATAAAATAATAATGATGTAAAAGTTGGCATCTAAGTGACAGCCTGGAGAGGAGAGAACTAGGCAGTGAAGGCTTGTCTGCAGTGATGCAGGAGAGAACGAGATAAAGCCGAGTGTCCTTGAGCACCAGGATTTGCCTTACTGTCTGAATGTTCTTGGAATTGAGGTTGTGGCCGTCTTTGTTCTCCTTTTCAAACAGCCGACTCTGACAGCATCTTTTTCTGCTCTGAAGACTTTGAAGGGCTTTCTTACAGCTTTGCCTCGTAAGGAGGTAAGATCATGGACAACTCTTTGTTTCTTCACACATAACCAGCTTCTTTCCATTTTTCACTTGTTTCAATCGTGTGTGTACATTGCTGTATTCCTGCGTCCTGCGTCCCCTTCAGGTAGTCAAGGGGAGACACCCCCATTTGCCTTCCTTCACTTGACGATTCCACTGATGGTGCAGCGGCAGCAAACTGCTCAGTAAGCAGCCATCTTGGAGACACAGGACTGTTAGGGTCCAGCTTGTCAGGATCTGGTCAGTCAGCTTCCTGGAGGAGTTCCATGTGTCCTCCACAGTCACCTCCATTGTCTGTCATTCCTTCATTATACTTTATTCCTTTCATTTTAGCCTTTTGGTTCTCTGCTTCAAGAACAAATATGTGAGGTCTCCTGGACTTCACCTTGCCCTGTCTGTGGTCAGCAGAACAATAGCCCCTCGTAGAAGCCCACATCCTAATCCCTCTAACTGTGCCTGTGTCACATTACAAAGGGACTTTGCAGATGAGATTAAGGCTGTGGCTTTTAAAAGAGGAAGATTATCCAGGATTATCCCTGTGGGCCTCTTTTAGTCCATTTAGGCTTCTATAGTGAAATGCCATGGGCTACGTGGCTTATAAACAACAGAAAAGTGTTTCTCACAGCTCTAGAAGCTGGGAAGTCTAAGATCAAGGCACCAGTAGATTCAGTGTCTGGTGAGAGCCTGTTTCCTGGTTCTTAGTTGATACCTTCTCCCCATGTCCTCACATGTTGGAAGGGGTGAGGGAGCTCTGTGGGGTTCCTTTTATAAGAGCACTAATCCTTTAGTTCCTAGGGGCTCTCCACTGAAGACCTGAGCACCTCCTAAAGACCTAAGGACCTAGGAGCACTTCCTAAGACTATCACATTGGGCATTAAGTTTCAGTATATGAATTTTGGGGGGCACAGATACTTGATCCGTAGCAAGGCCCAGTCACTCAAGCCCTTAAAAGCAGAGAACGGCCTCCAACTGGAAGCAAGAGAGATGCATTCAAAGGGGAAGCTGAGAATTCCAGACATGAGAAGAATTCAGGGCACAAGGACTGGAGAGGAGCCTTTAACTGAAGATGGTCCTCAGCTGACAGACCGTGAGGAAAGGGCTCAGTCCACAGCAAAAGGAATTGGATTTTGCTAACAGTTGGATGCATTCCTAATGAAAGTGTACGTAGCTGGCTGACACCTTAATTTCAGTTTTGTGAGACTGAGCAGAGAAACCAGAAAAGCCCACTGGGACTTTTGACCCATAGACCTGGGAGATAATAAATTTGTGTTGTTTTAAGCTGCTAAAATTGGTGGTCATTTGTTATGGCAGCAATGGGAAATTTATATGCTAATATATTCAGACTGCTGGAAATGAGTTTCACCCCTTAAACTGAGGTGAAGGAGCTTTTTTTAAAAATTAGAAATTTATACCTTTTTAATCTATCACGGACTGATTCTTTTATAGCACACTATTAATAATAAAAACTATTACTAAAGAAATAAAATTTTAAAAAGCATGCAAAGTATGAGCCCTGAATCTTT
Source organism: Bos indicus x Bos taurus (assembly GCF_003369695.1). Taxonomy (NCBI): domain Eukaryota; kingdom Metazoa; phylum Chordata; class Mammalia; order Artiodactyla; family Bovidae; genus Bos; species Bos indicus x Bos taurus. The sequence goes on along the minus strand of NC_040087.1, from coordinate 17,609,766 downwards.
TACTTATTTTTGACTCAACAGCATAAAATTGCTCTTTCAAATTGCTATAAGGGTTTCTAAATGCTTACCCTAAAATATCTGCTTCTGCCTTTGAGGTTTGTGAACTGTTCATGGATCAGCATTAGTCCACACAGATCACAATTTCAGTAGGACTGAGAGAAGCTCCGTCACATCCAGTTTGTGAGAATGTAAACACACGAATTGGAAGTAGGATGTAAGCAAACATCTAGGGTTGAAAGGCTTAACTGAATAGTTTCTAGTGAACATTGTGATATAGCTTTGTAAATCTCTGAAGCAATTGCAATTCATCAAAAAAGCCACATGACTTCTTTATGCCCTAGAATCTAGTTGACTTTTATGTAGAAATTTATCTGTTTAGCGAATTAGAGGGGAATGCAATGAAAGGGCCAGGAGTACCCTGAGTTTCATGATGCTAACTGAGCCCTGACATTATCAACATTTTAGTAGGAGTTACCTGACCACCATTTGAGATCTTGCGTGTGCAGGCAGCATGCTCCAGGTTGATGGGGTGGACGTTTCATACGAAGGAAACTGGAGACAAACCTTGAATATTGCATGATTATTTCTCTGATGAATTCCAAAAGCAGGAAGCATCCTTTCATTCTGTTTTTGATATTATGTGCTTGATGAAACTGAGAGAGTCATTTCCTAGGCAGGTTGATAGGAAGTCTAGGGGTCCCCAAGGAGAGAGGGGTCTGGAATTCTTAAACAGCCTGAGAAAAATGCCCAGAGGGGCCCAGGTGAAAAGGGATGGGCTTGCTACTACTGTAGAAAGGAGGGGCACCTCAGGCGTGATTGCTCTCAGGCATCTAAGCCGCCCCAGGCTCCATGTCTGGTCTGCAAAGGACCACACTGGAAGAGAGACTGCCCCCAGAGGCATAGGTCTCCCGGGTTGGACTCTCAAGACAATCAGGACTGAAGGTGCCCGGGGGTCCCCACACAAGCTCCCATCCTAATTACACCTGAGGAACCCCGGGTATTAATAGTTTTTGGGGGCCAATCCGTCGATTTCCTTTTAGATACTGGGGCAACTTATTCTGTGCTTACTGAAGCCCCTGGCCCACTTTCTTCCCGATCCGCTTCCGTAATGGGACTGTCTGGACGAGCCAAAAGGTATTATTTCAGTTATTCTTTATCTTGCAACTGGGATTCTGTGCTGTTTTCACACGAGTTTCTGATCGTGCCAGAATCTCCCTCACCCCTTTTGGGAAGGGATATACTGAGCAAGGTCCATGCCTCTGTTTTCATGAATATGGAGCCCTCCCTTTCTCTCCCTTTAGTTGAACAAAATGTAAATCCTAGAGTATGGGCTGATGGAAAATCTGTGGGTCGAGCACAAAATGCTATTCCTGTAGTTGTTAAGCTCAGAGACCCACACGTATTTCCACATAAGAAGCAGTATCCACTGAAACCTGAAGTTAAAGAAGGGTTAAAACCCATCATCGAAAATTTAAAGGAGCAGGGACTATTAATTCCCTGTAACAGTCCTTGCAACACTCCTATTTTGGGTATAAAGAAATCGAATGGTAAATGGAGACTAGTTCAAGATTTACGAATAATAAATGAGGCTGTAGTTCCTTTACACCCCGTGGTGCCTAATCCTTATACTCTATTGTCTGAAATTCCTGAACGGGCCAAATATTTCTCAGTAATTGATTTAAAGGATGCCTGCTATTCAGCGCCTTTGGTGGAAGAAAGTCAATTCCTATTTGCCTTTGAAGACCCTACGCAGCCAGCTTCTCAGTTAACCTGGACAGTTTTGCCCCAGGGATTTCGTGACAGTCCTCACTTATTCGGACAGTTTCTCACGTGATCTACAAAATTTTAATAGCTCTGAAGCAGTGGTGTTACAATATGTAGATGATATTTTGCTCTGTGCTGAGACAGAGGAAGCTTGTTCGCGAGCCTCAGAAGATTTCTTAAACTTTCTGGCAGGCTGTGGTTACAAGGCATCAAGAGAAAAGGCTCAGCTTTGTCAACAATCGGTTAGATATCTGGGCCTAATCATATCAGAAGGGACTAGGGCCATAGGCCCTGAGAGAATTAAACCTATACTAAATCACCCCCTACCTATGACTTTAAGACAATTGAGAGGATTTTTGGGAATCACAGGTTACTGTCGAATTTGGATTCCGGGTTACGGGGAACTTGCCCGGCCTTTATATAAACTTATAGCTGAAACTCAGCAGGCCCAAACCGACAAACTGGTTTGGTCTCCAGAAACTCAAAAGGCTTTTAAGGTTCTTCAGACTGCTCTCCTGCAAGCTCCAGCTCTGAGCTTGCCCACAGGGTCAGAATTTGATTTGTTTGTCACTGAAAGAAAAGGTGTGGCATTGGGAGTTTTGACACAACCCCGAGGGCCTCATCAGCAACCTATTGCTTATCTAAGCAGAGAATTAGATGTAGTTTCACGTGGGTGGCCCCACTGCCTAAGAGTAATTGGGGCAGCGGCTTTATTAGCATCTGAAGCTTTAAAAATAATTAATGGACGAAACCTTACTGTACTGACTTCTCATGATGTGAGTGGAATCTTAAATTCTAAGGTTAATATTTGGATGACAGACAGTAGGCTTCTTAAGTATCAGTCATTGTTGTTAGAAGGACCAGTAACTAAGCTTAAAGTTTGTGGAAATTTAAATCCTGCCACTTTCCTTCCTGAGAAGGAAAATGAAACACCTGATCATGATTGTTCTCAACTCCTAACTTTAAACTATGCAGCTCGGGAGGATCTAAAGGATACCCCATTAGACAATCCTGACATGGAAATATTTACAGATGGCAGTTCTTTTGTTCAGGATGGAAAGCGTAAAGCAGGTCACGCCGTGGTGACTACTGAACAGGTTTTGGAAGCAAAATCTCTCCCCCAGGGAACCAGTGCTCAGTTAGCGGAGCTTGTGGCCCTGACCCGAGCTCTAGAGTTAGACAAAGGGCAGCGGATGGGCCTGATAATCTATGTGAGTCTACTTCTGCTGACTCCAAATATCCTGAGTCTGCTGTTGTATCCTCAAGACAATATATTCCTGTCCTGGGCTCACTCCTATGCTGCATTCCACAATTGGTCTAACTGCTGGGTCTGCAGAGAGCTCCCCTCTTCGTCAGTGGAAGGCTTCCTGTGGTGGACATCCCCACTTCAAGAAAAAGACTTTCTCCAAGTCTGTGAATAACCTTCGACAACAATCACATGCGATGCCTCTTCTTCATCTGATGACATCTACCAACCCTAAAATGGACTGGTGCAACTTTGTACTCTAACTATGGACATAATGTGACTTTTAATTTTGATTCCTCAATTGCCTCACTTTGGGAGACATTAACTAGTTCCCCATGGTGGACAACTATCTTAATTACAATAATTCTGGTTGTTTTGTTTTTGCTGTTTGCTCCCTGCATCTGTAATTGTATAACTGGATTTGTTTCTAGCTGCATGAAAGCTTTTAAGTTACAAATGGTTGCTCAAACTCCTGCTACTGCTGTAGCTTCCTCCAGCTACTATTTGGGGCCCCTGGATCAGATATCCTCAATGTGAGGATTAGAATATGTTGCCTCACCAATTTAGGGACAACGCCCCTTGTCAGCTCGGAAGCAGTTATGGAACGAAAACAACGCCCCTTTTCCCTAGGCAACATAATTCTCCTAAAAGAAAAGGGGGGAATGAGAGAGTCATTTCCTAGGCAGGTTGATAGGAAGTCTAGGGGTCCCCAAGGAGAGAGGGGTCTGGAATTCTCAAGGAGGAAGAAAGGACAAACTTTTTTTCTTTCTCCACATTCCTTAGGATTATATAACAATAATGTATCCTGCCTAAGGACAGTCTTTGGATTCAACCTTCTGTTATCTTAAAATGTTAATTATGGGAGTAGACCTGGTCTTTACAAGGATGTATCTTGCCTGAAGACAGTGTTATCTTAAAATGTAAATTATGGGAGTAGGTCTGATGAGGTCTTTACAACCTCCAGACATTCTTTGGATTCACTGGAGAGTATATAACTTCATTGTTAACACTAGCAAGCGGGTACTCTTTCTACCCTCTTCTGATGCCTCTGTCAGAAGCTTTCTCTATCTCCTTTATACTTTAATAAAACTTGATTACACAAAAGCTCTGAGCGATCAAGCCTCGTCTCTGGCCCCGGATTGAATTCTTCTCCTCCGGGGGCCAAGAATCCCGGTGTCTTCACGTGATTCAACAACAACCTTTCAAAACTAGCATTTTCTTACAAAAAGAGACCTTTGGTTTAGTGAAAATGATACACACTCATTGTAAAAACAAAAACCCCCAACAATACAGAAAGTATAAGACAAGTAAAAAATTAATGACAAAGCCAGATCCCAGAGATGACTTGTTAACAGTTTGGTAAACTTACCTCTGGTCTTCTCTACATATGAACATTTGTACACACACACATACACACACATATACTTTTACATGCTGCTAAGTCACGTCAGTCGTGTCCAACTCTGTGCGACCCCATAGATGGCAGCCCACCAGGCTCCCCCGTCCCTGGGATTCTCCAGGCAAGAACACTGGAGTGGGTTGCCATTTCCTTCTCCAATGCATGAAAGTGAAAAGGGAAAGTGAAGTCGCTCAGTCGTGTCCGACTCTTACCGACCCCATAGACTGCAGCCTACCAGGCTCCTCCATCCCTGGGATTTTCCAGGCAAGAGTACTGGAGTGGGGTGCCATTGCCTTCTCCGATACTTTTACATAAATGGGATCAAATTATATATAATGTTCTATAATTCGCTTTTCTTCAGTAAAACACTTGGACCACTTTCCCTGGTGTCCGATATAGGTCTGCATCACTTTCAATGGCTACACACACAAAAGAATACACATACTACCGTTTTACATAACCTAGTCTTGTATTATTGACATTTACTTTCCACATTTAAAAAATAATTTTATTTATTTATTTATGGCCCTGCTGGGTCTTCATTGCTGCACAAGCTTTCCTCTAGCTGTGGTGTGTGGGCTTCTCTTTGCGGTAGCTTCTCTTTTCAGAGCGTGGACCCTAGGGTGCTCAGGCTTTCAGCAGTTGTGGTTCCCAGGCTCTAGAGTTCTGACTCAGTAGTTGTGGCATACGGGTTTAGTTGCTCCACAGCACATGGGATCTTCCCATACCAGGAATGGAACCTGTGTTTCCTGCATTGGCAAGCGGATTCTTTACCACTGAGCCACGAGGGAAGTCCAGTGTTTGCAGTTTTAACATTATAAATAACAGAGGTGAATGCTCTGGTGCATATGTTCATCACGTGGTTAATTCAGATAAAAACCTGTAGGTGGAATAGATGTGTAAAAGCATAACTGGTGGTGGTTTAGTCTCTCAGTCGGGTCCAACTCTTGCCACCCTTTGGACTGTAGCCCACCAGGCTCCTCTGTCCATGGGATTCTCCAGGCAAGAATACTGGAGTGGGTTGCCATTTCCTTCTCTAGGGATCTTCCCAATCTAGGGATCAAACTGGGGTCTGCTGCCTTGGAGACAGATTCTTTACCGACTGAGCCACCAAGGAAGGCCCAAAGCATAACTCTATGTAATATTTCCATGGCAGTTACTGAGCTGCTTTGCAGAAAATCTGTACTGGTTACTCTCCCATTTGCAGTGCATATGGTTTTTCCAAGGTTTAACAACAGTGCGCTCCTAACTCCAAATGGGCAAAAGCCAGATTCTTCCTGTTTAATATTGGCTGGACTTTCATCTGTTTACTAGTCCTTTGTGGAGAAGCTTGTGTATATGACTTCCACGTCATGCTCCTTGACTATTTTTCCAGTGATTGTTCATTCTTACTGATATTTAAGAACTTTTTGCATATTTGAGATTAGCCATTTGTTATATACTGCAAATGTTTCATCATATGTAGTTTTTTTAAGTTGTTGTGAGAACACAGTAGGAAATCTACCCTTTCAACAAGATTTTAAGTACATAGATAGTATTCTTAACTGTAGGTACCCTGGTGTTGAGCAAGCCTCTAGAACTTGTTCATCTTGTATAACTGAAACTTGACACCTGTTGAACAGCAGCTCATGTCCCCTACCCCGGCCCCTGGAAAACCACAACTCTACTCTGTTCCTGTGAGTTTGACTATTTTAGATACCTCATATAAGTGGAATCATACAGTATTTTTCTCATACGTACTTTTTAATATACTCAAATGTACAGTCTTTGTGGTTTCTGCTTTTCATGACATATTTTGAAAGACTTAATTTATAATATAATTTCATTTCTTTGGTATAAGGTCTGAACTTGAGTTATGAATGCAGAAATTTACTCCCCCTAAATTGTTGGCCAACTTTGCAAACACAGTTTGTTTACTATTTCATCCATTTCACCAATTTTGGAATGTTGTCTTTCTTACATACCAACTTCCTATGTGTTCTTGTGTGTATATGAAGTGAGCGAAAGTCGCTCAGTCGTGTCCAACTCTTTGCAACCCCATGGACTGTATAGTCATTGGAATTCTCCAGGCCAGAACACTGGAGTGGGTAGCCTTTCCCTTCTGCAGGGGATCTTCCCAACCCAGGGATTGAACCCAAGCCTCCCACATTGCAGGTGGATTCTTTACTGGCTGAGCCACAAAGGGGAAGCCCAAGAATACTGGAGTGGGTAGTCTATCCCTTCTCCAGTGAATCTTCCCAACCCAGGAATCGAACTGGGATTTCCTACATTGCAGGCTGATTCTTTACCAACTGAGCTATGATGGCCTCAGTATATATGTGAAGTGAAGTGAAGTCGCTCAGTCGTGTCCAACTCTTTGTGACCCCATGGACTGTAGCCCACCAGGCTTCTCCATCCATGGAATTTTCCAGGCATGAGTACTGGAGTGGGTTGCCACTTCCTTCTCCAGGGGATCTTCCCGATCCAGGGATTGAACCCAGGTCTCCCGCGTTCAGCATATATGTATGTGTATATATATGTATATATGTATGTATATATTATGTACATGTATGATGGCACCCCACTCCAGTACTCTTGCCTGGAAAATCCCATGGACGGAGGAACCTGGAAGGCTGTAGTCTATGGGGTCGCTGAGGGTCAGACACAACTGAGCGACTTCACTTTCACTTTTCACTTTCATGCACTGGAGAAGGAAATGGCAACCCACTCCAGTGCTCTTGCCTGGAGAATCCCAGGGATGGGGGAGCCTGGTGGGCTGCCGTCTATGGGGTTGCACAGAGTCGGACATGACTGAAGTGACTTAGCATGCATATATGTATATGTACACATATACATAAATATATGTATATGTATGTGTATATGAAACTAGCATTTAAAGACATGCTCTTTATTTAATTTTTATTTGGGGTAGGAAACCATGGCACAGGATGTCACAGGCAAAGGAATTTCCCTTCAGTCATTTACTGTCAAAGTCATCACTGTTTATTTGTGAAAATTTTAACTTTCCTCTTTCTGATGATTCAGATTCTACTAGAGGAAAAGAACTATAATATTTAACACCAAATGTATAAGACTGTGTGGGCTGACAAGAAATGGAAATACTGGTTTGAGTGATGAGTTACTTTGTGTCTGGTGGGCCAAGATTCTTGTGAAGGGGGAAGACATAAATCTGAATCTTTTTAATCTAATGCTTTTCTTCCAAGAAGATCACATAAGGAGCCATATCTGACACCTTCGTCTGACCCAGCTTTCCTGACATTCGATGCCTGTTATAGTTCCTTTCCCTCTTCCTTGGTGGCTCAGTGGTAAAGAATCCACCTGCCAATGCAGGAGAGGCAGGTTCAATCCCTGGGTCGGAAAGATCCCCTGGAGGAGGAAATGGAAATCCACTCCAGTGTTCTTGCCTGGGAAATCTCATGAACAGAGAACCTGGCAGGCTTCGGTCCACGGGGTCAAGAGGAGAAGAGGGTGGCAGAGGATATGATGGTTGGATAGGATCACTGACTCAGTGGACATGAACTTGGGCAAACTCCAAGAGATAGTGAGGGACAGGGAGGCCTGGTGTGCTGCAGTCCATGCGGTCACAAAGAGTCAGACACTACTTAGCAACTGAACAACACCAACAAATCCTTGATATTACTATTGCATCTTTGCATGGTCAGGTCAATGTGAACTGAACCCAGCCTTCTGGCTTCAAATTCCAAGTTTTTCCAAACTATATTTCCACACACTTCCTCTATATGTTGCTGGTTTTAAAGTGAAGGTGGTGTTAGGGTATAGAATATTCTGTCATTTGATAGTAGTTGCTGGAAGAAGTCAATTCAGATTCCCTTTCTGAATAGGAGAATTCATACAGGGGCCATTCCTGGTAGGACTCCTCTACCCCTCACCAGCCTTGTGCTGTTTCAGTTCTTCCTTTCCCCTCTTCCCTTCTGCTTGCCCATCTTTCCTCTCTGTTGTTTTTTTTTGGCTCTTCCCTTCTGCTGATGCTCAGGCTTTAAAATCTCTCAGACTGGAATGGTTGATGTTGTTGCTCTTCTTGAGTTGCTCAGTCATATTCAACTCTTTGTGACCCCATGGACTATAGCCGGCCAGGCTAGGTTCCTCTGTCCGTGGGATATCCCAGTCAAGAATACTGGAGTGGGTTGCTGTTTCCTCCTCCAGGGCATCTTCATGACCCATGGCTTAAACTCAAGTCTCCTGCATTGGCGGGCACCAGGGAAATTCTGGAAAGGTAGATGACCTCACAGCTATAGCATTCTATCATTGGCAGGAGCAGGGGACAGACTCTAAGAACCCCTGAACCTGCACACTCTGGGGTGCAAAGATAAACATACTCCATAATTCATCAAATTGAAATGTATCAATATTTGGACTGGATTTTATGCTCCAAGTTAAGAAACTGAGAAACACTCACCCAAAGGAAAATAGGCTACTTGGGAAACTATAGCAAAGGCAGAGTGGGCATTAGTTAAGAACACAGATACCAAATGTATAAGAGTGTGGTGCCTTTATAATCACATTCCAGAAAAGCTGTTAATGCTGTATAGGAATAGGAAGAACACCAGACCTCATGAAAAGGAGTGAGAGATGAACTCCTCAGAGGTGACAAAATCAAATGAACATTTCATTCCTTAATTTTCAAGGATAAGAAACCTCTTCTGTGTCTGACTAAAAACAACTCAAATAGCTTGGGCTTTCCAGGTGGCTGGCTTAGTGGTAGAGAATCTGCCTTCCAATGCAGGAGACACAGGAGATGAGGGTTCAATCCCTGGGTCGGGAAGATCCCATAGAGAAGGAAATGGCTACCCACTCCAGTATTCTTGCCTGGAGAATCCCATGGACAGAGAGCCTGGCAGGCTACAGGCCATGGGGTTGCAAAGAGTTGGACATGACTTAGTGACTAAACAACAGCAACAACACAACTCAAGTAGCTCATTACTGCCATAATGAAACAAAGAACACAAGTTTGGGCAATATATAACTTATAGGGAATGTGATTTGTTCCTTACATTGACTTTAATGTTCCTATAAGCTCTCGCCTTAGGTCAACACAGCTCAATATATTACTTTTCTCATTTCTAGGCAAGACAGTGCTATAATTAAGCAGTGAATAATTAGCTGCTTTTTCTCACATGAAAATCCCAGTCACCCAGAGAGATGGCACTAGAGGTTTATTTTCCACAAGTCAAACCAGCCAGTTCATTATCAGATAAAGTCCCTGTCCTTTTTCTCACTACTGTGATACCTACGATTTACAAAAGGGAATTTCTAAGAAGGACTGTTCCTTTTCCTGAGAAGTAGATTTACTTCTTTCTCACCCACAAAATTTCACATTTCCATTTATTTATCCTCTTCATTCCGCAAAAGGACTTGGGTGACTTATAACCAAAGACGTGCAATTCATTTGAGTTGAACAAACGTTTGTTAAATGCTAGACTCTTCAGCAGGCACAGGGAATACAAATTTGACTAATACTAATTTCTTGATGGGTCTCTGAGCTTCCTGGCAACCTCTAAAGTCCAGAGTTCAAAGGATGTTTATTAATGTCTCTCTTTTTTTAAATTGAAGTATAGTTGATTTAAGATATTATATTAGTTTCAAGTGTAGAGCATAGCGATTCAATATTCTTATAGTCCATTGAAGTTATTACAAAATAATGGCTATATTCCCTGTTGCTGTACAATATTTCTTTGTTGCCTATCTATTTTACACATTAGTATTTGTACCTCTTAATCCCACACCTCTGTCTGCTCCTCTACCCTTCCCTCTCCCCACTGGTAACCACTTGGACTCACAAATATAAATATAGAAAGCAAACTAGTGGATATCAACAGTTCTTGAGTGCCAGCACAATGAAAAGTCCCTTCTACTTTTCACCTATGAAGGCTAACATATTTTTTTAAAAATTTAATACTTCCTTTTATTTATTTATCTGGCCACTCTGGGTTTTCATTGTGTCATGCGGAATCTACTTCTCTGACAAGGAATTGAACTCAGGCCCTCTGCGTCAGGAGCACAGAGTCTTAGCCACTGGACCACCAGGGAAGTTCCTCAAAAAGTGTTTGTAACTTAATGTCTCTTGGAAATTGCTTCAGTTCATAGGGAGATTGCTCTTTCTTCTTTACATGGTACTCCCTTGGATGTACATACAATAATGTATGCAACCAATTCCCTTGTTTCGGACATCTAGGAAGTTTCCAATATTTTGCAGGTACAAGTAATGCGGTCATGAATAATCATGTGCACGTATATGTTGGTACTATTGTGGGTGTATCTTTAGGATAAATTCCCACAAATGGGATTACTGGTTTGATGTAGTTTTTTAAAGATATTTCCAAATTTCCCTCCTTGGGGACTATTTCACTTTACTTTTCCGTCAGCAATGTGTGGGAGTGCCGGTTTTCCCCACAGTCTTGTCCAGTGAGGGCACTGCAACATTTTTATTTTGTTTTTCAAACTGATAGGTGATAAATGCTATCTCAGTAAAGTTTTAAAGTTTTGCATTTCACTTATTGTAAGTGAACATCTTTTCATTTATTCAAAGTCTATGTTAAAATCCCTTTATGAATTGTCTGTTCATGTCTTTTGCCCATTTTACTTATTTTTGGACATTTCCCCTCAATTTAAAAAGTTAAAAAGATAAATTGGGGATATTAGCTTTGATATATATTACAGATATTTATTCCCAATCTATCATTTGTCTTTTGACTGTTTACAGTATTTTTGACCATGCAAAAGTTTTTATTCTTTTCTTTATGTAGTCAAATTTACCAATCTTTTCTTTTATTGCCTCTGAATTTTGAGTCACAATTAGAAAACCTTTCTCTGCTCCGAAGTTAGAGAGGATTCACTCATGTTTTCTTCCCTTACTTGTGTAGTTTCACTTTTTTGGGTCTCTGATCCTTTTTAAATTTATTCTTTTATCTAGTATAAGCATTGATTTTTTCCCAAATGGCCATCCAATTGTCCCAATCTCATTTATTAAAAGTGACTATCTTTGCTTTAGTGATTTGGGATCCTGTCTTTATCATGTGCTTGATTTTTATATGTAGTTGAATCTGTGTGGGAGCTTTTCATTCCATTTCTTGGATTTGTTTTCTACTCATGTACCAATACTACACTGATTTGACTATAGAGGCTTTGTAGTTTGCTTTAACATCTGATCAGCTAGTCCTCCCCAGAACTCTTCCTTGTCAGTGTTTTCTTAGCCTTTATTTTCCCATGTGCCTTTTAGGAACATCTTTTATGAGACATTTCATTCTTGATTTTGTTTATTTCTGAAGGTGTTCTGGGACTCTGTTGGAAACTGTCTATCCTAGGAATATCCCTCCCTCTGCCCTAAAGTAACTGAAGTCATGAGAACCTTTTACTGATGGCTTACATCACAGCTTGCAGGTAAGTTAAAGCCTTAGCACAGTAATTCTTAACCTTGGCTCACATTAGAATTACCCAAAAAGCTTTTAAGAATTACTGGTGTCAGGGCTTTCCATTAAATTAGAATCTCTGAGGTTGAAGCCCTGGTACTTTAATTATAAGAAAGCTTCCCAAGTGATTCTAATATGCAGGTAGGCCTGAAATCTATCACTTCAGAGATGTAACTGGGAATATCCTTGTTTAACACTTAACGTACACAAGAGAACAGAAATAGTATGTAATAAGCTGTGATACAGGCATACAACCAGAAGATTAGTCCCATAGCAGACAGGAGGTGATTTTGAGCTAGTGGAAAGTGATCAAATGGTGATATTTGGGAGAGAAAATAATGGGAAAAAGAAGAGTGGCCCAAGAACTCTCAGAGTGGATATAGACCATACACTTCATGCTTAATACCTACGTCAAATAGTGTGCTTTATAATTACACTTATTGAAATTAGTCAGGTACAAATGTTCTTCTTAAGCTTCAGATAATCCATGGAGGCTAAAAAAAGTGGTTTTGGGTACCTGTGGGGAGAGGGAGTTCACATGAAGTTATACTAAACGGAAGCTCCTCTGATAATGTGAGAAACTTATCTTTATTTCTGAAAGGTGTGGCTGTGGTTAGAGTACTTAACTCATGGTTCTCTTCTGGAACATTTTCATAGCACACTTGGTTATCATGCCTTAACTCAGGCTGCTATGACAAAAATAACATAGACTGGCAACTTAAATAACAAACATTTCTTTCTCACAGTTCTGGAGGCTGGGGAGCCCAGGATCAAGATGCTGGCAGATTCACTGTCTGGTGAGGACCTTGGTAAGTGTATCTTGTTCTTGGTTATTTGTGTCTTCCCAAGGACACAGCAAACGCTCCAGGGTGTCTAATCCCATTCATAGTGGCTCCACCCTCATGACCTAAGCCCCGCCCAAAGGCCCTGCTTCCAAATGCCATCATTTTGAGGGTTAGGATTTCAACATATGAATTTTGAGAGGACACAAACATCCAGTCAGGGCTTCACAGGTGATTCAGGGGTAAAGAGTCCGCCTGCCAAAGCAGGAGAGGCAGAAGACTTCGGGTTCTACCCCTGAGATGGGAAGATCCTCTGGAGGAGGAAATGGCAATCCACTCCAGTATTCTTGCCTGGGAAATTCCATGAACAGAGGAGCCTAGCAGGCTATATAGTCCATAGGGTCCCAAAGAGGCAGACACTACTGAGTACACATAGAACATCCAGTCAACATCTTCGTCAGAAAGTACATAGCGTCTGACCCTTGCTTAACAATAATCATTCTCATTTTCATGCCATGTGCTCTCGTTTTGCGGAGAAGGCAATGGCACCCCACTCCAGTACTCTTGACTGGAAAATCCCATGGATGGAGGAGCCCTGTAGGCTGCAGTCCATGGGGTTGCTCAGAGTCCAACACGACTGAGCGACTTCACTTTCACTTTTCACCTTCATGCATTGGAGGAGGAAATGGCAACCCACTCCAGTATTCTTGCCTGGAGAATCCCAGGGACAGGGGAGCCTGGTGGGCTGCTATCTATGGGGTCGCACAGAGTCGGACACAACTGAAGCGGCTTAGCAGCAGCAGCAGCTCTTGTTTTGTAAGCTACCCTTCTTTAAAGAGTAATTGTCCTGCTTCAACCTATAGTTTTAACAACTATAGTTGAGATATATTCAAAGAGAGAGAGAAAAGAGAAATTAGAATGTTTTAAATTTTTTTTTTTTTAAATTGGAGCCCTCTTCCCAGGAACATGCTTCTCACTATAAATCTTTTGCAGGATTATTGTCGGGCACATTGTCCACTAGTTGACTTAAAAAACCCATGTCTCTAACTGCATCTTCCCCTGAAGCGAATCCTCTGGGGTAGCCAGTGATTGAGCTGTCCCTCTTAAATCAGGGGGTTGGCATCAAAAATGGTATGTTGCTTTTCCTTCTCTTTTATTTTATCCAGTCTTTGCACAGTGTGTCACTTAATTAAAGTGAGTGTCATTTTATATGACTTTCCTGCTTTTCATGGCTCATTATTTTTCTTCCAGTCTAGGAAGTTGCTGTACACATCATTTCTCATTCTTTCTCCGTGTCATAGAAAACGACCAATTTGAAAGACAGTTTTAGTTTACTTCTATGCAAGACATCTAGTGACCTTTCTGCTTGCCAACAAAAGAACCATTTCCTGTCCAGCATTAGCAATTAACTTCTTACAATTGATTTTGTTTAAGGTCAAAACAGAGACATCACTTTGCCAACAGAGGTCTGTATAGTTCAAGCTATGGTTTTTCCAGCGGTCATATATGTATATGATGTACTCTGTACATCATGAGAGTGAAAAAGTTGGCTTGAAGCTCAACATTCAGAAAACGAAGATCATGGCATCCGGTCTGGTCACTTCATGGCAAATAGATGGGGAAACAGTGGAAACAGTGGCTGACCTTATTTTTGGGGGGCTCCAAAATCACTGCAGATGGTGATTGCAGCCATGAAGTTAAAAGACGCTTACTTCTTGGAAGGAAAGTTATGACCAACCTAGACAGCATATTCAAAAGCAGAGACATTACTTTGCCAACAAAGGTCCATCTAGTCAAGGCTATGGTTTTTCCAGTGGTCGTGTATGGATGTGAGAGTTGGACTATAAAGAAAGCTGAGCACTGAAGAATTGATGCTTTTGAACTGTGGTGTTGGAGAAGACTCTTGAGAGTCCCTTGGACTGCAAGGAGATCCAACCAGTCCATCCTAAAGGAGATCAGTTCTGGGTATTCATTGGAAGGACTGATGCTGAAGCTGAAACTCTAATACTTTGGCCACCTGAGGGGAAGAGCTGATTCATTTGAAAAGACCTTGATGCTGAGAAAGATTGAGGGCAGGAAGAGAAGGTAGTGACAGAGAATGAGATGGCTGGATGGCATCACTGATTCAATGGACATGAGTTTGAGTAAACTCTGGGAGACAGTGAAGGATGGAAGCTGTTGTATTGCAGTCCATGGGGTTGCAAAGAGTCGCACATGACTTAGCAACTAAACAGCAACAAGGTCAGTGGTAGCCTATAATATAACTACTTCAGTAAATGTAGCTTTACAGAAAATGGAGATCATGTGTGAGACTGTAAGTGAAATCTCACATCTCAAAGTAAAGCAGTTCATTTTGACATTTTTAAAGTAGTTGCCAATGGTGTGGTATTATCTCCAAAAAAAGCTCACACCGCCTTGGAAGGCACTGGCCACATCCCATGGCCAGAAAGTTCTTCTGTATCTTGTTCTGGGTTATTCAGTTCAGTTCCTAATGTGAAGATTCAAGAGAGATGCTCATAGGATTTCCTTGGTGATCCAGTGGTTAAGACTCTACACTCCCAATGCAGGGGGCATGGGTTTGATCCTAGACCAGGGAACTAAGATCCCATATGCCAACTTATCAAAAAAAAAAAAGAAAGAAAGAAAGAGAGAGAGAGATTCTGACAAAATAGAAGATGTTCCAGATGTTCATGGGGCTGGAAAAAATCTCTGAGAGTACTTCAAAAGTTTAGCTGGGTATAGAAAAGATAGGGTGGACATGATGACCACTGTCATGTATTTGAAAGGGTATTTTGTTATGAGAGGTAGTCATTTTTTTCAAAAATTGAAGACCAGTTCCAGGAATATGCTTTTCACTATAAATCTTTTGCAGGATTATGTCAGCTGCATTATCTGTAAGTTGATTACAAAACTAGTCTCTGTAACTGTGTCTTTCCTTGAAACAAATCCTCTGGGTAAGCTGGTAACTGAACTATATTTCTCTTTTAAATCCGAGGGTTAGCATCAGAAATGGTTCTTTTGACCTCAGAAGCATAATAAGTGTCAAGGGGTATAAATATAAATATGGCAAACAATTGTAAGGATACCTGAAAATTAGTGAGTAGCTTGCTGTCATTTCAAAGCATTAAGTGAGAAGCTAGATGACCATTTGCAGGATTTTTGTAAAGGGTTTTCCTGTGCTGGGTGGGTGTCCATGTGAACACACTGTGTTTTTCATGATGCTAAAGAAGAAATATTGGGCTTCCCTTGTGGCTCAGCAGTAAAGAATCTGTCTGCCAATGCAGGAGATGAGGCCCATGCAGGAGACGCAGGTTCGATCCTTGGATCAGGAGGACCCCCTGGAGAAGAAAATGTCAACCCGCTCTTGTATTCTTGCCTAGAAAATCCCATGGACATAGGAGCCTGGCGAGCTATAGTCCTTAGGGTCACAAAGAGTTGGGCATGACTTAGCAACTAAACAACAACAAAAGAGGAAATTCTCGCTTTTTCAGTTTAAAATGGTTAACTTAGAGAAGACTTAAGTCCTTTCACATCATAAAATATGGGCTAGAATTTTAGGTTGTGGATACATTCCTCGTTTACTCAAGGGAAAACTATTCAATATAAAATGTTAATATGTGTAGGTTGTATATAAGCTTTTATAAAGAAAATGCTACTCTAAATGGAAATAACATAGATGCACATGTACCAGTTTCCAGCAAACTCTATAGATGGAGTGGCCTCGGATGGCCTCAGATGGCATTCAGTTCAGTCAGTTCAGTCACTCAGTCATGTCTGACTCTTTGTGACCCCCATGGACTGCAGCACCCCAGGCTTCCCTGTCCATTGCCAACTCCTGGAGTTTACTCAAACTCATGCCCATTGAGTCGGTGATGCCATCCAACCATCTCATCCTCTGTTGTCCCCTTCTCCTCCTGCCTTCAGTCTTTCCCAGCATCAGGGTCAAATGAGCCAGCTCTTCAAATCAGGTGGCCAAAGTATTGGAGTTTCAGCTTCAGCATCAGTCCTTCCAATGAACACCCATGACTGATCTCCTTCAGAATGGACTGGTTGGATCTCCTTGCAGTCCAAGGGACTCTCAAGAGTCTTCTCCAACACCACAGTTCAAAAGCATCAATTCATAGGCACTCAGCTTTCTTCACAGTCCAACTCTCACATCCATACATGACCACTGGAAAAACCATAGCCTTGACTAGATGGACCTTTGTTGGCAAAGTAATGTCTCTGCTTTTTAATATACTATCTATGTTGGTCATAACTTTCCTTCCAAGGAGCAAGTGACTTTTAATTTCATGGCTGCAATCACCATGTGCAGTGATTTTCAAGCCCCCCAAAATAAAGTCTGACACTGTTTCCACTGTTTCCCCATCTACTTGCCAGTAAGTGATGGGACCAGATGCCATGATCTTCATTTTCTGAATGTTGAGCTTTAAGCCAGCTTTTCCCCTTTCCTCTTTCACTTTCATCAAGAGGCTCTTTAGTTTTTCTTCACTTTCTGCCATAAGGGTGGTGTCATCTGCATATCTAAGGTTATTGATATTTTTCCCAGCAATCTCGATTCCAGCTTGTGCTTCATCCTGTCCAGCATTTTTCATGATGTACTCTGCATATAAGTTAAATAAACAGGGTGACAATATACAACCTTGATGTACTCCTTTTCCTATTTGGAACCAGTCTGTTGTTCCATGTCCAGTTCTAACTGTTGCTTCCTGACCTGCATACAGATTTCTCAAAAGCCAGGTCAGGTGGTCTGGTATCCTCATCTCTTTAAGAACTTTCCAGTGTTTGTTGTGGCTTTGATATAGTCAATAAAGCAGAAGTAGATGTTTTTTCTGGAACTCTCTTGCTTTTTCGATGATCCAGCAGATTTTGGCAACTTGATCTCTGGTTCCTATGCCTTTTACTGACTCAATGAACATGAGTTTGAGCAAGCTCTGGGAGATGGTGAAGGACAGGGAAGCTGGCATGCTGCAGTCCATGGGGTTGCAAAGAGCCGGACACAACTGAGCAACTGAACACCTGTAGATGGAATGATTTCTCTGACCTTCTTAGAGAATGGGGATTATTGCAGATCCTGATGTGAGCAAGAAGTTAGTTATTGATTGTGCTGGGATTTCTAAACCACGATCTGTCAAACTGATAAACTCTAAGAAACTGGCCTTTTCTCTTAACAGACACTTTCTCAAAGCCCTGACATGTTGTGTTCAATGTCATTACTTGCTGTCTTTGTTTTCTGAAAATAGCACCTTGATATTGATAACATAAAGCCAATGTTCAAGGTGTTAAATTGGCCCTAGAAGGAAATTGTTCAGGATTTCTAAAGTAAGAAATGGTTCCCTTTGCTCTATGAAAAGAGAGAAAAAGAAAGGAATATTTCCCACCTGCCTCTCCTGACAACCACAAAGTCTCTACATAGTCTGAGAAGCTTTTTGGTCTCTTCAGAACTTTCTTTCTTATATCTTATCACTGATAACTGTCCACACTTATCATTCAACAAATCCAAACAGCCTAAGGATGAAGTTTGCTGCTATCTGCTTTGTAGGGAGGAGTTAGCTTGGGTACCTGCAGCACATTACACTCTTAGCCTCTTACTTCTTTGCAATAAGCACTAAAGTATCTTACATGTTATTTTTTTTGAAAACAAATTTTTGAGAGCATGAGATGCCCCGGTGAAATGCCATTAATTTAGCAGGCTGCATAGCACACGAAAACCTCTACTTCAGCAAAACAACTCAGTATATTCAAGGTACTCTTAGTCCTCTTTGATGGCTTTGATTTCAGAATAAGATTAGACCTCTTCTGCTCTTGAGTATGTTAGGTGGTGTACTAAGTACTTTACATATTCCTTCTTGCTTCATCTTCTCAATAAACCATGCATGAGTGCTCAGTCACGTTTGACTCTTTGTGGCCCCATGGACTGTAAACTGCCAGGCTGCCAGGCTCCTCTGTCCATGGGATTTCCCAGGCAAGAATACTGGCATGGGTGGTCATTTCCTTCTCCAGGGGATCTTCCTGACCCAGGGATTGAACCCAGGTCTCCTGCATCTCCTGCATTGACAGGCAGATTCTTTACCACTGTGCCACCTGGGAAGCCCCAGTACATGAGTTAGGTATTATTATCCACACTTTGCAGATGAGCGAACAGGTGTGGGAAAGTAGAATCACTAGGTTATGGAATTAGCTTCTGTTTCGCTTCAGTAGATTCAGACAGTTTCCCTGAGGCTCTTTAAAACCTTGGGCTCTGAGTCTTTGCCTCCTTGAGCCTGAGAACTCTCAACTTCCTCATGATACATCCCAGCCCAGAGCTTGGGGAGGGATGAGGAAGGGAAGTAACCAAGAGTTAAATGGTGGCTTAACTGGAAGGTCTGTGGGAACTTGCAAGGGTGTCAGAAGCAACTCAGCCTCAAAGGTCAGGCAGGGTGGGGACTTCCTGGTGGCTCAGCAGTTAAGGCTCTGTGCTCCCAATGAAGGGGGCCTGGATTCGATCCCTTGTTAGGGAGCTAGATCCCACATGCTGCAGATCCTGAATACTGCAACAAAAATCCCATTTGCTGCAACTAAGATCAAGACCATTTCCATGGAAAAGAAATGCCAAAAAGCAAAATGGCTGTCTGGGGAGGCCTTACAAATAGCTGTGAAAAGAAGAGAAGCGAAAAGCAAAGGAGAAAAGGAAAGATATAAACATCTGAATGCAGAGTTCCAAAGAATAGCAAGAAGAGATAAGAAAGCCTTCTTCAGCGATCAATGCAAAGAAATAGAGGAAAACAACAGAATGGGAAACACTAGGGATCTCTTCAAGAAAATCAGAGATACCAAAGGAACATTTCATGCAAAGATGGGCTTGATAAAGGACAGGAATAGTATGGACTTAACAGAAGCAGAAGATATTAAGAAGAGATGGCAAGAATACACAGAAGAACTGTACAAAAAAGATCTTCATGACCCAGATAATCATGATGGTGTGATCACTGACCTAGAGCCAGACATCCTGGAATGTGAAGTCAAGTAGGCCCTAGAAAGCATCACTACGAACAAAGCTAGTGGAGGTGATGGCATTCCAGTTGAGCTATTCCAAATCCTGAAAGATGATGCCGTGAAAGTGCTGCACTCAATATGCCAGCAAATTTGGAAAACTCAGCAGTGGCCACAGGACTGGAAAAGGTCAGTTTGCATTCCAATCCCAAAGAAAGGCAATGCCAAAGAATGCTCAAACTACTGCACAACTGCACTCATCTCACACGCTAGTAAAGTAATGCTCAAAATTCTCCAAGCCAGGCTTCAGCAATATGTGAACCGTGAACTTCCTGATGTTCAAGCTGGTTTTAGAAAAGGCAGAGGAACCAGAGATCAAATTGCCAACATCTGCTGGATCATGGAAAAAGGAAGAGAGTTCCAGAAAAACATCTATTTCTGCTTTATTGACTATGCCAAAGCCTTTGACTGTGTGGATCACAATAAACTGTGGAAAATTCTGAAAGAGATGTGAATACCAGATCACCTGATCTGCCTCTTGAGAAATCTGTTTGCAGGTCAGGAAGCAACAGTTAGAACTGGACATGGGACAACAGACTGGTTCCAAATAGGAAAATGAGTTCGTCAAGGCTGTATATTGTCACCCTGCTTATTTAACTTCTATGCAGAGAACATCAAGAGAAACGCTGGACTGGAAGAAACACAAGCTGGAATCAAGATTTCCAGGAGAAATATCAATAACCTCAGATATGCAGATGACACCACTCTTATGGCAGAAAGTGAAGAGGAACTAAAAAGCCTCTTGATGAAAGTGAAAGAGGAGAGTGAAAAAGTTGGCTTAAACCTCAACATTCAGAAAACGAAGATCATGGCATCTGGTCCCATCACTTACTGGCAAGTAGATGGGGAAACAGTGGAAACAGTGTCAGACTTTATTTTTCTGGGCTCCAAAATCACTGCAGATGGTGACTGCAGCCATGAAATTAAAAGACGCTTACTCCTTGGAAGGAAAGTTATGACCAACCTAGATAGCATATTCAAAAGCAGAGACATTACTTTGCCAACAAAGGTCTGTCTAGTCAAGGCTATGGTTTTTCCTGTGGTTATGTATGGATGTGAGAATTGGACTGTGAAGAAGGCTGAGCGCCGAAGAATTGATGCTTTTGAACTGTGGTGTTGGAGAAGACTCTTGAGAGTCCCTTGGACTGCAAGGAGATCCAACCAGTCCATTCTGAAGGAGATCAGCCCTGGGATTTCTTTGGAAGGAATGATGCTAAAGCTGAAACTCCAGTACTTTGGCCACCTCATTCGAAGAGTTGACTCATTGGAAAAGACTCTGATGCTGGGAGGGATTGGGGGCAAGAGGAGAAGGGGACGACAGAGGATGAGATGGTTGGATGGCATCACTGACTCGATGGATGTGAGTCTGGGTGAACTCCAGGAGTTGGTGATGGACAGGGAGGCCTGGTGTGCTGCGATTCATGGGGTCGCAAAGAGTTGGACATGACTGAGTGACTGATCTGATCTGATCTGATCTGAAGACCAGTACAGCCAAATAAGAAAATAAAATAAAAGGGATAAGCATCAGAGGCTCTTCCCTAAAGGAAGAAAGAAAGAAAAAGAAAAACTATCAGGCAGGGTAAAGCAGGGGCCCCTCACTCTGTGAGAAAACCAAGGTCCAGAGAAGGGATGTACCCCATCCAGGCCAGGCCAGGAAGGAGCTCCAGTGGACTTAATTCCGTTCTCAGTGTGGGAGGGGATGATGAAGCTTGATATGATTCTGGGTGAACAGACAGGGAAGTACCTAGTTTCAGCAGTAAATCCTGCAAGAAAGGATTCCTACCTGTTATATATTTCGTTAGCAATTTGATTTCTTTCAGGCCCAACCACCACCTTTGCATTTATACAAATTCCAGGCCCTATTTCTGATTCTCTAAGAGGTTTGTCCACAGGGCCTCCCGTGCCCGCTTGCTACTGCCCAGGTTCAGGCAAACGAAGACTTCATGCTCGAGGCTACAGGCCAGTGATGGGTGGGTGGCTACCTTGGTTTGTCCTGGGGTTGCTGAGTGCCTGGGATTGCTGATTTGGCTGATGGTCCTGGCCTGAACTGTGGGGCGAGGCTATGTTCTAGAAGTACAGACCAGGTCTTGGAAGTGACTGTCAGTTTCCCTAGAAAAATGGGAGAGGTCCCCAGAAGGACCGCAGCTGTCTTTCTCTGCTAGGAAAAGATATAAATAAAGACAGAGAGTTTCAAGAGGAACATTTAGAAAAAAATCTTTATTCTATGCTCTTCTGCTAGGACCAGGCTCCTAGAATTGAGCTTAGATCTTTGTCACTGAAAAGCAAGAGATGAGAGGTCACCTTCTTGAGATCTTGGAGCCCAGGTTCCTGCTGGGTGTGACTTTCAGGGGCATGTGTGGGACTCTGATGTTTAGGATATTGAGATAGAATGTTTAACCTCTGTGATTTCATCTTAACACTGTTGATGGCTGAAAATTTTGTGATAATAGAATGGCTTCTGAAGATGCTCATCTCTGGCAGGACATTAATTATAAGAATAGAACAAATCCCAGATCTTTCTTTCCTTCTTGCCATTTTCCAGTCCTCTTTGTCTCTGTTTCGTCATATTTTTATCTAAAGAAAGAGGTCTGATGTGAAATTTCTTTCTTCATCACATTCTGGGCATATCTTGAGAAAATGATCTAGGGGTTTTCTGAATGATTGTTTCCCAGTCAGTGAATTCCCACCTTAGTGAAATAAGCCCCTCTGATGATAAACACTGGGAAGCTGTCATAAGTCTTTACCCTTCCTGAATTGTCTTCTCACTTTGAGATGGAGAATCCCTCATGGGGAGCAGCCCCAGCTTCCCTTGTCCAGATGGCTATTCCGAGTTTATGCATGTCTATACATTCTTCCTTTTCGTACTTGTAGCTTATCAGCACGTCTGGGAGAAACCGGGCTAGTCCTGAGCATGGAGAATCCATCAGTTGTTTGCGACTCTGGTCACACATTGAAGGAGGGAGGGATTTGAGTGTTTTGGCTAGTGTTAGATTTCGAAAAATTTATCATTAAAAAAAATTTTATTGAAATATCATTGATCTACAATGTTGTATTAGTTTCAGGTGTACAGCAAAGTGATTCAGTTAAGTGTGTGTATATATGTCTATATGTGTGTGTGTTCAGTTGCTCAGTCATGTCCGACTCTGCAATCCCCTGGTCTGTAGCCTGCCAGGCTCCTCTGCCCATGACATTCTCTGGGCAGGAATACTGGAGTGGATTGCCATTTCCTTCTCCAGGGGATCTTCCTGACCCAGGGATTGAACCTGTGTCTCTTGCATCTCCTGCATTGCAGGCAGATTCTTTACTGCTGAGCCACCGGGGAAGCCCTATATATGTATTCTTTTTCAGATTCCTTTTCCATTATAGGTTATTACAAGATATTGAATATAGGTCCCTGTGCTACATAGTAGGTCCTTTTGGTTATCTATTTATATATACTAGTGTGTATATTTAAATAGATGATAGTGTGTATATTTTGATCCCAATCTCCTAATTATTCCCTCCCCCTTTCCGCTTTAGCAAACAGGTTTGTTTTCTATGTCTGAAAGTCTGTTTTGTAAATAAACTCATCCGTATCATATTTTAGATTCCACACAGAAGTGACATCATATTTGTCTTTGTTTGACCCCTTCACTTAGTATGATGATCTCTAGGCCCATCCATGTTGCTGCCTGGTGTTAGACTTCTGATGGGCCTGTCCTTCGTCCCTCCCTGCCCAATCCCCTCCAGTGGACCTTGGAGGATTAGATGTGTCGCAGCGCCTCTCACTGACTGGTATTCAGTCCATGCTTGTCGTCTTGAACTGCGTCTCATTAGTCATGGCACAGAGCCCCAGGTGAACTGGCTGAAGGTCAGAAGAACCAGAAGCTGTTTGGCTTGAGGCAGTTTCTCTTGGACGATTTAAAGTTTTTAGCGACTGTTCTGTTACTGTATGTATTCATTTGCTAAGGCTTCCAGAATGAAATGCACAAACTGGTGGCTTACACAAGAGGGATTTTCTGTCTCATGGTCCTGGAGGCCGGAAGTCCAAGATCAAGGTGTTGGCGGGTTTGGTTTCTCCTGAGGCCTCTCCCTGGCTTGCAGATGGCTGCCTTCCTCCCACGCCCTTGAATGGCCTTTTCTCTTTGCATCCCTGGTGTCTCTCTGTGTGTTCAAATTTCCTTTTATAAGAACACCATCAGACTGGATTAGGGACCATCCATGTGACTCATCTAACCTTAATTACCTTTTTAAAGCTCATCTCTAAATGCAGTCACCATCTGAGGTACCAGGAGTTATAAGTGTAGCATTTGTACTTGGAGAGGATGCAATTCAGTCCATGGCACCATATATGTGATGGATACCAAATCTGAGAGTCAGAGCCTATTAGGATTGGAATGGACTTTATATTTTTAGTATTTCTTTTTAATTTATTTTTACTTGGAGAAAAATTGCTCTACAATGTTGTATGGAATGGTGTTTAAACACCCAGTTTACAGATGAGGAGCCTGAATTCAAAAAGGGAAACTGGAAAAATCTGGATTGAAACAATAGGGAATCCCAACTTCTTTTCCCCACAACCCCAGCTGCATTTGGCTCCAGTCCAGGCTGGAGTTACAGGCCCTACCTGCTTCCATGAGGATGGAGGCCGGTCAGTCAGAAACCTCCTCAGAGTGACACCGTGTCCCACGGACACGAGGGCAATGATATCCAGCTCCTTTCTTATAACACAGAGCTCCTCTCGACTCCAGGTGTGGCCTCCCCAACTCAGCCGTCACTCACTGCTGGGGTGCTCCCCCCAACACCAAGCCACTCCTCCCAGCCTCCTCTTAGGCCTTTTCCAGCCTCTTTTTAGGCTTCTCCCACGGGAAACACACAGGGAAAGTTAAGTTTGTCTTTAGCTACCCACCCACAGCCTTGGCATTCATTTGTTTCCCTCCTCAGCACCTGCAGGTCTCATGCTAGCTCCCTCCTGCCCAGCTCCCCGTTCCTGTGACGTCCCCTCCAGGCCGCTTGCGGGCCCTTTCCTCCTGCTAGTCCCTGCCCCACCACAGGTGGGCTGGACCTGCTTGAAATATGGGACTCTTCAGGGGTGTCCACGCCCGTTGCTCCCAGGGCCCTGTGCTCTCCCCTGCTCTGTGGCATTTCTCATCCTGCAGCTTACAGTAAGTCCCCTACATTTGAGCTTTCAAGTCACAAGTTTGCAAAGATGTGAATAGGTGTGCCTGCCCCCTGTATGCCAGCTATTGTTCTGTACTACTGTACTTTGCAAGGTACTGTACTGAAAGATTTAAAATGTTTTCCGTATTTTTTGTGTTTAAGTAAATATTATCGTGTGAAAGCATTATAAACCCATTATAGTACAGTACTATACAGCTAATCGTCTTAGTTAGGTACTTAGGCTAACTTTGTTGGACTTACGAACAAGTCAGACTAACAAACGAGCTCTCAGAACAGAACTCATTCTTATGTAAGGGACTTACTGTAATTGTAGGCTCCCACTCAGGTCTCTGCTCCTAGATTATCAGCATCCAAAGCTCAGGGGCATTTCATTTCCTTTGTGCCCTTAGGATTGAGTACAGTATCTGGAACAGACTAGGTTTTCAGTAGGTGCTTCTGGGATGAGTGAAATCCCTAATTACCCACCACTCAGCAAGGTCACAGCTCGACTTGACCTAATGATCTGCTTGCTGTGGTCTGAGTGTTGAAGGTGAAGCCACCGATGGTTGGCACGCAGACCTATGAGGCAAGGGCTCCGGACCTTCCTTTCTTCAGTCATTCAACATTTCAGACATATTTCAAGCACCTCCTGTTGTCGGGGATTGAACAGTGAACAAAACAGGTTCTGTTGTCAAGTTCAACATAGAACATGGCAGAGCTGGAAAATTTTCTCTTTTCCATTTGACACCATAGATGTGGTAGGATAAAGACTTGAAGTTACTTTGCTGGGCATCTATTAGGTTCTTAAAGGTGCGTTGATAAGTTATTTCAACATGCGTATTTCCAATATTTTAGCTGAAAGCTGTAGTATCATGGTGCAAAGTGTCAGGGAAGAAACAGAGGCTGACTAGCTCATTCCTTCATGGTTCATTTAATGCTGCTGGAAACCCATTTTGGTTGCCTGCACTCTCCTGGCCAGTCACAGCTCCAACATCCTCCATTGTTCTCTATTTTAGAAAAAAAAGACTGAAAGTCTTTTTTTGTGTGTGTGACACTCCTGCAATTATTGCTCACCTTCTCAAATTAATATGCTAAGCATCCAAAATGTAATTTGCATTGTGATTTGGGGGAGTGATGAATCTTGTGCCAAGGACCTTTTTTTGGATGAGAGGTAGCTAGCGTTGTGAAATTCTCGAGGTGTGTGACAGGAAGCTGGGGTTGGGCTGTGAAGAGAGGAAAGAGGGGAGAGTTTGTACTTTGCTCCTGCAGGGAACAGTAGCGATGGATGAATTTATTTACATTGATGAATATATTTACACACAAATGTAGCTTTGCGTTCTTAGGATTTTTTTCTCAATAATTTTCCATTTCTAAGATAAAGTGGAACTATACTTTTTCATCATTGAAAGCATCTCCTGTAAATATATAAAAGTTAATTCCTTGATTTAAAAAATGTGCTTTAAATAGGTAATGCATGCCTATGATATGAAAGTATGGAAGAATATGCAATAAAAATTGTGTCATGGGTACTTGCAATTCTTTTTATTATTCTGGTAAAAATACATATTTATCATTTTAACCATTTGTAAGTATACAGTTCAGTGGTTAAGTACATTCATAAGGTTGTATAATCATCACCATTGTCAACGTGTGCTTGGATGCGTGCTAAGTCGCTTCAGTCGTGTCCAACTCTTTTCGACCCTATGGACTGTAAGGCTGTCCATGGGGATTCTCCAGGCGTGATTACTGGAGTGGGTTGCCATGCCCTCTCCTCCTCCAGAGGATCTTCCCAACCCAGGGATCAAACTCACATCTCTTATGTCTCCTGCATTGGCAGGCGGGTTCTTTACCACTAGCGCCCCCTGGGAAGCCCCACCACAATCAATATCCACAACTTTTCCATTATATCCCCAATAAAATCTCTGTACCCATGAAACAATAATTTCCCCTTCCTCCCTGCAGTCCTCGGTGACCACTCTTCTACTTTCTGTGTTCAAGAATTTGACTCCTCATAGAAGTGGAGCCATACACTATTTGTCTTTCTGTGACTGACTTGTTTCACTGTGCATGCCTTAAAGGTTCGTCCATGTTCTAACATGTATCAAAATTTCATTGCTTTGTAAGGCTAAATAACATTCCGTGGTATGTGTATTCCACATTTTGTTTACCTATTCTCCTGTTGATGGATATTTGCATTGTCTCCACCTTTTAGCTAGTGTGATAATGCTGCTGTGAACATTGGTGTAAATATCTGTTTGAGCTCCTGCTTTTGATTCTTCAGCTATATACTTGTAAGTGTAACTGCTGGGTTGTGATTTGTTTGCTTAGATTCTTAGTCACTCAGCTCCGTTGGAGGATTCTTATTTTTGAGGCAAAGCCTGCTTCTCACACAAAAGGTGGAATTGATTTAGGGAAATCTTTCTGACTTTTTAGTCCCCTATGCCTGAGCCGGAAAGTATCTAAGCCTTCCGATATCCTTTTGAATGACTCGCTTCCGACTTAAATCAGCCAGCGTTGTTTTTGTTGCTTGAAGTGCAAACAATGGCAGACACAGATTCCAAGTTCCTGTTTCCAGCAGAGTAGTTCTATTCTTTGAGGCACCCATTGTCACCAGCTTCCTGTGCCTCCCTCCAGATAATACTTTAGTATTTTTAAATGTAAAAGAGAGTATATTATTGCCTAGCCCACACCTAACACGAAGGCCTTGAGAATGTAAACTATGTACTGCTCAGTGTTTTTTGTTTGTTTTTTAAATACTTACTTGGCTGCGTCATGTCAGCTCGTACTTGAGGCACGCAGGCTGTTGCCCTGCGCCATGTGGGATCCTAGTTCCCTGACCAGGGATTGAACCTGTGTTCCCTGCATTGGAAGGCAGATTCTTAACCACTGGAACACCAGGGAAGACCATATTAAGTGTTAACTTAGCAATCTTCTAATATCTGTGCTTGGGGGCAGTCTGGTGTTGATACTACTATGAGCTTTGACAGCCTTCTGATGAGTTAACATGTATGGCAGAGAAAGAAAGAGTTAGTCATGCAGTCATATCTGACTCTTTACAACCCCACGAACTATAGCCTGCCAGGCTCCTCTGTCTGTGGGATTTCCCAGGCAAGAGTACTGGAATGGATTTCCATTTCCTTCTTAGGGGATCTTCCTGACCCAGAGATCAAACCCAGGTCTCCTACATTACAGGCAGATTCTTTACCATCTGAGCCACCAGGGAATATGGCAAAGTATTAGCCACTCAGTCATGTCTGACTCTTTGAGATCCCATGGACTGTAGCCCACCAGGCTCTGCAGTACATGAGATTCTCTATGGCAAGAATATTGGAATGGATAGCTATTCCCTTCTCCAGGGGATCTTCCCAACCCAGGGATTGAACCCAGTCTCCCACACTGCAGGCAGATTCTTTACCTTCTGAGCCACCAGGGAAGCCTCTAAAACCAAGTGCCTACATTCTAAGTCATGTCTGACTCTTTGTGACCCCATGGACTGTAGCCTGCCAGGCTCCTCTGTCCATCGGATTTTTCAAGTGAGAATACAAGAGTGGGTTGCCATTTCCTTCTTCAGAGGATCTTCCCAACCCAGGGATCAAACCCACATCCCCTGTGTCTCCTGCATTGGCAGGCAGATTTTTTACCACTGAGCCACCTGGGAAGCCCACGTATGGCAAAGCTATTGGCGAAGGGCTCAGTGGGAAGGGCAAGAAGGGGAACACGGGAGAACACAAGATGGGGAGCTGTGGGTGACTTCAGTACCTAGAGGCTGAGAAGCCGGTGTTGAGCACTTTGCTTAGTTGCTGGGTTCTTCAGTCTCTCGTCCCACTAGAGTATGTCAGCAGATTCCATAACTATGTAAATTCTTGATTTTAATCCCCAGTCCCAGGGGTTAAAGAGTTGAGTGGAGCTTGTTTGGGTCCTATGTACCTGTATTACCATAGGTTGCCTCCTGAGAGTCTCATTTTCAGCAGCTTCTTAGATCTCAAGCTGGGATGCCTGCTTTGATATGTCCCACCTAGTGGCTTTGCTCCTGAGCTGTGCAGGAGAGAAAGGTAAAGAAAAAGGAAAAGAATGAAGAGATTTGTCTTTTGCAAAGGGCACCCTTGCTATAATGTGGAAGGACAACTGAAGGGAGCCCAGAGTCCATGGGAGGGGGGAATCCTGTTAGGAGGTGGCCGCTGTCATCAGGTGAGAGATGGTGGCAGCTTGGACAAGGGTGAGGTGGTGGAGGTAGACAGCTGTGGCTGCATTCAGGAGATTCTGAGAGAGGAGGCTAGCAGGACTTGGTGAAGGACTCTCAAGGGTGTCAGAGGGGAGGGGTTAAGGAGACGCCCAGGTTTCTGGCTTGTGCCCGTGGGCCTTGGTGGGCTATTCACAGAGACAGGGAACCCGGAAGAGGATCAGGCTCCATGAGGGAAAGATGACCTGACGAGACAGCTCCTGGAGGAAGAATAGGACAGCCGCATGACAGCAGAGTGAATGCATTAGAATTCTTCATCCATTCATTCATTAGTTAACCTAGTGACTGAATCTTTCTGAAAATGAGCCTAACTGCAGTCTACTCCATGGTGGTGAGGGCGTGGTGAGGGGTGATGAACTATTTGGAGATGGTTGTAGCTTCCTTGTCTGTAAAAATGAGGGATCCAAATAGATACTCTAGTTATTGTACTATGAGAAATGAAGGCCTTTTCTTCTCTCTGCTGCTGGCCTAACAGTCTCTGGACTGTAAGCTAGAGGAGGTCAGAGCACTATCTGTTTTTGTCCACCAGTCTTTTATATGTTAACTTCTCCTGGAGCGAGGACTGGAGTATTTACCTGCCTCCTTTACCTGCCTGCCTCCAAGGGGAATGGACATCATTGCTGAACATTCATTCCAAAAACCCCAACATCTTGCTTGTTTTGCATTCTGACATTAAATAGGAGAACCTTTTCTGTGGCCAACTCCAAGTCCCAGTCACTTGAATGTATTTTTATCTGCAGCCATTTCCGGCAGTAAACTTGTTTCAGATTCAAGAGAGCAAAAAGTAAAAAGCGAGTTTATATTATCCTGTCTCTGCCATTTAATAATCAGGAAAACTAGATCCAATTTAACTATTCTGAGCTCCTTACCAAAATTTCCCCTGGGGAAAGCATCTTGTGAAGCAGTCAAAACAAGTCAGGGTGAAAAGAAAGACATTCAGGTGCAGAACCCACGGTGTGGAACAAACAGCAAAACTTAAATCCAACCCCCAAATCTGTCCCAGACTACAAACCACCTCCAAACAAACAAAAACAGGTGCCTTCCAACCCCAACACACACACACACACACACACACACACACAGGTACTCACAAATATACACACTTTTCTCATTTGGGACATGTGCTGTGTTGGGGGACTGTTGTAGCCCAGAACCAGGGAGGGACTCCCTTGTCAAATTCTCTCCTGCTTGTCAGAATCTTCTCCTCGCTGTTCTGCTGTCAGTGACTTCTGAAGACTACCTAGTGGTGGGTATAGTAGTTAGCAGTTCACATGCTTTTGTTGGCTCCTCCCATCTTCTGCATGTCATCATCTCTTGCCATCATGGGCTCTGAGTCACCACAGCTGTCACCTTGGTGACATGAATATCTAGATCTTTGTTTAACAGTCTCTAGAAGCAACACTTTCTTCTCTAAGACAGTTGGACTCTTCCTCTACATTTCTGAGCTGGTGGAAGAAGAGAGAAGACAAACTAAATGGATATTACTATAGGTGGCGCTTCAAGGGAACTGATTATGTTTCCAGGGTCCCTCAGCAGTGAAGCAAAGTCTTGCACAGCTCCGTTTGAGGTGCCTAGGGAATCTTTATTTATTTTTATTTATTTACTTGACTATGTTGGGTTGTAGTTGTGTCACATGGGATCTTTCATTGCAGCACACAGACTGTGGCTCTTGGGTTTAGTTTCTCCACAGCGTGTGGGATCTTAGTTCCCTGACCAGGGATCAAACCCAAGTCCCCCATGTTGCAAGGTGGATTCTTAACTACCGGACCACAAGGGAAGTCCTGCTTGTTGTTAGTGGTGAGTCACTAAGTCATGTCTGACTCTTTGGACCCCATGAACTATAGCCTGCCAGGCTCCTCTGTCCGTGGAATTTCCCAGGAAAGAATACTGGAGTGGGTTGCCATTTTCTTCTCCAGGGGATCTTCCTGACTGCAGGATCAAACTTACACATCTCCTGCATCGACAGGCAGGTTCTTTACCAAGGAGCCCCCAGGAAAGCCCAAAGTCCTGCTAGAGCATCTTTAAAAGTGAAGACTTGCCAAGATAGGATCTTAAAAGTTGTGGTAGAATTCACACATTTACATTTAATAATAAAATACTTTAACACATGTAAGTATAGTTCTTTTAGTCCTAAGATAATAGGAAAAGAAATAGGAAAAGGAGTACATCAAGGCTGTATATTGTCACCCTGCTTATTTAACTTATATGCAGAGTACATCATGAGAAACGCTGGACTGGAAGAAACACAAGCTGGAATCAAGATTGCCGGGAGAAATATCAATAACCTCAGATATGCAGATAACACCACCCTTATGGCAGAAAGTGAAGAGGAACTAAAATGCCTCTTGATGAAAGTGAAAGTGGAGAGTGAAAAAACTGGCTTAAAGCTCAACATTCAGAAACCGAAGATCATGGCATCCGGTCCCATCACTTCATGGGAAATAGATGGGGAAACAGTGGAAACAGCGTCAGACTTTATTTTTTTGGGCTCCAAAATCACTGTATATGGTGACTGCAGCCATGAAATTAAAAGATGCTTACTCCTTGGAAGGAAAGTTATGACCAACCTAGATAGCATATTGAAAAGCAGGGACATTACTTTGCCAACAAAGGTCCGGGTAGTCAAGGCTATGGTTTTTCCTGTGGTCATGTATGGATGTGAGAGTTGGACTGTGAAGAAGGCTGAGGGCTGAAGAATTGATGCTTTTGAAGTGTGGTGTTGGAGCAGACTCTTGAGAGTCCCTTGGACTGCAAGGAGATCCAACCAGTCCATTCTGAAGGAGATCAGCCCTGGGATTTCTTTGGAAGGAATGATGCTAAAGTACTTTGGAATGTAACTCCAGTACTTTGGCCACCTCATTCGAAGAGTTAACTCATTGGAAAAGACTCTGATGCTGGGAGGGATTGGGGGCAGGAGGAGAAGGAGACGACAGAGGATGAGATGGCTGGATGGCATCACTGACTCGATGGACGTGAGTCTGAGTGAATTCTGGGAGTTGGTGATGGACAGCGAGGCCTGGCGTGCTGCAATTCATGGGGTCGCAAAGAGTTGGACATGACTGAGCGACTGAACTGAACTGAAGATAATACTTATTATAAAATTAATAAAACATTATAGTTTTTTATAATTTGGTTCTAATCAGTGGAGATAGATGATGCAATGACTAGTATGTTGAGATACACCATTACACCATAAATCAGTTCACAGTGGAGCAAATATTTAAACTTGACCATTAAAGGTACTCAGAAAAACTACAGAAGAATTTAAAAAATTTTCCTAGTGGGGAAAGACTTTAAAATGTGACAAAAAACCCAGAAGCAGAAAAGATATTGTTGATAAACTTAAATATATAAAAGCATAAAATTTCTGCAAGGCAAAGTCCTGTATAATCAAAATCAAAAGACAAACAGATGAGAATAACTCATATCATAGACTGAGCACTGATTTCCCTAACATATTCAAAGCCCCTATAATTTAACAAGAGAGCAACAAGCCCATAGTAAAATGGTCAAAGGATATAAGTTGACAGTTTAAGGCAATAGAAATGGTTCAAACATATACACAAATGCCCAATGCCTTTTTACTCCTAGTAAGAAAATGCAAGGTGAATTCTAGGACACCGTTTTCCCCTGTTAAATTAGAAAATATAAAACTGTTTTGATAGTGTCAGTTAAAGAGGGTGTGGGAAATAAGCATTCTTACAGATTGATGGTGGGAGTACAAACTCCTTGGATACCAACTTGCTAACATGGATATACATTACAAATGCATGCGCCTTCCAGCCTGCATATGCCACTCCTAGAGCTTTATCCTACAGTTACGCTCATGCAAGTGTAAAGTGACAGATGTAGGCAATCCTTCATTGCAGCATGGTAGAGAATATTTAAATCATTTAAATATCTTTCAAGAGGGGATAGATTAAAGCAAATATTACCAATGTGTAATCTTCAGGAAAGAATACTGGAGTGGGTAGCCTTTCCCTTCTCCAGGAGATCTTCCCAACCCAGGGATTGAGCCCAGGTCTCCCATATTGCAGGCAGATTCTTTACCTTCTGAGCCACCAGGGAAGCCTCAGAGAATACTTAAACCATTTAAATGTCTATCAAGAAGGGATGGATTAAAACAAATATTACAAATGTGCACAATGGTATATTATGCAGCCATTAAAAACGAAGCATATCATTTTATACAGAATCTAAAAAGAAATTATGCAAATGAACTTGTTTACAAAACAGAAATAGACTCACAGAGAATTGAACTTATGGTTGCCAGGGGGGAAGGGTGAGGGGAGGTGATAATCAAGGAGTTTGGGATGGACAGGTACACACTGCTGTATTTAAAATGGATAACCAACAAGGTCCTACGGCATAGCACAGGGAACTCTGCGCAGTGTTATATGGCAGCCTGGATGGGAGAGAAATTTGGGGGAAAATAGATACATGTATATATATGGCTGAGTCCCTTTGCTGTCCACCTGAAACTGTTAATTGGCTATACTCCAATACAAATAAAAAGTTTAAAAAAAGAAAAAAATGAAGCATATATCTTTATATATTGGTATGGAGTTAACTCCAAAATATTTTGTTAAGGAAAGATAAAAATCATTCCACAATGTGTGTAAGTCAAACCATTATGCTGCACGCCTCAAACTTATACAGTGCTGTATGTCAATTACATCTCAGTAAAACAGGAAGAAAAATACCAACGTGCAGAACAATCTGTATAGTATGTTTCCACTTTAAGAGTATATTCCACATGTATAATACCCCCAACACACACACACGTGTTTGCCTGCGGATGTATAAAATATCCCTGAAGGTTACAAACTCTCTTGGGAAAGCAGTGGATTTACTAGGAGACAGAAATGAGAAGGAGACCTATTGTTTATGACTGCACTTTGTTGTTGTTTAATTGTTCAGTTGTGTCCAACTCTTTGTGAACCCATGGACTGTAGCCTGCCAGGCTCCTCTGTCCCTGGGATTCTCCAGGCAAGAATACTGAAGTACGTTGCCATTTCCTTCCCCAGGGGATCTTGCCAACCCAGGAACTGAACCCACATCACCTGCGAGTCTTCTGCATTGCAGGTGGATTTTTTACTGCTTAGCCACTGGGGAAGCCTTTACTAGAGCTTTCTAGTAAGCTTCACTGCTGCTGCTGCTGCTGAGTCGCTTCAGTCGTGTCCGACTCTGTGTGACCCCATAGATGGCAGACCAGCAGGCTCCCCCGTCCCTGGGATTCTCCATGCAAGAACACTGGAGTGGGTTGCCATTTCCTTCTCCAATGCATGAAAGTGAAAAGTGAAAGTGAAGTCGCTCAGTCGTGTCCGACTCTTAGCAACCCCATGGACTGCAGCCTACCAGGCTCCTCCATCCATGGGATTTTCCAGGCAAGAGTACTGGAGGGGGGTGCCACTAGAGCTTTCTAAATTTTGATATTATGAGCATGGACTATAAATTTAATAAATAAGTTAAAATTTAAAAATATTCCCAGAAGTATGGTTCTATAGTGGAACACAAGCCTAGACTTTTAAATTGACACCTCCCCTTCCCCACCACACACACACACACACACACACACACACACACACACATGCACACACACATACACGCCCCTGGCTAGACCCTGTTTGGGTTCTGAATGTCACCATTGCCCTTTCTCCTTATTCCACTGCTCACTCCTGGGTGATACCCGAGGGTGACTCTGTGATTATAACACATGATACCTTTAAATTGAATAGATTCCAGATTCAGAAGATGCTGCCTTTTTGACAGAGAGGTGCCAGGACCCAGGAGAGAGCTTTTCTGGCTTAAAGGGAAGCTTTTCTTTCTCTTAGGAACCTCTATGTGCAAGTAGAGGAGATTGCTTTAGTGGTGGCAGGAATAAAAGGAGCTGAACCTTATGACTCTGATATATACATATATATATTTATATATTTTTTTAATGGCTGCTGTTATTCATGCATTATAAATGACTATTTTGACTTTGACTGTCCCTCTCTTCCTCCCTCCCTCTTTCTGTCCCTCCCTTTTCTCCTTTCCTTCCTTCCATTATTCCTTCTCTCTTTGTTCCTTCCTGTGTGAATCCATTTTAGACATAGATAGTGTTGGAAATTCTGTTTGCCTGTGATTGCAAAGTCACAGGCCTCATTTGGTAACACAGAGATTCCCTAAAAAAAGACTTTGCAGGTTAAACTTTAACTGTGTCAGTACTTCTGTTTGCTAATTCCTTTTTTAAACAATAGAGCTCTGTTAATGATCACAGGAAAAACATCACATCAACTGAGAGAGTAACTGAATGTCAATAAAACCTAGACTTATGAAGTTCAAATACTGAAGACTTTCAATATTATATATATATTTATACATTGCTTCTGGAGCTTTATCATAGCCAGAAAACCAAATGTAGCCCCGTCACACTTGGGGCACCACCAGCCTAAGGGATGTATGGGAAGAAAAAAATGAAGAATTGGATAACTATAGTTCTCCAATTCTCAGGCTTCAACCAGCCAAAACCATCTCAGGGTTCCCTTGGCTTCATCACATTTCATCAACCCTGAGCCTTTGAGTCACTCCCTTAAGATTGGAGGTCTCAGGTGGGAGCATCTGATTGGCTGAGCCATTGGGGCCAGGTTTCTGAAAGAGTGAATATCCCTCTGTCTTTGAGGAGGATGCAGAGCTGTCTTCCATTTGTGTGTTGTCCCCCATCCCCACATTAGAAAGGGTCTTGAGAAGCCCAGAAGTACAAGTGTCCACATAAATTGTTTGGATTTTCTCCTTCAAATATCATCCCTTGTATACTATGTTGATGAGTTAAAAAACAAAAACAGAAACCAAAAACTACAATGAAGAGTTTTGAATGACTGAAGGACTTAAGTCACTAAAAGTTACTCATGGATAACTTAAGATAGATTTCAATTTTGGAGGGCTATTCTCAACCAAGATTTAGAAGCTCCTGGGTTGGGAAGATCTGCTGGAGAAGGGAAAGGCTACCCACTCCAGTATTCTGGCCTGGAGAATTCCATGGACCATGGGGTCACAAAGAGTCAGACACGACTGAGTGACATTCACTTTCACTTTCAATATTGAAGGTTAATTTAGAATTCTAGCTTCAGACTGCTTGGTTGCTTAAGTAGTGCTATGGGGGACCACACTGCCTTAGGCCTTTTGGGTGATGTTATTTTCATGCCAGGCTAAAATTTGACATGCTGCTTTGAAGTGAAAAGAACCAATTACAAAAATTCTTGACCAAAAGCAACATAATTTCAAGTTGTAAAAATCACTTGATCTTTTCACAGTTCATCACTTTGCACCAA
Organism: Bos indicus x Bos taurus; assembly: GCF_003369695.1. NCBI lineage: Eukaryota > Metazoa > Chordata > Mammalia > Artiodactyla > Bovidae > Bos > Bos indicus x Bos taurus. The sequence goes on along the minus strand of NC_040087.1, from coordinate 17,573,424 downwards.
ATGACAAGAACTTATTAATTTACTTCCTTGCTTATTTAATGACCATGTTTGTGGAGAACATTAGTTAAAATATGATTACCTGTGACTGAGCGATTTCACTTTAACTTTTCACTTTCATGCATTGGAGAAGGAAATGGCAACCCACTCCAGTGTTCTTGCCTGGAGAATCCCAGGGACGGGGGACCCTGGTGGGCTGCCGTCTATGGGGTCGCACAGAGTCGGACACGACTGAAGCGATTTAGCAGCAGCAGTGGCTACTTTCCTGGAAAGGGGTTTTTCAATAACCTTCTGAATAATTCTTCTGTTATGTGACTTCAAGGAAGAGATATTTGTGGACTGGGCAACTGAAATTAACATTATTCAGATTAGTGTGCTCCACAGATGACAGTAAAAATCGTGTAGAGCAATTTCCTACCAGGAGAGGGTTACCGCAGGTCTCAAATGCTGAGCATGGGCCCATTTTTGTCGTTATTGTTGATTTACAGTGTCTGTCAATCTTCTCTTCAAATCAAAGTCACTTGGGGACCTTTAAAAATCCCCAGGCTCAGGACTTACTTGGTGGTACAGTGGAAAAGAATCCACCTGCCAAAGCAGGGGGCATGGGTTCCATCCCTGGTCCAGGAAAATCCCACATGCCATGAAGCAAATAAGCCCGTGGGCCACAACTACTGAGCCTTTGCTCTAGAAGTTGTGCTCCACAACAAGAGAAGCCACCGCAATGAGAAGCCCACGCACCACAGCGAAGAATAGCCCCTGCTTGCTGCAACTAGAGAAAGCCTGTGCAAAGCCACGAAGGCCCAGCGCAGCCAAAAATAAAACAGAGGAGGGAGGAGCTAAGATGGCGGAGGAGTAGGACGGGGACAACACTTTCTCCCCCACAAATTCATCAAAAGAACATTTAAACGCCGAGTAAATTCCACAAAACAACTTCTGAATGCTGGCAGAGGACATCAGGCACCCAGAAAAGCAACCCAAGTCTTCAAAAGGAGGAAGGAAAAAATATAAAAGACAAAAAAAGGGACAAAAGAGGGAGGGACGGAGTTCCGTCCCGGGAAGGGAGTCTTAAAAAGAGAGAAGTTTCCGAACACCAGGAAACCTTCTCACTGCCGAATCTGTGCTGAGCCTTGGAAGCACAGAGGGCAACATAACAGAGAGGAAAAATAAATTAACAATTAAAACCCACACATTGCGAGCCCTACGGTAACTCCCCCAGCGGAGAAGCAGCGCAGATGCCTGCATCCGCCATTAGCAAGTGGGGGCTGGGCAGGGAGGCGCGGCGTGGGCAGGGAGGCGCGGCGCGGGCTGCATCACAAGAATCTGGCCTGAATACCCTGAGCGCTATCTGAGCGAAATAATTTGGGCTAGCAAACCAGACTGTGGGATATCTACCAGGCGAAAAGCCAGCCCTAACCTATGACACCGCCAGGCCCGCGCACGAAACAAAGGACTGAACAGAGATAGCCGGCGGCAGACCATCCCCCTCCGGTAATAGGCAGCCAGAGCCGGAAGGGGACAATTGCAGCCCCAGAGAGACATTGTCTATAAAACTGTAAGCAGGCTTCTTTGCTAACTAAAACTTCTCGGGGGTCTGGACGGTCAACATCTGCCTGAGAAGGTGTGCTGGTGCACACCTAGATAACCGAGTGGTGGGGAGGCGATAAGTTGCAGCAGTCGCGCGCGCCAAACACCTCATCACCTGAGCTGCTCGGATCTGGGAAGGGCACAAAACGCAGGCCCAAACGAGAGTCTGCGCCTCTGAGGACTACCCGAGTGCCCAAACCTGAGCGGCTTGGACCTGGGAAGTACAGGCAGCCCAGGGCCGGCCACGGATGGTTACTGGCGGAGGGGTGGGGTGGGGTGGGGTGCAGACCCAGTGTGGCTGAGGCACTGCGAGCACACACCAGTGTTATTTGTTTGCAGCATCCCTCCTTACCTCCCCTCAGCGCGACTGAACAAGTGAGCCTAAAAAAAAAAAAAGTGTCCTCCACGGTCCCCTTTGTGTCAGGGTGGAAACCAGACACTGAAGAGACCAGCAAACAGAAGAAGCTATAACAGAGGGAACTGCCTTGGAAGCTACAGGCAATAGATTAAAACCCTGTGGTTACTACCAACTACATAGGAAGGGGCCTATAGATCTTGATACATATAAGTCGGATCAAGGAACTAGCCAAAAATGAACTGAACCCACAATACTCACAATAAAACCAGAGAAAGTCCTAGATATATTTTTACTATTTGTACGATCATTCTTTCTTTCTTTCTTTCTTTTTAATTATTATTTTTAATTAAAAAAATTTTTTAAGTCCTCTGTTATTCCTTTAATTTTCCACTTTTATAACCAATTACTTTGCAAAAAAAAAAGAAGACCCTATTTTTTTTTTAAAGCAAACTTCATATATATATATATATTTTATAATTTTTTTGACCTTTTTTTTCCCTTCTTTTCTTTAACATTATATTTTTCAAATTCCAAACTCTACTCTAGATTTTTAATTTTAGCTTTTTGGTATTTGTTATCAATTTTGTACCTATAGTTTTTTTTTTTTTTTTTTTAATAATTTCTGTGACCCTTTTTTCTTTTTCTTTTTCTCTGTTTCTTTCTCTTCTTCTTTTAAATAACATTGTATATCTGAAATTCCAAACTCTACTCTAGATTTTTAATTTATGCTTTTTGGTATTTGTTACCAATTTTGTACCTGTATTTTTTTTTTTTTTTATAATTTATGGGACTTTGTTCTGTTTTTTTTTTTTTTTTTCTTCTCTCTCTTTCTTTTTCTTCTTCTTTTTTTAACATTGTATTTTTGAAATTCCAAACTCTACTCTAGATTTTTAACTTTTGCTTTTTGGTATTAGTTATCAATTTTGTACCTATATTTTCTTTATAATTTTCGCAACCTTGTTTGTTTGTTTGTTTGTTTTCCTTGTTTGTTTTTGGTTGTTCGTTTTTTCTCTCTTTCTTTTCCTTTTTCTTTTCTTTAACATCGTATTTTTGAAATTCCAAACTCTACTCTAGATTTTAATTTTTTGCTTTTATGTATTTGTTACCAATTTTGTACCTTTAAGAACCCAATCTTCAGTACCCATTTTTCACTAGGGAGCGAGATTACTGGCTTAACTGCTCTCTCTCCCTTTGGACTCTCCTTTTTCTCCACCAGGTCGCCTGTGTCTCCTCCCTAACCCCTCTCTACTCTACCCAACTCTGTGAATTTCTGTGTGTTCCAGACGGTGGAGAACACTTAGGGCACTGATTACTGGCTGGATCTGTCTCCCTCCTTTTCATTCCCCCCATTTATCCTCCTGGCCACCTCTGCCACCTTCTTCCTTCTTCTCTTCTCTGTATAACTCTGTGAACAACTCTGAGTGGTCCAGTGGAGTGCACATAAGGAAGAGATTACTGAATAGCCCACTCTCTCCTCTATTGATTCCACCTCATCTCATTTGGGTCACCTCTAACTCCCTCCTCACTCTTCCCTTCTCCATATAACGCTGTAAACCTCCCTGGGTGAAACAAGTTTCAGGGCAAGACATACCAAGCAAATTCTCCAGCAGCAAGGAACACAGCCCTGAGCTCCAAGATACAGGCAGCCCAAAGTCACTCCAAAACCATGGACATCCCATAACTCATTACTGGACATTTCATTGCACTCCAGAGAGAAGAAATACAGCTCCACCCACCAGAACACGGACACAAGCTTCCCTAACCATGAAACCTTGACAAGCCACCTGTGCAAACCCACACAGAGCGAGTAAACACCACAATAAAGAGAACTCCACAAACAGCCAGAATACAGAAAGGACACCCCAAACTCAGCAATTTAAACAAGATGAAGAGACAGAGGAATACCCAGCAGATAAAGGAACAGGATAAATGCCCACCAAACCAAACAAAAGAGGAAGAGATAGGGAATCTACCTGATAAGGAATTCCGAATAATGATAGTGAAATTGATCCAAAATCTTGAAATCAAAATGGAATCACAAATAAATAGCCTGGAGACAAAGATTGAGAAGATGCAAGAAAGGTTTAACAAGGACATAGAAGAAATAAAAAAGAGTCAATATATAATGAATAATGCAATAAATGAAATTAAAAACACTCTGGAGGCAACAAATAGAATAACAGAGGCAGAAGATAGGATCAGTGAATTAGAAGATAGAATGGTAGAAATAAATGAATCAGAGAGGATAAAAGAAAAACGAATTAAAAGAAATGAGGACAATCTCAGAGACCTCGAGGACAATATTAAACGCTACAACATTCGAATCATAGGGGTTCCAGAAGAAGAAGACAAAAAGAAAGACCATGAGAAAATACTTGAGGAGATAATAGTGGAAAACTTCCCTAAACTGGGGAAGGAAATAATCACCCAAGTCCAAGAAACCCAGAGAGTCCCAAACAGGATAAACCCAAGGCGAAACACCCCAAGACACATATTAATCAAATTAACAAAGATCAAACACAAAGAACAAATATTAAAAGCAGCAAGGGAAAAACAACACATAACACACAAGGGAATTCCCATAAGGATAACAGCTGATCTTTCAATAGAAACTCTTCAAGCCAGGAGGGAATGGCAAGACATACTTAAAGTGATGAAAGAAAATAACCTACAGCCCAGATTATTGTACCCAGCAAGGATCTCATTCAAATATGAAGGAGAAATCAAAAGCTTCTCAGACAAGCAAAAGCTGAGAGAATTCAGCACCACCAAACCAGCTCTCCAACAAATACTAAAGAATATTCTCTAGACAGGAAACACAAAAACGGTGTATAAGTTCGAACCCAAAACAATGAAGTAAATGGCAACGGGGTCATACTTATCAGTAATTACCTTAAACGTAAATGGGTTGAATGCCCCAACCAAAAGACAAAGACTGGCTGAATGGATACAAAAACAAGACCCCTACATATGTTGTCTACAAGAGACCCACCTCAAAACAGGGGACACATACAGACTGAAAGTGAAGAGCTGGAAAAAGATTTTCCATGCAAACAGGGACCAAAAGAAAGCAGGAGTAGCAATACTTATATCAGATAAAATAGACTTTAAAACAAAGGCTGTGAAAAGAGACAAAGATGGCCACTACATAATGATCAAAGGATCAATCCAAGAAGAAGATATAACAATTATAAATATATATGCACCCAACATGGGAGCGCCACAATATGTAAGACAAATGCTAACAAATATGAAAGGAGAAATTAACAATAACACAATAATAGTGGGAGATTTTAATACCCCAGTCACACCTATGGATAGATCAACTAAACAGAAAATTAACAAGGAAACACAAACGTTAAACAATACAATAGACCAGTTAGACCTAATTGATATCTATAGGACATTTCATCCCAAAACAATGAATTTCACCTTTTTCTCAAGCGCACATGGAACCTTCTCCAGGATAGGTCACATCCTGGGCCATAAATCTAGCCTTGGTAAATTCAAAAAAATAGAAATCATTCCAAGCATCTTTTCTGACCACAATGCAGTAAGATTAGATCTCAATTACAGGAGAAAAACTATTAAAAATTCCAACATATGGAGGCTGAACAACACGCTGCTGAATAACCAACAAATCACAGAAGAAATCAAAAAAGAAATCAAAATTTGCATAGAAACTAATGAAAATGAAAACACAACAACCCAAAACCTGTGGGACACTGTAAAAGCAGTCCTAAGGGGAAAGTTCATAGCAATGCAGGCATATCTCAAGAAACAAGAAAAAAGTCAAATAAATAACCTAACCCTACATCTAAAGCAACTAGAAAAGGAAGAAATGAAGAACCCCAGGGTTAGTAGAAGGAAAGAAATCTTAAAAATTAGGGCAGAAATAAATGCAAAAGAAACAAAAGAGAGCATAGCAAAAATCAACAAAGCCAAAAGCTGGTTCTTTGAAAGGATAAATAAAATTGACAAACCATTAGCCAGACTCATCAAGAAACAAAGGGAGAAAAATCAAATCAATAAAATTAGAAATGAAAATGGAGAGATCACAACAGACAACACAGAAATACAAAGGATCATAAGAGACTACTATCAACAATTATATGCCAATAAAATGGACAACATGGAAGAAATGGACAAATTCTTAGAAAAGTACAACTTTCCAAAACTGGACCAGGAAGAAATAGAAAATCTTAACAGACCCATCACAAGCATGGAAATTGAAACTGTAATCAAAAATCTTCCAGCAAACAAAAGCCCAGGTCCAGATGGCTTCACAGCTGAATTCTACCAAAAATTTAAAGAAGAGCTAACACCTATCCTGCTCAAACTCTTCCAGAAAATTGCAGAGGAAGGTAAACTTCCAAACTCATTCTATGAGGCCACCATCACTCTAATACCAAAACCTGACAAAGATGCCACAAAAAAAAAAAAAGAAAACTACAGGCCAATATCACTGATGAACATAGATGCAAAAACCCTTAACAAAATTCTAGCAATCAGAATCCAACAACACATTAAAAAGATCATACACCATGACCAAGTGGGCTTTATCCCAGGGATGCAAGGATTCTTCAATATCTGCAAATCAATCAATGTAATACACCACATTAACAAATTGAAAAATAAAAACCATATGATTATCTCAATAGATGCAGAGAAAGCCTTTGACAAAATTCAACACCCATTTATGATAAAAACTCTCCAGAAAGCAGGAATAGAAGGAACATACCTCAACATAATAAAAGCTATATATGACAAACCCACAGCAAACATTATCCTCAATGGTGAAAAATTGAAAACATTTCCTCTAAAGTCAGGAACAAGACAAGGGTGCCCACTTTCACCATTACTATTCAACATAGTTTTGGAAGTTTTGGCCACAGCAATCAGAGCAGAAAAAGAAATAAAAGGAATCCAAATTGGAAAAGAAGAAGTAAAACTCTCACTATTTGCAGATGACATGATCCTCTACATAGAAAACCCTAAAGACTCCACCAGAAAATTACTAGAGCTAATCAATGACTATAGTAAAGTTGCAGGATATAAAATCAACACACAGAAATCCCTTGCATTCCTATACACTAATAATGAGAAAACAGAAAGAGAAATTAAGGAAACAATTCCATTCACCATTGCAACGGAAAGAATAAAATACTTAGGAATGTATCTACCTAAAGAAACTAAAGACCTATATATAGAAAACTATAAAACACTGGTGAAAGAAATCCAAGAGAACACTAATAGATGGAGAAATATACCATGTTCATGGATTGGAAGAATCAATATAGTGAAAATGAGTATACTACCCAAAGCAATTTATAGATTCAACGCAATCCCTATCAAGCTACCAACAGTATTCTTCACAAAGCTAGAACAAATAATTTCACAATTTGTATGGAAATACAAAAAACCTCGAATAGCCAAAGCGATCTTGAGAAAGAAGAATGGAACTGGAGGAATCAACCTACCTGACTTCAGGCTCTACTACAAAGCCACAGCTATCAAGACAGTATGGTACTGGCACAAAGACAGAAATATAGATCAATTGGACAAAATAGAAAGCCCAGAGATAAGTCCACGCACATATGGACACCTTATCTTTGACAAAGGAGGCAAGAATATACAATGGATTAAAGACAATCTCTTTAACAAGTGGTGCTGGGAAATCTGGTCAACCACTTGTAAAAGAATGAAACTAGAACACTTTCTAACACCATACACAAAAATAAACTCAAAATGGATTAAAGATCTCAATGTAAGACCAGAAACTATAAAACTCCTAGAGGAGAATATAGGCAAAACACTCTCCGACATACATCACAGCAGGATCCTCTATGACCCACCTCCCAGAATATTGGAAATAAAAGCAAAAATAAACAAATGGGACCTAATTAACCTTAAAAGCTTCTGCACATCAAAGGAAACTATTAGCAAGGTGAAAAGACAGCCTTCAGAATGGGAGAAAATAATAGCAAATGAAGCAACCGACAAACAACTAATCTCAAAAATATACAAGCAACTCCTACAGCTCAACTCCAGAAAAATAAATGACCCAATCAAAAAATGGGCCAAAGAACTAAATAGACATTTCTCCACAGAAGACATACAGAGGGCTAACAAACACATGAAAAGATGCTCAACATCACTCATTATCAGAGAAATGCAAATCAAAACCACTATGAGGTACCATTTCACACCAGTCAGAATGGCTGCCATCCAAAAGTCTACAAGCAATAAATGCTGGAGAGATGTGGAGAAAAGGGAACCCTCTTACACTGTTGGTGGGAATGCAAACTAGTACAGCCACTATGGAGAACAGTGTGGAGATTCCTTAAAAAACTGGAAATAGAACTGCCTTATGATCCAGCAATCCCACTGCTGGGCATACACACTGAGGAAACCAGAAGGGAAAGAGACACGTGTACCCCAATGTTCATCGCAGCACTGTTTATAATAGCCAGGACATGGAAGCAACCTAGATGCCCATCAGCAGATGAATGGATAAGAAAGCAGTGGTACATATACACAATGGAGTATTACTCAGCCATTAAAAAGAATACATTTGAATCAGTTCTAATGAGATGGATGAAACTGGAACCTATTATACAGAGTGAAGTAAGCCAGAAAGAAAAACACCAATACAGTATACTAACGCATATATATGGAATTTAGAAAGATGGTAACAATAACCCTGTGTACGGGACAGCAAAAGAGACACTGATGTATAGATCAGTCTTATGGACTCTGTGGGAGAGGGAGAGGGTGGGGAGATTTGGAAGAATGGCATTGAAACATGTATAATATCATGTGTGAAACGAGTCGCCAGTCCAGGTTCGATGCACGATACTGGATGCTTGGGGCTGGTGCACTGGGACGACCCAGAGGGAGGGTATGGGGAGGGAGGAGGGAGGAGGGTTCAGGATGGGGAACACAGGTATACCTGTGGCAGACTCATTTCGATATTTGGCAAAACTAATACAATTATGTAAAGTTTAAAAATAAAATAAAATTAAAAAAAACAAACAAAAATAAAACAGATAAATTATATATATTTAAAAAAAATCCCTAGGCTCCACTTCAGACTGCTTAAATCGGAATCTTTGGGGGCAAGACCCAAGAGTCAGAATCTTTCAAAGCTTCTCAAATGGTTCTAATGTACAGGTAAAGTTGAGAACCACCGGTTCATCAGATTGACTGGCAGATGACTGAAGAGCAGACCAGAAAGGCATACCCTGATTCCTTCTAGAAACTTTAGCTCCCAAATCTACAGCTTCAACTCTGGGCTCCCTCCTCCTGAGGCAGGGCTCCATATTTGTTCACAACGAAGATCATGATCTAGCTTTCACCTGAAAATCCTCTTGCCCTCCTTTGTTTCTATATTAGTTAAAGGTGTGTAAGTCCGAGTGCTGGTCAAGGGAGGTCTCTGATAGCTTTTTGTTGAAATGTAGATTCTGACTCAACAGGTCTGGGATTGCTTCCACCATCCAGGAACCGCACTTGTTTAGAAAGGATCGAATGTCCCTTGTCCCAGTTATTTTTATTTTCTATCATAATCTCTCATAGTATCTTACTTAGTTTCTTCACATTATTCTTCAGAGTTATTTTGCTTCTTGATTTATTCATTCTCTGTCCTCCCACCGCATGAAAGCAATCCTGTTTCTCTTGTATCTACCGTATGCCTATTGCACTGCCTGGCATTTAATCATTACTGCTTAACGATTGAATGAATATATGAATGAGTGAATATGTTGAAGAGACTTGTGGTAGCTGGGTCAAGCTGGAAGGGCTCTTTTCTAGTAGATTCTTGATGGGGATACTGAACTGTTAAGGTCAACTGAGGTGAAAGGTGAAGAGAAATTAAGGGCATGAATGAAGGATGAGCAGCAATTGGGTAACTGAACATGTCGAGGGGACATGTTAGGGTTTAAGTGGCGAGTGGATAACAGCAGGTTTCAGGAACCTAATGTTAAAAATTCTCCGTCACCATTGTCCCACACTGGGTTACAGTTGCTTGTCATTTATACCCCTGTGCTGCTCAGTCACTGGATATGGTCTGCCTGGGGGAGGACATGGTCTCAGGGGTGGGGATGGGGTTGTGGTGACTCTGCAGCTAAAGCAGGTCTGGAGGAACAAACAGCAGGAGTCTCTGTGCTGACAGCACTTCCCTCCTTTCCTCGAAGGAGAGTCTGGGTGACCCATCTCCATGTCTCCCGCAAGGATGGACCCCACTGCATCTCCTCATTCTCTTTCTTTTGGACTCAGTTGTCATAAGGCCTTGCCAAAAGATCTGGAAGATGTTCTCATCAGTCTGAGTCCCATCCAACATCCCTTACGGTGCCTTGTGCAGCCGAGGGTACAGGGTCCATAGTTCTTTTGTGCCGGGATGTGGAGAAACAGTGACTATCACAGGTCCTGGCACAGAGCAGATGTCACAGAGGATCCCCAGTCTCATAGCAAATGGCAAGGAGCAAACCTCCTGCCACTCTCTGGGTGCTAAAAGTAGACAAGACTTCAGGGATCAGTGCAATATGGTTTATTACTCATAGTGGGGAAACAGCAGGGGCATTACCTAGATGGGACCAGTTCTCCAGGGCTCTTGTGCCATGTGATGAGGAGGAAGGGTGCTACACACCACAACTGAGGTGCCCGGGGCCAAAGACTGATCATCTTCTTGAGCAAGCAGTGAACATTGCAGCAAGAAACAAGCTACTTCCCTTCCCTGGGGGAATAGGTAGTTACATGGTAGTTACACTTGGCTACCCCTTCATCATCTTCAGTGTCAGGAGAGGGAAGAGACTTGTGGTCTGGCACACTCAGCAAGAACAAACAGGATGCTTGGGACTAGGGGTGGATAGCCTCTCTGAACAGGAGGTATTCATAAGTGTTCATAGAATGAATAAACAAGCAGAATTATAATGCGCTCTGCTTAATGTAGGAGGCCTCTGTCCCATTTCACTGGGTAACTTGGAATGGAAAACATATTCCTGTCATACTGTATAAGTTTAACTATACAGTTTTAACTGTAACTTGTTCTCACTCTACAGGGGACCTTGAGAAGGACTAGAAAGAAATATGGGTGTGGAGGAGGGTAGGACATTGGCAGATGAAATGCAAATTTTGCTGGGAAAAGAGAGGCATTTTGGGGGAGCAGGTTGATGAGCCTTAAAACTATTTGCATAAGTGCTGGAAGTTCCCACACAGTGTCTTGCTGTGATTGGTTATTAAGTTGCAGCTGCAACTGTAGAACAAGTTGCTACCCAAGTTTTAAATAATCCTCTGAAATGTGTAATTCTCCCTGGGATGGTAGATTGAAATTCATGCTCTCTGTTTTCTGTACTTCACGGTATTTTCCTTTAAAAAAAAATCACTATTGGGGAGAGTAAAAGAGACTGAAGAGAATTTGGAAGATAATCAAGATAATCCCAGCCTGAAAGGGGCTGGCTGGGAGAGCCTTTCATCTGCAGCGTTAGGAATTAATGTCATCTTGTTAAGATGCTAAGAAGTGCTCCAACTACTTTCACTGAGAGATTATACTGGATCAGGTATCAGGGGCCAGGACTAGACAGTTATCCACTGAATAAAACCACAGTTTAGAGATTGCCCTGGGGGTCCAGTGGCTAATGCTCTGCCCTCCCAATGCAGGGGGCTTTGGTTTGATCTCTGGTCAGGGAACTAGATCCCATGTGCCTCAGCTAAGGAAAGATCCCACCATACTTGCAACTAAAGATCCTACACGCGGGTGAAGATCCTGTGTGTAGCAACTAGGACCTGTCACAGTAAAAAAAAAAAAAAAAAAAAAGGTTTAAAACCATACTTCAAGTGTCTCAAATCCACCCTTACAGCTAAAAATGAACGATTTGCCTTGTTATGAAAATAAAGCAAGTTTTCTAAGATCCAGGAGAAAACACTGGCGGGGGTTCAATAGCATGTGTACTTTCTGACTCTACCTTGAGTTGGGGCCCTTTTCTCTGATTCATTTCCCAAGTCTAACTTAGATCCTAAGTTGTATTCTCTGACCACTTCTGCCCTCACCTTCTTGGAGGGTCAGAGCTCTTTTTATTTATATCAGTGTTTTTCAAACTTTACTGGGAATCAGAATTACCCTGGAAGTTTGCAAAAACAGAATTTTGAGCCCTAACCCTCCGAGTACGGAGGAGATATGGGGTGCTGCTGGTGATTTTGTGTTCTAAATTCCAGGAGCTATGCTACTGCTACCGTGCCTAGTACTACAACTCGAGGAACTTCAATCTCAGTACCTTGTGTTTTGCACTGCTTGTAAATATCTCAAAATTGGAGACTTCTCTTGCTGTACTGCTGTTGAAACGTTCACATGTATATGTCTTGTCTGACACACGTATCTTATTTATTTAATAAACGTTAGTTCCATTCACCATGCCCCACATTATTTGAGTTATAAATTCTTTGAAGAAAAGAGTTTTTGATTTACACAACTACGTACTTAGGAAGTACTCAATAAATACGTGCTACATAAAATGGATGGATGGAAGTTTCTTGATTTCAATCAAGATTTTCTCCTAAGACTTCTAGATTCTTATTTTGTTTTGTTATAAATACCTTCAGTTTGCCTCCCATACAGTCCTAGTAATATAGAAATATCTTTTATCGGTTGAGTGTTACGGAAAGGACTGTCAAGTGAAAATGTCTCACTTCAATGTAGTTGCCAGTTGGCCAATAAAAGATTCTTTTTCCATCCTAAGGTCTTTCACACTGCTGAGTTAAGTGACAAGGTCATGAGTTTTCTGGCTTATGTCTCTGAAGTCTCTTGGAGCTGAGCTCTCACCAGGCTTACATTGAACTGTTGGGAGATGCAATCCAATGGTCTTTGTCTAAAAGACACTTTTTAACCTCCACCTTGACAGTGGCGGAGCCTCTTCCCTGGTGGCTCAGACGGTAAAGAATCTGCCTGCAATGTGGGAGACCCAGGTTCTATCCCTAGGTTGGGAAGATCCCCTGGAAAAGGGCATGTCAACCCACTCCAGTATTCTTGCCTGGAGAATTTCATGGACGGAGAAGCCTGGCAGCTACAGTCCATGGGGTCCCAAAGAATCAGACACAACTCAGCGACTAACACTTTTTTCACTTTCACTTTGGCAGTGGGGCTGAGGATGCCTAACATCTGCCTTTTTTTTTTTTTTTCTGTGTCCACACTGGGACTTGATTATTGCAACAGTTTCTAGTTTGGGAGGAGAGCTTGGGAAGGAGATCACAGGATGCTTCTTTCCCTCCTGCTATTACCAAGTGCAGGAGCAGAGTTTCCACTGACCAGGAAGCCAGAAGAGTAGAAGCAAGTCACTGTTTATTTCAGACACACCAGCAGAAAGCAATCCTTTAAAACAATATCACCAAGAGTCAAAGAATTTGAGAAATAGAAAAATTATCTCTTAACTGGTCCCCTAAAAAATGAATTGCAGGAATTCCCTGGTGGTCCAGTGGTTAAGAATCTGCCTGCAGGGCAGATTGCAGGGGACATTGGTTTGATCCCTGGTCCAGGAAGATTCCACTTATTGCAGGGCAACTAAGCCCTTGCACCCCAACTACTGAGCCCTCGAGCCCTGGAGCCTGTGCTCTGCAACAAGAGATGCCACCACAATGAGAAGCCCATGTACTGAAACTAGAGTAGCCCCTCCTCACCATAACTAGAGAAAAGCCTGTGCACAGCAATGAAGACCTGGTGCAGCCAAAAATAAATAAATGAATTTCATATCTAGCTTTTTTTTTTTTTTTTTCTGTTATGGATAAGCTTGTCCTCTATCTTGACACCTGAGAGAGAGTGGGGTCTCATTATCTGTAATTATTTTAGGGTAACCACTTGTTTCTGCCTATGTACAGCAGCTCCTGTGAGAGGGGTGGGAAAAAACAGATTTGAGGCAATAGACTGGAGTTCGGCTTTTGGCATTTCCCCTACTTTAATTCTGCTCTGTTGAGAAGCTGAAGCCAGGACTGGATAGCTGTACAGAGATTTAACGGGGGAGGGAGCAGGGGCCATGGAGTAGAGCAGACTTCATATAGCATGCAAGCTGAACACCTGAGACAGAGATCAGGAAGGAGGGTGGTGTGGGAAGTCTGCAGAGTCAATACAAATGTTTGGTCAGGTTTATGGGGAACCTCAAGCCCAGGTGTCTGTTGGAGGAGTGCCATGTCTCGCAGGAAGGAGCCCGAGTTAGTCTTCAACCAGTAGCCCCCCTGTGCTCAGTTGTTGGCTGGGACAAGTGGTGAAACCTATGGCCTTGTAATAGATCGGGTAGCTTGCACCCTACCCCTCGTAGCCCGTTACCAGGGAAGGGTTATCGCGAGACTAGGGGTGCACGATGTTTAGAGCAGTGGCTAGTAGTTGTGCTCAGCCATTGGTCGGTGCTGCAGTGAGCAGCTCCCCCAAGACACCAACTGTCAAGCAGGGACCGTTAGTGGACTTTTCAGTGAACTGTCGTCGGAGTGGTGGTCATTAGGAGGAGAGTGAGGTAAGAGGAGGATCCTGGCCTTCTCCCTGGAGCCAGCCTCCGGCCAGCAGGTGAGTTGGGAACCTTGGGAACAGGCTGGAGGCTGTGACCTGCAGGGCTCCAGCCCTCGCCAAGAACCTCCACTGGGCGAGCCTGGGCCTTGAAGCGGCTGTGACCCTCTCCCCATCCCCATCTCTGTGACCTAATGAGAGCGATCCTCTGCAGGGACACAGTCTGCGCTGGTCCCTGCTGTAGCACAGCCTAAGGAGCCTCAGGGCCATCTGGGTCTTGGACGCCTGCCTCCCTCAGCAATGACAGCTGGACCGGATCTGGGGCCTTGGCTCTAAGGGAGCCGGCAGCTGAGATCTGCCTCTTCAGCCAGGCCTGGGCACTGCTGGGAGGACCCAGACTGGGTGTTGGGTAAAAGCTTGGGGTCAGGTAACCCACCCCTGCAGGGACCCTCCCCTCCCCCTTCTCAACCAGGCCTGGACCTTGGAGGGTGACAGTTGTGCCTTGGGACCTTGCCCTCTCTTGTCAGAACAGAGAATAACGTTTGTTTGGTGAAGATTTATAGGAATATTGTGATCTGATCATGAGCTGATCCCAAGAACACAGGATCTGACCCCAAGAAGTTTGCAACAACTACCCACACCCCTCTCTCACCTTTCCTAGAAAAGGGCTTTGCTGAAAGCTTTCTAGGAGTTCAGAGTTTTTCAGGCAGGAGCCAGCCATCTCTTTGCAGGGGCCCTCAATAAACCGTTCTCTACTCCAGACTCCAATGTTTTGGTATCCTTTGGCCTTACTGCTCTTCGGGCACATGGACTTAGATTTTGGTTACAGCTTTGGGGGAAAATGGTGGTAGGTCCAGAGTGCAGCAGCTGGGCGGCTAGATGTCCTTATAGCAGGGCATCTGAGAGCATTATTTCCATGGCAACCACAGACTCTGAGAATACATTCTGTTTTCAAACTGAGTTCCCCACCTGAAACTGACTTCCTCTCTTGAGTTTGTGAGTAACTCTCTCTGTCAAAATGTTCTTCCCTTTCTCGTTCAGTACCTGTTTCCCTCAAGACTGAGGAGTATTGGGTCTTCCCTGGTAGTCCAGTGGATAAGACTTCACCTTCCAATGCAGGGGATGCAGGTTTGAACCCTGGTTGGGGAGCTAAGATCCTACATGCCTCAGAGCCAAAACTCCAAAACATAAAATGGAAACAATATTATAACAAATTCAATAAAGACTTTAAAAATGGTTCATATCATTATGCCAAGGAGCAAATAAGCCCATGGGCCACAACTGTTGAGCCTGAGCTCTAGTGCCCATGAGCTGCAATTACTGAACTTGCATGCAGAAACTACTGGAGCCTGAGAGCCTAGAATCTGTGCACCACAACAAGAGAAGCCACTGCCGTGAGAAGCCCACACACTGCTTACCTTGCTTACTGCAACCAGAGAAAACCCGAGTAGCAATGAAGCCCCAGGGCAGCCATGAATACATAAACAATTTTTAAAAGGGTCCACATCAAAACAAACTTTAAAAAATGATTGAGTAGTATCAAAGAAAAGGGAGTGCTGCAAGCAAGTAGGACCCTAGAGGACCTTCCTGGGAGAGACCCCAGTGTCCTACCTGCCTCTTGTTTGTAGCAGAGCTTGAGTTTCCCAGGCTGTCACTGAGTCTCAAAATTCTGGCTGGAGTTAAGCCTTGGGAAATGTAAAGATGTGGAAACAAAGAATACTTGTTGGGCTGGGAAACTGGTAACAATTTAAACTATAAACTAGCCACCCAGCCCAGTCACCAAACTCTCAGTTCCCTGAAAGATACAGATGAAAGTCTGACACACATTCCTAAGTTGTTTTTATGGAACATGGACACTCATTAGATGAAAACGGCTGACTGCAAGCATGTGGACCCCCGGCTAGTTGAAACCAGAAGGCTAGTGATGCTCAAACCTTCACTTTGTTGCCAACCAATCCGAGAGGTGTGCACAAACTGCTCATGCATCCTGCAGCCTATGCCTCACTCTGCCTTTAAAATCTTTGGCTCCTAACTGGCAACCTGGAGATAGTCCTAGGACGTTAGTTAGTCTTCCTGAATAAAGCAACTTTTCCTTTTCCAGCAACCTTTGTCTCTCCAGGATTGGCCTTTTGAGTGTCAAGCAGCCAAACTTGGGTTCAGTACCAGCCTCGTGCAGTTACATTTTACTGCCTCATGGGTACAGAATGATGGGAAAAATATTGAAAGACAGATTACCTTCCGTACCTAGGAATGACTGTGAATGAGGTCTGCCTAGAATTTTTATCTTGGGTAAAATGACCAAGAGATTAAAAACCACAGAGGTGAATTCATCTCAGCAGCTACTGCCTTTTTTCCCCCCTGAAATTTCTGAATCTGGTTCCCAAATTTTCCCTTCAAATCTTAATTTACTTCCTATTTGCTGTTTGAGTTGAAAATGTTATTTTTATTGCTTTAACTTGCCCATGAACATTGATTTTGGGTGTTTTTCTAATCTTTTTGCTCTACTTAATTAAATGTGAGTGTTGCAAAAGTTAAATAAGAGAATATTTGAAACATTTGGTATATGTAATTCAGTTCAGTTTAGTCGCTCAGTCATGTCCGACTCTTTGCGACCCAATGAACCACAGCACGCCAGGCCTCCTTGTCCATCACCAACTCCCGGAGTTTACCCAAACTCATGTCCATTGAGTTGGTGATGCCATCCAACCATCTCATCCTCTGTTGTCCCTTCTCCTCCTGCCCTCAGTCTTTCCCAGCATCAGGGTTTTTTCAAATGAGTCAGCTCTTCGCATCAGGTGGCCAAAGTGTTGGAGTTTCAGCTTCAACATCAGTCATTCCAATGAACACCCAGGACTGATCTCCTTTAGGATGGACTGGTAGGGAGCAGCGGCTGCGCAGCAACTGTTGGGAGGAGCGGCTGAGAGGAGCTACTCCACGTCCAAGATCAGGGGCGGTGGCTGAGAGGAGCCACCCCACGTCCAGGGTCAGGGATGGTGGCTGAGAGGAGCCACCTCATGTCCAAGGTAAGGAGCAGCAGCTGTGCCTTGCTGGAGCAGCCGTGAAAAGATAACCCATGTCCAAGGTAAGAGAAACCCAAGTAAGATGGTAGGTGCTGAGAGAAGGCATCGGAGGGCAGACAGACTGAAACCACAATCACAGACAACTAGCCAATCTGATCACACAGACCACAGCCTTGTCTAACTCAGTGAAACTAAGCCATGCCCATGGGGCCACCCAAGACAGACTGGTCATGGTGGAGAGGTCTGACAGAATGTGGCCCACTGGAGAAGGGAATGGCAAGCCACTGCAGTATTCTTGCCTTGAGAACCCCATGAACAGTATGAAAAGGTATATGTAAGGCACCCAACAATTTTCCCCACTTCAAAATGTAATATTTTAACGACGTATATCTCTGAGATTTGAGTTTGTATAAAATTGTAGTAGGTTGTAAATGTTTATTTTTTACAAACATCACACTGTTTATTGACCATCAGCTGTGTGTGAAGTAAAATTCTACAAAAGATACTTCAAGATATGGTTCCCAGTCTCAGAGGGAAACAACCACTTTCTCAAAAATCTTAATTCCCTATTGTCTAAGATAAAATTAAAAATACTTTTTTTTTTTTTTGTCATTTAAGTCCACTCAGCATCTCACCCTGTCTTTTCTTCCTAGCCTTATTTCAAACCCCTGCCCATCACATTCCCAAATTTACCCACTCATATTGAACCCACATTTCCCTTCTTGTGCCAGGGGTCTTATTAAGATGTTCCAGTTGCTGCTGCTGCTGCTAAGTCGCTTCAGTCGTGTCCGACTCTGTGCAACCCCATAGATGGCAGCCAACCAGGCTCCCCCATCTCTGGGATTCTCCAGGCAAGAACACTGGAGTGGGTTGCCATTTCCTTCTCCAATGCATGAAAGTGAAAAGTGAAAGTGAAGTCGCTCAGTCATGTCTGACTCTTAGCGACACCATGGACTGCAGCCTACCAGGCTCCTCCATCCATGGGATTTTCCAGGCAAGAGTACTGGAGTGGGGTGCCATTGCCTTCTCCGAGATGTTCCAGTTACCCTTTGCGTTTACCCACTCGTCCCGCACCCCTGCCTTCTGCTGTTAGGCTCCTACCTGTCCTCGTGCTGACCTCAATTGTCCTTGACATGAAGCCATCTATAGTCTGAACTGGCCCCAATATTTCTGATCTCTCTTTCTGTTCTTTGCACATAGTAGCTTCTTTCCCCAGGATAGTAATGTTCACCCACACTTGAACCTCCCCCACTGGACTGGGCTTGCATCTCACTGCTCTTTATTTGCCCGTGAGTACTCAGCACAGTCTCTGTGGCATAAGTGCACCCCAAGTGATAACCGGAAGCACGTGGCAGGAGGGCCGGTGGGAGCAATACTGTGTGAGGGTAGGAAGCAGGTGACACATTCCTTTGTGCTCTGCATTCTACTTCCTCAGAAGTATAGATAACACTCCTTTTAAATTTTATCTTCAATTTCCAAACTTAGAGAAATGGAACTACAGTATAAAGAACAGCAAACCTTTCACCCTAATTTACTGATGGCGACTGAGCGACTGAACTGAACTGAACTGAATATTTTACCACATTCACTTTTTCTCTCATTCTTCCTGTCTATGTATAATTACTTTTTTGAACAATTTGAGAATAAGTTGCCTAAATCCTGTCACTTTCCCCTTTAATATATCAGTGGGTATTTACTAAGAGGATATTCTCTCACCCAACCACAATACAATAATGAAAATTAAGAAATTTGTCATCAATTCAGAATTAGTCTATACCCTGATTAAATTTCTTCAATTGTCCCTAAATCTAGTATATAAAAAAAAAATTTTTTTTTCTGGTTTAGGACCCAACTTAGGGACCCAACATGTTAAATTTGGTTTGCATGGCAGATAAGATTTTAAGGGGAAAAAAATGGCATGGGATGGAGGTTCAGTTTCTACTCAAATTCCAGATGCCTGTTGTTTCTCATACTGGCAAATTCTGATAGCAAAAAAGAGAGTCTTAACCCTTCTACAGAGATTCTGGGTTTCCTGTTGCTTTTTATTTGTGGCCCTATCAGAAGCCCTGCCAGCACGGAGACCTAAGGGTTCTCCTCGACCCCCACCTTGGTGGTGAGAAAAGCTTTCTGGGGGATGAAGTGATGGTTGTCTGCTTGAAACTGCTTTTCTTTCCTAGAGATTGGCAAGGAAGTGCACTCCTGTGAGACCCAACTCAGCAGGGAGCACTCACTCAGAAATGGTTTTGTGAAGCAGTATTACTGGTGTTGATTATTAATCATATTTATTTTAAGATTCTAAATTAACACAATTATCCATATCTGATGATTATAGCAACACAGAATATTAGCCTTTCACTTACAAATGTGTAAATACTAATTTTAGCCTTTAATGAATTGAAAAGCAAATTACACTAACATTACTGACTGGAGATGCTGAGACCATCTCTTTTATCCCTTGTTGTGCTCCTGAAACTTTTTTTTTTTTTTAACATTTCCTGGCTGGAGGTTCTTTCTTATTTTAAAGCAGTTCAAGAAGGGAACTCATCTTGCTTGGCCTCCATCTCCCAACCCTTTGTAAAGAGAGTGGAGATCTTCTTTGTCGGAGGCCTTTCACCATGATGGGTTTCTCACATGTCAGCTGTCCTTCCTGGGTAGTCCATTTCGCCTTTTCTCTTTCACGGTTAAGATGTAATTCAGTGTCCACCTCCTCCATGAAGTCCTCTGATCCTTCAGTCACTTATTTGTCCTTTCCTCCATGCACCTCAGCATTTGCTCAGTGTTGGAGAAGGAAATGGCAATCCACTCCAGTGTTCTTGCATGGAGAATCCTAGGCAAGACAGAGGAGCCTGGTGGGCTACAGTCCTAGGTAGGGGTCGCAAAGAGTCAGACACGACTGAGCGACTAAGCATTCAACATACCAAGTAATATGCTGTGTTTTACAAACCCTGTTTCCCTTCTTGGGAATCATAATGAATTCTGGAAATGAATTCATCCTGGAGATGAATTTCATCTTTGTCTCCTCCATACTCAACATGATTTTTGGCACATGGATGGTGCCCAAGGCATGAATGAACTTCTGTCATGATCTCACATTGACCTTTTAAGAATCTTTGAATACTCATGACTTAATTTTGGAGGCTGCTAGTTCTAATATTCTGTGCTTTCCATCTATCTCTCTGATACCCTTTGTACTTTACTTCTCACTTGGGTAGAAATGGATACTGCAGCTTTATTGCAGTTGAGAAGGCTTTCAGATTACAGAGCAGATATAATATTTTGGGGGATAATTCCATTTGAAGACTCTTGGAAAGCAGACACCTGGAGGGGCCTGAGAATTTGTCTTGTCACTTCTACTTCTTTTTGACTGATGGGTATTTTTATCATTCTCAAAGACATCTAGGGACAGCAATTGTGTATAGCCCTGGATAGAAAACTTCACAGTGGCAGAGCTCTGAAGCATGTGTGACAGTTTAGAGTTTATAAAAATGGGTTTTCTCAGCTGCCCCTACACAGAACACAGCTTCTCAAGTCTGAAAAGAAGTCTGTCCACCTTAGGATGATAACAGTGCAAATTTATCTGGTCTCACAGATAAGCTTCCTGGTCCCATTGTCTGTTCCTTCCACCTCATCAAGTCAAGGGGTCTGGCCTCATCCAGGCCATTGGCCCTTTTTGTACTCAGCAAGTTTTACTTATAAGCCAGCTCTCCTCCTGTACTGCCTCTTGCTCCACTTCGACTCTATCTCCTAGGCCTTGGAATTCTATCTGTATCTAACCTCAGCCTCCAGCACGAGCACCTCTATATTAGTGCCTCAACGCCTAGCATGTAAGGTAAGGCTCAGAAGAGCCAGGGTTACCCATTTGCCTTTAGAGTGAAGTCTTGGCACCTTATATAATGATGCGTCCTATATTCTAACAAGTAAATTCGATCATGCGTCACCTACCCATTTTAAAAGCTAACAAAATAAATGAGTGTGTAGCTCGTATCACAGTAGTGGGAGTTGTAAGATTAAAAAAAAAAAAAAAAAAGGCCAGATGCCTTTGGCTTTGTTTCTCAGTAACCACTAACATCTTCGCTCTATATTTGCATCTCAGTGACGCTGTCTTGCTGCTCGGCCAGGTCTATTGTTAGCACAGCACTTGTGGGCCGCACTGGCAATTTGTGTCCTAGGAGGTTTCAGTTTACAAAAATAGACAAAAATTAACTTTTCACAGCCACTGCCTCTGTAATTAAAATGGCTTATTTCTTTAGTAAGGGATGAGTTCATGGTAAGGGGAATAAGAGTATTTCCGAAAAGCCTGAATTTATATTCTTGGACCACTGCCATAAATACTAACAGGTTTGCTATTGCTTGAAAGTCAGTTTGAATGTTGGATATAACTAGATAGTGCAAATTGGATAAATTATGCTCTACATTCTTTTCTTTTGGAGGACATATTGACTTTTTTTTTTGTTGATCTTGGGGAAGTGGAGTAAATGGAAGCATTGTGGTGGAAGTTTCTTTTTTAAAGAAAGTATAGTTAGGAATATACGTATCTTCCTATGGTGGGGGGGAATCTCTATTCTTTTTCAACTTTGTTTTTGATCTCAGATACTATAGGTTTAAAGCATATATACTTCGGCTTCTTGGGCTTGATGCTTACTTGTTTTTTAATTTTCTAGCTGTGCCCTGCAGCATGCAGGATCTTAGCTCCCCAACCAGGGATTAAACCTTTTCGCCCTGCATGGGGAGCACGGAATGTTAACCACTGGACTGCCAGGGAAGTCCCTTGATACTTGTTTTGTTGTAGATCCTAAGTGGGTTCTTGATTCTATTCTTGAGACCATGTGGTTCTCACCCCTTGGAAGTCACAGGGGACAACTGTCTGTATGAAGTTAATGAAGGCGTTAGTGCTCGTTAACTTACTGCTGCTCTGGGATTCGTTTAGGCTGGAGTAGCACCTCACACCTGCAGCAGAAGGATGTGTGACACACTGCAGCTGTGTGTTGCTCAGAGCCATCTGGGAGAAATTAGAAATTGACAGAGAGGAAAACTCTTTAGGAGAAAGTCGGCTGCCTCTAGTGGGGAAAGAAAAAAAAATATCATCACAGGCAAAAATTCCTGCATCTTTTGAAGTCATTGAAATGAAAAGGCTTTTTGCTTGAGTTATTCAGCTAACTGCCTTAATTTTCCACCTGGTATGTCAGTTGAGGTCTTTCATGTGAGTAAATACCCGGCTTTAATGATGATTGAAGTAACTAAAGTTCAGGAAATCATGAAAATAATATCCTTTTCTTTGGAGTTTATTTACTTAGCCAACAATTTGGTCTACTCTACTTCAAGCTTTGCACTAGGAAGTGGTCACAATTGTGTCCTCAGAAAGGAGCATTTAGGGATTCTGAAATGTGAATATGCCTGTAAGCCTTTCCAGGGCAAAACTGGGTGGTGGTTTTCTTCATGTCTGCAGATTCTTTGATAGTATTGCGTGCAAAAGCTGAAGTCTAATCTCCCCTCTGTGAATGTGATTGTGAGCTGAATTGGCGACTTATTTCTCATTAATAGAATGTGGTGGATGTGATGGCCTAGGATAGGTCATTAAAAAAAGATACATCTGAGACATGGAACTCAGCTTTGTTGGGATAAAGTTCTGAATCTCTAACCCAAATTTTATTCTCACTGAACAGGTAAATCTTTTAATCTAATTGAATTTTGTGTGACCCAGGTGAGTCATGCTAGACTATAAAAACTGGTCAGTTCAGACTTGGGAATTGGTGAGAATGATTATTTAGATGAGGCTTGTCTGAGCTTCTTTAGCAAGCAGTGCAAAGGATACACAACAAGACTAGGGATGTGTGCTGGTATAAGTGGATGTGGCTTCTCAGGACCTCCTTTGTCTCACATAGACACGTTCTACCCAAGGTCAGCGGCCTCAGCAATCTTCAATGAGGGATGAATGTGTCAAGTCAGAGGAGCCCACAGATTCATAATTCTTTGCTGAACTACAATGAAATAGCTTAATTCTATAATATATCTTAGCCTGGGTTCTCTAGAAAGTGGATCCAGAAGCAAAGGCTTATATTCTCTTATGTTATGAAGGAGTATATTTTATACCACAGAGTACAGGCGAGGGACCAGGGAAGAAGGCAGGAACAAGAGAGAGCTGTTTCTGAGGTATCATATGTGATAATTGTTTGATCTCCATGGAACAATCTTCTAGAAGGTAATATAATTGACTACTTCTTGTAGTAGTATAATTGATTGTCCACTTGGCGGGGGAGGATGATAAAGAATTTGTCAGTCATTTCCATTTTTTTCTGATTTAATGTTTTGCTTTTCAATTTCCCAAGTACTTATGGGTGACATTTATGTGGGTGCCAGTGGTTCCCACAATACCTCATGTCTCAACCATGAAGCCCTGGGGGAGGGAAGAATGGGAGACACAGGCATAGAGATGAAGTCCTGATGAATTGTAAACCCATGAAGCTGGCCAGAGTCCATGCAGAGCAGGTCACCAATTACTAGGACAAGGGTATTGGTGACAGATGAGGCCTGAGAGGATCTGAGGGTTGTAGGAGGTGTTGGAAGAGGTGTCTGATACACAGTGCTTCAGTTCAGTTCAGTTCAGTTGTTCAGTCGTGTCCGACTCTTTGCGACCCCATGAGTCGCAGCACGCCAGGCCTCCCTGTCCATCACCAACTCCTGGAGTTCACTCAAACTCACGTCCATCGAGTCGGTGATGCCATCCAGCCATCTCATCCTCTGTCGTCCCCTTCTCCTCCTGCCCACAATCCCTCCCAGCATTAGAGTCTTTTCCAATCAGTCAACTCTTCGCATGAGGTGGCCAAAGTACTGGAGTTTCAGCTTTAGCATCGTTTCTTCCAAAGAACACCCAGAGCTGATCTCCTTCAGAATGGACTGGTTGGATCTCCTTGCAGTCCAAGGGACTCTCAAGAGTCTTCTCCAACACCACAGTTCAAAAGCATCAATTCTTTGGCGCTCAGCTTTCTTCACAGTCCAACTCTCACATCCATACATGACCACAGGAAAAACCATAGCCTTGACTTACACGGACCTTTGTTGGCAAAGTAATGTCTCTGCTTTTGAATATGCTATCTAGGTTGGTCATAACTTTCCTTCCAAGGAGTAAGCGTCTTTTAATTTCATGGCTGCAGTCACCATCTGCAGTGATTTTGGAGCCCCAAAAAATAAAGTCTGACACTGTTTCCACTGTTTCCCCATCTATTTCCCATGGAGTGATGGGGCCAGATGCCATGATCTTCATTTTCTGAATGTTGAGCTTTAAGCCAACTTTTTCACTCTCCACTTTCACTTTCATCAAGAGGCTTTTTAGTTCCTCTTCACTTTCTGCCTTAAGGGTGGTGTCATCTGCATATCTGAGGTTATTGATATTTCTCCCGGCAATCTTGATTCCAGCTTGTGCTTCTTCCAGCCCAGCATTTCTCATGATGTACTCTGCATAGAAGTTCAATAAGCAGGGTGACAATATACAGCCTTGACATACTCCTTTTCCTATTTGGAACCAGTCTGTTGTTCCATGTCCAGTTCTAACTTCCTGACTTGAATATAGGTTTCTCAAGAGGCAGATCAGGTGGTCTGGTATTCCCATCTCTTGAAGAATTTTCCACAGTGCTTACAACCTACCAAATTCACCATTGTATTCCTTGCCTGGTCATAGGACTGGTGAGGTTTCAGAGTAGGGGTCAAGTCATAGACTTGGTTATTTTAAAAGAGCTCTTTGTGAATGACTTGTGTCAGAAGCATATAAAAGAAGAGGACACCTGTTAAAAATTAGATATCTAGGTCCCATGCAGACCTACGGATTCAAAATCTCTGAGGCTGGCAACTAAAATGGGCATGTTGAACAAGTAGCTTAGGGCAGTCCTGAAGTGTACTATACCTAAGAATCACTAAGAAAACATGGGATATCAGTCAATTAAAGTCAACTTTATTGAATATTGCTCTATTGTTTAAAAACACTATGCATTAGAGTAGACTTTGAAGTAATTTCCATATAAAATAATTTATCTACCAAGGCCCCATTTACTTCAAGAATCCTGACAGGCTATTATCTATTTAAATCCATTGACTGTATTTTATTTAAAAGATCAAGTACTGAAGCTGCTTTAGGTCCTTGAGTACTTTTAACAGCATAGCTCCATAGCTCCTATAAAAACACACTTTCGTTGTCACTCATTACTTTATGGACTTTCCTGAAGCCAGCAAGGTCATGTCGCAGGGCCCGCTCTCTGTGGCCTGTGGTCTCTGGGCTCTGTGACCTGGACATTGCCTTCCCACCACTTTTGCCTCATGGGAGCACTCACCACAGGACACGGGACCCAGGTTTCCTGGTAGCTGCCCTAGTGGGTAAACACTGGAAGTGTGAAGGAAATTTTCTAACCTATGGAAAATGGGAGATGGGCCCCAGAGGATATATCTCCCTTTCTTCCCCCGACAGAATTTTTGAGGTGAAGTGGTTTCACAAGGCCTGTCTGGAAACCATGTCAGGCAACAGGCTGTGTTTTCTTGTGAAGCTATGATTTGATGAAAGGTATGCTGCCTTATATCTGCAGATGCTTTCTCCTTTCTGTCTTACTCTTACTGTCCTGGAATTACACTTTCCCATAAAGCCTTGGCATGTCAGTCTTGCCACGAGCCTTTTTTTTTCCCCCTTAAGAAACTCAAGGGAAGAAAATTGGTGCAGGAGTGGGTCTAGAAAGCAGACCCTCAGGACTGGATTTTGAATTTGAATTGCCTGCTGTCTGAAAGCCATAGGAACTCCATTGCTGCCAGCACATGGACAGTTAATAACTCTGGCATGCAGTGGCATCCCTAATTAGCTTTCTATAGCTGTTGTGACTAATTACCATAATCTTAGGGGCTAAAACAGCAGAAATGTATTAATTTATTATCTTCAAGTTCAGTAGGTTAGAAGTCTGACTTCGGTCTCACTGGGCTAAAATAAAGGTGTCAATGGGGCTGTGATTCTTCCAGAGGCTCCAGAGCAGAATCCGTTTCCTTGCCTTTTTAAGCTTCTAGTGGCTTGTGGCAACTTTATCTTCAAAAGCCAGCGACATAACATCGTCACCCTTTCTGAAGTAAAACATTCATTCCCCTGTCTACTGCCTCACCCTCCACTGCCTGGATACCATGCAAAACCTCCTGTGAAGTCACTAACTTGCATGTCCTCATTAAGCTCAACTTTCATAATCCCTCATTGCAATCATGTTGAGAGCAAGATTCAGGTCTAAATGGGGAGGTCCTGTTCAGGAAGAAATGGTTCTCACATAGGAGTTGTGAAAGCTCTGGGAGGAACTGGGGGAACACAGGTAAAGGGCAGGTCTTGAGGATGTTAGTTCAGGGAGGGGAGGAACATAGTACTGAGAATTCACTGACAAAGTGACACCCATACTCAGGATGCAGTGTCCAATCAGACCCCTGGTATTCATGTTAATCGCTTGCTGCTCCAGGCCTTAATCAGGGCTGCTCAAGGCCTGAATTAGGCATTGGGTTCCAGCAAATCATGTGGAGATGCCATAACTTCCTTGACAGGGTGTTCTCTCTCAGGTTTTGAGAATGGATGAACTTGTATGCCAAAGTTTTTTTTTTTTTTGCAGCCAAAGATGGAGAAGCTCTATACAGACAGCAAAAACAAGACTGGGAACTGACTATGGCTCAGATCATGAACTCCTTATTGCCAAATTCAGACTTTAATTGAAGAAAGTGGAGAAAACCCCTAGACCATTCAGGTATGATCTAAATCAAATCCCTTATGACTATACAGTGGAAGTGAGAAATAGATTTAAGGGACTAGATCTGATAGATAGAGTGCCTGATGAACTATGGACAGAGGTTAGTGACATTGTACAGGAGATAGGGATCAACACCATCACCAAGAAAAAGAAATGCAAAGAAACAAAATGGCTGTCTGAGGAGGCCTTACAAATAGGTGTGAAAAGGGAAGTGAAAGGCAAAGGAGAAAAGGAAAGATATACCCATTTGAATGCAGAGTTCCAAAGAATAGCAAGGAGAGATAAGAAAGCCTTCCTCAGAGATCAATGCAAAGAAATAGAGGAAAACAATAGAATGGGAAAGACTAGAGATCTCTTCAAGAAAATTAGAGATACCAAGGGAACATTTCATGCAAAGATGGGCTCAATAAAGGACAGAAATGGTAGGGACCTAACAGAAGCAGAAGATATTAAGAAGAGGTAGCAAGAATACACAGAAGAACTGTACAAAAAAGATCTTCACGACCCAGATAATCACGATGGTGTGATCACTGACCTAGAGCCAGACATCCTGGAATGTGAAGTCAAGTGGGCCTTAGAAAGCTTCACTACGAACAAAGCTAGTGGAGGTGATGAAATTCCAGTTGAGCTATTTCAAATCCTGAAAGATGATGCTGTGGAAGTGCTGCACTCAATATGCCAGCAAATTTGGAAAACTCAGCAGTGGCCACAGGACTGGAAAAGGTCAGTTTGCATTCCAATCCCAAAGAAAGGCAATGCCAAAGAATGCTCAAACTACTGCACAATTGCACTCATCTTACACACTAGTAAGGTAATGCTCAAAATTCTCCAAGCCAGGCTTCAGCAATACGTGAACTGTGAACTTCCTGATGTTCAAGCTGGTTTTAGAAAAGGCAGAGGAACCAGAGATCAAATTGCCAACATCTGCTGGATCATGGAAAAAGCAAGAGAGTTCCAGAAAAACATCTACTTCTGCTTTATTGACTATGCCAAAGCCTTTGACTGTGTGGATCACAATAAACTGTGGAAAATTCTTCAAGAGATGGGAATACCAGGCCACCTGACCTCCCTCTTGAGAAATCTGTATGTAGGTCAGGAAGCAACAGTTAGACCTGGACATGGAACAACAGACTGGTTCCAAATAGGAAAAGGAGTTCGTCAAGGCTATATATTGTCACCCTGCTTATTTAACTTATATGCAGAGTACATCATGAGAAACGGTGGGCTGGAGGAAGCACAAGCTGGAATTAAGATTGCAGGGAGAAATATGAATAACCTCAGATATGCAGATGATACCGCCCTTATGTCAGAAAGTGAAAAAGAACTAAAGAGCTTCTTGATGAAAGT
Source organism: Bos indicus x Bos taurus (assembly GCF_003369695.1). Lineage (NCBI taxonomy): Eukaryota > Metazoa > Chordata > Mammalia > Artiodactyla > Bovidae > Bos > Bos indicus x Bos taurus. Next base: position 17,544,888 of record NC_040087.1, on the reverse strand, counting down.
GAAAGAGGACAGTGAAAAAGTTGGGTTAAAGCGCAACATTCAGAAACTAAGATCATGGCATCTGGTCCTGTCACTTCATAGCAAATAGATGGGGAAACAGTGGCTGACTTTATTTTTGGGGGCTCCAAACTCACTGCAGATGGTGATTGCAGCCATGAAATTAAAAGACGCTTACTCCTTGGAAGGAAAGTTATGACCAACTTAGACAGCATATACTTTGTCAACAAAGGTCCATCTAGTCAAGGCTGTGGGTTTTCCAGTGGTCATGTATGGATGTGAGAGTTGGACTATAAAGAAAGCTGAGTGTCAAAGAATTGATGCTTTTGAATTGTGGTGTTGGAGAAGACTCTTGAGAGTCCCTTGGACTGCAAGGAGACCCAACCAGTCCATCCTAAAGGAGATCAGTCCTAGGTGTTCATTGGAAGGACTGATATTGAAGCTGAAACTCCAATACTTTGGCTACCTGATGCGAAGGGCTGACTCACTGGAAAATATCCTGATGCTGGGAAAGATTGAGTTCAGGAGAAGGGGATGACAGAGGATAAGATGGTTGGATGGATCACTGACTCGATGGACATGGGTTTGGGTGGACTCCCGGAGTTGGTGATGGACAGGGAGGCCTGGCATGCTGCGGTTCATGGGGTCACAAAGAGTTGGACACGATTGAGCGACTGAACTGAACTGAACTGAATATGCAAAGGTGCATATGGCACAAGAACTCTCCCTTGCCTCAGGGAGTAACTAATCTAGTATGGAAGATATATACCTGGGACAGAAATCATCTTCTATCTCAAGGGCACGCCCCTGTATTAATAAATCCTTTGGACATATGTGTTGTGGCATATGAATTTCAGTGTAGTGGTTCTGTAACTGCTGCTTTTCTGATATGACAAATAATATGATCTTAATCTAGCTACGCAAGAAGTGCATACATTTGAATAGACTTATAAAACATTTCATCTGGAGCCTTCAACTTAAAAAAAAGATTCAAGAGGGAAAAATATAGATTCAGATACTTGTTTCTTAAATACATTTATATAATTTCATTACCTGTTGAGACCGTTATTTGGAAGCTATTGAAATGTTTTTCAAGAATCACTGAAAAAGCACACACCATTTTGGTGAATTTCTAATTTAAATAGTATGGGCTTAGAAGGATATGCTTCAAGCAAAAATCTCATAAATTCCTCATATGTTCCATTTTGAAATTAACAGAAAGGTTTATGGATGAGGGGCAGAAGAAGAAAGATGAATCTGTCTTATTTCATTTCAACTGCCACTCAGACTTGTAATTTTTTACACAAGAACTACTTAGTTTTTGATAATTTAAGTTCCTTACGTAATTAATATTTTCCTGGTCCATCAACTCCGTCATTTTTTTCCCCACTCTTTTGTGACTTGCAGCTCTAAGTAAGCACCGAAGTAATAGCTGAATAAGATGATTAATCTGTAAACCATGCACTCATTTGTATGATTTTTATTCCAATTAAATTTTGGAAATATTATTACAAAGATGAACATCAACAAAATTGTTTTGGAGCAATTCATGAAAACTATCATGGTAGACAGAGGATGATCAATAAATATTTGAGTGATGATTGTAGAAGAAAATTTATAATGTAGAAAGCAGTCATTTCCTTTACTAAAGAATTTATTCCTTTAAACTTAAAGGAATATTCTATCACTTTTCATGAAAGGAATGTTTGATTATTGATTATACATAGTTATAATTATGTATTATAAGAAGATGCTGCATTTGGAATGCTCAGTGCTGGCATCTGTTCCATGATGTGCTTTGCCTTTTTTTGGCAAATAATATTAAGAACATATTACTTTTTACCATTATAAAAATGATATGCCATGTATTCATACATATGTATGTTTTTTTAAAAATGAAGGAGATTATTCATAATTCTACCACCAAAAAAATCACAACTGTTAATTTCTTGGTGCTTATTTTTTTTAATTTATTTTTAATTGAAGGATAATTGCTTTATAATTTGTGGTGCCTATTATTCCAGTCTCTCTATGTGTAACCATTTCATCAAATGAACTTATCTCATAGGTACAATCAACAAAAGGGACTATTCCCGCTCCTACCCGCCCTACCCCAGTGCCTTCAAATATTTCCTTCAAATTATTTCTTCCTTCTTTGTCTTTAATAACATCTCTAGCATTCTTCTTAGTGTTGTTGTTGTTTTTTTAATTCTCTCTCTTTCTCTCACCTTACTGGCTATGGTGCTTCCACCATATTTAAAACTATGGGAATTGGCTATGATTCAGGTGTTGCCCTGCTTCCTCTGTCTGTACAATTATTGCTTCAAATAATCCAGTTCTAAGTAATTTGGTGCATGACATGCCCTTAGTTCCAGGAATTGATTTAGAGGTTACATAATCAATATGATACTTAGAAAATTTACTGGGAATTCTGGGACACAGGAAGTATTTCTTTTCCTCTGTTGGATAATGGAGAATATACAAAGATGGAACTTGCTGCCATGACTATCATATTGGGAAGTCATTTTGTGAAGCAGCTCACCCAGACGTAATGATAATGTTGAGAGAAATGTGGAGATACTGAGCTGGAGTCCTAAAGAAATTATGCCTAAGGTCTGTGCTGGCTCTGAAATTTAGGTTTATGTGAGTCAATAAATCTCATTCAGTGTCTGAGCCAGTCTGTGTTGAGTTTTCTGTTCTTAGCTACTGAAAACATCCTAACTGGCTCACGTGTGGTTTAAACAGATGGTAATTGGAGATTATGTTCATTTCCTCTTGCTGAACTGTCTGAGCGCAGTAGCATCACATGCTTTGTGGAATTCCAGAACTATTTTATGGAAATGAAGCACAGTTTCAGAAGATACTCACAGATATTTGAGGGGTATGAATTATACATTATGTTTCTGCAATGGTCTTTCAAGTGCAAACCTCAGAGGATATGATGAGTTCTCAAGAATATGTCCTGTTAGTTTGGCTTAGTTTTAAGGGGACTCAATTGAGCTGAGGGATAATTAAGCCTTCCAAGGTGATATAGAATCTCTGTAATGCCAAAAGCAAGTAATTCCAGAACTGTTACGAAATTATATGGCTAAAGTTTGGGTAATATTTGCTTTCACCTATCTTTATGAAAACATTTTCTTTTTTGTGTGTGTGTGTATTAGTCACTCAGTTGTGTCTGACTCTTTGGGACCCCATGGACTGTAGCTCAACTGTCTCCTCTGTCCTTGGAATTCTCCAGGCAAGAATACTGGAGTGGGTAGCCATTCCCTTCTCCAGGGATCTTCCTGACCTAGGGATCTAACCTGGGTCTCCTGCATTGCAGGCAGATTCTTTACTGTCTGAACCACCAAGTCATCAAAGTGTTCAAATACAAGTTAAATACAAGCTGAGATACAAAATAAGAGCTATTGTTTGTGAGATAAATCTGGGGTTGAAATTTAGACATATACTTGTTGAAAAGATCTAAGTTTTTTGGAGACCAGTTTGATGGCTCAGACGGTAAATAATCGGCCTGCAATGCAGGAGACCTGAGTTTGATCCCTGGGTTGGGAAGATTTCTTGGAGAAGGGAATGGCTACCCACTCTAGTATTCTTGCCTGGAGAATTCCATAGACAGAGGAGCCTGGCAGGTTACAGAGTCTGACATGACTGAGCGACTAACACTTTCAATAGGCAAAAAGTAGATCAGGGAAAAACCCAAAGCATCATGACAAATCACTGATATAGAAAGAATGAATGATTTTAAAGTGTATTTCTTTTGAGGAAGAGTAAGAAATAGAGGTAATAATTAGAAGTTAATGTCAGAAAAACCAGTAATGTTATAAGTAGTTGACTCTGGGAAGGAATGAATATGAAATTGCTGCTTTTTACTATATACTGTTGTCTACTTGATTTTTAAAAAAATCATGTGCACACCTTACTTTGAGCAATTAAAGACATATCCCAGATAGGGCTTTATGTCACACCCTCTCCACCCACTCCTGAATTTGGCTGCATCGCACAGACACTTCCCTGCAAGTTCTTTCAGTTCTTCTACCCACAGCATATGGCCTCAACTGTAGTGTTTTTTTTCCTCTTACTTGTTTTTTTCTTTATGCCTCAAGAGACTTCTTCAAAATTATGGGGGCCCTCCTGGTTAATGAATTGAAGCAACTAGGAAGTGGAGATGCATACAGACGCCTGGGGATAAACTTAACAGGGGCGGGGGAGAGAACCTGTGGACCCAATTTCAAGCTCCTACTCTTTTAGCTGGTAATTCTAGGAGGAATCTGAGTATTTACCGCACTTGACAGAGGTCCCCAGCAGAATACATCCCAGGTTACCTGCCGAGATGAGAATATATCCTTAATTTGAAGTGTTCTCTTTCTCTCTCATCCTCCTACCCCCATTCCTTCTTACCCATTCCTACTTCCTAGAATCACCTCTCAAATAAACTATCCGCATCAAGTTATCATCTCAGGCTCTGTTTTCAGTGGAAATGAAGACAGCTCCTGATGTGAAAAGTGATCATCCTCAGCACCCTGAAGTCTCTGGCCCTTGCTCTCTGCAGAACAGTTAGACTGCCCACGATTCCTGGGCACTGCTGCTGTGTAAGCCGACAGCAAAATAATCCCATTGCAAACAATCAGTTCAACTATTACAGAAATGTACCAGACGAAAGGCTCATGGCTGGGGCAACAAATGCCATAAGGGAGTCTGTAAATGACTTTCTGGCCAGCCAAAGAAATGTCACAGAAAAAGAAAGAAAGAAAATGAACGTGAGAGGGAAAAGAAGTTGGCATCTTACAGAGAAATGGAAGTGCTGTCTTTCTCCTTCCTCCTGTCAAGGAGGCTGAGAGGTGTGAGCAGCAGATTGCAAAATCAGCCAGGGAGCCAAGGACACTGCCAACTTGCCGTAGATACTGGAACTGTCTCTGGGGATTTTGGAAACCCACGGCAAGAGCCTGCAAAGATGCCCAAATAGAGACAGTGTCTGCCATGGATGTGGAGTGAAGGCTACCCATCGAGTGAAACTCTGACAGGTCCAAGAATTCTGCAACCAGGAGACTTGCCAGGTTTCAGATTTCTAGTTTCCAGTTTGGCTTTTTCTAGACTATGAATGGCCACTGGCTTCTCTCCATCCTTACCATTCCACCCCAACTCCCTCTTCCATTAGCTACAGCGGGCTGGTTCTTGCTATTTGTAGCCAAGTTCCAGGCAGTTTCAGGTGCCCTCCCCACCAGCCTTACCTCACTCATGCCCTCTCACTTGGGGTTGTTTCCTTCCTTAGTCAAATCTTGAGGGACCCTTTGGACTGAGGCCCCCTCTCCTTTTTGTTTTCCAGCTAATTCTATTTTCTTTTTTTCATCCACAGCCTCTTTACCCATCTCTCAGTACATCTAACAGACCTTCACATGTCAGGCAAATGGCATTGGCAAGTGGTAATCCCCTGGGCAGTCAATGCCAGAACCACCAAGAGGAGTAAAGTGTGAGTTACTTCTACCAATTTCAGTGTCCACCTTGGAAGGGGAATTACTGTGGGATTCCTGAGGTTTGCGTGACTCTTGAGTATCCATAGCCAACACAGTTACTGCTCACTTTTCCTCCCCATCTGCTTCTTGGCTGGCTGGTGGGGGTGGGGGTCTTATTGGAGGAAAGCTTGTTTGCTAAGAAATTCTACTCCTGGCTTTGCTCTAAGGATCTCATGGATGCGACTCTAAAAGCAGATTCTTTCAAGTCAACTTTCTCTTTTGAGCTAGACTTCAGTAAGCATCAAAATTTGAAACAAATTCTACTATTCCTATCACTGAAAAGGCAAATAATCAGCTCACATTTCTGGGTTTTGTTCTAAAAACATAAACACTCAGACAGCAACATGTTTTTATGCCTAAAAACAGCCACTAATATGCCCCAAGTGGTGTAGACCTATTTTCTATTATTCTTACATTTTAAATTAAAAGCAAAAACTGCTTTAAAAAATGTTAAAAAAAAATGAAGCTGAGCTGGAAAGAAGCATGCTGCAGTGCCTTAAGGAGTGGCTGGGCCAAACCACCTGGGTTGCAATCTTGACTGTGACCTTGGTCTGTCCGAGTCTCTTATCTGAGATGGGAATAGTAATAGTACCTACCTCAGAGTTTTTCAGGAGAAGGCAATGACACCCCACTCCAGTACTCTTGCCTGGAAAATCCCATGGACGGAGGAGCCTGGTAGGCTGAAGTCCATGGGGTCACGAAGAGTTGGACACGACTGAGCGACTTCACTTTCACTTTCACTTTCATGCAATGGAGAAGGAAATGGCAACCCACTCCAGTGTTCTTGCCTGGAGAATCCCAGGGATGGGGGAGCCTGGTGGGCTGCCGTCTATGGGGTCGCACAGAGTTGGACATGACTGCAGCAACTTTAGCAGCATTAGCAGTAGCAGCAGCAGCAGAGTTTTTCATAAGGATCAAATCAGTTAATACTTATAAAGAACTTAGAGTAGTACCTCTAACACAGTAGTTCAGTTCAGTTGCTCAGTTGTGTCCGACTTTTTGTAGCCCCATGGACTGTAGCACACCAGGCCTCGCTGTTTATCACCAACTCCCGGAGTTTACTCAAACTCCATTGAGTCAGTGATGCCATCCAACCATCTCATCCTCTGTCGTCCCCTTCTCCTCCCGCTGTCAATTTTTCCCAGCATCAGGGTCTTTTCAAATGAGTCAATTCTCTGCAACAAGTGGCCAAAGTATTGGAATTTCAGCTTCAGCATCAGTCCTTCCAATGAATATTCAGGACTTATTTACTTTAGGATGAACTGGTTGGATCTCCTTGCAGTCCAAGGGACTCTCAAGAGTCTTCTCCAACACTACAGTTCAAAAGCATCAATTCTTAGGCACTCAGCTTTCTTTATTATTATTATTTTTTTTCCAGCTTTCTTTATAATCCAAGTCTCACATCCATACATGACTACTGGAAAAACCATAGCTTTAACTAGATAGAGCTTTGTTGGCAAAGTAATGTCTCTGCTTTTTAATATGCTGTCTAGGTTGGTTATAACTTTCCTTCTAAGGAGTAAGTGTCTTTTAATTTCATGGCTGCAGTCACCATCTGCAGTGATTTTGGAGCCCCCCAAAATGAAATCTCTCACTGTTTCCATTGATTCCCCATCTATTTGCCATGAAGTGGTGGAACCAGATGCCATGATCTTAGTTTTATGAATGTTGAGTTTTAAGCCAACTTTTTCACTCTCCTCTTTCACTTTCATCAAGAGGCTCTTTAGTTCTTTGCTTTCTGCCATAAGGGTGGTGTCATCTGCATAGCTGAGGTTATTGATATTTCTCCCGGCATTCTTGATTCTAGCTTGTGCTTCATCCAGCCCAGCATTTCTCATGATGTACTCTGCATATAAGTTAAATAAGCAGGATGACAATATACAGCCTTGGCGTACTCCTTTCCCAATTTGAAACCGGTCTGTTGTTCCATGTCTGTTTCTAGCTGTTGCTTCTTGACCTGAATACAGATTTCTCAGGAGGCAGATCAGGTGGTCTGGTATTCCCACCTCTTGAAGAATTTTCCACATTTTGTTGTGATCCACACAGTCAAAGGCTTTGGCATAGTCAGTAAAACAGAAATAGATGTTTTTCTGGAACTCTCTTGCTTTTTCAGTTGTCCAGTGGATGTTGGCAATTTGATCTCTGGTTCCTCGCTTTTTCTAAAGCCAGCTTGAACATCTGGAAGTTCACAGTTCACATACTGTTGAAGCCTGGCTTGGAGAATTTTGAGCATTACTTTGCTAGCGTGTGAGATGAGTGCAATTGTGCGGTAGTTTGAGCATTCTTTGACATTGCCTTTCTTTGGGATTGGAATGAAAACTGACCCTTTCCAGTCCTGTGGCCACTGCTGAGTTTTCCAAATTTGCTGGCATATTGAGTGCAGCACTTTCACAGCATCATCTTTCAGGATTTGAAATAGCTCAAGTGGAATTCCATCACCTCCACTAGCTTTGTTTGTAGTGATGCTTCCTAAGGCCTGCTTGACTTCGCATTCTGGGATGTCTGTCTCTAGGTGAGTGATCACACCATCGTGAATATCTGGGTCGTGAAGATCTTTTTTGTACAGTTCTTCTGTGTATTCTTGCTACCTCTTCTTAATATCTTCTGCTTCTGTTAGGTCCGTACTGTTTCTGTCCTTTATTGTGCCCATCTTTACATGAAATACTTGCTTGGTATCTCTAATTTTCTTGAAGTGATCTCTTGTCTTTCCCATTCTATTGTTTTCTTCTATTTCTTTGCAGTGATCACTGAGGAAGACTTTCTTATGTCTCCTTGCTATTCTTTGGAACTCTGCATTCAAATGGGAATATCTTTCCTGTTCTCCTTTGCCTTTCTCTTCTCTTGTTTTCACAGCTATTTGTAAGGCCTCCTCAGGCAACCATTTAGCCTTTTTGCATTTCTTTTTCTTGGGGATTGTCTTGATCCCAACCTCCAGTACAGTGTCACAAACCTCCATCCATAGTTCTTCTTCACTCTGTCTATCAGATCTAATCCCTGGAATCTATTTCTCTCTTTTACTGTATAATTGTAAGGGATTTGATTTAGGTCATACCTGAATGGTCTAGTGGTTTTCCCTATTTTCTTCAATTTGAGTCTGAATTTGGCAATAAGGAGTTCATGATCTGAGCCACAGTCAGCTCTCGTTCTTGGTTTGCTGACTGTATAGAGCTTCTCCATCTTTGGCTGCAAAGAACATAATCAATCTTATTTCGGTATTGACCATCTGGTGATGTCCATGTGTAGAGTCTTCTCTTGTGTTGTTGGAAGAGGGTGTTTGCTATGACCAATGTGTTCTCTTGGCAAAACTCTATTAGACTTTGCCCTGCTTCATTCTGTACTCCAAGGCCAAATTTGCCTGTTACTCCAGGTATTTCTTGAGTTTCTACTCTTGCATTCTAGTCCCCTATAATGAAAAGGACATCTTTTTTGGGTGTTAGTTCTAGAAGGTCTCGTAGGTCTTCATAGAACTGTTCAACTTCAGCTTTTTCAGCATTACTGGTTGGGGCATAGACTTCGATTACTGTGATATTGAATGGTTTGCCCTGGAAATGAACAGAGATCATTCTGTTGTTTTTGAAATTGCATCCAAGTACTGAAATTAGGGTTGACTATGATGGCTATTCCATTTCTTCTAAGGGATTCTTGCCCACAGGAGTAGATATAATGGTCATCTGAGTTAAATTCACCTATTCCAGTCCATTTTAGTTCTCTGATTCCTAAAATGTCAATGTTCACTCTCGCCATCTCCTGTTTGACCACTTCCAATTTGCCTTGATTCATTAACCTAACATTCCATGTTCCTATGCAATGTTGCTCTTTACAGCATCAGACTTTACTTCCATCACCAGTCATGTCCAAAACAGGGTGTTGTTGTTTTGGTTCCATCTCTTCATTCTTTCTGGAGTTATTTCTCCACTGATCTCCAGTAGCATATTGGCCACCTACTGACCTGGGGAGTTCCTCTTTCAGTGTCCTAACTTTTTGCCTTTTCATGCTGTTCATGGGGTTCTCAAGGCAAGAATACTGAAGTGGTTTTGTCATTCCCTTCTCCAGTGGACCACGTTTTGTCAGAACTCTCCACCATGACCCGTTCGTCTTGGGTGGCCCTACACGGCATGGCTCATAGTTTCATTGAGTTAGACAAGGCTGTGGTCCATGTGATCAGATTGGTTAGTTTTCTGTGATTCTGGTTTTCAGTCTGTCTGCCCTCTGATGGAGAAGGATAAGAGGCTTATGGAAGAAGCTTCCTGATGGGAGAGACTGACTGAGGGGGAAACTGGGTCTTGTTCTGATGGGAGGGGCCATGCTCAGTAAATCTTTAATCCAAGTTTCTGTTGATGGATGGGGCTGTGTTCCCTCCCTGTTATTTACCTGTGGCCAAACTATGGTGGAGGAAATGAAGATAATGGTGACCTCCTTCAGGAACTGCTACACTCAGTGCCCCCAACCCTGTAGCAGGCCACCGTCGACCCACGCCTCCACCAGAGACTCCTGGACACTCATGGGCAAGTAACGGTTAGTCTCCTGTGGGGTCACTGCTCCTTTCTCTTGGTTTCTGGTGCACACAAGGTTCTGTTTGTGACCTCCAAGAGTCTGTTTCCCAGTAACACAGTAAGCCTCATATAAAAACTTTTGTTCTTGTTCAGTCGCCAAGTTATGTCCAACTCTTCGCGACCCCAGGGACTGCAGCACACCAGGCTTCCCTGTCCCTCAACTTCTCCCAGAGTTTACCCAAGTTCATTTCCACTGAATTGGTGATGCCTTCCAACCATCTCTTCCTCTGTTGCCATCTTCTCCTTCTTCCTTCAATCTTTACCAGCATCAGGGTCTTTTCCAATAAGTTCAAGTCAGCTGCTTGTATCAGTCAGCTGTTCATGTCAATAAAAACTTACTGTATGAAATAAAATGTTTTCAAATAAATTCTTCATTTTCTATGTCTATATGAGCATATCAACAAATTATTTTTCTGTTTATATAAGTGGGTGTTCTGATATATATATAGATACACACATATATATAATGGACCTATTTTTTCCCCCTTGACAATGAGTCTTGGCCATCTTCATTGTCAATATTTAGAGATACAGATATCGTTCTTTTTAATGACTATATATATTCCACTCTGTGGCTGTACAATGGCTTAACAGCCCTCTGAATGGATTTATGTTGTTCTAATATTTCTGTTACCAGTACTGCTGTAACACAGAGGTGTGGGCCTGTATTTCCAAACACCACAGCAAATGAATTCATAGAAATAAAATATAATTATTTACTTTTATTTTACTAGATATGTATTGCCAACTTCTCTCCCAGAAAAGTTTACCAACTTATACTTGGTTTGGACTCTTCTTGATTGAAATATGATGACTAAGCAGTGATTCTTGGTTGATGGGAATAAATTTGAAATGCAGAGAAATGTGTCTGTGGCATTACTGGACAGAATGTATGGCAATACATGAATTGAAATAAATTTAGGTCATAACTTTTCTGAATAGGAGCTTACCTTGGGTCTGAGCCCAGTTTTGAGAATATATAGAATACTGCTAGCATCCATGGCCACTGCCCCTTGGCTCAGGAAATCTCCTCCAGTTCATCATCATGCTTAGTGATGGGCTTGGAAAACACTGCTTTGGTCGGCTTTTGTGTTTCTGTTGTTGTTCAGTTGCTAAGTCATGTCCAACTCTTTGAGACCCCATGGGCTGCAGCACTGCAGGCCTCCCTGTGCTTCACTATTTCCCGGAGTTTGCTCAAACTCATGTCCATCGAGTCGGTGATGCCATCCAACCCTCCCATCCTCTGTCACCCCCTTCTCCTCTTGCCCTCAATCTTTCCCAGCACTAGAATTCCAATGAGTGGGCTCTTCATATCAGGTGGCCAAAGTATTGGAGCTTCAGCTTCAGCATCAGTCTTTCCAATGAATATTCAGGACTGATTTCCTTTAGGATGGACTGGTTGGATCTCCTTGTAGTCCAAGGGACTCTCAAGAGTCTTCTTCAGCACTACAGTTCGAAAGCATTAATTCTTTGGTGCTCAGCCTTCTTTATAGACCAACTCTCACATTCATACATGACTACTTGTAGAGCCATAGTTTGACAATACAGACCTTTGCTGGAAAAATGATGCCTCTGCTTTTCAACATGCCATCTAGGTTTGTCATATCTTTCCTTCCAAGTAGGAAGCATCTTTTGTTTTCATGGATGCAGCACCCATCGTAGATAAGCCCATGTATCAAATAAGGAGAGAATAAATCTCTTTCTAACTAAATACTCCGCAACTACAAGAGAAGACTGTAAAGTGTGCTGAGAGCAAATGGATGCAGGAAGTCATTAGAATACAGGGTGTTGAAGAAGAAAGGAAGGAGGCCTATGGGTCAAGGAACTGACTGACCCTTGACCTCTGGCCCTGGCTGGACACTCCTTTTTGTCTAAGGGTCACATCTTCCTCTCCTTTCAGACTTCCTCTGTGCTTTCCTCAGGATGCCAGCCAATGTCCTATACTATCTTGCATAGCTTAAAGACAAAGTTTGGGAAATTCATTATATAGAACCCAAATGATACAAACTTCACTGCTGTGCAATTTCTGAGTCAGGGAAAAGTTCATTTAATTGGAACAATAAATCATTATTACTCATTCATTTAATCTCTAAAAGGCATAAAGTAGGCTTACAATATAGAATGCTGAAAAAATACAAGAAAGAAGGCAAATATTACCATAACCCCTATGCTTATGCATTATATATAATTAAAAGTGAAAACTCACTCAGATCACCTTTTTCTCTCTCCCACTCCAACTGCTATTAATAGTTTCAGGTCAGGTGCATCTTGGAATTTTTAATCTTTTCAGTAGTCCATATTAAAGAGAAAATGTCAGCTCTGATCTTCCCCACTGAGCAGCTAAAAACTCATAGAATGTTCTAGCACCTTTAGGAGACAAAGGAGAGAGAGAGAAGGAGGAAGGGAGAGGAAGTGGGAGGCTGCAGGAGGGGGTCAGAAATATCTGGGGCTGCCCTGGCTCCCCTACTGCTGTTTGTTGTTGCTTAGTCATTAAGTCGTGTCCAGCTCTTCCGACCCCCTGAACTGTAGCCTGTCAGTCTCGTCTGTCCATGGGATTTCCCAGGTAAGAATATTGGAGTAGGTTGCCGTTTCCTTCTCCAGGGGACCTTTCTTACCCAGGGATCGAACCCATGTCTCCTGCATTGGCAGGTGAATTCTTTATCATTCAGCTACCAGGGAAGTCCATCTCTCTGTTTACAGAGGTGCTTTTCAGCCCTTCACTCTTGATGCATCCTGGAGAACAGGATTCTCTCACTAATAAGATAATGATGATAAAATTAACTATAGCAATGATTTCTTGAGCATTTATTCTATGCCAGGTATTTAAAATGCATCACCCTCTTTAATTTCCATTTCACATTGAATCCTATTGTTATTTCCATTTCACAGATGAGGAAACTGAGGTCAAGAAAAGTTATACAGGTAACAAAAAGAGTTCAGAATTCCAGTGCACACAGTTGGACTCCACAGCACACATTCCTCCTGCTGTGAAGAAGCCCTGCAGACACAGTCATGTTACATTTGATTCTTCTGTAGAAAAGAATTTCCTGAAGTTATCCTTGGGGAAAGCTGCATTCCACATCTTTAGAAACCCACCCAGGCTAAGTCAGCAAGGTTTCCTACATGTACTTTTCTCCTGATGGGTAATTTCTAGAAGACTAGAAGGGTTCTAATCTGTAGCTAGACTGATCAGCTTTGTAGACTCTGTTGCTTAAAAAGAATGGGCCAGGGGTTTCCCTGGTGGCTCAATGGTAAAGAATCCACCTGCCAGTGCAGGAGACCTGGGTTTAATCCGTGGTCCGGAAAGATCCTGGATGCCTTGGAGCAGCTAAGACCATGTTCCACAACTATTGAGCCTGTGCTCTAGATCCCAGGAACTGCAGCTATTGGGCCCACATGCCCTAGAGTCCTTGCTCCGCAGCAAGATAAGCCAGCACAATGAGAATCCCGTGCACCTCAATGAAGAATGGCCCCCGCTCACTGCAGTTAGTGAAACCTGCTCACAGCAAGGAAGACCCAGCACAGCCATAAATAGAATTAAAGGAAAACAAACGGCCAGAAAACTTCCAAAATAGTGCTGAGGCAGAAAGAAGTACCGGACAAAAGCAGAGCTGTTAGTAAGGGAAGTTCAGAAGTTCAGATTTATTACCAGTGTCTTAAAAGTTGGTATCTAGGAAGCTAAATAAAAGGTTTGGGGAATCAGGAAGTAATAAAACACAAACATTACTGGTAGTCCTTGGCATTGATGAACATCAAAGCCAGGGCAGCTTGGGGAAAATACTTAAATCAAAGGAACAGTTCTAAGTGGCACGTCAGAGTTGGGGAGGAAGGGTCTGAAATGTAAGGCTTGCTGGGGAGACTCATGGAAGGTAGAGCTGTCTGCAGACTGATAGTTGGGAAAAGGGAGGAAGGAAATGAGGTTGCATGTGGGGCCAGTGGATTGACGGGATGTAAAGTGTGATGCTCAGACACCAGCTGGTGGAGGCAGTGTCTCTCTCTCGGGGGAGATGGTCCCTCCCTTGTGTACTCTCTGACTCCTGCCACTTCTTCCCAGCACTGTATCTGTGGGCCTCTTTGTGGGGCCAGAAAGAAGGCACAGCTGTTCACTGGGTTGATGGCCTCACAGGCATGTGGCTAGGAGGAAGTCATGCCCAAGAAACATGGGAAGTCAAACTGATTTCAGGGAACATGACAGCATTAGCTCAAAGTGCTGTGTCTCACGCCCTGTCAGCTATCAAGAGACAGAGGTAAAATCGCTTGTAAAACCTTCTGAGAGGTTGTAAGCAGGTGGCCAACGAGAAGGAAGCCCTGAGCTCCCCCTGACCACTGGGAGAGGGATCTGGTGGATTGACCTTGGGATGTTCGATGACCCCATTAGCCTCTGTCAAACCCCAGAAGCTGCCTCAGAGTCCAGGCTTGTAGGACAGAGCCTGGTGTGATCAGGTAGAGGGAACGTGAGAGGTAAACTAGCTGTATGGCTTGAGAGTCAGTCATGCAAGTGGCTAGAACATGAGATCTGGAGTCCCATGTGGCTCTACTCACCCACTGTGGGATCTAGGACAAGTTACTCAACCTCCCTGTGTCTGAACTTGCTCATCTGTAAAACAGGGCTCAAAATTGAATTCTTTTATAAGGTCACTGTGAGAATGAAATGAACTAATACATGTTAAGCACTTGAACAGTGCCTGGAACATAAACAATCTATGTGTGTCATTAGTGATTATTACCAAAAAGAAACTAAAAAGTCCACTGATTTTTAGTAACAAACACTTATTGTGTTTTGAGCCTTTTACTAATCACTTCACCTGCCTTGTCACCTTTCATGTCTTAACTAGCTGTGATCAGCACACCCATTCTTCAGAGGAGGATGAGATCGAAGGAGTAAACACATTGCCTGGGGCCACACACAGCTTTCAAGGCCCAGAGCCAAGTTGCTGCTATTAAGAGCTAAGCAGGAAGTCTTGGAGGGAACATAAAGAAGGCAGGCATTGGATGTTATGAGGAGTGACCTTTGTCTTCACTAATATTGTATTTGGAAGGGGATCAGGCAGATGTGTTGGGTTCCAGCTACTTGGAGGAGTATGAATAGTTTTGTTCCCTACTTTTTTGGCTCATTACTTTGTTATCCTTTTCTAGCAAACAATCATTTCCCATCTGTGCTCTGCTGTGGTCCTCAAGCTTGCCTGTACATTACAGTCACCAAGGAGCCTTTCAAATCCTGACTCCCAGGCTTAGACCAATTAGGTGAAAATCTCTGGGGGTGGGACCTAGGCACCCATACTTTGTAAATTGGCCCAAGTGAGGCCAACCCACATCACTGTCTCAAAGCTTCTCAACCTTACAGGCCATTTTGAATCATCTAGGAATTTTTTGAACCATGCCCAGGGCCTTCCTTCCACCAGACTGAGTCACTCTGTCTGAGTTAGCACTCAGGACCTGTATTGTGTAAAAAGATCTCCAGGTGATTTGAATGTGCCACCAGAAGGACACTTTGGGCAGCAACCCAGGAGAAAATATGTTATTTTTAAGAAAAAAAGAGAGGTAAAATTCAGGACATCAACCATTTACACATTCATGACTTCGATTTTGAGTTCACATTCTACATCATTCTTGTGACAACTCAGTCAATGACAAATACCACACACTGAGATCTGTCAGAAGGAAAGAGTCATACAATAACTCACATTGACATATTTGCAAGACATGATCCAAGGGGCCTTTTGGGGACGTTGTAAGAGCTATTGAGGCACTTCCAAAATGATAAAGAAACAAAGGAGCTTTGAAGACACTGGATCCGGTTCTCTTTGCTCGAGGTCACACAGCAAGAAATTTTCACGTTACTAAGAACAGCTGCTGCTCCTGTCACGTCATCTGAAATCCAGACCCTTAGAGTTTATTGAATTTATGAAAAGTCTCTGTGGTGGAGCTACAGTCGCAGATTCCAGGTGGGTAGTGAGGGTGGATCAGAGCCCACACTGTAAGGGTGATGAGCAGGATGGATCTGGGTAGAGATCATCTTCATCAGTGTGTGTGAGCTTCGTTCTGTCCTCCTCGGCTGGTACCTGGCCTGACTGTGAGGTGAGCTAGAAAGTGGACAAGGAGTGTTCAGTATTCATTGTCTTTTCTATTTTATGCCAACCCCCTTCACCTACTCAGAGCTGCTCTTTTCTCCTGAGCCTGCCCTAGGAGGGAGGTGACTCGGTCATCCTTGGAGGTTAGGTGGTCCTAAGCCCAGCATGATCCTACTTGCCATGTGATTTTGGATAAACCTCTTTACTGAGCCTCAGTTTCCCTATCTGTAAAATGGATCAATAGCATCTATTCCAAAGGATTAGAGGAGGCATATTAGGCATTTAAAGTGGCCAGAGTAGATGTTTTGCATTACCCACTGCAGGCTGGTGTTTGGGGAGAGAGGCTTTGTGGGCTATACAGGCCTACATGCTGGTGATTGTTGAAATCTGGGTCATCACAGAAATGTGTTAGTTGGGGAACCAGGTCCCACCACTGACTTGTATGGCCTTATGTCAAATAAGTGAGTTGTTCCTGCTAGTTCTCTTGGAAATACAGAAATTCATCAGTATTTCATTTCATGTAAAAATGAAGTAGAGGTTTAGAGTTTTTGGAATAACTGGGAGAGAGGCTGGGACCTGAAACCTGGGACCTGGGACTCTGCTGCAGTGCTTGCACCTGGACAAATGTCTCCTCGAGCAACAAAATACAAAGAAACTATAAGGGACTAAAAATAACTGTGTGCATGTGTAATTGAGGCAAATTATGAACAACAAGATACAAAAAGATGAAAAATCCAACGGCTACTTCTGAGGAGCAAGGCGCAAAAGCAGGGTACGGTACATGCGCCCTACACACAGCACCATGAGGCGGTGGGCAGGCCACCTAAGCCGCCCCTCTGGACAGACCCCTGGGCCACCCCTACCCTCACCCCTCAGAACCAGCTCCTATTTTTTTTTTTTTTAAGGAATCTCCATACTGTTCTCCATAGTGGCTGTATCAACTTACATTTCCACCAACAGTGAGTGAGGGTCCCCTTTCTCCACATCCTGTTCAGCATTTATTGTTTGTAGATTTTTTAATGATGGCCATTCTGACCAGGTGAGGTGATACCTGATTGTAATTTTAATTTGTGTTTCTCTAATAATGAGCCAGGTTGAGCATCTTTTCATGTGTTTGTTGGCCATCTGTGTGTCTTCTTTGGAGAAATGTCTGTTTAGGTCTTCCACTCAGATTTTGGTTGGTTTTTTTCTGGTATTGAGCTGCTTGTACATTTTGGAGATTAATTCTTTGTCATTTGAGATTAATTCTTTGTTTCATTTGCACTTATTTTCTCCCATTCTTAAGGGTGTTTTAAAATCATGATTATTGTTTCCTTGCTGTGCAAAAACTGTAAGACCCCAAAATCCCACCACTGGGTGTATACCCTGAGAAAACCATAATTGAAAGAGACACATGTACCCCAATATTCATTGCAGCACTATTTACAATAGCTAGGACATGGAAGCGACCAGATGTCTGTTGACAGATGAAAGGGTACAGAAATTTTGGTATCCAATATATATACAATGGAATATTACTCAGCTACTAAAAAAAGAATGCATTTGAATCTGTCCTAATGAAGTGGATGAACCTAGAGCCTATTGTGCAGAGTGAAGTAAGTCAGAAAGAGAAAGACAGATATTGTATATTAATGCATATATATATGGAATCTAGAAAGATGGTACTGATGAATCTATTTGCAGGGCAGCAATGGAGGTGCAGACATAGAGAACAGACTTACGGACATAGTAGGGGAAGGAGAGGGTGGACGTATGGAGAGAGTAACGTGGAAACATATACACTACAATATGTAAAGTAGCCAGTGGGAATCCGCTGTGTGACGCAGGGAGCTCAACTTAGGGCTCTGTGACAACCTACGGAGGTGAGAGGGGGCTTTAAGAGGAGGGGACACATGTATACCTGTGGCTGATTCATGTTGATGTATGGCAGAAACCAATACAATATTGTAAAGCAATTATCCTCCAATTAAAAAAAAAAAACCAGCTCACGGCCCCCACCTCCCCCACAGTCAGGGAGTGAGCAAGGACACCACCTGTTACTTGTTTTCACTCCCTTGTGCTGCAGCACAAGTCCCAGTAAAGCCTTGCCTGAGTTTCTCTAGCACTGGTCAGTAACAACAGTGTCTACTACATTCTAAGTTAAAGTATCTAATTATTCAATTTCAATTGTCAGTTCTCTTAGCAAAAAATGCTGGAAGTGACTTTTCCATTTATTTTACTAATTGAGTGTATTGGGGAAAGGACCAACACACATTAAAAGAAAAAACCCAAACTTCCCGAAGGGTTTCTTTCAGCAAAGCATGAGGGAGGGGCATTCCATCAGCTCATGCACAATTCTCTAATTGGTTGACAGTGAGGTAACAGGGGCGTTAACCTTATCAATCTTCAGGTGCCAGCAGGTCGGGGGGTGGGGGGTTATGTGCTCATGATCATCAAGTAGTTAATCATTCTGGTGGTGGTTTTTAGCATCTGAACAACTTGAGAAATATGTGTGTCAGGGTACTTCAGAGAGGACCTACAGCAGAGGCTATAGGGGAGGGGTCTGTCCTGGGAAGGCCCCATGCACAGACTGGAATCCATACTGCTCACTTTCTGCAGTTGAGCGGTGGTTTTTGCAGGTCTGGGCACGGGTGCACTTCAGATATGTTTTATTCACTCTATTCCCTGCCATCCTCACAGACCCTCGATGGGTCCTGTGGACAGGAAGCTCAAAGGTGCTCCGAGTAACTGTGTCATCTGTCTCCCCACCGCCATGGCAGCCAGGCGTGAAGAGAGGGGATCTTGATTAAAAAGTGAGAGGTAAGTGCTTTTCCTTCGATGGTGTTATGATATGTGTATGTACAGGCGTCCTTAAAAAATATCCAGAGCAAGAGGATTCACAGAGGAAAATGTGGAAACCTTGTAAGACTGAGTGTCTTACTTCTACTTTTGTATGTCATTATGTGTCTTTCAACTTTATGTGTGATTTTGAGAGTCTTCTCGTTTGTTAATATTAATAGTTGTCATTTTCTGGTTCCATGAAGAAAGGAACCCTTTCTTCATGGAAGGAAGAGCCCTTCCTTCCAGGATATGCTCTTTGTCCTTTCGGGGACATCTGTTCACAGGAGATAAATATACTGTAATATACTTTCTCAAATGCATTTCCCAGTGAGACCTGCCTTGTCTCAGAATTCAATTTCTTTTTCTAGAGAAGACACTGTATTCTTTCCAAAAATTAAAGAGAAATAGCTATTTAAATATAATTTCAGGGAGAAGATATATTTCTGATATAAAAATAAAGCATATTATAGAGCCTATATACTTGAAATTTTTGACTCATGTGGTTTAAAAAATCAATAGTATAAGACTTAAATTATAGGATGGCATATTCATTGGCACAGTTGTCACTGATGGCACAGTGGCTCAAAGGGGTCCTGAGATGCTGCTCAGCTTGTATGAAACCAAATCTGCAGAAAACTGAGAAAACTGTGAACTGTTTCAGGACCAGTCAGTACATTACGCAGTACTTGAGTACTTAAGTACATTACTCAGTACTTGAGTAAATGTTTGTGTGGGAGAGGTTTTGTATCCTGGGCAAAGTAAAAGTAGATTATAAACTGTGACCCCTGGGAGGTAACAGTTCAACAAACGAATCCTAAGGGATAAATCTCAAAGATGACTTATTGGCTATTAGAGCATCATCCATACTACAAACTCCAATCAGCTCTGTGCCGTTAAGATTTCAGGGCATGAGTCCCAGGAGGGAGTGGTGAGGTGAGGGGTCGGATGGTCTTGCTAGGGGACTAGCCAAATAGACACATAGATGCCATGATGATGTCTAGAATCCGTACCCAGCTCTGCCTCTAGAAGAATCATGTGGTTCAGCCACATTTCATTTCAGCATAGGTCCATCTTCATTTTTTCTAGCCTTTTCCATATTTGGATTAATTAGGATGATTATGGTACATCGAGCAGAAGTCAGTCCAGGTCAGGCAATGTTCAGTGAATGGGCTGTGTGTCTGATGTCTGCTCTGGAAACAAAATTGGGACTGAACTTTTCATGAGAGACTCTCCAATCCAGAAAGTCTAGGTATCTGTTCCTGAAGTGGTTCTGTAAGTTGACTCTTCATAAATAAATCATTTGAGCTCACACCCTGGAAGGTAAACTGTGCACATGGTATTGTACACCTGACACATGGATAGACACACATGCAGCATGCTGTTTCATCAGAGATTAAAACAAGTGCTTTGGCTTCCGCAGCAGCAAGGTGTCAGGGACCAACTCGGTACCTTGGAGGATGAGAAACTGTGAAGTCTAGGGGACAGGAAGCGCTCACCTCAGAAGAAGAAGAACCTGCTGATCCCTTCATTTTCAAGGGTTGTAGGACCCTGTGTGGATGGAGGAACATAAAAGGCAGGGTTATTGTGGGCTCCCACGATCGTAGTAGGTTCTAGAGAGGATGGGAGAAGAGGGTTAGAAACAGTGATCTGAATGACTCTTGCAAGAAATTTTGCTTAAAATTGAGAAGTAGGTAGAAGTCTGGGGAATTTTCTTTGGGGAGAGAGGAGGAACGATTGGAATGCTTGGCAGTGTCCTCTAAACCGGGGATAATGCGTTCAGTGTCAAGGCTCTTGTTTGATTTTGAGCGACTGAGTGTCAGAAGATTTGAAGCCTTGAGACATTTCTAAGCACTCATGGAAGATTTAAAGTGTCTTCAATGGAAAGAAAGCAGCAGCTAGTCTGGTCTTCTCGGGGGAGCAATGAGCCAGGCCTCTGCGAGCTTGCTGTGTGGGGAGCTGCTGAGGGCAGGGTGGACTTTACTTGTCCCAGAGGACCCTGCTCCACCGTGGTCCACTCACCCTGGGGTTCTGTCCTTAAACAATCATACCAAGGATTGATTGGTAGGGGGTTTACCAGTTTTTCATGAAATTGGCCACTACAGATTATGGGAACAAGATAACAAGACACACTGAATGCTTTAGTAAATTATTATGGAGTGTAATAACCCAAAGTGAAGTGAAAGGGTTAGTTGCTCAGTAGTGTCCAACTCTTTGCAACCCCATGGACTGTAAGTCATTGGGCTTTTCTGTGTATGGAATTCTCCAGGCAAGGATACTGGAGTGGGTAGCCAGTCCCTTCTCTAGGGGATCTTCCCGACCCAGGGATTGATCCGGGTAGTGTAATAATTAAGTGAGTGAAGTTGCACAGTTGTGTCCGACTCTTTGCGACCCCATGGACTGTAGCTTACCAGGCTCCTCTGTCCATGGGATTTTCCAGGCAAGAATACTGGAGTGGATTGCCATTTCCTTCTCCAGTGGCTCTTCCCGACCCAGGGATCGAACCCAGGTCTCCTGCATTGTAGACAGACGCTTTACCGTCTGAGCCACCAGGGAAGTAGTGTAATAATGGTTTCTACTTATTGAGTCACTATGCTGGGTATTTAGTATACTTTAGTTTTATTTCTTATAGCAGTCCTATAAGGCAGGTACTTCGATCTTCATCTTTTTTTTTTCTTCTATTTTTTGGCCGCACTGCCTAGTTTCCTGACGAAGGATCCAAGCCATGCCCCCTGCCATGGAAGCATGGTGTCCTAACCACCGGACCACCAGGGAAGTCCCTGATATTCATCTTATAGACTAAGAACCTAAAGTGAAGATCAATGTGATGTCCGCATCATTGGCAGGCAGGGCTGCTGTTCAAACCCATTCTGTTTGAGTCCAAGGTTTACACTGTGTAACACTGCTTCGCTATTGATTCTGGTGACCAGGAATTTGCTTAACCTTTTTAAGATTCTATTTTTATATTCAGCTTTTAGCTCTTGAAGTAGGACATGGAGGAAGATTCCATGATTGTTGTATAAACTGTCCACCACATATAGTAGCAAATTGCTTAGTTTCATCTTCAGTTTATTTCTCTCAGATGTTAAAAGCTACCCGATAAACCTAATATTCTGAAATGTGAAGAGCAGACATTTATTCCATTTATGTTATTTATTGTTTGTGTATTTCTGTCTTGTTACTTCTCCATCTTTCTATTTTATGAGTCCACGGGAAGTATGTGTTTATTTGTTTATGTGGCTGTGTCGGGGTCTTAGCTGTGTCATGCAGGACCTTTTGTTGCAGAGCACGGACTCTCCAGTTGCAATGTGCAGGCTTAGTTGCCCTGTGGCATGTGGGATCTCAGTCCCCCGACCAGGGATCGAACCCACTCCCCTGCATTGCAAAGCAGATTCTTAACCACTGGGCCACCAGGGAGGTCCCTGCTCCTCCATCTTTTCCACTCCTCACTACAGAGTCATATCTTTAAACCCTCTCTTCTCCTCATGTTGTGGCGGGTCTGCTGCTCCCCCTGCCCCGCCCCGTTTGACATTTTCTGGACTCCCCTTAGCCGTGAGGTCATTCTTAAGCAGGATTTTGCACAGAGTTCTTATCGTGAATGCATTATGGTTTTGAATAAGGCTAGAAGTTCTATTTTGTTTCCATTATATTCAGAGAACTTCTATTACAAAGATTAGGCCAAAGGCGTCAACAGTTCACTGGACTGATGTCTTTAAGCTCAGTTTATAGTGACTCTTAGATTCCTTTTGAAAGTTATGGGCTTGGAGCCTATTCTTCATGATTCAAAACAGCATTTCCCTAGCTGGGTTTTACGAAACACTGTTCAGCGTGATGTGACTGAAATGCCATTAAGAAGGTGAACTCAATGTCCACAAGTTTGGAAACTGCTGTGTGTGCTCTTTCTCTTCCTAGGACTGACAGTACATAAGAAAAGCTAAGAAGTCACATCTAAAGGATGTGACTAAAGCTAAAGGATGTCGCAGGTAAAGTTTTGCTAGAAGCAGATCTTGCAGTAAGGATTCAAGGGCAAGTAATTACTTTGGGACTCTGGAAAGCACAGAAGAGAAGTGGGGAAGTGATATAGGAATGGGAAGGAAGCCAACAAAGCGTGCATTATCGTGCTGGCCATTACTTTCGGGAAATTCTGGGAGACTCTTCATGCCTCAGAGTTGTCCCATCTGTCCGTCATCACTGATGGCTGTTCCCGATTCTTGTTCTTCCAGTCTGTTGCTGGCAAAGCAGCCTTCTGGGTTTTGGAAAAATCCCTTAGGCAAAATAGATGCAATGGCCATCTGAAGTCAATTAGAGGAATGTAGGAGGAATACAGAGCATGGACATTGCCTGCTATGTAGTAAGAATCCTGTTTAATTTAGTTTAACCACAGATTTTCAAACCCCAATTGAGCATGAAACACTTGTTCTTCAGTTCACTCCTACTGTTTTGACTGCTATGAGAATTGACTCACTGCAGAGAGATTCAATGAATGAGAATGAATGCACCAGAGCTAGGGACAAGTAAACATGACTGTAACCATATGAACACCTTTTGTACATGACTATAGTATGAACTGTACTAAGGGAACACTCAACACTTTTTACTTAAGGTGTCTAATGGTCCTTGTCTGAAACAAATTCGATTGTTAACCGTTTCATTACATTTTTCCATGTTTCAGTGACCTGGACATTCCTTAGAGAGTTGCAGGTTTGGAGAAATTAAATTGCTGCATAACAAGCGTTGACTTTAGGAAGGTTTTGAGTTTCATTTTGCATGAAATTGTTAATAATTCAATACAGAAACATGGTGGAGACCAGCAGTTCCTAACCTTTTCTAAGGAAATGGCTTCTTTATGATGTAAAATCATGTGACAGATTCTTCATCTAATAATGTGCTCGTTTCCCTAGTCTTTAGTAAATACGCATATGAGTTAGTGTATTCTCTGGAATAATTACTTGACCCCAAGCCATAGGCTGGGTTTCTGCCACTTAATTATTAGAGAAGGGGAAGCCACTTGCAAAGAACGGCTCTTGGTGTGGAAAATGGAAATGTATCCGGGGTTCTCCTGCTTAGGAATCTTCTTACACCTAGAAACTTCTTCTGGGGTGGCTATTTCGGGAATGTTTCCAGCCTTCTCATTTATTTCTTCATTTATTTGGCTGCACTGGGTCTTAGTTGTGGCACGTGGATGCTTAGTTGTGACATGTGGGATCTAGTTCCTTGACTGGGGGTAGAACCCAAGTCCCCTCCATTGGGAGTATGGAGTCATAGCCACTGGACCCTCAGGGAAGTCCCCATCCTTCTCATTTTGACAGTTTACCTTACTTTGGTCATCCACGTCAGGTCTGAGCAGAAAATCATACCCCAGTTGTATGGTTCAGTGACTCCTTCCTTTCCTTTATAGCAGCGAATTTTGTCCCAGTAGAATGAAGCCAAATGAGTGATATGGAAAAAAGCCCCATGGCTGGCTGGCTGTTGATTCTATGTTTGTCGTTACCTGGGGGCCCGGTACTTGAGACATGTCTTCATAATCTGGGTAGTGCCTCATCCCAGATGGCATTTGAGAGCAGTAATTCAGCTTCAGTGGGTCCTGCAGATTCCCTTACAAAGCTGTGAGAAGAAACAGAAGACTATTTTGAGTAGTTACTGCCTTATTGACACTTCTGATTTCTTCGGGGGTACAAATCCTGCAGCTTCGTGCCCTGGTTTTGCTGGGGTTGTAACTGCTGCCAGTTATTTCTAGCTCAGAAAAGAGAGAGGGCTCCTGTCAGTTCACTCCATTCAGTGATAGCAGAGGAAACTTCATGGCACAGTTGGGAAAACATTCTTGCTTTTATTGAAGGAATAAAAACCGGTATTCTGTCTAGCAGAGAAACACTTTATGTTGTCAGAAAGACAGTCATTTTTAGCTTTAAAAAAAATCTACTAATTGAAAACTGGTTTTGTGATGCAAATGTACCGCCAGTGACTCAGCTACTGTGAAGTGTAGAAGCTGCTGAGAGGCCAAGCTGAGGCCTGGAGCCTCCAGAGTATTCTGAAAAGAGGTTGAAACTTACTCAGATTTGAAGGTTACCTTTCTTACGATGAACAGCGTCTCTGTCAGGAAAGTTTTGATATACAGTCCTTTCACATTTAACCCCCTCTGAAAAATAAGCCACCAGGAGAGAAGTCAGTATATTTCTGACTCTGGGTTTAAATGCTATTCAATCATTTATTAGGTGTGTGCACTTGAATAAGTTACTTCATTAAGCCTTAGTTTCCCCATCTGTAAAGCAGAGCAGACAACATAATCTATCTCATGGAATTGTAGCCACATTAAATGAGGTATAGCATGGTGCCTTGCATGGTACAGTGGCCCAAATAGTGCTAGCTATTTTTATTCTATTATAAATAAAATGAGCTCCCCTGGTGCTCAGATGGTAAAGAGTCTACTTGCAATGCTAGAGACCCAGGTTATCTGACAGTAGCTAATACTTTATACCTACCCTTAAGTCCTAACTTCTGACTCTTGTCTTATGCTTTTTTTGTGTGATGTGCTAATAATACCCTTTAGCCCAGGACCACCAGGAACATACCTGCAGTTGAATAAGCACATTTGTTACTTGTGGGAAGTAGAACACAGTCCAGCGCCTGCTTCACCACTTCTCAGCTCCCATTTCTAGGAGACCTCCATGCACATGAATTGAAGTTCATTTCTTTTTTTTTTTTTTTCTGTTAATCTGTCTTGGGTCAATTTTATTATTAGTCTGGCCACAGGAATTCAGGAGGGGTAGAGAACCCCTTCCTGGCACTGAATTCTGGAGACTGTGTCTACTGGGAGAGTCACATAGTCCAGCTGTAAGTGCCAGTCCAGTTCCTGAATGTTGGAAGCTGCTCACCTTTCTTTCTCAACTCTTAGAGTATTCTGAAGACATATTCCAATGATTAAAATGAATATTGCATCCATCTCCCATGAGGAGTTGATTAGGATCCTAGAGAAGTTTTCAGGAAAGTCATCATACATTTATTCATTTAACAAAGATATATATATATATATATATATATATATATATATATATGTATGTGTGTATATGTATATTTGGAATTGACTTCTGGGCATTGTTCTATGTGCTGGGGCTTTGACAGTAAACAAAGGTAGACAGCATATTTATTCTAGAGGACCTTGCATTCCAATTAGGGGAGACAGATAAACAGGAGACAAAAGGAGACATCACATAGGTGGCTCAGATGATAAAGAATCTGCCTGCAATGCAGGAGACTCAGGTTTGACCCCTGGGTCAGGAAGATCCCCTGGAGAAGGGAATGTCTGCCCACTCCAGTCTTCTTGCTTAGAGAATCCAATGGGCAGAGGAGTCTGGCAGACTACAGGCCATGGGGTTGCAAAGAATTGGACACAACTGAATGACTAACACTTCACTTTTTAAGAAGGTAAACAGGGTGTTTGGAAACATCAGGTTTCATTCTGTGTTTTTGTTATCCCTGAAAAATAGTACTTGGTGAGTGGGTTTCTTCTTTGTGCAAGATTTTCTTTCTTGTCCTTTCTTATCTTATCTTTCCTTTGTTTCCCCACATTGGTTGTCAGGGTCCCTGAACAGAACAGGTGTTGTGAAGGCCTGTGGGTTAGCTCTTGGCTTTCCCACCATTCTGTGACCCACATGTCAGCTGTGCTCTCAGCCTCTAACTCCAGAAGCCACAACTACTCTTTCTGTGTTCAGCCCATGACTGGATGCAGACCCAGCACTGCTTTGTCATTACTTGAAGAATCTACTTACCCAGAAACCTGGTAGATCAAGATTCATTGAGGATTTTATAGTAAACACGGAGGAGACTTACCTCAAATGTTCACATCATACAACTTCAGCATCTCCATTGTTGTTGCTATTGAGTCGCTCAGTTGTGCCCAGCTCTTTTACGACCCCATGGACTGTAGCTCGCCAGGCTCCTCCATCCATGGGATTCTCCAGGCAAGAATACTGGAGTGGGTTGCCATTTCCTTCTCCAGGGGATGTTCCCGACCCAGGGATTGAACCCATGTCTCCTGCATTGCAGACAGATTCTTTGCTGCTGAGCCACCAAAGAAGCCCAGCATCTTCATGAAGAAAATCTATTTTGTCCTCAGTTTGGTGGCAATCGAGTTTTCCTGCCTATTTTTCCCCAAAGAAAGAACTTTTCTCTATTTCTTGGATTTTCTTTGGGGCACCTAAAAATGTTCACCTCTGTATCCTGGAGAGTGATGAAAGCTATCATTGTGAGGCATTCTTTTCTGAGCTATTACTGAAATAATAACTGTCTATCAGCTTCATTCTAAAGCCACTTTCTTGGCATGGAGCAGTCTCTGCTCTCCTAGCTGTCCACCTCCCACATTTGAGAGTAAATATAGGAAGTAAAATGGGAAAAGTGTATAAGTAAATATAGTTCGTGTTTCTGCAGATGAGAACTACAGTTCTGGGACATCAGTACATTTTAAATATTAATTTTAGCAAAGAGAACAAAGAACATTCAAAAAACAAATTTCCTCTTATCTCTTGGATTCAGATCTTCTTTCCTACTGTGCTTTTGGGCTTACTTATTTGTTGACTGCCTTTGCCACTTTTACAGATCTTGTCAATATACTGTTTGATTATCCTTGGTTGAAGCTAAGAGTTGCATGGAAAAATGAAATTCACAGTCCTTAAACTTTTTTTTTTTTTTTTGGATATTTATTTCAGCTTCTTGGAGCAGAATTGCAAAATAAATGTATTTGAATTTTATCTTCCTTGACTTTCCAGCCTGTCTTTGCTGAAGAAACATGTTGCAGTGATGAATACAGATGTTTGCAGTCAGTACTATGGGCTTGTATTGAAGGTTTACTGTGCAGAACGGAAACTGGTTCAGAAAAATCCCTAACAAAACCTTCAAAAGAAGCAACTCAGAACCTACACTCTTTTCCACAGGAGTCTTTCTTGTCTTCATTTCTAATGATTTCATGTGTTTTTGGAGGGAGTTTGTGAATGTAGTGGTTGATTTCACTTTAGACATCGTTTTTTGTCAGAAATGATTTATAAAAGTTAGATGCATCTTACACTTATACCTATATCTCCTCTTTCCTTAGAATTAGAAATGAGAATTTATCTTCAAGGATTTGAATCTGAGCTAGAATTTATCTTCAAGAGACTCTGCAAGGGGGATGTCAAGAGTGATAATAACTGCTCTTGTTTATTTTTAATACTTGCTATTTTGTTTTTATGAAAAAAATCTTTAACTTGGGGTGATATGCAGAGCCTGGTGTACTTATGGAATGAATGCCTTTAAAAGTTCTCCAAGCCCAATTCTGATACCATTCTTGCTAGTTTGGGGCAATCTCTTTCTGTGCTGTCCACGTTTCCAGCTACTGTTAGTGGTTCTAGGGGGGAAAGAATGATCATAAAGATAATTACAATTGCTTGCATTCATTTCATGCCTGTTTTGTTGAGGTATTACATGAGGTGTTTATGAACAACTTCCTGTACACTTGAGTTACTGAAGGATTTTTAAACTCTTTTAAAAAAGGAGCTCAGATCACAGCTTTGCTTGAGTTGCTCTGAGTGAAATTGCTCAGTTGCTTCTGCTTTTTGTCTAGGACCATCTTTTTTTTTTTTTTTTTCTTTTCTTTCTTTTACTTGTATTCTAATGTGTTTGCTTACAAGTTACAACAAATAAATTCCATACACATTAAGGAAAGGATCTTACATTTTTCCAGGTTTTTAGCTATTAATTTTTGCTTGTTGAAATCATCAAAATAGCAACACATTTTATTTTTCCCCAAACTCCTCTCACATCCGGACTGCCATATAACATTGAGCAGAGTTCTGTCTAGGGCCATCTTGAATTGACCACAAAGCCTGGAAATGGAATCCTCTGCTCAATATTGAGAGAGAGAGTTTGTAAAAATTGGCAAAAATAGGGGCAGCAAGCGGTTTCTTTTGCTATGCTATCCCCTTTTCTGCAGTTCTAGAATTTTAGTTTCCTTGGTCAGTTGCAGTGTTATCAGAATTCAGTGAGATAAAACCTGCCGTCAGCCCCCAAAGCCCTAATTTCCTCTGCGTCCCACTTACATTAGCATTCTCCAAATGTAAGAGGGGATTCAGAGGTCAACTGGCCAGGTTGGAATCCTGATCCCTGCATATCTAAACATGTCTCCTCTCTCCTTAATGTATCAAGGTGTGAGCTTTTGAAAATGTCCCCCCAAAGCTTAAGAAATCATCTCACTCACTGGATTCAAACTGAACTCCTTGAAATGACTAATGAGTACCTTCAGCAGCTCCAACAACAGATGCCAACTTGATGAATGAGAACCAAGAAAATGCTAATCCCATGTGAGCCTGAAGGTATAAAATGATAGAACCAAAGTCTTTGGGGGCCACCCCAGCTAGAGTGGTAGAAATGATCTTGGAGTTTGAAACCAGAAGACCTTGACAATTCAGAGAGAAACTCTAAGTGTGAGTAATTTTCAGACCAGTTATGTAGTCCCTCTATAAGACAGAAATGATAAAAAAAAATACTCATTTTACAAGGAAGTGAGTATTGAATGGGAATTATGAGTATTAAAACACTTTGTAAAATGTAAACCTCTCTGCAGATATTTGTTGTTTGTGTTATTGATATTGTTGTTAATGAGAACTAATTAATTAGAAAGGTGAAAGTTCCAAAAAGTGAGGAGGGGACTCTTATTGAACCTTATGATTCCAAGGTGCTAAAAAATGAGTGACTCTAGATTAGAGGAGCTTGGAGAGACAGATATCCAGAAACCTAAAGACCAGAATTATGGAAATTTCACTCTTGACATCTTGCATGAGTTTTTTAAAAATTTATTTTTATTTGGAGGATAATTATTTCACAGTGTTGTGTTGGTTTCTGCCATACAACAATGTGAATCAGCCATAGGTATACACATATCCTTTCCGTTTTGAACCTCTCCCTCATCCCCATCCCACCCCTGTAGGTCATCACAGAGTACAGAGCTGAGCTCCCTGTGCTATATAGCAATTCCTCACTAGCTATCTATTTTACACATTGCATAAGTTTTTAAAGGGAAGCTTCAGGTCTCAGTTCAGTTAGGATCAATAAACTGTTACTGAAATACTTGTTCCAAGTACTGTATCAGGTGCTGGGGTTCTGAGATGAATGAGACCTCATTCCTACCCATTAGAAGCTACAGGCTAAGGGAGAAACCAACATAAGCAGACTATTTGATATATTGTGGTAGGGTTAGAATGGAGGGATATTCACTGTGGTCACCAACAGTCCCTAGATCTTCAAAGCCAATGGAGATTTTAAAATTCTTATAGGAATACTCTTCTGTATATCTCTGTGGTTGACCTCCCCAATGACCTGCAAACTCCCACATTTAACTGTTTTTTTCTTTTTCCTTTTTTGTTCTTTATCAGTGTCAACCTGTCCCATATTGAGTCAATCGCTATACGTTGACACCTGAGTTACTGTTTGGATTTTTAGGTGTTTTGATAGTTTCCTATATTCCATCTTGTGATGGAATTGAAATTTTTTTCAGACCTTTCATAGTTACAATGCAAAATGTGACTTAGGTACTGCCAGTCAGATACACCTGCGCAGGACTCAGGGAAAGAAGCGGCATAAGAAGGCAGCTGTAGGAAGACTGATCTTCTGGGTTGTGGTAATGGGGGCATCCGGTTCTTCTGGGGCTCTAGAGAGAGAGTTTCTGGCATTCAGTGCCTGTGTGCTCTGGGCCAAGTGGTTGGTGGAAGGGGTGGTTTCTCTCCCGTGATTGAGCATTGCTCCTGAGTCATCTCAAGATGTGTATCATTCATAACGAGTTCTCTGATTCTCTATAAATTATGCAAGCTAACAAATATCTCTTAATAAATTATTTTCTATTTAAGACAGCTAAAGCATCGCTTGTAACTGCCAGTACTGACTGGTATGGGCCTCAGGTTAAGAGTTCTGATGTTATCTTTCAATGAAGTTGTACACACATTTGCATTTATGTGTTACAAACATTAATTTAAAAAAATAGACTTTATTTTCAAGAGTAGTTTTAGATTCAGAGCAAAATTGAGCCTGAAGAGATATCTCATATATCCCTTCCCATCACGCATGCACAGCCTCTCCCATTATCAACATCCTGCTTCAGAGGGTGCCATTTGTTACAAGTGATGAACCTACATTGGCATGCCATTATCACCCCAAGTCCATAGTTTATGTTAAAGTTCACTGTGTATTGATATGTATCCAGTATCATAGTGTCATATTGAACACTTTCACTGCTCTAAAAATCCTCCTTGACACACCAACTCATCTCTGCCACCACACTAACTCTTGGGAACCACTGATCTTGCTGTGTTCATAATTTTGCCTTTTACAGAATGTCATATGGTTGGAGTCACACAGTAGATAGCCTTTTCAGATTGGCTTCTTTCACTTAGTAACATGCATATAATTTTCCTCCATGTCTGTTCATGGTTTGGTAGGTCAGTTCTTTTTAGCCCTGAACAATCCATTGCCTGAATGTAACAAAGTTTATCCATTCACCTAATGAAGGACATCTTGGTTGCTTCCAAATTTTGGCAATTATGAATAAATCTGTTATTATCTTCTGTGTGCAAGTCTTTGTATAAACATAAGTTTCAACTAACTTGGGTAAAATCAAGGAGCATGGTTGCTGGTTCATATGGTTAAGGTTAGCCTTAGTTTTGCAAGAAACTGCCAAACTCTTTTCCAAGGTAGGCTGTACCATTTTGCATTCCTACCAGCAATGAATGAGAGTTCTTATTGTTCCATGTCCTTTTCAGCATTTGGTTCTGCCTGTGTTTGAATTTTGGCCATTTTTAATAGGTGTGTAGTGGCATCCCATTGCTGTTTTAATATAAAATTTCTTAATGACATATGATGTTGAGAATTTTTCATGCATTTTCTAAAATAATTTAGAAAATTTTAAATTTTAAATAATAAATTTATTATCCTATTTTGGATTTTCTTTATAGTTTACTATTTTTTAGTTACCAAAAAAAAAAAAAGATTTGCCCAGAACTCTCTTGAGTTCCGAGAAGACTTTGCATTAAGTTGAAGAAAGAAGGAAAGAAATGTTAGGGACAGAGAATAAGGGGATGATTGTGAAGAAATAAATTGTCAGGTGTGAAAAATGATGGTGGTGTTAAAATTGCTCAGTCATGTCTGACTCTTTGTGACCCCAGGGACTGTAGCCCATCAGGCTCCTCTGTCCATGCAATCCTCTAGGCAAGAATATTGGAGTGGGTTGCCATTCCCTTCTCCAGGGGATCTTCCCAACCCAGGGGTTGAACCCGGGTCTCCTGCATTGCAGGCAGATTCTTTACCATCTGAGTCACCAGAGAAGCCCATGTGAAAGAGAGTGAAGTTAAAAGCAGAATACTCCTAAAAATGAAATATTAAATGACAGATTATACTATTTCCTTTTAGAAAAGGCAGAGGAACCAGAGATCAAATTGCCAACATCCGCTGGATCATAGAAAAAGCAAGAGAGTTCCAGAAAAACATCTATTTCTGCTTAATTGACTATGCCAAAGCCTTTGACTGTGTGGATCACAATAAACTGTGGAAAATTCTGAAAGAGATGGGACAGTTAGAACTGGACACGGAACAACAGACTGGTTCCAAATAGGAAAAGGAGTACGTCAAGGCTGTATATTGTCACCCTGCTTATTTAACTTCTATGCAGAGTACATTATGAGAAACGCTGGACTGGAAGAAGCACAAACTGGAAGCAAGATTGCCGGGAGAAATATCAGTAACTTCAGATATGCAGATGACACCACCCATATGGTAGAAAGTGAAGAGGAACTAAAAAGCCTCTTGATGAAAGTGAAAGAGGAGAGTGAAAAAGTTGGCTTAAAGCTCAACATACAGAAAACAAAGATCATGGCATCTGGTCCCATCACTTCATGGCAAATAGATGGGGAAACAGTGGAAACAGTGTCAGACTTTATTTTTGGGGGCTCCAAACTCACTGCAGATGGTGATTACAGCCATGAAATTAAAAGACGCTTACTCCTTGGAAGGAAAGTTATGACCAACCTATATCTAGGTTGCTATCGCATATTCAAAAGCAGAGACATTACTTTGCCAACAAAGGTCCATGTAGTCAAGGCTATGGTTTTTCCTGTGGTCATGTATGGATGTGAGAGTTGGACTATGAAGAAGGCTGAGTGCGGAAGAATTGATGCTTTTGAACTGTGGTGTTGGAGAGGACTCTTGAGAGTCCCTTGGACTGTAAGGAGATCTAACCAGTCCATCCTAAAGGAGATCAGTCCTGGGTGTTCATTGGAAGGACTGATGCTAAAGCTGAAATTCCAATACTTTGGCCACCTCATGCGAAGACTTGACTCATTTGTAAAGACCCTGATGCTGGGAAGGATTGGTGGCAGGAGGAGAAGGGGATGACAGAGGATGAGATGGCTGGATGGCATCACCGACTCGATGGACATGAGTTTGGGTAAACTTCGGGAGTTGATGATGGACAGGGTGGCCTGGTGTGCTGCGGTTCATGGGGTTGCAAAGAGTCGGACACAACTGAGCGACAACTGAACTGAACTTTACAAAGTGGAGTTTCCTATTTACTTAACTTTTTTTACAAAGTGAAGGGTGAATAAGAGTTTCCTAAATGTCTACTGCTAGGCTGTTTAGTGAACAGGAGAAAAACTGTAAAATAGAATTTTATGTGTAGTAGTTCACCTATGACCTTAGGCTCTAGGAAGGCTCATTTTGAAGTGGATTACACTAAGTCCCCTACACACAAACCTTCAAGTTTCAAACTTTCAAAGATGCGAATGTGCCCCTCTGTGCCAGCTGTTGTACTATTGTACTTTTCAAGGTACTGTACTGTTAAGATCAGAGAAGGCAATGGCACCCCACTCCAGTACTCCTGCCTGGAAAATCCCATGGATGGAGGAGCCTGGTAGGCTGCAGTCCATGGGGTCGCTAGGAGTCGAACATGACTGAGCGACTTCACTTTCACTTTCACTTTTCACTTTCATGCATTGGAGAAGGCAATGGCAACCCACTCCAGTGTTCTTGCCTGGAGAATCCCAGGGACAGGGGAGCCTGGTGGGCTGCCATCTATGGAGTTGCACAGAGTCGGACACGACTGAAGCGACTTAGCAGCAGCAGCAGTACTGTAAGATTAAAAATGTTTTCCTTATTTTTTTTGTTTTTTTTAATATATTAATTTGTGTGAAAAGTATTATAAACCTATTACAGCACAGTATCACATAGCTAATCCATGTTAACTGAGTACCTAGGCTAACTTTGTTGGACTTACAAAATATTCAGACTTACAAACACACTCTTGGAACAGAACTCATTCGTAAGTAAGGGACTAAATGTAGTCATGCTCATTGTATAGGAATTGCTGCTGCATACTCACACTTTTACCAACTCTACAAGAGAGACTTTGCAAAGTATATTAGCCTAATTATTAGCAAAATTCACTTCCACTTTTTTTCCCTGGAAAATGAACATCTACCCATCATAAGGATGTTATTAAGATAAAATATGATAATGGTGTGAAGTTGTTTTAAAACATAACATGTTTTACAAAGGAAAATTGTACAGGATTGATTTTCTATTTTAGCCTCTCATTGATTCACAGTCATCTCAGTTATGGGACTTTTAAGGTACAATATTCGTCTAAGTTTAATGCAAGATTTATTTTGCTTCCTAAACTGATCTTGTCAATGAACACCTCACCACTTTCTTTTTTTTTTTTTGTAGTAAAATACCTTGTGGCTACTCAATAACATTTTTAATAATAAAGAATTGAAAGTATCATTTAATCATCATATACTATGTTATACATTCCAAAAGTTTTCAGTTAATAATCTTTTATTTTTTTTTGAGAATTTCCTCTCACATTAAATATCTTCCTTAATATTCATCTCTAAAACTTGATGTTGGGGTTTTGATGTGTTTCTATTTTTATAAGTAGAATGAAAACAATAACAATAGCAATTTTCTTATTATATTCAAAAGCCTTCAAATGCTATCTTAAATATCTTTTGTTGTCTACATATTTTTTTTCTTTTAGAAGAAAAAAAATTTTCTTTTCTTCTTTCTAGTTTTGTTGGAGTAGGTCTGAATAATGATATTTTAAAATAAAATGCCTTAAGAAGTGACTAGAAAACAGCATTTTGAGTAATAAATATTTTTTTTTAATAAGCATTTATTATACCTGATATTTGGGCTTCCCTAGTGGCTCAGTCAAAAAGAATCCACCTGCAGTTCAGGAAATGTGGGTTTGATCCCTGGGTCGGGAAGATCTCCTGGAGGAGGAGGGCATGGCAACTCACTCCAGTATTCTTGCCTGGAGAATCCCATGGGCTGAGGAGCCTGGTGAGCTGCAGTTCATAAGGTCTCTAAGAGTCAGACACAATTGAGCAACTGAGCAAGCACATATGGCTACTATTTATGTGAAGATGCAGTGATTATATTGTTTCATTGAATTATTGAAGGACAGCAATTGACAAAACCTGTCATGTTAAAAAAATATTTTTATCCTAAAAGTTGAGAGTTATGTTTTATTTGGTGAGGATTTTTACAATATCAAGCCCAGGAGGTAGTATCTCAAGTAACTCTGAGAGAGCTACTTTGAGGAAGCAGGGGTGGAGGGTGTGAGAGGAGCCAATTTATATATTAATAGAAGCTTTGCAACAAAGAGCGTATAGTCTGAATTGTCAAAAGATTATTGTTAAGTAAAGAATTAAAGAAAACTAGAGATTTTAAGGTATGTAGTGCTCTTCTAAGTATAGGAAGTTTCAGGAGTCTTGGCTCACTGAAATCACTCCATTGATAGGCATATCAGCTACCTGGGGCGTATCCTGTGCATCATAATTTCCTTAGGGCTCACTGTAGGGAGTGGCTGCAGTCTGATGGCTGCTAGATGGCAGGTATTTTTTCCTTCCTGGGTTCCCTTACCAGTTCACCATAGGCTGTGGCTGCAGTCGATCATGACTGTGACATCCCTTGTTTACTGGTATTACAGGCAAAATTACATTTATCAGCACATTAAAAAGGTTTTTTTAAATGATTCTATTTTTAAGGATCTAAAAAATCCTTAATAATTGCAAAACCAGCACATTAAAATTTCAGTGCTTAGCATTGCACGGTAATAACTTGACATTTAATTGTGGGAACAGTCATCCAAAGAGTGGTATCACTAGTAAAATAATAAATAACCTTTCAAAGGAGGAAATTAGAGGTAAATTTACTTGGCCCTGTGCTGGGCAGCGGAGTCCAGTGGAAAATAAAAGAGAGCAAGAGAATAAATTCTCTTTGGCAATGCTCAATGTGTATTAAATGGATTCAGCAAGCAAGGGAACATTAGTACAAGTTAAATGAAAACATCTTTAAAATGTGTGCAACTCGACATAAGTAGAACTGAGCTTAGTATTTTCTTCATCTCCTTTCATTCTTCAGCCAGCTTCTCCTCTTGATTTCTGTCTCAGTTGGTGGCTTTTATGCCCTCCCAGGTGTCTCTACCTGGCATCTGGAAGTCATCTGAGCTTCCTCCTTCTTTGTTAACTTTATGAGTGGCACAGTCTTATCAATGTTACCTCCTAAATTCATTCCCTTTCTTGGAATTCACTAGCTTCATTAAATTACCAGAAATGTTCCTGCCTTATCTCTTGCCACTTCTCTGTCTCACCTAGGAGACTTGTTTTTCACAACCTGCCCCAAGGATTGCTTTTTTTTTTTTTGCATTAAGATTGATTCCGACACCTGACTGTTCCAGTAAAACAGTCGTTCTTATCTCTGGCCACACTTTGGAATCACCTGCCGTGTTTCAGAAAACTAATGTACTTCTAGATATTCTGACTGAATGGGTCTGGGGTGCAGCCTGCAAGGGGATTTTACAATACTCTCCTAGTGATTCTAAGGGGCAGTCAAGGTTGAAAACCATAACAATAAATAAATCTCTTTTGTGTTGCCTTCTTTATCTTAAAACAACAGTTCTGGAGCTTGATTAAACATCAACATCACTGAGGTGCTTTAAAAAGCCCTGGCTTGGGGTTGTGGTGGATTGTGGTGGGGTTGTTGTGGACTCTAAAGTCATTGTTGTTGTTCAGATGTGCAGTTGTACCCGACTCTGTGACCCCATGAACTGCAACACTCCAGGACTCTAAGATATCCAACCAAATAATCCCAGCTTCCAGGGATCAAGCCCTTGTAAAGCCCCTCTTCTTGAGTGTGGTCAGGGCCCGTGACTTGTTTCTCACCCACAGAGCACAGCAAAGGTGATGGGCTGTCACTCAGTGATTATTGATTGTCTTAGGTTCTTTTCCCCTTTCCAGCTTGAAGAAGCCATCTGCCGTGTTGTCAGGAAGCCATGGAGAGAGCCAGGTGGCAAAGAACTGTGAGCAGCCTGAAGGAGCTGAAAGTGGCCTCCAGCCAACAGCCAGTGGGAAGGCAGGAACCTCAGTGTTACTGCCACAAAGAAAGAAATTCTGGTAACAATGTAAAGGGAGACAGATTTGTTACTGTTCATGGCTCCAGAAGGCTAAGCCCTGGGTGACACTTTGGTAGCATCTTTGCAGAGGACCCTCTTAAGGCAGCCCAGACTCCTGACCTGCAGAAGTAGAGAGATAATAAATGTGTGTGGTTTTAAGCTGCTAAGTTTGTGGTAATTTGCTTGGGGGCATCTTACACTAATTTGGGACCCTGTGTGTGTGTGTTAGTTGCTCAGCTGTGTCTGACTCTTTGTGACCCTACGAACTGTAGCCCACCAGGCTTTTCTGTCCATGGAATTCTCCAGGCAAGAATACTGGAATGGATTGCCATTCCCTTCTCCTGTAACTCTATTTATTTATAACCTACCTCAGGGATAGGCTACCCACTCCAGCATTCTTGGGCTTCCCTTGTGGCTCAGCTGCTAAAGAATCCACCTGTAACGTAGGAGACCTGGGTTCGATCTCTGGGTTGGGAAGATGCCCTGGAGAAGAGAAAGGCTACCCACTCCAGTATTCTGGCCTGAAGAATTCCATGGACTGTATAGTCCATGGGGTTGCAAAGAGTCAAACACGACTGTGCGACTTTCACTTTCACTTAAGATGAAAAGACACAAACTGCTTCACTGGTTAAATATCTGGATGCCTCTGGAATGGTCCAGTAGAAGTCATCCTCAAATCCATTACATTTAAGCCTTAAGATTCCAAAGCCCTCTCCTCCACTCCTGAAGCCTTTGTGGGAGTGGAAAATGCCGTTACTGTATGCAGTGACCAAGCCCTTGGTGCTTTCAGGGGTATCTGGTCTTATCAAGTGATGCTTGGTAGGAAATGTCCACGAAATGGTCCTGAGAACTTAACGAGGTTCCTGCAAAGAGAGGACTAACCGGATTAGTGAAACCAGTTCAGGTAAAGAATCACCATTCACTTTTCCCACATATGAAATCTTCCTATGGAGGCTTAAAGTTGAGAGCAAGGAGGGTTGAGAAGGCTCTCTGTAGGCATTTTCCTGCAGGATCCACCAATTGGAACAGACTCCAGGGGCCTAAGTGAAATCTAACCTTTCTCCTCCAAACCCAGCCATGGAATAGATGCCCTTCAGAAGAGAGTTTCTGGTTGTCAGCTGTATTCAGGCAAAGATTTGATGACAAGTCAAGGAGCAAGTGGCTGGGTTTCTATATAGGTTAAGAGTTTGAATGATACTGAATTTTAAGGTCCTTTCTATCTCTAAGAGTATATATATTCTAGGATCTGCACTACTCCTAAAATAATTCAGTGAGGAGGAGGTTCGTATCTAGGTAAATCAGCTGGTCATGAGTACTAGTCTACTGATAAATGTCCACATAGCTTCCTTCTTCTAGCAGCATCTATAAGCGTCTATAAAGTAGTTGTCTGCCTCAGAACTGCTGAGTCAGTTGCCTTTTAGAGTTCCATTAATATTGTCCTTTAATCATCATTTTAGTTTCCTTTTCTGCAGATTATAAAAAATGAGGTATTGTCTTATTAAAAAAAATGTGTTTCTGGAAATTTACATTTGGTTTTCATGTGTCACTTTACACATTAGCATTTAATTTGCCCTTTTGTAATAGCAAACTTTCTAGTGATTATCCTATCTTGAATTTCACATTATTAACAATATCCATTTTGCTTTCAAAATACAGTAAAGAATAAAATACATTTTTAATACCTTCTTTCACTGTATTAGATTAGAGACATTGAACATGCTTTGGAATGCCTAATGAAGTCACAGAGTACCTTCTTTTGAAATAATTTCTTGAAGTTAATAACTCTTTAATACTATCAGGTCAGGGATTGCTTGTTTATACATACTGTGAGCCCATGCCAGATCAAGAGAAAATAAAACACAGATTTTATACACAAGGAATTTCAGGCCAGTTGAGGACAAAGTATAGGTACACATGAGGCAAAGGGATTCAAGGGAACAGTTGTGCAGAGGACAGATAAGCAGAGAGGTCAGAGATCAAAGCAGACTTGATGATGCAGTTCACAGGGGGTTCTGGAGGGAGAGCCACTCAGCTGAGCTGAGGAGGGTTGTAGGAGGTGGGTGAGAAAAAACAAAAGAAGGCAGCTGTTACTTGTTAGGGTGGAAACGATTAGGGAAGAATTAAAGCTCAGAGGCATTTGTGTATTAGTTTCCTCACTTCAGTTCAGTTGCTCAGTTGTGTTCAACTCTTTGTGACCCCATGGGCTGCAGCATATCATGCTCCCCTGTCCTTCACCATCTCCTGGAGCTTGCTTCAACTCATGTCCATCGAGTCGATGATGCCATCCAACCATCTCATCCTCTGTTGTCCCCTCCTCCCTGCCTTCACTCTTTCCCAGAATCAGTCTTTTCTAATGAGTCAGCCCTTTGCATCAGTAGTTTTCTAGGGTTGCTGTAACAATGTACCACCAAGGACATGACTTCAAAGAGCAGACATGTATTCTTTCACTGTTCCAGAGGCCAGAAATCCAAGACAAAGGTGTGAGTAGGGCCCTGCTCCCTCTGAAGGCTCTAGAGGAGAACTGTTCTATGCCTCCCTTCCAGCATCTGATGCCTCTGACAATCCCTGACCTTCCTTGGCTTGTGGGTGCTTAGTTCCTCAGTCATGTCTGACTCTTTGCAATCCCATAGACTCTAGTCCACCAGGCTCCACTGTCTGTGGGGATTCTCCAGGCAAGAATATTGGAGTGGGTTGCCATTTCCTTCTCCAGGGGATTTTCTCAACCCAGGGATTGAATCCAGTTCTCCTTCATTGCAGGCAGATTCTTTACTGTCC
This sequence comes from Bos indicus x Bos taurus, assembly GCF_003369695.1. NCBI lineage: Eukaryota > Metazoa > Chordata > Mammalia > Artiodactyla > Bovidae > Bos > Bos indicus x Bos taurus. The sequence continues at coordinate 17,504,699 of NC_040087.1, read as the reverse complement.
AATCTCTTTGTCCATTATCACAGGATATCTCCCCATTTCTCTTCATGTTGTCTTCCATTTGTGCCTGATGTCACTACATTTCTTCTCCTTTTCTTATAAAGACAATAGTCAAGTTGGATTAAGGGCTCACCCTACTCCAGTATAACCTCAAATTAACTTACACCTTAATGATATTTTCAAAGACTCTGTTTCTAAAATAAGGTCTCACAGGTTCTGGTGGGTTGGATTTCAATATATCCCTGTGCGGTATTCAATTCCTCACTCAGCAGCATCTATGGGGGTTAGTGAAGAAGCCCTGAATACAGAGCTGAGGGCTGCATTGGAAGCCTGAAGAATTCTGAATGCCGGTGTACACTGCAGAGGGGAGGGGCATGCTGAAAATGTAGAGGAACACTAATAGCTTTTGTTTTATTTTATATTTATTTGTATTATTTATCTATTTGTGCTGTGGCATGTGGGACATTTTAGTTACAGCATGCGAGCTCTTAGTTGTAGCGTGTGTGTCTAGTTCCCTGGTCAGGGATTGAACCCAGGCCCCTGCATTGAAAGCACAGATCCTCAGTCACTAGCAGGAAAGTCCAAAACTCATAGTCAGAATGCATTTGGGACAAAGGGAGCAAGTTGTGGGATAGTATGCATAGTGTGATAGGCTTTATGTTTTAAAAGTGATGTAGTCTTTTATTATGTAGAGACTATTTCTGGAAAAATCCAAAATGTAGTCATAGTGGTTTCCTCTGAAAAGAGGAATTGAGGGTCTTTGGGATAAGAGTGAGATCAGAGACTTCCCGTGTATAATCTATTTTATTGTTTGATTTCTGTTTTTTTTTTTTTTTTATAACTGTGTACCATAAATAACTTAAAAAAGTAAAATCATAAACACACTTGAGGCATTGTTATGTAAAGCCAACTAGGGATGACTTTAAAAACTGTAATAATTGTCATTAGAGAATGAAAGCATTTATTTCCACATTGAAATTTCTTTAAATTGAGTTTTCTGGATCAGGCCATTTCTGGATGTCAAAGGACTAGCTAGCCATGGTATTAGCTAATTATTGAAATACCCAGTTGGCCTGGGTGTTTGAATGCTGATGCTCTATTTGTGGCTGCCTTTTCTGATGTCCTTGTTACTTCAGATGTTTAATTTTAAATCCATTTTCCCTCTGTGGTTTAAAGTTACACTTTATTCCTCAGAGAGTGAAAGATAAGACTAATTATACTGCCAGTACCACAGAGAATGTGGGGTGACCTTGTCCTGAATGCTGAAGGACCCAGGATCCAGAGAGCAGCTCAGTGCATCTATTTCCAGAGCTCCAGTGACTCCCGTGGAGACAGAGAGGAGGCCGGTCTCTTTTGATGGTTCCTGTTGGCAGTGGTGAGTGGGAGATGTGGCGGCTTGGGGAGGCCGCTGCACGGAAACCTGGCCTGGAGGAGAAATGTGGATTGAAATCGTGTCTACCATGGGAATGTGATGAAACCTGTTTCTACTATATCTTCAGCATCACCTCTGCTTCCAGGCTGGTACATTCAAGTGTTCGTCACTCAGCTGTGTCCGATTCTTTGTGACCCCATGGACTGTAGCCCTCCAGGCTCCTCTGTCTATGGAATTCTCCAGTCAAGAATACTGGAGTGGGTTGCCATTTCCTTCTACAAGGGCTCTTCCTGACCCTGGAATCGAATTCAGCTCTCCTGCATTGCAGGCAGACTCTTTACCATCTAAGCCACCAGAGAAGCCCCAATGCATTCAAAGGCAGAGGCATTAACAATGATGAGGACTTCTTTCTCCAGATAGGACCCTGACCATTTTATTAGGGTTTTCTTGAACACTGCTTTCAAATCCCTAAAAAAGGGTAGTATAACAAAAACCTAATTCTTGGTCTTTATCATCCCCAGGCAGCTTATTTGGTGGCAGTGCTTCAAATCGGGGAAGTTAATATTAGGCAGAAAAATTGCTTTGTCTTTAACTCTTGCCATTCAGAGAGGCTCTGGGTATACCAAGTAGAGCACCCTTGCTCTTGCAGTTTGGGTCTCCTTGGGCTTCCAAAGCTTTAGGGTAATGCTGTTAGCAAATACGAGAGGCTTGGCTTGATGAAGGAGTGGATAACTTGAAAGCAGCCATTCAGGGCTTCCCTGGTGGCTCAGATGGTAAAGAATCCACCTGCAATGCAGGAGACCTGGGTTTGATCCCTGGATTGGGAAGATGCCCTGGAGAAGGGAAAGGCTACCCACTCCAGTATTCTGGCCTAGAGAATTCCATGGACTAAACAGTCCATGGGGTCGCAGAGTTGGACACAACTGAGTGACTTTCGCTTTCACTTTTCACTTGAGACTAAGACTTAATCAATGAAATGTAACACCCTTGCTGAACACTAGTCATAATAAGCCAGGTACTGGGGACGATCACTCAAGGCATGATTCTTGGTCTCTGATGGGAAAGACAGACATATTACAAAATACAGGTTCACAATCATACCTGCACATTTCTGATACCCCCAAACTTTGTGACACTGAATTCTTTTTTTCCATGACCCATCTGGCAGCAAACTTAAATGGATATAAGTCTGTTGGGATGGCTCAAAAAGTCCATTTGGGTTTTTCCATTACATCTTATGGAAAACCTGAATTAACTTTTTGACCAACTCAATATCGATATCCTTGATTTCTCCTACATAGTATTAGTTTCTTATGTTTTGCTCAAGAAAAATGGGATGGTGTACTCAGACCTCAATGGAAAAGTTACATAATGCTGTTGATTATGCATCAAAATTTTTTTCTAAAATCCCCCAATACAGAATTCTTAAACACATCTGGCACCAAGAGGTTGGTCTGGGGGTCTAGGTAACTGTTCAGTGCACCTTTCTCCTCAGGAGACCCTGCTACTGGGCCACCTGGAGTCTTCTAGGACAAGGACTCAGGTGACATTGTCTTTTCAACACAAACATTTCTATCTTTTCAGTTAGGATTTTCTGGTTTTCTGATGCATTCTGAATAATTTTCTTTCCTCACTGAAAGTGTTGCCTTGCCAAAGACTTATTCCCTTTTCCTATTAGAGAGATTAATACCTCCCCAGTTTCTCCTTGTAAGTATTGTTTAATCCGCATGCAGTTTGATTGTTTCTTTCAGAGCGCTAATTAGTCTGTGTCCTACTTAAGCTGTAGGGGGCTCTCTTTGAACAGTTAGGTATAGCAGCACCCAGGAGTCTTGTCTCTGAAACACGAAGATCAAATCAAATTTGGTCAGATCAAATAGGCTCCTGTGGACTTAATATAGATGTTTCTAAGAAGTGTTCTTTACCTTCCTCTCATCCTCCTCCCTTTCTTTGCTGCAGACGGATATTGACTTGTTTTAAGTTTAACCTTAACGGGCACCAAGTTCTCTTTCTCTGGGATTTCATGCTCACACCCCTAAGCATTCATTTCTCTCACGTGAGCGGGACAGAATGACTCAAGTGGCCAGAGTTCCTGTGAACTTTGAGGATGAGATGGTGGGGACCCTCTTTAATACTCCTCCAGCGTGTGGGATGTAAACCACTCACTGCAGTGGGTGGCAGCTTCTTCAAGGGACTTGGGGAAGCTTTATTTTTTCCTGCATAACTGAAAGCAGATACTCTTTGTGTGAGACTCACTTGTCTGGGATGGAGGTGGGTGTAGGACCCAAGGACTTAGTCCTGGATAGACTCATCCTGCAGGAGAAGAGTAGAAAGGCTTTAGTTTTCTAAGAAATTTCCAGGAACCAGAAACTAGAACTCCAAGCAGCAACTGCATTCATAGTATTTCTTGTTAACATTAATAGTTTTTGTTTCCCACCCTTAGTGCTTAGGAGGAAAGCTGGTAAAAAGGAAAAAAAAAAAAAGTTGGTGTGATTATTTTTAAGAATAGAAACTCTGAGTCTCCTTTTATTATTTGAAAACTTCTTCCCTCTGTCCTTATTTAAAAAGTTTATCTCCAAAATTCAATTCTTCATAGAAAATTTAGAAAATACAGCTTAGTTATAGAAGAAAAGGGAAATCCCATTATCTTGCTGCATAGACATGACTGTTTCTATCATCTTGGTGTACGCCCTTACTGACTTTTCTAAGCCTGTGTTTAAACTTGGCTGGCGTGATACATTTGGATGCTGTGTGTTCATGTACGTAGTGTGTGTCTGCACATGAAAGTCATGGTTTCTACATTTAAAGATATTAAATGCATTTCTTCATGTTTCAGTAAATTTATTCCTCACCCATTATTTTATTCTGATTCTAGTGGTAAAAGAGAAGGCCCTTTAAACAATGGTGGTGGTGGTTTTGGAGAGGTGTGGTGACAAAGAAAAATTGCACCCAATGGATTTAAATAGGCAAAGAAAACTTTATGGAAGATAATTGGAAGAGGGGAGAGAGCTTCACCCCCAACTCCATTTAGGCAAAAGATGAGGGCGTTGAGGTGCGAGAGTGACCAGCTGGAAAAGTCCTGAAGGCCATTAGGGAGGAAGCTTGCCTGTGGGATTAGGACATCAGGGTTTACTAACTGGTGCTTATTGAAGTCAAGCTTTTACCTAATGAGGGCCTGGGAGACAGGGGTTTTATCTTCCTTGATGATATATCAAAGGGATGGCTCCCTGATCTTTGAGAAAGACATTCCTGTGCTGTAAAACTGGCAATTTTTTTTTTTTTTTCAGTCTCCCAGTCATGTCTGACTCTTTACGACCCTATGGACTGTAGCATGCCAGGCCTCCCTGCCCTTCACCATCTCCCAGAGTTTGTTCAAACTCATGTCCATTGAGTTGATGATGCCATCCAACTATTTCATCCTGTTGTTTCCTTCTCCTGCCTTCAATCTTTCCCAGCATCAGGTCTTTTCCAAGGAGTTGGCTCTTCCCATCAGGTGGCCAGAGTATTGGAGCTTCAGCTTCAGCATCAGTCCTTCTAATGAATATTCAGGGTTGATTTCCTGTAGGATTGACTGGTTTGATCTGCTTGCTGTCCAAGGGACTCTCAAGAGTCTTCTCCAGCATCACAGTTTGAAAGGATCAATTCTTTGGCACTTAGCCTTCTTTATGGTCCTACTCACATCTGTATATGACTACTGAAAAAACCATACCTTTGACTATACGGACCTTTGTAGGCAAAGTGGTGTCTCTGCTTTTTAAACCAGCAAGAAGCTGGGAGAAGTTTTACATCCCCCAGGGGCAGAAAATGCAAACTAGTACAGCCACTATGGAGAACAGTGTGGAGATTCCTTAAAAAACTGGAAATAGAACTGCCTTATGATCCAGCAATCCCACTGCTGGGCATACACACTGAGGAAACCAGAAGGGAAAGAGACACGTGTACCCCAATGTTCATCGCAGCACTGTTTATAATAGCCAAGACGTGGAAGCAACCTAGATGTCCATCAGCAGATGAATGGATAAGCAAGCTGTGGTACATATACACAATGGAGTATTACTCAGCCATTAAAAAGAATACATTTGAATCAGTTCTAATGAGGTGGATGAAACTGGAGCCTATTATACAGAGTGAAGTAAGCCAGAAGGAAAAACATAAATACAGTATACTAACGCATATATATGGAATTTAGAAAGATGGTAACAATAACCCGGTGTACGAGACAGCAAAAGAGACACTGATGTATAGAACAGTCTTATGGACTCTGTGGGAGAGGGAGAGGGTGGGAAGATGTGGGAGAATGGCAGTGAAACATGTAAAATATCATGTAGGAAACGAGTTGCCAGTCCAGGTTCGATGCATGATGCTGGATGCTTGGGGCTGGTACACTGGGACGGCCCAGAGGGATGGTATGGGGAGGGAGGAGGGAGGAGGGTTCGGGATGGGGAACACATGTATACCTGTGGCGGATTCATTTTGATATTTGGCAAAACTAATACAATTATGTAAAGTTTAAAAATAAAATAAAATTGGAAGAATAAAAAAAAAAAAAAAAAAAAAAACTGAAAAAACTTAAAAAAAAAAAAAAAAGAAAAAGAATATATAATTGCAAATTTTCCAAAATACATGATATGAGGAAAGGGGAAACAGGGGTCCATTGTTCAGAAGAAACTCTGAGTAGTTTAACCTTGCTAGACGCGGGTAGAGTTGGGTGGGAGGCAAGCCTGCCAAGCCCCTAAAGAACTGTGGGAAGGAGGAGATTTCCTTAGGACCTGGTCAGCAGGGGCTCAGACCATTGTTTGCCCTGAAGAGCAGTCACCAAAAGTGTAAGTTAGTAATAAGCATCTTAGTGCATTTTCAACCATGTTTATATTCGTTTACAAAGGGGAAACTGTCTGTTCAATAAAAGGGATGTCGCTGTTGTTTAGTCGCTAAGTCGTGTCCCACTCTTTTGCAACCCCATGAACTGTAGGCTGCCAGGTTCCTCTGTCCATGGATTTTCCAGGCAGGGAGACTGGAGTGGGTTGCCATTTCCTACTCCAGGGACTCTCCTGTCGCTGTCACTGGCTGCTGCGTTCTCCACAGGCAGCCGCTCAGAGGCACAGGAGTGTGTGTGTTTACACTCCCAAGTGTATTGTTTAGCATAACATCCTCAGGGTTCACTGCCGTTGTAGCAAATGGCAGGATTTCCATCATTTTTAAGACTGAATAATATTTCATTGTTTGTATAGGCCACATCTGCTTTGTCCATTCACCTATTCATGGACATTTGGGTTGTCCCCTTTTCTCTTGTGGACATGGAAGGGCAGATTCTCTATGAGATCCTGTTTTCAGTTCTTTTGGATAAACACTCAGAAGTGGGATGGCTGGAGGGAATCTGGAAAGCAACACAGGAAGCTGATGAGTAGCTTTTGAAGTCATTTAAGTGTTTGTCCTCCTCAAGGTAGCTCAGCTGGTAAAGAATCAGCCTGCAATGCAGGAGACCTGGGTTCAGTCCCTGGGTTGGGAAGGTCCCCTGGAGAAGGGAACAGCTACCCACTCCAGTATTCTGGCCTGGAGAATTCCATGGATGTAAAGTCCATGGGGTTTCAAAGAGTCAGACATGACTGAGCGACTTTCACATCACAAGTCATTTCTGCTCACAATCCTGCTCAGTAGAAAAGGATTCATAAGGAATTTATGAAATAACATAGGAGATCGATGAAAAGATTTTGTGTGCATGCATGCTAAGTTGCTTCAGCTGTGTCTGACTCTTGGCAACCCTATGGATTGTAGCCTGCCAGGCTCCTCTGTCCGAAGAGAGGAAATAGATGTGTTAAATATTGGGTGACTCCCTTGCCCTCCTCCTCAGGCTTGTCCAGTGGGACTTCTGTAGAAGGAGAGAAGCTTTGGGGTTTGGATTTCTATAGGGCCTGAGCTGGGCTTCAAGCAGTGACTGGCCCCTTGGATTTGTTTGTAAAACGTATGTGTGGAGCACTCTTTAGCTGTCACCAGATTCTCAGAGAAGGCCATGACCTTGAGGAAGCCAAGGACCAGTGCTTTAGAGACTGGCTATCCTGCTCTGTCAGATAATCACTCCGTTTGTTGCTCAGTCGCGTCCCACTCTTTGAGACCCCGTGGACTAGAGCCGACCAGGCTCCTCTGTCTGTGGGATTTTTCAGGCAATAATACTGGAGTGGGTAGCCATTCCCTGCTCCATGGGATCTTCCTGATTCAAGGATTGAGCCCATGTCTCCTGAGCCACTCTGTGGCCTTGGGTCAATTGTTTGACCTGGGGACTCAGTTTCCACATCTTAGAGTGTTTTTCAGTTCAGTTCAGTCACTCAGTCGTGGCCAACTCTTTGCGACCCCGTGGACTGCAGCACGCCAGGCTTCCCTGTCCATCACCAACTCCCGGAGCTTACTCAAACTCATGTCCATTGAGTCGGTGATGCCATCCAACCATCTCATCCTCTGTCGTCCCCTTCTCCGTTCATCCAAAGCCTGTCTTTGGGTGGATAATGTACATCTCACAGGTTTGGAATAAAGTTTAAGTAAGAGGAGAACATAATGTGTTCTTCCACTTAGAGGCTTAATAATTATTTATTTCTTTTCTTTTTTTCTCTTCTTTCCCAACTTGTCAGAGCAGAACTTCTCTCTGGATAATTTGGGACCAGCAGGTTCTATTCTGAGTGCATCCTAAGAAATGTTTAGGCTAAATAGTTTCAAAGTTATAGGAAGAAGAACCTCTGATATTAAAAAAAATTGAAACATGTTTGACATGTAACATTGTGTTAATATAAATATATAACATGTTGACTTGACAAATGATATATTTACATATCATATAAATTTATATATTTATACATCAATTTTTACATATCAGTGTTTACAATTTACATATCATATCACATAGCTATTTCTTTTGGGAGGAGCTGGAATAATTAAGATCTGGTCTTTTAGGAAGTTTGATTATTACAATACAATATTGTTGTCTATATTCACTAGACCAGAAAGCTAATGATCTCTAGGACTTACGACTAGATGCAAGTCTGTACTCTGAGACAACATCTCATTTCCCCACTCCAGACCCTGGTAATCACCATTTTACCACTCATTTTAAATTAAATACCCTTTGCTGCTGTGATCACTTACCAGAGACAGTAGCAGATGTCATGGAGAAGTCCACGCAGCAGGGAGTCATCCTGGGAAGCATTTACTAAATTCCCACTGTGCTGGGAAGATGCTGGACGTGGTCTCAGAGTTCCTTCCCCCAAAGACCTTTAAAGTGGTTCTACTCAGGCTTGCTAATGAAGGACACTTGGGGCTGCCAGAGTCCACTGAGCCCTGTCTGGGAACCAGAAACCAATTATTGCTTAGTTAAGACTCCACTGAAATCTTTTCTGGGTATTTTATGGGGATGAGCTCAGTTTGGTTGTTGAGGCTCAGAGGGAGCTAATTAAAGATGTGAAATGACCAAGCAGAGTGAATCTTTGTAACACTGAACAAGTCTGGGACCAGTTCCCACTTAGATTCTTAAAAAAAAAAAAAAAAAAAAATCCATATTAGGACCTCCAGACTTTCCCTTTTGAGCAAAATCACTGCTTAGGTAAAATTGCAAATATGAAATTATAAAGAGATGAGATCTGGCAGTCAGTTTGAATTTTTCTTTCCCTTCCATTAATTTTGCATCTCAAATCACCAACTAGCACACGATGATATAAAGAGAATGCTGTGCATTTGCTTCCAGTCTACCATGGAGGATGTGTGAAGGGATATGTTGCTGTGAGGGCGCTGGAGGGGCTTTCAGGGGAAACAGAAGTGCACACTCAGCTGGTAGAAAGGCCTAATACGCTTTTCAACTAGACCATGCTATATGTAACATATTATATATAGTTTACAGTTTTTTTTTTTTTTAATAAATTATGTATATCCTAAAATTAAAACTACTACCTTCCCCCATCAAGCCATGTATCTGGCTTGAAGCCTTTGGAAATTGCCCCCGTAAGATCTGGAAGGGAACTAATTTGCACATGGTTACAGAATCAGTTGGGGTAATTCTCTAAACATTCTCACAATTTGACATGCATTTTATATTTTTTTATCTCAATTGCCAGCAGGTATTTCTTTTTTATTTTTTTTTGCTTTTAAAAAAATTTAAGTTAATTTTTATTGGAGTTTAGTTGCTCTACAGTGTTGTGTTAGTTTCTGCTGTACAGCAAAGTGAGTCAGTTATGTGTGTATGTATATCCCCTCTGTTTTGGATTTCCTTCCTATTTAGGGTTTCCTTGGTGGTTCAGCTGGTAAAGAATCCGCCTGCAATGCAGGAGCCCTGGGTTCAATCCCTGGGTTGGGGAGATCCCCTGGAGTAGGGAATGGCAACCCCTTCTAGTATTCTTGCCTGGGAAATTCCATGGACAGAGGAGCTTGGTGGTCTACAGTCCATAGGGTCACAAAGAGTCAGACACCACTGAGAGACTGACACTAGGTCACCACAGAGCCCTGAGTTCCCTGTGAGATAAAGTAGCTTCTCATTCGGCAGTTCAGTTGTTCAATGTCCTACTCTTTGCAGCATTAGTTATCTATTTTATACATAGTATCAATAGTGTATATACGTGAATCCCCATCTCTCAGTTCATCCTACTTCCCCTTTCCCCTCTTGGTATCCATATATTTATTCTCTATGTCTGTGTCTTTATTTCGCCAGCAGGTATTTCTTAAGGAAGAAATGCTTTCCCTTGACACATTTCCTTGCTTAGATCTGAGTCACACTGTGTTACCTTAAATTGCCCTGGTGAGTTAAATAATATGTTGTCATTGAGCAGAATTTTCAGTTTCTCTGAGGGTTGGATATTGTCCCGATGCTCATTGAATAGAGATATCTGGGATGTTTTTACTTCATTATTAGAAGAAAAATGAATCCATCTTAGATTCTCACCTTATAAGGTACACTCTGTCAACTAATGGTTTTTTTTTTTACCCCTGACATAGTAGACAAAAGCTAAAGTGTTAGGAACTTTTTAGAACTGAAATATTAGTTTGCCTTTCCCCAACAAAGAGTCTACAGCTATAAATATGTCGTTTTGTTAAGAGTAGTATTTAATTCTGTGTGGAAACATCCTTTGGCAACCCATTTGCACTTGATATTCCGAAAGGATTTCAATAGAGTCTGATCATGGGCTTGTGTTTATGAACGTTTTCCCCCCCAACAAAATAGAGCCTAAAACTGACCAATTAAAATTTTAATTTCATACAATCTGATTGTTCTTCTTCACTTAAAAAAATCAAATAAATGCCTACATAGTGGAGACATTTTTGTTTATCAGGCCTGCAAAGTACATGTTGAAATACTCCTGTGAACATTAGAGAATGGCTTTTTCTATTGTTATCTACTTTACATTTCCTCCATAATTTTACGGATAGTGGTTTGCATACAGCAGGTGCTCAGTATTTCTAATAAATTGATAATAGGACATACCAATATTTAGTGCCTTTTTTATCTTGTTACAGCAACACAATGATCTTTCATTTAAAAATTTTTTTGGTAACAGCTTTACCAAAATATAATTCACACACAATTCATCCATCTAAACTGTACAAGTCAGTGATTGTATATTCGCAGCTATGCAACCATGAACACTACTTAATTTTAGACCATTTTTATCAACCGTCCCCACCAGCCTCAAAGAAACCCTGCATTCATTAGCTCATTAGCGGTCACTCCTCACTCTCCTCCAGCCCGGTCAAATTCTCAGCAACCCCTCATCTACTTTAAGTCTTTTTAAATTTGCCCACTCTGGACTTTATTCGTGGAGTCATACAATATGGGGTTGCTTGTGTCGGATTTTTTTTTCACTTAACATAAGCTTTCAAGGTTCATCCACAGTATAGCATGTATTAGTGAGAGGGTAACAGGCAGGAAGGCTAGGGGTCTTCAAACGGAGGAAATAGGCTGAAAGGGTCAGACTTTTTTATTTCTCTCGTAAGTGGCAGGAGGAAACAAATTACAAGTGTCAGATTTTTTTTCCCCTTTTCTATACAAAATTAAAAGGAGGTTTCTCTTAAAATTCTGTGTTACCATGATGACTCCTGGTTCCACCTGAACTTACCTTTTCTCAAACCTTGAGCTAACCAATGCCTTTTTTAATGGAAATGTTTTTCTTAAGCTATCTTTATGAACTATGTATTTACCCTAGACTCTGTCTTTCTTCCAGTCAGTTCTGCTTAAGACTCAGAACCCATAAGGGCTCAAGAAACCAGTATATTTACTCATACAATTGTTCTCCTAATCTATGTTAATGAAACTATATATTTGCTTGGAAACTTGCCTTTCTTCAAGATACATGTCAGTTGTTTTATGGCCCCGGATGACTCACCTTGTGCAATGTTATCTCAAAATGCATGTTGTGGGTGAGGGGCTTGGGCCACTCTGAGTTTTGAGATATTTCCTTTCTCTAATTAGCAGCCTGCTGATAGGCATATAACATAATGCTAAAGGCTAGCAGGGAGCTAGCTTTCTGCCCCCTTCTGATGTCTATGTCAGAAGCTTTCTCTATCTCTTTTACACTTTAATAAAACTTTATTACACAAAAGCTCTGAGTGATCAAGCCTCATCACTGGCCGTGGATTGAATTCCTCTCCTCCAGAGGCCAATAATCCCAGCATCTTTCACAATTCAGCAACAACCTTTCATTAGTACTTTATTTCTTTTTGTTGATGTAATCATTCCATAAAAGATGATGCTGTGAAAGTGCTGCACTCGATATGCCAGCAAATTTGGAAAACTCAGCAGTGGCCACAGGACTTGGAAAAGGTCAGTTTTCATTCCAGTCTCAAAGAAATGCAATGCTAAAGAATGCTCAAACTACCACACAATTGCATTCATCTCACACGCTAGTAAAGTAATGCTCAAAGTTCTCCAAGCCAGGCTTCAGCGATATGTGAACCATGAACTTCCAGATGTTCAAGCTGGTTTTAGAAAAGGCAGAGGAACCAGAGATCAAATTGCCAACATCCGCTGGATCATCGTAAAAGCAAGAGAGTTCCAGAAAAACATCTATTTCTGCTTTATTGACTATGCCAAAGCCTTTGACTGTGTGGATCACAATAAACTGTGGAAAATTCTTCAAGAGATGGGAATACCAGACCACCTGACCTGGCTCTTGAGAAATCTGTATGCAGGTCAAGAAGCAACAGTTAGAACTGGACATGAAAAAACAGACTGGTTCCAAATCGGGAAAGGAGTATATCAAGGCTGTATATTGTCACCCTGCTTATTTAACTTATATGCAGAGTACATCATGAGAAACACTGGGCTGGATGAAGCACAAGCTGGAATCAAGATTGCTGGGAGAAATATCAATAACTTCAGATATGCAGACAACACCACCCTTATGGCAGAAAGTGAAGAGGAACTAAAGAGCCTCTTGTTGAAAGTGAAAGAGGAGAGTGAGAAAGTTAGCTTAAAGTTCAGCATTCAGAAAACTAAGATCATGGCATCTGGTCCCATCACTTCATGGGACATAGATGGGGAAACAGTGGAAACAGTGTCAGACTTTATTTTTTGGGGCTCCAAAATCACTGCAGATGGTGACTGCAGCCATGAAATTAAAAGACGCTTATTCCTTGGAAGTGTTAGGTAGGTAGAATAGGGAAAAGGAGTCCAAAATGGCGGTGGCTAAAAGACAAGGAAGGTCCGAGGACCAGAGTGAAGACTTCAGGCAGAACAAACAGAACAAACAGCACTCCTGGCTAAGCCCAATTTGCATAGGGCAGGCCCAGGTGGAGGAAAAACATATAAAAGGAGGAGCCAAAGCGCTTTCTCTCGGACTCTCTCTCCCGTGTGCATGCGCGCACTCTCTCTCTCTCTTTTTCTCTCCCCACGCACTCCTCCGCTCTCTTCTCTTCGAGTCTTGGATTCTCCTCCTATCTTATAAATAAAATGGAGCTGTAACACTGATTTGCCTACGAGCTGTAGCACAATTTGTCCAAGACCCAGGAGCTGTGATGCGCTGAGGGCTTAAATGTCCGTCGCTCCAAATCTTTGTTGTGACGAGACAAAGAACCGAGGAACATACACTCGCGTGACAGAAGGAAAGTTATGACCAACCTAGACAGCATATTAAAAAGCAGAGACATTACTTTATCAACAAATGTCTATCTAGTCAAGGATATGGTTTTTCCAGTAGTCACGTATGGATGTGAGAGTTGGACTATAAAGAAAGCTGAGCGCTGAAGAATTGATGCTTTTGAACTGTGGTGTTGGAGAAGACTCTTGAGAGTCCCTTGGACTGCAAGGAGATCCAACCAGTCCATCCTAAAGGAGATCAGTCCTGGGTGTTCATTGGAAGGACTGATGTTGAAGCTGAAACTCCAATACTTTGGCCACCTGATGCGGAGAACTGACTCATTTGAATGACAGAGGATAAAACGGTTGGATGGCATCACCGACTCAATGGACATGAGTTTGAGTAGACTCTGGGAGTTGGTGATGGACAGGGAGGCCTGTTGTGATATGGTCCATGGGGTCTCGAAGAGTTGGACTGAGTGACTGAACTGAACTGAGCTGAATATTCTGTTTTATACATATGCCACATTCTGTTGATCATCAAATGATAGACATTTGTTTTCACTTTTTGGCTTTTATGAATGATGTTGCTATGATTGTTTGTGTGCGTGTGTGCTCAGTCGTGTCCAACTCTTTGTGACCCTTTGGACCCTAGCCTGTTATGTTCCTCTTTCCATGGAATTCTCCAGGCAAGAATACTGGATTGTGTTGGCATTCCCTTCTTTATGGGATCTTCCCAAGCCAGAGACCAAATCTGCATCTCCTGCATTGGTAGGCAAATTGTTTACCACTGAGCCACCTGGGTTGCCCTTCCTAAGTGACTGTACTGTTAATAATACCAGTGGCACTGAAACCATTTACCACAGATTGGGACTTGAACCCACATGCTGGGACTCAAACCCAGCCAAAACCCATAGTACCTGGTTTCAGGACCTAATGAAGCTCAGGTTCTTGATGTCTCATCACAGAAAGAATTCAGTGAGAGGCAAAGTGATAGGTAAGAAGTGGATTTATTCAGATGCAGAGAGAAGCACACTCCACAGACAGAGTGTGGGCCATCGCAGAGGGCAAGCGTGGCCCTGAAATTTGGCATGGTTAGTATTTATACGCTGGATAATTTCATATACTAATGAGTGGGAGGATTATTCCAACTATTTTTGGGAAGGGGCAGAGATTTCCAGGATTTGGGCCACCACCCACTCCTTGGTCTTTTGACAGTGCCTTGGAACTGTCATGACACCTCTGGGTGTGTCATTTCACTTGCTGATTGAGGATCAAGGTCTAGTCCTATCTGCCATCTTGGTCCCATTTGAGTCTAATCGGTTTTATGCTGTGTTCTTGGGCTATGTCATTCTTTCAAAAGTTGTGCCCTGCCCCATTCCCTATTACAGCAGTGAGAAAGTTCCAATTTCTCTACTTGCTCACCAACACTTATCATCTACCTTTTTGGTTATAACCATTCTAGTGGGTTGGAGAAGGCAATGGCACCCCACTCCAGTACTTTTGCCTGGAAAATCCCATGGACGGAGGAACCTGGTAGGCTGCAGTCCATGGGGTTGCTAAGAGTCGGACACGACTGAGCGATTTCACTTTCACTTTTCACTTTCGTGCATTGGAGAAGGAAATGGCAACCCACTCCAGTGTTCTTGCCTGGAGAATCCCAGGGACGGGGGAACCTGGTGGGCTGCCGTCTATGGGGTCACACAGAGTCGGACACGACTGAAGTGACTTAGCATAGCATAGCATGCTAGTGGGTAAGGAATGATAGCTCAATGTGATTTTGACTTGTATTTCCCTGATGGCTAAATAAATACTTGTCTTTTCATGTGGTTATTGGCCATTTGTACATCTTCTTAGTAGAAAATTTCTATGCAAATCCTTTGCACAGTTATTATTGGCTTGCTTGTCTTTTTAATTATTGAGCTGACAAGTTCTTATATATCCTGAATACAAGTCTCTTATCAGATGTATAATTTGAAAACAGTGTCTCGCATTCAATGGGCTATCTCTCTACTTTCTTGATGGTGTCCTTTGAAGCACAAGTTTAAAATTTTGATGAAGTACAATCTATCTGTGTTTCCTTTTGTTTCTTGTGCTTTGGTATTTCATTTGAACATACCATAGAGTCATGCTATAGGGGAAGATCTTAGAAGGAATACCTGGTTGGTTAATAAGGAACTCCCTCTTAAAATAGAGCTGTTTTTAGCACTAACACTAGGTACAAATGTGATCGAGAGGATGCCTGTTATAGCGTTTCCTTTCTGCACTTCGCTGTTGCAGAGAGTGCGCTTTCTGCACCTGCCCTTTAGAAGATGGGTCTGCTGTCCCACATCACCTGCCCCTGCCCACTGCTGACTTCAGGTCCACATGAAGACTGGTGCCCCTGAAGGAGACCACACCCACCTCAGGTGAGGCCAGCGTGCCTTCCTATTTTCTGCTCCATGGCCTTCTCTTTTGCGTGCAAAATAAATGACAGTGCTAGCGTCTGAAGAAAGGGGCCAATCTTTTTCCAAGATTGATTTTATCCACCTGCTTGGAGGAGGTCTGGTTCATGTAATGTAGATGTGCACTGCATATTGTCCTATCACAAAGAGGGCATGTTACTTATTTTTTCTTAGTTCAGTTGTTTTTCCACAGAAAAAAATTATGATTTTTTTCCTCATCACTTATAAGCCCCTTTCATATTTTTTCCTCTTCTTCAGCTAGCTTTTGTCTGAACTATGAGACAAAGAGGGCTGTGAAGTTGCCCTGTGGGTGCAGCTCTTGCCGATGAGCAGAGACTCTCTTTTGTTTATGGGCTGGACTCTCCCCTGGCACCTTGACCTTGTTACGCTTTTTGAGAGGATTCACAGGAGTGATATTTCACTTCAAACAGAGCTCTGTCTTGGTGTCAACAGACATGATTTTTCACTTTCTTTCTAAAATTAAAAGCAGTGAGTTAGTCTTAAGTAAATTACACATTTCTAGACTGTACTAGAAATGAGTGCTTGCTTATGCATGAATGATCCCTGGGTCAGGAAGATCCCCTCAAGGAGGGCGTGGCAACCCAATCTAGTATTCTTGCCTGGAGAGTCCCATGGACAGAAGAGCCTGGCAGTGGGGGTCAGTCTGTGGGGTCGCAAAGAGTCGGACACAACTGAGAGACTAATACTTTATGCATGAATGACTGCTGTGACTGCCATCATCTTCATTCTTAAATAGAGAACAGAACAACTTTGGGTTCTGCAGGTCACTACCCTTGGACTGTGAGCTCTGGGGACTGTGGAATGCCAGTAGTAATGGCAGTGATAATGATGACACAGCCACTTAGTGTAGGGCACTTACATAAGCATGCACACATCTGCTTTGCTCATCACCTGATTACCAAGAAGACTGCCTTTCAGAGACGTTAATAAGCCCAAGGTCACTAGTAATGGTGAGGCTGTGTTTCAAATTACTTTTGATGGTATCTAAAGAATGAGATCTCTCTGGAACATCCCTGGCAGTCCAGTGGCTAAGACTGTGCTCCCGAACTCAGGGCCTGGGTTCAGTCCCTGGGTGGGGAGCTAAAAGCCCACATACCATAATTAAGAGTTTGCATGCCACAACTAACAGTCCTGCATGCCACAACTAAGACCCAGCACAGCCGAATAAATAACAAAAAATATAATAAAAGAAATCTCATTTCTTTTTTTTTTTTTTAAAGAGTGAGCTCTCTCCACTGTATGGGCTTCCCCTGGGGCTCCGTGGTAAAGAATCCACCTGCAATGTGAGAGACCCAAGTTTGATCTCTCCGTTGGGAAGACCCCTGGAGAAGGGAATGGCAACCCACTCCGGTATTCTTGCCTGGAGAATCCCATGGACAGAGGAGCATGATGGTCTACAGTCCATGAGGTTGCAAAGAGTTAGACACGACTAATACACACTCTCTACTATATACACCGCCTTCCTCACTTACTAAGGAGTGGTTGCCAGCTTTTAGAAGGTTAAACACTCATGTCTAGTTTATGGACCCATTTGAATTTGGTGGGCATGCAGACAAAACTCTTATTTTTTTCTTCAATACCTCTTTCAGGCTCTGTTCAGTTTCCTTTCCCCAACCCCAAAGGAGGTTTCAGGCAGCACCCACAGCTTTGTGAATGATCCCAGTGATGAATTCAGTGTAGGCTCTGGCCATGAGCTCCCCAGATGGACTCAGTGTGGGCTGACAGCCCCAGATCTAGGTAAATATTTCCTTCTATATCCTGTGCAAGGTACAGCACAGCTGCATTGGGGCAATCCCAGATTTTCTTTTCTGAAGTTGTGACTTAACTTGCTTTTGTTACCCTAAGTCATCACTTGTATTTCAACAGCATATGGATTTGGAATTTGTCAGCTTTTCCAGGTGGTGAAATGAATAAAAATACTTTTCTTAGCTTCCCTCCATTTTCCTTGTTTAACTATTCTGAAACACTCTTTCCTTGATGCCTTTTTGAGAACTTAAATCTTCATGAGAGGACTTCTATTCTTGAGGTGGTGAGACAGTGTTAAGCTTTAATGTACCTAAGATTCTCTATTATGTGGTCCCACATTTTTTCTTCAACTCCCTAAATTTCTGACTGATGCTCTTTGCCAGTAGTGATGCCAAACACTTACCCAGATCCCTTGAAACTTGCCCAAGACTCAGATACCCATTTCTGCTGCAGAGAGCTCACAGCCCAGGACTTTCAGGAATTGCCCTGGATTAAAGGAACTCCCCACCTAGGGTTGAACCCCTCCCTCAGAACAGGGGCAGTGGGCATTCCTTGCCTGGTCACTGCAGGAAGGTTGAGGGGGAGGGGGCATGGTATAAAGGTCATGCCACTTTCAGCAGTTTGGACAATTTCATCTCCATTTCAGAGTCCCTCCCTTGGGTCTGTTTGTGTCCTTTGCTGCCATCCTATTGCCTAAATTCTGATTTTCCCTGTTAAAATGTGTTTTATACTACAATTTTCCTTAAAAGTGTTTTGGGAAACATAAACAGGATTAAGTTCCAAATAGTTCTATTTAAAATATTGTTTTTTTCCCTAGGTATTTCCCCCAAACTAGCTTGAAAACATAATGTTTATGAGAATATTTAAAATGTTAAAAAAAGTTAAAAATGTTTTTTAACATTTTCTGTTAAAAGCGTTGTTTTCTACCATATTTTTACTCAAAAGTTGCTTGGAAACTTTGCTTTTTCTCTTTATCCCAGCAGACATTCTTCACTTTCTAAGAATTTCTTTTATTAGATTTTTTTTTCTAAAAGTTATCTTGGAAACACAGCTCTCCCTCCACTCCAGCCGCCTCTCCCCAGTTTTACTAGAATTACTCTATACAATTTACTGTATAAATTTGAGATATAGCAAGATGATTTGATTTGCATATACGTGAAATGATTACCACAGTAGGTTCAGCTAACATGCATCATCTCATAAAGACACAATAAAAAGAAAAAAAGAAAAAAAACTCCCTGGAATGAGAATTCATGATTTATTTTCCTAACTCTCCTATATATCATACAGCAGTTATAACATCTTAGTCATTATGTTGTACATTATGTTCCTAGTACTTACTCATCATATAGCAGAAAGTTTCAATCTTTTAATCACTTTTCTTCATTTCCCCCTCACCCCGCCTTCCACCTTTGGTAACCACAAGTCTGATTTCTCTTTCTGAGTTTGTTTTTGCTTTGTTTTTTTAGATTCCATGTATAAGTGAGATCATACAGTATTTGTTTTTCTCTGACTTTTTTCACTTAGCATAATGCCTTCAAACTTCATCTGTGTTGTCACAAATGGCAGGATTTCTCTGTTTTTTTTTTTTTTTTATGACTGAATAATATTCCATTGTGTGTGTGTGTGTGTGTGTACTGGAGAAGGAATATATATATATATGTCACAACTTCTTTATCAATTCTTCCATTGATGGACACTTAAGTTGGAAGTGGCTGTTAATCACAGCAGGCTTAACTCTTTAGTTCTCAGCAGAATTTAAGTTCATTTTGATGAAAATAAAATTTCCAAGTTGAGTTTTAAGAAAAAACCTGGCACAAAACAAGATTTTCAATAGAAAAAGTGTTCAGTTTAAGAACTTTGTGATAATCATATTTCCAAGGTAGTCAAATATTAATCCTTTACTACTAGGACTGAGAGACTATTTCTCTTCCCAGTGAATTTTTTTTCCCCAATGAATGTTTTTGATATGATTTACAAACAGATTTTATATTTACAGAGAAGTTCAGTCATCATGTTTTATGTTTTACTAATGATTCATGGGGTCGCAAAGAGTTGGACAGGACTGAGCGACTGAACTGAACCGAACTGAATGTTTTAACATTATTCATGACATTATACCTGTAGAAAGGCCTGTCTGTCCTTTGATGAAATTCTTGCAAATCAGCTGTCTTGTCTTCAATCTTGCCTTGTCCTCCCCACACCCTTAAAAACACCCTCTGTCCTACACAGATGATCTCTGTGTAGATGTCATTCTCTGATTTGAATTCTTCACAGGCTTTCTATCATCAAGAAAGTGAGTTTTAAACTGTATTCTGCAGGGGTCTTGAATTCTGTGTGTGTGTGTGTGGTGAGGGCAGGGGCTTTGAGGCTGCTGTCAAGGGAAGGGAAACCAGATGGGGAGATTGAACCACAGGGACTCTAAGCCCCCCTATTTTCACATGTCAGAACAGATCTAATGGTTACAGGTCTGTAGAATTCCAGAGTTTCCTGTACATTTTCCTTTACTAAAGGGATTCAGAACCTTCAGAAAAATTTTCCTTTAAGAAAAGCCCCCTTTCAGTAATAAGAAGAGTTGCAAATATTTTTTCCCCTAGTTTGAATTGCTAGTATATACTAGAAGATGGTTATGTCCATAAATCTTTATCCTTTTATTTTTCACTTTAACAACAGCCGCAACAGAATCAGCTCACATGCCAAATTAGATAGAGTTCAGCGCCTTCCTTTTTGATTGGTCGTGATATTTTATGAACTCTAGGAATTTACAAGACCTCAAAGTCGAGGTTAGTCAGTATCTAACACTTGTTAGATACTGTCATTACTTCTTGCAGCCACATGATGTCGCTGTGGACAACTGGTCATTTTGACAGATTTTGCAGGTCTGCCTCTGGCTCACGCCGGTGCACATCACCAAGAAACCTTGGACAGTCTGCAGTGGTGGACAATTAACTGCTTCCGTGCCATGCTTAGCTAAGAATCTCCCATACCTGAGCTTCCAGGATCACAGTTCTTGACACTCACTTTTTTTCTGGCTGAAGTCATCTGCTAAGGCACTCGAAGCTCCTTGAACACTTAATGAGCTGACTCTGGAGTCTGCTTCTTGTGAAGTAGCCCACTTATTTCTCACTGCTAATTCATATCCTTAGGAGTTGGGCAACCTTCCAACTCTTGAACAACAAAGGGTTTTATTACATTAACTTTATTGGCAGATAGGATTATGTACCCCATTCCCCTTAATGATGGTTTCCTCATGACTTTCAGGGAACCAAACATCTTTACTATAAGCCTTACCTGCCTTGGTGATTCCCCTCTCATGGGCAATCAGGATGATTTTCTAGAAGCCCTTGCTAGAGATGAGAATGATCCTCACCCTCTTTCATTCTTTGAAGTTTTAGTTTTCAGTAGAACATTCTACAAATGGTCATAGTCCTTTCCTTTGAGAAGTTAATATCTGGTGAAAGAGAAAGAGACTTAATGCTTATAATCATTTTACATTTTACTAAGCACAACAAAAGAAGAAAAGAATATGCAAGAACAGATGCTGGAGAAGTTGTTGGGACTGAGATTGTAAAAGGATTTTGTATGTTGTGATATGAATTTGGCAGAAAGTCAGAAAAAGAAAGTGAAAGTCGCTCAATCGTGTCCAGCTCTTTGTGGCTTCATGGACTGTAGCCCACCACGCTCCTCTGTCCATGGAATTCTCCAGACTAGAATACTGGAGTGGGCTGCCATTTCCCTCTCCAGGGGATCTTCCCAACCCAGGGATCAAACCCAGGTCTCCTGCATTGCAGGCAGATTCTTCATCATCTGAGTCACCAGGGAAGCTCAGAAAGTCAGAAGAGATTTTAAGCATCTGAGAGACAGGTTCAGGCAGGAATTAGCTTTTAGAATGCTAATTACAGAACTTGTGAGGAAGATGAACTATAACAAGGAAATATCAGTGGTAGGGAGGCTATACTAATCAGTGGGCTGCTGTCATGGTTTCAGTCCAGTCGCTCAGTCGTGTCCAGCTCTTTGCGACCCCATGGACTACAGCACAGCAGGCTACCTCGTCTATTCCCAACTCCCGGAGTTCACCCAAACTCATGCCCATTGAGTCAGTGATGCCATCCAACCATCTCATCCTCTGTCGTCCCCTTCTCCTCCTGCCCTCAATCTTTCCCAGCATCAGGGTCTTTTCCAATAAGTCAGCTCTTCGCATCAGGTGGCCAAAGTATTGGAGTTTCAGCTTCAACATCAGTCCTTCCAATGGACACCCAGGACTGATCTCCTTTAGGATGGACTGGTTGGGTCTCCTTGCAGTCCAAGGGACTCTCAGGAGTCTTCTCCAACACCACAGCTCAAAAGCATCTATTCTTCGGTGATCAGCTTTCTTTGTCAGCTGTCAGCTTTCAGTTGTCATGGCTAGAAATGTTGAGGGCTTGAACCAATACAGTACTAGCGAGGCTGACGAGGAGTGACAGATTCCAAACATTTTCCTGAGATGGAATTGACAGGAATTGGTGTGACTGTGAAAGTCAAAAATAGAAGGCGAGGACATGATGGGCCTGAGAGACTAGATGTCGATACTATAAAGAATATAGTGAGTTTCAAAGGGAGAAAAGGTTTCTAAGGAAGGAAAAGTTCTGTTTGGGGACATTGGATTGGAAAAATATTTTCACTGGTGTAGACAAAATGTATTTCCACTGAGTTGGCAGATTTTTCTTCCAGCACATGATGTATGTCATTCTGTTGTCTTCTGGCCTTCATTGCAACTGTTGAGAAGTCATTCATAATTCTTTATAATTCTGTTCATCTGAATGTAATGGATCTATTATTTTTCTGACTACTTTTCAGATTTTGTTTCCCTTCATCTTTGTTTTGTAGCAGTTTACCTGATGTGTCTAGGTGTGGGTTTCTTTGTGTTTATTCTGCCTGGCTGGATACTTAGCCAATTTTGTTGAGCACTTTGAACTTGTTTGATATCTTTTAACTAGTTTTAGAAAATCATTGGTGATTATCTTCACAAATATTTATTCTGCTTAGTTTTTGCCCTCATCTTTGTATGTTACTCCGATAACATTTATATTAGAAAGCTTGGTATTGTCCCATATGCCTCTCATGTTGTGTTTTGTTTTTTCTTGTCCTTTCCTCCCTTTTCTCCAGCTTGATTAATTGACCAATTCTCACATTTATGGGCCTTGTCTCTTGCTGTTCAATCTGCTGTTAAGCCTTTCCAATGCATTCTCTTTTTTTTGAAATACTGTGTTTTTCAGTCTTAGTATATCCACTTTTCTATAGAAATTCTCCATCTTTTCATTTGTTTCTTCCATCTTTTTACTCTCATTTATTTAACCTGTTTATAAAAGTTAATTAAAAGCCTTTATCTTTTGATTCCAATGGCTTGTTTATCTGTGGGTATCTTGTTGATTGCTTTTTGATTTTCTGGTTATTAGTCATATGTTACTTAATATGGCTCATAAATTTTTTATGGTATGCTAGAGACTGTGTTTAATAAGCATTTTATTTTAGAATGGATTCAGTTTCACAGAAAAATTGTGAGAGTACAGAGAGATCCCATATACCCCAGATCCAGTTTCCCCTCTTATAAATGTCTCATGATAGTACGGCACATTGGGGACAATAAATCAGCATTATTACATTATTTATTAACTAAAACCCACACTTGATTCAGATATCCTTAGCTCATACCTAATGCTTTTATCTTTTGCAGAAACTCACTCAGGATACCACATTATATTTAGATGTGATACCTCCTTAGGCTCCTCTTGGCTATGAAAGTTTCTTAGACTTTTCTTATTTTTGATGACCTTGAACATTTTAAGGGATATTGGTTTAGATATTTGTACAATGTTTCTCAATTGGAAATAGTCTGGTGTTCTCTCCATGATTGAATTGGGTCATGGGTTTTGGGAAGAAGATCCCAGAGATGAAGTGCCATTTTCTTTACATCATATCAGATTTACATACTATTAACCTGACTCTCACTCTAATCTCGATAAGGTAGCATTTGTCAGGTTTCTCCTCTGTGGTTACTCTTTGTTTCCCCTTTCCATGCTGTACTCTACGGAGGGAAGTTCCCATGCACAATCCACACTTAAGGAGCGGGGAGTTACGCTTCACATTCTCAAGAACAGAGTATCTACGCATATTATTTGGAATCCTTCTGCATGGACAATTTGTTCATTCTCCCTCATTTATTTAGGTTACTATGGACTCTGAGATACTTATTTTATTCTTTGAGTTATAATCCAACAAAATATTCAGTTTCATGCTCAAATTGTTCCACATTTGGCATATTGACTGCTTCCCTGGAGGCTCAGGTAGTAAAGACTCACCTGCAATGCAGGAGATCTGAGTTTGATCCCTGGGTTGGGAAGATACCCTGGAGAAGGAAATGTCTACCCACTCCAGTATTCTTGCCTGGAGAATTCCATGGACAGAGGAGCCTGGGGGGGTCACAAAAAGTTGGACATGACTGGGTGACTAACACTTTGTTGACTCATATGACATATCCCCTTCATTGTGGGTTTTTGAGCCATTTCTTACTTTCTGGCATTATAAGATACTCCACACTCATCTTCTATATTTAGTACCAGCCCTTAGAATCATCCATTTCTCTAAAAGCTTTGATTCCTTTTACTGAAGAATAATATTAGAAACCAAGATCTGGGTGCTGCTGCTGCTAAATTGCTTCAGTCGTGTCTGACTCTGTGTGACCCCAGAGACGGCAGCCCACCAGGCTCCCTTGTCCCTGGGATTCTCCAGGCAAGAACCTGGAGTGGGTTGCCATTTCCTTCTCCAATGCATGAAAGTGAAAAGTGAAAATGAAGTCGCTCAGTCGTGTCTGACTCCTAGTGACCCCACGGACTGCAGCCTACCAGGCTCCTCCATCCATGGGATTTTCCAGGCAAGAGTACTGGAGTGGGGTGCCATTGCCTTCTCCGATCTGGGTGCCAAGTATGCTTATTGCTTCCATATCTTTTCAGCTAACAAAGCAAGAAAATACACGTGTGTAAATCAGCCCATGTATATAAAAATGTCTATAAATATGCCTACATGGAATCATCTGTTTCCATATCAAGCTAAAACATGAGTTAGCAAAGATGTATTCAGCTCCATCACCACATGGATTTTTATAGCTTTTACTCCTTGTTTATCTGTAGCCTCCCACTCCACAGTGAGAAAAACCTGGCTCCCACCATCTG
Source organism: Bos indicus x Bos taurus (assembly GCF_003369695.1). Classification (NCBI taxonomy): domain Eukaryota; kingdom Metazoa; phylum Chordata; class Mammalia; order Artiodactyla; family Bovidae; genus Bos; species Bos indicus x Bos taurus. The sequence goes on along the minus strand of NC_040087.1, from coordinate 17,479,871 downwards.
CCATCCATTTACTTAATTGTTTAATTTCAATATGTATGTATAGTGGTTTCAGAATTTTTAATCCCTACTCCTGTGGGAAACAACTTTATCAGCTAGAAGACAGGGCTTATACATAATGCTTTTCATCTTTACCTTGAGGGACTCCACTTATTTCCAAAGTTACTTAGGTCAGCACCTTTTCCCTCCACCTCCTTCAATGATGTTGTTTCATACATTTGCAATACAGTTAGATGTGTTTTTTTTTTTTCTTCACATTTTGTGTTCTATCCTGGAATCTACTTACCTTCTAAATAATTTTTAAAATATTTTCATGCATTGAGTTTCCCTCTTTGTGCTATGCTATGGATTTTGACAAACGCATAGTTTTATGGATCCATCATTACAGTGTCATATAGAATAGTTTTACTGATCTAAAAAAGTCACCTACTTAATTGCCCCTTAACCTTTGGTAACTGCAGCTCTGCTTACTATCTCTATAGTTTTGCCTTTTCCAGAATGTCATACAAATGGAATTGTACAGCATGTAGCTTTCTCAGGCTGTCTTTCACTTTGCATTTAAGATTCACCAACTTCATTGAATGACTTGATAGCTCATTCTTTTTTATTGCTGAAAAGGATTCACATGTTTGAGATGTATCATAATTTGCTTATCTGTTAACCTACATCTTGGTTGCTTCTTGTTTTTGGCAATTCTGAATGAAGATGCTATACACATTTGTGGTGCAGGCTTTTGTGTAGGGAAAAGTTTTAAAATCAGTTGAGTTAATACCTAGGAGCACAATTGCTGAATCGTATGGTAAGATTGTGCTTGGCCTCGTAAGAAACTGTGAACCTATCTTCCAAAGTGGCTGTACCATTTTTGTATGCATACCAGCAATGAATGAGAATTTCTGTTGTTCTGAATCCTACTAGCAATTGCGTGTTTTTAGTTTGTTGGATTTTAACCACTCTAATAGGCTTGTATGGTATCTCATTAGTGTTTTAATTTGCACTTCTCTCATAGCATATCGGAGAAGGCGATGGCACCCCACTCCAGTACTCTTGCCTGGAAAATCCCATGGACGGAGGAGCCTGGTAGGCTGCAGTCCATGGGGTTGCTAAGAGTCAGACACGACTGAGCGACTTTACTTTCACTTTTCACTTTCATGCATTGGAGAGGAAAATGGCAACCCACTCCAGTGTTCTTGCCTGGAGAATCCCAGGGACGGGGGAGCCTGGTGGGCTGCCGTCTATGGGATAGCACAGAATCAGGCACGACTGAAGCAACTTAGCAGCAGCAGCAGCAGCAGCATAACATATAATGGAGAAGGCAATGGCACCCCACTCTAGTACTCTTGCCTGGAAAATCCCATGGATGGGGGAGCCTGGTAGGCTGCAGTCCATGGGGTTGCTAGAGTCAGACATGACTGAGCGACTTCACTTTCACTTTTCACTTTCATGCATTGGAGAAGGCAATGACAACCCACTCCAGTGTTCTTGCCTGGAGAATCCCAGGGACGGGGGAGCCTGGTAGGCTGCCGTCTATGGGGTCGCACAGAGTCAGACATGACTGAAGTGACTTAGCAGCAGCAGCAGCATAACATACAATGTTGAGTGTGTTTTTACATGCTTATTTGCTATCTGTATATCTTATTTGGTGAGTTGTCTGTTCATATCATTCACCCATTTTTTATAATTGGCTTTTTCTGATGTGGAGAAGAAACATATGGATTCCAAGAAGGGATGGGGGATTGATGGGATGAATTGGGGGATTAAGATCGACATATATACATTACTATGTATGAAATAGATAACCAACTGTATAGAGAACCTACTATATAGCACAAGGAATTCTACTCAATGTTCTATGGTGACCTGAATGGGAAAGAAAGCCAAAAAAGAGTGGGTATATGTGTATATGTGGCTGATTCACTTTGCTTTATAGCGGAAATTGACACAGAAGTGTAAAGCGACCATATTCCAATTAAAAAATGGGCTGTTTCATTATTGTTGAGTTTTTTTTTTTAGCTTTATTTTTATTTTATTTTATTTTTAAACTTTACATAATTTTATTAGTTTTGCCAAATATCAAAATGAATCCACCACAGGTATACATGTGTTCCCCATCCTGAACCCTCCTCCCTCCTCCCTCCCCATACCATCCCTCTGGGTCGTCCCAGTGCACTAGCCCCAAGCATCCAGTATCGTGCATCGAACCTGGACTGGCATCTCGTTTCATACATGATATTTTACATGTTTCAATGCCATTCTCCCAAATCTTCCCACCCTCACCCTCTCCCACAGAGTCCATAAGACTGTTTTATACTTCAGTGTCTCTTTTGCTGTCTCGTACACAGGGTTATTGTTACCATCTTTTTAAATTCCATATATATGCGTTAGTATACTGTATTGGTGTTTTTCCTTCTGGCTTACTTCACTCTGTATAATAGGCTCCAGTTTCATCCACCTCATTAGAACTGATTCAAATGTATTCTTTTTAATGGCTGAGTAATACTCCATTGTGTATATGTACCACAGCTTTCTTATCCATTCATCTGCTGATGGACATCTAGGTTGCTTCCATGTCCTGGCTATTATAAACAGTGCTGCGATGAACATTGGGGTACACGTGTCTCTTTCCCTTCTGGTTTCTTCAGTGTGTATGCCCAGCAGTGGGATTGCTGGGTCATAAGGCAGTTCTATTTCCAGTTTTTTAAGGAATCTCCACACTGTTCTCCATAGTGGCTGTAGTAGTTTGCATTCCCACCAACAGTGTAAGAGGGTTCCCTTTTCTCCACACCCTCTCCAGCATTTATTATTTGTAGACTTTTGGATCCTGGTTGTTCTTCATAGGAACATTGAAGTCTACTCTCATGACAACCCGCTTCCCCTTCACATCCAGCTTGTCCAGAGTCAGCTTGTTAGAAAGCGACATCTTGGCAATTCAGCTGCAGTGAGAGGCCAGGGGATGAGACAGCGGCAGAGACTCTATTGTTGAGTTTTAAGAGTTCTTTATTTATTTTGGACACAAGATTTTCATTAGATATATTTGGCAAATATCATGTCATTTTCCTTCTGCCTGATGAACTTCTTTTAACATTTCTTGCAGAGTACATCTGTCAGCAGCGAAATCCTTCAGTGTTTGTTGAAAAAAGTCTTCATTTTTCCTGAATACAGAATTTTAGGTTGTTAGTTTTTCTTCTTTTAGCACTTTAAATAGTTTGATCTGTATCTTCTTGTCTGTATGGCTTCTGATGAGAAATCCTCTGTAGTTCTTATCTTTGTTCCTCTATTTTGTTGTTCAGTTTGCTCTATCTCATGTCCATTGAGTCGATAATGCCTTTTAACTATCCTATCCTCTGTTGCCTCCTTCTCCTTCTGCCCTCAATCTTTCCCAGCATTAGGGTCTTTTCCAATGAGTTGGCTCTATAGATAAGGTTTTTTTTACCCTCTGACTTCTTTCATAATATTCATTTTGCTTTGTGTTTTTTTGTGCAACTTGATTATGATATGCCTAGGAGTGGATTCTACTTGGTGTTTTTTGAGCTTCCTGGATTTTTTATTTGATATCTGTCATTTATTTTAGAAAATTCTTTTTCATTACCACTTCAGATATTTCTTTTGCCCTTGTTCTCTCTCTCTTCTCCTTTACTATTCCAATTTTACATATGTTCTATTACGTTTTTTGGAAACTTCTCACAATTCTGGACTTTAACATTTATTTTTTTCTTTTTCTGTTTTCGTGTCAGTTTGGGAAGATTGTATTCACGTATCTTCAAACGTCTTGACTTGTTCCTTGGCTGTGTCAAGTCTACTAATGAACTCATTGAAGGCATTCTTCATTTCTGTTACTGTGTTTTTGATTTCCAGAATTTCTTTTTGATTCCTTAGAGTTTCCATCTCTCTGCTTCTATTATCCATCAGTTCTTGCATCTTGTCAACTTTTTTCATTGAAACTCTTAATACATAATTATTTCAAATCCCCTGAGTGATATATTTCACTGACTGTGTCATATCTGAATCTGATTTTGATGCTTGCTTTATCATTTCAAACTGTGATTTTTCTTCTTAACTGTTGACATGACTTAATTTTTTTTTTCTTTTTGGTGTAAAAAAAGACATTTTGTACTAGATACTGCTGCTGCTGCTGCTGCTAAGTTGCTTGTCGTGTCTGATTCCGTGTGACCCCAGAGACGGCAGCCCACCAGGCTCCCCCGTCCCTGGGATTCTCCAGGCAAACATGGGAGTGGGTTGCCATTTCCTTCTCCAGTGCATGAAAGTGAAAAGTGAAAGTGAAGTCACTCAGTCGTGTCCGACTCTTGGCGACCCCATGGACTGCACCCCACCAGGCTCCTCTGTCCATGGGGTTTTCCAGGCAAGAGTACTGGAGTGGGGTGCCATCGCCTTCTCTGGTCCTAGATACTAGAAACAGTTAAAGAACCTTTTAGTGTGAGGATTTATGTTCATTTGGCTAGAAATTGGGCTGTAAATACAGCCCAACCTAACCCTTACTGTAGTTGTAGATATCAGAGCTTCAAATTCCTCTAGTGTCCTTGTGTTTTGTCCTCTGTTGACTTCAGGGAATATCTCTAAGTTCTGCTCCTCAGAGAGTATCTGTGTGTTGCATCTCTTTCAACTACAATCATTGTTATTATACAAGAGCCTGATTGTGTGATCATGATGTATGAAGGAAGATGGGTGTTCTACCAACTTATGATTAAATTTCAGTCTTGTAGTAGGCTCGTGCCTCTTGTCTGTGAGCTACATAAATTTTTTTTTTTCTTCCCAGTGCTATTGCTTTTTATTTCCCTCTGTTGCAGGAAAGGGGACCCATTCCAGGGCCCAAGAATGGACTCTTGTCTAACACTTGGAAATGAATTATCCAATGAGACACATGTGTTGACAAAGCAAGAGAGTTTATTGGGAAGTGGTGCTCAGGCAGAGAACAGGAGTGTAAGGGAACCCAGGAGGACTGCTCTGCAGTCTCTGGTTTTATGGTGATGGGATTAGTTCCTGGGTTGTCTCTGGCCAGTCCTTGTGACTAGCCTTCCTGGTGGCATTACTCAGCCAGGATGGATTCCAGGGTGGAGGATTCTGGGAGGTTGGTAGGACACATGGTATCTCCTTTTGACCTTTCCCGATTTCTTCCAGTTGATGGTAGCTTGTTAGTTCCATGTTCCTTACCAGAATCTCTTGTCGTAAAATAACTCATGTGAATAGTTACCATGGTACCTGGTCAAGATGGGTGATTTCAGTCAATGTTTTCCCTAACACCTTGTTTCCCTTCCTCCTTTGCCTGGTTATGGTGTTTTCAGTCTTTTCCCCAGAGCTTCTTATCCCTATTGACTATGTCCCTCCACCCTCTCTCCATTTGTCAGTAACAAGACAGATTTGTTACTGCTGAAAATTTTTAAGGGAAGTCAGAGACATTTCCAAAACCATTCCACATAGGCAATCCTTTGGACTTGAGGCTTTATATACACATGAAAGGAAAAATTAGGGAGGAGGGAAGGTATCTTAGGAGAGAGAGGAAGGCTAGAGGAGTCTGGAGTGGGAGAAATGCCTTTTCCCTAAGAACAAGCTCACAGAACTTTTTTCTCAAGAGTAAGTCTTGGTTATGGACAAGGTTCTGGGTGCATCACATTAGCACTCACTTCCTTCTTCCAGAGCAATGAGGGGGTATTTCTAGGATTTTTATCTTGAGAACCAGTGGAATTCCTGAAGGTAAAGCTTACGGAAATTTGAGGGCCCCCGAAGAGATTTTTATTCTTATGCTAATCCAAACACAGATTCTAGCAATTCATCAAATTTACCCCATTCAAATTGCTCTACTATTTTATCCCTTCACTGACTTCTGCTTCAGGTGTGACTCTCTGCATGTGCCTGTTTCTCTTGATTTGGGGGTGATGTTTCCCTAAAACCTTGATTCTTTAATGGGTCCTAGAACAGTCATTGGTTCTAGTTTATCCCACTTTTCTGCTTTTCCTTAATTATAAGGATGGTAGTGACAACTTCTAAACTCTTTACATGTTGGAGCTGAAACAGGAAATCTGAAGATTGTGTTTCTAAGAACCATGAGATTGAAGTAAATATTATACCTTCCCTCCTCCCTAATTTTTCCTTTCATGTATATATAAAGCCTCAAGTCCAAAGGATTGCCTATGTGGAATGGTTTTGGAAATGTCTCTGACTTCCCTTAAAAATTTTCAGCAGTAACAAATCTGTCTTGTTACTGGCTAATGCTGTAATCTTCACCATGAAGGTATCATCTTAAAAAACAGTTATAGTCTTCTCAAAGTGAAAACAATAATAATTTAACCTGTTGTCTAAGATCATATGCATGTCTTTCTGTTTATTTCTTGAGAACTTTTAAAAAATATTTATGTATTTACTTGGCTGTGCTGGGTCTTGGTTGGAATTTTGATCTTCCTTTTGGCACACTGGATCTCTAGCTGCAGCTGTGAACTCTCAGTTGTGGCATGTGGGATCTAGTTCCCTGACCAGGGATCGAACCTGGGCCTCTTGCATTGGGAGCATGGAGTGTTAACCACTGGACCACCAGGGAAGTCCCCTGAGAACCAAAACAAAACAACTTGTTTTGATAGCAAAAGAAGTTAACGATGTGCTGTGTGAAATGTGTGCAAGAGGATGGCATGGATATATAGAAAGAGGTGACGGCAGGGAAAGAATGGCAAAGGTTGACAGAGCACAGACAAATTTTACCTAACTACTTGCCTAACAACTTGCTTGGGGCAGCTTTTGTAAATGTGCAATCTAATTTGCAGGGAAGGCAGTGTCCCTTTCTTCCCCAACATTTTTGTGAAGCTGCAAATCTTGGTTTCTTTATTTTGCCTCTTTTCCCTGGGTCACCCACACAGTGGCTGAACTACATGACTATTTCCTACTCCCCAAGAGCTGTACTTCCAGACAGTACCGATGTGCCTCTTTTTTTCTCAGTCTTTGAAACTCTTTCTCATAAGTCAAGGTCAAGTTGCAAGGGAGAATGCTAAGTGGTATTCTCCTTGGTAACTTGGAATCTCAGGGTGAAGAGGCGCTAAGGAACAATTGTTAAGACATCGTCTTTCTCGCCTCTGGTAAATCTTGGCACTTGAAGGTTTCACAATCCAGGCGAACACGGTTGCACCCTGCCTTGTGCCTGTTGCCAGAGTTTGATGAATTAGGTAGAGTCCATGTGCAAAATGGGTAGCCACATTGTTGAGACTTTTACTACCTTCTTACCCTATTTCCGATTAAAGGGCTTCCAATTACCAGGTGGCTCAGTGGTAAGGAATCTGCCTGCCAAGCTGGAGACTTAGGAGACTTGGGTTCAATCCCTTGATTAGGAAAATCCCCTGGAGAAAGAAGAGGCAACCCACTCCAGTATTCTTGCCTGGAAAATCCCATTGACAGAGGAGCCTGACAAGTTACAGTCCATGGGGTTGCAAAGAGTCAGACACAGCTGAGTGACTGAACAGCAAGGAGCCCCTATCTTCAGCCAAAGCCTCACCAGGGAATGTGCCAACGAAACAGGGTCACTGCTCCAGGAGCGTTCCTTGCCTGCTTTATTTATTTATTTTTATTGCTTTAATTAAAGTGTGGGCGATTTACAATATTGTGTCAGCTTTAGTTATAGAGCAAGGTGATTCAGTTATACACACACACACACATGTTCTTTTTCAGGTTCTTTTCCATTATAGGTTGTTATAGTGAATATAGTTCCCTGTGCTATACAGTAGGGTTATCTATTTTAGATAGAGCAGTGTATATCTGTTAATCCTAAACTCCTAATTTATCCCTCCTTCCCCCTGTTCCCACTTCCCCCTCCGGTAACTATAAGTTTGTTTTTATGTTATGATCTATTTCTGTTTTGTATATAAGTTCATTTATATCATTATTTTTTAGATTCCACATACAAGTGGTATCATATGGTATTTGTCTTTCTCTGACTTCCTTCACTTAGCATGATAACCTCTAGGTCCATTCATGTTGCTGCAAATGGCAATATTTTATTCTTTTTATCAGTCCAGTTCAGTCACTCAGTTGTGTCCAGCTCTTTGTGATCCCATGGACTGCAGCATGCCAGGCTTCCCTGTCCATCACCATCTCCTGGAGTTTGCTCAAACTCATGTCTGTTGAGTTAGTGATGCTATCCAACCATCCCATTTTCTGTCATCCCCTTCTCCTCTTGCCTTCAATCTTTTTATGGCCAAGTGATATTCCATTGGCCATAAATGGATATATATGGGTATATATATTCCATATATGTACATATAATATCTTCTATTTTTACTTTTTTTGCTTTTTGGCCATGCCCCATGGCAGGTGGGATCTTGGCTCCCTGACGGAGGAAAAAACCTGTGTTCCCTGCATTGCAAGGTAGATTCTTAACCACTGGACCAATAGGGAAGTCCCTGCCACACCTTTATCCATTCCTTTGCCCATGAACACTTAACTGCTTTCATGTCTTCCTTGCCTACTTTACAGCTAAGCTTTGTCCTCTCATTTTTCTTTTGAGAATGGTAGAAACTACAGTTGGAGAAGAAACCAGGTTTCTGTCCACTCTGTGGTATTTTAAAATTTTATATTTAGTTTACAGTGGCAATAAGGCTGTCAGCGCAGTCCTACAAGGACTTTAAGCAGAAGGGCACTTCTTGGGACTGTATAAAGGTTTCTCAGTATGTTAGGCATAAAATAAAGAAATGGAGCCTGTGAAACACCGATTTTATAAAACAGAGGGGCTGAACCCATTTGGAGGAATTCTCTGCTCCAAACTGCAGAAACTTGAGAAAATTTAAGCCATTCTTTAGTTGTGGAAGCACTAAATTAGGAGTTTTTGATGTATGGTTAGAACTTGCATCAGAATCATTGCTATTGTTGTTCGGTTGCTCATTGTGTCTGACTCTTTGTGACCCCATGGACTGCAAAATCATTAGGGAGAACTTACTTAAAATGCAGAGTCCTGTCCTACTCTTTGCCTCCTGCATCAGTATCTCTGAGGGTGGGACCTGGGAAATCTGTTTTAAAAGACTTTCCTGGTGGTTTTTCTAAGGATCACTGAATAGAGGTTGTCTTTTAAATTTTATATTCTAAACTTGAAGAAAGCACTCCACAATTGTTATCATGTGAATGCCATGGTAGACAGAATTCTCTTAATAAGATGACTCCCAATGACCCATGCCCTTGTATAGCCCTCTCCCCTGGACTGTGGATGGATTCTGTCACTTGTTTCCAACCAGTAGACCTTGGTAAGGATGATGGCATATAGAAGAGTCCTTGATTATGCTGTGTTATGTAGCAAAGGTGAGGCCTTCCCCCGTGGCTCAGCAGTAAAGAATCTGCCTGCAGTGTAGGAGTTTGATCCCTGGGTTGGGAAGATCCCCTGGAGGAGGGCATGGCAACCTACTCCAGTATTCTTTCCTGGAGAATCCCATGGACAGAGGAGCCTGGGGGGCTACAGTTCACAGGGTCGCAGAGTTGGACACAACTGAAGCGACTGAACACGCACGCATAGCAAAGGTGAAAAGATGTTACCGATGTGATTAAGCCCTCTCAGTAGTTGATACTAAGTTAACCAAATCGGAGATTAATTTGCTGGGCCGGACCTAATCACTTGAGTCCTTTACAAGTCAGTCAAGACCAAGACAGAAGAAATGGTGGGGCATCTGTCTGTTGTCCTTAAAGAAACAAACGACCAAGCTGTGGAAAGAGTTACATGTCAGGGAAGAGTGGGCAGCATCTAGGAGCAGAGAACCTCTGCCCTGTAATCACCAGGACTCCTGAATCCTGTTGACAGCCAGTGAACTTGGACGAGGAGACGGACCCCAGGTGAGATGGTGACACCTGGACCTACAGCCTTATGAGACTGAGCAGACTACACTGCCAAGCTGTGTTTGGACTCCTGATGCATGGAAACCGTGATATAATACATGTATGTTGTTTGACCCTTGTTACGCAGCAATAGAAAATAATGCAAATATTAGAGAATAAAATATTTGATTTCTCAAGCATTATAAATTAGATTTCTCATTGCTTGGAAGTCTGCAGCGATGGTCTTCAAATCAGGGTCTAGGTACCTGTTGGGAAATAGGAGGCTTTTCTAAGAGGTACACAATTTTGAGGAGCACCAATTTTCATATCATTGCTGCCTATAATCCTCCTTTCTCAAACGTATTGGCCTGGAAGGATGCCTGCAATTCAGGAAGTCATGTGTGTTTTTCTTTCCCACCTTCCTTTTCACATCCGTCTTTTCCCTACATTCCGAAAGAAAATCACATTTTAACACATTTGAAATATTACTGCATGAACTGTTAGAGGGTGTAAAAATCTCTAATCAAATGAAAAATATCAGCATGCATGGTGCCTCCATTAATTTAAATCCGAAGCACCTGCTATAGGATTTCGTGTCTTTCTCAGACTTTTACATATTTGTGTTGAGTGCAAAGTGTAGCATTAGAAACAGGACTCAGATGGTAAAGAATCTGCCTGCAATGCAGGAGACCTGGGTTGATCCCTGGGTTGGAAAATCCCCAGGAGAAGGGAATGAAACCCACTCCAGTACTCTTGCTTGGAGAATCCCATAGACAGAGGAGCCTGGCGGGCTATAGTTCATGGGGTCACAAAGAGTCAGACGTAACTGAAATGACTAACACGTTCACCTTCACAAACAGGGCATTTTGGCTTCTGTGACAATGTTCTGATCTCATTTCAGTGTTCCGATCTCTGTTATAAAATGGTGCAGCAGAAGTGATGGACGCTACTTCTCTCCTCTACTTGATGCCTGTGGAGGCAGCATTTCCCAGGCAGAGGCACTGGAGAGAGAAGTCGAGAGAGTTTGCCCCACGCAGTCCTCATTCCAGGATCCAGGGTGAGGAGCAGCACCTACCTGTGATCACATCAGGGGCAGAGAGAAACAGTGGTGATGAGAGGTCCCTCCCAAAGTTTGTGCTTGGAAGTAGCAAATGTAGAGGTGCCTTCTTTTGTCAAGGGAGCAACCTCATGGAAAAGGTCTGTTCTAGAACTTGGTGTCTATGTTAGAATTCACAGGCTTGTCACAGAGACATGTGTCAACACTTTTTATGTGAATTGAAAAATGACATCAGGTATTTTTATTGTCAGAAAGAAATCTGATTTTACTGGTTTGATAAGGAGGACTGGCTGTGTCAATCATGCTATGTGGTGGATACCTCCATAATTGAAGGAGCTAAGTCTACAGTGACAAGGTTTGGATCACATGTTTAATCACAAGATAAAAACATTTTATCAAAAATCCTGTATCAGCCAAGGAGTACTATAATTAATAGCATTTTGGTTTTCCAAATTCATTATAGGATTCCACAAAATGCTTATACATGAAAGAGTCAGGTGTAATTAATATATTATTGGTAAGCTTGGGCAAAGCCTTTCTAAAAAATACTCGGAAATAAAGTTGAATGAGTCTAGTAATTGGATAGTGAGTAATTTGTCAAAGAGATTATTTCTAATTCTGTGTTTTCAATAAAATTCAAGGAGGACTTAATTAAATAGTCACCCAGTAAAACATTAAAATAATTTTTTGATGATAAATTGCAACACGATTTTGGACATTTAATTCAGAAGCAAACTCCTTCCATTCTAATTTATTCACACATATCCATATTTTTTTTTATTGCTTATAGCTGTATAAATGAGCAAAAAAGTAATGAGTGTATTTCTTAACCTGATCACTTTCTGACAACAAATAACATTCATCGATAGTTTGATAAACTAATTGAAAAACTCCCGTTCATATTATTTCCAATAATATTTAATTTTTATATTTGATATCATTTGTCAAAATTATACCAGATTTATATTCTATATTTTGATTGATTGTGTGCTATGAATAATTGTGATAATAATTCAATCCAGAAGAAGAAGTTCAATCTTGGAGTCTCATTAGAAAAGAAAATTCAAAATTGAATTATACACAATAGACAATTATATACATTTTCTTTCTGAGAGAAAAGATAGAGTGACTAATAAAATCAGGATTCAGAAGTCTGTGGGGAAAGTAAAATGAAAATACAAGTTCAAACCCAGAATGAATGATCTAAATTTTCCAACTATTAAAGCTTGTTTATATATTTTTAAAATACACAAAATATGATGGTGGGTCTTATAATAATATGATTTTGTACCCATTTTGGTACATTAAAAGAGTGAGGGAGTGGTTGTATTTCAACAACCAAAATTTAGGACAAAAAATGAAAACTTTACCATTTGCAAAAATTAAAATAACTTTCATACATAAGATGGAAAATTTTAGTTGCCAACTTAACTTAGAGGCAATCTATAGTTTCTGAAAATTATTTTAGAAGATATACAGTTAAAAATTTGAAGACTATATGTAGATGACACCACCCTTATGGCAGAAAGTGAAGAACTAAAGAGCCTCTTGATGAAAGTGAAAGAGGAGAGTGAAAAAGTTGGCTTAAAGCTCAACATTCAGAAAACTAAAATCACGGCACCTGGTCCCATCACTTAATGGCAAATAGATGGGGAAACAGTGGAACCAGTGGCTGACTTTATTTTTCTGGGCTCCAAAATCACTGCAGATTGTGATTGCAGCTATGAAATTAAAAGACGCTTACTCCTTGGAAGGAAAGTTATGACCAACTGAGATAGCATATTAAAAAGCAGAGACATTACTTTGCCAACAAAGGTCCATCTAGTCAAGGCTATAGTTTTCCATATAGTGGTCATATATGGATGTGAGAGTTGGACTGTGAAGAAAGCTGAGCACCGAAGAATTGATGCTTTTGAACTGTGGTGTTGGAGAAGACTCTTGAGAATCCCTTGGACTGCAAGGAGATCCAACCAGTCTTCTGAAGGAGATCAGCCCTGGGATTTCTTTGGAAGGACTGATGTTGAAGCTGAAACTCCAATACTTTGGCCACCTGATGCGAAGAACTGACTCATTTGAAAAGACCCTGATGCTGGGAAAGATTAAGGACAGGAGGAGAAGGGGACGACAGAGGATGAGATGGTTGGATGGCATCACTGACTTGATGGACATGGGTTTGGGTGGACTCTGGGAGTTGATGATGGACAGGGAGGCCTGGTGTGCTGCGGTTCATGGGGTTGCAAAGAGTCGGACACGACTGAACTGAACTGAACTGAATGTAACAGTCAATCATTGGCCAAGGAATGCTGGGTTAATAATTCCCAATTTTCAGTGGCTTAGAACACAAAAGTTTCTCATGCATGCTACTGCTGCTCCTGCTCCATGCTCTTTTGTCTCCAGGATCCAGGTCAGTGAGCTGCTCTACTTGGAAAGTGGCTGAGCTTGCAGCAAATGGAAAAAAGATCAATAACATATGGCTACTCTTAAAGCTTTGACTTAAAAGTGGCACCATGATTTTCATCACATTTTAGGGACCAAAGCAAGCCACAAGGCCAGGCCTAACATCAGTGGGACAGGAAACAAAATTTTTCCACTGGAAGCATAAGCAAATATTTGGGAACATCATCTCCCACAATGACTTATAGAATTATAGATACTCACTTTGGGCAAAGTGTAGATATGCCCAGTGGAAAAGGTGTTGGGCAAAAAAGAAAATTAAAGATGTGTTTCAATAAAAATTAGAGGTACTAGTATAGGTTAGAATTCTATTAAATAGGGAGTTTCTGATTTGGATTGACCAATTTTCTGACTTCTTTCAAATGGTGTCAGTTGCAGTCATTTAAATGCTTCATGGAACAGAGTTTTTAGGCTGCTGACACATACGTGAATCGGATCCAATCAACAGCAAATTCTTTATCAAAAACTTGTGAAATTTGATGTTTTCAGTTGGCAGATTTGTTTCATTTTTATCCTACCAGTAAGTACAGCTTCACCATTTGTCATTTGTGAGGTGATCTGTTCATCTGTTTGGAAACAGCACGTTAGAAGATCGTCAGGGGAAATGAGTAGACAAGAAATCCTGTTTGAAATCTTTATAAGTGTCCCTGTGTAAGAAACTTCCTAGAAACCTTCTGGAACTTTAAGATGAGAACTTCAAGGATCAGTCAGTCACCTAAATTTTAATTCTAGTCTGTACTACAAATGCTTCCAATATTCAAAGCTGTTCTGCCACTTGATGTATTTTACTGTGGAATCTCACCTCCTACAACTATATTGAGAGTTTTTTGATACATGAAAATTTCATATGAAGTTCCCAGATTTATTATGTGTTTAACATTTTAAAACATTTTTTTCTCTTCAATCTGTAGTAGTAGAAAGATGGGTAGATTAGAGTTTAAAGAAAGCTTAGGAAAAAACATGATCGTGAACTATTCTCTTTATTCTCTTTTTACTCTCAATCAACTTTAAGTTAAGCGTTAGTCGCTCAGTTGTGTCTGACTCTTTGTGACCCATGGACTGTAGCCTGCCAGCCTCCTCTGTCCAAGGGATTCTCCAGGAAAGAATACTGGAGTGGGTTGTGGTGCCCTCTTCTAGAGGATCTTCTTGACCCAGGGATCGAACCCTGGTCTCCTGCATTGCATGATAACATGATGTCCTGTATTATATATTTAATGTAAATGACCTTTTCCCTTTGGACAATGCAATGTACTTAGCATGTGTCAGCTACATGGTAAGTACTCAATAAATATGGACTAATAAAAAACAGTAAGATTTTTATTAATGTAGTTTTTCCTTATTTTTCTTCCCTATTAATTTTTGCCTTGGGAATAATGAAATGTAATATTTCAGTGGCATAAACAACAAAGATTCATACTCACAGACCTTAGTGGTATCTTTAGCTAAAGGAATCATTGGAGAGGGGATTTAGGAAGAGATTAGAAGAGGAAACAGAGAGAAGTGCGACTGTATCAGAGATGCAAATGTAAAAATAGTGGAGCCACACGACCACTAGAAGAAGCAAGCGTGAGTCCTTTTATGACTGTGCTGCTGAGGGGGATCTTACTAAGGCCCAAATCAAGGAGCAATAAAAGAAAAATATGACAACAATAGCAACAAAAACCAGTAAGTTTTTATTAGTAATCCCAACATTTTGATAAAGTGAGGAATAATGGTTGGGCAACTGAGGGCCAGAGAGGAAGAAGTGAAACTTTAATTTGAAACATTAATATATTTCGGGGAGTTTCCTGGTTGCCTAGTGGTTAGGATTCCAGGCTTTCGCTGCTGTGATCTGGGGATCTCAATCCCTGGTCAGGGAACTGAGATCCTACAAGCTGTGCAATTGAGGCCAATACAAAATTAGGAAATACAGAAAAGTTAATATACTTTTTTTCTTAGTGGGCAGAGCTGTTGATGGTGTTGATGATTTAAGAGAGTTGCTTTAGCCAGAATCTGATTAAAAAGATGATGTGAGCAGCAGGATTCTGAGGATCAATTGAGTTTGAGGTTCTTCTTCGAAGAATTTTTTCTGGTAGGCTGAGTATAACACTGATCCATTGTATTTTATCCTGGAACTTTTGCACAAGGAAGTGGAATTAGAGTTTTGCCTGTTCTTCTCTATGACAGGTAGTCAAATACTTGTGTCCATTAACTATCATCTACTTCTTAAAATTGTTGAAGACAGCTAATTGTCCTATTTTATCCATTAGTAAGTACAATTGGAGAAGGCAATGGCACCCCACTCCAGTACTCTTGCCTGGAAAATCCCTTGGATGGAGGGGCCTGGTAGGCTGCAGTCCATGGGGTCGCTAGAGTTGGACACGACTGAGCGACTTCACTTTCACTTTTCACTTTCATGCATTGGAGAAGGAAATGGCAACCCACTCCAGTGTTCTTGCCTGGAGAATCCCAGGGACGGGGAAGCCTGGTGGGCTGCTGTCTCTGGGGTTGCACAGAGTCGGACACGACTGAAGCGACTTAGCAGCAGCAGCAGCAGCAGTAAGTACAATCTAATTTACGGAGATTTCTTTCTAAATTAAACTTCAAAGACTTTTATCTACTTTTGTTTCCAGAATTAGTGGATTACGTTCAGGACTCTGACACTATTCTGGGGGAAAAAAAAAAAAATTAGGCATTTTTTTTCTTGTTCTAAAATATCAATCTAGTCAATACAAGGTCAATATTACCTCCCTGAAATCATTAGTTTGAGTGTAAAATAAGTGTATAAGCATTTGTCTTAAAATGCCAACATAGCATTATATTATATTATAAGGGGATAGTATAAATTTGAAGTAGAAAGAGAACACCTAATTTTATTTTGAATTCTTTTTGATGACTATCCTCAACATTTTCCCATTTTAGCCTGCTGTTGGGTTGTCTTCCAATGTCCTCAGCAGGGGAAGGTGGGAAGAAATAATGTTTAATTAGATTGCAGCTATGTGACCCCCGCACTTTTCATTAAATCCGTGAAGAATCAGCCAAACCAGTTTGGTGTCTTGAAGGCAAAACAACTCCTTGATTAACTAAGTTTCTCACTTTTTAAATTGGTGGCTTTTTTGTTGCATGGATATGGCATTCGATAGAACTAAAAATTAGAGACTTTCTGCAAACCATAGGAGGCATTTACAGCATCTATCAAGGCAGAGCCAATTTGGAAGCCCTGAACACTGAGAAGGCAAAATGAACTTTGAGTCCTCTCAGTTCTATTACAGCTCTCTCCAATTTTGCTCCTGGTGAGCCACCGCCAGGTACCTGGCTCATCTGGTTTGGAGACGCCTGCTCAGTGTTGGGTTCCCAGTGGGCTATTTGTCCTGTAATCCTAGCTGAGATGTTAACTAGTAAATGATTGCCAGCTCTCAGCTTCCAGGGGACATCTGAATTCTAATAAGAGATTAGAAGATATAATATCTCTAATGATTATATTTCAAGTAGATGGTGGGTAAAATCCCAACTTGGGCATTAGGGGATTCTGAAATCCCATCCCATAGGTATCTGGCCCATGCAATGAGCATGGTTGATTCAAAAACATAGCCAAGGCTACAGCAATGGAGAAACAGACATAGAGTACAGATTTATGGACACAGGGAGAGGGGAGGAGAGGGTGAGATGTGTGGAGAGAGTAACATGGAAGCTTACATTACCATGTATAAAATAGACAGCCAATGGGAATTTGCTGTATGGCTCAGGGAACTCAAACAGGAGCTCTGTAACAACCTAGAGGGGTGGGGTGGGGAGGGAGATGGAAGGGAGGTTCAAAAGGGAGGAAATATATGTACACCTATGGCTGATTCATGTTGAAGTTTGACAGAAAACAACAACATTCTGTAAAGCAATTATCCTTCAATTAAAAAAAATTAATAAAAAAAGACTAAACAAAAACATAGCCAAGGTTAGACATTGAGGATTTTAGCCCAATGCTTCATTCGGACTCCCATTATTATTCCTACCTGATTCAGAGACCATGAGGATGAGTTTCGAGAATTTGCTGCCTATAAATAATGAGCTAGGGAAAGGAAGGATGATGATACATAGTCACAAATATTTATTGAGAACTAATATTATCCAAACCCTGAACTAGATGTATAAGTGGCAAGACAGGGAGTGTCCTTGTCCTCATGATATTTGATAGAATGGTGGTAGAAGCTAGAAAGTAATCAAATATACAAATCTATGCTATGACTTGCAATAAATATGGAGAGGAAAACGAATGGGATACTAAGAAGTTACTGGGACTTCCTCAGTAGCTCAGGAGTGCAATGCAGGAGCCACGGGAGACGTGAGTTCAATTCCTAGACAGGAAGTTCCTCTGCAGAAGGGCACGGCATCCCACTCCAGTATTCTTGTTTGGAGAATCCCATGGACGAGGAGCCTGGTGAGCTAGAGTGCATAGAGTCACAAGAGTCAGATACTACTGAAGGGACTTAGCACGCATGCACACACGCAAGACAGTTACTGAGGGAGACTTTGACCCAGGGAAAGACCAACTCAGTGGTGAACTGTCTCCGAGACCCTGGAGCCAAAATGTCTGGATTCAAATCCCAGCTCAGCTGTGTGATCCTGGCCGCACTGCTTGAGTTTTGTGTTGCCTCAATTTCTTCATCTGGAAAATGGGGACGATAATAATATCTATCTTATGGAGTTGTTACGAGGATTAACTGAGTTAACACATGTGTGTAAGGTGTTCAGAACAGAGACGGGCACAAAGTAAACCTTTAGTCCTTATTATTACTGGGGTCAGGGAGAGAATCTCACAGAGGAAATGCCGTTTGACTGTGATTAGAAGGAAGCCCCATGAAGAGGATTAGGACGTGGGCTCTGGGCAGAGGGCAAACTTCTGCGATTTGAAGGAACTTACTGCATTTAAGAAACCGAATAAAGAGAGAAGCTATCTGGTTGATGCCAAGTGGCCGGAGGGTTGAGACAAGGCTCCAGAGGAGGAGGATAGAGGTCATATTATGTTGAGATTTGAAGAGTGTGTTAAGGGTTTTGGATTTTATTCTAAGTGCAATAGTAAGATAGACATGGTTTAAACTGGGAAATAATGTGTTATGATATATGCTCTGAAAAATAACATTCTGCCTATACTGTGGAGAATGGATAGGAAAGCTGGGCTACCACTTGGGGGCGTGTGTTAGTCTAGTTAGGGTTCTCCAGAGAAACAGAATCAACAGGAGGTGTGTGCGTGCTCAGTCATGTTTGAATCTTTGTGACCCCATGGAGTGTAGCCCCACCAGGCTCCTCTGTCCATAGGATTTTCCAGGCAAGAGTACTGGAGTGGGTTGCCATTTCCTTTTCCAGGGCATCTTCCCAATCTAGGGACTGAAACTGCATCTCTTGTGTCTCCTGCATTGGCAGTCAGATTCTTTACCACTAGCGCCACCTGGAAAGCCCTATATATAAAATATATATTATATATAGTACCTTCCCAGCAACATTTAGACTGGTGTCTGAAACCATAACCTACCAAGTTGACCCATAAAATTAAGCATCACGTGGCCTGTTTCCGTAGTCCAGGTGAGAGATAATGGTGAAGAGGGCAGTGGCTGGAGATTGAGAAGAGGTTGAGTCAAGACTTAGTGTAACAAAAGAATAAGTAGTACTTGGTGTTGATGCATTACGACATAGCGTAAAAAGTGGGGAGGCGGGGCGAGAAGCCATCAAGAACATCCCCTTTATTTCTGTCTTTTGTCAAAAGCACAACCTCACCTCACCCACCTAGGGGGGGTCCTCAAGCAGTGACCTTGTACAACCTGCCAAATGTGACCCAGTGAAGGTCAGGACTTGCAGGAAGGACTGGCTCAGTAGAACCCAAACAGGAATATGAAGAGAGGTTAATGCTTCCTTTCTACCCAGCTTGGGGAAAGTTGCTTCAAAAAGGAGACAATGTAAGACTTCCCTGGTGGTCCAGTGGTTAAGATGCCACACTCCCAATGCAGGGGGCTCAGGTTCAATCCCTGGTCAGGGAACTAGATCCCATATGCCACAACTAAGACCTAATGTAGCCAAATAAATAAATATTTTAAAAATTAAAAAAAAATTCTTTAAAAATCGTTAAGCTGTGTTCATGAAACTGAGAGGTATTGGACTGAAAAATGCCCATCTAATTTGGTAGTTTTGCTGATGGACCCATTTTTCAGATGAACAAACTGAGGTAAGAAAGGTAAACTAACTCTTTCTAGTTCAAGCTAGCAGCTCAGTTTGTCTGCTTCCAAGACCAAACTCTTAATTACTGTCCATGTTTTTGAGAATGAGCACAGGGTGGGGTCTTACTGCCCTTGCCCTGACTTCATGCCCTTTTCTTGATGTGGCTGATGGACAGTGATGCTCTGATTCTGGACTTTAGCCCAGATATAAACTGGGTCTTCTGAAAACATCTCAAAGTTCTAATATTTAAGACTCTTTCGCAAAATTCATACTATTTGCTAACATTTTCTTAAAGTCTTAGTGGTGGTAAACCATCAGTTTGTAACACCAGTTCTTAAAATCCTTCTTGGTTTAGAGATCCATGCACTTAAAGCAAATTTACTGAAATAGATTTTATACTTAGTCTTGTAACAAGACTTTTGTTAGGTTTGTAAGCACAAACCGAGAACAACCATTTAACCATATTGAAGAGCTAATTTAGTTTTAGCCCAGCAATTTTGAAATAGTCACTTATATAATAAAATTTAAATCATAGAAGTTATTTTCTAGAAGTTACTGTGTATATATTTATAAGTTCATAATACATGCTATTATGGTTTATTTAATGTTCTTCTATTTCCAACTCACATTCAGTTCCTTCTGTTTATTTGCCTTCTGGATCATAAGTGTCAATGATTCTTTGCTCTTGTTTCATTTTCTGTCTGGCACATAGAGCTATTGTACAAATCATTTCATTTGTAAAGGACTTCTATGTAAGTTCTGTATTTTGAAAGCAATAAGCATGCCTCACATAAAAAATGACTGTGACACAGGTTATTTTATTTTTTATCACTTTCAAGTCATGCTTGTAAATGCTCAATAAGTATGCATTTTTAAAAAGAGATAATTTTATTAAACAGAAGAATTTCCATTCAGAAATTATACAACCCCATGTGGTGGTTTTTAAACATGTCCACAGACTCTTCGACATTCCTTCCTTCAGGAGGTGCTGTCTAATCCACCTCTCATCTCAATTCCTCCTCCCCTTGCATTGTGGGTAGGTGGACTTAGCTCTTAGCTTCTAACTAATGGGACGTTCCAGAAGTCATGGGGTATGACTTCTGAGCTGGGTCATAACAGGCATATCCATTCTGTCTTGTTCCCTTGGGTGACTCTACTAAACACAGCTCATCACCGTGATGTGAGGACACTCAGGTTGCCTGAGGCTTCCTGCCCGAAACCTGTGCCAACTGCCAGGTGTGAGTGAGACAACCTGGAGGCAGTCTCTGCAGCCCCACTGAAGCCTTTAGCTGATGGCAACTCTGGCCATCATGTTGGGTCTCACGAGAGACTGAGCCAGCTAAGCAGCCTCTAAATTCCTGAAGCTGAGAAAATCCAATTTTATTGTTTAAAAACCACCAAGTTTTAAGATAATTTTCTATGCAGCTAAAGATAGTAATAACCTTAGCTTTGGGAAACCCCTGGGGATGGTCAACATTTTAAAGATTCACTGTCCTCATTTGGGATGTCACTAGCATTCTTTGTTGGGGCGGGGGTGGGGTGCTATCTCTCATGTCTGTACCTTTCTGGGGAATCCCCTATAGACACAGCCCAGCCTGAGTGTGTTTGGAAGCAAGCTGGTGGAGTCCACACCACAACTGGAGAATATCTGGCACCCAGCAGTTAGCATGAGAAACACAGAAGTATTTTTAAGTAAAGCCATTGCATCATCGCCACATCGTCACCACAGACGTCACCAAGAGCGCTTGTGCTGTCACTTCAGTCATGTCCGAAGCTTTGTGACCCTCTGGACTGCAGCCCGCCAAGCTCCTCTGTCCTTGTCTTCTCCAGGCAAGAATGCTGGAGTGGGTTGCCCTGTCCTCCTCCAGAGGATCTTCCCCACCCAGGGATCGAACCCACGTCTCTTACATCTCCTGTATTGGCACATGCGTTCTTTACCACTAGCGCCACCTGGGAGGCCCCTGGCCATCGCCGTCTTTGTCATTAAACATTGGGCTGCAGATGCTATTACAGAAGCAAGTGTCTACTTAAAAGGGAGAAATCAACCACACGCCCCCAAAGGCAATGACCCTTAGTTTTTTTTTTTTTTTATTTTAATAATTATTTCCTTAAAGTCCTCGACAGTGTGATAATGCTTACATTTGTGTGATGTAGCCCACATTCCATGGGAACATATACTGGCAATCAAAGCCACAGTGCTTTCTCTGTCAGCTTCCATTGAAAATGCTACTGTCAACTCAGCCATTAGCCTCATTTTGCAAGTTGATTCTCTTTATTCTCCATTTTGGATGACAGAGGAAAGGGAAGACACAGAAGGAAGGAATATGCCTGCTGAGATAATTGCCCTGTCCTTCTCCGCAGGAAATAAAAAATCTCCTTTATCCTTTCATTCGTCTAAGCAAGCTGCTTCAAAATGCGGTTCGGCAAAGAACTTGGATGTTAAAAAGCCCAGATGACATCTCCAGAGTAGTATATTATGCAGCTTTTGAGCTAGGTACAGACAAGGTGGCTAATGACTGGAGAGCTGATCAGATGCCCCAGAGAAGGTAGTAGTCATGCTTGAGAGTGATTCCTCCTGGGGAGTTGGCAACAGCATTTTAAATCTCTGATTTGTTTGCTACAGCACAAGCCAACTGTGGTTCCTTCATGTTTATGTTCCATGCAGCCAGAGGTGCTGCAAAGACACGTTTTCTTCTTTCCCATCCTCCAGTTCCATGGGGCTCAATCTGCTACTTGAGCTAGGAATATTAGCTTCCCTGATATTTGTGGGTATCAGGAGACAAGAGATTACTTCTCCTAACAAAGGAATCTTGATGCTGCTTCATGGTATGCAGCACCTCCTTTTAATTATAGGACTTTTGTTGGATGGACAGTTATTTTTGGTTGAATGTAAGTTTGAGAACAAGGAACGAGGGGATAGTGGTCATAGGAGAGGAAAACAGGCAAGTTAGGAGAGGCAGAAATGAGAGGTTTGGCATTGCAGATCTGGACTTAGAAGAGCAGCCACCGAGGGACCGATTTCTGTGTAAGTGTTTTTGAGGCAGGAGCAGTGAGCAGTTGTGTGAGCGCACCCTCCCTGCTCTGCACACCAACATCCCAGGAACCTGTCCTGAATGTGTTGCCGAAATCTTGGCTCCCTGTCCATTGATGCCATAGAAGAGAAATATGGAGACAGAGTAGAGAAAATAGAAAAGAGTAGCTTTATTTTTTCCAGGCAAAGGAGAAACACAGCAGGCTAGCACCTCAAGAACTGTGCCCTTCTCTCACAGGAATAGGGAGAGGTTTTATATCCTCATGAAAGTATTGCTTTTTTTTTTTTTGCAAAGTTTCAAATCGACCATGGCTACCACCAGGCAACTCAGCAACAAGGCCTGGTGTCCCTGAAATTATTGGCTCCTGACCTTCTTTTTGAAATGCAGAACGCTACAAGAGAATATAAGGGGAGAAGAATGCAGGTTCAGAGTACAACTATATGAAGTCAAAAAGTAATTAGATTTGTTTAACTTTGTGAAGGACAAGTCTAACTATAAATGTTTGTTAGTAGTAACAGCTAAAGAATAACCAAGATTGCTTAACTCTTGCAGGCGTATTTGGCTGGTATGTGGCAAAGGCTGTTCAGTCATTTCTGTTTTTGCTGCAACAGGTGTGACCCCAAACAGCCCCACTCGCTGCTCCCGGCCTTCTTCCTTGTCCTTGCTGGAAGTGTCAGTGAGACGGAGTCTGATTGTATGTCCACAGTTAGATGAAAATAAGAACTTTCTTTAAGAAAATTAAAAACAAATGATGGATGGAAACATTTACTAAATCTTAAGAATGCATTTTTAAATGCATTAAAACCTTAAGAATGCATTTAAACCATTTTAAAATATATAATACTGTTGCATTAAGTACATTAACCGTATTGTGCGGCCATCACCACTATGCATTTCTGGAACTCTTTTGTCTTTCCAGTCAGAAATTTGGTTCCCATGAAACAATAACTCCCCATTCCTCCCTTTCCTCAGCCCCTGGTAACCACTATCCTACTCTCTGTTTCTGTAAAATTGCCTATTTTAAGATACCAAAGATACTGTAAGGTAACATGTGTCCTTTTGTATCTGGTTTATTTCACTTAGCATCGTGTCTTTAAAGTTCATCCATGTTGCAGCATGTCAGAATTTCCTTCCTTTTGAAGACTGAATAATTTTCCATTGTATGGATATACCACCTTAACTTATCCATTTATCTATTTTGTTTGTTTTTTTTGGATTTTTTGGCTATATCCTGCAACATGTGGAATCTTCCCTGACCAGGAAAGTGCATGGAAGTGCAGAGTCACTTCCCTGTCATGGAAGTGCAGAGTCTTGACTCCTGGACCACTCAGGAAGTCCTCTGTTCATCTCTTGATGGACATTTGGGTTATTCCTTTTTAAAAAAAATTTTTTTTTACTTTACAATATTGTATTGGTTTTGCCATGCATCAACATGAATCCGCCATGGGTGTACACGTGTTCCCAATCCTGAACCCCCCTCCTGTCTCCCAGCCCATACCATCCCTCTGGGTCATCCCAGTGCACCAGCCCCAAGCTTCCTGTATCCTGCATCAAACCTGGACTGGCAATTCATTTCTTATATGGGTTATTCCTTTTTCTGACGATTGTGAGTAATGTTTCCATTAACACTGATGTTAATGAACAAATACCTGTTCAAGTTCCTGCTTTTATTTCTTTTGGGTATACACCCAGAAGTGTATATACACCCAGAAGTTTTCCACAGTGACTATACCATTTTATATTCCCACTAGCAATGCTTGAGTGTTCCGATTTCTCCACATCCTCTCCAACATTTATTTTCTATTTTTTAAAAAATTATTTTATAGCAGCCATCTTAACGGGTGTGAAGTGGTATTTCATTGTGATTTTGATTTTGATTTCCCCAATGATTAGTGATGTTGAGCATCCTTTTATGTGTTTATTGGCCACTTGTATCCTTTGGAAAATGTCTATTCAAGCCCTTTGCCCATTTTTGAATCAGATTGTTTATCATTTTGTTGTTGAGTTGTTGCTGACTATTTTTGTAAATAAAGTTTTATCAGAACAGCCATGCCTGTTCATTTAGATATTTTTTTATGGCTGCTGCCCTGTTATAATGACAGAGTTGAATAGTTGAGCTGGAAGCTGAATGGCCCACAGAACCTAAAACATTTTCTATCTGGCTTTTTACAGGAAAAGTTTGCCAGTCCCTGCTGCAGAACATCAGAGCTTCTATTGACATTTTCACTTCCCCTAGGAAAGCTGGCAACCTCTTCTCCCTACCCTTGTCCTCCTCGTCACCCTTTTCCTCCTCTCCACCCTTGTCCTCAAGATGTGACACTTAGTTCATTGGTTAAGGCTGTGAAGAAAGGTAAAATTAGAGAGTTGGAAAGGAGCAGAATGAATGTTCTAGGAAGGATAGAATATTATAGAATAACAAGCTTGTGAGGTGAAATGTGAAAGTGGGACTCCACAGTGTTTATTTCTGTAATTAATATTTATTCGTGACTTTTAATGTGCCAGGTACTGCTAGGTACTATCCACGCATAATAACATTTCATTATCAGAAACCTAACTCTGAGATAAATGTTCTTATTAACATTATTTAAGCCTGAGATTATTTGCTCAAAGTTTCTGAACTCTAGGTCAGTCTAACTCCAGAGTCCAAATGTAACCATTCCATCACTAGGCTGGGGAGAAACAAGTTCCATTTGGAAACAGGGAGCCCAGTAGGGTAGAAGAAGTTGTGTGTTGGGAGGGAGAGGTAGATAAGTTACCTGCTCTAGATTTGAACTGAATTTCAGGTGACCTTGATAGCCATGCTGTAGGTTTTGAACTTTATCCTGAGAACTATGGGGGCTTAAATGATAAAGTTCATTTGGGGTTGTAAAGAATTGGGTGGTTGAGGAGGGGCAAGGCAGGGAGGGCAGTGGGCAGGCTGTTGTGGTCATCTTGCACAATGGTAAAGGCTTGAACTAGGATGCTGTAAATTTTAAAATGGGTCATAAAAAACCATGCATCTGTTTTCTCAGAGTAATGACCTCCAAAGGTATTTCTAGGTTAATTTTAATTTTTTTTCTTTCCTCCTCCTCCTCTTCCTTCTTCTTCTTCTTCTTCTTTTTTTTTTTTTTTTTTTTTTAACATTTTGGATGTATCACACAGCATATGAGATCTTAATTCCCCAACCAGGGATTGAACCCATGGCCCTTGCAGTGGAAGTGCAGAGCCTTAGCAGTTGGACCTCCAGAAAAGTGCCTAGCTTAATTTTAGAGGAGGATGTATGTTGCTGGGTCTCTATCCTTAGCTGCATTTGTCATCTCCTGTGGAGCATGCTAGGAGAGGTGCCATCATAACAATGGGAAAGGGGGACATGCTGTGGTTTATCTGTGCCTTTCTTAAGGCTGGTTGGGACTTTCTTAATGTAACCAGGGACTAAGAACTTTAATTTGATCTCCTTCTAGTTATTAAAAATTGCAGTTTTACCTCATTGTGTATGACAGATGGGACTCTCTTTATAGTATTTTTATTAGTTTTTCCAGATAAACAGAAAAAGAAGAAGTATTTATTTATTTAGAAGGGGTTTGTTTAGAGCAGGAATAAAGATAAATGCTGCTACTCACACATACAGAGAACAAGCTAGTGACTGCCAGTGGTGGGGAGGCGGAAGAGAGGGGAATACAGCCAATATTTTTAAATAAATGTAAGTGGAATTTAACTTTTAAAAGGCATATAAAAATTAAAATAAAAAAAAAAGAACTGCAGTTACCGCAGTTCTCAGAGGCTCTGCATGTTTGAGACTTGGAGGCCTGTCTATGTCCAGAGAGGCTCCTGGTTGTTAAGTGAGGTAGACATTTAGTGTAATTTTAATGAGGAATGGTTTGATCCCTGGGTTGGGAAGATTCCCTGGAGAAAGAAATGGCAACCTAGTCCAATATTCTTGCCTGGAAAATCCCATGGACAGAGGAACCTGGCAGGCTACAGTCACAAAGAGTTGGACATAGCAACTGAGCATGCATGCAGGCACCAAGCTGGTGGTATTGATCAGAATTAGAGTTGAAGTATAACGTATTCAAAATGCAATCATTTCTCATGATTGGCAGTGGTTAAGTTGATCAAGTGTCCTGCTTGTGTAAATACTGAACTGTTCTCCTGAGGAAACACATGACAGGTTCCCAAGAGCCTTGGGGCACAATATTTTCATTATCAGATGAAACACATAACAATGTTTCATGTGTGTTTCTGTTTAAAGACACCTTGTTCCTGAACACTGAACTATGGCCTATGTTACAGTACTGTAACTCATGCCTGAACAAAGCTTTTCCAACACATTGTTTCCTCTGTAAGGCATGTCACAGTCTTCTTGCTCACAGGAACGCTGGACAGCAAAGTAATTTCAGCACATGGATTGGGGACCATTTTAAAAACAGCAAAGTCACTCCCCCACCCCCCCAAAAGTGAAGCGTGACAGTAAATAAACAACACAAAGGACCCTGTTTACAGCATGAAGGCTGGACTAAGACGGCTTGTTCAGCCTCACCTAGGACCTCGTGCATCAGGTGGTGGATGAGAGTATTTGCTACAGTGGTGGAAATGACCCCAAGAACTCCATGAGTATTGACTTTGCAGTTACAAATAGGTTTTTGCAAGAGGCGAATTTGCCAATGTGGAATAGTGAGGGTTGACTGAACATGACTAATGAATGGCATTCTTTTATAACAGCAGTTTAATTTGGTTAACGATGTGCTAACTTCTGCTTAGTTAACCCCTGTCTGAGGAAATCTTTGATCCTGCACAGTCCTGCTGTGATTTATAGGCAGAAAGCTCAGGAGTAGCTACAGGGACCAGGTGGTTGGCTGGCTTTGCAAATCTAAAACTCCGCAATGCAGTGAAGGCTCTTTCACTAGTCCACGTGTGAAAAACACCAGAGGAGCCCATATGCTCACCGCACTACTAGTGAGAACCCACAACAGACTTCATCTGCTTTTGTCTTCCTTACGTCACTTACAACAGTTAGGCATGTGAAGCACAAAAACGTTCTAATTCCAAGACAGGACTTTTAAGAGAGTCAGAAACACCAGAAACTTGCTTAAGCTAACCTTGCCTGTCTCCTGGGACAAGACAATCAGTCAATCAACATGCCAAGGGGGAAGTTTTTTGATGCAGCCCAGGGAGTTAAATCCAGGCTCAGAAAGTCCAGGAAGTCTAACTACTGTCCTGCTAAATCATCTAGTTACTAACAAGCCTTGGCTAGTTAATTTTCATAGGTAGAAGCCAGAGACATACATAGGAAGAATGATTCAGCTGGTTGATGGTAAAGTTTGATACAACCCTGAAAGTCATCAGACTTCTCCATACTGAATCATTGCCCCACTTGAATACGTGAGAATATGTGGGGTCATTTCAAACTTTGGGAGCAATTTCCAAGCATGGACCTGAGCCCCACAGTGCAAGAGGTCTGGGTGTAGGTTCCTGGTCCCGTCAGCATCCTGCAGGCAACTCAAGGTCCCACCTTGGACAGCACCCCTGCACTCCTCCACCTAGATGCCTCACAGCAGGGGTGACCCTGCTGAATTGCCTCCAGTGCAGGGCTCCATGCTTCCAGACCACATTCCTCCCCCATCCATCAAAATGTCAGTTTATCTGGTCAGGATATGATCTGTCTTAGTCCATCTCAGTTTTCTGGAGTAAAGAACCTTGTTGCCTCCAACCTTCTCCAGAACCAGTGAAGGTCTGGCTGAGCACATCTCCTGGAGTTCTTGTTTCAGAGCTGGTCTTTGAGGCAGCCTCCTTATGACCGTGTACCTGAGGGATGCCCCAGACTCGTCTGGCTTCCTCCTGGACATCATCCCTGCAGTCCTAAGTTGTGATTAAAGTACAAAGTAGCAGCAACTGACATTAGAAGAAGTTCTGGGGAGATAGAAATGATGGTAGAGAAAATGGCTGACTTCAAGGGAGTAGGTATTTCCACAAAGAGCTGCAGGTATATTGAGGCACATACAGTGTATCTTACCTGGAGCAAGTTGAGTAAAATGGAGCACATGGAGCCCCCATGGAGCATTTGAATGTTTACACATAGGATAACAATCGAGGCCTGCTGATTTAAAAATATGCACGACCTAAAGGTTGAGTGCGTGTGTGAAGTAGCTTCAGTCGTGTCCGACTCTTTGAGACTGCATGGACTGTAGCCTGCCAGGCTTCTCTATCCATGGGATTCTCCAGGCAAGAATACTGGAGTGGACTGCCATGCCCTTCTCCAGGGGATCTTCCCAACCCAGGGATCAGAACTGCATCTCTCATGTCTCCTGCACTGGGTCCTTTACCACTGGCATCACCTGGGAAGCCCCAAAGGTGGAGAGTTATGCTTTCTCTGGTGGAAAATTTTAGGACTTCAAGCCTTTAGGATTACAAGACTTCTCTTGTAACCCTGAGAGAATTGTTTTGAGGAGGCTAGGGGGGAGCTAGGATATATAGGAGTTTTGCAATAAAGGGCAGGTAATAGGAACAGATGGAGAAGGCAATGGCACCCCACTCCAGTACTTTTGCCTGGAAAATCCCATGGATGGAGGAGCCCGGTAGGCTGCAGTCCATGGGGTCGCTACGAGTCGGATATGACTGAGCGACTTCACTTTCACCTTTCACTTTCATGAATTGGAGAAGGAAATGGCAACCCACTCCAGTGTTCTTGCCTGGAGAATCCCAGGGACGGGGGAGCCTGGTGGGATGCTATCTATGGGGTCGCACGGAGTCAGACACGACTGAAGTGACTTAGCAGCAATAGGAACAGAAGATTATTGCTAATTAAGGAAACTAGAAATCTTAAGGAATGCAGCACTTTTCTAAGTATGGGAAGGTTGAAGAGTCTGGACTCACTGAAATCATTCCTTTGGTATGTGCCTCAGCTGAGGCCAGTATCCTGTGTTTTCACATCCTGGGTTTCTCCTGGGCTTACCGTAGGGAGTGGCTACAGTAGATGGCAGGTGTTCTTTTCCTCCCTGAGTTTTCTCAGGGCTCACCAGCTCACCATTGGCTGTGGCTGCAATCACTGATGACTGTGACATTGTTTGTTTACTGAGATGGCAGGGAATATTCCATTTATTATGCCCATAATGGCATCCTGGCCGTTTATTGTCTTAAAGCAAATAGAGACACGTTATCAAATAAGATAGAAATAAAGCATCTCAGTAGAAATTGTCCTAAGAATGGTTAAAATACAGTAAATGAAAGCACTTTGGGAGAAAACTTCTCAGCAAATTCGGTTCTGTGCAGCACTTTATTTCTGGATTATGTCAGGTAAACAAGACTTAATCGATGTGAGATGAATTGCTCTGCTCACAGCCTTCCTGGTTCATGCATATTTCTAATCTAGGTAGAAAGGATGACAGTAGAGTTTTTCAAATAAGAGAATCTGCCTGAGGGGGCATGGAAGAGTCTCTGGGTTACCTTCGAAACAGCCACTCCCCTCCCGTTCTTCCTTGATGGCTCTTTCAGGGTCACCATCGAAAAGAATATCAGGTTATTTCCCAACCTCCCTTGCAGCTAAGGGTGGGCATGCAGCCAGTTTACAGCTGCTGCTGCTGCTGCTGCTGCTAAGTTGCTTCAGTCATGTACGACTCTGTGCAACCCCATAGACGGCAGCTCGCCAGGCTCCCTCATCCCTGGGATTCTCCAGGCAAGAACACTGGAGTGGGTTGCCATTTCCTTCTCCAATGCATGAAAGTGAAAAGTGAAAGTGAAGTCGCTCAGTTGTGCCTGACTCTTAGCGACCCCATGGACTGCAGCCCTCCAGGCTCTCTGTCCATGGGATTTTCCAGGCAAGAGTACTGGAGTGGGTTGCCATTGCAAATAGAAATCTGCCAGGATGTTTCTGGGAAAAACTTTCCTCTTAAATTAAAAAAAAAAAATTGTACAAAACAGATACATGTCAGGAAATTTCTCTCAACATCCATGTCTCCTTGCCCACTTTCTGCCTTTGAACTGCCTTGAAATTAAGCCTGTTTTAGCCCTCCTGCTGTCATTGTAACCAAAAGTGGGGTCTAGTTTCTTGCTACTCAAAAGTCAATAGAAAGGCAAGGTTAGTGGAAAGGAAAGTTTGCTTTATTTTGCATCCTGGCAACTGTTGTGGGGGGAGGGCAGGTGCCTGTCCAAAGGCCAACTCTATCCCACCCAACTCCAACAATCAGTGAGCAAGAGTTTTAGTAGACAGAGGGAAGAGGCTGCACACAGAAACAGCACAGTCAGCTTTAATAGTCATCTTGAAATTGGTCATCACTGGTCTGACCAGCATCATTTTTGTTGTTTTAGATACAGTTAATCTTCAGTTCTAGGGTTGTTTTGTTCCCGTTTCCTTGAGACTGATTCTTGAAATTGTAGCAGCTTATGTCATGGCTATAGTCTGGTCATCATGTAGCTAACTTCTCCTACCTAATGCGGGTTTCAGTATCTATAACACAGTTCACAGGAAATGGCTCAGAATATTATCCATAGCCCTTGAGAAGGAACTAAATGTCCTGACTATGCTTTATGACTACATTGTTATTATTTGGTTTCTTTTGATGGCTTTCCTTTTTTTCTGCATTTTTTCACTTCTTTGATTAAACTTACCCTTTGGCTAAAGTTTTTCCACAGACAAAAGGCAGGCTGAGGACATGGGGGGAGGGGCATGAACCATAGGGTCCTGCTTCATTTCATCATGAAGGGACATGTCACTCATGCACCAAGAATGACAGGAGGTAAATGTGGAGCAGTTCTGAGTCCTTGATGACACAGCTAAGCCCCTAGATCAGCTCTGGCACCAGCTTTATTTAGACTTCTAGTTATATTATGTGAGATAATTAAAATCCTACATGTCTGTTCTTAATATTCTGATATTTGCACCTGGGAACCTCCCAGATGGTCAGCTGAGTGGTGGGGAGGGCTTCTTTTTAAGGCTTGTGTGCCAATTTTGATCCTTGGTAAACACCTTTTTGATAAGTAAAGAAAGAAACCGAGGGGCCAATTGCAGAAAAAGAATCATGTATGTAGACTGGTTAGAGCAAGTTGTTAGTGAGGTCGGGGTGGGGCTGAATTTCTGGGCAATGTGGCAAGTGTTTCAGTTTTATGGGCAAGGGCTGAGCTGTTCCTGCTCTCAGCAATAGCAGCAACATGCATACAACCACCACAGTGATGACAGCCAACATTTTACTGAGTGCTTATGCTGAGTACTGATACTGTTCTCAGATGTTTACACATATTAACGTATTAATTCTGCTTGATATCCCTATCATGTCTCTAAGGTGACCCCAAAGTTTCCCATCTCCTGGTATGCACCCCCTTGTCTTGTCAGTCCCCACATTTTACTGTAGGTTGGTTTTGTGGCCAACAGCATCGGGCAGAAGGAAGGGATGGTGTGTCACATTTGCAATTAGACTAGATTGTATTAGACTATGTGCTCAGTTGCATCCAATTCTTTGTGACCCCCAGGGACTGCAGCCCACCAAGCTCCTCTGTCCATGGAATTTTTCCGACAAGAATACTGGAGTGAGTTGCCATTCCCTCCTCCAGGGGATCATCCCAAACCAGGAATCAAACCTGGGTCTCTCGCATTGCAGGTAGATTCTTTACCATCTGAGCCACCAGGGAAGCCCTTCATTAGATTATATTAGACTATAAAAGGCTGATTTCCTCCTTGTCAAGAAACTGTGGCCATACCCAGATTGCCTCTGGGAGGCCTCCAAGTATTATTTGATGGCTTTAGGGAGGCTCCCCAGTGTGGGAGAAGTGGTTAGAAATCCATCACCACTGCATGCTCAGAGTGGGTCCACAGGATCATGTTCCTACATCAAGGACATTGGTATGTCCTCTCAGCCAACTCAGGATCACTCTCTCGTAAATATGTGACTTCAAGGGCTAGTGCAGATCCAAAGCCTACACTCCATAGTCTTCTTATCTGGGCCCTGCCAAGGATCTGGACTTGAGCAAATGATAAAGAAAATTTATTAAAAATAGGAGTTACACTTTTGGGAGGGATTTTATTTTATCACAAATTTGTTCCTGCTCTAAGCAGTGGGTTAACCTTAGAGTTCATATTCTTTTCAAATTTATATTAATTAACTCCTCCCCTCAATGACCTCTGGATGCGTTGGAATGAAAGCTCTTGGCAGGTCGAGATGCTAGAGGAAATGTCAGATATTTAGAGAATTCATAGAATGTTCACCCTAGAGACAATGTACACAGAGGCTCCCGTTTACCAAACTAGAAGTGAGGCACAAAATGAAAATTCCCTTTGTAATAATAAAAATTCTATAGTTTCCTGATTTATCTAGCTCTTTGAACTTTCCAGAATACCTCCATAGATACTGTTTCTTTGGACCTTTAGAATGTACTTATTCTGTCACTGTTGAGAAGGTGACTCAGAGAGATCCATTGATTTGCTTAGGTCATACAATAATAATAGCTCAGTTTGGGGCTACTTACTGTGTACTTATTATTCCAAGCACTTTCACACATTAACTCATTCAATCCAAACAACAACCCTATGAGGTAGATTCTGTTATTTTCTGCATGTGTGCTAAATTGCTAAGTTGCTTCCGACTCTTTGCAACACTATGGACTGTAACCTACCAGACTCCTTTGTCCATGGGATTCTCCAGACAAGAATACTGGAGTGAGTTGCTGTGCCCTCCTCCAGGAGATCGAACCCAAGTCTCATGTCTCCTGCATAGGCAAGTGGGTTCTTTACCACTAGCGCCACCTGGGAAGTCCATATACAACCAGGCCATGTGTTTAATCATTAGGTTTTACTACAACTAATTAGTGATATATGCTGGAATCTGAACCCATTTTTACATCTGCAGTGCTCTTACTGATTTCTTTGCTCCATTTTGCTGCAGTACCAACAATCATATAATTTCATTTCAGATATCCATTCATTTGCAGGTGGCCCATTCTATTTTAGAAAACTGTCAACCAGTTTACTAGTAAATATGGCCTTTCTAGTGATTGCAGCCATTGAAATTAAAAGACGCTTACTCCTTGGAAGGAAAGTTATGACCAACCTAGATAGCATATTCAAAAGCAGAGACATTACTTTGCCAACAGAGGTCTGTCTAGTCAAGGCTATGGTTTTTCCAGTGGTCATGGATGGATGTGAAAGTTGGACTGTGAAGAAGGCTGAGCACCGAAGAATTGATGCTTTTGAACTGTGGTGTTGGAGAAGACTCTTGAGAGTCCCTTGGACTGCAAGGAGATCCAACCAGTCCATCCTAAAAAAGATCAGTCCTGGGTGTTTTTGGAAGGACTGATGCTAAAGCTGAAACTCCCCAATCCTGTGGCTACGTCATGCGAAGAGTTGACTCATTGGAAAAGACTCTGATGCTGGGAAGGATTGGGGGCAGGAGGAGAAGGGGACGACAGAGGATGATATGGCTGGATGGCATCACTGACTCGATAGATGTGAGTCTGAGGGAACTCCAGGAGTTGGTGATGGACAGGGAGGCCTGGCGTGCTGCAATTCATGGGGTCACAAAGAGTCGGATACGACTGAGCGACTGAACTGAACTGATGGCCTTTCTTCTAGATTGCCTGCCATGTTTGATGGAAACATAATAGCATGGGAAGTACCCTAGAAACCTTGAAAAATCCATCCATCTGACTGTGACTGCTGATTCCTGAGGGTCCCCCACAGACCACAGGCCAGCCCTGAAGCTGCAGTCACATGTCATTGCTAGCTGCAGTGTTGGCTTCAGACTGCATGGGGAGTCTAAAACCTAAATGGAAACCAGCAAGAGGTTCTTCTGGGTGGGTTGCCTCTCCCAGACCTCAGCCTGAATTTGGCTCTCCAGATCTTATCCCTCTGGGAGCGAGATGTGAGATCGCTCTTTCAGTATTTGTCACCCTTAAGAATAAGCCAACTGTTGTGTGACTTATAGAAAATAGCATAGTGTGGGCTCACAGTCAGCCCCTAGGCTTTTATAATATCTCTGCTCTACAACTTCCTCTTCTAAAGGCTCCCCTTCACTTTTTCTATGACCTTAGGCAAGTGGAGAAGCAGCAACATTTAAAATATCTTGAATCTATTTCTCCCACCAGAACATCAGGTGTTCTGACAATAAACTGTGGAAAATAAACTGTGGAAAATTCTGAAAGAGATGAAATACTGGACCACCTGACTGCCTCTTAAGAAACCTGTTTGCAGGTCAGAAAGCAACAGTTAGAACTGGACATGGAACAACAGACTGGTTCCAAATAGGAAAAGGAGTACGTCAAGGCTGTATATTGTCACCCTGATTATTTAACTTATATGCACAGTACATCATGAGAAATGCTGGGCTGGAAGAAGCACAAGCTGGAATCAAGATTGCCGGGAGAAATATCAATAACCTCAGATATGCAGATGACACCACCCTTATGGCAGAAAGTGAAGAGGAACTAAAAAGCCTCTTGATGAAAGTGAAAGAGGGGAGTGAAAAAGTTGGCTTAAAGCTCAACATTCAGAAAACGAAGATCATGGCATCTGGTCCCATCACTTCATGGGAAATAGATGGGGAAACAGTGGAAACAGTGTCAGACTTTATTTTTGTGGGCTCCCAAATCACTGCAGATGGTGACTGCAGCCATGAAATTAAAAGACGCTTACTCCTTGGAAGGAAAGTTATGACCAACCTAGATAGCATATTAAAAAGTAGAGACATTACTTTGTCAACAAAGGTTCATCTAGTCAAGGCTATGGTTTTTCCAGTAGTCACGTATGGATGTGAGAGTTGGACTGTAAAGAAAGCTGAGTGCCAAAGAATTGATGCTTTTGAACTGTGGTGTTGGAGAAGACTCTTGAGAGTCCCTTGGACTGCAAAGAGACGCAACCAGTCCATCCTAAAGGAGATCAGTCCTGGGTGTTCATTGGAAGGACTGATGTTGAAGCTGAAACTCCAATACTTTGGCCACCTGATGTGAAGAGCTGACTCATTGGAAAAGACCCTGATGCTGGGAGGGATTGGGGGCAGGAGGAGAAGGGGATGACAGAGGATAAGATGGTTGGATGGCATCACCAACTCAATGGACATGAGTTTGGGTGAACTCTGGGAGTTGGTGATGGACAGGGAGGTCTGGTGTGCTGCAATTCATGGGGTCTCAAAGAGTGGGATATGACTGAGCGATTGAACTGAACTGAACTGTTCTGACAGCTCTTGGTGGGGGCAAGGAGGTGGGTCAGTAAAGGAGAGTGACTAGAAAATGTTTACACCTGCAAAGAAGGACTCATCTCACCTACTGCATTGCATACACAATACTTGAGTGCTTATTTTTGAGAACTTTCCCATATGTAATATTATTGCATTGAATTAGCAACAACAGCTCTAACAAAAAGTAGAATGGTTTGTTGTTGCTGTTTTTGTTCAGTCTCTCAGTCGTGTCCGACTCTTTGTGACCCCATGGACTGCAGCACACCAGGCTTCCCGGTCCTTCACCATCTCCCGAAGTTCGCTCAAACTCATGTCCACTGAGTCAGTGATGTCATCCAACCATGTCATCATCTGTCATCCCCTTCTCCTGCCCTCAATCTTTCCCAGCATCTGGGTCTTTTTCAATGAGTCAGCTCTTTGCATCAGGTGGCCAAAGGATGGTCATTATTATTATCCTAAAAGATCTTACAGAGGTTTCAAGACTTGTCCAAGATCTGGGATCCAGATCCAGATCTTGCGACCTTAACTCTGATGCTCTGTTATTATACCAGCTATGGTGACAATAACCATGTTCTTTCAAGTAATCTCCAGGATGTTTTATTTATTTTTTTAAATAGGGTCTTACAGAATATTCAATTAGTCCCTTTGAACTGCCCAATAATTTAGAGTTGACAATAATAACAATGTCACCTCATAGTTACTGAATGCTTGTTATGTGCCAGGTACTGTGCTGAGAACTTGCTGTGCATTATCTCAGTTAAGTCTCAAAAACCCAGTACAGCTTACTCCTTCAAATGTGGTTTGCAGACCATCAGTTTGGGCGTCAGTGGGAGCTTGTGAGAAACTCAGCCTCTCGGTCCCACCCTGAATCTGAGCCTGCATTTCACTGAGGTCCCAGGTGATGTGTGTGCTCCTGACAGTCTGAGATGCTCTGCTGTGAGGAACGGTCAATAGTCCGTGTTACTGAGGAGGAAAACGAGTCTTAGAGAGACTTAAGGAACACAGATGTCTATTTAGCCAGTGCAGTCCAACCAGGATGCCAGCCTCAGAGCCTTGCACACCATGACTGGCTGCTTTCCATTCTGGAGCCTCAGCCTGCCGGCCTGCCACACAGGAACAATGACACCTCAGGGTTTCAGTATCATGGCACAAAATGCAAGATCATCAGTCAAAACAGCAGGCTCAGTGCCTTGGCCAGGGCTACGGACAGCTCTGTTTATTTCCTGTAAAGCGGTGTAAATCACGCCCAGCTGGCAGCATTCTTCTACTTCTCTACCATAATGTCTGCAAAGGTCTTAGCCAGGCTTCAGCCAATGGTGCTTATATTTTATGTATGTAATGGTGACAAGCAAGGGTTTCTTCATAAATTTGCAGGCAAAATGTGACTTCTGATTGTTTAGAAGGACAAGGAGCCTTTCTGTGGCAAAATACACACACACACACACACATATGCACACACACTCACATACCCCAATGCCATAGTAAAGCCTGCAATCAAGATAAGCAGAAACAATAATTTTATCTGCCCTGAGGCCTCAGGCGTCTCCTGAAATTATTTGCTTAATAGAGAATGAGCTGGACCATGAGCAAATGTCGATTTCTGTGTTTTCTAGCAGTATCTCCCTGCTATGACTTTAAAAGTGTTTCAGCTTCAGTGAGTAAGTGCCACATTTTTCACTGAGGAGCAAGATACCGCAGCCCGAAATACATAGCATATGTATCCTTATTCCCCTCTTATCTTCCCCGTATCTCTGTCACAGGACCCTTTTTCATCAGAGAGGACACTCTAGGTCTCTGGGGTGGCTCACACTCGAGGTTACCCACTCACCACCCAGGGATCTGGCCATATGGAATAACGCTGGTGTCACAGATGTGGGATGGATCTCCAGCTGCTGGGCTGCTGGGCCCTCCCCACTCTGTTTTTTGTCTTTTAAAGTACCCTGCTCTGGGGTTGTGGCAGGTGTCCCTTCATCTGGCAGTGCCTTTCTCTTTTCTCTGAATACCTTTCTTTGCACAGTTTATATCTAGGGAGGACTTCCCTCATAGCTCAGCTGGTAAAGAATCTGCCTGCCATGCAGGAGACCCCAGTCAA
The DNA here is from genome assembly GCF_003369695.1 of Bos indicus x Bos taurus. NCBI lineage: Eukaryota > Metazoa > Chordata > Mammalia > Artiodactyla > Bovidae > Bos > Bos indicus x Bos taurus. Next base: position 17,442,134 of record NC_040087.1, on the reverse strand, counting down.
TTCCTGAGTTGGGAAGATCCCCTGGAGGAGGGAAAGGCTACCCACTCCAGTATTCTGCCCTGGAGAATTTCTCGGACTGTATAAGTCCATGGGGTCAAAAAGAGTCTGATAGGACTGAGTGACCTTCAGTTTCACTTTCACTTCTGTTTGAATTATTCCCATTGACATAAGGCGGTTCAGTGCAGTGCTCAAGCCACCTCTGTCTGCAAAGACACACTGGTTACGTTCACTCCTGACTCTGCTGGTTACTGAAGCTTTTTGTGCCTCATTTACATTGCTAAGAGGAAGAGTAAAAGAGCCTACTTGCTCCCTAGGGTTTTGAGAACCTGGACACCCTTAGAACAGTGCCTGACACACAGCAAGTGTTCAATAATGAGTCTTATCTTTTTTGTTCCTCTCTGGAAATCTGTGATCCACTCAGGACAGTTACGTTTCCATTTAACAGATGAAAACAATGGGCTCACTTTTGTTTGGTAACAATTACAGGGAGCCATCCAAAGAGCTTTTGCCTGGGCCAGGCCGACCCCAGTCAGGGGCAGTCCCTTCGCTGATTTCCAGCAGCTGCTGAAGCTCCTTTAGCTCCTGGAGCCAGGAGGGACTCTCTGGGACAGGCTCTGGCCGCCCCAGCACAGGAGATGCCTTGAGCTACTCCCACTGGATGTCCTAGGGGTAAGTCGCTCCAGTTTTGCGCTGCCTGGGAATTCTACCCACTTCCTGTAGGCTACTTTGGTTGTGGGAATTAAACCACTATGGGCTCGTCATTGTTGTTGTTCGGTTGCTCAGTTGTATCTGACTCTTTGTGACCTCAGGGACTGCCGCATACCAGGCTCCTCTGCCCACCACTGTCTCCCCGAGATATTCATGTCCCTTGAGTCGTGATGCTATGGGCTCCGAGAGCCAATTCTGGGTTCTTCTCTTTTAAGAACTGTGCCAGTCTGTTTGGAGGTCCTGTCTGGGAGTGGAAAATCCCGTGGACGGAGGAGCCTGGTGGGCTGTAGTCCATGGGGTCGCTAAGAGTTGGACATGACTGAGCAACTTCCCTTTCACTTTTCACTTTCATGCATTGGAGAAGGAAATGGCAACCCACTCCAGTGTTCTTGCCTGGAGAATCCCAGGGACAGGGGAGCCTGGTGGGCTGCCGTCTATGGGGTCGCATAGAGTTGGACACGACTGAAATGACTTAGCAGTAGCAGCAGCGGTCTGGGAGTGGAGGTGGAATTTTTAGACTACACGTTCTCTGATTTTCTATCTGTACGGCCGTAGCTTATCTGTTGCTTGTGCTTTTGTGTGTGTTGTTTTGAGCTGAGGCACTCCGGTGGGTGCAGGATGGGAAAATTCTACCCGCTCCATCTGGGGAGTGAGTCATCCGGGGCTCAGTGGGAGCCACTTTGGGTCCAGGCCACTCTGGAAGCTTCTGTCTGGGAGCGGAAGTGGAATTTTTAGGGTACACCTGGTCCGACTTTCGTTTGCGGGACCGAGTTTGTTGCTTGCCTGTTAGTGTTCGATTTGGCTGGCTGAGAGGCACGTGGTGGCTAACAGGCCTTGCGTGTGATGCCACTGTCAGTTTCACCTGTGGCAGAGAGTGGTTGGGATTTTCCCTTTTGGATGAGCAGCAGTCATTCCTTCAGCTTCATCTCTGCTGCTACTGCTAAGTCACTTCAGTCGTGTCCGACTCTGTGCGATTCCATAGACGGCAGCCCACCAGGCTCCCCTGTCCCTGGGATTCTCCAGGCAAGAGCTTCCTCTCTGGTGGGTCTTTAATGGGGATTCTCCCCTTTTGAACTTGTGGGGCATTAGCTGGGAATCTCCTTTTATGGGGCTAGGGAATTGCAGGACCCTGAAAGACATTTCTGCACCACATTGGTCTGCTGTTTGGCCGTGACTAATTAAGTATGGCTGAGTTAAGCTCTGTTCCATCTTACAGTCCCTTAAGGTATTTTTTGAAAAACTGGGAGATCTTTAGTTATGCTCTCAGGAATGAAAGGAATTGATATTTCTCTCCCCTAGTGCCTTGAGATGCAAATGTTCTACCTGGGCTCTCAGGAACACTTATCCAGACTATTCCTGAGACTGAAGGAGAAAAAAGTGGGGATGAGGGAGGTGGGGAGGATTTTTTAAACTCTAGCAGAAAAATTGAGATCTCTGGTTCTGTCTTTATGTAAAAATTAACTTGCAAATGAACTCTATTTAATGGAATTAAAATTAAGTGCTTACACATTAAATCTAAATATTTAGAAAGTTGGTCAGAATGAATTTCGGGCTCATATGATCTGGGAAATATTCAGTACTGAGTCAATAACTGGTACTGAAGCTGGCTTTGATTAATATAGACATGTCTTCAGAGTCATCCATGTTACGTATAATATTTCTGTTGAGGTCAAATAAGACCTATCTGTTGCAAATATATCAGCAAGGAAAATACCTTGATATGATGAAACTTTAAGTAAATGCAAATGAGATAAGAGCTTTTAGATAAACTCTGTAGGAATAATTATGTTTTGGGAATGTTTACCTAAAATATTCTCTCCAGAGACCCGCTTGCCTGGAAAATGCCAAAGAAAGAAAAAGAAAAGACAATCTCTTACATTTTTGCTGAAGCAGTGCCCTGTCCGCCCCACGGGAGAGGGTGGATGTTGACCCACCTTGAGTGACACTGGATACTGGAGAGGTCTCTTGATGAAGCCTTCAGGGCACTCTGTAGGTTGGGATGGGATACGTTCTGGATGTGGTTTTCATAGGATATGTGGGTTAAAGAAACTGCAGCTCATGAATCCATTCTGACTTCTTTTGACCTGCGGAAGGAGGCAAAGACACAGGCCATTTAAAGCTGTGCAAGTACTTGAAAATCTAAATCAGTATCTAACTCAATGAAAGAACTAAAAGAAAAACATAAGTGATAAAATTAATAGGTTAGGGGACTTCCCTGACAGCCCAGTGGTTAAGACTCCAAGCTTCCAATACAGGGGGCTTAGGGTTGATCCCTGGTTGGGGAAATAAGGCCCGTCATGCTGCATGGCACGGCCAAGACAGTAACAACATGTAAACAAGCAAAAAAGCCCCAAACAAAACAACAACAACAAAACCTTGATAGGTTAAAATTCACTGTCTGAAATAATTATTCAAATATCACCTGTGACATGTTGGCTAATTTCAATGCATAGTGAGAGGTCCAGAGGCTTGTATGAGGAGGAATAAGACACAGATCTTGTCCTCAACAAGCCACTGAAAATACACTGAGCCGAGTCATATGGAGGCTTGGCTGTGGGGGTCCACCTGGTTATCTCCTATGTCAAATTGAATATCTAGGAGTACAAGTTTCTAATAAAGCTGAGGCCACAGCTTTTTTTGTTCCCATTTCACAGGATCTTTCCATCTTGCCCAGATCCTATGACACCATCTTTCTGCTAACTCCTCCTTCCCCCAAACACCTAATTACCCACCACCATTCTGGGGAAAGGGACTCAAGCAGCGGTCCTCGGTTCCAGACGGTGAGCCAGGCAACCTCACATGCTTACTGAGGTCTCACCGGTCCCCTGGGGGTTGTAATTGCTACTGATTTTTCTGACATGGAGCCCAGACCCATTTGTCAATTCAGACTGGCGTACCTTCACCCTTTTGCAGTTCAGGCCAGGTCCTTGGGTAGTGACAGCAGCCTGGATTTGATTGAGGTTTTCCCACATTTGTTCACACGTGTGCAGAAGGGAGAGTGCACATGCTGCTGCTTCTCTACTGATGCGTTTATTCCCATGGATCCAGCCGTCTCCTGGCATGACTACCTAGTGGGACAGGATGGAGGGTTTTGATAAGTGGATGTGATGAGCAGGGAGATGTATGACAAATGAATGGAATAAGCAGGGTTGTGTTCCCAGGTGGCACTAGTGGTAAAGAAACTGCCTGCTAATGCAGGAGATGCAAGAGAAGCAGGTTTCTTCCCTGGGTTGGGAAGATCCCCTGGAGGTGGGGCTGGCAACCTACTCCAGTATTCTTGCCTGGAGAATCTCCACGGACAGAGGAGCCTGGTGGGCTACAGTCCACAGGGTTGCAAAGAGTCGGACACGACTGAAGCAACTTAGCACGTGTATACACGTTGAAAAAATGAACAGGGATGTGTGTAATGAATGAATAAAATGAACAGAAAAGTGTATAATAAATAAATGAACAAGATGTGTAACAAATGAATTAAATGAACATATTTCATACGAATGAAATAAGCAGAGTGATTATAACGAATGACTGAAATTAGCAGCAAACGGGAGGTGTTTAGAGATACCAGTGAGAGTAGAGAACTGAGGCAGGAACATGGACCATAGCAAAATAGTAGAATAGGTATATTTAGGGAATTCTATTTTCTTACATGTTTGTCTTCACATGAGTCAGTCAACTTCCATTATGTATTTGAAGACTTTTTTGTCCAATTATTTTCTCAGGTCAGCTGATATAAAGGTAGGGTTGGCACTCAAAAGAGCAAAGTATTCCTGTGATTTAACAATAAGCTATTTCCCAAGAAGAGATGAATAAGTGAAGCCGTTCTGTAGATGTTCTGCTTGACCATATTGATTTCTTGTGTGGGTGTTTTTTCCTAACAATAGTAGAGGAAGTGACCCCAAGATTCCCAGAATCAATTATGGCAAATCTTGATAGCACACCTGTGATTCCAAGAAATGCTCTGATCTAATAAAGGTTTGCTTCCAATGAAGTCTCAATTGCTTAAAATTTGCACCTACCCATCGTACTTGTGCCTTCTGTGATTCTGTGTCACTGGTGATCTTGAGTTTTATAAACTTTATTATTAAAGAGCAAATCCAAGGAGGAAGCAAAACAGGTGCAGAGTACATCTCCCCTGTCACACTTCACGACTGTCAATATAAATCTCCCAGATGGAGACACACAATTACAACACAGTATTTATAGCTAACACCCCAGCATTCAGTCCGGTTTATGGATTAGACTATCCTGTCCCATTCATTACTATATGTACTTTCTTTTCATTTCAGTGTTTGTTATCCCCAAATATTAGATTAAAAAGAAAACTCAAACAAGTCTATTAAGAACTTAGGGTCTTGGAGAAGATGCTTGGTAAGGATTGAAGCAATTGACTGAGAGGCCATATTTGGATTACACGTGAACTTCAGCTATCTGTGCTTTTCCTGGGTCTATCTGTGTTCTCCAGCTTAGTCAACGCTTTCCATTCTCCATAAAATGAGTGCTTGTACATAGCTCTTTGAGTTGGAGTGCGAAATTCCTGGAGAACCACCCTGTTACCTCACCGCTGACCGATCAGAAGAAAGCCACACACTCAGGAGTCCTCACCCCAAATTTTGCCTGTATAAACTTTTCCCCACAAAACACTGGGGAGTTTGGGAGTTTTGATCATGAACCACCCATTGTCCTTGCTTGGCCCTGTAGCAAACCCTTCTGTGCTCCAGACTCCTTTGGTTTATTTGGCCTCCCTACACACACAGGGGCACACGGACTTGTGTTCAGTAACAGGGCCCCTAGAACTGGCTGTTTAATGGTGTTCTTGTGCAGACAATTGAAATGTGCCATTTAAATGCCCTTGTACCTTTGCTTACCCTCCTCCCCAACCCAAATGAAAATTACATTCTGCCCATTGATAGCTTACAGTGAACAACGTTGGATTTGTGATCTCTGAAGATTTAGCTTCAGGACCAGGGACCAGACTTAATCACTCAAGATCACTCAAGCAGACTTTTAAAGTACAAAAAGGGAAAAAGCTTTTGACATAGACATCAGAAGGGGGAAGGAGAGTGCCCCCATCACTAGTCTTCAGTTCAGTCGCTCAGTCCGACTCTTTGCGACCCCATGGACTGCAGCACTCTAGGCTTCCCTGTCCTTCACCAACTCCCGAAGCTTGCTCAAACTCATGTCCATTGAGTCCCTAGTCTTATCAAGGCCTTATATACTTTTACCAGGCCATTCCCACAACATATATCTTAAATCAACAAGATTAGAACTAACAATAGACAGTGAAAGTGAAAGTGAATTTGCTCAGTCGTGTACCACTCTTTGTGACCCCATGGACTGTAGCCCAACCAGGCTCCTCTGTCCACGGGGATTTTCCAAGCAAGAATACTGGAGTGGGTTGCCATTTCCTTCTCCAGCGGATCTTCCTGACCCAGGGATCAAACCTGGGTCTCCCACACTTCAAGCAGATGCTTTACCACCAGGTAGATGTTTGAGCCACCAAAGAAATTCCAACAATAGAAAGATCTCACCAGACCCACTCCCACAACATACAGTTTAAGATAATGGGATTAGAACTAAGAATAGAAAGATCTTACCAGACCCACTCCCATAATATACATTTTAAGATGACAGGGTTAGTCAGAAGGTTCTTAAAAAGGAGAGAAACATGTTCTCAAGCGGGATACTTTGTTGTTATATAATCACTGGTACAGAGTTTATAAAATCTCTGGTTATATAATCACTGGTACAAAGAGCAGTGGCTGCGTGGGTGCGGGAGGGCCTAGAGGAGCTATCCCACGTTGAAGGTCAGGAAGGGCGGTGGTGAGGAGATACCCCTCGTCCAAGGTAAGGAGCAGTGCCTGCACTTTGCTGGAGCAGTTGAGAAGAGATACCCCACGCCCAAGGTAAGAGAAACCCAAGTAAGACGGTAGGTGTTGCAAGAGGGCATCAGAGGGCAGACACACTGAAACCATACTCACAGAAAACTAGTCAATCTAATCGCATTAGGACCACAGCCTTGTCTAACTCAATTAAACTAAGCCATGCCTGTGGGGCAACCCAAGACGGGCAGGTCATGGTGGAGAGATCTGACAGAATGTGGTCCACTGGAAAAGGGAATGGCAAACCACTTCAGTATTCTTGCCTTGAGAACCCCATGAACAGTATGAAAAGGCAAATGATAGGATACTGAAAGAGGAACTCCCCAGGTCAGTAGGGGCCCAATATGCTACTGGAGATCAGTGGAGAAATAACTCCAGAAAGAAAGAAGGGATAGAGCCAAAGCAAAAAGAATATCCAGTTGTGGATGTGACTGGTGATAGAAGCAAGGACCAATGCTGTAAAGAGCAATATTGCATAGGAACCTGGAATGTCAGGTCCATGAATCAAGGCAAATTGGAAGTGGTCAAACAAGAGATGGCAAGAGTGAATGTAGACATTCTAGGAATCAGCAAACTAAAATGGACTGGAATGGGTGAATTTAACTCAGATGACCATTATATCTACTACTGCAGGCAGGAATCCCTCAGAAGAAATGGAGTAGCCATCATGGTCAACAAAAGAGTCCGAAATGCAGTACTTGGATGCAATCTCAAAAACAACAGAATGATCTCTGTTCGTTTCCAAGGCAAACCATTTAATATCACAGTAATCCAAGTCTATGCCCCAACCAGTAATGCTGAAGAAGCTGAAGTTGAATGGTTCTATGAAGACCTACAACCTTTTAGAACTAACACCCAAAAAAGATGTCCTTTTCATTATAGGGAACTGGAATGCAAAAGCAGGAAGTCAAGAAACACCTGGAGTAACAGACAAATTTGGCCTTGGAATACGGAATGAAGCAGGGCAAAGACTAATAGAGTTTTGCCAAGAAAATGCACTGGTCATAGCAAACACCCTCTTCCAACAACACAAGAGAAGACTCTACACATGGACATCACCAGATGGTCAACACTGAAATCAGATTGATTATATTCTTTGCAGCCAAAGGTGGAGAAGATCTATACAGTCAACCAAAACAAGACCAGAAGCTGACTGTGGGTCAGATCATGAACTCCTTATTGCCAAATTCAGACTTAAATCGAAGAAAGTAGGGAAAATCACTAGACCATTCAGGTATGACCTAAATCAAATCCCTTATGATTATACAGTGGATGTGAGAAATAGATTTAAGGGCCTAGATCTGATAGATAGAGTGCCTGATGAACTATGGACTGAGGTTCGTGACATTGTACAGGAGACAGGGATCAAGACCATCCCCATGGAAAAGAAATGCAAAAAAGCAAAATGGCTCTCTGGGGAGGCCTTACAAATAGCTGTGAAAAGAAGAGAAGTGAAAAGCAAAGGAGAAAAGGAAAGATATAAGCATCTGAATGCAGAGTTCCAAAGAATAGCAAGAAGAGATAAGAAAGCCTTCCTCAGTGATCAATGCAAAGAAATAGAGCAGAACAACAGAATGGGAAAGACTAGAGATCTCTTCAAGAAAATTAGAGATACCAAGGGAACATTTCATGCAAAGATGGGCTTGATAAAGGACAGAAATTGTATGGACCTAACAGAAGCAGAAGATATTAAGAAGAGATGGCAAGAATACACAGAAGAACTGTATAAAAAAGATCTTCATGACCCAGATAATCACGATGGTGTGATCACTCACCTAGAGCCAGACATCCTGGAATGTGAAGTCAAGTGGGCCTTAGAAAGCATCACTACGAACAAAGCTAGTGGAGGTGATGGAATTCCAGTTGAGCTATTTCAAATCCTAAAAGATGATGCTGTGAAAGTGCTGCACTCAATATGCCAGCAAATCTGGAAAACTCAGCAGTGGCCACAGGACTTGGAAAAGGTCAGTTTTCATTCCAATCCCAAAGAAAGGCAATGCCAAAGAATACTCAAACTAGCGCACAATTGCACTCAACTCACATGATAGTAAAGTAATGCTCAAAATTCTCTAAGCCAGGCTTCAGCAATACATGTACTCTGAATTTCCTGATGTTCAAGCTGGTTTTAGAAAAGGCAGAGGAACCAGAGACCAAATTGCCAACATCTGCTGGGTCATGGAAAAAGCAAGAGAGTTCCAGAAAAACATCTATTTCTGCTTTATTGACTATGCCAAAGCCTTTGACTGTGTGGATCACAATAAACTGTGGAAAAATCTGAAAGAGTTGGGAATACCAGACCACCTGACCTGCCTCTTGAGAAATCTGTATGCAGGTCAGGAAGCAACAGTTAGAACTGGACATGGAACAACAGACTGGTTCCAAATAGGAAAAGGAGTACGTCAAGGCTGTATATTGTCACCCTGCTTCTTTAACTTCTGTGCAGAGTACATCATGAGAAACGCTGGGCTGGAAGAAGCACAAGCTGGAATCAAGATTGCCGGGAGAAATATCAATAACCTCAGATATGCAGATGACACCATCGTTATGACAGAAAGTGAAGAGGAACTAAAAAGCCTCGTGATGAAAGTGAAAGTGGAGAGCGAAAAAGTTGGCTTAAAGCTCAACATTCAGAAAACGAAGATCATAGCATCCGGTCCCATCACTTCATGGGAAATAGATGGGGAAACAGTGGAAACAGTGTCAGACTTTATTTTTTGGGGCTCCAAAATCACTGCAGATCGTGACTGCAGACATGAAATTAAAAGACGCTTAGTCCTTGGAAGGAAAGTTATGACCAACCTAGATAGCATATTCAAAAGCAGAGACATTACTTTGCCAACAAAGGTCCATCTAGTCAAGGCTATGGTTTTTCCAGTAGTTATGTATGGATGTGAGAGTTGGACTGTTAAGAAGGCTGAGCGCCGAAGAATTGGTGCTTTTGAACTGTGGTGTTGGAGAAGACTCTTTCAAGTCCCTTGGACTGCAAGGAGGTCCAACCAGTCCGTTTTGAAGGAGATCAGCCATGGGATTTCTTTGGAGGGAATGATGCTGAAGCTGAAACTCCAGTACTTTGGGCACCTCATGCGAAGAGTTGACTCATTGGAAAAGACTCTGATGCTGGGAGGGATTGGGGACAAGAGGAGAAGGGGACGACAGAGGATGAGATGGCTGGATGGCATCACTGACTCAAAGGACGTGAGTCTGAGTGAACTCCAGGAGTTGGTGATGGACAGGGAGGCCTGGCATGCTGAGATTCATGGGGTCGCAAAGAGTCGGACACGATTGAGTGACTGAACTGAACTGAACAGAGTTTATACAGTTGTTATATAATCACTGGTACTGGGAGGGATTGGGGGCAGGAGGAGAAGGAGACGACAGAGGATGAGATGGCTGGATGGCATCACTGACTCAATGGCTGTGAGTCTGGTTGAACTCTGGGAGCTGGTGATGGACAGGGAGGCCTGGTGTGCTGCAATTCACGGGGTCGCAAAGAGTCAGACACGACTGAGGGACTGAACTGACTGACTGACATACAGAGTTTAAGGAAAAACATATCCTTGAGCAAGATGAGTTGTTTTTTTGTGCAATCATCAGCTCTGGGCTTAAAGAAAAAATACCTGTCCTTTTCTCCTCCTTGAGAACTCCAGACCCCTATCTCCTCCTCTGGGACCCTGGACTTCTTATCGACCTATCTAGGAATTGACTCTCTCACCAGAACCTGGCATGCAACTCCCATGGATTGCACACAATGGCATATTTACAATTTATTTTATTCTCCAGATTTATTGAGCTATAGTTGACATACAACACTGTTTAAGGCGTACAAAATAAGGACTTGAAATATATATGTATTGTGAAATGATTACCACAATAAGGATAACACATCCTTATCATTTATTTTTTCCATTTCCATAGATTTTGTGGGCAGAAAGATATGCATTTGGATTCAGGCTGTGTTAGTAGCTGTGAGACTTTGGGCAAGTTACTCGCTTTCTCTGAGCCTCTTGCTCACCTATCTATTGTGGATAATACAGCTGTATCTCTGTGTTGTTATGAGGATGCAATAAAGTAATTCGTGTAATATACCTACGAGTGCTAATCAATAGATGCTGAATCTTTGTGAAATCCTGTTACTCTGGTGGACCATTGCTAGGCTCTGCCTCCCTGGGTATTTTGCCTCTCCCAATCATCTCTCCAAACTTTTGTTATAACCAGAAGATTTATTATCTTTGAAAGTGAAAGTAAAGTTGCTCAGTCATGTCCGACTCTTTGCGACCCTGTGGACTGTAGCCCACCAGGCTCCTCCGTCCATGGGATTCTCCAGGCAAGAATACTGGAGTGGGTTGCTATTTCCTTCTCCAGGGGATCTTCCCGACCCAGGGATTGAACCCGGGTCTCCTGCATTTCAGGCAGACGCTTTAACCTCTGAGGCACCAGGGAAGCCCATGGCTCTTTATTATCTTTATATACTAGTAAAAGTGATAAAGGACTTAAATTAAGTTCTTGGTCATAGGACTGGCATTTATTATAGCCAGGATTTAAACCCAGTTCTTTCTCACTCATGCCCACGCGCTCTTTCTGCTCTTTCTTTTCTCTGCTGAGTTAGCAGGCTTCCAGCATTTTATTCTACTCTAGCATTTTGTGGACCAGTTTTCACAAGTTTTGTATTCTCACAGAATTGCACATCATGAGCACAAAACAGATATCAACATGTGCCAAATGGCTATAGTTCTACTCTGCTGATCCAATATCCCATCCCTCAACCAGCACCAGAAACAGGTTTCCTCTCTATGTGACTGCACCTTTATCCATATACTCACATATGGGTAGCTGAAAGCGGTACTCCCCACTTCTTGCCCCTGAAATATTCATGGCAAATTCCTGAAACCTATGAATGTTACTTTAATTGGAAATAGGGCTGTTGCAGATGTAATTAAGTTAAGGATCTTGAGATGAGGTGACGATTACCCAGATAGTACCTAAATCTAATGACAAGAGTCATTTATGAAAGGCAGAGGGAGGTCTGAGATAAATAGGTGTGACCACAAGCAGATACTGGAGTGACAGGGCCACAAGCCAAGGAATGCCTGGAGCTGTCAAAAGCAGGAAGAGGCCAGGAAGGATGCTCCTTCCAAGAGAGCATGTCTTGTTGATACCTTGGTTTCAGACTTCTGGCCTCCACTGTAAAAGAATAAATTTCTGTTGTTTGAAGTCACCAAATTTATAGTAATTTGTCACTACAATCAAGAAACTAGTACACCATCCATTGATATGCATGGGCTAAATATAATAATAAGAAATCATATTTCTTGAATGCCTTCCCCCTCCTGTGATTTTTCCCCCCTCCGGCACTGCTCCAAACTTTGGAGCAATGTAGTTATATTATTTTCCTGTCTTGACTATTAATGCTGTGGCTGCCTCCACTGGTATTGTAGCTCTAGGGCTGCTACTCACCAATCCTGAAGACAGCGAGTTCAGATGACATTGACTGAAGTTTGGAGAGTTTAGAAAACCAGGTCTTGGAGACTCAAGATCAGTGTTTTTATCTTTAATTTTTTCCTTAGAGGAAGACAGAAAGGTGAAGTCAAATTTTCTATTAAATATGACAAATACTAATTAGGGAAATGGGCAGAGAAGAGTGTCTCATTACCTGGCGAATTGATTTTTAACTCACTGGCAACTTGGTGCCACTAGATCTGAAAGTCATGCCAGTGGGTAGGTTAATACATTCTTTGCAGAGATGTGACAACTGCCACTAGGAAGAATGTGCATTACTTTAAAATTAAGGTAAATTCCTGTAGTTAGTATTGAGGGAAAAATTAGCATGATCTCTTAACAGCTGAAAGTGAATAAAGCCACCAAGGGTTATTTGCAAGTGATTTGTAGTGAATAATTGCAGACCTAAGATGGAAAATGAAATCGATTAAATCTTAAAGACTTGAGATAAGGACTCTAGTTCTGGAGCTATTGCAGTATAAGCTCTGTATCTCAGTAGATAGGAGAGAAAGGAGAATAGCTTTCTGATGAAAGAAACTCGTCCACAGCGATCATCTCTCCAAGAGCCTATTTTCTTTGCTAGAAAATCAAAGAGGAAAATTATATTTCAAGGTCATGGAATTAATCTTTCTCTGAACAATAATAACAAAAATGCAGTTAAAAAAAAAAAGATTTATACCTGGAAATAAATCTGTTGAAAGGGTTGTGGTTTCAATTTGACACATAAATATAAAAATATTCCTTATTTTAAAAGCTGTGGAACCTGGATTTGATTTAAGGCCAGAGTCCATTGGTCACTCAGAGGTGGCTGAGCTCTGTTTCACAGAGTGTGCAAATCAGTCAGGGTGAGCAGAGATGTTCCTGTTCATCTCCATTTTGTCACAGTTTTATAAATTCAATATTTTAACTGTAATATCCGTCATACATTTTCTTTTTTCCTGGCTGTTACTGACTCAGGGACATCACACAGCTGTGATATCCTATAGCTCTGATCCTCTCCTCTCTCTTTTATTTCTGTCCGTTCACACCATCATCATAATACTTTGGGTGACAGGTGAAAGAACATGGCATAGAGGGGAACATCCTTTTCCTGAAATTGTTAATGTCCAGATATAGTTTTCTGGGGAAATAGATAAAAAAGAATGTGTAATTTTTGAAAGTAAGCTACTTAACTGTAAACATAAGGCATGGTTTTATTTGTCATATAGTATAAGAATTGTTTTGAAAAGTTTCAAGATAGAAAAGTAAAATAAAGAAAGCAGGGAGTGAATCTCTTGGTGATCCTGATCGGCATCATACCTAGGTTATTGGAATTCACCAATTGTTTCCTTTAATTTTTATTGAAGTTACAATGTTGTGTTTGTTTCAGGTGTACAGTGAGGTGGATCAATTATGCATATACATGTATCTACCCTTTTATAGATTCTTTTCCCATATAGAACATTACAGAGTATTGAGTAGAGTTCCCTGTGCTATACAGTAGATCTTAATTAGTTATTTGTTTTATATACAGCAGTGTGTATATGTCAATCCCAGTCTCCCAGTTTGTCCTCACCCACTGCCAGCCTGCAACCCTTTACCCGCTGGTAACCATAGGTTTGTTTTCTACATCTGTCACTCTATTTCTGTTTTGTAGATAAGCTTATTTATACCCTTCCTTTAGATTCCACATATAATGATGTTGTTGTTTAGTCCCTAAGTCGTGTCTGACTTTTTTGTGACCCCCATGGACTATAGTCTACCAGGCTCCTCTGTCCATGGAATTTTTCAGGCAAGAATACTACAGTGGATTTCCATTTCCTACTGCAGGGAATCTTCCTGACCCAGGTATCAAACCTGAATCTCCTGCATTGGCAGGCAGATTCTTTATTGCTGAACCACCAGGGAAGTCCCATATAAGTGATCAGATCAGATCAGATCAGTTGCTCAGTCGTGTCCGACTCTTTGCGACCCCATAAATTGCAGCACGCCAGGCCTCCCTGTCCATCACCATCTCCCGGAGTTCACTCAGACTCACGTCCATCGAGTTAGTGATGCCATCCAGCCATCTCATCCTCTGTCGTCCCCTTTTCCTCTTGTCCCCAATCCCTCCCAGCATCAGAGTCTTTTCCAATGAGTCAACTCTTCACCTGAGGTGGCCAAAGTCCTGGAGTTTCAGCTTTCATTTTCAGTTTCAGTTTCATTCCTTCCAAAGAAATCCCAGGGCTGATCTCCTTCAGAATGGACTGGTTGGATCTCCTTGCAGTCCAAGGGACTCTCAAGAGTCTTCTCCAACACCACACTTCAAAAGCATCAATTCTTTGGTGCTCAGCCTTCTTCACAGTCCAACTCTCACATCCATACATGACCACAGGAAAAACCATAGCCTTGACTAGACGAACCTTTGTTGGCAAAGTAATGTCTCTGCTTTTGCATATGCTATCTAGGTTGGCCACAACTTTCCTTCCAAGGAGTAAGCATCTTTTAATTTCAGGGCTTCAGTCACCATCTGCAGTGATTTTGGAGCCCAGAAAAATAAAGTCTGACACTGTTTCCCCATCTATTTCCCATGAAGTGGTGGGACCTGGCTTCCCAGGTGGATCAGTGATAAAGAATCCACCTGCCAGTGCAGGAGATGCAGGAGACATGGGTTCAATCCCTGGGCTGGCAAGATCCCTTGGAGGAGGGCATTGGAGTGGGCTGGAACCCACTCCAGTCTTCTTGTCTGGGAAATCCCATGGACAGAGGAGCCTGACAGGCTACAGTCCATGGGGTCATGAAGTGTCAGACATGACTGAGTGACTAAGTGCACATTAATGTATATTATAAATCATATATATAAATATGTATATATATTTGCATGCTAAGTTGCTTCAGGCATGTCCTATATATATATATGTGACATTATATATATATATATATATATATATGTAATATACATATACACACATTTTTTAAAATTTAAATTTATTTATTTTAATTGGAGGCTAATTACTTTACTATATTGTATTGGTTCTGCCACACATCAACATGAATTCACCACAGGCATACACGTGTTCCCCATCCTGAACCCCCCTCCCACCTCCCTCCTGGTACCATCCCTCTGGGTCATTCCAGTGCACCAGCCCCAAGCATCCTGTATCGAACCTGGACTGGCAATTCGTTTCTTATATGATATTATACATGTTTCAGTGCCATTCCCCCAAATCATCCCACCCTCTCCCTCTCCCACAGAGTCCAAAGACTGTTCTATATATCTGTGTCTCTTTTGGTGTCTCGCATATGGGGTTTATTGTTACCATCTTTCTAAATTCCATATATATGCATTAGTATACTGTATTGATGTTTTTCTTTCTGGCTTACTTCACTCTATATAATAGGCTCCAGTTTCATCGACCTCATTAGAACTGATTCAAATGAATTCTTTTTAATGGCTGAGTAATACTCCATTGTGTATATGTACCACAGCTTTCTTATCCATTCATCTGCTGATGGGCATCTAGGTTGCTTCCATGTCCTGGCTATTATAAACAGTGCTGCGATGAACATTGGGGTACACGTATACACACATTTTATATATATACACACACACAGGAAGCTACAGAAGTTACTATGCAATAAAAGTTTTGGATCTAAATTAATAATGAATATAGTGAGACAGCTCATAAACAATGTGGAAAAGATTTTAATTCTTCTTTTCCTCTGAGATAATGTCACCAGTCTCAATGGAAAGCTATTCAAATGATCAGAGTTTCTTCTTCTGGGATTAGTAGGTTTTCATAATTGAAGTCATGTCTTTGATTGCTGGGCTGTCTCCCTGGTAACCCAGTTGGAAGTCTTTGTGGCAACTTAGTGGGTGAGAACGTGTCCCCCAGCCATGCTGACTTACGGAAGAACTGCCAGCAGCTGTTTATTTTCCATCTATAGCAAGTCACAGAGCAACTCAGTAGAGCCACATTGCCCCTACATCTGTCCTGAGGAGGATTTAGATCCTTACATTTCGGAGTTGGGGACACTACAGACATCTACCTGGCATGACATCACCTATCCATCCCACAGCGTGTTCTCTTTTCTGGTGCAGCCAATGCTCCAATTCCTTGAATCTGTGGAAAAGCAAACTTTTCAGAGGCAGAGGGGGCATATGGCTGCTCACCTAGTCATGGCTCTTGACCTTGATGTACCATTCATCTGCTGCGTTCTGTCATGACCTTGTGATTTTCTGTCTTCTCCCAGGCAGGTGTATAATTTATCAGCTGTCTGTCTCTACACTTGAATAAAGTTCTGTTAATTTTCATGACCCCCTTCTGCATAATAAGAACATAGAGTGGGAGAGGAGGGAGGGAGGCTCAGGGCACCCCATCCTTCACTGCCTGCCAGCTCATTCCGTGGCAGCTTGTTATACAGGTAAGATGTCAGGCTACCTTGAAAACTACATTTACTACCAACTCCATTTGTAACAGACATGCAAGGGAACATCAGAGAGCAGCAGGGCAGGATTAGCAGATGATATCTTTTTCTGGATCTACTTCATTATTTATCCTTTTTTTTGCAACTGTCAGAACATATTTGTGTGTGCATTCATTTAAAAATGCTGGCAGGAGTTAGTAGAAACCCAGGTGTCAGTTTTTCTTCCATGGTGGTTTCATGGAGGAATCATCCTTCTTCATGTCCCAAAGTGATGTAGCCCACAGGAGTCCAGAAAGCCAGAAGCATCAGGTGAGCCAACTAGGGAAGGCATGAGACTAGAAACCTCCTGAAACTATTGGAGCAGTTTAACATCTCATTCTCATTCTCTATTGTCTTAGAATCCTCTCATCTTCCAATGAAAAATTCTTTTCCTTTATTTAAAATTTTTAAAAATTTTAGAAATTGTTTATTTAATTTTTAATTGGAATATAGTTGCTTTACAATGTTGTGTTAGTTTCTACTCTATAAGAAAATGAATCAGCCATAAATATCTATATCTATATATTGATATAGATATATATCCCCTCACTTTTGGATTCCCTTCCCATTCAGGTCAGTTCGGTTCAGTCATGTCCAACTCTTTGTGACCCATGGACTGCAGCACGCCAGGCTTCCCTGTCCATCACCAACTCCCGGAGCTTGCTCAAGCTCATGTCCATCGAGTTGGTGATGCCATCCAACCCTTCTTTTCCTGCCTTCAATCTTTCCCAGCATCAGGGTCTTTTCTAATAAGTCAGTTCTTCACGTCAGGTGGCCAAAGTATTGGAGCTTCAGCTTCAGCATCAGTACTTCTAATGAATATTCAGGACTGATTTCCTTTAGGATGGACTGGTTGGATCTCCTTGCAGTCCAAGGGACTCTCAAAGAGTCGTCTCCAACACAACAGTTCAAAAGCATCAATTTTTTTGTGCTCAGTTTTCTTCATAGTCCAACTCTCACATCCATACATGACCACTGGAAAAACCATAGCCTTGACTAGATGGACCTTTGTCAGCAAAGGAATATCTCTGGTTTTAAAAATGTCTCTGCTTTATTCAGGTCACCACAGAGCATTAAGTAGAGTTCCCTGTGCTTTACAGTATGTACTTATTAGTTATCTATTTTACACATAATATCAATAATGTGGGCTTCCAGGAGGCTCAGGGTGTAAAGAATCCACCTGCAATGCAGGAGATGTAGGTTAATTCCCTGGATTGGGAAGGTCCCCTGGAAGAGGGCATGGCAGCCTACACCAGTGTTCTTGCCTGGAAAATCCCATGGACAGGAGCTTGGTGGGCTACAGTCCATAGGGTTGCATAGAGTCTGACACAACTGAAGGGGCTAAGCACGCATGCACACATCAATAGTGTACTTTTTTCTTTTATGCTTGTCATTTCTCCTCAGATCATCAGTTTTCTCAGATGAGCCCCAACCCTGAGTTCCTTGGTTTCACTGGCTGTGGCAGAGATGACTAGCTGTCCTGGAACACCACGCCCCAGGTGCCCTTGAGTCAAAGTAGGGTCATGTCAGTGTGGGTTTGGATGGTGGGGGTCATCTACAGTCAGTTCTGGCCACTAGGGAACTAGAGTCAGAGAGAGAGAGAATGAACAAGAGCTCAGGATGGAGCAGCTGCAATGATGCAGGAGGGGCCAGACCTAGGGAAGAGCCAAGATGAAGGAACCAGACGTGCAGCCTTGGCCAAGCAATGAGTTCACAGAGACAGCTCAGGGCCAGCTGACAGTTTGAGGGATGTTTAAGTCCAAGACAGGGAGAGAGAGCGTCTGATGTGATCCAAGGGAAATTTAACCATAAGATGAAAATCAAAACCTCAGCAGGGGATTTTTCAGAAAGGCTGATGAGAAGAAGACAGAATAGACTCTCAAGGGATGTCTGACTGCTCAAAACATGGACCAGGCACTGCTGGTGATATCTGGCCAGTGCCTTCTATTCTCTGTGTGGTGGTGGGGAAAGAAGGTGGGGGTCTTATGATTTGCTGGATTTTTGTCCCTCTCCTTTTGGGTCATGTTAATGATGACACACTCATCTTGCCTTTCCCTCCACACAGTTCTCATTACACCTATCCCAGTGAGTTCTGTCTGGTCCTTACTGGCCTCATGTGTCAACCACCATTAAATATTTGCATGATCTTAGTGTGCCTTACAGGGCTTCCCCGGTGGCTCAGCAGTAAAGAATCCACCTGCAGTGCAGGAGTCTCAGATGATGCAGGTTTGATCCCTGAGTCAGGAAGATCCCCTGGAGGAGGGCATGGAAACCCACTCCAGTATTCATGCCTGGAGAATCCCATGGACAGAGGAGCCTGTGGGCTACAGTCCATTAGGGCCGCAGAGTCGGACACAACTGGAGCGACCTAGCACGTGCGCATGCGTAGTGTGCCTTAGAAACGTGTTTTTCATCTAATGCCAGCCCAGGGTGCCGGAGGCTTTTCTGTGTCACTTCATCCTCCGTGTCTCCTTCTCCAAAAATGTTGCAGTACAACTCTCAGGTGCTGCCCATTGCTGACTAACAGCTGTTCAGTTAAGCTGTTCCTTTTCAGCCTCATCTACTGCCAGATTTTTACAAAAGCTGCAGACGTGCAGAGAAACTAGAAATGACAGAAAGCCTGGCACTCTGGATGGTGTAAGAGAGAAAAGAATCTGAATAAGTCAGTGATCATGTAATTAACCCTTGTGTGATTGGAGGCCACTGTGACTTGTGTCTCTGCTGGGACCTCTGAAAGCAACCTCAGGGGCCGTTGCTGCCCCTTTAGAGTGAATGCATTTTCTGGGCTGCCCATCTTTCCTTGGTCTTAAAAGGACTGACTTTCATCCCTTTAAATTTAGCTTTTTGAGTTGCTTTGCAGAAATGCTGCTGATGGGTCTCCCAGCTTTTCACTGTGGAGGTACTTTGGTGTAGGAGAATCAGCCTTGGGTCTGGAGTTGTTAGGCTGGGTTAGAGTTATGATTCATTAGTTAAGACTTTCCCTTAGGAAAGTCACTCAGCCTTTCTGAGCGTCTGTTGTCCTTCAAGATCTCTTCCTCCCTTCCTCCTGGACACATGGCTGCCTGGCTAGAGATCATGTTTCTTAGCCTCCTTCATAGGTAGGTATGGTCTCAAAACTAAGCTCTTGCTGATGGAACACAAGGAGAAATTGCTGGCCCTGGAATCCCTTTTCTTCTCTTTCCACTTCTCTTGGGATGGATTTTAAACCTGGTGTGACACAGGTGCAGTAGAGAACAACACCCCGAGGGACGACAGACCAAAAAACAGAGTCACTTGGATCCCAAGATGACTTCATGATATACAGCTGCCCTGCCAGCTTGGACCTGCAAGCTCCTCACGACCAAGTGTGAGAGGAGCAGATGTCGATCTTATTTAAACCACTCTTTTTCTGTCTCTATTATAGCTGTGTAGTATTCAGTTCAGTTCAGTTCAGTAGCTCAGTCACGTCTGACTCTTTGCAACCCCACGAACCGCAGCACGCCCGGCCTCCCTGTCCATCACCACCTCCCGGAGTCCACCCAAACCCATGTCCATTGTGTTGGTGTTGGTGTGCCATCCAGCCATCTCATCCTCTTTTGTCCCCTTCTCCTCCTGCCCCCAATCTTTCCCAGCATCAGGGTCTTTCCAGTGAGTCAGCTCTTCGCATCAGGTGGCCAAAGTATTGGAGTTTCAGCTTCAACATCAGTCCCTCCAATGAACACCCAGGACTATCTCCTTTAGGATGGACTGGTTGGATCTCCTTGCAGTCCAAGGGACTCTCAAAAGTCTTCTCCAACACCACAGTTCAAAAGCATCAATTCTTCAGCGCTCAGCTTTCTTTATATGTGTAGTCTTAACCTTAATTAATGCAGTAGGTATATCTTTATTTGTAAGGACTGAGGAATTCATGTCTTCGTGATAGCGTTGCCGAGAGGGTTGTTATATAATGTATATGTGTTTAGAAATTGTGAAGCACTATTCTGCTGTTAACTTTTATTACTTTTGCCACTCTTGATGCCGTGGTGAGAGCACCAGGGGGACAGTAGAGGAAGGGATAAATCTGGGTATGAATAATAAAGTTTCTGGAGGGGACATGAGGTATTTTTCTACCCGCAGACCTTCTGATCCTGCTGGAAAAAGGGAAGGTATGAAGATGATGGCCAAATGCACAGCTTTGCATTCTGACTGCCTGAACTTAAATTCTGACTCCACTGTATATTACTTAGGCAATTTACTCGAACTTTCTGTTCCTCAGTTGATCCATTATTCCTCAGATAGCAATGGTACTGACCTTGTTGGTTTGTTGTGAAGATTAAATGTGTGCTGTGAGGATTTCTGTGTATATGACTCTGAATAATGCCTGCAACGTATGAATTACTCAGATGGATTTCATATTTGAGTTACTTATTTGTTTAGAGGAAAGGACACATGGAAATTGAGAGATGCAGTACATACATGAATAGACAGCCTCTCTATCCCAAGATTCACCATGATCTGAGACTACTTCAGAATCCTTGTAGAGACTTATTATCCTTGAATCCCCCAATTTTTTTCTTCTCAACTCCTGTTACCATACTTCACCAGCTCTCAGATGGACATTTTTTTAAGTGGCAAAAATTGAGATGCATCCTAAAATTGATGGTGTTTTGTAACTGCTGTGGACCAGGCGGGAACTGCCTGTTATGGCATGAACAAAGCTGGGCCACAGCTATTTATATTATTGGTAATGCAATTGGGTTATGCCCATTGTTGGTTTGATTGGTGCTTCAAATATCTTAATAAAGAGGACACTGATATTTAAATGATAAATTATTAACATAAATAGACATGGACACAGAGCAACAGATTGTGCATTTTATTTTAGTGAAGCAGATATTTGTGGCTCGAGGCGTGATGTAATTCCATATTCTCCTGAAAAGTGAAAGCCAAGGGGATTATGGGACCTGAGGAAGAAAGATTTCTGTAAGTATATTAAGCTGTGTTATTTTCTGTGGCTGAAATATTTGCACAAGGATTATCAACCCCATACCTAAACACATGACTAAAGATGGAGAAATTGCCACAGTTGCCAATATATATAATTATCATATATTATCATATATCATGTGATATAACACATGACTAAAGATGGAGAAATTGCCACAGTTGCCAATATATATAATTATCATATATTATCATATATCATGTGATATAACACATGACTAAAGATGGAGAAATTGCCACAGTTGCCAATATACATGAAAAGAAAATTTAAAGATATAAGAGACTTGTGTGTTTAGACTATGACTAAAGCACTGAACCACTGAGCATCAATTTGTCAGACACCTCTGGATAACTCTGAACAGAAACAGATTAATTTCCAGCAACATGTAATTCAATTGAGGGAAAACTTATAAATTAAATCAAGGGGGGAATGTTGATAAAACTTCAGCAGTTTTGACATATTTAGGAATTTATGTAAGGTATGAAGGAGACAAAGAACTTAATCATTGGTGGGAAAAAGCATCATATCACTGTAATAATATGTATAATTTCAGTAGCCAAAAATTGTTACCATATTTAATTTAGTCCACAAAAACCCAAGAATGAGATAGTAATCTAAAAGATTTTTGTTTTTAAAGGGATAGATAACAGTTGATTTAATAGAAGACTGGCTTAAAGTAATCTGAAAAAGACATCCTGGAGCTCTATGTAAATCACTAAGAATGCTCATCATTAATGCAATTTGGGGATATGTATTCAAATAATTAAAGAGGAAGCTCACAGGGAGTTTAGGGACTTGGTTATTATTTTTGAGAGGTATGACTGAATGCCTGCAGCCCTTCAATGTTTCCATCAACAAACTTTTAAAAGACAATTTGAGGAAGGAATAGGAATCCTAGCTGTTTCCCGGAAACTTTCTGATGATACCTTCTGGTAAGATGAAGAAAGTGCTGGTATCAAAACTGGCTGATAGGGTGGTAAGGAACTTGGGAGGAAGCCTTAAAGACAAGTGCTGTCATGATGGTACAAAGAATGGTTGTGCAGAAAAGAGGGGTGGGATGTGGAGGGGTGGGAAGCCCAAGAGGGAGGGGATATATGGGATATATGTACACATATAGCTGATTCACTTCATTAATGTATATCATAAATTAACACTGTAAAGCAATTATACCCCAATTTAAAAATACACACAGAAGTATAGGTATCTGTGTATCCATCATCCACATTGAACAGATGTCATACTTGCTTCAGATTCAAGTTGCTCACTTGTGTCTGACTTTTGCAGCCCTGTGGATTGTAGCCCATCAGGCTCCTCTATCCATGGGATTTTTCAGGCAAGAATATTTGAGTGGGCTGCCATTTCCTTCTCCAGGGGATCTCCCCAACCCAGGGATCAAACCCACATCTCCTGAATTGCGGGCAGATTCTTAACCTGCTGAGCCAAAAGGGAAGATTGCCATCTTTTAAGAAGTTACAGCTAAAGCCCCAATCCCTGAACCATACCCCTCTGTGCTAGCTATTAAAGTATCGTCTCCTAGCCCCAAACCCATGCCTTTATGCTCTACGCTGTTGTGCCAGGGCTGAGACTTTGTCAGCCGCCCTCTCCTTTGCCAACTGAGTCCCTTGTATCTTCTGTGAAGAGAGGATGGAGGAGGTAGATGGGAAGGCTGGTGTCATCTCAGCGATGCTTCTCCAAACTGCCAGCTGTGGTTGGTTCCAGCAGCAGCTGGCTTCAGTGTGCTGGTTCCCTCTCACTCCTGGAAACTTTTGTACCATCTCAGAGATCCCAATACCCACACCTGTTAGTTGGTGCCTCTGATCCAGTTTATAGGTGGTTCATCTGCACCCCTGAGGTTTCAGCACCAGCTGGGTGGTAAAACTCCTCAGAGATCAGAATAGTTGCCGCAGAGAGAACTTTAGGTCTGAAAACCCCACCTCTACAAGAAAACTGCTTTACAGCACTGATCTCAACCCACATGGGGGTGCTTGGTAAACCCATTACACTCCTTGCCTGGAGCTGGAGAAAATAGCTCCTGTTCACGAAGCCTGTGCAAACTTCAGATTAGCCTTCGAAGCAAAGCTCTAGGAAGCACTGGAAAAGCAGTTTTTAGAAGATGTCAAAGTAGAGAATGTGATTAAATCTTCTTGCACTATGGGAGCCCCTGGGAGAAAATGTGTTCCCTTGACAGAAACATCACAGTTGAGGAGAGTACCTTTCTTGGTCCCGTGCCAGAGATTGCTGGTATTCTAATCTCTGGTTAAAATAAGCAGCACTTGGGGGGTGGGGGCCAAGTGGGGAAGAGCCAGCCTTCATGAAGACAATGAGCTTAAGTGGCACACACTAAGCTTGTGTGGAAGAGGTCTTCTGCAGTTAGATGAGTTTCAATCTCCTCCCGATTCTCATCCACACTTCTGGCCAGAAGAAGTTCCCAGTAAATGGTAGATATGCCCAGGATGAACATTTCCTTTGATTGCTGTTATGAGTTTTGCCTCCAGTCCCAGAAAGTGGGCCTACAGCCCTGTCTTCTTCCTTGTCTGTCTGCTAAGGGCAGTGAGGATGTGCCTGGCCCGCGTGGGTGACACAGGAACCCTGGCCACACTGGGGCAGGCAGGGTGGGCCCTGGGCTTCCACAGTTCCCCTGACAGCAGAACAAACCTTCCAGCAGAGTGACCTCTGTGTCTTATCAGAGGGGATGCTATCAGAGTATGCAGTTTGAGAGCATGACTGCTTGGGGACCCAGAAAGGGTCATATAATTTAAAACTCCCTCAGTATATTCAACCCTATGGAAAGCACAGGTAGAGAGTTTTCCTATGAAGGCTACAAAAGGGGAGCCTTTCAGTGTTTTCCTTTTTTTTTTTCCAAAGTAGAAACACAAGAAAAAGAATTAAAGGACATAGAAGAAAACTCTTTGCTGTTTCTGTGGTCAGCAGACTTCCTGAGCATTTTCTCAGCTCCAGCTTCAATGCCAGAGGCATGGGTCTTCTTTCCATGGATGTCACAGCTGAGAGAGACATCCCGTGAATGTGCAGTGGCTGAAACTGTGTTGGGGGTTTTCTGTTTGCCTGAGCAATTCCACTTTCTACAGTTACCATGATGCTCGGAACCCTGGGAGGTCAACCTTTATAGACTAAATCAGAGGGTCTCCTCACCTCTCTCTGGCTCTGGGGTGGGTTTGATCAAAGGAAAACACTAGCCACTATGGGAGGGAAGGAGGGAGGTCCATCAGATTGGGCTATTTATTCCTTGGCTCTTCCCTGCTGGTTGCTGCCGGTTAGATGAGTTCCCTGAGTTAGGGTCACTTGCTTAGTCTTGTCCAACTCTTTGCGACCCCATGGACTGTAGCCCACCAGGCTCCTCTGTCCATGGGATTCTCCAGGCAAGAATACTGGAGTGGGTTGCCATTTCCTTCTCCAGCAGATCTTCCTGACCCAGGAATAGAACCCAGGTCTCCCACATTTCAGGCAGATACTTTACCCTCTGAGCCACCAGGGAAGCCCCAGTTAGGGCCACAACTTCTGTCAACTGGTCCTCCCCCGCAATGTCACTGATTTCTCAAGAATAACCAAACTGTGACACAGAGGCACGGGTGAGCAAATAATGTTGGAAACATGGCATCCATGGATTTGCTTGACACAGGGTTGCCACAAACCTTCAACTTGTAAAAAAAAAAACAAAAACAAAAAGCAAAACCAACAAAACACACACACACACACACAATCTGTGAAGTGCAATAAAGTAAAGCCCAGTAGAATGAAGTGTGCCTGTATAAACTTTAAAAATTCTGGTGGGAATATTTGGAGATGTCTTGCGCCACCCAAGACAAGCCTCATATGTAAGTTCTCTTGCTTATTAAACCTGCCACCTACCAAGCTGGAGGTGGCTACTTCTTACTTTGGTTTCTCCTTGTCCTCCATGGAGAAGAGCCATTTTCAGATTTCAGCAAGAAAATTCACAAGGTTTTGAACCAACAGTATACGAGAGTGCTGGATACTAGATTTTATTCAACTTGACAAATCTGAATATTATTATACTTAATATTTTGCAGTATTGCATATTACTAGACTTTTAAACTTCTCTATCTGATCGGTGGACTCCTGCTTATTTTTACTTCTCCTTTTCAACTAAATAATTTATTTAGGCATCAATAGCTTCCACTTCTATGTAAATTGAAAATCCCAGTTAGAGTGAATAGAAAGAAAATCTTCCATATACTCATGAATAACTTTTCCTTTTCTGACCATTCAATTTTTGTTCTCTATATGTACTTCCTTCAGGACATGTCTATAGCTTCTAAAATGTGTTTTCTTTTTCTGTTTTAAGTAAGTGACTTTTAAATTAATCTATATTTTTCTTTAACCCATCTTTGCTGTTCTCTCTTTGGGTACTTAACACTCATTATTTCCTAGGTTTTCAAGGGTCATATGACTCTTTGACTTCTGTGTACATTGTATTAATAGTAAGGATGTAGAACAGTAGTAAAAAAGAGACCATCTAATTTCAGATAGAGATAAGTGCTACAAAAATAAAACAAGGATGGGTTAGAGAGTGTGTGTATTGGAGGAGGGAGGGGAAGCTGGTATTTAGATATGAAAGTAAAGCAGAATCTCCCAGAAAAGACAACTTTTGGGCAGATCTCAATGATAAGGAATGAGACACATGAAGAAGGGAGGGGGTAGAGGGGTGAACCAGGCTGAGGGAAGAATGTGCAAAGGTCCTGGGGTGGGAAGGAGTTTAGTGTATCTGAGATTAGGAAGAAGCCAACTTACTAGAGGTGAAGTGAGCAAGGGAGAGGAAGAAAAAGTTGGCTGTGCAGGCCTGTAGGCCACTGTAAGGAGCTGGGATTTGATTATATGGAAGAAAGGCTGTTAGGAGCTGTTAAGAGACATTATCTGATTTATATTTTTAAAAGGCCGTTCTGGAGACATGTGCTACTTGGGCTGTTCCTCCCATTCTCCAGCCCACTCAGCTTGGAGAAACTTCTCCCTGTTTAAAAATAGCCCTTTTTTTAAAAAACCACTTGGCATTGTGAAGTTACCAAGCAAACAAAGTGGGGTTTAAGCTGAAAGGTGGCTTTTTGTGTGGTCCTTTATCTTTCCTCTGAGTCCTTCAATTTATCTCATCAGAGATGGTTTAATTATATCAAGTCATCGAGTTCTAGCTGAAGTATTTTGGATAGATCTGCCCAAAGATTAGATGTCATTTAAAAACAACTTGTATTTTTTTGGAACATGTCCAAGTGCAGCACTGGGTTGCTTAACAGTAGCTTCATCCTCCAGCTCTTTAGGATGCCTGAAAGGCTCCATTCCCATGAAAATGTAAGAGGAAAGCAATTTCGTATAAATCTTTTTGTATAAACCTTTTCCCCTCTGTCTCTGATTTTCACTAAATTTCTCCTTGTTTAAAAACATTGCCAATAAAACTCAACTTGAGTGTGAATTATAATTAGAGATACAGTCTCTGAGGTTGCCACATTATGTCTTCCCAGATCTATTAACATTTCCCCTGTTCTCTGTTGGCTGATGTAGATCCTGTACTAGGAAGACTTTGGCTACTTTTCCATTTAGTTTCTGCACATTGACTGATGTGTATCAAGCTAATTGCTGGCTAATTCTATAATAGATGCATCCTTGTATTCTTGGGTCTCTTGGGGATTTGTACTGTGTGATTTTCTGCACTTGAACCCCTACACACATCTTTACCAACTTGCATAATGTATAAACCTTTAATCTCTCAGAAAACTATGCCCTTTGCTCTGCTGTAAGCCCTGGATTAAAAAGCCCTTGCTGACTACGGTGAGTTGAGTTTAGGAATTTTGATTAACAACAAAACTCAAGTCTAAAAGATTTGATTATTTTGAACTAAGATCTGGGAATACACTACAGAATAGGCCACTCACACGGTGCAAACAGTAAGTTTAGGGGGTGAGAGTGAAAACTAGGTGGCGAATAAGATCAATAGGCACTAGGTAGTACCTGGTCTCCACCTCTGCTCTTTTCTGTTCTGGTTCTGCACTGCTTCTCAGTACCACTGCAATACGTGTATCTACAATTTCAGCTGTTCTTTCCCATTGCTTTTACTCAAGAAGCCCAGAAGTTTGGAATCTGGTATTTTCAAGAACCTCAAATGATAAACTCTTTGGTATTGTGGTTAGTTTTTTTTTTTTTTTTTAAACAGTCTTTACCAGTGATCTGTTAGTAAAATATTCTTCAAATATTATCTTCCTGAGGGCACCCACCCTGAACTACTCTATTTAAAACTGCAACACTCTACACTTCCATATCTTCTTGTTGTTCTAAGTGGTGTCCAACTCTTTGTAACCCCATGGATTGCAGCATGCCAGGATTCCCTGTCCTTCACTATCTCCCAGAGTTTGCTCAAACTCATGTCCATTGAGTCAGTGATGCAATCCATCCATCTCATCCTCTGTTGCCCCCTTCTCCTCTTGCCCTCAATCTTTCCCTGCATCAAGGTCTTTTCTACTGAGTCAGCTCTTCCCATTAAGGGGCCAAAGTATTGGAGCTTCAGCTTCAGCATCAGTCTTTCCAGTGAATATTCAGGGTTGATTTCCTTTAGGATTGACTGGTTTGATCTCCTTGCTGTTCAAGAGACTCTCAAGAGTCTTCTCCAACCCCAGTTCAAAAACATCTATTCTTCAGCGCTCAGCCTTCTTTATGGTCCACCTCTCACATCTGTACATGACTACTGGAAAAACCATACCTTTGACTATACAGACCTTTGTCAGCAAGTGATGTCTCTGCTTTTCAATATGCTGTCTAGGTTTGTTATAGCTTTTCTTCCAAGGAGTAAGCATCTTTTAATTTCATGCCTGCAGTCATCATCTGCAGTGATTTTGGAGCCCAAGAAAATAAAATCTGTCACTGTTTCCATTTTTCCCCATCTATTTGCCATGATTTTCATTTTTTGAATGTTGAGTTTTAAGCCTGCTTTTTCACTCTTCTCTTTCACCTTCATCAAGAGACTCTTTAGTTCCTCTTCAATTTTTGCCATGAGAGTGGTATCATGTGCATATCTGAGATTGTTGATATTTCTCCCAGCAATCTTTATTCCAGCTTGTGAGTCATCCAGCCTGTCATTTCACATGATATGCTCTGCATATAAGTTAAATAAGCGGGGCAACAATATACAACCTTGATGTACTCCTTTTCCAATTTTGAACCAGGTTTTACTCTTTTTTTTTTTTTTTAGCACTTGCCAACTTCTAACATACTATGCTACCTATTATGCTTGCCATCTTTCTCCTTCTTCTGCTAGAATGTGAACCTCAAAACTACAGGGGTATTTGCTTTGTTCATTCATATATACCAGGAATGAACTTAGCACAGTGCCTTGTACAAAGTAGATGGTTAATAAGTATTTGTTAAATGGTCAAATGATGTTTCACAGCAAGATTGAGTCATAAATTTCCTCTCTGAAGACTACTTCTTATTTTGGGTATTTAATTAATTCAGCTGTTCAACCAGTCTTTACTTGTGAATGTTTGCATGACATAATACGTACTCTATCTACAGCTGTCATGACTTTTATTATAATTTTCTTACCAACCATGTACATTGTAGTCCTATTCTTAGATTACCAAAAGTCACAAAACTGGCTATTACATTTTTTTTTTTTTTTTTAGAAAAAAAAGTTTATTTGCTTGGCTGCACTGGGTGTTGGTTGTAGCAAGTGAGACCTACCTTCATTGTGGCAAAACGGATCATTAGTTGTGTCCGTAAACTCTTAGTTGCAGCATGTGAAATCTAGTTCCCTAGTCAGGGATTGAACCCTGGGCCCCCTACACTGGGAGTACAGAGTCTTAGCCACTGGACTGGCAGGAAAGTCCCCTGGCTCTCACCTTCTTGACAGATAAACTGATCTAATATAGCATGATTCCTATAATTAAGTATATGATATATTAATATTGTTTCATTGTATACTGCTTCCAATTTTATTTTCAAGTGAATATCCCCTTTCTTTGGATTTATCATAGCACTAGGCATTTAGTACATACTAATTAAGTACTTAATAACTAACTGTAAAGTGTCATGGGAATTTGCATCTTCCTATAACTATTACAATTCAGTCAGCTGTTAACAGTTCTGTTGTTGGCAGCAATTGCACCTCAGGAATTAGTCTCATGAAATGTAAGTTGCTCACTGGCCTTCTGCACATGTTCCCTCCTGATGGTATTCCCTGCTTCCAGATCTTTCTCCCTCAGCTCTGGCATTGACAACTCTATCAAACTTTCCTCTCAGCTCTGATCATCCATGCTAACCTCAAAAACCTTCAAGAGTCCTGAGTGCCTATGTGAGTATGCTGTGTATGCTAAGTTGCTTCAGTCATGTCTGACTCTTTGCGACTCTCTGGACTGCAGCCCACCAGGCTCCTCTGTCCATGGGATTCTCCAGGCAAGAATACTGGGGTAGATTGCCATGCCTTCCTCCAGGGGATCTTCCTGACCCAGGGATCGAACCCACACTTCTCAGGTCTCCTGTATTGGCAGGCAGGCTCTTCTACCACTAGCTCCTGGTAAAGAACCTGGGAAGCCTGAGTGCCTATGCAGATAGATACAAATTCTTTAGCATCTTATTGAAAGCCCTCTTAAATGGCCTCAAATTACCTTCATAGGTAATTTTTGTCTTATTATTTTCATATTAACACCAAAATCAGATTGATTATATTCTTTGCAACTGAAGATGGAGAAGCTCTATACAGTCAGCAAAAACAAGACCAGGAGCTGACTGTGGCTCAGATCGTGAATTCCTTTTGCTAAATTCAGACATGAAGAAAGTAGGGAAGACCACTAGAGAATTCAGGTATGACCTAAATCAAATCCCTTATGATTATACAGTGGAGATGAGAAATAGATTTAAGGGACTATATCTGATAGACAGAGTACCTGATGAACTATGGACAGAGGTTTGTGACATTGTACAGGAGACAGGAATCAAGACAATCTCCAAGAAAAAGAAATGCAAAAAAGCAAAATGGGTTTCTGAGGAGGCCTTACAAATAGCTATGAAAAGAAGAGAAGCGAAAAGCAAAGGAGAAAAGGAAAGATATATCCATTTGAATGCAGGGTTCCAAAGAACAGCAAGGAGAGAAAGTCTTCCTTAGTGATCAGTACAAAGAAATAGAGGAAAACAATAGAATGGGAAAGACTAGAGATCTCTTCAAGAAAGTTAGAGATAACAAGGGAACATTTCATGCAAAGATGGGCTCGATAAAGGACAGAAATGGTATGGACCTAACAGAAGCAGAAGATATTAAGAAGAGGTGGCAAGAATACACAGAAAAAATGTGCAGAAAAAATTTTCATGACTCAGATAATCATGATGGTGTGATCACTCACCTAGAGCCAGATATCCTGGAATGAGAAGTCAAGTGGGCCTTAGAAAGCATCACTATGAACAAAGCTAGTGGAGGTGATGGAATTCCAGTTGAGCTATTTCAAATCCTGAAAGATGATGCTGTGAAAGTGCTGCACTCAATATGCCAGCAAATCTGGAAAACTCAGCAGTGGCCACAGGACTGGAAAAGGTCAGTTTTCATTCCAATCCCAAAGAAAGGCAATGCCAAAGAATGCTCAAACTATCGTACAGTTGCACTCATCTCACATGCTAGCGAAGTAATGCTCAAAATTCTCTGAGCCAGGCTTTGGCAATACATGAACCGTGAACTTCCAGATGTTCAAGCTGGTTTTAGAAAAGACAGAGGAACCAGAGATAAAATTGCCAACATCAGCTGGATCATCAAAAAAGCAAGAGAGTTCCAGAAAAATATCTATTTTTGCTTTATTGACTATGCCAAAGCCTTTGACTGTGTGGATCACAATAAACTGTGGAAAATTCTTCAAAAGGTGGGAATACCAGACTATGGGAATATGCAGGTCAGGAAGCCACAGTTAGATCTGGACATGGAACAACAGACTGGTTCCAAACAGGAAAAGGAGTACGTCAAGGCTGTATATTGTCACCCTGCTTATTTAACTTATATGCAGAGTACATCATGAGAAATGCTGGGCTGGAAGAAGCACAAGCTGGAATCAAGATTGCCTGGAGAAATATCAATAACCTTAGATATGCAGATGACACCACCTTTATGGCAGAAAGTGAAGAGGAACTAAAAAGCCTCTTGATGAAAGTGAAAGAGGAGAGTGAAAAAGTTAGCTTAAAGTTCAACATTCAGAAAACTAAGATCATGGTATCTGGTTCCATCACTTCATGGCAATTAGGAGGGGAAACAGTGGAAACAGTGTCAGACTTTACTTTTTTGGGCTCCAAAACCACTGCAGATGGTGATTGCAGCCATGAAATTGAAAGATGTTTAATCCTTGGAAGGAAAGTTATGACCAACCTAGACAGCATATTAAAAAGCAGAGACATTACTTGCTAACAAAGGTCTATCTAATCAAGGCTATGGTTTTTCCAGTGGTCATGTATGGATGTGAGAGTTGGACTGTAAAGAAAGATGAGCACCGAAGAATTGATGCTTTTGAACTGTGGTGTTGGAGAAGACTCTTGAGAGTCCCTTGGACTGCAAAGAGACGCAACCAGTCCATCCTAAAGGAGATCAGTCCTGGGTGTTCATTGGAAGGACTGATGTTGAAGCTTAAGTTCCAATACTTTGGCCACCTGATGCGAAGAGCTGACTCATTGGAAAAGACCCTGATGCTGGGAAAGATTGAGGGCAGGAGGAGAAGGGGATGACAAAGGATGAGATGGTTGGATGGCATTGCCAACTCAATGAACATAAGTTTGAATAAACTCCAGGAGTTGGTGATGGACAGGGAGGCCTGGTGTGCTGCAGTCCATGGGGTCGCAAAGAGTCAGACACAACTGACTGGCTGAACTGAACTGAACTGATTTTCATATTCCCAGAAAATCAGGAGGATCATTGTTCCCCCCATTCCCTGGACATTTCTGATTCTCTAACTTGGCTCATGTTAGTCCTTTGCCCCATCCTAGGCTGGATTCTATCTGTCAAGCTTTTTTAATCTTTCAGAATAATCTCACGGGCCACCTTCATGAAATTTCTTCTAATTCCTTCCTCTCCTTTTTCCTAAGTACTGTAACTTTTAAAACAAAGATTTGCAACATGTAGTTCACTATTCTTTTTTAAACATTTTCTTTTATTCTGGTAAGAACAATTAACATAAAATCTACTTTTCTTTTTGCAGCTTCATTGAGGAATATATGACAAATAAAATTATATCTTTAAAGTGTGCAATGTGATGATTTGATATACATATATATTATGAAAGGATTTCTACATATAAGTGATATCATGCAGTATTTGTCTTTCTCTGTGTGTCTTAATTTTACTTTGCATAATACCCTATAGGTTCATCCACTTGTCACAAATGTCAGGATTGCCTTCTCTTTAAAGGATGAATTATATTCCATTGTGTACATATATATATATATATCACATTTTATTTATTCATTCACCTGTTGATGGACACTTAAGCTGTTTTCATACCTTGACTATTGTGAATAATGCTGCAATGGACATGAACAGGGGAATGCAGCCATTTTAATGAGATACTGATGCCAATCTCTTTGACTATATACCCAGCAGTGAGATTGTTAGATCATATGGTAGCTCTATTTTAATTTCTGAGGGACCTCTTTACTATTTCCATAATAGTATTTACCGATTTACATTCCCTCTGAGAGTCTACAA
Source organism: Bos indicus x Bos taurus (assembly GCF_003369695.1). NCBI lineage: Eukaryota > Metazoa > Chordata > Mammalia > Artiodactyla > Bovidae > Bos > Bos indicus x Bos taurus. The sequence goes on along the minus strand of NC_040087.1, from coordinate 17,408,977 downwards.
GGATTCCTTTTTCTCCATATCCTCACCAGCATTTTTTATCTCTTCTACATTTTCCCTCTTCCCCTCATGCATTTGATGATTTTGATGTCATGATTTACATCTTTTTATATTGTGTATCCATTAACATATTACTGTAGTTGTTATTCAGTCACCAAGTTGTGTCCGACTCTCTGAGACCCTATGAACTGTAGCACACCAGGCTTCCCCGTCCTTCACTATCTCTCTGAGTTTGTTCAAACTCAAGTCCATTGACTCAGTAATGCTATCCAACCATCTTTTCCTCTGTCGCCCCCTTCTCCTCTTGCCCTCACTTTCCCTCAGAATCATGGTCTTTTCCAGTGAATCGGCTCTTCACATCAGGTGGCCAAGTATTAGAGCTTCAGTTTCAGCATCTGTCCTTCCAATTAACTGTCAGGGTTGATGTCCTTTAGGATTGACTAGCTTGATCTCCTTGCTGTCCAAGGGAGTCTCAAGAGTCTTCTCTAGCACCACAGTTTGAAAACATCAAGTATTTGGCACTCAGCCTTCATTATGGTTCAACTCTCATAGCCATACATGACTACTGGAAAAACCATACCTTTGACTACATGGACCTTTGTCGGCAAAGTGATGCCTCTGCTTTTTAATATGCTGTCTAGATTTGTCATACCTTTCCTCCCAAGAAGCAAACATCTTTTAATTTCACGGCTGCATCCACTGTCCACAGTGATTTTGGAGCCCAAGAAAATAAAGTCTGTCACTGTTTCCACTTTCCCCCATCTATTTGCCATGAAGTGATAGGACCAGATGCCATGATCTTAATTTTTTGAATGTTGAGTTTTAAGCTTGCCTTTTCACTCTTCTCTTTCACCTTCATCAAGAGGTTCTTTAGTTCCTCTTCGCTTTCTGCCTTTAAAGTGGCATATCTGAGGTTGTTGATATTTCTCCCAGCCATATATATTGTAGTTATGTATTTTTAGTGCTTTGTATTTTAATCTTTAAACTAGAGTTGCAAATGATTTTTTAAAAGACTCTTTACTTAATTTGTTACAGTACTGCTTCTGTTTTGTGATTTGATTTTTTGGCTCTGAGACATGTGGGATCTTAGCTCTCTGACCAGGTATGGAACCTGCATCTCCTGCGTTGGAAGGCAAAGTCTTAACCACTCAACAGAATTGCAATATTAAAGTATTTTAAATTCAATTATATCTTTACGTTTACCAATGAGTTTTCTATTTTGCCTTATTTTCGTGTTACTAAGCATTCTCTCATTTCAACTTGAAGAATGTTCCTTTAACATTTCTCATAAGACCAGTCTAGTAGTGATAAAGTCCTTCAGCTTTTTTTTGTCTGGGAATCTCTTTATGTCATCTTCATTTCTGAAGGAACAGTTTACCCAGGTAGAGTATTCTTGGTTGTCAGGTTTTTTGAATATACTATCCCACTCTTCTGGATTGCAGTTTTCCTGATGAAAAAAATCTGTAAAAATTATATGGGAATTTCCTTATATATAGCAAGGTACTTTTTTCTTACTTTTGCTTTTAAGTTTCTCCTTTTGTCTTTAACTGTTTACACTTTAATTATAATGTGTCTCCATGTGATCTCTTGGAGTCTTTTAGTTTGGTTCTCTTTGGACTTCCTGTATCTAGATGTCTTTCCCCCCCATTGTTAGGAAAGTTTTAAGCCATCGTTTCTTCAAATGGACTTTCTGTCCTTTTCTCTCTCTTCTCCCTCTGTGAACATTGGTCCCCTTGACTGTGTCCCATAAGTCCTAACCTATCTTCATTCCCTTTTGTTCTTTTCTTTTTGCTTCTGCTCTGTCTTTGAGTTTATTGACCCTTTCTTCCTCCTGATACAGTTACCTGAACACCTCTGTTTAATTTTTCAGTTCATTTACAGTATCCTTTGGCTCTAGGATTTCTGTTGACTACTTTCACAAACCTTTCTATCACTTTGTTTAAACTCTTACTTTGTTCACGCGTTGCTCTTCTGAACATGGTGAACATCTTTGTGACCTTTATTTTGAAGTCTTTATCTGATAAATGTTTCATTAAGATTGGTTCTGGAGATTTATCTTGTTCTTTTATTTGTAACGTATTCCCCTTTACTTCATTTCCTTTGATGCTCTGTGTTGGTTTTTGCACAGTAGACAAACATCCACCTCTTCTGATCTGGAGAGACGGGTTTTGTGTAGGAGATAAATCTCATCAATCAGCCTCTCAAGGTCATGGTTGCCTCTCAAACCTTTGTGATTGTCAGGCCACTGTCTTTGTTCTTAGTGGCTTCCAGTAATTGAGGGTGTGCCAAGACCTGTCAGTCTCCAGACATGAAGGATACAGTCAGCAATAGTTGCATGCTGATTAGAACCTTGTAGAGTATGCAGTAAAATCTTTTCCAGGAAAAGACAGGCAGATGAGACATGTTACCTGTTTGCTCTGCACAGAGTCCTAGGGAAAAGCTTCAGCAAGTGCTTATGTGCCTGTTAACAACTGCTTCTTTGTTTGCTAAATTCTTGTGGGGATCATGAATTCAAGCCCTGCTGACTTTCAGAGCTGTGTGATTTGGGGACCTGATCTCAGGTGGCAGCCTTAAAAACTGGGGTGCTAGATATGTGCTCTAAACTCTTCACTTCTCAAGGAGAAGCTTACGAGTTAGGGGTTCCTTCCCAGTTATATGGTGCTGAGCCAAGGATGGGATTCATGGTGAGAGTATCTCAGCCTTTTCTACCCATTGTAATGTGAGTATTTTCTCAGTTGTCTGATGTATAGGAGTCACTCAACTTGTTTCTCTATTTGACAAGTTTAGATACTTCTTTTAATAGAATCATGCTATATTTGTCTTCCTGTGACTGGCTTATTTCACTCTGCATAATGTTCTCAAGGTTCAACCATGTGATGCATGCTGTAGATTTCCTTCTTTTTAAACTCTGAGTAGTATTCCATTATATATACATACCACAGTTTCTTTATCCATTTGTCTATTGATGGACATATAGGTTGTTACCATATATATGTTGGCTATTGTGAATAATGCTATAATAAACATAGAAATGCTAATATCTCTTTGAGATCTTGATTTAAAATCTTTTAAAGAAATATCCAAAAATAGAATTGTTAGATCATATGGTAAATTTAGTTTTAATTTTTTGAGGAACCTTTATACTGTTTTCAATAGTAGTTGCACCATTTTGCATTCCTACTGAGGTGCAAAGATTGCAGTTGTTCCACTTACTCATCAACACTTATCTCTTACTTTTTTAATAGTTATTTTTGATAACAGCCATCTTTATGGATGTGAAGTGACATCTCACGGTGGTTTTGGTTAGGATTTCCCTGATGATTAGATGTTGAACATTGTTTCATATGCCCATGTCCACTGTCATAGCATTCTGTGTGTCTAATATACTCTTATTTTCTTGTACTTATATTTTAGTCTACAAACTTGTCTAGTTCTCATCCTCTGCTAGAAATCACCTATGGGTGGGGATCATATATATGGTACCTGGCATATAATATTTCACGGCTGCACTGAATGGAATGTATGAGGAAGCTTATCCAGGATAATAAAATATTTTCCATCCTTTTATTCAGTTATTTCAAATAAGTTAAACCTTGAGTAAGGTGGAAGGAACACAGGGGGACTGGTAAATTGACTGATAAGGAAGGTTTGGAAGTGTCTCTTTGAGGAACAAGAAAGAAGACTGACCAAGGACAAATGAATAGTTTGCCTAGTAGTGTTGGGAACCCAGCTGAGCTAGTGTAGTAATAATAGTAGTATATTATGTGCTAAGCAATGTGCTAAGCATTTTACAATAATAATTTTATAATAAAATTTTATTTAATACTCAATTCTATCTTTGAAGCAAGGTATTAATTTCATTTTACATATGCAGTAACTGAGGCTCAATGATTTATTTGAGTTCACACAGTTAAAGAGTGTCAGTGTCAGAATTACCAACCAGCTCTTTCTGGTTTCATCTTTGGATCATTTAACAGCTGTACTAGCCTGTCTCTAGAGGAACTGAACTCACAGGTTTTGGCATACCTTATCTCAACTGCAAAATTACTCAGCCAAAGGACAGGCACCATCACTCTTTGGATGTCAGCTTCCTTGTGTGTGATGTCTTAGTGGTTCTATTGGGGGGCGAGAGGGGTGGGAGGTATTTAAAGTGATCTATCACATTCTGTGATTCTATTCTATAGTAAATATGCTCAAACAGAGCTTCTACTTGCAATTACAGAACAAAACACAACAGCAGCCTATGGGAGAGCCTCTGGTGCCTTGTGTTTGTATAGGGCAATCTTTGCGATTGTTTCCAATTCAATCTGAGACTATAACCTGGACAGCTAATTGCTGTCACAGCCACATTTTACCATCTTCTGTGCTTGGTTATCAAGTTTTCTTATTCTCTGCCAACTTCCTGCTCTTTGGTCCCTGCTTTTTAGCATTTTTGTAGTCAAGGTAACTAGCCCTTAGATTTTCTTGACCCATTGCAGTCTGCAACCTCATCTCAATCAGAATTGTCAAGTGGGTTGCTGAAATCTACTCTTTAGCCTGATTGGAGAATAGGGGCCTACCAGCCTGCAGACAACTCTTTGCTGGGTGTTTCCCAAGTCTAGCACATTTCCTGCTTAGATATATGTTTTTGTTGACATAAAAAAATGCAAAACGTGAGAATTGTGAGTAAAGTTTTATCTGGGGCAAAATGAGGCTTGTAGTCCAGGAGACAGCATCTTGATGTTCTGAGAAACTGCTCCAAAGAGGTGGGGGGAAGGTCAGTCAGCACATGTGTGATTTTGGTGAAGAAGGAGTACAGTTCAAGCACATATTTTTTGCAGGTTTCTGCTAGTTTCACAAAGGTAACTGCCAGTCATAAAGAGCAGACCTCACCACGAAGGATTTTAGTGCATTTTTTAGATATGAAAAGATACAAGAATTGGGCTCATAAAATCAGCTCCTGAAAATATCTAATTATCTGAAGACCTGTTCTGCCAGTTTTTCCCAGGGCACAGAGTGCCTCATTTCTGTTCTCCACCCTGAACTCCTTTCAGGGGGTTCTGAAAGTCAGCAGCTGCAGTAGCACCTGATTTAATCCATGTAGAGGTAGATGGCAAGTGCCTATGGCAAGTGCCAATTTGTAGTTGACATTTTGAATCACAGAATCTGCTCACTCTGACCTCAGTACCTTTTATTTCTATGAAGTTAGAACCACTTCTTAGAAAGAAACACTTTCCATTGACTTTAGGAATTTTCAATTACTGCAACAATTTTCTTTTAGGACAGAAACACATTTTTATCATGAGGGACTACATGATTTTTCATCTCCGAATGGATGCATGGTTACTTTTGTTTAAAGTTTGACTCTCAGAAAATAGCCTTGTGCTAATATTTATGTAAAAGTGACAGGCTGTGGGTCAGAAAATACAGGAGGAAATTTAAAAATACACTTTTGAGTGTGTTATGTTCAATTCCCCCAGGAGATTAATCTGCTTTGTTAAACTAGATATACCACCTTTTGCATTTTCCTTGATACATAAACTATGATTTTTATCTGCAATATTTATAGTGTTGTGGAGTAACTCATCAAAGACAAATCTCAACAAGTACTTCCAGAAATTAGAACTTCTCTGGCCATAAACCCAGTGCCTATGGGTCTAAAGTCTCAGGTCTCTGGACATGGGACATTTGGTTTTCTATCATTAAGAGAAATGGGCAATTTCTTAAGTTTTGCCTAAAATGAAATTCTACTTACCAATTTTCCTTTCATTTAGCACTTAAGTTATCTGCTTTTAGTTATTTCTCATTGATCAGCAAGGAACAACTTTCAGCAAGACACGTAAAAATTCAGTTCCACACAGCTCTTAAATTCTGACTTTTGGTGGGTGCTATGTATCATGGGAAAAAGTCTTCCCTGGTGGCTCAGATGGTAAAAAATCTGCCTGCATTGAGGGAGACCCAGGTTCAGTTCCTGGGTCAGGAAGATCCTCTGGAGAAGGAAACAGCAACTCACTCCAGTATTCTTGCCTGGAGAATCCCATGGACAGAGGAGCCTGGTGAGCTACAGTCCATGGGGTCGCAAAGAGTTGGACATGACTGAAGTGTCTTAGCAGCAGCAGTGTATCATGGAAAATATAAAAATGAATAAAGTGTGGCCTCTCCTCTTTAGGGAGTCATAGTCAGTTAGTAGAGACAGGCATAGACAAAAAGCTTGAATACAGTAAAGGGACTCAGCCAAAGAAATATATTCGCTGTTCGCCTGAAACTATCACAACATTGTTAATCCTACATACCCCAATACAAAATAAAAAGTTTTAAAAACAAAACAAATGCTTAAAATCATGTTGACATGGTAACAAACTTCTAAAATATAAAAGCAGAGAAAGAAATCAATATGATCATCTACAAATACCATAAATAAAATTAAAAGGCAAAAGAACAAGCAAGAAAAATATTTGTACTGTATTTAACATTATTGATCTAGATACTTTAAATAATCATTTTCTTTTAAAAGATGAAATCCTAATTGCAAAAATTGGTGAGTTCAGTTCAGTCACTCAGTTGTGTCCGACTTTGCAACCCTATGGACTGCAGCACGCCAGGCCTCCCAGTCCATCAACAGTTCCTGGAGCTCGCTCAAATTCATGTCCATCTAGTTAGTGATGCCATCCAACCATCTCATTCCTTGTTGTCCCCTTCTCCTCCTACCTTCAATCTTGCCAGCATCAGAGTCTTTTCCAATGAGTCAGTTTTTTGCATGAGATGGCCAAATTATTGGAGTTTCAGCTTCAGCATCAGTCTTTCCAATGACTATTCAGGACTGATTTCCTTTAGGATGGACTGGTTAGATCTCCTTGCAGTCCAAGGGACTCTCAAGAGTTCTCCAACACCACAGTTCAAAAACATCAATTCTTCGGTGCTCAGCTTTCTTTATAGTCCAACTCTCACATCCAAAGATAACCATTGGAAAAAACAATAGCTTTGACTAGACGGACCTTTGTTGACAAAGTAATGTCTCTGCTTTTTACTATGCTGTCTAGGTTGGTCATAACTTTTCTTCCAAGGAGTAAGCGTCTTTTAATTTCATGGCTGCAATCACCATCTGCAGTGATTTTGGAACCTCCCCAAATAGAGGTTTTATTAAATAAGTACGCCATCATTTATTTAGCCACTCTTCTGGGTGCTTCCCAATTGTTTCTATCATAGACTAACCTAGGGGGACAGTCCTTGTACATTCATCATTGCCCGCTTTTCTGATTACCTCTTTCGTATCTAATTCCTTGAAGTTGAATTATTGGGTGAAGTTTGTGATATTTTCTAAAGCCATTGATCTATATTGCCAAATTGCTCTTCAGGAAGGCTTACCAATTTATAGCATTTGAAGAAGGTAATGAGACTGTTTATGTCACTGCACATTTATCAAAACAGAGTAGGACAATTTCTAAATTATCATCTCTAAATTATTATCAACGTCAAAGGTAAAAATAGTACCTTGTTTTTTTTTCTCCTTTCACAGTTTTCAAATTTATTGACATAATTTTGTTCACTGCTGCTGCTGCTAAGTCACTTCAGTCGTGTCCGACTCTGTGCGACCCCATAGATGGCAGCCCACCAGGCTCCCCCGTCCCTGGGATTCTCCAGGCAAGAACACTGGAGTGGGTTGCCATTTCCTTCTCCAATGCATGAAAGTGAAAGGTGAAAGTGAAGTCGCTCAGTCTTGTCTGACTCTTAGCGGTCCCATGGACTGCAGCCCACCAGGCTCCTCCATCCATGGGATTTTCCAGGCAAGAGTACTGGAGTGGGGTGCCATTGCCTTCTCCCAATTTTGTTCACAGTATTCTCATATTATCCCCTATAACTCTGCTTTATCTCCTAGACCGAAAGCCCCATAAGTGCGAGGCTTTTGTGTGCTTTAATCTTTGTTGTATTCCTTTTTTTAAAATTTAAATTTATTTATTTTAATTGGAGGCTAATTACTTTACAATATTGTATTGGTTTTGCCATACATCAACATGAATCCGCCACGGTGTACACGTGTTCCCAATCCTGAACCTCCTTACCTCCTCCATCCCCATACCATCCCATATCATCCCTGGGTCATCCCAGTGCACCAGCCCCAAGCATCCTGTATCCTACATCAAACCTGGACTGGCGATTCGTTTCTTATATGATATTATACATGTTTCAATGCCATTCTCCCAAATCATCCCCCACCTCCCTCTCCCACAGAGTCCAAAAGACTGTTCTTTACATCTGTGTCTCTTTTGCTGTTTTGCATACAGGGTTATCGTTACCATCTTTCTAAATTCCATATATATGCATTAGTATACTGTATTGGTGTTTTTCTTTCTGGCTTACTTCACTCTGTATAATCGGCTCCAGTTTCATCCGCCTCATTAGAACTGATTCAAATGTATTCCTTTTAATGGCTGAGTAATACTCCATTGTGTATATGTACCATAGCTTTCTTATCCATTCATCTGCTGATGGACATCTAGGTTGCTTCCATGTCCTGGCTATTATAAACAGTGCTGTGATGAACACTGGGGTACACGTGTCTCTTTCAATTCTGGTTTCCTTGGTGTGTATGCCAGCAGTGGGATTGCTGGGTTATATGGCAGTTCTATTTCCAGTTTTTTAAGGACTCTCCACACTGTTCTCCATAGTGGCTGTACTAGTTTGCATTCCCACCAACAATGTAAGAGGGCTCCCTTTTCTCCACATCCTCTCCAGCATTTATTGCTTGTAGACTTTTGGATCGCAGCCATTCTGACTGGCGTGAAATGGTACCTCATTGTGGTTTTGATTTGCATTTCTCTGATGTTGAGCAAGTACCTTGTTTTAATTTGCATTCATTTATTAGTTGGAAGCTGAGTATTCTCTCACACATTTACTGGCCATTTTTATTTCTTCTTTTGTGGAGTATTCATCACAATCTTCATCGATAAAGGATAAAGGACAAAAATTGGTAAAGGTTGTGATGAATACCAATTGATGAACACTTCTGGCTTCTCTCCCCATGGGAGGAGGAGTGATCAGATGTACTCTTTGCAAAGCATCCAGTTAAGTGCTAGAGGCCCTGCCCTTGTGAACAATGACTGCCTTTGTCCATGCTTGCCTGGACCTGAGAGGAAAGCTTTGTTCATGCTGACAGGCCTCTTGCACTTAAGCCTTGCTCCTCACCAATGATAATAAGTTAGTGACAATGATATCAGAGATAAGAATGTGGCATAGACAAATACACAGCGACACTTTCATCTCAACACACAGTTCCACTATTGATAATATGCTAAGTGACTTCTCATCTTATTGATCAGTTACTTGGAAAATTCTGTACCGTATTAGTCAGCTGTTTACTAATACAAAATGTTATGTGATGTTACATAATGAACAACTCCAAGATGTAGTGGCTTCTGACAGCAAATATTTCTTCATTGCTTATAAATCTAAGGGTTGGGCATGGTTCTGCTGGTCTTTGCTTGGCTCGTAATCTCTTCTCATTCTAGGGTCATCTCTAGCCTGAGTTCTTCTCGTAGTGAAGGCCAGGCATGTGACAGGGGCAAACTCAGATTTTTAATGCCTTTTAGGGCTTCCCTGTTGGCTCAGATGGTAAAGAATCTGCCTGCAATGCAGGAAACCTGGGTTTGATCCCTGGGTCAGGAAAGTCCCCTGGAGAAGGGAAAGGCCACCCACACCCAGTCCAGAGAATTCCATGGGCGGAGGGGCCTGGCTGGCTACAGTCCTTGGGGTCACAGAGTTGGACATGCCCGAGCGGCTAACACTTTCACTTTCCTGTCTCTTCACACGTATGCATTGCTTCATTCCCACCTGAATGAGTTCTCTTGGTGTAAAATTATGTTTGCTAATGTGTGTGTATAGATAATATAGATGAAAATTATAGTAGGAATTGGGTTGGAAATATGGGCTTCCCTCATAGCTCAGTTGGTAAAGAATCTGCCTGCAATGCAGGAGACCCTGATTTGATTCCTGGGTTGGGAAGATCCACTGGAGAAGAGAAAGGCTACCCACTCCAGTATTCTGGCCTGGAGAATTCCATGGGCTGTATAATCCATGGGGTCACAAAGAGTTGGACACAACTGAGTGACTTTTGCTTTTACCTTTCAGAAATGAATGCAAACAAAAATACCTTAGAGTTCAGGAGATTGAAATAAAATATAATAAGAGTAACAAAAAAGTATCATTTGGTGTATAATCTTGTGATAACTTGGGTAGGAACTGTATGGTATAATGCTATGATAGTGATCCTTAGGATAAGGAAAAAGACATTTTAAAATGATAAAGAGTTAGCTATTGAGTCCTATCTAGTATATATTGACCATATACCTAACCGAGCTGTTGTTTATGAGAACAGAGGCAAGCCAGTTCTGAAACTGCTTTGCATATCAATGTCCCTCTGTATCTCCTTATTTCTCTTTGCTCTGCAATTATTCTGCTGGCTTTTATTAAACTATAGATATTTCATCCCTCTGTGAATCGAAATCTTTTGCTTCTGTCATTTCTGCACACACATTCCATTTTAGAGTATGCATTCTGGGCATGCCAAGGAGGAAATAAAGTTTTCTCTTACTTTGGCTTGGAATTTTTTTCTTTCCAATTAGTTTACAGAGTGTTTTCTTCTTAGGCATTTCTCTTGGTAGAAAAAAATCTGTCTCCCAAAAGTATGTTTGGAACTGAAAGTGCATCTGTCTTGAGAGCCTGGCGCCATCTTAAATGTAAATATGTGCTTTGTGAACGTTCGTAATTGTCGAGAAAGACAAATAATGGAGATTGTGTCTATGGATTCTCTCTCTGTGTGTGAATGTGAGAGAGAGAGAGAAAGAGAGAGAGATTCAGAGGGAGTCAGAAGGAAGAGGCAAAAGAGAACTAAAGAAAGAAATGGGGGAATTCTTGAGATGGTTAATAAACAGAAATCAGTTTGACTTGAAGCGGGCGTCAGGGTCATTACTGTGTTCACTAATTAGACAGCTACAAAATGATGACAAAGGGGGGCCAGACACTTAGGGGAATCTGTTCAGAAAGACAGAAAGGTCACAGAGAAAAAAAATAGGAATGAGACAAGAATCCAGCTTGTCCTCCTTTTCTGGGATAATAAGAGAGTCCAGTTTAAGGTCCTGTGACAATGGATGTAATAATTCGGGAGCCCACCTTTTCAGGATACAATCTAGGTAAGGAGCTAAACACCTGAAGTGTTTCTTAAAGTTCAGTAGGGAGGAAAGGTGATTTGGAAATTGATTCCCAAAGGTATTTGTTTTCCCCGTGCTGGAGAAGGGGAGCACTTGGACTGGGGTCACCAGCAAGTGGTGACAAGAGTGGAATTGGAAATGGGATAAATAGGATCCTGGTCAATACATTAAAGGGCGTTGCGTGTGTACTCGGTTGCTCAGTTGTGTCTGACTCTTTGCTACTCCATGGACTGTAGCCCACCACGCTCCTCTGTCCATGGGGTTTTCCAGGCAACAGTACTGGAGTGGGTTGCCATTCCCTTCTCCAGGGGATCTTCCTGACCTAGGTGTCAACCCTGGATCTCCTGCATTGCAGGCAGATTCTTTATCATCTGAGCCACTGGGGAGGCCATTCCCAATATCTAATCTTTCAAACATTTCTTCTTTAACTTCCCATGCTTTAAAAACAACTGTAGAGTAGACATTATCTTTAAACTCAATTCAATTCAGTCAATTTATTCAGGACTCATCTACTAGATGTTATAAGTGTGGGGATGAAGAGATAAAGAAGCTGGCCCCGCTTCTTCAAATCTTACCACACAGGCAGCTTAGTGGAGAAACAAGCAGATACTGGTATGTGTGCTGTAAGGAAGGTGAGGAAAAATCCCATGGACAGAGGAGCCTGGCGGGCTATCGGCTACGGGGTCACAAAGAGTCAGACATGACAGAGTGCACGCACACACACACACACACAGACACAGACACAGACACACACACACACACACTCTGGATACTGGGGGTAAGGAAGAAATGAGACAGATTCAGGAGAAGAAATGATGTTTTGGGACAGAAAGAAGAGCTCAGTTTTGGACATGTGCTTGAGGAATCATGGGTCACCTAGATGGAGTCGATGGAAGTCAATCTCATTATTATAGAAAATGGAACTTTTAAATAAATGAGGTCACCTGGGCCATTATAAAGAGAAGATCCTTGGGAATGCCAACAGTCGAGAAACAGGTAAAGGTAGAAGACAAGTCAGTAAAGGGCAAGAGACATTTGCTGGAAAGGTAGGAGAAGCTCTTTACAGTACAAAATGCCTCCAAACCTATGGGTTGAATGGATATAATTAATTAATTAATTGTATTTATTATACATGTAATTAATACCTCTGCAAATGAATCATTTTTCAAATTAGGCAACTGCACAGATTTAAATCATCTGTCCTTTGTTAGTGCTTAGAATAATATTCCTGAATGACTGTGTATCCTAAAACTGAATGTGTAAAAAGGCTCTTCAATGGATCTGGGGAGTAACTTATAGTTACAGAGCCAATGTGATCTAGAATGTAAAGGAGTGAATGAAAATACATTCAATTTGAAGGGGAATTTCTTTGAGCAGTTATTTTGGAAAATATATTTCTTTTAGCTATATTGTATTATCATAAATCTCCTTTCCCCTAAAAGTTTAGTTCAAGAAGAGACTGATGTTCAAAATTAGATTTTATGGGAGAGACATTTTAGAAATAGTATCCGAAACACTAAAAAAAAAAAAAAAAAGTTCTATCAGATGCAATTGTGTCCAGTACTTTTCTTTTTCTTCATGTATCTTGGATATCTTTCCATATCAGTACACAAAGAACTTCCTTGTTCTTAAAAAAAAAAAAAGTAGCTGTACAGTATAGCCACTAAATGAATGTTTGAGAATAGACAGATAACTCCATATTGCTGGAAATTAAGGTAATTTCTGATATTTTCCATTCAAAACAGTGCTGCAATAGATAACTATTACATGTATCATTTTTACAGTCTGCTAGTAAATCTGCCTGATAAATTCCTAAAAGTAAAATTGCTGCATTAAGTGATATGTGCTGTTATAATTTCAATATATACTGCCAAATTGACTCCATATGAGGTTCCAATTTGAATTCTCATCAGCAGCATACAAGAATTCATGTTGTCTTCACTGCTTTGCAGCAAGCCTATCTCCAAAATTTTAAAATGTTACCAATGTGATAAGTTAAAAATAATGCCACATGTTTTAATTTACATTTTTCTTATTAATGTGGTCATATTTTTCCTATGTTTAAGAGCTATTTGTATTTCCTTTCCTGTGAATTAGTTGTTCATATGTCTTGCTTTTTCTATTTATTTTTCATGGTTTTTAGAAATTCATTATGTATTAATGACATTAATATATACATTTCTCTCAAGCTATTTTTTTGTTTTTTGATTTTGCTTTTGGTGGTTTGCTTTGCAGAAAGTTTCAATTTTTATGTAGTCAAATCTGGTTGTTTAAAAGCTATTTTTAAATTTCATAAGGCATAATAGCTACAAAGGTCTTCCTTATTCTGAAGTTGTAAGAAAATCCTCCTATATTCCCTTTATTGTTTAATCATTGTTTGTATTTTAATTTTAAAAGATATTTGGAGTTTTTCCCTGATATAAAGTTGAAGTCCCTGCATAAAGACTTAGTTTAGATCTGGAAAATGTTTTTTTAAGTAAGAAGTTAATTGAGAGAGTAAGAAATTTGAAGGTTTTTTTTTTTTTTTTTTTTTTAACCTAAATGTGTAAAGTGATTGAGAAATCTTTTTGGAATGATCGGTGGCTGCCATGATTTCAATACCCAAAGACAATCTCATTTCTATTTTTTTTTTTGTCTATTCAATAATGTATTAAATAGAACTTACCTGGTTAGTGAAAGGTCTTCTTTTAGATTAACTTGAAAGTGGACACAGAGTTCTGACCAGCAATAAGAATGGAATGGAAGAACAGAAAATCAAGAAGCCTTAAAGTATCGTGGGGCTTCCCAGGCGGTAAAGAACCTGCCTGCCAATGCAGGAGACGTAAGAGATGTGGGTTCAGTCCCTGGGTTGGGAAGATCCCCTGGAGGAGAGTATGGCAACACACTCCATTATTCTTGTCTGGAGAATCCCACGGACAGAGGAGCCTGGTGGGCTATAGTCCATGGGGTCCCACAGTTGGAAATGACTGAAGAGACTTAGCACACACGTACAAAGTACTGTGAGGGCATGGAACGAGAAACTTGAGGACCAAATCACAAAGTTGCTTTTTCAAAATTAGCTTTTAGGGTGAAACTGGAGAAGGGATTATTGACAAAAAAAGAGTTGTATTGTAGTTCTGAGGATGTGATAAATAATGGCTTTAAATTGCTCTTGGGTTCAGGTTTTGCATCAGTTGAGTTCAGGTCAGGTCAACTTTGCTGCCCAATGACTTTCTAAAAAATCTTTTCTTTTCAGAGCATTTTGAATTTCAGAATTTCCTATGGATTTGTGGTCTTCCAATCATCTGAGTTATTTTTCTCTGCTATGTTTTTCCCTGTATTTACCAGCATCAGATAGTTGCTCTCTGTGGCAGGGTTGGAAGGGATATTTTACATTGGAAAATGACTACAAGAGTAGAAAAAAGAAGACTTATATTCTAAATATGCTCTCCTGATAGTTTCATTTGATGGGATACCCTTCCATTCAAAGACAAGTATATGGAGAACACTCTGATGAAACCCAAATTCATTCTTTTCTCATATGTTTTATAGCTTCCTGATCACTTATATTGTAGCTGACAGTTAACAACTTACTAGGTGAATATTCTGCTTATGTGTTTGTACAGTGTGTGGTACTAGGTGCTGGGGAACCAAATTAGATGCTCTTTCTCCTGAGGGATCATAATGTCAGTTTAGTGAGACAAACAGGTAAAGCAGTAAGTGTAGCCCAATGTGGGGAGTGTCAGGTATAAATAGGAACAGGGTACTTTGGGGGCATGGAGAAAGCCCAGCTAAACCATATTGCACAGCTAAACCATGCAGAAGGGGATGAAACGCTTGACCTGAGTTCTAAAGCCTGGAAAGGAGTTAATGAAGAACTAGAAAAAGAAATGGAGATCACTACAACGTATGTGTGTCGGGAAGTTCAAGTGGCTTATTTGGGCTGCAGTGGAGGGCCTGTGTGGGGGATCGAGAAGGCAAGCCAGTGAGGCAGGCAGGAGTCAGAGCGTGAAGGGCCTGTGTTCTAAGCTGGAGCATTCGACCACTGTTTTGAAAGCCAGGGGATAAGGGATAAGCAAAAAACTGACATATCTAGGTTTGCCTTTGATAAAGACCATTAAGATATTTTTGTGGAGGATAGATTCGGGTGGGCCAGATGGGGAGCTGGAAGACTCAGGCAGGCAATGCTGAAAGCTGGGTGGGAGGGGTAAGACTCAAGAGGTATTAAGGCAGTAGAAGCTATAGGGACAAAGAAAGTGAAAGTGTTAGGCTCTCAGCTGTGTCCCACCCTGAGATCTCATGGCCTGGAAGCTCCCCAGGCTCCTCTGTCCATGGTATTCTCCAGGCAAGAATACTGGAGTAGGTTGCCATTTCCTTCTCCAGGGGATCTTCCCAACCCAGGGAGTGAACCCACGTCTGCATTTCAGGCAAATTCTTTACCAACTGAGCCACTTTGGAGGCCTGGGACAAAGAAACTATATCCCAATTAAAAAAAAATGCTGTAGTATAGAGTTAAAAAAAAAAGAAGCTGTAGGGACTGATGGTTGACTGAATGTGGAAAAGGGAGAAGCAAAGTCAGTTTGTAACCAGTGAAGCTGGGACCAGGTGTTTTGAGAAGCCTGTGGCCAGAATTGGAGTGGGTCTGGCCTGGTTTAAGCTCTGCTCCAGGATGACATGTAAAAACTCTCTGGTTTGAGGTTTCTGCCATTGCCTAAAAGTCCAAATGTGACCATCCCCCATTCCCATCCTGCCAAAGTTGCTAATTAAAGAAAAATAATTTTAATTAAAAAAAAAACCAAACACTCTTTTGTTTAAGCAGTTTGGTGGATGCAGGTGCCTTTATGGACTTAGGGAGAAGTGGTCATTCTGCTCTGGATATCTTAAATTTGCCAGTGGGCTAGACTAATGGGGTTACCCAGGAGATAGTTAGCAAAGAGTTTTCATGTGTATGAGAGGGGTTGAAGTCAGAGGATAGATTTGGGAGTTATCTAACCATTCCTGGCTTGGGTGTGACCATTCAGGGTGAGACTATAGAGAGTAAAGAAGAGAGATTCTGTGTCAGTACCCCACAGAGACAAATGTATCTCCTGTATAAATTGGGCAGTCATCCTTTTTTAAACAATTTCCTGAAGTGGGTGGCTGTAAGCAATGCATTAAGAACTTTTGCAACTGGCTGGATCCACTGCTCAGGCCAGTTAACCTGTAGCAGAGAATGGTCAGAGTGGAAAAATTGCAGATGGAGCCCAAATCTGTTAGGTTAACTGTTGATTTGAGACTAAAGGGTTGGGCTGTATGCCATTGCCTACAGTCCCTTTCAGAGTAATCTCAGGGATCCACATTTCCATACTGGAGATGGGCCTATTTGGGAGGTCTAGTTAAGTGATCTCCATACCAAATGATGGTCTCCAATGGTCATCTTGACTACTGGAAAAACCATAGCTTTGACTCTACAGAGCTTGGTCAGTAAAGTGATGTTTCTGCTTTTTAGTATGCTGTCTAGGTTGGTCATAGCTTTTCTTCCAAGAAGCCACTGTCTTTAATTTCATGGCTGCAGTCACCATCTGCAGCAAAAACAGTGGTCATCATGCCATACTCTTGATTTCTTATCTTCTTTTATTTTATTAGTGGAAGAATGTTGCAATGTTGTGGGTGTAATATAGACAGGGATTTGAAATTTTGTTGAGGGTGGTCAGGCCAAATTTTAGACCATAAGTCTCTGGATGTGTCTTTGCTAATTGTTGAACATGAGTTGTTGTGTTACTTTTCTTCAGTTCTGTTCGAATGGTCACATCCAAATCTTTCTATCCCAGAACATAAGTGAAAGGTAGGAAAGAAGCTTCCAGAATCTCTCTCCATCCCCATTTCATGCTACGCTTTCATTTTTTAATGTTCCAGAGCCACTGGTCTTGCTTCCTTTTTTCTATCACTGAGCTGTTTCATCGACCACAGGACCTCTGCACAGTCTGCCTGGAATCTTCCACAGCTTTTACTCACAACTGGCACTTTCTTCTGTTTCAAGTTCTGGTCTGTTTGCCACTTTTTTCCTCCGATCACCCAATTCACAGAGAGGAGTCCTCTCCCTATCCCCACTTCGAATCAGTCTGTCAATTTGCCTAATTGTTTTCTGTGTTGTTCAGCGGTATACCCTGACAGCAATAATGTGAAGACATTTCAGATTTATTCTCATTTGAACAATTCAAATGGCTGGCTTCCCTGGTGGCTCACTTGACAGAGTCTGCCTGCAATGCAGGAGACCCCAGTTCAGTCTATGGGTTGGGAAGATCCCCTGGAGAAGGGAATGGCAACCCAGTCCAGTATTCTTGCCTGGACAATCCTACTGACAGAGGATCCTGGTGGGCTACAGTCCATGAGGTCACAAAGAGTCAGATACAACTGAGTGACTAACGCTTGAACAATTCAATGTGCCAAGGTGTGATATTAATATACCCCAATGATAAATAAGAAATTGGAGGCCCGGAAAGCTCAAGTGAGTTACCCAGGGTCACACAGTTAGTAACGACAGAGCTGCACATGGTCTGATTGACTGACCATGGCTGCTCTCATAACATCATCGTCTTGAGGGGAGCATCTCAATGTGACCTTTCCAAGGACTAGCACTTCTCTCAAATACGCTGTCTTTGGTGAAGGCTTCACTTTCCTGTGTCTTTGCCTTTAAGACAATTTCTTTTATTCCTTTCCTGGAATCTATAGTGACTCCAGAGAAAGATGATTTTGTTTTTCCCTGTAAAAGGGAAATAGCCCCTGATTTCAGCACTGATTAGAAGTGAGGTCTTTCCCTGGGGACATAATCAGCCATGGACAGTAGGTTCTGATGATGTCTGAGTTTCTTTCTCCCGCTCTGCCCTGAGGGGAGATGAAGGGTTTTCAGTCTTTACTTTTTAATGACGATGTAAGAGGAAAACAACGAGCTGGCGCAGAAGCGGTGAGTCATATTGGAAGCAGTGAGGAAGCGTGCGAGGCGATACGTGTGTTGGTGGTGGCAGGGGGTGGTCTTTCCCAGTACTCAGTAATTATTTCAAGGAGCTCAATCAAACCCGCTGCTGGCCCCATGTCAATCAAAGGGGGAGCTAACTAATTGCCAACTTCTCCCTTTAAATTCCTTCCCTTCCTATCATTAAGGAATTTGGCAACACAGATACATAAGTGCAAGAGCCAAGCCTGCATTCATTTGCACAATCTCTTCCCTCAGTGTTTACTTCTAAAGGAGGCAAGAGGGGGCCACCCTGATGAATCAGATTTTCATAGAGTACTGACAGCCATCTAATCAGAATAAGATGAGACCTAAATTGCTTTAGGAGAACTTAGTCCTCCCCCTCACTCCCCAGAACTATCTTAGAGGTTTTTATTTTTTTAAATTAAAAAACACTTCTAACTTTTTATTTTGCTTTCATGCTACAAAAATTCTGATAAATTCCCCCTCCATTCTGATAAATTCCTCCTTGGTTACAGTGCCAGGATAAAGGATAAAGGAGAACATTTTTAATACTGTCATTTTAGTTTGGTCTCTGAACCAAGAGAAAGACACAAGGAAGTGGAAAATCTGTTCAAGGGCACCAGGGAATTTCTTCCCACCTTACCAAGAAAGACTGTAGGACAACCCCAAGCTCACTGCTGGTGCAAACGTATCACCATACTTTGCAATGTCTTGTTGAAGCAAAGATTTAATTTCTACCGTCACCAAAACCTTCTATACCTACAACCCAGAAGATCCAACAAATTACCCTTCAGTCAATAGTAACAACTGAAGTAGTTTCATAGCTGCATCTCTATATTGATTATACTCAAATGTATCATTGCTTCACGTAAATATATACACATAAAATTTATCAATAGTGTGGAAATATTGATTAGTTGTGGTTATCACTGAGAGATTCTATTAATACAATTCATATTTTTTCTGTATTTTGCAAATCTTCTACAATTACATATGTTAGTTTTATATGCTGAAAAATAGACATTTTAAAATATCATTGTGCATTGGTTTTCTATATACCATAAAAAGCTATACAGAGCAAAAAGACTAGAAAGAAATGCAGGAAGTTATTTTTAAAATATTTATTTATATACAATGTGTTAGTTTCAGGTAGCAGCAAAGTGATTCAGTTAGACCTATATATTCTTTTTCAGATTCTTTTCCATTATAGGTTATTACAGTATATTGAATATAGTTTCCTGTTCTGCTAAGTCACTTAAGTCGTATCCGACTCTGTGTGACCCCATAGACGGCAGCCCACCAGGATCCCCCGTGCCTGGGATTCTCAAGGCAAGAACACTGGAGTGGGTTGCCATTTCCTTCTCCAATGCATGAAAGTGAAAAGTGAAAGTGAAGTCGCTCAGTCGTGTCCGACTCTTAGTGACCCCATGGACTGCAGCCTACCAGGCTCCTCCATTCATGGGATTTTCTAGGCAAGAGCACTGGAGTGGGGTGCCATAGTTTCCTGTTAGGAAGTTATTAATACTGGTTATCCCTAGATGGTGGGCCAAAGGGAAATTTGTTTTACTTTTCATCTATTATGATGTGATCAGCATGTGTTAGCTTCAAAATGGGAAATGAAACAATTTTAAAAAATGAGATTAGAGAAAGAGTGCCCCAGTGCAGTAGTATGTATCACACTTAAAATCAAAACATTGATCAAAGAAACATGCTGGACAAGAGTTATGCAGCAAAACCAGGAGTTTTATGCTGCCCAATGAGAGAAAAAAGTCTTGCCAATGATTTTCATTGTTGTTTAGTTGCTGTGTCATGTCTCTCTCTCTTGCAAGCCCATGGGCTATAGACCACCAGTCTCCTCTGTTCGTGGGATTTCCCATACAAGAAAACTGGAGTGGGTTGCCGTTTCCTTCTTCAGGAGATCTTCCTGATGCAGGGATTGAACCCATGTCTCCAGCATTGGAAGGCAGATTTGTTACCACTGAGCTACCTTGGAAGTCTTCCCAGTGATTTGAGGCCACCTAAATACCAAGTGGGACCAGATGCCATGATCTTAGTTTTCTGAATGTTGAGCTTTAAGCCAGCTTTTTCACTCTCCTCTTTCACTTTCGTCAAGAGGCTTTTTAGTTCCTCTTCACTTTCTGCCATAAGGGTGGGTATCATCTGCATATCTGAGGTTATTGATATTTCTCCCGGCAATCTTTATTCCAGCTTGTGCTTCTTCCAGCCCAGTGTTTCTCATGATGAACTCTGCATAGAAGTTAAATAAGCAGGGTGACAATATACAGCCTTGACGTACTCCTTTTCCTATTTGGAACCAGTGGCATCTGGTCCCATCACTTCATGGGAAATAGATGGGGAAACAGTGGAAACGGTGTCAGACTTTATTTTTTGGGGCTCCAAAATCCCTGCAGTTGGTGATTGCAGCCATGAAATTAAAAGACGCTTACTCCTTGGAAGGAACGTTATGACCAACCTAGATAGCATATTCAAAAGCAGAGACATTACTTTGCCAACAAAGGTCCGTCTAGTCAAGGCTATGGTTTTCCCTGTGGTCATGTATGGATGTGAGAGTTGGACTGTGAAGAAGGCTGAGTGCCGAAGAATTGATGCTTTTGAACTGTGGTTTGGAGAAGACTCTTGAAAGTCCCTTGAACTGCAAGGAGATCCAACCAGTCCATCCTAAAGGAGATCAGTCCTGGGTGTTCATTGAAAGGACTAATGCTAAAGCTGAAACTCCAATACTTTGGGCACCTCATGCAAAGAGTTGACTCATTGGAAAAGACTCTGATGCTGGGAGGGATTGGGGGCAAGAGGAGAAGGGGACGACAGAGGATGAGACGGCTGGATGGCATTACCAACTCAATGGACATGAGTTTGAGTGAACTCTGGGAGTTGGTGATGGACAGGGAGGCCTGGTGTGCTGCGATTCTTGGGGTCGCAAAGAGTCGGACATAACTGAGTGACTGAACTGAACTGAACTGAACTGAACTACCAAAATTCTCAGCATGGTGTTCATGAGCCATTTGTGAAGATGGTACAGCACTTCTGTGGACATTTGTGTACAGCATGTACTTTAATTTTTGTTTATGGTTAAGTTTTATCATACAATCCTATGTGTGTCTCTAGAAGTCATCTTTTCCTTTACTGAGTCTAGATAGAGCACAAGTAAATAGACAAAATAATGTTTTCTGATGATGTATTGATATACACCAAAGTGATTTCCATTAATCTGTCTAGGTACAAGTACCAGAACCATTTTCTATAATTTCTCTGATCATCATAATTTAGTTTAAGAAAATGATTTAGAACACTTCAGAGAAAGATAAAGAGCTACTTTTGAGCATTTTTCTTGTATTTGGTTTTGAAAGTTATGAAAACCACGGAATTATTGTAAGAGGTTCATCAGCCCGAAGGTACAAATGTTTTCTTATTCCACAGAGACTAAAAGTACATATGTTTTTACATGAAGGTCTCTGGGCTTCCCAGCTGGTGCTCATGGTAAAGAACACACTTGCCAGGGCAGAAGACATGAGGAACTTGGGTTGGATCTCTGGGTTGGGAGGAGGGCGTGTCAACCCACTCCAGTATTCCTGCTTGGAGAATTCCCTTGAACAGAGGAGACTGGCAGGGTACAGTCCATAGTGTCCCGTTGCAAAAAGTTAGTCATGATTGAAACGACTTAGCATGTACACTATGTGGTCTATGTGAAGATTTATGTGGAAATTATGACTTTAGAAAGTGGTTCTTTGATTGTGAGAGACAGTAAAGCATAGATATTGCTGTCATTCAGATCTGACTTCAAATTCCAGTATCTGAATCCAAGAGTTTGGGGAAAACGTTCTATGTAGATTGAGACTTGAGTGTATTTTATAGGTTGAAGAACTTTCCTTAGTAGTTAAAAAGGAAAGAGTAAAAAAAAAAAAAAAAAAAAAATCAAAAGCTTATCTCTCTAGATTTCCAGTTATAAGTTGTCCCTAGCGGTCCTGTGGGTCTTGGGTTTCTTTGTTATACAGCTGTTAAGTGTATGACTTTGACAATTTACCTAACCTCTCTGTTTTCATTTCCTTACCTGAAAATAAGACTTCCCACTGTCTCAGATGGTAAAGAATCTGCCTGCAATTCGGGAGACCTGGGTTTGATCCCTGGGTCGGGAAGATCCCCTGGAGAAGGGAATGGCAACCCACTCCAGTATTCTTCTCTGGAGAATTCAGAGGGAGCCTGGCAGGCTACAGTCCATGCGATCGCCAAGAGTTGTACACGACTGAGGGACTGCTGCTGCTGCTGCTAAGTCGCTTCAGTCGTGTCTGACTCTGTGGGACCCCGTAGATGGCAGCCCACCAGGCTCCCCCGTCCCTGGGATTCTCCAGGCAAGAACATTGGAGTGGGTTGCCATTTCCTTCTCCAATGCATGAAAGTGAAAAGTGAAAGTGAAGTCGCTCAGTCGTGTCTGACTCTTCGTGACCCCACGGACTGCAGCCCACCAGGCTCCTCCATCCATGGGATTCTCCAGGCAAGAGTACTGGAGGGGGGTGCCATTGCCTTCTCCAGACTGAGGGACTAACACTATTCTATTCTGAAAATAAGAGTAATAATGTCTTCCATCATACAATTGTCAAGAAGATAGCATAATTTGATTTATATAATTTCTTAGAACACTGCCTGGCACAGAGTAAATGCTCTATGAATGTTCTTAGCATTTATCTCCAGAAGTCAAAGTGTATGATGTTGATGGTAATATAAAAAGTCTTAAAAATAACCTAGGGTGTTGCTGATGATGGTAGCAAATCCATTGGGGCCAGAATTTCTCATTTATGCTTATTCCTCTTTCAGGAGCCAGGGTTATTTCCTAAATTGACACAGGCCCAGTGGATTTCAGGCAAAGTTAATCTGTCTTGATTCAGGCATTTATTCAAAAAATGTTATTGTCTTATTTTTGGATTATGAAAAACTTTGGGAAGAAGAAAAACAACACTTAAGGTATTCTAATTTGCCAAGACCACTGTAATGTGTATTGCAGAGTGATGTTCTAAGTTTACCCCATGTGGGTAACTGAAAAGAGATGAAATGACTCATCTGGTTTGTTCTCCGTAATTTCTCATGAACTTGACTCGGCTTACTTAGAGCTTAAGTGGGAAAAAGAGAAAAAGATTCCATTGTTTAAAGGAAGAGAACTATGTTTCTCTCTCTAAGCATTCTCTCTGTATTTACACAGATGACAGTTGCTCAGTACTTTCGTGTTAGTCCTTGGTTTATTGTTTTAGTGACGTATCTTCCAGTTTTCTATGTATTTTAACTAAAATAGAATCAGATGTTGTTTGTTACCTGCTAAACGTTTTCTTGCCCTTTCCACCTACTTACTCATCAGCATTCCTCCCAGTATCTGACCAGGGCTCAGCAGGGAACAGATGTCACAGTTAAATTAGGATAATTTGAGGATGGTTTAATAAGCAGACGCTTTACAAAGACTTTGGGGGGATGTAGGGAGCCCCAGGGAACAGTGTGTCCCCTGGTGCTGATAACAAGAGAGGACAGCAGGCAGAGGAAGATGAGAGACTCTTAGAATCTCAGTGCAGCCGGTGTGATGAAGGCCACTTTGAGAGGAGCAGTGACCATGGATTGCACAGTGAAGGAAGCAGCCAACCAAAAGCAACCCCATGAGGAGGCACCAGGCAGACTAAATATTTCTACTTCTCTCTCCCCGCTCCCACCAGTCCCCTTCCAGGACTTCCCACTGGCTGACCCCAAGGATAACCAGAAGGCATGGGACACTTGATGCAGACCCCCTCATCAGCTTTAGCTGGTGGAAGAGGCTCAAAGAGAATGCAGGAGGTACCCACGTGTTACCTGTCCTTTCCTCCTTCTCTTCCACGTCAGAGACAGGGATGCAATCCCTGCAGCCCACCTTTCTCCACTGATCTTCTTCTCCCTCCCTCTCCCTCTCCACCATCTCCTTCCCAGCAGTGTATCATTTTGCTCAAGTTTCTTCCATTTAAAAACAACAAAAGTAGACATGGCAACCTACTCCAATATTTTTGCCTGGGGAATCCCATGGCCAGAGGAGCCTGGTGGGCTACAGTGGCAAAGAGTTGGACCTGACTGTAGAGACTTAGCATGCAAACACCCCCTTTTAGTATCATTTTAGTGTTCTTGAAGAAATGACAGTTGAGATCCATGGGCTGAATTGATGTTAGACAGGTAAAGAGTGCGTTTCAGACAAGGAAAAAATTGTCTCAGTAGAGTTTCTGATGAGGAATAAGCAAGGGTCAGAGTGGTTGATGCTTGGTTAGCAAGGCTCAAGAAGAGACTGCAGGACTAGCCAGGATCCGAATCATGCAGGAACTGTCGGTTTCAGAAAGGATGTTGGATGTTATCCTGAGGACAGTTGGAAGCTGATCCAGTCACTATTGCTGTATAAATGAGTAACCCTCAAATTTAGTGGTGTAAGAATGGCCATTTAATTTTTACTCAAATTTTGTGGGCCAGTAATTCATAAGGGACTCAGCTGGGCAGTTCTTGCTCAGATTCTCATATTTACTTTTGTTCAGATGTTGCCTGGGGTCAGTGACCATCAGCTGAAGTCTCAGCTGGGCTGGATGGTCAAGATGTTTGGCAGTTGGTGGTGCGAGTTCAGCTGAGGCTGTTGTCTGGAGTGCCTTATATGACTTCTGAAATGGAGGTCTACCTTTTTTAAAGGTAGTATCATTTTATTTAGTGTTACAGGAATGGGGTCGCAAAGAGTTGGACATGACTGGGCGACTGAACGACAACAACATAGGAAATTTTAGGTTACTTCTTAAAACCAAAAGAAAAGAAATTCAAAGTTCCCCAAATAACAAGGCAGGAAATTGGAATTCCAGTTCGTTAAGTTTTTACGGCTGACTTTCTCCAAAGTAAGAATCTCAAGGAAAACAGATGGAAGCTTCCTGGCCCTTTTTGACCTAGGCCCAGAAGTCACATAATGTCACTTCCACTGCATTCCATTAATTGAGTCTGTCCCAGATTCAAGGATGAGGGCAGTTTTATTCTGTCCCTTAGCTGGGGAGAGTCCCGAGTCCCAATCACATGTGGTCCCGAGAGCATGTGTGAAGCATGTTATCATGGAAAAGAAAATCTCTCCAGCTACTAAAATACTTTTAACACAGTAGTAATGAAGGCCAGTATGGGTCCTACAAAGGTCACTGTGCTTGCTGCTCAGACTAAAGAGTGAACAAGACTGTACATGGCAGCCTGTGGAGGTAGTGCAGGCAGGATATGCTGATGGCTTGGTGCAGAGGGCTGGCAGCAGACATGGGGAGCAGCAAGAAAATATGAGTTAAGTTGTAGATGGCACTGCTGAGGCTTGGTGAAGGATGGGCTGTGGAGTGTGAAGGAGAAGTGATGTCGTGTGGCTTGCAAGTTTCTGGACTTGAAGCTGTTAAGTGAATGCTGCTGCTATTTTCTGAGATTAGGCAGTTAGGAGGAGGGGTGGTTTTGAAGGCAAAAATCAAGGCTTCACTTTAGATTGAGTGTAAGTTGGGCTTCCCCTTGTGGCTCAGTGATAAAGAATCTGCCGACAATGTAGGAGACCCGGGTTCAACCCCTGGGTCAGGAAGATCCCCTGGAGGAGGGCATGGCAACCTACTCCAGCGTTCTTGCCTGGAGAATCCCATGGACAGGGGAGCCTCGGGGGTTATGGTCCATGGGGTTGCAAACAGTTGGACATGACTGAAGCAACTGAGCACACAAGTTGCTTTGGGGCCAACAAAGGAGACTTGTCGAGAGGCTGTCTACACGCTCAGAGATGGGGCTCAGAAGAAAACTCTGGGCTAGGGATATAAATGTGGTACTGGTTGTCACATGAATGATACGTAAAACCATGAAAAGGGATGAGATTCTACTAAGAGAATGCCTGCAGAGAGACGAGAGACAGGTAGGTGAGAGCACTGAGAACCTGCATCGATACTGAGCAGAGAAGGAGCTTCCAAAGGAGACAGAAATAGCCAGAGACTGAGTGTATTTTTGGTGGAAGAACATGTATTTTTCCAAACTCACATAAATCAACAGAAAAATCTCAATATAGAAAGTTGGAAACATTAAATATGCTTCTCCCAATTATCTCTTGGAAAGATTGTTTCCCCCTTCTTGATCAAGCACCTTTCATACTTAGCAGCCTAATAGGCAGTTTCTGATTTCCTATGATTTCTGTGAGTGAGGTATTTGTCTAAACTAATTAGGTGTTAGAGATGTTATGCTAGAATGCTAATCTCTGTGTGATCCCAAATAACTTGTTTAGCAGAGTGTGTTCTCATTTGGAAGCTACCTGGATGAAAACATAAACTAAAAAATAAAAAAAAATTAAAAAAAAAAAGCAAACATAAACTAATAACCTAGAATTTTAACTTTAAATTTAAAGTTTAAATTTAAAACTTAGAAATTTAAAACTAAGTTTAAATCTAAATTTAAAATTAAAACCTAAATTTTTAACTTTAAAAAGTGTCACACACTGTTTGCTTTATTAGATATATTTTGTTAGGCTTCTTGTCAGAGAACTATTTTGAGGTAAATGTGATGAAAACTTAGAAAGGAGGTTCCAAATTAGGTAGTAGATATAGATAGGGTTTCTCTAAAGCAAAGACATCATGAAGTGGATTGGATAACATCAAGAATGTGGCTGAGATGTATCATTTGGTGCAATATACAATTTCTTTTGTACAAAATCATAGGTGTGAAGACTAACCAGTGGAGGCATGGGATGAAGTTGGCAGAGAAAAGATATAAGGCAGAAAAATGGGCAAGAGTTGTGTGCTTCATGACAAATGAGAAGAAGCAGACATAGAGGACTTATGTGAAAGAGGTTTATAAAGCGTCCTTGATGAAGAGAACATTTCTTTTTTTTTTAACAACTAAGTGGTTTTTATTATATTCACAAAGTTGTACAACCATCCCCATTGTCTATTTTTCTTTCTGGCTGTGCCACACAACCTGTGGCACCTTAATTCCCTGAGCAGGGATTGAGCCCACACCCCCTGCATTGGAAGTGCTGAATCTTAGCCACTGGGCTGTCAGGAAAGCCCCAAAATTCTTGTTTTAATATTGCTCCATCTTCAGTAGTGATCATTGGAACATCATTTAATTTTTATTTTTCCATCTTTTGAAATTTCTAACACTTATTGCTTCAAAAAAGTGACTGTCATTCTCTGTTGGAATTAGTCACCCCTCTCCTTAGAAAGGGTATATTTTTGCTCAGATCGTCTGTTTTCACAGTATGAATTTGGGTGCAGTTACAATAAAAATAGCCAAACTCTACTCAGGAGAGTGGCGTGACCTGATTTGCTTATTAGGATGGACAAGTGGGAAGTTGGGAGGCTACCAACCTAGAGGAGACAGGATGAAAATCGAAACTGACTCAACAGTGGAAATGGCAGGAAGAGCCCAGATTTGAGCATGTTTTTTGAAGTGGATTAAACAGATCTTGGTGGGCCTTCCCTGGCAGTCCAGTGGTTAGGACTTTCGCCTTCCAATGCAGGGGGTGTGGGTTCGATCCCTGATGGGGGAGTTAAGATCCCACATGCCTCTCGGTCAAAAAACCAAAATGTAAAACAGAAACAATATTGTAACAAATTCAATAAAGACTTTAAAAAGGGCTCACATTGAAAAAAAAAAAATTCTTAAAACCAGACAGATCTTGGTGACCGATTCAGTTGAGGCAGTTTAGATAAAGTGAGGAGTCTGATCAGGCTGATGTCTGCCTTAGATCACAGGTGAAACAGAGTCTCTGAGAAGGAACCATGTGTGGGCATGATACCAATGAGACAACTAGAGAGCATGTCCATGTGTTATCTTCTCAGCAGCTCTATGAAGTGGATCGGGCAGACTGTATTTTCCTCTCAGGAAAGGCAACTCAGCTGACGTTCAAAATCCGAGATCCTCCAAATCTGTAGAGTTACTACTTGCTTGCCACTAGCACCTAGATGATGAAGAGTAGGAGTAAGGAAAGAGATTTATCTCCCTCAACTCCACTCACACAAGCAATCACGACCTTCCCTATACATGTATTTAAGGCCCTCTTCTAGGAATATAGTTCTTGCTGATCAGCTAGTTATGACAAACATCTTGTTCATGGAGGAAATTTCATGATGGATTGGCTTGCACGTTACTCTTACAGCTACAATTTCCACTTTTCCTTGCAGTCAGGATTCTATCTTTAAAAGTCTTAAAATTTGTTTTTCAAAAGGTATTTATCTATTTTACTCTGCTGGGTTTTAGTTGTGGCATGTGGGATCTAGTTCCGTGACCAGGGATTGAACCCAGGCCCCCTGCACTGGGAACGTGGAGTCTTAGCCACATGGTGGCAGGAATGAGGTTTTCCTTAGAACATTCTCACAGTAGGTAGGGTATTTCTCACATCTGCAGTTCTTCCTGGCTGTGTAGCATCTACTCTTGACTCATGGCCTTCCTGGAGGTGTGGTATGTCACTCAATAATCTATAATAAATGCCTTTCTGATCTAACTAGCTAGAGTTGAGTCTATTGACTGCATTTGAGAACAGCGATGATGCTCAAAGTATGTGTGTGTGTATATCTATCCATCTATCTATCTGCTAAACCAGACATAAATATCTTTATGTTGAACAATTCATTTTGGCACAAATCACAACTTTTATAGTGCTTTCAAAATAAAATTGATGTTTAAAAATTATTTAGCAGTTATTAATTGGACATTTCCTGGAGAAGGGAATGGCAACCTACTCCTGTATTCTTGCCTGGAGAATTCCATGGACAGAGGAGCCTGGCAGGCTGCGGTCCATGGGGTTGCAGAGTCGGACATGACAGAGTCTAACACACAATTGGACATTTAGGATTTTTTAATTGAAGTCTAGTTGCTGTACAATATTATGTAAGTTATAGGTGTCCAATAGAGTGATTCACAGTTTTCAAAGGTTATACTCCATTTACCATTATCATAAAATATTGGCTATATCCCCATAGTGTAAACCATATACCCTTGTGTCTTATCTTATACCTAATGGTTCTTACCTTTTACTCCTCTACCCCTATGTTCCCCCTCCTTCTTTGCTCTCCCCGCTAGCAACCGGCAGTTTGTTCCCTATATCTGTGAGTCTGCTTCTTTTTGTGACATTCACTAGGTTGTTGTAACACTTAGGATTTTTAAAGCAGTGTCCTAGATAGGGATGCATTTGATGTCATGAGTCCTGGCCTTCAAAGAATCTCAAAATTTAGTGTCTCTCTCTGGCTTAAAATTCCTATTGGATGCTAACCTAGGAGGACAAAGACCACAGCTTTCTCATTCACCGCGGGATCTGAGGCCTAGCACCATGCTTAGCATTAACACATATACTGGAACACATACACACATATCATACACAGACATACATACTTCATGCATACACACGTGCATTTACTACATGAATAAATGAAACTCTATGCCAAGGGTACTAGAAATAAATAACATGGGGAGAAATACTTTTGGGCTATTTCATGCCAGCCATCTCTTCTTCCAGCCATGAAACCCTACTTTCAAAATGACTCAAATTTGTTCTAACATGACTTTCTTATAATAATCTTTATTTTCCCAAGGTAATTTGCTCAGGTCAGAAGTATCTCAAAGGTTTTGTTCTCTTTTTCGATTATGTAATTTTCCTAAAAATCTGCGTCCTTACTCTTGCCATGCAGACTCCCACTTTGTCAAAACGTACATTTCCAGGCAGCTGCTGCTTATTGGCACACAACCCCCAGGTCGATGCTTTCTTTCCAGGGTTAGCATTTGCTTATCTATTACCCAGTCTACTCAATCATGGAAGTCCAGACTGCCAGCTCTAGAGAGATTTTTTTAAAAACAGTTCCACACGTGATTTTTTTTCCAGTTGGGGTTTGCTATCCCAGGGATGGGGGAGCCTAGTGGGCTGCCGTCTATGGGGTCTCACAGAGTCGGACACGACTGAAGTGACTTAGCAGCAGCAGCAGCAGCGCAGGTAAACCAGGGGAGGCATATCTTGCTAATGCTTCCATTTCATAATTGAGAAAACAGTGAAATGATGAAGTTCATGCAGAACTGTAGGATGACTCAATTTTTGCTTCTTAAACTGTAATTTCTTTATGATCAACATGCTTGTTCAAGGTCACTTGAAATCTGTACTGTACACACAGTCCTAAGATTTTTAAAGTAGGGATGACTCAGGCATGGAATGACAGTGATGGCTTAAAGGAAATAATTGAGCGTCACCTCCAGTCGCATCTTTCAGACAACAAACAAGCTCAGTGAAAATTGGGGGGACATGTTGGGTGATAGACATATGACAGGTGGGCCTCTTATTGTTTAGGAAGAGAAGGGACTTAAAGCCTAATGTGCTTTTTAGTGTTACATTCTTTGCTGTAGTCTGAAATCACCATCCATGAGAACAGAGCTCACCTCTAAAAATTCACAGTTGTCCACCTGCTGCTCTAGCATAAAATTTCTGCCCATCATAATTCAGAAGAAATGATAATGTGTAGGTTTTTAACTTCCTTTAACAGGTGTTTTTCACAAATATTGATTCTTTAAAAACCTCAGATTTCTCTAGACATGGCTGTGGTTGACATCATTAACCTCAGTTGGCTTCATTGAAACACTTTGGTGCTAGCCTGTCAGCATACCAGCTTGTGCTACCTCCAAATACTGACCTGAGCCACCTTAGGCCAAATCCATGTGATAAACATCATTGAACACCTTCGCAGATCAAAGCTCTTCAATAGGAGCTCTTGGAGGTAAAAGGTGGTAAAATGTCTTTCCTGTCCTGTTTCTTAGACTAGTTAGGAAACGGTCAAATGAAAGCAAAACAAACCCAAGCAAAACCCGTGTAATCACGGACTAAAATAAGATGTCTCCCCAGGTGGCGCAGTGGTAAAGAATCCACCTGCTGACGCAGGGAATGTGGTTCGATGCCTGGGTTGGGAATATCCCCTGGAGTAGGAACAGCAATCCACTCCAGTACTCTTGCCTGGAAATTTCCATGGACAGAGGAGCCTGGTTGGCTGCCGTCTATGAGGTTTCAAAGAGTCGGACATGACTGAGCACACACTCACGAAAAAAATTCTTTGCAGCAGGTGAGGTAGAGAAGAGAAAAAAACTGAATGCCCAGATTCCAAGCAGTTGTCCAGTATTTCAAAGGGAGTTAATTTCACGGACGCCAGTCACTGTCATCGTTCATCTTAGAGGTCACAGGTGAAAAGTTGACAAATGATAAGAAACTAGGGAAAAAAAATGTCCAAACGAAACACAAAGTAGGCAGGGAACAAAACAGAAGAATAAAAAGCAGAGAAGTAAATTACTTAAAAGCAGAAGCACTAAAGAGAAAGTTGGTGAAACTAAAAGTTCATTCTTTGAGAAGGTTGATAAAATTTATAAGCCACCAGGCCAACTGATTGTGAAATGATCAGGAATTACAGAATTGGCATCATAACAGATTCTATAGATTTAAAAAAAAATGTGTTATTTATTTTTGGCTGTGCTGAGTCTTCACTGCTGTGCTGGCTTTTCTCTGCTGCTAAGTCACTTCAGTCGTGTTCAACTCTGTGCAACCCCATAGAGGGCAGCCCACCAGGCTCCCCCGTCCCTGGGATTCTCCAGGCAAGAACACTGGGGTGGGTTGCCATTTCCTTCTCCAATGCGTGAAAGTGAAAAGTGAAAGGGAAGTCACTCAGTCATGCCGGACTCCTAGTGACCCCATGGACTGCAGCCCACCAGGCTCCTCCATTCATGGGATTTTCCAGGCAAGAGTACTGGAGTGGGCTGCCATTGCCTTTTCTGCTTTTCTCTAGTCGCCACGAGTTTGGGCCATTCTAGTTGCTACTCCCTCGTTGACGTGCTAAGGCTTCTCGTTGCTGTAGCTTTTCTCCTTGTGGAGTAGGGGCTTAGGCTGTGCCGGTTTCAGTAGTTGCAGCTCGGTGGGCTCAGTAGTTGCGGCTCTCAGGCTCTAGAGCACAGGCTCAATAGTTAGAGCACAGGGGCTTAGTTGCTCTGCAGCATGTGGGATCTTTCCGAATCAGGGATCAAACTCATGTCTCCTGCATTGGCAGGTGGATTCTTTCTCACAGAGCCACCAGGGAAGCCCTGGGATTCTATAGATCTGAAAACAAATTATCAGAAGGTGAAAATGACATAGGAAGACAAAAAGGATAGTAATGCTGCTGCTGCTAAGTGGCTTCAGTCACGTCCAACTCTGTGCGACCCCGTAGATGGCAGCCCACCAGGCTCCCCCGTCCCTGGGATTCTCCAGGCAAGAACACTGGAGTGGGTTGCCATTTCCTTCTCCAATGCATGAAAGTGAAAAGTGCAAGTGAAGTCGCTCAGTTGTGTCTGACTCTTCGAACCCCATGGACTGCAGCCTACCAGGCTCCTCCGTCCATGGGATTTTCCAGGCAAGAGTACTGGAGTGGGGTGCCATTGCCTTCTCCGATAGTAATGCTAATAAAATGCAAATAAGTTATAGCAATCTTCAACACATATTCAGTTAATGATAGAACCTTTAAATATATAAAGCATCAAATTATAGAGTTAAGCAGACAGAGCAACAGAAGTATTAATAATGTTAGTGAGAGGGCTTTTTTTTTTTTTTTTAATACATCCGTTTTGGAAATTGAAAGAACAAGCAAGCCAAAAATAAAGTAGAAGATTTGACCTAAAAGACTAATGCTGCTGCTAAGTCGCTTCAGTCATGTCCGACTCTGTGTGACCCCACAGACGGCAGCCCACCAGGCTCCTCTGTTCCTGGGATTCTCCAGGCAAGAACACTGGAATGGGTTGCCATTTCCTTCTCCAATGCATGAAAGTGAAAAGTGAAAATGAAGTCGCTCAGTCGTGTCCGACTCTTTGAGACCTCATGGACTGTAGCCTACCAGGCTCCTCCATCCATGGGATTTTCCAGGCAGGAGTACTGGAGTGGGGTGCCAAAAGACTCATAGAATTTTATAATTGAAATTTTCCAAGTGGAAATATATAACTATTAAATACACATTGTTTTTGAGAGCTATGTGTGTGTGCATGCATGCTAAGTTGCTTCAGTTGTGTTCAACTCTTTGCAACCCCATCTACCATAGACCGTCAGGCTCCTCTGTCCATGAGATTCTCCAGGCAAGAATAATGGAGTGAGTTGCCATTCCCTCCTCCAGGGGATTTTCCTGACTCAGGGCTCAACCCGAGCCTCCTGCATCGCAGGCTGGTTCTTTACCACTAGTGCCACCTGGGAAGACCTTTGAGCGCCACGTTTCGGTCGTTCAGTTGTCCAGTCCGACTCTTTGTGACCCTGTAGACTGTAACATGCCTGGCCTCCCTGTCCCTCACCATCTCCCAGAGTTTGCCCAAGTTCATGTTCATTGCATTGGTGATGCAGCTATCTCATTGAAAGCCATATACTATATTAAAAAAAAAAATGTACTAGGCCACAAAGGAAATCCCAATAAATTACAAAGCATTGGCATCAACCTACTCCAGTATTCTTGCTTAGGAAATCCCATGTACAGAGGAGCCTGGTGGGCTACAGTCCAAAGAGTTGTAAAAGAGTTGGACATGACTCAGTGAGTGAGCGCAAGTGGCACAAAAATTGGCATTATACAAATAATGTACTCTGAGCACAACACAGCACAGGCAGAAATTCAGAATAAAAGAGGAGCTTAAGAAAATCTACCTCCATATGATTTGAAAATATTACTAAGTAATTCCCATATGAAATAAAAAAATTATGAAATACTTAAAGCTAGATAACAAAGTGGTACATGTCAAAATTTGTGGAACAGAGCTAATGACTATCTGAAACTTTGATTGTGTTCTTAGATAGCAAGAAAGAAAATACATAAGCAAGAAGCTAGTAAAAGAATGGCAGAGTAAATATAAATCAACAAGAAGGAAATAAATAACAATGATAAAGGCAGAAATTAATAAATTTAAGAAGAATAACAATAACAAAAAAATAGGAAAATTTGACACAAAACTGATTTGTTTAAAAGACTAATAAGATCTCTGCTAAGACTAATTACAAAATGCAATGCAATAATGAAAAGAAGGGTATTATAGTTGAAGATTTTGAAATGGTTTTATTAAAAAAGTAAAGAATATTTTGAAAAATGTGCCATAGAATTGGAAGACTAAGAATAAATATCTTAATTTCATAATATATCAGAGTTGTCAAAAGAAGAAATAAAAAGCTATAGTAAATTGTGATTCCAGAAATTAAATGATAATTAAATCTTCCATTTTCTATGAAATATTCTCCCCCCAATTATTTCTGGGTCCAAATAGTTTCTCTGATTTATTCTACAAATTTCAAAGAAAGAGTAATCCCTATATAGATTACTCTAGAAGGTAGAAAAAAAGGAAAATGCTTACCTCATTTTATGAGACTAGTACAACATAACACTAAAAGCTGGTTTAAGAAAAGATAATTTTTGGTTAATATCACTTAAGAACAGATATAAAACTTTATTTTAAAACGTTTCGCAGCTATAATGATTTAAAAGTGACCATTGCATGTAATATTGGAAAAAGAAAATCCTTGTCTATCTGGGGTTTATGATTGCTCACTGCCAAGTAAGGTTGCGAGAAATAAAAGAAGTGCACAAACATGAAAATACTATTTTTCTAAATCAGATACTCTGTTTAATAAAATTAAGGTATTATGATCATGTCAGTTTTTTCCCAAGAATGTAAGGATGATTGAATATCAGAAAAATATATCCATATAATTCACCACATTAATGAACTAAAGTAAAAAAAAAAAAGTTGGTGCAAATAAATCGCTTGCTAATTTTCTACACACATTTACTATGAAAGCTTGCTGATAAGTAAGGGTAGAAGGAAACTACCTTAACTGAAAAGTGGATATTGACACAAATCTCAAAGTACAAATGGCGCTTTATTATAAAATTCAGATTTTTACCTCTGAGTTCAGTAAAAAAAAAAACAACAAAAAACTTCCAAGTGTGTCTGTTCTTGCTGCTACAGTTCAGTGTGGAACTAGAGGTTCTTATAACTAAATTCAAAAATTCTAAAATGCTACAAGATTTAGAAGGGAGTAGATAAAATGATTACATACAGATGATATCTTAATTAACATATCAAACCCAAAAGAATCAAAGAAATGTTCATGAAGCTAATAAGAAATTTCAAAAGGATTCTTAGTTATAATATCCATATACCACATTAGTTATATTTACCTAAACCAACAATAGCTGAGTAAAAGTTGTTCTGAAAACTAAGATGCCATTTACAATAACAACAACAATATCCTAGAAATTACAAAGAATGATAAAGAATTCAGAAGTCCTTTAGGGAGACAATTTTTAAAAATTTAGCTTTTTATTGAAGCATTTCTACAGTGTTGTGTTAATTCCTGCTGTACAGCAAGGTGACTCAATTATACACCTGCATTCCTTTTTATATTCTTTCCCTTGTGGTTTATCTCAGGATACTGAATGTGGTTCCCTGTGCTATCCAGTAGGATCTTGTTGTTTATCCATTTTATGTATGCTAGTTTGCATCTACTAACCCTAGACTCCTAGTCCATTCCTCTCCCACCCCTCTCTCCCTCCGTAACCACAAGTCTGTTTTCTGTCTATGAGGCTATTGCTGTTTTGTAGATAGGTTCGTTTGCGTCATATTTTGGAGTCCACATATAAAGTGATATTGCATGGTATTTGTCCTTCTGACTTATTCAACTTAGTGTAATCTCTAGGTCCATCCATGTTGCTGTAACTGGCATTATTTCATTCTTTTTTATGGCTGAGTAGTATTTCACTGTATACATGTAGCCCATCTTCTTTACCCATTCATGTTCTGATGGACGTTTAAGTTGTCTCCATGTCTTGGCTATTGTGAATAGTGTTGCTATGAATGTTGGGGGTGCATGTATCTTTTTGAATTAGAGTTTTGTCTGGATATATGCCCAGGAGTGGGATTGCTGGATCATATGGTAATTCTATTTTTAGCTTTCTGAGGAACCTCAATACTGTTTTCCGTAGCGGTTGCACCAATTTACCTTCTCACCAACAGTGTAGGAGGGTTCCCTTTCTCCACACCCTCTCTAGCATTTGTTATTTGTAGACTTTTTAGTGATAGCCATTCTGACTGGTATGATGTGGTGCATCTCATTGTAGTTTTGATTTGCATTCATTTAATAATTAGTGATGTTGAACATCTTTTCATGGGCCTATTGGCCATCTGTATGTCTTCTTTGGAGAAATGTCTATTTAGGTCTTCTGCCCATTTTTTGAATTGGGTTGTTTGGTTTTTGTTGAGTTGTATGAGCTGTTTGTATATTTCGGAAATTAAGCCCTTGTTGGTTGCATTGTTTGCAAATATTTTCTCCTAGTCTGCAGATTGTCTTTATATTTTGTTTATGGTTTCCTTTGCTGTGCAAAAGCTTGTAAATTTGATTAGGTCCCACTTGTTTGTTTTTGTTTTTATTTCTATTGCCTTGGGACACAGAGCTAAGAAAATATTGGTATGATTTATGTCAGAGAATGTTTTGCTTATGATCTGTCTAGAAGTTTTATGGTGTTATATTGTATGCTTACCTCTTTTAGCCATTTTTGAATTTTTATTTTTGTGCATAGTGTAAGGTGTGTTCTAACTTCATTGATTCACATGCAGCTGCCCTCTGTACTGTAGCCTGCCAGGCTCCTCTGTCTGTGGGATTCTCCAGGCAAGAATACTGGAGTGGGTTGCCATGCGCTCCTCCAGGGGATCTTCCTGACTCAGGGATTGAACCCATGTCTCTTATGTCTCCTGCATTAGCAGGCAGGTTATTTACAATAATTAACATTGTAAAGATATTCAGTTCAGTCCAGTTGTTCAGTTGTGTCTGACTTTAATTCTCTTTAAATTAATCTATACAAGGCATTAGCAAACTAAACCTGGAGATCACATCCAGTCCACCAGCTCTTGTAAATAAAGTTTTATTGGAACCCAGCCACATTCTTTGTTTACATATATCTTAGGCTGTTACCCTTCTGCAATAGCAGAATTGAGCAGTTGCAACACATAATGTATGGTCTGCAAAAACTAAAATATTTATTACCTGGCTTTTACATAAAAAGTTTACAGACCCATGATTTAACCATTTTTTAAATGCTATTCCAATCTGATGCTGAAGCTGAAGTTCCAGTATTTTGGCCACCTGATGTAAGGAGCTGACTCTTTGGAAAAGACCCTGATGCTGGGAAAGATGGAAGACAAAAGGAGAAGGGGGGTGGCAGAGGATGAGATGGTTAGATAGCATCACCAACTCAATGAACATGAATTTGAGCAAACTCAGGGAGATAGCTGAAGGACAGGGAAGCCTGCCTGGCACACTGCAGTCCATGTGGTTGCAAAGAGTTGGACATGACTTAGCAACTGAAAACATGGAAAATCTCAATATTTCTTGGGCAAATAAACAAACTTACTTTGAAGTTATATGAATACTAAATACATTAATAGTTATCATAATTCAGAGAAAGATAATGAGGTTGACTTTATTAGATTAAAAAACATTTCAAAGCTATTTTAATTAAAATAGCATGTACTGGATGGGATCAGTCAAAAGGACCAATGCTATACAGTAGATGCAGATCCAAGTAAAATGGGAACTTCTTGTAAGATAGAAATGCCATTGCAAATTCATGAGGAAGGATAAATAGTAAATCATTTTATTAAAGGTGAATCAATGTATGAATAAAAGGTTGAATTCCTTCCTCACAACCTTATTCCACGCATAAACTGCAAAGAAGTTAAAACTGAAATATGGAAAGAAAATCTATAAAGTGAAAAAAAAAGTTTGAAAGAATATCTTTGTGACTTTAGGATGGTGTTTATCTTTTGAAAGAAAAATAGGAAATGCTCTGAAACTCAAAGTTGACAGTGTAAGTAACATAAAATTTGAAGTGAAGGAGGGAGAAGAATTTGTCAGTGTGTATAAAGGAACTGTGTTTAATGAAGAACACTCCAGAAAAAGTCAGCAGAATTATGATTCACTGTAACAAGATTTTTGCAACATCTATAATGAACAAAGCACTTAAAACTAGAAAAATAAAAGCAGAGAGAAGTGAAAAAAGACAAAGGCATCAAATAAGAATTTTCAGGAGGGGAAACAGAAAACATGAAGGGTACGACAGAGCTTCATTTTCAATAGAAATCAGTGAGATCAGATTCCGTTAACGCAGATACCACTTTGTATCCACTAGATTACAAAAATGAGTTTAGTGGATGCTATCAAATGCTGATGGGAATAGGAGAAAAGAGAAACCATCATGGTCTGCTGGGTGCACTGCCAACGGGTGGAAGAATAGAGCTATACTTAACAAAATTAAATATGTGATACAATATGACCCTGCGCTCCTACCTCTGGGGAAATATTGCAAAGAAATTTTTGTGTGATTGTAGAAGAGACATCTGTGAGGTTTTCATTTCACCACTGTTTGTGATAGCAAAAGTTGAAGAGCTATCACTAGAAGAAAAGACAATGAAAGATCTTTTCTCA
Source organism: Bos indicus x Bos taurus (assembly GCF_003369695.1). Classification (NCBI taxonomy): domain Eukaryota; kingdom Metazoa; phylum Chordata; class Mammalia; order Artiodactyla; family Bovidae; genus Bos; species Bos indicus x Bos taurus. The sequence goes on along the minus strand of NC_040087.1, from coordinate 17,370,375 downwards.
CAGCAGATAGAAACTGTCCAACAGATGCAGGAAATTAGATTCGATTTACATTTACCAACATGGATAGATTTCATATAGGTTTCAAAAAAACATCAGCACTGGATCATTTTGAAAAATTAAAAAATTCCCCACAAAATTAATAATTGATATTTTCCCAGGACAATATGTTTGAAAATAAAGTCGTGATAGATGGATTGCAAAGACACACTAAAATGAAGAGAGAGGGTATTTTGGGTCAATGGGAATGTAGCAGAAGTGATAATCATAACAACTTGAGACTTTGTGTGGTCTAATAATGATAGTTTGCCCTGAACTGAGGTAGGTCACCCGAATAAACACTGAGAGCACCCTGCAACCCCCATAAAAAGGGCAGGTATCAATATCAGTGATGCAAGACAGTAACCACAATGGATTTGGGAGTAAAAGTCCCTTGAGATATCTGACATTAAGAACTTGAAAAGGAGAGGGTGATGGCACAGTTAGCTGGTATCTAGAAAATGACAAAGACATTATCTATATCTATCTATCCATCTATCTATCTATATATACACACGCACATACTAGATGGACAGGGACAATGAATAATTGGGCTTCCGAGAACAATTTGTGAGAACCAATTTTTCAGTATTAAAATAGAATGTGGACCATAACAGTCAAAGACACTTCCTGTTTCAAGACTCGTAAACAGAATTTTTTATAAACAGAGCAAAAGGTTCTAAATGGACTCGTGGACCCAGATGCTGTCACCAACTGAAGGGTTTTTAGCTCAAATTTTGATTTAGGGAAAAAAGCAGTCATTTATTAGGATTGCTCAGCCCTGACAGCTCTCAAAGGCCTCGGTGATTATATTTGCAGAAAGGACACAGAGACACTTTTAGCATACACATTTCCTCTGAATGAATTGTATTCTTTTTCTGTATTTATTTTTGCTTTTGCAAACTGAAAAAAATATGCTTTAAACAGAGTTTGGGTTCAGTCATCCTCTTGTTACTCACCGGAGTGTTAGTTTGGAATCTGACAAATATAGAATAAAACTTACCTTGAATTAAGTGCCTGCCTTAATTTTGATGCTTCTGCCTCTTGTGTTTCCCCTGGGAACTCAGAAAGAACCCAGCATGCCCAACAGATCCCCAGATTGGCTGGTTTCACTTCTCAGCAAATTTCCACCTTTCTAATTTTCTTTTTGAAGCTACAAAGTGCTGAAATGTGGATGCAAACCAAAATAAATCAAATCACTTTTCATCATGCTAAGAATGCATTTGTTGCTCTGAAATGTAAAGTGTCCTAAAGATTATTGTGTGATATTTTCTTTTTAAAAATTTTATTTGATATTGGCATATAGCTGATTAATGATGATGTGTTAGTTGCAGGTGTACGGCAAGGTGATTAAATGATACCCATACAAGAATGATATCCAGTCTTTTTCAAATTCTTTTCCTATTTAGGTTAGCACAGAATACTGAGCTGAGTTCCCTTTATTTTTTCCTAAAGGCTTTTTTGTTATAATTTAGTATTTGAGTAAAATGGCCTTTGAAGCAGCAATTATCAACTCTGAAAAGCAATTGATATTTTCATTAATCTTTTTCTTGGGAAACCTTCTGAGGCTATACCATCTTCTGTGAGTAGGATTTAGCATAACAGTATTTCAAAAGTAGCCTTTTTATTGCAAGATAGTTGCTTGGTTTTAGCATAATAAAGGCATGTGTTAATTTAAGAAAAACCAAACTCTATTTCCATTGCTAATAAAGCCTGTAAAAATGAATTGTATGACAAATAGTAAGATAGAACATTTGATTGTGGGTAGTAGTCTGTCCAGTAGGGTTTCATAGGGAGGTAGTTAGAAGGTAGAGCTTAGAAGGATAAATACATTTATGCAAGTGGAACAAAGGCATCATAAACAGAAAGGAAAGAATGTTCAGGTGCTCAGGGGAGATGTGCTAAGGTTTCTAGTGTGATCATAGTTTGAAATACTGACTTTCACCTGGGTTTGGGGTTGGTTAAGATGAAGCGTGATGGTGATTCCAAGCCATAGGTGTGCATCTTTGAATATATGTGTGTATGTGTGTGTGTGTATCCATCTCACCATTGTGGTAGAAACACTTTAGGGATGTGTATCTCATAATCCTACTAACAGTCCAGTTCCCTAGAAAAGAGAGACTGAGGCAAACTATACAAGCTAATGTTTTATTAAAGAGTCCAGTTCTAAGACTGCAACAGAGGAAAAATGAGGTTGGGAGAGCAAAAGCAAATACAAGATGGTGCATTTTTGTGCTGGAGAGACAGTCCTGCAAAAAACATAGCTGATTGCTTTATCCTGTTGTTGGAGAGTCCATAGGGAACCATGTGGCCTGGGAATTGTTCTTGGGGTGGAGGGATGGGAATAAGGAAGGGTAAAGCATCTATCCATCAGCTACTTCAGCTCCTTTTCTTGGGAGTCTAAGTCTGGATTTCTGTTCTTGATTCAGTACTCACTCTTATATAAATATATGGGTTTCTCAGGTGGAGCAGTGGTAAAGAATCTACCCCAATGTAGCAGACACAGGATACATGGGTTCGATCCTTGGGTCAGAAGATGCCCTGAAGTAACCCATGGCAACCCATGCCAATATTCTTGCCTGGAAAATTTCATGGACAGAGAAGCCTGGCAGGCTACAGTCCATGGGGTCACAAACAGTTGGACATGACTGAGTGATTGAGCACACACACACGCATAGAAATAGATATGTTTGCACACTCTTTGCCATGTGACTTTGCAGTTCCACAACTGGGTTGGGTGAAGTATGTTTCTGACCCCTCTGATGCTATGCTTGGCCACGCTTATGCAGAGCAGCTCACTGAGTGCTCCATGACAGATGACAGATATGACAATGGTCTACTTTGGCAAAATTGTCCAGGAGATGATAAAGCCTGGATCACAGAGTTTGCTGTAAGTAGATTCTGAGCACAATGGAATCCTAACCAGTTTAGTTGTACCCACATATCTGTAAAGAAGTGTGGTCAGGGTTTGGGGAAGAAGGCTGCCAGTCAGGCTCAGATGTTCTTGTCCGAGAGAGTAGCTAAAGCAAAGAGACCTTGTAGATGGAGAGAAAGGTGCTGGCCCTGGAAGAACTGAGGATGAGTGATAGTAGCCAGCCGGAAGACTGAAGGAGAATATTGTCAAGACGGAGGGTGGGAATGATTTGGACCACTCCAGTCAGCTGACGTTAAAGAGCATTTTGCTCATAGGTAAGGCTGTCCCTCTGTTGCCAGGTTAGTCCACATACTTCTGAGCAAAGCTTCTTTATAACCACATACAAGCCTGAGGTAAGATTGAGCAGCTAGGCAGCAGGTATGATCACGGACTCAGAATCACACAAGATCTGGGTTCACATCCTTCCTCTTCTTTTATGTGTGGGCTTCCTTGGTGGCTCAGACAGTAAAGAGTCTGCCTGCAATGTCGAAGACCTGAGTTCAATCCCTGGAACAAGAAGATCCCCTGGAGAAAGGAATGGTTACCCACTGCAATATTCTTGCCTGGAGAAGCCCTTGGACAGAGGAGCCTGGTGGGCTATAATCCATTGGGTCCCAAAGAGTTGGACAAGACTAAGCGATGAACACATACTTTTTTTTTTGGTAACTGTGCCAGGTTTTCTAAATTTCTATAAACCTTGATTTCTCACCTTTAAATGAGCGTAAGGAAAGTCAGTATTTGACTGAACTATTGGTCGGTGATAAAGATAAATGATTTGATGCTTGTTTTATAGTCACTAGCACTGTTGGAGGGGGCATCCTCCCATCTCCCAGGTCATGGTAACATTGCTAGCTCCTTGTTGGAGGGATGGTGCTGTATGACTTACTCTGGTCAATGAATTGTGGATGGAAGCTGTGGGTGCCATTTTGGGGCTGCTATATAACCCTCTGGAGACCCCTTTCCCTCTAGCAAGGTGATCAAGTGTTCAAGATAGTGGCTGCTCTGTTAATTTGCTCCCTGAATAACTACTGTGAGCAGAATCCTATTGTTGATCTGCAGTGTACCTGGAGTTTAAGAGCAAATCATAAATCTTCATTGTTATAAGTAATTAAGATCTTTGATGGCGTTAGTTACAGCAGCATTACCTATTCTTTCCTGATATAGGATAAAAACATTTGATAAAACTTCTGGCACATTGCTAGTACTCAAAAATATAGTTACTAAATTGAAAATCCTATGATTCAATTAGGCGTATTCTCCAAAGAGCTTTTGTTTTAATGTCTTATCATTAGTGAGGAAGAAATAGGAAGGAAGAAGCAAAAAGACCTGAGTAGCTGTGGAATTTTGAGGTTTCTTTTATATAATCATTAATGTTATGATCATAGTGCATAAGAATATAGGAAGATCATCACTGCACATGCAATTATCTTAGAAAAGTCTGAAAGTGTTGAGACAAGTAACTGATTGCATGAAAGTTTATGCAGAAGCTTAAGTATAAATGCATGTCAGTCTCCTAATTTAATACCTATGATCATTTCCACCTGGTTGTTTACTTGGATGATAGCTGCAGATAATATATTGATTTTTCATTCAAGGGCTATTAAAAAGTAATATGACAGTAGATGAGAAAGCATCCCAATAATTTTCTTAAGGTGACATTCACATTGTTGTCTCCTGCGTGCCAAGTCCCTTCAGCTGTGTCTGACTCTTTGTGACCCCATGGACTGTAGCCCACCAGGCTCCTCTCTTCATGGGATTCTCCAGGCAAGACTACTGGAGTAGGTTGCCATGCTCTCCTCCAGGGGATCTTCCCAACCCCTGGGGATCGAACCCACGTTTCTTACATCTCCTGCACTGGCAGGCGGGTTCTTCACCACTAGCACCGCCTGGGAAGCCCACGCTGTTGCATCAGTGGTCTTCAAATGCCACTCGTGATGTGCTGTTTCAGAATTGCCAGGGGAGTTAAATGCAAAACCTTTTTATTTCAAAATAAATTTAAATTGACACAAAAGTTGCAAGATTAATATAAACTCCTGTTTCCCTGTCAGGATTTGCTAATTTTTAACATTTTCCAAATTTTTGTCCTCTTTCCTGAGACAAGGATGTTTTTTAAAATTATCATTGTATAGTTATCAAGTCCTAAGGATTCAACATTGATTTACTACTTTTAACCTAGGCTATAATCCAATCTAGTCTTATAGTCCAATTTGTCAGTTGTCTTAATAATGCATTTTATGGTATAATTTTCTCTTCATTACAGGATCCAGTCCAGGATTATGGGCAGCATTTAATTTCCATGTCTTGTTAATCTCTATCCATCTGGAATATTTCAGCCTCTGTCTTTTTTTGTATTGACACCTTTGAAAATAAAGATCAGGGTATGTATCCCTTGCCAGAATACTCCAAAAGTTACATATGTATTTCTCAGGGCAAAAGTACTTAATACCCATCTGCCTCTCCTGGGTGATGTTAATTTTGATCACCAAGCAAAGGTTTTGCCTAATTTTTCCATTGGATAGTTATTATTTTTCCTCTTGCAAATAACAAGAAATTTATGGGTAACTAATTTATGATCATGCATATATTGTACTCCTCATCCAGTGTTCCTTCTTAGGTTTAGCAACCATTGTTGATTTTCCACATCTATCAGCTGGTCTTCTTCTGTAGGGAGTAACCTAATCTTCTATTCTACCTATGTGTCCATGTATGTTTCCATGTATATATAAGTGATCTATCTATTGATCTATTTATCATCTATCTTCATTAAAAGAACGTACTCATTGATTTCTATTTTATTCAACAGATTATAATCTGTAGCTATTTTACTTATTTTGTTGTCCAAATCTTCCCAGTTTTGGCCAGCAGGGACTCCTTCAAGCTGACCAGGTTGGCTCCTATGTCTTTTTTACATGCTTCCATCATGTGTGTGTGTTTGTGTGTGTGTGGTGTTCTGCCAACACTTGCTTAATTTCTTGCAAAGCAAGATGTTCCAGGCTCATCTTATAACTAACCTGGATCAGATCAGGATTTATAGATCCCAACCCTAAACTAACTGAACTAAATGTCACAAAGTAGGGCTCAAATGTCTGTATTTTTAAAGAAAACTCCTAAATAGTTCTAATGCTCAGGTAGTTATTTTTGTGGTTGTTTAGTCAGTAAGTCATGTCTGACTCTTTGTGAACCCAAGGACTATAGTCTGCCAGGGTCCTTTATCCATGAGATTTTCCAGGTAGGAATACTGGGGGAAGCATGGTTTAGTGATAAGATCTTGGACTTTGAAGTCACAAAGACACATATGCTAAGACACTCAGTTGTGTCTGATTCTTTGTGACCCTACGGACTGTAACCCTGTGTCCATGGGATTCTCCAGGCAAGAATCCCATGGAATTTTCCAAGCAAGAATACTGGAGTGGGTTGCAATTTTCTCCTCCGGGCGAATCCTCATGACCCAAGGATTGAACACATGTCTCCTGCTTGGCAGATGGATTCTTTACCACTGTGCCACCTGGGAAGCCCTATCAGGTAGCTATATGGCTACTGTATTATTCAATAAAAAGGGGGTTATAAAATGCCCTATAATTGTGTCAGTGATCATATTCTCTGGCCTATGATGGGTCCTTGAGTCCTCTGGGATTCTGTTTTGCAATTGCAGACCATCGAAATGCTACTCATCTACCCTTTAGAAATGCCCCCCTACCCACTAGTCAAAATTATGAAAATGTGGCTCTTTCTTCAGGGCTCACCTTCTAGCCTGGTTCTAGTTCTGCTTTTCCTCGGCCCCTTTAAATCCCACCTTCAGATGCTCACTGCTTTCTTGTTCTCTTCCTCTTCTGATCCATCATTTGACAGCATAAACTATACTTAACATCTTTCAGGAATGGGAGAAAATTGTTGAATATTAGGGTTTATAAAGAATCTGCCTGCCAAAGCAGGAGACACAGGAGACATGGCTTTGGTCCCTGGGTTGGGAAGATGGCAACTTCCCCAATTTCCTGCTTCCCCTAGAGTAGGAAATGGCAACCCACTCCAGTATTCTTGCTTGGAAAATTCCATGCTCAGAGAAGTCTGGAAGGTTATAATACATAGGGTTGCAAAGAGCTGGACATGACTGAGCAGGCACGCACATTCATTCCTTTAGTCAACAAATATTTATTGATTAATCTGAAACATAAATTTCCTGTCATTAGTTTTAAAATGTGCATGAAATCAAGATGCTTCTTTATACAAATGGGCTGAGTGGCAAAAAGCAATAGGAGTCAGAGCTTACTGTTAGTATTATTATGTCTCTCTGTCTTTTGCTTTTGGTTTGAGTTCTTAGGTTTCTGTTACTGAGGAAACAGTCTAAAATGAGCAATTTATTAAAGGTTTAGCTAACAGATTAACTGATATTAAAATTTAAATATAAGCTATTAATAAATAGCCCCATGCCCTGGCATATACATTCTTATGTATTCTTTTCTATTGGCTTCCTCTGCAAATACTTGAAATAAATGTTTGTATGTACTTATTGACTAGAGAAAAGGGGCAGTGGTGGGAAAGATGGATGCACAGGAGTTGAATGTGGAGGGTGGTGGAGGTAAGGCAGGCATTAAATAAATGCTTAGGAACAGGCAGAAAGCTGGCTAAATCCCTGCGTCTATGGGAAAGGCAGAGCTGGCTCAGTGAGACAGACATTAACCCTAACGGTTGTCACCTCTGAAGAAGAAATTTTTGGTATAAGAAATTCAAAGGCAAAAAGCCTTCCTTGAAAGCCAAATAGACATCATAGATTGTTGACGTGGAGCCTCAGGAAACTCAGAGTGGAGTGTTGCCTATAAATAAAGCCTGGGGACAAGACAGAGGAACCATTTGTTTTGTATGGCCAAAGTGTCTGAAAGGTGTTTCCTTTACATTTAAAGCATAGAACAGACTTCGTGGAGGGTCACCATGATTTCAAGGGTCTACATGAGGGGTTCACATGGAGAAAAATCCCTAAGCCAGAGGCATTTCTTTCTCTGGACTCTCTAACAGCAATGAATTGCTGTAATGACTTGTTCATGTATAACCAGAGAACTCCTCACGACTGGAGGAAAAAAGCTTTGTTGCACTGAAGCCTGCAATGTCACAGTTGTCAAAAGTCACCCTGGGGAAGCTACTGACTGGGGAGTGTTTGATCCTGTTTCTTCTCTAAGCCTCTTTTCAGTCATCAGTAGCAGTTTTCTGAGCAGCTGCTGGTACAATAAAATGAAGCTTACATTCACACCAGCATCAAAGGGTGGGTCCTTTAACCACCTGAGAATCTTCTTCTGTCTATCATTTCCCTGTCATGGAAATACAGAGCACTTTTTCATTCAGTCCTACTGCCTGCAACACTCTCACGGCCTTCACTGCACAGCTCTGGCTCGGATGGGGAAAGAACAGAAAAGCAACTGACAAAAATGCAAGGGTTGGTGGGAGCTGGGTGAGAAATAGAAGGGACATTAGGACAGGGAATTGGGGGCCCTGATCCACAGCATCTTTATTGCTGTGATAGGGGCAAACCTGCAAAGCTGATCAGAAGAAATGAGATACAATAAAAAGTGACAAGTGGCTAAACCAAGTCAGGTGCATTGTGGGTCAAGCTCAGCAAAGCTCCCAAAACCTTGAGGCCTTTCTTCCTGCAGGCAGTTTGGAGAGCACGTAAATGCCTTGCTAATCTAGTTAGGGGCTACCCCGGGGACTCAGCGGTAAAGAATCTGCTTGCAATACAGGAGACACAGGAGACGTGGGTCGGGAAAATCCCCAGGTGGAGGGAATGGCAACCTACTCCAGCATTCTTACCTGCAGAATCCCATGGACAGGGGAACTTGGTGGGCTATAGTCCATGGGGTTGCACAGAGTTGGACACGACTGAAGTGACTTAGTGTGCACACATGCAATCTAGACACAGCTGTTGAAAAACCTAAAGGGCAAATGCACATGGTGAGGTTGTCATTTAGCCAAGACAGAGTTTTGAGAAATTCCGTGTTCCCATCACACAGTTATAAACTCTTCCTTCATTGTGAATTAAATGAGCTCATGGTTTCTGAAAATAAACCAAAAATAATCTGTGGGCCATCTTTAGATGAATAATAGCAATCCTTAGAAGAGATGAAATGCAGAAACGTGCACTTCTTGATAAAGGAACACAGGGAAATTGCTTGCTGCTCGGTAGATGACAGCCTAGAGAACTGATACGCTCTTAATCAGGGTGTATTTGGTCTGTCAGGCCCAGAGAGGAACATTTATTTTCTGTGTTTTGCTGACTTGCACAATTCCCGTTAAGAAAAACAACAGCAGCAAGAAATCAGTTACTGAAAGCCCCTGCTAACGGCATTGGTTGAATAATACACCACTGTTGCCACTTATCTGTCCACATGGTTTGAATCTGGGGCTGAGTCCCCCTGAGTCAGCAGCACCTGGGTCCAGGGGTCAGGTGGTGCCTCCCTGGGCAGCTCTGACCTCAGGAGCCCTTCTCTCCCAGCAGGAGCCCCTTAAAGGTACACGCTGAGTCCCTGGCCAATGACCTCACTCAGATGGAGGGGCAGGATTGTCTTCTAAACAGATTTTTAGGATTAATGACATTTGCTTTGAGGATCCTCTGAACTAAAAACTACCAGGGACTAATAAACAGTGAATCAGGTAAATAGGCTTTATAATCATGTATTAGTTTTTGTTCAGAGACCATCCACGTGTAATGTTAGCATTTAACAATATTTCCTATTTCTCTGCCCACTCCTCATGGATTCCGGCACAACTCACTCTTTGATGTAGCTGCTGCCTGGTTCCTAGAAACAAATCCAGGTTTCCATTCCTGGGGAGATGATGGGTGTCATCAAATGCTCAAGTAATGAGGTCAAGAGAGCTCATGTCTATCAGAAGCCTGTGTGCTTAGCTGCTGCTGCTAAGTCGCTTCAGTCGTGTCGGACTCTGTGGACCCCAGAGACGGCAGTCCACCAGGCTCCCCCGTCCCTGGGATTCTCCAGGCAAGAACACTGGAGTGGGTTGCCATTTCATTCTCCAATGCATGAAAGTGAAAAGTGAAAGTGAAGTCACCCAGTCGTCACCGACTCCTAGTGACCCCATGGATTGCAGCCTACCAGGCTCCTCCATCCATGGGATTTTCCAGGCAAAAGTACTGGAGTGGGTTGCCATTGCCTTCTCCATGTGTGCTTAGAAGAGCAGACAAAACTATTAAAAAAGAAAGCAACTTTGAGAGTGTTGGAAGTATCCGATGAAAGCAGATTTCTGGGGGCTGATTCACTGTAGTATACATCATTGGGCTACAATAGCATTCATTGATCCTTCTGTTTCAGTCTCTACAGCAGCACTATCCTGCTGCTGCTAAGTTGCTTCAGTCGTGTCCGACTCTGTGCGACCCCATAGACGGCAGCCCACCAGGCTTCCCGTCCCTGGGATTCTCCAGGCAAGAACACTGGAGTGGGTTGCCATTTCCTTTTCCAATGCATGAAAGTGAAAAGTGAAAGTGAAGTTGCTCAGTCGTGTCCGATTCTAGCGACCCCATGGACTGCAGCCTACCAGGCTTCTCGGTCCATGGGATTTTCCAGGCAAGAGTACTGGAGTGGGGTGCCATAGCACTATCCTATAGAAACATAATTTGAGCCAATATGCTATTTTATTTTTTAAATTATTTTTTATTTTAAAAAATTTTATTTTCTTATTGAAGTATTGTGTTAATTACTGCTATACAGTAAAGTGATTCATTTATACATATATATTCATTCTTCTTTCTTAAATATTCTTTTTCCATTATGGTTTATCATAGGATATTTTCAGGTTAGCAGAGGATATCATAGGATATCATAGGATAGGATATTTTCAGGCTTTTATATATAGAATGGATAAAAGACAAAGTCTTACTGTATAGCACAGAGAACTATATTCAATATCCTATGATAAACATATATAATTTAAAATCTTCTTGTAGTCCCATTAAAAAGTTAAAAGAAATAGGTAAAATTAATTTTAAAAATATACTTTATTTAACTCAAGTTACTCTAAATAATATCATCTTGACATGTAAATCAGGATAAAAAATTATCACAATGAGATATTTTACATTTTTTTACAGTCTTTGAAATCTGGTCTGTATCTTATACTTACTTAAAAATTTTTTATTGGAGTATTCAGTGTTGTGTTAGTTTCCTGTGTACAGCAAAGTGTTATCAGTTATACATATGCATATAGCCACTCTTTTAGATTCTGTTCTCATAGACGTCATTACAGAGCACTGAGTAGAGCTCCCTGTGCTGTACAGTAGATCGTTATTAGTTATCTATTTTATATATATAGTGTGTATATGTCAATCTCAGTCTCCCAATTAATCCCTTCCTCCACTCCCCGCCCATAGCCATAAGTCTATTTTCCACATTTGTAATTCTGTTTTGTAAATAAGTTCACTTCTACCATTTTTTGATTCCACATATAAGTAATATCATATGATATTTGTCTTTCTCTATCTGCCTTACTTCACTCAGTATGACAGTCTCTAGTTTCATCCATGTTGCTGCAAATGGCATTATTCTGTTCTTTTCTTGGCTGAGTGATAATCCATGGGATACACGTACCACATGCTCTTCATCCATTCCTCTGTCAGTGGACATTCATGTTGCTTCCATGTCCTGGCTATTATAAATAGTGTGCTGCAATTAATATTAGAGTGTGAATTCTGGTTCTCTCTGGGCATATGCGCAGGAGTAGGATTGCTGGCTCATATGGTAGCTCTATTTTTAGTTTTATAAGGAGCCTCCATACTGTTCTCCATAGCAGCTGCATCAGTTTACATTCTCATCAACAGTGTGAGAGGGTTCCCTTTTCTCTACACCCTGACCAGCATTTATTGTTTGTAGATTTTTTTGACACTGGCCATCCTGACCAGTGTGGGGTGTTACCTCATTGTAGTTTTGATTTGCATTTATCTAATAATTAGTGTTGTTGAGCATCTTTAAATGTGCCTATTGGCCACCTGTATGTCTTCTTTGGAGAAATGCCTATTGATCTTCTGCCCATATTTTGATTGGATTTTTTTTTATTATTATTACTGAGCTGCATGAACTGTTTGTATATTTTGAAGATTAATTCCTTGTTGGTTGCTTCATTTGCAAATTTTTTTCCCATTCTGTGGGTTGTCCTTTCATTTTGTTTATGGTTTCCTTTGCTATGCAAAAGCTTTTAAGTTTAATCAGGTCCCATTTGTTTATTTTTATTTTTATTCTCATTATTCTGCTGCTGCTGCTGCTAAGTCGCTTCAGTCACATCCAACTCTGTGCGACCCCATAGACGGCAGCCCACCAGGCTCCACCGTCCCTGGGATTCTCCAGGCAAGAACACTGGAGTGGGTTGCCATTTCATTCTCCAATGCATGAAAGTGAAAAGTGAAAGTGAAGTCGCTTAGTCGTGTCTGACTCTTGGTGACCCCATGGACTGCAGCCTACCAGGCTCCTCCGTCCATGGGATTTTCCAGGCAAGAGTACTGGAGTGGGGTGCCATCGCCTTTTCCTCTCATTACTCTAGGAGGTGAATAAAATATGATCTTGCTGTGATTTATGTCAGACAGTGTGTCTGGCCTTACATTTAGGTCTTTAATCTGTTTTAAGTTTATTTTTGTGCATAGTCTTAGGGAGTGTTCTAATTTCATTCTTTTATATGTAGCTGTCCAGTTTTCCCAGCATCACTTGTTGAAGAAGACTGTCTTTTCTACACTGTATATTCTTGCCTCCTTTGTCATAGATTAGGTGGCCTACACTTACTTTTTAATTTTCTATACAAGTATTTATCTGCATTGCTAACCTCCTTGTTCATCACAGTCTCTAAGGCTTGCATATTACTGTATCACGGAAAAGTAATATTTTATTTCCATATTTTTGGACATGGAAGGCTTTCATTTTGGGATATTACTATAAATGGCATAGTACTTAAAATTTTTTATAAAAACAGCTTCCGTTTTATGATTATTTTAAGCCAGAGTCACAGAAATAGAATTACTATTTAGATTTCACAAAACCTAATATGAAAAGTTTGATTTTGGTAAACTTCTCTTACCAATCTGTTAGGGAGTTCATTTCACTTTAATATCATTATAAGTAAAGAAAGATGTTAAAAATCCCCCAAACCTCAAGTCACTTCGGAAGAATCTGAGAAAGATAGTGAATGAAAATTATTTTTTCTTATTTGCCAGTCCAAAATTAAATAGTTACTTCTGGAGTTCAGAGGTGGGAGAGACTAGAGACAGTAGGAAAAAGAGAGAGAGAGAGAGAAAGGGAGATATCCTGAATGTGTGGAGCTGTGGGCCTCATCTTTCATTTCCATGGGCCAAGTTCTGGGCAGGGGAAGGAGGTAAAAGAATCCTATTCTCCTTTACATTTGGAGGTCCAAGAGTGAAGGCAATGAATGCTACCTTATTTTGTTTGTTTATTTGTTTGTTTGTTTTTTGATTTGCAACATGCTTGTTCCCACAGAAGCATCCTTGAGTCATGACAACCCATCAAACCAGAGATAGCTAAACACAACACTTGGACAGATAGGTCCAAATGTACCCCCTCTGAATCCTCTCTGACTCCAGTGAAATGTGTGAATAGTTTCCTTGCTGGTAAAGAGTGGCTTGATTGAGATGCTAAGAGCAGGAAGGACCCAGAATTGGCCATGGGGCCATGACAGGGCTTTGCATCTGCAGAGAGGAGTATAGGTAGTGCAGTTATGACGGGAAATGATTTTTCAACTGACACCAACGTTAAGAAATGCCAGAGGCTTCAATAAAGGCCATCATAGAACAGACCAAGACAGAAGAGCGGAGCCCCTCCTTACCAGTGCTACACCTTACAGGGCAAAAGGTGGAGACAATCCTAAAAGAAACTAAGTTTGATGGACTTCCCTGGTGGTCCAGTGGTTAAGACTCTGAGCTCCTAATGCAGGGAGCCCAAGTTCCATCCTTGATTGGGGAACTAGGTCCCACATGTTGCAACCAACTGTTCACATGCTGCAATGAAAATCTCAGATGCCATGTGCTAAGAGCTGGTGCAGCAAAATAAATATTAAAAAAACCCTCAAATAATTAAGAGAATACTGATTTGACAGACTTCAGTTGGCTATCAGTTGAAAATGAAGAAGGGTAAAAATATAAACTTGATTCTAGTTATTGAAAATTAAAGAAGTTTTTATTTTGAAAAATACAGGGAGAGTAAAAATTTTCAGTCTTTAAAACATGCATTATTTCTGTATTTTTTTTGCCATGGCTGTATTTTCCAGAGGTGAAACAAGTGACTTAAATTGTTCTTAGACTGCAGGATCACATATAACTCCCCATGGTGACTATTTTCTTTGAAAACCATAGATAGTAACCAAGCAAGTTATTTCAGCTCTCTGTATTTGACATGCCATTTTGACTCCATCAAAAGCATTTGTTTTCCTTGCAAAGTAGTTTCATTTATCTCTTTTGTGGCAAAACAAATGAAGAGCCTTTTAAAGGAACAGAATGTGGAGGCTCACAGAGGCAAAGTAAGCTGGACATGAGGTTCAGAGAATTATTAATATTAGAGTTGTCTTCAGAGATCACTGAAAGTCAACGTAATTGAGATACCCTGCCTGTGTCTTTGTACTGGCAGAAAATTGGTTAGAAAATGCAAATGTACATCTATGTTCATCAGTGATATTGGTCTGTAATTTTCTTTTTTTGTGGCATCTTTGTCAGGTTTTGGTATTAGGGTGATGGTGGCCTCATAGAATGAGTTTGGAAGTTTACCTTCCTCTGCAATTTTCTGGAAGAGTTTGAGTAGGATAGGTGTCAGCTCTTCTCTAAATTTTTGGTAGAATTCAGCTATGAAGCTGTCTGGACCTGGGCTTTTATTTGCTGGAAGATTTCTGATTACAGTTTCAATTTCCATGCTTGTGATGGGTCTGTTAAGATTTTCTATTTCTTCCTGGTCCAGTTTTGGAAAGTTGTACTTTTCTAAGAATTTGTCCATTTCTTCCATGTTGTCCATTTTATTGGCATATAATTGCTGATAGTAGTCTCTTTATGATCCTTTGTATTTGTGTGTTGTCTGTTGTGATCTCTCCATTTTCATTTCTAATTTTATTGATTTGATTTTTCTCCCTTTGTTTCTTGATGAGTCTGGCTAATGGTTTGTCGATTTTATTTATCCTTTCAAAGAACCAGCTTTTGGCTTTGTTGATTTTTGCTATGGTCTCTTTTGTTTCTTTTGCATTTATTTCTGCCCTAATTTTTAAGATTTCTTTCCTTCTACTAACCCTGGGGTTCTTCATTTTTTCCTTTTCTAGTTGCTTTAGGTGTAGAGTTAGGTTATTTATTTGACTTTTTTCTGCTTTCTTGAGGTATGCCTGTATTGCTATGAACTTTCCCTTTAGCACTGCTTTTACAGTGTCCCATAGATTTTGGGTTGTTGTGTTTTCATTTTCATTCATTTCTATGCATATTTTGATTTCTTTTTTGATTTGTCCCGTGATTTGTTGGTTATTCAGCAGCGTGTTGTTCAGCCTCCATATGTTGGAATTTTTAATAGTTTTTCTCCTGTAATTGAGATCTAATCTTACTGCATTGTGGTTAGAAAAGATGTTTGGAATGATTTCAATTTTTTTGAATTTACCAAGGCTAGATTTATGGCCCAGGATGTGAGATCATACACCATGACCAAGTGGGCTTTATCCCAGGGATGCAAAGATTCTTCAATATCTACAAATCAATCAATGTAATACACCACATTAACAAATTGAAAATAAAAGCCATATGATTATCTCAATATATGCAGAGAAAGCCTTTGATAAAATTCAACATCCATTTATGATAAAAACTCTCCAGAAAGCAGGAATAGAAGGAACATACCTCAACATAATAAAAGCTATATATGACAAACCCACAGCAAACATTATCCTCAATGGTGAAAAATTGAAAGCATTTCCCCTAAAGTCAGGAACAAGACAAGGGTGCCCACTCTCACCCCTACTATTCAACATAGTTTTGGAAGTTTTGGCCACAGCAATCAGAGCATAAAAATAAATAAAAGGAATCCAAATTGGAAAAGAAGAAGTAAAACTCTCACTGGTACAGATGACATGATCCTCTACATAGAAAACTCTAAAGACTCCACCAGAAAATTACTAGAGCTAATCAATGAATATAGTAAAGTTGCAGGGTATAAAATCAACACACATAAATCCCTTGCATTCCTATACACTAATAATGAGAAAATAGAAAATGAAATTAAGGAAATAATTCCATTCACCATTGCAACGAAAAGAATAAATACTTAGGAATATACCTACCGAAAGAAACTAAAGACCTATATATGCTGCTACTGCTGCTGCTAAATCCCTTCAGTCGTGTCTGACTCTGTGCGACCCCATAGACGGCAGCCCACCAGGCTCCCCCATCCCTGGGATTCTCCAGGCAAGAACACTGGAGTGGGTAAAGACCTATATATAGAAAACTATAAAACACTGATGAAAGAAATCAAAGAGGACACTAATAGATGGAGAAATATACCATGCTCATGGATCAGAAGAATCAATATAGTGAAAATGAGTATACTACCCAAAGCAATCTATAGATTCAATGCAATTCCTATCAAGCTACCAATGGTATTTTTCACAGAGCTAGAACAAATAATCTCACAATTTGTATGGAAATACAAAAAACCTCGAATAGCCAAAGCAATCTTGAGAAAGAAGAATGGAACTGGAGGAACCAAACTGCCTGACTTCAGGCTCTACTACAAACCCACAGTCATCAAGACAGTATGGTACTGGCACAAAGACAGAAATATAGATCAATGGAACAAAATAGAAAGCCCAGAGATAAGTCCACACACCTATGGACACCTTATCTTTGACAAAGGAGGCAAGAATATACAATAGGAAAAGACAATCTCTTTACAAGTGGTGCTGGGAAAACTGGTCAACCACTTGTTAAAGAATGAAACTAGAACACTTTCTAACACCATACACAAAAATAAACTCAAAATGGATTGAAGATCTAAACATAAGACCAGAAACTATAAAATTCTTAGAGGAGAACATAGGCAAAACACTCTCTGACATATAACACAGAAGGATCGTCTATGACCCACCTCCCAGAATATTGGAAATGAAAGCAAAAATAAACAAATGGGATCTAATTAAAATTAAAAGCTTCTGCACAACGAAAGAAACTATAGCAAGGTGAAAAGACAACCTTCAGAATGGGAGAAAATAATAGCAAATGAAGCAACTGACAAACAACTAATCTCAAAAATATACAAGCAACTCCTACAGCTCAACTCCAGAAAAATAAACGACCCAATCAAAAAATGGGCCAAAGAACTAAATAGACATTTCTCCAAAGAAGACATACAGATGGCTAACAAACACATGAAAAGATGCTCAACATCACTCATTATCAGAGAAATGCAAATCAAAACCACAATGAGGTACCATCTCATGCCAGTCACAATGGCTGCGATCCAAAAGTCTACAAGCAATAAATGCTGGAGAGATGTGGAGTAAAGGGAACCCTCTTACACTGTTGGTGGGAATGCAAACTAGTACAGCCACTATGGAGAACAGTGTGTAGATTCCTTAAAAAACTGGAAATAGAACTGCCATAACCCAGCAATCCCACTGCTGGGCATACACACCAAGGAAACCAGAATTGAAAGAGACATGTGTACCCCAATGTTCATCGCAGCACTGTTTATAATACGCAGGACATGGAAGCAACCTAGATGCCCATCAGCAGATGAATGGATAAGAAAGCAGTGGTACATATACACAATGGAGTATTACTCAGCCATTAAAAAGAATTCATTTGAATCAGTTGTAATGAGGTGGATGAAACTGGAACCGATTATACAGAGTGAAGTAAGCCAGAAAGAAAAACACCAATACAGTATACTAACGCATATATATGGAATTTAGAAAGATGGTAACGACAGCCCTGTATGCGAGACAGCAAAAGAGACACAGATGTATAGAACAGCCTTTTGAACTTTGTGGGGTGGGGGATGATTTGGGAGAATGGCATTAAAACATGTACAATATCATATAAGAAATGAATTGCCAGTCCAGGTTTGATGCAGGATATAGGAAGCTTGGGGCTGGTGCAATGGGATGACCCAGAGGGATGGTATGGGGAGGGAGGTGGGAGGTGGGTGCATGATGGGGAACACGTGTACACCGTGGCAGATATATGTTGATGTATGGCAAAACCAATACAATATTGTAAAGTAAAAAATATATATATAATAATAAAAATAAATAAATAAAAATAGTAAGCCATAGAATCAGGTTTTCAAATATGTAGTGACATTGAAAATGCTTTTGATGTATTAAATTAAAAAACATAATCTAAAGCTGTAAAATTTTTTTTAAAAAGGAAAAAAAAAGAAAATGTAAATATGGCTCACCTCAGTTTTAGATAGCTTACTTAAGTTAGTTAAGTGTTGGGTGGCTATTTGTAAAAGGAGAGGCCAACATACATCGTCATCATTGTGTAAAAGTATCAGATCAGATCAGATCAGTCGCTCAGTCATGTCTGACTCTTTGCCACCCCACGAATCGCAGCACGCCAGGCCTCCCTGTTCATCACCAACTCCCGGAGTTCACTCAGACTCATGTCCATCGAGTCAGTGATGCCATCCAGCCATCTCATCCTCTGTCGTCCCCTTCTCCTCCTGCCCCCAATCCCTCCCAGCATCAGAGTCTTTTCCAATGAGTCAACACTTCACATGAGGTGGCCAAAGAACTGGAGTTTCAGCTTTAGCATCATTCCTTCCAAAGAAATCCCAGGGCTGATCTCCTTCTGAATGGACTGGTTGGATCTCCTTGCAGTCCAAGGGACTCTCAAGAGTCTTCTCCAACACCACAGTTCAAAAGCATCAATTCTTTGGTGATCAGCCTTCTTCACAGTCCAACTCTCACATCCATACATGACCACAGGAAAAACCATAGCCTTGACTAGACGAACCTTTGTTGGCAAAGTAATGTCTCTGCTTTTGAATATGCTATCTAGGTTGGTCATAACTTTCCTTCCAAGGAGTAAGTGTCTTTTAATTTCATGGCTGCAGTCACCATCTGCAGTGATTTTGGAGCCCAGAAAAATAAACTCTGACACTGTTTCCACTGTTTCCCCATCTATTTCCCATGAAGTGATGGGAGCGGATGCCATGATCTTCGTTTTCTGAATGTTGAGCTTTAAGCCAACTTTTTCACTCTCCACTTTCACTTTCATCAAGAGGCTTTTTAGTTCCTCTTCAATTTCTGCAATAAGGGTGGTGTCATCTGCATATCTGAGGTTATTGAGATTTCTCCCGGCAATCTTGATTCCAGCTTGTGTTTCTTCCAGTCCAGCGTTTCTCATGATATACTCTGCATAGAAGTTAAATAAACAGGGTGACAATATACAGCTTTGATGTATTCCTTTTCCTATTTGGAACCAGTCTGTTGTTCCATGTTCAGTTCTAACTGTTGCTTCCTGACCTGCATACAAATTTCTCAAGAGGCAGATCAGTGGGTCTGGTATTGCCATCTCTTTCAGAATTTTCCACAGTTTATTGTGATCCACACAGTCAAAGGCTTTGGCATAGTCAATAAAGCAGAAATAGATGTTTTTCTGGAACTCTCTTGCTTTTTCTATGATCCAGCGGGTGTTGGCAATTTGATCTCTGGTTCCTCTGCCTTTTCTAAAACCAGCTTGAACATCAGGAAGTTCACGGTTCACATATTGCTGAAGCCTTGCTTGGAGAATTTTGAGCATTATTTTACTAGCATGTGAGATGAGTGCAATTGTGTGGTAGTTTGAGCACTCTTTGGCATTGCCTTTCTTTGGGATTGGAATGAAAACTGACCTTTTCCAGTCCTGTTGCCACTGCTGAGTTTTCCAAATTTGCTGGCATATTGAGTGCAGCACTTTCACAGCATCATCTTTCAGGATTTGAAAGAGCTCAACTGGAATTCCATCACCTCTACTAGCTTTGTTTGTAGTGATGCTTTCTAAGGCCCACTTGACTTCACATTCCTGGATGTCTGGCTCTAGGTCAGTGATCACACCATTGTGATTATCTGGGTCGTGAAGATCTTTTTTGTACAGTTCTTCTGTGTATTCTTGCCACCTCTTCTTAATATCTTCTGCTTCTGTTAGGTCCATACCATTTCTGTCCTTTATCGAGCTCATCTTTGCATGAAATGTTCCCTTGGTATCTCTGATTTTTTTGAAGAGATCCCTAGTCTTTCCTATTCTGTTGTTTTCCTCTATTTCTCTGCATTGATCGCTGAAGAAAGCTTTCTTACCTCTTCTTGCTATTCTTTGGAACTCTGCATTCAGATGTTTATATCTTTCCTTTTCTCCTTTGCTTTTCGCTTCTCTTCTTTTCACAGCTATTTGTAAGGCCTTCCCAAACAGCCGTTTTGCTTTTTTGCATTTCTTTTCCATGGAAATGGTCTTGATCCCTATCTCCTGTACAATGTCATGAACCTCATTCCATAGTTCATCAGGCACTCTATCTATCAGATCTAGGCCCTTAAATCTATTTCTCACTTCCACTGTATAATCATAAGGGATTTGATTTAGGTCATACCTGAATGGTCTAGTGGTTTTCCCTACTTTCTTCAATTTCAGTCTGAATTTGGCAATAAGGAGTTCATGGTCTGAGCCACAGTCAGCTCCTTGTCTTTGTTGACTGTATAGAGCTTCTCCATCTTTGGCTGCAAAGAATATAATCAATCTGCTTTTGGTGTTGACCATCTGGTGATGTCCATGTGTAGAGTCTTCTCTTGTGTTGTTGGAAGAGGGTGTTTGCTACGACCGGTGCATTTTCTTGGCAAAACTCTATTAGTCTTTGCCCTGCTTCATTCCGTGTTCCAAGACCAAATTTGCCTGTTACTCCAGGTGTTTCTTGACTTCCTACTTTTGCATTCCAGTTCCCTATAATGAAAAGGACATCTTTTTTGGGTGTTAGTTCTAAAAGGTCTTGTAGGTCTTCATAGAACCGTTCAACTTCAGCTTCTTCAGTGTTACTCGTTGGGGCATAGACTTGGATTACTGTGATAATGAATGGTTTGGCTTGGAAACGAACAGAGATCATTCTGTCGTTTTTGAGATTGTATCCAAGTACTGCATTTCAGACTCTTTTGTTGACCATGATGGCCACTCCATTTCTTCTGAGGGATTCCTGCCCGCAGTAGGAGATATAATGGTCATCTGAGTTAAATTCACCCATTCCAGTCCATTTGAGTTCGCTGATTCCTAGAATGTCGACGTTCACTCTTGCCATCTCTTGTTTGACCACTTCCAATTTGCCTTGATTCATGGACCTGACATTCCAGGTTCCTATGCAATATTGATCTTTACAGCATCGGACCTTGCTTCTATCACCAGTCACTTCCACAGCTGGGTATTCTTTTTGCTTTGGCTCCATCCCTTCTTTCTTTCTGGAGTTATTTCTCCACTGATCTTCAGTAGCATATTGGGCACCTACTGACCTGGGGAGTTTCTCTTTCAGTATCCTATCATTTTGCCTTTTCATACTGTTCATGGGGTTCTCAAGGCAAGAATACTGAAGTGGTTTGCCATTCCCTTCTCCAGTGGACCACATTCTGTCAAATCTCTCCACCATGACCCGCCCATCTTGGGTTGCCCCACGGGCATGGCTTAGTTTCATTGAGTTAGACAAGGCTGTGGTCCTAGTGTGATTAGATTGACTAGCTTTCTGTGAGTATGGTTTCAGTGTGTTTGCCCTCTGATGCCCTCTTGCAACACCTACCGTCTTACTTGGGTTTCTCTTACCTTGGGCGTGGGGTATTTCTTCACGGCTGCTCCAGCAAAGCACAGCCATTGCTCCTTACCTTGGACGAGGGGTATCTCCTCACTGCTGTCCTTCCTGACCTTCAACTTGGGATAGCTCCTCTAAAGTATAGTCAAGTGTATATTCAAATCAAGTACAGCAGAGAGTTTGCAACAAATAAAATTTTCTACTTTTCTCTTGTTGTTTGCTCTCATGAAAGATAATATGGACAAATGATGAGTTGTGGAATTTTAGAGGAGAGAGAAACCTCAGAGCATCTAGTCTAGTGGCTTTCAGATCCAAGAGCACTTTTTTCCCTTTGGCCATGCTATGTGACATATGGGATTTTACCTCCCTGACCAGGGGTTGAACCTGTGGCCCCTGCATTGGAAGAGTGGAGTCTTAACCACTGGATTGTCAGGGAGATCTCCCAAGAGTACTTTTACAACAAATATTTTATAATATACCTCTGATACTGCTGCTAAGTCACTTCAGTCGTGTCTGACTCTGTGTGACCCCATACCCGGCGGCCCATCAGGCTCCTCTGTCCCTGGGATTCTTCAGGCAAGAATACTGGAGTGGGTTGCCATTTCCTTCTCCAGATATACCTCTACTATCCTAAAATAAAACTTATAAATAAATTTTATACACATAACTAAAAGTGTCTTAACTATAAGTGAGAAAGAAGATGAAAGTAATTTATTATGACATATATATATATATATGTGTATATATTTCATAGTGAATAACTTTAAGGTTAAAAGACAAACAGGAGCTATTCTGTATAAGCAAAAGGAAAAATGCAAGCATAGAAGTACACATAGATAGTGGAATATAAACTATTTAGTAGGACAAGTACATATTAAAACTGTGCAAAAAGTATTTTTCTTTCATATGTAAAACAGAGTTAGGTTCTAGGCTTAATTAATTAAGACTTTTCATCTACCTCAATGTTAGAGGGACCTTAGAAATGAGGTCAATGACAGCAGGACAATTAGTGGTTTCCCCAGACTACTAAGCATTGTAGGATAACTAACATCCCTGTCCACACTTGCTAAATACCAGTGTGTCAGTTCAGTTCAGTTGCTCAGTCGTGTCTGACTCTTTGCCACCCCATGAATCGCAGCACACCAGGCCTACCTGTCCATCACCAACTCCTGGAGTTCACTCAGACTCATGTCCATCAAGTCAGTGATGCCATCCAGCCATCTCATCCTCTGTCGTCCCCTTCTCCTCCTGCCCCCAATCCCTCCCAGCATCAGAGTCTTTTCCAATGAGTCAACTCTTCGCATGAGGTGGCCAAAGTCCTGGAGTTTCAGCTTTAGCATCATTCCTTCCAAAGAAATCCCAGGACTGATCTCCTTCTGAATGGACTGGTTGGATCTCCTTGCAGTCCAAGGGACTCTCAAGAGTCTTCTCCAACACCACAGTTCAAAAGCATCAATTCTTCGGTGATCAGCCTTCTTCACAGTCCAACTCTCACATCCATACATGACCACAGGAAAAACCATAGCCTTGACTAGACAGACCTTTGTTGGCAAAGTAATGTCTCTGCTTTTGAATATGCTATCTAGGTTGGTCATAACTTTCCTTCCAAGGAGTAAGCGTCTTTTAATTTCACGGCTACAGTCACCATTGCAGTGATTTTGGAACCCCCAAAAATAAAGTCTGACACTGTTTCCACTGTTTCCCCATCTATTTCCCATGAAGTGATGGGACCGGATGCCATGATCTTCATTTTCTGAATGTTGAGCTTTAAGCCAACTTTTTCACTCTCCACTTTCACTTTCATCAAAAGGCGTTTTAGTTCCTCTTCACTTTTTGCCATAAGGGTGGTGTCATCTGCATATCCGAGGTTATTGATATTTCTCCCAGCAATCTTGATTCCAGCTTGTGCTTCTTCCAGTCCAGCGTTTCTCATGATGTACTCTGCATATAAGTTAAAGAAGCAGGGTGACAATATACAGCCTTGATGTACTCCTTTTCCTATTTGGAACCAGTCTGTTGTTCCATGTCCAGTTCTAACTGTTGCTTCCTGACCTGCATATAGGTTTCTCAAGAGGCAGGTCAGGTGGTCTGGTATGCCCATCTCTTTCAGAATTTTCCACAGTTTATTGTGATCCACACAGTCAAAGGCTTTGGCATAGTCAATAAAGCAGAAATAGATGTTTTTCTGGAACTCTCTTGGTTTTTCCATGATCCAGCGGATGTTGGCAATTTGATCTCTGGTTCCTCTGCCTTTTCTAAAACCAGCTTGAATATCAGGAAGTTCATGGTTCACATATTGCTGAAGCCTGGCTGGAGAATTTTGAGCATTACTTTACTAACATGTGAGATGAGTGCAATTGTGTGGTAGTTTGAGCACTCTTTGGCATTGCCTTTCTTTGGGCTTGGAATGAAAACTTACCTTTTCCAGTCCTGTGGCCACTGCTGAGTTTTCCAAATTTGCTGGCATATTGAGTGCAGCACTTTCACAGCATCATCTTTCAGGATTTGGAATAGCTCAACTGGAATTCCATCACCTCTACTAGCTTTGTTTGTAGTGATGCTTTCTAAGGCCCACTTGACTTCACATTCCAGGATGTCAGGCTCTAGGTCAGTGATCACACCATCATGATTATCTGGGTCATGAAGATCTTTTTTGTATAGTTCTTCTGTGTATTCTTGCCACCTCTTCTTAATATCTTCTGCTTCTGTTAGGTCCATACCATTTCTGTCCTTTATCGAGCCCATCTTTGCGTGAAATGTTCCCTTGGTATCTCTAATTTTCTTGAAGAGATCTTTAGTCTTTCCCATTCTGTTGTTTTCCTCTATTTCTTTGCATTGATCTCTGAGGAAGGCTTTCTTATCTCTTCTCGCTATTCTTTGGAACTCTGCATTCAGATGATTATATCTTTCCTTTTCTCCTTTGCTTTTTACTTCTCTTCTTTTCACAGCTATTTGTAAGGCCTCCTCAGACAGCCATTTTGCCTTTTTGCATTTCTTTTTCTTGGAGATGGTCTTGATCCCTGTCTCCTGTACAATGTCATGAACCTCCTTCATATTTCATCAGGCACTCTATCAGATCTAGTCCCTTAAATCTATTTCTCACTTCCACTGTATAATCATAGGGTTTTGATTTAGGTCATACCTGAATGGTCTAGTGGTTTTCCCCACTTTCTTCAATTTCAGTCTGAATTTGGCAGTAAGGAGTTCATGGTCTGAGCCACAGTCAGCTCCCAGTCTTGTTTTTGCTGACTGTATAGAGATTCTCCATCTCTCCATCTTCTCCATGATTGAGGGTAGGACTTCTTAATGTACTAATGTGTTAAGAATTTCCTAGAGAGATAAGAGTGTATGTAGTGTTTCTTAAAAGGACTTGTCCCATAGAACTCTTTCCATGATCAATACTTTTGGAATGTTGATTTTGGAGGCAGCATGTTTAGCAAATGCTCTGGACCTAGATTTTCTGGGTTCAGATGCCACCTCCTCCACCAGTGACCCTGGATAAACCCTTTCATCTTTTCAGCTTCTTCCAAGGTAAAATAGAAATAATGGTAACTACCTTACAAAATTTTTAGGAAACTTTTTGATTTGATATTTTAAAGTGTTTTGAATACCGACTGGTATTAATAAATACTCTGTGATGGGTGCATGTGTGTGTGTGTGTGTGTGCATGCATGTGTGTGTGTGTGCATGTGTTGTGTTCAGTAAATTAATGAATACATCCACCTCTCTTGCCTTGTCTGCTAGTTTCCTATACTCCCTGGGCTCCTTTGTCAATACTTGAAGCTTCATTGCCTTAATACTTAGGAATAATTATCAAGCATGTACTTGGTGCTTGATAAATGTTGGTTGAAAATAAATGGATACATCGATCTCATTCCATAGTAGGAGGTCAGTAAGTATGTTATCATTATGAACAACCAAGTTAAAGAACACTCACATTTTAACATTGATAACAATTGGTTCTGGAGGAGCAGAATCCAGCAAATAACTCTAGTCAACATTCTGGTGCTCAGAGTGCATAGGTAAGGAAAAAAAAACAATCTCTGTTTTACTCCCAGAGTGTGTTACATACCATATCAGAACTCTGGAGAATAGACTTTAACTAGTTAATCAAAGAATTAGATTAAGGACACTTAGCTAACTTTTTCAGCTTTTTCTCAAAGTCTTAATTAAAGTTACTAATTTATCCAAAAGCACTACTTTCCCTTATATATACCTGAAGACCCGGGTGTATATACTTGCTAATGAACTTGCTAATCTCAAGTTCACCTTGGTGCATACTGACCATGTGTTTCCAGACAATTCAACCAAAATTTTGAATTGTTGGAAAGGAATAGTTGAGCTAAAAAAATGCAGTTGATAGACATGAGGTAAAAAATGGATTGAAAAAACTAAGGAACAATTTTAGAAAGAAGATAGAAGACTAGAGTGACTTAGAATTTGCACTACATGGAAAAAGGAGTCAAATATTAAGCTTCCTGGACAGAGGCAAGGAGAAGAAGCAGGAGCACCAGACAGGTTGGGGGGCCCATGAGTGGTCTTTCTTAGAAAAAAGCTATAGGTCATCGCTATTTGGAGGAATCTTACTGGTTGTGATATTCCGTATAATGTCATCTGAAAGTAAACTGAAAGGTAATCAATCCAAAACCATTTGTTAAGACTCATCATGAAAATAGGGCTTCCTTGGGGACTTAGATGATGAAGAATCCACCTGAAATACAGGAGACCCGGCTCCATCCCTGGGTCTGGAAGATCCCCTAGAGAAGGGAATGGCAACCCACTCCAGTATTCTTGCCTGGAGAATCCCATAGACCCAGGAGCCTGGAGTGCTACAGTCCATGGGGTCTCAAAGAGTTGGACACAACTGAGCCACTGAGCACAAAGTACACATCATGAAAATAGATTGAAAAGAAGAGAGATTTGTTGTAATGCAGTGTTTTTCAAAGTGGGGTTCCCAGGTCCCTGAGCCCTAAGGATGCATTCTTGGGTATCTGAGAATTCTCAGCAAGACTTTCCAGATATGTTTTTATTATGGTGTGTCAAGCTAACCACTCCTCCAAATCAACAAATAGATAATCTGGATTATCTGTATGCCACATTATTGGGTGGACATATGGCCGATATTTCTGTTCATTTCAGTGCCCGAGTTTACTGTGGTGTAGAGAGAATAACAGTTCAGTTCAGTCGCTCAGTCGTGTCCTACTCTTTGCAAATAGAGAGAATAACAAGCAGATGAAATCTGAAAGTGAAATGCTCACACCAAGTGAGAGCCAAATGATGCCATGGTGAGCTGAAGTGAAGTCAGTTCAGCTGAAGCTGAAGTCAAATGACTCTGTGACTCAGGAATATTTAGAAAACATCACCCAATTCTGTTTGTCTATACTGTTTACATCAGAGTTGCTAGAGGAATCCTACCATGCTTTATCCTAAATCCTGATCTGTGAACAGAACATACTGGAGGTGGGAAACCTTTATATATATATTAGGAGGACCTAGGAGTAGAAAGCAATCTAAACTCTGCTTCTAGGTTTTGAGTCTATTGGATGTGGCAATACCCACAAAGATTTATGGCTGAGGAGTATGTCTAGGAAGGTAGGGTTGTTGTCAGTACAATGGTGCTTCCTGTGCCTTAGCCAGGCATAGATATGGTAGAGGGGATTGGATGATGGAAGGAACTTGGTGGACAGAAAAGAGGGCACACTTCATAATGACCTGCATGTGCTGACAATGGATTTCTCCATAAACATAACTGTGGACAGAGGGTTTGAAGATCAGATAGTCACTTTCCCTGGTCAGTCACACTCTCTCCTACCATACATATGCCTTGATGAGAGCTTGGGGTAAAGCAAGGCAAATTGACTCTGAGATTAAGTTTCTACTGTCCTGAAAGTGAAAGCATTAATCGCTCAGTCATGTCCTACTCTGCAACCTCATGGACTGTAGCCCTCCAGGCTCCTCTGTCCTTGGAATTCTGCAGGCAAGAATACTGGAGTGGGTTTCCATTCTCTTCTCCAGGGGATCTTTCTGACCCAGGGTTCAAACCCGGGTCTCCTGCACTGCAGGCAGATTTTTTTCTATCTGAGCCACCAGGGAAGCCCTAGCAGAGGACAGCTAAAAAGGAAAAATTAAATTGAGTCACTGAAATAATGAAGAAAGTAAGCTTTAGATACACCAAAATTTATAGACAAAAGTTCATACCTCTATGATATCAATTATAGGCACACCAGCTCAAATGAAGCTGGACCATGATAGATAAGTCCCCATTCTTATTGAGAGCTGTGAATTATTTTTAAACAAAATAAGATTGTGTGTTGCATTAAATTAACGTTCATTAGAATTGTATTTGTTTTGTAGTTTTGTTTTATGTTTAACTAGTTTTGACTTTTTAATTGTTTAAGAGCTGAATTCTACCCAACTTTATGCTTTTACATATTGACTAACATAATACCACTAATTCACATCCCAGCATTGTCATCTACTAGAATGTTTTCCTTTAATAGAGGTCCAGAAGATTTTACATATGAGAAACACTACTGTCAAGACAAGGACAATAAACTTCAGGGAATCCTAGAACATGAAACTAAGAAGTAAAACTTGGACATTGATTTTTAGCTTTGATCAGAAACTGGCCAGCACTAATGCTGTGAATGGCAGCCCACTCCAGTGTTCTTGCCTGGAGAACCTCAGGGACGGGGAAGCCTGGTGGGCTGCCGTCTATGGGGTTGCACAGAGTCGGACACGACTGAAGTGACTTAGCAGCAGCAGTAGCAATGCTGCAAAACAATTTTAGTTAATTATAGGAGCTACTTTTGTATAAATAAAATCATTCATTCTCAATCAACATTTAGTGCATTGAGCATTTATTAGATATCAGACCTTGTGCTAGGAACTGTGAATATACGAAGTAAAACATGACTCCTGCTTTCAAATGGGGCCTTTAACTATAGGGAAATGTATGTATACAATTGGACTTCCCCAGTGGCTCAGCAATTCAGGAGCCACAGGAGACCCAGGTTTGATCCCTTGGTCGGGAAGATCCCCTGGAGGAGGGCATGACAACCTGCTTCAGTATTCTTGCCTGGAGAATCCCATGGACAGAGGAGCCTGGTGGGCTACAGTCCACAGGGTTGCAAAGAGTTGGACAAGACTGAAGCGACTTAGCAGGTACACATGTATTCTAAGATAATGCTATGCTTGGAGTCTGAACAATATTTCAGTGAGAACACAGCATATTATTAGTCCCCCTTTTGTAGAAGTAGATGTGGTATGTTGCAAAAGTGGTTCAAAATGTACCCCCTCCCTGGGTCCATGACCTTGTAATTCTCCCTTGTAGAAGTGGACTCTCTTTTCCCACTCCTTGATCTTGGGCTGATCTTTTGACTTGCTTTGGCAGATAGGATGCATCAGCCATGACAATGTATCAGTTCTGTGCCATCATGCACTCCACTCCTGTTTTTGAAACCCTTGTTGCCACCATGTGAACAGGCCCAGGAGAGCTTCCTGGAGCATGAGACAGGGCGTGGAGCAGAGGTGAGCTCTCTGGCTAAGGATCCCCTTCATGTCCCCACTGACAGCTAAGCACGGACACGCAGGGAAACCCAGCTAAGACCACATGGACCAGAAGAGTTGAGCCCAGCTTAAATTGGCAACCCATAAAATTATGAGATAAATACATGATTGTTGTTTTAAGCCACTGAATTTTGGAATGGTGTGTTATACAAGAAATGCTGAGACAGTCGTTTGCAGAACACTTTACCAGGGAGGTAACAATTGACCTGGGCATTGAAGGAAGAGGTTTCTACAGACAGAAAAGAGTGGGGAAGAAAGGGTGTTTCCAGCAAAATAGGACACATAAGCAAAGGCATGGGGACTTGTATTCATGGTGTTCTGGCAACAACCACACTGTAGTTTTGGGCGTGAAGAGTTTAGATCAAGAATACGAAGGGCTGAAGACAAGATGATAAGGTATGGGAAGAGAAGTCTTTATAAGTGGTAATAATAATAACTTATCAAAGTGTCAGAGAAGGAGAATGGGGAGGGTGCCTATGAAAGGATCACTTTGCAGGAGAATATGGTCAGCTGTGTTCAGTGAGATCTGTTAAAGTGAGGATAAGGAAAAATTGATTGGATTTAGCAGTGATGAGAAAGACACTGGTGATTTCTGAAGAGTGATTGTTTTGTGCATGCAGGCTCTTTCCTTCCAGAAAGGAAATTGTCTTACAGAAAAGAAAATAAAAAATAGTGAAGACAGCTCTAGTTTATTATCACATCATCAAGCTCAGATGAGCATCTTCCGTGTGTGAATTCTAGGGTTTATATGCAGGGTAATCTCTTGCTCTGTCTCAGCTAAGTGCAGCTTGTGATTTCTTCTTTCCTGCTGATCATGCAGGTGTTAGGTTTTTTCCCTCCTCCATAATGAGGATGTATTGCTTGTGAGCTACAGGAGATGCAACTTATTTCTTGATGTCTCTATTAAGCATCTCTCGGTAACTTCAAATGCCTGAGATCATTATAGTCTTTGGACTTTATCATTGGCACTTATATAACACACCTTTGGGAATAACTCTGAGCACATGGATTTGGAATAAGCACCAATTCTCTGTGGAATTAGGGGAAATAGAAAAGGATTAAAAGAAAACCTGTAAAAAATCTTTTAGAACTGAACTGCATAGATCTGGAAATGCGTCTTCTACATTGTGTTCTTTCTAAAAAATGATACAAAACCAAAACGTGGATTCTGTCATTTCCCCACTATTGACTCCCCATGGCTACAAGAAATCTAAAGTCTCCTCCTTCTCTTGATGCATTTAGTTAAATCCCTAACATTTACCACAGCAGTTACATCCTGGCTCCTCAGTCCCAGAAGAAGATAGCCCTGGCCTATAGCAATCCACCATTTATTGCTCTTGTTCCTCCTACTAGCACCTCTGCAGCAAGCTGCACCTCAGTGCTTCATCATATAGGCTTCTGGAATTTTGGCCAACGGGAGATCACAAAGTATTTGCGGCTCAGTAATGCAGATGATGCCACCCTTATGGCAGAAGGTGAAGAACTAAAAAGGCTGTTGATGAAAGTGAAAGAGGAGAGTGAAAAAGTTGGCTTAAAGCTCAACATTCAGAAAATGAAGATCATGGCATCTGGTCCCATCACTTCATGGGAAATATATGGGGAAACAGTGGAAACAGTGTCAGACTTTATTTTTGGGGGCTCCAAAATCACTGCAGATGGTGATTGCAGTCATGAAATTAAAAGACGCTTATGCCTTGGAAGGAAAGTTATGACCAACCTAGATAGCATATTGAAAAGCAGAGATATTACTTTGCCAACAAAGATCCATCTAGTCAAGGCTATGGTTTTTCCTGTGGTCATGTATGGATGTGAGAGTTGGACAGTGAAGAAAGCTGAGCACCGAAGAATTGATGCTGTTGGAGAAGACTCTTGAGAGTCCCTTGGACTGCTAGGAGATCCAACCAGTCCATCCTATAGGAGATCAGTCCTGGGTGTTCATTGGAAGGACTGATGCTGAAACTCCAATACTTTGGCCACCTCATGCAAAGGGTTAACTCACTGGAAAGGACCCTGATGCTGGGAGGGATTGGGGGCAGGAGGAGAAGGGGATGACAGAGGATGAGATGGCTGGATGGAATCACCGACTCAATGGACGTGAGTTTGGGTGAACTCTGGGAGTTGGTGATGGACAGGGAGGCCTGGCCTGCTGCGATTCACAGGGTCGCAAAGAGTTGGACACGACTGAGCGACTCAACTGAACTGAAGCAGACTACATACAAAGACTGTTAGAGTCTAGACATCACTGGACATAATGTTACATCAGTTCCCTCATCACTTTTCCGTCACCGAAATCATACTGCTAGTGCTGGCATGTTGTGTACGTGTGTGTGTGTACATGTGTGTGTACTTGTGTGTGTGTGTGTGTGTGTACATGTATGTGGAAAATTCTTGTTTGTCACTCATAATGACCCCATCTCTTTGGAGCAGTCCTGAAAAAATCTGAACACCTTCGCTGAACTCCAAAGCATCATTTACCTCATCCTAGTTCCTGAGTATCAAGGGCACATTTCTCTCCAGTCCTAGTTGCCATTTGTTAGGGAAATTAAGTAGTCTTGTTTTAAGCTTCAGAGACACAGCAATGCAGGCCTCTGACCTTGCTTCTAACCTGCCAGGATGCTGCTCTGACTGGGAGTGACTGTGAGTGACTGCCTGCTGTGAGTGCAAGATTTGCAGCACCATAGATAAGATGGGGGAGGAATCTTGAGATTGTTGAGCCCCTGGAGGAGGTCTGGCCAACCACTCCCAGGACGTAACAACATTCCCAGATTTACAGAACAAAACAGCGTTAACATGAAACCAGAGCTGCAATTTGCTCACACATTGATGATGCTCTCAGTTTGCCTCCTGGGATTATAAGCGGGAACTCGGAATTGCAGTCTTTGAAGTCTCACTCATGGAGTGGACATGCTGCCTGGGACCCTTTCCCAATTAGGACTCCAGATGTGCTGTGACAGGAGACTTCCCAGCTCTGTTTGAGTCTGGGTGTTGGTTGAAACCCAATTTGGTGATGTATTCTCTGATCTTTCTATTTCTCTTTTCTTTTAATGTTAGTATGTTGAAAGTAAGCTAGATAATTCTCTAAAAAATAAATGCATTATTTATTTGTATATAACAAGTGGCTTATTTTGTTAACAAATCCTTTGAACCTGAGACGAAAGTGAAAACTTTTGGCAAAACACCATTGGCTCTTGGGGTTGGCAGACCTCATTTCCGTGGAGGGAAGGAGTTGAGTCTCCTCTCTCCATGTAAGCCTCCCCTCATCTAAAGTAAACCTCTGGGATATCCTCTTTACCTCCTCATCCATTTTCACTTTTCTCTATCCATCTTTTCCTCCAGTTTGCCCTCAGATTTCATGTTGTTAGGTGTGGGTCTTTCTGCTTCAACAAGTCTTTTTTTGAACCCAAACTCCATTTCTCCTCTGCTGGGAACTATGACTAGAAAAGCCATAGCCCCTTTTCTGAGGAAGATCCCCAAACACTTGCCTTTTAAATCCACTAGAGACTACCAGACTAGAATCTTTTCCAAAGCAGGTAACGTGCCACTCTGGACATCCCCTGGGTCTGCCTCTGCGCTTGCCACCTTGTAGGTGCTCCAAATACATACTTATTCACCTGTTCTTGAACTCTTGGCGCCTCAGTTCTCTCCTGAATGGTATTAATAATATTATCTGCCTCAAGGTGTAGTTGGTAGGAATTATAATAACGCATGTTAGCCTAGAACATAGTCAGTGCTGGGCAAGTGTAAGATGTCATAAGTATTATTCCATGCACTTTCCCAGGCCTGGGTGTACAGCCTGAACGAATCAGAAATAGTAGTCTATTCCTTAAAAAAATTACATTTTAGGGGAAGATAGCTATTTAACAACTAATAATAATGAGGTTAAACAAACAAACAAAGATCTTTCTGTTGTCTTAAATTTCGCATGTCTACACACTCCATTTCAGTTGAAAACTTTCTTATGTTGTATGCAGGACAAATACCATTCTTCCCATTTTGCAGATGAGAAAATCGAGGCTTCAGTGGAATATGTGATCTTCCTAAGTTTTTATACCTTATGTAAGTGCTCTGACTTCAAGGCTAAGGTGTCCTCCACTGTTTCAGGTTCTTCCTTCCAAACCAACCTCTCTCTCCTGGGACAGATAAATACATGAAGCCTCTGAACACACATGACCAGAATGCTGGATGCTGTCAATGCTATTGGGATAGGCTTTTATTTGAACGATACAAAGGGATGTTTTTCCTAAAAGTTTGCTCATACAGGTGGATTATATATTGTTTATTTATTCATTTTGGCAGTATGATCTAGGACTTTCTGACATCCTTCCAGAATAATCTAGTACAGTTCCATTGAGTGAAAGCAGCTCCCTTCTCCTGAAGGGGCCAGTTGGTCCTTCAGGGAAGTACATTCGGCAAATTGCACACTGCAGTTTTCACTTTCACTGTGCTTCTGGATCAGTAGTCTAATTAAACTATGGAATCTTGGAATCTTGTTGAGTCATGTATGACAGTTTCAGCTAATTGAGAGTAAGTCATATCACTGATCTTGTTAAGTACTTTTCTTGTACTCCAAGTAAAGACTGCTGAAGCAACAATAATTACTTCAAGAATAAGCATATATTTGAACATTGTTTCCAAGGATGATATATTTCAAGCATGCTACCTGTGTTATCCCTAAACAAAAGGGATAATTAGATGTTTATTTCTGTATCTAAGGAGACTATTTTGAAAGAATGTACTTTGCTTGCTCAAAGTAAATTTCAACTTGGAAAACAAACCTTAGTGACATACAAAATAGTCTTTACTTTTTAAATTCAGGGATAATTGGTTTAAAAATAACCTATAAAAACAAGTCCAAAGTGACAAATGGCAATAAGAACACACATATCAATAATTACCTTAAATGTATGTGGATTAAATACTCCAGCCAAAAAACATAGACTAGCTGAAAAAAATAAGCCTTTTATACCTTATCCACAGGAGACCCACTTCAGATCTAGAGACACATACAGACTGAAAGTGAGGGGATGGAGAAAGGTATTCCATGCAAATGGAAATCAAAAGAAAGCTGGAGTACCAATACTCATCAGAGAAAACAGACTTTAAAATAAAGACTGTTACAAGAGACAAATAAAGACAGTACACAATAATCAAGGGATCAATCCAAGCAGAAGATATAACATTGTAAATATATACACACCCAGCACAGGAGCACTTCAATGTATAAGGCAAATGTTGACTAGATATCCCTGTCTTTTCCTTATCTTAAAGGTAAAGCACTCAATCTTTCACTGTTAAATTTGATGTTGGTTATAGGTTACTTGCAGACTCCTTTTTATCAAGTTGGGGAAGTTTCCTGCTCAAATTCCAATACCTAGCTTGTTGAGAGCTGTATGAAAGGGCACTGCTTTTTGTCGATTTTTTTTTTTTTTTTGCATCTGTTGAGATAATCACATGGTTTTTGTTCATTGTTCTGTTGTTTGGTATATTTCATTAATTCTGGGGATAGCATTGCAGATTGATAGTTGTTTCCTCAGTATTTTAAAGATGTTGCTCTACTCTTATTTTGCTTGCTTTGTTTCTTAAAGGAGATCTTCTGGGCTCCCTTTGTTTTTTCCTGTAAGTAGCATGTCTTTTTCCTCTGGTTGCTTCTAAGGTTTTTCTTTATTGCTGTTTTTGAGCAATGTGCTTCTGCTGTGCCAGGCTTTAGTTTTCTTAATGTTTCTTGAGATTGGAATTTATTTAATTCCTTAGATATGTGGCTTTACATTTACTAATAAATTAGGAAAGTATTTATGTACTAATTTTCAAATATTGTTTGTCTCTCCCTTCCAAGAGACTTTAGCTACTAATATATTAGGTTGTCTGGAGTATTAAAATTTCACAGCTTCCTGATGGTCTATTTAAAAAATTATTCTTCCTCTCATTTTTGGTAGTTTCTATTGCCAAGTCTTCAAGTTCACTAATCTTTTCTTCTACAGTGTGTAATTGGTTATGAATCCTTTCCAATGTTATTTTTCTTATCCTACTTGTAATCTTTACTTCTAGAAATTTGTCTTGGGTATCTTAAAAATATTTTGCAATTTCTGATTAACTTATTTTTCTCCTCATTAGGGATTGCATTTTACTTTCTTATTTGGATACCTGCCAATGTTTGATTGGATGTCATATGTTGTGAATTTTACCTTGATGCTTAAAGAATGTTTTTATATTCCTATAAATGGAAAATAAAACATTGAACTTTGAACATCTTGGGCTTTGCTAATGGATGCAGTTCAGCTACTTGGAATTTTTCTGACTCTTTCAGCTCTTGCTTTTAAGATATGTTAAGCAGGTTGGAGCTGTCCTCAGTCTAGGGGTAAATATTTCTCACTACTGAGGTAAAACCCTTTATAATGAGGTTTTTCCAGTCTAGCTATTGGATATAAGTACTATTCTCAGCCCTGTGTGAACACTGAATATTGTGACCTGTAATCGCTTTAGGTACTTCTTTTCCAAGCCTTGGGGAATTTTTTACACATTATACCTAATGCTGGTCAATAGTCAGTGAATCAGCTATGGGTATACATGTGTTCCCTACCCTTAAGCCCCCACCTCCCTCCCTCCCCATCCCATCCCTCATGGTCATCCCAGTGCACCAGCCCTGAGCACCCTGTGAGAATTGATTTTCAAAGTCATTTCAGAAAGGCCCCAACCTTCTGCAATGTATTACATATACAAGGAAAAATGCTTTGAATACACCTATGCTATTATATGCAGAGTACATCATGAGAAACGCTGGGCTGGAAGAAACACAAGCTGGAATCACGACTGCCAGGAGAAATATCAATAACCTCGGATATGCAGATGACACCACCTTTATGGCAGAAAGTGAAGAGGAACTAAAAACCTCCTGATGAAAGTGAAAGAGGAGAGTGAAAAAGTTGGCTTAAAGTTTAACATTCAGAAAACTAAGGTCATGGCATCTGGTCCCATCACTTCATGGGAAATAGATGGGGAAACAGTGGAAACAGTGTCAGACTTTATTTTTGGGGGCTCCAAACTCACTGCAGATGGTGATTGCAGCCATGAAATTAAAAGACGCTTACTCCTTGGAAAGAAAGTTATGACCAACCTAGATAGCATATTCAGAAGCAGAGACATTACTTTGCCAACAAAGGTTCGTCTAGTCAAGGCTATGGTTTTTCCAGTGGTCATGTATGGATGTGAGAGTTGGACTGTGAAGAAAGCTGATCACCGAAGAATTGATGCTTTTGAACTGTGGTGTTGGAGAAGACTCTTGAGAGTCCCTTGGACTGCAAGGAGATCCAACCAGTCCATTCAGAAGGAGGTCAGTCCTGGGTGTTCTTTGGAAGGACTGATGCTGAAGCTGAAGCTCCAGTACTTTGGCCACCTCATGCGAAGAGTTGACTGATTGGAAAAGACTGATGCTGGGAGGGATTGGGGGCAGGAGAAGGGGACGCCAGAGGATGAGATGGCTGGATGGCATCACCGACTCGATGGACGTGAGTTTGGGTGAACTCCAGGAGTTGGTGATGGACAGGGAGGCCTGGCGTGCTGCAATTCATGGGGTGGCAAAGAGTCGGACATGACTGAGCAATTGAACTGAACTGATGCTACAGTTATTTCCTCCACTAAGGCAGAAAAATAAAGTAACATATTTAGAATGAATATTTCCCTCTTAGATTTGAGTACTTATTTTTTGAGGAGTGACTGATGAGAAAATAATATCCCACTTGGGATTTTCTCTACTTTAGTATTAACCTTGCTAATCCTGGTATATCAAATTTAGAAAATATAGTAACTAAAATATATTACATATATAATAAAAGTATAGTAAATAATGTTTTGTCTTTATTTTCTCAGTCTTTATTTTAAAATTTTCTCAGAAAAACCAATTAATTATAATACTGTAGGGATTATTTTGAAAGTTTTTCTTACTCAAAAATTTAGACAGATTTCAGTAGGAGTGCTTGTTGTACCCACAGAAGGCCTGTCAACAATCATATCATAGAGGAATTATGCAGCCCAGAATCATTTTGTAGCAAAGAGAACTTAGAAAAATATTGAGAATATTCTTAGCTTCACTACTCTTGATAAGGCCAGGCCTTAAAAATACAGAAATACGGGACAACATTTTGGCTGAAGTATAACTCTTGATACTTTTAAGTATTTGGTTTGTATAAATTACAGTCAATTTTATTTAAGTGTCTTTTATGTGCTCCTATCAATGTTCCCACTGACTGCTTTTGAAAGCAGAAATGCTATATTCTTTCAGAAAGTTGGAACTTTAATCAATCAATCAAGTGTGAAATAAAATATCATGATTTTATAGATCTTCAACTTGATTTCATTTCTATTTTGTAGACTTTCCTATGCTTTTTTATAATACAATTTTATAGGTTAAATAAATAATCGTTTTTAGCATTGCATATAATTACCCTAATAAGTCTTTTAGAGCATCTGTAGTAGAGCTGCACCATAGGAACCTTAAACTTATGTGAATTCAACAAAATCCACTCAGTCAAGGGAATAAAAGTTTCAAGGAATAGAAATATCAGTTTAGGAGGCCAAAAGATGCTGTATCCTCAGTTAAATTCTTTAAAAGACAATGACTTTAAAGTGTTACTTCCCCAATATGTGCTCCCTAAGCTGTAAAAAATGCTGTTAAGATTCTTCCTCAATTTCTTCTTCCAATATCAGGTCTTTGCCAGGGAGACAAAGAATTTTTCAAGGGATAATTTTGAACATATGCAATCCTCCCTTTGCTTCAATAGCTAATACCTGGACAAATGTGCATCCACTTATAAAGGTCTAAAAGAATGAAAAGAAATCATGTAGAGATCAGGATATTCTACATTCCTTTAAAATTTCCTCACAAAATTTCCAAGTCGCTGAATCACAGATATGAGAGCAAACTGTAATGAAAGGTTTATATTCTACCATTAAGCAAGCACTTTACTTAGGAGATTAGTTCTTCCCACCTGCAACTTCTCTCACACAGGTGATAGCTTTTGCTTTAATTACATAAACTGTACAACGGTTTTAATGTTCATCAAAATAGCATTAATTAGCCAAAAGTTAAGCTAGATGAACTTCAGAATATCTGCAGAATATATGCTTAAAGTATTAAAGTTCTCATTTTCTTTTTCTCTCTGATTGCTCTGAATTTCCAAAAGTATTAGACTTTTTTTGGGAATAATAAGTTAAAAATCTAGGTAGACTATTTCTTGGGTACCACAAACTCTGTGTATGAGGTTCTTCCCCTTATTTGATTCTGATTTATTTTATTGACTACTAGCTACAGGCCAACACATGGCATTTTTAGGGCATTTGGAAAATACTCAGAAAATAAAGGCGCTTCCCGGGGGGCACTAGTGGTAAGGAATCCACCTGCCAAAGCAAGTAGATGCAAGAGACACGAGTTCCATCCCTAGGAAAAGGCAACCCACTCTAGTATTCCTGCCTGAGGAATCCCATGGACAGAGGAGCCTGGCTGGCTATAGTCCTTGTAGTCACAAAGAGTTGAACACGACTGGGCTGCTGAGCACAGGACAGAAAATAAATGAAATGTTATGTCATATTACGAATTTGTCAGTGTTTTTTCTTTCTTCTATTGCTTCAGCAAAATCAGGGTTACAGATATGCAAGCATGAAGTCAGGACTCAGTGGACACTGGGCATCCTCCTCCTGATGTTGGTCATTGCTGTACAAAATATCCCATGGGTATCTGCCAAGAGATCTTTCTCTAACATATGTGGGTTGATAGTAGGACCTGATCTGGTCACCAAGATGAGCTGCTGGTCTGGGATCGGGATGGATGTAGCAAATGGGGAGTCATGGAGTTAATGAGGAAACTTGGGGCTTTTAGAGGAATTGGGTACAGAAATTATGAGGAAGGGTTATATGAATTGTCTATATAGAGGCAAGAGAAGAAAAAGATGCCTTTGTTAGACCTTTGCACTGGGCTACAAAAAAAGGAAAGAGGACATTTAAGTCAGTAAAAAGAGTCCCCAATTTAGGGTGAAAGAGAGCTATTTTAGGGTGACTGTGGACTGTGTCTAGAGGTATGCTTCTCTAGGGCTCCAGTATTGTAAGAATGAACTAAGTGTTGCTGAAATTCTGAATATCTTAATATACTGACAAGGAACTAAAAAGAGAGTCCACTTAGGAAGAAATGCAAATAACAGAAAGCATGAAAAAATGTTTAAATCTGTAGTAGCCATTAACATTTTACACTAAAGTTTTTATTTCTACTTCCAGGTATAAGGTAGGATTCTATGTCAGGCTGGGTTGTATCTTGTTTTGACCAATGAAATGTGAGTGCAATTATATCCATCACTTGTAGAGGGAATTATTATTAACAGCCAGAGCTGATTCCCTAAACCCTTTATATCTGCCATTGCTACTGGCAATATTCCAGAGAGAATGGTTCCCTTGACCTGGATATCAAATGAGATTGGCAGAGCCCTAAGCAAACCTATGCTGAGGATCTATCATAAGCAAGAATTAGGTGCTATTGTTTTAAGCTTGCCAGTATTCTTGCCTAGAAAATTCCATGGACAGAGGAACCTGGCAGGCTTCAATCCAAGGGGTTGGACATGACCGAACACAGCACAGGGGCAGCAGCAGTCTATCCTGACTAATGCAAACTTGAGCAGTAATCAGAGACACACACATATTCAAATAACAAATTCCTTTTCACTGTTTCCAGAATTTTTGAAGTACTTTACTTATTATATTGAAACAAGATATACTCAGTTCAGTTCAGTTCAGTTGCTCAGTCGTGTCTGACTCTTTGCGACCCCATGAATCGCAGCACGCCAGGCCTCCCTGTCCATCACCAACTCTCGGAGTTCACCCAGACTCACGTCCATCGAGTCAGTGATGCCATCCAGCCATCTCATCCTCTGTCGTCCCCTTCTCCTCCTGCCCCCAATCCCTCCCAGCATCAGAGTCGTTTCCAATGAGTCAACTCTTCACATGAGGTGGCCAAAGTACTGGAGTTTCAGCTTTAGCATCATTCCTTCCAAAGAAATTCCAGGACTGATCTCCTTCTGAATGGACTGGTTGGATCTCCTTGCAGTCCAAGGGACTCTCAAGAGTCTTCTCCAACACCACAGTTCAAAAGCATCAATTCTTTGGTGATCAGCCTTCTTCACAGTCCAACTCTCACATCCATACATGACCACAGGAAAAACCATAGCCTTGACTAGACGAACCTTTGTTGGCAAAGTAATGTCTCTGCTTTTGAATATGCTATCTAGGTTGGCCACAACTTTCCTTCCAAGGAGTAAGCATCTTTTAATTTCATGGCTGCAGTCACGATCTGCAGTGATTTTGGAGCCCAAAAAAATAAAGTCTGACACTGTTTCCACTGTTTCCCCATCTATTTCCCACGAAGTGATGGGACCAGATGCCATGATCTTCGTTTTCTGAATGTTGAGCTTTAAACCAACAAGATATACTAATTGTAGCTAATTATACATATTAATAAATTCAAATGATACAAAAAGAATTAGGAGAAAAATTAAAAGCCTTCAAATCTTAACCTCAAGAAATAATTGCCAATGAAATTTCCCTTCATCAGTAGTGAATAATCTGGTTAATTTACACATTTTTAGTGGTTATATTTTTCATATCTAAAAGTTCCCTTTGGTTCTCTTCAAAATATGCTTGTTCTTTTTCATGTTGTTCTTTTATTGATCTGATGCTATTATTATTATTTTGACTACCATATAGCAGTTACTTCTAGGAAGGAGGGTGGATGAAGGAAACAGAGCACTTGTCTGTATTAATTTAATAGTTGTTCCTTTGCAAGTAATCTGGTCTATTCCCTCTTATTTTATATATTTCTACTAGCTGTTGATAATTTACCATTTTTCTTTTCGTTTTTGTATATAGACAATATATTTTGTTTAGGATTCATGAACTCTTCTCCGAGCTTGCGTGAATAGTAGTAGTCATGTCCGACTCTCTGTGACCCCATGGACTGTAGCCTGCCAGGTTCCTCTGTCCATGGGCTTTTCCAGGCAAGAGTACTGAAGTGGGTTGCTATGCCCTTCTCCAGTGGGTCTTCCTGACCCAGGGATGGAACCCCTGTCTCTTATGTCTTCTGCATTGGCAGGCAGGTTCTTTACCACTAGCGTCACCTGGGAAACCCTCATGAACTCTTACTTTTCATTAATTATGGAAAATGAGCAAATATCATTTTTGAATTTCTCTTCTACTTCTTACTTTCTCATTTCTGGAACTCTTACAGACATTTTTACCACCTTCACATTCTCTCCTCCATGTTTCTTAACTTAGCTATTTTCTGTCTCTTAATTTTCTTTTCTGCTTCTTTGAGTGAATTTTCTAGTTTTTGAATTATATCTCTGGCTGTGTCTAAACAGTTAGTTTATCTAGTCATTAAGTATTTAACTTCCAAGACTACAGCTTTTATTCCTAAGACATCTGTTGGATTTAAAATTTTTCTCCTCTTTTCATAGTAATTAGTTCTTGTCTTGTTTTAATTTTTATTTGACATCTTTATTATTTTTAAACTTAGTTATTTTATAAGCCACTCAAGATGAAATCATCCAACAATATGATGAAAATCTACTGTGTGAACAGCACTGTTCTAGGCCCTGTACAACAGTGAACTAACTCACAAAAGTCCTTTCACTCTGGGATCTTACGTTCCAGTGAGAGGAGATAGTTAATAAAATACACATTGTGTTGGAAGGTGATAATTGCTGTGGAGAAAAATAAAGCAGGGAGGGCTGAGTGTGATGGAATTTTAAAGTGTCAGGAAAGCCTTCTTTTAGATGATAATATTTGCACAGAGATTTGAAGGAGGTGAGAAAGGAAGGCATGTGGGTATTTGGGAGAGAAATATTTCAAGTAAAGAGAACAACAGAGGTAAAAAAAATCACTCCATGTAGGAGTGCACCCAGTGTATTAGAAGAACAGTAAGAAGGTCACTATGGCTGAAGCCAAGGGAGGCAGGAGAGACGAGTAAGAAGTGAGGCAAAGGGGTAGTGAGCAGGCAGATAACATAGGGCTTGGGGCCACTGTAAGCCTTCCCCTTTTTCCCTCTGAAGGAAATGAGAAGCTGTGGGAAGGTTTGGGCTGAGAAGGGCAGGACTGGACACATGTTTCATGGCATCACTGTCTACTGTGTTGAGAAGAGATAATAAGGAACAAAGAAGTACCTCACCAGGGAGACTACTGCACTTATTCAAGTGAGAGGTGACAGTAGACTGGATGGACCAAGGTGGTGAGAAATGACTGGATTCATGGATGCTAGAAAGTGGACATGGACTGCTGCTGCTGCTAAGTGACTTCAGTCGTGTCCGACTCTGTGCGACCCCACAGACGGTAGCCCACCAGGCTCCGCTGTCCCTGGGATTCTCCAGGCAAGAACACTGGAGTGGGTTGCCATTTCCTTCTCCAATGCACGAAAGTGAAAAGTGAAAGTGAAGTTGCTCAGTTGTGTCCGACTCTCAGCGACCCCATGGACTGCAGCCTACCAGGCTCCTCTGTCCATGGGATTTTCCAGGCAAGAGTACTGGAGTGGGTTGCATTAGAAGTTAATGTTGGGAGAACTAAAACTATCATTGTAAATATTATTATTATTATTTAAGTGAACCCTTTAAAAATGTATTTATTGATCTATTTAGGCTGCACTGGGTCTTCTTTGTTGCGCGTGGACGTCCTCTAGTTAGGGCGAGCTGGGGCTACTGTTTGTTGCAGTGCACCAGCTTCTCATTGCGGTGATTTCTCTTGCTGCCCAGCATGGGCTCTAGGGTGCATAGGTTTCAGCCACTGCAGTTCTCAGACTCTACAGCACAGGCTCAGTAATTGTGACGCATGGACTTAGTTGCCCCATAACATGTGGAATCTTCCCAGACCAGGGGTCAAACCTATGTCCCCTGCACTGGCAGGCAGATTCTTAATCGTTGGATCACCAGGGATGTCCCTTTAGTGAACTCTTGAGGTCGGCACATTATGCTAGAAGTTGAGGACCCAAGGAAATGATCACTTAGAAAGAAGCTGAAGTTGAGTGGATGTACTTACACATTTAATTTTTATTTTATGATGCTACCATTTCAAAGTAATGTTTTTTTCCAAAATGAAATTTATTTAGTGTTATGAATACAAAAAACCTTGAATCATAAAAGAAAAATAAATTGCAATGTGAAATAAGAATACCATCTTTGAATAGGGTATCAGTGTTTGAGTTACTTAGTGATTCTTTGAGTGAAGCTTCATGCCTCAAGGAAAGTTAACAAACAACTAATTTAAAATAATAATTGAAATGGTCAGAAAAATAATACCATTATTATAGTTAAGCTCTGGCCTGAAATTTGAAATAAATGACCCTGAGCAGAAGGAAAATTTAAAATAAAATTTTAATTTATCGGGTCTCTGGATGAATTTGAATGCCCAATAATCTGGAGAGGAACCATTTAGGCTCTAGTAGCTTTGTGAATCAACATTTCTTTCTTTGTAAAGTGAGAACACTGAATTAGATTTTTCGTCTGACTTCAGTTATAGCTATAGTTCTTGCAATATTTGTTCTTTCTTGCTTCAAAGAAGAATATACTAAAGAATATTCATCTGGACATTCACCATGATTAGATATTTATAAAATTCATGGTAAATGTATAAGAACACTGACCTACCTATCTCATCTGTTGGATACAGATTTTTCAAAACAGAAGAATGTCTTTTATCAAAATTCTGTTAAGCTGCAAATCATTCATTATTTTTAAAATGTAGCAATCCCAATGACTGGTTTGTGGTAGGTAGGATTTTTTTGAGGGGTGGGGGTATGCACCATGCTGCTTGTGGGATCTTACTCTTAACAGTGAAAGAGCAAAGTCCTCACCACTAGATCTCTAGGGAATTCACATAGTAGGTAGGATTTTTTTGGAGAGAGTAACATGGAAATATATGCTACCATATGCAAAATAGATAGCCAATGGGAATTTGCTGTATGATTGGGAACTCAAACCCAGGCTCTGTAACAACCTAGAGGGGTGGGATGGGGTGGAGGTTCAGGAGGGAGAGCACATAGGTATACCTATGGCTGATTCATGTTGATGTATGGCAGAAACCAATGCAGTATTGTAAAGTAATTATCCTTCAATTAAAAATAAATTTTAAACAAGAATTTTAAAAAATCGAATCTCTCTTTTCACCTTTCAAGTGGAGACTTGCATTTCATGGGCAGTGAATGTAACCTGAATAGGGTATGGTCCTTCATAGTTGCTAGTTTCAACCTGTCCAGCTGATCCCCAGGTCTTAGTCTGAGAGCAGAGCTAATAAAACAACATGGCAAACAAGGAGT
The DNA here is from genome assembly GCF_003369695.1 of Bos indicus x Bos taurus. Taxonomy (NCBI): domain Eukaryota; kingdom Metazoa; phylum Chordata; class Mammalia; order Artiodactyla; family Bovidae; genus Bos; species Bos indicus x Bos taurus. The sequence continues at coordinate 17,325,746 of NC_040087.1, read as the reverse complement.
CCCCAGCTTCCTCATGTAGCGTCCGCCACTTCCAAGGTGACCTATTGTTCCATGTCAGTTTTCTTCCTGATCCTTGGGGAACCCATTTGGTGCTTCAGATGCTATAAGACTGCTTCAGGACTTCTCTGATTTGCAGCCCCACAGCTGTGAACAGGCTCCCAGACCTCTTCAGATCTCTCTCAATGTCTCTGCTATACTTGGCCCCAGCCTAGTAAGGGCATGACTGGCTCACTTATCCCAGTAGGGGATCCAGGGTCAAGTTAGTGTCAGCACTCACCTTCACTGAGAGATACTAAGAGATACTTTCATCATACTCCCTGTAGTCTCCCTGGGTAAGCTATAGAATAGAACAGATAAGGATATACTGAAGGATGTACTGCCTGTGAGTATTTGAGTGTCTCCTGCAGAGGCACAGCTCAGCAGTGGCCTGCCACAGGGGCAGGGGCTCTGGGTGCAGCAGACCTGGGGGTAGCATAAACCCTCTTGGAGGAGGTCGCCATTAACTCCACCACAGAGCTGCCAGAACTTACACAGGACTGGGGAAATAGGCTCTTGGAGGACTCACAAAAAAACCTTGTGTGCACCAGGACCCAGGAGAAAGGAGCAGTGAACCCACAGAGACTGACCCCGACTTGCCTGTGAGTGTCTGGGAGTATCTGGCAGAGGCATGGGTTGGCAATGGCCTGCTGCAGGGTCAGAGGCACCGAGTGCAGCAGTGCACACCCAGGACCTTTTGAAGGAGGTCACTGTTATCTTCATTACCTCTACATAGCTCAGTTGGTAAAGAATCTGCCTGCAATGCAGGAAACCTAGGTCGAGAAGATCCCCTGGAGAAGGAAATGGCAACCCACTTCAGTATTCTTGCCTGGAGAATCCCATGGACAGAGGAACCTGGAAGGCTACAGTCCATGGGGTCGAAAGAGTTGGACATGACTTAGTGGCTAAACCACTACCATAGTTTGGTCTCAAGTTAAACAACAGGGAGGGAATGCAGCCCCACCCATCAACAGAAAATTGGATTGAAGATTTACTGAGCATGGTCCCGCCCATCAGAACAAGACCCAGTATCCCCCACAGTCAGTCTCTCCCATCAGGAAGCTTCTATAAGCCTCTTATACTTATCAGAGGGCAGACAGAATGAAAACCACAATCACAGAAAACTAACCAAACCAATCCATGGACCACAGCCTTGTCTAACTCAAATGAAACTATGAGCCATGCTGTGTAGGGCCACCCAAGACGGACAGGTCATGGTGGAGAGGTCTGACAAAAGGTGGTCCACTGGAGAAGGTAATGGCAAACCACTTCAATATTCTTGCCTTGAGAACCATGAACAGTATGTAAAGGCAAAAAGATATGACACTGAAAGATGAACTCCCCAGGTCGGTAGGTGCCCAATATGCTACTGGAGAAGAGTGGAGAAATAACTCCAGAAAAGAATGAAGAGACAGAGGCAAAGCAAAATAACACCCAGTTGTGGATGTGACTGGTGATGGAAGTAAGTCCAAGGCTGTAAAGAAAAATGTTGCATTGGAACCTGGAATGTTAGGTCCATGAATCAAGGCAAATTGGAAGTGGTCAAACAGGAGATGGCAAGAGTGAATATCAACATTTTAGGAATCAGTGAACTAAAATGGACTGGAATGGGGGGATTTAACTCAGATGACCATTATATCTCCTACTATGGGCAAGAACCCCTTACAAGAAACAGAGTAGCCCTTATAGTCAACAAAAGAGTCCTAAATGCAGTTCTTGGATGCAATCTCAAAAACAACAGAATGATCTCTGTTCATTTCCAAGGCAAGCCATTCAATATTACAGTAATCTAGGTCTATGCCCCAACCAGTAATGCTGAAGAAGCTGAAGTTGAATGGTTGTATGAAGACCTGCAAGACCTTCTAGAACTAACACCCCCAATTGATGTCCTTTTTATCATAGGGGACTGGAATGTAAAAGTACGAGGTCAAGAGATACCTGGAGTAACAGGCAAATTTGCCTTGGAATACAAAATGAAGCAGGGTAAAGGCTAACAGAGTTTTGCCAAGAGAACATGCTGGTCATAGCAAACACCCTCTTCCAACAACATAAGAGAAGTCTCTACACATGGACATCACTGGATGGTCAATACCAAAACCAGATTGATTATATTGTTTGTAGCCAGAGATGGAAAAGCTCTATACAGTCAGCAAAAACAAGGCCAGGAACTGACTGTGGCTCAGATCATGAACTCCTCATTGACAAATTCAGACTTAAATTGAAGAAAGTACAGAAACCACTAGAGAATTCAGTTCAGTTCAGTTCGTCGCTCAGTCGTGTCTGACTCTTTGCGACCCCATGAATTGCAGCACGCCAGGCCTCCCTGGCCATCACCAACTCCCGGAGTTCACCCAGACTCATGTCCATTGAGTCAGTGATGCCATCCAGCCATCTCATCCTCTGTCGTCCCCTTTTCCTCCTGCCCCCAATCCCTCCTAGCATCAGAGTCTTTTCCAATGAGTCAACTCTTTGCATGAGGTGGCCAAAGTACTGGAGTTTCAGCTTTAGCATCATTCCTTCCAAAGAAATCCCAGGGCTGATCTCCTTCTGAATGGACTGGTTGGATCTCCTTGCAGTCCAAGGGACTCTCAAGAGTCTTCTCCAACACCACAGTTCAAAAGCATCAATTCTTCGGTGCTCAGCCTTCTTCACAGTCCAACTCTCACATCCATACATGACCACAGGAAAAACCATAGCCTTGACTAGACGGACCTTTGTTGGCAAAGTAATGTCTCTGCTTTTGAATATGCTATCTAGGTTGGTCATAACTTTCCTTCCAAAGAGTAAGCGTCTTTTAATTTCATGGCTGCAGTCAGCATCTGCAGTGATTTTGGAGCCCAGAAAAATAAAGTCTGACACTGTTTCCACTGTTTCCCCATCTATTACCCATGAAGTGATGGGACCAGATGCCATGATCTTCGTTTTCTGAATGTTGAGCTTTAAGCCAACTTTTTCACTGTCCTCTCTCACTTTCATCAAGAGGCTTTTTAGTTCCTCTTCACTTTCTGCCATAAGGGTGGTGTCATCTGCATATCTGAGGTTATTGGTATTTCTCCCGGCAATCTTGATTCCAGCTTGTGTTTCTTCCAGTCCAGCGTTTCTCATGATGTACTCTGCATATAAGTTTAATAAACAGGGTGACAATATACCTTGATGCACTCCTTTTCCTATTTGGAACCAGTCTGTTGTTCCATGTCCAGTTCTAACTGTTGCTTCCTGACCTGCATACAAATTTCTCAAGAGGCAGATCAGGTGGTCTGGTATTCCTATCTCTTTCAGAATTTTCCACAGTTTATTGTGATCCACACTGTCAAAGGCTTTGGCATAGTCAATAAAGCAGAAATAGATGTTAATTCAGGTATGATGTAAATCAAACCCCTTATGATTATACAGTGGAAGTGAGAAATAGATTTAAGGGCCTAGATCTGATAGAGTGCCTAAAGAACTATGGACGGAGGTTTATGACATTGTACAGGAGGCAGTGACCAAGACCATCCCCCAAAAAAAGAAATGCAAAAAGGCAAAATGGTTGTCTGAGGAGTCTTACACATAGCTGAGAAAGAAAGAGAAGCAAGAGGCAAAGGAGAAAAGGAAAGATATACCCATTTGAATGCAGAGTTCCAAAGAATAGCAAGGAGAGATAAGAAAGCCTTCCTCAGTGATCAGTGCAAAGAAATAGAGGAAAACAACAGAATGGGAAAGACTAGAGATCTCTTCAAGAAAATTAGAGATACCAAAGGAACATTTCATGCAAAGATGGGCTTGATAAAGGACAGAAATGGTATGGACCTAACAGAAGCAGAAGATATTAAGAAGAGATGGCAAGAATACACAAAAGAACTGTACAAAAAAGATCTTCATGACACACATAATCACAATGGTGTGATCACTCACCTAGAGCCAGACATTCTGGAATGTTAAGTCAAGTGGGCCTTAGGAAACATCACTATGAACAAAGCTAGTGGAGGTGATGGAATTCCAGTTAAGCTATTTCAAATTCTAAAAGATGATGCTGTGAAAGTGCTGCACTCAATCTGCCAGCCTTGAATCTATAGATTGCTTTGGGTAGTATACTCATTTTCACTCATTTCACTCATTGATTCTTCCGATCCATGGTATATTTCTCCATCTATTAGTGTCCTCTTTGATTTCTTTCACCAGTGTTTTATAGTTTTCTATATATAGGTCTTTATTTTCTTTTGGTAGGTATATTCCTAAGTATTGTATTCTTTTCGTTGCAATGGTGAATGGAATTGTTTCCTTTTTCCCATTATTAGTGTATAGGAATGCAAGGGATTTCTGTGTGTTGATTTTATATCCTGCAACTTTACTATATTCATTGATTAGCTCTAGTAGTTTTCTGGTGGAGTCTTTAGGGTTTTCAATGTAGTAGATCATGTCATCTGCAAACAGTGAGAATTTTACTTCTTCTTTTCCAATTTAGATTCCTTTTATTTATTTTTCTGCTCTGATTGCTGTGGCCAAAACTTCCAAAACTATGTTGAATAGTAATGGTGAAAGTGGGCACCCTTGTCTTGTTCCTGACTTTAGGGGAAATGCTTTCAATTTTTCACCATTGAGGATAACGTTTGCTGTGGGTTTGTCATATATCGCCTTTATTATGTTGAAGTATGTTCCTTCTATTTCTGCTTTCTGGAGAGTTTTTATCATAAATGGATGTTGAATTTTGTCAAAGGCTTTCTCTGTATCTATTGAGATAATCATATGGCTTTTATTTTTTGATTTGTTAATGTGGTGTATTACATTGATTGATTTGTGGATATTGAAGAATCCTTGCATCCCTGGGATAAAGCCCACTTGGTCATGGTGTATGATCTTTTTAATCTATAGATTCAGTGCAATCCCTATCAAGCTACCAACGGTATTTTTCACAGAGCTAGAACAAATAATTTCACAATTTGTATGGAAATACAAAAAAACCTCGAATAGCCAAAGCAATATTGAGAAAGAAGAATGGAACCGGAGGAATCAACCTGCCTGACTTCAGGCTCTACTACAAAGCTACAGTCATCAAGACAGTAGGGTACTGGCACAAAGACAGAAATATAGATCAATGGAACAAAAGAGAAAGCCCAGAGATAAATCCACGCACCTATGGACACCTTATCTTTGACAAAGGAGGCAAGAAAATACAATGGATTAAAGACAATCTCTTTAACAAGTGGTGCTGGGAAAACTGGTCAACCACTTGTAAAAGAATGAAACTAGAACACTTTCTAACACCATACACAAAAATAAACTCAAAATGGATTGAAGATCTAAATGTAAGACCAGAAACTATAAAACTCCTAGAGGAGAACATAGGCAAAACACTCTCCGAGATAAATCACAGCAGGATCTTCTATGACCCACCTCCTAGAATACTGGAAATAAAAGCAAAAATAAACAAATGGGACCTAATTAAAATTAAAAGCTTCTGCACAATAAAGGAAATGATAAGCAAGGTGAAAAGACAGCCTATGGAATGGGAGAAGATAATAGCAAATGAAGCAAGTGACAAACAACTAATCTCGAAAATATACAAGCAACTCCTGCAGCTCAATTCCAGAAAAATAAATGACCCAATCAAAAAATGGGCTAAAGAACTAAATAGACATTTCTCCAAAGAAGACATACAGATGGCTAACACATGAAAAGATGCTCAACATCATTCATTATCAGAGAAATGCAAATCAAAACCACAATGAGGTACCATTTCACGCCAGTCAGAATGGCTGTGATCCATAAGTCTACAAGCAATAAAAGCTGGAGAGGGTGTGGAGAAAAGGGAACCCTCTTACACTGTTGGTGGGAATGCAAACTAGTACAGCCACTATGGAGAACAGTGTGGAGATTCCTTAAAAACTGGAAATAAAACTGCCTTATGATCCAGCAATCTCACTGCTGGGCATACACACTGAGGAAACCAGAATTTAAAGAGACACATGTACCCCAATGTTCATCGCAGCACTGTTTATAATAGGCAGGACATGGAAGCAACCTAGATGCCCATCAGCAGATGAATGGATAAGAAAGCGGTGGTACATATACACAATGGAGTATTACTCAGCCATTAAAAATAATACATTTGAATCAGTTCTAATGAGGTGGATGAAACTGGAGCCTATTATACAGAGTGAAGTAAGCCAGAAAGAAAAACACCAATACAGTATACTAATGCATATATATGGAATTTAGAAAGATTGTAATGATAACCCTGTATGCGAGACAGCAAAAGAGACACAGATGTATAGAACAGTCTTTTGGACTCTGTGGGAGAGGGAGAGGGTAGGATGATTTGGGAGAATGACATTGAAACATGTATAATATCATGTAAGAAACTAATCACCAGTCCAGGTTTGATGCAGGATACAGGATGCTTGGGGCTGGTGCACTGGGATGACTCAGAGGGGTGGTACGGGAAGGGAGGAGGGAGGGGGTTCAGGATGGGGAACACGTGTACACCCGTGGTGGATTCATGTTGATGTATGGCAAAACCAATACAATATTGTAAAGTAATTAGCCTCCAATTAAAATAAATAAATTTAAATAAAAAATAAACAAACATGAAATAAAATAAAATTTTAAAAATTAAAAAACAAAATCAATATGCAGGCAAATTTGGAAAACTCAGCAGTGGCTGCAGAACTGGAAAAGGTCAGTTTTCATTCCAATTCAAAAGAAAGGCAATGCCAAAGAATGTTCAAACTGCTGCACAATTGCACTTATCTCACACACTAGCAAGTGATGCTCAAAATTCTCCAAGCCAGGCTTCAATAGTACATGAACCATGAACTTTCAGATGTTCAAGCTGGATTTAGAAAAGGCAGAGGAACCAGAGATCAAATTGCCAACATCTGTTGGATCATTGAAAAAGCAAGAGAGTTCCAGAAAAACATCTACTTCTGGTTTATTGACTATATCAAAGCCTTTGACTATGTGGATCACAATAAGTTGTGGAAAATTCTTCAAGGGATAGGAATACCAGACCCCCTGACCTGCCTCTTGAGAAATCTGTATGCAGGTCAGGAAGCAATAGTTAGAACTGGACATGGAACAACAGACTGGTTCCAAATAGGGAAAGGAGTACATCAAGTATTGTCACCCTGTTTATTTAACTTCTATGCAGAGTACATCATGCGGAATGCTGGGCTGGATGAAGCACAAGCTGGAATCAAGATTGCCAGGAGAAATATCAATAACCTCAGATATGCTGATGACACCACCCTATGGCATAAAGTTAACAAGAACTGAAGATCCTCTTGATGAAAATGAGAGAGGAGAGTGAAAAAGTTGGCTTAAAGCTCAACATTCAGAAATCTAAGGTCATGGCACCTGGTCCCATCACTTCATGGCAAATTGATGGGGAAACAATGGAAACAGTGGCTGACTTTATTTTCTTGGGCTTCAAAATCACTGCAAGGGTGATTGCAGCCATGAAATTAAAATACACTTACTCCTTGGAAGGAAAGTTATGACCAACCTAGGCAGCATATTTAAAAGCAGAGACATTACTTTGTCCACAAAGGTCTGTCTAGTCAAGGCTATGGTTTTTCCAGTAGTCATGTATGGATGTGACAATTGGACTATAAAGTCAGCTGGGTGCTGAAGAATTTGATGCTTTTGAACTGTGGTGTTGGAGAAGACTCTTGAAAGTCCCTTGGACTGCAAGGAGATCCAACCAGTCCGTCCTAAAGGAAATCAGTCCTGAATATTCACTGGAAGGACTGGTGCTGTAGCTGAAACTCCAATACTTTGACCACCTGATGCGAAGAACTGACTCCTTGGAAAAGACCCTGATGATGGGAAAGATTGAAAGCAGGAGGAGAAGGGGATGACAGAGGATGAGATGGTTTGATGGCATCACTGAGTTGATGGACATGAGTTCGAGCAAGCTCCAGGAGTTGGCGATGGACAGGGAAGCCTGGCATGCTGCAGTCCATGAGGTTACCAACAGTCGGACATGACTGAATGACTAAACTGACAGAAGGATGGAAAAGCAGATTGAACATTAGTTGATAAACAGACTGTTAAATGGAAAATTATGAGAGAAAACTGAGTGATTGCAGTCTTGCCAGAACAAAGCAGGGTGAGCCAATATCCAGTGAGTGATAAACTGAGCAGCATAAGATACGAGTAAAAGCTGTACATGTACCACTACTAGGGCTCACACCATGGGGCAATGGCGTTATAATGAGAAACCTACAGGCAAGTGAAGTGAGCAGTAAATCAAGGGAGGTACGCATGAAACCTTGCTAGCTTCAGCTTGGCAACGTCTGGGTATGAAGTTATGTTCCATGCAGAGGTGGTATCAGTTAGGAGAGCCTGGATGATGTGGTAATAACTCCCAAATATCAATGTAAAAAAACAAAGATTTATTTCTCAGTCATGTTTCATGTTATTTGTATGTGTCTGGGGAGTTCTAGTCATATTTTGCTCAGTTATTTTTCTGGGAATATTACACAGAAATTGTAATGACATGGAATAATTATGGTAAATTATTAAATGTAAGGAAAAGTAGAACGTGAAATTGTATTTTATAACTTTATAATAGAAATTGTAATATAAAACTCATGCATGGGTAAAGTCTGGAGGAAACAGTTTGAAATGCTGACAATAACCCTATTACTATGGCAGGTTTATGAATGACTTTTTTATTCTTGGGTTTTGATATTTTTTCCATCTTTTCTCAACATGTGCTAATCTTAGAGCAGGAAAAATGGACTGCATTATTTTTAATAACACAACTAGGAAAGGAAGCTGAAGACTGGCTGTGAAACCAGGTATTTGTTGTTGTTCAGTCACTAAGTCATGTCTGACTGTTTGAGACCCCATGAACTGCAGCACACCAGGCTTCCTTGTCTTTCACTGTCTCCCAGAGTTTGCTCAAACTCATGTGCATTGAATTAGTGATGCCATCCAACCATCTCATCCTCCGTTGCCCCCTTCTCCTTTTGCCCTCAGGGTCTTTTCCAATGAGTCAACTCTTTGCATCAGGTGACCAAAGTACTGGAGCTTCAGCTTCAGCATCAGTCCTTCCAGTGAATATTCACGGTTGATTTCATCTAAGATTGACTGGTTTGATCTCTTTGCTCTCCAAGGGACTCTCAACATTCTTCTCCAGAACCACAATTCAAAATTCAATTCTTTATTGCTCAACCTTCTATATGGCCCAGCTCTCACATCTGTACATGACTACTGGAAAAACCATACCTTTGATTATACAGACCTTTGTCAGTAAAGTGATAGCTCTGCTTTTTAATTTGGAAAACTCAGCAGTGGTCGCAGGACTGGAAAAAGTTAAACTACCATACAATTGTGCTCATTTCACATGCTAGCAAGATTAATGTTCAAAATTCTAAAAGCTAAGCTTCAGCAGTATGTGAACCAAGAACTTCCAGATGTACAAGCTAGATTTAGAATATATATATATAAACACATATATTTGTGAAAATATATATATGTATGAGTGCATGCTAAGTTGCTTCAGTCGTGTCTGACTCTGTGAGATCCCATGGAGTGCAGCCCTCCAGGTTCCTCTGTCCATGGGATTTTCCAGGCAAGAATGCTGGAGTGGGTTGCCATTTCCTTCTCCAGGGGATCTTCCCAACTCAGGGATTGAACCCGCCTCTTTTACATCTCCCTCATTGGCAGATAGGTTCTTTACCACTAGAGCCACCTGGAAAACCCATTTATATATACATAAACATATATATATATGTGTGTGTGTGAGTGTATGCATAAATATATAAACTTTTTTTAACAATAATGAACGATGACATGTAACTATTTTTTGTTAGATGTTTTGTATTTGAAGATCTCTAAGCCTGGAGTTACAAAGTAATTTTTAGAGCTGTAATTCCAAATCCAGAATATGCTAAATCATAGGGATTATAGGTGGCTGAGGGGACAGACCCAAGAAAGACAGATTTCCAATTATGGAATCCAGGAGAGATTCTGATCTCTGGAGAGTATTTGTGTGTGTGCTTGGGGAGAGGGCAGAGAGGAGTAGGGGAAGACAACTGGTCAAGATGTGGTGATATTGCCTAGAAAAGGGGCTGTTGGGAGGCAGTGAGGAGCCCCGTTTCCTCTTTACAGTGTTTCCAGCAGAAGTTAGAGCTGTAAAAAAAAAAAAAAAAAGAAGTTAGGGCTGTAAAGGTGAAAAGAACTATTTGTGCCTTTAGGAGGTAATAGTCTTGGAAAGAGAGTAAGGTATAAAAAACAGAGTAAGGGGAGTGCTAACAAAAGGTAAACATCAGTGTTTCCTCACATAATGCCCTGATCTTTGATTTCTAGATGTGTGGATTTTTTCAGCAAAGCATTTTCATTTTGATTAACTTAACTATTTTAACCCTATAAAGCTTTTTCTTTCTTTTTTTTTTTTTTTTTAGCATTTCACCTCTTTCAAAGTCTTTTGACGGAGAAGGCAATGGCAACCCACGCCAGTACTATTGCCTGGAAAATCCCATGGATGGAGGAGCCTGGTAGGCTGCAGTCCATGAGGTCGCTAAGAGTCAGACATGACTGAGCGGCTTCACTTTCACTTTTCACTTTCATGCATTGGAGAAGGAAATGGCAACCCACTCCAGTGTTCTTGCCTGGAGAATCCCAGGGACGGGCGAGCCTGGTGGGCTGCCGTCTATGGGGTCACACAGAGTCGGACACGACTGAAGCAACTTAGCAGCAGCAGCAGCAAAGTCTTTTGATCTTCTACTTTATTTTTATTAGTCATACTTTTGCTGGGAGGTAAATATTAATATATCTATACTTCTACTAGACAAGGTATATAAACAAAAGGAAGAGAGAAAACGAAATGTCCATGAAATTAAAAGATGCTTACTCTTTGGAAGGAAAGTTATGACCAACCTAGACAGCGTATTGAAAAGCAGAGACATTATTTTGTCAACAAAGGTCCGTCTAGTCAAGGCTATGGTTTTCCCAGTGGTCATGTATGGATGTGAGAGTTGGACTGTGGAGAGTCATGTATGGACTGTGAAGAAAGCTGAGCACTGAAGAATTGATGCTTTTGAATTATGGTGTTGGAGAAGACTCTTGAGAGTCCCTTGGACTGCAAAGAGATCCAACCAGTCCATTCTAAGGGAGATCAGCCCTGGGTGTTCATTGGAAGGAATGATGCTAAAGCTGAAACTCCAGTACTTTGGCCACCTCATGTGAAAAGTTGACTCATTGGAAAAGACTCTGATGCTGGGAGGGATTGGGGGCAGGAGGAAAAGGGGCCGACAGAGGATGAGATGGCTGGATGGCATCACCGACTTGATGGACATGAGTCTGAGTGAACTCTGGGAGTTGGTGATGGCCAGGGAGGCCTGGCGTGCTGCGATTCATGGGGTCACAGAGAGTCGGACATGACTGAGTGACTGAACTGAAGCCTATTATCTCTTCTTTAAAAAATGAGGCCAACAATGTCAATCAAAATAATAAATGTAAGGCTACTGGTACACAAAACATGTTCAAAGAATTTAAACTGAATCCTTCTTGAAGGACCAGTATTACAAAATATGCAAATAATTGAAGGATCATAGAAATAAAATACTTTCTCTTCCTGTGCATTTAAGTTAGTGACTGGCCAGATTCAGACCTTTTTGTCTTATCATTTATCCTACTTTCTGGTCTTACTTTTCTATTAATTTTAATTGCAACATACTTTTTATCATCTATTTATTACCATATCTTTTTTATATTTATTTGACTAATCCCTCAGTTCAGTTCAGTTCAGTAGCTCAGTTGTGTCTGACTCTTTGTGACCCCATGGACTGTAGCATTCCAGGCTTCCCAGTCTTTCACCAACTCCCAGAGCTTGCTCAAACTCATGTCCATTGAGTCAGTGATGCCATCCAACCATCTCATCCTCTGTCATCCCCTTCTTCTCCCACCTTCAATCTTTCTCAGCATCAGGGTCTTTTCCAATGAGTCAGTTCTTCACATCAAGTGGCCAAAGTATTGGAGTTTCATATTCACCATCAGTTCTTCCAATGAATATTCAGGACTGAATTCCTTTAGGATAGATTGGTTGGATCTCCTTGCAGTCCAAGAGACTCTCAAGAGTCTTCTCCAACACCACAGTTCAAAAGCATCAATCCCTCAGCGCTCAGCTTTCTTTGTAATCCAACTCTCACATCCATACATGACTACCGGAGAAACCATAGCTTTGACTAGATGGACCTTTGTTGACAAAGTAATGTCTCTGCTTTTTAGTATGCTGTCTAGGTTGGTCATAGCTTTTCTTTCAAGGACTAAGTGTCTTTTAATTTCATGGCTGCAGTCATCATCTCAGTGATTTTGAAGCCCCCCAAAATAAAGTCAGCCACTGTTTCCACTGTTTCCCCATCAACCTGCCATGAAGTGATGGGGCCAGATGCCATGATCTTCATTTTCTGAATGTTGAGCTTTAAGCCAACTTTTGCACTCTCTTCTTTCACCTTCATCAAGAGGCTCTTTAGTTCCTCTTCACTTTCTGTCATAAGGGTGGTGTCATCTGCATACCTGAGGTTATTGATATTTCTCCCGGCAATCTTGATTCCATCTTGTGCTTCTTCCAGCCCAGCATTTCTCATGATGTACTCTGCATATAAGTTAAATAAGCAGGATGACAATATACAGCTTTGATGTACTTCTTTCCCAATTTGGAACCAGTCTGTTGGTCCATGTCTGGTTCTAACTGTTGCTTCTTGACCAGAATACAGCTTTCTCAGGAGGCAGGTAAGGTAGTCTGTTGTTCTCATCTCTTGAAGAATTTTCCTCAGTTTGTTGTGATTCACACAGTCAAAAGCTTTGGTGTAGTCAATAAAGCAGAAGTAGATGTTTTTCTGGAACTGTCTTACTTTTTTGGTGATCCAACATGTGTTGGCAGTTTGATCTCTGGGTCCTCTGCCTTTTCTAAAAAGGACTAATCCTTAAATTTCCTATTTTTATTCTAACCTTCCTGCCCTGCCCCCAACCTAAACTCAGTAGCTAAAACAATCCATAACTATATTATTTCACATATGTTGAACCTTGCAGATGTGATGAGTCTATAGTTGTTTAGTGAAAGTGAAAATGTTAGTCACTCAGTCGTGTCCAACTCAGTCATGTCCGACTCAGTTGTGTCTGTTTGTGATCCTATGGACAGTAGCCTGCTAGGCTCCTCTGTCCATGGAATTCTCCAGGCAAGAATACTGGAGTGGGTTGCCCTGCTCTTCTCCAGGGATCTTCCTGATCCAAGGATGGAACTCAGATCTTCTGCATTGCAGGCAGATTCGTTACCATCTGAGCCACTTGCGAAGCCTGAGAATCTAAGCAAAATGCCAGGGACCCACATTCTTTCCACCTTGCCTCCACACCCTTTTTGGCCTGTTGGCCTTGTCCTAGAGAAGCCGTTATCCCTTCTCATCACAGATGGCTGCTGCTATTCCATGAGCCATATCAGAAAACTACCATCCAGACAGAAAAGAGATCTTCTCTTCATTTGTGTCTTTTTCTAACCAATGCACATTTTCCTAGAAGCCCCCAGAGCCTTTTTCTCATGTCCCACTAGCAATGGCACAGCATAGCAACTGTAAACCAACTGTTCTCCAAGGAGAATAGAATGAGTGTAACTGGCTTTGGAAGCAAAATGAGTAATTTTACACTAATGCACGCAGCCTTTCCACAACAGGACCCCTTTGGGAATGTAGAGAACAAAGTAGAAATAAAAAGATGTTCAGAACTTTTAATCACCCAGAAGCTGTGATACTGCCTCAAACAAAGCAATGTACTCTCATAGCTCTTAGTTTGACCCTCCATGTTCTAATATGATTGTGTGAGTCTCTGGGCTCGGGTTTAAATCTTGACTTTGTCAGTTAGTGCTGTATGATACAGGCAGTTAACTCTGTTTCCAGATCTGGAAATGGGAAATAATAGCACTACATTCATAGCATTGTTTTGCATATTAAGTTTGCTAGCATAAAAGAAGCATTTAGAATAGTGCCTGACTGTAAGAAGTAATGAATTAAGCACATACTCAGACACACATACATGCACACATTTATTTATCATTTATTCATATGTACATCTATTGAACCAAATAGAGAATCAAGAAGTCATCGAGATATTGTTACGTTCATGGTGAATCCTCAGTCATGTCACCTTTTGGTCTTAGGTCAAGCTCCCTGGAAACAGACTCTGAGATTTGCTTGCTGGAGGATTAGTGGGCAGTGCTCTCAGAAACAGCCCCTGTGAGTGGGTGGTGGAAGTGGGAATGGATGGAAGGAGGCACTGGACAGTAAAGAAGTTGCCTTGAAGATTTTATCTGATCTATGGGGAACCCGGGAGCTGGGATAGCCCTCCTGAATTGTCCCAGAGGGAGGCAAGGGGGCCGGGCTCTTGCACCCCACACATGGCAGAATCATCCAGTAATAAGGCTGCAGGGAGAGGTTGTGGTGAAGGCAGGTCCTGAAGGATGCAGTTATGGGCCCACGCTCCTAGTACCTGGGGAATTCCAAGAGTGCCTCAATTCTGAGGCCTTGACTGGGGTCTGGGCAGCCCGCCCGTCTCCCACAGCATCTGCTGTACCTTCCCTCCTGTCAGCTCTGGAAAACCATTGCTGTCACTCAGTGTGGATAGAATGGAAGGCCACAGAGCACTGCTAATGGCATGGGATGAGCTGCCTGAAGCTTCCAACACCAAGACTTCAGCTACAGAGAAAAATCAGCCTCTGGTTGTTGCAGTCTGTGCGAGGGGGCCCAGAAGAGCTGAGCCGACCCCTGCTGGGGAGGCTCTGATGTGTCACCTGTCTGTCCCATATGGCCCAGAATTGGAAACCTGGACAGTCACGATGCCTTGGTTTCGAGCACAAAGGACCCCTCATATTCTGAGAAAACTGTGAAACATGGCCGAGAGAGACTAGGAATGAAGAGATGCCAAAACACCCTGGTAGCTCAGATGGTAAAGAATTTGCCTGTGATGCAGGAGAACTGGGTTCAATCCCTGGGTTTGGAAGATCCCTGGAGAAAGGAATGGCAACCCACTCCAGTATTCTTTCCTGGAGAATTCAGAGGGAGCCTGGCGGGCTACAGTTCATGGGGTTGCAAAGAGTCAGACATGACAGAGCACAATAGACTTAATCTTCAAAAGTCAAAATTTAGATAATTGTGTCATGTTAAGTTATCAAGTCTTGAATTTTACCTTGAATGCCAATGTCCACTGTATGTCTGGGACACATTTTTAAATTAAAGCCCTACCTCTTACCTGTCTTTCTCAGCACTTAGATCCTGAGAACAGTAAAGGAATTATGTGGGCGAGAATATGTTGAAACCACAAGGGCATATTTGGAGTTGATAAATATATTCAATTTAGCACTTGTGCAACAGACGGCCTCCATTAAGTGGGTAATAAATATTTGCAAAACTAAAAGAAGGTGATGGGAAAGCATCAATTTCCGCTTCTTTGAGTCACACAGTTGATGACTGAGTTAATTAGAAGACAGCTGTGAGGCACAAAACATATGCGGAAGTCAAGGCTGGCTTTTCATGTCTGAATTTTGAGAAATACCTAGTGGAATCATAAACATGAGGGGGCTTTCCAGGTGGCGGAATGATAAAGAATCCGCCTGCCAATGCAGGAGACTCAAGAGACGCAGGTTCAATCCCTGGGTCGGGAAGATCCCCTGGAGAAGGAAATGGCAACTCACTCCAGTATTATTGCCTGGAGAGTCCCCATGAACAGAGGAGCCCTGGGGGCTATAGTCCATGGAGTCACAAAGAGTTGGACACAACTGAGCAGCTGAGCACCCGGTGAGATAGCCACAAGAAGGAGAAAGCGAAGAGAATTAATCTTGCTGAAGTAAAATAAATGAGCTGAAGGAGTAAAGAATTGATTATTGGGAGATGGAGCAAAGAAAGCCAGGTGATAAATGCTCAGAGTTGTAGCCTTTCTGTCAGGGGAGGGGTTGGATGTGTCAGCAGAAGACTTGGGTCCTAAACAAATTCTTTCAGTTGCTAACTGTGATCTGGGATAAATTATGTCATCTCCGGAAACCTTAGATTTGTCCACTGACAAACTGTGGTGACTAGTGTAAGGTAGGATGCAAGGTCAATGAGATTCCTTCCTGCTTATATGGGTGCATTTTTACATTTACTTTCTAAAGAGCATCAAACAGGCCTCTCCTATCATGAATCAAATTTCCGTGAGCATATCCTGTTATAGCTTCCTCATCTTAAATTAGAAGTTTTCTGTTTCTAATATATGTACTCTGGTGGAGTGTGGCTCTGGCTGGTTCCTTAGATCAACCAGTAGTTTATTTTTTTTATCGTTTCCTTTTATTTTTAACTTTCCTTTTAAAATTAATTTCTACTGGAGTATAGTTGCTTTACAATGTTGAGTGAGTTTCTGTTGTGCGGCAAAGTGAATCAGCTACATGTATACATATATTGCTCCCCCTCCACCATTTTTTGGATTTCCTTCCTGTTTAGGTTACCACAGAGCACTGAGTAGGGTTCCCTGAGCTGTCCAGTAGGTTCTCATTAGTTATCTATTTTATACACAGTATCAGTAGTGTACATATGTTAATCCCAATCTCCCTATTCTTACCCATCCCCCCAATGTCCATACATTGCTCTCTACATCTGTGTTGCTATTTCTGTTTTGCAAATAAGAGCATCTATACCATGTTTCTAGATTCCATATATATGCATTAACATACAATATTGGTTTTTCTCTTTCTGACTCACTTCACTCTATGTAACAGTCTCTAGGTCCATCCACATCTCTACAAATGACCCAATTTCTTTCCTTTCTTATGGCTCAATAATATTCCATTGTAATTATCTGCCACATTTTCTTTATCCATCCCTCTGTTTTAGGGCTTTAGGTTGCTTCCATGGTCTGGCTACTGCAGATAGTGCTGCAGTGGACACTGGGGTGCATATGTCTTTTTGAATTATGGTTTTCTCTGGGTATATGCCCAGTAGTGAGATTGCTGTTCATCATGCAGTATTTTAAATTGTAAATACTGCCAGTAAAGAATATGCTCTTTGGAGATCTTAGAGATATGAAAGTACACCAAACTAATTAGTTTAAAAAATCATTTTGCTGAATTAAAAAATGTGTCCAAGAACCTTTAGAAACAGTTTTTATATTTTAATTTCCCTGATGTTGTTCAGACACTTTTTGTTTAAATGTAAGAGTATATTTTGATTCAAAGTTGCATCTATTGATCGGATGTAAACATGTATGGGCCTTCCTAAGGACTGACAGTTTGGGTTTTGTAGGGAAATCATTTTAGGTAAGGAATCAAGGTGCTTCTTTGGAAGAGACTGAACTTTAGGGAAAGAGACTCAGTTATGGTAAGCTTGGTTCAATAACTGATAGCTTAGAAGGATGAGGACATTTTGAATAAAGAACCTGAAGTTTAGATTTTGTTAGAGAAGGGCATTGACAGGATGTGACTGCGTGCTCAGTCAGGTAGTCGCGTCTGACTCCTTATGACCCCATGGACTATAACCGCCAGGCTCCTCTATCCATGGGGATTCTCCAGGCAAGAATACTGGAGTGGGTTGCCAGGCCCTGGTCCAGGAGATCTTCCCAACCCAGGGGCTGAACCCACATCTCCTATGCCTCCTGCATTGGCACTTGCAATTGGAAGACCATTTAACATGACTGAGCCCAGTTAAGGGCTCCATAGAAGCTTTTAAGATTTCAGTCGGTGGTCACTGTGATCTACTTAGTGTCCTGCAGCTGCCCAAGCTAAGCCTTGTATATAAGTTCCCTTGTTTATTAAACCTGCCACCTATCAATGTGAAGTGCTCTGCCTCTTTTTTTTTGGTCTCTCCCTGCTCTCTATGTGTGAGGGCCAGTTTGCAAACCAACAGATTTATCTCTGGACCACATCTGAGTCATTGGGAATGGGAGAGAGGTTACAAGTTAAAAAGAACAAAATCCAAACTCTGTAAGTTGTGGGCAGAAACCAGAGACTTTAGCACTCATGGGAGCATGGGAGGAAAGCCCTTGGCATTCCCAGTGGGAAGGTACCCTTTTGATGTTCTTTTGGGAGGCTTGAAAGCAGAATGAAGGGATCTGGATCAAAAAAGCAATAGTTCAGAGGACACCTCCCCGAGGAAAGGCAAGATGTGTTTGGGGAGGTCTCAGAAATAAATGGGTAAAACAGTGAGTAAAGCTCACAGCAACAAGTAGAAAGGAGAGAGAGAAAATTGTTTGCTGTCATCAAAGTAACGGGACTTCCCTGGTCTCTCACCGGCAAAGAATCCTCCTGCAATGCAGGAGATTCAGTTAGGCACAGGGTTTGATCCCTCGGTCAGGAAGACCCTGGAGGGCATGGCAACCCACTCCAGTATTCTTGCCTGGATAATCCCATGGACAGAGGAGCCTGGCGGGCAGCACTCCATGGTGTTGCAAAGAGGCATGAGCATGCAGTGTCAGGTAAACATTTTTCTAGTCAGTTCCCCTCCCCCCCCCCTTTTTTTTAGACAGAGCCAATAATTTTCAGTCTCCCTTGCATTTAGATGTGACCATAACATTGAGTTCTGGCCAATGGAATGTAGGTGGAAGTGATGTGTGCCACTTCGCTGAGTGGCCTGTGAGAACCTCCCTTCATGGGCTATCCCCCTTCCCTTTGTGGTCGGGGGAATGGAGAAAGCTTCACTGCCTCTCTCCCCAGAGCAAACTAGGGCAACCCCCGCTGAAGACAGCAGACGTGCGTGCTGGAGAAGTCTGCTGGAGACCACCCTGCATCCACCCCACCCCAATCACCTCTCCCACCTCTCCCCAGAACACCAGAGTGAGCTGTGGGTAAGAAGTAATTGTGTGGTTTTTATTTTACGTCATTTCATTTTATTAAGTCACTGAAGTTCCAAGTCTTATCTGATATGACAGCTAGCAAGCCTCTCATTGATAAATATGTCCAAGACTCTCTGGCCTGGGGAAACAGGTGACTTACTTAACTGTAACACCAGTTGTTTGTGGGTCTTTGTTCTTTCCTTCTTTTATCTGTCTTTTGTGTGCATATGTTTTATTTTTAGGTAGTTCCAAAGAATGAAACTCTTAAGATTACAAACTGGAGACTGATGGGTAGGATCAGGGCACACACGTTGTTTTGTCTGGCTTGTGCAGTTATTGAATATTGTCTGGGTTCATTGTACACACACACACACACACACACACACACACACACACACACACATAACTTAATTATCTGGAAACAACAACAACAACAACAACAGAAGTTTCCCTAACACTGTTGGTGGGGCTGAGTAGAGGTCATCCCTGTTGACAGAGCAGGGACCCTCTCTCCATTTGTCACCAACTGCCTCTTCCCAATTGTATCATGGCCAGTCTCTCTTCCTCACTTCTGGTTGTCTTTGCCCAGTCCTCGGGCCCTTAGGACTTATTTAGTCCTCTTCTTTGGAAAAAGTACTTATGTTTTCTGAGAGGTGTTCTTTAGCTATTTTTTTCCATGTATTTTCCCCCAGTAGACCCTCAGATGCCCTTCCAAGCTCTCCAGGGAAGACCAGGGTCCTCATTCTCTTTTTGTTAATTTGCAGCATCTGGATGCTTTGCCTGGAGACTTAAACTTGTTAAGCTTCTCCCTTAACCTGCTTGGGGGACTTGACTGTCTCCCCAGAATGACTGTGGTGGAGCTTCCTGCCACATTTCTTTCTAATCCATTTCCAACCGTTGTTCAGATACAGGATGTTCAAAGCAAGGATCATCAGGGGGATGCAGGCACCAGGAATTGTGGCCCTTTGTCTTGCCCTGGGATCTGAACTGTCACTTCCTACAGATCACAGCCCACCACACTGATGCCAGGAACAATGCAATGAATTGAACAAAGCAATGATAGGGTGTTCTTTCTGGCAGAGAAACCGAGAGAAAGAATACCCTATCATTTGCTCTGCACGCAGACAGAGAAGGGCGGAAAGCGCAAACTGGAACGTGGATAAAGGTTCCTTAACTAGGGTGGTGAAGGTGTTGCTTTAAAAGTTTGACAGGGCAAAAAGTAAGGCTTGTCTTAAAATGAAGCACCTGAAATGGGGATTACATTTGATATTTAATGGCAGCCCACTCCAGTACTCTTGCCTGGAAAATCCCATGGATGCAGGAGTCTGGTAGGATGCAGTCCATGGGGTCGCTAAGGGTCAGACAAGACTGAAGCGACTTCACTTTCACTTTTCACTTTCATGCACTGGAGAAGGAAATGGCAACCCACTCCAGTGTTCTTGCCTGGAGAATCCCAGGGACAGGGGACCCTGGTGGGTTGCCGTCTACGGGGTCGCACAGAGTCGGACACGACTGAAGTGACTTAGCAGCAGCAGCAGCAGCAGCAGCAGCAGCAGCGGCAGCAGCAGCAGGTCTTCCCTGGTGGCTCAGACAGTGAAGAATCCTCCTGCAATTCAGGAAACCTGGGTTCCATCCCTGGGTTGGGAAGATCCCCTGGACAAGGTAATGGCTACCCACTCCAGTGTTCTGGCCTGGAGAATTCCATGGACAGAGGAGCCTGGCAGCCTACAGTCCATGGGGTCACAAAGAGTCGGACACAACTGAGCGACTTACATTTTCACACTTTTTGTTATTACATAAGTAAGATGCTTTAACATAATAACTCATGGGGACAGCCTGATACCCATTATGGCTTAAGAAATCTGACAAAGTCGTTTAAATTCTCCTATTATTATCATTTTCTTTCATTTTTTAGAGAATCATGATATGATAGTTCCTTTTTCACATAGGTTCTCTCTCTTGCTAACCTTACTCAAATCCAAATTTTTTCTCCTGAGTCTAAATGAATAGATCAGACCTGTATTAAGTCAGGATCAGTGAGAGAAATGTGCTCTGTTTAATGGAAGTAATTTCAAATGCCAGCAAATTTCTGTTTGAGTTTTCCCCATTTCCATCTAGCAGGCGAATCCCCATCTGGCTTCAGTGGCAGCATCTGCCCTTAGGGTGACCCTTATCCCTCTCAGATTAGGGTTGTGTTCTTACGGAATTTTGGGATTGGGTCTCTGTGGGGTCACCCTCCTGGCTGACGAGCTTTTCTGTGAGTAATATCATCATTTGCAGGGTTCTATTTTTTTTTCTTTCAGGCTAGCTGGTAATTCAGTTTCATTTTCCCTTTCCGGATATTTAAAGACCAGCCTTCAGATCAATTCCATGCAATCGATCACTGGTGCTGCCAGCTCGTTGGGTGGGCTGTTTGCAGAACTGGCTCTTTGAACTCGATCCTGCTCAAGCAGTCAGCCCCCTACATGGCACGTGTAAGGTATCCAGGCAAAGCCACTCTTGCATGTAGTGAATGGTGAGATCAGTCCCACTGACTTGTGAGGCTATTTCCAGTACCAGTTGGGCACTGACTGGGGTGTCCACTGAGTCTCTAACATTACCAATTTGGAAATCTCAAGTATTAACCTAACAATTTCCAACATATTCCAACCTCTGGCTTTCTGCCTTCCTAATTGTGTGTAGAAATAGAGCTTGCATGTGTGGTCAGTCGTGTCTGACTCTTTTGCAACTCCATGGACTGTAGCCCTCCAGGCTCCTCTGTCCATGGGATTTCCCAGGCAAGAATACTGGAAAGGGTTGCCATTTCCTACTCCAGGGGAATCTTCCCAACCCAGGGGTCAAACATGCTTCTCCTGTGTCTCCTGCATCACAGGTGGAGTCTTTACCTAGGAAACCACAGAGAAGTAGAATGGGTGCTTATTTCACAAGTGTGAGGCAGTAATGGGAAGAGATGGTTTTCTGATAGCTCAGGAATTGGATGATGTTTTTTTTCTACCCCTACATATAAGTGACTGGATTAGGGAGAGGAAGGCAACTCTGACTACATTTTTCATGCCATTTTTGGTAATAAGCAAACATAGGGTTTGTATATAAACCACTTTGTATACATTCATACTCTTGCACATATGTTTGTATTTTCATGTATGTTTCATGAAATCTGTCATCGTTTTGTAATCTCAGCATATGTATAATTGTAACGTGAAACTACAAGTGATTGACAACAGATGAAATCCTATATATGGCAAATGAATCTGATATTCCATTCAGTGTTTAGTGTATTTCTGCTGCTGCTAAGTCGCTTCAGTCGTGTCCGACTCTGTGCTACCCCATAGACGGCAGCCCACCAGGGTCCCCCATCCCTGGGATCCTCCAGGCAAGAACACTGGAGTGGGTTGCCATTTCCTTCTCCAATGCATGAAAGTGAAAAGTAAAGTCGCTCAGTTGTGTCCGACTCTTAGCGACCCCATGGACTGCACCCCACCAGGCTCCTCTGTCCATGAGATTTTCCAGGCAACAGTACCAGTCAGTTACAAAGTCCTGTTTGTGAAACGTCAAATTTGGGTTTGTATATACTTTGTCCTAGGTCTGGGAAAAATGGCATGTCCTTACTTTGAAGCATGTTTCTCAGAGTTTGTCTTTTCCAGTCTGAATACTCGATTATTGGTAAAATTGAGGTGTTTGAAAATGATTCCTGGGATGTTTGCAGTTCTTAAAAGGAAGGCTAGGAAGAGTCTAGGAAGCAAAGAGGCTTCTGAACAGTATGATAATCAAAGAGAATAAAACCTGCCATTTTCTGGCTTCTGTAAATATCAGTGGTCACAGAGGCAACCAGAGAGTTGAAACAGCAGTTGCAAACATGTTTTTTTCCCCTCTTCTTTGGAATCCATACATACTTGATAACTCTGTTTTTTAAAGGAGTAATTGGACCATATAATATGTTGATTTGAATGTTCCTTGCAGACTTGTCTTTGGTATAAAACTTTTATGTGAAACAATTATTTTATACAGAAATTTAAATTCAGAGATTGGAAAAGCTAATATATATTCTTATTCTGAATTTCACTCAGTTAATATTCTGGGGCTTCCCTGGTGGTCCAGGGTTAGGAATCCACCTTGCAATGCAAGGAACCCTGGTTTTATCCCTGCTCTGGGAAGATCCCACATGCCTTGGAGCAGCTAAGCCCGTGTGCCACGACTACTGAGCCCCCAACCTAGAGCCTGTGCTCCGCAACAAGAGAAGCCACGGCAGTGAAAAGCCCTTACCCCAGGGAAGAGTATCCCCCACTTGCTGCAACTAGAGAAAGCCCATGTGCAGCAACAAAGACCCACCACAGCCAACAGTAATGATAATAATAATAAATCTTAAAAAATAGTAATAGTACTAATGAACGCCTCGAAAGTACAGTCTCATGGATCAATTAATACTAGCTAATGAGAGAGCTCTGATGGACACTCAATGTGCTCTGTGTGCTTTTTTTTTTTTTTTTTAAATATTGGTCTTCTAGACTCAGTCTCTTTCACGAATTTTAAGCCTAGTAGGAGAGGAGACCTATACTAGGGATACAATAGAAAACCAAATTAGAGAAAGGGGATTTTAAGAACTAATATGCTTCCTGTCCAGGTTGGTAAGATAAAATTAGTCACTGGGTGATATTTTTCAGCTGCTGATCCTGAGTTGAGGAATACATAATGCAAATGAAAAAGCATCTTTTAGCTGAGGTTAGCTAATAATCATAATAATAGTAATAGCAAATATTATTAACTATTCACTGGGTACCAGATCACTCCCTCTGAACTATCTGAAATATTTTTACGACAGCAAGGTGAGGCAGGTACCATTAGATATATTATATATATATTCATATATATTATATATACTATTATGTAAGGAAACAGCTTTAGAGGGGATTACTCCATCACATTGATTCTGAAGCAACTTTTTTCCCCACATTTTATTTTCTATGATATTCTGCCACATCTTAAGACTGATAGAATTTTACAGTCACTGTAGCCAGCCAGCAGTCTTGATAGATGTCAATGTCTGTTTGGTCATCAACATCAAGAATGCCAGGATGAAAACTTGCAGAATGTGTGCCAAATATTTGGAAGAACAGCCCAGAAGCAGCAAGCAGTGTGGGATTTTAGCTCTCACGGACTGAATGGCTGTGGGAACAGTGAGAGAGGAAGTGCATGAGATTTGCTTAGTGTCTTTCCCAAAGTTGGAGTTAAAAGTAGGGCAGCTCTGTAGCACTGTAAAGCCAGCACCGTTGGCTTTAGTTAGTCCTCTGTAAATTTTCTTATGACACACTGCACTGTGTATGCTCTTGATGGACTGGTGGATACTGGACAATATGGTGTGAAAAAGCATGGACAACTCTGACTCTGAGTCTAAAGTGACTCTGAAGAGTCAGATCTTATGTGGGAACAAATTTCAAAAATACCCTACTGATTTCGTTCACATATATTTTCCTTTTAATATATGCACACAGAGGAGACCGATGATAAAAATCTATGGCTCATGAAATTTAAGTTGGCTCTTTTATGAATCCTTAGATAAAATGTTTAACAGATTAAAAGTATTATGTCATAGCCTACAATTACTCATGTCTTCAATTCAATCAAATACAGTAAAAGAGATAAAGGTTTGTCTGGTTCTAGAGACCAAGTTCAGAACATAGGCCATAGCGTATTCACTACTATGATTTAAAACATTCGTTTGTTGCAGATAAGCATGGCAAGACTGCTAACTTCTCTTTGATGAATACTGGGTTGGCCCAAAAGTTCATCTGGGTTTTCCTGTAACAGCTTACAGAAACCCAAATGAAATTTTTGGATCAATCCAATACATCCTGAGACAGAAAAGTAATCACAGTACTATGTACTGATAATTATCCAAAAGCTATGTTAAATTGTTTTTTGCACTTTACAGTTTGCATAGCTCTTTCAACTAGTTGGGCTTCCCTAGTGGCTCAGATGGTAAAAAATCCACCTGCAGTTCAAGAGACCTGAGTTCCATCCTTGGATCAGGAAGATCCCCTAGAGAAGGGAATGGCAACCCATTCCAGTACTCTTGCCTGGAGAATTCCATGGGCAGAGGATCCTGGTAGGCTACAGTCCATGGGGTTGCAAAGAGTCAGACATGATTGAGTGACTAACACTTTCACTATTTTTCACCAGGTTAGCTCATTGACTTCTTACAACTATGCTATGAGGTAAGAATTGTTATTACCTCTTCATTTCATGTAAAAGCAGAGTGCCCAATGAACCCTCACATGTACTTGCTGAGTGATGGTGGTTTCTCTGGGAAGAGGACTCGAAGTGGAAATGTTTGTGTGAGAAGTTTAGTGGTCAGTGCTCCCAGGACCAGTGTCCACTGGGGACGAACAGGGACAGGACCAGGCAAGAGGAGAAGTTGAGCTGCAGTGAAATTGTAATAAAGGCCTCTGGTTGTCCCATGGAGGGAACTCTGGAGTTGGCATGGCATCCACAGATGTCCTTAACTGAGCCAGTGTGGCAGACCTATGAACCGCTGCATCAACCAGCCACTGGATGTGGACTGCCCCAGAGAGGACATGTGATCTTGGGTAAGACCTTGAGCTGACAGCAATTCTCCAGGTGGGTCTCAACTATGAGCCATCAGCTCTCAGTGCTTTGGTAGCTGGCAGAGTGGCCACTGGTTCTGTAGTGGGGAACTGGTTGGTACGTCACAGCATCCACCAAAGCCTACTCCTTGCTATTTATATGCACTTGCTTTGTATAATAAGTCCACTCCATGTGAGGACAACTCCTGATGATTCTGATAGATTTCTTTTCCTGGGAAAACTTAGAAGGAGGAGAACGGTCAGAAGAACCTGGTCTCTGCTTCTACAGGTAGTTGCTGATCACAGTGGTACTCTCCATCTCCTTTTCTCTTACACATTCCCCTCACCCTTGGCTGGGACCTCTTCTGGTCCGGGTGGCTTACCTGGAGGGTGACACAGTCCTTTATTCCTGAGCAGTCTGAGCCCCTGGCCACCATTCCTGTCTCAGGCCATGCCCGCTGTACTTTATTGTCTATTCACTGCCAACACTGGACAAGTGAGTATTGATACACTGCAATGGATCTTGTTGTTTATTTGTTGTTGTTTAGTCACGAAGTCAAGTCTGACACTTTTGCAACCCCGTGGACTGTAGCCCACCAGGCTCCTCTGTCCATGGAAATCTCCAGGCAAGAATATTTGAATAGGTTGCCATTTCCTTCTACAGGGAATATTGGAGGTTTGTTTATCTAAAGTATTGGTTGTTTTTGTAGTTCAGTCACAAAATCATGTCTGACTCTTTGCGACCCCATGGACTGTAGCATGCCAGGCTCCTTTGTCCATGGGATTTTTTAACTGGAGTAGGTTGCCATGCCCTCCTCCAGGGGATCTTTCCAGACCAGGGATCGAACCCACATCTCCTGCATTCAGCAAGTGGATTCTTTACCACTGAGCCACCAGGAAAGCCCATGATGGATCATGTGGGTGATCAAATATCTGCTGTTGTTGTATAAAAGCGATTCTGTCTCCTTCTGATGATCACTATCTATCGCCCATGATAGGATGGGCAGTTCTTTCCTTCTCTGCTGGCCTGTTGGCTTGGGGACCACAAAGTTCCTGGGTGGCAGATAGAGCTGAGAGTTTAATTGGACCTTGACTGTCTTTCTTGGTGGAAGCATCTCCCCTAGCACTTAAATTCCCAGACCCTGAAGTTCGGGGAATGGAAACAAAAATTCTTCCAGTGAGACATTTGAAGTAATGGAAAGCATGGACATTCTTGATTCTACCATTTGTATTTGTAACAGAATCTCTTACCATCCATCCAGCCTTCACTTAGCTTCTCAATGATGCTGGTGAATTGCTCACCAAGATTTTGTCATGCTTGAAAAGTGGAACTCAGAGAAAGTGGCCACTATGGACCCGAAATAAAGAGACTTAAAAGCTCTGCAAGGTTGGAAGCTATAAAAAATGTGTTTTGTAATAAGGGGTGAAGATATTTTGACAGATCTGCATATTAGGAAATTTTAAATATACAAAGTACTATACTTGTTTTCTCTTACTTTGCCAGATCTGAATTATTTTATTTGTGAAAGTCAAGGTCCACAAAGAATGGTCCACTGGCCAAATTCAGTCTGTTATCTATTTTTGTAAACAAAATTTTATCGGAACACAGCCTTGCTGTTTACATACATCTACAGCTGCTTCTCTGCTGTAACAATAGAACTGACATGTGGAAACGGAGGCTGTATGGCCCACAAAGCCGAAAATATTTACTGCCTGGCCCTTTTCAGTAGTTTTCTGATCCCTGACTT
The DNA here is from genome assembly GCF_003369695.1 of Bos indicus x Bos taurus. Classification (NCBI taxonomy): domain Eukaryota; kingdom Metazoa; phylum Chordata; class Mammalia; order Artiodactyla; family Bovidae; genus Bos; species Bos indicus x Bos taurus. Next base: position 17,298,610 of record NC_040087.1, on the reverse strand, counting down.
TTTTTTTTTTTTGCTAGCTGAGTTGTAATTAACAATTCATTTGGTCAAAAAAGTAGTGTTTGGTATATTTAGAAAGTAAGATGTAAATAAGAGCTTTTATTTGAGGATAACATAGCAAAGTTTTTTAGGAAAAATACATATACTCTTTTGACTATTTTGAGGCACATTCCAGTCTCATCTGTCTTAAGGATTTCTGGAATGTTCCTCACTTTCTAATTTCCGTCAACTGGCCTGTTTGGTTTGCTGTATTTTGTGTATTTGGTGTATTTACTCAGTAGCTTGAGCTCCAGTCCCACTGGCCCCATCCAGAGTTTACTAAACCGAGTTTTCTGTGAGTTTTTGCAGCTTTTTAAATCTTCTTCTGTCTTTTCTTTTTAAACACAGTAAAGAGCTTCATCTCCACACTCTGTGCCTCCAGCACTCAGGCTGCAGGGTCCTGGCGGGAACTTGCTTCTCCCATTTGCTGGGAACAGTGGACAGTAACAGTATGGATATAAAATTGCATCTGGCTTCACTTGAAGATCCGTTTTTTCCCTGTGAGTATCAGTGAGGTCATTAGGGTGTGTCTGGTACTTTTCGCAGTTGTTTTGTTAGGGGCTTCTGAAAACAGGCTCTGTGTCTAGAGCCATAGCTCTCAACTTGGCTGTTCTGAGTCAAGCAATGACACAGTTGTCGTCTAAATAGCACTTGAAAGCTTTGCTTTCCAGTGTTTTCAGAAGTCCCAGCTGAGCAGATGAATATCAGAAAAGCCCATTTCCCAAGTGAAAACTGAACAAAACAATCACCCTCAGGTCCACCCTCACGAATGAATCAGCTCTGGTGGGTTCTCCTGTTAGGGATGAAGGGGGATAATTTTTCTGATCATGAGGGAGGGTGGCAGAGGGCAGGGCAAGGGGCTACTGTGTGGTCTTCTGTTTCCAGAGGGTCTGTTGGAAGAAGAGACTTCTTTCCCACTCCTTGAACTCATTTGTTTATAAGAGTGTGTGTGGGGACATCCTTCTGTGTGTCTCTTCACCAGTTAAGAGGATGGACTATGATTGTGGGCAAGAGAGGTTTGGATGCTGAAATTGGAACAAGGGGTGAGGAGGGGCAGGGCTTTCTAGGTCCTGCCATGGCTCCCCGGCTCCCCTGTGTTGTCAACATTCCACATTTCTGAGTCCTGAGAAACTCTTTTTTTACATTTGTATTTTAAATTATTGGGATCTTCCCTGGTGGCTCAGACAGTAAAGCATCCGCCTACAGTGCTTACCATGTGGGAGACCCGGGTTCAATCCCTGGTTCGGGAAGATCTTCTGGAGAAGGAAATGGCAACCCACTCCACCTTTTTTAAATGTATATTTTAAATTATTAAGCATTTCTTTTTATTTATTACTTTTGGCCATGCCAGTTGGCTTGTGGGATCTTAATTCCCTGACCAGGGATCAAACTGGCACCCTCTGGTTTGGAAGCACTGAGTCTACACCACTGAATCACCTGGGAAGTCCCTGTTCTGAGAAACTCTTAATGCTTTGCAGCAAGTTTATGGCCCTGGCATTCCTGTCCCCTGGAAACACTGCAATAGAATCAGCATCAGTGCCTGACCTTGGGTAGAACCCAGCAAAGGCCACTGTTTGCCAAAGCCTGTATCTGAATGAAAGCACTCTAGAAAATAAGCCCACTTGTTTATTTATTTGGCTGCACTGGGTCTTAGTTGCGGCATGGGGACTCTTTGGCTGCAGCTTGTGAACACTTAGTTGTGGCACATGGGACCTAGTTCCCCAACCAGGGATGGAACCCAGCCTCCCTGTATTGAGAGGACAGTCTTAGCCACTGGACCCCCAGGGAAGTCTCAAGGCTCACTTTGCATGCACGTGTGCATGCTCAGTCATGTCCTGCTCGTTGAGAGTCCATGGACTGTAGCCCACCAGTCTCCTCTGTCCATGGGATTCTCCAGGCAAGAATGCTGGAATGGGTTGTCATGCCTTCCTCCAGGGGATCTTCCCAACCCAGGAATCGAACCCACATTTCTTACTTCTCCTGCATTGGCAGATGAGTTCTTGACCACTAGTGCCACCTGGGAAGTCCCGCGGATTACTTTAGGACAACTCAATTTTCTCTTAAGTAGCCTTTTGTGTCCAATGCTTTACAGCGGAAAACCTTAACAAATTCAGGTTATTATTATTATTTTGCTCCTACCCAGGACAAGAAATTCTTCTAACATCCTGGCACATAGTAGGCTCTTGATGAGTGTTGCTTGTTTTATCAGGCTTCCTACACAGTTCTGAGGACTTTGTTGATTATACCATTATTTTTTTTTTTTTATGTTTTGTCAAAGGTTGGCCAGTGGCCAGGGCACACCAAAGTTTCTGGGAGCAGGAGAGTGCAGAATGTTCTGTCAGGGATGGGAGCATGCTCAGGGATTGCTAAATCCCCACCCTTGGCTAGACTTTCAGGAAACAAGTCCAGAGGACAGAGGAGAGGTGACCTCCTCTGTCTGCACTCGACAGTTGAAAGTCCCAAGTCAATTGAGCCGCTTGGATGAGCCAGCAATGACATAATCCACAGTGGAAGGAAGTCTTTGCAGACACCTATGCGGGTGTGGAAAAGAGCAGAAAGGCTCTGGTGTGCCTGGAGAGGCAGAGACAGTGCTGAGACGTGGAGGGCATTGGTGAGGTAGCATGTCTCGCAGGACTTAGACCAGGTGGCCAGGTTATTTGAGAGAACAAATATTTCCTGAATTCCTCCTCTCTGCGTGAAGCTGTAGACAGAGAGTGAGAAAGGGGCAACATCTTTGGTTTCAAGGAGAAGTTTATAATCTAGAGAAGAATCTCTTAAACAGAATCATTTATATTATGATTCTTGGTTGGATTAAATGAGCGAAAACACAGAATCATTTATATTATGGCTCTTGGTTGGATTAAATGAATGAAAACACAGAATCATTTATATTATGGCTCTTTGTTGGATTCTTTGAGTGAACATTTGTTGTTGTTTAGTCGCTAAGTCGTGTCCGACTCTTTGTGACCCCATGAATGGCAACACGCCAGGCTTCCTTCTCCTTCACTATCTCCCAGAGTTTGCTCAAACTCATGTCCATTCAGTCAGCAATGCCATCCAACCATCTCATCCTCTGTCACCCCCTTCTCTTGCCCTCAATCTTTCCCAGCATCAGGGTCTTTTCCAATGAGTTGGCTCTTTGCATCAGGTGGCCAAAGTATTGGGGTTTCAGCTTTAGCATCAGTCCTTCCAATGAATATTCAAGATCGGTTTCCTTTAAGACTGAATGGTTTGGTCTCCTTTTTGTCCAAGGGACTCTCAAGAGTCTTCTCCAGCATTGGTGTGGTGTTATTTTGGATTTATGTGCTGAGTTACACATGTAGTTTTTAGGCATTTGTCTTCGGTCTGATCTCCTGGGAGCCTATTCGGCAATGCTGGGGCAGAGTGCAGCAGAGGAACTGAGGGAGATGGCTTATTCCCAGCCCCGTGGAGATCCAGCCCGGGGATAGTGGGCTGTTGTGTGGATGTGGTTCAGCTACAGACTGCCCAACACTATCCTCTGGGGCTGCCATCCCCCCTCGAGGTTGCCTTGCTTCTCAGGATGTGCATGTCTTTGGGACCTGATCATGAATTTAGAACACCTCTCCTGGGATGGAAACTCTGAATTACAGATGAGACAGAGATCACTTATTCGGGAAAGCCTCCAATTCCAAAACTAAAGACTGAAGAGCTGTCTGGATGTGAAGTGCTGATGAATCTTCATTTGAGCACATATATATTTGCTCAAATATTACAAATGCCAATGTATTAAAATTATCTGTCACAAAATTCAATGTCATATAGTAACTGAAAACTGATGTCTGGTATCATTTGAACTGGTATTTGATACCATCATTATAAAAGTAAAAGCCTATTTTTCTTCTAAAAGGAAGGGTGACATAAATTGTATTTGCAATTGATATCTGTTTTTATCAGGATTAAGGGCAAATTTTGCATTCTGTCTGCTGGGCAAACTGGGGCAGGACAATAAAAAAATCTCATGAATTTATTACATGGTTTATGAAAAATATAATAGTCCCTGAAAGCTTAGCAATCATAGAATACATTTTCCTTTATTTCAAGCTAATGACTTAAAGCCTGAGTCAGAAGTCCTTGGAGATTAATCAAGAGGGACACATACAGTCTGGCATAGTGTGTGACAGCAGAGTTCCAAAAGTTCAGGGTAGATCATTCTGTAATCCCCAGGAGGCTTGGGACTGTGGTGGCTGCAGAAAAGACAAGAGAATTCAGATCTGCAGGAGCCCAAGATCCAAAGGGCCAGTAGAGTTCATGGCAAGTTTCGGGGAGCTTTTCCCAAATGACCTAATTTTGCTTTCCAGGAAATTTGATCCCTGAGCTAATTATTCTAATGTACAGTATTTGTCCTTCTACTGGAAATACTCACCAATTTGTTGTTCAGTCACTCAGTCGTGTCTGACTCTTTGCAACCCTATGGACTGTAGCATGCCAGGCTTCCCTGTCCTTCACCATCTCCTGGAGCTTGCTCAAACTCATGTCCATTGAGGTGCTGATGCCAGTTACATGTGTTGTGAACACCCCCTGTTTTTTTTTTTCTCTTAAGAAGAAAGAAACCTTGAGGAATTTAGCTTTTTAGAGAGGATAGAATATTTCGAGATAAAATACAAGGCATTATCTATGAAAGGAGCTAAAAAGAAACAAAGTGAGAATCAGGAAAGAGGAAGGATATTCTGTTTATATGGGGAGAGAGATAAAGGCAAAAATATTGTCCAGAAGACAGAAAAAGAAGAAATTGTGATAGCACAAGTAAACAGTGTATTACGGTAATTTGAACAATTAGCGAAAGCCACCTGTCATTGAAGTTTGAAAACTCGTTGGTTCCGGCCCTGGAAGAGGAGTTGCTGCGGTATGTGGCTCAAACGTGGTGACTCATGGAGTTGGCTGTCCTTCTGGGCTGAGTGTCTGAGCTGCAATCAGTACCCTTGAACTTCATCAAGCTGCTGTAACTGCTGCCCTCTCTTAGTTTACAAGTGAATAAATGATGCCCACAGAACTTGAGCAAGAAGTTTTGTGTCCTGGTTGTGACAACTGATAACTTTGAGGATGTGCTTGGGTATTTCCAACTCTTAATTAACAGTTGGGTCTTCGGAAAATAAAGGAGAGCTTATGAAATTAATGGGTGGCTTCACAGATGGTGTGGGCTGTGGCTTGCTTTTATAGTGATTCATACTAGCTGTTGATTGATGGGTAATCTATTATCAGTATTTATGGAGTATCTACTTTATAGTTGGTGCAAGAAACTCTCCAAATAAATATGACATACTTCTTTTTTTATGAATAGAATTTAGACAAATGGGTGAGAGAGAAGTAAAAGCACAGACTTACAAAGGATACACCAGTGTCACACCCAGGGTATTACGAGGATAGAGAAGAAGGATCCCTAATTCTAACCCGGAATGTTCTCATGGAACATTTCCAGAAAAGATATGTGTTGAGCTGGGTTAGCTAGATATAATGTGGGAAAGGACATTCCAGGCTGAGAGCGTAACATGTTTATGGCACAAAACTCCTGCCTTCCTGGAATCTGAAGTCTCTGGTCATTGTTGGAATCTTGAGAGTGGGGTCTGGGAGGAAAGGAGATGAGAGATGAGTGGGGTGGATCTCGGAGGGTTTGGGGCAGGGGTTAAGCTACGGATTTGAAGTTCAGTCTGAAGCCTATGGGGAATTATTAAACTATGCAAAGCAGGGGAATGATATAGTCATATTTGCATCTTGGAAAGTTCATTCTTAGATATGTACAGAATGATTTGAGCTTGGTCACATTGGAGCCCAGAAGATGTGACTACTAGACTCAAGAAAAGAAGGGGTTCTTCTAATGAGAGTGACAATAAAAATTAATAACACAGTTTGTCAGAGGCTTTCTGATCAAGAAAAAGGTAAAATAAATGTTGAGGGAGCAAAGGAAAACCACTTTGTTAGAGTTAGAACACTGAATATAATGGAGTATTACAAATGTGTCATGAGAAGAACAGTAGTTGTGGGAAGATTCGAGAAGATCCCCTGGAGAAGGGAACGGCAGCCCGCTCCAGCCTTCTTGCCTGGAGAATTCCAAGGACAGTGTAGAGTGGCAGGCTACAGTCCACGGGGTCACAAAGAGTTGGACATGACTGAGCAACTAACAATTTCACTTTTTCTCAGAAAAAAGCAAGAATCCACCCATTCCCCGCCCCCTCCTCCAGCAACAAAACTTTGTATTATTTTCAGTTCTTCTGACTTCCAATTCCAGTTCTGAGAATGATGCCTTTGCCTCACATTTGAGATCCTGTTCCATGTTGTTCTGCTGTACTAGCAACTGACATTTTTTCTTTCCTGGGGCAGGGATGTTAGGTGAATCTTTCAGGGGACTAATGTACTGTGTGAGCAGATGAGAGTTACAAGCCATTAAACTTCATTTTTAAAATATGGTCTCATTTGTTTCACAGATTGGTGAGTCCTGGGAAAATTTGGCTTATAGTTGCAAAGGAAACCAGAATGTTTGAATTACAGTCTTTGCTGGTGGCTCAGACAGTAAAGAATCTGCCTGCAATGTGGGAGACCTGAGTTCAGTCCCTGGGTTGGAAAGATCCCCTGGAGAAGAGAATGGCTACCCACTCTAATATTCTTGCCTGGAGAATTCTATGGACAGAGGAGCCTGGTGGGCTACAGTCCGTGGAGTTACAAAGAGTCAGACACAACTGAGTGACTAACCCACACAATGGTTTTTATTAGTGAATATTCATAAAGTATGTCAAGGCTATATATTATCACCCTGCTTATTTAACTTATATGCAGAGTACATCATGCAAAATGCCAGGCTGGATGAAGCACAAGCTGGAGTCAGGATTGCAGAGAGAAATATCAATAACCTCAGATATGCAGACGACACCACCCTTATGGCAGAAAGTGAAGAAGAACTAAAGAGTCTCTTGATGAAAGTGAAAGAAGAGAGGGGAAAAGTTGGCTTAAAATTCAACATTCAGAAAACTAAGATCATGGCATCTGGTCCCATCACGTCATGGCAAATAGGTGGGAAAAAAAATGGAAACAGTGAGAGGCTTTATTTTGGGGGGCTCCAAAATCACTGCAGATGGTGATTGCAGCTATGAAATTAAAAGACGCTCCTTGGAAGAAAAGCTATGACCAACATAAATAGTATATTAAAAAGCAGAGACATTACTTTGTCAACAAAGGTCCATCTAGTCAAAGTTATGGTTTTCCAGCTGGATGTATGGATGTGAGAGTTGGACTATAAAGAAAGCTAAGTGCTGAAGAATTGATGTTTTTGAATTGTGGCATTGGAGAAGACTCTTGAGAGTCCCTTGGACTGCAAGGAGATCCAACCAGTCAATCCTAAAGGAAATCATTCCTGAATGTTTATTGGAAGGACTGATGCTAAAGCTGAAACTCCAATACTTTGGCCACCTGATGCGAAGAACTGACTCATTTGAAAAGACCCTGATCCTGGGAAAGATTGAAGACAGGAAGAGAAAGGGACGACAGAGGATGAGATGGTTGGATGGCATCACCAACTTGATGGACGTGAGTCTGAGTAAGCTCCGGGAGCTGGTGATGGACAGGGAAGCCTGGTGTGCTGCAGTTCATGGGGTTGCAAAGAGTTGGACACGACTGAGTGACTGAACTGAACTAAACTGAATCATAGAGAATGTGCCAAATGTCTTTGAATTGTATTAAAGCCAGAGGAATTAAAAAACACACCTATGTCTTGCTCAACCCTCAAAAGGATGGAACTCTGCTACTCCCCAAACTAAAAGAAACATCATCACGTAGGTTTTATTTTTGCAGTTCTTATCAACTGTGTGTGACCAATAGGAGAGAACGTCTCAAGGTTAACAAGCAACAGGACTCATGGGAAAATTTTTAAAGAACTGTGTTTTTCCTTGAGATTTTTAGTTCATATTCCAGGCTTCCAAGCCTGGCAAGTTTCAATTAGGATCTGAGGATAAAACCATTAACATGTTGGGAAAAAATAATTGAAAACAAAAATCTCCCAACACAGAAAACCTCTTCACAGTCAATAGAAACAGAGAAAGTGTTTTGTTCTTAAATAATCATTAAACCAGTATGTGATGCTCATGACAGTCAATTGCTAAGAAATTACAAAAACAGAAAGAATCCCACTGCCTTATATAGCCAAGAACATTCCCGACAATGTTCTCAAGAGAAACAATAACTAGTCCTCAAGTCAGAGGACTTAACAGCACATTTGTCACTCATACTGACTTAACAGTAAATTGTCACTAAATCTGGGTTAGCCAATCGACTTTACACAAAGGGAAAATAAACTGCTCATAGCTTTATGACAGGAAGTAGTTTTTTTTTTAAATTTTATTTTATTTTTAAACTTTACAAATTGTATTAGTTGCCAAATATCAAAATGAATCCGCCACAGGTATACATGTGTTCCCCATCCTGAACCCTCCTCCCTCCTCCCTCCCCATACCCTCCCTCTGGGTCGTCCCAGTGCACTAGCCCCAAGCATCCAGTATCCTGCATCAAACCTGGACTGGCAACTCGTTTCATAGATGATATTATACATGTTTCAATGCCATTCTCCCAAATCTTCCCACCCTCTCCCTCTGCAACAGAGTCCATAAGACTGTTCTATACATCAGTGTCTCTTTTGCTGTCTCGTACACAGGGTTATTGTTAGCATCTTTCTAAATTCCATATATATGCATTAGTATACTGTATTGGTGTTTTTCTTTCTGGCTTACTTCAGCCTGTATAATAGGCTCCAGTTTCATCCACCTCATTAGAACTGAATCAAATGTATTCTTTTTAATGGCTGAGTAATACTCCATTGTGTACCACAGCTTTCTTATCCATTCATCTGCTGATGGGCATCTAGGTTGCTTCCATGTCCTGGCTATTATAAACAGTGCTGCGATGAACATTGGGGTACACGTGTCTCTTTCCCTTCTGGTTTCCTCAGTGTGTATGCCCAGCAGTGGGATTGCTGGATCATAAGGCAGTAGTTTTGCAACTTGGACCAAGGCTCCTGCCAAAGTCAGGCTTCTAACTTCCCAGAGACTGGGAGAATCGAAGGAATTCAATGGCTCCTAGGTCCTTGAGAAAGACATTCTTGGACTGTAAAATGGCAAAATACTTTAAAAAAAGAAAGGTTTACATACATCTCAAAAGGGTCAGAGGAAATTCATAATTACAGGTTGATTAAAAAAAAACAAAACTCATGAAAAGAAGGGAGGACTTCTATTTCCTTATTTTTTTTTTTTTATCCCCCGCAGTGCTTGACACCGCCTTCCTTCCTTATTTTTAAGAACAAGAAATAAGCCTTTTGATTTTAATTTGGCTTTGTTCTAACAAGGCAAACTTCTCAGGTGTTTAAGCCTTACAATCAGCAATCCACAGAAACAAAAGAAGGACAGGAATTCCTCAGACATCAACTCTTGCAATTAAACTGGAAAGAATACTTTCTTTTTCCTTTTTTCTTTCCCCTCACACTCTATTCAGGGTTTAGGCCATTTTTCACTGACTGCTGAGAGTTTATATGTTACCAATTAATTGTTCTAGTTAAGAAAGAAAGAAAAATAAATCATTCCCTCCTGCTAAAGACACATAGCTCCCCTGAAACAGTTTGTCACTGTTTCCAAAAATACGCGAAGTCTTTGGCTGGTACTTCATAAGAGAGATAGAAAATGCCTTCTCTGGGAATCAGAGGGTTATTTTCTTAATATCTTGGTCTCTAGAGTGGAGTGAAAGGTGAGCTGGGAGACCAGGCTTTGATCTTTTCCAGAATGGATGATTCACACCACCCAAGTGTACAAAATGGCTTCCACTAAGGAATGGGTAAAAACTTATTTGCTTGGTTTGTGTGCACTCAGAATTTAGATTAGAAAATTCCTTGAAAAATTACTACTTATTCCTTCACTGTTGAATATAGCCCTGATCTAAGACACCTTCCCCATTTCTTAGCAAATCTCTTTGAGGCTGGGTCAGTCTCCAAAGATTCTGGGTGATTAGAGAGAATGAAAGGGTTCTGGTTGGGGGTGGGGAGGGGCATGAGAAGTAGGTTTGGAGTCAACTATTCACTGAAATATTCCTCTAAATAAATTCAGACTTAAGTCCTTTTTGAAAAAAAATTGAAATATAATTGACCTGTAATATCATATTATTTTCAGGTGGATATATAGTGATTTGATGTTTATGTACATTTCAAAGCAGTTATGCCAGTAAGTCTAGTTACCATTTGTCATGCACAAAGTTATTACTATATTATTGACAATATTCTCTCTGCTGTAAATTATATACCATGACTTGTCTACTTTACAACTGAAGCCTGTACCTCTCAATCCCCCTCACCTATTTTGTTAACCCCCAAACACACCCTCCCTTCTGGCAACCACCAGTTTGTTCTATGGATCTATGAGCCTGTTTCTGTTTGTTCGTTTATTTTTAGATTCCACATATGAGTGGAATCATATGGTAATTGTCTTTCTGTGACCCATCTCACTTAGCATAATACCCATCCATGTTATCTCAAGTGACAAAACTTTATTCCTTTTTATGGCTGAAAAGTATCACTTAAATCCTTTTGATTTGTCTCTGGGACTGAGCTCTTGTGAGGTTTTCCAGATGAGTAATGAAGTAAATTTGAACACTAAGAACTCTTCCTATTAACAGGTATTTCTGCAGGATTGATGATTAATAAACCTGGTTTCTTCTGGTATATTTCATCCTGTGACTGTTTCCTAGGCTTGCAAATCAGGCTGCTCAGCTTGTGTGAGATCAGAATTCTAGAAGTGAAAATACATGAAACTGATACAGTCTTTCTGCCATTGCTCTCTCCATACCCTCCCACCTCACCAAAGTAAAATTATAATTTTGGAGGCAACTTCATTTAGCCCAATGACATTTAAACACTTTTTCTTCTCAAGGATACATTTAAAAATAATGTTTCTAATCTCTTAGCTTTCTACACAGAGCCCTTTGATATAAATGTGACTTCAAGAGAGGTTAAATAGCAGTTTATATTGATGTTTTTGGCTGCATGCCAAGCGCTAACCTTAAAATTCTGCTTAGCATGGAAAAAAAGAGGAAACCCCAAATATTTATGGTTATTTGGCTTACCGTGGTATAACTTATAGGAGTTTCACATAACAAATGTATTTAATCATGTAATGGAAGCACCAGTTAGTAGATAAATGGGCTAATTTTATTATCTAGATTTTAATAAAGCACTTACTACTTTGCCTTATGAAGCCAACTTGGAAAATTAAGTCGCATTAGCTCAGATGTGAATATGGTCACAAGTGCTCATTTTTGGCTCAAATCCCATAAAGAAAGAATAATGATGGTCATCAATGCAATAAAACTGCAGGAAGATGCCCAGAGCAGTGCCTCAGGAAATGGGCAATAGATTGGTTTAAAATAATGTTTCCACTAATGATACTAAAGTTATAGTGGAGGAGGGGTAGGGAGACAGCCTCCCAGTGGATTTCACAAAATATAAATCCCCGTAAATGAATTCTTTTTCATTTTTATTTTAGCCATCCTCTGACATCTTGAAATAAGGCATAATCAGAAATGGTCCTGAAAACTCTTGGTCATTTGAAAAACCCTTAAATCTTTCTTCTGAAAGTCATTTCACATAGAAGTTAAAAATAAGTTGCCTTCACTTTCAAAGTTTGCTCCCTCCAGAATGTGGAAATCAGTTTCTGTTAACTGTTTTGTATTACCATGTGTTAAACTGCACAACAGGATGAAAATAGCTCCTCCAGGATGGGAGAGGGAGTTGCTGCATTGCATTTGGAAATGCTGGAAAAGTACCTAAATTCATGTTTAGAAACTCTTTCCTGAGAAGATTGTTAAGAAGTGAAATCAGCTACTTTGGATATTTGGAAAGTTTTTTTTTTTTTTTAAAGTGTGTGTTTGGTGGTGGTATGAAGAATCCAGAAGTAGACAGTGAACTAGATGACATTTAAGGATTATAAATAGAAAAAATGTTTATGTTTGTGAAATGACCTGGAGAATGTGTACTGAATCCATCCTCTTGTTCTTTTCATCAGTCATCTGGTCCTTCAAAAAAATTACTCAGTGGAAGACAGCAGCTTAAAAGCTCATTTCCCCCCTTTTTCTAGGCAGCAGAGCCCAAACAATATATTTTACCATTACCTAATGGCTGCCTTATGTGAACTCATGGCTGTTTGTATTCTGAGATATTTTGTTCTTGTCATTTAAAAGGGATTTGATTTCTGAATCCAGGAGCTCTTGTTCGGCATGATGCTGGGTTCTGCGGGACAGGCGAAGACTACCTGTGTGTATTATGGGGTATATGAAATATACCCCATATGGGGTTTGGCTGGGGAGGATGAGTCTGCTGTTTCATCATTAGAAAAAGCCTGTACTTTGAGCCTAGGATGGAGACTCTTACCACTAAGGAGCTGATAAAGCACAAAGTCAATCTGGTTTATATTGGCTGGGGGTTTGAACACCAGCTCTGTTGCTGGTTTATGTGAATTGACAAAAGGCAATATTAAAAGTATTAAGGGTATAGGTCTCATGGTAGGTTGAATAGTGGTCTCAAGATGTCTATGCCCTAATCCCCAGAGTCTGTGAATGTGTTATCTCCTAAGGCAAAAGAGATTTTGCAAATGGGATTAAGTTGAGATGGAGGGATTATTCTGGATTATCCAAGTGGGCCCTAAATGTAATTATAAGCATAATTGTGATGATCATGCAGAAGGAGGCAGATGGAGGTTTGACCAGTAGTAGAGAGGAAGGTGACAGGATGATATGATCAGATATTCAAGTGACGTGTTTTGATGGTGGACAAAGGGACGACAAGCCCAGATGGCCCTTGAGAAGCTGTCACTAGAAGCTGAAAAAGGTAAAGTTATGAATTCTCCAGAAGAAACCAACCCTGTTGATGCCTGGTCAGCCCAATAAGACACATTTCAGACTTCTGCCCTCTCAAGCTATGAGATGATAAATGTGTCATTCTAAGTAACTGAATCTGTGATGATTTGTTACAGCACCAATATAAGTCACACATGCAGGTATAATAACAAGGAATGTCCCACCAATGTTCCCAGGACGCAAATATGAGGCTCAGTATTATTACCTGGACTGCTGTGGATTTGAGGCCAAATTCTGGGCAGGAGAATAATGTGCACACAAACATGATCAGAGATGTTAAGATCTGACGGTAGATCTTAGGATGCATGAAGGAAAATGATCAGAATAAAAAGGAATTCATAGAGAGAGTAACTTGGTCTCAGCTAGAGCCTTTTCCATACAAACACTGTATTGGAAATAATGCCAAGGAACTTGGGATGCTGGGACAAAAGCCCTAAAAATTCAGGGTATAAATGATTTACAAAAAGTCGTTTAACCAGATTGATAGTTTCCTCTGCTATCAAGCTCCCTGACCTCAGGTTAGCTTTCCTGGGAACAGACGGACATCGTGTGAAACCTACTACAGAACTGAAGCTCTTAGATCCCAGTTAAGCTCGGCTTCATAAAAGGTGATGTGTCCTTGGGCTGACAGCGGGGTGTCACTTTTGCTTTGCTTTTCCAGCAGAGTTCACAGGAGCAGAATTAAAGAGGAGGACAGAGGAAGAGAAGAGGTCAAGTTCTCAGTCTCTGTTGGGATCAGGACAACTTTTTGCCCAAGTGATGCTATAGTTGAAAATGAGTAAGTCATTTTTCTGCTGTTAGTAGGCTGGGGTGTACCAATCCTCGAAACTGCCCACTATTACGGAACAAAAGAGCGTGTGAACATAAGACCATCTGTAAAATAAAAAGTTGGCAAGAGAATTTCTCCTGGTGAAACAGGCACATTGAATTTCTCAGGAAATAATTTCAATTCCTAGAAAAAACTACATTCAGGTGCTTGATTATCATACAGTTTATCTCAGGGATTTGCCACTCTCCTTGGAATAAAGTCTTTGCTTTCCAGAGAAAACAACAAACCATTAATTAGAATGGTTTCAGGGCAGAGGGATAAATCAAAGCGACCAGTCTCGAGTACCTAAAATGGACTGCTGAGTGCAGTCATTTTTAATGGATGCACCATGGAGAAAGATAGCATTTTTTTGCTAAAGATTCCAACTAGCAAAAGAATAAAATATAGAAGAAGATAGTTTCTCACTTTAGCATGCTGCTGCTGCTGCTGCTAAGTCGCTTCAGTCGTGTCCACTCTGTGCGACCCCATAGACGGCAGCCCACCAGGCTCCTCTGTCCCTGGGATTCTCCAGGCAAGAACACTGGAGTGGGTTGCCATTTCCTTCTCCAGTGCATAAAAGTGAAAAGTGAAAGTGAAGTTGCTCAGTCGTGTCCAACTCTGTGCGACCCCATGGACTGTAGCCCACCAGGCTCCTCCATCCATGGGATTTTCCAGGCAAGAGTACTGGAGTGGGGTGCCATTGCCTTCTCCACTTTAGCATAGAGAATAAATAAATTTCTTCAAAGTTTAATATAATGATGAGCCTCCCTGAAGGGGATTCAGAGTTGGAATCCTACTCTCCTCCCTGGCATATCAATTTCTCTGTTCTAGGCTCTGAATGAACCATCTTTTTCTATGTTTTTCACTTGAAAATTTGTAAAAGGAGGAACACCTCACAGCCAGTAGAGCACACTGAAAGCCTTGTTTAAGAGCAGTGATGAGACTTGCAATTGAAATCTGTTCCAAATATTTCCTTCTTTGACACATAAAATTTGAAATGGTCAATTTACCAACAATTATTCACAGGCATTCCTATGTTTGCTTACTTAGAATAGTGTGGTGAATGTACGCAGATCTCATCAGAGATATCTTGATCGGCATCCATTCAGCACACACTTCTGAACCTCCTCTGGTTCCATAGATAGTAGATGCTGTGCTGGGACAAAGCAGACCCAGTCTCTGTTCCTATGGAGCTTACATTCTACCTGGGAAAACAGACAGTGATCACACGCCAGGGATAATGAGCTCTTTCAATGAGAAGCATGTGGTGCTGCTGGGAATATTTTAGAAGACTTATAGTTGGGGAAGTGGTCAGGGAAGAATTCTCAGAGGAAGGAAGGATTGAATGAAGAGCTGAGCGTTCAAGGACTCAACCAGGTAAAGAGACAGGGTGGGTGTAGGGAGAGAATTCTAGAAGGAGCAAAGACTCTTGATGAGAAGAAGCAAGGTGCATTCAAAGAACTGAAAGGTATTCTGGTGCCACGTAAAGAATGGATTGGAGGGGGCAAGCCAATTAAGAGAAAACTGCAGTGGCACTTGGGTAGATTTTGTGTTAAGTGTTCTTACCACAAGAAACAGAACAAAACAAAAAGATATTTGTAGTAGCTGCTTCTCCAAGATATGGCATTATTTGAGTAAAATCCAATTAGGCAAATACTGGACTAGCACCTCAACTCAGACCTGATGCAGTTTCCTCAACGCCTACCTGTTCTGTGGCAATGGTGTAAAATGAATTAATCTGACAAGATCTCTCTAGAGCTGCTGCTGCTGCTGCTAAGTCGCTTCAGTCGTGTCCGACTCTGTGCGACCCCATAGACGGCAGCCCACCAGGCTCCCCCGTCCCTGGGATTCTCCAGGCAAGAACACTGGAGTGGGTTGCCATTTCCTTCTCCAATGCATGAAAGTGAAAAGTGAAAGTGAGGTTGCTCAGTCGTGTCCAACTCTTCGCGACCCCCTGGATTGCAGCTTACCAGGCTCTTCCATCCATGGGATTTTCCAGGCAAGAGTACTGGAGTGGGGTGCCATTGCCTTCTCTGCTCTAGAGCTGCATTGTCCAGTTCAGTAGACACTAGGCATATATGTAGCTACTGGGAGTTGGGATGGGGAGAGTCTGAATTGGCCTGCCATGAGTCTGAAATATATACTGGCTTTCAATGGCAAAGTGAAAATAAAGTAAAATAATTCATTAATGGTTTATTTTGATCATTGTTTTAATGATATTTAGGATATATTTGGTTAAATAAAACATTAAAATAATTTCACCTTTTTTTTTTTTTAGGATTTTTAATAGGGCCACTAGGAAATTTTAAATTACATTCTGGCTCACATTGTATTTTTTGGGGGGACTGAGTGTTGCCTTTGAGTATAGGCTTGGTTTGTTTCAGATAGTATAAAAGAAGATCACTTTATAAAACTAAATAAATGAACAAGGATGTCAGTTAATTATAAGAAGCACATTTGATGACCTCAGGTTTAACTGTAGTGCAGGTCTCATCATATGTATGCAGTGATTCATGGAGCGTGCCTTAGTCCAGTGTAGGACAACTACAACATCCTATGCCCAGAGTGGTGTTAGAATAGGATTCTATGTAAGCAAGTTATAGAGAAGCTTGTTAAATGAACTTAAATGGGCCGTAAGCATAACTGGGCATTGACTCTACAGCCTACGGAATAATATGTGTGTGCTTTTCTTATGTAAGATCTGCAATAACAAGCTTCCTGGGAAAGGTCTGGAAATGTTGAGATTTGCCGAGCATGGTCTCCCCTTCACATCTATTAGCAGAGTAAGATGAGGCCAGTTACTTATTCTCCCTGTACCTCAACCTTCTCATTTGTAAGTAAAATTCACTGCATAGGAGGGTTACTGTGAGGATTAGAAGTAAACATTTCCAGCACCAGGCTGAAGATACAGTAAATACTCATCGGATAATGTATTAGTGGGAGCAGCCTGTGTTCAGGGCTTCCAAGTAATACAGAAAAGCACAGTCCAGGCGAGGTTCAGAGAGCCTTCCTCTCCATCTGTTTTGTGACCTTTGACAACTCACCAGTGCTCTTTAATCCTTCATGTCCAAATGCCTTGAATGGGTTAATGATACCTTATCAGAAGAGGTCACTTACCAAGATGTCATCAGTTGCCTACAGTGGCACCACATATTGTTTATGGCTGAGGGAAAAGAAGTGTCAAACTCTTGGACAGAAATTTAAAATTCCAACCCTGTGATGTCATCACAGTACTTGAATTTGGCAAGACTCTTCTGTCGCTAAAGTTGTGGACATTCCACATTTTCCTACAGAGCATCAGTCAATATATTTAAGGTTTCCTACTGAAGAGGTAGGAAGACATCTCATCTGGGCATAGGATTCGTCAATAGAAATCCATTTATTAGAAAGCCACATTTAAACTATTTTATATCCTACCTTGGGTTCCACTTGGTAAAAGAAATTTCTTTTTCAAGGACAATCAGTTGAAGTGTTGACTTTGAGCCCTAGACTTGGTTCAGGAAGAGGCCAAAGTGCACATCAGAGCCTTCCTAAAACCTGAGTTTGAGGTTCTTGGCGCCATGGGGAGGAGCCAGCCCACCTGCATGGGAGGTTGTGGCAGCCTATGAGGAGCAGGGCCCTCTTTTACTCTGCAGAGTCAGCTTGACATTTCCCCATATCTTTTCTATCTTTTTTATTTGGTAATTATTTCCTTTATTTTTCCTTTTATATCATTTTATATTTCTTTTTATTGAAGGATAGTTGATTTACAATACATATTAATTTTAGTTATACAACATGTCTCAATACCTTTTATACTTCTTGTAAAGTATACTTTATACTTATTGTAAAAGTATGTTTATACTCCATTTATACTTATTGTAAAAGCAGTCTGTACCTTCCTGTGCTATACAACATTACTTGTAGCTTATTAACTTTATACAGAGCAGCTTGGACTTCTTTATCCCATTCCCCCTTCCTCCCTCATTTCCTTTCCCCTCTGATAACCATGAGTTTGTTTCCTATATCTGAGTCTGTATTTGGTATACACAGTCCTTTATTTTCTAGATTCCAGATTTAAGTGTAATAATGAATGTTTGTCTTTCTCTGTCTGACTTATTTCATGAAGAATAATACTCTATATGTTCATCTATATTGTTTCAAATGGCAACATTTCATTTTTATTTACGGCTATTGAGTCAATTTCTCTTTGAAAATACCAGCTGTCTCCTCTAAACTCAGGTGATCCAAGGTCAGGTTTACTTCCTCTTGTTCAGAGGAAAATTTAAAGGAAATTGGAATTTATTATTAAAATACATGCTCATTATATACAATTGAAAAACACAGAAAGGGGTGTATAACTAAAGTTTAAATAAACATGCCATCATTCATATGCAATGGTTGTTAACAGTTTGTCGTGTTTTTCTCTGCATGAGTATTTTTATGGCCATAGATATATATAATTTTTACGAAATTGGAATTCTTTCTATGTATGCATTCCTTATGTATGTAGTACAAGTTGCATGTAGTTATACTACAGAATGATACTTCATATGACATTTAACAAATATTTAAAAATGAATGTGTTGTTTATCTCTTTTTACTTTTATTTTCAATATATATTTTCTTACATTAAATATTCCTTGAAAAACATGACTTTAAAATGGCTGCTAAATATTATTTTTAAAGTGTATAACCATAATTTAATTCCCTATATTTAGCTTCTTTGTTTTAGGTTGTCCGTTTCTAGGTTGCTGGAATGAACATCCTTGTACATCGTAAATCATTATGGATAGTTCTAATTTTGTAGGGTTAATTCCTAAACTGAAAATTTGGAGTCAGTGAACACAAACAGGTTGCCAAATTGTCTTGCAGAACTTTTATATTAATTTTCAGGGTGTGGAAATCACCAATTTTATTGCGCCAGGAATGAGTGGGAATTGTAATTCAGTTTAACAAGAAAAGTAATGTCATCATCTTAATTTTTATTTCCATGATTACTAGCAAGTGCCTGGTGAATGCTATTTCTTTGCCTCCTTTTGCCTATAGATTCTGGAAGATACAATAACACAGTTTTTTATAATGGGTTGCTCTTTTTAGCGAATCCAATTTAGAGAATGTGTGTTTTGAGTTAAATTCTATTGAAAGTTTTGCTGTCATAATTAATAGTGTGACTCTGAGCCTTTGTTTGCTCTCTTAAGGACAATCAGAAGGAGAAATTTCATGTAAATAAAAAAAAGAGAGCCCAATGTACTATAGTGTTAAGTGTTTGGATAGCTGTAAATTAAGAGATGTGGAAATGTGATTCTTGATCAGACAAGTTTGGACCAGGCTTTTCATTTTGACGATGTGCAAAGAATCATATTGCTAAAAGAAATGAAAATATTCTGAAGAAAAGGAGGGAAACAATGAAGGTAAGGATGTACAAGAATTGTTTACTTTTAAAGTCACAGTTCATTCTGAAGGAGATCAGCCCTGGGATTTCTTTGGAGGGAATGATGCTAAAGCTGAAACTCCAGTACTTTGGCCACCTCATGTGAAGAGTTGACTCATTGGAAAAGACTCTGATGCTGGGAGGGATTGGGGGCAGGAGGAGAAGGGGACGACAGAGGATGAGATGGCTGGATGGCATCACTGACTCGATGGATGTGAGTCTGAGTGAACTCCAGGAGTTGGTGATGGACACGGAGGCCTGGCTTGCTGCGATTCACGGAGTCGCAAAGAGTCGGACATGACTGAGCGACTAAACTGAAAGTTAGAGGAAGTGGGGAGCATATGTTGAGAGAGAAGGTCTTCCTAAGCCAGAATTCCAGCACTGTAGCTTATTAGCTGTGACCATGGGCCTAGTATATCACTTCTTTCTTCTTCAGTTATATCACCTGTAAAATGGAAATAATGATAGATCTTTCCTCATAGTGCTGGTGTGAGAATTAAATGAGCTTCTAGTTGGAAAGTGCTTAAAATAGACCTGACCCCTGGTTAATGCTTACAAATGCTAATTGTCATTATAATTATAATGTTATTATTAAAAGTGAATGTAATTACTAGAATGGCTAAACTCTGAAACACTGACAGCAAATGCTGACAGGGCTGTGGAGCAACAGCAACTCTCGTTCGTTGGTGGTGGGAATGCAAAATGGCACAGCCAATTGGAAGAAAGTTTGGAAGTTTCTTGGCAAAACGAAGCACGCTCGTACTACTTACCATATGATCCAGCAGTAGGATTCCGTGCCATTTACCCAAATGAGTTGAAAACCTTTTATCCACACAAAAACCTGCACATGAATGTTTGCAGCAGCTTTACTCATAATTGCCAAAAGCTGGAGGCAACGGGATGTCTTTCTGTAGGTGAATGGATGAAATAATCTGGAGTACATCCAAACAACAGAATATCATTCAGAGCTAAAAAGAAAGAGGATAGTAAACCATGAAAAGACATGGAGGAGACTTAAATGCATATTATTAAGTGAAAGAAGTCAATCTGCAAAGGCTATATACGGTATGATTCCAACTATGTGACATCCTGGGAGAGACAATAGGGCAGACAGTAAAAAGATCAGTGGTTACCAAGGGCTAGAGGGATGAGTGAGGAACAGGTGGAGCACAGAGGATTTTTAGGATAGTGAAGCTATTCTCTATGGTACTCTACTGGTGGATGAAAGTGAAGGTGTTTGTTGCTTAGTCATGTCTGACTCTTTGAGATGCCATGGACTGTACCCACTGGGCTCCTCTGTCTATGTGATTCTCCAGGCAATACATATCATTATATATTTGCCAAAACAAATAGAATGTATAACACCAAGAATGGACTCTAATGTAAACTGTGGACTTTGGGTGATCATGATGTATTAATGTAGTTTGTAGATTGTAGTTACAATCATTGATTATAACAAATGTATTGGGTTGGCCAAAAATTTCACTGGGGTTTTTCTACAAGATGTTAAAGAAAAGCCCAAATGGACTTTTGCCAACCCAGTATCATACTGGTGGGGGATATTGTACTTGGCATTGATCTCATTAAAAGTGTGTGAATAAAAATATGTGTGAACAACATTATAAAAACTAGTAATACAGTCATTTTACTTTAGATTGGTATAGAAGAAATTTGTATGTTAATGTTTTATTTATTGTGAGAGAAGTTAAAAGAGAGTGTTCAAGGTTGTCTTATATGCTGTGTATTTTGTAAAACACTGAAACCAATTTGAGATAGCAGTAGACGAGAGCATTTCTTTTGACTTGTTCTATATTCTTTTCCTCATCTTAAAAAGTTGAGTAAATCTGTGTGGTTCAGGGTTTCTACATTAAAAAGATAAACTGTGGGTAGCAGTGAAGAGAAGAGTGAAAGTCACTCAGTTGTGTCCAATTCTTTGCAACTCCATGGACTATACAGTCCATGGAATTCTCCAGGCAAGAATATTGGAGTGGGTAGCCTTTCCTTTCTCCAGGGGATCTTCCCCACCCAGGGATTGAACCCAGGTCTCCTGCATTGCAGGCAGATTCTTTACCAGCTGAGCCACAAGAGAAGTCTGTGGGAATTCTTTGTATTTTTTTACTCAGCTGTGAACCTAAACCTGCTCTAAAAAAACAGTGGACCCTGAACAACAAAGGTCTGAACTGGGCAGGTTCAGAGATTTTTTTTCAATAAATATGTATTGCAGTCCTATATGAACCTGTGGAGGCTGGCAGAAGATCAACTGTAAAGCTATATTCAAGAATATTCAACTACTCAGAAGGTCAGTACCCCTTAATACTCATGTTGTTCAAGGGTCAGCTGTATGTATGTCTATATATGCATATGTGTATGGCTATATATACTTTATATATATACACATACATATTAATAAAAATAAACTCACCCATTTTACCATAATTTAAATAACCTGTGATTGGATAAACTTTGTAATGAAACCCACACTTACACACTCACACATCCTGATATGAGAATTTCTGCTGTTAATCTGACAGATTTTCTAAAGAGTTCCAACTCATCTGTCACACTGAAAGGTTCAGTCATCCAGACTCTTCTAGAGTTTATAGGATAAACTGTTTCCATAAAGTGCCTCACATTTAGCTGAGTTGGAAAGTACATACGGCAGCACCACCCCCTTCACCTCTGGCCGGATGGTGGGCCCTGCACACACGCCACTGGCCTTACACAGCCCTGCCTCGACCCTTCTCTCACTAGGGAGACGAGATATATAAACACTTTGCTGGAATGCAGTGAGCATCTGATGAATGATGAGAATTTTTCAGTATCTTCATGTGTCTCTGGTAACTAATGCAAATAAAAGAAAAGCACCGAAGAAACTGTGCTTTTTATTGTGGACACAAATTATAGTAAACTCAGCTAAAAATTGTGCTCCAAGGATAGCTATTTAGAAAAATCCCTCAGCCATATATTAAACAGATCAAGGTCCCAGTTGGAAATTTACATGCACTTTATATAACCCACCAGCTCCTTGGAAAGAACCTGAATTTCCCACGTGTACACTATATAAATTTCTCAAGCATTTACAATCCATTTGTCTTCATTGAGCCTTCAACCACTTCATTCCCAAGGAAATGCTTGGCTATTTAAATATAACTTTCTTCTGGGGTGGTACAGTTTTCTAAGTGCAGTATTTCACTTTCCAGAAGCCAGAGGCTTGAAAGAAAAATATGGACAGTCCTGGGACAGCTTAGATAAATTGCAGTTAGAAGATTTTCACAAAATGCCCTGGGCATGTGAATGACCCTACCTCAAATCTATATGAAACAGGAAGGGGCATGGAGAGGTTATCAAGTCCATTCTCCTGCCTCCAATGGGACTGCTCCATCCTCTAGGAAGGCTTTGAAGTGGGACACGAAAGCAGAAGTTTGACTATATGCAGGCAGAATATTGAAACCACCTAGTTATTTTAATATAATTTGATATAGACAATTATTAATGAAGGTTTGTTGTTGTTTAGTTGCTAACTTGTGTCCGACTCTTGCAACCCTATGGACTGTAGCCTGCCAGGCTCCTCTGTTTGTGGCATTTTCCAGGCAAGAAAATTGGAGTAAGGTGCCATTTCCTCCTTCAGGGGATCTTCCTGACCCAGCAATAGAACCCTCGTCTCCTGCATTGGCGGGCGGATTCTCTACCACTGAGCCACCAGGGAAGCCCTGGTGGGTTTGTGCTGAGAGCCACTCATCCAACAGCCAAGATAACATACAAGCTACAAGGTGTTGAGGCTCTCTAGCTGGGGCCCACATTCAAACAACTCTGCCGAGAGAGACTGTCTCAGTACAAAACAGCACGGCGGAAAACAGGGAGAGCAGTTAAAGGTCGAAGTGGAAAGCTGGATTAGGCTGGTGGATGATGGAAACACAGGTAACTGAAAGCATTCTGTTGCCATATAAACGTCATAAGCAAGTTGCTTTATGACCCATTCAGTACTTTGAAAGAGCAGATAACCTTGGCAAAATCAATGAGCTCCTCTCTGTTCTTTCTTCTGAAGGTGCCTGAACCTTAAGCAGAAAAAAGAAGCAGCTTTGTCTCCTGTTAACATGAAATCCTGCTAACACTTTGAAAAGACTGCTTTCGAGTCTGCTGCCATTCTCGGGCAACTCCATCCTTTCTTCTGTCTCAGGGGTGGAGCAGTGATTTGACTCCTTCAGTTAGTTGTATTCAGAGACCACTTTGGAGACATTCTGGAGAGGATTCTTGCTCTAGTCTTTCTAAACACACAACACTAGCCGCAGCATGTCTAGGCTTTGGGACAGTGTATCCTGTCCTTTACGACCTGCAGCTCTTCGCATTTGTACCAGACAATGAATCATATATTCAAATGCCATCATGGCTCTGTTTTCCTTCTAGTCATATGCCCTTTACCACTTTAATCATAGCTTTCCTCCCGAGCTGCCATGAAAGAGGAGTGAAGAATTCTACACCCTGCTGTGATTGGAGTTTTATAGCTATGCTTAACTGTCAGACTTCCTTCCTTTGTCGGAAAAAAAACATTTCCTTTCAATCAATATCTATCTCATTTTCCCTGAGCACGTGTGCACGTGCATGCACACTGATGGCAAAATGCTCTTCTGTAAAAAGAGCAAGAGATCAATGAAATAAAAATAGGGTTGGAAAATAGCAAAATGAAGATAGAAGAACATAGCAATCAGGTGCATATGCTGTGAGCTGGTTATAGATGTTAGAGGGAAAGAAAGTGGAGTGCCTTAGCCGTCCACATCAGAGTGAAATGAATCATAGCAACAACTGGGGTGGTGACTCAAACAGTAATTTATGAAGAACTTGCAGAGGGATGAGAAGAAAAGCTAGCAACTCTGTAAACCTTGGGAGTATCTGTTTGTACAAAACTAGTGAACCTTGGTGTGGTCAATCAATGTCTAACAATGCACCATCTCTGGGTATCTCTGCCAATCAGTGTGATGGAGACCTTCCTCCTCTTGAAGATGGGTGAGATAAATGAATCAATGGTGGGTCTCATCAACCCACCACTTCCTAAAGGAGAGGCTGAAATTTCTTGGTTGGGATTATAAGCCAAAGAGTTAGCTAATTAAGGGGCAGAGTCACCCTAAAGGACTGGTTACCCTTTAGTAATCCTAAAAGAAACAAAAACCTGAACCAAATTTAACCACATGGTATGAGTTTCTGGAAACCAAGAAAGAAAAATGTGAATTGTTAAGTTCCACAAACCCAAATCAAAGTGACTAACCCAGGCTTCTCCACTCAACGGAGGCCCCTGGAAGGGTCTTTCAGTCCTTCCAGAATCTAGGATGACTGTGGGGCAGATCAGGACAAAAACTGGAGGTGTACAGACATTTGTCTCCTTGGTGAAACTTGGAAGGCAACATCTAGCCGTGGAGAGAGGCCTCCAAATGAGATCACTGTCTCTGATTGTAAGTTTCCTTCTAACTGAAGGTGTTTCACCTGCAAGAGCTTTAGGTGAAGGAAGAACTCACTGGCTGGCCCCGTATGAAATGTAGACAGTTCTTCGGGAGGGAGAGCCTTCCTTTTTTATGAATTGGAGAGGTAGCTGATGGTTGGAAGGTGTTTCATTTCGAGTCTCTGGGCACTGAGGCCAGGAAGAGCATACTTGAGCATTTGGTCCAGTCAGCTCCTCTGTAGGGATTCTTTGAAAATGTTCTTCTTTTGGCTTCTGACATCAACAGTTTCCTTCCTGCTTTGCAGCTCTTTTCTAGCCTGTGGCCCTTCGCTTCTTCCTACAGCCATAAAGGATGGACTGCTCCAACGTCAGGTTTGGGGTCTCCTTCTTATCCTGTCTGTCCTGCCACAGTGTAGGTGATCTCATCCTGTCCCACAGCCTTAAAGTAAACTCCAAAGACCAACAATTCCAAATTTGCCCAGTCTCCTGCCTGATATTCTCATGTGGGTACCCAACCTCTATTCAGCATCTCCACTTGAATGCGTGCATGTGTGCTAAGTCTCTTCAGTTGTGCCTAACTCTTTGCAACCCCATGGATTGCATCCTGCAAGGCTCCTCTGTCCATGGGATTCTCTGGGCAAGAATACTGCAGTGGTTGCCATGCCCTCCTCCAGGGATCTTCCTGACCCAGGGATCAAACTCTTGTCTCTTATATCTCCTGCATTGTCAGGTGGGTTCTTTACTCCTAGTGCGAAGCCCCAGTCTTAGTACTGAAGTGTCATGATCTCTGTCACTAGAGTTTCTGGAAAAAACAACAACAACAAATTGAGACCCAGGTAATGCATGTTGAATTATTATGAGTGCAGATTGAATGATGTACGTTGCAAAGAAGTCCACTGCAAGATTAGACTTTTAAAAAAGAATGGTACGGTGCGGGGGTGGGGCAGGGGGAAGAACGGGGATACAGAGGACCAGAATAAAAAAGCTCATAAAAAGTCTGACCATGGCGGATTCATTTTGATATTTGGCAAAACTAATACAATTATGTAAAGTTTAAAAATAAAATAAAATTAGAGAAAAAAAAAAAGAAAAAAAAATGTGTACAACAAGAAAAAAAAATAAAGTAATTATTGATATATTAAAAAAAAAAAAAAAAGTCTGACCATGTTTGTAGCCTGGTTACTAGAAGAATCAAATGTACAAAAAGGAGAGGAAGACATTCAGAAAACAGAGAGAAGACAGAAAAGTGAGAAGACTAGGAAAGAAAAGAAAATGCCATCAGAAATGAGAAATACTCCAAGAATAGTGGATAATCAGTGTAAACTTTATTTTCAATCTCTGTTGTTACTATAGGTAGATAAAGGGCAGCTTGACCTACCAGAAGGAATCACCAGTAGCCGGAAAGCAAAGAAGAAAAGTCAAAGAAAGTTTTCCTACTGGGACCTTTTCCTGAGCAAAAGCCTGTCACACTAAATTAGGCTGGGAAATTTGTTTACCAGCCAAATATCATGCTAGAAGCAGGGCTGGAGCTGCTGAGATCAGCTAGACTGGGCTCACTATAGCTACCGGGCTTCGGGTAAACTTTGAAAACACTCCCGGGAGGCAGAGTAGACAGACAGAAGGGGGACCATGAGGGCCTCTGTCACCATCTACAGAGAGTGACTGAGAGTCTCTTAAGGGAAGGACAGTCAGGCAGTAAATCCTCTGTCAGTCTGCTGCTTCTGTGACCATATGTAACTGGGTACAGACAGCAGGTGACAGATGGGGCATGCCAAAGAGGATGACTGCAATTGATTCTGAAATGAATCTGTTCAATGGATAAAGAAGGTGTGATATACACATGAGCACACACGCACGCAATTAAATATTACTCAGCAAAGGAAAAAAATGAAAGTTTGCATTTGCAACATGGATGCACTTGGCGGGGAGGCTCTTATGCTAAGTGAAACGTCAGGAAAGACAAATGCTGTGCAACATCACTAACACATGGAATCTAAGTAATAAACTAGTGAATATAACAAAAACCAAACAAACTAGTGAAGATAACATAAAACAGACACACAACCTATTATGTATATAATAAATACAGGAATATAATGGGAATAGACATATTTTATAATAACTACAAATGGAATATAACCTTTAAAATTGTGAATCACTATATTGTACTTCTGAAACATATGGTACATCGACTATAACTCAATTTAAAAAGGAAGAATTAACGCCCGGCACAGCCAGTTGTTAAACATTCTGACATCAAAAGAAAAAAAAAAAAAAATGGATTCTGTGACATCTGACCTCGCAGAATACCCAAGCCAACGGTTTCACCGAGGGTTTCTATTAACATGTCTGAGATGAAGAAGCAGGGAGAGAGGAAAGGGGCTTAATGTCATGACTGTCCCTAAAGGTTAACTAAAAACTATACACATGAGTGTTCTCTGTGTTGGGTCTCTGTATCTCAACATCTATGCTGTTTGCAAGTTAAAGTTCTAATCCTGAGTAACTTCACTTCACTTAACACTAGGTGCATTTCATTTTCACATTATGTAAAAGATACATACCCCAAATTAACTCCTTGGTTTATACATGAGGATGAAGTTAATATTCTGCAGCCAGAGGTGACTGCAATGTGTCAAAAGGTGAATAATTAAATCTACAAAGCTGGAAACAAAACTTCACAGTGAGCACGTGTGCATGTGTATGCTTATATTAGTATATTGGATGATAGCAGCTTGGCTGAGCTCTTCGTGACAATTTTTATGTGAACATGTGCATTCTATTTCCCTTCTGAGGTCATGCTAGAGATAAAAATTCATCAATAAAAGTTTATATAGCAACAGCATAGTAAACAACATGAAAATATCCTTTGGCTTTTGATTTACCAGAGAAGTAAGTGGGTTTTGGAAAATAAAAACTATTAGTATAAATTAACGTAATCACTAAGTCTTTATATCAGACTCAGTGTGTTCTAAAATCTGAGAAAAGGTGGGATTTTTTTAACATTTCAGCTATAATTTCCTTGATTTGAGGTAAGTTTCCTTCTTAAATTCCTTGGATGACAAGCAAAATTCATCCCTACTGTTTAAGGAAAGACCACTTTTTTCCCACCAAAGTAGTCTTTAGTATTTTGAAGGGTTGATTGGAAATTAGACACAGAAAGAGAAAAAAATGTGGTAAGTAATGGCAGCCTGCCAACAGTTAGGAGTTGGAAGAAACTTTTTAGGGTTTTTTAATAATTTTGGCCTAAAGCCACTACCTCCCAGCTTGGCAGAACAGGTGGAGGTAATAACTCTGCAGCCATTTTCTGGTGAAAGCACAGTATGAAGTAATTTTGAAAGGATTATCACACACTTGTATTTTTAAATAAAAAGTAAAAGGTGATGAAACATATGGTACCATGTCTGGGGAATCTTACATGATGTTTGCAGTTGATTCAGGAAGAAATTTGTCAGCAAGTTTGGCCTGTAATCTTTTGAGGTAAAGATGTGTTTTATTTCATTCTTTTCATAGAAATTACCTTAAAATGTAAAGTTAAAGTTATGGGCAGAATATATTATAATTCATACCTCAAAATGCAGATAATTATATTCTAGCAAATGTAACCTCCTAAGTTTCACATTTCTCTCCATGCAAAATACTCTGGGCCAGCCCTCAAAATGTCTGAAAATGACATGAATATATGTGTATATATATAAATGACATGGACACAGAGTGTAACTGAAAAGTACTACCTCTATTTTTCTTTTATGATTTGATTTTTGTGAGCCCAGACCACATTTGTAAAAACTCACAAAGAAATTGTCAGATGTAAACTTTGTGGGTGAGATTTTTCACATTGCTAAATCTTGTACAAATTTTTAGTAATTTTTTAAAACTATGGATTCCATTGTACCTTCTGCTGCTGCTGCTGCTGCGTCACTTCAGTCATGTCCGACTCTGTGTGACACCCCCCCCCCCATAGACGGCAGCCCACCAGGCTCCCCCGTCCATGGGATTCTCCAGGCAAGAACACTGGAGTGGGTTGCCATTTTCTTCTCCAATGCATGAAAGTGAAAAGTGAAAGTGAAGTCGCTCAGTCGAGTCTGACCCTCAGTGACCCCATGGACTGCAGCCTACCAGGCTCCTCCGTCCATGGGATTTTCCAGGCAAGAGTACTGGAATGGGGTGCCATCACCTTCTCTGGTTGTACCTTCTAAGAGGCTATAAATATTGACATCAGATTAAAATTTGACCTGAAAATTCTCAGTATTCTAGAAATCTTTTCTACTAGTTTAATTGAAGCTTTTTAAATATTCAAAAATTATGATTTGAGCTAGATCTGCTTTGCCTATTAAATGTACATTTTTCTCATCTTACTTTTTGCATTTAGCTTCTGAAAAAATACATTCCTTAATTCATGATTCTGTTCCTCACCAGCAGACTGGTAAACTAATGTTCACTAAAGGTGAATAAGCAAGTGGAAAACTAGTATTACCTGGAAAGTTTAAAGCAGGGATAAAGAAAAGGAAGGCTTTACATAGAGATGGATTTTTAAATACTGTACTATTTTGAAAGTAATGGAGAAAAATATCAACACTGAATCTTCTAAAGTAACATCAACAACATCAACATTCAGAAAGCTCAATGACATCATGAATGGAATAATATTAAAGTAGATTCTATGTAACGAATTCTGTCTGCTAGGCTGAGGGCCAAATGCCTTATGGTCCCCTGGGGGAAAAGTCAGGATTTCTTTCTTTTTCAGCAGAGGGCGTTTACTCTGATAGAACCAAACTGGAAGATCATTTGAACTCCTCACAGTTTAGAGCTCATTCCAGATGTATGGAGAAAAAAGTCACAAGGAAAGATGTAACAAGAAGGAAAATAGAAATCAAAATCCCTATGAGTTCCTACAGATGCTTCATTTGGAAATTCACTTTTGATTACATCAATCCCACAGCCTGGAATAGGATAAGTAACACAACCTAAATACTTCATTAGAGTATGTTGGGATCATAGTAAAAACATTTAGACATACGTTTAGTGATGACGCTAAATAGTAGAAATATCAAATGTAGTAGGTGGAGATACATTTGTATGTAAATGAGTTTGGAAATATCTCATACTGAAAGATAATTAAAAGCAAAACAAATGAAGGCTCCAGTGAGTTGCCCTGGACCTGGAGGCTGGGTAGCCCTTGTTTCCAGACTCGGGCAGGTTGGACATCTGCTCAGGGACCCACAAAACCGTGAGTCCTTCACCTGAGAGTGACGACAAAACTCACTTCACTGTGGAAGAAAATCATCTTAACAGAAGCATCACCGTCTCCCACTGCCCACCCCATTTTATCATGGTTCAGTGTTTCTGGAGAAGGAAGTGGCAACCCGCTCCAGTATTCTTGCCTGGAGAATCCCTCATGGACAGAGGAGCCTGGCGGTCTATGGTCCATGGGGTCACAAAGAGCTGGACATGACTGAGCAACTAACACTTTGTGTTTCTGCATCTATTGCTAATGAAAATTGTCTTTATCATCATCTGGGGTTTCCCTGGGGGGCTAAGTGGTAAAGAATCTGCCTGCCAATGCAGGAGACCCAGATTCAATCCCTGGGTTTGGGAAGATCCCCTGGAGGAGGAAGTGGCAACCCACTCCAGTATTCTTGCCCGAGAAATCCCATGAACAGAGGAGTCTGGTGGACTGCAGTCCGGGGTCATAAGAAGAGTTGGATATGACTTAATACTAAACAAACACAAAAAGCTAAACAACTGCCTGCAAATAAAATCTATTGCTTTCAGGACAATGTTTTTCTTAAATGCTTTTTGTGTTTCATCGCAGTATTTTCCTGTTGTATTTGCTTAAGCCACATATTTTGTATTCAAGTGGATGTTTATGAAATAAACATTCATATTGAGTTTATGTGGCTCATAATTCCATGCATTACTGATTGTTTCAGATGAATCTACAGACCTCATTTTCTTCTCACTTAAAAAATGCACTCAGAATAATATTTAAATTGCGTTTACACATCTAATAAAGATATACAATCATTTTAACAGCTCTGCACTGTCAATCACTGATAGGAAAATATAACCTGACATGTTCTGGATTTATCTCTGGCGGGCAATGCATTTGAACGTGCTATAGCTCTTGGTTAGCACAGTCTTTTCCTGGGATGTCATCTGCCATCGGTGTGCATGTTGTTGTTCGTTTGTCTTCTTGCAAGACTCTACTCTCCCCTGTCAGGGAGAAACACAGTTCAAATATGTATGTCTTTTTCCTCTTAGTAGTCAGGTGGATCCCACCATTTGGAACTGGTGGCTTTAAATCCAAATTAATTACATGATGATTTTCAAACTTGTGTTATGAGTATTATATAAATTTACAAGGTTACAATTTAGTATAGACCAAGGGATGTTCCGCAGTCTATGGGGTTGCAAAGAGTCAGACACGACTGAGCGACTGAACCACACTGAAGGGATGTATTGCTTCCATGGGCTGAAAATACAGCCTTCTCTGGAGTGCCATCATATTCATTTCTTTAGGGTAGTTTTATATTAAATTGAGCAGAAGAGATGAAGATTTTTCTACATACCCCCTGCCTCCAAGCATGCATACCTTTTCTCATTATGAATATCCCCCTGGAGTGGAAAGTTTGTTACAACTGATGAACTTACACAGACACATCTCAGTCATCCAAAGTCCACACTTCACATTAGGGTTCACTGTTGGTGCCATGTATTCTGTGGGTTTGGACAAGTATATAATGACATACAGCCTTCATAACAGTCTTGTATAGAGTATTTTTACTATCTTAAAAACTCTATGTGCCCAGATGGCTAAAGAACTGCCTGCCAATGCAGGAGACCTAAGAGACTCAGGTTTGATCCCTGGGTCGGGAAGATCCCTGGAGAAGGAAATGGCACTCCACTCCAGTACTCTTGCCTGGAAAATCCCATGAACAGAGGAGCCTGGTGGGCTACAGTCCACAGGGTTGCAAAGAACCGGACATGACTGAGTGACTGAACACACACACACACACACACACACACACTCACTGCCTACTTATCCCTTCTTTTCCCATAACCCATTGATCTTTTCCCTGTCTTCATAATTTTGCCTTTTCTAAGATGACATAGTTGGAATCAAACACTTTGTAACTGTTTCATATTGCTTTCTCCTTTATGAATTAAAAATCACTTTAATGCTGAAAAAAATGCACACTAACATCTGAGCCTTTGGTGATTTGCAGCCTTTTTGCGGTAGTAAGACCAAGTGAAGCGAAGTGATGTTGCTCAGTTGTGTCTGACTCTTTGCGACCTCATCGACTGTAGCCTACCAGGCTTCTCCGTCCGTGTGATTTTCCAGGCACGAGTACTGGAGTGGGTTGCCATTACCACAACAAATATCATCATAATGAAAAAGCTTGAAATGTTGTGAGAATTACCAAAATGGGACAAAGGGACATGAAGTAAGCAAATGCTGTTGGAAAATGGCGCCAATCAACTTGCTTGATTTAGGGTTGCCACAAACACTCAAATGGGAAAAAACAAAACAAAACAAAACAAAATAAAACAAAATACACACACTCTGTGAAGCACCATAAAGCAAAGCACAATAAAACAAGACGTGCCTGTAATTAAAGCCCCCAAGTGTTTGCTTTCTTTTTTATTTTGGTTTGTGTCTTACACTTGTGTTCATATTTAAAACAAAATTCTTTCTCAATGTTTTTGTCCAACAGATCCCGTTAGACCACCACATTTGTTTTCCTCAAGTTTGTTTTTTCCCCTGAGAAGACCTCTTCACAAACATGGGTGCCAAACAGCGCTCCTTTTTGGTGAGTCTCTTAGAAATCATGAGCGAATTTCCAAACACATATTGTGAGCTGACACCTCTTAGCTCTCTCAAAGTCCCTCATAGTCAGCCTCAAAATATTACTGTCCTACATATGGCTGGATGATTCCTCAACACGGACCAAACTCTAACAAGGAATATCATTGCCCAACTTTGCTGCTCACTCAGCACGTTTTACTTATTCTTATGTTACATGAGCTCTACTGGGTTTTCTTCTTCCTGTAAACAGGTTTTAATCTTCCCTAGCATGGCAACCCTGGAGAAGGCAATGGCACCCCACTCCAGTAGTCTTGCCTGGAAAATCCCATGGATGGAGGAGCCTGGTAGGCTGTAGTCCATGGGGTCGCTAAGAGTCGGACACGACTGAGTGACTTCACTTTCACTTTTCACTTTCATGCATTGGAGAAGGAGATGGCAACTCACTCCAGGGTTCTTGCCTGGAGAATCCCAGGGACAGAGGAGCCTGGTGGGCTTTCGTCTATGGGGTTGCACAGAGTTGGACACCACTGAAGCGACTTAGCAGCAGCAGCAGCAGCAGCATGGCAACCCACTCCAGTATTCTTGCCTCGAGAATCCAGTGGACAGAGGAGCCTGGTGGGCCACTGTCCATGGGATCGCACAGAGTCGGACACGACTGAAGCAACTTAGCATGCATGCATGCATTGGAGAAGGAACTGGCAACCCACTCCAGAATTCTTGCCTGGAGAATCCCAGGGACAGAGGAGCCTGGTGGGCTGCCATCTATAGGCTCGCACAGTTGGACACAACTGAAGCGACTTAGCAGCAGCAGCTCTTCAAAAATGCTGCTGTCAAGCCCACTTACAATGACGGCCTTAATTCTCCACTATGCTTTCAATAGACGTTATGCCAGAGATTGTATATCAGAATCAACTGGAGGGGTTGTAGGACTACGTGCTGTAGGGCCCACCCCCGTAGTTTCTGATTGGTAGGTTTGGAGCGGAGCTGAAAATTTACATTTCCTAACACGTTCCCCGGTGATGCTAATACTGCTGATCACGAATCTCACTTTGCAGCTCAGGATTCTACCAGCATGCCTTCTGCCTCATACTGTTTGCCGATTTTCAGAGCTAGGGCCACTTAACTCAGAAGTGATTCTGCCCCACGCGGGTAGAAAAGAAAGCAGGCCTTTCATTGGCTCAGCACGATGTAGCTTTACGGTGGGTTTGACGCGGGTAGCAGGGCTGAGCCCTTGCTGACTTTTCCAGCCGCTGCTCTTCGTCCTTCCTGGATTCCTTGCTGGACACGCTGTTTCCTCTGGGACCCGGACCCTTGGATTCCCTCTCTCAGTCCCTTTTGGAAGCTGAGGACGAGCAGGTAGTTTCACTTAACCACATCCCAGAGTCTAGTTTGTTGCCTTCTGGACACGTGTGACCCTTGCTGGTCTTGCTGAAGTTGGTTTGTCTTCGCTGCTTTCTTTCCTGCTCCTTGTGGTTTAAGACTGTGAAGTTTGCCTTTTCTGTGCCTGTGAGTC
Organism: Bos indicus x Bos taurus; assembly: GCF_003369695.1. Lineage (NCBI taxonomy): Eukaryota > Metazoa > Chordata > Mammalia > Artiodactyla > Bovidae > Bos > Bos indicus x Bos taurus. The sequence continues at coordinate 17,264,708 of NC_040087.1, read as the reverse complement.
TAGTGTCTTGGGTCTGGCATTCCCAGGCCTGACTTCAAATGTCCCAGGTTACCCACTAGTCTGTTTTTGAAACGTGGGTTATTTATTCAGTTGAACAAGACTGTTGCTGTTTCTATGACTGCTGCCCGTTGTTTCCCTCTCTTGCTTTCTGAAATTGTTTGCCGACCCCTCAACCCCAGGCTCCATCTCCTTCATGCTTAGAGACCCAGTGTTGACTTGATCTTTTCCTTCTATGAATGATGGCTTTTCTGATAAGATTGTAAATCTTGGCTGGGATGTTCTGATGCCACCTACATGCATGCTTTCGATCCAAGTAAGTGAACTATTTTCTGCTTTTAAAATCCATATGAAGAGGTCTGTGAGCTTGCAATGCAAAGCGTCATCTGAGGATCAGTGGCTTTCAGTGTATTAGGGGAGCTTGCTGGAAATGTAGAGCCTCAGGCCCCACCTCAGATGTGCTGAGTTAGAATTTTTGCTGTAACAAGAGCCCCAGGTGATTTTCATGCGCATTGTAAATAAATGATGCCTATAGGATGCATTGCTCCCACCTGAGACTCTTGATGCTCAACCTTATCAATCACTACTTTTTCAAACTTCTTTATCGCCACAGAGGTAATTTCACAAACCTGTATTGGATGAGTTTCCCACTGATAATGTGAACTATGACAAATACCTCATGATTCTGCAGGAACCCAGGGTACTGCGTATACCACCCTTTTGTTGCTACTTTGTCCTTTGCACAAGGCCTTTTCAGCTATGACAGTCTACCAGGGGACATTTCTTCATGCTTTAGACTATGATCTGATGTAGGCTTGCCTGAGGGTCCAGGGAGGATGAGTATCATTCAAGTTCAACAATGAATTTTAAGTGCTTAATGTTATGTTGCTGCTAAGTCATGTCAGTCGTATCTGACTCTGTGCGACCCCATAGACAGCAGCCCACCAGGCTCCCGTCCCTGGGATTCTCCAGGCAAGAACACTGGAGTGGGTTGCCATTTCCTTCTCAGTGCATGAAAGTGAAAAGTGAAAGTGAAGTCGCTCAGCTGTGTCCGACTCTTCGAGACCCCATGGACTGTAGCCTACCAGGCTCCTCTGTCCATGGGATTTCTCAGGCAAGAGTACTGGAGTGGGTTGCCATTGCCTTAGGCTAGCAAATCAGGGAGTCAAACAGAACACATGTTGGCCCACAGTAGGTTGAAACATCTCTCATCAGCTTTTATTATGGAGGTGTGGAAAGTAGGTCAGGCTGGGTGAACTAACTCCACCTAGAGTTTCTGTGGTGAGTGGGGCCAGCAGTACTGGTCTGGACAGTAACCAGTGAATGGCCTTGTTGCCAGAAACCCATCCCTGAAGGAACAGGACTCCAGCCAGTGACTGAGTCCACAGGTCCAACCATTGCAGGGAGGAGGCTAATAAGACATATGGAGTGTCAGAGCCTCTATCAAGACTCCCCACATTAGGATAGGGCTGCAGCCCCCCAAAAAAGGAAACTACCACATTAACCTGAGACCCAGGTGGACAGGCAAGGCCTCATTCATAAGCAGTGTCATAGAAAGAACATGGCTTCTGAAGTCAAGCTGGGTTTGCATGATCTTGAGTAATATTATCGTCAAATGGTCTTCCTTGGCAAATGAAAATGCATGTCTGGGATCTAATAGAGGACTGAAATAGTAGATGCTTAATTCAGTGAAAATTACCATTATGTTTATTACAAAGGGAATCATATTATGTGAGCCTATGGACCTCAGGGATGTTCCAGGTTCTTTGAACTCAGACCTAATTGGTTGCAAAGTTAGGTAGCTAGTCACTTGCATTTATCTCTATGTACCATGCTGCTTTCCATCTGACCTTCTCACATGGTACTTTAGCTGCCAGAGTAATTCTTATACCTCAGTCTGTAGTCTGTAAACCTGTCATGACCCTGAACACCTCTGCTGGCCACATCTATGTCTTCTCCTTAGTGCTTCCATGAGTTACTTCTGTTTGTACTTTAACACATTATATCTATTCATTGATTAAAAGGTCATTCATGCATTAAAACAAATACCTGAAAATGAAGATACAAAGATAAACAGAAAAACTTAGCCCAGCTTTATATTCTTATTTGTACCTGTTTGTTTAATGGACTGTCCTTAGTCTGTTATGAGGTTGTTATCTTTTCAGGACCCTAGTACAATATCTGTACATTGTAACTACCAAATTAAATCTTGAATGATTTAATGAATGAGTACTATAGTAGACAAAGGAGGAAGTAGAAAGTCCCAAAGGATAAAACTTGTGTTGAAGTATGTCAGTGTAAACAGGGGTTTAGCCAACTCTTTGGAGTGAGTCTCAAGTAAATTTTATTTTTCTCTTTATTTTTTATCTATTTAATGTTTCTGTGATGAATGTTTATCTACAGAAGAAGAAAACAATTGAAAGCTTTCAAAAAGATTTAAACTTGCAGTTATTCACTATAAGCGCATATACTTCTGTATTCTTCCAGAATGACCTCAAGTGAACACATCCTGCTGTTTTCCTCAGTTCTGACAAATTAGAGCTTGGAGGGTTCATTGTATTAAAAATATCTGTGAGGACTTAGGTTAGCTACTCAGAAGCTGAAGTACCAGTTGCTGTCCAAGATTACATGTAGAAAGCTTGTCACTTAAGACATCTTTCTCCCACATATACACAATGGAATATTACTCAGCTATTAAAAAGAATGCATTTGAATCAGTTCTAATTAGGTGGATGAAACTGGAGCCTATTATACAGAGTGAAGTAAGTCAGAAAGAAAAACACCAGTATGTTAATGCACATATATGGAATTTAGAAAGATGGCAATGATGACCCTATATGCGAGACAGTAAAAGAGACACAGATATGAAGAACAGACTTTTGGACTCTGTGGGAGAAGGCAAGGGTGGGATGATTTGACAGAACAGCATTGAAACATGTATATTATCACATATGAAATAGATCACCAATCCAAGTTTGATGCATGAAACAGGGCACTCAAAGCTGGTGCTCATGGACAACCCAGAGGGGTGGGATGGGGAGGCAGGTGGGAGGGGGGTTCAGGATGGGGACACATGTACACCCGTGGCTGATTCATGTCAATGTGTGGCAAAAACCATTACAATATTGTAAAGTAATTAGCCTCCAATTAAAATAAATATATAAACTTAAAAAATCTTTATTCCTAACAATTCTCATAACTTTTAAAATCCAGTTCTCTCTGACAAACTTCAAATCTGCATTTTTATCACTTTAAGAAGTTTGACATTCCTAACAAGTATTTCCAATAGCCCTTCTCAGGGCACCATCTGAAATGCAGCTTGCATTCTTTCAGTTGATGTATATTTAGAACATCTGTCTTTTCCTATGGGTTTTCAGGCTATGCTTTTGTGCCTCTTGGGATGGGATATAGCAGAAAAGCCTGTGATTAGGACACATGGCGTCTGCCTTGAGCTGTCAGTTTTTGAAAATGTCCTGGACTGTTATTCAGAGGCAAACAACACTGGAGGTAGAAGCCATAGTGAGAGGTTGACTTTGCCAGATTCTTCAGGATTCTGGTGGGAGAGGAGAAACTTGAAAACCTGTCACAGGGTGAGCCAACATCAGGAGGATGCATGCTACTGAACACGGGTTAGTGAATGACATCCTGAAAACTGCATGGTATGCTGGTATGGCTGTGGGCTGGAAGTATGTATGAAACCTCTGTGATGATGGCTTGTGTCTGTGCAGATTAACCCCTCAGAATTCAATATTCACATCTATAAATGGGATAACATTAATATCTATTTCAAGAAAATGTGAGGCTCGTCTGTGTTCACCATATTCATGAAGTACAATAAATGCTAGATTCCCTTTCCTAGTCAAGTAAATGAAAAAAAATAAAACCTTTAAAAATAAGTTCATAATTTGGTGATTGTTTACATTCACTCTATTGTTGTCCTGTAGTTTTAGAATTTTTTCCCTATGAGTCCAACTTTTATAAATCTTTTTAAGTTGCAATAAAACAGGTAACACTGTATTGGAAATCTGGAATAAATACTAGGCTCAAAAAGACTACCGACTAAAGCCATACAAATATCAAACCCCAGTACTCCCAAACTTTGAGGTTAAAACAACAAAATCAAAGAGTCTACTCAAAAGGAAAGAGAACTTGCTGATTCATGAAAAGATAGTCCAAGGGAGGAGAGGGAAGCCCCCTTTATCATGCCTCTCACTCTACATTCTCTCCCCTTCTCCCCTTTTCCTGAAATCTACCACCTCTCAAGTCCAGGGTTGGGGTGGGGAGGCCAGGGAGACTTATTTTTATTCTTTTCATCAAGAGCAGGAAGTCTGCTCAACCATAAAAGTGGGGGTCATCCCATGATTATAGTAATTTTTATAGGGCACTTCAAAATGAAAAGGCAATTTCAGAAGGAAAAAAAGTGAGTTGGCTGTGTCTGTACCAAAGAGAAAGGCAGGGAAATCACAACATCTCCGGCTTCCAAGTTGAAACACATATATGCTAAACAGAATGACAGATGCATCTGAATGATGAACTCAGTGAAGGCATGTGACTGAGTTGAAGTTGGAAGCTTTTCAGGACACAAGTAAAACTCGTGACATGATGCCATTAAAAGTAGCCTTAACTGAGAAACACTAGCAGCCAACATGGTTACTAGACCAAACTAAGTTTCTGGAAGGGGATTTGGAAAATAATGACAGCTAGAACTTCTTAAGATGTGGCAGACACAGAAGTGCTTCATAAATATCTTATTTAATCATCGTTGTAGTGCACAAAATAAGTACTTTTATTAGGTTGATTGTCTGATGTGGGAACTCAGGCAGAGGAAGGTGAACAATTTGCTAATTATCACGTGGCTAGGAGGTGGCAGGGCTTGAACTCTGAACCACTATGTCATGTTGCTTGATGTATTTCAGTCTCATAAATGGGTAGCCACATGGGAGTGGGAATGGATAATTATTATGACATCCTTGGCTATTGACCAGAGGACTTATAGAAAGTGTTAAAAGTCATATTGTGAACTTGTAACTCAACATGGGATCTGCAGCTCACCAGTCAAAAGCCACCAGGTTGATGGGAGGGAAGGTTTGCTTTATTTCGGAGGCCAGCAACTAGATGGGGGAGACGGATGGACGTCTGTCCAGAGGTTGACTCCCCCAACTGACAATCAGGAGCCAGGAGCTTTTACAGGCTGAGGGAGGGGGCTCCATGCAGAGACAGCACAGTCAGCTCTGACAGTCATCTTGAAATTGGTCATGCTGTGGTCTGATCAGCACCCTTTTGTTTTAAGTACGGTTAATCTTCAGTTCCAGGGTCCGTTTGCTCCCATTTCCTTGAGGCCAGTTCTCGGAGTTGTGGCTGTTTATGTCATGGCTACGGTGTGGTCATCATGTAGTTAACTTCTTCCACCTGATGGGGGTTTCCGTGTGAGACAGTTCAAGGGATGTGGCTCAGAATATTCTCTGTTCACCCTTGAGAAGGAACTAAAGTTTCTTGACTATGCTTACTGACTAAACTGTTATTGTTTTGTCCTGTCTGCTTTGTTTTGCTTTTGCATTTTCTCATTCCTCTGTTTAAACTTATTCTTCGGCTAAAGAGTTTTTTCACAGAAAAAAGGCAGGCAGAGGACACAGTGAGGGGGACAGGTGTGAGGCCTATAGGGTCCCACTCCATTGCAAACTGACCTCAGCCAGCTTGCCACATAGAGTTGTGAGGTTCTCCTTGGTATCTAGGTACTGCCCGTCACCATGGCACCAGGTGAGGATGAAAGCAAGTGTCTAATCAAATTCTTCTACACTTGGATACATTTATGGTATAAATGTTACATTCAATAGTAAACAATGCACAAGATTTTCCCCCCTCTCTGTTTTCTCACCTCAGTGAAGTTTCAGGCTTCTGCCCTTGTAAGAAATTTCAGTTAGGCAGACCAGCAATATTTTTGAGGCAGGATTCTACATCCCAAGTGATAGTCACCCTGTGGTTAGAATTATCCTAAACTGATGGCTAGCTAGATACAGAATTGATTAGGGATCAAGCCACAGACTCCATCTGCAAGGGTGAAGGGTATGTACCTGGGAGGGGGAGGTTTCTTATACCTTTTTCTTACAAGGGTGGAAAGTGTCTCTAAATTTTATTATTATTATTATTATTGTCTTGGAATAATTTTAGCCAACACACATAACTACCACATCCACACAACTAAAATACCTTTATTTTCTTCTAAGGAGAACCCATTTCTATATTCATAATGTTTAATGATGACCCTCTGGTCTTTCAATGAAAATCCATTTTGTCTTCTAGGATGCTAATTAGCAAGCTGTCAACAGTTGTATCTTGCCTACACTTACCTTGTAGGAAAGTGTGGCTCTTCAGGTAGAATGCCAGTTGATGGTTTCTAAAATGAAGGTGCCAATATAATGTTACCTGATTACGCTGACATATTTCAAAGTAAACCACAGGCCATGTAACAGGATTGCATATTTCTAGTTTGCACATTTCTTGGGCATTTCTTTGTTATTCTTTTGGATTCTACTTCCATTTTTGGGAAGGTGATTTTTTTTTCCCTTTAAGCTTTTTGGTTTTGCCCATGAAAAACAAATACCAGGATGCTCTTTTGTGGTGTGTATGATACTACATCTATATTTATAATATTCACACCATTTGGATAATAGTTATCACATCTATTAAGTGCTTACTATGAGACACTTTGGAGATACCGTTTAATTTAAACCTCACAGTGACCTAATAATTAAGTTATTTTAGTTTGCAGCAAAATAGATCTGAGACTCCGAGAGATTAAATATTTGGCCAAGGTCATATAGTAGGTGGCAGCAACATTATTCAAACTCTGTTCTTGAGCCCCAAGTCTCATGCTCTTAATCAATGCACTCTACTACTCAAGTGGGATTATTTTAAAACACACATGGTTACTTGGAGAGTACATCATTTACCCCTAATGGTTAACATTCTACCAATTGTTCAGGAACAACTTTAAGAGGATGAGGTATTGTGCATCTTTTTTGTGGTCGTTACATAAATAAAAATGCATGAAATAGAAAGCAGTAGGAGTATATGTGTGTGTGTTTGCTTTCCTATATTAGCATCTGTTTTCAAGACAATTACAGCATTTTCAGATATATCCTGTTATGCAGAGTAAGAATGGCCTAGGCTAGTAGATCTTAGTAATTTTGATTGAACAGTCCAGAAATCTTCCATTGACTATAGAACTGTCTCTCTCACCCCACCCCATGCTTCTGAATTCCAGAAAAATAAACGACCCAATCAAAAAATGGGCCAAAGAACTAGACATTTCTCCAAAGAAGATATACAGGTGGCTAACAAACACATGAAAAGATGCTCAACACCACTCATTATCAGAGAAATGCAAGTCAAAACCACAATGAGGTACCATTTCACGCCAGTCAGAATGGCTGTGATCCATAAGTCTACAAGCAATAAATGCTGGAGAAGGTGTGGAGAAAAGGGAACCCTCTTACACTGCTGGTGGGAATGCAAACTAGTACAGCCACTATGGAGAACAGTGTGGAGATACCTTAAAAAACTGGAAATAGAACTGCCATATGACCCAGCAATCCCACTGCTGGGCATACACACTGAGGAAACCAGAATTGAAAGAGACACGTGTACCCCAATATTCATCACAGCACTGTTTATAATAGCCAGGACATGGAAGCAACCTAGATGTCCATCAGCAGACAAATGGATAAGAAAGCTGTGGTACATATACACAATGGAGTATTACTCAGCCATTAAAAAGAATACATTTGAATCAGTTCTAATGAGGTGGATGAAACTGGAGCCTATTATACAGAGTGAAGTAAGCCAGAAAGAAAAACACCAATACAGTATACTAATGCATATATATGGAATTTAGAAAGATGGTAATGACAACCCTGTATGCAAGACAGCAAAAGAGACACAGATGTATAGAACAGTCTTTTGGACTCTGTGGGAGAGGGAGGGAGGGGGATGATTTGGGAGAATGGCATTAAAACATGTATAATATCCTATAAGAAATGAATCGCCAGTCCAGGTTCGATGCAGGATACAGGAAGCTTGGGGCTGGTGTACTGGGATGACCCAGAGGGATGGTATGGGGAGGGAGGTGGGAGGGGGGTTCAGGATGGGGAACATGTGTACACCCGTGGTGGATGCATGTTGATGTATGGCAAAACCAATACAATATTGTAAAGTAAAAAAAAAAAAAAAAGTTCTTTGACTTCTAGAAATGTGGAGAATGACCTTCTGTGTTTGCAACACAGGAAATAAGTACTTTAGAGACATGTTAAGTAGCTTGAAGACAACTCTCATGTAATGAGCATAAAATTGCAACCATGCATGTAAATCTTCTTATGAAAACTATTTCAAATATCTGGAAAGATAATGCTGTGAAAGTGCTGCACTCAATATGCCAGCAAATCTGGAAAACTCAGCAGTGGCCACAGGACTGGAAAAGGTCAGTTTTCATTCCAATCCCAAAGAAAGGCAATGCCAAAGAATGCTCAAACTACCGCACAATTGCACTCATCTCACACACTAGTAAAGTAATGCTCAAAATTCTCCAAGCCAGGCTTCAGCAATATGTGAACCGTGAAATTCCTGATGTTCAAGCTGGTTTTAGAAAAGGCAGAGGAACCAGAGATCAAATTGCCAACATCCTCTGGATCATGGAAAAAACAAAAGAGTTCCAGAAAAACATCTATTTCTGCTTTATTGACTATGCCAAAGCCTTCGACTGTGTGGATCACAAGAAACTGTGGAAAATTCTGAAAGAGATGGGACTACCAGACCACCTGATCTGCCTCTTGAAAAATTTGTATGCAGGTCAGGAAGCAACAGTTAGAACTGGACATGGAACAACAGACTGGTTCCAAATAGGAAAAGGAGTACGTCAAGGCTGTATATTGTCACCCTGTTTATTTAACTTCTATGCAGAGTACATCTTGAGAAACGCTGGACTGGAAGAAACACAAGCTGGAATCAAGATTGCCGGGAGAAATATCAATAACTTCAGATATGCAGATGACACCACCCTTATGGCAGAAAGTGAAGAGGAACTCAAAAGCCTCTTGATGAAAGTGAAAGTGGAGAGTGAAAAAGTTGGCTTAAAGCTCAACATTCAGAAAACGAAGATCATGGCATCCGGTCCCATCATTTCATGGGAAATAGATGGGGAAACAGTGTCAGACTTATTTTTCTGGGCTCCAAAATCACTACAGATGGTGACTGCAGCCATGAAATTAAAAGACGCTTACTCCTTGGAAGGAAAGTTATGACCAACCTAGATAGCACATTCAAAAGCAGAGACATTACTTTGCCAACAAAGGTTCATCTAGTCAAGACTATGGTTTTTCCTGTGGTCATGTATGGATGTGAGAGTTGGACTGTGAAGAAGGCTGAGCACCGAAGAATTGATGCTTTTGAACTGTGGTGTTGGAGGACTCTTGAGAGTCCCTTGGACTGCAAGGAGATCCAACCAGTCCATTCTGAAGGAGATCAGCCCTGGGATTGCTTTGGAAGGAATGATGCTAAAGCTGAAACTCCAGTACTTTGGCCACCTCATGTGAAGAGTTGACTCATTGGAAAAGACTGATGCTGGGAGGGATTGGGGGCAGGAGGAGAAGGGGATGACAGAGGATGAGATGGCTGGATGGCATCACTGACTCGATGGACGTGAATCTGAGTGAACTCCGGGAGCTGGTGATGGACAGGGAGGCCTGGCGTGCTGAGATTCATGGGGTTGCAAGCAGTCGGATACAACTGAGCGACTGATCTGATCTGATTTCAAATATGATCTATGTGAGAATCAAATGTATACAAAAATGCAAAATATCCCCAGATCTTCAGCTTAAACTTTTGTAGACAAAGGGGCCAACTAGAAATTTATTTCTTGCTCACATAAAGTCCAGTCAATTGTTGTGGAAGTTTGTGCTCCATCCAGTAGTTCAGGGACCCAGGCAATGGAGATCTGTGTCTGCAATATGGGACTTTCAAAGTGACCCCAGACATTAACATTTAGCTGAAAGCTGGGCGAGAAAAGAAAATCGAGAACCACATAAAAGGGTTTATATGGGTCAGGCTTGAAAGTGGGCTATAACTTTTCCACTCACATTTCACAGAGTACAACTCAGCTGCTTGGCCTTGCTTAGAAGCAGGGGAGGTTAGGGGGAATGTAATCTCTTTCTGGGCAGAAGCTTCCAAGAGAAACTCTAAATTAAGTGTAAACAGAGGCATTACCAGGAAGGAACACTGGCCGCAGTGTTGGTTAAATAAACTAAGGGGACGAATGTACAGAAAAATATTCAAATCTGTGAGTGATATAAAATTCTTCCTGATATTTCAGTTGTTTACTGGGGGAATATTAATTCCCCGATATAAATATCCCCAGTATTAATTCCCCTGCATATTAATGCAGGATGATATTCTGGAATTAGCATACAGGAAGATCTCTTTGCTTACAGCAAAGTACCTAAAATGTTAAGATGTTAACTGTTGCAGGGAAAATGGTCTGTTACCATTGACAAATATGTTTTAAAATAACTGCATTAAAGGCAGTGTGTGACCTACATATGCTCAGTTGTGTTTGGCTTTTTGCAGCCCTGTGGACAGTAGCCCCCCAGATTCCTCTGTGGATGAAGTTTTCCAGGCAAGAAAATGGGAGCAGGTTGCCATTTTCTTTTCCAAGGGATCTTTCTGACCCAGGGATTGAACCCACGACTCTGGCATCTCCTAAACTGGCAGGCAGGTTCTTTACCACTGGTGCCACCTTGGAAGCCCAGTACTGTGTACAGAAAAAAAAAAAATTAAAAGCAGTGCTATGTATGAAATAAGAGCATGAGCCTTGGAGTCAGCCAGACCACAGTAGCTGATGTTTAAGTATAGGACTATGTGAAATGGTGTACTGAAGGAAAACCTTTCAGTGTGTACTCAAAGGTTAATGGCGATTAAAATCTGCACTTAGAAAAGATCTGGGGGTGACTATTAAGTTGCCTAAAGTCATCAGGCCAGCAGGCAGCCTGAACAACAATGGCTCCCAGAATACTGGTGATCACTGCTAAGGATCCGCACAAAGCACAGCACATCATTCTTAGACAAACATGGCTCAACAGACCTTGAATCATCCAGTTCTGCTGTACTTGTTGAAGATGATACCCCAAACTCAAGCCATTATTTAAAGCAATAGTTTCGAAAATAGAAGTGTTCAGAGAAATACAGCTTCAACATTTCCTTATTGCTTCTCTTGTTCTACTGGGTGACTCAGGTGTATTTATAGCTCCATGGTTGTGGTTTATAAATGTGTGTGTCTCACGTGCACACAAGCTTTCCTCCCAGGCTGTATCTGGGCAGTAGTCTAAGCTGCTAGACAAAACCATGTCCCTCTTAGTTGATGCTTCAGGACTAGAGCTGCCAGATGTTCAAAAGAAACATCTGTTCCTGAAGGCCACAGGAGATGACAATGAAAGGAAGATAGAATAATTTTACATGACTGAATCCAACAAATGTGCAAATATAGCTCATCCATTCTATTTCAAAGACACTGGCATATAAGAGGGACTAACGAGACAGTAACATTGCCTACTATGCCGTAGGGGTCTGTTTCTGTTTTTAGAGGTGTGGTATCAGACAAGACATTATGTTTTATCAGTTTTACTGCAAAAGAGTAGATGATGTTATGAGGAGTGTGGCAATGGAGAAAAAATTCATTTACACCCCAATTTTGCCCCCAAAGGCTATAGAGGGTGATGGTTAAATCACCTACCCCTACATTTTGGCCATAATGATGGTGGAGGCACACCTTCGTTGAAGCCTGCTGCAATGGAGAAAAGCCAAATGCAGAAAAGTGTTGCAACGTGAGCATCACTAAACTAGCAACTGGACTTTCATGGTGGAACACTGGGTTGCTGGACTGTTCAGAAGGGAAGCAGAGGGAGAGACAGAAATGAGATGGTGCAGAACCTCCACGTTCTAAATACTAGGGAGTGGATACCCGTTGAGTTCAGGTGGTGCTTTCTAGAAATTCTTGGCCCAAAGTGCCTTCCGATGGTGCTGGTTATAACAACGTGGGTCCAGGTGGTTCCTAGGTCCTCAGCACCCTGGCTCCTCCTGTCACCCCACGGTCCTGAGCACGTGGAGCTCTGGTTTCTGGCCACCTCAGGACCGTTACCTTACCTGCACCCCTCGATGGAGCCCATTTGTATTCTTGCACAAATGCCTGTCTCCCCATTCTCTGGCCTCCCGGACTTCAGCCTACCCACCCTTTTCTTTCACCTTTAAAATGCCTGCGATGACACTGGCTATTTTAAGCCCAGGAAATAGCAGATACTAAACTCCTACACATATTCTTTCTCCAGAAATCTTGTCCCAGACTGAAAAGCATATGCTCTGCTTTCTGCCACTTTCTGCCCAATTCCCTCATGCTCTCTCCAGTCTCTCAGGGGTGGTGGCAGGCCTTTTCTTTCTATGATTTGGTAATTTTTCAGAATTCTTCATCTTGGCATCCCATTGTTTACCTTCAGGCCTCAGATCTTCACCATTTTTCTTCTAGAAATCTGTCAGACCAGAAAGGCATCCTGGTGGTATGCTTTCTGGTGTGACATTCCAGAATTCTTGAGCTAGGTTATGTGTATGGAAAATGCCACCTTCTCCTCTTATCTGGTTACTCCCTCCCCCTGCCTCCACATACTGAAAAACACAGACATTTCCAATTTTTAATCAGTGAACACTCTAAAAATAGTGCATTAGTGAGAATCTCTTCAGGTTTATTTTATTGTCTAAGAACTATATGTCCCCATGTGGAAAAACATATTGAAGTTATACGGGACAAATAGAATCATCCCTTATCCTTCATAGGATTGCATAAAAGGAAAGCAAAGATCATCTTTAATCATGAATACACTAAGACTTTTTTCTAGGGTCCAGCTCCAATATGTGGAATGTTTTAATTTCTCTGTTTGAGGACTTGCCAGGTGGCTCAGATGGTAAAGAATCCACCTGCAATGCAAGAAACTTGGCTTCGATCCCTGGGTTGGGAAGATCCCCTGGAAGAGGAAATGGCAACCCACTATAGTATTCTTGTCTGGAGAATTCCAGGAACAGAGGAGCCTGGCAGCCTACAGTCCATGGGGTCACAAAGAGTTGGACATGACTGAGCAGCTAAGCACACACATACCTGGCTAGAAAATGTCCCTTATCTGTCCTATGCATGTATGGCATATGGTCTTCAGTTCACATCTGAAGAGGGTAACCATGTATATAATTTACATGTGTGCCTTTCATTTATACCTGCAGAAGGAATGACATGCTTGTACATGTAACCACTGAGTTTGATTCAGGGATTCCTAATTGAAAACACAATGCATACCAAGATGTCATCATGACAATGTGGAAAGAGCCATTATGTAGTTATTGTTTTCTCTTCTGTTTTCCCACTGGCAAGAAAAAGAGGCAGCGACATCTCAGGTATATGTTGTTGCCATAGGGACAGAAGTTGTGATTTACTGCGGAACGTTGCTGCAAATAGCAATAAAAAGCAATTCGATGGAGGTCAAAGGCACAGATTTGCTGAAGCTACAATCAAACCAGACAGCTACTCAATCTGTTCAATAAGAATTTTGCAGTTGCCGTTTTAAAGTAAGTGGAAGAATGGTGAAATCAAGCCAAGTGTTTCTCTTCTGCTTACATGGCTCCAAATCTCCTGAGGTCCTTTAGCCATGGGCTTTCAAGCCTCTGTGTCAGGAATTCTGGGAAGTAGAAGGGACAGACAATAAATAAAAACGTTATTTTTAATTCAAGTAAAAATTCAGAACTACAGTGGGTTTCTTAAATACGACACCTTATGATCTAACATACAAACGAATAGGATTATATATTGAAAAGGAACCTGGAATTTGCTGCTCAAAATAATGAGCCAATCCCTGTCTTCCTAAAAGATGCAACTTAATTATCGCTTAGGGCTTCTCAGGTGGCAGAGATGGTAAAGAATCTGCCTACAATGCAGGAAACCTGGGTTCGATCCCTGGGTCAGGAAGATCCCCGGGAGGAGGGCATGGCAACCCACTCCAGTATTCTGGCCTGGAAAATCCCATGGACACTGGAGCCTGGTGGACTACAGCCCATAAGGTTACAAAGAGAGACAACTGAAGTGACTTAGCACAGCACAATTATTGCTTAACAGATGGACATTATGTGAAAAGAATTCATTCGTGTATATCATTATAGTTATAGCTATTGTTTCAAGTAGGGTGTGTGTGTGTGTGTGTGTGTGTGTGTGTGTGTGTGTGTGTGTGTGTGTGCGCGCGCTAAGTCACTTCAGTCATGTCTGACTCTGTGAACCTATGGACCATAGCCTGCTAGGCTCCTCTATCCGTGGGATTCTCCAGGCCAGAATACTGGAGTGGGTGGCCATGCCCTCCTCCAGGGGATCTTCCCAACCCAGGGATTAAACTGGCATCTCTCATGTTTCCTGCATAGACAGGCAGGTTACCACTAGTACCACCTGGGAAACCCTTTAAGAGAATAGATTTAGCTAATGGTATTCTGGCTCACTTTTTCCCTAAGTCTTTCCTGAATTTGTTACAATATTGTTTCTATTTTATGATTTGTTTTTTTGGCTGCTGAGGCGTCTGGGATTTTGGCTCCTCAACCAGGGATTAAACCCACACCCCCTGCATTGGAAGGCAAAGTCTTAATCACTGGACCACTGGGGAAGTCCCCTGGCTCACTTTTGTATCTTCTCTCTCTCTCTCTCTTTTTTTTTTCCTGGAACACAGTGTCTGGAGGATAAGGGTCAAGCACAGCTTTTTGATGTTTTCTTCCTCATTTCCTAGGACAGGTCCCTGCAATTCTGGCTCCTTTGTCTCTTCGCAGCTAATGTTATAATAACTTTTAAAACTCAGATTTGATGGCAGGATGGTGGCAGTAGTGGTGTTCTGAAATGTGCGTTTTAGACTCTACCAGAATATTTAATTTTTTTCTTTAGCAAGTAGTTAATAGTAGCCGTTTGGTGGCTACTCCCAACTGATGGACAATGGAACATTCAAAATAACATAAGCTATGTTCTCTTTGTACATGAAATACTGTGGATGACGTAGGAAAAAATTAAGTGCAGCACGTTGCTTTTTATAAGAATGCCGCTTGAGTGTTGGAACAATTCAATTTTGTCGAATGCCTTTGAAATGATGTAGCACAATCAATGCCTCAGAAATTTTACTCCTTCAAAGCCCTCACGTCTTAACAGGAGAGAGATGGGTTCCGGGATACATGTTTCATCTTTTGATGGTCTGAGTGAGCCATTAGTTTGTACACATCTGTCTTTTTTCTTTTGTTGAGGAAGGGCACTACTTCCTGTGGTGTAGCTCAAGCGAAGAAATGATCATTTGCACCAAGAGTGGAAGAAAAACTAGCTGCTTTGAATTGACCGGGGAGCTGTATGTCAGATTTCAGTGTATGATGTTCTTAATACATATTGTATTTCTTTTTTTTTTTTTTTTTGGCATCTTTACCTTTGTCTTGCTTGATTGTCTTCAGTGTGAAGAGCTGGGTTAATCAGCGTATGAAATGCCGTCATCTTTGGTCCTTTAGAATTTTGTCTAATGTTACTATTTTTCTCTTTAATCTCTGGTCTTAATTACCCTCCTCACTCTGTCCCCCCACCCACCCACTCCTAGTACCAGCAGCTGCTGCTGCTGCTGCTGAGTCGCTTCAGTTGTGTCCGACTCTGTGCGACCCCAGAGACAGCAGCCCACCAGGCTTCCCCATCCCTGGGATTCTCCAGGCAAGAGCACTGGAGTGGGTTGCCATTTCCTTCTCCAATGCATGAAAGTGAAAGTGAAGTTGCTCAGTCGTGTCCGACTCCTAGCGACCCCATGGACTGCAGCCCACCAGGCTCCTCCATCCATGGATTTTCCAGGCAACTACTCCTATAAATTTAATATGTCCTTGTTCCTTGTTCCATGTATTTCATAAATATTTCTGGTAAATTTTTATCCTTAAGGGATGTATAGTGTTTTTCAGCGAGGTCATAAGGGTGATGATTGAGAGTTTGGACACTGAATCCACCTACATGGGTGCCTGTATTTTTTTGAATTTGTGTTTTTGTTTTCTTTGGATAAATATCCAGAAGTGGAATTGCTGGATCATTTGCAGTTCGATTTTTAATTTTTTTGCGGGAACTTCATACTGTTTCCATAGTCGTTCTTGTTTAGTTGCTCAGTCATGTCCAAACCTTTGCGATCCCATGGACTACAGCCCACCTCCTCTGTCCGTAAATTCTCCATGCAAGAATACTGGAGTGGGTTGCCATTTCCTACTCTAAGATATCTTCCCAACCCAGGGATCGAATCCACACTCCTGCAAGTCTCCTGCACTGCAGATGGATTCTTTACTGCTGAGCCACTGGGGAAGCTCGCTTCCATAGAGGCTACACCAATTTTCATTCATACCAATAGAGCGCAAAGATTCCCTTTTCCCCACATGCTTGACAACACCAGCTACTTCTTGTCTTTTTGATAATAACCATTCTGACAGTTGTGAGGTGATATCTCATTGTGGTTTTGATTTGCATTTGCCTGATGATTAATGATCTTGAACCCAGGTCTCCTGCATTGGAGGCGGATTCTTCATGTTGAGCTGTGTGTCTTTTCTGAATAAAAAGTCTATTCAGATCTTCTGCACATTTTTAAATTGGATCGTTTGTGTTTGTCTTTCATTTGGTTCAGTTTTTTTGTTTTTGCTTCTGAGTTGTATGAGTCTATATATTCTGGATATTGACCCTTTATCAGGTAAATGACTTACAAATATTTTCTTCCATTTAGTATGCTGACTTTGGCTTTTCATTTTGTTGATGGTTTCCTTTGCTGAGCAGAAGATTTTTAGTTTGATGAAGTCCTACTTGCTTTTGTTTTTGTTGATTTTGCTTTTGGTGTCAGATTAAAAAATTCATTACCATGACCTATGTCAAGGAGTTTACTGCCTGTGTTTTCTCCTGGGAGTTTTATAATTTCGGGACTTATGTTTAAACCCTTCATGTATTTTGAGCTAGTTTTTGTGTATGGTATAAGATAGTGGTCAGTTTTCATTCTTTGGCACATGGCTGTCTAGTTTTCCCAACACCATATCAAAGAGACTGTCCTTATCCCATTGTATAATCTTGACCCATCATAAATTAATTGACCATATATGTGTGGGTTTATTTCTGAGCTTTCTATTCTGTTGCATGGTCTATTGCCTGTTATGATACCAATATCATAGTTTTAATTACTGTAACTTTGCAATATATTTTGAAATCAAGGAACATGATGTCTCCAGCTTTGTTTTTCAAGATTGCTTTGGCTTTTCAGGGGTGGTTCCTTACAAACATTAGAATTATTTGCTGTATTTCTGTGAAAAATGCCTTTCGAACTTTGATAAAGACTGCATTGAATCTGTAGATAGCTTTGGATAGAATGAACATTTAAACATTATTGATTCTTCCTGTCCATGAGCATGAAATATCTTTCCATTTATTCATGTCATCTTCAATTTCTTTCATTAACGTCTTGTAGTTTTCAATATACACTTCTTTCCCCTCCTTGGTTAAATTAATCCTATGTATTTTGTTATTTTTGATGTAGTTTTTAATGGGATTGTTTTCTTAATTTCCCTTGTAGTTCTTTATTAGTATATAGAAAGACAACAGATTTTTGTGTACCGATTTTATTTCCTGCAACTTTACTGAATTTGTTTATTCAAACCATTTTTCTGATGGAGAGGTTTTATAATATAACAATGTTATCCACAAATAGTGAGGTTTACTTCTTGCTTTTCAATTTGGTTGCCTTTTATTGGTTTTTCTTGACTAATTGCTCTGGCTTGGACTTCCAATACTATGTTGTAGGAAAGTGGTGAGAATGGTCATCCTTGTCCTTTTCCTGTTTTAGAGGAAAAGCTTTGAGCTTTTCACCATAGGCTGTGATGTTAGCTGTAGGCTTGACAGATATGACCTTTATTTTTTGAGGTACATTCTCTTTATTCTCACTGAGAGTTTTTAATCATGAATACGTATTGAATTTTGCCAAATGTTTTTTCTGCATCTATTGAGATGGTTATATGATTGTTACCCTTCATGTGGTGTATCATGCTGATTTTGCAGACATTGCCTCATTCTTGCATCGCTGGTATAAATCCCACTTAATCATGGCATATGATTCTTTTAATGTTTTGTTGAATTCACTTTGCTAGTATTTTGTTGAGTATTTTTGCATCGATATATTTGTCAGGAATGTGGGCCTGAAAGTGAAAGTTTAGTTGCTCAGTCGTGTCTGACTCTTTGCGACCCCATGGACTGTAGCCTACCAGGCTCCTCTGTCCATGGGATTTTCCAGGTAAGAGTACTGGAATTGGTTGCCTTTTCCTTCTCCAGAGGATCTTCCCAACCCAGGGATCGAACCCAGGCCTCCCACATTATAGGCAGACGCTTTACCGTCTGAGCCACCAGGCAACTCTTTATTTTCTTTATTTGGAGTAACTTTGACTGGTTTTGGTATCAGGGTAATGCTGGCGTCATATAATGAGTGTGGAAGAATTCTCTCCTCTTTTTTTTAGAAAAGTTTGAGGGCAATTCATTTTAATGCTTCTTTAAATATTTGATAGAAATCCCAAGTGAAACTCTCTGGTCTTGGATTTTTGTTTGTTGAGAGGTTTGGGGTTACTGATTCAACATCCTTACTAGTAATTGTTCTCTTCAGATTTTCTGTTTCACCATTATTCAGTCTTCGTATGCTGTATGTTCTAGGAATATGTTCATTTTTTTCCTAGGCCAATTTGATGGCATAAAATTGTTCATAGAGGTGTAATGATTTATGTGTTATCCCTTTTAATGTCCCCCTCTTTCATTCTGACTTTATTTTTATTCCTCTCTTTTTCCTTTAGTGAGTCTAGCTAAAGGTTTGTCGATTTTGTTTATCTTTTCAAAGGATCAGCTTTTAGTTTCATTGATCTTCTTTATTGTCTTTCAGTTTCTTTCATTTATTTCTTCTCTGTTATTTTCTTCTAACCAACTTTGTGCTTCATTGATTCTTTGAGTAGTTCTTTGAGAAATAAATTTAGGTTAAGACTTTTCATATTTCTTGAGGTAGACATTTATCTCTATAACTGTCCCTTATAGACCTGCTTTTGCTGCATCCCACAAATTTTAGTACGTTATATTTCCATTTTTGTTTGACTCAAGGATTTTTTTATTTCTCTTATTTCTTCTGTGACCTGTTGGTTATTATTTAGCCTTTTGTTTAATCCCCATGTATTTGTGAATCTTTTCATTTTGTGTATTTAATTTCTAGTTTCATATTATGATGATCAGAACAAATTATTGGGTGTGGTTTCATTCTTTTTGAATTTGTCAAAACTTGTTTTGTGACCTTGTTTGGGATCTAACATATGATATATCCTATGTAAATATCTACGGGCACTTGAGACCCACTGTGTTCTGGTGTTGGGTGGAAAGTTCTGTGTAGGTCTGTTAGGTTTATTTGATTCTATTCACATCTCCTTTTCCTTATTCATCTTTCCAGATATTCTGTCAATTATTGAAAGTGGGGTATTGACATCTATGATTATTATATTCCTCTCTGTTTCTTCCTTCAGTACTGTCAGTTTGCTTTTATATATGTAAGTGTTCTAAATATACAATTTAGATGTGGGGTACATATGTTTATAACTGGCATATCCTCATGATGGATTGACCTTTTTATCATATATAATATCCTTCTTTGTCTCCTGTGATTTTTTGTTACTTAGAGACAAAGTCTAGCCTTCCCCGTTCTCTTTTGTTTACCAGTTGCATGGGATATCTTTTTTTATCCTGTCATTTTCAGCCTATCTCCTTAATCTAAAATGAGCTCATTGTAGATAGGATATAGTCAGATCTTGTTTTTTACTTATCTCTTTCCATCTTCCACTAAATTTTAGTTCCTAAAACACACTACATTCTTCAATAAACCTCTGTACATGCTGTTCTGTGTTTGTGAAATGCTGCTCATTCTGTAAATGTCAATTTGGATAGTGCTATTTCAGAAAGTTTTCCTTGATCACTTTTTCTAAAATGAGTCCTCTGTAGCATAATTTCCGCTTAGTATGTCTTTTCCTCTATATCACTTACAAAATTGTGATTATATTGTATCTTTTTTGTTTCCTTAGTGTCTTTCTCCCCAGGTGGGTTGCAGACTCCGCAAGGTGTGTGCCATGCTTTTTGCTCACCATGTTGGTCTATCTGAAAGTGCCTATCACATAACCGGGAGATAGTGAACATATGTGGGCTGAATGGCAAGAGTTACCTGCTGGGGGAGCATTTCTCTGTATTTCTCTGCCCACCAACTTGGGCATGTTGGTGTTTTTTGCATTGTTGGTGTTTTATGGTCAATATTTTATCTTTTGCAGCAGATAAAATAGGAAATGAAATGAGCAAAGAACAATGTTTTCAGTGTCCATATTTGTTATGTGTGTGTTTTTGACTTTTGTGGAAGAGGAAAGAAGGAAATTAGTAAATACAGTGCTTATGTAGTAATAAACTTAATTCCTCATTTTTACTGTCTTCTGCAATGTGGAGTAATTTGCTCATTCCCTGAAAACCTACTATGCATGAGGCTCTGAACTAGATACTATAGAAAATTTAGACCTGTAGTCAGTAGCTAGGATCCTGCACTTGGACATGCAATTGTGGGTGTGTGGAGAGAAAATGATATAAATAGTTATTTAACGCAGAGTATTTAAGTACAGAGCTCAGAGCTTGGCTGATGAATAGGAAGAAAACCAGGTAAAATTTGAGGACGCGGATGACAGCTTAACAGTGAAGCATGGGCAGGACTTTGAGAAACAATGTTAGGTCTTCTCTGCCTTCCAGAATATATGCATGATGCTGTACAATGGTTCAGGCTCTAAGGTCAAAATGAATATAATAGGATTGTCTTTTTATGGATGTTGGTATTGCAAATAAAAATGTATGCTGTATATAAATGACACACAAGTTAAATTTTGAGATACTTAATTTAAGAGTGAAAAAAAGTTTTGGGCTGGTTAACTGAGTTTGTTTTGTGATTGATCTGAAAGAAATTAAAACTCATCTGAATCATGACTTCTTCTCAGTGGGCCTTTCTGAATTTGAAAAAAATGTGTTCTCAACACCCTCCATGAATTTTTAAGCAAATGCAGTCTATGAATTTTTTTTAAAGCCTAGGAATCAAGTAATTCATCTACCAAAATATTTTTGTTTATTTAAACATAAACCTACTTCTACTTAGGACTCAATTCAGTTTGAACATAATTCTTATTTTCCTTTATAATCTTCCTTAGATTACACTATATACCACACAGTTAATTGCTTCTGAGCATTTTAATGGGAGAGGAAATTTCACTCCTCTCTCTCAAGGCAATTTGCTACTGTAAATAGCCAGGCTGTGTTCTTATGCATGTTAGTCACACAATGGTTTGTAAATGTTACAGCCTTTCTTTAAAGGTGAAATGATGAAAGCAAAGTGACCACTGGAGGATTTAATAATTCATGGGGATCTAGCTTTCTCCTGCATAATCTCCTTTTCCTTAGGAAGCGTTTAGTAATATGCCCTTTACCGTGTCAAATTAAACTGGATGATATAAAAAAGAAAGTTTCATGTGAAGTTTTCTATCCTCATCTAGGGCAATAAGGGTCTACAGTATAGCAGAAGGGCTAACTAAAGAGTTATCGGTCTTATTTGACTGGACTAAGCTGCATGTATGCTGGTACAAGACAGCCTTCAAATTTTACAGTAGTTAAGTCAGCAAAGCTAAATTGTAATACATCAAAACTGCAGTAGAAAAATAAAGGTCAATCAGATATTTGATTAAAAATAAAAAAAGATAAGGAAGTTAGGCTCTATAATATGAAATCAATAAATGTTGCATGGTTGAATTTTTTCCCATTTAAAAAAAATTTTAAGTATGGTTGACATGCAATATTGTTAGTTTCAAGTGCATAACATAGTGATTCGACATTTCTGTACATTTTAAATTGACCGTCACGATGTATCATCTGTCACCATACAGTCAGTTCAGTCGCTCAGTTGTGTCCGACTCTGTGACCCCATGAATCGCAGCACGCCAGGCCTCCCTGTCCATCACCAACTCCCAGAGTTCACACAAATTCATGTCCATCACGTCGATGATGCCATCCAGCCATCTCAACCTCTGTTGTCCCCTTCTCCTCCTGCCCCCAATCCCTCCCAGCATCAGCGTCTTTTCCAATGAGTCAACTCTTCGCACGAGGTGGCCAAAGTACTGGAGTTTCAGCTTTAGCATCATTCCTTCCAAAGAAATCCCAGGGCTGATCTCCTTCAGAATGGACTGGTTGGATCTCCTTGCAGTCCAAGGGACTCTCAAGAGTCTTCTCCAACACCACAGTTCAAAAGCATCAATTCTTCGGCACTCAGCTTTCTTCACAGTCC
Source organism: Bos indicus x Bos taurus (assembly GCF_003369695.1). Taxonomy (NCBI): domain Eukaryota; kingdom Metazoa; phylum Chordata; class Mammalia; order Artiodactyla; family Bovidae; genus Bos; species Bos indicus x Bos taurus. Next base: position 17,242,242 of record NC_040087.1, on the reverse strand, counting down.
AACTTTCACATCCAAAGTTATTACAATATTATCGACTATATTTCCTATGCTATCTAACTTATTTCACTTAGCATAATACTGTCTAGGTCCATACTGTAATGTTGTCACAAATGGCAAGACTTTATTCTTTTTAATGGATATATGTATATATATTCAATATATAAGCTTGCCGCATCATCTTTATTCATCTATTGATGGACCACTTAGGGTGCTTCGGTATCTTGGCTGTTGCAAATAATGCGATATGAATGTAAAAATGCAAACATCTTTTCACATTAGTGTTTTCATGTTCTTTGGATATATACCCAGAAGTGGAACTGCTGGAACGTGTAGTAATTCTTCTATTTTTAATGTTCTAGGAAAACCGATTCCGTTTTCCATAGTGACTGCACCAATGTACATTTCCATTAACCATGCATTAGGTTTCCCTTTCTCCACATTCTCGCCAGGACTTGATATATCTTTCTTTTCTGAAACAGCCATTCTGAATGAGATGCTATGTCGTCGTGGTTTTGATTTGCATTTCCCTGATGACTAGAGACGCTAGGCATTTTCCCATGTCTTTTGGCCATCTTTATGTCTTAGAATTATCTGTTTTATTTTTGTGAAGAATACCGTTCACATTTTGATAAGGATTGCATTGAAACTGTAGATTGCTTTGGGTAGTATGAGGGTTTTAGCCATAATAATGCTTTCTCTTCATGAACTTGGCTTATCTTTCCATTTGTGTTGTCTTCAGCTTCTTTCATCAGTGTCTTACAGTTTTTAGAGCACAATTCTTTTATCTCCTTGGTTAAATATATTTCTGGGTATTTTATTCTTTTTGATAAATGGAATTGTTTTCTTAATTTCTCTTTCTGGTAGTTTGTTATTAGTGTATAGACTGAAAGATTTCTGTCTATCAATTTTGTACTCTACTGAATTTATCAGTTCTAACAATTTTTTGGTGGAGTCTCTATGATTTTTTGTATGTAGTATTGTGTCATTTGCATATATTGGCAATTTTACTTCTCTTCCAGCATGGATGCCTCCTTTTCTTCTTGAATTACTGTGGCTAGAACTTCTAATACTATGTTGAATAAAAGTGGCAATAATGGGCACCCTTGTCTTGTTCCTGATCTTAGAGGAAAAGCTTTAAGCTTTTCATCATTATTTAGCTATGAGTTTGTCATAGATGGCCTTTATTATGTTGTATAGCACAAATTTTTAAAATCTTAGTTAAAGTTACATTTTTCAAGCATGTGTCATCATATATATTTCAAGCAAACTCATCTATGTTTACTTTCGTGTCTAAGGCATTTTCACATTTAAAAATACAGACTGACTGAAATGAAAGTGGTCCCTATCTGTTTAGTACTGCAAGGACCTGGTGCCCAGTTTATAGAAAGTTCTTTTAAAAAAATTATTGGAGTATAGTTGATTTACAATGTTGTATTAGTTTCTGCTGTACAGCAAAATGAATCAGCTATACATATGCATATATCCACTCTTGTTTAGATTCTATTCCCATGTAAACTTAGTACTGAGCAGAGTTCTCTGTACTATACAGTACTTTATTAGTTATTGATTTTATATATATATATATATATATATTTTTTTTTAGAAAGTTCTCATAAGACACTCAGGTCTTCTCAGTCTACTTTCCGGGCTAAAACATATTCAGGAAGTAGACTTAACATCTAGCTTTTGACCAACTTTTTGCTTTAAATAAATTCATTTATGGTCATATAAAATTCGGGGAATAGATCCACTGGATTCACACTCTGGATTCTCAGTGAGATGTTTAATGGATTCTGCTCCAGTCTCTCTCAAGAGTTTTGCAGTAAGGGTCAGGACAGTTGCCCTAAGAGACAGAGATTAGACTCAATTCCACTAACACAAAAGGTGAGGGAGTTTTTAAGTGTTGGAGTTAGTCACTAGGAAAGTTCTGGAGGTCATGAAGGGGCTGGTTTCTCGGTGTGATGAGGCCATCTGTACCTGCTATTTGTGGATCACCAAAGTTAGATTCCCTGCCCTTCCACAGACTCTGATAGGGGTCTTTGTTTTCTTCATGGTTACATTTCAAAGGGATGAATCCCATTCCTTGAGAAAGATGTTCCTGGATTATAAAACTAACAAGAGTCAGGGCTTCCCGGGTAGCTCAGTGGTAAAAAAATTCAGCTGCCAATGCAGGAGATGCAGATTCTATCCCTGGGCTGGGAAGATCCCCTGGAGAAGGAAATTATAATTCACTCCAGTATTCTTGCCTGGAAAATTCCATGGACAGAGGAGCCTTGCAGGCTGCAGTCCATGGGGTTGCAAAGTAAATGCTATAAGAACAAGGAAATTGGGGACCTACAGTTAGAATATGTCTCAAAGTTTAGACAAATTTAAAAATGTTAATATCCTCTTGGTTATTTCCCATGGAAGAGATTTAAGGTGACCACCAATTAACCAGCTTGCTCTCCTCATTTTCCTAAAAATCAAGCTTAATATGCAGTAACTAAAGCAGACTGCAGAATTTTCCAAGGAAGGATAATTTCCTAAGACTCCATGTTGGTTAGAGACAAAGGAATGAGCCATGAGTCTAGAAGGTGTGAGGAAGGATGGGGTGCAGCTGGCACTTCTGAATAAAAGAGGTTATGTTGGAACTGAAATTGTAGGCCTGGAAACAGTGCCTCTTCTCTATTTTTTTTTTCCTCTTCCTCATAACTCACAGTGACTTGCTGCCTGTTTATATCTTACCCACCTCTCTGAAGTTACCCTGGTTTCACATGTGTGTGAACATTGGAGTAAAGCAATGGCACAGTGATGACCAGGAACAGCCCTATGCCTAACTCCCAGATAATTCAGATTCATGGCAGTGACCTTTCTGGAGCACAGACACCTCTCCAGTCTAGCAGTGGCTTTAAATTCCGTGCATCAAAAAGTCAACTGCTTGAAACTTCAGGCTGTAGTAGTTCAGCTTATTAGAAGAGATGTTTTTGGACTGTAATTTGGAGCATCATGGTCCTAAAAAATATATTTAGAGAGAAATACACTCCACAGACAGTGTGTGGGGTATTGCAGAGGATGAGTACATGTACACACTGCTATATTTAAAATGGATAACCAATAAGAATGTACTGTAGAGCACAGGGAACTCTGTGCAATGTTATGTGGCAATCTGGGTGGGAGGGGAGTTTGGAGAGAATGGATACATGTATATGTATGGCTGAGGCCCTTTCCTGTTCACCTGAAACTATCACAGTATTGTTTGTTAATTGGCTATACCCCAATACAAAATAAAAAGCTTAAATATAAGTTAAGGCAGGTGTACTATGGATGCTGCCGAACAGTGGAAGCCTAGACCATGGCCAACTGGTTCAGCCAGACACACCTGCTTAGGAGACCAGCCAAGCATCGTGTATTGACTGCAGGCACTTGCACACGTGGGCGTGTTGAACTTCTATTTGCTCAATACTCACAGGGAAGAAATTTCTGATGATGTCCTATGACCATATGTGAAGCAGGAGACCAAGGGTTGGAAAGTATATTTTCAAGACAATAAGGATGAAGAAGAGCTTCACTTACCTAGTGTGGGGTGTCTGAGACAGGAACTAACTGCCAGAGGGGATGGGAATATAGATTTTTGATCCTGGTGTGTTACAGAAGACAGAGTTTCCATTTTAGAATGGGGTTGTGAGGATGGCCATCCCTCTTTATTATGTGCCAAGTTGTAAACTCTCTCCCCTCAAGATTCTGATGCCAAAATATTCACCTTCACTCTGGTTTATCTGGGAGGAAGTCCGTCAGTACTACTGCTTGCTGTGGTTGGGAAGGAGGGCTAAGCCCCATCTCCAACCTGGAAGCAAAGCCCTGCTTCTGTTCCCCCTGAAGGAGGCTGTGTACACCCCTGGATCAGACCCCCTCACTCCCCTGACTGCTCTAGTCTTCATCCCTAGTCTTGTGCTGTTGTGGAGAGGTTTCAAAATGTTGGATGTCTTAAGGTTATACGTAGGGCAGAGAAAGGAAAACCAGCAAGGATCACTTCACCCACTTAATTCTCATCTGGGAAGGAAGTATAGGGAAATACGTGCAAGTTGGAAAAGGAAGGAGGGGAAACCAGAGGCTGAGGGTTTGTACAGACGTCAGCAGGTGCTTCCTCAGCTTGATTGCTACATTCAGTGGCTCCATCATTTTCCACGCTGACTTCCTGGTGCTTCTTCCTCAGTTCAAGGTTCCAATGCTTTTGCCTTCATTTGTGTTCATTCTCTTGTGTTCATTGTTGTTCAGTTGCTAAGTCACGTGTGATGTTTTATCATTTTATGACCCCATGGACTGCAGCACGTCAGGCTTCCCCATCCTTTATATCCCAGAGTCTGCTTAGATTCATGTCCATTGAGTCAGTCATGCAATTGTGTCCAACTCTTTGTGACCCTATAGATTGTAGCCTGCCAGGCTCCTCTGTCCATGGGAGTCTCCAGACAAAAATACTGGAATGGGTTTCCATGCCCTTCTCCAGGGGATCTTCCTGACCCAGGGGCCAAACCCTCGTCTCTTACGTCTCCTGCATTGGCAGGTGGGTTCTTTGCCACTAGCGCTACCTGGGTAGCCCCTTACCTTGCTGGTTCGGCCTCTGGTCTTATTGGACGGGCCTCTCTTGGAGCCAGATACTCACCCCGAGACTCTGAAGGGTGTAGAGATCGTGGGTTGTGGCTGGTGCAGTCTTTTCAGTGTGTTTCCATTTGCAGTTTAGAATGCCCTGGACACATTATGCATGAATATAAGTTTCCTAAGAAATGGTTTCGGTAGGTCTCAGGGGGAGGGAATTCATGACATTGTTCTAGCCTTTATGCACTTTGACTTACATGTGAAAGTTCTCCTTGTGCAAACATGGTTTCTTTCTACTCTTTCTGATTTGTCCCCATACCTTCCATGGGCCCAGAGTGCAGGGCCAAGTATACATTTATTGGGTCAGCAAGGGAGGTGGTTTGAGGTTTGGACCCACAAGACCTCTGATCCTGGCTTCTACTTTGATTCCTAGTCCTACTGATTTCAGCATCTTCCTTAGAGACAGTCTCAGAGATTAGGCAGTAGAAATTGCAGGCATTTAATAAATTCTTTTACTCTTGAATTTACCGCTGCCGTCCTTTCTCTGCACCTCCATTTCTGTTGCCGCTTCCCTGAAAAGGGGACATTTCTGTCTGGGCTGTGGCACTCGTCTGCTAACTTGTCTCTCTGGCTTGGGCATCGTCTCTCTTCTACATTTATTATACCCTGTCATTAGATCATAAAATACAGATCAGATAATTCTGTTTCCTTGCATAGAAATCCCTAATTATCTCAGAATGAAATTCAGACTCCTTATTGTACCCCTCTACTCGCTTGAATGTTTTACTCCATCTTTGCTCTCCAGCCTCATCTCCATACTCCCCATCTGGGCACCATGCGGGCCACACGGTTGCTGCTTCTCAGGAAACACTGTGTGTTTCCACGCGTTGAGTGTTGCGCCCATCCTGTTCTCTCTACCCGGAATAGTTTTCTCCTCTTCTTTTCTGGGGTCAACTACTCTAATCTTCAGCTGCTCAGCTTAATCTCCCCCTTCTTTGTGAAGACATCCGTAGTCCCCAAGAAAGAGCAGTTGGCTTCTCCTCTCTGCACCCCAGAACTCCAGCATTCTCATATAAGGAGCCACACCACTCTGTCCTGATGGACAGTGAGCTCCTTAATGGCAGTGGTGATCTCGTGTTCATCCTTGTAACCTGGATTAGTTTCCAGTCTGCCTTGAGAAAATGCCACAGCCTGGGGATCTTAAGCAACAGAAATTTATTTTCTCACAGTTTTGGAGGCTAGAAATCCAAGATCAAGTTGTTGGAAAGTTGGGTTCTTTTGGAGTCCTCTTTCCTTGGCTGGTAGGTGGCCACTTGGTACCACCTGTGTTTCACATCTTTCCTCTGTTTACACACACATCTGTGTCCCGCTGTCCTCTTTTTATAAGGACATCGGTCATATTGGATAAGGCACTCCCTCATGACCTCATTTAGCCGTAATCACCTCTTTAAAGAACCCGACCTCCAAAGCAGTCATACTCTGAGGTACTAGGGATTTCTACATATGGACTTTGTGTGGGACACAGTTCGGCCCATATCTGACGCCAAACTATTCCCCTAGCCCTGTAGTTATGGGCGCCCAGCCAAGAGTTGCCAACTAATAAATGTTTCGTAAAGGACTGACTGAAGAAGCAGAGGAACACTTGGCTTCCAACTCTGTTTCCTTGTGGAAGGAGACTCTGAATGGCAGTTTTTTTCAGAGTGAGATATCTGCCTGACCCAGCCAGCCACCTCTGCGGAAGAGAGCCGCCTCCTGCATGGCACTTGGCGTCTGCCTTGGCCTGGCCATCCATCATTCTCATGCCTTCTCTGCTCAGGTGCGTGATGGATCAGTCAACTGAGAAATGGACTGGAAACTCGTGGGTGGGGAGGGAGATGGTGCTGGCCACTTGCCATGTGACCTTACCTAAGTCATTCACCCCCTCTCTTACTAGACTTCCTCCTGGGCTGGGGAGATATGATGTAAATGATATGGCTCATCCACTGCTTTTAGTACTGAAAGTGTTTTCAATTTTGCTAGTTACATTAGAGGTTGAAAAATACATTGATATAACACTGAAGTTATTAATATACATTTTCAAAGATTTTTTATAACCCCAGGAATTCAAACTTAGAGCAATTGTTTTTTTAAACTGCAAAGTAGAGCAAGAATTTTCCTTTGTGCAAAAATAGTCTCATTTGTAATTGGTATCATGTGTGGTGTTAGCTCATGGGGTGTAGCAATCATTCCATTTTCAAAGAGAAAGATTTCTATCAGTATTCTATATTGATAAACTAGGGGTTGCTTCAGAAGGAAATAGTTTAGGGTAATAATAACATGAAGGATGAATGAAGGATGTTTCCATTATATATGCTATTCCTATTTGCTCTCAATGAATGGATGTTGACCAGAGATTTCTCAGGTATGATGGATTTCCAAGTTGTAGTTCTTTCATTTATATATTATCCAAAGCTTGATGCAGTCAGTAAACAATATAGATTCATAAAGCCACACTTTTCTTACCCACACTGAAAATACAATCCTTTTACCCTCTGCCTGCCAGTAAACACCTCAAGGGATGTTCTCAACAAGGAACTTTGCTCAACAGAACCACTTCTTGACAAAGGAAATTTATAGAAACATATTGTTCATGAATAAATTATTTGGATCATAAAAAGAAAGACAAATGCATGGGAACTACATTTCAGTTTCCCATTAAGCCACACGAAAGGTGTATTAGGCTAATGTATCTGATATAGGCGAGTTGTTTAACAGAGGAACTGCTTGGAGGATATTGAAATAGATCATGCTGATAATGCCAGAGTAAAAGAGATTTCTTTCTAATTATTCTACATCTGTTTAGAGACAGGCAATCTCCAATGATGGAATTGGATTTTAAGTACTTTTTCATTACTATAAATAAAGTGTTACATGCAGTTACACTGAAAAGCCTGCAGTGCAAAAGCTGACAGCAGCTCACAGGTTATGGCACGTTAGCATATGGAGGATGCTCTTCTTATGGTGTGATGTAGCCAGATCTAACAGAACTCTTTCCTCCTAGAGCTGAGTGAGATGCTGATTATATTTAGAGCATCTTCAGTTCCCACAATCATCTGGTGGGAAAGAAAGCACTGTTTAAACTTCATCTCCTCTGCTGGACAGTATCGTGACCGGGAGTAACTAGAGGAAGAGGAAAGAATAAATCCACCCAGGATCCAGATCTAGAATGCTCATCAGAGTGCAAAGAGACAAATTCCCACCCGAGATCTTTTCCAGAATAGACACTGTTACTTCAGTCCATGTGGGCAACTTTAGGTAAAGGATGAGCAGGTACACGTCCTTAGTATAAATTTCAGACCACTTTGGGATCAATCTTGATTCAAGGAGGTCACTTTCAACCCCTCCTTTTCTCAGTTTCTGCTGCTAACAAGTTCAGAGTTTTTCTTACAGCTGCTGGATGAGAAGCAGGTGATCTCACAATTTTTAAAGGAAGGGTTCTAGATTTAGCAAATGCTGCAGCAGACAGGGGCATTAGAGATCTCTTACGATGAGAAAGGTCGGGTTGTTGCTTGAGACGAAGAGCACTGTGAGCAAGCCCTGTTGTGCCTTCGTCGACTTACTTGCTCCTTTCTTTCCATCCCCTTCCTTCTTTGTGTGCTGAAATGGGCTTTCTGTTCTAGCTGTAGGGTGTGTAAGCACTTGGTCATTGTTGTGGTAATTTCCTTCCTGCCTCTTGCCCACTGAGGACCATCTGCCGAGTCATCCTCCATATGCTTTACTGCTTTAAGGCCTGAACTCCAGTGTTGCCAGCTGCAACCAGATGGTTTCTTAACACATTTCCTATCCTGAAAGGAGAATCAAAATGGGGTTGATATTGCTAAGACAGTGCTCTTCAGTGGAGCTGTGCAACTGATGCACTTCTCAGCTCGGATGAAATCTGAACTTTTGGCCATGAATTGTCATAGCACAGGCAACCAGAACATCTTCACAATGTTCTAGGAACCCAAGAACCTGATGGGACCCTTGCCCTCAATGCCTCATGATAGCCTATCCCGTAATATGGACAGATATTTATTTTCTTGTGTCAGAGTACAGCCTAATGGGATTTGCCTTTATATGGCCCCCAGAGTACATCATGAGAAATGCTGGGCTGGAGGAAGCACAAGCTGGAATCAAGGTTGCCGGGAGAAATATCAATAACCTCAGATATGCAGATTACACGACCCTTTTGACAGAAAGTGAAGAGGAACTGAAGAGCCTCTTGTTGAAAGTGAAAGAGGAGAGTGAAAAAGTTGGCTTAAAGCTCAACACTCAGAAAACGAAGATCATGGCATCTGGTCCCATCACTTCATTGCAAATAGAAGGGGAAACAGTGTCAGACTTTATTTTTCTGGGCTCCAAAATCACTGCAGTTGGTGATTGCACCAATGAAACTTAAAGACGCTTACTCCTTGGAAGGAAAGTTATGACCAACCTAGACAGCATATTAAAAAGCAGAGACATTTCTTTGCCAACAAAGATCCGTCTAGTCAAGGCTATGGTTTTTCCAGTAGTCATGTATGGGTGTGAGAGTTGGACTATAAAGAAAGCTGAGCACCGAAGAATTGATGCTTTTGAACTGTGGTGTTGGAGAACACTCTTGAGAGTCCCTTGGACTGCAAGGAGATCCAACCAGTCCATCTTAAAGGAGATCAGTCCTGAGTGTTCATTGGAAGGACTGATGCTAAAGCTGAAACTCCAGTACTTTGGCCACCTGATGTGAAGAGCTGACTCTTTTGAAAAGACCCTGATGCTGGGAAAGATTGAGGGCAGGAGGAGAAGGGGACAACAGAGGATGAGATGTTTGGATGGCATCACCGACTCGATGGACATGGATTTGGGTGGAGTCAGGGAGTTGGTGATGGACAGGGAGGCTTGGCATGCTGTGGTTCATGGGGTTGCAAAGCGTTGGATATGACTGAGCAACTGAACTGAACTAAACTTTCTTCTCTGGGGTACTCTTTTGAGTTTACCTGAATCTGTCTCCCAAATTGCAGTCTTATAACCCCAGATAAGCTCTTTTCTTCTAATTTTTCTGGTTGACACTATTCAAGTCTGGGTAGCCTCAGTAGATACAGTGTATATTCAACGCAATAGCCTCGTTTTAAGTGGTTTCCTATTGTTACTCCATTGTTTTAGATACCTGTTTCAGTTTCCCTCTCATGGTGTGGGTCCATAATTTCTTCTTTCTAAAAATATTTGTTTATTTGGCTATACCAGGTCTTAGTTGGCACATGGGATCTAGTTCCCTGACCAGGGATCCACCCAGGTTCCCTGCAGTGGGACACACAGAGTCTTAGCCACTGAACCATCGGGGAAGTCCCATGATTTCTTCTTTTATAAACCTATCTGGGTTTAATTGTCTCCTGGACTTTGCCTGAAAGTTTTTGACAAAATGTGAGACAAATTTATTATAGTCATTGAAACTGTGCTTCAGCCGGGGAGAGAGCAAAGACATATTAAAAAGTAGGGCTCCAGTCTGCCCAGGGCTGATTCTAACTGAATCAGTGATTGGTGTTTAGAGAAGGATGTAACTGAGTAGATTAGGCTCCTTCACATCAATCAATCAGCCTGTGTTAATTGAAGTCAATGAAACAGAACACTTTGAAACCCATCTTACTGTAAAAAATAAGATATTAACAAAATAATAAGAATAAAGCTTACTACTTAGAGACTAAAAGATGTTAACATACTGAATATTTTTAATATAATTTAAAGATTGTGTGATTTAAATTTCTTCAAGTTGTGAAACAATTTGCTATGTTCCTAGATCCAAGGAATGCTTTTTGTGTATAATCTTAAACATCTTTTTGATAAGCATTTATAATGGTCATTTTCTCTTTCCCAGAAAGTATGAATCATTATAAATTTATTCCTCTTAGATACAGGATCAGACATGTGGTAAATTGGGAATTCTTTGGGGTTGTTTCCTTTTTTTAAGAATTAATGGTGAGCTGAGCAAGACAATGAAATAAAATTCACAAATGTTATTACCAGGAAGTGTTTCTCATGAGCCTGTGTATGAAGCACTTAGAAAATTAAATATCTATTTGCAATATAACCTTTTAAATGTGCTTTTGGATTAAGGAAATCTTTTAAATTCCAATTGTATGTAAAGAACTTTTACAATTAGCACCTCATCTAACATCAATGCAGGTTAAATTTTATTATGTCCAACTTTTTATTTTAGATAAGTCTTTTCATTAGAGATGTTTTTGGTGAATATTTTCTACCACTGTATGGTTTGTCTTTTCAGTCTCTTGAGCGTGTCTTTTGCAGAGCAGAAAGAAGGCTTTAATTTTAGTAAAGTCACATTTACCTTTTTTCCCCCATGGATTGATCACGCTTTCAATGTTGAATTATCAAAAGTTAGGGAGTTTGGGATGGACATGTACACATTGCTTTGTCTAAACTGGATAACCAACAAGGACCTACTGTATAGCACATGGATCTCTGCTCAATAATAGGTGGCAGCCTGGATGGGAGGGGAGTTTGGGAGAGAATGGATATGTATATATGTATGGCTGAGTCCCTTCGCTGTTCATCTGAAGCTATTACAACATTATTAATCGGCTATGGTGGTGGTTTAGTCGCTAAGTCGTGTCCGACTCTTGTGACCCCATGGATTGCATCCCGCCAGGCTCCTCTGTCCATGGGATTTTCCAGACAAGAATATTGGAGTGGGTTGCCATTTCCTTCTCCAGGGGATCTTCCCGACCCAGGAATCGAACCTGGGTCTCCTGCATTGCAGGCAGATTCTTTACTGACTGAGCTATGAGGGAAGCTCCAATACAAAATAAAAAGTTAAAAAAAATGGCAAGATCATATAGATTTTTCTTCTATGTTTTCTTCTGGAAATTTTGGAGTTTTGCTTTTTACACTTAGGTGTGTGGCCTAGTTTCAGTTAAACTTGTATAATGTGTAAGGAACGTGTCTAGGTTTATTTCTCTGTTTGTGGATGTCCAGTTGTTCAGCACCATTGCTTGAAATGACAACGACTGTTGTTCCTCCACTGGATTGCTTTTGCTCCCTCGTCATAGACCAGTTGGCTGCGTTTGTATGGATGTAGTTTGAACTCTCCATTCTGATCCATTGATCTGTGTGTCTGTGCTTCTGCCGGCATGACCAATTTTAACAGATGGAGAAATAATTTCAGGGAAATTAAATGATCATCTCAAAGTCACATGGTCACTAAGTTGCAGAGCAGGAATCTGAACTCACTTCCTTTGACGTCATATGTGATACTTGCCTCCCTAAACTACCTCTCTTTCAATGCAGAATAAAAACCAAGTATGACTTTTAATCATGATACAGTAACCATTATGTTTGTCTCCCTTGCATACTCCTCTTTGGGCCTATGACCTGTTGCACATTGGCCACACACAGGCAGAGTTGACAGAAAGAGTGACTGCTGGATAGATGATACATGACACAGTAAATCCCATCTACCTGTACAATCCAAACCTTGGCATAGACTAATCTGAATTTGTTTGCTTTACTGAAATATGCACAGGTGTGAATTAAAACCCAAGTCCCTTCACAATCTAAGATGGAAGGTTTCCATAACTCTGTACTCTCTGGATAATGACTTGAGATGTTAATGAGGCAGCTGTAACAGGCTTGTTTATTGCTCCTGCTCCCACTTTCCATAAGGAAGTTTACAGAAACGAGAGAGGGTGAAGTCAGTTGTACGAGGAGAAATGGTTACAGAGCCCTAGATCTGCTACTGCTGACATTTTTAGAGATAGAAAGGTTTAGTTTGAAACAAATTATTTTAAGAAAGCATAATAATAATTTAGGTTTAAATTAGTCTGGAATTCAATGATTTATAGTAGTTTATACAAATGTCATCATTTTTTAAACTTAAGGAGGAGAGGCTTTCAATGGAAAGTCAGTTTTTTCTTACTTTCAAAATAAATGGCCTTTTTAGTCTTTGTCCCACAGTGAATTTTCCAGCCAACAGTGAAAAGAATTCAAGATTTAAGTTGCCTTCTATAGAATTTGAGTGAAATCTTGGGTAATTCTTGATAATGAATGAAATCTAAAATGCTAATATTATCACCTAGGATAATTCCAGATCCTCCTCCTATCCATGTTTTTATAATGCCTTGTTGGGGTTATGGCACAAGAATGAATGATGATCTGATTAGGATTTTTATAGTACTGTGGCATATGGTTTGTGGAATAGGGTATCACAGAGTTCCTAAAATGACTTTGGCAAAAGAATCTGTGAGATTCTTGGAATATAGAATCTAGGTTCTTTAAAAATATGTAGTGTAAAGGGGTCGAGATGTTGTTCATAATTATATAGGCAGTAATATTGCAATGGATGTTCTTTAAGATGTTTTCTAAGTAAAAGTAGTTAAGATGAAGGCTCACTTATAGAAAGGAAATTGCTTGTCAAATGCTGTTTTACCAATTTGTTTTTGCACAGATTGTAATCTTGGCAGTTCCTCGCATCTCTCAAAAGGCATAGATCTGCGTTTACAGTATGGAAGTGTTTGGAATCCCAAACTTCCTCTAAGGCATCAAAATGCTTTGCAGATCTCAATTTTAAATATGGGCTAAATACTTGTATTCTCTGGGCTGATTTTTAACTTTGAAATATATGAGAATTACTTCTTTTCTACCAGAAATAATAGGTATAAATTAAATCAATTTTTAACTTTTACAGAAAAAAAGTTTTTTTGTTGATATTGGAAGGGGTCTTAGCAGTTCTTAAGACCAACCCTCCACTTTTTCAAATTAAGAATGGTCAGAGAATAAAACGGCTGCCTGTGGTCCCAGAACACATCAGTGGTAGAGGAGATCTCTGAACCTTTACACAGGTTAATGTATCTTTCTTTAAAATGAATCCTTTCTACTACTATCCATCGCAGAAAACAGTACACACTTACAAGAAAGATTTCTCCAGTTTTCAAAGGACAGTTCCCCATTGAGCTTGTCCAGGGCTCACATGGATGCTGATCATTAAAGCTGAGTGAGTGTGAGGGTTACTAAACTAAGTCTTAAGATAGAGCCAAACCTATGAAAGGTTGTAATAAAGAGCAACCAGGAGGGGGATCAGCTTCTGTAGAATTATTGCTTTTCTGGCAATGAACGTACTTCTTTAAATGTGGGCTAGAAAGGCTTTTTATGCAGGAATATTGAATTTTTAAAGTTCCACCGTTTATCAAAAATGTGCTCCTAGATTAAAAGCATCGGCATGAACAGATCAGAAATTAGAGCATATTAGAATAAGTCAAGATGCAATGATATTAGGGGTTCTCAGATTTTAAGGGCTTCTCTGGTAGTTCAGATGGTAAAGAATCTGCCTGCAATGTAGGAGACCTGGGTTCAATCCCTGGGTGAGGGAGATACCCTGGAGAAGGGAACAACTACCCAAACCAGTGTTCTTGCCTGGAGAATTCCATGGACAGAGGAACCTGGCGGGGCTGCAGGCCATGAGGTCGCAAAGAGTCAGACATGAACAAATATTAAAAGCAGAAAGGGAAAAACAACAAATAACACACAAGGAAATTCCCATAAGGATAACAGCTGATCTTTCAATAGAAACTCTTCAAGCCAGGAGGGAATGGCAAGACATACTTAAAATGATGAAAGAAAATAACCTACAGCCCAGATTATTGTACCCAGCAAGGATCTCATTCAAGTATGAAGGAGAAATCAAAAGCTTTTCAGACAAGCAAAAGCTGAGAGAATTCAGCACCACCAAACCAGCTCTCCAACAAATACTAAAGGATATTCTCTAGACAGGAAACACAAAAACAGTGTATAAATTCGAACCCAAAACAATAAAGTAAATGGCAATGGGATCATACTTATCAGTAATTACCTTAAACATAAATGGGTTGAATGCCCCAACCAAAAGACAAAGACTGGCTGAATGGATACAAAAACAAGACCCCTACATATGTTGTCTACAAGAGACCCACCTCAAAACAGGGGACACATACAGACTGAAAGTGAAGAGCTGGAAAAAGATTTTCCATGCAAATAGGGACCAAAAGAAAGCAGGAGTAGCAATACTCATATCAGATAAAATAGACTTTAAAACAAAGGCTGTGAAAAGAGACAAAGAAGGTCACTACACAATGATCAAAGGATCAATCCAAGAAGAAGATATAACAATTATAAATATATATGCACCCAACACGGAAGCACCACAGTATGTAAGACAAATGCTAACAAGTATGAAAGGAGAAATTAACAATAACACAATAATAGTGGGAGACTTTAATACCCCACTCACACCTATGGATAGATCAACTAAACAGAAAATTAACAAGGAAACACAAACGTTAAACAATACAATAGACCAGTTAGACCTAATTGATATCTATAGGACATTTCATCCCAAAACAATGAATTTCACCTTTTTCTCAGGCGCACATGGAACCTTCTCCAGGATAGATCACATCCTGGGCCATAAATCTAGCCTTGGTAAATTCAAAAAAATAGAAATCATTCCAAGCAAATTTTCTGACCACAATGCAGTAAGATTAGATTTCAATTACAGGGGAAAAACTATTAAAAATTCCAACATATGGAGGATGAATAACACCCTGCTGAATAACCAACAAATCACAGAAGAAATCAAAAAAGAAATCAAAATTTACATATAAACGAATGAAAATGAAAACACAACAACCCAAAATCTATGGGACACTGTAAAAGCAGTCCTAAGGGGAAAGTTCATAGCAATACAGGCATACCTCAAGAAACAAGAAATAAGTCAAATAAATAACCTAACTCTACACCTAAAGCAACTAGAAAAGGAAGAAATGAAGAACCCCAGGGTTAGAAGAAGGAAAGAAATCTTAAAAATTAGAGCAGAAATAAATGCAAAAGAAACAAAAGAGAGCATAGCAAAAATCAACAAAGCCAAAAGCTGGTTCTTTGAAAGGATAAATAAAATTGACAAACCATTAGCCAGACTCATCAAGAAACAAAGGGAGAAAAATCAAATCAATAAAATTAGAAATGAAAATGGAGAGATCACAACAGACAACACAGAAATACAAAGGATCATAAGAGACTACTATCAACAATTATATGCCAATAAAATGGACAACGTGGAAGAAATGGACAAATTCTTAGAAAAGTACAACTTTCCAAAACTGGACCAGGAAGAAATAGAAAATCTTAACAGACCCATCACAAGCATGGAAATTGAAACTGTAATCAAAAATCTTCCAGCAAACAAAAGCCCAGGTCCAGACGGCTTCACAGCTGAATTCTACCAAAAATTTAGAGAAGAGCTAACACCTATCCTGCTCAAACGCTTCCAGAAAATTGCAGAGGAAGGTAAACTTCCAAACTCATTCTATGAGGCCACCATCACCCTAATACCAAAACCTGACAAAGATCCCACACACAAAAAAGAAAACTACAGGCCAATATCACTGATGAATATAGATGCAAAAATCCTTAACAAAATTCTAGCAATAAGAATCCAACAACACATTAAAAAGATCATATACCATGACCAAGTGGGCTTTATCCCAGGGGTGCAAGGATTCTTCAATATCCGCAAATCAATCAATGTAATAACACCACATTAACAAATTGAAAAATAAAAACCATATGATTATCTCAATAGATGCAGAGAAAGCCTTTGACAAAATTCAACATCCATTTATAATAAAAACTCTCCAGAAAGCAGGAATAGAAGGAACATACCTCAACATAATAAAAGCTATATATGACAAACCCACAGCAAACATCCTCAATGGTGAAAAATTGAAAGCATTCCCTCTAAAGTCAGGAACAAGACAAGGGTGCCCACTTTCACCATTACTATTCAACATAGTTTTGGAAGTTTTGGCCACAGCAATCAGAGCAGAAAAAGAAATAAAAGGAATCCAAATTGGAAAAGAAGAAGTAAAACTCTATTTGCAGACGACATAATCCTCTACATAGAAAACCCTAAAGACTCCACCAGAAAATTACTAGAACTAATCAATGATTATAGTAAAGTTGCAGGATATAAAATCAACACACAGAAATCCCTTGCATTCCTATACACTAATAATGAGAAAACAGAAAGAGAAATTAAGGAAACAATTCCATTCACCATTGAAACGGAAAGAATAAAATACTTAGGAATATATCTACCTAAAGAAACTAAAGACCTATACATAGAAAACTATAAAACACTGGTGAAAGAAATCAAAGAGGACACTAATAGATGGAGAAATATACCATGTTCATGGATTGGAAGAATCAATATAGTGAAAATGAGTATACTACCCAAAGCAATTTATAGATTCAATGCAATCCCTATCAAGCTACCAACGGTATTCTTCACAGAGCTAGAACAAATAATTTCACAATTTGTATGGAAATACAAAAAACCTCGAATAGCCAAAGCTATATTGAGAAAGAAGAATGGAACCAGAGGAATCAACCTACCTGACTTCAGGCTCTACTACAAAGCCACAGTTATCAAGACAGTATGGTACTGGCACAAAGACAGAAATATAGATCAATGGAACAAAATAGAAAGCCCAGAGATAAATCCACACACATATGGACACCTTATCTTTGACAAAGGAGGCAAGAATATACAATGGATTAAAGACAATCTCTTTAACAAGTGGTGCTGGGAAATCTGGTCAACCACTTGTAAAAGAATGAAACTAGAATACTTTCTAACACCATACACAAAAATAAACTCAAAATGGATTAAAGATCTCAACGTAAGACCAGAAACTATAAAACTCCTAGAGGAGAACATAGGCAAAACACTCTCTGCTATACATCACAGCAGGATCCTCTATGGCCCACCTCCCAGAATATTGGAAATAAAAGCAAAAATAAACAAATGGGACCTAATTAACCTTAAAAGCTTCTGCACATCAAAGGAAACTATTAGCAAGGTGAAAAGGCAGCCTTCAGAATGGGAGAAAATAATAGCAAATGAAGCAACTGACAAACAATCTCAGAAATATACAAGCAACTCCTACAGCTCAACTCCAGAAAAATAAATGACCCAATCAAAAAATGGGCCAAAGAACTAAATAGACATTTCTCCAAAGAAGACATAGAGATGGCTAACAAACACATGAAAAGATGCTCAACATCACTCATTATCAGAGAAATGCAAATCAAAACCACTATGAGGTACCATTTCACACCAGTCAGAATGGCTGCCATCCAAAAGTCTACAAGCAATAAATGCTGGAGAGGGTGTGGAGAAAAGGGAACCCTCTTACACTGTTGGTGGGAATGCAAACTAGTACAGCAACTATGGAGAACAGTGTGGAGATTCCTTTAAAATCTGGAAATAGAACTGCCTTATGATCCAGCAATCCCACTGCTGGGCATACACACTGAGGAAACCAGAATTGAAAGAGACATGTGTACCCCAATGTTCACCGCAGCACTGTTTATAATAGCCAGGACATGGAAGCAACCTAGATGTCCATCAGCAGATGAATGGATAAGAAAGCAGTGGTACATATACACAATGGAGTATTACTCAGCCATTAAAAAGAATACATTTGAACCAGTTCTAATGAGGTGGATGAAACTGGAGCCTATTATACAGAGTGAAGTAAGCCAGAAAGAAAAACACCAATACAGTATACTAACACATATATATGGAATTTAGAAAGATGCGAACAATAACCCTGTGTACGAGACAGCAAAAGAGACACTGATGTATAGAACAGTCTTATGGACTCTGTTGCAGAGGGAGAGGGTGGAAAGATGTGGGAGAATGGCATTGAAACATGTAAAATATCATGTATGAAACGAGTTGCCAGTCCAGGTTCGATGCACGATAATGGATGCTTGGGGCTAGTGCACTGGGACGACCCAGAGGGATGGTATGGGGAGGGAGGAGGGAGGAGGGTTCAGGATGGGGAACACATGTATACCTGTGGCGGATTCATTTTGATATTTGGCAAAACTAATATAATTTGTAAAGTTTAAAAATAAAATAAAATTAAAAAAAAAACTTCAACGGTAATTTTTGATACTTGTACACTCACTATTTCTACCTTTCTTTTCAAGCTTCATATCTTTTTTCCATTGCAGATCTTTAGTTAGATTTTAAAATCTAATTTTATTTTTATTTCTTTTATTTATTTTTGCTATTTTTAAAATTTTATTTTTAGCACCAAAAGCATTTTGCATTGGGGTATAGCTGATTAACACTGTTGTGACAGTTTCAGGTGGACAGTGAAGGGACTCAGCCATACATGTACATGTATCCATTCTCCCCCAACCTCCCTCCCACCCAGGTTGACACATAACATCTAATTTTATTTTTAATCCTTTAGCTTCTCCCTTTTATTTCTATTCATACATAGATGCAATTTCCCCATAAGACCAAAGCTAAACTTAGGAAATCTCTCTCATGGCCCTGACATTTCCCACTTTTGCTTTTAATCTCCATTGTGCAGATAGATATTTTCCTTCTGTTCTCTGTGCTCTGGCAACTCCTAAGAATTATGACCTCAATTTCAGAATCCACTTTGAATTGGAAGTTCCTTATAAATGACCTTTCTTTTCCTGAACAGTATACCTGTCACACGGAGAAGGCCATGGCAACCCACTCCAGTACTCTTGCCTGGAAAATCCCATGGATGGAGGAGCCTGGTGGGCTGCAGTCCATGGGGTCACTAAGAGTTGGACATGACTGAGCGACTTCACTTTCACTTTTCACTTTCATGCATTGGAAAAGGAAATGGCAACCCACTCCAGTGTTCTTGCATGGAGAATCCAAGGGATGGGGCTGCCATCTATGGGGTCACATAGAATCGGACACGACTGAAGAGACTTAGCAGCAGCAGCATACTTGTCACAAATCCTCTTACTACAGAGAATTTGACAATTAGTTCTCCTAGTAAAGATTCTAGACAAAACTCCTAAGAAAATTTGGGGCTGAATCAGTCATCTGAAGAAATGTATTATTCTCTAGAATAGAGTTAATGCTTTGTTTATTTCAGATTTCTTCTAAGGCTAAGTGGTAGACTTTAGTTAACACTTCAGTTGCTAGAATAATAATGTCAACTTTTTAGGGAACAGGAACTTTGGTCTGGGTCAAGAACATCTATATAAACTAGCCATAGTTCTGGAGAGTGGTGCTTTTCTTGTAATTATTGAAAATATTTTAACAATTTGCATTGTTATGAAATGTTCTCTTTGGAGTCCTCAGGGTTCTCCAGAAAAGTAGAACCAATGAGAGGTCCATCAACCTATCTGTGTAGATATACACATAAATATAGTTATAAATAGACAAGATATTAAGAAATTGCCTCATTTGATTATGGAGACTCAGAGATCCCAAGATTTGCAAGCTGAAGAGCCAGGGAGCTGGTGGTCTCAGTTTCAGCCTAAATCTTGGGGCAGAAGTCCAATGTCTCAGATCAAAGAGTAAATTCTCCATTCCTCAGAATATGTTCCATTCAGACCTTCAACAGGTTGGATAAGGCCTGCTAACACTGGGGAGGGTGATCTGCTTTGCTCCATCTACTGACTGAAATGTTCGTCTCATCCAAAAACATCCTCACAGACATATCCCGGATAATGTTTAACCAAATGTCTGGGTATCCTGTGACCCAGTCAAGGTGACACATAAAATTAACCATCACAGTCCACTTTTGATTTTTTTTTTCTCCCCTGGAGTTGGTACTGTAAGATAATTCATGGGTTGGCTCCCATTTGGGGAAAAAAAATACTATCTTCTGCCTCCCCCTATAACCCCCTCTCTATCAGGAAAAAAACCCCAAACTATTTTCCTTAGAGTACCAAGCTTATACAGAAGGGATCAGTGGGGATGTAAGTGACCTCTTTCTAGGCAGAAATAGTCTTCTTGTTTAAATATTGTCCACCTTATCTCTTCAGGAGACTATGGTGGGATTTGAGGTCAAGTCCTGTAGCTTTCCTGGTGGCTCAGGTGTTAAAGAATCTGCCTGCAATGTGGGAGACCCAGGTTTGATCCCTGGGTCCAGAAGATCTCCTGGAGAAGGAAATGGCAACCCACTCCAGTATTCTTGCCTGGAGAATCCTATGGAGAGAGGAACCTGGCAGGCCACAATCCATGGGGTCACAAAGAGTTGAACATGACTGAGCGATTAACACTTCACTTTCCTGTAACAGGTGATGGCATGTTTCTGGCTTCATCCTCTAGGAAGGCCTCCTCAGGGTAAAATAGAAGAGAACCAGGCAGAATGTGTAGACTCTGATCTTATCCACATTGCAAGACTTAACTGATAATAATTAGTAGTACATTCCTACCACTGACTGGCCCAGGAGTGCCTAATAACAGTCCTTTATTTCATTTCTTCAATAAATATCTCACTGCCTACTAAGTAGTGGCATCAGAGGTAGAGTATAGAATTCAGGCACCATCTCTGACCTTCTAGGGCAGACAAAGTTTGTTGTTGGATATTTAGCCTTTCTTGGTGCCTATGAGTCGACAACCAACAATGTTACTAAAAATAGTAGGCAGAACCAAGATATCATTTTAGTTAAGTAACTTTATTTTACTTGTCCAACTTCCCAGAACATAGAATAAGACTGCCAAAATCAGTCAAAGAAAACAAGTTGAGGAAAAGCTCTTTCCCATCTTGAGTGAATTTCAAGGACTGTGATAAAATGAAGTGCCTGGTGGGGAAGGTGGGGTTAGACCCAAAAGCGACCTCATGCAGTCCTTTCTGTTAAGGGCATCAAAAGAGAATGCAAATAAGCTACTTTGATAAGTTCAGAAGTTAATTCCCTCAAATTCATAGCTGATTGGGAGAGAGAGATGCATGAAACCTATATCTGGATATTGAAATACTGGTTTCATTACTAGTGAAGCAGCACTAAAGAATGTTTGGAATATAAATGGCTGGAATCAAGTTTCCTAATGCTGTGCTGTCCCCTCAGGCTCAAGATAGAAAAGTATAATAGCAGTTACCCCAATAAGAACAGGTTACCTGGGATAGATGTTCCTACTCTGGGTGTTGTGATGAACCATAGTGAGCAGTGGAGGGTTCCCCTCTCTATGCTTTGTAATTTCAGTGGTAAGTTGCTTCAGTCATGTCTGACTCTTTGCAACACCATGGACTGTATGGAGCCCACCAGGCTCCTCTGTCCATAGAATTTTTCCAGGCAAGAATACTGGAGTGGGTTGCCATTTTCTTCTCCAAGGGATCTTCTTGACCCAGGGATGGAACCAGCATCTCTTATGTCTCTTGCACTGGCAGGCAGGTTCTTTACCACTAGTGCCATACAATCTTTTTTTTTGAGGGACCACTGTATGTTTATTTTTTGTAAATATATATCTTCTTGATGTATAGTTGACTTAAATAATGTTTCAGGTGTGAAGTAAGGTGATTAAAATATACAAATACACATATATATTATTTTTGAAATTATTTTTTGTCATAGGTTATGATAAGATATTGACTATAGTTCCCCATGCTATACAGTAAACCTTTGTCACTTGTTGCATATCTATTTTTTAACTAGAAATCTAGCATTCTATTCATATTAAGGAAAACGAGTGGAATCAAAATGTCATATTTTTTTTAGTTAGGCAAAAATTCAAGGCAATGGCACCCCACTCCAGCACTCCTGCCTGGAAAATCCCATGGTTGGAGGAGCCTGGTGGGCTGCAGTCCATGGGGTCGCAGAGTCGGACACGACTGAGTGACTTCCCTTCCCTTTTCACTTTCCTGCATTGGAGAAGGAAATGGCAACCCACTCCAGTGTTCTTGCCTGGAGAATCCCAGGGATGGTGGAGCCTGGTGGGCTGCCATCTATGGGGTCGCACAGAGTCAGACACGACTGAAGCAACTTAGCAGTAGCAGTAGCATAGAAAAGCTTTACTACTACACTTGATAAAGGTTTGAGAAAAAACATAAAGAAAAGATGGAGAAACTGGAGAACATAAACTAAGTGAAATGGGAGCACTGACTATGAAATAGAAAAAGTGAAACTAGATAAAAGTAAAAGATCATCATATAGTCCAGTTGTTTTTAAACATGACTACTCATTAGAAACATGTGGAGCTCTGGAGAAAAAAGGCAATACCTGAGCCTTTGTATTTTTAGAAATGTTTCAAGATAATTCTGATATGCATCTGGATTTTAAAAAGTAATTTCAGGTTTTTCTATTAGATCCTCGTTTTGATGATAAAGAGTTCTGTTATTTTTCTGTTGAACAATCATGATACAATGGTATTGAGTAATACATAATCACAATAGTAAAAGATGTTTATCAGTTTTCACAATAAATAGCCAGACAAAATATAAAAGATAATTACAATTGCAAGCCATAATGGGAACACGATTAACTTAATAATATAAAATAATTACATACAACTTGGTGGGGGAGGTCAGACAGAGTGATGTGGAAGTGCATACATGCACATGTTCTCATCCACCGTGCTGGTCTATGTCTTTTGGTTGGTGCATTTAGTCTATTTATATTTAAGGTAGTTATTGATATATATAATCCTATTACCATTTTCTTGTTTTGGGTTATTTTCTGTAGGTCTTTTCCTTCTCTTGTGTTTCCTGTCTAGAGAAGTTCCTTTAGCATTTGTTGTAAAGCTGGTTTGGTTGTACAGAATTCTCTTAACTTTTGTTTGTCTGTAAAGCATTTGATTTCTCCATCAGATCTGAAGGAGAGTCTTGCTGGCTAGAGTATTCTTGGTTGTAGAGTCTTCCTTTTCATCACTTTAAATATATTGTGCCATTCCCTTCTGCCTTGCAGAGTTTCTGTTGAGAAATCAGCTGATAGCCTGATGGGAGTTCCCTTGTATGTTATTTGTCATTTTTTCTGTTGTTTCTTTTAATATTTATCTGTCCTTAATTTTTGTCACTTTGATTACTCTGTGTCTTGGTGTGTTCCTCCTTGGGTTTATCCTGCCTGGGACCCTCTGTGCTTCCTGGAGACTTGGATGACTATTTCCTTTCCTGTGTTCAGGAAATTTTCAGCTATTATTTCTTCAAATATTTTCTCAGGTCCTTTCTCTCTTCTCCTTTTAGGACCCCTATAATGCAGATGTTGGTGCATTTAATGTTGTCCCAGAAGTCTCTCAGGCTGTCTTTGTTTCTTTTCATTCTTTTTCCTATATTCTGTTCTGTGGCAGTGATTTCCACCATCTGTCCTCCAGGTCGTCTATCTGTTCTTCTGCCTCAGTTATTCTGCTATTGATTCCTTCCTCCAGTGTTCTTGCCTGGAGAATCCCAGGGACAGAGGAGCCTGGTGGGCTGCTGTCTATGGGGTTGCACAGAGTCGGACACGACTGAATCGACTTAGCAGCAGCAGCAGTGTATTATTCATCTCTGTTTGTTCTTCCAGGTCTTTGGTAAATATTTCTTGCATCTTCTCAGTCTTTGCCTCCATTCTTTACCTGAGATTCTGGATCATTTTCACTATCATTTTCTGAATTCTTTTTCTGGAAGGTTGCCTATCTCCACTCAGTCATTTTTCTGGGGTTTTATCTTGTCCCTTCATTTGGGGCACAACTTTCTGTTTTTCAACATGATTAACTTTCTGTAATATGATTTTTGTTTAGCCACTGTGAAATTCTTCTTCTTGCTTCTTCTGCCTGCCCTCTGATGGATGAGGCTAAGAGGCCTATATAAGCTTCTTGATGGGAGGAACTGGCAATGGGAAAAACTGGGTCTTGCTCCGGTGGGCAGAGCCTTGCTGAGTAAAGCTTTAATCCAATTATCTGCTGATGATTGGGGTTGTACTCCATCCCTGGTATTTGTTTGGGTGGAGGAGACCTAGCCATGGGGTCTATGGGCTCTATGGCAGGGTTAATGGCAAACTCCAAGAGGATTTATGGCAAGAGGGACCTTCCAGTGCCCCCATCCCTGTGGTGAGCCTCTGCCGACCCACGCCTCCACAGAAGGCCCTCCAACACTAGCAGGTATCGTTGGTTCAGTCTCCTGTGGGGTCACTGCTCCTCTCCTCTAGGTGCGTGCAAAATTTTGTTTGTGCTCTCCAGCACTGGAGTCTCTGTTTCCCTCCGTCCTCTGGAAGTCCTATAATCAAATACCGCTGGCTCTCAAGGTCAGATACCTTGGGGGTTTCCAGTCCCTTTGTTGGATCCCCAGGTTGGGAAGCCTGGCATGGGGTTCAGAACCTTCACAACAGTGTGGAAACTTCTTTGATATTATGGTTCTCCAGTCTGTGGGCCACCCACCCAGCAGGCATGGGATTTGATTTTATCATGATTGCGCCTCTCCTACCTTCTAACTGTAGCTGCTTCTTTGTCTTTGGGCGTGGGGTATCTTTTTATGGTGGGTTCCAGTGTCCTCCTCGGAGAAGGCAATGGCACCCCACTCCAGTACTCTTGCCTGGAAAGTCCCATGGACAGAGGAGCCTGGTGGGCTACAGTCCATGGGGTTGCTAAGAGTCGGACATGACTGAGCAACTTCACTTTCACTTTTCACTTTCATGCATTGGAGAAGGAAATGGCAACCCACTCCAATGTTCTTGCCTGGAGAATCCCAGGGACGGGGGAGCCTGGTGCGCTGCCGTCTATGGGGTCGCACAGAGTCGGACATGACTGAAGCGACTTAGCAGCAGCAGCAGTGTCCTCCTATCAACCTATCATGGTTGTTCAAAAGCTAGTTGCAATTTTGGTGCTCTCACAGGAGGAGACGAGCACATGTCCTTCTACTCCACCATGTTGAACTGGAAGCCTGTTCTTCTTCTTCTTCTTTTTTTTTAAAATTTATTTTTAATTGGAGAATAATTGCTTTACAGTGTTGATTTCTGCCATACATCAACATGATTCAGCCATAGGCATACATATACAAATTGATACAACCACTATGGGAAATAGTAAGGAGATTTCTTTAAAAACTGGGGATAAAACTATCGTATCACCCAGCAATCCCACTACTGGGCATATATGCAGAGAAAACCATAATTGAAAAAGACATGTGCCCAATGTTCATTGCAGCACTGTTTACAATAACCAGAACATGGGAACAACCTAGATGTCCATCAACAGATGAATGGATAAAGTTGTGGTACATATATGCAGTGGAACATTCAGTTCAGTTCAGTCGCTCAGTTGTGTCCGACTCTTTTCCACCCCATGAATCGCAGCACGCCAGGCCTCCCTGTCCATCACCAGCTCCCGGAGTTCACTCAGACTGACGTCCATTGAGTCAGTGATGCCATCCAGCCATCTCATCCTCTGTCGTCCCCTTCTCCTCCTGCCCCCAATCCCTCCCAGCATCAGAGTCTTTTCCAATGAGTCAACTCTTCACATGAGGTGGCCAAAGTACTGGAGTTTCAGCTTTAGCATCATTCCTTCCAAAGAAATCCCAGCGCTGATCTCCTTCAGAATGTACTGGTTGGATCTCCTTGCAGTCCAAGGCACTCTCAAGAGTCTTCTCCAACACCACAGTTCAAAAGCATCAATTCTTCGGTGCTCAGCCTTCTTCACAGTCCAACTCTCACATCCATACATGACCACAAGAAAAACCATAACCTTGACTAGACTCAGCCTTAAAATGGAATGAATTTGAGTCTGTTCTAGTGAGGTGGATGAATATACGTGGCACATTCTGCAATGCTGCATTCTTCAGATTATTCCCTGGCCCATAAATGTTGTTCTCCTCCTATGACATTTTACAGGGAATTATAACACAATTCCCATCATCCTCTCCTGGGAAAAGTTAATCCAGATACAATGGAATTTATCATTAGCCAACACCCTCTTTCCACAGTTCAACAAGGGAAGTGGGCATTATGTGTAATTTTTCTATGAGGGACTAATTCATGATCACCCCAGAATTTACCAAGCTAATTAGAACCCAAAGTCTATGTAATACTAGTATCAGACTTATTTTCTCTTTTTAAAATGTACTTTTCTGTAGAATCTAAAGAAAAGGAACAAATGAACTTACAAAACACAAATGAACTTATTTATAAAACAGAGATAGTCACAGATGTAAAAAACCAACTTATAGTTATGGGTTGGGGAGGGCACTGGGATAAATTGGAAATTGGGATTAGCATATACATGCTACTGTATAAAATATATAACTAGTATGAACCTATGGTATAGCACAGGGAGATCTACTCAATACTCTTTAATGACCTATATGGGGAAAAAATCTGAAGAGTGGATATATATATATAACTGATTCACTTTGCTGTACAACAGAAACTAATACAACATTGTAAATCAAGTATGCTGCTGCTGCTGCTGCTGCTAAGTCGCTTCAGTCATGTCCGACTCTGTGCAACCCCATAGACGGCAGCCCACCAGGCTCCCCCGTCCCTGGGATTCTCCAGGCAAGAACACTGGAGTGGGTCGCCATTTCCTTCTCCAGTGCATGAAAGTGAAAAGTGAAAGTGAGGTCGCTCAGTTGTGTCCGACTCTTAGCGACCCCATGGACTGCAGCCTACCAGGCTCCTCTGTCCATGGGATTTTCCAGGCAAGAGTACTGGAGTGGGGTGCCATTGCCTTCTCCGAAATCAAGTATACTCCAATACAAATTTAAAAAACAGCAATTGAAAAAAATACTTTAGTCACCTACAAATGACCTGAAGTAAAATTGTGAAGAAAGCAAGTTTATCCTTAGGAACACCCTGTTTGCCCCTCAACTCTAGCTACCCCTCCCTCAGGGAACCAAACTCACTGTAGCCAAGAACTTTCTCCAAGGCCAACACTGCATGCCTTTTCATCGCCCTCTGGTTTACTTCCTACTGAAGAGGGTACCAGTGGGCTTGAACAACAAACAAACTCTATCGCAGAGTGAGCTAGTTTTACGTCTCATATAATGATGTTTTATCGAGTCAAAGAGCACTTGCTCCCAGAAGGTCCTACAGCAGTAATTCCGTGTATAAAGTGCCATCTCCCTGGATGTTAATCAATACTGAATAGTAGGCAGAAGACTTTTATGGGCAAAAGACTTTTTGGGCTAAAGAAAATTCATCAGCTTTCCTTGGTGTAGGGATACTCAGAATCCTTGCTTTGTTTTAGTACTCTGCAAATCTCTTTGAAGGGATATGATATGCGACTTTTTATTTGTGTAGCATGTCATGGGACCATTTTCCTGTGGAATACAACTGGGAACACACTGCTCCAGAGAATTGCAGTCTTTAATGAGAAGTGACAAGTATTTATTTTTGGTCAAGTAGAAAGTAGATTCCACTTATTCCATCATGAATAACTGAGACCCAAGAAAACTAAATGTCTTTAGGAAAGGGCACTACAGTCCAAAGAACAAGTTTTGAAGAAAGTAAGATCTGGATTTGAACCGTGTATTAGCTGAGTGAGAGTAGCAAATTCATTAACTCTGTGCCCTTATTTTTCTTTACTCTAAAAGCAGGGGTAATAATTCCTATATGTTGAGGATATTCAGATAATTGCCTGAGACAATTCTGTAAGGACCTAGCACTGAGAACTTTAAACATATGGTCTAAAATAATTTCTAACTTCTTTTCCTTCTCCAAAGTTTTTTTCTCTACCTTTCCGGGGATTACATTTTAAATGGTCGAAAAATATAATTTTTCATGTCTTAAGATAACTTTCTTTTACATGATCATTCTAATAAGCATTCACTATTTACATAGATATATCCCTGTCCTGTTATTATGATCTATCTTAATGGGAATCATTAAGATAAAAATGACACAGACCCAGTGTTCATGCAGCAATTTGGCTTGTGTTCAGTTAAGTAAATAAATGCAGTTGTGTCCTGTGTGTGTGTGTATGTGTGTATATGTATATTATATATATATAATATATAATTTGCAGTCTTGCATCATCTTTCACATATGTTCTCTCACTTAGTATTCCCAAGAACCTTTTGAAATAGCTGTTACTATTTCCCCATTTGTATATATATATATAAAAGACCCAAGGAAACTGTGCAATTTGGTCAAGGTCCCTTAGCTCATAACCTCAAGCATGAAAAAGAACCCACAACCTCTAACACAAATCCTGTGACCTTTTCACGCCATTACACAATGATTGTACTCACTACATTTCAAATGAAAACCACTTAGACAATGCTTTTCTTTTGAAATGACCATTGGATAGGTTGTCAAAACAATGACTTACTATCCAATATGGATGCTCAGTCACATCCAAATCTTTGTGACCCCATGGACTGTAGCCCATGGACTACAAAGGCTCCTCAGTCCATGGATTTTTCAGGCAAGAATACTGGAGCAGGTTGCCATTTCCTCCTCCAGGGGATCTTCCTGACCCAGGGATTGAATCCGTGTCTCCTGACTTACTATCAAGGAATACATATAAGAATCTCACCACTTAAGGCTGAGTTTTCAGTTACACAATGTCCTTTTTAACACCCCTGAAAAGCACATTTTGGAGGGTTTTGGGCTCTTCTGCCTCATGCTATTAAGGAACCACATGGCCTTAAGATATCATCTCAAATGAAACAGGAACAATAACTAGGCTTTGCCTTGATAATAGGAACAAATGAGATACTATCGAGAGTACTTTAGAAGGTATAAAGCCCTATGTAAATGTACTAATTTTTAATTACTCTCTTTAATGTGGGGAGCAGTGATAATACAAAAGTAATTAGTTATTGGTTTGCAATGCATTTCATTATTTTCTTTGTTGGACAAGAATAGTATCCACCATTAATGGTCTATTCTCCCTGGATATTCACCACTGAGTGGCAGGAGAAGTGAATCTGATTCCAATCTTGATGATTTTTGAGGGCACTTCATGAATACGATTTGCTACAGAAAGAACCAATATATCCAAGCATTGATTGTGTAAATGGTGTTTCCAAAATAGGAAGCCCATTTAAAAGTAAAGCTTTTATTTACCTAAAGATATTTGTGAAAGTGAAATTGTTAGTTACTCAGTCACCTCTGACTCTTTGCGACCCCATGGATTATAGCCCGTCAAGCTCCTCAGTCCATGGAACTCTCCAGACAAGAATACTGGAGTGGGTTGTCATTCCTTTCTCCAAGGGATCTTCCCAACCCAGGGACTGAACCCAGCTCTCCTGCATTGCAGGCAGATTCTTTACAATCTGAGCTATACTTTCATAATTCACTTAAATATCTGGAAAATTAACTAGTATTGTGCTTTTTTTTTTCTTGTTTGTTTATTTTCCATGGAAAGTGCTAAGGTATTTCAAAGCTTTACAGAGGACTGCACTTTTAAGGTTAGTTTTATAGTTTAAGCCCTTACAGGCAGAAGATTTTACTAAAATCCTTTTTCCTCCTGTATGATCCTCCTCTCATATGTTTGTAATATGTAATATATAGTCAAATGTATGCTAAAGTGTTCTGTTAGGATGTAGAAAATTGTGATTAAAGTGATAAAACTCATTGCTGGCAGGACTTTGGGTAAACATTTAGGAATTATTCTGAAGAGCAATCTGGTAATATTTAATA
The DNA here is from genome assembly GCF_003369695.1 of Bos indicus x Bos taurus. Taxonomy (NCBI): domain Eukaryota; kingdom Metazoa; phylum Chordata; class Mammalia; order Artiodactyla; family Bovidae; genus Bos; species Bos indicus x Bos taurus. The sequence goes on along the minus strand of NC_040087.1, from coordinate 17,212,293 downwards.
CATGTTAAGCACCAACTCTAGGCTCCTTGTTAAGTGATGGGGAAATTACGTTGAATAATACATAATTTCTGCCTTTAAGAAATTCAAAGCCTGCTAGAGGAAGAACACATGTGGACAGATGAGATGGTGTGGTAGACAGCAGACAGCACCTCTGCCCAGATCCTAATTAGGCTACCCACACTCTGGTAATAAACCTCACCTCGAGGGATCCCAGGTGGTAATCTAGGACTCAGGCCAGTACATTTCCCGAGTCCTTCTCTAAGACTTTTCAAACTTAAATTTGGTTAGAAAAGCTTCTTTTCTTTCTGAATTAGATGGTAAAATGTGAGTCAAGAGCTGAGCACAGCCGTGTCTTAGGCAACATGGAGCAAAGCTGATTTAGACAAGGAAGATTTCAAAGCAAAGTAGAGATGAGGTACAGAGAAAGGGTCCTGACAAACTTAGTTTCTGGATCTAGGCATCTTATCTCCTTTGTGGTTTTGTTAGTAGAGCCAATGAATTTGCTTGGTCCAGATTTGGTTTCTGCTATTAGCCATCTGACCAATGTACATCATTGATGTTCTAATGGAAATACGAACTAAAAGACTACTCAGACCAAAAGATAGAATAATTTCACTTTTAGAAATATCAGTTCAGTTAGTTGCTCAGTTGTGTCTGACTCTTTACAACTCCATGGACTGTAGGAGGCCAGGCTTCCCTGTCCATCACCAACTCCCAGAGCTTGTTCAAACTCATGTCCATTGAGTCGGGGATGCCATCCAATCATTCAATCCTCTGTCGTCCCCTTCTCCTCCTGCCTTCAATCTTTCCCAGCATCAGGGTCTTTTCAAATGAGTCAGTTCTTCGCATCAGGTGGCCAAAGTATTGGCACTTCAGCATCAGTCCTTCCAATGAATATTCAGGACTGATCTCCTTTAGGATGGACTGATTGGGTCTCCTTGCAGTCCAAGGGACTCTGAAGAGTCTTCTCCTATACCACAGTTTGAAAACGTCAATTCTTCAGTACTCAGCTTTCTTTATGGTCCAAATCTCACATCCATACACGACTACTGGAAAAACATAGCTTTGACTAGACAGCCCTTTGTTGGCAAAATAATGTCTCTGCTTTTTAATATGCTGTCTAGGTTGCTCATAGCTTTTCTTCCAAGGAGCAAGCATCTTTTAATTTCATGGCTGCAGTCACCATCTGCAGTGATTTTGGAGGTCAAGAAATGAAGTCTGTCACTGTTTCCATTGTTTCCTCATCTATTTGCCATGAAGTGATGGGACCAGATGCCATGATCTTAGTTTTTTGAATGTTGAGTTTTAAGCCAACTTTTTCCACACTCCTCTTTCACTTTCATCAAGAGCCTCTTTAGTTCCTCTTCACTTTCTGCCACAACGGTGTTGTCATCTGCATATCTCTGGTTGATATTTCTCCCTGCAATCTTGATTCCAGCTTGTGCTTCATCCAGCCCGGCATTTTCCATGATGTACTCTGCATGTAAGTTAAATAAGCAGGGTGACAATATATAGCCTTGCTGTACTCCTTTCCCGATTTGGAACCAGTCTGGTGTTCCATGCCAGTTCTAATTGTTGCTTCCTGACCTGCATATAGATTTCTCAGGAGGCAGGTCAAGTGGTCTGGTATTCCTGTCTCTTTCAGAATTTTCCACAGTTTGTGGTGATCCACACAGTCAAAGGCTTTGGCATAGTCAATAAAGCAGAAATAGATGTTTTTCTGGAACTCTCTTGCTTTTTTTATGATCCACCTGATGTTAGCAATTTGATCTCTGACTCCTCTGCCTTTTCTAAATCCAGCTTGAACATCTGGAAGTTCTCTGTTCATGCACCATTGAAGCCTAGCTTGGAGAATTTGAGCATTACTTTGCTAGCGTATGAGATGAGTGCAGTTGTGCAGTAGTTTGAACATTCTGTGGCATTGCCTTTCTTTGGGATTGGAATGAAAATGGACCTTTTACAGTCCTGGAAAAATAATTGATACTCATTAAAAAGCCTCTTGATGAAAGTGAAAGCAGAGAGTGAAAAAGTTGGCTTAAAGCTCAACTTTCAGAAAACGAAGATCATGGCATCCGGTCCCATCACTTCATGGGAAATAGATGGGGAAACAGTGGAAACAGTGTCAGACTTTATTTTTCTGGGCTCCAAAATCACTGCAGATGCTGACTGCAGCCATGAAATCAAAAGATGCTTACTCCTTGGAAGGAAAGTTATGACCAACCTAGATAGCATATTCAAAAGCAGAGACATTATTTGGCCAACAAAGGTTCGTCTAGTCAAGGCTATGGTTTTTCCTGTGGTCATGTATGGATGTGAGAGTTGGACTGTGAAGAAAGCTGAGCACCGAAGAATTGATGCTTTTGAACTGTGGTGTTGGAGAAGACTCCTGAGAGTCCCTTGGACTGCAAGGAGATCCAACCAGTCCATTCTGAAGGAGATCAGCGCTGGGATTTCTTTGGAAGGAATGATGCTAAAGCTGAAACTCCAGTACTTTGGCCACCTCATGCGAAGAGTTGACTCATTGGAAAAGACTGATGCTGGGAGGGATTGGGGGCAGGAGGAGAAGGGGACGACAGAGGATGAGATGGCTGGATGGTATCACTGACTCTATGGATGTGAGTCTGAGTGAACTCCGGGAGTTGGTGATGGACAGGGAGGCCTGGCGTGCTGCGACTCATGGGGTCTTAAAGAGTCGGACACAACTGAGCGACTGACCTGATCTGATCTGATTCTCATTACTGGTAACCCCAAATTCAAGTATTTACTTGAATTATTTTCCTGGTGATTCATAGATATGCGAATTGGAATGAAAATTTTTCGTCTCCTACGGAGGAGCCTGGTGGGCTGCAGTCCATGGGGTCGCTAAGAATCAGACACGACTGAGCGACTTCACTTTCCCTTTTCACTTTCATGCATTGGAGAAGGAAATGGCAACCCACTCCAGTATTCTTGCCTGGAGAATCCCAGAGACGGCGGAGCCTGGTGGGCTGCCGTCTGTGGGGTTGCACAGAGTCGGACATGACTGAAGCGACTTAGCAGCAGCAGCAGCATACTGTAAACAAGTGATCTTTTTACTACAAGTGTTTCTTTTCTTTTGTATTTTTGTGGGCTTTATGTTGGTGATTTTGGTGTTTAAAATGGCACCCAACGACAGTGCTGAAGTGTAGTCAAAAGTTCCTAAGTGTGAGACTGCTGTGATGTGCCTTACAGAGAAAATGCCTGTTTTAGATAAGTGTCACCTAGTCAGGAGTTTTAGTGCTGCTGGCTGTGAGTTCATTGCTAATGAATCAACAATACATATTAAAGTATTTAATTTTAAACATAAGTGTACATGAAACAAGGTCATGCATGGATCAGTTGACAAAAATGTGACTAGCGGTTCACTAACTCTGTGTGTCTCTGAGGGCAGTAGCTCAGTATTTACTATTTTAGTGTTCACAGCAACATTATAGAATGTTAACTGGTGCTAACTTTAGGAAATAGTCACCTCCATTTAAAAAAATCATATTTACTAATGTTTTCATAGAAGCTCCATTCATATTATTGAACAGCTGGAGAAATGAACAGTAGTTATACTAGGTAGCTATTGTAAATTACAGTTATGGGGGTATGTCCTTACATAAGAGTGTATTTATAAAATGAGTAATGTAGAATTGTTGGGACAGAATTCATTGGCCTAAGCAACTTCCGCGTCTTACATTTCTGTCTGATTAATTAGCCTGGCATGTAGTAAATATGGCAAAGAATGCTTACCCAGTAGACACTGCCTGGGAACCTATGGGACATAGTTCTGACCAGTGAAGTCTATAAGCAAGTCTCTTGGGTAAAGATTCATGGAAAGCTCTTAAAAAAAAAATTCACTAGCATCCATAGTTTGCCTGTTTTCCTTTTTCTTTCAGTTTAGAACTTGGATGGTGTTTATTGGTGCAGGAGCCATTTTTCAGCCTAAGTATGTTTCTTCAGGAGAGAAGAGTATTCATGGTAAGTACTATGCCTGTCCAACAAAGATAATCAGGAAATTATTGCACACCAGTTGCTAATTGCTTTTGTGTTGTCACCGTTTCCCACACTAAAGAATATAACTAGAAATTAGTACATTCATAGAGCATTTTCTATCTGCAAAAATATTCCAGATAGTAACTCATATGTTGTTATTATCAAGGAAAAGCCTAGTTATTGTTTCTGTTTTATTTGAGATAGTATCTTAAGACCATACGATTACTTAATAGCCTAAGGCAGAGCAGCCACAAACCCTCCAAAATGTACGGACTTTTAAAAGGACACTCTGTAGCTGAAACTATGTTATCCTTAATACCCTGGAATATGAATATTATATGTTCTCTCTGAAGCTGTACAGTATAGTAATGACATTCAGATAATAGGTGAGTTCATAGAGGAGGAAACATAGACGGCCAAAGAACATATAAAATGGTGCTTAATTTCACTAGCAATCAGGTAAATGCAAATTGAAACCACAATGAGCTATTTTACACAAATAAAATAGGAAAACAATAGTCTGACCTCACTTAATGCTGGAGAGAATACAGACAAATAAAAACTATCACATTTTTCTAGTAGAAGAAAGATGCACCCATTTGGGAGAGCTATTTGGCAACGTGTGTTATCATTGAAGATGCTTATATTCCTCAAGTAAGCAGTTCTGCCCCTAAACATATACCCTAGAACTAAGCAAATAGAAGAATATTTATAGGAGTGTTTTTGGTGATGCCAAAAATATGGAAACAACCTGTGTACCCACTGAGAGGAGAGGAGATGAATAAATTTTGTAATATATGCAGAAGACGGAATATTCTATAGCAGTAAAACTAAACCAGCAGTACCCATTTTGTGTGTGTGCGTACATGCCAAGTCGCTTCAGTCATGTCGGACTCTTTGCCACCATATGGACTATAGCCCACCAGGCTCCTCTGTCCATGGTATTCTCCAGGCAAGAATACTGGAGTGGGTTGCCATGCCCTCCTCCAGGGGTGTACACATTATAAAGATGGCTAAATCTCAAAAGCAGAGTACTGAGTGAGAAAGTATTGTATAGTCTTTATATTGCCTTCATATTCATAGCTATATGAAAGAATATACCTGCAAAAGAATTCTAGATAGAGAGTGAAACAAAAACAACGTGAATGAGAATGAGCATTACTGAATTAAGCATTTGTATGGTTACTTCTGTGGTCAGACATGAAAGGCAGCACAAAGGGCTTCATTTCTGTCTGTGATTATTGTTATTATTATTTTTTAAGAATGATCTGAAGCAGCTAGGGCAGAGGGTTGGGATATCAATGGGGCTAAATAATTGAATATAGGCATTTGTTTCATTGTTTCTTACATTTGCCTAAATGTTGCAAATATTTTCATACTTTAAATATAGATGGAAAATTACTGCTGTTAGCTTGGATTTGAAAGTATTCTCCAGGTGCCTAGATGACTAAGGGAACCCGCGTCATGGGTACTAAAGTAATAATGTGGGTAGAGGAGGCCGCTGTCACACAGCAGGGGTTCCAACTGTGCCTCTGGTTTCTGCTGAGCTGCAGTGATGAGTAAGAAAGAGAAGCATGACATAGAAAAAGTAAGCTTTCAAGTTCATATCAAATGGAATAGTCTTCTAAAATTTACAAAGTACATTCACTCTATTTTTTCTCTTCCGTAAGTTAGCACCATTTCCATTTTGCCAACAAAGCAATGTAATCAGGTAGGAAATACTTATTTATATTTTATAACACTTTAGAGAGATTAGGAAGAACCATATAAATGTCCTCAAATAAACTGTTCACAATTTGACGGACTTTTAATATATGTGTGTATACACACACACACATATTGTGTGCATATATATATATATACACACACACATACACACATATAGAGTTATACAGATAGATGCTTTGCTTGGAAAATACATTCATCTTTTAATTTATATCCAAGGAAGGAGTGTACATTTCAGTGAGGTATATAACAAAGTAATTTCAGGCAAGAGATACTGGGGAAACGTGAACTACAGCATCTACTACCACCTTGTTTTGTTTTGTCCGATTATGCAGATGCTGAAAAAAACACACCCATGCAGTAAAGCTGCTAATTTTGAGGCTTATATAACATCATCTCAGAGGATTTTAAAGTTAGTGAGCAAGAGCGTTTAGAAAAGCCCATGTAGGAGGAACATCTTCCCAACTGTGGGATTCCCAATAAGTCCCTCCCTCCATGTGTTGGGAGTTTACAAGTGACCTCCAAATTTCTACACATGTACTTTGAACAATGGAACCTCAAGCCAGCCCCAAAGATCTCTTACATTAGGACAGAATATATTCTACATGATGCGTTTCCATCTGCCCTCTGGAGGTAATGTGGCAGGTGAGAATCTAATAAACGATCAACACTATTATCAGTTAATTTGATTTTGAAATGACTTTTTTTTTTGTATCTGGAGATAGAAAATAACTACAAATTTCACAGAATAGAGACTGTAGCATGCATGGCACAGTCTTTCAGGAAATTTAATTAGTTTCAAGGAAGGCGATCCTTGTTGGTTTAGCTACTTTTTCAAGGACCACAGGAAAGAATTTAACTTTAGAATACCTGAGAGTTATATAAAAATACCTTACCTGAGAGTTATATAAAAAAAGGACTTTAATTAATACTGGGAAAAAGAAGATAGCAATCACCAAAACAATAATTGCATTTGGAAGCCAGAATTCTCCATGCAGCCAAAATCCTAGTCTATTGTTCTTTTTGCATCACCTTATGGACTGAGGGGAATAAATATCTTTTCTAGGACTTTATCTGTGGGCAATGTCTAGCATCACCTGACAGCCCATGGGCAATTCTTTTGTACATATAACATCATTAACTTTTTCTTGTCCTCTATAATCATATTGAAAGATACTGTGCTTACCTCATAGTATCAAGATTAGAGTGAGAGCTTCAGGACAATACAGGCACTTAAGAGCTATGATTATGGAGTCATGCAGGGAACTAGCATTTTGCAAAGAGTAAAAGGACAGAGTAAAATCTCCTGAAAAATAGTGGGATTAACGACTTGTCTCTTAAGCAAATTTTGAGTAAGGGTTTGCTGCTGCTGCTGCTAAGTCGCCTCAGTCGTGTCCGACTCTGTGCGACCCCATAGACGGCAGCCCACCAGGCTCCCCCATCCCTGGGATTCTCCAGGCAAGAACACTGGAGTGGGTTGCCATTTCCTTCTCCAATGCATGAAAGTGAAAAGTGAAAGTGAAGTCGCTCAGTTGTGTCCGACTCTTAGCGACCCCATGGACTGCAGCCTACCAGGTTCCTCCATCCATGGAATTTTCCAGGCGAGAGTACTGGAGTGGGGTGCCATTGCCTTCTCCAGAGTAAGGGTTTGAGCTAAATCTAAACATTTCTCCCAGTCAGCTTCTTGTTCTTGTGCTACCTGTATCTCTAGAATGGTGCCTGGAAACAAAAGAATTGTTGAGTGACTAGATAAATAAATTAAAGAAATATGGGTATAAATTACAGGATCCTGATACAATAAAGCAACATGATGACACAAGTTAAGTTAAGCTCTTTTCCCTCCTGCTTTGCCCTCTGTGCTTAATCCCTGGCAACGATTGGTTTGTTTTGTATTTCTAAAATTTTGGCATTTCAAGAATATTATATAAATGAAATCATGCAGTTAAATCTTTTATGATTGACTTTTTTCGCCCAGCCTAATTCTCTGAAGATTCATTCAACTTGTGTACATCAACAGCTAGTTCCCTTTTTCATTGCTGAGTAGCATTACATGGTGTGTAAATACCACAGGTTGTGTAAGCACCACTCATTTGAAGAGCATCTGGATTGTTTCCAGCTTTTGGTCATTATGACTACACGTGCTGTGAACGTTTGTGTGTACATGGACTTTTGTGTCTACATGGACTTTTGTGTCTACATGGTTTTCGTGTCTCTGAGACAAGTGCCCATGAGTGCAACTGCTTGGTGGTATAGTAATTACAATGTTTAGCTTCTTAAGAAATTGTCACACTATGTTCTAGAGTGGCTTCACCATTTAATACTCCCACCAGTAATGCATGAATGATCAAATTTCTTTACATGCTGCTGCTAAGTTGCTTCAGTTGTGTCCGACTCTGTGTGACCCCATAGACGGCAGCCCACCAGGCTCCCCGTCCCTGGGATTCTCCAGGCAAGAACACTGGAGTGGGTTGCCATTTCCTTCTCCAATGCTGGAAAGTGAAAAGTGAAAAGTGAAAGTGAAGTCGCTCAGTTGTGTCTGACTCTTAGCCACCCCATGGACTGCAACCTACCAGGCTCCTCCGTCCATGGGATTTTCCAGGCAAGAGTACTGGAGTGGTACTCCCCAGTATTTTGTGCTGTCACTAATTTTTAAATTTTATCCATTGAGATAGGTTGTGATACCTCGCCGCAATTTCAATTTGATTTCCCTAATGTCTAACAGGGCTTCCCTGGTGGGTCAGAGGTTAAAGTGTCTGCCTGCGATGTGGGAGACCTGGGTTCAGTTCCTGGGTCAGGAAGATCCCCTGGAGAAGGAAATGGCAACCCACTCCAGTATTCTTACCTGGAGAATCCCATGGACGGAGGAGCCTGGTGGGCTACAGTCCATGGGGTCGCAAAGAGTCGGACATGAACACAGTTTCGTGTGTTTATTGGCCATCTCTATATCCTCTTCTGTTCAATGTTTCTTCATGTCTTTTCTCTACTTTCTGATTGTTTTATTATTGTGGAGTTTTGAAAGTTCTTTATATAGTCTAGATACTAATTCTTTCTTTGATACGTGCTTTATAAATATTTTCTCCTGTGTGTTTCTCTTTTCATACTCTTACTGAGTTTTTCTCAAAGTTTTTAATTTTGATGATGATAACATTATAGATTATGCTTTAGGGGTCAATCTGAGAACTCTTTCCTCAGCCCTGTATTCTGATGAATTTCTCATATAACTTTTTCTAATTTTTGCCTAGTTTTGTTTTACATTTAAGTTAAAAATCTATTTTGAATTTTTTGTGAAATGTAAAGTGTAGGTCAAGGTTCATTTTTCAACAAATAGTTCTGAAGCAATTGGATATCTATGAGAAAAAAAAAAAGACTACCCCTTCTCCACTTGTGTAATTTATTTAAAAAGTGGACAAATTTGGATATATACCTGAGCTGTCCATTCCATTCCATTAATCTGTGTATCTATTCTTTTGCCATTACACCCAATTTCAATACATAAGGAAACAATCTCATGAAAAGTTGAGTGATCATCTTTTTTGTTAATTATGACATCTCTTTAGTTTCTGTTCCATTTCTATATATGACCCTTTCCTCCTGGTTACAGGTGGTATTGGTCTACTTTATTCATGCCTATTAATTTTTATAGATATTGAATGCATTGTGAACTTTACATTGTTGCCTAGATTTTATTGCATTCTATTAAATATTTGTTGAATATCATTCTGGAATGTAGTTAAATGACTTGTTACCTGTTTGATCATTTCAAGACTTACTTTTGAGTTCTGTTTGGATGTATCCAGAGCAGCATTTGATCTGTGTCGAATTTAATCGGACAACTGAATCAATACCCTTCTCAGGAAGGATACGTGAGGCACTGTGTCCTAGAAGGGGTTTCCATTCCTGCTGGTTGGACTTTGAACCAGCATTATGTAAACCCCAGGATTACATTGCCTGTTTGACACCACTGGCTTTTTCCTTATGTTTATTTTTTGATAGATTTCTCCCCCACACATGCAGATTAGAATGTAGCAAAAGATTCAAGATTACGTCTCTGCAGCTCTTTGGAGCTCTTCTTGGCACACATTCATCCTCTCCCTATTTTGCCCACCCCCACCCCCCAAAGTATAACCATCTAAATCTCCTTGAACTTCAAACTCTGTATAATTGCTTCTGGAAATTACCAGGTCATTTGATTTCCCATCCCTGTGTTATGACCTGAAACCCTTCCCAGTCCTTAAACTGGAGAAATCATAAGACTTATCTCATTTGGTTCCCATCTTTGAGGGATTACTATCTTAGGATACTCATAGTGTAATGTCTGAATTTTACTATTTAATATGTTCCATCCAATTTTTGAGTTGTACAAAGTAGGAAGGTGAGTTTGGTCCCTGTTACTCCATCATGGACACAAGTAGAAGTCTTCTTTCCATTACAAAAATTATAAAAATCTAATTCTGTTTTCTAATTTGAGGCAGTACTTTCACCTGCATTCAGTTTCATAGTATTTGAAATTTCTCAATGTTCTTATTTCCCATTTTACCTATCAGTGTTTTTCTGTTTAAATTCTCCTTTGTCTGATATTTGAGAACTCTACCATCTTTCTTCTTCTTTTGCCATTTGCTAGGAAATGTTTGCTATCCTTTTATTTTCAAATTTCCTGCATAATTGCATCTTTCAAAATCATCGTGGTAGCTAAATTTTTAATATAATCAGGTAGTACATATTTTAATAGGTGAATTTAATGCATCTATATTTGTGTAACAAACTACTTTGCCAATTTACATCATCTATTTTATGCTTTCTCTTTATCACCTTTATTATTAATATAATTATATAAAATCCTGGGTCTTGGATCAGATTGCATCTGTATCTTGTGCCCAAAACTTCTGAGTTGCTTTAATCAATTTACTTAGCTCTCTAAGTGTCATTTTTCTCCTGTATCAAATGGGAATAAAATTATGCTTTATTCCACAGGGTTTCTATGAGAATTATTTGAGATATCGCACACAAAACATTTAGCTGTGTTCTTGGCACGTAATTGGCTCTTAAAAGTATTCATTGCTGTTTTAATTGTTCCTGTTTTCCCTTGAGATGGACGTGGGCCTTCTCAGCCTGAAGAGAGCTGGTAGCTTTAGAGCTGTAGTTCTGTGTTGGCTAACCGAGGTTGCCCGGTACACACATTATTAAAATTATTTCCAGTTATGGATAGTTTAGCTCTTCATAGAATTACTATAGTTGTGGCAAATGTTGGGCAATATGACCCTGCTCTGGTAGGTATTGCCTTAATGATACCAGTAATGGCTTGTTTTTACAAAGCCCTCTCCATCTAACAAGGAGAAAGCACTAAAGACATTATCACATAATGATTTTGAGATGTTGCTAGGCTACAAGTACTATACTAGTGTTTCTGTTTTGCACAGAGATTCTAAGTAGCTTGCTTATATTCACTTAGAAAGGTAACAGAACAAGGAAAAACACATTCTAAGGGCCTCTGAAATTCTACCTGGAGATTTGGGGCCCCAAAACAAGTCACTCTGGAGCAGTCAATGTCACAGACGCTCTGTACAATTTAAGATAATTCAATCAAAATCACTTGGCAGCATGAAATCTGACAGTATGACATCACTGATTAAATTTGGAATACATCCAGCCTGAACCTGATTCAGTAATTCTAACAATCAATCCTTAGGTTCATAGGACCCAATACATTTGACAACTGAGAGGGATAATGAGTGAGAAAATTCACATTTTCAGCCTACTTGATTTTCAACCAGTTTGACAAATAATAAGTGCCAGACACTAGGCTGCACAGCATTGGAGGGAATAGAGTTCTTAGGGACTTGGAGTCATCTAGGAAATGAAGATGGGATTGTATATAGAAATGAAGATTAGATGTTGATGTAGATATCAATTTATACAAATTAAACTGTCATAAAGAGAAAAGTACATCAGATAACAAGTTAGGGAAATGTTAATTTTGACTGGGGATCTGGGAAAACCTTGTGGAAAAGAAATGCTTTAAGATCTTAAAGAAGTGGCAGATTGGAAATTGCAGCACATGTCTGCCATAAGAAAAGAAAACCCCATGTAAGCAGGTGAAAGGGTCCTTGAAAGCCTTTGTTAACATTCCGAAAATGGGCAATTATATCTTATCTGTTCTCCAGAGCTGGTGGGGACATCAGTTTTATTTTATCACAAACTTTGATTCCTATTAACTACTTGGAAGGAGAACAAAAGAGAGAAATGGGGAACATGGGAATGAAGGATCTGTTTCAATTTTTTTTCAAGCTTCTTTCAGAGACAGAAATATAAACCATAAGCTAAATATGTCTGAAATACCTATATATCAGCCCCTTAGGTGGTTTCTTTCAGAAACTAAATTTGTGTGTAAATCTAGTGATATCTCTTTATTCTCTTGTTTAATTCAGCATTTAGTAGCAGTGAAGTTTGTACCAATGATCTCAGTGAGGCATTGGAATTCTGCTGAATTCTAATTGCCATCCACTGTTCACCTAGTTGGCTTGGGGAACAGCTCATCAAGGGTACTTTGGTCTATTTTCCTACTACCTGGGTTGGGAAGAAGTCACAAGAGGTTTGTCTCAAGTGGTTTCAAGATAAGTTAGACGTCTACACCCTCTGGCTAGACTGTCAAGAGTCCATGGAGGCCTTAATGAGATGCATCACATATACAGTCCAGGTGGTTTCAGTAACGCAGTAAATCTTAAGGCTGTGTCCTTGAAATGTCTTCTACTGTGGGAACAGTGGGCAGAATGTACATTCCAAGGGAAAGGAAGGGGGTGAGAAGCCTCTGGTTGCTGAGGTCCAGTTTGTTGGTCAACTGGTGGTCACATTCTTTCATGGACTCCCTCCAAAACTCGTCTTAGCCTATTTTTTCATGATTGTGTGAAAATGTCTCTATAGTTCATTTTGTTTAAACCAGGATCCCTATGTTGCCATTGATTGATACATCTCAAAACTCTTTTCATCATGTCATTTATTGGTGGAAAGAACTAGATATTTTACCTTATTGAATATTTAAAATTCTGAATTTGACTCTCTACATCCTGTAGTGTCTTTTAACATCACCTACCTGGCACATATATGAAGATACTAGCTTAAATTCAGACTTTTTCTTTAATGGGCAAGAACCTTTCATTGGTGGAAATGTCTGTTTCCCATCGCATCACAGAAAGAGGTCCATGATGTCTGGTCTTTTAGTAATGACATTGCAGTGGTCTCAGCTGATGCCAGTCTAATCTGTTCTCTACAAAGTTTCCTCATAGGCTTAATGTTTTTAACAGTTATTGATGGTTATTGCCCAGATTAATTTGTATTCAGTTCAGTTCAGTCGCTCAGTTGTGTCCAACTCTTTGCGACCCCATTAACTGCAGCACGCCAGGCCTCCCTGTCCATCACCAACTCCCGGAGTTCACTCAAATTCATGTCCATCGAGTCGGTGATGCCACCCAGCCATCTCATCCTCTGTCGTCCCCTTCTCCTCCTGCCCCCAATCCCTCCCAGCATCAGAGGCTTTTCCAATGAGTCAACTCATCTCATGAGGTGGCCAAAGTACTGGAGTTTCAGCTTTAGCATCAGTCCTTCCAAAGAACACCCAAGACTGATCTCCTTCAGAATGGACTGGTTGGATCTCCTTGCAGTCCAATGGACTCTCAAGAGTCTTCTCATTAGAGGTTTTTAAGTAGTAATTTTCTTCTGCTTTTAAGTGAAATTCTACTATAAACAAGAATTTTCTCTAAATTATTAATACTATTTCAGTTCAGTTCAGTCGCTCAGTTGTGTCCAACTCTCTGCCACCCCATGAACCACAGCACGCCAGGCCTCCCTGTCCATCACCAACTCCTGGAGTTTACCCAAACTCATGTCCATCAAGTCGGTGATGTCATCCAGCCATCTCATCCTCTGTCGTCCCCTTCTCCTCCTGCCCCCAATCCCTCCCAGCATCAGGGGTTTTTCCAATGAGTCAACTCATTGCATGTGGTGGCCAAAGTACTGGAGTTTCAGCTTTAGCATCATTCCTTCCAGTGAACACCCAGGACTGATCTCCTTCAGAACGGACTGGTTGGATCTCCTTGCAGTCCAAGGGACTCTCAGGAGTCTTCTCCAACACCACAGTTCAAAAGCATCAATTCTTCGGTGCTCAGCTTTCTTCACAGTCCAACTCTCACATCCATACATGACCACAGGAAAAACCATAGCCTTGACTAGATGGATCTTTGTTGGCAAAGTAATGTCTCTGCTTTTGAATATGCTATCTAGGTTGGTCATAAATTTCCTTCCAAGGAGTAAGCATCTTTTAGTTTCATGGCTGCAGTCACCATCTGCAGTGATTTTGAGGCCCCCCAAAATAAAGTCAGCCACTGTTTCCACTGTTTCCCCATCTATTTCCCATGAAGTGGTGGGATCAGATGCCATGATCTTCGTTTTCTGAATGTTAAGCTTGAAGCCAACCTTTTCACTCTCCTCTTTCACTTTCATCAAGAGGCTTTTAGTTCCTCTTCACTTTCTGCCATAAGGGTGGTATTATCTGCATATCTGAGGTTATTGATATTTCTCCTGGCAATCTTGATTCCAGCTTGTGCTTCTTCCTGCCCAGGGTTTCTCATGATGTACTCTGTATATAAGTTAAATAAGCAGGGTGACAATATACAGCCTTGACGTACTCCTTTCCCTATTTGGAACCAGTCTGTTGTTCCATGTCCAGTTCTAATTGTTGCTTCCTGACCTGCATGCAGGTTTCTCAAGAGGCAGGCCAGGTGGTCTGGTATTCCCATCTCTTTCAGAATTTTCCACAGTTTATTGTGATCCACACAGTCAAAGGCTTTGGCATAGTCAATAAAGCAGAAATAGATGTTTTTCTGGGACTCTCTTGCTTTTTCTATGATCCAGCGGATGTTGGCAATTTGATCTCTGGTTCCTCTGCCTTTTCTAAAACCAGCTTGAACATCAGGGTATTTGAAATAGTTTGTACAGGAAAACACATAATTATAAGACTTGATTTTTTTTCCTTTATGATTTTTAACAATAGGGAGAATGGCATTGAAACATGTATAATATCATATAAGAAACGAATCACCAGTCCAGGTTCCATGCAGGATACAGGATGCTTGGGGCTGGTGCACTGGGATGACCCAGAGGGATGGTATGGGGAAGGGGATTCAGGATGGGGAGCACATGTACACCCATGGTGGATTCATGTTAATGTATGGCAAAACCAATACAATATTGTAAAGTAATTAGCATCCAATTAAAATAAATAAATTTAAATTAAAAAAGAATAGTGATTTGGTGTCCTTGCAGTCTTCAAAGATGAACAATTAGTTTGAACTTTTTATTAGTACCATTATGAATGATTGATATTTGGTTTAGTGGTCTCCAGTACATATTTATTAACCTTCTTCTGATTTTCAGTCCCACTTTTTCCTCTTGTTCCTTGCTTTACCTGGTGATTCTTAGCTCAGAGATGCTCCAAAGTTGCATTAACCTTGTTAGTCACTCAGTCGTGTCTGACTCTTTAAGACTCCATGGACTGTAACCTGGGCTCCTCCGTCCATGGAATTCTCCAGGCAAGACTACTGAAGTGGGTTGCCATTCCTTTCTCCAAGGGATCTTTCATACCCAGGGATCTAACCTGGGTCTCCTGCATTGCAGACAGATTCTTTACTGTCTGAGCCACCAGGGAAGTCCAACTTTGTAGCTTCTTCTGAGTATACTCAAAGCTTCAGTGGCTCTATCCATTCCATGCATTAACTTGCCCTTTTTTCTAATTTCCAAAGATCTGTTTAAATATTTAATTTATTCATTCTTATTCTTTTAGTGTTTCTTTTTCTCCTTTTTTTCTTTTAATTTGTGGGGGAAGATGTGTCTTGGTAAGGCAGAAGACAACGTATGTGCCACTATTATCTCATTTTCTTTTTAAAATAGACTCCCTTCAACTTATGTAATATAGCTGATGTTTTGAACTTCAGAGGAGTTTAAATGTATTAAAGTTTACAAATCTTATTTTTACATTTCTTTACAGATTGGAATGGGTATCTATTTCTATCTCAGATGATTTCATTCTTGTTTCCTGTGCCATACTTCTCATTTAAGACATAAAGAGCTTAAGCTGCATTTGGTTACTGACCCAGAGATCCTTGGAATCCATCTTTTCTAGCCTCTAATCCTAACATCTTTACCCTCTCCAGTAAACAGCTGTTCTGTTTCTCATACTCAGGAGATATGTAATCTTGGTTTTAAAAGTCATGAATCCTTCTCTCCTCTTGGATAAGAACAACTTCCACAGTTCTCAAGCTTCATCTCTCTCTAGAAACTCAAAGTGAAATCTATATGTTTACAGGCCCAGAAGTTAAGAGCTCTATCAACTGGACTGTTTCTGGAATGATTCTTTAGACCATTTATCTCCCTCAGACAATGATCCCATATAAACTGGAGTTATAGGGGCAGAGAACTGTTGCTCTGAATGTTAACCTTGTATATCACATGTAAAATGACTCCTCACATTCAATAAAGTGAGCCTCAAAGATGTGGACAGTCATGGGGTTAGGAAGCCAATCTTGAGCAAATACAATGTATATCACATGTAAAATGACTCCTCACATGCAATAAAGTGAGCCTCAAAGATGTGGACAGTCGTGGGGTTAGGAAGCCAATCTTGAGCAAATACAAATCTCAGCAAATGGTTGTGTTACAAGAAGTATATAATTGAAGAAGATGTGTTTGTAAAGATTAGACCATACATAGAAGGGACATTTTATATGTTCCACTGAATTATATTTGCTAAAATATAATTTTGGGGAAAAACAATGACAGTCCAAGGGCTAATATATGTTATTTTTTCTGTCTTAATAAGATTTAATAGCATCTACTTGAGCATTTGATTACCTGATCAATTTTTCATTTTCTGCGAAAAGAAAAAGGATGATTTTACACTATGTGAAAGAAGACAACTATCAAAGTAAGTACAGAGAGCACATATGTCAACATAGTAAAGGCCATTTATGACAAGCCCACAGCCAGCGTATATTCAATGGAGAAAAGTTGAAAGTCCTGCCACTAAATTCAGGAACAAGACAAGGATGCCCACTCTCACCACTTCTGTTTAACATAGTGTTGGGAATCCTAGCCACAACAATCAGAAAGGAAAATAAATGAAAGGTGTCCAAAATCAAAGGAAAGAGATAAAGCTCAATATTTGCAGATGGCATGACACTCTATATGGAGAATCCTTAATTCTTTATTTCAAAATTATTAGAACTAATAAATGAATTCAGCAAGGTTGCAGGACACACTATTCATATATAGAACTCTGCTGCATTTCTATACTAATAATGAAATATCAAAAAACCAAGTAAAACAATCCTGAATAGGAATAAAGAATCCCATAAAAAATGGACAAAAGACTTGAACATTAATGTACAGGCTTATGAAAAAAATGCTCAACTTTGTGAATTATTAGAGAAACGCAAATCTGAACCTTTGAATCTTGACCTGCATTTTGATGAAAAATCATTTTTATCTCTCAGTAATTGTTTCTTTATTCCTCACATGTGAGAAATCATCTTCTAAAATTATTCACCTCACTGTATTTAACAGGCTGTATTTGGGTGTCAAACTCATGTCTGTCTTTCCTTAAAGGATTCTGATAAGCTTGTCTACATATCTTATACGTGCTTTATAAAAATGTGGATCTATGGGAAGGATCCTAAAGAAGGCTCAGTGGTAAAAATGCTAACATTCTGGGGACTGTGAAAGTGGAAGGTAATGATTGGATTATTCAAAGTTTTGGGCATGCTAGAAAATTGCTTCCATGATCTGCTGTTCTACTAGAATTTCTCCATCAAAGGAAGCATAAGACTATATTTTGAGTTACAGAAACTCTCTCAACCTATTTCTGTAATGACATCTTATCATTCTAGCAATAATAATAATAAAAGTAACTTTGCAAGTCTCAATGTGTAGAAAAATATGCAGTTTTCCATAGACTTGCACTCTATAATCAGACTTCATGAGCTAATATTTTAATTACACCTCCTGGATAATAATTAGCCATCTTAGCTCCTTACTTGTCATCTGAAAACTGCAGTCATTGTTCCAAGCTTACCAGACACTATTTCCTCCTCTTTTTCCCAGTAACTAAGATATTAATATTCTTCATTTGAAAAATGCTCCTTCCAACCATGCTAAAATTTCACCCTCATACAGAATTTCCCTATGTTTTATCAGATGTACTTTGGTTGCAAGAGCAGACTAAACTATTAATTACTTTAAAATACTCTGTCCAGTTTTTTTTTTTTTTTTTTTTTTACTTAAGGATGTACTTGAATAGCCTGTGGATTCAACCAGAAGAATCTAATTGCATTATTTTGGTAAACAGCTTGTATTTATTTTCTAAAAAGCCTAGGGTACAGATCTATCTTCTAATGGTTTCTTTTTTATTTTTAATACCATGAAATCAAGGGCAGCTACCTTTGGCTCATCCCAACATTAGGCTTTACTGAAAGTCTTTTTGATGCAAATTTAGACATTTCTCAATGATTTTAAGGTTAGAATGTTGGGAGGATTCATTCGATGGGCTCATCTGAATATCAGGCTGTGATGAGGTCTGCTCTGTCCCAGGAGACCTATTATTGCTGGAATTTGGGCTGCTGCTCTGGGAACCCGAGCCTTTCCTTCTTTAGTGCTCTAAGGACCAGTTGAAGGACAAAAAAGGGAATATAGCTGGTATTAGCTAAGCTTTAAAGAAGATTGGATCATAGGGAACATAAATTGTGGTTTATTATAAAAGCCAGTACTTTGCGCTTCCTCTCAGTACTCCGTGTAATAGGATGAACAGTAGACTGAGGATCTGAAGAGTAGCATGACTCCCAGCACCTCTACTTTAGTCTCATAGTCTTGTGCAAACTGCTGAGAATTCCATATTTCCAAAATGAGAGCACTGCGTTAAATGTATCTTTGGTTTCTCTCAACTTAAAACGATGCTTTTTTGAGGTTGGGGAAACAACTTACTCTATATTAATTTAATATGCACTACATCTAAAGATTGTTTATGGAAGCATGACAATTCTGACTTGAAGGAATCTCCCCATTACTGGATCCATGGTATACAAATGTCTTATGTTGCCTTTCCAAACACATTATAATTACACTTTGCAGGATAGTATTTTTACATTTAGCAGATGGAGTTTCACATCCATAAATGTGTTTTGGATTCCCACTCCTCACTCTAACATAAAGAAGAGGCAGTGACTTCTAAAGAAATACTGTAGATTAGATGGTAGAGCAAGTTGGTAGGTCCACAGCATATTTCATTTAATATTGGTTAGGCTTTTGATGTATCATATATAAAATGCATACATAGCATGAGGCTTGGCTTAAATATTAATATTTGGCCCAGAATACATTCAGGCTCTGCCATCCTCTGAATTTTATGTATTTTTCAAGACATTCTATGAAAATCAGTGTAGCCATTTTCTTTTATATTTTTCAAATGAGGAAATAGACTTAGCATAAGTTAAAGAAGTACAGAACTTTAAAGGGAACCTAAAAGGCCATCTCATTCAACCTTCAAGGCCACTCAGCAAATTGACAGAACTCTGTCTCTTAGATCATTTGATGCGTAGGCCAGTGCTGCAGCAGCATACCATCACTGACCAAGGTCTCCTTTGCTCTTGTGAAAGCCGGTTTGGGAGAGGGAAACTTAGAAATTCAAGGTAACAGGTTGAGAACATTACCAGGACAAGCTCATAGGATTTGAGGTTTCCTAAAGCATTCAGGAAATATTTAGGGAAAAAAATCTCAAGTATTTAGTATTTTCTAAGAATATTGAAGATTTTAAGATGCTTTTGTTAAAGGCATGAGCCTTTTATTCATTAGGAAGAAATAGGGTGATAAAAGATCCCAAGTTTCTTGCTCCAGAAAGAGTCCATTTGAAATACATTTTGGTTTGGTATTGAATCATGATCCCCAGGAACAATTTGTGCTCCATCTCTCTCTTTTTTTTTAACCACACTCAGGCCTGGAATGGTTGAAAAGAAGAATAAATCCACTTTCCTTTTTCTCAGTAGTGTCTATAAAGCGCTTTCTGTACATTGTAAATTTTTATCAGTTGAGAGTTTTGTTTCATCCGTCCTATGTATAAAACTTGCTTCTAGACTTTGGGGGAAATTTGCCACGTTATCCTGAGTATCTCTGAGGTTAAACTCTGGTTGATTGGGCCCAGCTGAAATCAACAGAAATTTGTAAATAGAATTTTACCCCTTCTCATCAGAATTCCAGAGGTCTTCTTGAAACTCAGAAGTTCTGAGAAGTGCAATAGAAATCTCCTGCTTCGTTCAGTCCAAGCTAGTCATCACTCTTCATACTCCTCAGGCCCACTGTGGGCCTGGTCTGCAAATCTGAGCCTGGATGAAGCCTTTCTACAGTTATGTTCATGGGACCAAAACCACATAGCCATGCTTCCAGGGAAGTCCCAACCTTTCTTTAGCAACAACCAGCTCTTTTTTTTTTTTTAGCAGAATCACCCAGCATTGCATAGGAATTGAATTCTGCTTGGTTCCTCAGAAAACTTTCAAGCAGCAACTTTCATTTCTGTTTCTTTCTCTCTATTGCCTACAGATTTAGTGATTTAAAAGTTGTGAGACAGTAAAATTATACTTTGTTGTTGTTCAGTTGCTCAGTCATGTCCAGCTCTTTGCAACCCCATGGATTGCAACACTCCAGGCTTCCCTGTCCTTCACCATCTCCTGGAGCTTGCTCACATTCGTATCCATTGAGTCAGTGATACCATCCAACCCTCTCGTCTGCTGTCATCCCATCCCCTTCTCCTCCTGCCTTTCAATCTTTCAGCATCAGGGTCTTTTCCAATGAGTCAGCTCTTCGCATCAGGTGGCCAAAATTGTACTTAATGCTGCCAAAAGTAAGTGGGGTCAGGGATATGAAATCAGAATAGAAATTCATTTAAACACTGGATGTACTGAAAACAGAGTTCTGAGGGAAATGAACTGAAGGAATCTCGTGACATTATGAATCTTCATAGCCACTAAAAATGTCGAAGTATGTATCTCTCCTGCCAAAAGTCAGTGTTCTTCATTTCATATGGACAGGGCACCAAATGATTTATGGGCCTTTCACCACGAAGTTCCTCTGCCATTAGCAGAACAATGCCTTGGTTGCTAAAACCAGACATATTTGGTGGGCTTCATATTCCCGTCAGTTCTCTCACCTCCAATGAGACTTATATGTTCATGGGGATCATTAAGACAAATACATCTCTTTTGTTTATTTAATTTTTTAAACTTGATTTTTATTTTATATTTGAGTATAGTTAATTCATTGTTGTGTTTCAGGTGTATGGCAAAGTGATTGAGTTATACATATACATACATCCATTCTTTTTCAGATTCTTTTCCCATATAGGTTATTATAGACTATTGAGTAGAGTTCCCTGTGCTGTATAGTAAGTTGGTTATCTATTTTACACATTGTAGTGGGTATATGTTAATCCCAGCCTCCTGGTTTATCTCTCCCTGCTACCTGTCTCCTTTGGTAATCATTAATTTGTTCTCTAAGCCTATGAGTCTGTTTGTTTTGTAAATAAAGTATATTTGTATAATTCTTTTAGATTCTACGTGTAAGTGATAGAACATGGTGTTTGTCTTTCTCTGTGGTACTGACTTTTTAGTATGGTAATCAATAGGCTCATCCATTTGTTGCAAATAGCATTATTTCCTTCTTTTTACAGCTGAATAATATTCCATAGTATATATTTACCACATATCCATTATCTATTCATGGACATTTCTGTTGCTTCTCTGTCTTGGTTGTTGTAAATAGTGCTGTAATGAACAATGGAGTATATGTATCTTTTTGAAGTATGGTTTGCTCTGGATATATACCAAGGAGTGGGATTATTGGATCATATGGTAGTTCTATTTTTAGTTTGTTAAGGAAACTCCATACTGTTCTCCATAGTGGCTGTACCAATTTCAGTTCAGTTCAGTCGCTCAGTCATGTCTGACTCTTTGTGACCCCATGGACTGCAGCATGCCAGGCTGTCTCTCACCAACTCCTGGAGTTTACTCAAACTCATGTCCATTAGTTGGTGATGCCATTCAACCATCTCATCCTCTGTCAGCCCCTTCTCCTCCCACATTCAGTCTTTCCCGGCCATCAGGGTCTTTTCAAATGAGTTAGTTCTTCACATCAGGTGGCCAAAGTATTGAAGTTTCAGCATCAGTTCTTCCAATGAATATTCAGGGCCAATTTCATTTACAATGGACTAGTTGGATCTCCTTGCAGTCCAAGGGACTCTCAAGAGTCTTCTCCAACACCACAGTTCAAAAGCATCAGTTCTTCCACACTCAGCTTTCTTTATAGTCCAACTCTCACATCCATACATGACTACTGGAAAAACCATAGCCTTGACTAAACAGACCTTTGTTGGCAAAGAAATGTCTCTGTTTTTTATTTTATTTATTTATTTTTTTTAAATTTTATTTTATTTTTAAACTTTACATAATTGTATTAGTTTTGCCAAATATCAAAATGAATCCACCACAGGTATACATGTGTTCCCCATCCTGAACCCTCCCCCCTCCTCCCTCCCCATACCATCCCTCTGGGTCGTCCCAGTGCACTAGCCCTAAGCATCCAGTATCGTCCATCGAACCTGGTCTGGCATCTCATTTCATACATGATATTTTACATGTTTCAAAGCCATTCTCCCAAATCTTCCCACCCTCTCCCTCTCCCACAGAGTCCATAAGACTGTTCTATACATCACTGTCTCTTTTGCTGTCTCGTACACAGGGTGATTGTTACCATCTTTCTAAATTCCATATATATGAGTTAGTATACTGTATTGGTGTTTTTCCTTCTGGCTTACTTCACTCTGTATAATAGGCTCCAGTTTCATCCACCTCATTAGAACTGGTTCAAATGTATTCTTTTTAATGGCTGAGTAATACTCCATTGTGTATATGTACCACTGCTTTCTTATCCATTCATCTGCTGATGGACATCTAGGTTGCTTCCATGTCCTGGCTATTATAAACAGTGCTGCGATGAACATTGGGGTACACGTGTCTCTTTCCCTTCTGGTTTCCTCAGTGTGTATGCCCAGCAGTGGGATTGCTGGATCATAAGGCAGTTCTATTTCCAGTTTTTTAAGGAATCTCCACACTGTTCTCCATAGTGGCTGTACTAGTTTGCATTCCCACCAACAGTGTAAGAGGGTTCCCTTTTCTCCACACCCTCTCCAGCATTTATTATTTGTAGACTTTCGGATCGCAGCCATTCTGACTGGTGTGAGATGGTACCTCATAGTGGTTTTGATTTGCATTTCTCTGATAATGAGTGATGTTGAGCATCTTTTCATGTGTTTGTTAGCCATCTGTATGTCTTCTTTGGAGAAATGTCTATTTAGTTCTTTGGCCCATTTTTTGATTGGGTCGTTTATTTTTCTGGAGTTGAGCTGTAGCTCTACAGCTACAGCTCTGTTTTTTAATATGCTGTCTGGGTTGGTTATAACTTTTCTTCCAAGGACTAAACGTCTTTTAGTTTCATGGCTGCAATCACCATCTGCAGTGATTTTGGGGCCCCCCAAAATAAAATCAGCTGCTGTTTCCACTGTTTCCCCATCTATCTGCCAGGAAGTGATGGGACCAGATGCCATGATCTTCGTTTTCTGAATGTTGAGCTTTAAGCCAACTTTTTCACTCTCCTCTTTCACTTTCATCAAGAGGCTTTTTAGTTCCTCTTCACTTTCTGCCATAAGGGTGGTGTCATCTGCATATCTGAGGTTATTGATATTTCTCCCGGCAATCTTGATTCCAGCGTGTGCTTCATCCAGCCCAGCATTTTTCGTGATGTACTTTGCAACATCAAGGCTGTGTATTGTCATCCTGCTTATTTAACTTCTATGCAGATATGCATATAAGAAAAACTAAAGAGCCTCTTGATGAAAGAGGGGAGTGAAAAAGTTGGCTTAAAGCTCAACATTCAGAAAACTAAGATCATGGCATCCGGTCCCATCACTTCATGGCAGATAGATGGGGAAGCAGTGGAAACAGTGGCTGACTTTATTTTTCTGGGCTCCAAAATCACTGCAGATGGTGACTGCAGCCATGAAATTAAAAGACGCTTACTCCTTGGAAGGAAAGTTATGACCAACCTAAACAGCATATTCAAAAGCAGAGACATTACTTTGCCAACAAAGGTCCGTCTAGTCAAGGCTATAGTTTTTCCAGTGGTCATGTATGGATGTGAGAGTTGGACTATAAAGAAAGCTGAGTGCGGAAAAACTGATGCTTTTGAACTGTGGTGTTGGAGAAGACTCTTGAGAGTCCCTTGGACTGCAAGGAGATCCAACCAGTCCATCCTAAAGGAGATCAGTCCTGGGTGTCCACCGGAAGGACTGATGTTGAAGCTGAAACTCCAATACTTTGGACACCTGATGCAAAGAGCTGACTCATTTGAAAAGACCCTGATGCTGGGAAAGATTGAGGGTAGGAGAAGAAGGGGATGACAGAGGATGAGATGATTGGATAGCATCATCGACTCGATGGAGATGAATTTGGGTGGACTCCGGGAGTTGGTGATGGACAGATAGGCCTGGCATGCTGAGGTTCATGGGGTCACAAAGAGTTGGACCCGACGAGCGACTAAACTGAAGTCTACATATAAGTTAAATAAACATGGTGACAGCCTTGACGTACTCCTTTCCCAATTGGAACCAGTCTGTTATTCCATGTCCAGTTCTAACTGTTGCTTCCTGACCTGCATACAGATTTCTCAAGAGGCATGTCAGGTGGTCTGGTGTTCCCATCTCTTTCAGAAATTCCACAGTTTTTTGTGATCCACAGAGCCAAAGGCTTTGGCATAGTCAATAAAGGAGAAGTAAATGTTTTTCTGAAACTCTGTTGCTTTTTCTATGATCCAGTGGATATTGGCACTTTGATCTCTGGTTCCTCTGCCTTTTTAAAATCCAGCTTGAACATCTGGAAGTTCATGGTTCACGAATTGTTGAAGCCTGGCTTGGAGAATTTTTGAACATTACTTTACTAGTGTGTGAGATGAGTGCAATTGTGCAGTAGTTTGAACATTCTTTGGCATTGCCTTTCTTTGGGATTGGAATGAAAAGTGACCTTTTTCCAGTCCTGTGGCCACTGCTGAGCTTTCCAAATTTGCTGGCATATTGAGTGCAGCACTTTCACAGCACCATCTTTTAGGGTTTGAAATAGCTCAACTGGAATTCCATCACCTCCACTAGCTTCATTCACAATGATGTTTCCTAAGGCCCACTTAACTTCACATTCCAGGATGTCTGGCTTTAGGAGAGTGATCACACCACTGTAATCATGTGTGTCGTGAAGATCTTTTTTGTATAGTTCTTCTGCGTATTTTTGCCACCTCGTCTTAATATCTTCTGCTTCTGTTAGGTCCATACTGTTTCTGTCCTTTATTGAGCCCATCTTTGCATGAAATGTTCCCTTGGTATCTCTAATTTTCTTCAAGAGATTTCTAGTCTTTCTCATTCTATTGTTTTCCTCTATTTCTTTGCATTGGTCGTTGAGGAAGGCTTTCTTATCTCTCCTTGCTATTCTTTGGAACTCTGCATTCAAATGGGTGTATCTTTCCTTTTCTCCTTTGCTTTTCACTTCTCTTTTCACAGCTATTTGTAAGGCTTCCTCAGACAGTCATTTTGATTTTTTTGCATTTCTTTTTCTTGGGGATGGTCTTGCTCCATCTCCTGTACAGTGTCACGAACCTCGTCCGTAGTTCATCAGGCACTCTGTCTATCAGATCTAGTCCCTTAAATCTATTTCTCATTTCCACTGTATAATCATAAGGGATTTGATTTAGGTCATACCTGAGTGGTCTAGTGGTTTTCCCTACTTTCTTCAATTTAAGTCTGAATTTGGTAATAAAGAATTCATGATCTGAGCCACAGTCAGCTCCTGGTCTTATTTTTGTTGACTGTGTAGTTTCTCCACCTTTGGCTGCAAAGAATATATTCAATTTGATTTCAGTGTTGACCATCTGGTGAAGTCCATGTGTAGAGTCTTCTCTTGTGTTGTTGGAAGAGGGTATTTTCTATGACAAATGCATTTTCTTGGCAAAACTCTATTATCCTTTGCCCTGCTTCATTCTGTACTCCAAGGCCAATTTACATATCACCAACAGTACAGGAAGATTCCCTTTTCTCTACACCATTCCAGCATTTTTTTTTTTTTTGGTAGACTTTCTGAGAATGGCCATTCTGACAGACGTGGGGCTCTACCTCATTGTGTTTTATATGCATTTCTCTAGTAATTAGCAATGTTGAGCATCTTCATGTTATTTTTTGGCCATCTGTATGTTGTCTTTGGAGAAATGTTCATTTAGATGTTCTGCCCATTTTTTGATTGGCTTGTTTTTTTTATTTTGAGTTACATGAGCTGTTTGTATTTGATATATTTTGGAAATTAATCCCTTGTCAGTTGCATCATTTGCAAGTATCTTCTCCCATTCTGTAGATAGTCTCTTTTGTTTATGAAGATAAATCATCTTTTGATCATTCTTGTCCCTTTATATATCAGAATGCTGGACAAACTTGATTTGAATCCAATTTCAAAGGAAAAAAATGATGGAAAATAAGTCTCTACTAAAGATAACTCTAAGACAGTAATTCCTCTATGGTAACAGAGGGATATTATGTATTCCATGCACAGAATGGATATATTCTACCCACATGAGAGCCCTTAAAATATATGACTCTTCAGACTTCTTTGGAATTAGGGTAAATAACCTGCAGATTGGGTCCATGACCCTGGGCCAAACACTATTTTATGGATAAGAATTTCTTTATTTGTACTGACATCTGTTAGATATTTATGTTTGCATGAATGTTAGCAACATGCATGACTTGAAACACAGTTCCCACCAGTCTCTGCCACAGCTGATCTCACATGGAAGGGTTACAAAGATGCACTAGATCCATCAAACCCACCCGTGGGAATCCTTCTGGTGGACTGGACAGATGGGTTGTGTTAGTTCTGTTTTGACCACATCCATTGTCATGGGGATGAAGAGTTTGCTTTCTTGCTCTAATCCTTTATTTTAATCTATTGGGTATTTTTGGACATACGCAATTTGAATTATAACAGTGGTTTTCAGAATTCAAAGATACTGTAAATTTTTCAAAAGTATTGAAGATTTGGTAAGTGTTCAATTAAATTGAACATTTTAGAATCACAATTTAAAACCATTGAACCACTGATCATTGGTGATATATTAAGTTTTTTTCACCAAAATGTACAAAGAACTCATATAATTCAACATCAAAAATCTAAACAATCTGCTTAAACAATGGGCAGAGAATCTGAACAGACATTTTTATAAGGAAGACATACAAATGGCTAACAGGCACATGAAAAGATGCTCAGCATCACAAATTATCAAGGAAATGTAAATCAAAACTTGAGATAGCACCTCACACCTGTCAAAATGGCTATTATCCAAAAGATAAAAAACAATAAGTATTGGTGAGGATATGGAGGAAAGGGAACCCTCATGCACTGTTGATGGGAATGTAAATTGGTGCAACCACTATAAAGACAGTACAGACATACCTCCAAGAAAAAAAAAATAGAGCTTACCATATAATCCAGCAATTCCACTCTTGGGCATTTAGCCAAACACAAAAACAAAAACCACCCAAAATGACAATTTAAAAAGATATATGCACCCAATGTTGATTGCAGCATTATTTACAGTCACCAAGGTTTGCAGTCCATTGATTGATGAATGAATAAAGAAGATGTGATATACACACACACTCTGAAATATTACTCAGCCATAAGAAACAATGAAAGCTTGCTATCTGTGACAACATTGATGGGCCTAGAGAGTATTATGCTTAATGAAATGTCAGACAGATAAAGATATATACTGTATGATTTCACTTATATGTGGAATCTAAAGGAACAAATGAATAAACAAAACAAACAGGTATAGATACAGAGAAAAAACAGATGATTGCCAGAGGAGAGGGAGAGGAGTAAAGGAAAGAAAAACAAATAGGTGAGGGAGATTAAAAGGTACAAACTTTCAGTTGCAAAAATAAATGAGTCACAGGTACAGTGTGGAGAATATAATCAATAACTATGCAATATATTTGTAACTAGGTCTAACATGGTGACCATTTTGAAAGGTATAGAAGTATCAATCACTATGTTGTGTGACAAGATATACAACATTTTTAACATGAGGAGAGCCTCTAACATGTTAACACGTGGTGCTAGTCAACTGTGTGTGTGTGTCTTGTCACACTCAAGATTTGAACTAAAGTGTCTACCATTTCTACAGATATGGGGAACTTTCTGTGAACGTGTCAGGTTGGGGAAGAGGTAGCATCTCATGCAAATTCGGGTCCGTACATTTCTTTTTACATGTAAATGTACAAGGAAGTAATTGTTTACGTCACACACCAGCCTCAATAAATTAAACACCAAGGCATGCTTAGACATAGCTTCTCAGTCTTTGCCCTTCCCACTGCACAATCATGGATTGTGTAATAACAGATGAATTTGTGGGAGATTGCATGACAATACAGTGATACCGTATTATAATATTTTTGGTACTTTTCAATTTCGGGTGCTTTTGGTTTGACTTTAATGTTCATGAGGTTCAACCTTGAGACACAATTTTGTAGTACTCTAAGGTTTAAGAATCATGATTACCGAATAATATATTGAGGTTCAAAACAAGCCGTTAAAATGTCCACATTTATAATGTTTATCCGTGGAGAAGGAAATGGCAACCCACTCCAGTATTCTTGCCTGGAGAACCCCAGGGACGGAGGAGCCTGGTGGGCTACACTCTATGGGGTTGCACAGAGTCGGACATGACTGAAGCAACTTAGCAGTAGGAGCAGCAATGCTTATCTGTGTGAATGACATTTTTCTTATTACTGTGCAACCTAAAATATACAGAAATATTTTGGATGTGGATACCACTATAAGACTGTAATCGTCAATCATGCTCTTGATTTCAGATTTTTGGGTATGTCAGGATGGCTTTACTTTTGCCATTGATTGATGTTTAAACAAGTAAAGTTAACACATTTAAAGCATATATCCATGTAAACATATTCCTTATAACTATTTTATATATTGGGATTTTGAGTAAGACTTCATTTGAGATAATAATTCTGCCAGTAAAAATCTCATACTAAAAATCAAGTTCAGAAGGTCAGTGGTTTGTACTCATCTCATTTTTAACCTGCCTGGCTTTGTACATATTATTCATATCTTGAAACTTACAATAATGATAACTTAATTCACTTCTTGTAGAAGACTTGGGATCAGACTAAAATCTTGTGGCAATTGCAATAGCTTAGAACCAAAATAAAAATGTAAATATTCTTTTTATTGAAGTATAGTTGATTTAGAGTATTGTATTAGTTTCTGGTGTACAGCAAAATGATTATATTATATCCAGGCAAGAATACTGGAATAGGTAGCCATTTCCTTTTCCAGGGGGTCTTCCCTACCTGGGGATCAAAACCAGGATCAAATCTGCATTGCAGGCACATTCTTTACTGTCTGAGCCACCAAGGAATCATATATATATATATACATATATAAATACACATTCTTTTTCATATTATTTTCCATTATAGAAAAAACCCTGATGCTGGGAAAGATTGAGGGCAGGGGGAGAAGTGGGCAACAGAGAATGAGATGATTGGATGGCATCACCAACTCAGTGGACATAAGTGTGAGCAAACTCTGGGGTGTAGTGAAGGACAGGGTAGCCTGGCATGCTGCAGTCCATGGGGTCACAAATAGTTGGAGACGACCTAGCGACTGAATAACAGCAACAACAGGCTATTAAATATAGTTTCCTGTGCTGAAAGGTAGAACCTTGTTGTATATCCATTCTATATATGATAGTTTACATCAAAATGCAAATGTAATTGCATGTTGGTGCTGCTGCTGCTGCTAAGTCGCTTCTATTCTAATGAAGCAGGTGCAGAGGAAAGTTAGTAGATACTGCTATTTCAGACCTAATATAAAAGCCAAATTTGCATGAAGCACATATAATAGAAGACATAATGACGAGAAGCTGATAATTTGGAAATGTATATTCTTTGATTTGTGAGAACATTTTTTCAGCCGATTTTCTTCCCAGTGGGGTCCCTTAATGGCTTCCTAGGTGGCGCTAGTGGTAAAGAACCTGCTTGCCAGTGCAGGAGAGCTAAGAGATGTGGATTCCATCCCTGGGTAGGGAAGCTCCCCTGGAGGAGGGCATGGCAACCCACTTCAGTATTCTTGCCTCGAGAATCCCCATGGACAGAGCAACCTGGCAGGCTACAGTCCATGGAGTCAAAAAGAGTTGGACACGATTGAATTGACTTAGTGTGCATGTATGCGTGGGACTCCTAAGAAATATTAGCCAGTTTCATTCTCTGAACAGACCAGCAGAGGGGTGGGAGATACTGAGCTGAGATTAAATGGTGGTTCTATATAATTGACAGGTTCCCTACAGTGAACATATTTCGATCTGGGGACTGTTCATTTCTGCCAGCCCATCTGTTGCCTGCCTATCCCTTTACATTTCCCCATGCATGTTCCCCAAAGGGCCACTTGCTTCACCATTACTGAGGTGTCTGGACCAAAAAGCACAAAAAAAGCATACAGGAAAAACCACACAGATGCAGTAAAACAAGTCATGGTCTAAGGTCACACTTCCTCCCTCTTGGCTCACTTCTGAGTCACCAGCAAGCCCACTGGCCCTTGCCGCTCCTGATAACCCTCAGCAGTGTGGTTCTCTCTGATAAAGAGCTGCGAATTCTATTCAGTGACACGTGGGCACCCTGAAGTGACTCAGAGCACGTCACCGAGTGCATGACCCACCTCTGAGTCACCTCAGGTCATTCCAGTGGAGAGCAAGGCTGCAGTGCTGAAATGCTTGTGCCGAGAGGAGTGACTGTCATTCTGTGCAAAACCACCCTCTCCATTCTGACGGTCGCATTTCACAGTCTGTGGGCTCTAGCCTGCAGCAAAGGAGGTCAAAGCAATAGGCTAAATATGACAGCCTGTGTGCCGGGATGGGTAAAATCAGATCAACGTATGTCAGTAAACAGTTTAGCGTCTTGCGGAGACGATGACACGGTTTCCATTTACATCTCATCTCTAACCAACTCTGTGACATTTAGGAGGTTGCTTAGCCTCTGTGAGTCAGTTGTCTCTTATCCCTAAAGGGAATTTATTAAAGCCCGTGTGCGGTGCTCAAAATTGCTGGGAGGACTAGAGAAACAGACTTGAGCCTAAGGTCTCAGAAGCTATAATGAAAGCCATGCTGCAGAAATGACCCCTTGTGGAGCCTGCTGCTCCTGACTCCATCTTCCCACAACTTTTATTACAGCATCTAAAACTGGACTCTTCTGCTGTCACCCCCACCAGCAGTATAAATCCTCCATCCTCCCTCTCATAGGACTCACTTTCAAATGCAAGTCTCATGCAGGGGAAGCTGGTGGTGGGCCTCTGAGGTCTCCTGCCTGCGCTGTAGTTGGGAGGCTGGAGTGGCCAGATTTTGAAGATGCTGCTGGGAGGCAGAATTGATAACATGGGACATGATGAACATGTAAGGACGGTGTTCATAACATACAGAGAGGCCGCAAGTGGCAGGCTGCCTTATAAAACTGGTGTGACTATTAGAGGAGGTCACATTGTCAGGCATCCTCCACAGGATGGCACACACTGGCACCTAATAGATCCCCTTTTCCTTTCATCCCATCTCTGGTGAGAACCTGAAAAATCCCACTCGGCAGAGGTTTGAGAGTTCTGTCAAGGAATTTCTCAGTATGCTGTGACTAATCGTGTTGACACCGAATCTTTGCCTTAACGTGGGAGCAAAGAAACAGTCTGATCTCTCCAAGCTCTTCTTTGATGCTATTTTTTGCTAAGGAGCTTGTCAGCACAAGGGATCAGAATGCACAGGATAGTGGGCTGTATTCTCTTTTCTGGCCCCAGGAAGGTGATTTGCCTGCATAGGATGGAGAGAAGAGGTTCTTGCCCCCTGGCTCCCAAGGCATCTGGGAATGAATACCATGCTGGGAGCTGGTGAAACAGAGATGGATGAAACCCCATGTGCCTCCTCGATGGGCTGGTTCCTGGTCGTCCCACTCTTGAACCTTGTGGTGAGCAACAAGCTTGCTCTCATCCTTAGCTGTGACCCAAGGATTGTGCTTTGTCCTCACATAGAGCCACCTGGCCAGAACCTAGAAAATGGTCATGGGAGTCGGGAGGTGAGAGAGAGGAATATGTTCTCTTCCTCTTTGGGGAGCAAATCCTTGGAGAGGTACTAGCAAGGCTTGCTGATACAATGATGGGATCCTGGGGACCCGAACTCAGTCAGGTAGGAGGTTTGCCAAAAGTCAGCACAACAGATAAGTAATCTCTGTCATGAAACCAAAGGCAGAAGCGTGAGGCTGTGCCTAGAAGGTCAAGGGCCAAGCTGATGTAAGAAAGGAGAAGGTAGTAAGCAATGATGGAAAAAGTGAGAGTTTATCAGATGGTCCTCCAAACAGCAAATGTGAAGGCCCAAAGGTATTCTATTATGGGCTGTCTAGGTAGCATCTTTATAGGTGTTTTATAGAAATAACAGTCTTCTGTTTGTTCAGTAATCTGAAGTTTGAAAAAATAATTTTACATATTTTATTCTATATGATCTTAGTATACCCAAAGGTGAGCTAGTTGTTGCTAAGTTGCTAACTCTTTGAGTAAGTGAGTTAATTCTGTTGTCTGACTTTTTGCAACCCCATGGGCTATAGCCCACCAGACTCCCCTGTCCTTCACTATCTCCTGGAATTTGCTCAAATTCATGTCCACTGAGCCAATGATACCATCCAGCCATCTCATCCTCTGTAACCCCATTCTCCTTTTGCCTTCAGTCTTTCCCAGCTAGGTAGCTGGTATTATCCCACTTTTTACAGATGAACAAAAGCATAGTGAGTCAAAGTTAAAAGAGTTTGACTCAGGCTACATGGTGACTCTGTGAAGCGGGACTCGGACCAAATGCTCTTTCATTATTTAGGATGCCAGGCTGTGGCTAGAAGAGTCTTCAAAACCTTTCCATGAAGATTATAAACAAAAATATTGGGGAGGGGGAGTGAGTGGCAAGAGTTTCCCACTTGACTTTCCATGGGCTTCCATGAGAATGTTTTAAATTTGATCTCATGGATATTTTCCTCTAAGGTTCTAATGTAAAACTCCAGAATTATACACTTTTGATTTGCCATTAAAATAAGTAAGGTTTAGGATGTTCCGTTGCAGACTTTGCCCTTTGCACACCTTCCTCACTTAGGAGAACAGGTGCTTGTTAATTATAAGGAGGGACTTGAAATTCTCAGGAATATTTTCATCCTTGTTGAATCAGCTGTTGAGCTGAAAACAAATCATGAAAGACAGAAAACTTACACCCTTGGTAGGCTGTTTGAAAGTGACACACAGATTTAGATATTGACTCTTAGAGGTCTGAGATGGTCTGGAGCCATTTCATAACAGTACCTGGGTCATCCTTCCATGCCTTACTCAAGGCTCCTATTTGGGTAAAGTAAGCCTCTGAATTGCAGCCATGAAATTAAAAGACGCTTGCTCCTTGGAAGGAAAGTTATGACCAACCTAGATAGCATATCAAAAAGTAGAGATATTACTTTGCCAACAAAGATCCATCTAGTCAAGGCTATGGTTTTTCCAGTGGTCATGCATGGATGTGAGAGTTGGACTGTGAAGAAAGCTGAGTGCCGAAGAATTGATGCTTTTGAACTATGGTGTTGGAGAAGACTCTTGAGAGTCCCTTGGACTGCAAGGAGATCCAACCAGTCCATCCTAAAGGAAATCATTCCTGGGTGTTCATTGGAAGGACTGATGCTGAGGCTGAAACTCCAATACTTTGGCCACCTCATGTGAAGAGTTGACTCATTGGAAAAGACCCTGATGCTGGGAGGGATTGGGTGCAGGAGGAGAAAGGGACGACAGAGGATGAGATGGCTGGATGGCATCACCGACTCAATGCACATGAGTTTGGTTAAACTCTGGGAGTTGGTGATGGCCAGGGAGGCCTGGTGTGCTGCGATTCATGGCGTCGCAAAGAGTCGGACATGACTGAGTGACTGAACTGAACTGAAGCCTCTGAAAAGGTACCACATTAGCAAGATTCTTATATGTAAAATAACTTTCTAGTGAATTGCACTTTTAGCTCAGTTGGTAAAGAATCTGCGTGCAATGCAGGAGACCCCAGTTCAATTCCTGGGTCAGGAAGATCCCGTGTAGAAGGGATAGGCTACCCACTCCAGTATTCTTAGGCTTCCTTGGTGCCTCAGATGGTAAAGGAAATGCCTGCAGTGTGGGAGACCTGGGTTTGATCCCTGGGCTGGAAAGATCCCCTGGAGGAGGGCATGGCAACCCACTCCAGTATTCTGGCGTAGAGAATCCTCATGGACAGAGGAGAATCCCCATGGACTGGCGGGCTACAGTCCACAGGGTTGCAAAGAGATGAACATGACTGAGCAATAGACCATGGAGCTCTTCAGAGCCATTAAGTGTCTATAGAATCCAGGGGAAAAGTAAAATGTAAACTTAATCATTTAGGGGTTTTAGCTATTCTCAGTTGTTAGGGTATTTGATTGAATTTTAGCACTTGTCCTACCTTCTTCCTTGGATTGTTAGGAGTAGAAAAAAAAGCAGAGAGACTGTCCAGGAGAACAATTCCATATGTGTAAAGCACTGAAATAATTATTGTGGTTATTTTTTTAACTAAAGGGCTCAATTCTCAAATATACTTTTAGGCAGGAAAAAAAAGTTTCATGTATATATAATAGAGTCTCTCTTAATACACCAGTTTTAAGAAGAGGCTGATTTTGTCCCATGTATCTGATCAGTTGGCAGTTTATGCCAACCCATTGGCAAAATAAGTGTGAACTCAAAAGAGGCTTTTACAAAACAAACGGATTCTAGCTGCCCCATATAATATGAAACATTGATTTTTTTTCCCTCTGAACTTTCTTAACTATAATTTGCCATATCATTGGTCTTGAAATGAAGATTACATAAGATTTGATACACTTACAGTTGCTTAATATTCATTCCCGTTGGAGGAGCTGCAAGCATGACGAGAGTTCCAGAAACTCAGCAGGAATGTTTAAAGGCCTCCTCCATGCATAATCCACCTGCAGGCACAGAACTGCACGCTTTTCCCTAAATACTCCATGACTGGTCCATCTTTGGTATGTGTTCAGTTGCTAAGTCCTGTCCGACTCTTTGTGACCCCATGGACTGTAGCCCACCAGGCTCCTCTACCATGGTATTTCCCACACAAGAACACTGGAATGAGTTGCCATTTCATCCTTGAGGGGATCTTTCTGACCCAGGAATTGAACCTGCATCTACTGAATTGGCAGGTGGATTCTTTACCACAGCACTGCCTTGGTGATTATCCACTTACAACAGGGCAGTGTCCCCGTGTCAACCACCTCCTGCTTCCAGTAATTGCATACAAGTTACTCTTTAGAATGTTAGCTGTAACTCTTGGCTTTAGCTACCAGTCCTCACGAAATAGAAGTATTATGTAATATAAACAATATGGCCTATTTACCTCAAAATTCTGACTCAAAAAGACAGTGACATTCCTCCCTGAATCTGTTTTGTTTCAATGACTTGTTGTTACTGAACTGTAATCCATGGATTTATGCAAGTAAATTATTCTTTATCCAGGTTAAGCATCAAAACTCTCTTGAGACTCCCCTCTACCCCAGAAAATACATTCACTGGAACTTTACCACAAACTGACAAATCAGAATATTTAGAGTCAAATCTGTGCACGTGTGTTTTGGAGCATCTCCTTGCTGCTAAGTCACTTCAGTTGTGTCCGACTCTGTGCGACCCCATAGACGGCAGCCCACCAGGCTCCCCCGCCCCTGGAATTCTCCAGGCAAGAACACTGGAGTGGGTTGCCATTTCCTCCTTAGGTGACCCAATAAAAAGCTCTTAACCTCCCGAATTTCCCCCATCTATTTATAACCAAAATATCCAAGCAAAACTCATAGGATGTTACTAATACATACTATCCCTTCAAACTTTCTTCGATGAGAATACATTTCTCCTGCCTCCAGTGAAAGTTTTGACAATTTTCGACCCCTTTTCTGCTCACTCTTATGTGATCTGTAGTTGTGACAAACATAATCTCAATTTATGAGTAGAATAATAATATGGGTCCAACTGCCCATAATAACCAATGGTTTAAATATAACTTTGTGCTAAATCTTCTCCCTCCCACAGTTTGGACCTTCTGGTTGTAAGCCTGAAGGTAGGGTTCTCTCCTTTTACCTGCTTACCTTCTCACGATGTGCTTGACTTTTTCTAAAGGATTTTCACCAAGTTCTAAACTTGGGTGGGGAGGACATGTGAAATGCTCAGACAGTTCCTAACTGGCTGGGTAGTTTTCTACTCACTGTTCTAGCAGTTGATTAAACCTGTCAGACCTGGGAGGGACCAGCTGGTAACTTTATGTCGTGATCAATGTGACGGTTTCATGGACTCTTCAGAGATTCCCTCCTGGGACCCTTCTGCTGCAGTTATCATGAACCTAGTGGGTATTTCTCTACTTTGTACCATCACTAATGCCCCATCCCTCAACCCTGGGCATGAACCCTGTAAACTACAGCCTCTTTTTGCTAAGAATTATTCTTCCCTTTATGTGATTCTTTGGGCAGAACTCAAAACATCCTCAGGTGGGCTAGTGGTAAAGAATCCACCTGCCAATGCAGGAGACCCAAGAGAGGTGGGTTGGATCCCTGGATTGGGAAGATCCTCTAGAATAGGAAATGGCACCCCACTCCAGTTATTCTTTTCTGGAAAATTCCACGGGCAGAGGAGCCTGGTGGGCTACAGCCTATGGGGCTGCAAAGAATTGGACACAACTGAGCAGCTGAGCGCACACATACACAACACATCCTCACATGTGACCCTCTCCAACAAAACCCACTCTGTCTAGGATGACACCCCACATCACTTGCGTTCATGGGCAGTGGGCCGCAGGCTGATACCGTACTGTAGCCTCTGCAAGATCCATCCTCAAGGCTCCTCCAGCCCCTCGATTTCCCAGGATGGAGACCTCTGAGAGTCCCCACAAAGCCCTCCTCACTGAGCTTGTGGTTAGAAGGAAGTGCCGCCGCCTCTTCAAAAGGGATGGAGTGACTCACAGCTGACAGAAGCTGTCCCCAAAGACGTCTTTTCACCAACTTCCTGCTTGCCTTCTCTGGAGCCTTTTGCTATTCCTGGTCAGACTGAGGAACCAGGAAACACAGAGCAGGTTCTCAGGGACACTTCTCCAGTTGTGTCCTCCAGGACACAGGAGGAGGAATCTGTCTTTAGTGTGTTGATGCCTGTCAAACTGGGGTCTCAGAGGCAAGTGAGGCAGGCAGAGTCTCATTCGACCCTTCTGCCCCACAGATGTAGTGTGAATTGAAGAGTTTATACACACCACAAAGCCACTAGTCAAGGAATGTTGAAGAAGGATCACCCTGACTGCTTCATGGAGCAAGGGAGAGGCAAGATCCCAGTGTAATAAGTATTATACTTGTGTTTTATGAGGTTTCTAGATAATTCAAGTCAGGAAACATCCTTTAACTCCCGTGAGGCTGAGACCTATTTTTGTTTATTTCTCATTTGCATCTTCTGATACTGCCTAGTTGTTGTTCAGTCACTAAGTTGTATCCGACTCTTTTCGACCACATGGGCTGCAGCACGCCAGGCTTCCCTGTCCTTCACTATCTCCCGGAGCTTGCTCAAACTTATGCCTGTTGAGTCGGTGATACCATCCAACCATCTCATCCTCTTTTGCCCCCTTCTCCTCCTGCCTTCAATTTTTCCCAGCATCAGGTCTTTTCCAGTGAGTTGGCTCTTTGCATCAGGTGGCCAAAGAACTGGAGCTTCAGCTTCAGCATCAGCCCTTCTGATGAATATTCAGGCTTGGTTTCCTTTAGGATGGACTAATTTGATCTCCGTGCTGTCCAAGGGACACTCAAGAGTCTTTTCCAGCAGCACAGTTTGAAAGCATCAGTTCTTCAGTGCTCTTTGGTACTACCCAGTTAGGTCGCTTTAGACTAGGAAAGGAAGCCCATCTCAGGTGGCTGGAAGTACAGTGTCCCATGCTCAGTTTTGGAGGTCTGTGGATGAAAGCTTCCAGAGGTCCACGAACCTCCTGATCTTATACCAGCCTGCTCTATGGCTTCAAGCAGAAAAGTAGCATCAGAACAAAATAAGCCAGTGTCAGAGCATTCTGAACTGATCAGACTGAAGTAACTACATGTTTGGCATTCAGACATCAGGCCAGGTCAAGTTGAATCATTTCATTATTCGTTTCTTTACCAAAAGGAGATGAATTGCATACATGAGTATCTTCCTTTCACGCATTCCATTCCAGCTTTCTCCCAAACATTGAATGACCAAGAACCCTCTCCACTCTCTAAGACCAAGCAATAATTTTCAATAAAGCCATTCTAAATTCAAGCCAAGACAACTTTCTCCCTCCAAATCTCTCTGAAGGGTATAAAACTCTGAGTCAGTCTTTACAACTTACATCATTTAATAAATCTTATCTTCTCTGTCTGAATATGGACGTTAGGTTCATGAAAGACTTGGTATTCCTCTCTAGGAATTACCGTTATTTACGTTTTAAACATTTTTTTTTAAATTACAAAACTCGAAATATTTTTCTGTATAAGATGAACAGTCTATACTAAAGGTAAGTTCAAGTCTCATTTTAGATACAGGAAATAGCTTGCAGCTTCAGGTTGGAAGGTTTTTTCTGTTTGTATAGAACTCTAGGAGGAAACTGTAATTCTTTATTGCAAAACTAATGAGATTTTGTGTCTCCCTCTACTGTTTTCCAAAGTTACATTTACTTATTTATTTTTTATTTTATTATTTTATTTTTTCATTTTATCTATTGACATGTAATTGCTTTACAGTGTTGTTTCTGCTGTACAATGAAGTAAATCAGCTGTATGTATACATAAAACCCCTTTCTGTTGAATCTCTCTCCTATCCCCTGCATCCCCAATGGGCCTATAGTCTGTCATACAGAATGAATTAAGTCCAGAGTTTCATTTTAGCCTTCTAATATTTATCTGAACACTTGGCAGCAAGGGTGCTCATTGAAACAATAGCATGGTCCCTGAGACTTTCAACAAATAAGAAAATAAACAAGATATTTAAAACAGAAAAGCTATGCGACCACATCTATAAAATCATCTTAATAAGCCACTGTATGGCTTAATAACTTAGAAAGGTTTCTATGAAGAGGTATTACAGTTAATACAAGAAAATGTGTGCTGTGCTTAGTCTCTCAGTTGTGTCTGACTCTGTAGCCCCACAGGCTCCTCTGTCTGTGGGGTTCTCCAGGCAAGAATACTGGAGTGGGTAGCCATGCTCTCCTCCAGGGGATCTTCCCAACCCAGGAATCGAACCAGGGTCTCCTGCCTTGCAGGCAGATTCTTTATCAGCTGAGCTACACAGGAAGCCCATACAAGAAAACATCTCAGAATATTTTTAAATTAAAGAAGGCTGAAATTTTTTAGGAAATGTGTGAGAAATAATTCAACATGCTAGTATTTTGCCATTTTAAACTAAGAGCCTATGTAATCTGGTTTTTAAAGATAGAAAATCTAAATTTGAGATTCTTTCCAAGAGCCCAGAAAGACAATAATACTCCTCAGATTCTGCCAAAATCAGTTTTGCCATTATCTTCATTCTTTAGAAGGCTTAGAAAGAGTTTTGTTAACACACCCCAAATGCAGGGAGATCTGACTGGGGGGAAAAAAATCACATCTGGCTTAATTAGGATATTTCATGGTTGAACTAATGCAGCCCTGAATTATATAGAAGAAAAACTTGGCTTCTTCTTTGTACTTGGGAAAGTTAGACACGGGCTCAGTTTGGGATGAAGAAACACTGTACATTCTCTGGAAGATATTTCAAAGCCGTAGAAACTCGGAGACAAAAACTGTCTGCTCTACTAGGGAATCTGAATGTATAATAAATAAAGCCAGTAACTTTTTTTTTTTTTCTTTTTCTCCCTCAGTTTCTTGAGTTTGTCCAATAGAATTTTCAATTAGTTTAAAAAAAAAAATCTTGAATTGCTTCTGAATTTAAATAACCCTGTTTTATTTCTTTGAACTAAATTGAAGACCATTTAAACATTTTTCTCCAGCATAGAAGGGGTCACTTAATGCTGAAACATAGAAAAGTTGGAAAAGCTGACATAGAGAAGAACCTTTAAACTGTGCTGGCTGCTGCATTTTTTAAAGTGAATCCTCTGTTATGTTATTCCTTGGGGCAGAAAAGCATCCCGGGATTGATCTGAAATGATTTAACTTAGCACCATCGGGCTGTTTCAGGAGACCATTCTTCTAATTTTCAGTTGTGGCATCATAATACATTTAAGCTTCTTATATAGCTAAAGTACTTATACATGAAAAGACTACTTTTAGTTAATACCTGAGAAAATAAATCAGGTTTGTACTAAAGTTGCATTTAAAATGCAGTGAAATTTAGTCTTTCTGATTCATGTTAGGTGTTTGGTTTAGTGGGTTTCCTGACCTATTAATGTTTACGCTCCTGCTTGGTCACTTTAGTCGTGTCCTACTCTTTTCAACCCTATGGACTGTAGCCTGTCAAACTCCTCTGTCCATGGGATTCTCCTCTGTCCATGGGACTCCCCTCCTCCAGGGTATCTTCCCCACCCAGGGATCAAATCTG
Organism: Bos indicus x Bos taurus; assembly: GCF_003369695.1. Taxonomy (NCBI): domain Eukaryota; kingdom Metazoa; phylum Chordata; class Mammalia; order Artiodactyla; family Bovidae; genus Bos; species Bos indicus x Bos taurus. Next base: position 17,171,752 of record NC_040087.1, on the reverse strand, counting down.
CATTGCAGGCAGATTCTTTACTGCTGAGCCATGGGGGAAGCCAAATTAATGTTTATTTTGCATAATAATCAGCACTACAGATACATAGGTATATAGCAGTTTAGACTTTTAACAGCAGCACAGATTTTTAAAAATTTGACAGGTTTTTCTCCTTTCCTCACTAGTCCACCCACACATGTAGAAGTTTATTATAGCTGCATATTTATTACCATTTATATAATCTGTCATATTAAAAATGCCTACATTTTATTCTACTCCAAATATTTAAACATGTAAATGTAACAAAGTAATATTTTGTCATTATTGTGACAAAAGCATCTTAAGTTACTAGGCTAGTTAGTAAATCACACATTTGTAAGCTTCCTTTTAAGGTCAGTACGGCTGGCTATTAAAGTTACTTTATCTTTGTTTATTTATATTTGATACTGTATCCTGTCTTTCTATTGCGAAAGTCATATTTATGTTGAGTGCAAATGAAAACTTCCAGGGCCACGTTCCTATAAGACTGAAAGGCACATTAGCAACTGTTTCTTCAGTAAGTGTTAGTGTTCTTAGCTAGTGTTCTTGTTTAAAAAAAAAAAAAAAAAGTGACGCTTCCAGTATGTGAATCATAATTACAGGATGCTGCTATCGTGGGTTTTCCTTTTTGCTGTGCTCCATCCTTCCTTTGCTCTCCTCATGAGTGAGTGGACTTTCTCTTCTCCCTGGAGGTGGCAGCTAGCCAGCGCCCTATACTTTGTGCCGCATGATAAACAACACCGCGGTTAGTTATCCTACGAACAAACTGAAGTGGCTTCTTTTGTAATACGTAGGATGCCAAGTGCCCACTGAGCGATACTCTCATGAATTATCTTTTTTTTTAATGAGAAAGTTGCTTCATCTGTGTCTGTCGTGACTCCTAATGCAGGTATCTTTGGGTTTCCACAATTGTGTGGTTTTGCTTGCGTTGGTATGAAAAAGCCCAGTTCAGGAAACCTTTTCATACTCTGAAGCCTCTGATGAAACCTGAAGTGTTTCTGAAATAAACAGTTGATTCTTTGAGTTGATTTATAAGTAGAATTTGCTGTCGACTTAGGCATTAAGGAATTTATTTCTGACTGGAAACTACCCTCCTGAAACAAAACAAACCTACCCACTCTCCTTACGTCAGCATCCACCCTTCTCCAGTTCAACATAACCCTGCCTGAGGTAGGCTGATTTCCCGTCCTGCTCTGAATCCTAAGCTGCCCGTATTCTATATAGTTTCTTCCCCAGCAGGAACTCTGGCACAGATTTTCTGTCTGAGGCAGGAGCAGCTTTACTCTCAAGGTTTTCTTGTTGTTATAGCCTCAGAATGCTTCACTTTATCGTTATTATTTGTAAATAAATTTTTGTTGGAGTGTAGTTACTTTACAATGTTGTGTTTCTGCTGTACAGCAAAGTGAATGAGCTATATGGATACATATAGCCCCTCTCTTTTTGGATTTTCTTCCCGTTTAGGTCACCGCAGAGCACTGAATAGAGTTCCCTGTGCTATGCAGTAGGTTCTCATTAGTTATTTATGTTATATGTGTGTGCTCAGTTGCTCAGTTGTGTCCAGCTCTTTGTGACCCCATGGACTAGCCCACCAGGTTCCTCTGTCCATGGGATTTTTTTTTCAGGCAAGAATACTGGAGTGGGTTGTCATTTCCTCCTTCAGAGGATCTTCCCAAACCAGGGATCTAACCTACATCTTCTTGGTCTTCTGCATTGCAGGCAGATTCTTTATCCATGAGCCATCTTTTATACCTAGGGCTTCCCTGATAGCTCAGCTGGTAAAGAATCTGCCTGCACTGCAGGAGACTCTGGTTTGATGCCTGGGTCAGGAAGATCCCCTGGAGAAGGGATAGGCTACCCACTCCAGTATTCTTGGGCTTCCCTGGTGACTCAGACAATAAAGAATCTGCCTGCAATGCAGGAGATCTGGGTTTGATCCCTGGGTTGGGAAGATCCCATGGAGGAGGGCATGGCACACCATCCCAGTATTCTTTCCTGGAGAATTCCATGGACAGAGGAGCCTGACAGGCTACAGTCCATGGGATCATAAGGGGTTGGACATGACTGATGACTGAGCACACAAATGCACACATCAGTAGTGTATGCATGTCAGGCCCTATCTCCCGATAGTGGTTAGAGCTCCATGTTTGCACTGCTGAGGGTGCAGATTTAATCCCTGGTCAAGGAGCTAAGCGGAGAAGGCAATGGCAACCCATTCCAGTACTCTTGCCTGGAAAATCCCATGGATGGAGGAGCCTGGAAGGCTGCAGTCCATGGGGTCGCTGAGGGTCGGACACAACTGAGCGACTTCACTTTCACTTTTCACTTTCATGCATTGGAGAAGGAAATGGCAACCCACTCCAGTGTTCTTGCCTGGAGAATCCCAGGGATGGGCGAGCCTGGTGGGCTGCTGTCTATGGGGTTGCACAGAGTCAGATATGACTGAAGTGACTTAGCAGTAGCAGTAGCAAGGAGCTAAGATCCTGAAACCCAAGCAGTATGGCCAAAAAAAAAAAAAAATGTGTTTAAAGGATGATTCACTTTAATATTGAGGAGATGTGTGCTTCCTGAGCTGACCTGATTGAATTCTTTTTCTTCATCCTGAATTTATGAGCATTTCAAGTTCTAGTGCGTCTCCTACCTGCTACCATTGGAAAGGAAGTTCTCGGACTTACCTAAGTTCTGTTTGTCCTCCTGCTCAGTCTCTTTGTATGTTCTGTAAGTACAGCTCTAGCCTGCAGGATGTGAGGGTCAACACTGGAATCTTTGTTGAAAGAAAGCTAATATATGTGCTGATGTTTGAAAGCTAATGGTAAGAGAAGATGACTAATCAAGAATCCATCCCCTGAGCTGGAGGATGTATGACTAATGGAGTTTTCAAACTACATACTGAGATTGGGATGCCTGGGAGAGAGAAGGGACTAAGAGAAATAGGAAGCTGGTTTTTTAAAATATGTATTCATTTATTTGGCTGCACTGGGTCTTAGTTGTAGCACGTGGTTTCTTTCAGTTGTGGCATGCAGGATCTAGTTCCCTGACCAGGGATTGAACCTGGGCCCCCTGCCTTGGGAGCACGGAATCTTAGCCACTGGGTCCCCAGGGACGTCCCCTAGGAGTTTAATTTTACATATATTAAGTTGCACATGCCTACTGGATATCTAAGCAGAGATATCAAGTGAAGAGTTGGACATATGGGTGGAAGCTATAAATTCAGAATTCATCAGGTGATAAATGTGTTTCAATTTATGGATCTGGAAGAGATGAGCAGTAGAGAAGGATAGAAGATGGGCACGGATGGTGTGTCACATTTTTAGCAGTTTAGTGCTGAGGGCAATGGTAGCGACCGTGGCAAAAGCACATGGGAGTCTGGTACTGACCTTCAGCCAAAGGAAGAATGACAAGTGGTCGTAGTGACTTACAGTGTGCTGAGAAGACTCAAAACTCCAACGAAGGTACCTTATGCTACCTTCCTACACTGTTCATTGAAATGTACAGTTTTATGGTTTGTCCCAGTCTAACTGGTTATGTAGCTTGATTTTAGCCTGATGCATATAAAAGATGCTCAGTAAACTTGTGCCTTGGCTATCCTGAGACCTAGATGCTTTTGCAACTATCATAGAGGTTAGTAATCCAAAGCTGACACACAGCCTGTACTATTGAGAGAGGACTCTGGGAACTCTGCCTAAAAGACTCAGAACTCTTTGACATCTGCTTGTACCTTTCTTTTCCTGCTGTACTGCTTCCTTACCTTTATTAAAGCCCTTAGAGAGCACTGCATACCCTCTAGGATTTCACATTGTTGTTCAGTTGCTTTGTCGTGTCAAACTCTGCAACCCCATGAACTACAGTACACCAGGCTTCCCTGTCCTTCATTATCTTCTGGAGTTTGCTCAAACTCATGTCCATTGAGTCAGTGATGCCATCCAACCATCTCATCCTCTGTTGCCCACTTTTCCTCCTGCCCTCAATCTTTCCCAGCATCAACGTCTTTTCCAATGTGTTGGCTCTTCCCATCAGGTGGTCAAAGTATTGGAGCTTCAGCTTCAGTCCTTCCCATGAATATTCAGGATAGATTTCCTTTAGGACTGACTGGTTTGATCTCTTTGCTGTCCAAGGGACTCTCAAGAGTCTTCTCCAGCACCACAGTTCAAAGTATCAATTCTTTGATGCTCAGACTTCTTTATGGTCCAGCTCTCACATCTATACATGACTACTGGAAAAACCATAGCTTTGATTACACAGATCTGTGATGGCAAATAATGTCTCTGCTTTTTAATATGCTGTCTAGGTTGGTCATAGCTTTTCTTCCAAGGAGCAAGCATCTTTTAATTTCATGGCTACAGTCACCATCTACAGTGATTTTGGAGCCTAAGAAAGTAAAGTCTCTCACTGTTTCCATTGTTTCCCCATCTGTTTGCCATGAAGTGATGGGACCAGATGCCATGGTCTTAGTTTTTTGAATGTTGAGTTTTAAGCCAGCTTTTTCACTCTCCTCTTTCACCCACATGAAGAGGCTCTTTAGTTCCTCTTCACTTTCTGCCATAAGGGGGTGTCACCTGCATATCTGAGGTTGTTGATATTTCTCGATGCTATCTTGATTCCAGCTTGTGAGTCATCCAGCCCAGCATTTTGTATGATATACTCTGCATAGAATTAAATAAGCAGAGTGACGATATACAGCCTTGATGTACTCCTTTCCTAGTTTTGAACCAGTCCATTATTCTATTCTCAGTTCTAGCTGTTGCTTCTTGTCCTGCATGGGTTTCTCAGAAGATAGGTAAGGTGGTCTGGTATTCCCATCTCTTTAAGAATTTCCTACAGTTTGTTCTGATCCACACAGTGAAAGGCTTTAGCATAGTCAATAAAACAGAAGTAGAATTTTTTTTAAAATTCCCTTGCTTTTTCATGAGTCCTTTTGATTATCCAACTCTGTGTACCTACTGCAGTGATGAACCTTATGGGGACAGGGCACCTAAAAGCAGGAGATCCCAGGCTATGGGATGGTAGGAGTTATGCTGCAAGGTTGGTTACAGTCTTTAGTCTGCTCAGAGTATGGCTTCAGACAGCTCTTGAGGATATCGGGGAATGGCCCTATCTCTTGGGGATGAGGAAAAGATAAGAACAAGGAAATGCCTTGTCATTTTTGTATGACACCATGCAGATAGTACCTGGCACAGAGTGGAGACCTAGAAAAATGTTTTTTAAATGAGTGAATGAATAAAGGAATGCACAGATGAAGAGAGGTGGCCATACTGGCTGTTTTTCAGCAGCCCTGAACTCCAGAGAGTGGTTCAAACTTTAGCAAAGTTTGATTCCTCCAACAGCCTGGGAACTCCAGCTTCAAGGCCTGGGGGTTTGCGTTTCCTCTTCTCAGCACACATTCCCCACATGTCCTTGAAGTTCACTCCCTCACTTCATTTGGGACATTGCTCAAATCAGGGAGATGCTTGCTGATCTCCATATCCAAAACATAGCCTTTGCCCTCTATCTTTTATGCCACCTCATTGTTCCTCATAGAACATCTTGCTACCTGATCTTGTATTCTCTGTATACCTGTTAAGTCTGTGTATTTAAGGACTGCCATCCCAGAATACCCACTCCACTTTAGTAGGTGTTTCTGTGGCTCATCCACTGCCCTAATCCTAGAGCCTGGAGCAGTGTCTGGCATATATGACATGCTCAAAAAGCATTTGTTCGGCGAATAGGCTCTCATGCCCAACCCATATGGTTTTCACCCATGTGGTTGGGTATCGGGGGTCATCATCCATCGTGGAATGGTTGATGGGATTTAGGACTGAGGTGATCCCTGGGATGCAGGGCTTTGAGTTTTAAATCCAGAGGAGTTGGTCACTCTCCTGAACTTCTGATTCAGCTTCCTGTTTGTTTACTCATTCTTCCATTTCTTAGTGCTACCATGTAGTGGCACTGGTTTAGGTGCTGTACTGGAATACGGCCATGCACAAGTCAGACAAAACATACACTGTCATGAAGCTTGTATTCCTCAGCGAGGGCAGGAACTTGAACTAATGGATGCTACGGTTCACCCTACACAGTACGACTGGTGTTAAATTCCACAGGATGATGGTACAGTATCACTGGCCAGCTGGTATGCTCAGGAGAGAAGCAAGCCATGGCTGGAGGTAGGCTCTGCTGTGGTGGCAGCCCACTAACTCCCACCAGAAAGGAATCTGCTGCCCTGGGTTCTGGCCAACATCTCCATTCTGTCTATAGCTAAGACATATCAAAACCCACATACACTTCAACTCACAAGTGTTTTAACCAATTTTTCCTATTAACATTATTAATTGTTAAACATCTTGTGACTGAGCACATCAGCTGAGCTGGCCTAAGGCAAAGCTCAAGGAAAGGTTAGTGCCTCCTTTTCGGCATCAGCCTCCATACTTGAAGCATTATGTTGCGACGTCCTTTCAGATCAAACTGAACTAGCTTACGATTCCCTCTTTATTCTCCATAATTTCTTCCTACTCAGAATTCACCCTCTTGTCTTATTCCTCAGTGTTCTGAGTGAAAAAAGATTCTTGAGTTCTTGCAAATGCATATGCTTGCTCACAGACCATCAGCCACAAGATAACCTTTATGCATATGATAGGTACTTTCTTGAAGGTGATTTACCCAAACCAGGGACTCTAGTGCCTGTGATTTGTTGGGATATGTCATGTCTCTCATGGAGAGAATGAACTCATCGCATGTATGGGGTCAGCCTTGACCAGCATTTAAATGTTCGCTTTCAGTCCTCACAAGTCCTCATATTAAGCCCCTTGGTAGTGCCTGGTTTCTTTATGCCCTCAGGCAAGTAGGCCCATGATAAACTTCTCAGTTTCAGAAAATATATATCATAGAGTTTTTGAATGTCAACTTACAGCTTCCACTTTCTTTTCAAATGTTTCCGGTGTTCTGTGGGGCTCAGGGTAGGGATGGCATTTGAAGAATTCTTGGCTCAGTGCATGACTTGTTCCACTCTCTCAGCATCCCTGTCAAGCAGTTTAATTATGCAAATAAGAACTCAGCTGAGGGTTTGGGGGAGGGGTGGTGGAGAGAGGAACAGTGCAGGGAAGTGCTAGACAGGCATTATGCCAAGAATATCCACACTTCCTATATTGAGAAATCTCCCTTTTTTTTTTTCCCATTCTCCCTATGATGAAAAAAGAATTTGAAAGTCTGGTCTTTTATCTTCTTTTACACCTTTCTGCTGTCTGCTTCCTGTTCAAAAAATTTTTTAAATGCTGATTTTTGTTTTAACTCCTTGTCTCTGTCTCCCTTTAAGAGATGTTCACAGTAAAATAAGTAATGCTGCTCATGTTAATGTGTCTTAAGTTTCACAGTATAAAAGGATTTTCCTTTCTACCTTCTGAAGGTCAGTGGGTTCTGACTCAAAGATGAAATTTAATGTTGGTGATGGGGAAGCCAGCAACGGATCCCCTTCAAGTATGACTTGGATTGTTTGGATAAGAGGCCTAGGGAAGGGTTGACCAGTTACCCAGTCTGAGTGTTGCTGCCTTCAGTTCAGTTGCTCATTCATGTCTGACTCTTTGCAACCTCATGAATCGCAGCACACCAAGCCTCCCTGTCCATAACCAACTCTCAGAGTTTACACAAACTCATGTCCATCAAGTCGGTTATGTCATCCAGCCATCTCATCTTCTGTCGTCCCCTTCTCCTGCTGCCCCCAATCCCTCCCAGCATCAGAGTCTTTTCCAATGAGTCAGCACTTTGCAAGAGGTGGCCAAAGTACTGGAGTTTCAGCTTTAGCATCAGTCCTTCCAATGAACACCCAGGACTGAACTCCTTTAGAATGGACTGGTTGGATCTCCTTGCAGTCCAGAGGACTCTCAAGAGTCTTCTCCAACACCACAGTTCAAAAGCATCAATTCTTCAGCACTCAGCCTTCTTCACAGTCCAACTCTCACATCCATACATGACCACCATAGCCTTGACTAGACTAAACTTTGTTGGCAAAGTAATGTCTCTGCTTTTGAATATGCTATCTAGGTTGGTCATAATTTTTCTTTAAAGGAGTAAGCGTCTTTTAATTTCATGGCTGCAGTCACCATCTGCAGTGATTTTGGAGCCCAAAAAATAAAGTCTGACACTGTTTCCACTGTTTCCCCATCTATTTCCCATGAAGTGATGGGACCAGATGTCATCATCTTAGTTTTCTGAATTCTGAGCTTTAAGCCAACTTTTTCACTCTCCTCTTTCACTTTCATCCAGAGGCTTTTGAGTTCCTCTTCACTTTCTGCCATAAGGGTGATGTCATCTGCATATCTGAGGTTATTGATATTTCTCCCAGCAATCTTAATTCCAGCTTGTGCTTCTTCCAGCCCAATGTTTCTCATGATGTACTCTGCATAGAAGTTAAATAAGCAGGGTGACAATATACAGCCTTAACATACTCCTTTTCCTATTTGGAACCAGTCTGTTGTTTGATGTTCAGTTCTAACTGTTGCTTTCTGATCTGCATACAGACTTCTCAAGAAGCAGGTCAGGTGGTCTAGTATTCCCATCTCTTTCAGAATTTTCCACAGTTTATTGTGATCCACACAGTCAAAGGTTTTGGCATAGTCAATAAAGCAGAAAAAGATGTTTTTCTGGAACTCTCTTGCTTTTTCCATGATCCAGTGGATGTTGGCAATTTGATCTCTGGTTCCTCTGCCTTTTCTAAATCCACTTGAACATCTGGAAGTTTGTGGTTCATGTATTGCTGAAGCCTGGCTTGGAGAATTTTGAGCAGAGCATTACTTTACTAGCATGAGATGAATGCAATTGTGTGTTAGTTTAAGCATTGTTTGGCATTACTTTTCTTTGGGATTGGAATGAAAACTGACCTTTTCCAGTCCTGTGGCCAGTGCTGAGTTTTCCAAATTTGCTGGCATATTTAGTGCAACGCTTCACAGCATCATCTTTCAGGATTTGAAATAGCTCAACTGGAATTCCATCACCTCTACTAGCTTTGTTCATAGTGATGCTTCCTAAGGCCCACTTGACTTCACATTCCAGGATGTCTGGCTCTGGGTGAGTGATCACACCATCGTGATTATCTGGGTCGTGAAGATCTTTTTTTGTACAGTTCTTCTGTGTATTCTTGCCACCTCTTCTTAATATCTTCTGCTTCTGTTATATCCATACCATTTCTGTCCTTTATTGAGCCCATCTTTGCATGAAATGTTCCTTGGTATCTCTAATTTTCTTCAAGAGATCTCTAGTCTTTCCCATTCTATTGTTTTCCTCTATTTCTTTGCATTGATCGCTGAGGAAGGCTTTCTTATCTCTCCTTGCTATGATTTGGAACTCTACATTCAGATGCTTATATCTTACCTTTTCTCCTTTGCTTTTCACTTCTCTTCTTTTCACAGCTATTTGTAAGGCCTCCTCAGACAGCCATTTTGCTTTTTTGCATTTCTTTTCCATGGGGATGGTCTTGATCCCTGTCTCCTATACAATGTCACGAACCTCCATCCATAGTTCATCAGGCAATCTATCTATCAGATCTAGTCCCTTAAATCTATTTCTCACTTCCACTGTATAATCATAAGGGATTTGATTTAGGTCATACCTGAATGGTCCAGTGGTTTTCTCTACTTTCTTCAATTTAAGTCTGAATTTGGTAATAAGGAGTTCATGATCTGAGCCACAGTCAGCTCCTGGTCTTGTTTTTGCTGACTGTATACAGCTTCTCCATGTTTGGCTGCAAAGAATATAATCAATCTGATTTCAGTGTTGACCATCTGGTGATGTCCATGTGTAGAGTCTTCTCTTGTGTTGTTGGAAGGTGTTTGCCATGACCAGTGCATTTTCTTGGCAAAACTCTGTTAGCCTTTTCCCTGCTTCATTCCATACTCCAAGGCCAAATTTGCCTGTTACTCCAGGTGTTTCTTGACTTCCTACTTTTGCATTCCAGAACCCCTATAATGAAAAGGACATCTTTTTTGGGTGTTAGTTCTAAAAGGTCTTGTAGGTCTTCATAGAACCGTTCAACTTCAGCTTCTTCGGCATTACTGGTTAGGGCATAGGCTTAGATTACCGTGGTATTGCATGGTTTGCCTTGGAAACGAAGAGAGATCATTCTGTCATTTTTGAGATGGCATCCAAGTACTGCATTTTGGACTCTCTTGTTGACCATGATGGCTACTCCATTTCTTCTGAGGGATTCCTGCCCACAGTAGTAGATATAATGGTCATCTGAGTTAAATTCACCCATTCCAGTCCATTTTAGTTCGCTGATTCCTAGAATGCTGATGTTCACTCTTGCCATCTCCTGTTTGACCACTTCCAATTTGCCTTGATTCATGGACCTAACATTCCAGGCTCCTATGCAATATTGCTATTTACACCATCGGACCTTGCTTCTATCACCAGTCCCATCCACAAATGGGTATTGTTTTTGCTTTGGCTCCTTCCCTTCATTCTTTCTGGAGTTATTTCTCCACTGATCTCCAGGAGCATATTGGGCACCTACCAACCTGGGGAGTTCCTCTTTCAGTATATTATCATTTTGCCTTTTCATACTATTCATGGGGTTCTCAAGGCAAGAACTTTGAAGTGGTTTGCCATTCCCTTCTCCAGTGGACCACATTCTGTCAGACTTCTCCACCATGACCCGTCTGTCTTGGGTGGCCCCAGATGGCATGGCTTAATTTCATTGAGTTAGAAAAGGCCGTGGTCCATGTGATCAGATTGGCTAGTTTTCATTGATTATGGTTTCAGTGTGTCTGCCCTCTGTTGCCCTCTTGCAACACCTACCATCTGTCTTGGGTTTCTCTTACCTTGGACGTGGTATATCTCTTCATGGCTGCTCCAGCAAAGCACAGCCACTGCTCCTTACCTTGGACAAGGGGTGTCTCCTCATGGCCACCCCTCCTGACCTTGAATGTGGAGTAGCCCTGCCCCTGAGCAGCCACCGCTCCTTGGACATGGGGTTGCTCCTCTAGGCCACCGCCCTTGACCTCGGGCATGGGGTAGCTCCTCTCAGCCGCTGCCTCTGATCTCAGCTGCCTTAGAGGGATGGAAATCCAGAGAACTAAGGGCTAAAAGGGGGCAGCACTTGCACAGCCAGCATCTAGTTGGATCTTATACAATGATGTAAATCTTTGACTTTATTTGAATCTCTATTGACTTGTGTAATGAGAATTTCTCAAATACCACAACTAAAAGTAGTGTGATTCTCCTAAAGTTTTAATGCTTAAGCAGAGTCATATAAATCCTCAGAGACTGAGTACCCTCATATATAATTAAGATTTTTTCAACTCAGCAAATGTAGAGAAATTGTTACTTGCCTGCAACTACACCAGACCCTAGACATATGACATTAAAAGAGAGACAAGTCCTTCCCCTAGAAGAACAGAGCACCAGTAGGGGAGAGACAGCACACACACATGTAACTATGTAAGTAGAAATTGTAGAAGTGCAATGAAGGAAATGTTTTTTTAATAAATAGTGTGAGAGATCTAATACAGATAGGGTGGTCAGAAATCATCTCCTGAGAAAATAACTTTTGAGCTGAGTCTTGGGAGATGAGTAAAAGCTGATTGGTTAAAGAGAGAAACTAGAGGAGTTCCAGGTAGAAGACACAGAATAAAGTTCCAGAATGGAAGTGACATTGTTCTGGAGGAACCAGAAGATGCCAGAATATTTGACACTTAGGAGATAGTGTCCTGAGATGAGATTGGCATTAGTCAGGAAAGACTATAGAGATTCATGCAGAATAGCTTCAGAGTTTGAATTTTAAGGGAGATTTTTTGGTAAAGTTTTAAGCAGAGGTGTGACATGATCTAATTCTAATGTCTCAAAAAAATCACTTCTGATGTCCATGAGGAAAGAGATTGGTAAGGGAAAAGATTTCAGGCAGAAGACTTCTGAAGAAATCTGGACAACCAGTCATGTCAGCCTGGACTATGGTGGTGGGAGTGAAAAATGGGCCAAAGAACTAAATAGACATTTCTCCAAAGAAGACATACATATGGCTAACAAACACATGAAAAATGCTCAACATCACTCATTATCAGAGAAATGCAAATCAAAACCACTATGAGGTACCATTTCACGCCAGTCAGAATGGCTGCGATCCAAAAGTCCACAAGCAATAAATGCTGGAGAGGGTGTGGAGAAAAGGGAACCCTCTTACACTGTTGGTGGGAATGCAAACTAGTACAGCCACTATGGAGAACAGTGTGGAGATTCCTTAAAAAAACCGGGAATAGAACTGCCTTACAATCCAGCAATCCCACTGCTGGGCATACACACTGAGGAAACTAGAATTGAAAGAGACACGTGTACCCCACTGTTCATCACAACACTGTTTATAATAGCCAGGACATGGAAGCAACCTAGATGTCCATCAGCAGATGAATGGATAAGAAAGCTGTGGTACATATACACAATGGAGTATTACTCAGCAATTAAAAAGAATACATTTGAATCAGTTCTAATGAGGTGGATGAAACTGGAACCTATTATACAAAGTGAAGTAAGCCAGAAAGAAAAACACCAATACAGTATACTAATGCATATATATGGAATTTAGAAAGATGGTAACAATAACCCTGTGTACGAGACAGCAAAAGAGACACTGATGTATAGATCAGTCTTATGGACTCTGTTGCAGAGGGAGAGGGTGGGGAGAATTGGGAGAATGGCATTGAAACATGTATAATATCATGTATGAAACGAGTCACCAGTCCAGGTTCGATACATGATACTGGATGCTTGGGGCTGGTGCACTGGGACGATCCAGAGGGGAGGGTATGGGGAGGGAGGAGGGAGGAGGGTTCAGGATGGGGAACACAGGTATACCTGTGCAGATTCATTTAGATATTTGGCAAAACTAATACAATATTGTAAAGTTTAAAAATAAAATAATAAAAAAAAAGAAACAGTGGGTTTGATAGTTTTGCAATATTATGCATGGGGCTTGCTGCTGAATTGGACATGGAGGGTGGGAGTGGGTGAGGCGGAGGAAAGCCGAGGTGTGAGTAACAGGGAATTTTCAGAGATGACTTCTAACTTAATCAAGAATTTTCCTGTAACTATATTTCAGGAGATGCAATTAAAACCAAAACATTTAAAAATTTTGTTTTAAAATTAGGCTAAACTAGGTAAATGCAAACAAATTTAAAACCGAGGGGGAAAGATTTTATTATTAGACTAAGTGGAACTCAAGCTTAGAAACCATTATATAATGTGAAGATGGATGATTTATTGCATTAATGACTAGGCAGCCATTAACATGGCAGCACCATGTATAGAACAGAACTTGTAGGAGATGTTCTGGTGTTGACTAGCAGAGGATCATATGAACAAAAATAACTGAAGACACTACATAAATCAGTCCTAAAGGAAATCAATCCTGAATATTCATTGGAAAGACTGTTGCTGAAGCTGAACCTCCAAAACTTTGGCCATGTGATGTGAAGAACCGGCTCATAGAAAAAGGCCCTGATGCTGGGAAAGATTGATGGTGGGGGAGGAGGTGGTGACAGAGGATGAGATGGTTGGATGGCATCACCGATTCAATGGACATGAATTTGAGCAAACTCTGGGAGATTGTGCAGGACAGGGAAGCCTGGCGTGCTACAGTCTATGGGGTCACAAAAAATCAGACACGACTGAGTGACTGAACAGCAACAACAACGTAAATAATAAAGAAAATCTTTATATATATATATATATACACACACACATACGTACACACACACACACATACACACACAGGCAAATAATAACACAAATGTAAATAATAAAGAAAATCTTATATATATATATATATATATATATACACACACACATACACATACATACACACACAGACAAATAACATACCATGTTCTCAAGTACACAGGGAACATTCATAAAAATTAGTGGGCCACAAAGTAAGCCTCAATAAATTCCAAAAGAGAGAGGATACAGTTAACATTTCCTGATCTGAATGTAATAAAACTGAGAAATTTATAATAAATAATCTAAAAAAAAATTCTTCCATCTGGAAATTAATTCTATCCAAAACTCTAGGAAATGATGGAGGAGGGGTCAAGATGGCAGAACAGTAGGACACAGGGCTCACCTTCCCCGAAAAACCCATTAAAGATACACCCCCACGTGGAGCAATGCCCACTGCAGACTGCAGAGTGTCATACAACGAAGAAAGAAAGACCCACACAAATTTGGGTTGGAAGGGAAGATAAAAGGTCAGGCCCTGTCCCCCTGGTTGGGGGAGGCAGAAGAGGAGGGTGTGATGCAGGCTCAGAGGTCCTTTCCGGGCAGGGAGCTGTTGGAGCCACATACTGGGTACTGCAGCCCTGGAGTCTGATGCCACAGACAGACTGGCTACTTGTGAGCTGAAGATGTGAGGGGAAGCACTGAGCTGATCTTTTGACCAACCCAGAGTACTAGGAGTTAAACACCTTTGCTGTTTAAAGCCAGTGAGATTTGAGGGCTGTTAGCCACTTCAGCGTAATTTCGTGAGATCATAATGCCCTTCGTAACACTGTTCCTGCTCCCCTGCAGCTTTGTTTCTTGCTATTTTTTTTTTTTTTTTTGCACTTTTCTTACATTCTCCCCAACATAACGCCTCCCTCAGTTCTCACTGCACTTTGTTATGGTGTTTTCATTAAATCCTGAGATGTTTCTCACCTCCATGACTTGGTTTATTCTGTTCCTTCCTCCTGGTTACTTCCTACTCAACCTACTCCACTCAACCATCACCTCATACACCTGCCCTCTCTTGGCCTCCTTCCCGCTCACATGTGCCTGCGTGCTAAGTCGCTTCAGTCTTGTGACTGAATACTTTGTGACTTTGTGACTCTGGACCATGGCCCTCCAGGCTCCTCTGTCCATGAGATTCTCCAGGCAAAAATGCTGGAGTGGGTTGCCACACCCTCCTCCAGGGGATCTTCCCGATCCAAGGATCAAGCCCGTTCGTTCCTCATATGTCTCCTGCATTGGCAGGTGGATTCTTTACCACTAGGACTACCTAGGAAGCCCCCTTCTCACACTCTTCATATACTTTCTCTATAATCCTACAAACAAATGTATATATTGTAAGAACTGTATTTACACATTAATTGCTCATTATTTCAAGATGTTTTTAGTTCCTTCAGCACAGGGACTGTCTTCCTCACCTTTATATTCCAGGCCCTTAGCACAATACTTGGCATACTTGGTGCTCAGTGAATGCTTATTGATAACCATTGCTAACTTTTCTTTTTTTAATTAATTTTTATTGGAGTATAGTCGCCTGACACTATTGTATTAGTTTCTTCTGTACAGTAAAATGAATTGGCTATATGTTTACATATAAACCCTCTTTTTTGGATTTCCTTCCCATTTCGGTCGCCTCAGAGCACTGAGTAGAGTTCCCTGTGTTATACACTAGGTTTTCATTAGTTATCTATTTTATCCATAGTATAAACAGTGTGTATATATGTGTGTGTATATATATATATGTATATTATATATATATATCAATCCCAATCTCCCAATTCATCCCACCCCCTGCTAACTTTTCTTTTAAAATAATATGTGACAAAACTAAATTAATTTAGAACTCAGATTAATGTCTTGACTAAATATGACAGATTCTTTCATTCATATTAAGCAACTGGGACTTCCCTGGTGGTCCAGTGGTTAAGACTTGGCCTTCCAATGAAGGACGTGTGAGTTCAATCTCTGGTGGGGGAGTCACTGTCCCGTATGCCTCATGGCCAAAAAATAACACTTAAAATAAGCAATATTGCAACAAATTCAATAAAGACTTTAAAAAATGGTTCACATAAAAAAAAATCTAAAGAACAAACTAAGCAACTGTTTGAAAGGGATTATGGAAATACCTAGAAATAGCTTTGAGAAGGACAGGTTGGATTGAAGGGCCTGGATGAAGTTTCTAACTACTCTACACAGATGGCTCCTCCTCCAGGCAGCCTTCTCTGACTCTTCCATGGGTGCTAAGTGGCTTTTGGCTTCCTTAGCATGCTGTGGATATTTGGTTATGGTATTTTCTATATCTTATATTTTTAGTTTACTTTCTGCTTCCCTCACTACATAGTAGATACAATGAGGGAATGACTCATGACTTTAATCTTTTCTTAAACATAAGAGGAGTCCTTTAAGTGACTAATGAATGAATAAGTTAATTTCGTTGGCAGTGATGCTCTTAAGAACACTCGGTGACATTTTTGACATTTCCTGGCATCACAATCCTAGATAGAGAACTACATATCCAAACACTGACTATCCATTGAAATTCAAATATCCATGTAACACTTGTCCAGGAAGTAATCTTATTAAGTAAAAGCTGATTATACCCAGCCATTTAAAAAAGTTCCCTTAAAATCAACAGTTTACTACAAGGTATGTGGAATGAGTATTTATTGGGTGAAGAAGACAGGGAAATTGATGGATGCAGGTAGAGAGGGCTTTGGGCAAAAGAACATATAGTTCTGTTTTTATAAGCACTCCTGCTAAAAATACACATAGAGAAAACACAGCTGTTAGAAAGGACATTGCAATAATTATAGAGCTCAGCATTAAAAGCTCTCTTTGCTTGAGGACCAATTCCTTTTTAAAACAGAGTAATTCATAGACTATAGTTCAAGAAATTAAATCAGAGTTCATCAGCACCCTGCACAAAAGCCTTCCAGCCTTTCATTATTCACGTGTCTTGCCACATGTGTACATGCACACCACACATGTACACAAACACCATTTCTTATTAAAAAGGCAATAAGCACAAAAGACACCTTTGAAAGACCACACCACACAGAGAAATCAAAGCACAAAGGATGTTGTCTTCCTGATACTCGAAAGGCAATATTGCAAAATGTTTGTCAAGTTATAATAACCTCAAATTATGGTTAATGTTTCCCTCTTATAGACCAGTGCTTTATTTTAAAATATGTTTTATGTGTTTAACATAAAAGAGAGAATTGTTTGTATCTCAGTAGTCCCCTATCAAGGAAAGATTTAGAACAGTAAACCCTGTGCCTTCCAGAAAACTAGATTTTGAAGGAACAAACAGTTTATTTAAAGAGGAAGGTGGTAGTTGCTGTTTAATCACTCAGTTGTGTCCGACCCTTTGCAACCCCATGGACTGCAGCACACCAGGCTTCCCTGTCCTTCACTATCTCCCGGAGTTTGCTCAAACTCATGTCCATTGAGTCAATGATGCCATCCAACCATCGTCCTCTGTCACCCCCTGAATATGGAGGAAGACACAAAAGGTGAAGTTGAAGGGATCAGATCATGAATGCCTTGTAGGTTAAACTACAGAACTGCTGGTTTCTTTTAGAGAGAAAGGGGGCATAGAAGGATGTCTTTGTGGCTTAGGTAGATCAC
Organism: Bos indicus x Bos taurus; assembly: GCF_003369695.1. Classification (NCBI taxonomy): domain Eukaryota; kingdom Metazoa; phylum Chordata; class Mammalia; order Artiodactyla; family Bovidae; genus Bos; species Bos indicus x Bos taurus. The sequence continues at coordinate 17,154,391 of NC_040087.1, read as the reverse complement.
TGAGGAAGCTTGGGAGAAGTGATAAAGCCAATTGGAGATACAGAATCAAATTTAGAGGTTACTGTTATAAGGGTAGACAAGAGTCAATGAAAGTCAGAAAACATGGCATATTAATAAGGGTCAGGTCAAGAGAAGGACTCGAAATGAGACCTATATGTGAGGTAAAATCAATCAACTATGTATTGAGTCTGGAGTGTGAAAGAGAGTGAAGAATTGTAGATTACTTTTCCGGCTTCTAGCCTGAGTGACAGGCCAATTGATTGAGGTAATGAAATAAAGACAAAAGGAGAACAGGTTTAGAGGAGAGTATGACAAATTTAGTTTTGGATATGCTGAGTTTGAGATTCTTACAGGACGGTCAAGGTGTATTTTGATATATGAGTCTGAGACTCCATGTGTGTGTGGCGGGGGGTTGCTTTGAAGTGAAAATGTAACTTTTGGAGCCATCAGTCTACAGGTAGTGACTCAAACCATAAATGTTGCATGGAATCACTCAGAATGAAGGAAGGGTATACAGCACCAAAAACACCTGTGGGCCAAAGGTTAAATCTGAGGAACTCCAAATAATAAGAATGGTGAAAATAATAGAAACCCACAAAGAAGATAGGAAGAAATATAGTTAGGTTCACAATGAACCAGAGACATCTAAGGAAGAGAATTTTAAGAAGGCGAGAAAGATAAAAAGTACCAAAAAATATCAGAATGGTCAAATAAAAATAGGACTAAAACATATTCATCAAGATATACAATTATTGAGTCATTAATGACACCAGCAAGCACAGTTTATTGTAGTTTGTGAGTTAAATGTGTCTTTGAAAAGTAGAGACAATTGCAGTCTATTGTTTTGAAATTTTGGCTGACATGAGTGCCTAATTTGCTATAGTAATTACATAGGTAGAGACTAGAAAGTTTTAAATTAGATTTTTGGGTGTTTTAGTTAACAACTGATTGAAAAAAAATCAAAGAAAATAAAAAGTGTCATCTAGTGGACCAAACCTCTTTAGTTTCTGAGCAATCATTTTACATGTTTCTCCTATAAAAAGATACTGTTTCTTTTCAGAGTTATCTTGATTCTATTTCAATTGAGGGCATAACTCCTAAATAGCCCAACAATCACTGAACACACTCATTCCTTTTATTATTTTTATTTCAGAATATGTCTCCAGATGTTCAGAGGAGCTGACTAATAGTGATGATTATATACCACAGTACAAGTAGTGGAATACAGAATTCTTAACATTTATTTCTATAGCGGTATCTTCATCTTATTTTTATCAAAATTAAGAAAAGACAAGCCCAGAAAAGCAGATCGTGTTCTAAGGAATTTGTAGCACATACAAGGAAGCTAAGTGCCTAGGGTCAGTTTTATTCCAAGCTAACATTTCTCCTGGTCAGGAAAGTTGCTGGGGACTGTTGGTGACAAACGTGAGAGGTCAACAATTTCCATCATCTTGAAATAAAAATATTTGGAATCCATAGAAGAATATTTTTAAAGAATTTTTTATATTTATTAATTATGTCTTCCTTCTTTTTTATAGAAATCCCTATAAGAATGCTAATATTTTAGAATGTTATATCCTTCCCTTCCCTCTGGCTGTGATTTGTCTTGTGAAGGGCTATATTTGTCAGGAGCAAGATACTCGGTGAAATTGAGTTGCATGTGATCTTACTCCAGAGCTAAATTGGTATAAATACTAAGGTGTTAACGAAGGCTTGCTTAGAAAGTTACAATGCCTGAAGTTCAAAACACCAATCTGAATCTCAGTGACTACAGGCTCTGAGAAGCAAATCTTGATTGCCAGATAGCAGTTATTGGCCCATCACACCTGTGCTGGGCCCTGATGCAGCCAGCTGGTTTGCCCAGAGACCCTTTACAGCTCTCATGAGACTGAGTTAGCCAACAAGTTGATTTGGGTTTTTCTGTAAGATGTTATGGAAAACCTGAACAAACTTGTTGGCAAACCCAATATTTCAGCACAGTTTTGAAATGTAGGGATTTGGAGAAAAGAGAAATAAGAATTCTGACTCTGCTACTTACTGTGTATGACCTTGGAAAAGTTCTCAGCCTCTGAATACCCATTAAAATGGGAAGAATATTAGCACTCTTAGGGCTGGGAAGAAAAATGAGTAATAACGGTAATTAACATCTAATAGATGTTCTATATTACCCTTATAATATTTTTCATTCATATCATCTGATTAGGTGGACATACCAGTTTTAAGATATGAAATAACATAGCTATCATGGTCACCATTGTCATTAGAACCATCCCTCACTGTCATCAACCTCTGACATTACTTGAAGGCTTGTTGAGAGCCAGTCTGTTGACGTCGTTCAGTGGCTAACTTGAGTCCGACTCTTTGTGACACCATGGACTGCAGCACACCAGGCTCCTCTGTTCTTCTCTGTCTCCTGGAGTTTGCTCAAATTCCTGTCCATTGAATCAGTGATGAGAGCCAGTTACCAGGAATATATAGGATCAATCAAGAAATATTAGACTGCCCTTCACAGATGGCCAGAGTGGTTGGAGAGTCAGGGCATACGTATAAAAAAAGGGTGAATACCAATGAAAGGGGACATATTTTCTGCATGTGGGCAATGCAGATAACAGTTTCCTAGGTACGTGATCACTGTGTCTGGGAGTGTATGAGGAGGACTTCTCTGTAAGAAATGATTTAAACTGCAGGAAAATGAGCATTATGGTTAAGAGGAAAAGCACAAGCAAAAGCATAGATTAAATTAAAAGTAGGGAAGGTTATGTGGACAGCCTAACTGCAGCAGAATATTTATATATGGCAATTGGATGATGAATTTAGAGACATGGACAGAGGCTTTTACAGTAGAAGCTAATTCTAGAATTAATCTTTAGAAGAGGCATACCTTCCCTGTAGTGCCTACTCTAGGTACTAAATCATTTCAGTGTTTAATTGAGGTATATCCAATCTAGATATTTATTATAATATCTGAAGAATTCTTAATCCAACATTTGATAAAGACTATCAAAAAATAAGAGCAGCACTGAATGGTAGTAGAAAGAACCAGGTACTTGATGGAGAGAAAGCATATTGAGTTCAAATCCTTCTTACTTTACTTTCTGGCTATAAACCCAGATAATGAGGCTCACTGTGAAGAAGTTTTGAAAATTAAGTGAGAAAATGAATGGCCCTATTTGAAATAAAGGAGAGCCTATATAGTCCATGGGGTCGCAAAGAGTCGGACACGATTGAGTGACTTTCACTCAAGAAATGTCAGCTTCTATGTATTTGCAACTAAGAAATTCCAGTCATTGGAATGAGAAAACCATGTAGTTAATTTGAGTATAATTATATACAACAATCTAGATAAGTATGTGAGGTGTTGCTGCTGCTGTTGCTGCTGCTGCTGCTGCTAAGTCGCTTCAGTCATGTCCGACTCTGTGCGACCCCATAGACAGCAGCCCACCAGGCTCCTCTGTCCCTGGGATTCTCCAGGCAAGAACACTGGAGTGGGTTGCCATTTCCTTCTCCAATGCATGAAAGTGAAAAGTGAAAGTGAAGTCGCTCAGTCATGTCCGACTCTTCGCAACCCCATGGACTGCAGCCTACCAGGCTCCTCCATCCATGGGATTTTCCAGGCAAGAGTACTGGAGTGGGTTGACATTGCCTTCTCCGATGTGAGGTGTTACAAACTTCCAATTCCTCTTTGCCAGGAATATATGAAAACCTTTAGGCAAGCATGTGTTTCAATGGCAGTCTGGTCTGGAGCTTTTGTCTTGAGTCTGTTGATCTCATTCATACCATGTGGTATTCTCTTAGAATGTTAGTTTCACTGGAATAGCCACTATAGTCATTGGCTCACTATCCTTTGAAGAATATCTCTGGTTACTGCATCTATGTCATCATGGGGATTTTGCGCCTCTCCAGTATGGTTTGCCAGTCCTACTGTGGATAACATCTCGATTCTTCCTGCAACACTATTCTGGTTCTTGAACGTATTCTAATCGCTTTTCATTTGTTCCTTGTTTTAGTATTATTCAATGACTGGAAATGTGGCTTCTGGGAAGGATAATAAATACCCCTGTCCTGGTGGGAAGAGTAATTGCCTTACTGAGGAAATGTGTTGGGGGAAAGGAAGGGGCCTGAGGAGAGGAAAAACAGAGCAATGCTTCTCTACACCTTTATCTTGCCTGAAGCTAACAGAAATATAACCTATCAGTCTTTGGTACAATAGGAAGATTCGTGCCAGGAAATCCATAAAGTTTTGTTCAGGGACTTTGGAATTCTTCAGGTCATGAGGAGAGTTCAGACTGATGAGATCAAAATAAGCTTTGGAGTAAGTTAGAACTGGGACCAGGTGAGCATTGCTCCTATGTCCATGCAACTGTCTCCTGGTTTTGTATTCTTAGCTGAGTCTCTTGGTCCTTGTCTATGTAAGGAGCAAAATGTTTGCATGTACTGAGTTGGCCAAAAAGTTCATTTGTATCTTCCCATACCATCGTACAGAAAAGATTGAGCTTTTTGGTCAACCCAATGACTCAGATGGTAAGGAATCTGCCTATGATGCAAGAGACATGGCTGTGATCCCTGGATCAGGAAGATCCCCTGGAGGAGAAAATGGCAACCCACTCAAATATTCTGGTCTGGAGAATCCCACGAACAGAGGATCCTGGTGGGCTATAGTCCATGGGGTCACAAAGGATCAGACACAATATACAATATTTCATAGCATGGAATTGTTTTTTGAAATCAGGATTAATAAACGTGAATTCAAGTAAATTTCTTGGCCTATTCCTGGCCCATAATAAGTACTCAATACATTCCACCTATTATTACATTACTATACAGATGTAGCTCAGGGTACCTCACCCAAGTAGACACAGTGGCAGAGCAGATTGTGAGCTGAGATTTGTCTCACTCTGAAACTGTTATTTCCACAGTACTACACTGCCAGTTCAAATGCTCTGATGCTCCAAAGCATTCGCTTTAAACATTTCACTGTTGAATCTTCCCTAGGGTACCCCCTTTTTATTGTTTGTTCTTCTGTACTTTCCTAAGAGTATTCCCAGGGCTTCCTTGGTGGCTCCTATGGTGAAGAATCTGCCTGCAGTTCGGGAGACCTGGGTTCAGTCTCTGGGTTGGGAAGATCCCCTGGAGAAGGGAATGGCAACCCACTCCAGTATACCTGCCTGGAGAATTCCATGGACAGAGGAGCCTAGAGAGCTACAGTCCATGGGGTTGTAAAGAGTCAGACATGACTGAGACTTGTACTGCATTTCCGGTCCATCAGTCTACTGAAGCAGCAAGCCAGAGGTACCAACACAGGGTCTGGGTGTGTATTTGAAAATCACATATGACATGCAATTTTTATGTTTTGAAAAGATACAACATACAAGCAAAAACAACTGTTGATCAAATAATTGAACAAAACATACTTCTCACAAAATAAAATAAAATGAAAATCGTACTGTAGAAAACTGAAAATATTTTTAGAATACAGTGTTAAATATTCTATTATTTCAAGTAGCTAACTTGAATGTAAATGGAAATAATATATATACAGATATATGCATACACATTCAATTTTAATTAGTATCTTAGGCATAGTGTTATACTTCATCACTTAAATTTTCTGATTTGTCCTGCCCTTGTCAAATATCGTTAATTTCATCCATATCTAGATTTTCAGCTCTTCATGGAATTTCAGAAATAAGTGAATTTTAACAATTTTCTTATATAACTTTGGCCCTTCTTTCCTCCTTTTTATATCAAATACTACATACAGGTTATGATTTTCATGGAATAAATATGGTTACCCTTCAGTATCTCCAAAGCATGCTTACATTTAGTTCTTTTTCAGTGTTTTTTTTTTTTTTTTTTTTTTACATTTGTATTGGAGTATAGTTGATTTGCAATGCTGTGTTAGTTTCAGGTATACAGCAAAGTGAATCAGTTATATGTTTATTACATATATCCACTATTTAGTTTTTTTTCCCAGATAGGCCGTTACAGAGTACAGAGTAGATGTCCCTGTGCTATACAGTAAGTCCTTATTAGTTATCTGTTTTATATATAGTAGTATGTATGTGTCAATCCCAATTTTCCAATTTATCTCTCTCCCTACCCCATAACCCCCTCCCTCATAACCATAAGTTTGTTTTTTACACCTGTAACCCTAGTCTGTTTTGTAGATAAGTTTATCTGTAGCCTTTCTTTTTTGGATTCCACATACAAGCAGTATCATATGATCGTTCTTTCTTGAGCTGACTTCACTCAATATGACAATCTCTAGGTGCATTCATCTGGCCACAAATGGCGTTATTTCATCCTTTTATGGCCAAGTAATATTCCGTTGTATACCATAGTTTGCTGTGGTAGTTAACTGTTACTTTACATGCTTGACAATAAGCCTTTTGGAGGTTGGTAATTTAGTGTTATCTGTAACATCTTACCATATGATCTGACAGTTGAGCTCCTAGTATAGTATCCAATGATTTAAAATCTTATTTCTACACAAAAATCTGTATGTGAATGTTTACAGCAGCTTTATTCATATCATTTAAAAACTAGGAGCAACCAAGACATCTTTTAATAGGTGTGTGGATAACTGTGGTCCATCTACACAGTAGTATACTATTCAATAATTTAAAAAGCTACCACACTGAAGACATGCATTAATTTTAAATGCATATTGTTAAGTGAAATAAGCCAATCTGAAAAAGCTACATACTGAATGGTTTCAATTACATGATTCTCTGTAAAAACGAGAAGTTAGAGACAGTAAACAGAGCAGCCAGTAATTGCCAAGAGTCCAGGGTTGGGAAGGAGGGTTAAATAGGTGAAGCTCAGGAAATACTTTTAGGGGATGAAACTATTCCATAGGATACTATAATGGTGGATATGACACTACCCACTGGTCAAAACTCAAAGAACTTTGTAGCATCAAGAGTGAACTTTAGTTTATAGAAATCTTAACAAAGCATTTAGGAGGTTCTGAGATTTCATGGTATAATGCAATATATGGGCCAAGAATCTAACTGAACTAAACTGATAAAAAACAACTTCACTGAGGAGGGGGTGGAGAAGGGATTGAAGTAATTAGCTTTGGAAATGAACCTTCTCTGAATAACTAGTGCAAAAGCAACTGTACATAAGCACCATCATCTCTACAGCTGGGGTACATGGTGGTACAGGTTCACAATTTTAACATTACTCTATGTATATGCTGGAATTAAACAATTAAGCAAATTGATGATTATGGTAAGAACCAGACTTCTCACTGTTGGAGCAGAAATTATAGCTAAGAAAGTGGAGAAGTTAGGAAGATCAACATGGTAATTGATTAGAGTTGGAGACAGTATGGGCCAATGTTTAGCTTAATACAGATACAGGTGGTTACACACAAAATATTTATAGGTATACACATACACACAGGTTAGTATAAACATATATTTCCTTGTTATATCAGTGAGGTACCATAGAAGTAAAGATACTCCAGGAGCAGCAAGCACATCTAATACTCAGCTCTTGGTTTTTAATGCTACTCATTGAAAATGAAAATTTTAAAAGGACTCCTTGGAGATATGACTGTGTCTTTGAATCTAGGACTGGGGCAGGAAATATGGAAGATGAGCCTGGAATTCTGGAACACAGTACCAGAAAGTAAGGAAGTACTAAGATGCACACGTATACACAGCCATACAGACACACATACACAATACACATTCCACAGTGCACGCTGAGAGTATGTCACGCAGACAGAGTTCTCAATGGCCAAAGCTAGAACAGTCTGAGCAACAAAATAAAGTATTGGATTAATAATGCAGAATACAAAATAAATATCTATGGGTTCAAATCAATATAAATGAATAATGAAATGGGGCATAAAAGATACATCTCTGCAGAATAATTCCAAACAATTGATGCTGGTAATCTTATATTTCCCTCGTGGAGACAAATTATAACTCTCCCTCCTTGAATGTGGGCTGTGCATACTGACCTCTTTCTAAAGAGTACAGCATAGATAGGGGAAAAAAGGTAACTTTATAGTGGAAACCTGTCCACAGGTGATCCATGAAAATATCCACAGTGAAAGGCGTCTTGAGAGCATATACCTTTGATATAATATGATGGGAATGTCACTTTGCCTCTGTCTTCTTCCTCCTCCAAATTTATAAATCCAGTCAAATCTTGAAAAATAAACAACAAAAAAATCTCCAAACAAATCCCAAGGGAGGAACATTCTATTAAATGTCTGACCAGTACTCCTCAAAGTTGTCTAAGTCATCAAAAATGAGGAAAGTTTGGGAAACTGTCAAAGCCTAGAGAAGCCTCATGTAGTACCTGGATGGGATCACAAGACAGAAAAAGGACATTGGGTTATAAACTAAGAAAATCTGTATGAAGTGTGAACTAAATTATGGATTTCAGTAAAAATTATCAATTTTGGTTCATTAATAGTGAAATCTGTACCATGTATCTTTAAGATGTTAATAAGAGGGGACCCATGGCAACTCACTGCAGTATTCTTGCCTGGAGAACCCCCATAGATGGAAGATAGTGGCCAGCTGCAGTCTATGGTGTCGCAAAATGTTGGACATGACTGAGTGACTAAGCATACACAAACAGTTTGGGGTATATGGAAACTTTCTGTAGTATCTTTGTAAGTATTATGTAAATCTAGGACTATTCCGTAATTTTATTTTTACATGTCAGTTGAGCACATCTGTGTATTTTTAACTCCTTGAAATGTGAGTTTAGTGAGCAATTTGTCTCATTTTACCACTGGATCCCCTACTGTTAGTTGCTCAGTCATGTCTGACTCTTTGCAACTCCATGAACTGTAGCCCACCAGGCTCCTTGTCCATGGGATTCTCCAAGCAAGAGTACTGGAGGGGGTAGCTGGCCTTTCCCTTCTCCAGGGGATATTGCTGACCTGGGATCAAACCCACATCTCCTTAATTGCAGATAGATTGTTTACCTTCTGAGCCACCAGGATCCCCTAAACAGTCCCTAAAACAGTATACTGCCTGGCATGTAGTAGATCCTCATTAAATACTTGCAGAATAGATAAAGAAAAACATTAATGCCATTATAGTATCAATTTAAGTAACTATCAATTGATTACTATACTACTATTTGTTATGTTATTAGTTTTATTTTGTAAGGTATATATTCTGTTCTGTAACCATAATTTCCAGAGTTAGTTTTATTTTTTTAATCACTTCTGTTTCTTTCCTGAGTTCTATATTATTGGTTTCCTCTTGGCTAACTGGAGTTATAATCAAGTAATTATTTTCAAAAATATTTCAAGTGTTGTATATCCCAAGTCTTGCAGATGCCAGAAGGTCTGTTGAAGGATGAGACGGTAAATAAGTTGCTGATTGTCACATTTCTTCAAAAGTTTGGAAAACTTCCTCTACTTTTCTGGCTTTAAAAGTGACTGTAGAGAAATCTGAGAATTTCTTGATTTTTCTACTTTGAATTTTTGTTCTTTTCTTGCTATCTGAAAAAAAAATTAATCTTATGTTTTTGAAGTCTATTTTAATTGTTCTGTCCAGTTTTCCTGGAACAGTGAATGCACTCTCATATACCTGAGAGTATGGTCTATGAAAACATGCTCAGCACCATTAATCTCACTTATAAGTGGAATCTAAAATAGTCAAACTCATAGAAACAGAGTATAATGGTGATTATCAGGATCTGGGATCATGAGGAAATGGGAGAGGTGTTGCTCAAGGAGTAAAAGTTTTCGGTTAAGCAATATGAATAAATTGTGGAGAACTAATGTGTAAATTGGAGAAGGCAATACCACCCCACTCCAGTACTCTTGCCTGGAAAATCCCATGGACGGAGGAGCCTGGAAGGCTGCAGTCCGTGGGGTTGCTAAGGGTCGGGCACGACAGAGCGACTTCACTTTCACTTTTCACTTTCATGCATTGGAGAAGGAAATGGCAACCCACTCCAGTGTTCTTGCCTGGAGAATCCCAGGGACGGGGGAGCCTGATGGGCTGCCGTCTATGGCGTCGCACAGAGTCAGACACGATTGAAGTGACTTAGCAGTAGCAATGTGTAAAATGGTGATTATAAGTAATAACACTATGCTGCTATGCTGTAGACATGAAATCTTCTAAGAGGGTAGATCCTAAGTGTTACCACAGGAAAAAAATAAATAATGGAAACTGTGTGAGATGATGGATATGCTACTTAGTTTGATTGTGGTGAATATTTCACCATGTATACCTGTATCAAATTATCAAGCTGCAGCTAAATGCATACAATTAAAAAACCCCAGAATTATCCCTTTTAAAGTTTCAATAGCAAATATACTCCCTACAGGATATACCTAGGAGTTGCATTGCTGTCAATTAATGTAATATCTCACAATTTTCTATATGTAAATAGGTCTTTACTGTTTATTGCTATTACTTTAAAAATTATAATTTTTTCTAGAACTCTCAGTTCTATGATCATATACACTGTTCTCTAAATTAGGACACATTTGGGAATAAAAGAATGCACTATCATTAATTACATGAAGACAGGAGACACAGTGAAGTTGGATATAAGGACAAACTCTACATGAATTATTTAGAAGTATATGTAAAATTTAACCACAGTAAATTATGTAATTTAAAATTATAGATATTTTTGTCTCCTTTTATAGGATACCAATTTTTTAAAGTTTTTCAAAGTATTTTATGACTCAAAATAAGGACAATGCAGTCTTTATTAGACTTCTCACTTAGGGGAGGACCTGGGCTCTTCTCCTTTGTTCTAGAATTTTTATAGACTCAAAAGCAAAACTTTGAACTCAAGGTTCATCAGGTGACTCCAAAGAAAATGCTCTCTTTTACTTGGCTTTCTATTTTTTTATTTATTTTTTTAAATTTTTATTTTATTTTTTAAATTTACAATATTGTACTGGTTTTGCCATATATCAACATGAATCCGCCACAGGTATACACGTGTTCCCCATCCTGAACCCTCCTCCCTCCTCCCTCCCCGTACCACCCCTCTGGGTCGTCTCAGTGCACCAGCCCCAAGCATCCAGTATCGTGCATCAAACCTGGACTGGCGACTCATATCATATATGATATTATACATGTTTATTTTATTTTATTTTATTTTTAAACTTTACAATATTGTATTAGTTTTGCCAAATATCGAAATGAATCCGCCACAGGTATACACATGTTCCCCATCCTGAACCCTCCTCCCTCCTCCCTCCTCATACCATCCCTCTGGGTCGTCCCAGTGCACCAGCCCCAAGCATCCAGTATCGTGCATCGAACCTGGACTGGCAACTCGTTTCATACATGATATTATACATGTTTCAATGCCATTCTCCCACATCTTCCCACCCTCTCCCTCTCCCACAGAGTCCATAAGATTGTTCTATACATCAGTGTCTCTTTTGCTGTCTCGTACACAGGGTTATTGTTACCGTCTTTCTAAATTCCATATATATGCATTAGTATACTGTACTGGTGTTTTTCTTTGTGGCTTACTTCACTCTGTATAATAGGTTCCAGTTTCATCCACCTCATTAGAACTGATTCAAATGTATTCTTTTTAATGGCTGAGTAATACTCCATTGTGTATATGTACCACTGCTTTCTTATCCATTCATCTGCTGATGGACATCTAGGTTGCTTCCATGTCCTGGCTATTATAAACAGTGCTGCAATGAACATTGGGGTACACGTGTCTCTTTCCCTTCTGGTTTCCTCGGTGTGTATGCCAAGCAGTGGGATTGCTGGATCATAAGGCAGTTCTATTTCCAGTTTTTTAAGGAATCTCTACACTGTTCTCCATAGTGGCTGTACTAGTTTGCATTCCCATCAACAGTGTAAGAGGGTTCCCTTTTCTCCATACCCTCTCCAGCATTTATTGCTTGTAGACTTTTGGATCACAGCCATTGTGACTGGCGTGAAATGGTACCTCATAGTGGTTTTGATTTACATTTCTCTGATAATGAGCGATGTTGAGCATCTTTTCATGTGTTTGTTAGCCATCTGTATGTCTTCTTTGGAGAAATGTCTATTTAGTTCTTTGGCCCATTTTTTGATTGGGTCATTTATTTTTCTGGAGTTGAGCTGTAGGAGTTGCTTGTATATTTTTGAGATTAGTTCTTTGTCAGTTGCTTCATTTGCTATTATTTTCTCCCATTCTGAAGGCTGCCTTTTCACCTTGCTAATAGTTTCCTTTGATGTGCAGAAGCTTTTAAGTTTAATTAGGTCCCATTTGTTTATTTTTGCTTTTATTTCCAATATTCTGGGAGGTGGGTCATAGAGGATCCTGCTGTGATATATGTCAGAGAGTGTTTTGCCTATGTTCTCCTCTAGGAGTTTTATAGTTTCTGGTCTTACGTTTAGATCTTTAATCCATTTTGAGTTTATTTTTGTGTGTGGTGTTAGGAAGTGTTCTAGTTTCATTCTTTTACAAGTGGTTGACCAGATTTCCAAGCACCACTTGTCAAAGAGATTGTCTTTAATCCATTGTATATTCTTGCCTTCTTTGTCAAAGATAAGGTGTCCATATGTACGTGGATTTATCTCTGGGCTTTCTATTTTGTTCCATTGATCTATATTTCTGTCTTTGTGCCAGTACCATACTGTCTTGATAACTGTGGCTTTGTAGTAGAGCCTGAAGTCAGGTAGGTTGATTCCTCCAGTTCCATTCTTCTTTCTCAAGATAGCTTTGGCTATTCGAGGTTTTTTGTATTTCCATACAAATTGTGAAATTATTTGTTCTAGCTCTGTGAAGAATACCATTGGTAGCTTGATAGGGATTGCATTGAATCTATAAATTGCTTTGGGTAGTATACTCATTTTCACTATATTGATTCTTCCAATCCATGAACATGGTATATTTCTCCATCTATTAGTGTCCTCTTTGATTTCTTTCACCAGTGTTTTATAGTTTTCTATATATAGGTCTTTAGTTTCTTTAGGTAGGTATATTCCTAAGTATTTTATTCTTTCCATTGCAATGGTGAATGGAATTGTTTCCTTAATTTCTCTTTCTGTTTTCTCATTATTAGTGTATAGGAATGCAAGGGATTTCTGTGTGTTGATTTTATATCCTGCAACTTTACTATAATCATTGATTAGTTCTAGTAATTTTCTGGTGGAGTCTATAGGGTTTTCTATGTAGAGGATCATGTCATCTGCAAATAGTGAGAGTTTTACTTCTTTTCCAATTTGGATTCCTTTTATTTCTTTTTCTGCTCTGATTGCTGTGGCCAAAACTTCCAAAACTATGTTGAATAGTAATGGTGAAAGTGGGCACCCTTGTCTTGTTCTTGACTTTAGAGGAAATGCTTTCAATTTTTCACCATTGAGGATAATGTTTGCTGTGGGTTTGTCATATATAGCTTTTATTATGTTGAGGTATGTTCCTTCTATTCCTGCTTTCTGGAGAGTTTTTATTATAAATGGATGTTGAATTTTGTCAAAGGCTTTCTCTGCATCTATTGAGATAATCATATGGTTTTTATTTTTCAATTTGTTAATGTGGTGTATAACATTGATTGATTTGCGGATATTGAAGAATCCTTGCATCCCTGGGATAAAGGCCACTTGGTCATGGTGTATGATCTTTTTAATGTGTTGTTGGATTCTGATTGCTAGAATTTTGTTAAGGATTTTTGCATCTATGTTCATCAGTGATATTGGCCTGTAGTTTTCTTTTTTTGTGGGATCTTTGTCAGGTTTTGGTATTAGGGTGATGGTGGCCTTGTAGAATGAGTTTGGAAGTTTACCTTCCTCTGCAATTTTCTGGAAGAGTTTGAGTAGGATAGGTGTTAGTTCTTCTCTAAATTTTTGGTAGAATTCAGCTGTGAAGCTGTCTGGACCTGGGCTTTTGTTTGCTGGAAGATTTTTGATTACAGTTTCAATTTCCATGCTTGTGATGGGTCTGTTAAGATTTTCTATTTCTTCTGGTCCAGTTTTGGAAAGTTGTACTTTTCTAAGAATTTGTCCATTTCTTCCACGTTGTCCATTTTATTGGCATATAATTGTTGATAGTAGTCTCTTATGATCCTTTGTATTTCTGTGTTGTCTGTTGTGATCTCTCCATTTTCATTTCTAATTTTATTGATCTGATTTTTCTCCCTTTGTTTCTTGATGAGTCTGGCTAATGGTTTGTCAATTTTATTTATCCTTTCAAAGAATCAGCCTTTGGCTTTGTTGATTTTTGCTATGCTCTCTTTTGTTTCTTTTGCATTTATTTCTGCTCTAATTTTTAAGATTTCTTTCCTTCTACTAACCCTGGAGTTCTTCATTTCTTCCTTTTCTAGTTGCTTTCGGTGTAGAGTTAGGTTATTTATTTGACTTTTTTTCTTGTTTCTTGAGGTATGCCTGTATTGCTATGAACTTTCCCCTTAGGACTGCTTTTACAGTGTCCCACAGGTTTTAGGTTGTTGTGTTTTCATTTTCATTCGTTTCTATGCAAATTTTGATTTCTTTTTTGATTTCTTCTGTGATTTGTTGGTTATTCAGCAGCATGTTGTTCAGCCTCCATATGTTGGAATTTTTAATAGTTTTTCTCCTGTAATTGAGATCTAATCTTACTGCATTGTGGTCAGAAAAGATGCTTGGAATGATTTTATTTTTTTGAATTTACCAAGGCTAGATTTATGGCCCAGGATGTGATCTATCCTGGAGAAGGTTCCATGTGCACTTGAGAAAAAGGTGAAATTCAGTGTTTTGGGATGAAATGTCCTGTAGATATCAATTAGGTCTAACCGGTCTATTGTATGGTTTAAAGTTTGTGTTTCCTTGTTAATTTTCTGTTTAGTTGATCTATCCATAGGTGTGAGTGGGGTATTAAAGTCTCCCACTATTATTGTGTTATTGTTAATTTCTCCTTTCATACTTGTTAGCATTTGTCTTACATATTGCGGTGCTCCCGTGTTGGGTGCATATATATTTATAATTGTTATGTCTTCTTCTTGGATTGATCCTTTGATCATTATGTAGTGACCTACTCCTGCTTTCTTTTGGTCCCTATTTGCATGGAAAATCTTTTTCCAGCCCTTCACTTTCAGTCTGTATGTGTCCCCTGTTTTGAGGTGGGTCTCTTGTAGACAACATATGTAGGGGTCTTGTTTTTGTATCCATTCAGCCAGTCTTTGTCTTTTGGTTGGGGCATTCAACCCATTTACGTTTAAGGTAATTACTGATAAGTATGAGCCCATTGCTATTTACTTTATTGTTTTGGGTTCGAATTTATACACTGTTTTTGTGTTTCCTGTCTAGAGAATATCCTTTAGTATTTGTTGGAGAGCTGGTTTGGTGGTGCTGAATTCTCTCAGCTTTTGCTTGTCTGAAAAGCTTTTGATTTCTCCTTCATATTTGAATGAGATCCTTGCTGGGTACAATAATCTGTTTAAATTTATGATTCTCCAAATAATTGTTTTTGATTGGAGTACAGTTGACTTACAATATCATGTTAGTTTCGGGTATACAACACAGTGTCGGTGTATAGCACAGTGAGTGTGTGTGTGTGTGTGTGTATTCTTTTTCAGATTGTTTCTGAAAACACATTTTTTTTTTTCAGATTGTTTCTCCTTATAGATTATTACAGAATACTGAGACAAGTTTCCTGTGCTATATGGTAGGTCCTTATTGGTTATCTATTTTATATATAGTAGTGTAAATATTGGAGAAGGAAATGGCAACCCACTCCAGTATTCTTGCCTGGAGAATCCTGTGGATGGAAGAGCCTGGTGGGCTGCTGTCCATAGGTTTACACAGAGCCGGACAAGGCTAAAGCGACTTAGCATGCATGCATGCATTGGAGAAGGAAATGGCAACCCACTCCAGTATTCTTGCATGGAGAATCCCAGGGACAGAGGAGCCTGGTGGGCTGCTGTCCATAGGTTTACACAGAGCCGGACAAGGCTAAAGCGACTTAGCATGCATGCATGCATTGGAGAAGGAAATGGCAACCCACTCCAGTATTCTTGCATGGAGAATCCCAGGGACAGAGGAGCCTGGTGGGCTGCCGTCTATGGGGTTGCACAGAGTTGGACACGACTGAAGTGACTCAACAGCACAGCAGCAGTGTAAATATGTTAATTCCATTCTCCTAATTTATCCTGCCCCCATTACTCTTCAATAACTGTAAGTTTGTTTTCTATGTGTGTGGGCCTATTTCTGTTTTGTAAATAAGCTCATTTGTATTTTTTTTTTTCAGATTCCATATGTAAGTGATACCATATGATATCCATCTTTCTCTTGTCTGACTTACTTCATTTAGTATGATAATCTCCAGGTCCATCCATATTGCTGCAAATGCATGATTGCATTCTTTTTTATGGCTGAGTAATATTCTATCGTATGTATGTATCACATTTTCTTTATTCATCTGTTGATGGGCATTTAGGTTGCTTTCTTTTCTTGGCTATTACAAATGCAGCAATGGAAATGCTAATTTGAAAACTGTAATTCTATAATTCTTCTGCTTCTGAAGATTTTTTACTTAATAAATAGCACAATGTACTGTTTTTTTTTTTAATTTTGTTTTATATTGGAGTACAATTGATTAGCAATATTGAGTTAGTTTCAGGTATACGGCAGAGTGGTCCAGTTATATATGTACATGTATCTGTTCTGTTTCAAATTCCTTTTCCACTTAGGTTATTACAGTGTATTGAGAGGAGTTCCCTGTGCTACATAGTAGGTCCTTGTTGATTATCTATTTTAAATACAGCCGTGTGTACATATCAATCCCAAATTCTGAGTCTATCCCTCGCCTGTCCCCACCCTTCCTCTCTGGTAACCAGAAGTTCCTTCTCTAAGTCTATGATTCTGTTTTGTAAATAAGGTCCTTGGATCACTTTTTTTTTTTGAGAGTCCACATAAAAGTGATATCTACTTCTGCTTTATTGACTATGCCAAAGCCTTTGACTATGTGGATCACAACAAAGTGTGGAAAATTCTTAAAGAGATGGGAATACCAGACCACCTGACTTGCCTCCTGATAAATCTGTATGCAGGTCAAGAAGGAACAGTTAGAACCAGACATGAAACAATAGACTGGTTCCAAAACAGGAAAGGAGTACATCAAGGCTGTATATTGTCATCCTGCTTATTTAACTTATATGCAGAGTACATCATGAGAAACGCTGGGCTGGAAGAAGCACAAGCTGGAATCAAGAATGCCAGGAGAAATATCAATAACCTCAGATATGCAGATGACACCACCCTTATGGCAGAAAGCAAAGAACTAGAGCCTCTTGATGAAAGTGAAAGGGCAGAATGAAAATTCTAGCTTAGAGCTCAACATTCAGAAAATGAACATCATGGCATCTGTTCCCATCACTTCATGGCAAATAGATGGGGAAACAATGGAAACAGTGACAGATTTTATTTTAGGGGGGCTCTAAAATCACTGCAGATGGTGACGGCAGCCATGAAATTAAAAGATGCTTGCTCCTTGGCAGAAAAGTTATGACCAACCTGGACAGCTTATTAAAAAGCAGAGACATTACTTTGCCAGCAAAGGTCTGTCTGGTCAAGGCTATGGTTTTTCCAGTAGTCATGTATGGGTGTGAGAGTTGGACTATAAAGAAAGTTGAGTGCTGAAGAATTGCTTTTGAATTGTGGTGTTGGAGAAGACTTGAGAGTCCCTTGGACAGCAAGGAGATCCAACCAGTCCATCCTAAAGGAGATCAGTCCTGTATATTCATTGGAAGGACTGATGCTGAAGCTGAAGCTCCAATACTTTGGCCACCTGATGTGAAGAACTGACTCATTTGAAAAGACCCTGATGCTGGGAAAGATTGAAGGTGGGAAGAGAAGGGGACGACAGAAGATGAGATGGTTAGATGGCATCACTGACTCAATGGGCATGAGTTTGAGTAAACTTTGGGAGTTGGTGATGGACATGGAAGCCTGATGTGCTGCAGTCCATGGGGTTACAAAGAGTCGGACACGACTGAGTGACTGAACTGAACTGATAAGTGATATCATATGATATTTGTCTTTCTCTGACTTATTTCGCTTAGTATGATGATCTCCAGGTCCATCCATGTTGCTGCAAATGACATTATTTTATTCTTTTTAATGGCTGAGTTATATTCCATTGTATATATGTACCACATCTTCTTTATCAATTCGTCTGTTGGTGGATATTTAGGTTGCTTCTGTGTCTTGACTATTGTAAACAGTGCCTCAGTGAACACTGGGGTGCATGTGTTCTTTCAACCATGTTTTTCTCTGTATATATTCCCTGGAGTAGAATTGCTGGCTCATATGGTGGTTCTATTTTTAGCCTCTTATGGAACCTCCATACTGTTCTCCATAGTGGCTGCACCAATTGATATTCCCATCAACAATGCAGAAGGGTTTCTTTTTCTCCACACCCTCTCCTTTTTAAAATTTTTCTCATAAATATTTTATCCAACATGTTAATTTGAAGGGTTCATTATATTTAGTTCACTATACTACAAGCAATGGATATCATATATTTATAGACGTGGAAATTAAGCAATCTGTCCAAGATCATGCTTCTAACAAACATGAAAATCAAGGTTAGACATGATGTGCTTTTTTGCCCCACTAACCTTTGCTGCCTACCACTGTAACAGCTTTTATTCCTGCCAAAATTGCATGTCTGCAGTTGGACGAAGAAGATGAAGTTGCTACAGGGGAGGTCGTCCTTTGATCTCACAATTCTATTTGGAAAGCAATGTGTACTTGGCAGGCTAGAACTGCCATCCCAACTCTTGTGCTAAATTCCCCATGGCCATTGAAGAGCCCATGAAACTAATTATTTCTAAGGGCTTCTCAGGTGGTGCTAGTGGTAAAGAATCCACTTGCCAGTGCAGGAGATGTAAGAGACAGAGGTTCGATCCCTGGACCAGGAAGATTCCTGGAGAAGGAAATGGCAACTCACTCCAGTATTCTTGCCGGGAGAATCAAGTGGACAGAAGAGCCTGGTGGGCTACAGTCCATGGGGTTGCAAAGAGTCGGACATGACTGAGCATCTGAGAAAGAGGCTTTGAGCTTCTTCAAAGGAAATTACACCTGTAGCTTTCATGACTTCTTTTTGGCTCTAGGCTACTTTTTAATTTTTAATGAAAATTCATATGTACTGGAGTCCGGCCAGTTTTGGTTTTTGATAGTCTTCATTTTATGACTGAGCTTTTATGACCAATGGATCAGAAAGGTACTTTCTCAAAGAGAAGACAGCACTGAGCACTGTGGCCTGTCACACATGATGTAGCTCTTGTTATTAGCATGTAGCCCATTTCTTATGAAAACTTTTCATTGCTTTGCAGAAAAATTTTTGTTTTGCTAGTTCTCAGAAAACCTAGAATAGTGCTGGAAACATTGTAGATTCTCTGTAAGTACTGTTGACTCTGGTTAGATTTAATTTTCAGTTCAGCTACCAAACGAATAAACGTACAGTATCTTGTCTAATCTGTATTATCCCATCTCCTTTGCCAGTAAGTCTGACTCCATGAGTCATTGGCCTAACTTCCTCAGCCTGAAAGCCAGGTTAATTTTGCAAACATCAATCATCTCCTTTGGGACAAATATAGATAAAGTGGATAAAATCTAAAGGAGAAAAAATTGAAATAAACATTAAGAATGAACAACGGCTCAGAGGGCTGGAAGATGCAAGTCAGAGGAAAGAGTATTACAACTCATGTTTGGTTGTGGGCTCAGCTTTTGGAAAATATATTTGATTACTGAGAGTATGTAGTTTTAATTCTGGAAGCAGTCATAAATTTAGCACATCAGAAGCCTAAAAAGAGTGAAAGCAGAATTTATAGGAATTTGGAATATGACACAGACATAGCAAATTGGGATTGCAATTCAGGACACCTCCACTCTACTGCTGGCTGTAATACTTGCAGTAAATAACTCCTCTCTGAGCTTCTTGTCCTTATCTGTGAAATAAGTGGATTGGGCTCTAGTTTCTTGACTCCTGTTGGAATGTGTATGTACTGTACAATCCTTCCTGCTCTCCTTTGCTATTTTTAAGGACTTTGTACCAACCCAGTTTAATACTGTGGATTGTGTGCATTCCTCTCACATCATATCTTCTGTGTTTCCATAGTTTGGGGATTTCCTGCATTTTTTTCCAGTAAAAGTCCCTACCACCAATAGAGATCTATGGCTTTATGTGTCTGGATTCTTTGGGTATAAGCAACAGAAACAGATCCAGTTAATTTAAATCATATATGTCTGTCTTGGGAGGAAATGGAATGACTGTAAGAACCCAAGGAAAGATAAAGGAAGAACACTTTTCTCAAATTATTTTTTCCCCAGGAAACAGAAGCTGATTGACTCAGCTTAGGATACATGCCCAGGGCAGGTAAGAGAAGGGATTCTTTAATTATCTTTTTCATCCAGACTGAGCTATGGAAAAGCAGCCTATTTGCTTAAAAGGAAGATTAGGTGCTGCCACTAAAAGAAGGTAGGGTGAGCAAGCAAATCCAAAGGTATCTTTGCTATGATTTTGTATTTATGTAAATAAATTGCTTGTCAATAATCACATTAAACTTTTTCAGAGAACTTGTACAGGAAAATTGATGAGCATGAAAAGAAGTGGCGATTATCTGCATTTTTAATGATGTCACAGAGAAGATCTAAATGTTTACCAATATAAACATAATAGCCATCAGCTTGTCTAACTTGGTTTGGCTTTCCATTTTCATCTGTAAAATAGTAGGCTCATTATTATCACCCTTATCTAAACTATTGAATATAGTTTAGAGCACAGCTTAG
This sequence comes from Bos indicus x Bos taurus, assembly GCF_003369695.1. Taxonomy (NCBI): domain Eukaryota; kingdom Metazoa; phylum Chordata; class Mammalia; order Artiodactyla; family Bovidae; genus Bos; species Bos indicus x Bos taurus. The sequence goes on along the minus strand of NC_040087.1, from coordinate 17,133,668 downwards.
AGCTTGTTAGAACAGGCTTGGAGCCTGTTCTCTTTAGTTTTATATGACAAGGGAGTCAGAATCATTCTCCATCTCCTTAGTGGGTGAATCAGACTAATGGCACAGGATTCTGGGATACAAGAATAGATTCCCAGCATGGGCTATTAGCATTTAGTTCTCTGTACAGGATATCAGATCAGTTCAGTTCAGTTGCTCAGTCGTGTCTGACTCTTTGTGACCCCATGGACTGCAGCACACCAGGCTTTCCTGTCCATCACCAACTCCTGAAGCTTGCTCAAATTCACATCCATTGAGTCAGTGATGCCATCCAACCATCTCATCCTCTGTAGTCCCCTTCTCTTCCTGCCTTCAGTCTTTCCCAGCATTAGGCTCTTTTCAAATGAGTCTTTTTCAAATGAGTTCTTTGCATCAGGTGGCCAAAATATTGGAGCTTCAGCTTCAACATCAGTCCTTCCAATGAATATTCAGGGTAGATATTCTTTAGGATTGACTAGTTTGATCTCCTTTCAGTCCAAGGGACTCTCAAGAGTCTTCTCCAATACCACAGTTCAAAAGCATCGATTCTTCGGCACTCAGCTTTCTTTATAGTTCAACTCTCACATCCATACATGACTACTGGAAAAACCATAGCTTTGACTAGATGGACCTTTGTCAGCAAAGTAATGTCTCTGCTTTTTAATATGCTATCTAGGTTGGTCATAGTTTTTCTTCCAAGGAGCAAGTGTCTTTTAATTTGAAGGCTGCAGTCACCATCTGCAGTGATTTTGGAGCCCAAGAAAATAAAGCTGTCACTGTTTCCCTTGTTTCCCCATCTTTTTGCCATGAAGTGATGGGACCGGATGCCATGATCTTCATTTTTTGAATGTTGAGTTTTAAGCTAGCGTTTTCACTCTGCCCTTTCACTTTAATCAAGAGGCTCTTCAGGGGGCGCCACCTGCATATCTGAGGTTATTGATATTTCTCCCAGAAATCTTGATTTCAGCTTGTGTTTCATCCAGTCCAGCACATTTCTCATGATGTATTCTGCATATAAGTTAAATAAGCAGGGTGATGATATTTAGCCTTGACATACTCCTTTCCCATTTTGGAACCAGTCCATTGTTACATGTCTGGTTCTAACTGTTGCTTCTTGACCTGCATACAGATTTCTCAGGAGGCAGGTAAGGTGGTTAGGTATTCCCATCTCTTGAAGAATTCCCCACAGTCTATGGTGATCACGCAGTCAAAGGTTTTAGTGTAGTCAATGAAGCAGAAGTAGATGTTTTTCTGGAACTCTCCTTTTTCAATGATCCAGTGGATGTTAACAATTTGATCTCTGGTTCCTCTACCTTTTCTAAATCCAGCTTGAACCTCTGGAAGTTCATGGTTCATGTACTGTTCAAGCCTGGCTTGGAGGATTTTGAGCATTACTTTGCTAGCGTGTGAGATGAGTGCAATTGTGTGGTAGTTTGAACATTCTTTGTCATTGTCTTTCTTTAGAATTGGAATGAAAACTGTCCTTTTCCAGTCCTGTGGCCACTGCTGAATTTTCCAAATTTGCTGGCATATTGAGTACAGCACTTTCACAGCATCATATTTTGGAATGTGAATTATCTCAGATGAAATTCCATCACCTCCACTAGTTTTGTTCGTAGTGATGCTTCCTAAGGCCCACTTGACTTTGGACTGCTGGATGTCTGGCTCTAGGTAGTGATTATACCATCATGATTATCTGGGTCATGAAGATCTTTTTTGTATAGTTCTGTGTATTCTTGCCACCTCTTCTTAATATCTTCTGCTTCTGTTAGGTCCGTACCATTTCTGTCCTTTATCGAGCCCATCTTTGCATGAAATGTTCCCTTGGTATCTCTAATTTTCTTGAAGAGATCTCTAATCTTTCCCATTCTGTTGTTTTCCTGTATTTCTTTGCACTGATCACTGAGGAAGGCTTTCTTATCTCTCCTTGCTATTCTTTGGAACTCTGCATATCTTTATATCTGCATATCTGTATATCTTTCCTTTTCTCCTTTGCCTTTTACTTCTCTTCTTTTCTCGGCTATTTGTAAGGTTTCCTCAGACAATCATTTTGTCTTTTTACATTTCTTTTTCTTGGGGATGGTCCTTGATCACTGTCTCCTGTATAATGTCATGAACCTCTGTCCGTAGTTCTTCAGGCACTCTGTCTATCAGATCTAATCCCTTGACTCTATTTGTCACTTCCATTGTATAATTGTAAGGGATTTGATTTAGGTAAAAGATATAAATCTTTTCATAAAGGATAGAAATTCAAGTAAAACACATCAGTTTACTCTCTTGGGTTGTCCATGGCGATATAATTGTAAGAGTTAATCAACAGTTCACTCCGGTGCTTCAGGCCATTATAATCCACCAACAGTTTTCACACATGAATGAATTTTCTTGCCTCTATCATCATAGTCAAATTAGTAGCACCAAAGGCATGAATTATGGTTTAATAAAATCTGACTGGCAATGGCAACCCACTCCAGTACTCTTGCCTGGAAAATCTCATGGACGGAGGAGCCTGGTGGGCTGCAGTCCATGGGGTCGATAAGAGTCGGACACGACTGAGTGACTTCACTTTCACTTTTACCTTTCATGCATCGGAGAAGGAAATGGCAACCCACTCCAGTGTTCTTGCCTGGAGAATCCCAGGGACGGGGGAGCCTGGTGGGCTGCCATCTATGGGGTCGCAGAGTCGGACACGACTGAAGCGACTTAGCAGCAGCAGCAAAATCTGACTTTAACACTTATACACTGGTTGAAAAAAAATGAGTTTTGCCTATTTGTTTACCTTCTCATTTTTGAAATTGTTTTTGTAAACCCATAGTATTTACGTACTAAGAGGAAATGTTCTCTCTGAGAACACTTACAGAAATTTGTATTGATCATCTTATTTTCTCCTGAAGATAAATTGGGTGTTAATAATCACATTAAACTTTTTGGGAAAACTTGTATGGGAAAATTCATGGTCATAGAAAAGCAGTAGCAATTATCTCCATTTTTAATGATGTCATAGAAGTGATCTAAATGTTTGCCGAAATATAAATAATAACCATCAGCTTTACTAACTTGTTTGGCCTTTCATTTTCATCTATAAAATAGTAGATGCACTATTATCCTAATCAAAACCATCTATTAATTATAGCTTATAGCACAGCATAGAGCTTGTTAAACAGACATGATTCTTTCCATTATTGCCAAGTATTAATATTTAACAAGAGACCTCCTTTGAATTTGAGTGAATCATCATAACACTTAGGGCCTGCACATGTAAATATTTTAATTTTTTTCAAGAGGAAAGTGGGGTTCAGACCAGTGAATCTTGGAGATAGTAAGATATGCTGATTCATTCCTGTGTGTGCCATCTCTCAGATCTGAATTTTAAACTCTGAACACCAACGCTGTCAGTCTCTCAAAAGATAGGCAGGTCTGGAATCACAGCCAATCCTGCTTTTATTCACATTCTATAGCTCAGAGAAGCATTCTCTCCTGTCAACTTTATAAAGAATGGGACGTAATTTCCATTTGCCTGCCTGGATGACAATCACTGGATTCTTAGAGTGATTTTCCCCATAGGCATAACATTAACACAGACTGTACGTGTACATATAGACCCATTCGTGTTCATCACATCCCCAGGGCATTTCATATATATTAATAGTTTGGTTTCCATGCAGGGTGAATCGAGACTCCTTTCCAGGCTGCGTTTTCAGAGTGGGCATTGTGTTGTTGAGCTCTTGCTGTTTCTCATGGTGAGAACGTATTTAAAACCCCAGGTACCACTTTTCTAAATTCAAGGCCTCTCTATCCAGTAGCTGCAACTGAATTGAATCTAGAGGACTGAAACCTTTGTTTGAAATTAAAAAAAAATAATAATATCTATTATTTGGAGACTTAATGGCAGACTTTAGGCATCTGAATGAATAACCTGAGCATCATTTTCTGTAACAGAAAGGAACCTCAGCATATTGTCAATGGCAAATAACAACAACAAAAACAGCATTCTAGCTGAGAGGCTGGAGACACGCTTGAACAGATGATTGACTGCATCAGACAGAGCTCAGCATCTCTGGCTGCAAAGTCTAAATGATGATGACCATATCCTAAATATATGTGTCCCCCAGTTTGTACTTGGGGCCCTGGGGACTCAGTTTTGCATGCCTATAAAGTTTGACATAAACAGAATTATCCAATCCTATGACAGCTATACTACCCTGTCTTGTCCTAAGAATAGATGACTAGAAGCTCTGTTGTAGGATTTCAAGTTCCATTTCAGTGGCATTTCTCCAATTAACTTCCTTCTACCCTCCCCTCACTCTCTTTAGGCAGCTTGGGTTTCCATCATTGGTATCTTCTTGCACCCATCCTCGTCACATGAACAAAGTTACTAATAAGGTCTAGGATTAGCTACGTCTCAATTGTAAGGTGACTTTGAAAAGGACTCTTAGAAGTTATTTATTCAGTCCCTGGAGTAGAATCTAAGAGGGACTGCCATGTGTTAAAGTTTCAATTACTGTTTGGTGATTAATGACAACATATTAATATTTTACTGCTTTATTAACAGATGGACACTGTAAATATATACCAGAAAATGTGAAAGAATGGAAATGTGAGTAACTTTCTTGATTGTGGGCACACATAGTGGACACAGCGTGTAAGTCTAGGCATGGGTTAGAAACACAGAGCATCTCTCCTTCCTACACAAACCATTTTCCATAGTAACTAGTAAAATTCAGTTTCATAAAATAGAGTATGGATGTTGCTGCTGCTGCTAAGTCACTTCAGTCATGTCCAACTCTGTGCGACCCCAGAGACGGCAGCCCACCAGGCTGCCCCGTCCCTGGGATTCTGCAGGCAAGAACACTAGAGTGGGTTGCCATTTCCTTTTCCAATGCATGAAAGTGAAGACTGAAAGTGAAGTCGCTCAGTTGTGTCCGACTCTAGCGACCCCATGGACTGCAGCCCACCAGGCTCCTCTGTCCATGGGATTTTCCAGGCAAGAGTACAGGAGTGGGGTGCCATTGCCTTCTCTGGAGTATGGATGTTAGATGTGGGATTTCATATATGGCCTTCATTATGTTGCAGTAATTTTTTTCTGTTCCTAATTAAGTGGTTTTTATTGTTGCTGTTTTATTATGAAAGGGTACTGAATTTTGCCAAACACTTTCTGCATCTATTGAGATGATCATGTGCTTTTCACCTTTTATTCTGTCAATGTGGTTTGTGTATGTTGAACCATCCTTGCATCTCAGGGATGAATTCCACTTGGTCATGATGTATGATCCTTTTCATGTGCTAATAACTTGGTTTGCATGTGGCATTATTCCCTTCCACTTAAAGAACTTGCTTTTGCCTTTCTTGTAGTGTCAATCTGTTGGTGACAAATTTCCTCAGGTTTTATTTGTCTGAAAATCTTTTTTCATTGCCTTCCTCATGAAGGATATTTATTGATATAGAATTTTGTGTCAACATAGAATTTCCTTTGTTTTTATATTTGAAATGTTATTTCTGTTATCTTCTGGCTTCTACTATTTGTGTTGAGCTATCAGCCATCTCTCACTATTATTTCCATATGTAATGTGTCTTTTATCCTCTGGATTTGTTCAAGAATTAGTCTTCCTTTTCGGTTTTCAGCAGTTTGACTATAATGCACTTAGGCATAGTCTTCTTTTTATTCCTCCTGCCCTTCTAATTTGGCAGAACCTGAGCTCCAATCTCTATCTTCCTATCTCCAGTACCTGCTATAGGACCAGTTTTGCTTTTTAAACTCCCAGCTAGCTGATTTCTGCTGCGTTTCCTACAAGCTTATCTTGTACACAGTTTAGGAGTCAGCCAAGGATTTCAAGGGAATTGTATACAGACTTTGAGGGAACTCCATCTATGGATCTCTCCTTTTAGGCTTTTCTTCTTCTATTTCCAGCCTTTACGAAGGCCCTGATTACAACCTCGGTCTCTATAGCTCAGTGGGACCACCTTTTCCTTGAGTTCCATTTTTTTTTTCTCAAGCACTGCACACTGGTCAGCACCCTTAAAAATGAACCATCTAAATGTAGAACTCACCTGCCATGCTTCTCTTTCCTCAAGGATTGTATGTCCTCCAATTCTGCTTTGGGTTTCTCTCCACTGCTTTCAAATACTTCATGTTATATTTTTTCCCAGTTTTTAATTGTTATTAGCAGGAGGGTGAGCCTAATACAAACTCCACTGCCATTATTGGAATGAAAATATTATTTGTTTTCTTTGCAGTAATAAATTCAAATGCTAATGCAAGTACTGAAATCAGGCAGTCCTAACTTATACACCCAAATGAAGCTGGGTAATTTTATGTTGTATTTTTTTTAGATTATAAATGAAGTAAAAACCCAAATTTTAAATTTTTAAGAGAATTTCTGGTCCCTTGAGCAATATAATAAGCATTCTCAGGGAGATCCCAGTTTGATATATATTGCTTTAATAATCAGTTCAGTTCAGTTCAGTCAGTCGACTCTTTGCCATCCCATGAATCGCAGCACGCCAGGCCTCCCTATCCATCACCAACTCCCGGAGTTCACTCAGACTCACATCCATCGAGTCAGTAATGCCATCCAGCCATCTCATCCTCTGTCGTCCCCTTCTCCTCCTTTGGTAATAATAATAAAATTAAAGCTTCCTTGGTAGCTCAGATGGTAAAGAATCCACCTTCAGTGCAGGAGAACTGGATTTGATCTCTGGGTCAGGAAGATCTGGAGAAGAGCATGGCAACCCACTCCAGTATTCTTGCCTGGAGAATCCCAGGAACAGAGGAGCCTGGCAGGCTACTGTTGATGGGATTGCAGAGTCGGACATGTCTGAGTCACTAGCACACACACAATAATAAAATTATTAACTTATTTAGAGAAAATGATAGTAACAATAGCAATAAAAAAGAGGCTTAAAGTATACATGAAGCATGTGATGAAAGAGAAAAATCACAGAAAGGTGGGGAGGAAAGCTCTGTGCTTAGAAACCCACATGGGAGGAAAAGCTGGAAAGAGGGACCAGTAGGAAACTCTTTCAGGAAACCTGAGTATAAATAGATGTATAGTAGAATAAAGAAAGAAGGGAAATCTATAGAATGGGAGTGATTCAAGAAAGGTATGCTGTATAGCAATTTACACTTAATCTATTGATGATAAAGCAAAAGGCATCACACATATTCCCGTTGTCCTGGCCCCCCAGCTCTCCAACCCTGCTTCACATTGCATGGCGCACTGGGACCACTCTACATTTTCTGATTGGTTGTGTATGGAGAGTTTGGTAAGGAGAGCGGAGAGTGACTGGGAAAGGGGCAAGAATCATTCAGCCCTGGATGTGTGAAGTGGGAAAGAATAGGAAGGTGGTAAGCCTGGATTGTCTTGAGGACTATGGCTAAGCATATAAAGAGAAAATGTAAGAAGAAGTAGGAAAGGGGATTCTCCCTCCACTTAAAACAGGTGCTATAGCCTAAGGCTCCATGCAGTTTATTATGACACATTTGGGGCTCTTGACATTAACTGGTATGATAGGATAAACAGAAGTCCCTGAGCTTCTGAGCACATGGAACAGACGATACGACCGTCCAACCACTTCTGGGCTGGGGCAGAAGGAAAACATGAGAATAAGAGCGAGAGGGAGAGAGATTTGATCCTGAAGTGTTCATGAAACATCCAGGTAATTACATAAAGTGGAACCAAGGAAGAATATTTCAAGTCAGAAGAGTAAGTTTGTGAATTAAAAGGGAGATGCTCATGTAAAAGAACATGATGCATAGGCTTTAGAGTCAGGTAGAAACAACTTAAAATCCAATCTTGTCATTGCCTAGACTGGGTGTGATACTAAGTTTCTTAATTTTCTCCTGCCTTATACTAAACCATACAATGGCTGAAAAGCACAGCATGGAATTGTTGGAAAAAATGAACTCCTTATGCCACTTACAGCAGCCAGGACTAGAGACTCAGTCTGGTTCTCTCCTCTTCTAGAAGATCAAAACAGAATTCTGATTCAGATTAAAAAATTAAATTTTTTTTTGCATTTTATTTTATTTTTTTCTAATTTTATTTTATTTTTAAACTTTACATATTTGTATTAGTTTTGCCAAATATCAAAATGAATCCGCCACAGGTATACATGTGTTCCCCATCCCGAACCCTCCTCCCTCCTCCCTCCCCATACCATCCCTCTGGGCCGTCCCAGTGCACCAGCCCCAAGCATCCAGCATCGTGCATCGAACCTAGACTGGCAACTCGTTTCCTACATGATATTTTACATGTTTCATTGCCATTCTCCCAAATCTTCCCACCCTCTCCCTCTCCCACAGAGTCCATAAGACTGTTCTATACATCAGTGTCTCTTTTGCTGTCTCGTACATGTCAGAAGCCATTGAGTATCTCATCCTCAAAACTACATTTTCCCATGCTCCAAAATATAGTAGAAAGCAGAGTTGACATTGTTGTGTCACTGTATCAGTCAGGGTCCTGGCAAAAAACAGAGGCTTTAATGAAGGACTGGCTCCAAAGCTGTGTGTGTGTGTGTTCAGTTGCCCAGCTGTGTCTGACTTTTTGTGATCCCACGGACTGTAGTCAGTCAGGCTCCTCTGTCCATGGGATTTTCGAAGCGAGAATACTGGAGTGGGTTGCCATTTCCTCTGCCAGGGAATCTTCCCAATCCAGGGATCAAACCCCAGCCTCAAGTGTCTCCTACATTGGCAGGAGGATTCTTTACCACTGAGCCAGCTGGGAAGCCCATCAGAGGTATGGGCAGGGTTAAAGGGGAAACAGATGTGGAAGTGCCATAGACTAACTCCAGGAAACCATTGCCAACCTAATGTTGCTGGGGCACTGGGAAGAAATAGCACCCCTGGAGCCCAGTGGGAGCCAGAGCTGTGGAGAGAGGTTTGCACGATATATGTTTTCTCAGCAGATGCTGCTCATGGAAGGAGCCAAAGCTGAGTGAGAGTGGTGGGGAGGGAGAGGGAGAGGGAATGTTCCAAACCCCTGAAATTCCCACCCTCTCATCTCTTGGCAATATTTCTTTTCACTGATGGCTCAGCAGGTAAAGAATCTGCCTGCCAATGCAGGAGACACAGGAGATGTGGTTTCGATCCCTGGCTTGGGAAGATCCCCTGGGGTAGTAAATGGCAACCCAGTCCAGTATTCTTGCTTGAAAAACCCCATGGACAGAGGAGCCTGGCAGACTACAGTCTGGGAGTCATAAAGAGTTGGACAGGAATGAGTGATGAAGCACACACAAACTAAATCAGAAGCCATAGAGAAAGGGAGTTCAGATGACATAGTTGGTGAGATTCAGCCTCCTGGAGGGGAGAGATCTGCATCTGTCCCATGCATCTGTCCCAAGGATGGGAGACTAGCCATGGTGAAGATAACATGCCCCCCATAGTGAGAGTCTTACTCTGGCTTTTCTTTTTGATTGGAGGAGAATTGCTGTACAATGTTGTGTCGGTTTCTGCCATAGGACAGGGTGAATCAGCTGTAAGTATACAGAAGTCCCCTCCCTCTTGGGCCTCCCTCCTACCCCTCTGCCCCAAGCCCATCCCTCTAGTCTAGTCTTCGAAGAGTGGTGGGCTGATCTCCCTGGGTTATACAGCAGCTTCCCACGAGCCACCTATTTTACACATAGCGCTAGTGGTGAAGAACCTGCCTCCCAGTGCAGGAGATGTAACAGACGCAGCTTCAATGCCCGGGTGGGAAAGATCCTGTGGAGGAGCTCATGGCAACCCACTCCAGTGTTCTTGCCTGGAGAAGCCCATGGATGGAGGAGCCTGGTGCGCTACAGTCCATGGGGTCACACAGAGTCTGGCATGACTAAGTGACTAAGCACAGCACAGAATATATATGTCAGTGCTACTCTCAGTTAGCGCCTCCTTCTCCTTCCCCTGCTGTGTCCACAAGTCCATTTGCTACATATGTATCTCTCTTCCTGCCCTGCAAAGAGGTTCATCAGTACCCTTTTCACTCTAACTTTCGAGGGTTGTGAATCCTGAGAAGGCAGACTCAGCCAAAGGACCTATTCTATTCATGATTACTAGGATGCTGTATGCTGACTCAAAATTAGCTCTTCCTGCAGAAGACATCGGAGAAGGCAATGGCACCCCACTCCAGTACTCTTGCCTGGAAAATCCCATGGACGGAGGAGCCTGGTGGGCTGCAGTCCATGGGGTCGCTAAGAGTCGGATACGACTGAGCGACTTCACTTTCATGCATTGGAGAAGGAAATGGCAACCCCCTCCAGTGTTCTTGCCTGGAGAATCCCAGGGTCAGGGGGAGCCTGGTGGGCTGCCGTCTATGGGGTCCCACAGAGTTGGACACAACTGATGCGACTTAGCAGCAGCAGAAGACATGTGTCAGAGTCACCCAGTGGCTGAGTCACCCAATGGCTGGAAGTATATGTCCCTCTTACCACTCATCACCCAGATTTGATTTTGTCTGTTTCCTTGTCAGTATCCATTCCCTGGGCTCTAAGGGTTTCAGGAGCGAGACAGGGACTCTTCAGGACTTTAGTGCCTGGCACCTCCCCAGTGCTCACTAAGTATGTACCGAACTAGTGAATAAAGGAATTATGAATGAGTGGAAGTCGTGCTGGGACTGTGCTTGCTGGATGCAGGTGCACAGGGACACACCTGTATGATGGCTATGTGACCTTGGAAATGTTCCAGCTCTTCAGGGCCTCATTATGAAAATTAATGATCTTGAAAACACTTTTATGTACTAAAAAAAAATCTGTGTTTTGTGAAAAATAACAAATATGACAGTACTTACTGATTTCTTTTGAGAAGAAGGATGGGCCATTTATTTTCAGAGAATAAGGAGGTGGTACTCAGGCATCACAGTTAGCACATCAAATGCTGCTTTTCTGTGGCTTTATCTGACTGTAAGAGCAGAGAGGTGTTGGTTTCCACATCCCCTTTGAGTGTAATGACACAGGTGTTATTGAATTTTGGAGAACTTGTATCATCATGCCTTATCATGCATTTTAATGAGTCAGAAATTTCAGATCACTCTGATCCCCCTAAGCACTCACATTGTAAAGTACTGAAAGTAGAGTGTATAAGGAAATGTGGAGGGGCAGGGCTCCGCATCGGAAGTCCAGGGAGCTGGGATCTCAGTGGGAGGCAGTGTGGAAAACAGGATGTGGTACAGTTTAAGGTCAAGAACACAGTCTAGAGTCCACCAGACATGGTTTGAATATCTAAGAGGCTCAGGCCTCTTATGAGCTGTGTGATCCTGAGTAAGCCAGTTAACCTGTCTTCACTTCTAGTTCTTCGCCTGGGATGGAAATCAGAATTCTTAGAAATGTGATGAATATTATGGGATGTGAAATATAAAGGACACAGCACATTGTATTAAGAAACTGATAACTAGTATCATTATGTGTACAAGTGGTCACATAGTCACAGGTTATAAGAATTACTCATTACAAATTGTCCAGTTATTCCTGATGAGTTGAAATAACATGACCCTAATGTCAGCTTTTATCATTGTTAGGATTTATGGGCTGATTTCTTCTAGTAATAGTAATACTGCTTTACATATGAAGGCTGCAGTGATGTTTTTCAAAGAACCACTAAATGAATTACCTCATTTTGATGTCATTCCAGTGTACAAAGCAAATGAGATATTTCAAAAGTCCTCACACTAAGACTTACTGAACTAATTACTTGGATCGACATCTTTTGGGTACAGATCAGCATCGGATTTAATTCCTTTCAGATACTCAAAACACTTTCCTAATTGTCTCTTGACCTTAGAAACAACTGGCAGTAACTTAATAGACCGGATAATCTGCATGGGCTCTTCGGATGTAGACCATTCAGATGTGGAGATCTGTTTATCTGAATTGTTTCCAAGTTTTCTGTCCCTAACACCAATCTAGTTCAACAAGGCTTTAATTACTTTGCAGTTTTCCCCAAATCTTCTTATTATTTTGCTTAGGGCAGATTATTTTAAAAGAAGTTCATATAAATAAATAGCAGCTAAAGAAAAAAATGTTATTTGGATGTAATTGGTGAAAATTCATTATGCAAGGAAAGTGTTACCAGCAATGGCAGGAGCCAATAAAAGCGTGTTACCCAGGTCACCAGATAAACAGACCCTCCTCCCATGGAATATGTTCGCACCAGCCATCAGGACACAGCTCAGTGTTCCCATTTAGCCTAACAGACACCACGTCATTTAATTTGGTTTCTCCACTGTATGAAGACAGGTTTGGACCTCTTCCGATGATGATAAATTTAATAAGAGCAACTGTGTTTTGTAATGTGAGTAAATAAGTAAATCAGCAATCAAATAAATATTGAGGGCCTGTTTTGCGTTAGGTACTCCAGGGGATTCACAATGAATAAGACATCCTTTTCTTCTAAGCGCTTACTTTCTTTTTTTCCCTTTCTCGTCACGAATCAGTTTTTTGTTTTTGTTTTTTTTTTTAAACTTTTTATTTTGTTTTCAGCTTCCCTGCTGGCTCAGTGGTAAAGAATCTTCCTGCAATGAAGGAAACACTTGTTCAATGCCTGGGTCAAGAAAATCCGATGGAGGGGGAAATGGCAACCCAATGCAGTATTCTTGCCTGGAAAATCCCTTGGACAGGGAAGCCTGGTGGGCTACAGTCCATGGGGTCACAAAGAGTTGGACTTGACTTAGTGACTAAAACAACAACAAACAACCAATTAACAATGTGATAGTTTTAGGTGAACAGCCAAGGGTCTCAGCCTCACATATACATGTATCCATTCTGCTCCAAACTCCCCTCCCATCCAGGCTGCCACATAACATTTAGTAGAGGTCCATGTGCTATACAGTAGGTCCTTGTTGGTTATCCACTTTAAATAAAGCAGTGTGCATTACACACGTCCATCCCAAACTTCCTACCTATCCCTTGCTCTTATCCTTTTCCCTGGCCACCATAAGTTTCTTCTCTAAGTTTGTGAGTCTGTTTCTGTTTTGTAAGTTTATTTGTATCATTTCTTTTTAGATTCCACATACAAAGAATGTCATGTGATATTTCTCCTTCTCTGTCTGACTTACTTCACTCAGTATGACACTCTCTAGGTTAGAGCTTACTTTCTAGGAGGGAAAAATCACATATAAACTATTGTAAAATAACAAATGAGGTGAAAACCACAATAAAACTAAGATTGAGAATGAGTTAATACCTACTGTGTGCCAGGTATTGCTCCAAATAATTTCCAGGCCTGGTGTCAGTTGATCCTGTGATAACCCTTTGGGAACAACACTGCTACTCCTTTTATTTTACAGGCATGGAAACTGAGGCACAGAGGAGTTAAGTGACTTGTGCACGGGCGCCCAGCTAGTAAGTGCTCAACCTAGGATCTGAACTCTGATAGATCCCCAAGCTCTTGCTTTTTAAAGAATACCTTAGCACGGGGAGCTCTATTCAATTCTCTGTAATGACCTATATGGGAATAGAATCTAAAAAAGAGTGGATATATGTATAACTGACTCACTTTGCTGTACAGCAGAAACTAAGACAACATTGTAAATCAACTATACCCCAATGATTGGGAACACGTGTACACCCGTGGCGGATTCATGTTGATATATGGGAAAACCAATACAATATTGTAAATCAAGAAAATATAATAAATAATAATAAATAAAAATAAATAAATAAAAAATTAAAAAGAAAACCTTAAACTGAGGACAGAAAAAGTGCCAAGGGAATTGAAAGGATGAGGAAATTATTTTCAGATCAACCTCAGAGTCCCCATTTATAAAACGAGGATACTATGATGCCTACTTCATATAGATGTTGTGAGGTTGACCAGGACAGTGCTTGTAGAGTACCAATACTTCAACGTGAGGCTGAAGTTAACGCCTGAGCCATGTGGGATCCCCCAGCCACAGCATGGGTGTCAGTGTCCTAGCACTTGGCTGTACATACTCTACCCAGCTGGGGGCATTGGTGTCCATTCTAGCCAAATGCTTCCCCCCTCTGGCTCTAAGTGTGCCAGGACCAGCTGGACACAGACCAGATTTCAGGGGGCTGTGGAGGAAGTCCACGCTGTCCTAGGCATGTATCCAGGAGAACACTCCATGATATTAGCTATTGTTGGACTGCCAATTTCAGTCTACCATCTGATATGGTTTGTAGACACCAGAGTCCAAAATGGAGCTCTGAAGAGTCCTGGAAGTTTTTCTTGCATCCGAGTTGGAAGTTTTCAAGGAGGAACTATAAAACTGCCATTGAGATTTTTACACACAATTAAGTTGATCCAGACACATATTTTCAAATGAAAAATCTTAAAGCCCTTTACAACAAAGCAGAAAATAAGTTAAAAAAAAAAGATGAATATATTTTCCCCTGGAGAAGAATAACTGCCTGTGATTATAGTTTGCCAGGATACAGATGTTAAAGTAGCAAACTTCTCAAACCATGATATAGGCCAGTCTCCTGGGATAAATCCTATCCTTTTCAGTAAGATACTGTGAAATTGTTAACATGGGGAAAATATAATCAATACTTTCTTAACCTGCTATATTAGAGAGTCACAAAACCTGGCAATGGGGTTTAAAATGATATCAAAATTTAGCTTCATATCAAGTAGAAACTGAAAAAGTATGACAAGAATAATTACTTCAGAACTCAAAGGAAATTAAAATTCTTTAACATCCAAGTCTACTAAGAAGAGACCAGATGTTTAAGAAAACTAAAAAATAAAGACATCTTTCAAAACATTTTACCAGCTGGTATCCTACAATTACCCTAAAGTATACCCCTTTCCTCAAAATACTGAGGACTGGGAATGTGATGGTTTGTTTTCACCATGATCCCTATGTCTGCATTTTGCAACTGGAGATATTTTTAGTCTCTCCGTATCAAAGTAAAAGTGCAGATCAGCTTTGAAATCTGACAGCCTCCTTCACACACACACACACACACACACACACACACACACACTCACTCTCTCTCTCTCTCTCTCTCTCTCTCTCTCTCTCTCTCTCTCTTCCCCCTAAATGGAAAATCTTATTGGGATTAAACTGTATGTCAAAAAGTTCTTATGTTTAGTTTCATCATATCTTCTAAAATAATTGATACAGTTGATACAGTAGGTAACTTCAGAGTGAACATTTTTGGTGATACTGTTCCTGTGGTGATGGTTTAATCACTAAGTCACTAAGCCATATCTGACTCTTGTGACCCCATGGGCTATAGCCCGCCAGGCTCCTCTATCCATGGGATTCTCCAGGCAAGAATACTGGAGTGGGTTGCCATTTCCTTTTCCAGGGGGTCTTCCCAACCCAGGGATCGAACCCAGGTCTCCTGCATTGCAGTCAGATCCTTTACTGACTGAGCCACCAGGGAAGCTTACTGTTACTGTAGTAGACTGAATAATAACCCCCCAAGGTGTCTATTCCTAAGCCTGAAACCTGTAAAATGTTATTTTAACATGACAAATGGACTCTGTCAATGCAATTAAGTATCTTGAGATGGAGTGATTATTCTGGATTCTTTGCTGGATCTAAAGGAATCACAAGGGTCCCGATTAAAGGCCCCCGGGAAGGTTAGGGAGAAAAAGCACTGTGATGACAGAAATAGGTGTAAGAGAGAATACGAAGATGCTATGCCGTGGGCTCTCAAGATGGAAGAATGGACCATGAGCCAAGGAATGCAGGTGGTCTGTAGAAGCTGGGAAAGGCAAGAAAACAGATTCTCCTCTATGGCCTTCTATGGAGCATGCTGACAACATAGATAGCCCAGTGAGACTGTTTTTAGACTTCTGATTTCTAGAACTGTAAGATAATAAATTTGTTTCATTTTAAGCCACTATTCTGTGATCATTTGTTATATCAGCCATAGGAAACTCTATAATTACTATTACCAGTAATTGTAATTACTGGGTGTAATTATTGGTAATTGATGGGTTTATTGGCCCAGAGAAGAGCAGAGGATGAGCAAAAAGCTTACTGACACAAAGAATTTCAATTCATTTACTATATTGTACACCACTCTTCTGTTGAATCTCACCAAACCATTCAAATAGAATCCAAAATCATTTTATTTCCTTTTGAAGCTTTTTTAAGTGTCATATCAAGAATACTTTTAATTAGCCTCCAATTAAAATAAATAAATTTAAATAAAAAAGAATATTTTTCCTAACCCAATATCATTTTTTTTCTCTTCTAAAATGTTTGTAGATTTATCACATATATTTAGGTCTGTGTTCACTCTTGGGGGTAAATTTTGTGTATGATGTGAGAAAGAGTTGAAATTAATTTTTATATGCAGATATATAATTGTCCCAGTACCATTTGCTGAAGAGGGTATGTATGTGATCAGTTGCTCAGTCGTGTCTGACTCTTCTGACCCAATGGACTGGAGCCCACCAGGCTCCTCCATCTGTGGGATTTTCCAGGCAAGAATGCTGGAGTGGGTTGCCATTTCCTAGAGTATACATTCTACCAGTGATTATTTTGGCACTTATGCGAAAACCTATTTGTCTATAACTATAAAGGCTTGTATCTGGACTCTCAATTTTGTTCTATCAATCAATATGTCTATCCTTATGCCAATACCATCCTATTTTGACTACCGAAGCTTTACAGCAAGTTTTGAAATTGGAGATTGAAAGTCCTTCAGCTTTATTCTTTTATTTTTCAAATTTGTCTTGCCTAATCTGGGTTCACATTCCTATATAAATTTTAGGATTGGCTTCTCATTTCTGCTGACATTTTGAAAGGTTTTATGTTGAATCAACTTAGGGAGAAGTGTCTCCTATTGCTTAAGCCTGCTTTCCCTAGGTTTAGATCTTCATGTACTCAGTCAGCTAATTAATACTTGGCTCCTCATGGGTCTTATTATTGGTAGGACAGAGATGTGAAGCCTTTTCCTGGAAGAAAGTTTCATCTTGCAATTACTGATTCACCCTGCTTCAATCATGTATCAACTTGGCAGGAGTAGCCATCCATTCTGTTAATTTTTTTCCCCCCAGCTTGTACCTTTCCCATGTCTGCTCAGCATTGTTGACTCTTAGAGCTCCATTCCTACTCAGCCTCCTCCTATTTTGGCCTCGTGCCCCATTCACTTTCATGCCCTTTACTCTGCTTTCCTCTCAAGTCCTGTGATTCAGAGTCCCTTCATAATACTGTGAGCATTTGCCTCCATCTAGTGCTTCCCAGGTGGCACTAGTGGTAAAGAACCCACCTGCCGATGCAGGAGACATAAGAGACGTGGGTTTGATCCCTGGGTTGGGAAGATTCCCTAGAGGAGGGCATGGCAGCCCACTCCAGTATTTTTGCCTGGAGAATCCCATGGACAGAGGAGCGAGGCACGCTACAGTCCAAAGAGTCACAAAGAGTGGGACACGACTGAAGTGACTTAGCACACAGCACGGTCTTGTCCAGAGGACAAATGAGGCAAGTGTAGAACAGTGGATCAGGTTTCAGAAGACATGGCTTCTCTTCCCGAATATATCACACGTGGACTGTGTGACAATGGTTATGAACCTCCTACATCAGCTTCCTCATCCAAAAAAATGGGAATATGGATCACTCTCCCATCAAACTCACATGCTTGCTTGAGAGTCAAAGTAGGTAACATGCAAGAAAATTAATTAAAAGCAGTAAAAATAAATTAGTATATTGTGTACATGTATGTAGCCTATTCATTAAGCATTTAGAACGTAGTATTTTTCTTCTCAACTAGATTATATGATATCAGTATATTTCAATGGCATCTCACGTATTATGAAGTATATAGAAAGTGAATGAAAGTCACTCAGTCATGTCTGACTTTGCAACCCCATGGACTATTCTCCAGGCCAGAATATTGGAGTGGGTAGCCTTTCCCTTCTCCAGGGGATCTTCCTAACCCAGGGATGGAATCGAGGTCTCCCACATTGCAGGCAGTAGGGACTCCATAAAAATTTTACTTGAAATGATGAAAATATATAACTTAGTTAGCTAAAATAATTCAGACCTGGGACAAGGCCATGAAACTTCTCTGAATATGTGTCTTTATGTGTGTATGAGAGAGAGAGAGAGAGACAGATACTTCTTTCCGTTAACATCTTAAACGACTAGGATCTTGTGGAACAAACATTGGTATGGTGGATCTTAAAAATAAGCATACAAAAACTGAACTTGGAGAGAATCACATATTGAAACTCCACATCAGGAATTTATAGTTAAAGATGGTCATGTCTCCCCACCCACACTCCCACCAAAAGAAGCACAGTTTTTTATAAAAATAAAAAAGAACAGTTCTTTGACTCCATAGTTCTTCAGAAATGCAAAAGAGTACAGAATGCAATGGACAAGAAAACTATAGCAAGACACCAGTTTTAATCTAAATCACAGAATCCAGGATCTACTTGGGTTGAATCCTTATAGTCATTATACCTCAATTTCTAAGAGTTTATGAAAGATGACACCCAAGTCTGGGGGCATGTCACCATGTGCAGGGACCTCTTGTGAACTCCCTCAGGAGTTCTCCCTTGTTCTCTCTCATCCTGTCTTCATGTCCAGACGTGTTCTCCAGAATTCTATGTGTCTGGTCTCATTACCACTTCCTCTTCCCACGGATTGCTCAGAAGTCTTATCTGGCTCCAGTTTCCATGCTCACCCATCCAACACAGGGCTTGATCTGACTAAATGTTTATTGAGTTCAGTTGACCTCCAGATATCCATCTCTTTCTCATCTCTTTTCTTCCCATAGAACTAAGTTTCTCTTCCTTCATCACATGTATGTGCTTACTTTACTCCACGCAGGTGGTGTTCAGTTGCTAAGTTGTGTCTGACTCTTTGTGACCCTGTGGTTAGCAGCACTCCAGGCTCCTCTAGCCTCCACTGTCTCCCAGGATTTGCTCAAATTCATGTCATTGACTTGGTGATGCTATCTAACCATCTCATTCTCTGCCACCCCCTTCTTCTTTTGCCTTCAATCTTTCCCAGCATCAGGTCTTTTCCAATGAGTCGACTCTTTGGAGTCAGCAGGTGGCCAAAGCATTGGAGCTTCAGCTTCAGCATCAGTCCTTCTGAATATTCAGCGTTGATTTCTTTTAGGACTGACTGGTTTGATCTCCAAGGGACTCTCAAGAGTCTTCTCCAGCACCACAGTTAAAACGCATCAATTCTTTGGTACTCAGTCTTCTTTATGCTCCAACTCTCACATCCATACATGACTACTGGAAAAGCCTAGTTTTGACAGTATAGACCTTTGTCAGCAAAGTGGTGTCTCTGTTTTGTAATATGCTGTCTTGGCTTGTCATAGCTTTCTTTCCAAGGAAAAAACACCTTAATTTCACGGCTGCAGTCACTGCCCACAGTGATTTCAGACCCCAAGAAAGTAAAATCTATCACTGTTTCTACTTTTTCCCCATGTATTTGCCATGAAGGGAAAAGGCAAGAAAGTTCCAGAAAAACATCTATTTCTGCTTTATTGACTATGCCAAAGCCTTTGACTGTGTGGATCACAATAAACTGTGGAAAATTCTGAAAGAGATGGGAATACCAGACCACCTGACCTGCCTCTTGAGAAACCTGTATGCAGGTCAGGAAGCAACAGTTAGAACTGGATATGGAACAACAGACTGGTTCCAAATAGGAAAAGGAGTACGTCAAGGCTGTATATTGTCACCCTGCTTATTTAACTTATATACAGAGTACATCATGAGAAACGCTGGGCTGGAAGAAGCACAAACTGGAATCAAGATTGCCAGGAGAAATATCAATAACCCCAGATATGTAGATGACACCACCCTTATGGCAGAAAGTGAAGAGGAACTAAAAAGCCTCTTGATGAAAGTGAAAGAGGAGAATGAAAAAGTTGGCTTAAAGCTCAACATTCAGAAAATGAAGATCATGGCATCTGGTCCCATCACTTCATGGGAAATAGATGGGGAAACAGTGGAAACAGGGTCAGGCTTTATTTTTTGGGCTCCAAAATCACTGCAGATCGTGACTGCAGCCATGAAATTAAAAGACGCTTACTCTTTGGAAGAAAAGTTATGACCAATCTAGATAGCATATTGAAAAGTAGAGACATTACTTTGCCAAAAAAGGTCCATCTAGTCAAGGCTCCGGTTTTTCCTGTGGTCATGTATGGATGTGAGAGTTGGACTGTGAAGAAGGCTGAGTGCCAAAGAATTGATGCTTTTGAACTGTGGTGTTGGAGAAGACTCTTGAGAGTCCCTTGGACTGCAAGGAGATCCAACCAGTCCATTCTGAAGGAGATCAGCCCTGGGATTTCTTTGGAAGAATGATGCTAAAGCTGAAACTCCAGTACTTTGGCTACCTCATGCGAAGAGTTGACTCATTGGAAAAGACCCTGATGCTGGGAGGGATTGGGGGCAGGAGGAGAAGGGGACGACAGAGGATGAGATGGCTGGATGGCATCACTGTCTCGAGGGACGTGAGTCTGAGTGAACTCCCGGAGTTGGTGATGGACAGGGAGGCCTCGTGTGCTGCAGTTCATGGGGTCGCAAAGAGTCGGACATGACTGAGCGACTGAACTGAACTGAACTGAACGGGACTGGATGCCATATTTTTGAATATTGAGTTTTAAGCCAGCTTTTTCACTCTCCTCTTTCACCCTCATCAAGAGGCTACTCAGTTGCTCTTTGCTTTCTGCCATTAGAGTGATATCATCTGCATATCTGAGGTTGTTGATATTTCTCCTGGCAATCTTGATTCCAGGTTGTGATTCATGTAACCCAGCAGGTTGCATAATGTACTCTTCAGTTTAGTGCAGTCACTCAGTCGTGTCCGACTCTTTGTGACCCCATGAATCACAGCACGCCAGGCCTCCCTGTCCATCACCAACTCCCAGAATTTACTCAAACTCATGTCCATTGAGTCTGTGATGCCATCCAGCCATCTCATTCTCTGTCGTCCCCTTCTCCTCTTGCCCCCAATCCCTCCCAGCATCAGGGTCTTTTCCAATGAGTCAACTCTTCACATGAAGTGGCCAAAGTACTGGAGTTTCAGCTTTAGCATCATTCCTTCCAAAGAACACCCAGGGCTGATCTCCTTTAGAATGGACTGGTTGGATCTCCTTGCAGTCCAAGGGACTCTCAAGAGTCTTCTCCAACACCACAGTTCAAAAGCATCAATTCTTTGGCGCTCAGCTTCCTTCACAGTCCAACTCTCACATCCATACATGACCACAGGAAAAACCATAGCCTTGACTAGACGAACCTTTGTTGGCAAAGTAATGCCTCTGCTTTTCAATATGCTATCTAGGTGGGTCATAACTTTTCTTCCAAAGAGTAAGTGTCTTTTAATTTCATGGCTGCAGTCACCATGTGCAGTGATTTTGGAGCCCCCAAAAATAAAGTCTGACACTGCTTCCACTGTTTCCCCATCTAATTTCCATGAAGTGATGGGACCAGATGCCATGATCTTCGTTTTCTGAATGTTGAGCTTTAAGCCAACTTCGTCACTCTCCTCTTTCACTTTCATCAAGAGGCTTTTTAGTTCCTCTTCACTTTCTGCCATAAGGGTGGTGTCATCTACGTATCTGGGGTTATTGATATTTCTCCCAGCAATCTTGGTTCCAGCTTGTGCTTTTTCCAGCCCAGCGATGTACTCTTAATAGAAGTTAAATAAGCAGAGTGAAAATATACAGCCTTGTCATACTCCTTTCCCAGTTTGAATCAATCAGTTGTTCCATGTCTGGTTTTAACTGTTGCTTCTGGACCCACACATAGGTTTCTCAGGAGATAGGTAAGGTGGTCTGGTATTCCCATCTCTTTTAAAATTTTCCACAGTTTGTTGCATAGGACATTACAAATGTATTAATTAAGACATGTGGAGGGGTTTTTCTTTTTTACAGTTTACAAACTGATGAATCTCAAATTGTTAATTGTGAAAGTGAAAATGTTAGTCTTCAGTCAAGTCTGACTCTTTATGACCCCATGGACTGTAGCCTGCCATTCTTCTCTGCCCATGGGATTCTTCAGGCAAGAATACTGGAGTGGGTAGCCATTATAGGAAGTTTCTCCAGGGGAATCTTCCTGACCCGGGGATTGAACCTGGGTTCTCCTGCACCGTGGACAGATTCTTTACTGTCTGAGATACCATTGTTAACTGTGAAAGTGAAGTCGCTCAGTCATATCCAACTCTTTGCGACCCCGTGGACTGTAGCCTACCAGGCTTCTCTGTCCATGGGATTCTCCAAGCAAGAATACTGGAGTGGGTTACCATTTCCTTCTCCAGGGGACCTTCCCAACCCAGGGATCGAACCCGGGCCTCCCGCATTGGAGGCAGACGCTTTAACCTCTGAGCAACAGAGAGGGCCCTACTATTCAACACGTTTTCTAGAGTAGAATATTCTCTTGCTTAGAAATGTTGTCATCTGAAATTTCAAAGAGCTCCTTTAGCCTCAAAACTGTTTGGGAGAAGGAGTATATGTTCCTCCCATTCAGTTGCAACTCTCTTACATCTTTCTCCCATAATATCCAGGAAACTTACTATTTCCCTTGAGACAGTTTGGTTTTAATTCAGTTACTAGGGTAAAACACTGGCTAATAATGACGGGGACACATAGTTAAAGTAACCTGGCTGTGCTGAATTTTCTGGCTAATGAGTTCACTTGGGGTGGGGTGTGGGGGTGACTGCTGCCACAGCAGCCTCCGGAGAAGAAAGCTGCAGGGGTTCAAGGCTGTGGATTTCCTCTCCTGTTCCACAGATGACCCTCAGTGACTGAGGAAGCAAAATACACTCCACTTCCCTGGTCTTCTGCCCCTCCCTGTCCCTGCCAACACAAAACAGCTGGCATAGCCTCAGAATTATCCAGTTATCACATCCCCATTGATTCCTTTCATCAAACACTCTCCATTGAAGAGACTGATAGTTCTTATATAAAGCCTGCCATGAATAAAAATAAACCTGCCAAGAAGAAAAATGTTTATGGGCATTCATGCTACACACATATATTGAGATCTCAGCTCCATGATAAATGCTGAGGTTATAAAGATAAAGGATGCTGTTGCTTATGAGCTTTAAAATGTAGAAGATGAGACCAAAAAAACCCCACTTCTGCAGAGTGGTTCAAGTCTAATGATAGGGGTAAGTCTAATGATAGGGGCAAGTCTAGGTGCCATGGATGTGTAGAGCATGGACCTGGGTCACTACAACTGTCTGGATCGGAAGGAGAAGGGAGCTGGTCAGGTGGGGCTCCCTGGCAGAAGGTAATAGTTGAGATGAATCCTCATCATCTTAGGAAATAAGAATCCTATTTCTTCACACAAACTCTGTTCTCAAAATCATGGCAGGAATTAGGACAAGATTATTTCTAGTGATCTGAGATGGCATGCCACCCTTGAGAGGCATGGAGTGATTGAGAACGTGGAACTCCAGCTCTGCTACCAACTCTGTGACCATGGGCCAGCTACCCTCCCAGTCTCCTCATTTGTGAAATGAAGATACCAACAGCACTTACCACATAAGGTTGTTGTGGGGAGTGGATACAGCCATGCATGCAAAATGCTTCAAATATTAATAGTTCCTACTGCATTGTAAATGCTGTATGTTTGTTATTGCTATTATTATATAAACATGATACCATTTTGTTTATATGTTGGGTGGCATTAGTGATAAAGAACCTGCTTGCCAATGCAGGAGATGTAAGAGACAGAGGTTCGATTCCTGGGTCAAGAAGATCCCCTGGAGAAGGGCATGGCAACCCACTCCAGTATTTGTGCCTGAGAATCCCATGGAGAGAGGAGTCTGGTGGGCTACAGTCTGTAGGGTCACAAAGAGTTGGATTTGACTGAAATGATTTAACACACACACACAGAGTCCATGGTCAATGCTATATGTTTGTTATTATTACTATATAAGCATGATACCATTTTGTTTCTATGTTGCAGTATATCTTTGTGCCTTTCTTATGTCTGAGATCAGTTTCCTGTTTGGATTGCAGGGTATTTCAAAACCAGTGTTTCCTTTGTTTTCTGAATGGAGAGAGAGAGAGAGTGTGTGTGTGTGTGCATCCTCAAAGCATATGCAGAACTAGTAAATGTTTTTTTATTAGTTTATCCACACCTAAGGTCAGCACCATCTTGCATCTTCATTGCAATAATACCAAGTATCATATAATTCCAGTAGAGTCGGTGCAAATCTGAATTCCTTCCACCAAACCAAGCCTGAACCTTGAGAGCTAAGACTTCTAACAGGCAAAGCAATCAAGCATATTTTCTGAGTACACATTTCCTTTGCTTTCTGTAGCTCTTTTCACTTCCAATAGTACATTGAAATTGGGGATAATCTCCATGCACGTATGAGAAAACTGCATGAAGTTTTTGATGCCTGAAGATCAAAGAAGTTAAGTGACTTAATGCCAGTTATATAACTGACTAGGGGCACAGCCTGGTCAATGCATCTGGAGTCCTTGCTCTTAAACCAGAGCTTTCTTCCCTTCACATTTTGCTCCTTTCAATTCAGTGCACGAGAGAGACAGTCAGGGAGACATCTTTTCTCTAAGAAGCTATGACATGCCCTCCAACTAACGATGGAACAAAGTCAACTGGCACATAAACTTAGAAAATGTTTGGCTTGAAACAAAAGTTCTAGGAGCCAGATAATCCATACACTTCAGCTCTAGGGATTTATCCCACAGCTTGATTGTTGAGATGAGGGAGGGAGAGAGAATGAGTTATTGTTAATGTGATAGTGCTGTCCCCTTTAGGAGAATATGGTTGTTTTGGGCTTGTACTTTGAGGGACAAATAATATCCTAATAGATACAATCAGAAGAAGATTTTAGGCAAAGAGGTAGCATGAAAAAGGTGCAGAAATAAGATATGGAATGTTTGAGAGCATTTGGTTCAGTTTTGGGGAATAGGTAGAGAGAGATATAACTGAAAAGATAGAGGTAATCTAGCAAAAGGCTTTGCTAATACATGACACACCACAGAAGATGGCTTGTGTAGGGCAGGGCTGTGGAGGAAGTGAAAGTTACCAAGGAAGGCTGATGCATTGGATAATGGTTATGATACACTGAGTCTTCAGTCTATAATACCTTGAAAGTCGAGCTCCATGACCAAGTGGCTTGGTAAGAAAATAAATCTAGTTGGTCCACAGAGGATGAAAGAATCAGAAATAGGGAAAATCATCAGGAGGTTGCAACATCAGCTAAATTATGAAATAATATATTGACAGGGAATGGAGAATGGAGGCTTGAGTGAGAGTGTAAAGTTGTAATGAATGCTGTAGAGCTTATGAAGGGAGTATTCAGGGATGTGAAGGGCTGAGCAACTAACTATAGATAAACCTGAAGAATCAACTAACTGGTCATCTCCTTATGGTAAGGCCCCACATCATGCCCATTGGATGATTTTAGTTTTCTATTGTTCCTGCAACAAACTCCCATAAGCTTAGTGGCTTTAACTAGCATAGATTTCATCTCTTACAGTTCCAAGGGTCAGAAGTCTAAAATGAATTTCACTGGGCTAAAATCAAGGTATCAGTGGGACGTAGTTCTTTCTGGAGATTCTAAAGTAGGATCTGTTTCCTTGCCTCTTTCAACTTCTAGAAGCTACCTATACTTCTGGGCTCATGGCCCTGTGTCACTCCAAGCCTCTGTTTCTGTTATTGTGCTTTTTCTGACTCTGACCCTCCTATCTTTCTCATCTGGGGCCCTTTGTGATCACATGCTGCTGATTTGGATCATCCAGGAACAATCTCCGCCCAATGCTTAACTTAATCACACCTCCAAAATCCTTTTCACTGTGGAAGGTTACTTTTTAATAGGTTCCGGAATTAGAATGTGGGCATCTTTGTGGGGGGCATTATTCTCTGCATCACAATGCAGATTCTTCTAGTATCCATCACAACGCATAACTATCACACAGAAGGAGTTGATAATGGGTTTTGGTGACTGTAGATGCTGATAGTCCAAATAAATGCTGATTGTTCAGAAAATTTGAGACAAGATGAACACAGCCTAAAAAGGTGTGTGGAAAAGGGGTGCTTCGTATACATTCAGTTAGAGATGATGGAGGTGAGTGAGTTGCTTCTAGGAACTGCTGATAATTTTAAAGGAACTGAGAAATTTGTATTATTGTTATTCTTTGGTTTAGAACCTCAGGCATCCCAAGTATGATATAAAATAGCAGTGTCCCAGAAACATGTCATTTTATAGAAACTCAGAACCATGATCTTTTATTCTCAGCCAAAAACTGAGTTTTCAGATTGACCATGCACCTGTGCTCATTCATTCACTCAGCTATTTACTAATTTTCATAGGACTATCCCTACATGACTGCATCTTTTCTTAGTGTTAGGAGATTTAAAAGTGCACCTTTATGGGCACATCTGTGAATATGTTTAGCAATCAGTGTTTAAACATTCAATTGAATTAAACATTCAATTCAAATAATGAGTAACTTGTATCTTCTAGACTCTGTTTTAAGGTGTAAAGATGCAGGAAGAGAAACTGAGTTACTACTGCCAAAACCAAATGAACTTGCATTCTGGTGGAAGTAGAAAGACAATACACTGAAAAAATTAGGGTAATAAGGTAGAATGGCCACTAGGGAGGAACTGTATTCCCTAGAGGGTTGATAAAAGCATCTCTGAGGAAGGAATATTTGATTTGAGCCCCAGTTATATGCATTTGAATGCAGAGTTCAAAGAATAGCCGGGAGAGATAAGAAAGCCTTCCTCAGTGATCAATGCAAAGAAATAGAGGAAAACAACCGAATGGGAAAGACTAGAGATCTCTTCAAGAAAATTAGAAATACCAAGGGAACATTTCATGCAAAGATGGGCTCGATAAAGGACAGAAATGGTACGGACCTAACAGAAGCAGAAGATATTAAGAAGAGGTGGCAAGAAAATACAGAACTGTACAAAAAAGGTCTCCACGACCCAGGTAATCACGATGGTGTGATCAATCACCTAGACCCAGACATCCTGGAATGTGAAGTCAAGTGGGCCTCAGGAAGCATCACTATGAACAAAGCTAGTGGAGGTGATGGAATTCCAGTTGAGCTAGTTCAAATCCTAAAAAATGACGCTGTGAAAGTGCTGCACTCAATATGCCAGCACATTTGGAAAATTCAGCAGTGGCCACAGCACTGGAAAAGGTCAGTTTTCATTCCAATCCCAAAGAAAGGCAATGCCAAAGAATGCTCAAACTACCACACAATTGCACTCATCTCACACGCTAGTAAAGTCATGCTCAAAATTCTCCAAGCCAGGCTTCAGCAATACGTGAACTGTGAACTTCCAGATGTTCAAGCTGGTTTTAGAAAAAGCAGAGGAACCAGAGATCAAATTGCCAACATCCATTGGATCATGGAAAAAGCAAGAGAGTTCCAGAAAAACATCTTTTTCTGCTTTATTGACTATGCCAAAGCCTTTGACTGTGTGGATCACAAGAAACCGTGGAAAATTCTGAAAGAGATGGGAATACCAGACCACCTGACCTGCTTCTTGAGAAACCTGTATGTAGGTCAGGAAGCAACAGTTAGAACTGGACGTGGAACAACTGGTTCCAAATAGGAAAAGGAGTATGTCAAGGCTCTATATTGTCACCCTATTTATTTAACTTAATGCAGAATACATCCTGAGAAACACTGGGATGGAAGAAGAACAAACTGGAATTAAGATTGCTGGGAGAAATATCAATAACCCAAGATATGCAGATGACACCACCTTTATGGCAGAAAGTGAAGAAGAACTAAAGAGCCTCTTCATGAAAGTGAAAGAGGAGAGTGAGAAAGTTGGCTTAAAGCTCAACATTCAGAAAACTAAGATCATGGCATCCGGTCCCATTACTTCATGGCAAATAGATTGGGAAACAGTGGAAACAGTGGCTGACTTTATTTATTTGGGCTCCAAAACCACTGCAGATGGTGATTGCAGCCATGAAATGAAAAGACGCTGACTCCTTGGAAGGAAAGTTATGACCAATCTAGACAGCATATTAAAAAGCAGAGACATTACTTTGTCAACAAAGGCCTGTCTAGTCAAGGCTATGGTTTTTCCAGTAGTCATGTATGGATGTTAGGGTTGGACTATAAAGAAATCTGAGCACCAAAGAATTGGTACTTTTGAACTGTGGTGTTGGAGAAGACTCTTGAGAGTCCCTTGGACTGCAGGGAGATCCAACCAGTCCATCCTAAAGGAGATCATTCCTGAGTGTTCATTGGAAGGACTGATGTTGAAGCTGAAACTCCAATACTTTGGCCACCTGATGTGAAGAGTTGACTCATTGGAAAATACTCTGATGCTGGGAGGGATTTGGGGCAGGAGGAGAAGGGGAAAACAGAGGATGAGATGGCTGGATGGCATCACTGACTCAATGGATATGAGTTTGAGTGAACTCTGAGAGTTGGTGATGGACAGGGAGGCCTGGCATGCTGCAGTTCATGGGGTCACAAAGAGTCGGACATGACTGAGTGATTAAACTGAACTGAACTGATTATATGCAGCTGTAAATTTGCCCAATTGAATTTATGGTGCAGATGATTGAGCCCTTGTGGCAAGCACTTTTAGTTTCAACAAATAGACCACTCTTTTCTATCAATTCCTTATTCACGAAACATGTAACTTGTATAGGCCGTCAATGAATTCAGTCACTCACTTACCTTTCAAGGCAAATAATTACAAATTCAGAAGATGGGCTTAGATAGAAGAATTTATGGCTGTTTTCCACAGCCCAGCTCTCTGAAGTGTGATCCCTACTGAATGACATATTCTGACTTACAGTGCGAGTTTCTATGAGTCATATCTTTCCTAGTGTGTCCCCTCTTTAGTGTCCTGAGCTATTTCCCACCAAAGCATTGGAGCCAAAGTCTTTTGGGAACACTGATAAAACTATTAATTAGCTAATGGACTTTTAGGATAATCGAATTTTTCTCTCTTCCAATCCAAGTACTAAAGCAGAACATTTTTCTTCACAATTTTATTCCAGGAGACCAGGTCTCCACTCAAAATAAAATAAACTGCCTGTAAACATAACTATTGCTCAAATTTATCTTGTCCATTTTATTCTTTGGTTCAGTCAGAAATACAGGTCTGTCTTGGACATTGGTCTGCTTGGATAGGAAGGAAGAAGGAAAGGAAAGGAGAAAGAAAATAAAAATAAAATGAAAAAAATAGGAAAAGAGAAAGGAAGAAAGAAGGGGAGAGAAAAAAGTAAAGAAAGGATCCTTTACATTCTGAATGTACCTTATCACTGTCCATATCAAGTTTTAGGGTGCATCAATATTTATTTACCAATCCGCTTTGCTCAGAAGCTTAGATTCGCTTCTAGGGCTAAAAGCAGTATTACTTTCATGTAAACTCATCTACATTCACATAAGTAGCACAAAGAAAGAAAACTTCATATTACATATTTGAACAAAGAAGTATTTTTCCACCTCCCCATTCATTCTTCAAAAAAAACAAAACAAGACAAAAATAATTTTGAGTCATATAGCAATTTCACCTCAATCAAAAACTCCCCCTTGGAGAAAAGTATATGTACATACTCTTTCAGAAACTTTAATAACATTGGTATTTGAGAATTATGATTCATTCCTGAGGCCCAAGGAGAATTATGTATATAATTCTTTTTTTTTAATTTAAATTTATTTATTTTAATTGGAGGCTAATTACAATATTGTGTTGGTTTTGCCATACATCAACATGAATCTGCCATGGGTGTACACGTGTTCCCCATCCTGAACCCCGCTCCCACCTCCCTCCCCATACCATCCCTCTGGTTCATCCCAGTGCACCAGCCCCAAGCATCCTGTATCCTGCATTGAACCTGGACCGGTGATTCATTTCTTATATGATATTATACATGTTTCAATGCCATTCTCCAAATTCATCCCACCCTCTCCCTCTCCCACAGAGTCTAAAAGACTGTTCTATATATCTGTGTCTCTTTTGCTGTCTCGCATACAGGGTTATCATTACAATCTTTCTAAATTCCATATATATGTGTTAGTATACTGTATTGGTGTTTTTCTTTCTGGCTTACTTCACTCTGTATAATAGGCTCCAGTTTCATTCACCTCATTAGAACTGATTCAAATGTATTCTTTTTAATGGCTGAGTAATACTCCATTGTGTATATGTACCACAGCTTTCTTATCCATTCATCTGCTGATGGACATCTAGGTTGCTTCCATGTCCTGGCTATTATAAACAGTGCTGCGATGAACACTGGAGTACACATGTCTCTTTCAATTCTGGTTTCCTCGGTGTGTATGCCCAGCAGTGGGATTAATTCAATGAATTTTTTAAGTGTGTACTCTACCCTCATGGAGCCAAGCAACTCTTTGTCCAGTTTTGGTAGGGAGTGTCTAATGCCAGCCTCATAAAATATGTTGGGAAGTGTTTCCTCTTATTCTGTTTCCTGGAACAGGCTATGAATCTTGTGTTTCTTAAGACATTAGTCTATATTGTCAAAGTTGTTGAATTTGTAGACTAAAGATATTTATAATGTTCTCTTAATGTATTTTTAAAGGTCTGGAGGATCCAGAGTCATATTTCCTCTTTTACTCTTGATTTTATTGATTTGTGTCTTCTTTCTTTTCCTAGTGTGTCTATTGTTTCATCAATTTTATGAATCTTGTTAAAGAACCAGATTTTGGTATCATTAGTTTTCTCTATTGGTTTCTATATTCAAGTATATTCAGAAATCTTTTCTTTTATCTGTATTATTTCCTTCCTTCTGCTTGATTTGTGAATGACTTAAAAGAGGATATTTGACTTTAATTGTGACCACTGGCCTACATGCATATGGAATGAACACAGAGCCAGAGTAAAACATAGTTTTCATCTCAAATGGTTATCCTTCCAGTTCCTGGACAACTGTTAATGATCTGAGAACTGGCTTGGATCAGGGAAGAAATTCCCACTGGTGTTTTTCAGTTGCTGAAACTAGCAGTTTGAGAGGATGTGACAAAGGATTATTTGTCTGATTTTATTTATTTTTTTTTTTAATTTTATTTTATTTTTAAACTTTACATAATTGTATTAGTTTTGCCAAATATCAAAATGAATCCGCCACAGGTATACATGTGTTCCCCAAAGCAAGCATAACCTCTGAAACCTTTGTCCAGAACTAAGAATTAAGGGCTCAAATTTGTAATCCCTCACCTGGTTCTACTGGGAACTGTAATCTTCAACAAACCTCCATAGGCCTCAATTTCTTGGCCAAGAAAGTAAACCTCCGCCCATGCTGAGATACTAAATGGATCAAGAGTATCACATTTTCAAAAGAGAAAGAAAAAATTTCTTCAAAGAGCTCACCTACAGCACATTTATTAGCAACTCCAGTCCAGTTATTGTTTCTCTACCTTTTTCTTCCAGAGGCTTGGAATTCTTCAGTTGTACAAATTTAAGATATTTATATAAGTGCCTTAAGCAATGCTTATACTTCAGTTTTCCCAGGAAGGAGCACATAGATCTTTTCTTTCGTATTTTGCTCTTCCTGGTGCTCTTTAATTATTAGTCGTCCTGTGAAAATGTCCTTCATGGTAAAAGTAACCACAGCAGTGCTTTGCCCAGGGTTATCTTGAACTTTCCTAGTTTCATCTGCAAATCTGTTTAATAATTGGAGAAACAAGAACACTGGAAATCTACTTATGAGTGAAATGGAGATGTGGCTGATTTTTCTGAAAACAGTGAGAAAATACTGTCTTGACTTTATGTCTAACTCCACGTGATTTCAGCAGATCCTTACCTTCTTGGTGGGCAAGTATGTAGGTAGATGGAAATGGAAATGATACACACACAAGAGTTGAACACTGTAAAGTTTAGATATCATTCCAAATAAAGCATCGTTTTAGAAGCTCATTTAGAAAGCATTAAAATGTACGTGGACTATAACAGATGCTTTATAAGTATCAGTTGAATCTGAAACTGAACCAAGTAATCAGTGAACACCCAGACCCCTCAGACTTTGGCAGATTTCAAAATAAATGAAAGTAAAAAAGAAACCCACTTATTAAATGAAATCAAGTCTTAGCCTAATATAAATCTTTATATGCTCAAGGGTTTTGGCTTCTATGGAGGTATATTGTCACTAATTGTCCTCCATATATTACTGATGCTTCTGCAGTCTGCTCTTTCCATTGCACTAAAAGTGGATGTTCCACAAACTTCTGTCCTTGGCTTCTGTTTTTCCCTCTACATAATACTTCTTCCATAAAGACCATTCCTGTCAGATTTTTATTAATGATTGTGGTACGAAAACAGGTGGTAAAATTTGAGTGAGAAGGGGTCGGGGAAGAACTGAGCAATGGGGGACAGGTCCTTTAGTGAGCTGAGTGGCTTGAATATTAGTGTGCCTTATCAAGAGCTCAAGGAAATTTGAAAATGCTGCCCCCGTACATAAACCTGGACCCAAGTAACCATATTTTCATCACAGGATGTGAAGACATGGGTTATCTAAGAACCCAGTAACTGTTCACTCTCATATTGGGACAGAGAAAGGAAAGAATAAACATAAGAAATCTCACATCTTAAAAAAAATATTTATTTTCAGATTAAACAAATGAATATATGAGATAACACTCTGAAGTTTCTTAAAATAAAAGTGAAAATTGCTCAGTCGTGTCCGACTCTTTGCAACCCCATGGACTATAGCCTGCCAGGCTCCTCTTTCCTTGGAATGCTCCAGGCAAGAATATTGGAGTCGGTAGCCATTCCCTTCTCCAGGGGACCTTCCCAACCCAGGATTGGACCTTGGAGATTGGGGATTGGGTCTCCTTCATTGCAGGTGGATTCTTTAGCATCTGAGTCATCAGGGAACCCTGGATTGGGAAGATACCCTGAAAAAGGAAATGGCTACCCACTCCAGTATTCTTGCCTGGAGAATTCTCACCCACCAGAGGAGCCTGTCAGACTATAGTTCAAGAGGTTGCAAAGAGTCGGACACAGCTGAGCTAACACTTTCTTGAGATAAGGGTTCTCTATGGCCAAATTTATACTCAAGAATCTAGCAAAGTACCTGGCACATAGTAGGCACTAATTAAAGGTAAAAACCTTGCATCCCTTTTGCACTTTGGCAAAGTAGCTTCTATGTTTGTGTAGGACTATGGAGTCTGCACTGTGCGGGATAAAGACACTAGCCCTGGGGAGAGCTAAGCCTGTTTTCACTGAACTATAGCACAGCTCTTCATTGCTCTGCTGGAGGAGCCTCAAAGCTCTCCTCTGATTCATAGACCCAAGAACTTCACTGGTCAGTCTCTGCCCTAGGCCTTGAGGATCTTCTCCCTTCTTAATTAAAACCATTTTACTTTCTTCATTTATTCAGTTGAACCACCACATGGAATTTTATGTTGTTGTCTTATTCTCCTATTCTCTATCCAGTTTAGAAACATTGCCATTTCTTGTCATTTGGCAATCATTTTCACTTAACACTTTTATATCAGCAGCAATGATTTCAATCCAGTCCAGTTCAGTTGCTCAGTCGTGTCTGACTCTTTGTGACCCCATGGACGGCAGCATGCCAGGCCTCCCTGTCCATCACCAACTCCCGGAGCTTACTCAAACTCATGTCCGTCAAGTCGGTGATGCCATCTAACCATCTCATTCTCTGTCGTCCCCTTCTCCTCCCACCTTCAATCTTTCCTGGCATCAGGGTCTCTTCCAATGAGTCAGTTCTTCTCATCAAGTGGCCAAAGTATTGGAGTTTCAGCTTCAGCATCAGTCCTTCCAGTGAATACTCAGAACTGATTTCCTTTAGGATGGACTGGTTTGATCTCCTTGCAGTCCAAGGGACTCTCAAGAGTCTTTTCCAATACCACATTTCAAAAGCATCGATTCTTCAGCCCTCAGCTTTCTTTATAGTCCAACTCTCACATCCGTATATGACTACTGGAAAAACCATAGCTTTGACTAGACAGACCTTTGTTGGCAAAGTAATATCTCTGCTTTTTAATATGATTTCAAGGGGCTGTGAATCAGACATCCTGTGTATAAATCCCAGCTCCATCTTTCCTACCTGTGTAACCATGTGCAAGATACTCAGCCCTTCTCTGCTTCAGTTCTGTTTTCTCATCTGTACAATGTATGAAATTATAGTACCTACCATGTAGGATAATCAGTATGAAAAGGCAAAATGATACGATACTGAAAGAAGAACTCCCCAGGTCAGTAGGTGCCCAATATGCTACTGGAGATCAGTGGAGAAATAACTCCAGAAAGAATGAAGGGATGGAGCCAAAGCAAAAACAATACCCAGCTGTGGACGTGACTGGTGACAGAAGCAAGGTCCGATGCTGTAAACAGCAATATTGCATACGAATCTGGAATGTTAGGTCCATGAATCAAGGCAAATTGGAAGTGGTCAAACAAGAGATGGCAAGAGTGAATGTCGACATTCTAGGAATCAGCGAACTCAAATGGACTGGAATGGGTAAATTTAACTCAGATGACCATTATATCTACTACTGTGGGCAGGAATCCCTCAGAAGAAATGGAGTAGCCATCATGGTCAACGAAAGAGTCTGTAATGCAGTACTTGGAGGCAATCTCAAAAACGACAGAATGATCTCTGTTCGTTTCCAAGGCAAACCATTCAATATCACAGTAATCCAAGTCTATGCCCTAACCAGTAACACTGAGGAAGCTGAAGTTGAACTGTTCTATGAAGACCTACAAGACCTTTTAGAACTAACACCCCAAAAGATGTCCTTTTCATTATAGGGGACTGGAATGCAAAAGTAGGAAGTCAAGAAACACATGGAGTAACAGGCAAATTTGGCCTAGGAATATGGAATGAAGCAGGGCAAAGACTAATAAGAGTTTTGCCAAGAAAATGCACTGGTCATAGCAAACACCCTCTTCCAGCAACACAAGAGAAGACTCTACACATGGACACCACCAGATGGTCAACACTGAAATCAGATTGATTATATTCTTTGCAGCCAAAGATAGAGAAGCTCTATACAGTCAAGAAAAACAAGACCAGGAGCTGACTGTGGCTCAGATCATGAACTCCTTATTGCCAAGTTCAGACTTAAATTGAAGAAAGTAGGGAAAACCACTAGACCATTCAGATATGACCTAAATCAAATCCCTTATGATTATACAGTGGAAGTGAGAAATAGATTTAAGGGCCTAGATCTGATAGATAGAGTGCCCGATGAACTATGGAATGAGGTCCGTGACATTGTACAGGAGACAGGGATCAAGACCATCCCCATGGAAAAGAAATGCAAAAAAGCAAAATGGCTGTCTGGGGAAGCCTTACAAATAGCTGTGAAAAGAAGAGAAGCGAAAAGCAAAGGAGAAAAGGAAAGATATAAGCATCTGAATGCAGAGTTCCAAAGAATAGCAAGAAGGGATAAGAAAGCCTTCCTCAGCGATCAATGCAAAGAAATAGAGGAAAACAACAGAATGGGAAAGACTAGAGATCTCTTCAAGAAAATCAGAGATACCAAAGGACCATTTCATGCAAAGATGGGCTTGATAAAGGACAGAAATGGTATGGACTTAACAGAAGCAGAGGATATTAAGAAGAGGTAGCAAGAATACACAGAAGAACTGTACAAAAAAGATCTTCACAACCTAGATAATCATGATGGTGTGATCACTCACCTAGAGCCAGACATCCTGGAATGTGAAGTCAAGTGGGTCTTAGAAAGCATCACTACGAACAAAGCTAGTGGAGGTGATGAAATTCCAGTTGAGCTAGTTCAAATCCTGAAAGATGATGCTGTGAAAGTGCTGCACTCAATATGCCAGCACATTTGGAAAACTCAGCAGTGTCCACAGCACTGGAAAAGGTCAGTTTTCATTCCAATCCCAAAGAAAGGCAATGCCAAAGAATGCTCAAACTACCGCACAATTGCACTCATCTCACATGCTAGTGAAGTAATGCTCAAAATTCTCCAAGCCAGGCTTCAGCAATATGTGAACCATGAACTTCCTGATGTTCAAGCTGGTTTTAGAAAAGGCAGAGGAACCAGAGATCAAATTGCCAACATCTGCTGGATCATGGAAAAAGAAAGAGAGTTCCAGAAAAACAACTATTTCTGCTTTATTGACTATGCCAAAGCCTTTGACTGTGTGGATCACAAGAAACTGTGGAAAATTCTGAAAGAGATGGGCATACCAGACCACCTGACCTGCCTCTTGAGAAATCTGTATGCAGGTCAGGAAGCAACAGTTAGAACTGGACATGGAACAACAGACTGGTTCCAAATAGGAAAAGGAGTACGTCAAGGCTGTATATTGTCACCCTGCTTATTTAACTTCTATGCAGAGTACATCATGAGAAACATTGGGCTGGAAGAAACACAAGCTGGAATCAAGATTGCTGGGAGAAATAACAATAACCTCAGATACGCAGATGACACCACCCTTATGGCAGAAAATGAAGAGGAACTAAAAAGCCTCCTGATGAAAGTGAAAGTGGAGAGTGAAAAAGTTGGCTTAAAGCTCAACATTCAGAAAATGAAGATCATGGCATCCGGTCCCATCACTTCATGGGAAATAGATGGGGAAACAGTGGAAACAGTGTCAGACTTTATTTTTCTGGGCTCCAAAATCACTGCAGATGGTGACTGCAGCCATGAAATTAAAAGGTGCTTACTCCTTGGAAGGAAAGTTATGACCAATCTAGATAGCATATTGAAAAGCAGAGACATTACTTTGCCAACAAAGGTCCGTGTAGTCAAGGCTATGGTTCTTCCAGTGGTCATGTATGGATGTGAGAGTTGGGCTGTGAAGAAGGCTGAGTGCCGAAGAATTGATGCTTTTGAACTGTGGTGTTGGAGAAGACTCTTGAGAGTCCCTTGGACTGCAAGGAGATCCAACCAGTCCATTCTGAAAGAGATCAGCCCTGGGATTTCTTTGGAAGGAATGATGCTAAAGCTGAAACTCCAGTACTTTGGCCACCTCATGCGAAGAGTTGACTCATTGGAAAAGCCTCTGATGCTGGGAGGGATTGGGGGCAGGAGGAGAAGAGGACGACAGAGAATGAGATGGCTGGATGGCATCACTGACTCAATGGACGTGAGTCTGAGTGAACTCCGGGAGTTGGTGATGGACAGGGAGGCCTGGCGTGTTGCGATTCATGGGGTTGCAAAGAGTTGGGCACGACTGAGCGACTGAAGTGAAGTGAACTGAACTGAACCATGTAGGATTATGAGAAATGACGTTGGAAACATTGCTTTAGAATGTGGTAAACACTTAGTCACTGTGAAAAATTATTTTTCATTGATTCTATTTTTTGTTCATTCTAAATTGTAACAGGAAGTGCCAATGCATGAGAAAGAAGTATGATGCATGATTCATAGTCCAAGCAAGACTTTTCAGCCCCCAGAGGCCTCCCTACTCCCTGAAAAAGACCTCACCAGACTCAGGTGGCTCTCTTAGTCATGAATAAGTTCTCTAGGACCCTTATTCTTGCTAACACACTGACCTCATTCTCACCACCTCCCACAAGAAACCAATAGATTCCATCATAAAAACGGATTCAATCACCATCTCTCTTCTAGGCCACTGCAGCAGTCTTCTAAGTGGCCTTCTTGCTTCCACAGTCACCCCCTAAATCCTGTATTTTCTCAACACAAAAGGCAAGTAACTCTTTTTCAATTTAAATCATCACATTACACCTCTGCTCAGAGTCATTCAATGACTCTTAAATTTGGATGGAGAAAAGTCAGAGTTCTTTTCACGTCCTTCAAGACCCTAAATATACCTCTTCTGCTCCCTATCTACATGATTTTATCTCCAACGTCTTTTTGCTTTTCCTGACTCTGCTCCAGCTTCTTTGATCTCCCTGCTGCACCTCAAGCATATCCGGCACACACTCACCTCAGGGGTTTGCACTGGTGATCCCTCTTTCCAGAATGTTCTGTGCCCAAAGAGTCTGATGGGGATTGCTTCACTTTTGCACCTTTGCTTCCCCAGGACACATCTGGCAATGTCTGATGATATTTTTGACTATACCAACTGGGAGAGGGTGATGGTGCCATCTAAAGTTCAGAGGTCAAGGTTGCTGCTAAGCATCTCAGAGTGAACACGGCAGGGTCACAGCAAAATATCAGTTTCAAGACATTAATAGTGCTGACCCTTTTCTGATCCAGCAGACCTATACATTTAGTAGTGATGTTAGTAATATAGTAATGCTGGAAAAATTCAAAGCCAAGTTCAAATAGGAAATTTAACATTGTCCGAACCTGAAACATATTTTTGA
The DNA here is from genome assembly GCF_003369695.1 of Bos indicus x Bos taurus. Taxonomy (NCBI): domain Eukaryota; kingdom Metazoa; phylum Chordata; class Mammalia; order Artiodactyla; family Bovidae; genus Bos; species Bos indicus x Bos taurus. Next base: position 17,095,545 of record NC_040087.1, on the reverse strand, counting down.
ACATATTTATCAACTAATAAAACTTTCTCCATAGTATTACAAATGTAAAAGCAAATACTTAAAAATTAACCTTTTCACATTCATATCTTTACTATCATTACATTCAAGAGACAAGGAGGAGTGGAGTGAGAACATTTTAAATCTTGCTGCTCAAGTTATGTCATTAGAAGCAAGAATATGCTACCCAAACTTAATGGCCACTGAATTCAGCTTTTAATAGCCTTGGAAAATGCAGAAAGAGTGGATTCTCCTATTTTCAACTCATTCTCTAGATGAGTTTAATGTGGTCTTTCCTGTGTGCTAGCTCTCCTTCAGTTCCTATCCTATTTCTCTTCGTTTACAATCCTCTCAATGTGATCCTTTTAAAAGATCTATGGCTTATTTATTATCTTTGGAGATATGAATGCCAAAGATGGATATGCTTGAGACGTAGGACATTTGGATTGGGATGGTTGCTTCTTTGTAGAAAATTTCTCCAAGGGTAGTGATTGGAGTGAGTCAAAATCAGAAAATATGTGGTTATGCTTTTTAATCTTTACAATGTAATAGTATTACTTGCCAGAAATTATCCATAAGTTAAGTTTGGGGGTTATCTTCCCAAAGCATAAGCCAAATCACATTATTTCTTCTCCAAAACAAACAAGGGCCCTGTGTTCCTGATCCCATTGTCTCTCATTCCCTAAAAACATGTCAGCATTTTAGTCCGGCATCCATATGATTTTCTGATCTAAACACAGACTGTCTTCCAGATACTTTTTGCTTCCCTTGTTTCTCTGTTTCCTCCTCTTGGTTAAAGAAAGTGTGAGAAAGTTCATACTAATTGTAAGCATGCCCCTTGTTTTTACTATATTAACAACTTGTACATACCAACTGAATATCAGTCTTGGTTGTGCATGAGTTGGCCATGAAGAATGATGGGAGGAGAGCTTGAAGAGTGGAAGGTGGTCCTCTTTTCAGAGTAACTGACAGGAGGTTGAGGATCGATTTTGGGGAGGGCTTCTTCCTGAGAGTCCAGTGGGACATCAGATGGGATCCTGAAGAAAACCTCCTAGAAAGTTGCTGAGCTAGAAGCTTAGGCAAGACGTCCACAATGACTCATCAATCCAAAGGGCTATGTGAAAATTGCAGGGGAGGCAAACTAGGAAATCAAAGACAGAGAAGTAGTTGGGTGGAGAAATAGAATATTACTCAAAGCAGTGCTTCCTAAATCAGTAAGCCACAAATATTTACAAGTTTATTTACATTGAAGTTTACTTCATTGATAATCTAAATGAGTACTGTAAACATGTGTGAGATTACTTAGATGACCAGTGATCTTAATTTGCACTTTCAAATGGCCATTAATGAACTTAATGGCCATTTGAACATCTATTTGTATAGAGTGCTCAAAAGTTTTTCCCATTTGTTTTTCATTTTGAAATACTTGTAGATTGATAGGAAGATGTAAGTTGTCACATTCATGTGTTCAGAGCTGGTTCTTAGGATTTCCTTATTATCAGTTGATGTCTGTAGTGTCTGGAGTGATATTCTTGTTTTATTCATGTCTGATAATTTGTGCCTCTCTCTTTTTAGAAGGTTATGAACTTTATCAATCTTTTCACAGAAAAGTCCTTTGTTTCATCTGTTTTCTCTGTTGATTTTACTGTATTTTGATTGATTGAATTTTGATTGATTTCTGCAGTTATCTTTATTTCCCTCTGTTTGCTTTGGATTAATTTTTCAAATATATTAACGTGTAAGCTTAGATCACTGACTTAAGATTTTCCCCATTTTCTAATGTAAGCACTTAGTGTTATTTCCCTTGAGAATTATTCTTTTTTTTTTTTTTTTGAATGTTGAGTTTAATTTTAATTTTATTTTATTTTTAAACTTTACATAATTGTATTAGTTTTGCCAAATATCAAAATGAATCCGCCACAGGCATACATGTGTTCCCCATCCTGAACCCTCCTCCCTCCTCCCTGTGGATTATTTAAAAGTATCCAGTTCAGTTTCTGAGTGTTTATAGAGATTTTTAGGTTCTCTTTCTGTTACTGATTCTACTTTGATTTTATTGTGATCAGGAAACAGATTTCATATGATTAGGTTCTTCTAAATTTGTTAAGTTTGTTTGGCCCCTTGTATGTTCTGTCTTGGTAAATGTTCTGCTTAAATAGAATGTGATGTTGTTGGACTATTCTATAATATTGATTGGTTGATGATGATGTTGAATTCTTCTATATCCTTGATGATTTTCTGTCTAGTTATTCTATCAATTCTTGCCTGGAGAATTGCATAGACAGAGGAGCCCGGCAGGCTACAATCCATGGAGTCGCAGGAGTCGAACACAACTTAGCGACTAAATCACCACCATTCTATCAATTTTGGTGAAGTCTCCCAACTATAATTGTGAATTTGTCTTTTTATCCTCTCAATTTTGCGTGCGATTCACATATTTTGAAACTGTTTCTTAATTAATTGACCTCATTATCATTATATAGTATCACTCCCTCTTCCTGATATATGTTGTTATGAATTCTAGTCTATCTGTGGAGAAGGAAATGGCAACCCACTCCCGTATTCTTGTCTGGAGAATCCCATGGACAGAGGAGCCTGGTGGGCTACAGTTCATGGGGTTCCAAAGAGTCACACATGACTGAGTGACTGAGCACTGGTTTATCTGATGTTAATATAAAGGCTCCAACTTCCTTTGGCCTTATGTTTGTATGACATATCTTTTTAGATAAATTTACTTTCGGCTTGCCTATATTGTTATATTTGAGGTGAGTTTCTTGTAGACATCACCAGTTATGTCATATTTCCTTCACCCTTCCAATCTTTGTATTTTAACTGGTGTCTAGAAATCATTTACATTTAATGTGATTATTGATATGTCTGACATTGTATTTCTTATTTTTCTGTTTGTCTCATTTTGCCTCCTCTGTTTTCTTTTTCCTGCTTTCCTGTGGGTTACTTGAATATTTTTGAAATTTCATTTTTTTTCTATAGTTTTTTCTGTAATATTTTTGGATATCTTTGTGTATGTGTCTTTTATGATTGCTAAAGCATTACATTATGGACACATACTTATTTCAGTCTGTGGATGTTGACATTTTATCAGTTGGATAAGTTCTTTTACTCTTCATTATTTATAGTATGATCTTAAATATTTTCTACATACACTGAAAGTCTTATTAATAATATTTTTGTCCAAACCATCAAACATAACTTAGAGGATACTGATATTTTCCTTGTTTCATTTTTCATTTTTTATTCATAATGTTCTAATATTCCTTCTTTTATCATTTACTAACTGTCCCGAGGATTTCTTTTAAAATTAGGATAGGTCTCTGAGTAACAAATTCTCTTAATTTTCTTTCCTCTGAGTATATGTTGATTTACCCTTCATTCCTGAAGGATATTTTCTCTACATGCAGAATTCTGGGTTGAAAGTTCTTTTCTTTTAGCCCTTGAAAAATTGTGTATCACTTTATTCTGGTTTCAATAATTTCTTATGACAATTGTGTCATTCAAATTATTTCTCCTCTAGAAATGGCCACCCACTCCAGTATTCTTGCCTGGAGAATCCCATGGACAGAGGAGCCTGGAGGGCTACAGTCCATGGGGTCGCAAAGAGTCAGACACGACTGAGTGACTTCACTTCACTAAAGGTAAGGTGGTGTTTCTCTTGCTGCTTTCCTTTTTTTTTCTTGTTGCCTCATTTCTGTCAGGTTTGGGGAAGAATCCAGGTTCCTCTCTTGGTTTCTGTTTATACTCTGAGAGGGATGATCCCTCATCACGCGTCTCCACATTGTCTTCTCTGGCAAGGCAGAGTGGGGGTGGTACTTGCTACTGTCTGGTAGGGATGAAGTCTTGGATCCTCATGCAAACTTCTCTGATCTCACCATAGCCAGATGAGAATGGAAATTTAGTTCCTGTCACTTGGCCTTTGTTGACGAAGGTGGGTGGAAGCCACAGTTTTTGTTTAGTGTTTGAAGTAACACGGTTATTATCTAGGAGTTTTCTATCTTGCTATGCTGCATTTATCTTGGTCCATCAGTGAAAGAGAGGAGGGTTTCTTGTCTGAGCCCATTGGTGTGTCCAGTATTTAATCACCCAGTCTGAGATACTTGAGGCAAAAAGTAAACTGGGGGAACTCACTGCTGTGTTGATATTCGATTCCTTAAATCCCGGGCCAGTGTATCTTCTTTTTGCCAACTTTGAGGGTATTGTGTTTTCCCTCTGTTTTCTGTGGTATTTTCTAGGAAGAACAACAGGGAGAATTTCATCTACTATATACTGTCCAAAACTGGAAATCAATCCTATTTTTTAAATTGAGTTTTGTGGTATTTTTTTTTTTAGTATTAACAATTTGAAAAGAATTGCTATCTTAAAAATATTCATGGTTTCAGTCCATAAACATGGTTTATATCTTTATTACTTAAATCTTGAGTTTCTCTCAGTAACTTTTTGCAGTTTTTCAAAAGTAGATATCAAATACATTGTTTTTTGATGTTATATTTTCTGTTCTAGAATTTACATTTTTTCAGTTTTCATTTCTTCCTTGAGAATCTCTTTTTATCCATTAGATCATTTTCCCTTTAAATTGGGAAATGCAACAATTATTTAAATCCTTATCTACTAATTCCCTGGTAGCTCAGCTGGTAAAGAATCCACCAGCAATGTAAGAGACCCCAGTTAGTTTTTTGGATCAGGAAGATCCCCTGGAGAAGGGATAGCCTACCCACTCCACTATTCTTGGGCTTTCCTGGTGGTTCAGACAGTAAAGAATCTGCCGGCAATGCGGGATTAATGGGTTCAATCCCTGGGTTGGGAAGATCCCCTGGAGGAGGGCATGGCAACCCACTCCAGTATTCTTGCCTGGAGAATTCCATGGACAGAGGAGCCTGGTGGGCTACAATCTAGGGGGTCGCAAAGAGTTGGATTCAGCACAATACGCTACTAATTCCAATATCTGGATCATCTTTGCATCTACCCCTCTTGTTTGCTTTTTTTTTTTCCTTGGTAATGTTGGTTGTTGTTTTCTCAATGTGTTAACATTTTTAAAGTTGTATTATGGATATTGTGTTTTAAAGAAATGTGGAGACTGAAATGTCATTTTTTGGTTTTTGTTTTGTTTTTCCCAGAGAATATTCTGTTCTCTCTTTGACTGCAGGAGTAAGGGACTGGTTATTCATATTCCAAAAAAAATCAAGTTTAGCTGGTACTGGTGCCACAGCTTTAATATATTTAATTCAACTCGATTTAGCACAGTTTCCAACCTCTCACATTACTGTCATCAAGTTATCAATCTCTTTATCTTCAGTAGCATTTGAGCTATAAAGGGACCATGCTGCAGTTTCACATCGGCTTGATGAGCTGTTAGATTCACCCCAGCAGATTTCTAGAACCTAATTACAATTAGAGGCACTATTTTTTTCTGCTTTCCAGCACATTCATTCTTGCCTTCTCAGTAAAATTCTGTGGGTGAATGAGAATTATCAAGCTGGTGATTTTTTTTTTTTTTTGGCATTTGGAGCTCTTCTAAATTTCCTTCTGTTCTGCCACCTCACCCTAATTTTAAAGGTTCAGTGTATTTTTTTTTTTTTTGCAGTGACATCTTACAAAACATCTAGTTTTGCTTCTCTAAGCGCTCAAATCCAGACCAAATGGCTGATCCCACGTATGCATGTTCACATTGCTGTCTGATTGCCTACGTAGTTTTGCATCTAGAATTCAGTTCACCAGCATTCCCTCATGTCTACAGTTCTTTGATAACCTAATACAAAGGATGATGCTTACCTGTTTTATTTTTTTCTTGTGCTACAAAGAAACAAAGATGTTTTGTTCCTTCAACATCTTAATTAGAAATTAATGAAAGCATTGTTCATTTGCATGATTAACTAAAATTATGGTAAAACTACAGTGGAGAGACACTCTCATCAATTATTGAGATTATATATAAACTGGTAAAATCTGGTTCCTACTAAATTCGTTAATATACATCAAGAACTTCTAAATTATTCATACCTTTTAACTAATTGTTTCCCCATCTAAACATAAGTACTTGGAAAATAAGCACAGTTATGAACAATTATTTATATCCAAAATTGGTAATCATGGTTATTTTTCTTTTTAATAAAGGAAAATTGGGAACCCCTCAAATCTTCAAAAAAGAGGAATGGGTAACTATATAAAGTTACTAGGTAATTTCACTACAGTAAGGGCTTCCCATGTGGCTCAGCTGGTAAAGAATCTGCCTGCAATGCAGGAGACTTGGGTTCAATCCCTGGGTTGGGAAGATCCCCTGGAGAAGGAAAAGGCTACCCAGTCTAGTATTCTGGCCTGGAGAATTCCATGGACTGTAAAGTCCATGGGGTTGCAAAGAGCTGGACACGACTGAGCAATTTTCACTTTCACTATAGTGAAGCCATGTGATAAAATATTATTCAGTTGTTAAGGTTTTGTTAAGAGTTTTAATAATGTGGTAAACAATTATGAGATGCTATTAAAGTTAAATCAGCACAAAAATAAGAACATCTAAATTTAACCTCCATGATGTAAAAATACATAGTCATAGAAATGCACTAGTATATTGAAATACTGTCTTTAGTATTCTTATATTCCTTTTATGTTTCTGTAATTTACTAATTTTTTTTTACTGTAACAACTGTCAGATAAAGGTCACAAATTCCATATTGTAATCATCTACAAAAAAAGTAAAAACAGATGTATGATCATTAGTTGTGGGAAGGAATAGATATAAGCTAATGGTAAAGAACCCGCTTGCCAATGCAGGAGACCTAAGAGACACAAATTCAAATCCCTGTGTCAGGAAGATGCCCTGGAGGCAGGCAAAGCAACCCGCTCCAATATTCTTGCCTGGAGAATCCCATGGACAGAGAAGCCTGGTGGGCTACAGTCCATGGGGTTGCAAAGTGTTAGACATGACTGAAGTGACTTAGCACACACACACGTGAAAAACTAATATAACTAAAGATGAAGTAAAATGGGATAATTTTTTTATGAGATATGCATTTTTGAGCACTTATAGTCATGACAGGAAATGTATTCACAAATTAACAAGACTGAATTAATATTAGATACATACCAGGCTAAAGCAACATCTGAGGAATCTGTACATTCTTCTAAAACTGTTTGCACGTGGTAGAAGTTTGCCTGCACGAAGACAACAGATAGTATTAATAGTAAGCGTTCCTTTTGGGTCACAGCTTCTTCCCAACAACCAGAGTTAGATTCTTTTAAAGATAACCCTGTACGTGAGAGAGCAAAAGAGACACAGATGTATATAGAACAGTCTTTTGGACTCTGTGGGAGAGGGAGAGGGTGGGATGATTTGGGAGAATGGCATTGAAACATGTATAATACCATATAAGAAATGAATCGCCAGTCCAGGTTCGATGCAGGATACAGAAAGCTTGGGGCTGGTGCGCTGGGATGATCCAGAGGGATGGTATGGGGAGGGAGGTGGGAGGGGGTTCAGGATGGGGAACACGTGTACACCCGTGGCAGATTCATGTTGATGTATGGCAAAACCAATACAATATTGTAAAGTAAATAGCCTCCAATTAAAATAAATAAACTTAAATTAAAAAAATAAAGGAGTAAAACAAACAAAAAAAATAAAATCAGACCAAAAAACTGACAAAATCAGCTGAAGACTCATAAAGGACACCATATTCTCTCTCACAATTTGGTCTTACATCAACTGTTCTTCAAACTGGTAGCACTGAGCTCCAAGACTAAGACTTAAGGTAGGCTTGTTGCTTTGAAAGTCTTAAATTGGTCAAAGGTACCTGTTGGGGATTGAACTGCACTCTCCGACAGATCCAGTCAAATCCTATCTCCTGTGTATGTGCGTGTGACCTTATTTGGAAAGAGAGGTTTTGTAGGTGTCATCAGTTAAGATGAGCCCATACTGGATCAGAGTGGGTCCTAACTCCGTGACTGATGTCTTCATAAGAAGAGGGAAATGTGTACATAGAGCTACACAGAACACACATGAAGACAGAGGCAGCGACTGGAGTGGTGTGCCTACAAGCCAAGGAACACTATGGATTGCTGGCCGTGCTTCAGGCCAGATCCTCCCTATGAATCTCCAGGAAGAACCAACTCTGCCAACACTTTCATTTTGAACTTCTTGCCTCCACAACTGTGAGAGAATAAATTCCCTTATTTTGATTTTTATTTTATCTTTTAAATTAATTTTTATTGGAGTATAGTTGCTATACACTGTTGTGATAGTTCCCGCTGCACAGCACAGTGAAGCAGCTTTAAGTATATAAATATCTCCTCCCTTTTGGATTTCCTTCCCATTCACGTCATCTCAGAGCACTGCGTACAGTAGGGTCTCATTAGTTACCTATTTTATACCATAGTGTCAATAGCGCACGTATGTCAACCCCAATCTCCCCATTCCTCCAACCCACCCTACTTCCCTTTGGTGTCCATACATTTGTTCTCTACGTCTGTGTCTCTGTTTCTGCTTTGCAAATATGATCATCTGTACCATTTTTCTAGATTCCACATATATGCATTAATATACAATACTTGTTTTTCTCTTTCTGACTTACTTCACTCTGTATGACAGCCTATAGATCCATCTACGTCTCTGCAAATGGCTCAATTTTGTATAACATCTTCTTTATCCAATCCTCTGTTAATGGATATTTAGTTTGTTTCCTTGTCTTGGCTATTGTAAATAGTGCTGCTGTGAACATGGGCACATATAACTTTAAAAAAAAATTAATTTATTTTTTTTAATTGGAGGCTAATTACTTTACAATATTGTAGTGGTTTTTGCATTCATTGACATGAATCAGCCACGGGTGTACATGTGTTCCCCATCCTGAGCCCCCCTCCCACCTCCCTCCACATCCCATCCCTCAGGGTCATCCCAGTGCACCAGCCCCAAGCACCCTGTCTCATGCATCGAACCTGGACTGGCGATCTATTTCACTTATGTTAATATACATGTTTCAATGCTATTCTCTCAAATCATCCCACCCTCGCCTTCTCCCACAGAGTTCAAAAGTCTGTTCTTTATATCTGTGTCTCTTTTGCTGTCTCACGTATAGAGTCATCATTACCATCTTTCTAAATTCCATATATATGCATTAATATACTGTACTGGTGTTTTTCTTTCTGACTTCACTCTGTATAATAGGCTCCAGTCTCATCCACCTCATTAGAACTGATTCAAATGTGTTCTTTTTAATAGCTAAATAATATTCCATTGTGTATATGTACCACAGCTTTCTTATCCATTCGTCTGCCGATGGACATCTAGGTTGCTTCCATGTCCTGGCTATTATAAACAGTGCTGCGATGAATATTGGGGTACACGTGTCTCTTTCAGTTCTGGGTTCCTAGGTGTGTATGCCTAGCAGTGGGATTGCTGGGTCGTATGGCAGTTCTACCTTTCTGAATGATAGTTCTTCTTTGGCTGTATGCCCAATAGTGCGATCATTGGGTCCTATGGTAGTTCTATTTTTAGTTTTTTAAACCTCCATACTAGTGGCTCTATCAATTTACATTCCGACCAACAGTGCAAGGGAGTTCCCTTTTCTCCACATCTTTTCCAGCATTAATTGTTTGTAGATTTTTTTGATGATGGCCATTCTGATTGGTGTGAGGTGAAACCTTATTGTAGTTTTGATTTGCATTTCTCTAATAATTGGAACCAAGGAACCTGGTGGACTACAGTCCACAGCATCACAAAAGAGTCAAGACACGACAGCCACTCAACAGCAACAATAGTGACAGGCTGTGTGTATGTCCGCCGTTCAGAAGTCTGTCTGACTCTTTATGACCCGTGGACTGTAGCCCGCCAGGCTTCTCCATCCATGGGATTCTCCAGACAACAATACTGGAGTGGGTTGCCATTTCCTTCTCCAGGGGATCTTCCCCACCTGGGGATCGAATCTGGGTCTCCCACATTGCAGGTAGACTTCTCACGGTTTGAGCCACCAGGGAAGCCTGGGTCACTAAAATCTTGCATTACAGGTGGTTTCTTTACTGCTAAGCCACTGGGGAAGCCCAATCTACAGTGTATCCAGCAAATGAGCATGGCTTATCTTTCCTCAAGACTTGCTAATACACACTAGAATTGGCCTAACTTTCACTCACCCTTCCTTGCGCCAACTTCCCATCAGATTATGAAGAGGACTGGGGAGCGGGCAGAGCAGTGGGCGCTGACCCTGAGAGGCATGTGGTGTTGAGAGTAAGCTGCTTTCCTCCCTGAACCAAGGGAAAGAAAGGGCCTCCAGGCATCAAGAAGAGGAAACAGGCATTTCAGGCCTTACACATAATGTATAAACTCTTTCACTTTTCATAATATTGTAGCCAGTCACTTAAGATAGAGTGGCATGACAAACTTTATGCATGTTCATTTTTAGAGAGTGCAAATCTAGTTTTTCTGTCATAGTGTCTTAGAGAAATTATATTTTCCCAATTAATAATATTGATCATAATAATAACCTGATAGCTATTATAATAGACAAAAATAACTTACAGTTTAGTATTTAAGTGTGGACTCGAGCTGGCCTATAAGTGTTCTAAATCTAGCACTGTCACCTGCTAGCTATATGATCTGGGACAGATCATGTAATCACTCTGCCTCAGTTTACCATCTGTAAAATGGGAATAAGAGTGATTGTCTTCAGAAATTAAAGTGAAAATTAAGTGATTTACAGTAAGGCTTATGCTTATGATTCTATCATTATATGTCAAAACATTTTTTTTTTTCCTTTACCCTGTATCAAAGACAGGGGGCAAGTCCCTGGGGATGAGAGTAAAGAAGGTTGAGGTATAGATCAGCATCTCCATGACAGGATTCAGTCTTAAAAGAGAATATCAGTTTCTAAGCTCCTGACTCCCTAAACCATGAGGGTCACTGGTCTTCCTGTCCATGCTGTGATTTTCCAAGATGTACTAATATAGCCTGTGTTTAGATGCTAAGTGTAGCACACATACACACACAGAGCTAATGGGAAAATATCCTTGTAAATTTACCAATCCAAGAAAACATTTAATGTAAAAAATATAGGTGGAAAAGAGAAGTGAATCCATTATCTCAGAATTAAAAAGCACAAATGCAGCACACTTGTCAGTCACTAACCTCCCATTCTCCTTTGTAGGTTTATTCCTGTTTTGGTATCATGCCAAACTTTTAGTTAATCTATTGCAGAAGAGTAATAAACTACTAAGTCATTTTTTCTCTTGGCCCACTTAGAATATATATACTTTTGGTCTTAATTAAAAATAATTTTATAATCTTGCTTACACACATTCTATTATGTTGTGAAGAAGTTATGTTGTAGTATAAAATGGGGATGATGATTTTTGATATGAAATTAATCTGCCAAAAGTATTAATTCAGCAACTTCTGTTTGTCAGCCTGTGCTCAATGCTGAGGGCAATACAGTTAAATCAAAAGGCATGGCTCTTTCTCCAATGAAGCTGACAGAACTCTGAGGAAATCAAACTTAGGCAGAGGGAACATTCAATAAATAAATGTTATAAAATGCTTATTTGTTTGGCTGATCCCATGAGTTCCATCTTGTTTAAGAGAGGGGTAAAAGGAGGATCCCTTAGGATTCAGGGAGCCAGAAAAGATTTCCCAAAAGAGGTAGAAATGAGCTGAGAGTTAAAGAAGGAATGCATTTTAGTAGAAGACAACATTAGGGAGGAGATATTATAGTCAGAAAACCCTGTGTTTAAGGGCATGAGAGGTGAATGGACTGTGTGTGCAAATAAGGAATGAAGCCTCACCGGGTTACAGTATGCAAAAAGGAGAACACAGCATAAGTTAGGTGGGTCTTTGATGCCAGTGTCCATAGTTTTGGCCATGCATAAAGCTGAAACTGAACTGAAAATGTGTCATTTTAATTTGGGTAAAAATGAAAGGCAAGCTAAAATAAATTAAAAAAATAAGTTCTTTTCTACCAAGGATGCTGACCTTTTCTTGAGTCATTCTATCAGTTCCTAAGAGTGGGTTCCTAAGAAGCAATGAGGAACATCCTAATCATTTTCTTAAAAAATACATGAGAAGATAATGTGGGAGCAGGTGAGATGGGAGCCTGAGAAAGGCATGTGGGAATTTTGCTTGTGTGGATAAAAAGTATCAAAGATTTCAGGTAGAGGAATACCATATCATCTTGAACTTTCTGTGTAAAGGATATAACGGGGACAGAGATAATCAGAACTGCCTGTTGCCAAGCATACACTAAAATCAAAAATGAATGAATGAATCAAATGACAAAAAGGTCATGAAAAAGATTTAGTCCAAATATTGTCACTTAAGTAGAAGTGATCTTTAATGAAAATATGTGAGTACCATGTGTGATAGGTGAATAATTACATGTAGTCAGTAACAACAGCAACAAGTAGCAACATGTAAAAAACGTTTTGGTATGTCAAGAATTTAGCAAGTGTTAATTATGTAACCCTTACAGAAATCTAATGAGTAGATACTATCCCCATTCTACAGTTTAGGAAGCTGAGACTAGCAAATGACAAATCTAGGAGTGTGCTCCTCAGTCTGGTTGAAAGTTTTTATCCAGAGACTCCACTCTCTTAACAGAGGTGGAGATCTGATTGCTGTAATTATGTGTTGCTTTTCAGACTAATAAGTATGATAATTTTATAATATCGTGGTTTGGAATTTCAAAGGAAAATTCCATATATCAATCAGGGGTCCCTTCTATATATACCTCAAGAGACTGAATTTAGATATACTGCAAAAGTGAAGCAGTTATATGCCTGTTACACACAGCTCCTGCCAAGTAATAGGGTCTCACCAGAGGTCAGGTTTACATAGAACAAATAAGTATTTCTGATAAAAGTTACCTTCTGAACATAAAGTCAAGTTCTCTCTCCTTGCACTAGCCTCATGAAAATCAGGCCTGGGACCCAATGGGCCTTCCAAAACACCTATTTCCAGGATTAGGGTTATCCACCAGACTACAACACAACTCTGTGTTTAGCAGGAACACCAAAACACCTGTGCTCCAATGGGATTTTTTTTTTTTTTTTTTTTTTGTATATGCACATACATATCTCCTAATTTCAGGACCATTTTGGAAAACATGCTTTGTAAAAAAAAAAAAATTGCTTAATGCTTTCCTATTTTGGCAAAGATCAAAATAGCTTCTTCCTTTTCCTGTGCACTGGCCATACTACCCCTGGTTGTATTTTTAAAGCACGGCTCTAATTATGTAGTTCCTTTGCTGAAAAACCCCAAAGGCTGTCTATCAAAAGGTCATCTATTCATATTCATAGTTGAGGTCTTTTATAATCTGCATCCAAACCATTTCTCTAACTTTGCCCTCAACACCACCCTCTATTTGCCCCAAACTATGCCATTTCCCAAATACTCCATGTGGTTTCAGGTATCAGAGCCTCAGCCCCTGACTTGTCTTCAGTGTCCTCCTCCAGGGGATCTTCCTGACCCAAGGATCAAAATAAATTAATTAATATTAAAAACAACAACAACAACAAACCCTGCACCTCCTATGTTGTCTCCTGCACTGGCAGGCAAGTTCTTTCCACTAGCGCCCCCTGGGAAGCCAATGTAGAATACACTTCACCCTTACTCTTTACCAGTCCAGCAATTCATCTTAGCCTTCAAGACCCGGTTAAATTTCACATTCTCTACAAAAACCTCTGTAAGCTTTGATTCTTCCAGTCAGAGCTGCTTTTTGTTCCGTCTGAGTCCCCATGGCTTGGTGCTTATGCCCTCGTTTAATGCTACCATAATCTTACATATGATAATTGCCTATATTCCCATTTTTCCAACAAAATTATGAGCTACCTGTGCACAAAAATAATGGTTTATTACTTTAAACTTTGTTGCCTAGCTCAGAACCTTTAATGAACAAAGAACCATTGTTAATTGGTTGATTGTAAGAAACTATCACTATTTTACTAATGAGATTGATTCATGAAGTCTATAGAATAAAAGTTCTGAGACTAAATTTGAATCTCAACTGGTATTATTTTAATGGAATTCTTTTTTAAAAGATGTATACATAATGTAGAGCCCTCACATTATTTAGTTTGAGTGCCTCCTTCACCTTCCAATTAAATTTTTCCAGCCAACATTAGGAACTTGTTTGTAATTTAGAGAAAAGACACTGGAGGGTCAAAAGAAACATTCCAAATGCAAACCTTTACTATAAGAAACCCTGGCTTAAATAAAGAGAAGATAAACATATTTAACAGACATCCTGGTGTTTAGACCAGTTAAGGAAAAATTTAATCAAGAGGCCAGGAGACAGCTCGATGACTCATGAATATGTAACAGGAATTTCATTAAGCCTAACAACGTTGAAAAATTCTGTCGCAACTGAGGCATACTTGTGGAAATGGTCTACAATATCCAAATGCCCACCGTCTATAACTCTTCAATGTGAATCACACATCTGAACATTAATTCAGATTGTACTATAATTAAGAGTCTTTGATGTAGCCAAGCAAAGTACCTGGGAAATGGAATCTTGTGTTTTTTTAAAGTAGCCATTTTGCCAGGGAATGAGTTGTTGAATATTGACACATATGGGGTAGTATTGGGGGAATTTTAGTATTGTAGTAACAGCAGCAAAGGAAGAACAATTATAGACTCGATTTTTGCCCTAGCTATCCCAAAGGACTTAATCTGGGGATCAGGTAATGGGAAAGGAGAAAAGGGATACATATATATATATATATATTTTTTTTTTTTCAATCAACTGTCATTGCACTGAATGTGATGCAAGTTAATGACCTTGGTTTCCTTTCCTCCTTGCTTCCTGGGGCTGGATGTTGAGTGATAATTAAAGTGGGGTGTTTGATACCATTTTCAGTTTTCATCGTCACTGTCTTTAAATGGATTTCCCTTTGCTTTTTAGAAAAGTTATTTATTTTGGGCTGTGCTGCATCTTTCTCGCTGTGGGAACTTTTCTCTCGTGGTGAGCAGGGGCTGCTCTCCAGCTGCGGTGCTTGGGCTTCTCATTGCAGCGACTTCTCTCGTTTTGGAGCATCAGAGCTCTCAGGTGCACCGTTTCAGTAGTTGCGGCTCCCAGGCTCTACAGCACAGGCTCCGTAGTTGTGGTGCATGGGTTTAGACCAGTTAGGGAAAAATTTAATCAGGAGGCCGCGGCAGGTGGGATCTCCCCAGATCAGGCATTGAGCCCATGTCTCCTACATTGGCAGGTGGATTCTTTATCACTGAGCCACTAGGGAAGCCCCTCCCCTTGCTTTTTATTGACCATATTTCCATCTTGACTTCAAAAACTTTCTTCATACTAAGGAGATTTCTGAGCCACTACCTCTTCAAGTTTGTAGTCTGCCTTAACCTAAATATCTTCTGTAAACCAACCTTTCCTGGTAGCTCAACTGGTACAGAATCTGCCTGCAGTGCAGGAGACCCTGGCTCGATTCCTAGGTCAGGAAGATCCTCTGGAGAAGGGATAGGCTACCCACTCCAGTATTCTTGGGCTTCCCTGTGGCTCAGATGGTAAAGAATACACCTGCAATGTGGGAGACCTGGGTTTGATCTGTGGGTTGGGACGATGCCCTGGAGGAGGGTGTGTTCTTGCCTGGAGAATCCCCATGGACAGAGGAGCCTGGTGGGTGATAGTCCATGGGGTTGCAAAGAGTCAGACATGACTGAATGACTAAGCACAGCACAGTCAACCAACCTTACATAGTCAGGTGAAGTGTTTTTAGGCAAGATGATGTGGCTGTAACAGTGTCAGCCCACCCACAAGGGGTTATTTGACTGATCCTTCAGTTGACCCCTTCTTCACTCACTCTTCTACATGCTTCTTCAAAAGTCAGATGAGCAGTAGAAAAGGATAACCCACCCAGAGGGAGGTGGGCTGGGGTCTGCAATGCGTCTGGTAAATGGGAAAGCAGAGTGAGTGAGAAAGATGAGTTAGGAATAAAGAGGTGAGTGCCCCAGTTGTATTTTTGTATTTCTTAGTTTGAGGATTACCTTCTAGATTATCTGATACTATCAGAATGGTGTTTTGTTTTGTTTTGTCTTTTAGTTCTATTCAAGGCTCAGAACTAACATTGTATTCCATCCTTCTAATACCCATCTCTTTTGAAACAACTACAGGTTTTACATATTGTATTTAATGGCATATACAGCAGAAGCTCTTTGAGTAAAGTTTCCAAGTGTTCTGTCACAGAGAATTGTAATAACAATATTTAAAATAGTGGGAAAATGTTACTAATAATACCAAGGAAGTTTTTCTTTATACTACCAAGGATAACCCAGGGGTAGTAGAAGTAGACACTAGGAGTGAGAAGAGTCTTCTCTGGTCATTCATGTATTTCTGAGCAAGATATTAACTTTCCTGGTGTCTCATTGGCTTTCAGTTCTGAGGAGGATGATTCATTAAGACCCTCTTGATTGAAAGGAATTTAAGCCAAACTAACATAAGCTGAAGAGGAGGCTTTTTGGAAGGACACTGGGCATCCCATCTGGGCATCATGAAGAGAATCACTGCCTAGAACTTTCTAGGAAACAAGGAAGTCCTTGAAGCCTTATTCCCAATATTGCTTCTCTCTGCAGATCTGTTATTAATACAATTCTCTAAGACCCTGATGCTGGAAAAGATCGAAGGCAGGAGGAGAAGGGGATGACAGAGGATGAAATGGTTGGATGGCATCACTGACTCAATGGACATGAGTTTGAGCAATCCCCGGGAGTTGGTGATGGACAGGGAGGCCTGGTGTGCTGCAGTCCACGGAGTCACAAAGAGTCAGACACGACTGAGTGACTGAACTGAACTGAAGCACAGGTCACCCTATCAGCTTCTCAGTCTTGATAGTACAAATGGCTGCTGTTTACAGATCCAAAGTTTATTCTAGCCTATTCAAAGTATTCTAGTCCCCCTGAAAAAAATTTCTCTCTCTTTCTCTGTTTCAGCTACCATAATTACCAAGAAAGGGACAGAGTAAATGGACTTGTCCAAGTAAGTCCAAATATATAATAGCTTTTAAAAATTAATTTTGGGGAGTATAGTTGCTTTACAGTGTTGTGTTAGTTTCTGCTATACAGAAAACTGAATCAGCTATCTGTTGTTGTTCAGTTACTCAGTCTTTGTAACGTGATGGACTGCATGCAGCATGCCAGGCTTCCCTGTCCTTCACCATCTCCTGGAGCTTGCTCAAACTCATGTCCATTGAGTCAGTGATGGCCATTCAACCATCTCATCCTCTGTCATTCCCTTCTCTTCCTGCCCTCAATCTTTCCCAGCATAAGGGTCTTTTCTAATGAGTCAGTCCTTTGAATCAGGTTGCCAAAGTATTGGAGCTTCAACATTAGTCCTTCCAGTGAATATTAAGGATTGATTTCTTTTAGGATTGACTGATTGATCTCCCTGCAGTCCAAGGGACTCTCAAGAGTCTTCTCCAACACCAGTTCAAGAGCATCAATTCTTTGGTGCTCAGCCTTCTTTATGGTTCAACTCTCACATCCATACATGACTACTGGAAAAACCATAGCCTTGACTAGACGGACCTTTGTTCGCAAAGTAATGTCTCTGCATTTTAATACGTTGTCTACCTCTCTATATATACCTTCTGTTTTGGATTTCCTTCCCATCTAGGTCACCGTAGAGCATTGAGTAGAGTTCCTTCTACGATCAGTTCCGTTCAGTTCAGTCGCTCAGTCGTGTCTGACTCTTTGCGACCCCATGAACCACAGCATGCCAGGCCTCCCTGTCCATCACCAACTCCCGGAGTTCACCCAGACTCACGTCCATCGAGTCAGTGATGCCATCCAGCCATCTCATCCTCTGTCGTCCCCTTCTCCTCCTGACCTCTACAATAGGTTCTCATTAGTTACCTATTTTATACATAATATCAATAGTGCATGCATATCTTAAGTCTTTCCAGGTAAAGTAAATATTTCCTAAGAATAAGATATCATTTAAAAGTATTTGAATGACAGACTCATTTATTACATTGTGTCCTAATTTACATACTCCATACCATACACAGTAACATCCTCCAAGTGTACCACAGAGGAAGGAAACTACCAAAGAGTAGCGGGCATTTTGGTTCAACGTGCTCATCTAAGAGAAGCTATTAGGGATTTATGGACTGTAAGTATCTTCAGTTCAGTTCAGTCACTCAGTTGTGTCCGACTCTGCAACCCCATGAATCGCAGCACGCCAGGCCTCCCTGTCCATCACCAACTCCCGGAGTTCACTCAGACTCATGTCCATCAAGTCGATGATGCCATCCAGCCATCTCATCCTCTGTCGTCCCCTTAGAAGGATCCAAAAAGAACTCTTATAGGGCAGTATTAGTATATCTTTAGAAACAGCACTATGAACTCTTGGCAGGAGATTCTGCTTTAGGAGACAATGGATGAATTAAGGTTCCTTTGACATTACTTTTATTTATTTATTTTTTCTTCTAATTTTATTTTATTTTTAAACTTTACATAATTGTATTAGTTTTGCCAAATATCAAAATGAATCCGCCACAGGTATACATGTGTTCCCCATCCCGAACCCTCCTCCCTCCTCCCTCCCCATACCATCCCTCTGGGTCGTCCCAGTGCACCAGCCCCAAGCATCCAGCATCGTGCATCGAACCTGGACTGGCAACTCGTTTCCTACATGATATTTTACATGTTTCATTGCCATTCTCCCAAATCTTCCCACCCTCTCCCTCTCCCACAGAGTCCATAAGACTGTACGAGACAGCAAAAGAGACACTGATGACATTACTTCTAGAACTCCAAAGTGAAGTGAAAGTGACTCTGATATGTCCAACTCTTTTCAACCCCATGGACTATACAGTCCATGGAATTCTCCAGGCCAGAATACTGGATTGGGTAGCCTTTCCCTTCTCCAGGGGATCTTCCCAACCCCAAATTACTCACTTAACACTAAGTAGATGTGTTTCTTATATATTCATTGCAGGTATCACTACTGCAATGACTTTCTCTTAATTTAAAATGAAAATCTGAATTTAAGAATTTTTCTGTTAAGAAAAAATGAATTAACACCAGCTTGGAAAAAAAAAGACAGTTCATGACTATGAATTCTGATCATAAATTCATCTGGGCTTCTTTGAAACAAGCTTAATATTAAAGTTGAAAAAAATAACAGCCCTGCTTAGTGATATCATAATTTATTTGCTTATAAGCATCTACTTTTAGAGATACTGAAACCTCAACCCCCCCCAAATACTAAATATTATTAACGGTAAGTATATATTTCATATCTTAACATTTCTCTGGGTATGGTAGGATTTTTTTTTAATTAAAACAAACAAAAAACCCTTAGGGAATAAGTCAGTTGATTTCTATTTAATATCCTGTTTTGCCTAAAAATGGAGGTAACTCTAAAGTAAGGATTAATGTTCAAGTTGCTTGATTAAGGAAGCCCTTTCCAATGACAACCCCAGTTAAGTGTTAATTCACAGGGTTCCAGCATTTCTGTTTGCTTTTGTATTGAGTAACAGAGCATCTGAACCCTGAGCTGAAGGTGACCAAATGCATATTAGATGGAGACATTGCAATGTTTTAACTAATTCTGACTCAAGGAATGACTTACTGCTTGACAAGGAGATTCTTGAAATGTTTCTTCTTTCCTCTATTTACTGGTACTTCCGTTTGTGGTTTTCTCCCTAAGCACTTTGCTGACTTAATAGGACAATGTCAAGTTCATACTGATGTCATTTCCACCTGAAATCACTGCACTTAGGAAGAAAATAGACAGAAATCTGTAGGGGGAAAATCTGTGTTAGACTGAGAAGTCTGCATTAGAGTCTGTTCCAAGTTGACATATTGGGGACTGAGACTGTTTGGTTATATATTTATCGAGAAAGTCATGTTTTATTCCAAAGGTGCCCACAGCACTCATGGCTCATTATATAACCTTTGCTTTGTATAAATGACTTAAAGTTCTACCAAGATCTGGATTAGCATCTCCATTTTTCACAGAAGGAAACTTTAGCACAGACAGAGATGTCTGGGCTGTACCTGAGCAGCAAAGCCAAGGTCAGCATCCAATTACCGCTTTCTAATGCCCACTGGGCCCCTAACATTTTACCTTGAGTTCAGTTGTGTTTATACAAAGAGAAAAGGCAATTTCTGTCTTGCAAGGATATGAAGGGCAGTTCTACTTATTTCTTATGCAGTTCTGGGACTGTGTTTCAGTAGATACACCCAGTATGACCTGTTTTGCTTTATAATGCTGAGAATGAGTCAAAGAAAAAGTTAGATTCTTAGTCATTTCCAAACTTTTGAGTTATGAGAATTTCTTTTTAAAATAATTGATTCCTTTGAAAATTGTAACTTTAATTTTGTAACCCCCAATTTTTAAGAATGGCATATCCATCAGATTTCTATTTAATATATTTGTATTGGGCTTCCCTGGTGGCTCAGAGGTTAAAGCATCTGCCTGCAATGCAGGAGACGTGGGTTCGATCCCTGAGTTGGGAAGATCCCCTGGAAAAGGAAATGGCAACCCACTCCAGTATTCTTGCCTGGAGAATCCCATGGACGGAGGAGCCTGGTGGGCTACAGTCCACGGGGTTGCAAAGAGTCGGACATGACTGAGCGACTTCACTTTCACTTTCATACTATATGCAGGTCAGGAAGCAAGAGTTAGAACTGGACATGCAACAACAGATTGGTTCCAAATAGGAAAAGGAGTACGTCAAAGCTGTATACTGTCACCCTGCTTATTTAACTTCTATGCAGATTACATCATGAGAAACATTGGGCTGGAAGAAGCACAAGCTGGAATCAAGATTGCTGGGGAAAATATCAATAACGTCAGATATGCAGATGACACCACCCTTATGGCAAAAAGTGAAGAGGAACTAAAAAGACTCTTGATGAAAGTGAAAGTGGAGAGTGAAAAAGTTGGCTTAAAGCTCAACATTCAGAAAACGAAGATTATGCCATCTGGTTCCATCACTTCATGGCAAATAGATGGAGAAACAGTGGAAACAGTGTCAGACTTTATTTTTGGGGGCTCCAAAATCACTGCATTGTTGATTGCAGCCATGAAATTAAAAGATGCTTAATCCCTGGAAGGAAAGTTATGACCAACCTAGATAGCATATGCAAAAGCAGAGACATTACTTTGCCAACAAAGGTCCATCTAGTCAAGGCTATGGTTTTTCTAGTAGTCATGTATGGATGTGAGAGTAGGACGGTGAAGAAAGCTGAGCACTGAAGAATTGATACTTTTGAACTGTGGTGTTGGAGAAGACTCTTGAGAGTCCCTTGGACTGCAAGGAGATCCAACCAGTCCATTCTAAAGGAGATCAGTCCTGGGATTTCTTTGGAAGGAATGATGTTAAAGCTGAAACTCCAATACTTTGGCCACCTCATGTGAAGAGTTGACTCATTGGAAAAGACTCTGATGCTGGTAGGGATTGGGTGCAGGAGGAGAAGGGGACAACAGAGGATGAGATGGCTGGATGGCATCACTGACTCGATGGGCGTGAGTTTGAGTGAACTCCAGGAATTGGTGATGGACAGGGAGGCCTGGCGTGCTGCAGTTCATGGGGTGGCAGAGAGTCAGACAAAACTGAGCGACTGAACTGACTGACTGAACTGATACGACAGGCATGATGCTAAATAAACAGTCTTTGCTCTCAAGAGGTTTGTAAACTAAAATATGACTTGACTGCAATGAATCTGCATTTTAGTAATCAAAACAACATCTATATATACTTTAAAATACAGGTGCATAGGTGTGTGAGAATAAAAACATAGTTGAAAAATACCATTGGAGGATCCTTGCATGAGGTGGTATCCAAAATCTCTTCAGTTCAGTCACTCAGCTGTGTCTGACTCTTTGTGACTCCATGAATCGCAGCACACCAGGCCTCCTTGTCCATCACCAACTCCTGGAGTTTACCCAAACTCATGTCCATCGAGTTGGTGATGCCATCCAGCCATCTCATCCTGTGTCATCCCTTTGTCCTCCTGCCCTCAATATTTCCCAGCATCAGGGTCTTTTCCAATGAGTCAACTGTTCGAATGAGGTGGCCAAAGTATTGGAGTTTCAGCTTAAGCATCAGTTCTTCCAATGAACACCCAGGACTGATCTCCTTTAGGATGGACTGGTTGGATCTGCTTGCAGTCCAAAGGACTCTCAAGAGTCTTTTCCAACACCACAGTTCAAAAGCATCAATTCTTCGGCACTCAGCTTTCTTCGCAGTCCAACTGTCACATCCATACATGACTACTGGAAAAACCATAGCCTTGACTAAACAGACCTTTGTTGGCAAAGTAATGTCTCTGCTTTTGAATATGCTGTCTTGGTTGGTCATAAATTGCCTTCCAAGGAGTAAGCATCTTTTAATTTCATGGCTGCAATCACCATCTGCAGTGATTTTGGAGCCCAGAAAAATAAAGTCTGACACTGTTTCCACTGTTTCCCCATCTATTTGCCATGAAGTGATGGGACCAGATGCCATGATCTTCATTTTCTGAATGTTGAGCTTTAAGCCAACTTTTTCACTCTCCACTTTCACTTTCATCAAGAGTCTTTTTAGTTCCTCTTCACTTTCTGCCATAAGGGTGGTGTCATCTGCATATCTGAGGTTATTGATATTTCTCCCAGCAATCTTGATTCCAGCTTGTGCTTCTTCCAGCCCAGTGTTTCTCATGATGTACTCTGCATATAAGTTAAATAAGCAGGGTGACAATATACAGCCTTGACGTACTCCTTTTCCTATTTGGAACCAGTCTGTTGTCCAGTTCTAACTGTTGCTTCCTGACCTGCATATAGGTTTTTCAAGAGGCAGGTCAGGTGGTCTGGTATTCCCATTGCTTGAAGAATTTTCCACAGTTTATTATGATCCACACAGTCAAAGGCTTTGGCATAGTCAGTAAAGCAGAAATAGATGTTTTTCTGGAATTCTTGCTTTTTCTATGATCCAGTGGATGTTGGCAATTTGATCTCTGGTTCCTCTGCCTTTTCTAAAACCAGCTTGAACATCTGGAAGTTCACAGTTCACGTATTGCTGAAACCTGGCTTGGAGAATTTTGAGCATGACTTTACTAGCATGTGAGATGAGTGCAATTGTGCGGTAGTTTGAGCATTCTTTGGCATTGCCTTTCTTTAGGATTGGAATGAAAACTGACCTTTTCCAGTCCTGTGGCCAGTGCTGAGTTTTCCAAATGTGCTGGCATATTGAGTGCAGCACTTTCACAGCATCATCTTTCAGGATTTGGAATAGCTCAACTGGAATTCTGTCACCTCCACTAGCTTTGTTCATAGTGATGCTTTCTAAGACCCACTTGACTTCACATTCCAGGATGTCTGGCTCTAGGTGAGTGATCACACCATCATGATTATCTAGATTGTGAAGATCTTTTTTGTAAAGTTCTTCTGTGTATTCTTGCTACCTCTTCTTAATATCCTCTGCTTCTGTTAAGTCCATACCATTTCTGTCCTTTATTGAGCCCATCTTTGCATGAAATGTTCCCTTGGTATCTCTAATTTTCTTGAAGAGATCTCTAATCTTTCCCATTCTGTTGTTTTCCTCTATTTCTTTGCATTGATCACTGAGGAAGGCTTTCTTATCTCTCCTTGCTATTCTTTGGAACTCTGCATTCAGATGCTTATATCTTTCCTTTTCTCCTTTGCTTTTCGCTTCTCTTCTTTTCACAGCTATTTGTAAGGCTTCCCCAGACAGCCATTTTGCTTTTTTGCATTTCTTTTCCATGGGGATGGTCTTGATCCCTGTCTCCTGTACAATGTCATGAACCTCCGTCCATAGTTTATCAGGCACTCTATCTATAAGATCTAGTCCCTTAAATCTATTTCTCACTTCCACTGTATAATCATAAAGGATTTTATTTAGGTCATACCTGAATGGTCCAGTGGTTTTCTCTACTTTCTTCAATTTAATTCTGAATTTGTCAATAAGGAGTTCATGATCTGAGCCACAGTCAGCTCCCGGTCTTATTTTTGCTGACTGTATAGAGCTTCTCCATGTTTGGCTGCAAAGAATATAATCAATCTGATTTTGGTGTTGACCATCTGGTGATGTCCATGTGTAGAGTCTTCTCTTGTGTTGTTGGAAGAGGGTGTTTGCTATGACCAGTGCATTCTCTCTATTAGTCTTTGCCCTGCTTCATTCTGTACTCCAAGGCCTGTTACTCCAGGTGTTTCTTGACTTCTTACTTTTGCTTTCCAGTCCCCTATAATGAAAAGGACATCTGTTTTGGGTGTTAGTTCTAAAAGGTCTTGTAGGTCTTCATAGAACTATTCAACTTCAGCTTCTTCAGTGTTACTGGTTGGGGCATGGGCTTGGTTTAACATGATATTGAATGGTTTGCCTTGGAAACAAACAGAGATCATTCTGTCGTTTTTGAGATTGCATCCAAATACTGCATTTCAGACTCTCTTGTTGACCATGATGGCTACTCCATTTCTTCTAAGGGATTCCTGACCACAGTAGTAGATATAATGGTCATCTGAGTTAAATTCACCATTCCAGTCCATTTCAGTTCGCTGATTCCTAGAATGTCGACATTTACTCTTGCCATCTCCTATTTGACCACTTCCAATTTGCCTTGATTCATGGACCTAACATTCCAGGTTCCTATGCAATATTGCTGTTTACAGCATTGGACCTTGCTTCTATCACCAGTCACATCCACAGCTGGGTATTGTTTTTGCTTTGGCTCCATCCCTTCATTCTTTTTGGAGTCATTTCTCCACTGATCTCCAGGAGCATATTGGGCACCTACTGACCTGGTGGGGAGTTCCTCTTTCAGTATTCTATCATTTTGCCTTTTCATACTGTTCATGGGGTTCTCAAGGGAAGAATACTGAAGTGGTTTGCCATTCCCTTCTCCAGTGGACCACATTCTGTCAGACCTCTCCACCATGACCTGTCCATCTTAGGTGGCCCCACTGGACATGGCTTAGTTTCATTGAGTTAGACAAGGTTGTTGTCCGTGTGATCAGATTGGCTAGTTTTCTGTGATTATGGTTTCAGTGTGTCTGCCCTCTGATGTCCTCTTGCAACACCTACCGTCTTACTTGGGTTTCTTTTACCTTGGAAGTGGGTATCTCTTCATGGCTGCTCCAGCAAAGCACAGCCGCTGCTCCTTACCTTGGACGTGGTCGCCTCTCCTGACCTTGAATATGCAGTAGCTCCTCTCGGCCTTCCTCTGCCCATGCAGCCGCCACTCCTTGAACATGAGGGTAGCTCTTCTCGGCCTCTGCCCCTGACCTCAGACATGGGATATCTCCTCTCGCTGCTCCTGTGCCGTCGCAGCCTGGCGCTCTCGGTCGCCATCCCAAATCTATTACTTACATCTTAATTTTGTAGCCCATTGGTTCATAACCACTGGCTTAAGCTTTCCTCCTGCTCCCGGGAAGGACGACTTCTCCTTTTTTTCTCAGATAATGGAGTGTTTGCAAAAGCCGACTTTAGATTCCAACTTCTGGTTCTAGTATTTATCATCTATGTGACCTTGAACAAGTTCCTTAATGTCTCTGTGCTTCCATCTCTTTCTTTTTTTCTTCAGTCCCATTTGAGGTATTAGATCATATCAGCATACAAATAAAATTATATTTTAAGTGTACAATGTGATGATTTAACATACGTATAACTTATGAAAGTATTCTCACAAAGTTGATTAACACATTCATCATCTTACTGTGCTTGTTTTCATGAGAACACAAGTTCTATTCTCTTATCAAATTTCAATTAAAGAATAAATATAGTATTATCAGCCGTGTGTGTGTGTGTTAGTCACTCAGTCATGTCCAACACTTTGCAACCCCATGGACTGTAGCTCTCCAGGCTCCTCTGTTCATGGAATTCTCCAGGCAAGAATACTGCAGTGGGTTGCTATTCCCTTCTTCAGGGATCTTCCCGACCCAGGGATTGAATCCAGGTTTCCCACACTGCAGGCAAATTCTTTACTATCTGAGACCCAGGGAAGCCCTAGTGACCATGTTATATGTTATATCTTCAAAGCATATTTACCTTATAACTGAAAATTTGTATCCTTTTACTAACTTCTCATTCCCCTACTTGCTCAGCCTTGGTAATCCCTATTTTACTCTCTGCTTCTATAAGTTTGCCTATTTTAGAATACACATATAAGTGCATCAATACAGTACTTGTCTTTCTGTGTCTGGTTTATTTCAAATAGCATGATACCCTTTGGGTTTATTCGTGTTGTCACAAATGGCAAGATTTCTTTTTTTAAGGCGGAATAATGCGCTTACCTGTGTGTTTGTATATCACACTCTGTAGTTATCCATTGATGGGCACTTTGGTTGTTTCTATATTTTGACTACTGTGAATAATTCTGCAGTGAACATGAAAGCATTGTCATTTCTTCCAGATAATGATTTTGTATCCTTTGGATGTATACCCAGAAATGGAAGTGCTAGATCATCATATATTCTGTTTGTAATTTCTTGAGGAAACTCTATACTTTCTTCCAAAGTGGATGGACCAGTTTACATTCCCACCAACAGTGCACAAGTGTTCCTTTTTATCTGCAGCCTCACAATTATTTGTTATCTCTTAACGTTTTCATAATAGCCATCCTAACAGGTGTGAGGTGATATTTATTGTGGTTTTAATTAGTATTTCCCTGATATTTAGTGATGTTGAGTGTCTTTTCATGTACCTCTTTGCCATTTGTATGTCTTATTTGGACAATGTTATTCAGCTTCTTTGCCCATTTTTAAATTGGTTTATTACATCTCTTTTATACACACACACACACACACACACACACACACACATACACATATGCATACACTGGTATGAGTTCTTTGTATATATAGGATATTAACCCTTTAAACATGTGGTTTGCAAATATGTTCTTCACTTCCATAGGTTCCCTTTTTGTTTTGTTGACAGTTTCCTTTAGTAAAACTATTCTTCTTTGATCTAATAATATGTTTCTGTTTTTATGCCAATACCAAACTCTTTTGATTACTGTAGGTTTGTAATATACTTTGAGATCAAGAAGCATGACATATCAGGTTTCTTTCTTGAGACTGCTTTGGCTATTCAGGGTCATTTGTGGTTCCATACAAATTTTTTAAAATTTATTTCTAACTCGAGAAAAATTGCTTCATGATATTGTGTTGGTTTCTGCCATACATCAACATAAATCAGCCATAGGTACACATATATCCCATACAAATTTTAGAATTGTTTTTCCCATTCTGTGGCAAGTGCCATTGGGATTTTTATAGGTATTGCATTGAATCTGTAGCTCACTCTTGGTAGTACGGATATTCTAACTATATAAATTCTTCCAGTCTATGAACACAGAATATCTTTCTATTTATCTGTGTCTTCTTCAGCTTCTTTCATCAAAATGTATAGCTGTCCTGTATCCACAGATTCTGAACCTGATCCAGGATTCACTGAATCCATGGATATGGAACCTATGGATATGGGAGGGCACCTGACTATGCCATTCTCTGTAAGAGACTTGAACATTTTTGCAAGGGACTCTGAAAATTTTGATATATTTGAGGGTCTTGGAACCAATACCCTGTAGATACCAAGGGATGCCTCTATTGAAGTTTTTAGTGTACAGATCATTTACTTCCTTGGTTAGATTAATTCCTATTTTTTTCTCTTTGATGCTATTGTAAATGGGATTATTGTCTTCATTTTTTCTTTCTGATAGTTCATTGTTAGTCTATTGTATTTTTGTATTTTGACTTTGTATCCTGCAACTTTATTGAATTGTTTATTAGTGGTAACATTTTTTTTTTTTTTTGGTGTACTGTTTAGAGTTTTCTATGTATAATAGCATGGCATGTAAACAGAGATAATTTTATATTGTTTCCTTTTTGAGTTTCATGCCTTTCATTTCTTTTTCTTGCCTGATTGGTCTGGCCAGGATTTTCAGTACCACAATGAATAGAACTCATAAGAGTGAACATTCTTGTCCTTCTCATCTTCTTATAGAAAAATCTTTCAGTTTTTCACTGTTGAGTGTCATGTTAGCTTCGTGGTTGTCATATATGATCTTTACTATGCTTAGGTAGGTTCCATTCTTTTTTATGGCTCAGAGTTTTATCATGAAAGGATGTTGAATTATGTCAAATACTCTATCTGTTGAGATGGATAAGATTTTTATCCTTCATTTTGTTAATGTGGTGTATCATATTGATTGATTTTCATATGTTGAACCAACTTTGCATCCCAGAAATAAACCTCACTTAATCACAGTGTACAATTATTTTTATGTATTGTTGAATTCAGAGTGCTAATATTTTATTGAAGATTTTTGCATCTGTGTTCATCAGGGATACTGGCCTATATTTTTTTCTTGTAGTGTCCTTTTCTATCTTCTATATCAGGATAATGCTGTGACCTCCTAAATGAATCTGGAAATGTTCCATTTTCTTCTATTTGTTTGAAAGAATTTGACAAAGATTGGTATTAATTCTTCTTTAAATGCTTGGTAGAATGGACTTTGCTTTGTTGGGAAACTTTTGGTTACAGATTCAATCTCCTTCCTAGTAGTTGATGTGTTTCAATTTTCTATTCCTGATTCAGTCTTGGTAGAGAGTTATGTTTCTAAGAGTTTATCCATTTCCTCTAGAATATTCAATTTTTTGCCATATGATTGCTCATAGTAGTTTCTTATGGTTCTTAATATTTCTGTTATCAGCTGTAATGTCAGCTCTTTCATTTCTGATTTTGAGTCTTCTCTTTTATTCTTCGCCTAAAGATTTACCAGTGTTGTATGTCTTTCCAAAAAAAGAACTCTTGATTTGATACTTTCTATTGCAAGGAGATCCAGCCAGTCCATTCTGAAGGAGATCAGCCCTGGGATTTCTTTGGAAGGACTGATGCTAAAGCTGAAACTCCAGTACTTTGGCCACCTCATGCGAAGAGTTGACTCATTGGAAAAGACTCTGATGCTGGGAGGGATTGGGGGCAGGAGCAGAAGGGGACGACAGAGGATGAGATGGCTGGATGACCTCACCGACTCGATGGACGTGAGTCTGAGTGAACTCCGGGAGTTGGTGATGGACAGGGAGGCCTGGCATGCTGCGATTCATGGGGTCGCAAAGAGTCAGACAAAACTGAGCGACTGAACTGAACTGATTGTCTTTCTAGTCTCTATTTCATCTGTTTCTAATCTGATTTTTGTTATTTCCTTCATTCTTCTAATTTTGGGATAATTCATCTCTTTTTCTAGTTCTGTGGATGTGAAGTGAGGTTGTTTATTTAGGTTTTTCTTGTTCCTGAATGTAGGTGTTTTTTTGGTTGCCGATTTCCCTCTTAGAACTGCCTTTTGCTGCATCTCATAGATTTTAGCATGTTGTGTTTCCACTTTTATTTGTCTCAAATTTTTCTTTTATTAACCTTTTGATTTCTTTGATGCATTGGCTGTTCAGAAACATTTAATTTTCATATATTTGTGAGTTTTCCATTTTTTTCTCTTTTAATTTATTTCTAGTTTCAGTATATTGTATGAGAAAGACATTTGATGTAATTTCAGTCTTCTTAAATTAGTTAAGACTTGTTTTTTGGCTTAAAAATAGATCTATCCTGGAGAATGTTCCATGTGCCTGAGCAGAATGTGCATTCTGCTGCTTATGGAATGTTCTGTTGTGCCTATTAAGTCTATCTGGTCTAATGTATCATTTAAGTCCAATATTTCCATTTGTTCTGTCTGGATTACCCATTGTTGAAGTGGGATTTTGAAGTCTCCTAAATTATTGTATTGCTGTCTATTTCTTCCTTCAGCTCTGTTAATCTTTGCTTTACATATTTAGCTTCTCTAATAGAGTGCACGAATAACTGGAGTTATTATAACCTTATGACTGATCTCTGTTCCTTATTACATTTTTGACTTAAAGTCTATTTTGTGTGATATACATAGATTGATGCTTGCTCATTTTTTGGTTTCCATTTGCAAGGAATATCATTTCTATCTCTTCACTTTCAGTCTATGTCCCACCATTTCCTGGGAAATAGATGGGGAAACAGTGGAAACAGTGTCAGACTTTATTTTTCTGGGCTCCAAAATCACTACAGATGGTGATTGCAGCCATGAAATTAAAAGACGCTTACTCCTTGGAAGGAAAGTTATGACCAACCTAGATAGCATATTCAAAAGCAGAGATATTACTTTGCCAACAAAGGTTCATCTAGTCAAGGCTATGGTTTTTCCTGTGGTCATGTATGGATGTGAGAGTTGGACTGTGAAGAAGGCTGAGCACCGAAGAATTGATGCTTTTGAACTGTGGTGTTGGAGAAGACTCTTGAGAGTCCCTTGGACTGCAAGGAGATCCAACCAGTCCATTCTGAAGGAGATCAGCCCTGGGATTTCTTTGGAAGGAATGATGCTAAAGCTGAAACTCCAGTACTTTGGCCACCTCATGTGAAGAGCTGACTCATTGGAAAAGACTCTGATGCTGGGAGGGATTGGGGGCAGGAGGAGAAGGGGACGACAGAGGATGAGATGGCTAGATGGCATCGCTGACTTGATGGACGTGAGTCTGAGTGAACTCCGGAGTTGGTGATGGACAGGGAGGCCTGGCGTGCTGCGATTCATGGGGTTGCAAAGAGTCAGAGACGACTGAGCGACTGATCTGATCTGATGTATTTAAAGCTCAAGTGAGTCTCTTTAGTGAATATAAGTCAGTATACAGTCAGGTCTTATATATATAGATAGATATAGATATATAAATCCCTATATATGTATCTATTCAGTCACTCTGCATTTTGAGTGGAAAACTTAATCCACTTATATAAATTAATTATTGATAAGTTTAGACTTACTCTTGTCTTTTTTTTTTTTTTTTTTGCTGATAGTTCCTTTGTTTCTTCCTCTCCTTTGTGATTTGATTATTTTTTATAGTGGTATGCTTTGATTCCTTCTCCTTTATCCACTTACTATAGGTTTTTTATTTTGTAATTAGCATGAGTCTAGCATTAAACATTTTATACCAGTCTGTTTTAAGCTGATAACAACTTAACTGTATGCATACAGAAGTTCTAAATTTTTATACTTTCTCCTAGGGGGTTATATTTTTGATGTCACATTTATATTGTTCTATGTTGCATTCAGAAGAGGCAATGGCACCCCACTCCAGTACTCTTGCCTGGAAAATCCCATGGATGAAGAAGCCTGGTAGGCTGCAGTCCATGGGGTTGCTAAGAGTCGGACACGACTGAGCGACTTCCCTTTCACTTTTCACTTTCATGCATTGGAGAAGGAAATGGCAACCCACTCCAGTGTTCTTGCCTGAAGAATCCCAGGGATGGGGGAGCCTGGTGGGCTGCCGTCTATGGCGTCGCACGACATGAAGCGACTTAGCAGCAGCAGCATGTTGCATTCAGTTCAGTCGCTCAGTCGTGTCCAACTCTTTGTGACCCCATGTACTGCTACATGTCAGGCTTCCCTATCCATCACCAACTCCTGGAGCTTGCTCAACTCATGTCCATCAAGTCAGATTTGCATGCTACTGCTGCTCTGCTAAGTCGCTTCAGTCGTGTCCGACTCTGTGCGACCCCATAGATGGCAGCCCACCAGGCTCCCCCGTCCCTGGGATTCTCCAGGCAAGAACACTGGAGTAGGTTGCCATTTCCTTCTCCAATGCATGAAAGTGAAAAGTGAAGGGGAAGTCGCTCAATCGTGTCTGACTCTTAGTGACTCCATGTACTGCGGCCCACCAGGGTCCTCCATCCATGGGATTTTCCAGGCAAGAGTACTGGAGTGGGGTGCCATTGCCTTCTCTGCAGATTTGCATATCCACTAACAAATAATGTTGTTTTAGTTATTTTTAAATACTTTCCTTTTTATCTTTATACTAGAGTTATAAGTGATTTACCCCCACCATTACAACTTTAGAATATTTTGAATTTAAATATATGTTTACCTTCACCAGTTTATACTTTCACATGTTTTCATGTTACTAATTAGCATCCGTAAGTTTTAGGAACTCCCATTAACATTTCTGTAAAGTTGGTTTTGTGCTGGTGAACTATTTTAACTTCTGTTTGTTCAGGAAACTCTGCTGCTGCTAAGTCACTTCAGTCGTGTCCAACTCTGTGCGATCCCATAGACGGCAGCCCACCAGACTTCCCCGTCCCTGGGTTTCTCCAGGCAAGAACACTGGAGTGGGTTGCCATTTCCTTCTCCAATGCCTAAAAGTGAAAGTGAAGTTGCTCAGTCGTGTCCGACTCTAGCGACCCCATGGACTGCAGCCTACTAGGCTCCTCCATCCATGGGATTTTCCAGGCAAACGTACTGGAGTGGGGTGCCATTGCCTTCTCCATCAGGAAACTCTATCTCTCCTTAAGTTGTAAAAGACAGCATTGCTGGGTAGAATATTCTTGGTTGGCAGAGTTGGCTGGTTTGGTTTCTTTTTTATTTCTGCCCTTTGAGTAGATCATCCCATTCCCTTTTTGCCTACAAGGTTTCCACTAAAAATCTTCTGAAAGTCTTATGGAAGTTTCCTCATACATGACAAGCTACTTTTTCTCTTGAAGCTTTCAGATTCTCCTTTGTCTTTAACTTTTTAAAAAAATTTTTTTGTCTTTAACTTTTGACAGTTTAATTATAATGTGTCTCAGTATGGGTCTTCCCTGGTGGCTCAGAGGGTAAAGCATTTGTCTTCAATGTGGGAGACCCAGGTTTGAATCCCAGGTTGGGAAGATCCTCTGGAGAAGGAAATGACAAGCCACTCCTGTACTCTTGCCTGAAAAATTCCAAGGGCAGAGGAGCCTGGTAAGCTACAGTCCATGGGATTGCAAAGAGCTGCACACAACTGAGCAACTTCACATATGGCTCTTGGATTCTTTCTTATTTTGTACTTTTTTGGATTCCTAGTTCTGGATATCTGTTTCTTCCCACAGGTTAGGAAAGTTTTCGGCCATTATTTACTTGAATAAAATTTCTGCCTCTTTCTCTCTCCTCCTTCTGGGACCTCTATAATGTATATATTTGTTTCCTTGATACTTACTGTAACATAGTCCTTGAAGCTACCATCACTCTTTTTCTTCTTACTCTTCTGATTTGATGAATTCCACTGTCTTTGAGTTTGCTGATTTTTTTTTTTTTTTTCTGGTTGACTTAGTCTGCTCTTTAAGTCCTATATTAAAATTTTCACTTCAGTTATTGTATTTTTCAACTCTATGATTTCTGTTTGGTATTTTTCAAAATGTTCTCTTTGTCAAAATTCTCTTTTCATGCATTATTCTCCTGACTTTGAGCATTTTTATGACCATTATTTTGTATTCTTTGTTGGGTAAATCACTTATCTCCTTTTCATTAGATTTGGTTTCTAGCGATTTCTTTTGTTCTTGTGTTTGGAACATATTCCCCTATTTCTTCATTTTCTTTGACTCTTTTTGTCAATATATGTACATTAAATAAAAAGGCTGCTTATTTAATTTTGATAGATTGGCCTCATAAGGAGACTAACCTCATCAGTCAGCCTGGCCTGAGCACCTGGATGTCTTTCAAATGTTTATGTCCGTGCTGCCATTGTTTTCCTAGTGGCTCCCAGTTTTTGAGGGTGTAGCAAAACCTTCAGTGTACCAAAGATGTTGGAGATGTCCACATTCTTGTTTAGGATCCCAGAGGACTACTAACCTCCAACCCCTTGAATTCCCTGATGCAGGCTAGTTGAACACTGAAACTTCAGGCAGCAGGTAGGAAAATCAGGACATTCTATACACAGTAGAGCCCCTCCCAGGGGGGAATCAGAAGCTGGTTTCTAAAAAAAAAAGAAGCTGGTTTCTGATTCACTGTGCTGGGTATGAGGGAATAATATCTGGGAGTCCTTGCAGCTCAAATAGAACTGCCTTTTCATTTTGTGTAGTCCCAAGGGACGGGGGAGCCTGGTGGGTTGCCGTCTGTGGGGTTGCACAGAGTCGGACATGACTAAAGCGACTTAGCAGCAGCAAGGGACTCATCCCAGAGCTAGGTAAACTGAGAGCCAGCCCCTGGGGTGGCAGCCATAATATTAGGGTTGCTAAGTGTGTGGACAAGCTCATTTCAAAGGAGAAACTGGAGACTTGCTATTACTATTGGATTAAGTTGGAGGAGACAGTGGGAAATGTGACTGCCAGCACTACTGGGCTACCAGGAAGATACTAGCCAGCTCCTCATGCAGACTGATTAAAACCCAGAACCTCAGAGAGAAGCTGGGGAAATATTAAGTGAAATCTCTTCCAGGGAGAAAGTGGGAGATAGGTGTTTTGGCTGTTCCCTCTGTGCTGTCTGGTAGGAACTGCTGCAGTAAAGTGCTTTCATGCCCATTTGAAAACTGCTTTTTTTGTTTGTTTAACATGGTCCTGTGGGACTAGTGAAATCTGAACCCTGTTGGCTGTCAGAGCTAGTTAATATGAGGGCTTATGCTTCAGGTGGCAGCCACAAAATTTGGTACACAGGAAGTGTGAACAAGCTCCTTCCAGGAAGAAGTTGGAGACTTGGTTTTACTGTTGGAGGAAGCCAGAGGGAGAATGTAAGGTAGGTGCCTACTGGCTCTTTTGAGCTCTGAGGAGGATGGTAGTCAGCAACTAAATACAGGCTGATCAGAAGCCGGACCTTCAGGCAACAGCTGGAAAAGTATGCAGTCAAGCCCCTTCCTGGAGGAAACTGGGAGATGGGTGCTTATTCCTGCTCCCTTTGCACCGAGCCCAGGCATCTAGTCACAGGGAGTATTTGCACATCCATTTAAAAACTGCTTGTTTGCTATAATTCTGTGGAATTCATGAACATGAGTATTCAGAGCTAGGACATTTGGGGGTTGTGCCTCCAGTAGCAGCCTTAAAAGTTGGGATTCTCAATGTGAGGTCCGAACTCTTCCCTCCTCTTGGAGAAGCTGGGAACTTCCCTTCCCAACTGTAAAGCACAATTAGTGTGGGGTTATGGTGTAGGTCTCAGCCTTTCCCACCTGTTTCAACGTGGGTACTTTCTCAGCTGCCTGATGTGTAGGAGTCACTCAACTAGTTTCTGGATTTTTCTCAGAAGGAATTGATCCATAAGGAGCTGTATATTCTGTGTATTGTGAAAGGAAGTAAATTCAATAGCTTTGTATGTCACTATCTTAGTGACGTCTCCATTTCTTTCTTCATAGTGGAGATAATAATAGTACCTATGTTGTAGGGTTGCTGTGAGGATTACACAAGTTAATAAACACACAGCATTTAGCAATTATTACTTATTACTATTACCTACTACTTATTACTACATTATTGTTACTACTGCCATTATTCAGTGTTGTCAAGGCAGGTACTTGAGAACATACTATGAGTCCAGCCCTGACCAAAGAACACAGCTCACCAGTAAGTCATGCATGGGGATGTGCAAAGATTTGTTTCCATTTCACATGGCCTAAAGTTTGGTTCGTTTTGAAGGGATATAGATGATTCAGCACTGTTCATTGTTTGCCACGCCAGTATACAATTCCTTGTTTAATGCTTTATTGATCAGGAATGTGTGTAGGCACTCTGCTTGAGAGACCTCCTTGGAGGACGTCTAGTATTGATGTCTTATTGCCAAGGAAACTGCAGGTTATTTCTTTTCTTTATAGGAGCTGCTTAATAGCATCAAGCCATTGATCCATTTATTGTATTTGGCCCCCTGGCAATGGCTAATGCTGGAAAGACCATGTAATAAAATAGTTTGCTTAGAGGGTTGGGAGAAAATGAATATCGTTCTTGACTGAGGGAGGCATGGAGCATTGGCTGGCTCTTAGACATCTCTCTACTCTTACAGCAAGCTCTGGGTGGTTGGCTGCATGTGTGCCATAACCTACCATTTATTTTCCTTTAGTTTCAAGTACTGTGCCCTTACACATGTTCTTTTATTGGTTAGGATACCTTCCATTTTCAGATAAGTTACTTTTCAGGGGACTCTCTGGATCATAGTAGGGTGATGGGCTAACACTAGAGGAATAGAAAAGAGTCATGTTTTAGATCGGAGAAGGCAATGGCACCCCACTCCAATACTCTTGCCTGGAAAATCCCATGGACAAAGGAACCTGGTGGGCTATAGTCCATGGGGTCGCTAAGAGTCAGACACGACTGAGCGACTTCACTTTCACTTTGCACTTTCATGCATTGGAGAAGGAAATGGCAACCCACTCCAGTGTTTTTGCCTGGAGAATCCCAGGGACAGGGGAGCCTGGTGGGCTGCCGTCTATGGGGTCACACAGAGTCGGACACGACTGCTGCGACTTAGCAGCAGCAGCATGTTTTAGATAAGAGATGAGAAATAATTTTTAGTCTGTAGGTAGAAGTATCACTCAAAAAAGCTGCAAAATCTTTCTGACATCATGACATATACTGGGGGGAAGCTATTTTATTTTCCTTTCTGATTAAAATACAGTGGATATAGGAAATAGAAATTTGATTCTGGAAGACTGAGGCCCAAATGTTATCTCTAACACTTACTGCCCTGTGTCCTTGAGTAAGTTATATAGAATTCTTGACTATCTATAAAAATAGGATTGTAAGAGCTACCCTTATTGGCTAATGTGAGAAATAAATGAAATGAGAATTGAAGCATAGTAGTTATACCACAAACATTCATCTCTGTCTATCCACTGTGGGTAGAGTTGTGGGTGGTTGACAGGGCAGGGGTATTAGGTACCAGTCTGAGCTCTTAAGCACAATTTAGGACAAGGCCTCCTCCCAGCATCAAAAAACAATTGGGGGGTGTCCACTCTTTTGGAGGGCACCACGCTAAAGGCACTATTGCTTGGTTGATGGTTCTGTCAATCTAAAGCCCTATTTAGGGACAAACAGATGGGTTCTCTTTAACTCCCAGTTCTGTATCTATTTCTTCAGTTCAGTTTAGTCGCTCAGTCGTGTCCGACTCTTTGCGACCCCATGAATCGCAGCACGCCAGGCCTCCCTGTCCATCACCAACCCCCGGAGTTCACTCAGACTCACGTCCATCGAGTCAGTGATGCCATCCAGCCATCTCATCCTCTGTCGTCTCCTTCTCCTCTGCCTCCAATCCCTCCCAGCATCAGAGTCTTTTCCAGTGAGTCAAATCTTTAAGGTCCTCAAAAAAAAAAAAAAAAGCCGCTTTGTCAGTAAATGCAAGTGATAAGCAAGGAAGAGTGTGGAAAGGGAATATTTCTAGGGCAAATTTTTATTGAATAAACAATGTGGAAGCATTTTAGTAAACTGTAAAGCATTACACAGGCATGCGTGCTAAACTGCTTCAGTTGTATCTGACTCTTTGGGACCCCATGGACTGTCGCCTAACAGGCTCCTCTGTCCATGGGATTCTCCAGGCAAAAATACTGAAGTGGGTGGTGGTTTAGTCACTGAGTTGTGTCTGACTCTTGCTACCCCATGGACTGTCGCCTGCCAGGCTCCTCTGTCCATGGGATTCTCCAGACAAGAATACTGGAGTGGGTTGCCATTTCCTTCTCCAGGGTATCTTCCCAGCCCAGGAATTGAACCTGGGTCTCCTGCATTGCAGGCAGATTCTTTACCAACTGAGCTATGAGGGAAACCCACTGAAGTGGATGGCCATTCTCTTCTCCAGGGGATCTTCCCAACCCAGGGATCAAACCCACATCTCTTATGTCTTGCATTGGCAGGCAGTTCTTTACCACTAGCGTCACCTGGGTGAAGTCTAATTCCTGGGGCATTTAGCCTTGGGCAGTGCTCCTTTATATTTGCTAGAAGCCTTCTCTCTCTCTCAGCTAGAAGCCCTCAGCCAGCACAGTGAGGTAGAAGATGTCCTGCCCATTGGCCTCTGCAGTGACAGGAAGGACAGCCAAAACCAGCTTCTACAGAGAAGGCCCTGGTGAGAGCCTTTCACAGTGTTTGAAAAGTAAAAGATTTCTGCAACCACACAGCCCTACATTAGAAACTCTTTCCCCTTAAAAATGCACACACACAGCCCCACACACGTACACACATGGATACATATATATACACACATGCAAATATATACACACATATGCTTAGACATACACTTGAATATACACTCATGCACATGCATATACACAAGCACATAGTCACACTTAAATCTCATACACACACATACATACACAATGCTGCCAGCTTATGGGAGGAGAGAGTGAGAGTCAGCCCTGACTTTTGTCTAACAAGAAGACATGGGTCATTTTCTCACCAGTGCAAACCAAAGGAAAGTCAAGCTAGAAGTTATGGTGACTGTGGTCTTCAATGGTAGCTAAAAGGACTTAGTGGAGAAGGAAATGGCAACCCACTCCAGTATTCTTGCCTAGAGAATCCTGTGGACAGGGGAGCCTGGTGGGCTGCCGTCTATGGGGTCGCAAAGTCAGACACAACTGAAGCAAGTTAGCATGCATGCATTCATGAGGACTTAGTCTCAGGATAATTTATTCTTCCTTGTTTAAGTGGTTTGGGAAATAAAAGACATTCAGAGGCCTTTTTATTGATACTAAAAGCCATTTATACAGGTGGGCATTCTGGGAAAAGGTGTTTTGCAGAATTTGAGGCATGTGTCCATGTGCTTAGGAAGAGAGAAAGCATATATGATCCATGGCCTCTTGACAACAACTTTCGAAAGTGATCTAACAATATACACACACGTTCTAAATCATACATAAACAAGCCATATATTTACATATTTCACTACTTGAAGTCTGTGCCTTAATTTAGGTTCTTGACTCTTTTTCTTCTGTCTTTAAAATATTTCAATAAAAAGAAGCTATACAACTTGAGTGAGTCATCCTCTCCCCGGAACAATATTATTCTGAGTTAGAATCAAAGACCAGCAGTTTCTTCTGTGTGTGCAAAAAAAAAAAAAAAAAAAAAAAAAAAAAACTGTATATGAAAGCAGGTTGGAAATGTAACTTTCCTTGACTAAACTTCCCAAGAGTTCTGACTGCCATGCAAGTCATAGTCAACTAAGATTTCACAGTTGTCAGCAATCAGAATTGTAACTGTTTCTCCCTCTTCATTCTGTCCATCCTCCCTTTTTTCTCTCTCACTCTCTCTCTCTCACACACACACTTCTGGATAAAAGCTGAGTGATTACCTGATAAGAACTAACAGGCTATTTGATAGGTGATACTGGGATCAGTCTGCATGGTAGATCAGCAGGCAGGCTGAAGCAGGGTCTTTCCCTAATTGGAAATCTGAGTGGGAGGTGAGACATTATTTGGATTTGCTGTTTTGTTTTTGGAGATGAAGCAGGTCCATATACAGGTAGATCCCTTAGCAGCCATTTGTATTCAGCAGTCCTTGACATATCTATTTACTGAGACATAATATAGAAGATTTTTAAAGACACATGTAATCCTCTCTCATCCTTTATGCAGCCTTTTGAGACATTTCATCAGGATATCACATCTTCTTTCTGGGGACTTGTGGTAAATTACATAAGGTCTTTACAGGCACTGAAAAGATCATAAAGTATCTGGGCTCTCTTAACTTCTTTGTGCCGGAATACCACTTTGGTTCTCCTCTTACCTAATATTAACATATTAGATGAATTCCAAAACTGTGTAAGTCAAAGTTCTCAACTAGAAGGAAGGCAAACACTAAATACTTCTAAAAGAAAGGGGAATCTTTGTTCTAATCAAGTAATTCTTGATTAAAAAACATTGTGGATGTGAGAGGCAACTTGAATTGTAGAATAAATAGAAATGGGAAATGGACAAAACAACTTTGCTTTTAGAACTCTGCTGCTTAAGCTCAGGGCCCCAAATAACTCAATAGTAATTATATATCCTTTAAGTTTTCCTCAAATAACATAGCTGCTTTGATTTTACTAATAGAAATGCTCATTTTTTTTGTTTGGATGTGCTATTAAATTTTTCTGCATCTTTATCCTTATTTCCTTTTTCTAAACATACCAAAATAATGCAGTAAACATATACCTATGCTAAGTCACTTCAGTCGTGTCCAACATATACCTATACATGTATGATTTTTTAATGTATTTTTAATTGGAATGTAATTGTTTTATAGTGTTGGGTTGGTTTCTGCTATACGACAACATGAATCAGCCACAAGTACACATATATCCCCTCCCTCCCACCCCACCCCACTCCACCCTACTCCTCTAGGTCATCACAGAGCACCAGGCTGAGCTCCCTCTGTATTATACAGCAACTTTGTGCTAGCTATTGATGTTTTACACATAGTAATGTATATATTTCAATGCTACTCTCTCAATTCATCCCATCTTCTCCTTCCCTTGCTGTGTCCAAAATCCATTCTCTATGTCTGTGTTTCTATTCCTCCCCTGCAGCTAGGTTTGTCAGTACCATTTTTCTAGATTCCATATATATGTATTAATATATGATACTTTTTTTTCCTCTTTCTGACTTACTTCACTCTGTATAACAGTCTCTAGGTTCATTCACCTCACAACAACTGACTCAATTTCATCCCTTTTGAGGGCTGAGTAATATTCCACTGTATACATGTACTGTATCTTCTTTATCCACTCATCTGCCAGTGGACATCTAGGTTGCTTCCATGTCCTAACTATTGTAAACAGTGCTGAAATGAACATTGGGATACATATGTCTTTTGCAATTATGGTTTCCTCAGGGTATATGCCCAAGAGTGGGATTGCCACATCATACAGTAGCTTGATTACTAGCTTTTAAAGGAATATTCATGGGGTTCTCCATAGTTGCTATATAAATTTACATTTTTAATAATGTATGTTCTTTGATTTTATAAATGAAGAAAAGGAATTTAAGTGCACTTTTTTTCCCATTCTTGCCTTCTCCCACAGAGTGATATGTGTTATGGTAAATTCAGTGTGACTCTTTTCAAGTTAAATGTTTTATATCTGTAGAGTAACATAGCTATCTCTAAACAAGATAGTGATTTTTGTTTATATAAAACCTTATATTAATTATAAAATAGTTAAGTCTCTTTGCAACTTGCTTTTTTTTTCACTTAACATGATATTTTTCAGATGTGTGCATGTTGGCATAGTATATGTATAATTTCATTTTCTTCAACTGCTTTATCATCTTCTATAATTTGAATGTACCATATTTCAGGCATCTTTATTGCACTCTCAAATCTTTCCATTGTGCTCTGTAGAACTCTGAAGACTTTCTTGTTCTCTGGAGATTTTCTTTCCCTCTTGCTCACTGGAAAGTACCCCAGCCCTGTGAACACTGCCTCTCAGAACCCCTCTGTCCTAGTTAATGCATTCTCTTCTCCGGGGGACTGTTTCATTCCTGTTCTCTCCTCAAACGTTATAGACCCCTTTCTCTCACAATCCCCTTAGATCACAATTGCTTCCTATTTTAGAGATAAAATCAGAGTAATTAAAAGAAAACTCCTTCATTTTTCTACCACCAAACCTATATGACTACCCACCTCACCTAGTCTTCCTTCCTAACATGAGTGAGGTGTTTGTTTCCGTCTAAAGGCAACCTCTTGTACACTAAATCCATGTCCTCTTTCCTATTTAAGACATGGCACCTACACCTGTCCTCCAGTCTTTTACATCATCAACTTCCTTCTCTCTTCTGGGTCATTCCCAACAATATACAAATATGCTGTGGTAAATATCATAAAACTTTCCTAGGCTCTATGTTTTCCTCCTACCACTCTCTAGTCTCAGCTTTTCTTTTATAGTAGATCTCCTGGAAACAGTTGTCTGTATTCAATGTCTCTACCTCTCTGCAGGGATTCACTCCTCTATCTATGCCAGTCACAACACTGTCCCCAAAGTCTATCAAGATTATACTTAACAATGTTACCTGTCTTGCCAAATCTAATAGCCAACTTCTATTTCTCATTTTATTTCAGCATAATAACTACCTTCTTGTTGAAGACAGTTTATTAACTTGGTTTCTAAGGCATCAAACTGTATATTTTTTCCTCATTTTTCACTGATTTCTAATTCTCAGTTACCTGTAACGATTCACCTCTTATTCATGAGCTCTAATTATTGAATGTTCTCTGGGCTCAGTGCTTGGCTCTCTTCTCTTTTTTAATTGAAGATATCACATTTCTCATATGCATTTGGTTTGGAATCTGCTAGAGTTACAATGGGGGCAGGACTGTAAGAAGAGTCCTGAAGATTCAGTCTTCTGAGTATCAGAAGGTCTACATTATTTGTATTGTTTTAGATTAGTTAACATAAAGCTAGTGATTCTATTTACACTGCAAGAAAAATTTTCATGTTTTCTAATATATTTTATAGAATAAATTAATGTTATGTACTCCATGTATAGCCCAGTTAAGATGAAAGGTTAAATTTCTGGGAAATTAGATATCCTTGGAAATTCTTGCTTTCAGTAAATAAGAGGCAGAGCGTGATGTGATTCAGTCTCCCATAGTGCTCTCTGTCCATTGATTATGGTCCCAGGATGTTAATATTCTCTGCCTTGTTTTTTTTAATCTTTCTGAGAATAATAATAAGGGTAATATTCTTAGAATTTATGACTCAAATTCTTCCCTTCTAAGCTTTATTCTTTAAAAAAATGTGATCTAAAATGTTTCATTTTAATGAATTGAAAAATTTTGTGTTTAATTTTTATTTCCTTCCTGTCTGCACTTACTTTGTTGGTGATTCTTATCTAGCTCAATGACTTTATATATCATTTACAGCTTGAGGACTCCACATTTCTAATCCTAATGTGGACCTCTCCCCTAAATTCTATGCCTATATACTCAATTACCTTTTTGGCATTTGAATACCTAATAGCAAGCTCAAACATAACGTATTTAAGAACTCCTAAATTATACCCCACTCTTTCCTACTCTTTTTTCATCTCGTTAAAGGCATCACAATTCACCTTGTTGCTGAGAGCAAAACTGCAAATATTATAATATTCTCTTCTGTTCCTGCCATAGTACATATCCATTCCACTGGATAGTAGTAAGCTTTACCTTCCAAACATGTTCTTCCCTGGGTTGGGAAGATCCCCTGGAGAAAGGAAAGGCTACCTATTCCAGTATTCCGGCCTGGAGAATTCCATGGACTGTAGAGCCCATGGGGTTGCAAAGAGTCAGACACA
This sequence comes from Bos indicus x Bos taurus, assembly GCF_003369695.1. Lineage (NCBI taxonomy): Eukaryota > Metazoa > Chordata > Mammalia > Artiodactyla > Bovidae > Bos > Bos indicus x Bos taurus. The sequence continues at coordinate 17,052,595 of NC_040087.1, read as the reverse complement.
ACTGAGCAACTTTCACTTCACTTACCTTTACAACATACTGTGAATCCACCTACTTTTAACCAACTCTGTTGTGACCATCCAAGTTAACTTTATCTCTTGCCCCCTAACATCTCCTTCTTGCCACTCTCTGCTCAATCTACACAGCAGGCAGAATGATTTTTTAAAGCACAAATAATAATCTGTTAACCTTTATCTAAAACCCATCTATGTCATCCCACAGTACTCAAAAGAAAATTCATATTCCTTAGAACAATCTTTAAGACATTACATGCCCAGCCCTGCCAATGTCTTTGACTTTCTTTCCAGCCACTCACAACTCTGCTTACCTACTTCAGCCACTCCTCAAACATCCCAACTTCATTTTCCCTTCAGTACAGTTTTCTTTTCCATCCCCTCTTCCTGTCAAGTTCCTGCTCTAGATCTTACAAGTCTTCATTCAGGCATCTGATTAAATGTGACCATTTCAATGAGACACTTTGCAGTTACTGTCTGTTAAAATTTTCAACCTGATCATTACTCTCCATTGCCTTATATAACCATTCAAAAGTATAGGGTAGATTTATGTGTTTTAATTTTCTATTTCTACTATGAGGGAAGAAACTTGATACATTTTGTGCATTACTGTATTCCCAACACAGTACAGGGCACATTTAAGTACATATAATAATTAAGTGGATCAATGAATGTGAGTACTTTAAAACATAATGGGAGGAGTGTTAGGTATTTTTGAATTAAGAATGTGGAGTCCATGTCCCCTTTTCTTGAATATGGACTAATAGAATATGGCAGAAGTTATGCTGTAATAGTTTTTCAGCTGAGGCCTTTAAAGAATGGAAGCTTATATTTCCTATATTTGGAGGTATTCATAGAACCCCAGAAACATTCTGTAAGAAAACAAAGAATCATATAGAAAAATCACATACAGTTGTTCTTGTAATTATCCTACCTGAGGTTCCAAAGAGTAGCCCATTATCAACTTCCAGATATGAGTGAGTAAGTGTTCAAATAGCCTCCAGTCACTGAATGACCCTTACCCTTCAGTCTCTCAGCTCATGCTGCATAGAGCAGAGATAAACTTTCCTTTTAAAGTGTTGTCCAAATTGAAAGTTTGTGAGCAAAATAAATGATTGTTCTTGGTCTGAATCATTCAGGATTGGGATGCAGCAGTAGATAACAGGAACAATGAGCAAAAGACTAATATATATTTGGCATTACAATAGTATTGAACTTCCCTGGTGGCTCAGGCAGTAAAGTATCCATCTGCAAGGCAGTAAACAGGTTCAATCCCTGGGTCAGGAAGATCCACTGGAGAAGGAAATGGCAACCCACTCCAGTATTCTTGCCTGGGAAATTCCATGGACAGAAGAGCCTGGCGGGCTACAGTCCATGGGGTCACAAAGAGTCAGACGCAACTGAGCAACTAAGCTTGCATGCACTACAGGATTATTGTTGACCAAGTGGCCCATTATCAAGGCTAGAAATCTGCATGCCTCTGTCCCCTGCACAGTGGCATCAGAATTGCCAAGGAGAATAATGCAGTCAAGCCCTGGATGGAAAGCACTTTCCTCTCATAGAGGAGAGAGAGCAAGTTCAGCTTCAGTAGTGGGCACTGGTTCCCCTATAGGCAGTGAGTCCCTCTCAGCAACTTTCAGTACAGCACAGGGAACTCTACTCAGTGCTCTGTCATGACCTAAATGGGAAGGAAATCCAAAAAAGCGAATATATGTAAACATAGAGCTCATTCACTTTGCTGTACAGCAGAAACTAACAACATGATAAAGCAACTATACTCAGTAAGATTGTCTTTTAAACAAAAGGCAATTAGTCTGGATATTCCACTCTGGTGGGGCACCAGAAGGACACTGTCCTCTCCCCTCTGGGGACAGATATAATAGTGGGGTGTGCTAGGTGCCATGTGACGCACATGCTTAAGGAAGGCAAAGGAGCACATACTGAGTTTGAAACTGGGAAAGATAGTCCTACCTAAGGTGACCATTCCAACACAGTCTATGAGGACTCTTTCAATAAGAAACTGTTCAGGACCCAAGGTCCATTCTCATGTGCTTGAATAGGGGGTGAGTCACTGCATGCATGAGACTGCCTTTCCCTACAGTTACTTATGTGGATATTTTACTTGTGACCTTGCGTAAGTGTAACTGGTCTATCTTTTGCTTTTACGACTGTGATGGGATGAGTGTGGTAGACTAATGCTGCCACTCACAGAAGTGGCAAAATTCAGATTAAAAAAAAATTCAGAACTCATCAGGGTATAGAGGGTTGGACCACACAAAAACAAAAAAGAGGCAAAAACTAGTATGACTAACATGAAGAGCATGAAGGACAAAATGATAGGACACTGAACGGTGAGCTCCCCGGGTCGGTAGGAGCCCAATATGCTATGGGAGATCAATAGAGAAATAACTCCTGAAAATGAAGAGACAGAGCCAAAGAGAAAATAACACCCAATTGTGGATGTGACTGGTGACGGAATTAAAGTCCAATGCTGTAGAGAGCAATATTGCATAGGAACCTGGAATGTCAGGTCCATGAATCAAGGCAAATTGGAAGTGGTCAAACAGGAGATGGCAAGAGTGAACATCGACATTCTAGAAATCAGTGAACTAAAATGGACTGGAATGGGTGAATTTAACTCATTTGACCATTATATCTACTACTGTGGGCAAAAATCCCTTAGAAGAAATGGAGTGGCCATCATAGTCAAAAAGAGTCTGAAATGCAGTACTTGGATGCAATCTCAAAAACAACAGAATGATTTGTTTGATTCCAAGGCAAACCATTCACTATTACAGTAATCCAAGTCTATGCCCCCACCAGTAATGCTGAAGAAGCTGAAGTTGAACAGTTCTTTGAAGACCTACAAGACCTTCCTTCTAGAACTAACACACAAAAAAGATGTCTTTTTCATTATAGGGGACTGAAATGCAAAAGTAGGTAGTGAAGAGATACCTGGAGTAACAGGCAAATTTGGCCTTGGAGTACAAAACGAAGAAGGTCAAAGTCTAACAGTTTTGCAGAGAACACACTGGTCATAGCAAACACCCTCTTCCAACAACACAAGAGAAGACTCTACACATGGACATCACCAGATGGTCAACACCGAAATCAGATTGATTATATTCTTTGCAGCCAAAGATGGAGAAATTCTATACAGTCAGCAAAAACAAGACCAGGAGCTGACTGTGGCTCAGATTATGAACTCCTTATTTCCAAATTCGGACTTAAATTGAAGAAAGTAGGGGAAACCACTAGACCATTAAAGTATGACCTAAATCAAATTCCTTATGTTTTTACAGTGGAAGTGACAAATAGATTCAAGAGGTTAGATCTGATAGAGTGCCTAAAGAACTATGGATGGAGGTTTGTGATATTGTACAAGAGGCAGTGATCAAGACCATCCCCAAAAAAAGAAATGCAAAAAGGCAAAATGATTGCCTGCAGAGGCCTTACAAATAGCTGAGAAAAGAAGAGAAGCTAAAGGCAAAGGAGAAAAGCTATACCCATTTGAATTTAGAGTTCCAAAGAATAGCAAGGAGAGATAAGAAAGCCCTCCTCAGTGACCAATGCAAAGAAATAGAGGAAAATAATAGAATGTGAAAGACCAGAGTTCTCTTCAAGAAAATTAGAGATACCAAAGGAACATTTCATGCAAAGATGAGGTCAATAAGGACAGAACTGGTACGGACCTAACAGAAGCAGAAGATATCAAGAAGAGGTGGCAAGAATACACAGAAGAACTGTACAAAAAAGATCTTCATGACCTAGATAATCACAATGGTGTGATCACCCACCTAGAGCCAGACATCCTGAAATGCGAAGTCAAGTGGGCCTGAGGAAGCCTCACTATGAACAAAGCTAGTGGAAGTGATGGAATTCCAGATGAGCTAATTCAAATCCTAAAAGATGGTGCTGTGTAAGTGCTGCATTCAATATGCCAGGAATTTGGAAAACTCAGCAGCATCCACAGGACTGGAAAAGGTTAGGTTTCATTCTAGTCCAAAGAAGGCCAATGTGAAAGAATGTTCAAACTATTGCACAATTGCACTCATCTCACAGATTAGCAAAGTAATGCTCAAAATTCTCCAAGCCAGGCTTCAACAGTACATGAACCGTGAACTTCCAGATAGAACTTCCAGATGTTCAAGCTGGATTTAGAAAAGGCAGAGGAAACAGAAATCAAATTGCCAACATCTGCTGGATCATCAAAAAAGCAAGAGAGTTCCAGAAAAACAACTGCTTTATTGACTACACAAAAGCCTTTGACTGTGTGGATCACAATAAACTGGAAAATTCTGAAAGAGATAGGAATACCAGACCACTTGACCTGTATCCTGAGAAATCTGTATGCAGGTCAAGAAGCAACAGAACTGGACATGGAACAATAGACTGGTTCCAAATTGGGAAAGGAGTATGTCAAGGCTGTATATTGTCACCTTGCTTATTTAACTTATATGCAGAATACATCATGTGAAATGCCAGGCTGGATGAAGCACAAGCTGGAATCAAGATTATGGGGAGCAATGTCAATAACCTCAGATATGCAGATGATACCACCATTATGGCAGAAAGTGAAGAATAACTAAAAAGCCTCTTGATAAAAGTGAAAGAGGAGATTGAAAACTCTGGCTTAAAACTCAACATTCAGAAAACAAAGATCATAGCATCCAGTCCCATCACTTCATGGCAAATAGATGGGGAAACGGTGGAAACAGTGACAGACTTTATTTTCTTGGGCTCCAAAATCACTGCAGATGGTGACTGCAGCCTTGAAATTAAAAGACACTTGCTCCTTGGAAGAAAAGCTATGACCAGCCTAGACAGCATGTTAAAAAGCAGAGACATTACTTTGCCAACAAAGGTCCATCTAGTCAAAGCTATGGTTTTACCAGTAGTCATGTATGGATGTGACAGTTGGATTATAAAGAAAGCTGAGTGCCAATGAGCGCCAACAAATTGATACTTTTCAACTGTGGTGTTGGAGAAGACTCTTGAGCGTCCCTTGGACTGCAAGGAGATCCAACGAGTCCTAAAGGAAATCAGTCCTGAATATTCATTGGAAGGATGGATGTTGACGCTGAAACTACAATAGTTTGGCCACCTGATGTGAAGAACTATCTCATTGGAAAAGACACTGATGTTGGGAAAGATTGAAGGCCGGAGGACAAGGGGACGACAGAGGATGAGATGGTTGGATGGCATCACCGACTTGATGGACATGAGTTTGAGTAAACTCCAGGAGTTGGTGATGGACAGGGATCCTGGTGTGCTCTGGTCCATGGAGTTGCAAAGAGTTGGACACAACTGTGTGACTGAACTGAAGTATGACAAAGATTTTGAGAAGGTAACTGCAGAAATAGCTAATATTTTCTGTGCTGTTGAGGTGTTTTATTCTTTTGAGGTATTTTCTGATTCTTGGCTGGGAGTGAGATACTGATAATCAGATAGAGGGGCTGCTACTGAAAGGTAGAAATGTCAACAGAACTTTTGGCAACTCCACAGAGCAAAGGAGGTAAAAGTTGGAAGTCAAAGTAGCCAGGATGTGAGGGTCTAATTTTTAGAATGAAAAGAAGTGTAACGAATTGACTCTGAGACTTGACACTGTTTCCCCTGAGGTGTGGCTGAATTCTTAAACTGCCCAGCACAAGAAACCAAACAGCAAAACTCTGAAACATATGTGAGGGTTTTAAGACTCATGGTGTCAGGAAGACAAAAATTAGAGTTCAGGGCATACCAAAAAGGAAAAGTTTGTTAAATATCCTAAACTCTCAGATAGGACACTTAGGTAGTTAAACCCCAAAAGTGAAGATTACTCAGAAATAAACAGAAAATTACAAAGAAGTTAACTTGAGTAAGCTCAGTCTCTGATTGGTTAGCATGACCTTATCCTTTCTACTGCTTACACAAGAATAGAATAACCTTCTCTGGAAAAAGTAAAGTTATCCAGATTGTCTAAAAGTTTACTAACATATGTCTGGAATTTACTCAAAAACTACTAGCCGAACAAAATAATAAGACAAAAGAAAAGCAAAGCAACAATAGAAACAGAGTGTCATCAGACAAGAACATTAAAGTAATTGTTATAAATTTGAGAAAATAAATGAGAAATGGCGAATTTTATTAGGAAAACATAACCTTATATAAAATCAAATTAAAATTATAGAACTGATAATTTAAATAACTAAAATTAAGAACTAGATTGGTTTAATGATAAATTGGACAAAAGAGAAGATTAGCAAGTGGAAGTCAGTTAACATTTAGAATGAAATATGGAGGGCCAAATGGATGAAAAATATAGAGACTATTATAAGACTCATAAGAGTCATAGTGAAAAGTCTATCATGTATTTAACATATAAGAGTTCTAGAAGAGAAATGAAAGAGAATGAGACACAAGAATTATTTAAAGTAATAATGGCTAAGCTTTTATGTTAATAGAATACATCAAGAAACAGGTGCAGGAAGTTTAACAAATCTAAGGGGAAAATACAAAGAAAGCAATCCCAAACTGTTAAAAACCAAAAAAAAAAAAAGTAATAATTATTGTAAAGCAGCTGAAAAATGATATATTACCATCAAAGAAGCAGGAAATAAGTTGACAGTGGACATAAAAATATTGAAATGATGAAAAATGATATGCTATACAAAGAAAAACCGAAAGAAGTTAATGTGATTGTAGTACCAGATAAAATAAGATTTTAAATATTTTGTGTCTTGTATGTACAGTACAGTTAGACCCTAACATTCCCTGGTTCCCCATCTGCAGGTTTAACCATGGTGGGCTGTGCACGAGGTTCAGGATCTGGGTTGAATCACTGAATGCACAATCCTGCACATATTGAAGGCTGATTATAAGACTTGAGCAACAGCATGTTTTGGTATCCATGGGTTCTAGAACCAGTCTTTTGGAGATAGACTGGTTGCAGGATCTCTGACTATCAAAATGATGATTATATGTCTCTTGTATAAAGTATAGAGCTCTGAAAATCTTTAGCCTTTTATTGAATGACTTAGTCCCTTCAGGTATAATGTAACCAGGGATACATGGAGGTTAATATTTACCATCTTGGAATTGTTTACTATTTTTTTTTCTGTTTCACTTCTTTTTCTCTCCTTATCTATGTTGAGTATTTTTATTAGTTCATTTTATTAGCTTACGAGTTACACATTCTTTCAGTGGTTACACTAGATAATATGTGTATATCTCTATATCACATGCTAGACTTACTAAAATTAATAAGTTCTAATTGTTATACATCTACTAACATAGGTTTAAAAGACATAAGGTGCAAAATACAAAAGTAAAAGTTATCAATCACAGTGGGAAACTTTAACTTCTTTCAATAACAAAATATAACTAAACATTCCTGGGTCGGGAATTCACTAGAAAAAGGGATAGGCTACCCACTCCAGTATTCTTGGCCTTCCCTGGTGACTCAGATGGTAAAGAATCCACCTGCAAAGCAGGAGACCTGAGTTCGATCCCTGGCTTGGGATGATCCCCTGGAGAAGGGAATGACTACCCACTCCAGTATTCTTGCCTGGAGAATTCCATGGAATATATAGTCCACCGGGTTGCAAAGAGTTGGACGCGACTGAGCAACTTTTACTTTCACTTTTTAAACAGATAAGATATTCATAGCACTATTCAGCACTATACAAATCCAGACTAACATAAAAATGAAAACATGTCTATCAACAGCAGAATGTATAAATTATAAATTTATAGGTATTATATAGTAATTGGAATGAATGAACTGCTACATGCAACCCAAATCAATCTTACGAACAGAACATTGAGTAAAGGAAGCCAAAAACAAAAGATGACATACCACATGATTCAATTTTATTTAAAAGTCAAAAACAGGCAAGCTCCTTTATGGCAAGAAGATTCACAATAGTTATTATCTTTGGGGAAGGAGGTGAATGAGGGGATATGTATTAATAATAGGAGTGTCTGTGATGCTGATAATATTTCACTTCTCAATCTGAACTTATGTTGTGAAAAGTAAAGACACTGTCAGCCAGGTGTTGACAGCTCAGTGTTTATTTTTATGTTGGCATCTCTATGGCAGGATAAACATTCTATTAGCATTCTGTCCAGCATTTTGAGATGATGATCGATAACTGGGGAGAGGCACAGTGAGGCAGGTGTAAGAAAGTCACAGTGCAGAAATGCAAGACGATAGACCATGGCAGTGAGTTTTAAAATACAGTCTGCACCTGAGGAATTTATTGAACATGCAGATTCCTGGGTACGACCCCTAGAGAGCATGATTCATTGTCTGAACTGATATCCAGGAGTGAGTATTTTTACAAACACTCCAGGAAATCCTAACACAGGTGATTTAAAGACCAGTCTACACTCCATGGGGTTGCAAAGAGTCGGATACGACTGAGTGACTACTGCATACTCATGCACGCACTTCAGAGTGCTCCTTAATAGAGGAAACACTTAGGTTACAAAAGTATGGAACCCCCACATAAAATACGGTAATAACTTACAAGGATTCACTTTGAGCTACAGCCTTGATCATACAGCCTGTTTTCTAATAGATTTCCTATAGGGTGTCTTTAAGTTCAACTCCTTCAAACTACTTTGGAAAGCAAATTAGAACCTGACTGACGAGCTTTTGAAAGACAAGTTATTATTCTATGACAAAGCTTAAATCTGCTCTAATTTAAAGATGGAAATTATTTAAAACTATGGTTTTGCACTTCTGATAATAAATCATTTGCTACATACAACACAACTGGTCACAGTGCAAGCTTGTCATGATACTCTGGTTGATAATCCTGGATATACTCATTTATGTAAGGGGACTCCCAGTAAAGTTTGAAGAAAACAGCTCAAAAAAGCCATTCTTCAGGGAAGTTAGAAATCTCTGGACAGTATTATTTATTAAAAAGAGCCCTGCTCTAAAGCTAAGGTCTTTTTGCACCTCCATGTTAGAGATGAGATAACCAAATAATAACAGAAGCTGTGACTGTCCTAAGGATACACAGAGATGGGGTAGGCATTATAGTACTCATCTCCTCTTACCTGTATGAGGATTTGTGAGACAACTGGCTAATTTTATTCAACATTTTCTTCTGCTTCCAATGATTCTTATTTCACCTGAATCCCTCTTATTTGTTTGGTTAATAATGGTTCATGCTCAGTTGCTGAGTCATGTCCGACTCTTTGAGATCCCATGGACTGTAGCCCGCCAGGCTCCTCTGTGCATGGGATTTCCCAGGCAAGAATAGTGAAGTGGGTTGCCATTTCCTACTCCAGGGTATCTTCTCAACTCAGGGATTATACCCATGTCTCCTGCATTGACAGGAGAATTCTTTACCACTCTGCCACCAAATTTGCACATATAGCATTTATATGAAGTCCTTACATGAAGAATCGCTTTCAAGGATGACTTTAAATATATAAAAAACACACAAACTAAGAATTAAAAAAATACAAAAATTTCTGCAATTTTTAACCCATGTAAAATACTTCATGTTTAAATTCAAGGGATATTTGATCCAAGTGTATGTGTACTTACCTAACATAAATGCTAACATTCTACAAATGTTCTTCAGATACCTGTTCCCAAAAAAAGAAAATACAAAGTCTTTACCACTAAAAAGTAATTAGAAGTCATCTTACCTAAAAGTTTTCAGTTAGTTGTGCAATAACAGGGAAAACATTGGCAAGCCTGAAATAGCACCTTTTCAAATAGTGTACTATCAATATTCCTTAGTAATCCTCTTTTGATGTTTAAAATTCATTCTTATCTCTTCAAGTATACTTGAAATTGTTTAGTAGTGGATGAAAAACCAGAGTGCAAACCTGGGAAGCATAAAGCAGAGTTTCTGAAAGATTTACCCCCAACATATGCTCTAGCATTCGCTGACCAGCTGTTTACAGTTGCAGTGGCATGGCCAAAAAGATGGTTCAGGTTTTTCCATAACATGATGTGGAAAAACCCAAGTCAATTTCTTTGCCAGCCCACTGCTTTCAGGTCCCCACTCAGCAGTGACTGGCTGGCATCTCTGGGAGTCAGTCCACTCTTCTCAATTTTTAACCACCCACACTCACCACGGGTGATTCTTGTTCACTCTGATCAAATAATTTAATTCAGATTAAATAGCAAATAACCGAGAGGCCAAATCGGGCAGGTGTTATCCTAGCAGAGTCTCATTTCAGATAAAACCATCATCTGTGTCTTGGTGGCTGTGTGTGTGTGGGGGGGGGTGCCCACAAGGAAGAAGAGCCTGCTGGCACTGGGGAGCCGGGAAGAAGGAGCAGGGATCTTTCTTGGTGGGCGGCACAGTAGGTGCAGAGGAGGCAAAGTGGAAAGTAGACGAAGAGGCATTTGATGTTTTCTTTCTAATAATTTTCAGGTAGGTAGTTAAAGATGGGGGTATAGCTTTTTTTCAGGTAAATGAGCTTGAACTAACTAGGCCGCAGCAGTGCATCGGAACCCCAGTGAGCCTCCATCCTTAATCCCTTGAGAAACGTAAATGTTCTCCTTAAATCAGCATAAGGAAGACTGAGGTTAAATTGAGCAGTAATCGGTAAGACTAGTGGAAAGTTAGTCAAAAGTAACCAGACTATACCTCAGCACTGTACATTAAAAAGTCCTGTTTTAATTTGGATGCATCCTTAAATGTGTGATAAAATGTCTATTTTGGGGGGTTTGATTATTTGTTTTTATTTCAGGCTTCCCTGGTAGCTCAGTTGGTAAAGAATCCACCTGCAATGCAGGAGACCCCAGTTCAATTCTTGGGTCAGGAAGATCCCCTGGAGAAGGGAATGGCAACCCACTCCAGTATTCTTGGGCTTCCCTGGTGGCTCAGCTGGTAAAGAATCTGCCTGAAATATGGGAGACCTGGGTTTGATCCCTGGGTTGGGAAGGTCCCCTAGAGAAGGGAAAGGTTAATTAATAATTAGCTATTTTATTTCCAATTAACAAAATTTTAAATTAAATTTTAAAAAATATATAATAAAAATTTAACTAATAAAATTAGTTATTTTATTACTTTATTTATCTGTTACTCTATTTCAATAACTAATACACAGGGAGATAAAAAGGTAAACCTCCAAACAATTTAGAAAAAGAAAACGTCAGGGACATATGGACCATGTATTCTTAGCATATGCCATCCTAGGTCTTACCCACATCAGAAGTGACTCAGGAAAACTCCTAAAAAGGGGCCCAGTAAGGGGAAAATAGTTCATTTGTCATGAGATCAAGGAACAAAGGATATACTGTATCTGATATTAACCCTCAAAGTATTCTTAGAGTTAAGTCACAGAGAGAGCAGTCCTTGGGCTTTTCTCCCAGCAAAGCCCTTGCAGAATTCATGCTTGAAAAATGTCAGGTTACATTCCTAGGCTGTTATTACTTGACAGATCAGACTTACGTAATGTACACACTTTCCTCCATTGTCTTATAAATCACAGAGAATGCACAAATGTTTTCTAAGTACTAGTGAAAGCTAGAACTAGCCTCTCAGTTGTCAATTAAAATCTAAGAAAAGGCAAGTCACCAACCATTTAGATCTCTCTCATACTTGTAACTCAAAAAAGGAAACCTATTCCTTATAAAGGAGAAGGAAATGGCAACCCACTCCAGTATTCTTGCCTGGAGAATCCCATGGACAGAGGAGCCTGGCGGGCTACAGTCTATGGGGTCGCAAAGAGTCAGACACTACTGAGTGACTAAACAACAACAATTCCTTATAAAATGTTTTGCTTTATTTTTTAATGTGTGTTGGCAGTAGAAGATAGGAATATGGTTACCGTCTCAGGTAGACTCTGGTTAGAAAATGAATTCTCATCTCAGCGTTCCCTTTACGAATCACATGAACTTATGCAAGTCACTACCCTGTTGTCTGGCTCTCCCAAACTAATGCTTCCTCTTTTCTGCCTCTCAAGAATAGCATATGATCATTAATACATTTTTTTGAAAAGTTAAAGTATTATGCAAATGGCATATCTAATGTAACCTTTGTCAGACAAAACAGAAACTGAGAATTTAGGAAGTTGGAAATTTCCTCCCCAGGCTGAGCTATGAGCAAGTGAAAGTCTCTCTGTCATGTCCAACTCTTTGCAACATCATGTAGCCTGCCAGCCTCCTCTGTCCATGGGATTCTCCAGGCAAGAATATTGGAGCAGGTTATCATTCCCTTCTCCAGGGGCTCTTCCCAACCTAGGGATCAAACCCAGGTCTCCTGCTTTGCAGGCAGATTCTTTACCATCTGAGCCACTGCCCCCTGTGAGAAAGCACCCAACAGTCACCCAACAAAGGTCTGCCCACAGGTGCCCTACGGTAAGACTTTGCTGAGCCTCATCTGAACCCCCTTCCATGGCTCAGCTCAGTCATCTGCTTCTTAAAAAAATAGAGAAGGCAAGGTCTTGGTGTGAGAAAGGACAGTGGTGGAGCAGGTTGTCAGTGCTGCCACATGGATAGCACTAGGCAGTGATGAAAGTCCACCTTCAGAACAAGATCAACTGCCTGTGAACTATAGGCTGAAACAGAGGGTCACTGCCCAGCAGTGGCCTTTGTTTCCACTAAGTAGCAAGTATCAGGAAAATAGAAATCAGTAGGCGGATAGAATATTCAATGTCCAGCTGAGTCTCTAAACCAGAGAAGGGGAGTGAGAGTTTTCCCAGAATGTCAGCCCTGTTATAGAGGCACAAAAGCTCACTTAAGACCAAGTGAAGGGTTTAACTATAAACTGTTCATGGCTCCTACCACAGCCCTGGATGATAAAGAGCCGAGGGCCTTCCACACATGGCACGCTGCTCGAATTCAACAAATGCAGGGGACTTAAAATTGTTAGACAAATTAAATGAGTGTTAAAGTGGTCCTTTAGAAGAGTTCTTAGTTCTCCTTTGGCCCCTTGTGAAGGTTCTGCTTCTAGGGCAGACTTTAATAAAGATAGGCAGCTAACCAGTTCCGTTACCAAGGATTCGAAAGGTCAAATGACTGAAGGTGGCTGCTTTGGGTGAGTGAATGAGGAGTCAAGAACAGGATTCTGCAACCTGTAGAGGAAAAAGCAGACACCTGCTTCCAATGGAGACAGTCCAAAGAGAGCCCCTAGGTTATCCCGAAGAAGGGAGTGATGGGCACTGTTTGCAGTCTCCATGTAAGCTCAGATTGGCAGGCTTTCTCTGAATGTATTTCAGTTTCTATGAGAGAAAAAGTCCTCCTCAACCTCAATAACAAAGCACCTCCATCAATGAACTGGGTCTGTTTTCATGGAAGACACTTTCTCTAGGTCCTGAGGTCCTCTCTAGTAGAAAACCATCACACAGACCTGAAGAAGTCCTGGACTGAAGGGCAGGTTGCAGGACCTCAGCGCTGACTCTTGACCACAATTGGGTCGATCATACAGTCCCTCACTTGGCTTTCCTGTCCTCCACTTGGGACTGAAACCCATGCTATCTTTTTCTCATAATCTCTCAGGCAACCTAGCCCGTTGATGAATGCTCGTTAAATGCTTATTGACAGACTAAAGCCCTTACTTGAGAGGGACCTGCAGAGAAGTATCTTTTAGTTGGAGAAACATGATCGACATCTAATCATCAAGCTTTGCAATAGGGGTGACTATGACACCCCAGACTCTAGCAACAGAATGACACCTCCTGTCCTCATCACATGCTCTGCTAGTTCAGGAAGCCCTCTGGCAGCCTCTGATGTTCTATCAAGAGTCTCCTTTTGGACTCCAGGCCCTAGGCAGAAAGATCTCCATCCATAATACTTCTAGGATTAGATGTCGCTACCCTTCTCCTTTTAATTCCTGTAAGTGACTCTCTGAGCCCTGGGCTCACAGGCTGCCACTCAGGAGGTGGCTGGTTTCAGTCTGCTGCTTTTTCACTATCATTTCTGTGCAGGATCATTTTTTCTGATCCAATGGTCATCTTAATGAAGTGGAACAAAAGCAGTTCCTCTTCCCTAGGATCCAGATCAAGTTTCCGGAGAGAGAAAGCCCAAAGGACATTTGGATATGTCTGTACCCGTTTCCACTAAGAATCAACTTTTGAGGAGGCTTAAGGCAAGGGAGGAGACCCCCCCTGCACCACACCCATCCCACGGGGTGGAGGCGGGACTCGCCACCTTATAATAGGACTTGCAGAAATCCAGCTCCACAAATCCTTCTTTTCTTCACTCTGACAACTGTTTCTGATATAATATGTGTGAATTTGTGATCTACCTTTGGAAATTCTCATCTGAGTTCAAACTAATTTTAATATCTTATTACTTATGCACTAGTAATAATCCTACCTTATCTGATATTCATCACTGTGTCTGTACTGAGGGTGTCGTTGAAGAAGATGTATATTATAATGAATGTGGTGGAGAATCTATGGAAGACATTTCTATATAGTGTTATTAGAATAATTCTACTTTTCTGTAGCACTTGACTTTATCTTGACTTTGCAAATTGTGTAGTTGATCATACATTCTTTTCTGTGTAATACTCAAGCCTAGTTTGTGTCTGAATGATAACACAGGTACAGGACTGTATGTTGTGAAAAAGTGAAAGCGTTAGTCACTCAGTTGTGTCCAATTCTTTGCGACCTCATGGGCTATAGCCCACCAAGCTCCTGTGTCCGTGGAATTCTCCAAGCAAGAATACTGGAGTGGGTTGCCATTTCCTTCTCCATGGGATCTTTCCAATCCACGGATTGAACCCAACTCTTTTGCATTGCAGGCAGATTCTTTTACCATCTGAGCCACGAGGGAAGCCCATATAACCTTATACCTGGCACCATTTTCACTTAGTTCCCGCCTTCTTGGATTTTTCTATTTGATGTCTAAAAGGCAAAGTGGTATAGTGTGGGTGGTTCAGTCTTTGGAGTAGGACAGATGATGGTTTATATTCTGGCTTCATTTTTGCTGTGTGACCTTTTCGTTTCCTCTCTAGGCCTTCTTTTTCTTATCTGGAAAATTATAATAAAAATAGCACCTGTTCCTCTTTGTATTATGAGAACAGTACCTATAAAGCAATACATACAAAGCATGTAGCACAATGATTGACACGTTCTTGTTCAAGAAATAGAAGCCACCACAATTACAATGTATGTTTCTTTTCCTCTTTCTTAAAAACTTTAGGCTGTCCCAAATGCAAGCCTCTTTCCTCTGCTTCCAAATCTAGGAAGCCTCTCACTACATCACACACCTTCACTGTGACTCACGTTTCCAAAATTCTTTACTTTAGTCTTCAGCAGCTGCATGAATCATAGTTTAAAAAAATCCAAAATTCAGGGACATGAGTACCTTATTCAATGCCAATCATTTTCCCACTAAACTCTACACTGCGTCACAATCTCAAAGTAGATAAGACAATCCTATCGAACTGTATTCCAGCTCAGCTGCTGCTTTTTATAGCCTTTGTTTCCCAAACCAAATCACCCTTGTTTCTTCTCTCCCAAACACCCTGCTTACCAACTCACCCCTACCTTCTCTCCTTTCAGGGACATCAACTGTATGCTCCCCTCTCCCTCAACCACTGTATGTAATCCATCACTCGTCCTAGAAACTTTTACTTCCCAGCCTCCCAGTCCTCTCCCCTCATTCCAGAGTTCTCTAACCATCTACGTGATCCACCCACACTCTCGCTCACCTGCTCAGTCTGCCCTATCCTGCATTTCATAACCAAATGCAAGAGAATGTGCTTTTCTTTTTTAAAACACTTAAAAAATGTAGCCTTAGTGGTTCTGCTAGCCTACTTTTCAGAGAATAGATGCTAGTTCCCGCCCCTCCCCCCTCCACTTTTTTTTTTTTCAGTTAAGAAGGGAAAAGCATACTTTGTCCTTCCCCACACAAAAGTACTCAGAGCTTGTCTATTAGCTTCACACTCCCCAATAATATTAATACAATGTCTCCTTCCTATTTCTTATCATATTGATGTTTTTGAAGTGGCTGCCACCATTGCTGGCTCACTGACTAGTCTCATTAAAGACTTACACACTAGGTTATGTCCTTAGTTTGGAATCTTAATTGCAATTCTGAGACAAGAGAAGATGACGACCTGGACATCTTGTGATATAAATTTAAATATGCCTTGGATCCATCATAAAACACATTTAGTAATGACTTTGATGACAGAACAATTTGATTGTAAGCTATTTAAGGCTTATCAGACATGGACAACAAATCTAATGGTTACCAAAGGGGAAAGGTAGGTAGGGGTAGGGATAAATTAGGAGGTTGAGATTCACAGATATAAACTGCTATAGATAAAATAAATAAGCAACAAGCACGGGGAACTCTACTCAGAATCTTGTAATAACCTATAGTGGAAAATAATCTGAAAAATCTGAATAATCTGAAAAAATAAATATATAAAATGGATCACTTTGTATACCTGAAACTAACAGTACTGTAACCCATCTATACTTCAACAACGTAACCATTTTTTTTAAATTGGGGTATAGTTGCTTTCCAGTATTGCTGGTTTCTGCTGTGCAACGAAGTGAATCAGCTCTGTGTACACATATATCCCCTCCTCTTGGACCTCCTTCCCACCTCATCCCTTCCGACCCATCGTGGGCATCACAGAGCGCTGGGCTGAGCTTCCAGTACTGTTAGAGCAGGTTCCCACTGGTGAGCTGTTTTACACATGGCAGTGTATATGTGCCAGCTCCAGCCTCCCAAGTCATCCTGCTCCTGCTTCCCTCCCATTCGCAGGTCTGTCCTCTGTCTCTATTCCTGCCCTGAAAATAGGTTCATCTGTACCATTTTTCTAGATTTCGCATATATGGGTTAATACACAATATTTATTTTTCTGACTTACTTCACTCTGTATGACAGTCTCTAGGTCCATCCACATGTCTATAACTGACCCAATTTTGGCCGAGTAACTTAATGACTAATATTCCAATATGTATATGTACCACATCTTTTTTATTCATCTGTCGACAGATATTTGGAGAACAGTATGGAGGTTTCTTAAATTAAAAATAGAACTAGCATATGACCCAGCAATTCCACTACTGGGCATACATCCTGAGAAAACCATAGTTCAAAAAGACACATGTACCCCAAAACAATCTTTTTAGATGTTAGATTATACCTTACTAGCTTGAGAAATACCCTTTTAGTTTTGTCCCTGAGAGGAGCAGTGGGTCTAGTGAGTGAGCCAGATCAAGACAGAATCCTATGGAAGTAGTGTGAATTGAAAATTTTGTACCTTTTGCTGGTAACTCTGGTCCAGTAATGGAAAAATAAAATTGAGGAGGGAGGAATGTGTAATCTGGTTTGACTGTCTACACTGTCTTACCAGATAATTGCTTGATACCTTCACTTTGCCCTAGTATTCAAAGTGTTAGTTGCTCAGTCATGTCTGACTCATCGCAGCCATGTGGACTGTAGCCCACCAGGCTCCTCGGTCCATGGAATTTTCCAAGCAAGAATACTGGCGTGGGTTGCCATTCCCTTCTCCAGGGGATCTTCCCTACCCAGGGATTGAACCCAGGTCTCCTGCATTGCAGGCAAGTTCTTTACCACCTGAGCCACCAGGGGGGTTGCTTTTTGCTCTAGTGGACATCACCTAAGAGCAGTTTCTGGCTGACCTCCCATGGTCTGTTTTTGTTCCCAGTGATCTGTGGACAGTCAGCTACACCACAATTAAGATTTCACACCATGGCTGGTAAATAAATAGGAGGGCTGTTGTGATGCTTGAATTTATGGAGGAGAGAAAGAAGAGTCAAGAATTTGTATTCAAGATTAACACCTCGTATGGCAGGTGGTTGCAGCAGATAATCCAGAGCATACAGAGAAACTACAAATTTAGAAATACTAGGACAGCCACTTAAATAGTATTTGCATACCTTGAGTTTGTGGTACTGGAAGGATGTTTAGGTAGAGGTGTTCAATATATAGGGAAATATGTATAAGGAGGGCTTCCCAGGTGGCATGAGTGGTAAAGAGGCCACCTGCCAATGCAAGAGATGCAAGAGATGCGGGTTTGATCCCTGGGTTAGGAAGATCCCCTGGAGGAGGAAATGGCTCCCTACTCCAGTATTCTTGCCTGGAAAATTCCATGGGAAGAGGCACAGCAGATGTGAATATAGTAGTGTGAGAGAAAAACAACAAAAAAAAATGCCTTGCTTACTTATTCTGTTGTTACTTCCATGAGCATCCATTGCCATAGCAACACATTAAGCCTCCTTTCTTACATCTCTAGTCAGTAAAGTGGCATAACCAGCATCAAGTATTGAAACTCACAGGAGGTATTAACAATAACATTGCATTTAACAAGACAACATAATAAACAGATCCACCTACTAAATTTACCTAGTGGAGCATCTGTTTCCAGGAAGTACAAAATGCCTTTTAGAGCTTGTTCTCATTTCTGTTTATCTCACCATGGGGAATGTACAATTCAAGTATCAGCTTCCTTTGCAGGAGACTGAATGATCTCTGCCCAATAAGTTGAGGAGGGAATCGGGATACAAAGCTGGGTTCTTTGTTTCTCTCTCAGTCAAGCATCCTTCATCAATCCTCATTGCCTTTGCTGAGGAATTAATTTATCTTCCCCAAACTGGAATCCAAAAACAAGTGAAATCTCCTAGAGCTGTGTGTTCCAATATATAGTCAGGTGTGACCTTTGAGTACCTGAGATGTGGTTGGCCCAATTTAGATACATTGCAAATACAAAGTATACACCAAATCCCAAGTATTTAGCACAGGAAAAAATAATGTAAGATATATCCTTAACAAGAGATTGCAGAATGTTGATTATGTTGACTGCAGATTAAAATGATAATATGTTGAATATAATAGGTTTCCTCTTATTTTATAAATGTGCTTACTAGAAAATTTAGAATAGCACGCATAGCTCAAGTTTGTGGCTCACAATCTATCTCTATTGGGCAGCAGTGCTCTGGGGGCTGAAAGCAGTCACCCATCCAGGAGTGATGACTCACCTCCTTCCCCCTGAAAAGCTCTTCTTCTCACTCTCTCCTCCATGTTCCTTCTCCTCTCTGCTTCCTTGTTGTTTATTTCGATCTTTATTGCTATGTTTTCCCCTTCTTTTTTCTCTTTCTCTCCTTGAGATTTGGGATAAAGAGAAAGGAGAAGGTGGTTAGAGAGAAAGAGAGGAAGAAAGAGGATGATGAAGCAGGAAGTGGACTGTGGTTCTGGGTCTTAATTCTGTATACAGATGTCCATCCTTCTTCAAAGTTGGCTCTAGAGAACTGAAAAGGAGGCAACCATGATTTTCAGCAACTCCTCTTCTTATTCTCAGAAGCAGACATCTTTAACCACCATACTTCCCTGGTGGTGGTTTAGTTACCGAGTCGTGTCCGACTCCATGGACTGTAGCCCACCAGGCTCCTCTGTCCATGGGATTCTCCAGGCAAGAATACTGGAGGGGGTTGCCATTTCCTTCTCCCCAAACTTCCCTAAGAAGACCTAATAACGTTCCTTCTTTTCCTTCCTTCACCCGCTTCTCAGTTTGTTCACCATCTGTCAGAACTCTGAAGGCGGAAGTATATGCTGGGACTTGAGAACAGAAACCTACACTGCCGCTCTAGCATCCTCTTTGCACTTGCTTTCAGACTTCCGAACTAAGGCTGCAGTTCCGTTGCTGCTCCCACCGTCCCTCCTCAACTGCCTCAACCCGACCGTCACTTGCCCCCTGCTTCAGACCCATAACACCACTGCCTATATTTTTGTGTTGTCTAGGTACCCTGCTCTACCGCAGACATTGCGGTGCTGTTCTCAAATGTATGTGGTGTGTTATATTTGCACCAACAAAACACTTTGAGAGAGGACGAGGTCTACATTTATGAAATGGGGAATGTGCAAAAGTGTCCCTGATTGAGCTAGAAAATGAATGCTTCAGACTATAAACGCATTGCACTTTGTTAGAATCTGATTACGGTATTTATCATCTGTGTTGTTATTTGAAAGATTTAAAGCTGTTTGAAAATTACCATTATTAAAAATACACATATACATGTGTATAAAATACATACACATATCCATGTATAAAAATACACATTTACATGTATGTAAATTTGTAGAGCAAATTTACATACATACTGTTCTCACAATTCTGTGAAATTGGTAATAAACTCTCCATTTGATAGATGAGAGTCTAAGTTTCTGTGGTTTCCCAAGGTTTTATAGAGAATAGTGGACAAAGTCTGAACTAGAACACAGATCTCTCTGGACTCCACATCTAGCCACATCTTTTCTCGATTATATAGTAGAAATTTCAAATGAATCTTCTTGTGTGCATTGGTTCTGACCCTGGGGTTTAGGCACTGAAACTGATAAAATGCTTCTCTGTTACTCATCCCACAAGTCACAGTGGGGCTGGTGGAGTCTCACCATTTGTGATGAGAGGTCACCGGACTTGATCTATATGGAACTAATACCTCTCAGAGGGTAATGGGTTAAACAGTTCAGCTGCTGAACTATTAGCACAGAGTAAAAATTTGATTTGATAAACAATACTGAAAATCTAGGCCAAATTCTCAAAACACAACAGGCAAAAAAGAAAAATGCTACAATAAGCACAAACTTAACACAAACTGCAATAGTTAATATTAAAAGTCTTTGTGGGCTTTCCTGGTGGCTCAGACAGTAAAGAATCTGCCTGCAATGCAGGAGACCCATCCCTGGGAGAGAATGATTCCCCTGGAGAAGGAAATGGCAACCCACTCCAGTATCCTTGCCTGGGAAATCCCATGGACAGAGGGGCCTAACAGGCTACATACAGTCCATGGGGTCGCAAAGAGTCTGACACAACTGAGCAACTAACACACACACAAATGTCTTTTTATATAATTTGATTCTCATACACATCATTTTATAAATATACACACAATGGAAAAATCTCCATTTCTAGTGGCTTATATAATAAGTACTTGAAAGTTATTAAGTACTTGGTAGTTATTTTTTCTTGCCTATCCCTGTATTTTTTCCCCACCTAACCCTCAGCAGAGTTGGAAATAGGTATTCCGGTCACTAAGGGAACGCGAGCAGAGCCTGGCCAATCAGAGTTCCCCATTCACTCCTGAGTATGCGGTAATCGGCCCAAGGGTGATCATGTGAGCCATGAAAGACCAATAAAGGCTTTTCCCTGTAACAAGCCGTTTGAAAATGAAGCTTAATTTACGTTGTACTTACTCAACGGAGGAGCCTAGTAGGCTGTAGTTCATGGGGTCGCTAAGAGTCGGACATGACTGAGCGACTTCACTTTCACTTTCCTGCATTGGAGAAGGAAATGGCAACACACTCCAGTGTTCTTGCCTGGAAAATCCCAGGGACCGGGGACCCTGGTGGGCTGCCGTCTATGGGATCGCACAGAGTCGGACACGACTGAAGCGACTTAGCAGCAGTACTCAACCCTGAGGAGCCAGACCACGTCTTCCCAGCACCCTTGAGAAGCCTTTCCACAGACTGAGGCTAAGCAGGGACAGGTAACAGGAAGCTTCGTGGAGGAGAAAAGAAAGGAAAAGCCTGGTGATGTGAGTCCCCGTTCTAGCCTCTGGTCTCTGGACCCTGCAGTAATTCCTTTGAGCCTGTGAACTACCCCTAGAACAATCAGAGGTACACAGATCAGTAAATTATATCCTTTCCTCAAGGTGTTCAGTCTGGGGAAATGAAAGAACCTGCCGGCTCTGGGAAGGAGGCTGTGGCAGGCACCCTCCCTAGTTGTAGATAAGGTGACACAAGGAACATTTGAACTTTAGGAGGGAAGAGTGGAGGGACTCCAGCGTGACTTCAGATGTCAGGCCTCCTCTCTTCCTCTTGGTTGAGCCAGAGGAACTTTCTCTGTCTTAGAAGGATATTTTCCTAAACCCAGAAGCTGGTGACCAGGAATGAGATGTGGTGTCAGGGAAAGGAAAAATGAGGGAAAATTTATAAGAGATGAAAGAAAGAACTGCTATGTAGAATTTAATTCAACAAACCCTCATTTTTTTCTAGGCCTGAGGGATTCATTAGTAAATGACAATAGAAAAAGTCACTGCCATCAAACCTGTTATATGTTATAATATCAGATGGGATAAATTCTGTAAAGAAACTGTCTTGACTGTTAGTCAAGGAAGGTCTATCTAAGGAGGCTTTTAAGTCAACGCCTGAAGGAAAGAAGAAGAAAGGTAAAATCTGGAGACAAAAGTATTCTCAGGAAAGGAAACAGCTAAGGCAGAGGTCAAAAGAGGGGAGAAATTTGGTGTATTTGAAGAACAAAAAGTGAGTTTGTATGACTAGAAGGCAATAACATAGAGTACAGGATATTTTAACTTCACCATTGATGACACAAGCTAGATAATTTAAAGAAGATGTCAACTTATTAATCAGAGGTAATATGAAATCTCTCCATACTTGAGAATCAACAGAAAAAATAAATGTATAAGATCTGTAGAAACAAAACTGTAAAACACTCTTGTAAGAGAAAAAAAATTATGGACAAATGAAGAGGCACAATGTGTGGGGAAGACTTTGTATCAGAAGAGTTTAAGTTCTCCAAAGTTGATCTGTAGTTCTAATATGATTCCAATAAAAATACCAAGAGGATCTTGTTCTTGCACTAGACAAGGTGATTATAAATGCATAAAAAACAAGCAAAAAGAGAGGGACAAAAAGGTAATGAACAAGGACCTACTGTGTAGATAGCGAACTCTGTTTGCTGCTAAGTTACTTCAGTCGTGTCTGACTCTGCGCTACCCCATAGACGGCAGCCCACCAGGCTCCCCAGCCCCTGGGATTCTCCAGGCAAGAACACTGGAGTGGGTTGCCATTTCCTTCTCCAATGAATGAAAATGAAAAGTGAAAATGAAGTCGCTCAGTCGTGTCCAACCCTCAGCGACCCCATGGACTGCAGCCTTCCAGGCTCCTCCGTCCATGGGATTTGGGAAAAGAATTTGAATGTAATTGAATCACTTTGCTGCACACCTGAAACTAACACCATATTGTTAATCAAGTATGCTCCAATAGAAAATAAAATTTTTTTAAATAAATAGACTCTTAAAAATGAGAGTAGTCCTGTAAATTATTAAAACATAAGTCAAATAGGTATAGAAGTGTGATAAAAGTTCAAGAATAGATATTGATGAACTCACTAATACAAACAAATGGGATAATTCATGTAATAAGAGTGGTATCTTAAATTAATGGGAAAAATATTAAGAATTAAAAGGTACTGGGATAACTGGACAGCCATTGAGAAAAATATAAATTGGATATAAACTAATACTCTATACAAGAATAAATTCCAAATGGATAAAATTCCAAATGATTTAAACATATCTACAAGAAGGAAACTCAAAAGTTACTAGGAAAAAGCCTGAGAATTATTTATAATCATGAGAAGTCTTTCTAATTAAAATATGATCTCTTGTAACTTTAAAATAATAGTCATAGTTTTTCAATCTTTTAAACTCCTGCTAAAACCACTATAAGAAAAGAAAAAGGACAAACTAAGAAATTTGTAACCTTATCACAAAGGGCCCATTTGACATAGTAAGACTGTCAATCAACAAAGACCAGCAATCTATAGAAAATTGAATCATCTATTTACCATTTCCCACTTCAACATTTTTAAAATATTTAAATATATTTTCAAAAGATTTAATAAAATAAAAAAATTTTAAATATAGATTATTCTCTCTACTGTTTGGGTATAATTCATTAAAGATTATTGCACATAAGTACTGACTTCTGTGAATGGATATTTTTGTAGAAACTGATAAATTGTCTGTTTCATAGCTGAGTTCACACAGTATGAAAATTAGTGCATGAACTAGTAAGATAGAAAATTGATCCATGAACTGACAAAGCAAATCATAACCAGAGGTAGCTGTAGAAACTTAAAACACATTACACAACCAGGGAAATTTTCCTTCTTCATCCTAAACAGTTAAATTGATGGAAATTTCAGGAAAAGTTTTAGATTTCAGTAATAGCATAAAATTGGATATTTAGAAAAGCGTATTTAGTTCTTAAGAGGCAAGTTGATCCCAGCTGACTTTGGGGTTCTTGAAAAATAAAGCACTAAACTAGATGTCAGATAACCTAGACTCAAAATCTGTCTGTGAGGACCAATATGACACTTGAACACAAAACAATTTGGGTTCTCACCAGTAACCCAAATATTTAGCATAGGTTCTGGCACCAAAAAAAAAAAAAAAAACCAATTCTAGTTCCTTCTATATCTTTCTCATTCTGATCATGGTTTTCCTTATATGATTATCTCTCCAAGACTGTAAGCAAACTGAAGCATGTATATTGCTTACTCAATTGATACTGGTTACCCACTTGATATTAGTTACCCACTTCATTCCATTGCATCAAGGAAAAAAGAAAAGATCACATGATTTAAACAAGAGGAAGTATTCTTTTCCTCTCACACTAAAAAATGTCCTGGGCTGGTATGACAGCTCTTTCACTGTCATCACAGATGCCACACCTAACATCCCACTCACCATCCTAGTACAGCCTCTGTTCTCAAGGTTACCTCATGGTCCCAGGTAGCTGCCAGAGCTCCAGCTATCAAACCCAGTCTCCATGCCATATGAGTAAAAGAAGACAAACACCAAAGAGTATGTGTTGTATGTGTCGATTATCAATGTATTGCCTCTCAGCTCTAAATCTTCTTCCCCCTATTTTGTGATACTGATGCTTGGACCCATAAATGCTCTCCTTTGCCTGTTCATTCAATATTAGGCTTGTCAATAAATGGTTCTGCAGATCTGTAGCAGGCAGAAGGAGCTTCCCTTCCTAGTTACAGGATACTGTTTTGGATATGTATGGAAGCTGGAGGATTGGCATGGGGTGGCCTGGTAGTACTCACATCAGTGGTCCTCACAGACCCACATAGGTCTGTGTCCTCCACCAGGGGCAAACCACTTGTCTGGGCAAGTTCTAGCCTATAGCTTCTAGCAAAGTTCTTAGCTACCAGCAGGCTGCCTGCTCCCCTGAGACCTCAACTCCCTCCAACCAGGTCTGAATTTCAGGGGTGAGAGGAGAGCATTCTTTAAATTCCTGATGTCTTTCTTAATCATCCCAAGTCCTAGAGGTAGTAGCTGACATTTACTACTTTGTAATCCTTAGCATCTTATTTTGCCCATCTTCGTGGTTAACTATCTTTTAATCATTAATTCTTTACATTAATTTTTCCCTGTTCAAATTACTGGTGTGCTTTCTTTCTCCTGATGGGACCTTGCCTGATTGACTATATGATTCCACTTATATAAACTCAAAAATCAGGCAAACTAATCCACAGTGATAGTGGTTACCTCTGGAAAGATTACTGACTAGGATGGTCATAAGGGAACTTTCTAGGGTGCTGGAAATTCTTTATATTTTAATCTGGGTAATGGTTTCATGAGTGTACGTACATGGAAAAATCAAATAACCTATATGATTAAGATCTGTACCCCGTCTATATAAATTATTCCTCAATATGGGGGCAAAAACCTATGTTGCAAGCTAGAAGAGGAGTTAAAGAAATGGATTTAAAACAAAACTCTTTACAGAGGAACCAATGCCTCTTTAAGCAGTTTCCGAGTAGTATTACACTGCCGGTATCTGAATACCATGGGCCTGAACAAAACCATATGGCCATAACTAGCTGCAGAGACGGTAAGTGACAGTATGCTTTGCTCAATATCAGAGTTCTATTAGGTAAGGAAAAAGGAAAGAATGGATGCTGGTGTAGGCAACTAGCAGTCTCTGCCACAACAGATACTATATTAAATTTGCTAAATTTAATTGATAAATTTTCATGATAGCCATGGGATTAAGCCTTGGGGAGTGTATGTAAATAAGTGAATAAATAAATCCATGGAAGCATGATTTAGCATTTTTTATACTACAACATCCTACCCTTCCATTACAGTTGGGCATCATTATAAACTAAACTGGCAAGGCCCTGTTATCTTGGAGCTTACATTCTAGCACTTGGCACTCAGCTGACAAAAAAAAAAAAAAGTTTGTTGAATAAATGAATAATAGGGAATGGATGAATGAATGGATAATACTTGTTTCAATGGGAATAAAATTACCTAGGGAACTGCCACTACAGCCATCATCTTGAAAAGTGCATCTGCCTCACTGGGAAGAAGTGAGTTATCCTTGGAAGTCTGGTAGACCTGATACATCATATAAGAAAAGGTTTAGAAAACTATAAATCACCCCAAAGGGGTGACTTCCAAGGGGAGGCCAGAGCTGCAGTCCCTCTTCTGGGAGAAGAGATCCATGTGTCACCTCTTTCAGAACCCAGCTGGAATTTGAGGTCTCCCAGACATACGGCTTTAAATATAATGATTACAGAAGGACACCAACTAAAATGCACAGTAACCAAATTCCAGGAAAAGGCATGCTGCCCCTGAGAGATAAGGAAGCTTTCATAAATCAAGGCTTGTCAGGGAACAGTTTGCCTTGGATGAGATCTCCAGGCCTCATCCAAGTATAGAGGCAGCAGGCTCTGTGCCTCTTGCTGGGCCTCCTGAGACCCTTTTTGGGCTCTTATCATGGGGCAGCACACATACACAAAGTTCCTTTAATTTCAAGAGCTGAACTGAACAAGACCCACGGCCTGCCTTACGAGTGAGACATGAAGACTTTCCCAAGGGGTGGATATCACTAGAGAGGGCAGAGTAGGGGCAGAATTTTGAGGGACGAATGTTCACAAGATGATGGGGAAAGAAGAGAGAAGCAGCCAGAGTCGCAGTTGTTTCCAATGCCAGCAGCACATAATTCAAGAGAAAAGCCTGGGCAATAGATTCATCAAAGGGCATTAGAATGGGAATACATAGGCACTGGCTACCCTGATCTTTTTACAGTGGTAATGAAGTCCTGTACGGGGACTAGTGTTTCTAAATCAAAGAGTTAAATGAAAAAAATAGATAAAGAGAACAGGGCTGTTGTTTCCTTGTTGTGTTAACTATGAGCAGTGACCTCTCCAAACCCAAGTTTTGTTGACCATGAAATGGAGGATTACAATACATAACATGCGTGGACACCAAAATAAGAACATTCCTTGGAGGACGATTAAGCTTTATCTGCCAGAGAGGTACTCATCCTTAAAAGAACATTTCCATGAATCATAAATCATAAATTATATTGCCATTTCCCATCTGGAAATCAGAAGTTTTCATAGGCAGTAGCTTTTAACAGGTGCCCTGCATATAATTTTTGTTCAAGCCAGACCTTCTGTACATTTAGTCAATTCATTCTGTAACAAGATGGAAATGTTCCTATAATAATGCCCAACTGTAATAGAGGGTTTTGTAATAGAATGCTATAGTATAAAGAATCCTGAATCATACTTCTATGCATTTATTTATTCACTTATTTACATGTACTCTGACTCATTCTAAAAAAAAAGAATTTGAGGTGATTTACAGCAGAAACACAATAACATGATAAAATATAAAAATTTAAAAAAATACTGTACCAAGACAAAGATAAATTAGAAGAGTGGGTCATGACATGAGGAAAATAAAACAAAGAGATGTATTCTGTAAGGGATTACACAGATGCTATAATTTTTTTTCTGAATGAGTTTTTCTGAAACAAATACAAAGAAAGAGAAGGACAGTTATATCATTCTCCTTATTATCTGAAGGGAAAAAATAAAAACCATACTATTTCCTCAGAAGGACAAGGAATTCAACGATCTGAATTATAGAATGAGCTATATCTTGGGTAATCCATCCAACATTTGTGGGTATCCCTGAGTCTTTATAAAGTGAGGAACTGGAGAGCTTGACCAGGTGACTAAGTTCTAGCTAATGGAAGAGGAAGTGATACTTGTCCCTTCCAGATCAAACCTTCCTTGGGTGACCTTCTTTGTCTTCCCCTCAGCAGGCTGCAAGTTAATCCTCAGAGATTCCCAGGTTGGGTTCTGCAGTAAACAGACTCTGAGTGGATTGCTTAATAGGAAAAGCCTAGGGAAAAATAGCTGTGGAAGGAAAGGCAAAAGCAGGATCGGGCAGAGGGCAAGTCAAGCTATGAAACAGACCTGATGCCAGCTTTGGCTGAGCACGTGGGATCTTAGAAGCTAAAGCAGCCCCATCTGGTGGTCAGCTCCTGTTGAGCTGAAGTGGTTAATACACCTACTACCATCAAGCCTGGAATGTGGACTACTCTAGAAGGTAACCCTGGGTAAGATCACCAGACATCTGAAGACAATTCCTCCTTTGAAGGGGGTCTGACTGGTGCGTCTTGACATCTACATTCACAGGGTGACCTTCAAAGTCACAAACTAAACAGGCCTGAGTCCAGCAGGATGTCCCTGCTCTTCACTCTGTTACACTGAACCATCTTACTGTTAAGGTGTATCTGTTACAACAGCTAGTATTGTGTTACTTAAAACACACATGCGTGTGCACACACACAATCTTTAGACATGCCTAACACTTGAATAAAAGAACCAAGTATACAGTGCCTCTGTACTAGAATGGATATTCCTACTTCTTTAAATTGAGAGTTAATGTAGAGTCTGAACAGAACTGTGAAGTTGGCAGAATTTGTCTTCATGGCCTCAGTTTTTGTTCTGTGACTGTCCCATCCGCCCACACCTGCTACAGCCACTCTCCAACTTACTTCAATAAACCAAATTTGTACCTTCATGTTCCTTACACTTGCTGCTTTTGAAAAATCTCCTTTTATTACATCCATATACTCAGCACTACTTCTAATAGAAGTTACAGTGAGCATTTTTCCCCCTGGGGAAAATGCATTCTTAGACCCAGAAATAAAGGGATATAACCACTATATGTAATTTCACACATACACCGTGGGACATAAGGAAAATTGGGGGATATTAGGAACCCAACCAAACTACCAGGAGGGAATATAGCTGTTTTATAAGATCAGCTCTCTCTAACTATTAATACATGGCTCCAAGGCTGAGTCCTATATGGCCTTAGGTTATACCAGACTAGAAATGAAAAGGTGATCAGGAGACCCAGTTCGATCCCTAGGTCAGGAAGATCCCCTGGAGAAGGAAATGGCAACACACTCCAGTATTCTTGCCTGGAGAATTCCATGGACAGAGGAGCCTGGCAGGCTGCAATCCATGAGGTCACAAAGAGTTGGACACAACTGAGTGACTAACACACAACTTATAATACTTACCCACTTTTATCTCAGAGGAAACTTGTAGTAATTCTCAAATAATCTTTCCATAGTCTTCTGGTTTGATCCCTCATCACTGTGTCCACTGTCCAAGAACCGTTGAGAAGCAAGTCTTAGCTCTGCAGCCAGTCATGCCAAGGAGGAGGCTGCTTTCATCGCAGGGTTGCTGTTGCCTGACTTGCCTGGAGGTGTCAGTGTGGAGCACACGAGCAGCGTGTTCTCTAGGTTGGAGCCGCTGTTCCAGACAGAAGGATGGAGAAAGCTCCTCCCACTGCCTGGGTCAGAGTCCCAGGTCAACTCAGACATTTTAACTTCATATCCAGAAGAATTCCCTGTGGAAAAAAAGAGCACCTCATGAGAAGCCACATGGATTTAAGGTATATCCCCTCTCTCAATGGATCAGTTCAGTCCAGTCACTCAGTCGTGTCCGACTCTTCGCAACCCCATGAACTGCAGCACGCCAGGCCTCCCTGTCCATCACCAACTCCCAGAGCTTACTCAAACTCATGTCCGTGGAGTCAGTGATGCCATACAACCATCTCATCCTCAGTCGTCCCCTTTTCCTCCTGTCTTCAATCTTTCCCAGCATCAGGCTCTTTTCAAGTGAGTCAGCTCTTCACATCAGATGGCCAAAGTATTGGAGCTTCAGCATCAGTCCTTCCAATGAATATTTAGGACTGATCTCCTTTAGGATGGACTGGTTGGATCTCCTTGCAGTCTAAGGGACTCTCAAAAGTCTTCTCCAACACCACAGTTCAAAAGCATCAATTCTTGGGCACTCAGCTTTCCTTATAGTCCAACTCTCACATCCATACATGATGACTGGAGAAACCATACAACAGTTTTCAATTCTTGGAATTAGGTCGGCCGGGCTGACCTATACTGGGCTATGATAGGGAACTACTCTCTGGGAGAGATGCCAAGCTATCTTCTTCAACTAATTTTGTCAGTACAGAATGAAGTCTCTCATTTTCATCTCACTAAAAACCTTCATTCAAATTGATTCCTGGCAACCACCCTACTAGATCATGGCCAAACACATCTAAATCCCAGGTTAGAGTTCAGTTGGGACTCCCACTACTTAGACAAAGTAGATTTTCAAAACAGAGTGGGAATAATAATAATATCAATATATTAACAGCTAACATTTATTGAGGGCTAACTATGTACCAAACACTGTGCTAAGTGCTTCTCAAGCAATTTTCTGATTTAACTACTGTCAAAAAATGCAAGAGATATTATTCTTTTTCACCATAAAAAAAAGCAAACTGAGGTACAGAGATTTAAGTATTATGTTTAAATTTACAAATCTAGGGATTTGCTGAGCCCAGATACAAACCTTAAACCTTAAGTTTACAACCACTGTTCTCTGCAGATAGGCACAAGCTATTGGCCGTCAAGTCAGCATGCCCTGCTTACAGAATGTGAGCACTCATTTCATAAAGTGTGATTAGATAAAATGTATACAGCTTGGTTAACCCTTCAGGTTTTGTACTGTCTTAAACAGTTACGAAAAAATAAGACTCCATGAAGCCCAGGTAATCAGAAATTCTACCAAGGGCAGAACATCCTTCTGGGAAGTTTGCTGTGTGATTAAAGGCACCAATATTCACTCTCTGTTGTTTCATAGAATCTGAACATCATTTAGGTGCAAAGTCTTTTGACTCTCCGGGAGACCCTAATACAAAGGATGGGTAACTGAGTAAAGGAAAAAAAAATGTTTCTGAAGAGACAAGGGGATAGGAAGATAGCAGGGAGGGATTGGGTAATCAAGAGGGGGATTGTCCAAGATAAACTCCGTTGTCTAGCTCAGGCCAAGCCCTATTCCTGGATATGTATCAGGCCTCTCATAAGTACTCACGTATTTATAGCTTACTGGTTTCCCTAGCTGCTGTCAATTCCCAAACTGTGTGACATCTGTTCTTGATCCCTCCTCCTCCTTCATGCTATCTTGCTATTTCCCTCCCTACAACACCCTTAACATTGTAATATTGGTCAGTTTTTGCTGTCGCAATAAATAGCCCTCAAAATCAATGACTTACACAACAAGTATGTATTATTTCTTGCTCACATGACATGAGGGTTGCATGTGGACTATGGTTTGACTGGGCTCCATGTGTCTCCTTATTTGGGGATACGTGACTATTAGCTATTAATACCATCTGGCCCACGTTGTTTTCATGGTGGAGGACAGAAAAGAAACAGAGCTATTCCATGCATAATTAAAGCTTTTGCTCAAAGTCCTATTTGTCATGCTGGCTAACAATCCATCGGCTTAAGCCAGGGCCTATATATACCTCCATTTAGTGTAGTGGCAGTGGTGGGAGGCACAGCAAAGGTGGGGAGGGGATGAATAATTCTGAATAAATAATAAGGCCGACACTAATAGAGTCTCCTCCAATTTCTCTCACCATGTCTATACAGTCACAGAACACAGTTCTCCTCTGTCTCACCCTCTCAAAATGCTGAGTGCTCTAGACCAGAAGTCCCCAACCTCAGGCTCTAATGCCTGATGAGCTGAGGTGGAGCTGATGTAATGAAGTATACAATAAATGCAATGGGTCTGAGTCATCCTGAAGCCATCCCCCCACTGCCCGCTCCCAGTGCACTGAAAAGCAGTCTTCCACGAAACGGGTTCCTGGTGCCAAAAAGCTTGGGGACCTTTGCTCTAAGCTCCTGTCCTTACTGCTTTTCCATTTTCCCTCTACATGTTGTCCTAGAGCCAGCCTGCCCAGCTACCAATAGCCTCACCACTGTATTTTCAGCACCACTTGTCTCCTTGATCTCAGACACATATTTTCTGTATAGTATGAAAGTGAGAGTGAAGTCGCTCAGTCGTGTCCGACTCTTTGCGACCCCACCAGGCTCCTCCATACATGGAACTTTCTAGGCAAGAGTACTGGAGTGGGTTGCTATTTCCTTCTCCAGAATATACTGTATACCTCTACCAAAATATCCTTCCAGTCCCACAAACTCAAGATATGCAAATACAATTTGATTATCTATCCTGATACTCCCTAAATTTGTGTTTTCCCTGATGCTCTGAATTGTCTGCTGCAACCACTTGCCCGGCTAGATGTCAATCTTGAATACAAATTCTTGACTCTTCTTTCTCTTCTCCATAAATTCAAGCATCACTGCAGCCTCCTATCAGTCTGTCCCACTCCTTGTCACGCCTGTCCTGGTCCATGCCCTTATTATCCTGTCAGCAGTGAAGCACTGTAACAGGCTTCCAACCAGCCTCCCTTTCTCCAGCTTCTCTCAATTCCAATTCTTCCTCCTTGGATCTATTGGAATGATCTTCCTAAAGCATAAAATAATTATGATCTTTCCCAGGTGATGGCTCTTCAGTAGCCCTCCACCAATTCAAACTATTGGAACCACAGGATTCCATGGAGGAAGCTCATGGACCAACAGAGTGGGAAAGAGTGGGAATTTGTTCATTTCTTTCTCTTAATTTAGCCACAGAAGGTCTGTTTTATGGGTAGACACCCTACACTATTGAATAAAGGATTCCTGAAATATCAAACCGATGGACAAGCAAAGCACTTTGACAATCCCTCACCTGTAAAAATTAAGCAAATTTCTTAAAGTTGTACACCACATAGTCAGACTTCAGTCTTCTTTTCTAACTATTTCCTGCCACTTCTATCCTCCAAAGCATACCTCATTTATATTGTTTTCTACCAGGACACCAGCCACACTGAAATATTCAATGTAGCTCTCTTGGCCAGAAGTATTATCTCCTTTTCTTCAATTCTACCAGTCAGTCAGTTCAGTTCAGTCGCTCAGTCATGTCCGACTCTTTGCAACCCCATGAATTGCAGCATGCCAGGCCTCCCTGTCTATCACCAATTCCCAGAGTTCACCCTAACTCATGTCCATCGAGTTGGTGATGCCATCCAGCCATCTCATCATCGTCCCCTTCTCCTCCTGCTCTCAATCCCTCCCAGCATCAGAGTCTTTTCCAATGAGTCAACTCTTTGCATAAGGTGGCCAAAGTACTGGAGTTTCAGCTTTAGCATCAGTCCTTCCAAGGAACACCCAGGACTGATCTCCTTTAAAATGGACTGGTTGGATCTCCTTGCAGTCCAAGGGACTCTCAAGAGTCTTCTCCAACACCACAGTTCAAAAGCATCAATTCTTTGGCACTCAGCTTTCTTTATAGCCCAACTCTCACATCTATACATGACCTCTGGAAAAACCATAGCCTTGACTAGACAGACCTTTGTTGGCAAAGTAATGTCTCTGCTTTTGAATATGCTATCTAGGTTGGTCATAACTTACCTTCCAAGGAGTAAGTGCCTTTTCATTTCATGGCTGCAATCACCATCTGCAGTGATTTTGGAGCCCAGAAAAATAAAGTCTGACACTGTTTCCACTGTTTCCCCATCTATTTCCCATGAAGTGATGGGACCAGATGCCATGATCTTCATTTTCTGAATGTTGAGCTCTAAGCCAACTTTTTCACTCTCATCTTTCACTTTCATCAAGAGGCTTTTTAGTTCTTCTTCACTTTCTGCCATAAGGGTGGTGTCATCTGCATATCTGAGGTTATTGATATTTCTCCCGGCAATCTTGATTCCAGCTTGTGTTTCTTCCAGCCCAGCGTTTCTCATGATGTATTCTGCATAGAAGTTAAATAAACAGGGTAACAATATACAGCCTTGATGTACTCCTTTCCCTATTTGGAACCAGTCTGTTGTTCTGTGTCCAGTTCTAACTGTTGCTTCCTGATCTGCATATAGGTTTCTCAAGAGGCAGGTCAAGACAACTTCTATTCTTTTCTCTAACCTCAAACAGAGCCATTTCTAACCTGCCAATTCTCATCACAACCAGCCTAGACAGTCAGCTGTCCCCTCTTTGAGTCTCATAAGCTCCTTTTAAATAATACCCTTTACTCTGCATTGTTGGTTATTTATTTGCTTGGATCTGTATTCCCAAGAAATTGGGAGTTTCTTGAAGATAAAGCTGTGGCTTACTTGTCCTTATATTCTTAGTCCCCTGCCTAGTGTTTAATACAAACCAAACACTCAAATAAAATTTATAAAGGGATTGAATGAAATCAGTGATGATGGTAAAGCACTGTATTCTTAGAGCCCCCAAAAAACATTGGTTGCTTTTTGAATTCTATAGTCTTCCTGCATTATGCACATGGCACCTGCTGCCCTCACTTCTCATCTATGCTCAGGTACTGCCTAATCGTGATGAATGTAACTACTCAATGTAAAATACAGTATTCCTCCTACAACCCAGCACTATGTTTTCTTTAATCTTGCTTTGGTCTTCTTTACTAAATATATCAATATCTGACATTTTATTTGTTTATTTGTGAATCACCTATTGTTCCCTCCTGCAGGCAGGGGACACGTCTGTTTCATCATTCATCTATCATCAGTTCCCAGATCAGTGCTGGGCATGTGGATGTTTGTTAAATAAATGAACAATTAGTAAATTCCTTTTCTGTTTAAACAAGCTTGAGTAGCTTCTGTTTTATGTTAATGTACAGGAGTAATAAAGATTGCTACTCTCCCAGAAGCATAGATATCCTGGAAATACAAGCTGTTGTAGCTTCTAGGATAAAATCTCTAAACAAAGCTAAATCTCTAAACAAGGCATTTTTTTCACTATTAAGTCCATGTAGATTCCTTTGGAAACATTCAATGTTAAGGTGAAATCCTTGTACACTAAAATCATAAGGATTGAAATCAAGGCTATAGTGTTGATCTTCATGGTATCTGGGCTTTAGATGACCTTTCAGAGAAGGCTGACTGATGTCTTAAGGAGGGTAAGTTGATCATCTAGATATCTTTGGTCTAGCGCCCCTCTACAAAGGTTAGAGAACTCAACCTCTCCAAGAAATCAAGTGGTAAAGGCTAGTTTTCTAGATAAAACATACTTGTAATGACTCCCTCCCTTTTCCTCTGTTTCTTTTACTCCTGCCTAACTTGCCTTTGAGTATAATCTCTTCTTGCCTCCCCACTCCATGAAGAATATCTGGGTGTTAGTGTTCCCTCTGGCCCTCTTGGAGTTAGTATACTTCCCTCTAGACATGAGCTGCCCCATAGAGTAGCCACTAACCCCATGTGGCTATTTAAAATTAATTAAAAGCCAATGCAATTAGAATTTTGGTTTTTCGGCAGAACTAGTCACATTTCAAGTGCTCAGTAGTCACCTATGGGTTGATAATTACAGTACCAGACAATACAGGATATTACCTGTTTCCATCATTGCAGGAAGTTCTATTGGATAGGATCCCCCTTCTAGAATCCTGATAATTTAGTACACCTACTTCTCAGTCTTTGCCTCAGATTACAATCCCCATTGCCTTTCCAGCCCCTGGAACTGGTAATACTGGGCTTGATCTGCTCTTAGTCATAATATGGTAGTGATTAGATCATGCCAAATCTGCTCTCAGGTCTTCATTTTCATGAAGGCTGATGATGATATTCAAATTACAGGTTGCTGATCAAAAGTGAATCCATTTTGTAGTAGAAAGGACAATGCACCAAGATTGGAGGAAAAGTAGTAAGTACTAGTGAAGCATTGTGGGTAGTAAAACCTACGGGAAGGAGAGACCAATCAGGAGGAGAAAAGAGGCAGGACCGTGGAATAGTTTGCTTCCTTGTCATCACATGGGGAAAATGGGAATCTGACGAGATAGAATCCAAGCGTTTGCTTGGATCTAGACTGTGTAGACATCTAGACCATGCAGAGTCCATTGTCTGTATTACTTTGTTTTTAAGTCACTCAGTCATGTCCGACTCTTTGCAACCCCTTGGACTATAAAGTCCATGGAATTCTCCAGGCCAGAATACTGGAGTGGGTAGCCTTTTCCTTCTCCAGGGGATCTTCCCAACCCAGGATCAAACCCAGGTCTCCCACATTGGAGGCAGGCAGATTCTTTACCAGCTGAGCCACAAGGGAAGCCCAAGAATGCTGGAGTGGGTAGCCTATCCCTTCTCCAGTGGATCTTCCCAATCCAGGAATCGAACCAGGGTCCCCTGCATTGCAGGTGGATTCTTTAGCAACTGAGCTATGAGGGAACTGTCTGTGTTACTTTATGACAGCAGTATTGTCATGGAGTGGGTGTGGAGTGAACAGTAACAGGAGTCAGGAGACTCCTTGGGCAAAAGCTGGGTGGCTTTTTTGACTAGGTTCATGGGCCAAACCAAGTCTCATGAGGGAAGAATATGACTAATGTATAACAAGATAACTGCTTCC
Source organism: Bos indicus x Bos taurus (assembly GCF_003369695.1). Lineage (NCBI taxonomy): Eukaryota > Metazoa > Chordata > Mammalia > Artiodactyla > Bovidae > Bos > Bos indicus x Bos taurus. The sequence goes on along the minus strand of NC_040087.1, from coordinate 17,016,267 downwards.
TGGGCTCCAGAGAGAGAGAGAGAGAGCTACTGGCCAATACTTGAAAGTCCTGCTTAGAAAAACAGGAGCTAGGTCGGAATAACACAGATTGCTCCTTCTTCAGAGAGTTGCTAACTTTGATTTCCAATCATGTAGCAGCCCCTTATATTATTCTCCATGACATTCAACATCCCCTGAGAAAAGAGGGTTTCCCAGAACCCTGGAATAGAACAGAGGTGCCAGTAGAAGAGATTTGCTTATTCACCAAGAAACAAGGTCTTAAGTGAAAGAATAGACTCTCAGGAGCAGTACTATCATGGAGGATAGGGAGAGTTGTCCTCAGTGATTCTAACTTCCTGAAATCCTGCCATAAATTCTGTTTCTAAGTTCTAAACTCTCCCCCACCTCAACCCCCCGAGAAAGAGAGAGGAGAACAATGATGCTGGCCACTGAAATCACTCTGCTAGTGGATGTTCTAAAACAGCAAGTTGACAGAGGCCATAAATCCTCCAATTTGCTTCCAATTCAAGCAACAAGTTTTAATAAAGCCAAATTTGTATATCATCCCCAGCATCAAATGAATAGATTAAATGCTACAAGTGGAATTCAAACTATCCAAAAAAAAAAAAAAAACTTATAAAATGTGGCTGAGCCTTTGAAATGAATTAGAAATTCATTTCAACATAATGTACATACCATTCTTGCTCTAGGCTGACATCGCTAATCTGCAGAATTTCTTCTTCAGACATAGGATACAAAGGCAGAAAAAAGAAATTAAAAAAAGAAGCCTAGACCTTAACATCTTAACATCCTCAATACTCTGTAAGGCTTCACTTAGGAAACCTGGCAAGACACTATTGATTTTCCCAGAAACAAGCAAGGATCAGCTAATTCCTTGAGGCAATTAATGGCTTTGTTATTTAACATTTCTCATGGGCTTTTCATGCATTTGTTATTACAGGCTCCTTCCCAGTGGCAGAGCACTGGATCAAGTTCAAAACACAGAAGAGTGGTGGAGACATTAGCATGGGCTGAAAACCTGTGTATATATATCTGGACTGGTTTGTGTGAATGAGGTAGGGATATTATCATTCTGATTCCTGTCTTCATTGTCTGCTCTGAGTGGACCTCCTGAGTTCTGAGTAATCATTTGAGTGGAGATGAATACCATAAATCTGCCATAAATGAAGCAGTTACTAAGAAAACCATACTGCAGATAAAGAGAACAGACTTGTAGTTGCCTTGAGGGGGGCAGAGGAGGGATGGATTAGGAATTTGGGATTATCAGATGTAAACTATTAATATTATATATAGAATGAATAAATAATAAGGTCCTATTGTATAGCATGGGGAATTATATTCAGTATCCTATAAGAAACCATAATGGAAAAAATATGAAAAGGAATATATATGTGTAACTGAGTCACTTTGCTATACAGCAGAAACTAACACATCATTATAAACCAACTATACTTCAATACAATAAATTTAAAAAAGAAAAGTGTGCTAGCTTCTTTCACATATGATTTTATAAATGCTTTACAATTATCTTGAGGGGCAGATATTATTTATTATTCCAAATTTTCAGATGCATAAAGTCTAGATTAACTTGTCCAAGGCTTCACAGCTTTATAGAGTGGACCACAATTAAAACTTAGGTTTTTTAGTCTATACCTTTTCATGGGAACTAGAATTATCCTCATTGTAAACAACATACACCCTACCAGGCTCTTCTGAATATTTCTGGTTTCCATAAAACCCCACTCACAAGAGCTCCTTAAAGTATGTATTTTTAAATATTTGCTTATAATGTGAAATTTTGCCAGAAATTTACATAAAGGGAGAAAAAAAGGGAATCAAACAGAATATTGTGTGCTGTGTGCTCAGTTATGTCCAGCTCTTTGTGATCCCATGGACTGTAGCCCACCAGCCTCTTCTCTCCATGGGATTTCTCAGGCAAGGATACTGGAACAGGTTACCATTTCCTTTTTAAGGGAATTTTCCTTACCTGGGAATCAAATCCACATCTCCTGTATCTCCTGCAATGGCAGGTAGATTCTTTACCACCAAGCCACCTGGGAAGCCCAAATAGAATATTGTTCTGTACAAATGGCAGGGACATGCAGTATTCCTGAACCTCTGCCAAGCTGTCACCAAACATCACAAGATTTCCTAGTCAGGTTGATCGACTTTCCAGATACTCAGAAATTCAACTGAATAGAAACCTGAATATTTCATTCTGTAAAAGCACTAAAGCAGATGAATGAAGTGGGGATTACAGAGTTCAGGATTGGCAAGCATCAGGATATAAGTGTTCAGCGCTTGGAATCAATGGACTCTTGGTGTTATAAGAGGGTCCCTTCTGAGAGCTACGACATAAGCCATAAGTGACCTAAGAGAAGGGGTCTAAACATTCTGCCAGCTTTCATATTGCTGAAGCAGGACCTCTGAGTTACTTTCAGCAAGAGAATGTTTGCAGTAGAGCTCACACCAATTGCCAACTGTTCAGCAAAAGTTTCCTGGGTCTTTCTCATAGGAAGTAGACAACATCTCCTGAGAAAACAGCAGGAGACACATCATGATGTGGCGAACCACTCTGATGACTCAGTAGCTTTTTATCCTTTCCTCAAGCCGAGTAGTTCAAAGGACTGCTTGCTATTATTCTTAGCTGCTGGGATGTAGCTTCCTGCTCTGTGTTTTCATCACAGGTGGTGATTGCTGAGAAGAAAAGTTGTTAAAAAAAATAATAACTTGTCACAAGCTACTGCATGACTCAAGCATAGATAGTTCTAAGTGAAGTTCTGGAAACAGAAAACCTTCCCTTAGGAAAGGCATTTAGCCTCAGATTTGCAAAGATGTAGCCCAGTATTACTTGAATGTCTGGAATGGGCAAATTTAACTCAGATGACCATTGTATCTACTACTGTGGGCATGAATCCCTCAGAAGAAATGGAGTAGCCCTCATAGTCAACAAAAGAACCCAAAATTCAGTACTTGGGTGCGGTCCCAAAGATGACAGATTGATCTCTATTCGTTTCCAAGGCAAAGCATTCAATATCACAGTAATTCAAGTCTATGCTCCAGGCACTAATGCCAAAGAAGCTGAAGTTGAACAGTTCTATGATGACCTACAAGATCTTCTAGAACTAACACCCAAAAAAGATGTCCTCTTCATCATAGGGGACTGAAATGCAAAAGTAGATAATCAAGAGATACCTGGAGTAACAGGCGAGTTTGGCCTTGGAATGCAAAATGAAGCAGGACAAAGGCTAACAGAGTTTTGCCAAGAGAACACACTAGTCATAGCAAACACTCTCTTCCAACAACACAAGAGATGACTACACATGAACAACACCAGATGGTCAAAACTGAAATCAGATTGATTATATTCTTTGCAGTCAAAGAAGGAGAAGCTCTATACAGTCAGGAAAAACAAGACTGGGAGCTGACTGTGGCTCAGATCATGAACTCCTTATTGCCAAATTCAGACTTAAATTGAAGAAAGTAGGGAAAACCACTAGACCATTCAGGTATGACCTAAATCAAATCACTTATGATTATACAGTGAAAGTAACAAATAGATTCAAGGGTTTAGATCTGATAGATAGAGTGCCTGAAGAACTATAGATCAAGGTTTGTGACATTGTAGAGGAGGTGATGATCAAAACTATCCCCAATAAGAAATGCAAAAAGTCAAAATGGTTGTCTGAGGAAGCCTTAAAAATAGCTGAGAAAAGAAGTGAAAGGCAAAAGAGAAAAATAAAGATATATCCATCTGAATGCAGAGTTCCAAAGAATAGCAAGGAGAGATATGAAAGCCTTCCTCAGTGATCAAGGCAAAGAAATAGAGGAAAACAATCTGGGAAAGACTAAAGATCTCTTCAAGAAATTTAGAGATACCAAAGGAACATTTCATGTGAAGATGGGCTCGATAAAGGACAGAAATGGTATGGACCTAACAGAAGCAGAAGATGTTAAGAAGAGGTGGCAAGAATACACAGAAGAACTGTACAAAAAAGATCTTCATGACCCAGGTAAACACAATTGTGTGATCACTCACCTAGAGATAGACACCCTATAGTGCGAAGTCAAGTGTTCCTTAGGAAGCATCACTATAAACAAAGTTAGTAGAGGTGATGAAATTCCAGCTGAGCTACTTCATATCCTAAAAGATGATGTTGTAAAAGTGCTGAAGTCAACATGCCAGCAAATTTGGAAAACTCAGCAGTGGCCATGGGACTGAAAAAGGTCAGTTTTAATTCCCATCCCAACAAAAGGCAATGCCAAAGAGTGCTCAAACTACTGCACGAGTGCACTTATCTCACATGTTAGCAAAGTAATGCTCAAAATTCTCCCGACAAGGCTTCAACAGTTTATGAACTGAGAACTTCCCGATGTTCAAGCTGGATTTAGAAAAGGCAGAGGAAACAGAGATCAAATTGCCAACATCTGTTGGATCATAGAAAAAGCAAGACAATTCCAGAAAAACATTGATTTCTGCTTCATTGACTACGCCAAAGCCTTTGTGTGGATTACAACAAACTGGAAAACTCTTAAAGAGATGGGAATATCAAACCACTTTACCTGCCTCCTGAGAAATCTTTATGCAGATCAAGAAGGAACAGTTAGAACCAGACATGGAACAATGGACTGGCCCCAAATTAGGAAAGGAGTACGTCAAGGCTGTGTAATGTCACCTTGCTTATTTAACTTCTATGCAGAGTACATCATGCGAAATGTTGGGCTGGATGAAGCACAAGCTGGAATCAAGGTTGCATGGAGAAATGTCAATAACCTCAGATATGCAGATGATACCACCCTTATAGCAGAAAGTGAAGAGGAACTGAAGAGCCTCTTGAGGAATGTAAAAGAGGGGAGTGAAAAAGCTGGCTTAAAACTCAACATAGAAAAAGCAAAATCATGGCATCCAGTCCTATCACTTCATGGCAAATAGATGGGGAAACAATAGAGACAGTGACAGACTTTAGTTTTCTGGGCGCCAAAATCAGATGGTGACCATAGCCATGAAATTAAAGGACACTTGCTCCTTGGAAGAAAAGCTATGACTAATCTGAAAGTGAAAGTCACTCAGTCGTGTCCAACTCTTTGCAACCCCATTGACTATACAGTCCATGGAATTCCCCAGGTCAGAATACTGGAGTGGGTAGCTCCCTTCTCCAGGAGATCTTCCCAACCCAGGGATCAAACCCAGGTCTCCTGCATTGCAGGCAGGTTTGTTACCAGCTGAGCCGCAAGGGAAGCCCAAGAATACTGGAGTGGATAGCCTATCCCTTCTCCAGTAGATCTTTCCAACCCAGGAATCAAACTGGGGTCTCCTGCATTGCAGGCAGATTCTTTACCAACTGAGCTCTCAGGGAAGCCCCAAGACTAACCTAAAAAGCCGAGACATTACTTTGCCAACAAAGGTCCGTTTAGTCAAAGCTATGGTTTTTCCAATAGTCATGTATGGATGTGAGAGTTGGACCATAAAAAAAAGCTGAGTACCAAAGAATTGATGCTTTTGAACTGTGGTGTTGGAGAGACTCTTGAGAGTCCCTTAGACTACAAGATCAACCAGTCAATCCTAAAAAGAAATCAGTCCTGAATATTCATTGGAATGACTGATGCTGACTGAAGCTCCAATACTTTGGCCACCTGATGGGAAGAACTGACTCATTGGAAAAGACCTTGATGCTGGGAAAGATTGAAGGCAGGAGGAGAAGGGGACAACAGAAGATTAGACAGTTGGATGGCATCACTGACTCAATGGACATGAGTTTGAGCGAGCTCTGGGAGTCGGTGATGGATAGAGAAGCCTGGCGTGCTGCAGTCCATAGGGTCGCTAATAGTTGGACATGACTGTGCTACTGAACTGAATTAATGTATGATGTATAATTATATGTATAATTAATGAATTAATTTAGACTCTTTTGGGGGCCTCTCATGTGGAGCATTGCTAAAGAACTCACCTGCCAATACAGGAAGCGCAAAAGACACAGGTTTGATCCCTGGGTCAGGAAGATGCTCTGGAGTAGGAAATGGCAACCCACTCCAGTATTCTTGGCTGGAGAATCCCATAGACAGAGGAGCCTGGCAGGCTACAATCCATGGGGTTGCCAAGAGTCAGACACAACTTAGCAACTGAGCACAGAGACTTTATTAATATTAACTCACAATAGCCATGGAGATAATTACTATTATCTTCACTTTACATATGAGAGAGCTAAACTCAGAGTGTTTTAAAGAAATTGCTAAGATCACATAGCCAGTAAGTACAGAAGTGTCATTTTAAAAAAATTGAGGTTTAATATTTATATAGTTACATGTATAAACTGAACTACCATTAAATGTACAGCTAATTTGTATGACAGACTCTAGGTCATCCACCTCTCTACAGAAGACCTCATTTCATTCCTTCTTATGGCTGAGCAATATTGTGAAGTCAAAAAGATGAAAGCAAATATTGTATATTAACACATATAGATGTGATCTAGAAAAATGGTACAGATGGACCTCTTTCCAGGGCAGGAATAGAGACACAGATGGAGAGCACAGACATGTGGATGCAGTGGGGGAATGGGAGCGCAGGGCGAACTGAGAGAGCGCATTGTCATATATGCACTCCTGGGTGTGAAATAGGTAGCTAGTGGGCAGCCGCTGTGTAGCTTAGCTCAGTGCTCTGTGATGACCCAGGCTGATGGGGTTGCAGGGTAGTGGCAGGGAGCTCCAAGAGGGAAGGGATATATATACACATATATGTGTAACTCATTCACCTATTCACTTAATTGGACAGCAAAAACCAATATAAAATTTTAAAGCAACTATACCCTAAAAAAAAAAAAAAAAAGGAAAGGAAAATGTACAGCTAAGGAATTGTTATATTATATATATATACATATATATATATATATATATAACCTGTAAACATCATCTAGCTCAAGATAGTTTCTCGAGTCCAGAAAGTTCCTTACTGCCTTTTCCTATTCAATATGCAACCCAGAGGTAACTTCTCTTCTAGTTTCTATAAACATGGATTAATTATGCTTCTTATTAAACTTCATCTGAACATACCATGACTAGTCACTCTAATTTGCCTGATACTGAGGGGTTTCCTGCATGTGGACTTTTCAGTGCTTAAAATCAGGGCAGCTGTTCATCCTATAAATCGAATCACCCCATACATATTCTTTTGTGTCTGTTTTCTTAAAACACAGTAATAGTATCTGTGAGATCTGCCAAGGTTGTTGAAAGTAGCAAGATTTTGCCCTTTTTTTTCTTGCTAGATTTTATTTCATTGTATGACTTTTATAACTTTTTTTTATCCATTATTCTGTTGACACACATTTGAGTTGTTTCCAGTTTTTTACTTTCATGATTAAAGCCAAAAACATTCTCATATGAATACTTTTTTGTAGATATAATTACTCAGTTCTCGAGGGTAGGATTTCTAGGTCATGGGGTAAATGTATATTTAGTTTTAATAATATCAAAATTTTCCAAAATAGTTGCACTGATTTATAATCCTACTAGTATTTTTAAAACATTTTGGTTGCTCCACATCCTCACCAACACTTGCTATGCCAGTATGTTTACTTTTAGTCATTTTTGTAGTGTGGTAGACTGCTGTTGTAATAAAAACAGACTACTATCAGGACTCTAAAACTTCTGCTGCTGCTGCTGCTAAGTCACTTCAGTCGTGTCCGACTCTGTGCGACCCCAGTGACAGCAGCCCACCAGGCTCCCCCGTCTATTCAGGACTCTAAAACTTCTAGACAGTAACAAAAGAGGGAATCTAGGTAACTTTGGGTTTAGATACAATACCAAAATCATGATTCATAAAAGAAAAAATAGATAAATTAGACATTATCTGATAAAGGATTTGTGTCCAAAATATACAGAGAATTCTTAAAATTCAATAAGAACATAAACACTGTTAAAAGTTGGACAAAAGATCTAAATAAACATCTCACCAAACAAGATACATAAATGGAAAACAAGGATATGAAAAGATGCTCAATATTATTTGTTATTAGGGAATTGCACGTTAAAGCCAAAATGAGATCTCAGTATAAGCCGATTAGAGTGGCTAAATTAAAAAATAATAGCATCAATTGTTAGCAAGGATATAGAGCAACAGGAACTGTCATACCTGTGAGAATGCAAAAGGGTACAGGAACTTTGGCCAACAATTTGACATACTGTTACAGAGCTAAACACAGTCTCATCATACAATCCAACAATCATCCTTCTAGGGACTTAGGTGATTAGAATTATGTCCATACAGAAGGTAGCACATGAATATTTACTTTATTCATAATCACCAACTACTGAATGCAATCAAGATGTCTTGACGTGTGAATACGATTCATCCATACTATGGAATATTATTCAGTGATAAACAGAAATGAGCTATCAAGCCCTAAAGAGACACAAAGTAATCTTGAAGGCATACTTATAAGTGAAAGAAATGATCTAAAAAGGTGTGTACTATATGATTCCAATTATAAGACATTCAAGAAAAGAAAATTATAGAAACAGTTATGAAGATCGATGGTTTCTAGGGATTCTGGGGAAGGGGAGGGATGAATAGGAGTCAGGAGATTTTATTGTGGTGCAGCTATTCTGTGCCATACTGCAGTAGTGGGTACATGACATTGTGCATTTGTCAAAACCCATAAGACAGGGCTTTCCTGGTGGTCCAGTGGCTAAGACCCATGATTCCAATGCAGGGGCCCAGGTTCAGTCCCTGGTCAGAGAACTGGATCCCACGTGCCACAACTGGGATTCAACATAGCCAAGTTATTAATAAAAACAAAACCAACCAATCAAACAAAAAAACTGCACAGGACTGTACAACTGAAGAGTGAACCTTTATATGCAAGTTTTTAAAATTCTGCTAAACAGATAGAAGGGCAGAGGATCCCAGAAAGAACATAGACTGGAACAAGGGAATGTAGTTGTATTAGAAATATGAAATAATCTCACAGAAGCAGGTGGAGGGGAAAAGATGCTGACTTAAGTGGCTTTAGGAATGAAATGAAAGCACTGTACTCTAGTTGATAAAGTTATTTTCCATGAGATGACAAATTAAGAATTTCAATACTACTATATCCATACACAGGAATTGAACAAATAAGGAAATTGCTGGCAGATGGTGAAACTCAGGTCCTCACTGTTGGCATGTGAGTATATAGACAAGTAAAGGTCAAAAACTAGAATGATCCATGTGATGGTTTAGAGTTAGAGACATCAGTAAGAACTCATTTTAAATTTAATATAGATACAGAGATTATATATAGAAATATTTATAGATACGTATATAAATGTCAGTTTTCAAATACATCTATACTTCTTTGTTCTCTTTACTGAGAGGGTCTGAAGGAAACACCACCACAGTAACAATACCCAGCACTTGGTTTTCAATATCCTTCTCCAGCAGAAGAAACCAGGGAACCTCAGAGAAATTACTAATTTTAAGACTGGAGCAGGAAACATACAAGATAAGCTAGAGCATCTATAGTCCAGAAATAAGGAATTGCTTATTAACAAAACAAAAAAACAACAAAAAAAATAACAACCACCAAAACAAAAAAAAACAAAACAGAAAAAAAAAATACCCAACATCACTGATGGAAGTATGTCAAAAGATCACAGGAGCCAAAGGAAAGGATATCCAATGACTAAAGATGAACAATTTTAGCAACAAAACAAAAAGTAGCAGTGGGCTCTAACCCAAAGTATAAAATAAATATTCATGAGTCCATACTCCTGTAAACAAACGATAAATTAATAAATGGGAAAGGAGAGACAAGTCTCCCATACAGAAAAATTAGAAATAAATTATGTATCTACATCACACTCAAGAAGGGAAGAAAAACTCTCTTCTTCCTAAGTCTGGGCTACAGGTAGTGACTTTCTGCCCAAGAGTACAGATTGGAGATGGGGAATACAGGGCTACTTTACAGTGGGGAAAGCTAACACACACTGTGTATAATGTGATGAAAATACCATTTATCTCTTAAATCTCAGTACCTGAAACATCAGTCTAATCATGAGAACAGCATGAGATCAGGACTTCCCTGGGGGTCCGGTGGCTAAGACTCTGTGCTTCCGAGGCAAGGGGTCCAGGTTCAATCCCTGACCGGGGAACTAGATCCCACATGCTGCAACTTATAAGATCCTGCATGCCGCAATGAAGACTGAAGATTCTGTGAGCCACATCTAAGACCCAGAGCAGCCAAATAAATAAATAAAATACTAAAAAATTAGATAAATTCTAATAGAGGATTATACTACAATATACCCTGCCAGGACTGCTGACAACTGGTAAAGTCATCAAAAACAAGGAAAATATGAGAAACTCTTACAGCCAAGAGGTGCCTCAGGAGACAGAAGATGAAACATCATATGGAATCCTGCTGGGGGTTCCATGGGGGTTGTAACTGCCTGCGGCTCAGGAGACTGGAGGTGTGGGGCCGCTTTCAGGGACCTAGTCTAGTCCCTGGGATCTTGTCTCCAGATTATTCTTTGCTTTATTTTTGGTGGATCATATCCTTTCATCTACTCAAATTTACAGGAAAACTCTCCTGCTTCTTGCAGCAGTCTTGTATTTTACTATACAAAGGGAAGACTTGGAAATTTAGCAAATGCCTTTTTCTTAGCTAGGCTTAGTTTTCTGTAAACTTCAAGTTCCTATTGGAAATGTGGAAATTCAAAGCAGACCGTTTCTCAATATCACATTTTTTTCCCAATACATTCCTGAAATAAGCATCATAATTCTCATAATTAAATAATTTCTAATTTGTCTGTTGCTTGCAGGCTCAGTCTCTCAGTTGTGCCTGACTCTTTGCGACCCCATGGACTATAGCTCGCCAGGCTCCTCTGTCCATGGGATTTTGCAGGCAAATACTGGAGTGGATTGTCATTTCCTCCTTCAGGGGATCTTCCTAACCCAGGGCTCAAACCTGCCTCTTTTCTGTCTCCTGCATTGGCAGGAGGATCCTTTACCACTGAACCACCTGGAAAGCCCCAATTTGTCTGTTACTCTTGTAGGTTCAAATGAGCTTTAAGGATATATATATCCTTAAAGGAGGATATATATATTTCAAGCTGCTGCTGCTGCTGCTAAGTCGCTTCAGTCGTGTCCGACTCTGTGCGACCCCATAGATGGCAGCCCACCAGGCTCCCCCGTCCCTGGGATTCTCCAGGCAAGAGTACTGGAGTGGGTTGCCATTTCCTTCTCCAATATTTCAAGCTACCAGAGGTCTAAACTCCTTAGCTTCTCCCATACTTTGCAAGAAACATGTAAAGCAAAGTATTTTAAAGTTGTATATTATAGCCATCTACTTAAATATTTTAAGTGATCATTTATTCATAAGGCCCCAATTTTTCCTTCCCAGGATACTTGGCATGAGGCAGTGGCAATGAAAAGGCATGCATAATCACCACAATTATTACATTTTCTGGCAGCTTCACTCCACCCTTATATAGCAAGCCTCCAGAGCTTCAGTCCAGCCTCTGGAACAGAGAGCATCCACCTTCAACAGAGGTTCCAGCCCATGCTCTTGCCTGGGTCACCCATGAGAGCGTCAGCTGTGACTCAGCCTCACCCTGGGAACCATGGTCAGTGACTCAGCGTCACCTCGCAGAGAAAAAGTCTGTTCTTTTCCTCTTCTGAGAACTGTTCATTCTGTGCTATCTGCAGGATGAAAAACAGCAGATTGAAAACTCCAAAAAGCAGTCAGCTTTAGCTGTCCCACAGTGTGGCTCAGGCTTTGATTACCGAAAAGAATGGAATGTGTAAGATGGGTTTTATAATTTTAGAAATCATTTTCAAAAGAGCTTGGTCTCATTCAGAAAGGCCAAACTTGTGCTTATGTTCTAGTCCCCGCCTGCCTCCTCTGTATCGGTCTTTCTCTCTCATGTATTTAGGAAAGGAGTGTCTGGTCCAGCATCTCATATCATATCCCTTCCTCCAGGTATTCCTGGAAAATAGGAAGTGGATGTCCTGGGCCAGATGAGTGAAAAATTGACCCTCCTATCTGCTGACCTGACATCTCAGCTTTCCAGCTGTATCTGGAAACTTTCTCCAACCTCCTGAGGCAGCGTCATGGGTTTCCTCATCTATATTCCCATATCTAGGGTCACCAAATGTTCCAGTGTGCTAGGGACTGCCTCAGTTTTGGCAATGAAAGTCCTGAAAACAAGGGAAACCCTGAGTCCTGAGCAAACCAGGACACTTGGTCAACACATCATATCACAACACAACATATCACTGTGTTCAAGTGTCAGTATTTACACTGTTATAAGGATTCTAGTTACTGCTGGTTGTCCTCATTCCATGTGAACTTCCAGAAGGCAGGAATTATGTCAAGCTTTAAAAAATCTGTTGACAGCATGAAGGAGTTTCAGAGAGAATAGGGGAATATGTACATGAGTGAATGAACTAATTAGTCTGATAAGATTACTTATGGTTTTGAAAGGTTCCTTGATCATTTTTCTTGCTTGACAGGGGAACAGAAAGGTACCCTTTGCTCAGTAAATTTGCTTACATTATTGCTCTGGGCTTCCCTGGTGGCTCAGAGGTTAAAGTGTCTGCCTGCAATGTGGGAGACCAGGGTTCGATCCCTGGGTCGGGAAGACCCCCTGAAGGAGGAAGTGGCAACCCACTCCAGTATTCTTGCCTGGAGAACCCCATGGAGGGAGGAGCCTGGTAGGCTACAGTCCATGGGGTTGCAAAGAGCCGGACACGACTGAGCTACTTTACTTTCACTTTCACTGCTCTAAATCCCATAAAATGCCTGGATTATATACCTGAACATCATGATTGAATACTGGGATCATCACCAGAAAGGGTAAGGGCATCTGGCTATGAAAACAGATAAAGCAACAAGAAATGGTGGCCAAAGCTGAATGCAGGCTTTTTCCAAGAGGGAAAGGCAAATGATCAGGATTTTGTTCCTGCTTCATCTTTTTTATTGGCAGGTGAGCCTAATGCATATAGTCTATGGTGGAAGAAATTCCCTGGATATTCATGTCTAAATTCAATATATTAATCTTTTATTTCCATTCAATTAAATAAGTTTTGCAGCATCTATCAGAGCACTGGGATAAGTGCCAGAGGTGAGAGGAGGAAGAACAAAGGCAAATTTGACATGTTAGAAGGCAGTATGAAGTCATAGTGTAGGGATGTGAAGCTACATGGCCGGGGAGGGATCACCACTCTTACCTTCTAATTCTGTGACTCTGGGTGGGTGATGTAACATCACTAATCCTTAACTGATTCACTGTTTCATCCTATGAAATAACAGTGCCTGTCTCGTGTGTGTGCCCAGTTGTGTCCGACTCTTTGCGACCCTTGCACTGTTGCTACCAGGCTCCTCCATCCATGGGATTCTGCAGGCAAGGACACTGGAGTGGGTTGCCATTTTCTTCTCTAGGGGATCTTCCCGACCCAGGAATCGAAACCACATCTCCTGCATCAGTAGGCAGATTCTTTACCACTGAGCTGGCAGGGAGGCCCACCTACCTGACAGGATTATTGAAAAGATAAATGAGGTGGATGAAACACTTGGCTTAGCATTTGGCATAAAAAGTTCTTCAAAGTGGTAATAATTAGTTTAACTGTTCTTGTTTTCATGACTTCTGCCAGTTTTACTATTACTAAAATAGAATCCTTGACATATAGGAGTCATGGTTTAGCTGAAAATGGTAACTGTTCTTTACTGATTGACCAACGATCAGAAAACAGATCACAGCAAATTGAAATACAATGTGCTAAATGCATCAATAATTGTAAATACTCCTTAATAATATGTAATGGTCAAAAAAAAGGTTTGATCACCCATTAGTGTTCTCTTTATTTTTATTAAAACATATTATGGCATTATGTAGATAGCTATAGGACATTTCTTTAATTGGCCACATGTAAATTTAATAACAACGATACTGAATTCTTGTCAGATTTTCTCATAAAATTAACTAATTAAATTTCCATTAACAAAACTGTTGAGTTCAAAAAGAATTCCTTGCACAAATACAATTATAAACCCTCGGATCTGTAAGAACAAATTTAAGCTCAGAAGAGTTCCATTAGGCCTGCAAAAGCCCCTATGACACGAGGGAGCCGCAAGGACCTCACAGTGGTTCAGTTCTAATGTGGATGACTTTGGGGATTTTCTTGCCAAACAGAGCATTGCTGCTAAGAATGGAGCCCACTTACAATATCCTGAAGCCTTTTAAAAGCCAATCACCAAGATGGAGAGGCAAAAATGCACTATATGTAAAAACCTTCCTCAACTGTCAAAGCCCTCATCCCATGGCGAGCCTGGAGAGAAACAAACCTGAGCCAGTAGTCTTCCCCTCATCAGGCCCTTGGCCCTTGGGAGCCCGGAAAGCCTATTATAATGGACTGTCAAGAGAAGACGGCTGCAGCGCTAATGTCCTTTACATTTTATAAGAAAAAGAAAAAGTAAGCCAGACCATATCGCCAAGATCTGCTTCTCAATGCAATGCTATTCTAACCAAGTCAGAACATATATAAAAGATGGACGATGGAGTAAGCCTGGAGACAAGCTTTATGTTTTCTTAGAGCATCTGTTTTTCTAGAAGTTCGGTGGGAAAGCATTATTTTATATTTAATCAGACACAGATTCCTCATGAATTTTTATAATAAATCAGGATATCTAAAAATATATGTCCTTCTCTGGGACTGTACTTCAGATCCCAGGAATTCTGTGTTTATGCTCCTTTTCTGAAACTTTGGTGGGGAGTTTGAGTACTCAATGTGACAACACGTTCCCATAAGTTAAAGACAAATGCAAGTTCTGTGATTTTTATGTTCTGAATTTGCATGCATTTCTCTTATCTCTCCAGTCCTTTGGCACACACAAAAGCAAACTCTAGCTGCAACAAATGTGGGGTTCACTTTGCCCTCCCCTCAACTCCCAGGTTCCACACACTTCTATTCCCTTTTAGAGTAAAAAAGGATTTTATGTTCTTATGTTTTGCCTTTCCTTGAGGACACAGAGCTTCACAAGATCATACACAACAGCTGGTAAGATCCCCACAAGGCAAATGCAGATGGTGATGTTAGTCACCCACACGTTGTCTGTCTGCCCAGACACGAACCTCAGGTGCACAGTTTTATACCAGTGAAATGGGGGTATCTGCATGCCGGCAAAAAGCAGACTTATAAAAGGTATGATGCTGCCTCCCACCCATCCACGCAGGCTCTGAATCAAGAGCACAGTGGTCCAGCAGAATCTTAGCTGACCAAAGGTCCCATGATTAATTGCTGCTGCTGCTGCTGCTGCTAAGTCGCTTCAGTCGTATCCGACTCTGTGCGACCCCATAGACAGCGGCCCACCAGGCTCCCCCATCCCTGGGATTCTCCAGGCAAGAACACTGGAGTGGGTTGCCATTTCCTTCTCCAATGCATGAAAGGGAAAAGTGAAAGTGAAGTAGCTCAGTCGTGTCCTACTCTTCGCGACCCCATGGACTGCAGCCTACCAGGCCCCTCCATCCATGGGATTTTCCAGGCAAGAGTACTGGAGTGGGGTGCCATTGCCTTCTCCAAGTGATTAATTGCTAGATAAATAGAAAAGAAACTACTCTGGCTTTTCCAAGGGGGATGACTGCAAGTCAAGGAGCAATAGTGGTCTAGATGTTTGAGTTTCAGGTCCGTGTGGACCGTGGACTCATCGAAGATCAGACATCCATCTTTACATCCCTCGTACCGCTCACGGTTGCTAGGAAGGAGGAGGAGGTACAAATGAATGTCCGAGGAATGATAACTAAAGGCACAAATAACTGTTAGAAGTTTTTAGTCTGAAAGGTGAAAGCCCAGGCAAAGTCTAATAGAATTATTAGGGTTAGAATTCCAACTTCTATTAACTGTCAGATTGTGGGTAAGTTGTTTAAACTCACCGAGCCTCTGTTTTCTCATGTATAAAATAACATATCTCAGAGAGTTGCTGAAAGAACTAAATTACAAAAAATAGCCAGTGTATAATGAGAAATGGAGTGATTGCCCCAAGTAGACACCAAATAATTTAATCTTTCTAACAGAGCAGTTCAGCTTCCCCTGTGTAATAGAACTCAGAGTGGAAAGCCAGGCATGAAAAATAGAACGTTTACCTGCACAATTATGAACAAATGAACTGAACTGAGAAAGAGTACAACTTGGGCCCAGAGATATTGGTTTTGCCTTGATTTTGGGCTTACAAGCTACATGAGGCTGAGCGAGTCATTTAACTTCTGTTATTCTTAGTTATATCAGTCAAAATTATGAATATTAATGTTTATAGTTTTATATTTATATATTTTATAATACATTAAAGTTATAGTATTTATGGGTTTTATTTTTTAATTTATTTGTGTTGGAGTATAGTTGCTTTACAATGCTGTGTTAGTTTCCGCTGGACAGCAGAATGAATCAGCCATACGTATACATTTGTCCCCTCCCTTTTGGACTTCCTTCCTGTTCAGGTCACCACAGAGCATTAAGTAGAGTTCCCTGTGCTATGCTATGTTCTCATTAGTTATCTACTTTATAGATACACTGTTGATACTATATATAAAATTTTTATAAATTTTGCTCATCCCTATAAGTAGGTCCACTTTGAGACTTTGTATGGTCAGGTGTAACCATGATTTGTCAACAGTGAAACACTATACAAACATATAGCCGCTGTTGTTCAGTTGCTCAGTCGTGTCCAACTCTTTGCGACCCCATGGAGTACAGCACACCAGGCTTTCCTGTCCATCACCATCTCCCGGAGCTTGCTCAAACTCATGTCCATTGAGTTGGTGATGCCATCCACCCACCTCATCCTTCTCCTCCTGCCTTTTATCATTTTCATACTGTTCATGGGGTTCTCAAGGCAAGAATGCTGAAGCAGTTTGCCATTCCCTTCTCTGAGAACACTGGAGTGGGTTGCCATGCCCTTCTCCAAGGGATCTTCTCAACCCAGGGATCGAACCCAAGTCTCTCACATTGCAGGCAGATTCTTTGTAGTCTGAGCCACCAGGGAAGCCCACGAATACTGGAGTGGGTAGCCTATCCCTTCTGCAGAGGCTCTTTCTGACCCAGGAATCGAACCAGGGTCTCCTGCATTGCAGGCAGATTCTTTACCAGCTGAGCTCCCAGCTGGTATCATCCAAACATAAGACATTATTATGTATCAAGATGTTTTGAACTGCTAAATAGAAATGGGGAGTAAATACCTGAATCATTTAGAAGGCAAGATGGCTCATAGTAAGATTCTTTTACTGCGGGAGAAAGGAAATCAGGCTTCGCGGGAGAAAGGAAATCAGGCTTCCAAGGTTAGAAGTCAGTGTTTCTAACTTTAGATCCAATAGGCTAACAGGTCTCATCTTGAATGCTTGGAAAACTAAAGTGAGAAAAACTCTGAGGATGTGCCTGTGTCCAATTAAAAAGAACATCATTGTAGCTCAAGGCTGGCTGCTAAGGATGGAGGAGGTAGGAGTGTCAGCGGGTGTGCTGTGAATTTTCCCTCCTAACACATTACATCCTGTCTGCCCAAAATATTCCTGACAATCTACTTCTTGAAACCCTCTGTTCTGTGAACCCTCACTTGCCTGGTTTGCCAGTGGCTTTGAATGTTCTTTCTTTGCTTTCTGGCACATCTTGCTTCCTCCCATCATCTTTATTTTCATTATGCTGGGTCTAAACTCATTTCCTGAGGGACCTCTTTCATGCTTGTGAGAATTCCCATGTGAATCCTAAATGTACACGTATTGCCCTGATACATGTACATATTTCTTAGGTCATTATCACCTCGATTCAATATGTATAAATATTTATACATCATCTTTCTTCTATCTCCTTCACCAAAATGAACCGTTCCTCTTTCCTAATATATTTCATTTGTCTCAGGCAGTGAAATACATTTTTTGTAGAGAGTTATAAACTTGAGATATATTCTATTATATTGGAGGAAATGGAATCACAGTCAAGTCACGGTCTCCCTGTTTCCCTAGGGTACAGTATAAGCCCTGGGGGTTTCATGGAGTTACCTTGAGGAGTGAAAACCATGTCCTTGCTCTTATCTGTATATGCTGCTATCTCCTGAGACTTTCAGAATGCTGATCACTGGCCTTCAGGGATCAAGCCATGCACTTTGCTGTTGAATAAACCCTTATTTGGGCTTCCCAGATGGCACTAGTGGTAAAGAATCCCCTTCCCAATACAGGAGATGCAAGAGATGAGGGCTCAATCCCCGGGCCAGGTAGATCCCCTGGAGAAGGAAATGGCAA
Source organism: Bos indicus x Bos taurus (assembly GCF_003369695.1). Taxonomy (NCBI): domain Eukaryota; kingdom Metazoa; phylum Chordata; class Mammalia; order Artiodactyla; family Bovidae; genus Bos; species Bos indicus x Bos taurus. The sequence continues at coordinate 16,998,009 of NC_040087.1, read as the reverse complement.
CCCACTCCAGTATTCTTGCCTGGAGAATCCCATGGGCAGAGGAGCCTGGAGGGCTATAGTCCAGTGGGTCGCAAAGAGTCGGACATGACTGAGCACATACACACAAACCCTCATTTACATCTGCTAGGACCTGTTAGGATTCTGTGGTTCCTTATGGTTAGGAATTTCTTCAATGAAGAGCAAAAATGAAGGGGAGAAGAAGGGGAAAGTAAATACCACGTAAAATATATTAGTTCCTATTTCAAAACAAAAATGTTTTCTGACTTTACTTCTGAAAGCAATGGAGTAACAGGAACAGTTTCCCCTCTCTCCTGATACAAACAAAAATGGACACCATATTCTTTTAAACTTTTTAAGACCTTGGACAGTGAAGGTCAGTGAGAGATGGGATTCCCTGAGAGACAGGAAGCCAATAAGGTGAGCACCACAGTGGCTCACTACCACCCAGTCTACTTCCTGAAAAGAGTTTCCAGACTGCACAAAATTAAACTCAAAATGGCTTAAAGTCATAAAAATAAGTCATGACACCGTAAAACTCCTAGAAAAGATCATAGGCAAAACATTCTGTGACATAAATCATACCAATGTTCTCTTAGGTCAGTCTCCTAAGGCAAAAGAGGTAAAAAAAACAAAAATAAATAAATGGGACCTAATCAAACCTACAGGCTTTTTCACAGCAAAGGACACCATAAACAAAACAAAAAGATAACCTAAGAATGGGAGAAAATATTTGCAAGTGATGCAACATTTGGCTTAATTTCCAACAAAGGCTTAATTTCTTAAATACAAAAACATCTCATACAACTCAGTATCCAAAAAAAAAAAAAAAAAACTGATAGAAAAATGTGCAGGAGACTTAAATAGACATTTCTCCAAAAAAGAAATGCATATAGCCAATAAGCACATGAAAAGATGATCAACATCACAAATTATTAGATAAATGCAAATTGACAGTGAGGTACCACCTCCTCACACCAATCAAAACGAACATCATTAAAAAGACTACAGATAAGTGCTGAAGAGGGTGTGGAGAAAAGGGAAACCTCTTACACTGTTGGGGGGATTGTAAGTTGGAAAACAGTTCCTCAGAACACTAAAAATAGAATTACCATATGATCCAGAAATCCCACTCCTGGGCATAATCCAGACAAAACTACAATTCAAAAAGATACATGCACCTCAATGTTCATAGCTCTATTCACAGGAGCCAAGACGTGGAAACAAACTAAATGGCCATCGATAGATGAACAGATGCAGGGGTGGTACATATACACGCTGGAATACTACTCAGCCATTGAAAGGAATGAAATAATGCCGTTTGCAGAGTGGATGCAACTAGAGATCACACTAAATGAAAGACAGGAAGCTACCTTGTGATATCACTTATACATGGGATCTAAAATATGACACACATGAAACAGAAACACAATCACAGGCATAAAGAACAGACTGATGGTTGCCAAGGGGGAGGGGCTGCGGAAGGGAATGAGTGGGAGGTTGGCATTAGCAGATGTAAGCTTTTATATAGAGAATAGATAAACAGCAATGCCCCACTGTAGAGCACAGATAACTATATTCAATATCCTATGATAAACCATAATGGAAAAGAATATTAAAAAGAATGTTTATATATATACATAACTGAATCGCTTTGCTGTACAGCAGTAATTGACACAACATTGTAAATCAACTATACATCAATAAAAAATAAATTTAAAAACAAGGAAAATTCGTAAGAGGCCAAAGGAAGAAGATAAATTACCTACAGAGGAACAATGAGAAGACCAATAAATTTCTGGTTGGAAGCAATGCAAGTCAGAAAAATGTGATGCAACATTTTTAATTACTGAAAAAAATTTAAAATTAACCTAGAATCTATACCCAGTGGAAATATCTTTTGAAAATGAATATGAAATAGACTTTTTCTCATCTACAGAAGCTGAAAGAATTTATCACTAGCAGACTTACTCTACAAGGTGAGTTTTTTAAAAATAAAGTCCTTCAGGCAGAAGAACTAAGATACTAGGTAAAAAATTGGTTTTACAAGGAGAGGAGTAATGAGCACCACAAAGAATATTTATGTGGGCATATATAAAAGACTTTTTTCCTATTCCTGAAACCTCTGTCAGAGATGACTACTTTATACAAATGATAAAATACTGTGAGGCTTATAGCATACCTAGAATTAAGCATGTGACTGCTCAGTCAGTCGTGCCCAACTCTTTGTGACCCTTTGGTCTTAGCCCGCCAGGCTTCTCTGACCAAGGGATTTTTCAGGCAAGAATACTGGAGTGGGTTACCATTTCCTCCTCCAGGGGCTCTTCCTGACCCAGGGATCGAACTCACCTCTCCTGCAATGACAGGTAGATTCTTTACCACTGAGCCACCAGGGAAACCAAGAATTAAGCTTAATGGGCACTTACAACTAAAATGTGTAAATGCTAGGCAATAATTTCATGATAGTTGCTAAAGCACAATAATGATTACAAAGTAAAGCTGGGACTTCCTTGATGACCCAGTGGAAAGGACTCTGCACTTCCACTACAGGGGGTGTGGGTCTGTTCCCTGGTTGGGACACTAAGATTTCACAGGCCATGCATTGCCACAAATAAATAAAAGTTTGTGTATTAGTTTCCAAGGATTGCTGTAATAACTACCACTAACTGAATGGGTTAAAACAACAGCGACTTATTGCCTCACAGTTCTGGAGGCTAGAAGTTCAAAATCAGGGTGTTGGCAGGACCACATTCCCTCTGAAACCTGGGGAATCTTCCTGGCCTCATCTTAGCCTCTGACAGTTTGTCAGCGATCTCTGGCACCCTTGGTTCGGAGCTGTGTAAACTACATTTTCTGCTTCACGTGGCGTCCTTCCTGTGTATCTGTCTTTTCTATGAGACACTGGTCATTTTGGACTTGGGGCTCACCCTACTCCACTATGACCTCATCTTAGCTATGTACACCTACAATAACTGCATCCCCAAGTTAGTTCACATTCTAAGATGGTAAGGATTTCAGCATACCTTTTTAGAGTAACACAATTCAACTCATACAATTGGTAGCCCTGAAGATTTTTCTGAGGCAATCTTCCTAGATTCTGATATCTTTAGAGTATATAAAGGTACATAGGCATTTTTGTTGTATTTTACCAGGTAAGCAAATAACATGGGATCAGAGTTATGTATATTGTTGATTTTCTTTTCAGCACACCAGAGTGACAGGATTCAACAGCAATACTAACATTCAGTGCTCCTCTGGGTTTCAAGATCCTCTGTGAATAATTTTTGACAAATCATTCTCTAAAAAATATCAACTTTAGAAAAGCTGCAACCCACACAGAACTGTTCCACCTTCAGAGACAGTAGACAATTAAAGTGTCAATTCAAATCTAATAATAGTCTAATAATAAACTACCATCTTTAAATATTAATATATTATTCTTGGGTATAGGAAGAGTGTCAAGATCTAGGCACTTTACATATTGCTTTTCAGGTAAACAAGGCCTCTAATGTATAATTCACATTATTAAAGGACATAATCACCAAGTGTTTGGTAAGTCATTTCACAGAATACTGACTGGGCATCTCCATTGCTAAAAATTACATGTATTTGTTTTAAAAAATTATTTAATATAGCTGCTTTACAATGTTGTATTAGGTTCTGCTGTACAACAAAGTAAATCAGCCATGTGCTGATTTAGTCACTCAGTCATGTCCGACTCTTTGCCACCCCATGGACAGTAGCCCTCCAGGCTTCTCTGTCCATGGGGATTCTCCAGGCAAGAATACTGGAATGGGTTGCCATGCCCTCCTCAATACATATACACATATCCCCTCTTTTTGGATTTCCTTCTCATCGAGGTCACCACAGAGTACTGAGTCGAGTTCCATGTGCTGTTGAGTAGATTCTCAATAGTTGTCCATTTTATACATAGCAGTGTGTATATGTCAATTCCAAGTCTCCCAGTTCATCCCAACCCCACTTTCCTCCCTTGATGTCCATATGATTGTTCTCAATGTCCATGTCTCTATTTCTGCTTTGCAAATAGGTTCATCTGTATCATTTTTCTGAAAACCATAATTCCAGAAGACACATGCACCCCAGTGTTTACTGCAGCACTCTTTACAACAGCCAGGATGTGGAGGCAACCTAAATGCCCGTGGACAGAGGAATGGATAAAGATTATACAATGGGATATTACTCAGCCATAAAAAGGAATGAAATTGTGCCATTTGCAGAGACATGGATGGACCTAGAGCCTGTCATAAGAGTGAAGTAAGTCAGAAAGAGAAAAACAAGCAAGTCTACTTGGCTCATATATGTGGAATCTAGAAAACTGATACAGATGAACCTATTTGCAAAGCAGAAAGAGAGACATGTGTATTATTCAAATAGAGTTTAATAGCAACTTCTCTGATAAAGACTCCTTGTTTTTAATTCAAATCTCACTGAGGAAGAAGAAATTATTAATAAAGATTAAAATAACCACTTGGTGAGAGGGTAAAACAAGAAAGTTAAGAAAAAAGAAAGCCAACACTCAGAGAAACTTTCATTGCATAGAAACTGAACTACTAAGAGGGCATTTTAAAGGAAATGAGTACAGGTAAAATCAGAGCAGATTTTGGATAAAATCTAATTTTATCCAAGTGATAAAGATTTTATCCAAGTTTGAATGCTGGCCAAGATACTACTAATTACCAGGAAAAGGGGCAAATTACACACAGAAATGTTCAATAAATTTTAGAAGTTATCATTATCTTATAACCCTTGCAGTCCTAATGATGCAAATTACACATACCAATCATTTAATAAAATTAGGTTCTACTTATGTTGCTGCTGCTGCTATATAATCATAAGTCATGTCCAACTTTTTGCAACCCCATGGACTGTAGCCCACTAGGCTCGTCTTTCAGTGGGATTTCCCAGGCAAGAATACTGGAGTGGGTTGCCATTTCCTTCTCCAGGATCTAATTGTGTTACATTAATACAGTTTACATACAACAGTAATTTCATAAATATTAAGCTTTATTATAATTATTATCACAGAGGAGACAGAGAAGTCTGTGCTTTAGAGAATATTAAGAAATTTATCAGATTCCAGTCCAAGATGGGGGATTTTGAGGTGGTGCCAGTAGTAAAGAATCTGCCTGCCAATGCATGAGACACAAGAGACATGGGTTCAATCCCTGGGTTGGCAAGGTCCCCTGGGGGAGGAAATGGCAACCCACTCCAGTATTCTTACTGGAAAATCCCATGGACAGAGGAGCCTGGTAGGCTACAGTCCACGAGGTGGAAAAGAGTCGGAGGCAACTGACCATGCACGCCAGTCCAAGATGGTGGCATAGAAGGCTCCTGAACTTACCTCCTCCCATGGACACACTGAATCTACACTATTCATGGAGCAATCACCTCTAAAATCAATCCAGAAACTAGCTGAGTGACTCCTAGGCATCAGGCAAATGAGAATCCACCCTTATTAAAATAGGTATTGACAGGCTGGGACACACTCCTGCCCTAAATCCTATCCCTGGCACAGTGATATCCAATCAGGAGAGAACTCGCATCTCCTCACAATGAGAACTCAATTTTCTCACTGTGGGATGAGGAGTTTGGACCCAACATCTAGCACCCCAACTTTTAAGACTTCCACTTGAGGGATGGGCACCCCAGACATCTTGCCCTGAAAGTCAATGAGACATGCACCCATGAAGTGCACAAGATGATAGCAAGCAAAGAAACGGTTTTTAACTAGAGGCAGATAATCACTGTGGGCTACCACTGACCCAGGCCTTAGCGCAGAGAGGCCACACAGACATACCCAGGTCTGAGGCTTCTTCACAAAAAGACCTAAAGGCAAAATGATAGGATACTGAAAGAGAAACTCCCCAGGTCAGTAGGTGTCCAATATGCTACTGGAGATCAGTGGAGAAATAACTCCAGAAAGAATGAAGGGATGGAGCCAAAGCAAAAAGAATACCCAGCTGTGGATGTGACTGGTGATAGAAGCAAGGTCCGATGCTGTAAAAAGCAATATTGCATAGGAACCTGGAATGTCAGGTCCATGAATCAAGGCAAATTGGAAGTGGTCAAACAAGAGATGGCAAGAGTGAATGTAGACATTCTAGGAATCAGCGAACTGAAATGGACTAGAATGGGTGAATTTAACTCAATGACCATTATATCTACTACTGCGGGCAGGAATCCCTCAGAAGAAATGGAGTGGCCATCATGGTCAACAAGAGAGTCCAAAATGCAGTACTAGGATGCAATCTCAAAAATGACAGAATGATCTCTGTTCGTTTCCAAGGCAAACCATTCAATATCACAGTAATCCAAGTCTATGCCCCAACCAGTAACGCTGAAGAAGCTGAAGTTGAACGGTTCTATGAAGACCTACAAGACCTTTTAGAACTAACACCCAAAACAGATGTCCTTTTCATTACAGGGGACTGGAATGCAAAAGTAGGAAGTGAAGAAACACCTGGAGTAACAGGCAAATTTAGCCTTGGAATACGGAATGAAGCAGGGCAAAGGCTAATAGAGTTTTGCCAAGAAAATGCACTGGTCATAACAAAAACCCTCTTCCAACAACACAAGAGAAGACTCTATACATGGACATCACCAGATGGTCAACACCAAAATCAGATTGATTATATTCTTTGCAGCCAAACATGGAGAAGCTCTATACAGTCAGCAAAAACAAGACCAGGAGCTGACTGTGGCTCAGACCATGAACTCCTTATTGCCAAATTCAGACTTAAATTGAAGAAAGTAGGGAAAACCACTAGACAATTCAGGTATGACCTAAATAAAATCCCTTATGATTATACAGTGGAAGTGAGAAATAGATTTAAGGGCCTAGATCTGATAGACAGAGTGCCTGATTAGGTATGGAATGAGGTTCGTGACACTGTACAGGAGACAGGGATCAAAACCATCCCCATGGAAAAGAAATACAAAAAAGCAAAATGGCTGTCTGAGGAGGCCTTACAAATAGCTGTGAAAAGAAGGGAAGCAAAAAGCAAAGGAGAAAAGGAAAGATATAAATATCTGAATGCAGAGTTCCAAAGAATAGCAAGAAGAGATAAGAAAGCCTTCTTCAGTGATCAATGCAAAGAAATAGAGGAAAACAACAGAATGGGAAAGACCAGAGATCTCTTCAAGAAAATCAGAGACACCAAAGGACCATTTCATGCAAAGATGGGCTTGATAAAGGACAGAAATGGTATGGACCTAACAGAAGCAGAAGATATTAAGAAGAGATGGCAAGAATACACAGAAGAACTGTACAAAAAAGATCTTCATGACTCAGATAATCACGATGGTGTGATCACTGACCTAGAGCCAGACATCCTGGAATGTGAAGTCAAGTGGGCCTTAGAAAGCATCACTACGAACAAAGCTAGTGGAGGTGATAGAATTCCAGTTGAGCTATTCCAAATCCTGAAAGATGATGCTGTGAAAGTGCTGCATTCAATATGCCAGCAAATTTGGAAAACTCAGCAGTGGCCACAGGACTGAAAAAGGTCAGTTTTCATTCCAATCCCAAAGAAAGGCAATGCCAAAGAATGCTCCAACTACCGCACAATTGCACTCATCTCACACGCTAGTAAAATAAAGCTCAAAATTCTCCAAGCCAGGCTTCAGCAATATGTGAACCATGAACTTCCTGATGTTCAAGCTGGTTTTAGAAAAGGCAGAGGAACCAGAGATCAAATTGCCAACATCTGCTGGATCATGGAAAAAGCAAGAGAGTTCCAGAAAAACATCTATTTCTGCTTTATTGACTATGCCAAAGCCTTTGACTGTGTGGATCACAATAAACTGTGGAAAATTCTGAAAGAGATGGGAATACCAGACCACCTGACCTGCCTCTTGAGAAATCTGTATGCAGGTCAGGAAGCAACAGTTAGAACTTGAAATGGAACAACAGACTGGTTCCAAATAGGAAAAGGAGTACATCAAGGCTGTATATTGTCACCCTGTTTATTTAACTTACATGCAGAGTACATCATGAGAAACGCTGGACTGGAAGAAACACAAGCTGGAATCAAGACTGCCGGAAGAAATATCAATAACCTCAGATATGCAGATGACACCACCCTTATGGCAGAAAGTGAAGAGGAACTCAAAAGCCTCTTGATGAAGGTGAAAGAGGAGAGTGAAAAAGTTCGCTTAATGCTCAACATTCAGAAAACGAAGATCATGGCATCCGGTCCCATAACTTCATGGGAAATAGATGGGGAAACAGTGGAAACAGTGTCAGACTTTATTTTTCTGGGCTCCAAAATCACTGCAGATGGTGACTGCAGCCATGAAATTAAAAGACACTTGCTCCTTGGAAGGAAAGTTATGACCAACCTAGATAACATATTCAAAAGCAGAGACATGACTTTGCCAACAAAGGTTCTTCTAGTCAAGGCTATGGTTTTTCCTGTGGTCATGTATGGATGTGAGAGTTGGACTGTGAAGAAGGCTGAGCGCCAAAGAATTGATGCTTTTGAACTGTGGTGTTGGAGAAGACTCTTGCGAGTCCCTTGGACTGCAAGGAGATCCAACCAGTCCATTCTGAAGGAGATCAGCCCTAGGATTTTTTTGGAAGGACTGATGCTAAAGCTGAAACTCCAGTACTTTGGCCACCTCATGGGAAGAGTTGACTCATTGGAAAAGACTCTGATGCTGGGAGGGATTGGGGAGAAGAGGAGAAGGGGACGACAGAGGATGATATGGCTGGATGGCATCACTGACTCAATGGACGTGAGTCTGAGTGAACTCCGGGAGTTGGTGATGGACAGGGAGGCCTGGTGTGCTTCGATTCATGGGGTCGCAAAGAGTCGGACACGACTGAGCGACTGATCTGTTCTGATCTGATGCCTACTTTCAAAGTTGTAGGCAGGGGGTCAGCCTTCTAATTTAGCACCCATCTAGGGGCTTTCTGGAGAAGGCAATTGCACCCCACTCCAGTACTCTTGCCTGGAAAATCCAATGGATGGAGGAGCCTAATAGGCTGCAGTCCATGGGTTCGCTAAAAGTCGGACACAACTGAGTGACTTCACTTTCACTTTCATGCATTGGAGAAGGAAATGGCAACCCACTCCAATGTTCTTGCCTGGAGAATCCCAGGGACGGGGGCGCCTGGTGGGCTGCCGTCTATGGGGTCGAACAGAGTGGGACACGACTGAAGTGAGTTAGCATCAGTAGTAGGGGCTAACTGCAAGGGATCAGAAAAGCCAGTGGGCACTTGTTCTCTTTATTCCCAGTGATCAAGAATATTCACTGGGAAATTCACTACCAAATTCTGCTCCTTATAACTTGTGCATACTCAGTTATGTCTGACTCTTTACAACCCCATGGGCTGTTGCCCACCAGGCTGCTCTGTCTGTGGGGTTTTCCAGGCAAGAATACTGTAGTGGGTTGCCATTTCCTCCTCCAAGGGATCTTCCCAATCCAGGGATCAAACCCATGCTTCCAGCGTCTCCTGCATTGGCAGACAAACTCTTTACCACTGAGCTACCTGGGAAGCTCACCCTATATAACTTAGCAGTTCAATTTATAATGTAGCTTTCCTGAAGTTTAAAACAAAACAAGTATTATTCATTCTATCAAATGTGTGAAATAGCATGGATATCTTAGCAGTGGTGGAATGCTAAAGTCTTGGTCTCCTGAGACCAATAACATGTCAGAGCAATGTTTGTGGAGACATCTCACCCAGTCTGTGTCACTGAGAGGCTAGGTGAACCTGAGGTTAGTTCTTTCTGAGCTTCATTAATTCATCTTTATAGATTGAAAAAGGTTCCAAACTCATTGAGCTGTTTGATTAATTCATGCAAAGATCGGAGTGACTGATACATATAAAACATATAATAAATGTATTTTTTTTCTTATTGTTGTTGTTGTTGATGGTATTGTTATTATTATTCTGAACTAGAAAGATCCTGAAAAAAAAACACCTTGGTATCAACACAGGGATATCAACTCCTCTATCTCATTATCCTATGCAGTGTGCAATTCTGATCAAATTTAAAAGAGCTTCTGAGAAAATAGTTGGAAAAATAATGTGAAATTAAATATAACTTAGCCATATTGCTCCAAAATAAACAACATTATGTCTTTTATACTGAGAATTCAATCCACCATGTCAATCTAGTGCACTGTGTGTTGCTTAGTAAATGATGTTAAGCAGTTGATCCATCAAACATGCTTAGGATAGACAGCTGATTCACCTTGAAACTAAAGGACAGGGAAGTCTGTGTTAGAGATGAAAGTTTCCTTCTGCCAATAACCACAAAAAGAGAACTCAAACTCTGAAACTGTGTTTCCTCTTTTACATAACTTGAGTTCAGGGCCTACTGGTAATGTCTACAAGCAGTCTGGCAAAGATGTTTTCTCTTCTATCTACACCTACTTATCTTTCAGGAAGGAGAATTATGTGCCCGTGGCAGGCATTCAGAGCCACTCTTCTATAATCTTAGAATGCCCATCTCTCACCTGGGTCTGTGGGTTATTTAACACTGTTTAATTGACTCAGACACAATTATGGTCACTAGTACAAAACAATACTTTTCCCTTTGACATTGAGTTTATAGTTATCTTCATTTGGTTGTCTCAAATATGCATTAGTCACACCATTTGGTCTTGACAGCTTTTTTGGAGGGATGTTGATTTTGTTTTCTAAGTTACATAGATACAAAAGATTAAAAATAAGATAGCATATTCTTAGTGGGAACACGCTTCTGGGTATCTTGGATAAGACCTTTTCTCATAAGTAAAAGCAAAACATAATTTGGAAAAGTGGAGAATCAAGGGAGTCCTAAATGTCAAACAAAGTCCTGGACACAAGGCAGGGACCTTATGAAGTGACTGTCGTTCCCATGACTGGCCTCCAAACATTCACTGCTCCTGTGAATCATTTGTTAAATATTCAAAGATTCTAAGTCCCTGGAAGGAGTGTTGACTTGTCAATGAAGCTCCATCAGAATCCATAATAGAGGCAGCAGTGGGAGGTAAGAATAGGAGACTGGAACCAAAAGCGACCCTCCATCTGGGACAACACACAGTGGATTATTCTTTTTAGCAGGAAAGTGGCAAGCCACTGGTACAGGAGGTGGATGCCAGACCTTCTCCCAAATGGCAGCTATTCTCTATGAGCAGTGATACTCATACTAATAGTGATCTTCTTTGCATTAGATTTAATAGAATTATAAAATATTTATCACAATCTCATCAGTCACCCCTGCAAACCTATGGGATGCATATCATTATGTTTATTTCATAAATGCTCAAGTAAGTGCCTTTTCCATGGTCTGTCCCTGGTGGTTCAGATGGTAAGGAATCTGCCTGCAGTGCAGGAGACCTGGGTTCAATCCCTGGGTCAGGAAGATCCTTTTGAGAAGGGAATGGCTACTCACTCCAGTATTCTTGCCTGGAAAACATCATGGACAGAGGAGCCTGACAACTAGGGCTACAGTCCATGGGGTTGCAAAGTGTCAGACGTGACTGAGGAACTAACACTTTCTATGGTCACATGACTTTGATATGTTTGAGTCAAGACTCATACACTATGCAAACAATGTACTTTTTCACTAAATAGTTGTTATATAAACAAATGGATAGGTGGTAACTTTACAGAATTATATAAGCATATCACCTTTTAGAAATAGGTTCATAAATGGAAGGATGCTTTTAAAACATTTAGCCCAAAACCTTTATCCTAAAACTCAGGAAACAAACCATGAATCAGTATGATTGACCTAAGGCAAAACCGCCAAGACCAAAATTCAGGTTTACTGAAACTTAGTATCACACTCGTATCCCTACATCTTATCCCTATTGCCTTACCCAGGTACCCCACTTATATATGATTGGGCATCACTGTTTTTATCCCATGAAAGGAAAAGAGAAATATAATAGAGTCCATGCTCTCTGCGAGCTCATGGGCAACTTGAAAGTATTTCTTGTTCATCAGACCAACCTTGAAGGACTTTCAGATACTGCCCAAGGGATCCAGGGCTGCTCTCCTTATGGAAACCCATTCACTCTAGATGCTACCAAACCTGGAGATTGCTCTCCCACACAGCTTGCTCTGGAAGGCTTGTTACAAATCCACCAAAGCCATAATGACACAGTGAACAAAGGATCCTTCCCCAAGCCTCTAGTCATCAATATAAAGTGACCAGTCCCAAGTGAGACAAGCATCCCTAATTGGAATGAACTTCCCATATTAGCAAGCATCTAGGGCAGCTCTCTCCAATCTTTTTGAAACCAGGGACAAGTTTTGTAAAAGACAGCTTTTCCACGACTGGGGAGAGGGATGATTTTGAGATGATTCAAGCACATTACATCTATTGTGTACTTTATTCCTAATGCAGCCAGTGACCTAACAGGAGGTTCCGGTCCACAGTCCAGAAGTTGGAGACCCCTGATCTAGAGTGATTAGCCCTATACCACTGTTTGATTTGTGGTTAAGCGGAGAAGGCAATGGCTTCCCAGTCCAGTACTCTTGCCTGGAAAATCCCATGGACGGAGGAGCCTGGTAGGCTGCAGTCCATGGGGTCGCTAACAGTCGGACACGACTGAGCGACTTCACTTTCACTTTTCACTTTCACTTTTCACTTTCATGCATAGGAGAAGGAAATGGCAACCCACTCCAGTGTTCTTGCCTGGAGAATCCCAGGGATGGGGGAGCCTGATGGGCTGCTGTCTATGGGGTCGCACAGAGTCAGACACGACTGAAGCGACTTAGCAGCAGCAGCAAGTGAAGTTCAGAGAAGCCTCTGAAGACCAGGCTACTGTTTCAATTTGCAGGCTCTCAATTTCAAGTACCAGAATACCCCAAAGTGGCTTAAATCTTAAGGATTTATAGTTTCCTGTGGTACACTGGTAAATGTTTAACATCTGACTCTCCAGAGGATTAACATCCTTGATTTGTAGCATTTGTAATTTCCATGGTATAAATACTCTCAACAGGGATGATTTCATCCTACCAATGCTGTTAAGGCAGAATTGGGAGATGCACACAATGGATTCCCACCAGGAAAGTTGGTTCCAGCATGTCACACAACAAGTCCACCATGGAAGATTCTGGGGTTAGCTCACTGCTTAAACAAAGTCACGAAGAACCCAAGTCTCTCTGCTTTCGTCTTCCGCCATCCTCAGAATACTGGCTGTTACTCTCAGGCTTGACTCTTCATGGTTGCAAGATGGCTGCCTCTGCTCAGAGAGTATGTACTCACACAAGTGCATGCAAAGGCAGGAAGGCAGGCTTCCCTGCCGGTTTCTTTTTATTGGGATGGAAACCTTTCCCAAAAGTGACTCAGCCTATTCATTGGCCAGGATTGAGTCAGAAGCCAGACACTAACTGCAGGAGAGGCTGGAAAAGTGGCTTAAATGGCATTTTCAGCAGCTTTAGTGGGAATAGATCCCAACCATCACAGAGGAAATCGAGTCGGGGAACAGGAAAGGGGAAGGGATGTCACTTTGTCAACTACTATGACAGAAAAGTTTGCCACTGTGCATGATAAAGTTTTATTTGAAAATGAGCTGTCTATTAGAACGTAACTCAAGCACAAATTGCAACTTGTCTGTGTCCTTGATTGCATTTGGGAGGCTCATCTAAAGCAAGACTGATGAAACCATCCTTGAAACTAAGCGTTTATTTCTATTAGCCAGCCAGCCATCTCACCTTTCTCTGGAGTAACAGTTAACAGTTTCTCCTTTCTCTCAGAAGTGGCTACTTTTATAAGCTGTTGGGAAAATTTTCTATAGCTTTTTACATGAAGTTCTTACAATCGGAAACTGGAGATACCTGCTTCTCTAGAAGGCAGTCATGTGCCCAATACTTGGTTATCAGCTCTATCAGTTACACTGATCCCTTGTAGCCACTAAGTTTGACCCTTCCCAGCTCATAAGTAAAACAGTTGTCTGGAGATTCTGAATCATATGGGTTGAATGAGTAGTTGGTACCATGGACAGAACAATGAGCTGAATGTCTGAAGACCCCTACTAGTTCTAATCCTGCTACCAACTGGCTGTGTGAGCTTGGACAGGTCATTTATCCTTTGCAACCTTGTCTTCTTTATCTCTGAACAGAGGGAATTTTAGGAGATGATCTTTAAGTTTTGTTTAGGTCAAAAGTTCTGTGGTTCAAATTATTAATAAGCCAAAATCAAGATGCTGAGTCCCTAGGTAACTTGGGCAAGCACATTAACCTGTCTGGGTCTTGGCTTGTTTACTCACAAATGTGTGTAATAGAGTGAGGTGTATTATCACCTGTCTGTACATATAAAATAAGTTAGACTTGAGGAGGACATAGAAACCTGCTCCAGTATTCTTGCCTGGAGAATCCCATGGACAGAGGAGTCTGGTGGGCTACAATCCGTGGGGTTGCAGAGTCAGACACGACTGAAGCGACTTAGCATGCACATTTTTCAATGACAGGTTGAAAAATGAAACACTGAGCAGAAACAATAGCCAGTTAATAAAATATAAAGGCACAACCCTCTGTCCTGGTGATGGGCAAATGCTGTCATATGGCTCCAAAGATAGGTCTGATTCAGGCAAGCAGTAATCTGGTGAAGCAGAATGAAATCAGGCAGATCTAATCTTTTATAAACCTACTTCCAAGAGATAATATGCTTTGGTATTAAAGGAAAAGATCCAAAAAAGGTTTCTTAAAAACAGAAAAAAAAAAAAAAAAAAAAGACAACTTGTGCACGGAAAATAGTTCATTGCAACTTCATTTGACAAATGGATTATTCCAAAAGCTCAAGTTCAGCAAGATCTTTGGAACTCAGAAGTTGCTGTTACAGGATTAGTCTCCCTGGAGTGGACTATAAATGTGTTTTAGTCACAAGGTGCTTTCAGAGGAGTTTGGCTCTTGTGACCTGAGGGAGGGTGGTTTAAGACAAAGCAGCAAGGATGGAAATCAAGCCTTGTTGCCAGCACAGTTGTGAAACCAGGCATATTGCAGGCAAATACAACCTCTTGATTTTTTATTTAGTAGTTTTTGTTTGTTTGTTTTTATCCCCATATGTAAACATGACCCAGTAAGTCGAGTTTAAGAGCCTCTTTTATCCCTATCACTTAAGCCAAACCTAAGTTATCAGCTCTTCCTGGCTCCATCTTCTATCCTGGACCTACTCAGTCATTCATGGCAGGGAGCACGCCCAGAAGGGAGCACGTCCAGGCTGGAGCTGCGCCTGCTCCATATTTGTAAGCCTGCTTCAGGAAAGGAAAGAGAATTTTGCATGTGTCCCTCCACTCCCAACCAAGAGAACTACCACCTCTCACACCTTCCCCTAGTAGAAGGCATCCTGTCTCCTTCTTCCCTCTGTTTCTGCCCCATACATGCTATGCAGCTATACCCTTCTACAAACAGAATTCCCTTGAGAGGTAGAGTAGGGCCATAGGTATCTATGGTTGTCAAGAGGAACTAGGACTTCTTCAGTTGGTGGTAACATCCACTGGGGATGACCATGGCAAGAGAGAAAGCCAGGTCATTGTAAACTGACATTCTCTCATGGAGGTCTTTCTGGATATACCTGTATATAAAGCTCCAGTTCTTCCTCAGTCTCTTGTGAGAATGAAAAATCCAACCAATACTCAAGGGTGAGTATATTCATCAATTGAATGTTGAAATAGACATAAGTTAAACTAGAAAATGGTTTTTTTTTTTTTTTTTTGCTTTTAAAATCTTTTTTGCTCTTTTTTTTAAATTTTAATTGGAGGCTAATTACTTTACAATATTGTGGTGGCTTTTGCCATAAATTCACATGAATCAGCCACGGGTGTATATGTGTTCCCCATCCTGAACCCCCCTCTCACCTCCCTCCCCATCTCATCCCTCAGGGTCATCCCAGTGCACCAGCCCTGAGCACCCTGTCTCATGCATCGAACCTGGATGATCTATTTCACATATGATAATATACATGTTTCAATGCTATTCTCTCAAATCATCCCACCCTCGCCTTCTCCCACAGAGTCCAAAAGTCTGTTCTTTACATCTGTGTCTCTTTTGCTGTCTCGCATATAGGGTCATCGTCACCATCTTTCTAAATTCCATATATATATGCATTAATATACTGTATTGTTGTTTTTCTTTCTGGCTTACTTCACTCTGTATAATAGGCTCCAGTTTCATCCACCTCATTAGAACTGATTCAAATGTATTCTTTTTAGTGGCTGAGTAATACTCCATTGTGTATATGTACCACTGCTTTCTTATCCATTCATCTGCTGATGGACATCTAGGTTGCTTCCATGTCCTGGCTATTATAAACAGTGCTGCAATGAACATTGGGGTACACATGTCTCTTTTAATTCTGGTTTCCTCAGTGTGTATGCCCAGCAGTGGGATTTCTGGGTCATATGGCAGTTCTATTTCCAGTTTTTCAAGGAAATCTCTACACTGTTCTCCATAGTGGCTGTACTAGTTTGCATTCCCACCAATAGTGTAAGAAGTTTACTTTTTCTCCACACCCTCTCCAGCATTTATTATTTGTAGACTTTTGGATAGCAGCCATTCTGACTGACATGAGATGGTACCTCACTGTGGTTTTGATTTGCATTTCTCTGATAATAAGTGATGTTGAGCATCTTTTCATGTGTTTGTTAGCCATCTGTATGTCTTCTTTGGAGAAATGTCTGTTTAGTTCTTTGGCCCATTTTTTGATTGGGTCACTTATTTTTACGGATTATTAAGATTGCCAGGAGAAATATCAATGACCTCAGATATGCAGATGATACCACCTTTATGGCAGAAAGTGAAGAGGAACTCAAAAGCCTCTTGATGAAAGTGAAAGTGGAGAGTGAAAAAGTTGGCTTAAAGCTCAACATTCAGAAAACGAAGATCATGGCATCTGGTCCCATCACTTCATGGGAAATAGATGGGAAAACAGTGGAAACAGTGTCAGACTTTATTTTTGGGGGCTCCAAAATCACTTCAGATGGTGACTGCAGCCATGAAATTAAGACGCTTACTCCTTGGAAGAAAAGTTATGACCAACCTAGATAGCATATTCAAAAGCAGAGACATCACTTTGCCAACAAAGGTCCGTCTAGTCAAGGCTATGGTTTTCCCAGTGGTCATGTATGAATGCAAGAGGTGGACTGTGAAGAAAGCTGAGCGCCGAAGAATGGATGCTTTTGATCTGTAGTGTTGGAGAAGACTCTTGAGAGTCCCTTGGTCTGCAAGGAGATCCAACCAGTCCATTCTGAAGGAGATCAGCCCTGGGTATTCTTTGGAAGGAATGATACTAAAGCTGAAACTCCAGTACTTTGGCGACCTCATGCGAAGAGTTGACTCATTGGAAAAAATTCTGATGCTGGAAGGGATTGGGGGCAGGAGGAGAAGGGGATGACAGAGGATGAGATGGCTGGATGGCATCACTGACTCAATGGATGTGAATCTGAGTGAACTCTGGGAGTTTGTGATGGACAGGGAGGACTGGCGTGCTGGGATTCATGGGGTCACAGAGTCAGACACGACTGAGGGACTGAACTGAACTGAAAGATCTAAATGTAAGACCAGAAACTACAGAAAATCTTTTTGTTGTTACATTTTATTTTAAATGTTAACACTTGTTTTGCAAAAGCATCCTTGAATTTATTGCTCTATTTTTCCATCTCAGTGTATAGAATACAAAAAGAAAATTGAATGTTCTTTGGTTATGGGAGATCTCACTGGTCCCTGGTTGTTCAGACCTTCAATCATTACTTTTCTCTGTGCTCACTCCTAGACAAGCCTCTACTTCTCTAAGGCTGTATGTAATCTGTATTACCCCGAGACTTTTCCCAGAATACCTATTTGTATTACATCACTCTTGTGAGATTACTCGGCAAGAGAATTGCACAAAGAATTCTAACTAATCAAGATTTTATTGTGCAACTCGACCTCTCCAAGCTGCAAATCATGATATTTGACTTAGGGAACACAACAGTATATACCTGCGTCCAGCACAGCGGGTGAGAAAGACCTGAAACGGGGGCAAGCACCTAATGAAAAGACAGACACATATAATTTGGCAAGCGGGGAGTCAGGGGGCCCTCCTGCTCTCCATGGCTGGAAGACAAAATGTTTCCTTTCAGCCTGTACTTTTATTGGCAGAGGTCACATGAGATCTTTAGGGAATAGCTATACTGGGGAGTTTGATTAGCACAACTCTTGCCTGGAAAATCCCATGGGCGGAGGAGCCTGGTGGGCTGCAGTCCATGGGGTTGCTGAGGGTTGGACACGGCTGTGCGACTTCACTTTCACTTTTCACTTTCATGCATTGGAGAAGGAAATGGCAACCCACTCCAGTGTTCTTGCCTGGAGAATCCCAGGGACGGGGGAGCCTGGTGGGCTGCTGTCTATGGGGTCTCACAGAGTCGGACACGACTGAAGCGACTTAACAGCAACAGCAGCAGCAAAGAGGGAGTAAAGTTAAGGCTTTGCTGTTGATCAGAAACATCTTGTTTTGTTTCCATGGGGATGGTTGCAGGGGTAGGCAGTGAAGCGGAGCAGAGAGCACATCCCGCCCCAAGAATGTCCATTCAGCATGTTTACTAGGACAATCACGAGGGCGCAGTTCTCTGCACCCTCAGGTCACGGGGCAGGTTCTGGTCTCTGTTCCACCAGGCTGCAACATATATCTTATGTCTCCTTTTTAAAATCCTTTTTAGTGGTGATTAAACAGAAAATTTCGGTAAATTATTCCCAATCAGTTTTAGCACCAAATTAATATAGTGCATTTCTAGGGAAGGCTTGTTTTTTTCAAATTGTCTCCATACTTCTGGAAACTCTCCCCTGATTTAGCATTGGTAAATAAAATTCAAGATGATGGATGTCCTGGCCATCCGATTAAAGTTTTGGGGAGAACAAAGAATTTACCTCTGGAGGTCTCATTTTAGTGTCTGTCAACTACAAACAAACAGTTTAGAAATGTTACCCACTCAGCGGAGACATCTGATTTACAGTATCACTTCCTGTTTTTGATGGTAGTGTTTGTGTTGCTTTTACAATCTAAACACATTATAACAACAAACTGATGAGTCAGAAGTCAAAGTTGAAACTCCCTGAGCCCGGGTATCATTTGTCCTTTCCCTCTTTCCACCACTGTTCCTCCCTACCACTTTCACCCTGAGCCCATCTCATTCTATTCCCTCCAGTCATTCTCTTCTTTTGTCATACTTCAATAGCAGCAGCCACTTTTTACTGCCTCCTACCTTCCATCCCATCCCTTACAGGCTGCACCAGCCCGGGAGCTTCCTATAGTTTCCTATTTCTATTTTGAAACCTCTTTATTGAAGTATGATTGACACAGCAAAAGCTATACATATTTAATGTACAAAACTCAATACATTGGGAGATAAGCGTACATAGGAGACGCAGGAGACGCAGGTTCGATCCCTAGGTTGGGAAGATCCCCTGGAGAAGGAAATGGCAACCCACTCCAGTATTCTTGCCTGGGAAATCCCATGGACAGAGGAGCCTGGTGGGCTACAGTCCATGGAGCCTCAAAGAGTTGGATACAACTGAGCACACACACACACATAAAACTATCACCACCATCAAGGCTAGAAACATAGCCATCACCGTGAAAAGTTTCCTCTGACCCACTTTATTATTATTATTATGTGTACGAAGAACACTTAACATCTAACTCTTAGCAAATTTTATCTGTACAATACACTATCATTAGCTATAGGCACTGTGCTCTATGGGCTTCCCTGGTGGCTCAGTGGTGAAGAATCGCCTGCCAATGAAGGAGACAGAGGAGATGCAGGTTCCATCCCTGGGTCGGGAAGATCCCCTGGAGGAGGAAATGGCAACCCACTCCAGTACTCTTGCCTGGGAAATCCCAAGGACAGAGGGGCCTGGCAGGCTATGGTCTCTGGGGTCGCAAAAGAGTCAGTCGTGACTTAGCCACTAAACACAGACCACCAACACTATGCTGTATAGATCTCCAGAACCTATTTATCTTACATAACTGAAACTTTGTACCCTTTAATCATCACCTCCCTAGTTTCCCCTCCCCACAGTGCCTGGTAATCACCCTTCTGCACTCTGCTTCTAGGAGTCTGATTATTTCAGGTTCTGCATATAGGTGAGAACATACAGTATTTGTCTTCTATGTCTGGCTTATTTCACTGAGCATGTTACACTCCATTCCTGATATCAAAATGGCAGGATTTCCCTTTTTTTTTTAATGGCTGAATAATATTCCAAGAGAACATCCCATCCTGTCTTTATCCATTCATCTGTTGATGGACACTTAGGTTGTTTCCATATCTTACCTACTGTGAGTAGTGTTGCAATGCACATGGAAGTGCAGATATGTCTTGGAGATACTGATTTCAATTCTTTGGGCCTAAATACCCAGAAGTGGGATTGCTGGATCATATGGTAGTTCTACTATTAATTTTTTAAAGGGCCTTCCATATTGCTTCCCATAATGATCATACCAATTTACACTCCCACCAACTATGTACCAAGGTTTCCTTTTCGCCACATTTTCACTAACACTTATTTAAAAAAAAAAAAAAAAAAAATTAGCTGTCCTAACAGATGTGGGTGATATCCCATTGTGGTTTTAATTTGAATTTCCCTTATGATTAGTGATCCTGAATATTTTCTCATATATCTGTCATTTGTATGTCTTCGGGAAAATGTCTATGTGGTCCTTTGCCCATTTTTAATTACTTAGCTTTGTGCTATCAAGTTACAGAATAAACCTGTGGAAATGCTAATACAGAGAGAGCTTCTTAAATATTTTGAATATTGACTCCATATCAGTACATCATTTACAAATATTTTCTCCCATTCCATAGGTCGCTTTTTCACTCAATTTGTCTTTCCTTGGCTGTGCAGAAGCTTCTGCGTTTGATGTCGTCTCACTCACTTATTTCTGCTTCTGTTGCCTGTGCTTTTGATGTTATATCTAAAACAATCATTGCCAAGGCCAACTTCAAGAAGCTTCCTCCCTGTTTACTTTAGGATGCTTATGGTTTTACATCTTATGTTTAAGGTTTTAATCCATTTTGAGTCGGCTATGAATTTTATGATTTTTTTTCTATTTCTGTGAAAAATGCCATTTGAATTTTGATCAGAATTTCTTTGAATCAGCAATCAATTTGAGTAGTATAAACACTTTGAATGATAATAATTCTTCTAATCCATAGGGAGATTTTTCCATTTATTTGTGTCTTCAATTTATTTTATCAATGTTTTATAGTTTTCATTGTACAGATCTTCCACATCCTTGGTTTAATCTACTTTTAAGTATTTTTTGAGATCCTGTGTAAACAAGATTGTTGATTTCTTTTACAGAGAGTATATATATATTCTCTCTCTCTCTATATATATATAGAGAGAGAGAGAGAGAGAATATAGTGTATCAAAATGCAACTGATATTTGTATGCTGATTTTTTATCATGAAATTTAACTGACTTCATTTATTAGTTCTAACTAATTCATTTATTAGTTCTAAGTTTTTGAGGGGTATAGTCTTTAGGGTTTTCAACATATAAGGTCTTGTCATCTGCAAAGAGACAATTTTATTTCTTCCTTTCCAATTTGGGAGGCTTTTATTTTTTCGTGTTGCTTAAATGCTCTGACTAGGATTTCCTCAGATTTATTCCTAAGCTACTAAAATGTTGACGGTGAAGAAATTAGATTTAACATTCTCTCTGTCTTGTGTGCGTGTGTATGTACATGTGAGTGTGCTTCAGTACATACATATGAATATTTATTTTCTAGGTTCCTATGCACAAAGTACTTTACCTACATTTTATATTTTAATCCTCATACTAACCTACTTATATTTTACAGATAAGAAAATAAAATCCTAGTGAGCTTGTGTAATTTGCCTTAAGAGCTAGAATGTGTGAGCTCATACTCAAATCCAAGGTTCTAATTTCTAAAGCATGTGCTGTCATTTATTTAATGAAACTGCTCACAAAAAGAAGCCCTGAGCTAAGGTTTAGAGTGTGTAGTCTCCAAGCTGCCTCCGACACTGTAAACCTGACCTAGCTATAGTTTCAGATTTCAGAGATCCATAAAAGTTGTCTTTCAAATCCACTCGACTTCTCCCATAACTCTGTTTTGGAAATACGTCCTCAAGTCTACTGATCCTGGAAATTCCACAATTAAAGTTTTATTTCTTTGGTTAAAGTCTTTCTGTTTCTTGTGGAAGTAAAAATTCCTCTGAGAATATCACATTAAACTTTAAAAAAAAAATCTATTTTCACTTCAATATGAAAAAATTCCCTAGATAACTTTCTGAATAAAGACTGCAATGGGAAGAGTCCCAGTGGAGAAAATATGGGGCCACTGGTCAGTTAGGAGGAAGAAAAACTACCAGGAAAAGGATTCAGAGATGGGAAATGAGGACTTGGTGTAAGAAGGAGGATCTGCCAGCAGGCATATGCTATTGCACGTTTTATATTTACCCCAATTCTAACTTTGCATAGTATACTAACAATTAAGCTGGAATATGTTAATTTAAGATTCTCTCACTCCATTATTTTAATACGCAGCTGAGATATAGCTGAGGTGTTTTAGGTTTATAAAAATAATCATTTGTATACGTAATACAAATAGCTATTTCAAACTGCATGTGTACAATATGTGTGATGGAGAAATGATTTAAATATTGCCTCTTCCAGATGTCCACATAACTACTGAATAAAGATTGTTGAAACACCTTAAGAATTTAGGGTTAAATGTAAATATCTTCCCTATAGATTCTTTGGGGATATAGAATCAGACTGTCTATGAATCAAAAGTGGATCGGTAACTGTGCATATATGAGAAACTGGTGAAGAACTTATCTGGCAGCCAGATGGCTGCTCTCATAGCTTCCCTTTTGGTAATAGAGTTATTAGAAAATTTATTGGTAAATTATATATTTATTAATACAGCCAAAAATACATATTTTAGCAATTATTATATACAGGGCAGTGAAGCTACTGTAGTGAGAAAAATAGATAAATAGATATAATATCCTCTCAAGGAGTCAATGTCCATTTGGTCATTATTAGCCTAGCAAATGTTCAAACTATTGCACAATTGTACTCATCTCACAGACTAGCAAAGTAACACTCAAAATTCTCCAAGCCAGATTTCAACAGTACATGAACTGTGAACTTCCAGATGTTCAGACTGGATTTAGAAAAGGCAGAGGAACCAGAGATCAAATTGCTAACATCCATTGCATCATCAAAAAAGCAAGAGAGTTCCAGAAAAATATCTGCTGCTGCTGCTGCTAAGTCATTTCAGTCGTGTCCGACTCTGTGTGACCCCATAGACGGCAGCCCACCAGGCTCCCCCGTCCCTGGGATTCTCCAGGCAAGAACACTGGAGTGGGTTGCCATTTCCTTCTCCAATGCATGAAAATTGAAAGTGAAAGTGAAGTCATTCAGTTGTGTCTGACTCTTCTCGACCCATGGACTGCTACTTCTGCTTTGTTGACTATGCCAAAGCCTTTGACCATGTGGATCACAACAAACTGTGGAAAATTCTTAAAGAGATGGAAATACCAGACCACTTGAACTGCCTCCTGAGAAATCTGTACGCAGGTCAGGAAACAACAATTAGAATTGGACATGGAACAACAGACTGGTTCCAAATCAGGAAAGGAGTAGGTCAAGTCTGTATATTGTCACCTTGCTTATTTAATTGAAAAGCAGAGAACATGATGCGGAGTGCTGGGCTGAATGAAGCACAAGCTGGAATCAAGATTGCTGGGAGAAATATCAATAACCTCAGATATGCAGATGACACCACCCTTATGGGAGAAAGTGAAGAAGAACTAAAGAGCCTCTTGATGAAAGTGAAAGAGGAGAGTGAAAAAGCTGGCTTAAAACTCAACATTCAAAAAACTATGATCATGGCATCTGGTCCCATCACTTCATGGCAAATAGATGGGGAAACAGTGGAAACAGTGTGAGACTTTATTTTCCTGGGCTCCAAAATCACTGCAGATGGTGTCTGCAGCCATGAAGTTAAAAGAGGTTTGCTCCTTGGAAGAAAAGCTGTGAGCAACCTAGACAGCATATTAAAAAGTAGAGACATATTTTTCCAACAAAGGTCCATCTAGTCAAAGCTATGGTTTTTCTAGTAGTTATATATGGATGTGAGAATTGGACTATAAAGAAAGCTGAGTACCAAAGAATTGATGCTTTTGAACTGTGGTGTTGGAGAAGACTCTTAAGAGTCCCTTGGACTGCAAAGAGATCCAACGAGTCAGTCATAAAGGAGATCAGTCCTGAATATTCATTGGAAGGACTGATGCTGAAGCTGAAACTCCAATACTTTGGCCACCTGATGTGAAGAACTGACTCATTTGAAAAGACCCTGATGCTGGGAAAGATTGAAGGCAGGAAGACAAGGGGATGACAGAGGATGAGATGGCTGGATGGCATCACAGACTCGATGGACACATTTGAGCAAGCTCCGGGAGTTGGTGATGGACAGGGAAGCCTTGCATGCTGCAGTCCATGGGGTCACAAAGAGTTGGACACAACTGAACGACTGAACTGAACAGAGCCTAGCAAAGATAATACCTACTTCATGATAGTGTAACTAAGATTGTATTAAGAGGTTATTGTAGCTAAGGGACTCAGAAACCATTTCTGAACCAACCATTATGTTTTTAAGATGCTGGAGGAAAGGATGTAGACTGGCAATAATCAACCAAGTAAGGGACATTAATTCTCAGTTCTCAGAAGATAAAGTTGTGACCCAGCTCCCAACACAGAGTCATGGTAGGTCTAGCTCTACTACATAGGGATTCTTGTCTCATATTGATGGGTCAGGCAAGGGTATCAAAGACCAGAATCTCCAAAGTAAAGGAGACATACTTTATCTATTTTTATCCAAGGCTCAAATTGAGTTTTAGATCATAACATGCCAACTTGATGAAAGGCACAGCCACCAAGGACAGAGGAACGGAAGTAGGAATCCCTTGGAACAACTTCTTTATTTGTACCCATGAACTCAAGCTATACAAAAGATGACCCAGTCAGCTGTCTGCAGCATTCCTCCTCCTTGAACTATGCTATGCTATGCTATGCTATGCTAAGTCGCTTCAGTCGTGTCCGACTCTGTGCGACCCCATAAACGGCAGCCACCAGGCTCCCCCGTCCCTGGGATTCTCCAGGCAAGAACACTGGAGTGGGTTGCCATTTCCTTCTCCAATGCATGAAAGTGAAAAGTGAAAGTGAGGTCGCTCAGTCGTGTCTGACTCTTAGCGACCCCATGGACTGCAGCCTACCAGGCTCCTCCATCCATGGGATTCTCCAGGCAAGAGTGCTGGAGTGGGGTGCCATTGCCTTCTCCATCCTTGAACTAAGAGGAGGAAAAAAGAGAGGGAGGAAGCAGAAAGAAGCCTTGGGTTTACCTGGTATATAAAATGCTCAATTAGAACTAAAGAAGGCAGAAAAAAAGAAAGGCAAAAGCAAACTAATAAGAAGGGAAATGAACAGAAAACAGATACAAATGTGGTCAGTAATATCTCAATTATATCAATCATCACTTTAATTGGAATAGTCTAAATATACCAATTAAAAGACAGAGACTGTCAGAGTGGGGGAAAAAAAAAAAAAAAGACCCAACTACATATTGTCTTAAAGAAACTCACTTTAAATACAAAGACTTATACAGATTAAAAGTTTAAAAAAAATGGAGAAAGCTATATTATGTTGATACTAATGAAAAGAAAACTGGAGTATTTATATTAATTTCAGGCAAAGCTTATTTCACAGTAGGCAAAATGGCCAGAAGTAAAGAGTCAGTGCATCATGACAGAGGCACCAAATTTCCAAGAACACATAACAATGCTCATTGTGTATCTACCTAACAACAGTGTCAAAATACACTAAGCAAAACTAATAAAGCTGGAAGGACAAACACATATCTACTATTATATATGAAGAATTCAACAGCTTTATATGAGTAATTGATAAATCCAGCAGGCACAAAATAAGTAAGAATACAGTTGAACTGAACAGCTACATCAATCAACTGGATCTCCTTGGCCTTTATAGAGTATTTCACGAAACAACAGCAGAAGACGCATTCTGCACAAGCTTACAAGGAATATTCACTAAGACAGATCACATTCTTAGCCATGAAGCACAGCTTAAAGAATTTAAAAGAATAGAAATCATGCAATGCGTATCCTCAACCATAGTGAAATTAAACTAGAAACCAATAACAGAAAAAAGCTGTAAAATCCCCAAATATTTGAAGATTAGAGCACATATTTCTAAATAACACAAAAAATTAATATAAAAGAAATATAAAAATATAAATATTTTGAACTAAATGAAAACAGAACTCAACTTATCAAAATGTGTGGGATGCAGCAAAAATACTGCTTAAAGGGAAATTTATTGCACTGATGCATGTATTAGAAATTAAGAAATTCTAAATTCAAACAATAATAGCTGCCACCTTAGGAAACTAGAAAAATAAGAGCAAATTAAATCCAAAATATGCAGAAGGAATGAAGCAATAATTAGAACAAAAATCAATGGAATTTGAAAACAGAAAAACCGTAGAGAAAATCAATGAAAATAAAAGCTGGCTCTTTGAAAAGATGAATAGAATTGACAAACTCTAGGGTGGCTAGCTAGCCAAGAGAAAAGAGAGTAGGCACAAGTTACTAACATCAGAAATGAAAGAGGAACCATTACAAGTGACCCCATGGAGATTAAAAGAACACTAAAGAAATATCACAAACAACTCTATGCCCCCAAAATTTGATAATTTAGGTGAAATACATCTATTTCTTAAAAGACATACTCTAGTAATACTAGATGGAAGGAATAAATAATATATATAAGCCCATATCTATTAAAGATATTGAATTAATAATAATCTGCCAAAACAGAAAACACCAGAACCAGACACTTTGACTGTGAGTTCTAATGCACATTTAAGTGAGAAATGATATAAACTCTCTACAATCTCAGAAAACTGAAGCAAAGAGAACACTTCCTAACTCATTCTGTAAGGCCAACATTGCCTAAACACCAATAAAAGAAAAAAATCATTACAATAAAGAAAAACTATTGACCAATATCTCTCATGAACACAGATGTAAACAAATCCTCAATAAAATAGTAGCAAATTGAATTCAACAACATATAAACAAAATTATTCATTATATGTTAATTATACTTCAATTAAAAAAAAAAAAAGAATTGTATAACATGACCAACTAGGATTTATTCCAGGTATGCAATGATGGTTCAACAAGTGAAAATCCATTAATGCGCACCATCACATCAACAAGTGAAAGAAAAACAATTATAAAGTATTGTTAATAGACACATAAAAAGTACTGACAAAATGTAATACTCCTTTCAGTATAAAACTCTCAAAAACTAGGAATAGAAGAGAACTTCCTCAATTTTATAAAGAATATCTATTTAAAAAAATAAAATAAAAAGCTATCATACTTAAGAAACTAGATCTTAAAATGGGAAACAAGATAAGGACGGCTCTTCATACTACACTATTTTACGAGAAGTGCCAGATAGCATTAAAAAAAAAAAAATAAAAAGACACACAGATTGCAAATCAAGAAATAAAGCTGTCGTTGTTTGCAGATGAAATGATTGTCTATGTAGAGTATCTGAAATAATTGACAAAAAAAATCCTGGAACTAAAAGAAAAAAAACCTGGAACTAATAACAATCATATCGACTTTGCAGGATACCAGGCTAAAATACAAAATGCAATTTTTCCTATACACTAGCAGAGAACAATTGGAATTTGAAATTCAGACACAAAACCATTTACATTCGCACCAAAAAAAGTTGTTATAAATCTAACAAAATATTTTAAAAATTTTATATAGAAAATATGTTTTTAAAAAACTGATGAAAGAAGTCAAAGATCCAAGTAAGTGGACAGATAGTCAATGTTCATGGATAGGAAGATTCAATCTGTTTCAGATGTCCATGTTTCCCAAATTGATCTATAGTTTTAATACAATCTCAAATCAAAATCTAATCGAGTTCTTTAGTGAATATTCACAAACTGACTCTAAAGTTTATATGGAAGAACAAAACTCCCAGAAACCAGACAATTCGAAAAGAAGTAAAGTCAGAGGAATGACACTCTTTGACCTGAAGACTTCCTGTCGAAGCTCCAGCCATCAGGACAGTATGGTCTTGGTGAAAGAATAGACAGATCAATAGGACAGAACAGAGAACCCTGAAATAAACCCCCACACATTTAACCAACTGATCTTTAGCAAAGGCAATTCAATGGAAAAAGGATAGTCTTTCCAACACATAAGGGCTTCTCTGGTGGCTCATACAGTAAAGAATCCGCTTTCAATGCAGGAGACATGGGTTTGATCCCTGGGTTGGGAAGATCCTGTGAAGAAGGGAACGGCTACCCATTCCAGTATTCTGGCCTGGAGAATTCCATGGACAGAGGAGCTTGATGGTCTATGGTCCATGGGGTCACGAAGAGTCAGACATGACTGAGAAACTTTCACATTCACTTTTCTTTTTCCAAAATATGGTGCTGAAAAAACTGAACATCCTCATGCAAAAAAATAATAATAATAATAATAATTTATACAAATTAACTCAAAATTAATCATAGGCTTCCCAGGTGACACTAGTGGTAAGGAGCCTGCCTGCCAATGTAGGAGATGTAAGAGAGCTGGGTTCGATCCCTGGGTCAGGAAGATCCCCTGGAGGAGAATATGACAACCCACTCAGTATTCCTGCCTGGAGAATCCCATGAACAGAGCAGCTTGGCAGACTGCAGTCCATAGCATCACAGAGAATCAGACACGAATGAAGTAACTTAGCACACACACACAATCATAGGCCTAAAAGACAAAACTATAAATATTATACCTGTGGTCAAGAGTAGTATATCAAACAATAAGCAAAAATTGTTAAGAGGATAGATCTCAAGTGTTCTCACCACAATGAAATTTCAAAAAATTACAGGGCATGTATTGTAAACAAAAAGATGTAATTTCTTGGCAACACACACAACTGAAAGAATGTTCAACACAAAATGTTATCTTGTAATAGTCTCTACTAAAGTGTATTTCAATTTCTTGCTAAAATACTAATATAGAGTAGAAAGATGGAAACTTGTAACACTACCAAATATTGCAGTGAAAGGCATATAACTTAGGAGGCCTTGGCATTAATTTTAGCGTAGATGAACTGAGAATACCCCATCCAGTTTTCAGTTCATAGGAGACCTTGAATTGGATTGTTGAAACAGAAGCTGCTGAACAAAAATTAGGAAGGCTCTGTACCTCCATAGTCGAAAGCTGGAATGGCATTCCCCTTCCCTTCCGGGAGCTTCATTGTAAGGTGGGAAGAATACTCTCTACCTTTCTCACCCTGCTCTATCCCTACTGTTATCATTCTTTAACACTGAGTACATTTACATATATATTTTTTGAAGTTTGAAGAAAAATAATAAAATTAATATAAATACCGCTATCCAGACTAGACATCAAGTCTGAGATCTAGAGACTCACACCCTCACTTTGCTCCACTATCTCTACAAAGTATGTGGAATTTCTCTTGCCTGGTGAGCAGGCATGGGGAAGCTTAGGCCACTTTGGTAACTGGTTCAGGGGTGCTCCATAGGGGTACCAACTCTGAGTCAGGTCTAAGCTGTTGTGCCCCAGGCAGAGAGGGTCTGGCAGCCTGGGAAAGTCTTCAGAGGTTTTCAACTCTATGGTTTTCTTTTATTCTACACATAATTCTGAGCTATGTAAAGCAAGTGTGACCATATTCATTTCAAAATAATGTAAATTAAGGAAAGAGAGATTAACTCTTGGTATATATGTTTGCTGAATGAATTCATCATGGCTTGCTATAGTTCACAATATGATTTTGTGGCAACGGATGTTAGGAAATCCTTCAACTTGTACATACTTATAGCTACCCTACAGGCTTCCCTGGTGAAAAGTGAAAGTGTTAGTCGCTCAGTCTTGTCCAACTCCTACAACCCCATGGACTGCAGCACACCAGGCTCCTCTGTCCATGGGGTTCTCCAGGCAAGAATACTGGAGTGGGTAACCATTTCCTTCTCCAGGGGATCTTCCCAACCCAAGGATCAAACCCAGGTCTTCTTCATTGCAGGCGGATTCTTTATCCTATGAACCACTAGGCTTATTGGTCTAGGGCTATGGTTCTCGCTTCGGGTGCGAGAGGTCCTGGGTTCATATCCTGGATGAGCATGGCTTTTAAGGGCTTCCCTGGTGGCTCAGTAGTGAAGAATCCTCCTGGCAAGCAGGAAATGCAGGTTCTACCCCTGGGTCAGGAAAATCCCCTGGAGTAGGAAATGGCAACCCAGTCCAGCATTCTTGCCTGTGAAATCCCATGGACAGAGGAGCCTGGTGGGCTATGGGGTTGCAAAAGAGGCAGACATGACTTGGAGACTAAACAAGAGCACAGGTACCCTAGAATGACTCTGTGTTCCTATATGTATTTTCATAAATAGTAGCCACAACTGGCCTTCCATTAATTTCATGCAAAAACTGGTCTTTGGTGAACAGTTAAAATAACTTTATGTGAAAGGGTTAATTTATTTTTCCATCTTTTGTAACTATGATAAAATGAAAATATTTGGCAGTCAAGTAATACTATTCCATTATTAAAGTTACATGAAATTCATTTTTCTAGTTTGACTTTTAAACTTTTGTAGTCACGTACTCTCATATGCTATCTTTTATGAAGCTGCTTATGTCATTATTTTATTTTTCCATGAAGTGACATTTATAAAAGATCAGGAACAGAGATAGTCAGAGCTTATGATGCTAAAGGGACTATTAAGTATTTCTAAAGCTTGGCTCTAGAAAGATATCCACATAATAAATTTTGTAAAAGAAACAATCACCCTGTAAAGATTGTTTGGTAGTAGATATGGTAGTACATTTTAGAGGTCTCATCAATGACAAAGAAAAACTTCACTATAGAGCTCATGATTCATTTCTACCCAGCATAAAGGATATTAATATTAATTGTTAACAAAAACCTTATTATTTACTCAGCTTCGTAATAGTCCAGGCTTTCATGGTGTCCATTTTGTAGAGGACATAAGATATGCACATGCAGATAACAATATAGGGATTGGCGTGTAATTAAATGCTGGGCTAAGAGATGCACTCAGTGAACATTATACTAATCAGGGAAAAGAGAAATCATCGAGTGGGAAAAGACTAAAAAAGTGAAGCTTTGACTGATTCCTAAAGGATGGAAATGATCTGAATAGATGGGTGGGTATGGAAGGGCTTGACAGGTTGGAAGACCAGCTTAAGTGAATATGAGCTTATCAGAGTTGGGTTATTTGAGAAAAAATAAAACATAGGGATAGACTACTTGCATTAAATCATACATCCCTGGTGGCTCAGGTAAAGAATCTGCCTGCAGTGCAGGAGACCCAGGTTTAATCCCTGGGTCAGGAAGATCCCCTGGAGATGGAAATGGCAACCCACTCTAGTATACTTGCTTAGAGAATCTCTTGGACAGAGGAGCCTAACAGACTCTTCAGGTTAGAAGAGATGAATTGTCTTGGGGGCTCCGTCCTTACTATGCTTATTAATCACCTCTACAGCATCCTTAGCAAATGGTCACTCAACCTTTGCCTTGATACCTTCGTTATCACTTCTCCTGTTGCATTGCTGAACACTCTAGACATGACAAGATTGCTCTTTGCATGAGGCCTATATCTGACCCCTGTAATTCTTACTGATGAGTTCTTATTCTGCTCTCCAGAAATAAGTCTCTGCGGAATTGCCAATCAGTCCTTCCAGTGCTGTAGTCCGAATATCTAGTTGTGCCTCTGCCACTTATTCTATAACTGTGGGCAGTTAAGGATCAGGGAGAAGAATGTAGAGCTGACCTTCAAGTCACTGTGAAGAAAATGGCCTCGGGGAAAATAAATCCAAAAGACCAGAGATTAATGTGTGATGGTGCAACTGTATGCCAAGCAAATGATGAGAAATTATCCCCAAATAAACTGCTATCACTTCCATGAAAGAAATCAAAGCAATTAATCTAACTAAATACAACTCAGAGCATTTAGAAATGCATTTTCTTCCTCCACTCCCTTGCCCTTCTATTTATTTACAGAGAAGGCTTAGAAATCACTAAATTCTCTGCTCCTAGAATAAAAAAACCAGTTGCACATAACAAAACTCTGATCTTCAGTTTTCAATTAATACTGTTTCACTGGATGAGTGAGCTCTACAGCTATTCCAAATCCTCCTCTGTCAATAACTTTCACCCTCATCTTTCATAAACCTTACCAATATCTGCTGACATGCAGCAAAATTGCTTTATATGGCTTACATTTCCATCTCCTCTCTGCAAGTGTTGCTCCAGTGGAGGTGCTAATGAACTGGACAGTGGACAGAAGGAAGAGGGCCAGAAGGTGAAGGATAGAAGGAAAGGAAAGAAGAGGAGGTCAAACAATCAGTTGGACCTGAATGTGCTCACTTCCCGTATCTGCCTGGTCCCCAGTCCTTTTCATCATTTGCCAAAGTCTCAGGGGTTCTGCATGTGCTGGCCATTCTCACTGTTGCAGTGAAACAACACGGATGTGAACTCAATGTCAGGCTTTTAATTTATGCAAACCTGGACACTGGACTGGACTAAAAGATGTTTTACACACACACACACACACACACACACACACACACACACATCCCTCGGGGCCTAAAAGGGCTTCCCAGGTGGTGCTAGTGGTAAAGAACCCACCTGCCAATGCAGGAGACATAAGAGACTCAGGTTTGATCCCTGGGTTGGGAAGATCCCCTGGAGAAGGGGATGGTTACCATTCCAGTATTCTTGCCTGGCAAATTCCATGGACAGAGGAGCCTGGTGGGTCCATGGGGTCTCAAAGAGTTGGACACAATTGAAGTGACAGCATGCATGCAGGGCCTAAAAATATCCAGGCTTCAGACTACTGATTTTATATAAAGATTCCTAAGACTATATGATATAACACAAATTTCTCTGGCCACATCAAGTCACTTTAATGGTAAGAACTGAAACGTTGCTGGGACACTCTCTCTTACCAATGGAAGATTCCAAGGAACATTTCCTGTGTTCTTGCAAACTGCTGCTGCTGCTGCTAAGTCGCTTCAGTCGTGTCCGACTCTGTGCGACCCCATAGACGGCAGCCCACCAGGCTCCGCCATCCCTGGGATTCTCCAGGCAAGAACACTGGAGTGGGTTGCCATTTCCTTCTCCAATGCATGAAAGTGAAAGGTGAAAGTGAATTCGCTCAGTCGTATCCGACTCTTAGTGACCCCATGGACTGCAGCCTACCAGGCTCCTCCGTCCATGGGATTTTCCAAGCAAGAGTACTGGAGTGGGATGCCATTGCCTTCTCCATCTTGCAAACTAGTTTATTTCTATTTCTTCTGCCTTAAGAACTCAAACGATGCTGGGACAGTCTCTCTTACCAATGGAAGATTCCAAGGAACGTTTCCTGTGTTCTTGCAAACTAGTTTACTTCTATTTCTCCTGCCTTGCTGCACACAGTGGCCTATTTCTCTGCAACCTTGAGCTTATTCAGCAGAAAGTCCCTCCATATCACTCCATCTCTTTAGTAGAAAAATGTATTAACCCTCATAGGTGGGTCAAGTGAGAACGGAGCTAAGAGACAAGGTGATCATTGCAAACCAAGCTGTCAGGTGTGTACAACCGAATGATACCTAGGGCTTTGTATTAGTGCCCTGTCTCCTCTGTAGCACATTGCTACAAACTCAGTAGCTTAAAACAACACAAGTGCATTATGATAGTTCTGGAGGACAGAATTTGAGCTGAGTCTTCAAGAGCTAAAATCAAGGTGTCAGCTGGGCTCATTCCTCCTGGAAGTGCCAGGAGAGAATCTGTTGTTTGCTCTTGTTAGTTTCTAGGGCTGCCTGCATGCCTTGGCTTGTGGCTGCTGTACTTCAGTATCGGCTTCCATCACTACAACGCTTTCACCATCTATAGTCAAATTTCCCTCTGCCTCACTTTTGTAAGGATGCTGGTGCTTACATTTAGGATATACCTGAATAACCAAAATAATCTTCCCGTCATGAGATCCTTAAGTTAATCACATCTACAAAGGCCTTTTTGCCACCTAACAGTCACAGGTCCCATAAGCCAAGGTCTGGATATCATTGTGGGCCATTATTCATTCTACCACAGCCCTGTCACTGAATCAGGCTGAAAATACCAGCTTTTTCTTCAGGATTAGCTTTACGCTAAGGTCTCAGACACCACTAGTGGACAGAACCTTGACAACTGACTGTTGCTGCTGCTGCTAAGTCGATTCAGTCGTGTCTGACTCGGTGCGACCCCATAGACGGCAGCCCACCAGGCTCCCCCGTCCCTGGGATTCTCCAGGCAAGAACACTGGAGTGGGTTGCCACTTCCTTCTCCAATGACAACTGACAGCTTGACCAAATGTCGGTCAGACATTTTCCTGGATATTTCCTCACTTAACCAAAACTTAGAAGCAATATTAGTACACCATTTTGCAGATGAAACATACTCCTCAGAGAGATGGAAATGCTTTGCTCAAGTGAACTCAACCAGGAAGAGATAAAACCAGCCCTGGAATTTAGAGCCTGCTTTTGTCATCCATATAAAACCTCCTATGAATCTTAAAAAGATTACAACCTGAACTTACCCCTGTCTCCCCAGCCTATTTCTACTCTGGTTGGAGTAACCTCTAGCCATGGTTCTCCTCACGTTGTTCTGCCCTACACTGAGGGGTCTGGCTCCGGTTCAAATTTCTACATGTGGGACTTCCTGGTGGTCCAGTGGTTGAGAATCCACCTGCCAATGCAGGGGACACAGGTTTGCTCCCTGGCCTGAGAAGATCTCACATGCTGCAGGACACCCGAGCCCCAGCGCCACAACTACTGAGCCCATGCTCTGAAACCAGAGAAGACACCACAATGAGAAGCCCGCACACTGCAACCAAGAGGAGAAACAACTAGATGCAGAACTAGACATGATGCAGCGCAGCCAAAAAGAAATTAATTTTTAAAATTCTATATGTGATTTTTTCAGGCTTGACCCCAGGCAATTATAAGGCTTTGCCTGGCAGGCCTCATGGGTGGAGCGGGGGAGGGGCTGCTACTGAGTCAAAGTGGAGCTGGGGTTGGAGGCTGATCCCTTAACTGCAATTCCTGCAGGAAACTGCCTCCCCCTCCCTTGGCCAGCCACACTCATAGGCATATCTGCAATCCTAGCCTAGGGGCCTGCATTCATCGACCTCATTATTCATGGGGGCGGAAGGTGGGGGGAAGCTTGACTGAGGTGCTTTTCTCCACTCTGACTCAGTACCTTTCCACCCTTAGCCCTCCTCCCTCCCTGAATCCATAATACACCAGATGCCTTTGGTTTGGAGCTCTTTGACAGTGAGATGATGCCTCCTGTCTGTGCTACGTCCACCTGACCCTCATTCGGTGCTGTTCCACAGGACATGAGAGGCCAAGGACCCATTTTGCCTCTTGCTCACACGGTTACAGTAATAACAGTGATCCCCTGGAGAAGGAAATGCCAACCCACTCCAGGATTCTTGTCTGGAAATCCCATGGACAGAGGAGCCTGGTGGGCTATATAGTCCCTAGGGTTGCAAAGAGTTGGACACAACTTAGGGACGCAAAAGCAACATGGTTTTTCATGTAGCCATTTCTCTAACCACATTATCACCTGACTGTTCAAAACCTGCCTGTCAGACCTGCCCTTTCTCTCACCATATATTCAATGCCTATTCACTTTTCAAATCCCAATCTGTTTTCTACGCCTGTGAATCTGTTTTATATATAAATTGATGTATTATTATGATTGCCAAAAGGGGAAGGAAAAAGGGACAAATTAGGGTATGTAATTAACATGTAAAAACCATTATACTTGAAATAGATAAGCAACAAAGGTTTACCATACAGCAAAGGGAATTTTATTCAATATCTTGTAATAAGCTATACTAGAATGCAGTCTGCAAAAATCAAACCAGCAAACAAACAAAAAGCCAAAATAAATAAATAAAACCTACCAATCACTACACTGTACAACTGAAACTAATACCATATTTTAAATCACTTATACTTCCAAAGAGAAAAGAAGAATTCCCCATATAATTTTATGGCTTGATAGCTTAAATTTTTTAGTGCTGAATATTATTTCATTCCCTGAATATACTAGAGTATATTTTTCCATTCATCTGCTGAAGGACATCTTGGCTTCATTCACATTTTGGCAATATTGAATGAAGGTGCTAAAAATATCCATATGCAGGTTTTTGTGTGGACAAAAAAAAAAAATTCCAATCTGATTTCTATCAGATGTTTCCCATATTCACATACTCTTTTATTTATGATTTGTTCTCCATGGCTCAGTGGTAAAGAATCCGCCTACAATGCAGGAGCCACAGGAGCCACAGGTTCAATCCCTGGGTCAGGCAGAGCCCCTGGAGGAGGGCATGGCAATCCATTCCAGTATTCTTGCCTGGAGAATCCCATGGGCAGAGGAGCCTGGCGGGCTACAGTCCATAGGGTCACAAAGAATTGGACACGACTGAGGCGACGTGGCACACGCACACACTCCACGGTTTGTTGCTCACTTATCTATCCTTGTCTGTTGTTTTTGTTTCATGAAACCTAGTCTTGCTTTCCTAATGGATTTTTCTTTAATCTAAATGTTAGGTAGGTAGAATAGGGAAAAGGAGTCCAAAATGATGGTGGCTAAAAGACAAGGAAGGTCAAAGGAAGGTCCGAGGACCAGAGTGAAGACTTCAGGCAGAACAAACAGCACTCCTGGCTAAGCCCAATTTGCATAGGGCAGGCCCAGGTGGAGGAAAAAAACATAAAAGGAGGAGCCAAAGCGCTTTCTCTCAGACTCTCTCTCTCCCGCGTGCGTGCACTCTTTTCTTTCTCTCTCTCTCTCTCTCTCTCTCACTCTCCTGCTATCTTCTAAATAAAATAGAGCTGTAACACTGATTTGCCTAAGATCTGTAGCACAGTTTGTCCAAGACCTGAGAACTGTGACGTGCCGAGGGCTTTAATGTCCATTGCTCCAAATCTTTGTTGTGACGAGACAAAGAACCAAGGAACATACACTCACATGACATAAATATACATTGCCAAGTGTCTTTAAAACTAACTCAATAAATACTTAATGACATAGCCAATTTACAAGCATCTTTTAGAGAATGACTAACAGATTATAGCAGTATTCACTCCCTTTAGAATATAGACTCACTATCATCAGGGTGTGGCAGTCATTTATGGAGCTAGTGAAGACATGACAAAAACTATCAATCAAGACATAGTTCTCATCTCTGCAGATTCCCATTAGGATGTTACTGTTTAATTTTAGGAAAAACTTCTTTTGTTTTAGTTTTTCCTAAGGCACTGGTTGGATCTATGCCATAAAAGGATATAAAGTGCCTAAGAGACTCACAAGCTCATAAGGGAAGAAAAACTCACCAGATGAAAACCTGTAGCTGGAATTTGAACTTGTTAGAGAGATCTGATGTATTGATTAAGGGTTAATACAATCTGCAAAGGATTCCTTTATTTCTATTTGTATGTATATATATAATTGGAGCTTAAGATGGTGGAGGAATAGGACAGGGAGACCACTTTCTCCCCCACAAATTCATCAAAAGATCATTTGAATGTTGAGCAACTTCCACAAAACAACTTCTGAACACTGGCAGAGAACACAGGGTACCCAGAAAGGCAGCCCCTTCTCTTTGAAAGGAGGTAAGACAAAATATAAAAGACAAAATGAGAGAAAAAGGGGTTAGGAACTGAGGCCTGTCCTGGGGAGGGAGCCTTGAAGGAGGAGAAGTTTCCACACAGCAGGAAACCCTCTCACAGGCAGGTTTATGGGGAGTTTTGGAATCTCAGAAGGCAACATAACTGGGAGGAAACAAACCACAGAATACACACCTAACTGCAACTGAAGGAGAAAGAACTTTCCTGCAAAGACTCTAACCTAACAACCTAACACTCAGCCTGGGCTCACAGAACAAAGGATTGAACAAATTCCAAAGGAGAGCTAGCTGGCTGCACACCGGCCCCTCCCTGCCCAGAGGCAGAGAGGCATGCTTGTGACAGCCAGAGCCTGAAGGCGAAGGGCTGCTACAATCTCAGTCCCAGAGACAAATCTTCCACCAAGCTGTAAGCAGGCTCCCCGCTGCTAACCAAGTCTTCCTGAGATCCTGGATGGCTGACATCTGCCAGGAGGGTTGTAGCCTGAGATCAGCTCTCCAGAGGAGACACATGGCACACCTGAGATGGTGCTCTCAAGATGCACCCGAGACACCGAGCAGGTGATGGGACCGGGGAGGTGATTAAGATGCACGGCCCACGAGGGACAATGCGCTCACCAAGCACCTGGTCGCCTGAGCTGCTCAGACCTGAGAAGGGCACAAAACGCACACCCAACCCACAGAGACTGAGCCAGCACTGTGTCTGAGTGTCTCCTGTGGAGGTACAGGTCAGCAGTGGCCTGCTGCACGGGCAGGGGCTCTGGGTGCAGCAGACTTGGGTATGGCATAAGCCCTCTTGGAGGAGGTTGCCATTAACCCCAACATAGAGCCACGAGAACTTACACAGGACTGGGGAAACAGACTCTTGAGGGCACAAACAGAACCTTGTGCACACCAGGACCCAGGAGACACGAGCAGTGACCCCACAAGAGACTGACCCAGACATGTCCATGAGTGTTCAGGAGTCTCAGGTCGGCGGTGGCCTGCTGCAGGGTCAGAGGGACTGAGTGCAGCAGTGCATGAATGGGACCTTTTGAAGGAGGCCGCCATTATCTTCATTACCTCCACCACAAGCAACAGGGAGGGAACACAGCCCAGCCCATCATCAGAAAATTGGATTAAAGATTTACTGAGCTTGACCTCACCCTTCAGAACAAGACCCAGTTTCCCCACAGTCAGTCTTTTCCATCAGGAAGCTTCCATAAGCTTCTTATCCTTCTCCATCAGAGGGCAGACAGAATGAAAACCACAATCATAGAAAACTAACCAAACTTATCACATGGACCACAGCCTTGTCTAACTCAATGAAACTATGAGCCATGCCATGTAGAGCCACCCAAAACGGACAGGTCATGGTGGAGAGTTCTGACAAAATGTGGTCCACTGGAAAATAGAATGGCAAAACCACTTCAGTATTCTTGCCTTGAGAACCCCATGAACAGTATGAAAAGGCAGAAAGATAGGACACTGAAAGAGGAACTCCCCAGGTCAGTAGGTGCCCAATATGCTACTGGAGAAGAGTGGAGAAAAAACTCCAGAAAGAATGAAGAGATGGACCTAAAGCAAAAACAACACCCAGTAGCAGATGTTATGGGTGATGGAAGTAAAGTCCAATGCTATAAAGAGCAATATTGCATAGGAACCTGGACTATTAAGTCCATGAATCAAGGCAAATTGGAAGTGGTCAAAGAGGAGATGGCAAGAGTGAACATCAGCATTTTAGGAATTAGTGAACTAAAATGGACTGGAATGGGTGAATTTAAATCAGGTGACCATTATATCTACTACTGTGGGCAAGAATCCCTTAGAAGAAATGGAGTAGCCATCATAGTCAACAAAAGAGTCTGAAATGCAGTACTTGGATGCAATCTCAAAAACAACAGAATGATCTCTGTTCGTTTCCAAGGCAAACCATTCAATATCACAGTAATGCAAGTCTATGCCCCAGCCAGTAATGCTGAAGAAGCACTGTTCAACTAACATCCAGAACTAACTTCCAGAACTATCATCCAGAAAAGATGTCCTCTTCATTACAGGAGACTGGAATGCAAAAGTAGAAAGTCAAGAGCTACCTATAGGAACAGGCAAATTTGGCCTTGGAGTACAAAATGAAGCAGGTCAAAGGCTAACAGAGTTTTCCCAAGAGAAACACCCTCTTCCAACAATACAAGAGAAGACTCTACACATGGACATCACCAGATGGTCAACACCGAAATCAGATTGATTATATTCTTTGCAGCCAAAGATGGAGAAGCTCTATACAGTCAGCAAAAACAAGACTGGGAGCTGACTGTGGCTCAGATCATGAACTCCTTAATCCAAATTCAGACTTAAATTGAAGAAAGTAGGGAAAACCACTAGACCATTCAAGTATGACCTAAATCAAATCCCTTACGATTTTACAGTGGAAGTGACAAATAGGTTCAAGGGATTAGAACTGATAGACAGATTTCCTGAAGAACAATGGATGGAGATTCATGACATTGTACAGGAGGCAGTGATCAAGACCATCCCCAAGAAATAGAAATGCAAAAAGGTTATCTGAAAAGGCCTTACAAATAGCTGAGAAAAGAAGAGAAGAGAAAGGCAAAGGAGAAAAAGAAAGAAATACCCATTTGAATGCAGAGCTCCAAAGGATAGCATGGAGAGATTAAAAAAGCTTTCCTCAGTGATCAATATAAAGAAATAGAGAAAAACAATAGAATGGGAAAGACTAGAGATCTCTTCAAGAAAATTAGAGATACCAAGGGAACATTTCATGCAAAGATGAGCACAATAAAGGACAGAAATGATATGAACCTTAACAGAAGCAGAAGACATAAGAAGAGGTGGCAAGAATACACAGAAGAACTGTACAAAAAAGATCTTCATGACCCAGATAACCACAATGGTGTGGTCTCTCTCCTAGAGCCAGACATCCTGGAATGTGAAGTCAAGTGGGCCTTAGGAAGCATCACTATGAACAAAGCTAGTGGAGTTGATGGAATTTCAGTTGAGCTATTTCAAATCCTAAAAGATGATGCTGTGGAAGTGCTGCACTCAATATGCCAGCAAATATGGAAAATGTAGCAGTGGCCACAGGACTGGAAAAGGTCAGTTTTCATTCCTTTTCATTCCAATCCCAAAGAAAGGCAAAGCCAAAGAATGTTCAAACTACTGCACAATTGCACTCATGTCACACAC
The DNA here is from genome assembly GCF_003369695.1 of Bos indicus x Bos taurus. Lineage (NCBI taxonomy): Eukaryota > Metazoa > Chordata > Mammalia > Artiodactyla > Bovidae > Bos > Bos indicus x Bos taurus. The sequence goes on along the minus strand of NC_040087.1, from coordinate 16,957,069 downwards.
TAACAAAGTAATGCTCAAAATTCTCCAAGCCAAGTTTCAACAGTTCGTGAACTGTGAACTTCCAGATGTTCAAGCTGGATTTAGAAAAGGCAGAGGAACCAGAGATCAAATTGCCAATACCCACTGGATTGTTGAAAAAGTAAGAGAGTTCCAGAAAACATCTACTTTTGCTTTATTGACTATGCCAAAGCCTTTGACCGTGTTGATCACAACAAACTGTGGAAAATTTTTCAAGAGATGGGAATACCAGACCACCTGACCTGCCTCCTGAGAAATCTGTATGCAGGTCAAGAAGCAACAGTTAGAACCGGACATGAAACAACAGACTAGTTCCAAATTGGGAAAGGAGTACATCAAGGCTGTATATTGTCACCCTGCTTATTTAACTTATATGCAAAGTACATCATGCAAAATGCCAGGCTGGATGAAGCACCAGCTGGAATCAAGATTTTCAGGAGAAATATCAATAACCTTAGATACACAGATGACACCACACTTATGGCAGAAAGCAAAGAACTAAAGAGCCTCTTGATGAAAGTGAAAGAGTGAAAAAGTTGGCTTAAAACTCAACATTCAGAAAACTAAGATCATGGCATCTGGTCCCATCACTTCATGGCAAATTGATGCGGGGACAATGGAAACAGTGAGAGACTTTATTTTGGTGGGTTCCAAAGTTACTGCAGATGGTGATTGCAGTCATGAAATTAAAAGACACTTGCCCTTTGGAGGAAAAGCTATGACCAACCTAGACAGCATATTAAAAATCAGAGACATTACTTTACCAACAAAAGTCCATCTAGTCAAAGCTATGGTTTTTCCAGTAGTCATATATGGATGTAAGAGCTGGACTATAAAGAAAGCTGAGCACCGAAGAATTGATGCTTTTGAACTGTGGTGTTGGAGAAGACTCTTGAGAGTCCCTTGGACTGCAAGGAGATCCAACCAGTCCATCCTAAAGGGGATCAGTCCTGGGTGTTCATTGGAAGGACTGATGTTGAAGCCGAAATTCCAATACTTTGGCCACCTGATGTGAAGAACCAACTCAGATGCTAGGAAAGATTGAAGGCAGGAGAAGGGGATGACAGAGGAGGAGATGGTTGGATGGCATCACCGACACAATAGACATGAGTTTGAGTAGGCATCAGGAATTGGTGATGGTCAGGGAAGCCTGGCATGCTGCAAACCATGGGGTCACAAAAGTGTTGGACACGACTGAGCAACTGTACTAACTATGTATATATATATATATGTATAGCTATCTCACATCACACGCATGCATGCTCAGTCATGGGCAACTCTTACAAACCAAAGGACTGTAGCCCACCAGGCTCCTCTGTCCCTGGGATTTTCCAGGCAAGAGTACTGGCGTGGGTTGTCATTTCCAGCTATATATTTGACCCTCACCCAGTGCCTGCCTTTCCATGGGGAAATTGAATATAGGGGAGCTGAAGCTTCATTTTGTCTCACTTATCATATAAGTATATGCAGATACCTTTTTAGTAAATAAATGTTCCAACAAATAAAAAATAATATTCTAATATTTTCTGTACTCTGAATAGAGTAATAATTATTCATGTTTACCCTTTCCTCAAAAATTTGATATAATGATTTCTCAATTCTGTTTAGCTCTTTAAACTTTCAAAGTGACTTCACATATAAAAGTTTTATCAAAGCCTATATCCTAGAGCTTGATGCTGAACATTTTATACCAAAAGATAGATGGTCTAGAGTCTCTGTTGTGGGTGGATTGAGTGAGATGATTATTTCCATTTTGCAAATGGAGTCAGTGAGGTTCTTAAAGTTGGATGGATTTGCCCAGAAGCTTACAGCCAGTAAGGACCATCTCAACTGTCATTGGATCTCTGTATTCCTGAGTCCTAATTCATAAGACTAATCCTGAGGCAGAAAATAATTACAAAAATCTAAGCGTCATATTTTAAAGCATAGCTCATTTCTTACCAAAAAGGAAATTGGTTTTGTAGAACATAAATAACAACCTTAACCCAAAGATGAGCTATTTGAGGAATCTGTCCTTTTATATTACTTTTGAAGGCATACAAATACAAATATGGCAGAGGTTCATCTTTTTAATAATCTCTGTAGCAGTGTTTGTCAAAATTGAAATGTCAGTTTCATTCACTTAGTCTTTTTAAAATGGAGCAAGAATATTTTCTTTTCTACTATCTTTGTCTTTTAGCTTATCAACAGCTCCTTCCCTTTAGATTACAGACTCTTCTATCCCCTGCCTTCAAGCAAAATAATTTGAGATGTAAGGTAAATTTCTCAAGCCCAATAATCTCTTCATGGCTTTGTTTATCCTTCCAGGGAATGATTAATACATGGAGATTTTTAAACATGGAGGTTTTGCTGAAAACCGTTTGTTACCCAGGCATTCCTCTTCAGCCACAAAAGTTTAAAATGAAAGGAAAGCCTCACTTCTTTTCAGTTTTCCAGAAAACAACACAGCCTTGAAGTGCTTATCTCTGGTTTACAATGCAATAAGACCGGAGAACACAAAGTAAACTTGCGGGCATCTAGGTGATTCCATAGAGACTCAGACTCACAGATCTAGCCCTAGGAGAGAATTTAAAGTCTGATAATGCAATCTTAGCCATCTACCAAGACTGCCTATTTTAAAAATAACTTTTCCATCTACCATCTCATCTGAATGTACATATGACAATATTTCATGTACTTTTATGCTCCTTTTTTTTTTTTTTCCTAAGGCATTTCCCAGGATGTTCTATAGACCTGCTCGTGCCCCTAGGACCATGGATGAAGTACCACAATACTACTTATCCTTGTGATCCCTGAATCTCACTTTCTTGAGTGATAAAATGGACCCCACTCTCCAGAGTTCCCATTTTATCTCTCATATGTATGGTTACTATTTACCTCTGCTTGGTCTGAACTTGGGAATGGATTTGGAATCATTTTTGTGACTCTCTGTCCCTTTTATTTTGGCAACAATGGCTTACCACCCATCAACACACTTACATCACTGTCACTGCAGATGAGACAAAAACATTATTTTTAACAGATTTTGAGTTCCATAGAACATTTATTGGCTAAATTAACTTGGTGCACTAAAGATGTTAGGATAGCCCTGGGGACAGATTACAAGTTTACTCTTAGAACAGAGTCCATTAAATTCCCACTGACTGTTTTGATGGTATCAGTTCTGATACCTATCCACAGCATGGCAATTAAGCTCTCTGGATTGTGGCAGAATTGTGCCTTCATAGTATCTGCTTGGACTATTTTATATGCTAAATTTCTTAAAAAGGAAATCTCTTTATTACCTCAGAGACTAAAGCCCTGATAAATAACATCCTGTACACTTAATTCTGAACCCTGGAGACGGCTTTAGAGAGATTTTCTAGTATTACAATGTAAACAATATTAAGAGTTAAAACATTAAAATATAACTCTAATGATTTAGAAAACAGAGGGTCTTTTTTATTAGAAGGAACTACAAATCAGTGAGCTCATGATATAAATACGATAAATAAAGATGTTTCTTTTATTATGCAGTGACTAATATTGATAATATACTTTTCAGATAACATATAGGAATGTGTTGCCAGGCACTGTGTCTTCTACTATAATGTCTCTTCTGAAGCCTATGAATCAAGAAGTAATTCTGACCTCCAGATCTTGATTATTTAAGACAAGCACATTTTGTAAGGCTATAGCTGCTGTATATAGTGATTCTTCTGATGGATTTAGGCAAGGTCAACTGAAAGTCTCCCAGAAAGGATTTGCCATTCTAGATGCCATAAACAGCATTCATCATTCATGGGAAGAAATCAAAATACTAACAATTAGAGGAATTTTGGAAGTTTATTACCACCTTCATGGATGATCTTGGGGGGTCCAACACTTCAGTGAAGGAAGTAACTGCAGATGTGGTAGAAACAGTAAGAAAAGTAGAATTAGAAGTGGAGCCTGAACACGAGACTGAATTGCTGCAAATCTCATGATGAGACTTTCACTGATGAGGAGTTGCTTCCTATGATGAGCAAAGAAAGTGGTTTCTTGAGATGAAATCTACCAGTGAAGATGCTGTGAAGATTGTTGAAATGACAACAAAGGACTTCGAATATATTACATTAAATTAGTTGAGTGGCAACAGGGTCAGAGATGATTGATTCCAATTTTGAAAGAAATTCTACTGTGGGTTCAGTTCAGTTCAGTCACTCAGTCGTGTCCGACTCTTTGAGACCCCATGAATCGCAGCACACCAGGCCTCCCTGTCCATCACCATCTCCCGGAGTTCACTCAAACTCACGTCCATGGAGTCGGTGATGCCATCCAGCCATCTCATCCTCTGTCGTCCCCTTCTCCTCCTGCCCCCAATCCCTCCCAGCATCAGAGTCTTTTCCAATGAGTCAACTCTTCGCATGAGGTGGCCAAAGTACTGGAGTTTCAGCTTCAGCATCATCCCTTCCAAAGAACACCCAGGGCTGATCTCCTTCAGAATGGACTGGTTGGATCTCCTTGCAGTCCAAGGGACTCTCAAGAGTCTTCTCCAACACCACAGTTCAAAAGCATCAATTCTTCGGTGCTCAGCTTTCTTCAAATTGCTATCAAACAGCACTATGGGGGGGGAACTATAATGCAAGGGGGACTTCCCTGGTGGTCCAGTGGCTAAAACTCCACACTACCAATGCAGGGAGTCTGGGTTCAATCCCTGGTCAGAGAACTAGATCCCTCATGCCAAAGACCTGATGCAGCCAAATAATTTTTTTTTTTTAAACATTACTTGGTACAGAGAAATCACTCATGAAAAGAAAGAAAGTGAAAGTGAAAACACCCAGTCATATCCAACTCTTTGCGACCCCATGGACTGTAGCCTACCAGGCTTCTCTGTCCATAGGATTTTCCAGGCAAGAGTACCAGAGTGGGTTGCCATTTCCTTTTCCAGAGGATCTTCCCGAGATCGAACCCAGGTCTCCCACATTGCGGGCAGACACTTTACCATTTGAGCGTCTTTCATCAGGGAAGCTCATGAAAAGAAGAGTCAATTGAAGCAGCAAACTTCAATGCTGTCTTATTTAAAAAATTGTCAGACCTGTCCTTCAGCAACCACCACCCTAATCAGTCAACAGACATCACACTGAGGCAAGACCCTCTACCAGCAAAAACATTACGATTCACTGAAGACTCAGATGATGTTTATTATTTTTCAGCAGAAAACTTTTTTTTTTTTTTTTCATTTTTTGATGCTGTGGTGCAGCATGCAGAATCTTAGTTCCCCAACCAGGGATCGAAACTGTGACCACTGCAGTGGATGTCTGGAGCCCTAACCACTGGACTACAGGAGACTAACCAGTGAAAAACTATTTTTAAATTAAGGCAAATGAAGTGAAACTCATTCAATCATGTCTGACTCTTTGAGACCCCATGAACTATACAGTCCCTGGAATTCTCCAGGCCAGAATACTGGAGTGCGTAGCCTTTCCCTTCGCCAGGGGATCTTCCCAACCCAAAGATCAAACCCAGTTCTTCCATATTGCAGGCAGATTCTTTACCAGGTGAGCCACAAGGGAAGCCATAGTTGTGTGACTTGGTTTATTGCAGTGGTTGGAATGAAACCTGCAATATCTCCCAGCGTAGTTATTCTTAACACTTTTAACTTTTATACTAGGGTTAAAAGTGACCCATGTATCACCCTATCAGTAGTACATTGCTGTATATTTGTCTGTACAGTTACTTTTCTGGTGAGATTTATACTGTCCTATACTTTTGTGTTACTGGTTGGCATCTTTTCATTTCAACTTCAAGAACTCCCTATAGCACTTCTTACAGTGGTAATGAACTCTTTCAAGTTTTTGTTTCTCTGGAGAAGTCTTTTTCTCACATTTATCTGTTAAATATAGTTTTGCTATCTATAGTAATCTTAGTTGGCAGGTTTTTTTTTTTTTTTTTTTTTTTAATATATATGTCTCCCACTCTTCCCAGTTTGGCAGGGTTTCTGCTGAGAAATTTATGGATCATCTTCTGGGAGTTTCCAGGTGAGTAGCTTTTTTTTTTTTTTTGCTACTTTAAAAACTCTTTGTCTTTTGAAATTTAATTATAATGTGTCTCAGTGTAGACTTTAGTCTATTTGGGATCCTTTGGGATTCATTAATCTGGATGTTTAATATGGATTCATTAATCTGGATGGCAGTTTTCCACCATTATTTCTTTAAATATGCCCCTCTCTTTTTCTCTTTTGCTTTTGGGGATATCATGATGTGTACTTAGATTCTGTTGACTTTATTCCATAAGTCTCATAGGCTTTCTTTGCTTTTTTTTAATCCTTATTTTTATGTGCCGCCCCGCCCCAGGATATTCTCAAACGACTTATTTTTGCATTTGTTGATTCTTCTGCTTGGTCAAGTCTGCTATAGAAGCTCTGTATTATTTTTTTTCAGTTCAGTCATTGTATTCTTCAGGTTCAGAATTCGTTTTTCTTTTTTTTCTGGTCTCTACCTCTTTGCTAAACTACACATCTTGCTTCATGCCTTGTTTTCATGATTTTGTTTAGCTGTCTATTTTTTTTTATAGTTCACTGAATTTAAGACTGTTATTTTGATTTCTTTGTCAGGCAGTTCTTAGAGCTCCATTTCTTTAAGGTCACTGTTAGAGCTTTACTTTGCTTCTTCAATGGTGTTATGTTTCCCTGATTCTATGGCCCTTGTAGCCTTGTGTCAGTGTCTGCACATTTGAAAAACCAGTCATCTTTTCTTGTCCTTAGCTGGATTTCAGCAGATACTCTGGCCAGAGATTCAGAGTGGGCCAGCTGGCAGGCTGCAGGCAGTTGGCTCCCATGGTCCATAGGGAGGCAGGTCTGCTGCTGGGTCCTCAGGTGAGCAGACCTGTCACTGAAGGCTGCTTTCAGGGCCTCAGGCCAGCTATCAAGACCTGCCCACTGGCTGTTAAGAGTCCTTGCCCATTTGCTATGTTCTCAGCTACCCCTTGGGTATCTAGGTGTGCCACCTTAGTGTTCTGGGTGAGGATGACAGAAGCAAACATCTCAGGTACCCAGAGTTTAAGGAAGTCAAACATTAATGCTGTTCTCTCTTTCCTGTGCAGAATTTGTGCCTGAGATGACCTCTTTCGAGTGCTATGCTGTGCAGCCTGGGGGAGAGGTGATGTGGGTGAAATAAAACTGTTCTTCTTATACTTTTCAATTTTTTAAAAATTGTTTATGCTTCACAGAGGTGCCATAATCTTTCATCTGAATTCCAGAGCTCTCATGACAGTATCTGTATCTGCAAATGGTTGTTAAATTTGTGTTTCTGTGGGGCATGAGGACTGGAACCTCCTATTTAAGGCATCTTGCTGATGTCACCCCCCTTCTTACTCCTTATAACACTATTACAAGTGCTGTTTTTTTCCAATACAATAAATGTTCTATTTTTAATCAAAATTCTTGCAAGATATGAAAAAAAGAAATTTTAATAAAGCCAAACTTTGAACTATATATTCCAACTGATATCACTTTAATATCAGCCTTCCTTACAAAACAATAGAAATGGACCACTTTTTTATTAGTGGGGATTTCTTAACATACAGATGTTCTTTAGAAAGAAGAAATTTCTACCATATCCCTTTCTCTTCTGAAAACCCTAGTAATTCAGAAAGTGCTTTGTCAATACTTGTGTCTTTGACAAGAAGGCAAGTTTAACTATAAGACTGCCTCTGAAGCCCAGTTTAACTTGGAAAGAGTTAATCACTCTGAGTCAAGAGTCTTGTTCAAACTCTTTTAGATTTAAAAATCACAGAGCTCAAAAATACGAAACTAAAACAGTCTAAAGAAAAATATTAGAGGGACTTCCCTGGTGGCCCAGTGGTTAAGAATCCACCTTTCAATTTCTCCCAGCCTCTCCCTCCCCGGTTATGTCGACAAGTCCATTCTCTACATCTGTGTCTACATTTCTTCTCTGTAAATAGGTTCATCAGTACTATTTTTCTAGATTCCACATGCGTGCATTAACGTACAGTATTTGTTTTTCTCTTTCTGACTTACTTCATGACAAATGTGCACTATCACGTGTGAAACAGATAGCTGGCGGGAAGTGCTGTGTCGCACGAGAGCCCAGCCTGGTGCTGTGTGATGACCTAGAGGGTGGGATACAGTGGGGGGAAGGAGGCTCAAGAGGGAAGGGATATACATATAATTATGACTGATTCTCACTGATGTACGGCAGAGACCACCAGAATATTGTAAGGCAATTATCCTTTAATAAAAAAAAAAAAAGAAAAGAAATTTGCCTTCCAATGCAGGAGATGCAGGTTCGATCCCTGGTTGGGGAAACTAAGATCCCACATGCAGGGCAACCAGAAAGCCTGTGTGCAGAAGCTAAAATCTGATGCAGCCAAATAAACAAACACTAAATATATGTATATTAGAAATACCAGGTGAATTACTTAGTCATACTTTTGCTGAGTTTGGAGAACACTTCCAAACACCAAGATGTTGAAATAAAGGGACAGGGGGGCAGGGTGGAAGAACCAGAAGAGATAATCAGAAGTACCAAATGTACTAAGATGTCCCATAGACTCAGAAACTCTGATTGTGGTAAGTAGAATAATGTGACGTGAGGATAACTGATTATTTTTCCTTCTAAAAAGAATCAGTGATAGCAAGACATATGTTTTGTGAGAGCTATATTCAGAGCATTACCTAGGATGGAAGTTAAGGATGAAGTGAAGAACTCAGAGATGGCTCTGTGACCAAAATTATTACCTTGTTCAGTCTCAGTTTCAATCTTATTCATAATCCTAGTAAATGCTACTCTTGTGATAACGCCAAACCCCAAGGCAACTTTCACATGGAATTGTTTGCTGGAGTTATTCTTAGTTGACCTACTTTTAACTGCCAAGAGGAAGGGTGAATATTTGTGTCACACCGCATTCTTCCTCAAAATGCACTTCTTTCCTTTCAGTGAGGTACAGCAGAAAGAACATTAGCGTCTCTGTGAGCTACATGTCTGTGAGCTTCACTTTTGTTATCTGTAAAATGGGGAGAATGAGTCTGTGTAGGGTTATTGGGAGGTGTAAATAAGGTAATAAAAACCAAGCATGTTGGATGCGAAGATGCTTAATAAATGGCAGTATTCTATTTCCAGTGGGTCTTGAGTTTAGTGAGCAATTAATTTCCTTCAAGACATTGGGAGATAAGAGTCACAAATTCATTTCTCAAAAGAATATTTACATTTTAACAAGAGGCTCCAAGGATTTACAAGACTACAGGGTACCAAGCACATTGACAAAGGTGGAATTTTGGATGCTGTTCAACACATATTTGCTGAGTGTCTCTTCTTTGCTAGTACTGAAAACACAAAGATTAATACTGTGGTACTTGTCCTTAAAGAAGGTAGAACAGACTATTGGACAAACTGGTATCTCTTTCCTATCTCAGAGGACAGCAACAGAACACCACACAGAGGAGGACAGAAAATCGACTCTTGGTGTAATGAAGGAAAAGATTACACTCTTAGGAGAAGGGAAGGGAAACGAGGAGAAAAGGATTTTCTTCTAACAGACCTTTCTGTTGTGGATTTGGGGATAGGAAGACTAATCTTCTGGACCCTGCCCTGATACTTATGAACATGGGCATTTGGGCTCCTGGATACCCTGGCACTAGAGTTTTTAATTTGTACAAGGACTGTCTTCTGCATTGATAGCATTGTTGACTCTAGAAAGTTGAGAAGTATGTTTCAGATCAAACTCAAGTAGAAAGGTGAGTGCTAGTTGCATAGAAACAGTTTTGGCACAAGCAACAGATATAAAGGGACTCTTCCAACTTCTCATTGCTCAGCCTAGTTCATTAGAGTGGAGAGGGGGAGAATGTCTACCAAAAAATTATATCTAGGAAGAAATATCTGAAGTATAGCTGGTTCTATACCTTAGAATACTGAAAAGGAAAGTGAGAAATTCCAGCAGTAGTAAACAGATATTGGTCATCATAATTTCTTTTGGCTCTGAAACAAATTACTACAAATTTAATGGCTATGCTAAGTCACTTCAGTCGTTTCCGACTCTGTGTGACCCCATAGACGGCAGCCCACCAGGCTCCCCTGTCCCTGGGATTCTCCAGGCAAGAACACTGGAGTGGGCTGCCATTAAAACATCGCAAATCTATCTTACAATCCTGAAGGTCAACATCTGAAATTTGCCTCACTGGGCTAAAGATAAGATGTCAGTGGAGTTAAGCCTTTCTGGTTCTCATGGAGAATCTTTTGCTTAAGCTTTTTTTTTTTTTTTCCTAGCTTCTAGAGGCCACCTAACTTCCATGGTACCCTTCCTCCATCTTCAAAGCCTGAAACTGAACATATTCAAATCTCCCTCTCACTTTGATGTCTGATGCCATGATCATATCTCCTTCATTGACCCTCACTTTCTCTCTCCTTCCTAAGAGAACTGTGAGATTACATGGACTCTACTTAGATAATCAAAAATCATTACCCCATTTCACAATTCTTAATTACATGTACAAAGCCCTTTTTGCTAACCATTGCAAGATCATGTATTCATCTATTTCAGAGATTAGAATTTGGATATCTTTGAAAGCCCATTATTCTGCATACGACAGCCAGGATCTGAGAAGGTGGATATAAGCATTACCAGAAGTATAAAAATAAACATTGTGATGAGCAAAACTGGGATTTTGGCTTTGCCTTCTTACCATCAAATAAACACATTTGCCTTTTCACCTGGTGAGTAAGCAGATCCCCCACAATAAACTATTTTTAGCTCCAGTGCCGATGGGAGAGGGACCCTATTTTGGGAGATACCATAGGAGCCTGCTATTCATCTGAGGATGCTCAGTCCCTTATCTTACTGGTAACCTTGACTCTTTATATGTTTACTCCTGAATGGCCTCTTGCCTTGTTCATAACGTCATCCACCGAGTAGGTGATCATAGTTGCTTTCTCTATCTATCCTTTGGTTTTCTTCACCCTACTCCTGATACCCAAGGTAGTGAGCTCAGATTTCCCCCATCTTTGGCTCTACCTAGACATGCACTCACAGCAAATTAGCATCCTTCCTCTAGGTCTCACCATTCACTGGAAGAATCATGAAGCAGCACTCAGTGCTACACCATTTCACTTCCTTGTTTCCCAGACACAATGGCATTCTTCTCCTATGCAGACATTTCACTGGAGATACTATGCTGGAGACAGTTTCCACAGGTTGCCTAGTCACCAGGCATCCACTTGCATTGTATAAAAACTGTGTATCTAGACCTCTGGCTGGCAAGAAAGCACAAATATCTACAGGAAGCTCTTAAGGACATTTCCTATTAGCTTCAAATCTGACCAAGACAAGGAACTGAAGACAATAGATATTAAATATCCCCACTTTCACTTCTAAGAGTTGCCAGTGAACAGAGATTATCTCCTCTTTGCAAATTTTGTCTTCCTTCATGACAAAAGTACATCGGTTTAGATTTGTTCTATACCCTTTGCCTCCATCCCAAATGATCTCAGATGCTTTCCTTGTGGCTCAGATGGTAAAGAATCTGCCTGCAATGCAGGAAACCCAGATTTGATCCCTGGGTCAGGAAGATCCCCTGGAAAAGGGAATGGCAACCCACTCCCATATTCTTGCCTAGAGAATCCCTATGGACAGAGGAGCCTGGCCAGATATACTCTTTTGCATCAAAGAGCTGGACACGATTGAATGACTCACACTTCCACTTTCTGTTTGGAAAATGAAGTCCTCCTAGCAGTCAAGCAGAAGAAACTCAGAAGTGTAGGTGAGTTAGTATCCCACAAGGCAACACTCAAGTAATGGGGCTTGAAAGCCAATATATAAAAGGATCTTCTATTCATCCCTTTAATAGACTTGTAAGATTCACCCTTTACTATCCTGTAGAAAATCCTAAAATGACTGAGGACAGTTGGTTCTCTCTCAAAAATACTAAGTTTTATAATACACGCCTGTGTTGGCTTTCCCTCTATTTTATTCCCCCCAGTCTGTCACACCTACTCATTTCCTAAAGAAACTAGATTCAGTAAGCTTTCATCTAAGGCTCTGGTTTTAGGATAAGAGAGTTGCTATCAGAAATAGTCCAAGAAAGCAATTCCTGAGGATCAGGCTTTGGAACTGAATCTGCTTCCTGTCGGAGAGCAATAGTAACCCCACAGGCAGTGTTAAGTGGATTGGTGAAAACCCCCTGGTATGGAGTACCTTCAAATTCAGTGAGATTCTGGTTTTCCCAGCTATGAGAAGTTCCTTCCTTTCCCTATTTTATTCACTCTGATCGCACACTCCTGCTTAGTTCATGCATAAACTACTTCTATACAAAACTTGATCTAAAGCCCAGGCTAAAGCAATATGTAAGTCATAGCACGTGACACCTTGCACAAGAGGCTAAAGCTCTTCATGTCACTCAATAAAACCCAAAGACCTAGACCTAATTTGTAAGCTGCTGAATTATCTAGCTCCTACACATTTCTAACCTCACGGGGCAGAGATTGCTAATTGTCTCCTCAATATCTATTCTTTCCTATTTTCCTACTGAAACTATCTTCATGTTAGGAGGGTAGGTAATTCACCTATCTAAAAACACATTGCTCACATGGCCACACATCTCCTTCTTTACAGCTAGGGTGTTCACGTGATACAGCTAATTCATGGCCAATAAGCATAAGTTGCTGAATAGCTTCCCAGCTGGAAAATAAGTAGATAAAACCTTTAAAGAAATGGACTCAGTTCTCATGAGGCCTTTGAATTTTCATTTTTTACTTTCTCCCTGCCTGAAAGCCAGCAGGGAAAACAGGAGTAGATCAACCATCTTTATCACAGGGCAAAATGTGCATTGAATTTAGGCTAAGATTGGTTGAGAGAAAAGCTAGAAAGGATCTGGGTTCCCAATGGTATCATGGAGCTTCTGTATCAGTTTGTGTACCTAATGCAAATAAAATCCCCATTTCATTGTATGCGTGTATGTTAAGTCACTTCAGTCGTGTCCAACTCTTTGCAACCCTATGGACTGTAGCCCACCAGGTTCCTCTGTCTGTGGGATTCTCCAGACAAGGATACTGGAGTGGGTTGCCATGCCCTCCTTTAAAGGATCTTCCTGACCCAGGGATAGAATCCCTGTCTCTTACATCTCCTGCACTGGCAGGCAGATTCCTTTACCACTAGCGCCACGTGGGAAGCCCTCCCATTGGATTAAGCCACTTTTGTAAATATAATTTTCAGTGTGTGCAGCTAATTCTACCTGATGACTCTATTCCAGTTCTACTGAGCTCTTTTTCAATCCTCAAACACACCTGTCTCAGATTTGGTACTTATTGTTTCCCCTATCTGGAGAATTCTTTCCCCAGATGTTCACACAACTCATGCCTTAACTTCATCCAGGTCTTACTTACATGCCACTTCATGAAGAAGATTTCCTTAATGATTCTACCTAAGCTCCCTCTCCAACTTCTTCACTTCTTTTCCCTTACCATGCTTTGTTTCTCAATCACTTACTAGCCTTGACATAACTTTTATTTATTAGTTAATTTTTATTTATTTCTTTTTTTATTGGGGCATAGTTGCTTTACAATGGTGTGTTAGTTTCTGCTGTACAATGAAGTGAATCCGCTATATGTATACATATATCCCCTCCCTCTTTGTTCTCCCTCCCACCCCACCCTCTTCCCACAGAGCACTGAGCTGAGCTCCCTGTGCTATTACAGCAGGTTCCCACTGTCTGTCTATTTTACACATGGTAGTGGATATATGTCAACCCCAGTCTTCCAATTCACCCCACCTCTGCTTCCCTTCCGTGTTCACACATCCATTCTCTACATCTATGTCTCTGTTCCTGCCCTGCAAACAGGTTCATCTTTGATATTTTTCTAGATTCCACATACATGCATTAATATACAATATTTGATTTTCTCTTTCTGACTTATTTCACTCTATATGACAGACTCTAGGTCCATTCACGTCTCTACAAATGACACAATTTTGTTCCTTTTTATGGCTGTGTAATATTCTGTTGTATATAGGTACCACATCTTCTTTATCCATTCATAAATTGATACAGTCACTATGGAGAAAAGCATGGAGGTTCTTTTTTTTTTTTTTTTTTTCTCTAATTTTATTTTATTTTTAAACTTTACATAATTGTATTAGTTTTGCCAAATATCAAAATGAATCCGCCACAGGTATACATGTGCTCCCCATCCCGAACCCTCCTCCCTCCTCCCTCCCCATACCATCCCTCTGGGCCGTCCCAGTGCACCAGCCCCCAGCATCCAGCATCATGCATCGAACCTGGACTGGCAACTCGTTTCCTACATGATATTTTACATGTTTCATTGCCATTCTCCCAAATCTTCCCACCCTCTCCCTCTCCCACAGAGTCCATAAGACTGTTCTATACATCAGTGTCTCTTTTGCTGTCTCGTACACCGGGTTATTGTTACCATCTTTCTAAATTCCATATATATGCGTTAGTATACTGTATTTATGTTTTTCCTTCTGGCTTACTTCACTCTGTATAATAGGCTCCAGTTTCATCCACCTAATTAGAACTGATTCAAATGTATTCTTTTTAATGGCTGAGTAATACTCCATTGTGTATATGTACCACAGCTTTCTTATCCATTCATCTGCTGATGGACATCTAGGTTGCTTCCATGTCTTGGCTATTATAAACAGTGCTGCGATGAACATTGGGGTACACGTGTCTCTTTCCCTTCTGGTTTCCTCAGTGTGTATGCCCAGCAGTGGGGTTGCTGGATCATAAGGCAGTTCTATTTCCAGTTTTTTAAGGAATCTCCACACTGTTCTCCATAGTGGCTGTACTAGTTTGCATTCCCACCAACAGTGTAAAAGGGTTCCCTTTTCTCCACACCCTCTCCAGCATTTATTATTTGTAGACTTTTGGATCGCAGCCATTCTGACTGGTGTGAAATGGTACCTCATAGTGGTTTTGATTTGCATTTCTCTGATAATGAGTGATGTTGAGCATCTTTTCATGTGTTTGTTAGCCATCTGTATGTCTTTTTTGGAGAAATGTCTATTTAGTTCTTTGGCCCATTTTTTGATTGGGTCGTTTATTTTTCTGGAGTTGAGCTGTAGGAGTTGCTTGTATATTTTTGAGATTAGTTGTTTGTCGGTTGCTTCATTTGCTATTATTTTCTCCCATTCTGAAGGCTGTCTTTTCACCTTGCTAATAGTTTCCTTTGATGTGCAGAAGCTTTTAAGGTTAATTAGGTCCCATTTGTTTATTTTTGCTTTTATTTCCAATATTCTGGGAGGTGGGTCATAGAGGATCCTGCTGTGATGTATGTCGGAGAGTGTTTTGCCTATGTTCTCCTCTAGGAGTTTTATAGTTTCTGGTCTTACGTTTAGATCTTTAATCCATTTTGAGTTTATTTTTGTGTATGGTGTTAGAAAGTGGTCCAGTTTCATTCTTTTACAAGTGGTTGACCAGATTTCCCAGCACCACTTGTTAAAGAGATTGTCTTTAATCCATTGTATATTCTTGCCTCCTTTGTCGAAGATAAGGTGTCCATATGTGCGTGGATTTATCTCTGGGCTTTCTATTTTATTCCATTGATCAATATTTCTGTCTTTGTGCCAGTACCATACTGTCTTGATAACTGTGGCTTTGTAGTAGAGCCTGAAGTCAGGTAGGTTGATTCCTCCAGTTCCATTCTTCTTTCTCAAGATCGCTTTGGCTATTCGAGGTTTTTTGTATTTCCATACAAATTGTGAAATTATTTGTTCTAGCTCTGTGAAGAATACTGTTGGTAGCTTGATAGGGATTGCGTTGAATCTATAAATTGCTTTGGGTAGTATACTCATTTTCACTATATTGATTCTTCCAATCCATGAACATGGTATATTTCTCCATCTATTAGTGTCCTCTTTGATTTCTTTCACCAGTGTTTTATAGTTTTCTATATATAGGTCTTTAGTTTCTTTAGGTAGATATATTCCTAAGTATTTTATTCTTTCCGTTGCAATGGTGAATGGAATTGTTTCCTTAATTTCTCTTTCTGTTTTCTCATTATTAGTGTATAGGAATGCAAGGGATTTCTGTGTGTTGATTTTATATCCTGCAACTTTACTGTAGTCATTGATTATTTCTAGTAATTTTCTGGTGGATTCTTTAGGGTTTTCTATGTAGAGGATCATGTCATCTGCAAATAGTGAGAGTTTTACTTCTTCTTTTCCAATTTGGATTCCTTTTATTTCTTTTTCTGCTCTGATTGCTGTGGCCAAAACTTCCAAAACTATGTTGAATAGTAATGGTGAAAGTGGGCACCCTTGTCTTGTTCCTGACTTTAGAGGAAATGCTTTCAATTTTTCACCATTGAGGATAATGTTTGCTGTGGGTTTGTCATATATAGCTTTTATTATGTTGAGGTATGTTCCTTCTATTCCTGCTGTCTGGAGAGTTTTTATCATAAATGGATGTTGAATTTTGTCAAAGGCTTTCTCTGCATCTATTGAGATAATCATATGGTTTTTATTTTTCAATTTGTTAATGTGGTGTATTACATTGATTGATTTGCGGATATTGAAGAATCCTTGCATCCCTGGGATAAAGCCCACTTGATCATTGTGTATGATCTTTTTAATGTGTTGTTGGATTCTGATTGCTAGAATTTTGTTAAGGATTTTTGCATCTATGTTCATCAGTGATATTGGCCTGTAGTTTTCTTTTTTTGTGGGATCTTTGTCAGGTTTTGGTATTAGGGTGATGGTGGCCTCATAGAATGAGTTTGGAAGTTTACCTTCCTCTGCAATTTTCTGGAAGAGTTTGAGCAGGATAGGTGTCAGCTCTTCTCTAAATTTTTGGTAGAATTCAGCTGTGAAGCCGTCTGGACCGGGGCTTTTGTTTGCTGGAAGATTTTTGATTACAGTTTCAATTTCTGTGCTTGTGATGGGTCTGTTAAGATTTTCTATTTCTTCCTGGTCCAGTTTTGGAAAGTTGTACTTTTCTAAGAATTTGTCCATTTCTTCCACGTTGTCCAGTTTATTGGCATATAATTGTTGATAGTAGTCTCTTATGATCCTTTGTATTTCTGTGTTGTCTGTTGTGATCTCTCCATTTTCGTTTCTAATTTTGTTGATTTGATTTTTCTCCCTTTGTTTCTTGATGAGTCTGGCTAATGGTTTGTCAATTTTATTTATCCTTTCAAAGAACCAGCTTTTGGTTTTGTTGATTTTTGCTATGGTCTCTTTTGTTTCTTTTGCATTTATTTCTGCTCTAATTTTTAAGATTTCTTTCCTTCTACTAACCCTGGGGTTCTTCATTTCTTCCTTTTCTAGTTGCTTTAGGTGTAGAGTTAGGTTATTTATTTGACTTTTTTCTTGTTTCTTGAGGTGTGCCTGTATTGCTATGAACTTTCCCCTTAGGACTGCTTTTACCGTGTCCCACAGGTTTTGGGTTGTTGTGTTTTCATTTTCATTCGTTTCTATGCAAATTTTGATTTCTTTTTTGATTTCTTCTGTGATTTGTTGGTTATTCAGCAGCGTGTTGTTCAGCCTCCATATATGGAGGTTCTTTTAAAAAACTAAAAATAGAGCTACCATATGACCCAGCAATCCCACTACTGGGCATATACCCTGAGAAAACCGTAATTCTAAAAGACACATGCACCCCAATGTTCATCACCAGTCCATCCTAAAGGAAATCAACCCTGAATATTCATTGGAAGGACTGATGCTGAAGCTGAAGCTCCAAAACTTTAGCCACCTGATGTGAAGAGCCGACTCACTGGAAAAGACCCTGATGTTTGGAGAAGATTGAAGACAAAAGGAGAAGAGGGCAGCAGAGGAAGAGATGGTTAGATAGGATCACTGACTCAATGAACATGAACTTGAGCAAAGTCCAGGAGATAACGGAGGACAGGGAAACCTGGCATGAGGCAGTCCATGGGGTCGCAAAGAGTCGGACACAACTCAGCAACTGAACAACCACCACCCCAATGTTCATTGCAGCGCTATTTACAATAGCCAAATTCCCAAAACATAGAGCAGAAGTATGGATGGTGGATTCACAATAAATATCATTGAATGTGAGAGTAAATTGGGTACCAGAGGTAGGATTAATATCTCAGCAGCTGAAAATGAGGTTTTACTACCTTCCTCAACTCTGGATTCTCTTAAAAAGCAAGTTTTGACAAAACCAGATGCCCCACTACTCTCGCGGGGGAAAAAAAAAAAAACAAACAGGAAAACTATAGGCCCAAATCACTTACAGATAAAGACTCAAAATGCACAGTAAAATACTACCAGAATGAATCCAACAAAACATATAAAAAAGAGCATGTACTGTGAGCAAGTGGGATTTATCCCAGGAATGCAATGCTGTTTTAACATAAAAAAAACGGTCTCTATAAAACATCTTATTAATAAAAAACAAAACACATGATCACCTCGATATGTTTAGGGAAAACATTTGAAAAAATTCAATACCCCTTCATGATAAAGTAACACTCAATGAAACAGATATAGCTGGGAACTTTCAGTCTGATAAAGGATATCTCTAAAAACCCCACACCTTTGGGAGAAGGCAATGGCACCCCACTCCAGTACTCTTGCCTGGAAAATCCCATGGATGGAGGAGCCTGGTAGGCTGCAGTCCATGGGGTCGCTAAGAGTCAGACACAACTGAGTGACTTCACTTTCACTTTTCACTTTCATGCATTAGAGGAGGAAATGGCAACCCACTCCAGTGTTCTTGCCTGGAGAATCCCAGGGACGGTGGGGCCTGGTGGGCTGCCATCTATGGGGTCGCACAGAGTCGGACACAACTGAAGTGACTTAGCAGCAGCAGCAGCAACGTCATTACATGAAAGATTTAATATTTCCACCTAAGACCAGGAACAAGACAAGGATATTCATCCTTGCCACTTCTATTCAACATTGTACTGGAGGGTCTTGCAATTAGGAAGGAAAGAAGGAAGGACAGAAAGGTAACTGTAGAAACTAAAAAAGTAAACTATTTCTATTCTCAGAAGATGTAATCTAAAGAAAATCCTAAGGAAAGGAATACATTAAAAATTAGAATAAATGAGTTTAGGAAGGTTGTAGGACACATGATCAATACACACAAAACTGCTATCCCTATGTTTGCTATTAACAACATGAAAATGAAATTAAGAAAATAATTCCATTTAAAATAGTACCAAAAAGAGAAAAGAAAAATAATAATACTTAGGGATAATTTTAACCAAAAAAAAGCAAAACCTACACACTGAAAAATAAAATTCCTGAAAGTTTATTTTCCCAATGAAAAATATTCTGTGCTATTTCAGGGTTAGTGTGACATGAAGAGAAGAGACCAATCACAGAAGTAGACAGGATTTTGGTGACAGCCATAACAGGAGAATATATGGCACCATAACCTTCAAACCTCACAGGACCAGCACCAAATACCCCACGGGATGTCAGAAAGAGACTAAAGCAAATTTTAGTTTCATTTCAATGACAGAGAACCTCAGCCACTTTCTAGGCTATAATAGCAAAGTTTACTTGAAAATAAAGCCGTAAGTAAATAAAACTGAACACAATTTAATCTTTGAGAATTTAAGGAGTGCTTCAAGACCTAGTGTTTGGGTATTTTTACTATAGAGATTAGAGAAGTACATATGGTTTAAAGATGCCTATTTCATAAAATGCTACCACTCTATTTTTATTTCAAGTTAGGCATGAGGTTGTGTCTTGTGGTTTTTAATCTCAAAAAAGTTTCTCGTAGGTTCTTAATTAAGAATTATACTATCAAAAATATCATTCCAGTTTTTATATTCAACAAATAATGCATCAGTTAGGTTTTTTTTCTGAATGTGCCATTGTATTTTACCTAAGAAAGTTATAATTAAATTCTATAGTGGATTTTTAGAATCTTAACTAAACAATATTGATCCAAAAAAAAGGTGCATGCATCTATGAAATGTCATGAACCCGATGGTAATTATGTGTGAGACAAGATTATTTTCTATGTATTATTTATTTACCTTTTGCAGAGTTTATATAATGGCCACTGAAATAATTATTTTGAATAATTATTCCATAAAAGCAACATTGTTTTAATTTTACTAAATTCAGTTCAGTTCAGCTCAGTTGCTCAGTTGTATCTGACTCTTTGCAACCCCATGAACCGCAGCACGCCAGGCCTCCCTGTCCATCACCAACTCCCGGAGTTTACGCAAACCCATGTCCATCGAGTCGGTAATGCCATCCAACCATCTCATCCTGTCGTCCCCTTCTCCTTCTGCTCTTAATCTTTCCCAGCATCAGGGGTCTTTTCAAATGAGTCAGCTCTTCACATCAGGTGGCCAAAGTATTGGAGTTTCAGCTTCAACATCAGTCCTTCCAGTGAACACCCAGGACTGATCTCCTTTAGGATGGACTGGTTGGATCTCCTTGCAGTCCAAGGGACTCTCAATACTCTTCTCCAACACCACAGTTTCAAAGCATCAATTCTTCGGCGCTCAGCTTTCTTCACAGTCCAACTCTCACATCCATACATGACCACTGGAAAAACCATAGCCTTGACTAGATGGACCTTTGTTGGCAAAGTAATGTCTCTGCTTTTTAATATGCTGTCTAGGTTGGTCATAACTTTCCTCCCAAGGAGTAAGTGTCTTTTAATTTCATGGCCGCAATCACCATCTGCAGTGGTTTTGGAGCCCAGAAAAATAAAGTCAGCCACTGTGTCCACTGTTTCCTCAGCTATTTGCCATGAAGTGATGGGACCAGATGCCATGATCTTAGTTTTCTGAATGTTGAGCTTCAAGCCAACTTTTTCACTCTCCACTTTCACTTTCATCAAGAGGCGTTTTAGTTCCTCTTCACTTTCTGCCATAAGGGTGGTTTCATCTGCATATCTGAGGTTATCAATATTTCTCCCGCAATCTTGATTCCAGTTTGTGCTTATTCCAGTCCAGCGTTTCTCATGATGTACTCTGCATATAAGTTAAATAAGCAGGGTGACAATATACAGCCTTGACGTACTCCTTTTCCTATTTGGAACCAGTCTGTTGTTGAATGTCCAGGTCTAACTGTTGCTTCCTGACCTGCATACAGGTTTCTCAAGAGGCAGGTCAGGTGGTCTGGTATTCCCATCTCTTTCAGAATTTTCCACAGTTTATTGTGATCTACACAGTCAAAGGCTTTGGCATAGTCAATAAAGTAGAAATAGATGTTTTTCTGGAACTCTCTTGCTTTTTCAATGATCTAGCAGATGTTGGCAATTTGATCTCTGGTTCCTCTGCCCTTTCTAAAACCAGCTTGAACATCTGGAAGTTCATGGTTCACGTATTGCTGAAGCCTGGCTTGGAGAATTTTGAGCATTACTTTACTAGCGTGTGAGATGAGTGCAGTTGAGAGGTAGTTTGAGCATTTTTTGGCATTGCCTTTCTTTGGGATTGGAATGAAAACTGACCTTTTTCCAGTACTGTGGCCACTGCTGAGTTTTCTAAATTTGCTGGTGTATATATATATATTTTTTTTTTCTAAATTTCCTGGTGTGTGTGTGTATGTATATATATATATATTGAGTGCAGCACTTTCACAGCATCATCTTTCAGGATTTGAAATAGCTCAACTGGATTTCCATCACTTTCACTAGCTTTGTTCGTAGTGATGCTTCCTAAGGCCCACTTGACTTCTCATTCCAGGATGTCTGGCTCTAGGTGAGTGATCACACCATCGTGATTATCTGGGTCATGAAGATCTTTTTTGTATAGTTTTTCTGTGTATTCTTGTCACCTCTTCTTAATATCATCTGCTTCTGTTAGGTCCATACCATTTCTGTCCTTTATCGAGCCCATCTTTGCATGAAATGTTCCCTTGGTATCTCGAATTTTCTTGAAGAGATCTCTAGTCTTTCCCATTCTATTGTTTTCCTCTATTTCTTTGGACTGATCACTGAGGAAGGCTTTCTTATCTCTATTTGCTATTCTTTGGAATTCTGCATTCAAATGGGTATATCTTTCCTTTTCTCCTGTGCTTTTTGCTTCCCTTCTTTTCACAGCTATTTGTAAGGCCTCCTCAGACAGCCATTTTGCTTTTTTGCATTTCTTTTTCTTGGGGATGGTCTTGATTCCTGTCTCCTGTACAATGTCACATACTTCCATCCATAGTTCATCAGGCACTCTGTCTATCAGATCTAGTCCCTTAAATCTATTTCCTACTTCCACTGAACAGTCATAAGGGATTTGATTTAGGTCATACCTGAATGGTCTAGTGGTTTTCTCCACTTTATTCAATTTCAGTCTGAATTTGGCAATAAGGAGTTCATGATCCTAGCCACAGTCAGCTCCCAGTCTTGTTTTTGCTGACTGTATAGAGCTTCTCCATCTTTGGCTACAAAGAATATAATCAATCTGATTTCGATGTCGACCATCTGGTGATGTCCATGTGTAGAGTCTTCTCTTGTGTTGTTGGAAGAGGGTGTTTGCTATGACCAGTGCATTCTCTTGCTGCTGCTGCTGCTGCTAAGTTGCTTCAGTTGTGTCCAACTCTGTGTGACCCCATAGATGGCAGCCCACCAGGCTCTCCTGTCTCTGGGATTCTCCAGGCAAGAACACTGGAGCGGGTTGCCATTGCCTTCTCCAATGCATGAAAGTGAAAAGTTAAAGTGAAGTCGCTCAGTCATGTCCAACTCTTAGCAACCCCATGGACTGCAGCCTACCAGTCTCCTCCATCCATGGGGTTTTCCAGGCAAGAATACTGGAATGAAGTTCTCTTAGCGGAACTCTATTAGCCTCTGCCCTGCTTCATTCCGTATTCCAAGGCCAAATTTGCCTGTTACTCCAGGTGTTTCTTGATATCCTACCTTTGCATTCCAGTCCCCTATAATGAAAAGGACATCTTTTTTGGGTGTTAGTTCTAGAAGGTCTTGTAGGTCTTCATAGAACTGTTCAACTTCAGCTTCTTCAGCATTACTGGTTGGGATTACTGTGATATTGAATGATTTGCCTTGGAAACGAACAGAGATCATTCCATCTTTGAGATCGCATCCAAGTATTGCACTTCAGACTCTTTTGTTGACTATGATGGCTACTCCATTTCTTCTAAGGGATTCCTGCCCACAGTAGTAGATATAATGGTCATATGAGTTAAATTTACCCATTCCAGTCTATCTTAGTTCACTGATTCCTAGAATATCGATGTTCACTCTTGTTATCTCCTGTTTGACCACTTCCAATTTGCCTTGATTCCTGGACCTAACATTCCAGGTTCCTATGCAATATTGCTCTTTACAGCATCGAGCCTTGCTTCCATCACCAGTCCCATTCACAACTGGGTATTCTTTTTGCTTTGGCTCCATCCCTTCATTCTTTCTGGAGTTATTTCTCCATTGATCTCCAGTAGCATATTGGGCTCCTACTGACCTGGGGAGTTCATCTTTCAGTGTCCTATCTTTTTGCCTTTTCATATGTTCATGGGGTTCTCAAGGCAAGAATACTGAAGTGGTTTGCCATACCCTTCTCCAGTGGACCACATTCTGTCAGATCTCTCCACCATGACCCGCCTGTCTTGGGTGGCCCCACACGGCATGGTTTAGTTTCATTGAGTTAGACAAGGCTGTGTACCGTGTGATTACCGTGTGATCAGATTGGTAGTGTCTGTGATTGTAGTTTCTAAATTATAGCAGGTAAAATAGTCTTAAAATTATTTAAATAAAACCTTGGTTCATTAGGGCATACAATGGTACTATTGATAATCCACTATATACAATACATTTTAGCTTTTTTGAATTTCCTTCGAACATTTGAGAAGATAAAAGAAACTACTCCAAACTTGGGCTTCCATTGTCTGCCTGCCAATGCAGGAAACACAGGAGCTGTGGGTTTGATCCCTGGTCGGGGAAGATCCCCTGGAAAACGAAATGGCAACCCACTGCAGTATTCTTGCCTGGAGAATCCCACGGACAGAGGAGCCTTTCAGACTACAGTCCATGGTGTCACAAAGACCTGGACACCACTGAGTGACTAAACACGCACAGACACGCACCCCAAACTTAGATCAAGTTATTCTCTATATAGAATCCACCCAACTTTTCATTCCTCTCAGACACTCCACATAGGTTAATTATGTTTCCTTCCATCTGCAAAGTGAAATATCCTCCTTCCTCACTCCTTTCACTTGGCCACCAAATCCCATGAATGCCCCCTCCTGGAACAAATCTCCTAACTTCTTTTCCTACCAGAAAGAGACTTGCAGACGAACTTATGGTTGCTAGGAGGAAGGTGAGGGAGAAAGCATAGTTAGGGAGTTTGGGATGGGCATGTACACACTGCTGTATTTAAAGTGAATAACAAACCAGGACCTACTGTAGAGCACAGGGAACTCTACTCAATGTTATGTGGCAGCCAGGATGGGAGAGCGATTTGGGGGAGAATGGATCCATGCATATGTATGGCTGAGTCCCTTCACTGTTCACCTAAAACTATCACAACATTGTTAAAAGGCTGTACCCCAGTGCAAAGTGAAGTTAAAAAAAAATTTTTTTAAACAAACAAAATAAAACTTCTGATGCCCCTGCATTGTTCACAAGATAAATCCCTAGATCTGTGATGTGCAGACTTGGTTCTTTAGTCTTTCTTAACTTTCACTGTCTCTAGTGTCCTGTTCCTCAGAAACACCCAGCTCAGACCCCTCTAGGCATGGTGCCTGCTCACACTGCAGGACCCTCCGTGGAATGCTCCTACTTAGCTGTCATTCATGAGACCTTCCTTGTTCATTCACTCAGAGCCAATTACTCCTTCCTGCACCCCTGCTGGGCTGAGTAGAGCCTTAAGCATAGCAAGCATCTCATTGCATAATTATATGTTTACATTGGACTTCCTCATTAGGCTCTTTGGAGCCAGAACTGAGTCTTATTTACTTATGCATTTTCCAATGCCTAACATTAGGTGCTTTCAATTTTTTTTTTAAATCAATGTTTAATGAATAAATGGGGCCTGATGAGGCAGTTTAACAAAGTCTTTGGTCTTCAAAGTCTATCAGTTACCCAAAACCTTCACCAGCCTCCTTGAGGCCTCCTTACCCTTTCATTCTCAGCAGAAGAATATCATCTTGTCTTACAGAGAAAATTTTGACTTAACCTTCATCCTTTCCAGATTAGCTGTCCCTGCCACTTCTCTGAAGCTGCTCTCACAAAAAACTCAATGACTCTGTCATTTCCTAACAGGATGAAACCCCTACATCTTAAAAGTATGCCAACTGTGCCAACTGTCAAATGTAAATTAATTTCTACAATGAAGAATTCCCACCTTTGTGAGGTGTGGAGAAATGGGAACTACAATAGATAGCTCTTGGGAAGGTAAAGAAAGACTATATAAGTAAATTAAAGATGTGCAGAGCCTTTCTGATCCATCTATTCCTTTTCTTGGCATACATCTCAGGAACTTTCTGGCCAAAGCACACTAAAAAACACAGGCAAAAATTCCTTAAAGTAGTTTAAAAATAGGAAGCAATCCAAATGTCCATTTCCAGAAGAAATGATAAACTACCGCATATTCCTATAATGGCATACCTTATAGTACTGTAAATGAAGAATAAAATGTAGCAAAACTATCTTAATTAAATAAGCATAATGTTAAACAGAAAAATTAGAATTCAGAAAATGTTATACAGCATTAAATTGATATAAATTTCAAAAGTGTGCAAAAAGAAATTAATTGATTTAGGATAGAAAATACTTCTAAAATCTGTAAAAATAAAAAACAGTTGGCGGTGGGGAATAAAACCAAGAATTCAAAGCTGTGGGTCTATTTCAGGAATAAGTTTAGGAAGGAGGAGCAGTGCCTCAAAGGAGAGGCATGGGGGCTTCAGAGTTATGGATTTGTTTGTGTTTTAAGTTTCATGCTGTATACATGCATATTCATTTTACATATAAGTAAATACTCTTACACACAAGCAACACATGAGTAATATCAGCTGTATAATTAGTATCATTTTGTATGATTTAGTGGTATATAAATTCAATAGGTAAGAAAAAATTACCTCTAAGATGATCACATTGTTTTTCTGGCAAATTAGAGGTTTGAAGATTTCAAGATTAAAATGTAGTCCAGTTTTTTAATATTTCAAGGTCAGTGTGAATGACAAAGATTTTGAGGGTTCAGATAGCCCAATTCAAATGAAAGCAAGCACTTTGAAATGTGTCCTTTTTACAAGTAAACCAGAAAACTTGACTCTTGGAAAAGGTCTTTATTTCATGTATTTTTAATGGATTCACCAGTAATACCTACTCAGTACAGCAACTGAAGTGTGACTTTGCTTCTTCTGAAGTGCAAATAATTGATTTCATCTTTTCACTTCTTAGAAAAGGTAATTTAAAATATCCATTTTAAGTTTGCGCTAGTAATGTTCCTCCTAATTTTTCCACATACATACATCTAATTAAAGTAAACATCATATAACATTGTAGTTGGTATTAAACTTACACAAATGATAAGACAGGAAATCAAAACAGCATGCCACTGAAGTACAGTTTTACTATAGCAGTTATTACCTTCAGAGGAGAGAGATGGGAGAATAAAAGGACTTTCACCTTTTTCTTTCTTCCATTCTACAGTATTCAAATCTTTTATGATTAGTAAGTACATGTTACTTTTGTAACCAATATGAACAAAAGATATAGCATAGATATTAGGTGTATGTACTAATTTATTTATTTAAAGGAGAAAAGGAAAGATATAAGCATCTGAATGCAGAGTTCCAAAGAATAGCAAGGAGAGATAAGAAAGCCTTCTTCAGCGATCAATGCAAAGAAATAGAGGAAAACAACAGAATGGGAAAGACTAGAGATCTCTTCAAGAAAATTCGAGATACCAAGGGAATATTTCATGCAAAGATGGGCTCGATAAAGGACAGAAATGGTATGGACCTAAAAGAAGTAGAAGATATTAAGAAGAGATGGCAAGAATACACAGAAGAACTGTACAAAAACGATCTCCGTGACCCAGATAATCATGATGGTGTGATCACTGACCTAGAGCCAGACATCCTGGAATGTGAAGTCAAGTGGGCCTTAGAAAGCATCACTACAAACAAAGCTAGTGGAGGTGATGAAATTCCAGTTGAGCTATTTCAAATCCTGAAAGATGATTCTGTGAAAGTGCTGCACTCAATATGCCAGCACATTTGGAAAACTCAGCAGTGGCCACAGGACTGGAAAAGGTCAGTTTTCATTCCAATCCCAAAGAAAGGCAACGCCAAAGAATGCTCAAACTACCACACAATTGCACTCATCTCACACGCTAGTAAAGTAATGCTCAAAATTCTCCAAGCCAGGTTTCAGCAATACGTGAACCGTGAACTTCCTGATGTTCAAGCTGGTTTTAGAAAGGGCAGAGGAACCAGAGATCAAATTGCCAACATCTGCTAGATCATTGAAAAAGCAAGAGAGTTCCAGAAAAACATCTATTTCTACTTTATTGACTATGCCAAAGCCTTTGACTGTGTGGATCACAATAAACTGTGGAAAAATCTGAAAGAGATGGGAATACCAGACCACCTGACCTGCCTCTTGAGAAACCTGTATGCAGGTCAGGAAGCAACAGTTAGAACTGGACATGGAAGAACAGACTGGTTCCAAATAGGAAAAGGAGTACGTCAAGGCTGTATATTGTCACCTGCTTATTTAACTTCTATGCAGAGTACATCATGAGAAACGCTGGACTGGAAGAAGCACAAGCTGGAATCAAGATTGCGGGAGAAATATCAATAACCTCAGATATGCAGATGACACCACCCTTATGGCAGGAAGTGAAGAGGAACTCAAAAGCCTCTTGATGAAAGTGAAAGTGGAGAGTGAAAAAGTTGGCTTAAAGCTCAACATTCAGAAAACTAAGATCATGGCATCCAGTCCCATCACTTCATGGGAAATCGATGGGGAAACAGTGGAAACTGTGTCAGACTTTATTTTTTGGGGCTCCAAAACCACTGCAGATGGTGACTGCAACCATGAAATTAAAAGATGCTTACACCTTGGAAGGAAAGTTATGACCAACCTAGATAGCATATGCAAAAGCAGAGACATTACTTTGCCAACAAAGGTCCGTCTAGTCAAGGCTATGGTTTTCCAGTGGTCATGTATGGATATGAGAGTTGGACTGTGAGGAAGGCTGAGCACCGAAGAATTGATGCTTTTGAACTGTGGTGTTGGAGAAGACTCTTGAGAGTCCCTTGGACTGCAAGGAGATCCAACCAGTCCATTCTGAAGGAGATCAGCCCTGGGATTTCTTTGGAAGAATGATGCTAAAGCTGAAACTCCAGTACTTTGGCCACCTCATGCGAAGAGTTGACTCATTGGAAAAGACTCTGATGCTGGGAGGGATTGGGGGCAGGAGGAGAAGGGGACGACAGAGGATGAGATGGCTGGATGGCATCACTGACTCGATGGACGTGAGTCTGGGTGAACTCCGGGAGTTGGTGATGGACAGGAGGCCTGGCGTGCTGTGATTCATGGGGTCGCAAAGAGTCGGACACGACTGAGCGACTGAACTGAACTGAACTAATTTATTTGGGGCTTCCGAGGATGACAGAGGATGAGATAGATGATTGGATGACATTAGCGACTCCATGCGCATGAGTTTGAGCAAGGTCCAGGAGTTGGTGATGGACAGGGAGGCCTGGCATGCTGCAATCCATGGGGTCACAAAGAGTTGGACATGACTGAGAGACTGAACTGATTGAGGTAGCACAGTGGTAAAGAACCTACCTGCCATCTGGGAGATGCAAGAGACACAGGTTTCATTCCTAGCTGAAGAAGATTCCCTGGAGTAGGAAATGGCAACCCACTCCAGTATCCTTGCCTGGAAAGTTCCATGGATAGAAGAGCCTGGAGGGCTACAGTCCATGGGGCTGCCAAGAGTTGGATAGGAAGGACTGAGTGACTGAGCATGCCACTATTTGTATTTAAGAACACATTTTTATGTGTTTTCTCTAGTCAGAAAACTAGATTTTAGAGTAACTGTGGCATTTTGTGTGAGGCAAAATTGTAAACCGGGTGAAGGTAGCCTTTGATCATCATCCACTTTCGCCTTTTCCATTGTAACTTTGTGTCACACCCTTGACCTAGCCAAGGCATCTGCCCTCCAGTCTCCCTCTGCCGCCTGTAACTCTTCCCTTCATGCAACAGAATTTCCCCTTCTTTACCTAAATCCAATACACTGTGTCCTCATTTAAGTTAGTGGTCACTTGAGTATCATGGGCTTCGATACAAGCAGACTTTGCTTTTCACACTCCACAGTATAGTTAAATACCACCAGCCTCCCCAAAACCATGATTCAAATTTCATTACCATAGTATCTTAACTGTGAGTCACTGTATAAAGCACACCCTTTGCTCTTATGTCTGCAAACCACTAGGTAAATCACCAATGTGCACCCCGACCAGTGGCCAATCACATCAAGTCTTTCCAATTTTTTCGGTGACTGGTCACTGAAAGTCTGTCATCCAGTTCAGGCACGTGCAGCAGCAGTGTACTTGCATTGCCTCCTTGTCTCACAGTGATAAAGTAACACGATAATTTACAAAAACAGATACTCAAAAGAGGGTCAACAAAAATAAAAACACAGCCGAAAAACAAAAGCGATAGCTTTGGAAGTGAAATTTGATCCAAATGCAGTTATAGAAGAAATAGCTGATATGGGAATGTTGACAGTGCTTTGGTTCTGAGACTCTGGATATGCAGCAAAATGATCTCTTGAAAGCACTTTTTAAAAAATGTCAGTCCATCACATATTGGAAATTATATTATATATTTATTTTGGCCACAATGCATGGCTTATGGGATCTTATTAATAATTCCCTGACCAAAGATCGAACCCCTGGCCCCAGTGGTGAAAGCGTTGAGTCCTAACCACTGGACCTCCAGGGTGTTCCTGAAAGCAAATTTACTGACATAAATGAGGAAAGTGGTTGTGATGGAAAGGATAAAGATATCCTAGAGGAAATTACACTGGAGAAAATCTTCAGATTAAGAGAACTCTCAGAGATATTTTTTGATATTAAAGAAGCAAAGACAAAATGTTGGAAGCAGATCTGAATCTAGAAAGGAATATTACAATTTGCTGAAGTATAGAAAGATGTTCACTCCACACTGTAGGTTATACAACAAAAAGGCAAGCACTATTCAAACTGCTCTTGATACTTTTTCTTTACAAAGAAATAGAGTTGTTATTAACTCTTAATGTTAATGATTTAAGTTATAGTATACTAAATAATATATACGAAAATGTAGTGTACTAAACAGTATATTAAATACATTTAAATGTAAGTTTTATTTTTTGGAGAAGGCAATGGCACCCCACTCCAGTACTCTTGCCTGGAAAATCCCATGGGCGGAGGAGCCTGATAGGCTGCAGTCCATGGGGTCGCTAAGAGCCGGACACGATTGAGCGACTTCACTTTACTTCATTTTTTTATTTCTCTATACATGTATAACAGAGTTTTTAAAGTTTTGACAGAAATATTTAAGTCATGGAACATTTTTAACTTTTTCCATTAAGATAATTTTGCACAGTTTCAGCTTGCACAACCATCTTCACAGTTCTGGGCTACCATGCCAAGTGTGGACGCCCTGTGTTTGACATGAAGGTCAGTTAGTATCTGCTACACTAATTAAAATTTTTGCAGCAGGACATTGTAGAACTAGTATAGACTTCAGACAGGAGGGACTGGAGTTGAAGCTCTGACTCTGAAACTTATCTGCTTAGTGACCTTCACTTTTTCACGTAACCACTCAGCATTAGTTTTCTCCTTCATTTCTACAGAAGAGATGTGAATATTACATCTTTAGTAGTTTGCAGGCTGGTTGTGTGGATTAACGGAAGGAAATAAAACAGTAAATTACAAAGTGTGTTAATTGCCCAGTCGTGTCTGATTCTTTGTGACCCCATGGACTATAGCCCACCAGGCTCCTCTATCCATGAAATTCTCCAGGCGAGAATACTGGAGTGGGTAGCCTTTTCCTTCTCCAGGGGATCTTCCCAACCCAGGGATTGAACCCAGGTCTCTCACATTGCTGGAAGGTTCTTTACCGTCTGAGCCACCAGGGGAGCCCAAATGATAAAGCATAATTCAAATATTCGTTGCTATCAAAAGGCATATGATTTGGAGTTTAATGGATCATCCCCTCACACACATCACATTCTAAAAGACAGTGATGAGTGACATAATATGCTCTTCAAAAAAAAAATTTTTGTCTTAAAGAAGAGGTTTTCAAAGAGTATTTTAACAACTAGTGCATAGGATTTTAAAAATAGAAATCAATCCTGTGTCTTAAGTCCTAAACCAATCTTTCCTTCCTATGCATAAATTCTATTAACTGCTTAAACTCTCCCCATATCTAAATGTGTTTTTCATATTATCATTTGGATTCCAAACTTTCTGAAGTCTGTTCTCACACAATAGCTCCCTGCTGTACTCTTGAATCATTGATTTAGTAAACTGAGATTCCAATTAACTGTTAAGTATACTCAATGCATTGGAAAAGATCCTGATGCTAGGAAAGACTGTAGGTGGGAGGAGAAGGGGACAACAGAGGATGAGATGGTTGGATGGCATCACCGACTCGATGGACATGAGTTTGAGTAAGCTCCAGGAGTTGATGGACAGGGAAGCCTGGCATGCTGCAGTCCATGGGGTCGCAAAGAGTAGGGCACGACTGAGTGACTGAACTGATACTCAATGCATAAAAAAATACTGAAAGGCAGGAAGGAAGAAAATGTTCAAGTGGCTTCAAAAAGGATGTTTTAAATTTAGTTTGAATTTCTTGAATTTTCTAGAAACCTAATGATTTCAGAAATGGCCCTGAGTGATAAGGTTGTATAAAGACACAGTATGTCAATTTTGGAAGGACTGAGGGCGCTAGATCCAGAGCAAATTTTTACCAATGGCCCCTGGTTTTACCCACTTAATTTCTAAGCCCAAAGTTGGTCTCCAAAATACATGAATAAGCCCTTGTAAGAGGCCTAGTCCTTAGCTAAAGAGACACAGATGTATAGAACAGTCTTTTGGACTCTGTGGGAGAGGGAGAGGGTGGGATGATTTGGGAGAATGGCACTGAAATATGTATAATATAATATATGAAACGAGTCACCAGTCCAGGTTCGATGTACGATACTGGATGCTTGGGGCTGGTGCACTGGGACGACCCAGAGGGATGGTATGGGGAGGGAGGAGGGAGGAGGGTTCAGGATGGGGAGCACATGTATACCTGTGGCAGATTCATTTTGATATATGGCAAAACCAATACAATATTGTAAAGTTAAATAAAATTAAAAAAAAAAAAAAAGAATAAGGTCTAGTCTGCCTTTAGGGCTTATCACCTTTCATGCCCTAATTTCACTAGTGAGATGACTTTCTTAGAGGGTTAACCCGATACAAAAGCTCTCAGGGATTGGTTGGTTCTCAGCGGAGGACAGATGTGGGTGAGATCTCACAAACCTGAGTCCTCAACCAGCTGGCTACTCCAGTCACAGTTTCAGGGCGGGGATTGGTAACGGGTATATTCCTGATGAATGAATAGTCTTTAATATTGTCTGAGCATTTGAACCAGGCCCCTGTTGGAATGCTGGGTATGGGGTCCTCTAATATAAGTACAGCTCCTGCCCAAACCCTAACTAGCAGCTGACCAAAATTTTTTGGCTCTTTTTACCAGAAATTAAATCTTATCTTGGTCTAGAAATGCTAATCTGGCAACTCTGAAATTGCCTCAGGTGGGGACAAGGGAGACAAGTCAAGAAAAATAGCATTTTTTGTCTGAGACCTGGAAGAGAACTCATTTATGTCATGCACAACATGGCTGTCTTTGTGCTCAGATGTTCAGTCACGTCTGGCTCTTGGCAACCCCATGGATTTGTAGCCCACCAGGCTTCTCTGTCCATGGGATTCTCCAGGCAAGAATACTGGTGTAGGCTGCCATTTCTTTCTACAGGGGATCTTCCCAACCCAGCGATCGAGCCTGCATCTCCAGTGTCTCCTGCATTGTCAGGCGGATTATTTACCACTAGCTCCTGGGCAGCCCTGGCTGCCTTTGCTCAGCTCCAATTTTCAGACCCTCTAGGCTTTGCAGGCAAGCCCACTGCTCCCACCCCCATGGGGGGATACACTAGTGCTTTCTTTATGCACAAGATGTAAAAGAGCTACAAGACTCCATCTAAAAGGAAAATGCTATGAATGAGAAAGGATCCAGAAGATGCTGGAAATAAGTAAAAAAAAAAAAAAAATCACAGAGACAAAAGAGCTCCACATACCAAAATCTCCTCCCCAGCCTGAGCACCGAGGCCTGATCATGACTCCCTGGACCATTTCACAACCCTTCTTGATGGTACAGTAAGGGCAGGGCAAGAACAATTCTTTGACTCTCCACAGTTATAGCAATACCACTCTGCCAAGGGTAGGATGTAGCCGGAGTCATCGGAACTTAACAGTTTTGTTTAACATTTGCCTGCTTTTCAATAACCTTCAGGTATATCTCTAGTTGGCACTTTTATTTCTCTAGCATAGAATTCATAGATTTTCTGCAAGTTTTTATAAGAAGAAATAGCTTAACTGGAAAACTCCTGTAAGTTCTCAGTCCAGATGCATGCTAAGTTGCTTCAGTGGTGTCAACTCTTTGAGATCCCATGGACTGTAGCCCACCAGACTCCCCTGCCCACGGGATTCTCCAGGCAAGAATACTGGAGTGGGTTGCCATGCCCTCCTCCAGAGGATCTGCCCAACCCAGGGATCGAACCCGCCTCTCTTATGTCTCCTGCATTTGCAGGTGGATTCTTTACCTCTAGCACCACCTGGGAAGCCCCCTCAGACTAGATAATGGCCTCCAATTTTTTTTTTTAATTTATTGTACGTTTTAACCACATAAAAATAGAATACTAAAAAGGATCCCTGTATATCCACGTGCCAGCCTCCATAACTTTTAACATTTTTAAAAATCTTACACACGTATACCAGAGGTCCGTAAACTTTTTCTGTAAAGGATCAGACAGTAAATATTTGATGCTATTTGGCCCTGAGGTCCCTGACACAACTATTTCCTTCTGTTGTAGTGTGAAAGCAGCCACAGATAATAAGCAAATGAGCATGTCTGTGATCCAACAAATTTCATTTACAAAAACAGTCTCTCCTCGCCACCCACAGGCAATTGCTCTTCCGATTTTTTTTCTTCATAGGTTAATTATCCCTGCTATTGAACATCATTAAACTGTACTCTTTTCTTTCACTGAGCATAAATTTGAAATTACCTCATGCCGTTTCTTTGTATCAGTAGTTCATTCCTTTTATTGCTAGGTAGTATTATACCATTATATGATAACAGAATGAATAAAAATATATCTGTTATTTTATTTATCCAGTCTCCTGCTGATGGACATTTAGATTGTTTCCAAGGGTTTTGCTGTTAGAAATAAAACTTCATTCAGCATTTATATATAAGTAATTTTATAGACATAAGCTTTAATTTCCTATAGATAAATTAATAAATTATTGATTTATGATTAAAGTGACTACTTCGACTGAGCAACAACACTTTCACTTTTCACTTTCATGCATTGGAGAAGGTAATGGCAAACCCACTCCATCGTTCTCGCCTGGAGAATCCCAGGGACGGCAGAGCCTGGTGGGCTGCTGTCTATGGGGTCGCACAGAGTTGGACACGACTGAAGCGACTTAGCAGCAGCAGCAGCAGGATAATTAACGTGTTTAAGCATTTTTCAAGTATTGGTCATCTAATATATGACTCTGATGAGTATCTAAGACTTTTGGCCATTTTCAATTAAGTTGCTTGCCTTTTAATTATTAGCGTTCATAGATTTGAGTCTTTTGCCAGATACATGTATTGAGAATATTTTCTCCAAGAGTATAACTTTTTTTTTTTTTAATTTTACTGTTCTTTAAAGTAAAGAATACTTTTTTTCCTCATATACCCTTTTTATCTCCATATATCGTTTTTCTTGTTACTACTAACTGATATTAGTGTGGTAGTTTTTTGGCAATGGATAAACCGATATTGACAAATACATTTAAATAAAGATTGCAGTTTAGAGTTACTCTTTTTGTTGTTGTTGTTGTTGTTCAATTCTATGGGTTCTGATAAAAGCATAATGTCATGTATCCACTATTACAGTATCATATGGAGTAGTTTCATTGACCAAAAACTATCCTGGGCTCCATTTATGTATTTATTCATTCCTACCAATCCCTTCCCTCCAAGGCCTGGCAACAACTCATCCTTCTACTGTCTGTAGAGTTTTGCCTTCTCCAGAATATTATAGAGTTGGAATCATATATTATGTAGCCTTTTCAGAATGGTTTATTCCACTTAACAATATGCATTTGAGGTCCTCCCCTGTCTTCATAGATTGAATAGTGTAAACCCATGTAACATTGTTCAGAATAGAGCAGCGCCTGTAAAGGGCCACTATCAAGTCTCTTTCAGACATACAAGAGCTAGAAAATTACTGAAGACAAGAAGTTACAAATTCTCAAAAAAAAAAAAAAAAACAAACACCCACATCCTAGAGAAGCACAGCCAACTCAGATACAGCTATGGACCAGAATAGATATGAAGTCACCCCGTCTTTCCTGCACCTTGTCCTTTGAAACTCAGTAAACGAGTCAAATCCCCACCCTTCAGAGCCTACACCACCCTGAGTCTGTCCCTTTCCTCACTTCAAAAGTGAGTAAAAACTCTCTTCTTCTCTTGTTAATACTTCTATGAATTCTTTCACAACCTGCATCAGCTCACGTAACCAACAGCTCATTTCTTTTGGTTCCCAAATGACACTACACTGAATGGATGTGCTACTGCTGTGCTGCGCTCAGTCGTGTCCAGCTCTTTGCAACCCCATGGTCTGCAGCCCACCAGGCTCCTCTGTCCATGGCATTTCCCAGGCAAGAATACTGGAATGGGTTGCCAGTTCCTACTCCAGAAGATCTTCCCGACCCAGGGATTAAACCCACATCTCTTGCGTCTCCTGCACTGGCAGGTGGGTTCTTTACCACTGTGCCTCCCAGGAAGCCTATGGATATACTGTAGTTTGTGATACACACGTTCACCTATTGAGGGCATCTTAGTGATTTCCAAATTTCCACTCTGAGCCTGTGCCTCTGGGCCTTGGTCTTTACAAGTCCTTCTCCGATTCTATCACCCCTTAGGTGAGACAGAAAGGCTAGAGGGACCTGGAGCTGAGTGTTTCCCTTCCTTCACATCAGTGACACTGATGTTCACTCTTTCCCTCCTTCAAAGGCCAGAGGGGGCCAGAGCTGAATATTTTCTTTCCCTACATGAGTTAGGTTCTAGTGAAACATTTTGGTTGGTCTGTGACAAAATAGGTGCTTTTAAGTTCAGGCCTTTAAAATATATATATATATATATATATATATATATATATATATATATATATACACATACATATATATATACATACATATATATATACATACATATATATATATATTATTTTGAAGCATAGTTGATTAACAATGTTGTATTAGTTTCAGGTAGACAGCAAAGTGACTCAGTTATACATATACATGTATCTATTCTTTTCCAAATTCTTTCTCCAGGTCAGGCCTTTTTAAGGAAAATAGAATCCTCTGACAACATTTCAAAATGTTTACTTCCTCCCCTCTGCTGGATATATGAGGGGATTTTGCTCTGATCACAGTAACCAGCTGGTGAGGCTCCTGGTAGTAAAACTAAGCCCCTAAGACTGCACTGGGCTCCCATATGGCTCAGTGGTAAAGAATCCACCTGCCAAGCAGGAGCCACGTGTTCGGTCCCTGGGTCAGGAAGATCCCCTAGAGGAGGAAATGGCAACCCACTCCAGTATTCTTGCCTGGAGAATCCCATGGACAGAGGAGCCTGGTAGGCTGCAGTCCATGGGGTTGCTGAGGGTCAGACTCGACTGAGCGACTTCACTTTCACTTTTCAGTTTCATGCATTAGAGAAGGAAATGGCATCCCACTCCAGTGTTCTTGCCTGGAGAATCCCAGGGACGGGGGAGCCTGGTGGGCTGCCGTCTATGGGGCTGCAAAGTCAGACACGACTGAAGCGACTTAGCAGCAGCAGTAAGACTGCATTGGGCTCCCATGTGGCTCAGTGGTAAAGAATCCACCTGCCAAGCAGGAGCCACATGTTTGGTCCCTGGGTCAGGAAGATCCCCTAGAGAAGGAAATGGCAACCCACTCCAGTATTCTTGCCTGGGAAATCCCATGGGCAAAGGATCCATAAGGTGCAAAGAGTTGGACACAATTCAGTAACTAAACAACAATAAAGGTTGTACCCTCAGAAATTGTATTCTCTTAAATTACTTCACTCTCTGCTGCTGCTGCTGCTAAGTCGCTTCAGTCGTGTCGGACTCTATGCAACCCCATAGACGGCAGCCCACCAGGCTCCCCCGTCCCTGGGATTCTCCAGGCAAGAACACTGGAGTGGGTTGCCATTTCCTTCTCCAAACTTCACTCTCAGTCTCCAGCAATTAGTCAATTATCCCTTATTCCTACAAATTTCTGGCTCCAGGGAAGTTTTTTGTTCCTGGTAAACTCTGATTCTCTATATTCGCCACTCTGTTTGCTTTGTGACTTCAATTCTCTGATGGATCTAAGAAGACTTGTTGATTTTCAATTTGTTCAGTTTTTTCTTATTGTGATAACTTCCAAGCTTTTTACATATTGGACTAGAAACTGGAAGTTTTAATTAACAGTATCTTTTGAGAACAGAAGGTCTAACACTTGTTTAACTCCTGCTTATCATTTTTCTTTTATAGTTAGAACTTTTGGAATTCCATATAAAAAACCTTTGCCCAATTTCCAGTTTGCTAAGATTTTTCTTGCATTTTCTGCTGGAAGCTCTATAATTTTGGCTTTTACATCTAAGACTGTAATCCATTTGATGATAATTTTTATATATCATGCACTAGTATTTTTCCACACAGATATCCAGTTGGTTATACAGCATCTATTGAAAAAACTGTCCTTTCTTCATTGAATTGCATTTATGCCTTTTTCAAATATTTGAGTATATACGTGGTTGTATTTTGGGATTTTAATTATGTTGCATCCATCTGTTTATCCTTACTCCAGAACTGCACTGTCTTGGTTACCTTATCTTAAAATCAGGAAATAGAAGGACTCCAACTGTATTGTTATTCTAGAACATTTCCTTTTGCATACAGATTACAGTATCAGCTTGACAGTTTTCACAAAAAAACTCTGGCATTTTTAATTGATATTTTATAGAATCTGTAGATTGGGAGGAAATATTAAATCCTCCAATATGTTAGCATGATGTATTTCTTCACTTTTATACATGGAAAGATCTTAATTTCTCTCAACAAATGCTGTAGTTTTCAGTGAGGAATATTTATCTCTAGATATTTATAGTTATTTATACTTTCGTAGGGCTTCCCTTGGGGCTCAGTAGTAAAGAATCCACCTGCCAATGAAGGTGATGCAGGTTCAATCCCTGAATAGGGAAGATCCCTAGAGAAGAAAATGGCAACCCACTCCAGTATTCTTACCTGGAAAATCACATGGACAGAGGAGCCTGGCAGCTTACAGTCCATGGGGTTGTAAGAGAGTTGTATGCAACTCAGCAAGTAACAAGAAGATACTTTTGTAAGCAGTATTAATTTCTGAGTTTTATTTTCTAATTGTTTTTACTAATAAATAGAAATGTAATGGATTTTTTTACATTGACATTATATCCTGAGACCTTTTCTTTTTGAGCTCAGTTATTACAGCTAGCAGGTTTATGTGGATTTCTTTGATGTTTTTCATCAATTTGGGGAATTTTTCAGCTGACATAGCTTCAAATATGTTTTTATTCCATTTTTTATGGTCATGAGATTTCTAAATGTATGCATGTTTTTTTAAGGTTTAATTTACACCTGCATTTGTACATTTATACTAATATCTTGGTTCAATGTTTTCATAGATCAAGAATGTACAATATTTAAAAAGGAATACCAATCATGGTGTTGATCACCAATCATGGTCAAGAGCAACTCATAACTACCATACTTTTGCATTTGGTTATAGAAGAAAATCCAACTTTCTGTCCCACCCTGATATTAGAAAATAATTTAAGTACAGATGCTACAAAGATAAAGATACAGACATTAAAACATGATAGTTTAGTAATGAGAGCATTCCTTATCTGTCACCATAAGACTAAATATGGTATTACTTATTATTAATATATACTGTTATGTAAAGATATGTTTTTCATCAATGTTGGAAAAATTTTAGTTGATATTTCAACTACTTTCCTTGATTCATTTACTTTCTTAATGTTCTGAGATTTCCAAATATATGTATGTTAGACCACTTATGGACAAGGCAATGGCACCCCACTCCAGTATTCCTGCCTGGAAAATCCCATGGACTGAGGAGCCTGGTGGGCTGCAGTCCATGGGGTCGCTAAGAGTCAGACACAACTGAGCGACTTCACTTTCACTTTTCACTTTCATGCATTGGAGAAGGCAATGGCAACCCACTCCAGTGTTCTTGCCTGGAGAATCCCAGGGACAGGGGAGCCTGGTGGGCTACTGTCTATGGGGTCGCACAGAGTCGGACATGACTGAAGTGACTTAGCAGCAGCAGCAGACCACTTACACATTGACCCATCGACATCCAACATGGCCTTCTTCATCTTTTTCTTCCCTCATGTGTTTCGTTTCATTTAATCTGTATTAGGCTATTTTCAATTTCTCTCATACTTTCTTCAGCATTTATTTTGATCTTAAAGCCAATGTACTTCCTATTTCAGATACTTGTTTTACATACCCAAGATCTCTACGTGACTTTTAATAGTTTCCATTTTTCTACTGACCTGTTGACCCATTCTTTCCATGTTTACCTGAAAATCCTTGTACATTTGTAATAATTATTTTAAAATCTTCATCTGCTTGCTCTAATATCTGTTTCACTTATGAATTGCTTCCTTTCTCCTCCCTGCCCACCAATTAAATCTGGGTGCTATATTCTTAGTTCTTTTTATGTCTAGTGATTTTTGACTGATAACCACACATTATGTGTAGAAAAACAATGAAGATTAAGAAATATTGTTGCATGGCTTTGTTTTCCCAGAGAGCAGGGCATCTAGTGACTAAGATGAGATAAGCTGGATTTCACTGAGTATCAGTTTGATCTGTGACTGAGCTTCAGTTTTAAGGGGTTAAATTTAAGCCTGATTTAGCCCCATCTCTAGTGCTGCCACCACCAGGGATCTGTCACTGCCACCACCAATCACTCCGACTTCCAAATACCAGCTAGGGGAACTTTTTCAAGAGTTTGAACATTTATAAGGTTCTTTTCTCAAGAAATCAGTTCTAGAGAAAGTTAAAGCTTTCTCCTGTCCATCTCTTTTAGATGATCCTGTTAAAATATATGATTTTAATATTACCCAGATTTTTCTTGGTGCTAATATGTCAGAAAAAATCTCTGTCTTTTCACATCTAAACCACAGATGGAGTATTTGGGGATTACTATTTTAATCCAGAAATTATGTCATTTCCCCTATATATACTTCAACATGCTTCTCCAGTTGGAATGTTTAACATCATTTCCAAACCATTTTAACACCTAAAAATTAACTATAATTCTTTAGTATTATTTTGTACCCAATCCATAGTTACATTTCCTTATTTGCCTAAAACACTCTCTTCCTGTTGGTTTATTCTCAAAATTACATACTTAAATTGCATGTGTTTGTTATACTTCTTGGGACTCTTTGAGAGAAGTCACTCTATTTTGCTCTTTTATTTTTACAAACCATTCATTTGTTGGAGAAACCAGGTTGGTTATCTTGTGCAGGGCCCTACACTCTGGATTTGGATGATTCCCCTCTTGGGCTTGTGGTTAATGTTTTCCTCTATCTCCCATAGTTATTATAAATTGTTAGACCTAAAGACCTAGGTTATATCCAGATTTATTTATTTTTAGTGTAGGTATTTCATGTCTGTATCTCATCAGAAGGCTCATAATACCTATTATCTCCCTTGTGTGATTCTAAAATTGATTAGTATGTT
Source organism: Bos indicus x Bos taurus (assembly GCF_003369695.1). Classification (NCBI taxonomy): domain Eukaryota; kingdom Metazoa; phylum Chordata; class Mammalia; order Artiodactyla; family Bovidae; genus Bos; species Bos indicus x Bos taurus. The sequence goes on along the minus strand of NC_040087.1, from coordinate 16,916,057 downwards.
CAAGTGGTGTCAGTCTGACTCCATTATAACATTTCAACACTTAAAAGCTCTCACTGACATCTCAGCAAGTGGTTTTATTGGCTACGGATGATTACTGTTTAACATTTTGACCAGTGGTCACAAATCATTTCCTCTTCATGTATTAATTGGAATTCTATAAAGAATATCTTTCATCAACTATAGTCATTTCCCCTATAAAATGGTATGTGCATACTAAGTCACTCAGTCATATCCAACTCTTTGCTACCCTATGGACTGTAGCCTGCCAGGCTCCTCTGTCCATGGGATTCTCCAGGCAAGAATACAGGAGTGAATTGTCATGCCCTCCTCCAGGGGACCTTCCTGACCCAGGGATCAAACCCACATGTCACACGTCTCCTGCATTGGCAGGCTGGTTCTCTACCACTAGTGCCAGCTGGGAAGCCCCAGGTTGTATTATGTGATTTTGTCAATTAGGTATTACAGGATTTATAGGAAAATAAGGCTGAGGCTGAACACGAATTTGAATACTTTCACAGGTAACATAATATAAAGAAAGAAAAGAAAGAAAATGAAGTCGCTCAGTTGTGTCCAACTCTTTGCAACCCCATGGACTGTGGCCTACCAGGGTCCTCCTTCCATGGGATTTTCCAGGCAAGAGTACTGGAGTGGGTTGCCATTTCCTCCTCCAGGGGATCTTCCAGACCCAGGGATAGAACCTGGGTCTCCCGCACTGCAGGCAGATGCTTTACCGTCTGAGCCACCAGGGAAGAATATAATATAAATAAATCTCAAATATGTGACACAGTTTAAAATATTTAATCCCTAATAAAGAAAGAGTACGTCAAGGCTGTATATGTCACCCTGCTTATTTAACTTCTATGCAGAATACATCATGAGAAACATGGACTGGAAGAAGCACAAGCTGGAATCAAGATTGCGGGGAGAAATATCAATAACCTCAGATATGCAGATGTCACCACCCTTATGGCAGAAAGTGAAGAGGAACTAAAAAGCCTCTTGATGAAAGTGAAAGTGGAGAGTGAAAAAGTTGGCTTAAAGCTCAACATTCAGAAAACTAAGATCATGGCATCTGGTCCCATCACTTCATGGCAAACAGACAGGGAAACAGTGACTGACTTTATTTTTGGGGGCTCCAAAATCACTGCAGATGGTGATTGCAGCCATGAAATTAAAAGACGCTTACTCCTTGGAAGGAAAGTTATGACCAACCTAGACAGCATATTAAAAAGCAGAGACATTACTTTGCCAACAAAGGTCCATCTAGTCAAGGCTATGGTTTTTCCAGTGGTCACGTATGGATGTGAGAGTTGGACTATAAAGAAAGCTGAGCACTGAAGAATGGATGCTTTTGAACTGTGGTGTTGGAGAAGAGTCTTGAGAGTCCCTTGGACTGCAAGGAGATCCAACCAGTCCATCCTAAAGGAGATCAGTCCTGGGTGTTCATTGGAAGGACTGATGTTGAAGCTGAAACTCCAATACTTTGGCCACCTGTTGCAAAGAGCTGACTCATTGGAAAAGACCCTGATGCTGGGAAAGATTGAGGGCAGGAGGAGAAGGGGACGACAGACAACAAGATGGTTGGATGGCATCACGGACTCAATGGACATGGGTTTGGGTAGACTCCAGGAGTTGGTGATGGACAGGGAGGCCTGGCATGCTGTGGTTCATGGGATCTCAAAGAGTCGGACACGACTGAGCAAGTGAACTGAACTGAATAAAGAAGGACTGTAGTCAGCAATGAACTTTACCTTAGCAGTAGACATCAGATTTGCTTAGCAAAAGTGGATGTGTTCAAATGCTGTACTTTTAATTTATGGAGAAGAAAATACATTCTTCTTTGGACAAAATATAATGAGATCAGAGGCTGTAGCTCATTGTCCTGTTGTGTGTGTGTGTGGTTGGTGCTGGTGATGATTTATTTTCCTACCTTGACTTAAAATAGAAATTTGGATTTTGTTGTTTTACCAAGTTTCTCCCTTTTACAAAGCTGCAGCTTTGTAAAATGAGAATGGGTGCCTCTAAGCAATATCCTGTTGTACTGAGCAACCTCATCTTTATTTTACAGCCCACTGTAAGTGCTTCTCAGGCCCCGTGAAAGTAGATCACTGTTTTTCATTTATCTACTAGGTGTTCAGATGCGTTCAGATCTATTGTTCCTTTTACTTTCACAGAACTATTCTTAGGGTGCACAATTAGTGAATTCCTTTAGATTATCTCAATAACACCTATTCTCTTATTTTAAAACACTTTATTATTTCAAGCTTCTCTTCAATATATGAGGTTTACTTTTCCCATTCAGGGCCTGGATTCTCCTACCAGGATATTTACCTATGGTTTGGATTCTGTACTGTTTTCAAAGTCTGGAGAACATGTTTCACACATGTAGGGCAATGCATATGAGTAACTGAAGTAAGAGAATATGATACAAGAGTATAGATTCTGTATATTCTTCCATAAGCCACTATGCTCTTCTAAGATGCCATGATTGCACACAGTGGGTGTAACTTGTTAGTTCGAGACATTCACCTTGTAAAATATTTACATATTTTGCATTTTTGTGATTTTGTTTTTTATCTACCCTGTCTGAACCAATTTGGGCATTACAAACAAGCATTATACCAAAAGGATTGTATGTGCTGCAGGAAAGATAGGAGCAAATCATAATTCTTTCATTTTATTGACCACTTTTCAAAGTTGGTACCCCAGCAACACTGAACTCAGTGCTATCCTGTGAGTTGTTTTATGAAGAACTTACAGAATTTTATGTTGAATGTGCTTTACCCAGTTGCAGTAATTATGTTTTTAATGCTTAAATTTGTCCCATCCTGAGCCAAGGAGAGTCCCCTTAGGTTGCTTCTGTGTTCTACCGAAACAACCATTAATCTTTGATAACGTTTTTCCTTTCCTAACATAATAAGGTATCTCAAACTCATTTTGCTCATCTCCTATTTCAGGTCTGGAACTGAGCCATTTTTTCAAGGAGTCGTGCTCCCTTGCAGTGGAAAATTATATTAGAAACTACAATCTGGGTGATAAGAAAGCTCATTGCTTTGGGTCTTGATTGCAAACCTATCATTGCTTCTAGGGTTTTTAATGGACAAAGAGTCAGGAAACATGCATATTAGACAAAATAAATTACAAGTTCATACTGCTGTTTCTATTTCAAATTTAATAACACAGAACTTTTACTTGAATTCTTTGATTTTATACTTTTACCATTTTTTTTCTTTCCTGAAAAGTCTTAGTTCCTAAAGGTCTTAACATAAGTTCATATAATTATATATTATCTCTATAGTAGTTTCAAAATAACAATATGATTATTATTAATGTTAACTGAATGCAGTTTATGTCAACTTGTTTTCTCCCTGAAATAAATCCCAATAAAGACATTCAACTAAAATAACTATGCCTTAAACTCAATTGAAGTAATTATTTCTCTATATCTATGTCACCAACTTGATACAGTTAGTCTTATTTCCTTCTTTTTCTTTTCCCCCCTAATATTAAGGGATTGCTTTTCTCTTCTGAGTTTGTTTTAATTATGTAAAAACTTTTACGGGGTTCCAAAAAGGAAACCTTTTTATTATATATATTGAGGGATTATTATTATATATATAATATATATACCTTATTATATATATAATGAGAGGTATTCATTGAAGTCTCACTAGCATCTTTTTTCCTCTACCTGGTTACCTTCTTCCGCATACAGGCTAGGAAGTTCAGTTCAGTCACTAGTCGTGTCTGACTCTTAAAAACCCCACGGACGGCAGCATGCCAAGCTTCCCTGTCCATCACTAACTCCCAGAGATGGCTAAAACTCATGTCCATCAAGTCGGTGATGCCATCCAACCATCTCATCCTCTATCGTCCCCTTCTCCTCTGGCCTTCAATCTTTCCAAGCATCAGTGTCTTTTCCAGTGAGTCAGTTCTTTGCATCAGGTGGCCGAAGTATTGGAATTTCAGCTTCAGAATCATTTGTTCCATTGAATATTCAGGACTGCTTTCCTTTAGGATTGACTGATTTCATCTCCTTGCAGTCCAAGGGACTCTCAAGACTCTTCTCCAACACCACAGTCCAAAAGCATCAATTCTTTGGCACTCAGGGTTCTCTATGGTCCAACTCTGACATCCATACATGACTCCTGGAAAAACCATAGCTTTTAGATGGACCTTTGTTGGCAAAGTAATGTGTCTGCTTTTTAATATGCTGTCTAGGTTGGTCATAACTTTTCTTCCAAGGAGCAAAAGTCTTTTAATTTCATGGCTGCAGAAACCATCTGCAGTGATTTTGGAGCCCCCAAAATTAAAATCTGTCACTGTTTCCATTGTTTCCCCATCTATTTGACATGAAGTGATGGAACTAGATGCCATGATCTTTGTTTTCTGAATGTTTAGTTTTAAGCCAACTTTTTTCACTCTCCTCTTTCACTTTCATCAAGAGGCTCTTTAGTTCTTCTTCACTTTCTGCCATAAGGGTGGTGTCATCTGTGTATCTGAGGTTATTGATATTTCTCCCAACAATCTTTATTCCTGATTGTGATTTATTGTGATTCATGCAGCCTGGCATTTCACATGATGTACTCTGCATATAAGTCAAATAAGCAGGCTTACAATATACAGCCTTGACATACTCCTTTCCCTATTTGGAACCAATCTGTTGTTCAATTCATTTCTTTTTTTTTTTTTTTTTTTTGTTCCATTCATTTCTAACTGTTGCTTCTTCACCTGCATACAGATTTCTCAGGAGGCAGGAAAGTTCAGTTCAGTTCAGTCGCTCAGTCGTGTCCGACTCTTTGCGACCCCATGAATCGCAGCATGCCAGGCCTCCCTGTCCATCACCAACTCCCGGAGTTCACTCAGACCCACGTCCATCGAGTCAGTGATGCCATCCAGCCATCTCATCCTCTGTTGTCCCCTTCTCCTCCTGCCCCCAATCCTGCCCAACATCAGAATCTTTTCCAATGAGTCAACTCTTCACATGAGGTGGCCAAAGTACTGGAGTTTCAGCTTTAGCATCATTCCTTCCAAAGAAATCAGGAAAGATGGTCTGGTATTTCCATCTCTTTAATAATTCTCCACACTTTGTTGTGATCCACAGTGTCAAAGGCTTTGGCATAGTCAGTAAAGCAAAAATAGATGTTTTCCTGTAACTCTTTTACTTTTTTGATGATCCAACAATGTTCGCTATTTGATCTATGGCTCCTTTGCCTTTTCTAAATCCAGCTTGAACATCTGGAAGTTCATGGTTCACATCCTGTTGAAGCCTGGCTTGGAGAATTTTGAGCATTACTTTACTAGTGTGTGAGATGAGTGCAATTGTGCATAAGTGTGAGCGTTCTTTGGCATTGCCTTTCTTTGGGATTGGAATGAAAACTGACCTTTTCCAGTCCTGTGGCCACTGCTGAGTTTTCCAAATTTGCTGGCATATTGAGTGCAGCCCTTTAATAGCATCATCTTTCAGGATTTGAAACAGCTCAGCCGGAATTCCATCACCTCCACTAGCTTTGTTCGTAGTGATGCTTTCTAAGGCCCACTTGACTTCACATTCCAGGATGTCTGGCTCTAGGTCAGTGATCACACCATCGTAATTATCTGGGTCGTGGAGATCTTTTTTGTACAGTTCTTCTGTGTATTCTTGCCACCTCTTCTTAATATCTTCTACTTCTGGTAGGTCCATACCATTTCTGTCCTTTATTATGCCCATCTTTGCATGAAATGTTCTGTTGGTAATCTCTAATTTTCTTGAAAATATCTCTAGTCTTTCCCATTCTATTGTTTTCCTCTATTTCTTTGCATTGATCGCTGAAGAAGGCTTTCTTATCTCTCCTTGCTATTCTTTGGAACTCTGCATTCAAATGGGTATATCTTTCCTTTTCTCCTTTGCCTTTCACTTCTCTTCTTTTCTCAGTTATTTGCAAGGCCTCCTCAGACAACCATTTTGCCTTATTGCATTTCTTTTTCTTGTGGATGTTCTTGATCGCTGCCTCCTGTACAGTGTCATGAATGTATGTCCATAGTTTTTCAGGCACTCTATCAGATCTAATCCCTTGAATCTATTTGTCACTTCCACGGTACAAACATAAGGGATTTGACTTAGGTCATACCTGAATGGTCTAGTGGTTTTACCTACTTTCTTCAATTTAAGTCTGAATTTGGCAATAAGGAGTTCATGATCTAAGCCACAGTCGGCTCCCGGTCTTGTTTTTGCTAACTATATATAGTTTCTCCATCTTTGGCTGCAAAGAATACAATCAATCTGATTTTGATATTGACCATCTGGTGATGTCCATGTGTAGAATCTTCTTTTGTATTGTTGGAAGATGGTGTTTGCTATGACCAGTGTGTTCTCTTGGCAAAACTCTGTTACCCTTTTTCCTGCTTCATTCTCTACTCCAAGGTCAAATTTGCCTGGTTCTCCAGGTATGTCTTGACTTCCTACTTTTACATTCTAGTCCCCTGTAATGAAAAGGACATCTTTTTTGGGTGTTAGTTCTAGAAGGTCTTGTAGGTCTTCATAGAACTATTCACCTTCAGCTTCTTCAGCATTATTGGTCAGGGCATAGACTTGGATTACTGTGATATTGAATGGTTTGCCTTGGAAACAAACAGAGATCATTCTGTCATTTTTGAGATTGCATCCAAGTACTGCATTTCAGATTCTTTTGTTGACTTTGATGCCTACTCCATTTCTTCTAAGGGATTCTCGCCCACAGTAGTAGACATAATGGTCATCTGAATTAAATTCGCACATTCTAGTCCATTTTAGTTCATTGATTCCTAATATGCTGATGTTCACTCTTGCCATCTCCTGTTTGACCACTTCCAATTTGCCTTGATTCATAGACCTAACATTCCAGGTTCCTATGCAATATTGTTCTTTACAGCATCGGACTTTACTTCTGTTAGGTAGTTAGAATAGGAAAAAGGAGTCCAAAATGGTGGTGGCTAAAAGATAAGGAAGGGAAAAGCCCACGATAATAGAACAAAGGAAGGTCCGAGGACCAGAGTGAGGACCTCAGGTGGAACCAACAGCACTCCTGTCCAGCCCAATTTACATAGGGTTGGCCCAGGGAGAGGAGAAAAAACGTATAAAAAGAGGACCCAAAATTGGGCCAGGCCTCTCTCTTCTCTTTGCATCTTTTGGATCAGCATGTCCTCATGCCTCGTGGATGTATTTTCCTTTACTTTCTAAATAAAACTGAGCTGTAACACGGAGCTGTAACACTGGTCCTTCTGAGAGCTGTAACGCTGGTCCATCCGAGGGCTGTAACACTGCTCTGATGCTTCAGATTTTTTTTGTGACAAGACAGAACCAAGGAAATTACACACTCCCCTGACACTTCCATCACCAGTCACATCCACAACTTGGTGTTGTTTTTGCTTTGGCTCCATCTCTCCATTCATTCTGGTGTTATTTTTCCACTCTTCTCCAGTAGCATATTGGGCACATACTGACCTAGGAAGTTCATCTTTCAGTGCATAATCTTTTGGTTTTTTCATACTGTTCATGGGGTTCTCAAGGCAAAAATACTAAAGTGGTTTGCCATTGCCTTCTCCAATGGAACACGTTTTGTCAGAACTCTCCACCAAGACCCATCCACCTTGGGTGGCCCTACACAGCATGGCTCATAGTTTCATTGAGTTAGATGGGGCTGTGGTCCATGTGATCTGTTTGAATAATTTACTGTGATTTTGGTTTTCATTCTGTCTGTGCTCTGAGGGATAAGGATAAAAGGCTTATGATGGGAGAGACTGTGGGGGAAACTGGGACTTGTTCTGATGGTGGGGCCATGCTCAGTAAATCTTTAATCCAATTTTCTGTTAATGAGCTGTGTTCCCTCCCTATTGTTTGACCTGAGACCACACTATGGTGGAGGTAATGAAGATAATAAGTAATGATACTTAGTAACTTGGCATTATCTTTGTTCTCTTTTTAATAAGTAAATTCATATATTAATATATACCCAAATTGACTTCCTATTTCTTACACAAAGATAGCACACTTTCCATGCTACCTTAACAGTATATTTTGGATATCAGGACATATTAGTATACTGATGTCTTATCCATAGCTTTTCTCAGCTGCATAGTACTTCATTGGGTTAATGAACCAGAATCACTGAACCAGTTCCATGTTAATGGACATTTCAACTGCTATTAAAAATAATGCTGATAATGAATAGCTTTATTCAAAGGCTATATGCTATTTTTCCTTTGGGGTAGATTTCAAATGGTCAAAGAGTAAATGAATATGTATTTATTACTTCTAAATGGATATCTCTAGGGAATGAATTAAAATTTTAACTTTTACTGAGTCATGTAATTGGATATGATCTTTCTGTCATCTTGATCCCCAAAGATCAGACTAAGTCAATGTATTTATTTAAAGTTGAAACACTAAATTTTATTAGAGACTGTATGAGCTTAACCCTTAAGCTGTTGCAATGAAAACCCAGGATATAATTATAGGAATGGCATATTATCTAGATTTGGGTTATATGTGTGGACTATAGGAGCTATAGAAATTTGTAAATTATAGGTGGTGATTTAGTCGCTAAGTTGTGTCTGACTCTTGCAACCCCATGGACTTTAACCTGCCAGGCTCCTTTGTCCATGGGATTCTCCAGGCAAGAATACTGGAGTGGGTTGCCATTTCCTTCTCCAGGGGATCTTCCCAACACAGGAATCGAACCCAGATCTCCTGCATTGCAGGCAGATTCTTTACCAACTGAGTTATGAGGCAAATTACAGGTAGGATACACAAAGAGTCAGACATGGACTGAAGCGACTGCACACACACACACACACACACACACACAATTCTGGAAAGGAAAACAAGATTACAGATAGGGGTGATTATGCCCTAATAGGGGTCAATTACTGACCCACTGAAATACATGTTTGGAGTAAGTTGTAGTAGGGAGATCTGCATAAATCAGTGAGGTGAAGCTAGTTGAAGAAGGGCCTGGAAAACCACACTGAAAAAGTTATGTCTGCTTCCTATGTTCCATTACACCATAATCCCTTGTAGAGAGACACTGCATTTTGTTTTCCATTGTACGCCCAGTGCTTGGCCCTGTATCGGTGTTAAGAAATGTTTGTTAAATAAATAATAAATTAACCATTGAATTGATCCAGATCAAATGGCTAGTTCTCTCTCTCTCTCAGTACTGAATTTGAAAATTGATGCAAATGAATAATGTTCCAACCAAACTTAACAACACTCTCCTCCTAGACCAGTGGACAGTATTTCAGTCTTAGTAATAGAGATAAATTAAGGTTCTCCCCATAGTGCTACAACTATAATAGCTCTCAGGTTGTTGGAAGAATGAAGAGAAATGGTTTTAATTACATAGCATCTACATGAATATGTGTTTGGGTTTGTAACATTAACAGAAATAATTCTTCATGCTCAGGGATGAATTATTACCCATGCATATGGATGTTTGTGAGTTTTGGCTTATTTGGGATGTATTCTTTATTTGGGAAGCTGCTGCTCCTCTGCTATAAACATTGGCTCTAATGAGGCTGACAATCATTGTTATCTCATTCCTCTAGTCAGGGCCATTGTATGTGATCCATACCCAGACTCAGACATTCACAGCATATCACAGGGAAAATATTTTAGGCTTTGAGGAACAAAAGGCAAAATGGAACATATTATATGGGTATGTTTTTAACCATTTAAAAATGCAAAGGCCATTCCTTCCCTGTGGTATGAAAAACTAAACAATAAAACCTCAGATGGTACCCTGATTTAGCCCATGGGCCACAGTTTGTTAAGCTCTGATACATTCCATCCTCCTAGCCACACAGTTTGCTTCAGGAGTAGATGTGTGACTAAAGCCAGACCAGTAAAAGTTCATCTCTGGGATTTTTCAATTTAGGGCTCGAAGAATCATGGAGCTAAAAGCTATGAATCATCCTGCCAGCTCTATGTTTGTCAAGGGAAGAAAAAGGCCAAAATAGAGATAAAAGCATGCGCAGAGAATTTCTGAAAGAGCACGAGAGTAAAAGAAAGCTGATTATTCCACTAGAGCTCTTAGACCCATTTGTGCTGGAAGTAAGATCCATACCTGAATTTCTTATTATATAGGACAATAAATAATCTTTTAGGCTTAAACTTATCTAGTTGTATTTCTTTCATTGGTAACAAGTATATATATATATATGATACACATATATGATATATATGCCATTCAGATATAATGTATATATATTTACATATGCATACACACAATTAAAACATGTTGAGGACCTAATATTTATCACATAGCATTCTAGGCACTACAAATACAAAGATGGAAAACATGCTTTAAGAGTCTGAGAAATTCTGGGTTAAGACAGCCTTTTGAGCATATATTTACTTTCTTTCTTTTTCCAAATCCTTCCAAAACAACTATAAGAAGATTTTTTAAGGCATAAATTTATAAGGACAGAGAATGATAGAAGAGATAGGAAGAAATATTTTTAGCTAGTAAGCTATTGAGAAAAAAATTTTTTTTTGATAGGAAAAGCAGTGACAGCAGCCAATAGTGAAGAAAACTATGCATTAACCTGATCTATACCACCAAACAGAAACCCCAGAAGTTTCAGAAGCTGACAATACCAATTACCTCTGCAAGAGGGGATAATGGTGATAATAAAAGAGGAGTATCAGCCCTGGGATTTCTTTGGAAGGAATGATGCTAAAACTGAAACTCTAGTACTTTGGCCACCTCATGCGAAGAGTTGACTCGTTGGAAAAGACTCTGATGCTGGGAGGGATTGGGGGCAGGAGGAGAAGGGGACGACAGAGGATGAGATGGCTGGATGGCATCACCGACTCGATGGTTGTGAGTCTGAGTCAACTCCAGGAGTTGGTGATGGACAGGGAGGCCTGGCATGCTGCGATTCATGGGGTCACAAAGAGTCGGACACGACTGAGCGACTGAAGAGAAATTGTAGTATACTTAAAAATCAGTCAAATCCCCAAGTATTTCTCCTTTTCAGTATCAAAGTTACTTAGGACCTCTAGAAAGGGTAAGACAGTTTTTGGACTGGAGAGTCCAAGTAGAGCTGAGGATGAAAACACCATTCTGACCACGGGGTAACTAACTGAATTTTTACATCCAGAATGAGGATATTGACACTTTCTTCTGTCACTCAGCTCCTTGTCCAAGGATTCTAAGCAGCCTAAAAGACTAAAGAATTTCTCAACACCAGACATTTCAAGGAAATTGCCTGGCCAGATAAGTCTACAGTGGTCATGTATGGATGTGAGAGTTGGACTATAAAGAAAGCTGAGCGCAGAAGAATTGATGCTTTTGAACTGTGGCATTGGAGAAGACTCTTGAGAGCCCCTTGGACTGCAACCAGTCCATCCTAAAGGAGATCAGTCCTGGGTGTTCACTGGAAGGACTGATTCTGAAGCTGAAACTCCAATACTTTGGCCACCTGATGTGAAGAGCTGACTCATTGGAAAAGACCCTGATGCTGGGAAAGATTGAGGGCAGGAGAAGGGGACGACAGAGGATGAGATGGTTGGATGGCATCACCAACTCGATGGACATGGGTTTGGGTGCACTCCAGGAGTTGATGATGGACAGGGAGGCCTGACATGCTGCAGTTCATGGGGTCACAAAGAGTCTGACACGACTGCGTGACTGAACTGAACTGAACCCCACAATTAGCATTAAAAAGTGAAACCCATGCATCAGAGACTTTAAAAAGATTTTTTCTTCATTGTTACTGTTGCATGGTTTGCAGGATCTTGGTTCCCCACCAGGGTTTGAACCCTCACCTGTGGCAATGGAAGTGTAGGGTCCTAACCACTGGACTGCCAGGGAATTCCATCAAATTTAGATTTTTATTGGTCAAATCTTAAATATGAAGAAATAATCATGGGTTAGCAAACACCTAAAGAAAGTGAAAGTGCTGCACTCAATATGCCAGCAAATCTGGAAAACTCAGCAGTGGCCACAGGACTGGAAAAATTCAGTTTTCATTCCAATCCCAAAGAAAAGCAATGCAAAAGAATGCTCAAATTTATGCACAATTGCACCCATCTTACACACCAGCAAAGTAATGTTCGAAATTCTCCAACCAGGCTTCAACAATACGTGAACCATGAACTTCCAGAAGTTCAAGCTGGATTCGAAAAGGCAGAGGAACCAGAGATCAAATTGCCAACATCTGCTGGATCATCAAAAAAGCAAGAGAGCTACAGAAAAACATCTACTTTTGCTTTATTAACTATGCCAAAACCTTTGACTGTATGGATCACAACAAACTGCGGAAAATTTTTAAAGAGATTGGAATACCAGGCCTCCTGAGAAATCTGTATGCAGGTCAGGAAGCATCAGTTAGAAATGGATGGAACAACAGATTGGTTCCAAATAGGGAAAGGAGTATGTCAAAGCTGTATATTGTAAGCCTGCTTATTTAACTTATATGCGGAGTACATCATGAGAAATACCAGGCTGCATGAAGCAGAAGCAGGAATCAAGATTGTCAGGTGAAATATCAATAACCTCAGATACACAGATGACACCACCCTTATGGCAGAAAGTGAAGAAGAACTGAAGAGCCTCTTGATGAAAGTGAAAGAGGAGAGTGAAAAAGTTAGCTTAAAACTCAACATTCAGAAAACTAAGGTCATGGCATCCGGTCCCATCACTTCATGGGAAATAGATGGGGAAACAATGGAAACAGTGACAGATTTTATTTTGGGGGGCTCCAAAATCACTGCAGATGGTGTCTGCAGCCATAAAATTAAAAGATGCTTGCTCCTTGGAAGAAAAGCTATGACCAACCTGCTGCTGCTGCTAAGTTACTTCAGTTGTGACTGACTCTGTGCGACCCCAGAGACAGCAGCCCACCAGGCTCCCCCGTCCCTAGGATTCTCCAGGCAAGAACACTGGAGTGGGTTGCCATTTCCTTCTCCAATGCATGAAAGTGAAAAGTGAAAGTGAAGTCACTCAGTCGTGTCTGACTCTTAGTGACCCATGGACTGCAGCCTACCCAGGCTCCTCCGTCCATGGGATTTTCCAGGCAAGACTACTGGAGTGCGTTGCCATTGCCTTCTCTAGACAGCATAGTAAAAAGCAGAGACGTTACTTTGCCAGCAAAGATCCCTCTAGTCAAAGCTATGTTTTTCCAGTAGTCATGCATGGATGTGATAGGTGGACTATAAAGAAAGCTGAGCGCCGAAGAATTGATGCTTTTGAACTGTGGTGTTGGAGAAGACTCTTGAGAGTCCCTTGGACTGCAAGGAGATGAAATCAGTCAATCCTAAAGGAAACAAGTCCTGAATATTCATTGGAAGAACGGATGCTGAAGCTGAAACTCCAATATTTGGTCACCTGATGTGAAGATCTGACTCCTTGGAAAAGACCCTGATGCTGGGAAAGATTGAAGGTGGGTGGAGAAGGGGATGACAGAGGATGAGATGGTTGGATGGCATCACCAACGTGATGGACATGAGTTTGAATAGGCTCCAGAGATTGGTGATGAACAGCAAAGCCTGGCGTGCTGCAGTCCATAGGGTCACAAAGAGTTGGACATGACTGAGCTACTGAACTGAACTGAACTGAAAAAAAATCCATGACATGAAAAGGACCAAGAGAGTCATGTAACTGTAGTGCTTCAAGCAGAAACAGAGATCTTCCTAGGGAGTAATAGTTTCAAAATAGCTATAGCTAATACTACTCAGGAAGAAAAGAATAAAATGCTATTTAAAAAGAACATTCAGAGAATAAAAATGAACTCTTAAGAATTAAGATACTAGGGATGAAATTAAAAATGCCATAATTTAGAAGATAAAAATGAAAGAAATTTATATGAAATTAGCCAAAGATATGGAAAACAGGAGAGGAAAAAAGCAAGAGTATTAGAACACTAGACGAGAGGTACAACATCCAAATAATGGGAATCCATAAATAGAAGACTGGGGAAATAAAAGCAAGGAAATAATCCAAAACTAATTTATGAAAAATTTTTCATAAATAAATGACAAATGTTCAGAGAATAAAAGGATTCATTAGGCCACCAGCCGAGCGGATGAATGTAAACACTCACCACAGCATGTCATGACATTTCAGCATTTTACAACAGAGGACAGTGAAGGTTCTAAAAGACTTGAGAGCAAAAAGGAAAGGAGTTACATCACACGCCAAAGTGAGAAATAGGACTGACTTCTGACTTCTCAACAATACGGAAGCTAAAAGGCAGTCCAACAAATTCAGAAGGAAAGTAGTTTCTAACTATATCAAGGGGGTCCCCAAGACCAAACCCGCATGTTTAATGAATCCCTGGGAGAACTCACAGGATATGGTCGTAGTCACTGCTGTGGTTTGTAAGAACAGGAGACAAGAGAAATTCAGCAAAGGGATTGGCACATTTGGTTAAAACCTAAGGATACCAGGTTCAAACTTCCAAGAGTCCTCTCCCAGTGGAGTCACAAATGAAGTACTTAACTCTTCCAGCAATGCTGATCTCTTCCACATGTGTGACATCACATGTAATGTCTACCAGAAAAGCTCTAGAGATGCAATGTCTGAGATTTTTTATTAGATGTTGGTCATGTAGGGGGACTTCCCAGATAGCTCAGTAGAAAAAGAATCTGCCTGCCCAGCAGGAGACTGGGGTTTGATCCCTGGGTTGGGAAGGTCCTCTGGATAAGGAAATGGAAACCCACTTCAGTATTCTTGTATAGGGAATTCCTTGGACATAAGAGCCTCATGGGCTACAGTCATGGGGTTGCAAAGAGTCTGATACAACTTAGAGACTAAGCAGCAATAGCAGCATTATAGGCATCCTTTGCCCAGAATATACCAAAATTCCAGACTCCCAAAAGAAAATCAGGTGTTCAGCATAAACTATGTTGATTGCACAAAAGACTAAGACATAGGAAAGCACTCCTTTCATTCAAGGAATGTTTATATCAGTGTAGGGAACTGTTGATAATCCAAGTTTCCAGACCCCAGTCAAGGAACAACCTTGCAAGCAGGCTTTCTAAGGATAGCATTATCAGTCTAAATATGCTAACTCTTCTGCACACTGGCCCCTTAGTTCTCAATTGCACCATCAATCAAATGTGAAAACAGAATAAAGATATTTTCAGATACTCAATACCTCAGGAAAAGTTATGTCCTATATCTTCCTCCTCTGGAGAGTACTGAAGACCACACTTCACCAAAGTGATGGAGTAAACCAAGAAGTAGAAAGAATGGAGAAGTAGGACACAGGGACTCCCACACAGAAGAGAGGCAATGAAATCCTCAGGATGACGGTGACAGATCTCAGGGTGAGAGCTTGTACCAGGTACTGATGACAAGCAGCTCATCAAGGAACACATCAGGAGAAACTTCTTTAGGAGGCAACATCAGTAGGCTATTTGATGGACTGAGTAGATTGAAAGCATATGTAGACAACTGACAGCTACTTAGAGTTGAATCTGTAGTAAGTAAAGAAAACAAACATGAAATCAAGACAATTACTCAGCTCAGTTCAGTTTCTCAAGTGTGTCCAACTCTTTGCTACCAAATGGACTGCAGCACACCAGGCTTCCCTGTCCGTCACCGATTCCTGGAGCTTGTGCAAACTCATGTCCATCAAGTGATCAATGCCATTCAACCATCTCATCCTCTGTCATCCCCTTCTCCTCCTGCCTTCAATCTTTCCCAGAATCAGGGTTTTTTCCAATGAGTCAGTTCTTTGCATCAGGTGGCCAAAGTATTGGAGCTTCAGCTTCAGCATTAGTACTTCCAATGAATATTAAGGACTGATTTCCTTTAGAATTGACTGGTTGTATCTTCTTGCAGTCCAAGGGACTCTCAAGACTTTTCTCCAACACCACAGTTCAAAAGCATCAATTTTTCAGTGCTCAGATTTCTTCATGGTCTAACTCACATATCTATACATAACTACCAGAAAAGCCATAGCTTTGACTAGACGGACCTTCTTTGTTGGCAAAGTAATGTCTCTGCTTTTTAATATGCTGTCTAAGTTGGTCATAGCTTTTCTTCCAAGGAGCAAGCATCTTTTAATATAAATGGCTGCAGTCACCATCTGCAGTGATTTTGGAGCTCAAGAAAATTAAGTCTGTCACTGTTTGCATTGTTTCCCCATCTATTTCCCATGAAGTGATGGGACCAGATGCCATGATCTTATTTTACTGAATGTTGAGTTTCAAGCCAGCTTTTTTACTCTCCTCTTTTACTTTCATCAAGAGGCTCTTTAGTTCCTCTTCGCTTTCTGCCATAATAGTGGTGCCATCTGCATATCTGAGGTTACTGATATTTCTCCTGGCAATCTTGATTCCAGCTTATGCTTCATCCAGTCCAGCATTTTGCATGATATACTCTGCATATAAGTTAAATAAGCAGGGTGACAGTATACATTCTTGACATACTCCTTTCCTAATTTGGAACCAGTCCATTGTTCTATGCCAGGTTCTAACTGTTGCTTCTTGACATGCATACAGATTTCTCAGGAGGCAGGTCAGGTGGTCTGGTATTTCCATTTCTTTCAGGATTTCCCACAGTTTATTGTGACCCACACAGTCAAAGGCTTTGGCATAGTCAATAAAGCAAAGTAGATGTTTTTCTGGAATTCTCTTGGTTTTGTGATCATCCAACGGATGTTGGCAATTTGATCTCTGGTTCCTCTGCCTTTTCTAAATCCAGCTTGAACATCTGGAAGTTCTCATTTCATGTACTGTTGAAGCCTCAGTTGGAGAATTTTGAGCCTTACTTTGCCATCGTGTGAGATGAGTGCAGTTGTGCCATCATTGAACATTCTTTCGTATTGCCCTTCTTTGGGATTGGAATGGAAACTAACCTTTTCCAGTCCTGTGGCCACTGCTGAGCTTTCCAAATTTGCTGGCATATTGAGTGCAGCACTTTAACAGTATTATCTTTATAGAACCTGAAATAGCTCAGCTGGAACTTCATCACCTATCTTTGTTTCTGTCTTTGTTGTGATGCTTCCTAAGGCCCACCTGACTTCAGACTCTAGGATGTCTGGCTCTAGGTGGGTGATCACACCATCATGGTTACCTGGATACCAATTAGTAACTTTAGGGGAAACAAAGTTGGACAGGACGTGAAAGATAATCACAGGAAAATATTGCTAAGCGAAATACATTTTACAGTGTATGTGTTATGCCATCATTTGTGATTTTCTGAAAAAGATGTACAAACACATTTATATACTCATGGACTCTCTCTGGAAAGTTAATCAACTTTCTTTTGAAAAAGAAACTAAGTGAATAGATTAAATG
Organism: Bos indicus x Bos taurus; assembly: GCF_003369695.1. Lineage (NCBI taxonomy): Eukaryota > Metazoa > Chordata > Mammalia > Artiodactyla > Bovidae > Bos > Bos indicus x Bos taurus. The sequence continues at coordinate 16,898,788 of NC_040087.1, read as the reverse complement.
GGGGTGAGAAATTTTTTCACTCAGGTTCTATTTGGATTTTTTGAGACTTTTGCCATGAACATGTATAATTTTTCAAACAAACAAGCAAATAAAATGACCTCTGAAGACAAAACAAAACAGTAGCAGAATATAGAGTAGCAAGACATCATAGTCCCTCCAGACAGATCATCTCCTTCAATAAGCATGGTCACCCTGGCTACACAGTCTCACTAACAAGCGGAAGGAAAGCTCATATGTCCAGGTAGAAAAAATGTTAAATAATTCTTTTTTTTTCCCTTTAATAAGAAACAGTTAAGAAAAAAGAGCCTGTAGTTTTCCCTTATAAACAAAACTCACATTAAAAAATGTGAGTGTTTCTTCCTTTAGTCTTCTATAAGCATTAAAAAAAATTATCTATGCACATGAGTGGAAAATTTTAACTACCATAAAAATATCAGGTACTCATTAATGAGAAATAATATGAGAGAAAAATTGTAACCTTCTCAGCAAATATGCAGCATAAAAAACTTGATCATGAATCAACTCATAGTTTTTCCCTAATGAACTGATGACTTTTCTTACTAATTCTTTTGCAGCTCAGTCTCCTCATCAGAGCAACAAACAATCATGGAAATAATATTTGCTCTAATTGTAGCTTATATTTATTAATGTCTTTCCTCTTTAAAATGAACCCTTTTACATCTCTCATGTGATCCTCAGCAATGCTGAGTGAGGCAAGATAGCTGCTATTCCTGTTGTTTAAAATAAGGCAAAAGAAAGTGAGTGTCCCTGAATTTGTCTTGATCAAGCTGACCCCACTGATCAATAATGAAGCCAGAGCTGGAATCCAGATGTTCTAATGCCTGCTCCAGGTTCTCTCTCCTGTCTTGCTGCCACCTGCTACCAATCCCACTAGGTCATTTGACTCTCAAGGGGATAATGGTCATAATGGCCCAAGAGGAGGGCAGAACAACATGCAATAAAATATTATTACAGCCCAACTCTAATGAAGCAACTTACTACAACATTAATCAGTAAACCAAATGCAATGGCTCACCCTATCCACTTCAAAGAAACGCTGTAAATGTAATTAACCTTTCTAAATCCATCACGTGAGAGAGCTTCTTAGAGATTATTTTTTAATGTGCCTACCTTCAAGCTGCAGATAAAGGCAGAAGTGTATGTGAATTACCCTGTGCAAAGTACAGGCCAGAGGCAGAAAATGTGAACTTGGGTTTTTCTGCTTCTCCCACCCCATTGCAGTCAGTACAGAAACTCTAGTCCCTCCACACCACCTGCAGGCATCCCACAGGTCTCTTCTCCTTCAAACAGCTAGAAAATTGCAAGTGGAGCAGCAGGTGGGTGTGGCTTTTAGAAATGAAGACATAATGGATAATTCACAACCAGAAGACTTGTAAAAGACATAAAAACAAACTTCACAAAACAGAAAAGCCAACAGAACTTTAAAATATGCAGCAATTACAGTCTCCAATGATGCAGGAATCATTTTGAGAGATCATGGTACCAATGTTGTTTTTCATGCATCAAATATTGTATGTACAGAAGAGGGTGAGCAGGATTCACGTTTCCCCTGTCTTATTTCTCCTGTAGTTCCAGAAGAGAAGAGAGGCTAAATGACACTTCTTACCCTAAACATAACCTGAACACATGCTGGTTGTTGTGTGTTTATTGCAAAAACACTACTGAGCTCCCAGTATCCTGTGGTCAACATTGTTTGCAATTTCAATTAAATCAAATATCAAATATTACATAGAAACTCTTCTGTGCATTGATATCTACACATCCCACAGCTAAACCACATACCAAAGCCTTGTTTACCCTAGATTTCAGTCATCAGACCACTGCTTGAATGATACACTCTACTTATCAAAGGGGGGATCACATTGGGATCATGTATAATTATGTTAAAAAAAATTTTTCAGGCTAAAAATCAAGTCAAAAGAACTCTAGACATCACCATCCCTGGTCCCCTCCAGACTTCATCTCAATGCTTTCAAACTGCCATACTGGAAAAGACTCTTGAGAGTCCCTTGGAGAGCAAGGAGATCAAATAAGTCAATCCTAAAGGAAATCAACCCTGAATACTCATTAGATGGACTGATGCTGAAGCTGAAGCTCCAACACTTTGGCCACCTGATGAGAAGCACTGACTCACTGGAAAGACCCTGATGCTAGGAAAGATTTAGGGCAGGAGAAGAAGGAGGCAACAGAGGATGAGATGGTTGTATGGCATCACTGAATCAGTGCACATGAGTTTGAGCAAACTCAGGGAGATTATAAGGGACAGGGAAGCCTGACATGCTGCAGTTCATGGGGTCACAAAGAGTCGGACACAACTTAGCTATTGAACAACAACAACGAACAACCAGAGAGTAAGTCTTACTGATTCCTTTAAAACAGACTTTCCAGGTGATTGTTAACTACAGTAAAGTTTGATAACCAGTAAGCTCTGGGGACACTGTTTGAGTAATACAATCCAGAATGCTTACTGAGGACTCTGAACTTGGCTTTCACCTGCATAATTCATTTACTTTTTAAACCATAAACTATTGTGTTATTTCTACATCATATCTTGTTCTAGATAATACAGTATGATATTGAGCAAAACACATATGGCTCCTGCACCTCACCAAGGCATTTAAATTCTATTTAATCCCAGGGTTCATGAGATTATCCTGAAAAGTTTGGGTAGCCACCACAAACAATGGGTATCAAACATCACCTGAGAAGCTTGTTAAACATCATGCATATTCAGCAGCTCTATAATGGATTATAGGAATCTACCTAATTAATACATTTCCCAGGTGATTACAACCACACTTTGAGAAACCCTAGTCTAGAGAGTTGAAATATAGAATATATAATTTGTTGTATATGTTTAAGCTTAAGTTAACATATTATACAAGGTCTTAGGCTTCATTTTTTAAAAAGAAGATATATCTGTCCAACATTTTCCTTCCAATTTTTTGAGCCATTAGTTTTTATGAGTTGTATTTATATGTGCTTGTTTAATAACTCAGCAAGTATTCAGCAAGCACTATTGAACACCTACTATGTGTCTTATTCCCTCGTGGGCACTGCTAAAACCAAGATTGCAAGGTTCTGTCTCTTCCCACATGGAGCTTACAGAGGAGGCTTGTCAGCTGTCACTCTCCACAAGTGTCTTAGTAACTATCGACTTGGCCAAAAAATTCACTCATTTTTCCACAGCATCTTACAGAAAACCCTGAATGAACTTACTGGCTGATATTATGGAGAAAAGTGAGTTGGGAACAAGAGGAAAAATGATTGATTGGGCTGTGCCTGGGAATCTTCAAGGTGTGCACAGAAGTGACATGGAGGCAGGAAGTGACACAGAGGCAGGAAGTGACATGGAGGCAGGAAGTGACACAGAGGCAGGAAGTGACATGGAGGCAGGCTTAAAGAATCCTACCAGACAGAGAAATAAATAGAGGACTAGAGGATATGCCAGGCGTTGTGTGGAGTGTTTAATGAACATGATTCCATTAATTTTCACAATATCCTTATAGGTAAATGCCTTCTCTATCGCGATTTTACAGCAGAGGAACCTGTAGCCAGAAGGGTACATGACTTGCTTCAGATCCCAGGCATAGTGAGTGCCTGAGCTGTCACATCCAAGCTGTGGGACACCAGAGCCTGCAGACGCAGATACTCTGTCCTGTCATAGATGGAGGGAACCCCATGGAGAAGAGCCCAGAGGCGTGGGAGACCTTGCCATGTTCAGGGATCTCAAACAGCACATGGTCCCAGGGTAGAATGTATGTGGAAGGAGGAGGAGATAAGAGCAGAAGTGTAAGTGGGATTTTGATTAAACAAGACACACCTGAAAACTGGTGTCCTTACTTTACACTCTGATCTTCACATTTATATTTTCAGAATTCAGTACAAGAATCCATTCGTGTAGGCAGAAAGAACTACTACAGTTGGCCTTCATTATTTGAAAATTCCATATTTGTGATACATCAACTCACTAAAATATATTTATAACCCCCAAATCAATACTGGCAGTTTTGGTATGGCCACGTGTGGACGTGCACGTGTATAGAGTAGTGAAAACTTTAAGTGGTCCCGTACACCCCACTCACAGCACCCAAGCTCTTGGCCAAGCTGAGGTGGAACAAGAGGTTTCAGCTCTCATTATATAAGCAAGTGTCCTTTTTGCAATCTACTTAGTGCCACTGTTCTCACATGTTTATGCTTTTTCTTGGTGATGCTGCTTTCTAAACTGTCCTCCAAGCAGAGTGCTGAAGTGCTCTCTGGTATTCCTAAAAGCAGGAAGGCTGGGATGCACATGATAGTGAAAACACATGTGTCAAATAAGCTTCTTCAGGCATGAGTTACAGTGCTGTTGGCCATGAGTTCAATGGTAATTAAATGTAAGTTATAATATTATATATTAAAACACATAGTATATATTATGGGATATATGATAATTATTAATTGGGCTTCCTAGTGGCTCAGATGATAAAAAAAAATCTGCCTGCAACATGGGAGACCCAGGTTCGATTCCTGGGTTGGGAAGATCCCCTGGAGGAGGGCATGGCAACCCATTCCAGTATTCTTGCCTGGAGAATCCCATGAACAGAGGAACTTGGTGAGCTACAGTCCATGTGGTCACAAAGAGTCAGACATGACTGAGCAACTAACACACACACATAATTATTAATTACACGATATTATATACCACCATATAGACATTATTCAATTTTGAACTCAGGGCCAACAGCACTATAACTCGATCCTGAATGAATCTGATCTAGCACTTGTGTATAGTCTAACACATGCGTATGTGTGTGCTCAGTCATTTAGTTGTGTCTGACTCCTTTATGACCCCTGGACTATAGCTCTCAAGGCTCCTCTCTTCATGGAATTTTCCAGGCAAGAACACTGGAGTGGGTTGTCATTTCCTTCTCCAGGGGATCTTCCTGACCCGGGGATTGAACCCACATCTGCCTGGCATGTGAATTCTTTACCACTGAGCCCCCAGGGACCCCATTTAACACACACACACACACACACACATACACAAAATAAGGTTTCTTAAAACAGAAACCCACATAAAACAACATTACATATTGATCAGCTGATAAAAATGTGATCAGAGGTTTGTAGGAATCCAACTCTGTGTTTTGCTGAAGGACAATGATTCAATATTTGCTAACTCAGCATTCACAGTGATTGTATAGAATAGAATTACCACAAATAACAAGAATAGTCTGTATTTGTATTTTTAGAAATGAAATTAAGAATAATGTAAAACCTTTACTATATTGAGCACTTGCTCAGATACCATGTCAGGGGCCTTATGCTTATTTAACTAATTTTTATGACAACTCTGTGAAGAAGGTATTATTGTTGCTATTCTATAGAAGAGGAAACAAAGACACAAAGCAATCAGTTATCTCTTCAGGATGATACAGCTGATTAAGTGATAGAATTTGAAACTAGGTGTGACCTCAAAGCCCAGCTGATTGTATAAATACTTTCCCCATTCTATCCCCAGAATTGAAGAAGCTCCATGCATAGTACCACTGCTGCATGTTCTCTAATGAAGGCCATTTTGAATAAGGATTTTATTTGTTGGGTCAATAGTGTTACCTTCACCACCTTTCTACATGCTAATAAGTTTGCCCTTTGATTTGGGCCCCTATAGTCCTCAATTCCAGATGGCTAGGTCAGACAAGGCAAGGTCAGACAAGGCACAGAAATGACCTTGGGCCCCTTTACACTATTTATGCAGCTTCCTAAAAACCTATATTATTTAAAAATTAGGAGTTTTTGAAAATGACCTTTAAAACCCTTTCCAAACCTGAAATTCCATGATTTCCTGAGCTTATTTTCCTGATGCTTAACGTGATACAAGCTTCCCCGGTGGCTCGGTGGTAAAGAATCCACCCACCAATGCAGAAGATGTGGGTTTAATCCCTGGGTCCATCAGGAAGATCCTCTGGAGAAGGAAATGGCAACCCACTCCAGCATTCTTGCCTAGGAAATCCCAAGAACAGGGGAGTCTGGCAGGCTACAGTCTATGGGGTCGCAAAAGAGTTGGACACAACTGAGCAATTTAACAACAGTAACAAACACAGGATGGTAGACTTGTGGATGTTAAAGCAACTCCAGAGGACCAGAGCATTGACAGACAGACATCAGCTCTGTGCTGGTGCCTAGGAAGGTCAAATTTCTAGGTGGTGATATCCCCCGAAGTCTGGGGCTATTTAAAGACAATGTACCTACATAGATACTACACAGATACTGTGAGGACACTTTCAGAGGAAGGCCAAGTTAATAAAACAGAAGACTGTCTTGTAGAAGACTTCAACAACATTACCACAGCAGGTGTGACTTGCCTTAAAATAGCTTAAACTGCCTTTGTAGAATTAACAGAATATAAAAACACACCTTAACATCCAAAGTTACTATAAAACAATATAGTTGGGAAGCAATTCAAACACACTAAATGCTAAAACAAAACAAAACAAAAAACCCTGTGTGACCTCTTCCCCACTGATATACCATTTAAAGAGATACATATTTAGAAGTCTAGACTACTCATCTGAAATACAGTGTCCACAATACGGAGACTTTGGAGATGTCTTCCTTCTCAGGACATAAATTTTTAGTCAATTTATTTAAATAGTTTTTTGGACTTCTAAACAATTACATTGTTTAGGACCAAAAAAAAATGTAGTTAGTGAAAAACTAGTGCATAAAACCCAGCCTAAATAAAAAACAAGGAAACAAAGCACTTGAAGCTACTCAGGCATTCCCTTTCTTGATGACTCATGAAATCTATTGGCTAAGTATTGCAGGTAATATATTAAATGTTCTTTATTTTAAAAATGTTCTTTTTAAAAATCACAGAGGTATCTGCCAGTTTACCACATGGACAGCCATAATATAATGGAATTAGTTTGGGGAAATTACATATCTAGAAGGATATGAAGGTCATTCTTGCAAAGTATTAAACTGTCAACCAAGTATATTCAATGAGAAGTCTCCATTGAATGTTGATTTGATTGAGTTTCAGTCATGTTTGTGTTCCTCCTGCTGAATCTGTGATCAAGTATTTATAGTCTCAAAAGATTCAAAAAGTTTTTAATCTATGCCAGGGATGTCACATGGACATTTCAAAAGGTGCAAAATCTAACAAATGTCACCAAAGAAAAGCTAGTTGCCCATATAGACAAGTGCCACAAAATGACATATTCCCAGTTATATTTATCTTTTCTTATTTATTACATTTGTCTATATATTTATTAATATTCATTCAGTCAAAAAGTTTGTATTTTACTTTCTGGTTTGAATCACATTGCCCTCTGAAGTCAAATGCATTTTTTTTTCAAACTATCATCACCTAAGCAATTGACTCTTACAGATCCAACCTAAGCCTTTTCTTAGAAATTATTTGTAAGATGAAGCTAAGTATAATCCCTAGCATGACTTGAAATATTGAAGATATTTGATTTTCAGACCGCTTATGAGGCTTGTTTGATTTAAAGTGAAAGCTGAAAGCATATACATAATGTATTTTAGATTGAGGAATTCTCTTCAAACAAGGGCTATTGATTATGTATTTCTTCAAAATAGTACTTAGGCTTTGTCCATACACAGAGGTACAGAAAACTTTCTGTGATAAGCTTGAAGCTACATCCGTTAAAGAAATAATTGATAAGCTGGAATTCAATAAAATTAACGCCTACTGCTCTTCAGAAGACTATGTCAGGAGAATGAGAAGCCAAGTCACCTACTGAGAGAAGATATTTGAAAAAAAAAAAAAAACACATGAAGGACTGTTATTGAAAATGTACCCAAAAAACTCTTAATCCTCAACAATAAGAAAACAACCAACCCAATTAAAAACTAAAAATAAAAAACAAGGCAAGGATCTTGAAAAAGAAGATATATAGGTGGCAAATGAGTATATGAAAAAATACTCTATATCACGGCACAAGAAATGCAAATTAAAATGACAAGATAACCACTACATACTTATTAAAATGATCAAAATCCAGAATACTGACAATATTAAAAGCCAATCAAGATATGGAGCAAGAGGAACTCTCATTACTGGTGGAAATGCAAAACAGCATAGTCACTTTGGAAAATAGTTTCTTACAAAACTAAACATACTTTTACCATATGATCCTACAATTGTGCTCCTTGGTATTTACCCAAAGGAGTTGAAAACATATCCACACAAAATCTACACAGGGGTGTTTCTACCATATTATTCATAATTGCCAAAACTTGGACACAACCATATGTCCTTCAGTAGGTGGTACATACAGATAATGGAGTAGCATTCAGTGCTAAGAAAACAAATGAACTATCAAATCATGAAAAGACATAGAGGGAATTTAAATGCATATTTAAATGCATAAATAAAAGAAGCCAATGTGAAAAGACTACATCCTGTATGGTTTCAAGTATGATATTCTGTAAAAGGCAAAACTACGATGACAGTGAAAGGATCAGTATTTTCCAAGGATGGGAAGTTGGGTGGGTGAAGATGGATGGACAAGGCACAGGGTATTTTTAGAGCAGTGAATATACTCTACAATATCATAATGATAGATACACGGCAATGCACATTTGTCCACACCCATAGAAAGTAAAGCATCAAGTGAACTTTAATGTAAACTATAAACTTTGGGGAGGTATGATGTGTCATTGACACAATGTGTCAGTGTGTCATTGTCATTGAAATTCATCCATTTCAACAAAGACACCACACTGGTAGAGGATGTTGGTAATAGGGGAGGCTATGCATGCATGGGAGAAGGGGTTCTACGGAAAAATCTCTGTACCATCTCTTCAACTTTGCTATGAGCCTAAAACTGCTCTAAAAAAAAAGTAACATCTTACGAAAATTGAAAGCTGCTTTTGAAAATCAAGATATTCTAAATTATAAACATAAAATTTAAGTACCCTCAATAGTAATTGAACCACCTGAAAGCATGAGTTAACCATGCTGACCATAAATATATACAGCGTAATGTGAGCAGATGATTCCCTTGATTCTGCTTTCAAAAATCAGGAAATAATACAGTTATCTGAATTATCATAATCATTGTAACCATGGTTATCAGGACATACTGGTTGCATTTTCCTTAAAAGCAAACTCAAAAATGAATTATCTGCCTGCAATACTGTTCTTAAACTTTTTTTGTTCTCTATTTCCACAGCCACAACTCCCCCACCGGTAAGACTGTGAGACATCACTTGATATTTATACTTTCCCATTTTATTAAAACTGTCATCGCTGTCAAGTCTAATTTCTTTTTGGCACAGCTCAATTTCTTTTTCGACCCTGAGCCTGGCAGGCCCTGTTAATTTGAATGTTCAAGTTCAATTACACTATTCTGTGTATTGACTTTTATCACACTATGAAAGCATTGCATACAAAATAAAATGCCTTGCTGGGCTCCATAGGATGTGGGACTCACCCCTCTAACCTCATCACATCCCCTACTCCCCTTCCTCTCTAAGCTCCGTCCACATGCCCTTGGACTGTTTATTATATTGCTTATTGACCTTGACAAGGTCTTTCCTGCCTGTCAGCCTCTGTGTTTGTGACTCCCTCACCACAATGCTCTGACCTCAGATCTTCACCTGGGTGAGACTTTATATGTCAGTTTTCAAGGATGATTATCACCTCCCCAGAGAGTCTTCCCAACTAGCCAACCAAACACAGTCAATCTCCCATGTCCCCTTCCCCAGGCAAATTTCTGTCAAATCACCTGGCTTCATTTACCTCTCTGGATTTGACACCATATAAAGTGATACTGCTCATGGTTAGTCTGCTTTTGATGTAACCCAACTATATTATACCGCAGTTAGAGGAAGAATGTCAAGTCCCAGTTCTATCTTTGACATGGAATAACCCAGAGGAGGTCCACAAATAGGATGAACCCTGCAGAAACTTCAGTGTCCCCTGTAATATGAAAATGTATTACTTTTTAAAGAAATAATTGCACTGTGTGATAGGCTACAGGAATGCTGTTGAAATGCTGTGTGTGATTGGGATTTTTTATTTTGGGGGTTTTTTTTAGAAATCAAATTAATTTTCAACTTCATTTGATGGGAATCTAAGGAACATTAATGCAGATTCACGTATTAATCACTTTTTCTTTAATTATGATTTTCTTTTATAATTAAAATAAAACATATTCTTTGCAGAAAGTTTAGACAATACAAAAAAGTATAAAGAAGGTAATTAAGATAAATAGCATCTTATCACAGAAAACATCCTGGTAGTATTTTCATTTGGTCTTTTATTCTATGCACATAAACATGTAAATTCATTATGAATGTAAAGCCCTATAGTGTGTGCAATTTAGATCTTAACTTTTTTAACATTTCATTAAATCTTTCTATGTCATAACATATTTCCTAAAATAAAGTATTTAAGAGCTATAATGGTATTCCTCCATGTATGCCATACGTTATTTAGCTAAGCCTTTAGCATTGAGCATTTATGTTACTGACAAAATTTTGATTATAAATAAAAGTGTGATGAGTATCATCATATAAACTCATATTTTTAAATCAGATCAAATTTAGACCAAATGTTTCTCCAAATGGACCTGTCTGTTCAAAAACACACAGCTGACACTTTCATTGAGCTAAATCTAGGCTAGTGCTCTTTAAAATAGTAGCTGGTAGCAAAAATCAAATGATGACTCACAACCAAGTAACTTAGGCAAAAGACTCACTATTTCTCCTCATTATGCATATTAACAAAGCAAAATTACTTGTCCTTGGCTGGACATATAGCAGAGAGGACCCACGGCATTGCAGAGAAAAGATAACTACATGATGGACGTATGTGACATTCCCAAGCTTCTCTTAGACTGAGAAGGGGAAATTGGTAGTTAGAGCTGTGTCTAGGTTAAACCAACTACAGAAAGATCAAGGAAGAGAAAAGAGGTTGGAAGAAGTTGTTGTACACTATATCATATCGTCAACAGGCATGGACCTTGGTTAGATTCATGGATACATTATTTCTAGAGATTTGATCTTGGATGGTTACCTATACTCTGATATTTTGACTAAGGGAAATGTAGATAATGCCTATTTCACAGACTTCTTTTAAGGATTAAATATGAAAAACTCCTAAGTCAATATACAACATACTAGATGATAAATATTTAGCTAAAAGAAGGCAATGAATCTCACATACTAACAACCAAGTGATCGCAACAAAACTCTCAGGCTATAATCAAATGCACACAAATGTCAGAGAGCAGAGAAGAGTATAAACAATCAAGGATGAGAAAGGAGGTAAAAGCTTGAAGGGGTGGGGAAGGGGCAGGGAAGAAAGCCAAGGTGAAACAAATACTAATCTGGGGAAGCTGAAAGCATGGGTCAGGCAGTCAGAGGTGACCAAGGAAACGTAACTGAGCAGTTAAAACCACACTTGGCATAGAGCAGGGGTCCCCAACCTCTGGGATCTAATGCCTGATCATCTGAGACAGAGCTGATATGGTAATAATAGACATAAAATGCACAATAAATGTAATGCTCTTGAATCATCCCCAAACTATCCCCCTACCGCATTCATGAAAAGACTGTCTTCTATGAAACCAGCTGTTGTTGAGTCACTAAGTCGTGTCTGACTCTTTGCGACCACATAGACTGCGGCCCACCAGGCTCCTCTGTCCATGAATTCTCCAGGCAAGAATACTGGAGTGGATTGCCAATTCCTTCTCCAGGGGATCTTCCCAACGTAGGGATGGAACCTGTAGCTCCTGCACTGGCAGGCGGATTCTTTACCACTGAGCCACCTGGGAAGCCCCATGAAACCAGTCTCTGGTGCCAGAAAGGTTGGGGACCACTGGGCTATAGAGTGTCATAGATTCTATGAGCAGCTGATAGCTGATCAGGACTAGCACAGGTCTTGATGGTAAGTCAGGCACCTGGTGGAGTGGGGAGTGATGGGACAAGCCTCAAACATGTTAGACACTTAATTCATTGGTGCCCTAAGAACAGTGCAGATAAAGAAAAGCTGCAGTTAGAAAGTTAGAATGTAGCCAGGAGCAAAGAATAGAAAATTCAATTAAGGAAATTAAGACAGAAACATGTTTGTTTACTTAACAAAAAGTCCTGCGGTAGATGTGGTCAGTTTAGGAATTCACTGTTATCGTTATAAACCCAGTTACTTTCCATCCTTTCAGAAAGCCATGCCCTTTATGCCAACAGGGCTTCCCCAATGGCTCAGTGATAAAGAATCTGTCTGCAATGCAGGAGACACAGGAGGCCCAGGTTCAATCCCTGGGTCAGGAAGATCCCTTGGAGGAGGAAATGGTAACCGAAACCCACTCCAGTATTCTTGACTGGGAAATCCTATGGACAGAGAAGCCTGGAAGGCTACCATCCATGGAGGTCCCAAAGAGTCAGACACAAATGAGAACATGCAGAGGACATAGTTTATACTAATAATTTCTTCCTACTCAGTCACAAGTTGCCTGGGCAACAACTCCAAATGGCACAGACAACATTCCAAAGTGGAACCAAAAAGGGTGGTGGAGGAAAAAGATTTGTTCATTCTGGTCTTCTCTCCTATTAAAGAGAACACTCTGGAGAGGCCCCCACAAACCTCCAATTATGTTGCCGTGCCTTGAACTCTGGTCCCATGCACACTCCTAGGTGATCACTAACCAAGAAGAAGGTGGTTGCAGTCTGCCCATGGAGATACTTCAAAGGGAAATGAAAATGGGGCTCATGAAGGAAGTGGACTCGAGCCATAGGGAAGCCCCCCGGAAGTGAGCCACCAGTTACAGGATGAAGGAGAGGACACTGACTTACATCAGATGACCCAGGTATTGGCCCTGTCTCTGTCTAAATCCTCTGCTTGGGTATACTGATGATCTTTAAGGCAATGTCCATGCTTCGGTAAACTGGAAATACTACTACTCTCACAAGGGCTTATCACTATTAAGAGGATTAAATGAGATAACACATGTGATAATGCTTTGCAACCAGGCGCGAGAAGGAGTCCAGATATGACTTTGGTTGAATGGCTGCAAGGCATTAGCTGTCAGCTTAGGCCATCTGTAAGTAAGTGAAGGCTTCTTCAAGAGGAAAGTCACCATGTGGGATCTTTATTGTTATTACCGCTTTTAGAGACTTGGCAGACAAACCATTGTAATTGGTGATATACACTAAATGGCAAATTGGATGGCTTGGAGATTTGAAAAAACACACTTAGAAGGTGTAACACATAAAACTGTCTACAGTGTATCGGACCGAGTGGAAGCCACTTTAAATATTGTGTGAAAGAAAAGTCTTGACTGCACTCCGGCAGGAAAATAACTTGTTGAAATCTCAGTAGCAGCAATTTTCAATTTATTAGAATTCTGAATATTACATGCTTGAGTTATCCCTGGAACAAAACCTCCACGCATGAATAAACAGATAAATGCAAGGGAGACAAACCAGATGTTTTTTTCTAACCCATTCACTCACTGGAATCAGCTAACGGCCCTGAGAAAGTGACTATTACCTCTTTTGCCCGATAAATCAACCCAGCCTCCTGGCAGTGGCAAGCGAGGAGACATGCAACAGCCAGAAAGGGATGTAAGCATCTGATCTGACTTAGAGTTTGCAACAGCCTCAATCATTGTGCCCGGGCTGTACTGAGTTCTATGTCACACTATCATGGCCGCCTGGAAATGGCTTTGTGAATCATGTACATGCTGGGTCAGGAATCAGAACTTTTCAGGTCAGAGAGACTTGGTCATAACTGAGGGTCAACAGGCTGTCGGGGTCTCCCTTCTTCTATGTGCAGAATGAGGAGCATAACTGGGGTGTCATCATGAGCCCCATATCTTCTGTGTCCACTGAGCTATAGACACACAAGGACAAGATGCAAATGGATGGCCCAGACTGGCCTTCTTCTAACCACCTCCGTGTTCCAAGCTCTCTCCCTGACTTGTGTATTCATGTGTAGTCTTCCAGCTAAATATCACAGGGTGTAAATAACTTGACTCCATCCTCTTTCTCATCTGGCTATTATGTGTGCATGCTCAGTCACTCAGTCAAGTCCAACTCTTTGCAACCTCATAGACTATAGCCCACCAGGCTCCCATGGGATTTTCTAGGCAAGAATACTGGAGAGGGTTGCCATTTCCTCCTCCAGGGGATCTTCCTGACCCAGGGATGGAACCTGCATCTCCTGCATTGGCAGGTGGATTCTTTACCACTGAGCCACCTGGGAAGCCTCCCTGGCTACTATGTCTCTTCCACAATTATTGCTTCTCCTTTCTGAATATGCTTTCATAATAGCCTCCCCTGAAAATGCTGCAGTAATGAAGGCCAAGAGGTATTAAGAGTTGTTTCTGTCCAATTAGCTATTATTTATGCCAGGTACAAGCTAGAAATGGGGTAAGAGGTAGGAAAAATTAAGCAACTATGTTGGAAAAGGATGTAGGAATAAAAGTGAATCAACAGAAAGATACAGAAGAAGGAACAAGGGTGAAGTTCTATTTAGCTTAACAAATATTTTACAGAGTGCCTAGTACATACAGATACAGGACTAAGGTTTGGAAATTAAGCAGTAACTAAGAAATTAGGAAGTGTGATGATCTAGTGGAGGTGGTAGATATGTTCATGTTTTTACTTTAAAATAAAAAAGTAAAAGAGAGATATACATTTGGGATGACGTGGAGCACTGCAATACAATCCAGGAGCTTAGAAAAGATGCTGTAGAGGACACAGTGCCTGAGCTTAGTCTTAGAGGATGAGTAAGACAGTAAATATGGGGCAGATATTTCAAGTAAAGGGACTAATGTAAAGAAAGACATGAAGTGAAGGAAACTGGTGATGCAGAAAGAGGGGTCATAAGGTAAGAGACTTTCCTAGGGTCAAAATTAATCAATGATGAAAATCATGATACAATGTACATTTTATAACAACACTTAACTTACAATCCATTAGCTCATCTTTTCCTTGTAGCAGGCCTGGTGGTGGTGGTGGTGGTGGTTTAGTTCGCTACTTTGTTTCCAACTCTTGTGACCCCACAGACTGTAACCTGCCAGGCTCCTCTGTCCATGGGATTCTCCAGGCAAGAATACTGGAGTGGGTTGCCATTGCCTTGCCAGATCCAGGGGGATCTTCCTGACCCAGGGATTGAATTGGGTCTCCTGCATTGCAGGCAGATTCTTTACCAATTGAGCCACCAGGGAAGCCCTGTAATAGGCCTAGGAGAGACAGATACTGCCATCCACGCTTGCAAAAGAGAAGAATGAGGTTCAGAGAAATCAGTTCAGCAAGGAAGGGCCATGCCCAGCAGAGCCTCTGGGATTCACCTCCAGGGCCCTCTGCTGTCCATGACTTTTGCTTCTTAACAGAATATGAAACCACTCGAGAGGAAAGGAAACTTGGGGTATCATATACTCCAGTAACTTCAAAATTTTGAGCATGACCAGTAAAAATAAATTTCATTTCCATCTAGCACCCCTTTCAGAATATATGTAGACAAAAGCATCACAAAACAAGACTTAGTATATACTATGTTTTCTGATATTGTCTATTCTATTGTTTCATTTAAATAAAAAATGCTGGTCAGAACTACTAAATTAATTTCACTACAACTGAACATTTGAGGAAATGGTGATATTCTCAGCCAGTTCATTTAGAGGGAGTGAAACTGAGCCCTGAGAAAGAACGGGGCTTGCTAATGTCACCTGTGAGGCACTGAGCTTCCTGGCTGTTGGAGAGATCAACAAAAGGCACCAGATTACTAGGTGAGTGGTCTGCCCAGAACAGAGCCAGCATGGATTTTTTTTTTTTTTTTTTTTGCATACTAGGCCTTGTTCTAAGTGCTTGATCTGTCCTAACTCATTAAGCCCTAGAATCCTGTGAAGAAAGTCCCTTCACTAGTCCCATTGCACTGGTGAAGAAACCACATAAAGCACAGAAAGCTTGAAGGGCTGGCTTGTGGACGCTTACATAGGTCATGGGGGAACTACCCAGCCCCAGGCCAAGAAAAACTGTGTTCAAGGACCTTGGATTTTTTTGGCCACTTTTTGCAGCCTATGGGATCCTAGTTTTCCAACCAGGAATCAAACCCCAGTCCTCAGCAGTCAAAGCACAGAGTCCTAACCACTGGACCACCAGGGAATTCCCGGGGACTTTGGAATATTGATGAATAGCTCTTTTACATGTGCATTTAAATTATTAGGATCTCCCCAATTCTCCTTTTCTTCTCATCAGAACCTTTATTTCTTCACAGCTGTATTCTATGACCTGGCTGGGTCATGAACTCTGTGCTAACGTGAGGAATCCAAAGACGTTCTCAGGATTTCTCAGTTCTAGAAATCAGAATAATGCTAGGACTCGTTAGTATTGCTCTGATCCATTTGGTTTGGGGGTTAATTTTTTCTTGTTTCTGCAGAGGCAGAACAGTCTCTTAATATGCAGAAAATTGCAATTTCTACACCAGTGGAAAGGGCGACTGGCTTCTATTAATTCATGAGACACAGACAGTATTGGGGAATAGTCATCCAGCAAGTGGACAGATGATACCAGGGAATTTAAATGCATGTGATATAATAGGATGTACACATTCATATTGAAACTCTGCTATTTCATTACTTCTAACGATTTTTCTTTCTTGATGGCAATTCTCCAATAAGTTAACTGTTAATCCACAGTGGAAAATAAAAGCTTATATAAGGTTCAGTCAATTAATATTAAATGATCATTGTGCCCTCAGTGACAAGGTCAATGGAGGGGTTCAGGAGGTAACTAAAAAGAACAGTAAAGCTGGTTTTTACAATGGGAATCTACTTAAAGTAGAACTCAGAGGATTCAGGAACGCAATTCAATACATGGTTTAATGAAGTCTCCTTGAGAGAGAATCAATCTCGGGGGAGAAAAACAAAGCCTCGGGTTTCCTCCAAACTGAGAGAAATGTATGTGACAACAATAAGAGATTCCAGAAAACAGAAATGTTTCCAGCAGATGACATGAATTAAGGACAATCCTGCTTGCTCTTTCAACAGTTTTTTCCCCTCCTCTGGGAGTCACTTACATAATCTAGGAAATGATCAATCACTTTTATTTACTGGTACTTCTCCAGCATGATAAACCTCTAGAAAACCTAAATCTCTAAGTGCTGACAGTTGAATAAGTAGTAAGCCTTTTTCCTCACCTCAGTCCAAGAAATGACTTCATTATCCTTAAGATAAAAGTCAGGGAATCCTTGCTGAAAACATCTTTCAAATGGATCCAAAGGGGCAGCTTCATCTGGGTTCTGAAAGTGGCTCACTGTTCATGAACCGTGTGGTCTTGACTACATCGCATCCCTTCTTGGAGCCCTGTTTCCTCATCTGCTACTTCATTGACTACACTAAAGCTTTTGACTGTGTGGATCACAGCAAACTGGAAAATTCTTCAAGAAATGGAAATATCAGAACATTTGACCCACCTCCTGAGAAATCTATATTCAGGTCAAGAAGCAGCAGTTAGAACCAGACATGGAACAACGGACTGGTTCCAAACTGGGAAAGGAGTACATCAAGGTATTGTCACCCTGCTCATTTAACTTATCATGCGAAATGCTGGGCTGGATGAAGCACAAGCTGGAATCAAGACTGCTGGGAGAAATATCAACAACCTCAGATATGCAGATGATACCACTCTTATGGCAGAAAGCCAAGAGGAACTGAAGAGCCTCTTGATTGATGAAAGTGAAAGAGGAGAGTGAAAAAGCTGGCTTAAAACACAACATTCAGAAAACTAAGATCATGGCAACTGGTCCCATCACTTCATGGCAAATAGATGGGGAAACAATGGAAACAGTGACAGACTTTATTTTCTTGGGCTCCAAAATCACTACAGATGGTGACTGCAGCCATGAAGTTAAAAGACACTTGCTGCTCAGAAGCAAAACTATGACAAACCTAGACAGTGTATTACAAAGCAGAGACATTACTTTGCCAACAAAGGTCCATGTAGTCAAAGCTATGGGTTTTCCAGTAGTCATGCATGGATGTGAGTGTTGGACCATAATGAAGGCCAAGTGCCAAAGAATTGATGCTTTTGCATTGTGGTGTTGGAGAAGACTCTTGAGAGTCCCTTGGACTGCAAGGCGATGAAAGCAGTCGACCCTAAAGGAAATCAATCCTGTATATTCATTGGAAGGACTGATGCTTAAGCTGAAGCTGCAATACTTTGGCCACCTGATGTGCAGAGTCCACTCATTGAAAAAGACCCTGATGTTGGGAAAGATTGAGGGCAGGAGAAGAAGGGGATGACAGAAGATGAGACCGTTAGAGGCATCACCAACTCGATGGACATGAATTTGAGTGAGCTCCAGGAGATGGTGAAGGACAGGGAAGCCTGGAGTGTTGCACTCCATGGGGTCATAAAGAGCTGGACACGACTGAGCAACTGAACAACAACACAAGATGCAACTCTACTCCATCAGAGTTGCCTGTCTCAACCCAATTTGTCTTTCAAACTTCCTGTTCCCTTCAGTGCCCTCCCTGGATTTCTCCTTTTCCTCAGACATCAAGCTTTTTTTCCATCTTACTCCTCAGGAGCATGCCCCCACTAAGCCCAATGACAGACAGCCCTGCACATAAAACCTTGCCACCCAAATCACAGCCCCCCACTCCCACTGAGGGAAACATCAAATGTTTGTGGCCAATACGTCTGTCAAAAGCAAATTTTTACAACAGGAATAAACAAACACACCTGTACATACATTAAAAAAAATTATAGCTGGTCAAAACTTAAAAGAAAAATGGAATAATGAAAGGAAACTGAGGTGGCAAGAAGAATGATATTTTCTGATATTATTTATGCTTCATTTTACAAATGATAGAACTCAGGATTTCAACTGTATTGAAAAGACAAAGATAAAATAAATTTTCCTAATTTGGTAGGGATTACTGTCTCTAATGGATACAAACATTCACACACAAATACAACGTGTGTGCATGTGTATGTGTATATTGTGTGTTTATATATAATATATATATACCTTAGGTGTGTGTATGCATGTATCTTCTATATACTTGTGTATGTATACAGTGGACACAGTGAATATATTAATATATAGTATATATATCTTGTGTGTATATATGTGTGTATATTCATCTTATATATGTGTGTGTGTGTATATATATACACTTGCAAATCTGTGTGTGTATATGTACTCTCTGTGTGTATTTCACATACACACACACACTTCTGTTTTCCATATAGAATATAAAACAATTTCACCCTTATTTCCTTCTGTGGAATTTAAAAAAAATTCTCAAAGAAGGAAAATCCCAACTCACAGACAAGATATTATTATGGGAGGATGATTTACTACACTATTAAACTGTGCTTTTCCTGTCTCAAAGTTTCCCTCCCAGCTCATTTCACTGTCTTTTCTCGGTGGCTCCCTGTAGAGGAGCAGAAAGAAAATATGCCTTTGACACCCAGCAAGGCTGGGAGGAGAGGTTCTTCAGATCTGAGAAAGACAGAGTTCTGTGGTCTCTAACAGCAGGAACAATGTCCTACTTTCGGGAAACTTCCCCTCTGGGGAAGTGGCAAAAAAACAAAAAGTCATGAAACTATGGTCCATCTCCAGGTCCAGAAATTCTTGAAGGTGGAGCAGGGCTCAGAAACCAGAGTGGCTGCAGTCGGGAAGTGTGTGTGTGACCCAGGGCAGCAGGTGAGCCATCAAAGACTGATGCCTTTGATAGCAGGGTTTCCCCAAAGCTCTGGACACGTGAAACCTCAGCTCCCGCTGCCAGCTGCCGCAGGGGACCAGGAACACAGGAATAATGGGTTTGAACTTTCCAGTAGGGAAGAGAATTAGGTACTTATCTCAAGAAAATAAAGTCAGTGCTTCTTGCTCACCTTTTCTGCTACTTTAAATATGCAGTATGGGCCACATAAAAGTATTGGTTTTGTCTTCAAATGTCTAGTTAAGAGACAATACATTAAGTTTATTTTTCAGAGAGGAGAGAGGGTGGTAGGGTAGGGAGATAACTTTGGTAAGAGTTCTATATAAACAAAAGGATTTCTTGATGAAAACTTGAATAAACAGCATTTTGTTACCTACATAATGTATTACAGTCTTGCAAACAAAGCAGCTGCTACCAAGCCAAATCAGAAAATCACTGTCCTAGGATTCTCTGTCACCAGTGATTAGACTTTTCAGTATTAAGTAATTCACAGCAGGGCTATCTTGAAAGCATGTTCACCTTGTATATGTCAGCCAAAAAAAACACAAACCACAAAAAAATAGCCCTGCTCACCAGTGACGTGTGGCTACAAAGTTGATGGTAAACCTGTGCTGTGCCAAGGACTCTGGGTCCAACTCTTCCCTGGCTTCCTTGGGACTTTGTTTTAGCCACACTGAGGGGTCACCTGGGGTCTTGAAAGTCTGAATTCAGTTTGTTCATGGATTGTAGAAATTAATTCACTACATAGGCCCAATACTCCCAGTATTATAATTCTTATCTCAAAGGCAATGGAGAAATTCAGCATGGGGCCTGGCCCAGGCTCTTTCTATTTATATCCAGGCTGATCAACTAGCAAAAGGCAGATTGTACTGGGGGATGAGTGATGTGGCCTCCATTCCTGGAAAACATTCAGGACCAAAGTCCAAGTGATCAGCAGACATTTTCTCTCATTAGTGGAAGCAAGTTGTAGATGAGTCAGTAGAGGCCATGGTAGAATTCTGGATTCTAGTTCCCACTTTGCATTCCCCACTCACCCATCCTATTTGACATATCCTCAGTAGCTGTGCTACCTTGATGAGGTCCTGAGCCTCAGTTTTCTCCTCTATAAAATAGGATGGTTGGGATGGATGATCAATAAGATTACTTATGGATGATCAATAAGATCAACTATAAGTTCATATTATTATTATTACCAAGATACATTCACATTATTAATCACTTTTAGACAAGAAGCAAAACATAGGGTTGAACTGGTATTTTGATAAAATAATGAATCCATTTGATTAGATCTATTTGATTATGGGATTATGAATCCCATAATCATATTTTCTTTCCTCTCATCCAGTTTTATAAAACTCCTTGTCCTTTTTCCCTTTGTCAATTTTTTCCCACTCTGCTTTTTCCCCCCACGCTCAAACATGTTCTGATCTTATGTGGAGGAGACCATTATAAAGTGCTCAAAGCATTTATTTTTTCAAAAAATGTAGTTATGTTGTATTTATTCTTTGACCAATGCCTGGTATTGCATATGATTGGAACCCTGAGTGTTTGGATCCTCTCTGATTTTTATGGAACCACATGAGACACCCAAGTTCTTCTGTATGAGTGATCAAACCTTGAACAGGCCTTGAACCTCTTGCAGCAGAATGAAAAGTTTCACCTCTCCCCAACTGAGCTTTCCACACAGAGAACATTGTAGGTTACAGGAGGTGGAATGCAGAGAGAACAGCCCACGTCTCCCTCCCAGTCATTTCCACCCTTCATGACTTCTACCACAAAACTGAGCAAGATAGAGCTATGTGGAATGCAGCCAGGCTCAGGAGAAAGGGAGCTGGCTTTGCAACCAGATAGACCTAGTTCTGAATCTAACACTTTTAGGTAAGTATATCAACTTTGTGAATATAAATTTCCTTTGATAATTAACACCTTCTATAATAACACTTATTTTAGGGTGGATCATTTTTTAAATGTCTGTTCTTAATTGATAATTATAAGATATATTAAGAATTTACATATATGTATGTATATGCATAGTTGTCTCATCATAGTTGTATGGAACCATCAAATACCCCAAATATCTTGAAAAAGAATAAAACTGGAGGTATTATACCCCAGGATTTAAAACTATACTGCTGCTGCTACTGCTGCTAAGTCGCTTCAGTCGTGTCCGACTCTGTGTGACTCCACAGACGGCAGCCCACCAGGCTCCCCCGTCCCTGGGATTCTCCAGGCAAGAACACTGGAGTGGGTTGCCATTTCCTTCTCCAATGCATGAAAGTGAAAAGTGAAAGTGAAGTCGCTCAGTCGTGTCCGACTCTTTGCGACCCCATGGACTGCAGCCTTCCAGGTTCCTCCGTCCATGGGATTTTCCAGGCAGTATTAGAGTGGGGTGCCATTGCCTTCTCTGAAAACTATACTAAAAAGCTATAATAACCAAAACAGTATGATACTGGGCAAAAGAATGATATTGGACCCCTATCACACCACACACAAAAAATTAACTCAAAATGGATCAAAGACTTGAACATAAGAACTGAAACTATGAAACATCTAGAAATACAGGTAATAAGCTTCTTGACATTGGTCTTGGAGATGATTTTTTTGGATTTGATACCAAAAGTGAAAAACCAATGGGACCATATCAAACTCCATAATTTCTGCACAGCAAAGGAAACCATTAGCAGAATAAAGGCAACCTACCAAATGGAAGAAAATGTTTGCCACCTGTGAATCTGATAATGGGTTAATATCCAAAATATATAAAGAATTCACATAACTCAATACCAAAAAAGAAATCCAATGTGATTTAAAAATGGACAGAAGACCTGAATAAACATTTTTTCAAAAAAAGACACACAGATGGTCAACAGGTATATGAAAATGTACTCTACATCACCAGTCATCAAAGAAATGCAGATGAAGACCATACCTGTCAGAACAGCTACTATGAAAAGAAAAGAAATACCAAGTCTTGATGAGGATGTGGAAAAAGGGAACCCTCATGCAGTGTTGGCAGAAATGTAAATTGGTGTTGCCACTATAAAAATAAGTATGAGATTTCTCAAAAAATTAAAAGTAGAACTACATTATGATCCAATAGTTTTACTTCTGAGTGTTTTCTTTTTCTTTGGATACTAACTCTGAAAGATATCTGTACCACCATAGTCACTGCAGCATTATTTACAACAGCCAAGATGTGGAAACCACTAAAATATCTATTGATGCATGAATGGATAAAAAATATGTGGTGTATATATACATATATATATATGTATATATACTTTATATGTGTACACACACAATGGCATATTATATGGTCATCAGTTCAGTTCAGTCGCTCAGTCGTGTCCGACACTTTGCAACCTCATGAATCGCAGCACGCCAGGCCTCCCTGTCCATCACCAAATCCCAGAGTTCACTCAGACTCACGTCCATCAAGTCAGTGATGCCATCCAGCCATCTCATCCTCTGTCGTCCCCTTCTCCTCCTGCCCCCAATCCCTCCCAGCATCAGAGTCTTTTCCAATGAGTCAACCCTTCGCATCAAGTAGCCAAAGTACTGCAGTTTCAGCTTTAGCATCATTCCTTCCAAAGAAATCCCAGGGCTGATCTCCTTGAGAATGGACTAGTTGGATCTCCTTGCAGTCCAATGGACTCTCAAGAGTCTTCTCCAACACCACAGTTCAAAAGCATCAATTCTTCAGCGCTCAGCCTTCTTCACAGTCCAACTCTCACAGCCATATATGACCACAGGAAAAACCATAGCCTTGACTAGATGGACCTTTGTTGCCAAAGTAATGTCTCTGCTTTTCAATATGCTATCTAGGTTGGTCATAACTTTCCTTCCAAGGAGTAAGTGTCTTAATTTCATGGCTGCAGTCACCATCTGCAGTGATTTTGGAGCCCCAAAAAAATAAAGTCTGACACTGTTTCCACTGTTTCCCCATCTATTTGCCATGAAGTGATGGGACCAGATGCCATGATCTTCGTTTTCTGAATGTTGAGTTTTAAGCCAACTTTTTCACTCTCCTCTTTCACTTTCATCAAGAGGCTTTTGAGTTCCTCTTCACTTTCTGCCATAAGAGTGGTGTCATCTGCATATCTGAGGTTATTGATATTTCTCCTGGCAATCTTGATTCCAGCTTGTGCTTCCTCCAGCCCAGCGTTTCTCATGATGTACTCTGCATATAAGTTAAATAAGCAGGGTGACAATATATAGCCTTGATGTACTCCTTTTCCTATTTGGAACCAGTCTGTTGTTCCATGTCCAAGTTCTAACTGTTGCTTCCTGACCTGCATATAGATTTCTCAAGAGGCAGGTCAGGTGGTCTGGGATTCCCATCTCTTTCAGAATTTTCCACAGTTTATTGTGGTCCACACAGTCAAAGGCTTTGGCATAGTCAATAAAGCAGAAATACATGTTTTTCTGGAACTTTCTTGCTTTTTCAATGATCCAGCGGATATTGGCAATTTGATCTCTGGTTCCTCTGCCTTTTCGAAATCCAGCTTGAACATCTGGAAGTTCACGGTTCACGTATTGCTGAAGCCTGGCTTGGAGAATTTTGAGCATTACTTTACTAGCATGTGAGATGAATGCAATTGTGCGGTAGTTTGAGCATTCTTTGGCATTGCCTTTCTTTGAGATTGGAATGAAAACTGACATTTTTCCAGTCCTGTGGCCACTGCTGAGTTTTCCAAATTTTCTGGCACATTGAGTGCAGCACTTTCACAGCGTCATCTTCCAGGATTTGAAATAGCTCAACTGGAATTCCATCACCTCCACTGGCTTTGTCCGTAGTGATGCTTTCTAAGGCCCACTTGACTTCACATTCCAGGATGTGAGGCTCTAGGTGAGTGATTACACCATCGTGATTATCTGGGTCATGAAGATCTTTTTTGTACAGTTCCTCTGAGTATTCTTGCCACCTCTTCTTAATATCTTCTGCTTCTGTTAGGTCCATACCGTTTCTGTCCTTTATCGAGCCCATCTTTGCATGAAATATTCCCTTGGTATCTCGAATTTTCTTGAAGAGATCTCTAGTCTTTCCCATTCTGTTGTTTTCCTCTATTTCTTTGCATTGATCACTGAGGAAGGCTTTCTTATCTCTTCTTGCTATTCTTTGGAACTCTGCATTCAGATGCTTATATCTTTCCTTTTCTCCTTTGCTTTTAGTTTCTCTTCTTTTCACAGCTATTTGTAAGGCCTCCCCAGACAGCCATTTGGCTTTTTTGCATTTCTTTTCCATGGGGATGGTCTTGATCCCTGTCTCCTGTACAATGTCACAAACCTCAGTCCATAGTTCATCAGGTACTCTATCTATCAGATCTAGTCCCTTAAATCTATTTCTCACTTCCACTGTATAATGATAAGGGATTTGATTTAGGTCATACCTGAATGGTCTAGTGGTTTTCCCTACTTTCTTCAATTTCAGTCGGAATTTGGTAATAAGGAGTTCATGATCTGAGCCACAGTCAGCTCCTGGTCTTGTTTTTGTTGACTGTATAGAGCTTCTCCATCTTTGGCTGTAAAGAATATAATCAATATATGGTCATAGAAAGGATGAAAATCCTGCCATTTTTTTACAACAAAGATGGAACTTAAAACATTATGCTAAGTGAATAAGTCAGAGAAAGACAAATACTGTATGATCTCACTTTTACATGCATGTAATTATATATGTACACACATATACATATATATAACATGTACACATTTACTTATATATGTACACTTATATATATATGAAGCACAAGCCAGAATCAAGATTGTAAGGAGAAATATCAACAACCTCAGATATGTAGATGACACCACCCTTATGGCAGAAAGTGAAGAGGAACTAAAGAGCCTCTCAATGAAAGTGAAAGAAGAGAGTGAAAAAGCTGGCTTAAAACACAACATTCAAAAAACTAAGATCATGGCATCCAGTCCCATCACTTCATGGCAAATAGATGGGGAAACAATGGAAACAGTGACAGACTTAATTTTCCTGGGCTCCAAAATCACTGCAGTTGGTGACTGCAGCCATGAAGTTAAAAGATGCTTGCTCCTTGGAAGAAAAGCTATGACAAACCTAGACAGCATGTTAAAAAGCAGAGACGCTAATTTGCTGACAAAGGTCCATCTAAAACCTATGGTTTTTTCCAGTAGTCATGTAAGAGTTGGACTATAAAGAAGGCTGAGCACCGAAGAATTGCTGCTTTTGAACCATGGTGTTGGAGAAGACTCTTGAGAGTCCCTTGGACAACAAGGAGATCAAACCAGTCATCCTAAAGGAAATCACTTTTGAATATTCATTGGACAGACTGCTGCTGCAATACTTTGGCCACCTGATAAGAAGATCCAACTCATTAGAATAGACCCTGATGCTTGGAAATATTGAGGGTAGGAGGAGAAGGGGATGACAGAAGACAAGATAGTTGGATGGCATCACTGATTCAATGGACATGAGTTTGAGCAAGCTTCGGGAGATGGTGAAGGACGGGGAAGCCTGGCCTGCTGCAGTCCAGCAGGTTGCAAAGAATCGGACATGACTGAGTAACTGAACAGCAACAATATATATATACAAATACTGTATGATTCCACTTATATGGAATCTTTTTAAAAAATGGATTCATACATACAGAGAATTGATTAGTGGTTGGCAGAGGTTGGCAGGTGAGCAAAATTGGAGAAGGTATTGAAAAAGGCACAAACTTGTTATCATAAAATAAGCCCTGGGGAGGTAATATACAGAATGGTGACTATAGTTAATAATACTGTGTTGTATATTTAAAAATTGCTAAGAGAGTAGATCTTAAAATTCTCATCACAAGAAAAAAATGTAACCATGTATGGTGATTAATGATAACTAAACATTATGGTGATCATTATGCAATATGTAAAAATACTGAATCATTATGTCATACACCTAAACTAATAGAATGTTATGTGTAAAAGATATCACCATAAAAAATAATTCAATACACCTATTTACCTCCAACCAAGATTCTAAAATAGAGCACAACCAATGTATTCAAAGTTTAGTATTTGATACTTCTCAAATTCGAGATGTATCCTCATTCCCATCATAAATTTTGTGTTGATTAGTCTTTTTCCTGGTCATTGTTATCACTAAACATATCTATATAATTTTATATACATATAAACTTAAGATATATAATAAAGTTGAATAAGATTTATCAAAATAAGTTATATTTACATGAGTCCATATGAATCCATATTAATAATATTGATGTGAATGTTCTTATTCTATACATATTCTTTAATAACTTCCTTCTGTAGCTTTTAATACATATACCCATGGGTTCACATAAGTTATCTCACAAATTCCTTTCCAGCTGTGTCACAAACCTTAGGTTTGTAATTTCAGTTACTGTAATTTTTATGTGAAATTCATAGTCCTTTTTTAATGTTCTTGGTTATTTTTAATACTCTGGTTTTTCTACACACTTTCAATACCTCATCCTTTTTTTAATACCTCCTTTCTTTAATTACATAAAACATATCTATTTTTAATTTGTTTCTCAAAGTTTCAATATCAACCATCCCTGCAGGTCTTATTCTGTTTTATTCTATTACTTATTGGCAGTACATTTCTGTTGATTGTTATTAAGGGTGGCTCATCTTCTCGCTTGTTAGAGATTTTAATTATGAGCCTCTGTTTCTTGGAGTGCAGTTTGTGAGAGTTCTTTTGCAACCTGCCCAGTCTGAAAGCATCCTTCTTTGGAAAAGCTTTTAGTTTGCTTCTGTCAAGCACCTGAAGCCTGTCAACCTGGGACCATGGTTAGTTTGGGGCTTTGGTTTCTGACTACATTTACTGTGACCTATAGCTTCAAGCTCACGTGAAGACTGATTTGTATCAGGGATCAAGGGAAATTATTTTTCTACTGCTTCTGAAGAGCTATTTTTTCTTATTCACTATTGTCCTTTGGTGGCCCTGCCTTGTAAATGAGTCTTTAATCCAACTTTGCATCTGTTCAGTTCCCAAGCATTATCACCTATCTCCAAGGCACCCACACTTTCAGACCCAGAATCTCAACTATAAGGGAGAAGTGATTTCCCCCAGGAAACAGGCTGATGGTGATGCCACTCAATTCTCTGGGTTACTACTTCCTCTTCGTTACTGGCTTCCCCCTGCTATTCACCACCTGGCCCCTCCCCTCATGTACACATAGTACTCTCATGCACTTAAAGACTTGGTTTAAAAATACCTTATCAAGAATATTTAGGCGTTATGCGCAAGAAGGGATTTCTCTGAACACTGGGTTCACCACTGCTAGACACACGAGCATTCCATCTCGCTGTGGTCTTCCTTCTCCCCTGGGCTCACTGCCCTCTAATCAGCTCCCGGTGACCTGCAGACCCCTTTCCCATGCCTGGCCCTGCCTCCATGAGCCCCTCAAACACTTTTCTTTGCTCTGGACATCTGCTTCTTTCTTACCCCAAATTTTCAACTCGGCTAAAGAGAGAAAACAAAAGCTCTGGGGTCAGAAGACCCAGATTTGAATCTTGTGTCTCCCTTTCTTGTGGGATTTAGGGTTGTGAGGTAAGAGAAAATATATAAACACATGGCTCTCTGCCTCAAGTTCCTGGCACAGAACTCCTGGAATTTATAACTTCTTAAGAGAAGCGACCTTGAGGGACTGCTGGATGGACTGGGGGTTGGTCAACAGAAAGACCAAGCCATGAATTTTCAACCCCACCCCCATCTTCAGAGAGAGTCGGGGGACTGGAAATGGAGTTAATCATGGATTGTGCTTATGTGATATATCTCCATAATATCCCAATAGCATGAGGTTCGAGGAACTTCCAGACTGGTGAACACATTCAGACCAGGAGAGTGATGCATCCCAACTCCACAGGAACAGTGGCTCCTGCCAGCCAGACCCTTCCAGACCTCGATATATGCATCTCATCAGGTAGATCCTTCGTCATGTCCTTCAATAAACTGGTTAAGGTAAGCAAATATTTCCCTCTGCCCTATGAGTCATTCTACCAAATTAATCAAAACTGAGGAGCCTGTCATGGGAACCTCCGATTTGCAGCTATATTAGACAGAAATTCTAAGTAACCTGGAGACCTCTGTGTGTGCTCAGTTGCTCAGTCATATCTGACTTTTTGCAAACCCATGGACCATACCCTCCAGGCTCCTCTGTCCATGGGATTCTCCAGGCAAGAATACTGGAGCGGGTTGCCATTTCCTTCTCCAGGGGATCTTCCTGACCCAGGGACTGAACCTGAGTCTCCTGTATTGCAGGCAGATTCTTTACCATCTGAGCTACCAGGGAAGCCCTGGTAAATAATTGTAATGAATAATTGTACTAAGAAGTAAATAAAGCAATGTATGTAAAAAGTTTTATAATTCATAAAGTTTGCTAAACATGTAAACCGTTCATAGAATTTGACCTACAAATTAAGGATGCTTCTCTCCATCCGCTGTACCCAAGGAAAGGAGCTAATGAATGATTTTATACTGAATGCATTGTACTTCAAGGTCATTTGTGTTTCAGTGTAAAATATGCGTAATGCAAAAGAAAGCAACTCAAAGTGTCTTCAGGATGCTGGGGTTGGTATTTGGGGATGGTGGTTTTCCTTTTTCCCCATGCCTCTGTTATCAGCACATGCACATGAGGTCAACATTCTTCTTACCTCCAGAAACCATCTCACTCCTAAATTCTGGTAATGGCTTCTGCAGCAGGGATGATCACAGAAAGGGAAGGCCACTGCAGAGCACACACAGCCCGGGCCAGCTCTTACTGACTCCTGTGGGGCACATCATAAACTTTGATAGATGCCCAGCTGAAAACACAAAATAGTAAAAGTTTGTTTTAACACTTTCCCAAGAGGTGATGCCTGAGGCCCTTGTTGGAACTGAAATTGAAAGCTGGCTCCAGCCATCTGTTAAGCGGCCACAGGTCCTCCCCACTGCTCCCTATGGGCCAGAGTTAATATTGTGGCTATGGCTCTGCCTACTGGGAAGCTGGGTGAGCTGAATTCATAATCAGCGAAAAAAAGCAGACATGCAGTGTCAGCCAAGGAAGAAGAAGCAATATTTAGCATATATGCAGGTAATAAAGATCCTCAAAAATGTATATAGTAAGTCCCCTACATAGAGACAAGTTCTGTTCTGAGAGCGTTTAAGTTCAATTTGTTCATAAGTCCAACAAAGTAAGCCTAGGTACCCCACTGCCACAATCGGCTATATAGTACGGTGAGATGAAAGCCTCTCAACCATGTCCAACTCTTTGCGACCCCGTAGACTGTAGCCCACCAGACTTCTCTGTCCGTGGAATTCTCCAGGCAAGAATACAGGAGTGAGTAACCGTTCCCTTCTCCAGGGGACCTTCTCAACCAGGGATCAAACCCAGGTCTCCCACATCGCAGACAGATTCTTTACCATCTGAGCCACCAGGGCAGCCCATATAGTACTGTACTGTAATAGGTTTATGATACTTTTCATACAAATAGTACGTAAAAAACACACAAAATAACACATTTTTAATCTTATAGTATAGTACCTTGAAAAGTTCAGTAGTAAACAGCTGGCACATAGCAGGGGCATCGAGGGAACAGGCAAGAAGAGATACTGACTGGAGGAGGGAGAGGAGGCAGGTGATGGTAGAGCCTTAGGATTGTCAGCAATAGGAGACAGAGGGCAAGCTGCAATTTCGCTCATGCCTGACATCAATGGCACAGGTCCTGGTTCCTTGCTGGAACCAGACACATGTTTGCATCTTTCAAAGTTCACAACTTGGAGGTTCATATGTTGGGAATTTACTGTATATTCTTATGATGGCAAGTCAGCCAGGAAGTCAAGCTTTGCGTATTTGATGGAGTTCCTAACATCTTAGCATCAGCCTGAATTCCTGATATTTTATATAAAAACATATGCACACTTGATCTGGAGTGGTTATTATGTCCTTATTTTAAAGTCCTGAAACTTGGTTTTAGCTACCTATACACTTATGCCTCTGTCTGCCCATATTGCAATTTCAGTGGCTCAGTTAAGTTTTATCAGAACATTGGTACTGAGCAGAGTCCAGCATCAGCTGTCTGAGATATCCTTTGGGAAGTAGTAGTTGTAGTAGTACAGGGCTTGACAAATGAAAGGGTCACCTATGGCCACTTGACAATCTGGCTGTCCGGAAGCTGAGATGATGGAGACAGGCATAACCAATGAGCCATCAGAATTAGGAGATAGTCTGAGGCAGGAGCTGGGAAAGACATGAAGTTGGTCAGGAGGATGGGAGACGGGCAGGTAGGCAGTGTAGGATGACTCGAGGTATGGATATGATGCCCTCGCCATGGTACTTTGGGCTGGCTGAACCAAATCTGATACGTTGCTTGTAAGGCTACTGTGGGCTTGCTTTCAATGTTTATCTAAATCAGTAAATATCCACAGGCTGATTTATCCATTGTTGAGTGTAATATATTTTATGAAAATACAGGCTCAGCTCATCTATATGTCTTAATTTCAGAGAGTTAAAAATCCAGCATTAGCTAAGCATTAAATTAATAAAACTATTAATAATGAACAGAAAAGAAGAATCAGAAAAAAAAAAGCCTAGATCAGCATAATAGTTACCAAGTCTAAATTCTAAATGCCATCATACAGCATTCAGGTGTCATCATAAGCTGTCTTTCCCTTCACCTAGTCTTTCTCTAGGCTTTCCTGGTGACTCATTGGTAAAGAACCCGCCTACCAATGCAGGAGACACATTTTGATCCTTGGGTCAGGACGATTCCCTGGAGAAGGAAATGGCTACCCACACCAGTACTTTTGCCTGGAGAATCTCATGAACAGAGGAGCATGGCGGGCTACAGTCCACGGGGTTGCAAAAGAGCGGGACACAACTTAGCGACTAAACAACAGACCTTCTCTCATTTTTCAAGACTCAAAATTTGTTCCCCCCTTTTTCCTAATTCAAGTATGTTCAGGCATGTGTCCCCCTTTTCTCATGACTTTCTGCTTTATTTGGAAATGTAGTTTAAAGCAAAGTTATATGTAGACAACATAGTTACCAAGTCTAAAATCAGGTTCAGAAGCCTTGCAGATTAGAAGTAGAAAAGCCTGATAAAGTTGCAAGTGTCCTAGGTAGGGATCGAGTCAAAAACTTCTTCATGGTTTTAAAGTCAATTCCTTGAGAGGCTGTCAGCTTGAAAGTTGCCTACACTGTATCACCTTGCTTCAAACTACATTCTCATAAAAGGAGAAAGTTGTGAGAAAAAAAAGGGGGGGGGTGGGACAAATGATGCCAAAGTAAAGTTTAATTAGGAAAAAAAATGTAGAAAGGAAGAAAGAAGTTGAAGAGAATGAGTGGGAGATAGGACACACGGATCATGGGGATGCTCAGTGCTAGGGAAGGCATTTAGAATTAGCCTGAGGCTGGTGCTTTTCAATCTCTGTTCAGGAACTAGGGCTCGTTTGAACACGTCTCAGACACAACCCTGAGGGAAGAGAAGGCAAGGAATCCTTCTGAAATATCCAGTCACCTTCTGAGGTCCCTCCAAGCACAGAGAACCTGGAGACTGGCAGGAGTCTAACTGCCTAGACCTACAACTGGGTTGGCCAAAACTTCACCTGGGTTTTTCCATTATGTCTCATGGGAAAATCTGAATAAAATTTTTGGCTAATGCTATACTTTGTTGTTGTTTCATCACTAAGTTGGGTCCAACTCTTTACAACCCCATGGACTATAGCCCTCCAGGCGTCTCTATCCATGGGGTTTCCCAGGCAAGAATTCTGGAGTGTGTTGCCATTTCCTTCTCCAGGAAATCTTCCCAACCCAGGGATCAAACCCACATCTCCTGTATCTCCTGCACTGGCAGGCCAGCTCTTTACCACTGAGCCACCAGGGAAGCCCAATCCTATACTATCTTTGGTTAAACAGGTAAAATAGAATCATTTATCCACACTGAGATCCTATTTTCCCTTTGGTTATAATGCTGCTATTATTCCTCCCATGGGATTGAGAGTTATATTTGATTTTGCTGTAAGAATACAGTTCATGCAGCTATCAGATAAGATTTCATGTTCAGAATGTCCCGGGTCCTTAAAAGACAGAAATCACCAAAATTTTTCTCACATTTTGCTACAACTTCAGCTGTGGAACCATGATCATCTGGGTGATTGGCTTAATGATGCTCCTTTCATTATTTCTATATTCTTGTGAATCATTTCATTGTGGTGGCAGCTCAATTGGACCTTTCAGGGAAATAAAATGTAACTCTATTTGTCCAAACTACCTAACTCATCTCAGTTTTTAGCATCGATCTCCTTTGTCCTGGCATCCTCTAGCCCTCTCTACCCAGATGCACCTTAGAAAACATTTGCTTCTCTAGATTTACATTCTTCAAAAATTTTATTCAAAATAATCTTTACATGGAGATGAAGCTTAGATGAAAGCATCAATATTATTTATTTCTAGCTCTGTCAACCTTCATTCATGCTCTGAAAGTCCGATGTGAAACGTGACCCGTATATGAAGCCACATCTTCCATCACAGGACCTCTTTCATCGAAAGCCCTGAAGCCATATCCCGAAGCTGGCAAAACACACCACAAATGCTACAGACGCTGTTCCTCGCTGCAGGATTGTTGATACTGTTGTTTGCAAAGCTTTCACTTATTAACCCCAGACTTCTCTTTCGTGATATTCAGGTTGCTTTTTTGCAGCAGCCTTGTGACAAATAAAACCAAAAAGAGCATCAATCAGCCCTGCAGATGCCACAAAATGTACATCACTGTGCATAAGTGCCACTCTGGCTGCTGGTACCTGGTTTGCAAAACTCTTGGCCCTAAAGAGATGTAATTTAGCAGGAAAGAAAAAACAAATAAAGGTACACAGGAAAAAAACTAGATAATAGGTGGTGGCACTGAGGTCAAGGGCATTGGTTCTCTGAGACTACATTCCTTCAGTTCATATCACAAGTCCTGCTTACAGGCTGAGCGATCCTGGGTGAGTTAACTAACTCCTCTGTGCCTCAGTTTCCCCATGGTGGTGGTTTACTCGCTAAGTTGTGATTGACTCTTGTGACCCCACGTACTGTAGCCCACCAGACTCCTCTGTCCATGGGATTTTCCAGGCAAGAATACTGGAGTGGGTTGCCAGTTCTTCCTCCAAGGGATCTTCCTGATCTAGAGATCGAACCCAGATCGCCTCCATTGCAGACAGATTCTTTACCAACTGCACCACAGGGGATTCTGCAGTTTCCCCATACAAAATTAAAATAATTATTATCTGTTTAGATTTTCTAAGGATCAGGTGAATGAATACTTTTAAATGCTTAGGACAGTGCCTGGCAAGTAGCACTCAGTAGGTGTCAGCTATGATAACACTTCTTATCAAGGCAAAACAACCAACAGTTTCCATGAGATCTGACTCATATTTTTATTGCTGGTTCTAAATGTATTTGATCTATGCTCTCCTGGCTTCCATCATGAGGTGCTTATCTTCCCCTGTGGCCTGTTCTCGACTATTTCTTGCCATTACGTTGCATTCCGCTTCCCTTCAATTGCTTGTTAGGCTCTAGCATATTTGTTCTGCAAGGAAAGTGCTTCCTATAGAAATTCAAAACAGAGGAACACTGGGGACATGCAGTGAAACAGAAAGCTGTGTAGCCTCAGGGGGAAGAAAGGTCACCAGGCTGTCACACACTCAGCCCAGCGAGGTGGTCTTTGGTCCCCAAGGAATCGACCACTGTTTGTCTCCAACTCAGAGGTCAGCCCACTGCAGAAAGATACCCCTCTGAGAATCAAATTCACAAACTCACTGTGTTGGGCTAAATGATGGCCCAAAGGATATCAGCTCCTAATCCCTGGGATTCTGCCTAACTGCCAAGTGGTGCTTAAACAACATCTGCCTCATTCACCTTCAGTTCAGTTCAGTTCAGTTCAGTCACTCAGTCGTGTCCGACCCTTTGCGACCCCATGAATCGCAGCACGCCAGGCCTCCCTGTCCATCACCAACTCCTGGAGTTCACTCAAACTCACGTCCATCAAGTTGGTGATGCCATCCAGCCATCTCATCCTCTGTCGTCCCCTTCTCCTCCTGCCCCCAATCCCTCCCAGCATCAGAGTCTTTTCCAATGAGTCAACTCTTCGCATGAGGTGGCCAAAGTACTGGAGTTTCATCTTTAGCATCATTCCTTCCAAAGAACACCCAGGACTGATCTCCTTTAGAATGGACTGGTTGGATCTCCTTGCAGTCCAAGGGACTCTCAAGAGTCTTCAACACCACAGTTCAAAAGCATCAATTCTTCAGCGCTCAGCTTTCTTCACAGTCCAACTCTCACATCCATACATGACCACAGGAAAAACCATAGCCTTGACTAGACAGACCTGTGTTGGAAAAGTAATGTCTCTGCTTTTCAATATGCTATCTAGGTTGGTCATAACTATCCTTCCAAGGAGTATCTTTTAATTTCATGGCTGCAATCACCATCTGCAGTGATTTTGGAACCCAAAAAAAGATAAAGTCTGACACAGTTTCCACTGTTTCCCCATTGATTTCCCATGAAGTGATGGGACTGGATGCCATGATCTTCGTTTTCTGAATGTTGAGCTCTAAGCCAACTTTTTCACTCTCCTCTTTCACTTTCATCAAGAGGCTTTTGAGTTCCTCTTCACTTTCTGCCATAAGGGTGGTGTCATCTGCATATCTGAGGTTATTGATATTTCTCCCGGCAATCTTGATTCCAGCTTGTGTTTCTTCCAGCCCAGCATTTCTCAAGATGTACTCTGCATATAAGTTAAATAAGCAGGGTGACAATATATAGCCTTGACGTACTCCTTTTCCTATTTGGAACCAGTCTGTTCTTCCATGTCCAGTTCTAACTGTTGCTTCCTGACCAGCAAGGGGATTAGGCTCGCTCATGGAAGCTCCTCAGA
Source organism: Bos indicus x Bos taurus (assembly GCF_003369695.1). Lineage (NCBI taxonomy): Eukaryota > Metazoa > Chordata > Mammalia > Artiodactyla > Bovidae > Bos > Bos indicus x Bos taurus. Next base: position 16,863,191 of record NC_040087.1, on the reverse strand, counting down.
TCCTTTGTATCGAAGGAAGAGACAGTTTTGCATACCACTTTTTTTTCAGCAAGGATTGTTTTCATGCTGAGAATTCAGTAAAAACCGAATTCCACTGTAACAGCCTAAGCAAATCAACAAACAAGCCTGAGATGAGGAGAGACTGGGGAACACATGGCAGAGGACAGGGAATCTATGGAGACAGAAAAGAGGAAACAAGACCGCAGAGTGAGTGGGTTCTCTTCATGCCTCAATTTTTGATTTGCTCCTCTTCTATTCTTATTTATTTTCTTGGTTGTTTTTTTCCCCCAATTTCCCCCCATATTCCAGGTTATTAGGAAAAGAAGAGTCCCAGGCACAGGGCTCCTGCCCTCTTCTCCATGGTTATGAACCGTGAAGAAGTATGTAAGCATCCCCAGGAGAACCTGCTTCTTCTGCAAGGAGCTGGCTCTTAAGCCACAGCCAAGACCAGAGGTTGCCAATCTTGTTAGATCTATGGACCCCTTAGGGACTTGGTGGGCTTCCCTGGAGGCTCAGACAGTAAAGAATCTGCCTGTGATGCAGGAGACCCCAGTTCCATTCCTGTGTCGGGATGATCCCCTGGAGGAGGGCATGGCAACAGACTCCAGTATTCTTGCCTGAAGAATCCCATGGACAGAGGAGCCTGGAGGGGCTACAGTCCATGGCTTTGCATGCAATAATCTTCATATCATCTGTAGGCCAACGATTTGAACTGAATCTCAACCATACTAAGGTGTATGGCTGAAATGGAGCATGACCCAATGGTCCTTCCTCACCATGTCCTCCACCTGTTCTTTGAAGAAAAACTTAGCCAAAGAAAAAGTTTAATCAGAGAAGTCAGAAAATGCAGAAGCAAAGGAAAGCAGTCAAGACCAAAGGATAATAGTTTGGTCATTAAGCAAACTCAAGGACCTTTAGTTCCTCCTCAAGGGCTATGGATAACACTCTGAGCCATATCCTGTGAGCTGTTTTCATATCAACTGTCATAGAAACCCCACCAGGTGAAAGAAGTTAGGGTCAGGCATAGAGTTAGGATTAGGCAGGGAACTGCCACAGTTCTGAAAACTGGCCTCAAGGAAGTTGAGGAAAAACTGACCCTGGGCCTGAAGATTAACTCTACTTAACACATTCAAGATGATGCTGGTTAGCCCACTACATGAACAATTTCAAGATGACCTTCAGGTTGACTGTGCTGTTTCTGCATATAGACCCCCTCCTTGTACTTCTGTAATGGTCTATATGGGAAAAGAATCTAAAAGAGAGCCGATATCCATATATGTTGAACTCAGTCACTTTGCTGTACACATGAAACTAACAGTATTGCAAATCAACTACACTCCAATAAAAATATTAAAAAATATATAGTGCAAACACACAGGAGCATACACATTCACAAGCTCCTGCCCACTGATATTGTCATGGAGGGGCGGCCGGTGGACTCCAGTCTGCTCCAGCCCCTACCCTGGTTGCTGGTCTCTGAAATAAAGCAAACTTTCCTCTCCACCAACCTTGCCTCTCGGGTATTGATTTTTGAGTGGTGAGCAGCCAGACCCCACTCTCAGTAACATGGCCACTAAGGTGTGAAGCTTTCCCTCAACCTTTGTTCCCACCTTTTTTGCCTGCCTCTTCTGCCTTCCAGAACATTCTCTGCTATCTCGCCTCACCTCCTCCTCACAGCTTGCCCAGGCCCATGCCCTGCAGCCCCGACCCCAGCTGCCTGCCTGCCCCTGCAAAGTTCCCCCGGACCAGCAGTGCTTCATCTACCTCCCAATGGCTGTTTTCTCTGCTGTCACCCACAAGGAAACAGCTCTCAAAATACGCAATAGAAGTGTTGCTAACACTTGGAGTTGTGTCTTGAATGTGACTATTTCTGAAAAAGCAAACAATTTTTAAAAGCCCCTTAATTCTTAAAATATCCGTGTGGGATCACTCCTTTCATTTGCATGCTAATGGACTCTAAAACCTCTCATGAAAACAACTTGGAGACTAATGGTCATGGATATTGATTTTTCAGGAGAGAAGGAGCATTAAATAAAAATCGTCAGCGTAATTAATTGCAGCTGAGCAGAGAGGTAAGCCGGTCTACGATACCCTAGGAAACATTCTTTATCAAGGTAAAGTAACAGTACTACATTCTTCTTATGACTAACTTCTCTCACTAGATTTCTTCAGCACACTTCAATATATAGACAGCATAAATAATGCATGTTATGTAAAGTAGCAGACAGGCATTGAGAACATAAGTGTTTCTTTTTTTTAATTTCTAATTAAAACCTATCCTACAGAGCTGCACCATCCTCACATATATCTGATTCCTTATTAGTATGGCATCCACTTAATCCCCTAAGTAGCTGTTGTTCAATTAGTCAGTATTAAGTCTCCACATTTGACTTTCCTACATTTTAATGGATTTTCTCTCCAGTAGCATTTTTTAGGAGCATTAAAGGGAGATGAATACATTTTGTATGACTACTTGCTAATACTTTCAAATGGCCACCCACTCCAGTATTCTTGCCTGGAGATTGCCGTGGACAGAGAAGCCTGGTGGGCTACAGTCCTTGGGATCACAAAGAGTCAGACATGACTAAGCAACTAACACACTTTCATGTCTAAAACTAAAACTGTGACCTCCTCCCACTAAGAGCCACCAAACACCTATTGCAAGCACAGCCTTCCTTCTCTCAGTGAAAGGAAACTCAAACTTCCCGTATTTAAGTCCAAAATCTCACAACTGTTCTTGGTGACTACTTTCCTACACACCACCCATCTAATCTATTAACCCTACCTCCAAATTTATCTGGAATCCCACCACTTCTCACCATCCACAGCCACCACCCTGGTGTGAGTCACCATCATCTCTAACTTACATACATGACTTTAATATCCCCTCTACAATGAGAAATTCCTATTTGACTATAATCCCTCACTTTATTGGAAACCATGTAGATATGAGAAACTCTGAGGGTGAGTTGTTTTCATTAAAATGTGTGAACACACTGCTACTACAATAGGCCACAATGCTAAATAATAATAATAATTTCACTTTCATGATTGATGGAACTTGCTGCAGGAAACCATGTGTAGGTAATAAATTTTATTTTCAGCAAAATGTTCTTCAGAGAAAAAATAAAATCTATTTGAGGAAATGACAAAGTGATGTGATTTTCCTTTATTTATTTTTTTAATTTTTTTTTTCTTCAAATGGGCTTCCTGTAGGAAGAATCAGAATGGATTCAAACCCAGGAATCTTGTGTTTGCGGTTTATTTGTTCATCTGAGTTAATATTTTCCTAGTAACTTTGGTGGCTCCACACTGAAATACCCACATTCTCACCTGTTCTCTTACAACTAACAGCATCCTTTTCTAAGACGATTGAGCAGATTTCAGAGGCAGACTTTCCTGAAATCTGGTTGCTTGGATGCCCCTGAGTTCCAAGAGACACCTTGAGATCCTAACAAGGAATGCTTTCTTTTGCTTAACTCTGCTCTATATGTGTGTGTGACATCTGTTTTCCAAAATCTAAACTGAATGGCTTGTGTTTCCTTAATGTAATTTCCCAGCACATGATATAAAGTCTCTCCTTCACAGTTAAGTCCTTTTAAAACTATTCTTATTGACAGGAGATATTTACAAAGTCAAATAGTGATATTTCCATAAGTGAAGCTCCTACTGCCAAAGAAAGAGAGCGTTAAGCTAGGAAGTAGGCACAAATATTCATGGTGTTTAAGCACAGTTTCTCTGATCAAAATTCTCACATATTAATATAGGCCTTAAAGACTTTAAATATGAGTATTTCTACCATAAGGATAAATAAATGCATAGTCACACTGCCTCAGTAGAGACATTTATATTATCCTCAGGTTTGCAAATACAAATACAAGCCGTGCATTCAGGTCACTGAGTGCTTGCGCCCCACCGATTGCTTCGGTTCCCTCACATGACATTTGTGAAATTACTGCTATCATTCTCTTTACGTGTTAGTGCATAGCTTCAACCCTGTAATTTTAAAATGCATTATTCAAATCCTAGCTCTACTGGTCACTTAAAATAAGTCATTTCTTTCCTCCTCAAATCAATCAGCCTCCCCCGCCACCTTCTTTCTTATTGACTAGGAATACTCAGTTTTACAAAATCAGGAACAAGATGCAGTAAAGTGGTAAATATTTACATTGACATCCTCATCTCTACCAAGTCATATCATCCAACCACTTAAAAAAAGTCTCCAAAATCGATGTGCTTTTAGCATATTGCATCCGCAAAGCAGCAGCACAACTATAGTGGAAATAGGCCCCATGTAAAGGCTGTGATGGGGGCTTCCCTGGTGGCTCAATGGAAAAGAATCCACCTGCCAATGCAGGAGATGTGGGTTCCATCCCTGGGTCAGAAAGATCCCCTGGAGAAGGAAATGGCAACCCATTCCAGTATTCTTGCCTGGCAAATCCCATGGACAAGGAACCTGGCGGGTTATAGTCCATGGGGTCGCCAAAGAGTCAGACAGGACTTGCTGAGTCAAGAACAACAACAACAACAAAAGGGAGTGATGCCCTGCCCCCCACCTACCTCCAACCCACAGATCCAGGATTTCTTTTATCATCTTAGTCTCCAAGGAACCTCTCACCCATCTCCCATTTGGCGTGGATTGGTAAACTAAGAATCTGGGGGGAGGGGTGGAGGGTGGAGAATGATATAGAAAGATGCTGCAGAGGGGTAGGGGTAACAGAGCAGGAAGAGTGCGACGTGCACCCTGTGACTTGTCCCTGACCCATGTGTTCATCCAGCGTGGTGTCCTGATCACAAACTCTATGTCAGCCTCTACCGTAGGTAGCTCCTGACGAGAGTGACATATCGGCATTTACACGTGAATTTTAAGTGTTATGGACAAGGGTAGTGACACACCAGGAACGCCACACTTAGGGTCCCCTCACTGTGCCTGGCCCCCAACAGCACACCCTGCTTCCACCCAGCAGCACGTCTGCCCACACAACCCCATTAGGTGGTGGGATGACTCACTTCACAGATGAGCAGAGTGGGATTAGAAAGGCTCAGGGATTTGTCTGCTGTTGCAAGGTTTATAAGTCATGAAAGCAGACCTAGCTAGGACCACCATCCTGGTTAGCCTGAGACTAAAGAGTTTCCCAGCATTCCAGTCGTGGGCAGACCAGGTCCACCTTATCGTATCCAGGGTCTCCTTAATCCATGTCAACTTTTTTTCCCCAAACCACCAGTACTTTTAGTTTCTTATTTTTGCAGTTTACTATTTATCTTAATGAGCTTTCCAGGCATTGCTATTGTATTCGTGTGGGTGAGGGGAGAATTCATAATAGAAGAACTAAAATTCTTCTGTGAATAATGAAAAAAAAAATATTTTGTTGTTCCCAACATACTTTATACCCTTCCAGAAGATCTTATTGGCTAATAATTTTTATTAATGCCTTTTAGTTTTGTATATATCTTACACATTCCATTATAAACATAATCAGCAATCTCCTGAAAAAGCAACCTATTGATGGCAGTGATTTAACTGTGACCCACATTTCTATGTTAGGATCTTTCATATTGAGCAGAATATTGAGGTTTTCTACTTGTATTGAGTTTTCTTCAGATTTCCAATCTGGTTTCAGAGTTCTTTTCTATCTTCATCTTCAAAGACTGTGATTTCAACTGATCATCTATTTGATCTCTTTTATAATGTCTTTTAATGTTTTATTAACAATTTCCTATAGTTCCTCAGAGTTTTTCTTTGAAAGAAAGTACAACCAGATGACTAAGAACTTGGGCACTGACCATAGGGCATGGAGTCAAGTCCTGTTCTACTTACTTTTGGTGTGACTTGGAAAAGATGTGGTGATTCTCTAGACTGTGGATTCCTGATCAGTAAAATGAAAATAATCATAGTGCTACCTTGTAGAGTGATTTTAAGGAGGTGATGACTGTATATATCTGGAGGACTTAAAACAGTTCCTGGTACCCTCCTGCACAGATGGTTGGATTGTAAATCAGTATAACCACTACAGAGAACAGAATGGAGGTTCCATGAAAGACTAAAAATATAACTACCATATGATCCAGCAGACCCACTCCTGGGCATATATCCAAAGAAAACCATAGCGTAAAAAGATACTTGCACCCCAGTGTTCACTGCAGCACTGTCTACAATAGCCAAGAAAATGGAAGCAACCTAAATGTTGATCAACAGAGGAATGAATACAGAAGATGTGGTACATAAATACAATGGAATAGTACTCAGTGATAAAAAGAATGAAATAATACCATTTGCAGCAACATAAATGGACCTGGAGGTAATCATAGTAAGTGAAGTAAGTCAGAGAAGGACAAATACCATATGATATCACTCATATGTGGATTATAATTTTTTAATTGTTGTGACCCAAGGACGAAAGAGCAGATAAAACCAAGGAGGGTCTTGGAATGCAGGAATGGAAAAACCAGACCCTTATTGTCCTTCCCTTCCCCATGTTGTAACTATTAATGGAACAGTATAACTTGTCTCCCCTCCTACCCCATAGGGAGAAGGCATCTGCCCTACTCTTTCCCCACCCATATACATGCCTCATCCAATCAACAAATGATCCACAAGACCTCTATCCCACTCCTTGTATCCTGGGTATAAAAGTGGACTAAGGACCCCTGTTCAACATCAGTTCTCCCTTGAGCTGACAGTATCTCCCACTCTAATAAATGTTATTTCCCTCTCATTCTCTCTCATGTCTTCAAATTCTTCTCCAGTCTGCACCTAGACCACAACTAAAATAACATATGAACTTATTTACAAAGCAGAAACAGACTCACAGATTTTGATTTCCCAAAAGGGAAATGGGGGTGGGGGGTATAAATTAGAAGCTTGGGATTAACACACACACACTATTTTATATAAAATATTGATAGATAATCAACAGGACCTATTGTATAGCACAGAGAACTCAACTTAATATTCTGTAATAATCTATATTAAAAGAATCTGTAAAAGAATGTGTGTTATATGTATAACTGATTCACTATGTTGTACACCTGAAACTAACACCGTATTTTAAATCAACTATACTCCAATAAAATTGTTTTTAAAATGAATACATTTTAAAAAGCAGTTTCTGGCACATATCGTGTGCTTAACTAGTGTTAGCTAATGTTATTTTCATAAATGGCTCAATAATTTTTAAGATTCTAAGATCACAACTCTAAGATTTTTAACAGAAATATTAACAATTCCTAGAAACATTCTGATTAAAGTTGATGATACCAATTTAATGTTACATTTTTTTTAGAAAATATGATTTCCTTTACAGTATGTAATCTGACAATGCAGTGTTAGCCACTGGGCAGCCAGGGAAATCCCTAGACTATCTACCTTTGACAAACTTCATTCCGTCTTATTCTCTGTCCTCCTCCTAAGTAGTGCCAAGCCACTAACTGGAGATCAACAATCAAGCATAACCTCCAGTCACCCTGTATCAGCTTATAGTGAATCCCATTTTCCCTCTAAATCCATGATGCCTTAGCACCTATCAGCTTACCCACTGCCAACCAAGGGATAGCCCTTCAATGGAGTACACCCTCACAACTGTTTGTTAGGGTCAGTGGATTTCAGGAAGTAAATAAAGATGTAATTATTATCAGGCAATAAACTAACACAAGGAGGAGGCTCAAAAGTGATACCATTCTATAAAATTATACCTCCCATTGCTTCTCTTAGGAGTATCATCCCTTATATCAGCAAATATGCATTGCCCGCCCCCCCAGTAATATTTGGTAGATATCACACAAAACTCACTCCCCAACAAGCATCCACTCCAGACAACTGGAATTAGCACAGTGTAACTGCTTTAGCCACATAAAAATGGGCATTTAATTTTATAGTCAGAAAACCACCCAAGAATTCCTTGAATCCAAGAAGGGGGTTCAGCCATCCTCTCCCACGTATTTCTGTGTGATATTGAGAGTGTTCCGTTCCATCCTGGAAGCCAACCATTGAACAGGAGATCAACAGACATTTGTCCAAAGGAAAACATAGGGATCGAGAAGTTTCCAGAATATGACAAAGAGGTTAAAGAAGCCTGTGACAAAGAGTTGAAAACCTGGAGACCATTTAGCTTAAAGAAAAGAGGATTTCAGGGAAAAAAGATAACTGAGGTGAACAGGGCAGCCGATTAGCCAATTAGCAATCTTCAAATGCTCCAAGAATTATCATGACAATTGAGGCTTTCAAGTTATGATTGTTAAAAAGAAAAAATTGTGACAAGATATTTTAGTTCTGGCATCTTTTGTTGCCTTTGTTATTGATAATTCCCTGCTGCCCTCCAGGAAGGGTGGATTCTGGTACCAGATGGGTTCTTTGTTTGCTGAATGGAAGGCACTTGTGGGGAAAAGAAAGAACTAACTTCATCAAGAATAGGAGAAAGATCTAAGGACTCTGAGGATGATTCAAAGGGGAACAGGACCACGGAGATTCAGAGGCTGCCTTGGGGCAAGAGTTTCATGAAAGAAAAGTACCAGCATAAGATAGACAAAGAGAAAATCTGAAGAATGAATACATAAATGTAGTATTTTATCAAAATAATAAATGGCATGGTTAAAAATTTTAAATAGCACAAAAATGTTCATAATAAAACAAAGCTCTTTCATCACACTAAAATCTTCACCCCTAAAATCCTTTTCAGAGGCAATAATCTAATTTCTGATTTTAGTTCTTCTCTTTGTTTTCAAATACCATACTTACATTTTAAAGACCAAAGTTATATATTAGCTTTCCCTGGTGGCTCAGACAGTAAAGCATCTGCCTGCAATGCAGGAGACTCGGGTTCAATCCCTGGGTCAGGAAGATCCCCTGGAGAAGAAAATGGCAATCCACTCCAGTACTCTTGCCTGGAAAATTCCATGGATGGAGGAGCCTGATGGGTTACAGTCCATGGGGTTGCAAAGAGTCGGACACGACTGAGTGACTTCACTTTTCACTTTATTAACTTTAAAAATTATCAGTTACTCTATAACTGTATTTAGTATGCTTAAAATTTATATACTCTTCCCATTCCCCAATATAATCCAATATTATTAGTTTTTTTTTTTTTAGTTTTTGATGGACAGGGAGGCCTGGCATGCATCCATGGGGTTGCAAAGAGTTGGACATGACTGAGCAACTGAACTGAACTGAAAATGTGTTTACTTTTGTTTTTCCCATCAGCTATATTCATACTTGGAGAAGGAAATGGCAACCCATTCCAGTGTTCTTGCCTAGAGAATCCCATGGACGGAGAAGCCTGGTAGGCTGCAGTCCATGGGGTCGCACAAAGTCGGACACGACTGAAGCGACTCAGCAGCAGTAGCAGCAGCAGCATATTTATACTTCCACCTTCATCCTTACTTGCCTCTTTCCCTTTTCCACCTCCACACTTCACATTATCAAGGTTGAAAACATTATTCTGTAACCACAGTTAAGTATTCTTTGCTTTGTTTATAGGTGATTACAGAATTAAAAGGCATCAATTGCATTTTCGGTCTAATGACTGAGTAAATATTGTTTACCTCAGAAGCTAACAGTGTGGTTTCTGAAGTAAATAACATTCCTTCATGGCTCCAAAGCTCACAGTTTCAATGCTACCCTAAAAAAAAAAAAAAAAACCTGTATAAAGGAATCTCATTCTTACACTCCACCAGGAGCCCAATCACACTGTGTTTAATTTCCCAAATGGAGTCTGCATTGCTTGTAAAGTTTACATGATGGTTGTTTCACCTGGAATTTCAGGTTGCCTCATGTGTGCATGTTGTCAAAGCAAATTTGCACTAGACAGGGTTAAACAGGCAAGGAAGACTATTCAAAACTATCACCATAAGAGAGAGATTCCATTCAACTCCCCTGAAACGACAGGCCAGAGGTTTTGAAGAGATGGGATAAACTAGTAGAAAAGTACTAGAAGACATTAGAGGGAGTGTGGTCTATGTAACTAGACAATTTATGTTTGCTAATTGTTGCTTATTGCGATTACATTCCTCCTTTCCCTCAGAAACTGGAAGACAGGGGCACTGGTCAAGACCAGGGAGGCCCGGCAGATAACGAAGAATCTATAGTAGGACTGGAAAATCAATACTTGGTCACTTACCATGCTCTTCAACTCTTCGACTTCCTACTTTATATTCATCCTCCAAAAACATCCGGTAAAGTTTTGCACGTTGATTCCCTGTGCAATGGTCCATGTCCACTCTCTGGCCATAGCTGGTAGTAAAGATAAGAATACAAATATTCTAGTAGCAGTAAATCTCAAGGGCAGTTGAGTCAGGGTTACTTGATTTGAAGACCTCTCCCCACATAGTCAGTCTCATTTTCTGTTTGGGCATTTCTGAGAAAATTTTTTTTTTTTTAAGGAGGGAGGCAACCCACTTAACATCTTTCAGTGCTGAACACTTCTTCATTGAATGTCTCAGTCACAGCCAGATGTCTCATTCTAATCCTCAGTTAATGTTAAATGCCACTTTTTCTGTGAAAATTTTCCTACTTCCCAGGCAGAGCAAGTCACTCCTTTCTCTGCTGTGCCATTAAGATACGATATTTTACTCAAAATCTTTGTCTGGGTATTTCTTGATCCATAAATGTGGAGGTGTTAAACCTCTCTCTCATGGACACTGTGAGGATTAAATAAGGTAACACACTGGAAGGCTCTTGGTGTGGTCTCTGACATCTACCTTCTTTACGAAATCAAGTGAAGTCGCTCAGTTGTGTCCAACTCTTTGCAACCCCATGGACTGTAGCCTACCAGACTCCTTGATCCATGGGATTTTCCAGGCAAGAGTACTGGAGTGGGTTGCCATTGCCTTCTCCACGGGATCTTCCCGACCCAGGGATCGAACCCAGGTCTCCCACATTGTAGGCAGACACTTTTACCATCTGAGCTACCAGGGAAGCCCCCACCTTCTTTACAGTGGTACTTATTAATAGCTCCTGCGATTATGTTGGTTCTTTCCACATGGGGCTCTGATCCCTAGATTGTGCGCTCCTTGAAGGCAGGGGCCATATTTTGTTCATTGTTCTATCCCTAGGACTGAGCACAGTCCCAAGAACAAACAACAATAAACATTGGCTGAGTCAAATCGTGACTTAGTATAATCAGTTTGCTTTCCTATTAAAATCTACCTGAGATCAGAATAAATTGAAGGTGTTTGGGGGACATGAGGAGGAAAGCGGGTTGCTTTTGAAGCATTTAAAGTTAGTTTGCAGCAGTGGGGTGACTTTACGATGCCAAAAAATACCACAAGTTGTGCTGGAAGGGGAATCATGAAGAGAAGCAAGATGGTGCCAAACTCAAATATCAATCTCCCCTTCCTGAAAATTCCCCAAGTTCTCTTTCAGGCCAAGCCTTTTTGAAAAGAACTAATGAAGAATTTTTCCTTGGCTGACAAAGGATGGTGAACAATGCACCTGCATTTATAGGGGCTCCTGGGTTCCTGATATCACAGGCCCTGATGTTACCTGATAGTGAGTTTCCAGTTGGAGTGAAGAATGGAGGAAGAGGACTGGAGTGGACCCACAGGGATGGCTCAAACTCAGATCCCAGGGTCCACTCTCCTGTGACAGAGAGGACTCTATGATACCTCAGTGGATAGACTAACCTTCAGCCACCTCAAGCTCTCCCATTCCTCTTCCTGTAGTGACATGTTCAAAGAGAAGGGAAGCCATGTACAGTCATTAGGGGAAACACACTGACCGAAACTGCCCACACTGGCCAGGCACCACAGTAGCCATTTGTGCGAATTGTTGTACCAGGAGGTCCTGGTAAAGAACACAGAACTAACAAGCCACCACCAACCAGAAGAGTTCAGGAAAGGTCAAAAGGAGATGCCATATGTCTTTCCACCTCCCAGAATCCTCCTTGCTGGAATCCATCTTGGTTGAGTGAGGCATGTGTCACCAGAAATGACCCTGCATCAGAATGATTGGCCAGAGACAACCCAGAAACTAATCCAATCACAATAAAAATCTGAGACTGTGAGCCACCTGGCAGAGTGGTCCTCCTGGGTTCCTTTACCCTCCTGCTCTCCGCCCAGGCACCCTTTTCCAACAAAGTCTCTGACTTGTCAGCATGTGTGCCTCCTCAGACCATTCATTTCCAAGTGTTAGACAAGAATCCCTTTTCGGACCCTGGAAGGCATCCCCCTTCCTGCAACATACTGAGTGTCATTTCTGGGTCATACATGTTTCTAGGCACTTTACCTTTCAGACTCACTTTCATCTCATGGAAGTATTGTATTTCTATTTCACAGAGTAAAAGGAGGCCCAGTGGAGTTGTATCAGGTATAGTAAATAAGAAAGTCAAGATTCAAACCCAAACCATTCTTGTCCCCAAAGCTCTGCCTCTTTTGCTTTTCCTCACTGATGCCCCCAGGCCAGGATGCTAAACATGTCCATTCAGCTGTCCCAGCAGAAGCCAGAGATGATGACAAAGCTGACGGCTGGTTCTCACCCCTGTCCCCAAAGACAGTGACACTTTCCTAATACATGTATGTGTAGTTGGATGTGCTGTGGCCTTTACATTTGCTGAAATCTGTACTAGATGGAACACATCCATTTAGTGATGGGCTAATCATGATTTATTCATTGGGAAACGCAGCTTTTGGTGGAAGCAGAGATGTGGTGGTGCTGTCCCTGTGCCTGTATTAATTTGTGTTCATTAAATTAATTATGTGCCATGCCAGGAAATGCCAGTATTAATATTTCGACCTGACAAAAGGAGAAAACCATTTAACTCAGTAATGTGAAACCAATGATGCAAATTTGCAACTAGAATTAGAATACAGACTGAGATCAAAAGCCAGCCTTCCATTTATTTGCTCTTTCCAGTATTGTTTTTCACAGGGAGTTAAGGATGAAAGTAAACCAAGTCAAGAGTGGCTCCATCCTGTGAACCTTCAAAGACTTAATGGGATGTTGGTCCAGTACCTGAATGCTTGGCAACATGGTTCTGATGTCTAGATTAGACTTACGCAGTGTCGGTTTATACATGCAAAGTCAGAGGACTGTTGTCATTATTGATATAATTCAGGCCAAATGCTTCCTACATGAATCCTTAGCTGCTCATTACTAAATGGAGGATCTTGTTTGTATCATGCCTCGAATTATAGCATCTCTTAATTTCAGATTTGCCAGATACAACTTTAGATAAGAGGTCAGTTAGTCAGTTTAGTCACTCAGTCGTGTCTGACTCTTTGTGACCCCATGGACTGCAGCATGCCAGGCTTCCCTGTCCATCACCAACTCTCAGAGCTTACTCAAATTCATGTCCATCGAGTTGGTGATGCCATCCAACCATCTCATCCTTTGTTGTCCCCTTCTCCTTCTGCCTTCAATCTTTCCCAGCATCAGGGTCTTTTCCAATGAGTCAGCTCTTCGCATCAGGCAGCCAAAGTATTGGAGATTCAGCTTCAGCATCAGGCCTTCCAATGAATATTCCAGACTGATTTCCTTTAGGATGAACTGGTTGGATCTCCTTGCAGTCCAAGGGACTCACAAGAGTCTTCTCCAACACCACAGTTCAAAAGCATTAATTCTTTAGCACTCAGCTTTCTTTATAGTTCAACTCTCACATCCATACATGACTACTGGAAAATAGCTAAGAAAAGAAGAGATGCAAAAGGCAAAGGAGAAAAGGAAAGATATACCCATTTGAATGCAGAGTTCCAAAGAATAGCAAGGAGAGTTAAGAAATCCTTCCTTGGTGATCAATGCAAAGAAATAGAGGAAAACAACAGAATGGGAAAGACTAGAGATCTCTTCAAGAAAATTCGAGATACCAAGGGAACATTTCATGCAAAGATGGGCTCAATAAAGGACAGAAATGGTATGGACCTAACAGAAGTAGAAGATATTAAGAAGAGGTGGCAAGAATACACAGAAGAACTGTACAAAAAAGATCTTCATGACCCAGATAACCACGATGGTGTGATCACTCTCCTAGAGCCAGACATCCTGGAATGAGAAGTCAACTGGGCCTTAGGAAGCATCACTATGAACAAAGCTAGTGGAGGTGATGGAATTCCAGTTGAGCTATTTCAAATCCTAAAAGATGATGCTGTGAAAGTGTTGCACTCAATATGCCAGCAAATTTGGAAAACTCAGCAGTGGCCACAGGACCTGAAAATGTCTGTTTTCATTCCAATCCCAAAGAAAGGCATTGCCAAAGAATGCTCAAACTACTGCACAATTGCACTCATCTCACATGCTGGCAAAGTAATGCTCAAAATTCTCCAAGCCAGGCGTCAGCAGTATGTGAACCATGAAATTCTAGACGCTCAAGCTGGATTTAGAAAAGGCAGAGGAACCAGAGATCAAATTGCCAACATCCACTGGATCATCAAAAAAGCAAGAGAGTTCCAGAAAAACATCTATTTCTGCTTCATTGACTATGCCAAAGCTTTTGACTGTGTGGATCACAACAAACTGTGGAAAATCTTCAAGTGATGGGAATACCAGACCACCTGACCTGCCTCCTGAGAAATCTGTATGAAGGTCAAGAAGCAACGGTTAGAACTGGACATGGAACAACAGGCTGGTTCCAAATTGGGAAAAGAGTACATCAAGGCTATATTGTCACCCTGCTTATTTAACTTATATGCAGAGTACATCATGAGAAATGCTGGGCTGGATGAAGCACAAGCTGGAATCAAGATTGCCAGAAGAAATATCAATAACCTCAGGTAGGCAGATGATAACACCCTTATGGCAGAAAGTGAAGAGGAACTAAAGAGCCTGTTGATGAAAGTGAAAGAAAAGAGTGAAAAAGTTGGCTTAAAATTCAACATTCAGAAAACAAAGATCATGGCATCCGATCCCATCACTTCATGGGAGATAGATGGGGAAACAATGGGTAAGAGGTCAAGTCATCACTAATCTGTCCAATGAAGAAATATGCCATTTTACCTCTTAAAGCTTCCCTCTCACCTCTCTGAAGATGGAAATAGATCACGATGCCTTATAGAGTGCCCTTGCTTTTCAGGCTGTCTTGGATTCACACATCTCTGGGTAAAAGAAAGATTAATAAAGAATTATAGGAATCTCTGAATCTCTTGGTTTCTCCACTGCCCCCAATATTCTCTTGAATTCTAAACAAGATGCATGACTTTAACACAACCAGAACAAGATTAAGTATGACCCCAAATAGCCCTTGTGTGTTTCCCCAGATGCTACTGGATTGTGTGCACAATTGGATTGTGTATTTTTGATAATTTGATGAAACAGGAGTACAGATGTTCCACTGGAGGTGGGGGAAAGGGTGGGGGTGCAGATACTGAAATCCAGAGATGCTTAAATCCCTTATAGAAAAAGGCCAAGTACTGGGATTTCCCCTGCAGTCCAGGGTTAAGACTTTACCCTCTAATACAAGGGATGTGTGTTAGATCCTTGGTCATGGAGCTAAGATACCAAATGCCTCAAGCCAAAAAACCAGAACATAAACAACAGAAGCAATGTTACAACAAATTCATTAAAGATTTTTTAAAGAATGGTCCACATAAAAAAAAAAAAATTTAAGGCATAATATTTACATATAACCTACATATATCCTATTTACTTGAAATCATTTCTAGATTACTCACAATCCCTAATACAATGAAAAAGCTATATAAATAGTTGTAAATATAACACAAACGCTATGTAAATAGTTGCTGCTGCTACTGCTATGTCACTTCAGTCGTGTCCGACTCTGTGCGACCCCATAGACGGCAGCCCACCAGGCTCCCCTGTCCCTGGGATTCTCCAGGCAAGAACACTGGAGTGGGTTGCCATTTCCTTCTCCAATGCATGTGAAAAGTGAAAGTGAGGTCGCTCAGTCGTGTCCAACTCTTAGCGACCCCACGGACTGCAGCCCACCAGGCTCCTCCATCCATGGGATTTTCCAGGCAAGAGTACTGGAGTGGGGTGCCATCGCCTTGTGTGGCAAACTCAAGTTTTGCTTTTTGGAACTTCCTATGATATTTAAAAATTAGTTTGGATCCACAGTGAGTTGAGCCCATAGATGTAGAACCCATACATATGGAGGGCCAACCGGAGGTCTGTGGCATAGCCTATGTTTGGCTTAGAGGACAAAGGGTCATAGGTTTTTTTCTTTCAGGTTGTTGAAGAGCTGGAACAGAGAGTAAATTGCCAAGATCTTTTGAAAACTGTATACAAGTTGCTGAAAAAAATACATCCCTGTAAGTGCATCCCTTAATCCCTTTAGCAAGTGAGAAGATCACATTCAAGGGTAGGACTTAAAAAAGATTAAGTTAAAATCCATGACCACCCCAACTGTCTTTCTCCAAGGAAGCCTTTACTTGCATGCCTCATTAGAACAAAACTACAAATTTTAGAACAAAAATATCCTATCTGTATGCACTCTAGAGGTTATAAAGCATTTTCACATGGGTTATCTCATTTTACCTTCTCCACAACCCTTTGATTTGAGCATGTGATACTGTTCACATGTTGTAAAGGAGGAGAAACTGAGGTTGAGAGAACACACGTGATTTGTCAAAAATCACAGGATGAATCAGCAGGCTAGGGCCCCAGCCCATACTTTCTAACTTCAAGTACCCTGCCCCACCAGTTCCCTCCTTATGCAATGTTGGGGGAGAGGATATTATAAAGCTGATCCTTTCACATCTGGGCTTTCTGCTCCCAGTCCTTGGAAGTCAGTTATCTCAAGATCTTGAGACCTAGTAAGTGCCTGAAGAAAAAGGTCTTAAGAAATCAATAAGATTGTATTTAATTACTGGAAATTTCTCCTCACATTCCCTCTGCAATTGTAAGGGTATAAATAACCTAAAAAACCTTACTGCAACAAGCAACCTGAAAAGCTGATGAGTGATGAATAAGATCCTGAATGCAGCCAACTCTGAACCGATTGCCATTTCCATTCTATGTACCTTGGTTGTTTTTTTCTTTTTTTCTTTCACAAATGCAGAAGTCTGCTTTTGCCTTATTTGTCTATTTCCTTATGTAACTGACCTTAAGCGATTGTATAACACTGCGAGACTGTGATTCAGTGCACTGTTCTCCCCTTCTTAGTATTATTAGAAGCTATTGGAGAAACACGGCTGGTGCTCTCTGAAAAGGGATCTTTTAATATTCTATTTAAAGATCGTGTTGTGTTTTCCTGTGAAGAGGAATAAAAGATAAAATTGTCACATGCAAAATTATTAACTGGTAATTGTTGATTTTTTAATGAAAAATGTTTATAGAATATTTTGTGTGGCAGAGAACTAAGAAAAAAAATTAAATATAACACATGATAGATTCACAACAAGTTTGCCACAGATCACATGTTATCAAAGACATCAGCATGAACATAGAGTCATTTTCCTAAAATTCTTACCTACATTGATACCAAAAAGAGGAAATTAAGTTATCTATAAGTGTCACTGTACTGTATATATGAAATAATCTTGAATTTTCTTCCTAAAAGTTCTACAGTAGTACATGTGAAAATGTGTTGAAAACCAAAGGAAAAAAATTTCCTTATTGACTAGATATACTGTAAAAGTTGCTGGTGTGCTTCACAAGAAAAAATTTGTACTCTCCAAAAAGAACTGCTTTAAAAACCCAACCAAACAGCAATAGGAATAAATGAAGACTGAACAAAGCAAGGTCACCAATGTTATTTCACATTGTTTTCAGTCCTCTGATGGCTACATGCCAGTGCCTTTGCACAAGGGTGCAGTGGCGATGATTTTCTTCCATCCCTAAAATTTATCTGATTCCTTAAGGCAGATGCCATTAAACTCTCACCACTCCAGACCCGAGTCCTGAACTCCCAATCCCTTGCCAAACACTCCATTTTTCACCTTTCCAGCTTCCTTGGTTCTTTCCTCTTATTTAGCGACTCCAATCTGTGAGAATTTTTTTTTCTATACAGTAGATTTATTAAGTTTATCACCATGGATACAATCAACTACCTCATCCTTAAGGGAAGATTGCTTCCTTTTTGCATCACCATCTCCTGTCCCACTGTAATCACCATAAAGTTGGCTTATGTATTATGGGGGTTATAGGATAACGTTTGAGCCACAAATTTAAAATAATTCTATGTAAAAAATTGGCACCTAAATTTTTTTATGATATTCCTTTATTATCATTTAACTATCTCTGATGTCCCCACTTTAATTCTTTTTTTAAAAAAATTTTTAATTGAAAGCTAATTACTTTACAGTATTGTGTTGGTTTCTGCCAAACATCAACATGAATCAGCCATAGGCAGACCTATGTCCCCTCTCTCCTGAACTTCCCTCCCACCTCCCTCCCCATCCCACCCCTCTAGGTTGTTACAGAGCCCCAGTTTGAATTCCCTGAGTCATACAGCAAATTCCCATCAGCTATCTATTTTACATATGGTAATAATGTATGTTTCCATGTTACTCTCTCCATACATCCCACACTTTCCTTCCTCCCCACTGCCCCACTGCCCCACGTCTGTAAGTCTGTTCTCTATGTCTGGTCTTCACTGCAAGAATTAGCAGTTAAATTTTTACAGACAAGTCACTGTCTCCCAGGAGACTGCTCTAAAGTTGAAAGGAAGCCTTGCTTTGTACTTCTGAGAGATTATCGTAAAGAATTGTACCAAGTCAGAAGTTCTACTAGTATCTCTTTTTATCACAACATACAGACCTAAGTCTCTATAGAATATGGGGCCGGCTCTATTTTTAAGTCTGAGCTCTACTTTCATCTTCTGGCAACTCATTCCTAAAGCTGTAGATAAACAGGAAAAGGCTCAGACGGAAACATAAAGACTGATCCGTGGCTTGGATGAACTGATTAATTAAGGAAGGTTATTGGAATTTTCCGGAGAAGGCAATGGCAACCCACTCCAGTACTCTTGCCTGGAAAACCTCAGAGACAGAGAAGCCTGGTGGGCTGCAGTCCATGGGTTCGCGAAGAGTTGGACCCTTACTGAGCGACTTCACTTTCACTTTCACGCATTGGAGAAGAAATGGCAACCCACTCCAGTGTTCTTGCCTGGAGAATCGCAGGGATGGCGGAACCTGGTGGGCTGCCGTCTATGGAGTCGCACGGAGTCGGACACGACTGAAGCGACTTAGCAGCAGCAGCAGCAGCATTGGAATTTTCAGAGGTACCAGTCATCCTAGCAGATCTAAAGGAATTTCATGGCCGTATATCTCATGAGAGAAAGGCAGACCAACATCTTTGCTGGGTTATAAAGAAATTATCCAAAACTAGGATTTGTCTTTATCAAAAGGAAAAATTCAAGCTTTAGATCCTCTTCCTTCAGTGTCCAAATTTGATCATATTGGGACTCCCATCCTCATGAGTAAAGAGAGTGCAGTTAAAGAATAAAAATATGGCAAAAATACAGTATAACATACCTATATATCTAGCCCCCAAACAAGATTCAAATAAACAATTGTGCAGACAGGTTTGCAAATACGCAAAGATGTCAGAATCAACATCACAATGCAATGGGCAAAAAGAGGAAAACAGCAAAAATAGCTCTTTTTAAGAAATAAACCAAATAAAATGATGTGATGTCTGAGATCTCTTTAAAATAATAAAGGGAGACAGAGAAAGAGAACAAGATTGGCCATGAGTTGACAAACTGATTAAATTGAATGATGTATACATATGGTTCATTATACTCTTTTCCGTATTTTTGTATATATTGGGAAACGTCTGTAATAAAATAACAAAAAAGATACTGATTTGACAAATTTTTCAAGAGAGCAAGACTGAGATCTGCATTTCATAGCAGGACCGGTCAAAAAGAAGAATCATCAAAACTTCAAATGGCCTTTATGCTCATTAATTTTAGTACTAAAAAGATACATGCCCCCAATTCAGGTACAGTCCTTATGTGCCAAATGAAAACTAAAGATTATTAACTTCCATTGCTCCGTCTTAAATTGGTTGCTTAGATTGCTCCCTGTTTGTACACAGAGTACCTTGATTCAACTGTTACAGTACAATTTTAATCATCTTTCTGTCTTCTGGAGAAGAACATGTGATACAGAATAGCTTGAAGAGGATGAGATCCTGAGTTTATCATTTATACTTTGAGAGACAAAACATTCTGTTTGTTGGGAGACAATTTTCCTTGGGTCTTCTGTGTTTCTACATGTCTTATAAGTAAAGGCACAGACTACCCTTTGTTAAAGTCTATCTTTTCAAAGATCTTTGTGTAGCAACAGGCCTGAAAAACAGAAATAATTTCTCCCCCTGACACAAAGGGCAAACAGGCTTATTTCCCATGTATTCCCTAGGCTTAGAGTTCTAACACAACTACTGTGCAGGTATCATCTGCCCTTTTTTCTTATGAGGATTGGGTCTGAGGAAATGAGCATAAAACATACTGATTATACAAAAAAAAAAAAGAAAATACTGATGCTCATGCTGCATGCTATACCTTCAGTAATAAAGTTCTTTGTCTCTGACCTGGGAGTTTCATGTCTCTTTCTAGCTTCCATGAAAAGGTAACAAGATCATCTATTGGCTTGCAAGTAGGAGAAAAATCTCAGATCCTTCACAAATCTTGACCCTGCTAAAACTGAAACTGTAAATATGATGTGCCCGGCATGAAAGTGACCTATATTGAAACTGACTGCAAAGAAGACAGCCTCTGAATTCATTTTGAAAGATTATAGTTAAAAATTAGCAATGCCTGCCAAGCAAGCCAGCAGGTGGACTGCATCCTTCATGCCATTAATGCTGACCTTGTCGAGTTATTTGTGTCTGTGCCAGCTACATAGGAAGTGCTCAATAAATGATTACCAAGCTGAATGCTTGCTACAATTCTAGAATTTGATTCTAGATTTCAATTGATTAAAAACTGAAGAGTCACACATTGCGTATGGTAATAATTTTGGTTTTTAACATTTTTATAATCAAAAGTTCTTCAACTATTGAATAGAAGAAGAAGAAAAGCATGTATACTTTGTATGCAAGACATAAGCACTGAAACATTAATAAAAATTTGACATAAAACATTAGAGAAAAGGTTATACAGGTTTCTTCATTACTATTTAAAGAGAATTTAAAAACCAAAATTATCACCACAGGTAATATTTATTATTTTAAGCTCTGCTGCTGCTGCTAAGTCGCTTCAGTCATGTCCGACTCTGTGCAACCCCATAGCTCTAAATAACTAAAAAATAATACCATGCCAAAATTGAAGTCTCAGGTATTATGTCAAATATTTGCCAAGGTCTCACACAGCTGAAATGCTCCAGTTTTCCTGCTATAAGTAGATAGCCAAGGTCTTCAAAATAATTCAGAGGCAACATTTCATCTAGCATCAAACAGGACAGGTGCTCAGGACAGGCAACAACACTGATAAACGCCTGAGATGAATTTCATTATCCACAATGAATAATACGTGACTCATCCCAGTGGGGTAATGAACAGATTTTGTGCAAATAGCATGAAAAAAACAACGGTTCAACTTTGGACTTGCCTACCATACCACTTATTTGGCACAGGTTCATTTCTTAAAGTGCTTTATCACTGAAAAACATAAAAAAGGGAAATCTTACTGTTCTCAAACCTAACAGAAGAGTATAACACTTTTGATTAGTGATATATTTTTCAAAAGGCAGTGCAGGTAAGCCCACAGCGCAGCCTGTGAACTGGTTACTTCTACCAAAAGGTTCTGTAAAGATGCAGTATTAATTTATTTTCCTAGATGCAGATCTGGACCAAAGAGAGGCAGAGGAAAGAGAGAGGAGGCACAAAGTTGTCAATGGCAAAGGTCATTAAAGAGTATGATTTTGTCCTTTTATTCTATATTTAATGTGAAGTTGTAATTCAATGCTTGGAAATTATTCTAAACATAATTTTAATTAAAAGTATATAAAATAAACCCTTAGCAGAGACTCCAATTACATAATTATGGCTTGAGGTATTTCCCAAGATTCTAGTTTGATCAACTGGGTGGATTATTTACTAGACTGAAAGAGGAACTGCGGGAAAGGAAAGGTGTTTATGAAATATTTAAGCAAAGGTGAAATATGAAATTAAAATGAATATGAAATATCTATGTGAACATAATGAGCATCAAGGAGATGCCTTCAATGAAGATACTTTAATATCTGTCAAAATACAAATGGCAGCTAAAGCCTTGATAATGAATGACATTATCTAGGGAGAGAGTAGAGGAAGAAGGCATCTCTGTATTGAGTTGTATAAAAGCCCAATAATGATAGGAGGAGATAAGGAAAGGAGACAGAAAGGATATGCAGCGAGGCAAGTGGAAACCAAAAAGATGGTCTCAAAGTTGGGAGAAATCAACTTCTATGAGACTTACTGATAGATTATGCACAATACAAACTTCAAGGATTTTGAAATGTGGAAGTACCTAGTAACTGAAAAAATTTCTAAATATAAAAAGAAGCAAAAACGGTAGGAGTTAAAGGATTGAATAAAAAAAGATGCGGATTACAATAGTCAAGACATGGAAACAACTTAAATGTCCCTTCACAGAGGAATGGATGAGGAAGATGTAGTACATACATACAATGGAATATTAGTGATTTTAAAAATGAAATAATGCCATGTGCAGCAACATGGATGGGCCCAGAGATTGTCATACGGAGTGAAATAAGACAGAGAAAGAGAAATAGCCCTTAAATACAGAATCTAAAAAGAAATGATACAAATGAACTTACAAAGAAGAAAGAGAGTCAAAAACTTAGAGAATGAATTTATGGTTGCTGGGGAAAGAATGCAGGGGAGGGATAGTGAGAAAGTTTGGATGGACATGTATACACTGCTATAATTAAAATGGATAACCATCAAGGACCTACTGTATGGCAGAGGGAACTCTGCTCAATGTTATGTGGCAGCCTGGAAGGGAAGGGGAGAATGGATACATGTATGTGTATGGCTGAGTCACTCTGGTGTGCGCCTGAAACTATCACAACGTCATTAATAGGCTATACTCCAATACTGAATAAAAAGTTCAAAAAAAAAAAAAAAAGATGGTGACTAGGAGCGAAAATATGTAGACATTTATGAGTTTTTTTTTCTTTAATTTTATTTTATTTTTAAACTTTACATAATTGTATTAGTTTTGCCAAATATCAGAATGAATCCATCACAGGTATACATGTGTTCCCCATCCTGAACCCTCCTCCCTCCTCCCTCCCCATACCATCCCTCTGGGTCGTCCCAGTGCACCAGCCCCAAGCATCCAGTATTGTGCATTGAACCTAGACTGGCATCTCATTTCATACATGATACTTTACATGTTTCAATGCCATTCTCCCAAATCTTCCCACCCTCTCCCTCTCCCACAGAGTCCATAAGACTGTTCTATACATCAGTGTCTCTTTTGCTGTCTCGTACACAGGGTTGTTGTTATCATCTTTCTAAATTCCATATATATGCGTTAGTATACTGTATTGGTGTTTTTCCTTCTGGCTTACTTCACTCTGTATAATAGGCTCCAGTTTCATCCACCTCATTAGAACTGATTCAAATGTATTCTTTTTAATGGCTGAGTAATACTCCATTGTGTATATGTACCACAGCTTTCTTATCCATTCATCTGCTGATGGGCATCTAGGTTGCTTCCATGTCCTGGCTATTATAAACAGTGCTGCGATGAACACTGGGGTACACGTGTCTCTTTCCCTCCTGATTTCCAAAGTGTGTATGCCCAGCAGTGGGATTGCTGGATCATAAGGCAGTTCTACTTCCAGTTTTTTAAGGAATCTCCACACTGTTCTCCATAGTGGCTGTACTAGTTTGCATTCCCACCAACAGTGTAAGAGGATTCCCTTTTCTCCACACCCTCTCCAGCATTTACTATTTGTAGACTTTTGGATCGCAGCCATTCTGACTGGTGTGAAATGGTACCTCATAGTGGTCTTGATTTGCATTTCTCTGATAATGAGTGATGTTGAGCATCTTTTCATGTGTTTGTTAGCCATCTGTATGTCTTCTTTGGAGAAATGTCTATTTAGTTCTTTGGCCCATTTTTTGATTGGGTCATTTATTTTTCTGGAGTTGAGCTGTAGGAGTTGCTTGTATATTTTTGAGATTAGTTGTTTGTCCGTTGCTTCATTTGCTATTATTTTCTCCCATTCTGAAGGCTGTCTTTTCACCTTGCTTATAGTTTCCTTTGATGTGCAGAAGCTTTTGAGGTTAATTAGGTCCCATTTGTTTATTTTTGCTTTTATTTCCAATATTCTGGGAGGTGGGTCATATGCTGTGATGTATGTCAGAGAGTGTTTTGCCTATGTTCTCCTCTAGGAGTTTTATAGTTTCTGGTCTTATGTTTAGATCTTTAATCCATTTTGAGTTTGTTTTTGTGTATGGTGTTAGAAAGTGTTCTAGTTTCATTCTTTTACAAGTGGTTGACCAGATTTCCCAGCACCACTTGTTAAAGAGATTGTCTTTAATCCATTGTATATTCTTGCCTCCTTTGTCAAAGATAAGGTGTCCATAGGTGTGTGGACTTATCTCTGGGCTTTCTATTTTGTTCCATTGATCTATATTTCTGTCTTTGGGCCAGTACCATACTGTCCTGATAACTGTGGCTTTGTAGTAGAGCCTGAAGTCAGGTAGGTTGATTCCTCCAGTTCCATTCTTCTTTCTCAAGATTGCTTTGGCTATTCAAGGTTTTTTGTATTTCCATACAAATTGTGAAATTATTTGAGTATTTACATAATAGAGAATAACGGAATGGAAACTGATGGAGATGCAGTGTCAATGAAGGGGCTGGTATGATTGCAATATGATAGAGAGAAAGAAACTGAATATACAGAAAAGGGAATATATTCTTCAAGTAAGAAAGCCTTTGGGATGATGAAAATGGAAGGGATCCAGAGCAGGCGTGGTGACTGTGGATTCAGGAGGAAAGGAGAGATAAGTCAAGGAGCCTTCACATGTGTAGATATAGAGATGACATGGTCATTAGATAAAGCGGTAAGTGGGGCTAGATGGAAAGTGTGAGGAGAGACTTGAAATATGAGAGAAACATCGTAAATCAGTAATAATAGATTTGATAGGCATCTGCAGCTGAACATGGCTCTATGGTATATTATCTTCACATGTGTGGTAACTCATCTTAATGAAATAAAAGGTTTATTTAAATGTGCTGGTTATTTGTTGTTGTTCAGTCTCTAAGTTGTGTCTGGCTCTTTGCGACCCCATGGACTGTAGCACAACAGATTCCTTTGTCCTCCACTATCTTCTGGAGTTTGCTCAAATTCATGTCCATTGAGTCAGTGATGCTATCTAACCATCTCATCCTCTGCTGCCCCCTTCTCATTTTGCCAATTATCCTTATGTCAATAATATGTTATAGTGTTATTTATAATTTCAGCAGCTCTCAATTGTTTCATTTTCCCCTTGATTCTGAGTTATTTTGAGCCCATGGATCTTCAAAGATTTAGCAGTAGTAATAAAGGTAGGAACAATATTTCCTGGAAATCTGGTGCCAAAGAGACAGCTTCTTTAAGTCATCTTGGTTGGATCTGACTACTCAGTAATAAAAAAATTTTGCCTGCAATGCAGGAGATGTGAGTTCAATCCCTGGGTCAGGAAGATCCCCTGGAGAAGGAAATGGCAACCCACTCCAGTATTCTTTCTTGAAAAATCTCATAGAGGAGTCTGGGCGGCTACAGTCCATGGGGTCACAAAAGATTCAGACACAGCTTAGCAACTGAAAAACTGAACAACAATCACCAAAAACATAAGTGAATAAAATCTGTACTAGTTTTCTAGGGCTGCCATAATAAGATACCACAGAATCATGGCTCAAACAACAGAAATTGGTTTTCACACAGTGCTGGAGGCTGCAAGTCCAAGATCAAGGTGTAGGGAGATTTGGTTTCTCTGGCAGCCTCTGTCCTTGGCTTGCAGGTGACTGACTTCTTGCTGTGTCCTTACTTCACCTTTTCTCTGCACATGCACATCCCTGGTGTCTCTCCTTCTCTTTACAAGGACACCAGTCCTATTGGATTAGGGCTCCCCGCTAATGACCTCAGTTAAACTTCATCATCCCTTTGAAGGTCCTATCGCCAGACAGAGTCACATTGATTACAGCCCACCTATATGACCTCATTTTGCCTCCTTGAAGGCTCTCTCTCTAAGTACAATTAAATTCAGAAGTACTGAGCATCGAATGTTCAACAAACAAACAGATTTTGAAAGGGAATCAATCAGCCCATCTTCCCTGGTGGCTCAGATGGTAAAGAATCTGCTTACAATGCAAGAGACCTGGGTTTGATCCCTAGGTCAGGAAGAACTCCTGGAGAAGGGAATGACTATCCACTCCAGTACTCTTGCCTGGAGAATTCCATGGACAGAGAAGTGTGGGGGGTGGGGGGGAGGGGGGGTGCTACAGTCTATGGGATTGCAAAGAGTTGGACACGACTAAGTGACTAACACACTCAGTCAGCCCATAACAATAGCTAAATGTAAATGACCTTAGAAACTCTGAATAAGTATACAAATATCCAATGCTGCTTTTAAATTATCGTGAGAAAGAAATTCCATAATAAACAATATGAGAAATGATACATGGGGTCTCATGGGACATATGAGTTATACTATGGGTCTGTTAGCATTAGGTACAACTATTATTTTCATGTTTCTGCATGGCTGGGGCCCCCTGATCAGACTGCTGGAAACCTAGGCTTAAGGATGCTAAATGGTGAACAAGTCTTAGAAGTTAAAGACAGAGATATCTGGAGAGAATTTCTGGTCTATTTCCCAGGAGCTATTTGTTTATATTCCAAAGAGTAATAGACCTAGGGACCTGGGTTCATGTCTCTAGAGAGGATTTATTTGCATCCCACAGAATAAAAGCTCAAAAGTGTTCCCCTCTCTCTCTCTGAGGGAAAGACGGGCCAAGTTTGTTCCTATTATAAACTCCAAAAGTCATAATTTGGAGGACTCCTCTCCAGTGGCATGAACCCACCGCTTGTGCAGGTGACATCCATCCTTACTGTGTGGCCCATGAGGGACTGAGCCCTAGGGAACTGTCACAGAGGTTCCATAAGTAATTGGCCTGTCCTCTGATCAAGAAACCTCATGTCTACAGCCAGGATCAAATAAATACATATAGATTTTTTTTTTTAAAGGTAGGGGCTATAATCTCTAGATTTAAGATCCTAAAATTTCTAAGGACCAAGATCTAAAGAAAAATAGGTGAAAATCCTTAGAACAAGATGCCTTAAATAATAAGCAAACAAGTACTGGATTTGATTAGCTACTTTCCCCTTTCCAGACAGTCAACTACCCATTGCAAGTGGCTTAAAAAAATCTTTAGTTTCTTGCTAGCTTTTGTCTTACATATTGAGGTGCTCCTATGTTGGGTGCATATATATTTATAATTGTTATATCTTCTTCTTGGATTGATCCTTTGATCATTATGTAGTGTCCTTCTTTGTCTCTTTTCACAGCCTTTGTTTTAAAGTCTATTTTATCTGATATGAGTATTACTACTCCTGCTTTCTTCTGGTCTCTATTTGTGTGGAATATCTTTTTCCAGCCCTTCACTTTCAGTCTGTATGTGTCCCTTGTTTTGAGGTGGGTCTCTTGTAGACAACATACATAGAGGTCTTGTTTTTGTATCCATTCAGCCAGTCTTTATCTTTTGTTTGGGGCATTCAACCCATTTACATTTAAGGTAATTATTTGTAAGTATGATCCCATTGCCATTTACTTTATTGTTTGGGGTTCAATTTTATACACCTTTTCTGTGTTTCCTGTCTAGAGAAGATCCTTTAGCATTTGTTGGAGAGCTGGTTTTGTGGTGCTGAATTCTCTCAGCTTCTGCTTGTCTGTAAAGCTTTTAATTTCTCCTTCATATTTGAATGAGATCCTCGCTGGGTACAGTAATCTGTGCTGTAGGTTATTTTCTTTCATCACTTTAAGTATGTCTTGCCATTCCCTTCTGGCCTGAAGAGTTTCTACTAAAAGACCAGCTGTTATCCTTATGGGAATCCCCTTGTGTGTTATTTGTTGTTTTTCCCTTGCTGCTTTTAATATTTATTCTTTGTGTTTGATCTTTGTTAATTTGATTAATATGTGTCTTGGGGTGTTTTGCCTTGGGTTTATCCTGTTTGGGACTCTCTGAGTTACTTGGACTTGGATGACTATTTCCTTCCCCATTTTAGGGAAGTTTTCAACTATTATCTCCTCAAGTGCTAACAAGTATGAAAGGGGAAATTAATAATAACACAATAATAGTGGGAGACTTTAATACCCCACTCACACCTATGGATAGATCAACTAAACATAAAATTAACAAGGAAACACAAACTTTAAATGATACAATAGACCAGTTAGACCTAATTGATATCTATAGGACATTTCACCCCAAAACAATGAATTTCACCTTTTTTCTCAAGTGCACATGGAACCTTCTCCAGGATAGATCACATCCTGGACCATAAATCTAGCCTTGGTAAATTCAAAAAAGTTGAAATCATTCCAAGCATCTTTTCTGACCACAGTGCAGTAAGATTAGATCTCAATTACAGGAGAAACACTACTAAAAATGCCAACATATGGAGGCTGAACAACACACTGCTGAATAACCAACAAATCACAGAAGAAATCAAAAAAGAAATCAAAATATGCATAGAAATGAATGAAGATGAAAACACAACAACCCAAAACCTATAAATACCCCACTCACACCTATGGATAGATCACTGTAAAAGGAGTGCTAAGGGACAGGTTCATAGCAATACAGGCTTACCTCAAGAAACAAGAAAAAAGTCAAATAAATAACCTAACTCTACACTTAAAGCAACTAGAAAAGGAAGAAATGAAGAACCCCAGGGTTAGTGGAAGGAAAGAAATCTTAAAAATCAGGGTAGAAATAAATGCAAAAGAAACAAAAGAGACCATAGCAAAAATCAACAAAGCCAAAAGCTGGTTCTTTGAGAGGGTAAATAAAATTGACAAACCATTAGCCAGACTCATCAAGAAACAAAGGGAGAAAAATCAAATTAATAAAATTAGAAATGAAAATGGAGAGATCACAACAGACAACACAGAAATACAAAGGATCATAAGAGACTACTATCAGCAACTATATGCCAATAAAATGGACAACTTGGAATACATGGACAAATTCTTAGAAAAGTACAACTTTCCAAACTGAACCAGGAAGAAATGGAAAATCTTAACAGACCCATCACAAGCACGGAAATTGAAACTGTAATCAGAAATCTTCCAGCAAACAAAAGCCCAGGACCAGATGGCTTCACAGCTGAATTCTACCAAAAAATTAGAAAAGAGCTAACACCTACCCTACTCAAACTCTTCCAGAAAATTTCAGAGGAAGGTAAACTTCCAAACTCATTCTATGAGGCCACCATCACCCTAATACCAAAACCTGACAAAGATGACTACAGGCCAATATCACTGATGAATATAGATGCAAAAATCCTTAACAAAATTCTAGCAAACAGAATCCAACAACATATTAAATAGATCATACATTATGACCAAGTGGGCTTTATCCCAGGGATGCAAGGATTCTTCAATATCCACAAATGTAATACACCACATTAACAAATTGAAAAATAAAAACCATATGATTATCTCAATAGATGCAGAGAAAGCCTTTGACAAAATTCAACATCCATTTATGATAAAAAAAAAAAAAAAAAAACCCTCCAGAAAGCAGGAATAGAAGGAACATACCTCAACATAATAAAAGCTATGTATGACAAACCCACAGCAAACATTATCCTCAATTGTTGGGGGCCAGAGTGAGGTACTCCACCCATGGCAAAGGTCATGAGGAAGGAGGCTCGACATACGCAAAGGCGGGATCGAGCCTCAGGAGTCCCCCTGGAAATCCTCGAGCGTCTACCCCCATAACCAGAGCCTGCCTACTTTACTACTTTGTGCTCTTACCTACATCTCTGACTTTACAGCGGGCTGTCCCCCACGACCTCTTTCGGAGAAGGAGTTAACCTAGAGCTCCAGTTAATAATAATTCCTGGGCGTGATAAGACTGTTTTAACCTACAAACTTCTCTGAAGGCTCTCTAGCCTGCCTGACAGGCTTGTCCGGCCACATGTGATTGCTCACAGCCTCCCAACCGTGAGAGGCACAAGATGCTTTAAACCCTCTAAAAACAGGTTCTTTAGAGAAGTTAGAAAACTATAAGTATAAGTATAGTGGGCTAATTAGAAATTGTATTGGTGAAGGGTTTTTCATTTGTTGAGCCAATGTTTGTTGCTAAGTCTCCACATCCCCTGCCCTTACACACATTAATGAATATATAGAATTAACCTTTGATATTAATCACGTTAGACCTTAGGCTAAGTAAATTCTTTCCTTAACTAAAACCCACTACACCCTCACCCTGTAGGAATGTAACTTTATTTGGGTGGCGTCTGTTTTGAGAATAATCAGCCCTGGAGAAATAAGTGTCCTGATTGACTGACCGCTGTCACAAGGAGAGGGTCGTAAATTGTCAGCAGGCCCCCCTGGCCAGTAGATGATGTAACACCCCTAAGACCTCTGTATACATTTGTATGAAGCACCTGACTTGGATAAAAGTCAGGACTGCTGTCCCCACGTGACTTTTGTATAACATCTCAGTGTATAAAAACAGACTCTGGAAAATAAAGAATTGGGATCAGTTTCTCGAAATACTGGTCTCCCCATGTCGCTCTCTCTCTCACTCTGGTTGAGTCTCCATCTGGAGTACGGAACCCACCATGCTTACTAATTATGCCTGGGCTTCTAAGATCCGACTGGGGAGGCCTCAGTGTCTCCTCTCCTTCAGGAGAACGGAAGGACGCCTGCAGCCTACGTAAGTGGTGCAAGCTTCTTGTCTTGAAGTTTTATTGGTCCCCCGTGTAAACCAAGCTACTCAGCCTCTTTTCTCCACTGAATTTCCCTACTGAGCTATCCTTATTCTATTACTCTTTATATCTTTAATTAATATCTAATTGAAGCTATTGTATCCTGATCCTCGCCTATGCCGTCTCTCCTTCGAATACCCTGGATCAGCCGGGGCTGGTCCCCGGCACTCAATGGTGAAAAATTGAAAGCATTTCCCCTAAAGTCAGGAACAAGACAAGGGTGCCCACTTTCACCACTACTATTCAACATAGTTTTGGAAGTTTTTGGCCACAGCAATCAGAGCAGAAAAAGAAATAAAAGGAATCCAGATTGGAAAAGAAGAAGTAAAACTCTCACTCTTTGCAGATGACATGATCCTCTACATAAAAAACCCTAAAGACTCCACCAGAAAATTACTAGAGCTAATCAATGAATATAGTAAAGTTGCAGGATATAAAATCATCACAGAAATCCCTTGCGTTCCTATATACTAACAATGAGAAAACAGAAAGAGAAATTAAGGAAACAATTCCATTCACCATTGCAACGAAAAGAATAAAATACTTAGAAATATATCTACCTAACAAAAGATCTATATATAGAAAACTATAAAACAGTGGTGAAAGAAATCGAAGAGGACACAAATAGATGGAGAAATATACCTTGTTCATGGATCGGCAGAATCAATATAGTGAAAATGAGTATACTAACCAAAGCAATCTATAGATTCAATGCAATCCCTATCAAGCTACCAGTGGTATTTTTCACAGAGCTAGATCAAACAATTTCACAATTTGCATGGAAATACAAAAAACCTCGAATAACCAAAGCAATCTTGAGAAAGAAGAATGGAACTAGAGGAATCAACCTGCCTGACTTCAGGTTCTACTACAAAGCCACAGTCATCAAGACAGTATGGTACTGGCACAAAGACAGAAATATAGATCAATGGAACAAAATAGAAAGCCCAGAGATAAATCCACACACCTATGGACACCTTATCTTTGACAAAGGAGGCAAGAATATACAATGGAGAAAAGACAATCTCTTTAACAAGTGGTGCTGGGAAAACTGGTCAACCACTTGTAAAAGAATGAAACTAGAACACTTTCTAACACCATACACAAAAATAAACTCAAAATGGATTAAAGATCTAAACGTAAGGCCAGAAACTATAAAACTCCTAGAGGAAGACATAGGCAAAACACTCTCCAACATAAATCACAGCAGCATCCTCTATGACCCACCTCTCAGAATATTGGAAATAAAAGCAAAGATAAACAAATGGGACCTAATTAAAATTAAAAGCTTTTGCACAACAAAGAAAACTATAAGCAAGGT
This sequence comes from Bos indicus x Bos taurus, assembly GCF_003369695.1. NCBI lineage: Eukaryota > Metazoa > Chordata > Mammalia > Artiodactyla > Bovidae > Bos > Bos indicus x Bos taurus. The sequence continues at coordinate 16,831,045 of NC_040087.1, read as the reverse complement.
GAAAAGACAGCCTTCAGAACAGGAGAAAATAATAGCAAATGAAGCAACTGACAAAGAATTAACCTCAAAAATATACAAGGAACTCCTGCAGCTCAATTCCAGAAAAAGAAATGACCCAATCAAAAAATGGGCCAAAGAACAAACACATGAAAAGATGCTCAACATCACTCATTATCAGATAAATGCAAATCAAAACCGCAATGAGGTACCATTTCATGCCAGTCAGAATGGCTGCTATCCAAAAGTTTACAAGCAATAAATGCTGAAGAGGGTGTGGAGAAAAGGGAACCCTCTTACACTGTTGGTGGGAATGCAAACTAGTACAGCCTCTATGGAGAACAGTGTGGAGATTCCTCAAAAACCTGGAAATAGAACTGCCATATGACCCAGAAGTCCTACTGCTGGGCATACACACTGAGGAAACCAGAATTGAAAGAGACACGTGTACCCCACTGTTCATCACAGCACTGTTTATAATAGCCAGGACATGGAAGCAACCTAGATGTCCATCAGCAGACGAATGGATAAGAAAGCTGTGGTACATATACACAATGGAATATTACTCAGCCATTAAAAAGAATATATTTGAATCAGTTCTAATGAGGTGGATAAAACTGGAGCCTATTATACAGAGTGAAGTAAGCCAGAAAGGAAAACACCAATACAGTATACTAACGCATATATGTGGAATTTAGAAAGATGGTGACAATGACCCTGTATGTGAGACAGCAAAAGAGACACAGATGTATAGAACAGTCTTTTGGACTCTGTGGGAGAGGGCGAGGGTGGGCTGGTTTGGGAGAATGGCACTGAAACATGTATATTATCATATGTGAAACAAATCACCAGTCCAGGTTTGATGCTTGATACAGGGTGCTTGGGGCTGGTGCACTGGGATGACCCAGAGGGATGGGATGGGGAGGAAGGTGGGAGGGGGGTTCAGGATGGGGAACACATGTACACCTATGGTGGATTCATGTCAATGTATGGCAAAACCACTACAATATTGTAAAGTAATCAATCTCCAAAAAATAAATTTAAAAAAAATTCTTTAGTTTCTTAAAATCTTGGTGAGCTTTCTACCAGTCCAAATTTTTAGCTTTCTTTCTTTCTTTCTTTTTTATATTTAGCACAAGAAATTGTTATATCTAGATCATTTTGTTTTCATTGCTGATGTGATAGTTGTTTGTAGGACATTATATCAACATGTCACCTGAAACTTGTCTATTGTCTTTATTTACTTTTTAAATCATCTAAAAAATATTTCCTTTAATTGGAGGATAACTACTTTATAATATTGTGATGGCTTTTGCCATACATCAGTATGAATCGGCCATAGGTATACATGTGTCCCCTCCATCCTGAGCCCCCCTCCCACCTCCCTCCCCACCCTTGCTGCGGAACACTCTAAAGCTTCAAAGTTAAGTCCCCAACTCTGTGCTAATCAGATAACAAAAACAGTGCCATTAATATGCTCAGAGAAGTTTCTTGTGAAGTTTCTTTTTAATTTGATAGAAATATTATGAAGAAATAAAGAGTTATTACAATTAGAAAACAATACAAAAATAAGATGCCTTGTCTCCAAAGGGGAAGTCTTCTTTTAAGGAAGAGCTACTTTTAATTGCACTTATCCCCCACTGTGCAACTTTTCTACTTTTTCAAGTCTCATGTCAAATATGATGGACTGTTTTGCTTTAGCAGCTTAAAGAGCTGCTGAAATGAATTTACTTAGAGACAAAATATATCTTTACATCTGCCAAAGTCTTACGGATTTTAGGCAGACATCAAGGTGAACTCAGGGATTATATTAAAATACAATCTATTATCCATCTACTGACAATATATGTACATTTCTAAAGCTTCTCTCAGGATTTGAGTTTGAGAGGACCTTTGGTCATCTAAGCTAACCATCAATCAAAAATTTACAATACTTTTGCAGATGGATATGTAGCCTGAACCTGTAAAAGGGGTCTGTTGTCTTCTAAATCCACTCATTCCATCACTGGGACTCTTAAACCCTGGAAATTCTTTTTTATATTGAATCAAAATTCATCTCTCCATAAATTACACAAATTGATCCTAAGTCTGGCTTATGGATGATAACAATTAAGTTTTTTTCTCAATCAATAATTTGTCAGATACACGAAGATCATTGCTGTGTCTGTTTTAATCTTCTTCTCCAGTTAGTTATTGATTCTAACATCCAAATCTGTGTTCCTTCATGCTCTTTTGATCAAAAATTTCTATGCCTTGGACTCATCTAATGGTATCCTAGCACCCACGCCAGGATCAAACCGTACCTCAGCATCAAGCTGCATTATCTTCCAGACATTGCCTTGGACCTATAACCTTTTCAGAGCTGAATATATTTGAAAGTGAGTTATCAGCTCCAAACTGTTAAATAAAACCTAAAAAATTGAAATTAATAAAAATTTTATTAGATATCTGTAAGACATATCATTTTGCCAGATTCATCCATTATTAAATTTAATATTCATTTAAAAATCATTACATATGAAAACAATCTGTAGGTTAGTTTTAACTTCTTAATCATTTCCAAGAATTCAAAATGACTGCAGAGAAATGACAGCTCATTATAAATGAAATGAGGTACTGTAGCTAAACAACTTCAAAAGCAAAAACTGTAAGTCTTCACAAAATATAAGCATTTATAAATGTATATGTCACACAAATATAATATTAATGATTTTTCGTTCTAACTGAAAGTCAGAGATTTCAACAGAAGTAGAAGAGCCTGTAAAGGTCTTAAAAATGGCCTTTAAAATTATGAACTACTAACTCCCTAAGAATCACCTATGGGATATATGATAAATTCAGTGTTCTGGGCTCCCCCTCAGACATACTAAATTAATCGTCTAAAATTTCAGTGCTGCTTATTTTGACCAAAACCTTGCAGCTCCTGTCCCTGACTTTCCTCATTATTTCACCACGCATCTCTGACTCCTGACCTGCAATCTGTTTCTTGTCAGGTACACTGACATTTGTGTCCCTGTGTTGGCTTGAAGCAGTCAGGTCCTCACATTATTACTACAGCATTCAGACTATGGACCGAAAGCCACATAGAAATGTTTATTTCAATTTTAGCCACAGTGAATGCCACCAGAAGAATGACAAGAAGATGAAATAAAATTGTCAAAATCCTTCCCAGCATCCCCAATGCCAAAGTATTATTTACATTTATTTTTTCCTTCTTGCTTCCAGCTTGAATTGCGTCTGCTGCCCAGAGTGTATAAAGAACTCAATCTGTCCAAGGAGGAACAGTCCCTAACCTGGGGTGCTGGTAACTTGCTGCTGCTAAGTCGCTTCAGTCGTGTCCGACTTTGTGCGACCCCATAGACGGCAGCCCACCAGGCTCCGCCGTCCCTGGGATTCTCCAGGCAAGAACACTGGAGTGGGTTGCCATTTCCTTCTCCAGTGTATGAAAGTGAAAAGGAAAAGTGAAGTCGCTCAGTCGTGTCTGACTCTTAGTGACCCCATGGACTGCAACCCACCAGGCTCCTCCATCCATTGGATTTTCCAGGCAAGAGTACTGGAGTGGGGTGCCATTGCCTTCTCCGGGTGACTTACAATTCTAGAAACACATCTCTAGAACAGATCAGACCATTTTGGCTACAAGAATCTGAAGTGAGGAGTATCTCATTTCCTGAGCCACTTAAATAAGTAGGAAATGCAAAGATCTTTTTAAAGACTCATCACCAAGCTAGGGAGCATTGCCAATTTTTTCTTCCTAGTGGTAGATTTTGGTTAGTCATTTTTCTAAAAATGATTCTCGCACTTACTGTGCCTCAAATGGTCTCCAAGAAACCTGAAATAGTGACAGAGTCTCCTTAAATACTACTAGGATATGACACAGAGCCCAAGAATCACAGAGCTCAATAAATATTAATGAGTTTTAATGTTAATATCAAAAATATTCCTATAGGATATTCAGCTAGTCTGATTTTTATATCATTTTCTACAGGAAAACATCATCTCCTGGAGAAAATGATACAGCCAGCATCGACCTAATATTAATATCTAAAGAGATAAAACATTTATTGTTGTGGGACTGTTATTTTTTTAAAAAGCAACATCCTCTTTCTTAAAATCAACTTTGTTGAAATCAAATATATCCATGTAAGGCCTTGATACTAAAAGAAAAAAAAATTCTTCAGGATTTTTAATATTAGACTTGTCAGTGTATCTGAACTTTGCTAAAAATAAACTAAGCAGAGTGCTAAAAGACAGCTTTGGCAACAGAATGTAACACAATTACTGAATCTTCAGAATGGAACATTCATAAAAATAAACACTGGACATGTGCCTAAGCCCATATAGAAACTGGGCCTGGTTTGTGTATAAATGGCACATTTGACACACCCAACCAATTTTGCTATAGATTAGCAAATCCTAGAAGAGTTATATACAATGGATTAAAAAAAAAGCAAGCATAAACTCACATGACAAAGAAAAAAAGAGAGGCAATAATAACAACAGAATTTTGGAAACTCAAAAGCAAATGAACTAATGGCAACTCGCTTGGCAGAACTGAAAGAGCAAAATTCTAAACCAGCAATGTGGAAAGCAAAGAAGCAATCTGATTGACACAGTAGATTCTCGAAAGGCTAAGAATTCAAGCCCTCCTAAGGCAGTGCTCCAAAGGATGTCATGATGAGAAAGATTGGTCTGAAGACATATGAGAAGCATTAGATTCTGTATATCTTATACTCCCCTCATGTGGCTGGGTTACTGCTCCCTCCCTCAGTATGGCAGAATGCTAGAGATTTAGTCTCTGAAGAGAGTAAAGCACAGGGTCTCTGGACTGAGGGGAATATACACACAGAAGAAATTGGGGACCCCCTACTGCAAAGAGGAGAGTTTAGCAAACTTTGCATAATGACTGCTGAAACCTCTCAAATCAATTTCTGTACTGGCTTCCAGGACTATGGCCACCCTGTCCTTACTCTCCAGGAAAGTGGTTGCATGAATCTTCTCTGGGAAATTAGTTTGGTCTAACAAGAAATATCTAAAGATACCAACATCCACATCTGGGATTTCCTCAACAGCTGCTGCTCGGTTGCTCACTCATGTCCCATTCTTTGTGACCCCATGGACTGTAGCCTGCCAGGCTCTTCTATCCATGGGATTTCCCAGGCAAAAATACTGGAGTTAGTTGCCATTCCATTCTCCTCAACAGCTAGATGACCCTAAAGCAAAGGACATCAAAGAAAAGTCTGCCCAATGCGGCAAGCTTTCAATCATCTTGACGAGGTCCCACTCTTACATGAAGACAAGAGATGGCCAGAGATCTCGGGAAATTCTCAAGATAGATACCAAAAGACACAGAGGAAAACAACTTAATAGAAACAGAGACTATCTGAAAAGAAGGAAATTTCAAAAACATTATCTATCATCCATATCCTCCAAGACAAGAGAAACATTGTATCCATTAAATAAGAACATGATAATCTAATAAGGAACATTTAAAGCAGCAGCTCTCAAACCTTCTGTTCTAAGGATCCCTCTCCCTAATACTTTAAAAGAATTATTGAAAATCCCCAAAAGCTTTTGCTTATGTAGACCATATCTATCAGTATTTATATTAGAAATTAAAATGGATAAATTTTAAATATTTATTGATTTAACAAAAAATTATATAATCAATATAAAAACATAAGTAATGTATTTTTTAAAAAATAATTACATTTTCCAAGACAAAAAGTAATCACTGACAGTAGTGACTGTACATTTTTTTAATTCTCTTTAGTATTTGAGTTAATAAAAGGCAGCTGAATTCTCAGATCTGATTCTGCATTCCATCGGTTGCAGATCATCCAGTATTTACACATAAGAAATTTCAGAAAGAGGAAACACAGAAAGGATACAATTATGAAAATGATTCCAGAGAATTTTTCAGATGTAAGTTTCAGACTGAAAAGTCTCATCAAGTGCACAAACAAATGAGTAAATGTAGACTCATCCAAGCCTACATCACTGTAGACATTTCTGAATCATTTCAGAGCCATCACACAAGACTTCTGAGAGAAAACTAGGTCACACTCAAATGATCAGAAAGCAGAGAAACCTCAGATTTCTCAAATAATAACGTAATCTAAATTAAATTCTGTAATCTAAAAGAAAATGGACCAGAGACTTCAAAATTTTGAAAGACAAATATTTATAACCAAACTCTCATCAAGTGTAAGAGTAGAACAGAGACTTTCATAGAAATGTGAAATCCCAGAAAAGTTTTCTTCATACATCCATTTCCAGGGAACTATCGAAATATGTGTTCCATCCAAATAAGTCCTTAAACTGCATTCTAAAAAACAAATGAAAAGTTAAGTGTTACAGGAAACAGAAGATTCAACAGAAGAGAAGCAAAAGAATACTGGGAATACTCAGGATGATAATGACAAAAGATTTCCACGATAACACACCTGTGCCCCTGGTGCAGAGGGGCAGTCCAGTAAAGGGCGGGTCAGATGCCGAAGTCTATAAAAAGATGAACCTGATAAGAATGCAGGTGTGAGAACAGATTTAGACAAGTGTTAGAAAGTTTGGGATTAATGTTACATAAATAGAATATTAAGCTAATAAGTAAACATAGGTAATTATTAACTCCAGAGAAAACAAAAGGCAATGCATGAAAGGAAATACAAGCATACCCTCCTAATTGACTCAGTTCCAAAGAGACTATAGAACTTCCCAGGTGGTGCTAGCGGTAAAGAACCCATCTGCCAATGCAGGAGACATAAGAGATATGGGTTCAATCCCTGGGTCAGGGAAGATCCTCTGGAGGAGGGCACGGCAACCCACTCCAGCATGCTTCCCTGGAGAATCCCATGGACAGAGGAGCCTGCCAGGCTACAGACCATGGAGTTTCAAAGAGTTGGATACGACTGAAGTGACTTAGCATGCACAATAACAAAATCTAGCCAAAACTATAATCTAGCTATTTTGAGACAATAGAGTGGGGACAGATAAGTGTGCCTGTAAGAGCAACACAGTGGAAAGAAAACTAATTCTTCATCTTCCAAAGTTAGAATTCAATAGAAAATATCAATAATTGATTTAAAGAAAAAAAAAAGAGTAATACAAGCATATTATTTATAGACATGGAGGGAAATTCTGAAGTGTAAGTTAAAAATATTTAAAGAGGACATCTCTGAGGAAGGAGGGGAAAAAACTACTTTTCATCTTAAATCTTTCACAGTTAACTCTTTAAATGTATAAATATGATAAGAATACATTTTTAAAATGTTGCACAACTTTCAAAACACAAAATAAATCAAATACATAAAGTATCAAACATTTGGGTCAAAGAAAGCTAACACTACTTCCTTATTTTAGTTAGGTCTTCTCAAATATTTGAGCCTTTGAGGAAACTAAACACATTAACCACAAACCCAAGCTAATGTTCTAAAATATTACATCATTGGTGAATTCTAGAACTCAAACAGAGGTTATGCCATTGACCCATGTGAATGCAAATTTGCCTGATTATTTCATTATCAAAATGAAATTTTTGATAATTATTTTTTAAGCTAACTTAATCATAGAGGGGCTTCCCAGGTGGCACCAGTGGTAAAGAACCCATGTGCTAATGCAGGAGATGCAGGTTCGATCCCTGGGTCAGGAAGATCCCCTGGAGAAGGGCATGACAACCCACTCCAGCATTCTTGCCTGGAGAATCCCATGGACAGAGGAGCCTGGCGGGCTACAGTCCATGGGGTTGCATGGAGCTGGACACGACTGCAATGACTTGGCCGCAGCAAACAGAAGGAATCTTCTCATCACTGCTGGTACAGGCTTGTTTAGTATTATTGCTTCAAAGACAGAACATATATTAAAGCTGCTGCTGCTGCTAAGTCGCTTCAGTCGTGTCCGACCCTGTGCAACCCCATAGACGGCAGCCCACCAGGCTCCCCTGCCCCTGGGATTCTCCAGGCAAGAACACTGGAGTGGGTTGCCATTTCCTTCTCCAATGCATGAAACTGAAAAGTGAAAGTGAAGTCGCTCAAGTCGTGTTCGACCCTCAGTGACCCCATGGACTGCAGCCTACCAGGCTCCTCCATCCACGGATATTAAAGCTAACAGTCTCAAATGTGGTCTTACTAAGAATATAACCAGTGAGAGGCTTTTATTGCATCTGATATAAGTTGTGGTATAGAATCACTTGTAGGTATTTTGGGTGCCTCTCCAATACATGGCACACACCAACTTCTTAGTATATGCAAATATTAGTAATGATGGTGATACATTTGAAAGCAACTCTGCTAAAATCACAAGTCAGTCCAGTCTATACTTCTAGTACTGAGGCATGAAATGGTGACCAGTGTCAGTTTTGACATAACTGAGTATTGGGGCTGAATTTGTCAAATATATTAAGTACTATCCCTTTGTTTCAGATACTGTGTTAGGCTGTGTGCACAAAATGGGATATTTACATGCTAAAGCCACAGTGAGTGCTTGGACTATTTCTCTATATTTAGCCATAACTTCATGAGAAACTGTCCTTGTTCTTTCAATTAAATTCCAGTATGCCTTGCCCGTGACGATCATCTAAGTTACCCTGGAACTGGAGTTGCTCATTGCCTGGGAAGAAATGGCCATCGCATTTCCCAGGGACAGTGGGGTGGGCTTCCTGGAGGTTTCCTAGGAGGCATTGCATTGTCTCATCCAGTCGCAGGCTCAAGCTGCTTTGGGAGAAGCTCTCTCTAAAACTATGTTGCAATAGAAATGGAAGAATAAAGTATAAGAGGCCAAGCACATTTTGGGATTCACTTCTGCTCTCAGCCATTGGGAATGAGACTAGATGGGTCTTCAGCCACACACAACACAGAGTGATAATGAATAAGGAACAGGAAAGAGCCTATTGGCGATGCTGGGATGGAGCCTGAGGATTCCCTCTGATGAAAAGTGGGAAAGCAGTAAGGAAAAAATAAAACACATGGGTTTGAAATCAAAGAACTAGTTTTAAATACCAGATATACCCCTTTCCCGCTATATTTTTTAAACAAATAACTTACCTTTTTTGAGCTTCAGTTTTTGTTTTGTAAAACAGAAATGTTAATATCTATTGGGGGGGGTCATTTAAAAAATTTAAATAATTCATATAAACCTCCAAAGCACTGGGCTGTATTGCTGTTGTCATACAGTAGAAGGCACAGTGACCCCACGGCAGGTCAATCTCAGTTGTGACGCTGAAAGTGGCCATTACAGCTTTGGAGCACAGAAACAGTGAAGCCAGGCAGAAGCATTCAGTATTCTGGTGTCAAATAGGAGGGGAGGTCACTAGAAGATCAAGCCTGATGGAGGCAGTGACTCAGCCAGACAGAAAGGCCCAGAGGCAAGTTAAGCACACACTTCTTCCCTACTGCCCTGGTTTTCAAAACGATGGACTGTGACAGGCTGAATAATGGTGTCCCCAGGGATGTGCACATCCAGGTTATGCTACCTGGCAAAAGGGACTTGTGGGTGTGATTAAGTTAAAAATCTTGAAGTGGGGAGGGTATCAAGAAGTGGGCATCAAGAGTGGAAGTCATCAAGAGTGGGTCTGATGTAATCACAAGGGTCCTTAGAAAAGAGTCAGGGAGATAAGAGTCAGAGGAGATATGTCAATGTCTGTGTTCTGTCTCCAGATTAAGTCCTGCCTTCAAAAGCAGACCAAATAATACTGCAAGAACATGTGTTGGCATCTTCAGTCTTCCAAAGAAGGGAAGGCAGATTTCTGTCAATTTCACCAGCTGGTGTTTCTGCGATTCTATCATTAAAATCCTATTTGAGGCCATGAAGAAAACTATTTAAGGGCGAACACAAATGTATAAAGAAGCTCATTTGGGGTCTATTTATTGCTGATTTTGCTAAGCATGTGAACCTCTATTCCACTCACTTCCAGATGACTTGAAGACATTCCTCATCCTCCCCATAGGCATGAACAAAAAGTTTATATCTCTTATTAATTTATCAGTCAAAAGAGGTACATATTGACAAGGTCATTGAGAAACATTGACTGTTATGGTCAATCATTTCACAGAATCGGGAAGTCATTTCCTGGCTGTGGATTGATCCCTGGAGAGGCTGGTTCAAAGAATCTCGGTAGTTATCACAGCCAGGAGCGGACTTTGGGAGCCACAACCCCTACAGCAAGGGCTTCCAGCCCAAACGAAGTGTCTTTATTCTAGGAAGTAGCCATTAAATCTCAGCATATCATCCCTGCCTTCCTTCTCTTCCTTCTCTTGTCTTTAGCTTTTACAACATTCCCCAAACCAGTGCATTCCAGAGAAGTATCCAAGGGAACTGAGGGAAGTTCCTCCTTGAAGAATTTGGAGCATGTGTTTATCTGAATGAAATGCAGGCAACAGGAGAAGCACAGGGACAGAGAAGGTGGAGAAAGACCCACCTTGGAAACAGAAGAAATGACAGGAATCCTCTGTTTCTAAAAGCTATTTCACCATTTACAAATAACATACGTTTTAGAGACGTATTTGAAAAGTTAGGCCCCATGGCATCTGAGCAGAGCATCACAAATTTACAAACTGACTTGGCATACAATAGAAGAAGTCACATTATAGAAAGGGTCTGATTATAGATAAATTTCCAGTTCTCAGAGAAGAAGCTTCAGTTCAGTTGCTCAGTTGTGTCCGACTCTTTGCAACCCCATGGACTGCAGCACGCCAGGCCTCCCTGTCCCTCACCATCTCCCAGAGCTTGCTCAAACTCCTGTCTGTTGAGTGGCTGATGCCACCCAACCATCACATCCTCTGTTGTCCCCTTTTCCTCCCGCCTTCAATCTTTCCCAGCATTAGGGTCTTTTCGAATGAGTCAGTTGTTCGCATCAGGTGGCCAAAGTATTGGAGTTTTTTAGCTTCAGCATCAGTCGAAGAAGCTTGGTATGCAATAAATTCAACAGCTCGAAATTTTCAATGAAATAAGGCAGTCTCAAGGAACTTATATGGTCCAGGAGGCATTTTACTTCTTTAGAAAAGGGATGCAGGTTCGAACCCTGGTTAGGGAACTAAGGTCCCGTATGCTGAGTGGTGCAGCCATATAAATGAATAAGTAAATAAAGGTAAACAGAAAAAGAGAGCCTAGAAGGGCTTCTTTCCACCCAGGGTCTTGTGGGCACAGGGATCAAGTCTGAGAATGTTGATTGTATCAAATTCGATTGCAGAAAAGTATGAGAAACTGAAGATACAGTTTATTATCTACAAAATGGACAATTATCTTGTTAAGGTCCTCACCTATCTTAGTACATTTATCCACTCAGCACACATTCACTGAGCACCTGCTACATGCCAGGCATTGAGTTAGGCTCAGAAATAGAAAATTTAAAAACAGAGACTCTGCCATTAAGGAGCTCAGAATCCAAAGATAAGACAGAGATGCAAGAGACTGTAAAACACGGAGAAGAGTATTTGTGATATTCTTGCCTTCAGGCATGCTAGTTACTACTCAAATTGTTATCCTAATCTGCCAACTGCTAGTTACTGGCCTAAAAGGAGACAAGTAAAGAAATTGAGAATATATCTTTGGACATTCTTACCGGAGTTTGAAATTACCATGACATCCAAGCACAGGATTGCTTATCAAGTAATTCATTTATATTGTATGTTACAAAATGCCAGACTATGATAGATAGGAAATTTTTTTTAAAAAATCAGTCCTTAACTGTAGATCTTTTGAGAGATACTACTTAAAATTTTAGACACTTTATATTATAAAACTAAGTGATTGTGTATTATATACACAAATAGGAACACTTCAGAATTCTTTCCCATATCTCCCATTAGCTAAAAAGAATTCTTTTTTCTTAAAAACACACTACAAAGCCTAGAAACTGGCCCAAAGACTTTCTTTTAGCTCCTAGCCTGGGAGCGTGTGGCTCAGTAGTAAAGAATCCACCTGCCAAGCAGAAGACGTGGGTTTGGGCCTTTGGGTCAGGAAAAATCCCCTGGAAAAGGAAATGGTAACCCACTCCAGTATTCTTGCCCAGAAAATCCCCTGGACAGAGGAGCCTGGTGGGCTCCAGTCCATGGAGTCCCAGAAGAGTCAGACACAACTGAGCAACTAAACATCAGCACAACTGAGAATGTACTGGCTATCTAGGATTCTTAGAAAGGTTTTATTTGTCCTTCATGGTATTTATTTTATATTCCACATTTAAAATTGAGGTAAAAAGAGGATTGAAAAGAGGATTCCAGAAGAATTGAGATAGTTGCCTTTGCTTAGGAAAATGTGGGAACACCGGCCTCCAGCCCACAGGGCTGTGGCTGGGAAAATGCAAAAGCCCCTCATCCTGGTACCCAGGTTCCTCCTTTGAACTGTCTACCTGTCCTCTGTAAATATGTGAGTCTAAACCACCTTTCCTTATCTTCACTTGATCAATCTGATTGGGGTTGTTAGTTCATTTCTGCCACTCTCCCGTATCTATTTCGTCTGTAACATTTTGTAAAGCAAGTAGGAAATTAAATTCCTTCTGGTAAATAAAATGTGAACGGGTTTTAAGTTTCAAAAGCAGTATTCTAGCTTTGGTTCAAGAAATTCTGAGACGATCAGAAAAGGAGAGGTTTTTGTAAATGCCACACATTATAAACAAGACCTAAAACCATGTCTAGATAAACCCCTCACTCTTGGAGTGGAATGAAGACGGAATTTTGTAAATCAAAATGAACTCCTAGAAGAACTTGAGAAACCATATCTTTTTCCCATAGCATTCTTTTGTTGTTATTGTTAAATTTTTATTTTACATTAGGGTATTGTTGAGTCTCGTGGCACTTCTTGGTTTTATGAGGATTTATTCACTCAGTGAATTCTTACACAGTACTTTCTCTGTAGCAAGCATATGCATCTATCTACCATGCATTCAGTTGTGAACAAAATAAAATCTCTACCTGTATGGAGCTTATACTCCAATGAAGAGAGAGAGATAATAAACATGTAAAAATGCATAAATAACTATGTAACTTCAGATAATAATTATAATGAAGAAAACAAAATAGAACAATGAGATAGAAAGCGATGGGGTATTTGTGTTGGGGAGAATTGGAACCATAAGTGGTTGGGAAAAGACTGCACAGAGAGATGACATTTGAGCTGAGACTGAAATGAGGAAGAGACAAGCATGCAAAGATTTTATGGGTCACCAAATCTATAGACAAAAAGGCTGCGGGGGCGGGGCAAACTGAGAAAAATGCACTAAAATCCTCAGCCAGACTGCTCAAGTGAAGAAAAGCAGAGGTGACGCACTCAAATACCTACAGACAGGTAGACAGCCCCACCAAGGGAATTGAGACAAACATTCCAGGCAGAGTGCTTGTGACTCCCCAGGTTATATAGGGCTTGCCTGGTGGCTCAGATGATAAAGAATCTTCCTGCAGTGCAGGAGACCTGGGTTTGATTCCTGGGTTGGGAAGATCTTCTGGAGAAGGGAATGGCTACCCACTCCAGTGTTCTTATGGGGAGAATCCCATGGACAGAGGAGCCTGGTGGGCTACAGTCCATGGGGTTGAAAAGAGTCAGACATGACTGAATGATTAGCACTCTCACTTCCAAGTTGCACAGGCTCTGCTGGTTGTTATTTGGTGCTTCCTAGCCCAGAAGGAAAGGCAGAGTGATTCTCTTTGAATCTGGCCCAACCTTAGTATCGTATTACACAGGCCCTGTGTCTCTGGGTCTTAGATGTGGTGCTTTCTTAGCCAGTACACAGGTCCTGAGATGGAAGCAAACTTCAAATGTTGTGGGACTTCTAATAAATCTCACATGTCTATGAACCTCCTCCATCTCCACTTTTTTCTAAATTTCCCCAGGACCCTCAGCAAATTACTGCTGATGCAGTAAAACATCATTCACTGACTTTAGCTTGTTCCTCACAATTTCTGCCAAATGTTCACCTTCATGTCCTCTCCACCCCATTCCCCAGTCCTTCCTAACATCCTTGTAAGCACCACCATCACCACGACCAAAGTCTCAGAGAGTCATTTGAATTTACTGCCAAGTGGTATGCCAGGCAGCCTTCTGCCTGCCAACACAGGAGACACGGGTTCAATCCCTGGGTCAGGAAGAATTCCTGGAGGAGGAAATGGCATCCCACTCCAGTGTTCTTGCCGGGAAAATCCCATGGCCAGACCAGTGTGGTGGGCCACAGTCCATAAGGTCGCCAAGAATCAGAACATAACTGAACGACTGAGCTCACTCACACAATTTGCCAGGTAATGACAGCTAGTCAATTATGCAGTTATGTCCAATTTTATGTCCAGCTATAAAATAAAAGCAGTGTTAGTTGAAGGTTTTTCCTAATCTATTGTGCACACTTTAAAAAAAAACACATGTTTTTAAGACCCTTGATGAATTTCACTGACAAAGAATTTTTTTAAAAATTAAAAGTTAAACAGTTAGACTTCAAAGGGTTCACAATTGATTGAGAACCTGAAGAACTTAAAAACTGAGTATCATCATAAATTCCAAGACAACTATATTGTGTACAGTACAAGGACTAAAGAATGAAGCTATTGATTATTTTAAAAATTAATCATCATTTACCATGATTGTGTCTAGCACTTGCTAACAAGGAATCAAAACAGTAACATTAATTTCTCAAAGTAACTGACATGAAACACAAAATGTTTCAAAAGTAAAAATAAAAAGAAAGGGAATCACTCCAAGAATATGAAATCATATAATTCTTATTTGAAGGTTAAAAATAAAGAATGAGAAGATTTAATAACCTCCTTCAGTGAAAGGAATTATTTATGTTGGTACAATGAGTATAATTAAATAGAAGAGGATGAATAAGAACATGAAAAACTGAAGACTAGTGTGAAAATTCCCAGATGGTGGGAAATATACATATTATCTCATTGTTATTATTCAATATTTATCAAACATCCTGTTTTCCAAATGCTGCCAATTATAAAATTCCAAGTGTATGTATCTTAGTGAAGAATCTAGAATAGCTTGTAGACTCAAAAAAATCATCGAACTGTTAAAGCGCGTCTTTGAATGATCTTCCCTCCCTCCCTTTCAGTACAATGCAACTACCAGTTATTGGAAACCTACTGGGAATGAGGCATTGAATCACAGGTCAAGAGGTAACTCAAACTCTGGCTTCCTGTCCAGGCTGTCAACCCATAAATTATCCACTTTCTATACAAGCCCATCAAAATTCTTAGGCTCACATCTCGGGGAAAAAAAAAACAGAGGACTTGGATTCAAGTAATTCACACTCTATTGAGGATGACTAATAGGTTTAATCCATTGAAACTAGATGCTGTCATTGCCCACATCCCTGGTTCCTCATGTAGCATTTCTGTACTGGGGCTGTGTCCAGAACTGTGGAAGGCTGTATTGTGCATGAATCAGGCCAGGAGTGCTAGAGAATTAACACCAGCTTGGAGCAGCCTTCAGTCCATGCATCTAGGGAATCAGTGGTATAAATACCCCAGCTCTACCCTCCTCAAGCTAGAGAGCTAAGGCACATCACGATGCACCCCTTACTGGCTGATTTACCTCCTCTGTCTCACTCCTCCACTTTCCTCATAGTGTATACTTTATATCTCTCAAGGAAACTACTTGCAGTCAAATTTTTGTTAGGATCTGTTTTTAAGGGACACAAACCAATACACCAGTCATTAAGATATTTGCATATAAGATGATGAACTTATTCATCCAAATGAATTTACTCAATACCAGTAGGGAAGGAGAAAGTGAGGTTGAGAAGGCTGCCCTTTGTTCAGTGCTTACATTAGCCCCCAAACTTCCTCTGATCTTCTTTTTTCCCTGCTGAATCTCTGCTGCTGCTGCTGATGCTAATTTGCTTCAGTCGTGTCCAACTCTGTGCGACCCCATAGATGGCAGCCCACCAGGCTCCCCCGTCCCTGGGATTCTCCAGGCAAGAACACTGGAGTGGGTTGCCATTTCCTTCTCCAGTGCATGAAAGTGAAAAATGAAAGTGAAGTCGCTCAGTTGTGTCTGACTCTTAGCAACCCCCTGGTAGGAGCCCTACCAGGCTCCTCCATCCATGGGATTTTCCAGGCGAGAGTACTGGAGTGGGTTGCCACTGCCTTCTCCGGCTCAATCTCTGGGGCACCCCAAGTCCCTGGGTCATCTCTAAGCATTGTTTGCTGTTCTCCAGCCCCAGTGATCTCTTCCACACCTAGAATCATGTTCGATTTGTTATTTCTTCCACTTGCCTAGCAGTTGTCCCCATAAGAAGACCTCAAATGACTTTTTCTGTGACTTTCTCACACAGGTGAGATCCCTCATGTTAGGATCTGTCTAGTTGGATCTTTCAGCAAGGCCACTATTTCTTTAAAGGGCAAGGTGAGAAGTCCTAGACCACTGCCAAAAAATGACCTTACTCTTTTGAGCATCTGATCTGAACTCTGGCCTGGCTTTAGCTGCTTCTGAGGTTCTGTATCAATAACCTCAGATATGCAGATGACACCACCCTTATGGCAGAAAGTAAAGAGGAACTAAAAAGCCTCTTTTTGTGTGTGTATTTTTTTTTTCTTTATTTCCCATCCTGAACCCTCCTCCCTCCTCCCTCCCCATACCATCCCTCTGGGTTGTCCCAGTGCACCAGCCCCAAGCATCCAGCATCGTGCATTGAACCTGGACTTGCATCTCATTTCATACATGACATTTCACATGTTTCAATGCCATTCTCCCAAATCTTCCCACCCTCTCCCTCTCCCACAGAGTCCATAAGACTGTTCTATACATCAGTGACTCTTTTGCTGTCTCGTATACAGGGTTATCGTTACCATCTTTCTAAATTCCATATATATGTGTTAGTATACTGTATTGGTGTTTTTCCTTCTGGCTTACTTCACTCTGTATAATAGGCTCCAGTTTCATCCACCTCATTAGAACTGATTCAAATGTATTCTTTTTAATGGCTGAGTAATACTCCATTGTGTATATGTACCACTGCTTTCTTATCCATTCATCTGCTGATGGACATCTAGGTTGCTTCCTTGTCCTGGCTATTATAAACAGTGCTGCGATGAACATTGGGGTACACGTGTCTCTTTCCCTTCTGGTTTCCTCAGTGTGTATGCCCAGTAGTGGGATTGCTGGATCATAAGGCAGTTCTATTTCCAGTTTTTTAAGGAATCTCCACACTGTTCTCCATAGTGGCTGTACTAGTTTGCATTCCCACCAACAGTGTAAGAGGATTCCCTTTTCTCCACACCCTCTCTGGCATTTATTATTTGTAGACTTTTGGATCGCAGCCATTCTGACTGGTGTGAAATGGTACCTCATAGTGGTTTTGATTTGCATTTCTCTGATAATGAGTGATGTTGAGCATCTTTTCATGTGTTTGTTAGCCATCTGTATGTCTTCTTTGGAGAAATGTCTATTTAGATCTTTGGCCCATTTTTTGATTGGGTCATTTATTTTTCTGGAGTTGAGCTGTAGGAGTTGCTTGTATATTTTTGAGATTAGTTGTTTGTCGGTTGCTTCATTTGCTATTATTTTCTCCCATTCTGAAGGCTGTCTTTTCACCTTGCTAATAGTTTCCTTTGATGTGCAGAAGCTTTTAAGGTTAATTAGGTCCCATTTGTTTATTTTTGCTTTTATTTCCAATATTCTGGGAGGTGGGTCATAGAGGATCCTGCTGTGATGTATGTTTGCCTATGTTCTCCTCTAGGAGTTTTATAGTTTCTGGTCTTACGTTGAGATCTTTAATCCATTTTGAGTTTATTTTTGTATATGGTGTTAGAAAGTGTTCTAGTTTCATTCTTTTACAAGTGGTTGACCAGATTTCCCAGCACCACTTGTTAAAGAGATTGTCTTTAATCCATTGTATATTCTTGCCTCCTTTGACACCACCCTTATGGCAGAAAGTAAAGAGGAACTAAAAAGCCTCTTGATGAAAGTGCAAGTGGAGAGTGAAAAAGTTGGCTTAAAGCTCAACATTCAGAAAACAAAGATCATGGCATCCAGTCCCATCACTTCATGGGAAATCGATGGGGAAACAGTGGAAACAGTGTCAGACTTTATTTTTTGGGGCTCCAAAATCACTGCAGATGGTGACTGCAGCCATGAAATTAAAAGACGCTTACTCCTTGGAAGGAAAGTTATGACCAACCTAGATAGCATATTCAAAAGCAGAGACATTACTTTGCCAACGAAGGTTCGTCTAGTCAAGGCTATGGTTTTTCCTGTGGTCATGTATGGATGTGAGAGTTGGACTGTGAAGAAGGCTGAGTGCTGAAGAATTGATGCTTTTGAACTATGGTGTTAGAGAAGACTCTTGAGAGTCCCTTGGACTGCAAGGAGATCCAACCAGTCCATTCTGAAGGAGATCAGCCCTGGGATTTCTTTGGAAGGAATGATGCTAAAGCTGAAACTCCAGTACTTTGGCCACCTCATTCGAAGAGCTGACTCATTGGAAAAGACCCTGATGCTGGGAGGGACTGGGGGCAGGAGGAGAAGGGGACGACAGAGGATGAGATGGCTGGATGGCATCACTGACTCGATGGACGTGAGTCTGAGTGAACTCCAGGAGTTGGTGATGGACAGGGAGGCCTGGCCCGCTGCGATTCATGGGGTCGAAAAGAGTCGGACATGACTGAGCAACTGAACTGAACTGAACTGAGGTTCTGTAAGGTATTACTTGTGACTCATCAATGCAGATGACTTATTTGCAATGTGTTGAATTTATCCTTTCACCTGATTCTTGTAAAAACAGCACTCATTTCTAAATCTTTATTTCTCAACAGACTAACCTGCCAATATTTAAATTTAAATTCTTCTTTCCCACCTTTCAGAAAAAACCTTGCCAAACCACCAGGTATAGACACTTCTTCAACTGGTTCCCAGCACTGCTTAATTTCACAGGCTATGTTATTTTTGTTCATTTGCTCAGTCATTTCTGACTCTTTGTGACCCCATGAACTGCAGCACACCAGGCTCCTTTGTCCTCTACTATCTCCTGGAGTTTGCTTAAATTTATGTCCATTCAATCAGTGATGCCATCCAACCGTCTCATCTTCTGTTGTCCCCTTCTCCTTTTGCCTTCAATCTTTCCCAGCATCAGGAGTCAGCTCTTCTCAGCAGGTGGCCAAAGTATTGGAGCTACAACATCAGTCCTTCCAATGAGTATTCAGGGCTGATTTCCTTTAGGATTGACTGGTTATACTTGGCTGTAATTTCCCTGATGCTGGGGTTAACTTCATTCTACTGCTGAGCAGTGAGGCCATCATTACTGACAACACCTTCATCAAAGGTTATTTCCAGAGACTGGAAAGTTAATTTGGGGTTTATTCCCATGTGTGCCTTTTAGGAAGTGTCTGTTAGCTTCTTTGTGATATCCTCAATTCTAGTTTGGTTTAAAGACATTTGCAACATCTACTCTGAGAGAAGGCAATGGCACCCCACTCCAGTCCTCTTGCCTGGAAAATCCCATGGATGGAGGAGCCTGGTAGGCTGCAGTCCATGGGGTCACTAAGAGTCGGACACGACTGAGCGACTTCACTTTCACTTTTCACTTTCATGCATTGGAGAAGGAAATGGCAACCCACTCCAGTGTTCTTGCCTGGAGAATGCCAGGGGTGGGAAGTCTGGTGGGCTGCCGTCTCTGGGGTTGCACAGAGTCGGACGCAACTGAAGCGACTTAGCAATAGCAGCAGCAACATCCACTCTAGTTATAATGAGTCTTCCTATGGCAAAGATGAAATCTAACTCATGTCTTTGAGTGACACGAATCTGCATGCACCCTCCAAGCAGATACCTGGCTTTTGAATTAGGTTTTCCTGCATTTTTGCTTTCTTTTCATAAAGTTTATAGCAAAGATGGACTTCTTCGTGATCTTTCTGGTCACGTTCCCAAATCTCTAACAATTCTTGACCATGTTCCAAGCAAATTTCTCTCAAAGATTTTCCAAATATCAAGTAGCTAACAATCAAAATCAGCCAGGTTTCATATATACACTACTAGGTATAAAATTAAACTCCAGGAGATAGTGAAGGACACGGAAGTCTGGCATGCTGCAGTCCATGGAGTCTTAAAGATTCAGATACAACTTAGTGACTGAACAACAACAATGTTCAAAATAGTTAACTATGAGAACCGACTGTATAGCACAGGGAACCCTACTTGATGATCTTTGGTGACCTAAGTGGAAAGGAAATCCAAGGAAGAGGGAATATATGTAAACATGTGACTGATTCACTTTGCTGTATGGCAGAAGCTGTACAACATTGTAAAGCAACTATGAAGTGAAGTGAAGTCGCTCAGTCGTGCCCGACTCTTTGCGACCCCATGGAGAGTAGCCTGCACCAAGCTCCTCCATCCATTGGATTTTCTAGGCAAGAGTACTGGAGTGGGTTGCCCTTTCCTTCTCCAGGAATCTTCCCGACCCAGGGATCGAACCCAGGTCTCCCACATTGTAGACAGACGCTTTACCGTCTGAGCCACCACCAATAAAATAAAAGGCCGGGGGGGGGGGGGGGGGGGCGGAATAAAGCATGAGAGCTGTGAATAGATTATATGCAAAAAGTGTCATTTTACATAAGAGACTTGAGGATCCATGGACTTTGGTATCTGCAGGGAAAGAATTGTCCTGCAGATACCAAGTGTATGTGCTAAGTCGCTTTAGTCCTGTCCAACTGTCTGGGATCCCAAGGACTGTAGCACCCCAGGCTCCTCTGTCTAGGGGATTCTCCAGGCAAGAATACTGGAGTGGGTGGCCATTTCCTCCTCTAGGGTATCCTCCCGACCCCGGGATTGAACCCGAGTCTCTTACATCTCTTGCACAGTCAGGCAGGGTTCTTTACCACTAGTGCTACCTGGGAAGCCCAAGGGGCAAATGTACTTCCTTAAGAGGAATATATTTCAAATCAAAGTAATAAATAGCCTTGTAGAATGTTTTGATAATCTAATTACTTAAAAGGAGTGAATTATATCTTTTTCTTGGTGGGGCAGGGAGGATTTCCCTGGTGACTCAGCTGGTAAATAACCCACCTGCAATGTGGGAGACCTGGGTTCAATCTCTGGGTTGGGAAGATCCCCTGGAGAAGGGAACAGCTACCCACTCCAGTATTCTGGCCTGGAGACTTCATGGACTATACAGGGTCACAAAGAATTGGACACAACTGGGTGACTTTCACTTTCACATATCTTTTAAAAAAAATTAGCCAGGCTTCAAACTGGTAGCACTAACGCTCCAAGGCTGCTTCTTCATCATGTCATTCTCTCAGGAGATCTCAGCACACACATCACACAGTGCCTCCTTTTTCTCAACATGCGTAAAATGGCATGCAATTTCCCAGCAGCAAAATCTTCAAGTTTTGCTTTCTAGCCACATGGATCTAAAACACAGCTGTGTTTTCCATGAATCCTTCACTGCAAAGCACACACATGCTGCAGAAACTGGTATCCTATTTTCATGCTGCTGTTGCTCCAGAAATTTTTCAATCTGTTTCTGAAGCTGTTCTGATAAAACATTATGAAACAAAATATAGTTGTCTCTTTCTTTCCAAAAAGCAGCTCAGGCTGATTCTCACTTCACTATAGGACTCTGTGATATACGTCTGTCTGCTTTTCGGGGGTTTTCCCAATTCGGTTTCCAGGTTCTGCATATAATGCATAAATTTCTAGCTGCTGGTTTTTGGCTTTTCTATTTCAGTTTTCTTGTCCTGACCTACAATGTCTTTGGCTTGGTTTGCTTTTTCTCTTTGAATTTCAATTCTCTTGCAATTTCTCTGCAGGGAGCTCTCTAGCTCCTGCACTAACAAAAGATGCCAAAGAGTGTTCAGGAAGAAATAATAAGGACTTAGCATTACAATTTGGATCTATAAGTGAACCACCTTTCATAACCCCTGGGAAAAAATTGAATAAAACAGTGTAGTCAAATGTAAATTATCATGAGGGCTGGTATACCTGAGTAGTCTAGAGCCAGTCCAATTGTTGTAGGTACGGGCTCTATCATTCACCAGGTATTAAATAGCTGCTATTTGTGACCTTGCACGAGTTTCCTAACCTCTCTGATTGCATTTCCTCATCTGTAAAATGAGCAACAATAGCATCTATCTTATGCATGCACGTGTGTGTGTGTGTGCGCGTGTGTGCAAGCTAGGTCTCTTCAGTCATGTCTTACTCTTTCGACCCTATGGATTATAGCCTGCCAGGTTCCTCTGTCCATGGGATTCTCTAGGCAAGAATACTGGAGTGGGTTGCCATGCCCTCCTCCAGGGGATCTTCCTGAGCCAGGAATTGAATCCACATCTCTTAATGTCTTCTGCACTGGCAAGCAGGTTCTTTACCAACTAGCACCACCCAGGAAGCCCCACTTATCATACAGGCTGGAGTTCAAGATTAAATGAAAACACATGTCGATAATTAATTGCATACCTTCTCACAAATGTGAGCTATTTTTACTGTTCAGTCTAATGCAAAGTGTATGACAAAGGAGAGTGGTTAGGGACTTCCCTGGTGGTCCAGTGGCTGAGACTCTGCGCTCCCAACGCAGGGGGGCTGGGTTCCATCTCTGATCAGGGAACTAGCTCCCACATGCTACAATTAAAGAGCCCACAGGCAACCAATACCCGGTGCTGCTAAATAAATAATCAAACTTTTAAAAGACTATTTGTTTTCAGGAATTGTCTGTGTCATTTTGATCATTTGGTTCAGAGGGAAGTCTTTATCTTTTCCACCTCCTCTCCAGCTCTAGGGTAAAGTCTCCCAGCCCTAGTAGCCTTTCTGCACACACCACCAAGCTGCATGCTTGGTTATGTAACTTCTGAACTGCATGTCACTGTTGGCCTGCTCTCTGGGTCTCTGCCACTGGATTGAATTGAACAACCATGTTGAGGCACAAAGGAGCTTAATGAATGATATCTCTCATCCTAAGAGAGGTTCTGAACCAATTGACAAATAAAATTGGGACTTCCCTGGTGGTCCAGTGGGTAAGACTTCACCTTCCAATGCAGGGGGTGAGGGTTTGATCCTTGATTGCAGAGCTAAGATCCCACATGCCTTGAAGCCAAAAAACCAAAACATAAAAAACAGAAACAATGTTTTAACAAATCCAACAGTCTTTAAAAATGGTCCACATCAAAAAAAGAAAAAAGAAAGAAAACCTTTAAAAGAACCTTAAAAAAAAAAAAAAGAAAACAATATAGTAAGGCAAGTAGAAAAAATAGATAATCTTTTGGCTCCCTGGTGGCACTAGTGGTAAAGAACCTGCCTGCCGATGCAGGAAACATAAGAGATCTGGGTTTGACTCCTGGGTCAGGAAGATCCCGTGGAGAAGGGGATGGCAACCCACTCCAGTATTTTTGCCTGGAGAATCCCAAGGACAGAGGAGCCTAGTGGGCTTCAGTCCATGGGGTCGAAAAGAGTGGGAGAGGACTGAAGCAACTCAGCACAGACATAACACCTTTACTGTAATAAAGATGATCTTGGAGAAGATAGGAAGGAGGTGGGTTTCCTTATACCAAGTGCCCAAAACATACAGCCTTCCCCTCCCAGGTTGTAACCATAGGTTTTAACCTTGCCTGTGAAACTGATCGCATCGACAAGGACAGATGTACTGGCTGAGGAGATTTGCTTCCAAGGAAAAGAGGGAAAGGAAGGCATTGAAATAGACCGGCCTGTTTTCTCCATCTCAAATCCCCACTGACATTGTCACATCGCCCTCTAGAGAACTCGCACGATGGGGTAGAAGCAGGCTGATGGCACCGCTAGTGATGCTCTTATCTACAGGAAAGGGTACATCAGGAGGGAGAGCTCAGAAGACGCGCTCCTCCCCCAACAGGCTGGAAGCATAAGACCAGCCAATAGCAGTGTTATAGCAGAGGTCAAAATGCAAGCTCAGAATCCTATCATCAGAGCCTTGCTTTCCTGTTTCCTGCCTTGAATTTCTCAACATAAGAAGAAAAAAAGAGAGAGAGAAAGAAAGAGAATAAGAATTACCCCCACAAGCCCACATTTGAGTTTTAAATAACTCAACTTTTCTCCAATTTGATACATCTATTATATTCCCTGACATTCCAGGAAGCCCTGCAAAACTGAAAAATACAGCCAATGCTACCTTTCTGGTGCCACATGTGTGCTCAGTCACGTCTGACTCTTTGCCACCTCATGGACTGTAGCCCACCAGGCTTCTCTGTCCATGGGGATTCTTCAAGCAAGGATCCTGGAGCGGGCTGCCATTTCCTCCTCCAGGGGATCTTCCTGATCCAGAGATTGAACCCACACCTCTTGCGTCTCCTGTGCTGGCAGGCAGATCCTTTACCACTGAACCACCAGGGAAAGCCTTCTGGTGCCACAGACGAGCACAAAGTGACGGACGTGGGGATGGACCCCACCTCCATCCAGCTTCCCTGTTTCATTCTGGTCTCACCAAAATACAAGATGACCCTTGAGACTGACCACAGACTGTGACACAGTATTTTTTTGACCTGCTACTAAACACAGTGACCCAAGACTTTCTCAAGGAAAAAAATGCGGTGGGGTGGGGGGGTGGAGGCAAATGTTTTAATTACCACTTTTCATGGCTTTGTTTCTTAAGAAAAGTTCAGAGAATTGAATGGGCAAATCTCCTGTTTTCTCTTTGTTTCGTTCCATTAAAAAAGAAAAAAAAAAGCCAACTTCCCTGCTTTGCCCAGGGTTGTGCCAGAGGGTTTCAGAGGTGGTCTTGTTGCACACCACACCCAAGCAAGGATGTGGACCTTGTAACCAAGCTGTTCTCCTTTGTCGGTCCCACTCCCTCAACCAGTCTATTTTCTCCATATTGTGGGTGTTGTGCTAGATTTCAGAAATAAGCCCAAGTACAAAAAAGAGCTAATTTTTTCCCTTGAACTTACACAGAGGTATCATCTTCTGATGCAAACACAGGTTTTGATTAAGAAAATTGCACTTATTGGAAGCAGGGCTGACCCAAGGTTTAAAACCCCAGGTAAGACAAAGAGGTACGAACAATAGAGACCCACACGCCTCCCAAGGGCATCACTGGGAGAAGAAACATTTTGAAAAATATCCTAATCTCTGAGGTGCAAATATTGGAATAAAGACAAACTTTTAATGTCATTTTTTTAAACATTTTTTGGGGGGGGTAGGATGGTTGGAATAATTGCTTTACAATATTATGTCAGCCTCTGCCATACATCAACATGGATCAGCACAGGTATACATATGTCCCCTCCCTCCTGAATCCCACTCTCATCTCCCACCCCATCCCACCCCTCTAGGTTGTCACAGAGCCCTGGCTTGAGCTCCTCATGTCACACAGCAAATTCCCACTTGCAATCTATTTTACAAATGGTGATGTGTATGTTTCTATGCTAGTCTCTCAATCCTTCCCACACTCTCCTTCCCCATGGTATTCATAAGTCTGTTCTCTATGTCTGATGACTCAATAAAATGTTAAGAAATTCCATAAGTACATAAATAAGATCATCTTTCTACTCTCTAACTTTTGTCTGACACTCCCAAATTAAAGCATTTCTCCAAAGAATTGCCAGTAGAAAAGCAAATGCTACTACTATGCCCAGGTACTCAGCAGTTTTTCTTTCAATAGGCTGTCTCTCTGGGGTGTTGACTTTCTTTTTCACTAAGAGATAACAGTTCCCTTTCAGGCAAATAAAGTGAACTTCCATGACTGTGTCCAGAAAGTGGGAGGATTCTAAACAGGATGACTGTACAAAATCCTCATCTTAAACACATTGATGATGCAAATCGGACCAAAAACTATGTAAAAGAGTTTCCTTTAATTTATACAAAAACATTTAATAAAATGCAGAGTATAAACCGTCTATTTCCCTGGGGCATACTTATCAATGCCTCCTCCTAAATCTTACAATTTGCCAAAAATCAAAATACAGCTCAGAGTCTGTCCCACTTTATAGCAGGACAAACTATATTTTAAATGTCTACAATTTTTTTTTTTAATTTTGGATGTGGGCAGAAACAAGAATAAAATATGTTTTAGAATGAAAGAGATAGGATTGTGTTGTCAGCCTCTCAAAGCACAAGCCTGGTGTACTGCAGTCCATGGAGTTGCAAAGAGTCAGGCACAACTGAGCAATAACAAACATGCTGACCTCATCAAGCTGCAGAGAAACAGCCCAGAGTCTTCAGCTGTACCTATTAATATTACCAGATAAAATTCAGGAGGCCTATTTAAGCTTCCCAGGTGGCATAGACCTTAAAGAACCTGCCTGCAATGCAGGAGACTTGGGTTTGATCCCTGGATTGGGAAGATCCCCTGGAGAAGGAAATGGCAACCCACTCCAGGAGTGGGACTCCAAAGAGTTAGACACAACTGAAATACTTTTAGGTAAGTTTGATTTTTCACTTAGTAATAAAAAATTCTTTTAATATGAGCATGTTCCGAATATTTTATGGGACTTGGTTTCATGAAAAAATTATTGTTTGTCTGAAATTCAAATTTAACCAGACCTCCTATGTTTTTTATTTGTAATGACCTAGAAGGGTGGGATGAGGGGACAGTGAGAGGGAGGCTCAAGAGGGAGAAGATATATGTATACTTATAGCTGATTCATGTTGTTTTATAGTAGAAACTAATACAGCATTATAAAGCAATTATACACCAATGAAAAATTAAATAATAAAAAATCATTTAGAAAAAAAAGATAGTTACCTCTACACTTTGACCTTTCACTCAACTGGGCTATTAAACTCTGGTAACTGGATAGAAGAAATTAAGCTGCTTCATGAGCAAAATCAAGGCAGAAATGGAATCACTCATACTGACCGAGTCTCAGCTTTGTTTTATTTCTCATCTCTACTTCAGAGGAAGCTTTTGAGAAAGAGGACATCAATCCACCCTGCCTCAAGCAATCTAGTTTTCTATATTAATAGCTATCATCTATAAGATCTCTTCTATTTGTAAGTCAATGTTTCAAAGTGCCCAGCATATGTCTCTATGAAACTGGAACCATTTTTACCACAGTCTTAACAATCAGGAAGCTCAGGCAACAAGAAATGAAGGCATTTCACCCAAAGCAAGCAATAATGGAGGCTGACATCGAACCCAGGCATTTTGACTCAGAGCTGGCACTTTAAACAACTAAACATTCTTCCTTAGTCATCTTGTGTGCACGCTAAGTCACACCTTTTGCGTGTGCTCAATTGCTTCAGTCATGTCTGACCTGTTGCTACCCTACAGACTACAGCCCCTCAGCCTCCTCTGTCCATGGGATTCTCCATGAAGGAATACTGGAGTGAGTTACTGTTCCCTCCTTTAGGGGATCTCCCCAACCCAGGGATCAAACCCCAGTCTCCTGCATTGCAGGCAGATTCTTTACTTAGTGAGTCACTTGGGAAGCCCCAAGTCACACCATAGTCACCTTAATTTCTGATAAGATAAATCACCTTATCTCTGAATTTAGGTCAACTTATTTTGACCTTAACTCTATCTCTTCAATCATTTAGGAATATATTGCCAATAGCCTTGTTGTTGTTCAGTCACTCAGTCATGTCCGACTCTTTGCAACCCCATGGACAGTAGTCCAGCAGGCTCCTCTGCCGTGGAATTCTCCAGGCAAGAATACTAGAGTGGGTTGCCATTTCCTTCTCCAGGGGATCTTCCCAACCCAGGGATCGAACCCAGGTCTCCCACATTGCAGGCAGATTCTTTAGTCTCTGAGTCACCAGGAAAGCCTACTCTGTTAGGCAACCGTTGACCAAAACCACCTGCCTTGGCCAGGCATGATAATAACCTCTTACGTGAGTTGTCTCACAGCAGGAAGTCCCAAAAAGGAACATGATGCTGCTGCCAAAAACCAACTAGGGGAATTTGGGAGGGGCCAGGAGGAGGGAGGAGATGCCAGCCCATAATAAGTCCTGCCAATCTCCCAGAAACCCTCACACTGGATCCATCTTGGCTGAGAGATGCACGTGTCACCAGGAAGGACCCTGCGTCAGAGCGAATATGAACACAAGCAAGATGATTGGCCAGAGACACCCCAGAAGGCTAATACCACCACCATAAAACCCGAGACTGTGAGCCATGTGGCAGCAGAGCAGTTCTCTTAGGTTCCCTCACCCTGCTGCTCTCTACCCAAACACCCCTCCCCAATAAAGTACTTTGGTTTATAAGTATATGTGTTTCCTCAGACAATTCATTTCTGAGTGTTAGACAAGAGCCCACTCTCGGGCCCTGGAAGGAGTCCCCTTCCGGTAATACCTGAACTTGTGTTTATTTTCAGTTCAGTTATCACAGGCAGTTTCTGTAAGGGGCATGTGTGTTCTTGCTCTTATACTGATTTTTTTTTTTTTTTTTCCTGAAACACATCAGCTCTTTTGGTTATTTATTAGGCATCAATCAAAGCTCTAGGTAAGACAAATAAAAGGCTCTCCCTAACATCAGACAGCTTATTTTTTCACATGACCAGGATAGACTTGAGTCAACCCACTCATCCTTGGTGCCTCTTCTCAGTTCTGTGTATAAACCCAGTCACAGACCAAGACCTGGTTGTTGTCAGGAATCAATCAGAAAGACACGTGAATAGAGCAGTTTCCAGAATCAAAGAGAAGAGAACTAGAATTCTGTTCTTTTGAAAAGAATTAATTAGAACATAGAGGGCAGGAGATCCCTTCTTAGTGGTGTCACTGTCTCAAAGGCAGAACTAGGAAAGAGAATAAAAAAGAGATTTCACAGGGAGATGGAAAAGACTGGTGAGAAAAAAAAAAGGCAGTAACAACAAAAACACCCTAAAGTCATCTGAAGTTTGAAAGCCCCAACTGAAACACTGAGAACTTCCCAAATGGTTAAATTTTTGAAAGCTGTGCCTGTGTTTGGGAGTGGAGGGGAGGGAAGGTAGATTTCAGGCTTTGTTCCAACTGATTTAAACTAAGACAGGATAGTTGATCATTCTGCTGAAAAGCAAGACTTACAGAACAATGAGGGTGAGTACAGTGTTTGAGACAAGTTACTATAGTTCTTTTACTACAAAAGCAAAACATTTTTTTGTTCTGTTGGATTGGCTTTTATCCCAATCCCCAAGGAAGACTTCCAGTTCAGTGCAGTCACTCAGTCATGTCCAACTCTTTGCGACCCCATGAACCACAGCACACCAGGCTTCCCTGTCCATTACCAACTCCCAGAGTCCACTCAAACCCATGTCCATTGAGTCGGTGATGCTATCCAACCATCTCATCCTCTGTCATCCCCTTCTCCTCCTGCCCCCAATCCCTCCCAGCATCAGAGTCTTTTCCAGTGAGTCAACTCTTCGCATGAGGTGGCCAAAGTACTGGAGTTTCAGCCTCAGCATCAGTCCTTCCAATGAACACCCAGGACTGGTCTCCTTTAGGATAGACTGGTTGGATCTCCTTGGTGTCCAAGGGACTCTCAAGAGTCTTCTCCAACACCACAGTTCAAAAGCATCAATTCTTCGGCGCTCAGCTTTCTTTATAGTCCAACTCTCACATCCATACATGACCACTGGAAAAACCATAGCCTTGACTAGATGGACCTTTGTTGCCAAAGTAATGTCTCTGCTTTTCAATATGCTATCTAGGTTGGTCATAACTTTCCTTCCAAGAAGTAAGCATATTTTAATTTCATGGTTGCAGTCACCATCTGCAGTGATTTTGGAGCCCAAAAAAATAAAGTCTGACACTGTTTCCACTGTTTCCCCATCTATTTGCCATGAAGTGATGGGACCATACGCCATGATCTTAGTTTTCTGAATATTGAACTTTAAGCCAACTTTTTCACTCTCATCTTTCACTTTCATCAAGAGGCTCTTTAGTTCTTCACTTTCTGCCATAAGGGTGGTATCATCTGCATATCTGAGCTTATTGATATTTCTCCCGGCAATCTTGATTCCAGCTTGTGCTTCCTCCAGCCCAGCGTTTCTCATGATGTACTCTGCATATAAGTTAAATAAGCAGGGTGACAATATAGAGCCTTGACATACTCCTTTTCCTGTTTGGAACCAGTCTATTGTTCCATGTCCAGTTCTAACTGTTGCTTCCTGACCTGCATATAGGTTTCTCAAGAGGCAGGTCAGGTGGTCTGGTATTTTCATCTCTTTCAGAATTTTCCACAGTTAAAGAATGAAATTAGATAAGATTCAGTAACTTTTATTGATCACTGCCTGAAAAATTTAAAAATGTGATTCTATAGAGGTCAAATAAACCTCTTCTGCTGCTGCTAAGTCGCTTCAGTCGTGTCCGACTCTGTGCGACCCCATAGATGGCAGCCCACCAGGCTTCCCCATCCCTGGGGTTCTCCAGGCAAGAACACTGGAGTGGGTTGCCATTTCCTTCTCCAATGTATGAAAGTGAAAAGTGAAAGTGAAGTCGCTCAGTCATGTCCGACTCTTAGCGACCCCATGGACTGCAGCCTACCAGGCTTCTCTGCCCATGGGATTTTCCAGGCAAGAGTACTGGAGTGGGTTGCCATTGCCTTCTCCACAAGAACACTCTACATAAATATAAAAAATAACTCTTTCAATTGCCTGTTAAGTGTAACTATTATTTGTTCAATATGGAAGACATACAGAGCAAGCAAAGACAAACCCAGACATTTCCACCAAAGACCTACAGTCTCAAGGTTGTTTCAACAGCAGGTAGACTGGCTGGTTGAGAAAGGAGAAAGCAAAAGAAATTGATCTCAGACAATCTCCTGGAGCATGTTTTTTTTTTTTCCCCCTTTATGGTTTCACATCTCAACTACTAATAAGAGAAAGTTTTATTTCTACTTTATTGTGTGTTTTTTTGGTTTTTGCATACTTTGCAATTTTTTATTGGATTCCAGCCATTGTGAATGTTACCTTTTAGGTACAAAATATTTTAATATCCTTATAAATATTCTTGAAGTTTGTTCTGAGATACAGTTAACTTTCTTGGAAACAGTTTGATCCTTTTGAATATTAGTTTACTTTTTTGCTCAACAAGGCAAGAGCAGTTGAGTCCCGGGTTAATCATACTCCATTGCCGAAGTAAGATTCTTCTGATTTCTCTAGCCAAAGCCCCCAGGAATTGTGGGTTTTTCTAGCCTGACTGGTAAAAACAGGCATAATTCCTGGTACTGGGTACGCTCCAGGCACTGTCACTTCTCATTCTTTTTGTGGTTCTTTCTCCAACCTTGACTAGTTTTCTCCTATGTATGTACTGATCATTCTCTGCTAAACACCCAAGGAGGAGCCTCAGCAGGTCTCTGGAGTTTTCT
This sequence comes from Bos indicus x Bos taurus, assembly GCF_003369695.1. Lineage (NCBI taxonomy): Eukaryota > Metazoa > Chordata > Mammalia > Artiodactyla > Bovidae > Bos > Bos indicus x Bos taurus. The sequence continues at coordinate 16,799,892 of NC_040087.1, read as the reverse complement.
CTGTGCAGCTCTCTTCTCTCCTGTGCTTTGTCCTACAAACTATAGCTGCCTTGTTCTCCCCTGACTCTCAGCCCCATCTAACTCAACTCAAGGAGTTCTCCTGTGTTCCTCCTCCTTGCCCCATGGACTGGACGCTCTCTAAAGGCAGTGTTTGGGGCAGTCATAGAGTATACCTCACTTGTTTCTCATCTCTTAGGGATCACATCCTGCCCAATATGATCTCAGATCACACTCAAGGGCTAATATCCAGTGTCTTCAAAACTACTGCTTTATAATATTTTGTCTGAGTCTTTTAGTTTTTTTAGGCAGTATTGTAAATCTAATCCCTCTTTTTCCAGCTTGGCCAAAAATGGTCATCCCTACTAAAAGGTTTTTGAAATTTCCACATGTGAGCCTCACTGCAATGAAGGTGGGTGACGCTCTCTTCAATGCTCTTTGATGGGAAAACAGAGACCATTAGACTCTTTAGTTCCTACCAGCTACATAACAAGAAACCCAGCTGGTTTAAAAGGATCTGTTGCTTTTTGGATTCCAAGGCAAGCTGTTGACTTAATGTAGAGGACGCCAGGGATACATAAACCAGCACTCTTGTTTCTGTTTATAATCACCAATGTATGTGCCTCAGTCTCTGGTGCTGCAAAAAGAAGATATTCAACAGTTGGGGACAGTGTGTGTCTCTTTCTCTCTACTCCTCTCTCTTTCTTCCTTTCATTTTTTTTTTTTTAAGATTCACCACCTGCTTCATATCTCCCAAGAAAAATCAAGAAGAGACTCATGTCCACATTCAGGTTCGAGACCATAATGGGGGTCTGGTATATGCCTTAAAACACCATTGAAACAAAAACTCCCCTACCCACCAAGAAGGCAAAATTCAGAAAGAAATAAGCAGAGTTGCCTAGCCTAGCCATCCTGTTTTCTACTTACAGATGAGAAAACCAAGATTCAGAGTTAAATGACTTGCTCCAAATACAATACAGTGAGTAAACAATATACATATGCACTCAAATTGAGACCTGATTCTAAAACGTCTGCCCAACACACCATAATAGCACACACCCTTTCTCCAAATGCAGACCATAGTTCTACCAGCTAATGGGATCAAAGTTAACAGGGTCTCAAACAGATCAGATCAAACTCCTACCTCCTTCTCCATGGCACCATTACCAGAGGGGCTGCAGTGCTAGTCCCCAGCTTCCGCTCAATTCTTATCTTCTTAGGACTGCCCTTAAGAGTCACTTAAAAGTCCTCTTGTCTCCAAAGAGATGGGCTGGTGGGATGAAGGTTGGGCGGGCAGGCAGGCTATAGCCAAGGAAAGATGAGACACCAAAAAGCACCCTCCTCTAACCCTGTAGTCTACTAGGGAGTTTTCTGGTAGAAAAATGCCCGATTAGCTGCTCGTCCATCATGTAAAAATGTTTTCCTGCCCCTCTTTTCCTTACTGTTCTCTTTCTACTAAATACTCATCAGCAGTCCTGTTGCCACTTGGATTGTAACTCTCTGGAATGGACATTGGGTTGATTTGTGTAGGGTGATCAGGAGAGATTATATAATATTCCCTCCTCTGTCTGCTACAGATTAGTAGAAGAGCTAGTGCACAGTCTTCTTTTTCTATTCATATATCTCACAGAAGCCAAATCTAGAGTATCAAAACTCTGAATTGCTTGTATATTGGCCCCTTAACTTGAAATCAAGGCAAACGGATGAGCAAGTGATTGGTAAAGATGATACAGTGTAGATGCCCTGAAGATGCTAATATCTTAGACAAATGCAGTGTTGCCATGAGCAAAGAATAAAGGGCAAGTTCTAAGAGGCTATGAGACAATATATTTTTCTAGAAATGATATAAACAACAACACAAATGCACTAAAACGGACACAGTCTATTATCTTTAATAGAAGTTTCTAAGTTTTCAATGTATCTTTGCTTTCCTTGGTACCTATCATTTAACCGCATGCCCTTTCATACACCCATGCCAAGTGGAAGGTGCTTGATCATACACACTGGCACAGAAGCAAGCTACTGCTTGTTCTGGCATTTCCGCCTCTCTTTAAAAAAAAAAAAAAAAAGTCTTAGAAAACAAGTAGGCAGGTTTGAATATGTTGTGTTAAGACATCATTCCAATACCCTGGTCACCCTTCAAACATTACATCAACAGCTCCATTCAGCACTTTTGTGACCTGTGAGGCATCTTCATCTCTCCCGAGGATTGGAGATGAAGGCTCCGTGCACAGTGAATGAGCTCTGGGGCAGAATGTAAGATCGGGTGCAGTCCACGGGCAAGGATAAATCCTGGCAGAACACTGACACCATCAGTCATGCTTTGTCTGAAGGCCACACCATAAAATCCACCACCCATTAATGTGCATTTGCTATGAACCAGCATACAAAATCAAGCTCTCCTTAATGCATGTCAGAACTATGCTAATCCCACTGAATGCTAATATCCTGTGGATTTCATTTGAATATCTTGTTTTCAACTCCAGCTCAAACCCTCTTCCTTAGGCAGATTTCTGGATCTAGAATGACACTTCTAATTTTCTTCGTGGTGTTTTTATTACTTCCCTAAATAAGGTAATTCAGCTCAGGGATTATTTACTCATGAGAATTGCCTTTTCAGGGAACCAAAAACTTGACTCCGGACTAAAGAGACCAATTCTTAGGACTAAAGAGTACAGTTAGGCTGTACTCTAGTATAGGTGGTTTACAGCTTACAGTTAACTGGTTTACAGTTAAACTAGCTTAACTGTATTCCATACAAAGTTTGACTGTAGCTTTCCTGGCAGCAGTATGATATATACCTGATGTTGGAAACAGCTATGACATAGTTAAAAACACAAGGACACTGATTACATGTGAGAACTACAGCTGTTAGCCTAAGGATTGTCATTTTTATCAAAGCTTCACAAAGTCCCCTTGGTATCCATACATTTGTTCTTTACATCTGTGTCTCTATTTCTGCATTGTAAATATAATAATTTTTTTTTCAGATTCTACATATATGCATTAGTATACAAATTTGCTTTTCTCTTTCTTACTTCACTCTGTATGACAGTCTCTAGACCCATCTCTGCAAATGACTCAATTTCGTTCCTTTTTATGGCTGAACAAAATATTTCATTCTGTGTGTGTGTGTGTGTGTGTGTGTGTGTGTGTAGGCTTCCCAGTAGCTCACCTGGTAACCACATACCACATGTGGGGTGGGATGAATTGGGAGATTGGGATTGACTTATATATACTATTGATATGTATAATACAGAGAACTAATGAGACCCTACTATATAGCACAGGGAACTCTATTCAATGCTCTGTGGTGACCTAAATGGGAAAGAAATCCAAAAGAGCAGGGACATATGTATATGTTACCTGATTCACCTTGCTATATAATAGAAACTGACACGACTCTGTAAAGTGACTATACGCCAGTAATTTTCTAAGTTTCAAAAAGCCAAGGAAAAGCAATTTATTTCTCACCTGTGTTCATTCTCAGCAAATGTTTACTGAACACCTGCTGTGTACAAGGTATTGTACTAAGAAAGCTCTGAGAAAGTCAAAGTCCCTGCCTTCATGAGGATTAGTGAGAGAGCCAGGTAATAACAAATAGGAATGATGGAAATGAAGAAAATAAGACAGGCTTAAGGTATAGAAAGTGGGACTGAGTCCTACTATACACAGGAGGATCAGACAAGGCCTCACTGGGGATACAGCATTTGCACAAAGTTCTAAATAATGTAAAATAACGCTGGTGACAAGACCTACTATAGAGCTCATGGAACTCTGCTCAGTGTTATGTGGCAGCCTGAAAGGGAGGGCAACTGGGGGAGAATGGATAGTGTATATGTATGGTTGAGTCCCTTTGCTGTTCACTGGTAACTATCACGGTGTTGTTAGTCAGCTATACCCCGATACAAAATTAAAAGTTGTTTTTTTTTTTTTAAAGAATGTTGGTGAAAACTGTGCTACTGGCAGAGTGAAGAGCAAAGAGAAAGGTTCAGAGATGCAAATGAGCCTGGCATGTTCTGGAAACGATGAGAAGGCTTATGTGTAGCTGGAATCCCATGGGGGACATAGGAAGGAAAAGGAGGTAGAGATAAAGAGATAGGCAGGGACCAGGTCATGGAGGCCCTGTGAGACGTGGAAAAGCAGAGATTAAAAATGCAGAGGATGAAGCCTGGAGTACACTCTCAGAGATGACTCCTCTGGCTACTCTGGGGAGACAGACTTTAGAGGAGCAGGATTTGAAGCAGGGTCCAGTGAACTAGACACTAAGATGGAGATTGGTAGTGCTCTGGACCAGAGGGGTAGACAATTAATTGTTCTCTTTTCAGTATGTGGAAGCTGAAAGGCCTGCTAAGAATCTAAGTGGACAACAATTGGGTCTAGAATCTGGAGGTCAGGGGACCAGAGCAGGACTAGAGACAGCTCAGGAGACAGCAGCAAGAGGGGTTACTTAAAAACAAGGAACTGCTCGAGATCTCAAAGGAAATCTCAAAGATCTCTGCGAGGGCAGAGAAAAGACTTCAATATCTAGATGTTAAGAAGAGCCAAAGCAAGAGCAGGAAACCCAGGGAGTAGAAAGGAATCAGACTACTGCATGGTGTTACTCTGCCATAAAAAGGAAACGAAGTTGAGTCATTTGTAGAGATGAGGATGAACCTAGAGACGATCATACAGAATGAAGTAAGCCAAAAGAGAAAAACAAGTATCATATATTAATGCATACGTGTGGAATCTAGGAAAATGGTAGAGATGAATCTATTTGCAGGGCAGGAACAGAGACACACGTAGGGAAGGGGGGGTGAGATAAACTGGGAAAGAAACGTTAACATATATACACTACCCTGTGGAAATAGCGAGTGGGAAGCTGCTGTACAGCACAGGGAGCTCAGCTCGGTGCTCTGTGAGGACCTAGAGGGGTGGGATGTGGGAGGGTGCCTCCAGAGGGAGGGGATATACGTACACATGTAGCTGATTCACACTGTTGTACAGCAGATACCGATACTATATTGTAAAGCAACCATATTTCAATTTTTAAAAGAAATTCAGAACTGTCTATTGGGATCTCCATGGAAGTTTTACATCCATCACTCCATGCTATTAGATGCTGACAACGAACAACAACAACAAAAAAGTGTTTTTAAATGAAGAAAAGTTAATTATGACAAACTCTACTGAAACGCTAATAAGGAAAATGACAGAGACTGGACCACCAATGCTTCAGTGTGAAGGGCAAGTTAAACTCAAAAATAAATTTCCAGGAAACTATTTAATCTAGTGTCCAGCTTGGAAAAAAATTAATTTTCTGAGCGCATCAAAGTGTTATAACTTTTGTACCGGAATGTTTAAGAATTTAACAAGAATATTTCAACAGCTTTAACAAGAGTTCCATTTGTATTGAACATATTGAACTAGAACTTTAACAAAAGTTCTAGTGAAATAGTTCAGTTCAGTTGCTCAGTCGTGTTCAACTCTTTGTGACCCTGTGGACTGCAGCATGCCAGGCTTCACTGTCCATCACCAAATTTTGGAGCTTGCTCGAATTCACGTCCATTGAGTCAGTGATGCCATCCAACCATCTCATCCTCTGTCATCCCCTCTCCTCCTGCCTTCAGTCTTTCCCAGCATCAGGGTCTTTTCCAATGACTCAATTTTTCACATCAGGTGGCCAAAGTATTGGAGCTTCAGCATCAGTGCTTCCAATGAATATTCAGGGTAGATTTTCTGTAGGATTGACCTGTTTGATCTCCTTGCAGTCCAAGGGACTCTCAAGAGTCTTCTCCAACACCACAGTTCGAAAGCATCGATTCTTTGGTGCTCAGCTTTCTTCCCAGTCCAACTCTCACATCCATACATGACTACTGGAAAAACCACAGCTTTGACTAGATGGACCTTTGTTGGGAAAGTAATGTCTCTGCTTTTAAATATGCTGTCTAGGTTGCTTATAGATTTTCTTCCAAGGAGCAGGCGTCTTTTAATTTCATGGCTGCAGTCATCATCTGCAGTAATTTTGAAGCCCTCCAAAATAAAGTCTCTCACAGTTTCCATTGTTTCCCCATCTATTTGCCAAGAAGTGATGGGACCGGATGCCATGGTTTTTGTTTTCTGAATGTTGAGTTTTAAGCTAGCCTTTTCACTCTCCTTTCACTTTCATCAAGAGGCTTTTTAGTTCTTCTTCACTTTCTGCCATAATGGTGGTGTCATCAGCATATCTGAGGCTATTGATATTTCTCCTAGCAATCTTGATTCCACCTTGTGCTTCATCCAACCTGGCATTTCACATGATGTACTCTGCATATAAGTTAAATAATCAGGGTGACAGTAAACAGCTTTGATGTACTCCTTTCCCAATTTGGAACCAGTCTGTTGTTCCATGTCCAGTTCTAACTGTTGCTTTTTGACCTGCATATAGATTTCACAGGAGGCAGGTCAGGTTGTCTGGTATTTCTATCTCATGAAGAATTTTCCACAGTTTGTTGTGATCCACACAAAGGCTTTGGCGTAGTCAATAAAGCAGAAGTAGATGTTTTTCTGGAACTCTTTTGCTTTATTGATAATCCAGTGGATGTTGGCAATTTGATCTCTGGTTCCTCTGCCTTTTCTAAATCCAGCTTGGACATCTGGAAGTTCATGGTTCATATACTGTTGAAGCCTGGCTTGAAGAATTTTGAGCATTACTTTGCTAGCATGTGATATGAGCACAACTGTGCTGGAGTTTGAACATTCTTTGGCATTGCCTTTCTTTGGGATTAGAATGAAAACTGACTTTTTCCAATCCTGTGGCCACTGCTGATTTTTCCAAATTTGCTGGCATATTGAATGCAGCACTTTCACAGCATCATCTTTTAGGATTTGAAATAGCTCAACTGAAATTCCATCACCTCCACTAGCTTTATTAGTAGTGATGTTTCCTAAGGCCCACTTGACTTCACATTCCAGGATGTCTGGCTCTAGGTGAGTGATCACACTATTGTGATTATCTGGGTCATGAAGAATTTTCTTTGTACAGTTCTTCTGTGTATTCTTGCCAACTCTTCTTAATATCTTCTGCTTCTGTTAGATCCATACCATTTCTGTCCTTTTTTGAGCCTATCTTTGCATGAAATGTTCCCTTGGTATCTCTAATTTTCTTGAAGAGATCTCTAGTCTTTCCCATTCTATTGTTTTCCTCTACTTCTCTGCACTGATCACTGAGGAAGTCTTTCTTATCTCTCCCTTGTTATTCTTTGGAACTCTGCATTCAGATGGATATATCTTTCCTTTTCTCCTTTGCCTTTTGCTTCTCTTCCTTTCTCAGCTATTTGTAAGGCCCCCTCAGACAACCATTTTGTCTTTTTGCATTTCTTTTTTTGGGGACTGGTCTTGATCTCTGCCTCCTGTACAATATCATGAACCTCCATCCATATTTCTTTAGGCACTCTGTCTATCAGATCTAATCCCCTCAATCTATTTGTCACTTCCACTGTTTACTCATAAGGGATTTGATTTAGGTCATACCTGAATGGTCTACTGGTTTTCCCTACTGTCTTCAATTTAAGTCTGAATTTGGCAATAAGGAGTTCATGATTTGAGCCACAGTCAGCTCCCAGTCTTTTTTTTTTTTTTGCTGACTGCATAGAACTTCTCCGTCTTTGGCTACAAAGAATATAATTAATCTGATTTCAGTGTTGACCATCTGGTGATGTCCATGTGTAGAGTCTTCTCTTGTGTTGTTGGAACAGGGTGTTTGCTATGACCAGTGCATTCTCTTGGAAGAACTCTATTAGCCCTGCTTCATTCTGTACTCCAAGGCCAAATTTGCCTGTTACTACAGGCATTCCTTGACTTCCTACTTTTGCATTCCAGTCCCCTATTATGGATAAAACTGGAACCTATTATACAGAGTGAAGTAAGTCAGAAAGAAAAACACCAATACAGTATATTAACATATATATATATGGAATTTAGAAAAATGGTAACAATGACCCTATATGTGAGACAGCAAAAGAGACACAGATGTATAGAACAGACTTTTGGACTCTGTGGGAGAAGGCGAGGGTGGGATGATTTGAGAGAATAGCATTGAAACATGTATATTACCATATGTGAAACAGATCCCCAGTCCAGGTTTGATGCATGAGACAGGGTGCTCAGGGCCTGATGCGCTGGGATGACCCAGAGGGATGGGATGGAGAGGGAGGTGGGAGGGGGGTTGGGTTCAGGATGGGGGGACACATGTACCCCCATGGCTGATTCATGTCAATGTATGGCAAAACCACTACAATATGTAAAGTAATTAACCTCCAATTAAAATAAATAAATAAATTTTTAAGAAAGAAAAGGACATCTTTTTTGGGTGTTAGTTCTAGAAGGTCTTGTAGATCTTCATAGAACAGCTCAACTTCAGCTTCTTCAGCATTATGGGGCATAGACTTGGATTACTGTGATATTGACTGGTTTGCCTTGGAAAGGAACAGAAATCATTCTGCTGTTTTTGAGACTGCACCATTGAAATAGTGAAATAATTAGAAAAGTATATTTCATTAGTAACAATCACAAGATCATTATCTCATACTATGTGTTTAAACTTACAATAATTTTTCCTACAGGATTATATGGGCTAATTCTTATTCTTTTCAGATGCTGTTGAATATAACTTTAATGTGAAACACTAATTCCCATTTTGAGATATTTCTGTGATTTAGATTGAAACATTCAAAAAATTTCTAACTGAAATTATAATTCTGAGTTGTATCTTATTTAAGTTGAAATCTAATTTTAAATTTATAATTATTGAAAATGGCCCATATCCTTTCAAGAATTTGCAAAAGAAAACTAAGAATAGTTATGTTTTTTTTTAAATTTTTGTGTTCAGAAGAAATGTTTATTAAAAATGCAAAACCAGTTTAAAAATAATAATAATAAAGTTAAAAACCAACAAGGACCTACTGTCTAGCACAGGGAAATCTGCTCAATGTTATGTGGCAACCTGGATGAGGGTGGATTAAGGGAGAACGGGTACTTGTATATATGTATGGCTGTGTCACTGTTATGCTCTTAAAAATACAAAACTATATCAAATGGGTTTGAGTGAGTACCCTGGTGGAACTGCAGCTCAAACAAGATGAAAACACAGCCCTCAGAGTTGGAGAAAATATTTGCAAATTAAGCAACTGACAAAGGATTAATCTCCAAAATATACAAACAACTCATGAAACTCAATGTCAAAAAAAAAAATCCAATCAAAAAATGGGTGGGAGACCTAAGTAGATATTTCTCCAAAGAAGATATACAGATGGCTAAAAGGCACAGGAAAAGTGCTCAACATCACTAATTATTAGAGAAGCGAAGATCAAAACTATAACGAGGTATCACCTCATACTGGTCAAAATGGCCACCATCAAAAAATCTACAAACAATAAATGCTGGGAAGAATGTAGAGAAAAGGGAAACTTCTTGAACTGTTCGTCGGAATGTAAATTGATATAGCTACTATGGAGAACAGTATGGGAAGTTCCTTTAAAAACTAAGAATAGAACTACCATATGACCCAGTAACCCCACTACTGGGCATATAGCTTGAGAAAACCATAATTTAAAGTTTAAGCATTCAAAAAACTAAGATCATGGCATCCAGTCCTATCACTTCGTGCAAATAGATGGGGAAACAATGGAAACAGTGACAGACTTTATTTCCTTGGGCTCCAAAATCACTGAAGACAGTGACTGCAGCCATGAAACTAAAAGACACTTACTCCTTGGAAGAAAAGCTATGACCAACCTATATAGCATATTAAAAAGCTGAGACATTTCTTTACTGACAAAGGTCCCTCTACTTGAAGTTATGTTTTTCCCAGCAGTCATGTATGGATGTGAGAGTTGGACCATAAGTGCTGAAAAGCTGATGCTTTTGAACTGTGCTGTTGGAGAAGACTCTTGAGAGTCCCTTGGACTGCAAGGAGATCCAACCAGTCCATCCTAAAGGAAATTAGTCCTGAATATTCATTGGAAGGACTGATGCTGAAGCTGAAGCTCCAATACTTTGGCCACCCGATGCGAAGCACTGACTCATTGGAAAAGACTCTGATGCTGGGAAAGATTGAAGGCAGGAGGAGAAGGGGATGACAGAGGATGAGATGGTTGGATGGCATCACTGACTCAATGGACATGAGTTTGAGCAAGCTCTGGGAGTTGGTGATGGACAGGGAAGCCTGGAGTGCTGCAGTCCATAGGGTCCCAAAGAGTCAGACATTGACTGAGTGACTGAACTGAAAGTTTAAGCAAATAGAAAAATGATATTTAAAAGCATCTAAAGAAAATGGAAATTAGTCAAAACCCTATGGGCAAATGTGAAGTACTGACAAGGTAAATCGTGACATGAGTAATCAATAAAAGTTTGCAGAAATATGATAAAGCAAAAGGTAAAATCAGATAGGTGGTGAGGACAACTAAAACTCCAGAAAAGATTGCTATTCTGGATCAATAAATCTGAACTAGTGAGAAAATAACACAGATACGTCAAAACAAAGACGTCAAATATTAAAGCTGAGATACTAATTGCCAAAACTAAAAACACGAAGCTGACAAGCTACCAGAGAAAATGCATCAAAGAATATTAAAAAGGTAGAATGTTTGGAAAGAAAAACAGATTTGACACAAATATTTAAACTGAATTTAATTTTCCTTGAAAACATCAAAAACGCATTTTACATGAAATGATGTGAATTAAAAGCCATTTTAATCTCAACTTAAAAATTTCAACTCGCAAGTATTTCCAAACTAGCAACACAAGAAGAGAATGAGAGTCCTATATTTTAAGCATCAGTGTAAATAAATGGCATTAGTCGGTATTTTCTGTTTTCAAGTCACAAGAGAAAAACTTCTAAGAGGTCCGGTTCATCTATTTAAGCCAAGACTCACAAATTACAAGTGACAGTCCAGCCAGCAGACTGGCTTTGGGGGGTCAGGGTCCTTCCCTGTCATTTGTGCTGAGGAAAGACAGAGACAAGAGGTACAGGGCAGGCGTTAGGGCACCATGGTTCAGAGACTCATCTTTGGAGCCAGACTCCAGGGTTCAACCCTTGGATCTTTTATTTACAAGCTGTGTGACCTTGGGCGAGTTATTTAATCACTGTGTCTGAGTTTCCTGATCTGAAAAGAGATAATAGTAATATCTACCTTACCAGTGTGAGGATTAAGTGAAATATTTAAACAGTACTTAGAACAGTCCTTGGCACAGAGTAAGCTAACCGAGTAATGTAAGTTATTATTAGAGTCCGAGTATAGCCAGAATTAAGAATATGAGCTTCACCCAGAAGAAAATAAACACTGGTGATTTTGGAGCAGGAGAGTATGGTATGTAAGAAAATTAATCTGACAGTCTTGAGAGTGAAATTCACGTCTATAGCTTATCTCCACTGCTAGGTTACAAGGTCCCTGAGCACAGAACTTGTATCATGCTGCTGATGTGTTATGCAGCTGATCACATAGCTTTAAGCACAGAGCTGTGCCTAATAAGAGGCTTCCAGTAGATGAGTTTGTAGAATTGAACTGAGTAACTTTAAAGAGGAATTGGACTCCCTGGAAGTCCTGTGATTAAGATGGTGCTCCCAATACAAGGGGTATGGATTCCATTCCTGGTCAGGGAGTGTGGATCCCACAGGGTGAGATGCAGCTAAAAAAAAAAAAGTTAGGAAGAACTGGTGGAATTTGGTGACAACAGGAAGATACAGGAAAATAAAGAAGATCCAAGCATATTTTTCATGTTTTAAGGGTGCATGGTGGGAAAAACATGGCTACCATTTTTTAAAAAAGAAAGTTGGAAGAAAAGTTTAAGACAGTTTGAATTTGAGGTGCGGGTAGTACGTTTAGGTGCAAATGTCTAGCAGATATTTAGAAATGTAAGGCTAAGCTTGGAAGATAAGGTACGGCTATAAATACAAATTTGGGGATCATCTGCCTCAATGTGTAAAAATGAAGTTGCTCAGTTGTATCAGACTCTTTGCGACCCCATGGACTGTAGCCTACCAGGTTCCTCCGTCCATGGGATTTTCCAGGCAAGAACACTGGAGCGGGTTGCCATTTCCTTCTCCAGGAGATCTTCCTGACCCAGGGATTGAACGCAGGTCTCCAACATTGTAGGCAGACGCTTTACCATCTGAGCCACCAGGGAAGTCCCTCAATGTGTGAGTTACCACTATAAGAGCAGATGGAGCAACTAAGAAAGAGAACATAAGAATAAAAGAAGAGGCCAGAGCAGGACGTGGGAAAAGCCAAATGATTAGAGAGGTTTACAGAGTTAGATTCTGGAAGGATCAAAACAGGACTGCAATGAACAGAGGTAGAGCAGTTAATTTTAGATATCTACCAAGACACCACTTTCTTGATTAAAAACACATCATACTACCTTGGTCTGCCATGGCTCAGCTGGTAAAGAATCTGCCTGCGAATGCAGGAGACCCAAGAGACAAGGGTTCAATCCCTGGGTCAGGAAGATCCCCTAGAGAAGGAAATGATAACCCATTTTAGTATTCTTGCCTGGAAAATTTAATGCACAGAGGAGCCTGGTAGGCTACAGTCCATGAGACCCCAAAGAGTTGGAAATGACTAAGCATACGCACATACTGCCGAGCTTCCAAAAATCAACATAGCTTCTAAACAATTCTGCCTTCATCTCCTTTCTATGGACTAATTTGAACAGAAACCTTATCATAATAGCTATTTTCTCCTTTTCCTCGGTAAATGTTGAAGCACTCAATATCAAAAATCCAAAATGATTTACTTCATATACTTGACCAGAGCTAAAATAGGAACTGACATTCCTGCAAGGAAACAGTAAAATTTGATGTCAGACAGAGCATGTTTTTTTCTTCTCGCAGTAGGAATTTTCTCTTTGTTAAGGTTTACTTTTTTTTTTTACTTCATATTTTCAGTAACTTAATTTGGGCTTGGTGGAAACTTTTTTTGAGGTGAATGACATAATAATAGCTAGAATATTAACTGGCATGTTCAGACAGGGATGAAAAACTATTTGAGGATAATGCAAATTGCAAGAACAGGAAGAGGGTGCTTAAATATCCAGAAGAACAAGTACAAACTGAATCTTTTTTTTTTTTTTCCCTGCACTCTTAGCAATTGGCACTTGGGTAAATCATGTGAAACAATCAGGAATGAGAAGTTTCTGACCGATCTGATAGCCTCTAAGAAACGTGTAGGAAGCTTACCTAAGTAATGGTAGATATTTCACAAAGATTTTTTTTTTCTTTTTTTTTTAAATGTGAATACATGGAAAACAAAGATATTAGGGTTTGCTTGGGACTATATCCTAAAAACAAAACCCTAAAATTATGGAAATATATTATTATCTCTTACAATTAACAAACACCTTTACTTATGTTATAACCACAACAGGGCATTAATTCTTAGGAAGAAAAAATGAATGTTGAAATATGACTTTTCTTTTTTTTGTTTGACTTTTCAAATACAAGTATGCTAATCAATTCATGCTTGATTCTTATAGATGATCATAAAGAAACACGTTTCACACACACAAAAAGGAATCTAATTTTCTCAAGGGCCACTTAAGCCTCTGATATCCAAATCAGTATTTTTAAATCCATCGTTTCATGACCTTTGTTTCTCTTTGTCAAACAGTGTAAGTCTACCACATTTTCAACTCACAGCGGCTTTTCAGGTGATTAATCACCTTCATGGGTGGTATAAAATCTAAGCTCACCGCACCAGTATTTGAGATTTCCCTTCGCAACTGATCTCCGTCCCATTTGCATTAAACTTTCAAGTGTTTACAGTATTTGACATTGGACAAGGCTCTTCTTTATTTTCACAATGCATATGGAATAGATGCTCATGTTGTGACCAGTGAGATGCTAGAAAACAGAATCATTTTTTAAGAGCACACTTGAACAGAGGAACGTATTCCTGTAAAGACAATTTTGGTTTCCTCTTCAACTGTGTAAGGTGTTTGAATTATAAATATCGATTCCACAGACTTATCAGGCTATTTTTTAGGTTGGGTCATCCCTGTCTCTAACCCCAAAGACATGACATAAAAGAATAGGACAAACATCCAAAAGCTGAATAGCAAAGAAAGGACTATTTTCCTCTATCCCAAGGTTCAAATTAAATATATGAATTCAAAGTAAATGAGCACTTTTCATTGGTAATAATAATAACTCAAAATTTACTGACAGATCATTATTTCCCAACAATGTTTCACTTGCCTTAATTCTACTTTTCTTTCTCTCTCACATAACCCTTTAAGTTGAGTATAATATCATCTCCATTTAACAGGTGGCAAAAGTGAGACTCAGGAAGGCTAGGGAACTTGCTAAATTTATAAAACTATTAAAAATATATATTGGTGTATAATCACTTTACAGTGTTGTGTTTGGTTCTGCAGCACAACCAAGTGAATGAGCTACGTGTATCCATACATTCCCACCCTCTCGGACCTCCCTCCCACCACCCTCTAGGTCATCACAGACCACTGAGATGAGCTCCCTGTGCTATAGCAGCTTCCCACTAGCTATCTGTGTTACAATCCAGTCCAAAAATAGGCAGAAGACCTGAATAGACATTTCTCCAGAGAAGACATACAGATGGCCAAGAGGCTAATGAAGGGATACACAACATTGTTAATTATTAGAGAAATACAAATGAAAACCACTATGAGGTATCACCTTACACCAGTCAGAATGGCCGTCATCAAAAAAATCTACAAAGAATAAATGCTAGATAGGGTGTGGAGAAAAAGGAGCCCTCTTGCACTGCTGGTGGGAATGTAAAAAAAAAAAAATTAATTATGAGATTTACAAGGGGAAAGATAGGGGTAGGGAATTTAGATATAAACTACTATGTATAAAATAAGCTACAAGCATATATTGTACAGTGTAGGGAATAGAGTTAATATTTTATAATAACTGTAAATGGAGTACAACCTTTAAAAATCACGAGTCATTATGCTGTACACTTGAAACATATAATACTGTGAATAAACTCTACCTCAATAAAAAATTTATAAGAGATATACAAACTGACATGGTTTATATAAGAAAGGTTAAAGATTTTGATGCAATGGCATATGCAAACATTTTATTCTTTGGGGAAATGGTAGTTATTAGACTTATACACTAGCTCATAGATAAGACAGCTTACTTATGGTGATTAGAGATAGAGAGAGATGAAAGACCAACACATTCTTTACATGCCAAATAAACTATGAGCTTATGTTTCTAACTCAGGTTAAATATGTTCCTGCACATTAGCTGCCAAGGACCGGAAGAATCTAGGATTATCTTTTGAGAACAGAGGTTAATCCAGAATTCCTTAGAACCATAATGGTGTCTGTGAGGGGGTAACCATGGCTTCAGTTGTTCTGTCTTATATATCCAATAATCACTACATCTGACACTGATTTCCTTATGGGAAGGAAGCACTGGAACGAACTCTCAACAGCTAGACAATTGCATGACCATTAATTACTGAAACAGTGAAAATACAAGCAAATGAAGTCAAATCAGTAGCAGTGGTGGTGGTGGTGCTCATTTGCAAATTATGACTACTAACAAGCCTTAGGCAACACTGACATTACATGATATATTCACAGTGCTCTGTGGTGAACTGAGGGGGAAGGAAATCCCCAAAAAAGAGGGTTTTATGTATACACATGACTGATTCATTTTCCTGTACAACATAGAAACTAACAACATTAGAAAGCAACTATACTCTAATAAAAAATTATTAAAAACATGAGAGTATCCAATTTATGACCGTGGTTTAGACAGATATTTTGAGCATTAGGAACAATTTCCAAAGTGCCTCCTTCTATAAAACCAATAAAAATAAATCCTTTCCCTTAAAGTCCATTGATGGGTTATTTTGAATAAGTGGCAGAAACAAGGACTGGAATCTCTAACATTAAGTTATTCTTTAAACATTCTAAAAATTTCAAAGGTTTATGATTCCTTTTGCTAGTTCTCCTAGAACTATAAAAATGTGCATTCATCAGTGCAAGTCTAACCTGAAAACAAGCAAATAAATAAACGAGAAAACAAAAACCTACAGATCTACCACCTCCCTGGATATCACTGATGTACTTTGGGATCTTCACTGAGAGGTTTTTCAAATGACTGTTCAGTTCCCATCCATGGAGAATAACGGTCTCCTTGAACACACTTAAGCCAAGCTCCTTCGAGCCATTGGCTGGTCTAGGCTTGGCCTTGGGTTTCTGTCTCTTGTCTTTGTAGAGTCCAGTTTTTGCAAGAATTTTTCTAAATCAGCTTAGACAGACATTCCCACCCAAATTACTCACTGACTACCATCCTCCAGGTAATAGTTGATCACTCTGGTCTGCCTACATCAAGAATTCTATTAGTTCAGTTTAGCAAAAAATTGGGCTTCCCTGATGACTCAGCTAGTAAAGAATCTGCCTGCAATACAGGAGACACAGGATGTGCAGGGTCAATCCCTGGGTCAGAAAGATCCCCTGAGAAGGAAATGGCAGTCCATTCCAGTATTCTTACCTGAAAAATCCCATGGGCAGAGGAGCCTGGCAGGCTACAGTCCAAAGGGTCACAAGGAGTCGGATGCAACTGAGCACGCACAGCGAAGAATTACTCTACAGTCTTAGAAATTTTCCATCTTCTTACCCCTACCCTTCTTCTTGGCTATAAATCCACACTTGCCCCTGCTGTATTGGGAATGGAGCCCAGTTCTATACTGAGTTCTCTTTCCCCAATTACAACATTTCCTGAGTAAAATCTGTTTTGACTATCTTCACCACCATCCAGTTCTGGTTTTCTGTGACAAATGGATCCATTCCAGTATATGAAATTGATATTGATGATGACTACAGTCCAGGTACTCTTCAGATATCTCCAACTGTCTTTGAATCTATGCCTTAGTTTCTCTATCTCCAAGTGGGAGATAAAAATTGAATCTCCTTTACTTCGAGGACTAAATGAATTAATACAGGTACAACACTTAGAAGAGTACCTGGCATATACCAAACATTCATGACATGTTATCTACTTATTATTGTTACCAAATTCTGTATCTATAAGTTGTTTTAAACCTCCAGTGATTTAACCATATGGATATTTCAGTATTATAAAGTCTTCTAATTAAGCTCTACATGCTTGCCCTTCAAACAAAATTTTCAGATACCACATATCCCACAAGTAACTCCAAGTAAAGAAGTGGAAATCTGTAAGTGACACATGGAAAATTATTTCATTGTTTTTTGTTCATACATAGGTGGCTCACATGGAAAAGAATCTGCCCGTAATGCAGGAGACCAGGGTTCAATCCCTGGGTCAGAAAGATCCCCTGGAGAAGGAAATGGCAACCCACTCCAGTATTCTTGCCTGTGGGATTCTATGGACAGAGGAGCCTGGTGGGCTACAGTCCATAGGGTTGCAAAGAGTCAGACATGACTCAACGACTACTACTTTCAAACATATCAGTATAAATGCATGCTACATATTCACATGTGAATGGATTTTAAATCTTTCAGGGTTTTAAAAAGAAATAGTACCAGAAATATGAAAAGTGAGTCATCAAGAAAAGCAAGGTAGGTATCAATAAATCAACCTATCAGAGACTACAAAAGGAAGGGATTAATAATATTCTGTCACATTGAACCATGCCTGACTCTCACTGGGCTCCACATAAATTTATCAAGTTGAAATAATCTGAAGATACCAGGCTGTAAATAAGTTTTCCTGGGACTCAACAAATGCTAACTATTGTTACTATCAGTGAAAAGTGCTGAGTCACTTCCAACTTACACATTTGGTATTTGCAACACCCATTAGTTTCTTTCTTTTTTTTTTGATTTACCAAGCTTTATTGTGCCATTGTTAACCGTGCCCTCAGCCCAATGACCTGCCTTAACAATATGTATGCATTTTAAATTTTTGTGCAAGCTAATTATAGTGTTATATTATTAATAATATATTGACTGTAAGACCCTGTGCTTATTTTATACAATTTAATTTTCTCAACAGCCCCATTTTATAGAGGAGAAAATTGTTTCTTGTTTAAACAAATTGAGCTAGTAGGCGGCAGGGCCAGCTTCTATCTCAGATATGTCCTGTTCCTAAAGTTAGGCCGTTAACCATTTGGCTGAGCATACTTTGCAGTTCTCTAGAGAGGGAAATGTACAGTAAAAAAATATTTGTTGATCAGTAAAACTGCTTTTGTTTATCATTAGGACTTTCAGACATTTGCTTTCTTGATTTTAATCCCTTGTTCATGTTCATTGTTAATTTTATGAAACATGGGCCTGTGTGTTTTGTAAGCAGTATAATTATTTTTCCCAACCAGTTCTGTTTTGCTTTTATTGCTCTTGAATAGGAATAAAAAAAGAAATTGTGATTTTTTAAATTTTCAAAATGACCAACTTGTCTTGGTAATTACAAAGGAAAACCAGAGGATATTTTAAGAAAATATATTTATTTGGCAGGTGTGACCTAATGGTTAGGGTATTGGCCTCGGGTTGGATAATAAAATTATCTTGAAAAAGTGAATTTCACTTATAAAAATAGTTATTTTATTCCTTAATGATTAAATTGGTATTAAAAAAATCTTTTATTTTTCATGGGAAAGTTGTGAAAAGTGTTATAATTATTTCAATCAAATGTTTAAGTCATTCTTAAGACAATTAAGAATGACAGTTTTAATTTTTTTATTGTCATTTCAGAAAAATCTTAGCATTTATTTTTTTTAATCTTTATTTTATTTTATTTTATTTTAATTTTATTTTATTTTTAAACTTTACATAATTGTATTAGTTTTGCCAAATATCAAAATGAATCCATCACAGGTATACATGTGCTCCCCATCCTGAACCCTCCTCCCTCCTCCCTCCTCCCTCCCCAACACCCATTAGTTTCCAATCAAAAAGTTCTAGGGAAACGTGTTGCACAGATGAATAGATAAGTAAACAAATGAATTAGGTCAATATCACTGTAACATGAGCATCTCTGGTCTTCTGTCTTTCCTCAGTCTAGGGCTGAAATTTCCTTTTTCTCTACCTGTGTATATCTCCTTCTTGAGGTTGCTTCCTCCCCCTCCTCCTTAGTGTTACTTCATTTACTCCCTTTTTTTAGTATGTGTGCTGCCTTTCTTTTCCTTTTCAATCTCCCCAATTATGTAAACAAATTGGTAAGCTTTAGTTTAAAAACAGAAGATTGGGAGGTTCAAGAGGGAGGGGACATATGGATACCTTTGATTAATTCATGTTGATGTATGATAGAAACCAACACAATATTATAAAGCAAGTATTTGTCAATTAAAAATAAAAAGGATGATTGAATACACATTTTAAGCTTCCTTTTCTTCTCAAAACACCTCTAAAATGAATACACAGATTTATTTTTCCCCCAAAGGCATAAATCCTCAAGGGCAAAGAGACAAATGTCAACAAGATTTGAGAAGCTAGAAACCAGATGGGTGAGCAGTAAATGACTTAACAAACCTGCAAACCCAAAGACCAGTCTGGTTAATGGGGAGGCTCTCGAAGCAACCAGTGTATACTACAGTTCCCTGGTACTCAGAAATTGAAGTCACCTGGTACCCCTGAAAGGACTGGGTGAAGGTAGAGCTGACTGGTTGAAAAGTCTGTCTAGAAAGAAAAGAGATACCCTCTTCAATCTCAAAGAAGGGGTTTCCCTAGTGGCTCAGATGGTAAAGAATCTGCCTTCAATGCAGGAGACCTGGGTTTGATCCCTGTATCAGAAAGATGCTCTGGAGAAGGAAATGGCAATCCACTCCAGGATTCTTGCCTGGAAAATCCCACAGACAGAGGAGCCTGGCAGGTTATAGTCCATGGGGTCACAAAGAGTCAGACATGGCTGAGCAACTAACAACAACACCCTTCACTCTCAATGGAAGAGAGAAAATTGACTCTCTGAATATGATAAACTGGGCAGATTCTCAGGAGTACCAGGCACAGTTAGGAACAAAAATATCAAACCCAAACTTGCTAGACTGAGTGAAAATCTACTCACCAAATGGTGAGATCCCCAGCCACTCCCCCGCTCAGATCTCAGAAGAGAGTCAACTAGATATTTACCTTCCAAAGGTAACTGAAAGTCTTTTCAAGGAAATATAATCAACCTAAGAGGAAAAACCTAATGATACAGAGGGGTGAGTGATCGCCACCACCAAAAAACAATGTATAGGAACCCCTATCCCCAAAACACACACGGTGCTTAGCATCAGGGTTTTCAGTCCCTCGCCCTTAAATAAGACGGGTGAGCCTGAGAACACCAGGTATTTGAATAGGGCCTCTCACGTAGCAGAGACTGAATCCATCAGGGAAAGGGAAATTGGGAGAAACACAGACCTTGCAGGGAAAAGAAAACAAACCAAAGATCCTTTTCTCTCAGACAAGGGAGAGAAAACCTTACAGCGATGAAAAAAGAACATGTGATATTCTGGGACAAAAGAGAGCTCTTGGAAGTTAAAAATGCAATAATAGAAAGGAAAAAAAATCCAAAGAAGGGTTAGAAAGTAAAATTGCAGAAATCCCTCAGAAAGTGGCTCAAAAGAGCAAAAAAAAAAAAAAAAAGAAAGAAAGAAAGAAAATTAGAGAATCAGCCTAGAAAGCTCAGCATCTCAATAAAAGAATTCCATCAATAAAAAACAAAGAGAATCAATACAAATAAACCAAAGAAAGGATTCAGACAAAGTTTCCAGAACTGACACATATGAACTCTCAGATTGAAGACCCCACTGAGTATCTAGCTCAAGAGAAAAGGTCAATCCCAAACAAGCGTTTTCCTAGTGGAACTCAGAGTCTACGGGGAAGGGTTCACAGAGTCCATTCTTTAAAGTTAGGTTCTAGAGAAAGAGGAATCAGAAGGATGTTGGTCTATTCAAGATGACCCCAGAAACTAGGAGACAACTGAACAATGATTTCAGTATTCAAGAAAAAGTATTCCTCATCTAATTTTCCCTGAAAAGGAAACTACTAATGTTGAGGATTAAAAAAAAAAAACAACTCAAAATTTACTCTTCTGCGTCCTTTCTTAGAAATCTGCTGGATGAACTGTGCTATAACAGGAATATAAACAAAGAAAGAAAACAACATGGACTACAGAACTCAGGGCTGTCAACACAGAAGAGCAACAAACATAATCTTTGAGATAATGGTTAGAGAGATCCCAGGACTAGAGTTGTGCGACAGGTCTAGAGAGTTTCCAGTACTGGTCAGAGCAGAAACGCACAGGGCTCCATGCAGGATATTGGGCTTCCCTGGTGGCTCAGCACTAAAGAATTCACCTGCAGTGCTGTAGATGCAGGAGACATGGGTTCGATCCCAGGGTCAGGAAGATCCTCTGGAAAAGGGCATGGCAATCCACTCCAGTATTCTTGCCTGGAGAATCACATGGACAGAGGAGCCTGGTGGGCTACAGTCCATGGGGTTACAAAGAGTTGGACACGACTGAAGCAACTTGGCACACACCAGGCAGGATGTGACCATGAAGACTGAGTTTACAGGGTGTTTGTCTATGAATACATACAGAAGAGATTTACATTTTAAGCAGAGTCCTGAGCTGGATTAGTAATAAACCCCTAAAAAGTAAGTAAACCAGAATGCAATTGTTAAAAATCAAGGAATAAGGGAAATGTAGTATACCACATGGCCAAGTTGTGAAGAAATGTCACAATCACAATAATATACAAGCTGAACATAGATCAAACTAAAAATTAGATACAGGAAGATGAGTGAAGGATGTATGTGTGTTGACTGGAGGAGGAAGAAGATGAAATTTTCATCCGTCATACAGGGTGGTCACTTGAGAAAAATAATTTATTCAAAATAAATTATTTAGCAAGATGAATATAAAATACTCAAAGAGGCAGCAAAAATAGCTAAAAGGGGTGATATTTGGAAAACAGGAATGAGGGGAAAAGGGAACCAGAGAGCTCTATTTTTCACAATTGACCTCATAACATCATTTGACCTTTTAAAAATTATGGATGTGTACCACTTAATGAAAACAAAAACAAAATTGATAAAGGGATTGAGGAATTTACATTATTTTAATTTTAAAAAGTCTTGCTTCTTATTAATATTTTAAAACTCAGATAGTATGAGATGGCTGCATTTTCTCTTTTACCTGAAAGATCACATTTTTAAAAAATTTATGTGTGATCTTCTGCTTATCTCCCCCCCACCACACACACTGAGAGTTATGCGTTTCGAATAAGAATGCAGTGACCATTCCTATTTCAGAGAGGAAATCCTCTATGAATTGCCCCCACCCCCTACCCACTCTGGCCTTTGTATTCCTTCAGGACCTATCCACAGTCCTCTCATAGCAATTCTAATTCTTCATTTTAATTATTTCTTTCCATGTCTAACTTTTGTTAGTAAATACCGAATTGCTTGAAGACAGAATTTATCTTATTCATTTTGCATCTCTACATCTAGCCTAGAGCCCAGGGAAAAAAAAAAAAGAGAGAGAGAGACTACTCAATTAAGAAGGGAGAGAGGGAGAAAGGAAAAGAAGAGACAGAGAGAGAGAGAGTTTAAGGGGGAAAGGGGACTCATTGTGAGCAAATGTCTGGATGTTGGATATGACTCACAGAAAAAAAGCATTTGGAATATTCCAAGATTTATTAATAGTAGTGCAGTCTAGGAAGAGAAGCTAGTGAGAAAGAATGAGAAGGAGCTGCCGGAGGATGAGAAGGAAATTGAAGATATGGAATCACAGAAGCACAGGGACGTAGAAAGTAAAGATTGGGATGGACACATATACACTATTAATACTATGAATAATATGGATGATTAATGAGTATATACTGTATAGCACAGGGGACTTCACTTAATGCTCTGTGGTGATCTGAATGGGACTGAAATCCCAAAGGGAGGGTATATATGTGTATGTACAGCTGAGTCACTTTGCTAAACAGAAATGAACACAACATTAACACAACACAAAATTAGCACAACATTGTAAAGCAACTATAATAAAATTAATTTAAAAAAGAAAAAGGAGCATTTCTTGGTCCTTCAAGGTCTACAGCATCAATGCTACCTAGAGACCAAGTTAGATGAGGGTGGAATTACCCACGAGCTTTGCACACTGACATAGCTGGGGTCTTCCATAAGAGCCACTTCCAGGAAGGGGTAGAAGGAAAAGCCACATGGGCTGGTTGGCAGGACAATGTAACTGAAAACACAAAGACAGGAGGAGGAACAAGCTCTGTGGGAGAGTCTGCTAGAATAGAGGGCAGTAGCAGGAAGAATCGGAGAAGGCAATGGCACCCCACTCTAATACTCTTGCCTGGAAAATCCCATGGATGGAGGAGCCTGGTAGGCTGCAGTCCATGGGGTCGCTAAGAGTCGGACACGACTGAGCGACTTCACTTTCACTTTTCACTTTCCTGCATTGGAGAAGGAAATGGCAACCCACTGAGTGTTCTTACCTGGAGAATCCCAGGGATGGGGGAGCCTGGTGGGCTGTCGTCTCTGGGGTCACACAGAGTCAGACACGACTGAAGTGACTTAGCAGCAGCAGGAAGAATATGTGAAGCTTAGAAAAACATTCATACAAATATTGCTGAGGCATAATTGCACGCTAATAGCAACAATCCAGTAGAGAGAGAGAAATGGTGGTGGGAGAGGAAGAGGACGCTACGGCAAGAATAGATCTTCTGGGAAGAGGAGAGAGGGGTTGTGGAGAGGTTGGCTGACCTTAGCAGAAAGAACAGACACTTCTGTTCTAAGCGGGTGGGGGAACATGCAGGACCAGAGAAAGTGGGCTTGATACAATTGACACTAAGAAAGTGAAGTAGTTCTCATCTGATTGCATCTATTTTTCTAATAAATATGCAGCATTTATGGACAATGAAAGGAGAGATCTCTCTTCTGAAAGGAATAAGACTGAGCTGGACAGACAAGGAGAGATTCCAAATAGGTTTCTAGAATAAGATATATTTGCTGGAGATGAATAATAATCATAACTACAATACCAAGCTCTGAAACATGCTCAAGGAAATAGTAAAAGGTTTTCTATATTTGTAAAGAGAAAGGTACACAATTTGACTTTACAACCAAGAAACCACTGTGTTGTTTTTAAGCTCTAGGTAATAGTCCAATTCAGAGAGCATTTAATAATAGACATTTTCAAAATGCAAAACAGAAAAAAAAAAAAAGCCCATTATATAAAGAGCTTACATATGTTTGGCATGCTCTATTTTCTTTAATTCTCATGGCAACCCTATGAAATAATTATTATTTCTCTTTTGAAAATGAGAAAACTGACCCTCCAAAAGACTAATTCAGGCAAATCACACTGCTGCCAAAGAGCCAAACTGAAAACTATGTCAGTTTGATTCCTAAGTTCAGCTCTTTCTATGACCCTCTACTCAGAGTCATCCATAACTTCATAAAATGCCATAATTTGTAAATGCTCTCTTTAGCTAATACTCCTAACTTTAAGAGATTTGTCATTTGAAGCACCATTTTTAGTTTATTCAGAATTATGTATAACTCAGTTTTATAGTGATATATGCGGAATTCATTCCTTTTCTTTATACATATTAATAAGCATCACTTAGGTATACCTCTCAAGAATGGTGGGAGATGTAACTAGAAACAAGAATCTATTTAGAAATAGCCTGAAGAGCAACAGGCTCTGTTTCAGGGCTCAGACGCTCAACATATGTCAGGATTAAAACAAACAAACAAAGAAAACCACTGTCTTCTGTTAAGTAGTACAAAGTACAGAAGCACTCTGATACAACATCTGGCACAAGTGAGCAGTCACCTGATCACATAAGAGACATCCCCAGGCACTCTAAGAATTTATTCTAAAACTACTGATCAGACACAGATTGAAGGGGTATCGGACATAAGGAACTTTTAGTTATTTGTTTCAATTCTAAGTGTGGCAAGTGTGGAGAAAATTGAAGGAAAGCACTGAACTGAAAGCATTGGTAGAAATCTGAGTGCTAAACCTGGGGAGGCTGTTCAGTTCAGTTCAGTCGCACAGTCCTGTCCAACTCTTTGCAACCCCATGAACTGCAGCACACCAGGCCTCCCTGTCCATCACCAACTCCCGGAGTTCACCCAAACCCATGTCCATCGAGTCGGTGATGCCATCCAGCCATCTCATCCTCTGTCGTCCCCTTTTCCTCCTGCCCTCAACCCCTCCCAGCATCAGAGTCTTTTCCAATAAGTCAACTCTTCGCATGAGGTGGCCAAAGTACTGGAGTTTCAGCTTTAGCATCAGTCTTCCAAAGAACACCCAGGACTGATCTCCTTTAGAATGGACTGGTTGGATCTCCTTGCAGTCCAAGGGACTCTCAAGAGTCTTCTCCAACACCACACTTCAAAAGCATCAATTCTTTGGTGCTCAGCTTTCTTCACAGTCCAACTCTCACATCCATACATGACTACTGGAAAAACCATAGCCTTGACTAGACGGACCTTTGTTGGCAAAGTAATGTCTCTGCTTTTCAATATGTTATCTAGGTTGGTCATAACTTTCCTTCCAAGGAGTAAGCGTCTTTTAATTTCATGGCTGCAGTCACCATCTGCAGTGATTTTGGAGCCCCAAAAAATAAAGTCTGACACTGTTTCCACTGTTTCCCCATCTATTTCCCATGAAGTGATGGGACCAGATGCCATGATCTTAGTTTTCTGAATGTTGAGCTTTAAGCCAACTTTTTCACTCTCCTCAACAGGCTTTTTAGTTCCTCTTTACTATCTGCCATAAGGGTGGTGTCATGTGCATATCACTGATGTCAAAGTCAGTTTTGACAATGGACAATCATCCCCTCCTGTCTGGCCCCATTTCTATTTCACAAATTAAATAAGAGGTTTGGCCCCTTTCAGTGGTCTTCAACCCCAGCTGTGTGTGCTTAGTCGCTCAGTCATGCCTGACTCTCTGAAACCCCATGGACTGTAGCCCGCCAGGTTCCTATCTATGGGGATTCTCCAGGCAAGAATACTGGAGTGGGTAGCCTTTCCCTTCTCTAGGGGTTCTTCTCAACCCAGAGACTGAACCCAGGTCTCCCACATTGCAGATGTATTCTTTACTGTCTGGGCCACCAGAGAAGCCCTCAACTCTGGCTATGCACTGAAATCTCTCATGGAGCTTTGAAACAATATAGGGTCTGCATTGTAAATCAACTACTCTTCAGTAAAATTTAAAAACAAACAAAATATAGAATCCAAGTCAACCCAGATCAATAAGATTAGGCTCTCAGATGGTGGGACCCAAGCATTGACAACATTTTATTAAAACCTCCCCAGAGGATTCTAATGTGTCAGTCAGTTCAGTTGCTCAGTCGTGTCCAACTCTTTGCAACCCCATGAATCGCAGCACATCAGGCCTCCCTGTCCATCACCAACTCACAGAGTTCACTCAAACTCACGTCCATGGAGTCGGTGATGCCATCCAGCCATCTCATCCTCTGTCGTCCCCTTCTCCTCCTGCCCCCAATCACTTCCAGCATCAGGGTCTTTTCCAATGAGCCAACTCTTAGCATGAGGTGGCCAAAGCATTGCAGTTTCAGCTTTAGCATCAGTCCTTCCAATGAACACCCAGCACTGATCTCCTTTAGGATGGACTGGTTGGATCTCCTTGCAGTCCAAGGGACTCTCAAGAGTCTTCTCCAACACCACAGTTCAAAAGCATCAATTCTTTGGCGCTCAGCTTTCTAAGGGACTAAAATTCTCCAGGCCAATGATGAGTTCTGTGTGGGAAGTTTATGATGCTTTAGCTAGACCTGTGGATGGGATCTTGATCAGAAGACCTAATCATACTGATTAAACCTCATCCTACTTTCTTAAGTCTATTGGA
This sequence comes from Bos indicus x Bos taurus, assembly GCF_003369695.1. Lineage (NCBI taxonomy): Eukaryota > Metazoa > Chordata > Mammalia > Artiodactyla > Bovidae > Bos > Bos indicus x Bos taurus. The sequence continues at coordinate 16,773,077 of NC_040087.1, read as the reverse complement.
ACTAGCTCATACCAGTGCTTAAAAATTCTCCAACCTTTCAGAGCAGTTGAGTTCTACCTCTCTCCCTATTGCAAGAGTCTTGAATAAAGTTTTCCTTGCCCATATGACTCTGTCTAGTGAGATTTTTCTTTAACAAGGAGTTTGAGTTTCTAGTGATACTCACTGCAGAAAAATGCAGATGAGCTGAGTGGTCTCTTTTCAGGGAGATTCAGAAGCAGAACATATAAACCAAAGATCTCTCTCTTGCTATCAATACCACGTCCCAGGGCCCAGGTTCATCTCTAAAAGACCTCAGCATCTCTGAGATTTTAGATCCTCTCGGGCCCTTCCTTGTCATTGATATTATTTTGGATACTTAAGTCTGCACTAATTCATTTATTAATGTTTATTCAACATCCATACACATCACCCAACAATGAATGGGACCTTCTATGGAAATCTTACCAAAAAAAAAAACAAAACAAAAAAGAGAGAGAGAGTCCCTTGGACAGCAAGGAGATCAAACCAGTCAATTCTAAAGGAAATCAACCCTGAATATTCATTGGAAGGGCTGTTGCTGAAGCTCCAATACTTTGGCCACCTGATATGAAGAGCTGACTCATTGGAAAAGACTCTGTTGATAGGAAATGTTGAAGGAAGGAGCAGAAGGGGGCAACAGAGGATGAGACGGTTGGATGGTATCACCAACTCAATGGACATGAGTTTGAGCAAACTCCAAGAGATAGAGAAGGACAGGGAAGCCTGACATGCTGCAGTCCATGGAGTTGCAAAGAGTTAGACACAACGGAGCACCTGAACAACAGCATTTACTACTCCCTGAGGTGCAGCATGGAGAGCAGAAAAACTGGTTAAAATTAAATAAAAGAGAAAGAGGGTTTTCTATGTATTGTTAAGTCAAAATAAGCTCAATGTGCAATTTCTCCCTTGACACTAAGCATAAACACCACTATCTGCATATTGCTCCAAGACCAACTTGGGATTTGAGGTAGGTTGTTCCTCCTCTTTGTGCTGCAGTTTCCTCAGCTCTAGGATGAAGGCACGGTACTGGATGCTCTTATTTTTTGCATTATAAACATGATTTGTCTTTTATCCCAGCAAAACAGAAGGTGACCCTGGAGAAGTATTCTGGCCTGGTGACCCTGGAGATGTATTCTGGCCTGGGAAACCCCATGGACAGGGAAGCCTGGCAGGCTACAGTCCATGAGGTCACAAAAGTCAGAGTCAGACAGGACTTAGTGACTAAACCATCAACACCACCAACAGAACGTAAGAGTGAAACAGAATCAAAGGGGAGGTGGAGGAATTCGGCCTGAGATTTCCCTTAGCTGAACCCAGTGATGACATGAAAGGCATTCTCAATTTTCCAAATGAAGTACCTTCTCAAAGATTAGAACAGAGAATCTCAACCTTGACTACACGTTAGATTAACCTACAGAGTCTTAAAACTGATTCTCGGGTCCAGCACCCCAGTATCTAATTTAATTGGTCTGGAGAGCAACCTGCCTGTGGATCAGGTTTTTTTTAAAGCTCTTCAGATAATTCTAATACGTAACCAAGGGTGGGAACCACTACCTGAGAAGATGGAATTTAAATGCCTTAATGCATTTCAGAGGTGCTTACTTCTAGTGTTAAACTAATGGAAGAATATGTAGGAATGCACATCTAGGAGTAGCAAACCGCATTAATATTGTTAGTAGTGTAAGTGAAGCAAAGAAAAAAGTGGGCGTGATGATGAACCAAAGGATGATGGGCTGTACTAAAGAGAAGACGACAATACACACAAGCATAAAACGGCATGCCCAGCAAGGGTAGGCTGCAATAGAAGAGCGGAAGGAAAAGAGGAAGCTGTGTGCATTGAGTGTCCACTGTATTAGCCATTCTGCATGTTTCCCTATTTTTTGACATCCCCCAGAGACAGGTGTGATGAGATAGCCATTGTTATCATCATCTCACCATTTGGAAAGTGGCTCAGTCACATTATATAACTTCCCGCAGGGTTATCCAGGGCCCATGCTTGTACTAAAAATTCAGGTCCATCCAAAACTCATAGTCTATTTTGTCCAGATTATTAATGAAATGACTAAGAACAGACTTGGAATTCATCAATTTGACAACTACTTCTTGCCACAAAATAGACACTCTTATCATGTGCTGGCACTCAGACCACTGTCTATTTTTCAGCGTCTGGACATGGCCAAAAGAAAGTATGTTAATCTGATAACTAAGACTTGGCAATTTCTTATCAAAGTCAGCTAGGCCAACTCAAAGACTCATTATTTTAAGAAGAAAATTTGTAGTTCTACTACATAGATGTTATGTTTATAACTTAACTTTGATCATCTTCACAGATGTTGAGTTTTTCCTTGTTGTTTTAAGGTTGGCCTGTTAATCATACTTACACATATAGGTGATGTGTTTTTGCTATTTGACTTTTCTCAAATTACTAGTTTCAAAATTATTTTCTCAATTAGACCGTGAAATTTTGTTTCCTTCATTCAGCTTTCTTGGATCTATGCATGTTGATCTAATCATTTAGGGTCACAAGCTTCCAAGTAACTGCTTTTGTGCCTTTCCTCAATAGATATTCTGTGCTCTTCATCAATACATATTAAGCTCTTAGGCTATATTTCCTTCCAGCCACACTTTTTAATCTAACATCTAAGCCCCTTTGGTCATCACCCAACTCCTCATTTGTCAATGTCACATCAATGGCAGCTCTTTCCCCTGGCAAATTTGTAAATACAAATTCCATTCTCTCCCCCTCTTTAATGAGTCACAATTCATTCGGGTCTTCCTCTTATCTTCTTTCTGCAAACCAGAGACCTACAATCTGAGTCCTATTGTGCCATGCTTTTTCCGTCTAATTTGCTCTGTGCCGTACTGGTTCAGCTTTTGGCTCTGCACTAGGAGAGATGGTGTTTTGGGCCCCCTTTCATTCTTCAGAGAAACAGAAGCAATTTAACTTCCTTCTCTGATTCATAGATGCTTTCTCACGCTTAGGGCTTTTGATGTTCTGTTGCTCACTCGATTCAACAAATAACTGAACATTCCCAAATTTACTTGCTGGCCACCTAACTCCTTTGTCAGGGAGTGTATTTCCCTAGCGCTTTCAATACCTGACATTCAATTAAAAGTGGGACACAGAGGAGAAGCAGGCCATGGTGAGCAGAGCCTCTTCCTCCAGCGCTGTCTTTTTTGATTAGTTGGCAGCCAGAAAAAGGCTCCCGGATGCCAGCTTTCAAAGTCCCTGAGCTAAGAACAAGGGAACAACTGGACAAAGTGATAATTCCGCTTCCTGAAGGGGCTCCAGGCATTGAGCCAGGGAAAATGAATGCCATCATATTTAATAGTTTAACCCAAGAGAAGTTGAAAGGGGTAAGGGAGGTTGGCGAGTTGCTAGAAACTGGCTGAAAGCCAGTCCATCCCTGGATTCAATCCTAGACTTGCCAGCAACAGGTAAAAAAAAGTCCTAGAAAGGCAGTGGTCACTGTGGGTTAAAGAACACTGGATCCTTTTCATAGAGTCTGTACAGTAAAGGAGCTCAGATTCTCATACATCATGAGAGAGGGAAAGGGTTTCCCTGGCCCTTTTCTCTTCCACAATGGAGACTGAATTTTCCTCCAGTGAAGCAGCTTTAGGGCTTCCCAGGTGGCGCTGGAGGTCAAGAACCCACCTGCCAACGCAGGAGACAAGACACAGGGGTTCAATCTCTGGGTCAGAAAGATCCCCTGGCAGAGGGCATGGCAACCCACGCCAGTAATCTTGTCTGGAGAATCCCATGGACAGAGGAGCCTGGGGGGAACTACAGTCCACAGGGCTGCAAAGAGTAGGACACGACTGAAGCAACTTAGCACACACGCGTACACGCAGGCAGGAGATTCAACTAATTTAAGAGAAGGCAATAGGCCATTTCTCACTATCCATGCCTACCACAAAAGCATTTGTGAGTGTTCAATACAAAACCTAGAAAACAAGTAATCAATACATTGTATTATTCTTAATTAATTGGCTGCAGTGAGAACAAGTTCCTTGTAAAATTAAGATAAAAATACTTCTTTATAAAGTTGTGATGAGAATTCAAAGATTAAAAATGCCTATAAAAGTAATCAAAATAATGTTGACAAATACTCGATAAACTGGAGCTACTCTTAACATGTATGCATATTTCTTTTACTCTTTTATTTAGGAGCTAATAAAGTTCTGGAAGCAAACTCAATAACAATAACCCAAAAAATGTCCCCAGTGATAAGAAACATCAGCCACACTGTAGTCTGTACTGCTCATTCAAACCTCACTATCTCACATCCTGACTCTCCAAGCAAAATCATCAAAACATCTCCAGTTCCGGAAACTCTATCCCCTAGATTTTAAATGGTAAGAGATAAAGGTCCCAGGGAACAACAGCCTTTAAGAGTATAAATAAAACAACAACAAAGTAAGTAATAAGGAAAAGCAATCAAAAGCAGAGGGATGAAGGAGCCCAAAAGAAAGCACCATTAACAATGCCAAACTCTGCACTGATGCAGGATCAAATAGGAAAGTGCTTTGGGGTCTCTGGATGCAAGGTGCTCCATGGATGTCAACAACCGCATTATTCTTGCCTTTACTACAGTGAAGAATGAAGTCACATGAACAGAGGGCACGTGATCTCAAAAGCTCTGTATCTGCCCGTGGCAATTTTCAAACTAATCTGCACAGCTCAACTCTGTAAAGAAAAGAAATAAAATACGTCTTAAATTACCCCATGCATAACACACTTTGGCGGAAGCTGATGGTTAAGCCCATGTCCTTGTTATTAGCATGTGTTGCTACCCCAGCTCCAACTGTCTGAGGTCTTTAATCACTGGGAAAATTAATCTCACAACAAGTTTGTTCACAAGAGAAAGAGGCTGCCATGTGACAGCTATTATGCAAAATATTAACCAACACAAAGTACATGACCATTATTTTTGTTTTCAACAAATGTTGACTCTAAATTGTGTTAGATGGAGTTAATAATAGCATAGTTCTTTGGACAGAAGAAAATATATTGGCACACGGGAATACTTCTATTAATCATCAGATTGGAATGATCATTTCAGAAGCCTGTTTGGAACATTTTATTAGTATCTAGCAGAGAAAGACAGGTAAACTCTGAAAGCATTTTACAGTGATCCAAAATGAACATTTATTAAGTGTTACTTCTGAAGACAGAAGTACTTATTTCAATATCTCCAAAATTCTTAATGTGTATATACCAAGCTGCATAAAAGGTCAGGTGACCTTCCCAGAATAACAACTCCCAGTTAATAGCAAAGGTGATGGTAGCAAGCCTTACCTGTATGACCATACATACTCCCATCACAAGAGAAATACAGGCTGGAACTATGAAGGGATTGCAGACTACTGCACTATAAATGGCATTTCTAATTTTGTTAAGAATGCTGATTCTTTATTTGGACTAAAGTCTACCCCAACTTACTTCCCCTGGTGCTTAGCTAGTTATGACATCATTTAAATATCAATAGAGTCAAATCAATATTTGTCATTGTTATGTTAAATGAGAACAACAGAGAAAATATCAATAGTGACTTCTTAGCTGTCCAAATGGGCCAATTTTGCCAAAAGACACTTTCTAAGAGCATTGAGTTATCTTATATAATCCTCTGATTATATCATCAAACTGAAGGGATCTCTAAGACAGGGCATGGTGAACATAGGGACATGTATAAGTGCATGTAAGGGACATATAAATGCCTGTCGATGCTTTTACTTTTTATTTACTAAAGGGTACACAGGACTCTTGACAGTTATCAAATTTATAGATACAGATTCACATGCAATTGTAAGAAATAACACAGAAATTCTGTATACCCTTCACACAGTTTGCACATCTTGCAAAACTATGATACGATATAACAGGGATACGGGAATTGTTAGAATCTACCAGACTAATTCAGATTTTCCTTGTGTTCAATGGTGTGCATATGCATGTCACATTCTATAAAATTCTATAACATGCATAGGTTTGTGTATCCACCGCAACTTCTGATTTTTTTTTTTTGGATGGATTATTCTATTTTTTAATTGGAGTACAGTTGCTTTACAATGCTGTGTTAGTTTCCACTGTACAGCAAAGTGAAGCCCTACATGCATACATACATCTCCTCTTCCTTGGGTTTCCTTCCCATTTAAGTCACCACAGATGTTTTCTTTTATAATGCCAACCACCTAACCCCCAACCCCTGCCAACACTCATCTGTCTTCCGGTTCTCTAATATTATCACTCCTAGAATGTTATACAATTGGCTTTTAGAGTCAGCATAATTCCCTTGAAAACAGACGCACGTCATTGGTTGTCTCACTAGTGCGTTCCTTTTTATCACTGAGTAATATTTATCTGGGCTAAATGCCCAAGAGTGGAGTGGCTGGGTCCTATGGTGATCGAATGTTTCTCTTATAAACAAGGGCCAAACTTTTCAAGTGGCTGTACTACTTTAAATGTCTACTAGCATGTACGAGTAATCTAATTTCTTTACATCTTTGCCAGAATTTGGTGTCACCAAGTTTTTAACTTTTTTTGACTAGGAATTTTCTTTTTAATTTAATAATTCTTATCATACAAACAAGACACCTCTTTATAGAAAAATCAGAATACAAAGAAAACAAAACTTGTCATAATTCTACCAGTCATTGATAACTACTCTTAATATCTCTTATTATCCTGATATATATTTCTAAAATCAGTGTTAACTTTTAACAAAGTAGAACCTGCCATTTGTGACCTTTTTCATCTCTTAACAAATGTATCATAAAGCCTTTTCATACACAATAACTCCCTGGTTGTCCAGTGGTTAGGATGACCGTTTCACTGCAGAGGATGTGGGTTTGATCCCTGGCTGGGAAACTTAGATCTCACATACAGTGAGATGTGGCCAAAAAATATATAGACAGATACAGATATACTAGAGCTATACTATATTATATTGTTGGCTACATGATAGTTTAAAGAGTAATTTCTGTAGACTGTCTAGCTCTCTAGCAACTAACTATTTAGAAACTTGGTAGCAACATGTATAATATTTTCATTTCTGGGTCTAGTGGAATTGATCCATTTATCCAGGCATGTAGTGATATCTCATTGTGGTTTTAATGTATATTCCTTAAGTGTTTCATAATGTTGAATGTCTTTTCATGTGCTTATTTGCCATCTGTATATCCAGTGTGGTGAAATGTCTGTTCCTGTGTTTTGTCTATTCTCTAATTGGATTGTAATTTTACAGTTGAATTTTGAGAATTCTTATATATATACATATATATATGAATATACACACATGCTATTTTTGTAAGCTTTGGAAGCATTAAGCCACTAAAAATGCTACAGTGAACAGTAGATCTTACGGCTTTGAAAGAGCCATCAGGTCATCTGCCAAACTACCTCCTCTCTCACAGGCAAGGCTGCTAATGTTCACTGAGCATATAACCAACTGGGCCCCGGCAGAGCACGTGGCCTGCCTGAGTCGGGCATTGTTAGTGGATGACAGGGTAGACTTGCTGGTGATGGAGAAACCACCTCCCTCATTTCCTCCAGGGCCCCGGGACTACATCTGCAAAGTTGAGGTGACACTGATGCCGTCTCCAGAAATCCTAAAATCCAAGTCTATCCAGAAGGTCATTTCTTCTCAAACTCGTAATGACACTGGCCGAGCAATCAGTGTCATCTGTCCCTGGTGGCAGAACTGACTGTTCTGGTCCATAGCTTCATGCCTCTCACCAGAGCTGGATAAAATAACAATTCATAAATTGAAGAGCTTCTGTTCCACGGCTCAAATAATATTTTATCAAGTAACACTGACTCACGCTCCTTAGAATACAATGAATGTGCATGACAGAGGCAAGTTCTGAGAAATTTTAAATAATGTCATTTGCAACAACACAGATGGACCTAGAGACGGTCATACCAAGTGAAGTAAGTCAGACGGAGAGGGAGGAGTATCGTATGGCACACCTCATACGTGGAGTCTAAAAAGAAACCACTCAAATGAACTTATTTACAAAGCAAACAGACCTATGGACTTAGAGAACAAACTTAATGGTTGCCAGAGGAGGGATCGTTGCAGAGTTTGGGATGGACATGTACACTGTGCTATAATTAAAATAGATAACCAGCAAGGATCTTTGCTGTATTCTACTGGTTAGAAGCACCTCATAGATTCCACCTGCACTCAAAGGGGAGAGTTATATAAGAGCACATTAGTTTTCTGACAAAGGTCCCTATAATCAAAGCTATGGTTTTTCCAATAGTCTTGTATGGATGTGAAAGATGTGAGAGTTGGACCATAAAGAAGGCTGAGTGCTGAAGAAATGATGCTTTTGAACAGTGGTGTTGGAGAAGACTCTTGAGAGTCCCTTGGACTGCAAGGAGATCAAACCAGTCAATCCTAAAGGAAATCAACTCTTGAGTATTCATTGGAAGGACTGATGCTGAAGCCGAAGCCCCAATACTCTGGCCACTTGATGCAAAGAGCTGACTCATTGGAAAAAGACCTTGAAGCTGGGAAAGATCAAAGGCAGGAAGAGAAGGGGATGACAGAGGAAGAGATGGTTGGATGGCATCACTGACTCAGTGGACTGAGTTTGAGCAAACTGAGGGAGATAGTGAAGGACAGGGAAGCCTGGCATGATACAGTCCATGTGGTTACAAAAAGTCAGACATGAGTGAGTGACTGAACAACAGCAAAATAGTTCATTGGAAGTGATCTACTGATGTTTAATTATAGGGGGGAACCTTTCTTTTTTAATATCACCCAGAAAGAATCAAGACCACCAAGTCCACAGAGAGTAAAGTTACATTTAAGGTAGAGCTGCTCAGTTTTCAGGGTGGCAGGTAGGATGGACACAATCAAGAAACCGATGCAGGGGCTTGCTGTCTTAGGGATGTGTCTCATCTGAATCAGCATGAAGGGGATAAAAAAGGCAATTTTTTCACTCAGTGTTTGGGGAAACAACATAGTTCAGTGTCCATTTTGTAGGAGAGTAAAATGACATTGCACAGGGTTAAATAATTATGTTTCCAAACATCTTGACAAATTCAGGGATATTTCTGCTTTATCCTCTAAGCCATTCCCTCCAATCCCAGTTCTTCTACAGTGTCTTGTCTTTCTCTCTCAAACTTCAAAACGAAAACAAGTCACTTCTTCTCTCCTCCCTCAACATTCTAATGAAATATTCTGACATTTGACAACAGTGATGTCATCTAGTTAAAATTCTTACCACAGGGAGTGGAAGGAAGAATGAAAAATGTGTCTTAATATGAAGGATAATTAAGCCTTCTTTCTTCATTTTAAAAGAAACTCATGATGTCTTTTGATAACAATCTGTCCCAAGAAATGTCTCCATCCATGTTTCTTCATCTGGTTATGAAACCTGCAGATTTCATTTATAAAGGTTCCAATATCATCACTCTGGGTCACCCATTCCCACAGTTTCAGCCTTCTGTGTAGATATCCTCCAAGTGAAATCATGTAACCTGAACATGCATGATCATTGCACTGGCATGACCTTACCATATATGTGTTACTGATGCTTCAAAAGCAATGTATCTGAAAGAGCCCCTCTCTTCATCTTCTAATCTCTCTTGCCTTCACTATTCCTGTTAAAAGGACCACCCTCCTCCCCATTTCTCAGATTGAAATTCTGTCATCTTTATTTGCTCCCTCCCTCTGGGGGATTTTTTTTCCTTCCATCCAAACCTCTGGAGTGTTTTACCAGGTGTCCTAGCTCTTGCACCCCAAGCTCCCACCTCCTCTCCTGCCCACCTTCCTTATCTCCTGTTGTGGAGTTTATTTCTCCTTCCACCCTTCCTTCCGTTCCTTTTATCATCAATTCTACCCACGCTACTTCCAACATGATCTTTTTAAAAACACCTCACATCATGGCATGACCCTATTGAAAAGCAGTGAATAGCTCTCTAAACCATAGGGAAAAAATTCAAACTCCTTGGACAGGGGTTGAAAAATCTTCAGAATAAGGTACCGACTTATCCCAGCATTATCTTCTGCAGTAATTACACTCCCACTGTGTCACCCAGTCACAGGCACTGACTCACCAATCTTGAGCCTGCCTTCACCTGATTTCCCCTCCTGCCTCTCATGCATCTCTCTGCCTGGAAGTCCCTATATCTCTATACGTACATCCTCTCTTCTCCTCATCTATAAGCAGTTAATTTCATAGCCACATGTCTCCTGAAGTTTTCCAGACTTCCTCATCTATCTCCTCATTTTTGGATAGGACATACAGCAGTGGAGCACTTCCATGTCACTCCACATTAAAGAAAATAGAACACAAAGGAGGCCCCTTGTTCTCTAGGACATCAAGAAGTCTTTGATTACATAAAGGTTCCTTTTCAGAAACTTTCCTAGGAAACAATTTCTCAAAACTCACCCTTTTCAAATATTCATTAATTTTCAAATTATATTCCAGGAACCTATTATAGGTGTTAAAGAAACAAAGATAGGAAGTCTGACTACAAGGGACTCAGGATCTGACAGGAAACACAGATAAATAAGACACTATGGTGGGGGTTTAGTTGCTAAGTTGTATCCGACTCTTTTGTGACCCCACGGACTGTAGCCTGCCAGGCTCCTCTGTCCGTGGAATTCTCCAGGCCAAGATACTGGGATGGGTTGCCATTTCCTTCTCCAGGAGATCTTCCCTGACCAGGGATCAAATCCTCATCTCCTGCATTGGCAGGCAGATTCTTTACCACTGAGCCACTATGGGTTGCCACTATAATAGATTATAAGCAAATCAAATAAGTAGATCGGATTATTCTGTTGGGAGATGGAGGAAAAGGGATTTGAGAGAAGGCTTTACTGAAGAAATGACATTTAAGTTGGACTGCAGATGGTGATTGCGGCCATGAAATTAAAAGACACTGACTCTTTGGAAGGAAAGTTATGACCGACCTAGAGAGCATATTCAAAAGCAGAGACATTATTTTGCCAACAAAGGTCCGTCTAGTCAAGGCTATGGTTTTTCTAGTCGTCATGTATGGATGTGAGAGTTGGACTGTGAAGAAGGCTGAGCGCCGAAGAATGGATGCTTTTGAACTGTGGTGTTGGAGAAGACTCTTGAGAGTCCCTTGGACTGCAAGGAGATCTAACCGGTCCATTCTAAAGGAGATCAGCCCTGGGTGTTCTTTGGAGGGAATGATACTAAAGCTGAAACTCCAGTACTTTGGCCACCTCATGCGAAGAGTTGACTCATTGGAAAAGACCCTGATGCTGGGAGGGATTGGAGGCAGGAGGAGAAGGGGACGACAGAGGATGAGATGGCTGGATGGCATCACCGACTCAATGAACGTGAGTTTGAGTGAACTCCAGGAGTTGGTGATGGACAGGGAGGCCTGGCGTGCTGCAATTCATGGGGTTGCAAAGAGTCTGACACGACTGAGCTACTGAACTGAACTGAACTGAAATGCTATAACAACATTTTTGAGCATTTTTTATATACCAGGCACTTTAAATATATTTCTTTCACATGATCTTCTCAATCACCATATGAAGTTGATATTATTATTATTCCATTTTACAGGTTAGAAAAAAAACAAGACTCAGAGCAACTGGGTAATATTGCCCAATCCATGCAGTTAATAAGTGGAATTGGGATCCATACTCAGGTCTGGATAGATCCACAGTCTAGGCATTGGTCATTGCTTCAACCTGAACTCTAGATCACAGCAAACTGGGTGACAATATCCCCACTTTAGCTCCTCACAAGTTTCAATGTTGAGCTTAGCACTGTAAGTTTTCTTACCAAAAAAGTACACTGAAGCACAAGCAACACATGGCAACATAAGCTTTATTGTGTATTTTGTAGAGAAAATTTTGGAGAAGGTCACAGAAACACCCTTCAACTAATAGTTCAAATTTTTCTATTAAGACATTTCTAAGTTCCTATTGATACATCCCTTGTCACCCAGCCACCATCTGGCAGTTTCTCCTCCTCTCTCTTTCACGCTTATGCTCTTCGCTTCTTGCTCCTAAGATATACAGAGCAATTCCACTCAAGCACATGAAAAGTCATCAGAGTGATCAGGAAAAAAAAAAAATTAAATGCCTCTCATGAGGATCCTTGATCTAATATCTAAAATTCTATCTGTAATTTGCTGCCTGGGAACTTACCTCACATGCTAAATATATTTATCAGGAAATTCTTCCTCCAAAATGCCACGCTGCCACCAGAAATAACTCTGGTAAATAAAAATTTCTCCATAGTTCTACAGTATTAGAGTGGCATTCTTATTTTGAAATATATTAACGTGATTTTCTCTAATGCACTTCTGTATATGCAACCTTTCAATCAGATCCAGTGAGGAAGATAAAATCTAAAAACTAGTAGTATAGTTTAACAGATATGAATTTGCTATACGCGTGTTAAAGAATTGAGAAAGCAAAGGGAACACAGAAGTAACAGGAAAATAGTAATTGCAGGAAGCAGCTACCCCCTGTAGGGCTGGAGGAACAAAGAAAAGATCACTGAAGCTCAGAAGAAGGCTCAGGAGCCAGGATTCAGACCTCTGAGGAGGAGGAACAAATAATGCTGGTTCTGGAAGTGTGGAGAGAAACTCACAAGTGGAACTAATTGCCATTGCCCATATTAGAGGCCAGTGCTGGGCCATGTGATGAAACAGGAAGCAAACAGGAAGGAGTAAGTCTCTCCTCCCTTATCCAGTCTTCCAGTCTCCTTCTACAAAGTCCCAGGGGGCCCTAGTGATAAAGAATCTGCCTGCCAATGCAAGATATGCAAGAGATGCGGGTTCGATCCCTGGATTGGGAAGATCCCCTGGAGAAGGAAATGGCAACCGACTCCAGTATTCTTGCCTGGAGAATCCCATGGACAGACGAGCCTGGCGGGCTACAGTCCATGGGGTCACAAAGAGCCAGACACGACTGAATGACTAATGCTTTCACTTCCTTTCAGTCTCCTTCTGGTGCCGCGACTGTTAAAAGACAAAAGTGCTTTTCTCTTTATAATCTCACCAGTACAAATCCTAGTAGAACTAGACATCTTAGGTTCTGAGAGAGAATAGTTTGACAACCAGGAAATGATCTCTCTAGTTAACCTGAGTCAACTACCTGCCTGAGCAACAGAGGCAGCAACTGGAGTAGTGGTGGAGGATAAAGATTTGTACAACAGGGATTCCATGGAATGATGAGATTCATATTTATCTTGTAAAATTTACACAGTGATTTCTGAATCAGCAAGCAAGATGAGAGGCTAACACTGTTTGGAGACAGTGACTCTAGACACTGTCTGGAGAGAAAGATAATTTTCTAACTGCTTTTATCTCATCTTAAGAGATAAGCCTAGAGGACCAGATAATTAAGTTTATCTTTATGCATAGGGTAAAGCTCTATACAGTCAGCAAAAACAAGACCAGGAGCTGACTGTGGCTCAGATTATGAACTCCTTATTGCCAAATTCAGACTTAAATTGAATAAAGTAGGGAAAACTACTAGACCATTCAGGTATGATCTAAATCAAATCCCTTATGATTATACAGTGGAAATGAAAAATAGATTCAAGGGATTAGATCTGATAGAGTGCCGGAAGAACTATGGACGAAGGCTCGTGACGTTGTACAGGAGGCAGTGACCAAGACCAGTCCCAAGACAAACGCAAAAAGGTTGTCTGAGGAGGCCTTACAAATAGCCGAGAAAAGAAGAAAAGCAAAAGGCAAAGGAGAAAAAGAAAGATATACCTATTTGAATGCAGGGTTCCAAAGAATAGTAAGGAGAGATAAGAACACCTTCCTTAGTGATCAAGGCAAAGAAATAGAGGAAAACAACAGAATGGGAAAAACTAGAGATTTCTTCAAGAAAATTAGAGATACCAAGGGAACATTTCATGCAAAGATGGACTCAATAAAGGACAGAAATGGTATGGACATAACAGAAGGAGAAGATATTAAGAAGAGGTGGCAAGAATACACAGAAGAACTATACAAAAAAGATCTTCATGACCCAGATAATCACAATAGTGTGATCACTCACCTAGAGCCAGACATCCTGGAATGCAAAGTCAAGTGGGCCTTAGGAAGCATCACTTCGAACAAAGCTAGTGGAGGTGATGGAATTCCAGCTGAGCTGTTTCAGATCCTAAAAGATGATGCTATTAAAGGGATGCACTCAATATGCCAGCAAATGTGGAAAACTCAGCAGTGGCCACAGGACTGGAAAAGGTCAGTTTTCATTCCAATCCCAAAGAAAGGCAATGCAAAAGAATGTTCAAATGACCTCACAATTGCACTCATTTCACACTCTAGCAAAGTAACGCTCAAAATTCTCCAAGCCAGGGTTGAACAGTACATGAACTGTGAACTTGCAGATGTTCAAGCTGGATTTAGAAAAGACAGAGGAACCAGAAATCAAATTGCCAACATCCACTGGATCATAGAAAAAGCAAGAGAGTTCCAGAAAAACATCTACTTCTGCTTTATTGACTACACCAAAGACTTTGACTGTGTGGATCAAAACAATATGTGTAAAATTCTTAAAGGGATGGGAATGCTAGACCACCTCACCTGACTCCTGAGAAATGTGTATGCAGGTCAAGAAGCAACACTTAGAATTGGACATGGAACAATAGACTGGTTACAAATCAGGAAAGCAGTATGTCAAGGCTATATACTGTCACCCTGCTTACTTAACTTCTATGCAGAGTACATCATGAGAAATGCTGGGTTGGACGAAGCACACGCTGGAATCAAGATTGCCGGGAAAAGTATTAATAACCTCAGATATGCAGATGACACCACCCTTTTGGCAGAAAGCAAAGAACTAAAGAGCCTCTTGATGAAAGTGAAAGAGGAGAGTTAAAAAGTTGGCTTAAAGCTCAACATTCAGAAAACTAAGATTATGGCATCCGGTCCCATCACTTTATGGCAAATAGATGGGGAAACAATAGAAACAATGACAGACTTTATTTTGGGGGGGGGCTCCAAAATCACTGCAGACGGTGTCTGCACCCATGAAATTAAAAGATGCTTGCTCCTTGGAATAAAAGCTATGAGCAACCTAGACAGCATATTAAAAAGCAGAGGCATTATTTTGCCAACAAAGGTCCATCTGGTCAAAGCTATGGTTTTTCCAGTGGTCATGTATGGATGTGAGAGTTGGACTAAAGAAACTGAGCACCAAAGAATTGATGCTTTGGAATTATGGTGTTGGAGAAGAGTCTTGAAAGTCCTCTGGACAGCAAGGAGATCCAACCAGTCCATCCTAAAGGAAATCAGTCCTGACTATTCATTGGAAGGACTGATGCTGAAGCCGAAACTCCAATACTTTGGCCATCTGATGCAAAGAACTGACTCATTTTAAAAGACCCTGGTGCTGGGAAAGATTGCAGGTGGCAGAGAAGGGGACGACAGAGGATGAGATGGTTGGATGGCATCACAGACTTGATGGACATGAATTTGAGTAAGCTCTGGGAGGTAGTGATGGACAGAGAAGCCTGGCATGCTGCAGTCCATGGGGTGGCAAAGAGTCGGACATGACTGAGTGACTGAACTGAACTAACATGAACTTTTGCATAGGATATAAAGAGAAAATTATGTAGATAAAATGATAGCTTAAAGTTTGCTTCTTCCAGATCAGAAGACTGCCGGAGGAAAGAGGGATACTGTAAAAGTGAAAAGATCAAAAACAAAGGCTTTCATTCCCTTGATCCCTCTTGATGTCAAACCTCAAGGGGAGAAGGCAGTGGGAAACCTCAGGGTAGAAGAAAGACAGTTCAAACACACTGTCATTGGAGACACACTCCCTGGGCATGCTAGGGGAAGCCTTGTTCATAGCCATTATCAAATGGCACAGGTTAATGCAGCAGCAATGTGATGGGAGGTAAGTAAAACACTCTGATGTGAGGTGATGAATAGTCCTTGTTTCCATGAGCTCTGTAAGGTACACAGGGAAAGAAGAAGGGGCCACATGCCCCAGAGAGCAGATATGAATGTGCTGAAAGGGCCAGTGGGTAGGCGGGAGCCTGGGGAAGGATAAAAGAAGGCATAGCGTGCTGGGTCATCAAGATGGACATAGAGATCAATGGCTAGAACCACAAACTTAAGGTAGGCTCCAGCCCTTTGCCCAAGTTTGGGCAGAAGAGTAGATGCAGCCCAACAACCATCGACTGAAGAGAGGGCTGCACTCATCTAAAGAGTCTAGAGAAGATCCAGAGGTCACTGTGCCAGTCCAAGCACTTTGAGGGCTCTGTTGACTGGCACGAAGCTTCTTTTTTCCTTTCCTTTCCTTACTCTCCTTTCTTCCTTCTCCCCCATCTCCATCTCCTCCCCGTCTTCTAACACAATATTCTTTAAGTTTAACTTGGCTAAACAGCTTCAATTCCTGACGTATACTGTCACAGACTATGCACATGCAAGGTAAGGAGCAAGGCACAGTTGACCCTTGAAGAGCACAAGCTTGAACTGCACGATCCACATGCAGACTCCTTCAATAAATCTACTGGAAAGTATTTTGGAGAGCTGATACAGTTTAAAAAAGCTCTCAAACCACAAAGCCTGAAAATACAGAATTTTTTTGTAAAGTTAGGTATGCCATGAATGCATAAAATATATGTAGATGTACACATTTTAACATTAAAAAATGTGTTAATCAACCATCTACATTATCAGTAAATCTTCTGGTCAATAGTAGGCTGTTAGTAAGTGGGAAAATTAAAATTAGAAAAATTTAAAAGTAAACTATTGCTCTATCTTTAAATATTGAGTTACAGGCAAGCAAGTTTGTGTCCCCACTATAATATTAATTCATATGTTGAAACACATACTATTATTTTTAACATTGACTCTGAATTTTCAAGAAGCCATGTAATATAGAATTTAGGAGAAGAAACTCTTTATTTTTTTTATTTTTTTTAATTTTATTTTATTTTTAAACTTTACATAATTGTATTAGTTTTGCCAAATATCAAAATGAATCCGCCACAGGTATACATGTGTTCCCCATCCTGAACCCTCCTCCCTCCTCCCTCCCCATACCATCCCTCTGGGTCGTCCCAGTGCACTAGCCCCAAGCATCCAGTATCGTGCATTGAACCTGGACTGGCAACTCGTTTCATACATGATATACATGTTTCAATGCCATTCTCCCAAATCTTCCCACCCTCTCCCTCTCCCACAGAGTCCATAAGACTGTTCTATACATCAGTGTCTCTTTTGCTGTCTCGTACACAGGGTTATTGTTACCATCTTTCTAAATTCCATATATATGCGTTAGTATACTGTATTGGTGTTTTTCCTTCTGGCTTACTTCACTCTGTATAATAGGCTCCAGTTTCATCCACCTCATTAGAACCGATTCAAATGTATTCTTTTTAATGGCTGAGTAATACTCCATTGTGTATATGTACCACTGCTTTCTTATCCATTCATCTGCTGATGGACATCTAGGTTGCTTCCATGTCCTGGCTATTATAAACAGTGCTGCGATGAACATTGGGGTACACGTGTCTCTTTCCCTTCTGGTTTCCTCAGTGTGTATGCCCAGCAATGGGATTGCTGGATCATAAGGCAGTTCTATTTCCAGTTTTTTAAGGAATCTCCACACTGTTCTCCATAGTGGCTGTACTAGTTTGCATTCCCACCAACAGTGTAAGAGGGTTCCCTTTTCTCCACACCCTCTCCAGCATTTATTATTTGTAGACTTTTGGATGGCAGCCATTCTGACTGGTGTGAAATGGTACCTCATAGTGGTTTTGATCTGCATTTCTCTGATAATGAGTGATGTTGAGCATCTTTTCATGTGTTTGTTAGACATCTGTATGTCTTCTTTGGAGAAATGTCTATTTAGTTCTTTGGCCCATTTTTTGATTGGGTCGTTTATTTTTCTGGAGTTGAGCTGTAGGAGTTGCTTGTATATTTTTGAGATTAGTTGTTTGTCGGTTGCTTCATTTGCTATTATTTTCTCCCATTCTGAAGGCTGTCTTTTCACCTTGCTAATAGTTTCCTTTGATGTGCAGAAGCTTTTAAGGTTAATTAGGTCCCATTTGTTTATTTTTGCTTTTATTTCCAATATTCTGGAAGGTGGGTCATAGAGGATCCTGCTGTGATGTATGTCGGAGAGAAGAAACTCTTTAGCTAGACCACCTGCCCCAAAATCTGAGCTCCTTCACTTCTTACCTAGGTGGCCTTTGATAATTTGCTTAACTATGCTTCACTTTTCTCATCTTTAATAGAAGTAATAACAGTTCCTATTCAACTTTATATATGTAGAGCTTTCAGAAAATTTCCTGCACACTGTTCAATAAATGCTATTATGATGCTAATGATGATTTATCAGGAGCCTTATCCGAGTTGTAATCATCATCCTTTATCACCTCCAGGTTGGAAGGGTGGCACAAAGCATAAAAGATACGAACTCAACTAAAAGGGGGCCAGCTCTTTAAGATCATCACCATACTCCACAAGAGAAGTTAGTTTCTCTGAGTAACCAACATGGCAGGATCTGAGAGTCAAAAGAGGTCTTTTCCACCCAGATGTAGTGGGTTGGCCAAAGGGTTGCATAAGACATTACAGAAAAACCCAAATAAACATTTTGGCCAACCCAAGTGGTACTAGCGGTAAAGAACCACTAGATCTTCCTGAGTCAGGAAGATCCCTGGGGAAGGAAATGGCCACCCACTCCAGTACTCTTGCCTGGAGAATCCCATGGACAGAGGAGCCTGGCAGGCTGCAGTCCTCGGAGTAGTACATGACTGAAGTGGCTCAGCACATGCAATAGAACGGAACCACCAAAAACAACAAAAAAGCAGGTGAGAATTCCAGGTGCTGCTCTATCTGCACCTGTCCCTTTCTCATTATTTCTAAGTGTTTAATTAAGAAGGACCAAATGCATTTCAAATCTACAAATGAGATTAGAGGCTTCGTACTGTAAAAGTTTAGATGCTGGAATTTAGATGGTCCTGCAGAGCATTCCTGCCTTCTGTAATTCAGAGCAGTGGCAACAATGGCAAAGCCATTAGAATCATATCCACTCCCTGGCATTATTCAGTTTTATCTTCTGAGGAGGAACAAAGGCCATAGGGTTAAGAGGTGGCAGTACTCCTCTCACTTCATTCTCCCTCCTAACAGCTATCACTGCAGGTAAGTTAGTAATAAAACACAAAGGGACTCTTCTGAATGGATGTATCTCCCTTGGAGCCTAATTGATACCATCATCTTAGAATTGAAAGGTATGATATAATCAGGAAAAACAGTGTTCCATATCTGTTCCAATTTCTTCTGATTTACTGCATTTTAAAAGTAATTTAAGACAAGGTTTGCTGATTGCAGATTTTTGTGTGTGACAATTCCCAGGTGGTGCAGTGGTAAAGAATCCGTCTGCCAATGCAGGAGACACAGGAGATGCAGGTTTGATCCCTGGGTCGGAAAGATCCTCTGGAGTAGGAAATGGCAACCCACTCCAGTATTCCTGCCTGGACAATTTCATGACAGAGGAACCTACGCCATGATTCGGACACAACTGAGCATGCACACGCACACAAGAACCATTCTTAACTGTTTCATTGAAAAAAAAAAAAAAAAGCAAAGGAGAACTTTTAAAGAGTTGGACCTCATTCCAAAGAAGCCTGAGATAGTCACATGATTTTAGCAAGACTCCTGCCCAGCCCCCCCCCCCCCTCGCAGCCACATATCGTCATCTGCTTTAGGATTAATCTGATTCATTTCCTTTCTCTCTGTTTATATCAGCCACCTAGAGGCCATCCAGACTCCCAGGTCTTTCCTCAGGTCCCAGACATTATTTCTGGAGACGTCTCAGCATAAACACAATATCAGACACAGCATCAGCCCTACCCCAGCACTCACTACCCTCTTTCTTTTCTCCACACCACTTCTCAGCACCTGACTTACTACAGGCTTGTTTGTCTGCCCCTCCACACTAGACTTAAGCTTTACAAAGGCAGGAAGTTTTGTCTTGATCACTGATATAGCCCACAATTTAGTGTCATGTAGATGGCATATAGTTTGTTGAATAAATGAATGAGTGAATTCACCCCTCCTGTAAGAGTGGAGATGACTCTAGAATTGATCTCCCTTCTCCTTTTCTCTGGTGGACAATTTCACTGGGTAGGCAGAGGGGAGGGAAAGAAATGCCATAAAGTTGGGAAGATCATCCATTTTATTTTTTCCCAAATTTAAGATCTTTTCACCTCTAACCTCTGAGGGTCTCTGAGTTCCTTTGTGACTTGATTAAAGGGATGATTCTAAGCAGGAAAGTCAAGGTCTGTGCATATACATGGCCATAAATCAGGCTTTTCTGCATTAAAACCCTTCTGTAACTCCTTGGGTGAAAGCACCCTAACAAGTAAAGCCAAATATTTAAATGTAGGAAAGGCATATCCACAGTAGGAATACTCAAGAACAATGAGAGTGCTTGATAAAATCTCCATGCTAAAGCTAGAGTCTGACTCTGCATTTGAACAGACAGTATAACTTTGATTCAATTCAGTTTTTCCATCTATAAAATAGACTTTTCACTTTTAACTCACAAAGACACAAGAATTTGATGTAGGACTTTCACATTCTGATTTGGGGAAATTCCATCTTGCTGACATTTTACATCAGAGAGAGTCTTTATAAAGTCTATTATACAAAATCTTAATATTGTCATTTGATCATGTTACAGACTTGATAAGCCGCGCTAGATAATGTGGCCAGGCTAATTTGGATGGGATACAGAATAGGAAGGAAATGTTCAGTCTTGAGAATGGAGTAACTTTAGGTATTTAATTAATATGCTGATTCATTTCAGATTCTGGAAGCAGAATATCATCTGCTTACCAGCAGTCCAGGACGATACTCAGAGACACAATGGTGGATAGTAGTGTAAGAGTTTCAGGCAGGTACAAGCAAGACTGTCCTGCTAAACTTCAGATTTCCTTTCCTAAGCATGAGGAACTTTCCATTCTAACCCATAGAGCTCCAAGAAGTAAAGGGAGAAGGATGTTTATGGAAAGCAACACTTCCCGCCTACTGCTGTTTATTTCTTGCAGAGACAGCTTAATTAGTGTAACTCTGACCCTCTTCACCCTTATACTTTGCTAACGTTGGTTAAGTGAAGTGACTTTTCTAATTGATAAATTTGGGGACAATACTGGGTTGGCCAAACAAGTTCATTCTTTCCATAAGATGATATGGAAAAACCTGAACGGCCTTGCTGGCTAACCCAATAGTTGGGGAAGCTTGACCTAATAATTTTTCCCCTTGGGAGAGAGCTGCCCTACATAGCATCACTCTATAAACTAATCAGAGGCTGAATTCTGCAGAGGTAGGCCTGTCCTGGTCAAGCTCCATCTTTAACAGTAAGAGAAAACCTGGCCAATCCAAGGATTTAATTCAGGCCCGTTGTTTCTTACACTAAGCTATTTGCCAGCCAAACTCCATCTTTACCTGTTTCTCACATGGTTCAGAATCCAAGCAGCAAAGAGAGTTTTATGTATCATGACCTCAACACCTTATGTTCTCTTTTATTCATTCCATTTTCTAGTCAGTCTGAGCTATTAATTGTTCTCTATACTGCATCAAAATGTCTTTGTTTTCATCTCTTTGCCCCTACTGTTATTTCTGCCAAAAGAAAATATTCTTTTGTTTAGTTGCTGCATCTTCAGAAATTGTTTTCATACTTCAAGACCAATGCAAATACTTCCTTTTTCAAGATAAGCTATCTGCCCTCAGAGACGCTGTCTTTTGTTTCTGTTTTATCTCTAGTGCCTAGCATAGTACCTGGCACATATTAGATTGCTAAATGTATTAAGAACTGTTGGAATAAAATGAGTTGGGTATTAGGAAACAGATGATCTCCTGCTTAGAAAGGATTCAGGCATCAGTTCCAAGATAATTCATGTTCTTACCTTCAAGAAAATCAGTCTGAGGATAAATACGTATAAACAAAAAGCAAAAATCCATCACTTTCTCCTTTAAAGTATGATTTTTTTTTAATGTATGTGCTTCATATCCTCAAATAAACCCTAAACCCCTTGAAGAAGGGCAGAATTCAGAATGCATTATATTATATATTGTAGAAAATGTGTATCTTTCAACAAATAAATAAATGCATAAGTTGTTAAAGTAAAAACGACTTTCCAAAACTCTGAGGTTTCATTAAGCTGCTACATCAATGAATGCTATAACCAACATGAGCAATTCTCCTTCTCTACTCACCACCCCAAGTCAACAATGGATTCAGTCCTAAAATTCCCAGTGAGGTCAAGAAGTGAAAAGTTGAATCAAAGGCACTTTCTAATGTACCTGATGCACACTTCAGTAACAATCATGGCCACTTATGATGGGAGGCTACTGGATATTCTACTGGATTCTGTCAGGCCTAACCTCATATTCAGGAAGTTTCATTACCTCCCGCCCTCTTTGGTTCATATGCTGTGTGATTTCCTATTAGTGAGGCTGTATTCCCTGACTTTAAGTGTGAGATGTGTACAGCTGGGCACCAGTGGTGATCCACATGATGATGATGAAATGCATGTGTCATTATTTCTCTTGTCTTATCAAAAAAAAAAAAGAAGAAGAAGAAGAAGAAGCTTGAAGAGCTAAACTGTAGGTATTTGGAATTTTATGAGAGCACTCAGGACATTAGGGATGTGTCTATGCTTTAAATGTGTTCTTTGGAAGTGCTGATACTCAGACCCAGCTTTTGAGTGTTTGTTCGCTAGAAGACATGCACTGAAGCACTCAGCATAGTTTTATCTGTAATAGGCCAAACCTGGTTACAACCCGAAGGTCCATCAACTGTAAGTTAATGAAAGCATTGTGATACATTTGTAGAATGAAATACCATACAAGGAGAAGTGTGAACTACTGCTACACAGTTCAGTTCAGTCGCTCATCGTGTCCGACTCTTTGCGACCCCATGGACCACAGCACGCCAGGCCTCCCTGTCCATCACCAACTCCCACAGCTTACTCAAACTCATGTCCGAGTCAGTGATGCCATGCAACCATCTCATCCTCTGTCGTCCCCTTCTCCTCCTGCCTTCAGTCCTTCCCAGCATCCGGGTCATTTCAAATAAGTTGGCTCTTTGCATCAGATGGCCAATGTACTGGAGTTTCAGCTTCAGCATCTGTCCTTCCAATGAATATTCAGGACTTATTTCCTTTAGGATGGACTGGCTGGATCTCCATGCAGTCCAAGGGATTCCCAAGAGTCTTCTCCAACACCACAGTTCAAAAGCATCAATTCTTTGATGCTCAGTTTCTTTATAGTCCAACTCTCACATCCATACATGACCACTGGAAAAACCATAGCTTTGACTAGACAGACCTTTATTGGCAAAGTGATGTCTCTGCTTTTTAATAGGCTTTCTAGGTTGGTCATAGCTTTTCTTCCAAGGAGCAAGCATCTTTTAATTTCATGGCTACAGACACCATCTGCAGTGATTTTGGAGCCCCCAAAAATAAAGCCTTTCACTGTTTCCATTGTTTCCCCATCTATTTGCTATGAAGTGATGGGACTAGATGCCATGATCTTAGTTTTCTGAATGTTGAGCTTTAAGCCAACTTTTTCACTCTCCTCTTTCGCTTTCATCAAGAGGCTTTTTAGTTCTTCACTTTCTGCCAAAAGGGTGGTGTCATCTGTATATCTGAGGTTGTTGAGATTTTTCCCAGCAATCTTGATTCCAGCTTGCGCTTCATCCAGCCTGGTATTTCTCATGATATACTCTGCATATAAGTTAAACAAGCAGGGTGACAATATACAGCCTTGCGGTACTCCTTTCCCTATTTGGAACCAGTCTGTTGTTCCATGACCAGTTCTAAGTGTTGTTTCTTGACCTGCATAAAGATTTCTGAGGAGGCAGGTAAGGTGGTCTGGTAGTCCCATCTCTTGAAGAACTTTCCACAGTTTGTTGTGATCCACACAGTCAAAGGCTTCGGCGTAGTCAATAAAGCAGAAGTAGATGTTTTTCTGGAACTCTCTTGCTTTTTCAATTATCCAACAGATGTTGGCAATTTGATCTTTGGTTCCTCTGCCTTTTCTAAATCCAGCTCGAACATCTGGAAGTACCCAGTTCACGTACTGTTGAAGTCTGGCTTGGAGGATTTTGAGCATTACTTTGCTGGCATGTGAGATCCTATGAATGATAAGCTATCAACCAACAGATTGTACCAGCACAGATGTTTAAGTTGTAAAAGTCAGATGCTTTATGTACCTGTAGAAATGCCCCATAAAACCTCTTGTTCACAAAAAAACAGGAAGGGGGATCTGAGATGACAAACTAAGAACTTCCAGAGTAAAACTTTTATTTCCTGAGCAGGAAAAACTATAAAACAGTGAGGCTTAGTTTGAATCTTACACTGAGAGGTAATCCAATTTAGTTTTTCTCTCTAGGATTTCAGAAATTCAAACAGGTTTAAATAATTTCTTAGCCCCCTTTATCATAAATTGTATATAGTGAATACTAAATAGAGAAGGCAGAGTTTAACCTGAAAATGCACAGCCCCAGTGCAGAGAGTTTTGGAAACAGACAACTGGAATTGAAACATTTGAAAATCACCGTAGATTCAGAGAGCATCCCCTTAAGCTCTGGAAGAAGGGGGCCCTGCTTCACGGTCCACAAGTCACATGTCCCCATGACTTGGAGGACTGCTCTTTAAACTTCCTAGGACTCCTCTGGTGTCAGGGACAAATGGCAGCCATCCTGGCACAGCACCACAAACCCAAACCCATTCCTTCTTCTTAGGGCATCCTCTGACCTTCCACCCTGTATGGAAGGTTGACCAAAGCCCCAGGAAGCTCTGTGGCTTAGGCCTGTGGGGTCACCCTGGGACTCCATGTTCAGCCCCGTTTGAGGAAGGGAGGGCCATGCAGGCAGAGTATTTCTTTTCTGGGATTGATATAGGGCCTCCTGTAGAGAGCTGACACACTGATTTAGGGTAACTTACATTTTTTTATAGAGGAAGATCCCCCAAAGGAGGAAATGGCAAACCACTCCAGTAATCTTGCCTGGAAAATTCCATAGACAAAGGAGCCTGGTGGGGGGGTCTATAGAGTCATTGGGGTCAAAAAGAGTCAGACACAACTGAGCGGAAAAACTGCTTAGAGACTGGGCTCCATAAACTCTAGGAGCAACCCTGGCTTCAGAAAGTTCAGAAGATGTTTTTTCCCCTGACTTCTAATATTGAATATATAAAACACTTGGCAATAGAGAAGTGCATGGAATTACTAACAGAGAGAAAAGATAGAGGCGGAAGAAAAAAAGAGATTGACTTCAGGTTGGTGCAAAATGACAGTGATATGGGCACTATAGTGTCCATTTTACAGATAGCAAAACTAAGGTTCAGAGCATAGCTTAGCCCTTGTTAACACAGCCATTAATCACCTCCACCATCTCTAGGATGTAACTGGACCAATCTTAGATTCGAGAAGCAAACACTGAATCAGAAACAGAATGATGCAGAAAGATATCTAAACATTCGACAGACACGTTCTACACCCCTGTCTCCATGGAACATGACAGACACTCCTGTCACCATGGGAACCCAAAGACCTACAAAGACATGGCTCGACAGGCGATTCTCAATAGGCCATTTTCATAGCTATCCTGTAGCAGTGTTACTCTCCACACGCCATCCTTTTTTGTTCTGGACCAGAGTGACTTGATTAAACCATCACACAGGGTCCCACCTGGACCTTCAGACAGTGGACAACCCCAACTGGGATCACCAATATGGCTCCAAATATGTTTTTTCCTTAATTTTATCCTAGACACACTGAAAAAAATGCATGCTTTGTGTCACTCATGATTTTTTAAACTAAAGAATCCATGTTAAACCTATATTAAAAACTCAAAGAATATTACAAGGAATGAGCCTGGAGAAAAGAACTACTTGAAGGTAAAACTCAGAGAAATTAGCTAATTAATTATACAACTGACTTAAAAGGTGCCTGAAAGGTAAAGAAGCCCAGAGACTGGAGATAGTTTTCCAGGAATCATGTGTGGGTCGAATAAAAATTACTTCTGCATAGTGAAATTAAGTTAGAGCTAGAAATTTCTGAGAGGAAACAGCCTTTAGAGGATAGCTTAATCTTGAAACATTTATCACCTGAGTAGGAGAGGAGACAGAAATGCCCTGTGGGTGGCAGTGACTTAGGTTAGGCGACTCCATGGCTCTCTCCCCAGTTTTATTTTAACCTTAGCAGGCAGCCCAGTATAAAATAGAAAATTCCTTAAAAAAAAAAAAACACCTTTCAAACAGTCCTCACAGCTATATTCTGAAGGATGGCATCCTGTTGCCTTTTCATTTTTAAGCCCTAAACCTTCCCCCACCCCCAAAATCAATTATTCATGAAAACTTTACTAAGCAGTTGCCTGTCCCAGCAGTAAGTGTCTCTTTAAAGTTACTCTGCTGGATAATTAGACTTAATGCATACAGGAGCAGAACTAAGATCATTTGTGTTACAATGTTTTAATAATGGCATTTCCTTTTTACTGTGTAGACATAATGGGCTTCCCAGGTGGCACAGTGTAAAGAACCCCTCTACCAATGTAGGAGACAGAGATGCAGGAGATATGGGTTTGATCCCTGGGTCAGGAAGATCCCCTGGAGTAGGAAATGACAACCCATGCCAGTACTCTTGCCTGGGAAATCCCACGGACAGAGGAGCCTGGCAGGCTACAGTCCATGGGGTTGCAGAGAGTCAGACACGACTGAGTGACTAAGCACACACACGCATGTAGACATAATACGTATGAACTCTTCTAACTTTTCAGATCAGGTGCATCTATTTCCCTATTCCAGATCTAACATAAAGAATATTCTTGAGCCATTTAACAAACCAAATCATTTCAGCATGCTTTTAATAAAGAAAAATATTAAAATAATGAGGCATTAGTACTAATGATCAATAATTACTTTTAAAAATTCTGAAAAAAAAAAATTTAAGTCTAAAGTGCCACAGATAAACGTAAGAAATACAAACATACGTACAAACTAGTATCTGATTTACCCCTATGATTCATAACCTTTGCGTAGTTTAATAACAGTGCTCATTTCCAAAGCTAAAAAGGAAAGATTCAATACTCTGTCTTCACTTTAAAGAAACCCCAGTTGAATCAAGCATCAGTTTCAGTTCAGTTCAGTCACTCAGTTGTGTCCGACTCTTTGCGACCCCATGAATCACAGCACACCAGGCCTCCCTGTCCATCACCAACTCCCAGAGTTCACTCAAACTCACGTTCATTGAGTCGGTGATGCCATCCAGCCATCTCATCCTCTGTCGTCCCCTTCTCCTCCTGCCTCCAATCCCTCCCAGTATCAGGGTCTTTTCCAATGAGTCAACTCTTCGCATGAGGTGGCCAAAGTACTACAGTTTCAGCTTTAGCATCATTCCTTCCAAAGAAATCCCAGGGCTGATCTCCTTCAGAATGGACTGGTTGGATCTCCTTGCAGTCCAAGGGACTCTCAAGAGTCTTCTCCAACACCACAGTTCAAAAGCATCAATTCTTTGGCACTCAGCTTTCTTCACAGTCAAACTCCACATCCATACATGACCACAGGAAAAACCATAGCCTTGACTAGATGGATGTTTGTTGGCAAAGTAATGTCTCTGCTTTTGAAAATGCTATCTAGGTTGGTCATAACTTTCCTTCCAAGGAGTAAGCGTCTTTTAATTTCATGGCTGCAATCACCATCTGCAATGATTTTAGAGCCCCAAAAAATAAAGTCTGACACTGTTTCCACTGTTTCCCCATCTATTTCCCATAAAGTGATGGGACCAGATGCCATGATCTTAGTTTTCTGAATGTTGAGCTTTAAGCCAACTTTTTCACTCTCCTCTTTCACTTTCATCAAGAGGCTTTTGAGTTCCTCTTCACTTTCTGCCATAAGGGTGGTGTCATCTGCATATCTGAGGTTATTGATATTTCTCCCGGCAATCTTGATTCCAACCTGTGCTTCCTCCAGCCCAGCGTTTCTCATGATGTACTGTGCATATAAGTTAAATAAGCAGGGTGCCAGTATACAGCCTTGATGGACACCTTTCCCTATTTGGAACCAGTCTGTTGTTCCATGTCCAGTTCTAACTGCTGCTTCCTGACCTGCATATAGGTTTCTCAAGAGGCAGGTGAGGTGGTCTGGTATTCCCATCTCTTTCAGAATTTTCCACAGTTTATTGGAATCAAGCATAGCTTTTAACATAGGTTAGACATAGTTCAGGATCACAAAGGAACTTACTCTCAATTCCATTTAGCAGAAGACACTAGCTGCATACGTAAAACAAGTACATACCAAGTTATGGTTATTCTTCTAAGTTCCCCAAACAACTCTCCTGGTATTTATGGAGCTTCATTTTATTCTGAAGTAAATGTAACTCTCCTCATATGTAACCCAAACTCACCTTTTGATGAAAATGGCTGTAACTGGCATGTTTAAATTTCTCTCCTCGCCCTCCATTCTTTTGGGTGAAACACGTGACTCAGAGATGAGAGCTCTATTGCCACGTTCAGTAGAGACTTTTAAAGAGGCATCAGATGGCTGAAGTGACACTGAGGAAGAACTATAGGAAAGGAGCATCGCCCCACTGGCCGAGCTCACACTCCAGCTCCCCACTACACCTGCAGCAGACTATCCATCTATCATTAACCGATGTGAAGCTGGATCCCCTTAGGAATGCAGTGAAGTACTGAATTTGCCTCAAGGACAACAGCGGGGTAAGAACTGCAACTGTTCATGGCTGATTCTGGGATTTGACGTGATAAACACCATGGGAGAGACACACATGGGAAATTAGGAGAATGGAAAAGGAGCAACTAATCCCAATAAATACTAACTGTTATGAATACATTGGGAGACTTCCCTGGTGGTCCATTGGTTAAAAATCTGCCTTACAATGCAGGGAGCTCAGGTTTGATCCCTGATCTGGGAACTAAGACCCCACATGCCCCTGCTGTGGTGCAGCTACTGAGCCCACGCGCTCTGGAGCCTGCCTGCCGCCACTAGAGAAGCCGAGCGCGGCAGCGAGGATCCCATGTCCTGCAACTAGGCTGAACACCAGCCAAATAAATATTGCCCCAAAAAAAGAGCTTACTAAATGTTGATTTGCTAGATGGGTGGAAGTTTTAAAAAAGAAATGAAGACATGGGGGGAAGACTGCTCGGGGTGGGGGCCCTGAAATGGGCCTTGGGAGTTTGGAAATGACAAAGCCAAGTGTTCATGCTTGAGTTTCAGATACAAAGATTAATCTCAGTCACTAAATAATTATAGAAAAGGGATCAGGAGAGATGATAAGTTTGGCAAGCAGACAGTCACTCAAAGAGGTCAGCTAGTTGCAGTGAGAGACCCTGAGGGGGAACATGGGAGGGAAGAGTTCAGCCCCCTGGGGATGTCAAGACCCTGGAGGGTCTTCCCCCCAGGTCTTCATATCATCTTCCAACTACACATGCCCTAATGTGCCCTAATCTCCTCTTATAAGAGCACCGGTCGTGTATTCTGGATCTCATTTCAATGTCACACCTCTTTAAAGGCCCTATCTCTAAAAATAGCTACATTCTCAGAGATTGGGACTTCAGTACATTATGATTTTAGGAGGGACACAATTCAGGCCATGACAGATGACCAAATTCTGACTGAGTTTTAAGGGTGTTTATCCTGAGATTAAAATAGTACTCTTCCTTGACTGTATGTAAATTAATGGGAACAATAAAGTATAAGCATCTAAGTAGGCTGACTGGTGTAGACAAAATTATGAGGAAAATAAGACCTTTATATTTTCATACCTGTATATGGGAAATGTATAGATCTTTTCATTTTCTCTGAAGGAAAAAAAAAAAAGTACATCTTCAAGAGACAATGAGTAAATCTCAAATAAAATGTTCAAGTAAAAGAACTCCAAGTGAAAAAAGCAGATGAAGGCTAGACTTGTGGAGAGCTTTGAATACAATCTAAGAAATGTGGAATTGGTAAAAAAGGAAGGTAGGGACATTTTTTTCTTTTAAACAAAGGAGTACCAAGAACCAAACAGTTCTTTTCTAAGCTTAAATTGATGGGTGGGTTGGTGAGAGAAAGAATTGGAATCTCACAGAAAAGAGAAACCAAGCAAAGAGAGCGTAAATCAAATGGCAAATGTGCAAAGACCGGATGGGGATGATGGAGAGAAAAAAAGAGAAAGTAGATTAGATTTAATAATGAGTTGGAACTCAGGAACTCGTGATAAGAATGAATGAAATTTAACGCCAAAATTTAAGCCAGCTTATTCATTGCCACCTTTCATAGCAAACAGTGTTTCTGTTTTTCCATTTTCAATACCTAATTAAATTGTCACTTGAAAAATATGGAACAACAATTTCTGTTGTTAGATGTCTGTGTATTAACTGATTTGCTTTTGCAGAGCAGTGAATACTATTTAGAGAGATAGCTATATTTCCCCCTCAGAATGATCTTTCCTTTGGTGAAATGTTAAATTACTCACAAAAACTTACTTATTAAATTGGCTGTAACTGCCACTGTTAAAATATGATGGCCAACATAATTGGCCCAAAAGTGACCGCTAATGTCTCGTTCATAGGGAACATGCAAATTAATTGTATTGTTTCCAGTTCCAAAGCTCAACACTTCCATTACCCATCAGTCAGTCCCTGTCGGCATAGCCTCTCTCTCACTAGGCTTACTTACGCCATGACTGCAACTCCCTTCTTCCTGAAATAACAGTGCTGTGGCAGGAAGTAACTGCCTCAACCTAAACAGTGGGAGTTTATAGCCTCACTGCCATGGATTTAGGTTCCAGGTGCCTCAGGTAAAACTCACAAATCATAGATGGCTTCATGACTCATCCCTTTCACTTCTTCCTCTTCTAAACCTTCGCAAGGGCATACACGCACATGCACACACACACGTGCATTGCTCAACACTGGCCCAGCTCACTTTGAGCATCTGGCTTGGCTTCCTCACTCAGAACTTCTGTTTTTCTGATATTATAACTCTGCCCTAACTGTAGCCCACCTGATTAGAGCCCTTCTGACTTGAACTGCTTCTGACAACTCCCTTCTGCTAAAAGCTGGATGCTGTACTTAATAATCGTAGGCACCCATTAAGGTCTTTCCAGGAACTGTTACAGGGAAAAGCCAATTATGACTCCATATTGGATCTGTTTCTTTTACTCTAACCTTTGCTTCCCATTGCTTTTTTTTTTTTTTTCACTAAAACGATACTCTCCATACATAATAGCCTGCCTTGGGGAACTCTGCCCCTATGCCTAATGTTATACCAAATGCCTTTGTTCAGAACCCTGTGCACCTGTGGATGGCTACAGGAAGCAAGAAATTAACACATCTCCTCCCTGATCACCTGACCTGCCTCCTGAGAAACCTGTATGCAGGTCAAGAAGCAACAGTTAGAACCAGACATGAACACTGGACTGGTTCCAAATTGAGAAAGGAGTACGTCAAGGGTATATATTGTCACCATGCTTGTTTAATTTATATGCAGAGTACATCATGAGAAATGCCAGACTGGATGAAGCACAAGCTGGAATCAAGATTGCCAGGAGAAATATCAGTAACCTCAGATATGCAGATGACACCACCCTTGTGGCAGAAAGTGAAGAGGAACTAAAGAGCCTCTTGATGAAACTGAAAAAGGAGAATATAAAATCTGGCTTAAAACTCAACATTCAGAAAATGAAGATCATGGCATCCAGTCCCATCACTTCATGGCAAATACATGGGAAAACAATGGAAACAGTGAGAGACTTTATTTTGGGGGGCTCCAAAATCACTGCAGATGGTGACTGCAGCCATGAAATTAAAAGATGCTTGCTCCTTGGAAGAAAAGCTATGAAAAACCTAGACAGCATATTGAAAAGCAGAGACATTACTTTGCTGACAAAAGCCCATCTAGCCAAAGCTATGGTTTTTTCACTAGTCATGTATGGATGTGAGAGTTGAACTAGAAGAAAGCTGAACACCAAAGAATTGATGCTTTTGAACTGTGGTGTTGGAGAAGACTCCTGAGAATCCCCTGGACTGCAAGTAGATCAAACCAGTCAATCCTAAAAGAAATCAATCATGAATATTCATTGGAAGGACTGATGCTGAAACTCCAATACTTTGGCCACCTGATGCAAAGAGCCGACTCACTGGAAAAGACTCTGATGCTGGGGAAGATTGAGGCAGGAGGAGAAGGGATGATAGAGGGCAAGATGGTTGAATGGCATCACTGGCTCAGTAGACATGAGTTTGAGCAAACTCTGAGAGATAGTGAAGGACAGGGAAGCCTGGCACGCCGCAGTCCATCGGTCAGAAACAACTGAGAGACTGAAAGACAGCAACTTCTCCCTGAGGTTGGCCATTCCAGTAGATATTTCAAGATTAATGGCTTTTTTACTTCCTCACCTCCCACCCTGTTCTAAGAAAGAACATGGCATCCAGACCCCATAAGATGGTTATTTTGAGACATCAGTCTGCTATCTTCTCAATCTGCCAGCTTTCCAAATAAAGTCCAATTGCCTGCCTCAACACCTCATCTCTTGGATTTCTTGGCCTGTTGTGTGGCAAGCAGAGTGAGACTGGACTTGGAACAGAATGGACCAGACCACAACCACCCACCTGAACTTCATTTCCTCGGCTACCAGAGCTTGACTCAGACCACCACGCTTACCAAAGTAGACATTCTTAAAGGTTCAAAAATATTCAAAAGCAGAGACATCACTTTGCCAACAAAGGTTCGTCTAGTCAAGGCTATGGTTTCTCCTGTGGTCATGTATGGATGTGAGAGTTGGACTGTGAAGAAGTCTGAGTGCTGAAGAATTGATGCTTTTGAACTGTGGTGTTGGAGAAAACTCTTGAGAGTCCCTTGGACTGCAAGGAGATCAGCCCTGGGATTTCTTTGGAAGGAATGATGCTGAAGCTGAAATTCCAGTACTTTGGCCACCTCATGCGAAGAGTTGACTCACTGGAAAAGACTCTGATGCTGGGAGGGATTGGGGGCAGGAGAAGAAGGGGACGACAGAGGATGAGATGGCTGGATGGCATCACCGACTCAATGGACATGAGTCTGAGTGAACTCCAGGAGTTGGTGATGGACAGGGAGGCCTGGCGTTGCAATTCATGGGGTCGCAAAGAGTCAGACACGACTGAGCGACTGAACTGAACTGAACTGAAAGGTTCAAAGCAAACTGATTTGATTGTACTTCTTTGATACATCCTTAGGAATTAGATCATATCCCATACAGACTGGATTTCCTCCTTCTTCCCCTTGAGTTTTTGTTTCTAAGCTCTCCAAGCTAAGCCCATGTGAATTATAATACTAATTCATCCTGAAATTTCAACACAGTTGGCTTCACCAGAGAAGGGGAAAAGTTCATGCTCCATGTATCCACAACTCTAACTTATTCTAAAAATAGCCACAAAGCTATCATTATGGTTAGTCAGGTAATCAATGTAAGGAAATATGAACAAACCTGAGGCTTAGTTGACAATTCTAAAACCCTTAGGGAATCCATAAATTCGCTGTCTTCAAAACTGCAATAAATAACATGTCAGATTGCAGTTAATGAAAGGACAAACAACTCACATTTTTCATTATGGAAACATAGTTCATTGGTTTTTAAAGGGAATCCTACAAATAACCAGTGACAACAATCTGTTAAAATTGTCTTGACTCTAGAAATTAATTTAAAACCTTCAAGAGTGAAAAATTCTAAAAATTAGTTGTCACAAAGTGTCCCCATGTACTCTGTGAGTCTATTTTACTTTATCTTAAAGTAATACTTATGTGACTAACCAAATCCACTTGGCTATATATTTTCTTATGGGAAAAAAAAAAAAGCTGTAATAAAGCAGAAAGACTAGGAAGTTGGAATAAGAAGATATAGTGTACCTACCAGTGTTCAGTTGAAAATAACCAAGTCCATTCTGGGAAATGTAAGCAGACAGGGAATTTGTAAAAGACTTTTGAACTGACAGAATCTCTGTGGGTTCTGGAGAACCAAACATACTTGCTACACACTCTGACACATTGGAGCTTGTTATTTCTCAGCCCCAGAGAACAGCTAGCAATTCTCCCAGGTGTCACCACTGGACTAACCCCAGAAGCTTGGCCGTGGCGACCCTACACACTCAGACCCACCCCAACGTCACTTCCTCCCTGCTCACAGCCACAGCGGTTCCTGTCTGTATCCTTCTTACACAGCTTCATCAGTTTTGTAGAACCTAAGCCACTTGTCTGCGCTGTAAACAGGAAGGGAATCCGAGAAATCGTTGTGGGAACAGTCTGGAGTGAGCCAACCTAAAGTATCAATCACAGTCTGTTCCTTTGACAGTTCAATGTCCTTTCACACTTTCTTATAATTAAACTTCCAAATAATAATAAAGCAAAACAATGCTTTTGCTTAACTTTATGCAATGTTGGCTTAGATGAGTAAAATGATGCTTACCTCTTTTTTAAAATTGGTTTTTATTGGAGTATAGTTGCTTTACAATGTTGTGTCAGCTTCTACTGTGCAGCTATACATGCACAGTAGAATCAGCTATACATATATATATATATACTCCCTCCAAAATTTAAATAGTTGTTCATAGCAACACTATTTATACTAGTGAGGACAAGGAAGTACGCTGAATGTCTACAATAGTGAGGATATGGAAGTATCCCTTATGTCTATCAACACAGAAATGGATAGAGAAGATCAGTGCATGTATGTGTATATATATGAGTGTGTGTGTGTGTGTGTATAAAATGGAATATTACTCAGCCACTAAAAGGAATGAAATTAGGTAGTTTGTAGAAACATAATGGATCCAGAGGGTGTCATATAAAGCGAAGTAAGTCAGAAAGAGAAAAATAAGTATCAAACTCTTACCTCTTGCTGCTGCTGCTGTTGCTGCTAAGTTGCTTCAGCCGTGTCCAACTCTGTGAGACCCCACAGACGGCAGCCCACCAGGCTTCCCTGTCCCTGGGATTCTCCAGGCAAGAACACTGGAATGGGTTGCCATTTCCTTCTCTAATGTATGAAAGTGAAAAGTGAAAGTGAAGTCGCTCAGTCGTGTCCGACTCTAGCGACCCCATGGACTGCAGCCCACCAGGCTACTCCGTCCATGGGATTTTCTAGGCAAAAGTACTGGAGTGGGGTGTCATTGCCTTCTCCATCTTACCTCTTAAACCCTTTCAAAAAGACCTATGGTCTTATCAATCCCTGTATCCATCTCATGTAGTTCTCCTCTAGTCTAGTACAATCTTATCTTGATACTCTGTAGGCTAGTGACTAAATTATGCACATGCACAATTTACCCGTAGGGGAAAGAGTGATGGAAATGAAAACTTTGAGCCTGTAAGTTGTCTTCCTTGAAGCTTTGGACCCCAGGAAGTAGGATCCAGCCCACTGGCCAGTATTCCTTGTGCATCAGAACTATACTGTGAGGGATGCCTCCAGGTCTGCCCAAGCTAGCGCTTCATAGGCACCTCCCACCTGATAACCTCAGCTGATCATTTAAATGGCCACCACACCCCTAAACCCCTGTGTCTCCCACTCTAATACTGCAGGACCTTCATGACATTCAAACATGTCAGATCCCAAATCCCATATTTCCAATTAATAATCTTGGTCCCAATTACTAAGTTAACCTATAGATTTGGACACACTGGTTCTACCAGGTCCTAGCTCCATTAACTGCTTCAGGTTTTTGGACAATAAAATGGGAACAGCATGGTATGGTTTTTTTGATGATTAAAAAATATGGGA
This sequence comes from Bos indicus x Bos taurus, assembly GCF_003369695.1. Classification (NCBI taxonomy): domain Eukaryota; kingdom Metazoa; phylum Chordata; class Mammalia; order Artiodactyla; family Bovidae; genus Bos; species Bos indicus x Bos taurus. The sequence goes on along the minus strand of NC_040087.1, from coordinate 16,737,337 downwards.
AAATTCCTACTATAATGAAATGAAATTTATCTGATGGGTTGCCATCAAAATAATTGTTTTGGGTGGACAGAACATAGAATAGGTGAGGAAAACAGATAAGATACTGGACTAGAGTACAAGGAAATGTTATAGCAGAAGTTACAAGAGGATACTCCTGAGGGAGATTGTTTTAGCCAGTTCAGCTGCTATAACAAAAACAGCATAGATTGAGTGGGAAAAACAACAGTTCTGGACCTAGAAGTCCAAAATCAAGGTGCTGGCAAATTAGGTTCCTTGTGAGACCCCTCTTCCTGGCTTGCAAATGGCCACCTTCTGGTTATATCCTCATATGACCAAAAGAGACAACTCTTAAGTCTTTTTCTCTTCATTTTTTTTTCTTCTTCTTTTTCTTCTTCTTACAGGCCACTAAGCCCGTTATGGGGGCTCCATCCTCATAACCTCTGTTAAACCTAATTACCTTCCAAAGACCCCAGCTCCTAATATCATCCTACTGGGGTTAGGGCTTCAGCATATGAAGTTTGAGACGGAAGCATGCAGTACCTAACAGACTTGATGAGATAAACCACACGCAGGACAGCACTGCTGTTCAGGAAATATAGTAAGAAATAAGCCAGCCTCATACATTACAGGAGCCCTTGAGAGAATCCATTTTACAGAACGGTACAACGACCACAAGAAGCAGTGATCTGGAGGCATTGCCACATAGCAGCAACAGGCTGACCCTCTGGAGTCAGATAGAAATGCAAACCCCAGCTCTGCAAGTTACTAGCTTTATGATCAGGGGTGCTTCAGTCTCCTCATCAGTAAATTTTAGACATTTTAGCAAAGCTGCATGACAATCATGAGAGACAGTGTATATAAAATGCAATGCCTGGCATGTGGAAGATACACAATAAATATTTTATTAATATCCACATCTATGTTTTAGGTACCATGTTAGGTTCTTCACAAATCAAGTGGCAAATGTGAAAACGGGGGCTGGGGATCACTTCAGTTGTGTCCAACTCTTTGCAACCCCATGGACTGTAACCCACCAGGCTCCTCTGTCCATGGGATTCTCCAGGCAAGAATACTGGAGTGAGTTGCCATGTCCTCCTCCAGGGGATCTTCACAAGCCAGGGATTGAACCTACATCTCTTACGTCTTCTGCATTGGTAGTCAGGTTCTTTACTATAGAACCCAGGAAGCCACCTGGGAAGCACACTCTCATAAGAGTCTAGGAAAATCCTGTGATAGTTTGTTATCATTGACACGGCCATTTTACAGATGAGGAAACAGAAAAGCTAAGTGGCTTGCCCCAGATATCAGCTAATAAAAGGCTGAGTTGGGATTCACACACCAGTGACCTTACTAAAGAGCTTGGATTCACCTGATAATTTCTTTGTCCTCTAGAAAAGGGCAGATATAAGAACTAGAATAGATTATCTTAGCCTCATTACAAATTCTAATCTAAAACATCAAAAAATATTTACTTAATACTCTCTAAACAGTAAAAAAGGAAGTATTATGTTGGCCCAAAAGTTCATTCAGATTTTTCTGTAACATCTTATGGAAAACCCAAATGAACTTTTTGGCCAACTCAATACATAAAGCAGTTTCAAAAAAACTTTCTGTCAGTAGCAGATACAAAGTAAATATTTCCAGACCAAAAGGTAGAACCCTCACTTAAAGTGAAGTGAAGTCGCTCAGTCGTGTCCAACTCTTCGCAACCCCATGGACTGTAGCCTACCAGACTCTTCCATCCATGGGATTCTCCAGGCAAGAGTACTGGAGTGGGGGTGTCATTGCCTTCTCCAAACCTTCACTTAACCTGGGGACAAAAGCCACTAATCCAAGATGCTTAATTATTAAGGAAGACTAAGAAATAAAGAAAGAAGACAATTTGGGGCACAAGATGGCTGCAGAACAGTCCCATAAGGGAGGAGTAGACACCTCAAAACACAGTAAAATTCAGTGTAAGGATTTTCTAAACTGAAACATTTAGCAAAGGATAAAGATGATGATTCCCTGAGTTTATCACAGTGTAAGAACTAGAGTGAGTAGGAGCAGACAGAGAGGCTAGTTGGAAGCCCAGAGAAGTGGAGCAAACCATAATAGAAACTCCTTACAGCAAAGCAAGCCATTCCTAGAATACAGAACTCAGCCCAGGCACTGGCTGGCACTTTCACGGCAGCTTTCTCTGTCTCAGGGGAGCAATGAGACTGAGGCTCATTATGGAAGGGCCTTAGGACAAGGAGTGGGCTTCCCTCGTGGCTCAGCTGTAAATAATCCACCTGCCAATGGAGGAAACTTGGGTTCGATCCCTGGGTCCGGATGGTCCCCTGGAGAAGGGAATCTTCACTTCAGTATTTTTGCCTGAGAAATCCCATGGACAGAGGAGCCTGGCAGGCTTCAGTCCATGAGGTCTGTAAATGAATCAGCTGTGACTGAGCAACTTCACAACAAGAGTAACTCAGAGGAGGAGGAGGAGGTGCATCTGGTTCCCACTGACAACTCTCAGACCAATTGGCACAGCAACGTGGAGCCGAGGGGCTATACAGCTTTGCCTTCATGGCCTTGGTGGGCCTCAGAGTAGATGATCTCAAGCAGAAAAAAGTGTGATAATCCAGATCAACAATTAGCCTGGGTGAATACATGTGAATGCAGCAGCAGCAAGGCAGTGAAATCGAAGCTGTCCCTTTAAACCAGGCAGGGGAAAAACCCAATAAACTGTAAAAATTGTGAGGAAGATGACCTTCTCCTCCCTTATGCCTAGAATTAATTTGAAGACTGTCAGACTATAAGTCAATTTTAAATAGGTTATGAATAGTCAGATCGGAGGGGGGAAAATGAAATGTGCTTGTATGAAAGTTTACTCTCTTTCAGATCAAAGGGCAGACACTAAGAATATGGCGGGGTGGGAAACCCTGGAGGAAAAAAGATTCATTTACCAAAGACACTAGTTTGGGAAAGAAGAGGTGGGGAAGAAGAGATGTTGTCTTACTGTCAGGCAGTGTTCTCCACCATACTTTGCAGTATCTTCTGCCTCTGATGCCTTAATCCCCAGTTGGTAGTAAAGTGAAAGTGTTAGTCGTTCAGTTGTGTCTGATCCTTTGGAACCCCATGGACTAATAGCTCGCCAGGCTCCTCTGTTCATGAGACTCTCCAGGCAAGAATACTAGAGTAGGTAGCCATTCCCTTCTCCAGGGGCTCTTCCCAACCCAGAGATTGAACCCAGGCCTCCAGCACTGCAGGCAGATTCTTTACCGTCTGAGCCACCATTCTGGTTAATCTGCTATCAATAAGAGCAACATTTAGTCATCAGTGGAAGAGCTTTAAGTACTCTTTTCCTTTTGATGTCTGTACTGATCTACTTTCCATCAGTCTGGATTCCTGAACAAGAAGAGCAGAGAGCACAGCCTATGACAGTATGAGGCACAAGGGAAGACAGGCCATCACCATCTGAGCTGAGATTTCAGAGCTATTTGTTACAGCAGCATAACCTACCCTGAATGAAAGCAGAAACTGGTACCAGGAATATGGTGACCCATATTATAGAGGGATAACATTTGACAACATGATCATCTATGATAGTTTGGAAAGCTAACATATTAATACTTAGTGAACATGTTGAGCTTCCCTAGTGGCTCAGATTGGAGAAAGCAATGGCACCCCACTCCAGTACTCTTGCCTGGAAAATCCCATGGCGCAGCAGCCTGGTAGGCTGCAGTCCATGGGGTCGCTAGGAGTCAGACACGACTGAGTGACTTCACTTTCACTTTTCACGTTCATCCATTGGAGAAGGAAATGGCAACCCACTCCAGTGTTCTTGCCTGGAGAATCCCAGGGACGGGGGAATCTGGTGGGCTGCCGTCTCTGGGGTTGCAAAGAGTCGGACACGACTGAAGTGACTTAGCAATGACTCAGATGGTGAAGAATCTGCCTGCAATGCAGGAGACCTGAGTTTGATCCCTGGGTTGGAATAATCCCCTGGAGAAAGGAATGGCTACCTATTCCAGCTGGGAAATCAGCTGTGAAAACAGTGACTATAGAAAGCAACATAATAATAAACTCTAAGAATTATCTTATTCTCTTCTTACTCTTGCCTGGAGAATCCCTTGGACAGAGGAGCCTGGTGGGCCACAGGCCATGTGGTCACAAAGAGTTGGACTCAACCGAGCAACTAACACTGAGAACTGAACATGTATCTCCAGAAGTGGTTAGATATCAGAACAGTATAGTATGTTCTTAGCATCCTTAGCTTCATCTATGGGGTGTATTAATTTGCTATCACAAACTGGGTAGCTTTTACAATAGAAAGGTATGCCTCAGTTCTGGAGTTTAGAAGTCCAGGATCAAGGTGTTGGCAGAGCTGCTTCCTCCTGAGTATTTAGAGGGACAATCTGTTTCATGTCTCTGTGCTATTTTCTATTGTCTTAATGACAATCTTTGGCATTCCTTGACTTGTACATGCATTACTGTGAGATCAGCCTTCATCTTCACATGGTTTCAGTGTCTAAATATTCTGTCTTTATGAGGACGTATGTTATATTGTGCATCCAACGACTTCAACTTGATTACCTCTATAAAGATGCAATTTCCAAATAAGGTACATTTGGGGTCAGGGAGGTCTGTGGGGCTAGAACTTCAATGTATCCCTCGTGGAGAATACAATTCAACTCACTACATAGGTATGACAAGAGAGTTGAAATCAGGCAAGAATAAGTCACATTCCTAAAGATGCTTAATGAACACAGTGTTGCTTTCCCAATTAATCTTAGGCATATGTGATAACCAGCGTCACAAGTGTGAGCCCTTTCTAGGGCTCTTTGCTCCCCAGACCCCTTGAGCTGTAGCAAGAGGCATGACTGCCATGGAATAAATGGACTCAGAGCAGGGCTTCCTAACAGAATGAAGTTCAAGCAAAAAGAGCTTAGAAATGAATTCCCATTTTTCCTAATGCAAACTTGTGCTAATTCTGAGTCTGAATTCTCCTCCTGCTGCACACATTTCTCATGGGGGATAAATGGTATAACTTGAGGTAATGAGCCTTTGCAGTTAGGAAACTGATGGGAAATCTAACAAATTGCAAGATCTTCAAGTGGTTCTTTTGGGAGAATCCAGCATCACAGTGAAGGCAAACAGAAACAAATTCACATAAAGCAAGAGGAACAATTCATATGTTTTTCCCTAAGGATGAAAGAATATATTGTTCTCAGTGTTTCTTCCGGCAATGATTTTATCCCACAGTTGCACATGTCTCTGGCTTATAAAATGAGTGAATCAATCAAAAATGATTAGGCACAAGCATGTTCTGTTATCTGGAGAGTGTAAGCAGCCCCTGTCATTCTTACAAATCTAGGATTCCTGAGCTAGGATAACAGTTCTATGGTCTGAATCTAGGGAAGTTCAAGTAACACATGTTTTACAAAGCCGACCTGAGGAAGCAGGAGGCTGATTCTCATCTAATGGGATTTATTCAACCTCTACTGACCTTTCTCTGCTCTATGATATTTAGATTCTCATTCATTATCACTTAATCATCCTCTAGCAGTTCCATATTTTAGTTTTTCTCTCCCAAATTATTCAGTGTACGCTTTTTGAAAACAGAAACCATATCTAACAGAGGTTATAGCTGTGAAAACACTTAATGACTATAAAAAGCAACATAATAATAAATGCTATTATCATTGTACCTTATTCTAAAACAGCATGGAAAATACCATCATTCAAGCTCTATAACAAATGATTACATTTCTCTCAAGCCTACCAGAAGACTAAAATTAATTTCATACTAATTAACTCCAATCCACAAACTAAATCTCAGTTTTCAGCTTTAATCTTGGCTTTACATTTATGATCACCAAGAAAAAAGGCCACAGGTTACAGAATGTCATGATTTCACAGTTTCCAAGGGGGAAGATTAAGATATGGTATGATGATAAACTCATTGAGAGATTTTGAAAGTTAGCTCTTTGACGTCCTTGTTATTTTTTCAGGAGAGAGGAGACTTTCAAGCTTTTTAAAATATGAATGCATATTTAATCTGAAATGATATCACAATGACAATAAACGCGGTGCCTGAGAACATAGTCAGTAAACACTTTCCAGCTGATTAATAGGTGTGAGACAACAACATGCCATACGCTTCAGCAGGACTTCTCTGACACAGAAGGCGCGAATGACCCATAACAGAAAGTTCCTATCACCACCCTCCAAGAATCCTCAAGCCTGAGGACCTTCCTGGGGATAAACGTGCTTGTGTGTCAAACCAGCAAATAAAACTGAGAATACAGAAAAGACCACAGAGGTAGAAGTGAAGCAGAGGCGCTGTGAGGAGGTGGCTATGAGTCAGGATCTGGAAAATGAAAACCAGGCAGACAAGACATAGATCAGGACATTGGAACATAAGGCAAAAACCTACAGCAGAAAAGAAAATGGAACATATATCCAAAATAAGGAGTGAATACAAGCAACGGCATCTGGCACACAGCCTAGTTCACAGAATGTGCTTGGTAAGTGTTTGGGGTTTTTTAATGATGATGTCATAGTTCATGGGCTCAGACGCACTGCATTTCTGCCAGACTCCATACAGGGTCCTTTTGTCCTTCCCCATCGCTATAAGACACACTCTGACATACACTGGTGTGCTAACCTGACAACAACCAACAACAGATACCAACAAATTACATCATGAGGAACATTTGGCTGAAGAGATGGGTTAAATAGCAGAATCTTCTCTTCTCAGGATTCATTTGGGATGCTCTACAAAAGACCGATCTTGTCACCAGCGCCCACCCAGTGTCTCCCACGGACACAGCCTGATACCCAAGTGGAGGGATGCGGCTAACAGCAGCTCATCACAGCTCTCTGCTCCCTTCTTCCTCCTGGCCAAATCTGTTATCTCAGACACAGCAACCAGAGGAAAGGGTCTCCTGAGTTTTACAGAACCGACAGAAGATCAAACGTTCAGTCTGGGGAAGTCTGGCCACCACAGGTACTAAGTCAAAACCAGGGTATAGTCTGAAAAGGAAGAACCATATTGGAAACTGGCTGCATGATGAAAAGACAAGAAAATCAATCTATAAGTCAGACAGATTGATTTCCTCATTTTACAGATGAGGAATCCAGGTTTGGGAACTGCTCTCAGGTGCCTTGGCTGGCTGGTAGCAAAACATGGGACTAGAGACACATTTCCCAGCACCCAGAGGTAACATCTCACCTGCCACGCTGCGGCTCCTCAGGACAAGGGGTGGTGAACACACCTGGCTCGGAATGCTCAGGGACCAGGCATGTTCTGGTGATGGGTCCCATCTCAAAACCAATCACCCTTCCTCCATCCCCAAAGTAAAGGGGAAGAGCACTTCCTCTTTTATTTTTTAAATTTCCAATGGCACTATTATTATATCCACTTTAATGTCTTAAATTTTACTTTTTTCTTTTTAAATTAATTTTTATTGGAGTATAGGCGCTTTACAATGCTGTTATAGATGATCTTATCACAGTCAAGCACGACCGAAGCAACTTAGCATGCATGCAAAGTATACACTGCTATATATACACTAGGTTGGCCAAAAGGTTTGTCCAGATTTTTCTGTTATATCTTATAGAAAAACCCAGATGAATTTTTGGTCAACCCAATATGTATAATGCTCTATATTGTATTTCCATATATTAGTGTAATATTCAGAGAAGGCAATGGCAACCCACTCCAGTACTCTTGCCTGGAAAATCTCATGGGCAGAGGAGCCTGGTAGGCTGCAGTCCATGGGGTCGCGAAGAGTCGGACACGACTGAGAGACTTCACTTTTACTTTTCACTTTCACGAATTGGAGAAGGAAACGGCAACCCACTCCAGTGTTCTTGCCTGGAAAGTCCCATGGGCAGAGGAGATTGGCAGACTACAATCAATGGGGTCGCAAAGAGATGGACACAACTTAGCAACTCAACGAACAAACAAAACAGATGATTTGCAAATATTCTTCACTCTTTTGAATGTTTCCTTTGCTGTGAAAAAGCTTTTTTAGTTCGATATACTCCCACTTGTCTATTTTTGCTTCTGTTCCCTGTGCTTTTGGTGTTATTTCTAAGAAATCAAAGATGATGTTATCAAGATTTTCTAGTTTTCTTGTAGGAATATCATAGTTTCAGGACTTATGTCTAAGTCATGTAATTTTTATCCTTCCTTCTCTTTATGTGGTATATCATGCTGATTTTTTTAACACTGAACCATTCTTATATCCCAGGGATAAATCCCACTGCTCACGTTGTATGATCCATTCGATGTACTGTTGAATTTGGCTTGCTAGCACTTTGTTGAGAATTTTTACGTCTATATTCACCAGGGATATCACTCTATGCGTGTGCACCCTGTAGCTAAGTCGTGTCCAGCTCTTTGTGATCCCACAAACTGTAGCCCACCAGGCTTCTGTGTTCACAGAACTGTCTCAGAAAGAATACTGGAGTAGGTTTCCATTTCCTCCTCCAAGCAATTGTCCTGTAGTAGTATATTTTTTGTAGTGTCTTTGTCTGGCTTTGGCATCAGGGTAATGCCAACCTCAAAAATTTAGTCTGGAAGTCTTTCTTCCTCTTCAACTTTCTGGGAGAGTTTGAAAGGGATTGGCTTATCATTATCCTTTAAATTTTTGGAAGAATTCTCCAAAATTCCTGATGGCTAAGCCATCAGGCCATAGCCCTTTCTCACTGGGAGGTTTTTGGTTACTGATTCAATCTCCTTACTAGTTACACGTATGTTGAGATTTTAATCTTCTTAAATTTCTTAAGACTGGTTTTTTACCTAACCTATGATCTATCCTAGAGAATATTCTGTGTGTTCTTAAGAATGTGTCATCTGTTACTTTTGGATGAATATTACACATAAGTCAAAAACCAGTCTTAAGAAATTTAAGAAGATTAAAATCACACCAAGTATGTCTGTCTGGTCCATTTGTTTTATAACATTGCTCAAGTCCTCTGTTTTCTCATCTTCTGTCTGGATGTTCTATTCTTTCTTGAAAGTGAGATTTTGAATATTTTTTACTATTATGTCACTGCCTCTTTCTCCCTTTAGTTTTGCTAATATTTGTTTCTTGTATTTGGGTGCTCTAAGGTTGAGTGCTTACATATTTATTATACATATTATAGTTTCCTACTAGATTGACTATTACTATGTAAAGTACTTATTTGTCTCTTGTGACAATTTTGACTTAAAATCTATTTCATCTGATATAATTACAACTACTTCTGCTCGCTTTTCATTACCATTTGCATGGAATTATTTTCCCATCCTTTTACTTCCTGCTTATGTGTGTCCTTTAATCTAAAGTGATTTAGCCATGTACCCCAATATTCATAGTAGTACGATTTACAATATCCAAAACATGAAAACAACCAAAACACTCATCAAAGATTACTGGCTTGAGAAGATGTGGTGTATATGTACACAATGGAATAACACAAAGTCATAAAAATATTGCCATTTGCAATCACATGAATGGACCTAGAGAATATCTTAGTGAAGAGGGTCGAAGACAAATACAATCACTTATATGTGGAATCTAAAATATACTACTAATGAATCTGTATACAAGACTTCAACAAGCAGACATAGAAAACAAACATGATTATCAAAGGGGAAGGTAGGGAAAAATCAGGAGTATGGGATTAACAGATATAAATACTACGTATAAAATAGATAACCAACAGGGATTTACTATACAGCACAGACAGACGAGCCTGGCAGGCTATAGTCCACGGGGTCGCAAAAGACTTGGACACGACTGAATACGCATGCACGTGCAAGGAATTATATCCTGTAAAAACCTATAATGGAATGTAGTCTAAAAAAACAACTGAATCATTTTGTTGTACATCTAAAACCAGCACAATATTATAAATCAATTATACCTCAATTAAAATAAATTAAAAAAATTTTAAGTGATTTAGCATGTAGGTATCTTTTAAATTCATTCAGTCACTCTATATTTTGATTATGGAGTTTAATTCGTTTACATTTATTTACATCAGTAATTACATTATCAGTAATTACTGATAAGGGAGGTATATTATTGTCATTTTGATCATTGTTTTCTGCTTTATATTTTTTGTGTTCCTCTTTGTCTCTCTTGCTGTATTTCCTGATTCTTCGTGGCTATTTTGTAGTGTCATACTTTGATCCATTCTTATTTTCTTTTTTGAATCTTCCATAAATATTTTCTGTGGTTACAATAGGACTTACATAAAACATAGCTATCACAATCTATTTTGTTGATAATAAATTATCAATCACAAACAAAATCATTTTTATTCTTCCCACATACTTTGTGATATTGATGTCACAATATCCAATAAGTCTCTACTCATCAGAATTAAATTTGCCTCCCATTTTAAACTTAATTATGATGAGTAGAGACTTAACTCTGCCTCCCATATTAAAGGGCTTCCCTGGTGGGTTAGTGGTAAAGAATCCATCTGCAGTGAGGTAGTGCCAGAGACACAGGTTCAACCCATGGGTCAGAAAGATCCCCTGGCTGAGAGTCTGGGAACCCACTCCAGTATTCTTGCCTGGGGAATCCCATAGACAGAGGAGCCTGACGGGCTACAGTCCATAAGGTCACAAAAAGTTGGACATGACTGAAGCAATTTCAAACTACCGCTCAATTGCACTCATCTCACATGCTAGTAAAGTAACACTCAAAATTCTCCAAGCCAGGCTTCAGCAATATGTGAACCGTGAACTTCCTGATGTTCAAGCTGGTTTTAGAAAAGGCAGAGGAACCAGAGATCAAATTGCCAACATCCACTGGATCATCGAAAAAGCAAGAGAGTTTCCGAAAAACATTTACTTCTGCTTTATTGACTATGCCAAAGCCTTTGACTGTGTGGATCACAATAAACTGTGGGAAATTCTGAAAGAGATGGGCATACCAGACCACCTGACCTGCCTCTTGAGAAACCTGTATGCAGGTCAGGAAGCAACAGTTAGAACTAGACATGGAACAACAGACTGGTTCCAAATAGGAAAAGGAGTACTTCAAGGATGTATATTATCATCCTGCTTATTTAACTTCTATGCAGAGTACATTGTGAGAAATGCTGGGCTAGAGGAAGCACAAGCTGGAATCAAGATTGCTGGGAGAATATCAATCACCTCAGATATACAGATGACACCACCCTTATGGCAGAAAGTGAAGAGGAACTAAAAAGCCTCTTGATGAAAGTGAAAGAGGAGAGTGAAAAAGTTGGCTTAAAGCTCAACATTCAGAAAACGAAGATCATGGGCATCTGGTCCCATCACTTCATGGCAAATAGATGGGGAAACAGTGGAAACAGTGGCTGACTTTATTTTTCTGGGCTCCAAAATTGCTGCTGATGGTGACTGTAGCCATGAAATTAAAAGACGCTTACTCCTTGGAAGGAAAGTTATGACCAACCTAGACAGCATATTAAAAAGCAGAGACATAAAAAAAAAAAAAAAAGCAGAGACATTACTTCGCCAACAAACGTCTGTCTAGTCAAGGCTATGGTTTTTCCAGTGGTCATGTATGGATGTGAGAGTTGGACTATAAAGAAAGCTGAGCACCGAAGAATTGATGCTTTTGAACTGTGGTGTTGGAGAAGACTCTTGAGCATCCCTTGGACTGAAAGGAGATCCAACCAGTCCATCCTAAAGGAGATCAGTTCTGGGTATTCTTTGGAGGGACTGATGTTGAAGCTGAAACTCCAATACTTTGGCCACCTGATGCAAAGAGCTGACTCATTTGAAAAGACCCTGATGATGGGAAAGATTGAGGGCAGGAGGAGAAGGGGACGACAGAGGATGAGATGGTTGGGTGGCATCACACACACAATGGACATGCGTATGGATGGACTCTGGGAGTTGGTGATGGACAGGGAGGCCTGGCGTGTTGCGGTTCACAGGGTTGCAAAGAGTCAGACACTACTGAGCAACTGAACTGAAGCAATTTAGCATGCACACATGCTAATTTTAAACGTCATTTTCAACTTTTACAAACAAATTTAAATGTCTATTTTGTACTTCAAAACATTAAGGAAAAAAGACTTTTCATAAAATTATTCTCATCTTAAATTTAGTATGATTAGTTAAAACAAAGTAACAACTACAATGCTGATTAGCATGATCAAAGTAACAATGATACACATATTTAAACTGAAAATGTACAATCACAGATGCAAATTTATAAATGTATCCACTATCTTTGGTCCAATTTCTACCATGCTCACCATTCTAGCAGCTTCTCAGATAGGAGAGCATGCATCTCAAGCCTTCTTTGCTGGAAGCTTAGCAACAAGAACCTTCAGGCATCCACATACATTTCGTTCCTCTTTTGTCTCTACTATTATACATGCAGTTTGACCTCTTTTTAAATGGCTTAAATAAAGTCCTGCCGTAAACAAATGCTTGTTGACAAATACAAGTGTAATACTCAAAGAACAATCTGCCTACCTTCCAACTGTTCTTAAAATGAGAAGCCACAGAAGAAATGTATCAGAAAAAAAAAAAAAAATACACAGATCAAGCCAATGAGGAGCAAGTTTTCATGCTATCTCCAATCCCATTAAAAGGAGCTATTTCATAACATTTGCAGTGTAAAGAGTCCTGCATATTAAATACCTACATGATGCATGCATGCTAAGTTGCTTCAGTCGTGTCCAACTCTTTGCAACTACGCCAGGCTCCTCTATTCATGGGATTCTCCAGGCAAGAATACTGGTGTGGGTTGCCATGCCCTCCTCCAGGGAATCTTCCCCAACCCAGGGTCAAACCTGTGTCTCCTGCATTGACAAGCAGGTTCTTTACCACTAGCGCCACCTGGGAAGCCCTTCTGCTGCTAAGTCACTTCAGTCATGTCCGACTCTGTGTGACGCCATAGACGGCAGCCCACCAGGCTCCCCTGTCCCTAGGATTCTCCAGGCAAGAACACTGGAGTGGGTTGCCATTTCCTTCTCCAATGCATGAAAGTGAAAAGCAAAAGTGAAGTCGCTCAGTCGTGTCTGGCTCCTAGCGACCCCATGGACTGCAGCCTACCAGGCTCCTCCATCCATGGGATATTCCAGGCAAGAGTACTGGAGTGGGGGTGCCATTGCCTTCTCCAGGGAAGTCCTTACATACCTACAAATTTTAACACATGTAGAAATACCAACTAACTTGTCTAGGACCTGAATGATAAGGAGGAATCTGGGGCTGAAGTTTCTGGAGGCAAGGTTTTCAGACAGAATAATCTGGGCACATGCCTAGAGATTGGATGAGTTTGATGTGCTTTAGGGAAGAAACCAGAGACCGTGTCTGAAGGGGTTTCACATGTGATAGGAGAGCGGGAAAAAGATGAGCTTAAAGATGGAGACACGGGCCAAGTCAGGTAGGAGACTTAGACCTTGGCAAGAATCTGAATTTTATTCTAAGAGATGTAGAGAGCCACTTGACAGTTTTAAGAGATCTGGTAGATGTGCCAGAAGGCTCGCCCCAGCTGGTATGAAGCTTGTGGGCTCTCTAGATGGGGTAGGAATGGAAGCTGGTAGAAAGCATCAAGACAGGAGGTGGGGGCAGTTTAGAATAGAATGGTATAGTGGAAGCTGGGAGAGAGGGCAGATTCAAGATAGATTTTGAAGATGCTGCTGATAAAGACACAATCAGGAGATAAAGGCAAGAGAGCTAACAAGAGTGAATCCTGGGCTTTGGGCTCTGGTGGCAGAATACCTACACTAATAGAATATGGACAGTCTGAACAGTGGGCTTAAACACGCAAGACAAACGTTCATAAAGATCAACTTAAAATTCTATACCTAAATTATTACTTTTTAACCCATTGCAAAAGTTTTAAAAGATTTGGTTTAACACAAGTGTATGTGAAACCGGTTTTGGAGTTTCCATTGAGTCCATACTTAATAGAACCCCAGACAGCAAGCAACAGAAAATACGGTTGCTACTGTACCCATATGCGTGTTTTAAATACATATGTGCAACACGTAAACACAGTGTTATAACTCAACATTGTATTACAGAATTGTTTGCTATTATAAAGCTTTCATAACGATCATTTTATAAACTGCATAATATTCTATTAAGTACATCAAAACTTAAATAGCCCTGTATGGAATATACAGGTTATTCCCAGTTGTTCTACGATCTATGAGTTCTCATAGTGACTATCATGATGCACATAGTATTTTCAATATTTGGGCTCATTTCCTCTGAGAAAAATCCTAGAGATAGAATTTTTGAGTTGGGACCCATTAATATCCAACCAGTACATATTAGTACAGCCATTCTGATTGATGTTCATATTTAGTCATACTGAAATATGTCCATGTAAGTTAGGATATAACCACTGCCCAGCACCTCCTGAGTACCCACTTTTCCCATCATTAACCCCTCCTTTGCAAGTATTTTGACATCTCGAGGATCCCAAAAGGAAAGTGTCAACACCTGGCTACACAAAGTGGCTCCAGCATTGTGACCAGGGTCCTGACTGGTCACTGGTAAAGCATTATTAGTTGTTAAATATCGTGATACTCCAGGGTCACGGGTATTTAAGTTCATCATCGTCATGGTGCAGTGCTCAGTCGTGTCCGACTCTTTGCGGCCCCGTGGACTGTAGCCCGCCAGGCTCCTCTGTCCTTGGGATTTCTCAGGCAAGAATACTGGAGTGGGTTGCCATTTCCTCCTCCAGGGAATCTTCCCAACTCAGGGATTGAATCCACGTCTCCTCTGTCTCCTGAATTGCAGGCGGATTTTTTAACCACTGAGCCACCTGGGAAGCATTTAAGTTATAACCTTTATATAAATTAGTCCAGCTTTAACAAATGAACCATAACTTTTATTGATAAATTGGTTCTATAACATTCAAGGTGGAATGACTATTTTATCCAATTCATTCTGATTCTTCTAGACTCTTCTGGGGCTAAGACTACCTCATTAAGTTGCCCTGGGTATTCCCCAGCTCCCACCCCATTCTCCATGTACCACACAGAGGCCTTTCTTCCTCCCTGAGACATTACAAAATAGTAGAGTCTATTTCTTTTTCTGCTATCCCTCTCCTCACCTCCACTTCAGTACATTTTGGTCTCTACAGACAGGTTTTCTTTCCTCTGTCCCGTGTAGGAAGAAGCCTATAAATATTTTTATTTGTTGATGGTGCACAGTCTATATTTTTACATTTTTGATTTGTTGGTGGTACACAGTCTATATTTTTTTGTGTTGTCCTAAAGAAACACAGGCTGGAATCAAGATTGCTGGGAGAAATATCAATAACCTCAGAAATGCAGATGACACCACCCTTATGGCAGAAAGTGAAGAGGAAATAAAAAGCCCCTTGATGAAAGTGAAAGTGGAGAGTCAAAAAGTTGGCTTAAAGCTCAACATTCAGAAAACGAAGATCATGGCATCCAGTCCCATCACTTCATGGGAAATCGATGGGGAAACAGTGGAAACAGGGTCAGACTTTATTTTTCTGGGCTCCAAAATCACTACAGATGGTGACTGCAGCCACGAAATTAAAAGACGCTAACTCCTTGGAAGGAAAGTTATGACCAACCTAGATAGCATATTAAAAAGCAGAGACATTACTTTGCCAACAAAGGTTCATCTAGTCAAGGCTATGGTTTTTCCTGTGGTCATGTATGGATGTGAGAGTTGGACTGTGATGAAGGCTGAGTGCCGAAGAATGGATGCTTTTGAACTGTGGTGTTGGAGAAGACTCTTGAGAGTCCCTTGGACTGCAAGGAGATCCAACCAGTCCATTCTGAAGGAGATCAGCCCTGGAATTTCTTTGGAAGGAATGATGCTAAAGCTGAAACTCCAGTACTTTGGCCACCTCATGCGAAGAGTTGACTCATTGGAAAAGACTCTGATGCTGGGAGGGATTGGGGGCAGGAGGAGAAGGGGATGACAGAGGATGAGATGGCTGGATGGCATCACTGACTCCATGGACGTGAGTCTGAGTGAACTCCGGGAGTTGGTGATGGACAGGGAGGCCCGGCGTGCTGTGATTCTTGGGGTCTCAAAGAGTCGGACACGACTGAGCAACTGATCTGATCTGATCTGAAAGACATTAGAGCTTTGAAAGATCACAAAAGCAGTATTTTCAGGGCTGGTAAGGGACCAGACAGCTCCGAACTCAATAAGTTATTTTTCTCTCTCTGAAATAAGTATTTGAGGATACCTGATCTTGGCAAAATCATTGTCTTTATTTAGTTAAAAAAAAGAAAAGAAAAGAAAATGCATATAAGTGATTTATGCTGAACATGCTTTTCTAAAAACGTTGAGCCAAAGCAATCAATCAGACATGGATTATTGCATGGTATGATAGTCACTACTCAGGTGGCTATTGCAATATACACCCTAAATTTAGTATACTCCAAGTCACTTTTGGAATATTTTCCACAGCTCATCTCCTTTCCTTTTAGCAGTTAGCTTTGAGAGTCACTCCTAAAGCAACATGGTAAGTATTGATATAACATCATTCATTTAGAATAATAATAGAACAGGTGGGCCCAGTTCTGAATGAGTGGTGATTTAATCCAGGGGTCCCCATCCTTTTCAGCACCAGGGACAAGTTTCATGGAAGACATTTTTTTTTTCCACAGACCAGGGTAGGAGAATGATTTGAGGATGATTCAAGTGTATTACATCTATTGTGCACTTTATTTCTATGACTATTACATCAGCTCCACCTCAGATCATTAGACATTAGGTCCTAGAAGTTGGGGACCCCTGATTTAATCCACAGAGAAAATATATGATGGAAATCTGAGATGCTATGAGGCTATCTTAGGAAGAATCATCATTTTGCAATCTACTAAGGAAAAGTATCCCCACAAAAGTGAGGGTAGGAAAGATGATGCTCTTAGAAGAAAGATGGCAGCACTGGGCCAGCTCACACTCAACCGTATGCTTCCAATTATGCATTCAATTTAGTTGAGACAGAATTATGCTCCAGAATAAGGCTTCCTACTTTGGATTTCTTTTTTAATGACTATACCATGGCCTGCCCAGAAAACTTCTCCTTGACAAGTTGAAATAGAAAACAAATAAAGGAAAGTAAATATAATCCCAGTCCCTAAAATGACGTATATACACGTACATACTTGAAGCAGAAAAAGAACGGCAAAGCAATCCAAGTTGACTAATAAATTTTAGAAAAAGTGATAAAAATCCATAAGAGTCATCATAGCAAAAATAGTGATGAAATTGGTGGTTAAATATAAAATAGAGTTCTTGGTGAATGCTCTGAGTTTAATCTCAGAAAACATCAGCTTACTATGAAGATACCATGTGGATTAATGCAATTTAAGTACCAGAATGATTTTTCAACTATTGGATCAAATATCATTCAATTTACAAGAAAGCAAAATAGATCGGAAAACAACAGGTCCATGTCTTCTGTATATTAAAAAATCCAAGAGTTTGCAACAGCAGTGATGCTATATATTTAACAACCAGTTTTACAGAAAAGAAACTGATCTGTAGTGCTTGCCTATTTCCATGGTGTAAATATTATTGCCATGGCAGATTTCAACCTGCTGACACAAGTCACCGATTAGATTTGGAAAAAGATGGGCACAGTTGGCTCCTGCAAACTGGTACAAGCTATCTCCAGCACACCACTGATATAGAGGGCAACAGACAATATATCATGTGAGTTCCAGTCATAAAAATAGCTTCATTAAGTATTTATAGTCTGTGGAAACAGTACAGCTTAGTGGCAAAAAGCTACACTTTGCTGTTTATATATTTGGGTGATAAACCCTTCCCGTTTACTATTGCGTGGTCATTTGCACATAATAAAGTTGCAGTGGCCCCCCTGAGCCGCAGCTTCATTTTTCAGTTTCCCAGTTACCCAGGGTCAACCACAATGGGAAAATATTAAATGGAAAATTTCAGAAATAAATAATTCATAAGATTTAAATCGTGCACCACTCAGAGTAGCAAGATGAAACCCTGCACTGTCCTGTTCTGTCCCACCGGGGATGTGAATCATCCATTCGTCCTGCTTATCCCATTCATTAGTCACTCAGTAGCCATCTGGTTCTCAGATGGACTCTCTAGGTACTGCAGCTCTCATGTTCAAGTAACAATTATTTTACTTGATGATGGCCCCAAAGTCCAAGAATAGTGATGCTGGGACTTCAAGCATGCCAAAGAAAAGCTATAAAAGTGCTTCCCATCAGTGAAGAGGTAAAAGTTCTAGACTTAAAAAGAATCCTGTACTGAGATTGCTAAGGTCTATGATAAGAATGAAGCTTCTGTGAAACTGAAAAAGGAAAAAAAAAAAATTCAAGCTGGTTTTGCTGCCACACCTCAAACTGCTAAATTACACCTGTGGTGTGTGACAAGTGCCTAGTAAAGATGGAAAATGCATTAAATTTGTACAAGAAGATACTTTGACAAGAAGATAAACACCACATTCACATAACTTTACTATACCATATTGTTGTAATTGTTCTATTTGTAATTACTGTTGTTAATCTCTTACTGTGCCTAATTTAGAAATTAAACTTTATCACAAGTATATACACATAGGAATAAACAAGTATATATACATATATGTCCACAGAATTCTCCAGGCAAGAATACTGGAGTGGGTTGCCATTCCCTTCTCCAGAGCATCTGCTTGACCCAGGGACTGAACCCAGGTCTCCTGCATTGCAGGTGGATTCTTGACCAGCTGAGCCATCAGGGAAGCCCTAAAATTACTTAAATTAATTTTTATAATTGTTCTACTTTATAATTACTGTTGTTAATCTCTCAATGTGCCTAATTTAGAAATTAAACTTTATCACAGGTATGTACATATAGGAAAAAAACAAGTGTATATACGCATATATAAACACGTGTGTATACACACACACACACACACACACGTGTCGTGTGTGCTGCCACTTCAGTCATGTCCAACTCTTTGTGACCCTATGGACTACAGCCTGCCAGGCTCCTATCTCCATAGGATTCTCCAGGTAAGAACACTGGAATGGGTTGCCATGCCCTCCTCCATAAATACTCTCACTATCTGTGGTTTCAGGCATCCCCTGGGGGCGTTCTTGGAACGTATCCCCTGTGGATGGGGAACAATTGTATTTCAGTGTACCTAGATTTACTTTTCTATACACACAACGTGCATAAGAAGAGTATTCGCTCTATATTACATAAGAATATAACAATGCATGTGATCACTGGGCACAGGACCTAGTACGTGTGTGTGTGTGTGTGTGTGTGTGTGTGTGTGTGTGTGTGTGCTTAGTCGCTCAGTGGTGTCTGACTCTTTGTGACCCCATGGACTGTTACCCGCCAGGCTCCTCTGTCCATGGGGATTCTCCAGGCAAGAACACTGCAGTGGGCTGCCATGCCCTCCTCAGGGGATCTTCCCGACCCAGGGATCAAACCCAGGTCTCTCGCATTGCAGGCAGATTCTCTGCTGTCTGAGTCACCAGGGAAGCCCCGAGTACATAGTATAAAGGAAAAACTTACATGTTCAGCTATGGATAGAATACACCCAAACTCCTTAATATAACCCACATGTTCCTTTCCTAGCTACCTGGAAAACCACAGCCCTCAGCTTTCTTCTCTTACACCCCCTTATAGCCAATGGCCAACTATAGTTCCCTGAACAGGCTCAGCAAGTCCAGACCTCGGTTTGTTATTCCCTCTCCCACTTTCCTCTGGAGTAAATACGTATTCATCCTTTAAGTTCCTACAAAAATCTTTGACTCCTCTGCCAATCTTTCCTTGACCACTTAGTTCAGTTCCTGGATCTTTATTTTTATTATTGGACAATAATTGTTTTACAAAATGTGTTAGTTTCTGCTGTACAATGAAATAAATCACCTATGTGCATACATGTCCCCTCCCTCTGGAGCCTGCCTCCCACACCCCATCCCAGCCCTCTAGGCCATCACAGAGCACTGAGCTGAACCCCCTGTGCTATACAGCTGCTTCCCACTAGCTGTTTATTTTACACATGGTAATGTATACATGTCAATACTACTTTCCCAATTTGTCCCACCACTCCCTTCCCATCTAGTGTCCACACGTCCATTCCTCCTGTAAAATTGATCACGCCTTTCTCCATGCTTCTTCATCCCTTGTTCATATCTTCAACACTTACCATACTGTATCTTAATCATTTGTTTATGTATCTGTCCACCCAATACATAATTATTTTGTAAATGATAGTCTAGTGTCTTGACAGTAGGTTAGCATGCTCCTCTTTATACCCCAAGCCCCCGATAGAGTGCTTGGCCTAGTGCCTCACATATTTTTTGATGATTTATTGAATAAAGTCCAAACAATAACTGAAGAGCTGGAACAAGAGAAGAAATGCAAATTGAGTTCCCTTAAGCAAAACTAGTACTTCTTAGAGAGTAATAAATTCAGACAGCTTGCTATATTCATTGGGGTCTAATTAGAAGACAAAAAAAAAAAAAAAATACCAGTAATTTGAACAAGGACAGTATTAATACCAAGAATTGTTACCTGGGTAATAGGTAGTTAATTACTGAAAGGAGTAAAAGAAAATATTAAGGTATAAAAGGGCAGCCACTTCAGAAAGCTGTTGCCACTATTAAGCTCAAAGAAGCGAATAGGGAACCTAGAAACTTAAAGGAGGGGTCTTCTCCCGCAAGAGAGAGATTCTGACATTTGAGAAGGAACTGGCGGCTGCAGAAACACGTAGCCGCTAACCAAGGTGAATAAACAGGCTCCAGGCTACTTGCCAGAACCATAGGCAAGCGACCCACTGAGCTCTGCTCTGCTTGATGTCACAGGAGAAAAAGAGGAAACAGAAGGAAAAAGGTCCTTCTCATATTATCTTGCTGTCCTTTCCACAGCACCATCTATTGGCAGAGCTTAACATCAAGCCAGTTGGTAAAGGATAAATGCAGCCGTATAGCCAAAGCTATAGTTTTTCCAGTCTGCATGTATGGATGTGAGAGTTGGACCACAAAGAAGGCTGAGTGCTGAAGAATTGGTGCCTTTCAATTGGGTGCTAGAGAAGACTCTTAAGAGTTCTTTGGACCGCAAAGTGATCAAACCAGTCCATCCTAAAGGAAATCAACCCTGAATATTCATTGGAAGGACTGATGCTGGAGCTCCAATACTTTGGTCACTTGATGCAAAGAGGTGACTCACTGGAAAAGACCCTGATGCTGGGAAAGATTGAAGGCAAAAGGAGAAGAGGGAAGCAGAGGATGAGATGATTAGATAGTATCACTGACTCAATGGACATGAATCTGAGCAAACTCTCAGAGACTGAAGGACAGGGAAGATTGGTGTGCTGCAGCCCATAGAATCACAAAGAGGTGGACATGACTTAGTGACTGAACAACAAATGCAGTTGACAAAGCCTATATCCATTACCAAACATTAGGACAAAGAGTAGGTTTAGAGCTGAGAAGTAACTGATAGTCAGCACATTCCTGCAACTGTAATAAGTGAAACAAAAACCAAGGACCGCTGCTCAGGTGCTAGGAGCAGAGACTCAAACCATCAGCATCTTTTCTCTCCAGTCCCATCCTGCTCTTCTCTTAGCGAAACCCTCATTCTACCTTTCAACCATGGATGGGCTCTTTCATGAGTCAGAGATCATGACCACTATCACCAGCCAGGACCATCCTTTCCAAATCAAGACCGAAGTGGAGGCTGAGGATTAGCAAGGATCCTGAAGAATCTCTGCCGCATTATAAATAAACTCTGAAGGAATTTTGAATCATGGTCCCAGACCCCTGCTGCCTTCTTTAATGAGTTTCTGTGCCCAAGAGGGTGTACAACTCCAGTGTCTTAAATGACACATGCTCATTTCTATAGGGCGGAGATAATGGGCTATAACTGTAGACGCACACGGGGAGGATAGAGAAAAAGGAAGAGCTCCCCCAAAAGAAGGGGCAGAAGACAAAATAACAAACACCTGCTTCAGATACTTCAACAGTATCATCCTATGCCTCATTTCTCTCTCCTTCAGACCATTATTTAAGATCCTGCTACAAAGCTCAGTCTGCAGATCTACTACTCAGCAGGCAAATTCTGCTTCTACACAACCTACTTGTTCAGTGCGTTTGATCTCCTCTGCTTCCATTTCAGCAATGACAGAAATAGATGGCCAAGGGCTGGTGGTGGACACCATGATCAATCTCCGTGGAGTGAGTCATAATGCTGGTCTCGTTTCATTGCCGCAGCTTCTTGATGCAGGGTGAAAAGAATTTGAAAGGCAAGTTAAAGTTTCATAGACAAGAGAAGATATGTTTAAAATTAAAAACCTCCTTTATAGAGAACCAATCATGATTATGACCAAGGGGGGTTTTATTTAAGGAGAGGAATACCCACTTAGATAGTACCTCATTTAGTGAGCCCAAATTATTCATCTATGATTTTAAAAACTTTCAAAATTGTTTTACTGAGCACCTGGACATCAGTTAGAAATGTGATTGATTAATTCCCTTAAACTGTAATTATAGATTTAATATGGTTGATTGCTTTGACGTTATTAAAGTATCTAAAATAGCAAATAACTGAAGTTCAGTGATTCCAAAATTTATAATACCTTAATATTAAAGCTAGTTATCAAAATGGTGAAAAAAAATATTTAACTTTGTTTCTTCTTGCCCCGTACTCTGACACAGTGATAGTGCTATTTTCAGATGCTCTTAAGAGTTTTATTAATCTAACCAGACACAAAAGAAAAAGATCATAGCCACACAAATCAAGGTTGCAGATTCTAGTTGTCGGCTAGGAAACTCTGCCTTGGGACCTTGATCTGACTGTAATGACCACAGTGATTCAAAGAAGTGACACTGAGCATCATAAGCTGAGTCTTTATATAGTAAATGTTTTAAGTTTCACTTAAGTTGGTGCCTTTTCTGAAAATGATGTATTCTTCAACTTTTGGATTTCTTGGTCCCTAATCCCTTGGCCTGTCTCTATGATATATGAATCTAGTCTATTTGCATTATTATTAAAAGTATATGCTTTTTCTAGAATCTTTAAAATTTTAATTACTAGAGCCATCTAGGGTTTAATCTCTATGAATATCTCACCTCTTGAGCTGTTAGACTCGAGAGATTAGGCTATTAGAGATTAGGCTACTTTACTAGAAATGAATTTTTGAAATTTCCAACTTCTTGATCAACAGGTTTGATTAACTTTTATATTTAATTTGCTGGTTATTTCATATGACCACAGTGCTGATCACTATTTCCTTTTCTTGGTAGAGCTCCTACTTTACACTGGATTCCTTTCCTCCTTACACAGAAACAAGTGTGTGTGTGCATGCACGCGCATGCATGCACACATATATTTAATTAAAAATACCACACATAGTAATATTTCCACTGTAAAAAATAAAAACTTTAAAACTATCCAAATATATCTGTGCTCCTTTTATATGATAACTATTCTTCGCACACTTAACATCAACCTTTTTTACTCAGGGTGTTAGAAATTAGCATCTGTAAAAAGCCATGAATTTATAACTATTATTATTATTTGATGCAAATTTCTAAGGGTTACTGTTGCTGAGTCCTCTTAAGTAGATCTCCTCACTCTTTTACTGTCCCTTACATCTCCAAAAGCATTTTTGCTTTCTGACAACAGAATATTCCACACATAGATTGATTTCTTTCCTGGCTTGAGGAGGAAATCAAACACCTCCACAAGATCTGGTCCCTTCTATGCAGAGGACAAAACTGGACATCAAACAAAATCTGGACACTAGGGGTGCAGTAAAGAAATGCTGATGGGCGAAAGACAGATGCTATTGGACTTTTTTTTAAATGTCTGAGCAGGAATATGTATTTATCTTAAAAGTATGACTTCAAGTTAATTTTTCCAATTTAATGTATTGTATTTTCATTCCCACCTTTCCTTATAATATGCTATTTCATCAACCACTAGGATTTGTTTCTACACTGACTTAAGATCTCGATAGTTCAAA
This sequence comes from Bos indicus x Bos taurus, assembly GCF_003369695.1. Classification (NCBI taxonomy): domain Eukaryota; kingdom Metazoa; phylum Chordata; class Mammalia; order Artiodactyla; family Bovidae; genus Bos; species Bos indicus x Bos taurus. Next base: position 16,713,416 of record NC_040087.1, on the reverse strand, counting down.
CAAACAAAAAAAAAAACCTTGAAAAGGATAAAAGTTTAAGATTCTGCATTGCTTATACATCCAGAGGATATTTACATATAACAAACTAAAAGTAGAGTCATATGAGTAATTTTTTAAGCAAAGTATAACTCAGAAGTAAAGAGAATTAGGAAGTAGAGTATGGTTCATGATTTTGGAAAGCAGGATTACAATATGACAGTGGGAAATCCATGTCTGTGGTTCTAGACAAAGAATTATCATTCTTCATCTTTCTTCTTTGAAAAAATGTAGAGCAGTAGAGGCTGGAGGACTAACTGAAGAGAAAAACATGAAACATGTTCATAAAATAACTCAGTCAATTTCATGAGTCCATGGATAATGATGATAGATAAATCATTCCTACTCAAAGGAAAATTTTATGTATTTTTGTCACAAAAATATTTAGTTCAAAATCATCTATTTGTTGAAAGTAATGCCATGGATGGTGATATACTACTTCATTTTGTATTCATGAACGTAATGAAATTTGATTCAGCGAAGATGGTGGCAGTGGCAGTTTAGTTTTTCTTAAATTCTTCTTAAGAAGAATAATCCTACCATTCAGAAGACTGAGATCATGGCATACGGTCCCATAACTTCATGGCGGATAGATGGGGAAACAATGGGAACAGTGCGAGACTTTATTTTTGGGGCTCCAAAATCACTGCAGATGGTGACTGTAGCCATGAACTTAAAAGATGCTTGATCCTTGGAAGAAAGGCTATGACCAATCTAGACAGCAAATTAAAGAGCAAAGACATTGCTTTGCCAACAAGGGTCTGTCTAGTCAAGGCTGCAGTTTTTCCAGTGGTCATGTATGGATGTGAGAGCTGGACTATGGAGAGGGCTGAGTGCCAAAAAGTTGATGCTTTTGAACTGTGGCATTGGAGAGGACTCTTGAAGGTCCCTTGGACTACAAGGAGATCAAACCTAAAGGAGAATCAATCCTAAAGGAAATCAGTCCTGAATATTCACTGGAGGGACTGATGCTGAAGCTGAAACTCCAATGCTTTGGCCACCTGATGCAAAGAATTAACTCATTGGGAAAGACCCTGCTGCTGGGGAAGATTGAGGGCAGAAGGGGACGACAGAGGATGAAATGGTTGGATGGCATCACCAACTCAATGGACATGAGTTTGAGTAAGCTTCAGGAGTTAGTGATGGACAGGGAAGCCTAGTGTGCTGCAGTCCATGGGGTTGCAAAGAGTTGGACACAACTGAGCAACTGAACTAACTAACTGAATTCTACTATATACAGCAGGCGAGTAGCCAGAAAACAAAGAGACGATCAACATCTCCAACAAACTTAGGTGACAAAGTATCTTCATACACCCCATAGTAAGGGCTGGTATAAACAAACTTTTAGTAGCTATCAGATACATAGAGCATCTGCATCATAGGAAGCATAAGAAAGAACTGGGTATCCTCCACAGTCTAAGACTACAGTCCTAAAATAGCCAACAGAAACTCACTGGAAATTCCAGAAGGCCAATGTGAGAACAGCAGCCGGCACTGGGTGAATTTTGCATAGTCCAGTGGTGGGTGAGGGTGTGGGCCCTTGTGGTGAGTTTTGAAGAGACTGGAGCAGTCTGTGTCCCATGGACTCAAAGTCAACTGCCTAAACTCCCTTACAGGACAAAGTCCAACACTGAGCATGAAGTGCTAGGAACAGAATCCAATTGAAAGACACAAGGTCAATGGAGAAGAACGAAGGAGGTGCTCACATAGAAGCTGAACATGAGAACAGAACCAGGAGATCGAGAAGACCCACGATACTTTGTGTGGGTGCAGTGAGTCGTGTCCAACTCTTTGTAACCCCATGGACTGTAGCCCACCAGGCTCCTTTGTCCATGGTATTCTCCAGGAAAGACTACTGGAGTGGGTTGCCACTTCATTCTCCAGAGGATCTTTCTGACCCAGGGATCGAACCTGCATCTCTTGCATCGGCAGGTGGATTCTCTACGACTAGGGCCACCTGGGACTGTGTAACCCTACATAAAAGAGTTAGAAGGGTTAACTGTGGAGCATACAGTTAGAGAAGTTATCTTGAACGAATGGCTTTCTATAAGTTTAACAAAACTGATTTTATATAAAAATAAGCAACAGAAAAGAGAGGTCAATCTCATAACAAGTTAATTAATGCACATATTAATATAAGGGGAAAAAAAGTAAAATGTGCCCCTGTTACAGTAAGAGATCCGGATGTTGGAAAGCAAACAGGATACCTATGGAAAGATAAATACATCAAACCAACTTTGATTTTACACAGATCTAAAGGGTTTGTGGTGTTTTTCTGCAGAGAATTGGAAAAGTCCACAGGACAGACATCAGAAGCAGAGCAGCCATTCCAAGCAATGCAGATACAATCAGCCCAAGAATGAACAATATCCCTCAATCAGCCCAAGAATGAACAGAATGTTTCAAAGCAGCTGCACATTGTGTAATTTTATTTCTGAAATGAAGATAGCTTTATGCTTGGCACAGAGATCAGATTAACTTTGATTACAAGGAAGCTAACCTCTATAGATGGGCTTCCCAGATGGCTCAGTGGTAAAGAATCCACCTGCCAATGCAGGAGACGGAGGTTTGATCCCTGGGTCAGAAAGATCTCCTGGAGAAGGAAATGGCAATCCATTCCAGTATTCTTGCCTGGGAAATCCAACAGACAGAGGAGCCTGGAGGGCTACAGTTCATGCGGTCGCAAAGAGCTGGACATAACTGAGCGACCAAACACACAACCTTTACAGAGGTTTCCTTAGAGAAATCTCTAACAGATTTCTTTCCAAGGAGACAGGTACCTATGAGAGTTGAACTTGAGCAAGTTTACAGTTATTTTAAGAGATCTGTGTATCTTACATGTTAGTAAGCAAATGCTTATAGGCTGAAAGAAGATGTCATCCACATAAAATGTTCTGACTGTTCAAATATAAGTAGTTGATTTTGTATTTAATAAAATTCCGAGTATTTCAAAAATTACTGAACTCAGCTTTCTCTAACATTTAAGAGACGTTCATGTATGTTCAAATAAATAAGATTTCCCCCTGCTTTTTATTTTGAACAATTTCAAAGCAATTGGAAGCACAGCACATGAACAGCCATCTGTCCTTCACGTAGATTCACCCATTTGTGACATTACTGGCAATATAGTTCCATTCTCTCTCATTCTCTTGGGTGCTCATCTATTACTTTTTTTTTTCATTTTCCTGATATATTTGTAATTGAATTTTAGACTTCACCTCTTCACCTTTAAATACTTTAATGTCTCCTAAGATTAAAATTAAGGAGATATCCATTCTACACAACCACAATATGACTCTCATACCTATTGAAGAGGAGAAAGAGAGGGGGAAGGGAGGGGAAGAGGGACACTGAATTTAAATTTTACCAATTCCTAAGAATATTTTAAAAGTTGGGGTTTTTCCTCTGATTCAGGATCTAAACAAGATTGAGAAAATGAATTTGGTTGTTTTTCTTTCAGTCGCTTTTAATACAGAAGTGTACCCTTTTTCTTATGGCATTGAGTTTTTGCCAGAGGCCAGGCCAATGGTCTTGTAATAGAATATGTCATGTAATTAACTTGTCTGATTGATAAATCCACTGACTAAAAGATTCAGCTAATATATATATTTTTTTGCAAAAAATGTTACAGGGGTGCTATTGTATACTTATTTCACTAAATCAGGACACATAATAATCATTGTCTCACAATAAGGAACATTAATTTGATCACTTGCTTAAGTGAATCACAGGCTTATGTTCTCCAATGCAAAGAAAGATTCACTTCTGCCTCTGTAAATCATGTTAGCTAATTCTCAACAAGGTATTAGCAAACTGAATGCAACAGCACGTTAAAAAGAATCATTCATTATTATCAAGCATGATTTATCTCAAGATAGCTCAACATACACAAATCAATACATGTAATACACCACATTAACAGATCAAAGGTAAGAATCATATGATCATCTCAACTGATACAGAAAAAAATATTTAGCAAAATTGAACATTCTTTCATGACAAAAAACAGTAAGTTGGGTAAGAAGAAAGTCCAGTATAGAAGGAACATTACTTAGCATAATCAAGGCCATTTACAACAATGCCACAGTTAATATTGTGCTCAGTGGTGAAAAGTTAAAATCCTTTCCTCTAAGATCAGGTACAGGCATAGAATCCTACTTTTTGCCATTTCTATTCAATAGAGTATTGGAAATCCTACCCAGAGTAATTAGACAAGAAAAATAAAAGACATTCACATCAGAAAGGAAAAAGTAAAATTGCCTGTTTGTAGCTGATATGATTTTATATAGAGAAAACTCTAAAGACTTCATTTAAGAAAAAACTATTAGAATAAATCAATTCAGTAAAGTTGCAGGGTACAAAATCAACATACAAAAATCAGTTGCATTTCTATACAGTAAGAATGAACTACCTGAATGAGAAATTAAGGAAGCAATCCCAGTTATAACAGCATCAAAAATCAATAAAACACTTGGAAATATGTTTAACATGTTTAACCAAGGAGGTGAAACATGTGTACAACAAAAACTGTAAGACATTAATGAAAAGATTGAAGAAGATACAAATAAATGGAAATAGATTTCATGTTCTTGGATTGGAAGAATTGATATTGCAAACATGTATACTACCCAAAGTGAACTACATATTTAATGCAATCCTAATCAAAATCCCAACAGCATTCTTTACAGAAATAGAAAAAAATTACTCTAAAATTTGAAATCACAGAAGACCTTGTATTAATATACTCAAAGCAATCCTGAGAAAGCACAAAGCTGAACCCATCACAGTGCCAGATTTTAAGCCTTATTACAAAGTGATCAAAACAGTATGGTACTGGTATATAAGTAGGCACACAAGGCAGGGGAATAGAATAGAGAGTCTGGACATAAACAGTACGTATAAGGTGAACTCCCGGCAATCTTGATTCCAGCTCGTGCTTCCTCCAGCCCAGCGTTTCTCATGATGTACTCTGCATATAAGTTAAATAAGCAGGGTGACTATATAGAGCCTTGACATACTCCTTTTCCTATTTGGAACCAGTCTGTTGTTCCATGTCCAGTTCTAACTGTAGCTTCACACAGACTTCTCAGGAGGCAGTCAGGTGGTCTGGTATTCCCATCTCTTTCAGAATTTTCCAGTTTGTTGTGATCCAATCAAAGGCTTTGGCATTGTCAATAAAGCAGAAGTAGATGTTTTTCTGAAACTCTCTTGCTTTCTCTATGATCTAGCAGATGTTGGCAGTTTGATCTCTGGTTCCTCTGCTTTTTCTAAAACCAGCTTGAACATCTGGAAGTTCACGGTTCACTTACTGCTGAAGCCTGGCTTGGAGAATTTTGAGCATCACTTTGCTAATGTGTGAGATGAGTGCAATTATGCGGTAGTCTGAGCATTCTTTGGCATTGCCTTTCTTTGGGATTGGAATGAAAACTGACCTTTTCCAGTCCTGTGGCCACTGCTGAGTCCAAATTTGCTGGCATATTGAGTGCAGCACTTTCACAGCATCATCTTTTAGGATTTGAAATAGCTCAACTGAAATTCCATCACCTCTTCTAGCTTTGTTAGTAGTGTTGTTTCCTAAGGACCACTTGACTTCGCATTCCAGGATGCAAGGAAATCAGTCCTGAACATTCATTGGAAGGACTGATGCTGAAGCTGAAGCTCCAATATTTTGGCCACCTGATGCAAGAACTAACTCATTTGAAAAGATTCTGATGCTGGGAAAGATTGAAGGCAGGAGGAGAAGGGGACAACAGAGGATGAGATGACTGGATGGCATCACTGACTCAATGGACATGAGTCTGAGTAAACTCTGGGACCTGGTGATGGACAGGGAGGCCGGGCATACTGCAGTCCATGGGGTTGCAAAGAGTCAGATACAACTGAGTGACTGAACTGAACAGAACAAGGTTCTTAACTGGAACTGAGTAAGGAACTGAACTGAATAACTAATTTTTAACAATGGTTCCAAGACCACACAATGAAGGAAAAGGACAGTCTCTTCAATAAATAGTCCTGGGAAAACTGGATATCCGCATACAAAAAAATAAAATGGACCTCTATCTTACACCACTAACAAAAATTCAAAACAGATCATCTAAACATAAAACATAAAATTGTATAACTGCTAGAAAACATAGGGAAAAAGATTCTTGACACTGGCTTTAGCAAGGATTTCTTGGATAAGACACCAAAATCACAAGCAACAAAGACTGCAATAAGCAGGACTAAATTGAAGAGCTTCGGTGTAGCAAGGAAAACAGTGAATTGAAAAGGCAACCTACAGAATGGGAGAAAATATTTACAAAGCATACAGATGATAAGGGCTTAAAGTTAAAATAAATATTAATAACTCATAACTCAATAACACAAAAAGCAAATAATCTGATTACCAAAAAGGCAAAAAACCTGAAGACATTTCCCCAAAGATTACATATAAATGTCCAATAGGTATATGCAAAGATGCTCAGCATCACTAGTCATCGGGGAAATGCACATCAAAACCAGTGAGATATCTCCTCATACCTGGTAAGATGGCTTTTATCAAGAAGATAAGAGGTAAAAATTCCTGGTGGAAAAAAGAGAGCCCTTGTATACTGTTGATGAGAATGGAACTTGGGTTAAGCTACAGTGGAAAACAGTAACAGGTTTCCTCAAAAAATTAAAAATTCATCTATCATATGATCTGGTGATCCCATGCCTGGAATATACATTCAAAAGAATCAAAACCAGTAGCTGAAAGCAATACCAGCACTCCCATATTCATTGCAGTGTTATTCTCAATAGCCAAGGTACAAAAACAATAGCCTAAGTGTCCATCCACAGATGAATGGATTAAGATGTAATGTATCAGATCAGATCAGATCAGTCGCTCAGTCGTGTCCGACTCTTTGCGACCCCATGAATCGCAGCACTCCAGGCCTCCCTGTCCATCACCAACTCCCAGAGTTCACCCAGACTCACGTCCATCGAGTCAGTGATGCCATCCAGCCATCTCATCCTCTGTCGTCCCCTTCTCCTCCTGCTACCAATCCCTCCCAGCATCAGTCTTTTCCAATGAGTCAACTCTTCACATGAGGTGGCCAAAGTACTGGAGTTTCAGCTTTAGCATCATTCCTTCCAAAGAAATCCCAGGGCTGATCTCCTTCAGAATGCACTGGTTGGATCTCCTTGCAGTCCAAGGGACTCTCAAGAGTCTTCTCCAACATCACAGTTCAAAAGCATCAATTCTTCGGCGCTCAGCCTTCTTCACAGTCCAACTCTCACATCCATATATGACCACAGGAAAAACCATAGCCTCGACTAGACGAACCTTTGTTGGCAAAGTAATGTTTCTGCTTTTGAATATGCTATCTAGGTTGGTCATAACTTTCCTTCCAAAGAGTAAGCGTCTTTTAATTTCATGGCTGCAGTCACCATCTGTAGTGATTTTGGAGCCCAGAAAAATAAAGTCTGACATTGTTTCCACTGTTTCCCCATCTATTTCCCATGAAGTGGTGGGACTGGATGCCATGATCTTCGTTTTCTGAATGTTGAGCTTTTTTTTAATTTTATTTTATTTTTAAACTTTACATAATTGTATTAGTTTTGCCAAAAATCAAAATGAATCCACCACAGGTATACATGCGTTCCCCATCCTGAACCCTCCTCCCTCCTCCCTCCCCATACCCTCCCTCTGGGTCGTCCCAGTGCACCAGCCCCAAGCATCCAGTATCGTGCATCGAACCTGGACTGGCATCTCGTTTCATACATGATATTTTACATGTTTCAATGCCATTCTCCCAAATCTTCCCACCCTCTCCCTCTCCCACAGAGTCCATAAGACTGTTCTATACATCAGTGTCTCTTTTGCTGTCTCGTACACAGGGTTATTGTTACCATCTTTCTAAATTCCATATATATGCGTTAGTATACTGTATTGGTGTTTTTCCTTCTGGCTTACTTCACTCTGTATAATAGGCTCCAGTTTCATCCACCTCATTAGAACTGATTCAAACGTATTCTTTTTAATGGCTGAGTAATACTCCATTGTGCGTATGTACCATAGCTTTCTTATCCATTCATCTGCTGATGGACATCTAGGTTGCTTCCATGTCCTGGCTATTATAAACAGTGCTGCGACGAACATTGGGGTACACGTGTCTCTTTCCCTTCTGGTTTCCTCAGTGTGTATGCCCAGCAGTGGGATTGCTGGATCATAAGGCAGTTCTATTTCCAGTTTTTTAAGGAATCTCCACACTGTTTTCCATAGTGGCTGTACTAGTTTGCATCAAGACAGTATGGTACAGGCACAAAGACAGAAATGTAGATCAATGGAACAAAATAGAAAGCCCAGAGATAAATCCACGCACATATGGACACCTTATCTTTGACAAAGGAGGCAAGAATATACAATGGATTAAAGACAATCTCTTTAACAACTGGTGCTGGGAAATCTGGTTAACCACTTGTAAAAGAATGAAACTAGAACACTTTCTAACACCATACACAAAAATAAACTCAAAATGGATTAAAGATCTCAACGTAAGACCAGAAACTATAAAACTCCTAGAGAAGAACATAGGCAAAACACTCTCTGACATACATCACAGCAGGATCCTCTATGACCCACCTCCCAGAATATTGGAAATAAAAGCAAAAATAAACAAATGGGACCTAATTAACCTTAAAAGCTTCTGCACATCAAAGGAAACTATTAGCAAGGTGAAAAGACAGCCTTCAGAATGGGAGAAAATAATAGCAAATGAAGCAACTGAATGTTGAGCTTTAAGCCAACTTTTTCACTCTCCTCTTTCACTTTCATCAAGAGGCTTTTGAGTTCCTCTTCACTTTCTGCCATAAGGGTGGTGTCATCTGCATATCTGAGGTTATTGATATTTCTCCCAGCAATCTTGATTCCAGTTTGTGTTTCTTCCACTCCAGCGTTTCTCATGATGTAATGTATATTTACATATATAATGGAATATTATTCAGCCCTGAGAAAGAAGGAAATCCTGACAGCGTGACCATGAGAATGGACTTTGAAGGCATTATGCTAAGTGACAAAAGTCAGGCAAGGAAAGACAAGTATGATCTCACTTATGTAAGGAATCTAGAAAAGGTAAACTCATACACAGTAGAATTGTGGTTACCAGGGACCGGAGGTCTGGGGAAATGTTTAAAGGTACAAACTTGAAACCAGTAAGTAAGTTCTGAAGATCTAATATATCGATATCATAATACAGGTAGTAACAATCCAGTATTACAAACTTTAGAGCTGTAATACAAACTTTAGATCCAGGAATACTAACTTTATATCTATATATATATAAATATATCGTGGGTGCTTGTGCTCAGTTGCTTCAGTCGTGTCCAACTCTTTGAGACTGCATGGACTGTAGCCTGCCAGGCTCCTCTGTCCATGGGATTTCCCCAACAAGAATACTGGAATGGGTTGCCATGCCCTCCTGGCCGAGGGATTGACCTGCGTCTCCTGCATTGCAGGCAGATTCTATACCGTTGAGCCACTGGGGAAGCCCCCATAAATATATCAAATAGACACATTATATACCTTAAAATTACACAATGCTGTATATCAGTTACATCCCAATATTTTTAAAGGTAAAAAAAATAACAAATTATCCAAGGGATGATATTTCAAGACCACGTGAATTTCCTGTTCCCAACAACATTTGACCATTAGCTTAAATAACTATTGATATAATTCTGCTGGAAGTACCAAGACAGTGATTTTCTAACTTTATTCTTTATGCATTTATTTGGGCTTCCCTGATGGCTCAGTGGCAAAGAACCTGCCTGCCAATTCAGGAGATGTGGGTTCAGTCCCTGGATTGGGGAAGATCCCGTAGAGAAGGAAATGGCCACCCACTCTGGTATCCTTGCCTGGAGAAAATCTCATAGACAGAGGAGTCTGGTGAGCTATAGATCATGGCGTCACAAGAGTTGGACATGACTTCACAACTAAACCACAACAACAATGCATTCACTTACTAATGATCAATAGAAATGAAAAAAACTACTGTGATTTGAGAGTACAAGTCTTCAGAGAGGTTAGAAGCCACTTTGTCTAGGCAGACATGAGACATTAGGCTCAAGATTATGTAAATGTCCCACTTCCCCCACACGCTCACTGCACCACTGCACAGGACAAGTATTTTTCCTATTAGAAGCTCTGATGATTGACAGCCCTGCTGTCTGAATTATTTGCAAAGATCTCATTATTAGATTTAATAGGGATAAACATAATTTTCTTTAAAAAACTAGAACCTCTTTATTCCTGACACTTAATATTAGGATTCTAAAAAGCTGTATGAAGTAACTGAAAAAGCTGGCTTAATCTAGACTGTGAAAACACTAAGCAAATGACTCTACAACCTCTACCTCCATACATGCTGAGAACAATGAAATTTTAATATCTGCTGCCTAATTTATTTTTATTTTCTTTAATTTATGATATATTTAATACAAAGACTACATGAGGCCAAGTTGTTAAACTCTTGTACAAGACTGGTTACTTTGTAATTTGTGATTCCCTGGATTTTTCTTGAAAATCAGCCAGAAATTGCTACAGGTATAGATTTTAGCAGTTTTGAAACTGCATTGAAGGAGAAGAGGGACCATTTTCACTATGGAGATCCTTCAATAGGCTCTCATATAAGAGCCTGACCTACTCATATTCAATGCCAAACCAAGATCAGCATCAGTCCTGACTCTGCGAGGTTCACAAAAGCATATGTTCAAACAGGGGTTTCATTCTTTAGAAATGTCTCCACAATGTGTATAACAAGGTTTTTGTTGTTATTGTAAAGATTTCAAGATTTATTATCAAATCTGCTTGCATGATTAATGAGCCACTCTTTTCTAATCAGGAGTCATCTTCTCCAAGGGAGATAGATGGTAGATATTTAAAATATAGCAGAAATCCAAGGTCATTATAGTCAGTAGTCCATACTTACCTTCTGGATTCTGCTGTGCGATTTTTTTATTTTCATTGTTAATCAAATTTGAAGGATAATAATGGAGTAAATACTTGCTTGTTGAAAACATTAATTTGTAGGAATTATGAAAATGAAGTATATAAAAGTAAATAATCCTTGAATGAAATTGAGAAATGGTTGAAATCTGGGGGTGGATCCTGAAGAAGGGCCAGCTTCTTGAGAGAGTCAATTCCTAGGCAGGTTGGTAAGAAGTCCAGGGTCCCCAAGGAGGAGAAAGGGGTCTGGGGCTCTTGAAGCAAAGACAGGAGTCTAGAATTCTCGAGGAGGAGGAAGAGACAAACATTTTTTTCTCTCTACATTCCTTAGTCTTAGTCACACAGAATGTTTTTTTCTTTAAGCCCAGAACTGATGATTAACCAACAAACAACTCAGTTTAAACTCTGTACTAAGGATTTTATGGAATTGTCACTCAGTATCTTCAAGGAAGATTGTTTTCTGCTAGAATATATCTTCAGACAGAGAAGGCAATGGCACCCCACTCCAGTACTCTTGCCCAGAAAATTGCATGGATGAATGAGCTTGGTAGGCTGCAGTCTATGGGGTCCCTAAGAGTTCAACGACTGAGCGACTTCACTTTCACTTTTCACTTTCCTGCATTGGAGAAGGAAATGGCAACCCACTCCAGTGTTCTTGCCTGGAGAATCCCAGGGATGGGGGAGCCTGGTGGGCTGCCGTCTATGGGGTCCCACAGAGTCGGACACGACTGAAGCGACTTAGCAGTAGCAAGGATTATACAACAACAATATATCATGCCTGAGGACAGTTTCTCCTTCCTAAAAACCTTCTGGCTAATCCTGTTATCTTAAATGTATATTATGGGAGTGAGTCCAGTAAAATTTCTACAACCTTGAGACATTCTTTTGATTTATTGTAAGAACTATCTTAAAAAGTCGATAACTCCCTTGCTAAAGACTAGCAGGGGGACACTCTCTGTCCCCCTGCTGATGTCTATGTCAGAAACTTTCTCTGTCCCTTTTTATACTTTAATAAAACTCTGCTATACAAAAGCTCTTGAGTGTTCAAGCCTGGTCCCTGGCCCCGAAGTTAAATCTTCTTCTTCGGAGATCACGAATCCAACACCATTCACCATAAGCTATCATTCTCAAACAGACGATGCTTTTTCAGAAAAGACTTTTTTTCAGATCAAAACAAACACTATCCTAACAGAATCCTAATAAATTTTTAAGTATATTTCCAAGTATGTTTCAAACAGAATTCTTCTACATAAACATCCAACTGTAACTAGCAAGTTCACAAAATACATAGAAGTTGGCTTGTTAAAAGCAAAATGCATTTGTTCTTGAAATCTATCCTTTGAATAACTATAAATAAGTCATTCATTTAAGACTCTCCACCTAACATTCAGCTTGGATTAGCATAGTTCTTACCAGAGTTCTTACTCAGAATCATCTGGTAAGATTTAATTTAAAAAAAAAGAAAATGTGATGTACCCCAATGTTCATTGCAGCTTCACATAGCCAGGACGTGGAAACAACCAACATGTCAACTGACAGATGAATGAATAAAGAAGTTGCAGTACATAAACAACGGAATATAACCCAACCATAAAAAGGAATGAAGCTGAGTCAGTTGTAGTGAGGTGGATGAACCTATAGACTGTTATACAGAGTGAAATAAGTCAAAAAGAGAAAAACAAATATTGTATATTAAAGCATACATATGGAATCTAGAAAAATGGCACCAATGAACCTATTTGCAGGGTAGGAATAGAGATGCAGACGTAGGGAACAGACTTGTGCACACGGATGGAAGGGGAGGGTGGGACAAATTGAGAAAGAATTGACATAAATACACCACCATGTGTGAAATAGCTAGCTAGTGAGAAGCTGCCATATAACATAGAGAGACCAGCTTGTTGCTCTGTGACGACACAGAGGGGTGGGATGAAGGGGTGGGAGGGAGGCTCAAGATGGGGGGGATATATATATATATACACTCACGGCTGATTCACAGTGTTGTACAGCAGAAACCAACACAACATTGTAAAGCAATTATCTTCCAATTAAAAATAAATTTTAAAAAGTACATGTGCTGAAACACACACCCAGGCACTCAGATTTACTGGAGATTATTACTAGAGTCAGGAATATACATATTTTTAAAACTCCCCCAAATGATTCTGAGATGTACTGCCATTTGGGGTGAGTCAGTGGAGAGAGTAAATGCAGATAGGTTCAAGCAAATATTGCCTAACTAGTTAGACAATCTTGAGAAAGACACTGAATATCTCTGAACATCCTTTCATCTGTATGTAACTGAGCCACACACCATGAAATGTCATCAAATATTATATTTCACATTTTAAAACCATTTTTGTAACTGTTTTAATTCTAAAAAATCTGTCCACATAATTAATGTTTCATTTTTATTTTAAAAAGCTATTACTAAAGTCAAAGTGAGTCTTAGAGTGAGTAGTATCCTAGGATAAGGAAGTAAGAATTAGACCCAATGAAAATGCCCCAAAGTTGATGTTGCCGCTAGCTACTGTCTCTGCTGCGCCTCAGTACCAGTCAAGAAGGGCCTTAGAACCTTAAGAAAATTCAGTCTTAAAAGTCAAGGCAGGCCATTTGAGTCCCTGAAAACATGAATCTTTGTAGGAATGACACCTAAATTGGGGTTGTCAAAGTCCTTTTTTTTTGGGTACCATCTCAGAATGTGATCTTAAAAATATTACCTTAAAAATAAAAGTACCCAGAATTCATCCTAACCAAAATTTCAAGTCTCAAATTTAAGTTCTTATACAAGTTCTGCCTCTTTATATCATCTTCAAAAGACCCATATGTTCTTGCTTCTTTGTCTTAATTGCCTCTCCTAAGATAGTTCTCAGGAGGATAGCTAACCTTCATGTGCTTGGGACCATCACATATTAATACTGTTCATCTCATTCTATTGAGGAGGAAGAGCTTTCTAACAGTAACACTGGAACACCTGCAGTAGGGGCTTCTCTTCCACAATGTACCGCTAGGGGTTGTTGGATTATGACCTCTCTCAGTGTATTGCTGCTGCTGCTGCTGCTAAGTCACTTCAGTCGTGTCCGACTCTGTGCCATCCCATAAACGGCAGCCCACCAGGCTCCCCCATCCCTGGGATTCTCCAGGCAAGAACACTGGAGTGGGTTGCCATTTCCTTCTCCAATGCATGAAAGTGAAAAGTGAAAGTGAAGTCGCTCAGTCGTGTCCAACTCTTAGTGACCCCATGGACTGCAGCCTACCAGGCTCCTCCATCCATGGGATTTTCCAGGCAAGAGTACTGGAGTGGGGTGCCATTGCCTTCTCCGATGAGAGCTTCTAGTATAACAAATTTAAAAAGGGGGCAGGGCAAGATGGCATCAATGGAAGACCTTGAGCTCACCTCCTCCCATAGGGAGATTGAACCTATACCCACATATAGAACAACTCATCCTGAAGACCTGAGGGCTGAACAGCTATTGCACGTTGAAGGACCACGTGTAGAGAAGACAGACGTGGTATCCATGGGAAACCTACTCCAACCTGCAGTAGGGAGGGATATAGCTGAGGGGCCTGAGCATCTGGGACGTAGCAAAACAAACAAAAAAACCCACAGCAGTTTAAAGGGCATCTAGACTATGGGGAAAGAAAAATCCATTTACTAACCCTACAGCTTCTGCCAGAAGATTAAGGAACTGCTGGAGCCCTCTCCAGGGTCAAGGGCTCTGAGGAGCATCACCAAGTCCCTTCATGAGTCATCTCAGCCCACACCTTCTACTGAGTGGTTGTGAAGATTAATGATATGCTTTCATATGAAAGTATTAAACTATTCTTTTTACAAGAAATGCTGGTTTCTCCTATTCTTCTTTCATTTCTTCTTTCTATCCTTTCTGTTCTTATTATCAGCTCCTCAAAGAGGAGAGTATGGCAAAGCTCCTCAAATAAGAGTTGCTGAAAGTAGGGTTAGCAGAGAGGTCTATTGGACAAATCAATGAGAACCCCAGACCACAGCCTCCTATCAGCTTCCACTAGATGTGAAATTCTTAGGCAAGTGGAAGTCTCAGTATCTCTACAGATGCTGCCTTGCTCAAGACTGACCAGACTTTAATCTGAAATATGAAATTGAAAACTGCATTTATCCTGACAGGTCTCCTCTTGAAATCAAGACAGTACATCTCTGCCAATTCTCCTTGGTTCTTGGGATCTCAGAAAACTGTTTCTGTTCTCTTGGTGACAGTAAGCGGGATAATATTCAGCCCTGAGAGGCAACCCAAGTAGACCCTCATACACATTTGTTTCCACACTTGAGCACTAGTTGAGTTTCTCCAGTCAAAATGTACTTCTAATTGAGTTGTGTTGGCCTGGGGACAATTGTGAAAGAGAATGTTTCTGATTAACCAGGACTAAGATCAACAAGCTTTGATATGGTAAATAGCAAAAATATTGTGCTGCTATGTCTACATGAGTTAGTAGAAATGTCACTCTTGTACTATGAAATAGACATTGAACAAAGACACAGACATTGGCAAGAAGAGTGGAGGACTGCAACTTGGCCTATAACTCAAGTAGTAATTCTTTAGCACTTAAATGCCTAGTGGGGTACGATACAATAGAGGGGGAACATCACAGTTTTTAAGTGAATCAAAATAAAATAGCTAGTAACTCTTGAGACTTATCATCCACGCTAGATTTCAACATCGAAATTATAAAAGAAAACATTTTATATTTCCTATGGCTGTTCCACATCCCTACCAGATAAACATCCTCCACTCAGTAAGCCTTGAATTTAGTAAGCCTAAAACAGAGATTGGCAAACCATGGTCTGCAGGCCAGACACCTATTTTAAAATAGAATCTTACTGGAACACAGTCATACCAGTCATTTGTGTATTACTTACGGTTGCTTTTGTAACAGAAGAGTAGATAGGGCAACAGAAATTGTGTGACCAATAAGCCTGAAATATTTACTATCTGGTCCTTTAGGGAAAAAAATAGTCAATCTAAATTCTAAGCAAAAGTTTCTGGCTCTGGGTAAGATGGAATGAACAAACTCCTCGCTGTCTCTTCCACTGAATTCAGTTTTAAAACCTGGACAGAATATAAAAGGAAATGATCAGGAGACTGAAAAGTAGTGGCAAGTGGGTTGGTGAAAAAGACTACAATTCAGAGTAGTACCAAACCAGTGGTGAGTTCGCCATTGTCTCCCCTGTGTTTGGAAACCCCATCATTTGTTCCCCTACGTGGATGCAGCAGTGGACATCCATTCCGACCAGGATAACTAAAGCCCCAGATTTCTGGCCAAAAGTCTGAAAAGGAGATCCCCAGAAAGCTAAAAAGTACTGAAGATATTGTAGTGGTGAAGAAGCATATGAAAGTGACTTCACAAAGTTTATTAATTCCTAGGAACACCCCTGACCTGTGTACACATGGACAAGATCTTAATCAGAAAATGAAATATTTTGAGAACTGGTCCCAGGCTTGTCACTGGCTGATGCACACGTGGCATATATTCAAATAACACTGCAAAGGCTTTGAAAGCTGAGTTGACGTTAGAACTACAGTGCAATGGAGGCAATTTTAAACTTCCAAATTAAACCTGATTGGGCATCCAACGGAGAAGGCAATGGCACCCCACTCCAGTACTCTTGCCTGGAAAATCCCATGGACAGAGGAGCCTGGTGGGCTGCAGTCCATGGGGTCGCTGAGGGTCGGACACGACTGAGGGACTTCACTTTCACTTTTCACTTTCATGCATTGAAGGAAATGGCAACCCACTCCAGTGTTCTTGCCTGGAGAATCCCAGGGATGGGGGAGCCTGGTGGGCTGCCGTCTCTGGGGTCACACAGAGTCGGACACAACTGAAGAGACTTAGCAGCAGCAGCAGGCACCCAAAACAAATTTTTTTTCAGCGTTCACTGTAGAATTTAACAAGATCTATAATCTCACAGCCTAATATTCAAAATGTGTCAGATTTAATCCAGAATTACTGAGCATATGAAAGACAAAAAAAAAAAAAACCCATCTCCACTTCACATGGGAAAGAAAACCTACAGACATCAACCCGAGATGAGATAGATACTAGATCTATCTGACAGACTTTGAGGCAGCTGTTGTACAAATGCTCCAGCAAGCAAGTCTAAATACTCCTGAAACAGACACAAAAAATAGGCTGCAAATCAACAGATAAAGAAAATCTGAAATTCTAGAACTTAAAAATACAGTAAAAGAAATTTAATGGAAAGGACTAAGAGTTAAAACTCTCCTACCAGAGTCACTAGTACACTTTTTTTTTTCTTACAACCCATACAGACATCCCTTCACCAAAATAGTATAATTAAAAGCTCTGGGTCTCAAATTCTATAAAATTTTTCTAAAGATTCATTGTTGCTCTTTTGAACTACCTCTAAAATAAGTTTCAGTTCAGGTCACTTGCTCAGTCGTGTCAAACTCTTTGAGACCTCATGGACTGCAGTACGCCAAGCTTCCCTGTCCATCACCAACTCCTAGAGCTTACTCAAACTCATGTCCATCAAGTCGGTGATGCCATCCAACCATCTCATCCTCTATCATCCACTTCTCCTCCAACCTTCAATCCTTCCCAGCATCAGGGTCTTTCAAATGAGTCAGTTCTTTGCATCATATAGCCAAAGTATTGGAGTTTCTGCTTCAACATCAGTCCTTGCAATGAATATTCAGGACTGATTTTCTTTAGGATGGACTGGTTGGATCTCTTTGCAGTCCAAGGGACTCTCAAGAGTCTTCTCCAACACCACAGTTCAAAGCATCAATCCCTCAGCACTCAGCCTTCTTCACAGTCCAACTCTCACATTCATAAATGACCACTGGAAAAACCATAGCCTTACTAGACAGATTTTGTTGGCAAAGTAATGTCTCTGCTTTTCAATATGCTATCTAGGTTGGTCATAACTTTTCTTCCAAAGAGTAGGCGTCTTTTAATTTCATGGCTGCAGTCACTATCTGCAGTGATTTTGGAGCCCAGAAAAATAAAGTCTGACACTGTTTCCCCATCTGTTTGCCATGAAGTGATGGGACCAGATGCCATGATCTTCGTTTTCTGAATGTTGAGCTTTAAGCCAACTTTTTCACTCTCCACTTTCACTTTCATCAAGAGGCTCTTGAGTTCTTCTTCACTTTCTGCCATAAGGGTGGTGTCATGTGCATATCTGAGGTTATTGATATTTCTCCTGGCAATCTTGATTCCAGCTTGTGCTTCTTCCAGCCCAGCGTTTCTCATGATGTATTCTGCATATAAGTTAAATAAGCAGGGTGACAATATACAGCCTTGACGTACTCTTTTTCCTATTTGGACCCAGTCTGTTTTTCCATGTCCAGTTCTAACTGTTGCTTCCTGACCTGCATACAGGTTTCTCAAGAGGCAGGTCAGGTGGTCTGGGATTCCCATCTCTTTCAGAATTTTCCACAGTTTACTGTGGTCCACACAGTCAAAGGCTTTGGCATAGTCAATAAAGCAGAAATAGATGTTTTTCTGGAATTCTCTTGCTTTTTCCATGATCCAGCAGATGTTGGCAGTTTGATCTCTGGTTCCTCTGCCTTTTCTAAATCCAGCTTGAACATCTGGAAGTTCCTGATTCCTGTACTGTTGAACCCTGGCTTGGAGAATTTTGAGCATTACTTTACTAGTGTGTGAGATGAGTGCAATTGTGCAGTAATTTGAGCATTTTTTTTGGCATTGCCTTTCTTTGGGATTGGAATGAAAACTGACCTTTTTCAGTCCTGTGGCCACTGCTGAGTTTTCCAATTTTGCTGGCATAATGAGTGCAGCACTTTAATAGCATCATCTTTGAGGATTTGAAATAGCTCAACTGGAATTCCATTACCTCCACTAGCGTTGTTCGTAGTGATGCTTCCTAAGGCCCATTTGACTTCACATTCCAGGATGTCTGGCTCTAGGTCAGTGATCACACCATTGTGATTATCTGGGTCACGAAGATCTTTTTTGTACAGTCCTTCTGTGTATTCTCACCGCCTCTTCTTAATATCTTCTGCTTCTGTTAGGTCCATATCATTTCTGTCCTTTATTGAGCCCATCTTTGCATAAAATGATCCCTTGGTATCTAATTTTCTTGAAGGGATCTCTAGTCTTTCCCATTCTATTGTTTTCCTCTATTTCTTTGCACTGATCACTGAGGAAGTCTTTCTTATCTCTCCTTGCTATTCTTTGGAACTTTGCATTCAAATGGGTACATCTTTCCTTTTCTCCTTTGCTTTTCGCTTCTCTTCTTTTCACAGCTATTTGTAAGGCCTCCTCAGACAGCCATTTTGCTTTTTTGCATTTCTTTTTCTTGGGGGATGGTCTTGCTCCCTGTCTCCTATACAATGTCATGAACCTCCATCCATAGTTCATCAGGCACTCTATCAGATCTAGTCCCTTAAATAAGCTTACTAACCACACACACAAAAAAAAAGTTTGTTATTTTTACTTTATGGTTATATATTAGATTTGCTTATTTGCTTTAAATAAAACTGGTATCATCAAGCTCTGTTTTTCATTATAGGCAACCAAGTTTCTGACAAATACATGTCAGATATTTGCCACATTTACTGGGATATTTTGTGCCAGTTAGAATGTATCAAAGACAACTGGGTTATATCAAGAAGGTAAGGAGCTAATTGGAAAGAGTTTCTATCAAAAAAAAAAAAAAGAATGAATGCAATTGATTGGAGAACAGTGGACTCTTAAAAATCCATGAATTGATAATATTAATGTTAAAATAGGTAAAGGGAAAGACCAAAACACCTCATTTAACAACTTTGGAAGTAACTGGGTCAATAATTCTTTATTCTGAAAGTTAACAATTAGAAATTAAGAGGAAAGAATTAGTCATTCTACCTTAACCTACATGAACTACATTTCAGGATAACTAAGTAGTCTTGACTGATGATGGAAAGCTCTTTCTTTAATCAAAATACTCTAGCTAAATCATGTAGGGAGGAAAAACAGATTTAGAAAATCACAATTTTATAGTCCCAAAGTAAAATAATTGAGCCAAGCAACACAATCAATGGAAAGAAACCATTAGATGGAAAGTTGATGAGGAGCTTCACAATGGAGGGATCAGGATTTCAGGATTAAGACAACCAGACATCACTGTCTTATGTGATGCAACGGGAGCATGTAGCATGCTTCCTATGAAGTATTCTTGCCAAAAATGTGGAGCTAAAATCAAATCAAATCTCTAAAGCTAATGCTAATTTATCAAAGCAAAACAAAACAAACAAACCAAAAAAAAAAAAATAATAATAATCAAAGAGTAGCATTAAAATACACATATTAGACAACAATATATGTTGTCTACAAGAGACCCACCTCAAAACAGGGGACACATACAGACTGAAAGTGAAGGGCTGGAAAAAGATATTCCATGCAAATAGAGACCAAAAGAAAGTAGGAGTAGCAATACTCATATCAGATAAAACAGACTTTAAAACAAAGGCTATGAAAAGAGACAAAGAAGGACAATACATAATGATCAAAGGATCAATCCAAGAAGAAGATATAACAATTATAAATATATATGCACCCAACATAGGAGCACCACAATATGTAAGACAAATGCTACAAGTATGAAAGGGGAAATTAACAATAACACAATAATAGTGGGAGACTTTAATACCCCACTCACACCTATGGATAGATCAACTAAACAGAAAATTAACAAGGAAACACAAACTTTAAATGATACAATAAACCAGTTAGACCTAATTGATATCTATAGGACATTTCACCCCAAAACAATGAATTTCACCTTTATCTCAAGCGCACACAGAACCTTCTCCAGGATAGAGCACATCCTGGACCATAAATCTAGCCTTGGTAAATTCAAAAAAAATGAAGTCATTCCAAGCATCTTTTCTGACCACAATGCAATAAGATTAGATCTCAATTACAGGAGAAAAACTATTAAAAATTCCAACATATGGAGGCTGAAAAACACGCTGCTGAATAACCAACAAATCATAGAAGAAATCAAAAAAGAAATCAAAATATGCATAGAAATGAATGAAAATGAAAATACAACCACCCAAAACCTGTGGGACACTGGAAAAGCAGTCCTAAGGGGAAAGTTCATAGCAATACAGGCATACCTCAAGAAACAAGAAAAAAGTCAAATAAATAACCTAACCCTACACCTAAAGCAACTAGAAAAGGAAGAAATGAAGAACACCAGGGTTAGTAGAAGGAAACAAATCTTAAAAATTAGGGCAGAAATAAATGCAAAAGAAACAAAGGAGACCATAGCAAAAATCAACAAAGCCAAAAGCTGGTTCTTTGAAAGGATAAATAAAATTGACAAACCATTAGCCAGACTCATCAAGAAACAAAGGGAGAAAAATCAGATCAATAAAATTAGAAATGAAAATGGAGAGATCACAACAGACAACACAGAAATACAAAGGATCATAAGAGACTACTAACAGCAATTATATGCCAATAAAATGGACATCGTGGAAGAAATGGACAAATTCTTAGAGAAGTACAACTTTTCAAAACTGAACCAGGAAGAAATAGAAAATCTTAACAGACCCATCACAAGTACGGAAATTGAAACTGTAATCAGAAGTCTCCAGCAAACAAAAGCCCAGGTCCAGATGGCTTCACAGATGAATTCTACCAAAACTTTAGAGAAGAGCTAACACCTATCCTACTCAAACTCTTCCAGAAAATTGCAGAGGAAGGTAAACTTCCAAAATCATTCTATGAAGCCACCATCACCCTAACACCAAAACCTGACAAAGATGCCACAATAAAAGAAAACTACAGGCCAATATCACTGATGAACATAGATGCAAAAATCCTTAACAAAATTCTAGCAATCAGAATCCAACAACACATTAAAAGGATTATACACCATGACCAAGTGGGCTTTATCCCAGGGATGCAAGGATTCTTCAATATCCACAAATAAATCAATGTAATACACCACACATTAACAAATTGAAAAATAAAAGTCATATGATTATCTCAATAGATACAGAGAAGGCCTTTGACAAAATTCAACATCCATTTATGATTAAAAACTCTCCAGAAAGTAGGAATAGAAGGAACATACCTCAACATAATAAAGGCTATATATGACAAACCCACAGCAAACATTATCCTCAATGGTGAAAAATTGAAAGCATTTCCCCTAAAGTCAGGAACAAGACAAGGGTGCCCACTTTCACCACTACTATTCAACATAGTTTTGGAAGTTTTGGCCACAGCAATCAGAGCAGAAAAATAAATAAAAGGAATCCAAATTGGAAAAGAAGAAGTAAAACTCTCACTATTTGCAGATGACATGATCCTCTACATAGAAAACCCTAAAGACTCCACCAGAAAATTACTAGAACTAATCAATGAATATAGTAAAGTTGCAGGATATAAAATCAACACACAGAAATCCCTTGCATTCCTATACACTAATAATGAGAAAATAGAAACAGAAATTAAGGAAACAATTCCATTCACCATTGCAACAAAAAGAATTAAATACTTAGGAATATACCTACCTAAAGAAACTAAAGACCTATATATAGAAAACTATAAAACACTGGTGAAAGAAGTCAAAGAGGACACTAATAGATGGAGAAATATACCATGTTCATGGATCAGAAGAATCAATATAGTGAAAATGAGTATACGACCCAAAGCAATCTATAGATTCAATGCAATCCCTATCAAGCTACCAATGGTATTTTTCACAGAGCTAGTGCAAATAATTTCACAACTTGTATGGAAATACAAAAAACCTCAAATAGCCAAAGCAATCTTGAGAAAGAAGAATGGAACTGGAGGAATCAACCTTCCTGACTTCAGGCTCTACTATAAAGCCACAGTCATCAAGACAGTATGGTACTGGCACAAAGACAGAAATATAGATCAATGGAACAAAATAGCCCAGAGATAAATCCATGCACCTATTGACACCTTATCTTTGACAAAGAAGGCAAGAATATACAATGGATTAAAGACAATCTCTTTAACAAGTGGTGCTGGGAAAATTGGTCAACCACTTGTAAAAGAATGAAACTAGAACATTTTCTAACACAATACACCAAAATAAACTCAAAATGGATTAAAGATCTAAATGTAAGACCAGAAACTATAAAACTGCTATAGGAGAACATAGGCAAAACACTCTCTGACATAAATCAAAGCAGGATCCTCTATGACCCACCTCCCAGAATACTGGAAATAAAAGCAAAAATAAACAAATGGGACCTAATTAAACTTAAAAGCTTCTGCACAACAAAGGAAACTATAAACAAGGTGAAAAGACAGCCTTCAGAATGGGAGAAAATAATAGCAAATGAAGCAACTGACAAACAACTAATCTCAAAAATATACAAGCAACTCCTACAGCTCAATTCCAAAAAATGAACGACCTAATCAAAAAATGGGCCAAACAACTAAATAGACATTTCTCCAAAGAAGACATCAGATCAGATCAGATCAGTTGAGTCACTCAGTCATGTCCGACTTTTTGCGACCCCATGAATCGCAGCACGCCAGGCCTCCCTGTCCATCACCAACTCCCGGAGTTCACTCAGACTCACGTCCATCGAGTCAGTGATGCCATCCAGCCATCTCATCCTCTGTCGTCCCCTTCTCCTCTTGCCCCCAATCCCTCCCAGCATCAGAGTCTTTTCCAATGAGTCAACTCTTCCCATGAGGTGGCCAAAGTACTGGAGTTTCAGCTTCAGCATCATTCCTTCCAAAGAAATCCCACGGCTGATCTCCTTCAGAATGCACTGGTTGGATCTCCTTGCAGTCCAAGGGACTCTCAAGAGTCTTCTCCAACACCACACTTCAAAAGCATCAATTCTTCGGTGCTCAGCCTTCTTCACAGTCCAACTCTCACATCCATACATGACCACAGGAAAAACCACAGCCTTGACTAGACGAAACTTTGTTGGCAAAGTAATATCTCTGCTTTTGAATATGCTATCTAGTTTGGTCATAACTTTCCTTCCAAAGAGTAAGCGTCTTTTAATTTCATGGCTGCAGTCACTATCTGCAGTGATTTTGGAGCCCAGAAAAATAAAGTCTGACACTGTTTCCACTGTTTCCCCATCTATTTCCCATGAAGTGATAGGACCGGATGCCATGATCTTCACTTTCTGAATGTTGAGCTTTAAGCCAACTTTTTCACTCTCCACTTTCACTTTCATCAAGAAGCTTTTTAGTTCCTCTTCACTTTCTGCCATAAGGGTGGTGTCATGTGCATATCTGAGGTTATTGATATTTCTCCCAGCAATCTTGATTCCAGCTGTGTTTCTTCCAGTCCAGCGTTTCTCATGATGTACTCTGCATAGAAGTTAAATAAACAGGGTGATAATATACAGCCTTGATGTACTCCTTTTCCTATTTGGAACCAGTCTGTTTTTCCATGTCCAGTTCTAACTGTTGCTTCCTGACCTGCATACAAATTTCTCAAGAGGCAGATCAGGTGGTCTGGTATTCCCATCTCTTTCAGAATTTTCCACAATTTATTGTGATCCACACAGTCAAAGGCTTTGGCATAGTCAATAAAGCAGAAATAGATGTTTTTCTGGAATTCTCTTGCTTTTTCCATGATCCAGCAGATGTCGGCAATTTGATCTCTGGTTCCTCTGCCTTTTCTAAAGCATACAGATGGCTAACAAACACATGAAAAGATGCTCAACATCACTCATTATCAGAGAAATGAAAATCAAAACCACAATGAGGTACCATTTCACGCCAGTCAGAATGGCTGCTATCCAAAAGTCTACAAACAATAAATACCGGAGAGGGTGTGGAGAAAAGGGAACCCTCTTACACTGTTGGTGGAAATGCAAACTAGTACAGCCACTATGGAGAACAGTGTGGAGATTCCTTAAAAAACTGGAAATAGTACTGCCTTATGACCCAGCAATCTCACTGCTGGGTATACACACTAAGGAAACCAGAATTGAAAGAGATATGTGTACCCCAATGTTCATCACAGCACTGTTTATAATAGCCAGGACATAGAAGCAACCTAAGATGTCCATCAGCAGATGAATGGATAAGAAAGCTGTAGTACATATACACAATGGAGTATTACTCACCCATTAAAAAGAATACATTTGAATCAGTTCTAATGAGGTGGATGAAACTGGAGCCTATTATATAGAGTGAAGTAAGCCAGAAAGAAAAACACCAATACAGTATACTAATGCATATATATGGAATTTAGAAAGATGGTAATGATAACCCTGTATGCGAGACAGCAAGAGACACAGATGTTTAGAGCAGTCTTTTGGACTCTGTGGGAGAGAGAGAGGGTGGGATGATTTGGGCGAATGGCACTGAAACATGTATAATATCATATGAGAAATGAATAGCCAGAACAGGTTCAATGCAGGATGCAGGATGCTTGGGGCTGGTGCACTCGGATGACCCAGAGGGATGGTACAGGGAGGGAGGTGAGGGGGGGTTCAGGATGGGGAGCCCATGTACACCCGTGGCAGATTCATGTTGATATATGGCAGAACCAATACAATATTGTAAAGTAATTAGCCTCCAATTAAAATAAATTTAAATTTAAAAAAAGATAGTTTTTCTGTAAAAAAAATAAAATAAAATAACATAAAAAATAAAATAAAATTACCATGTATAAAAAAGATAGCAAGTAGGAAGCTGCTATGTAGCATAGGGAGCTCAGCTCAGTGCTCTGTGATGACCTAGAGGGATAGGATAGAGGTGTAGTGGGAGGGAGTCTCAAGAGGGAAGCTAGGTGCATACTTATGGCTGATTCATGTTGTTGTACGGCAGAACACAACGACACACAACACAATTTTATGTATGTACACAACATTGTAAAGCAATTATTTTCTAATTAAAAATAAAAAATTTAAAAAGCAAACACAAAAAACAGGAGCTAGACATACAAATTACATGACACCACAATGAAGCAAACAAAACCATTCTAAAATTAGGAACTTCTAGAGGTTTCTGTTGACAAGCCATTGACCAGGTGTTGCAACTAATCAAAATGTTATGAAAGTGAAAAATAAGGATGGGGTCCGTATAAATGACGGAGAAGGCAATGGCACCCCACTCAAGTATTCTTGCCTGGAAAATCCCATGGATGGAGGAGCCTGGTAGGCTGCAGACCATGGGGTCGGGAAGAGTCGGACACGACTGAGCGACTTCACTTTCCCTTTTCCCTTTCATGCATTGGAGAAGGAAATGGCAACCCACTCCAGTGTTCTTGCCTGGAGAATCCCAGGGACGGGGGAGCCTGGTGGGTTGCCGTCTACAGGTTCTCACAGAGTCAGACACGACTGAAGTGACTTAGCAGCAGTATAAATGAAAAGTCTTAGGATACATAACATCCAATGAATATATCTTTCTTGGATTCTAAGTTGAAGGAAAATTGCAAAGAGGCTTCTTTGCACCTTTGAAATGATGGTACTGCATAATATTAAGGAATTAACTTTTATTAAGACAGTGGCACTGTAGTTATATTTAAATATGTCCTTTTTAGAGATGTACACTGAAGCATGAAGGTATAAAATGACTGATGTCTTATATTTGACTTTTAACACTTCAGAAATAGAAAAAAAGAAAAAGCTTTAGATAAAGCAGTACGGAAAAAATTCTGATAATATACCTTGATGTTGAATATACGGAAACTCATACTAGTCACTCTACTTTTCTGCATGTTTAAATTTTTTTCTTAAAAATATTTTCACTAAAAACTGCTATTGATCAAATCTTAAAGATACTCCAAAATCTGTCAGCTAAGTTCTAAAAGTATCTCTGAAATAAAAGATTTGGGTGCATTTGCACCCTCATTCAAATATGTGGTTGTTCTCCCAAGGTGCATATTTTGAAGGAGCAAAAGAAGCAAAACTCTGAGCTCTAAGTTCTAATGTATTTTCTTTAAACTGCAGGCACTTTTATCTGTAATCTTAACATGTCTTATTATTCACCATAGGTAAAATCATCACACCTTTTTTAAAAACATCAAAGCCCAGATCCTCCATTGATAAGGGAAAGAATATGAAGTGGAGAGAACACTGACTATCTGAACCACATGACCATCCTGCTCAGCCAGAGATTTACCTTCTTATTACTTATAGCTGCTCCAAGGGGGCCTGCCACTCTTGTTTAATATTCTGACCTAGGTCACAACATGGGCTTCCCTGGTGGTTCAGTGGTAAAGAACACACCTGCCAATGCAGGAGATGTAGGTTCGATTCCTGGGTCAGGAAGATCCCCTGGAGGAGGAAATGGCAACCCCCTCCACGGTCCTGGCCTGAAAAACCCCACAGAAAGAGAAGCCTGATGGGCTACAGTCCACAGGATGGCAAAAGAGTCAGACACGACTTAGCGACTACAGAAAAACAACCAGGTCCTAACACAGGACCCTTTTCTTACACCCTCAAGTAAAATTGAGTCGATGCTGAAACATTTACACAAGATTTTAGTTAAAAATTGGGAATAAAATGACACCAGGAGTAACATAAAACTATATCAGGGCTGCTCACAGAGTGGCCATTGAACCAGCAGCATCAGTATCACTTGGGAGTCTATTATGAATGCAAATTCATGGACTCCCACCCCAGACATACTGAGTCAGAATATCTGGGGATAGGGCCCAGGAATCCTTGCTTTGAGAAGTGTTGATATAATTCTTTTATAAGTTCAAGAATCACTGAACTTGATAACCTCTAGAGATTCTGAATCGGTTGGTTTATGATAATCATCCTCAAACTTGGCAGCACATTAGAATTACCTGGGGAGCTTTTAGAATTCCTAACACCCAGGATTTACAACAAACCAATTAAATCAGAACCCTGGGGTATATTCCAGGCATCAATAGCTTTTAAAACTCTCCAAAGAATTCCAATGCACAGCCCAACTTGAGAACCATTGGTCTAGAATATGGCATGACCCAGACATCAGAATCTTTTATAGAGCTCCAAGATGATGCTAAGCGCAGCCTGAGTTGAGAACCAATGAATGATATAGTTTAAATTCAAGGTACATCAGTTTCAACAAGGGGTATTCTAAATCATCTCACTGTCTGCTTTCACACATCATGGGTCATTTTTTCCCCTCCATGCCAGGAATCCCCACAAGCATGCCTTGATGCCGAAAAGTCCAAGGAAATAACAGTGAAGATGGTCATTCTCTCTCCTCCCTTTTTGTATGTGCCTTTCAAGTTCTGATGATTTGCCTTCTGCAGATGTATGATGTCAGGAGTATCAACCTGATTTTGAGAGGCCCCACTTCTTACTCACAGGGAGGAGAACTTATCCAAAAGACTTCAATAGAAATTGTATCAAAAAAAAAAAAAAAAAAGAAATTGTATCAGAATCTGCCTCAACACAGTAACTTCAACATTTGAACATGAGACACTAACTTAAAATAGTAGATAAAACAGTTTATGTTACCTATGTATACCAAAAATAATGCAAATAAATATTTCAGTGTCCAGAAAAAGAGAAGTAATTAAAGATATATGTATACTATATATATGTGTAAGCTACTCTGTGGTTTATACTTTAACTGATAATAGAGCCTATGGGAATTAAATACTTTAAATTTCCAAGTTTTCTGAGAGCTTTAGATTCTAAAGAATAAATCTGTCTCTTACTGATGCCATTCTGAACTACCACCAGGGTGATACCACCATATAATGAACTGTGCTTGAGATTTATACAGACCTTCATTTGAACCCAAATCCACCACTTACTAGGTATATTGAATTAGTGATCCTGAATGAGTTATGTCCTCTATTTGAACTTTGATTTCATGTATAAAATGGGAATAATAATCCCTATACTGAAGGGCTTTTGGGAGAATCCATATATGTGATACACTAACAATTTGCTTACCATATGATTTGTGATCAATGATGGATGTTTATTATTGTTTCCAGAATATTCATGTCATTTCATGCCTCCAGGATTTTGACACTCTATTTCCTCTGCCTGGGATGCCTTTCCCTTTTGTTAACCTTTCATTCAACTAACACATATTTTTTAATATTTACTATGTGCTGGACCTTACTAGGCACTAAGGATAATTTAATTCTTCATGTAAAGACAACCCAAATTGACAAATGCTATGAAGGAAAAATATAGGATAAAATTCAAGTGGACCAAGGGGGCTTCTAGTCTGAGGTGTCATCAAAGAGTGACAAGGTTGAAAGCATGGACTGTGGAGACACTTCCGACTCTGCACTCCACTAGTTGTGTGACCTTGGGCACATTATTTCAACCTCTGTGTTCTGTTTCCATAGTACTTAACATACAATGTTGTTGGGACAATTAAATGCTGGGCAAACAGCATAATATCTGGCATATAGCAAGTACTTAAGTCTTAATCTGGTGAAAATCCTCTTGCCTTTAAGTGTTATTGTTTTCTATGAAATTTTTCCTACCATTAGTGTAGTCCATATAGTAGAACACAATAAGTGTTGAAAGAATAAATTCCACATGTACTGCAAAAAAGTCAGAAGTTTACATTAAGTTATATATAGTATTTCAGTGAAGTATGGAAGCATTCACTTGGCCATCTAGCTCAAGGTCTTCATTTTAACTTCCATATAATAACTGCTCATATATTCCACTGGCTTCCTCTCTATAAGAATTTCAAAGGGAAGCTAAGTTTTAACATAGAAAACAGATTCTTTGCTTGAGGATAGCCTTTTTAAGTTTATTTGTGAATTAATTTTGTACCTGTCCATAATATTATCTTTAACTTATAAAGTTATATTTATCAATGCTTAATTAATGTTATTTTCTGTGTATGGCTATTATTAAAATTTCTATTTTATAAAGGAATAAATTATAGCTCAGAGGCTAAGTAACATGTCCATGTGCATAACTAGTAAATGGCACAAACTCCCTCCAACATGTTTCCAAATTTCATGACCTCTCACCTTCTTTCACTGCAGCTGTAGACCAAAAGACACTTGTCATACTTAAACCCATCAATTTTAGTAAATGATTACCAACATCTCCTAAATACTCCAGTCTGAATCTGTCTTTATGTTCACAGATGCCAATGCTCCACTACAACTAAGCCCCCATATAATTAGATTATGTCTAGCAAATCAGCTTTGATATAATTATAACAAGAATAAATCTTAACATTTATATTTATTATGTGCCAAGCACCAATCAAAACACTTTACAGGCATCATTTCTTTTAATTCTCTCAACACCTCTGTAAGGTAGCCAGTCCCATTACTCTATTTCACAGATGAGTAATTTGAAGCTTAGAAAGGTTAATCTAAGCGACAGAGTTCAATTTCCACCTTACATTCATATTCAAAGCACTAATTTTTAGCTGTTTTTTTTTTTTTTTTTTTTTCAGTCTTCTCAGCCTATCTGTGTTCTTGGTTATGGACATAATAGCATTTTAACATTTCATATTCCCAGTCTTTCCTATTGCTGGAATTGTTGTTTCCTGCTTCAACGTTATTGTTCTTCTTTATCATAAATTGCCTGTAAAATTTTTTCACTGAAAGGGTACCAGACTGGCTTTGACAATCTCTCTGTTGAATTGTCAGGCCCCATTCCTAAAAATTGTGTCTATCGGGGATCTGGGGGTAGGTGGCTAAAATAGAATTACTAAGCTAGGCCTCTTTCTTAGCTGGTATGGACTTAGAAGTCCATGAACTTAGCTGGACTTAGAAGTCCATGAACCAAAAATACATCCCCACTATGACTCTCAAGCAGATAAATGCAGAATAGCCAGCAATTAGCTTGAATCAAGTCATGATGACCCCTGGGCACCACTTACAAGTTGAATAGAAACTGCTGAGCTATTGTAGCACCATCATCACAACAGCTGGGGAAATATGCTATTAGTTATTGAGTGTTCCAGATGGTCAGTCAGACACGTGCATCACAATACAAGTTACCATACCAGCTAAGTCTTGGATCAATTTACAGGTAGGAAATTGTGTGTAACCCAACCTCTACAAGAGCACAGATCCCTAAGAAATGGAGAATTTAAGGAAGGAGAAAGGAGAGACAAGGCAGATAAGTCTTGGCTAATTCAAGATCCCCACCCTCTTCCACCTGCTGAGACAGGATTGCTTGAAGACAGCTATTGCTGGGGCTAATTAGCAAGCAGACAAAGGAACCATTGGCAAGACCACATACCATTGAAACCTTTCTCAGGAAGAACACAGGCAGGAACAAATAAGACCTGAGTTGTGTGTGTGCCATTGAATAGTTACTGGAGTATTTAATCTTGAAGGTAGCACGAATTTTTGGAAATCACATAATGTTTTGTAGAATAGGGCAGTAGAAGGGGCTTCCTGGTGGCTCCGTAGTAAAGAATCTGCCTGCAGTGCAGGCGACACAGGAGACATGGATTTGATCCCTGGGTCAGGAAGATCGCCTGGAGGAGGGCATGGCAACCCACTCCAGTATTCTTGCCTGGAAAATCCCATGGACAGAGGAGTCTGGCAGGCTATAGTCCATGGGGTTGCAAACAGTCAGACACGACTGAAGCAACTGAGCACGCAGCACACACAGGACATTAGAAGCTACACGTGCTCTCAAATCCACAAAAGCCTCCATTTCTCTGGCAAGATAGCAAATGGCATTTAAAGGATTAGGTGGTAAAAATGTCAAACGTATTATTTAAAATAACATGAGAGAAGGATCATGCAGAGAAACAAACTTGGATCCCTATCTTACATCACCCACAAAAATTAACTGGAATAGATTAAAAACTTAAAGACTTGAAACTATAAAATTCCTACAAGAAAACACAGGAGGAAAATCTCCTTGATATTGGTCTTGGCAATGATTTTTTTGCATATAGTGCTAAAAAAACAAACAAAAAAGACAAAGATCAACAAGAGACTTAGATACAGAGTGAAGTAAGTCAGTGAGAGAAAAACAAGTATTGAATAATATTGCGTATATGTGGAATCCGAAGGAGGAGCCTGGTAGGCTGCAGTCCATGGGGTCGCTAAGAGTTGGACACGACTGAGCGACTTCACTTTCACTTTTCACTTTCATGCATTGGAGAAGGAAACGGCAACCCACTCCAGTGTTCTTGCCTGGAGAATCCCAAGGATGGGGGAGCCTGGTGGGCTGCCATCTATGGCGTCGCACAGAGCCAGACACGACTGAAGCAACTTAGCAGCAGCAGCAATATGTACAGATTAACGTATTTGCAAAGCAGAAACAGAGACACAGATGTAGAGGAAAAATGTATGAATACCAAGGAAGGGAGTGGGGAGAGGTGGGATAAATTGGGAGATTGGGATTGACATATATACACTATTGATGCTATGTATAAACCAGATAAATAATAAGGACCTACTGCATAGCACATGGAACTGAGTGCCCTGAGGTTAACTAAATGGGAAGGAAATTCAAAAAGAGGGGATATATGTATACATATAGCTGATTAAGTTTGCTGTCCAGTAAAAACTAATGCAACATTGTAAAGCAACTATACTCCAATAAAAATTTTTAAAAAACCAAAATAAGAAAGAAGCCATTCTGCTTTTCTATCTAGCACTGCCTAACACCATAACCCAAGCTTGGGGGCTTAAACAAACTCTTTGTATCAACCTCATAGCTTTGTGGGTCAGGAATTTGGAGAAAGCCTGTCTGGGCAACTCTTCTGCTAATTAACTCTTCTGTGATGGCATCACTGTGGATCATTCATTGGTGGTTATTGGTAGGAATAAAAGGTCCAATATGTCTGTGTTCACAGGCCTGGCACCTTAAGGTGGGGTCTCCTCACCTTCTTCATGCATCCTCAGAGCCTCTCTGAGGGCCCTTCAGCAGGGCAGTCTGACTATGTGTTAGACTGGCCAAAAAGTTCATTTGGATTTTTCCGTATGATTGAATAAGCTTGAACGAATGTTTGGCCAACCCAATACATGTGGCCCAGGGGCCTAAAAATGAGCATTTTAAGAGACAAATAGAAACAATGGCCAGGCCCAGAGCTGGTATGGGGTCAATTCCCCAAACTCTATTGGTTGAGACATCACAAGCCAGCCCAGATTCAAGGAAAGTAGGCCCACCTCTCAATGGAGCCATCTTTCATCTGCTACCAAAGAAAACAAGTTTGGTCCAAGGACAAGTAGGTATTTTCCAAGGAGAAGATACTCTGCACATTTATAGAGTGTGCTACACAGACTGCCCAATCACCCAGCCGTACACACTGATTTTTATGGAGGGGACCTGCAGAACAGAATGAGCATAAACGAAAGTCCTCAGGGTGTTTGTAGAAAATTGAGGAGACTAACAGCTCTACTTCAAGAGAAAATATAGCCCAGGCTGAGGTAGAGGGTCTTGTCAGTGTCAGACATGGAAGAGACCAGGAGCCACTTGGACCCTAAGCCTCCCTTCTGCACCCCAGCCTAAGGTAGGCAGGGTACGGTCACCCCGCATGGCCACCTCGTTACCTCACACAGGTAAGGTGTTTGCAACCCCAGACCTCAGGGAAAAGGGGCTGATTTTGTGGGTGTAGAATGAGTCAGAGAATGCACTTCTGTTTATACTCTTATGATCTCCCTTTTCTGTTAAGGAAACATGGGGCCATTGCTTAAAAGCCAGTTACCTTGAACTTCTGCTGAGAACACAGAAGCAAAGTTTGCCCCCCAAGTGGGCTTGTACACATTGTGAAAGAAAATGATAGTCATTCAGTCATGTCTGACTATATACCCATGGACTATAGCCCCCAAGGTTTCTCTGTCCATGGACTTCTCCAGGCAGTGGGTGGCCATGCCCTCTCCTCCAGGGGATCTTCCTGACCCAGGCATCAAACTCGGGTGTCCTGCATTGCAGGCACACTCTTTAACATGTGAGCCACCAGGGAAACAAGGAAGTACCCACTGTATGAATGGAAATAAGCAATTCCCAGTGAATAATGGAGAAAAGGAGACGAGGGTGGCAGAGGATGAGATGGTTAAATAGCATCACCGACTCAATGGACATGAATTTGAGAAAAACTCCTGGAGACAGTGAAGGACAGGGAAGCCTGGTGTGCTGTAGTTCTCAAGGTCAAAGCATCAAGTACAACTTAGTGACTGATCAACAATACTTAGTGACTATCAACAAACAATGGATTTCTTCCTCATTTCGGCATTATTGCCAGACTGTCTATTCAAATACTGCAGTAAAATGTTCTTGCGGAGGTAGAGGTAGAGTTTCTTGTTCCAGTTGGGAGATTTTCCTTTATATTCATGAGAATGTAATACGATGGGTTCCCAGGATGAATGTGGGTTCATTCACTAAGCAGACACAGTCAGCTCTCATAGTCCTACAGACTCAATTACTCTACAGGCATCTCAGCACTATACCAAAACCCATGCACATGGCAGCCAGCATGGACAGTATCATTTCTTTTAGAGGTGAATGAAAATAGTAATCTGAGGGAAGAAACCAAAGGAAAAAATATACAACAGACATATTTCTCAGCTAGTTTCCTCTCTTCGTATATCCACCCCTATTCCAAGCAGAAATGGAAATCCTATATGGCAACCAGAACATTGTTTTTGATTACCATTCTGATCATCTGATACTCTTGGCATTTTTTTAAATATGTCATTTGTTAACTGTGTGATAGAATATGAAGCAATGTTAGGACTCTGGCAGATGCAACTGACAGAAACTCAAAGTCAAATGACCTTAAGCCTAAAGAGGGAATTATTGGCTCAGGAAACCAACAACGTTAAGGGAGGATGCTCTCAAACCCAGATAGATCTGGAGGCGTGAGTGATGTTGTTCATACTCTTTTTCTTCACCTCTGGGCTCTGCTTGTCTCCACTTCTTTGTATATATTTGTCTCATTCTTTCCTACTAGAGGCTTACAGGTTATTCCTCAAAAGCAAGAGACATTCTGTCTCCTAGGATCAGTATTTAAAACCTCACAAGATTCCACTTTAGTCCTCTTGTATCCTATATCCTCTCATCCAGGAGTGAGAGACATGGGGGTCCCATGATCAGCCTGGCTGGGTTCTGTGACAACCCCAAGGCCAGCAGGCAGCATACAAGGCCCATCAGAATCCTGGGCTTAAGAGAGAAAGATGGGCACTGGGCAGTCATGTCCAGGATTGATCATGTCCCCATCACATGATCAATCCTGTGTTTCGTTAAACTAGAAAGCATGTGTTAAGAGATTGGGGTTGGGGCGGGGTGGGGAAGTAAAAAAAAATCTAACAGTTTACAATGCAAATAAAAGATTTTATTCATTTATTCTTTTCTATGCCACTCTAATCTGCTTTTATTTTGTTGTACTTCCATTCTATTCTATCCTATCTTAATCCCCATGTTATTCTACTTTACATAGAATGAGTTTAACGTAGCTACAACTATCTCTTCTCTCATAACACTTTCAGTGCCCTTGCTATGGAATCATTCCTATCCTACAAGCACACTGCCAAGTTTCCATCAGAAGTGGGCCCACCTACAATTTAAGTACCCTGAAATTACCTGGATCCGCCCAGATAATCCAGATAACCTCCCTGTCTCAAGGTCACCTGGTTAAAGACCTTAGTTTCATCTGCAGTTTACTTCCCCTTCACCATTTAATGTATTTCCAGGTTCTAGGGTTTGGGACACGGACATGTCTAGGGGTTGTTATTCTGCCGACCACAGACCCCAGGGCTGGCTGACCCTGGTTGACTTGCCGAGATACTCTTGTGATGAGGACTTTTGCTTCTTCTTCCCTCAGTCATCTTGATTTACTTTTTTTTTTTTTTTAAACTTTACATAATTGTATTAGTTTTGCCAAATATCAAAATTAATCTGCCACAGGTATAGATGTGTTCCCCATCCTGAACCCTCCTCCCTCCTCCCTCCCCATACCATCCCTCTGGGTCGTCCCAGTGCACTAGCCCCAAGCATCCAGTATCATGCATCGAACCTGGACTGGCAACTCGTTTCTTAGATGGAGAAATATACCATGTTCATGGATTGGAAGAATCAATATAGTGAAAATGAGTATACTACCCAAAGCAATTTATAGATTCAACGCAATCCCTATCAAGCTACCAACAGTATTCTTCACAGAGCTAGAACAAATAATTTCACAATTTGTATGGAAATACAAAAAACCTCGAATAGCCAAAGCGATCTTGAGAAAGAAGAATGGAACTGGAGGAATCAACCTACCTGACTTCAGGCTCTACTACAAAGCCACAGTTATCAAGACAGTATGGTACTGGCACAAAGACAGAAATATAGATCAATGGAATAAAATAGAAAGCCCAGAGATAAATCCACACACATATGGACACCTTATCTTTGACAAAGGAGGCAAGAATATACAATGGATTAAAGACAATCTCTTTAACAAGTGGTGCTGGGAAATCTGGTCAACCACTTGTAAAAGAATGAAACTAGACCACTTTCTAACACAATACACAAAAATAAACTCAAAATGGATTAAAGATCTCAATGTAAGACCAGAAACTATAAAACTCCTAGAGGAGAACATAGGCAAAACACTCTCTGACATACATCACAGCAGGATCCTCTATGACCCACCTCCCAGAATATTGGAAATAAAAGCAAAAATAAACAAATGGGACCTAATTAACCTTAAAAGCTTCTGCACATCAAAGGAAACTATTAGCAAGGTGAAAAGACAGCCTTCAGAATGGGAGAAAATAATAGCAAATGAAGCAACTGACAAACAACTAATCTCAAAAATATACAAGCAACTCCTACAGCTCAACTCCAGAAAAATAAACGACCCAATCAAAAAATGGGCCAAAGAACTAAATAGACATTTCTCCAAAGAAGACATACAGATGGCTAACAAACACATGAAAAGATGCTCAACATCACTCATTATCAGAGAAATGCAAATCAAAACCACTATGAGGTACCATTTCACACCAGTCAGAATGGCTGCGATCCAAAAGTCTTCAAATAATAAATGCTGGAGAGGGTGTGGAGAAAAGGGAACCCTCTTACACTGTTGATTTACTTTTTAAATAAAAAAATTTCTTAACAACCTCAAAAAAAAAGAGAGAGAGAGAAACAGCCTCCCCCTCACCCCCGCCAATCCCTTCCTGCGCTGCCAACTACTGCAGCTTCTCAGCTCCTCTTTATAGCCCCGAGCTCCTCACCAGGACCTGCATAGCCCCATGCGATCTGACTGCTGCCTGTTTCTCCAACCTCACGTTTCTTCCCCTCCCCTCTTACTCTCTTCTCAATCTATGTCAATCAGACTTTCATCCCACTCACATCCCAAACTGACCTCTTATCAACAAGGTCATAAAACAGTATTAATTTTGTGATTCTCAATTCCCAGTCCTCTCTTTGGTCATGCCTCAGCAACATTTGGTGCTCCCTGGTCATCTTGGAAGACCTTCCTCTCGGACTTCACAACACTTTTCTATCCTGGGTTTCCTTCCATCTCAGTGGCTGCTCCTCCCCATTTTCCTTTGCCAGCTAGCCCCCTGCCCCCCAATTCTCTTACTGACTTCTCTCTGGAGCACCTTGGAGCTCAGGCATTTTCTTCTTTTCATCTCGATTTACTCCTTAGGCAATTTTCTCCCAATCCTATGACTTCAAAGATCATGTAAATGATGAGGAATCTCAAATTACTCCAGTCCTAATCCCAATTCCAGGCTCACGTATTCAACTACTTAATATCTCTATTTGAGTGTCTAAGAAGAACCTTGATTTAACAAATTTAACATTTGCTCTCCATCTCAATATATGCTTCTCCCATAATTTTTCACGTATCAGCAGATGGCAACTCCATCTTAGTTACATGGGTCAAAAACTTCAGAGTTATCCTTGACTCCTATTTTTTTTCTCATACCTCACTTTTACACCATCAGCAAGTCCCACTGGGTCTACCTTCACAATATATCCCAAATCCAGTGATACCTTATCACATTCACCAACACCAGCTGGCTCAAGCCTAGATTATTGCAGCAATCTCCACCAAGACTTTCTTCTTCTATTCTTGCTTCCTTCAGTCAATTTTTAATCCAACTCAAAGCATTCTTGTGTTCTTAGGCCCCACACTTCTTACCAAGACCTGCAGAGCCCTACATAATCTGATAGTTGCCTGTTTCTTCAACTTCATATCCCACCAGTTTTCCCCTCACTCCCTTCACTCTAGCTCCACTGGACTGTCTATTGTTCCCCAAGTATCCCAAGTCAATCATACATCTAGGATATTCACATTTGCTTGTCCCTCTCCCGTTAGCTCAGATGGTAAAGACTGCTTGCAATGCAGAAGACCCAGGTTCGATCCCTAGGTTGAGAAGATCCCCTGGAGAAGGAAATGGCTACCCACTCCAGAATTCTTGCCTAGAGAATTCCATGGACAGAGAAGCCTGGCGGGATGCAGTCCATGGGGGTCACAAAGAGTCGGACACCACTAAGCCATTAATCCTTTCTCCCTGGAAAGCTCTTTTCCCAGTTTCCCAGGATTCTGCTGGTTGTTCAGCTCTTAGCTCTAATATATCCTCCTCAGAAAGATCTTTCCAAAGAATACCATCTAAAATACTCCCCACTGCTCTCTATCCTCTAACACTATACCATTGTCCTCCTGGGCAGTCGTCATCACCTGGCCCAACATTTACATACTAGTGTATCTATGGTGATCTACCTTCCCAAATAGAATGGACGCTCTATAAGGGAAAACCATAATTCCATCCTGTTCACATAAGCATGGCTCAGCAGTAAAGAATCCACCTGCCAATGCAGGACAAACAGGTTCCATCTCTGAGCCAGGAAGATCCCCTGGAGAAGGAAATAGCAACCCACTCCAGTACTCTTGCCTGTGAAATCCCACGGACAGAGGAGCCTTGGCAGGCTACAGTCCAGAGGGTCACAAAAGAGGTGGACACAGATTAGTGACTAAACAACAACAATTCACATAAGTATACCCAGCACCAAGAGCGCTGCCTAGATAGTGGGAGGCCATTAATAAACAGTTAACAAATGAGGAAAATGCCGGAGGCTGTTTAAGAGAAACTGGGGGGTAGGAGGGGAGGAGAGCATGAAGAGCTGTCAGGGTAACTGGAACTGGAAAGAGGTTACAGAAAACATCCTTCTTTTCAATTAGAGCATTTTTATCAGACAGATAAAATCTAATTACATTTGCAGGAATCTAACTGATTTTTAAATACTGTTCAAAAGGCACAGAAAACACTGTAGAGACTGTCAAACTCCTGACAGGAAAATGACAGTTGAAATTTGTCAGGAATATGTAATGAACATCTTCTGCCGGAGGAGGCGATGATTAATAGATTGTATTTTAGAACTAATATGTTGAAGTGATGCATATGGAATTTGATAGTTTCAAAGATGTACAAAGATGGTTATATGGTATTTCTTCCTCATTTATTATTAAAGATTATTGATATTCATGATTTACTTATAGTTTAAAGTTTCTCTCTTATAATCAAAAAGAAATATTCAATACCTCATGCCTCTCCATATTGAATTTGTTCATTTATACACAGTTCTCAGACTGCCCAAGTATTGCAGAACTAAGTAATTGGCATCTCTTCTCAAGAAGAGAACACATAAGGAATAAGGTAATAGTTCTTAAAAACTTTAAGAGTATATATATACACACATATATATAGATAGAGAGAGAGAAATCATCTCCCAGAATAGCAGCCTGCTTTCACTATCCCAACTGAGTAGGTAATGAGCCACAGGACTGCTGACCTTCCTAAGGAGAAGCAGAACAGATGTGGACAACTGATCCCCAAGCGGACCATTCAGATGGTCTCTGCCTATAATTCTGAGATGGTCTTCAAAAATTCCAGCAAGAGAATTTTCACTTCCAAGAATAAAGAGTAGACATAGTTTTTCCTATTCCTTCCACTAAGCATAGGTAAGACCCCTAGATGTCATATATAAAATCAACATAACACTCTGAAAGGTAGAAAGTGGGAGGCAGAGTGCTGAGGGCCCATGAGACCTAACAATGCAACACACAGGTGGTGAGTTTCTGGGTTTTCTTTTGGTCTCATGTAACCCAAACCAGTGCTGGAGAGAATAGCAAGCAACCTGGAAACACCAACAGCAATAAACAAACAAACAAACAAAATGCCTCAACCAGAGCCTCTCTCAAGCCAAAGGATCAGGAAAGCAATAGCCTGGGAAGACAGAAAGGCCCTAGATAATAACCACTCTACTTTGCACACCAAAAAGTAGACTGTGGTCCCCATTTTGTAAACATAGCTGTGGTCGTTAGAAATAGGTGTTGCAGTGGTAAAGAATCTGCCTGCCAACACAGGAGATGTAGGAGATAGATTCAGGTTTGATCCATGGGTCCGATATATCCCTTGAAGTAGGAAATGGCAACCTACTCCAGTATTCTTGCCTGGAGAATCCCATGGACCGAGGAGCCTGGCGGTCTACAGAGTCACAAAGAGTCAAACACAACTTGAGCACGCACACATCACCAAAGGAACTTGATCTAGAAGGACATGGGAAATAGTCTTATTACACTTAAATCCCCTACATACAAACAAGTTCTGCTCCTAGAACATTTTC
Source organism: Bos indicus x Bos taurus (assembly GCF_003369695.1). Lineage (NCBI taxonomy): Eukaryota > Metazoa > Chordata > Mammalia > Artiodactyla > Bovidae > Bos > Bos indicus x Bos taurus. The sequence goes on along the minus strand of NC_040087.1, from coordinate 16,672,913 downwards.
CTAAGTCCAAACAAGTTAGCCTTGGTACCCAACTAACACAATCAGCTACTTAGCATCATTGATTATAATTGTAAACGTGCACTTGCCCAGAGTAATTAACCTATGATATAGGATGAGATGGTTGGATGGCATCACCAACTCAATGGACATGAGTTTGAGCAAATTCTGGGAGATGGTGAAGGACTGGGAAGTCTGGTGTGCAGAAGTCCATGGGGTCCCAAAGAGTCAGAGAAAACTTAGCAACTGAACAATTAACCTATGATATAAGTATATAATGGCACTGAGATGTTCGATTTCAATGGAAAAATCTATTGTTTTTCCAGTAGTTGAATCAAGTTGTTTTGATTCTACCTCACTATTTATCATTAGCTCATCCTCAATAATCATAAAAATGAGAGGAGAATATTTAAGGGAAACATAATTGTTTATAGGACATATTTTTTCAAGCTGGATAGCATGAAGTGGAAGTCACTCAGTTGTGTCCAACTCTTTGTGACCCCGTAGACTGTAGCCTGCCAGGCTCCTCTGTCCATGGGATTCTCCAGGCAAGAGTACTGGAGTGGGTTGCCATGCCCTTCTCCAGGCTGAATAGCATGAGTGGTCAACAATTTTTATTACTGGGCTATGTGGAATTGTCCAATTAGCCTAAGCCTAATTGATATGAATTGATAGCCTAAGCCTAGTGCATATCAATGATCATTGATCATTCTTATGTTCTCAATGTGCCCCCAAATAAATGCAAAAGGTGATTCTAATCCTGTCTTAAAAATAAAAGAGAGAGAGAGAGAAATGATACAATCTAAGACATAATCCTCTCCGAAGCATTTTTCTCAGGTTTATTTAAAATAGCAATTATCCCTCTCTCTCATGAAATCCAGATTGACAAAAACTAGTCTCTATAACTGTTTCAGAACATGTTTGCTATACACAGCAAGGGGCACTCACACTGTTACACATTAAGCTTGGTCTACTAAATATAATCAGTTTTTAACACTCTCACAGACAATAAGGGGACCACATCTGCAGTGGGCCAGTGAACTGATTGTCCATGAGTAAGGATTCTGGGATATGCAAAGGTAAGCAGCAAAAATTACTCCATTCAAAGTGAGGCTGGTGAGGTTGTATTGATGACTTTGTGTGTAAATCTAATCACTTTGACCTATCTCATAGCTAGTTTTATGACAGCAAAAGGTAAGCCGGAGCCTGGAGCCTGTCATGAACTAGTCCTATTGAGAATAAAAAACTCAAACCAAAAAGCAATACAATATTTTAGAAATTAGAGACCTTGTACTATGCCACTAACAGAAAGTGAAAGTGAAGCTGCTCAGTTGTGTCCGACTCTGCGACCCCGTGGACTGTAGCCTGCCAGGCTCCTCTGTCCATGGGATTCTCCAGGCAAGAGTACTGGAGTGGGTTGCCATCTCCTTCTCCAGGGGATCTTCCCGACACACAGATTGAACCCGGGTCTTCCACGCTGCAGGCAGACTCTTTATCACCTGAGCCACCAGGGAAGCCCCATGACACTAAAAGTGCTTTTTAAATAGGGAGATATGAACCAAAATTGCAAGATGGTCGCACACACTGTGAATACCAGGATGGCACTTCGTCATATACTCTAATCTTAAGAGAAGTCTGGACCCCAGAAACGTTACCTTCAGGCAGTTTGACATTTTAACTCAGCAAATTATAAAACCATTATGCCTGACATTTTCTGTGAGTGGGACAAGTTTCCAACTTGCTTCTGCTCCTGTGCAAGTAAGGATTCAAATGAACAGACATTTTAATAAGATGAGCAATGCTATCTGAGTGTATCATACACAGCGCCTTCCTTTCTTACCTCATAAAAGTGCTTTGTTATGGAAGCAGATTAACAGCTATCATAATTCTAATCCTCTCGGTTCCATTTAAATTCTAATCCTCTCAGTTCCATTTATTGAAGGCCCACCACACACCAGTTACTCTACTCGGTACCCCGCAGCTGTCATCACATATGATCCTCACAATAATCCTATGAGGTAGAAGAGGAAATGGAGGCTCAGAATGATAAACCAGCCTAAGGTCACAAACCAGAATACAATATTGCTGCCAAGAAAAGTCAAACACCTCCTGAATGCTTAGAAAAAGGGAGGAGAAAGATGATGGTTGAGGTGGTAGGTGAGCAGGAGAGGTGGTGGGTGAACAAATGGGACTTTTATTCTTATTTTCTATATCTACTTTTTTTTTTTTAACTGGGAAAATAGGGTTACTTTTATAATTAAACAGAAACTACTGAATTCCTTGATCTGATAAGACACTTGTATGGAAACTGCAAATCCCTTAAAAGCGAACACACAGCCTGCTCAAAGTAAATATTAGACAGAACTGAATAGGGTTAAAGTAATTTATTCTTCTTTCAAAACAGTGAAAGCTAAAACCAGAGAGCAATTAGCAAAGTATAAGTAATGTGATTGTATAATATGTATAAAGTACCATTAGATTACAATAAATGCACAGATACCCTTGTATAAAATATAGAAAAGGTATCTAGGGAGTATTTATCAATGTTCTAACATTAGAAAATGTCAATGATTCTCAGCTTCTGCTGCACAAGTATTTCTATGGAGTTTTTGTTTCTGTTTTAATGAAGAAAATTTGTCCCCATTCCAGATGACCTGAATCTAAATTTCTAAGGCAAAATCTAGGTATAAGTATTTTGAAAAATCTCCATAGATATTTGTTGAACAGACCAGTAACTGAGAACCCCTACTAAAATTGTTCCTTTAAAAAAATAACTCAGGGTCCTCCCCACCTACACCCTATAGTACTGCTGATTTTATTGGTATTTGAACTACAAAGAAAGGAACTGAAAATTAGAACTCAAATCTTTTTTTGTTCTTTGTATTTTGATGAAAATTTTTGTTTTGATGACTTTTGCTTAAGAAAATAGTGTGTTTGTTGTTCATTTAAAGTGAAGGCAAGATCATGTGAATTTTTTTTCATGTAAGGGTATGCAAATCTTTTTTATACCAAATATCTCAGTTGATAGAATATTAATTTTTTACACATTTTCCAAAACGTTTTAGTAAATGTTTACTGAGCATTTGTATACCAAAAACTTCTCAGCAATTCTGCTCCTAAACATATGTTCAACAGAAAACACTTATTTACCAAAAAGACATTGACTAGCCGAATAATAACAATTCATAGTAGCCCCAAACTAGATACTATCCAAAACACTCGTAACAACAGAATGAGTAAATTGTGGTCTTAACCTAGTAACAACAGGATGAGTAAGTCACACAATGACTGGCATAAATCAGTCAACAGCTACACCCAACAAGGATGAATCTCACAAAAAGATGTTGAATAAAAGTTGCCAGCAAAATAGTACATACTGCAATAATTCTACTAACATAAACTTTAATAATTGATAAAACTCATTTTGCTGTTAGAAGTGGACAGAGTGACTGAAAGGGAAAATAAAGGGGATCTCTTATATGCTGGAACTTTTCTGTTTCTCATCCTGAGTGCTGGACACCTGGGTATGTTCATTTAAGGAAAAATGCATCAAGCCACACACTTATAATATGCGAACTTTGCTGTAACATATTATATAACAATATAATAAAGGCAAAATAAAACTAAAATGTCCATGGCAAAAGAAACAGGAGGCATTAGGCAGTTTAAAATTTAAAAGCCAAGACATAATAAAATCCAAAATATATAGTCAAAGAAAATATGATGCAATAGATTAAGAAAAATGGAGACACAGATTAAGATTCCAACACCAGCATGGGCCTGTGAGATTAAACTTGGACATAACTCTTGACTTCTGAGGGGCATCTGTGTCATGGACTCTTACTTCACCTGTCTTGCAGATTTGCTCCCAGGACCATATAATATATACATAAAGCATAGTACTTGTCACATGGTTCTATAAGCATTTATTTCTCTTCCTTGGCTTTAGAATAAGACATGACTGTAAGTTTCAAAGACATCTGCTGGATGAATGGACAAAGAACCTGTGGTACATATATATACAATGGAATACACTACTCAGCCATAAAAAGGAACGCACTTGAGTCAGTTCTGATGAGGTGGATGACCCTAAAGCCTATTATACAGAGTGAAGTAAGTCAGAAAGAGAAAAACAAGTACCATATATTAACACATACATATGGAATCTGGAAAGATCGTACTGATAAACCTATTTGCAGGGTCGCAATGGAGACACATAGAGAAAGACTTTTGGACAAGGGCCAATAGGAGGAAGGAGAGGGTGAAATGAATGGAGAGAGTAGCATGGAAGCATATACACTACCATACATAAAACAGATAGCCAATGGGAATTTGCTGTATGACTTGGGGAAGCCAAACTGGGGCTCTGTAACAACCTAGAGGGGTGGGAAAGGGTGGGAGGTGGTTGGAAGGTTCAAGAGGGAGGGAATATATGTATACCTATGGCTGATTCTCCTGATGTACTCTGCATATAAGTTAAATAAGCAGGGTGACAATATACAGCCTTGACATACTCCTTTTCCTATTTGGAACCAGTCTGTTGTTCCACTTCCAGGTCTAACTGTTGCTTCCTGACCTGCATACAGGTTTCTTAAGAGGCAGGTCAGGTGGTCTGGGATTCCCATCTCTTTCAGAATTTTCCACAGTTTATTGTGATCCACACAGTCCAAGGCTTTGGCATAGTCAATAAAGCAGAAGTAGATGTTTTTCTGGAACTCTCTTGCTTTTTCCATGATCCAGTGGATGTAGGCAATTTGATCTCTGGTTCCTCTGCCTTTTCTAAAACCAGCTTGAACATCAGGAAGTTCACGGTTCACATATTGCTGAAGCCTGGCTTGGAGAATTTTGAGCATTACTTTACTAGCATGTGAGACTAGTGCAATTGTGAGGTAGTTTGAGCATTCTTTGGCATTGCCTTTCTTTGGGATTGGAATGAAAATTGACCTTTTCCAGTACTGTGGCCACTGCTGAGTTTTCCACATTTGCTGGCATATTGAGTGCAGCACTTTCACAGCATCATCTTCCAGGATTTGAAATAGCTCATCTGGAATTCCATCACCTCCACTAGCTTTGTTCGTAGTGATGCTTTCTAAGGCCCACTTGACTTCACATTCCAGGGTGTCTGGCTCTAGGTGAGTGATCACACCATCGTGATTATCTGGGTCGTGAAGATCTTTTTTGTACAGTTCTGTGTATTCTTGCCACCTCTTCTTAATATCTTCTGCTTCTGTTAGGTCCATACCGTTTCTGTCCTTTATCGAGCCCATCTTTGCATGAAATGTTCCCTTGATACCTCTAATTTTCTTGAAGAGATCTCTAGTCTTTCCCATTCTGTTGTTTTCCTCTATTTCTTTGCATTGATCACCAAGGAAGGCTTTCTTATCTCTCCTTGCTATTCTTTGGAACTCTGCATTCAGATGCTTATATCTTTCCTTTTCTCCTTTGCTTTTTGCTTCTGTTCTTTTCACAGCTATTTGTAAGGTCTCCTCAGACAGCCATTTTGCTTTTTTGCATTTCTTTTCCATGAGGATGCCTCAGATATGCAGATGACACCACCCTTATGGCAAAAAGTGAAAAGGAACTAAAAAGCCTCTTGATGAAAGTGAAAGAGGAGAGTGAAAAAGTTGGCTTGAAGCTCAACATTCAGAAAACGAAGATCATGGCATCTGGTCCCATCACTTCATGGCAAATAGATGGGGAAACAGTGGAAACAGTGTCAGACTTTATTCTTCTGGGCTCCAAAATCACTACAAATGGTGATTGCAGCCATGAAATTAAAAGATGCTTACTCCTTGGAAGGAAAGTTATGACCAACCTAGATAGCATATTCAAAAGCAGAGACATTAGTTTGCCAACAAAGGTCCAGCTAGTCAAAGCTGTGGTTTTTCCAGTGATCATGTATGGATGTGAAAGTTGGACTGTGAAGAAAGCTGAGCGATGAAGAATTGATGCTTTTGAACTGTGGTGTTGGAGAAGACTCTTGAGAGTCCCTTGGACTGCAAGGAGATCCAACCAGTCCATTCTAAAGGAGATCAGCCCTGGGATTTCTTTGGAAGGAATGATGCTAAAGCTGAAACTCCAGTCCTTTGGCCACCTCATGTGAAGAGCTGACTCATTGGAAAAGACTCTAATGCTGGGAGGGATTGGGGGCAGGAGGAGAAGGGGACCTCAGAGGATGAGATGGCTGGATGGCATCACCAACTTGATGGACATGAGTTTGGGTGAACTCCGGGAGTTGGTGATGGACAGGGAGGCGTGGCATGCTGCAATTCATGGGGTCACAAAGAGTCGGACACGATTGAGCAACTGAACTGAACTGATGGCTGATTCATGTTGATGTATGGCAGAAATCAAACCAATATTGTAAAGCAATTATCCTTCAATTAAAAATTTAAAAAGACATCTGCTGTTATACTTAAATGCAGGAAGAGTACATAACCAGTAGTCTAACTCAACATCAGTGTGGACAAGTGTACTACAAAGAATGTCCATGCCAAGATAGAATTAGACAATTCCAGGGGATTTTTGAATATTCCAACATTACATGCTTTTCTAGGGTGGGAAAACAAATGGTAGGTGGTGACTAAGCTACCAGACAGACAGATATGTGTATATATTGTGCTGCCTGAAAGAATATCGGCTGTGACAGAGTTTTTAACAACCAGGAGTTGTGATCCTGATTCAGCTGAGTGTCACTGTAATAAGTGTCACTGAACATTGAAGGAAGAAGTGATGATCAAACTCCAGGAGCCAAATTCCAATGCAGCAAGTGGAAAAAGAAGACTGTATATTAAAAGATTTTAAACTGCATGGCAATTGGCACTAGCATGTTTCCATTTAAATAAGGCAAGTTGGTATCAAATTTGGCAAGAGCTAGTGTATTGTTAGGCTTGGTGCATTGACTGGCCTCAGGAAGCATTACTATGAACACAGCTAGTTGGGATGATGGAATTCCAGGTGAGCTATTTGAAATCCTAAAAGATGATGCCATTAACATGCTGCACTCAATATGTCAGCAAATTGGGAAAACTCAGCAGTGGCCAGAGGACTGGAAAAGGTCAGTTTTCATTTCAATCCCAAAGAAGGGTAAAGCCAAAGAATGTTCAAACTGGACAACTGCATTCATTTTACACACTGCTGCTGCTAAGTCGCTTCAGTCGTGTCCAACTCTGTTCAACCCCATAGATGGCAGCCTACCAGGCTCCCTCGCCCCTGGGATTCTCCAGGCAAGAACACTGGAGTGGGTTGCCATTTCCTTCTCTAATGCATGAAAGTGAAAAGTGAAAGTGAAGTCACTCAGTCATGTTCAACTCTTAGCGACCTCATGGACTGCAGCCCACCAGGCTCCTCCGTCCATGGGATTTTCCAGGCAAGAGTACTAGAGTGGGGTGCCATGGCCTTCTCCACATTTTATACGCTAGCAAAGTGAAAAGATCAAGCCCAAAAGCATAAGACAGAAAGGGGAAACAGCCTCATTAACCTCATATTTCTACAGTCATACTCAACCTCAGAAGATGGGAAGAAAGTATATACAATGCCCTCCTACAGTAGCCAAAAACATGGAAGCACTGGAAATAAATATTCACTGATAAATGAATAAAGAAAATGTGATGTTCACATACAATGGAATATTATTCAGCTTTTAAAAAGAAGGAAATATTGCCATTTGTGACAGCATGAATTGCCACTGAGGCTTCCCCAGTGGCTCAGTGGTAAAGAATCTGCCTGCAAAGCAGAAGGTGAAGGAGGCCTCATGTTCAATCCCTAGGTTGGGAAGATGCCCTGGAGGAGGGCATGGAAATCCACTCCAGTATTCTTGCCTGAAGAATCCCATGGACAGAGGAGTCTGGCGGGCTACAGTCAGTCCATGGGGTCGCAAAAGTCAGACATGACTGAAGCAACTTAACGCACACATATAAATACACACATAATGTTCTCAAGGAAAGAAAATGTGACAAGAATTTTAGACTAAAGTGTAATGTTTTTGAACTATTAAACACTCAGGGAATACAGTTCCATGACTTGTTTTTTAAGAACCCACTAGAGAACAATCTTCAATCAACCAAGAGATAACTAGACAGCAATGGCAAAAATAGATGTTGGTAAGCATTCTCCCCAGCAAACTGTAGGACTAAGCCTGGAGCAGGTGTGAGGACTATGATCACAAAATGGATTTTATGTTATTGGGCCCCAGAATCATTTAGAAATGATATAATGAATACAATTGGAAAAGTCAGAAAGAAGGTAAGAATGTGAAAGAAGGTAAGAAAGAAGAATAAGCATGCTGATTTTCTCTTCCCTCATAGATATTATGTAAAGCTGATAAGTAAAGGTGCATGTTGTGCATGCTAAGTCGCTTCAGTCATGTCTGACTCAGAGCAACCCTATGGACTGTAGCCCCCCAGGCTCCTCTGCCCGTCGGATTCTCCAAGCAAGAATACTGGAGGGGGTTGCCATGCCCTCCCTTCAGGGGGTCTTCCCAACCCAGGGATTGAGCCCACATCTCTTACATCTCCCAGGTACACATACACTTAAAGTAAGAAGAGCTATAAAGACCTTGTCCACAGGCACAGCTCTGCACAAGTCCTGTGTGTTACATTTTCACGGTGCATTTGTACGTGAAGTTATTTTCTCCAAATACATTACAGCCTTTGACTTTTCTTTATGGCAAATTATCTAGAGGAAAGCACTTGATCTTTGTAGAGAAATTATGTGGAACCAAGTTTCTAAAATGCACTTAAAATAAACATTGATGGAAATGGTAAAAGCAGAGAATCTCCAACTGAGGGATAAAGATACTCCAAGGAGAAGTCAGGGTTTTAAGTGGATAAGATTGTGGCTTCCAAAAACTGTTATATTTCTTAGGCCTTGAAAGTTAACAGACATATGAAAAGAAATTTTTCATAAGCAGCAATACTTCACAGACATTATATTCACAGATACCTTCATTAGAATAATTCTCTTTTATAGTGAGTCGTTTTATTAGAGCCCAACAGTGGTTCATAAAATGTGAAAATGTTCGAGCTGCCAATTTAAAGAACCCTGTGTTAGATGTGGGGAAAATATTAATAAATTGTTTGTAGAAATATAAGTTAGTATATTATTTTAGATAGGTATTTGGTAGTATCTTTGAAATTTAATATTTTCAATACTAAGACATGATTTAGCCTGTTTAACAAGAAGAGACCAGTCAAGTGAATCATAGTGTACCCTTCACTAGAATTCTATTGCCCAAATTTGTTAAAGTTATACATATAATTAAAGTTTTAGTAGATATATATATATATATATAATCTAGGCTTCCCAAATGGCTCAGTGGAAGAGAACCCACCTGCTAATGCAGGAGACACAGGAAACGTGGGTTTGGTCCCTGGATGAGGAAGATCTCCTGGAGGAGGAAATGACAACCCACTCCAGTGTTCTTGCCTGGGAAATTCCATGGGTAGGGGAACCTGGTGGCCTATATAGTCCATAGGGTCACAAAGAGTCGGAAATGACTGAAGTGACTTATAGCATGCCTTATCCTGGAAAACACAGTCCAGAGTAACTTGAGACAGAAAATAGAACAGAAAGAGTAACTGTATCTCAGTGGATAGCGTGGCCTTAGGAGAAGCTACATCGCGGTAACGTTCTTTCCCATTTCAGTAGTTTATGGGGCCCTACCAGATATTTTATAAAAGGCCCTGAGGAGTTTAACTGCCTGAATTATCAATATCAGGCGAAGAGAGGAAACAATAATTTGGCTTTAAAAAGTGACCTCATGAAGGTGAAAACTTGCCTTTTCTGCTACACTTCTGAGGAAGTCAATACTTCATCTTGACGGGCTATTGAACCCACTGGAACTGACGAACCCAGTGTACAATCCACTCATTTCATCCCATCAAAATCCAAGACTCCCTTTCTGCCACATGGCCACTCACCACAAAGAAGGGAGAGCTCCAATCTGGGTCAAGACCAAGGTCACGATTAGGACATAAGTGCTATTTAATAAAAGATACAGCCTTCATTGAGAGGAACAAAGAGGTTAAATAATCTATTCCAAGCAGTGAGCTCTGATTATTTGCCTTTTAGATCAGTGTATTTTTCTCTCACAGGCTGTTTTTCTCATAGCACTAGTTTGGGAAAATTGACCAAAAGTGTTTCTGTTTCTTGGAAAGTACCTCAACCGTCCATCTCCCCACCCCGACTGCCTTATCTAGAACTTGAGTGGAAGACAGAAGAATTGTCCAAGAGGCTGTTAGGCATGGCTCTGACCCAACAAATTAACCCTCACAACCCACAGGGTTTAGTCTGGCTCACTGCGTTCCCTAGTTATGAATAAGAAGTAAATTTGCCTGGAATATTCCTTCAGCACATACCATAGACAAATCAACTGGGTGTCTATGCCCACAGTTGAGACAAAATTTGGAATCATGCTCAAACATCTTTGAGATTCAACCAACAGATGTATGTAGAACTTTATGAAGGCAATTCTTTGAGACTAGCAAAAACACTGCCTCACAATAGCTTTCTTGTCTTTTTTTAAGAAAAAGGTTATCCTTTTGCTGTATAGTGAGCATCTAAGTAATAATATATTCATTTTTCCCAACTCTAGGATATGCCTGGCAATGGCAACCCACTCCAGTACTCTTGCCTGGAAAATCCCATGGACGGAGGAGCCTGGTAGGCTGCAGTCCATGGGGTCGCTGGGAGTCCGGCATGACTGAGCGATTTTACTTTCACTTTTCACTTTCATGCATTGGAGAGGGAAATGGCAACTCACTCCAGTGTTCTTGCCTGGAGAATCCCAGGGATGGAGGAGCCTGGTGGGCTGCCGTCTATGGGGTCGCACAGAGTCGGACATGATTAAAGTGACTTAGCAGCAAAGTAGATATATCAGGAAACAAACTTACACTTTTCAGACACTGACCAACTGGAGTACTATTTGCCTCTCCAGTGAGAATGTACCAAGTGGCCTCATGACCTGAAATATATGCCATGTCTCTTAAAGTACCTAAGTATGACTTGGGCACCAGAGCCAGTCTGATGGAATAAAAACACATAGCAAAAAAAAAGAAAAATGGATAAGCCAAGTATTACCTTCCACTAACAGTGGATAGTCATTGTTTTACTAGTCTGGGCAAGAAATCTTTATTTGACAAAGGGGTCCATTCCCTACAGTCCCCATGAAATAGTCAATCACTTTGCCCTCATCTCTCCCAACAGGTATGGGCAGGTACAGGTCCCAGACTGGCCACCAATTCAAGGGCTCCATTCCCCCAACCAGAAGAATCTGCCTGCAATGCAGAAGACCGGTTTGATCCCTTGGTTGGGAAGAGCCCCTAGAGAAGGGAACAGCTACCTACTCCAGTATTCTGGCCTGGAGAATTCCACGGACTGTATAGTCCAGGGGGTTGCAAAGAGTTGGACATAACTGAGCGACTCACTTTTCATTCCCCTAGCCACCATGACTGGTTTAGAGATGGGCATGTGACCCATGCAGGTCCAATCAGGGTCTTTCCTGCAGGTAATATAGGAATATTATAAAGTTAAATCATAAATTATGTAAATTCAGAACCACCAACAACCATCTTTCCCAGCTTCATGAAAGAAGTCAGGTGTAGCCCAAGAGAATCAGGTTAACTGAGAGGAAAATAGATTTCAGAGACAGAAATAGTCTGCATCTTTTTAGCCACTGGATCCAGCCATGCCTGAAGTATCAGTTCCATCCCTGGACTTTTCAATTACATAAGAATCTCCTTTGATGCTTCTTTGTCTTGGATTTCTCCCATTTACCAACAATAATCTTGAATAATACAACTGCCATGCTTAAAAGAGAAGCTATTTTTTTTAACATCTCACCTTGAAGCCAGTGTATCTCAGTCATCTTCAGAACATAAGATCATTCCTGGTTCTCTTCTTATGACCTTTAATTAGTTTAAATATTTTAAAATAATTTTGTTTATAAACCTAACACATACGTGCTTCAGAGAATTTATCAAATCCAAAGTAAACATAAACAAGAAAAAATGACTCTAACTCTTGACCTAGATGATTACTATGAATGCTTTCATGCATTTCCTTTTGGTCTAGGATCATGCATACGTGTTTTTTAAGGCTGAGGTCACACTCTATGGAATTTTTATCCTGCTCTTATTTGACACATGAATAACTTCCCACGTAATGAAATGCTCTTCAACTATATGACTCTTAAAGCTAAATGCTCTTTCCTTTGCCTTCTCTCCTCCCTGAAATATCTCCTTCCCTTGGCTTCTAAGACTAAGGGAAGAGAATATTTCTGTTTTTCCTCCTTCCTCACCATGCCTACACCCTAGCTTCCCTGACTGGTTCTTACTCACCTCTAAACATTGAGGTATCCCTGGATTCAGCTGTCCAACTGCTTCTTTGTCTGCTCAGATGTTTGGAAAATCTCACCCTATTTCATGTCTTTCAACATCATCCATACACTGACAATTTCCTAATTTACATTGTAGCCTTGTATATCTGGACCCTTGTATACAGCATAGTCACTTGTTGGTCACAAGACATCTTAAGTTTAACACGTCCAAAACTGATTTGATATTCACCCAAAACTTGCTCTCCCTTGAGGCACTTCAATGAAGGGCAATTCCATCCTTCCAGCTATCCAGATCTAAAAAACCTAGTAACCTCTCTTTCTCATATGCCATATCCTATCTATCCATCAACAAGTACTCTTGACACTGTCATCAAAATATACACAGAATCTGACCATTTCTCACAAACCCATTACTACTACCCTAGTCCAAGCCGCCATCCTCTCACGTGAAATGGACATCCTGCTTCCCTCCTACCCACTACCTAGCCCTCACCTTATTCTGTTCCCAAAGCAGCCAGAGTGATCAATTTAAATGTATCTAAGAGCATGGCATACTCCCACCCACATCAAATGGCTTCCCATGTCACTAAAGGATGAGCCAAATCCTTTCTCTGGCCTGTGTAAGGTTCTCCACAGAACTCCCAGCCCACTCATGCTATTCTAGCCACACCGGCCTCCTTGTTTTTTCTCACCCATCCCAGGCTTGCCCCAGCACCTCAAGGTCTTCACTTGGAGAAAAACTTGCTAAACATTCTTCACCCACTCCCCATATATATGCCCGAATCATTCTATTTCAAGTCATTGATCAAATACAAGCTTCCCATAAAGCCTTCTCTGACCACCTACCATTACAAATCTACTCCAGTCCCTATCCCAGGCTTTATTTTCTTCTAACACCTATCACTTGTAGACATTATGTAACTTACTATTTATATCCTTCCACCTCACACTCTCAGGACAAAATCCACTCACCACATCGTTCTTGTATACTTTAACATTTTCAGTGAAACTGTTCTTATTTCTTAGTAAGGTCACCAACCAACCTGTGTTGCCAAAATCAATGGATTCCTCAATGCTTTCATCTAAACAGGCATCTCAAGATGGTACACTTCTCAGTTGGCCTCTTTTTTTTTTTCATTTTTATTTTATATACGAGTAGAGTTAAGAGTTGGCCTTTTTCTTTTTCTTGAGACACTTTCCTCTGTTGGATTCTATGACATGGGACTCTCCTGCTTGTCTTGCTGCTGCTACTGCTGCTAAGTCGCTTCAGTCGTGTCCGACTCTGTGCAACCCCATAGACGGCACCCCACCAGGCTCCCCCATCCTTGGGATTCTCCAGGCAAGAACACTGGAGTTGCCATTTCCTTCTCCAATGCATGAAAGTGAAAAGTGAAAGTGAAGTTGTTCAGTCATGCCCGACTCTTAGCGACCCCATGGACTGCAGCCTACCAGGCTCCTCCATCCATGGGATTTTCCAGGCAAGAACACTGGAGTGAGTTGCCACTCCGCCTTTTCCACCTGCTCGTCTTACCACTTCTCAAAGGGGTTTTTTTGTTTGCTTGAATCCTTCAAACCCTTAAGATTTAGAGTATAAATGTTGGCATGCTTGGTCCAAGGCTTCTGTTCTTCTCTGTCATAACCTTTGCTCTTTAAAGTACTGTGATGTGGGTTGAGTAATGATCCCCAAAGATGCCCATGTCTCAGTCCTCCAAACCTGTAACTATGGTACCTTAAAATGGTAAGCACAACTTCACAGGTGTGTTTCAGGCTAAGGGCCTTGAGATGGGGAGAGTAGTCTGCATTTGTCTAGGTGAGCCCAATCTAATCATACAAACCCTTAAACATGGAGACTCTTTCTCAGCTTCAGAGAACCAGGGTGGTGACAGCATGAGAAGAAATCACCTTCTAGCCTCTAGCTTTAAAGATGGAAGAAGGGGCTACAGAAGCCAAGGAGCACAGATGTCCTCTAGAAACTGGAAAATAAGATTAGATCTAAGCTCCCCTAGACTCTCCAACAAAAATGCAGCCCTCTTGACTGTCCCTCTACACCTCCCTGACTGGAGTAATCCAGGGCTCAGCCCTCAGACCTCTCTGCTTTCATAATCCCATTCACTCTCTGGCCGATCTCACCAAGCTTCAGACTTCAGGTACCATCAACATATCACGGACAGCCAAGCTTATACCTCAACTCCATACTTATGCTTACCACCACCAAAAACTCCTTAAGCAAATGAATTAAGGCAGAAATACTGTCCATCTTCACAGTACTAGCTCCTCAAACTGTCTGACACAGCACTTACTTTTTATCTGTGAAATTAATGAGTATTATTAAAACTAGACACCCGTGTTGGCAAACTGAAAAGACAGACGACAGGGTCATTAGCTCATTTCAAGTAGTGGTTTCTTTTCACACATGCCAGTGGCATTAACAGAAGGCAACACAGGACCCTGCTTTCCAAGCGTGCAGTGGTCAGGGGGCCTGGCTTGTTCCAAACCTCAAAACTGGAACATCCAAAGGAAATGATGGACTGATTACACACCACTTGGGAAATCTGTGAATATTTTTTTTCTTCTCATTCTTAGACGATTAGTAAGATTTGAGTAATAGAAATCTCAGGGGCATATTCTGAAGAAAGAACATGGAATAAATAAATTCTATGCTGCCAATTCAGCACAAAATCAGATACAACTAAGTGGAGGTTAAAGCGGCCGCTGTCTTTAAAAATAAAGCATAAAAGGACAGACAAAAGAAGGAGCTAGTTAGTCTATGCTTCTTTGAATAAAAATGAGTGACTACCCCAGACATCCCGGCCATTTAAGTTTCCCAGATTGCAATCTACTAAAAAGAAAAAAATCAGTATACTTGCACAGCAATATGAATGACTCTTACAGTCATGCTATTAAGCAAAATAAGACAGACGCCAAATGAGCACGTACTACATGCTTCCATTTAAATGAAGGTCCAAAAAAGGGAAGTTGCACCATGGTGGGAACGGTAGAGATCTTGATTTGAGTAACGGTTACATGAAGGTATATATTTATCAAAATGCATTAAACCATTTCAGATCTTAACAATTGAATGAACGCAAAATATAATGTGATTTAAACACATAGAGGTTTCCTGCAGTGAGTACTCTGGGGGCTGGAAGGGGAGTGGGAAAAACAGAAAACAAATGCCTTCACAGCAGGATCTCTCAGAGCCCTTAACACGCTTCTGTGCACTGCTCAGTGGTAAAGAATTTGCCTGCAATGTGGGAGACCCAGGTTCAATCCCTGGGTCAAGAAGATTCCCTGGAGGAGAAAAGGGCAACCCACTCCAGTATCCCTGCCTGGAGAATCCCATGGACAGAGGAGCCTTGTGGGCTACAGTCCATGGACTTGCAAAGAGTCAGACCCAACTGAAGCGACTTAGCACGTGCACTGTAAAGTCCTAAGATGAGGCTACAGGATACTGCATGTTCCAGACTCAACTGCTCAAAGAACTTTATTTTTTCTTACATATATTAACATTTATAAGGCATGAATATTTCAGAACCCAGTAACTTTAGCCTGGAAAAATTCACACAAGGGCCATGAATACAATGTCAGTCATTGAAAACATAAAAATCAACGTTTTTTAGTGAATCCCCCAGAATAAACTAGTTGCAAAACGCACACTTAGAGAAAGTCCAATTAAGTACTGGAGTACCTCTGCCCAAAATAATAAATTTCATTTTTATATTAGTGACCTCCCAATTCCTTCTGGCAATAATTAGACAGTAAACCCTATCTCTACTACCTAAGTGACAGTGAAAGTGAAGTCCCTCAGTCGTGTCCGACTCTTTGCGACCCCATGGACTGTAGCCTATCAGGCTCCTCTGTCCATGGGATTTTCCAGGCAAGAGTGCTGGAGTGGATTGCCATTTCCTTCTCCAGGGGATCTTGCCGACCCAGGAATTAAACCCAGGTCTCCCGCATTGCAGGCAGACGCTTTACCGTCTGTATCTATTGAAGAACTCCAAGTTAGTAGCAAGAAAGCACTCATCCATATAGTCAATAATTATCTTTCTGTCTCTGTAAAACATGCAAGTCTTCCTTAAGTGGCATAAAGGCGCTGAAACGCAAGTTTAAAATTGGAAGTCTTAGCTTGGGCTCCTCAGGAACCCTTGTGTGTAGATTCACTAGGGAAAGCTCCAGACCAACAGCTGTAGGGAAGCAGGGCCAGACAGGGGGAGGACTTTAACTGTGATGTAACCACCACAAAGGTGGGGCACTCTGGAAGAGGGGAGGGATCAGCTGAGAGCCGACAGCTGCCAACACTTCCGGCAGCAGATAGAGTGAGAGCCTTAGCCCTGAAGGGAGAAATGAGTCCCACCACAGTGTCCACAACAGCAGTCAGGGCACACCCTTTTCACCAGGCCCAAAGGGGTGTCTGATCTGCAAGAAACCATCCTGACCAAGTCTAATTCTCACGCTATTAATAAACAAGCTCTATTTAAGTACCAGGAGCCAAGGATTGAGATTTTGCCCATATTGTTTGGTCCTTAAAAGATTTCATGAAACTGCAATAAAAACTACAAATTATCTCAGATGGTTACTAATAGAATTCCCTCATAATATAAACTATATATCAAGAAACTCACACGACTACCTTTACCATGACTGGAAGCCCAGCTTTTTTCAGGTAGAATAATGGTCTGAGAACATGAGCTTTAAGACTGATAACACAGCACTCAATATAACAAGATTTAGCATCAAAAAGCTTTAGAGTCACTTTCCAACACTAAAGTGTTTCTTTTTTTAATATATTCTCCTTTGCCTTTCTTTTCATTTGTGATTTTCAAAGTGATTCAATTTTATACTTTAATTTTTAAATTGATATATAATTGACTTACAATGTTGTGTTAGTTTCTGGTGTACAGCAAAGTGATTCAGTTATATATAGACACATATGCATACATATACATATATACATACATATATAATATATACATATGTATGTATGTAAATATATATTCTCTTTCATATTATTTTCCATCATGGTTTATTATATGATATTAAATATAGTTCCTTATGCTACACAGTAGGACCTTGTTGCTTCCTTTGCCTTTTATAAATAAAATTAATTTAGTATCCCGTTGGATAAAACAATGAAAAAGGAGTTAGAATTTTCTCCCTGAATCAGTTCATTTATTCCTTAACAATGCATCTACCAAGGACATCCCATTAGGGGACATTATGTTTGGTACTGAAGGTACAGAGATGAATAAGAAGCTCACCATCTAATAAAGACGACAGACATGTGAACAAGTGACTATAAATCATTCATTCATTCCACAAATACATCTAAGAACCAACTATATATACCATGAATAATAAAAACATAGTCTTTGCCCTTCCAGCGCTTGCATGCAATGTGAGACACATTCAAATAGAAGGTGTTGTAGTCTCTGCCTCCATGGAAAAAATGCCATGGAAAGCTTTCTAACAGTAAGCTAAACAACAATAGTAACAACAGCAACTAACCTTCACTGAGGGTGTAAAATGTTCCAGGCAAATACACGAATCTTAACCCTCAAATCAATCCTCGGAGGTAGGTGTTATTATTACGTCCTATTTACAGATGAGGAAGTCACAGCACAGAGAGGTTAGTAACTTCACCCACATCACACAGGCGGTAACGGTTGGCCTGGGATTCAGAGGACATAACATTGGAACTGAGCCTTGAAAGCTGAGTAGCAATTTGCGAAATGGACACAAAAGTGGTGGGGGAGTATTCCAGACACGGTGAACTAGAGTAAAAATGCTTAAAAATCATCAGAAATTGACAAATTCATCTGCATGTAGGCTGCTGGTGGGAGGTGAACAAAAGACCCAGCCTGAAAAGTGGGAGCAGTGGGGGATGGACAAAGACAGGAGCCACGTGCCCTACGGAGACGGAAGGAATGTTGGCACAAAGTAATATCAGTAAGAATACTAATAAGAATTAAAAACATAGGCTAAACATTTCTACTCCTTATCACATTTTAGTTTTACTAAATGAAAATGAAGCAGCTTGACTGTCTGGGGTTCTACTCCTTGTGAGTAACAGAGCTGTGGTTCAAACCTGGGGAACTCTGATTCAAAAGCCCATGCTCTCTCCATAGCTGGCTCTACAATATGTGGCAATCACCCCCCACCCCACCCCATCCCTACAAGGGAAGCAGAGGAGTCGGAGGAAGACAGGGAGGCAGAGAGGGGTGGATTCCTGCTCCAGCCCAGGAGACAATGAAAAAGTGAAAGTGTTCATTGCTCAGTCCTGTCTGACTGTCTGAGACCCCACAGACTGTGGCCCGCCAGGCTCCGCTGTCCATGGGATTCTCCAGGCAAGAATACTGGAGTGGGTTGCCATTTCCTTCTCCAGGGACTCTTCCCCACCCAAGTATCGAACCCCAGTCTCCCGCATTGCAGGCAGACTCTTTACTGTCTGAGCCACCAGGGAAGCCCAGGAGAATATGATACAGCCTTTAATCAAAGAAGTGAGGGTTGTAGGCTGGAGAAGAGATTTGAGAAATGTGTACACAGAGGTGGCCCTGGAGACTTCTTAAGATCAGGCAGTGAAAAGGAGGGAAGAGATGTGGAAAATAGCCAGCTGTCTGAGAGACAGTGATTCTTTAACCAAGTGGAAGGATGGAAATAAGCAGGAAAAGGTGGGGGCAGAATGGGAGAGGGGAGATTAAGATGCTCAGGCCAACATCTCCCAAGCTAGAGATAAAAGGGCCTGCTGGACAACTAAATATCTGAGGCAAAGCCACCGTGAAGGTACAGTTTTGGCCAAAAACATGAAGGAATGAGAGAGGAGGTGTATTTGGCTAAGAAAAACGTAAAGAATAAAAAGATGAACAGAAACCTAGAAAACCTCAACTATTCAGGAAAGAATCCATTTTCCCATCTGTAAAACTAAGATACATAGACAGAGATTCCTGACATATCTGCCTTCTTTAAAAATCTGAGAAGGGGCTTTCTTACAAGTAAAGGTGATTCGTTAGTGTTATCTCTGGAAAAACTTATTCTCTTCCCTGTGTGAGGTATTGGATTACTTCTAGGGGGTATATTTCTGCTGAAGAAAATAAGCTAGTTGAATGGTGTGTTTAAAAATTTGAAGAAAAAAAATAGTACTAAGAGCTTCTCAGCGTTATTACCAAAAATCTGCTAGCCATTCTGAGCCCAAATCACGGATGTCAGTAATGCCACTTCAGGAATAAGCTCTCTGCCTGGAAACACCAGCGCTCCGAGGAAATACCATTCTCCGCCTTTATTTACATTCTCTCTTCACCCTTCACCCTAAACAGTATTACAGTGAGGCTTACCTGCCTTAGGAATCTGTACCAAAGGCGATTTCTCCCGTTTCTCTCTTTAAAATTAAAAAAAAAAAAAAAGAAGAAAAAGAAAACTTCCCACTGTTAATATGTAGCAAATGGGGGGAAAAAAAAAAACAGCCCTTCTGGTCCGCCCTCCCTGACTGTTGCTACCTTGCAGTTTATGACATAGACAGAGGGAGGGCTGCCGGAGTGAACCAGGCGGCGGTGGGGAGCAAGTCCCTTGCCGGGGAAGCGGGAGTCCCTGGAGCGAGCGGCTCTGCCCACTGGTAGCCCGCGACGCGGTCCGCTCGGCTCCGAGTGGGGCCGGGGACCATGTCTCCGCGCGCCCGGCCCGGCGAGCCCCGCGGAAGGGAGGGAGCACCCAGCCGGGCGGGGGCAGAGGGAGCCGCCGCGGACCTGGCAACGCTGGCACTGGCTCGACTCTCCCAGACAGTTTTGAAGTCAGCAAAACAGAAATCGAATTACTATGATGCTGGCAGTGGCCGCTCAGGGAGAAGGGGCTCTCTCTGCCGGCTTGATCACCAGGAGAGATGCAGAGAGTCACAGATGAGCCAAGCGTGTCTCCCGGGCGGACCCTGAGGACCCGTGTAAGTTGCCGTGTTCTCCGGCTTGCTGTATTTTACGGTTGTGTCGTTTTCTTTCTTTCTTTCAAGCCTTTCTGGCTTGAAAGGCTGCTTGGCCGCCATGGAATTGTTTCGATGAGAATTCCCAGTGTGGAAAGTTGATGATCCTTAAGACTTTTTTTTTTTTTCTTTCCCTTTTCTTTGATTAACTAAGCCACAGAATACAAGCTGAAATTCCTGAAGGCAGCCGGGGCAATGCAACCCAAGACTGACAACTATAACCCGAAGTACCACTATACTTACTATGGGGTTAACCCTGGATGTGTTTTTAATAGCCTGCCGGTACTGTAGGCTGCCTGAAGCCCCACTGTTTGGGATCGAATGCTATGTTAATGCTGCTGTGGCTAAACTAGTATGATCAGTGTAACCAATGGAATGAGATAGAGCTAAATGACAGTCCTGGTAGTTAACAAAACTTTTCTCTTTTTTTTGGCCAGGATCACATTTTTCTCCCTGACTCCTCAAAACTGAGCAACCTCTCTCTTAAAAGTTCATGCTGCTTTTTTGATCTTACTTTGGAGAGAAAAAAGAAAAGAAGCTAGACAGAGGATTCTTCTGAAATTGTGAAGGAAAGCACTATAAAGAAGCCACCGCAGTTCTTTAGCTACTATTGTAATAATGGAAGAAGAAAAGCCAACTGATGGAGCCCAGCACATACGCCAGCCTCATTGTGACAGAGCTTGGGGACATAAAGCTGAATGGTGACCAGAGCCTGTAACCGGTAAGGTTTTTCTTACACTTCATCTGCTACAAGTTCCGGCTTAGAAATGGATATTCTCTGTGAAGAAAACACTTCTTTGAGCTCAACTACGAACTCCTTAATGCAATTACATGCTGACACAAGGCTCTACAGTACTGACTTTAACTCCGGAGAAGGTAACACTTCGAATGCATTTAACTGGACCGTGGACTCAGAAAATCGAACCAACCTTTCCTGTGAGGGCTGTCTCTCACCACCCTGCTTCTCCTTACTTCATCTCCAGGAAAAGAACTGGTCTGCTCTGTTGACAGCGGTAGTGATTATACTAACCATTGCCGGAAACATACTCGTCATCATGGCAGTGTCCCTAGAGAAAAAGCTGCAGAATGCCACCAACTATTTCCTGATGTCACTCGCCATAGCTGATATGCTGCTGGGTTTCCTGGTCATGCCCGTGTCCACGTTAACCATCCTCTATGGTGAGTGGCATTTGCTTCCTAGCTGTACCCACATGGGTAACAAAACGCGTGCATGTCATTAGCAGATGAGTCCGGGCTCAGGGGACCAACTAAGCGTAAGGCTTTGTTTATGGAGGAGGGGCTACCATGTTACACTACTTAAATTTTAAAATGAGATCACATTTTAAAAGATCAGACAACCTGTACACTGTGATCATTGGAGAGTTTTGTGCTTTGAAACATATACAGTTTACGTAGGGAGATAAAGCATTGTGCTTAAAAGCACATATGTTTTACTCCTGTATTCTTGCCTGGAGAATCCCAGGGATGGGGTAGCACAGAATCAGATACAACTGAAGCAACTTAGCAGTAGCAGTAGCAGCAGCAAGACAGTCCTAGAGCAAGAGCATCTGTCATATCTGAATCCATTTGGCTTTCAAGCCTTTATATTCCCAACCAAATATCCCAGCCTTCAAGACAGGCCAGTTTGATCTTGGTCACACTGCTTTCAGCACTTCTAATGGAGTGGTAAAACCTTCCCAGTTCCCTTGGAATATTTACAGAGAGAACATTCGTGGTGCAGTGGGTTCAATGTTAAAATATGCAGCGTCTCCATTAGAATAAATGACTTACACCAGTTTTAATTGTTCCCTGCCTGAAGCAGCATTAATTTGGAGGTGTGCCTTTGAATTCTACCCCTCAGCTCTTTAAAAATGCATATGAATAAACTCCTCCCGAATTGTTTGGAGGAGGGTGGGAAACAGGGGAAGAGATTCATCTTGCTTCTTCTCAGTGGAGTTTGAAAGAGTCAAACCTCTCAGCAAGTCAGCAAACACTGGGACGACTTCAGCGGGAAGCAGAATGTGATATTCTTTCCAGATTATGAGTAATACAGCCAGATTCCTCCCTTTATAAGTGGAAGAGGAGGGGAGAATATTGAGAGTGCTGACTCAGGCACACCAGCCGGTCACCCAGAGCTAGAAACAGGTTATGGGCATTGTTAGAAGGGATTTTTCTGGCTATGTCTTAAGAGCTAAAATATGTGTATCAATCCATCCCCAAGGAGTATGGAGGAGGAAGGAGGTGAGCAAGGGAGCGTGGGCATCGGGTTTGCACAGGGTCCACAGCGCTCCTTGCAAGGCCAGCCCCCGCTTGACGACTCAAAATGTCACACCAGGATGATCTGATTAAATTCGCTTGTCATTTCCCAGACATCCGGGAGAGGTTCCCGCTTCCTAAAACCCTGCCACGTGGAAGGCAAACTCCAGGAGTGGGAGATGACTCCCAGAGGGCCCATCTGGGAACCCAAGCCTGAGTGAGAGGCGGGGAAGGGTAGGTACTCCGGAGCGGCGAGTAGGGCTGGCAGCAGTCAGCCAGGTTAGCAAGTCGAGTCCAGCCGGGCGCCGCCGGCTCGGGGTGCAACGGCGCCCCCTGGTGGCCACGGCTCTGTGCGCAGTTGATTCCCATCGAGAGACGTGCCTCTCCTTTGGCTGGTCCCCAGACTCCACAGAAATGCCCCCTCCTTATCCCCACCACTAGAGAAAGCAATGGCAACCCACTCCAGTACTCTTGCCTGGAAAATCCCATGGACGGAGGAGCCTGGTGGGCTGCAGTCCATGGGGTCGCTGAGAGTCGGACACGACTGAGCGACTTTACTTTTCACTTTCATGCATTGGAGAAGGAAATGGCAACCCACTCCAGTATTCTTGCCTGGAGAATCTCAGGGACGGGGGAGCCTGGTGCGCTGCCATCTATGGGGTCACACAGAGTCGGACACGACTGAAGTGACTTAGCAGTAGCAGTATCCCCACCACGGAAACCCAGACTACGGTCCCCCGCTGCCTCCTTGCAGAGAAAACTCCTCCCACGGTCAGCATCAGTTCCGACCAGGCAGAGGGTGGCTTCCTCCCAGGCACTGGGCTCTCCTTGGAGCTCAAGCTCTCTGCATGTAGCATGAAAGGCTCCACGTCAGACTTGTCTCCTGCACTTTAACTTTTCTAAACATCAGTGGTGGCATCTTGGTAGAAATAGTTTGTGGATAGAGAGTTTGTTCAGCTTTGTGGGTCCAGAGCATGGGGAAAGATGGTCTTCATAATTTTCCTTCTTAACATGTGTCCAGATCTAATACCACGGCTTAGATTGTCATCAAAACTAATGAAGGTTCCTATAGCCATTTGATCTCCCTCTAAAACAGATACAGGAGACTGTGTGTCCCTCAGACATATCCTATCTTCTTAATATAGCAGGTGACTTCCTGCCCTGCATCTCACAGTGGATCCTTTGGGTAGCTTTAAGTCAATTTAATGTTGAGATCCAACTTCCACCCACCCTCCTAGATATCAGATCAGATCAGATCAGTCGCTCAGTTGTGTCCGACTCTTTGCGACCCCATGAATCGCAGCATGCCAGGCCTCCCTGTCCATCACCAACTCCCGGAGTCCTGGATATCAGGACCCCCAGAAAAGCTGTCCAACTGATTCTAATGTGCACCCCCGGGTGAGAACCACTGCCCTAGGTAGTGGTTGCCCAAGTGTGGCTCCTGGACGGGTAGCATCGGTACCAGCTGGGAAATTGCTAGAAATGCAATTCTTCCTGCTCCACTGCACATGCATAGAATCAGAACACCTGGAGGTGGGCTCCAGTGGCTCATTTTAAGAAACCACCTCAGAGAGTCTGAGGCGCCTTCAAGTTTAAGCATCATTTCCCTGAAACAGTTCTCAGAAGAATACCATCCTTTTCTTCATCATTATCTTCATCCCTCCTGCCCCACCTCACGTCCCTGCAGTTTGAGTTTAATCCCCAAAGCATTATTAGGGAAGCTTCATTTTCATGAAGGCATATACCCAGTCTGTGGAGAAGGGCATGGCAATCCATTCCAGTATTCTTACCTGGAGAATCCCAGGGAGAGAGGGGCCTGGTGGGCTATAGTCCATGGGGTCGCCCAGAGCCAGACACGACTGAAGAAACTTAGCATGCACACATGCCCAGTCTGGATTTTTAAACATTTCTTCATTCACACCAATAGCATTTTTGGCAGACTGCTAAATGCCATCACTGTGCAAGACT
The DNA here is from genome assembly GCF_003369695.1 of Bos indicus x Bos taurus. Classification (NCBI taxonomy): domain Eukaryota; kingdom Metazoa; phylum Chordata; class Mammalia; order Artiodactyla; family Bovidae; genus Bos; species Bos indicus x Bos taurus. The sequence goes on along the minus strand of NC_040087.1, from coordinate 16,648,392 downwards.
GAGCAATTGTAATAATGGCTAAGAGGTGGCCTAACCTCAGAAAACCTACAGTCTGAAAAAAAGTAAGTCAATAAATAAGTAGCTATAGGATTCTTTGACCAGGCTCCCCTGTCCATGGAATTCTCCATTTGATAGAGGAACCCAAAGTACATCATAACTCCCAACCTAAGTCATTAAAAACAAAAAGAAAAGTAGGTATTGTTAGGCAGAGGAGACGAAACAAGAGAAACCCTGAAGAGACAACAGCCTGAGTTCACAACACACCAGCATGATTCTAGCTATAAGTTTTCAAATCTTGCATTCAACCAGAGCAGTCTTACTCTACTTCAGTACAGTTGACATCAGGCTCCTCTGAAGTACTGAAAGTATCTTGTGTTGCCCTTTGCTGTTAACTGTGCCTTTTCCCAGGATGAAAACTATCCAAGCAGGGTAAATTTCATACGCCAGAGAAGCTCCAGGTCATTCACTAATGCTAACCTTCTGCATCCCAGGGTACCGGTGGCCTCTGCCCAGCAAGCTCTGCGCTGTTTGGATTTACCTGGATGTGCTCTTCTCCACGGCCTCCATCATGCATCTGTGTGCTATCTCCCTGGACCGCTATGTTGCCATTCAGAACCCCATCCATCACAGCCGGTTCAACTCCAGAACTAAGGCGTTTCTGAAAATAATTGCTGTTTGGACGATATCAGTGGGTAAGTGGAACAGTATTTCAAACTCTCACTTCAAATGACAGTTCATGCCTTCTAAGTAGACTTCTGTTGTGGTTTTTTGTTTGTTGGTTTTTGCGCTGAACCCTGACATCCTCAATCATTCTATTTGCTACAAGATAATGTTTATAGCATAGTAAATCTCAGCTTTGCTTTAGGAAAGAAAAATCTGTTAATGTCACAGGCTGACAACATAAATTTGTATTGTTTTGCACAAGTAAGAATATACATGCACACCAATAGACTCAAATCAGAATAACTGTGCTATGCATGTGTTCAGCACTAAGTCCTATCCAACTCTTTTGCAACCCCATGGACTGTTGCCTGCCAGGATCTTCTGTCCATGTGATTTCCCAGGCAAGGATAATGGAGTGATTTGCTGTTTTCTTTTCCATGGAGATCTTCCCAACCCAGGTATTAAACCTACGTCTCTTGCATCACAGGTGGATTCTTTACCACTGAGTCACCAGGGAAGCAATGGTGCTATAGCCATCTTCAAAAACTTTTCCTATCTTGTGCTTTCAAATGCACAAAATTCAAGTGCCTGAATTTCTAAATCTTGAGTTTCCCAGAGACCTCAATATTTATAATCACTGGATTTGTGGTCAATGTAAGAAAACAGAGCCCAATACTGGAGAATGCAGTTTCTGTGGGTAGAGAAAGGTGCCAGGCACCATAACTCAGAGGGGGAGGTAAGGATGACAGACGGTGGCAGGACTTAGTCAAAGAGAACCCAGCACCTCCGTAAGCTTCCTCATCCTGTTATGATACAACATGCCAGAGGATTTCAACCCACTTCACTTAGGCTGATTACACACCTTCACCTGTTGCCAGTATTGATTTTCTGTCAGACACCTAATAGTCAGAAAAGCCCAGGTAGTGGAAGCCAGAGAGAGCTCCCAGGCAGCTAAGTGAATTGCACCCATCACCTCAGCCGGCATGGTTCGTAACCAAAGACTCCCTGGGAGTCTTTTTTTTAAGTTTTAAAGTTGCCAAGTGGAAACCACAGTCCCACCAGGACCACTTAGCTGCCAGTGTCTGCTCACATGAGAAACTATGGATTTGTTGGCAGGCTTGCCATCAAGGACTCGTGGGAGTCTACTCACAGTTTTGTAATGATGAAAAATGCAAATGAATTATTGTTGAGTCACTCAGTCATGTCCAACTCTTTGCAGTCCCGTGACTATAGCCCGCCAGGCTCAAGACATTTCCTGGGCAAGAATACTGGAGTGCTTGTCTTTTCCTTCTCCAGGCGATCGTCCCAATCCAGAGATCAAATCTGAGTCTCCTGTGTCTCCTACACTGGCAGGTGGATTCTTTACCACAGGGATAGCAAGCACAATAATAGAATAGCTTTGTGGTTTTCAGGGCCTATGGTTTGCCTTGCTGTTAAATACATCATCTGCAGAGGAGGTAACTCCGTTTTATGGATGAGGAAATGGGTTCAAAAAGTAAAATGGCCAAAGCTAGTGAATAGCAAAGATTGTGCTCGATTATGATGGGAACTTATTTAATTGACTTAAGGGATCACCCCTGGTGGCTCAGACAGTAAAGAATCTGCCTGAAGTGGAGACTCAGGAGACCCGGGTTCGATCCCTGGGTTGGGCAGATCCCCTGGAGGAGGGCCTGGCAACTGATTCCAGTATTCTTGCCTGGGAAATCCCATGGACAGAGGAGCCCGGCAGGCTACAGTCCATGGAGTCACAACAAGTCGGACACAACTGGGCAGCAAACATGATGGGAACATTAACAAACTGCATTGGTGTGATTTCAGCATTTTTAGAAGTCCTAGCTATTCTCCATTTTAAGCTTCACAATACAGTCTGAAGCAGACAGAGTGGAAGATCTTATTTTTTATTTATCTGAAGGACTGAGGAAACAGGGCGGAGGAAAGTGTGTGGCTTCCTGGGTCGCCTCTCCAACTAGTGCCAGGGCTAGGACTCTAAGCTTCCGACACCAAACCCTGCTGTCACTGCTGAACTTGGTAAATTCTTTCCTGAGTAAACAGATGTTGCTCCCAAAATATGCTTGCAGTTTCTGGGCCTGTGCAGTCTTGAACTCATCCTAGTGGGATCAAGAGAATGAAGGATTGGTGGTGCTCAATCTCAGCTGCATGTAAAAGCCCTGGGGAGCTACTGATTTCACTGGTGTGTGTGGGTGTGGGTGTTGGTGTGTGTGTGTGTGTGTACTCAGTCACTCAATCGTGTCCAACTCTTTGAGACCCTATGGGCTTATGGCCCACCAGGCTCCTCTGCCTGTGGCATTTCCCAGGCAAGAATACTGGTGCAGGTTGCCATTTCCTACTCCAGGGGATCTTCCTTGACCAAGAATTAAACCTGTGTCTCTTGCATCTCCTGCACTGGCAGGTGGATTCTTTACCATGTGCCGCCTGGGAAGCCCTAGTAGTATAAGGGCTATTTCTGCACAGCGACCAGAGACACGGTAGTGCTCAAAGCACCTTACAGGGGATAAATTGCAGAGAAAGACGTTGCACAGGATGACATAGCTCATAACCAGGAGTCCCCCCAGGGCAATTCTATTTGAAAGCCAACACTCTTACTACTGCCCAAAGCACAATCTGCTTCCTGCTCCTTCCAGCCATCACCCCAGGAGTCAGGCAGGCTGGAATGAGTTGTGAAGGAGACAGTCAGGAGCCATCACTCATCCATTTGGCCAAACTTTTATTGCATAGCTCCTATGTCCTTGGATGCGTGTTTTGTGGTCCCTGACCATGTGGTCAGAGAAGGGAGATAAGAAAATACAAGAAACCCTGAGGTTACCTAGGCTCTGTACCAGAAATCTGTGAGATATGGCTGAGGAGTCGGTAAAGGTTTTAAAAAAAGTCAGTTCTAGTGAAGATGTGCACATACTCAATTGTCTGACTCTCTGTGACCCCATGGACTGTAGCCCACCGGGCTCCTCTGTGCATGGAATTTTAATGTAGCATAAATATTCTCCTGAATTATTTTTTTAATGTTTTCATTTCCACTGATTTTTGTTGTTGCACATTTAAATCCTTAGGCTGGAAATTTTGTGCGTGGTCTAACGTGCTTTCTTCTACCTATTAAAGCCTTTTCAGCATCTACAGATTTCAGTTTTTCCCCTTCAATTTATTGATGTATTTAGTTTTCTTTCAGATTTGAATATCAAACTTTTCTTTCTTGCCTGGAATATATTCATAAATGAAGCTGGTTTGTTATTCTTGTAAGGTTTCTTTTGGTGGCTTTATTAAATTTGGGAGATTTCTTTTTTTTCCTTAAGATCCTGAAATATTTAAGTAGGAATGTGCTTTAAAGGTTATATAGAATTTAATTCTAAATCTTTCTCATCCTGGTGGCTTTTAAAATGGTATCTTTAACTATATCACAAACCTCTTTAAACATTTTAATCTACATTTTCTACTTTGTTTTGGGTTATTAGCTGAGTGCAAAGTTTGTCTTTTGTATTGATTCATTATCATTAAATGCAATGCTTCTTGCTTTAAAGTCTGCTTCTTCTGAAATTAGTATAACTATGCCAGGTTGTATTCTAGGGTCTTATTTTCTAGATATATTCTATTCCATCCTGTTACTGCCAAACTCCTTTTTGACTTCATATATAAATATTAAGTACATTGCTTGTAAGAAGCATATGAAGTTTTTCTTTTATTCAGTCTGTCTTTTAATTGGACTGTTTTATTTGTATTTAATGTAACCCACATATATTTGGATTTAAATTGACCACCTTGATTTTATTTCCCATTTTTCCTATGTTCCAGATGCTTTCCATTTTTGCCTTCTTTTGCACTAATCAAGAATTGTCAATTCATTATACCCGTTTCTAGAACTGTTAGTTATCTCAATCTTCTAAATCCTTTTAGTGATTATAACATTCATTTTTCCCCTAAAAGAGGCTAATACAACTACTTTATCACTTCCTAAATGATTCAAAGACCTTAGCATATTTAAGTCAGTTCACCCCATCCTTTGTATTGTTTTTGCTACTTTCTATTTATCTTTTTAAAACCTGTAAGTCATCGTAAATGTTCTGTTCGCCTAGTATTTGTTTTTCACATATTGACCCTTTCTGTTGCTACTTATTGCTTCTGTCACTTCTGTGATTCTGCCTGGGTTTATAGTCCTAATTCCTGAAGAATTTCTTTCAGAATATCACATAGGTTTATTTCAGCTTTATTGTTTTTATAACAAACATTTTTATTTCACCTTCATTTTAAGCATATTTTTTTTTCATTATAGAGTTCAAATTTGGGAGTTATATTTTTTCAGCAAGTTGTGGATGATGTTCTAAAGTTCTAGTTTATATTGTTTCTTAGTAAGAACTTTGCTGTCAGACTTGTTTATAATATACCGCCTCTTACCACCCTTTGCAGCTATAGGATTTTTTTACCTTTGTATTTTAACACTTTTACTATGATATACCTCAGTGTGGGTTAGTTTTGCTCTTGTCCTGAGTGAGTGAGTGAAGTCGCTCAGTCGTGTCCGACTCTTTGCAACCCCATGGACTGTAGCCTACCAGGCTCCCCACTCCATGGGATTCTCCAGGCAAGAGTACTGGAGTGGGTTGCCATTTCCTTCTCCAGGGGATCTTCCTGACCCAGGGATCGAACCCGGGTCTCCCGCATTCCAGGCAGACGCTTTAGCCTCTGAGCCACCACGGAAGCCCTTAGCCTGTGTGGTGTTTGTATGGATTCTTAAATTTGTAGCTCAATGCCTTTTGTCAGTTTGGGAGAAATCTTGGTCGTTATCTTTTCAGATATTGCTTCTGCTCCATTCTCTCTCCCGTCCTCCACTTACTTCTTAGATTCCAATTTCTCATATGATAGAACTTTTATTCATGTTTATGACTCTTAAGGGGCTTTCCAGGTGGCTCAGTGCAGTAAAGAGTCCTGCAACACAGGAGACGCAAGACACATGGGTTAGATCTCTGAGTTGGGAAGATCCCCCTAGAGGAGGAAATGGCAACCCACTCCAGTATTCTTACCTGGAAAATTCCCTGGGCAGAAGAGCCTGGCGGGCTACAGTCCATGGGGCCGCAAAGAGTTGGACACAATTGAGCATGCACACATGACTCTTAAATGCTTTTCTACATTTTTCACTTTTCAGTTCATACTTTAGTGTGGATCATTTTACTGACTTTTCTTCTCCTGGGTTGTTAATCCCCTCACCAGCTATTTCTAATTGGCTGTTAAGCCCATGTTTGTATTCTTAATTTGCTACAAGCATGTTTAGTTTTTAGAATTCCCACTCGATTCTTTTTTGTAGATTCTAGTTTGTAGGTGGCGCTAGTGGTTAAAAAAAAAACACAAAACACCTGCCTGCCAATGCAGCGGACTCGAGAGATGTGGGTTCAATCCCTGGGTCAGGAAGATCCCCTGGAGCAGGAAATGGCAACCCACTCCAGTATTCTTGCCTGGAGAATCCTATGGACAGTGGAGCCTGGAGGGCTATAGTCCATGGGGTCGCAAAGAGTCGGACACGACAGCGCGCGTGCACGCGCACACACACACACACACGCAAGTACTCTGGAATAACTGTTTTCATCTGTTTTCTTAAATATTAATCACAGGTATCTGGGTATGTGAGTCACCTGGGAATTTCTATTTTCTAGAGTCTTTTTCTGTTAGGTTCTGTCAGCTGCTAAGCCTGGTAATGTTATTAAATATAGACACTGGAAAAAAAATACGTGCATACTGTGTTGATGTTGTCATTCTTCAGAGAGGGGTCCATTAACTTTAGCGGTTAGGTCTCCTAAATCCAGCCAGGTTTAGGATGAGTTTTTGTGAGCACTGGTCTATTTTCATTTTACCCGTATACCTAGGATATATTCCTTCTCGACCTCAGGTGAACATGACTTCCGTCTCCATTTTTAAGAGCTCTCAACTCTAGTTTTTGTCTCCGTCGCACCGTAAGGCTGCTGCTAACCCTTCTGTTGTTCACTGGAGCATAATTGATTTACAATACTGCGTTAGTTTCTGCGGTGCAGCCAAGTGAAATGGTTATGTGTATATCCACTCTTTGAGATTGTTTTCCCATATAGACCATTGCAGAGTATGAAGAGAGTTCCCGGTGCTGTAGCAATAGGTCCTTATTGGTTGTCGGTTTTATATCGAGTAGTGTGTATATGTCTTTTCCTCCCAATCTGTCCTTCTAACAAGTTGGTAAATGCCTTAAAGGGAAAGGAGGCGCATACCATTACATTCCTGTTTTCCTCTTCCTTTCGCTCCAGATCATAACCCCTGAAACCCTGACTACTTTGACAGCCCTAACTCCCAATTTTTGACCTCCCAACCCCTCCCAAGACAAGGATTGAGGCCTTGAATTTTGCTTTATTTGACACTAGCATACCGTACCTCCTTCTCCTTGTTTGAGTCTTTCCAATGTATCTTTTCTCAGCCCTTCATTTTTAATATCTTTGTTCTTTTGTTTAATATACTTATTTTCACAGATAACTTACAGGTGGACTTTTAAAAAAAAATCTGATACTCTGCCTTTTGATAATGAAATTCAGTCTGCCTACACTTACTGTGACAACTGACATAATTGGTTTTATTCCTCCCATTTTACATTCATCATGTACCTTTCTTTGTAAGAATTTTCTTCCTCATTTCATATGGTTGCTGACTTGCAAAATGTTTTGCTTCTTTCACCCCGTCCCAGTTAGTTTGAATTTCTTCTTGGCTTTTCCATTCCTTTTTTGATTATAAAAGCTGAGTCGTGTCCAACTCTTTGCAGCCCCATGGACAGTAGCCCACCAGGCTACTCTGCCTGTGGAATTTTCCAGGCAAGCATGCTGGAGTGGGTTGCCATTTCCTCTTCCAGGGGATCTTCCCGACCCAGGAATCGAACCTGCATTTCTTGCATCTGTCTCCTGCATTGGCAGGCAGATTCTTTACCACTAATACCACCTGTAATCTTATCCCAAACAATCATTATACCGACATTTCTATTACTATTAATATATGTAAAATTCATAGTAACCCCACTAAATTGTTTTATTTCCTCATACACCCTGAGTCCCAATCATAGATTTTTCCGTTATTTTATTTATTTATTTTAATTGGAGGCTAATTACTTTACAATATTGTGGTGGTTTTGCCATACATTGACATGAAGCTAATGGCACAATAGACCCTTTCTAAGCAAGTCAAAAAATGCAGAAACCATAAAGATCAATATAGACATAGCTTAATACATGAGAAATAGTACATTTTATATGGCTAAAATCAGTATCAACGAAGTCAAAAGCAAACTTTCAATGTCTGGATAACAGACCAAAGAGCACCCACATTTTGATAAAAAATGAAAAGGCAAGCAATTGAACAGGGAAAAAATTAACAATACGAACAGGCAATTCACAGAAACCTAAGTTAAAATGGACAAACCTCATGAAAAACACTCAGCCTTTTTAACAGTTATGGAAATATAGTTTACAACAATAATGCAATATCACTTTTTACCCATTTGATTGGCAAAATTGAGTGAAAACACCCACTGCAGTTTTGGCTATGGTGCCCTGTGTACCCATATTCAGTTTGTGTGAATATGAGTTGTTTGTTCGTGAACCATCTAGCAAAAGTTATTAAAATTTGGCCACCAGCCTCACTTGAGAGGATCTGTTCAACAGGAAAACAAAAGTACATGTAAGAATCTAAGACAATTTGAGGGAATAGCAGAAAAGCTAGGTCATTGTTGAACATATTATTTTTTTTTTTTTTTTTTGCTTCTTTTTTTTTTTTTTTTTTTTTATTCTTCCAATTTTATTTTATTTTTAAACTTTACATGAACATATTATTTTAAATTATGGAATATTCTGCAGCTCTTAAAAATCTTGAGTTGGGGTTATTGGAGATTCAACTGGAGGAATGTCTGTGAAGTTAAGTGCAGAAAGCAGGTGGCATGCATGGTCTGGACCCATTCTGGTACGGTAATAGTAACAGTACATGGAGATGTTTACATATCATTAATAGCGCTGAGGAACTATTAAAGGACTTCACACTTGCCAAGAAGGTAAAATTAGGAAGAATGGCAGGATTATTTTATTTTCCCTCACATAGTTCTGTACAATTTTTCACACAAATATGATGACGATAAAGTGTTTTAGATCAGGGGTCCCCAACCTCCAGGATCTAATGCCTGATGTTCTGAGGTGGAGCCGATGTAATAATAATAGAAATACAATGCACAGTAATGTGATGTGCTTGAATCATCCCCAAACCATCCCTCCCCAAGTCCACGGAAAAACTGCCTTTCACAAAACTGATCCCTGGTGCCAAAAGAGTTGGGGACCACTGATCTATATGTCCACATATGAAACAGTTACACCTGTGTCATAGGAGAGAGGGCTCTGTGAGAGGTGGTGGTGGTGTTTAGTTGCTAAGTCGCGTCCAACTCTTTGCAACCCCATGGACTGTAGCCTGCCAGGCTCCTCTGTCCATGGGATTTCCTAGGCAAAAACACCGGAGTAGGTTGCCATCCCTTTCCTCTCTTCCTTTCCCAGGCAAGAATATTGGAATGGGTTGCCATTTCCTATGCTGACACTCAAAGTTTGCAAGGATCTAACAGATGGCAAGCTTGGTAACCACATCAGAGATGACTCAGGTTTTCTTGCTCTAAGTATCTCTGAGATTGGCTGCTTCTCCCCAGCTCCTTACAGTGACCAGCTTGGTCAGTTTACTTTTGCCAAGACCTCTATCTAACTCTGAGGAACAATGAACATAATTACAAATTGATTCCATTTTCTATGTGTGAGTTTCTCTGAGTAAAGAAGTGATGACAGTCAAGATTGAAGCATTAGATTAAGAATGATCCTGAGCTTCTCTGAATTTCATTTTGCCTTTATAAACCCAATTCCCTTGATCAGAGGGAACCGTGACTTCAACTACAATATATAAAATGAGCAGACCTCTTCCTCATGATGATTGCCTTGCTAATGCTGTATGAGAAAAGAAAATAGATGCTGTTTATTCCCTGACTGTCTTTAGCAGGTAAAAGTATATATCAGATAGAAAATGTGAAAATGACTATTTTCACATTGTCATATCCTGACAAGCAAGTAAAGACACCAACTTAATTTTTTTTCTTGAACTTATTTCATTTTAGAATTGTATTTGCAGCTCATGAGTAATTTTGAAGTATCATGAGTGTAAATAAGATTTTTTTTCCTCCATCAAGGCTAAGCATGACCTTGTATTTTATGCACAATTACTTTTATAATAGAAGAGACAAGCTGTGTCCATTTATTCAGTCCTTCGCCTTCACAAACCGGGACACCACATACAGGATCCTAGACTAAATGTTTAGGTCCTTGGATCCAACCTCATGCCTTCAGGCAGGCCAAAACTTACCTTCCTAGATAATGTAGATGAATGAAGCAGCTTTGAGGGACAATGAAAATGCTACGTCTCACTACAGTTTTAATTTATATTTATCTGATTATATAGTATTTGAGCATCTTTTTATGTTTTGAGCAAATTTATATTGTTTGCTGTGGTTGGCTGCCTGTAGTTTTGACTGTAGAACTTGGTGGTTATGAGCAAAAAGTCTGGAGCCAACTATCTGAGTGTGTCCCCTGTAAGCCGTGTAGCCTTGGGCAAGTTACTCAGCCTCCCCGCACCTTCGGCTCCTGGTGAGTAAATGACAGTAACAGTACCTACATCGTGAGGTTGCTTTACTAATTGAATAAATACAGCATTTGTCTCATGTTAAAAGCTTACAGCATCCTTTGAACTCCTTCCTGTAAGGTTCTTGGACTTTTCCTAACACAAAATAAGAGAATTAGCTGTTTGTCCATGTTTTCACAATGTATCTATATATTCCCAATAGGTTGTCACTTGCCATTACTTATGGTGGTTTTTTTCCCCTCACATACTTACACATATGATTTTATTTATAGATGTTCTTTTCTCCTTTACGGCTTCTGAATTTTGAAGTGTTACTAAAATTGCTTTTCCCACTACAAAGTTATAAGAGGAATTACTCCATATTGTCTTCCATTATTTCTATGGCTTTGTTTTATACATTTAAGCCTTTGATCCAATTAGAATTTAACCTGTGGCTTAATTTTATTATTTCTACATTGCTTTTTTATACTAGCGACTTATTGTACCACTTATTTGGCCTTTGATTTGATATGCCACTTTTATCATATACTCAGTTCTCATATATGTATATTTGGGTTTATTTCTGAACTTTATGTTCTGTTGACCAGTCTGTTCATTCACTTACAGCATACTTTTAACTGGTGAGATGACATATGGCCTTTATTATCTCTTAAAACTAATATTCCCTCATTGCTCTTTTTCAGAGTTTTCCTGACTAAAATTTTCACTTGCTTTTTTTGAGTCTCAGTTTTTATTAGAAATCAGCTTCTGTCTAAGTCCCAGAAAAGAAAATTTTATTAGAGCTGCATACAATTTTGTAAATCAGTTTTCTAGACCTTTTTGCTGGCATATCTGTATACCTCTGGTCTTGTTTAGTGTATGTTCATAAACAGCCTCAAATTCCCTTTGGAATTAGATGAACGTACATACAGGTAACTACCAAAAATGTTAGCACTTAGGTTTTAAAAACTATGTGTATTTAGGTCCAAAAGGAATGATAGTGAAACATGTATGTTGAGTTTTCCTATCATACCATATCTTCTGGGGGTGGGGAAAAGCTTGGAAAAATACAAAATAAATCAGCAGAATAAAATAGGCTCAAAACCAGATGGTGTTCTGTTGGCCTTCTTAGTGGGGTACACCCCTAGCTCTGCTGTCAGAAGCAGATGTACCTGGGGAGCCCACTTGGGGTTCTCTCCTCTGAGACCTTATAGGTTTATGCCCAAGCCCCTTGCTGCCAGGAATCAGCCTAGGAACTGGGTTTCAGAGACTCACCACACAACAGGACAGGAAGGACTTGGATTACCTGCTCTCTCTCCCACTGAGTAGAGATCACATTGTAGGTGAGCATCTACCAAGACACTAGGCTGGCCAAGAAGTTCATTCAAGATTTTCCATGCGATGTTAACCCAAATGAATTTTTTGGCCAACCCAATACAAAAGGAAAGTGCTGAATAATTCGTCTAATTCGCCTTTCCCTCAGTTTTCTCTGTCTTCTGATTTCTCTCCTGGGTGCAGTAAGATCGCCTCCCCTCTTTTTACCCCCGGCCTCAATGCATTAGCACATCAGAGATCCACAAGGAAGCTCTGGGAGCTGCCCCAGCCTGCAGGTGAGTGGGTTGGTGTCCAGGAGCAGCGATGCCCACAGCCCAAAGGGGCTGCCATCCTTCCTTAGGGTGCTACAGCACCAGAGAGCTGCCAAGGAGCCTGCCACACTGTCTCTGCCCTGAAACAAAGCCTCTGCAGGGCCACCACACTGTCCACCTCCTTCTCTTGACCCCCGAGTGAAGCACCCTTTTCCCTTTCCAGACACAGGTGCGAGAATTCAATGACATCTCCCCCAGCAGACCACCTCATCTTGTACTTCTCATATACTTCCTCCAAATCGATCCTTCCCTTTGGGGTCAGCAGGTAGGAATCTTCACTAAGTCAGGAACAATAGCAGATCACGCGATCAATTTGTTAGAATGTCACATCACAAAAAGACTGGGCTCTTAGAAGACATGTCCTTGGTTGTCCTTTAGCACACTGCCCTCCATAGATAAGAGGAGGTTTAATGGCCTGAGTTGTTTAGAGCCTGCCAGAGTGACAACCGACTTCTGTATGCATGGCAGATTCTAGCTGTAGCCATGGGACTATGTACTGAATAAAACAGTATTCGGTAGCATGCCTTCTCCACGGCCACTGGAAACTGGTGGGGAAAATTCAGAAATGATCCAATGAAAAAGAAACACTTTTATCCTTTATGGACTGGACCTTCATTGTAGACTGAATTTCTTGGCTTTTTGCTCATCATTCTTCTAAGGTGGAAGAGTTACAGGAGGGGGCACAGGACTGGGACATTTATAGCTTCTGGGCACTTACAGCAGAGAACTAGTATCCATAGATTGCCCCCTCCTGCCCTTGGGCTGCATCAGGAACTTGCAAGCTATGGAAGCATCTGCTTCCTCCACATCTATCATTTCCTTTTGGGCCAGCAGGTAGGAAATCTTCACTAAGTCAGAAAGGGTAACAGATCATCTGATCAATTTGTTATCACTCTTACCCGTGGTGCCCTGGTACTTCTTCCTCCAGTGGCCTGACAAAACCCCAGCCCTGGACACCCAACCCTTACTGTTGCTGGAGAAAATTACACTCTGTGAATCAGGCACCACCCACCCGTGGCCTCCACGCCTGCCTGGACTCTTATTGTTTTCAGTCCTTTGGTTTATCTTTAGTGGATGTATTCAAATCTTTTTCCTATTAAAGTCTTATAAACCCTGGGTACCATGCTCTGAGCAGACAATCTTATTCCCTTTCAACCTAAGAAGGGGCCATCAAGCGCAATTCCTTTTCTACTCCCACTTTCTAATTCCACTTTCAGTTTTCAGTTTCCAAATGGGCGTCCCCAGAATAGCCAAGTTCTTCCACACTCTGTCTCTGCATCCTATCCCTCCCACCAGAACCTCTGACTTCTCCCCATCTCCCTCTCTCTGAATCAATTTCCTCTAAAGGTTCTGCTCACCTGCTCCACTTTGTCACCTCTCGTTCACACCCCCACGCACCATCCGGCTTAGACCTCTCTCCTTTGTACTGTTCTTCAAGGTTACCTAATTCACAATCCAATCCGAAAATCTGTTTCTATTTTAATAACATACTCAAGTAACACATGAATGCATCCTCAATGTGAGAAAGTCAAACAGCTCTGACTATAGAATGAAGTTGTCCTTCACCCCTCCTGCCTCTCCAGACCAGCACCCACAGGCACTGTGCTGACCTTGAACCTCACTGTGATTGCTCAGTGCAGAGCATAAACAGGAGAGGAGGGAGTACCACCAGGCAGAACTCCCCAAGCCCCCTCCCACTGGTATATCCTTTGACTCTGCTTGCATTTCCAGCTGTACGCTCCAGATCCTATTGACCTCTGCTGCAATTTCTTTGTTTCGGCCCTTTCTTCAGCTTCTCTCTCTAAACCTAGCCCCATCTGCTGTCTGTCTTCCAGAGATGCCTCCATCATTTGTGAAATACTAATAAGATGATATTTTCGTGGGTCCCATGGACGGAGGAGCCTAGTAGGCTGCAGTCCATGGGGTCATTAAGAGTCCGACACAACTGAGCGACTTCACTTTCCCTTTTCACTTTCATGCATTGGAGAAGGAAATGGCAACCCACTCCAGTGTTCTTGCCTGCAGAATCCCAGGGACGGGGGAGCCTGATGGGCTGCTGTCTATGGGGTCGCACAGAGTCGGACACGACTGAAGCGACTTAGCAGCAGCAGCAGCGTAGTTTATTCTGATCAATGTGCTTTATCTTTTTTTAATCAGTAAATGGAATTTTAGGAGGGAATATAGACACATGGACATGTGCGCTTGGATAATATCTTGATCCAAGCTTTATTTATATATAGATAGACCATTCTTTATCTACAATCCTTTCTTGCATTTAACTCTGTAATGACATCTCTTCAAAACTGTCTCTTTCTTCAGAATCTTCCCCTCCCTCTCTGATCTGTTGCTTGTACAGTCTCCTTTTTCTCTTATTCTGTATATGGTAGTGTTCTCTATAGATCTATTCTCCACCTTCTCATTTTTTTATTCTCCTTGCTTTGCTGGGTCCCTTTCTTTTCCATAGATTCACCTACTAGCAGAACACTGAGGAACTAACAAATCTATGTTCTAACCCAAAGTGCTCCCCAGAACTTCAGACTCTGGCATCCAACTATGTGATGAGGACTTCTAGCCAGAAATCCCACAAGAGCCTCAGTTTTACCAGATCAAAAGCTGTGCTCACTGTCTGCCGTTCCTCCTCCTGAAACCTCTAGTTCAGAATATGGCATTAATATCTACTCGATTACTAGATACCCAAAAGTCCTCCATATCTAAGCAGTTGGCTACTCCCTTGGCTTTGACTTGCTAGTCGTTTCATACATCAGCTTCTCCTTTCATTCAGCCCTGCCATCTGTCCTGTTCACAGGGTTTTGAGTTTGTTTGGTGTGGGTTTTTGGGAGGCTGTCGTTCTCCACCTTGTCACCAAAGTCACCCTGTGAAATAAAGGTTTAACTAAATCACTCTCCTGTTGGAAACCCTTTGGTTTGCTTGTTCCCAAAGGAATGGCTTTGCTGCCTGTAGATTATAGATCCTTACATGAGAGACACAAAGCCCCATAAGTCTGGTCCCTCCCACACCTCTATTTCACCTCCTACCATACTTTGCCTCACATTTTCTTCTCCAGCTACAATAAATTGCCCATAATTCCCGTGTCATTTCACCTTCATCTTTGCCTATTCTGCTGCAAACGCCTTCTCACCTCCTCACTTGGCTAATTTCTACTTCTCTGTTGGTACCGCCTCCTCTGGGAAGCCTTTTTCATTTCTCCCTTCTCTCCAAGGATGAGTTATTTGCCTTGCTTTGATTCTTCCACAACTTTTATATGTAGTATCTTTTCACAAATTTTAATCTGTTTATTCCCTTGCTAGATGATGAGTTACCAAACAAGAAATGAAAATATATATATTTAATCTTCAGCCCAAGTCACATAATAGATAATGCTTGCACACAAAAATTAATTTCTAGAGTCAGACTGAAGGTACTTTTAAGAAATTTAGTGTTTAAAAACTGTGTTTTTAAAAAAACCTATTTTCAACCTATTTTTAGATTGCTTTCCCCAAACTTCATGAAAGCCTAACATTTATATCCAAATAAACTGCTACTTTTATTTTTCTACTTAATACCTCCCATGCTGTGGTTATTATAAAGGCCTAATTAATAGGATCTGTAAGAAAGTTGTTGAATCTTTTCCCCCACCAGTTGATGAACTTTGGTTTGAGACTCTGTGGCCTGTTTGGAAAGCGTGGGACAATTCTCCTCCTTCGAAACCAGGTTCTCTCCTGTCAGAATCAACATAGCATCTCAGTGTAGTTTTTCACTGGCTGCTTTTTTAAAATAGTAACAAGAAGGTAAGTAATATATCTCTTGGAGGCCTCAAGGATGTCTCAGGCAGAATCTCATCATTGCAGCTGAACATCCCTAGGGTCTCTACATTCTGCAGTCCAAACACCACCTTTGCAAGTTCATATTTTTCCTTCCTTTACCCCAGAATTATGCCACTCTGGGGAAGCTGATGAACACGAGTCCAATTCAAATAAACTGACTTCTTTGATACATCGGTAATATATACCCATCTTGCTGGACCCATTCACCTGCTTGGCATTCTCCTTCCTGGCTGGGCAAGCCTCTCAAATGGCCGTACAAAATAGCGATGTGAAGTAAGGGAGGGTCCACAGTGGGCCAGAGACAGGATAAG
This sequence comes from Bos indicus x Bos taurus, assembly GCF_003369695.1. Lineage (NCBI taxonomy): Eukaryota > Metazoa > Chordata > Mammalia > Artiodactyla > Bovidae > Bos > Bos indicus x Bos taurus. The sequence goes on along the minus strand of NC_040087.1, from coordinate 16,632,306 downwards.
CGTGTAAGGGACATAGTGAGGCCTGAACAAACCTACAAGCACCTAGCAAAGGGCCTGATGCATACAATTTCAAGCTTTTTTGTTTGTTTGTTGTGAATCAAAATATAAGCACACAAAGGGCTTTATAGTCTAATGGAGCAAGAACTGTTACAGAAAACAGAACTGCCATTATAATAAAAATGCAAAGAATTCAGCAGCATTTGAGGACGAGAGAATGTTGTATAAAAATAGAAATTTGAGTTGAACTTTGAAGAAGGGAGGAAAGTTGGGAAAATGGAGAATGAGACAGAACTCTCCAGAAAGAGAATAACGCAGGAGAAAGACGTATCGCTTGACAAATAAAAGGACTGAGATCTATGAGTGTAGACAACCTTTAAAGGATATTTTTATAACAAACACTGATGAATTGCCCTTTTCTACTCTAGGGATTGTTGTTGTTCTTTAGTCTCTAAGTCATGTCCAACTCTTTTGTGACCCCAGGGACTGTAGCCCGCCAGGCTCCTCTGTCCATGGAATTCTCCAGGCAAGAATACTGGAGTGGGTTGCCATTTCCTTCTCCAGGGATCTTCCAGATCCGGGGATCAAGCCCATGTCTCCTGCACTGGCAGGCGGATTCTTTACCACTGACCACTAGAGAAGCCCCCGCCTCTAGGGTTGTCTGTCTTTAAATAAGCCAGACCAGTCATCTTGAATCAGAGCAGCTTCCCCCCCCGGACAGCACTGAAAGAAGGCTGAAGGTTTCTTAGCTCTCAGCTCTCAGCCTCTTTCAATATTTCATCTCGGTCATCCAAATAGTTCATTATACATTAATGTTGAGCTCTAAGATTAGCACTTGCTGGCCTTAGTCATGTTACAGGTGCTGGCTAAGAGAGGTACCTTGGACCCTCGGATACACAGGGAGATACGTTTTTATCGGAAACATTTTCAAGCCTTTCTTCTAGAGAGTTGCTTCTGGGAAGACTTCTGCAGGTGAAGAGCTTCATCATTTTATTATAATCCTTCTTGGTTTTCATTCTAGAAGGTGGCACCTTCTGACAGTCCCCTGCATTTTGCTCTCTTGCTTAATGAGGGGGAATGGCCTTTGTTTTGGCCACAGAATCAGGAAGCATGAAGAATGCTGGCACTCTAAAATGTCCCCCTAAACTTAGTTTCTAATCTATCCTCATATTTCTCATTTTTTAACGAAGGCTGATTTCAAGAGTTAGGACTGCTTGCTATGGTGGGGTGTAGAGGTGGATAGAAACTTCTTGCTCAATTTCTATTAGAGTGTGCCCGTAAGAACCTTTATGATAAGTTATTGTCTTAGCTTTTTAAAACATTATCCGAAACGAATTACTTTCTCTCCTACATCTCCCTATTTTCTATGGAATGGCTTCTTTCTTGTATCCCTATTCCTTTTTAACTCCCAGATGAACCGTTGTAAAGGTGTGATGGGTGACTGTGCTTACAGGCTGTCCACAAATGGTTAAAACATGACCAAGTTAATGCCCACTGTGTGTTATGTTCAAAGAAACTACCCAGTTTCTACATTTGACATAGAAACTTTGGCAACCACTCAGTTGATACAGAAACCAAAATCTGTCTATTCAGGGGTGTTCTTTTTTCTCTAATACAGAAATTAGCCTATCTGTTGGGTAAGGGCTGTTGCTTATTCAACTTTTGCTTCATTCCCTGAAAGATATTCAAGCCTGTCTGGAGGAAATCTGATCTCCATTTATTGCCTCTGTTTGGCACACTGGTTATCGTGTCTATGCCTGTTTCAGGCACTGGCTTCTGAGCCCCTGGTAGATGCCCGTGGTGGACCACAAACCATGTACCTGTCTTGTGTCTACTTAAAGACAAAAGAGAGATGATTATTATGTTTCCCAGCTACCAACTCTCCAGCACCTTCTTATACAGGACTCTGCCGGCGTTCTGTTGTGGCTCCATGCTATTCAGGCATCATTATTCTTGATGCGAATTGAGCCATCAAGCTTTGGATGGTTGGTATGCCCAACCCTGCCCTCCATCAGTGTGTTTAACAGATAGTCTCCCCAGGTACTTAAAGGCAAGGTTGTATTCCTGTTGGATTTGTCTCCTAAAGCCATCTATCTGACCCATATAAGATGGGAAAAAAAAAGTCTGTGGATTTAACCTCATATAGGAGCTTGTTTATACTTGTTGATTGAATAAATAAAATGAATGAATGAGAAAAGAAAGGAGAAAAGGAGGGGAAAAGGAGAGGATAGGAAAATAAATGGAGGAAGAGAAACAGGGCTTCCTAGAAACCTTTGTTGTTTTCCTGATAGCAAGTCATCTTTAACATGTTCACCTAAGCCTGTTTTGCATATGAGGCCTCACCTGGCAAAGGATAACACATGAAAATTTACAAAAGCATCTCCATAGTAGCTTCTCTAGTATTTTCGCTTAATGTCCGTTTCCATAGAAACGGATTTGGCAAGGCTAGTCACAGAAGCTAAGAATGAAACACACATACCAGGAGAATTTCAAGTTCTAACTTCAAGTAAAAGCTGAAAGTCACACTTTTGTCTTTTCTATAACTTTCTGCTTTAAACCCAGTAGAGAGCCTTATTAATTTAAGAAATAGTTTCATTACATTAATGATGTTTTCATTTTTGACTGTTTATGTATCTCACAAAGTGAAAGCCATTGTAGGAGCAGTGTTCCTAGGGGATGTGCTCCAGGGAGTGGAGAACTCTAGATTCCAGGTATGGCATTCAGAATGAACACCCCACCGACCACCCTTTTTTCAATGAATGGTCTTAACCAGAACTTGCTCATCTGCCTGTTTTCTTCACATTTGGCTAAACCATTTATAAGAATGTTAGAAAAAGACTGAGTGAAATACTCAAAGATGGAGATTAAACAGTGAAATGGTTTTCTAAGCATCCATCATAACCATGTTATGTTTCTGAAACAAGACGAAAGACACAAAAATAATGACCCATGACACAAAAATAATGAACCATTTCATCCTTGGATGAGAACCCATTTCTGTGAAGGATGGCTTTCCTATAAGACAACAATGGAATTGATTTAGAGTCATAGGAAAGTGCATATTCTCAGGGTCACGCCCAGATAATCTGATTTTGCAGATAAGAAGCAGCCGTCCAAGGATTGGTGTGCACTAACAGGCACCTTAGTGCCTTACTCCTTGGAAGATAAGCTATGACCAATTCAGACAGCATATTAAAAAGCAGAGACATTACTTTGCCAACAAAGGTCTGTCTAATCAAGGCTATGGTTCTTCCACTAGTCATGTACAGATGTGAGAGTTGGACTGTGAAGAAAGCTGAGCGCCAAAGAAATGATGCTTTTGAACTTGGTGCTGGAGAAGACTCTTGAGAGTCCCTTGGACTGCAAAGAGATCCAACCAGTCCATCCTAAAGGAGATCAGTCCTGAATATTCACTGGAAGGACTGATGTTGAACCTGGAACTCCAATACTTTGGCCACCTGATGTGAAGAGCTGACTCATTTGAAAAGACCCTGATGCTGGGAAAGATTGAAGGCAGGAGGAGAAGGGGATGACAGAGGATGAGATGGTTGGACGGCCTCACCGACTCAATGGGCATGAGTTTGAGTGAACTCTGGGAGTTGGTGACGGACAGGGAGGCCTGGTGTGCTGCGGTCCATGGGGTCGCAAAGAGTCAGACATGACTGAGCGACTGAACTGAAGAGGAACCACCTGAACTATCAGTTTGGAACTGGGATAGATTTTTTTCATGTATGTTCTCATGGAGTGCCTCACATGCACTTTAAGATTTCAGACATATACATTTTATGTACATTTGTTTCCAAGGAACCGATGGTTTAATAGTGGTACACAGAGCTGTCGACCCATGCAGTAGGGCATGCTAGGTTTTTAACCTTGCACACACATGGTCCATACTGTCTTTGATTCATTCATCACTAGCATAGTAGGCGCTTGATACATGCTGGCAAAGCTGACCATTAAAGAGCCCATTCCGATTTCCTCAAGCCAGGGGTGCTGGCCTTGATTCTTCATAGTCTCTTACATTATCTTGGATTTAAAATCTAAATTTAAGAGGAGTTTTCATTCCAAGTTGGTCAAAGTCACAGGAACTGTCTCACACCTCAAAAAGCACCATACTTTAAAGCTATCATTGTACATCACGAACTTTACCAGAATTGAAGAGGAAACAGTTGAAGATACAACTTAAGTAATTTCCCTGGAGTTCTTTTGAAATCATAAGACTTATGTGGGATTTGTCTAGAATTAAATTACATTTTGATAATCCTTTCCGGCCCTATAATTCCATTTTCTACTGTTAGATCTCAATACCTAAAATTGTCAGCAAGCCACTGAACAAAGAGGCTTTTGTTCTGGTTCCAAGGGATTCTATGCAACCTTCAGAATCATGCTCAGAACAAGTTAGGTGTCAAGATACAGAGAAAGACACTGAAACCTCCGACTGGCCTCACCAAGACTGGTGGTGTTACATGCAACTCTTGTCCATTTGCCTACCTGGAGAGTCTATCAACACTCTGTTTTGAAGCAGAGTTGGATTTTGGTGAATAAACTAAATCACAGACTATATCAACAGAGTAATGCTAAAATGTCTATTTTCAGAATGATTTGCTTGTTTTTCTTTTTCCATAATGGTTGAATGCAGAGTAGACGATGGATTGTTTAGTAACCCAGTAATCAACTCAGAAGCTTGAATAAGGCCAGGAGGGGACTGATGGACCAGAAGAGGTTCTCTTTTAATCTACTGTCAAGTAGAACTGAGTAAATAGTAGTCATAAAAGCAGATAGGGTTTTGTGATTGATTTCCTTTTTGTTTTTCAGGTCAAAATGGACCTATCTAGTTTATGGGATTTTAACCGATTTCTCACAAGATATGAAATATGAATCAGGTTGCATTTATAGTTCTTTAGGAAGCTCTTTCTACATTAAGCTTCTAGCATGCAGAAAAGTCCAGTTACTGGTAAGTTGAAATAATTCTCACAATGTAAAATGCACTGAAAGTTGGAGGAGAGAAAGGATGATGGGTTTGATTAGCGTAATATTAATAGCAGTAATCTAACAACTTTTTAATGGGCTTTCCCAGTGGCTCAGTGGTAAAGAACCTACCTGCAAATGTGGGAGATGTGGATTCGATCCCTGGAGAAGGAAATGGGAACCCACTCCAGTATTCTTGCCTGGAGAATCCCATGGACAGAGGAGTCTGGCGGGCTACAGTCCATAGGGTCGCAAAAGAGTCAGATATGACTTAGTGACAAAACAACATTTTGAAGATACATCTTCCAGCACTGAGCTCCTCTGGTTATAATACAGTGTCATGCACAGTTCAGCACAAGATATGAGAAGAGTATGAAGACTCAGGCAACGTGGGCTACTGTCCAACTTTGACTTTTGTCAGAATACAGGCAGTGTATATTTCCTCACTTGTAAAATGAGTTTTGACTACTGAATTCCTAACTATTTAGTCATGTCAAAGGATCCCTGAAGTCTTGGCATTAAATGAGAGTATTCAGTGAGATCCCAAGCAATGTTTAATTGGAATTTAACTTCAGTTCAGTTCAGTCGCTCAGTCGTGTCCGACTCTTTGCGACCCCATGAATCGCAGCACGCCAGGCCTCCCTGTCCATCACCAACTCCCGGAGTTCACCCAGACTCACGTCCATCGAGTCAGTGATGCCATCCAGCCATCTCATCCTCTGTCGTCCCCTTCTCCTCCTGCCCCCAATCCCTCCCAGCATCAGAGTCTTTTCCAATGAGTCAACTCTTCACATGAGGTGGCCAAAGAACTGGAGTTTCAGCTTCAGCATCATTCCCTCCAAAGAAATCCCAGGGATGATCGCCTTGCAGTCCAAGGGACTCTCAAGAGTCTTCTCCAGCACCACAGTTCAAAAGCATCAATTCTTCAGCGCTCAGCTTTCTTCACAGTCCAACTCTCACATCCATACATGACCACAGGAAAAACCATAGCCTTGACTAGACGGATCTTTGTTGGCAAAGTAATGTCTCCGCTTTTCAATATGCTATCTAGGTTGGTCATAACTCATCACCTTTTAACCACTGGTTTAACTCTGGTCATTAATTTTAGCCCAATTTAAATTTAAGTCTTCAGATTAAAATTGAATATAATTGATACAGCTCCAGGATAAAGGGATCTAGTTCAAACCAACATTACTTTGCATGATATCTAATTACTAGAGATGCAAAGTATTGAGCCCAACAATATATTTCACTTTCCCTTTAATCAAAAAAAACAAAGCAACAGCATTAGAAATATTTTATTCCTAGAACTTTTTGTTTTGACTCCCACATAAAATGTGTTTTAGCAAAGATAATATTATATGTACTATATACTATATTCTGACATTTCACATAATGTTGTATTAATGTATTTTTATTTTTCCATATAGGCTTCAAAGTTAAGATTTTAATGGCTACAACTAATTCCCTCATGTTGCTGTTTTAAAATCTATCAGCCATTTCCCCAATTCTGTTTCTAGTTTTGACTGATGAAGTAGTGTATTCAAAGCAGTGGTTTGGCATATAGAATATCTTATCCCATCCCTACAGTAGTCTGTTCGTCCTTTTACTTCCACTTGCCTATAAATTACCTCAGATATACTTCCTTTGGTCCCAATAAATTTACTTTTTCAGTTTGAACAAGCCTTTGACCCATTTAGAAGTTAAATTTAAAAGTCAAAAATAAAAGGCATGTACATTTAAACAAATTGTGGTTAACAGATTTGCCATTTTAAGAATATAATTTAGGAGTGTTATATTCATAATCTCGTGCAACCATTACCATTATTTATTTCTAGACTTATCCCCGCAGAGACCCTGAGTGTTCCCTCCTGCTCCAGCCCCTGGTAACCTTCAATCTATTTTGTCTATGATTTAGCCATTCTAGATATTTCATATAAGTGAAATTTTATTTATCCTTTTTTGTCTGGCTTATTTCACTTAGCATCTTTTCAAGTTTCATCTATATTATAGCACGTATCAGAGCTTGATTCTTTTTTATAGCTGAATAGTCATTACATATATATTTTGTTTGATTTATGTGTTAGACAGTTGGGTTGTTTCCATCTTTCAGGTTTTGTGAATAATGCTATAATGAACATTGGCATACAGAGATCTGTTTGAGTACCATTTACTGCGGAGTGTAATTGCTGGGTCATATGAGTTTTATGTTTAGCTCTTTGCTGCTGCTGCTGCTGCTAAGTCTTGAGGGACTGCCAAATGGTTTTCCACAGTAACTATGCCATTTTACATTCCCACCAGTAATGTACAAGGATTCCAGTTTCTTTGCATCATTACCAACGCTTATTTTTTGTTTATAATAGCCTTCCTGCTGCTGCTGCAGCTAAATCGCTTCAGTCGTGTCCGACTCTGTGCAACCCCATAGACGGCAGCCCACCAGGCTCCCCCGTCCCTGGGATTCTCCAGGCAAGAACACTGGAGTGGGTTGCCATTTCCTTCTCCAATAATAGCCTTCCTAGTAGTCATAAAGTGTTATCTCATTGTGGCTTTGATCTGCATTTCCCTAATGACAAGTGTTACTTCACATACTTACTGACCTTTGCATATCTTCTTTGAAGAAATGTCTGTTCAAGTCTTTTGTCCATTTTAATTAGAATGTTTGAGTTTTAGGAGTTCTTTATATATTCTGGTTATTAAACCTTTGTCAAATACAGTTTGCAAATATTTTTTCCCATTCTATGGGTTGTCTCTTTGCTTTCTTGATGGTGTTCTCTGATGCGTGGGATTTTGATGAAGTCCAGTTTTTTCCTTCAGTTGCTTGTGCTTTTGGTATCATCACTATCCTCTTAGTCTCATTTTTACTCCTTCACATTCCTTTAAGTGACTTTATCACCACAAGTATTACTGTCAAATAGTAAACCAATGAGAGTGAAAAGTAAAGACTTATAAAAAGTTATTTTCCTGTAATTTCTTAAGATATTTAAAAACAAGTATTGGCACTTCTGTGTAGCCATATAAATAGCTGATAATTTTTCCACCTTTTAAATGGCAATCTTCCAGTTGTTAGTGAATATAGATGTGGTTTATAAAGTCCTTTTGGATACTTCAATGATGAATAGCCACCCTAGACTTCCTTGGGGAAGTGCTTGAAGATAAATACTGAAAATTCTGTGTAATGGATAAAATAGAAGCCCAGACAAATATAAGGACTTTAAGGTATTCTCCCTGTGAGCAGATTCTTTCAAAGAACTAAGTATAGTAATTACACATCTTTAAAGATGTGATTTCCTTGTTTAAAAGGAAAAAATTCCAGTGATGATATTTTAGGGAAACGCTAGTCTGCAATTCGAGTAGAAGTGTGTTTTCAGTCATATGGTCAATTCCTCCAAATTCATCTTCTGAATAGCATTGTTCGTAGCAATGCCTTCACCCTCAAAGACCTTGTACAAACGTTAAATCTCAATCCCAAGCTGTCTGAGTTTTGGCTTCCATTTCATCTTCAGACTCCTTTTCCAGCTGCACAGACCCTTCAGTGATTCCATTCAGCATGCCTCTCTGACCCAGCTCTGGCAGCTTTACGCATCCAGGAATGCTGAGCTTTCAGATAATTCAAGTATTATGTGCTCCCCAAAGTCTGACCTCCTTAGGGAAAAGACATCCCCATAACTTTACAGAGATGGAAAGAAAAGATATTTGAATACGGAAACAGAATGTCCACTGATGACATAAAATTGTGAATTTAACAGACTAACTAGATTCCCAGCTGCCTAAGGAAACCAACTGCTTAAGAACTGACCATCTCTTTGCAGCAGTGCCAAGACAATTGATGAACTATCTTTTTTGTTTCTTTTTCTGGATATTTTTTCCTTCAGTCAGGACAAAGTTAAAATGTAGACTTTAGGAAATTCAATCCGTGTATAAGCTTTATCATCAGTTCTTACGTTCCCTTAACTATTTCATTGTTCTACCAAAATTACTAATTCATTCAGAAATTACATGTGATGCCTAAAGGGTGCATCTTAAGATTTTACTTTACTTGCAAGGTATCAGTCACAGGTTTACCTGCCACAGTTTCACAGATGCTGGCAGATGACATGAGACTTTTGGACCAGAGGTTCCTGGCAATGATAGGCAGAATATCATCATTTTCTCGTACTGGTTGCCTGAGCCTTGTCTCACACAGGGCAATGGAACCACATAACGACCACACACAGTACACTACATTATAAGTAAGAAATCTGCATGTAACAAACACAAATCCTTTATGATAAGCAGCAAGCAACTTTCCCTTTGCTTCAGATGGATACACTATCTCTATCATCCAAGACTGTTCACTATTCAAACATCCTTGGTAAGATATTCCGGAGGAAGAGCAGGTCAAAGTTCCACGGAGAATTGCCTGCACAATTTTATAACTCACTGTATACACATTTGTATCCCATTATGTCATAATGTTGATGTAAATTCATAAGCGGTAGATTGCAGAATAAGACACATTCAAATTGAAAATGGCCCCTTCCCTGAGACTGGCAATTTGTTAAGATTTGATGGTTAGCCTTCACTTTCCAGGATGAAGGTCACCTGTAACCAGCTTGTAGAGTAGTTATTGTAGATGCAAGATATCCGCTAGCTAACTTTGTCTACTACACACCTAGGAGAGAGTAAGCATTTGAAGAGTAGCTGTTGTCATTGTTATTAGTTCCAGGCAAGGGTCAAAAGCTAGTTTTTAGTTTCCTGTCTTCCTGTGTTTAGACTCAATTTGGAAAGTCCTTCCCAAGATAGGTACATGTTCTATTGCCTCTTAAGCTTTTGCTCAAATGCTTGTTTCTTGCAAGACCTACCCTGATCTCCCCAGAGAGGTTATCCCATTCTTTCTTATCCATTCATTTTACGCAGCTTTCTCTCCCCACCACCTTATTTTATTGCTTTTAATGTATTTACTTATGTATTATCTTCACCTAGAATGTACACTCCATGAGGGTAGTCTAGTTCACTGGTGAATCTCCAACCCCACACACTGTACCTAGCCCATAGCTGATATTCAGTTGTTCAATCGCTCAGTCACGTCCAATTCTTTGTGACCCCAAGGACGGCAGCACCCCAAGCTTCCCTGTCCTTCACTATCTCCCAGGGTTTGCTCAGACTCATGTCCATTGAGTCAGTGATGCCATCCAACCATCTCATCCTTTGTGGCCCCCTTCTCCTTCTGCCCTCAGTCTTTCCCAGCAACAGGGTCTTTTCCAATGACCCAGCTCTTTGCATCAGATGGCCTAAGTATTTGGCATCAGTCCTTCCAATGAATATTCAGAGTTGATTTCCTTTAGGATTGACTGGTTTGATCTCCTTGCTGTCCAAGGGATTCTCAAGAGTCTTCTCCAGCTCAAAGAGACTAAGAACCTCGTCTGGGTTTCATAACTAACAAGGCTGTACTGTGCTGTGCTTAGTCACTCTTTGTCCAACTCTTTGTGACCCCATGGACTATAGCCTTCCAGGCTTCTCTGTCCATGGAATTCTCCAGGCAGGAATACTGGAGTGGGTTGCCATGCCCTCCTCACTAACAAGGCAGGACTGGTCAGATGCAGGTCTTCTAATCTGACGTTCATGACTACTGCTGCTATGCAACACTTTCTTTCCTCAGCCTCACCCTATGCTAAGACCTCTAGGCAGGTCCAGGATAGCTCTAAGAGCTGAGAGACCTCAGAAAAAGGAGGGAGGCAGAAAAGGAGAACTGTGAGGCCAGGCTAAGGCTGAAGGACGGGTCAGCTTCACAGGTAAGCAGATCAGGAAGTGGATCACCTGATCCCACTGTATCTATAGGAGCCGACCTCCTGGGTTAAGAACCCAGATGCTGAGCCCTGGAAATGGGAACTGTCAGAAGTCTAATCTCTCCAAGTCAGGACTGCCTGTAGTAATCAACACTTTATAGAGAATTTTAATCTACAAAGCAATTTATAAAACTCTCACAAATGAATCCTCTTAGGAGTTCCAGCATGTGGGCAAGATAAAGATAGCAAAACTTAATAATGAAATGTAGACAGCATAAAGGTCTCATGAGACGGCTAGAGGAAGCCTGGGAAAGCTTACCCCCTTCTGAGCATCCACATGTTCCCATTGCTGCTACCATCTTTCAGGTGTGCTTCAACTGGTCCATGCCTCCTCCAGTCAGTGAGAAATGCTGATCAGCATTCCATATTGCAGATTTATCCCCTCCCCCTCCTGCATCAGTACAGGTATGTGTGTATATATAAATATACTCTAAGTAAATGACCCCAAAATACTGGGTTCACCAAAAAGTTCCTTTGGGTTTTTCATTGCATTTTACAGTAAAACCTGAACCAACTTTTTGGCCGACTCCAAAAAATTTTGCCTGGAATCCAGTAATCCCGAGTTATCTCTAAAATAGCCACTAGACTAATCTATTGCTATTTTAAGGCCCTATGTCCCTTGATGGCATTTCAAAGGGTTGGCTCCCTGGTCCTTAAAGACATTCCTAGTTGTAAGACTTGCAAGAGGCTTTGTAAAAGATTTAAAGCTCAGAGTCAGAGAAAGAATTTACAACTGTACAAAAGAAAATGCTTTAAGGGAAGGAAAGGGAATGTCTTTCGCCTTATTTTTAATAAGGAGAATTTATCCTTTTGATTTTTATTTGTATTTGCCCTTAAAATCTATACAAGCAATATACTGACTCAAAGTTGTATAGCTATTTGTAATGTGACCTTACTTGACTGTTGGGAAAATAAGTCATAATTAAAGAACTTAAATTACAGAGTTTTTAAAAGAAATGTTTACTCTCAAATGCACATGGTAAAACAGGGTTATACCAAAGAGAATCAGTACAGAAGTCCTTAGTATTTTATTTGAGGAATAAATTGAAAAGTTGTATAGAGATTTAAGTCATTTACACAGAGATGACCAAGTGCTTAGAAGCATTCTAAACATTAATATTTCCACCAGTAACTTCTTTTCTTCGTGGATCAAATGCCATTTTATAAGTAGTATCAGTATTTTTCTACATAGTCCAAAATAGGGCTTTCAAATACAGAAAGTGGTATAATTAGCCAAGCAAAGAACTTAATTTTCCTTGACTGTGTTACCTTCAGTTCACTTCAGTCGCTCAGTCGTGTCCGACTCTTTGCGACCCCATGAATCGCAGCATGCCAGGCCTCCCTGTCCATCACCAACTCCCGGAATTCACTCAAATTCACATCCATCGAGTTGGTGATGCCATCCAGCCATCTCATCCTCTGTCGTCCCCTTCTCCTCCTGCCCCCAACCCCTCCCAGCATCAGAGTCTTTTCCAATGAGTCAACTCTTCACATGAGGTGGCCAAAGTACTGGAGTTTCAGCTTTAGCATCATTCCTTCCAAAGAAATCCCAGGGCTGATCTCTTTCAGAATGGACTGGTTGGATCTCCTTGCAGTCCAAGGGACTCTCAAGAGTCTTCTCCAACACCACAGTTCCAAAGCATCAATTCTTCGGCGCTCAGCTTTCTTCACAGTCCGACTCTCACATCCATTCATGACCACAGGAAAAACCACAGTCTTGTGTTACCTTACTATAGGTCTTTGCCTCCTTTGTTGTGCTATAGAAGATGTTACGTGTAACGATCATATGCTCTCAACAACTTCTGTTATAACTTAGGAAAACTAACACCCTCTACTGCTTTATTAAAAGCTGGTTTCAATACTTGGTAAGATTCATCCTCAAGGAAGGGTCACACCATCATTTACTTGAAGGAAAATTCCAGCTGTTATTCACGTACTCTGTAGTTCATTCTTATAAAGTACCTTCATGTTAATCAAGTGGTCAGAAAAGTGTCAAAATTTTTACATACTCATTAATCTGTGCAGCTATTAACCCAGTTAACTTGTAGATGAACACTTGAATGCTCAAACCACCTTAAGTTTGATGCCTTATTCAGCAAAATTCTGAGATAGGCGTTACGTAAATAAAGATCTTTAATAACTTTTCAGTGGTTTCCCATCACCCTTTGGATGACTTTGAAATACTTTTCTTTATGTTTGAATGCTTAAATGAGTCCTTCTGCCCTCAGAGACCTGCCCATTTCTCCACTCACTGCACCCCACTTGTTCTGTGTCTCCCTTAGGACCTGCCTGGTATTTCCCCAATTAACAGACTCTTTGATGTCAGGGTTGAAATACCACCCATCCTTCACTTCAATTCCTACTCTTTCTGTCAGTCTTGGCTCCAAATTTTGTAAAGTAGTGTACTTTACCACAGAAGTTCTCACCAATTAGAGGAAGTTCTTAGAGTTATCTGACCCAACAGATGTTTTGTTTTAGGAAGGCTTCGTTTGCTAGAAGTCACTAACAACAGTGACAGACTTTATTTGGGGAGGGGGGGCTCCAAAGTCACTGCAGATGGTCACTGAAGCCATGAAATTAACACTTGCTCCTTGGAAGAAAAGTTATGACCAACCTAGACAGCATATTAAAAAGCAGAGATACTACTTTGCCAACAAATGTCTGTCTAGCCAAAGCTATGGTTTTTCCAGTAGTCACGTATGGATGTGAGAGTTGGACCTTAAAGAAGTCTGATTGTAGAAGAATTGATGCTTTTGAACTGTGGTGCTGGAGAAGACTCTTGACAGTCCTTGGACTGCAAAGAGAGCCAACCAGTCCATCCTAAAGGAAATCAGTTCTGAATATTCATTGAAAGGACAGATGCTAAAGCTGAAACTCCAATACTTTGGCCACCTGATGCAAAAAACTGACTCACTGGAAAAGACCCTGATGCTGGGAAAGATTTAAGGCAGAAGGAGAAAGTGGTGACAGAAGATGAGATGGCTGGATGGCATCACCGACTCAATGGGCATGAGTTTGAGTAAGCTCCAGGAGTTGGTGATGGACAGGGAAGCCTGGTGTGCTACAGTCCATGGGGTCGCAAAGAGTTGGACACGACTGAGCAACTGAACTCAACTCATTGGAAAAGACCCTGATGCTAAGACTGAGGGCAAGATCAGAAGGGGGCGACAGAGGATGAGATGGTTGAATGGCATCACCAACTCAATGGACATGAGCTTGAGCAAACTCCAGGAGATAGTGAACAACAGGGAAGCCTGGCGTGATGCAGTTCATGGGATCACAGAGTCAGATAAGACTGAGCGACTGAACAGCAACAACTGCAAGACAATATTTTTTTCTTCTAAAGGAAGTTGCCCCTACACGTATCCACTATTCATTATCTTGGGCTCTTTGGCACTATATAAAGGCATATGACAAACTGACTTCCATCAGGTCATTAGTGATCCAGGAAGTTTTGGCAACACAGATTAAACCAGAGAAGGAGCCTTCTATTCAGAATTGTAGGAGGGCACTAACAGGCTTTTCCACTGCTGAAAAGTAGCACTTGGGGAAGGAAAAACAGTAATTTCCTCAAAATAATTCATTCCACCTGCTTCAGCACCCATAGGACTTCTATTTGGGATAAAGTGTTAGTTGATAAGAGCTAATAGGTTCTAAGTTATCAGCCCTTTCAGAAATGGGTGCATTTTAAGTAGAGAGTGCCAGAAAGATCGAGATGCTCAACAGATACAAAGAAATGCATCTGTGATGGGAAAACCTAGGCAAAGTAGGAAAGAATTTGAGACCTTCCTTCCCAATGTCTCCCAAACTGTATCGCAAGAGCAAGTTTACTCCTTGGCCCAAAGCTGACAGGGGAGCCCCAAGGATTGGTGGAAGGAGCTGTGTGGATATTTGTTGCTGGGTCATGTGTCTGGAGGTAAAGAAAATTTAATAATGGTTTTGGGGACAAGGGAAGGACATTTATCACAGTCTAGAAGTATGTCAAGGGAGAAGGAAGCTGCTTAGAAGAAAAAAATAAAATCCTATCCTTTGAGAGCCCAAGCTCCAAGTTTCAAAAATGTCAGCACCCAATCGGATTTCATCTTCTTCTCTTTCTCTTGCTTCTAAGCCTTTCTCCTCCATTTCACCCTGAACCGGTTGCTTTCTTCATTTTGGCATCTCAGTTCAGTTTCCTACCAGCTGTCGGGAAATAACTAGGACCTTTTAAAAGGATAAATTCTTTTTTCCTCCTGCTTAGTTTCCCATTTCTGCCTACCACAAAAACATCTGGTGAGTCTAATTTTAAGTAATCAACCTTTTCAACATGGTGTTAAAAGATATATATCTGAATTTGCATTCATTTGTAGAAATGCTTCCTGGGAGCCATTCATTTTTCATCAAGCTCCCTGTGCTTTTCACTACTTCCTGCCATCCCCCGGTGGTCAACCTGCCTGAGTAAGCAGCTCTATTTCACCCCCATCTCTTGCTCAGCAAATGTGAAACCATTAGCAAATGTTAATAATAGTAACCCATCAGACTTCATTATTTCAGTAATGGAATCTGTCAAGGTCAGCCACTGATAGCTGTTAATGACCACTTTGTTGACAAACAGGGAGTAACTGCAACAATATTCATTTTAAGCAAATAAAATATGTTCTGATGAAGAATTCATTCTCCCCAGTTGGAATCCAATTAAGCCAGCTTCTGCTGGAGAAAGGCTCACTCAGATCTCTCCACTTAAGAATATGGTCATTTCAGGATGGGGAACACATGTATACCTGTGGCAGATTCATTTTGATATTTGGCAAAACTAATACAATTTGTAAAGTTTAAAAATAAAATTAAAAAAAAAAATATGGTCACAGAAAGAACATAGTTTTAAGCGGGACTTCTTTCAATAAGTCTTTTCCTCTTTAGAAGCAAAGAGCTTTCCTTCATCCAAAAGAAAAATAAAAGGAGACTGTTTGGCAATCCTTCTTTGCCCCATCTCAGGCCCCAGCACACAAACGCACACCCACAGGTCTTCCCGCCACTTTTCCATGGTTGACCCCGTGTGCTTGTGTGCTAATTCGCTTCAGTCCTATCCAACTTTTTGTGACCCTATGGACCATAGCTCACCAGGCTCCTCTGTCCCTAGGACTCTCTAGGTGAGGATACTGGAGTGGGTTGCCGTGCCCTCCTCCAGGGGATCCTCCCAACCCAGGGATCGAACCCGAGTCTCTTACATCTCCTGCATTGGCAGATGGGTTCTTTACCACCTGCGCCACCTGGGAAGCCCAGTTAACACCATGGTTTAAATTTGTTCATGTTACCACTGAGGATCTCTTTTTCATGTAGGGAAGGGCTACACTGTGTAGCATGTGGGATCTTAGTTCACCAACCAGGGATCAAACCCTCACCCCCTGCACTGGAAGTGCAGAGTGTTAACCACTGGACCACCAGGCAAGTCTTGGGGATCTCTTCTTAATTAGTATGGAGGTTTCCATGTATTACAAAGTAGACTTAGACCTCCAGTTAGAAATCCAGACAGGGGAACAGTCAAAATCCTTACTACTCTATATGACGCAGATACCGACCTAGGACCCTATAGTACAGTGAGACACAAATATATAAACAAAATATAATCTGAAGCAGATAAAAGGGCTATGAATGAATGGGACAAAGTATCAATATCACAACAGTAATAATGGTAACCATTTAGAAAAGATGTTCAGAAAAGACTTTGAGCATTTTTATTTCAACTGAAACTTGGAAAATAAGTAGCCACATAGTAATATCTTGAGGCTTTGGACAAATTATTAAAAACTTTGTTGCAGAGATTTGTGTGTGATTATTTGGGAGAGAAAAAATGCCTACAAATGCTAAGTTACAGTAATATTTTTTTTCCCATATGTTGAGTACTGCTGTCTCCTTGGGAGAAAAGTAGTTTTTCAGAGTGAAATAATTCCTGATCCTTAATATTGATAGAAAAGGATAATATGACATCACTGCAAGTTCTTTACTGCAGACAAAAGTTATAAATGTTTCTTGTAGTGAACAAAAACCCCAGTCTTTTAATAATTCATGAGTTCAGTAGAATGAAAACCCAAGGGTCAAGGTGCATCTGTCCTGCTTTTCTCAATAGTTACTTTTTCCCATCACCCATCTTGTCTAGCTTATGAAGTGGCCAGGTCAGATCCCTGAACATCATTCTTGCCATTTTTCTTGCCCCCCAGAGTCCATAGCTAGGTCTTTTGTCACTTGGTATCGCCTGGTTTCATTCCTTTTTTCTCCATCCCCTCTGCCTTGGCATTCATTCAGGACTTTAACTTTGACAGGAATAGTGCTATATTATCTAAAGTGGCCCAGCTTATTCCCATTTCCAGTTCACGCTTGTGTTAGTGCCCAATCTAATTTGTAAAGCACAGATGTAACCGGGGCTCTCCCCTGCCTAGAATCTGATTGGCTCCTTCCTGGTTCATCGTGCATCACGTGTGACATGGAAAGCCCATCAAGAATTATTTCCTGGGACTTGCCTGGTGGTCCAAGAGTTCAGACTTCACCTTCCAATGCAGGGGGTACGGGTTTAATACCAGATTGGGGAGCTAAGATCCCATATGTCTCGGGGCCAAGAAAACATAAAACAGAAGCAGCATTGTAACAAATTTAGTAAAGACTTTAAAAATGGTCCACATCCAAAAAAAATATATTAAAAAAAAAAGAAATATTTCCTGCCTTTTTACTCCATCTCAACCCCTCTGTGTTACCTGCAACTCCTCATTGTGTTCTGATTTCTTTCACTAAGATGCTCCCCCTGTCTGGGGCATCTTCCACCTCTTTATTATGATCGCTGCTTTTCATCCTTCAAGGCTCAACTCAGTACTCCCTTCTTCCTAAGATCCTCCCTGACAACTGAGGTGCTGGTCCTGGAGGAATCCTTAGCACCTTCCTGTCCAGACTCCTGCCTATTTACCAAGCAGTTCCTCTTGGTTGTGCTCTATCTCCAAATCATTGCAATCAAAATTGACATTACTTTCTCCCTAAAACTTGTTCTTTTCTAGTTCACATTCCGTGAGGGGTAGGTACCACCCCACAGAGCTAAAAACCTTCAGTCTTCATTTTTCTTTCTGTCCTCACATCCACACCTAGTCACTATGATCTACTGATACTTTTAATGTTTTATTAATCCCCCACTTTCTTTGGCTCCACAGCTGTCACTTCTCACCTTGTGTTTGACACCAGCCTCTTTACTGGACTTCAGTTCAGTCACTCAGTCGTGTCCGACTCTTTGCGACCCCATGGACTGCAGCACGCCAGGCCTCTCCGTCCATCACCAACTCCCGGAGTTGACTCAAACTCATGTCCATTGAGTCGGTGATGCCATACTGGGCTAGTTCCCTTCTGATTCATTTTCCACACTGCCAAACCTTTCATCCCATCATTTCCATTCTCTGCCTTAAGTCATTTAATGGCTGTGTGTCACCCTCAGGATAAAGTTAAAACTTCTCCAAATGGCTCACAAGGCCCTTCAAGATGCGACTCTTGCATACCTCTTCAGGCTCATCTCTCCCTGGAGGATCCTTACCTCATATTGAATTACTTTCACTTCTTATTACATGCTGTGCTTTCCTGTCTCTAGGAAATGTATTCAATTTGTCTGGATAAAGCCTTCTTTTTGAGGTCTCAAGTTTTTGATCACTTTCTGCAGAAAGCTTTCTTGATCTGATCCCCAAATCTAAGTGTCTCTCTGCGCTCCCTGTTGTACCCCAAAACTGCTGCCACCCTAGAATTTCTTACCATTGTTAGTAATTTTTCCTACTGAACTGTAAACTCATAGCAGGGACTGCTTCAGCCAAGGGGGTATCCTTGGGGCTCAGCATCATGCCTGACACTTAGGAGATATTTGAAAAGTATTTTCTGCATAAATGATAAGTCATTAAATAATGATAGCCCTTTAACCTAAGTTACAAGCCTTTTCATAAGAAACCCTGATCCCAGGATGTAAATATCAGGTTGACCAAAAAGTTCATTTGGGTTTTTCCATGCCGTCTTGTGAAAAACCCAAACAACTTTTTGACCAACCCAATACTTTGTGAGTACTTCCATAAGAACCACCATACAAGCCCCATTCACTCTAATACTTTGTACTAAGAGTTGAAGAGGTTCTACTAGAGAAAGGCAAGCTGATCTTACCTTTTACCAATTTTAAGGTATTTATAAGATCTGTATTCACCCTAAACCTAACCTGAGCCACAAGAGAAGCCCAAAAGTATTGGAGTGGGTAGCCTATCCCTTCTCCAGTGGATCTTCCCAACCCAGGAATCAGATTCTTTACCAACTGAGCTATCAGGGAAGACCCTGTATTCACATAAAAGATCGATATTCCATAAGGTTGAAGGACAGCCAAGCCCCACATCCATTTAGAAGACTCATTTCTATTCAGAACCCTGCAATTTTTACCTTCAGTTTCATAGGTTCATAGCGAATGAAGTAACATTCTTACATCTTTACTTCCTATCTGTCTTTGTTGGGAAAAAGAGAGGTTAAGCTATGAGGTTTATTAAGAGTTCACTGGAAAGATAAATGAAGCACTAGGTACAACTTTATTTCAAGTCCTTTCTAAATCGCATATTAGGTTGATTAGAAAGCCATGAGGGATCACTGTTTTATTTTAATGAGAGATTTTTATAGAGAAGAACAATTCAAATTGAGTACTTTTACAAGGAGGTTAAGATTCATATTGGTAGGACACAAATGCCTGAATCTTGTTCTTAACCCATTATTCAGAACACTATCATTTTTCCAAGAGAAATTTATAACCAGAGATGAAGCAGGACAAAAGATTGCTTTGTTCTACCCTGTTTTGCCCTAAAATCCAGTCTCTTACCTTGAATGTCAAGAAATAAACCAGCAAGGAACAAGTTGTAAGAATAAGACAATGGTGATTAGAGGAAAGACCATTTTTCCCCAGAGCCAGGGTTGTTTAAGACTTTTGGGGACTAATTTTTAGAGGCTCCATCCACATAAACTTAAATATGTAAGTTTTGTTCAATGTGGCATATTAAGGTAGCTAGGTAGCCAGCTCAGCACCGATAGTTAGACGTTACTTTGCATAGACACTAGATGTTCATTTTGAAAAGGTTACATATTTGTATTGTGGATCCTTTTTTCCAGGTCTTATAATTTTTATAGGCCCTTCAGAACACTAAAAGGTCTCCAACTTCAGACCTTTTTAGGGAAAGTAAGCTTTGCGGTTCTGTCCCCAGGTACAGTTTGTCTGTCTATATGGAATAGAGAGCAACCAATATCATAAGGAAAAAGCCAAAGAAAAAGGTGGCCAGGATACCCCAGTAGGGAGCCCCTTCCCATTCCAGACTAGGGAGAGACGACCCTCCATACCGCCCTAATGAGGTTTATTTAGGGGTCTCACACACAAAGAATGTTCTATGTTGGATCATGTGACACTCACCTTTCCGAAGATCAAAGATGGCTAAATAGCAACATTTTCAGGCTTCACCCTAACAATTCAGTGAGTGTCCTTGAACCTAACCGATCCATAGCATCACTTCTCCCAGGAGGCAGAGTGAGGGTAAAGGGGTGTGTTACTTTTCTAGGCTGCCATACCACAAACCGGTGACTTAAATACATTTGTTTCACAGTTCTGGAGGCTAGCAGTCCAAAATAAAGGCCCGGGCAGGACTGGTTCCTTTTGAAGGCCGTGGGGGAGAGAGTGTTCCATGCCTCTCCCCCAGCTTCTGGTGGTTTGCTGATAATCCCATTTATTCTTTGTTTTGGTAGATGTACCATCCAATCTTTACCTTAATCTTCATATACTGTCATCCCTGGGTCTGTCTGTCTCTGCATCCTAACTTCTCCTCTCCATAAGGTCAGACATACAGGATTAGACATAGGGCTTATTCTAATGACCTTCTTTGAACCTGATCAAGGAAGTCTATTTTCAAATAAGGTCATGTTCACAAATACTGGGAATTAGGACTTCAACTTATTTCCCAGCAACACTCTAGCTCATAACCTTAAAACTGGGGCAGGTTGCAGCAGGTGGGGGGGTGGGGGGGTGGGCAGGCAGAAGGTAATCTATGATCACTTGACCAGAGGCCCTGATCTGTTTTTCCCTTGAGTGTTATCTAATGTTAATTTTATGATCACATACCTGAACCTAGGAGTCTCTGCTGACTTCTGTTATTAGTGACGTATACCATAAAATCCCCGGACAACACCTAGATAGAGCTGAAGTAGGGCCAGACCTGGAATAGTGATATTTTATTCTAATAGCGGTTCAGAAAAAAAAAGAGAAAGAAAGAAAAACCACCACTATTGGAAGTCCTAACAATAAAAGTCAACTCGAGCAGTGTCTGCCTCGAGCCAGTACAAGCCTGAAATAAGCTAAATAGCTTATTTCTATTTTGCTTCTAAATAGTTCTGCAAGTTCTATTATGCGCCTTCTTGTAAGCTAACAAAAAAGTCTAATTAACTAAATTCTAACAAAATCTAATAAGCAATCCCAACAAAAGGGAACACTAAAGGTATGACTCACAGCCACCAAGAAACACCTAAGCCATTTGTAACACCACCTGCTCGAAGATTCTCTTATTCTCAGCGCACTGATCCTCCTGTAACACATTAATGTTTCCGTCCTCTTCACACCACAGGAGTTCAAGTTCAGCTAACACCTGTGGGCATCTCCTGAAAGATGACACTGCGGGGGAGGGAGGGTCTTTCCACTTTATCACATTAAATCCTCACAACAACTCTGAGGGGCAAACTTGTTAGGTAAGAATCAAATCCCAGGGCTTCCCTGGGGGCTCAGTGGTAAACAATCCACCTACCAATGCAGGAGACATGCGTTCAATCTGGCCAGGAAGATCCCACATACTGTAGGGCAACCAAGCCCGTGCACCCCAACTACTGAAGTCCATGTGCCCTAGAGCCTGAGCTCTGCAACAAAAGCCACTGCGGTGAGAAGTCCACACACTGCAACTAGCAAACAGCCCCCTCTCACCTTTGCTGCAATGAGAGAAATGCCCAGGCAGCAATGAAGACTCAGCACAGCCAAAATAAATTAAAAAAAAAAAAAAAGAATCAAATCCCAGACTTGGCACTGTGTCCAGAGTCCTGAGATTCCACCACCATCCACCCACCCCCCCAACCTGATAGAAGATACACGTGGTGCTGATGACCACAACCCGTCCAGCTTAGTCTCTCAGGCTGGCTCCCCTTTATTCTTCCAGGTGTAAAAGTAAAGAAGAGCCTCAAGGTGCTGTTACAAAGGCAGACCCTTTGGAACTGGAGACTATCTCTTCCCAGCCTAGCAGAAGAAGGTTATTAATGACTCTGAGGACTAGCATCAAGGCTACGGCAAACCTCTAGGAAAACTGGTCATCAGGTCCACACGTGGCAGACACATGATCTAGAGAGGAAAGCAGTGAGAGCCACAGACGGGGCAGAGGGCCCCCTTAGGGTCTCCCCACCACCCTTGGCAGAGGCTGCTTCCCTGGTGACCAGGCAAAGCAAAGAAACCGCAACGTCCGCCAGCACCTTCTCCAGCCAGTGGGCTTGTTCAGGCCAACCAGGGTTGAGGCCGCAGAGCTTGGCCTCCACAGCACATGAGAATCACCTGTGGAGTTTTAAAATCTTCTGTCTTGGGCCTCACCTGGAGCTCAAGCTCGGCCCAGGTGTCAGTATCTTAAAGCTCTGAGATGTTTTAAACGTGCCCCAAGGTCCAGAACATTGAATGAGAGCACACGGGAAGCAGGGGAGCAGTCAGCTGGTCCCTGAGCTTTCTCTCCTCCTGCTTCTCCCAGCCCGAGGGCCAGGGGAGGGTGAGCTAGATCAGCAGCCCATGCAGGTGCTCATAGAGGCATCCAGGCAGGCTATGGACAAACAGGAATTTGGGGCGCACATTTTAATGCTAGAGATTCTCTGCACTAAAGTCCTTCTTCCTTCCCAACCAAAATCACCAGGAGGCATATGGGCTAGGGTGTGAGCTGTGTAACCCCTTCTCCTGGTGTCTCCATAAGCTGCGGCACAAACTTAAACAAAAGATACTTTGGCCTATGAGAAGCAATTCGATAAAGGGAATGCGTCCCCCAGTCTTTACTCAGTAATTCAGAGGTAACACAGCATATAAAGGAACAACAGCAACCACGCAGATGGATATGGGCAAAAAAAAAAAAAAAGGCGGTAACATAAGAATCCTCAAGAACTTTATAAAAAATAAAAAAGCCTTACACTATTATGAGAAAATAATAAGACAACTAGTTACAAAGATATGTAACGTGTTCATATTGGGATAATTTGACATCGTTAATAGCACAACTTAAGATACTAGTTTTCCCCTAAATTAAACCCACAGTTTCAATTCAAAGATCAAAAGGATTGGAGGAACTTGACAAAGCTGTTGTCACTGTTTATGAGAGATCAAAATCCATACACCCATGGCTTGTCTGAGGAAGAGGAAGGACCAAGGACGGAAGGCAGTGCTTCCCAACCCCAGCCTCCCGCCTGCTTATTTCCCCCCACGTGACCACAGCTGTGAATGGCACTTCAATAGCATAAATAAAGGTGAAAAACAAGGCCGCTTTTCATATTCTGGAATAGGTTTCTTCCTCACAGGAGAGTTTAAAAATTAACACAGGAGCCTGGATAAGCATCAAAACTCATGAAGTTTTGAAGGATTCATCAGGTGAATCCCACTCCAAACACACAAAAGCAATGCCATTAAAACAATGAGGGCAGGGAGGGCTGTGCACAAGCAGAGGCTGTGTTCATGAGCTGGAGAGCTCCCCCCACCCATTGACCATCTCCCTGAATGTGCTGACCTACAGCAATACCCAAGTATCCAAGCAGGAACTGCTCCAAGCAATGTGTATCCCTTTCTGGGGCTGCAGTAATAATTGTCACAACTGCACAACAGTTTGGTCAAGAATTTTTAGGAAACCTATGAATGTATTACTTCCAGTTTCAGGTAGAATTCTAAAATAGGTCTTACCAGACTGAGTCAAGGCATCAGCAGGGCCACATTCCTTCAGGGAGCTCGGGGACAAAGTATCACCTCGCCCCTTCCAGCTTCCAGAGGCCAACGGCTGCCTTCTTCAAAGACCTGGTCGCTCTGATCTGACCCTCCCCCTCTCTCTTCCACTTTAAAGGCTCCTGTGATTACAGTGAGCCCACCTGAATGAACCGGGATTCTCGCCCTGGCTGAAGGTCAGCTGACTGGCATCCTTAATGCTCACCTGCAACCTTAACTCCCTTTCACTGTGAAACAACGTATTCAGGTTCCAGGAGTTAGATGTGAGTATTTCAGGGCATCATTATTCTGTCCCCCACAAAATGTTTCAGTGCAAAACTTTAGTGGGCTGGAATTAGTTAAACCATGTCTCTGCTACTGTCACAAAGTTTAGAAAAGCAGTGAGCATATAATCAAGAAGTTCACAGTTTACTTGGCCGTATCCGCCACTACTCAAATGCCCAAAAGGTTGTTAAAAGGAGAGTCTCTCTCCCCCTTAGTCTAAAACCACCCTACCCTTATAAACTAAGTGGAAAAGTGAAAATGAAAGTCACTCAGTCTTGTTCGACTCTTTGCTACCCCATGGACTATCCATGGAATTCTCCAGGCCGGAATACTAGAATGGGTAGCCTTTCCCTTCTCCAGGGGATCTTCCTGATCCAGGAATCAAACCGGGGTCTCCTGCATCACAGGCAGATTCTTTACCAACTGAGCTATCAGGGAAGCCCACAACTAAGAGGACGACTGAGGAATTTTTCAGAAGTCCCTGTTTCCATGGTATGGAAGTTATCTATATGAGAGTCTAAGTCAGTCTTCTGGTCTGACTTATTCCAAGAAGAGTTTCAATTTTAACATGTAACTGGCAAATTAACTTCTTGGACCATAAAGACAGCTTAGTGCCAAAGAATTGATGCTTTCAAATTGTGGTGTGGACTCTTGAGAATCCCTTGGACAGCAAGGAGATCAAACCAGTCAATCCTAAAGGAAATCAACCCCCGAATATTCACTAGAAGGACTGATGCTGAAGCTGAAGCTCCAATACTTTGGTTACCTGATGCGAAGAGCCGATTCATTGGAAAAGACCCTGATGCTGGGTACGATTGAAAGCAGGAGGAGAAGGGGACGACAGAGGATGAGATGGTTGGATGGCATCTTCAACACAATGGACATGAGACTGAGCAAACTTTGGCAGATAGTGAAGGATAGGGAAGCCTGGCGTGTTGTAGTCCATGGGGTTGCAAAGAGTTGGACACGCCTTAGCGATTGAACAACATAACTTTGTAGAAGTTAGAATAAATGAAATCTCACTGAGTGGCAATTTTATTATCACTCACTGAAAATACAGTCTGGGAGAAATCAAAACCCAAAGTTCTTCATCTCAGGCTTCCTTAAACCGGATGGAAGTTTAGAGGTCTTGGCCAACCAGTGCATGCATGCGTGTTCAGTCACTTCAGTCATGTCTAACTCTTTTGTGATGCTGTGGACCATAGCCCACCAGGCTACTCTGTCCAAGGGATTTCCCAGGCAAGAATACTGAAGTGGATTGTCATTTCCTCTTCCAGGGGATCTTCCCTGATGAGTTTTTGATAAAAGAGTGGGAAGGTACAAAGCTCTACAAACCTAGCAGTTCAAGGAGAGAGTGGCTAAGACAGGAGGGAGATACAGAAGGGTAGCTTAAGTTAGAAAAGGGGGTCACCAGTTGGTGACTTTCCGTGTCCCCCTCCTCCAGGGACACTGTCAGAACAAGGGCTTACCTATCTGTGTGGCTATTGCATTGATCTGTGTCCAAGGGGAGTATGTCTGTCACCCACGCTGATAAAGACCCTGCTTGATCACAGGACTTAAGAGCCAAATTAAAATGTGTTTGAGCCTTCTGGTAGAAACAATGTCAGTTTAGCAGTACAGGGACAGTGACCCCAAAAACATGGCAAGATGAGAAACCTATAAGAGATGGGAGTAAAGAAGAATCCACTTAAAAACACTTTAATTTTTTTTTTTTCCACCAACAGGAGATGCAGTTTATTTACACCAGCAGCTATGGGGGCAGGGCGAATACACAATGCAAAAAAAAAAAAAAAAAACTTTTTAAAGCTCCAAACCTATGCCAAGCTAATTGAATAATGAAAAATTGGTCTGGCGTACAGATGTTTTGTTTGGCTTGCACAGTGTGTCTTTTCCTTAATTGAACCTGCTCGTCCTTAGACACTGCTCAGCTTACCAAGCGCTACTCTTCCATCTTCTTATACTCCAACACAGAACTCAGTTATATGACTACACCAGTGCCCTATGCATTCAAGTTCACACCTGTTAGTATGTAATTTCCAGAATGATCTATGTATTAAATAGTTGAGCACGTGCTGACTGCAGGGATGACAGAGAAAGAGGACAATCACAGGAAGGAAGAGGAAAGTAGCAAAAAGCCGGGAATTCCAGCACTGTCATCTTTGAAAAAGGCATTTCCCTGCCCCTAGCCCAGTGACAACAGCTGCAAACTGCACCATAGCTAGGTCCGGTGAGATGGGTATCTGGCATAGTCATAGCTGGCCATCTCTTCCAACAAACCTTTCTGTATTTGGAGAAATTCCCAAGAGGCAGAACTCAAATTCCCAGCCTTCCTTGCCGGTCAGACATTGGCTCATGGCCGAGGTTCCTCCAGAGAGCAGCATTTGGCAAAACTGTGATATGGAAAAGAGCAAAGTGAAAAAAACAGAATGTCTTTGCCAGCATGGAGGTAGCTGAGGTGTCAGGTTCCCAGTGGCAACAGAATTGAGTCCCTGGTAGAGACGTGCCATTGATGAAGCAGGAAGCTCTGATACTCAGTGGATGAGGAAAACAGAAGTTTCCTCATCATACCAGTTCTGCAATGAAACTTTGGTGGTTCCAGCCACAGCAGAGATTTTCACATAAAATGAAGGACTCTGCACATTAAGAAAGGCTGTTGAACATTTTTCTCTGTTATTTCTGTCTGCTAGACAGAATAAGACTTAACAAGTTAAGACCTAATATTTACTACCAACAGTAGGGCAATTCTCATTTATAGTCCTCATGAGAATTCTTTAATGGGGATACTATTAAATAATCCCCCATTTTATGGGAGAAAAAGCTCAGATGGATTAAGTGGTTGGCTTAAGGTCACAGGGGATCCAAACTTGAGTTTTCTGAGTTGAAGCTGGTGGCTTTTTCTTCTCTATCAGTGGTTTTCAGTGTGGGTTCCAGGGATCTCTGGGACACTTTCAGGAAGTCTAGCCAAGCTAATACTATTATCATCACCAACATCATCATCGTCATCAACATTGTTATCATCATATCCAAAGGAAACGAGATCACTGTCCTGAAGAGATGTCTATAACCCCACGTTGTTTGCAGCATTATTCGCAATAGCCAAGATATGGAAACACCTAAGGGTCCACTGGTGAATGGATAAGAAAATGCGGTGTGTGTAGATATAGAGGGAATATTGCTCAGCCACTAAAAAGGATGAAATCCTGCCTTCTGTGACAACGTGGATGGACCTTGAAGGCATTATGCTAAATGAATGTCTGGCAGAGAAAGACAAATACTGTATGACCCCACTTACATGTAGAATCTAAAATCATTGAACTTTTACAAACAGATCAGAATGATGGTTACCAGGGGCTGAGGGTTGGGGGAAATGAGAGTACAAACTTCCAGTTATAAGATGAATAAGTTCTGGGGATCTAAGGTACAGCGTGGTGACTGTAGCTAACAATACCATATTGTATATTTGAAAGTTACTAAGAGCACAGCGCTTTCGTGTTCTCACTGTACCAACAACAAAATGGTAATTTTATGAGATAAAGGATGTGTTAAACAACCTTATTGTGGTAAACATTTTGCAAACTGCATGTGTATCAAATCATCACATTATATACCTTAAACTTACACAGTGGTATATGTCATATATCTTGATAAAGTTGGGGAAAATAAGGTGTCGTTTTCTCTTTTCCCTTTCATTGTTTTATGAGAGTGCAGTGGAATTTTCCAGAAGATGCATGGCATGTGATGTAATAGGCTGAAGCAGAAGCATGTGTGAGAATCCAGCTGTCTTCCATTAAGTCAGACATAAAAGAAATTTCCAAAACTGCAAAACAGAGCCATTCTTCTCACTGTTTTATTCTGGGAAACATAATTATTTTTCATAAAAATGTTATTTATGTTAATATGTAATGGGTTATTAGTTTTGTTTTAAAATGGATTGGTAAATTATTATTCTCAGTGTTCTCAGCTTTCTTTTCTAACACAAGAAGTATTTATAGATATAACCCACAGAAACAAAAACTCTTTGGAGTCTCTAATAATTTTTCAATGTGTGAAAGAGTCTTGAGACCAAAATATTTGCGAATTGCCATCCTGCATTGTCGTTGTTAAATCACATAGTGGGTTCTGACTCTTTTGTGACCCCGTGGACTACAGCCCACCAGGCTCCTCTGTCCATGGGATTTTCCAGGCAAGAATATTGGAGGGGCTTGCCATTTCCTTCTCCAGGGAATCTTCCCAACCCAGGGATCAAACCTGCATCTCCTGCGTTGGCAGGTGGATTCTTTCCCACTGATCCACCTGGGAAGCCTGCCATCCTGCATTATACCTGCCTTAAAAAAAAATCAAGATTTACTTTAACTGCATTTTAACAATTTGATGCCAGGGCTAAACCTAGATTTTCTGCCTACACCTCTGTATGCTCTTCCTCCCTAGTCTTGATTTGGATTGATGAGTTCGTGAACGACAGCCAGAAGTCTTGAATTGCAGTGATTATAGACTTAAGCACCTTCTTCCTGTCAGTTCCGAAAGCACCTAGTTCTCTGTATATTCGATTAATATTTGATCACTGGATGAATGACTAAAATAGGTTGCTATCACAGAGAGAGGAAATGCTTCTTGTCGCTGACAAGCATGTGCCCTTCGTCCTGAGTTCACAGTTGCATGCCAAACACAACTGAACTCAGCCCTGGCCAGTGCACCCTGGCAGGTGTACTACAGCCATATATGTTCAGCAATAGTATACCTGCCCCTCTACCTTTGGACTTGACCCCTGTCCAGAGTCTGTTGACCCACAAAACCCAGCTTAACCACACAGTGTCCTACACAACTCTTTCCAAGAGACACTAACCCACAATGACCATCACGTTCTGACATCGCGTAGGAGGGTTTATCCACATCACCTGCTTCTCCTCTTGGTCTCATTCTATCCTACACTGCTCTCTTCTTCTTTATTTATTTAATTTTATTTTTTAAACTTTTTTATTTTAATTGGATTATAGCCGAATAACCTCAAGTATTCTTGCCTGGAAAATTCCATGGACAGAGGAGCCTGGAAGGCTACGGTTCATGGAGTTGTAGAGTCAGACACGACTGAGTGCATCAGATCAGATCAGATCAGATCAGTCGCTCAGTCGTGTCCGACTCTTTGCGACCCCATGAATCGCAGCACGCCAGGCCTCCCTGTCCATCACCAACTCCCGGAGTTCACTCAGACTCACGTCCATCAAGTCAGTGGTGCCATCCAGCCATCTCATCCTCTGTCGTCCCCTTCTCCTCTTGCCCCCAATCCCTCCCAGCATCAGAGTCTTTTCCAATGAGTCAACTCTTCGCATAAGGTGGCCAAAGTACTGGAGTTTCAGCTTTAGCATCATTCCTTCCAAAGAAATCCCAGGGCTGATCTCCTTCAGAATGGACTGGTTGGATCTCCTTGCAGTCCAAGGGACTCTCAGGAGTCTTCTCCAACACCACAGTTCAAAAGCATCAATTCTTCGGTGCTCAGCCTTCTTCACAGTCCAACTCTCACATCCATACATGACCACAGGAAAAACCATAGCCTTGACTAGATGGACCTTTGTTGGCAAAGTAATGTCTCTGCTTTTGAATATGCTATCTAGGTTGGTCATAACTTTCCTTCCAAGGAGTAAGCGTCTTTTAATTTCATGGCTGCAGTCACCATCTGCAGTGATTTTGGAGCCCAGAAAAATAAAGTCTGACACTGTTTCCACTGTTTCCCCATCTATTTCCCATGAAGTGATGGGACCGGATGCCATGATCTTCATTTTCTGAGCTTTAAGCCAACTTTTTCACTCTCCACTTTCACTTTCATCAAGAGGCTTTTGAGTTCCTCTTCACTTTCTGCCATAAGGGTGGTTTCTTCTGCATATCTGAGGTTATTGATATTTCTCCCAGCAATCTTGATTCCAGCTTGTGTTTCTTCCAGCCCAGCGTTTCTCATGATGTACTCTGCATAGAAGTTAAATAAACAGGGTGACAATATACAGCCTTGACGTACTCCTTTTCCTATTTGGAACCAGTCTGTTGTTCCATGTCCAGTTCTAACTGTTGCTTCCTGACCTGCATACAAATTTCTCAAGAGGCAGATCAGGTGGTCTGGTATTCCCATCTCTTTCAGAATTTTCCACAGTTTATTGTGATCCACACAGTCAAAGGCTTTGGCATAGTCAATAAAGCAGAAATAGATGTTTTTCTGGAACTCTCTTGCTTTTTCCATGATCCAGAAGATGTTGGCGATTTGACCTCTGGTTCCTCTGCCTTTTCTAAAACCAGCTTGAACATCAGGAAGTTCACGGTTCACATATTGCTGAAGCCTGGCTTGGAGAATTTTGAGCATTACTTGAGTGCATACACATAGCCAAATAACAATATTGTGATAGTTTCAAGTGGATAGCAAAGGGACTCAGTCATACAGATACATGTATCCATTCTCACCCAAACACCCCTCCCATCCAGGCTGCCATATAACACTGAGTAGAGTTCAGTGTGCTATACTGTAGGACTTTGTGAGTTATCCCTTTTAAATATTGCACTGCTATCTTTCTAGAGGCTTCCCTGATAGTTCAGTTGGCAAAGAATCCGCCTGCAATGCAGGAGACCCCAGTTTGATTCCTGGGTCAGGCAGATCCGCTGGAGAAAGGATAGGCTACCCACCCCAGTATTCTTGGGCTTCCCCTGTGGCTCAGTTGGTAAAGAATCTGCCTGCAATGCAGGAGACCTGGGTTTGATCCCTGGGTTGGAAAGACTCCCTGGAGAAGGGAAAGGTTTCTCCCATCCAGGCTGCCACATAACATTGAGTAGATTTCCCTGTGCTATACAGTAGGATTTTGTGGGTTATCCATTTTAAATATTGCACTGCTGTCTTTCTAAATCACCTGTGTCTATTTCATTTTCCCTGCAAGATCTTGGGCTTCACAAAGGTTCTCAAAGGTCTTCTGTGGTATACTCAGAGTTAAGCATAGTGTCAAGGACATTATAATAACTGCTATCTTAAAAGTTTGCAAGATAATTCAGACACATTACCTTGTTTTCTCACCAAGGCCCTATAGGTAAGTTAGGGAAGGCCTCTTTTTATTATCTCCACCTTACAGAGAAAGGCGTCACAATTAAGCCGTTTTCGGTCACCCAGCTAGTGACTGACAGAGTCAGGATGCAAACCCGTGTCTTGTGATGCCTTATTCTGTGTTTTCCTCACTGTCTTGTGCTACTTTCCTAATATGTAACCTGTGTCATTTACCTGAAGGAGAACTTTGAGAAAAACAACAACCTTAGATCTAGGTTATGAATCAGAACAGACAGGAATAAACCCAGGTCTCCTGATTCTCCCTCAGACACTGCATTTCTCAGCATCTTTTCCCTGTGATTATAGCTGTTGAGATGGTCAGCTCATGTGCTGGTTAATCCTCTATGTAGTTTTCTCAGAAGGTATACAAGTTAAGGATCCCGGAATTATCTGATTTCCCTCTCTCTGCCCTAGGTGGCTAACTGGTAAGCTCATGTATTGTGTTTTTCTGGCAAAAATGAAGGATAACATTATGAAATAATCCAGTAAATTCAAGTTATGTCTATAAGAATTATTATTATAATTTACCTTTGTAATTCCTCATCTTTTCTCCTCTTTCCATTCATTCATTCAGTCAGTCCCACAAGCATTTGCCCAGACCCACGTATGAGCAGCACTGCGTTAGCTACTGGAGGAACCTGCAATAAGTAAAACAATCGATGTCACATAATCGATTATCATAATGAGATTATCATCTCATGGTTGAAATGGCAATTCTAGAGAAAAATTCTAAGGCATTAGAAGGGTGGGTGAGCTCAATATAAATAATTTATGGAGGTGATGAAGGTCTATAGCAATGCTGGAGATGCACAGACCTGGGTCCGATCCCTGGGATGGGAAGATCGCCTGGAGGAGGGCACGGCAACCCACTTCAGTATTCTTGCCTAGAGAATCCCATGGACAGAGGAGCCTGGTGGGCTACAGTCCATGGGATAGCAAAGACTCAGACACAGCTGAAGCAACTGAGTACACACGCTCACATAAAGGTCTATAAAGGAAAAAGGCTCTTATTTTGGAGAAAAACAATTAGGGAAAGGCTTCATACCAGGGGTGTCTTAAAAGAATGATGTCATGAGATACGTCTTAAAAGAAATGTAGACTATGGTCTGGGAACATGATCTCCATCTATAGC
Organism: Bos indicus x Bos taurus; assembly: GCF_003369695.1. Classification (NCBI taxonomy): domain Eukaryota; kingdom Metazoa; phylum Chordata; class Mammalia; order Artiodactyla; family Bovidae; genus Bos; species Bos indicus x Bos taurus. Next base: position 16,600,042 of record NC_040087.1, on the reverse strand, counting down.
CCCCAGATCACCCCCAAATCATCATACAGTCAAAGTAAAAACAAATGTAGCCACAAGACAAGTTGCCTTGCTCCACACACCCAGCCAGCTGCCACCCAGGTCCTTGCTACAGAGAAATTCTGGAGCTCCCCCAGGAGCTGGCAGAGCATTTCAGGGGAGAGAGTGGCATTGGAACTGATCTGGGGCAAAATGGAGAAGTGAGACTGTACCTTCCAGATTCTGCATACAGAGCATCTTCCTTCCCCAGAGGTGCTCAAGGCTTTTACGAACAAACCAACGTGCTTTAGATACCGCATTCCTCTCTGCCCTGCATCCCCAGATATTCTCAGTATTTCTCTCCTACAGTGTGCTTCTTTCCAAGGCCTGTGCCCTCAGGAGTCTCTCCTGCTATACACTTCTGTGTTTCCACAAGTTGAGCTTGGATTAATAGGTAACCCTCCGAGGTACTGCAGGTACACAGAATGGGACCCCTTGCTCCAGCAGCGGGACACCGCCATGCCCCAAGTACGCCACTGGAAGACACAGGTGGAGCAGGCAGATCTACTAGCTGAAGAGTCAGTTCAGTTCAGTTTAGTTCAGTCGTGTCCAACTCTTTGTGACCCCAAGAATAGCAGCACGCCAGGCCTCCCTGTCCATCACCAACTCCCGGAGTTCCCAAACTCATGTGCATCGAGTCAGTGATGCCATCCAACCATCTCATCCTCTGTCATCCCCTTCTCCTCCCTCCCCCAATCCCTCCCAGCACCAGAGTCTTTTCCAATGAGTCAACTCTTCGCATGAGGTGGCCAAAGTACTGGAGTTTCAGCCTCAGCATCAGTCCTTCCAATGAACACCCAGGACTGATCTCCTTTAGGATGGACTTGGATCTCCTTGCAGCCCAAGGGATTCTCAAGAGTCTTCTCCAGCACCACAGTTCAAAAGCATCAATTCTTTGGTGCTCAGCCTTCTTCACAGTCCAACTCTCACATCCATACATGACCACAGGAAAAATCAAAGCCTTGACTAGACGGACCTTTGTTGGCAAAGTAAGGTCTCTGCTTTTGAATATGCTATCTAGGTTGGTCATAACTTTCCTTCGAAGGAGTAAGCATCTTTTAATTTCATGGCTACAGTCACCATCTGCAGTGATTTTGGAGCCCAGAAAAATAAAGTCTGACACTGTTTCCACTGTTTCCCCATCTATTTCCCATGAAGTGATGGGACCGGATGCCATGATCTCGTTTTCTGAATGTTGAGCTTCAAGCCAACTTTTTCACTCTCCTCTTTCATTTTCATCAGAGGCTTTTGAGTTCCTCTTCACTTTCTGCCATAAGGGTGGTGTCATCTGCATATCTGAGGTTATTGATATTTCTCCCGGCAATCTTGATTCCAGCTTGTGTTTCTTCAAGTCCAGTGTTTCTCATGATGTACTCTGCAGATAAGTTAAATAAGCAGGGTGACAATATACAGCCTTGACGTACTCCTTTTCCTATTTGGAACCAGTCTGTTGTTCCATGTCCAGTTCTAACTGTTGCTTCCTGACCTGCATACAGGTTTCTCAAGAGGCAGGTCAGGTGGTCTGGTATTCCCATCTCTTTCAGAATTTTCCACAGCTTATTGTGATCCACACAGTCAAAGGCTTTGGCATAGTCAATAAAGCAGAAATAGATGTTTTTCTGGAACTCTCTTGCTTTTTCAAGCCACATGTAATATCCTTTACAGTTCAAGATATGACATAAAGAAGACAGAGAACACCACATGGCTGTGTCAGAATCGAGAAAGGTGAATAATGACATTAAGACCAGATCACAGAGACCTTACAGAGTGGGCTCGAGCACTAGGGACACTGTTCCTGACACGCCTTCTAAGCCCAGAGGCCAGGAAGTGAGTTGTCACGTGTGAAATTCATTCTTCAGGCTTTCAGAAGGAATCACTCCAAAACTCTATCCCTTTTTAAACACATGGAAGAAAAGATATAGTTCTTCCAAGATGTATGTTGGGCAGAGATGAAATTTTGTAAATAAACCTTTGCTCTTGAGCACATGGCTAAATATACGGTCTAGAAAAGGACACTTTTCCATTGATGGATAGTGTGATGTCCACTTATTATCAATACAGATGACGAGTTGAATGAAAGAATTTGAAAAGTTTCTCTGTTGTATTCCAACGAGAAAATGAGACTCTGATCGTTTTTTTCAAATTCCATCATATCATTCAGATTCTATCTGGGCTTCATGACATATGGTCAGGTGAAGAAGGTGGTGGAAAGACACCAATCTGCCTGGGATGAGGCACGTGGATGGACTTCCAGGTGAACTGTCCACAGCTGAAAACACACCTTCAGCAAGTCAGAATGTAGTCTCTTGACCTTTCAGTACAAGATGGTCACACTAAAATCACAACTTCATTGGGGCTGAGGGTGGGGGGTAAATCAAGAGTTTGGGATTAACATATATACACTATTATATAGAACAGATAATCAATAAGGACCCACTGTATAGCACAGGGACCTCTACTCAGTATTCTGTAATAACCTACACAAGAAAAGAATCTGAAAATGAATGGATATATGTATATGTATAACTAAAGCACTTTAGCTGTATACTTAGTAACTATCTTGTGGCTGTTTAGTTGCCCAGTTGTGTCTGACTCTTTGCAACCAGATGAACTGTAGCCCGCCAGGCTCTTCTGTCCACGGGATTTCTTCCCAGGTAAGAATACTGGAGTGGTTTGCCATTTCCAGTTCCAGGGGATCTTCCCAACCCAGGGATCGAACCCGCGTCTCTTGCATTGGCAGGCAGATACTTTACCACTGAACCGCCTGGGAAGCCCTAAATCATCTGTACACCAACATAAAATAAAAATTAAATTTAAAAAAGCACAACTTCTGGGCTATAAACACAATGGAAAAGGAATGAGGGTCAGAAGAGCAAGAGGTCACCTTTCTAGGAAGCAAGGAGAGGGAACCAAGACCACCAGCTTGGGCGGTGAGTGCACAACTGCATGTCCCGCGGGCAGACTTGGATCATTCCTTCCAAGAATCGTATATGGACTGGGGCAGAATACAAGCTTGAAAGGCTTTTTGGACATTTAGTCATAGTAGTTAAAGAATTGCGACAAAGACTTGGAGCTTAACCTCACTCAACACTTTTCTCCCCCAATTAACTACTACTCTCCATCAATTCTTCACGTTGCCTTGCTGTTTGCTGCAGGAAGTTGGCCTGAGTCGGTTGGAAAATTAATAGATTTATTTAATGAAAGCAAAGGGCAGAATTGTTAAATTTTACTTGATTTGGTTTTATTTCACAATCAACACTTTTTACTGCACTTTTAATCCTATACATCTTGGGTTCTTGACACCGGTTGTAGATTAAGATCAGCTAGGTGTTCTTTTGTTTTAATAATAATGTCCTAGCAGGACCTGAGCATTAGTATTGTTCAAAGTACTAATGTCAGAACTTCTGGGAATGGAGCCCAGGTGATGAAATTTTCAAAAGCTCCCCAGGTAATATTAATATGCACACAAGGTTGAGAATAACTGCAATATAAAAAAGAAACTAGGTATTGATTATAAGGATTTCAGTTTTTAAATATCTGTCTGGCTTCAAAGATAATGTCTCACTAGAGAAAGTTTCGACTTTGAGAGTAAAGAATGAAAAAGAAAGCATCAAGGTACAGAGGATCATTGGGGATTGTGTGTGTGTATTCTATAGGTAGGGCACTGATATAATTTAGGGGTTATTAACAGCCTTGGGAGCAGGAACTTTTCTGATAATCTAATTAAGGCTCTATCTTCTCTAAAACAATGTACATATACATAAATTTTGGAAATGTTAGGGCTATCACCGTGTTCCTACAACCAATGTTAAGGACCTCTGATACAGTCATAGACTGTTATAACTACCATAAAAGGAATAAATAAGCAAGTAAAAAAAAACAGCCATAAGAACTGAGAAGCCTAAGACTGGGTCTTGATTTTGCCCCCAAATTGCTGTGTGATTCTAAACAAATTACCTAAGCTTGCTAAACCTCAGTTTTTCTATAAAGTGAAATGTTTATCTGCCTATAGGGCAGTGTAGATAACATTTTTACAATTTTGTAAAAATAAAATCAATTCAGAGTAAATGCATAACTGTAAAACTACTTTGAAAAGCTACAGTTTATTAATAGAGATATGCAGGGGGCTTCCCTGGTGGCTCAGTGGTAAGGAATCCGCCTGCCAACACAGGAGACATGGGTTCGATCCCTGACCTGTGAGGATCCCACATGCTGTGGAGCAACTAAGCCCGCATGCCCCAACTACTGAACCTGGGCTCTAGAGCCCGGAAGCCACAATTACTGAGTCCACGTGCTGCAACTACTGAAGCCAGGGAGCCCCAGCGCCTGCGCTCCACCGATGGCAAGAGAAGCCACCGCAATGTACTCGTGTACTGCAGCTAGAGAGTAGCCCCTGCATGCAACTAGAGAAAAGCCCAAGCAGCAGTTAAGACCAAGCACAGCCAAAAATAAATAAATAAATAAGATCATTTAGGGAATAAAAAGAGATATTCAGAATTTATCTAAGAAGAAACATACAATTTCTTGGGTAACTGACATGCATATCTGGCTTTCCCTGTTATGTACACCTGCCTCGTTAGCAGACCATCGATTTATAAGGAATTCAGCAACTCTTGAGCAGACTCAGAGCTATATTAGAAGCTCTGTACTAGAAGGATGGTAAGTCCCAGCGCCAATTGGCCTATATATGCAACCTATCTCTCCCTACGCTACAATGGGTAGCCTGCTGTTACCATGTGTGGTGTTTTCTGTCAAACTGCTAGTAAATCCATTCGTATTACTTTAAAAAAAAAAAAAACTCATGTATTATAATGCAAAGGAAGACTAGTAGTTTCAGGAGAAAGAAACCTATGAAGCAAAATTTGGTCTTTGAGGCCCTGGGGATTCCCAGTGGCTCCCTATCAGAGAATCTGTGCTTCTTATTTCACAAGGAAACACTGTCTCAGAAATACCTTCAGACCCAAGGTATTAAAGTGTAAAAATCTAGGACTGAGAATAAAGTTTGCTTTTCACAGTCAGTGCTGCAGAGTTAAGGCCATTCACCCTGACTGTGGTAAGATGTTAACCAGAGGGGCAAACTTTGTATGCAAATTCTAAACAGGGTTACCCTAAAAGAAAGATCACCAGCCGAAACCTTCATGTTCCTGGGTGTCTAAGGTTCCTATTCACTTCATTGTCTTAGTCTTAATAAAAGGAAATAAGCAATGCGCAAGGAGGATCTGATACTGATACTGAATTTCGTTGGCTGTTTTCCACTCCTCAGAAAAATATATTAAAATGCAGAGTAGCTCGAACTACTGTCTGTCTGTTCATAAAGGAAAACGCTTTATGTGCAGAAATTTCAAGTGAGAGGAGATCTCAGGTCTTCAAAAGCAGCTATTATCAAACAAAGCAACCAGAAAATTAAAGCACTGTAGACGGTTCCGACCACAGTCTCGGCTGTCTGCCAGCGTCTCCATCTCTCTTGGTGGGAGCGTTTTTGAATTGCTTATTGTGTCCACAAAGTCTCTCTGAGTGTTCTGCTTCTTTGACATAAAATTCCTCCCCCTCCTTTACAGACTATTACTTTAACTGTATAGTTAGTCTCTCCCTAAACCCCTATTTACCATCTGCTCTGAGCGAGGCACTGAGAAGAACGGTATCTGAGAGCATTCAAGGTGTTTCTGTTACACGTAAAGAGGAATGGCCATTAAGGACCTAAGCACTTCATTCTGTCCCTCCCAGCCAAGGTCCCCCGAGTTGAGGACCCACCTGTGCCTCTCGCCCCACCCACTTTACAGTAGCTCTTCACCCCAGACCTAATGGAGGAATCTCAGCTTCTATGGTCATTCCTCTCCCTCCCTGACCACAGAAGTTGGGCCATTCTGGAAGGGTGTATGTATGAAAGAGAGAGAGAGAGAGAAAATGTCTTCTCCCCAAACAAGGACACACATTTGAATTCCAAATGATTGAAAATGATTGAAGAATTTGGTCTCTTAAGCAATCCTATATTCTGGTTAATTGAGAACTGCCACTTATATAAATTACCAGGTCACATACAAATAGGGCAAGAGGCTCTCAAGGTGGTGACTTCCTCTGTATTAATCAGGAAAATGCACAGCTAAGAGTTGAATAACAAAATAAAACACTTTTTTTGGATGGTTGGTATTTTATTTATGTGTATCATGACAAATCGTAATGGCTGTAATTCATCACATTAGAGAAGCAATCAACAGTTCTAGCTGGACAGAATTAAAATTGATTGAGACCCTTCGTCACCCTGGCAGAAGATAATAATTACATCATTATTTATTAACTATAGAGCCAATAGCCAACAGTCTTTTTAATTTCTTTTGATTTAAGATCTAATATACATTAAAGTGGGCTTCCCTGGTACCTCAGTTGGTAAAGAATCACCTGCTATGCAGAAGACCCTGGTTCAATTCCTGGGTCGGGAAGATCTGCTGGAAAAGGGATAGGTTACCCTCTCCAGTAGTCTTGGGCTTCCCTGGTGGCTCAGCTGGTAAAGAATCCACCTGCAATGATGGAGACCTGGGTTCAACCCCTGAATTGGGGAGATCCCCTGGAGAAGGGAAAGGCTACCGACTCCAGTATTCTAGCCTGGAGAATTCCATGGACTAGATAGTCCAACAGGTCACAAAGAGTCAGACACTACTGAGCAGCTTTCACTTTTTCATACATTAAAGTCCAGAAAATATAAGCAAAGCAAAATATGACAAAATTAGGGGAAAATCAAGTGAATGTATTTAATCTGAATAATCCTGGGAAAAGGCTGCTCTTGTGTTTATGTCTCATTGGCAGAACAGCTAGTCTGCACTGAACACTGTCCTGGGTCCTCTGCATCTTTGGTTCGTTTTCTCCTCACCACATCCATAGAAGCATATTGGTTGCAACCATTCTAAGTAGTGAACAACTACACTAACAAGGATTGTGTAGATTAATATAGGAAACACCTTATATAGATAGTGCAAACACCTAGAAAAACAAAATACTCTTCTTAGAAACCGCATCTCAACTTGCAGGGGAGCAACAGAGACACAGACACAGAGAACAGACTTGGCACAGTGAGGGGAAGAGGGTGGCATGAACTGAGAGAGTAGCGTGAAAACACACACATTACCACGCGTAAAATAGGCTGCCAGTGGGGATTTGCTGTATGACACAGAGAGCTCAACCCAGTGCCCTGTGACGATCTAGAGGGGTAGGATGGGGTGGGAGGTAGGACGGAGGTTCAGGAGGGAGGGGACATATGTATACCTATGGCTGATTCACGTTGATGTATGGCAGAGACCAGCACATTATTATAAAGCAATTATCCTCCAATTAAAAACAAGTATTTTTTTTCTAAAAAAAGAGTCTTTTGAAGGATAAGCAAAACTGGTATGTATCCAAAACGTCAGAGGATGTTCTTCTTGGAACCACATTTCTTCCATCTCTTCTTGGCCCACAGCATGTTCCCAGAAACAGGCCAGGGACAGAGAGGAATGAAGGAAATGAAGAGTCATCGCGCACACTGAGTGTCCTTAAGAAGAGTTCTGATGTCATTTATCTCCACCTTCCAAGAATCCTGGGATGGCCTCGCACAGACAAGTGACAGATACTGTCGGTTCAGTCTGTGACCATAATGGCCAATGTCACTGAGGAAGATCTGCGTCCAGCATTACAGTAACTCAAGCTGATGTACCCTCCTTGCAAGGATGGCCAGCGTGAGGTGACGTGAGGTTAGGACAGTCCAATCCCTGGTTGGATGGAGATGAACCCAAAGGAAGTTTTCCGTGGATAGCAAGAGTCAAGCAAGCAGTAGCTCCTGGCATGGGTATGAAACTGTTGTTGGCTGGTTTGTGACCACTTATTAGACTCTAAATGGTGTCAGAAGCAAGGACCAGGGCACCCCCTGTTATACAGTTCTGAAGGAGCTGAAAACATGGGCAGGAGATAGAAACTTTTTGCTGACTTTCTCTGGGGTGCTGCTGTGGTTTCTACCCTTCATGAAGGAAGCAACCTTAAACTAAGCTATAAAGAGCATTTGAGGACTTCCCTGCTGGCTCAGTGGATGGGAATCTGCCTGCCAAAGCCGGCGACACGTGTTCCATCCCTGTTCCGGGAAGATTCCACATATGCAGAGCAATTAAGCCCATGTACCACAGCTACCGAGCTGGCGCTCTATGAGCCACAACTACCGAATCTGTGTGCCGCAACTACTGACCCCCACTCACCTAGAGCCTTGCTCCACAATGAGGGAAGCCCTGAAATGAGGAGCCCGTTCGCCGCGACAAAGAGTAGCCCCCACTCGCTGCAACTAGAGAGAGCCCACACAAAGCGATGAAGACCCGGCACAGCCAAAAATAAAACAACTAAAAAAAAAAAGAATATTTAATTATTTCTGCATCATCCTGATCATCCTGATTCTTCCTTTATGACAAACACATGATTTCCTGGCCTGACCATTCCCAGACCAGAAAAGGAAGACATTCCCACTTCCCCAAAACTGCACAGTGATGGTGGTGGCCATCTGGCCTAACACCATGGAAGAGAAACTAGCATGATTAGAGGCCAACTATTGCCTTTATTCCCTCTGCTCCTTCCTCTGCCTGAGCCTAACAACTCTAAAAGTTCCCCAAATTTGAGTGAAAAGGCAACTTGACCATGGACTCAAATTCCCATATATTTGGCTCATTCTGTCCCCAAATCTTATATGTGTCAATAAGAAAAGCCCGTGGCTGCTAATTTGTTTGTAATCCACCCTTCTGAATGCTTTACTTACAAAATTATTTTTAAAAATATATAATACCTTTTATGGGACATTAGGAATGTGGATACCAACTCTGTATTTAATAATATTAGAGAAATATTAAATTTCTATGTAGGAATGGGAATGGTATCATGATAATATCAGGATTTTTAAGAGTGCATGGCTTTTATAAACACACTAAAGTATTTACAGATTGAATGATATGATGTCTTAGATTTGTTTCAAAATAACATGGGAGGGTTGCAGCAGGTGGGGATATGGGTGAAACAAGATTAGCCTCCAGCTGATCATTGTTGAAGCTGGGTGGTAGGCTCATTGCGCTGGATTTTGTGTTGTGGTGTTTGTATATGTCAGAAGTTTTCCATAATAAAAATATTTTTTAAAAAAAAGAATCAAAACAGGTTAAAGTTACTTTAAATTCACATTAGAAAATCATATTTTTCAAAAATGATTAAAAATAGATGTAGTTATATGATTTAACATTAAATGAGATTTAAAGCTATACATAAAATATTGCCTGCATATATATATATATATATATATATATATATATATATTTACATATGCATGTAAATGGAAAACTAAAACTACAGAAAAAGCAAATTATGGGTGCCCCTGACTGGCAAGAATACATATTATTTGTAACTTGTTACTTTTTTTTTCATTTTCCTAATTTTCTAGAAAGAAATACATTAAGTTTTCAATTTTATGAAGTTATTTGTATAAATCATGCTCGTGATGCAGAAGGTGAAAAACAGAGTTATAGAACTGTACATGAAATAGAATCTGAATTTGTTTTTAAATGTGTGTGCATGGTGTGTGTATATGTATCTAAACTAAACATCATCAAATTGTTAATGATGATAATCTCTGAGTGATGGCATCATCGGTCTTTTTTTTTTTTTTTTTTCTTGGTCTGTTTCTTTTTCAGTTAATATCTTTGTCTCAGTCTGTTTCTTCTTCAATCAATAAGTATAATGTTATAATCAGAAAAACATAGCATAAGAAAAGTAATTTATTGCTATTTCTTTATAAGTAAAGGATTATCTATGTAGGACAATATAAATATAAGGAACTATGTAATGTATACTTAATGAAACAGATAAGTAAGTCCAAGGGAATTTTAATTCTCTTTGAAAGTATATGTTAAGCCTTTATTTTTTTTTATTTTATTTTTAAACTTTACAATATTGTATTGGTTTTGCCAAATATGGAAATGAATCAGCCACAGGTATACATGTGTTCCCCATCCTGAACCCTCCTCCCTCCTCCCTCCCCATACCATCCCTCTGGGTCATCCCAGTGCACCAGCCCCAAGCATCCAGTATCGTGCATTGAACCTGGACTGGCAACTCATTCCATATATGATATTATACATATTTCAATGCCATTCTCCCAAATCATCCCACCCTCTCCCTCTCCCACAGAGTCCAAAAGACTGTTCTATACATCAGTGTCTCTTTTGCTGTCGCATATACAGGGTTATTGTTACCATCTTTCTAAATTCCATATATATGCGTTAGTATACTGTATTGGTGTTTTTCTTTCTGGCTTACTTCAGTCTGTATAATAGGCTCCAGTTTCATCTACCTCATTAGAACTGATTCAAATGTATTCTTTTTAATAGCTGAGTAATACTCCATTGTGTATATATACCACAGCTTTCTTATCCATTCATCTGTTGATGGACATCTAGGTTGCTTCCATGTCCTGGCTGTTATAAACAGTGCTGCGATGAACATTGTTAAGCTTTTAAACAACGCTGATATAAAGTTGTTCTAACAGCCACCATTATGCAGTAATGCTCTTGCCTTCATATACTCACTTCCTTAATAATCGTGGCTCATTTTCCGTCCATCTCCAGGTATATCCATGCCAATACCAGTCTTTGGGCTCCAGGACGATTCCAAAGTCTTTAAGGAAGGGAGTTGCTTACTCGCGGATGAGAACTTTGTCCTGATTGGCTCTTTCGTGGCCTTTTTCATTCCCTTAACCATCATGGTGATCACCTACTTTCTCACCATCAAGTCGCTCCAGAAAGAAGCCACTTTGTGTGTGAGTGATCCTGGAACACGGACCAAATTAGCTTCTTTCAGCTTCCTGCCTCAGAGCTCCCTGTCTTCGGAAAAGCTCTTCCAGCGGTCCATCCACAGGGAGCCAGGCTCCTACGGCAGGAGGACTATGCAGTCCATCAGCAACGAGCAGAAGGCTTGCAAGGTGCTGGGCATCGTCTTCTTCCTGTTTGTGGTGATGTGGTGCCCCTTCTTCATCACCAACATAATGGCTGTCATCTGCAAAGAGTCCTGCAACAGGGATGTCATCGAAGCCCTGCTCAACGTGTTCGTTTGGATCGGTTACCTCTCCTCAGCAGTCAACCCGCTGGTGTATACACTGTTCAATAAGACCTATAGGTCTGCCTTTTCCAGGTATATTCAGTGTCAGTACAAGGAAAATAAAAAACCATTGCAGTTAATTTTAGTGAACACTATCCCGGCCTTGGCTTATAAGTCCAGTCAACTCCAAATGGGACCTAAAAAGAATTCGAAGAAAGATGACAAGACGACAGATAATGACTGCACTATGGTTGCTCTAGGAAAAGAGCATCCCGAAGATGCTCCTGCAGACAGTAGCAACACAGTGAACGAAAAGGTTAGCTGTGTCTGATGGGCTGGTTGCCATAGCAACCGTGGAGGGCAACACGGAGTCCGTTTTCCCTCTCTGGGAGGGGAAAAACATTGGGAGACTGGAGAAAATTAGGCCAGTCTAGTGGAACCAACAATAATATCTATATGCCTCATTTTATTCTGTCAATGAAAAGCAGGGTTCAATGCCACAAAACGTGCACTTCAAAAATATTCTGACAGCATTTCAGCTGTGAGCTTTACCGATATCATTTTTAACATTGTAAATGATGTGTCTTTAAAGTAATTAGCTTTTATTGTATAATTACAATGAGGCCATAAATAAATCTAAATTATCTTCTATTTTCAAGTGGAAACCTCGCTGCTATTTTGTCAATTGATGGCATGAGTTGGGTACCTTTTGCTGTAAATAAAAATAGCTCTAAATAGTGAAATATTGGTTACATATAATGGCCTCTTACATAAAGAAAAATTCTCTGTGAAACTTGCCATGATACATATTTTGAATGACAACAACAAAAAGACCCTAAGGACAGTGTTAGGAAATCTGTATTGCTATGATACTTAATTTTAAGAAACACTTGACAACTTTTTCATTCCTGCTTTTTCATAGATGCCATTTTGAAATATTCACAGAGCTGCTGGCATTTGCTGCACTTCAAGTTAATTCTTCTCCAAAGTGAACAAGATTTGAAATGTTATTTAGTAACTATTGCTGCTTTCTCTTCTACTACTCCTGCTTTATTCTGAATTTCCAATGTGATCTTGTTTAGTGTTTGCTCTACTAGGTAAACCTATCAAAAGGATAATCAAACATTACCAGATACATTTCTAGAAATTGCTTCTCCTAAACAGCACCGCAGAAGTCTTTGGTATCTTGCCCGTTAATGACTGCATTGTGCATGCGCTCCTCTGAGCAGTAAAGCAGTATTGATGTAACTATCAGGATTGAGGAACAAACTCAGGTTTTTTGGCTACTGACTGCAGTAGAGTCTTAGGTTTGTTTGTTCAGTTGCCCAGTCTTGTCCAACTCTTTGTGACTCCATGGACTGCAGCATGCCAGTCCATGGGGTCTTGGGACAACTCTGTAAAACTCAGTGATCCTCCTGTTGGCATCCATTAGGTAAATCAATGCTTTCAGATCAATGTATGTTATTTACTTAAACCGCTCCGTTTTGGATTCACAATCGGTGACTGAGTGTACACTACGTGTGAAGAAACGCCCTAGGTATAAAGTTATAAAAATAATTAAAAAAAGATCTTTGCCTTTAAAGACAAATAACCTAATTACAATGGTTCTTATCAAAAATAGTAATTAACAGACATTTAGAGAACCAGTTCAATTTATCTCCTTCTCATCTGGCTCAGAAACAGGTTTGTCTCCACTCTGAGGATCGTCTTGTCAGTTTCCTGACCGTTTGCCCATGAATACCCACCAAACGAAGGAGGGGGAAAATACCACTGAAGGTCAAAATCTGCAAATTAATTCAGGAATACGCACTTCAACCTTGACCCCCAACTCTGACTAACAAATACTGAGCGAAATTTTTGCTCCACTTTCCTAAAAACAAGCTCATTTATTACTCACTGACGCTGGACTTCCTACCCCTAAAAAAGTGGTAATGTAATATTTTGTAGGAAAGTTTGCTAAAGAGACAGAGATGAACAGCAGTTAATTCACCTTGATGTTACATTACTCTAATTTAAACTGCACTTTCTTATTGGAACAGATGTTAGATATGTTATTACAATACTAACGCCTCTGTATAAGTCAAAAATAGTTTTCTGCTCTACGACATTTCAAAAAAATCCTCTATTTGAAACCTAAAGAATGTGGGAAATACCATTGTGTAATTTGGAAATGCATTTAGGGCTATCCTATTAATAATTATGTTCTTTTAAGTACATTGAAAGGTGTCTTTTTCAAAGCTAGAATTTATGGTAGGCTGCTAATATCTAGGCTCCATTTGAACTGAACTATTTTAATGATTATACCATACTGATACAAAGGTTAAAAAGTCTCTGCTCTAATGTATTTTGCCTTAGTTTATAACTCTGTACATCTCATTATATAGTAAAGACTACAGATTCTACACCCATATTCTCAATCTTGGTCAGAATGAACATAAATACTGCCTGATATGTCTTTTGACTACGTATATATTACAAATGTGTCTGTTTTTCTCTCCATAATTATCTCTTCAAGTGTATATAGACAAACATGTATCTGTATACTTGTACAGACATGTTCCCATGCACTTTATTCAATATTTATATATTTATATGGAGGAAAGCAAGAGTCATTACTGAAAACATTTAGTATATACACATGTGTGCATGTTTGTATCATGTCAATTTAAATGTGAATTTCATGTTCTAAGGTTTCTATGATCTTCCATTGCTGTCAAAGCAGATTAAAATGTAACAGAGGTGTCAGCTCTCTAAATAAACTGGAAGTTGACCTAATTTTGTGGGAAGACTAACACAATTCAATGAGGGTGATGAAAGCACTGTTCCTTTTACATACTTGATTGATCCTAAATAAAATGGTAATTTTAGGCTCTTTGTTAAGTCTGGGGATTTTCAAATCACTACGTTTTGTGGGTGTTTTAGTTTTTTTTTTTTTTTGGCCCCATCACACAGCTTGCAGGATCTTAGCTCCCTGAACAGGGATTGGACCCACACCCTTGGAAGCAAAAGCACAGGAATCCCAACCATTGGACCACCAAGCAATTCCCACTAAGGCTTTTTAACATACCTCTTACTCCATTGAAATAGTCCTTGACTTATTTATGGATCTGTGACTAAAAGACTCATTCCTAGTCAATATTAAAGTAGAGTGACCAATCTTATTTTACTTTAAGTTGAATGGTAGATTCTTCCACATTTAAAGAAAAGAATTAAGTGTCATAGTTAGAGATACCTGTTTAAAACATGCTTAATCTACTTGGGCACAGCACCATCTCATGGTCATTTTTTAAAGTGCTACCATAGAAAAATTGAACTAAGCTACTGTAACTGCTTTTACAAAGGGTGCTTTCTCCACTTGTGCATCAACAAAACATATTTATAAAGTGTTAAATTATTCTGTGCCATATGGAACACATAGAGTGAAGATTATTTTATGTTATGATTTTAATCAAGGCTAAATCGATTTTGAGAAAGAATAAATAATTGTAAATAAAATATACTCAAAAATAAAGGCAGTTTTGTGAATCTATTGCTATATCTGCTAAAGAGAGTTGCCTGAAACCTCCCAAGTGATCGGGCTGGGAGCTCCAGGTACCATCCAGGTATTTTGAGAGTACAAAGCCTGTGCTTCTGGAGCTCAGTCACAAGAGCTAGGACCCTCCCGGTTGAGTTAGATTTATGGTGATGGTCCAGTTTCTAGTTATCTGTAGCAGACAAATGCTCCATGTTTCGTCACCATATCTGGTCCCACCTGTGGGTACACCTGCCTGTGAGTACAGATATATAGGTGTACCCAAAGACATTCATCGGTACCTACACACACACATATTTTCACACAAGCTAGTTTCAAGAATTATTTAAAGTAGAAATGCAATACCATTGAATTACAGGAAAGTTGCTCTGATTCATCATTTCACCTCTGAATGTAGGGGAAAGGGAAGTAGGAATAGCAATGATCTTTTCCAGGTATTTCCAGCTCCATGTATTGAGAACCTATCTTGTGCCTGGCAGTAAGTTGTTTGCTTGGCTTGCTTCACCTGATGGAATCATCACAAGCCTACAGGTATGTATTGTTATTCCCTCTTTTTTTCAGATGGAGAAACTGAGATTCAGAGAGGTTAGTAACATGCCTTGAGGTCACACAGCTGGCAACAAAAGTGATGAGTGCAAGCCTGGGTCATCTGACTCTGAAGCAGAAACTGTCCCCTGCTCAATTTGGTGTAGGAGAAAGAACACTGGACTTAGAACCAAAAGATGCGTGTTCCCATCTTAGCTCTCTGTGCACTGATTATTTGAACCTGGACAGGTCATTCCCTGTGCCTCAATTTCATTGTCTCTAAAATGGAACTGCCAGTACTTGTCTTGGCTAACTAACCATGTTGCTTAAATGAGATCATGGCTATGGCTGCGCTTGATAACCTATGAAACACTATATAAATGTTGTAGATGTGTTGTTATTAAAAAGAAAAAAAGCCTCTATACATTATTAGCCATCAGAGAAAATTCTAGACAAAACTGGGGGCTAAGCAACATTATTATTCAACAGCTTCTACTATCCTTTCTCTGAATGCTTCTTATTTTTGACAACTATTTGTTTCTGTTTTGTTCTTACCGTAGTGGAGAATTCCCTTCACTGGTTTTCTTCTATTTACATCAAAACTTACTTATGTTATGCACCATTCCCTCTAGTTTCTCCTCTTTTCTGGAGCGCTAGTAAATAATTCTAGCAAGAGATTTGGGCTTCCCACGTGGCTCAGTGGTTAAGGAATCCACCTGCCAATGCAGGAGATGTAGGTTTGATGCCAGGGTGAGGAAGATCCCCTGGAGGAGAAAATGGCAACCCACTCCAGTTTTCTTGCCTGGGAAATCCCTTATACAGAGGAGCCCGGCGGGCTACAGTCCATGGGATTGCAAAGAGTCAGACATGACTGAGCAACTATAAACAACAACAAATAAGCAACTCAAGCTGATAACTCACTGTCTCTCACAGATCCCTTCAGCTGCCTACCATGAGGATAAACCAAAGGCAAAAATTTTTAACACTAGAGAGACAAGTTAGGAAGAAATCTGAGGGCAAGAAACATCCTCCCTGCTGCTGCTGCTAAGTCACTTCAGTCGTGTCCAACTCTCTGCCACCCCATAGACAGCAGCCCACCAGGCCCTGCCGTCCCTGGTATTCTCCAGGCAAGAACACTGGAGTGGGTTGCCATTTCTTCCTCCAATGCATGAAAGTGAAAAGTGAAAGTGAAGTCACTCAGTCGTGTCTGACTCTTAGTGATCCCATGGACTGCAGCCTACCAGGCTCCTCCATCCATGGGATTTTTCAGGCAAGAGTACTGGAGTGGGTTGCCATTGTCTTCTCCGAAACATCCTCCCGGTATTACTCAAATGATCCACAGAAAAACAGGTGCCTTCAGACACTCCATAATTTATATAAAGTTTTATAACTTAACGCTGACCTTTAATCCACAGTAACAACAGTGATTTTGAAAGAAACATCTGTGACTTTAACGATGTCATTCTAAAATGAGGACATTATAATATTACTAAGCTTTCTCTGAATGGATATTTTCCCCCGGTTGTTGAAAACAATTTGCACAACGTGAGAGTTGCATGTTAAGTTTTACTTGGGACAAAATGGACTGCAGCCCAGGGTACCGCATTTCAGATAGACATGAGAAACCGCTCCAAGGAGGTGAGGGGAAGAGTTAGGATGTACAGGAGTTTTGCAACAAAGGGCAGGTAGCTGGGAACATCAAAAAATTACTGTTAAATAAAGAAAGCAGATATGTCAAGTTAAGGAATTTAGCACTTTTCTATGTATTGGAAGATGCAAGAGTCTGGGCTCACTGAAATCCTTCCTTTGGTACACACCTCAGCTATCTGGGGCCAGTATCCTGTGCTTGCACATCTGAAATTTCCTCAGGGCTCAACATAGGGAGTGGCTGCAGCCTGATGGCTGCTAGATGGCTTATATTCTTTCCTTCCTGAGTTTCTTCAGGGCTCACCAGCGCACGGTAGAAGGCTGCAATCACTGATGACGATAACACCCTTGTTTATTGACATGGCAGAAAATATTCCTTTTCTCACAGTAAATATGCAATAGAACAGAACTTCTTTGTTAATTTTTATCATTTTTTAAATGATAAATGTTATCATTTTGCAGACAGTTTGCAAAAACAAATAGCTTTCCCATTTTCCCTTAGTGGCACTCCCATCATCTCGGTTCCATTATTTGTTTTTGATATTTAACACCAGATGTCCACCTAAGCCAACAATGTTACTGGGAGTTTTCACATCCAGTTGGAACCTCAGGATTTGCTGTGATTCCACTGGAGCAGAAGACTGAGTGAGACAGAAAACCTACATCTGCTGCTAATGTCTGACCTTGGTCTTAGTTGAAGCCTCTTTTCCCTCAAGTGTATAATGAATACTTAGAGTCAATGATCTTTGCAGAGTCTAAGGCTATGCTTCTCTGAGTGCTAGGGAGTCCAGTCAAGGCTTTGATGAACCAAGGCATAACTTCCTGTGCACAGAATATTCTGGAACCCACAATTCACACATTTTCTTAAATTCTTTATATTAATTTCAAATAAAAGACAGCTTTAACTTTTATATGGGGATCTTATGAGAAAAATCAAGCTGTTAATGATTTCAGGAGTTTCTAAGATATGAGACCAAGAGTCTGATATCAATAGGAAGGATTTCTGCTGTGGCATTTTTCTCAAAGTCAGCCCCTCTTTTGTAGTTACTAGCTGTTTTAAGATACCAAGTTACTCTTTTAAACAGCCCCCAGGCTCCCTGAAGAACAAATGTTCCCACTATTCAAGTCCTTGAAGGGTTAAAATTCAATGTCCAAACAGATGTAGAATGCACAATGCAGAGAAAGCTCTCTTTTTAAAAGCTAGATTTTTGTTGAAAATGAGCCAAGGTCATTTAAGTTTTTATTTATAATTAAGATTATGAGGCCTTAAAAGTGTGCTTATTCTGGCTTCTAGAGAAGAGTACGATTTGTACTTCCTTCTTACATTGATTTCAGATATTGAAAGGTAATAATATGCTATTATTCAAATGATCTTGTCTTAGTTGAGGTGGCCCCAAGTGCAGAGCTGCGACAAGGACTGGGATGCAAGTTGTTTATGTGCGAAATGATGCCAGGAAGCAGAAAGAAATAAGGAAGATATAAAAGTCTAATTAAGGGTATGGTATCAAGGAAACTATAGACAATTAGAACCCAATTCCACCAGCAGTAGGAGACAACTTGGAACTCTGCAATGCAGGCAACTGAAATCAAAGGTGAGCCAAAGACACCTGATCAAGATCTTACTTATGTGTTTTATTCAGTTTATTCATGGTCAGCTTCCCTGGTGGCTCAGCTGGTAAAGAATCCGCCTATAATGCGGGAGACCTGGGTTCGAGCCCTGGGTTGGGAAGATCCCCTGGAGAAGGGAAAGGCTACCCACTCTAGTATTCTGGCCTGGAGTATTTCTCGGACTATGTAGTCCATGAGGTTGCAAAGAGTCAGACACGACTGAGCAGCTTTCATTTTCAAAAATCATTATGCTTCCTCAATAGAAAATGGTATCATTATAGTCAATGACAATTTTTAAATAAAGATATCTTCATACTACATGATCACATCTAAATTTATTCCTGAGACCCTCCAACCAGCATGCATGTTTCATACAGAATCGATCTCAGAAGCACGCTGCAGATAACTCTTTTCAACTCTGCCAAGACAGTTATGGACAGTCATCATCATTCCTACAGGAGCTGTAGAAGATGTAAAAAAAAAAAAAAAAAAGTAATCTACAGTCTGGATATGTAAAAGAGAAATTCTTTGTATAAGTTACATTTGTTTAGCCCAATGTTTTGTATGAGTTCTATTTATTTAGCCTAAGTGATCAATCTAAAGTATTGAAATGGAAAGAACAGAAAGAAACATAGTCAATATATTTAAGAGCTAGAGGAGCCTAGACACCATGAGGTTCAGGCTCTTTATTAGCGGAAGTGGTGATGAAGAGTCAGAAAATTTAAGTAAATTATCCAAGGTCACCTGACCTAGTAGCATCCAAGTCAGCTATGGGATTCAGGCCTCCCAGTCTCTACTTTTCTCCTTATACGAACAATGGATCTAAGAAGGGTCCATTAGTTAATGGACTATGTGCCTTATTTGGTCATACCACTGAATATATATTCAAGTCAAGTTCAGATACCAGTGTTGCAAACTCACTTACTCTCTCAACAGGTTTATTAGTGAGGTCTACTATGAATGTTATACCTAAGACATCACTAAGTATGAGAAGACTAGGAATGGAATTACTTAAAAAAAAATAATAGAAATAAGACATTTCAAGAGGAATTATAAAATTATGTCTTCTTTATAAAATTTATGTTGATTTTGTGGAACTTACTAACTTGGTCAAAAATTGGCCTAGATAACATGTGGATAACTTGACCTAGCTACCCAGGGATGCCTCTCATGAGACTGCATCTGACAGAGGTCCCCTGAAGCAATGCTACCACCATTGGCAAAAGTGTTAAGAACAGCATTTGGAAATTAGTTTTAAAGGGAAAAAAATTAAAATTGGACAAAATGTTCAATATCACTATCTGCAGTTTCCACTACTAAAATCTACATCAGAAGACCCATGGTTCACAATAGAGTATATATAAAAAAAAAAAAAGAATATCCAAAAGATGGGAATCAAGTCAACATAGAAAAGCAAATGAAGAAGAATTTTTTTTAAATAAAAGGGAAAAAATTTTAAACTATGATAAAAATTAAAACTAATTTGCTCAGCATGCACACATTTAATAATTTGAAGTTGCCCCTTTGACCTCTAAAATGAGATATATAAGTATTTAATTTCCAAAAATGAGATGATGGTTTTTTTCTAAATTAGCAGGAAAACAGAAAATAGTTATTCATGAATGATTTGAGTATGACACATTTAGGAAAACTAAACATTTTCAAGAAAGAAGAGTGATTTGCATGAAAATGTATGTTATACTTCAGATCAGATCAGTCGCTCAGTCATGTCCGACTCTTTGTGATCCCATGAATCACAGCATGCCAGGCCTCCCTGTCCATCACCAACTCTCGGAGTTCACTGAGACTCATGTCCATCGAGTCAATGATGCCATCCAGCCATCTCATCCTCTGTCGTCCCCTTCTCCTCCTGCCCCCAATCCCTCCCAGCATCAGAGTCTTTTTTTTTTTTTTTTGGCTCCTCTCCCCCCAGAGTCTTTTCCAATGAGTCAACTCTTCGCATGAGGTGGCCAAAGTACTGGAGTTTCACCTTTAGCATTATTCCTTCCAAAGAGATCCCAGGACTGATCTTCAGAATGGACTGGTTGGATCTCCTTGCAGTCCAAGGGACTCTCAAGAGTCTTCTCCAACACCACAGTTCAAAAGCATCAATTCTTTGGCACTCAGCCTTCTTCACAGTCCAACTCTCACATCCATACATGACCACAGGAAAAACCATAGCCTTGACTAGATGAACCTTTGTTGGCAAAGTAATGTCTCTGCTTTTGAATATGCTATCTAGGTTGGTCATAACTTTCCTTCCAAGGAGTAAGCATCTTTTAATTTCATGGCTGCAGTCACCATCTGTAGTGATTTTGGAGCCCAGAAAAATAAATTCTGACACTGTTTCCACTGTTTCCCCATCTATTTCCCATGAAGTAGTGGGACCGGATGCCATGATCTTCGTTTTCTGAATGTTGAGCTTTAAGCCAACTTTTTCTTAGCCTTCAAATATAATCACCAGAGGACTCAACTATGGTTAATTCATCCCTGCAATTGTCTGAAGTAGAAAGTGGAAGCTATTACTCACAGTTGGTCCTCTACCCATTCACCAGATAGATCAGACCGAGTCCAAAAACCCATTAAGACCACTCAAAAGGAGTTCAAATCATAATCATGATGCAAATAGCAAGTTATCTCAATTTATATTAAGTATATAAATAAAATATTGAAGCTATGGGTGTACTTATCTAATGTTCTTTAAGAAATTTGTTTTAATGCCTTTGAAAGACAAAACTATTTTCCCCTTGGAGAAGAATACTTTTTACTTAAATTTAGTAACAGCTTCTGTTGCTCATGGCTTTGAGCAGTCCTACTTGGTTCTAAGAATCCAGATAAAGTACAAGTACCCACTTATAGGTAGATAGGTAGGTGTGTCTATAAATGATAAATTAGCAATGTTTTGACATTTGGGGGGGAAACAATGAAATTAAACCCAGAACCTTCAGCCTACCTTCCTTATTATAGGAGAGAAAAGCAGAAAGAAGATACAGATGTAAATATTTATTTACATTCTGACGACCATCTGTTTATCTCATCATAACCAATGAGGAAACTGAGTCTGAGAGGGAAATTAGCTCAATTTCACCAAACTAAGGAGCAGAATTCAAGAGCAGATCTGTATGACTTAAGTTTGTACTGTTTCCTGTTTCTACTATGCCGAAGATCAGAAAACATTTTCAGTAAAGAGTCGAATAGTATATATTTTAGGTTGTGTAGGCCATATAAACTGTCATGGCCATTCAACTCTGCTGTTGCAATGTGAAAGCAGCCACAGACAATAAGCAAACGAGAGGATGAGGCCCTCTTCCAGAAAGACTGTATTTACAGAAACAGGGTGGGTCCAGACAAATCCCATTGGCCATGGTTAGCCAATCTCTGAATTACACCATTCAAGAACAATAAAAGCAATTACATTTAATACTATGGGCTTTCTTGCTGGCTCAGTGATAAAGAATCCACCTGCCTAGGCAGGAGATGTGGGATCAATCCCTGAGTCAGGAAGATCCCCTGGAGAAGAAAATGGCAACTCACTCCAGATTCTTGCCTGGGAAATCCCATGGACAGAGGAGCCTGGTTCATGGGGTTGCAAGAGTTCGACATGACTTAGCGAATGAAAGACAACAGCAATACAGACTACAAACTTCATAACTATGTATTTGAGCCCTAATTGAAAGCCAAGTATTGTGTTATGTCTTTAATATATCATTTTATTTAATTCTCATAAGATAAAAACTATATGCTTAATACTACCATCATCTGCATTTTGTGTATAAGGAAACTGGAGATTAAGTGACATGCCCCAGCTCATACAGAGTAACTAACAGAGTCAGATTTTGAATCAATATTCATATTCTCAGTTATTTGCTCTATTTCTTCCCTAATTCAAAAATGCAAGAGTGGGAATTCCCTGGTTGTCCAGTACTTAGGGCTCTGTGCTTTCACTGCAGGGAGCATGGGTTCAGTCCCTCGTTGAGGAACTAAGATCTCACATGCCACACAGCACAGCCAAAAAAATAAAGTAAAATAAAAACTTAAAAAAAAAATACAGGAGCACATCACCATCAGGCCTGAATCTGCCTGGCCTAAGTTAAACTGAAAAATGAAGCTTAACAGAATTCTAATCTTGAGACTTTAAGCAAGCTCTGGGAGTTGGTGATGGACAGGGAAGCCTGGCATGCTGCAATCCATGGGGTTGCAAACAGTCAGACATGACTGAGTAACTGAACTAAACTGAACTGAGCCTTGAGAAGGCACAGTTTTTCCCAAAGTATCTAACTTACGATACAGGTTAAATTAGACTTTGCTGAATAAACATAATTTTAACCCATAAGGACAGTTCACCATCAACAAGATTAATTCTCTCTATAAATGATGGTTCTTGATTTTACATGATACAATCGTGATAGGTGGATTATTGTTTGTTCTCTTGGTTCATCTTCATGCCCACAAAATATAACATTAAGTTCCTCTTAAAGGGGAAAACAAATAAACCCTATGCCTTTTATTCAGTAAAACTATACCCCAAAATAACTTTCTTATATATCCATTCTATTTCTTGCACTAACAAATAAAACCTGAAGAGGGAAGATACTATTTAAAATGAGTGTTAGGCCTGCTAATTTGTTGAAAAATCTCCATCAAGTTCCTCCATCAATAAAGGAGTTTATGGTCAGGATACACACAGGAATGAGCAAGCAGGAATCACTGATGTCTAAGAGGCCCCACAGAAGCCCAGAAAGAAAAGCACAGCCAGCTCTGTACCAAACCTAGGGCTGCCTGAGGTCACACAGGGCCGAGTTCCCCACACCTCCATGGGATTCAGCTGCTCTCTCCCAGGCCGTTCCTCTCTGTGCCCCTCTTCCTTCTCCAGCTCCTACACTGACTTCCTTCACTTTCTCCTTCCTTTTCACATCCTCACTCATGGTCTACCATGACCGCGTTTGTCTTCTACACCTGCCACTCATTACTTAGTCTTTTCCATACTCCTCTGTTCGGATTTCTAAGAGAGGGTGAGTGGGTTGCTTGAGGGTCTCACTGTCAGGGCAGAGATTTTGTTCCAAGCTTCTCTTATAGCCTTCTCACCAGAGTTTGGCCAGATGCCCCAATCCAACCAGCTGTGGTGGGTGGTGCAGAGTGTTTCCCTGCTGGATCCCTGGACAAAAGAAAAGTTTTCACACAAGGATCTAACAAATGTCAGTACTGTGTCTGGTCAAAACCTTCTCCAAAAAAAAAGAGAGAACCTATTGACTCTGCTAAGGGTTGTTGTCTCTTTCAAATAGCACTGACTCAGTGATGCCATCCAACCATCTCATCCTCTGTCGCCTAATCTATAACAACAGAACATTCACACTTTAAAGAAAGTCATCAAAAACTGAGCCAGCCAAGTTTTCTTTAATGGCACAATCTGCAAAAAGAGTCATTGCTAAAAATATACAGAAGCTTAAATGTGAAGTTCAGGAAATACAATGGAAAGGAGATAAACTAAGCTCAATGATGCTTCTCCAACCACGGAGAATCATGGGGATCATGATTTGATGACCTCAACAAGCAATCATAGTGCATTGTGATTAAAATAGCCATGTTACAATCCAAAGAAAATTAGGCAATTCAGGAGGGAAAATCTGCCAAGCCTCAGGAAGGAGAAAGTCATTTAGTGTCTGAATTAGAAACATTCATGTCATTGGGGTGACATAGTCCTCCAACCATCTAGTCCCCTGATGTTTTGAAGAATTACCTAGGAAAGGAAAGGCATAAAATGATACACAGAACTGCAGCCCTCAGCCAGATACCAAATTTACACCTGTGAGTAGAGAAGAGCATGGATGTGATTATCTATAAACCCAAACTCTGAGGAAAAATGAGAGAATTAACTATAGGACATTAGTGAAAACAAGCTAATAAAATATTTCCCACTGCCATGCAGCAAGAATTGTTTGAGGTTGAGAATTAAGAACTCCTCAGGTTCACAAAAACAAGAATTTATATAACAGAGCTTGGGAATCTTGTGTTAGTGAATTTTGCAATGATTTAAAGTGCATGGGAAGCTATTAAGGGAAAAGTGAAAGTGAAGTCGCTCAGTCACATCTGACTCTTTGCGACCCCATGGACTGTAGCCTACAAGGCTCCTCTGTCCATGGAATTTTCCAGACAAGAATACTGGAGTGGGTTTTTATTTCCTTCTCCAGGGGATCTTTCCAACCCAGGAATCGAACCTGGGTCTCCCGCACTGCAGGCAGACGCTTTACCATCTGAGCCACCAGAGACTGAAGAAGGGAAGGTTATATTTTAAATTGAATGCTAAAAGATTTAGGAAAATGCTTGAATTTCATAGGCTTGAGAGTTACACAGATATTGCTTCCAAGTCTGCCTCTGCAGCGAATACACTGGAAAAATGAAAAAAAAAAAATGAAAGAATCATTTAACCTCTGTAAGCCTCATCTGTTAAATGGAGATGATAATGTCTTGTGGCGTTGTGAGAATTAGAGGTAGAGCCTTGAACAGGATTTTGCCTATTGCAGAACATGTGATGTCATGAACATTACTAGCTAAAGAGCAAGAGGTAACTGCTTGTTAGGAAGACCTACCTGACTATATCCCGCAGAAAGGGGGACAGAAATGAAGCTGAAGGTACCTCTAGAACTAACAAACTATGGGACTTCCCTGGTGATCCAGGGGCTAAGACTCCACGCTCCCGATGCAGGGGGCCCGGGTTTGATTCCCTGCTCAGGGATTTAGATCCCACATGCTGCAGCTAAGATCCAGTGCAGCCAAACAAAAATACGTTTAAAAACCTTAGGCAAAATTTCCACGAGGTCTGACA
The DNA here is from genome assembly GCF_003369695.1 of Bos indicus x Bos taurus. Classification (NCBI taxonomy): domain Eukaryota; kingdom Metazoa; phylum Chordata; class Mammalia; order Artiodactyla; family Bovidae; genus Bos; species Bos indicus x Bos taurus. The sequence goes on along the minus strand of NC_040087.1, from coordinate 16,574,786 downwards.
GCCTGTCAAACTAATCTATCCCCTTGTTGTTTTCCCTTGGTGTTCATATAATAGGGTGAGTTATCAAGGAAAAGAAAACCAACCTACTGTAATTTGGGGTTCTTTCAACAATGTGGACTTAAAAAGAAGGCATCTCCTTTTCTTACCTGCATCTGTCTCTAAAGGTCTGAGGCTCCTTTCCAGAGGGGGCTGGTCCACAGGGCTGCTTAAGCCACTGAGGCATGTCACATCAGATGCAGAGAGGCTGGGATCCAACACTTTAAACTGCAGTTGCGGGTGAGGGCCTATGCCAAGGTTTCCCTGAGACTCGGGGAACTAAAGGGATGAGCGCTCGTACAAGCGAGAAGAAGTAAGGCCTCTATCAGGCTGCGGCTGAAGGGCAGAGAACAGAAGACCAGGCGCCTTGATGAAAGAATCGCAGGCCTGATGCTGACATGGGGGGAGAGAACCTCCCAGCCGGCCTCCACTGCACAGCGCAGACACGAGCATCTTGCGGTTTCTGAAATTGAGGATTCTTGTTCCCAGGCATCAGTGACAACACTGGACTCTCACCAGCCTCTGACAGGGGAAATCAGGCACAGATTTCTTTTCGAAAAATAGGTGATTTTTTTTTCCTCCAGTGTCATTGTATAAGGCCTTCCCAGGTGGCGCTAGTGGTAAGGAACTTGCCTGCCAATGCAGGAGACCTAAGAGTCACAGCCTCCATCCCTGAGTCGGGAGGATCCCCTGGAGGAGAGCATGGCAACCCACTCTAGTGTTCTTGCCTGGAGAATCCCATGGGCAGAGGAGCCTGGCAGGCTATAGATCATTGGGTCGCAAAGAGTCGGACACTACTGAAGCTGTTTAGCATGCATGCAGGATTGGACCCAGGAATTTAAAGTTTGTATAAGAACTTGTTTCTTCAACAATTAGTCCTTGAGATACTTTTCAGAAAATACTGACCTGAAAGTAAGACTGCACAACAGTTAGTGAAAGTGAAAGTGAAGTCCGCTCAGTCGTGTCTGACTCTTTGCAACCCCGTGGCCTGCAGCCCGCCAGGCTCCTCCGTCCATGGGATTCTCCAGGCAAGAATCCTGGAGTGGGTTGCCATTTCCTTCTCCAGGGATCTTCCTGACCCAGGGATCGAACTTGGGTCTCCCGCACTGCAGGCAGACGCTTTAACCTCTGAGCCACCAGCACAACAGTTAACCATTCCTTCAATTACCTGTTAAAAACACACTGAGGTACTGCGTTAGATGCTAAGAATACAGAGATGATGGAGGCATGGTCCCTGCCCTCAGGAAGACCAGAGCCTAGTTGGAAACACAGACAGGTAAATAAAATCCGCAAGAGTTTCATCAGAGCTACGCAAGCATCTATCTAACACACTGGTGATGTGAAGGAGTGCTAGACTCTAATTCAGGAGGGCTGAGAAACTTTCACTGATGACATGTTTCATCTGCATCATAAACGGTACAGATGAATTCACCAAGCTGACCTCAAGGAAGGGCACTTAAATATTAGAGGAGCCCAAAGGTGGGAAAGTAAGGAAGTTCAGTGAACTGTAAGTCTTACACTGAGAGTGAAGGGAAGAGAGAAGCAACAGAAAGTGAGTGGAACTGTACAGATGGGGGTTGGGCCAAAGACACCCAAATGAAGTGAAGGGAAGTGAGAGTGGCTCAGTCGTGTCCGACTCTTTGTGACCCCATGGACTCTACAGTCTATGAAATTCTCCAGGCCAGACTACTTGAGTGGGTAGTCTTTCCCTTCTCCAGGGGATCATCCCAACCCAAGGATTGAACCCAGGTCTCCCACATTGCAGGTGGATTCTTTACCAGCTGAGCCACAAGAGAAGCCCAAGAATACTGGAGTGGGTAGCCTATCCCTTCTTTGGGGGATCTTCCTGACCCAGGAATCAAACCAGGGTCTCCTGCATTGCAGGTGGATTCTTTACCAACTGAGCTATCAGGGAAGCCCACTAACCAACTGAGCTATCAGGGACACCCTAAATTGGAAACTTTCACGTTGGGAATCTCTCCAGCGGTCAGTGGGGAGCCGTTGATGAATTAGTGAGATAAAATGTAATCAAATTTGCAACTCTGATCACTCAGGTCCCAGTGGGAGACCCAGCAGAGTTGAAGGTGGAGGCTCTGATGGTTGCAACTATATAGCCCAGGGCTTTATCGAAAGCAGTGGTAGCAGAGGTGAAGAAACACAAAATGTGGAAATTGTTTGCTAATAAAAGGGATGAAGTAAAGATGGGAGAACTGTAGCTCCAAGCCCTCAGGAAACCTTTATATAACAGGCTCACCACCTTTTAACCTGAATTCCAAAATTCTTTATCCTCAATTCTAAAGTCCTAAAGTTCTGGACATTAAAAAATAATTCTTAATAACAGATTTTGTAGCAATACCTGACCTGATCTAAAGTCTTTTGTGGCAAAATCTACCCTGAGTTGAAATGAGGTGGCATAATTTTTAGTTATCTGCTTGGTGTGACTATTCATATGTTTCACTGCAGAAATTTAAAGTATGTGATTCCTGAGAGCTGGTCTAAAACCTGTTGGAGATGTATGTTATGGAACATATTGGGTCCAGATCACCTTTCCAAAACCAAAACAGTCTAAATTCATAAATACTAGCAGCAGAGAGAAGACACCCAAAGACGTATCTATAAATATAGTGGAGAGAGAAAAAGAAAAAATTCATTTTGGGTTTGGGTTTAGGATAATAAAGATTATCACTATCCAGAATGACAAAGAAGGAGCCCCCCAAATTAAGGAATGTTCTATAGGAGTTTAAGAATTTTCCGATTCAAATTATTCATTTTTTATAACAGTGTTTAAAGGCACCATTATACATATCTAGAAATCTATGTGTCTGGCATATCTAAAACCTCTTCCAAAGCAGTTAAGTGAGAACAAACGCCATGCCTTCAAATCACTGTAGTGCTTTAGAGCTTATCAAGCAATTTCCTATAATTATTACACTGAATCCTCTGAACTGCAATGTATTTTTGTATACATGTGCTCACATTTAGCTAAATCTCAATTTTAAAAAAATCTTTCAGTTTATTTTTACATATTTTATGCTTCAAAAAATATATTCAATACCAGAAAAGCCTCTGTGCAGAGAAAAGCTTAATATTCTAGGGAAAAGAGTCCACAGAGCCACATGCATTCTAATTAGTTGTACTTGCATATCAATGTGAAAAATGTGGAAATATATACCGAATTTATCAAATAATACAGCACTATGGGATTGCTGTTGAAAGAAGGTAGGGGGGCAGCCTACACCCCTCTCCCTTCAAGCATTCTAACAGTATGCTTTGACCACTATTTTCTTTTCAATCAATAAACTTTTCTCCATTCTAAAAATAATGCACCACAATCTATAATCATACATCTGTTACCCTCAATTGTACTTACATTTCAGTCTCCTGAGTGAAAGCGAAAAGTGTTAGCTGCTTAGTCGTGTATGACTCTTTGCAGTCCCCCTGGACTGTAGCCCACCAGGCTCCTCCGTCCATGGAGTTCTTCAGGCAAGAATACTGGATTGGGTAGCCATTCCCTTCTCGAGGGGATTGAACCCGGGTCTCCTGCATTACAGGCCGATTCTTTACTGTCTGAGTCACCAGGGAAGCCCAATCAATCTCTTGAGGCAATAACAAATTTAACTGTTCCATTCTTGATTACATTGTCCTTTCTAATGCTTTATTTATCAAATGGTTCCATGGCACTATGCAGTGCCCTTGCTAACTGTAAATGCCAACTATTTCTCTTGGTTAATGTGCATCTCTGCAAAGCTCATGTTAAAATGACATTGTTGGTTGTTTTTTAGTCACTAAGTCCTGTCTGACCCTTTGCAACTCCATTTGGACTGTAGATTGCCAGGCTCCTCTGTCCGTGAAATTCTCCAGGCAACAATACTGGAGTGGATATTTCTTTCTCCAGGGGATCTTTCCGACCCAGGGATCAAACCTGCATTAGTAGGTGGATTCTTTACCGCTGAGCCACCTGGGAAGCCATGTTGCCTAAATGAAAAGAAACGTATCCTTAGTAAAAGCTGTCAGTCTTACCCACAACCTTTAAAACACTTAAGCAAGTAACTTAAGGCTATATTGTTGTTGTAAAACATTCAAATTCATAGCCACACACACAGCCAAATGGAAAGGCTCCTTTACAAAAGTTGAGGCTCTCCTACTTCTCGCCATTGATAATATTAATAGTTTGGTAAGTCATTTCACCATCTGCACCCTTTCCTATGCTCAGGTAGTTCAAAGGCAGAATTCAGTTGTTTTTCATATATAGTTTTCCTTTTATTATATATTTAATAAATATTATATTGTTATATAAATATATTATATAAATATTATATATTTAATAAAAGGAAAGGTACAAAGACGAGGAAAAGGAGGAAAAAGTACAAAGCTACAAAGGAAACTGATTCATTAATGATTGAATTCATGGCTGTGATGCTTGACCACTCATCAGCTAGCAATCCTTGATTAATCATCTCAGTACTATGGTAGATGCTAAGCAACACAAAGAAACATCAAGATGAGTTTGAGATGAGGGAATGTGACAAAATGTTCATTTTCATCTAAAATAGAAAAACAAGTGGAGAGTTATGTGGCACACACTTTCAGCAGTACAAGGCCATCTTTCCCTTTAGTCATAGTCCTTGATTCAACTATGAATGAACAGAACTTTTAAATAAATGATATATCTGTTTCACAGCTAAGCACATATCCACTCCCTATAATTTGTTCATAGTTAGCACACTTTAGTAGTGCTAATAGACCAGACTAATAGACCAGAACTTAATGAGCGAACAACATGAGGCATTGAAGACTTTGCATTAAATCATAAGGATAACAAGAGATGAGGGTCTGTGGGCCAGTGGTAGGCTGAATTCAGCAGGACCTGGGTGGAGGTCTGGCAAGACTGGGGTTCGTGAAGAGGCGATAATAGGACATCATAGGCAGGAGAAACAGAAGTGTGAAAAAGAAAATGATCACAACAGGAATGAGGGACACTGAAAAAGTCAGTTTGGCTACAGAACAGGGCTTAATACAAAGCAGTAGAAAATGAAGTTGCAAAAGCTAGACACAGGCATTTGGACTTGATGTGATAAGAATAGGGAGCTGTGCCAGATTTTTTTCTCATTTTATTTGGAAAATTTTCAAACATCAAAACTCAAAGAGCTGTATGCTAAACACCCTATATGCATCGTGTGGATTCTATAATTTACATGTCAGTATGTTTGCTTTATCCCTATCTAATCACTCCTGCATTAATCATTCCTATTAATCCATCTTGTGTTTTGAGAATTTTTAAAAATGTGGTAGATTTATTCTTCCAGATGAGTCTTGAATCATTTCCCAAGTTCCACAAGAATACTCTTGGAATTTTGATAGGCATTACACAAAACTTGTCAATAAATTTGAAAGGAATTTACATGTTTAATTACCTGGTTTTCTTTTCCGGAAAATACTCTCAGTAACGTTTTGTGTTTAGCATTTTGTATTTTCCGCTTGCATGGAAGTGGAAATTTGCCAATTTATGATTACACTTATTCTTAGTTGTTTAAATGGTGATGTGACTATCTTTCCCCCAGCTACCACCATCTTATGTTTCTAATTGGTGGCCCAGATCTTTCATCTCTTTTTCCTTCTTTTACCCAGACTTGGCTCATCTTGTATGTTTCTCTTATCCAAGACTCCATTATAACCTGAGCTCACAGTGCCAGGTTCAGGGCTGAGATCAGACGGAAAGACTATACTCACAAACTAGCATTCTTCTCGACAGTCCATCTAAGTTACTCATAAGAAAAGACATCTTTCTCAGTAATTATTGACTCTTTTGCTAACCTAATATACAAAAGAACAATTTATTCAGAAAAAGTTAAAGAGTCAAGGGAGTAAAAGACTTGGCAGCTGACAAAATTTCATAACCGCTTTCAATAATTGGTAGTATTCATTTCCTGAATCAACCATGTATTTTCTTTTGAGAGAGAATAAAAATCTGGGATATACATGTGGGTTATTTAAAAGCAAAGATAAAAGAGAGGGTATGTGAGAACATGTTCATTTTCATCTAAAATAGAAAAGCAAGTGGAGAGCTACATGGCATATACTTTAAGCAGCACAAGGTCGTCTTTAGTCACAGTCCTTGATTCAACTATAAGTGAGCAGAACTTTTAAACAAATGATGTATGTGCTTTATAGCTAAACACAGAATCTAAATGTTTTCATTGTGCTTTAAAATTAATTTTACAGTAAATATATTCAGGTATTTCAAAAATCAAATGAATATAATTAGGAATCTCATTGCTTCCTGTTCCCTCATATCCTCTATAATTTATTTACAGTTAGTACACTTTAGTAGATTTGTGCATTCTCCTAGTATTTCTTTCAGTTCAGTTCAGTTCAGTCGCTCAGTTGTGTCCGACTCTTTGAGACCCCATGAATCGCAGTGGGCCAGGCCTCCCTGTCCATCACCAACTCCCGGAGTTCACTCAGACTCACGTCCATCGAGTCAGTGATGCCATCCAGCCATCTCATCCTCTGTCGTCCCCTTCTCATCCTGACCCCAATCCCTCCCAGCATCAGAGTCTTTTCCAATGAGTCAACTCTTCGCATGAGGTGGCCAAAGTACTGGAGTTTCAGCTTCAGCATCATTCCTTCCAAAGAAATCCCAGGGCTGATCTCCTTCAGAATGGACTGGTTGGATCTCCTTGCAGTCCAAGGGACTCTCAAGAGTCTTCTCCAACACCACAGTTCAAAAGCATCAATTCTTCGGCACTCAGCCTTCTTCACAGTCCAACTCTCCCATCCATACATGACCACAGGAAAAACCATAGTCTTGACTAGACGGACCTTTGTTGGCAAAGTAATGTCTCTGCTTTTGAATATGCTATCTAGGTTGGTCATAGCTTTTCTTCCAAGGAGTAAGCATCTTTTAATTTCATGGCTGCAGTCACCATCTTACACACATACAAATGCCTATTTGTAATTTTTCACTTTAATACAAAAGCTAGCATACTACATTCATTGATCATTGATCTATGCTTGTTTTTTCTTTGGACTTAGAGGTCATTTTACATTTGTACAAAAAGAATTTTGTCATTCTTATAGCAGGCTGCATAGTATCCCATTTTGTGATGTACCAAAGTATATTTAACCAGTCCTTAACTGATGGAGATTTAGGTTGTTTCTTTTGTTTTGGTGTTATAAACAATGCTGCAATTAATGTGGATGTATAATATTTCACATATTTGTAGTCATATCATGGGGTTTATAGTGTATGTACTGTAGATAAAATAATAATAATGAGTTAAAAGGAAGAGGAGTGGAAAGATGGAACAATACTGGTTACAAAATTCTCACTTTTTTTTTCATGAAATGGCATAATATTAAATCAAGGTAGATTGTGATAAATTGAGAATATATATTGTGATTCCTAGAGAAGCCACTTAAAAAATATAAAGGTAAAACTGAAGAGCCAATAGAGAAACATTGACCAAACACTGAAAATGGAATACTGAAAAATATTTAACAAATCCAAAAAATATCTATAAAGAAGAATTAGAAAAATAAAAAAAACAGATAGGACAAACAGAAAATAAATAGCTAAAGACCAAAATCCAATAATATCAATACTTACATTAAATATATATAGACTAAACATCCCAGTTACTTTATAATGATAAATTATAATAATAATACCAAAAAGATATAATAATAAAGGTTTCCATGCTTAATATCAGGGTTTCAAAATACATGAAGCTAAAACTGACAGAACTAAAGGAAAAAACAGGCAATTCCACAATCATAGATATGTACTTTAACACTTTTTTCTGAATAATTAATAGGACACATTTAAGACCAGACAAAAATTAGTAAAGATGTGTCATATCTGAGCAACATTATCCACTAACTTGACTGCATGAATATTTAGAAACCATATAATCTACAACCACATGATACATATCATTTTCTTTTTTTTTTTTTTTGAAGCCGTCTGGACCTGGGCTTTTGTTTGCTGGAAGATTTTTGATTACAGTTTCAATTTCCGTGCTTGTGATGGGTCTGTTAAGGTTTTCTATTTCTTCCTGGTCGAGTTTTGGAAAGTTGTACTTTTCTAAGAATTTGTCCATTTCTTCCTCATTGTCCATTTTATTGGCATATAATTGTTGATAATAGTCTCTTATGATCCTTTGTATTTCTGTGTTGTCTGTTGTGATCTCTCCATTTTCGTTTCTAATTTTATTGATTTGATTTTTCTCCCTTTGTTTCTTGATGAGTCTGGCTAATGGTTTATCAATTTTATTTATCCTTTCAAAGAACCAGCTTTTGGCTTTGTTGATTTTTGCTATGGTCTCTTTTGTTTCTTTTGCATTTATTTCTGCTCTAATTTTTAAGATTTCTTTCCTTCTACTAACCCTGGGGTTCTTCATTTCTTCCTTTTCTAGTTGCTTTAGGTGTAGAGTTAGGTTATTTATTTGACTTTTTTCTTGTTTCTTGAGGTGTGCCTGTATTGCTATGAACTTTCCCCTTAGGACTGCTTTTACTGTGTCCCACAGGTTTTGGGTTGTTGTGTTTTCATTTTCATTCGTTTCTATGCAAATTTTGATTTCTTTTTTGATTTCTTCTGTGATTTGTTGGTTATTCAGCAGGGTGTTGTTCATCCTCCATATGTTGGAATTTTTAATAGTTTTTCTCCTGTAACTGAGATCTAATCTTACTGCATTGTGGTCAGAAAAGATGCTTGGAATGATTTCTATTTTTTTGAATTTACCAAGGCTAGCTTTATGGCCCAGGATGTGATCTATCCTGGAGAAGGTTCCATGTGCGCTTGAGAAAAAGGTGAAATTCATTGTTTTGGGATGAAATGTCCTATAGATATCAATTAGGTCTAACTGGTCTATTGTATCGTTTAAAGTTTGTGTTTCCTTGTTAATTTTCTGTTTAGTTGATCTATCCATAGGTGTGAATGGGGTATTAAAGTCTCCCACTATTATTGTGTTATTGTTAATTTCTCCTTTCATACTTGTTAGCATTTGTCTTACATACTGCGGTGCTCCCGTGTTGGGTGCATATATATTTATAATTGTTATATCTTCTTCTTGGATTGATCCTTTGATCATTATGTAGTGACCTTCTTTGTCTCTTTTCACAGCCTTTGTTTTAAAGTCTATTTTATCTGATATGAGTATTGCTACTCCTGCTTTCTTTTGGTCCCTATTTGCATGGAAAATCTTTTTCCAGCCCTTCACTTTCAGTCTGTACGTGTCCCCTGTTTTGAGGTGGGTCTCTTGTAGACAACATATGTAGGGGTCTTGTTTTTGTATCCATTCAGCCAGTCTTTGTCTTTTGGTTGGGGCATTCAACCCATTTATGTTTAAGGTAATTACTGATAAGTATGATCCCGTTGCCATTTACTTTATTGTTTGGGGTTCGAATTTAAACACCATTTTTGTGTTTCCTGTCTAGAGAATATCCTTTAGTATTTGTTGGAGAGCTGGTTTGGTGGTGCAGAATTCTCTCAGCTTTTGCTTGTCTGAGAAGCTTTTGATTTCTCCTTCATACTTGAATGAGATCCTTGCTGGGTACAATAATCTGGGCTGTAGGTTATTTTCTTTCATCATTTTAAGTATGTCTTGCCATTCCCTCCTGGCTTGAAGAGTTTCTATTGAAAGATCAGCTGTTATCCTTATGGGAATTCCCTTGTGTGTTATTTGTTGTTTTTCCCTTGCTGCTTTTAATATTTGTTCTTTGTGTTTGATCTTTGTTAATTTGATTAGTATGTGTCTTGGGGTGTTTCGCCTTGGGTTTATCCTGTTTGGGATTCTCTGGGTTTCTTGGACTTGGGTGATTATTTCCTTACCCATTTTAGGGAAGTTTTCAACTATTATCTCCTCAAGTATTTTCTCATGGTCTTTCTTTTTGTCTTCTTCTTCTGGAACCCCTATGATTCGAATGTTGTAGCGTTTAATATTGTCCTGGAGGTCTCTGAGATTGTCCTCATTTCTTTTAATTCGTTTTTCTTTTATTCTCTCTGATTCATTTATTTCTACCATTCTATCTTCTAATTCACTAATCCTATCTTCTGCCTCTGTTATTCTACTATTTGTTGCCTCCAGAGTGTTTTTAATTTCATTTATTGCATTATTCATTATATATTGACTCTTTTTTATTTCTTCTAGGTCCTTGTTAAACCTTCCTTGCATCTTCTCAATCCTTGTCTCCAAGCTATTTATCTGTGATTCCATTTTAATTTCAAGATTTTGGATCAATTTCACTATCATTATTCGGAATTCTTTATCAGGTAGATTCCCTATCTCTTCCTCTTTTGTTTGGTTTGGTGGGCATTTATCCTGTTCCTTTATCTGCTGGGTATTCCTCTGTCTCTTCATCTTGTTTAAATTGCTGAGTTTGGGGTGTCCTTTCTGTATTCTGGCAGTTTGTGGAGTTCTCTTTATTGTGGCTTTTCCTCGCTGTGTGTGGGTTTGTACAGGTGGCTTGTCAAGGTTTCCTGGTTAGGGAAGCTTGTGTCGGTGTTCTGATGGGTGGAGCTGTATTTCTTCTCTTTGTTCAGTCGCGCTGTGGGGAGGGAGGGAGGGATGCTGCAAACAAATAACACTGGCGTGCGCTCGCAGTGCCTCAGCCACACTGGGTCTGCCCCCGCTCACGGCGCGTGTAGCCTCCCTGCCCACACTGCTCGGGCTCTAGGTTGTTCCGCCGGGAACAATCCGAGGCTGGCCCTGGGTTGCATGTACCTCCCAGGTCCAAGCAGCTCAGGTTCAGGCACTCGGGTAGTCCTCAGAGGCGCAGACTCAGTTGGGCCTGAGTTTTGTGCTCTTCCCAGGTCCGAGCAGCTCAAGTGATGAGGTGTTTGGCGAGCGCCAATGCTGCGACTTATCGCCTCCCCGCCACTCGGTTATCTGGGTGTAAAACCGGCGCACCTTCTCAGGCAGATGTTAACCATCCAGACCCCCAAAAAGTTTTAGTTAGCAAAGAAGCCTGCTTACAGTTTTATAGATAATGTCTCTCTGGGGCTGCGATTGCCCACTTCCGGCTCTGGCTGCCTGTCACCGGAGGGGGAAGGTCTGCAGCTGGCTATCTCTGTTCAGTCCTTTGTTCCATGCATGGGCCTGGCAGTCTTAGGTTAGGGCTGGCTTTTCGCGTGGTAGATATCCCACAGTCTGGTTTGCTAGCCCAAATTATTTCGCTCAGATACCGCTCAGGGTATTCAGGCCAGATTCTTACTCTAAGCGATGCAGCCCACGCTGCGCCTCCCTGCCCAGCCCCCGCTTGCTAATGGCGCGTGCAGGCGTCTGCGCTGCTTCTCTGCTGGGGGAGTTACCGTAGGACTCGCAATCTTCGAGTTTTAATTGTGTATTTATTTTTTCTTCCTGTTATGTTGCCCTCTGTGCTTCCAAAGCTCAGCACAGATTTGGCAGTGAGAAGGTTTCCTGGTGTTTGGAAACTTCTCTCTTTTTAAGACTCCCTTCCCGGGACGGAACTCCGTCCCTCCCTCTTTTGTCTCTTTTTTTGTCTTTTATATTTTTTCCTACCTCCTTTCGAAGAGTTGGATTGCTTTTCTGGGTGCCTGATGTCCTCTGCCGGCATTCAGAAGTTGTTTTGTGGAATTTACTTGACGTTTAAATGCTCTTTTGATGAATTTGTGGGGGAGAAAGTGTTCTCCCCGTCCTACTCCTCCGCCATCTTGGCTCCTCCCTCGATACATATCATTTTCAAGGGCAGATGGAACATTTATGAAGATAGACACTATGCTGGGTCATAAAAGTATCTCAATACATTTCAAAAGATTGAAGTCTTTCACAGTATGGTCTCTGACTACAAGGGAATTAAATCGGAAATCAATGACAATAGAGAGAGAAGATGGAAAGGAGAATTACAAGTATGGAAAGATTATAATGGGGTCTCATTCAATAGGAACATGACCAATAGGAAACTAGATTGATATTCCCCAAACTGTGTTCCAGACAACACAAATCTATCAGAATGCTCTAAGACAAAAACAGTAGTGTATCACCAAGTGGGAGTTTCATAATTCATACCTTAAAGATTCCTTAAATCTTTAGTACCTTAAAGATTCAATGAAGTCCTTCATTTAGCCTAGCATTCTCATATTTAATCCTAGAAACATGAATCTAAATAAAATTCTAAGGAGTTAGAATTTCTCAGTGTCATTTGGAGAAATGTGGGGCCAGATTTATAAAGAAAGTCTGTTCATTAATCAAGCTTTGTCAAGTGATGATAAAATTTAAAGTGAGATAAAAATTGTTATGTAAGCTCTGACTTCACCTAAGTATATTCCTGAAACATCCTAGCCTATGATTTTATATAACTAGTTTATGGAAATTCCAAAAATTTGTCAGCTTTGCAAGAACAGTCTTTTGTATATCAGGTTATCCAAATATAACAATAAAATTATCACTGTTTTCCTGACCATTTCTAGTAAGTTCAAAATGGTCCTGGCTTTTCTTCAATTCTTTCATTTTGAATCAAGTTTCACTCTATAAAAATCTCTCCTATTCACATATTTTATTCTCTGATTATTCTTATTCTCCACTGACTCCTTTTTTTCAGAGTTTTTAAAACAGTGCTCTTCTTCACTTGTTGATTCCAACAAAAACATTTTTAGAACATTGTAAAGGGCACATTACCCCCCTACTCACAAGGTAAATTTCTATAGTGCTTGCATAACATTTCTGACTTACATGTTCTAGGTTAATTTAGTTGGAGGAAGACTGGAAAAAAACCAGAATTTAAAAGAATCAAGAGATACTAGCTATGTCTTCTTAAATCCAGCTGAGTTAGTCTGGGCTGAAAGCAACAGTCATTTACACTCTGGATTTCATTCTGTGGGACTGATGTTGCCTTTCTTGAAGACCCTGGTCTGCTTCAAGCTAACACATAGTACTAGAAAGATAAAATTCTAAACACAGTAATGTTTCAAAAATACAGAATCGGAAACAGATTATTTCAGAATGTCAATCTAAGGATGCTAGATCTATCACCGTGATAAATGCAAAATATTAAAATGTGCAGTTGTAACTGACATATATACACTACCATGTGTAGAAGAGATAGCTAGTGGGAATCTTCTGTATAGTTCAGGAAGCTTAGCTCTGGGCTCTGGGATGACCTAGAGGGGTGGGATGGGGGTAGGGTGGGAGGGACATTCAAGAGGGAGGGGACATATGTATGCATATGGTTGATCCACTAAATTGTAGAGCAGAAACTAACACAACATTGTAAAGCAATTATATTCCAATAAAATTGTCTTAAAAACTCTTCTACACTAGTTCTGTGTTGTAAAAGAATCCATTAGATGTTTTATTAAATACAGTTTATGAAATCAAAATTAGATCAAGCCTAAAATAAAGACTTTGATTACTTCCAGATTTCTATATTCTTTTGCTAGGCACAGAAAGGTGAAGAGCAAAATAACTCACACCCTAACTTTTAAATTGCTCTGAGCTCATAGTATTACGAAAATTAATACATAACTAGCCCAACCTCCAAATCATCTATATGATTAAAGATGTAATTTTTATCAACTGATTTAAAACCTGAACTTCCCTCTCCATCATCTAAAAGTTATTGAGGGTATATTAGTTGTAGCAAGAGCCAAACATTCCAAAAAAGAGACAGAAATAAAAATTAAGTAGAAGAAAACAAAATTTGTATTTATAAAAAAATTGATTAAAGAACGTGATAGTAGTTCAGTAAAACTTAGTTATGAACATCCTAAAAAACAGGCCAAAGAAGGAAATACAAAGCATAGCACCTATTAATGGACAGAAGTAGAGTAGTTTACTGGGGAAAGCAAATTTTTATTCAGACCCCTAGTGCTAAGAGAAACACTTTTGGGAGACTGTGTAAGAGGGTATTAAACTGCTTTATAAATATTATAAAACCATCTCAAATGTTACATGTTTTCATTTCAGCTATCTAAGAAAATGATGCCAAAACATCATTCTGAAACGTAACTATAGTAGTGCAGTCTAGGTATTGAGTTTTCTAATTTTTTTAAACACATGGTACTCATCAAAGAGACACTGCATTCATCAAAACATCTCCTTCATGCAGAATTACAACTAGACAGTTAATCTATGTGATTTCTGAATTCACATTGGGAATGTGTAGTGAAATGTGCTTCAGGTTGCACGCTATAAAATGCAAAGTGCCCCTCTGGTGAAGAACATTGCCTAACGAAAAGAGCATAAAGAGATGGAACACATAGATGGGAATGTAAAATGGCATAAGTGTTTGATATTTAGGCAATACATATCAGGAGGCTTAGGGGTTCCCTGGTGGCTCAGAAGGTAAAGAATCTGCCTGCAATCTGGGAGACCCAGGTTTGATCCCTGGATGTGAAGATTCCCTGGAGTAGGAAATGGCAACCCACTCCAGTATTCTTGCCTGGAGAATCCCCATGGACAGAGTAGCCTGGCGGGCTACAGTCCTTGGGGTTGCAAAGGGTCAGACACGACTGAGCAACTAACACTTTCACTTTCACTTCACATCAGGAGGCTTAAAAAGGAGAATAAATTTCGACGCAGAGATTCCATTTCTAAGATTCTGTCCTTAGGAAACAAGAAAGTCGCAGGGACTCCCCTGGTGCTCCAGTGGCTAAAACTCTGCTCCCAATTCCGCAGACCCGGGTTTGAGAGAACTAGATTCCACATGCCACAACTAAGACCCAGCATTGCCAGATAAATAAATTTCATTTTTTAAAAGTGGGCAAATTTCTTACAAAATATACATCATCAAGTTCTTTATAGTAACAAAAAATCAAGAACAATCTAAACATGCAATGAGAGTGGTAAAATACATTGTATGGAAAATTAGTCATCCATTAAAAACTCCTTCATAGAAAAATATTTTTTTCTTGGAAATATGTTCAAATATAAGTTAGTGTTAGAAAAGGGATAAGGAAATAGTTTCTTTCATGTGCTGAAGGCTGCATAAATTTGGTGAACTCTTATAGGAGTGTTATGAAGTATACTTATCAAAATTCTAAATGTGCATGCCCTATTTGTGGGAAACACTCTGCAGGAATCCTTGCTGTGTGCACACAGATATACGTATGTACATCTTTGTGTTGTGTTGTTGTAATGAACAAAACCATAGACAGTCTACATGTTTGTAACAGGTGTGGTGGTTTTAAAACACACCCACAAATTCTTTGGCTCTTCTCCCATCAAGAGGTGGGTCTAGATTCCCCTCTCCTGAAATCAAGGAAGGCTTGTGACTACTATTCAACACAGAAAAGGCTGTGCAGTTTCTGCCTGATTCTCTTGGGACTCTCAGCATTAGCGCCCTCAGATACCACGTAAAAAGTCCAACTACACTCTCGTTGTCATACTGTAAGGAAGTCAGACCACATGCGGAGGTAGGTGCTTTAAAGAGCCAAAATCAAGCAACAGGCATGTACGTAAAAATGTCTACTGATGATTTCACCCTAGTTACTGAGTCACCTCAGTTCTTAGTTCTCCCCAGCTGAGGCCCCAGACATCATGTATCAGAGACAAGACATCCCCACTGTGCTCTGTCTGAATTCCTAACCCACAGAGAGAGTGCATAAAAATGGTATTTCATATGACTAAGTTTTAGAGTCATGTTTATGCAGTATTGATAGCCAGAGCAAAAAGGCACGGGTTGAATAAAATATGGTATGTCCACAGAATGAAGCACTCTGCTGCTGCTGCTGCTAAGTCACTTCAGTCATGTCAGACTCTGTGCAACCCCATGCGCAGCAGCCCACCAGGCTCCTCTGTTCACGGGATACTCCAGGCAAGAATACTGGAGTGGGTTGCCATTCCCTTCTCCCATGAAGCACTATACTGCTGTTAAAAAGAAAAGATGAAGTAATTTTAGAACAATCATATGATATGACCCTAGTCTGTTTTTTATTTATTTTTATTTTTTTCCAATTTTATTGAGGTATAATTGGTCACTATGACCAATTTGTGAAAGGGAGAAATAAACACTGCACGTGAGTCTGATGAGCTTTCTAGAAACCAATTTTGCAGTATATCTCAAGAATACTAAAAACCTTAAAAGAGTTGACTCAATAATCCCTCTGGTAGGAATATATTTTAAATTTCCATTTAAAAATTCATACATAAATCTAAGTATTGTTCTTTGGAAAGACCACCTAAGAAGAATCATCTCTGAATGAAAAAACAAAGCTAAATGAGAATGAACACGAACGGTACTAACAAGGGGGAAAGTATGATAAACACAGGCATGGAGATTTTTATTTTTAAAATGAAAACACTGCAAAAAATATAAAATCTGGATAAAAGAGATTAACTTTTTGGAAAACATAAATTATCAAAATTTACCTGAAAGGAATTTTAAAATCTAAACAATCATGTTAGAAAGTGGAAAAAGGTTTCACTACTGCTTCCAAAAATTCATCAATCAGGCACAAAAGCTTTGCAGGCAAATGTTTTCAAACTTTAAATGATCGGATGACCTAGCAGAAAAATTGAATGAAATTCTCTCTTAAACAGTAGGATTATTGGTAATTTTATTTTTATTAATTTTTATATTTGTAAGTGCTCTTTTCAAATATATTCTTGTATCATTAATATAATTAATACTGTATATTTTAATGCAATTAAAATTTATTAAACATTGGGATGAAAAGAAATGAAATCATGAAAGCGGAAATATGTCCTTTTTACTTTATGAAACCTTTGAAATCAGTGAAAGACAAGTAAAATGAAAGTGGTATCAATTTGGGGATGTTGAGATAGTTAAGAAGAGAGGAAAACAGAAATGTAGCCTGCCTCTTAAGGCGAAGCTCCAGGACAGGCAGATCGGCCTCTTTCTCAGAAAGATTGGGGCTATGCTTCAGTCTGTGTGAGCATGCCCTGGGGTGGTGGTCTGCTGCTCTGACCTCCAGAGACAGGTGGTCAGTGGGCACGCCCTGGGCTGCAATCACAAACCCCAGGGCTCTAGATGTGTGCAGAAGCTCCCTTCCGGGAGATTCTGCCACTGTGGACTGTGTCAGGAAGAGCTGGAAAACAGTGCCCTCCACACCCCCCAGAAAACGAAAGAAGTCCAAAGTTAAAAATAAAAATGGCACCCACCAGCTTTAGTAAGACAGAGGAACAGCATGCAAATGGCCCCTGCCAGCACCCCTTCCCAGGAGAGCATCTCGACAGGCCTTGCCCTCCCCACTACCCCCAAGCCAACCTGCGATATTTTAAGATTAGCAAATAAATCTCTTTCACATAAAGTCTGAAAACTTTTCAACCACCGGGTGCTTCTGCCCTGAGCCCTGGAGCAGTTTAGCCCAAACATGCCCGCCCTTTGGAGGCTGCTTCTCAGCTCGCACAGCCTTTTGGGTCTCGTGGTTTTCAAAGCCAGACGATTCAGGGGGGCTCATTTCTTAGATGCAGGTCTTAAAGGTTGGAGTGCCTAAAGCAGGAGATGAACACTCTCTCCCACACAGAAACTCAGATTCTGTAAGGTCAGGTTTTGCGAGGTCCCTCCAGATTGTGGGCTGCCACGCACGAGTGGGATTTAGGGCGAGACTCTGTCTCAGCCTTTCCTACCTGCCTGGACATGTGCTGATGTGAAGGAGTTGCTCAGATAATTTTCAGGTCATTTTCAGAGTGAACTGTACCCTCAGTAGCTGTAGACTAAGTGTGTCCCTCGGAGGAAGTGAGTTGAAGCTTTTTCTATTCTGTCATTTGAACTGCCTTCCAGGACTCATTTTCCATAACTGGAAGTCTGGAAAGTCTAGGAATCTGGATGCTTTTGCTCATCCCCAACCCTCCATCCCCGAACCTGCACCCTCCCTGCTCCCCTCCACCACCTCTGGCAACCATCAATCTGTTTTTAATATCCAGGAGCTCTTGGTTTGTTTTTGTTTTTTTTTTTAAGATCTGACATATAAATGAAATCATTCACTATTTGTCTTTCTCTGTCTGATATATTCATTTAGCATAATGCCCTCGGGTTCATTTACCTTGTACCAACTGATATTTTCCTCTTTTTTAAGACTGAATAACATTCCATTGTGCGTATATACATAAAAATCTCACATCTTTTTCATCCATTCATCCATCAATGGATGCTTAGGATGCTTCAATGTCTTGGCTATTCTAAATAATGCCGCAATGAATGTGGTGGGTCCATACATATATCTCTTCAAATTACATATTATAAAATTATATATATATAGTATTAAAGAAGAAACAAATTTATTGAAGCTATAAATTATAGCTGTATTCATGTTGAGTAAAAGGTATTTCAAATTTCACTTGTGGTTATCATCACACTGTATCAACCCAAGAACCTTTCAATAGAAGACTTCATGTCACAGTTCTTAGGCTAGTCTGCACCCCACAGCAATCAATTTATCAAATAAATACCCTTAACTCTCCCCAAATATTTCCTATCAATTTTAAATAACTTGCAAGTTTGGGTATTCTATTTTAGTTGTGAAACTCAGTTTGAAGAAAATTCCCTTTTCAGTAATTTATATTAAAAAATAGTAGAAAGTAAACTGAAATTTTCATTTCAATGGTTTCTCAGAATATAAACATCATTTTGATTAAATAAATACTATCTTCAGCCTGAATTCCACTGGATCCACAGCTCCTCAGATTAGTTCAATCCACAGCTGACTATGGCCAAACGGGCCTGAGCCACTGGAAAATTGCTGACGGGTAATCTCCTGTGTGGCATCTATACTTATAACAACAGTTCCAATTACCACTCTTTCGTGAGCAACAGTTCACCTACCACTGCTTTCAGACATCATTTGCACTGAGTGCCTAGTGTAAAACGGAAATACGGGGGCCCTTTCAAAACTCATTAACAATGTGGCATAGCAATCAATTATACTAAGCGCAGGTCCCTTTTGACGTCCTGTTCCACTGGGCATGTTGCATGCCCCAAAAGCCAGCCTTGTCTTTTAGAAGATGTCATTAAAATTTCTCAGTCTAACTATTGGCTAAAAAAACTTTTTTTAAGCTTTTTATGTAATCATATTTAATTTCTTCAATGGGCAAAGTACACTAATGATCAATTTGGTTAAAACAAACAAGCAACAGAAAGAGAAGGTCAAGCAAGTATTTGTTGTTAAGTCAGCAACCAGCAACTTTTGTTGCTCAATTCATCTAACATTGAGAGAAGGGAGAAAACAGGACACTGGCGAAGCTCCTTCTATGTTTCCAGCACAGATTTTTTAAATGGCTCCGATTTCACTCCAGCAACCAAGTAGGTGAACTGGAAAGATGGGGATGGTGGGGGGCTATGGACTTGAAGTTATCTCCTGGTTTCTAAAAAAACTTCAAAAGATCACATGAAAACATTTTACACGAGTTAAGTGGGGGCCAGAGTTCAGGTTCACTCAAGCCTGGGCATTATCCTGCGTCCTCCGGGACGAGTCTGGAGGGAGGGAGTCGGGGAGGGTGGGGATAGGGGGAAAGGCCTGTCCTTGACGTGGGGGGCGTCTTATCTTACGACAGGGGGCTGCGGGCTAAGTTGCTTCAGTCGTGTCTGATTCTTTACGAACCCATGGACTGTATGGAGCCAGCCAGGCTCCTCTGTCCATGTGATTCTCCAGGCAAGCATACTGGAGTGGGTTGCCACGCCCTCCTCCACTGGCTCTTCCTGACCCAGGGATCGAACCCTCGTCTCTTACGTCTCCTGCATAGGCAGGCCGGTTCTTTCCCACTAGCGCCCATCTGGCAAGTCCTGGAAAGGGAAAAGCGGCTCACAAGCGCTGTGGGAGGGGCAAGTCTGAGGGAAGGGGCGGGGACAGGGGCGAGGCTTTAGGGCGGGGCCAAAGGGAGGGCGGGGCTGAAAAGAGACTCCGGAAACAGGACCCCAGGGTGGGGGGGCCCGGAGGGGGCTGGGCCGAGGCGGTGGCTCCCGCGGCCATATTTAGGCCGGGCACATCCCTTCAGGTGCAGCTGCTTTTCCCGCCGCCACCGTAGGTGAGCCTGGTTTTGGGCAGAGGCCTGGTTGTCCTCGGGCCGCCGGGGTCTCGTGTTGCACGGGTGATACTGGGGGTTCCGGTGGGGACGGACTCTCCTGAGCCCTTGCGGCGGGTCGCGTGTGTGCGATCGCGGAGAACGCGGCCCGTGGGCTTGGCCGCAGAGAGCCGGAGCTGGAAGCCGAGGGAGGGGCGCTGGCCGGAGGACTTTGTACCCAGGCTCGGCGCCTTGTCCCAAACCCCTGTTCCCCACTAAGCCCCCAAGAATTGTAACTCCGGGCGCTCGGGCCTGCAGTCTCTTTCTTTGAGCAGCTGCTTGTTTCTCAAGGGCCCACTGCGTTTCCGTAGCTGTTTCTGTGTGAAATTGATGTGCACCCCACTCATGGAGGAAGCAGACCCTAGACGTTCGCAGTCCCCACGGGAGGGGGAACCCGCTTCTCTGCACGCAGTTGCAAGCTCTTGGGAAGTCCGATCGTGTTGTAAATGCGCTGTCAGAATTGTCTCGGAGCGTGGAGGTCATCTCTAATGGGGTGGTCAGGGGGACGACATTTGCACGGACCTTGGAGGGCATTGGAGGTTGCAGAAATAATAGTGTGAGTAATCATAGCCAGCAGCGTTGTAAGTGCATGAATTAACAACCCTATCGCATTGGTCCTATTAATATCCCCATTTTATAGATGGGGAAATGAGGCATAGAAAGTTTGCCCCCAGACACTACCACGGCCAGAATACTACCAGGAAGTGGTACCTAGAGAAGCCAGAATTTGAACCTGGAGCGTCTGGCTCCACAACCTGCTTTAAAATCACTGTACCATGGCCCCCAGTAGAAACATCCAGACTATACTAGACTGATTGAACTTGACTAAAATAAACAAGCCCAGAAAAATAGTGTGGGACCATTGAAGACAATTTAAGTTGTCTGGAGTTCATGAATGCTCTTTTTTCCCCCAGGGTGGATTAAAAATTCTGTGGGCAAGCCATGTGAATTTTTATGAAGGAAAAGAGATTATGATTAGTACACAGTTAATAATATGACCGAAGTATATATGGCGTTTTATTCATCCTGCTCTTTTTGTCAGTTCATAGTCTGAATTTTGTGAACTTTTAATTGAATCAAACTTGAAAAAAATCGTATAGTTAATGCCAATGTCTTCTACTTCAGTGACATACTGGTTTTCAGCTACTGGCCTGATAGTTGGGTGGGATTAACTCTCTACACCTGTAGCAGGATCCTGGCTGTGGGCCAGCATTTGTCATCTGCTAGTTAATGTGAGCAAGCTAACCATGTTTTCAAATGGACAGACTATACTTAACACTATACAACTTAACACTATTGAACTATGCACTTAAAAATGGTTAAGACAGAAGACTTTATGTTTTTATCACAGTTTTAAAATAAAATTAAAAATACATTTAAATGATGAGTGATTCCAAGTAGACCATGTTAGACCTGACTGTGACTTGTGTAGGGCTCCACTGAGCAGTAAGGTAAATGGATTAAAGCCCTAGGCCTCTACTCAGGATCAGTTTTAGTGAGACATAAAAGAAGAAAACAGAGTAGGAAGCTAAGTTTTAATTTCTTGTATATAATTAGGATGGTAGTAATGGGAATTCAAAGAGGGGATTACGTTAAGACATTACAAACAGAATTGGGTAAGATGGGCATAGATGAAAAGAGAGCAGAAAGAGGAATAGAAAAACGTGATTTGAAGGTAGGAGATTGAACTTAACTTCAGCTGTGTTGAGTTTTGCTAGCCAGAGGCACATCAGGTGAGATGGGTTCAACAGGAAATTTAAATTCTGGCACCAGTGTTTGAGAACGATTGAGTGGAGAGAGGCAGATTTATATTCTTTCACACAAAAAATAGTTGAAACTTTGGGGATGGGAGTTAAGGAAAGAATGTAAACAAAAAAGGAAAGGAAGATGGGAGGAGAAACAAAGAATGGAAGAGAGCTCAGATCCTGTAATTTCGTTGAGGAAAAGAATTTTTACGAAGAAGTGCTGGAGAGCAGTGCCATAATTGGGTGATGTTGGGGAGACCTGTGCAGATCATTTAGAGCCAGTGGGGTGGGGACACATTGCAGCCAGAGAAATGGATCAAAGTCCATGAGAGAATGGGAATGGAAATCCAGGTAGAGATAGGTAGAAAACTTTTGATGCTCAGGAGAAGAATGAAAGAATGGGTAAAATACAAAGAATACAGATTTCTGGAGATAGATAACATTTAGCCTCAATGAGTAAAGGGAACAAAAGTAAAATCTGACAGTTTGGCCTTTTGGAGGAGTACATGCTTTGTGAATAAAGACACCTTTCTCTTTAATAGTGTTTACCTAATCGGCGTTCCATGTGTTGATACCATGCAGTGAGAGAACCTTTTTCTCTGAAGATTATTGAGGTACATTTCATTGACTTTCTAAGAAGATTGGCACTGTGGGTTTTTTTTTTGGGGGGGAGGGGGGTTGGTTTTTGTTTTGAGGTTTCAGAGAGGGGTGTTTTTATTATTCTGTCGCACTCTGTAATTTCATTTCTCCCCAAGATCTCTTCCTAGAACTGAAGTGAAGCGTCTGTCAGACAAATGTCGCTTCGTGTGCATCGCTGCACACATTTCTGTTGTTCCTGTGTTGCCCTCACTTCACCATCTTTCATAAGCCTAGTCAGTTTTCTCACCAGGTCATGTTTTCTAGCCAGTCAGCCCAGTGTCCTTAAGTTCTCATCTCTTCGCTGCTTTATCCTCCCTGCATGACAAGTTTGACCTGCAACTCAGGTGGATTTAGGCTTCCTCTTATCTTCCTCTGCTTTTCTAGTCTCCATTCCTGTTTTCATCACTCTCAGCAGTTGATCATATCTCATACTTTCAAATTACGATTTAAAACTTTTTTTCTGTTTATTTAAAAAGAAAAAAGAAAGAAAATAAAAAAACCTTTCTTCATTGGAATCTTATTCCAGGAAAAGTTTTTAACCAAACACGAGGCCTTGTGGCAAAGTAGATATTAAGGTTACTTAGACTATGGGCCTAGGTAAAGCGACGATGCTGTTCTGTCAGCTGGCCTTCCCATTCTGCCACACCCAGGGTGGATGGTCATCTACCTTAAGAAAGGAAGATAACTCTACTGAGAATGTATAGTGGAACTGTTACCTTTGTTGTAAAAAGTATGTCCCATTTATACATCATTTGGTCTTTTTTTCAGGATCATCTACCCTTTGGTACAGACCAAAAAGCAAGTAGTAATTGGACAGGTACATTAAACTTTATTTTTGATACATTACTTTTGAACTTGAATATAAATCTAGTAACTTGGCTTAAAATATGCTGTGTTTAGCTTAGGAAAATTTTAGTGAAAAGTGTAATCGCCTAGTATATCATATATTGAAGTATATCATATCTAGTTCTTAGCTTATGTCTTGATTTTTTTATTGAGCCTTTTTTCTTAATTCATAATTGAAGACAGTTTCTAAAATGGGTGGTTAGGGGGAAAAAGAACTTTAAAAGGTTTTAAAAAAAATTCATTCTACCAATTTAAAAAACAGTATTTTCACTTTGTCTTCTTTGCCCAAATGGAAAGTACTTGATTTTGAATTTTAATTAAAAGCATTCAAAGAGTAGAAGAAATAGACCAGTGATGAGTTACTAAAATAGGTGAATAGCAAAGTATAAAAACAATAGAGGTAAAGATTAAGTTAATTTTAAAAACGTTCACATAATTGGTAGCTAGAAGTTTAAAAATGTATTCATTAATTCAACAAATAATTTTTAGATATCTTTCATGTACTAGATATATGCTCGGTGTACCATGTTTTGGGAAAGCAGATATAGTCCCTGCTAGGTCTAAAAAATAGAAATTCCTTGCAGAATAATTCCACCAGGTAAATTTTATTCTTTGATCTCATGTGCATATATTTTAAAAGTGTATTTCTGTCTCTTAATTCATTGTTTAAGATAGAGTAGTGAACAAGAATGGCTGGTTAATATTCAGTAACTAATAACATCATTTTTTTCTAAAATTGGCCTTTTGAAGATTAAAAGCATAAACCTTTGAATAGAAGGTAATTCCTCTGTGTGTAATTGTAATACCCTAATGCTATCAAATTGTCAATCTTTTCTGGGGGAAAAAAAAAGTTTTTTTTAAGAGTATTTAGAAACCCTCTGGTGAGGCAGGAAAGCAGAGCAGCAGAGGGGCTCTGAGGTCAGACTCTCTGGGTCACACCCCAGATTTCCAGCGTGAAGCTCAGTGTTTGGATTTATCGAGGAGATTACCTAAAGGTAAGGTTGAAACTAATCTTTTGCAAAGACATTTCCCAAATAAGCTTTCCAAGATTATTTTTACATGTCTTTTTAGAGTAACTGTAGCACCACAGCTGGACTAGCACGCAGTAGAGCCTTTCACGGAGAGACCACCAGAGTGGTAATACCGGTTCCTGGGGTCCGAGGATTTTTATATTTAGTGTGTATGATTTACTGATTTATAATAAGGAGAGAAAGGGAATCCTTCCTTGAGAAATACAAATCAGAATCAGTCTGGTTTTTCTTTGCTCAATGGGTGCTTAACCATACATAAAAGATGGTCTTCCAGTTTTTTGTGGGGGTTTTTATTGGTATTATTATTAAAAATTAATAATGTGTGGTATTTTAACATTTAAGTTTAAAATTATTCATGAAAACTTTAAGATGTTTTGGAGAGAAAAGAATTAACCAAACTTCAAAAATTTTTTCTGTCAAATTCCATAGACTGAGGAGACTGGTAGGCTACAGTCCATGGGGTCGCAAAGAGTCGGACACGACTGAGCGATTTTACTTTCACTTTTAATTCACTTAGGACAGCCGTATGTTTTACTTGCTGGTTTGTTTTAAAAGGTGAAATGTTGATCTGAAAGTTGTACAGCACTTTCTCTGAAATACTCCGCTAGGATGAGTAATTTGACCTGGTTTAATGTATAGGAAAGTGCCTGTGCTGTAAGTGTTGAATACATGTTCTTTCTTACTATTATCAAAACCATTACTGTTACATCATTTTCCTCCCATTTTCTTACCAGCCATAATCAGTCATACCAGTGACTCTTTTGTTACAGTTGACAGCAAACTATTAACAATGTTTAATCTTCTTAGCTAAAGTAATCAGTTAATAACTTATTTGTATTCTCTCGCTTTCTTAAAGGAACTTGGGGCAGTCCACAGACATACACACCATGAAGCTTGTTAATAAGTAATGACATACCAGAGTACTTAAGTTTTCTAAAGTGAATATAACAACTCTAAGTGTACCTAATAAACTTAGTCACTTTCATAATACTATTTATCAGAAAATTAGCATGTGAAAAAAATTCGAGGTGGCAGACAGCCATATGTTTAGATACTTTATCTGAAAGCAGTTCTGTTGCAAATTTTTTAAGAGCTAATTCTCTGGAGATTGATGAGGTCCCTCTTCACTAGTAGGGGAAGAATGGCCCTGAAACAGGTTTCCAGCAGCAAGTGCTTTGGTGGACTGCAGAAAGTTTTTGAACATGACAGGTAAGTACAAAGAGGATACAATTTTAGATCTCTCTCTGCTTCCACCTACTTAAATCTTTAAATAAGCCCATGAAAGATCACGGTTGCATGAATAACTGTTCACATAGAAAACCTGTGGTTTTTATCAAATTTATCTTACCTAGTTTTGACATTGGTGATAGTAATAAGATATTTACTTGTAAATTACATATAAATTTCATATTTATACAAAAAGAGAATTAAGGATGTGGTCCATTTCAGTGTCTGTGAGCAAACATGTAGTTTAAGATCTTTAGATTTGTTATTTCATACATTTCTTTAGAAACAATTTTTCTTTTAAAAATTTTCGTGCTATATTGAGGGTATTACATTTATTCTTTTAATTCATTCTTCTCCAGATGACTGTGTACCATGTACAGCATAAGCTCAGGTTGATTAGTATGCTAAATTGGCCCTGTTCTTTCTTCAAGGGCTAGGGGCTATACCCTAAAATGTTGATGAGATCACTTATTCTGGACGTTAAATCACTTGTTTTACATTTCTTTGTGACTAATGAGGGGCAATTTTTTTTTTGATGTCTGTTAAAATTATAGTGTTGAACTGAAGTGCAAAATGAAATTTGCTGTCTATTTACCACCAAAGGCAGAAACTGGAAAATGCCCTGTGCTATATTGGCTGTCTGGTAAGTGTTATGCATTTGAGTTTTGTAAAGGGGTTTCTTTTTCTTTTTTCCTGGCTTATCTTACTCTTCCATCTTGACTTTTTGGTGTGTTTTCTTAACCATCTATAAAAAACTTTAGGAGCCTATAGTCTGCTCTTACTTTATCCTGAGAACAGTTTCAAACCTACTGAATTACATTTCTTTTATTACTTCTTTTTCATGTCTGTGTTGTTATTGTGTAATTGCTAAGTCATGTTGGACTCTTTTGCGACCCCATAGACTGTAGCCCTCCAGGCTCCTCTGTCCATGGGATCTCTGGGCAAGAATTCTGGAGTGGATTGCCATTTCCTTTTCCAGAGGATCTTCTCGACCTAGGGATCAAACCTGTGTCTCCTGCATTGGCAGGTTGATTCTTTACCACTGAGCCAACCAGGGAAATCTACTTCTTTTTCAGTTAGACCACATAATTTAGCAGAAAATATAAAGTTCTAGACTCATTGGCAAAAGCTTAGAAAACTTATTTAGTTTGTGCCTAAACCAAACATTTCTTAGAGTCTTTACCACTCAAATAGAACAATGTTAGGTAAAAGCAGGATACCTGTGATATGGTAATTAGAAACCACAGACAAGTAACTTCTTACAGCATTCTCTAGAATGTTTGAATTGGACCCGGATCTTCTCTGGCAACAGTCTGGAACATCCCAGAAGACTTCTTCTTAAACACTGGTGAATATCAGACTATCCAGTGGATTGTGAGAGCTCTTTCACAAGATCCTGGCACTTCATCTTTAGAAGCAAACATTTTAAGAGACTCATAGAAAACCAAATTATGTCATAGAGTTGTATTGTTGTTTCTTTAAAATTGCTTCTTATGACTTTGATTTACTAAATCCTCCCTTAATGTATGTTTTCTCACCAAATTATCAGTCTTTGAGAACTATGTTTCATTTTAAAAGGTAAAAATTAAGTACCTACATAATTTTAACTCAGCTTCACTTTCACTTTTCACTTTCCTGCATTGGAGAAGGAAATGGCAACCCACTCCAGTGTTCTTGCCTGGAGAATCCCAGGGATGGGGGAGCCTGCTGGGCTGCCATCTATGGGGGTCACACAGAGTCAGACACGACTGAAGCGACTTAGCAGCAGTAGCAGTTCTCTTCTTAGTACACTGAGAAATTCAAAGATGATTAGTCTAAATTTTATTGCTGAGAACTACTTGTATATAAAAATATCTTAGTATTATGATGACCATAATATTATCTCACTGTGAACATTTATGCTTTGATGCAGGAATAGTATTAACATACTTGATAACACGCCATTGGGATTGTCATAGCATTTGGTTTATGCACCATATTGCCATTCTACAGTTTGAAAAATTCTGAATTCCCAAACACATCTAGTCCAGAGGATTTCTGTAATTGAAATTGTAGTCCATGACTTTGAAAAGGCAGCTAAAGGATCATTTAACCTAAGACAATTCTTAGATTGATACTGTTACAAATTTTATGAGAAGAGAAACTTTAGTGTCTTTTTCAGCATGATTTCTTTAAAAAAAAAAAAAAACAAAAAAAAACCTTTTTAATAGTAAGTAAGGAGATCAGTCCTGGGTGTTCATTGGAAGGACTGATGTTGAAGCTGAAACTCCAATACTTTGGCCACCTGATGCAAAGAGCTGACTCATTGGAAAAGACCCTGATGCTGGGAAAGATTGAGGGCAAGAGAAGGGGATGACAGAGGATGAGATGGTTGGATGGCATCACTAACTTGATGGACATGGGTTTGGGTGGACTCCGGGAGTTGGTGATGGACAGGGAGGCCTGGCGCGCTGCGGTTCATGGGGTCGCAAAGAGTCGGACATGACTGAGCGACTGAACTGAACTGAGCTTATTTTCTTGTGTTGTTAAATAAAGCTTATAAGCCGTTTACAGTATATCATGAGATAACAATATTTTTGATCTTTAGGTTTAACTTGCACAGAACAAAATTTTATATCAAAATCTGGTTACCATCAAGCTGCTTCGGAACACGGCCTTGTCGTCATTGCCCCAGATACCAGCCCTCGTAAGTGTTCTTATTCCAGAGATCCTTTGTAAAAGTATAAATCTTGAAGACTAAGTTACAAGCAGAGTAACATGTACACAATTTATTTTGTATTTTTGCTATTTACTAATCTTTCAGGCAACATCATGACTCTAAAATACCATACTATATATTTTCCTCACTGAATTTTACTAACAGTTTTGCTACTCCCATTTTATAGATTGACACTTTAAAACAGAGACTGAGCAACTCAATTAATCTTTATCATCTTGGCACTAGTACCAAAATAACTTACAATGCAGAGGAAATAATTTTTTGTTCCTTGGGTAGCCTGTCTTGTCATGTAGTAATTTTCTTATTTCTGTTAGTCATCAAGCAGTCATGCAGCTAAACAAATATTAGTTTTAATACAAGTGATTATAATGTATACGTTAGAGAAATGAAAATATCAGGTATTTGAGAATTCAATCCATCAGATAGTTGAAACTTGTTTTGTGACCCTGGAAGGGTCAGGAAATGGAATTTAAATGGAAGCTAAAACTATCTGGAAGTTGAATGACCGGCCTTGGGAAGCAGTGCATTTCCTTTCACAGTCCCTATGATACAACAAGTAAAACATGTCTCACGGGAAATGTAATAAAATGTTTAATTCAGAAGGGCATCAAAAATATAAAATGTCTCCAGAATAAACTTTTAAAATAAGGTTTATTTTTAAGTAAAAACCATAAAAAATTCTTAATGATCATTAGTGGGAAAGTGCCATGTTCCTGGATGAGCAGAGACTCTTACAAAGAGGTCATTTCCATCCAATTACGTATCACTATGATTTTATTCGAAATCTCAGTGGTTGACTTTACTTTGCCAACAAAGGTCCGTCTAGTCAAGGCTATGGTTTTTCCAGTGGTCATGTATGGATGTGAGAGTTGGACTGTGAAGAAAGCTGAGCACCGAAGAATTGATGCTTTTGAACTGTTGGAGAAGTGTTGAAGTGTTGGAGAAGACTCTTGAGAGTCCGTTGGACTGCAAGGAGATCCAACCAGTCCATTCTAAAGGAGATCAGCCCTGGGATTTCTTTGGAAGGAATGATGCTAAAGCTGAAACTGCAGTACTTTGGCCACCTCATGTGAAGAGTTGACTCATTGGAAAAGACTCTGATGCTGGGAGGGATTGGGGGCAGGAGGAAAAGGGGACGACAGAGGATGAGATGGCTGGATGGCGTCACCAACTCAATGGACGTGAGTTTGGGTGAACTCCGGGAGATGGTGATGGACAGGGAGGCCTGGCACACTGCGATTCATGGGGTCGCAAAGAGTCGGACACTACTGAGCAACTGAACTGAACTGATGATTTTATTCGAAATCCCAGTGGTTGACTTTAAACTGCATGCAAGTATATAAAATAAAACCTAATTAATTAAAAAGGAATGTAAGAAAATTCCACTGGCGGGATGGATAAATAGGAGAAACAGGATGGAATGATTCCAGAGTATATAAGAAGACATTTTCACTGTCAGCTCAAGATAGCGAATTGAGCACAAGTGTTTGTCCCCATTCTCTTCTGAGATCACAGTGGTACAGAGAACAAAGAAGTGTTGGGGTAGTGAGGAGGGTCATCAGAGAAGAAATTTCAACACATTTACGAAGGATAAAAAGAAGGTCGAAACCCTTTGACAGGTAAAACAGAGTGAGAATATGTTCAGAACACTTAAGATCTTCTAACATCAACAAAGAAAGACAGTGAATACCCCAGCCTGGAGGACCATGTCCTCCTTTTCCTACCTCATTGTCTGGAACTAGTCATAGGACCGCACTCGAGGGCAAGGACGTATGTGCGCCAAAAGGCCAGAGAGCTCACAGTGTCCAGTGAACAGCTCTGATGCAACTGAATATTCAGGTTCATTTTAAAGTGTATTATTAAACGGGGGCCATTACTAACAGAGAAGATGAAACCATGAGACTTTTCTTTAATTAGGTGGCTGCAATATTAAAGGAGAAGAGGACAGCTGGGACTTCGGCACTGGCGCTGGGTTTTATGTCGATGCTACTGAAGATCTTTGGAAAACTAACTATAGAATGTACTCTTACGTAACGAAGGAGGTAACTTAATTTACATTGTAATTATTAATCGATGACTGTGAAAGTTTGATTTTGGACACAAGGTCCTTCTAGTCTTTTAAACTAAGGTATGGTATTGTTGAATCTGTTTGGTATATGTGATATGATGTCCGACTCTATGCGGCCCGTGGACTGGCCCACCAGGCTGCTTAGTCAATGGAATTTTCCAGGCAAGAATATAGGAGTAGGTTGCCATTTCCTACTCCAGGGGATCTTCCCGACCCAGGGATTGAACCCACATCTCTTGCGTCTCCTGTGTTAGCCACCAGTGCCACCTGGGAAGCCTATTTAGTATATATTTACTAATTAACCTTTGTAAAGATTCCCAAGTTTACTGGTACTATACTCCTATTTTCTCAATAGGAGAATACTCCTATTTTCTACAATAGGAGTATTCTCCTATTCTCAATAGAATACTCCTATTTTCTACAATAGGAGTATTCTAAATTCACTTAAGTACAATTTTAAGGAATTTAATAATTATTTTGATACCTGTTTACATTGACCAGGTTATACAAAGCAAATAGTATATGAAAACACTTCGCATTTCTCTGGTAGTTGGTTCATTCAGACATATTCACAGGGATTAATCATAATCAGAAAGGATAAGTGGTAAAGCATTGCTTCTATTAATAATATTTGTGTACAGTTTATGCATTTTTCTAAGTTTTATATGATTTTAACAATGTCCACATCATAAAAATTCAGAACTAATAGTATAAAATTTTAATCATGTGTAATTCTGTCACCCCAGACAACTATATTTTGGTATATTCCAGACTTTGTTTTATGAGTAGTTTTCATATAATTGTGAAACATTTTTATCTTATTCTTTTTTAGTTATAGAAAACAAATATTTTATAATATTCTGATCTATTTGTAACATAATTTTAAGAATTGGATAGTATTCCATCGTATGCCATGATTTACTTTTTTCTAATGGAGCTATTATATCTTTACATATGTTTTTTACCATAATGTTTATTACTGCATTGATTATCTTTGTGTATAACTTTTTCTACCCATAAGAACTTTTCCTGTAGAATAGATTCCAGGAAGTGAAATTATTGGATCAAAGTTTAGAACATTTTGAAGTTTCTTTCTGCATTATCGTCTTAAATTTGCTTTCTAAGTGTGATGTATCATATATTCTCCAGTGATATATAATCATTGTCTATCCTGCATTTTTAAAAAATCTTTACGGTGTAAACCATTTTAAGACTGTGATTTGGAAGTATTGATTTTTTTTATACAACTTTGAAAGAGTCTAAACTTCCTTATCTCATATCTTCTGTCCCACCATTAAATTCTCTCTAGCTTCCCCAACTTGTAAATGACAATTTCCCAGTGGACCCCCAAAGGATGTCTGTTTTTGGCCACTCTATGGGAGGCCATGGAGCTCTGATTTGTGCTTTGAAGAATCCTGGAAAATACAAAGTAAGATTACCTAAGCTTCTAGTGACAGATATTTCTCTTGAATAATATAATATTAGGAACTTACAGAGATTGAAATTAGATACTGTTGTTTAGTATTGGAACTAAACTTTTCTAGTGTTGGGAATTTCAAGAGATTGTGGGGGAAGACTATTAAATTGACCATACAATATATGCTGCAGACTCAAAAGAATAGGCCTTGTATCCCAGTGTTTTTTCATTGGTCTGCCAGAGGTATTATCAAGAAATTTTCATTGCTTCTATTCAAACTATAGTTTTCTAGGCTCTTTTTTTCTAAAAGTTAGTCTTGACTAATGTTATTATGGCAGTATATTATCATTTACCTATATTTTTACCAAGAATATTCTCACATAAAGTTTACTCTGATTTTCCATTGTTTTAAGTGGAAAAACTGAGTAGAAATTCATCATAAACTTCATTTGTGCCTTATTTAATGAAAATGTAATGTACTGCTTGGTTGCTTTAGCAATTATATTTTATTAGCTCTTTGAATAGAACACAAAGGATGATGGATCTTGGAGAGGCATATAATCTAAGCTCATAGTATAGCAGAAGAAAACTCGTTCACAGGGACTTTCATGACAAGTCAGAGTTTTTAAGCAAGTTGCAAATATCTGTGCATAGTCAACTTACAAAAATATAACTTGTTTGTAAATTTTATTTTATTTTTGTGCCTTAAGTCTGTGTCAGCATTTGCTCCACTTTGCAACCCAGTGCTCTGTCGTTGGGGCAAAAAAGCCTTTACCGGATATTTGGGAACAGATCAAAGTAAATGGGAGGTAGGTACTGGATGGCTGTCTTAAACTCATTCATAAGTTTTCAAATTTGTTGAAAAGCTGCACTACAGACATTCTATTCCTAACTTATTCAAGTAAGGATCCAGGGTCCCTTGCATTGCAAGCAGATTCTTTACCATCTGAGCCACCAGGGAAGCCCAAACATCCAGAGCTAAAACTAATTAACAAAAGTGAATACATATACCAATAACACCACCCATGAAGGATCTTTTTTAAATTGTATTGAATTATGGCAGATATTCTGAGGCTACATCTTTTTTCTGCTAATGATTAATTTATATGTTTATTTTCTAAATTAACATTATGAAAAATAGCCCCTATTACTAAATTTAGACTTATCTCTTAACTATGTGCTCGATTGTATGGTAAGAACCAGGAGGCCTGGGTTTTTATTTTGTGTATCTGTTTCAAAATCTAGTGTCTCTCAGGTTTAGATTTTTAATTCTAGGCTTAACAGCCTTTAAACATAGATACTGTGTATGTAATGTACATTTATGAGTCTATTTACAACAGCGAGATTGCTTTTTAAAGCATAAGAGCAGATGCTTCTAGATGAAAATAAACAGGCCCTTTTTTCCAAGACTGTGCAGAAATGGGCTATTTGAAAACTCCTGCCAAGAATTTGAATATTTTGCAAATGAGCTCATCACCATGCGCTTGTTAGCAAGTAGCAGATACTTGAGTTGGGGGGGTGGTGGGGAAACCTTTTTTGTCTCATTGCTGTTTATTCAAAATCATTTACACATGGACCCCTATTTTACTTAAGTTTGGTCATTGAAATTCTAACAGAATTGGAAAGTTAATCTCTTAGTCACTAGATTAAAGTTTTGTTTTGCTTAGGCCTAGGTTTTCATTAGGTTGGAGGAATGCCAAAAATTGTTACTATTAGTTACTTGGAGAACAACGCATTGACAATGCTTGTGCATCAGTAGTTTGAGTTTTCACCATATGCAGTGTTTGTGTGGAGTTTTGAAATCTTCTGTCAAGAAGGTGATGATCCTTTCCTGCCCACAGGGGCCTTATGGTCTAATAGAAGATTTGAGTGAAAGACCAACTGATAGAGAGAAGTAGGGGAGGGGTAGCCTATAAAGGAACGTGTATCGTTTTTCTCCAAGTGGCAGTAGATTTTACTGTCTTAATTATGGGGTGTTTAGGCCAGCATTTAATTTACTCTTGGAAGAAGGAGGCTATGCAGAATTATGAACTCATAGAACTTTACACTAGTTGGACTTTGTATGTTTCCTTTCACTCTCCTTTTAAGACTAAAGAAAGCAAGTCTGAAAAAGCATGATACTTTAGAAGGGAAAATCTTTTGTTTGTCTTGATCAATGCATCAGTGTGGTTAGTGAATATACATGGGTGATCAGCATTTAAAGATGGATGGTAAAATAGAAAATTGTAACTAGTGGCAGCTCCTCAGATACTAAATTTGAGTTGTTAACATGATTCAGATTATTCAAGTCTTCCTGAAAGTTCCTGGAGATGGTAGATATTTGGTGGTTTTCAGCAGATAGCAAAAGAGAGATTTATGTCTGGAATTAGTCAAAAAGCAGAAACAAAAATAGACTGCTTATTTGAAATAGTTAGAAGAAATAGTCAATTTGTGAAAGGATTTACAAAGGAAAAATATCAGGGTTTTTGAAGTTGAGAAGTGGTTAATAACCTTGATGATTTAGAAGAAAAAAGGTTACACAATGAAGAATACTTGAGATATAAAATCCTTGCTGTTGGTCTAGGACTGCTTGAAAGTAAGGAAGAGGCTGTAATGAGAATAGCATTCTGAAGACCTTATAAATAAAAACCAGACAAGCCAACTTAATCAGCCTTAGAGCTTGAATGACTTAAAATTTCTATTCGGTTCTAGTATAGGATATTCTGAAGAATATCTTTCTGGCGCTTGGGAATTTACTTTTCATTATTTCTCCTCTTTTTATAGGCTTATGATGCTACCTATCTTGTGAAGTCCTATCCAGGTCCTCAGCTGGATATACTAATTGATCAAGGGAAAGAGGACGAGTTCCTTTCCGACGGACAGTTACTGCCTGATAACTTCATAGCTGCCTGTACAGAAAAGAAAATCCCTGTTGTTTTCAGATTGCAAGAGGCAAGTACCAGGAAACCTTACCTTGCTCTAAATTCATTATTAAAAAAACAAGATTCCATAGTATTTTTTAAATTTTATTTTAGAATTTGAAAAGGTACCTCTAGTTAAGATATTTTCTAATAAGACAAAGTGAAAACCTTCCTATTAAGTCAATGATATCTAAGACCAGATTACAAAGAAATAGGAATGCTTTTGGCAGTGAAAAGGATTTACAATTTTCTGTCCTACTGTAAGATCAGTAAATAGCTCAAAGTTTGATGCTTGGGTGGTACTTAATCATCAACATTATCGGGTGTCTTTCTTTACACATGCAGCTGTTGTTGCAGTCAAATAAAAAGACAAGCTTACACCTTAATTTCTCTTCTCTTTAGGTACACATCTTAGCCTCGGAAGCTGTGTATTGTCTGACACACACATATGCACTATATATTGAGTTAGATACTAACCTATCTGTTGAGCTGCTTTCTCGTTGTTTGAGAACTATTACTGGATTTTGATTGGTTTGCAGATTTTCCTTTTTCCTTGGCTAAAATACTTTTGACTATTCACTACTCACCTAACTCTATGCTAATATAGTTATAATTAAAGAAATTCTGCCTTTATTTTTTAAAAAATTATATAATCACACACTTCAGAACATAATATAAACAAAATTTTTCTTTCAGGATGAAAAATGAACCCTGAAAATTATACATGGCCAGGCTTTTTAAAAAGATTTTTATTCATGTTTATGGGTAATATGCCATATGGATAATATGTTTATGGGTAATATTCCAGGCACATTGATCTAAAACTTATAATGATAAGTGTTACCTAGATCACTCCAGTGTTCTTGCCTGGAGAATCCCAGGGATGGGGGAGCCTGGTGGGCTGCCGTCTATGGGGTCCCACAGAGTCGGACACGACTGAAGCGACTTAGTAGTAGTAGTAGATCAATGTGTAAGCTTACAAAACTGTTTTCACAGCATTAACTCATTTTATCCTTATATGACCAGATGAGAGACCATTCCTATCCTGTCCACCTGTTTGGGTTTTTTTTTTTTTTACTTTTTTTCAGCTTTTTTTTTTTTATTGTGGTAAAATAACCACAATACCACATAAAATTTACTACCTTAACTCTTTTTAAGTGCAATTTCAGTGGTGTTAAATACATTCATAATGCCCTGCAGCTTTCACCATCATTCCTGTCCACAATTCTTTTCATCTTGTAAAACTGCAACTCTGTTCCCATTAAGCACTAACCCCCCATCCCTCCCTGCCCCCAATCCTTAGCAGCCACCATTTTACTTCCTGTCTCTGTGACTGCCCTGAGGATTTCCCATAAGTGGGCTCATACAGTATTTGTCTTTTTGTGACTAGCTGATTTCACTTAGCATAGTCCTCTTAAGGTTCATCCATGTTGTATCATGTGCCAGAATTTTCTTCCTTTTTAAGGCTGAATAATATTTCATCCTATACATATACCAGATTTTGCTTATTCAGTCATCTGTCAGTGAACAATGTAGGTTGCTTCCAAGTCTTAGCTATTGTGAATAATGTTTCTATAAACAGGGATGTGTAAATGTTTCCTGAAGATTCTACTTTTATTTATTTTGGTTATTATACCCAGGAGTGGAATTTATGGATCATGTGGTGATCTGTTTTTAATTTTTTGAGGATACTTCATACTATATTCCATAGCAGCTATACCACCTTACATTCCCATCAGCAGTGCACAAGGGTTCTAATTTCTCCACATCCTCCCCAACATTCCTTTTTTCTTTCTTGTGACTATCCATCATTTAAAAATAGAATTTTTTATTAATAGATTAATTTGAACATTTATTATCAGAATTACATGTTTTAGATCAATGATCAACCTTGAGAAACTTTATTATAAAGATAACAGTGTGTTTAATTTTATTAACTCTAGCTGTAAGTGATAGAACAAAGCGTGTTTTTCCCCAAATGACTTGAACTTCTTGGCAGTAGTGCTGTTGGTTGCCTCTTCTGCGTCCCTTGAGTTTATGCCAGGAAATTTTGTTGTTACCACTAACAGCGAAGTTTCAGCCTTGCTACAAAGACTGAAAAATTTCTAGAGTTTGTTATATAAGCAGCAGGGTTAGAACACTGATGAAATTCTTGAGGGGAAAAAATAAGTCAATTTATTTATTTCTAAAATGCCTATATCCCAAGCAACTGAAAAACGTAGTTGTCTGTGCTTAGTGAAGAGTCAAGACAAAGCATTCCTTTTCCTTTTTTATTTAAAGATGAGAAAGCATTGAAATCATCAGTCACAATTTTTAGCTCAGGCCCAGTTTTCTGTCCACTTTCCTTCCAGCATGGGCAGTTTGAGGGAACTGCACAGTGTGGAGCAGATCACGTTTAGGTTTGTTATAGCTGAATGAGCAGCACAATGTTCATACCTCGGCAGTGGCTCCAGAGAGGCAACTTTGCAGAGTTTGAAGCCAACTTCGGTTGACTTCAGACTACCTCAGGTCTGAGGGACTTACTATCTGCTTTATCGTTAGGGTTTCCCAGGTGGCTCAGTGGTAAAGGATCCACCTGCCAATGCAAGTAGACGCATAAGACACTGGGTCAATCCCTGGGTTGGGAAGATCCCCTGGAATAGGAAATGGCAACCCGCTCCAGTATTCTTGCCTGGAAAGCCTCATTGACAGAGGAGCTTGGTGGACTCAGTCTATGGGGTCGCAAAGAGTCAGACATGAATAAGCATACACGCATACCTATTTTCGATCGGGTCCATTTTTTTATCAGAAAACTGGCAGGTACCACTTGGTACTATGCTTTACAGGTTTTGTGGCCTAAAAATCATGGGCATATTTGACCTCTTAACAAGAGTTACATGGGTGCCAAGTGCTTGTCTCCTCCTTTCTTTATGTAAGAAACTGTCCTTCAGCTCTAAATTAACTGGGACTGGTCTAATCATTGAGTGATGTGAAACCAAATAATTCCAAGGCTCAGCCTTAATTTTGACAGCATTCCTGTCAGATTCACTTCTGCAGTTTGGCCACTGAAAATAGAAAACAGATGGCTTTTAAGTTTCTTTGATGATTTTAAAGTAGAACTCTTTATTAACTGGTCTACCCAAGATATGCTTTGCATACGGCTGGAAGTTAGAGATTGAGAACGTTTACTGATTCATCAAAACCTTAGGGATTTTACCTTGTTCCCTGAAATTCAGGTGATATTTTTTATTAGGCCCAGTTTTGTTTCTTCAATGCTTAGAAAAATTCATTTTTCTTCCAATCAGACCATTTGCTTGATCAGGTTAAACTTTCTTAGACTCTTATCTTCCCTGGTTTATTCTCTTTTATATTTTAATTGCCTCTGGCAGGGTAAGGGCTGTCCTAAAAATTACCTGGTTTTTAACACCTTTAAGTTCTTCCATTCCTATTTTTAATTTCTTTTTCCCTTGAAAGGTACTTACTTTGTACTCAGAGGACACCTTCAGGAGGGTTGCTTCTCCTTTTGCCACTGATCACCTGTCACTGATTTTATTTAACCAGATAGAAATCTGTTTCAACTCAATTACATTTTCTCTCTGCAGCATGGTAGTTTTTAAAAGTTTACTGACGTTTTACCCAATTTGGTTTATTGCTGAGAGATGTCAGCATTTAATTAATTATTCCTTTTTCCTCAGCTGTAGTAGGCTTTTACTGCACAGGAGGTCAAATTCTTAATGTGATTTATCATGGCCCTGTTTAACTTCCCAGGATAGGGCATTTGGCTGTTCACATGTTCTTTCCCTGTATTGTTTACATGTGCTTATTTTGTATCTTAGCATTTCCTTATCGGTGGTAGTGTGTTTCCTTTGGGATTTGGAACTTCTTGCCTGTGTTCCTAAACTCTCTAAATTCTGAGTCTTTTATGTCCTTGTTGATAGGACCACATGTTTACTCTGTGCATTTAATTAATGTGTTATTTCTTTTCTTTGCATATATTAATAGCATTTAGAAACTAGGCTATGCAGAATGTTTCTTTTTTTTTTCTTTTTACATTTTTGCTATTCTTTTTTCAGTGAAAATATTGAAGTACAAGTGTAATAAGCTTTACTTTGATTAGAAACCGTTCACATATGGTGATAGTTTAATTATTTACAAGCAAATTAAGTGACATGCAAGATATATTTAATGTCCCTTTACTGACTTTTCTGAATGGTAAATAAACATCATCTCTCTGTTTTGTCTTCTAGGGTTATGATCACAGCTACTACTTTATTGCAACCTTTATCGCTGATCACATCAGACATCATGCAAAATATCTGAATGCATGAAAAACTTCAGATAAGAGAATCTCTTCAGGATTATAAAATTGTAATAAACAGAATTGCAAGGAAATAAGATTTTAAAACTTTGGATTTCATAATGCTAAAAATGCTTCATTCTGTAGTTGAATCACTCACTGAATAAATATATCAAATCTGCTTCTGATTTTTAAAGTTACTTTACCAGTGTTCATTTGGGAAATATTTGATACTTAACAGCTTTTTCAAGATCATTTGGAAATGATTCAGAGGCATAGGCTGTCTTTTTCCGTATTGTTTTGTATCTAGTGTCTAACAACTGCTTGGCTTCTAGTGGTCACTGAGTTGAATATTTGTTAGTTGGTGAATACAGAAATAGACTCAGAAAGATTAAGTGAATTTCCCATCATTACAGTTATTTGTGGGAGAGCTAAGATAGAAGTCAGATTTCCAGAACCCAGTCAACTATATTTCTTATCTGTTGAGTCAAATGGATTTGTGGACATTGGTTTATGGACCTCTCTCAAGAGACAAGAATTAAATACTAGATTAGATCTGAAATTCGATAAGGAAACTTGTTTCATATGTTACTGTGAAAGATATTTTCCTTTAATTACATGCAGAAATGTAACTTGATAAACTCGGCCAAGAAAAGTAATGATTCTCCTTGTAAGTACCAGAGTGTGTTCCTTCGAGAACTTAATGGACACACTTTTGAAACATGATAGGTGAATTCTGGTTGTTTTAAAAGAAATATATTTCTCTGTTAAAGAGCACAAAAGTTATACATTTTAAACATTCAAGAAGAGTGCATATTACATGGTAATAGAGGAAGACATCAAGTTTTTAAAATTATAAAATAAGTACTGTGTAAATGTGAATTAGACTAAACTTTTTTAAAATTATCACTATTTAAATATCAGTATTCAAGATTGAACCCTACAATGAACTACACCCAAATGGTTCTAAGTCTTAACAAATTTGTGTCCTCTAATAAGAAAAAAATTTTAATTCACAAATTTTTTCATGTAGATAATTCCTTTATAAAGAAAAATAATTGTGTGATCCTAAGATCTTTGTATTTGTTGAGGATTTAACCAAAGAAGCAGAACTATTGGTAGACATGTACATTAAAAGACATTTTAGAAGGAATTTGCTGTGTCATTGTGGGGGTTGGCCAACTGAGTCTGAAATCCATGAGACTTGGAAGGGAAGGGAAGGGAGGGAAGTGCAAACAATGAAGTGCCAGCGGGAGGGGAATTTCAGGAGCAGGGACTCCGTGGGCAGGGCTGAGGCCATTGTCCACAGCTGGAGTTTCTTCTCTCTCAGCTTCAGCCCTTAATCCTGCTTTTATATACCTTCTGAGTAAGGCCCACCAGATAATCCAGAATAATCTTCCTTATTCAAAGTCAGTTAATTCGGGAATTTGATCATGTCTGCAAAAATCCCTTCATAGCAATAGCTAGATTAGCGTTTAAGTGAATTACTAGGGACTATTATCTTACAAATTGTCACAACATTATAAAAAAATCATCACTTTGCTGTTTTGCAGGGTAAATGCAAAACATTCAAATACTCAGTAAATAATTGCCAACATATAGCCAATGGTAACCAGTAACGACAAAACCCTTCAATTACAATACAGAATTGACCATTAAGGATATATGGGGAGCCAATAAATTGGAACTTGCTTTGATGTGTCACAAATACTGGCCGGGGGACGAATGAATGCTTATATATAAGAATATTCTTATATACTTGTATGATGTTTCCCCTACCAGAAAAAAATCCCAGTCTCTCATATAATAAGGAACCATTTCCATGACTTTATAATAGCAAATAACCTAAAAATGAACTCCTAATACTAATTTTGTGTGCTTCTGACAGTCACCTGACAGAAGGAGGCAAAGGAATTGACTCATTTCCCGGATCACTGTAAATGTAAAAGCTCTCTTTAATCTCCCTTTAACGAAACAAAACAATACAGTAAAGCCACCATTACTAGTAGAGGCAAGCCATGAAATGGGTGGAGGTGCTTGCAGAATGGGTATCTGACAGAACCTGAATCTAGAATGTATAAAGAACTCCATAAATTAATTATTTAAAAGATAAGCCAACAGAAAAGTAGGCAAAATATTCGATTGGGTACTTATCAAAATGGGATGTAAGTATGATTAATAAATACATGAGAATGTGTTTAACTTCATAAGACCAGGGAAATGCAGACAATGAAGTGCCACTGTACACCTCCCTGAATGGCCACAGTTGGGAGAAATTGCAAGTGTTGGCCTGGCGGTATGGTGGCCTGCTAATGGGAGTGTAGCTGGCAGAGTCTGCTGAGATCCAGCATAATGTCCAGTCATATCCAACTGTTCTCGAGCCCATGGACTGTGCACGCCAGTCTTCCCTGTCATTCACTGACTCCCAGAGTTTGCTCAAACTCATGTCCATTGAGTCGATGATGCCATCCAACCATCTCATCCACTGTCACCCTCTTCTCCTCCTGCCCTCAATCTTTCCCAACATCAGGGTCTTTTCCAGTGAGTCAGCTGTTTGCATCAGGTGGCCAAAGTACTGGAGCTTCAGCTTCAGCCTCAGTACTTCCAATGACTATTCAGGGTTGATTTCCTTTAGGATTGATTGGTTTGATCTCCTTGGTGTCCAAAAAATTCAAAGGGTCTTCTCCCAGGGGCCCCCCTGGTAGCTCAGGTGGTAAAGAATCTGCCTGCAATGCAGGAGATGCTGGTTCGAATCCTGGATCAGGAAGATCCCCTGGAGAAGGGATAGGCAACCCACTCTAGTACTATGGCCTGGAGAATTCCACGGACAGAGGAGCCTAGCAGGCTACAGTCCATGGGGTCCCAAAGAGTCAGACATGACTGAGTGAACTTCACTTTCACTTTCTCCAGCACTACAATTCAGAAGCATCAGTTCTTCAGCACTCAGCCTTCTTTATGGTCCAACTCTCACATCTGTACATGCCTACTGAAAAAACCATAGCTTTGACTATATGGACTTTTGTCAGCAATGTGATGTCTCTGCCTCTTAATGTGCTGTCTAGGTTTGTCATAGCTTTTCTTCCAAGGAGCAAGCACCTTTTAATTTTGTGGCTGTAGTCACTGTCCTCAGTGATTTTGGAGCCCAAGAAACTAAAGTTTATCACTGTTTCCATTTTTTTTCCCATCTATTTGCCATGAAGTGATGGGACCACACGCTATGATATTTGTTTTTTGAAAGTTGAGTTTAAAGTCAACATAACGGCCCTTCCCAACAATCCCACCAGAGGTGTACCCAGCACAAACATGTATGTAAAACCTATATGGGAATGTTCGTAGCAGCACTGCTCATAATATCCCAAATCTGGAAAAAACCCAAATGCCCATCTACAATAGTATGCATAAAATCGGTGTATTCATACAGTGGAATATTCTACAATGAGATAAACATAAAATTAGATGCAGCAACACAGTCTCAAACATTAAACACAATCTTTTTTTTTTTTGCCATACCACATGATATGGAGAAGGCAATGGCAACCCACTCCAGTACTCTTACCTGGAAAATCCCTTGGACGGAGGGGCCTGGTGGGCTGCAGTCCATGGGGTCGCTAGGAGTCGGACATGACTGATCAACTTCACTTTCACTTTTCACTTTCATGCATTGGAGAAGGAAATGGCAACCCACTCCAGTGTTCTTGCCTGGAGAATCCCAGGGATGGGGGAGCCTGCTGGGCTGCCGTCTATGGGGTCACACAGAGTCGGACGTGACTGAAGCAACTTACCAGCTTTCCAGCACATGATATATGGGATCTTAGTTCCCCAACCAAGGCTGGAACCAGTGCCCCCGGAAGTGGAAGTGCAGAGTCTTAACCACTGGACCACCAGGGAAATCCCTCAAACACAATCTTGAGTGGAAGAATCCAAGTACAAAATTATAAACTGTATATGTCATTATCTATCATTTCATATGAGAGTCCAAGCCAGGCAAATCTCATCTGTTGTGTTAGAAGTCAGGATGGGATTACTTCTAGCAGAAGGAGTATGGGGCCCTGGGCAGAGGTGGTTAGAGGGTAGCATACAAGGTCCTTCAGGGAACTAGAGATGCTCGCTTCATTTGGGTTAGTATATGAGCTTAGTATATGAGCATGTTTACTTGGCAAATTCATCAGGCCATACACTTAAGACTTATACACATTTTCATATGTGTTATACTTTAGTGAAGATTGTGTTAAAATCTCTTAAGTAGTCATGTTATAGAGATCATAAATATACTACTGCATGAAACAAAAGATTCTTGATGTTATACAAGAATGTTTATTTGGGAGAATACAGTTTTCAGTGGCCACATCATTTATGGAGTCAAATAATGTTATCTCACTTAGAAACCACTTAGAAGTGAAGGTGATGTGTGATGGCTTGTGAGCTCTCTGAATTTTGAATATGCAAGTGGAGCCCAGATAAAAATTATTTATTGAAATCTTACAGTGGAAAAATTCCAAACTGATATTTAAAAATATTTTTAATATGTGTAATAAACTGTGACAAGTAGACATGAATTTTTGTTTTGAAGAGTTCATAAACATTTCAAATTATCCAAACAGCTTTTTTACATATTCTCATCAGAAACAATGCTGTTCTTGTATTTGGCCCCAGTGAACATACACACTGGATGAGAGACAAGGTGGCTTTAGTTTTGATGGCTGCAGTCAACATTACTAACAAGAAATTTGTGCACATAGCATATTTTAAGTTGGAAAACATGAATTTTAAACACTAATGTTTAATAAATGTTGAAAGCCAGGAAGAAAAAACAGTGCTTACACCCATCCATGTCAACATCTTTATGAGTGTGTGTGTTTTTGGCTGTGCTGGGTCTTCATTGCAGCAAAAAGGCTTCTCCTTGTGGGGAGCAGGCTTCTCGAGTTGCAGCACACAGTCCTCTTGTTGCAGAGCACAGGCTTAGTTGCTCTGTGGCATCTGGGATCTTAGTTCCCCTGCTGCTGTTGCTGCTAAGTCGATTCAGTTGTGTCCGACTCTATGCGATCCCATAGACGGCAGCCCACCAGGCTCCTCCATCCCTGGGATTCTCCAGGCAAGAATACTGGAGGGGGTTGCCATTTCCTTCTCTAATGCATGAAAGTGAAAAGTGAAAGTGAAGTCTCTCAGTCATGTCCGACTCTTATCGACCCCATGGACTGCAGCCTACCAGGCTCCTCTGTCCCTGGGACTTTCCAGGCAAGAGTACTGGAGTGGGGGTGCCATCGCCTTCTCCTACCAGGGACCAAATCCACATCCCCTACGTTGGAAGGTGGATTCTTAACCACTGGACCACCAGGGAAGTCCCATGCACTTCTCACTTTCTTTACAGCCCTGAGAATTTAAGTTCTGATTCAAAAACACTTTAAAGATAGAATTATTATAATGATACTTTCAGAAAAAAGTTAACCTGATATGTCTCCTGCTTCCATAAGGTAACTTGAGCAGCTCATTTCATCCTTATAAGTCTGGATTCCTCATCT
This sequence comes from Bos indicus x Bos taurus, assembly GCF_003369695.1. Taxonomy (NCBI): domain Eukaryota; kingdom Metazoa; phylum Chordata; class Mammalia; order Artiodactyla; family Bovidae; genus Bos; species Bos indicus x Bos taurus. The sequence goes on along the minus strand of NC_040087.1, from coordinate 16,530,384 downwards.
GAAAATGTGTAGACAACAGCCCCTTCACCCTCTAACTCACAGAACCGTGGAGCATAGGAAGATAATATATCCGTATGAAATCACTCTCATCCCACCCAGATATTAGTAACAAATGCACTAGTGTCAGACGGAGAAGGCAATGGCACCCCACTCCAGTACTCTTGCCTGGAAAATCCCATGGACCAAGGAGCCTGGTGGGCTGCCGCCTTTGGGGTCGCACAGAGTCGGACACAACTGAAGCGACTTAGCAGCAACAGCAGTGTCAGAGGAGTCCTGAGTGAGATGTCCTGTCCTTAGAGATCACCCATAGGAATGTCATAGAGCTTCTGCCTTTGTTTATTTTCATTTCATTCCCTATTAAAATGTATATATTTTTCTATATGTCTTATAATATACATGATGCATTGGTAAATTAATATAGGCAACTGTAAATAATAGTTCATATGCTGAGGATGCCTATGCAAATATGAGACCCTCAGAAGTCCCCAGCTGCAACCTTTTGTGAAAAAAGAATTTGTGAGGACCAACACAGAGTATCTGCTGTGCCATTAATTTGTTTTTCTAAAAATAAAATACCTCCCTCCAGGAAGACATAGTTTGTATACTTCTTCACCTCCTTCAGTAGTCCTGGCCAGTCCAGGAGAAAATGTCCTTTGGGTCTTAAGAGATAATAAAAGGAATTTGGTTGTGTGTTCTGTTTGGCCTGATTCCAGGACTCCAATCCAAGGGCACTGATGCCTCCTTGCCTCTTTGGCATCAGGTGTCAGTCTTCTGCCTCTGGTGATACCTGATGAGTGGCAGCAGGTGCCGATGAGAAGCCAGCTCTTTCCCTTTAGGACGATAGCAGCATGTCCTCAACCAGTTAAGTCAGTGAACATTTATCGTATTGGGTTTGTTGGACAAATTCAAATATGAATAGAAAACGTGCTCTGGAGGAGGGAACTGAGTGAGAACTTTTTTTTTTTTTTTTTTTTCAAGATCATATTTCAGAAATCTTTCTGAAATCTAGACAGGTGTCCGTGTGTGTTTTACCCCTGCATGCGGAGTTATAATATTGAGCTCAGGCTGCTTCAGTGGTGGATTCAAGATGCATTGCCTCTTTGGTCATTGCTGCATATGCACAATTTTTATTCTCAGAAGACTAAAACCTAGTCCTTCATGTTTTCTTCTAAAATCATTTCAGTAAAAACACTGCCACCTCGTGTTTTGATTAGGAGAAGCATGATAGACCATACACTGACAAAGTTTCCCAGAGTAAACAGCAAGTAATGGCACCCCACTCCAGTACTCTTGCCTGGAAAATCCCATGGACGGAGGAGCCTGGTAGGCTGCAGCCCATGGGGTCGCTAGGAGTCGGACACGATTGAGCAACTTCACTTTCACTTTTCACTTTCATGCATTGGAGAAGGAAATGGCAACCCACTCCAGTGTTCTTGCCTGGAGAATCCCAGGGACGGGGGAGCCTGGTGGGCTGCTGTCTATGGGGTCGCACAGAGTCGGACACGATTGAAGCGACTTAGCAGCAGCAGCAGCAACTCATTTTCTTATTTATATTCAAAGAAAACCTGACGGAGTATAGAAATTTCCTGTATTGATTGTAAAATAATTGTAGCTCATCTCTTGCTGCATAGTGCAGAGAGGCTGTCCCAGCTGTTGAAATTATTATTAAATATAGATTCTAAGGTAATTCTGCTAACAGCCCAGCTTTATTCAATTAGTCTGATCTGGCTCATTGCACAAAGTCAAGGCAGAGGGATTATGTAGGTGCTTCTCACAGGGTTGCTGTGAGATTTACAATACAAACATTTAACAGGGCCGGTCAGGTCATAACTATTCAATTTTGGGTGCATGCTAAGTTGCTTCAGTCATGTCTGACTCTTTGTGATCTGTTGACTAGAGCCTGCCAGACTCCTCTGTGCATGGGATTCTCCAGGCAAGAATACTGGGGTGGGTTGCCATGCCCTCCTCCAGGGGATCTTCCCAACCCAGGAATCGAACCCGTGTCTCTTACGTCTCTTGCACTGGCAGGCAGGTTCTTTACCACCTGGGAAGCCCCAAGTACTCAATAAACTTCAGCTATTGTATTTAATTTTCTTCGTCACTTGGATCTGTGACTACTCTGGTTATTAAGATTTCTATAAGAGAACAAATAAATTATTGTGAGTCTTATTATGTCCCTTTCCCCGCTGAAATTATTATTTGCCTAATATGAGCTTGATAAAAGACGTTTATTGGGAAGCAAACCTTCAACTACAGCAGAATGGGTTCTTTTTTCAGGAGTACCAAGGAGGAAGACATCATCTGGAGGGGGATGGGAAAGTTCACCGAAATGAAAGGCATTGACTGTCAGTCATCAAGCCTGGGTAGCACTCTGCAAAGTCAAGAAGAGATGAGAAGACATCTTAAGCCGTATGTGTAGCCTAGGAAACAAAAACATCAGAGCCCCTGGTGGTAACGGGACACTGGCGGGGCTGCGCCAAGTGATAAATTGCCAACAGGCTGGAAAGGCACACATGGCATTGAAACCTGTGAACAAGTAACCGTGAGGCAGTGAAGGTGTTTCTAGTAGGGAAGAGACATGCTAAGACTTGTGCTTTTTTTCATATTATGGTCACAGGAGAAGGTTGTAAAGATAAGATAGACAGGGAGACCAAATGGACCACTGACTACTCATCTCAGAAAGAGTTGATGAGCTGGCACTAAGGTGGTAGGGGTGAAGAGGTGGTGCTGGGGCAGAGAGATGTTTCTGAGGAAGAATCTACATTGTTTAGTGACCAACTGAAAGGGCCAGGGACACGTCAGTGATGACCCTACCGTGTCTAGCCGGGGAGACTGGGAAGGTGAGGAAACCACTGAATCAGGAGATACACGAAAAGACGAAGGAGTTTTGGGGAGGTATTAACAGTAGGGAGTCCAATTTCAAATACATTAAGGTTGAAGAACCTCCAAGTGGATGACTTTCACAAGGACATTCAAGTGAAGATACTCAGAGCTGCATTATTCTGGATCTCAGAAGGGAAGCAGGACCTAGAATTGTGAAATACGTAGATTTATACATCACTGCTGCTGTTGGAACCACCAGATAGATATCTTTCACATGAATGAAAGAGTGTCAACACTCCTTTAAAAAACAAGAAGAAGAAGAAGGTGGAGACTGTGAAGAAAATGGAAAATGAACACTCTGAGAGAGAAAAATAGCACCAGGACAGAACTCCTGGGTTTCAAGTAGCAAGGGCTCAACATCCCAAATGCTACAAGAGAGTCAACCAGAACAAGGACTGAAAAGAGGCCACTGGATCAAGCGACTGGGGTGGGATCCATGACATTATTATGAGCGTTTTCAATGGAGTGGTGAGGACAAGAGGGAAAATGAATGGAAAGTGAGGGCGTTGGTTCATTGGTTCAACAAACGCTTATCAAGTGCCTCCTAGATGTTAGACTGTCCCGGCCTCGTCCAGCAGGGAACAAAGACTCCTGTATTCATGGAGCTTGCACGCCAGCACTGTTCACAGAATACTCTTCAAAGAACATTCTCGAAGGGTCTGGGAGGACAAGAGACTGGACAGTTTTTTTGAGCAGAAAGGGTGGAATCAAGGGAATTGTTTCCCACAGGCTGGTGAGGCTGGAGTTTGTGGCTGAATCGCGAAAGATAGAGATAAGAGATTGGAGAAGATGCAAGAAGGAGGAAGTAAGAGAGAGAGACACAGAGACAGAGACCAATCACACAGAGCCCCCCGCAGCTGTGGAGCCGGCATTTAACCTTCAAAGCGTGAGCAGTGATTTTCACCTCCAAGACAGGAAATGATTCGACAGCTCACATCTGATGGTCTTCATTTTCCCCGTAAATGAAGAGACAAGCCGAGAGCAGAGCAAAGGAGACTTGAGACCACAATTCGAAGAACAGAAGCAGGAAGTAGGAAGAGAGCCAAAGGACACAGCGTCAACACTATTTTCAAGCAGAGTTGTATTCAGCTAAGCAATAAATATGTGGTGTGTCTGCTACTCACGTCTACACATTCATCCTCACCAGACGCTCCCCGGTGTCTTCCTCAGACAGAAGATGTGTCTTCCTTCTCTGTACCCAGCCCCCAGCTCTTGTGACTAGAGCAGATACTTATGTGGTGCTCACATTCCAAGAGATCAGATGCTTTCTTTTACCTCTCAAAGGAAAGCGAACATTGTTAGGGAGCATCTACCGGCCAAGTGCTCGATTTTATTTACTTAGGTCTAGTCGCAGTGGGGAAAAGGCAGCTTACCCCTACCTACGCTTTCTCCCCAATCCACCCCCACCTTACCCGATTTGATCCTGCAGAAATACCGAGTCAGCTGTCCTCTCTAAATCCTCAGCACTTTATTTTTCCATTAGTGTTGCTGTACCAATCAACCTTCAAGTCCAGCATTTCAAAACACAGAGGAGAGTCATAAGATGGATTTTCTACAGGCAACTACCTCCTGTTCCTTCAGTCTCATCACCTCTCTGAGTCAGAAAAGGCCTCTTTGCCCTCGGTCTGAGGACGTTCGTCTTGTCTTCTCAGTGACCTTGTGCTCAATGCAATGATCCTCATCTCCAGACCTGCCTGACAGGCCAGTGTCCTCCGTCCATTAAATGTGTACCTCTTAACACAAAGACTTTTTGGTTGAACACAGCTGTCCTAGATATATATTTACACAGATTTCAAGTACCACTTGCTGGAAGGTTCTCCTTAGCTATTCAGATGATTCTCCTCAACTGCCTTTTCCGAGTGATACTAATATAACTTTACTGGCTTTCCTTTTATTTATATTTGTGGAACACATACAAATCAATGTGTGGTCATTTCATTTTCAATTCGTGTCCTTATATTTCATGGTGTCTGTAAACATCATAGAGTTGGATTTTTAACCTGCCTTTTAGCTGTCTAGTTCTTTAGTATTTACTGTAATTGCTGATATATTTGGGTTTATTTCTACTCTGTTATTTAGGGCCACTCTGCTTATTCTGCTTCTTTTGCATCTTCTTCCCAATCCACTTCCTTCCTGTGACTTTTGGAAGAGATTTTTAACTTCATAGCTTCTTCTTTACTGATTTAAAAGCAATAAACTCTTTTCTTACATTAATATATCCATTATATATAAATGTAAATATATACATTAATATATTTATTAATATAGTAAGAGATTTTTAACTCCATAGCTTCTTCTTTACTGATTTAAAAGCAATAAACTCTTTTCTTACATTAATATATCCATTAAATATAAATGTAAATATATACATCAATATATTTACATTTAACACAATTAAAAATAAATCAACATCTCTACCCTCCACCAAAGAAGTACAAGGAATTAAGAGTATTTGAACTTCCATAATGCCTTCCTGGCTTTTGCAATAACCAGCTGGTACTTTCTTTCCACTGTCCTTTATTTAGCAACCTCCTACTCCAAATCAGACACCAGTGGTCATTGTCCTACGGCCAATGCTTATTCCAATGTGCTTACACAGTTTTATATTTATTTCTCAACCATACTTTTTTAAATTTTAGACCTTTCTTCTCCCTAAAATAATTAATTCAATGAAGGTGAATTGATGGTAATTCATTTTTTGTCTCAAGTTATGAATATTTATTTTCTCTTAGCACTTTAAAGAGGTTACTCACTGCCCATTGGCTTCTGATTGTACTATCAACAAGTCTATATTGTCCATCCAATTGGATTTCTCTTCTTTTTTGTAGGTAAGCTGTCTTCACTTTTAGGATTGTCTTTGTCTTTACTTATCCTGCTTGAAATGCACTATGCTTTCCCCATCTGAGCATTCGAATGCTTTATCAATTCTGGAAGGTTCTCAATCACCATCTTTATATATTGCCTCTCTTATATCTATTCTCTTCTGAATACTAAGAGAATTTTTTTTTAAATGTGGTTAAAAAAAAAAAGTTCAAATAGCCTCCTGACAGTTCAGATCAAGACTTGCCACCAGATAAGTTGCAGAAGAAGCTTTCAGGCTTCAAGTTTCAGAGCTAACTTTGTCACTTCGGATGGTAAACCCAGGCATGGTTGGGTATAATCCCGAGGAATTAGGGTCTTGGTGGTGGAAACCTTCCTTCAGTAAGAAACTGCTTTTTTATCTCTCTGGTATCCTGGAGTGTGACAAATCTGAAAAACTTTAAGTAAACATGCTTCATCTCGGGGTTTCCCACACTGTATCTGTGGTAAAAATTCAAATCTTAAACCTATGGAAGCTGAGAGCTGTAATGACAAAGTCACAGGAGATGATATTTCCCCAGCTACTCTCAGTCAATAATGGCTAGTTTCCTTTGCAGATGGACACATTTTTCCCCCCTATCCTTTCCATGACGAGGCAGCTTTATACAGATCCTAGCTTTGTGCAGAGATTTCACATCCAACTCAGGAATTACCCTTGAATGGGTCCATGTACTTATTTCTATCACAGAAGACCTATTAATAATATCTTTTCTTGGTCATCATCAAGATGGACAAAAGATCCCAGTACAGCCGTGGCTTCACCTTTGTCTTATGACTCTGAGCTCCAGCTCTATGGATTTTCTTATTTTCTTATAATAATCACAGCACTTCAATGTGTATTATTTATTTTTTAAGCATTTCTAGGCATGTTGTTGGAGGAGGTTTTTCTGGGCTGTGCATACTTCAGCTCCCTCCAGCGAGCTTGACTGGGATAATTCTGAAGTGTGAGGTGTTCTACTGTCTGTCTGTCCTCAGTCACTTCAGTCACGTCTGACTCTTTGCCACCCTGTGTACCGTACTGCCAGGCTCCTCTGTCTATAGGATTCTCCAGACAAGAGTATTAGAGTATGTTGCCATGTCCTCCTCCAGGGGATCTTCTCAGGGATTGAACCCGAGTCACTTACATCTCCTGCATTTGCAGGCAGGTTCTTTACCACTAGCGCCACCAGGGAAGGCGGGAGGTGTTCCATACCATTTCTCAAAGCTTCCTCCAGGATTGAGCTGGATTCAGTAGCTCATTGTGGAGCTGCTTTAAGGACGCACCCCCTAGTGGCCACTTTCTAGAAGGCATCCCTAGTGATCACCTCTTTCTCTTTTTTTAAATTTATTTTTAATTGGAGGATAATTGCTTTACACTGTTGTGTGGGTTTCTGCTGTACAGCAACATGAATCAGTTATAAGTATACATATATCCTCTCCCTCTTGCACCTCCCTCCCCTCCCCATCCCCCTGGACTTCCCCATTTTCTTGCAGGCTCCCTTCACCAAAGACCTAAGTGCCCTTACACTTATTTCCAAGTATGTCTGCTTCTTTGGGGCTTCCCTGGTAGCTCAGACAATAAAGCATCTGCCTACAATGCGGGAGACCTGGGTTCAATCCCTGGGTGGGGAAGATCCCCTGGAGAAGGAAATGGCAACCCACTTCCAGTATTCATGCCTGGAAAATCCCACGGACCAAGGAGTCTGGTGGGCTACATACAGTCCATGGGGTCGCAGAGTCGGACACGACTGAGTAACTTCACTTCACTTCACTGCTGCTTCTTTGGGGTGTCCCTGGTAGTTCAGCTGGTAAAGAATCTGCCTGCAATACAGGAGACCCAGGATCGATCCCTAGGTCAGGAAGATCCCCTGTAGAAGAGAATGGCAACCCACTTTAGTATTCTTGCCTGGAGAATTCCATGAACAGACCATGGGGTCACAAAGAGTCAGACACAAGTGAGCAACTTTCACTTTCTGCTTCTTTTAGGTATTGCCTGCCTAATACCAGGTGCTTCTAGGAACTAGACATGCTTCTGGGTGCTTCCAGAGGAAGCCTCTAAAATATCCTGTTATGCCTATTAGAGACCATAGTTTCTTACAGGGAACAATTCTATCCTGGAAAACGCATATGCTCTACCATTAACAAGGGCCGGGGTTGGGGCGGGGGAACCAGCATATAAGGTGGTACTCTGTAAAAATGCATAGGAATATCTCAAGGAAAATATTTTGAAAGTTTAACAGTTCCCTTAAGCTGGGATTACTGGTGACCTTCCCCAACATCTTTATACTTTCCAAACTTTATATGATGAAGATGTATAACTTTGATAAACAGAGAGAAGAATCCCCAAATTTTAAAAAGTCGTAGCAATATTTTATTAAATTGGGAGAGAAAAATGGCAAGGAAAATGGAGATTTGTTCTTAGACCTCATGTCAAAGTGAGGCACGTGTCCCCTCAGTGTGCTTCTCTTATAAATCTTTTTTTCCTATTCTTGTTCTGACCTTAATCTGTCTTAGCTAGCTTTTGCACTGGTCCCAACAGGCTCAGCTTACCAGGTTTTATTTTATAAATATACTTTCTTTTGTATCTCCAAATATCTTAGGTATTGTCGAGAACTTTTTTTTTTAACTCCAGAAACCTCACCTGGGTTAGCTCTGCTGGGAAGTTCTTCTGTACGGTGAGAAGGACATAGGCCTGAGATGGCTGAATTTGACTTTGCCAGGCTCTCTCACCTGCTGTGACCTTGAATGAGTTATCTGAATACTCTGAGTCTCAGCTTCTCCTAGTTAATATGCACTCAAATGATTACATGCAAAGCCATTGCCTCTTGAAAACATTCATGGGAGGTTTGCCAACTCAAGCTTCAGAAATACAGAACTCTTTACTACTGGATCAAGAAAGCAAAGAGCAGAGCTTTTTTGGTTACTTCTCCCTGCAGGTCAGTTTTATACTCTAGGTGTTTCCCAAGTTTCGTGTCTTCTGTCTTCAGTCACCAGGAAAGAATCTGAGTCCTGGAGGAGACTTATTAGTCAATTGTGAATAACGGGGCTGCTCCTGAACCAGGTGGGCAGCGTCAGGTAAGAACCACCAAGGACTGGGCAGTACGGTGGTTAAGGCTCTGCACTCCCGTTGCAGGGGCATGTGTTTGATCCTGGTCGGGAACTAAGATCCTGCATGTCACTTGGGCGAAGCCAAAAAAAAAAAAGAAACACAAAACCCTCACGGTATACAAGGCAAGGTTAGCTCCTAGAAGTATGTGGTATTAGGGGACAACCCTATGGGTGTCTGGGCTTCCCTCATAGCTCAGTTGGTAAAGAATCCGCCTGCAATACAGGAGACCCCAGTTCAATACCTGGGTTATAAAGATCCGCTGGGGAAGGGATAGCCTAACCACTCCAGTCTTCTTGGGCTTCCCTTGTGGCTCAGCTGGTAAAGAATCCACCTGTAGTCCGGGAGACCTGGGTTCAATCCCTGGGTTGGGAAGATCCCCTGGAGAAGGCTACCCACTCCAGTATTCTGGCCTGGAGAATACCATGGACTGTAGATCCCATGGGGTCGCAAAGAGTCAGACACAACTGAGCAACTTTCATTTCACCATGGGTGTCTACTGCAAGTCCTTTCCTTGTTGCATTTTGGTAAGAGATTTTAAGATAATATATGTAAAATTCATTGATTCTTCTAACTGACATCTCTCCAATGCCTACTGCACGATAAGCACTGTACTGGGCAATGGAGAACCAGCAAAGAACCAAATAGACAAGCAGCCGTGTTTTAATAGAGCTTATAGTTCAGAACCTTTACCAACAAAGGTCTCTCTAGTCAAAGCTATGGTTTTTCCAGTGGTCATGTATGGATGTGAGAGTTGGACTATAAAGAAAGCTGAGCGCTGAAGAATTAATGCTTTCAAACTGTGGTGTTGGAGAAGACTCTTGATAGTCTGTTGGACTGCAAGGAAATCCAATCAGTCCACCCTAAAGAAGATCCGTCCTGAATATTCATTGAAAGGACTGATGCTGAAGCTGAACCTCCAATACTTTGGCCACCTGATGTGAAGAACCGACTCACTGGAAAAGCCCCCGATGCTGGGAAAGATTGAAGGCAGGAGGAGAAGGGGACGGCAGAGGATGAGACATTTGGATGGCATCACGGACTCAATGGACATCAGTTTGAGCAAGCTCTGGGAGTTGGTGATGGACAGGGAGGCCTGGCGTGCTGACCACGGGGTCGCAAAGAGTTGGACACGACTGAGCGACTGAACTGAAAGTTCAGAAAAAATTCTGGACTCACAGGAGCCACTCCATAAATTCTGGCCATTTAGGTGGCCCATTAGCATGAGTGTGGGAAGTAGAGAGAGCTCTTTAGAGGGGAATCCTGCCTTACCCACAGACAAAGGGACCTGATCTCTGCTAGCTGACCTCCAGTGGAAGACAGAAGATTAGATAACCAGTCCCACTGGTGTCATTGCTGCCTAATACTCACCCCAGGAGAAACCAGGAAGTGCTCAGATACAGCAGGTGACTAGAATTCAGTCTCTGGGACAGTCCCCAGCTGCGGTCAGTGCCGTGTGGCTGAACTGCGTGGGTGACCCTAATGCAAACATGCCCTGCCAGGCTCCCCCCAGTGCTCCCACTTCCATCCTTCCCCTTGCCCTTCACACATTCCCAGTCATTCCAATAAACTTACAATGCAAAGCATCTGCAAGGCACTGGACTCCTGTAATGTGCAGGAGACCAAGATGGCTACGCTTTGGGTACAGTCGCAGCACTTGCAGTCAAGAGCCTCACAGGCCGGGCATAGCTCTTCCTGACTCGGTAGATACGGTCCCAGCCGTCCCTGCTCAGGCTGGGGTCTCAGCTCTTGTGTGTGGGTTGGGGCAAGAAAGCAGAAATGATCTGTCCCTGTTTTCCCCGGAATCCCTCAAAACAGCTGCTCTTCTCCCAGAGGGAGGCTGGACGTGTGGGGAAAATGGTAACACCGACCTGGACTCGTGGGAGGTGAAATCAGAAGTCACTGAGCTCCCTGAGGGTCGGACTCCTCAGTAGACAGTTGGGAGGGAGGACCAGACCCCAGGATTTCACAGCAAGCGCCACAGAACCTTCAGATTTCCTCACGGACACTTCTGGGGCCACTACCCAAGGGACGAGTGGAGAGGTCTGATGTACACGTGGACTCCAACTGCCCTCCCTCACCAACCCCTCCCAATCATAGCAACTCTGCTTTTGAGTGCTCATGTTCTGTGTGTTCCGGGGGAGATCTTAGTTTGAATAAAAACTGTCCTATCCTATATATGCACATTATTTTTATATTTCACAATACACAACATAAAAACATATACACTAGATGATTGCCACAATCTGTTTCATCAGTGACACTCTACGTATGATTTCTTTTCTGCATCTGATGGGGAAGTCAATCAGAAGATAGTCTGTACAGATTCAAAGTTTTAATGGCTGTTAAGTCATAAAAGGAAGGATATTTGCACTGTGCATATTCTGTCCACTTAGGGCACTGTCGGCCGGCCATGCACATCTTATTGCACGTGTAAGCAATGGACAAAGATCTTGAAGACACCTCAGCCACACAAAGGATTCCATTTTGAAGAAAAAAAAAAAAGCGCATTTTATAAAATATTGAAGCCATTCATATTATACAGCCAACTGCAAGAAAATACTGAAAATTAGTATCAAAAGAAATATTTTAATTCTGAAAAAAAATCTTTCAAAACAAGGATTACAGAGTTTCATATTGCCATATATACATGTTAAAAAAAAATATTTCAGGACCCTGCATTCTCAATGCCCATCAAGGTGCAGCCATCTGAATTCCTATTTCTATCATCAACCTTTGACTGTGGCTAACATTGAATACGCTCTTTGTTCAAAGTGTTTTCTTTTTTTTTACATTGTTATGCTATTTGACAAAACAGGTATTTGTGCAGTACAGGAAAACATTAAAATATATTTTCAATTAGGTTAAAGTGCACAGTACATTTGACAGGAAGTAACTGCTAGCTGCCAATCCAAACGACTGTTTTCAGCATCCCCTCCCCCCTTGCCCAGACAGGAGGGCAGCCCTGGCATTGGCTGGGTAAGTCTGTGTTCAACGCACACTGTCCTCCTGGTCTCTTTGTGTTCACATCTGTCTTACAGCTTGTGGCTGCCGCTGCTCTAAAAACTCAACAATGGCTTTTCACAGAGGCAAAGATGCAGTCAGCATTCACAAGACTTGGAAAGACGAATTCCTGGGAAATCTGTACCTGCAGGGTGAGTGCACACGCTTGTAACTGCCTAAAATAGGCTATGTGTCTGTGAAGTCTTACGTGACTCCCTCAGACCAACACGGATCCCTCTCCTTTGCTGGGTTTTCTCAAGTCATTGTTTTGTTTGAACTTGCTCCCTCCTGGGCCCTTCAGGCTCACAAATACTACTTACTTCACCTTCTCCTGTGCCCACCTTGGCGTGGCATCCATCTGCCCCACCAATTCACTGACTCACGTCTGAGGTTTCACACCAGGCACTGTGAGTCTTACGGTGTTTTATGGGCTACTCTGAAAGCCACCAGCTAAGCTGCAATAAAATAAGCACGTCTACATCTCAGAATTGTTGCCTCTTTTAAAACGGGCAGCTGTGGAAAGTGCTGGTTTCCTGACCTAGGTCCTGTATCTCAAGTTATTTCTTAATCACTTTTCAATGAAGCTGACCTTAAAACACTTTTTGGTTACAGAATCATCTTTTCTCCTCTCCCCTCTCCTACACCACTTCCTTATTACCTACCTTTGGTGCTCGACTTCTACCCAGGTTACAGTGCAAAATTACACGACAAGACACACGAGGCCAACACTCGTCACTTCTTTGTGTTAAAACGTGAATGTTTTGTGCATAGCAAAATAAGTATGAACCCAAAAAAAGAATTGTTCACATTTTTATATTCAAGTTTAATATGTCTTTTTTCCATCACAGCTATTTACAAATAACTTTGGGGTGCTCTCTCGATTTCAGTCAGTTCATTATATCAAGGGACAACAGGGCTGCTGGAATGTAGGAAGCTGGATGGAATGCAGAAATATAAATAAGACCAATGTTCCATAAACCAAAGTGTAAATAATGGCTCCCCAGAAAACAGTTTTTGTCACAGAAGCACCTGTTTTTTTTTGCTTAAATTTTTTTTTGAGTCATATACATCAGAAAACATAACTATGGAGACCTAGAACTACCTGCACACCAAAGAGGATAGAAAATAACTCAATATTTATAATATTAAAATAAAGTGTTTAACCACAAAAAAGCAGTAATAAAATAGTTTCCTAGTTTACAATTTGCATCCAAAGGATGAATAACAACTCACTAATAAATAATATTTATATAAATATTTTGTATGTCGAAAATAGTTTTTTGTTTTTTTAAAGGCAATGGTCTCAAGAAACTTCTTGAAAAATTTGGTGGCGAAAAACCTGATTGAGTTTCATTCCCTCCACCCCCCTCCCCCACGAAATATACAATGTGTTTGGTTTTAATAAAAACAAATGCATCTTGCCGCAAAACGGTTGTGCTCGGTGTTTTGGTAATGGCAGTGGGTGAGCATGGAAGGGAGGAAGGAGGCTGCAGAAGGCATTGATGTGCTGCTCCGCTCTTCACAACCAGCTCCCTCATGGGCTTTAGGTAATTACTTGTCTCACCTTAATGTCGGAGTCAATTACGAAAGGTAGGAAATCTTCTCTCATGTCCTTCCGTCAATTCAACTCGAGTTGGGGAACTGACGAGCAGGGAGTGGGAGGGTGGAGGGGACAGGCGCTGAGAGCAGAGTCCAGGGTCTCTGACTGGAAGAGCGTCTGAGCCGACCAGAGAGAGGAGTCGGTCTCATGTGAACAGAGCCTTCGCTACAGTCACATCTAGCAATGCTTGAACAGTAATGCCCACTTTGACCAGGCCTTTCTCTTCAAGAATGTGATGGGGTAGACACAGTTTTTCCTAAAAGGAAGAAGAACAAAGCATTGATTTTTAGATGACTGGAATCTAAGGATAAAACCTCAAGACACCACTGATAGGAGTTAAGTCAAGCTCTGTTGTCTGCCTATTTGATCACCTCAGACTATGCTTTCTTCCTAGCTTTCAACCATTACAAAGACCTGTTCTGTGTTGGCAAAGAAAACAATGATTTTTTCCACAAGTGAGGGTTGCTCTAGAAAGACTTCCAGTCATCCTGAAATGTGCAAAAGATCTAAACATTAAAAAAAATCCTTGACACTAAATAACTGAGCTACATACAGTTGGAAACCACCCACCAGGAACATATTAGCTTATATTCTTACAAAGCAAAGTTGCAGACAGCCTCTCACACATTTTAAGAGAACTTGAATACTCATTTATACAGACCACACAAGGTTCTACTGACCATAAACCTTTACGAATCTTTTTTTAAACTGGCCATTAGTCTTGAGTTAGTTCATTTTATTTCCCATGATCTCTGGAATGGAGGCATCTTTTCTCAGTTTGCAAACAGCCTTATAAATAAGTAATTTTAACCACAGCCTTTAATAGCCTCCTTTTCAAGACTCTTTTATAAAACCGTCAAAGACACAAATGTCCTGCTACTTTCTCGCGCTGTATTTTTGCTCTTGGGAAATGTCCAGCACATACTATTCAAGAAAGATAATCAAGGCGACTCACTCCCTGTGTGTGGCACCCTGCATGCTCAACTGACGGTTTACAAAAGAGCAAAGACAAAGTAATTTTACACTTCTGTTGTCTGACCCTGGGCTAATACCATACAAGGGAATCTCCTTCCAGAGACTGTCTGCTTGAGAGGGAAATGACTCCACAGCAAACTCTCCCTCTCGTGTACCCGAAGATGGTGTGCTCTCCACAGTCCAGTAACCACTTTTCCCCCAAACTGGAGTATCATTGCATTACAGTGTCGTGTTAGTTTCTGCTGTACAACAGAGAGAATCTGCTGTATGTCTGTGTATATAGCCCCTCCTCCCACCCTCTAGGTCACCACAGAGCACCAAGCTGAGCTCCTCATGCTATACGGCAGACTCTCACTCGCTATTTTACACATGGTAGTGTTTATACGTCAACCCCAATCTCCCAATTCATCCCACTCTTCCCTTCCACGCAGTGTTCACATGTCCCTTCTCTGTGTTTATGTCTCTATTCCTGCCCTGCAATTAATAGGTTCATCTGTACCACTTTTCTGTATTTCACATATATGCATTAATATATGCATATTATTGTTTTTTTCCTTTCTCAGTGGCCACCGTTTTTAAGAAGAGTTGAGATGAAAGCTGCATTAAGCTCCAGGTGGTGGACGCAGTGTTTAACTTGAAGCCAACTGGGGTCACTGGTCAGAACTGCTTCCTTTCACGTGACTCTTGCTGGAGGAACCAGATCTTCCTGTTGCCTCAGTGCAGGAATCTCCATAAGTTATCCCAAGTACAGGCATTCTGCTCTTAAAAAGATCTTTAAAAGACACATGCAAGAACCTGTTCCACAACCTCGAAATGTCTGTAGATTCTAATCTCGCAGTCTTAGCATCCCCCATCCCTCCCACTTCCCCAACTTATAGACTTCAGAGTGTTTCAAACTCTGACTCCGGGCCTTAAGTAATGGCCATTTGTCAATATAAAACAGCTGATTCTTTTAAACACAGTTTGAACAGTTATTTCAAGTGGCTGCTGCTGCTGCTAAGGCACTTCAGTCGTGTCCAACTCTGTGTGACCCCATAGACAGCAGCCCACCAGGCTCCCCCAGCCCTGGGATTCTCCAGGCAAGAACACTGGAGTGGGGTGCCATTTCCTTCTCCAGTGCATGAAAGTGAAAAGTGAAAGGGAAGTAGCTCAGTCGCAACCCCATGGACTGCAGCCCACTAGGCTCCGTCCATGGGATTTTCCAGGCAAGAGTACTGGAGTAGGGTGCCATCGCCTTCTCCATTTCAAGTGGCTGGTGTGTATCAAACAGGATTATCTTGTCATCAAT
The DNA here is from genome assembly GCF_003369695.1 of Bos indicus x Bos taurus. NCBI lineage: Eukaryota > Metazoa > Chordata > Mammalia > Artiodactyla > Bovidae > Bos > Bos indicus x Bos taurus. The sequence goes on along the minus strand of NC_040087.1, from coordinate 16,514,691 downwards.
GGTGTGTTCGGTGGAGAGGCAAGCTTATGCTGCTCGCCAACTTAGTAGCCCAATGTCAACTTGAGAAAGAATAGGAGGTTCCGTCCAAGTTATGAACTGGGCCCCAAGCCACAGGGGCTTCCTCCTTGTGCTACAGCCTGAGGTCAGTGTGTACCCAACACCTGTTTGCCATGGCTTGTGAATCTCATTTCATTGCTAAGACTAATACCACAGGGACAGGAATGTATTTTCCTCATTCTTATGGTTTCCACAGAATCCAAGTAGGAAATTATAAATGCCTACTAACTATGGTTAAGCTCCTGGTCCAAGGAATTCCTTGGGGGAAAAAAAGAAATCTTCACTTTATACCAGATGCCAAGAACAATTTGAGATGAATTGAAGTTAAAAAGAAAATCCCCAAACACCCCTTCCAATCAAATATAGGTATGTATTTAATATTTTCTCTGAAAAACAGATGGGGATGAATATGTGATATCAAAATTACAAAAGATAAAAACAATTGATCACCTGGAAGTGTAAAGCTCCTGTGTATCAAAAAACAAACACTCAATTTAAAGATAAACCACCACTCAATTTAAAGATAAACAACTAAAAAAATCAGCTGTATCAAATTACAAAGGGATTATATTGACACATAAGCTCAACAAATCATTGCAAAAAAAACACTAAGAAATCAATAGAGCTCTGAGGAAGGAACATGAATAGAAGTTTAAAAACGAGGGATTTGCCCAAGGCATTTTGAACAAGATATTTTGCATCTTGACCTCAGCGTTCACCTATGTGTAGCAGCAAACATTCTTGAATTCTACAACTAATAGGTGGACAAAGCCTAACCTCTGTATGCAACATGGCTTTGACAGGGCTGTCCTGAGTCCTGCTTGAGCTGTATGTCTCCATCAGTGACTGCCCAGTCCCACCGATTAGTGATGGCTCCAGTGGTCTGCAGAGTTGAGTTTCCAAAATAGAAGTCATGCTTGGGCAGGGCTGGGGCTCCAGGGAAACAGGATGGCAAGATATGAGGCCTTGGCTGCCTGCTGACAGGACACTGGAGTTGTCACATACCAAGGGAGCTCAAAGTCCTCCCACAGAGTTCCAGATTCTCCCTTCCACCCTTGCAGCTGGTGACAAGGAGCAAACAGCATATATAAAAGGTACCCCTTGCATCCTTTCTGGCTTTCTCTTTGCATTTAGACTTCCTAAGAATCCCCGAGGTGTCCTCAGATTACATTATGGGGTTGGAGGTACCTAGGAAGACAAGCATCAGATCATAGAAACCTTATAAAAACAATCAGAAGTTGTAGTTATTCTAGTACAGGACTAGGAGGACATCTCTGATGGGAATTACAACCTGAGGTGCTGGTTGACAGGACGAGTCTGCCAGAAATACGGAGGCGCTTCAGGGGTGGCCAGAGGCCATTTCTGTCACGCAAGTCCTGTCATTGCATATCCCACAGGGAGGGAATCCCTATAGAAGTTGTGATGGGAAGGAACTGCTGTGAATTTACAGCTGGATGGGAAATGATTTTACCTCACCTGTGTAATAAACTTAGAGAGGTGAACATTTACACTGGGTTTAAATGCACAAAAAATCTCCTTGTTAGAGGAGATGAGTGATTTCCATTGAGAAAGTAGTAGTAGACTGCTCTCCTTTGCTGTTTCTTTTTAAAGCACAGAGCAGAATCATAAAGTAGTATCCTGCATACAAAAACTCTGAAGAACTCGTCCTATCCTTTGCATTGTTTCTCCAATCATGAAACAATTATTCACTCTTATCCCTTCACCCATCCCTCTTCTGAGCCACAACAAGTAGGGCTGAAAAAGGCAGGCGAGCCATAAAGATTCAATTCCAACTCTGCAAGCCTTCTGGGGTACCTCCTATAGGTCTGGTCCCAATGCTATAGATTTACGTTGCTTTTTTCCTTTCTTCTTTTTGACAACTCTGAGAGGTATTGGGTTTTTCTGTAATATCATATGGGAAAACCTGAATGAACTTTTTGGCCAATCCAATAAACAGAGTATTCTGTTTTAGAGAGGAGAAAACGGAGATGTAGAGAGCTTAACTTCGCTACAGTCACACAGTAGGTAAAGTAGGATTTGAACTTGTGTCTCATCTTACAGCAGCAGCCCCTTCCACGACATCATGTTGCTTCCTGCGAGGTCCTTGACTGAGAAATGAGTACGTTCCTTCTGTGTCCGGAAGACAGGAAACGGCCCCTGGCCCCTTGGAGTTCTCTCCAGGTAAGTCCCACCAAATTCAGCATCAGGTGGGCATGAGAGAACCCTCAACACAGGAAAGGCGTTAGCTCTGCTGGTTAGCTCACTTAGTTTCCTTTGTAGTGAGGGGCAGACGTCTTGTTCTCGCAGAAAATGCCTCGTGGGAGCAGGCGGATCACTGTCCCTGCCTGACTCTCCTCTTTATCTAGCTTCTTATGCTCCCCAAGAAGCACGCTGCCTCCTGCCAGGCCACCCACTAGACAAAATGAAGTCACCCAGGCAGCACATTTCATGTGGTTCAGTCTGTTGTCTAAAATGCAAAGTCCTGGCCCTAAACTGATTGAACCTTGAAACTGTCTGCATGGGAAAGAGAACTTCAGTTCCTGCTCTGCCACATGAGAACTCAGGGGCTGCTTCCTCCGATGCGAAATACAAATCATGTCAACCTCTTCTAGACCAGGAGAATTTGTCAAATCTTCATTTGGTTCTCTGTTTTCCAGCCCAGCTACTGTCTAGAATATTTGTTTTCTATACATATCTACCCCTTCTCTCACCCTTCTAAACCATACCCCCTTCACCTGGCTATTCCTACACATCGTTAAGGCTTCAGTGTAAACATCATGGTTCTAGAAAGGCTTCAAAGACCACACACTCTCATGAGGGTCAGTCCTGATTGTCCATGTGTTTCACATAGAGAATCTTGTAGCTGACCTATCACAGAAACTTATCCATTGAATTCCTCTTTAATTGTCCACTAAGTCAGCTATATAAGATCCAAAAACCTGTAAGCCAGTCCAGCCCGTGGTCTGTTTTTGTAAATAAAGTTTTATTGAGACACATTTATGAGTCATCCGTGGCAGCTTTCATACTATAGCAGCTGAGCCGGGGAGTCCTAAAGGTAGGTTTTAGCCCACAGAGCCTAAAATATTTACTGGCATTTTGTAGAAAAAGTTTGCCAACTCCTAGTCTAGAATGTAAGTTTTTTTTAAGACAAAATCACATGTCATGGTCACCCTTTTTATTGCCAAGGTGGGGTGCTGCACAAACAATCTTCATTCAATATTTGAAGAATGAATGAATGAACACAATCATAAACAAAATCCAGGGGAAAAGCCACAGAACTGGATCCTGATAGTCTTAAGGAAAAAAGCAAACATTCTATATACCTGATTATTTATTGAGAACTAATTTCAAAATCTGAAGCCGAATTTTAAAAGCCTAACCTCCTGGGACTTCCCTGGTAGTCAGTCCAGTGGTTAATATTTCACTTTTCAGTACAGGGAGTGTGAGTTTGATCCCTGGTAGTCAGTCCAGTGGTTAATATTTCACTTTTCAGTACAGGGAGTGTTGAGTTTGATCCCTGGTGGGGGACCTAAGATCCCACATGCCACGTGGCCCAAAAACCCAAACATAAAACAAAAATAGTATTGCACAAATTCAATACATGTTTTAAAAAACTTAAATCTCCTGAAATAAAATCCCATTAAAATACTTTTCACCTAATCCAGAACCATTTTCAAAATAATAAAATTTTAATTTACTGTCCATTACATTTACCCTGTAGGTAAAACATCCTTTTTCCTTATGATAGAGACCAGCATGGAATTTAGAGACATAACTCTAGCCACCGTACACTAAATTTAATTTCTTACTCACAAATAATTGGCCTTTATTTGTGAGTGCCTTTACTTATCTACTCCGTGATGAAAATCCCACTCAGTGGTCTTGTTTTTGAGTTCTGTGGGGCCTTTTCATCAGCACCGTTTTTAAGTGTTTCTCCCCAAGGGCAGTGAGCTACCTAGGAACCACAAATCCATAAGTAGAACGAACTAATAGAACTCAATGTCACAGATTTCGGAAATCCCGACACTGAGTGGCAAGTTGCCACCGACTGAAGAACTGGAGAAAGAGAAGTTTCTATTTCAAATAGATCTTTCTATTTCAAAAAGAATGTGTAAATAAATACTTGATCATTTTTATCAGGTATTAGAAGGAAATAACTAAAAAAAAAGTCTTTCTTGTGAAAGGAAGATTTAATATGCATATATAAATCACAACTAAATCCCCAACCACCTCTCAGATATCAAGTGGGTTGACCAAGTATCCCTAGTTACATGGCAGTGGCAGGCACCATGCTAGCATGTGAGCTGGTGCGTGGGTACCTGGGGGAGGAACCACGGGGAGGTTTAATAATGTTCTGAATAGAAATGAACAGTAATGGGCAAGAGAGTTCATTCTAAGTTTTGCCTAAAGGGCTAAATTAATTGTGTTCTGCTTGTTACCAGGCTATTTGATGAAAAAAAATACCATCCAACAGATCCCCAGAGGAGCAGCACATTAGGGTACAGATGCATTAATGACACAAGAAATAAAAGTGGATCCAAAAAACTACTCCGGAAGCCAGAACTGAAATAGGAAGGCAGCCAAAGAATGATGTCAGGTCAGCGTTGAAAGTTAAATCTGTTCTCAAGGCATTGTGCTAGTTAGTTTTTATTGACAGCATTGTCTTTCAGATGGCCACCCAGTAAGTCATCTCTCTTCTTCCTCTGTGCCCCCATCCTAATTAAGAAGAAAAAAACCAAATAGCTATGACCATGGAAGGGAAGTCTCAATGCACTGCAGAGCTGGACATAAGTGCTGAGTGTAATTCTGGGGGTGCACAAATTAATGTATTGATGGGCTGATAAAAACTTGGATTTATCACCCAAAATGTATTTATTAACAACTTATGGCTCATGGTGCTCGTTAGACATTGTACAAAGGGATTTTATTGTGTTACAAGTTAATGAGTACAAGACAGCACCCAAGGCAATTCAGTACATCTGCAGGTTACTTATTACACAACTGATGTGAATTAGACAACTCCACACACCCTGTATTTCACCAATCAACACAAAATCAGGAGGGAAAGGCTCAGTTAACTCAAGATATTACCATGTAAAGACTGTCTCCTGTTAGAAAATCTGATCTGATTTACCAACAAAGCATCTTTATAAAATACATTCTTCTAACTATGTAAGTTTTCCACATTCTCAAGTTCCCCTAGATTCATGGAAATGTTCAGAAAAATAAAATTATCTTCTTAGTAGCAATCTATAAATACTGCTTCCATCTGAGTAAATGAGAAATTTATCTTGAGGAAGTGAACTCCATTCTCCCCCTCCACCCAACCTAAGAAAAGATATTTGGCAGCCGGATGTAAATCGAACTGGGGAGTCTGTCTTCACCTTGGAGTAGGGCCTTCTCGTATTATAAAATGACATCCCAAACCACGAATATCTTGGTCTAGATAGGATCACAATGTCCTTTTCTTTAATTATAAACTGATAACATTCTTCTGAAAGCAGATATAATAATTAACATATAATCCTTTAAGTTTATTAAATATAGAAGTAGCTTGCTAATGTCACTGGAAATCAAAGGTTAAATGGAAATTTCAAGTCACTGGAGAAACTACATTCTTCTAAAATAAAAGCAATCTCATTGGCTCCTACCATAGTAACCCAAGCCCCAGGACCAAGAATGTTCCATGACTCATGGCTTTATTTGGAAATAAATACTGTCAAATCCATCACATTCTAGACTTGAAGTTACGATGTGATGTAACGAAAAAAAAAAGCAAAATGACCCATTATATTATTTAAAAATAGAAATCCCTTCTGGAAAATCCTTTCTAAGAGCCTCAGAGTAGACCAAACAAGGAAATAAGTAAAAATATACAGAAAGAGTGGTGGGCAGTGGATCCTCCAGGGGGCGCTCTGACAGTGTGAGCCCCCTTCTCCCCATTGACCCTTCAGCACAGCTCTCATGCAGCAGGGCAGAGGGTCACCCGCCCTGATGCCCTTCACAGCTCCCGCTGCAGGAAGCAGGGAGGAAGCCAAATGGACAGCCAGCAAAGCAGTCATTTTCCAGATGGTAATTTTCAACTTGGTCAACAGTGGTTATTATTAAAGACCAAATTGGACCCCAAATGCTTGCTTTCTGTCTTCTTGGCAAGGTGGCCCCTCTACAGTTCAACTGCCCAATCCTGAATTAGGATTCAACTTCAATACTGACCCAATAGAAAGATTTTCATACGCTAAATCCCCTTTGCTCCTGTTCTGGAAACTTCTGCTCTACCCAGGGCAGCAAAGCTCACTGGGAGAGAGAAGAGGCCCTGCATAGCTGGCACTGCTGCTGGCACTACGTGGACGAGGAAACGAGGTGTGCGTACACCCAGTCCTCACTGTTCCTCAGCAAGTGAAATTATTTAATGGGAACCGCAATCTATAAAGTTTGTGCTTCTGGAAAATCTGATGTATAAACGTTCAGCTTCAAAACTTGAGAGATTACTGAAGAGATGACAGGGATGGAAGTTTGCAAGGCAAAGGCTCAGAGGGAGGAAGGACCCTGTCACAGAGCAGGGGACAGACCAGAGCGTAAGGATGCACATGCAGGCGTTACGGAGGCAGAGCATTCCAGCGGTAAGTGATATAGATCAGCACTATAAAGAGAATATGGACAAGACAGAAGCTTATAAGGTCCCTGGAGCGGAGGGCAGAAGTTGGTTGTGGGGGTTTCTCCCCAAGTGCCAGCAGAGTGTCAACAGTCTTTCGAATGTGACGAAAATCCAACTGCAGGATGTCATACGGAGAGCAGAGGTCAGCCTATTCCAGGGGCAGCCATCAGGACAGAAAGAGACAGTGCATACAATTAAAAATACACAGAACAATGGCTGGAAAGAAGAACACATTTTTACTTACTAGCAAATGGCAAGAGTAACCCCTTATTTCAAGCAGGTAAAAACCGTTTCACCAAAGTTTTTTTTTTTTTAATTAATTACAAAATAAAAGCAGCATTCCCAAAGACTTCTATGCAAATAGGACAAAGAAATTCTTTACCCCCAATCTTGCTAGTGAGGAAGAGAATGTTCTGTAATTTATATGTCCTTCTGGTATTCAAAGAGTTTTAATATTCAAGTGTTCTCATGTGTCAACAATGGCATTAAAATAAGAGCTTTTCACCTGGGACACATTTAGGTCTTCGCCTTACTAAAGGGAAAAATATAAACTTTAAAATTTAAGCCATTATCCTGGTCTATGAAGACTGAATATAAAGTATTTCTCTCTGAAAGGTAATGAATGCACCTAATTTGTTTTTCTTTTAGAATTTTGATAAACTCTGGGCCTTGCTAGGTCTAATTATATCCCTACATGTGCCCCAAAAGTACATTAAATTTCACATTTTTGCTACTGACATAAACCAAAAGTCTAGCAGAGCTTCTTAGATCTGCAGTTAAATAATAGTACATTCCTGCATAGCATTATTATGTAGATTTCTTCACCTCTCAACAGGTATGGTTTGGGCATGGACCTTCAGGTTTTGTCTACGTGAGAGTCACCATGCAAGGAGGCAGAACTCTTCCTTTCTCAACTAAACGCAAAAATTAGGTGCTGAGTCTTGGTTGACCTCTGGATGCCTAATGCTCTCAAGAAAAAAATGGTTTTCTGATACCCTGAATTCCTGACCACAGTTTCAACTTAAAAATTATAATTGATATGTCAGTATAAAACCAAAGTTCTGGTTTTGTTTCCAAATTGAAAAAGAAAATATTTGAAAATATTTGTAATATCTTTCATAAATGCAGCTTTATGTCCAAATTAGGCAAAGCATTTAAATATATATATAATATATATTTTATGATATACTTTGCAACAACATTGCCCTCTGTTTTAGCATCACTGCTAAGCAGAGGCAAATCACAGAGCAACTGAAAGATGATTCTAAAAGACTATGTCTTTCTCATATATTCTGAAGTTAGCTTGATGCCCCCTGGTAAGGAGGCAAACTCAGTGTAAATGGGTTGAATAAGATTATAAACCTCCCAATCTTAATTTATGAAGGTAGAGATACTCTTAACAAAAGACATTTAAGGGAATTAACAAATCATGTTATATCTATTCAGATCATGCATCTTTTCTCAGTGCATTAGGAGGAATCAAGTGAACACTGCTATTTTCTCAAGAATTAAAACAGCTACTGTGTGTGTGTTACTTGCTCAGTCATGTCTGACTCTTTGCAACCCCATGGACTGTAGCTCGCCAGGCTCCTTTGTCCACGGGATTCTCCAGGCAAGAACACTGGAGTGGGTTGCCATTCCCTACTCCAGGGGATCTTCCTGACCCAGGGATTGAACCCAGGTCTCCCGCAATGCAGGCAGATTCTTTACCATCTGAACCACCAGGCTACTAATAGAATGTATTTCACTAGGACAGTGATGGACTCAAGAATTAACAGATGGGGAAACATCTAGGAGAAGTAGCTTCCTATTGCAATAACAATTTTCTATTGCAACGTTGTGCTTAATCAGTGAACTCTGAACAAAATGAACATAAGACAGAAGGCATATGCACACTGAAATGTGATTGTCACAAAAGGGGTATTTCCATGGGTAAAAGCAGTATATATCTCCAGTATGTATTTCAATACATTTCCCAGAACCCTATGGAAAATGTCTGGTCTGCTTTCCTGCAACTCCATCAAAGAACTCAGATTGTCTATGGTTTCCAGTGTATTTATCCAACAGTACACTTCTCACATGGGTAGGCAACACAGACCATTCTTCTCATTCTGGAAATAATTTTCATGATGCCACAGATTCTGGGTTTTATTTAGATTACGGTGGATAGAACTGTTTTTAGCCAGTCCATGGCGGGTGGTTTAAATTAAATCACAATCTCTGAAGAAAAAGGCATGGGTCTAAGATTGGCTGACAGGCAAAATCATAATGGGTGGAGTACGGGCACCTCTGCTTCCACCCCAGTTACACAGCTCACAGCCATCAAGTCAGCCCCTCAAGGATGCCGTGACGGGAACCAGGGCTGAAACTGCCAGGAGAACCTGGGGGTTTTCTGATCCTTGTGCTTCCCCAATTTCAGTCTTAATAAGAAGGACTTACAGATTATGCTTTATTTTTTCTTATAATTAAAATCAGAAAACACTACAAGAGAAGGAAATTTTAAAAGGCCAAACTTCACCATATATTTACAGAGCACTAGTAATTATTGCAAGGTGTTTGAAAAACATAGTTAATATACTTAAGAGTCCCCAGAGGCAAGTGCAAATTCTAATTTCCGTTATAGTGAACAGAAATCACCATTACTAGAGGTTAACTGGTTCTGATACAAGGCAACATGTGTGTGGCTAAAATTACTATTAAAGATTAACTCAGGTTCCCCCAAATACTACAGATACAAATAGATATATAGATGGATCTGGCAAAAGGTTTAATTTACAGGCATTCTGAGTGTAATAGACTAAATTCTAAGAAATTTAGAATATACTGTTTATTTACATTTAATTTTAAAGGCAGTATACTTATTAATACAAAGTATTTTTAGCACAGGAACGCTGATGGTTATTCTGAAAATTTAAAGTCTTAGTTGACAAGGTATTATTTGGCAGAGTGAATTAGGAAAAGGTTTCCAGAGTTTCCCCCAGATATGATAACTAATCACCAATTTTATGCACTTAGAGAGTAACTCTAATATTGGTATGATAATTTATCTGGAAATGTAATTTTAAGCTTTTGGAATAAAATATTTATTTTTAACCATGTATATCTGAAAGGCTGTCAGAGCACTGACTAGACTTTGTTCTGCCACCAGGAGACACCCAGTGGGAGAGGATTCTTACTTGAACGGTGATAAACACCTACTAATTATTAAGGGATGACTGGTTTTCCAAGCTAGAGATTAGCTCTATTTAATAAATTATGAATTTAAAAACTGATTTTAATATAATCAGGTGTATAATCAGGGACCTGGACCTCTGGTTATCCAACCTCAGAGATAATCAATGCAAATACAAACATAAATCTTGTAATAATCTCACCACCCCTTAAAAGTGTTTATTAGTTAGGATTTAAATTGACACTAAAGTCATTGATTTGGGGAAGAAAAGAGGCATTGGGCTCAAAGAGGCAAAGGAACTCATAACCTCCTATTTTAAGATTAAAACAAACAAAAAAGGTAGCTTCAATATATAAAATGTGTTTCAATTAAAATTTTCTGATCAGTTTTATATGTATAGTGTCCTAAACCCTCAAAAACGGGTGTAAAGTAGGAAAGGTTTTACAATTATTTTCAAAAATAATACCTCATATAAAAGAAAAAAAATACAAATATGAAAGGTACTGACAAGAAGATTCAATCATAATTCCATTTGTATCAACACAGTCATCGTTAGCTTCTCAGTGCATTTTAGGATTTTATTTTTAACTCATCTGGCTGATGCAGAGGATGGACACCAAGTGACTTGCCTTGTGGACATGGAATGAAAACATTCCCCTCCCACAGGCCAGCAAGGACCCCTCTCTGCCTGCCTGGGCAGCACAGAGGCCCTGTACAGTACATGGAGTTGCTGCCCTAATCCTCTTGCCTGTTTTCTACCTGGAGTTAGTAATGAATAGGAAGGGCTAGGCAGTTAGAAAACGAGGTGCATTTAATTCCAAGTTCCTTCTTCCTCTAAAGAGAACCAGGTCTGTTAAATGAAGGACCTTGGTCCACAAAGAGGTTGGAGGCCAAGGTTTCTCATTTAAATTGGAGAGACAGAGAACAAGGTGTCCATTCTCAACAGGACCAAGGGTTCCCTCCTCAGACAGAAACCTGGGTAACTCCTCTCAGAAGAAGACCAGGGCAATCCCCTCGGAAAATTTGGTGACTTCTCACAAGAAAGACCAGGGAGTCTCACCTTGGACAGACACCTGACAGAGACCTGTTCTTTCCCAGGAGAGAACAGGGTGTCTCCCCTCAGACTGAGACTTGAGCTATTTCTCTCGGAAAAAGAACAGGGCATCTCCTTTCAGTCAGAGATCTGAGTGTCTTGACCCAGAGAAAGAGTGAGTCTTCTTTGCTCAGAAATGTGAGTGACTTCTCTCAGAAAAAGATCAGGGCTTCGCCCCCCAAACAGAATCCTGAGCAACTTCTCCCAGAGAAAGACCAGGGTGTCTCCACTCTGTCAGAGACCCAAGCACTCCTTCAATTAAAAAAAAAAAAACAAAAAACAGGACATCTCCACTCAGAGACACCTGAGAGACTTCTCTCAGAGAAAGACCAGGGCATCTCCCCTCATACAGTGAGTTGGGCGACTTCTCCTAGGAATGGCCAGGGCTTTTCCCCTTGTCAGAGACCCAAGCAGCTTGTCCCAGAGAAAGACCAGGATGTCTCCCCTCAGTCAGAGACCTGAGAGACTTCTCGGAGAAAGACCAGGGCATCTCCCCTCAGACAGTGAGTTGGGCGACCTCTCCCAGGTATGACCAGGGTTTTTCCAATTGTCAGAGACCCAAGCAGTTTCTCCCAGAGAAAGCCCACCAGGGTGTCTCCCCTCAGTTAGAGACCTGGGAGACTTCTCCCAGAGAAAAACTAGGGCATCTCCCCTCAGTCAGAGACCTGAGGGACTTCTCCCAGGGAAAGACCAGGGTGTCTCCCCTCAGAGACCTGAGGGACTCTTTCCAGAAAAAAAAAAAGCAGGGCATCTCCCTTCATGAAGAGATCTGGGTGACTTCTCTCAGAGAAAAACCAGGGCATCTCCCCTGGACAGAGAGTTGGGTGACTTCTCCCAGGAATGACCAGGGAGCCTCCCCTCAGAGACCTAAGCAACTTCTCCCAGAGAAAAACCAGGATGTCTCCACTCAGAGAGAAGCCTGAGTGACTCCTTCCAGGAATCACCAGGGTTTGTCCTAAGGGATTTCTCCCAGAGAAAGACCAGGGCAGTTTCCCTCAGAAACCCAAGCACTCCTTCCATAAAAAAAGCCAGGGTGACTCCACTCACAGAGACACCTGAGCAACTTCTCCCGGAGAAAGACCAGGGCTTCTCCCCTCAGAGACCTGAGTGACTTTTCCCAGAGAAAGACCAAGGCTTCTCCCCTCAGTCTGAGACCTGAGCAACTTCTCCCAGGAAAGACCAGAGCTTCTCTGTTTAATCAGAGACCTAAGTGACTCCTTTCAGAGAAAAAACCAGGGCATCTCCCCTCAGACAGAGAGCTGGGCAACTTCTCCCAGAGAAAGACCAGGCTGTCCCCCTCAGAGAGAGACCCACGTGATTTCTACCAGAGAAAGACCAGGACGCTTCTCCCCTCAGACAGAGACCTAAGTGACTTCTCTCAGAGAAAAACCAGTGTGACTCCCCTCAGACAATGAGTTGGGAGACTTCTCCTAGAGAAAGACCAGGGTGTCTCCCCTCAGAGAGAGACCTAAGTGACTTCTCTCAGAGAAATACCAGGACATCTCTCCTCATAGGGAGACCTGGGCAATTTCTCCCAGAGAAAAACTAGGGTGTCTCCCCTCAGACAGAGACCTGAGCAACTTCTTTAGGAAAGACTAGGGCGCCTCTCCTCAGAGACCTGAGTGACTTCTCCCAGAGAAAGACCTGGCACCTCCCCTCAGAGACCTGAGTGACATCTCCCACAGAAAATCCACGCCATCTCCTCTCAGTCAGAGTCCTAGGCAACATCCTCCAGAGAAAAGACCAAGGCATCTCCCCACAGAGACCTGGGTAGCTTTTCCCAGAGAAAGGCCAGGGTGTCTCCCCCTCAGACTTCTCCCAGGAAAGACCAGAGCATCTCCCCTTATTCAGAGACTTAAGTGACCTTTCTCAGAGAAAGACCACAGTTTCTCTCTCAGACACAGACATGGGTGCTTCCCAGCAGGCTGAGAGACTAGGGCAATATCTTTCAGAAAAAGACAAGGCTGTTTCCCTCAGACAAAGAGACCACGGGATCTCTCTCCAGATAAAGATTTTAGTGTTTCCCTCTCCACAACCCCCACCCCCCAAAAAAATCAAGGTGAAACATTCCCTGGTAAGAAAAAAAATATTTTCTAGTATTTTTGATGCTTCACAAATGAGAGATTTCTCTTGACCTGAGACTAATAGGAGTCCTAAAACAGCCCTAAGTTTGGATAAACTTGAGAACCCTCCAGTAGCCAACTGTGAATTCTCCACATCAAGGTCAGAGACCAGGAATGACCAAGATGACTCAGAAAAGGCAAAGAAAGCCTCAATATGTTCACAAAATGCCTCATGACCCGGAGGCTTAATTGAAGTCAGATTTTTGGTGATTGAAACTATATTCTGAAGAACTTGGAAGCCCACCAAGGGTATGCCTGTGTTCAAGATCAAGTTAACACTTGCACCAGAGGTCAGAGACAGCACACAGTCTGACTGGCATCAACATTACTGGTGTCTTTGGGACGGAGCCAGCAAAATCTCCCAATTCCCAGATTTCCATGAGGTAATTTTCCTGCAGCTGAGCAGCTGATGGTGGAAAGCAACTGGAACAATTCTGAAATCATGTGGCTGCAGAGCATCCATGGATTATTGGCTAAAAGAAACCTTAAGGGTTCAGTGATTTTCAAACTATAATTAGCAATAGAACACTTGTCCCCCAAAGGAAGTCTTAACTGGAAAGTCAGTATATGCCACAGGCAAGGGAGAAACTGCTGTAGCTGAAGCAAGGCGGCAGTTACGATCTGTAACCTCCCCATGTGGCTTTCCTCGCCTCCTGGGTGGGGCCTTGGAAAGATCCAGGGCTCTGGAGAATGTGGCTTAATCTATCGCTTAAGTCCAACACCTGCAGTCTGCAGAGCAGGGGAACTCCATCAAAGAGACCCTCCATGTATGCCAGAAAGAAGGCAGGCGCTTGAAGCTTTTGAACCCGACAGATCTGGGTTCAAAAGCCAGCTCTGCTGCCTCCCAGCTGCAAATGTGAGGTTAGGAAATTGTGTAACCTCTCTGGACCTCATTTTCTTCATTGTATGGTAATAAAATACTTCTAATCCTCAACAGTGAGCATTCAAGAAGAGGAGGCAGGTGTAAGAAGTTCTCAGCGAATGGCTTTAATGGCTCTAGGCTGCCACAGGCTCGCCTCCGGGCACATAACCAGTTAACGACACAGGTGCGGCTAATTTATCCTAAACCCCTCGTGTCCCTCACTCTGCTCACAGATCCTCTGCACTCACCCTCACGCCCTGCCTTCCAGGTGCTGTCCCTTTAGTTGGGGAATTGGCCCCAAACAAAAGAAAACAAAATCAAAAACAAAAACCTAAGGCACAGGGAAGCAGGAAGAGAAGTGACCCAGGCTGAAATAACTACCTGAAGAAATATTAACTCTGCCACCAGGAAAGAAACTTGCCAGGGAGGGACATTTCCAATTTGTTTTTAAGGATCTTTCCTTGGCATTCTCATTAGCAAACCTCTACCTCATCCCAGAATCCCTCAGAGACGGCAAATATGCCAGGTGTAACCCTAATAGAATTTCTCCAGAACTCCAACACCAACTACTTTCTGTGATGTCAACTCCTATCATTGGCATCAATTGTGCCAAATCCTAACTGTGCCCTAGACTCGGAAACGTATAGGTCCAGCCTTATCCAAACGTCACAAATAACAGACGTCTAGAGTCACCATACACATCTACTACATACTCTAGCCTTCTGCAGAGATACTAGGCTCACGCTGTCTGCAATTCTGAAGGCAGCCAATTTGAAGAAGCCACATTTATAGGTAAGCCACTCCACTGAACACACAATAAAATGCTTCATGAACCTTGACCAACCCTGAGGCAGATACTTGGGACTGTGGTCCCTGGAGACTTCGAAAGAAAATATAATAAACTATAACAAGTGGAACAGTTTAAAAATTGCTTTCTTCCCACTGTATTGCTTTATGTGCAATAGTTTTAACTTCTCAGCAACCACATTCCACCCAGATGAACCTAATAAAAGTGAATAAGCTGCCGACCCTGACTCTGGTTTGTAGTTTCAAACTGTAATTCTATTACAAAGGGCAACAAACTCGGGCTAGAGCATAGCTGTGGCTTTTCAGTCTCTACAGGATGGTTTATCATTGCCAATTAGATATTTAGCTTAAAAAATACAGAATTCCCAATCTTTGTGACTTCTGGGTATGTTTATGTGGATAAGTTATGAATGGAGAAGAGAGGACAAGCTTGCACATTAGGAGGAATTCATTAAGCTACTGGGCAATCAGTGAATATTTTCTTACCCAAGTATTAAGTTTGAAATCAAAAAGAAAACGTAATGTTAAAGGTCCTCTGCTCTTAAGTACCGGCCTTTTAAAATACCTGATTGCCAGGGGAAATTTCTGCAACTAGATTCGGGATATAACTTCCTTTTCACTATAAATCATGAACTGCAGTGTGCCACATACACACTGCAATTCATCAAATATCTTAAATAGTGGAAGAAGGATCCTTATCTAAGTGGGAAGGAGTCATTCCAACCCTCCCCCAACTTAGTATCATATTACTAGATGAAAACATTTCCTTATTTCCAATAATTTATTCCTCATTCATTCCAAGAGATGAAAACATGTTCCTTTATGTGTACAGAAGATCTGCCAATTGCCCTCCAATTGGCAATTTCTGGTTTCCATCAGAATATTCCTCCCTCCCTTTAACATATCTTATTAAAGAAGTACAACTGCTAGCCAGCCAATAGACTTTTGCTAGTAGCAATGACCTTAATGTATTATTACTCCAGTTACAAGTAAAATGCTGTTCAATTATCCATCAGGATGGATATAGATAGATGTATACACAATCACATACACACATATACCATGTGAACTTGAAAATCATCTCAAATCTTAAAAAAATAATTTCAAAAATAGCCTTAATGATGCATTTCTTACTAAGCATAGTTAAGTGAAATGCTGGCAAAAAAAGACGATTTACTCCTTGCAGTTCAATCATCTCAGGAATTATCAGTTGCCTGTTAGTGCTAGCGGCATAATTCAGAAATTATGATAAAATTTTCTCTGCATTTTGATGCTAATTTAATTTCCTTTTCCTCACTTTAAAAGGAAACCATAATTATCAACCTTTACTCACAATAAATAGTTAAGGGCATTCCCATTTCATTTTGTATCACTGTAAGCCAAGAAAACGCTGATGAGTTTTAAAATATCACAGGGAATTAGGTGATAACTCATCAGTGCTTTTGAGTACAGACACGAATAATTTACAGTCTGAAACTTGGTATGATAATTTTGATTCACACATGGGAAATCTTATTAACCCATGATGGAATCAAATGATTAAAAGAGGTACATGTATGAGAATTTCACAAACATTTGTAGCCAGGAATGTATGTGCAATAGTAAAATATACACATACAATATGGACACACAGATTAACACTGCTGAAAGACATCTGGATAGATCATAAAGGCATTTAGTACATTATATAAAGATTATACTCTTTTACAAAATGAATTTGCAAGGTTCTTTTAATTGATACAGTTTTGATTTAAAGATGCTTTAAAATTTTTCCCTTTTTCCTCACATAAGATTAGAAGCCCACTGCTAACCCTCACCTTCAAACCTCACCAAGTTGAAAAATAGGAAGGAATAAAGGGAGGAAAAGGGAAAAAACCCTAATTCCAATAACTAACTGTTATCTCTGAGTAGAATTACATGAAAATATAATTCCTTCACATGCTCAAAAATGTTCTAGCATTTGTAGTTACTTTATCCTGGAACATTTAAGAAATGTAATTTCTGTCCATTTCTGTTTATTACAATGATGAAAAGTCTGTCAAATTACACCCAAATTGAGTGGACTGGCTTTTATCTCCCTAAGAAATCATTTTATGCTACTTTAGTGGACTAAAGGGGAAAACATAAGTGCAACAGTTAACAAACTATAAAATAATATACAAACACTTCTATTATTAATGGTAATGATTAATGATAAGAACAATAATTATAATATTTTCAATTAATGCTGATTATTTTGATCTACATACCCCAAAACCACAGGGTGTGAAAAGTCAACTACAGATCTGCTCTGCTTAAGAACTCTGGATAAGGAAAAACATCATCTCCAAAATTCTACCCTATGTAACCCCACAGAAGGCTCCCTGAAGCTTCAGCAATTGCTGCTCTCTGAGTGGAGAATCATGCTAATCATTTTTTAAGTTTGGAATTTCTCATTTATTTCAAAACCTTAATGTTCCCCTTTTCCTCAGAATTGACCATACCATTTTAAGCCATTTTTATTTCACTGCAATAGAGTAATTTCAACTAAAATTTTATAACTTATTCGTATCATTCCTCAAGAAAGACTGACACAAAAAAGGAGGGACAAAGGAGTATTCCTATTCAGTGGGTTCAAACATACATTAAATAAAACCGTTACTAAAACATAGTGATTGGAACTAAGTTTGATGTTACCTCTGGTACTCCTAATTTTCGGCAGGCTTCCAAAAAGTTTTCCACGTTTCTTCTGCATTTGGCCATGCTAAGTTTAGGCTATAAATGCAACATTCAAAAATAATTAGTTATTAAGAGGAATAATTGAAATAACAGGTTAAATTTTGAGCTTTCTAAATGCCACAAGTAATACGTGTTTATTGGAGAAAAATAATACATAAACAAATAGAAGACAATAAAAAAATTATCCAGGAACAATCCACCTGAACAGCTGTTAATATATGGATTATATTTTTCTAGACACTGTGTAGGTACATGTGTGATATAACAGGTGTGTACACATACAGATATGTGTTTATATGTAGACTTTCTGCATATTTGCATACATGTGCAAAATTTCTGCACATGTATGTGAATGTATACATGTGGATACATACACACACACGCTATTTTTATAAGATCATACTGCTGTGTAACCTGCTTTAGTTTACTTAAAAGCACACCATGCTGCTGCTGCTAAGTCGCTTCAGCCGTGTCCAATTCTGTGCAACCCCATAGACAGCAGCCCACCAGGCTCTGCCATCCCTGGGATTCTCCAGGCAAGAACAGGAGTGGGTTGCCATTTCCTTCTCCAATGCATGAAAGTGAAGAGTGAAAGTGAAGTCGCTTAGTCGTGCCCGACTCTTCGCGACCCCATGGACTGCAGCCCACCAGGCTCCTCCGTCCATGGGATTTTCCAGTCAGGAGTACTGGAGTGGGGTGCCACTGCCTTCTCCAAAAGCACACCATAAACATCACCTTTTCCCATGAGCAAATATATTTCTAAATTAAGGGTTGATTCACCAGGCTAATGACTATCTTTCTCCTCAAAGCAACGGGTTTTATTAGAAGGCTGCTGATGCCTCAAGGTGAAGAAATTTAGAGGCACGGTGGGGAGCAGCCTTCTAGGTTAGAAAGAGCAGCTTGTGCAAACACGGGAGTGGAGAGTGAAGGCACAGAAGAAGCAGACCAGGTTCTACGGCTACAGCACAGCTGGGTCTGGTCAGTGGGGGCTCAAGATGCTCAGTGAAGAATTTCTAAGAAGTGGACTAAATTCAGAAACATTTCTAAAAAGGAAAACTAAAGAATCCTCCAGCAATGCAGGAGACCTGGGTTTGATCCCTGGGTTGGGAAGATCCCCTGAAGCAGGGCATGGCTACCCACTCCAGTATTCTTGCCTGGAGAATCCCCATGGACAGAGGAGCCTGGGGGTCTACAGTCCATGGAGTTGCAAATTGCAGAGAGTCAGACACGACTGAGCGACTAAGCACAAAACATTTTACAGTTGTTAAAATACATGGTTATGAGGAACTTTAATGACTCAGGGAGATACTTAGGTTTCCATAAATTTTAAAAACTACTAAACAGTATATATGTGAAGCTCACAATTCAAAACAACTTCTATGTTGGAGGAAAGCCAAGACATAAACAGTGGTTGTCTTTAGGGAGTGGGATAAGACATTATTTATCTTCCTCCTGCATTTCTCCATTATCTCTTTTTTTCTAATCAGGCATTATTTCACATGACATTTTCAATTGAAATTTTTTTATTTGGGAAAAAAAAAAAAAAAAAAGTGAAAACCAAAGAATGTAGCATTTTTTTCCCCTGAAGAACTGACAAAATATATAAATGTGTATAGATACATGATTCATAGTGTCTCTTATACCTTATAAAACAATTATTGTATATTTAAATTGGGAGCTGAAGAATGATAGTTTCTTTCTTATAATTTGAGGAAAATTACTGAATGAGAATTTGGTACACAGTTCAAACTTTATAGCTGTCTGGACTTGAAAACTTTTGCATATTAGATTACAGGACAGAATTTACTGTCCAAACTAAGGCAGATAAAGCAGATTTAAGTCATAAGACAAATTGGTCTGTTTTTCCCCTGTGTTTTCTGAAGCCAAAATGTGGTCAGTCTTTGGGAAGCAAAAATTATGTTTAACTGTATAGAAAGAAAACTGAGAGGTGAAACGGGATCATCAACTTATTTTTCCTACTGCGAAGAGAAAAGAAAGTAAAACCAATAGTGCCACTGAGACACCTTCCTTGAGGCGTCGGGAGTGGGCAGCCTCACATGAGGCTTTCATTCCACACACTCCTTGTGTGACCTTTTATGAACACTGTGCCTTGAGGTTGGGAGCTCTGACTTTTGCAAATCTGCTCACAAACACTAGTGATCACAGTGGCTTGCATTCATTCCCGTGTTTATCATGTACGGGACCTCGTTTCATCCTCATGAGAGCACTTCTGTGACAGAGAAGAGCCAATCAAGTTCAAGAGAGGTTAAATAACTTTCCCAAAGTCGTGTGGCTCATACCCATGTGGAATTGGAATCCCAACACTACAGTCTTAGCCCCTAAACTCTTCTGCTTCATCTAACAGCAATAGTGTGGATAGAAGTTCTTCTCTACTTGTCCAATGAACCCTGCGTGGGCTTCAAAGACAAGCTTATCTTTGATTCCTCTCTTCTTGATGGTAACATGCTCAATGAAGTACAGGGAAAAGATTTCAGTGCTGGCTTTATCTCCTCAACAGTGAGACAAGGATTTTTTTTCACTCACTCTTTCTGATCTTTTCCGTTTCCTTGGTATCTCCAACCGACCCTTGAGCACAGCTAGCAGTCAAGGAATTACTGAATTAATGACCAGCTAACCAACCTCTGGCCTGACAGGTTACTAATGATATTTTACTCAGAACCTACATCTTTTCAGAGTGATCCTAAAATCCTCAATAATTATAAAATAATAGATTCCATTAGAAGAGAACCTACCAACCAAAAAATGTTTTCCGAAAGGACTTCTCATTGCTTAAATAAATGCTTGTGAGGAATAAATCTCTGTCTCTACAGTCTTAAAGTTAGTGAGCAGAGCACTCATTTAACGTGATTTGCTTTATATTTGAAACTAGTTCATTGTCTCTCATTTACAGATTTACTTGAAATAGTTTCCCTTTTTATAGTAAAAGTGTTGCTTCATTCGGAAATGCTATCCCTGGGATTCTCTAGCAGTCCACTAGTTAGGGCTCCACACTTCCACTGCAGGGAGCACAGGTTCAATCCCTGGTCAGGGAACTAAAAATCCTACACACCCTACAGCATGGCCAAAAAATCCCCAAAGACAAAACAGACACGCTATTCCTTTTCTGCTCTTTCAAGTTGTTTGGGGCCCAAAAGAGAGGATTTGAACAGGGTCCTGGTGATCCCCATCAGTGTCTCTAACCAGCAGTCCTGTTCCAAAGGAGTTTCTTTTATGTAAGAGTTAGTTTTCCTTAAATGGTGTTACTTACGACTGCCGGTGAGGGGACATGGATGCTTGCGACGGATCGCGGGCGGATGTGGTTGACCAAATGGCAGAGGACAACGCCATCCATGAGGGCGGCCCCCAGGTCTTCGTGCAGGCTGACCTTGAGTCTCATCTCGATGCTCTGAAAAGAGATCAAAAGGAAGTCAATTGCTCTCAGGCAACTGAGGATAAAATACAGTTATGAGTATTTATGAACTGAGGTTTAAGTTTCACTATAAAGGATAAGAACACCTGGAAAACACTGACATGATTTAAACCTTTCAAAAGATATTAAATAAAAATCCCTCTGTAGAAAAATAAATTCAGTTATGCTAAAAATTTTTAATCAGTTGAATTTTTAAAATAATGGAATCACTTCTTGAGTTCAATATTGCCTCAGGCTTAGCAATTAAAATAGAAAACCAGAATAAGTTGACAAATAAAAGCCAAATCGGTGGTGACTGTTTTGCAATGTACAAAAATAGCAAATCAATATGCTGTACACATGAAACTAAAATCATACTGTAAGTCAACTATATTTTAACAAGAAGTAAATAAAATAAGTAAACATAAACAAAAATCAAATGAAAAACTCAAATCCAACCCAAACTTATTTCGGATAATGTATCTCACGTAGCCTGCAGAGGGCAGAAGAGAGATTAGGGGTGTTTTTCTCAGATTATGCTTTCATTGAAAAAGCAATTTTTCTCCCTTCTTAAAAAAATGCAATGTTTTATTTTGAGGTCATTATGAATTCATATGCAGTTATAAGAAGTAATACAGAGAGATCTCAGGTACACTTTACCCTGTTTCCTTCTAAGGGAGCAACCTGCAAAAGCACCTACACAGCCGGGACACTGACATGGATAGAACACATCCCTCACTACAGGGATCCCTCGTGCTGCCCTTTTGCAGTCACACCCACTTCCAACCCCTCAAGAACCTCTTTGTCCCTGCTCTCTTCTCCTCCCCTTCCAGGACTCCCAGGACAAGAATGTAGATCATCTGTTACAGTAACTCCCAAAGGTCCCTGAGGCTCTGCTCACTTATTTTCAGTCTGTTTTTTCTCTCTCTGCTGCCCAGACTAGGTAATCCCTGTTGTTCTCTCCTACAGTTCACTGATGCTTTGTGATGCTGTTGAGCCCATCCCCTGGGCTTCTCACTGCAGATAATGTATTTCCCAGTTCTAAATTTCCATTGGTCCTTCTTTATGTCTTCTGTTTCTTTGCTAAGATTATCTATTCCTTTGCTGAGGCATTCAATTTTTTCCCTTTGTTTCAGCCATGTTCATAACTACTTGTGGAAGAAACTTCACGGTGAGTGCCGTAAAATCTTTGTCAGATAATTCTAACATCTCTGCCGTAACAGTGCTGTCATCTACTGATTACCTTTTCACATTCATTTTGGTTCTTGGTACAATGAATGATTTTTTTTTTTTTTTTTCTGGTTGAAAACTGGACATTTCTGGTATTACGTTATGAGACTTTGGACCCTATTTAAACTTCTCTTTTGGCTAGCTATTTTGGACACTGCTCTGGCAGGGAGTGGGAAGGCACCACCTTGCTGCTGCTGTGTAAACGCAGATTGCCACTTGGTGTCAGTTCACTGGGACTGGGAAAGAAATCCAGGCTCCCCGTGTATAGGTTCCACGGTCACCGTGGGAGGGGATGGGATTGTTTTTAGTTAGTAGGGATGAAATTCCTGGCTCCCAACTTGGCCTTCTCTGATATCATCCCTGCAGAGGTGAAAGTCAGCTGCCTATTCCATCTTTGCAGGCATGGGTAGGGTTGGGGCCACAGGTTTCCTGTAGCTGGAGTAGGGCATTTATTGTTGTAGATGTTGTAAATGTAAAAATTGTAAAAGTTTTCTGTCTCCCTAGGCTGTCCTTTTTCTGGTCCTCTGAGTAAAGTAAGCAGGCTTTTGTTGGGACTTAAAAAAAAAAAAAAAAACCTGTTCCCATGATCATTTCCAGTTTCCAGCTACTTCAGCTCCAAGTCTGAGAAAGATGAAGCAAAAAAGAAAACCCACTGGACTCAGCACCGAGTCATTCCTAGTCCCAAGGAGCCCAGCTGGTCTGAATTATTCTCTCCACCTTGCAGAGTGCTCTTATGCTTATTTTATATATAATTGCCAAGGGTTTTAGTTGTACTTGGTGAGAGGAATGGGGAAAAGTACATCTACTCCATCTCCTCAAAAGCAGGAAAATCCATTTTTTAAACTTCAAATACAAATTTCTCCTTTACAGCAAAAGCTCCTCATAATTGGGTAACACTGTAAGAAAGGATGACTTAATTTGGAGATCTGCAATAAGTAAAGCACTTGAAAATCAGTGCCTGTAACAGTGCCTGATAAAATCAGTGCCTAATTCTCTTTCAAAACTGTCCTGTGTCTAGACACCTGATTTTTTATTTCTAACCTTGCTTTCAGTCTCTAATTAAATTAAAACATAAGCTATCAATATGACCCAGGCTTTAAGATAAAATCATATCACGCTTTGAGAGGCTTGTCTCAACTTCTCATCTTATTTTTACGTATCTCTGAAAGTTCGCCTCCCAAGTTTACAGCACACCCAAATACTCGAGGCAAACGACCGAGGTCTGACTTGTCCGATGTGACTGCTGAGTCAACCACAGCGGCTTAAAGTGGTGGTGAGGAGTTTCCGGGTTTTTATCTCTTTCCTCCGGACTACCTGCTATATATATACTTTGGGGGCTTCCCTGGTGGCTCAGAGGATAAGGCATCTGCCTGCAATGCAGGAGACCCAGGTTCGATCCCTGGGTTGGGAAGATCCCCTGGAGAAGGAAATGGCAACCCACTCCAGTATTCTTGCCTGGAGAATCCCATGGACAGAGGAGCCCGGCGGGCTACAGTCTACGGGGTCGCAAAGAGTCAGACACGACTGAGCGACTTATATAACCATATATATGAAGTATCATCTACAACAAAAAAAGATTCTGACCTTCCTTAAATTCAGCTTTAATTTTACTTATAGAATTCATTGCTCATTTGTAAAACTCACTGTTATTTGAAGTTGTATATTTATTTGTTTCCTTCTTACTTATTCTCTCTTCTCAATAGACTACAGGCCTCATGAAAGCAGAGACCTTTTTGTTCTTTTGTCTCTCCATCACCTAGACTATACGGCCTGGCACAGAGCAGCAGTCAATAACCATTTGCTAGTGGAGAAGGAAATGGCAACCCACTCCAGTGTTCTTGCCTGGAGAATCTCATGGACGGAGAAGCCTGGTAGGCTGCAGTCCATGGGGTCGCACAGAGTCAGACACGACTGAAGCGACTTAGCAGCAGCAGCAGCAGCAGTGAAAGAAGAAGATATAGTATAAAATCCACCTCTTCAAGAAGCTTCCTATATTCTTCTAATTAATGGCTATGGTACTTCTCTTTGAATATAAAAGAACTTATGTAGTAAAGCATGATATGCTGCCTTTAATAACTAATATCAGTGAGTTCTTTGGTAACTGATCCTTGGCCTGCCATTTGACCTTCCACATACTTACGTGAGATCCTCCTAATTAGACACAAAGACCATGAGGGTAGACAAATATATACACAGTTGCCACCAGGAGCTGTGCTGGGGATAGAATTACAATATGGAATAAGACAGCCATGGCTCCTGCCATCACCAAGCTTAAAAGCTCCCCTAGCGCCCAGCACAAGGCTTCACTCTTGGTAGGAACTCAAATGGTTTGCCTATTATATGACATTGGAAAATTCTGCCTAGTAGGGATAACTATAAACATCCTTTAATAAGTCACTTTAATAAGTGACTTTAATAAGTCACGTAATCTTATTAAATAAATTAATAACAATGCATTTTTACAAGTTTTAACTTTTATACATAGGTATTAAGTACTTCTACTTATATTACCTCATAGATTCCTCACAAAATCCCACAAAGGTAGATGGGAACTACTGTTTTAATATATGAAAAAACTCAAACTCAGAGATGTTAAGTGACTTGCCCAGTAGCAGACAGTCAGTAGGCGAGTTGGCTAGATTTGAAACCAGGTCTGTTTGAAGTATTTCAAAATCTACTTTTTAAAAATACGGAATGCTGCTTCAACGCTGGAAATTATTATTCAGTAATACAACGTTTCCCGGTACCTCTCGGAGTTGTTCCACCAGTTCTTTTTCTTCTCTCATCTGTTCCATTTTCCTCCGAATCGTAAACTGTGGGTCTATAGATTCCAAATTTCTCTGTGGTCTTAGAAACACTAGAAGAGAAAGGGGGAAAGCCTTTATGGAGTGTCTAGTACAGACTGCCATATCGGGCTGCTCATGTTTGAATCAAATAGTTTATTTATCCCAAATAATTCATTCACCACTCACAAAAACAGGAAATTCTGACTTTACATGAAAAGCTTGATTCAAATATTCTAGAGAAAATTATGTTTTCAATTATTCTGCATTGTGTGGACGAATGATCAGCTGAATCCAGGAAAGGGCTTGGTCATCCTTGGTATTATTCCAGACTCCTCCTCTAATTTTTCCACTGCTTCTATTCCAAGCTTTCATCTACACTCCAGGTTTCACAATCCTTTCATTAAACTTGAATACTCTGTTTCAAGTAACAAGACAGAATTGCTTTACATGGTATAAACAAGCACAGGTTAATGATTTTGTTGGCTGCGGTTTTTCCATCAGCCTGGATTAAGAACTAAGTGATGATATGCACTACCTACTCCCAAGCGTTATCTATCTGAGCGTGGAGGGGAAATTCTGGCTTCTATCATGTCACTGAAAGTGCATCCCTAAGTCAGCTCTTCAAAGATGACCGTAGATTGCTTTCAGAAAAGCTGTCAAGATGGGAGGCAGTCTTAAGAGATCATCTTTGCCTGCAGGTCCTTAAAATTACAACCTTCCAGGAATAGCAACTCACAGTGGCAACTCAGGAAGGAGTTAAGGCTCTGGCTGCAGACAAAATGAATGTTCTCAAACTTTGAAGGATAACATCTCTTAAAGACTATCAGGAAAGCACGAAATATTCTGCCTATGGGCAGTGATTCTAGCAATTTGTATCAGGATACAAAGCACAGGGCAGATTTAAACTTGAATCTTTTTCTGCCTTTAGATTCTTATTAAGACTATCAACTTTCCATGCACACAGAGGGAGCAAAGAGTGGTTAAGAGCTGTCGTTGGTTCTCTGTGTCCCATAGATTTTCAGATTGGGAGAGGTGGGGATGGGAGGATGGGGGGTGGGGGGGGCAGGGCTTCAGAAAATCTGGGGCAGAGAACTCCAGTTTTAAAAATCAGTACCACATAGAAGGCTGCACCGACATACTGCGATTCTAGTTGCTTCAATCACCATATCTTCAATAATATAGAATAAGAAGATTATGCAATGTTTATTCTATTCTGACAAACATTCTCTGAGCCACTTTAAAAGCTAATTCAATTTATTTATTGTTAAATATGGTTTACAAATATACTTTGAATTAAAAACTGGGGCCCACCCTATAATCAATTATCCTACATTCATACAACTATGTCATTTTAATCCTAATTTGTATCTTTGAATCAAAACACCTTAATGAATGTCTTACACTATACTTTTCACATTTAGGTATTTTCTTTCTAAATCAGTTCTAGGATATTTGAATCAGCATTCTGGCGCTCTACAGAGGACCAGAAAGTTGACACATCTTAAGAAATCCTTGACTTACAGAAGTTAATGGAGCAACGGGATGACTACTGTACATGAAACACCTTCTGGAACTTCAGAGAGAAGTCAGCCTGGGGCCTGGGCTTCTGTCTCAAGCCCCCTAAGGAAGTCACAGGTGGAAAGAGCCAAAGTCTTGTCACCAAGACCCACAAAAACCAAACCCCACAGGAAGTGAGACCAACTGTTTCAAAAATAAAGGCAAGGCAGGCCGAGGAAGTAGGGTAGACCAATCAGCAGGGAGAGATGAGATAAAGCTGCCTTTGCACCATATGGAGCCCAGTCAAAAAATCTACCTACTTAAACTTAGTGATCAGAAGAGAGATACATTAAAATGGAAAGTCCAGAAAAAATCCACACCCTCAAAGAAAAGAAATCAACCAAATTTACCAAAAAAGTCAAGGAATGTGGACTTAATTGAGTAATACACATACTGGTCCGCAAGGGGGAGCCCCAGCTCTGTTTAAACAAATCCAGTGTTTTCTTTGGAGGTTTTATTTTCCTTCGGCTTTTTTTCTGGGGGCAATCTTATCTAATACTACATGTTTAATATTTCCAATATGTTTTTACTGGCAGACTTCATTCTGAAT
Source organism: Bos indicus x Bos taurus (assembly GCF_003369695.1). Classification (NCBI taxonomy): domain Eukaryota; kingdom Metazoa; phylum Chordata; class Mammalia; order Artiodactyla; family Bovidae; genus Bos; species Bos indicus x Bos taurus. The sequence continues at coordinate 16,487,672 of NC_040087.1, read as the reverse complement.
ACGAAGCTATCAGGCAGTTAAATTAACTGTGAGCTTTTGGTTAAGAGGACACTCTTCAAGTATCTATGCCCTGTTAGAGCCCTATGTGAGATAACAAGATAACACAATGGTGTCTGGGTTTTAAATACATGGTCTTGCTTTTCATCTTAAATGCCCATACATCTCAAAAAATACAAAATGCATGCTTGGGTATTTGCTTTATGAATATAAGCAGTTAAAAAATGTTAAAACATATGTGAACTGTTATTTTTTAAATGAACACTTCCAATGTATATAAAATTATTGGAAATTTGACTACTACGAGTTTTCTAAATAGATTAATTATTGTAGAATATATGAGAATTTACAATGAATTATTTAGACTGATAAATCTACAGAGCACATGTTTGTTATGACAGAATTAGTTTTCATAGGATCATTATAGGAGCTCTGATTATACTATCTACAATTTTTTTCTTTTCAAGCCATATTTAAATAATAAATACAGTGACCAGTTTGGTCAGAGCTTCAGGAAATTGATCTATGGAGGAATTATTCTAGTTTTCCTTAATTTTCTGTCACTACATTTAAGAACTCCCCTACTTAATTCAGGGGAATAAAAGTTAACTTGAGGCTACAAGAGCCGCCTTGTTATAGTAAATATTTTTCAAAGCAAATGCCACACTGATTAATGTAAATAAGAAGGAAAAAAAGCTGGGACAAGAGAGCAGAGGGAGTGTGTATATGAGGGAGTGAGTGTGTGTTTATGTGTGTGTGTGCTCAGCTGTATTCGACTCTTTTCGACCCCATGGACTGTAGCCCACCAGGCTCCTCTGTCCTTGGGATTCTCCAGGCAAGAATCCTGGAGTGACCTGCCATTTCCTCCTCCAGTGGATCCTCCTGACCAGGGATAGAACCATGTCTCCTGGGGCTCCTGCAGGCAGATTCTTGACCACTGAACCACCCGGGAAGGACGTGTGTACACACACGTATATATGCCTAAGGGGCAGGAAAAGCCAAGGAAATAGGAGAAATAAGATGCAGGGAAAAAATGAGTCCTGCTTCGCTGGTTAGTTACTATGTATCAAATAACATTCAAAGAATGAAAAGGATGGTTTGCTCATACTTGCAGTTTTGCTCATACTCAGAAATACAGAGACAAATTTCTAAGCAAAAATTCTGCAGGGAATGATGAATATGCTTAGGAAGAATATCAAATTCATTCTGCAGGTACAGGTCAAATTCTACTACTTTCCCCTTATCTCTACCTCCTCCTCCACTCTCTTCATCGTCTTCATCCCCGACCTGGGAATGGTCTGTCAGCTATGAATGCGCAACGTTCCTTATCTGCGCCTCTCATGGTACTCATCACCTTCTGTCTCACAGTACAGATCTGATTTTCTCCATAGGACTCTCTAATACAGAGTTTATGTCTGTTTCCAATTTAAACTTCTACCCCTGTCCAAGAAAGCAGCTTGTTTGATGAATAAACAACAACAACAAAAAAGTGTTTCAAAAACTCCCTCATTCAAAGATCAGACTATCTGGGACTTCCCTGGTGGTCCAGAGATTGAGACTTCCCCTTCCTATGCAAGGGGTGTGGGTTCGATCTCTGGTGGAGGAGCTAGGATCCCACATGCCTCATAGTAAAAAAAAAAAAAAAAGTAAGAAAGAAACATAAACAACAGAAGCAGTATTGTAACAAATTCAGAAAAGACTTTTAAAAATGGTCCACATCAAAACACCTTAAAAAACAAGCAAGAAAACAAAGATCAGTCTATCTGGAGAGTACCTTGACACAGATTACCCTACCCTGATATAAGCAGTCACCTGAGAAATCTCCTAAAGCTTAGTTTCCAGGTTTGAATGCCTTAGACTGCAAAATAAAAAGTTCCACAAAGGCAGAGATTTAGTCTGTCTTTTTCAGAACTGTGTCCACAGTAAAGTGCATCATGCCTAACACACAGTAGGCACTCAACAGATACTGGAACTTCCCTGGTAACTCAGCTGGTAAAGAATCCACCTGCAATGCAGGAGACCCCGGTTCAATCCCTGGGTCAGGAAGAGTCCCTGGAGAAGGGATAGGCTACCCACTCCAGTTTACTTGGGCTTCCGTGGTGGCTCAGACAGTAAAGAATCCCCCTGCAATGTGGGAGACCTGGGTTCAATCTCTGGGTTGGGAAGATGCCCCTGAAGAAGGGATCGGCTACCCACTCCAGTATTCTTGCCTGGAGAATTCCATGGACAGAGGAGCCTGGCAGGCCATAGTCCATGGGGTCGCAAAGAGTTGGACACGACTGAGCAACTTTCAACAGATATTTAAGGATGTGCACAAGAAACTATTTTTTAAAATGTTATAAAAGTACCTTTCAGTTAAGCAAAGAAAGCCCACTCCTCTAAAAATTCCCTGAAATGCTCTTACAAGAAAAGCATTTTGCATAGAAATTATTAGTGGATATTATTAACCTTTATTATCTAAATTTAACTCCAGATTTCTTCTCTGTGGACACATGAGGTTTGGAATTCAGCTCTCCACTTCCCCTTGGAAACTAAAAAATCTGGACAGGGTGTGATGTTAAAGACATACCAATTCAAGGGCAACAATAGGGTGGCTTTGAAAAAGTATCATGAGTTGTAGATCCAGTTAATGTGAATCAGAAATCTGATTAATACATTCATTTATTCCCTCTGGTGCCTAAAAATGAATTAGATAAATTCTCTGCCCTCAGAAGGCTCAAATTTCTTCTCTATTGTCTTGGGCAGTTTATTTAACCCAGGGGTGTTTACCTGCTTAACAGAACATCAAGTCAGCAAAATAATCAGTGCGAAGACTCCATGGTACACCAAATAAATTAGCGTCTCTGAGTGTAGGGCACAGGCAGCCATTGTTTGAAAAATGCCCAGGTGATTCTCATATAAAGCCAGGGTTGAGAACCACAACCCCTCCCAGCTTCAGTTTCCTCATTTTTATAATGGGGAAAAAAATACCTAGAAGTGCAAGATTATGGTAAAAACATTCCAGAAAATGTCTGAAAACTGGCCCAAGATAGGTATGTCCGTCCATTCATTCACTTTCCAGTGACAGTTTAAAGATCAATTTTAAGTATAAATTAGCACCCACCAATTTGTTGAAAATGAAAGAGAGAAAATACTTCAAAGGAAGGCAGGAACAATTTTCATTTCAAAATGAAGGGGGAAAGGAAAGAAAGCAGCAGAGTAGTAAAAGAGCACAAGAGAAGGAGCGGAAGTGAAGCTTTCAAGTTAAGAACAACTTGAAGTGAAGCTGCCCTCTCCAGCCCCAGGGGGCAGACATAGAGACACAGGTCCACATCCTTCTCCAGCCATTTTAGGAGGCAGGACTTTGAGGACTGTAGAAATTCAAACTCCCGAGGACTTCCTAGCCAGTTGTCATTTTTATTTCTTTGAAGAATGAGTTTAGGGAAGATATGGGAATTTGAAATGACATATATTTGAAACAAAATATTAGAAAGCAATATTTATTATTTCAAATGTGTTTCTTTAAATAATTTTACTTCAATAGTCATTTTTAAAAAGTGGGAATTTTAATATAAAGCATGACAGTGAACAAGAAATAAACAAGCCAACTTTACCAAAAGTAATTAATAAAAATCATAAATGAAAGGCAAGTTGCATCATGCTGGGTAGAGTGGGAATATGATGCCATTTATTTTCACAGGTTGAGATAACCACAGATACTGGACAATGGAGCAACTATGAGGAAACAAAACTGATGGGGTAATCAGCTTTGAGATGCCATGAGGGGCACTGAATGGGATCTACTGTTTCAGAGTAACCAGGAAGAGCAACATAAAAGTAGGCTATTTCCCTCTTCCAACTTTAGCTCACATACTTGGGGATGCATACAGTGTTTCTTCATTAATTAAAAAACACTTACAAAACAGAAAGAGAATGTGAATGTATGGCAAAAACCACCACAATACTGTAAAGTAATTGAATGAGTGAGTGAAGTCGCTCAGTCGTGTCCAACTCTTTGCGACCCCATGGAAGAAACCGGATAGAGACTCACAGACTTAGAAAATGAACTGATGGTTGCTGCGGGAGGGGAAGGGATAGTTACGGAGTTTGGGAAGGTCATGTACACACTGTTATATTCAAAATGGATAACCAACGAAGGACCTACGGTATAGCACGGGGAACTCTAGTCAATGTTAGGTGGCACCTGGCTGGGAGCAGGGTTTAGGGGAGGGTGCACACGTGTGTATGTATGGCTGAGCCCCTTTGCTGTTTACCTGAAACTACCGTAATGTTGTTAATCGGCTATATGCCAATACAAGATAAAAAGTTTAGTTTGAAAAAAACTTTAAATGTATTGGAAAATGTATTCAAATCAGAAGGCAACATTTAGCTCAAAGAGAATGAAGATTGTATTTGAAAGGTCAGATTTGGGAACCTACACAAATATTTGAAAAGACTTCTGCTGCCAGAAAATTATCAGATAATTAACAGAAAATTATCCCTTCCCTAGGGCATACTGTAGGCAAATTGCAAAAAGGGGAAAATAACAACTACCCAATGTCTGACCCGGGTAGATTAATACTGAAAACAATCCCTTTGTTATTTTGTGTGTGTGTGTGTGTGTGTGTGTGTGTGTAGTACACTATAATACCTACATGTGAATCCCTAGAATTTTCACTCATAGGAAAAATATCATATAAGTATTGGATGGTTATTTTATTTTCAGGAAGATTTTCACAGTGATTATTTTCTATGGAAATCTTAAGACTTTATCTGGCACAAAGTATCTTGCACAAAGAATCCTCAATAAACAGCTGTAGATGCGAAGGTAGAGATGGTGGAGAGGAGACTGGACCCTTGGGCATGGCCCCAGCTCCCCTTCTATCTAGCAGCGTGAGCTAGGCAGGTCACCCCACCTTTCTTGTTTTAGTTGGTTCATTTATAAAGATAGAAATTTTACTGCTACATCTAAATCTTACCTAGCTTTAAAAAGTCTTTTTCAGATATAATTCCTAAGGAAACACCAAATCACACATAAATCTTTCATTCTAGGCTTTATTCCCTTTAAACATCATCAGATCCATAAATAGCCATGCTTTCTGAGAAATGAAAATGATTCTCTCCCCTTTATTTTTAAGTAAAGGAATAGTTTATCAAGAAAGTTTCCACTTAGCCTTCCTCAATTCCCAGGATTTAAAGTGGGGTGATACAAGAAGGAACTTTGGTTTCCTTGTTATTGTTGTTTAATCACACTTGCTTTTGGTTTGAAAGTTTAGAAATCTATGAAATAATAAAATTCCTTTTGTAACTGCTGCTGCTGCTAAGTCACTTCAGTCGTGTCTGCCTCTGTGTGACCACACAGACGGCAGCAGCCAGGCTCCCCCATCCCTGGGATTCTCCAGGCAAGAACACTGGAGTGGGTTGCCATTTCCTTCTCCAAGGCATGAAAGTGAAAAGTGAAAGGGAAGTCGCTTAGTCATGTCCGACTCTTGGCGACCCCATGGACTGCAGCCCACCAGGCTCCTCCGTCCACGGGATTTTCCAGGCAAAGTACTGGAGTGGGGTGCCATTGCCTTCTCCAGTACTATCAGATAAAACGCCTTCTGCTACAGAGGTCTAGAAAAAGGAAAGATATAGTGATAATATCAGGAAAGATATAGTGAGTGCATGTGTGCTCAGTCATGTCCAACACTTTGCAACACTCTGGACTGTAGCTCACCAGGCTCCTCTGTCCATGGAATTTTCCAGGCAAGAATACTAACCTGCCAAAATATACATTATCCTTCTATGTAATGAAGTCTGAAAAAAGCATTTTTTGGTTGAATTTCGACCAGAAATCACAACAAATGTTTTACATATATGGTTTCTATTCATTACATGTAACATATTGATATTGAGATTAAAAAAATAACTTAGAAAATATATCTTCTTGTGTTTGCAGTGGTTTTACCCCACACATCACCTCTCTTCCCTATGAATCATATTCTCTATTTCTTTCAATATTACTTTTATTGCTTTGTATCTTGGAGTAAAATGCCTAAGATCTGAACTAACAGATCAATATGGAGATTGAGATATCTGTAGTAAGTGTATCTAAATAACTATATGTATTTTATTTTCATCTTTTAGGCTACTTTAGATATACAGTGGCACAAGATCAAACAATATCCACATTAATCCTAGCTGGGTGTCCTCAATTTTTTATTTGCACATTTGATTCTCAAGCCAATTTACCACTCGTGAATATTTGTTGTTGTTTAGTCTCTAAGTCGTGTCCAGCTCTTTTGCAACCCCATGGACGGCAACATGCCAGGCTCCTCTGTCCGTGGGATTTCCCAGACAAGGATACTGGATTCCACTGCCTTTTCCTTTTCCAGGGGCTCTTCCGGGCCCAGCGAGCGACCCCACATCTCCTGCGTTGGCAGGGGGATTCTTTACGACTGAGCCACCAGGGAAGCCCTCTTGAATATTATATAGATGAAAGGGCTGAAGTTATCAAAAGTCAAAATGTGCAAATAATTTTCAAAGAAAAAAAAAAAGCAAGTGATTTCTCTTCGTTTTTAGAAATTCCTTACTTCTAACCATTCTCAGTGCACTCCTTTCAGATCAGTCACAGTGTATCTTAATTACTTTAAAAAATCTCATTATCGGAAGCCTAGATAATAAAAGATTATTATTTTTTATTATTTATTATTATAAACTCCAAAAGCATTAGTTCAGAAGAGATTATCCAAATGTACAAAAACCCAAATTTTTATAAGCAAGCAAACACACCAAAAAAAAAAAAAACCCCAAGCAGAAAGAATAGAGAAGAAATTATTGTACAGTCCTTCCAAAATTCAGAATGTTCAAGATAATTAAACATAGTTTAACAAACTGCCAGAGAACAATGCACATGCATTTTTCTGGACTTTCCAGGTTTACTGTTATCTCTTAAGTCAGGCATGCAGGAGAACGCATTCTATCTTCAGCTGCACAGAAATGAATGTTCAGTACATTCATTCACTGGCTTATTAATGAGCACATTGAAGAACAGGTACAAAGCCACCTACCATTGTCACTGTCTCCTGCAGAGGGAACACAGTAGCTAGAGCTGTCCCATGTTTGTGCCTGTGTAAGTTTGTTGAAGGAGATAGGAGGAAGAGTGAGGGCTGGGTCTGCAGGAGAGCGAGAGAGCCAGTCCGCGTACAGTCGCGCAAGGACCAGGAAAAACCAAAGGGGCGGCAGCATTTCACAAATGGCATAAGGGTTGTATGGAAATGAAGCGAATTTCAAATTATGGGATTTAATTTCAAATGTACAATACAGCAGGAGAATGAAAGATGGCGCATGGAATAAAAAGAACGATAAAAAACTGAGTGTTAGTACTTATCAATCATAGACTTTGCATGCAGTTAATATCATTCATCGTTAACAGTTCTCAAGCCCAGACTTAGAGCACTAATGAATCATGTCAGCGGAAAGAAGGGGCCCCCATAGACTATGCAGATAAAAAGCAAAAGCCCTACCAGATACCTTTCCCGAAGACCTTCTAAATAATTTTAGCAAATATGACTCACCATAAAAGCTGGCTATGCAAAGTTTAATATGTGTAAATATGTCTATTATTTATAAATAAAGCTATTATAGAATCAGCATTTACAGTTGGTGAATTTTTTTTCCCAAGGCAGTGTAAAATTTCTCTTTAAAGACATCTATAATGATAGCTGAATCTAGTCAACTCTGCTCAACCCTTGAACCATTGTCTTAGATATTGATCAGTATAAAACCAATTTTGGACACTAGTTGAGTCTCCTTAACAACAATTAACCAATAGATATCCATCAGTTCAAAGAACTTCTAAGTTGGTCATTTATGAAATAACATCTCTTTTGGGGGCACTATTCATATAGTAGTTTCTGATATTTAGAAAATACCTACACAATTTTTATTCAATCTTAAGGCAAGGCCGGTAAAATACATGGACATGTTTCTAGGAATGACTATTTGGGTATATATACATTTGTCTTTCCTTGGAGGAAAACATAGAAAAAAATTTCTTTTGGAAAAAACTACCAGCCAACTTAAAGAATCTAAGTTTCTATTCCAAATTTCTGATTTGAGAAGTCTGTTTTTATTTATAACACAGAAATCACATGAATTCATATACTTAATTTTAACATAAAAATCACTTTTTAAAGATCCAAAGCTACTTAATCAAAAAGAATGATATGACCTTCAATTAAGATTACTATATATTTTCCAGAAAATGTCAAAAATACATACTGTAATATTTTAAACTTAATAAATAAAATTTTAAACATTCCCAATAGATGATGCTAGTTTCATAAAGTTCCAACATGCCATCTGATGTTTCTGAAGAAAAATCAGTATTATTTACAACAAACTCCACAAAGCTTTCAACAGCTAGCACAATTTCCACACTGGTTAGTCAGCATTATAGAAAAGCTGGAAGCTAGGAGGGGAAATTATCTTTGTTTCCTGCTATTCAAAATGAATACTTCACTTAGTTTTCACCACTGCAAAGAATCAGAAATGGTTCAACAGTGTGGGCACAAAGTTGATAAGCTGAATTTGGACCCCATAAAAAGAACTGGAAAAGTCATGGAGACAATTTTACGACTAAACTACAAAGATGCACATTTAAAAGAATATTATTCTGTGGAGATACGTTCAACTTTTGATTTGCTCAGTTATAAGAACTTTTAAAATTGTCTAAAACTGCCTATAAGGGACAGGAGAAAGCCTAGCCAAATATGAGGCCCTCGGTGTGTAGAGAACATTCCTGGTAGATCACCACTCAAGGCATGGGTGCCCCCATTCCTCCCAGCACAACCCGAGACCTTGCAAATTGAAGCCCAGCCCATATCTGGCTGTATACACTCAGGTCTGTAAATGGTGAGGCTAGTCATTTGAGTCCAATCTCAAGTACAGTTCGGCTCTCCATAAAACACTTCCTAAGCCCCACCACACACCCAAGCATGTTCTCAAATAGCTTTGTCTTATAGTCCATTCAAAATGCCAGGAAACCTTTACACCTGGCCACACGTTACCCATCAACCAACTTCCTCCAAAAATGAAAAAACATTCCTTTATAAAAGAATTATATTTTTTTTTCCTATGGGTAAAAAATTATACATATGTGTATCTGCAACTGCTGCCAAAATGCTTTACTAATAAACCCAAGAATATCTAAGTTCTTTACTACCTTTTGCTTAAAGAATCTGAGTGCCTTCTTAGCACTTAACTGAAAAGCATTGGTACAGAATATTTGCAAAAGACCTAAGAATGAAAAATATTAAAACAAAGAAGCAACTACTAATAATAAGTTAAAATAAAGTAGGTACTATAACCAGAAAAGACCTTTAAAATCTCTCTGACCACTCACGTGAGTCTTGGAATGACTGCCCTGTCACAGGAGTAATCACACAGACCTCTCCAAGGTCCAGAGAGCAAATGAGGGGTGTCTCACAAAGAGTCACCATCCTTCATGCAGCAAGGTACCAGCAGCCACCGAGGCAAAGGGGTGGCTATTTTATCCAAAAAGCATTTCTTTGCCACTTACATGCCCCAACATTTTTCTCTCTTTGCTCTGTTACTGATAACACAGCCTTAAGAGGAGACACACTGACAACAGAGCCTGAAAATCTGGCCTCGCCAAGCTGTAGCAAGGTTCTGATGCCAGGATTCAAACTCACCAGCATTAACAAGGCTGCTCCCACTATAACAAATGCACGCAAAAGGCTAAAGAGAAACTCCGGAGTTGTTTCACGTGGGCAAGAACACTGAGGTTTCCATTTACCTGATCGAGGTTTCAGACCAAACAGAGCTGTGCTGGTGTTGGTCGGAGAGCTGGCGGGGGAGTTCTCTCTCATCTGTGGTGTTAGAAGGAAAGGACACTTTTTAAAGAACTGGAGCAGAACTATGCATGCTTCTCCAGGATCAAGGGTTGCAACAAAACCTCGACCTCCTTGCACTGGCTGCTGTGAGGAAGTCCTGACTAAAAAACATGATAACGGATGCATCTTCACATTGCAAATTCTTGTGGTAGAATCAACAGAATGTTATTTGGGGGCAGATTTATTCAATTTTTATATGTTCATTATAAAAGAGTTCATAATCGTGTGATACTGGTAATCCTTTTCTGCTCCAGAATAGATGTGTGCATTCAAGTGCACGCATGCACGTGTACCACACACACACAAGCACACACATACATCACCTCACAGAGGGCACATCTGATAAAGAATCTCATAACACAGTGAGATGAGAAAACAGATGACACTGAGCAGATGTCTCAGCTATGTGGAAACCCCATGGATCAGTTATGGTTAACAAGACATTCTAAATGTTGCCTATTTGAGCTATTTTCACTCTGCTTTCTATAAAAACGCTGCTATATTTAATTTTCAAAATGTATCTTATAAAATGAGTCTTTAATTATGGATAGGGCTGGATCAGGCTATGAGAGCTAATGAGAGATTCCCTCCGAGATTCTGCAATACAATTAACTCATGAATCACAACAGTCTCAGATTACAGATTTTTGTAAAAGATATTCCAATTCAGGTTTCACAAAACACCTCAGCTTTCATTAATCATCAGGAAACTTACCTCATTGGGAGAATACTCGCTCCCATTACTCTGTAATGTTAGGTCATTTTGCGCCTAAAGGAAGAAAAAAAATGCATGGTATGTTCCATCAGACTATAAACTTTTTAAGGCAAGAACTGAGTCTGACTTCTATCATATCCCTGGCACACAGGGATACAATGCCTAATACATAGAATTAATTTGTAGTTAAGTAGGCCATTCTTACTGTACACTTTCTAAAAACATGCAGCTATATTCACAGAAAAATACATCTAAAATATACAAACTAAGAAAAGGGATTTCCCAGAGTAAAGAGCTCAGCCCAAAGTACCTGTGAACATCAGCTTGCCAGGTTCCCCAGTAACCTGCAGGCTCCCACGTGCTGAGAGCATAAGGGTTTTCAGAAATGGCCCAAGGCAGTAGTTCCCAAATACACAAAATCTCACTGGGAGCTTTTTAATGAACGAACACGCCTGAACCTAGGAAAGTCCTATGCTATCAATTCAACATCAGTTTGTTTTGACAACCAATGAGAAAACTCAATAGTTTATTTTACCCAGATCTGCCTTTTTTATAAGGTAATCAAGAACCCCAGGGAATTCCCTGGCGTCCAGTGGTTAGGACTCCACACTTTCACAGTCGAAGGCCCAGGTTTGATTCCTGGTCAGGGAACGAATGGAGAAAGAAATGGCAACCCACTCCAGTGTTCTTGCCTGGAGAATCCCAGGGAAAGGGGGAGCCTGGTGGACTGCCGTCTATGGGGTCGCACAGAGTCGGACACGACTGAAGCGACTTAGCAGCAGCAGCAGGGAACTAAGATACCATAAGCCTTGCGACATGGCCAATGACAACAACAAAATCCCATTGATCCGCCCTATAAAAAATTTGGTGATAACTAATATAAACATGTTCATACGTATCACCAAACTAGTAAAAATTTAAGATGTCTATTCCTATTGTTGAGGACTGCTATTAAAAAACATTCCCAACTGTGACAAATTCAAGGGAATAACATATTTTTAGAATAAAATGTCATTGATTTCCCTACCTAATTAAATGTCTTAACTGCTAACAAGTAAGTTGCAGTTTTGATTCTCTATCAGAAACTCTGTTCTCCAATTTTCCCTGTGCTCCTCCACCATCCTTCCCCACTGGACATTTATTTATGTATAAGAGTATACTTTGTAGTTCTTCCTGGATGGATGCCAGTGCTACCCACACTTAATGGGGACAGTCAACTAAAGTGTGTTAAAAGGAAGAGAATGCGGTGTGCTAATTACAAGGCATTTCACAATCTTGGTCTCACCAATGTAACTGGGCACCAGCCTCTCTCGTGGTGTTTCTACGCTTCATGCTGATTCCGTCATGGCCACGCTGTCTTGCCCAGCACGGCCTCCTGGGACCCATCCAAATCCAAATCGCCCTTGAAATCTAGATTAATCTCTCTCTCCTTAAACTCTTATCCCTTCCCCTACTATCCCAGAGTACCTAAAACACCCAGGATTATGGGCCATCTCACAGTCATTTCTGCTTTCTCAATATCTATGGCTTCTTTCCTCCACAATTTTTAAAATGCCTTAAAAGTGAGGGCAACTTCATCTCCTTCCTATTCCAGTCTTGGGTGCTAAAAACAAGGCCACATCCAGCACAAGGACTCAACACAGACTGGCTAACTGATTGAAGACTCTGCTTATGAAACTGATTTCTTCCTGAATTGGGTGGAAGAAATAATACAGAAATAACCAGACCATAAAGGAGGGGCCCACTTAAGTTCCACATATCATGGGTACTGGCCTTGCTCATCCACCACTTTCTTCTCCATTCCTCCTTCTTGTGACTTTTCTTTTTCCACCGGAGCCAGAAATTCTCCCTCCCTTTTTAAAATCATGAAGACATATCTGTCATGGACAGAGAATTGCCCAAAGAAGGAAGATAAGGAATAAGAATTCCTTACACCAAACATGACTCCTTGTTCCACCAAAAAGGAAAAAAAAAAAACAAATTAACACTGTAAATCAGAGATGGAATGGAGATTTTTTTCCCCTAGAGGCTTGGTGTCTTCCTGATACTCCTAAAATCATGCACAGAGGAGGGCATCTATTTTACTGGTTCTGCAGGGTCTTCCCTGGTGGCCCAGTGGTTAAGACTCTGTGCTTCCAATGCAGGGGGCGTGGGTTCAACCCCTGGTCAGGGAACTAGGTCCCACATCTTAGTGAGAATCTCTGTGTGCTATGCGGCACAGCCAAAAAAAAAGATTAAAAAAGTGGGTCTGCAGCAGGATTCTACCATGGTCTCAAAGTATCTCTTCTCTGACTACTAGTTGCAAGGGGAAATAAAACAATACTCAAATGGTGGAGAAATCAAGTTCCTCGTCCACTGGGTGATCAAGTTACCATCACCAGTGAAGCTCAGACATTCACAATGTGCCTCTGAAGGTGATACCCTGAGAAGGACACCACGTCACCTGGGCAGCATCCCAGACAAGAACACAGAGACTCAATCTGATCATGAGGAAATATGAAGGATTTCTGTCCCACAAAATAAGAGGCAGTTCATTCTTTAAAAAAGAAGAGCACTATATTCTTTAAAATTTTAAGGTCATAAAAAATCAAAGAAAGGTTATAGAAATATCCAGAATAAAGGAAACTATAGGTACCTGACAACTATTGATTCTAAACTGGATCCTACTAAAGCGGAAAAAGTGCTGTGAAAAACGTCATTAGATCAATCTAAATATTTGGACTATGGAGAGCATATTAGACGAAACTATTTTATCAGTGTAAATTTATGAAGTTGATAACTGAAGTCGAGTTACATAGGATAAAATCCCTATTCTTAGGAAAGGTACATTGAGATGTTTAGGGAAAAGGACTATGACGTACAAAACTTATCCTTTAATTTTTAGAAAAAGAACTCTGGGGAGGAAGAGAGAGACAGATACCGCAAAAGTGGTAAAATGTTAATTACAGAAAATGTGGGTAAAAGGTTATAATTTTTTTGTAACTTTTTGCAGACCTCTGTAATTTTTTAACCTTTTATAATTATTTCCAAGTAAAAAGCCAAATACAAAAGTAAGTCTGAACAGAATCAAAAGGAGCATGTCTCAAAAGGAGGGCCTCATGAATTAGACCCAGGACAGCCTTCACCTAAGAGGCTCCCTGATGTCCCACTCCTGGGTCATTGAGTGACTCTCCACTTGGGGAGGAGGGAGTGCAGTGACTCTAAGGACAGAGCAGAGGAACAGTCACAGCTAAAGTCAGGTGTCCTGAGTTATAAGATGGATCCTAACTTACAGAAAATCAAGGAGAAGTTAGAGAGGTAGCCCACGCGAGTCCATAGTTAGCAAGCCTTTGAAATGGAAAGAAAACTCAATGTAATCCCAAATCACAATACTCAACTATGAAACCATATTCTCTAGGAACATGGGTTTTTAAACTATAGCTCTTTTCCTACTTATTTAACACAGAGACTTAGCTACTTAAGAGTGTGAGACTGCTTTACTATGGTACCTGTTCAGATAGCTCAAGCAACATAAGTTGGCTGTATTGAAATTAGCCATCCTAAACCCATTCAGTAAGAAGGGATGAAACAGGCTGTAACCAATGTTTTACTCCCATGTCACTGACTCAGACCTCTCTCTCTCCCCCCTTTTATCTTTGGGACCTTCCAAGCTTATCTCTAGTTTTATGTCAAAATTGCTTTCTCTGCAGCCACCTGAATTTTACCCTACATAGCTACCTAACCTGCCTTAACCTGTCCCCAAATTCCCCCATCAGTTTATCTTTGCTAGTCTCTTAATCCTCCTAGATGTTTCTCAAATCACTTACCCTTATCTTTAAAGTCTTTCCTAGTTTACATTCAGCTGGTCAGTTCATAGGCTGCTGGCACTGGCTGGTACTACCTCCAGTGTCCGACAGAGCCAGGTTTCCCTGTGGGTCTTATTTGCCATGGCCTGACTTAAAACTGTCTGACATAAAGACTTAGAGAATTCAATGGAAACAGTCAACTCTCATCTTCAGTGGGAGGTGAAATAGAATTGATAAGCAGGAAAACTAAAGAAGCTAAAAGTATAAAAAAATTGAAAACCAGATCTTGAACAAATCTGAATACTGATCTCACTAATGAAAGTTCTTGTTCAGTCACTCAGTCGTGTCTGACTCTTTGTGACCCCATGAACTGCAGCACACCAGGCTTCTCTGTCCTTCACTGTCTCCTGGAGTTTGCTCAAACTCATGTCCATTGAGTCAATGATGCCAGGCAACCATCTCATCCTCTGTTGCCCCCTTTCCCCCGTCCTTAATCTTTCCAAGCATCAGGGTCTTTTCCAATGAGTCAGCTCTTCGCATCAGGTGGCCAAAGTGTTATAAAGAATGTTCTACCCCATGATACATCTTGACAGAATATGGTAGCCACTCTTCAGCGGCAGAATACTGCACCAGAACTCTGGTTCATCCAAGAGCAGCCTTACCTCACATTCTGGAGACCTCTCCAGCTGTATTTTACCACTGTAGGAATTACAGAATAAAAAGATATAAATATAATTTAAAGCAAAAATATTTCAATGTAAAAAGAGAAAATATACTGTTATAGAAAAGTCAACATACTTTAGTGTGGAGTCCTGTAATTCCAAGTCATCTGCTGGGTCCACAGGGTAAAAGTTTACAACGCTTCTCTCTGTAATATCTGTGCTTAATCTAAAGAGTAGGGGAGAAAAAGTGTTACCAAATTACTGAACTTTAATAAATCCTACTGCTTTTAGTTATATACTTAAAAGTTGTGTTTATCATTAGAATTGAGTAATAAGTTTTATGGTAGAAATTTCAAACTATATAGTTTCCTCACCATGACTATATATATATTTTTTAAATATAATTTTCAATCTACTTTGGTATCAAAATCCAACTTATTTGAAATACAATAGTAATTTCTGATGAGGTCATAAAAGTCATAGGTAGCACACACTAAATTTTATTAAGAACTTAATCAGTTTGTAGAAACAAGTAAAATTTCTCTCTACTATATTGTACATACACTATACTACAGATATGTCCCAAGGGCATTTGTTTAATAGGAATATTAAAATAAAAAATTTCAAAATCAATTTTAGGTATGCATTTTATCTCTGAAATTTTCTTACAGTTTCTGAATTTCTGTAATTTTAAGAGCTGAATTTTTTTTAAGATCTATAAAACCAGGAATTTCTAAAAGTCATATAAAAGTTACAAAGCTATTTTAAAAGGTGGGTATGCATTCATAGTATACAATCCTATTGAAAATCATATCTAACCAACAATCAGAAATCCTTGAGAGAAGAAATCAACAAAGGCAAAACAGGAAAGCAATATTCAACTAAATTTTTTGATGTTAAGGTCGCATGAAAGGTAAAGCTCTAAAATTTAATCCTATGATCAGTGACTTGATTAAAACAAACAAAGCAATCTGGTTCAAGGAAATGAGATAAAGGGAAATCTTAATGTGTATATAAACTTTTTATGACTATTATTCAAGCAGCTAGAAATAACTGACCTCTTGAAGTGCCCTCTCTTTATCAGAAGCAAAGACAGGGCTCTTTCTTTATCCCTATTACACCGGCTCACAGACACATTATTATCAAGTCAGAACTGTAGCAGCAGAATATCTATTTCAGGACGCACAACAAAGATCTATAGCAGCCAAAGCAGTCGATTGCTTTAGGAGGTCAAATCCATAAAAGTTTTACAACATAATATAATTTTAAAATAACAATCCACAAAGATGCAAATCAACTATCCCCGGGACAGTTACTCAAGGCTATTTTCCTCCACACCCACCAACTATGCCGACTGGCTAGACATCCTTGGCAACTTATTGCCTCAGACCTTTCCAAGCTGGAGTGGTATCTCCAGATCCTCAGCTCACCCACTTCTCATGAAGGAGCCACACCCGCCAGGGCACCCCGATCTTACTCTGGGTTCCAGTCCCACATTCCCTGGCCACTGCTATTTCCACCAAACGAAGCCGTTCTTTTTCACTTTGGGGCTCACGTATTCATCTTGAATTTGTAAGCAAAGTTTACTGGAAACGTGATACAAAGTGTAAGAAGGCAGAAATATTAAAACAATATAAAGTTTGAGCCCAAGTGGGGGTCTTCTCTCTGCTACATCACGTCTTTGAGGCTCTATCTTGGACTCAAATTCCTTTCCCGTTGATAGGCTCACCCTTGGGAACTCCATCCATTTATAATACTGCTTCCATTACAACATATCTTATGAAAGTAACTTTTATTGTACTTTATTTATTTTTAAAATTTATCTGGCTGCACTGGGTCTTAGTTGCAGCATGTGGGATCCAGTTCTCTGACCAGGGATCGAACCCTGGCCCCTGCCTTGAGAGCTCGGAGTCTTAAACACTGAACCACCAGGGAAGTCCCTGAAAGTAACTTTTAAGTCTAAGTCTTGGAGCCCCAGACCTAAATATCTAGCAGCTGAATGGACACTATCACACTGCCACCTTGGATTCTATGCAGCAGGTCCTAAACTGATCCCAATATCCTCCTTCTCAAACTGGCTGCGCCCCATGGTTCTCCATCTCAGATGGAGACAGGAGGGGTCAGGTCTAAAACACCCTGGACTGTTTCCCTCCATCCTCACCCCCACTTCAAACAATCACCAAAGAACTACCACAGTATCTACTGCTGAGTATCTCCAATGTTTAAAAGTATAAATAAAAACCATAATTTAGAAACACTCAGAGAAAACTTCCATCTTGATATATTTGTTTCTAGTTTTAATTGTTAATGGGACCTGGGGCTTCCCTGGTAGCTCAGCTGGTAAAGAAACCTCTTGCAATGCAAGAGACCCTGGTTCAATTCCTGGGTCAGGAAGATCTGCTGGAGAAGGGATAGGCTACCCACTTCAGTATTCCTGGGCTTCCCTGGTGGCTCAGCTGGTAAAGAATCCGCCTGCAATGCGGGAGACCTGGGTTCAATCCCCTGGGTTGAGAAGATCCCCTGGAGAAGGCAAGAGCTACCCGACTCCGGTATTCCAGCCTGGAGAATTCCATGGACTGTATAGTCCATGGGGTCTCAAAGAGGCAGACACGAATGAGCAACTTTCACTATCCACTCATTCTACTTATATCATTGGGATCAAATTTTATGTACTTTTACACTTTTTAAAGTTAACATTATATAGTGAGCAACCTAAAATACATTGGAAAGTTTAAAAAAACGTATTGGTCACATACTTCATCTTATTAGGGACCATAATTTAAGTATCTCCAAACTGTTAGATCATTGCCTTTTCCCCAAATATTTGCTAGGAAAAACACCTCTTTCCCCTCACAACTGCTGTTCATGTCTCTCTGTCCCTTAGGATACATTTTTGGAATTAATTCAAAAGCTTTCTGTCTATTTTTAGGCTATGGCAGAAACTACAAGGATGCCTTCTGGAGAACGGTTCTGCCAGTGCACCTTTCCACCAGCAGTTATTTATTATTTCAAATCCTCACAACATGTACTTATAGCACATTTTACAGATGAGAAAACTGGGGTACAGAGAACTTATGTAACTCATCCAGGGTACCTGGTGCTAGAGCCGGGATTGCAACCAGTGTCTGGCTGACCAAGGCGTGTTCTCCTCCAGCCATACTATTTCCTCGCTCCATATAATTACTCTCTCTGTGTGCCTCTCTCTCTATCTCAAACTCCCTCTCTCTCTCTCACATACACACACACAGAAGCTCTCTTCTCCCTGTTTCCACCTTTCTCACTGACTGCTCTGAGTTAGAATGTGAAACTCAGCTTTTTAAGGAACACACCTCGATTAGGTGCTTACAAATAAGCCAGACTCTGAGCCAACCATGAGGGAAAATGAACACGCATCATCACATGTTAAAGCCACCGCTGCCTCCTACATATGAAATTAAGTCTCAGCTCCTCAACCCTGAATTTGAAGTCACAGCTGCATCACTCCGAACAGCTCCTCTGTGAAGTCCCACTCCTGGCTGCACATCAGAAGCACCAGCAGAACTTTTTAAAAAATGAAAATGGCCAGGCTCCCCGCACCACTGGCAGTGTCAGGCAGAGTGCCTGTGTTTTGAAACTTCTACAAATGATACTGAAGCACAGCCAGCATGGGAGATCACCTTTTCCGCTTGAGATTTTCCAAGTTTGTTCCACTCTTCTTGACCTCCATGCCTTTGCATGAGCTTTTAATTCATTCAGTCCAGAATTCGCTTTCTCCTTGAAAGTGCTAGCTGTTAAAGGCCCAGGTGAAATACTCTAAACTTCAGAAGGCTGGCTGAGCCACCTCCGCTTTTCCATCCGGAGTCAGGCATTCATTCTATCGCTTGTTTCCTTCACGTCAAGCCCTTAAATCCATTACACTTATAAATCACTACTCAAGGCAATGTCTGTTGTGGTCGTTTAAGTTCTTGGAAGGAAGAGCTGTGTCTTGTTCATCCTTATATCCCCCAACGTACACACTGCACATCTTTCCATGCTCTAAGCACTCAACTAATGTCAGCAGAATTGAAATGCTTTTCAAATCAATTGCTGAAGGTTTCCAGCCATGCTCAGCCTGACCTGTGAGTATTCCTTCAGAGCCAGGAACAGTGGTGGTGCACTCTCCCTGGCACTCTGGGACTCACTAATAACTCTTTCCATAAATTCTCAGAACCTGGTGTGATTTCTACACCCACCATATTACAAGACCACATCACCTTCACATTTAAATCCCCATAAACCCTGAACAGTTTACCAGGGATAACCTTTGGATCTATTTCTCCATCAATACTGCATTACTGAAAAATATTTTGTCCATGGGCATTCTATTATCTTCAGCTAAAAAATCAAAAACTATGCTGATTGCATATAGTGCCTATTATTGATAATGACTAATTCAATTAAAAAATTATCCCCCAAGTCTTTGGAAATATTTAATTTAGTTAACATACACTTGGCACCATATGTATGGATGACTGAGTCACTGTGCTATACAGCAGAAATTAAACACAGCATAGTAAATCAACTATACTTCAATAAAAATTTTTAAAAAGAAATAAATATGGTAGCACATGATAAATTAATACTTGCCCTTTTTAGAAAATCTCTTATATTTCTATATTCCAGGGGTTTAAACTTCATTAATATAAAATATGCACTTTGACTATTTCTGTTGTCTAAACATTATACAAAAATCACCCTATGAATTGCATGAAGGATGAATGAATTTCTAGAAACGACGAACAGGGGGTAGTTGATCTCAATCCCTCCAGAAGTTTGACTCTTTTGTTTATGCATCTTGGGAGAACAGACAGTTAAAACTAACTTTTCTTTCAGTGGTTAGTGGTGAGCCCATACTGTGCATTACAGATACTTAAAAAACTGAGAGAATGCACTCAATAAGTCAGTGTACTTCATGGACCCATGGAACCTGGGCCAGGGCAAGACACACATACCTGCTGGGATCTTGCAGCAAATCCACCGCTTCCCTCAGCTGTTCAATCATTGCTATATCGAGGTCCTGGTCTTTGGATGCACTTATTCTGCAGCATGAAACCAAGCGTGAGACTGAAAATGACCACTAGATCACGGATAGCACCTGGGTTTTCAAGAGCAAACTTCAAAAATCCACCTCACATCGCAAAAATGATTTTGACACACTGAGCATTTTAATGGAGATGTGTCAGAACTCTGTGGGGTGGGCTTCCAGAGTTGCTGGGGTGGGGGGCCAGCTTGGCTGTAAAACATATCAAAGTCTCTATGCCCCTGGGCCCCCATCTGCTCAACTGTGACACGAGGGCAACAGACAAGCTGAGTGGTTCTCAGTCCAGGCTCTTTAAGCAGTAAAATCATCTCAGGTGCTTTAAAAAAATGCCAGGTGTGATAGTCCCAAGCAGGCTGTCTAGGGCTTGAACATTTTATTAAGGTTTACAGATGATACTGATTTACAGGCAGAGTTGGGAACAACAGATGTAAGATTGAAAATGGGGTTTCCAAAGATTTACATAGTTTAAAAACTCTTTCTCTATAAAATCCATTTCCCTACAATTCTATGACTCTATAATCAAGCTAGTCCTCCTCCTCCTCCTCAGCATATCCAATGAATAGCTGGCTGTACTAGACAGTAATTTGAAAGGAACTCCGCAATATTTTTAAAAGGCAAGAGAGATTTGATCATGGTTACTGCTTTCCACTACAGAACATAAGTCAATGTCTTTCTATAAGTGGAGAAAGTTTTAATGATGAAGTAAATTCTCACTAAGAGGAAAACCCTCATGAAGTTTGATGGAAGGTCCAGGCCTATATGCTGGATCATGGAAAACAAAATCCTGGGAACCAAAAATCTACCCTATGCCATATGGTCCCAACTCAACCCCCTGCAAAAGGTTCACTGTCTTGACAGATCACTCATGCCCTCCTGCGTAAAGCTAGCCAAGTAAATCTTTATATGCAGTAGACTGGAAGGGATGGCCATCTGGCGTGAGATTCCTTGGGTTCAATCCTAGCCCTCTGTAACCCTGGGGCAAGATGATCAGTCTCCCTGTGCCTCAGTTTTGTCATCGGCAAAATGAGGGATAAAAACAGAATTTATCCCATAGGATTGTTGTCAAGAGGAAATGAGTTACAACCTGTGAAGTACTCAGGACAGTGCGTGGCATGTGGTATTTAACAAACATTAGCTAGCGCAACTATTAGACTTAAGACCAAGATCTCAGAAGTATATCGTTTTCTCAGGCCTTGAGGACTCTGGTGAAGGAAGCAGGAACAGGACCATATATCATTTTAAAAGGTCCATCTGTTGGTTGGTTCAGACAAAGGAAAGTAAGCTGAAATCTTTAGTCCAGCAATTCTATCTCATTTCCTGAATCACATTCTACCCAGAGCCTCATATCAGATAAAACTCACGGCCAGGGAAGGGGTATGACCTAGTACTGTGTGGTCCCAATACTATGACAATAAGCACCCATGGGTAAACTTGCACCCTCTGATCAATACCATTGGATAGGACTATCAGGTTGCCCAAAGAAAAGTGGCCCACAATTCTATCATGACAGAGCTGCTGTTCCACTTGTCACGTGCACTTTACAGGATGGAGGCTCATCCCCAGCTCTGGGTACTCACGTCCCCTCGGAAGGCCAGTGTGCGTCCTCTTCTATCCGTAACAGTTCTTCACAGGCCTCAGTCTTTTCCTATGGGACAGAACACACGGGTCTCCTGAAAGCCACTGGCTCTGATAGTCAGCAGTCTAAACCTGCCTCCGTCCATGTTCATGGCAGCACTACTCACAACAGCCAAAAAGTGGAGACGACCCAAGTGGCCGTGGATGGATGCATGGAGAAAATGTGGTCTAGACATACGATAGAATATCGTCCAGGCTTCAAAATGTAGGAAATTGTGATACATGTTACAACATAGATGTCCCTAAGGACAACATGCTAAGTGAAATTAATCAATCACGAAAAAAAAACACTGTATGATTTCACATACATGAGGTCCCTACAATAGTCAAATTCATAAAGACAGAAGGTAGAATGGTAGTTGCCAGAGGAGAGGGGAGAGAGATTGGGAAGTTACTGTTTAATGGGTAAGGAGCTTCTGTTTTACAAGATGAAAAGAACTCTGGAGATGGATGGTGGGGATGGTTACACAACAAGGTAAATATACCTACCGCTGAATTGTACACTTAAAAAAAACGGCTGAGATGGTAAGTTTTAGGTCATATGCATTTTACCACAATTAAAAATAAAAGACATGGAAGCCTGGTGTGCTGCAGTTCATGGGGTTGCAGAGTCAGACACGACTTAGCAACTCAACAATAACAACAATAAAACATTAAAATTTAAAAAAAGAGAGCCTGACTCTGGACTCTGGATAAGAGTCAGAAATGCAAAGCTTAACTCAATTCCTCATCGCCCTCTTAGCACCTCCTGATGTTGACAGATTCCTCCACTGAGCTTGTCAGTTACATGGAAATATGCATTCTACTGTTTGTGAGGACCGTGTGTGTGTGTGTGTGCGCGTGCGCGCGTGTGCCTGCGTGTGCTATTAAGAAAAAGGGAAGCATAAAGACTTAACGACAGAAAATGCCTCAAATTGCATCTGATGGTTTTCATGTGTAAAACATCCAGATTTCACTGAAATGCACCCCTCTCCTCTGATCCCAAAGAAGCGCTCTGGTGGGAATCTTTAGAAAGGCCTCTCCCCCTGTTGGAACTTCCATGCGCTGCTCTCCACTTTGATCTCCAACACAGAGAAATACTGCTTTAACTCAGCTGACAGCTAAAACGGAAGCCATCCCTGAAAGTGGGAACATTCCCCTAGCAAGCAAGGTACAACAGACAAAAGGCTGGTTTTCTGTGTCAAAGTTCTGACACATTATTAACTAACTCAGGCCCAGCCAACTCTCCAGATGTGTCATGGAGAACAAGTCTCATTCTAAGGAGGGATCTAGCTGCTTGATGTCAACCACTGGCTTGAAAAACACTGGACTCTTTTTTTTAAAAAAAAAAGAAAAACACTTAGATTTTTTCTATATTGATTACACATTTTGTGCATAATAAAAATCAATATATAAATTACTGCACCTCTATCCAAGTGATAGTGAAATTTATGGGTGAAAATACACAACCAGAAATAACTAAGAAAACATATTCTTGTCTCTTCCTATTGGGTTTCAACTATAGGAGCCATGGGTATTTCCTTCCAAGTTTCAGTTTCACAATAAAAAGTAGCCAATATAAAACAAAAAATGTATAAAACATCTATTTCAGTACTTTGCTAAGTTAGATGGCTATACAGTCAATAAACATTATTCACTGATTTGGTACTTATGAATTTATCTACTATCTGAAATCTATTTGTCACCCCAAAATCAATACTTGTGGTGATTTTGTAGACACATGCAGAGCCTGGTGAAAAACCAGAGTCCCCAACCCCAACATACACTTCCGCAGTTGAGGCTGAACAAGGGGAGGTCACCCATGCTTTTTTGTTTCAGCTTTCAGACTGTAAAAAAGAGTCCTTTTCAGAGTCTACTTAGTATCACATTTTCACATTTTGACGCTTTTCTTTGATGATTTTGCATTTAAAATGCCCCCTAGCGTAGTACCAGAGTGCTGTCTTATTATCCTAAGCATGAGAAGGCTATGATGTACCCTAAGGAGAAAATACCTGTGTTAGGTAAGCTTCCTTTTCTGCATGAGTTACAGGGTCTTTCTTGGCTGCAAGTTCAATGTTAACAAACCAACAATCCACATTAAATAAGGTGTCTTGAGGCAGGAACACACATAAAACCAGGTTATGTACCAACCAGCTAACAAATATGTGACTAGAGGCTCGTAGGAACCTAATCCTGTATTTCCAATGGGAGCAACAGTTCAGGATTAGACAATTCAGTGTTTGAGGAGACTTTATATAACAGAACTATGTGAATGAGGATCAACTGTAGTTACAAAAGCACAAGATGCTACTTCAGTGAAGGAGAGGAGACACGATTATACAAAACACAGAGCTCTCGATGGTCGAGGGCTGAGTAATTCAGTACACTGGATAGCAGTCAAACACACTCACACTTTACAACGGGCCTGATTTCGGTGTACAACTTTTCACTGTAGATTTAGGTTTTGTTTTACTGTTAGAGTTCTCCACCTGCCAAGAGAAGCCTCCTGCAGGAGTGTTTACTCGGGAAACATCTGGGGTAGATTTCTACACTCAGCTTTGTTCCCCTAGACTCCGCCTACAGGACCCATTCTGTACAGAAGCCATTTCCATGGGCCCGGTGCCTCCCGAAACCTCTAAATCTAGGAAACCTGCTTTTCTGAAACAACCTGCTTTTTAAATTTTATTATCACTTTGACTGTTTTCTTTCAGGGCTTCCACCATTAGACCCTTAACTTGAACTGTTTATAAAAGAAAGACCAAAGCCCATTTTTCCACATTTTTGTGACAGACTTGTCTCAGAATTAACAGACAGGCATCAAATGTGGGAGTGTCCTGTGAGAGCCACCCGCTGGAGAGTCACAGTCTGAGATTCTCACTTTAGGAGAATGCCTGGCAGGGTGGGATGCTGGATGCTCAGCAGGGGTTGGGGGACTCCTGCTGTCATCCGAATAAGCAGTGATGAGGCTCCACTGAAGCCACATCAGAGCAGGAGGAGGACAGAAGGAGGCAGTGCGGGTGAGAGAATTTGAAATAAGAGCTGATGGATTAAATATACAGAATAACGAATTAGGTTTTCTGCAAATGTGTGTCATATGCCAGGATCACTGTGTTGGCTTTGAGCACACCCAAGTCTCCTACAGTGTACCGTTCAGCTGTTTTTCTCCCAGTTCCCTCGAAGGTGATGCTCGGAGACATTCGTTTAGACAGAGCCCAGCCATCCTAGCACCATCCTCAGGAAATAAGGACCAGCACCTGAAGACCCCAGGCCTGACTTTAACACGGCAACTCAGAGACCACCGTCTCTCACAACCCACAAGGTATCTGAACTAAACCAAAAGGATTATCTTCGTGATCCCTGGGTGCCATGACCAAGGCCAAGCACTGACAGGAACAAACCAAGGCACGTAATCCTGTCACAAAGTGGAACCTTAACCGCCAGCTTTGTAAAGGGCTGGTTTTCCCCCCATTGTTGCCGCTCCTCTGATGAAGGTTCGTCTGACAATTTAGTGACTTCATCCAACCTTTCAACATCTCAGCGCCACTAACCCTGCTCAGGAATAAGTGACCTCAGAGAAACCTTCCTAAAAAGGGAACATATTCCTCTAAAAGTCTTCATTTTTTCTCCTTTTACTATAAATACGCTCTCAAGAAAAGCATTTTCCTAGGATACATTGAAAAGCACGTGAAACTTCGTTTTAGCTTTTACTGGATGGTCACAGCAATTCTGATAAATTTCCTGATTTACCTGATGCACTGACTGCTGGAAAGCTTAGTAATTTCCGAATACAAAAGAAAATCATACATAAACACAGATAGGCATGGATGGCAGGGATCAGGTCCTCATGTCAGCAGACAGACACACAAGGCATTGAGAAGATGGTACAGAGGCCTGAGGAAGGTGGCAATAAGCTGAGAGTGAAGGCGATGGGTTGGAAACCTTGAACTTAAACTCTAAGGCGCCAAACAGAACTCAGTAAGTTAAGAAATTATTAACAGTTGATCCTCAACTTGCCTTCCCGTAGTTTATAAATTCCGAATGGAGCACATCTGTTCCGTGGGAAAACTGGCCTCTGTCTTCTCCTAAGTTGTCATTGTTACTTACAAGCGAAGGCACTGGCTGAAATTCCTGATGAAATCCCCCTGTTAGGAAAATAAAAAGAGAGAGACAAAGCATGATTTAATAAACAGATGAACTAAAACACAGATGACTCTAAAATACATCATCTAGCTTCCCAATCTTCTCCCCGATCTCTTCTGGAGGCATATGGTGACCCAAGTTTTATCTTCCCTATCGGATGTGAGGACAAGGTGAAAAAAAGAGAAAGAAGGGGAATAAAAGTAAAAGAAATAGAAAACCCCAAATCTAATCATCAAGGCCTCTTGATCTAAAGCAGTGGGATGGGTGGGGTGGGAGGAAGGTCCAAGCGGGAGGGGATATAGGTACACGAATAGCTGATTCACTTCGTTGTGCAGCAGCATCTAACACAACTCTGTAAAACAATTATCCTCCAAAGAGTAACATTTTTAAAAGTCACAGCCTCTTTATGGTTTAGTTTCGTATGACAGAATCTGCTGTAATTTTTTTTAAGGAACAGAGAAGACAAAAACATAAAAGTGGACTTTTTTGCACTCTCAGCAACATGTGACAAGTAAGTATTTCAAATTCAAAATTCAGTGAACAGTTACTGAGCAACTACTAAATAAACGGCAGGTATAATGCTAAACATTCTAGGAATTTGAAAAACTAGTGAACATGGTAAGAAAGTGTGGGAAAGGACAAAAGTAAGGACCCAAAATCATAACATGAAAAGTGACTATGATGAGGGCCATATGGAGGGGAAAGCGCTGTCTGTCAGAGCTCATCCAACCGGACTGGGCTCTAGATGCTGCAGGACAGGAACAAGGAGCAAAGGTGGATCTCTTCCAGCTGCTCTAGACGCTGGAAAGAACCAAGGAGGACCACATCACCTTCAAGGATTTCTGCCTGCCTGCTAAGTTGCTTCAGTCGTTTCTGACTCTTTGCGACCCCAACGAGTCCTAGCCCACCAGGCTCCTCTGTCCATGGGATTCCCCAGGCAAGAATACTGGAGGGGTCGCCATGCCTTCCTCCAGGAGATCTTCCCCACCCAGAGACTGAACCCATGTCTTACGTCTCTTGCATTGGCAGGTGAGTTCTTTACCACTAGTGCCACCTGGGAAGACCTCAAAGACTTCTAGCCAGCAAAAAACAGCCACTTCTAGAACAGAGGGAACAGTTAGAACTGGACATGGAACAACAGACTGGTTTCAAATTGGGAAAGGAGTACATCAAGGCTATATACTGTCACCCTGCTTATTGAACTTATATGCAGAGTACATCATGCAAAACGCTGGGCTGGATGAAGCACAAGCTGGAATCAAGATTGCCGGGAGAAACATCAAAAACCTCAGATATGCAGATGACACCACCCTTATGGCAGAAAGTGAAGAGGAACTAAAGAGCCTCTTGATGAAAGTGAAAGAGGAGAGTGAAAAAACTGGCTTAAAACGCAATATTCAAAAAACTAAGATCATGGCATCCAGTCCCATCACTTCATGGCAAATAGATGGCGAAACAATGAAAACAGTGACAGACTTTCTTTCCTTGGGCTCCAAAATCACTGCAAATAGTGACTGAAGCCATGAAATTAAAAGATGCTTGCTCCTTGGAAGAAAACCTATGACAAACCTAGACAGCATATTAAAAAGCAGGGATATTACTTTGCCGACAAATGTCCATCTAGTCAAAGTTATGTTTTTTCCAGTAGTCAATAATGGATGTGAGAGGTGGACCATAAAGAAAGCTGAGTGCCAAAGAATTGATGCTTTTGAACTGTGGTGTTTGAGAAGACTCTTGAGAGTCCCTTGGACTACAAGGAGATCAAAGCAGTCAATCCTAAAGGAAATCAGTCCTGAATAGAAGGACTGATGCTGAAGCTGAAGCTCCAATACTTTGGCCACCTGATGCGAAGAGCTGACTCACTGGAAAAGACCCTGACGCTGGGAAAGATTGAGGGCAGGAGAAGAAGGGGATGACAGAGGATGAGATGGATGGATGGCATCAATGACTCGATAAACATGAATTTGAGTAAACTCCAGGAGATGGTGAAGGACAGGGAAGCCTGGTGTGCTACAGTCCACGGGGTTGCAAAGTCGGACACGACTGAGCAACTGAACTGAACCGAACTTCCTCAGCTATAGATAGAGTGCTTAGAGTATCCATGTCAGAGTTTTGAATTTTAAATGAGATCACCTTCACAGATTAGCCAGTGCCTGCTGCATATGAAATGCTCAATAAACAGTAACTACTGTATTATTGTTGCCATATTTCTACATATTTTAAACACAGCATTTGGAACTTAAAAACAAGCACTTTCGCCAGACTTCCCTGGTGGTCAGTGGCTAGGACTCCATGTCCCCAATGCAGCGTCCAGGGTTCGATCTCTGGTAGGGGAAATGGATCCTGATGCCACAACTAAGAGTTTATATGCCACAACAAAATCCTACATGCCACAACAAAGATGGGAGATCCCCAGGGTCCCAACTAAGACAAGTGCAGCCAAATAACTGAACGCTATTGAAAACAAAACAATCATTTTCTTCCCATCCTTCCTTCTCAGACCTTGAACTGGGCTAAGGCGATGGCAGGAGTCCTCCTTCATTTGCTCTTCTTCCATGATGTTTGACATTGGCACATTGAGACTAACGGCGTCTTCATCAGAAGGCTGAAAAGAAACGAGGCACTGTCTGATTCAAGGGAGAAGTGTTATCAAGGCAGATTAAGAGAATGTTTTGTGATCAAAAAAAAAAAAAAAGTACTGTGATTCTCACAAATGTAGTACTGATTAAAAGAGACCAAAGGACAATGCCACTAAAATATAAATTCAAAGACCGGCAAAATTAATCTATGGTGTTTGAAGTCTGGATAGCGGCTGCCCTTGGGTTGGGGGTGAGTGCATGAGGAGGTCTTCCTGGGTGGCTGGTACAGTTCTCTTTCTCTAACTAGGAACTGTTTGTATGAGTGTGCTCGCTTGTTCAAAATTCATCAAGCTAACACACACATACTTCTCTGTACGTACGTTTTGATTTGAAAATTTTTCAGGTACCTAATGATATTTTCTAATCTAAGAGTCAGGACGCTGAGAAGGACTGGATAACACCTGATAGAATAAAGAAATAACTGGAAATCCACTACCAAGCTAGCCCTAAGTCTAATCGATCGCTATCATGGTAACGGTGCTCTGAGATCTGACAACACTGATTTACTAAAAGCACATTAAGGTTTCATGAGGCCAAATACAGAGAGCAGGCAGCCAACCCCTGAAACACCTCATTTATTCACAGTGCATCTTACACATAACATCAAGCTTCAGTTTATTTCCCTGTTTAGGTAGAGGAAGCTGTTTTAAATATAGTTTAAATATAGTACTTAAAAGGAACATGGGTTCTGTGCAATTTTCAGAATAATGCTTCTATTTAGTAATCAGACTTGGTTCTCCCTTGGGCTCTTGTTTCCCACACTAACTGATGAAGCTTGTTCAGATAATCTATGATTCTGTCACACGTGAAACATGAAGCCTCATGTATTTTCCTATGTCTCCACTTTAGCTTCACTATTTCGTGAAAAGCTTTTCCAATCACAGGGATCAGGAACCCCCACAACTTCAGGTGACTGTGGCTTGCTCCTAAACTCCCGAGGCTGTGACTTGTACCACACCGTGTTCGTCTTACTTTTGGACACACGCACAGACTGTTCAGAAACTGGCAGAAAACAAATGTGCATTTCATTCCTTACCCAGCTCCTTACTGGGCCTCACATTTGTTTTCTGCTTGTTTATCTGAGTAACAAATGTTAAAATTAATCGGACAATGGCAACAGCCAAAGAGGGGATGAGGTGTGAATTCTGAACCCCACAAGGAGATATTAAGTAGGGAGCAAGATTGACTGACCACAGATGATAACATATTCGCCAAATAAAGTGAAAATAGAAAGTTATATAGAATAATTCAGAACCTTTATCCGTGTAAAACACACATTTCTTGGAGGTGTTCTCAGGTAATGAGACTACCATGTGCAATAAACAGGAAGACAAAAAGCTAATGAGAAATGTGCACACTTTATTCTATTGAACATAATCTTTTCTGCAGTCCTTCCTTCTAACCCTCCTCCCACCTTTAAAAACTTAGCAAAATTTCAAGATATGCATCTAGTTAAAAAGGAGAAAATAAACCCTTGGCCTCCTTTTAGAATATTAGCATCCTACTTATACTAAGTGGGAACAAAAGGATAATGAAGTTCTTTGTTTAATGTTTTATTAATGAACTTAATTATCCCTAGAAGACAGACAAAGGATAAAGCAGAGTCTGTTTTAATTTAATAGAAAATAAGCTCGGGTGAGTAATTTCTGAAACAATGGGCTATTTCAGGGGACTTATGAGTTTTAATACAGCTAAGGGAGCTGAATTAAATAAAACTTGCAAAGCAATGTGTTGAGTATTTTTTCCCCCACGGAACCACAGTAAACTACTCATGTAGGTTCATAAGGGTAATTTCACATGTAGGTTCATAAGGGTAATTTCATTTTATAGATATTAGCCTTCTTTTTCTGCCTATAAACTCTTCTTCCTTTTGAAATATTCTATATTAGAAAAATATTAAGGCATACTAATTTTTAATATATTGCCTTATGAAATATTTTGTGGGAAATAAATTTAAATATCTTAGCTACATATTAAATCTCAAATGCCTAAAGAGAACAGGGAAAAGGCAATTTTCCTGGATTTATATATACAAAGAGTAAAAATTCAGATTTCTTAGAGTAACTGAGATACTAATCACATCTTAAAAGAGTATTATCAGTCGCTAAATCGTGTTTGACTCTTTTGTGACCTCATGGACTGTAGCCCACGAGGCTCCTCTGTCCATGGAATTCTCCAGGCAAGAATACTAGAGTGGGTGGCCATTTCCTTCTCCAGGGGATCTTCCCAACCCAGGAATCAAACCCATTTCTCCTGCATTGGCAGGCTATTCTTTATCACTGGGCCACCAGGGAAGCCCTTAAAAGAGTATTACAATGGTTCATAATTCAATAACCACAAAAACTCAGTGTGTGAGTGTGTATGCATGTGTCGCTCAGTCCAACTCAGTAAATTCCCTCAAAAAGGGAAGGCATCATGATGTGTGTGTGTGTGTGTGTGCATGTGTGTGTGAAGGCATCATGATACATCCACCCCTATCCCAGCTGTCCCTCTTAGGTCTGCTGGTCAAGAAACCTCATGTAATTTATTAGTGAAAGGGTTTGGGAACCTAACAAACTATATATACATAAAATGTTCTAAATGAGTTATTTATAACCACTTTACAAAACTCTAGTGTGGGAGGCCTCTTAAGTCACAAATCACCAAACTTTTATCAAATACTATCTGAAAAGAACACAATTTAAGAATTTCCGAAAAACAAATACTGCTGTAAAAATTATGGCTACTCAAAAATGCACTTCCTGTGGGGAAAATGCAATGTACATTTGATTGCTTAACATTTATGCAGGCGTATTAACAGCTTTTTCCTAAGTTACTCTGTCATTTAAAAACAAACACTGATATTTATAAAAATACTTCCTGGGTACTTGCACACCACTTAGTCATTTTATAATATTTATTAAGCATGCAAGAATATTCTGGACAATGTAAGGAGGGTGGGAGGAGGGGAAGGAGACATTTACAAAATACTAAAGATGCAGAAAAAACTAACAACAGTTAATATTTATAGAACACTTGGAAAATTTCAAATAACTTTCACAAACTTTATCACATGTTCTCAAGCAATTGCCTTTATCCAAGAGTCCAGTGAATGCAAGTAGATATACCTAGAGGCACAGAAGGAAAAGAATCTGATCCCGAACTTTACCTCTGTGGCAGATAATCGCTTGTCTCCGTTATCACTCCCAACGCCCGAATCAGAATCCTTCTTGCTGGGTTATACGCCATCGATATTGAATTCATTTAGAAAAGAATCAAAATGACAAAGTTCAAAACAACATATATCAACTTATATCAAAATAATGACTTTGCTATATAAATTTTTATTATTATCCAAAGGCAACAAATCAGGTGAATATTAAAGGATATTAAGATAAGGCCCAACTTGGGCTTCCCTCATAGCTTAGTCGGTAAAGAATCTGCCTGCAATGCAGGAAACCCGGGTTCGATTCCTGTGTCGGGAAGATCCCCTGGAGAAGGAAATGGCAACCCACTCCAGTATTCTTGCATGGAAAATCCCATGGACAGAGGAGCCTGGCAGGCTACAGTCCCTGGGGTTGCAAGAGTTGGACACGACTTAGCAACTAAACCACCACCACCAAGACAAGACCCTAATGAAAACCAGATACTTGAATGGTCTGTTGGACAATTTTTAAATTAAATTAATTAGTTAATTTATTTTTGGCCTGACCACTGACACATGAGATCTTAGTTCCCTGACTGGGGATTGAACCAGCAACTCCTGCATTGGAAGAGCAGAGTCTTACCACTGGACCACAAGGGAAGTCCCTGTACTGTCTAAATAGAATGTAAAATAAATTCCTTGTGTCCGGAGTTTCATGGATTTACATTCTACCTGAGCGGCCCATTTTTTAATCAGATAACAAATTTTCTTATTTTATTAATTCTAGCATATAAAAAAGTAAAATCTGTCAGTTGCTCTTACCTCTTATGTTATGAAATGTCCTAACTTTCAATAATTCTGTAAACTTTTATCCAGTGACTAAATAAATTTGATAGTATGTTTAAAACAATAAAATAATACTTCTTTTAAGCATTGTATAAAGGTATCATTAAGGTAGGCTGAGATCTTAAGTCACTGTATTTACTTTTTAGTAAAAAGTTCAGGAAATATTTCTGCAATGAATACATCTCAAAAACAACCTGCATGTCTACAAGTGTGTTCAGTATGAGAATTCTGTTCTCTGAAAATTCAAGGCCCAATTTATGCCACAAAACGGTCAAGGACACACGAAATGATTCTAAAGTTCCCATTCTAAACAGAAAATGGCAAAAACCATGCACAGTGCATTTTTAAAAGACAATTAAAAAAATAAAGCCTGCACTATTTCTGAACAATGTTACAGTAGCACAGTAAAAATTAACTTAGAAAACCGTGTCTCAGTTTGATACATCTGTTCGAACTGCTAAGTAAAATATACATACATTTATATTATAGATCCTATCTATAAGGCTATACATAAACAGATGTGTATATACATGTGCGCACACACATAGGCAGCACTCAAGAAGGACTGATTATGGATTAGGAGAAGGTAGATGAGATTGAAAGATGACAAAATATTATCAACATGATCAATTTTCCCTTTCTTATTCCAAAAGTGGCTGAGATCTGACGTATTTTACTGGGAGTGTGTTGGGCTAAACAAATTCTAAATGGGGCTTCCAGTCGAGGGTTGTCATACTCACCCGTCTTCCACCTGCTGGTGTAAGTGTGGCCTTTCCATGGTGTGGAGATAAAGGGAGTCTGTTGTCTTAATCTGGC
The DNA here is from genome assembly GCF_003369695.1 of Bos indicus x Bos taurus. NCBI lineage: Eukaryota > Metazoa > Chordata > Mammalia > Artiodactyla > Bovidae > Bos > Bos indicus x Bos taurus. The sequence goes on along the minus strand of NC_040087.1, from coordinate 16,454,398 downwards.
ATGCTTGGATGCTCAGATATTTGAATATATGCACTTTGCCCTTGGTGCAAATCTAAGGAAAAATTAATAATAAGTAGCTCCTTTTTTAAAGACAAAACAAAATGCAAACATCAGACATCTCACTCCGTATGTCTTAGTTTTTGCATTTTCACTTTAAGTAATATGTCAACAGTGATCAACAAACTTGATGTCTCCAAAACAGGTAAGATTTTAAGGCAATCATCTCCTCAAATTCTACCTGAATAGCAAACTGTGCTCAAGAAATTTCTTGTTTCTTTGCACTAAATTGCAAAATTTTAACAGAAATATATTTATGTAAAAATAGTGTAAAATGTATGTATGTCATATGACTGACCTAGAAATGTTCCAATTCTGAAAGCATGTACATTTAATTTTGTTGTCACATAGTTTAATATTTGAGCTTGAATCTTGTCTCTAAATAACTGACAGTTGTATTTTAAAATGGTCAAACTCCATTTTTCAGCTAACTTTAAAGACTCTATTACTCCTTTCATAAACCATACACTCCATGAAAAAAGTTTCAAACGCACGCACAAATGATCAATACAACTGAGTAAGTGAAATAATCAAACATCATAATTCTGGAGTTGCAGTGACCAGAACAGCGAGGTCAATGCTGGTAAACAATCTGATGTCAAGAAGATGACATATTGTAGTCAGATGTACCCGAGGTTTCAGTTTTTAAAACACTGTGACTGTTTATGATCATGTCTCACACATTAATTCTGCAGAATATAAAAAAAAAAATGGTTCTGCTGAGAGTTGCTTAGATGCTACTGATAGCATACCCCACTGCCCCCAGCAGCAACAACTTTGCTGTGAGACGCCTCACCTGTGCTGGAGGAGACTGCAAAGGGTTATTCTCAAGCAGTAATACTTGCAGCTGTTTCATCTCTCTAAAACAAATGGGAATCACGAGCACTTTATTGCAGGAAAAGTCAAACTTTACCAAGGGAAGATCTACTAGTTCTAAAAGAACAGGGAAAAAAAAAGAAAAGAAAAAAACTCAGAAAGCAACAAGACTAAGTGGCTGAACATTCAAAAAAGTTTCTGCTTATCAGGAAATATATCATTTAGCATAATTAAAATCAAGTTGTGCATGAAGAATATACATTATGTTGATATTGCATTGACCAAAAAGTCCGTTTGGGTTTAAGCAAAACTAAAAAACATGCTTTTCATTTTCATCAAGAACTTTATTGAACAACATACTCAGGAACCAAACCAACTTTTTGGCCAGCTCAATATAACATTTTACTAAAGAAGAGAGGAAAGCTTTCACTGGGGGCCCAAAAGTTTTAATTTATTGTTAGTTCTGATAAGAGCTGCAAATGCTATACATGTACAACATCTATTGTTTAAAAAGGCCTTTTTTCCAGCAAAACAATCACATAAGCCACACCACACCAAGACATGCTTATGTTTTAACTTCCAACTGTTTTCAAACAGCTTGCTAGCTTATGAATAACACGCTAATTATAACATATCCTTATGTATTCTGTGTATGTGGGTTGGCAGAATCTCAGAACAAGTTACTAAAAATATGTTCATGATTGTTTAACACCACTTTAAAAAATAAATGCTATCAAATTTGGAATTTTGCAACAGACCCTGTAATTCTGATTTGATTAGGCTTTATTCTACTGCTTTAAAAGAGGTCTTCTGTAGCTCCACAAACAAGACAGAACATTATATTTAGCATAAAATCCCCACCCAGTGGCATAGCAAACACTCAGTAATTTCAAGCATTCCAACCGACATTGGCAGCTGCAAGAAACGAACTCAAATATATTCCATAGAGCAAAGAGGCTGAGCAATGCCAGACATGTAGGGTGACACGGGGCAAATCACTAAGATCTCTGTACGAGAGGCGACAGAGGGTTCATTTCAGAACGGGCCTCACCACGTTTGTTATGAAATCTGGTAAGGGATGATACGCAGTGCTTTCAAATACTCAAGGAGTTCTCAAGCAGATGAAGGTCAGGGACTATAGGAAGAAGAGGAACCAAAGGCAGGACCTTGAGAAAGTATTCCTAATAACACTATCCCTCCACTCCCCCTGTACTGCCTGAGGGTTTTCACATTACTCAGCTAGACTACTTCATGTTCCACCAACAGAAGCTTAGCAACCCATCCCTTTTCTGAAGTCAGCTTGCTCTGGGTGTGGAGGGACATTCCCTCTTTCATACCTTAGTGAACTGCTCTATATTAAAGAAAAGTCATGAGACTGAAATGCTGGGACAGTGAACAGGGTCATTGCTCATCAGCTCCCAAACTCAGGTCATGATAGGCATGCAGTTGTGTAAGAGAAACCCAGGATGTGTATGTTTTTTAATTGGAATATAGTTGATTTACAACGCTGTATTTCAGGTGTACAGCAAAGCAATTCGGTTATACATACATATGTATGTATGTATAAGACCCTGATGCTGGGAAAGATTGAAGGCAAAGGAGAACAGGGCAGCAGAGGATGAGACTGGTTAGATAGCATCGCTGACTCAATGGACGTGAATTTGAGCAAACCCTGGGAGATGGTGGAGGACAGGAGAGCCTGACATGCTGCAGTCCCTGGGCTCACAAAGAGTCAGAAATGACTTAGTGACTGAACAACTACTATATATATTTGTTTTTTTCAGACTCTTTTCCTTTATAGTTTATTGCAAGATATTGAATATATCTTCCCTGTGCTATAGAGCAGGGCTCTGTTGTTTATCTATTTTATATATAACAGTGTGTATCTGCTAGTCCCAAACTCCTAATTAATCTTCTGGTAACCCTAAGTTTCTTTTTTTATGTCTGTGAGTTTATTTCTGTTCTGTAAATAAATTCATTTGTTTTTAGATTCCACATATAAAAGCGTTATCATAAGGTATTTGTACTTCTCTGTCTGACTTCTCTAATCTCTAGGTTCATTCATGGTGCTGCTAACAGACATTATTTCATTCTTATTCGTGGCTGAGTAATATCCCATCATATATATGCACCACACCTTCTTTATCCATTCATCTGTTGGTGGACAGTTAGATTGCTTCCATGTCTTGGCTATAGTACATAGTACTGCTGTGAACATTAGGGTGCATATATCTTTTCTAATCAGAATTTTTGAAATCTAATTCAAGCTGGATGTGTATTTTTTTAAATTGCCCCCAAGGAATTCTCTGCTCAAACCCATCTCTCTGATCAATAGCAGGATAAGTGACCTTCCCCAGGCCTCACTTGTCCCAGCTGCTTTGATGAAGTGCTTGGACAGCAGTGGGAGGTAGGTAGGAGGTGAGCCCTGGGACTGCATGGAATCATGAAACTTAAAAGGAAGAGCTCTTTCCACTTCATAGTTTGTTTCTAAAAACAGAGCTGAGAATTAGGGGGACTATATATAAAAAGAATATCTCTTTGCTGTAACTTCCAGTAATATGAATCCATCTCTCCAATGGTTGACTCGACTCTCATCAAGTTAGCTTGGCAAATCAGGACGAAGTTTAACCGGACTCTGGCTCTTCAACAAATTGCCACTTAAAATGAAGACTTTTAAGCAAGAGTAGGAGAAGGAAATGGCAACCCACTCCAGTGTTCTTGCCTGGAGAACCACAGGGACAGGGGAGCCTGGTGGGCTGCCGTCTATCGGGTCACACAGAGTCAGACACGACTAAAGTGACTTAGTAGCAGCAGCAGCAGCAGCAGAGAGAAGATACAGCAGAAGGGGAAAGAAGGTAACTTAAAGTAAAAGATGGGTTTTATAATGACTATTCCTTTTAGTGCCTGTTGGGGACACAATTACCATTTTAGTTTAGGAATGCAAGAACCCGACAGTTTCACAAGGAAATGGAAGAGAAAATGTTAACTCTGCTCAGAAAAGGTCAAAAGAATAGGAAAAGGGGTGGTAAGAAATAACAAAGAACACTGAATCCCACTGCTCTCTGTCCACTGCAAAGAGAAGCAATGAATGACTGCCTTAACACTCTGTCTGTTCTGGGCCCGGAAAGTACAAAGTCAGAGTCTCCCCGCTGCATTAGGAAAAACACCATAAAACTGATCTGGGCAATAAGGCCACAAACGTTTCCCCTCCTCCTCAGATTGAAAGTATATGAGGAGGGATACGAAAGAGGAAAAGTGAGTGAGTAAATACTAAAAGTCTTTAAATTCACTGCCTCAGAGCATTATCAATGCTCTTTTGTTAACAGAGTTCTCCAGAGTGAAGCAAAAAGACACTTGATATTCAGGAAATTATTTTTTAAAAAAAGATTTTCCAGTAAACTAAAGCTTTAGCTCTTGGTGTTTATTAAAATATGGAACCTGAGAAAACACAATTATGGAAAGCATAGGAATTTGTAACCGTTCTTTTTAGAAGGAGTGTTTTTAAGTTAAGAGAGAGCAAGGAACAGTGTCAGAAACAAATCTCTTGATTTTACAGATGCACTTTCTTCCCTCATGTTTCTATTACAGAAAACTGTTAAATGATTAAATTAAAAAAAAAAAAGAGTTCAATAATTAGTGATGATTTCTCAATAATTAACATAAGAGCTTAACTTTAAATGAAAGTTTTCCTTAATGCTATGAAAGGTTATATGCTTACAGATTTGCTGTCTATATAATAAGTTTTTCCTTTGTACTTGCTCAAACCAAGGAAACAATTTCATCCATTGAGAAGTAGAACTGCATAATGACAAAATGAAAAATCACTGTTTTTATGCCAAGTCATCTCAGGTAATAAAGTAATAAATCTTTATGCTTAGTTTCTAATGTTCCTTCTTTAAAATACTAGTCAGGATGAGAAAGGTGAAGATGGAAGATAACACTAAAAGCAGATGACATTTTATAAAGTTCTTTCTCTTTCATGAGCTCCATTTTCTTGCTTTGAATAATGAAGCATTTCAAGCCAAAGATCATGAAACAGGAACAGAATAATAAAAATCAGGCAGTTCTAAAATAGCTGTGTGAGGGTCAGATTAACCAAATGCTGTTTCCAAATAAACATTTTAGCTTTGAGGTATATTTGCAAATGTAAATTTGAAACTGGGCATGGCTAGTGTGCTCATATGAAAAATGACAGAAATCAGTGTCATCTTGGAAAACTAGAATACGTTCTGGAGAAACCATTCAACATCACATCGTTCATCAACTCATCCCTGACTCAGGTCCAAATGAGGATCCCCAAATGTGAAATTCAGATCCAGTACCACCTACAAGGCTGCTTATCAAAGTTCTTAATGGCCTAACACTTCTGAACATATATATATCTTTTTTATTTACTTTTATTATATTGAAGTAAAGTTGACTGACAATTTTTTTGTATTGAGTATCTTCTTACTTGAACTTCAACACAACATCATATCAGAGGGCATAATATGGAAGCCCAGAGACGCAGAGAAACGTTTGCCTGAGTCTGTCTCCTAGGCGGTGCTATCTGCAGGGCTCTGAGTTCGTGCTGTGTCTTTGGGGACCTGAGTCTCTAGAGCCATCCTTGTTCCAAGTTTCAAGAAATTCATCAAAACAACCAGAGCTGAGGGTCCAAATTTCACTTCAGGGGGCACACCCTTGCCTGAAGCATGGATCCAAGACATCCTTGCTCCAGGCTTCAAGAAATTCTTCAAAACCACCAGAGCTAGGGGTCCAAATTTCACTTCAGCAGAGGCACACCCTGGCCTGAAGCACGGATCTGAGACACAAGGTGAATCCTGGACCTGCAGGACCAAGCACAGCAGCTAACTGTTGGCTGGACAGTTGAGGACATCACACGTCCACACCAACAGCAACTCATGCTGCCTCCTGATAGTAGCTGGATTCTGTGCCCCCCAAACTCCTATGTTGGAACCGTGACCCCCATCCCAAGTTCCTCAGAATGTAACTGTATTTGGAGGCAGGCAGGGCCTTTAAGGGGTAAGTGAGTTAATGGGGTTATCAGGTAAGAAGGGTCCTAACCCAATATGATGGGTGTCCTCACAAGAAGAGGAGGTTAGGACACACAGAGCGGGAAGTCGGCATGAAAACACAGGGAGAAGATGGCCCCCTGCAAGCCAAGGAGAGAGGCCTCTGAAGAGACAAAACCAACCAACACTACGATCTCAGACTCACAGCTTCCAAACTGCAGGAAAATACATTTCCATTGTTTAAGCCACTCAGTCCTTGGGACTTTGTTATGGGAATCTGATAAAATTAACACCACACACACACACACACACACACACACATGGCTTTATACGGGGGGGATGATTTTGTTACTGAAACCCTTGACTAAAATTACAACGTGAATGTAACTTCTCTGTTATCTACACATGAAATTCAAATTATAATTAATAGGTACATACAAACATGACTGGATTTACCTTCACAGAGGTTATTAAAAAACAATAAAAGGCTTCTGTTTGATTCCTTTTCCCCTCTATTTTTTTTTTTTACCTTGTGGTAAAACTTTAAGGTAATTCCTTCTGACATTCAGTTCTCGTAGGGATTTCAGTTGCCCTATCTGCTGAGGCAGGGCTGTGATCTCATTGCAGCTGACGTCCTGCATCGCAAACAAAAAGAGAAACAATAAAGGCCTTTCGCTGGGAAATCAAGCATTTCAGGGGAAATCTCCTTAAGGAATTTAAATATTAGGATAACTGTACAGGTACATTTATATATTGGTCTCCAGGTCCGAGGCCAAGTGAGGCTCATCACAGAGAAAAAGAAGACAGTACAATGTTTTTATTAAAAACATCCTCTGGGGAGAGAAAAGGTGAAAAGAGGCATGTTAGTAGCCTTTTGTAGCTACTCTTGGGCTGCTGCATTTACATGCTTCAGTCTTACTTAATTCTCACAACAAATCCATAGGACAGTATTACTGGCCTAATATGCACAGATCAGAAAAATGAGGCCCAGGAAAGTTCTGTCAATTGTCCAAGGCTTGCAGAGTAAACACTCAGAACCAATTCCCAACCCACTGTTCAGCCACTACCCTACCTCACCAGAGGCTCACAATTTACAGTGTATAACTATGTATATTAATGCATTGTTTAGATATGTTATTTATTTTAAATGTAATTCTTATCAGAAGGCTGAAAACTTTGGACTGGAACATGTTTATAAACATTTACAAGCAAGACTGTGGAGGATGGAGACTGTGTCTTCTCTGCCTTGGAAAAAATAATACTCCACTGGTAATCAACAAAGGTCCATCTAGTCAAAGCTATGGTTTTTCCAATAATCATGTATGGATGTGAGAATTGGACTATAAAGAAAGCTGAGCACAGAAGAATTAACACTTTTGAACTGTGGTGTTGGAGAAGACTCTTGAGAGTCCCTTGGACTGCAAGGAGAGCCAACCAGTCAATCCTAAAGGATATCAGTCCTGAATATTCATTAGAAGCATTGGTGCTAAAGCTGAAACTCCAATCCTTTGGCCACCTGATGCAAAGAACTGACTCATTGGAAAAGACCCTGATGCTGGGAAAGATTGAAGGCGGGAGGAGAAGGGGACAACAGAGGATGAGATGGTTGGATGGCATCACCGATGCGACGGATAGGAGTTTGAGTAAGCTCCAGGAGTTGGTGATGGACAGGGAAGCCTGGTGTGCTGCAGTCCATGGGGTCGCAAAGAGTCAGATACAACTGAGCAACTGAACTAAACTGAATCATTGATTAGAACCATCTCGACACATGCAAAATGGTGGCCATGATATCTTTAATCTTCTATCGTATTATCATCCCTAATCCCACTCTTCCTCTTGTCCCTGGCAGCTCTGCCCTGCTCTGCCCTGCCCTCCACCTCCCTCACCCCAGCCACCCACTTAGTCCAGACTAGCAGCATCTCTCAGCCAGACACTATAATGGTCTCCTGGTTGTCTGCAAGCATCCAGCTCCTCCTTGGATCCATCCTTCACACAGTGAAGATTTACAGCCTGAACTTCACCGTGTCCTCCACCAGCTCAAACATCTGCAGCAGCTCCTTAGAAACTTTAGGATAAAGTACCAAGCTCAAAACCACTCAATTGTTTGCCTCCTCCTGTAAGCCCGCGAGCTCCTAGATGGAAGAGACTATTTCTTAGCCACTTTGATCTCCTGGTGCCAAGCAGAATGCCAGGTAGAAAGTACAAGATCAGTAAATATTGGATAAAACGTCTTAAACCGCTTTATGTTGATGCTCCATGATGCTGCAGTTTATTCTGTCTCTGGCTGGGAGCCCAGGAGGCCCCAATACACACACCAAACTTCTTGAAGGTCTTGCTTGGTGTCACAGAACCATAGGTATATTTGGACTACAAATGATCCCAGTGAGATCAAGTCTGTAAACATCCCACACCACTGCTGAATCTATAAAAAACTCCCCCTTCACTCTTCCTTTTAGAAGGAACAAAGCCTTGTTTCATAATCACTTATATGAGAGGAACTCATTGACCAGTTCCCTGAAACCCCCAGGCTCTGTGTAAGAGCAGGGCTGCACAGAGCACAGTGGATCGCTGTCCTCTGATCCCATCTCTTTTCAATATCCTCAGGTGACCTGCCAATCTGTCATGGTCATGAAGGTGTTACATGGATATCACTTGATGAAAAGGAATAACATCACTCCTACTGAAGGCATTTAAGCTGTGATCTATGAAGTCTGGGCACACACACTGGAATCAGCCCACTCAGCAGTCTGACTTGGGGTAGAGGTGGGGGGCTATCATGTGATAGGTTAAGGACATTAGATGTTTGATGGCATCACCCCCAAGCTGGCTGTTGCTGCATTGCTTCTGGCCCAGAAAAGTCACGCCAAATTTTATGAAAGGCTTCCCTGATGTTTAAAAAAAAAAAACCCACAAGCACATCTGCAGAGACATAAAAGTCTAAGGAAGTTAATTACATAAAGGAGGTCTAGAGATTGGCTCAGTCACTCTTACACCCTCACTGAGTCAGTAAATTATTCTGCCTTTCTGAATATACTTCCATGTATGAGAAGTAAAAAGTGAAATGCCATCTTTTCCCGATTACTACAGCACCTCATCAGCCATAGAAGTCAATAACCAAACCCGTGTTTTATCTTTCTTTGCTTCAACCAAGTTACAAATTCTCAAGAAGTGCCATTTTAAAATCTAAGAGCCTTCACACAAATGGCACACAGGTGAGCCCTAGAAATATATGAAATTAAATTATTTTATTGGACTCAGGATCAGGCACAGTCAGATTGTTGATGGCTGACAGGAAGGGAAGGTCATGGAGGAAGAATTAGTGAGATTATTTTCCACCTTTAAGGAGAATTTATGATGACAGCTGAAATGTTTTTATAAGTCTGTGAATGATAGCATGAGAAAGATACTTTTGCAGAATATGGGAACTGCAGATTTTTCTATGTGAAACTGATGACTTTGAGGTTTCAAACACATGATTTTAAAAAAATCTTTCTCTTAAAACAAGAGAGGTGGGAAGGGCAAGCCAAGAGAAACTAGATATATTTAGGCAGCATTATGAAATAGTCTGAGATAAAATGCATTTTTATTCAACTTTTTTTCTGTATACTATATTCACCTTGCACATTGTTGATTGCCGCTGGTTAAGTCATGAAATTAAGAGTCTGCTGTTTCCCTAAGCTTCCCTAAATATAATTTAGGGAAGGAAATTACTTCCAAATATATGTTGGAAGTAATTTTTCCAACATATATTTCTAAATGGCTTTATCAAAGAAAGTAGACTCCCCTCAGTTATATTTAAATACTTACTTACCAGCAGGGGAAATGCTTTCTTAATTTATTTTTTTAAAGAACTTCACATAATGTTAACAACAAGCTTTTCCTTCTAACTTACAAGACAGGACATCTGTAGACCATTAGAAACACAAAGTCCAATTGTCCATTCACATTTTGAAGGGTATATGGTGAAGGTCACATTATTTTAATAATACTCTGCACTGCCACCAGTTACTTCCTGTTCTGCCAAAATAACGAGGGGAAAGCGAGAGAAAGACTTTTCACTCTTGTATGATCTATACTGCAAAACCGTGCTAACCTCTTCCTTCTCAGCTACTAAACTCTGCCCAGTTTTAAAGAGGTTATGAATTCTGTCACAAAAGTAAAACCACATAGGTAATTATGTCTTAATTAGTTGGGGAATGAGGAGGAGGACAGAGAGGAAAATAGTCTAGATGTTTTTGGATAAGATACTTCAGGTTAGAAACTGAAAAAGCAACATTCCTAGAATAGCTTGGTTCTTTAGAACATGTCTTTCCCCACTTGGTCTAAAAGAAAGTATGTTTTTTGTTTTTGTTTTTTTAGGGGGGAGAGTTCATTTTTAAAAGATATGATTTAAAAAATACATTTAAAAAATAAACATTAATGCCCCATATTGCTTCAGTAGTGATAATTTATCAAGTTATAAGTTCCAGATCCAGGAGCTTCTTCAGCTAATCAAATGAATCCCTTCTGAATTGCCTCTTAGCCCTAAGCTATGTCTCGCAGAATAATTACTGCAAGCTATAGAGAAACCATATACTTAGCATTATAATATTGAAAATATACAGAAAGGCCCAAAAGCAAGAATCTTAAATGTGTCATAAATACTTAAATCTATTCTTTTTGAAACAGAAATGAATCTAATCATTATGTATTACATAATCACATAAACACTCAAACTCAAGTCTTATGGGCCAGCCAATTTTCTCATTTAGATTAAAAAAACAAAGAACATCAGAACTCCAGCAATGACTTAAAATACACGTATTTTCCGCTGGTTTAATCAAAATGCTCCGAAGCAACCCAAAGAAAGACTTTATAAGTTAAGATTCTCATTTATCACAACCCTTCTGGGCAATTACCAAAAAAGTCTCTAGAAGGGTTAGAAGCATGTTCAAGATTAATACATTTTAGCTGACTGACTGCTAGTTGCAAACTTACCTTCAGAATGCAAAAATGACAAGGATTTAAAATATTAGCATAGGTTCAAGATTATTAAAGCAGGAAAGGTTCATTTTCAGAATATAACATTTTTAGAAAGACTAGACCTGTTTTTTCAAGTTGTAACTTTTAATGAAAGCCAATATAATTAAGTGTGTCAAGACGATTTTTGGTTAGAAAAGGTTTCCTGGGAGACCAGGCTACGCTGCAAAACTACTTGTGGGATTCTCATGAGCTATCTCCCCGACTCTTGGGTTTTCAAAATTTTAGTGTTGTTATACTATGGCTTAAGTCATATTTTAAAATCTTGCTCTTTATTTAACAGAAGAAAATGTGAACATCCTAACAGGAAATACAAGCTATTAATATTACTGGCCTCCCATGATGTGGCCATGTCTTTGGTGTGACTCCCACTGTGCAACTTGAGGGCAGTATCTTAACCTCTCTGTTCCTATGTAAAAAGAAGAGACGAGATTATAGATCACTCTAGTTTCCTTACAACATCAGGAAAATCCTTCTACCACATTAGAAATAATGAAGAAATCTGTTGAAAGATAGATTACTTAACTGACTTAGGAGTAATGTCAATTTTGATTTTTTAGCAATCAAAAATCTAAAAGCCTGTAGTAAGAACTTTTTAAAACAAATTGGTATGTTCATTTAAATTCAAAATTTTTTCAAGCAACCTCTGGTATGATAAATTATTACCTCTCAACACTTACCGAGAGTCTCTTTCTAGTATAAAATTCTAGTTCACACCCTTCCACGTTCCCACAAACACATACCTCACCCCCCGGCTCTCCATAAGAAATGCAGAGGTAGAAGCTACAGAAGGGACCTTGAACAGGCCTTGGTTCTCCAATTCTCTAACAGAAACCAGAGGGGCTGGGAGGCATCTGCAGAGACTAGGAAAGGACCTAGGATTTGATTAGACGTGAATTCCTGTCTCCATTACATCTACCTCAGAGACCGGCATGCTGCACAGAAAAACAATAAAGAAGAGATTTTCCTTAGAAGCTGCTCAATACATCCTGTGTCTACTCTATTCTTGAATTCCAACTCTCCACACAACCACACATTTCACACACAAAAAAAGAGGGGGAAAAAAAACAATAGTGTGTCTAACTCAGGGCCAGAAAATGCACCATCTAGTCAGTTATTACCTGAGTCAGACCCTGAGAGTTTTGGGGTTGAAAAAGCAGGTTTCTAAAACAGTGGTATTATGTTCTCTTACGTGAAGCTAAGCACAGGAACACAACTTTCACCCAGAGCATGGAGACAGGACTGAGGAAAACCAAACGAGAGACGGACCACCTGTGGACCCCAGTGAGCCAGCACAATCGGAGAACCAGCGAGACCAAAGTGAAAGTGACAGTGAAGTCGCTCAGTCGTGTCCAACTCTTAGCGACCCCATGGACTGTAGCCTACCAGGCTCCTCTGTCCATGGGATTTTCCAGGCAAGAGTACTGGAGTGGGGTGCCACTGCCTTCTCCAGGAGATCTTCCCGACCCAGGGATCGAACCCGGGTCTCCCGCATTGTAGGCAGACGCTTTACCGTCTGAGCCTCCAGGGAAGATAGTGACCTTTGACAAATACCCCATAAAAGGTTCTCAAATTATTGTGTTCTTAGTGTGCCTGTCTTCTTCAGAGCCATCTGTTAATTATAAAATGGCTTCATACAATATTTCCCACCAAATATTTAACACACCTTATCCTTTAGGTATGATCTGACAAGTAAACACACACACACACACAACAAAAGACAAGTTTGAAGGATCTTTAAGAATAAAGTGATGTTTAGCCAACTCAAGAGAGGTCTATTGACCCTTGTGCCTGGCTTGTGGCTCCTCAAGGAGGAAACTCTCACAGACACTGTCCATTTGTACCACACCCTGTTTTGTAACATTTTCCCTGCTGTTCATGGCCTGCCACAACTTTAACGGGAAAACCACTGCAAGCTGAAACAGGGAAGCTCCACAGAAAGAAACCACGGCTTCTCTCCACGAGAGGTTTGCAATCCAGATGAGGGCCCGGTGAGCTCAGCCGCCGTTGTGCCGTGCAAAGGTTTCAGTTTTCACTCCTGCTTCACCACATCGTAGCCCCATGACTTTGGGTAAGTAATTCTGAAACCCAAACTTGTCTGTGAAAGGGAGACAGGATATCCACCTTGCTGGGCGATTGTCAAGATCGAATGAGAGAACACATGTCAAATATACCCAGCGAAGTGTGTGGCATACAATGTAAGTGCTCAGTAAATGCCAGTGCGGTGTATCTGTCCCTGATAGAAAGAACACGCAAATATAAAGACTTAACAAAGGAACAGAGACAGCTACAGCTCTAAGGAGACAAGCAATACAGAAGTAATGCAGTGCCCAAGGAGGTCAAAAAGTCCTACATCAGTCCCATCAGTTTGTGCTTCAAACTCAATAGAGCTTAGGCTCAGGCTCCCTAAGTTTTCCAGCACCTGAAACGATGCGTTAATCCACCCTGGCCTCTCCTGTGGATTTAAGAAAAAAAAAATCTCAGAAGTACTTCTTAATTGAAAGTCTTCAGGGAAGGAGGAAAAATTGCTTATCCATATCTTTGCACAATCACTAAATGCCAATGCTTTGTGTTTTAAGATTCTTAGGTAACTGATATATTCAGGAAGGTAAGATACTGTATTCCAACTCCAACTCCTCTCAAAAATCAGAGAGGGCACCTCCTTTCTTACAGGTGGCCACAGTGCTATCATTTTTGTCTTTTAAGCCAACGATGACTCTTGAAGAGAAGAGTTTACAACTCAGTTTAGGATACTCTTCGAGTCTAACATGAACATTTCAAAATATTTCTTCCAAAATAGTTAAACAATGCTCAGAGCCTAAAAATAAACTGTGAGATTTTTATCAGCACTTAGGTGGCTTCATGTAGCCTGAATGCTTGGGGAGCTCCCAAAATTTTCTTCTTCTTTTTTTTTTTTTTTTGCAAGTTGGTTACTATGTAAGGGAGCCTCCCATGCAATTCCAGAATCATTTCAGGCTCCCCAGGGAATTTTTTTTCCCAACTGATAGCTAAAAATCCTCTGATGTGGTTACCTGTAGTATCAGTACTATTTTAAGCAAAGAGATAGGAAAGATAAATAAGAACTGATGGCAACCAGTCATTTTTAGTCTGTGACCTTAAGCAAGGCCAGTCACCCTTTGTGATTAAATAATGGCAACTTATTAAATATTCATCAACTTTGCAAATAAATGCTTTTTGCAAAGATCATGCTTGCTCATAGAGCAGAAAGAACACGGAATACAGGGTTGCCCATGAAGGGTGACCATGAGCCGCATGTGGCTACTGGCCAAGAGAAGTGTGGCCAGTCCAACCTATGATGTGCTGCGGGTGGGAAATACACAGTTGACCTTAAAAGCTTAGGATGAAAGAAAGGCTGTAAAATATCTCATCCATTTTATATTGTAGAGATGCTGAAACAATATTTTGGCTATCTAAGGTTAACTAAAATATGCTGTAAAGATGACTTTCACTTGCTTCTGTTCTTTTAATGTGGCTACTAGTACACTTAAAATGACATTTGCAGAAGAACAAATATTGTGTGATATCACTTATATGTGGAAACCAAAAAAAAAAAAAAAGGTATAAGTGAATTTATTTACAAAACAGAAATAGAGTCACACATGTAAAAAACAGTCTTATGATTACCAAGGGGGAAAGGGGAGGATGGATAAACTGGAAGACTGGGACTGGGATAGGTACACACTACTAAATATAAAATAGATAACTAATAAGGACCTTCTGTACAGCACAGGGAACTCTACTCAGTACTCTGTAATGACCTATAATAGGAAAAGAACCTTAAAAAAGAGTGGATATATGTATAGCTGATTCACTTTGCCATACAGCAAAAAGTAGTAAATCAACTATATCCCAATTTTTTTTTTTTTTAAGGCAAAAACAAAAACAAAAATGACATTTGCTGCCTGCATGGTCTTTTCACAGAACCGTGCTAGCTGAGTGCATTTCTGTTTGGGTTGTAAGTCAGTTACGCCAGGGTGACGTTCCAGGCGTCGCTCACCATCTCTCTGCCTTGGATTTCTTCTTCTGCAATTTGTTGAAAGTCTGGACTAGACGTCTTTTAAAAAACCCCTATGGCTCTAACATTACAGGGCTCAGGCGTTCAACAGTTTATTGCTAGTGGAGAAAACACACAAGGAGGGGGTTGATGACGGTGCTGGATCCAGGAAGCAGAGCAGCCTTCTCTGGAGCTGGGGTCTGGTCAGGGAGCAAAGAAAAGCCCCAGAGCACCCCTTACAGCCAGCCAGCAGCTCATGTGCCCCGAGGCTGCAGACGGTGCTCTTCCACCTCTGCCGCACGCCAGCCCAGCAGCTGACAAGAGTGTCCAAGGAAAGCCCTGCTCCGTGTGGGGCTGGCTCCAGGGCTCAACACGTGTGCCCCCTCTTAGCGGATGAGCAGGCTGGTAGCCGCACAGCTGAGGGCGGGCACGCTGTCGGCTTAAGCCCGGGTGCAGCGGGACTGAAACACACGCTGGCTGCCAAACACTGACCTCACCGACGTGCCATCCATCCTCTCCATGGGAGCCTGAGCAGTGGAAAAAACCCAACTCCTTATTCACACTGGATCGGCAAGACCTAATCCAAATTCTAGTAAACTGAGATTTGAGTGTTCATCACACTCCTAAAAGAAGCATTTTTTTTTTAAAGGCATATAACTCTCAGTTTCATCCAAAGTGTTTTTGGTATACTTTTTGTTTTCTGGAATCAGTTAATATGGAAACTTCTGAATTAACTCAGACTGAAAGACAGAGTCGCCCCTTACTGGCACGGCACATGAGGGTCTTCCCAATCTATCCCAAGCCACCTTCTTGGCCCACTCTCCCCGACCTAAATAGTAGCCCTTAGCAATCATGTTTTGGGGATGTCAATCTTGTGTCAGGGGCTTCCCTCGTGGCTCAGTGGTAAAGAATCCTGCTAACATAGGAGACGTGGGTTTGATCCCTGGGTCCAAAGATCCCCTGGAGAAGAAAATGGCAATCCACTCCAGTATTTTCACCTGGAAAGCTGCATTAACAGAGGAGCCGGAGGGCTATAGTCCATAGGGTCAGAGATAGTCGGACGCAACTTGGTGACTAAACAACGTCTTGTGTCAAGCACTGGGATACAACAAGTAACACGCTGATCCAGTGCTGAAGCAGCTTTCTGGGTTTAGTGGGTACTGACCTAGAGAACGCCAAGTGAGAAGACAAATGTGGTTCCACGAAAATTCAGTGCTATGTAGAGTGCTGGCCTTAGGAGCACCCTACTCTGGCTTGGAGAATCTGGGAAGGATTTTTGGAGGAAGTGAAATCTGGCTAAAAATTGACCAAGCAAAGAAGAGAAGGAAGAAACAGTCCTTGCAGAAAGAGTGATGTGCTCAAAAGTGCTCACAAGTCTGTCCCTTACATGGACTTATGTAAGGAGACTCTCAAAGGTCTCTTCTGTACAAACCATTCTCAACCCAGGACTGAATCAATCAGTCCCCAGGCCAAGCACTTACTTCTTGTAATAGAGACTTTGTAGGAGGAGTGTATCCGCCCAAATTAATATCTGTCTTCTTTCGGAATCATCCCTCTAGGTGGCACTCAAGCAGCCACGTCAGAGCAGTGTGGCCGAAGGCCCTGGGCATCGCTGACCCCGAATCAGGAGAAGACACAGGATCCAGATCTCGTCTCTCCAACTCAGAAACCAGGGCTGAAACATGCTAGCAGGTCCTGCTAAATGCTTTAGCTGAAGAACATTTAACCTTGGGATCTGTGGGCGAGGCAACCTCTCCACCGTACAGAAAAGTATGGAAAGCTGAGTAAGAAAACCAACGGCCGCCATGCTTCTCAATACCTTTCCAGTGTCTTCTGCCGGTCACTCATAATCCCTGACCAGATGCCGTGGTACCAGTGATGTGACGACCCCTGTATCCTTACGACTCATCCCAGCTCTTGGTGTGAGCTAGTGGGCATGAGCTTCAGATTCTGCTGTCACAGAAAAAGGCACTCTTTGTAGAGCTCTGTTGTCTTTACGCCACAATTATTTACTTCTTTCCTAAAGTCAAAGTGGATACGTACGTGACGTGGGTACTGTTCCTTTCTGAGCCAATTCCAGACGCACACCTGACCATGGAGTCCCAGCACACTCTATCTGGGCCCCATAAGCCATCACCCCAATATTCCAGGTAGTCACAAAGAAATGAACTGGAACTGGCACGCAAGAGAAGAGTTATTGGCCATCAATGTCCTAGACCGGGAGTCTGTTTCAAGGAAGGTACTGTGTCCTTTTCGTGGTTGTAATCAGAACATCCTGTTTTTTGCTTAACACAGGGACAGCTGCAAAGAGTCGGCCATGACCGAGCGACTGGACAACAACAGGGACAGTACTGAAGGATGCTTGTTGGAGGATAAATTGTGATGATTATGGTTGAGCCCAGTTGCTTGTTCTTGCCTCTTCGTTCACCCAAGATACCTTAGCTCAATGGAAGTCGAGAAAGAACTCACTTTTTTCCCCTTTTAGAAACAAGGTCAGTAACTCAATTAGTGGTGAAAGAGCTGACCTCTTGGCTTCAGGTACGTACTTCCAACCCATCTCTGCCTATTTATAATTTGCTCTTCTTTCTTATCCCTGGGGTTATGGTCACATTCTAAAGTTACATCAATTTGGGGCAATGGTTACTAAAATCCTTATAGAATCAGAGCATGCTGTTCTTTCTGACTTAATTATACACCTTCACAAAGTGTGGCCTACTAATTAATTTGCAGATTATTTTGCCAGTGTATCCATATTTCATTACAAACTTACTTATCCAATCTGAAAAAAAAAAGTGATCTAACTACCATAGGATAATTTGTGAACCTGAGGAACTATAAATCCTGCAAACTTCAGGAAGTGTAAACTACAGGAAACCTGTAAATTTCCAGAACTCCTTGTCACAGCAAAGCCATGATTATTCCCTTCCCCACTTAATGTCTTTATCATATACAGACCTCCAACAACATGATCTTCTCTCCTTGACCCCCTGTAGGAAAAAGTCTTTCTGATTACCTTGATGGGCTATGATTAGCAAACAAACAAGAAGGGCATCTGAAAAATCAGTAACATACCAACTCCATTAACTGTTTGAGCTGACCTATCTCTTCAGGCAGTGATCCAAGTTTGTTGTTACTTGCGATTAAGACTTTGAGAGGGAGACCACACAGGCAGGCCGGCAGGGCGGACAGCTGATTCCGACTGCAAAGAAACATAAGAACTTTGGTAAACATGCAGGCTACTTCATACTGTTTGTGAACATATTTGTTTTTAATGTCTTTCCACTCGTACTGTCTTTTTTAAGATTTTTTTTCCCCTTGATATGGACTATTCAGCTTTTACTGAATTTGTTATACTATTGCTTGCTTCTGTTTTATGTTTTTTTTGCTTTTGTTTTTTGTTTTTTTGGGGGGAGCCTGTGGGATGTAAGCTCCCCAACTAGAGATTAAACCCACACTCCCTGCGCTCGAAGGTGAAGTTTTAACCAGTGGACCACCATGGATGCTCCTGTGAACATGTTTTTAACGAGCAAGGAGAAAGGTGTGATCTAAGAAAACATTTTGCAAATACAAAAAATCCAATAAACTTTCTATATGTGTAAAAATTCAAATCCCCAGTGCATAAGGATATAAAAGATACTAAAAGACAAGAGGCAGGAACTTCCTTGGCGGTCCAGGGGTTAAGACTCTGCACCCCCAATACAGGGGGCACAGGTTCAATCCCTGGTTGGCGAACTAAGAGCTCACATTCTGCATACTGCAGTCAAAACAAAAATAAAACAAAAAAATTTAAAATAAATAAGTGAAAAAGAGAAGGGCAGGCAGTTCTGATGCAAGCAGCTTTTCTCAGCACAAGGGACCCTATCAAGCCCCCTGCAGACTTGGCCAGCCCGAAAGCAGATGGACAGCACAGGCTGTACCACCAACAGCAATGGGAAGCTGGTGCCAACTGTTCCCTTCCCAACAGCGTGAGCAGGAGACTCAGCGACCACCAAAGCCCCCAGCTTTTCAGTGCAGTGAAGCACCATCGCATCCATCTTCGTCGTGATGGGGAAGATCATTTTGCTGCAACTCACAAAACCACCGGGCCCATTTCCAACATTTTGATTCCGCTTCCTTTTGTTAAAGCAAGAGCTCTGTGGTTAAATTCTGCTTGGCTATCTGTGAGAGAGCTAATTAAAAAAAAGAAAAAGGAAAGTTGGCCTTTTGGTAAAAGTGAAGCTGGAGCCAAAAGGAGTTCAGTTTCACGGAGGAGCCGGAAAAATGTGAGTACAGGTCTCACCCCTGCTCTGCATGAAAAGGTCTCTACTTAATGCTCTGCATTAAAAAGTCTTTACACTTCCTACCATCAATGCTAGGAGAGAGAAGGAAAATACTGAATAAATGAAACCTATGAATCACCCATAAGTGTATGTCAGCCATCTATTTATCCCCTCCTTCATAAGCAGCTCTTTTCCTGCTATCGAGTTAGGAGACAGATGGTTTTTCGTTTCCCCTTATATCTTGGCTACTCTGCTGAGGAAGCCAACCACCGGACAGTTAAGTATCTACAAATTTGTAGGTCGTGTTATTGCAATCATTTGGGACTTCTGTGTTTATTCACACACACGTGTATGAAGCTTCAGAGGTTGTGGGACCGTGTGTGTATTTATGGACATGCATATATATCTTTGTGTGTGTAAGAGAGGAACAGACAGGCTGGAAACACACCAAAATGTTAATCAGTGATCATTTTATGGGGAGTAGGTACAATGTATTTGGAGAAGGAAATGGCAACCCACCCCAGTGTTCTTGCCTGGAGAATCCCAGGGACGGGGGAGCCTGGTGGGCGGCCCTCTCTGGGGTCGCACAGAGTCAGACACGACTGAAGCAACTTAGCAGCAGCAGCAGCAGCAGCAGCAGGTACAATGCATGGGTTGTATTTTCTTTATTATACTTTGATGTCTTTTTCAAAAATTCCTACAAATTGCTTCTATTATTAAGGAAGAAATCATTATAAAAGGAAACTTCACTAGGATACTGGTTACATGGGTGTTTCTACTTGTGAAAATTCATTAAGATGTCATTTTGATGTATGGCAAAACCAATACAATATTGTAAAGTTAAAAAATAAAATAAAATAAAATAAATTAAAAAGAAAAAAAAAAGATGTACACTTAGATTTGTGCACTTTTCCGTATGTTATATTTCAACTGAATCTTTTACTTCCTCACTCTACCATATGAGGGGGTGGGTAGCTGGTTAGTCAAAGGGTGTCTCTAACTTATGGGCTCAGAAAAAGCAGGGGTTGTCTGGGTGCCCTCCAGCGACCACCCTGACCAGGTGCCCAGTGCCAGGTAACCAGGGTTTAGCAAGAAAACGTACAGCCATATCTTCTCTCCACTGCACAGGCCTACAAAGAAAGCTGTTTCCAGAGAGGGGGACGGCTTTCTCTAGGAGGGTCCAGCAGAGAGGGGAGGAGAGTGAGAGCCTGGGGCTGTATCCTGGCACCAGAAGGACCGGAGAGCTCTTAGCTCCGCCGGCAAGGATAACAGGCTGGACTGGGGTGGTGGGCTCGCACTGACACTCTCTCCTGCTGTCTGGGGGCAGCTGACAAAGGGACCAGGGCTGCCAGCCTGTGATTCTTGCCCTCAGAGCCCTCCTGCTGCCGTCGCACAGCTGTAGGAACCCAGCGGGGTTCCTCTGGCTGGAGGAGGGGGCCTTCCACGCGCCCTGCTGGGAGAGCTTTCTTCAAGCTTTCTTCACACTCCTGGAAAGAACTCAGTTTATTACAAGGCATGCATCCACACTCAGCTGCTTAGTCGTGTCCGGCTCTTTGCTATCCTATGGATTATAGCCCGCCAGGCTCCTGTCCATGGCATTTTCCTGGGCAAGAATCCTGGAGTGGGTTGCCATTTCCTTCTCCAGGGCATCTTCCTGACTCAAGGATCGAACGTACATCTCCTGTGTCTTCTGCATTGCAGGCAGAATCTTGTACCACTGAGCCATCCGGGAAGCCCCTTCTTAAAAGGCAGCAAGTAAATATTTTGGAATGCAATTTGTGGTTTAAAATATTTATTAATATATAATTTCACATAGTGAGGATTGGTAAATTAAAACATAGTAAGCTAATCCTTGCATTTTGGACTCCCCTTTGAAGACAGGATAAGGAGAACAAAGGTAAGTGTTTTTAGAAGTTTTTATGCTCCTATTTTCCACAGAATCAGCAATTACAGTTGGAGATCTTTCCTGTGTTTGTCTGCCTGGAAACTCAGATTTACAGTATTCCCAGTCTCACTACCTCAATGCAGGCATCTAATCAGATTATCAGGCATTGCACTGGGAGAGCATCTATATACCATTTAAGCGATGCGATGAAGGCTCTGCTCCTTCAGACACGGGAGCATTTGAAGTTACATGGGACTATTCCCACTGGCGTTCTTCCAGGGTGGGTAACTAATTGAAAATAAAATTTAGGCTTGGGAGAGCATTTGTGGTTTCTTTGATGGGGATGAATGCTTTTTCTGCTAAAAGCAGCTGATGGAAGAACCTATGTATTTATTTATGCCCTACACATTCCTCTATTTATACTGTCGTTAATCACCTGTAAGCAAATCAAGATGCCAGGACGAGTCATACTACGGCATGCCACAGGCCCGGGGCACATTTCCTCTATTTCATCCATCCATTCCCTCAGACTGTACTCTGTATATTTTATCACAGGATGTCCCTGTATTACTGGTAATTTCCCCAATAGAAAAAGGAAATACACAGGCACACAAAAACCCATTAGCTCTCCAGCAAATATTTATAAAGAAGAGGAGAAACTGCACTCCCTTTAATCCCCTCCCTACTAGAGACCACATCAGCAGCCAGAGCTTTCTAAAAACCACTCATCTGGCAGCAATTTTTCTCAAGCAAATAAGTGCCTCAGGCCACAACCCACCCTCCCGGCCCCCACTTGTCTGCGGCAGCCCTCTGCACTCCGAACAGGCCCTCGGAGGAAAGGGGGTTTAAAAATAAGGCCCTAACAGCATCCGATAAGGTAATGGCCAACATTTATTTTCAAATCCAGCCTGGAGTCACATCTGAAAGCAATATTAAAAAAAAAAAAAGATTTTTTAAACTCACTCATTACAAAAGAGTAAATTAGTGGAGGAAAAGAGAGCCACTTATTCAGAAGTAGAAATTACAGACTCGGCCATGGTGGCCTAGGCCTTGCTGCCATCGCAAAGCAAGGGCTGCCCAGCACCTCCCGTCTCTCTCCCTGTCCGGGCTGGGTGGACCTGGCGTCCGAAATGGAGATGAGGAAGGTGGATGATGGTGTGAGGAGGGGCGGGGGGGGCGGGGGGCGCGGGGCAGGAAGGCGGTGGGCCCTGCGAGTCGGTGACTACTGCTAAGGCTTTGTCGTCATCTTTCTCAGCCAAATGACTTCTTCCCAGACTTAATGATCTGTTTCCCAGTTTCAGGATGAAAAAAGGCAGCTCACCATAATCTGAATGATTTTGATAGCCTAAGTCTGCAAGCTAAATTTCCCTTCAAGTATCACTCCCTTCATTTAATTCCTAAATTAAAGAATTCACAAACCAAGTCACTTCTGTATGGTTTCTTTTAGAGTCTTATTTTAATACATTTTGACTATGGCCTTCCTTATTAATATCAATACGTTCAGACCTAATTTTGGTATTTGACAATATTTATTATTGGTTTACCAGTTATTTTCCTTAGTGTGTGTGATGTTTTAAACATGGCTATATACATGTGATTTTATTATCAGGTAACATATACATTTTTTATTCTACTGGAGTATCTCTTTTTTGTAAGTGAATGGGTTCACTTCAAAATGAAACATGGAATTTTCACTTAACAGAAAATAATTTATAGAAAGATTTCTATAACAGATTCACCTATGCAATTGGTAAAGAGGTCACTAACTGTGGAGAAAACCTGGGTTCAAATCTCATCTCTACTATAATCGTCTCTGTAACTTTAACCTCTCTGGCTTTGTCATCCATAAAACATAGATAATAATACTTACCTAATATGATGTATTAGTTTATGGATATAAAAGTGCTTGGCCCAACACCTAATCTGTACATAAAGGTTAAACCATACGCAACAGCACTAATGTGGCAAAGCAATGGGAGGGATCAAAAAGAACTTAATTAGGTTTTAGCCATGTATTTTATTTCCTGATTGCTAAAATTTCAGCCACTGGTAAAATATGGCTTCTTGTTTATTTTTTAGAAACGTAAGCCAATTAAAGATGACCATTCAAAGGCATGCTGTGGAGAACCAGGCCGGGCTATAAAATTTCATGCCAAAACAAACCAAGTTACTTGTTCTGGTCTGGAGAACCAGGACTAAAACATGTCATCACACAACTGACCTTTTCCCTCCCATCTTCTCTAAGATCCTGCCATTTTTCTGGAAAAACATGAATACTCAGGGATCATCATCTCTATTGACTACTTGGCTTCCAGGGCTTCCCAGGTGGAACTGGTGGTAAAGAATCTACCTGCTAATGCCAGGAGATGCAAGAGCCACGGTTTCGATTCCTGGGTCAGGAAGATCCCCTGGAAAAGGAAATGGCAACCCACTCCAGTATTCTTGCCTGAAAAATTCTATGGACAGAGGAGCTTGGTGGGCTGCAATCCATGGGGTCGCAAAGAGTCGGACACCACTGAACACACACACATTCCAAAAAGGAACAGAAATAATGATGTGAAATCACTAACCATCACAAACCTAGGAAGAAAATGTCACAGATTGCAGTGAAAGGACACAAAGAAAGCAGGGTCGGTTTTATGGTGATAACGCCCCAGGCTCACCAGACATGAGTCTCCGTGAAGGAAAGGAATAAACAAGGATGCAGGAGTTACTGTATAACTGCTTCTCTGAATGCACTGTCTGTGCCTGAACTGCAGTGAAGAACAGCTACTTCACTTGAGCCAAGTAAGCTTCCTCTTGCACAGAATACCTCTCTTAATTTTATGTTCTTTCTGCATACCCTGTTCCCCTTTCATCAAAGGCAGAGTAAATTTTTTTTCTGTTGTGCATATGACACTTGACTGTTAATTGTCTTCATGTCAACACAACAGTGAACAATACCCATAGAGAACGATTTCCTTTTTCCTGCTTGGTTCATTCTGAAAACCCACCACAGCAAAATTTCTCACCCTCACTTCCCCAAGTGACTTAATACTTCCCCTCTTTGCCAGCCCGCCCCCTTCATTCCCACCATCCTCATATGCCTGAGAAAATGACCAACAACAACAAGATCCTGGCTTTAAGTTGCCTGGAGATATCTTGGTCTACTTTAATTTTAAAAATATAAATTCTACAAATATAATTTAATTTTAGGAATATTTTATATGGTATTTTTAGATAGAAATTTGAAACTTTGTATGTGCATAAAATCTGGGAGTCTATATTTACATCTAACTTTGAAAGGAGTTCTGCTACCTACCACTTGAGGATGACAATCATTTGAAAACTTAAAATGCTGCAAAACTAGAAACTCAGAGTCACGGTTTCAAGTGAATCTTAAACCAGTTCTTGAACACTACACCAATCCATTTCACACCCTCCACATAAGGGCCATGCTTTGAGAAGGAAAAAGTGAACTTTAGTTAAAAGAAAAGGAAGAAACAAAAAACGAGCAACTAACGCAGTTCAAAATTCAGGCAAGTTGCTGCACCAGCCATTTCGCTGTGCATTTTTGCTGTGCATACCTGCACCATATTTGGCTTCTGCAACTGAACTGGTTTCCCACAATAACAGCCACCAGTCTCCTTTTGAGTATAAATAAACCCTTGCTTAAAATATTCTGGTTTCTGACACCCCTAATGGTTAGCAGCCACTACCGATGTCTGTAATTAGATTTCAGAGTACAGTTATTGATAAGTTGTCCCTTTCTCAGTTATATTTCCTCTCCTTTTTTCTAAGAGTTCTTCAATTCTAAAACAACAAGGCTCTAAAAACTATTCCTTAAAGTTTCCTCTATAATATTGATCGTGTCCTTCCTTCATTCTAAAATGGAGCTAAATGTTCAAAACCAAGGAAGCTTTGAATTTCAACGAGAACTCTACAACCTGACACTAGCAAGAACATTAATTGGCTGAACACCACCAGAGGCAACAACGCGGATTTGAGGTTTTAAGTATTAAGACTATAGAGGCCATAGCCTCCTGTAAAACACTGTTGCTGGCAAACGGGAAAATGACCCCTAAGTGGCTGGGAAAGATGTATCGGCACTGAAGAAAATTCTCCCACTTTCGAGAACCATCTTCCATGCAGAATGGACACCACCTTTCTGCTCCCAAGAAGGTGCGCCTCATTTACCTGCCTTCTCCTCTCTGCCACTCCACACCAAAACCAGGGAAATACATATATTTTTTTACTTTAGCATTTTTCCCTATTAAAAAAGAAAAGGCTATTGACACTGATTTAAATGAGAACTCCCAGATCAACTTTTACCCAGAGTTAACAAAACATATTCATAATGAAGTTTAAAGTGCTTGAACATCTTTATCATTTGAAGATGTGTGCCTCTCTATTTCCAGGAATTTTTGAATGTTTGATACAGGTAGACATGTAGGAATGTAAGTCTCTGTACACCCTTTTCTTCCCATGTGTCCTTCCAAGGAAGTGAGCCTTCAGAAAGCTTCCCTCATGACAGCCAATAATAATACAGTTTCACTTAACTGTTCTGCTGCTACTGCTAAGTCACTTCAGTCGTTTCCGACTCTGTGTGACCCCCATAGACAGCAGCCCACCAGGCTCCCCCTTCCCTTGGATTCTCCAGGCAAGAACACTGGAGTGGGTTGCCCTCTCCACTACTACTCAACAAATCAGTAACATAGCCTCATTACTAAAAATACTATAAAATCCACTTACTTTACTCAAATACTAGACCTTTACTACTATTTTTCTTAACCCACAATGGAACTCATTAGACAAAACATGCTACAAACTTCATTCAACAATTCAATGGACTTTTCTTACGCGGTTCTTACGGATAAGGCATTGTGCTGGGCAGGACAACTATCATCTTATCTATATTCACAGTAATCCTATAGTAAAAGTATCAAATCCCCTTACTTTTCAGACGGGGGGCTTCCCCTGTGGCTCAGTGGTAAAGAATCTGCCTGCCAACCCAGGAGACAAAGGAGACACGGGTCTGATCCCTGTGTCAGGAAAATCCCCTGAAAGAGAAAATAGCAACCCACTCCAGTATTCTTCCCTACTGCTGCACTGCTAAGTCACTTCAGTCGTGTCCGACTCTGTGCGACCCCATAGACGGCAGCCCACCAGGCTCCACCGTCCCTGGGATTCTCCAGGCAAGAACACTGGAGTGGGTTGCCATTTCCTTCTCCAATGCACAAACGTGAAAAGTGAAAGTGAAGTCACTCAGTCGTGTCTGACTCTTAGCGACCCCATGGACTGCAGCCTACCAGGCTCCTCCATCCATGGGATTTTCCAGGCAAGAGTACTGGAGTCGGGTATTCTTCCCTGGAGAATCCCAAAGACGGAGCCTGGCAGACTACAGTGTATGGGGTCGCAAAGAGTCACACACGACTGAGCAACTGAGCACATGGGCACACACTTTTCAGATACAAAGAGAATTTAAATCACTTGCTTCAAGGTGTCTAACTAATGAGTCACTCTGTGCTAAGAAATGAAATCAGGCGGGCTGGGCTTCAGGTCAAAGTCTGTGGTTTTCCCTCAACACAATATAGTCTCTGCTCATTTTACTTTGGAATAAAAAATAAAGGCAAACCACAGCAAAAGAGGCACAGATGTAAAGAAGAGACTTTTGGACTCTGTGGGAGAAGGCGAGGGTGGGATGATTTGAGAGAATAGCATTGAAACATGCATATTATCATATGTGAAACAGATCACCAGTCCAGGTTCAATGCATGGGACAGGGCACTCAGGGCTGGTGCACTGGGATGACCCAGAGGGATGGGATGGGGAGGGAGGTGGGAGGGGGGTTCAGGATGGGGGACACATGTACATCCATGGCTGATTCATGTCAATGTATGGCAAAAACCACTACAACACTGTAAAGAAATTAGCCTCCAGTTAAAATAAATTAATTAAAAAATAATAAAGGCAAACCAAGAAAGCAGTAGGAAAAGGCCTCTGAATTTTAAGCAAGATGGAGTGAGGTGCTAGGCTGGCGATTCAATAACTGGTTTTATATAAAAAGCAATGGAGCAAAGGGTCAAAGATTGTCTCTGAGATTCCAAGCTGGTGGGTGGGGGACTGGAGAAAAGCTGTAGGAGCATGGCCAGGAACCAGGTTCCAAATACACTGATTTGGGAAAGAAAAGAATAGGCTCAGTTTAACACATGTTGAATTTTGAGAGATGTCAAAAGACATCTAAGAAAAACTGGATTTTAGTCAACTGGGAAAATGAGGACTAGTGTTAAAATAAGTCAAAGTGACACAGAATGTACTGGACACACACACATAAGGCATGAGGTCTGAGAGACAAGATTCAGGGACCAAAGATGGAGTTTTGGGGAATCCTAGCATTTAGGTGCAGGAAGAGAAAGAACATCCAGACACAGGAATAGAGAAGAGATAGAAAGGAGGAGAAGAGTGGGCAGGAAAGCATGTGACCAAACCAAGGAAAGAAGATGCTATGGTGTCCAATGTTGAAAGGAATCCGGTTAGTTTCACACCTACTGAGTGCTGTGCTGCCTGAGTGCACTGATAAAATGTGAAATGTAAAGGAATCTTGAAGCGCAGCTCCTACCAAGACAGGCCACATCCTCCTGAGCTGTGATCCCCTACCTCCGACTTGAACGTGGATCAGGGATTTTAAGTGTTGGAGCAACCAATATTTCTTACTGCGTATAAAAATTCAGTGACTCTTAAAAATTTTACTGGACTATAGCGGCTTTACAGTGTTGTGTTAGTTTCTGCTGTACAGCAAAGTGAGTCAGCTATATGGATACATATATCCAGGCTTCCCAAGTGGCTCAGTGGGTAAAGAATCCGCCCACAGTACAGGAGACGTGGGTTCAACCCCTGGTCAGGAAGGCCCCCTGGAGGAGGGCATGGCAATCCACTCCAGTGTTCTTGCCTGGAGAATCCCCATGGACAGAGGAGCCTGGCAGGCTGCAGTCATGGGGTTGCAAAGAGTCAGACGCAACTGAAGCGACTGAGCATGAGCACAAGGAATAAAGAAAGCGAGACATCCTGTATAGGTCTTATCCTGTAAGGGGGAATGAAGGATTCCAGACTGGTGGTGATAACTCTTGAAACAAGTGTCTGCAGATTTGGGCACCGCTGTCAGATGCTCAAAGGCTGCCTCTGCCAAGGCCCTAGGCTGTTCTCTCCTGATCCTGAGGTCACAGGGTCTCTTACTGAGACTAACGCACCACAGGTATCAGTTTTCTCAAACTCCCTGAAGATCACCCATTTACATGACTGGCCACACAAAAGTGAAAGCAATGTGCTGCCTTCAAAACATTCCCACTATCTCTTTGGTCTTCCTCACCTACTACCTGCAAATGGCCTCTCACAGTCTAGAATACAGGATGTGAAAGAAGAAGTTTCCCAATCCCTACTGAACATCTCTTTATTTTTTTTCTTCTACCTATGAGTGCATGCATGCTCAGTCACTACAGTTGTGGCCTACTCTTTGCAACCTTCTGGACTACCAGGCTCCTTCGTACATGGGATTCTCCAGGCAAGAAAACTAGAGTGGTAATATAAATGCTTCAATGTTACTCTCTCAAATCATCCCACCCCCACCTTTTCCTACAGAGTCCAAAAGTCTGTTCTTTACATCTGTGTCTCTTCTGCTGTCTTGCGTATAGGGTCGTCATTCAGTTCAGTTCAGTTGCTCAGTTGTGTCCGACTCTTTGTGACCCCATGAATGCAGCACGCCAGGCCTCCCTGTCCGTCACCAACTCCTGAAATTTACTCAAATTCATGTCCATCAAGTCAGTGATGCCATCCAGCCATCTCATCCTCTGTCATCCCCTTCTCCTCCTGCCCCCAATCCCTCCCAGCATCAGAGTCTTTTCTAATGAGTCAGCTCTTCCCATGAAGTGGCCAAAGTATTGGAATTTCAGCTTCAGCATCAGTCCTTCCAATGAACACCCAGGGCTCATCTCCTTTAGGATGGACTGGTTGGATCTACTTGCAGTCCAAGGGACTCTGAAGAGTCTTCTCCAACACCACAGTTCAAAAGCATCAATTCTTTGGCACTTAGCCTTCTTCAGAGTCCAACTCTCACATCCATACATGACCACTGGAAAAACCATAGCCTTGACTAGATGAACCTTTGTTGGCAAAGTAATGTCTCTGACCATCTTTCAAAAACCACCACAATATTGCAAGGTAATTAGCCTCCAATTAAAATAAATAAATTAATAATAATAAAAAAGAATACTGGAGTGAGTTGTTATTTCCTCCTCCAGGTGATCTTCCCGATCCAGGGATTGAACCTGCATCTCCTGTGTCTCCTGCATGGCAGGCAGATTGCTTACTGCTGAGCCACCAGGAAAGCCCCTCTTCTACCTACAGTCCTGTTCAAATAGTTCACAGAGTGACACAGTTCTTGCACATGGCAATATAAATTACTTGGCGTATCAGAAAAAACTGTAAGTAATTTTGATACAGACATAAACTACGTGGGGGGTCTTGTCTAGCACATCCTTCCAGATGACCTCTGTCTTTCACTGACTTCAAGTTATTTTAGAACTCTGCAGAAATGATCATAGTGCAAATCATTTGCTCATAGAAATATAGACGAATCATGATGAGTGCAGAGGAGCTGCAACTGACTTCTGCCCTCCGGATACTGCCCAGCTTCGGAACTACTTGTCAATTCATGTCATCAAGTCCACTAGAGTTTGTGTGTATGTGTGTGTGCACACACTGAATTTTCCTTTAAACAAAATATAACGTTCAATCAGTTCTCCATCAATTACTGGGTTAAATAGAATCTTTCACAGATGTACATTTTACATTTGTATGAGAGTTATGATTTTATCTTTTTTTTAAAGAATTATCTTTAACAGGTGATTAGTGTTAACGAGAAGAAGTCTGGTGGTGTTTCACCAATAAAATCTCAGTACAGACAATTCAATTTAAAGACACAGCTGCTACAGACTTTTGGTCAAGGTGATTCTTTTCCTCATTATGTAATACAGAGCTCTCAGAAACTGAAAATATCCCCCCACCCCACTCCAGAGAAAGTTCAGTCTTACTAAGGAGCTCAGGAGAAGGAAACAAGCTTAAACCTGACTACTAGTGAGTGATGCACTTTTCACTCTTTGCACTTTTCAGTACTTGTTTGTTTCTCAAAATGAATTGCCTATTTTAATTAATCATTAATAATAAATACATACATATTTAAAATGTGCTAAATAAAGAATAAATCAGCCTGGGTGGCAGCTCTGTGAACACACTGTATGCTATAGTGTTTCCCAGGGCCTTTCTCTTCTCCACTCACATTTCATCTTATCTTTCAACATATCCAGTCCATACAGATTCTTTGGCCTCTGAACAAGACATCATTAAGGCATATGCTTTTTAACCTCATTCTCTTTGAGGCATGAGGTCAGTTCCTAAAGGGTTCTCTAGGTGATACAGCATTCTGCCAAATCAGTGTTTAGAAACAGATGTTCTGAACAGCACTTTCTAGGAGATGCTCATACACAGACCTCACCAAAGAAGGGGGCTTCCCTACAGCTCAGTGCAGGAGACCTGGGCTCGATCTCTGTCGGGAAGATCCCTTGAAGAAGGAAATGGCAAACTACTTCAGTCTTCTTACCTGGGAAATCCCATGGACAGAGGAGCCTGGTGGGCTGCAGTCCATGGGGTTGCAAAGAATCGGGCACAACTGAGTGACTAACACTCATCTTCACCAGAGAAAGGAGAAGAGTTCTGATAGTACGATACATGGACTTTTCTTAAGTAGGCGTACCTATTACCATCCAACAGAAGATTTTCCATAGAATGTATTTTTAGGAAATGCTGGTGGCTGAGTGGTAAAGAATCCACCTGCCAATGCAAGAGACGTGGATTCGATCCCTGGGTCTGAAAGATCTCCTGGAGTAGGAAGTTGCAGCCCATTCCAGTTTTCTTGCCTAGAAACTCCCAAGGACAGAAGACAGTGGCCAACTACAGTCCATGGGGTTGCAATGAGTCTGACACAACTCAGCGACTAAATAACAATCTTCTACTTACACCCTGATGGAGCTAATGGCATTCACTGTGGTTGGAACTAAGTAACTTCTTTTCTCCTAGGGAATTTGGCAAGCAGATTTTCTCTGGTTCTCTTATTCTCTTTTTATGAACAGAAGGACTACTCACTCAGTAGAATGGATCAATTTTCTTATATCATTTTCCCATCCCTTTCTGCGAAGGTTTGCCAGTTGCCAAATGGAGTTTCAGAAAAACACTGCCTGATTCCAGGAGGATAAGGTAGATAAACTGAGATTAAAAGATAACACAGTTCCACACAATCCAACTCTCAAAATGACCCAAAGCTTCTAGCTATTTGGATCTCACCATTCAGAGAATAAGCATAAGAAAAAAAGCAAGGGAGTTCCAGAAAAACATTTATTTCTGCTTTATTGACTAGGCCAAAGCCTTTGACTGTGTGGATCACAATAAACTGTGGAAAATTCTGAAAGAGATGGGAATACCAGACCACCTGACCTGCCTCTTGAGAAACCTATATGCATGTCAGGAAGCAACAGTTAGAACTGGACATGGAACAACAGACTGGTTCCAAATAGGAAAAGGAGTATGTCAAGGCTGTATATTGTCACCCTGCTTATTGAACTTATATGCAGAGTACATCATGAGAAACGCTGGGCTGGAAGAAGCACAAGCTGGAATCAAGATTGCCGGGAGAAATATCAATAACCTCAGATAGGCAGATGACACCACCCTTATGGCAGAAAGTGAAGAGGAACTAAAAAGCCTCTTGATGAAAGTGAAAGAGGAGAGTGAAAAAGTTGGCTTAAAGCTCAACATTCAGAAAACGAAGATCATGGCATCTGGTCCCATCACTTCATGGGAAATAGATGGGGAAACAGTGGAAACAGTGTCAGACTTTATTTTTTGAGCTCCAAAATCACTGCAGATGGTGACTGCAGCCATGAAATGAAAAGACGCTTACTCCTTGGAAGGAAAGTTATGACCAACCTAGATAGCATATTCAAAAGCAGAGACATTACTTTGCCAACAAAGGTTCATCTAGTCAAGGCTATGGTTTTTCCTGTGGTCATGTATGGATGTGAGAGTTGGACTGTGAAGAAGGCTGAGCGCCAAAGAATTGATGCTTTTGAACTGTGGTGTTGGAGAAGACTCTTGAGAGTCCCTTGGACTGCAAGGAGATCCAACCAGTCCATCCTAAAGGAGACCAGTACTGGGTGCTCATTGGAAGGACTGATGCTGAGGCTGAAACTCCAGTACTTTGGCCACCTCATGGGAAGAGTTGACTCATTGGAAAAGACTCTGATGCTGGGAGGGATTGGGGGCAGGAGAAGAAGGGGACGACAGAGGATGAGATGACTGGATGGCATCACTGACTCGATGCACAAGAGTTTGGGTGAACTCCAGGAGTTGGTGATGGACAGGGAGGCCTGGAATGCTACGATTCATGGGCTAGCAAAGAGTCGGACACGACTGAGCAACTGAACTGAATTCAGAGGGATCATCTCATGGCATCTGTTCTGACAGTCCATCTGTTCCAGAGAGTATAAACGTATTCCAAGAAATGACAGAGGACGAAATACAAAGCCTTACAGAATAAACTGCCCTCTTCATAATGAGTCCTCCTGAACCCTAAGCACCCAATCCCTCAACTCTTTGTAGATAAAGAACTACAGAATACATATTTTTCTTGACTTTATTTCTCATCCCTGAAAAAAATGTCATTTGAGACTATTACATACGCTGAAACTCTTGGCTACATTATTTTATCAACATTTCTCCTTCCTAAGTTCTCACAGCACAAGCATTCTGTTCAGAAATAGGATAATATTTTTAACACCATATTCTGCAATGTTTTAGCCACTATAGCATACATTTTATTACTTTTGAACACAAAGTGATGCATTTAGACCTGGATTGGGAAGCTGAGGAAACCAATACTGTGTCTCTTTTTCTCAAAAACAACTCTTAACAAAAATTTTATTTATCCAGTTACTGTAATTGTTACTGCAAGCAAGTAAGAACGCAAAGAGAACCAAAGTGAAACCCTGGGTTGGCCACTAGACCTCCAAACTGCAGTCAAAACCTACTTCCTTAAAGCCCTAATTTCAGGGAAGAAAGTATGGAGGATGCCGAAAAGATTAAAAAAAAAGGGGGGGGGGAGGACAGAGTTCAACAAAGACAAGATTGAAGATTAGGAAGTCAAATTGTCACAAACTTCAATATAAAGCCAAAAGGAACAAGACTAGTTCTCATCAAGTTTTATAATTAAAAAAAAAAAAAAACTCAAAGAAATTCAGTACCATAGAGTCCTCCACAAATGAATGAGTTTTGTTCCAAAAGTGCATTCCTGAGTCTAATTTGTTCCTAAGACCAATAAAGTTAGCCTGGGTACCCAGCTAACACAATTGGCTATATGGTACTGCATTGTAATAGGCTTGCAGTACCTTTCACATAAATAATACATAAAAAACAAACACAAAAAAGAAAACATTTTTAATCTTACAGTACAGTACCTTGAAAATAAAGGAGTACAGTACAACAGCTGGCATACGGGGGCTGGCATCGAGTAAGCAGGAAGGAGGAGCTACAAACTTGAGGAGGGGAGGAGGCGGGAGATGCTAGTACCGTACTCTATACAACACTGAACAGTACACAAAATTGCAACCATCTGTAGAGGATGCACGCACGTGACAATGTACCCCAGACACACAACCGATTTACGTGACTGAACATGCGAACACAAGTTCATACGCTTGAAAGTTTGTAACTTGAAGTTTTGCACTTAGGGAGCTTACTGTATCGATTTGTTTTTAGGCAACCAACAAAGTACACCACTGGAAGCAGAAGACAGTGCATCAGGTTTCACTAATGAGTCAAAATGCACAGTTCTTATGCCATGCATCTCAATCACTAAGACTCTTTTCCATTACGGAACCTCATGGTGCTACCATTTTTCCTGCTTTCACAGTATTACTGCACTTTCACTCTTGATATGTTAAAGGCATATTCATGCTTAAAAAATATTACCCAAATATAAAGAAATGAGAACTAACAAAGAGACTAAAAATGTGAGAGAATGAGAGGTCTAACATATAACCAACAGGGAGTACACTAAAAAAATAGAAGTAACAGAGAAATAGAGGAAGGTGCAGTATTTAAAAAGGTAATAACTATTTTTTGTTTTTAGAATTGATGAAAGACATGAATCTTTAGACTTAGGAAGCAAAATTAAGTGTACAGTCAGATAAATCAAAATAATATCTCTGTGCATATCATAGCATAAAGTGCAGAAACACCAAAGACAAAGATATGAGAAGAAATCAAAGGAAAAAATATAGAAGATTTTCTACAAACTTAAAACATAGTAAAACAGAGGCCAGAAAATCTAATATCTTTGAAACACAATAGAAAACAGCTGTCAACTTAAAACTTTATATTAGTACAAATGAAAATTTTGTACAAATAGTTGAATCTTAAAAATGAGTAAAGAAAGCCATTTCAGAAGAAGACTGCACTTATATCCTCTCAGTGAATGCACTACTGAAGAATGCACGTTATAAGAGGAAACCCCTAAATAAATGAGATGCAAAAGCAACAGGAAGTTACACTTAGTGGGTTTACTAGAATCCAGTCCATAGCACTTAGCATACATTCCTTCCAAGTTCATGTGGAATATTTACAAAATTAACTATGCGTGGGCTATAGAGCAAATACCAACCAACCTAAAGAAACAATGTCAAACAAAACATCCTCCAAATGTAATGCAATTAAAAATCAATTTTAAAAGCCAACTATTAAAATCTGCTCTATAGAAAACTCATGGGTCAAAAATGAAACACGGGAAATCAGAAATGATTTAGGAGTGATTTTTTTAAATACTATATATCAAAACTTCTGGGAATCACCAAAACTTTAGTGCTAAAACATTAAAAACAGAGAAACCCATGGCCTTAAATGCTCCTATAAGAAAAGAACAATAACTGGAAACTCCATAAATTAAAAGACTAAAGCTATTAGAAAGTAGACCAAAGGAAATATGACAGTATCAGAAATTCATGGAAAAGAAAATATCAAAAGAGTTGGTCATTGAAATTTTAAAACATACACAAAAAACAAACTTCTGAAAATAATAAATAAAGGGAAAAAGAAAGGCACAAATTTATAGGCATTAAAAAACTTTAAAGCATGGATATAGTAGCATGAATATTTTTAATTCCCTTATTTAAATATTTAGGTTGGCCTACTGGAAAATTCTCTATGTTTTAATTCATAAACTATGTTTACAATTCTGAAATGGTCCAAAGGGCATGGACTGCAGCAGAGCACAGTATCAAACAAGATGGCAATGGGGGAAGTGCTGAGCAAATAGTAAAGGCCACAGAAATAAGCTTCCCTAATTCCCACGATTCTTATTTACGAAATAATGTGTTTTAGGGATGCATCACTTTCCTATTTCCCATCTCAAGTAAAGAGCTATTGAAGGGCTCAAATATGACAGTGTAACAGCTCATATTTAGCTATTAAGAATTGATGAGGTAGAGGTGATGATGACAATGGTGAAAGTTTTTCCAGACTTCCACACCTCCTTTCACATGTTTACGTTCTGTTTTTCTTCCTTTTCCTCTCTTCATCTACGACACTTGTTTTAAGACTTGGAAAACTGTAACATTCTTGGAGGAACTATAAGCTTGTTGTTGATGAAATGGCAATGTTTCAAAGAGCTTTGGTCCATCCAATGAGAAATAGAAATGTAATTTGCAGCGTGTTCATTTGGGGCTTGCAGGAAAAACGTTGAGAATGAACATAAACAGGAAAATTTATACAGTACATTGGGAGAGAGTGTTCATCCTATTTTCAGAAAGCAAATCTGCAGCACAAAGATCTTAGAGGTTTTATTAAGATCAGAAGCAGAACTGAAAACAAACCCAACAAATTCTGACAGCAGTCTAGCTGTCATAAGCCATAATGCCCCTTTTGTGTTCCTCTGGTTTTTTTTTCCATACAAACACTGATCTAAAACCACGTCTGTGATCAGGCGATACGTAGAATGGAAAAATCCCTTATGGAAGTCTTGCCAAGCTTAGGCTATACTAACAGGAATGGAGTCTGATAAGAAACACCTATTATGAACATATTCACACTTAATAAAGCCCTTCAACTACCAATGCTAATAACTTTCCCGGCACAATAATTTATAAATATGAACTAAAATTTTTAAGGGCTGTTGCCTAAAGGTTCCACCTTAAAGACAAATGCCCAGTAAGCGCATTAGAAAAGGCAAGGCTTCAACCCCAAGCTGCTGCTCCTGCGATGGGTAACTCTGATGACCACTTTCTACTCCAGCAGTCTGTGGAAAATAGTTTCAAATTTTAAGATGATACTTCCAAATTCCAACACGGTTTATTGTATTTTGGTGTCTTCCTGATGATCAGTCATTTCACAAAGCACAACCTAGTTACCAAAGGCAAGTTCCAAATATATACATATGCTATGCTGTCACTTCAGTCGTTTCTGACTCTGTGCGACCCCACAGACGGCAGCCCACCAGGCTCCCCCATCCCTGGGATTCTCCAGGCAAGAACACTGGAGTGGGCTGCCATTTCCTTCTCCAATGCATGAAAGTGAAAAGTGAAAGTGAAGTCGCTCAGTCGTGTCCGACTCTTATCGACCCCATGGATTGCAGCCTAACAGGCTCCTCCATCCATGGGATTTTCCAAACAAGAGTACTGGAGTAGGGTACCATTGCCTTCTCTGAAATATATATATATATACACACACATATATGTGTGTGTGTGTGTGTGTGTGTATACACATATATATGTGTGTGTGTATACGTATGTATGTATGTGTATATATATATATATATATATATATATACACATACCTAAATATTCTCCTTTCCCCTTTGAACCAGATGTGATTTTCGTAAAAGAGCAATACAAGTCTGAATGAGGAAAAACTCCTATGATCTTCATAAAAGAAAGAGTGATACAAGCTTGAATGAGCAAAACTCCTCTCCTTTTTCCAGTTTAAGAAGACATCACCCATTTTCTCTGTTTCTAGAAAGACAAAAATACTATCCTATAATTGAGAGATTCTTCAGGAAGGTCAATGCAAGGAGAAGCTGTGTTTCTCAGGGATAAAATTAAGATTCTGAGAAACAATGAAATTAGTTTTTGTTCATAACAAAAATTATAAAATCTATGCTTTCTAAGGCAAACCTAGGATGCAGGATGCTTCCCCCAAGTCCTTCAAATAGAGAGCTACAGTCTGAGGATTAAAGATTATTCTCCAAATGAGCCCCCAAAGGAATGTGGGGATACAGGTTATATACAGCCATCAGGAAGTTGGCTCTTTCTGCACATTGTTAAGCAGCCAAAAAGGATGCCAGGCTTCAGAAAAAGCAGCCAATAAAGATTCCTTGTATGGCGTGATAACATTCTGCTCAAGAGACGGCCCCCCTTCTTTACAGGCAATACCTAAGATGCTGGCAGAGAAAGGGGCTTCTAATGAATAAACCAGCTCCTGGCTCTGCACGTTTCACCCCAGAACAGTAAAACCACTAACCAAGAGTTCTGGAAACGCTATGATCAAATGCTGTGAAGAATGTGCCTTTTGGGGGCAGCTTCTGCTCCCCCAAATCTCTGAGATGAAACGTTGAAGCTAAGCTCCCTATTCTTAGTTTCATTCACAACACCCAGACACTTGCCAAAAGCTTTTCTGCTCTGTGTTCTTCTAAAAACTTTCTAAGGTACATTTTCTTCATGAGTCTCATCAACAACAACCTCTCCAACTGCTTAAAATAGGTCTTACACTTTGTGAGGTCTTCCCGTGTACCAGGTTCAAAGTGTTTGTTCCGATATAGGAACAAGTCTTGTTTAATCACTGGTATTGTTCTTGGCCACATTTCTTGGATTAAGACGCTTTCTAACAGGAGAAGACACAGTGGCACGTACATTAAATCAACATAACCTTCTGTTGTAAACACCAAGAAGAAAAGATTACAAGCCCAGTTTCTTCAAAGGACACTACATAAACAGCAATAAAGTAATGTTTTCCACAAACAGGACATTTCTACGGCGAGATCAAAAAATAGGAAACGCTGAAGTGTTTTTAACTGTGTTTTACAGTAAAGGTTTTCTTTCCATGTATTAATTAAACCCATCGCTAGTCTAAGATGGGACTGGGTTGCTGGCACCAAACAGCCATTTGACATTTAAAGATAATGTCGCTGAGAGATCCTACCAGCCAAGAAGCTGCAGATGCAGTGACACACCACCATCATCACCTCTATTGTCATCATCACAACACCATCAAATATCTATGACTGTTCACTCGGATGGAATATGCAATGCATCCCAGAGGGCGTCATCAATTTTGAATGGTTCCCATACATTCAAAGTGGCTTCACAGGACACGTCTCTTGTTTTAGAACACACAAAAATCAGCAATTTCTCCACGTGATTTATTTTAAAAAAGAAAACAATTAAAAATACAGTGAGACCATGTCTAATGTTATGCACAGCAACATGAAATCTGTGGAATCTGAAAAGCAGCTTCTCTGTGCTATTTTTTTGAGCAGCACTTTCTTTCTAGTCCTAAGTGTACTATGGAAAAGAAAGTATTTGGGGTATTTATTGATATAGTCAGCTGAACTTGCCTATCCGTTAAAGCTATTTCAGACCGTCCTACATCTGACCCAGTCTACAGTGTGCACTCAAAAGTAATTTACAGGATTTTCTTAATTTTCTGAAATGTATACTGACTTCCCCAACACATCTAAATTAGCTACAGTTTAGATTAAATGCTTAATTTGATTAAATGCTTCTATCTAGAATATATCTTTTCAGATGCTGTATGATACCACTTGTATGTGGAATCTAAAACTAGGGAACATAATGAAAAAGAAACCAATTCACAGATACGGAAAACAAACTAGTGGTTGCCAGTGGAAGAGGGCATGGGGAGGGGCATTACGGGACTGGGAGATTGAGAGCTACCAACTATTGGGTTGGCCAAAAAGTCCGTTCAGGTTCTTCTGTACCATCTTGCAGGAAAACCCAAACAAACTTCTTGGCCAACCCAATATTATGTATAAAATAAATAAGCATGACTTTCTCAGTGGTCCAGAGGTTGAGACTCCAAGCTCCCAATGCAGGGGGCCTGGGTTCAATCCCTAGTCAGGGAACTATACCTCACGTGCCTAAGAACCCGCACATGGCAACAAAGATCCCGTATGTTGCAACCAAGACCCAGCACAGCCAAATAAACAAGGTTTAGAAAATAAAAAAGCCATGAGGATATATTTTACCACACAGGGAATATAGCCAATATTTTATAATAACTATAAATGGAACGTAACATTTAAAAATTGTGACTATGTTGTATACTTGTAACATCTAATACTGTACATCAACTATACTTCAACTAAAAAATAATCAATTAGATAGATGGCCTATTAAAAAAAGAGCTTTTCTCGTTGGCATAATATTCAATTTGTAACTATCACACACACACACACAAAAGCCTGGACTGAAAGGGGATCAGCAGCTGTCCTACAAAGCAGTACTTTGTGCAGCATCCTGAGCATCTTGCCTCTTTTCCTAATATGTGGATTGGCAGCTTCTCTCTGAAGGCCAGGAGTCAATAGAATCCTACCATGCCTCTTCACCACACCCATTCATTTTATTTTGTTGACTTAAGTTTTCAGGAGAAAGACACGAAAAGGCCACAGTGCCCAACCCTGGTTGTTGTGAAGGGGACATCTGTCATGATCACAGACAAACACAACATTCTACATTCCTTCTGGTTACCAGCTGCCTTCAGAGTCGGAGTGGTGGTGGCTGGGAGTGGAGATGGTAGCCTGAAGACAGGGAGAACTCACACAAACAACACTATTATCATGGGATGTCATTACTCAACATCTCTTAGAAGACTTACAATTTAACTAGATGCCACTGGCATCTTCTATATATTATTGTATTACACATTTATAGATAAACAGATGTGACAGTCACCCACCATTTCAGAAGCTACAAATAAACCATTTAGGCAAATTTAACATTCTACCTCAAATCTCTCCCACAAAGAAAAACTCAGTACAAAGGTCTTATTCCTAGAATTTTCATTTCAAAAATCTAATAATCAAACAGGAGTTAGAGGCCTTATAAATGAATAGAAAAGATGACCATCTCCTGCTCACTTTAAAAATTGCCCTGTGTTGCTATTTTAGGTGACATTCTTAAAGTAAATGTGATAGAAGTCACCAAAGATAATCACATATGTACATATAGCACCATTTTAGATGAGACACATACATTTTTCATATACCTTGACATATTAAGAGTATCTCTGAAAAGTAAGAGATATATTTTTTCTTACTTTCATCCATTTATTTATCAATTCCTTTGAAGAGCTATGATTCAACACTAGAGAAAATGTCCTAAAAGATGGTAATATTAAAGTAGGAAATGTGAGCAAAGAAAACCAAAACAAAATAAAAATGACCTATATAAATGATTCCTGGGTTGGAAAGATACCCTGGAGAAGGAAATGGCAACCCACTCCAGTATTCTTGCCTGGAGAATCCCATGGACAGAGGAGCCTTGTGGGCTACAGTCTATGGGGTTGTAAGAGTTGGACACGACTTAGTGACTAAACCACCACCATATAAATGGGACCAAAAATAGAGAAATTAAATCCAGTGAGAAATGAAACCATTATCAGAAGAAAACGAAGTTTAAAAAGTTGGGTGCTTAATGACCCCTTTATTTCTTTTCTTTCTTTTACCTAGAAATACGTCACAAAACTTTGTTTACAATATGCCAAACACAACTTCAACCATTAACAGTTCCAATAAATTCTCTCTGTTCTTAATTGAAAGACTCCTGAGATTCATATTCCATACAGTCTTTCTACCATCTGAGAACAGTAACATTATTCTACCTTCAACTAGCCTCAACATAAAAATCATCCTATCAAAAACAATTTTATTACTGCTTTTAAAGCAAAATATAAATGCTGAGATTAGATTCCCTAGTATTTGTAGAATTTTATAGTTTATATCATGCCAGAAGAAATACGTCATCTGTTACCCCAAGGTTTCTCAGTGTGTATATATATATATATTTAATACTGTACAACAATGCAAAGTTAAATCTATTTAATTGTTGAAAGCAGGCTGCTGGCGGTGAAAGTATCAGGAGTAGGTCAGTAAAATAAACAGACCAACGACATATGCTCTTGGGTTATTTCCCCTATGTGGGCTGGGACTAGAAGACAGATGTTTTAGGGAGATAATAAGCCATGTCTATAGACATCACTATGCTGGCTCCATCAGGCAATTCCAGGTAATTAATACTCTGCTGCAGCAGAAATGGTATGAATGGTTCTTACACAAGAAAACTCAAATGAACTAGAAACCTGGAAAAAATGAAAGTTGGCTCTGTTGAGCTTCTAGTAGTAATAATAATAATAGTTTACATTTTATTTACCAAAAATGAAATAAAGGCCACTTAAAAACATGGCTAGGATTTATTTTTCACTCCCAAGGGAAAAGATATACAGTCCTAATGAAATGCAAAGGAAGCCCATTTTTGACAACAAAGAAAGCTGCAGAAGATTTCTAACCATCAGTGGTAAACCAAACCAAACAAATAAAAACCCTAAAATATAAATGACATTATTCTCTATCATAAATTAATACTATACCTGGTTTACTGGGAATCTTGCACTTTGAAGGCTGCATATTTGTTTCACAGCACAAACCCTGCTAGTCAGGCGCTATCCTTTGCAGAGTAAGATAATGCAACTGACAAGAGTGATGGCTGCTCAGGCTTGAACTCTGCAACTTTGTTTTAATAGTAGAGACAGACTTGATAGAACAGCTCCCCCTCTTGCCTGATATCCCAGATGTGAGCCAGGATTTAAGTATCAAGGAGTCAAAATCAGGCCAGAAAAGCTGACAGTCACAGCAGCGAAAGTCTAAAAGCTAGGCCTTAAAACTCTTAGTTTTCTTAACTTCAGGGCTACTCAGTACATTAATAGGTTACACTGTGTTGTGGTTAATCAGAGAGTCAGTACAGACCACTGACCCAAACTCAGCAAACACTGACCTAATTTAATGGGCTAAAGACAGCAAAGTCCTATCTTGCTAGAGTGGCTCAGTGTTCCTCCTCAGCTTTCTCTAGTGACCTAAGGTGAACAGGTTCAGTCAACTGTGGGTAGCAAATCCAATGTTTCCAATAATCTCCAAAACCAGGAAGGTCCTAATCTGCCTCAACCATCAATCCTTTCTCACTTCCTTCAGCCTTCCTCCTCCAAAATCTACATCAATATCCGAAGAAAACAGACCAACAACCTTCCAAGTATCAAACAAAAAGTATAAATGATGCTGTATCAATTATCTTAAGAAGCCAAACATCTTGCCCTATTGACATTGAGAAGTCGAGCACCAAAAACAATAATAATGGCACTATAAATGTATTATAAAAGATATTTCTTCAATAATCTTCATGTGATTTATTTCAAAGGGTGATCAGAAAAGATCAGAGAGAAAAAAACTGACAGAAATGCAAGTGATCTTTTTTCTTTTTTAAACCTACCTTAAATTTAAGTAAGTCAGCATCTGTAGATTAATGATGGCCTCCGGAATGACTCTGATACAATTATGATACAGATTAAGAATTTCCAGTGATACAAAATGGCACAACTCCATTGGAACTTCAACCAGTCTGTTTTTAGATAAATCTAAGAGAAAAGGAAAGAATATTTTGTCAATATATCTTCAACATAATCCAATACAATCTTATCAACTATCAATACCTTTTCTTTAACAAAGTTTAAAATAAATATTATAATCTAAATTTAGATCAACATTATTTTTTGTACCACTCTTACTACAGAGTTGTGATTCCCATTTCCTAGCATTATAGCCCAATTCATATAGAAGAACAAAAATACTACTGAAACAGTTTTAGCTCTCTATATCAGTTTGTAAATTCAGGCCAGGTACAGGGTAACTGAATCAATATTTACTTTTTTCTCCATCTGAAAATGGTTTCTCCCCCAGATGAGTATGTAAATCGAATCCTTTAATATATCTGAATACACATTTGCCTTAATATTTAAACTATTTAATTCAATTTTGCATTCATAACATATTGTCTCTGAACATGTCTTTTATACCTTTTCCAAACA
This sequence comes from Bos indicus x Bos taurus, assembly GCF_003369695.1. Lineage (NCBI taxonomy): Eukaryota > Metazoa > Chordata > Mammalia > Artiodactyla > Bovidae > Bos > Bos indicus x Bos taurus. Next base: position 16,411,111 of record NC_040087.1, on the reverse strand, counting down.
CACAGTAGATACTAAACAAGTATTTCATTCACCAGAATTACTAAGTACCTCAATGTACTAGACAACTCTGTTGTCTGTTAAGGATGGATACCGTGTCTGCTGCATGATCTGCGGTAAAACTGGCTCCCTTGGCCAAGTGTACCAAAGACAGTACCAGTGGGGACTTCTCTGGTGGCCCACTAGCTAAGACTCTGTGCTCCCCATGCAGGGGGCCCAGGTTCCACCCCTGGTCAGGGAACGAGCTCCCACATGCCACAACTGAGAGTTCACATGCTGAACTAAGACTCCACGGAGCCAAATAAACAAATGAATAAATAAAGAGCATCTAAAATAAAGAGTAATAACAGTCTACACAGTAATATAAACATACAATTGACAGCATCACCATCTCAACAATAAAAATGTGGAATAGTCCTTAATGTCCAAATCTAGGAATGGTATACATGACTGTAAAATGCCATAAAACACTGAATACAAACAAGAACTGCCACTCTTGAAACAGTAATCAACAGTAACAAATCACCTCGCCCTTAGTTAGGCAGGACTTAATCAGTAAGAACTGAAAATGTTCAGTAAATAACATTTCAGATTTACTTAAGGAATCACACTATATGTTGTGTATACTAATGAAACACAAATCAAAAACCTACCTCCCCAACTGACCTTCCAATAGATAAACACATAAATAAACAAAAGCAGGTTAGATGTCTTCAGAGGAAGAATTCTGGGAAAATTTTAAGGGACAATTCTGATCATATTTAAACCATTTCAAACCATGTGATAGGAAAGAAAGTTTTCAAATTCTTATTTAAATAGTAACAGATGATACTGATATAATCATCTAACAAAAAAGTACACAACAAGAAAACTACAGATGAATCTCCTTTCTAAATACATGTGTGAATCTAAATTTAAAAAGAGTCAACAGAATTAAACACTTACCTAAAAAGATTAACATATTAGGTTCAAGTAGGATTCATTCTAGAAACATCAGTATTTTCTAAATTATCTAAACATGTCATCAAATAAAGAGTGATACATGAAATAGTATATGATCACCTCTCCTCTTAACTTCTTTCTTTCCCTTCTCCTATGAGTCACATTACAATAAACATCTTTTAAGGTCTCTGAGAGTTTCAATAGGAAAGTCACATGCAAAACTATTAGCTGTCCAGGATCTGGCCTACAGGATCACCCTAATCCTTTAACTGAGCTATTCTGGATTTTTCCAGTTCTTTCTTTTGAGAGTATTATTGATTATAAATAAAGGTATAAGGTGTTAACAGTGAGCACATGAATGCCCAGACTACAATGAACAGACCAAATGAACAGACCTCCGTGTCCAGAGTTAGTGAGAATTTACCTATGTAACACGCCCTTTTCATCCTGGGTTTGGGTTCCAGTTTCTGCGTTAAAAGGGAAGAAATAACAAAACCTACATGGAGCTTAGACTCTTTCAATCCCTATAGAGAAACAGTTGCCTAGGTTAATTTAAAACAAAACTGAAATACAGAAAAATTACAAGTTTTCCTATCCTATTTGTTTAGATTCACTATCCAAATGATAAATTATTGACGGATTCATCAAAATTTACTAAGTACATGGTTTCTGCAGAAAAGAAAAACACAGAGGACTACTTTTTTTTTAAGTTTATAATTTGATAGATAAAAGGAGGCAAACCCTCAACTATAAGGTAAAAGGTTCCAATTGGGCTTAAAAAAAAAAAAAAAAAGATAGAAATAAAGAGGTAAAATCCAGGTGGGTATTTGTTATCACCCCTTTGAGCGCTCCCACTGAGCCAGACACCGTATCTGGAGCTTTGCGTCTAGTAACTCATTTAAACCAATGCAAGGAGCACCACCAACCTACAGATGAGTAAACTAGGCTCAGAAAGCTTCTGTGACTTGCCCAAAGCCACAGAAATCAGTAACCATATTCACAGCTAAGTATGTCTAACTCCAAGGCTGACCAAGTTCCCCACCCTTTCTCCTTGGAGCAATGGCCAGATCATGTATCCCACAGCTAGATTATTAGGAAGATATGGCGATTAAATCTTCACTGCATTTTCATTTGTCCAAAATACAATAAAAATCAAGTCAACAACATGTTCTGTGTAAAAACCCAGAGGACAAGAAAGTTAGAAACATTACATTCAAAAAAGAAAGTACTGAAAACAATGGCACCTGATGGACTAAATTCTGGAAGTGGTTACAGGAAACTTGGTGAGTAGAAACTGGCTTAAACTGCCAATTATCCTAATCTTATATAAGCACTCTGTTTCACTGAAGGGTTTAGAATGAGTTTTCAAATACGTCACTTATTTTTTCCTACTTGGATCTGAATATCATCTCAGTTCAGTTCAGTTCAGTCGCTCAGTCGTGTCCGACTCTTTGCGACCCCATGAATCGCAGCACGCCAGGCCTCCCTGTCCATCGCCAACTCCCAGAATTCACTCAGACTCATGACCATTGAGTCAGTGATGCTATCCAGCCATCTCATCCTCTGTCGTCCCCTTCTCCTCCTGCCCCCAATCCCTCCCAGCATCAGAGTCTTTTCCAATGAGTCTCAACTAGCTTTCTTATTGGAAGAAAGAGGGTACAAAAAAAAAAGGAACAGGTTTGCTTTCCTATGATTTACTGAGGCTCCTGCAGACATTATTTTGTACCCTTGGGCATCCACTAACTCACCATGGGAAAGATGCCCAGAATGGCTGGGAAAGTCAGTCTGGATTAAGACATTTTGACTTTGATAATCCAGAGTGGATAATCTGATTATAAACAATGGGGAAAAATGTCATACAAATTGGTTCAAAAATTTTCCTGTCAGCTGAAAACAAAAATAAAATATGGTCTGAACCGTCTTTAAAAACAAAAGAACCAAAAACAAACAAAAACAAAACACACAAGAAGGAAGAAGAGAAAGAAATCCAGGATTTAGCTGTAATTAAAGTCATGAGCAGACAGTTCAGGGTGCCCACACAGACGTGAGTGTCTCTAACTGGGACTCTTAGAGGGCAGATCCTTGCCGGAGGCAGAGAGAAACAAAGCAGGAGCCAGGCAGTTGTAGTAATATTTACAGACAGACGGGAAGAATAAGAGTTCACAGATAACAGGCAAGTGTTAAGAATGCAATTTGTATCTTTATTTTGAAATACAACCCAAACCAGTTTGGGCAAATGAATCAGGAGCTGTGAAAAGTCCAGTAAGTTCTGAATGATAGAAATATGTCAGTTCTTAAACTCGAGATAAACAGGGATGAAGAATTTGTGTTTATTTTTCTTGTGTGCTGCTCTAATTCTGTTATAAATACATGGAGCTATGAATGAAGCCACTTAAGAAATCTTTTCCTAAATAAAATATCTTCCTAGTATATCTCAACTGCGTTAGTATACTGGGATCACTTAGAAAGAAGGCTTTTAAAAATCCTGAAGCCTGGGGTCCATGGCCAGAAGTATCAGGGTGTGATTTGGGCATCCCTGGATGGCTAGTTGATCCCCACTATCCCTTTATTTTCAGACTTTATTTTCTTGGGCTCCAAAATCACTGCAGATGGTGATTGCAGCCATTAAATTAAAAGACGCTTGCTCCTTGGAAGAAAAGCTATGAAAAACCTAGACAGCATAATAAAAAGCAGAGACATTACTTGGCCAACAAAAGTCCGTCTAGTCAAAGCTATAGTTTTTCCAGTAGTCACGTATGGATGTGAGAGCTGAACCATAAAGAAAGCTGAGCACCGAAGAACTAATGCTTTTGAACTGTGGAGCTGGAGAAGACTCTTGAGAGTCCCTTGGACTGCAAGGAGATCAAACAGTCAATCCTAAAGGAAATCAATCCTGAATATTCACTGGAAGGACTGATGCTGAAGCTGAAGCTCCAATACTTTGGCGACCTGATGCAAAGAGCCAACTCATTAGAAAAGACCCTGACTCTGGGAAAGACTGAAGGCAGAAGGGGACGACAGAGGAAGAGATGGTTGGATGGCATCACTGACTTGATAGACACGAGTTTGAGCAAGCTCCAGGAGATGGTGAAGGACAGGGAAGCTTGGTGTGCTGCAATCCATGGGGTCGCAAAGAGTCAGACACGACTGAACCACTGAACAACAGTGATCCCAAGGCAAACACAGGTGATCCACCCTCTCAGCTTCCTATCTAAACCAAGACCCACCAACAGGTGGCGCTCTCCTAGAGGCAAGTGGTTGGGTCTGGGAAGAGTCTGATTTAGACAACAGTCTTGGGAAAGAAAACCGCACCAATTCAGTTTGATTAGATTCTTAGTCTAAATTCCAGCTCAACTAGTTCCAGATATGATTGGAGCGACAAAAATCCGATCTGCAATGGAGTTTTACATATCATCATCAGTTGGCTATGATCATAGAAAATTAGGATTTTTTTTTTCTTGTTGAATCTTCACCATAACCTAAGAAAGCAGGTGCAATGATCACTCCCAGTATGTGTGGATACTGAGGCCCAGAGAGGTTATGCAATTTGCCTCAGGACACAGAGCTAGTAAGTGGCAGAGGCAAGAACTAAACCAGCAGGCAGGACACCAAAGCCCTGTTTTCAAACATCACTGATTCAGCCTCGTAGGACTGCAGCTAGGGAAGGTCAGTTGTTCTTGTGGGGTATCTCTAATTTAAAAAATAATAAAAACAGATCCATTTTTTTTCTTTAAAAAAAAAAAAAATCCATTTCTGATACCTGGTGAGGAGGCATGAAATGATGTCAAAGCTCTGGACTAGAAGTAAGTGATTTTGACCAGGTCCTAATATCTTCTCCAGTGAGATGAGCCTGTGTCATCAGGGCCTGGTTGCCCATCCCGAGCCGGATTCAGTCCGTTCTTGCTGGAAACCTGCCCAGGGGCCTCAGCCTGCCCTGGGGAGCGGGGTCGACTGCAGCTCTGGGCAAACGGCCGGGCAGCAAACCGGAACCCCAGAACCACGTCCTCCCCGCGTCCGCTTCTTAATTGAAGCGTTCACATGAGAGCAGGGCAGCCAGAAATAAAACAATACGTTTCGCTCGGGCCAAAACAAGCTCTGCGAAGCCCTAAAATAAAGTAGCCAAATGAATAAAAATAAGCAGAGGAGCGTAGGAAAACAGTCAATGGAATCTGGTGTGCAGTCAGCACCCTCGGAGGCACGGTGTTGTTTTTGTATAAAAAAGGAAAGTTGTGCCTTGGGAGGGGCTGGATGACCCCCCCCCACCAGCCGCACCCCTCCAACAACAACATCCTGAGTGATCAGCCACCACAGCCACGAGCAGAAGGCTGACAGACCAGGACAGCTGGGAACCTCATTTGCAACATCCGTGCTTTCTGGTCTAAAGGAAAGGCCTGTTGGAGTCCAGTCATGCCCAGTTCCAGAAAAACTGAATGATCCATCTTTTAAGCTGAGAGTAAATATGTGATCACGGCTTCCCAGGTGGCGCTAGTGGTAAAGAACCTGCCTTGCCAATGCAGGAGACGCAAGAGACACGAGTTTGATCCCTGGGTTGAGAAGATCCCCTGGAGAAGGGAATGGGTAACCCACTCCAGAATTCTTGCCTGGAAAATTCCATGGGCAGAGGAGCCTGGCGGGTTACAATCTATGGGGGTCACAAAGAGTCGGGCACAACTAACAAACTGGAGCACAGGAACAGGGAATGGAAGTTTAATTTTAGCATATTAGCACTTTCCATGATGCCTCAGTAACTGGGTGAAGTGTGTGTCCTTCACACATAAATCTAAACCCCTGACCCACAGACAAGCATACAGGCCCCACTGTCTTCCTAATACTGACGGGACCCTCTGGGCCAGGCCACCTTCGCCCTCTTGCTCGGTCCCTTGCTGGGTCCATAGTTCAGAGACAATCCTTGGATGGAAGGATGGTCTGAGGCCACTTGCCCTGTCTGGACAATCTGTATCCATTCTCCCCTAGGCAGGCAGGGGTCTCCCCAGAAGAATCTCAGCGATATCCTTCTCTAAAGAACCACTGCACAATGTCCCAGGGGTCTAATCACCCCTCTTTCCCCACTCCAGGACAGACACCCCACCCGGCCTCACGATTCAGCACCCACAGCCAGCTCCCCAGACACCTGCACATTTGGGAGTACTCCGGAGTAAGAGACTTGCTCCAGGCAGTGAAGCAGAGCCCATGGGCTGCCTCATCCTTGACTCGGGAGATAAAACCACATGTCACTTCCAGGGTTAAACAGGCAGAACTAATAAACAGATTCATGAAAGTTTTGAATGAGTCAGTCAAGATCTCAGGCTACATCTCTAAGAGATCAATAAAAAAAAAAATCATCTTATCAAACACTAGAGACTTGTTAAACAGTTCCTCTGTATGAACCATGAAGTTTTCCCTGATTATCTACTTAAAATGTCAACCTGTCTGTCTTACCGCCCCTTCCTCTGTTCTACATTTTCTTTTCTGTCTTAGTGCTTGGATAGCCTTCTAATATAGCATACCATTTATTCATGTATTTTGGTTGTTCATTTTCTCTCTTCCTCAACCAGAATGTAAGTTCTGTGAAGGCTGGGATCTTTGCATTGTTCACTGGTATACAGTAAGAGTTTAATGAATATTCATTGAAGGAAGGTAGTAGGAAAGGAGATTCTTTGGTCAGACAGCTTGAGCTCAAACCCTGATTCCACTACTTGGTGTGTGCACTTGGAAATGATTACTTAATATCTCTATGCCTCAGCTTCTTCACTTGTAACATGAGGATAGTACTAGCACTGGCTTCACTGAGTTACTGGAAGGACTACATGAGATGATACACACAAATCCTTACAGCAGCATCCACACAGAGGAGGGACTCTAAGAATAGTCTCTGTCATTATGTTAGCTAATGCTGGGTTTCGAATACAGTATTTCTAGCAAGAAAAAAAGGCCTGGGCTGGGAAGGAGTTTAAAATCTAGGCAACAAGCACAAGAAGTACACCATATGTACAAAGGCTTCATAACACTAAATCAGAGATGAAACAATAGACAAAAACAATGGTGCATTATGAGCAAAAAAGCTGTAAGTTAGTTTGAACGTTACCCGTCCCAAGCAGAAGAAGGAAATAAGAAATAGAAGCTAGTTTTGGTAAATGCCAAAAAAAAATATGACAGATCCAGACTCTTGGTCTGGTGAATTTATTAACAGTAGATACCTACTTAAGCCCACAAAATACTAAAGAGGTAATTACATATTAGGGTTTCCCAAATGGTGCTAGTGGTAAAGAACCCACCTGCCAATGCAGAAGACCTAAGAGATGCAGGTTTGATCCCTGGGTGGGGAAGATCCCCTGGAGGAGGCCATGGCAACCCACTCCAGTGTTTTTGCCTGGAGAATCCCCATGGACAGAGGAGCCTGGTGGGCTCTAGTCCATGGGGTCGCAAAGAGTCAGACAAGACTGAAATGGCTTAACACGCATGCATGGCCTTTTACAGAACAAATGCATTGTTGAAATGTTGATAGCAAAAATTGATTTCTTTATGGTACCTCTCCTATCCAAAGCATTGCCAAAAAAATTAGGAAATAAAATTGTAAAAGACCACCATAGATAGAATTGGTGGGGGAAGGGGTTCCTGTCCCAAAGTATAACCATTTTACTTAATCTCTAAAAGGCTCACTCAGAGGCTGTTTACTCTTCAACATAATTCTAACAAATGATATTATTGCCTGTTTAGCACCACTGTGTTTTAGAAGCAACAAACAGATTCTACAAAGAAAAGCAGTCATAAGAAAGTGTGCTTCTAACAACAACAAGAAAAAAAATAACAAAGAGTAAAATATACATACACATTTTAAAATTTCAGTATTTTAAATTCAAAAATTCTAAATGTAATGGTCAAAACCCTTCTAAATATTATAGAACAATGGAGTTTTAGCACCAAAATAATACTCTCAATGTTGAATAATCTAGGACTAGTTAACACATTCGAAAATTAAACTAACTTTAAAATGTTCAAGAGAGCAGAGCAGTATCTATTTTTTTTAATGTTTTCATGTAAAATTACTCAAAACAAAACATCTTAAATGGTTACAGCTTCTGTGAAATGACCCATTCCCTAGTGATTCTGTTTAGCTAATGAATCATTTCCCACTTCCTTTAAGAGAATTTTGGCTCTGAGACATAATAAAAACAGCTCATCTTTAAAATGAGAAATACCAATTTAAAGGGAAAACACTAATTTTCTTATGAAACATGAATGCTTTAAGTAGTATTATTGCAAAAGTCAAAAGGTAGAATTAATTCAACTCTTCACCAAGGAATGAATGGAAAAGCAAAATGCAGTCTACACATACAATGGAACAGCGTTCGACTTTAAAAAGGGAGGAAAGTTTGCCACGTGCTACCACATGGGTAATCACTGAGATTATGCTAAGTGAAATAAGCCAGTCACCAGAAGACAAATACTGTATGCCTCCATTTACACAAGGTTCCTAAAGGAGTCAAACTCATAGAGACAGAAAGTAGAACTATGGTTGCCAAAAGCTGGGGAAAGGCAGAATTGTGTAGAGGGAGAGAGTTTTAGTTTCGCAAGGTGAAAAGAGCTCTGTGGATGGATGATGGTGACGGCACACACCAACGTGGATGTACTTAGTGCCACTGAACTGGACAGTTAAACATGGTTAACAGGGTAAATTTCATGTGACATGTTGTTATTTTATTACAATTTTAAAAAATGAATGCTTTTAAAAATGATCATAAAATACAAACATTATCCTGGAACCTGAAATTTCCCAGAGTAACAGAAATTACTAACCCTATCAGGTGGGAGGCATAAGTAAAAGGGACAGCTCTGGGAAATCTCACAAGGACAGACAGCACATCTACACTATAAATGCTATTAGGCAGCTCTACGACTGGGCGTGCGTGGGTGCTCAGTCGTGTCCAACTCTGGGACCCCAGGGACTACAGTCCGCCAGGCTTCTCTGGCCATGGGACTCCAGACAAGAATACTGGAGTGGGTTGCCAAGTCCTCCTCCAGGGGAACTTCCCAACCCTGGGACTGATGACCAAGTACCACTAACTCAGCAGTCACCTTACCCAACAGTGTTCTCTAGCTCCATCCATTGATCTACATAGACAGATACCCTCACTCATCACAATGCCAACGACTGCACATGCTGGATACACTTGGACCTCATAAATGATGGAAAAAAGAGTGAATAGCAGTGCCTGGAACTCAACGGATGACAACTGAGAAAAGAAATAAATTAGGGCATGGCTTCAGCTTTAACAATCTAGCAGAGCAGAAAGGAACAGAGACAGAGCCTGATGGTTAAATTCTAGGCAGACATGGGAAGAGACACAGTCACAGACTTTCCCAGGAACGGGGTCTCCCAGGGTGCAGAGGAGCCCAGGGGAGACATAGCAAGGGGCTCTAAGGAACAGGAGATAGTGTGGGCCAGTCCTCTGGCAGGTCAGACCCAGGGCAGCTGCTCAGGTGTTGTGAGCAGACCTTGGGTTCTCTGGAATGGCAAGAGGGAGAACAGGATCTCCGGAGCTTTCCCTGGGAGGTTCTAGAGCTCAAGGGGCCCTTCAGTAAATCACGTGATTGCTGCTGGACTAAAGCTGAGCAGCTGATGACAATTACTCACCAGCCAGTTCATGGACAGTCTCTGTTACACGGTAATTGCAGGAAAACTAGTTATTAGTGATTAAGGGATCTGACAAGTGCTGCAAGATGAGTAATATGGGGAAGGCAAGGAAGGTGAGTCCCAAGGGCCCTAATGGATCAAACTCACATGATTATACTGGAGTTAAAGGAAAGGAGTGGACTTGCTGTAAACAGAGCAGGGAGCAGGGAGGAACACAGAGCAGCTACCCGGGAACTCCATGGCCTCAGCCTGGCTGGAGCTTACAGTCACTCCAGGTTTACTACCAAGAATGAAACAATGCACTGTTGTGACTTGAGTACATAAATATGAAAACTCTCAACCATAAAAGAAATGTTGTTTGGTGGAAAGAAAGCCCTTTATAATAAAAATGACCTCATCATAAATTTTTCCCAGAATTTTTACATTTGTTAGCTTTAGAAATCAAATATACTGTAAAAGAGTCTGTGTGTGTGTGCTCAGTTGTGAATGTCAGATGACCATAATCATCAATAATTAGATGATGATGATATTATTATTTAATATTTTCTTGGCCATGCAACACAGCATGTGGGATCTTAGTTTCTAGACCAAGGATCAAACCTGTGCCCCCTGGATTGGAAGCCCACAGTCTTAACCACTGGACTGCCAGGGAAGTCCCAGATTATTTTACTATAAATTTTTAAAATAGCAAATAAAAACATTAAGAAAGTTAACATTACCCCCACCAAAAGTAGAGAGGATGGAATGTTTTTATAGTTAAACAGCCCCTTCACATATATTATTGATTTGGTCTCTCATTAAAAGGAACCCTTTTAGAGGCAAATCAAATATCATTTTTTACAGTCCTATAAATAATCTCAGGCATGAGACCATGTAAGATCTTTATCAAAGATAAAATTATTGACCTTCCAAGAGACTTTCTAAATGGCAAAAAAAAAAAAATTAGTACATTTTTAAAGAGTTCTAAGATAAAGAAATAAATTTTTCCTTTTATTAATTCTCAAGTACAGGTCCATTAGCCAGATAATTCATTATTCAAGTTTCCCCAATACTTGTGTTAAACATTAAGCAGAGTGTGGGTAACAGCCATCACTTTGAAATAGAAATCATACAGAATTCAAAGTTTATATCATATGGCATCAATTATATCAATGGTGATTAATCTCGAATGTGGCAAAATTTTAAAAGCTATCCACAAGTCGTGAGCCAGTTTCACCATATTGCTTATAAGGTCAAAGAAGGAATTATTACCACAAACTTTATTTTTGACAGAAAAAACCTTAAAGATATCACCAGTGATGTTTTTAAGTAGATATGATTCAGAAAATCTAAAGTTAAGAAAGCCAATCTTATGCACCAGTCCATTTGAAAATCCATACTACCTCCTTATACATAATAGAAATACTGTTTTTTTAATCACTAATGACATTTTATGTGTACAAAAGTGTTCAGAGAAGGCTTAAGTTATTATTTCATTTTCATGTCTTTCTTTGAAAATAGACACAGTGTTTGGGGGAATTTTAAATTGAGCTTTGTTATCTTTTGGATAAAATAAAAACTTGAAGTTTCTGCTGAAGCCTATAGTTTTAAGAGAAGGAAACAGACAATTTATTGTGCTTTTCTGTTTGAGAAAGCTCCTTCTTGACAGAACCACTCAAAATATACTTTTGAGCATCCATACCAGGAATAGTTCTGCATGGTGGGCAAACAGCAGTGAATCCTGGCAAAATTCCTGCCCTCCAGAGCTTACATTCTAGTGGGATGATCTACGCAAAACTAACAGGGATAATACATCGCATGTTAGACGGTGGTCCGCGCTAACGAGAACAATAAAGTAGAATAAGGAAATAGGAAGTATGAGGCAGGGGACCGCAAATTTGAACAGGATGATCAGGAAGAATTCACAAATAAAGTGACTGAGCAAACAGCTGAAGGAAGGAAGATAGGAAGTCATGGGAACATCTGGGGGAGGCACCTTTTCCAGGAGGAACAGCGAAGGGGAGAGTGCTGAGGTAGGAGAAAGGCGGGCCTACAGCAGGGACAGCAGGGGAACCAGCGGGGCTCACGAGGCTGATGATCTTCAGAAAGCAGCCTTCCGCGGGACCACGGACTGTTCCCCTCCAGGAAAGGACAGAAGGCAGCCAACTGAGGCACAGATGCAGATATCTGAGTGGATGGGGTGGTGGGCAGCCACTGAAGTTCCCATAACGATTGCCGCCAAGCCCAGCTGGGAGGGAAGGAGCAGGAGATGGTCAAGGTCTTAAGATGAAGTGTGAAGCAGTCGATAGGACAGAAGGAAAGTGGCCGAACCAGACGAACGGAGACTGAGTGCCGGGTGATTTGAGGACTGGCTGTGAGCTGAGAGTGGGATGGCCAGGATGGCCAGGGTGCGTACAGATGCCCAAGAGAAGGCGCACACTGCCTGTGTCCCTCTGGTCATGTCCAACCTTAATGCCTTTGCCCATCAAAAAAACTCATCTAGAAATGAAAAAAAAAAGTATTGACTTATCATGTGTAGCTCTGATCCCATAATACAACGTATGTAAGTGAGGAGAGCCAAGCAAAGTCCCCAGGGGTGAGCCTACTCAGCAGTAAGTCCCAGATGCTGGCAGGGGTGAGCGAGGAGGTAGGGGCAGTCCCAAGGCTAAACGGCATCTTCCCTAATGCTTCCCGCCGCAAGGAAGACCATCCACACTCAGTCATTTATAGGAGGCCTCTATAAGCTGGGCACATTATGCAGCTAGTGTATAGAGCGACAAGAATTTAGGACTCAGTTCATAACCTCAAGTACAGAGTCCAACAGGGGAAGAAGAGAAATCAAAGAAAAACGTACAATGAAAATGTACGATACATACACAAGATCTATATTTATCAGTATGGTTAAATACCAACTTGTCTGACAGGCTGAGAAAGACTTCAGAGAGGCATTGACCTGTAAGCTGAGTCTCTGGACGGTGTCTGGGAGAGCACCAGGGGCAGAACAGACAATTCACTCCAGACCAACAGGTGCTGCCCAGGTGAAGAATGGAGGAGGGGGTAGCTCACTGAGGAACCGTCACTGGCATTATGGTTTTGGTACATGGGGTTGATGCTCAGCAGGCATGCATGGAAACAGTAGTTACAGAGACTGGACACAAAAATCCAGGTGAGAAATGAGAAGGGCCAGGAGTAAGGTGAAGTCATCTGCAATGGAAGAATGAACATCATCATACGAGGGAATGGATCAGGGAGATATTTAAGAGGTAGAATTGGCAGAGTGATCTGCCAGTTAGTGATCTGTTAAATATAGAAAGTAGAGAGAAAGAAAAGCTGAGGGCATCTTGAGGTCTCTGGCTTGGGGAAATGCCCAGAAGCATGCTACTTGAAAAGGAATGCAGGGAGGAAAAACCAGATTTGTGGGCAATGGTGGGAGAGGAGAGCCATGATGAGTTTAGTTTTCAATACACTGATTTAATATTATCTAGGGGGCAACCAAGTAGAGTGGTCTGTTAGCCATGAGATTTGGGGTCTGGAGCCCATGATAAAGGTCTTGGTTAAAATGTAGATTGGAAGACATCAGCATGTAAATAAGGGGTGTTCATATATGACATCATCCTAGGAAAAACATGAAAACTGAGGAAAGAAAATGAGCTAGCAAAGGACTTTCTAGCAGCTGCCTCCATAAAGCCAATGCTCTTTCCCATCACAGTTTCTTGAAACCTAAAGGCTTGGTCCCATGGCCCAAGGGCCATGATGAATTCTGGAACCCAGACTTAGCGAACCAAAATCCAATGTTATTTCCACTCCTGCACTCTGCCCTACATGTTATTACACAGTTCAATGATAATGATGGTTTTGTACTGACACCTGGACCAAGTGTGTGTAATATGATGACAGCATCTAATTGCTATATTATCACTCACTTTTTAGGAAGTAATCAGGATCCATGCTTTAGAAATGAATATCCTTTCAGTTACACTTAGAGTCACAATCAATTCCTAAAACAACAAAAATACTGTAGGCTACACACCAAGGGAATTGAGAAGTTTGACTCCTTCCAGAAACACTTCCTTGGGCAATTTTTCTTTTTCTTAATGCTAAAATATGAAACAAAGCACGAACTGTCTACAAAGTGCCTGATTTCCAATTTTTAAAGTTCACATTTAGCTAGGGCAGCACTGATAAGAAAGGCATGTTTGTGACGGTGTCTGAATATAGTATATTCCATTGTAAGAACATGCAGTTTTTAAGTCTAGAAATAGTTTATTTCAGATGGTTTCTGTATCCTTTTTCACAGATCTAGCTGGAAGCTTCTTGCTGAACTAAAATATAATAAGATTGTTCATAGAAACTGTTTCACATTATCACTTACTAGCAACTACAATAGAAATACAGTTTATATTATTTAAGAAAGCATGTTAAACTGGCATATTATTTTCCAAAATATGGTTTCTGAAAGCATGTAAACAACACGCTTATTTTCGTGTGACTTCTCTTTCTCCTCTCATTTTGGTCACATGATTTACTTCATCTAGAGTTCAGGCATAACAAACAACTGTTGCTCACATCTAATTTTTAAAGCAAGAGCTCTTATCAAGTTCTGAAAAGAGCTAGTGTGCATGGAATAGATTTAGAAGTCTACCCTCTCTAGGTCTCTTGAATTATGCCTTAAACTTGAAGACAAAATAGATTTTATCTTTTCACTATTAATGGCTTTGCAAACAATTTGAAATCCCGATCTGAGAAAATGTTTTTGTCCTCCTGAAGTTCAAACTGCATGTTAGACCCATGCTAAAGTGGACACAAAAATGATGTAAAATGACCCAGGTTTGCAATGAGAATTCTCTAGTCTTCACACTGAGTCAGTGAGCAAAAACTGCCCCATCTAAACATTTTTATAGGTGCACCACACATATGGCACTAGTTCTGACCAGCAAACTCAGAGCCTGCCAGGACTACAAGTCACCATGACCACAAATCATTACTCAGCACTTACTGTCTCCCAGGCACACAAAGTGTTTTCCAAATACTCATCATCTCGTAAAAACCTCACAGAAAAAAAACATAATTCAAAAAGATACATGCACCTCAGTGTTCATACCAGAACTACTTACAGTAACCAAGACATGGAAGCAACCTAAATGTCCATCAACAGAGGAATGGATAAAGAAGATGTGGTATACATATATAATAGAACATTACTCAGCCACAAAAAGGACAAAACTGGGTAATTTGTAGAGATGTGGATGGATCTAGAGACTGTCGTACAGAGTGAAGTAAGTCAGAAAGAGAAAAACAACACAAATATGTGGAATCTAGAAAAATGGTGTAGATGATCTTAATTGCAAAGCAGAAGCAGAGACACAGACACAGAGAACAAAAATATGGATACCACGGGGGAGAGGATGGATGGGAGGAATTATGAGACTGAGAATGACGCATGTATAGAATAGATAACTAACGAGAATATTCTGTATAGCACAGGGTACTGTACTTAATGCACAGTGGTGACCTGATGAGAATGGAATCCACAGGGAGGGGGTATACACATATGAACGGCTGATTCGTTTTGCCGTGTAGTAGAAACTAACACAACGCTGTAACACAACTATACTCCAAAAAAATCTAATTTAAGGAAAACATTTAATGGAGATGTAGGGATAGTACATAGGGATAGAGACAGGGATACCTACTAGCAGATAAAGAAATTGAGACAGAAAGAAGTAAAAATAACTTGATCTATAACATACAGCTAAAAAAGTTGTGAATGTACTTCATGCCACTGAATGGTATATCGAACAGTGGTTAAAATGGTAAACTCTGTATTATGTAATATTTTACCCCCAACATCAAATATTATTTAAAAAAGAATAAATAGCCTATCTTGATTCCTCATACTAAAGTAAATTTCAGGTAGACTGAAATTTTAACAAGAAAAAGAAACAATAAAAGTACTAGAAAAAAAAAGTTGCAAAGCTGGGATTCAGAGTCCAGGCTCCATGCTAATGGTCTTCCACAAATTGCTATTTTACGGATAAAAACTACCCAAAGTGCAATTTTAAAGACCACTCTGATCATCATCAAATTAAATTTCATAATCACTCAATAGCACTGCATGGCTTGCTGGAAAATACAATGCTTTGGGCAGGTCCATCTCCTGTTGAGGAGCAAACCCCAACACAAGGTTGGAAGCCACCTTTTATAAAGCCTCAAAATTGTATCAAGTTGTTGGTCATGGAGACAGTTTCTCAGTGAGAGCACTTCAAGGGAGACTGCCAAGTGCACTAGAGAACCCACTTTTGAAACCTGTAGTTTAGGGGGAAGTGTTTGCTATGGAAAGGATGCAGAAAATAATCACACTCGTGTTTTAAGAAACCACACGCATACAGCGGAGAACAAACACAATTACAGTTTTCCAAAATACCTCAGAGTTGAAAGCTTGCAAAAAGCCTCAAAACTTGACTGCAGATCTAAAATAGAGTTCAGAGAGAGGAAGGAGGGAACAGATCCTGGTGCTGAGGTCTCCCAGTGGCCTTTGGACAGAAGAGTCCCAAACCTAGGGAGCAGAACTGCAAGGCAGCCAACAGAAAACCGGAGAAAACCAGAACTCCCCAAAGCTTGCAGTTTCAGAGTGAAGTTCATAAAAGTCTTCTGTAAAGAACTGCCCATCTCGTTTATTTTACCATGTTTCAAATATTGAGTTAATTAGAACTTTCTCATCATTGTTCTGAGAATCAGTCTAACTGCACTTGACGAAGGAAGGAAAGTCAAAACGCCCCTCTCCCCAAGCATTCAAAGCCTCAGTGCTGAGTATACTTTCCATTTGACAAACAACATGGTCCTTTCCCACTCCCAACTTCTTAATGTACACAGAAGCCAAGCAGAGAAGAAATGAATGAGAAAACAGAACAGGCTTCTGGGTGGAGCGCTCGTCAGATTGTGGGACTCCTGAAAGGCAGTATTAGACCAACGGGTCATCTTATGATGACTGGCATGCAAGATAACACAAAACACATTTCCACAGGATTAATAAAAAATAACAAGTGAGCTATGAAAAGTAAAAGACAGACATGGACTACAGATCCTGAGAAGACAGCTGTCGTCACTACTGTTTTATTAAATGGGGAAAGATTTCTTTCTGTCCCTATGAAGGATCCTCTCCTGGTCTCCCAGTTTGCAGTTCAGCTCACTGATTTTACCACAGGTTCAAAACCCCCAAGAAGCTCTGCACTACAGCCTTTGGCCTTTTTTTGTTTCCATAGTTTACCAGGAACATTGCATTACATTTCTTGAGAATACCCAATGAGATATGTTTACTTTCTGGTGTTGGGGGATATTTAATGCAGGCCACTGTCATGTTCAGAATGAATAAACATTCAAAATGTTTTGTAAACATTGTTGTTCATCTGCTAAGTCATGTCCGACTCTTTGTGACCCCATGGACTGTAGCACGCCAGGCTCCTCTGTCCTCCACGATTTCGCGCAGGTTGCTCAAATTCATGTCCATTGAGTCAGTGATGCTATCTAACCATCTCTTTCTCCGCCACCCACTTCTCCTTTTGCCTTTAATCTTTCCAGCATCAGGGTCTTTTCCAATGAGTCGGCTCTTCGCATCAGGTGGCCAAAGTATTGGAGCTTAACTTCAGCATCATTCCTTCCAGTGAATATTCAGGCGTGATTTCCTTCAGGATTAACTGGTTTGATCTTGCAGTGCAAGGGACTCTCAAGAGTCTTCATTACTCTAAGAGAAATCCAACGGGTATGTTCAGTGACGTTTAGCGGCATCAGTAACACTAGGTATTGTCCGTCACTACCCGACATTTTCTGTCACACGGGTTAGACAGGCAGCAGGGGACTGGCTGCAGCATAAAACAAAAGCCACACTGTTCTTGCACGTTGCCCCCATCACGGCATTGTACCTGGAAGTGACAGGAGCTGGACACGGTGTATCATGAAGCTGATGCTCCATGCAGCACATGGCCCACTGCCAGATGCCCCCGTGGTCTGAGCATGTGGAGACCCATGTCTTAGATGTGCCCTGACCCTCTATTTCCTATAAACCATATTCTTTCCAATGTGTGATTTTGTGGGATGGGAGGTTTTCAGGTATGTGTGTATCAAGCTTTTACCGAGATGCCTGGCATGGTAATTCGGTCCATGGACATGGAGAGAAAGAGAAAATAATGCAGGTACTTCAAAGATCTCACATGGGTCTCAAAACTACAAATGAAAAGGAAAACTCAGAAAAAAAAAATTATTAATAGAATTATCCCTTTAATATAAGCTATTGGAGGAAGTGACCAACAAACATGGGCCATGGGTAGCCAGGACTGGTACTAGCAGTTTCTATTGGAAAGGAGACTGGACGCTGCATCCTTCTAGACCTTTGCTCTGTGTGTGTGTGTGTGTGTGTGTGTGTGTGTGTACACGCACATGTGCCTACACTAATGAAAGGTGGACCAGGTTGAGAAGGAGGAAGAAGGAGAGGGGAAGCCTGGGAAAACAGTATGACAGGCAGCAGTCTAGCTATACAATGGAACGCTGGACAGACTGCCTCTCACTCCACCCTGCTCCCCAGCTCTGCCTCTCACATGTTACAAGGACTTGCATGGTTCACTCAATCCTCTGGGCCTCAA
This sequence comes from Bos indicus x Bos taurus, assembly GCF_003369695.1. Lineage (NCBI taxonomy): Eukaryota > Metazoa > Chordata > Mammalia > Artiodactyla > Bovidae > Bos > Bos indicus x Bos taurus. Next base: position 16,392,922 of record NC_040087.1, on the reverse strand, counting down.
TTTCCCAATCTGTCAAATAAAAATCCAGCCTTATCTAAAGCTCCATGGTAAAAGCAAAGAGTCAGAAATAGAACCATCCCTTCTCACTACCTTACTTTCCAGGAAGATGGACCTGTCATTACATTTACATTTACAGATACCAGTATAGGAGGAAGCACGCTGAAATCCAAAATGTGACTTTCAAATTTCATATACACACATGTACTTTCAGACACGGGCTGGTTGAGATGAACTGAATCTTTCCAGCTGGCCAAGAGAGATTATTATTATTTCTACTTTCCCCCTTCTTCTAAATAGTATGTGTACAAACCAATTCTTTGTAATCTTACAGATCGAAACCCCACACCCCCCGCTCCAGGCTGCCCTGTCTGTGGGATTCTCCAGGCAAGAATACTGGAGTGGGCTGCCATCTCCTCCTCCAGAGGATCTTCCTGACCCAGGGATGGAACCCACGTCTCTTATGACTTCTGCATTGGCAGGCATGTTCTTTACCACTACCCCACCTGGGAAGTACTCCAAATGGTATATTTACAAGTAAATGACAGAACCAAAATGCAAACCTAAGCCCATCTGACTCCAAATCCAAGGCTTATCCAATTTTACCACATGTCCATATAAAAGATGTGTGCTGCTGCTGCTGCTGCTGCTAAGTCGCTTCAGTCGTGTCCAACTCTGTGCGACCCCAAAGACAGCAGCCCACCAGGCTCCGCCGTCCCTGGGATTCTCCAGGCAAGAACACTGGAGAGGGTTGCCATTTCCTTCTCAAAGGCATGAAAGTGAAAAGTGAAAGTGAAGTCGCTCAGTTGTGTCCGACTCTTAGCGACCCCATGGACTGCAGCCTACCAGGCTCCTCCATCCATGGGATTTTCCAGGCAAAGATGTGTGAGGCAGATGAAAACTCCCAACCAATTCCTCAAACATTAATTTGAAGAACACATATGAAGAAGTTAAAGGAAATACTGCTACTGGAAACACAAGTCCCTGCGCCCCACACACGGTGGGGCCCAAGACCCCTACAACAGCGGAAGTCGGGTGAGCTGGGGGCCCTCAGGGAGCAGGCAGGGCCCGCCCTCACCTCCCTCTCCAGCTCAGGACCACCACCCCGCGTAGTCTGAATCCCCCCTCACTAACCGTGGTTGTTAGTGGTCGGGACCCACTGCGGCACAGGACCACTAACGTTGGGTCTTTGACAGTTGGTTGCCAGTGGGCGGGGACCACCAGTGGGTCCTGGGTGGACCCAGTGCCTACCAATGGTGCAGGGTAATGATGTCCACTGGAGGAGGGAACGGCGAACCACCCCGGTATTCTGGCTGTGAGGACGCATGAACAGTACGATAAGACACCGGAAGATGAGCCCTCCAGGTCGGAAGGTGTCCAATATGCTGCTTGGGAAGAGCAGAAGGCAACTGCTAACAGCTCCAGAAAGAATGAAGCGGCTGAACCAAAGCGGAAGCGACACTCGGCTGCGGATATGTCTGGTGGTGATCTGAAAAAAACTCCGGGAGGTGGTGAAGGACAGGGAAGCCTGGCGTGCCGCAGTCCATGGGGTCACAAGGAGTCAGACACGACTGAGCGGCTGAACAACAACAATGCACAGCAATGGCTGCATGCTAAGGACAGCGCTTGCTCCGCTCTATTATGATAAACCTTGTGTTATCTAATTTACAATAAAACAGAAAGTCAGAATATTACAATCACGTTCACTTTTGTTTTGGGGGGATTTCTTTTTTTTTTTTTTTTGCATAAACCCACTTACAGGGGCATTCGAATAATGAAAGAAAACAACGAAAAGCAAGAGTCGCTATTAATTTTGTATTTAACACATGTGCTCTTTTCCATCCATGTCAGCACACAAAAAGGGCTAAAACTTATCTAATGAAAATTGAGTCTAACGTCACACGGTTTGGCAGTCATTATCAAGGTTGCCAGGCTTAAAATGAAATTAAGCAGAAACTAACCAACAAAGGAAACGACTACTTTACAACTCCTTGAATTACCCAGAAAATTTCTCAATACAAGACCGTGTATTAAGCACAGTGGAAGACTATAATGATGAAAAAGTATTAAAACATAGCCTTTTTAGCTCATCACCCATTTCCCAATTGCAATTTAACTCAACTCAATCTGTATTTAATAAAAGCTGACTCTGTGCCAGACCCTAGCCAGTAGGTCTATCAAAACAACAGCACAGGACTTGGCACATTATGGGATGGCCCCATCTTGAGTATGACCCAATATGGCCCTTGTCAGGCTTCGGAAATTAAAACCTCCCACCTTCCACTTAGAGTAGCTATCACCAATCCTTCCATCCATCTGTCCACCCATACATTACTCATCCGACAAATACTTCTGTTGCCTATGCTGTGACCTAGGGATTTAAAGACGGAAACTCACTGTTCCTGCTCTCAGGTATTTCTAGTCCAAAGAAAATGACCTCAAAAGACAGAATGAACGGTAACAGCTTGGTGAGTTCAAAACACGTCTTGCACTGCATAACCATGTTCATAACAGCACTGTTCACAAGAGCCAACAGGTGGAAGCAGCCCAAGTGTCCATGAGCAGAGAATCCACACAACACCGTATATGCATACAACGGATACCATTCAGCCTTAGAAAGGAAATTCCAATACGTGCTGCAACTTGAATGCACCTTAAGGACCTTGTGCTGAGTAAAAAGAGCCTGACTCAGAAAGGCAGCCACTATGTGATTCCACTCAAGAGACATACTCAGAGTACTCAAGTTCATAGAAACATAAAGCAGGATGGTGGCTTGCAGGGTCTGGGGGACAGGAAAGCGGATAGCTGGGTAGTTTAATGGGTACGGAGTTCCAGACTTGTGAGATAGGAGCCCTGTGGGTGGATGTGGCTGCTCAACAACGTGAATATGCCTAGTATCACTGAACTGTGTGTGTTTAAAAATGGTTGAGGTTGTAAATTTTATGTATATTTTCTCACAATTAAAAATAAAGACATGTTCCCTCATTCTAAGATACTCCTCCCATTAAGACATGCGGTCTATGTACCCCTACCCCCTTTGTGACCCCCTTGATGAATTCAGTGTGGCAAACGTCACTCTGCGTGACTTTCAAGCCAGCCAGGTTCTCCCAGGCTCTCTTGGGACACTGATTCCAGGAGACTTCATGCACCACAGAAATCTAGCTGTCCGAGGCAGCCATGTGGAGAAATGATACTGAGAAAGAGAGGTCCCAGAATCCCCAGAAGTTCCAGCCCCCAAGGGTGGGAACTTCCCCACTCCCATACCATCCCTGCAAGCAAAAGAGCCTCTTTGGTGAGCAGCCAGCACTCTCTGACTGTGACCACGTGAGACTCCAGTCACTAACCCCCAGGTGTGCCCAGTCAACACTCTAGGTTGATGGGCAAAATAAATGATGGCTGTTGATCTAAGCTGCTGTTTTAGGGTGACCTGTTCACAGCGCTGGACAGCTGGAGCACAGAAGTAGCAGAGGACGTGAGAGGCATTTGAAAGCAGGCGGTCCTAACAGGGACCGAGGGCGACGGGGATGAGGAGACACTTAAGCTTAAGCCCCACATGCACACAAGGCACCACTGAGTATGTGGGCAGGGAGAAGGCTGCGCATCCAGATAGGCAAAGCCGGCAGGTATGACCAGAACCCGGTTAGAAGAGGGGTAATGGCAAATATGAGGGTGATTGTCAAGGCTCTCTATGCACATGACCCAGAGGCTGCTGAAGATACTGAAGGTTTCTTGGTTTTTGTTTTTCTGGCTACAAGGCATGCAGGATCCTAGTTCCCCAACCAGGGACTGAACCCATGACCCCTGCATAGGAAGTGTGGAGTCTTAACCACTAGCCTGCCAGGGCAGTCCACTACTGAAGGCTGTTAGGTAAGGAAGTAATAGGAGGACTTCCATACTGGTCCAGTGGTTTAAAATCCACTTTCCAGTGCAGACGACATGGGTTGAATCCCTGGTCAGTGAAATAAGATTCCACATACCAAGGGGCAACTAAGCCCGTGTGCCACAACAAAGACCCACAGCAGCCAAAATGAAAAAAAACAAATCTAAAAAGAAAGTAACAGGAAGAGTTTCAGTGGGAGGAAGACCACTGATTGTAATAAATCTTCCTAGTATAACATTCGACTCTACAAGTAAATGCTGTTGCAACAAAGGTTGAACTGTTCCTTGAAAAAGTAATTCACAGATTTGGAGTGGCTGTATTAAGCTCACAACATTGAGATTTTTCCCGTCAATAATATCCCCAGGTCACTCCAAAGGTGTTAGTAGTGTTTTCCATTCTGTTTTCCTTCATGCTGGCTAAAACAGATTGTGCCCCCAAGATAAGCAGCAGAATTCTAACTTTGCAAGGAATTCCCCCCCAACACCCTCCCCGTGCTGCACCTGTTCTGAGACTACTCACAGCAGAATCCCTTCAGGCTCCACCGATTCCCTGCAAGACTTTCCAACTCGGTGGATCTCCTGATATCCAAACCAATTTAAGAGGCAGTTGTGTCCTCTTACCAAAGAAAAAATGAAAAATCCCATTGAAAATGGCAATGTATCAGCGAGCAGGGATGGGCTAGGAATGGGGAGAAACTGAGGGACTGCCAAGGGGAGGTCATTCTGAAACTCACTTTGGTGGATCCTGGTGGGTTCTCAAAGTGCTTTCCTTAATAAGGTGCAGAACACATCCATCCTCAAACTCCACAGCAGTCAAACCCAACACCAGAGAACGAAAATGAACGAAAGGAGCTCTTACAATGGTGTGCTCTATTTTGCCCACACAGATTATCTTATAATCTTACATAAACTCAGCCTGCAGAAAATGTTTTGCAAGTTAAAAATAAAGTCATGGTTGCATTAATTATTCTTGGGAGTCAAGGAAAGGAGGTGGGGCAGCAGAAGGGAAAAGAATGATCAAATTGGCACAATCACTAATGGAAGATGATGGGATTAATTAAACATATCCCTGGAGAAAAAGGCTGACTCTGAACAACAAAAGGAGTCACCCTCCAAAGGATGAAGTAGATTTTTATAAAGGAAGCTAGAGATTGGACACTTTGCCTTTCTGGTACTGAAAAGCTATCACTTTATAAACATTTTGAAAGGCTGTTAGTCATGTATTTGTGGCTTTCCTTATCCAGAAGATTTGCCTTCTCCTCATCACTATCCTTTTATTAAATGTCGTCTTTCTCCCACCATTAACCATCTTCATGCCAAAGCCCCTACTTAGTCTGGACATTCTAAATAACCGCAAGCATTACCCTTCCCCAAGAGTATGCATTATTATCATTATTAGGGCCCAGAAATTGCTCCCAAGATGAGGCAGGATTGCGCGAAACACACCAGATGACAGGTCCCCAGCTCACACAGAATCTGCAGCCCTTCACCAGCTGCTCTCGGCGAAAGCAGAATATAAAGCCCCCTCTAAAATCTCGTGCTCAGTTTCAATGGATGCAAATGACAGACCGGCATCTTTTAACTACACTGAGAGCTTCCAGCCCCGCTTTCTCTGGGACACATGCCAGGGGGATCAGCTATGACACCCTGGGTCTCTCTCCAAATTCTGTTTTCCCAAAAGGCTTAGGCTCAATGAGCAGTACGACACAAGAAAGCTGCTTCACTGAAATTACTAATTGCAAACTTTTTTTTTTTTTTTAATAAAAATGAAAGGGAGTGGTAAAGGATCTTGACAGAAATGCCAGCTTTACCATGGCACTCTTGAACATGGCTGGAAATTTCTGCAGGCTGTCTGGTTGTTCAAATTCGGAAGTACATTTTCTTAGCTTGAGTCATAGCATAAATTAATTTCAACAAATTAACAACCTGAGAATTTTTATTTCCCTTTCATGTGACAGGTTGTCTGGGTCTTTGACAGTTCCCCTGGGGTTTATGAAAAATCAGCACTGCCTGAGCGATGTACTCACCGGATGCCTTCCAGGACGAAACTTTCATGGCAGCATGAAACAAGCGTGGAATCTTCACTGATCCTGGGAACACGATCCACTTAACAAGGGTTCTGCAAGTTGGTGCCTGCTGCTAGAGACACTGGCAGGACTTGCACTGATTTTTAATGAGCTTCTGCAGGCAAAACACTTGCAGATGCTTGTCTGTTAAGAAAGATGCAAATCACACCCACCCAAGCTGAAGAGAATGTAAATCTATTTAATGGTTGAGACTGTACAGCATTGGATGGTTTACATCCTTTGGAGGGCTCCAGTGTCACTGAGTTGGTTAATGATACACTCTCTTATGGAGAAGGCAATGGCAATTCACTCCAGTATTCTTGCCTGGAGAGTCCCATGGCCAGAGGAGCCTGGTGGGCTACAGTCCATGGGGTCGCAAAGAGTCAGACACAACTGAGCGACCAATACACACACACTCTCTTAACCAAGCAAATGGTTGGCCGACTAGAATTCAGTCAACACTGAAGATACAGGATACCCTGCCTTGGGAAGAACCATAGAAATGAAAAGTGTGCTTATTTAGATTTCAGTGTTTTAAAGTTCTTTATTTCACAAAAGTGTCACCTCTTTGTTTTACTTAGTTTTTGTAGAGTATTTATTTTTATTTTGGCTGCACACCATGCGGGATCTTAGTTCCCCGACCAGGGATCAAACCCATGGCCCTGCATCGGGAGCACAGAGTCTTAACCACTGTATCGCCAGGGAAGTTCCCATCCTAGGGCTTCTTTAAGTAGCAACTTCTGTTAGCACATTCCATTTAATTCAATTTACTCAGGAATGATCAATACACACATTGCATGGAAATTTCTATTACCTAAGGAAGAATAATGCAACATTTGCTTTACATTTCAAGTCCAATGTCTGGAACACAAGTAAAATAAGCCTGCATCTTATCCACCTTCTAAACCTTTCCAGTTTCTAAGAGCATAAATAAGTGAAGTGAAATCAAAGTTGCTCAGTCGTGTACAACTTTTTGGTGACCCCATGGGCTAAAGTCCGCCAGGCTCCTCTGTCCATGGGATTTTCCTGGCAAGAATCCTGCAGTGGGTTGCCATTTCCTTCTCTAGGTATATGGAAGGGATTAGATGAAGTTCTGCGGGATTCATGAATGCAAACTTCTCAAAGCAACACTCCCATCCACTTGATGAGTTTTCCTATTTTACCATCAGAAGACACTGTAAAAAATATCAATTGTTTAAAATATAATATCCTTTTTGCAACTCTGAGGGATGGGATGGGAAGGGAGGTGGGAGGGGGCTTCAGGATGGGGGACACATGTACACCCATGGCTGATTCATGTCAATGTATGGCAAAAACCACTATAATATTGTAAAGTAATCAGCCTCCAATTAAAATAAATAAATTAATTTAAAAAAATATTATCCTTTTTGAGTATAAAGTGGTGACTAACTCCCTATATTCCCTTACTATACTAGGCTATAACCTTATATTATGAAGGGTATTATAATATCAAACTTATTGTATACATCTAATATAAGGTTTATCTCTTCCTGAGAAATTTAGTTAGAGCAATGGGAAGTAAGTACTGCAGAACTCCATCACTGCTCATCCAGACCTTGTCAAAAGTCTTACCCCAACCTCTCCCCTCATCTAATGCCATGAGAATTAACTTAAGAGGTCACACATGGAAGCCTGTCACTCTCCTGCTCAAATAACCTTTTATGGTTTCCTACTTTGGCTTCCAAACCGAAGTCAGAATTTGCTGTCCGAACTTGTGTGTATGGCATTCACCCACCTACGCTCAGAGCTGACCTCTGGAGAGTCAGCTTGGCCGCCATCCACTCAGCGTGCACGGCTGGAAACTGGAGCACAGCCCTTGCCCTGAAGCCACTCGGGGCCGAGTGGGAAAAGGACAGATGCAGAGGCCACACCGAACCTGCAGTACACCCCCCACAGGCTGGCAAATGCCATTTTGCCGGTGGAGAAATATCTGACTGACTGCACTTACCCTGGAAGACCTTCTGTCTGGGCTGAGGAAGTGGGGTGAAAAGGCTGCTAGGTCCAAGAAAACATGCTCACAAGTAGCTCTACTCTAATGACCCCCCAAATCTCTTGGGTTCTGAGGTGCAGAGCATGAAGAGGAAGGTCTAGGGGAGAAGGAGCGTGTGTGGGCGTTGGCTGACCAGGACACAGAAGCTCTTCTCAGAGCCCAAGATGCCAGAACCAGTTCCCCTTAAATGCTGTCAGAACCCAATGAATCATACATTTCTTACAAAAGCCAGGAAAGACAGCAAGTTTCCCCACAACATTTCAGCATGCAATATAAAGTAAAGGGCTTCTCTGATGGCTCTGTGATAAGGAATCTGCCTGCCAATGCAGGAGACACAAGTCCAATCCCTGATCCAGAAAGATCCCACGTGCTAGGGAGCAACTAAGCCGGTGCAGCACAACTACTGAGCCTGTGCTCAAGAGCCCAGAAACCACAACTCCTGAGCCCAAGCACCCTAGAGACGGTGCTTTGCAACAGGAGAAACCACCACAATGAGAAGCCTGCACAGCCAACTAGAGAGTAGCCCCTGCTCGCCACGACTAAAGAAAAGCCCGCACAGCAATGAAGACCCAGCACGGTCAAAAATAAACAAAAATTATCATCAGCTAATGATTTACTCAATATCCCTGCAAAATGGGGGGGGGGGGGGTGGGGAGTGCAAACTGAGTATAGTCATGCACAGAAATGCCCAACACCGCTATGTTCAAAATGGAGAACCAACAAGGACCTATCGTATAGCACATGGAACTCGACCCGGGGTTGTGTGTCAGCCTGGATGGGAGCGGGAGAGAATGGATTCATGTATATGTATGACTGAGTCCCTTCCCCGTTCACCTGAAAATATCACAACATTATTAACTGGCCATATCCCAACACAAAATAAAAAGTTTAAAGTTTGAAAGAGAAAAGAAATGTCCAATTCCAAAGGCAAAATTAGGCAAAAAGTTAAGTTTCCGTGGCCTTCCCTTGGTGGCTCACACAGTAAAGAATCTACCTGCCATGCAGGAAACCTGGGGCCACCTGATGGGAAGAGCTAACTCACTGGAAAAGACCCTGATGCTGGGAAAGATTGAAGGCAGGAGGAGAAGGCGGCGACAGAGGATGAGATGGTTAGATGGCATCACCGACTCAATGGACATGAGCTTGAGCAAGCTCCGGGAGATGGTGAAGGACAGGGAGGCCAGGTGTGCTACAGTCCATGCAGTCACAAAGAGTAGGACACGACTGAGCGACTGAACAACAGCAACAAGTCCCTGTAGACTTCAGCAACACAACTCATCATTGTTCTAGAAAAATATGGCAGATTATCCACAGATCACTTCCCTGCTACACAGCTCCACACCTGATGAGTTACCTGAGCAAGGTTCCTATGATGATTACAACCCTGTCCTTGGGGTCCCACACCTGTTTCTGCTGGAGAATACTACAGACTCGCAATTTACTCTACACTTGTCATTTTTTCCCTTAGGAGTTTACTGAACATAAATGCATATACCATAAAAGAGTGAACACAGCATGTCATCATTAGTGTAAAAACAGGAAGAAAATAATAATAACCTTTCCTATTTGTTGGTACCTAAGTAAGGATATACGAGAATGTGGTAACCTGGTTGCCTGGAAGGAGGTGAACTGGGTGGCTGGAGACAGATCTGGTGAGGAGTTTGCACTCTGTACCTCTTTGCATCTGTCAAATCTGAAACTGTGGAAATGAATCCCTGAGACCAAATAGTTTACCAAACCAACACAGATACCAAAATTACATGATCTCCATTCATAATTTAAATTGTAATTGAACCAAAAGGAAATTAAATATACTCTTTTCCTTAAAAATATATTTCATTTAATATTAAGAGAAATCAAATGCAATTCTAGAATTCTGGAAAATGTGTTACCAGTAGTAATACTAGGACTGAGTAGCCAAAAATCCCAAGAATCTGGTAAGATTTTCCTAAACATCTTTGTAAACTGTGAAACACCATCCATATAACAGTTATTAGTTCACCTAATAACATGCACTAAAGTTAATAAAACCCACACAGGGATAACATGACTGAGGAAGATCCATGGAGGCAGTGAGTTTCTACATGGATCCTAGGAGAATTCAACTCTGCACCTCCTCGTGGCCAAAACTAAAATTAAAAAAACAAAAACAAGCATGACTGATGAAGTAGGAAATGAGCAGTTACAAGCGGGAAAACCCTATAAAGTATTCAGGGTACACTAAGTTTTGTTGTTGCTGTTTTGTTCTTTATTAAACGCAGGCTTTGAAGAAATGCCCAGTGAGACATTCCTGAAAGGCTGCTGTAGTCTCATGTCCCAAGTCCTCAACATCAATCCCCACCACAAATGCAGAAGACACCTCTATACTTACGATTTGGGGCAGCAATTTGTCTTTATTCTTGTAAGTTTAGGGGAAAATATCAAAGCAAAATTCAGTGCAGCCAACACAAGAGAATAATTTTCCTACACACCAGGCTCTGCTAAAATTCGAAGTAGCTATAATTTGGGCTTCCTCACAGCTCAGTGGTAAATAATCCACCTGCAGTGCAGGAGCTGCAGGAGACGCAGGTTTGATCCCTGTGTTGGGAAGATCCCCTGGAGGAGGACGTGGAAACCCACTCCAGTATTCTTGCCTGGAGATTCCCATGACAGAGGAGTCTGGTGGGCTACAGTCCACGGGGTCACAAAGAATAGGACACGACTGAAGTGACTTGGCACACACAAAATTTTAGTAGAGGAACACTCATATACATGGCCCATAGGATACTCTGAGGGTGTCACTAGCAGGGTGTAAAGCTTCCAGAAGAGAGGGGCTATGTCTGATTTATCTTTGTGTCCAACTAGCTCCATAGACTCTGAAAACTACTTAATGAATATCAAACGAGGGGGATTTCCCTGTGGGTCCAATAGCTAAGACTCCACGCTCCCAATGCAGGGAGCCCAGGTTAGATCCCTGGCCAGGGAACTAGATCCCACATGCTGCAACTAAGACCCACCGCAGCCAAATATTTATTACTAAATAATAATTAGTTATTATTAAATAAATATTTTAAAATATCATATCACTTCTATGTGCAATCTAAAAAATAAGATACAAATGACTTATTTACAAAACAGAAACAGACTCAAGGACACAGAAAACAAAATTATGGTAATCAAAAGGAAAAGGAGGGAAGAGGTAAATTAGGAGTCTGAGATTAACATTCTCGTGTGCTAAGTCGCTTCAGTCCTTTCTGACTCTTTGCCACCCCATGGATTGTAGCTCACCAGGCCCCTCTGTCCATGGGATTCTCCAGGCAAGAATACTGGAGTGGGTTGCCATGCCCTCCTCCAGGGGATCTTCCCAACCCAGGGATTGAACCCACATCTCTTATGTCTTCTTTACTGGCAGGCGTGTTCTTTACCACTAGCGCCACCTGTGAAGCCCTGAGATTAACATACACTACTATATAGAAAACAGATAAACAACAAGATGCTACTGTATGGCACAGGGAACTACATTCAATATCTTGTATAATGGAAAAGATATTAAAAAATGTGTGCGTGGGTAGGCGTGTGTACAAAATGGAATCACTTTGCTGTGTATTTGAAGCTAACATTGTAAATTGACGATACTTCAATACATTTTTCTTCATCTAAAAAATGAAAGAATAAGTGGATAGATGAATATGATGTGAGGAAATGACATCTTTTGCCACTTTTTTCATTTTTTTAGTTGAAGGATAATTGCTTTACAGGATTTTGTGGTTTTCTGTCACACATCAACAAGAATCAGCCACAGGTACACCCATGTCCCCTCCGTCCTGAACCTCCCTCCCATCTCCCGCCCCATCCCACCTTTCTAGATCGTCACAGAGCCCCTGCTTGAGTTCCCTGAGTCATACAGCAAATTCCCATTGGCTATCTGTTTTACATATGGCATTGTAAATTTCCATGCTACTCTCCATACATCTCACCGTCTCCTCCCCTCTCCCATGTCCATAAGTCTGTTCTCTATGTCTGTTTCTCCATTGCTGCCCTGAAGAAAATGGCAATTTATCAAGTTGGAAAAAAAAGTCTATAGGGCCCATCTCGGAGGAGAGCTTTTATCTTCTTTAAGGAACTTTCTTAAAATGATCAATTTCTAAGGAGAATCTGAGCAAGTAAGTCTAAGACAGTAAGGCCACCTAACTGCAACAGAGAGCAGGCTTGAAGTCTGCCTTTTAAAGAGAAGGGTTAGGCACATCTAAGACTATGGAGCCTGTGGGGAACCTGAAGTCCCGACTGGCCCTGCTAGGACCCTGCCCCTGTCACACGGCCGCCTCTCTCAGCCTCCCCAGCCACACAGGAATGCAGCTCAGATGACCCTTTGTGACTTCCTGCTTCAAACGTGTGAGCTCCAGCTCACAAAAACACAGTGTTAGAGGCGACCACACAGAGGAGCCTACACCCTGACTTCACAGAAGGAAGCAGGGAGGCTTGGACAAACGAACTGACTTGCCCACGCAGCTAGTAGGTCACTGGTCCCGGGATGAGAACCAAGTTCTCCTGGCCCTGGGTCCAAAGTTGTGTCTAAATTTGCCGCAGTCCTCTGCCTGAGAGGATGACCCCTTGACTTCCCATCCAAAGCATTCTAGTATTAATACAAACAACCCCAAAGACATCTGCCCTCACCCAGAAGCCCGCCTGAAAAGCTGTTCACCTGACAGACCGTCTAACCATTTCATGATACCACCTCTGAAAAACGTGCATAAGAAAGAAATTTCAGATCACTTACTCTCACAACAGAAAAGGAGATTTATTCTGGGGTATTAAAAAAAAAAAAACAAATGGCCACAAGTCTGTTTTCCACATCTGCACTCCATTCCTTCCCTGCAAGTAGGTGTATCAGTACCATTTTTCCAGATTCCATATAAGCTTTAATATATGATATTTGTTTTTCTCTTCCTGACTTATTTCACCCTGTATGATAAGCTTCAGGTTCATCTACCTCAATACCACTGACTCAAATTTGTTCCTTTTTATGGCTGCGACGAATGGAGAAAGTAGCATTGACATATACACATTATCGTGCATAAAACAGATGGCTGGTGGGAAGCTGCTCCGTAGCACAGCGAGCTCAGCTCCAGCTCTGTGATGACCTAGAAGGGCGGGATGGGGGAGGGAGGGGAGGCAGGCTGAAGAGGGAGGGGATATATGTATAATTATGGCTGTTTCACCTTGTTCTTCAGCAGAAACCAACACAACATTGTAAAGCGATTTTCCTCCAGTTAAAAAATAAATTAAAAAACGATAGTTCACTTCTGTTTTTCAATACAGTACCACTTAAAGTTCTCTGGGAGGAACCTGGAAGTGACTTAAGAAGTTACTCTTACTTTCATTTTTAGAAGCTCACTAAATAATAGATGAACATCAGCCCCCTCCCAACATGCACATGCACCACCTTCTCCCTGTTATTTTTTTACAGGCCAGGCTTAGAACCAAGGACAGGGAGTGGAAGGATGCTGTCATCTTAAGGACAGAGGCAAAGCTGTCTCTCAGACCATGGTTCTGTTCTAAGCTCATTTTGAAGGCAAATAAATTCTTTTTATGGAACGGTAACATAAAAACTTAGTTTATAGGGCTCGGTTTCTGTCTGGTGCCATTTACTTTCAAGTTTTATTTGGAAGTTGGTCTTAAGCCCAGGTAGACTCTGGGAAAAAAAAGTACTGTCATCAGGGTACAAGGTCCAGTATTGTTCCAATTGGCTAAATAAAGCCAGTTTCCTTATCTGCAAAACTGAAACTCACTCCAGGATATTTTTCTTTTCCCAACACACAATTAATTCCTCTGCCAAATGCATTACCGCAACTGAATTCTAAGTCTCTTGTTTACATTTCCAAGAAACGATGTTTAATTACTCCAGGAGAGAAATATGAGGGAGCTACTCAAATTGTTCACAAACCGTTAGGACCAGGGTTGCCTCACAGGAGGTACAACAGAGAGGGAAGGCAGGAAAGAGACCAGTATTTGGTGTGCTTCATCTAATGGGTTCTTCTCACCGGCATTCAAAGCAGGAGGCTTCCTGGGAAGTTTTTCCATCAAACCCTTAATAATAATAATTCCTTTTTAAGACAGTCCACACAGACTACCATAGTTGGGCATGTCTGTACACATCAGAAATACTTGTAGAAAATACAACTGAAAAATATTCAATCTTGGGGACCAAAACATTCCTGAAACTCTTGGGCCTAAAGCTCCTTTTTGTTCTTGGATAACAATAAGACAAAAGCCAGTCTCCATACATACCCACAAGGAACGTCTGGATGAAGGAATACACGGAAGTTGAAAGCTGGATTTTAAAAAAGCAAAAATTGCTAGAGGTGCATTTGAGGCCACTTAGCCAAGGAAGAAACATTTCTAAGAGCAAGAACCAAATCATCAGTAGTGATAACTCGGGTTCATTGCTATGCAATGAATTCATCAGTGTGGACAAGAAACCAGTGGTAGCCCTAAAAAGAATGGCACCCTCAAAATTAAATGTATAAGGAGGTGGGGCAATGGAATGAGGTCAGAGTCCCAGGTGCCCAAATGCCAGACGGTGATTTCCAAATGGTCTCTTACAATGTCATTCAACTCCAACAGGATTTTCTGAGTCACCGTCGTCTCTTCCTGGGACAGAATGTTTTGAAATTGCACTGATAAACAATAGAGGAAGTTCTCCTTACATCATTACTCATCTTGACTATCATAATACCTTTCATCTGAGTGTGGCAGGGAAAGTTAACACAATAATACATAAGGGAGTTGAAATAAGGAGAATCCACCTGGAGGAGGGCATGGCAACCCACTCCAGCACTCTTGCCTGGAGAATCCCATGGACAGAAAAGCCCGGCAGGCTACAGTCCATAGGGCTGCAAAGAGGCAGACACAACTGAAGCAACTTAGCATGCACTGACTATTCATTTTCAAGGGAAAAAATGAACAAAGCTGTCAACCAGAACATATAATTCAGGGTAAAATTTTAGATGTGATTGAGAAATAGCATTTACCACCAGAGATCAGATTTTATCAAGACTCTCTTTTTTAAATGTTTTCTTCATCGTACATGTTTTTCCCTCTAAGAACATTTTGGTTATTTAGCCTTTTATGAATTCAGCATTGCTTTTTTTTAAACATATTTCCCTTATGTGGATTTGTTTGGCAGATGTTTATGACTTTAGTTTTATGATTTGTTCACAGATCATCTTTAAGCTCTTTTCATATTCTGCCCTCTAGTCTTTATCAATTTCATCTCTCTGGAACCAGAAACAGCTTCCCAGAATTCAGGGACCAACAACCATCACACTATGTTACCTCAAAGGTGTCATTAATGAAGTCAGTGTCAAGAGCTTAAAACACATACAACCTGGTTTACCTAAGAAAGTGTTGATGAAGCAAAACAACCCACTAATGTTTTCACGCTGGAATAAAAGTGTGCTTGGCCCAAACCACTTCAAAAGCCTAAGAGTGGGAGGTAGGAATTCAGAGGACATTGAGGAACATTTCAGAGTTGAATGATGATTCTGTGGTCACCTTACTTATGCTGTGTCAATTCAAATGCTTTCAGCTACAAGTTACAAAGAACCCATTTCAAGGGCTTAAGCCATGTCCTACCCCAGACCAGTAAATCAGAATCCCGTTGGGCAGAGCCCAAGCATCTGTATTTAAAGCTCCCAGAGCGATTCTAATGAACAGAGTTGAGCAATGAAAGCTCTGGCCCATCATGTTTCAGCCCTCAGGCCTCATACCACCTACCTAAAGAGCATAGACGGAGAGGTCTGAACAAAGTTGGCATTTTATCATCATGGAAGAAATGATGGGGGTGGGGGAAGAGACGACTGATAGGGAAGGAGCAGAGAGTGGTAAGTAAAAATTTAGGGGGCTTCCCTGGTGGTTCAGTGGTAAAGAATCCGCCTGCTAATGAAGGAGACATGGGTTCGATCCCTGATCCGAGGAGATCCCATATGCCACGGAGCAACTAAGCTCGTGCGCCACAACTACTGAGCCTGTGCCCTAGAGCCTGGGAGCCACAACTGGTAAGCCCATGTGCCAAAAATACGGAAGGCTACACACCCTAGAGCCTGTGCTCCCCAATAAAAGAAGCCACCACCACGAGAAGCCCACACACCACACAACTAAAGAGTAGACTTTTGCCGCAACTAGAGAAACTAAATAAATAACAAAACAATGTAGAGGCTCATGTGTGTTTTTCCCCCCCCAAGGATACAGAAAACCTGACGACATGTATTATGCCGATCTGAAATACTAATGCACAAACAACAGGTTTCTGCAGCTTTTCAATGGCTTTTAATAATTACCTTATCCATCAATGTACATACATGTATATATGCACTTAACCAGAAAAACTTAAGATTACTTAAGCATGATACTGTATAATTTCAATAGGTCAAAATGAAAGTGGCTTCCTTATATTATGATTCTTCATAATTGAACAAGTGCATAAATAGCAAATTACATTGCCTTGGAAATGAGTAGGAAATACTGGTTTTCACCAACTTGTGTGATCCACCAACGTATATATACTCTTAACCAGGCACCTTCAAATTACTTAGCCACTGCAATCTGTGATAGGTAAAAATGAACTTTTTTCTTCCTTAAATTGCTGTTCGTAACTGACCAAATAAACAAGCAAAAAATACACAGCCTTAAAGATGAATAAGGAAATAGCTTTATTCTTCAAAACAATATTGTACTGTTTCTTAGAAATCATCTGCTTATCTAGGAAGCCATGCATAAGTAGTATAGAATTTTTCTTTTTCTCTGATCTTGCTTTGAAAACACAAAACTAAACCTACTTAAAACAAACAGTTCCAAATGCTAGCCTATTCATTTTCTCCAAAAAAACTCAAAGGTTAAAAACAGAGTGGTTCTTGGAGTGATCTGCCTGGTCTCTGGCAGAGCGGTGCTTCAAAATCAACACATACAGACCCATCTCTCTCTTATGTGGTAAGAGTTTCAGCAAAACTGTGGGCTCTTTTTATGAACTTACACATACAGCCCAATTCTGTAACAGATCCAATTCCAAAGCATCATGGTATGTCAAGTGACTTCTTTCTTATACAACTTAAAGCTACAGAATAGAAATATAATGTTGTTGTATGTCAATTATACCTCAATAGAAATAAATTAAAATGTTTTTAAAAAGAAGAGCAAATCATAAACTGATGAAGCTGTGCTTTATTAAATAAAAGGCTCTCCTCTCGAAATTTTTAACTAAAAAATCAAATATTTTAAGAAGTAAAAATAAAACCCTACAAGATAGAAACAACTGTTCATAATTATTCACTTCATTAATGTGTTCATACCTTTACTCTATGCTTAGTTGCTCAGTCGTATCTGACTCTTTGCAACCTCACAGACTGTAGCCCACCAGGCTCCTCTGTCCATGGGGATTCTCCAGGCAAGAATACTGGCATGGGTTGCCAGGCCCTCCTCCAAGGGATCTTCCCCACCCAGGGATCGAACCCAAGTCTCCCACATTGCAGGCAGATTCTTTACCGTCTGAGCCACCAGGGAAGCCCAAGAATGCTGGAGAGGGTAACCTATTCCTTCTCCAGATGATCTTCCCGACCCAGGAATGGAACCAATGTCTCCTGCATTGCAGGCAGATTCTTTACCAGCTGAACTACCAGGGAAGCCCTGCTCATACCTTTATAAACATGTATATAAAACACACACATTTTTTAAATTTATTTTTTAATTGAAGGATAATTGCTTAAAGAATGTTGTTGCTTTCTGTCAAACCTCAACATGAATCAGCTATAGGTATATGTATAGTCCCTCCCTCTTAAACCTCCCTCCCATCTCCCGCCCTATCCCACCCCTCTAGATTGATACAGAGCCCCTGTTTGAGTTTCCTGAGCCATACAGCAAATTCCATTGGCTATCTATTTTACATATGGTAATGTAAGTTTCCATGTTACTCTCTCCAAACATCTCACGGTCTTCTCCCCTCTCTCCATGTCCATAAGTATGTTCTCTATGTCCGTTTCTCCACTGCTACCCTGCAAATAAGTTCTTCGGTACCATCTTTCTAGATTCCATATATATGCATTAGTATACAATATTTACCTTTCTCTTTCTGACTTACTTCACTCTGTATAATAGTCTCTAGAAAAATACACATCTTTAATGAAGGTATTCACTTTAAAAAGCAGGGAACATAAAAGCTGTTTCTTAAAAGACTTATTTCATTCTCTAACAGCCAAAGGAGGCTGAAGAAAGGAGCTATGGGAGCTTGACATATCAAATAGGATAAACCAATGTGGGCAGGCTGCAAAAGGCGGAAATGGCAACCCACTCCAGCATTCTTCCCTGGAAAATTCCATGGACAGAGGAACCTGGCAGGCTATAGTCCATGGGGTCGCAAAGAGTTGCCAGCGACTGAGCAACTGAGCACATTAGTCTAAATGGGTGCTCTACAGTAAGGCCCTTGGAGGACCCACACGGGCGTTCGGAGACTGGAGGTCTACCTCATTAGGTGACAGCTGTAAAGCTGGCTCTGAGAGGCAAAGCCAACAGAGGACAGTGGGTCCAGAATCTGATCCTAAAACTTCCTAAAGCATGAGGTGGTTAACTGAGACCAAAACTCTAAGGCTCCTGGACCCAGCATCTCCAGAGCAGGTTCTATCCTTGGCTGTAAAACTGCCTCCCGGGGGGGGAAGGATGAGGGAAGGGATAGTTAGGGAGTTTGGGATGGTCAGGTACACACTGCTCTGTTTAAAACGGGTAACCAACGAGGACCTAGCGTATAGCACAGGGAACTCTGCTCAGTGTTGCATGGCAGCCCGGATGGGAGGAGAGGCTGGGGGGAAGTGGGTGTCTATAGTATGTCTATGGCTGAGTGCCTTCGTTGGTCACCAGAAACTATCATAACATTGCTGACCAGCTATACACCCATACAAAATAAAAATTTGTTTAAAAACTGCCTCCCAAATAACGTTTTAGAGTCACATCTTGAATATGTATGTTAATAGGATCAGTGATTTACGAGGTAAATTATATTCCATGTCATTTTCCTAAGCCGTTTCCAGTCAATTCTGTGAACACTGCATACCTAAATGCCTGTGGTGAATGGCGTAGAGCGTGTCAGATAAACCCATATCAGAAAAGGTATTGTGTTATTTCTCAGGATGCAGATTTGGTAGATTAATAAAATGTCAAAGATTTTACAGAAAAATATAAATATGGTGACTATATATTTTCACAAATTAAAAAATAACAACACAATGATACAGTCTGAAAGAGGCAGGATAAATCAATTACTACCCTAGGAAGCATGCCTTTGAACATAAAACAATAGGGGGAAAAAAGTGAATACAGCAAAGTGTTAAAAACAACGTTTAAATAATCGGATATCCCAAGGAGGGGATATTTTGGATTGCCATTTCAAACTCCCTCCCAAATGAATCCATACCAGGATTTAAAGTAAAGCCTAAGAAGTGAGCATGTCACTTCCTCTTCTTTCTTATTTTGTTTGATGTGACTGTGGAGCCAGTGAACAGTACAAAGATCTAACTGGCAGCCGTAAAAAAGAGGGGAAAAGAAATGGACATCTTGTCAAATTGACTCCTGGGCATTCTGACAACCACAGCTCACAAAATATCACCTTTTCTCCTTTCTTCACTCAACTTCCTTCTAAAAGGACGCTGGCTTAAGACTTCAAGAGGATCCCTCTTCCAGGCTGCCAAACCTTGGGTAGACCCCACTTCCCTCCTCCTTCTTCCAATTAATCCCCGATCATCCTCTTAATCTGTTCAAACATCCACTGTCCCCTTCCCCCAGACTAGATCTAGTCCCTTCCCCTCATATGTTCTTAGAGCTCCTTAACCTCTCCTACAGCGGACTTGCCGTAGTTTGCTTAAGCTTCTGATTAGAGATTTTTCTTCCCCAATTACTTGAATATTGTCCATCACCCCCTAAAGTATGAGCTCCGTGAGACAGGGACCACCGCTGTGGTGTTCAACGTGTAATAAGCATAGTTCCCAGCACAGAATCCTCCACCCAGTGGGTGTTCAACTAAGTCTTTCTGGTTGAATGAATTAATTGGCTATTTGGTGCGTTCATCTAAGACCTCTTTTCATTCTGAAATTCTAAAACTCTCTGTGAGACCTTCCTTACATAATGCTTTCACCTTCGAATAAAAGAGAAAAGATCAGCAGCTGAGTGTTTATAAAAATACATGACTTTTTCCCCTTGTTACTCTTGTTGCAGCTTTCTCAAGATGCAGTTTTTAATCTTTAAGATTACTTATGAATAGCAAGGGGATGGTATGAAAACTCGGGAAAAAGTGATGTCCAGGTCTTGCTGGGAAAACCGTCCCTCTCTAAGGATGAAGAGTGTAGTTGTCTTGTTTAAGGCGACAGACCTAGACCTCCAGTCCAGAACAACATCAAGATATGGGGAGGGCTTCCTTGGTGGCTCAGTGGTTAAGAATCCACTTGCCAATGCAGAGGACATGGGTTCGATCCCTGGCCCAGGAAGTTCGTATATGCTGCAGAGCAACTAAGCCGGTGCCTGTGCTCTAGAGCCTGGGAGCCACAACAAGAGACACCACCACAGTGAGAAGCCCTCACACCGCAACTAGAGAATCGCCCCCGCTCACTGCAACAGAGAAAGCCTGCATGAATCAACAGAGACCCAGCACAGCCAGAAATTTTAAAAAATAAATAAATCTTTTTTAAAAAAGAAAGAAGTGAGGAAAGG
Source organism: Bos indicus x Bos taurus (assembly GCF_003369695.1). Lineage (NCBI taxonomy): Eukaryota > Metazoa > Chordata > Mammalia > Artiodactyla > Bovidae > Bos > Bos indicus x Bos taurus. Next base: position 16,372,243 of record NC_040087.1, on the reverse strand, counting down.
TACACAGACTTCACGCCTTACGCTCATGCCCAAGTGTGGGGCATGTAACCAAATGGCCAACCTCGGCAGACAAGGCAGGGCTCAGTGCCCTCTCTATGCAGAAATCATTGACTTGTTTTAAATTATGGTGACAAGGCAAAGGTCATAAACAACTAACCTGAAGCCAATGTGGCTCGGTGGACACTAAGAAACCATAGGGAAGAGGCTGCTTCTCCCTGGTTCACTCAAGAGGGTTACGTGGCTGGGTACACACAATTACATGCTACACCATTCCTTTTCGTGGGATGAGTGAGTGAGGGGGACACCAAGTTCAAAAGAGAGAAGGACACTGCATTCTGTCCATCTTGCTCAAAAGACATATGTATTCAAACTGTGGCACTGGAGAAGACTCTTGAGAGTCCCTTAGACAATAAGGAGATCAAATCAGTCAATCCTATAGGAAATCAACCCTAAATATTCATTGGAAGGACTGATGCTGAAGCTGAAGCTCCAATACTTTAGCCACCTGATGCAAAGAGCCGACTCACTGGAAAAGACCCTGACGTTGGGAAAGACTGAGGGCAGGAGGAGAAGGGGACGACAGAGGATGAGATGGTTGGATGGCATCACCGACTCAACAGACATGAATTTGAGCAAACTGAAGGAGACAGTGAAGGACAGAGTGAAGGACAGAGAAGCCTGGTGTGCTGCAGTCCATGGGGTCGCAGAGTCGGCCAGGACTTAGCATCTGAACAACAACGACATACAACGTGTAGTAACTTCTCGAAGAACTTAAATCACTAGACCATAACTTCAAGAATTACCAATTGTGACAGATTACGGGGAAAACTAATCTGCCCTTAAAAATCCACTGCATATGGGGAATTCCCTGGAGGTCCAGTGGTTAAGACTCCCCCTACCAATGCAGGAAGTGCAGGTTCAGCCCCTGGGTTCAATCTGGAGAGCTAAGACCCCACATGGTCAGAGTATATCCACCAGCAACTCCCGGAAAGTAACTCATCACCTTCCACTCTAACGATAAAACTAGCACCTCATCTCTTGACTGCTCCAGAAGCACAGGAGAGGCCCTGCCTTCAGCTCTGCTTCAAAACTAACTAGCAGCTGGACTTCCCTGGTGGTCCAGGGGACCTGTGTTCAATCCCCGGTCAGGGAACTAGACTGCACAAGCTGAAAAATAAATAAGCATATTAAAAAAAAAATAATCAGTAGCCTTCTCCCACGGCCAAAGGTCTTCATTACAAAAGGGAACCCCACCTCTCTGAGAACCCCAGGCCTTTGAGCCCTTTCCCACCCCACCCCTCACTTGCACAGAAATTGCTCACCTGATTAGCAGACAAGAAATGACAATCATTTTCCTAAGGCATCTGAGGACATTTCATAACATACTTTGAATAATACTGATAAAAGTGTTTAACATGCCAAACATCATTTAAATGTTTGCGTGAAGAGCAGACGTTTTAAAAGAGAAGGGCTGGGTTACTTCTGACAGAAAATATCTAATGCGGACAGTGTACATAAAAGGTTTGGGGTTTGGGTCTTTCCTTCACCACAGCATCTTTCAGAATCTGGGCAGCATCTGCACAATAGAGGCATTCAGCCATTAAAGTCAACTGAAACATACGTTCTTTCTCTCAGTCATTTCCTCTAAAGTGCAGGCGTGCATGTGTGTGTTTGTGTGTGAGAGAGAGAGAGAGAGTGTGTGTGTTGCTGCAGAGCATGTGGGGGAGTTTGTGTGAGAGCTCTTCCTTTGATCTTTCGAGACTATGCAGAAATCAAAAGTTTTCAAGCTTGGGACCATGTGAGATTCTCTTCTTTTCATTCAGTCCAAGCATCTGGGGGCACTCACAGCCCAACAGGAATAGGGAGATTATAAAGTTCTTCCGAAGCTGACTGTATCGGTTTCTAGCTGCTGCTGTAACAAACTACCACAAACTCAGCAGCTTAAAACAACATACATGTATCTGTTCCCATTTCTGGAGGTCAGAAATCTGAAATGGGTTTTACTGGCCCGCAAACGAAGGAACTGGCAGAGCTGGATTCCTGGCTCATTCCTTGTCTTTTCCAGCTTCTAAAAGCTGCTCATGGCCCTGCATTACCCGAACCTCTGCCTCTGTCCTGCCATATCATCTCCTCTGACTGACCCCACTCCACCAACACCTCCCTTTATAAAGACCTTTGTAATTATGCTGGGCTTACTGGGAAAACCCAACATCATCTCTAGAACTCAATATCCTTAATCACGTCTGCAAAGTCCTTTTCGCCACGTAAGGTAATATATTCACAAGTTTTGGAATCAGGACCTGCACATCTATGAGGGGGTTGATAGCAGTGGGTGGGAGAATGTTATTATCTGACCTACCACATGAACGAGTTACATCTCAGTGTTATTCATGAACGCTTTGGCACTGGGGATTTTCATTCAAAGAAAAATATCATTTCTGCCTACTCATGGATAAGAGTAAGCTGATATCTTTTTGATTCAATGTTTTTCATTATATGTCCTTGGTCACTTCAAACTCCCTTTCTTTGCCTCAGTTACTCTACCTCTAAAATGCAGAAGCACCCCCATTGGATCCAGAAATGGTGAGCACGGCCTGTCTGATGCCTTATAACATTTTATACATTCAGACCAATTAACGGGTATCACATAGCTTCTTACATTCCAGGAGTCACTCAGCAGACAACGTCAACTATCAAGACAACTCTGACATCCAGCAGGTAAGAAATAATGGCCAATGACAAGCCTATAGATGTCACTCGACAAACACTTACTTCCGGCCACAGACTGAGCACCCCAGCTCAGCACCAGACACTAAGGGGAAGACGTAAGACGACAGAGGACCATGCCTCAGAGAGAAAAGAAAATGCACACGGAAAAAAACCAAAGCAGCAAATATCATATGAGAAGTACAAAGGCTTCCCCGGTGGTCCAGGGGTTAAGAATCCACCTTGCAATGCAGGGACAATAACTAATAATAAAATAATAATGATGATAATAAAATAGCAATAGAATTATTAAGTTCTGGAGTTTTCCATTTAATATTTTTGGATCCCAGCTGACTGCATGTAACTGAAAACTAATGAAAACAAAACCTCAGCTATGGGAGATGACTTTAGTCACAGACGCAAAGGGCATCTAGGTGTTAAACACAAACAATAACTGATGTTCAAAAGACAATGTTGGTAACAGTGAGACTGAGAAAAGATTAAAGTGCATGCTACACCGTCCATTTCAACTTCAGAAGATCAAGTATTTCAGAAAGACTTCTACCAAAAACTGTTAAAATCAGAGTTTGGGCATTTGAGTATTTTAATTTTAATACTGAACTTTTTCTTCAACAGCTGGGAGAAAGCTCTGCCGTGTTAGGCAACCCAGGTACCTGCTCTCAAACTTTGCCACTAACTTTGCTGTGTGACTTTCGGGAAGTCACTTCACATCTCTGAGTCTCTATTTCCTCTAATGAGGGAAGTGTTAAGACTAGATCAAATGTAAGATTCCTCCTAGTTCTGCCATGTTATATTTTATGAATGAACTGTCACTATTAAACTTAAAATGGGGCTTCCCTGATAGCTCAGTTGGTAAAGAATCCACCTGCAATGCAGGAGTTCAGTTCAGGCACTCAGTAGTATCCAACTCTTTGCAACCCCATGGACTGCAGCACGCCAGGCTTCCCTGTCCATCACCAACTCCCAGAGCTTGCTCAAACTCATGTCCATCGAGTTGGTGATGCCATCCAACCAGCTCATCCTCTGTCATCCCCTTCTCCTCCTGCCTTCAATCTTTCCCAGCATCAGGTCTTTTGCAATGAGTCAGTTCCTCACATGACGTGACCAGAGTATTGGAGTTTCAGCTTCAGCATCAGTCCTTCCAATTAATATTTAGGACTGATTTCCTTAGGATGGACTGGTTGGATCTCCTTGCAGTCCAAGGGACTCTCAAGAGTCTTTTCCAACACCATAGTTCAAAAGCATCAGTTCTTCAGTGCTCATCTTTCTTTAGAGTCCAACTCACATCCATACATGACTACTGGAAAAGCCACAGCTTTGACTATTTGCAATGCAGAAGATCCCAATTTGATTCCCGGGTTGGCAAGATCCGCTGGAGAAGGGACAGGCTACCCACTTCAGTATTCTTGGGCTTCCCTTGTGGCTCAGCTGGTAAAGAATCCACTTTTAATGCGGGAGACCTGGGTTCAATCCCTGGGTTGGGAAGATAAGATCCCCTGGAGAAGGGAGAGGCTACCCACTCCAGTATTCTGGCCTGGAGAATTCCATGAACTGTATAATCTATGGGATTATGGGATCGCAAAGAGTCAGACATGACTGAATGACTTTCATTTCACTAAACTTAAAACTTGAATTCCAATCACATGTTTTAGTCATTATCATCAGAGATACTTTGTTTTTGCCTCCTAACAAGAAATGTAAGATTTTTAGACAGCAAGGAAACTGAAAGAAAAAAGAAAACTCAAAGGTCAAAACTCTTCAAATCTCTCCTTAAAGAATTTATCGCATGAAGAAATACCCTACTTCCCCATCAGGATGTTTAGAAATCAGTCAAAAATTTCCAATAAAAATATTTACAAGCACATAATGAGGAATAATATCCTTATGATTATTTTTTTTCTTATGATTATTTAAAAAAAGAAAAAGAAAGAAGGCTGAGGGGAGGGAGGAAGGGGAGGCGGGAGAGGAAGGAGCACTGGGAAAAGAAGGGGAGAAGGGAGGAGGGGAAAGAAGGGGGAGGGGGGTCCCTCGTCCTCAGCACACAGAGCCTCTGAACATAAAACACTCCACAATTTCTGTATGTCTGCTCCTGCAGGACCCAAATATGTTTTCCAAGTGGCTATGAAGGGATAAAAGGCACAAGAATGCCGTAAAATAAATACATAAAGTAGCATGGAAAGAACCCATTATTGTTCCAGAGTCAGGAAGCTTTGGAGCCCAGCCCAGGAAAACATTCTGTAACCTAAGGTGTGCCCTTCCAAGTCTTGGCCATTTGTTTATAAAGGACTCAGAGATAATTCCAGACACGTGTGTTTTTTATGTCAATCCAACTTTCCTGAGCAAAAAAAAAAAAAGTGCTTTAAACTCAGAAGAGTTGAGACTTGAAAAGGGTAGGTTGGAATTACAACTTCCACACATTTCTGGGTGCTGCTTTGTGCCAAGAAAGCAGAGTAAGCCTTTCTTATCTAAGAAACAAATGGGTCGATTTCTTGTTTAGAAGCAATAAATTTTTCAGCATTTAAGTATATCCCAAATATTGCATGGGACATACTTAAACTAAACACATGTTTCCTTGTTTCACTAAAATTCAAATTTAACTCTGGCATGGGACATAGTTATACCAGAAAATTTCATTGTTTGTATGAGATTCAAATGGGATGAGGTGTCCTGAAATTTTTTTTTTTTTTTATGGCCAAATTTGGCAACTCCTTCCCCAATCCTTTCACTATTCCTCCATGGTAGTCTGCAATACAAGAATAAAAAGTAGTTACTGCCAGTGAAACAAACAGGGAGGCAGGATCAATGAGCTGGTTAGAAAAATAAATGAATAAATAAAATTTCAACAGTAGCAAGGTCAAACGATTTTAGACGTAATCCCTGTAATCACTCCTGGCCTCCAAAATCTCAATCTCATGGAAATTAAAGGGCTTCCTATAACTATTTAAAACAAACAAGGCCCTGGGGTCTGCAGAACATAACCTCTTTGAATATCAAATCATCTGATTAAAAAGCTGAAAATAGAAAGTGTTTTCAAATGCTTAAAATTCACCAATACTTAAAAAGTTTTCTAAGGCAATTAACTAGGTTGTCTATGGCAGATCGAATTTTCAAATTTGTTGATGGCACTCAGTGTTGGGCTTCCCTGGTGTCTCAGATGGTGAAGAATCTGCCTGCAGTGAGGAAGACTGGGGTTCAATCCCTGGGTCAGGAAGATAACCTGGCGAAGGGGACGGCTGCTCGCTCCAGTATTCCTGCCTGGAGAATTCCAAGGATAGAGGAGGCTGGCGGGCTATGGTCCACGGGGTGGCAAAGAGCTGGACACAACTGAGCAACTAACACTTTGACACTGTCATTCAGTGTTAGCACCCAGCACTTTCCACGTCCATTACTCACTCTGGTGACACAAATGGATCCCCAGCTCCACCCCAAAGTCTTTTGCTGGACACAGAACACCTCTGCGGACCTCGGCCTTAGAAACCCACGTGGGTTATGTAAGGTGGGTGGCTGATAGAAAGAGAACGGGGATTGACAGAAGATTTCAGGGAAGACCTGAGGCAGGGTCAGAGGAGGAAACTGGATGGGTTCCCAACACCTCAGATCTCTGCAGTGCGGCTTTGTTCCTCCTTGAGTGATCACATACCCGAGCCCAAAACACAAAGCCACGCCCAAAGAGGAGGAGTCAGGAGACTGTCCGCATCTCTGTTTGATGCCAGTAATGAAAAAGAAGGAGCCTCCTGCCTCCTAGACCATGGGAAGTGCAAGAGGTACAAATCATTTAAAAGATGGAGCTGCAGAATGCAGACATTCTGTTATAAAAATACAGTCATTTAGGGACTTCCCTGTGGTCCAGTGGTTAAGAATCAACCTTGCAATGCAGAGGACATGGGTTCAATCCCCGGCTGGGAAACTACTGATAAGGTCCCATATTCCTCAGGGCAACTAAGCCTATGTGCCACAACTTGAGAAAAGCCTGTGCACCCCAATGAAGACCCAGGATGGTCAAACAACAACAACAACAACAAAGCCATTTATTCATCAAGATAAGACTATTTAAATTTATTTAAATTTACTTACTTATTATTAAAGAACTGAGCAATGCCTATCAATAACCGACCTTCTGATAATGCAGAATTTCAGCCTAATATCCAGAGAAGCACACTAAGGGATCAACAGTAATGTCCTTTGATTAAGAAACCATAATGATATTGAATGCTTTCTGGGTGCCGTCATAGTGCTGAGAGCTTTGCATAAATTTACCTCATTCAATCTTCATCACATGCATATGAATTTTCTTTTAAAAAAAAAAGTATTCTTCTATTTAATCTCATAGGAAGACTAAGTGCAAGAAGTAAGTAGCTTGTCTAAGGTTCCAGACACAGTAAACTGAGGGGATAATTCAGATCCTTGGTGGACCAATCCGAGACCCAAACTCTTAACCCTGAGCAGACACCCCGTCCCAGAGTCAATGTGTTCTGGGTGGTAATCATGACACTACCACTGACAGAGGAAACGGAGGAAACACACTTAAATGTCTCAGACTCTCAGTTACACAATGAAACTAGATCATCTTCAAAGACTTCCCACATCCAGAATCCAGGCTCTACTCAATTTGATCCCCAAATTCATTGGATTCAAATTATTGGTTCAGCAGTACTAGTCACATGTCATCTTCCTGACACCTTTAAGGAGTGAAGAGGTTAACCCTTCCTCAAGGCTACACAGCAAGAACAGAAAGAAATGAGACACAAATTCCGATCTTTTGGATCCACATTCAGGAGCAGTCACCATTAAACCACAGCTGGATCCATCATCTCTAATTTACATGACAATGGTGCAAACTGGTCAACATAAAACATCCAACCTACAAATCCAAACACAACACACCAGCTATCAATTCCCAGGTTTATCTAACAGACTCTTTCCTCCCAGGAAAAAAGGAAGTACATGAAAACTCTGACTCACAGCTGGATTTCAAGAGTTGGAGCAGTGCTGATGCCATGATGCAAGCCTAGCTTATGGCCCTAATGTCCTAGGCCCTGTGACCTTGCCAGGAACCTGCCACTCCATGCCCCAGCCCCAAACAGCGTGACAGTCCTACTGGACCTTGACAGGAGGAAAACAAACTCAACAGGGCTGGGCTTGACAGGTACTGGAGGGGGGGGCCACCTGAACACTGCCACGGAAATCCAATTAGCCTTAAGGTTTTGTGATACCTCATATGGAGCCAAGCCCCACCTAGATTTAAAAGGACTGGATAAGAAAATTCAGATTGCAAGAGGACACTGAATCAACCTTAAGGGACAAGTCATTTAACTTTTTAAAAGCCTCTATTTACCTATGATCAATGAGATAACTATTAACCATTCTCCTGTATTCACTACCACATTTTAAAATGTTTCTAATCTTACTTTTTCTTAATTTATAAGGGTCTTTTGCTCCAGTATGCCTCAAACATAAGTTTTCACATACAGGCAGTCTCCATCTCCCAAACAAGTTGCCCCCCAGGTCATACCACATTATTTCTTATTGTCCATAATTCTGTTTTCTGCAGGGAGGAAGAAAAAGCACTGGAGAAAAAAGAAGACAGAGAATGAAGAGACTCTACCAGATGTGAGGCTGATGCATTTTCTCCACCCAAGTCACCATGCTAAGGACTGTTGATAACAGAGAAACCAGACACAGCACCTCTGCTCAGAGTATCCACGAAGTAAATGATCGTAGGCAATTACAGATGATTGCAGGTGACGCAAGCAATTCCTAGCGGCCAGGAACTACACTTTGGAGGGCTAGAGTGGGCTGACACATGATCTCCTTCCTGCTGAGTCTTCCTCTGGGAATCCTGCCCTTGCCCCCAGGTATAAAGCTGTTTCTATGGAAAGTCCGATCTGCTCTGAGAGTCCCACCTCCTGTGGAGCAGCGCCTGCGCAGGTAAAACTGAATGTACAGCCAGAGCCGGATGATGTCGACAATCAAAGTGCTTTAAGGGACTGACAGCATCCCACAGCAACAGGCTGTCAGTCACCCGCAGAAAGACTGGCTACTGCTGTAGAATACGAATAGCAAAGGTCTATGGCGCCAGGGCTCAGTGTCTGCCAAATTGTACGACAAGATAAATCAATTCAGTGACTGGCATGTTATGTAAAGAAAATGAAAACGTATATCCTTAGGAAGACCTGTATGCCCTACAACAAGTACTTTAGGTTCACTTGTGTGTGAAACTGGTCAGGACATACAATGACAGCTTGGAAAACTCAACTTGGGGTAAGTTGGGGCAGCAAATGAGACCCAAGAAATGGCAAACAAAAATGAATTAAATACTTCCTTTAGAAGGGCTGACCATACAGTTCACAGTCTGGACTCTATTATTCTTGGCCCGATGGAATCCAACTATCTGAGAAAACTACTGGAAAACACCTGAAAGATTTCAAATGCAGGTGTTTAGAAAGCACACACAAAGGATCGCATCAAGTATTAAAAGACAGGAAGCCACATGCCCAAACCATAAAGATACTCCTAGAAAACAACTGTTTATGCTTCTACGTTTAAGAGCCTGGTGGTGCAGACAATGCATGCTGAAGAAAAGCATGCAGATGGCCGCCTGGGAATGCCACAGAGATAAACATCACATGGGCAATGTCCTAGTGTGGGGAAGCAGAATGGAATAATTTTTTAAAGCACCAGCATATTTTATATTTAATATAACTAACACATGAACACATTTAACACTGGGTTACGTTTATAACTGTGTGTGTGTGTCATTCGCTCAGTTATGTCTGACTCTGTGTGACCTCATGCGATGTGGCCCACCAGGCTCCTCTGTGCATGGGACTCTCTAGGCAAGAATACTGGAGTGAGTAGCCATTCCCTTCTCCAGGGGATCTTCATGTCCAAGGGATCCAACCCGGTTCTCCTGCATTGCAGGAGGATTCTTTACCATCTGAGCCACAGGGAAGCCTTGGGAAACGCTGGGATCCGTTTACTAAAATTCTCTTTTAAATCTATTAAACGTGTGCCTTTCAATAGTTAAAGTGAACATTTTTATGTTTTTGAGACAGCCAAGGAGCTAAAAAGAAAAGTATCATAAATCTTTTCCAACTTCAATATGTATCTCCATGACAACACAGCTCAACGGACTTCACGGTCACTGGCATTCCTTTTATGGAAGTTCACTGAACATCTATTAGGCATCAGTCACAGTTCCACAGTAATACAAGGTAACCTGGTTCCATCAGGCTCATTTTCACCCTACATAGGAGAAAATTCTCATGACATTCGATCTGGCAATAATTTCTTCAATATGACACCAAAATCAATGGAAACCAAAGAAAAAAATAGGTAAACTGTACTTCATCAAAACCAAAAACTTTCTTACCTCAAAGTGTACTATTAGCAGAATGAAAAGGCAACCCAGGAGATGAGAGAAGATATGTCATATTCATTTATCTGCAAAAGGTTAATATTCGGAGTATATTAAAAAAAGAAAACTACAACTCAACAACAAACACAACAAACCGATTAAGAAATGGGCAAACGGACATTTCTCCAAAGAAGATACACAAGTGGCCAAACACACACATGAAAACACGCTGCTGCTGCTGCTAAGTCGCTTCAGTCGTGTCCGACTCTGTGCGACCCCATAGACGGCAGCCCACCAGGCTCCCCATCCCTGGGATTCTCCAGGCAAGAACACTGGAGTAGGTTGCCATTTCCTTCTCCAATGTCTGAAAGTGAAAAGAGAAAGTGAAGTCACTCAGTCGTGTCCAACTCTTAGCGACCCCATGGACTGCAGCCCACCAGGCTCCTCCATCCATGGGATTTTCCAGGCAAGAGTACTGGAGTGGGGTGCCATTGCCTTCTCCGAAAACATGTTCAACATCCCTAATTATTCAGTCAGTTCGGTTCAGTCAGTTCCGTCGCTCAGTCATGTCCGACTCTTTGCGACCCCATGAATCGCAGCACGCCAGGCCCCCCTGTCCATCACCAACTCCCAGAGTTCACTCAGACTCACGTCCATCGACTCAGTGATGCCATCCAGACATCTCATCCTCTGTCGTCCCCTTCTCCTCCTGCCCCCAATCCCTCCCAGCATCAGAGTCTTTTCCAATGAGTCAACTCTTCGCATGAGGTGACCAAAGTACGGGAGTTTCAGATTTAGCGTCATTCCTTCCAAAGAAATCCCAGGGCTGATCTCCTTCAGAATGGACTGGTTGGATCTCCTTGCAGTCCAAGGGACTCTCAAGAGTCTTCTCCAACACCACACTTCAAAAGCATCAATTCTTCGGCACTCAGCTTTCTTCATAGTCCAACTCTCACATCCATACATGACCACTGGAAAAACCATGACCTTGACTAGACGCACCTTTGTCGGCAAAGTAATGTCTCTGATTTTCAATATGCTATCTAGGTTGGTCATAACTTTCCTTCCAAGGAGTAAGCGTCTTTTAATTTCATGGCTGCAGTCACCATCTGCAGTGATTTTGGAGCCTAAAAAAATAAAGTCTGACACTGTTTCCACTGTTTCCCCATCTATTTCCCATGAAGTGATGGGACCAGATGCCATGACACTAATTATTAGGGAAATGCAAATCAAAAACACAAAGTAACACACATTGGCAAAGATGTTGAGAAACTGGAACAATTGAGCACCGCTGGTGGGGGCAGCCACAATGGAAAACAGCACGCCAGTTCCACAGAAAGCCAAAAAAAAGAATCATCATATGACCCAGCAATTCTATTTCTGGATATATCCAAAGAAGTGAAAGCAGAGATTCACACAGATATTTGTACGCTCATATTCATAGCAGCATTATTCACAAGACTCAAAAGGTGGCAGCAACTCAAGCGTCCATCAACAGGTGAAAGACAAAATGTAGTGTACCTAGCTGAGGGAATATTACCCAGTCTTAAAAAGGAAGGAGATTCTGACACATGCTCCAACTTGGATGAATCTTGAAGACATTGTGCTACGTGAAACAAGCCAGTCACAAGAAAATACTATATGATTTCACTTCCATGAGGTATTTATAGAGAAGTCAGATTTACACAAACAGAAAGTAGACGGTGCTTTCTTAGGTTGGAGAGGTGGGGAGACTGGAGCATGTGTATGAGCTTAGTTGCTCAGTCGTGTCTGACTCTTTCCGACCCCATGGATTATAGGCTCCTCTGTCCATGGAATTTTCCAGTCAAGAATACTAGCGTGGGTTGCCACTTCCTTCTCCAGGGGATCTTCCTGACCCAGGGATGGAACCCATGTCCTGACCCAGGGATGGAACTCCTGCATTGGCAGGTGGATTCTTTACCACTGAGCTACCTGGGAAGCCGAGGAGAATGGAGCGTTAGTATTTAATGGCTACAGAGGTTCAATTTTGCAAGATGAAAATAACTTTGGAGACTGGTGGCATGACAACATGAATATACTCAGCACGGCTGAGCTGTACACTTAAAATAGTTAAGATGGTAATTTTTTAATGTATTTTACCAAGTTTAAATAAATAAATATATATATAATCTCTGGGGGCTTTGTGCACCACAGTGTTACCCATGATTCTGGGTGCAGAGAATAACTTTTCAAGTGTCCTGAGGCAGGCCGAACCTCAGGCTTCACAGCTGCACACACTTCCTTTCCCAAAAGCCCATCCAGGAAGTTCTGAGTCTTTAATTCATTGTCTAACCAAACAGCCTCACAAAACCATTTCCTCAAAACACAGAAAAGGGCCATTTTGTGTCTTTTTTTTTTATTTCGGGGGTGGGAACGGGGTGTGAGACTATGAAAGAAAAAGTCCTAGGGAGGCTAAAAAGGCAGACAACTTTTTCCCTTGAATTTTCTGAAATCTGTGTCTTTTAAGAGCTGGTAGCATATCATCCATTCCGATGCAAAAGCTTCCAAAAATATGCAACCATCTCCCTCCCCTAGACAGACAAGTTTCTGTTTTGCCTATTTTCACTCTGATTGTACACTGAACTGGGGAACCATGGCTACAAGACGACCAGAGGAAACCACCCCAGAGATGCTCAAAAGAGGCCATTTTACACATAAAGAAATAGCGGTGTTTCTTGAAACTGGGGAGGAAAGAAGGCACTAGATACTGACTTTGAAACTGCCTCAAAAACTGTGAAGTTGGAATTCTGTTGTGATTTTACCATACCTGTGGTTCTGAACCAGCACACCAACATCTATCCACACTTACAGTGATAGACCAACTATAAAATGGTATCAAGAACCTTGCAGAGGGACTTCCCTGGTGGTCCAGTGGTTAAGAATCACCTTGCAATGCAGGGGACACGTCTTAGAGCTCTGGTTGGGGAACTAAAATCCTACACGCCTCGGAGCAACTAAGTCCGAGTGCCGAAACTATTGAACCCAGGAACCTCAACTAGAGAGTCTGTGTGTGCCAATGAAAGCTCCCGCATGATGCAACGAAGATCCCGCATGATGCAACGAAGATCCCGCATGACGCAACTGATAACTGACAACGCCAAACAAATCAATAAGCTTTTCTAAATGGTCTACATCAAAAAAAAATAAATAAATAAAAAAAAAAGAACCTCCTCGAGGTTCCCAGAACTTTGGGTGCTGTTGATGAGGTCATATGGTTTATGATCGGACTACATTCATATAAATTTTAGAATTAACAGGGCAGCAGGGGAAGGAGAGGAGCTCCTACATATACCTAATCCTCTGTATGCGTGGTAGTTCTGTTCTAGAAAAATCACCTTGAACACTGAATTACCAAATACCAAACTATTATCACCGGAGGACTCAGAAGGACTAGGCTCCTTGAATACCACATCTCTGAGCATCACATTTTAGTTAACTGATCTTGTTTTATATGTGATTCGGTTTAAAAACATCTTATCTGATATATGATGCTGATTCCTTACCACTGAACTCACAGCCAACAGCACTATTTTGGAGTACAGATTTGGGGACCATAAATAAATCTCAGCAAGCAGGAGAATTCACAAAGAGAATCCTTGAATAAGGAGCATCCACTATATTAGCCAGGCTTCCCTGGTGGCTCACTGGCAAAGAATCCACCTGCCAGTGTAGATGAGGATTTGATCTCCCCTAGGTCGGGAAGATCCCCTGGAGCAGAAAATGGCAACCCACTTCAGTGTTGCTGCCTGGAGAATCCCCGTGGTCAGAGAAGCCTGGCTGCCTACAGTCCATGGGGTCGAAAAAAAGAGTCGGACACGGCTGAGCGACTGAACAACAATAACAACTGTATCAGCCAACTTAGGAACGTTCCTAGTCTTCTGGTGATAAATACAAGGTCTTTCAACATATTAATGGTGGCCCTTATAAAAGTCATTTGAAAGACTTCGCTTGTAGTTCAGTGGCTAAGACTCTGGACTCCCAGTGGAGAGGGCCTGGGATTCAATCCCTGGTCTGGGAACCAGGTCCTGCATGCCTCGACTAAGTTGGCATGCAGAAACTAGAGACCCCACATGCTGCAACTAAGACCCGGCACAGCCAAACAGATAAATAAATACATTTGAAAGTCACCTGAAAATTCAGGTGTTCTGACCTGCATATACGTCACACACCTGACTGCCTGCCAGAGGCAGTGACAATGCTCCCCTGGTTCCCTCAAGTTCAGCAGGCCAAGCAAAGCACCGATCACTGGACCTAACAGTCTGCCCACCAGCATCTACCGCCACCACGTCTGAGGGACTCTGATCCAATCACCAGCCGCCTGTCTGCCCACAACGGGATTTCCCACCGTCTCCAGCAGGCACACCCTCAAAATCACTCCCTTTGTCTATTCATGCTTCAAAGTTTCCTCTGAAAATAACTCCCAGTTAGAATTCGCTGGCGTTCTTTCACACTCCAACAAAGATATCTCTGTTGTTTGGGATATTTCATTTCCATACATATGCTTAAGACAAAACTCAAGATTAAAAGATGCCCAGTTTTTTCCTATTTACTCTTCACAGCCACACCACGTGTCTTCCATCAAAAAAAAATGGAAATCTACAACAGACAGAACTAATTCAGGCTCCTTGCGAAATAACACGCGATTTTTTATCTCTCCAAAGTAATGACTCTAAACTGAGCATCGTCGTACCAGACTACACCAAGCTGTGCTGCCTCTGAGGTTGAAAATTTTCAGGGGGCATAAGACAGGGTCACGGTATTTCTTCAGAGCCGCAGGTAAAGTATAAAATTCACCAGCCCAATAAATGTAAGAACTCAAGACTTTCTTCAGAAAAGAAACCCATGCTTCTGTCTCAACCCCTGGGCTTCCCTTGTGGCTCAGCTGGTAAAGAATCTGCCTGCAATGTGGGAGACCTGGTTCGATCCCTAGGTTGGGAAGATCCCCTGGAGAAGGGAAAGGCTACCCACTCCAGTATTCTGGCCTGGAGAATGGGTCACGGAGACAACTGAGCAACTTTCACTTTCACTTCAATACCCCCACCCCCATCACCACTGTTCAGTTTTCAGCTCCGCCCCCTTACAGTCACACTAAAAAAGGAAGCCCAGGTCTCCAAAACTTCTGCTTTTTAAAAAATCTCAAAACCCGTTACTTCTTTAAAGTCTTTTCTTCAAACAAAATTCACCTTCATTCTATTCCTGTGGAATCTAATAAATCATTGGTCAGGAGAAGATGAAGTCTCTCAAAAAGCCTAGAAGGAGAAAATGACATCCTGTTTCCAATAATCAACAATTTGACACACCTCACGGGAGAAGTTACGCTGGTTTTTAGAGTCTTTTCTAAAGTTGTTTAAAGACTTTTTCACATCACAACTAGAAAATCTTTTTTAAACTTTTTATTTTATACTGGAGTAGAGCAGTAAAGCAGACAATGTTGTGACGGTTTCAGGTGGACGGCTAAGGGACTCAGCCATACACAGACACGTTTCCATTCTCCCCCAAACCTCCCATCCAGACTGCCACATTATACGGAGCAGAGCTCCCTGTGCTGCACAGTGGGTCCCTGTTGATTATCCACTTTAAAAAAGCTTTTGACGTGTACACCTGTGGCGGATTCATGTTGATATATGGCAAAACCAATACAATATTGTAAAGTAAAAAATATATATATAAATAAAAAATTAAATTATTAAATTTTAAAAATAATAAAAATAAAAAAGCTTTTGAGCATTAAAGTGATGACTTACTATTTTAAAGACATGCTTATTCTTACTTTCCCCCTTTAACATCCCCTTTCCTACATAAAATATTCAAAGAAAAATTGCTGAGCCATAGTTTAGCTTTCACGATTTTGCCCGTCACCAGCAAAATTCTGTGTCTGGATCAACCAGTATGTGCCTAGGGCTTTTCCTGTTCTTTTTGTTTCCTTGAGTCAATTCCTGTCAGGTCCAAACACTCCAAAAATAGAGAATTTTGGACATAGGAATTCACCTTGAGTCATAGCAGGAACCCCGCTTTCTCTCCTGAGTTCACCAATAAAAACAAACGAAATCTGAAATTACATCTAAAGCAAAAAGGCAGGTGAAGTTTCAAGTGCACGTGTGGCTTCAGCACCAGCTGGGGATGTTCAGGCAGAACGGACGTCAGTGATAAACCTCAGAGAACAACAAGGGCTGCTTTGCAGCCATCCCGTGTCCTAGGTGAAAATGCTGACTCGAATCTAAAAGCGGATCCCAGTTGCTTCCTACCTAATCCGCCTGTGCAATGTGGAGAGAGACACAACCTGGACCAGAATGCAGAAATGGGATGGAGACACAAAGCGGGTCTTTGGAGAGGGAGTGAGCGTGTTACACAACTGGGGGCAGCCTTGCAGGCAGCACAATCATGGGGAAAGCTACGGCTCCTCCTCACAGCTGGTACCAGGCCCAGTCATCCTCTTCGCTCCCCAGACAGAGAAAACGTGTTCCATTCACTCCCATCTGCCATAAGGGAATACGGTTATATGGTTCTTATGGAGGCTGGGGGAGTTGAGAGAGCACAACTAGAAAAGATCAGAGATGGTATATTAAACCTACAGTGAACTGGGTTGGGGGGGGCGGGGCGGCAAACCCAAAAATAATCATCATGAAGACTGTAATTAAATGAAGACTACAAGTTTAGAATAAGGTTGGGAGAAAACTCAGAAACTGCACAGCTAGAGGAAGTTAATGCAGCAATACTGAGAACAGTATGAATGGGACTCAGATAAAATCTGTTGATGAGACTTTCTTGCCCGCTGTGGACTGGGTGGCCACAGAACCTGGAGGCAAACAGGTTTTCCGAAATGACACTCTTGTTATTTGATCTCATTACAGTCTTCACGTTTCAGACAAGATATGTTTTATTTCTAAAAGGTGCCAACTTGAAAGTAGGGCTGTCTTTTTTAGAATGTGCAGCCGCATGATTTGGTGATTTTATTATTCATCAAAGCTAAGGGAAGCAGTCACTTATGAAGTCCTATGGACTAATTCAGTCAACTTGAGAAACGTGAAATATTAAATTCTCCTGTAAACTCTGCTGGAAGTCAGCTCTCCCTCTACCTGGCCCATGGCCCTAAGCATTCTCAGCCTCAAGGAGAGAGCACGATAGTGGCTTTAAACCAAAGGGTCTTTACTTCTCTGGGGAGATTTTTTAAAAATCACTTGCTATTCCATCAGGATCCCTTCCCTAAATTTTTCTCTGGGTAAGTAGCACGCGTCAGATAACAAGGGTCCCATACTCATCCTATGATTTTCTTAAAAGCCTCATCCGTAAATATACTTCTTGAACAATTCCCTATTAGCTTGGAAATTTACGACATCCTGTGCTTATTTTGCTTAACTGTTAAATGCAGACTTTCCACTTTTTTCCCTGAAATGAAGGAGGGGTCCAGTGCCAAACAGTAAGACTATCCAGGCAAGAGAGGAGAGTCGGTGAATGTCTCGACTTGCTCCCTGGAGTCAGACTGCCTAGGTTTAAACGACAACGCCGCCACTGGCTGGCTGTGTGATCTTGGTCAGGTTAATTAAACTCTCTGTGCGTCCGTGAAGATACTAATAGCCACGACCTCATGGGATTCCTGTGAGAATTAAATGGGTAAACTAAATATGTAAAACATTTACAACTGTTTCTGTCATATGGTAAATACTAGAAGCGGGTTAGATCATCATCATTATCAAATTCTATATCATTTGAAGTTATACTACTTAATTCATAATATCTTTATATTTTACCATGTCAAATTAAAATCAGCTTTATGCAGGCATATCTCTAGGAGACATGTGGGGTTCAATTCCAGACCAGTACAATAAAGCATATACCACAAAAGTCACAAGTTTTTTGTCTTCCCAATGCACACAAAAATTATGTTTATTCTATCCTGTAGTCTATTAAGTGTGAAATAGCATTGTCTTAAAAATGTGCATAACTTAATTAAAAATAATTTATTGCTAAAAAATGATAACCATTATCTGAGACTTCAGTGAGTAAGAATCTTTTTGCAATAGTAACATCAAAGATCACTGATCACCATAACAAACATAATAATAACGAAAGTTTTAAATACAGTGAGAATTACCAAAATGTGACACAAAAACACAAAGGAACAAATGCTAAAAATGTGCTCATAGACTTTTCTCGGAGCAGGGTTGCCACAAACCTTCAATCTGTAAATAAATCAAAAGCAGTAACATGAGGTATGTGCAATAATAGATGATAAAAATACCTAATCATTATGGTGAGCCAACTGAACCAAAACTACGACAATAAACAAGTACAAAATCAGAGCAAGGTGAGTTTACATTTCAAAAGGGCAGGAGTAGAAGCTGATAGGGGTTGGGAGTGATATATGGTTTCCCAAGGAAATCCCATGCTTCCCTGGTGGTTCAGATGGTAAAGAATCCGCCTGCAACTCAGGAGACCTCGGTTCGATTCCTGGGTTGGGAAGATCCCCTGGAGGAGGGCATGACGACCCACTCCAGTATTCTTGCCTGGAGAATCCCCATGGACAGAGGAGCCTGGAGGGCTACAGTCCATAGGGTCGCAAAGAGTCGGACATGACTGAGCCACTAAGCACAACAAGGAAATCCCATGCTCCCTAGACTTGATACAGTGGCAGCGCTGGCCTGACCTCAGGGCCTCACCAGCTACAGAATGGTCCCCACCAGGGTCATGTTCCTGGCAGGGCCGCAGGCCTCAGGTGCCCCCTGCAAAAGCACAGGTGTGCCCACTGGCTCCCAAGGCAGCACCAGAAAAACTAGCCATTTGGATCAACCGGCAGAACCAGCTTCTTCAGAACACGGCCTCACTTATCTGAGATTATGCTTAATTCAGACCACAATAATGATTCACCAAAGTCACTTTGGTTTCTCCTGGTTCTAAGATCCAGCAACTCTCTGGGCCGACTTTTCATTTCTGCCTTTCTATTTTGAGCATGACCTAGTCAGCTACCAAGTACTGAGATTCCCAGAAATGTTTGAAGAATGGCATCTTCCACTTAACTACATCTGTCTCATCAAATTCAGGTCTTAGGAGGATGAAAAAATAAGTAAATAAAGCAAACCCCTAAAGTAAAGTAAACCCCTAAAGGAAAAACAAACATCGCTGTTCCAATTCTCATTGAAAAAGTGTTTGAAAATACATTGATAAACTTTCATATTACATAAATGTAAGTCCAGAACATTGTTTAATTTTTCTAATGACTTGAATTCTAAATAAACTTTCTGAGGCTTTTAAGAGAGCTATAAATATAGAGTTAGCAATTCAGAGAAGGATGACAGTATTTCCAATTTGGAAGGAAACAAGAAAGGCTATTTGGGGGCACAAGTCTCAAAAAGGACTAGAGAATCTGAGGAGATGGCAACTGGAGGCAGGTTAGGGGTTAGGGATCAGAGGTTAGAGTTAGCCTTAGGATGGTGGGGCGGGGGGCTGAGGGCACAAGAACTCAAGTGATGAGGGAACTTCAGGTGGAGCAAAGACACAGACTTAGGGAAGCCAGAACTCCAGCATCGTGTTCAGCACAACTGGTCCAATGCAAGCAGGAAGGGGAGTCTGAGTTTCGAAAAGCTGAATAGGGCCAGATCACAGGGAGCCTCAGAGGACCCACCAAGGAGTTTGAACTTTAGCCCACGTGCAGGAGGGAGTCACCAGAGGTTCTTCAGCTCTAAGACCAGGGATTGGGAAGAGGAAGGATGTGATCGAATGAGTGGTTTTGAAAAATAAAACTGACAAATGTCAATAGAGAGTAATGTTAAGTACCATTTGTAGCATACTTGCTCAATGCTTGATGGACTCTAACAATTTAATCTCATTTTATAGATAAGAAAATGAGACTCTGAGGATTAAAATATCCAGATCATAGTGACTCCAGAGTCCTGCACTGACTGTCACAGGGAACCCTCATGTCCCTATGGAGGGCACAGTGTCCCTCAAGGTACAGAGCAAGTAACAGAGCTCTTCCCTCCCGTGTCCTGCCTATTCTGAACTGGAAGGGTAAATCCAGGAATGAAAGAGATAGAACGACAAAGTGCCATGGACCACCAGGACACATCACAGGCATCACATAACTGGTGGCTCAGTCTCTAAAGAATCCGCCTGCAATGCAGGAGACCCAGGTTCGATCCCGGGGTCAGGAAGATCCTTCAGAGGAAAGTATTCTTGCCTGGAAAATCCCATGGACAGAGGAACGTGGCGGGCTACAGTCCACGCAGTCGCAAAGAGTCAGACGTGACTTAGTGACTAAACCACCATTGCCAAGTGATTAACTGAGGATACAATCTCCCTAAAACTGCTGCCTCTGAGCTGTGGCTCACTCTGAAACAGAAACACTCCTGTTTATAATATAAATTAGCAATCCCAAATCAGGAGACCTTCATTCTCCACTTATGTGAGGCTTTGACGAAATCGATGATACTCTTTAAAAATTTATCCAACAAAAAATTAAAAAAAAAAAACAAACTTTTAGATACAAAAAAAAATGTCCATCCAATGGGTGCACACCAGTCGAAAGTTTTGAGCGGCCTCATCATGGCACTGCTGCATTCAAAGCAAGGACTGAGCCACGAACAGCCCGGCTGGGTGGGAACTGTGCCTATTCTGACAGTTTTTAAAACAAGAGTCTATTTTTGATTCAAATACCACAAGATGCTGGGGAAGCCTTGAAAATCAGGGACAGTTTTCCCCCAATTCCATCCAAAGTTCAAGAAGGACTCCATGGAGAAGACTTATGCTACCAACAGATGACTGAACTCCTCTAATCTCTCAAATTATCAATATTATTTTCCTTGACGTTAGCCTAATGACTGAATGGAAAATACAAGTATTCTTAGAGAAGAAAAAGTGCAATAAAAGAAGACATCCCAGGCTGCAGTCCCCTGTGAGCCTTCATGTTTTTCAAAGAACATTTGCCTTCAAATTCTTACCTGAGAACAGGAATTAATATATTTCTGGCCTAAAGGGAAAGGTCTTGCCCTGCTGGTTTTCTCTGGCCCCGTTCAGCTCTAAGAACTCAATTTTTTATATACATATATTATACACTTGCTAATTTATAAGAAGGAAATGAAATGGCTTTGTGACTTCATACTTAAGAAACAGACATTGAAGCAAAAGTTCCAAATGAAAACTTGTAAAATGAGCTTTGCTTAGTTGTCCATTGATTAACACACATCAGCATAAAGAATGAAACTACTAATCTTAATTCTGAATTTCACTTATGATAAATATATGCTAAATTTCCTGTACATTCCCTCTTAGAACCACGCATCCAGATGAATCCAAAGAGATGCATGCTTCTAAGGACTCAAATTTAATTAGGTTTGGGAGACTAAGAACTCTGTAATATCCTGACTCCCTTCTTAACTGCCTTCTGGAACCTGGGGCCTAGCCTGGAGCCCTCGCTGAGAAAACAATATTTCAAAGTGAAAGCCAAAAGCCACCTTTCCTATTGATCAAGTGCACATTCAGATAAATCTTCCTTCGAATTTGATTAAAGTATCCATTTCATTATGCCTCTCCAGAAGGGAGGTCACAATGAAATCATCATAACCCTACTGGAATCATTTCCATTCCAACAAATTAGATATTAATGAAGGTTTATTCTTACAACTGAAAAAAAAAAAAAGGAACTAATTCATTATGAAAATGAATAGCACACATGCATGCTTATCAGCGGCCCATAAAATAAACATTTTCATATGAAAACTGTGTTTTTAGATCCTAAAATTATTTCCAGCCTTTGGCCTGTAGCCACAGCAACTCAGTAGCTTTGCCATTTATAGCAAAGCTTAGGCTGAGTTTCAGGGCACACAGAAAAGGGCACTTACTTGACATTTTAAGGCCACAGAGCCAATCGGACTGTCCATGCAGGAAGGAGCTTCGTCCAACCAGGACAAGTGAAAGTTAAGTCCACGTGTTTTCACAGCTACAGCTGGCAAGGCACTGACAGAAAATAAAAGGCCACAGGCAACAGAAAACTCTGTTCTGAGAAGACACACATCAACTCCTGAAAGCTAGCACATCCACTGATAAACACATCTACTTATCACTTCACGTGGGAGCAACCGAAGACTAGAAACATATATATTACCTCTCAATGAAGCCATTATTCTCCATCCTACTCAACAGCACAGAGGCCTGGGTATGAGGGAAACTTACTCTGAACAGACAACCTTCGCGTTTTCTTAATCTCCTCCATGCATGCCAGCCTGCTAAGTCGCTTCAGTCGTTTCTGACTCTGTGCGACCCCATGGACTATATCCTGCCAGGCTCCTCTGTCCATGGATTCGTCAGGCAAGAAAGCTGGAGTGGGCTGCCATGCTCTCCTCCAGGGGATCTTCCCAACCCAGGGACTGAACCCAAGTCTCTCACATCTCCTGCATTGGCAGGAGGGTTCTTTACCACTAGTGCCCCCTGGGAAGCCCCTAATCACTTCCCTACCCCCAAAAAAGAGTAAAAGAAATAATAACCTTCAAACTTTTCCCAGTCTGCACGAAATATGGGGGCGAGGGAAAACTGAATGGGCCGCAGGGCAACAATCCATCAGACGCATACTCAGCGTGGAACATTCTCCACAGCAAGTGGCCTGGTCTCTTTTTAAAAAGGCAGTGTCATAGAAAAAAAATATGAGAGCTTTTCTAGACTAGAAAAAATAAGGCCTTAGGGCCATACCACTGCAATGCAAGAATGCTGACTGGATCTTAGTTCACGGAAAAAATAAACAATCATAAAAGACATTCTGGAAACAATTGGGGGAGAGGGGTGTGAATATGGACTGGCTATCGAGAATCATGAAACAATTATGGTTAATTTTCAGATTTTGAAATATTACCGTGGTTATGTAGGAGAATGTCCTTATTTTTAGAAGATACTTAAGAACGTAGGGGGTGAGTATCTTAATGTTCGCCTACCCCTGTTTGCCTCAAATTGTTAAGCAAAAAATATGCATATATGTATACATTCACACACACACACATACACACAGAGATAAAGCAAATACAGCATAATGGTTAACAATTAAGGAACCTAGGCATGTTCAATGTATGTTCAAGGTACTATTTTTTCTATTTCTCTATGTTTGACATATTTTATAATAAAAATCTAGGGGGGCCAGGAGTAGGGAAAATGCTGCTAAGACCTTAAATATGTGAAAAGAAAGTTAATCTATCTCTGAGGAAACTCAGAAGAAATAACAAGGAAACATATATGACTTATCATGTAACTACCAAAAACATTTAATCAGACTAATAGGTAACTTATTTATCTCTGAAAGTTGCTACCACTTTCAGTATCTACCACTTACTATAAGCAATCCCAGATTTACTATGTACATAAAAAACATTTCAGGACTGCAGACGGTAGTGAAACTGTATGGTTCTGGTTTTCACGCTTTCATACACAGCATGTTGTAAATGTGAATTACTTCAAGACAACTCAACCAGGAAAGATCAAATAACTCGGCATTTACAATTCTAACAGAGCTATATGACTAGATTTACCCGAAAGAGAAAAACACAGCCTCAAGTTTGCACATTCCTTTAATTTCCTCATATCAAATTATACTTAAATATCCACATAGCACTAATAATTACAGCCCCACCAATTCTTAACTACTCAGTGGTACTAAAATTGAAACAGAAATGCTAAGATTAATTTCAGCAATTGACATAGGGAAGGAAGTGAGTGAAGTGAAGTGAAAGTCATTCAGTCACATCGGACTCTCTGCGACCCCATGG
The DNA here is from genome assembly GCF_003369695.1 of Bos indicus x Bos taurus. Taxonomy (NCBI): domain Eukaryota; kingdom Metazoa; phylum Chordata; class Mammalia; order Artiodactyla; family Bovidae; genus Bos; species Bos indicus x Bos taurus. The sequence goes on along the minus strand of NC_040087.1, from coordinate 16,348,396 downwards.
ACTATATACCATCCATGGAATTCTCCAGGCCAGAATACTAGAGATGGGTAACCTTTCCCTTCTTCAGGGGATTTTCCCAACTCAGGGATCAAACCCAGGTCTCCCACACTGCAGGCAGATTCTTTACCAGCTGAGGAAGGAAGGAAGCCCAAGGATACTGGAGCGAGTAGACTATCCCTTCTCCAGCGGATCTTCCCAATCCAGGAATCGAACCGGGGACTCCTGCATTGCAGGCAGATTGTTTATCAACTGAGCAATCAGGGAAGCCCGTATAAGGAAGGAGAGCGATTATTAATTTCATACACAATGCCTAATAATGGAAGTGATATATATATTTTTTACTGTTTCTCACAGCTCTCTGATCTGTGCTAAGGTTATAGTTTTGAGTCTTTATTATCACATACATTAAAAATAAGGCAGATTTGTTTCAACTTTTAACCGACAAAACCAGTGTCATTTATTGAAACTTACCACTAAGACTGCTATAAAACAATGACAATAACGATGCACTCCTCTAAAATGTGTCTCTGTGCCGTGCCGTGCGTAGTCGCTCAGCCGTGTCCGACTCTTTGCAACCCCACGGATTGCACCCCACTAGGCTCCTCTGCCCATAAGGATTCTCCAGGCCAGAATCCTGGAGGGGGTAGCCATGCCCTCCTCCAGGAGATCTTCCCGACCCAGGGATCGAACGAACTCCCGTATTGCAAGCAGACTCTTTACCATCTGAGCCACCAGGGAAGCCCAAAATTTGTCTCTAATTCCCAACTAATCAAAACTACCAAAGAAAACACAAGCTGAGGACAACCTAAAATTGAGCTTCAGTGAAATACTTTCTCTCAGGGACCCATAATGTGCTCCCACTCCCTTATTTCCTTCCGATCCTTCTTCTTAAATGTCTTTAACATACTGTAAGTTTATTAAAAGTGTCCTGAAAGGCTGTCTAATCTGCTTTAATCCATCAATGCCAGAAATCCCTTGCCAGCCTCAACACGTTTTTCACTTAATCAGCATTACAACCTGCACATTCTATGAGCAGTGCAGCCTATCTGGCTCTTGTGAAGGCACAGGGCAAACTTGAGGATGGGGTTTCATTTCAAGGAATTACTATTCCACTGACTAAAGGAAGTGTGGTACACAGAGCCAAGGACTGAGATGTCGCTGAAGGCCAAACTTCCACTTCTCTCTTACTGTTCAGTCGATAAGTTATGTCCAGCTCTTTGCAATCTCATGGACTGCAGCATGCCAGGCTTCCCTGTCCTGCACTATCTCCTGGAGTTTGTTCAAACGCATGTCCACTGAGTCGGTGATGCCATCGTACCATCTCATCCTCTGTCCCCACTGTTCCTCCTGCCCCCAACCCCTCCCAGCATGAGGCAAAGTGATTCCTCTGCTTTTCAATACACCGCCTGTCACTCCTCCCGACAACCAGGCCAACTGGAGATCCGAAGCTTCACCTTCAGCAGGCAGCTTCCTCAGGGTGCTGTGGTTCGAGCATTTACGACTTAAGAAACTCAGATGGGTAGAGAAAGGCCTGCATCTGCAAGCCTCTTCCAGGATCCGTCATGAGCTGTTTAATCCTCAACAAGCCACATGACATCCCAAGGATCTCAGCTGGAAGCCACTGCTGACGTCGTTTAACGGCCAACTCCTCATCTTCCTGATAAAGAAACTGAGATCCAGTGAGAGCCAGAATCCCTCTGCTGAAGCTGAGACAAACCACATCATACACAACATCCAAGAGAGATCCAAGGTTTCTTCTTGGGAAGATTCAAAGTTAGGAAAACCTGCTCAAGACAACACAATATGGAAAGAACTATCCTGACCCCCAGCACTTACTCCTACAGCTGTATTATAATTCCTGAGCCCAGGGAGGAACTCAATCAAAGCTGGCCAAATGAAGAAACAGATGAACAGAGTTCTCCCCGGCCTTTGCTGGAGCTGTCCTTGGCTGCTGACCACATGCAACCGGCAACCTTGGGCCCTGTGTGTGGCCCTTCCTCAGACCTTCCTGGGCAACAATTACAATGTTGAGTCTAGCAAAATGTGTCATCTCTGTGGTCATACCCACTGATCTTTCCCTCTGTCTGTCATTCTGTCTTCCCATCTCTGTTTTTGCAACCACTGACTTTTATCTCCTCTAAGTCAAGCTATTTCTAGATGCTAGACTGGCGATAAACATGTCATCCTGGTGAGAAGAATGCACAATGCTTTTAAGGTTTAAAAACTCAAACTGAAAAGTCAAAATAACTTTGAAAGTGCAGTTTTCTGCCCAGGACTGGACTGACTCATGCCTGAGAACTGGGAGATCACAAAGTCAAAGAAACTAAAATCGGACACCTACACAGCACAACCAAGTCTAACTGTATGGTTTAGATTTAACAGGGGGAAAAATACATTTACAAAGACTTAAACCACAGTCTTCATGGTTTGTTCCTTCAGCTGGAAAGGATTTTTTTAGTACTGTAATTACATTTATCATTCCTAGGGGGAAAAATGACAATGTTCATTCTCATCCCCAGTAAATCCAGTTACAACCAGAAAGAGAGAGATGTAATCTAAAGAACGAAAATTACTTATGTGGGTAAAGCATGTTCGAGAACACTCATTTCAGATAACACTCATTTCTACAAAACTGTTGCAAATTACAGAAATGCTAAAGAAAAAAAAAAAAAAATGCTGAATGTATGCTTATGAGTAGCAGAAATACAAGTGCCAGCGCCTTTTAAAACATCGTACTTAACAAGTAGATCCAAAATGTTTTGAAATATATGTCAGGAACGCTACCAAGTTGTTCCTGCTCATTTCCAAAACCTTACTAATCATGAGAGAAAAAGACATCTGTTCATTTTAAAAGCTGGAAATGTTTCCAGTTACCTATGAAAAATGCAGTTCTCTTAGAGAACTACTTCTTCTCAATGTCACTATTACCCCATAAATTTCCTGTAACTTTTCAGTAGTGAAGCAAATTGCGAATTCCCTGTGCTTTTCATGGCTTCGTTGCACGGAGGAAGTTAGAGGAAGGAACTTTTATAGCAGACCAAAATATACTTCTCCATCAGTTCCCAAATGAGGCACAAATTCCATCCATATTTTACCTATAGCCTCATCTCAAGAACATCCGCTTCTTTTCGTAACAAGTGGTGCTTTATAAGACATTATTAAATACGTACCATGTGGGCTCTGACTATAAAATTGTCACCCGACTGAAATACCGTATTAAAAGTAAGAAATAAAAAGCTTAAAAGTTCAAGAGCACATGAAGAAATCAAAGAGACAAAACATTAAGGGGCAAAAACTCACAGGGGCACAGCTACAAAGCCTAACAAGAGAAACATGAGCTACAGGAACCCTCAGAAGCCCCAAGGTGGCAGAGGGCATTGTGAGAAAGAAAGACTGGGCATCTCAGCTCTCTCAACAGCAGAAGCTACGAAACCCTGACTAGGCAGGAAATCTGCTTGCCATGTGATTCCAAACACAGTTAACTTTGGTGTCTTGAGAGATGCTTTTCAGATTTTAAGATGCACTTGAATCAAAAGGGGATCTTGTGAAAAACATAGACTCTGGGAATTCCCCAGTGGTCCACTGGTTAGGACTCCAGGCTTCCACTGCAGGGAGCACAGGTTCGATCCCCGGTCGGGGAACTAAGATTCCACGTGCCACATGGCCAAAACAAAACAAAACAAAAAAACCGACTCTGAGTCCGGAGGTCTGGGGTGGGGCCTGAGTCTGCATGTCTCTGGGAGCTCCCAGGTGATGCCAATGAGGCTGGTCCAAGGAACATACACTGGGGAGTAAGATCTTAAATGTTAAAAAAAAAAACAACAGGATTAACACAGCAGGACACTATGGAAAGAGATGAGGCTATGAGGGTAAAGAAATTTAGGTTTCCTGGAAGAAAGGCACTCTATAACTAGAATGTGAACTCCACCAGTGATGAACAGACAACGATTTAAGCGTCTTAATTATTCTCATGTCTTTGAATACAGGTTCCATTGCCTAAGATTTCGGAATCATACATACTTCAGATAAAGGAATCGATTAAGTTTTACTAACAAATGTAATGTGTTTCCAACCTTATGTGGTCTGATAGTTAAAATAAATTTATAATGGAAGGAGTGTGTTCCCCCGAGATACTGGAAAAGAGTTATCACAGTTTCTGTATTTCTTTTTTCTGGGCTTAACATCTGTTTTCTTCAACTACTCTTCGAATAATAAGGTTTTGATTTATTTCACTATTTTAGTTGCTCTATCCAGAAAATCGTTGTGTTGTTCTACATGTGTCAGTTCACTATTAAAAAGCTAAAAAAAAAAAAAAAAAAACATGAATAGAAACAGTAATATGAGTTCCAATATGTTGAATGTTGACTGTCAGGTACTTTGGGTGGATTATCTCACTTAAGTCTCTCAGCATCCCTTTGTTACCCTCATTTTACAGAACAGAAAAATAGGGCCCAGAGATATTAAGGAATTTGCCCAAGGCCACACAGCTAGCAAGTAGTCAGGCCAAGATCTGCATAAAATAAGGAAATTTCACAGATCTTATCCTCAGCCACTACCTACATCATTTCTACAGAATACCTAGAAATTAGTCTTCCCTTTCCACAAAGGGAAAACATGTGAAAAATAAGTTTCCTAACTTCATGGAATTTAAAATCTAGGTGACCAAAACAACAAGAAACCTTAGTTGAAACATGAACAAAAGTACAAGCCAATAATTAAGGGCAAAAGTGTTAGTCACTCAGTCATGTCTGACTCTTTGTGAGCCCATGGACTGTAGCCCACCAGGCTCCTCTGTCCATGGGATTCTCCAGGCAAGAATCCTGGACTGGGTTGCCATTTCTTTCTCCAGGGGATCTTCCCGACCCAGGGATTGAACCCTGGTCTCCCACCTTGCAGGCAGACTCTTTACCAACTGGGCTACCAAGGAAGACAAGGTCAAAAGTCTGTAGTAATCTGGTTGGATCAAATCACATCACTAACATTTATTCTATTAAATAGAAAAGAAACCTAGGGAATGTAGTTATTCTCAATTACCCCAAAGACTAGAAATACCCCAAAGTTAGAATCAATACTGATGTTTGCGAACACAGGCAGAAATCTGAAGGCGTCTTTTGGAGTCAAAAGTTCATGCCGTAGCCTCTGAGTTCAGGGGCAGAAGACTCCAACGAAGACAAAACTACCCCACCATACTTCCAACCAAGACCTCCAGTGCGTGCGAGAGGTCATGGACTTAATCCAGCAAGGAAAATGCCTTGATCCAGTGAACCTCATTCTTTTTAATTTGGCCAGTATTCTCACTGGCTACATTCTATAGAATATAGAAAAGGACAGAGTAGTCATGCTTTTCAACATGGGCGTGTGGCTGCAGCAAATTCCACCAAGATCTTTAAGGGAAGCTAGAACTGGTTTGTCTTCGCAGTGATCAGATGAAATGCATAATGTGAGAACCAGTAGCTTTTATAAGATGGGGGACTTCTCTGGCGGTCCAGTGGATAAGACTCCAAATTTCCATTGCAAGGGATGAAGGTTCGATCTCCGAATCCCTGGTCAGGGAACTAAGATTTTGTATGCCATGTGGTTTGGCAGAAGATAAATAAATAAAAAGGTTTTTCATTTATTTTTTTGACATTAAGATCCGTCCGTGGATGTTTATGTACAGCTGTGTCTCTTCGCTGTTCATCTGAAACTACCACAACATTGTTAACCAGCTATACCCCAATACCAAACAAAAAGTTTAATGTTTGGGTGGAAAAGTTAATTAATTAAAAAAAAAAGATCCATCCTTCGAGAATCTGTGGCAGAACAGTCCTTGAGACAGCGGGTCTCAGGCCACTGGATGGTCTCTGGCCTGGATCAAAGTGGAGTTTTGGGTAACACCTTTTTCAGAAAAATGTATTAGCTCCTGTTTCCACCTCTTATTGAATACAACTGCCACTATTTTTCTTTCCGAGAGCACAAGGCTTTGTGATGTACGGTGGTATGAGAGCTGGGGTAGGAGCCACTACTGGATTCTGAGCCTGAAAATCTCTGGAAGTGTTTGGGAGCAATTATGGCTTAATTCCATCAAAAGGCAACAGGCTCACCCCTCAGGAAGACATCCAAAGGAACTCAATGCAACCACGGAGAGTCTTGTATTGGTCACAGCCACTGGGAGGATGAAATGGCGCAAAAGAAGACGGCAAGAGTTGTTTTCCCATTGGTGGAAAAACTTGGCGATAAGGGTCCTTTGTGGGCTTCCCTCGTGGCTCAGATGGTAAAGAATCTGCCTGCAATGCAGGAGACCAGGTCGCTCTCTGGGTCGGGAAGATCTATTGAAGAAGGGAATGGGTACCCACTCCAGTATTGTTGCCTGGAGAATGCCATGGACACAGGAGCCTGGCTTGCCATGGGATCACAGAGTAGGGCACGACTGAGTGAGCAAGCACACAAGCAAGGATCCTTTGTATCTTAAGCGCACTCCAATTTTTAAAACTGCCAGTGTCCCATGGAACGAGCAGTTTCTAGGTGTCTACTATACTTTCTTCAAATAATTTTTAAAATTCTTTTGGATTATATAGAGGGAAGGCATCCGGTCTTCTAAGATCATGGCATCCGGTCCCATCACTTCACAGCAGATAGATGGGAAAACAGTGGAAACAGTGGCTGACTTTAGTATTCTGGGCTCCAAAATCACTGCAGATGGTGATTGCAGCCATGAAATTAAAAGACACTTACTCCTTGGAAGGAAAGTTATGACCAACCTGGACAGCATATTAAAAAGCAGAGACATTACTTTGTCCACAAAGGTCCATCGAGTCAAGGCTATGTTTTTTTCCAGTGGTCATGTATGGATGTGAGAATTGGACTATAAAGAAAGCTGAGTGCCGAAGAATTGATGCTTTTGAACTGTGGTGTTGGAGACGACTCTTGAGAGTCCCTTGGACTGCAAGGAGATCCAACCAGTCCATCCTAAAGGAGATCAGTCCTGGGTATTCATTGGAAGGACTGATGTTGAAGCTGAAACTCCAATACTTTGGCCACCTGATGCGAAGAGCTGACTCACTGGAAAAGACCCTGATGCTAGGAAAGATTGGGGGCAGGAGGAGAAGGTGAAGACAGAGGATGAGATGGTTGGATGGCATCACCGACTCAATGGACATGAGTTTGGGTGGACTCCAGGAGTTGGTGATAGACAGGGAGGCCTGGCGTGCTGTGGTTCATGGGGGCGCAAAAAGTCAGACATGACTGAGCAACTGAACTGAACTGAAAGGGAAGGCAACTGATTATGGAGAGAATGGGAAAACAAAAAGAAGGACAGGAGTACTTGGGTTTGAGAAGACGGAAAACTAATGGAAGAGTGGAGGCTGGGAGAGGCGAAATAATCTGAAAAATCCCCACCTTTAGTTGTGATTTTCATCCCACCCTTTGTTGACTCCAGTGTAATGGTGAGGGGTATGAACAGGAGCCAAGACTGCTGTGCTTTGATCCCTGAAAGGGCTGCTGAGAAACTGAAAAATGACTTCCTTTCATGCTGCAGATGCCTCCTATCTAATACAAGGATGAGGGATTCCCTCACAGTGCAGTGGTTGGGACTCTGGGCTCACACTGCCCAAAGCTGGGGGTTCAATCCCTGGTCAGGGAACTAAGATCCCCCCACAAGCTACAAGGTACTATCAAAATAATAATAATAATAAAACAAGGATGATAATGATAACTGTTTAGGATACTAGTGAGACAGAGATGACCACGCCTGGCACGTGGTACCTGTTCAGACGATGCTGGGGAGTCTTACCTACCCCGACCACTCTCTTGGGCTTCCCTGGTGGCTCAGATGGTAAAGCGATTGCCTGTAATTCAAGAGACCTGGGTTCAGTCCCTGGGTCAGGAAGATCCCCTGGAGAAAGAAATGGCAACCCACTCCAGTACTCTTGCCTGGAAAATTTCATGGATGGAGGACCCTGGTAGGCTACAGTCCATGGGGTTGCAAAGAGTCGGACACGACTGAGCAACTTCACTGGTCACCACTCTGTTCATCTCGCCCTCCAAGTCCTCCGTGCTCCATTTCCTTCACCCCAGCTCCCACGGCCCTTTTGCTGCTGCTGTTGTTGTTGCCTTGCCTTCCGTTCTGTCCCTGGCCTTCCCACACTTTCCCTCAGATGGTTCAGTGAAGTGAAGTGTTAGCTGCCCAGTCGTGTCCGACTCTTTACGACCCCATGGACTGTAGCCTGCCAGGCTCCTCCATCCGTGGGATTTTCCAAGCAAGAATACTAGTGTGGGTTGCCATTTCCTTCTCCAGGGGATCTTCCCGACCCAGGGATAGAACCTGCCTCTCCTGAATTGCAGATGCTTCAGAGGCACAGTTAACACTGTATTCCAAGGACTTCCCTGGTGGTCCAGTGGTGAAGACTCCATGCTTCCACCGCAGGGAGCACGGGTTCGATCCCTGGTCGGGGAACTAAGATCATGCATGCTGCACGGCACAGCTAAAAACACACATACACACACACCAAAAAAACAAAAACAAAAACACTGTATTCCATTCAGCCCCCAGAAGATTGGGAGGCTTGGATGGGGATTAGGGGAAGGAAGTAAAAGGTATCTAGCTGCAGTGGGGTTGACTGAGACAATGAGAGAATCAGCAGACAAAGAAGCAAACACAGCCCCACCAGCAAGATTCCAAACCTCAGCAGGGAGCTGACACATGAACCCACTTTCTGGTACAACAGTGCCATGGGGGATGTGTTTTCCTTTACTTCATTAAGCAAAGTGCATGCTTATTAGATACTTACCAGTGATGCACCTATTAACACGAGGATGGATTCCAGCTACATACCTCAGTATCCCAAGTGTCATGAAAACATTACTGCTGCTATTAATAATAATAATAATAATAAAGAGGCCTAGAGTCAGACTTTGTACATAAATTCCCTTTCCTAGAGCTTCATCAGAACTGACCCAGTGCTAAAAACTACAAAATTCTTAACCAATTCTCTTTGCTCTCTGCTCTTTTTCGGTAAAAAGAACTTTGTCCCCAGAGCTCTGTCACTTCTGCTCTCATTCCCATATATTTAAGCTTTTCCATCCTAATCCACCCTGCACATCAGGAAGGTTGGACAGGCGACGGTAGCTTTTATCACCATGTCAGCCCTGATTAACTCACATTATAGAATCAAAAATAGCAGAACGCGAAGGGACGCTTTTTCTGGTCTCACAAACAAGTTCGTCTAACAAGCCCCACTTCAAAATGTGAAGTAACAAGTGATTTACCAATTTAACAGATTTGCGCCAGGCCAAAAAGTCCCCAGTTCCAATGTTAGTACCCCCTGAAACAGAAAGCAGGGTATGCTAACAGTAACCACTGGCGTTACAAGACACGGCTTGCTTTTTTCTTAGTTTAGCTAGTGTTGTCTCAACTGTCGCGTAGGATGCAATTGCAAATTACACTTCGGATAATTTCATCTCTTCACTCTAAAAACACAATTCTGGGAAACAAGTAAGAAGAGAAGAGCCCTATAAGAAAGAGTGAAATAAATGAAACCCTTTCAATGATTTAAGAACTTGAGATACTGTCTAGAGTCAGCTTATAATTTGATGACAAGTGATAGAATGAGTTTTAAAACTCCTTCTTTGTTGAAAATAGTCCTATAAAGCTTTTCCAGCACTAACTCACAATCAAACAAGAATGGCAGTTAGATGGGACTTGATTTTTTTTTTTTTTAAATTGGAGGCAGTTGGAGGAGGACCTGGCAGAGGAACAAATGCTATAAAAAGGCCTTGAGTTAGAAACGCAAACAGATGTCCATGCCAAAATGCTCCGGGAGCTTCGCTGGCCCACCCCGCTTGCCTGAGAGGTTTCACTCCTTGGTGAAGCCTTCTTCTAGACCTGCCTCGCCAGGTACAGACTGCGAGTCTTCTCAAATTACCCCGAAGCCCCACAAGATTAACAATGTTACCACACTCTTTATTATTAATTTTTATTGGCATACAGTTGTTTTGCAATGCTATGTCAGTTTCTGCTGTACAGCAAAGTGAATCGGCTACATGTACACATATATGCCCTCTTTTTTTGGATTTCCTTCCCATTCAGGTCACCACAGAGCACTGAGTAGAGCTCCCTGTGCTAGACACTGGGGTCACATTAGTTACCTGTTTTATGCATAGCATCAGTAGTGTATACATGTGTGCATATATGTCAGTCCCAATATCCCAATTCCTCCCTCTGCCCTCCTTCTTCCCACTTGGCATCCATGTTTGTTTGTGCTCTATGTCTGTGTTTCTATTTCTGCTTTGCAAATAAGATCATCTATACCACTTTTCCAGATTCCACACGTATGCCTTAACATACAATACTTGTTTTCCTCTTTCTGACTTACTTCACTCTGTACGAAGGTCTCTAGGTCCACCCACACCTCTACAAATAACCCAATTTCACTCCGTTTTATGGCTCAGTAATACTCCATTGTGTAATGTACCACATCTTCTTTATCCAGTCCTCTACTGATAGGCATTTAGGTTGATGCAGAGCCTGGCTATTGTAATTAGCGCTGCAATGAACAATGCGTCGCATGTGTCTTTGGAATGGAGGCTTTCTCTCTGGGTTTGCTGGGTCATATGGTAGCACTATGCTTAGTTTTCTAAGGAGCCTCCATTCCGTTCTCCACAGTGAATACATCAATTTACATTCCCACCAATAGTACAAAAGGGTCCCCTTTTCTCCACATTCTCTCCTCAAAAGCACCTCATACTTTTGCATTTTAAGTTGCCAGATGATGAACAACTGGACAGCTATTTCTGAAACCGGATCTTCTTTAACTGACAATTATTTCAATATTCACATTGCTTCGGTATGAAAGGGACAAACCAGCAGGCAACTGCCTTTGGATGAACCTACAGAAAAATTAACTGTGAAATATATGAAGGTGGTGAAAAGATAATTTAGCGAAGAAAGTACAAATTATCTACTTTGTTAGCCTATGGAGGTGTTATTACCTCCTTATTGATCACATCATCAGATCCATAATGATAAACCCCAGAAAAGAAGCCAACCCTACCCTCTACTCAAGTTGGCCAGAAAGGGAAAATCATTTTTTTTCCCACTAGCTAAAAGTTGGCATATGTGAAGAAACTGTTACCAAGAAAGAAAAAAACAATAATAGGCAAAAAGACATAGGGCACATCAATCCATCTGAGATTGACATCTTGTTCCATGGAATTCTAGAAGGCTACATGTATAGTCACTTTCCATAGTGATAAATACTTCTCTGATGAGCTAAAGAAATGAACACTGATGAAGGCTGGCAGTTAAGTTATGCTCTGCAGGTTCACATTAGGTGGCCATTCGGGCTGCAAACGCAGCCCATAATCAGATGCTGCAGGCAAGCATACAACTTTCCTGTTCATCTGAGTCAACCAGACCAGGGTTTCAAAAAAACAGTCCTTTGGTGTACTTTGTTTTTTATTCTAAGTTCTACATACAAATTGTTGAAAACGCAGTCCTTCTCCTGCACAGGGCAAGTCCCCCACCTTCATCCTAGGGAAAATGTCTCAGCATACTCATGAACAAGGGCATTTTCACCGGCATTAGGGTTTTGTCCCTGCAGAGTTGGGAGGGTGCAGTGTGGCTCCCTCGATTAAAATCACTAATAAAGTGTAAGTGTCAACCCCTTCTTCCTGGGGAGCTCCCCCGGAGTGTGCTTCCCTTCTGGCAGGAGGGCCAAGCCCTATGCTTCCAGCTCCCAGGATGTGAGCACCTGACTGCATACTTCAGACGTTCCCAAAGCCAACCGAGTGACTGCTAATTCTGCACCAGTTCGTGGGGACCAGCCACCAAGCTACTTCAGTTCTCAAGGGAGTCCAAAGGACTGACATATTAATGCTGGAAGCGAAAGGAGAGTTGAGAAACAGGGGTAGGTTATCATGAAGAAGAATGATGTGGTCCTTCCAGCAGAAACGCTGGTTCTTACCATCCAGAAAAGCACTCAGAATGTATCCGATTGTTAATCAGATGAGACAAAGACTCTCTTATGTTTGGATGTTACCAGACTCTAGCCTTCATATATTTTCCTCCAAATTTGAATGAGATCCTCCAGCTGTTACTAATGTGTCATCCTTTAGCTTCTGCAGGCACTAAAAGCAGCCATGTTTACACAAGGTGGCACCCACGCCTGGGAACTGTCAGGGAAGCAGGGCCACTGTCTGCAGAGGAAGCTTCTAAGGCTGGGCAGAGCGGTATTAGATCATGGAGACTCTTATGCCATGTGGGCACCACGCAGCACACACCCTTCATGCTCCTCCAAATTAAACACCGACGACCACAGTTCAGTGTGATTTCTTACAGCCAACTGATCTGAAATGAAGCCAGGAGATCTGAAGGGAAGGCTTTCTTTCCACACCTAATGCATCTCACAGCCCAGGGATTCCAAGGGGATACAGCATGTGCATGGCCTTCCCCCGTCGCTCAGATGATAAAGAATCCGCCTGTCAATGCAGGAGATGCAGGTTCGATCCCTGGCTCGGGAAGATTTCCTGGAGGAGGAAATGGCAACCCACTCCAGTATTCTTGTTTAGAAAATTCCATGGATGGCGGAATCTGGCAGGCTACAATCCATGGGTCGCAAAAGAGTTAGACACAACTCAGCGACTAAACAACAAGAAGAGCACGTGCATGTGGTTAGAGGGGATCAGAGAAAGACTCACATGCATGCGTGAAGTCGCTTGAGTCATGTCCGAGATTCTCTAGGCAAGAACACTAGAATGGGTTGCCATGCCCTCCTCCAGGGGATCTTCCCGACCCAGGGATCAAACTCATGTCTCCTGCACTGTGGCAGGTGGGTTCTTTTGAATTCATCGACTGGAAGGTAATCTGGAGTGGCCTGTCTTAAACAGGTGATGCCTTTAAAACAGGGATTTGGACCCTTTTTCTCCCCCTAATATTTATTTATTTATTTTTATTTAGCCCTAATCAGGTGATGCCTTTAAAACAGAGACTTGGACCCATTTTTCCCCTAATATTTACTTATTTATTTATCTGTATTTATTTCTTCAGCTGGGCCGGGTCTTAGTTGCAGCATGTGGGGTCTTCAATCTTCACTGCTGCACACAGCGTCTTTTTTAATTGTGGCATGCAAATTCTTAGTTGTGGCATGTGTAATCTAGTTCCGCAACTAGGGAACGAACCAGGACCCTCATACTGGGAGCATGGAGTATTACTCACTGGACCACCAGAGAAGTGCCTCTCTTAAAAAAAAAAAAGCCACTATGAGTTCTATAGTTCTGCAGCCTCAAGGAACTGAATTCTGCCAATAATCTCACGAACCTGGAAGACGAGTCGGAGACTCAGATGAGAGCAGCCTCAGCCGATACCTTGATTACAGTCTTGTTGGACCCTGAGCAGAGGACCTTGCAAAACATGCCCTTACTCCTGACTCAGGGAGGCTGTGAGATAATAAATCCATGCTGTTTTCAGCCACTACGCTTTTGTGACAAATTCTTATGAAGCAATAGAAAACCGACACAAATGCCCATGTGGGCCTGGCCCTCGGCTGGGGTGTTGGGACAAAGAAACAGAGAAGGGGAACAAAGGGAACATGGATATTTATATATATGATAAAGGGTAAGCACAGAACTCAATGGGACCAGTGAAGGAGCCTCTCATTCTGGTTTGGGAAAGTAGAGAACAAGCAGGCTGCTCCCAACTTTTCCAAACTTTAAAGTAAAAGTGTTAGTTATTACTCAGTAGTGTTTGACTCTTTGCGACCCCATGGGCTGTGGTCAACCAGGTTTCTCTGTCATGGGATTCTCCAGGCAAGAATATTGGAGTGGGTTGCCATGCCCTCCTCCAGGGGATCTTCCCGACCCAGGGATCAAACCCAGGTCTCCTACATTACAGACAGATTCTTTACCATCTGAGTGACCTGGGAAGCTTGACAACCTCCTAAAACTCAGAGTTCTAACCAACAGCAGCCTTGTGACCATGCAGCGAAAACCCTCTTGGGTCTCAAAATATAGAGAATATGCATAAAAGAATACAATGATTCCTGTCAAGTTCAACACCAACCACAACTTCCAGGTTATCAGAAGGGCATTTAAAGTAACCTATCACTGGGGAGCTCAACATTCAGAAAACTAAGATCATGGCATCCGGTCTCATCACTTCATGGCAAATAGATGGGAAAACAGTGGCTGATTTTATTTTTCTGGGCTCCAAAATCACTGCAAATGGTGATTGCAGCCATGAAATTAAAAGACGCTTACTCCTTGGAAGGAAAGTTATGACCAACCTAGACAGCATATTAAAAAGCAGAGACATTACTTTGCCAACAAAGGTCCATCTAGTCAAGGCTATGGTTTTTCCAGTGGTCGTGTATGGATATGAGAGTTGGACTATAAAGAAAGCTGAGTGCCGAAGAATTGATGCTTTTGAACTGTGGTGTTGGAGACGACTCTTGAGAGTCCCTTGGAATGCAAGGAGATCCAACCAGTCCATCCTAAAGGAGATCAGTCCTGGGTGTTCATTGGAAGGACTGATGTTGAAGCTGAAACTCCAATACTTTGGCCACCTGATACAAAGAGCTGACTCATTGGAAAAGACCCTGATGCTGGGAAAGACTGAGGACAGGAGAAGGGGATGACAGAGGATGAGATGGTTGAATGGCATCACCGACTCAATGGACACGGGTTTGGGTGGACTCTGGGAGTTGGTGATGGACAGGGAGGCCTGGCGTGCTACAGTTCATGGGGTTGCAAAGTCAAACACGACCGAGCGACTGAACTGACTGATCATTGGGGAATTCTAACAAGTTTTACACCGACAACCTGAATCCTACAGAAGAAAAAAAACAATGTTCTCATTTAAAGCTGACACTAAGGAAGCACTATAATTAAAACAGGCTGTTGTGCATGAGAACCTCACTGAAAATGCCTTTCAGTTCTCATTTCTCCAGCTTAAGGAGAAGTTACATGAACACAAAGTGAAAGTGAAAGTGAAGTCGCTCAGTCGGGTCCGACTCTTTGCACCCCATGAACTGTAGCCTATCAGGCTCCTCCGTCCATGGGATTTTCCAGGCAAGAGTGCTGGAGTAGATTGCCATTTCCTTCTCCAGGGGATCTTCCTGACCCAGGAATCAAACCCAGGTCTCCCACATTGCAGGCACACGCTTTACCGTCTGAGCTACCAGGGAAGCCCTAATGCAAAGACATGAACACAAAGTCCATGGTAAATGTCTAAAACCCAGATGGCCTTCCCCTGGTCGCTGGCATGCCTCAGACTTCAGCCAAAATCAGCATGTGGGCAGTGGTAAAGAATCTGCCTGCGACACAGGAGACGGGGGGTTCGATCCCTGGGTCAGGAAGACCCCCTGGAGGAACATGTGGCAACCCACTCCAGTATTCTTGCCTGGAGAAACCCATGAACAGAGGGGTCTGGCAGCCTATAGTCCATAGGGTTGCAAAAAGTCAGACACAACTGAGCGACTGAGCACGCAATCAGCATGTGCTTCAGGAATGCGGACTAATTCCAATCTTTGTCCAGGCTGAACATGGGAGGTAAATCCACTGCCAAAAATAAAAACGCATTCCCAAGTCAAATATTCGTCACTTTCGATGTCATACTGTTCTGTATCACAGGGGTTTTCCTCCTTCAACTTCTGCTAATTATCCTTGCGCCCTCTGAACTCCCCTGCAGATTTCCTGCTATCTCACCAGAGGCATGAGCTCAAGGGCTTAGTAGTCAGCTTCATTCTCTAATTTCAGCCAGAAGGGGTTCCTGCAGGCATTTCAAGAAAAATGTAAATAGAAAGAAAATATAAATACCCAAACATGCTAAGTCACTTCAGTCGTTTCCGACTCTGTGCGACCCCATAGACGGCAGCCCACCAGGCTCCCCCGTCCCTGGGATTCTCCAGGCAAGAACACTGGAGTGGGCTGCCATTTCCTTCTCCAATGCATGAAAGTGAAAAGTGAAAATATAAATTTACCTAAATATAGACCGGGCAATGGTTTCTGTATCTTTCCATTTAAATGGTTTCAATCTTTCAATTCAATTTAAATGGACTCCCTGAGCACAAAGAGATTTGCAACTGTTCCAAGGCATAGGGCAGGGTTCAAGAAACTGTGCTGATAGTCGACACAAGCTGAAAATCACCAGCCCTGGGCAAAACTGAAAATCCCTGCCTGATGATTTTTACACACAGGACTGAGACGGCTCTGTACCCGTCTGCCAAACATACACACGCACAGCTTTCTGTTCTGCAGGTCTTGCTACAGAGCAATGTCTCCTCCAGCGTGGAGAGAGAACCTCTGTGTGCAGGGCAGATGAATGAAAAGCTCTCCCCAGCATGGTTCTTTCTTTAGCTAACCGCACACACGTCTCCTGCTTGCGAGAAGCTAAGCCATACAATGGTCACTCACACCAAAGTTTGGGGTGCAGAGCTGAAGCTAGCCTCCATACCTATAAAAGTACTGGCTGCAGCAGAGAATTCTGTCCTTCTCGCTGGCGGTAATGGAGACGCAGCGCGGAGCCAGCGCTTCTACTGACTCTCTGCTGCCCACCGTCAGTCATTCCCAAGGTAGGACAGGAATGGAAGAGTCCACCCTAATGGGGACCCTCATCTAATAAAAGAAGATGGTTCCTGCCCATCAGGCATATTTTGGTTTAATGTTTTTCAATTGTCTCACTATCTACTGGCCAAAAGAACCTTTAATGCTAACATTCAAGAATGTACTTGTGGGCTTTCCTAGTGGTCCAGTGGCCAAGAATCCACCTGCCAGTGCAGAGGACAGGGGTTTGATCCCTGGTCTGGGAAGATTCCACATGCTGCGGGGCACGTAAATCCACGCACCACAACTACCACGGCCTGCAGGCCTAAAGCTGGCGCTCCGCAACAAGAGAAGCCACGGCAGTGAGAAGCCCACTCACCGCAACCGAGAGTAGCCCCCACACACCACAACTAGAGGAAAAGGCAGAACAACGACGAAGACCCAGTGCAGCCAAAAGTAAATAAAGTTTTTTAAATTCAAAAAAAAAAAAGAATGTACTTGTAAATATCTAATGTAAACTTCACCCTAAGACTAAGCAAAATCTTTATTATTACTGCACCCAGAAAGAATTTTGCTAGCTGAATTTATCCAAACAGACAAGAGAAAGATGAAGGAAAACCAACAAATATCCCATATACCAAAATAGAAAAAAAAAAAATAATAATTCCAAGCAACCAAAAGTAAACAAGTGAGTGAGTGTTTCATAATCAGTTTTCAGTTACATGGGTTGACTTTTAAAATCTCTTAAATCATAAAAGCTTGTTTGTCATCCTTTTAAAAACTTTAGAACATGCAGATAATAGTTTATCTGTTTGAAGAGAGGGAATAATTGAGTAGAAATGCTTTACAAGTCAGGAAAGGAAGCCACAAATGATTATTTTAGGTTTCCAAATGGAGGAAGGGAAAAAGAGGTCCCGTTTATTAATCAACCATGCGTGCGTGCGTGCGTGCTCAGTCCCTAAGTCGTGTCTGAAGCCCGCCAGACTCCTCTGTCCATGGGATTTCCTAGGCAAGAATACTGGAGTGGGTTGCCATGCCCTCCTCCAGGGGATCTTCCGGACCCAGAGATCGAACCCGGGTCTCCTGCATCGCTGGTGTATTCTTTACCACTGAGCCACACACAACATAGTCTGAAGATGCTACTTCCTCCCTGACCACATAATCCAAAATAGTCCACCTAGGCCTCAGCCTGCATGCCCCCTGTCACCATCTGTTATTATACACTCCAATTTCCCTTTCACTATACTAACCCCAGCTCCATGAAGGCCAGCACCACATGTGGGTCACCAGTGTAGATGGAACATCCAGCCCAGCCCAGTGTTCATTCATTCATCCATTCACTCATTGCTTGAGCTCGAATATTTACTAAGCTCCTACCATGGGCAACCCACTCCAGTGTTTTTGCCTGGGGAATCCCATGAACCTGTAGCCACAATAAATTCCAGTTGCTTGCAATATATAGTTATATGGGGCTTCCCTGGTACCTCAGCTGGAAAAGAATCTGCCCACAATGCAGGAGACCCAGGGTTTGATCCCTGGGTCGGGAAGATCCCCTAGAGAAGGAAACGGCAACCCACTCCAGTATTCTTGCCTGGAGAATCCCATGGACAGAGGAGGCTGGCGGGCAACAGTCCATGGGGTCGCAAAGAGTCGAACACCTGAGTGACTAACACTTTCACTTCACTTAAGGGAGCCTGGGAACTAGGGACACTAGTTACAACAGGAAAAGAAAAACGAAGTCTCTCCCTGCATCTGATGACAGAGTGAGGGAATGATAAGAAAGACGGGAACAAATAAAGAAGAATCAAATAATAGCTAACAGTGATTGTTCCTCATGCCAGGCACTGCTCTAGGTACTTACATGTTCCACTCCCTCGGAAACAGGTGCTATTATCATTTCTAGTTACAGATGAGGAAACCAGGGCAGAGAGGGATTATGGAGCTTGCCCGAGGTCACCAGACCAGGAGGTGGAAGAGCAGGAACCTCAACATGGCCGTGAGGTTCGAGTCATGGTGTGGGTCACGGTTCTCATCACATAGGGACGTGAGCAGAAGGAAGGGACCAGCCCCTCCACAGCCCACGTGCCCTCTGCAGCCCACATGTGCTGGATAATAAACACTTGCTGGATGAATGAATGAAGAAAATAGCACAGCATTTCTTACTTTATAAAGGTTAAGACTCCATGCATTCACTGCAGGGGATACAGGCTCGTTCCCTGGTCCCGGAACTAAGATCTCATAATGCTGTCTAGCCCAGCAAAACAAACAAAAAAACTTAAAAAGCCTTTTAAAGTCCTTGCGAACTTTTACTGCCTCAGTTCACCCTCAGATCACTGGGACACTCAGCGTCCCAGTACATCGCCTTCTCATTCGGCCTCCTGTACTCCCCCAAAGGTTGGAAAGATTTTACTCTTTTCCTTTAGTCAATATAATGAAAATAATGGTCATAAATATATGTTTCTCACTTGGCCTCCTGTACTCCCCCAAAGGTTGGAAAGATTTTACTCTTTTCCTTTAGTCGATGTAATGAAAATAATGGTCATAAATATATTTTCCAAACTATATCCCTGCGGATGAAGCATCTTCACCCTAAGATGTTCATATTTCTAAGCAGAATTGGCCTTTACGTCACCCTCTCTCTCTCTTGCTCACTTACTCTCTCCCTTTCTCTTTCCCTCCCATTTTACCTTTACCAAGAGCTAAGACACCACGCCACATTACACGCTGGTTCTCAAATTAAAGTCACAGAGCTTACAGGAGACCCCAAATGGCTCATATAAGATGATAAATGTATGTGGTTAGGGGACCACAGCCTCAGAGGAGCTGCAGCTACCCAGGCAGCCAAGTGCAAGACAGTCCAAGACCTTCCAACAAGCCGGCCAGCACCAGGCTGGGCGGGACCACTGACACCCTGTGTACAGCAGGGAGTCCCCAGGCACTGCCTGGGGACGGGTGCAAAGAGGACTCGGAGGACTGGCAGAAGGGAGGTTGTATCAGCCAAGAGGTATGTTCCCAGACTAGTGACAGAGACAGATGCAGGTCCTCAGCTCGGACGAGGGCTGGAGGCAGTGAGCAGATCACTCTTGTCTAAAAATAGCTCCTCCAGTGGGGCCACCACAGCTCAAAACACAGCTACTACTAATGTCTCACACACACACACACACACACACACACACATGCCAAGTACCATGCGTTGAGAATTTGTTCTTTGAATCATCACAGCAACCCCAGGAAATAAGTTTTAGTATTTTCCTTTGACAGATAAAAAATCAGAGCTCAGAACTGGCCCCAAGTCACCCAACTAGTAACTGACAGAGCAGAGATTTGACCTTGATCTTTGCCTAAACAGCCATAATCGTTTTAAACCTCATGCATGGTCACAGCAAGCAAGAGATGGAAGCCAGTGACAAAGACATGGTGATGTGAGCCCTTGGTGGTTCATTATGGAAGAGCTCCTACCACATACAATGCTAAGAAGCTCACATCCAGCCCTGGGAGATGCCACCCCTAGCAGGCTTGGAGAAAACCCAGAGACACGGCCAGCATTTCTCCGGTTACTGAGAGTACAAAGGGCCATGTGTGGAGGGCAGATCGGGTGCCCATCGCTCAAAAGTCCACACTTGAGTGTCCTCTGTCCCTCAGGCTAACACACATCTCTGTGAATACCACCACCAACTGCGCCCTTGGCATGCAGCACAGTCAGCAGAAAGCAGAAACACTGCTGACAAAAACAAACTCCAAGACCCAGGAGCTGCATCTGCTGCAGACCCGTCCTCTGCATGCTGGGTTACTTATATTAACACCAAGAACCGAAGAGCTTTAGCTATTCCCCTCTGCAGGGGATCTTCCCAACCCAGGGATCGAACCCAGGTCTCCCACATTGCAGGCAGATTCTTTGCCATCTGAGCCACCAGGGAAGCCCCAAACAAATAAGAACTAACCACAAGATGTACTGGGTAGTCAGAGGATGCCTGTTTTGATCAACAAAATTCTAACATATCGTAACGTATTTTTAGAACATAAATGGATCCTTTTTTGTTTAGTTTTTTAATTGTTAATTAATTTGAAAGGTGAGCTCTAGGGAGAATTTCAATAGTCTCCGAATCTACCAGTGAAAGAAACCAGGGTAACTGGCCACTAGCGTTTGATTCTGTACTTGACAAGGGCAGGAAGTCAGCTGATTAGAGAAAGGTAACAACACAGGATCTTCCGAACAAAACCTTGTGCACAACTGTTCACAGCAGTGTTACTCACAACAGCAAGGGGTGGGGGACAAGTGAAGTATCCATCTGCTGAAGAATGTTATCCGTGTGGGGTATGCACATAATAGAGTATTATTCCACAATAAAAAGGAATGATGTACTGATTACGTGCGACAGCATGGACGACCTTGAAAACGTGATGCTCAGTGCAAGAAGTCAGTCCCAAAAGAACACGTACTGTGTGATTCCATTTTCTGAAATGTCCAGAAAAGGCAAAACTCACTATCACAGACTAGTGGTGGGTTGCCTCGGGCTGGTGGGGACGGACTTGGGAGGAACGGGGAGTGACTGCTAGTGGAGACAGGGTTCTTCGGGGGTGATGAAGATACTCAAACATTGTGCCCATTGCTTCACAACTCTCAATATGCCAAATACCACTGATTACACTCTTTAAATGAGTGAAATTGTATGGAATGTGAGTTACATCTCAAATAAACCTGTTTAAAAAAAAAAAAAAATCAGAACAGAAATACGAAATCATTCTCTCCCATCCTTTAATTTCAGACAACCCTGCTCCACTAGGGTAAAATTCAGGAAGGTTTAAAATCAGTCTCTTGAGATAAACAAAATTCTACAGTTGCACCATGCCATCTGAGAAGCTATTCCACCTCACCTTTGTTATTACACTGTCCCTTCTCTAAAACTAACATTCCTTGAGGTTTCACTCTTCCCCAGCGGACTATTTCTCACACGCTCCCTTCTAGCAGAAAAAAAGGAAACGCTGCTTTCGGTCAATCAATCTAATCAAAAAATTTCACTAACATCCTGCAGAGAATAAAAAACGGGACATCCAGTAGGAGTTCATCATGCACAGAGGCGGTATTTCTAGGGGACCAATGACCTGCTTTAATTTTGATGTCTCACTTATTAGCTCCTTGACCTTGAGGAAATTATTTAAACTGAGCCTCAGTTTTTGGAGACCACAATATCTCATTTTTACCATGAGAATAATACAGTAAGCCACCTCTAGAATATGCCATACTAGAGGCACAATAAGAGTCCTCCATTTTTTCTCTTTTCTATGCTCGTCAAGGAATTTTTGAGGGGTCACTAAAGGGTGAGATGGAACCACACAAGTCAAACTGGATTTGAATCCCAGTTTCTGGGCTTCCCTAGTGGTTCAGATAGTAAAGAATCAGCCTGTAATGCAGGAGACTCGGGTTCGATCCCTGGGTCTGGCAGATCCCTTGGAGAAGGGAAAGGCTACCCACACCAGTATTCTGGGAAATTCCATGGACAGAGGACCCTGGTGGACTACAGTCCATGGGGTCACAAGGAGTCAGACACAACTGAGCAACTAACCCTTTTTTTCACTTTTCTCCACTTAAGTAGCTATGGGCGGCTATTTTTTCTGGGCCTCCATTTTCTAATCTGTGAAACAGGGAGAATGCATGTACTTACATCCTAAGATTACTTGGGGGATTAAATGAGAGAAATACTTAATACAATACCTGACTAAAAAAAAAAAAGCTATTATCATTCTTCTTGTTGTTATCAGTAACTGGAGAGAAAAGACATGAAGTTAAAGAACAATTAAGGATCAATTCAATCACTTGTACCAAAACCCTAAAGTGCAGAAAAGCCAGGGGTGAGTGGGGAGAGGGAAGCCGTGGTTGGGGACATCACAGAAGAGGCAGGTGTTAAGATCGTGGGGTGACTGACAGGGACTGGAAATCCGGAGTCTGATTTTTTGATTGCTCTATTTTCTGTTGTGTTTTGTTTGGCACATACAGAGAGGAAAAGGAGGGAGTGAGTGACAGTCGATCAATTATGTCTGACTCTGCAACCCCATGGACTGTAGCCTGCCAGGCTCCTCTGTCCATGGGTTTCTCCGGGCAAGAATACTGGACGGGGCTGCCATTTCCCTCTCCAGGAGTAAAGGGAAGAAAAGATCAAAGGCAAAATAGAGAAACAGAGGTGCTAAACCTGGAACATACGGGACTGAGACAGAGGCAGCTGAAGCCACAAAGACTGGTGAGGAGCGTGAGGGGAAACCCAGTGGCTAAGGAGGGGCACGCTGGATCCCAGAGGCAGATGACATGGGAGCTCTGCAGGGAGAGAGCCTCGAAGGAGGCGGGGTGGGGAGCAAGCCGGCTCAGGGCCGTCACAGGGGAAGACCACGGGTGATACAGCATCACAGGGTCCTAGGCTCCAGGGGACAGGCAGGGAGTCCGCCAAAAGGCCCCGCCTTCCCCACAAAAGGCAGTTCTTTCTAAAGATAGTGCGCGTGGTGGGAATGGCAAACACTTTTAGAGTCTGGTGGACGGGTTACACCCTGGCTTCTAGAATCCTGGGCAAGCCGCTGAGCATCTCTGGGTCTTGGTATCTGCGCTCCACAAAATGCAAGGTAAACACCTTTCCCAGGCCGAGGGGAAGAATGAGATCAGGTCTGCAGGGTGGCTGGCACCCAACAGCTGCACAGCAGTGCTCTCAGATCCTGGAGTTCGTTAACCAGCACGATCCCGAGGACGCCCGGAAGGTTGGCTCAGTTTCAGTTTTTCTATCAATAAACTAAAATGCCACTCATAAAGAGAATTAGAATATTTGATTTAGTGTGACTGTGTGGACAGTTGCGCTTCCCTGATAGCTCAGCTGGTAAAGAATCCACCTGCAATGCAGGAGAGTGGAGAAGATATCCCTGGAGAAGGGATAGGCTACCCACTCGAGTATTCTCGGGCTTCCCTGGTGGCTCAGACGGTAAAGAGTCTGCCTGCAATGCAAGAGACCCCGGTTCTATTCCTGAGTCAAGAAGATTCCCTGGAAAAGGGATAGGCTACCCACTCCAGTATTCTTGCCTGGAGAATTCCATGGACAGAGGAGCCTGGCAGGCTACAGTCCATGGGGTCGCAAAGAGTCAGACACAACTGAGCGACTTGCACAGCACAGCACATAGACAGTTAATAAGCTGTTTCAAAATAAAGAAAATGAAGGTCAAAGAACGGAGAAACGTCAGTCTTCAAATAGTAGGCAAGAATTCAGCCATAAAGCTCCAGTTATTCTGTGTTTTAAAAAGGCTTGTTTGGACTGCCCTGGTGGCCCAGTGGTTAAGGCTTTGCCTTCCAGCGCAGGGGGTGCAAGATTGATCCCTGGTAGGTTAGCTAAGATCCCACCCACCTCTTGGCCAAAAAACCAAAATGTAAAACAGAAACAGCGTTGTAACAAATTTAATCAAAGTGAAAGTGAAAGTTGACCAGTCATGTCCCACTCTTTGCAACCCCATGGACTATACAGCTTATGGAATTCTCCAGGCATGAATACTGGAGTGGGTAGCCTTTCTCTTCTCCAGGGGATCTTCCCAAACCAGGGATTGAACACAGGTCTCCACATTTCAGGCAGATTTTTTACCAGCTGAGCCACAAGGGAAGCCCATTAAAGACTTAAAATGTTCCACATTTAAAAAAAAAAAAAGTAAAAATGTTGAAAAGTTAAAAAAATAATAATGAAACAGCTTGTTATTCAGGGATAGTGCAGCAAGCAGAGAGCTAAAGAGGAATTGGTTGTTCTACTTCTCAAGTTGGATAAAACCACACAGAAGCAGTTTTAGTCTACCTTATTGAGGTACAATCAGTATATAACAAAACGCAACCTTTTTACGTGTAGAGTGTGATGAGTTCTGACAAATGCATACTTACCTGTGCATTCACCATTAACCCAAGACAGAAACTGTTTGCATCAGCCCTTGTACCTCCCCAGGTCTTCATGTCCCCACCCCAGTCCCAGCTTCCTACCTGCTGTCTGCCCCTAAGACAATTTCACTATCATCATTGAAGCCATGTTTACACTTTGTATAGATTCTTCTATGTATGCTATACTTCATGATTTTAAAATGAGTGGTGTATTTGCCCACTAAAATTAATGACAAATGCCAAAGACCTTCCTGTGAGGGTTCCTTGGTGTGAAAGTTAAAAAGAGAAACCAGGGACTTCCCTGGCGGTCCAGTGGTTGGGACTTGGTGTTGCAATTCGACGGTGAGGGTTTGATCTCTGTTCAGGGAGCTGGGATCTCTCGTGCCTCGTGGTCAAAAAACCAAAAAAACATAAACAGAAGGCAATAGGTAACAAATTCAATAAAGACTTTTTTTTAATGGCCCACATTAAAAAAAAAAAAAAATCTTAAAAAAAAAAAAAAGAGAAACCAGCCAAGCATTGTCATTCCCCGTCAAAGGGCAGCAGTCTGGGCAGGTGATGGAGATGACCAGAATAAATCGCTCAGATCCTAAACCTGATCTGAACTCAGTGACCAGAGGGCCTGAGCAAGTCACTTACCTCATCTCCATTTTCAGTTTATCTTAATACATGGTGCCTATGGTTCCATGAGTAACGAGATCACAAAATTTATCATCCAAATCAGGATGCATTATAAGGAGGTGCTATTATACATTAAGGGACTTCCCAGGTGTCGCTAGTAGGGAAAAGCCCACCTGCCAATGAAGGAGATGTAATCCCTAGGTTGGGAAGATCCCCTGGAGAAGGGCATGGCAACCCACTCCAGTATTCATGCCTGGAGAATCCCACGGACAGAAGAGCCTGGCAGGCTACAGTCCATAGGGTCGCAGACTCTGACACGAGTGAAGCGACTTAGCAGTCTTTATACATTAAGCCAGGGCAAATGGTATCAACCAGACTGACCCCAGAAAACCTGGTCTATAGGATACTTAGGAGCGCTCCATAAGAGCACCTCTTGTGATGTCCACAGTGACCTAAGGCTCTCTTGAGAAACGAGTGTTGCACAGAACTATACAAAGTGATATGTTTGAAAGCTGAAGTCTTTTGTCCTAAGGTGATGGGGTTCCCAATGTTTACAGTGGCATTATTTACAACTGCCCAAGTATGGAAGCAACCTAAGTGCCCATCAGTAGATGAAAGGATAAAGAAGATCTGGTGTGTATATATATATATATATACACAATAGAATACTGTTGTTCTAAGGGGCTAAGTCGTGTCTGACTGTGATCCCATGGACTGTAGCCCGCCAGGCTCCTCTGTCCATGGGATTTCCCAGGCAGGAGTACTGGAGTGGGTTGCCATTTAGTTCCCTGGGGGATCTTCCCAAGCCAGGAATCAAACTAGAGGCTCCTGCATTGGCAGGAGGATTCTTTACCACTGAGTCACAGGGAAGTCACCAGCAGACTACTCAGCCATAAAAAAGAATGGAATTTAGCCATTTGCAGCAACACGGATGGACTTGAAGGGCATTATGCTAAGTGAAATAAGTCAGAGAAAGACAAACACTATATGATATCACATGGAGAATCTAAAAAGTACAACAAAATAGTGAATAAGACAAAAAAGAAGCAGAGTCCCATTGGGGAGAGGGAATACAGGGGTAGGGAAGAGAAGGTTTATTATGGAATTATATGAAGTCAAGGGTATGAAAGTTTTGAAAAGTGTAAAGCACTACAGAATTTAAAGAATCTTTCATTCAATTAAAAAAAAAAAGGTAATGGGGCTTATCCAACCCAATTGTGTTAGGAGATCACAAACAAGGAGACCTGGCTGATAGAGAAGAGGAGGGTTCTAAAAGAACCTCTGAGGCCACTGAGACCAGAGGCTGTGCACACTGAAAAAATGAACCAACCTTAGAAAGACCCTGGCAGCCTGATGGTGAAAACACTGAGCTGGGCTAGCCTGTCTTTGTCATTCACTCTCTAAAAACGCAGACATTGAGGGCACTGCCAAGGCACATTACCTTGGAACTCCCACTGTGTAAATTTCACATTGAGAAATCAAGTCTTCATTAACATAGTGATTCCAAGGACTTTAGGGGTTAGGGGGGCGAGGGGGAGCAACAGCAAGTCTTCACAGCTGCCAGGTGAATTTCATAAAATAGATCGGACTTTGGCACATTAGCACTCATAAAGTTACTGCATGGTGCCCTTCAAAGTACGGCACAGACGCAAGAAAGCATTCATTGCAAATATCTGAACAAACCACGGCGGAAAGTTTATTACAAGACGATAGCCACTGGAAGGACTGGTACAACTAAAATTAACTTTGATTTATCCAGGCTTTCTAAAGACTGAAAACTACACATAATTGCCTTAAATTGCATGCAGAGATTATCATCCTCACCTCTAAGGGAACTGAACAAAGAAAAGATCTGTTTGCCTTCAATTGCACAATCAGATTCCTTTGAATTAGATCGATTTGCATTAACAAAAAATTTTGGTTATTTAGCCATACATTGTGCTGCCATTTTCGTCAAAATGGGCTGCTGTGTTATTTCATTTATAAGATTATAAAAGCAACTAATTAATGCATTGAAGGATCTTCATTACAAAATAAAATGCATGTTTAGAAATCAACTCAACGATTGTTATTTAAAAAAAAAACACAGAGAATATAAGTACTCCTACTGCAGAGGGAACGCTCTAGAAAGTATATTACTTGATGACTCACTCAATGACCATTCATTTCTCACTGGAGGGAATAAAATCAAGTAAATTTTAAATAGGCTGTTCAATTAAGTTACGGACTACAAAGTCTAACAAAATTTCATAACAAAACCAAAAATCTGAAGGCGTACTTAAATTTTTAAATAACATAAATGTTGGAGGATTTTTTTTAATGAGTATTGGTGCTTGCTGGAAAGCACAGTTCTTAGAAATGGAGCTGGTAATTGGCCACTGGAAACTGGTGAGTATCAGGACTAGAACTCCCCAGGCATCCACCTGGATCCTCTGTATCCATTTATTTTAATGGGAGACATGAGTCTGGAGTGGAATTTAACTCAACAGTCTCTGAGTCACCACAGGGACTACCTATCAAAATGCTCTGGGCTTGATTCCCATCACAAACTCTCGTCTACGGATCCATAGCTCCAGCTCTAAATATGTAGAGAGCACAGTACAGGAGAAGAAAACTTAATTCCTTCTTCCCTTCTAGGTTCTTGGTTGGCCTAGTAACTAAACTGCTATCCAACAATGGGAAAAAAACTAATTTCCTACATATAGGAGCTCATAAATATAAGATACTGAAAGAAGTAACCAAAACAGACCGCTTTTATATATATTTTAGACCCACCCCCTCTCAAAAAATAAAAAAATAAAAAAAACGGTAAACCTCCTAAAAATTGACAAGACAAATGAGTTTGGACTTGGGGTAGGAAATGAGTGAAGAAATAAAGTTTATTTACACAGCCATCTCCACCCTGAATTCTTCTATTCCCTCTTTGGTATGGAGGGTATCCCTGTGTCTCTTTTGGTATCTCTTTCACACGAGGTATTTAGTTTCAGTTTTCAGGGAGACTAAAGAGGCCAGAATGTTTTTAAAGTAACTTAAGTTAAAAACTGTGGTGCTGGAGAAGACTCTTGAGAGTTCCTTGGACTGCAAGGAGATCAAACCAGTCAATCCTAAAGAAAATCAACTCTGAATATTCATGGGAAGAACTGATGCTGCATCTGAGGCTCTAATACTTTGACCACCTGATTCGAAGAGTCAATTCATTGGAAAGATCCTATTGCTGGCAAAGACAGAAGGCAAAAGGATAAGTGGGCAGCAGAGGATGAGATGGTTAGATAGTGTCACTGACTCCATGCACATGAATTTGAGCAAACAGTGGCTCAGAAAGTAAAGAATCTGGCTGCAATGTAGGAGACCTGGGTTCAAGCTCTGAATCAGGAAGATCCCTTGGAGAAGGGAATGGCAACCCACTCCAGTATTCTAGCCTGGAGAATCCCATGGACCTAGGAGCCTGGTGGGCTACCAGTCCATGGGGTTGCAGAGAGTCAGACATGACTTAGCAACCGAACAACAACAGCAAAGTTCAAAATAATCAATATGCCAAAGTGGCCTATTCTGGGGGTGGCAGATTCTGCTCCTACTAATGGCAAGAGACTCCAGCACTTCTTCAACCCGAGTTCAGATTCCAGCTTCAGCTCTGGCTCTAGTGGCTCTGCAAATGTACTCAGGTTTGCATAACTGATGTTTCCTTCTGGGCTGCAAGGAGACTACCTGCCTTGCAAGGCCGTTGGGAGGACTGAAAGAGGAAATAGCCTGAAGGACCCTGGACCCAGACCGTCTCCCCTTTTGGTTCCCTTATCAGTAACTTCGGGGTGATACTGAACCTCTCAGCAGGCCTTGGATGTAACGCCTTCTGATTAAAGTTCAAACCAAATGCTGGACACCAGGAAAGTAAGAAAAGCAATCACATGTTGAAATCTACATATTTATTCTTTAATCTCTGCATCCTCACAGACATGTTCTCACTCCTTGGAGAAGTATTTGAGGAATGAATGGAAAACACATAAAAACTCAGAAGATATAGTCTTGGCTCAACCACTTGGTAACACAACCCAAGGAAAACCATTTCGCCATCTAATCCGGGTTTCCTTACACCTAAGATCTGAATATTTAGCTCTGGAAGAATAAATAATACCTACTCTCTGTGTGCTAAGTTGCTCAGTCATGTCTGACTCTTTGCCACCCCATGGACCGTAGCCCGCCAGGCTCCTCTGTCCAGGGGATTTCCCAGGCAGGAATGCTGCAGTGAGCAGCCATTCCCTTCCCCAGGGGATCTTCCCAACCCAAGAATTGAACCCAGGTTTCCTGCACTGCAGGCAGATTCTTCTCTGAGCCAGTACCTACTCTACCAACTTCCAAAGACTGTCAAAAGAATATAAATAATGCTTACACACAGTGCCACCAGGTATACTGAAGCTTTCTGGATATCACAAGCATTTTATTAATGTCACAATATTTCTAGGAATTTAGTCTTTCTGTGCCTTAGAAGACTGAATCTCTTTTCTAAAAATAACGGACTGTGATAATAATAATGGCAAATGTCAGTGCCAAGCATTGATCTGAGCACTTTACACATATATTCATTCATTGCCTCTGCACAATAATCCTAGGATTATGATCCCTCATTGCAAGACAAGGAAACTGAGGCTCAGGGAAGTTAAGCACTAGCTGTGTTCTTGTGAAACCAGGACTGAGAGCCAGCCATGTGCGCCCTTAGCCACTATGCCAATGACAGGCTGATGACACCCAGTTATTTATCGTACTGAAGACAAACTATGACACGTCAACCCTTGGGAATCTAGGAAAGCAAGTGACATCTACTGATCACTCACTTAAGCCAAACCCAAATTCTGCTCTGGGGACTGTATCTCAGCTCCTCGCAACAGCCCTGAAGGTAAAAGAGTATTTTTTTTTAATTAATTAATTTAATTGGGGGCTAATTACTTTACAATATTGTGGTGGTTTCTGCCATACATTGACATGAATCAGCCATGGGTGTACATGTGTCCCCCATCCTGAACCCCCCCCTCTCATCCCCCTCCCCATCCCATCCCCCTGGGTTGGCCCAGTGCACCGGCTTTGAGTGCCCTGTTCCATGCATTGAACTTGGACTGGGGATCTGTTTCACATATGGTAATATACATGTTTCAATGCTGTTCTCTCAAATCATCCCACCCTCACCTTCTCCCACAGAGTCCAAAAGCCTGTTCTTTATATCTGTGTCTCTTTTGCTGCCTCACATATAGGGTCATCGTTACCATCTTTCTAAATTCCATATATATGTATTAATATACTGTATTGGTGTCTGTCTTTCTGACTTACTTCACTCTGCATAATAGACTCCAGTTTCATCCACCTCATTAAAACTGATTCAAATGTATTCTTTTTAATGGCTGAGTAATACTCCATTGTGTATATGTACCACTGCTTTCTCATCCATTCATCTGCTGATGGGCATCTAGGTTGCTTCCATGTCCTATTGTAAACAGTTCTGCGATGAACATTGGGGTACACGTGTCTCTTTCAATTCTGGTTTCCTCGGTGTGTATGCCCAGCAGGGGGACTGCTGGGTCATATGGCAGTTCTATTTCCAGTTTTTTAAGGAATCTCCACACTGTTCTCCATAGTGGCTATACTAGTTTGCATTCCTACCAACAGTGTAAGAGGGTTCCCTTTTCTCCACACCCTCCCCAGCATTTATTGCTTGTAGACTTTTTGATAGCAGCCATTCTAACCGGAGTGAGATGGTACCTCATTGTGGTTTTGATTTGCATTTCTCTGATAATGAGTGATATTGAGCATCTGGAAAAGAGTATTTTCACCATCAACAAATTACAAACCTGGGGACTTGCCTGGTGGTCCAGTGGCTAAGACTCCACACTCCCAGTGCCAGGGGCCTGGGTTCGATTCCTAGTCAGGGAACTAGATCCCACACGCCACAACTAAAGATCCTGTGTGGCACAACTAAGACCCTATGCACCCGAATAAATAAATATTAAAACAAAACAAATTACCCACCTGAAGTTCAGCAAGACTCAGCAATTTGCTTCAAATTCTAAAATTAATAACCTGGGGGAATAATATGTAAAAAATACACCAACTAGGCAGAGCAGCGTTTCCATCCCTGCCTGTCTCCTGCACGGGGCATTTCCCAGACCAACGCGTCTCAGGTCTGGATGCCTCACTGAGCCCCAGAGCTGGCCCCTGACTTATGCCCACGTGAGGTTCCTGGGTTGCTCAGGGATAAGGAATCCATCTACCAGTGCAGGAGACACGTGAGTTGCGGGTTCAATCCCTGAGTCAGGAAGATATCCTGGAGAAGGAAATGACAACCCGCTCCAGTATTCTTGCCTGGGAAATTCCATGGACGGAGGAGCCTGGGGGGCTGCGATTCACGGGGTCGCAAAGAGTGGGACATGGCTGAGTACACACGCACAGCACAGCAGCTGGCTCCCCGCACCGGGTGGAAGGGACACCCAGTCTGCTGGGCCCGCTGACCAAGGGGCCTGGGAGGGAGCTGGGCTTTCTGACATTGGGTCAGAACGGCCTCAGGGAAGAGAGCAATCGCCCAGAGGCAAGAGTTTCACATCCTGATGCAGAATTCCATGTCAGAAGGGAGTCTGCATTTTTCCAAAGGCCCAGCTCTGCCAGGGTTAAAGGGAGGGTTGGCGGGGGAACCAAACCACCACTTACTACTTTATTTCCACAGGAAAATGGATTCCAAGTGCTGAGAAAAGTCTTGCTCTGACAGGCGGACCTCCAGGCCTGAGTCTGGGTGGGACTGCCCCACGCGTCTGTCAGTACTTTGGGATCCAATTTACATGGAGCCCAAGCATGTCCTCCAAACCACATGCTGTAAAATCCTGAACTAACACGTTTAATCTGTAACTGCGCTTCGTTTCCTATCTTTTTCTCCCCAGCTTTGGACCACATGTTATTAAAGGTTTCACAGTATTTTTTTTTTTCTTTTAGAGTCCTTCCTCCTGCATGGTCTGGGTGGGGCTCCTCCTGGATGGTCTGGGTGGGGCTGACCTGAGAAGTCTAAGGAGGGAGGGAGCTTCCTGGCTGGGAGGTGTCCACCACCCTGCTGTGTGACCTTGGGCAAGTGGCTTAAGCTCTCTGAGCCTCAGTGTCCTCAGCCATTAAACGAGGGAGAGATGTGAAGGGGTGATTTCTAGTTATAGAGAAACTCCCTCTTCAGGCTACAGTGGTCAAGAAAGGCATTTCAGAGGCAGGTGGATTTCAACTGGATATAGGAAGTTGGGTGGAACCCAAATGGCAGTTGGGAAGGTAAGGAGATATTGAGCTCCTATTACAGTTAAAACAGAACACTCAGCAAGAATTAAATGAGGAAATGTATATATTACATATATTTAATATATCTGTTTACATATAAAGGACATGGAACAATGCCTGACACAGGAAAGAACTTGATAGTGTTGTTATCATAATTATAAGCATTGTCCTCACAACACGACTCAGTATCCATTGTGCCCATTTTACAGGTAAGACATCAGGTCACAGGAAACTGATACTCCGAGTTTAAGTTATCAGGTCAGAGTGACACAGTTAACAATCGACAATACCAAGATTTGGACCCTGGTCTTTGAGGCTCAAGAGAGCTGATTTTTAACCTCTAAGCTACACAACAGGGAAGACAGTCCCTTAGGCTAAGGACTAAAAGGCTTTTTCTGAAAATGACACTTAAGTTACTGAGAATACAGTACTTTCGGGGCTTCCCAGATGGCTCAGTGGTAAAGAATCCACCTGCAATTCAGGAGCCAGGAAGATCCCCTGGAGAAAGAAATGCCAAGCCACTCCAGTATTCTTGCCTGGAAAGCCCCATGGACAGAGGAGCCTGGTGGGCTGCAGTCCACTGGGTCGCAAAAGAAGCAGACACATCAGCAACAAAACAACAGTCTTCCAAATACGTTACTTGAGTCCTACCCAATTCTGCAAAATCTACAGGGACAACTATATCTCTATTTTTTTTCCTCGTCCACAGTGCTAAGTGCTCAAAACCTGTTTACTCACTTCAACTGTTAACTTCAAGCGACATTTGATACAATAAAACTCCCACCTGTCCCTCTCAGAAGTCATGACAACTCGACCTCTGGATGTAATCTGGCTTATCAAACACTTGGCAAATGTTGAAGAAAGTACTCTTACCTGTTGAGAAAGAATAACTCTAGGGACCCACCAACCACCAAAAACAAGATTCTAAATTTGAGCGAGGTGGTGGGGAGAAGGGAGACCCAGACTTTAGTCAGAGTCACCCATTTTTAAGTGTGTATGTGGCCCCTTCCTTTTACAGGACATCAGGTACTCAGAAACATTTACTGTGGGGAATAAGACAGGCCTGGCCCAGGCCTCCTGGGAGGGCAGGCTTACACAGCACAGTCACTGTATCCAGGCCAGGAGGAGTGTGTGCTGGGCTGAATCGAGTTCCCCTAGATTCGTGCACTGAAGCCCCAGTTCCTCAGAACATGATCTATTTGGAGATCAGGCCTCTCAAGTTGTATAACCACTCACAAGGTTATACGAGTGGGTTATGGGCGGGCACTAATTCAGTGTGACCGGTGTCTTCATAAGAAGAGGAAACACAGACCCACAAGGAAACAGCAGGGACGCTCAAGGACAGAGGAAAGGTCACAGGAGCACAGGGGCAGGCTGGCCACCAACAAGCCCAGGAGAGATGCCTCGGGAGAAACCAGCCCCGCCGACACCTTGACTTTGGACTCTCAGCCTCTAGAACAGTGAGGAAATAAACTTCTGTTAAGACACCCAGTCTGCGGTATTTTGTTACAGCAGCCTGAGCCAACTAGTAGAGTGGGGTGATGGCTGAGAAGCAAAAAGATGCCGTGTGGGGAAAAAAAAAAAAAGGTGAGGACCAAAAAAACGGCATCAGATCAGCAAACCGTGCGTCGTGGCAGATCCAAGATGACGGACTGAAAGTGCAGGGACTAAGAGACGGCTTCGAGTAGGAAAGAGGAGAGGAGCAGTGCACTGATAATAATCTAGCACTTTCTGTCCCTTGTATGGAGGGCACACACGAAACTAAGGGAAAATCCCTGCCGAGCCAGACCTCACGGGCCAGCAAAGGAAGAAAGAGTTTAAGCATGGGGAAAGTACCAGAGATGAAGGCACTAATTCACAAAAAAGCACCATAAGGAAATAATGCCAAAGTGTCTTAAAGCTGCGCCTGATTCTGTGCTCAGATCTACATGGAAGGGCTGCCAGGGAGCCCCCTGTCTTGAGGAGGCTGGGGACTGACCAAATGGGAGCAGGGTTAAGTAGACTCGTCCAGGGCAGAAGGGCTTCCCTGATGGCTCAGGCAGTAAAGTGTCTGCCTCCAATGCGGCAGATCTGGGTTCGATCCCTAGGTTGGGAAGATCCCCTGGAGAAGGAAATGGCAACCCACTCCAGTACTCTTGCCTGGAAAATCCCATGGATGGAGAAGCCTGGTAGACTACAGTTCGTGGGGTCACAAAGAGTCAGACACAACTGAGCAACTTCACTTTCATGCTTTTCCAGGGCAGAAGGTGGGGAGGTGGAGGGGTGAAGCGAGGGAAATGACCTGGAAAAGGGAAATGCGGGCAATGGGAAGAAAGGCCAAGTCAGGCAGTCTGCAAGGGGAGATGCTATCTTTGAACTCATCACAGTTGCCTGCAGAGAGAAAATGCAGTAAATCAGAGCCAGGCTGACGGAACCAGGTAAGATGTACTGATGCTACTTGTAAGGCTGTGCAGCTTCAACATCAAAAAATAGGGAAGAACACTGGAGGATGTAGAGAATGGACATGTGGGCACGGGAGGCAAAGGGCGTGGGGACGCACTGGGAGAGCAGCACTGGCATATACACCAGACAGCAAGTGGGAAGCTGCTGTATTGCAAGGGGGCTCAGCTCAGTGCTCCCTGAGGACCTAGAGGGCTGGGACAGGGGTGGGATGGAGGCTCAAGGGGGAGGGGACATATGACCCACAGACCTGACTTACACTGTAGTACAGCGGAAACCAGCACAACACTGTAAAGCAGTTATACTCCAATAAAATAAATACATAGAATATTTTTTTTTAAAAAAGGAACATTGGAGGAATACCTTGGGTGGCAAAACTCCATGGCCAGAGCTGCAGAGGTCAGCTGTCAAAAGCAAGACCACAGGAGAAGCCAGAGGATTAAGAAAACCAAGATGGGGCTTCCCTCTGCCCCTCTGGGGAGAACAGTCAAGGGGAACCTCAAGGCTCACTGGGCCAGAGAGATACGGACTGTGTTTTGAGTCACAAGCTCTTAGGGCCCCTCCAGCAAAGAGACTGAGGAAGCACAGCAGAAGGAAGAAAGCAAATATCAAAGAAGATTTCCAAAATTATAAAGCCTGACCCCGGAACATCCTGGAAGGGTTCCAGATACCATAAATTAACCTGGCTCAGTATCAATCTCCTATGAACATAGGAACAATAATTTCTCAGCAACCCCAAATTAAAACGTTTCTATGATGCAAACCAAACACTGATTGTCTCCAATTTTTTTTTTTTTTTTTTTTGGTCCCAGTATCCCTCCTTTATGACCAATGGAGGACCCAGATAGGAAAAAGTAGGAGCACACCCAGGAATCTGACTTTGAGAAAGGCATCTCACTTCTACTTGCTTGCAGTAAAAGCAAGAGAAGCCAAATTCTCACAGTTCTTCGACTTTCTATCCATGTAAACAATCTCACTCGATTTTTGAATTACTTTGTGGGAACAGATGGTTTCCAAATGTACGACTTCTTACTACAGTATATGGAAGCAATACTACTGAACTCTGAAATTAAGATGAAGAGAACACAGACACGCTTCAGGCCTGCATCTCTATTGGCAGGCCTAAGGCTTACATGGAATCCTGACCATTCTTATTTTTTTTTCTTTCTTTTCTCTCTTGCCTTTTTTCTTTTTTTGGTTAAACAATTCACACCACATACACACAAAAACTTCTCTGAAATATCATAGCAACTGAAAATTCTGCTGCAAAAACCCTTCCACGCCACACACGAAAAATAGTAGCAATAAAACAGAAGCCTCTTGACTTTCTATAAATTATACATCAGCTATGTAAATATAGTTGGGTTTTGGGTCTTACATCCTTAAGCCTTTTACGATAGGGACTTCCCAGGGGGTGCTATTGGTAAAGAATCTGCCAGGGTGGAAGAGACGAGGGTTCAATCCCTAGGTTGGGAAGATCCCCTGGAGAAGGACATGGCAACTCACTCCAGTATTCCTGCCTGGAAAATCCTCCCATGGACAGAGGAGCCTGGCGGGCTACAGTCATGGGGCCACAAAGAGTCAGACATGACTGAGCACACACATAATTTTATATTTGAAATAAACATCACAGTTAACTCCAAATCACCTGAATT
Organism: Bos indicus x Bos taurus; assembly: GCF_003369695.1. Classification (NCBI taxonomy): domain Eukaryota; kingdom Metazoa; phylum Chordata; class Mammalia; order Artiodactyla; family Bovidae; genus Bos; species Bos indicus x Bos taurus. The sequence goes on along the minus strand of NC_040087.1, from coordinate 16,311,988 downwards.
CCAACAAGTGACGCCGTCACTGAAAGAGCTCGCAAACGGTAATCGTGGTGGCAGTACCAGACCTAAGCCCAGGCCAGCTTTCCCCAATGCCTTTCTAAGGCAGAAGTCTAATCTTCCAAAAAGCTAAGCCAGATCTGGCAAGTAGCATCACAAACAGAATTCTATGAGGCACAGACAAAAGTTCAAGTCATGTGACCCAACCGACAACCCCATAAGCACCTTAAGCAGAGTTCATAGCATTTCTGCCATTTAAATCGCCAAGTCTCTGGAAAAGCAGACTCAACAAAGCGCCAGGAGGAGATGACTCTGGGAAGATATTAAGAGAAAGTAAATGCTGCCCAGCATAAATATAAAAAGTCTTTATACCTATTATCTCTAGCCAAAGAAATTTATATAGCAAATGAAAAATTTGGTGCCACAGAACTTTCATACAACAAGAAGTTTGTAGCAATAGTAAATGCCTCCACACTACTTATAAACTGTACATAAATAAAGGCATCAGGTATGTAAATATAGTTGGGCTTTCTTTTTTGGCTAAGCAAGTCACACACATATAAATGTATATAGATGTAAGTATATAGATCTGTGTGTGTGTGTGTGTGTGTTAGTTGCTCAGCCATGTCCGACTGTTTGCAACCCCATGAACTGTAACCCGCTAGGCTCCTCTGTCCATGGGATTTCCCAGTCAAGAATACTGGAGTGGGTTGCCATTCCTTTCTCCAGGGGATCTTCTCAACCCAGGGATTGAACCCAAGTCTCCCACACTGCAGAGAGATTCTTTACCGTCTTGAGCACCAGTACATCCAAGTATATAGATATATACCAATTAATACAGGTATATAAATACACCTATAGGTATAGGTAAATAGTTATATCTATATAACTTACAGACATCATAGTTATATCTATGGATATAGGTCAATAGATATACATAGATATGTAAAAGGGGAATAATAGAAAAGTGCATGCAAAAGGAAGCAACTTGTGTTTAAATATTGATAAGTAATGACGAAGTTGACTAACAACTTCTAAGCCTTTGTTCACACCAGCAGAGACCAGCTGTGTTCACACACAGCAAGAGCAAAGGTAATTAACCTCTGCACCAATCAACACTAACATGGATTTCAAATGTTAGTGTTTACATTTTAAATGCTTACCTACCCTTTAAATGCTAAAACCAAAGAACTGCTAAACCACAGCATGAAAATTTTAAGTTGCAACAGAACTCAAAAAAAAAAAAATTCTTAGTCAACAATTGAAGTTAAAATTTTTAAATAGTGAGGTTATGCCAAAATTTTGCCTAATAACAGACACTCACCAAAAAAACAAATAAGATGTCACAGTGACTAACAAATTAGCCGGTGGAATACTTTCAATGATGGTCAAACCCTGGGCTGACCTTTATAAACTGGCACAGCTCAAAAATTCCCAGAGGTTTTGTGGCCTATGGTTGCATGCTGTTATTCTGGAAACATGATTATCGTGCTCTTGCCTTTTCAATAAAGAGCGGCCCACGATGCAAGCAACAAGAATGCAGGTGTGTTTGTGGAGACTGTTCCTGCCACACACAGAAACGTGGGAGAGCATGCGTGGCTGTGGTGCAGAGACACCATGCACACGGAGGCCTGGCAGTGCTAACAGCTTTGACTACTAGAAGTCCTCTAAATGGCAACCCACTCCAGTGTTCTGGCCTGGGAAATCCCACGGACAGAGGAGCCAGGCAGCTACAGTCCATTAGGTCACAAAGAGTTGGACACGATTGAGCGACTAAACCACAGTGAAACCTGGCCTTCCCTGGTGGCTCAGCGGTAAAGAATCCGCCTGTCAATGCAGGAGACACGGGGTCAGTCCCTGGTCCTGGAAGATCTCCTGGAGAAGGAAATGTCAACCCACTCCAATATTCTTGCCTGGAGAATCCCATGGACAGAGGAGCCTGGCAGGCTACAGTCCATGGGGTTGCAAAGAGTCAGATAAAACTTAGTGATTAAACAACAACAGTGAAACTGATCAACAACAATAATAAAAGGGAGGAAAAGCTGTGACTCCTTGTTTTTGAAGTATTAATAGTCAGAATATATGTGATGAATATAGCCATTTAAATGAGAGTGACTACAACTATAAATGATCGTTATAGCACAGTGACTAATCAATTCAATAGCAGAAACATAATTTGAAACAAAGCATAACTACAAAAGAACATCATGTTCTACAAAAACAAGTGTGATTTCAAGTTTCATTACATTCATAATGAAAAATCTTTACGGCCAAAATTATGGAATAGTTTTTGAGACCAGATAGATTTCATCAAGTCTTGGGTGCATCCCAGTGACTAAAGGAAGCTAATATCCCAAGGATTCAGTTGAGACAGGATGGGAGTGTGGCAGGGAGACTCAGGCTTCAACAGAGAAGCCACAAATCTCAGAGAAGAGTCTTTGCCTCTGTAGATATTTGAGAGAGGTATCGCAGGCAGACCAGGGCCTTAGTCCCACAGGCTGACATATCCCAGGCCCCAGTAATCCGCGGTGCCCTACAGGGTCCTAAGAGCCCTGTGCCGCGTCACCCCATTGCACGGTGACGGCCTGAACACCCGTCTCACTTGTACGCACAGCAGATCTCAGACTGTCAGGCACACCCCACATTCACACCATCTTTCCAACCACAGAATGTGCGTGCGGACTTCCATCCAAAACCAAGCCAGCCTACAAAACCTGACCCAAACCTCAGGTTAGCAGAGTCTTTCCCAGCCAGTTTAACTAAAATGACCTTTTTTTCTGAATTTTGCAGACAATGTCTATCTGTGCCACCGGCGTCGCACCTTGAGGTCCCCACGGCTTCCCGGTTCCCGTGGCCGCCCCAGCAGCAGCAGCCCCGGCGGCCTGGCCCACCTGCTCCCCTTTGCTGATGTCCAGTGGTTTTATTTCCATCCTTCTGTCTAAGGCAGGATACCAGGGCCTCAAACCCTGTTCCTTCCCACATGTGACAGGGGGAATTAAAGGCTGTGTATCGTGTTTTTCATGTTTTGTTTTGAAATTAAAGGATGCAAAATAAAGGGGGCATCCCTGGTGGCTCAGTGGTTAAAAAAAAAAAAAAAATCCACCTGCCAATGAAGGAGACACAGGTTCGATCCCTGATCTGGGACGATCCCACATGCCTTGGAACAACTAAGCCGGTGGGTCACAACTGTTGAGCCTGCGCTCTAGAGCCCGGGAGCCGAAACAATGGAGCCCGCATGACCTCGCGCCTGTGCTCTGCCACGAGAGAGGCCACGGCCAACGAGAAGCCCCCACACGGCAACTGGAGAGGAGCCCCCAATTGCTGCAACTAGAGAAGAGCCTGCGCAGCAGCCAAGACCCAGCCCAGGCAAAAGTAAATAAACACATAAATAGAAAATTACATATATATATACACGTATATATTTAAAGAAGATGCAGGGATTTTATTTTAAAAAAAGATCACGTGGCATCTCACGTGTGCTCCTGTCGCATCTTACTCTCTGCACCTCCTCCAGCACCAGCACTGGCACTTACAGGACCTCACTGAGTACTTTTCTCATCTGTATTCCTGCCTGGGCAAGCCCTGCATTTCCCATATCGCCTTTCCTGCTTCCAGCCACCCCAAAAAGAGATATCAGCAATAACATACCCCACTCTCTTCTTAATGTGACCAACTTTCAACAACTGTTCTGTACATCGGATCCAAGATTTTCCTTTTCATTTTCCAGGACCTCCAGCAATCAGCCTGAGACAGACTCTTTTCTTACTCCTCTTTTCAAGTCACTTCATTTCAGTCATACAAACACCCTTTGGAACTTCCTTATCCCCAAATGACACTATTTAATAAATCAGCACTAGAACAACAACAACAAGTTTGCTTTCCCAATGAACGTATTTGTGTACTTTTTTCTCAGACCTGACTTTCTGCATCAGTTCGTATTTATTACTACCATTTGTGCTATTTTACAAGCTACTGCAAGTCACCTTTAATACGAGGCAGAGTGTATATTTCTAAACCAAGATAGCGTACATCTCCTATAAGTCTTCCCAGTTCATCCTTCAAAATCTATTTCTTCAATTATCTCCACCCTCACCGACAAGGAGAATGAGAACTCTATCAGAAGAGGTCAAGGGAGTCTCTGTTGGTCTCTGCTGTATCCTTGGTACCTAGAACAGTGCCTGGCACTAAGCAGTGCTTGGTGGGTACTTGCAGAACGAATGTTGGTTGAATGAGTCTCCAGGTACCCTCCTGGATTTTACTCCTCTCCACCCCTTCCCTGTGTGCGTATATGCCAAGTTGCTCCAGTCGTGTGCAACTCTTTGCAACCCTATGGACTGTAGCCCTCCCCAGGCTCCTCTGTCCATGGGATTTCCCAGTCAAGAACACTGGAGTGGGTTGCTGTTTCCTCCTCCAGAGATCGAACTCACGTCTCTTATGTCTCCTAAACTGGCAAGCAGACTCTTTACCACTAGCACCATGGTCAAGAACACACACACTAGAGTGAACTCATCAGGGTTCCATCCCTGGTTTAGCATCTAAGTAGAGCGATGACCTTGAGCATGTATTACTCAACTCTCCCCAGCTGTACAGGAGGATCTGAACGTGCTTTTCACAAGGACCCAGCAGGGTGATGCAGAGCCCAGTCCAAGAGCTCATAGTGGCTCTTCCATTCAGCCAGGGTCACCTGTGCTAACACACAGCCCTTCTTTCCCCAGCTCACCAGCCAGAAGTCTGGATCCTGACGACCAAACTGTTTGCACTCAAATATGAGTAAATTGATTGGCTCAAAGAAAGGGGGAAGGCCTAAGAGTGTTGGGTTTTTTCCTATGAAAGGGATGTATGCACTTGATTAACAGAGCTTAAACATCTATTGAGCAGCCCTGGGCTTCTATATTTCTATGTTTACATCTGGGTTTTCAACTCCTGGCCAGATAAGCTACATTACCCAAGAGGGCAGTTCTGCTTAGGGTGGCTGCCAGAAGAGTTACTTTTACAAGGCATAAACCAAATGGCCTGAATTATACAACTGAATGGGGAGATAAAGCTTTCTCTGTCACTCCCTGTCTTACAAAATTTATGAAAAAGTCCACTTTACATCTCGGGTCTTCAAGGATCTTTGTGTGTCCTTCTGATTTTAAGAGATGTTCTGTAAACTAAATATGAACCCCAGAGAATCCACTGTCTCTATTGTATATGTTACTATTCAGACACTCCACTCTTCTAAAACTCTTACATGCAGGAAATGTCAGCACTGTGCACACTGGAGGTAGTTTTAACTCTTGCTTTATTTCGAGTTTTGCTCTTCCAAATAAGGAACAGTGCTCTGAGTAAACAGAGCAAAGGGCAGAACACAACTGGTTTACACCCAGCTTTGACCTGAGGCAAAAATGTTTTTGCAAAAGCAACTCTTTAACACATTTGGGTAATGAAATTTCATGTAAACGAGCTGTCTACATTGAATACTCTTTACTTCAAGAGTTGTCCTAACTTCCTACAAACTCCAGTGTCATTCCTCCTCCCATAATTAACATTGCCTTTATCCATAGGGAGTTAACCCTGACGGCTCAGATGGTAAAGACTGTCTGCAGTGCAGGAGACCCAGGTTCGATCCCTGGGAAAGGGAATGGCTATCCACTCCAGTATTCTTGCCTGGAGAGCTCCATGGACAGAGGAGCCTGGTGGGCCCAGTCCATGGGGTGTCAAAGAGTCAGACACGACTGAGGAACTAACATTTTCAGTTCACTGTCACTAAGGTTAAGCCTCCAAGATTTAACTAGTTAGAATTTTCTGCACATAGAACATGTGCAAGTGAGGTTTCGAATTAAAATCTTGCAGAACTCACAAGCACAGCTCACCACAAACAAGCAAAGAAAGGACAACGGAAATCGTGTTTTAAACACCACCATGCTTCACACAGTTAGGTCTGAACTGAAAGAGGTGGTCTCTGCTTTTAAAAGCACCGGTCTTCTCCAAGAAACACCAGTAGGGCAAACACATCAAGTTCACCCAACTTTGAAATAAACCTCAGAAGTAGAGGAACACTATTCATTGCCTCCTTCTGAACTTACAGACACAGATTATTATTGGTCCTGCAAGCTCCATGTTCATATCCAATGAAATGAATATCCTGCCAGCTACATTTTCAGCAGTCATATCCAATCCTGCCATAGCTCACCTTACAATCTGCCGCAAAAGGGAAGTCCAACTTAACAACGGACTTTTTTCCTAAGTTAATGATTCAGGCAATTCTTGGAATAACTTCCACTTGAGAAACTGCATCTAAGTGGTCCAATCAAGAACCTCCCCAGCTGTTGACAACTCAACTCTGGAAATTCCCTCCTTTTTGCCCATTCCTGACTATCCCTAGATCCAAATTGCAAAGTTTAATGACCCCAAAGAGTGCTTTCTGCCTCTAGTGAACTCAGAAGTCTTGTCTGAATATTCATTAGGACTCTTAATAAACGTGCATTGAATTAAAGAGGGGAGCGCTGGAATCTAGCTCCAAAAGGCCACTGTCTGTCCCCTCTCCCCACCCCCACCCTCCCGCAGCGGAGGAAACAGATCTGGAGCTGACAGTCAAGCCATCCAGGATCCCAGGGGTCTGACACTCGGCCTGTGACGCAACGACAGCCAGGAGGTCTGGTTGGTGGTTCCCAAATGGGGTACCCACTGCTCTGGGAAATGCTGGGAGGCAAGATACAAACCCTCCTCCAAAGAACTGAAACCCGACGGCGGGGAACCCAGGCAGTTCTACCTGGATCCCAAGGCCCGAATCGCATTCCACCAGCCTCCTTCCTGTTTATAGATCCTGCTCCAGTAACTCCCACTACCAAAGGGAAAGCCGACCTCTCAGAAATATGTCAACACACGACATAACTTGAAAACGCTGTATGCTCATTGGCGCGAGTTACAACTTGTCGGGCTCACGGGTGGAAACCAGCGCACTTTAATTACTTTTTTTTTTTTAAATATACCCTGCCGTCTCTTCCAGGGCCCCCGCAAAGATCGGATTACTGAGTACAAGGTAGCTTCAGTGGCAGGACCAAACCGCGTGGGCGGTGAGCTGGAGGCAAAGAACCAGCGAGCGGACAGCCCGGCGAAGCGGCTGCGATTTGGTTTCGCGACCAGAGCCGCCGCTCCCTCACACAGACGCAGGAAGAGGAAGCCGCGGGCACAAGTCGCCCGATCGCTCGGTGGTGTCGCCGAGGGGGGCCCGGCGGAACTGCGCCGGTGCCCTCGGGTCGGCGGAGGGCGCGCCACCTTTGTCTAGAGGCTTCCCAACCCGGACGGGCGGCGCCTCGGCGCAAAGAGGGCTTTGCCCGGGTTGGAGGCGCAGACGCGGCGCCCGGGTCCCCAGCCCCTGCGCCGGGCCCAGGAAGCGGCCGCAGCCGCCCGAAACCTCCCACTTCCACTGCGCGCACGCGGCGCGCCCGTAAGTCCCAGTCCAGCGGCCACTTCCCAGGCGCAGCAGCGGCGGGGGGGACCCACGCGCCCGCGGGCTCGGCGGCCCGGAGCAGCCCGGCTCTCCTCGGGCCGGACCGCCCACGCGGGTCCCTGCCTCGGAACAGCACGGGCCGCTGGACCCCCAGGTCAGGCCAGATCTCAGACTGGCCACCGCGTCGGGGAAGGCACGACAGCCCGCCAAACACCCACACCCACCGCCCGCCCTCGGCCCTCTCTCACCTGCCTGCACCGTGTCCGAGAGGTCATGAGCGGGGGCCGCGGTCCTGGGAAATTCCTTCAGTTTCCTGGCACTGAGGTTCAAGCCCCCGGAGTTGGCCGCTTCCTCCAGCGCGCGCTCCAGCCCCCGGTTCAAGGGCAGGTTGAAGCCCCCGCCGCCGCCGCCGCCGCCGCCGCCTCCCGCGGCCCCGCCGCTGGCTCCGGTTCCTCCGTGGTGGTGGTGGTGGTGGTGGGGATGATGATGGGGGTGCAGCGTAGCCACCGACAGGGCAGGCACGAAAGGTTGGGGTTCGCTTCCCGGCGTCGCCATCTTCTCCCGGGCCCCCCCGCCCCGCCGCGCCGCTCCTGCGGGGGGAGGTCACACCTTTCCCCCCCGGAACGGGAGACGACAGCCCGGGGCCGAGTCCCCGCGGCGCTCCGCCGAGAGATGCCGGAGGAGGGGCGGAGGGTGTGGCAGGCGCGCGGAACCGGGAGCCGAGAGGCGGAGGCGGCCGTGGCAGCGCGGTCTCGAAGGTTTCCTGTCCCCGGGAAGCTAAGGACTGCGGCGGCGGCGGCGGCGGCGGCGGCGGGCAGCGCGCATGTGTCTCCTCCCGCCCCTGCGCCCTCCTCCCGGCGGCTCTCCCCTCCTCCGCCGCCCGCTCTCTGCTCCGCCTTCCCGCGGAGCCGTCAGTCCAGCCCCGAGCCTGCCTCCGCCGCCCCGGGCGCGGGCCCCGGCTGCTGCCGCGCGCCGGCGCCGGGCTGCCCCGGTACTCGCTTGGGGCTGGACGCGGGGAGATCACGGGGTAGGCGAGAGGCTATCTCAATTCTGCGAATTATTCGGATTCTTTGACCTCCAGTCCCCTCCCAACCCCCAGAGGCAGTGTTTCACGGTAGGATCAGGCTAACAGACGACCCCCGCCCCTAGCGTTTGGGCACCTCCAGTGGGCCAGACGCTGGTCTCCGTTGTCGGCGTTCGTGATCTCAGGAATCTAGGGGACCCCGTGAGCGGAAAAATTGTTTCCCTCAGCCCACAGAGGAAGTGAAGAAACCCGTCTGAGGTCACCCAGGCAGTCAGAGGCGGAGCTGGGTTTGAAAGGAGAGCCTTCGGACTCTAGGCTTGCGCTCCTGTAAACGCCGGGGCTGGACGCCGCTGCGAACAGCTTAGGAGTGGAGCAGAGCGTTTTCTGAGCGATGGCAGAAAACTACAGGCACAGAAAGGAAGGAGTTTTCAAGATGCAGGTCGTTTCTATGGTGGACAGAACCCACTGTCGTGTGAGGAAGAGGGGCTGGCTGTGGCTGGCTGAGCCCGGAATTGGGTGGAGTTGGAGGGGTCAGAAAGGCAGTGACCCCAACTATAAAATAACCCGGTCCCGGTTGGAGCCTGCGCACAGGTGTTCGTCAAGGTGACCTTGTGAGCTTCTTTTAACCCCTGTTCACCTTCTGCCCAGACCAACACCAGGGGCATCAGAACTTCTGACAGCCTAAGAGTAGAACAGTTGGAAGGTTAATAACGTCCCCCTCCTTTCTGAAGTTTCGGTTCCAACTCTCTAAGGCTCTATACCCAAGTCTTGAGCAGCGACCTTGTGAGGGACTTAGCTAAGGGAAGAGGATGCAGGTCAAATAAGAAAATAATTCAACCCTTGGTGGAGGGGGAGATGGTGTTTTAAGTGGTGATGCGGAAAGGTGATGATCTAAAGTACCGCATGGTCGATGTCACTTGCACTGACTGAGCGCTGAGTAAGTACCTCTTGATTCCCTCAGGAGTCTAGGGTGAGTTCAAAGTTCTAACCTCGGAGGAGGAGACAAGCGCCACCTGCTGGAATCCTCCGCCAAAACCTCCTCTCACCAGCTCCTTTTTCGCCCCTCTGCCCCTCAGACTTTTTTTTTTTTTTTTTATGTATTTGGTTGTGCCAGGTCTTAGTTGCGGGCATGTGGGATCTAGTTCCCTAACCAGGGATTGAACCTGGGACCCCTGCCTTGGGAGCTCGGAGTTTTAGCCATTGGACCTGCAGGGAAGTCCCAGGCTTTTAAAAGCCAGGCTTGTGGATGATGATGATGATGGTGAATGTGCAAGCATACTTATAAAAATAACCTACGGTTTCCTTTCCTCTCTGGTATTTTTCCAAAAAGCCAGTGAGAAACAGAGACACAGAAAAAGATGCATTTCGAAAAAAAGAAAAAAGAAAGAAAGAAAAAGATGCATTTGAAAATCTTCCACTAAATCCAGGTGGTGGTGTGTGTGATCAGTCTGCAGGGTATGGTTGAGAACACCTTCTGACTGACTTCAAATGTGGTTCAGGCTGTGAATCGTGGTGCATCATGTACTATTTTAAGACCACAAATTCTTTTTTTTTTTTTTTTTTAGAGGAAAATATGGGATATAGCAATCTGTCCTTATGTTAGGTTGACTTAGTTATGATAGCTTGCTTTAAACTTTTCCTTCTCCAGATTTCTAAAGTGTAAACTCCTTGAAGGAGGGACCTAGTCATGTTTGCAACTTCTTTCCCATAGCTCAAAATCCAGAAAAGTTCTTTGCATATGATGAGTGCGCAGTGAAGATTAGTAATTAAGCATTGCACAATAGGCCAAGTGGCTTACAGTTTGCTATTTGTTGGTACATCTTTCAAAGGATGTCCTTAAATGAAGAAAATTTTTCTTTAAATGGCGGGGAGGGGGTGTTACTGATCAGGTGAAACTGATCTTGGTTATTTATAAACAGTCAAGAAACTTGACAAGCCATTTTCTCTTGCTGTCTAGCTTCTTCACTATTTTTTCAATCAGGTGGACATCTCTGATTTATTTGATACAAATCTCTTCTGAAAACAGAATCTTCTTCCTGTTCTACTCTCCCCACACCATCCATGCACATAGTCTTCTGATAACTGCTATGTTATCACATCAACCCAGTTAACCATCTTGGTTATTTTGGAAGGAGACTTCTGACCAAATGACGGAACATCCAGAGAATCAGAGGATCCTGACTGTTCAGACCCTAGATTCTGCCTGTTCCTAAGTCACATCTTTAGTTTCTATGAGATAGCCAGTGGTGTGTTGATAATACATTGTGCTGTTTGTGTATGTCAGTTTTATTTGGTTTTTCTGTCAGTGCAACCAAAGATTCTAAATATTTAGTCTTTTATCTTAGTCTTTATTCCCCCTTGTTTTCTAAAATAGCCTCATTTGGGGATGGTCCACAAATAATCTTGTACCAACTATTTGGATGATGGCAGCTAACCTTTTACCAGGCTTGGTCTTTAGTACTTTCCAATCATTTCACAAAGTTAATAGAATTCAAATGCTTAAGAAAAGTGGGGAAATAGAAATGCCCCCTTATAAAATAATATCACTATTAGAAGGAAATTGATCAGTTTCATCAACAAATCAAAAAAAATTTAGAACCTATTTTTTAAATTTTTGTCCTCAGTGAACATACCAGATCATACAGAGTCTTCCATGTGTAAGACCCAGCTCTTTTACTCTCACCTGAAAATGGAGTTGCGGGCAAGTTGTAAAAATCTAGCTTATTAAGAATGGCCGATAGCATGGCCATCTAGGGGTATCTCTTTTTTTTGAAAGTGTAGTATTCTAGATTTTTTTAATTTATTTTTATTTATTTAATTGAATTATAGTTGATTTACAATATTGTGTTAGTTTCAGGTGTACAGCAAAATGATTCAGCTATATAGATATACAGAGAGATTTATATAATCTTTTTCAGATTCCTTTCCATTATAGGTTATTACAAGATACTGAATATGGTTTCCTCTGCTATACAGTAGGTCTTTGTGGTTTATCTGTTTTATATATAGTAGTGTGTATATATTAATCCCAAACTTCTAATTTACCCCCCCATCTTTCCCCACTGGTAACCATAAATTTGTTTTTTATGTCTGTGAGTCTATTTCTGTTTTGTAAATCAGTTCAGTTCAGTTGCTCAGTTGTATCTGACTCTTTGCCACCCCATGGATTGCAGCACGCCAGGCCTCCCTGTCCATCGCCAGCTCCCAGAGCTTGCTCAAACTCATGTCTATTGAGTCAGTGATGCCATCCAACCATCTCATCCTCTGTCGTCCCCTTCTCCTCCTGCCTTCAATCTTTCCCAGCAGCAGGGTCTTTTCCAATGAGTCGGTTCTTTGCATCAGATGGCCAAAGTATTGGAGTTTCAGCTTCAGCACCAGTCCTTCCAATGAATATTCAGGACTGATTTCCTTTAGGATTGAGTGGCTTGATCTCCTTGCAGTCCAAGGGACTCTCAAGAGTTCTCCAACACCACAGTTCAAAGGCATCAATTCTTCGGCGCTCAGCTTTCTTTATAGTCCAGCTCTCACATACGTACATGACTGTGGAAAAACCATAGCTTTGACTAGACAGACCTTGGTGAGCAAAGTAGTGTCTCTGCTTTTTAATATGCTGTCTAGGTAGGTCATAGCTTTTCTTCCAAGAAGCAAGCATCTTTTAATTTCATGGCTGCAGTCACCATCTGCAGTGATTTTTGGAGCCCCCCAAAATAAAGTCTGCCACTGTTTCCCTTGTTTCCCCATCTATTTGCCATGAAGTGATGGGACCAGATGCCATGATCTTAATTTTCTTAATGTTGAGTTTTAAGCCAACTTTTTCACTCTCTTCTTTCACTTTCATCAAGAGGCTCTTTAGTTCTTCGATTTCTGCCATGAGGATGGCTTCATCTGAGGTTACTGATATTTCTCCCGGCAATCTTGATTCCAACTTGATTCCAGCCCAGCATTTCGTGTGATGTACTCTGCACATAAATTAAATAAGGATGGTGACAATATACAGCTTTGACGTACTCTTTTGCTGTTTTGGAACCAGTCTGTTGTTCCATGTCCAGTTCTAACTGTTGCTTCTTGACCTGCATACAGATTTCTCAGGAGGCAGGTAAGGTGGTCTGATTTTGTAAATAAGTTCATTTATATCATTCTGTTTTAGATTCCACATATAAGGGATGTCATATGATATTTGTCTTTCTCTGACTTACTTCACTTAGTATGATAATCTCTAGGTCCGTCCATGTTGCTGCAAATGGCCTTATTTCATTCTTTTTTATGACTGAGTAATATTCCATTATATATATATATGTGTACATCATCTTCATCCATTCATTTGTCAAGGAATAGTTAGGTTGCTACCATGTCTTGGCTATTGTGTTAATAAATAATTCTTCTATGAACTTTGAGGTGTGGGTGTCTTTTCAAATTGGAATTTTCTCTGGATATACGCCAAGGCAGTTGTGTCTGTCATAGTCCCGACTGTCCCCTCCAACCACAGGTAGATAAGTGCATCCATCAAACTCTCCTGAAAAGTGAAGGAAAAGCACTCCAAAACTATAGGCAAATAACAAAGCTTTTGACTCCAAAGGCAGCACATCAGGGCTGTGCTGTGTGCGCTAAGTTGCTTCAGTCATGTCCGACTCTTTGTGACCCCACGGACTGGAGCCCGCCAGGCTCCTCTGTCCATGGGGATTCTCCAGGCAAGAATACTGGAGTGGGTTGCCATGCCCTCCTCAGGGGATCTTCCCAACCCATGTATCAAACCCAGGTCTCCCACACTGCAGGCAGATTCTGTACCGTCTGAGCCACCAGGGAAGCTCTTTTATCTTGCTTCATATTATTCTTTAGCCTCTCAGCTTCAGTTTTCTCCCTCCTTCCTAAAAAAGAACCAAGAATATTTCCTGATTAATACCACCTTTTTTACTCCCTCCACAGGCTCTCAGTACTAAAGTTTTCTCTTTGTACTGTATCTGTAAATACTTATCAGTAAATATTTATCTGTAAATGATCAGGGTATGTAGGTTGTATTCATTAACTTTCAAGTACATCATTAACTTTCAAGTACATTCATTAACTTTTAAGTACATCAAATGCAGAGCTCAGTTCTTTTTTTTCCTAAGAAATTCAATAAATAATGTTTGAGATATTTTTATATTATAAGGCAACTAATAATACCAATGTGAATTTCTCTGAAGATAATCAATACTTCCTTGGCATGTTTAGGAGATTTTATTTTATTCTATTTTGCATTCCAAAACACTAATCTAACAAAGCAAACTTACGTGAGAAAAATTAGAACAATGTCCAGAGTTTTTCATTAAAGCCAAATGCATTCAGTTTTAAGAATTGTATATAAGTGTTGAACTGTATGTGTAAATATGACATCATGCTTTCCTATTTTTTTTCCTAGTGGAAAAAATAAAACAATGGTAATTCTTGCCAAATTAGTCTATCCTTATTTGGGCAAAAAAGAAAAATGGGCTACTAGAGTTGGCTTTCAAAATCAATATTTTTAACTGAATTTTTTTCCTTATCCTTGAAATCAAAAAGTCTATAAACTACTTGCTTAGATTCTTGGTTTTCTTTTTTTTTTTTTTTCTTTTAATAAACTTTTTATTTTGTATTGGAGTATAGCCAGTTAACAGCATTGTGATAGTTTCAGGTAAACAGTCAAAGGACTCAGCCATACATATACATGTGCCCATTCTCCCCAAACTCCCCTCCCACCCAGACTGCCACATAACTTTGAGCAGAGTTCCTTATGCTATACAGCAGGACCTTGCTGGTATTCCATTTTAATAGATTCTTGGTTTTCTTAAAAGAGAGTTAGACATACTGCACTCCAGCTACCTGCTTTCAAGCTTTTTCTCAAGCTTTGCTCACACCAACTGTAATCTAATGTATTTTCTAGGCATTCTTGTTCCAGGGTTTATCATTAAGTCTCAAAAGAAAATATTGTCTGCCATTTGATTTTAAAAATATTTCACAGATGACTATTGTTCAGACCAAAACTTTCTTTCTACTCCAACCTCCCAATAAAAATCCTCAGTCCCCTCACAGAGGCTTATTTTCCCTTCTCAATGAGAAATCCTTAGAAGCGACTGCGGTGGCCAGGCCCCGCTCAGCTGTTTCTTCCAGTTCTCTCCAAGATAAAGCAGAGCTCTAGCTCCTTGACCAGGGAGTCTTATTTACGGCTTCCTTTCCACGGCAACTTCTATTAAATGGAAAAACCACAAAATCGGGGCCATCGAGATAGCAGTCTCTAAGAGGCTCTCTGAATGACCAGAGAGGAGCCATCTGTGAATGAGTTGTTTTATGGGCTTTAATCTGTGTGCTAGTTCATAAACATACTTGGGCTTAGGATAGAATGCCAATTTTGCATGACTTTTATTATTTTTAAATAATATTTTTAAAAGTACATGTATATATGATATAGCCAATTGTGTAGCAGAAAGATAGCATTCTGACCTAGTACTTATGAGACATATAGCATTTGGAAAGAAACTATGAGGAAAATATAGTCTGGATCACTCAGGTGAGAAAACGTAATAAGAAGACTTTCTTTGGCTTAATGAGATTGATATCTCCTTAAGGAAAAAAATATCAGTGACCAACAGCGGACCCTCTGGTTCCTGCCGGAAGTTTGTTAAGTGGCTACTAGGGAAAAAATAATGGGACAGTAAGGACAGAAGGGGCCCAGCTAACTGGACTTTGATTTATAAAGAAATGTATTTTACATACTGACTTTTTAAAGATGTGACTATATAAATGTTAGGTCATATGTAGGAATAGATAATAGCTTTACTGTGATTTATTTTTCCAAAAATTCACCTATTCTTTATATTAGCTTATTCGTGTATACATAATGCATATTATGTTATTGGTTTGTAGTGTAATGGATATATGAAATATTTAAGGGAACCAGCTGTTTGTATACAAATAAATTGGTTAACTTGCATGCAGAAACTGAAGCAGCACTATCCTTTATATGTACCCCTGAAGATCCCCTGGAGGAGGATGGCAACCCACTCCAATATTCTTGCCTGGAGAATCCCATGGACAGAGGAGCCTGGCGGGTTACAGTCTATGGGTTTCCAAAGAGTCGGACACGACTGAGCAACTAACACTCAGGAATCGTGCATAAAGGGCTTCATTGCCAAATAAGTTTGAGTTCAAAAGGTTTAGAAGTTATTTTACTCTAGGACCTCTCAGAGCCTTTGATATGTTAACATGCATTGTGAATATGCAAGAGGGAGAGAGGATGTACATCTCTGGGGTGCCAGCAATGCAGGAGTTTGATCCCTGGGTCAGGAAGATCCCCTGGAGAAGGAAATGGCAACCCACCCCAGTATTCTTGCCTGGGAAATCACATGGACAGAAGAGCCTGGCAGGCTACAGTCCATGGGTCTCAAAAGAGTCAGACATGACTTACATGTATAAATACATAGGATTGGCCAAAGAGTTCATTTGGGTTTTTCTAGTGAGCTGTAAACAAAAAACCCGAACGAACTTTTGGCTGACTCAATATATATATAACATTAACATGTCTAACATGTGCTTAGTTATATATGTTAGCATATGTGTAACAATCATAATGAGGCTTCCAAGGTGGCGCTAGTGGTAAAGAAACCGTCTGCCAATGCAGGAGATGCAAGAGACGCGAGTTTGATCCCTGGGTTGGGAAGATCTCCTGGATTAGGAAATGGCAACCCACTCCAGTATTCTTGCCTGGAAAATTCCATGGACAGAGGAGCCTGGGTGGCTACAGTCCATGGGGTCACAAAGAATCAGACACGACTAGAACACACACACAGCAGCAGCAACATACCTAATAAATAACACACGTATATAGCATAACTATGTATATAATAAATAAGAATTTACCACCAAATCAATATTTTAAATAGGCCAAGTGTCACTAACGCAGCACCTCCAGTAAATACTGTTCCAGGCCTATTGTTCATTAGGTGGATTTTAAAGGAACTAAGAAGTCTTCCTATTTATACTTAAGGTACTTTGCATCTAACTAAAACAGTAATTTATATGTTCCCTCGGGACAGCTTTAAGACTCTTGATGTCATTACAGGGCTATTTTCCAAAGCCAAGGCTATCATTACTGCCTTGTCAGATGCAGAACTGGGTTGGGGGGTGGCGTCCCAGAGTGGCTGCTCTTCCCCAATTTAGTAGGAAATGCACTCTGGCTCTGAGGACATTCCGAGCTGTATCTCAGATCATTCCAATGCATCATTTGAAGAGGGGTCAGACCTGGACCCAGGAATAAGGCCTGCTGATGAAGTGACATTGCAAAAACAGGAACAGGATCATCCCAGGCTTATCTCCTGGCAACCATATCAATGGGGAGCGCAACCTACCGTGGGTTTAGAAGCAAAACCAGTTAGAACTTCCAGCAGTTTCTGGTTGGTGCAAAAAGAGCCAAGTCAGGATTAGTGGGATTCAGACTGGACCCCTGACCAGAAAGGAGCTTCACTCCAGGGAGGGTGAGCAGTGCTAGAATCCCTCACAGGAGCCACAGGGGGCGTGTGGTCTGAAGGTCCGTCCCAGACACCGGCAGCCCCAGACAATCGAGAGAGAACAAGGACAGTTTCAGGTCTGCAGCTTGAAGCAAGCTGCAAGGGTGTGTCCTTAGAGCCCAGCTCTGGGAGAAGTGTCCAGGAGGCAAACGGGCTCCCCAACCCAGTGGTTGGAAGATGGAGCCCCAGGCCCAATGGTGAGCTGCAGGCCAATCAGGAAGCACTGCATCCACGAACTATCTCTGCAAAGATGGGCAAGGATGTATAAGAAACTGCTAACAGTGATTGCTCCTGGAAGGAAAACTCAGAGAAGGGTAGAAAAGAGATTTTATCTTTCTCTGGTACCTTTTGTTCAGTTTAAATGTTTCATTTGTGCATCCATGGGCTTCCCTGGTGGCTCAGACAGTAAAGAAGGTGCCTACTGTTACAGGAGCCACAGGAGACTCGGGTTTGATTCCTGGGTCGGGAAGATCCCTTGGAAATGGCAACCCACTCCAGAACTCTTTTTTTCAAGCAATTAATTACATTTTTTAAAATACCCATTGAGAAGATGGAGCTTGGGTCAATAGTCCCTGGGGAACTGTTGGTGAGTCCTGAGGAAGAGTGCTCTATGGGATAAATCAGAAGTGAAGAAGTGAGCCAGAATATTGCTGCAGTGAAAGGGGGGTGAGATGAGAAGGGCTTGGACTGCAAGGAGACACAGGATGGGAAATACCTGGAAGAGGCAACAGAGCCTCAGTTTTCAGCCAAGGTTTGCTGAGTCACCAATGCTGCTGCTACTGCTAAGTTGCTTCAGTCGTGTCCGACTCTGTGCGACCCCATAGAAGGCAGCCCACCAGGCTCTGCCGTCCCTGGGATTCTCCAGGCAAGAATACTGGAGTGGGGTGCCATTTCCTTCTCCAATGCATGAAAGTGAAAAGTGAAAGTGAAGTCGCTCAGTCATGTCCGACCCTCAGCGACCCCATGGACTGCAGCCTTCCGGGCTCCTCTGTCCATGGGATTTCCCAGGCAAGAGTACTGGAGTGGGTTGCCATTGCCTTCTCTGTGAGCCTCTGCTAAGTCAGGTCAATGCTAGGCACTGGACGTGAATGGAGGGACATCCTATCTATACCCTGCATTTATATCAGATGCCAGAGGCAAAGAGGAGACGTAGAAAGCCCTGCTTGGAGAGAGCAAATACAGAGCAGCTTATGAACATCCAGACTGCAGACACTGGAAGAAGACAAGGGAAGCAGAAACAGGAGGTATAAGCTATTTACTGGGCTTCTCAAGTGGTGATAATGGTCAAGAACCCATCTGCCAATGCAGAAGACAAGACATAAGAGAAGCAGGTTCGATTCCTGGGTCAGGAAGGTTCCCTGGAGGAGGATATGGCAGTTCATTCCAGCATTCTTGCCTGGAGAAGACCATGGACAGAGGAGCCTGGCGGGTCCATGGAGTTGCAAAGAGTTGGACGCAACTGAAGCAACTGAGCACTCAAGCACACAGCTATTAACTCAAAGGATTAGGAGATTGGGAAAAGGAAAAAGTTTGAAAAGTGGCTAAAAAGACAAGTAGGCTTCCCCAGTGGAAAAGAATCTGCCTATAATGCATGAGACGCAGGTTCAATCCCTGGGTCAGGAAGACCCGTTAGGGGAGGGCATGGAAACCCACTCCAGTTTTCTTGCCTGGAGAATCCCACGGACTGAGGAGCCTGGCGGGCTTCGGTCCATGGGGTCACGGTCAGACACGACTGAGGTGCACCAAGTACGCGTGCGTGTACAAAAAGGCAAACAGAACAGAGAAACTGGTTTAATGTTTAAGATAAGGAAGATCTGAGAAGACCTGGGAAGAGAATGGAAAGCCCGTGGGGAAGGCAAGATTGGAGCCCCCATAGGAGAAAGCAGCATGAGTGTGGAGCGGAGGGTTAGAAGTGGGACATCCAAAAAGGGGGTGGAGATGAGAAGGATGGAGTCCAGGAGAGAATAGAGGACGCAGAGCCCCCTCTTTGAGCCTGGAGTGAAAAAGTCAAGAGACCTGAGTACAACTGATATGCCAAAGTATTGGTTCAGAGCACTTAGGGCTTATACGCTGAGCAGTTTAGAATCTAAATGTATATGATCTGCTAAGAACAGAACTGGAGGTTGGAGGCAGGAAGGGAGATGTGTGAACAATATTTCCAAATCAGAAAACACACATTATAATCAGAAATATTTGATCTGTGACTCTCGGATCTAACGAGCACATTGACCCATCACTGAAACCTTGATGGTGTGCTCAAGTGATGTTTTTCCTCCTGGACGCATATATTTTCTTATAATCCTTTCCTAATCACAAAATCCAACATGTCTTAAAACATGTAGCTTGGTGTTTAAGATGGAAGAATAAACTGGCTCCTAATAAAAGACCCATTCCTTTCTGAATACCTCCCACAGGCAGGGCCACACCATAAAGCTTGTCCACAGCCTGTCACGTCCTCAGCTATGGAGGCCTCAGGAATCCAGTCCAACTTCCCCATTCTACAGACTAGGAAACTGAAATAGACGCGCTTCCCCATTCTACAGACTAGGAAACTGAAATAGACGCATGAGGGTGACTTGCCCAGTGCTGCGTGCTGGCCAGTGCAGACATGTGGACCAGGACTCGGGTATCCATTTCCTGTCCGCTGTGTTCTCCTTGTCCCTCGTGAGACTGGAAGTTAACTGCCTGCCATGACCTACCCTGCTGGAAGGTCTGCTCTTATCCTCCCATCATGATGGATCATTTGCTTTCTGCCTGAGTGCAACTTTATTATAGGGGTGTCATCTAGGGCACTAGCTCACAGGGGTGATGCTGGACAAGGGCTGTGTTGGGATCTGGTTGGAGGGGCCTGAGATGGTCTAGCTACTTGACTCTGACACAGGCAGTGCGCCCTGGGCCAGCTGAAGGGTGATGAAGATGGAGGTACCCAGAGACCAGGCGACATACAAGACCATGAGTCATCCCACATCCACTTCATGTGCAGTAACCCTCCAGGATTCTTTCTGTTATGATCAGAAAGGCTGAGTTCAAAAAATTAAAGAAAAGTTGAGCTCTTCTGACCTTTATTCAAGTGGCTACAAAATATTTTGGAGTCATGGATCTTTCGAGGTTCTTTGGACACAATTTCAAAGGTATTTGAGGCTTTCTGAATCATCTAGGGCAGATCAAGCACCACTATTCAACTCTGACCAAGCCTTCTTTATTGAAAAAAAAAATTCTCAAGCAGTCTGTTCCATGATACAATCTCAAAGAAGATTCTACTTTTTATGTGCAACAAGTTTTTCTTGTCCTGAACCCCTGACCTTTCTTTTGGGCACAGAGGGGACTGGGTGACGTTGGAATTGTCTTCCCACTCAGAAGTAGAAGAGGGGATAGCTGAGGTAAGGCTGATGCTGAAGACTCCCCCAGCGCCCCCATTTTTAACACCTTCAACACCTGCTCAAGCTTCTCCAGCCCTGCACCGGCTTTGATCCCCACCCAGCTGGTCCTAATTGCCTCCCACAGCCCAGATTAGATTATTCATGTGTGCTCAGGCCTTTCCCAGCATTGCTGCCATCTGGCTAATGACGGGGCGCCATATGTCAGCAGCAGGGTATGGGTCCCCGCCTGTGGGTTGGGGCGCAGACCTGCCCTTGTGAACAGCATGGCTTCCCAGTGTGTGGCTCACTCCCCGCTGGCACAAGGCGTTTCTGTGACGTGAGTCTGTACCTAGGACACAGATGATGGAGCTTCCTCCCACACTGAACTGAGGTGGTGGTAAACGGCATAGATGTGTTTCCGTTCCCTTCAAGTCATCCATCACCTTCCATTTACCCAGAGCTGCTTCCCATATAGGCCCAGAGATTATCTAACTAAGCAACCCATTACCCCTGCAAGGTTAAAAATCAGAAGTGGATGCATGCTAAAGTCATTTCAGTCATGCCTGACTCTTTACAACCCCATGAGCCATAGCCCATGAGTCTCCTCTGTCCATGGGGATTCTCCAGGCGAGAATACTGGAGTGGGTTGCCATGCCCTCCTCCAGGGAATCTTCCCGACCCAGGATTCAAACCTGTCTCTTGAGTCTCCTGCATTGGAGATCTCGTTCTTTACCACTGCTGCTGCTGCTGCTAAGTCACTTCAGTCGTGTCCAACTCTGTGCGACCCCATAGACGGCAGCCCACCAGGCTCCGCCGTCCCCAGGATTCTCCAGGCAAGAACACTGGAGTGGGTTGCCATTTCCTTCTCCAATGCATGAAAGTGAAAAGTGAAAGGGAAGTCGCTCAGTCGTGTCCGACTCTTCACAACCCCATGGACTGCAGCCTACCAGGCTCCTACGTCCATGGGATTTTCCAGGCAAGAATACTGGAGTGGGGTGCCATTGCCTTCTCCACCACCTAGAAAGCATCCCCACCACCCCCCAAAAAATCAAGAGGCAAACACTTTACTATTGAGTTCAGTAGATGCTATGGTAAACACCCAACACCCTCCCCAAGGGGTTCCAGATTACTCAGGTCATGCAGTGAATTATGACTGAGAGGAAATGCACTTTTCAAGCCTGATGATAAAAACATATTAGATATCTGTAACAGAAGCAGGTACTTTCTGTCTTCATACTTCATCAGATGGGAAACTGTTAAGTGTGTTGGTTACCTTGTGTGAGTGGCGCTTCTATGTGTAAACACAACAGGGGAATCGAAAAGTGCAGGTTTATGGTAGCCTCATGATCGGACAGGGGAGAAACACACTTCTTCCAGGTCCTTGATTAGGCTATGCTGTGCTCCATTGGCTCTTTCTAATTACACGAGCCTCTTCCTGTAGAACAGAACCATTTGGGTCCACATGACTGCATTAAGTCCTACCTGTTTCCTTTTATCATTCTTGAAAATCCAAGAGATCCTCTAGGCTTAAGGTTTTCAGAAAATAAAGCCTGGCTTTCCTTCACTTCCCCTGGCCCAAGCTTCCTTTTCAACTAAATAATTATTTGAATGCAAATGAGTGGTATTAAATGCAAGACTCTTCATAATGGGCCATTTTCTTGAACTGTTGACTTTAGTAGGCAAACAAATGTGTGGTCAGTATCCATTGGCCAATCCAGTCTAACTTGAGCAAGCCCAGGAAAACTCCAGAAGGCCTTCGTAACATGGAGGAAGGTGGAATGTGTGACAGTCATAAGATCTAGTCCAGTTAGTTGTTCTCACAATAACAGTGAAAATCTGGTGTTCACTTAAAATTTATTTTTGTTGTTGTTCTCACAACAACAGTGAAAATCTGGTGTTCAAGTTGTCATTGAAGTGCAAATTTGCTGCCATTGACCTTGTCCTTGATTTTTCCTTCAAGTACCTAAAACAATAAGCTTTTTTAAATTGCATGATTTCGGAAGACCAGAGAAGTTCAGGAAAATAATGTGTGTTATATAGTTATATAGTTCAGTTATTAACTACTGAACTAACCAGAGTTCTTGAAGGCCAAGGTTATTGAAACGCTGTGTATCATGGAAAGAGAACTGAACTGAAAATGAGGGGGCAGCCCTCTTCCTAGCAAAGCCCACAGTGAGCTGTGTCACTGTGACCAAGTCATTTAATTTCTCTGGAATTCAGTGTCTGCTATGTCAAATGAAGGGATTGCACAGTGCATACCTAAGATCTTTTTTTCTCTAAAATGTCATTATTCTCAAAAGTATAGTTTAATCAATTATTTCAAGTTTCTGTACTACCAAAAGTATTTTGATAGTACTACTTATCTAGAAGAAGGAAAAGACACATTTCTTTTTTTTTTTTAGTTCTATTTTTTTTTAAACTGGAAGATAATTGCTTTACAATGTTATTTTGGCTTCTGCCATGCAACAAGATGAATCAGCCATAAGCATGCATCTGTCCCTTCCCTCTTGATCCTCCCTCCCACCACCCAGCCCATCCCACCCCTGTAGGTTGTCACAGGTCATCCAGTTGCGCTCCCTTTGCTATACAGCAGTTTCCCATTGGCTGTTTTACATATGGTAATGTATGTATTTCAGTGCTACTCTCTCAATTCGACCCACCCTCTTTTTTCTCCACTGTGTGCACAAGTCTGTTCTCTAGGTCTGCATCTTTATTCCTGCCCTGCAGATAGGTCCATCAGTACCATTTTTCTAAATTATATTTATATGCATTAATATACGATATTTGTTTTCCTCTTCACTCTGTGTAACAGGCTCTAGGTTCATCCACCTCACTAGAACTGACTCAGATTCATTCCTTCTCATGGCTGAGTAATATTCCATTTTAGAGAGAGAGAGAGAGAGAGAGAGAGAGAGATAGATATATAGATATGTACCACGACTTGTTTATCTATTCATCTGTGGATTGCTTCCACGTCCTGGCTATCGTAAATAGTGCTGCAGTGAACAGAGTAGGGTAAAATTAGGAATGGCTAATGAGAAGCCTGAGGAAATGGCAACCCACTCCAATGTTCTTGCCTGGGAAAGCCCACAGACAGAGGAGCACGGTTGGCTGCAGTCCATGGTGTGACTGAAGCAACGTGACTGAAGAGTCCTCATGACAACGAGGAGCCTAAGGCTGGCAGAATGAGAAACTAGTATCTTGAATAAGCCAGGAAACACATAATCATCTGTCATACAATGAGGAGTATGAAGTATTGCAGGAAAATTTAATTCTAAGATTCATCGTAATTAGACTATTATTGGATCTTTCCCTTTTATTTACTTTTTTGAATATTTATTTATCTATTTGGCTGTGCCAGGTCTTGTGGCATGTGGGCTATTTAGCTGTGACATGTGGGATCTAGTTCCTAGGCCAGGGATCAAACCCTGGCTCCCTGAATTGGAACACAGAGTCTTACCCACTGGACCACCAGGGAATCACTGAATCTTCCCCCTTTGAATACTGTGTTGTTTCTCTGGAAGCAGTAAGCAAGGAATCTTAATGTTGCAGAAAACAAAATCCATTTCAGAAGGAAATAAGAGGATGCAATGTTAGCACTGGAGAAGAAACTGAGGGAAAGACCATCTCAACGTCAATCTCAAAAGCTAGCCAGTTGAGTGAGTTTAAGCAAAGTCCAGAATTTTCATATGGCTTGATATGTTAATGTGGTGGGCACCTAAGTTATGAAGAAGGAACCATGATAGTGAAATAACGCTGACACTGTTTCTGATTATATTGATGCATGTACACAAAATAAATTCTATTAAAATAACTTTTATGTGTAAAATTAAGAGTGTCATCCGTACATAAAATAAACACATCAAGGAATTTAACTCATTAATGCATCATGTTTCAGCTGCTTCAGAGGAGAATTCAAATTAGGGACCTCCCTGATGGCCCAGGGGCTGAGACTCTGCTTCGAATCCAGGAGGCCGAGGTTTGAACCCTGGTCAGGGAACTAGATCCCACATAGCTCAACTAAGAGCCATGCCACTCAACTAAGAGTTCGCATGGCATACCTAAAGATCCCAGATGCTGCAAATTAGACCCAGCATAGCCAAATAAAATAAATGAATAAATATTCTAAAAATTAATACACAGATACAGATACAGATAAGGCATGCTGAAGTGAATGCATAAGTAGCAAAGGTATCCACGGGGCACTTGTCAACTGCCCTCCACCAGATACAACTGATTTGCAATTCTGTGGACAAGAATCATTTTCATTATTACTGGTTTCCTACAATTTACAGAGTTGTAAAATAGCTCTGAGGCAGAAAAAAAGGGGAGATAACTCAGAAAAAATGCACTGGACAGAACATTCAGTAATCTTTTTCTTTTTTTTAATTCCTTCCAAGTCTTTCACAATTTTTCCTGCCAATTTATACTGAAGGGCTGTAACGCTGTAGAACATAAGGAACCCAGGACATGGCCATAGGCAGCCCTGGGTTTGAATTCCTTTGTTATTTTGATCAATATACTCGACTCCTGTGAGTATCAGTTTCCTTTTCAGTAAAATGGGGGAGGACAATCCCTACCTTTCAGAGTTGTTGTTAGGATTAAATAAAATAAACATATAAAGAAATGAATGCCATTCACCAAATAGTTCAGAAGAAGCGCCTTTATTATTACTGCCTTTATTTGGCAGTAATAATTACACAGAAAAGTCCATAGCATACCAAAGAAATAATATGGCTTTATTGTTCAAGAAATGTGTCTTTCTGGGATCCAGAAATAGACGTAACAGTGCTCTGTAAATTACAAAAATCATGTATAAAAGCTTAGTTATTTGTCATTACTTGCTGATGGGAGTAGAAAACTATATAGTCCTTTGGAAGACAGTTTGGGAGTTTTGTAAAACTAAACACACTCTTACATATGATATAGCAATCAGGCTCATTAATATTCAGCCAAATGAGTTGAAAAGTTATGTCCACATAAAAAGCTTCACAGGAATGTAGGTGGCAGCTTTGTTCCTAACTGTCAAAACTTGGAAACTACTAAGATGTCCTTCAACTGAAAAATAAATGGCGGTATATCC
The DNA here is from genome assembly GCF_003369695.1 of Bos indicus x Bos taurus. Taxonomy (NCBI): domain Eukaryota; kingdom Metazoa; phylum Chordata; class Mammalia; order Artiodactyla; family Bovidae; genus Bos; species Bos indicus x Bos taurus. The sequence continues at coordinate 16,286,574 of NC_040087.1, read as the reverse complement.
ACACAATGGGATATTATTCAGTGATGAAAAGAAATGAGCTATCAAGCCACAGAAAGTCACAGAGGAAGCTTAAATGCATATTGGTAAGTGAAAGAAACCAATCTGAAAAGGTTACATACAGTATAATTCCAGTTATATGACATTCTGTAAAAGGCAAAAATATGGAGATAATTAAAAGATCAGTGGTTTCCAGGGGTTGTGAGAGGGAGGGAGGGATCAATAGGAGTACAGAGGATTTTAAGGGTGTTGAAACTCTGCTATGTGCTATTTTCATGCTGGGTTCACATCATTATACATTTTTCAAAACTCATAGGAGGTACACACTAAGAGTGAACTCTAAGGGGAATTTGGGGGGAATGGACACATGTATATGTCTCGTTGAGTCCCTTTGCTGTCCACCTGAAACTGTCACAACATTGTTAATCAACTATAATATAAAAAAAAAAGTTAAAAAACAACAGAGTGAACTATAATGCAAACTATGGACTTCAGATGATAATAATGTGTCGATATCAGCTTATCAAATATCACATGTACTACACTAGTGCAAGATGTTAAGGGATACACTGAAGGTGCACAGGTGAGGCAGTGTGTGCGAACTCGCTGTACCTTTCACTCAACTTTTCTGTCAACCTAAAACTGCTCCCTTCAAAATCCATTAACTGTTTAAAAATTAATTACTACCTTGTACTGAGTGTGTGATCTTGAGCAAGGTCTCATTTCCTTCTGTGTAAAAAGGATATAAATGTAGGATCTTCCCTCACAGAGCCGTGGTGGGCACAGGGCGTGGCAGTTCTGATATTCAGCAGGTACTTGGTGCATCTGGACCATTATTCAAATATGGATCACTTCCTTACCCTTCAGCAAATGCCTTCCCTGCACACATGCTCCCCACCACAGACACCCTCCCCCTTAGATTCCTCACACTTCCTCAGGTGGTTAGCTGCTCTAATCATGGTACATAATTCCTTTATCCTTCCTGTAACATTCAGAACCTATTGGGCCATCACTAGAGATGAGAATCTTGTCGCTCCAGTGACACAAGTCAACAGCACTGTCATTAATTTGGATGACTGTTCTTAGATGTTGCCATCACCAAGAAATAATTTTAAAAAAGAGACTGTCAGAGTATTCCCAGTGAATCTGAGGCTCTTGCTTTGGAGACAAAGTGAGAGGAAGAAGTGAATTTATTTAGAGAGAAATACTCCACAGAGTGTGGACCATTTTGGAAGGCGAGAGAATCCTGAAATATGGTGTGGTTCATTTTTAAATTTTTGTTTATTCATTTGTTTAATTTATTTTTGGCTGCATGGGTCTCTCACGGCAGTGGCCTCCCTTGTTGCAGACCACAGGCTCCAGGTACGAAGGCTTCAGTAGTTGCAGCACTTGGGCTACAGAGCCTGAGCTCAGTAGCTGTGACCCACACACGACAGGTGAGACCCTCCCGGACCAGGGATCGAACCCATGTCCCCTGCACTGGCAGATGGATTCTTAACTACTGGACCACCAGGGAAGTCCCTGGCATGGTTCGTCTTTATGGACTGGGTAATTTCATAGGCTAATGAGTGGGGGGATTATTCCAATCACTGGGGGAAAGGGGCAGTGGTTTCCAGGAATTGGGCCACCACCCACTTTTTGGCCTTTCATAGTCAGCCTCAGAACAGTCATGAACCTGGTGGGTCTGTCATTTAGCATATGCTAACATAGTAAAATGAGCATAAACGGAGGCTCAAGGTCTACTGGAAGTATATCTTCTCTCATTTTTAAAATGTCACCTTTCCATAAAGTATCATTTTTATATGGGTGCCGAGAGCATGTCTAGGGATCATTAACTCACTGAGTTCACTGGGCAGGATGTGGGTCTCATGCCACCATTATTTTATTGTTTTGGGGCATGCCTCGTGCTTCTGTTGCGTGCTTTGGTTGCTAAGCAAGTCTGCCTGGTTTTGCGGTTAAGCAAACCTTCTTTCTTGAGTGATCATTAACTTCCAGGGATCTCCCAAACTTCCTTCTTTACTAACAATCCCCTAGAGGGATTAACTCTTTAATTACCTACTTTGTCCCTCCCTAGCATTATTCTCTCTGACCAATGCACCAGTCACAGACTGAATGGCCAAGGACTCAGGGTCGGAAAGCTCTCTGTTGGGCTGACGGAATAAAAGGAGGAGGGAGGGAGGAGATCTCTGCTTGTTGGCAGATAAGAGCCAGAGTCCTGGTCTCATTATTCCCATGGGTCTCTCCACCATGGGGAGGAACCAGCTAGAATGTTTCCTCCCAGCTTTTCTCAAAGAGGGCTGAAGGGCTGGGTGAGTTCCTCAGCATCTCCGGGAGTGTCCAGGAATTTGTACTCCACAGCCAAGGAGGCAGAGCGCTGCACAAGAATGAAAAGAAATCCTACTCTGTTGTGACTTAGGTTTCATTCATTCATTTCTTTCTTTCTTGGCTGATTGGTCCCCTGGCAGATGGACTGTGGGCTCCATGAGAAGAAGCTTCTAATGGGGGAAAAACTTAGTGTGGAACGGAGATGAAATCAAGCCAATTTTTAATGTACCTGACATCCTCAGAAAATGAATTATCTACATCGTAGCCCTTGTATTATAAAAAGCAGCCTCTGAAGTTAACACAGAGACATAAGGCTGCGGAAAAAAGTAAGGCTCAGTCTTCCCTCAATCTCACTGAAATGCTATCTGGCTGTTTCAGCTAAAATGTAATTAAATGGTAATCACTGTGATGAAAGCCAGCCATGCAAAATGAATATCAAATGGACAGGATTATGAACTTAAAATAGCATGAGAAAGATTTTTATCTTGAAAATTTCTCTCTCCCCTCTCTTTTTTTGGTCTTATTTTTATTTCAGGAAGAGGAAAGACGTGTATGGGCGAATAGCACTTATAACAGAAAGAAACATTTTACCCAGCAGGCTTAATCTAGTCTAAGGAACAACACAACTATGTGACAATAGTTTTAAGTTCTTAAAACCCCTGCAAAACCTTGGATGAAACGAATCGATAAATGATTCATTAAACAACCCCATTTTTCCCCCAAGAGTCTGGAGAATAAACATTGTGAAGTTAAATCACCTTAGGGACCTCAATAATCTGCTCTAGTGCATCTGCCCTTGGAACACGTTGACAGAGGTGTTGGAGGCGGGTGTTGTCTCAGAGGAAGGCTGGGTGCAGACACCAGAAGGGCAGATGGACTGTGAGCAGAAAAACAATTGGGAACTGTTTCATCTGCCCGTGTGTGCCCTACCTTCATGCTCCACCTCTGCTTAAGATGCTGCCTTTTTTCTGGCCACGAGGCGGCATGTGGGGATCTTAATTCTCCAGTTCCCCCACCAGGGATCAAACCCACGCACCCTGCATTGGAAACATGGGGTCTTAACCACTGGACCACCAGAGAAGTCCCTGGTGCTATTCTTCTTAATCCACTTCAACACTTGGACAATTCGACTTTGAAGTATCTTCACTGGGTGCAGGACTCCATAAAGACTAACAGAATTCCTTAGGATTCAAGCAAAGGGACAAGAATCCCACGGCTGCCATGAAGTGTCACCTATATGAGTGATGAGGGACAAAACAACACTCTTTTTCATTTTAAGGAAAAATTTTAAGAAGTATCATTTCAAACACAGACAACACTAACAGAAATTGAGGTAGAAGAAGAAAAAAAAATTCAGCCAACTCTGCTGCTGCTGCTGCTGCTACTAAGTCACTTCAGTTGTGTTCGACTCTGCAGCTGCATAGACAGCAGCCCACCAGGCTCCCTGTCCCTGGGATTCTTCAGGCAAGAACACTGGAGTAGGTTGCCATTCTATGTCCTCTAAAATACCAAATAGTTTTTAATCTGAACTCCCTTTTTAGTTCTTTTTCATACACATCCATATTTTTTATAAAATTATGGTAAATGAGCCTGAGTTCTAGGGCCAGGAAGCTGCAAATAATGAGCCAATCCTCTGCAACAAGAGAAGCCACTGCAATGAGAGAGAAACCCGCTCTCCACAACTAGGGAAAACCTGACTGAACAAAGCGACGAAGACCCAGTGCAGCCATAAAAAAATACGTAAGATAAAATTTTGTTAAAGTAGAAAAACGTGACATGAATCGTCTTCATTCAACTTGTATCACAGTCATTTCCCCATGGTTTCCAGTTGCTGCTGCTACTGCTAAGTCGCTTCAGTCGTGTCCAACTCTGTGCGACCCCATAGACGGCAGTCCACCAGGCTCCGCCGTCCCTGGGATTCTCCAGGCAAGAACATTGGAGTGGGTTGCCATTGCCTTCTCCAGTGCATGAAAGTGAAAAGTGAAAGTGAAGTCGCTCAGTCGTGTCCGACTCTTCGAGACCCCATGGACTGCAGCCTACCAGGCTCCTGCACCCATGGGACTTTCCAGGCAAGAATACTGGAGTGGGGTGCCATTGCCTTCTCCTGGTTTCCAGTTAAATCAATGCAAAAACTTTCATGAGTCATTATACAAAATGAGTACTTCCATTATTCTCCGTTTCTCCATAAAATAACACAAGTAAATAACGTTTGTATAACTAGGAGTTCTACACTTTGTTTCACCTGAGGCTTCCAGCAACTCCGTGAAGATGACTTTGTTATTCATTTCCTTTTCACAGCTGAGGAAAGAAAGACTCTGAGAGATGAAGTTACCTGTTTTTGAATACAGAGCCTGGAGGCCTTGGGTGTTGACTTGAGCCCTGTGCTTCCAGGGCTCAAGACTCCATTTGCTTTGCAGATGTTGGTTCTGGAAGATCTTTACTTTTAGAACCTAACTGCCCAATAACTTCTTACCCGTGACACAAGTATCCCTGTCAATAAGCAGAGCTCTCTGGCTTTATGAAAGGACCTCACAGCCCCCTACATGGGGTAATTTGAAGACTCTGAGACGTCTTTTATGCTCCTAAATATCCCATCCCTCAGGCCTCCTGCAATGCCTCTATTAGAAAGGCATTTCTCTGAGCTTGGGTGACCTTTTGGTCTTTAAGAGGCCCTTATTAAAATCTCCAAAACATTGACAGGGATGACTGCATAAACAAGGTTTTGCTAAACCTAGCAAGAGATTGTTTTCCAGTCCTTGATGTGCATGGGCTACCAGACATCTGCTGTTTTCTTTGCTCCGTACCCTTCCCCCACTCTCACGTAATGGAATTGCCTCTCCCTCCCAGTGACATGGTTATTATGGAAACAGTCGTGTTAGAATAATATAATTATTGGTGCTGCTCGTTCCAGTGTCAGGATTGAGTTATTCAAATCTATCTTGAGACTTTGGGATTGAGATGCAGAGAAAAAGACACCCCCCTCCCCACCTCCTTTTTTCTCTTGCTCACTAAAAACCAATTTTACAGTCCTACTGAAAGCAAAAGCAGAAACTCTCTGCTCAGAGGATTGGGAAGACAAAAATTGAGTCCAGTTCTAAAGAAACCTATAAAACCACAAGTTTTGAGCAGTTTTAATTTCAAGAAGGAGTTAAATAAATGTTAGTAATCACTCACACATCATCACAACTTGCGTACATTTAGTTCATCCTCTAGTCAATAAACACCGACTGAAAACTGACCATTCCAGGCCCCGGAGACACAGAGATGAAATCAGCTTCCTCCTCAAGGCTGATGAGAGAGCCTGGCAGGCAAACAAATTATTTCAATACACGTGACCAGCTCCCTAAGGACAATAAATGTGTTAGGTACTATAACCAAGGAAGGTATGATTATGGAAGAAGAGGGGCCCAGCATGGGGTCAGATGAACTTCAAGAAGGTGTTAATGTTTTTTAAAAAATAAGGTCTTTTTAAAAATTTATTTATTTATCTGGCTGCATCGGGTCTTAGTTGCAGCAGGTGCTCTAGATCTTTCCTTGTGGCACTCAGATGCTCTCGTTGTGGGCTCCAAGGCATGTGGGATCTTACTTTCTGGATCAGGGATTGAACCGAAGTCTGCTGCATTGAAAGGAAGATTTTTAACCACTGAACTCTACCAGGGAGGTCCCAAGGCATTAACTTTTGAGCAATCTTTGCTGGATGAGTGGGGTTTTCTGATGAAAGACGCTGGGCATATAGACACCGAGTCTGGGTGTGTACAATGCTCCATGTGGGGAGAGCAGGGTATGTGAATGAACGGAGGAGAATAAAGTGTGGTGTTTGGGGGAAGACTTGCAGCCTGTGGGGATGAACCTCAGGATGCAGGAGGAACAGGAGCCCTCAGGGAAACAGAAGGACAGGAAGCAGAAAGTCAAGGAAGAGCCATCCTGTGCTAGGCTTCGCTCTGGGCTGATAGACTCCATCCTGTGTTTGAGGATGATTTCTTTGAAGGCAGAAGAGTAAGAGGTTAAGCACATGGGGTCTGTGGGCAGCTAGACTGGGGTTCAGAGTCCCAGCTCTGATGCCAGTAGCTGTGTGACCTTGAATAAACTGATGATCCTCTCTAAGCAGTAGTTTTCTCATTTGCAAATTGGTGCTCTTCATGGTATATAGCACAAGGCTTCTTGAGAGAATTAAATAGTCATGTTTTGAAAGCACTTAGCACAGAATCTGACAACTGTACTGATGACTTAATATAAAGTAGATCCTATTAGTACTTTGAGTAGCAGTAGGTTGATGGCTCCAAAAGGGAGTAAAGACACAGGGTATATCTAAGGATCTCTCAGGGCTTCCCAGGTGGCTCAGTGGTAAAGAATCTGCCTGCCAATGAAAAAGACCTGGGTTTGATCCCTGGGTCAGGAAGATTCCCTGGAGGAGGAAATGGCAACGCACTCCAATATTCTTGCCTGGGAAATCCCATGGACAGAAGAGCCTGGTGGGCTACAGACCATGGGGTTGCAAAAGAGTCAGATGTGACTCAGTGACCAAACAGTAACACGGATCTCCCAAGGAGGAGAAAACTATCACCACTTCTGTAGAGAAAGTTTAGAAATCTTGTTCACCGGACATCATTTCCTGTCCACCTTGCAAATTGTCTGGAAATGTGTTTCCAGGTAGCCATGCAAGAGAAAAACTATTAGGAAAACCAGTGAGATAAGTTTCATCGAATAGTTTATGTAAAATATACAAAACCAAAGACACTTGAAAATTGCTAAGAGAGCAAATAAATCTTAAAAGTTCTCATCACAAGAAAAAAAGTCTTGTAACTATGTATGGTGACAGATGTTAACTAGACTTACTGCAGTGATCATTTTATAATATATACAAATATCAAATCATCACATTGTACCCCCTGAAACTAGTATCATGTAACATGTCAATTAATCCTAAATAAAGAATAAATTAAATTAAATAAATTCAAAGACAAGAGTCAAGGAGGTTTAACGTGTCTTGTTTACATCAGTTTGGGCTTCACCACACTGGGGAAAACCAAGATTTCATTTTTTTTCTCAACAGAAGAACAAACTGGCCTTTGATGCAGATGTGTTTAGCTGATTAAAGAGTTTGTAAAATGTGCGGGACCTTTTTCTTTTTGTCAGATTGGCAAGCAACAAGGAAAGACGATCGATGCACTGGAAAATAGAATGTGTGGGGGCCTTTTGTTGTGGGCTACTTTGGGGAAGCTGAAATATTAAAATCTAATCACTTCTAAGCAAACAACGAGTCTGCAGAATGACAAAACATTGGAGCATATGTTGATTATTTAGATGACAATGGACTATTTGGCCAAAGAATCAAAGCTTTGTTGTCCATGATGCCAAACATCTGGATACTTAGAAGCAGCTGTTTGGCAACCTGTGGACCAAATAGAAGCATCATTGTACCACTGTGGGTCTAGACTGCTTTCTGTCTGATCTGCCCACTGTCCATAAGATACGATCCCACAAACACTGTTGACAAAGCAAGGGCAGATATTAGCTTGGGTTAAGGTCAGGTAGTAAAGTCAATGGAGACAATTTTTCACTGGATTTAGATCTAACCAGCAGATGTGGGGCAGATCTATTAGACAGACCGAACCTCTTAAATGCAATAGAAATGCAATTCAGAAAGCTGCAGTGCATCAGTACAATACAGGAAGTAGTCTGGAACCCAGGGCAAGAGTGATACCTCCTTGCTTCATCTTTTGCTGTCACTAGCATGGTGTAATGAAAAGAGCATAGGGGACTTCCCTGATGACCCCATGGTTGAGAAGCCTTCTGCCAGTTCAGGGGATCTGGGTTTGATCCCTGGTCCCAGAACTAGGATCCCACGTGCCTTGGGGCAGCTAAGCCTGTGCACCAAAGCTCCATACCTGGCTCAGAGCACACACACAGGAGCTGCTGATATCAGGTAAGCTTCTCATCAGGGACAGGCTGAACCCCAGTCCCTCCAAAGTGTTGATGGTATGTGAGGAGGTTGGACAAAATGATTTCTAAATGTCCTTCAAATTCAAAACTCCCCTGAGTTCCTTTTTTCTTAATTTTTAATTAATTTATGTACTTATTTGGCTATGCCAGGTATTAGTATTCAGGATCTAGTTCTCTGAGCAGGGATTGAACCCAGGTCTCTCACACTGGGAGCTCAGTCTTAGCCACTAGACCACCAGGGAAGTCCTCAACAGCCCCCTCCCTGAGTTTCTGACATCAATATTCAATTGGAGGAAAGCAGCAAGAACTAAACTTGATTCCTGGAAAAAGATCATTTCATTTACATGCAGAATGAGAAACTCCATATGAATAAACATCAAACGTGACTCTCCAAAGCTTTTTACTAGCTCCGAACCCAGACTATTACTTAGCAAAGCCTAACACAAACAACTCACCAGCGTGTTCACAATGTCCTGTGCTTTAAAGTGTCAGAATTTCAGCTTCTCCCGCTCTTGTTGGGTTGGCCCCAGAACAAGATAAGGGACCAGAGGATCTTGTTGGCAAGTGAAAGACTGAAAACAGTAACAGCGGTTATCAGGGTAGCTGTGCCATTCAGCCTCACTTAGGCTGTAATTACTGGCTGCCCAGATAAAAGTTCTTTGGAGCGGAGCTATCAATGTCTCTTGCTTTGCAAACAAAATGCCATTCTTTCCATCAAACTCGCTTTTAGGCGAGAGAAAGGACAGCCCAGCTTTGGACACAGAGCCCTTGTTGAAAAATCAGTGTTGTGAAGAGAAAAATTCTCTTTGGAAAAACGTGAATTTCTCTTTGTCAGAAGTAAAGTGTACTGTGAAGACTTCAAGAAACATAAGTTTTCTTTAAATATTTTTCTTCACATTTTCTTAAATTCTTTCACTCCTTTTTTCCTCCCAGTTTTATTGAGATGTAATTGACATACTGCTGCTGCTGCTGCTAAGTCGCTTCAGTCGTGTCCGACTCTGTGCGACCCCATAGATGGCAGCCCACCAGGCTCCTCTGTCTCTGGGATTCTCCAGGCAAGAATAGTGGAGTGGGTTGCCATTTCCTTCTCCAATGCATGCATGCATGCGAAGTTGCTTCAGTCGTGTCCAACTCTGTGCGACCCCATGGACAGCAGCCCACCAGGCTCCTCCGTCCATGGAATTCTTCAGGCAAGAGTACTGGAGTGGATTGCCATTTCCTTATTGACATACTGCTAAGTCACTTCAGTCGTGTCCGACTCTGTGCGACCCCATAGACAGCAGCCCACTAGGCTCCTCTGTCCCTGGGATTCTCCAGGCAAGAATACTGGAGTGGGTTGCCATTTCATACATACAGTGCTGTATAAATTTACAGTGAACAACATTATGACTTCACTTACACACGTTAATAAACGATCACCACAATAAATTTAGTGAATATCCATTATCTGATATGATACAAAATAAAAGAAAAAAATTTCCCATGTGAAAGGAACTCTTAGGATTTACTCTCTTAAAAAATTTTGTATATAACACACAGCAGTGTAATTATATTAGTGACATAACACATTACATCCCTCATACTTACTTATCTTATAATTAGAAATTTGTATCTTTTTTTTTTACTTTTTATTTTATACTGGAGTAGAGTTGCTTAACAGTGCTGTGTTAGTCTCAGGGGCACAGCAAACTGACTTAGGTATACACATACATGTATCTATTCTTTTTCAAATTCTTTTCCCATTTAGTTTGTTATATTTAGACTGTTTATTAGTCTGTTATTGAGCAGAGTTCCCTGTGCTATACAATAGGTCCTTGTTGCTTATCTATTTTAAAGATAGCAGTGTGTACATGTCAATCCAAACTCCCTAACTAGCTCCCCCCACCATTCACTCTTTTTTATTTTTCCGTGTCGACTATGTGCTCAGCACACTGCTAAGCCTTCTATGTTTTGTGCTGGGGATTCTCCACATGCTGCTCCAGATAGACTTTCAAACCCTGCTCTGAGCCCCAGGAAGCTGACCTCATGTGGATGGCATCCTCTAAGCTCCACCGACTTCTGGTTTGTAGTTTGACCATTGAGGGGCAAGAGCAAGAGTCAGAAGGATGGGAGGACAGAGAAGTTAGGCTATTTGTTCCCAGCCTCCCATCTCATATCCACTCCCTGAGTGGCAGCTACTGAAAATCCAAGACCTCCGCTGAGTTGTTGGCAGCTTTGGTAGGTCTCATCATCTCTTGTGGTTTCTTTTAACCCTGCTTTGCGTGCTCATGTTCAATCACTACTTGTATGCGACTCTCTGTGACCCTACGGTCTGTAGCCCACCAGGCTCCTCTGTCCATAGAGATTCTCCAGGCAAGAAAAATGGGAGTGGGTTACCATGCCCTCCTTCAGGGGATCTTCCTGACCCAGGGATCGAACTCACATCTCTATGTCTCCTGCATTGGCAGGTGGATTCTTTACTACTGATCCACCAGATAATTCCCTTAACCCTGCTTACAGTTTTGTAAATAACCCATTCAATAAGTGGCCCTTCAAGGGATGTTTACTTTTTACTCCAATTATGACTGATCCACATGCTTATTTCCAAAGGACTACAAGCAGAAAGGACATAGTTACTTTGAGACCAAGGGTGTAAAGAGCTAATGCAGAGCCTACATTCACTGGGAAGCAAAGACCTTCAAGACGTCAGAGATGCTATCTGGAAGCAGCCCAGAGCCTTGATTACCTTTGAAGGAAAGCCACCTGCCCACCCCTCAGACTGTAAAAGAAGTAAAGATTTTCAGGTAGAGCCACTCAAATATTGGGGTTCATTTGTTACTGCAGCAGAACCTATAATATCCTGACTAATCTTCTTATCTAAGTCTTGGGAATTCCCTGGTTGTCCAGTGGTTAGAACTCTGAGCTTTCCACTGCCAAGGGCCCAGATTCGATCCCTGGTGGGGGAACTAAGATCCCACAAGACACACTGTGGCCAAAAAAATTTTTTAATTGAATTCAAAAAAAGAAAACTGTAATTTTAGCCTTAGAACCAACCTAAGAAATAGTAATATTAATCCTCATTTTGTAGCAAAGACCTTAAGTAACTTGCAACAGCGACAGAAGCAGTAGAGCTGGTGCTCAGATTTTTCTGACTGCAAAGCCTAGGTCTTAGAGGACATAGTACAGTTTTACCCTAATCCATACTCCTTTATGTCGGATGGGGGAATGACTGAAGAGACTCCGCACGTAGGAAGATGTACTTCCTATCAGTGAATCTTCAAACGGTATGAGCCCAGGACTGGCCTGCTTGTCAGGCACCCAGTATGTTCAGAAAATATTGGAGGAACCTTGCCTAAAGCTGAGAGGTGAGTGGAGATCCCCTTAATACCCTAGCTCACCTTCCCTACCACGAAAAGAATGATACGGGATTTTTTCCCCCTTGCTCTAGGCCTGTAAATTATTCATATGAAAGTATCACACTTTTCCATCCTTTTCTAGAATAAAAACCGTAGCTCTTTTTTGGTTGCCTTTATTGAGTATATTTCTTCAGAGAGACTTAGGGACCTATTTATATTTATTTTAAAAACATGATTCTTAATGTGCATAATGCCACTGAATTGTACACTTTAAAATGGTTTAAATGGTCAATATGTTACGTATGTTTTACTGGAATAGAAAAAAAATTGTTTTAGATTCTTCAAATTTTGATTGAAAAGGGTCCAGGACTGCACCCTTGCATGGGATGATTTGCTTCTGAAAATGCAGGCCTTTCCAGGGTTTCATTATCAGCTGGAGGAAACAGGCTTTGTCACTTGCAGGAAGAAATCATTGACTCCAGGTCAGATCAGTTCCTTGCATTCAACAATAATGGCTGTTTTTTCTGTTACCAAAGGAAATTCAGCAACACAGTGACTTCTGAAATTTTGCGCATAGGAAGGAAAAGCCAAAGGAGGGCTTGGTGGCCCAAGCCGGAAATGTGACCTATTGAGCTTTTCTGAGGCAATGAGGTCAGAGAAATCCTTTTTCCTTTTAAGCTGGATGGTCCAAGCCTCAGCAGTTTGCATTCTATGGCTTTGTGGAGGATGAACTCCAAGGCTTAACATTCTGATCCAAACGTCCTCTGTGTTTTCCCATAATTAGTTTGCCCTGGTTTCTTCGTTGAGTTTACAACACATATGGAGTAGGTCTTAGTGTGTGGAAATCATTCACTCCTATTTATATTTTCTTAGATATGAAAGTGGTCCTTGGAAAAGAAAGCAGGAATTTACTTGGAAAAACCAGCACTGTTCCTAATATTTAGAATAGTGTCTGAACCATGTATACTTGCCCAGGATCCTTTAAAAGACTTGTCAGGTGAAGTGGGAGTTGGAGGTCAGATTCTCTGGGTGGTGTCTGCAGCCAAAGCGGGCAGGGAGGGAACTATCCTGAGATGGCCACCACACCTACTGTTTGCTTCCTGGAGGTCAGGGTGTCCAAGAGGCCAGTCAAGAGTGGCCTTATCCCTACTCTGTCCTTATGGATGATCTGTTTTAAAACAGTCACACATCTCTACAAAGAGGATGAGAACTCACAATCCAGTTTGAAGCTTTTATTCTAAGAACTGATGAGCTGCTTAAGTTTTCCACTAACCAGCCCCTATCCATTTCCCGCCCTTTTCTGACCTGCTCTGACACTGTATAACCTGGCTCTTGCAGAGCCTAGAGCTAGTTTTATGCTTCAATCACGACAGAGTTCTGGTTTGTGGTCATGAAATTTTACTCCGAAAGAGATTATCTAAGCTTTTGCCACCCAGCGGCCTCGGCATCACCAGGAACTTGTTGGGAAGCTCAGGCTGCACTCAAACCTCTTGAATTAGAGTCTGCATTTCAATGAGATTCCAGGCAATTGCCCTTCTGGACAAGCACTCTTGTAACCCAGAGACTGGGCTTCCCAGGAAGCTCAGTGATCAAGAATTCTCCTCCCAACGCAGGAGACCTGGGTTCGATCCCTGGGTCAGGAAGAGTCCCCTGGAGAAGGAAATGGCACCCCACTCCAGTATTCTTACCTGGGGAATCCCATGGACAGAGGAGCCTGGCGGGCTGCAGTTCCTGGGGCCGCAAAAAGTTGGACACGATTGAGCGACCAAACAACCACCCACAGATTATTGGGATCACTGGATACTACTGCAAGGCTGAGCCTAGCTGCCAAAGCCTTGTCAGAACACAGGGGCTCTCTAGCCCATGGCTCTCCCATCTCTCCACGTGGCCTTTTATGCTTGCCCACCGCCCGGGGCGACCTCGGCACGCGCAGGCGCACCTGCTCTTTGCCTGCCTTGGCAAGGCCCTGCGCATGCCCAGTGACGCCGCCACGGCCCTCGTGAAGGATCCCAGGTTCATCCCCTGGTGTCCTGTGTGCCGCAGAGACTTCGCCCAGAGCTTCCAGGAAGCTCCTGGTGGGCGGCCCAGACGGTGAGCCCTTGCGCAGGTACAGCCGCCGCTTTCTGACCCTGGACACCGATACAGAAGCCCCGCTTCCCTAGGGCCCCGCTGTGCCCAGGGCACCCCTCCTAGCTCTGCTGCCTAGCAGTCACAGGGCTGCTCCCTGGGGAGTTTATCTGTGAGGGTGTTTTCCTCCTCTAAACGTGCATGGAGGACCGCCTGATGTCCAGGGAAATCTGCCGAGAATGGGAGCTAGTCCTGTCCATCCCATCCCCCCGCCTTTCTCAGACCTCGGTTCCTCACCAATAAAGTACTGAGTGTCAGGAAAAAATAAAAAAAGACAGGACAGAGGAGCAACTTTGAAGTATTTCAATGAGAGGCTGAGGAGAGCAGAGGAAATTTGGGTTATATCCCCTTTGATCATGCCTTCCTCTCAGGCATCTCCTGAAATCCTGTTCTATTTTCCCTCTTCAGCTCAACTCTAGAAGAGTCTGATCGTCATTTACCCCATAGTAAACAGACAGGAAGATCCTTTTTCATTCAGGCAATAATAAGGGTTGATAAGGGTGTCTTAAGACTGCTTTACAGGAAGAAATGCTGAACTAGCAATGGAAAAGGAGAGAAGGCTGGTGGGAGGAACTGAGAATGAGTTAGGAGATAAATTAGCCAGAATTTAGTAAGTGGTGCTGGGGTGGAGGGTGGGATTGAAGGAGAGTGTGGGGATGAGATGGTCTCTCAATTTTTAGCCTGTGTGGCTAGGTGGTACCAATACCAGAAAGAAGACAGAGGAGATAGTCAGAAAAGGTGCACGTTTAGGGAAGAGGAGGAGGAGTTTAGCATTGCCCAGGCTGAGCCAGGCATCTTATGGGCATTTAGTTATATGAATCTGAAGTTTAGGAAATGAATTGCAAAATGAACCAACAAGGAAACATATGATTGACCTGGAGCTACAGTGTGGGAGTAAGTGATTGTTCCTCTAAATTTGTGAATAAACTACAGGACATAGCCCTCCTGAAATCTGTAAGTTTAAGCGCATGCGTGCTCCGTCACTTCAGCCGTGTCCGACTCTTTGCGACGCTGTGGATCATAGCCCGCCAGGCTCCTCTGTCCATGGGATTCTCCAGGCATGAATACTGGAGTGGGTTGCCATGCCCTCCTCCAGGGGATCTTCCTGACCCAGGGATCCAACCCGCCTCTCTTATGTCTCCTGCATTGGCAGGCAGCTTCTTTACCACTAGCGCCACCTGGGAAGCCCAGGTTTGAGTGGGGTCAGGGCACTCCTTGTCATCCTCTCTTCACACTTCCTCCCAGCCCGCAGCACGATTCTCCCTCCACACCAGGATGGGGAATAGGATGTGACTGCCCTGGTCTCCATTCTCGGTAGTTCCTGGACGTGGCACGCAAGCCTTCGGTTTGGGGCTTTTCATGCCGATCCCTATAGGAAATAAGAGAAGGAGGAAAATGAAAGCAAGAACAAAAATGGTCTCCTGTGTAGTATTTCTACTCGGAGTCAATAGATTTTCTGAACCATTTAATTTGGCGTTTTTCCTGGACACCCCAAAAATGTGCCTTGGGAATTAAATGGGAAAGAAAACATGTTGGCTGCCTCCATTGAGGGTGAAAAACAAGGGAGTTCTAATCATGAAAATGATGGTATGTGTTTTCTTCCTCGATTAATAGGTTGCTGTTTTTTTTTTTTTTTTTTTCTTCTCTTCCTTTTAGCTTTGTTGTGTGTGTGTGTTTTATTTGTCCTCCTCTTGAGACCAAATCTTGACTCTTGTATTAAATCTAATGCATGCAGATCGCTGTCTGTGAGGTCCCCTCATTGCTCTGGAGAATGAAATCAGAGCCCCCAGCTATAGGTATTATGAACCCAAGGCTAGGAAACTCAGATAAATGAATTCCAAATGCTGCCCTGTGCGTGATGAATAGCAATTCCTTGCACTGAACAGGATATAGGATTCATGTGACATTTTGTGCTGAGAAATAAAGTGTCGCTAACCAGGCAAATCGCTTGTGGTTCCTCCTGTTTTCTCTCAAATTATAATGATATTCATTTTTCTCCTCTTTTTGACAAAGGGAAAAAAAAAAACTTGACCATCAGCCCTTTAGCCTTCCTGCAGAGATTTTGTGCAGCAGGAAGTAATGCTGGCTTTTTTTTTTTTTTTTTTTTTGTGAAATTCAGTAATAAAAAGACTAATCTGAATAGTTTCTCTCAGTTGACCATCCTTCACCCTCGGTTACTTGAGTAGCTCAGGTGAAAGTCATTTCTCCTGAATTAACAGAGTATTTGTTGTAGGGTGATGATAGTTTTTTGAAAAGGTTTCTGGGAAAATCCTTTGGGTTTTTCATAATGGAGGTAAACATACCCTTTGTATTTGATTGCTGGAGATAACTGGTGGACTTCCACCTAACAGAAAAATGATCAGTGCATTTTATTTACACACATTCAATCAATAACATTCCTTGACATGTATGATGAACACAGATTATGCTTGGTGTGGAGAGAGTCTTGCTCTTGGGAAATACATGTTCTTGGCAGGAAACAGATATATAGTGATGAAAATAGTGTGAGAGTGATGCAATAGAATGATGTAGAAAGGGCCAAGTGGGCGTGAAATTGTTGTTAGTCGCTCAGTTGTGTCCGACTCTTTTGTAACCCCATACACTATAGACCACCAGGCTCCTCTGTGCATGGGATTCTCCAGGCAAGAGTACTGGAGTGGATTGCCATTTCCTTCTCCAGGGGATCTTTCCTGCACAGAGAGCCAACCCACGTCTCTAGCATTAGCAGGCAGATTCTCTACCAATGAGCCATCTGGGAAACCTGGGGAGGGGAATAGAGACATGCTAGTTTTGTGGGAAGGAGAAGAGATGGATTGGGAAGCTTCATAGTAGAGGTGTCATTAAAGCAGGGTTTTGAAGGACAAGTAAGAGGAAGACAGGTAGCCTGGGCAAAGAAAGAAGAGTGAGAAGGCCATGGGTTTAAGGTATGTATGAGTTTAGGCTATGGATGTAGGGGAGGGAAGAGGGCAGGGTGACTGTTGGGTGGGCTAGGTCAGTGCAGTTCAGTACAGCAGCTCAGTTGTGTCTGACTCTTTGTGATCCCATGGACCGCAGCACACCAAGCCTCCCTGTCCATCACCAACTCCCGGAGTTTACCCAAGCTCATGTGCATTGAGTCAGTGATGCCATCCAACCGTCTCATCCTCTGTCGTCCCCATCTCCTCCTGCCCTCAATCTTTCCCAGCACCAGGGTCTTTTCAAATGAGTCAGCTCTTCGCATCAGGTGGCCAAACTACTGCAGTTTCAGCTTCAACATCAGTCCTTCCAATGAACACTCAGGACTGATCTCCTTTAGGATGGATTGGTTGGATCTCCTTGCCATCCAGGGGACTCTCAAGAGTCTTCTCCAACACCACAGTTCAAAAGCATCAATTCTTCGGCACTCAGCTTTCTTTATAATCCAACTCTCACATCAATACATGACTACTGGAAAAACCATAGCCTTGACTAGATGGACCTTTGTTGGCAAACTAATGTTTCTGCTTTTTAATATGCTGTCTAGGTTGGTCAGGAAGTTTAAATGTTATCCTGCAAATAGTGATGATCTGCTGAGAGGGTTTTAATCAGGTAAACTGCTGCTTTCTTTTATTTTCAGGGAAACATCCAGCACTTCTATTATTGCACTCTGGTACTATAAATTAAATACAAGTAGGATTATGCAATTTATATAGGATTATACAGTTTATGAAATGTTGCTTGCTGTTGGGATGTGAAAGTCTGGTTCCATCTAGCTCCAGGTCTCCCTTTTTACTTGTGTATGCAAAGCACACCCACATGCGTGCATGTGGATATACCTATGTGAGTGAGGGTGGGGATGGGGCTGGAGATACTACTCCTGGACACCCACCAGACAACAGTGCCTGCTTAGACATCTAACTTCCTTAAAGTCTACCAGCTCTTTTAAGCTAGGGTTCCCCCATAACATTAATCCTTAATGCCTTAAGGCATCTGATGTATTTTTAATAAATCAACTTCTCTCTTATGTATCTAGAATGGAACTAGATATGGACTTGGAGTATTCTTGGGCTTCCCTGGTGGCTCAGCTGGTAAAGAACCCTCCTGCAATGTGGGAGACCTAGGTGGGGAAGGTCCCCTGGAGAAGGGAATGGCTACCCACTCCAGTATCCTGGCCCAGAGAAATCCATGGACTGTATAGTCAATGAGGTTGTAAGAGTCGGACACGACTTAGTGACTTTCACTTCATGGACTTGGAAGAACTGAGAAATGTCACTCACATCACTTTCTGTGGGGCTTAGTTCTTCATTCTCTTCCAGTTAATGAAGACTGGAGACAGGGAGACAAGTTAAGATGGCACTTGAGCGGCCCAGGTGTTGGATGTGTCGTCTTTGTGTGGTTCACAACAGAAAAGTGGGCCCCCAGGAACAATGTCTGTTCTGTGCAACTGTGTCCTCAGTTATAATGGACTTTAAGGGAAGACATCTCGCAAAGACTGGGGAATCCTCTGAGCTGATTCAGTATGGCAGAACTTGGAAGCAATGCTGTTGAATTCTTGGTGTTGTCTTGCTTTCTGCCTTCTGGAAGCTGGGTCAGTAATTTCTTTTAAAATTTCAATGTTAACATATGTATTTCATCACGAATAATAAAATGAAAAAATAAATTACAAGGTAAATCCTCCCCCCATACATACACTCTGTCCATTATTTATAAAATGTGACTATGTAAAAGTCTATAGAAGTATGTACATATACAGGGGCCGTTTACTGTTTTATAATATGGGTCAGAGTTTTTTTGGGTTGGTTTTGATTTGATTTTGGTCAAAAAATGTATTGTGGTTATCTTTCCATATCAATTGGTACAGAACTTTTAACACTTTTTAATGGTTTCATAACATTCCATTACATAGGTAGAATATAATTTATTGATTGTTAATTTCTTCTTGGGCTTCAATTAGAAGCATTCCTAAAAACCTAATGAAGTTTTACTGAGTAAATAGTAGAAGGGCTATGTAGATCTGTGAAGCATAAAGACGAAGAGTCCAGAAATAACCCTCATCTTTATGATCAATTGATTTTCAACAATGATGCCAAGACAGTTCAGTGGGGAGAAGATCAGTCTTTTCAACAAATGGTTCTGTGATAAATGATTATCTATATGCAAAAGAATGAAATTGCATGCCTCCCTCCAACCATATAGAAAAATCAACTCCTATTGATCAAAGACCTATATATAAGCATTAAAACTATAGAACTCTTATAAGTAAACTTGGGTGTAAATATTCATACATAGTTTTGAATGAGTTTCTTAAACATAATATCAAAAGCACAGGCAAGAAAAGAAAAAACTAGACATCATTAAAATTAAAAACGTTTGTGCTTCAAAAGGCACCACCAAAAAAGTGAAAAGACAACCTACAGAATGAAATTTTTTGGTAAATCATATCAAAAAAGGTACTTGCATCTAGAATATATGAAAAACTCTTACAACCCAGTAATAAAAATATGACTCAATTAAAAATGGGCAAAAAATTTGAGTAGACATTCCCCATTTGTATAGGCAGATGCACAAATAGCCAAGAAGCATATAAAAAGATGCTCAACGTCATTAATTCTCAGGGAAATACAAATCAAATCAACAATGATATTCACTTGTACCCACCGGGATGATATAATCAAGAAGACAACTAATAACAATTGTTGGCTAGGAGGTAGAAAGGTTGGAACTCTCCTACATTGTTCACAGTAAGAACATACTATGATGTAGCCGCTTTGGAAAACGACCTGACAGTTCTGCAAAACTTAGAGCTACCTACCTCAGGACCCTGAAATTCTCCTTTTAGACATATACCCAAGAGAAATGAAAAAGTATGTCCATACGGAAAATTGTGCTTGAATAGTCATAGCAGAATAATTCATAATAGCCAAAAATCAACAGTGCAAATAGCCATCAACCGAAAAATAGACAAATAAAATGTAGTATATCTATACTATGCAGAATTACTTGAAAATAAAAAGTTTCAATACTGATACATGCTGCTGCTGCTGCTGCTGCTGCTGCTAAGTCACTTCAGTCGTGTCTGACTCTGTGTGACCCCATAGACGGCAGCCCACCAGGCTCCGCCGTCCCCGGGATTCTGCAGGCTAGAACACTGGAGTGGGTTGCCATAACATGGATAAACTTTGAAAACATTATGCTGAGTAAAAGAAACCAGTCACAGAAGACCTCATATTCTGAGGTTCCATTTATATTGAAAGTTCAGATCAGGCAAATCTAATAGAGACAGCAAGTAGCTCAGTGGTCGCCCTGGGCTGGAGGGAAGGAGGGAAGGGTTGTTGAGGAAAGCTGGGAGGTGACTGCCAATGAATTTCTTTCTGGAATGATGAAACTGTTTCAAAATTGACTGTGGTGATGGTTGCATATGTCTGTGAATATCTTAAAAATCATTTGGTTTACATGGGTGAATTTGATGAAATGTGAATTCTCTCTCATAAAGGTGGTATTTAAAAGTCTATGGAGAAGTGGGTAGCAAGATGATTTTGTGAACTCCTCAGCAAGCTTGGGGTTCGGCAGAGACTCTCCTGGGACTCAAGGCTCAGGCTCACAGGTGTAAGGACCTAAGGTGTGGTAGCGGGCACGACGCTGTCCCAGTGACCCCTCTGGGATTGCTCTAGCAGCGTATGTGGGTCCAGCTGTGCTTGTCCTCTGATCCCAGGGCCCCTGATCTGCAGGGAACAGATCAAACCTGAGCCCCAGGTGTTAGGAGAATTCCTGGATTCAGCATCTGGTGACGTTTCATTTGGCCTTTGACCTCAGCAGCTGGAGCCTAACATTCTTTGTGCAGAAAATGAATCAGTGCCTCTAGGTTTGCTGTCATGATCAGGGCAGGATACCGTTGCCATCTGAGGCCAGCCCTGTCTGCCATTAATCAGAATAACTCAGAATACCCAAGATAGAGCTCTGTGAGGCCTACCCTGTCAGACTAATGAATGGGAGGAATGAAAACCATGTTTCCAGACCTGGCGTGAGTAGTTTGAAAACTCAGTCATGCCATTCAGACCATGTAATTCACCATTAATATTCCGAAGGAGAGATCTCCAAAATGGAAGGTGTCCCCCTCAAAGTGAGGCAGGAAGATCTACTGGGATACAACAGCATCATATGAGAATTTCTATGCCTTTTAAAAAAATTTTTTATTGATTTATTTATCTGGATATCCTGGGTGTTTTTGTGCAGGCTTTTCTTGTGACAAGTGGGGGCTACTCTCTAGTTGCGGTGCACGGGCTTCTCATTTCTGTGACTTCTCTTGCTGCAGAGCTCAGGCTTCAGCAGTTATGACACGAGGGCTCAGTAGTCGGTTCCCGGGCTCTAGAGCACAGGCTCAGTTGTGGTGCATGGGCTTAGTTGCTCTGCCGTATGTGGCACCTTCCCAGATCATGGATGGAACCCACCTCTTCTGCTTTGGTGGGCAGATACTTTACACTGAGCCCCCAGGGAAGCCCTGTGCATTCTTTATTTCGTCTTTTTTAAGTTTCTATTTTTGTTTTTTAATATACATAATATTTCAGGAAAGTGTACACATATATTACTTATACATGGATAAATTAATGTAAATGAAGGTGCTCAAAAGCTTTTTACTGATGGTTGTACACAATTTTTCAAAAAAATGTTTAGAGACTGCTGCCCTAAAGGATGTTTTGGCTTTCAGCTAGATGGAGGAATAAAGATAGACTTAAACGATATGTTGATTCACATTTGAGACCTAGCCCCCAGAGAAAAATGAGGTTTGCAAAGATTTCTTTTTCAGTATAAATCCATCATACCAGAATTCAGATCTCTAGAGTTGAAACTGTCCTCCCACAGTGAATGAGAGTAAACCTCCTGTGGCTGGCCCTGCTTGGGATCCTAAGCCTTTTGTCCCTCTTTTTCACTAATCAGGCAATTAGGCCTACAATGATAGATTCGCCATTGCCCTAACCTGAAAGATCTACCCTGAATTTTTTTTTAATATTTATTTTTTGGGGTGCACCAGGTCTTAGTAGCAGCATGTGGCATCTAGTTCCCTGACCAGGGATTGAACCTCAACCCCCTGCATTGGGAGCTCAGAGTCTTAGCCACTGGACCACCAGGAAAGTTCCAGCATGTACTCTGACTTTGAACTTACGGATTTAAAATGCTCGAGAACTATGTTCTTAGCCAAAGTTATCAGCTTGCCCTCATCTCTAGTCTAACTTCAGGCCGCTTTTCCCATTCTGAGACCTGAGCTTGTGTTTTGATCCTGAGACTCATTGCAGTCAACACACTGGTTCTGGTCGTTGAATCGAATCTTGTACCCTGTGTTTAAGTCTAAATCCGAAAACCCACCTACTACTCTGTCCTACAAAGGTTGGAACCGCAAAGGCCTCACCAGTCTCCAGGCAAATGATTAGGGCCTGGGTACTTGCTGACTTAGGTTTCAATGTTTTGGATTTTTGGAATGTTTTACATGTAAGTGACAAAATAAAGCTGTGTGTAACCATCTCCAAGTATTCTCGTAACTGGTTTTTAGTACCGGTAATCAGAAGGACTGTTCTTGATCAGCATTTGAAGGTTCTCTTTAAACGAAGCTCAGCTTTCGAAGAATATAAAGCTGCTGGCCAGCACCAGTTCCTTTCTAATTTAAAGCAAAATCAAAGAGTATACAGTCTCCAAGTGTATACAATCTGGAGACCATAGATAGCAATTTGCTAAGCCCCCTTGGAGAACTGGGTGCTGCTTACAATGGTGAGGAATTTACCATGGTCAGCCCACTCCCTGAAGCTTATTTGCACACTTGCAGATAAGCTCTCTGCTTCTCCATCTCCAATCCTTCTTAGGTTGATGCTTATAAAATGCATCTATGAATTTAATTAGCTCCGATTTCCATTAGTAATGTCTTTTTCTGCTTTCCAACTATGTTCACTTTTCATATGCTCTCCAGATTGAAAAAAGAAAAATTAACTGTAGGAAATAGGCCCATGAGTTACCATAAAGTGTTCTGAGGAGAATTTAGATCTGTCTCACTTGTATGTCAGTGTTCTTTTTTAACTTCTTCGTCGACCTGAGCACATGCCCATTCATTAGATTTCATGGCTGACTAAGAGAACTGGATTTTATTCCGGTTCAGGCGGGGTCTTGTTGGTTTAGATCCATTATACCTTAACTAATTACACCTATCAGAGAGGCAGGTTTGATCACTGATGACCTAATAGCCAAACAACTCCTGGAGGTGTACCTAGGAGTTACTACACCTTGCAGAGTTACTTCATTTTTCAGTTACTTCATATCTTAACATTGTTACAGTAATCTACCTCACAGGATGACTGGGAGTAAAGACTGTTAAAATTATTACAAACCATTCTTATTTCCCAGATGTCATAATAGCTAAAACACAACACATCAAGTTCTCCAGATTTTTTGTAAGAATTTTTCATATGAATATTTGTGCATCTGACTATACAGGGTGAGAGTCCTTTTTAACGTCTAACTTAAATTTTTCTTCAATAGTCCATCAGCCTTGCTGTCTCAAACTAAGATCATGGCATCAGGTCCCATCACTTCATGGCAGATAGATGGGGAAACAGTGGAAACAGTGGCTGACTTCATTTTTCTGGGCTCCAAAATCACTGCAGATGGTGATTGCAGCCATGAAATTAAAAGACACTTACTCCTTGGAAGGAAAGTTATGACCAACCTGGACAGCATATTAAAAAGCAGAGACATTACTTTGTCCACAAAGGTCCATCTAGTCAAGGCTATGTTTTTTCCAGTGGTCATGTATGGATGTGAGAGTTGGACTGTGAAGAAGGCTGAGTGCTGAAGAATTGATGCTTTTGAACTGTGGTGTTGGAGAAGGCTCTTGAGAGTCCCTTGGACTGCAAGGAGATCCAACCAGTCCATCCTAAAGGAGATCAGTCCTGGGTGTTCATTGGAAGGACTGATGCTGAAGCTGAAACTCCAATACTTTGGCCACCTGATGCAAAGAGCTGACTCATTGGAAAAGACCCTGATGCTGGGAAAGATTGAGGGCGGGAGGAGAAGGGGACAACAGAAGATGAGATGGTTGGATGGCATCACCAACTTGATGGACATGGGTTTGGGTGGACTCCAGGAGTTGGTGATGGACGGGGAGGCCTGGCGTGTTGCGGTTCATGGGGCCGCAAAGAGTTGGACTTGACTGAGCGACTGAACTGAACTAAACTTGCTGTCTCTAGGGGCTCTCACCATCACTAAGACTAGACCTTTCAGCAGATGGAAGCTAACTGTGACTCTCTCCAAATTTTACCCAATAATAAGTAGCATTCAGATAAGAAAGAGGTCCTTTAAAAGAAACAATGTTTGATATTTTATTTATTAATAGCACCTCACCTTTCAGAGTGTAAACCATATACTGACTCTGAGTTTTTATGAATTGCCTTCAGTGAGCAGTAAAACTCCTAAGGAAGCAAATGGAAAGATTTGAAGTTCTGAGATGAAAAAGCAGAGCAAAACCAATTCAGGAGGGAAAAACATTCTCTGATACCTGGAGTTGAATTACCTGGCAG
Source organism: Bos indicus x Bos taurus (assembly GCF_003369695.1). Classification (NCBI taxonomy): domain Eukaryota; kingdom Metazoa; phylum Chordata; class Mammalia; order Artiodactyla; family Bovidae; genus Bos; species Bos indicus x Bos taurus. The sequence goes on along the minus strand of NC_040087.1, from coordinate 16,262,330 downwards.
CTTGCATTCTAGCTGTGGAAACCAGGGGAAGGTATATGAGTCCTCCGATCTTCATTCCCTTGTCTGTAAGATGGATGTATGTGTTAGGTTAATCTGCTGTAGCAAAGAGACTTAAAAATGCATCCCCCTAAAGAATCTAGAAGCTCATTTCTAGCACATGTAATAATTTCTGAGTGAATAATCAGGTTGGCTGGGCAGTTCTGCTGCTGAACAATCACTTAAGGATCCAATATCACCTTGAAATCCCACATGTAACCCCATAAAAGTGTCTGCAAAAATCCATTCTTCATTCTTCTGGGGCATGTGGCTGCCCACTTATGCTTTGCCCCCTACTTTGTGACATGAAGTGGCGAGGGATTTCAGAATGCATCTTGAAAACATAAACCGTGAGGCAAAATGTGATGAATTTGATTTGTTGAATCACTCAGTTGTGTCCAACTCTTTTGTGGCCCCATGGACTGTAGCCTGCCCAGGTTTCTCTGTGGGATTTCTTGGGCACCAATACTGGAGTGGGTAGCCATTCCCTTCTCCAGGGGATCTTCCCCACCCAGGGATCAAACCTGGGTCTCCTGCATTGGCAGGAGGATTCTATACCACTGAGCCACCTAAAAATTAAACATTATTGTACTCATGCTATAAGAAACCCAGGTCCTATGGAGGGACCATGGTAGATGCTCTGATTGACAGACTCAGCTGGGCTCTGACTTAAGACTCAGCAGAAACTGCCATCGTCCCATCCCAGATGGAGAAATGGAAGTGAAGAGGCCATCGTGAAGTGGCTCCTCCAGCCCTAGTGACTCAGCTAATGCTACAGAGATACATACTAACCACTCAGCTGAGCCCTTCCTGAATTCCTGACCTGCAAAATGCAAGAAAGACAAAAAGGTGATTAAGCCAAAGTACTGGAAGAGAATTGAAGACAAAACCTGAGTCAAAAACATAGATCTGAGACTTACAAGCATACACATGGTGATCGAAAGCCCTGGAAATAGAAAATATCCCTAAAAATGGAGAGTAATAACAAGTAGGAGTCAGTGCTAACCCTTGTGTGTGGTCTGAGGAGGAGGAATCGACAGAGGAGACTGGAGAGAAAAGAATAAGGAAGAGGACATAGAAAACAATTTTGCTTTGTCAGCTTGTTCAGTAGCTCCATCGTTGTCGGAGTCTTTGCGACCCCACGGACTGCAGCACGTCAGCCTTCCCTGTCCCTCACCATCTCCCAGAGTTCGCCCAAACTCATGTCCGTTTTTACTATTTAACTCTCAAAGGGTTACCTGAAACTCTGTAAGTGAACTCAGAGCAACACATTCATTCAGATAATACACCTGTAGAACCCATATGAGGCAGGGGAGAGAGAATAACTGCTTCCCTATTGAATAACTAACCGGAAGGAAGAAGTTGCCTATGGATGAAGATACACAACTCTTTCAGAGGAGGAGAAAGAGGTCAGAGGAGTTCACACCCCTTTCTGTTAGTTCATAGAGAGCCACAGGGAGCCTTGGTGAAGTGCTTGCAGAGCAGTGTTACTCAAAGTGTGGTTCTCCCAGTGGCAGAACTGCTACCAGCCCACCCAAGATAGCTCTAGAAATGGACAAGAAGCATTTAGAAACTTGTCGGGCTTTAGTATTGCTGTGAAATGCAAATGTTTGGTCACCAGACTCTTCTTACTGAGCAGGGCGTGGCCCAGTTGGGATGTTGTCAAACTCCTTTTGCGAGTGGGATTCCAGCGTGAGCTGGCGGCTGGTTTGTGGGGTAGGTCCCCATTTGTTGTCGTCGTTTAGTTGCTCAGTTGTGTCCAACTCTTTTGTGACACCACAGACTGTAGCCCACCAGGCTCCCCTGTCCGTGGGATTCTCCAGGCAAGAATACTGCAGTGGGTTGCCATTTCCTCCTCCAGGGGGTCTTCCTGACCCAGGGCTCAAACCCCCGTCTCCTGCATTGGCAGGCGGATTCTTTACCACTGAGCCACCTGGGAAGCCCGGTCAACTTAATTAACAGAAAAGAAACAAATACATTTGTCATGTTAAACATGGATACAATGGTATTCATTGAAAGTATGCATTTAATAACTGATATTTAGGGACAAAATTAAGTAATGGAAGGAATTCTTGGGGAGACAGAATTGAGAACCTCCCCTAGTTCAACCTCTCCTTAAAGTGGTATCATTACCTTGAAGTGATACTATTCATTGAAAGGTTAATTTGTGTCCTATTTTCCTTGGATTCTAACCTTCTCTTTTGATTCTAGAAGATGGCTGGGGCCTTATATTCTTGTATTCCGAGACCCAAAGCACAGGTGTCTTAGACACAACTCCTCTAAAACCACTACCTTCCTGGCATTTGCTCTTAAAAGCCTAAAGTATCTTCCTGGAGAGGGAGGAGAGGAGCGAATGCCTTTGTGGAAGTAAGTAGTAGAAGCTGTGCTAATAGGGTGGGGAGAAGGCTTCTCCTGAGCCCGGAAAGTGGATGGGGTGCAGTAATGATGACCTGAACCTCCATCCTTTGCAGCATCACGAGGGGGTGACCAGGCTTTCAAAGGGTGGGAACAGCAACGTTGGGTGGGCACCCTACATGGCGGCTCCCATACCCAGCCAGCACCCTCTGCTGGTTTGGCTGAGAAGGAGCAGAGTGACCCGTCTTCAAAAGGCTTGGACAAAGGACAGACCACCAATGCAACTCTTGGACTAAAGACAGAAGGCCCTTTCTCCGGTGTTGGTTGGGGAGAGAGGAGCCTATTAACAAGACTGAGACTAAATTTCCTCCCTCCCAGATAGGGTCAAGCTAAGAGTAAACTTGGCTTTAGAAAAACAGAAGATTAGTATCTAGTGCACCCCAGGTTATGGAGTCAATTGGTATCTGCTTCTTCATCATTATACAGATGATCGCACTAAGCTTTGAGATTAGTGATTTAACGATTTCTCCAAGGTCAGGTAATGGCAAGGCTGTTGGATTTTTCTATCGCATGCTACCTTATTGTATCTGCTTAAGAATAAGAGAAAACAGATCCAATCACAAAGCCATTTAGTAGTAATAGTGATACCAAAAATACCACTGTGCTGGGAGTTGACATTTATCATTTAATGTAATTCTCATAACCCTAGGATATCATTATGATTCCACCTTATAAAAAATGGAAGCTTGGGGACTTTAGCTTATAGGCTATACATCTTGGAAAGGTTGGACCAGGGTTTAAACCAGGCAGTCTGATTCCAGGGCCTGCCCACCTAACCCCCACAATATTCCTGCAGCCGACCCACAAAACCAGGCTTCCAGGAATGAGGGCAAAAGACTTGCCATCTGTTTTCTATTCAACCAACCTGATTTATCTTAGGCTCAAGGCATTGAGAATGCACTAATATGAAATCCTATGTTAGTCGTCTGTTTCAATTAGGGGGAAAGGGGAGCTTTGTACCAGTGATGCCCTTTATTTTTAATGTGGAATTCTTTTAGCCTCGCAGTGAACTGTGCCCAGACCCCAGTTCTGCCATTTCACTCTTTGCCTCCAGAAAGTTTTCCGGCCGAGTGGGGATTTAAGCAACTGCAAACCTCCAAGAGAGTCACACAGCTGAGGCACTCTGCAAATAGAACCATATTATTTTACTGTAGGTTTGGCAAATGCTCTCAGAGTCAATATATTCCTTGTCTGGTTTCCAGCAGCAATGCTTTTTGCCAGTGGGTCACCTACGTGCCTCCAGTCTACCTTTGAGTAAGAAATAAAATTCTTCGAACAAACTGGCTTTGATTTTTCTCCTTCTCTCAGAAATCTAATTCCTCACGACCACATCACTGAGCAATTCCACATGGTTGTAATTAAGACCACATTTCCCATGCTTGGCTTTCTGGTCTCTGATAAAATGGCATGAATGGAGTATTCAGGTTCGAAACTCCCTGGACACACGGCCCATTTTTCTGCTGGCCTCTCGTGTTGCCGCTCTTTCGGGTTAGGAGATGCTGTGAGCTGAATGTTTGTGTCCCTGCCAATTCCTCTGTTGAGATCCTAGTCCCCCAGTGTGAGGGTGTTAGGAGGTGGGCCTTTGGGAGGTGATGGGGTCATGAGGGCGCCACCCTGACAAATGGAATTAGTGCCCTTATAAGAAAAGACCCCAGAGAGTTATCTCCTTCTCTTTCTGCCAAGCAAGGACCCTGGAGAAAGCAGTCATCTGCAACTCGCAAGCAAGTCTTCACTGGAACCCAACCATGCTTGGCACCCTGACCCCAAAACTGTAAGAAATAAAACCACTCAGCCCAGACTCACACTTATGCAAAACGCTATGAATATTTTATATTTCTAATTTTATGAGACAATAAAAATACATGTTAAGTAAGAGGAGCTAATTCCCTTCCACTGTGACCTGCATTTGTACCTTGCATTGCCCACGTGGTTTCTTCATCTAGAAAAGTGAAGTCTGGTGCCCTCTTGTGGCCTTTCATTTTGTTGTGCTAGGAAATTTTTATTCCACTAAATCGGCAATGGCACCCCACTCCAGTACTCTTGCCTGGAAAATCCCATGGACGGAGGAGCCTGGTAGGCTGCAGTCCATGGGGTCGCTAAGAGTCGGACACGACTGATCGACTTCACTTTCAGTTTTCACTTTCATGCATTGGAGAAGGAAACGGCAACCCACTCCAGTGTTCTTGCCTGGAGAATCCCAGGGACGGGGGAGCCTGGTGGGCTGCCGTCTATGGGGTCGCACAGAGTCGGACACGACTGAAGCAACTTAGCAATAGCAACAGCAAATCACATCTGGCGTCTCTCTGGAGGAAGATGGCTTCCTTGAGCAAAAATCATTGCTTCTACTGCTAGCCATGTCTCTCAACAACTTCAGATTGGAATATGCCACCCACCAAAGATGTAGTAATACTGGTTGGGACTTTTCTGTTAGTAGCCAAGGGCTCCAAAATCACTGCAGATGGTGACTGCAGCCATGAAATTCAAAGACGCTTGCTCCTTGGAAGAAAAGCTGTAACCAACCTAGACAGCATATTAAAAAGCAGAGATATTACTTTGCCAACAAAGGTCTGTCTAGTCAAGGTTTTTGACTAGATGATTTTTCCAGCAGTCATGTATGGATGTGAGAGTTGGACTATGAAGAAATCTGAGCACTGAAGAATTGATGCTTTTTAACTGTGGTGTTGGAGAAGACTCTTGAGAGTCCCTTGGACTGCAAGGAGATCCAACCAGTCCATCCTAAAGGAGAACAGTCCTGGGTGTTCATTGGAAGGACTGATGCTGAAGCTGAAGCTCCAATATTTTGGCCACCTGATGCAAAGAGCTGACTCATTTGAAAAGGCCCTGATGCTGGGAAAGATTGAGGGCAGGAGGAGAAGGGGACAACAGAGGATGAGATGGTTGGATGGCATCATTGGCTCAATGGACATGAGTTTGAGTAAACTCTGGGAGATGCTGAAGGACAGGGAAGCATGGTGTGCTGCAGTCTATGGGGTTGCAAAGAGTTAGACATGACTGAGTGACTGAACAGACAACAACAGCTAGAGCAGATACTTTGAGGTCCTAGGGAGTTTCTTTTCTTTTTTTTTTTTTAGTTCTACCAGTTTATTGCTACCAACCCTCATCCTCCACCCTCATGCACACATGCTCAGTCATATAACCCCATGGACTGTAGCCTGCCAGGTTCCTCTGTCCATGGATTTTTCCAGGCAAGAATACTGGAGTGGGTTGCCATTTCCTTCTCCAAGGGAGTTTCTTTAAAAAAAGAGAATGTACTAGTAGGGAGAGACCAGTTGGCTAGGTGGCGGTGGTCAGGCACTCTCACCCCACTCCACTCACGTCCTACAGCTGGGGTCATTTGGGGCACTGTGCACACGCATCCTGGTGTGGTCCCCTGTAAGCACCACCAGAAAATCTCCTGTAGGAGGTCAAGTCTTGTAGTTGTTGTTAACCATTAGAGAGTAAAGCATCTCTGTCTTGCTATGGTAAATAAAGAATGTCTGCAGTTCCTACAGCTCCTCGCATCTTCTTCCAACTTCCCCTGCTCTCGCCTTGCCTGCCCTGGGTTCAGCGAACAGCAGAGATACAGTGAGACACAGTGAGACAGTACTTAAATGAGATGATTCCAAAATTCTGACAGGTCAAGCCCAGGTATCATACGAGGACCGTCATGATCCAACCCACGTCTTGCTTCCAGTCTGTCCCCATCCTCGTGCCTCTCGACCCTCAGAAAACCAGCGGCTCATCTTGCAAGACCACTAAAGTGCCATTTCCTTGTTAAAACATTTTCTAGGTGAAAAACAAGTGTCTATTTTTTCCTTGGTGCTCCACCCCCTCCGACCTTCAGTGATGGCCAGCAACTACTGTGCTGCTTTGTGCTATGTTTATCTGAGTCCTTTTTTTTTTTTTTAATGTTTATTTTTATTTTATTTTTTTTTCCAACTACAATTTTATTTTATTTTTAAACTTTACAAAATTGTATTAGTTTTGCCAAATATCAAAATGAATCCACCACAGGTATACGTGTGTTCCCCATCCTGAACCCTCCTCCCTCCTCCCTCCCCATACCATCCCTCTGGGTCGTCCCAGTGCACTAGCCCCAAGCATCCAGTATCCTGCATTGAACCTGGACTGGCAACTCGTTTCATACATGATATTTTACATGTTTCAATGCCATTCTCCCAAATCTTCCCACCTTCTCCCTCTCCCACAGAGTCCATAAGACTGTTCTATACATCAGTGTCTCTTTTGCTGTCTTGTACACAGGGTTATTGTTACCATCTTTCTAAATTCCATATATATGCGTTAGTATACTGTGTTGGTGTTTTTCTTTCTGGCTTACTTCACTCTGTATAATAGGCTCCAGTTTCATCCACCTCATTAGAACTGATTCAAATGTATTCTTTTTAATGGCTGAGTAATACTCCATTGTGTATATGTACCACAGCTTTCTTATCCATTCATCTGCTGATGGATATCTAGGTTGCTTCCATGTCCTAGCTATTATAAACAGTGCTGCGATGAACATTGGGGTACATGTATCTGTTTCCCTTCTGGTTTCCTCAGTGTGTATGCCCAGCAGTGGGATTGCTGGATCATAAGGCAGTTTTTTAAGGAATCTCCACACTGTTCTCCATAGTGGCTGTACTAGTTTGCATTCCCACCAACAGTGTAAGAGGGTTCCCTTTTCTCCACATCCTCTCCAGCATTTATTACTTGTAGACTTTTGGATCGCAGCCATTCTGACTGGTGTGAAACGGTACCTCATCTGAGTCCTTCTTTAAGGGTTGTTGTCCTTCAGTGCAGACTTTATGTCTTGAGATGAGGCATCTGCTCATGCCCATTTACCCAGTGTTTAGCACAGAGATGCAATTAATGTTGATTAAATTACTGTAAATTGAAGATCAAGGCAGTAAGTTGCAAAAAACAGGCAAAAACTAATAGTTGTCCTGGTGTGGTGTGTGCAATTCAATTGTGTCCAACTCTTTGCAACCCTATAGACTGGCGCTGACCAAGCTCCTCTGTCCATGGGAGTCCCCAGGCAAGAATCCTGGAGGGAGTTGCCATTCCCTTCTCCAGGGGATCTTTCTGACCCAGAGATCAAACCCATGTCTCGGGTCTTCAACATCGGCAGGCTGATTCTTTACCACTCTGCCACCTGGGCTTCTCTGTATTTGTCTCCAAGGGCTCTCCAGTTCCCCTTCCTTTTGATCTCACTAACCCAGCTGTTGGTACAGAGACTCTAAAGGCAGCATCACTTGCCGGCAGATCCCCTTGGCCTCACAAGCGAGGAAAATGTCCATTTTCCATCGCCTCTCTCTGCACTTTGGAAAGCATTGAGTCAAGCCAAACTCTTGAGGCAAATAAAGGTTAAAGAGAGCTAGTAAGCACTGCATTTTTCCTGTAATACTAATATGTGAGGAGGGCAGGGCTTGAAGCACTGGTAAAGAAGACAGGCTCAGAGGTTATGCTTGACCTAGGTTGTGTGGCTTTTGAGTGATGGAGCCAGGACTGGAATGTGGGCCCTCCGATGCCCAATTCCCCACTCAATTCGCTGTGTTGTGCAGGGCCTCCTCCTGGCAGGGGGCTCTACTACTGATCTGGACGTTTCGACTGTCTGTGTACCACAGACACACAATAGCTCAGTAAACATTAAGAGACTGTTAGATACCACAGGCAACTCTCACTGCCCAGGCAGCCCCACCCCCAACTAAAGTAAACGAAACAGCCCCACCAAGGAAAAGCACATTCCCAGAGGATCAGCAGAATACCAGGAATATGATGGAGGAATCTAGGCTCCCTGGGCCTGCATTTGGATCTGTGCTTTGCCATTTACCTGTTTGTGGGCCTTGGCAATTGATTCTTCTCTGCCTTCACTTCTTCATACATAAAATAAATTAAAAACTGTGTGTGTGGAGAGAGTTGGGTGAGTTCTGGTATGTAGTCAAATATTTGATCAATTTTAGCTATTACTGCTATTATTTAAAGAATTGTTTCAGTTTTCCAGACCTTCGACATTGCTGAAACTCACTGCGCAATTTAAAATGTTTCTTTGTATTGGCTATAGTCTTTGATGGGTGATTTCTTTAAAGAAAGCATATTTGAGCACACAGGCATGCACACACACACACAGTTATTTTACCTCCTGTGCTATATACAGCAGAGGACCATCTGGTCCCTCTCTGTCTCTGTCTCTCTCTTTTGATTTCAAAGTTGAGAAACAGTTTCAATACCATCATTTCATGTAGGGTAAGCCCTTCTGTACTCTTCCGTCCGTCCTGTTTCCAAGGTTCAGGAGCTTAAGGTAAGACACTCTTTAAAGAACTGGCTAAGACTCTTGTCAATACAGAAAAAGGAAGCCCTGCCTATTTGCCTCCCAGAGGCAGCTGTTCTCTATTCAGACTCACCCCCAAAGGGAAGTTGGGTCTTGGGGCGTTATTTGATTATTTTTATTTCCCTGCAAATGGCTCCATCGCTGTGACCTGTCGTCTCCTTTAATACTGATTCGTGATACAAATGGCCCTTGATGAATCAGAGAACTAATACTGCCTTCCAGCCAGCTGACTTCTGCATCCAAAAACGCCCGCTAGCAATCACAGCTCCCTGACCTCCCGGAGCCTCCCTTTCACTGTTGGATGGAGCAGACCTCCTTCATCTTAACACACGCAATCTCCCATCAGACATTGGTTCCATTAGGCAGTGTGCGTTTTCGCCCCAGAAAGTGAAAAGAATGTCTCTCTCCCAGAGCACGGGATTAAATCTTTTATCTGGAAGAAGTCAACAAATGGATTTGTGGTGAGATCTTTGAACTAAGTCTTAAGAACATCTACCCTTAAGACACCACTTGAAAGTGGAATGCCACCGAAAGTTTCCTAGAAAAAAATGAAAAATGAAGTGTGGGACTAAACAGACTTGACTGTTACCCATGACAACCTTGAATTTAATAAAACAGAGGAATCTCAAAACAGGCGCCTGTCAGTACCTAAGCACGTAACTCCTATAAGGAGCCCTAGAGCTGCGACCCGAGTGTGTAGACAGAAACTTGGGCTGATATTTCCTGACTTTGCACTCCAGTATCCTGGTTAAACTGCAGCCCCACAATCTGGTAGACTTCTTCTCTTAAATTCAAACCACATGTAGTGACTTATTAAATAAGCATTTGTCATAACATATCCGGGTAACTATTGGGCAAACGAGAAGGTTGGCAGCAGATCTCCTGAAAGTTACTCCATCGTCTGGTAATGTAGGGTGGCTTTTGAAAGCACGGCCATTTGCCATTTCTTGAAATCCTCGATGTGAGCAGCTGCAGGGTGGATGAAGACTGAAAAAGTTGCTTTTCTCTTCCTGGGTGGGTGAAGAGGAAGGTGTGGAGGTCCAGGCAGGGCTGTGTCTGTGCTGTCTCTAAGAAAGATGGAGCCCAGCCAGGCCCCACGCTCTGCACCAGATTTACTGGAGCGATGGGTGAAAACCCAGAAAGCTCATCCAGGCAAGTGTGCTGAAACTCCTGCCCTCTGCAGCTCTGAGAAGTATGTTGGAAGGCTGTTAGATTAGTTGGGAGCCTGTTCTTGACTCTTAGTAACTTGTTTTGTTGTTGTTCAGTCGCTACGTCATGTCCGACTCTGCGACTCCATGAACTGCAGCACGCCAGGCTCCTCTGTCCTTCACTGTCTCCCAGAGCTTGCTCAGATTCATGTCCATTGAGTTGGTGATGCTATCTAACCATCTCATCCTCTGCCACCCTCTTCTCCTTTCGCCTTCAATCTTTCCCAGCATCAGGGTCTTGTCTTCACATCAGGTGGCCAGAGTATTGGAGTTTCAGCTTCAGCATCAGTCCTTACAATGAATATTCAGGGTTGATTTCCTTTAGGATTGACTGGTTTGATCTCCTTGCAGTCCACAGAACTCTCAAAGAATCTTCCCCAGCACGACAGTTTAAAAGCATCAGTTCTTTGGCACTCAACCTTCTTCATAGACCAATTTCATATCCGTACATGACTATGGGAAAAACTATAGCTTTAACTATATGGACCTTTGCTGACAAAATGATACCTCTGCTTTTTAATACCCTGTCTAGTTTGTCATAGCTTTCCTTCCAAGGAACAAGCGTCTTTTAATTTCATTGTCCACAGTGATTATGGAGCCCAAGAAAAGAAAATCTGTCACTGCTTCCACTTTTTACCCTTCTGTTTGCCATGAAGTGATGGAACCAGATGCCATGATCTTAGCATTTTTTTAAATTTAATGTAGTCATTTACACATGATGAAAAATACCAAGTATCCCCTAAACACACTCACCCACATCCTCCTTGCTGATGTACAGCAGCCAGAAAATACAAAAGTGTTTATTGAGTCATTTGGATTTGCAGGTTTGTTGGAAGTTCCACTGCTTCTCTGTGATTATTGTGGCTGCTCAAGATGATGGCAGAAAAATAGGCCTATATGTTGAAAGTCAGCAGGCCAGACCCTAGTCTCATCTCTACAGCTACTGTGGTAGCCTCTTCCTGCATGTGTGGGATGGCAGGAAGTGATCAGGGGAGCCTGGAAAGGGAAGCATTTGGAAAAGAATAGCATTGTCAGATTCCCCAGATACTCTGGATAAGTCAGTATAGGACCAACTTATCTAGATAAGTCGGTATAGGACTGATAAGTACATGGGGCTTTTAGAAACAACTTTATTGAAGTACTGACCTGGAGTAAGACATACATATTTAAAGCACATAGTTTAAAAGTTTTCCTGTATTTATCAAAATTCTGGTGGTACAGGACTATCAGTCCTAATTTCATTTATTATTCAACTTTTACATTATGTACATCTGTCATCTTCTAGGCCAGTGATTTTCAAATGGGGTTTTATAAAAATATCGATATCTAAACTTGATCCCTTTCTTACTGAATCTCTTTTCTTGATATTCTTGGTATAATTCCTGATACATTAGGTCTCAGGATTATTATGTTATATCTCAAGACTTTTTTCATCTAGAAAGAATTATTCATATTTATAAAACAGATGAAGGAATCGCTCTTCTCTTTGAGAACAGACTTAATCATCCTCTGTAGAACTATTCTTGTTTAGAAACTGTTTTGGAATACAGGCATAGCTCACTTTATTGTGTATCACAGATATTGTGGTTTTTATAAATTAATGACTTTGGTAATTGATGATTTGTGTTGTCAGATAATAGTTAGCATTTTTAGTAATGAAATATTTTTAATTAAGAAAAAAATAAAGCATATAGATGGTTCTCACATATGTATAAACCCTAAAACCCTCACCTCAATGAAGCTAATGAGCACATCCATCACCCCCCAGATTTCCCTCTGCTTCTTTGTAACCCCTCCTCCCCACCCTCTCCTATCTGCCCTCCATAGAGAGCCACTGTGAACTAGTTTAGATTTTCTAGAGTTTTATATAAATGAAATCACACAGTTTTATATAAATAAAATCGTAACTCTTTTTAAAATCTGGTTCCTTATTTTGAGAGTTGGCCTAATTCTTTTGAGACTGAGACTCACCCTTGTCGAAGCATCTATCAGATAGCTCTCTATCTTTCTCCAGCACTTGCTCTCTCCCCCGCCTTCTGGCCCTGTCTCTCTTTCTTTTTGCTGACTGGTCTTCCATTATAGATACACCATGGATACATGGATAAATCTTTGGTGCTTTTTAAATGTTTTTTTAAATGTTTATATCCCAGTTTGTTTTTATTTATTTTTGTTTTGCCACGCTGCACCACGTGCAGAATCTTAGCTCCCTAACCAGGGATTGAACCTGGGCCTCTGGAGCGGAAGCTTGGCATCCTAACCACTGGATTGCCAGGAAAGTCCCTATCTCTGCTGAGCCATCCTCCTGTTAGTGGACACTTGAGTTGTTTCCAGTTTGCAGTTAATACAAATAAAGCTGTTTTGAATATTCACATTCATGTTTTTGTGTGAACACATGCTTTCTTTTCTCTTGGATAAATACTTAGGCTGGCTTATATGGGTGTGTGTATATTTAACTTTTTCAGAAACTGCTAAACTGTTTTACCAACCGATTGTACCATTTTTCCTTCCCACCAGCAGTGTCTGAGAATTCCGGTTCCTTCACATCCTTGCCAGCACTTCGTAAAACAGGCTTTTTAACTTCCAGCCATTATTATATGTGTTCTTCATGAACTCTGACGATCAAATGTTCTGATAACCTTTAGAAAACATCTGTGTTTTAACTGTGGACGCATAAACGAGACAACAGAGGGAGGAGACAAGGAATAGAGGCTGTTTTCAGAGACTTTTGGTTATAAGGGCATGCTCCAAATCTATGCAAAAGTCCTGGATATACTCAAAATAGGTCCCATCTCCATCTGCATTACAACAGTTTAAAGTTTATTATTTGCCCAGTTCACAGTATGGTAGTTAGGTAGGGACTTAGAGGGTAAAATACCTCTTTTTTAATTTTACCAAATCATAAGGCCACATTGCTTCTTGAATAGTATCTAAGTATGAAGGTTGGATAAAAAAAATCAGCTGAAGTTCCTCACAGTCCTTTCAGCAAGCTATAAATACATCCCGTGTGTCCTCATCCTTTTCAACAGGGCACACCCACACCGATGACAAACACGGAGGCTGGACAGGAGAGATGAGACAGAGCGAGAAACAGAGAGGGTGACCGACCATCTGTCCCAGTTTGTGGGGACTGACCCAGTTTTAGCACAGAACGTCTTGAGTCTGCGAGTTCGTGTGCCACTTTGGTCAGAGCGGAAGCAAGAATCAGATCAGTAAAGCCTGAGGGCTTGGGTGGAGGAAAGGCGATGTCAGACAACCTCAGACTGGCTTAGGGAATGCTTCTCATTGCTCCCTAGAAAGGGGAAGTGTCGCTTTCATAGATCACCAGTGAGCTATGTGTGGAAGAGCTGACTAATGAACTCCAGCTCTGCTTGTTCCTCAAGTCAGATGAATGATTTTCCTGACTATTTAAACTGTGTGCCCTCCCTTTGGGCCAACCACATATAACTCACATTTCTTAAATGTGTATGTCACTCTATTTCCTTGTACCTACAAGCAGCTTTGTGAGGAGAAAAAAAAATCGTATAGAACTGAGAGATAAGGGGGTAATGTTTGAGTGGAGACAGGAGTAGAACTACCCTTACGGGTTAAATGGAATCAGAATGGGCACGATTCCACAGCTGCTACTTCGTTGGGCATCAGCTGTTTTCTTTTCGGCTTCTCCATACCTTAGGGTGAATGGTTACATAGTTAGGAGACACAATTATAGCTCCACCTATAAACTATAGAGACGGAGAAGGCAATGGCACCCCACTCCAGTACTCTTGCCTGGAAAATCCCATGGACGGAGGAGCGTGATAGGCTGCAGTCCATGGGGTCACTAAGAGTTGGACACGACTGAGTGACTTCACTTTCCCTTTTCACTTTCATGCATTGGAGAAGGAAATGGCAATCCACTCCAGTATTCCTGCCTGGAGAATCCCATGGACAGAGGAAGCTGGCAGGCTATAGTCCATGGGGCAACAAAGAGTCGAATACGACTGAGTGACTAAGCGCACACACACATGTAAATATACAAGCTCTTATTCTATAGACAAGAAAGAGAATTCTTCAGGCCATTTTCCTGGTAGGAAAAGTATATTGATGAGTTGGCTGATCTTGGATTAATAACCACCAACCTGAAGCAACTAAATCTCTTATGAAGAGAAGCTTTTCTCTAGGGCTTTAAAAGGGTACACACTAACACATTTTGAAGTACCCCAATTCTAGAGTATATTCGTATCACTTAAAGGATATTGAGATCATATAATTCTAGATTATAACAACTTTTTGAAAGTAGTGATGTGAGCGAGTGTTTGGTTCAAGCTGAAACTTTTGGGAAACCTGCATGTGCAGCTATATTTGTGTCACACAATTATATCAATAGGACCCAAGTGTGTTCTCTGTTGCCATGAGTCATGAAAGTCTCGCCTCTTGTCGTTGTTCCAGACATAGCTTCCTGTATCAGTGGTGTCACCCAGAACTGACTTACACTGAGTGTGGTCATTTTGAGGCAGAGAATGAAAAAAATAAAATGAAAAATTAAAAACCTTTTATATTGGCAATCAAGTCAGATACTTCCATTGTGGTTTGGAGAAATTGTTGCATAAATGCACCCAATGCTCCGAGCTCATTCATGCTCTGCACTGGGGCAGCGTGGGCCAGAGTGTGGTGGTTACAAAGGCCTGCATCAGCAGGTTCTATTTCTTACCCAAGCTCCCAGCTGCTGAGGTCTGAAGAGGGGTCTGACTGTGCAATCTTAGCAAAACACTCTTTTTTTTCTACTTCTTCTTCTAAATTTATTTGGCTGCACCAGGTCTCAGTTGCAGCACTGGGAATCTTCAGTTACAGTTTGCAAACCCTGAGTTGCAGCATATGGGATCTAGTTCCCTGCCCAGGGATCGAACCCCAGCCCCCGGCATTGGGAGCATGGAGTCTTAGCCACTGGACTGCCAGAGAAGCCCCCAAATACTCTTGACTTTCAGGAATAAGAACCTGTAGCACCACATTCCCAGGCATACCCTCACGACCCGGATTCCTTGCACAGCTGAAAATTCTTTTACCAATAAGATAAGGAACGGGTGAGATTAACTTTCACATACCCTTTTGTGGGCTATCAAATACAGGAAAAAAGAGGAAACAAAACATGAAGTTTATGATGACTTCTTGTTCTCAGACAGACTTCAAGTCAGGACCTCTCCTTCCTGAAGCAAAGACATCTGGTGGCTCCATGCAGAGGGACATTGGGTGACTGCAAAAAGCAACTGAAGTTGTCTGCGTTAGCCACGAAAGTGGGATCCTGTGACTTCTGGAAACTTCATACAGCAGAATTTAATGTAAAAATACCCTTCAAAGGGCTTCCCTGGTGGCTCAGTGGTAAAGAATCCGCCTGCCAACGCGGGAGACTTGAGTTCCATCCCTGGTCCAGGAAGATCCCTTGGAGAAGGAAATGGCAAGCCACTCAAGTACTCTTACTGAAAAATCTCGTGGACAGAGGAGCCTGGAGGGCTACAGACCATGGCAAAGAGTTGAATGCGACTGAACAAGAGCAACCCTTCAAAGAGTCAATGCTGGGACTTCCCTGGTGGTCCAGTGGTTAAGAAAAGTGAAAGTGAAGTTGCTCAGTCGTGTCCGACTCTTCGCGACCCCATGGACTGCAGCCTACTATGCTTCTCCGTCCATGGGATTTTCCAGGCAAGAATACTGGAGTGGGCTGCCATTTCCTTCTTCAGGGGATCTTCTCATCCCAGGGATCGAACCCAGGTCTCCTGCATTGCAGAAAGGCACTTTACTATCTGAGCCACCAGGGAAGCCTCCTTCCAATGTAGGGAGTTTGAGTTCAATTCCTGACTGAGGAGCTAAGACCCCACATGCCTCGAGGCCAAAAGACCAAACCATAAAACAGAAGCAATATTGTAACAAATTCAATAAAGACTTTAAAAATGATCCATGTCAAAAAAAAAAAAATCAGCGCTGAGAGTTTAATTTCAGAGCTGACTTTACCTGTGCAAGCTGGTAACACACCCAAGCGGGGCTGGGAGTTGTGTTCTCCCTGTCCTCTCCTTGGCTGCCATCAGATTAAGAAAAGAAAAATCCCAGCACAAAGTGATTAGATGTCCTTCCCCTCCTGCTGCCTCCTTCTCATCCCTCTCCCAAAGTTCCTCTTCATTTCCACTTGCCCTGGATAAAATCTAGTCCATGCACATCCCACTCCACCAGAATGTAGGACAACTTTTTTTGTTGTTATTACTGAATGAAAGATTATTTGAATTCTATAGCGCTGTATAAGTTTCAAAAATAGTGTAGCTGGGTATATGGCTTCCTTTGAGTGTTTTAGATAAGGATAAAGAGATGTTTGCAGTGATAGGGTTTTATAGTCAATTACTCTCACCCTCAGCTGCTCTATCAATAAGAGACTATGATTAAAATGAGCAGAAGCAGTGAGCAGAAGGTTTCTCATAAGCCCATCCCTAGAGGGCCAGGGAGAGCTCACAGCTGGGGGTGGTGGGTATGAGGGGCTGGCATGAGGCAGAGAGTGGGGCTGGGGCTCACGGCAAAGCTAGGCGATGCCAGAAAAAGAGTTTTAATGAAAGAAAATCAATTGACACCTCACCTTTGAAAATAAAAGGAAGAGCTAGGTATGTTTAGGATTTATAGGAAGAGTTTACATTTGTTAGGTTGTTTTTAAAGCTTTGTATTGCTTTTTAAAAAGATTTTAAATTTTTTATACAAAGGTTGTTTTCCATTTGCAGCTATTCCAAAATATTGGCTGTATTCCCCATGTTGTATAATGTATCATTGAGCCTCTCTTACACCCAAGAGTTTGCAACTCCCACTCCCATTATAACCCCTGAATTGCCGCTCCCCACTTTCCCATTGGTAACCATTAAAGAAGATGTGGTATATAGACACAATGGAATAGTCGGTCATAAAAAACAATGAAATTTTGCTATTTGCAGCAACATGGATGAATTTGGAGGGAATTATGCTAAGTGAAATAAATCAGACAAAGACAAATCCTGAATGATATCACTTATAAGCAGAATTTAAAATGTACATTTAACTTAGTTTGAGTATTCCTTTTCATTCAATGGTAAATACCAATCTCCTCTTACATTAGAATTCATTCATCTGTAACTCAGCACAGGCAAGAGGAACAGCAACAATTGGTAGGAGTTAGTTTATCAAGTGAACTAATAATTAATTGACAAATGGGGCTTTATTATTTAGGATCCTCTGGGAGCGACTTCACTTTCACTTTTCACTTTCATGCATTGGAGAAGGAAATGGCAACCCACTCCAGTGTTCTTGCCTGGAGAATCCCAGGGATGGAAGAGCCTGGTGGGCTGCCATCTATGGGGTCGCACAGAGTCAGACACAACTGAAGCGACTTAGCAGCAGCAGCAGCAGCAGGGAATACGTGAGGGAAAAACTAAGAATGGGAATCAGGTAAAAACTTACAAGGTGTTTCCCTTCAAGGCAAAGTTTAGGGATTGTGAAAAATGGAGATCTAGTCAAAGTACTTCTTTGCTGTCATTTCTTATATATCTTCCACTTCAGGTATTTAAACTATTACAGTATCCTTTGGTCTTTAACTACAGAAATAGAGCTTGACTCACCCTTTGCATTAAAAGACCAAATTATATCCCCAGAAAGAGAATATATATTAAGCAATACATGAGATGCATTTCTTTCTTCCCATTAATACAAGATTCCCTGTGGTGGAACAATAATTTTATCATCTGAAGAAGTGAGTGTTGTGGAGAAGGAAATGGTAACCCACTCCAGTATTCTTGCCTGGAAAAATCTCATGGACAGATGAGCCTTGTGGGCTAGTCTATGGCATCGCAGAGCCGTACACAACTTAGCAAATGAACAACACAACACACAGTCAGGCAGATTGTGATTTAGGGAAATAGTTTTTGATGGAAATGTGACATAAAATGAAGAGTGAAGAGACCTAGCGATATGGAATACAGAGCTTTGTAAGAAATTAATGTTTGTGTATAGAATAATAATTGCAAATAGTCAAACAATAAAGTCCATGGCTAAAGAAAAAAAAGAGGTGACTGTTGGTTAAATAAACTGTGTGTCAGTTGTATGATGGGCTGCCACACAGTCACTCAAAATCAAGTCTTTTTCAAAGATATTTCATGAATTGCAGAAATGTGTATGCTATAGTACTTTTTAAATGAATAATACTGTACATACATTTCTTATTTGTAATATGTGTGTATACATATACATAAACATACGTACATATGTATGCAAAAAAGATAGAAGTAATATAACACAATATTAAGCATGGTGGTTTGTAAGTTGTAAGATTATGTATGGTTTAGAAATTTAGGATATTTTTCCATTCCAACTATCCTTTAATGGATTCATTTTATTTAAAATCAGGGGGGGGTACTCTTTCTGCCCCCTTCTGATGCCTATGTCAGAAGCTTTCTCTATCTCCTTTATACTTTAATAAAACTTTACTACACAAAAGCTCTGAGCGATCAAGCCTCGTCTCTGGCCCGGGATTGAATTCTTCTCCTCCGGGGGCCAAGAATCCCGGTGTATTCGCGTGATTCAACAACAACCTTTCATCTTCCTTATAAATAAATTCAGAAATTACATGAAATTCTTAGAATCTGAGATGTTCTAATATAATGTCATATCATAATTCCATCTTAAAATTTAAACTTTATCTTGAAATATTCTTATATCACACACACACAAAATAAATAAATAAATAAATAAAATCAGGGGGGGAAAATCTACATTTTGAATATTTTAAAGAATTGTAACTCCCAGATTAAATAATATATTTTCTGGAACCACTAGCAAAGGTGATTAAAGTAGATGTCATTAAGGCCAAGAAGATAAATTTCATTGTCTTGTGAACTGTTCACTTTGGTTTCTGGGCCACATGCTACAGAGTTGTCTGTAAAAGAAAAGCCACTGAAAACTGCTGAAGAAGCAGTTCAAAGTCCTTTTCCTTTAGAGGGTCAATGGCATGATCACTGCCAGGAGATAAGTGATGCCCAGGAATAACCTGAAGGTGCTTATTTGCTTACAACTCCATTGAATACCCTGCATAACTGGTGTGCTGGCATTGAGGGGGTTCCTCCCAGGAAGCCTAGAGATTGGTTTGGACTTGCACTCACGGTGTAGGCTCTGACAGGAACTGCAGGAACCTGGGGCCCTGCGCTCTACTTCCGCTCTACCTGGGTCTACACAGAGCACTGCAGGACACTGGAAATGGTGACCACAAAGATAAATGTGTAGTGACTCTATGGGAAATAGGAAAACTTTCTTTCCTATAAGTTAGATGCCTTTAACAGATAATTCGTTGTCTAAAATAAGAATAGGACTGTACTAAATATTCATACTATCAAATTTTCATTTTTAAACCAAGACTAAGAGAAATTAACCATCTTGTCCAAGATAAAAAAAAATGCACATCATTTATCAGTTCAGTCGCTCAGTTTTGTCTGACTGTTTATGATCCCATGGACTGTATGTAGCACACCAGGTTTCCCTGTCCATCACCAACTCCGGGAGCTCACTCAAACTCATATCCATAAAGTTGGTGATGCCATCCAACCATCTCATCCTCTGTCATCCCCTTCTCCTCCCATCTTCAATCTTTCCCAGCATCAGGGTCTTTTCAAATGAGTCAGCTCTTCGCATCAGGTGGCCAAAGTATTGGAGTTTCAGCTTCAACATCAGTCCTTCCAATGAATATTCTGGGTTGATTTCCTTTAGGATGGACTGGTTGGATCTCCTTGCAGTCCAAGGGACTCTCAAAAGTCTTCTCCAGCACCACAGTTCAAAAGCATCAATTCTTTGGCGCTGAGCTTTCTTTATAGTCCAACTCTCATATCCATACATGACTACTGGAAAAACCATAGCCTTGACTAGATGGACCTTTGTTGACAAAGTAATGTCTCTGCTTTTTAACATGCTGTCTAGGTTGGTCATAACTTTTCTTTCAAGGAGTAAGTGTCTTTTTATTTCATGGCTGCAATCACCATCTGCAGTGATTTTGGAGCTGCCCAAAATAGTCTGCCACTGTTTCCACTGTTTCTCCATCTATTTGCTGTGAAGTGATGGGACTGGATGCCATGATCTTAGTTTTCTGAATGTTGAGTTGTAAGCCAGCTTTTTCACTCTCCTCTTTCACTTTCATCAAGAGGCTCTTTAGTTCTTCTTCACTTTTTGCCATAAGGGTGGTGTCATCTGCATATATGAGGCTATTGATATTTCTCCTGGCAATCTTGATTCCAGCTTGTGCTTCTTCCAGCCTGGCATTTCACATGATGTACTCTGCATAGAAGTTAAATAAGCAGGGTGACAATATACAGTCTTGACGTACTCCTTTTCCTATTTGGAACCAGTCCATTGTTCCATGTCCAGTTCTAACTGTTGCTTCCTGACCTGCATACAGATTTCTCAAGAGGCAGGTCAAGTGGTCTGGTATTCCCATCTCTTTCAGAATTTTCCACAGTTTATTGTGATCCACACAAGCAAAGGCTTTGGCATAGTCAATAAAGCAGAAGTAGATGTTTTTCTGGAACTCTCTTGCTTTTTCTGTGATCCAGTGGATGTTGGCCATTTGATCTCTGGTTCCTCTGCCTTTTCTAAAACCAGCTTGAATATCTGGAAGTTCACGGTCCACATATTGTTGAAGCCTGGCTTGGAGAATTTTGAGCATTACTTTGCTAGTGTGTGAGATGAGTACAATTGTGTGGTAGTTTGAGCATTCTTTGGCATTGCCTTTCTTAGGGATTGAAATGAAAACTGACCTTTTCCAGTCCTGTGGCCACTACTGAGTTTTCCAAATTTGCTGGCATTTTGAGTGCAGCACTTTCACAGCATCATCTTTCAGGATTTGAAATAGCTCAACTGGAATTCCATCACCTCCACTAGCTTTGTTTGTAGTGGTGCTTCCTAAGGATCATGTGACTTCACATTCCAGGATGTCCAGCTCTAGGTGAGTGTGAGTGATCACACCATAATGATTATCTGGGTCGTGAAGATCTTTTTTGTATAATTCTTCTGTGTATTCTTGCCACCTCTTCTCAACATCTTCTGCTTCTGTTAGGTCCATACAATTTCTGTCCTTTTTTGTGCCCATCTTTGCATGAAATATTCCCTTGGTATCTCTAATTTTCTTGAAAAGATCTCTAGTCTTTCCCATTCTGTTATTTTCCTCTATTTCTTTCCACTGATCACTGAGGAAGGCTTTCTTATCTCTCCTTGCTATTCTTTGGAACTCTGCATTCAGATGCTTATATCTTTCCTTTTCTCCTTTGCTTTTAGCTTCTCTTCTTTTCACAGCTATTTGTAAGGCCTCCCCAGACAGCCATTTTGCTTTTTTGCATTTCTTTTCCATGGGGATGGTCTTGATCCCTGTCTCCTGTACAACGTCATGAACCTCCATCCATAGTTCATCAGGCACTCTATCAGATCTAGTCCCTTAAATCTATTTCTCACTTCCACTGTATAATCATAAGGGATTTGATTTAGGTCATACCTGAATGGTCTAGTGGTTTTTCCTACTTTCTTCAATTTAAGTCTGAATTTGGCAATAAGGAGTTCATGATCTGAGCCACAGTCAGTTCCCGGTCTTGTTTTTGCTGACTGTATAGAGCTTTTCCATCTTTGGCTGTGAAGAATATAATCAATCTGATTTCGGAGTTGACCATCTGGTGATGTCCATGTATAGAGTCTTCTCTTGTGTTGTTGAAAGAGAGTGTTTGCTATGACCAGTGCATTCTCTTGGCAAAACTCTATTAACATTTGCCCTGTTTTATTCTGTACTCCAAGGCCAAATTTGCCTGTTACTCCAGGTGTTTCTTGACTTCCTACTTTTCCATTCCAGTCCCCTATAATGAAAAGGACATCTTTTTTGGGTGTTAATTCTAGAAGGTCTTGTAGGTCTTCATAGAACCCTTGAGGTTCTATGATCGTCGAGGGACTCTCAAGAGTCTTCTCCAACACCACAGTTCAAAAGCATCAATTCTTTGGCACTCAGCTTTCTTTATGGTCCAACTCTCACATCCATACATGGCTACTGAAAAAACCATAGCTTTGACTAGACAGACCTTTGTCAGCAAAGTAATGTCTCTGCTTTTCACATCATTTATACTCAATTGCTTTGTTTCATTGCCACAGAACAACAGAACACAGTTCCTTTCCTAAAAATATGTGGAGGAGGAAAAAATGTATTGAGTAATTACTATATTTAGCCACTTAAACAAATGCTCCTTTGTTAAAAAAAAAAAAAAAGACATTTACTGGGACCCATTACCACATTACCAAGTTACTCATACGTCTCAACATAAAAGTCTGTGAAAAAAGATGATGTGGATTCACTGAGAGCGAAATGACCTGAGGGCTGATGGACAAAGACCACACCAGTTGGGCTTTATGAGCTGCCAGATGGGAAGTGACTGGCTTCTTATGACAATGACTTGGGGAGAGAGAACAAGCCCACAGGGAAATCTGTGTTTCAAACAGATTATGTGGTTTATGATTTCCATTTGGATTGGAGGGGGTGGAAATCAATGGACATAGGATAAATAGAAATGGCCCTTTTATCCCTCAAAGTACAATCTTTTTGATGCTTCCAGGAATTTTATTTTATTTATTTTTACTAAGTATAGTTGATTTATAATGCTGTGTTAGTTTTAGGTACACAGCAAAGTGATTCAGTTATATATAATATGTATCTATTCTTTTCAGATTATTTCCCTTTTTAGGTTATTATAAAACCCCCAAGTATAGTTTTATTCAGGGAAAAGAATACATTAAAATGGACACCCCTTTTGTCCCTTTTCAACAATATCAATGGTGACAAGGGAAAATGCGCATACAGGTGTGTGTGTGTGTGTGTGTGTGTGTGTGTGTCTACGTGGCTAGTGAAATAAACAGCTAACAAAAGTTTGTTTTAAAAAGCTAGCATTTAGTAATTTCTTACACTGATCAGAAACGGTACCACACATATCTTAAAACATTATCTCATCTAATATTCATAAAGACCTATACAACAGGTATTTTATCCTCTTTTACAGATGGAGAAATTAAGTCATAATGAAATCATCAGCATTAAAAATCAACAACGTTTTGAGTGTTTACTATACAAGAGACTATACTAAATATTCATATATGTATTTTAATCTTCATAATCACTATTTGAATTAGATACTCTTCTCACTGAACATGCTTTATGAATAAGCAAATGGAAGCTTAGAGACCTTAAATGTCAGGTCTAATGTCAAACATACATCATTTATACTATTATTTTTTTTATCCAATTAATAATAGGAACTTTGTTATAAGATTCTTCCCACAAACTGAACTATTCCCAAGTGCAATTATAAGATTTTTATCTTATAAAATCTCATAATTATATCTCACAATTATAAAGATTTTATCATCTTATTTGCACTTTATGTTCATAACTGCAATTCATTAAAAATTCAAAAGCTGATGGCTGTGAATTCGACTTCACAGCTGCATCAAGTATAATTTAGTGTTGCTCAGTCGCTCAGTCCTGTCTGACTCTGCGACCCCATGGACGTCAGCACGCCAGGCTTCCCTGTCCTTCACCATCTCCCAGAGTTTGCTCAGCCTCATGTCCATTGAGTTGATGATGTCATATAGTGTAGTATATACTATTGATTGCTCTGCGTCCTTGATTAAAAAAAAAAAAAATTAGTCCCCTTTAGTCCTTGGCCTATCTCTGTGAAATACATTCCAAAACCAATAGACAAATTTGGGCAAGTTACTTTTCCATTGATGATCATCAGTGAATGGCTGGGATAAGGAGGATCCCCATATCCTCAAACTGGCATCTCAGTCTCTTAAAGGTGTCCATTTTTCTGTAGTTTCCACAATAATGTGATGTACACTAGTGTTTGGGACACGGAGAAGCTCAGATTCTAGGAGTTAAGGAAAGTCTGACTGCACAGGAAGCCTTTGGGGGTTGAATCTTATGGAGTCTCAGTGTAGGGTGAAAAGAGAGTGCAACTCTGGAGCATCAAAGAGGTCTGATCATCCCATGAATAGTTAGCTTCCCCGCTCCAGACCTTGTGCTAAGATCCGGATGTCTAATGCTATGTGCTAAATGGTTTTAGTATTAGGTCTGTTTTGCAAATAAGGGAAGTAAGGCTCAGAGAGAAGTATTTTGCTCAAGGCACATAGCTCATAAGTGACAAAGAGGATGGGAACCTACAGATATTTGCCTCTGAGCCCCAGCACTAAACACCCTGCTCAGCATTTCCCCAAACAAACAGGAAGACTTCTGGCCGAGGAAGAGAGACTGGGCTTAGATACCAACCCTGTTTCAGCTTGTTCTTTTTGTTAACTTTGAAATAATTTAAGGAGGGAACCAAAAACCATAAGGGGAAGACGAGGATTTATGGAAGAAACTAAAATGAATAAGGTGGTGTATGAAGTCAGTGAATCAAATGTGTGACGTAAATTTTAGCTTGGAAAAAAGCAGTTAAAGTGATAAAGGATCAGACTTTCCTGATTAAGACTCTGTGCTTCCACTACAAAGGGGACTGGTTCAATCCCTGGTGGGGGAAGTTCTGCATGTTACATGGTGCAGCCAAAAAAAAAAAAAAGGTAATAAAGAATCATGATGTTACAGGGCTTCCAGAAATTATCTACTTTATTGTCCTATTTTTCCGATAGAGAAATCCAATGTACCATTCATTGCACAAATCATGGTCTTGCATTTTATTTAAAGACTTCCCCAGAACTACCCACCTTTTAATATTAGTAAGTTCATCCTTAGGTCTGATGGTGAATCACCTCCTGAAAAAAGTTTGAACAAAGCAAGATCATCACTCCAGCAGCTGGGAGGGTCCCGTGACTCAAGTCCTGCTGACACCCCACCAGCAGCTCTGTGCACTGAGAGGTGGTTTTCTTTCCATCCTATGGCCTTTTTAGGGGGATTCTAAGAGCGCAACTGATTCCTCTTTTTTGTTCTTTCTCTCGTAAATCATGAGTTGGGAAAGGTCTGGTATTTTGCAATTGTCATGCAGCCATGAAATCAATGTGAAATGTAATGCTGTGTGTGTGTGTGTGTGTGTGAGAGAGAGAGAGAGAGAGAGAGAGAGAGAGAGAGAGAGCGAGCGAGCATCTGGATCCATCTGAGTAGTCATTCACAATACCTTGTGAATCTCTAACAAATGAAAACCACAGCTGATACAAAAGACAGCTAAATTGTAGGTATTATTAAATGTATTATTTCAAATACCATCATATCTTTTATGATTAGTGCTTCTTATGTCCTGATTAGGTAAATCTTTGTTCACTTTCAAATCATAAAGCTATTTATTCTTCCATGTGAGAGGTCTTTCCATGTGGCTTAGTGGTAAAGAGTCCGCCTACCAATGCAGCAGACACCAGAGAGGCAGATTTGATGCCTGGGTTGGGAAGATCCCAGGGAGTAGGACATGGCAACCCACTCCAGTATTCTTGCCTGGATAATCCCATGGACACAGGAAGCCTGGTGGGCTACTGTCCATGGGGTCACAAGAGTTGGACACAACTGAGCAACTGAGCACACAGGAATGCAAATAGGATTGAGCTGTTACCAAATCATATTTGAGCCCATCAATGACTACTTTAGATAGGAAATAGAAAAGAGAAGAAGGCTTAACGTGTGTTAAAGTAAATCTGTAGCCATTTAAATTTGAGAAGAAAGAAAAAATAGAATCCCAAGCATACAAGCTGATGTGGAGAATTTGAGCTGCTTTTAGAATTAGGCCCATTAGCACTTGAACCAAACCCATATGGGCAAGGTAGCCTTCTTTCATGGATTTTCCAGGTAAGTGTGATTAACTTCCATTGTTCTCTTTCCAACAAAAGCAAATTAGTAAATGTTTAAGTAAGTTTAGTGTAATTTTTTATAACTTTATAAATTCTATGATTACAAATCAGAAAAAGTCATTTATCAGACATTCTCTTAATACCATATTTAAAGGTATTGCAGACCTCTCTTGAACTCCCGACTATGCTTTTTTCCTTCCTTTTTCCCCAGAAGTGTTATCTAATAGCCTATTATAATTGCATTAGGGTCAGCTGCCTCCGAGGGCTCTGCTGCTGTGATGTGATCCAAGGGATCCAAGACAGGCGCCTTCACTCATCAGAATAGTGAGAGCGGATACACATGTGTATCTGGGTTGATAGGGGTGATGAGGAGAGATTAATTTGCAGAACAGGATTCAATTCCCCTTGGTATGAGTTAAAAAATAATTGTGGTTACCTGGATACCCCTGAAAAAGTAGGCTGTGAACTTTTGGAGAGCATCTCCTTACATCCTAAGGAGTTAAGAGCATTCTAGAGCTGGAGAGAAGCACCCAGCACCCTGACTTTGAACTTAGGTCACTCCCTGGTCACCATCCTATTGAATTAACCTAATAGGCTGGGGAAGGGCTGATGTGTCATTATGTCAAGGAGATGCCCACAACCTGTTCCTAGGGCTCATTTCTGTCTTGTGTGCTTGAGAAGTGACTGAGGTTGAAAGTTTTACTTTTATTTTTTGATAAGAATTAGCCATTTAGAGACTTGCCTGGTGGTCCAGTGGCTAAGACTCTGAGCTCCCAATGCAGGGGGCCCAGGTTTGATCCCTGGCTAGAGAACTAGATCCCACATGCCTCAAGTAAGACACAGCACAGCCAAATAAATAATTTTTATTTGAAAGACTTGTGACTCAGCTGGTAAAGAATATGCCTGCAATGCAGGAGACCTGGGTTCAATCCCTGGGTTGGGAAGATCCCCTGGAGAAGGGAAAGGCTACCCACTCCAGTATTCTGGCCTGGAGAATTTCATGGACTGTATAGTTCATGGGGTCACAAAGAGTGGGACACAACTGAGTGACTTTCACTCACTTCATTTTAAAGATATAGCCATTTACTCTAGTACTCTTAGAGTAAGAATGCTGTATTCTGATAAAACTACATTCAGTTCCACAAATGTTAGCTAAGCCCTCACGATGTTGTGGGCTCTGTGCCAAATACTGTGGAAGCCATGGTCAGTTGAGTAACTTGAAGTGGTGGTAAAAAGTGGTATTTGGAGAAGGGGGATGCTTGGGTGTAGATTCTGGGTATAATGAGTTAGAGGGGAGGGGGAAAGGAATTCAATGAAGTGGGGGTGGGGTAGAGTTATGAGAGGGATCACCTTTGACCACACTCAAGAAATGCCAAGAAAGGGTTTGACTTACGTTGTAATTGTTGGTTGTCAAAATGAGCTTAAGCATGTTACCTGACCTCCTTCAGTGCAAGCATAGTTGCTCAGTGGTGTCCGACTCTTTGCGAACCCATGGGCTGTACCCTGGCCAGGCTCCTCTGTCCATGGAGTTCTCCAGGCAAGAACACTAGAGTGGGTGGCCATTCCCTTCTCCAGGGAATCTTCCCAACCCATGGATGGAACCCAGGTGTCCTGCATTGCAGCAGATTACCTCCTTAATCCTCCTGAAGTCTCATCATAGGAAGACAATTCTATTGAGAGAAAAGGGAATGGAAGCTCATCATCGTTATACCCTCTTCCTCATTATCATCATCACATGATTATAACCAAGCAGGACCCTATGGTTGGATGGCATCACCGACTCAGTGGACGTGAATCTGAACAAAAACTCCGGTAGGAAGTGAAGGACAGGGAAGCACGGCGTGCTGCAGTTCATGGGGTTGCAAAAAGTTGGACAGGGCTTAGAGACTGAACAACAAGAACCCTATGGGGCCTTCCCAGGACAGACCACCATGGCCCCCGCCACCATACCCTCTGCTTTAGCCCCTATCTGGAGTACCTAGATAATAGTATCTGATGGACATTTCCTGAGCTGTTTTGCAGATGGGAACCACCTGCCCCCTCAGATGGAGGAAGTACTTGCTGACCATGAGCACACAGCCTCAGGCCTCCTGGAGCCCAAGGACTGATAACCTCTGTGATACCACCTGACTGTCTCAACATCAGCCAATCAGAGAATTGGCCGTGCACAAGCTGATCACTACCTTTCGACCTCCTCTTCACCTGCCCTTTAAAAATGCTCTGCCAAAACCTTTCAGGGAGCTCAGGGCTTTTCAGGGCATGAGCCACCTCGTCTCCTTGTGTGACCTTGCAATAAACCTTTCTCTGCCCCAGACTCTGACATTTCAGTTTATCTGCTCTCACTGCGCACAGGGGCACACGAACTTGCATATACATGATTGCTGTAGTGTGATTGACATCTGCCGTGTGCGATTCTAAGTGCTTTTCACATGTTAGTTCACTCTCACAGCTTGACAAGTACATATTTTGATAATAATAGCTGCTGTATATCGGATGCTTCCTGTGTGCTAGATAGACACTGTGCTAAATACATTTACCATTTCATTTATACTATACAATGGTGTATACGTGTCCTATATTGACAAAACGAAGGCTGGAAGAGTCCTGTGTTTGTCTCTGCACTATCAATTTAAATGAACCTGTTTGTTTATTTGCAGCCTTCCTTCACATCCCTAAATTAACCAAACCACAACACGGTGATCATTTTTGAAGAATGTGAAGTTGTTGGTTTGGTGTCACCCTCAAGAGTTCTGGAGAAATCTATCCTGCTCAAGACAGCAGGAAAAAAGAATTTCAACGCCTATTTGGTTACTAAGTACACAGAGAGCAAGACGAGACAGAGAGTTCTGAGCTCAAAGTGCAGAGAGTCCGAGTAATTGTCCAGAACAAATGAAGCGCTCAGAATGAATGACTAAGGACATTGCCACAATGTTCTCTGCTCAGGCTATTAGATCACCCCAGAAAAACACACAGCTATTTTTGAGGATGGAAAGGAGCTTTGTGTTTGCGCTCCAGCTGCTCCCTTGCCTTCTGGTAGGCTCTGAAAAAAATCCATGATGCATGCAGACAAGCGATTCTGTTCCAGCCTTTGCTACTGAAAGCATAGTCTAAGGCTCAGCAGCCCTGGCTTCACCCAGGAACTTGTTGCAGCCTGTGGGGCCCCACCTGAGAACTACTGGATTGGAATCTGCATTTTATGTAGACTCAAGGTAATTCCTACACACCTGGAAGTTGTTGTTCTGTCACTCAGTCATGTCCGACTCTTTGCAACCCCATGAACTGCAGCACTCCAGGCTTCCCTATCCTTCGCTATCTCCCTATCCTTTGCTATCTCCCAGAGTTTGCTCAAACTCATGTCCATTGAGTTGATGATGACACCAGCCGTCTCTTCCTCTGTCGCCCCCTTTTCCTCCTGCCTTCAATCTTCTCCAGCAGCAGGGTCTTTTCCAATGACTCAGCTCTTCGCATCAGGTGGCCAAAGAATGGGAGCTTCAGCTTCAGCATCAGTCCTTCCCATGAATATTCAGGACTGGTTTCCTTTAGGTTTGATCTTCTTGCTGCCCAAGAGACTCTCAAGAGTCTTCTCCAACACTGCAGTTCAAAAATGTCAATTCTTCAGTGCTCAGACTTCTTTATGGTCCCACTCTCACATCTGTACATGACTACTAGAAAAACCATAGCTTTGACTATATGGACTTTTGTCAGCAAAGTACCAGTTAGGAATGATGAATATACAAAAGAGGTTTCCTAGCTCATAGAAGCCTGGTAAGTGTGGATGTGGTCAGGTTCAGGGCATTAGCTCTGCACACAACTCAGTTTGAGAAGCACATCTCTTCCCAGGAGGGCTCTTGAGTCAGCAACTTGCAACTGATGACATTTTCCAAGGGACCTTTTTATTTACGGACTTCCCTTGTGATTTGGGTGGTAAAGAATCTGCCTGCAATGTGGGAGACCTGGGTTCGATCCCTGGACTGGGAAGATCCCCTGGACTCCAGAATTCTGGCCTGGAGAATTCCATGGACTGTTTAGTCCAGGGGGTTACAAAGAGTAACACGACTGAGTGACTTTCACTTTTTTATTGACACTTGGTTTGACTCTCTGACAGCAGCTTCAGCTCCAGAGAATGACTACAGGACTCTTGGGAGCCCTTCTTAGCTGACCAAGTGTTGTGATGATTCACTGATACGCTCTACTTGCCTTTCCTCCTTAAAAAAGGCCTAGCGTTTAGTGTTGGAGGTGATATGGGTGTCAGCTGTGTTGACAAGAATGTCACAAGCTCTTCCACCAGCCTGAAGAGGTTCCACATGCCTCAGAATAGAAATGAAGCTTCCTCTTGCAGCGGCGAAATTACTACTGGAGACGAAGACTAGGCGTTGATTTTTTTTAAATTTTATTTTATTTTTAAACTTTACATAATTGTATTAGTTTTGCCAAATATCAAAATGAATCCGCCACAGGTATACATGATTTTTTAAACTGAATCCACATTTTCCCTGTAACTGGAAAAGATAGCCAGTCATTCTCATCACAAACTCTGTGTTACTTCAATTCCATATAATTTAACTATACATTTTTTGATAGAGGAGGCATTCATACATAACTGGAGAGAAAGAGGGTTAAGCCTTAAATGTTTTAGACTATCAAAAACACACAAGTTATGGCTCACAGTCTCTATATTTTGCCAAAAACTCATTGATTCACCACATATTTTTAACAGCCTGTATTATGTTTAGAGGAATTTGATGATCAGAGAAGGGGGAAAAACATTGAGCTATCTTCAGGGGAGTCCAGGAACCAATTTGGCAGGGATACCATACTGTAACTCCAGGAATAGTATTCATCAGTGTGAGCAAAATCACTCAGTCCCTTGGGGTCTGTACTGGTTTCCGCCTGCTCGATGTGATAGTAATAGTTCCCTATCATAGAGCTGTAGCAGTCTCCTATTGCCGATTCACACCGTTAAGAATTTAGTGTCTTAAGGGACTTCCCTGGTGGTCCACTGGGGGAGATTCAGCACTCCCAGTGCAGGGGGCCCAGGTCCCATCCCTGCTTGGGTATATGATACTGCACACTGCAACAGGGGGCCCAAGTCCCATCCCTGCTTGGGTATATGATACTGCACACTGCAACAAACACTGAAGATCCCACATGCCACCACTAAGACGTGCTGTGGCCAAAACAAACAAGTAAATACATAAACATTAGGGAGAAAACAGAATTTAAAAGGATACAAATTTGCTGTTGGACAGTTCTGGAAGTCAGAAGTCTAAAATGAATCTCATGGAGCCAAAATCAAGATGACAGCTCGGCGACGCTGCAGCACTCAGGCTCAGTAGCTGTGGTGCACTGGCTTAGTTGCTCCAAGGCATGTGGGATCTTCCCGGACCAGGGATTGAACTCGTGCTGCCTGTATTGGCAGGTGGATTCTTCACCACTAGACCACTAGGGAAGTCCTCTCACTGGATGAGTCCAACCCACTCTATCTGCAACCTAAACTCCCCCTTGCTGTGCAACATAACTACATCCTAATCCCTAACCTGGGGACTAGGATGTGGACATTTTTGGGGGACCATCATTCTTCTGGGGCTTCCCTGATAGTTCAGTTGGTAAAGAATCCACCTGCAATGTGGGAGACCTGGGTTTGATCATCTGGATTGGGAGATCCCCTGGAGAAGAGAAAAGCTACCCACTCCAATATTCTGGCCTGGAGAATTCTATGGACTGAGTTGGACACAACTGAGAGACTTCTTTTCATTCTCCCTATCAGAGGATGTGATTTAATCTGAAGAAATTCTCTGGAGATTCATGTGTAAGCAAGAATGATAATTTATTACTATTTACTGTGACACATAACACCCAAAAAAGATGTCCTCTTCATTACAGGGGACTGGAATGCAAAAGTAGGAAGTCAAGAAACACCTGGAGTAACAGGCAAATTTGGCCTTGGAATACAGAATGAAGCAGGGCAAAGACTAATAGAGTTTTGCCAAGAAAATGTACTGGTCATAGCAAACACCCTCTTCCAACAACACAAGAGAAGACTCTACACATGGACATCACCAGATGGTCAACACCAAAATCAAACTGATTATATTCTTTGCAGCCAAAGATGGAGAAGCTCTATACAGTCAACAAAAACAAGACCAGGAACTGACTGTGGCTCAGATCATGAACTCCTTATTGCCAAATTCAGACTTAAATTGAAGAAAGTAGGAAAAACCACTAGACCATTCAGGTATGACCTAAATCAAATCCCTTATGATTATACAGTGGAAGTGAGAAATAGATTTAAGGGACTAGATCTGATAGAGTGCCTGATGAACTATGGACTGAGGTTCGTGACATTGTACAGGAGACAGGGATCAAGACCATCCCCATGGAAAAGATATGCAAAAAAGCAAAATGGCTGTCTGGGGAGGCCTTACAAATAGCTGTGAAAAGAAGAGAAGCTAAAAGCAAAGGAGAAAAGGAAAGATATAAGCATCTGAATGCAGAGTTCCAAAGAATAGCAAGAAGGGATAAGAAAGCCTTCCTCAGTTATCAATGCAAAGAAATAGAGGAAAACAACAGAATGGGAAAGACTAGAGATCTCTTCAAGAAAATTAGAGATATCAAGGGAATATTTCATGCAAAGATGGGCTCGATAAAGGACAGAAATTGTATGGACCTAACAGATGCAGAAGATATTAAGAAGAGGTGGCAAGAATACACAGAAGAACTGTACAAAAAAGATCTTCACAACCCAGATAATCACAATGGTGTGATCACTCATCTAGAGCCAGATATCCAGGAATGTGAAGTCAAGTGGGCCTTAGAAAGCATCACTGCGAACAAACCTAGTGGAGGTGATGGAATTCCAGTTGAGCTATTTCAAATCCTAAAAGATGATGCTGTGAAAGTGCTACACTCAATATCCCAGCAAATTTGGAAAACTCAGTAGTGGCCACAGGACTGGAAAAGGTCAGTTTTCATTCCAATCCCAAAGAAAGGCAATGCCAAAGAATGCTCAAACTACCGCACAATTGCACTCATCTCATACGCTAGTAAAGTAATGCTCAAAATTCTCCAAGCCAGGCTTCAGCAATATGTGAACCGTGAACTTCCAGATGTTCAAGCTGGTTTTAGAAAAGGCAGAGGAACCAGAGATCAAGTTGCCAACATCTGCTGGATCATGGAAAAAGCAAGAGAGTTCCAGAAAAACCTCTATTTCTGCCTTATTGACTATGTCAAAGCCTTTGACTGTGTGGACCACAATAAACTGTGGAAAATTCTGAAAGAGATGGGAATACCAGACCACCTGACCTGCCTCTTGAGAAATCTGTATGCAGGTCAGGAAGCAACAGTTAGAACTGGACATAGAACAACAGACTGTTTCCAAATAGGAAAAGGAGTACATCAAGGCTGTATATTGTCACCCTGCTTATTTAACTTCTATGCAGAGTAATCATGTGAAATGCCAGGCTGGAAGAAGCACAAGTTGGAATCAAGATTTCCAGGAGAAATATCAATAACCTCAGATATGCAGATGACACCACCCTTATGGCAGAAAGTGAAGAGGAACTAAAAAGGCTCTTGATGAAAGTGAAAGTGGAGAGTGAAAAAGTTGGCTTAAAGCTCAACATTCAGAAAACTAAGATCATGGCATCCAATCCCATCACTTCATGGGAAATAGATGGGGAAACAGTGGAAACAGTGTCAGACTTTATTTTTTGGGGCTCCAAAATCACTGCAGATGGTGACTGCAGCCATGAAATTAAAAGACGCTTACTCCTTGGAAGGAAAGTTATGACCAACCTAGATAGCATATTCAAAAGCAGAGACATTACTTTGCCAACAAAGATCCATCTAGTCAAGGCTATGGTTTTTCCAGTGGTCATGTATGGATGTGAGAGTTGGACTATAAAGAAAGCTGAGCGCCGAAGAATTGATGCTTTTGAACTGTGGTGTTGGAGAAGACTCTCGAGAGTCCCTTGGACTGCAAGGAGGTCCAACCAGTCCATTGTGAAGGAGATCAGCCCTGGGATTTCTTTGGAAGGAATGATGCTAAAGCTGAAACTCCAGTACTTTGGCCACCTCATGTGAAGAGTTGACTCATTGGAAAAGACTCTGATGCTGGGAGGGATTGGGGTCAGGAGAAGGGGACGACAGAGGATGAGATGGCTGGATGGCATCACTGACTCGATGGATGTGAGTCTGAGTGAACTCTGGGAGTTGGTGATGGACAGGGAGGCCTGGCGTGCTGTGATTCATGGGGTCGCAAAGAGTCGGACATGACTGAGCGACTGAACTGAACTGAACTGTGACACATATAACTTTGGGGGCATGGAGGAGGTGGGAATGCCCATGTTGGCTAATCAGCATCTCCTTTCCCTGTGGGCAAATGGACACAGAGAATCAATTTTTAAATAAAGATAGCTTGAGGAGCATGAAATCAGAACATCAAATCAAGCTGAATGATTTTAAAGACTACTGAAATGAATTGGTGAGAAAGAAGATGTTGGTTGGATCCACCTATGTTATAAAGATATAACCTCCATTCATCCATTGGTATTCATTGTACTGGTACAATGCATGTGTTTTAATTTTTAAATTTTATGTGGCAAAATATTGAGAAATTCAGTTGTTGTGTTCTTACTGCTTTGCAGAAAAACTTGAATGAATGAGATCACTTTTTTCTTACCTCCTTGAAAAGGATGGGCAGGGATTTGAGTCCCCCAGGGCAGAATTAAGATATTTTTATATTTGGTATAATTGTGGTTTTGTCATATAATAAGAAGAAAGGCAGGAGTCACCTGAGTGGGAAGTAGCTTCCTCAAGAAGGAGCTAAGGAAGAGAGATTTTGTTTTGTTTTCTTTTTTTTTTTGAATGGAAAAGACATAGAGAGCCTGTGAGAGAGAGGCAGATTCTCTGAAGGGGCATTTGGTTGCTAAGTAAATGCATCCCAAAGAGTTTGGTTAAGGAGCCTTGTGCCCATGTTTGGCAGAGAGTGATGGAAATTTCCAAATTAATAGACTTCAGAACATGCAATGAGAGGCCTTCCCTGGTGGTCTAGTGGTTAAGAATCTGCCTGCCAATGCAGGGGCCAAGAGTTCAATCCCTGGTCCGGGAAGATCCCACATGTCTCGGAGCAACTAAGCTCATGTACCACAGCTGCTGGGCCCGAGTGCTGCAAATACTGAAGCCCTTGGACCTAGCGTCCATGGTCTTCAACAAGAGAAGCCACTGCAGTGAGAAGCCCGAGCACTGCAACTAAAGAGCAGCCCCTGCTCTCTGCAACTAGAGAAAGCCCTCGCAAAGTAGCAAAGACCCAGGGCAACCAACAATTAAAGGGGAAAAAAAAACAAAAAAACATGCAATGACCATGATGGAACAAAGACCAGAAATCTTCACTCGGATGTTACATAAGCATCTGGGCTCTTGAGAAACTCTGGGAGGAAACAAGTCTCTCTACCACATGACAGATTTTTCTTCCCACTTATTCCAGTGGGAATACCAAGTCCAACTTACTTTACTTAAGAGAAAATTTTAGAAAAATTGGGTAACTTTGTTCTGGTAACAGAATTATGGAGAAAATTCAATACAAGCCATACAGGATTTTTTTTCTAGGTGTTTTAGCCTTCTTTTTAATAAAATAGTCCATGGGGAAATGACTTGAGGTATTGTCTGCCCTGGGCTAGGAGGCTCCCGCAGAAACGAATGCAGTGTTAGGCATGAGACTGGGAAGCAGGTGTGCAAAGTATAAGATGTGGCTAATGGCTTGAGATACAAAGGTAGGAAAATATGGAGAATTCTCCCAGAGCAATTGGTAAGCCTTTGTGGATCTTAGGGTAACTGAAGCAGGGGTGGAAATGAAGTGAAATTGTTAATTGTTCATTCTTGTTTGACTCTTTGCACCCCCGTGGACTGTAGCCCACCAGGCTCCTCTGTCCATAGATTTCCCAGGCAAGAATACTGAAGTGGGTTAGCATTCTCTTCTCCAGGGGATCTTCCCGATCCAGGGATCAAACCAGGGTCTCCTGCATTGCAGGCAGATTCTTTACCATCTAAGCCACCAGGGAAGCCCTGAGGCAGGGGTAGAAGAGACTGAAAATTTGGGTTGAGATTATAGTGAAGAACACTTTCAATGTTGACACTGAACTTTGAGCATGCTAACTGTCCCCGAACATGGGATCATCTTAGCTGAACGCCTTCCTCTTTTGTAAGATGGCATTTAAACCACACCCCATAAGCCATGTGAATAGTTACAATTTTTATGAAGCACCTAAAACATATGAAGCACAGGACTAGGTTCTGGGGAGGAAGCGACATGAGGGAAGGAATTCAGAAATGAATAAGGTCCCCTGGAGCCACCATCCAGTGGGCAAAAACAGAATACTAACAACTCAATATTTTTAGTCCTAATGCAAATAACTGTTTACCACTGCACTCATGCGAGACGTCAGATTTTTATGTATACCACATTTTTTGTCATAAAAATAGACCACAGGACAGGGGAAGCTTCCGGTTCTACTCGTCCAGCTAAGGGCATCTTCAAAGAGGAAAAGCAGGACCTGTGTAATGAAGACAGAGGAGGAGGACTCGAGGACAAGAATTTCTCATTATCTGTCAGACAAGGGCACAGTCCCTCATCCTAACATCTCAGTAGAACACGCTGACCCTGCGGATCAGGGTTTGCTTGAAGCTGTGGGACTGCCGTGTCTCTTTCTTTTGTCTTAACTGCTTCGGTCCCTTAAAGGTAAAGAGGCTCTTTCGGGGTGTGGCATCTCTGTGAGCCTCGCAAAGCTCTGATTTGAACATGGCAGGGCTCTTCTTCCTTCTGAATGGGGGATGTGCAATAAACAACCTGAAAGCTGGGCTGTGGCACCTCTCAATGAAAGCAAAAGAGAGCAAGGTTTATTAAAATTTAAGAAACTAATACCCAGGGGTCAGAGCCCCTCTCTTATTAGTGTATTGCTCTTACCTGGTCTTTCACTCTGGGGAAGTATCACATTATGATAGTAGATTTTCTTTTTTCTTTTTAAAATATTGTATTTATTTTTTGGCTGAGCCACTAGGCATGTGGGATCTTAGTTCCCCAACCAGGGATTGAACTCACATCCCCTGCATTAGAAATGCAGAGTCTTAACCACGGACCATCAGGAAGGCCTCGTGATAGTAGATTTTCAATACACATGTATGTATTTATTATAAAATACAATAAAATAATTATAAAATACAATAAAATATTAAAATATTTTATTATGGTAAGATATTAATGTGTGAGTGCTCAGTCATGTCTGACTCTTTGTGATCCCATGGACTGTAACTTGCCAGGCTCCTCTGTCCATGGAATTCTCCAGGCAAGAAGACTGGAGTGGGTTGCCATTCCCTTCTCCAGGGGATCTTCCTGACCAAGGGATTGAACCCATGTCTCCTGAACTGGCAGGTGAATTATTTACCACTGCGCCACCTGGGAAGCTAAAATAACCTTTACTATTGAAACTATTTTCCCTTTTTCAGTATGTTTTGACTGAATATTCAAAAATCTTGGAGTCCAGTCTCACCGAGTCACTTGGCATGAAGTGAAATAAAAGAAGATGGCAAGTTGGACAATTTGTTAAACATTTTTTAAGACTATAATTCAGTGGCATTTAGCACACTTGTAATAATGTGCAACCGGTTATCAGCACCATCCATTTCCAGAACTTTCTCAGCATCCTAAACGGATGCTCTGTACACATGAAACAACTCGCCCCTCCCCCTCTCCCAGGACCTGGTACCCTCTGTTCTACTTTCTGTCTCCATGAATTTGCCTATTCTAGCTTCCACATGTAAATGAAATCATACAAATTTGGGGTTTTGTGGATTAAAAAAAAAAAGTGGGTATCTTTCAGGCAGACAGACGGGAGGAAAGGAAAGGGAGACAAGCCAAATGCCACTTTCCTTGGCTCTTTCACTCCCTGGCGCGTGTCCTGGCTTCGCTCCCACACAGGATGGTCCCTCCTTCCCTGCACATCTGCGTGGCGACGCTGCCCATGAGGATCCTCCTTGCAGCCCCTTCTGCTGTTCATCTCAGCTTGTTTGGTTTCCTTCCTGTTCTGCAAGAGGCTGATTTCTCCTTGGCCGGCTCTATCAGATGAGCTCAAAAGCAGGGCTGCCTCTCTCCTGCTGGCACAAATCCCTTCTTGTGCAGCCTGGCAGGGTTGGGGCGGGCGGCTGCCAGGCTTCTAGTCTCCTCCAAGGGCGCCCTGGCCACAAAGGAACTTTGTGTGTGTGACCATCGGGCACTGGCGGAAGCCCGGCTGGCTAAAGCGGTGAGTCGTTCCTGGTACTCGCTCTCACTGCCCTTGAGACCTGGGGCCTGGGGGGCACTGCGACCAGGAAGACGACCTTCTCCAGGAAAAATAAAATCTGCCTCTGCTTCTCCTGCATGGTTCTTGGTTTGTA
This sequence comes from Bos indicus x Bos taurus, assembly GCF_003369695.1. Classification (NCBI taxonomy): domain Eukaryota; kingdom Metazoa; phylum Chordata; class Mammalia; order Artiodactyla; family Bovidae; genus Bos; species Bos indicus x Bos taurus. Next base: position 16,224,101 of record NC_040087.1, on the reverse strand, counting down.
ATTACCTGTGACTTTCATAGGACTGACCAGTCGATGAGGCAGTCTTGGAAAGGCTATTCCTCAGCACTTAGTGCCTGGGAAATTCTGCTTCCAGATTCCTGGGGGCTGGGGGTTGGTGGGGAGAGGGGAAGGGTGAATAGAGCAGATTTCCATGAGTATTCCTAATTTGGAAAATCTGGGAACTTCTCTGGTGGTCCAGTGGTTAAGAATCTGCCTTCCAGTGCAGGGGATTCATGCTCGATTCCTGGTCTGGGATCTAAGATCCCACATGCTGTGCCAGGCAACTAAGCCCGAAGCATGCTACAACAAAGACTCAGCACAGCCAAAAAAAAAAAAGAAAGAAAAAGAAAATCTGTCCTCTAACTTTCTTAGTTCTAGAGATACTCTTCCAGAATGTGGGCCTCCTCTGTCAGTGACTAGACATGGAATGTGGATATTCAAATTTTAGGATGCCCCTCACAGCAGTGCAAGGCCAGTATATTTACCTCTCTGTGAAAGTTAGTTGTTCAGTCCTGTCCGACTCTTTCAACCACAACTGTAGCCCACCAGGCTCCTCTGTCCATGGAATTCTCCAGGCAAGAATCCTGGAGTGGGTTGGCATTCCCTTTTCCAGGGGATCTTCCCAACCCAGGGACTGAACCTAGGTCTCCTTCATTGCAGCCAGATTCTTTACCATCTGAGCCAGCAGGGAAGCCCATATACCTCTCTGCTGCTGCTGCTGCTGCTAAGTCGCTTCAGTCGTGTCCGACTCTGTTCGACCCCATAGATGGCAGCCCACCAGGCTCTGCCATCCCTGGGATTCTCCAGGCAAGAACACTGGAGTGGGTTGCCATTTCCTTCTCCAATGCATGAAAGTGAAAAGTGAAAGTGAAGTCGCTCAGTCGTGTCCGACTCTTAGTGACCCCATGGACTGCAGCCTTCCAGGCTCCTCCGTCCATGGGATTTTCCAGGCAAGAGTACTGGAGTCGGGTGTCATAGCCTTCTCTGATATACCTCTCTACCTGTTAGTAAAGATGATTTCAAAGTGGCTTCAGAGGGAACTGACCAAACCATACCATCTTGGTCTAAAATCTCCTAGTCTCCCTCCAAGAACACTATCCTAATCTGGGACTCTGTGCAGTCTACCACCGACTCAGTTTGTTTACTTGTTTTTTGCTTTGTTTTTTTGACTAGTAGACTCTCTGATTTACTTTGCATGACGTTGGCCTCCTTCATTTCATTCTTCTGTGTCTTGCTAGTGACTGGCTGGCAACTGGATACACAGTTTAACGTTAGATACCTGCCTTCAAAGCCTGACTCTGCTACTTCCTAGCTGTGTGACCCTGGGCAAGTAACTTAACCTAGCTTAGCCACAGATCCCTCCTCTGTGAAAAGGGAACAAATGATTTTTCTCAGGGATGTTGCTAGGATTGCTGAAAATAATTAGGAAAAGTGCCTGCTGCATACCAGAGACTCAGATGTTAGTACGCACCCCATACGCTTTTCCTTCTTGATTTAATTTAATGCAAACTGTTCCCAGCCGGCCTTCAGTGGACTTGAGTTCCTGGGACAGAACACCAAGCCTCCAGAGTTCTTTCAGGTCAGGCCAATCTAGGCTCAGCAAGAATGCAGTGTGTGCTAAGAAGCTTCGGTCGTATAGGAGTCTTCCTAACCCTATGAACTGTAGCCCGCCAGCCTCCTCTGTCCATGGGATTCGCCAGGCAGGAATACTGGAGTGGGTTGGCATCGCCTCCTCCAGGGGATCTTCCCAACGCAAGGATCCAACCGGGTCTCTTATATCTCCTACATTGGCAGGCGGTTTCTCTACCACTCAGGCCACCTCCTCAAAGGAAGCGGGTAATTGATAGCACGCACTCATTTGGCTCGTGATCCTGATTCTCACTTAGGGCTTCATCCAAGAAGCCACGTCTACGCGGCGCTGCCCCTTAACTACTCCATGCCAGGCTGCACCTAGGAGGGGGGGTGTTCCGAAGAGACACCCGGCAATATAGCCCCAAACACCTGCGACGTGGTTACACAACCTGGAACTGACACAGGGCAAAGCCAAAGAACCTAAAAGGAGTGCGGTGCGGGTTTGGTTTTACCGAGCAGAAGGGCCTCTTCTAAGCCAGCCAGGACTGGCTCACCTGTGTGTTGTTACCCGGCAGGTAACTGGGAGATTCTTTCCCCAACAGACGATGGGGGCGCTGCTGGAGCGCGCTGAAACTCCCTGGGGGGTGGTGTGGGACGTGATGCATTCGGCCGTAGAAACTGTCAGGGCTTGGGCTTCTATTTGTGAAAACTTTCTGTATTGGTTGGTTGCTTCTCCCCAGCCTCCCCCGCGATGCGCGTGCTCCCCGCGGCACAGCTGTGATGGGATTCTAAACCCTGGCTGCCAGCGGACAAGGACGTTTAGGTTGGACGGATGCTGACCCTGGCGTCCTCCGGGTGGGGTTCCGCGGGGTGCAGCCCGCTGAGGTCAGTGAGACGTGGCTCACGCTCCGGGTAAGTTGCAGGTCCCCGCCAGGCCCAGAGCTTGCAGCGCACACTTGAATCCAAATGGCTAAGATAATCATTTCAGGCAATTGTACTGGTGCTAGAGACCACCCGTCTGGGACTCTGGGGTTGGGCGTGGACGTCCGCCAGGTCTGTGATGATCTCGTTTCCACCCCGGAAAGCAAGGTTCCATCCGAGTCCCCCGGCTAGGGTTAGGGAGGGGTTTCCGGAGGCAACCGGGCGGAGAGCTGGGGGCGGGGGGGGGCGGGGTGCACAGCTGCTCCGGCGGACCCCAGCCCGCGCCACCAGGGCCCGGGGTCGGGAGGAGGGCAGGGGGCCCGCGTTCCTTCCAGCTCGCCTCCCCGTCGCCTCCCAGCGAGCAGCAGGCGGGGAAGTGGCGCTTCGCTCCGCTGGGGGCGTTTCTCGGATTTGCTGCTGGAGCCCGGGATATTTTTGGCTGGCGCGGGGAGATGTGGGCGGGGGACGGTGTCAGGGCGCCGCTACCCCCTCGTCGCCCCCTCTCTCCGTCGCTGGGGGGCGCAGTGACCTCGCGACGCCGCTCGGAGCCGGGCCCGTAGAGGAGCCGACGCGCGGCGCCCAGCTGGCTTTTCCGCCGCTGAGGTGAGCGGAACCCGGCCCGGGAGGCGGGGGAGGGCGAGGAGGGTGGTGGAAGGGATGCCAGAGAGGCGTGCGCACAGCGGAGAGTGCGGGGGAGGGGGACCCCAAGATAGGTCAGGGCAATGCTGAGTCCCCCCGACCCGGGGAGATCTTTGCGGAGTTGACCTGCAAAGGGATGAAGTGCGGGGTGGTGGGCGACCCTGTGCTCGGCTTGGGTCCGGAGGGGCGCAGGAGCCGGACCGCCAGGCATGCAGGGCGCAGAGCGACTCTCCCGTGAGCGCAGACCCTGAAGCGGTCCCGGATGCAGAGTGGCTTTTCTCGGTTCCACAAAAGCGCTTACCCAGATGGCGAGGGCCCCCCAGAGGACCACGTCCCCAACACGCCCCAATAAACTGCTGGCACAGCCACTTTCTGCGGCTTAACCGAAGTAGGTGAGAGCCCGAAAGCGGCGCACGGGGCTTCTCTTCGGCCGAGCGCCAGGTGTGGGATCCACCTGCTGAGATTGCGGCGGGGACGCGCCGGTTGCGTTTCACCCTCACCCCACCTGGCCGGTGACCGCACGGGAGGTTTGCTACCGATCTCCCGCGGAGTTGATGCTGTCAGCTTGGGGACTGTAGAGAACCTTCCGAAGAGGGGTCATCTAGCCTCAATGGGAATGAAGACCCAAAGGAAAGGGGATGATCAAGCGCTGCCCTATGTTACTACAGTGCAATTTGAAAGGATCTTTAAATAGGTTTGCAGGCAAGAGTGCAAAGGACTGGGGTTCGGCCGACTTGGGTGTCTTGGACCCTGTCCTGAAGTCGAATAATAGGTCTCGGCAAATCAGGAAACCTCGTTGAACTTCAGTTTGCTCGCGTGAGACGTGGGAGGATCGGAGGTGCTCCACCTCCCTGGGTGGTTTGGAAGATAACGGAGGGAGGGTGGGGTTTTGAAAAGCATCACCTGTGGTTTCTACAAATTTAGCATCGCAGACCACACCTCCTTCCTGGCCCCTAACCGAACCTTGCTTGTAGCGGAGATAAGGACCTTCTCAGCAGCGCTGGAGTTTTCCTGGTTACCTGCCGGGTGAGATGTGCCGATTTCTCAATTTCTTGTTGCAATTCCTCTTCACGGCACAGGCGCCAGTTACTCTGCCCAACAGAGTGTGACATCAGGGCATGAGAACTTTGCTTGGTTCATCAACTTTAGGACGTGTACAAAGTGGGGGCGGTGCTCTGAGAGTTGAGCAAAGTTGAAAGTCGTCGTTGTGGCGGCTAGGTGGGGGGGACTTAGAGGTTTTTTAAAATTTTTATTTATTTATGGCTTTGCAGGGGTTTTCCTGTGTGCAAGCTTTCTTTAGTTGCAGCGAGTCGGGGCTACTCTTTGCTTATTTTAGCTGCATTTGGGGGCTTCTCATTGCAGTGACTTGTCTTGTTGCAGAACACGGGGCTCTAGAGCACAGACTCAGTAGCTGTGGCTCGCTGGACTTAGTTGCCACGTGGCATGTGGGATCTTTCCCCATCAGGGATCCAACCGGGCCTCCCTCATTGCCAGGGAGATTCTTTCCCACTGAGCCACCGGAGAAGCCCCTGAGGGGTTAGATTTGATTGGGCATATTCTCTGGGAGATCAGTTAGCTCCAAAAACATTTTCTGAAGTTGGAGTTCTTGTTTTCTGACGGGAAAATTCTGTCAGAGCCAAGGGTCGACATCCAAGAATAAGCATTTTAATTCGAACATCTTCAGAGGAAGATGGGAGCTCTGGATATGTTTCCTACACAAGTCACACACAGCACATGATAATAGCAGGGAGGAATCTGAATAGTTTCTCTTATTACTAATTTTAGATTCATATTTCTAATACTGAAAGGAGAGATTTGCATGGTTGGTTGGTTGCCTTACTGTTAAAATTTAAGCAGTCCTTTTTAGATAAGCATGTTCAGCCTTCCAGAGATTATAAACGTGAGCAATACTAGAGCGCTTGTGTCATATTTTATCTTTTTATGATACCAAATAGGACCTCTGATTGGCTTTTCCATTTTAACTAAAAGGAGTTGAAAGATGACTCATTTAAGAGTTTGGGAAATACAACTGAGACTGTCTTGCACAGAACTGTAAATCTTATAAAATAACCCTGATGGTGATAATAAAGCCAACTTTTAGACTGTTGTGTGCCAGACTCAGATATGCATATTACAGTCCATTTAGTTCTCACAACAATCTGTTAAGAAACTGAAGCACAGAGAGTTTGAGTGCCTTGCCCAAGGTCACACAGTGAGCAATGAGGAATTTCTCTTCGATTGGCATAATGATTGTAATTGATTGGTACTCTTTTTTTTTTTTCTTCTTCTTCTTCTTAACATCTGCACTGGGTTTTCTCCCAGCCGGGGTGAGAGAGACTGAAGGCTTTGGAGCAGGGATCCTGGATGCTGAACTAGTTGCCAAATTGCTGTGTGGTCTTTATTTTTTTTTTAATTTTATTTTTGGCCGTGCTGGGTCTTCATTGCTGCTCCCTAGGATGGCTCTTCAATGCGGTGCGTAGGTTCTTGTTGTGGTGGCTTCTTTTGCTGCTGGAGCATGGGCTCTAGGGCTCACGGGCTTTCGTAGTTATGGCTCTTGGGCTCAATAGTTGCGGCACATGGGCCTACCTAGTTGCTTTGGGGCTTGTGGCATCTTCTCAGATCAGGGGTCGAACCTGTGTCTGCAGCATTGGCAGGCGGATTCTATACCACTGAGCCACCAGGGAAGCCCTGCTGTGTGGTCTTTACTTCCTTTTTCTGATCCTCACTTCTCTCGTGGACAAAACAGTGCTAATAATCCTATTTTGCTGCTGCTGCTAAGTCGCTTCAGTCGTGTCCGACTCTGTGCGACCCCATAGACGGCAGCCCACCAGGCTCCCCCGTCCCTGGGATTCTCCAGGCAAGAACACTGGCTTGGGTTGCCATTTCCTTCTCCAATGCATGAAAGTGAAAAGTGAAAGTGAAGTCGCTCAGTCGTGTCCAACTCTTCATGACCCCATGGACTGCAGCCCACCAGGCTCCTCCGTCCATGGGATTTTCCAGGCAAGAGTACTGGAGTGGGGTGCCATCACCTTCTCCGATCCTATGTTGAGTGAATGCTTTATTTCTCACTGGAACGTGGAGTGTGAACTGGAAAGAAATGCTTCTCAGAGTGTAAAGGGAAGTTGCAGAGTCCTGTTTTTGTCAGCTGTAACAAATGACTGGCAGATGGCAAATAAATAAAACCTGGAGGGAACTACACATGGGGTGATTTGCCCAGCAATTATGTCTGAAAATTGTTTTTAAAAAAGTCTTTAGTTTCTTCTCTTAGATCCTTAGCATTACCGTCATTAAAAGAGATAAACGCAAATTAGACCTCAATCGTTTTCTGGCAGGGAACATTGAATGGCACCCAGGGCCAACTCATGCTTTTCTGTGGTTGATTTCAGGCGATGAAAATTGGAGGGTGGAGGGTTTTATTTTTTTATCCTTATATTCTTATACGTTCTTTTATTCCAACAAGCTATAGTGAGTCAGAGAACAACTAAGTCCTGAAAATGTATGTAAGTTATTCCTGTGTTCTCTCTTTGTTTGGAAATTGAGGACGGCCACTTTAAATCTGGTAGGTGAGGAAACTTGAACTTCTGAATATACTTACTTTTAAGGGCATTTTTTTTAAGTTTGCTTTTTTTTTTTTTTTTAATGTGGACCATTTTTAAAGTCTTTATGGAATTTGTTACAATATTGTTTCTGTTTTATGTTTTGTTTTTTTGGCCTGGAGGCATGTGAGATTTTAGCTCCCCAACCTGGTATGAATGCACATCTCCTGCATTAGAAGGTGAAGTCTTAACCACTGGGCAACCAGGGAAGTCCCAAGGGTACTTTAAACAATATGGTTCAATTGTCAGATCATTTGAACTGTCTATGACCTACATACAATCTTTTTCTGGGGCTGGGGTTCTCACTGTTAGTTTAGACTCTGGTCTGTAGGGAGATTTGGGCTGGGGGAGGTCACTGTGTCAGTGTTACCAATGTTACCCGGCTCCCAGCAGCTACTCTCTGCTTGGTGACTGATAATCTTCTGGAGAGATGGTTAAGTCCATGAGATGTAAGTCTTCCCTTCACCCCTGTGGTGTTGTGGGTAAGAGCGTGGACTGGGAGCAAGACTAGCCTGGGTTGGAAACTGGCTCCATTGACTAACTGTGCCTCAGTTTCTCTTCTGTGAAATAAAGATGGTGTGGTCTTATCTACCTCTTAGGTTGTTAGGAGGATTGAGTGTGTGTGTATGTGTTTAGAAAGCTTAGAACCGTGTCAGGCATGTAGTAAACGCCCTCCAGGAGTTAGTAATGAATGACTGCTGATGGGTAAGCAATCAGAGGCTAAGTGCTATGGAGCACAGTAGGTCAGTAAATGGGGAGAGTGTACACTTGTAGGGATGCACCTTTTAAAAGGGTGATGGGGAATGTCTCAATCCAAAGGTAGACTTGAATAAGATCAGGACAGGGGTGGGAAGAGGAGGGTAGAAGGGTGTAGGGTGCAGAGGGGTATAGAGGCGTAGGTTGTAGAGGTGACAGGTGAGGAGGACAGACAGGTAACTCGGGGACACAGAAAGACATAGCACATGTTGAAGGTTGTTCGTTTGTTTTTAACCTGGGAATTGTCTTATCGAAAATTTCAAACAGTAAGTAGAGAGAACAGTCCATGTGCCCTCCTCCCATCTTTAACAATGATCAGCGTGGCCCATCGTGTTTCAACCATATCCCTCCCTGGACCTTCCCGCTGTATTATTTTAAACACATCCAAGAAATTCTATCAATTCTAAATCCTTCTGTATATGTTTCTGAAAGATAGGCACTTAACTGAACATGACCATGATACCTAACCGCTCTGACTTTGTCGTCCCATCTATAAATTGGGACCAGTAGAAGCTCCCCTGCAGTGCTGGTGTAAAGAGAAGGGTGGACGCCTGGAACCCTCAGCGCAAACAAGCAGTGCCCGGAACTCAGCCATCTCACCGATGGTGGTGGTGTCGTTACCGGCCCTTGGGGGTTTTCCTGCAAGGTTCAGTCGTGGCATTCTTACTTCTTGCTCTCTCCCTCTCCATACTTACTTTCGGCATATTTATTCCTGCTCCCTTTGTCTAGTCTCTATTTCCCCTTTCACCTTTCAGTTCCACTGTTCTCAGCCTGACTCTCAGCTCATGCTCCTTGGATGCCCATGGTCCACAGACTAACAGCATCTCTAGTCTTTCTAGACCTTTTGGAAGGGAGATGGCCTTGGCCCATTTCATTTTTTCAACAGCATTATTGAGATGCAGATAGAATTGACATCGCATAAATTCACCCATTGGAAGTGTACAATCCAGTGGTTTTCCTATCTTCACAGATATGTGACAGCATTACCATAGTTGATTTGAAAACATTTAGAACCTCAGAAAGATATTTTTACCTGTCGCCCCTATCTTCCCATCCCCCAAAGGAACTGCTAATGTACTTTCTGTCTCTATGGGTTTGCCTATTCTGGACAATTTCATTCATTCATAAAGAAATAACTATTTTTTGTCAATGAGTTCTTTCACTTAGTAGGATGTTTTCAGGGCTCAGTCATATTGTAGCATGTATTAGTACTTCCCTTCTTACTATGGCTGAACGATATTACACTGTATGGCTGTCTGTCTGTCCAGTTGCTGTGCTGTGTTCAACTCTTTGCGACCCCATGAACTACAGCATGCCAGGCTTCCTTTTCCTTCACCATCTCCTGGTGTTTGGTCAAACTCACATTCATTGAGTTGGTGATGCCATCCAACCATCTCATCCTCTGTCGTCCCCCTTCTCCTCCTGCCCTCAATCTTTCCTAGCATCAGGGTCTCTTCCAGTGAATTGGCTCTTCACATCAGGTGGCCAGAGTAGCATCCTTTATTTATTGATAGATGGACATTTGGGTTGTTTCTACTTTTTAACTGTTCTGAACAACGCTGCCGCTAACACTCATGTGTGTATAGAAATAACAAATCACTGTGTTGTGTAACAGGAACTATTACAGTGTAGGAGGTCAACTATACTCCAAAAACAAATTTTAAAAGAGGAGATCAGACATTTGGTTGCCAGTGATGACAGTGGAGGGAGCGGGGAGGGACACCTGGATAAAAGCCGTCGAAGGTACAGACTTCCAGCTCTAAGATAAATAAGTACTAGAGTTGGAATGTACAACAGGATGAATATACGTAACACTGCTGTGTGTTATGTGTGAATGTCGTCAAGAGGGTGAACCCTGAGCGTTCTCTTCACGAGGAAAAATATTTCTTTCTCTTTCTTTACTTTTATGACTTTATGAGAGGATGGATGTTCACTAAACTTACTGTGATAATGGCTTCATGATGTATGTAAATGAAATCATTATGCTGTACCCTTAAACTGAAATATATCTCAATTTAAGAATATTTACATGGGAGTTTTTATGTTAACATATACTTTTGTTTCTCTGGGACATGTAGCCAGGAATGGGATTGCTTGCTCATGTAACTGTGTGTTGAACCTTTTGAAGAACTCTCAAACTGTTGTCTAATATGGCTCCCCACTTTATTGAACCGGCCAAAAAGTTCATCTGGATTTTTCCAACCCAATATTTGGCCCAAACATGGGAATCTAGCCATTTTTCAAGTACAGGTACCTAGCCTTACTTTGGGTAAACTTTTATATTAATATTTTTCTAAGTCTTATTTAGTTATCTAATTATATTCATGTATAAGTCTTTTTTGTTATTGACTTTTGTATGTAAGATTTTGAGTAAAGCATTACTTGAGCAGTGGCCCCTAAAGGGGAAGTTATGTACCTTTAGGGTACAAGATGAGTCATTGGAAAGCAAGAACAAAATGCTATGCTCTTGGATCTGTTTCAACAATGCCTTATAGTTACACAATGTATCAGAATATCTATGCATATGTAAGATTTATAAGTAAATAGTCATATCAAATAGGAAGTCATATAAAATTCTGGGGACAACTGTTCTAAAGGCATGGGATCAAATATATGCAGCGGTGTGGTTCTTAATCCCATGCTTGTGACACATCTGATGGGGAAATTCTTAAAATTACTTTGCTAAGGAAATTGAAAATATCCTGCTACTTTCAGCCCACATGGAACACGTAACTACCAGGGGAAGGAGCTTTGCATCAGGTGTCGGACTTTTATTTTTGTTCTGCTGATTGCTAATAGACTTTGGGTGAGTCCCTTGATGGGCTGCACTTCAGTTCCCAGACTGGCCTAAGAACACCTGAAACGTCATAACTTTTCACTGTGCAGAATGAGAGTGTTAAGTGTGACATATGCAGTGACCACAGCGGAAGTCAGTCATTTGTGCATCTTGGGCAACCCTGAAGTCTTCTTAGGCAAATATCTGGGGTTCCTTGACCTCTGCCCTGGCTGGGTCTTCCCCTTCCCACCCCACCCTGCTTTCTGTCCTTCCTCTGTGTTCTTCTGACAAATGACCTTCACGAGTAAGGGTCACTGCCAAGGTTAAGCTGCCCAGAGAGGAGTCAGGTGGTGCCACCAGCCACCTCTGCAGGCTGGTACTGCTTGCTCCCTGCGCTGTTCTCTTGAGAGCACAGTGTGCAGCACATGCGCAGGGAAGGTACAGCTGTCTGCAAACTGCAGTTGACTCCGATTCCCAGCCCCTGACATGGAAGCCGCGAAGTCTCCTTAGTGGGCATCTTGATGATTTCTGGGTGAGCTGTGATTGCTGGAGTCTGCAGATGTCCTGGAGGGATATGAGCCTTTGTTTAAAGTCAAAACACAAAGGGAAGTGGATACAGAGAGATGGGAAGAGGTTCTGGGGAACTGTCTTAACCAAAGGGCTCACGTGGCATGGCTCAAGATCGTTTCAGTCTCTGGTTGCTTCTGTCTCTTACTGGGCATGCTCACTAAGACACCACAAAGCTGCAAAGAATGAATGTGACCTTTCACGCTCAACTCTTGTGTGCGATTTCTCTTCTCTAACATCCTCTGTTCTAAGGAAATTGTTGGCAGCCGTTTTAGGTCGTGATCTCCAGTTTCTTCTACAGGGTGATGCCTGTTCTTGGATTCCTTTCTTAGGCAACAGAAATAGCCAATATAACCATGCTTAGGTACTATTGGTGAGTTTGTTCATTCTTTTATTCATACACTCAATGTATTTGTTGGGCACCTATCTATTATGTGCCCCTGTTCTAGATACCAGGGGCAGAGCAGTGATCAAAATAAAAATTACATCACTGATTCACTTCATTGTACAGCAGAAACTAACACAGCATTGTAAAGCAATGCTTCTCCAATTAAAACAAAAAAACCCCAAAACCTGGGGACTTCCCTAGTGGCTAAGACTGCATTCCCAATGCAAGGGGCCCGGGTTTAATCCCTGGTCAGGGAACTAGGTCCTACACTCCCCAACAAAGGTCAAAGATCCTACATGCTGCAACTAAAACCCAGTGCAGCCAAATAAATAAATAAAAAGAGCCCTCAAAGATTTTACATTCGAGTGGGTGTTAGTCATTGAGGTTAAACAAAATGATGATTAGTGGTGAGGAGTAAGGAGGAAAAAAATAGAGTTGCCAAGGGGGAGAGGAGCTATTAGGGATGGGCAGTTGCCATTATTTATAGGGTAACCAGGGAGGCCGATCTGAGAAGATAACATTTAAGCTGAGCCTTTACTCTGATGCTCCCAGCGATGTGTTCAGGCACTAGTTAATGCTGAGGCAGAGAAAACCCCAGATCCTAAACCTGACGTACTTTACCTATTCATCGAGTATCTTTAAGATTGTTAGGGGTATTGGCTGCTAAAGGTGTTTATCTACCATTAAAACGCTGGCTGCTTGGGCCTCCCTGGTGACTCAGATGGTAAAGAATCTGCTTGCAATGCAGAAGACCTGGGTTCGATACTGGGTTGGGAAGATCCCCTCTTGAAGGGAATGGCAACGCACTTCACATTCTTGCCTGGAGAATCCCATGGACAGAGGAACCTGGTGGGCTACAGTCCGTGGGATCAGAGAGAGTCGGACACAACTGAGCGACTAATACTGTGATCTACTGGGCTTTGGGGGGCCACTCTAGAGGTCATGGTGGCTCACAATGAGTCATCTTCCCCTTTTGCAAAGGTTGCATCTTTGGAGTGGATGTTGTACCCCAGTCATTCTCTGTGGGACCACTGAGTCCAGTGCACAGGGACCTTCCAGAATGACTTAGGGTGGGTGGGGGAAGTCCTGGAGTCTCTCCTTTGTCTAGGGCCTTTGCTGCTGCCCATGTGTTGGGAAGTCCTGGAATCTCTCCTGTGTCTAGGGCCTTTGCTGCTGCCCATGTGTTAACTAGTAATCTGGCCTGTGTTTACTCTCAAAAGGAAAATCCCAGTAGCAATGACAGTAAGCTTTGCAGCTAAATTTCTCTTCCTTTAATATGTGGTTGGAGATTGATTTTTATCTTTGCACATAAGCATCTCTGATCCAAAGGAGCTCATTTATGACAGTGGGAAGGACTTTGAGAAGATGCCAATCATTCCTTAGATTCAGATGATCTACTGCCAGTCAGTACCTGTGATGTATCAACGTATGTGCTTAGTCCCTGTCCCCTCTCTGGCAGAATGTAGGCTACTGGAAGGCAGGAAGCTTATCTTAGTCACCACTGTTACCCCCCCGTGCTACCAAAACAAAAACAATGCCAGTCATGTAGTATATGCTCAATAAATATCTGTTTAGTTGAATTACAGTTTGTAACCAGTGTGGCAATAAGCAACATAACCAGCAACAATTTCTTGATAGCTCATGAATCATCTGTTGCCCCAAAGATCAAGAGATAGAGACGATATCTTCTCACCAGGAACTGGACTTTGTTTCCAATCATTGCTGTACCCTCTGTGTTCAAGTGCCTCTCAGGGAAACTCTTGCTTCTTAATGAGTGTTCAGCCTGGCTTGCCATCCTTTCTCTGCCACTACCCAGCTGTGACCTTAGATATAGCTTGAATTTCTGTGGTTCTATTCCCGCTCTAAAAAGTTCTTATTTTATAACCTGGCACAGCCAAGATCTGTGGGCTCTTTGTGTGAAACAAGAACATTTTTCTAGAAGGAAGTAGAACAAGCACCTGCTTCTGAAAATTACTTTTTATAAGAAAGTCTGTTTTTGCTCAGTGCAGTTGTTTCCATATCTGAGAGGCTCATAATTAACATCATTCTCTTTGAATTATTAACTTTAATCTGTTTATAAAAACACAGGGATCACACTATTACTTACCATATGATTTCTCAGCTGTAATCATCTATCACAGAAAACTAAATATGATATGTAGAAATATGAGAATAAAACATGACTTACATAGCTCCATTCTTTTGGAAGTAGTAAGATTATCACAGGCCATGGGCTGAGAACTAAAATTAGAAGTAGTAAAAGAAAAGATATAATAAAAGAAAATCAACAAAAGCTATGTGAAGATGTTCATTGCTGTATATTTTATTATAGTAAAAAACTGAAGATAAATTTTCATTAATAGGAATATGACTAAGAAATTATGATACATTTATACCCTAAAAGTGGTAAGATAGTTTAAAAAAAAAAGAGTATGTGCCCTCAAGACATATTATTGAGAGAAAAAGAAAGTATATTCAGCATATGTCCCATGTGATCACGTGTGTATAAAAAAGAAAACATGACAAATCTTCTGATCTGACATATGTATGTTAATTCATAGAAGATCTGGAAGGAATAAAATGGTTAACAGTGTTATTTCTGGGAAAGAATTGGGGTTGGTGGGGCTTGGTGTGATGAGAAGGCCTCACTTTTTACTCTAGACTTCTATGTTTGGGGCATTTTATAAAACCATAGTCATGGGTTGGCTTTTTTTTTTTTGTAATTATAACTTGAAATTACTGGAGAGGAAAAGATGTGTGACAGAAATTGGGGCACAGGTGGGATTTGAGCTCAGGAGAAGGAAGATGAAACACTTCAGATAGTGACAGCTGGCAGTTTATCGCCAAATCCTGTGATATTTTGTGACTGATGATCTGGAGATTGTGTTCTCAGGATGGCATATATATACACATTCAGTTCAGTCCAGTCGCTCAGCTGTGTCTGACTCTTTGTGAATCCATGGACTGCAGGACGCCAGGCCTCCCTGTCCATCACCAACTCCCGGAGTTTATGCAAACTCATGTCCATTGAGTTGGTGTACACACACACACACACACACACATATATGTCTGTCTGTCTGTCTCCTGCATCAGTCTTCCCTGGTAGCTCAGTGGTAAAGAATCTGTCTCCCAATGCAGGAGACATAGGTTTGATTCCTGGTCTGGAAAGATCTCCTGGAGAAGGAAATGGCGAGCCGTTCCAGTATTCTTGCCTGGGAAATGCTATGGACAGAGGAGCCTGGTGGATTACAGTCCATGGGGTCACAAAGAGTCGGACACGACTTAGTGACTGAACAACATTGTCTCCTGCATCACTCCAAAAGCTGTGACCTAGAATGGAAGACCCCCAAATCAAGAAAACCCAAAGATTTTTAGAACGATTTTCACATTGCCTTTTTGGGTCTATTTGTAAGCATTGGGTGAGAAAAATTTCATATCTTTAGGAAACAGGGACTCACTCTCATCTCTGATGAGAAGGTCTGCCATGATACTACAGCAGTTGTATCAATCACAGAAGTCTTTTCTCTAGCCTGTAACTCTGTTTTCATTTTGGTGGATTTGTTCACTCAGTCTGTAGCTCTTACTGAGCCCCCATTGGCCACTCTGAGACAAGGCCCCTGCTTTCCTGGAGCTTCTAGTCGGGGGTGGAGAGCTAGACGAGGATGACAGTAAGCAGCAGGAAGTGACAGCTGCTGTGCTGAAGATTAAGCAAAGTGGTGTGATAAGGTGTAACCAGGGAACTGTGTGGTGGTTAGGAAAGACTTCTTTGAGGAAGTCATTCATAAACCCAGGAGTGTATAAGACAGGAAGGTGTCAGATGTGTGGTCATTTGAGGGGAGAGCCGTCCACGCAGAGGGACTAGAACAGAAGCTGAACAAGAGCTTGTGGGAGTCAAGAGCTTGCTTCGTAGCTGGGACTGACAGAGGGTGGACAGGCCAGAGAAGTCTGCAGGACAGGGTTGTGTCGTGCGTGGAGAACAAGGTAAGGATTTTGGATTTTATTCAGGATTTAATGGGAAGCTATGATGGAGGTGGGAGTTGTCAACTTTAAAAAATATACGTGAGAGTTACAAGTTAAGTTTTATTTTATATAATTTTATTTATATTAATATAATTTATAATTATTAATATAATTATTGATGTGATTTATAATTATATAATTTTCATTTATATATTTTTTAGCTGTGCTGGGTCTTTGTTGCTGCACAGGCTTTTCTCTAGTTGCAGCTCATGGGCTCAGTAGTTGAGTTCCTGGGCTGTAGAGCACTGGCTCAGTGGTTGTGGTGCACAGGCTTAGTTGCTCGTCAGCAGGTGGGATCTTCCCAGTCCAGGGATCGAACTTGTGTCTCCTGCATTGGCAGGCGGATTCTTTACTACTGAGCCACCAGGGAAGCCTGTGAGTTAAGTTTTATTTGAGGCAAAATGAGGGGTCTCGCCTGGGAGACAGCACCTCTGATAGCTCTGAGAAACTGCTCCAAGGAGGCGGGGGAAGGTCAGTATATATGTGATTTTAGTATTGCGAGAGTATATGCAATCAAGCACATATTTTCCCAAAAGTTTTCTGCTAGTCTTCGTGATGCTTTCTGCTAGTCATGAGTAGTCATCACCATGAAGGATTTTAGGGCTTTTCTAGATATGAGGAGATATACGAGTTGGATCATAAAATCAGCTCCTGAAAACATCTAACTATCTGGAGACCTATCCTGCCGGTCCTGCTCGCCCCCGGAGCACAGGGTGCCTCCTTTCTGCTCTCCACCCTGAACCCCTTCAGGGAGTGTTGAAAATCAGTAGCTTCAGCGTCTCGTTTAATCCTTGTAGAGGTAGACGGCAAGTGCCAATGTGTAGTTGACAGGGTCAGATAGGGGATTGATTTAGATTTATAAAAGATATCTCTGAATAACTTGATTATAAGCAGGTGAGAGAAGAATCAGGGAGACCACTGGAAAAATGGTGCCTTAGACTAGGTGGCAGCTATAGATGTAAGCTCGTTGTTGTTGTGCTCAGTCACGTCTGACTCTCTGTGACTCCATGGACTGTAACCTGCCAGGATCCTTTGTCCTTGGGATTTCCTAGACAAGAATACCAGATTGGGTTGCCATTTCCTCCTCCAGGGATCTTCCCCACCCAGAGATCGGACCTAAGTCTCCTGCCTCTCCTGCATCAGCAGGCAGATTCTTTACCTCTGAGCTACCGGGGAAGTTCAGGAATAAGCTTGCTGGTGGGTTAAAGATGGAGAGCTCTGGAAGATAGGGTCATGATGACTCCTAGATTTGAGACTTCAGCAACTGGGGCGGGGGTATGTTTCCTGAGATGGGGAAAACCAGGAAGGAGCAGATTTGGCTGGAGGGGCGGGGTGGGGGGGCAGTGCAGAAATCGGTGTTTCTTTGGATATATCAGGTGTGATGCCCCTAGACAAATGTCAAATAAGCAGTAGGATACACTCGTCTGGAGTTCAGGGGAGGTCAGGGGAGGTCAGGAATACAGATCTATGTGGGAGTCACCTGTATACATAAAGATGACGTTTAAAGCCCTGGAACTTTATGAGGACCAGAGCCTCGGCTCATTGAACTGTACCCATGGACTTCACCCTTCATTTAGGCTCAGTGTCCAAGCAGACACCTTCATTGCTAAACCTTCCCCTTGCCAATCTCACAGTGACTGTTGAAGGCTCAGCTTTACAATGTGAGGGACAGTGGGAGAGTGTTAGGAAGACACACGTGCTGGGCTGTAATTAGTGACGAGTGCTTCTCATCTGTGTCGCTCTCAACATTGTAATCATTGCCTAATTTACTAATGCTAAAAATGGAGCTAAAAAGCGAGTGGACCGTTTTAAAAAGACAGCATCTAGATCACAGTGTGTTCTTTAGATATTGTAAGCAAATCATGAATTTTTATTGCTTTTATAATCTAAGTAAGTTTCATAAGCTCGTGTAAAGTTACACAAAACCAAGTTTTTAGTGCTGTTGGTTGTTCTCGGTTTCACATGCCATGGGTCCACTTTGTTGAAATACGACCACAAACTAAATAAAAAGAAGAAACATAAATATACTACCATATGTAAAATAGCTAGCTAGTGGGAACCTACTGTTAAGCAGGCAGCTCAGCTCAGTGCTCTGTGATGACCCAGAAGGGTGGGGTGGGGGTTGGGAGGAATATCCAAGAGGGAGGGGATATAGGTATACTTAGAGCTGATTCACTTCTTTTGTACAGCAGATGCTAACACAACATTGTAAAGCAATTATACCCCAACAATAATAATTTAAAAACCTACAAAAACATGTCTTTACTCCTAGGCAGCATTCCCATTTTGGGTTTGACATTTAATTTTGAAATAATGCATGGGATGTTTTACATTTTGCTGTTGTTTTAGTTTTTTATCAGCAGTATCCTTATACGGCTTTATCCTTGCATGAAAAGAATTATTTTTATGCTTTGAAACCCCTTTCCTATCTCAGTGTCATATCCCTTACATTTGCTGCTAGTTTTATGGCAAACTTATTTATTAATATTTTACTTGTAAATCTAAGTGGAATTTACTGTGTTGTATAGGGAAAAATCCAGACTCTGTTGAAACATGAAGTTTCTTTGCTTCCTCATAAGAATGTGGAGTTAAAAAAATATGACTGAGCCCTTGTTTATGGTAAATGTTTCTCACTCATTGCAGATAAGCTCTCCAGCCCTCCAACTCACCATGTGGTGAGTTCAAGGTCCAGTCCAACAGCACAGGGGAATTCACACTAGCCCTGAGCCCTGAAGATGGTGTCACAGTCTTCGGGCCGGCAGGACTCACCTGTGGACCCCTGGGAAGGGGTCAGCGATGACCCAGGCAACACTGATGGCTTGCCCAGCCTCCTGGACACTGAGCACCCCTTCTGCCCCTCAGACATCAGGTTCACAAGGCACAGAGCTGCCTGGATTAACCCTCCGTGTGCGCAGCAACAGCTGCAGGATGCATCCCCCCAGGTGCTCGCAGTGGGGAACAGAGAGAGCCACACTGCGTCCAACACCAAATCTCCCTTGGGCACTTCACCCTTGTCTCTTGGTGACTCCGTGGTGGAGACATCACTGCCGAAGGGCACCACAGACTCTCTGGGCAGCTCCTCTGCCTGGGGCACAGCTGGCAATGGCAGTGACTCCTCTGTTACCTTGAAGGAAGAGCGGGCAGGGCTTCCAAGACGCTGTCCTCACACATCTCTGATCACGAGCTCCAAGACTGTGTCTGGTCCCCCATGTCCTGAGGATGGCAGGGCTTTTTTCAAGCCTTCCCAGCTGACAGCTTCTGCTGATGCAGGTAACTCTAGTTTGGACTTCCACCCTTCCTGTCTGATCTCACACCTGCTCTTGCTTGGGGCTGAGGCTGAGTGTTCCTCGTGAGGAAAAGGCTACCGGTTTTCCAGGATGCTCACCAGCCAGGGCACCAGCTCAGTTCATATCTTCTTTAGCCCAGCCACTGGGAGGGTCACAACTGATGGAGTCAAGAATTCCCTTTCTCCTGAGACTGTAGGAGAACTTACTCAATAATCAGTGTCAGCTGTCATCTTGGAGCATGGGTATGGGCCCTGCAGGAGAGCACCAGAAGTGCTCTGCATTTAGCATGATGGTGGAAGGTGATCCCCACAGAGTGAGCCCCGGTTCACACCAGTGCTCATGTGGGAGAGGAACACGCCTCACCTGTTAGATTTACCTGGACAGGGTGTGACTAGAAAAATAGTAAGGTTTAAAAACAGGAACCACAATTCCTCCAAACTGGACAAAACTTTTTTCCAATTAAAACCAGGTCTCCCGTTGCTCTAAGGTCAGGCACATATTCCTAAAATGCCAAAATTCTGAAACCCAAGTAATCCATGCCAGATGCCACTTGAGTCAATAAATTAAGCTGTTCTTGTTATGATTTCTGGCATGGTTAGGTAATTTTAAATATTAATTATACTATATTCACACTTTGCATTAATTTGTGTTTTTGTTGGAATCCTAGTTCAAATAGTCAAGGAAGTTTATTTCAAAGCAATTTAAAAGCTGCCTGTGTGTGTGTGTGTGTGTGTGTGTGTGTGTGTGTGTGTACACGCACGTATATTTATTTCTCATTAGCAGAAACCAGTCCTCTCCCTTTTCTAAGATATGAGGTTTATTTGTTCTACTGAAACTTTTGAAAACTCAAAGATGGTGACAATCTTTAACATACAATTTAAGAATAAGCAGATTCTGGACAATCTTTTCAATGAGCTAACTTTGAGATAAGAACCAAATTTGAGCAGTATGGCACAGTCAGATGGCGTGCGTGCTCAGTAGCTCAGTCTGATTGCAGGCCTTTTTTCTCCTTTTGCTCACCTGCCTGGATAGTTCTCAGGAAAAAAGTGACTTGCAAATTTAGTGGTTGAAAACTTAGAAATTAGTCTCCTACTTGATTGTCTCACGGGAGGGTGAGGAGAAAAGAGAGAAAATTGGAAGTCTTCTTTCCCACAGACCACCACCACGACAAGTTATGAAGAGCAGATGATCTTTAGGACCTAGGGTACCCCTGCCCCAAATAACTTTTTGGCTCCTGTGCAAGAAGTTGTTCTGCAGTTTAAAATTATCCTTTCTGGGACTTCCCTGGTGGTTCAGTGGTTACAACTTCGCTTTCCAGTACAGAGGGAGCAGGTTAAATCTCTGCTCAGGAAGCTAAGATCCCACATGCCTCTCAGCTTAAAAACAAAACAAAACATAAAACAGAAGCAGTATTGTAACAAATTCAATAAAGGCTTTAAAAAAAATGGTCCAAATCAAAGGATATCTGTAAAGAAAAGTAAATAAAATTATCCTTTGCCCCAGAAAGAAAACAAACACACCAGCCCCTTTTGTCCAAAGACAGTGACCCTAGCAATCTCTCTAAGGACCTTTAACAAACCACTCAATTTTTGTGGCCACCTGTCTTAAACCTGGCGAGGGGATTCATTCCCCGGGCTTAAGGAAAAGAAGTCCCGAGTGACCTGGTCCTTTCTTTCTTTGGTGTAGGGGCAGCAATGGGCAGAACAGGCATTTGCCATTATGAGGCATTTTCCTGTATCGGCTGCATCTCAAATGGCAGTAGCGGGAATTTCCTTTCTTAGATTATATGGGAAGGAAACACAGCTGAGCCTGTCTGCATTTCCTGAGGCTGTAAGAAACAGTTCCTTTTGTTGGCAAAGCATCTACACGTTTACAGTGCTTCTACATTCCTTAGCTCCTTCGGTTTCCTAATAAAATGATTATCCTAATTCCTAGGATGAGGAAATTTTACTGTAGAGGCACGGCTGGTGTGTAGAGAGCTGGAACTGGAAGCCACTGCTTGACTTTTCTCTGCATTTCCCCCTCTATCCTCAGAGTCCCCAAACCAGGACCTGTAACCAAATGCCACCAGACTTCTGATTTTATAGATAAAGCTGTGTTTGTTTTGTTTATAGCTGCTTTCTCAGGGCAATGGCAGAACCAAGTAATAATTGCAGCAGGTGCTGTGTGGCCCTCAGGTCCTACATTTATTATAATTAGTCCTTTTCAGAAAAAGTTTGCCCACCCCAGATGGCTTCTGAAGCTAAGAGGACCAAAGTCTTCAATGGAACACTGGAGTTCTTGAACACGAGGCAAGGAAGGGGTTATGTTACTGAGTCCAAACCCACTCTGCTCATCACACGACAGGTCAATTAACTGAGAGATGAGGTATTGCGGCAAGGACTATGACTTTATTCAGAAAGCTGGCTGACCCAGAAAATGGTAGACTAATGTCTCAAAATAACCATCTTATGAGGGTCTGGATGCCAGGTTCTTTTATAGAACAGAGATGGGGGAAGTGAGGATGTAAAGTAAAAAAAGACCATTAATCTTACAAATACCTCCTGGAATGGCCAGCCTCCAGGAAGGAATGTGTTAATTTCTTCCTTCCTATAGCCATCCACTGGAGGACAGGGTCCTAAACAGAAGGCATTTTGGTTTAACATTCAGGCAGAGCAGCAGGGTTCCCTGAGGCAGACCATTAGGTATGGACAGGATAGTGAACCAAAGCAATGGGGAAGCACAGGTTAAAGTAAAAGCAGCAGACCCGTCATGGAGTCAGTTTTCCCTGCAATAGTTGGAGGAATCCTGCTTGCCTGTCTGCTTGCCACCCCGAGAGCTTTAAAACCATCAAGACATCTGTAGCACTTGGTTCTGATTCATCAGGTTGATACAGCAGCGCTCATGGATGTCACAGAAATGTTTTGCCTTATGTGCTGCAATCAGATATCACATGACAGACCTCATTTTTGTCTTGGTGGCGTTCATTGCCAGTAATGCAGTGGCTTAATAAGGATGCAGAATGGATGAGTCAGCCGAATATAACCTCTGCAGTTTCTTCTTGTTTCTGACTAGAGGAAGATCATTTTAGAGAAGCGGTGCTGACCTTTTTCAGATAGATTTTGTTACTGTAAACAGGAAGTTTTAGGTCATTTGCAGTGAGCTGGAGGAAGGATCCCGTAATTCTTATGGTCTTGCTTCCAGACAATTCCTTCTCACCCTCCATCTCCTGTAGGTAGTTTCCATGACTCTCTTCTCTTTCCCCTCTTTCCTCATTGCTCTCCTCCATTCCCATGGTTCTCCCGTGCCTTCTCTAAGGGTTCCTCTCAAGTTATTCAATAGCTTCTTGCAGAAATAATGACCCTCTGCCACCTACAAGGCCTACCATCAGAGGAGTCTTTCTTCTTGTGTCATCCTATTTTATTCTAGAATTGTGCTAATATTTTAAACAACATTTGAAAGTCACTCCCTAAAATTGTTTTCGTAGATAAACTTTGAATTTCTTTTTCTCCATTTTTAATAACTTGCTGTATTGGCAGATGCTGTTCAAGTTGGCGGAAGAACTGTTTCCTCAAATTCCTTCTCACCGGAGGCATTCGTTCTTCCTGTTGATGCAGAAAAGGTGAACATGGCTTCCTTCTTCTTTTTAAAACCACCAAGAGGGTTAACACTTTGGAGTATGCCTGTTCTGATTTCAGTCTGTAAACCGCACTGGAGGAGGCATGGCAAATGTTTCATTTCAACATTTGACTGGTAGGGTCTGACCTCAGCTGGGAAATTTTCCATGATTGATGAGTAATGTCTCCCATTGCAACACCACCAATCTAGGATTTAATACCACAGGAAATTCAACTTGCATCATCTTTTGGTTGCAGTGGGCTAAATCTTCCACCTCTGGAAGATATGGGCTATTCTTGATGTAATGACCTATGATAACACAGTGAAATAAATACATGTCTATGCATTAACTTCACGTAAATATAACTTCTTGATGTTTCAATCTAATACACCCTCACTGGGGGGAAAAAAAACCAAGTTGATTATGCTTGTGAGAACTTTAACTGATCATCTTTGCCTCTGCAGGAAAATGCCCACTTTTACGTTGCAGATATGATTATATCAGTCATGGAGAAAATGAAGTGTAATATTCTAAGTCAGCAGCACACAGAGACCTGGAGTACAGAAGAGGCCGGCAGGTCACTTGGGAACAGTCGGGCAGACTTGGAAGGGACCTTTTATACCCACGTAAAGCAGGAATCTGGGTCTTCCACTTCGTCTGACAGTGGCTATGAAGGTGAGTGGGGGAAATATGAGGAAGCTTTCTGCTGTATTCTCCCCACACATCTGTCAAACCCTGTCCTTCTGGAGTAACCTGATGATCCCTGCCATTTCTGCTACTTGGCTTGGAATTGGTCACCATGTACCACTCAGTTGTGAAATCCACGAGCTTTTTCTTAGGCTCCATCCTGCTCTTCCCCTTCCTCTGTCTTGTCACCCAGCATTCCTCTTCTTTACACTGGCTTCCTTCCCCACGTTGTCCTCTTTCATTCATCCTGGTAACAAGGAGTCCGTGATGCACTGGGGTATCCACAGATGTTGGGAATCCACAGGTAGGGCTTTGCCTGAAATACTTTATAAGTATGTGTTGAATGGTTGACTGGAAGCTCATGTCTAGCTGAAATTTTTTTAATATTAATATATTCAATAAAAATTTAAAATATTTCTACCACCCAGATAAAAAAATTGATCTTATATCAAGTATCACCCTTGTGACATTTGTGTTCATAGAGGTTACTTCATGAGGTAGAGCAGAGTTCAACAAATTGCAGCTTGATCCAGACAGTATTAAAAAGGCAAGCAAACAACTGCACAGTATCAGCACATGCCTCACATGGGGTGAGCGATGCTTCCTGGAACTTTATCAGTTATATATATTTTATGCCTGTGCCAGGTTGCAAAGTAAATTGTATGTTACTGCTGATCATGATCAAAAGAGTGTAAGAAACACAGAAGTGGGTGAAACTGCCCCCATTAACCCAGGAGGAAACCAAAGCTGAGAAGCTGATATCCCCCAGCTAGAATGGTTTATCTGTGATCACAGTTTTTCAGTGAGGGTGTTTCTTGAAGTAACAGCATGATTTGCAAAGTCTTTCCCCAGTTATTTGGCATTTAGGTGGCTTTCAATATTTTAACACTTTAAATGGATTTAAAAACTCCTTTGTGATCACAACCTTCCTTTTTCACTTTTCTGTCTCTCTGTGTAAAGACATTCTTAGGCTAATTCTCCAAACTGGTATTAGGGATAGGAAAGCATGAACATATCTGTATTAGTGTCTTGAAGGTCCTGTAGCAAAATACTCAAATTGGGTGGCGTAAGACGACACAAATGGATCCTTTCACAATCATGGAGGTCACAGGTCGGCCATGGAATTGTCTGGAAGGTTGGTTTCTTCTAGAGGCTTTGAGGGAGAATTTGGTCCCTGCCTGTTTCCAGACTCTGGGCCGTTGCTGCTGCTCCTGGCTTGTAGAGCATCCCTCCATGTTCACAGGATGTTTGGTCTCTGAGTATCCGTGTCTGTGTACAAACTTCTGTCTTTTTTACAACATCACTCACATTGGCTCTAGGACCCACCCTGATCCAGCATGACCACAGCTTAACTTGATTACAATGACCTTATTTCCGTATGAAGTCATGTTCACAGGTGCTGGTAGGGGACATTTAGGGGAACATATTCAACCTAGTGGGCTCCCCAGGTGGCTCAGTGGTAAAGCATCTGCCTGCCAATGCAGGAGACACAGGAGACATGGGTTTGATACCTACTCCAGTTATTCTTGCCTGGGAAATCCCATGGAGGGCTGCAGTCCACGGGGTCACGAAGAGTTGGACACGACCGAGGGAGCGAGCACGCACACTCAACCTAGTGCAATGTTCATGTCACCTGTACTCCTTTCCTTACTGTGAACGACAACAACAAAAGATTGTTTCTCCCGTCTCTTCCATTTGTTAAACTTTGTATTGTAGAAATTTTCAAACTTCCAAATAAGTAGAATACTCCTATGGACCCCAATAGACTCATCAGTCTGTTTCACTTAATCTTGTGAACATAAGGACAACACAAAAATAGCTCCCTGCCCTTTCTAATTGGAGGATAAGTACTTTACAATATTGAGATGGTTTTTGCCATGCATCAACATGAATCGGTCCTAGGCATACATGTGTCCCCGCCATGCTGAACTCCCCTCCCACCTCCCTCCTCACCCCCTGACCTTCCTGATTATTGCAGCTGAATTTTAAAATTCTTTTCAAGTCAACGCAGCCCTTTCATTCCTCCGTTTCAATTTAGCCGGGTGTTGCAGGTTGGACAGTCTTTTTCTCTTCTTCCTTTCTTCTCTAGGTTGCGTGTTACAGGTCAGCCCGGTGGTTGAAACACCTACTTTCTCTGAGGTGACGGAAGAGGACTGCAAATGTGACTTTGATGACTTCGTTATCGTAGGTGAGATTTGGAAACTCGTGGGCCGTGACGGAGGCACCCTCCCCCACACGCCTGATGACACGCATCACGCACGATACATGACGGTGTCATTCAGGGAAAGCCCTCCCCAAATCAGACCGTGTCCCTGGTATTAAAAAAAATACGATGTCTTGATATTAATCCCTCATCTCACGTAGATTTGAATGCAAAAGCAGATACCATTAGGGTCTGATATCTGTTTGGCCCCCTCCTTTATATTTTGGTGAAATTTCAGATAAGCATATATAAAATCCCATCTGTGGCCTCATAATAGCTGTTGTCTCACAACAGAAACGCAAAAGAACCTGAAGGATGGAGATCTTGAATAACTGGTCCTTTCTGAGATGTAGGCAGCTAGTTTTGTGTTAGGAGAAGGCAGTGGCACCCTACTCCAGTACTCTTGCCTGGAAAATCCCATGGATGGAGGAGCCTGGTAGGCTGCAGTCCATGGGGTCGCTGGGAGTCAGACAGGACTGAGCGATTTCACTTTCGCTTTTCACTTTCATGCATTGGAGAAGGAAATGGCAACCTGCTTCAGTGTTCTTGCCTGGAGAATCCCAGGGACCCAGGGACGGGGGAGCCTGGTGGGCTGCCGTCTACAGGGTCACACAGAGTCGGACACGACTGAAGCGACTTAGCAGCAGCAGTTTTGTGTTCGTATCAAATTGACTGTGGTTAAGAGAAACAGACTAAAAGCCCTCCATTACCTTTTCTTTGATTTTCCCACAGAACTTGGAGATTTCAGCAATACCACAGAGCCCTGTGGATGTTCCTCCGACACCTCTAAGAGGTATCTCTCCCTCCCACTTTCATTAGCACACAGACCCCTGGGCCATCACACCAGGCCTCTGACATCTTGGGCCAAATTCAGTCAGTTCCAATGACAGGGATCACTGTTTAGAAATGAAACAATCACCACGAAAGTTCCTACAGTGTTTTTAGAGTGTTTGAAAGACTTTTGTACACATTCTCATTTAATCCTCATGGGTGGGATGGGCAGGGGTTTTTAAACCCAATTTTATGGGTGTAGAAACTGAGGTTCAGATGAGATGTACATCCAGACACCATGCTGTTAAATAGCAGCGGGGGAACTTGAACTTGCTTCCCAGTTCGTTCAGTGGAGAAGAATCCACTTGCCAATGCAGGAGACATGGGTTCGATCCCTGGGTGGGGAAGATCCCCTGGAGAAGGAATGACAACCCACTCCAGTATTCTTGCCTAGGAAATCCCATGGACTGAGGAGCCTGCTGGGCTGCAGTCCATGGGGGCACAAAAGAGAGGGCTTGAACCCAGGTCTTCTGACTTTAAACCTGGTCCTCTTCTCACCACCCCTCCCCACCTTGGTACCCTCAATAAACACAAGCTGCTCTGTGGAACGTGGAAGGATTGAGTTAAGTAAGATAACCACTGGGGTGTGGTTGACACACACATGGTCTGCTCTGTGTCATCTCCTCTGCTTTTTTCAAGGGGGGAGGGGAAATAGTTAAAAACCCGCAGCAAAAGACCCTTAACACACTTCTTATGAAAATAATTTTCCATGTTTGCATCTCTTACATTGCAGTGTCATTCATGAGCCAAACTTCAATTCTGCTGAGCTAATAGCCAAAGAGTTATACCGCGTATTCAGGAAATGCTGGATGCTGGCAGAAGTTCATTATCAGCTGACAGGCTCTCTCGATGCAGCTGGCTCCATAGTAAGTCTCAACAGAATTTGATCTTCAGTTCTTAAATTCTCATTTTGCCTGCTCTCCACATCAGAGGTTTCTGTGTTTCCTTGTATGGCTGCTGGGCGTTAGGGGAGACTCGAAAGGAAGGACGAATCTGATGTTTATTGGGCATTTGTAATGCACCAGGGCCTGTGCTCAGCAATTCATGTCTTAATCCTCACATATCTCCTGTGAGGTAGATGCTATTGTTAATTTAATTTAATTTATTTACTCATTCATTTATGGCTGTGCTGGGTCTTCGTTGCTAGGCACAGGTTTTTCTCTAGTTGTGGTGAGCCGGGGCTAGTGCAAGGGCCTCTCATTGCAGTGGCTTCCCTTGTTGCAGCGCATGGGCTCAGTAGTTACAGCTCACAGGCTTAGTTGCCCTGCGGCATGTGGAATCTTCCCGGACCAGGGATCAAACGCATGTGCCATGCATTGCCAGGTGGATTCTTAACCACTAGACCACCATGGAAGCCCGTTATTTTAAGTTTAAGGTGTTAGTTGCAGACCCTCAGTGGGGCTGGTCAGTGGTAAAGCAGGAGTTGAGCTCCCAGGCTGCCTCATTTGAAAGTCCAGGCTGGTCCCCTTGTGGAGTGCTCTGCCCTCCAAACAGGCAGCTCAGTGCGGGCAGAGGATGGGGTGGCAGAGGCTGTCATCGGGTAGGAGAGAAAGCACACTGGAAGTGCAAGGGAGGCGGTATTCCACGTCATCAGGGGAACCTGGAAAGGCTGAATGGAGATCTCAGGACTTGAGCCAGGTATCAGGCCAGGCAGAACTGTAGCAGGTCAGGTAGGGGTGTATGAAGGGCACTCTTGGCAAAGGAGCAGCTGGAGTAGAAGTGACTGGGAGGTGCCCGGTGCTTCTGGGTTTTGGTTCTTTTGGCTGCGTCATCTTAGTTCCCTGACCAGGGATCGAACCCACGCCCCCTGCGGTAGAAGCACAGAGTCTTCACCACTGGACCACCGGGGAAGTCCCCGTGGTGTTTGTTGAGCAGAGTCATTTAATGTAGTTGGAGAACATGTTTGTGGGTAGTGGGGTATGTTTGGGGGATCGTTCATCTTAATCTTCCTGGGAAATAAGGCTCAAAAGCGGCCAAACTGTGGAGGATGTGGATGGTAATCAGAGAAGTCTTGATTTTAGATGCTAAGAGATAAGTTTCATGGTCAGAGGTGGGGTCTGCACGTGTACAAGCTGGGCAGTGTCTGCAGAGAACAATTCCTGGAGAAGGAGATTCAGATCCACAGTGTCTGTCAGCTCTTGACTAGGCAGGGTGAGGCTTCGGCTTCTGCAAGGCAGGAAGGCATTCCAGTTCACACTGACCTACTTACAGTAATTCGCAGTCTGGAAACAAAAGAACTAACTAAAAATACCGAGCAGAGTGATCTCAGCTGGGTGGCGTCTGAAGCAGTTCTCCTGCAGAGGGTTTTAGACACAGAGACGGCTCTGGCCAGGTTCTGTTATTCACTTAAAGGCAGTTTTTATTTTTGAAGGTAAAGGTTAATGTTGGGAATACATCTGAACATTCTTTTTATTTCAGTTCCTGAAATGTGCTTGTTTAAGTTGCTCCTGAATCCTTTTCTGGGTTATTTATGCAGGTTATAAATGAAGAGCGGGTTCAGAAAGACTTTGAATCCAGCACAGATGTTGTCCAGGAAATTAAACTGAAGTCGAGGATCAGAGGGACTGGAGACTGGGCGCCCCCTAGGTTTCAAATCGTATTTGATATTCATCCACCACTCAAGTAAGTCTAGGTTGCTGCTTGGACCACCAGTCCAGTTAAAACAAAAGTTGTGATGGGTTCCTTCTGTCTCTTCATAGAGATGGGTGAAGGCAAAAAATAAAACACCAAGGGACAAAGGAAAATTTGTTTTAGGAAAAAGAAACTTGGGCACATTTTTCTGAGTTAGCTTTCTTGGCACCCCATATATAGTGGGCTTTTGGTCTCTGTAAGTTTTGACACGTTGAGAACTTAACTATGTTTCCTTAACTATGAACATTACATAACAATTGAAAAGTAAACAGGCTCATATTAAGTGGCTAATGGTGAACCTTAAAAATATCATACAGTAATTTTAAGACTAGACCACTCTATTTTCCAGGGCAATGTGAAATAAAGTCAGTGAATTCATTTTTTTAAAGGAAAATTTCATCTTGAGGAGAGCTCTTACAGTTAAAAAACGTGACAGAATGCAAATGAAAACATCTCTGTTCTCTAAGAAGTAACAAAATTCTAAAAGACAAAGAAATAAGATGGTGCAAAAAGGATATAGATATAGATATATATATATAAATATATACAATAATTTAAAGTAGTGCTGTGCTGAGTTGCTCAGTCATGTCTGACTCTTTGTGACCCCATGGACTGTAGCCTGCCAGGCTCCTCTGTCCATGGAATTTTCCAGGCAAGAATACTGGAGTGGGTTGCCATTTCCTCCTCCAGGGGATCTTCCTGACCCAGGGATGGAACCTGCATCTCCTGCATTGGCAGGTGGGTTCTTTACCACTGAGTCACCTGGGAATCCCATAATTTAAAGTAGTAGTTTAATTTGTTTATTCTGAGAGTATATGACATTGTAGACAAAAGGATATTTTAACCAAATGCATTCTTTTTCATTCCTCTTGGTTGGTATTTAATACAGTGTACAAACTGCAGAGTTATGAAGGGGCTGGCAGTGGTCATTGCCTGTGCCCCACAGAGGTGCCTTATATCCTTTTTTCCTCTTGGGAGAGTATGAGGAAGTTCTCTGGGGCTGCTTAGGGAGAAGAGTTCCCTCTCCAAGCCTTGGGCAGGGTCACTTCCCTTGACGTGGATTGTCTTTCCTCTGGGATTTTTCTGGGTTCTCTCTAAAGCACACATTTTTTACCACGCACACATATTTTTACCATGCATTTTTACCTTGGCCATTTTTCCTGACCTTAAACTGTATTAAAGTGTTACAACTTTCTCCATATTGCCAAATCCCATATGGAATTGTAACACTAACAGTTGAATAGCAAACACTTCAATATTCTATCTTTCACCAAAAATCTTTGACAGCATTGTCTTACAATACCTCATATTCATCTAAATGTCCCTGGATCCATTTGTAAACTTCCCAAGTAAGTTTGGGGATGGTGTCTTATCCCCCTGAACCTCCTCCCATGTATTATATGCTTCTAGTTCTCTCAGGAGAGAGAACTCTGTGATGCCCCATGAGAAGTCTCTAAAGACTCTTTGGTGGAATGGTTATTTGTGATACTGACATCTGCTTTGGTGGTAGCAAGAGCTTTTAAAAGACCCAGAGATTTCAACTGGAAAGCTCTGTTCTTGGGAACGAAAAATTTTATTTCTTTCCCAAATGAAAAAATGATAAAATTAAGCCCTGAAGCTAAGAAGAACATCCTCATGTCAATTTCTTTTCCAATCAGTGAAAAATGCTCTGTTGGCCTTTTTTGAAATATAACTGTTATCATTTTCTGTCCTCAGGAGGGATCTCGTGGTAATAGCCCAAAATTTTTTCTGTGCTGGCTGTGGAACTCCAATAGAACCTAGTAAGTATGGATATTGGGTTGCTTACTTATTAGGCAATGATATTTTTACCTTAAAGCATAAATATTGGTATATTCATTTCTCTCAAGTGCATGCAAGACAATATATAGCAACAAATCTTTTGTTCAACAGTGATTTGATTAATAAGCATATGAATGAAATGTACAAAATTTCATAGCCATACTCTTACATTTTTAAATATCATAAGTAAAAAAGGCCCCCAAATAACCAATTTTAGATTTCCTATTTATCTCTCTATACATCCAAAGAAAGTTGAGCAGTTTGCATCATTATTTTTTTAATGTTTTTTAATTGTCTTGAAAGTCACATAATATAAAACATACTCTTGTTGTTGTTCAGTCACTAAGTCCTGTCCAGCTCTTAGCGACTCCATGGACTGCATTAATGCAATCTTCCCTGTCCTTCACTATCATCCTGAGTTTGCTCAGATTCATGTCCATTGAGTCAGTGATGCTTTCTAACCATCTCATCTGCCACCCTTTTCTCCTTTTACCTTCAATGTTTCCCAGCATCAGGGTCTTTTCCAATGAGTCAGCTCTTCACATCAGGTAGCCAAAGTATTGGAGCTTCAGCATCAGTCCTTCCAGTGAATAGTCAGGGTTGATCTCCTTGCTGTCCAAGGGACTCTCAAGAGTCTTCTACAACACCACAATTCGAAGGCATCAATTCTTCAGCTCTCAGCCTTCTTTATGGTCCAACTCTCACATCCATACATCACTAGTCCATCCACATTAGTCATGTATGGATAAAACATACTATTTTAACCATATTCAACTGTATAGTTCAGTGGCACTAAGTATATTCACACTGTTGTGCAACTCTCACCATCATTCATCTCTCAAACTTTTTACCTTCCTAAACTGAAACTCTGTCCCCATTACACACTGTCCCCATTCCCTCTGCCCACCTCCTATCCCCCAGCCCCTGGCATCTACCAATGTACTTTCTGACTCTATGAATTTGACTTTTCTTGGTACCTCACGTAAGTGCAATCAAATAGTATTTGTCTGCACCTAATGTATATTGTAAGCTGAAGCTGAAACTCCAATACTTTGGCCATCTGATGCAAAGAACTGACTCACTGGAAAAGACCCCGATGCTGGGAAAGATTGAAGGCAGGAGGAGAAAGGGACAACAGAGGATGAGATGGTTGGATGGCGTCACCAACTCAATGGACATGAGTTTGAGCCAGCTCTAGGAGTTGGGAGTTGGTGAAGCACAGGGAAGCCTGGCATGCTGCAGTCCATGGGGTCACAAAGAGTTGGACACAACTGAACTGAATGTATACTGGAATATGTATTTAAGGTTCACTTAATGTATGTCCTACAAATAGACTGTACCTTCTTTTTTGGGGGTTGGAGATTGGGATTGATGTATGTATACAACTATGAATGAAGTACATGACTAGTGAGAACCTAGTGTATAGCACAGAAAGGGGGGACATGCGTTGTTTTTATGAGAGGTGTCCACGATGAGAAGTTGTTATAGTCATTTCATAACACTGCCCTCTCTTTGCTGAAGAGGCCACTGTGACCTTCACTGTGACTGCCCATTACTTTCCAACTCTCATCTCCCAGCTCTTGCCCCATCGGGCGTTGAGCTCAAGCCACATGGCCTCCCTGCTGGTTCTTGAAGGTGACAGGCTCACTCCTGTGAGCATCTGTGCTTTTCTCTCCCTGGAATGCCCTCCCCTGGTCACGCACCCCCCCACCTCCCCCAACCAGGCCCAGTTCCCTTCCTTCCTTCCCATCTGCACTCTCAGGTCTTCCTTGGCTGCCCTATTGAAACTCCACCTCATCACCCTCTTGGCCACAAACACACACATACACTTGATATTCGCCTTCCTTTTTGTTTTTATTCAAGTCCTTATCTCCCTAAAATACTCTTATTGATTTTTCTTACTATTATCTGTCTCTCACTAGATTCTAAGTTCCATGAGGACAGATACATGGTTTGTTTTATTTTAATTGACTGTTATTAAAGTATACTTGCTTTACAATCTTGTGTTACTTTCTGCTGTACAGCACAGTGAATCCGTTATATGTTTACATATATCCCCTCTTTTTTGAATTTCCTTCCCATTTAGGTCACCACAGAGCACTGAATAGAGTTCTCTGGGCTATACAATAGGTTCTCATTAGTTACCTATTATATACGTATTATCAATATGTGGTCTGTGTTATCCATTGCTTTATCTCCTGCTCCTACAAGTATGCCTGGCACACAGTTGGGACTTGAAAGATATTTGTTAAATGATTGGATGGCTTACCTAGGACCTAACCAGACTCCTCTGAGAAAGTTTGAGGGAGTGGCCTGAGGGCCTAGAAAATCAGATTTCACCCAATCAGAAAGGCGAGTTGCCCACTTGAGAGTGGGAATCACTTATTTTGCTGTGAGAGCATCCATAGGTCTGACCTGTGAAAGCCTAGGAAGAGATTTGCTGGAAAGGGTTCCCTTGGCCTTTGATAGGCGTTCTGGGATGGAGTAAGACTTTGAGCATCTCCACCTCAAGAAATAAAAACAAGAAGCATAAGTCCATCTGAACTTCCTTCTACCATGCCTGCCATGGTAGAATGATAGTGCCTGCCATGCATCAGAGTTGGAAGTGATTTTCTTTCAATGACTCATCTTCCCAGCTGAAGTCTAATGGGGACCATATCTCTCTGGTTAACCACTGTATCCTGGTGCCTCAGTAAATACTGAATGTATGAGTTTGAAACTGTGAAGATGTGTGACTATGATTCCACCAACTTTTAAAGTACCTCCCAGAGTTTGTTCAGATGTGAAGATGTAGGTGTGCAATGTTGATTGGAATGTGGTCCTTCCCTCTTGGAGCTTGCTGACAGGATGTCATCAGCCAAGTAAACAACTGGGTGATACTTTCAATGAAAGAGAAAGTCAAGAATGCTATGGTTTTTATAGCCAGGGAACTTAATCCAGGCTTATTGGCTTGGGAGTGAAAAGTTGCCTAAGGAAGTGATTGTCCCCAAAGGAGTGTGTGTGTGTGTGTGTGGAAGTGATTGTCCCCAAAGGAGTGTGTGTGTGTGTGTGTGTGTGTGTGTGTGTGTGTGTGTTTAGGGGATGGGGGTCACCATATATGTTTTTCAGATCTTTACTGGTTATGTTTTCTCTTCCCATGTATTTCCATCCTTTGTGCATTTTTCTGTTTGTTTTTTTTTCCTCATGGATTTATCCAGGAACTCTTTTAGGGTACTACTTTTCAATAGCATACATAGAATGCGTTATCATTTACAAAGCATTTTTCATACCTGTGGTATCACAGAATCCAATTCTGGGCTGTTTTGGTGGCTTCAGGACAATTAGCCTGAAGAGATTCGGGCTTGTCAGAGTCTTCCTGCCAAGTAGGAGGTTGGGTCTGCACGCCCACCAAATCCCCAGACCTTGAATCTCATGTTCTGTTGGCCCCGTGTCAGTTTAAAGGCCCATATTCCAAATCCAGGAGTGCTGGGGGGAGGGTTCTGTTTTCCAACACCCATTCCACAAAAGTGAAGCTCATGACCCTCCGTGACTCAGGGCCTCCAGTGTCTGCTGTTCTCCCCAGCATGGCTTCAGCAGCATGAGGACAGCCATCTTGAGTCTTGACCTTGCGCCGGCGTTGGAGGCGAGGGCGGGGCGCGGGTGGGTTTCCGGCCTCAGGTGACCTGGTGCTCATCGTCCTTTGCACCCCGGCAGAGTTCGTGAAGCGGCTCCGGTACTGCGAATACCTGGGGAAGTACTTCTGCGACTGCTGCCACTCCTACTCGGAGTCCTGCATTCCCGCCCGGATCCTCAGGATGTGGGACTTCCGGAAGTACTACGTCAGCAACTTCTCCAAACGCCTGCTGGACCACATATGGCACGAGCCCATCTTCAACCTGCTGCACGTCAGCCACGGCCTGTACACCAAGGCCAAGGAACTGGACAGAGTGAGGGTGAGCAGCCACCTTTCCTGGGGGAGGGAGTCCAGCGGCCGAAAGGGCCCTGCGGCAGTAAGTGGACGTCTCCCCTGGCTCCGGCGATCCAGACAGACCCTTGAAGGGGTGGACTTACCATACAGCAGCTGGAGCTTATGCTTCAGAGACCTTCTCCTGCTTTGGCTCTTTTCAAAGCCCCTACCCAAATCTTACCTTTATGCCTAGTTTTGTTTGTAACCTAGCTTTTGAATTTTATTATCTTTTAAATGGGGCTTCCCTGCTAGCTCAGTCAGTAATGAATCTGCCTGCATTCCTGGAGACCAGGTTAGATCCCTGGGTCGAGAAGATCCCTTGGAGAAGGAAATGTCAACCCCACTCCAGGATTCTTTCCTGGAAAATCCCAGGGACAGAGGAGCCTAGTGGGCTACAGTCCATGGGGATGCAAGAATTAAACACAACTCAGCGACTCAACCACCACCATCTTTTAAAGAAAAATTGTATGTGTTTAAGGGGTACTACCTGATGACTTGATGTATATATATACACAGTGAAATGATTGATAGTCAAGCTAATTAAGACATCCATCCCCTCACAGGGTTACCTGTGTATGTGATGAGAACACCTGAAACTTACTCTCCTAACAAATTTCCAGTTTTTAATACAGTCTCGTGAATTATAGTCATCATGCTGTACATGAGATCTCTAGACTTATCCTTGTTGTTTAGTTGCTAAGTCGTGTCCAACTCCTTCGCGACCCCATGGTCTTATCCTAGGTAACTGTAACTCTGTGTCCTGGACCAATTATCTCCCCATTTCCCCACCTTCTCAGTCCAGGATCCACCCTTATAGTCTGTGCTTTTATGTACTTGACATTTTTAGATTCCCTGTATAAATGAGATCAGGCAGTTTTTGTCTTTTTGTATCTGACTTCACTCACTTGGCATTATGTCCTCCAGGTACATCCATGGTGTCTCCAATCACAGAATCTCCTTCTTTTGTACATAGTTTGGTGTTTTTTAAAAAGAAGGCCCCCAACATTGTGTAAGCTTTAGAGTCCCCAAGACCTGGGTCCTTCTTGGACCCTCTGTAGATCTCTGGACTCAGTCATGGGCCCCTTTATAGACTGTGCATTATATGCTTTATATATATGCACAGTCAATATGCTTTATAGACTGTGCATTTCAAAGGCTTATTGTCTAGAGTTGTAGCATTTCAAGGTTAGAACTAACATTTAATTTTGACTTATGCATGTCCAGTGTTACTAATCATATTACACTTCCCCCCCTCCCCCCGTTTGGTTTCTCACATTAGGAAATCCAGGAGCAGCTGTTTCATATCAAGAAGCTGTTGAAGACCTGCAGGTTTGCTGAAAGGTACTGCTGCGGGCTGGGCTGGGCTGGGCTATGAATGGGAGGTCTGATAACCTCCACACTCTGTGGTCCGTCTCCACCAGTGCAGAGTGACCGTCTCATGCCTCTCCTTGGCGATGTAGACACTCTTGAACGTTGCTAAACGTTCTTACTCACTACCAGGGAATTTAACACATTAAGAAGAATGGACCAGTATAAGCATAAAACAACCCTAGCCAGTGGACTTTTATTATTATTTTGGGGAAAAAAAAAATGAAAGTGAAAGTCGTTCAGTTGTATCCAACTTTCGTGACCCCATGGACTGTAGCCCACTAGGCTCCTTTGTCCATGGAATTCTCCAGGCCAGCATACTGGAGTGGTAGCCTTTCCCTTCTGCAGGGGATTTAAGTTGTGATAAAATACACATAACATAAATTTTTAAGTGTACAGTTAAGCGGTTAGGTACATTCATGTTGGTAGGCAACCACCATCACCATCCATCCACAGAGCTCTTTTCATTTTGTAAAACTGAAACTCTTTACCCACAGTAGTTCTCCACCCTCTGTTCCAGCCTGTGGGAACCACCATTCTCTGTTCTGTCTCTATGATTTTGACTATTCTAAGTACCTCATATGAGTGGAATCACAGTGTTTATTGTTTTGTGCCTGGGGTTTCATGTAGCATCATGTCTTCAAGCTTCACTCACACTGTGGCCCATGTCAGGATTTCCTTTGAAAGGCGGAGTGATGTTGAGTATTCATACATTGTCTGTATAGTCCATCTTTTGTTGATTGATCCATCTATCTTGGGTTGCTTTCTTTTGGTTTTTGTGACCAGTGCTGCTGTGTTCATGGGTGTACCACTGCCTTTTAAAACACTGTGATAAAGAGGCATGTCAACTTTTATTGGCTGTATAATATTTTTCTGTACTATGATGTGGTATTCATTTAAGTATTGTCCTGTTACTGAACACCTAATACATTTTAAATATCTTTTGTTATCCAAAAAAAAAATATCACACCCAAACACTAAGCTTCAGCTGAATCTCTGACCACGTCCATAGGTATGTCCTGAGGATGAGTTTTTGGAGGCCATGACCATAAAGGCACAGGCATGAATTCATTCAGCAGAGATATTGTTAAGAGGAGGGAAAGTAGCTTACTCAAGGAGTTAGGATTATTTGTTTTAATAGCTGAGCTCATAGTGTTAGTCTCTCAGTTGTGTCCAACTCTTTGTGTCCCCATGGTGCGTCCATGGGAGTCTCCAGGCAAGAATACTGGAATGGTTGCCATTCCCTTCTCCAGGGGATCTTTCTAACTCTGAGATTGAATCAGGGTCTCCTGCATTGCAGGTAGATTCTTTAGCATCTGAGCTACCAGTTGGGATTACAGGTTTTCAAAAAAATTTTGTTCTCTTTTAAAGCTGCTTTCTGTTTCTGATCTTTATTTAATGATGCACTACTTCTGAATTACATTTCTTGGGGAGGAGGTTGTCCTTTATAATCATATGGCCTTGAGCTCTACCACCTGGCTTTGGGGTGAAAAATTAGTTTCTTCTCAGGGCCTCAGTTTTCTCTGTAACATGTAACAACATCCACAGTTCTTACCATCTGCAAAAATGTCTTGAATATCCACTCTGTGCTTCAGATGAAAAAGCCACAGGACACGTGTTCAGAGGAAGTCTGGAGAGGAAGTCAGCACAGAGAGATCTTTGCCAAAGATTTGCCTGTCACTGGTGCACGTGCTCCTGAGGGCATGGGGGAGGGGCAGCACATATTTTTTAAGGGACAAGGTGGGGAGGCAGGCACACAAGGCTTCCTAGGGACAAAGCCAGAGCTTGAAGAGCAAGTCAGAGGGAAAATGAGGGTTCAGGGGCCCTCCGGCCGAGGAAATAGTGTGAGCCAGGACCACCCGTAGCTGGGCAGAGAATTAAACTGGGTTCAGCAGCAGTATCCCTAGAGCATCAAGTTCAGTGTAGGCTTGGGAATGCAGTGCATGGTGATGCTGCTAACTGACATAGGGGGTTCAGAAAGAGCCCGGAGGGCTCGGAGGAGATTACATACAGTTCTGAATGCCCTCGGGGCATCCAAGTGCCTTTAAGCAGCCCGCCCTTTGGTTGTTGCTTAGTTGTGTCCGATTCCTTGTGGGACTGCAGCCCACCGGCTCCTCTGTCCATGAGATTTCCCAGGCAGGAATACTCGAGTGGGTTGCCATTTCCTTCTCCAGGGGATCTTCCCAACTCAGTTGGATGCTTGTGTCTTAATATCAGTGCTGGACCTGAGGTTTGGGAGTCATAGCATCAATAACTCTTCCTGAGATATCCATCAGTCACACTGATGGACTTGAAACTGAGCTGGAGTTGAAGAAAGTGGTCATTATTATCTCAGTACGTGTTGTCAAGACTCAAAAACCAAATTTTAAGTTTTCTTTCACTCAGAGTGTACATGGGCAGCTGTCAGGGACACTTTTCTCATTCAGCTTTTTGAAATCATTATTTACGGAATTTTAACTTTCTGGCTTCCAAGCAAAACTTGCAAAATGTAAAGTAGGGAGTTAACTTGTTCCTACGGCTATTTTTTTTTTTAAGTTGAGTTGAAAAATTTCAGTTTTGAGAGCCAGGAAAAAACAAACCCTTCTCCCCAGTCCCTGGTTCCTGCCCCGACCTGTGTGGGTGGGTTTCTGATTTCCTCTGGTTTTCTCTCCGGAAGCACATTAAAGGAGTTTGAGCAGCTGCCGGGACACTTGACGGAGGCGCTCCACTTGTTCTCCCTGGAGGACATGGTCAAGGTCAAGAAAGGGCTGCTGGCGCCCTTGCTCAAGGACATTCTGAAAGCTTCCCTCGAGCACGTGGCCAGCTGTGAGGTGAGATCTGCTTGCCCCAGCGGGTGTGTCCCTGAGCTGTCCTTTCTGCGGCCGATCCTGGGTGGGCTGTTTTGCACTTAGCTGCTTTACCCTCACAAACTGAGGAAAGTGCCAGCAACACTTTTCATTGCCGTAGTTTAGTCACTAAGTCGTATCCGACTCTTTGCGACCTCATGGACTGTAGCCCCCCAGGCTCCTCTGTCCATGTAATTTTCCAGGCAAAAATACTAGAATGGGTTGCCATTTCCTTCTCCAGGGGATCTTCCTAGTCCATGGATTGAACCCACGTCTCCTGCATTAGCAGGTGGGTTCTTTACCACTGAGCCCCCAGGGAAGCCCCTGCACTACTTACAGATGAGTGAAATGAGGTTCAGAGCTGTTCAGTACCAGACCAAGAGTGTCCTGCTGGTATGCAAGCCTGGGCCAAGCGACTGGTTGTCTGAGCACCCAGCCCGGTGCGTGGTCTCCCTCCATTCTCGTCTGCTCTGGTGTGCCAAGTGCAGCCACATAGACTCAGGATCCAGTGGGACAGGAGCTCTGTGTCTTCACGGACTGATGAATTGCAGGGGAGCTCCCAGAAATAACATGAAATCATTTAAGAACACATGTTTAAAATCATGATCTTTCTCTGGTGCCTCAAACTACCCTGATGCAGTTGTCCAGACAAAACGGACGCACATTCATTGCTCTGACCCATCCACTGTGGCAGGAGATAGTATTCTGTTCCTTCTAGAGGCTGGAGTCACAGACACTTAAAAAATGATGTTTTTGAAACTGTATCATTAGAACTCTTGCATAGTGAGAGGAGTTTACCATCTTGGCTTATAGAATACCAAACTGAAATTTTTCTTTCATTTGACATAGACAGGTTTTTTAATTGTTACTTGTATCCATGACATTTGGTGGCCTTCTGCAAATATGATCTGTTGCTTAGGCCTATCTTTTGTCCTGTGCAGAATGTTTCATTTTGACTTCTATGAAAATTGCAATTCACAGATTTATATAAACCTTTTAAATGCAGAAACGTGTTACTTCCACAACCAATTTAGGGGATTTTAGAATAAGAACTTTTAATACCTGGGGTGGAGGACTGTGGAAATCTGGTGTTTATAGAGTTCTGTGAAAGTGGAACTCAGTTTCTCCATCAGGAGAAATGTTAGCCATGAAGACTAACTTTTGACTCCTATTCTTACAGCTATGTCAAGGAAAGGGCTTCATTTGTGAATTTTGCCGGAGTACAGCTGTCATTTTCCCATTTCAGACTGCAACGTGTAGAAGATGTTCAGGTATCTTAATACCATAATACTGTACGCTTAATAGCAGTATAATAACATAAGCGCAAAGTTTGTTAGCTTAAGCTTGAAACTGAAAGTCGCTCAGTCGTGTCCAACTCTTTGGGACCCCATCAAACTCAGGTCTCCTGCATTGCAGGCGGAGTCTTTACCAACTGAGCTATCAAGCTTAATAACAGCTTAATAACTAAAGCATAGTGTGATTTCCTTAAGGTATAATGATCTAGTGTGTGCTTCTCTGTTGAATTGGAGCTGGTAAAGTTTTGGATGCACAGGGAGGAGGTGTGAGTGGGGCAGGGATAAAGGATGATGTCTCAGGCAACAGAGTTCAGAGGTAGGAGGTGGCCCTGCTTGACCTGTCCCCCACTTCTTCTACATCAGGGCAAGTTACAGCTGCACCTGTTTTGTAATTGAACAGTCAACCCCAAGTTCACTGCAGGGGTCCCCAACCTCTGGGATCTAATGCCTGATGATCTGAGGTGGAGCTGACCTAATAATAATAGAAATAAAATGCACAAAAAATGTAATGCACTTGAATCATCCCAAAACCATCCCCCACCCTGACCCATGGAAAAATTATCTTCCACAAAACTGGTCCCTGGTGCCAAAAGTTTGCAAACCGCTGCCCTGGGGTTTGTTCTCAGGCTCCACACCCACGAGGGTATGAAGGCAGCAGGACTGGGCCAAGGAAGAAGTTGAAAATGGTATGGTTGTCATGAAGGCTCAGTGCATCTCTCAGGGAATTCTAGAGCTGGGGTGGATTTTCACCATTTTCCCAAATTAAGGACAGAGAGCCAGCCAGGCCTTTAAACCTCATATTGACCAGTCACTGGATATGGTCTGGGACCAGCAAGGGGGCATAACCTTGATAGAGGCAGCTCTCTTTAGTTAGGGTCATTTCTAGAGAAGGGATGTCACCTCCTGAGCCATCAGCCACCAGCTCGCCCGGCACCCATGGTGGATGGTCTTTGAGCAGATCTGGGAGGCACTGCAGTCCACTACCCAGGCTCTTTGGGCCGGTTTCACTGGTCCTCATGGCCTTGTTGTTGTTTTTGTTTAGTTGCTAAGTTGTATCTGAGTCTTTGTGACGTCATGGACTGTAGCCTACCTCTGTCTATGGGATTCCCCAAGCAAGAATATAGAGCAGGTTGCTATTTCCTTCTTCAGGGTATCTTCCCGACCCAGGGATGGAACCCGTGTCTCTTGCAAGTGGATTGCAAGTGGATTCTTTACCACTGACCTACCAGGGAGGCCCATCCTCATGATCTACTGGAGACAAATCCTCTTGTCTTCAAGGGACCTCTTGGCTTTAGGTCCTCTTTCCCCAGGCTGGGGATGAGTGTCTGTTACATATTTGAGAAACCAGCTACCCATTTGCTGACGGCTCTCCTCCTTGCTTGCAGCGTGCAGAGCTTGCTTTCACAAGCAGTGCTTCCAGTCCTCCAAGTGCCCCCGGTGTGCGAGGATCACAGCGAGGAGAAGACTTCTGGAAAGTCTACCCTCCGCAGCAACATGATGTACTTGACTATATCGAGAAAGACCATGCAACATGCCTTACGATCACATCGCTTGTGTCTCCTGTTGATAACATTGTTTGACTATTGTCTATTAAGAAAAAAGATGACCAATATTCTCTTTATTATATATATTTAATATTTTTGGAAACTTCGGATCTTTGTTATTAAGAGTAGAGTTGTTACTGGTGCCAAAGAATGCTCAAACTACCGCACAATTGCACTCATCTCACATGCTAGTGAAGTAATGCTCAGAATTCTCCAAGCCAGGCTTCAGCAATATGTAAACCATGGACCATGAATGTTTCAAGCATGGACCAGATGTTTAAGCTGGTTTTAGAAAAGGCAGAGGAACCAGAGATCAAATTGCCAACATCTGTTGGATTGTTGAAAAAGCAAGAGAGTTCCAGAAAAACATCTATTTCTGCTTTATTGACTATGCCAAAGCCTTGGACTGTGTGGATCACAATAAACTGTGGAAAATTCTGAAAGAGATGGGAATCCCAGACCTCCTGACCTGCCTCCTGAGAAATCTGTATGCAGGTCAGGAAGCAACAGTTAGAACTGGACATGGTACAACAGACTGGGTCCAAATAGAAAAAGGAGTAAGTACGTCAAGGCTGTATATTGTCACCCTGCTTATTTAACTTATATGCAGAGTACATCAGGAGAAACGCTGGGCTGGATGAAGTGCAAGCTGGAATCAAGATTGCTGAGAGAAATATCATAACCTCAGATATGCAGATGACACCACCCTTATGGCAGAAAGTGAAGAACTAAAGAGCCTCTTGATGAAAGTGAAAGTGGAGAGTGAAAAAGTTGGCTTAAAGCTCAACATTCAGAAAACGAAGATCATGGCATCTGGTCCCATCACTTCATGGCAAATAGATGGGGAAACAGTGGCTGACTTTATTTTTCTGGGCTCCAAAATCACTGCAGATGGTGATTGCAGCCATGAAATTAAAAGATGCTTACTCCTTGGAAGGAAAGTTATGACCAACCTGGACAGCATATTGAAAAGCAGAGACGTTACTGTGTCAACAAAGGTCTGTCTACTCAAGACAGACTATGCCAAAGCCAAAGCCAAAAAGACTATGGCTTTTCCAGTGGTCATGTATGGATGTGAGAGTTGGACTATAAAGAAAGCTGAGCGCTGAAGAATTGATGCTTTTGAACTGTGGTGTTGGAGAAGACTCTTGAGAGTCCCTTGGACTGCAAGGAGATCCAACCAGTCCATCCTAAAGGAAATCAGTCCTGAATATTCATTGGAAGGACTGATGCTGAAGCTGAAACTCCAATACTTTGGCTGCCTGATGTGAAGAGCTGACTCATTTGAAAAGACCCTGATGCTGGGAAAGATTGAGGGCAGGAGAAGGGGACGACAGAGGATAAGATGGTTGGATGGCATCACTGACTCAATGGACATGGGTTTGGGTGGACTCCAGGAGTTGGTAATGGACAGGGAGGCCTGCTGTGCTGTGGTTCATGGGGTCGCAAAGAGTCGAACACAACTGAGCGACTGAACTGACCTGAACTGTTACTGGTGATTTTGTTTACAAATGTTCAATGTTTTTGCTGCTACTGGTGTTTTTTTTAAGGGTTTTTTGATACTTCTTAAATTGTATTTAAATGGTTGTATTTAGCTAATGGTGGAGCCTGTTTTTTATGAATTATAACTGACAAGGTGAATTACTCAGTTCCTATTCCTATAAAGCTTGTTTTGTGAAAGGAATTGTTACTTTCAATGAACAAAAACTGAAAACAAAAATCTGTATTCTCTGGCTTTGTTTCTGGCCTAAATTCAATTTTGTAACTGTATCATAGAGACTTTACTTCTTCCAGGGTTTGTGTCCGGGGTATGCTTTACTTTTGCAGTTACATGTATGTATGGATGAGTTTTGAGTTTCTTGAACAGAGCATGGAGGTGCTATTTGAAGTACTTGCCTCTAGATGGCGCCCTTCAAAGGGCACAAATCAAACCTCTTGTCAACTCTATTCCACAAAGTCAGAGGATGTGTGGGTGACTAGAACTTTATCCCTGCCTTTCAGAACTTCGTCTTGCAGATATAAAATTGAACATAAAGTAGTTGAAAACGTAAATAAGCTATTTATGTCTTCAAATACAGGGGAAATGCTGTTAATGAACAATGTGATGCTAGTAATAACTACAATCACAGACATTCCATTAACAAGGTTCGGTGAATCACTGAACCTTTATGAATCCCTTTTTCCTATTATTTCTTTTTTTTAAATTTTATTTTATTTTTAAACTTTACAATATTGTATTAGTTTTGCCAAATATCGAAATGAATCCGCCACAGGTATACCTGTGTTTCCCATCCTGAACCCTCCTCCCTCCTCCCTCCCCATACCCTCCCTCTGGGTCGTCCCAGTGCACCAGCCCCAAGCATCCAGTATCGTGCATCGAACCTGGACTGGCGACTCGTTTCATACACGATATTACACATGTTTCTATGCCATTCTCCCAAATCTCCCACCCTCTCCCTCTCCCACAGAGTCCATAAGACTGATCTATACATCAGTGTCTCTTTTGCTGTCTCGTACTCCTATTATTTCTTATATTTGCATGCTTTCTTGAAACATGTGAGCTTGTTTTTTCTTCCACCTCCTATATACTTTATCCTGCTTGAGAAAGAGCCCTGGGGCTGGGTCCCTTCTCAGCACATCTTTAGTTTGGAATGTGGTGTCATATCCCCGGGATTCCCATGCCCTGAGGAAACCTGCTCGGAATGAGCCTGTCAAACATCACGGCCGGCAGTAAAGTGGGACAGGCGGTTCCCCCCACCACCACCCCCCCGAGTCCTGTGTGTGTGTTTCATTCAGTGGGTTAATGTTGTTGTTTAGTCACTAAGTCATGTCTGACTCTTTGTGACCCCATGGACTGTAGCCCACCAGCCTCTGCTGTCCATGGGATTCTCCAGGCAAGAATACTGGCGTGGGTTGCCATTTCCTCCTCTAGAGGAGCTTCTTGACCCAGGGATGGAAGCCCCATCTCCTGCATTGGCAGGTAGATTCCTTACTGCAAAGCCACCGGGATAGTCCTGGGGTGAAATTGAATCCATGCAAGAAATGAGTGTCTCCTATGAAACGGGTATTCTCTCATTCTGTCCATGTTTTCTTGTCTCAGGTACCTCTGCCAAAACAGGGCCCCTTTTCATTATTTAAGCTGGGTCTTTTTTAAATAGAAATTTAGGCACATAGATGGACAGGGAAGCCTGACGTGCTGCAGTCCATGG
Source organism: Bos indicus x Bos taurus (assembly GCF_003369695.1). NCBI lineage: Eukaryota > Metazoa > Chordata > Mammalia > Artiodactyla > Bovidae > Bos > Bos indicus x Bos taurus. Next base: position 16,179,642 of record NC_040087.1, on the reverse strand, counting down.
GGTTGCAGAGTCAGACACGACTGAGCAACTGAACTGAGGATAAGTGAGATGAGATTTAAGACAATGTTTTATTCCTTTAAAATATTTTATTTATTTATTTGGCTGTGCTGGGTCTTAACTGTGGCATGTGGGATCTAGTTCCCTGAGCAGGGATGGAACCCAGGCACCCTGCATTGGGAGCGAGGCGTCTTAGCCACTGGACCACCAGGGAAGTTCTGATAATCTTTTAGTCTTACCCATAGCTTACATTCCCTCTTAGGAACTCAGAGTCCGAGGGACATGTTGATATTCCTGAGAACAGCTCCACAAGGTTCCTGTCATTATCTCCTCTTTGCAGGTGAGCACACTGGGACTTAGAGAAGAGAAATAACTTCCCTAGGTTCCCGCAGGTAGCGTATTCTGCCTGCCTCCAAAGACTGTCACAGCCTCCACTTCTTCCGTGGTCTCTTTTGGAAATGATAACAAAGACACCTTTAACTTGTAAGAGCTGGTCACCCCCAAGTTGGTGGCATCGTGCCGAGGGCATTCTCGCATCCTTCCCTTGTGTGTATTTGCGCGAGTTGCTGTGGCTCACGCGTTGCATGAAGGGCTCTGTGTTCAGGCTGCCATGTCTGTGAGGCACTGGTGAGTGTGTGGGTCTGTGTGAGTATGTATTCGTGCTTGCGCACGGGTGTGTGACACATCTTTTGTTGAGGAAGAGTGCACAGGAGCTACCCAGGAAGTGATACTTGTGAATTTTTGTTTTGAGGAAGAATGCAGCCATTGGAATAGCCAGTGTACACATCTGACTGGACTGTGGTTCCTCCCAGCCATGGTAATAGAGGCTCTGTCTCACTCAGGTGCCTGCTGGAACAGAGAAGCGGCCTGAGCTCACGTGCAGCATCTTGGGGGGAAGTAATCAGCTGTGACTTTTGTTGTTGTTTGGTTTGTAAGTTGTGTCTGTCTTTTGCAACCCCATGGACTGTAGCCCACCAGGCTCCTCTGTCCATGGGGTTTTCCAGGAAGAATACTGGAGCCGGTTGCCATTTCCTCCTCCAGGGGATCTTTCCAACCCAGGGATTGAACCTGAGTCTCTTGGGTCTCATGCATTGGCAGGCGGATTCTTTACCACTGAGCCACCTGAGAGGCCCTTGTTGTCACATAGATTGCTCTTTAATAGGATTTACTCCTTGCCTGGTTTGCCCATGTGATTCTTCCTCGATTGCCGGAAGGAAGATGAAGACCTGGCATTTCTCATCAGACCATGGTCCACTGTGGGGCACCGAGATGCAGAACCCGGATCCCAGTGATTAACTTTGTGCCTTTGTATTCTTCACTTGGAAAATCCCAGTAACATATGCTTTACAGTCCGATGCTCTGCAGGTAGGGAGTTATACCAAGGCACATGGGGTGAGGAGGGCGAGCCATCCCAAAGATGTTCTGCTGTGTTGACTTGGGTGAGAATCATTGGCTGAAACTACGGATCAAATCCCACATCTGTGCTTCCTACCCAAGTGACTCTGACCACACTACATCCATGACCTGAGTTGTTTGGAAATAAGGGGATGGTAACAGTGTGTAGTTGATATGAGGATCTGACATGAAAACAAATCACCCAGCAGAGGGCTGACTGACCCCAGGCGGGAGCGTGGAGGCAGGAACCCAGCTGGATGAGGGTCGTGGTGGACCTGGGGCGCGAGGCCCCTGGAGGGCCTGGCAGAGGCCTAACATGATGCAGAGAAGAGCTCAGGACTGGCTTCAGCTCTGTGATTAATCTCTGGGATCCCTCTGCATTGGAGAACTGCCCCTTCGTGTGTGAGGAAGCGGGGAAGTGTGTTTCTCAGTTTAGGCTGAGGTTTTCCAGCTGTGTTTGCACTCTGCCTCCCACAGCACCACTCATGAATACACTGCTTGAGTTTCTGGTGAAGTGAAAAAGAGAACTCTGCTTCTCCTTCCCAAACCAGTTGGGGAATTATTTCAATAGAGAGGTCCTTAAATGTTTGTTTTGAGGAAACATCTCACAAGGATGTTGACAATGAGGCGTTGCAGTGCTCCCCCACATTCCGCTTTGGAGAAGACCTTGAGAAGTCTCGTGATGGAGGCTTCCTGATGTGGCATCTGGCTGGCCTGAAACCCACTGCACCATGGTGACTGGGACTGAAGTTCCCAACTCTCTCCTGACACGCTCACAACGTGCCCCTCGGTGAGAAGAGGAAGCCGGTTGCAAGAGTCTGGGATACGTGGAGTCACCAGCCCCGCCGTCTGGGGCCCTGGGCCTGTAAAGCCTTCCTGCCACACCCAGGCAGGGACAGAAAAGCTTCTAACTGCTCACTGGGAAGAGGCCCCTTCTCCACCTGCCTGAAGTGAAGTGAAGGGTCCAACTCTTTGTGACCCTATGGACTGTAGCCTGCCAGGCTCCTCTGTCCATGGGATTCTCCAGCAAGAATACTGGAGTGGTAACCATTCCCTCCCTCAGTGGATCTTCCCAACCCAGGGATCGAACCCAGGTCTCCCACATTGCAGGTGGATTCTTTACCAGCTGAGCCACCAGAGAAGCCCAAGAATACTGGAATGGGTGCCCTTCTCCAGGGGATCTTCCAGACCCAGGAATTGAACTGGGGTCTGCTGCATTGCAGGAGAAGTCTTTACCAGCTGAGCCACCTCCCTTCCCCCACTCTGTTGTTCTCGCCTGCAGTCTCATTCACTTAAATAAGTTTCAATATTAAAGGGAACTGCTGTATAGCACCGGGAGCTCAGTTCCATGCTCCGTGGTGACCTAGAGGAGTAGGGGCACGTAGGAGGGAGGGGGTTCTCAGACGGGGGGGATATGTGTATACATCCAGCTAATTCACTTCATTGTGCAACAGAAACTAACACCACATTGTAAAGTAACTATACCCCAATTAAAAAAAAAAAATGAAGCCATTCCATTGGCCACTTGTTGAGTGGGTGCTGTTGCCAGGCAGATAAAGGTGACTTTGGGAAAGGGCTGGACTCCAGACTCCAGTTACCCGGATCTGAACTCCTTCCCCTGAACTCCGTTCATTACGGGCCCAAGGAAGGATCAAACAAGAGTACCTTGTCTTCCCACTAAAAGGGGGAGACCCTGGGGATAGCTTTTCAATCAAAAGTCAACAGAAGATGGCTTATTAGTAGCTGGTGGACAATCTTCATTATATTAAGGGAATGGACAATGGCTCCCATTAACCATGGGCCTATAAAACACAAAAGGAAAGATGTGTTTACAGCTTGCAGCATGTCCACCAATATCTGCTCTTCTCCTAGGTACACCGTCCTAGCCTCGTGCGTCTGGTTGAGCCAATGCAGCCAAAGAGGGACCAGTGAAGTTCAAGTAGAGGTAATGCCACTACTTCCGGTCTGGCCTTGAAACATCCTGCCTTTCCTTCCACTCCTCTGTGCCCTGAGACCCATCTCTGACATTTAGCCTGAGAGGAGAGGGCTAATCTGGATCTGGAGTGTTTGTTTTCATACATGTGGATTGGTGATAGCTGTGAGGAACCCAGGCAGTGGGCAACTGGATAAGGATGTAAGAGGAACAGGTCAGGCTGTGGGGGAAGGGTGGCTGTGGCCCCCAGCCTTCCCTGAGTTTAGTCCAGTTCCTTTAACAAGGTTCTCTGGTGTTCCAGCTAGACCCCCTGTCCCAAGGATCTCAGCCTCACATGGACACAAGCTGAACTCACCTACTTATGACTATGCCCTTAGTCTTCCCAACTTTACTAAATTATGCTAACAGGTGAACGTGTCCTCCCAGTTCTGTACCACCTTCAGAACTGGGGGCAGGTGAGGACTTCAAATGATAATTCTTTCTACCCATGGCTTTGTCTGTGTTAACAGCACTAGAGCCTTAGATGTCTGGAGAAAGGAAGAAAAGGAATACTCATTGTGCATCTGTTATGTAGTAGAAGTAGGGGCTTCCCAGTAGCTGGGCTCAGCTGTGCAGAATCCACCTGCCAATGCAGGAGACACAGGAGACATGGGTTCGATTCCTGGTTTGGAAGATCACGGAGTAGGAAATGGCAACCTACTCCAGTATTCATGCCTGGAGAATCCCATGGACAAAGGAGCCTGGTGAGCTACAGTCCATGGGGTTGCGAAGAGTCAGACATGCTGCACAACTGAGCACACACTGCAGTAGAGACTGAGATTTTCATTTTAAAATGAATGGCCAGAAATTCTCTCTGGCGAAATGACTTTGATTCTGGGCCATAAATAACAAAAAGTAGACAGGCGTGCAAATGTCTGTGGCCTGAGCTTTCCAGGAAGAATGGCAAATGCCAAGGTCCAAATATGCCTGCTCTGTCCCCAAACCAGATCATGACTGGAGCAGCCTAGGCAGTGGTTAGAGAGCAGTCAGGAGCTAAATCTCCTAAGGCTGCAGAGGCCATGGGAACAAGTCCAGATTTAAATCTGTATGAACCTGGAGCCCATTGGAGGATATATGAAGGGGAATAGCATGCTCTTTGTTGTTCAGTTGCTAAATCATGTCCGACTCTTTGTGACCCCATGGACTAGAGCACACCAGGCCTCCCTGTCCCTCACCATCTCCCAGAGTTTGCCCAAGTTCATACCCATTGAGTCGGTGATGCCCTCCAACCATCTCATCCTCTGTTGTCCCCTTCTCCTCCTGCCTTCAGTCTTTCCCAGCATCAGGATCTTTTCCAGTGAGTCGACTCTTCACATCAGGTGGCCAGAGTATTGGAACTTCAGCTTCAGCATGCTCTGGTCTACATTTAAAAGTGATCACTTCAGAGAAGGGTGTGTTTAGGGGAAGACACAGTGGCTGGGTGATCATTTGGAGACCATCCAGGTTCAGGGAAGGGCTAAACCTGCAGTGGCAGCAGTGGGGTTGAAAGAAGCTGATGGGTCTGTTGTCCAGACATCACTTTAAGACTTCAGAGTATACCTGTGCTCACTCGTGAGAAGAAATGCAGTAACACAATTGTGTCTTTGGCCATGACCACAGCTAGGCAGCGACTCAACACTTAAGGAGAGTGATTGAAATTGATCATCTCCTCTCTCCCTTCTTTGTTTTTATGACTGTTAACATTGTTTTAGGAAACAGAAAAAAGTATCAGCCCATCTCTACAGCAGATGGCAGTCTTGCTTGGAGTTTGAGCCTTAATGATGCATGTGCGTATCAAAGCTACCAAAATCCACAGTACTTCAAGCCTGATTTGGTGTCTCCATGGGAAGAGAAGCAGCTAATCAATAATTATCATTATCTAGAAAATCACCCTTTAGGAAGGTGGTCGATGGGAGTATAAACATGTCATTTTCACTAAGGATAACATGTCACCTTTTTATAAGGAAGAGTTGGTTTTTCCTGCCTTTCCAGTCATTACAAAGCAACACACCGCACCAGGAGTGTTTCCTGGTAAATCTTCACTGTCATTATCTCTTTAAAGGTGGGGCTCCCAGGGCCGTTTTAGAGCTGGGGTGTAGGGTATGGGTGCCGGACAGCACAGAGGTTCAGAGCCTCAGACCTCTTGGGTTTCAAAGCTGGCTCTTACTAGTCTGTGACCTTGTGCAAGTTATGTAAGGCTTATGTCTCAGTTTCCTCATCTGTAAAATGAACATAACAGCAGCATCTGCCATGTGGGGTTGTTGTAAAGATTAAATGAGTAGTAAGTGTGAAATATGGGCTTCCCTGGTGGTAAAGAATCTGCCTCCCAGTGCAGGAAATGTGGGGTTCAATGTTCAATCCCTGATCCAGGAAGATCCCCTGGAGAAGGAAATGGCAACCCACTCCAGTATTCTTGCCTGGAGAATCCCATGGACAGAGGAGCCTGGCAGGCTACAGTCTATGGGGTCGCGAGAGAGTCAGACACAGCTTAGCAACTGAACAACAGCAAGTGTAAAGCATGTAAAACAGTACTGGCCGCGTGGAGGTGACAGCATGAAGTGAGTGACGGTGAATGTTGTCGATACAGCGTATATGCATTTCAGGGGTGGGAACAGCTTTGCAGTGCACCGAACTGCTCATCACCCCAAGCCAGGGACAGCTGACCACAGAAACTTCCTCTCCCCCAAGGAGAATCTAGGTGGTAGAAACCTCAAGTTGGAGTGGACGGAGAGGCATGAGGTGTGTCTCTGCTTTTAGAATGGACTACACACCGAACTCGTGGAGAGGCAGTGCTCAGTTGCTCAGTTGTGTCTGAACTCTTTGCAGCCCCATGGATGGTAGTCCACCTGGCTCCTCTGTCCATGGAATTTTGTCCATGGAATTTTGTCCATGGAATTCAGGCAAGAATTCTGGAGTGGGTTGCCACTTCTACTCCAGGGAATCTTCCTGACCCAGGGATCAAACCCTCCTCTCCTGCATTAGCAGGTGGATACTTTACCACTAGCGCCACCTGTGGAGAGGCAGAGTAAAACCTAAATTTGTACCTGGTCCAACCTCCCGCTCCTGTGAAGTTCTGGTCTCAGAAAGCACAGTGGCGCCCCCTCTGCCAAAGTCCCCTGACTCCCCTGCCATCTATACCCCAGTCCTAACTGCACATTCAAATCAGCCTCAGTAAATGGAAATCTGCCCCCATTCCAAAGGTTCTGCAGGGAAAGAAAGCGTGAGATGCAAACTTTGCCCCAACACTACCACTGCCACAAAATCCATGAGGAGAAGGGACTATTGGAGAATTCAGTAAGGAAAAGGACTCTTTCTGAACTTAGCCTTTTTCTTTTGTTTGAAAAACAGAAATTCATTACGGTAGGACTTTTACCATAGGGTCAACCATGAGCTGGTCTGTCCTTCAGTGAGTGTCCAAATGCTCTGGGTCCATAAGCTGCTTCAATAGGAGAGGGAAAGACGTGTCCAGTATTGTGTAGCTGTGAAGCAGCACCAGTGAAAAGATAGCGCTTCACAGAGCTGAGTTAGGGCTGTCCCCTGATCCCATCCCCAGCCCATACTGCCAGCATCACCTAAGAGAAGCTAGGCTAGTCTTGAAGCCCAAAGAACCAGGGTTTACTTGGAGCCTTAGTTTTCACACACATCACTCAAGTTACATGATGGACATAAGCGAGTCACCTCACTTCCCCAGGCCTTCATTTCCTCTCCCATAAACTGAGCATAAACGAACCAAGTCAGTGTTTCCAGAAGTGAATTCCCTGGAACATTAGTCCTTTGAGTTGCTCCATGAAGAAAAGAGTTCTATGGTCTAAAGCAGTAGTTTCAGTCTTGTCCCTCTGGAAACAGCTGGCCGTGTCTGGAGAGAATTTTTTTTTTAATTAAAATTTTTTTTAATTTATTTTATTTTTTGGCCACACCACACGGCATGTGAAATCTTTGTTCCTCAAACAGGAATCGAACGCACACCCCCTTGCAGTGGAAGAATGTTTTCCTATCCACTGGACTGCCTGGAAAGTCCCTGGAGATAACTTTGGTTATCAGGACTTGGGAATGGGGGCTGTCCTGGCATAGAAGCCAGGGATGAAGCCAGGAATGCTGCTAACTATCTCTCAATGCATAGAACAGTCCCCACAACAAAGAATTATCTGGCCCAGAGTGTTATAAGGTTGAGGAACGAAGATATAATGAGCGTGCTCCCTCGCCCTGTGGTGACCCCACGGAGTGGGTTGCCATTTCCTCCTCCAAAGATATAATGAGAAGCCCTGATCTGATGAGTTTGAGATTTATGGAGCACATCCCATCACTTTCTTTATCCACATATATTAGTGCAATGAAGACAGAAAGTGTTAGTCGCTCAGTCATGTTCAACTCTTTTGCAACCCCATGGGCTGTTGCCCGCCAGGGTCCTCCATCCTTTGAATTCTCCAGGCAAGAATACTGGGGAGTGGGTTACCATTTCCTTCTCCAGGGGATCTTCCCGACCCAGGGATCGAACCTAGGTCTCCTGCATTGGCAGGCGGATTCTTTACCATCTGAGCCACCAGGGAAGCCCTTGAAGACACAAGTGTCACCATAATTTTTTTTTCACCCCGTGTTTCATTTGATCACGGAATATTCTGCTTTCCCACCCCCACCATCACATACCCACAACCTTATTATCCTCATGCAGAATGCCCTCCAGATAATGGGCCACTGGGGGAAAGGCTGGCAAGACTATCTCCAACGTGGTTTTCCATTTTCAAAAACATCTGAAGGAATTTTCCTCTGATGAGGCCTCCGAGGCCTCACGCTGAGTCGTGAGGACAGCTCTTGAAATCCTCCTCCGTGAGTTGGGTCCCTCTGTGCCCTGTGTGCTGCGTGACTGGACTGCTGGCTTCAGCCCTGGGTTCCTCGGTTTCCTCTGCTCCAAGAGGAAGTAACATCACCACCACCGGGCAAGGGTGCCGTGTGGTTACCGCAGGGAACAGGTGTTGACATCCGTAGACCAGCGCCCTCGCTCAGTGAGCTCTCAGGTCAGCTTCACCCATTATCTTTAAATTTTGTTCATTTCCTCAAGGCGCTGAGATGTCAGATCTGCCCACAAGAGGGCGCGAGGCACACGGTTTTTGCCTCAAAGCGTTTTCAAATCCATTTGGAAGGCCCTGCAGGCAGTTTTGCCAGAATGCACCTCCTCGGTCAGATTTCTCCTGAACGACTGAACCGCGGACTTCAGAGCTGGAAGTGTGTGTGTCAGTCACTCACTCATTGTCCGACTCTTTTCGACCCCATGGACTCTCCAGGTTCCTCTGTCCATGGGATTCTCATGGCGAGAATTACTGGAGTGGGTAGCCATTTCCTTTTTCAGGGGATCTTCTCAACCCAGGGATCAAACCCACGTCTCTTGCATGGCAGGCAGATTCTTTACTGCCTGAGCCAGAAGAGACCCTGCAAAGGATGGGATGCGACCATCAGATTTTGCAGTTAACAGCCACAGAAGGCTAACTGTGAAGCTGGTGAGAGTGACTTGCAAAACCAACAGAGTGGCAGGGAACCGACTCCAGGAACATTCTCTGTGGAGTTGGATGGCCTGGCAGAAACAGTGTTTCTGGAAGGAAAAAAATAATGCATCAAGTGAGTTAACAGCAATGTGAAGCTGAAATGAAAGGATGCTGCTGGTGCGTGACTGTGTGTGTATGTGAGACAGATGTCGAAAAAAAGAGAGAGGAAAGAAAACACCAGATTCTGTACTGTTCCTTTCCTCTGGACCAGCTTGGTGGTGGTTTAGTCACTCAGTCATGTTCGACTTTTGCGACCTCATGGATTGTAGCCCACCAGGCTCCTCTGTCCATGGGATTCTCCAGGCAGGAATACTGGAGTGGGTTGTTACTTCCTTCTCCAGGGGATCTTCCCAACCCAGGGATCAAACCTGCGTCTCCTGTATCGCATGCAGATTCTTTACCACTGAGCCTTTTGGAGGACTGAAGTATTCAAGACTACATTTGACAGACTGAGCCCACACCCACAGCCCCTTTAAGGGACATCGTTCCACCCACCCCGCTGGGGTTCAGACACCCATATTTTGTCCTTCTCTCTCCTCTCCAGCCACACCTGACCCTAGGTGTCCAACCCTTCAACTGGCTGGGACCTGTGGTTCATTGCCTGGTGGGGTGGTTGAACTGGGTCCCTTGTTCCCTGAGATGTAAGTTATCAAAAGATAGAGGTGATGAGGGGTGGGAGTTCCAGGTGACAAGTCACAAGGTGGAAAGGGACAAGGGTGGCCTGAGTGACCACACCAGGCCAGAGGGTGAGGGGAGAGGATGGAGGTGTCCCAGAGCAGTACACACACCCCGAGAAGCCAAAGTGCTGTGAGAGGGGATGAAACCGCACGCCAGGGGAGGGCTAAAGGAGAGGGAGGGTTACTGCAACGTTCTGTCCTCCGTGTTTTTTCAAAGCAAATTGTTTGGGTCTTTAGGCTGCCCTGATAGGTTAGTGGTAAAGAATCCGCCTGCAATGCAGGAGACACAGGAGACGGGGGTTCGATCCCTGGGTTGGGAAGATCCCCTGGAGGAGGAAATGGCAACCCACTCCAGGATTCTTGCCTGGAGAATCCCATGGACAGAGGAGCCTCGTAGGCTACAGTCCATGGGGCTGCAAAGAGTCGGACACGACTGAGGGACTGAGCACACACAAACTAGTTTCCTACAATTAAGTTGCTTAGTGAAGATGAAGTTTTGAAGGCACTGTCAGATTGGAAATCTTATGACAAAAGCGACTCTGACGGTGTGTTTATAGAGTGAAATCATATTGCAGGGGAGCCTGTGGGTGTGTGCGGGCTCAGGGGGCACAGCCTTCCTCCCCTCCGCCTCCTCCCCCTCCCTCCCCTCCCCCACCCCTTCCTCTTTCCTCTTTCTCTTCCTCTTTCTCCTTTACTTTCTCTTTCTCTCCCTACTTCTCCTTCTCCTCCTTGGCTCTAATACCTTAATTTTTAAAATCTTTCATATTTTGAAATAGTTTCCACATTACAGAAAGTCGCATTCTGCTGCCCACCTGCCCTGATAGCTTCAGGGCTGACTCCCTTTTGTCTTTCAAATTTGAGCTCAAACATCCCCACTTTCTGGCTCCCCAGGTGGCGCTAACGGTAAGGAACCCCCTTGCCAGTGCAGGTGACAGGCGTGTAAGAGACTCGGGGTTGATCCCGGGCTTGGGAAGATCCCCTGGAGGATGGCAAGGCAACCCATTCCAGTATTCTTGTCCGGAGAATCCCATGGACAGGGGAGCCTGGTGGGCTCCGAGTTGCAGAGTCTCTGGACACGCAAAGGACATGACTGAAGCGACTGAGCACAGCACAGCACATCACCACTTTGAGACAGCTCGTCACTCTTAACTTCTTGTTAAGGGAATTTATATAAGGATACACAGGGCAATCGGGGAGGGTGAAGGGATCCAGTGTTGCCTAACTGAGTCAAGGAGTTGGCAGGTTTTGCACAAGGACACTCCTGCTAAAAGTGGGGGTTGGAGGGCTGTGACGAAAGACCTGGAGCAGCGAGCTCTGGCAATAAATACAATATTAGGAAAATGTGGGCCGCTTGCTTGAAGAAGTTGTGAGACTATTACTTGTATCTGTGGGCACATGGGGGCAAAGTCACCACGAAGGATAAAACTCTGTTTGTGGTGGACATGCACCACGAACAGGCATCATGTCTCAATGTATCTGCTTGCATGGGTTGTGAAACTGGAGTCAAGAAGCGACCCTGCAAACCGGCCCAGAGCCACCGAAAGCTCTAGCATGCACGCATGTGTGCGTCCTCAGTTGTGTCTGACTCTTTGTGACCCCATGGACTGTAGCTCGCCAGGCTCCTCTGTCCATGGAATTCTCCAGGCAGGAATACTGGAGTGGGTTACCAATTCCTTCTCCAGGGAAAGTGCTAGAGCTGTGGCCAAAACAAATGTAAGATTTTCTTAACCCAGGGCTCACTGGGACTCCCACTGAAAAGAAACCCTTAGTAAAGGTGAGTACAGTTAAAAAATAGTCTACTCAAAAGAGGAAATGAGGGACTTCCCTTGTGGTCCAGCGGCTAAGACTCCACACTCTCAGAGCAGGGGACCCAGGTCTGATTGCTGGACAGGGAACTAGACCCCACATGCCACAACCGAGGGTTCTCACGATGCAACTAAAAACAAAATATCCTGTGTACCACGGCTAAGACCTGGTACAGCCAAATAAATAAATAGTTATTTTATTTTATTGATGTTTATTTATTTATTTTTAATTTTATTTTATTTTTAAACTTTACAATATTGTATTAGTTTTGCCAAATATCGAAATGAATCCACCACAGGTATACCTGTGTTCCCCATCCTGAACCCTCCTCCCTCCTCCCTCCCCATACCCTCCCTCTGGGTCGTCCCAGTGCACCAGCCCCAAGCATCCAGTATCGTGCATCAAACCTGGACTGGCGACTCGTTTCATACATGATATTATACATGTTTCACTGCTATTCTCCCAAATCTCCCCACCCTCTCCCTCTCCCACAGAGTCCATAAGACTGGTCTATACATCAGTGTCTCTTTTGCTGTCTCGTACACAGGGTTATTGTTACCATCTTTCTAAATTCCATATATATGCGTTAGTATACTGTATTGGTGTTTTTCTTTCTGGCTTACTTCACTCTGTATAATAGGCTCCAGTTTCATTCACCTCATTAGAACTGATTCAAATGAATTCTTTTTAATGGCTGAGTAATACTCCATTGTGTATATGTACCATAGCTTTCTTATCCATTCATCTGCTGATGGACATCTAGGTTGCTTCCATGTCCTAGCTATTATAAACAGTGCTGCGATGAACATTGGGGTACACGTGTCTCTTTCCCTTCTGGTTTCCTCAGTGTGTATGCCCAGCAGTGGGATTGCTGGATCATAAGGCAGTTCTATTTCGTTTTTTAAGGAATCTCCACACTGTTCTCCATAGTGGCTGTACTAGTTTGCATTCCCACCAACAGTGTAAGAGAGTTCCCTTTTCTCCACACCCTCTCCAGCATTTATTGCTTGTAGACTTACGGATTGCAGCCATTCTGACTGGCGTGAAATGGTACCTCATAGTGGTTTTGATTTGCATTTCTCTGATAATGAGTGATGTTGAGCATCTTTTCATGTGTTTGTTAGCCATCTGTATGTCTTCTTTGGAGAAATGTCTATTTAGTTCTTTGGCCCATTTTTTGATTGGGTCATTTATTTTTCTGGAGTTGAGCTGTAGGAGTTGCTTGTATATTTTTGAGATTAGTTGTTTGTCAGTTGCTTCATTTGCTATTATTTTCTCCCATTCTGAAGGCTGCCTTTTCACCTTGCTAATAGTTTCCTTTGTTGTGCAGAAGCTTTTAATGTTAATTAGGTCCCATTTGTTTATTTTTGCTTTTATTTCCAATATTCTGGGAGGTGGGTCATAGAGGATCCTGCTGTGATGTATGTTGGAGAGTGTTTTGCCTATGTTCTCCTCTAGGAGTTTTATAGTTTCTGGTCTTACGTTGAGATCTTTAATCCATTTTGAGTTTATTTTTGTGTATGGTGTTAGAAAGTGTTCTAGTTTCATTCTTTTACAAGTGGTTGACCAGTTTTCCCAGCACCACTTGTTAAAGAGATTGTCTTTAATCCATTGCATATTCTTGCCTCCTTTGTCAAAGATAAGGTGTCCATATGTGCATGGATTTATCTCTGGGCTTTCTATTTTGTTCCATTGATCAATATTTCTGTCTTTGTGTTTTGGCTGTGCTGGGTCTTCCTTGCTGCAAGGGCTACTCTCTAGTTGCGGTGCGTGGGCTTCTCACTGTGGTGGCTTCTCTCGTGGTGGAGCACAGACTCTAGGGCACAGGGCTTCAGTAGTTGTGGCTTGTGGGCTCAGCAGTTGCGGCTCCCAGGGTCCAGAGCACAGGCTCAACGGTGGTGGCGCATGGGCTTAGTTGCTCTGTGGTACGTGGGGTATTTCCAGACCAGAGATCGAACCCGTGTCTCCTTCATTGGCAGGTGGATTCTCTACTGCTGAGTCACCAGGGGAGCCCTATTCCTGCTTTCTTAAAGCAGTCTTTACATTATCTTTTGGAAGACAGAGCTTTTTGCAGGACACACCTCATAGTATTATCTGGGGGTAGAATATGCTCTAACAAAACCAGCCAAAGCAGAAAGCCAGCTTCTTTTTGGAGTGTAGCTTCTCTCCTGCTGCTTCTCAATTGCTTTGAGCTACTTTGGTTAGAAAACAATGGCTTCTTTTGGGAGTCATCCCACTTGGGAATTCAAATGTCCTCTAAAATGGCTGATAAGCTGTTTTTTTTTTTTTTGCCTGATTGTACATTTTAGTTAGAGTGGCCCTCTCATGCTGCATCAGACACTGTTTGCCAGGAAAGGGTTGAGAGGGTGTCAACTCTGAGGTTCCGCGGTGCCTGGCAGGGGTGGCAGACGGTTTGTGATCTCTGCCCCTTGCAACACCCAACATCCTGTTTGATGCAACCCTTTGATGCAGAGTGAAAGGCAGCAAGCGCCTCTATTTGACCCACTTCCTTATTCTCGAGGACAGGTATTGGGATTGCATGTGTGATAACTGGGTATTCATTATGTCGCACTAAATTCTTAGCACGTGGAGATACCACAACATGACCATTGGCAGTGATGGGTTTTTATTAAAAAAGGAGAAAAGGCAGAGTGAGGCTCCACCTAGTTTTGACACAGAACTTGCCCACTTGCTTCCATTCACATGGATCTGTCGCCCTCAGCTTCTCCGGTGACACCGATGCTGGTGGGGATCCACTGGCTGTTGAGAAGAGGAACAAACTTTTTTCTGGTTCTTCAGTGTACAGGAGCTGCTTCTGTTTCCGGAACAGCTCTGGAAATGTGGGATACTTTAAGCTTCCCCCTTTTCTAATTTTTTTTAAAGAATAAAACAACTAAATCTGGCTCCAGGTAAAATAGTGAAGCATTTAATTCCTTTCCTTAGGATTTGTACCGTGTTCGTTCCCCCAAAAAGAAAGACTACAAAAGTAAACTAGTAGAAAACGGGAGATTTTTAAGAGAGAGTTAAAATAATCACGACAAAGCACCCATTTCCCCTGCCAAGTGATTCTATATTTTAAAGTACAATCCTCAGTGTTTTGATGAGTATGTGGTAGAAAAGATGATGTTGGCTGCTGGTGTGTACATGAGTAGGGGCATGAATTTTCCAGAAAGCAGAGTGACTTTCTGTATTAAGAGCCTTCAGCAAGTTTATACATATACATACATATATATATGTATGAAATGATACTATTCAGAATATATCCTTTTTAAACTCACCCTTTCAGTTTCCTTGTGTCCAAAATAGAGATATTAACAGGGACTATTTCACAGAGTGATTTGAGAATTAACTTCTGGAAAACTAGCACACAAATGTGTGCTTGACAATTGCTAGGCATAATTACTGATGAAAAACTAAGCATCTTTTCAGATAAAAATTATTACAATATGGTGGCCTGAAAATTTGGAGTATTGTTACTCTATGTTCTAGAGCAAACCTAAATACCACTTTAGGATGAGATCTCTGGTCTACTCCCTGCCCATTCACTTCTGGAAATAGATCTCTTTAAATGTCTCAAAGTTATGTAAACTGGAACTTTCAATTTAATTCAGACATATTGCCATAAAAAGGGGTGAGGATTTCTTCGACATGAAACTACACACGTAAGCTTTATGGGTTGCTTTTAGGGTAATCTTCGTGTTCCGAGGGAGCATTTTAGCGAACACTGAGTGCCTGAAACTGTGCGTTTCATGTGAGCTGATGAAGCTTTCTAAGCGGCAGGTTTGTAGGATCAGGCTCTGGATCTCTTTGAAGGTTTTCAAAGGTCTTTGAAGACCAGCCTTCTTGGCCCCCAAGGAAAGGCGGTTCAGATTAGCCTTGGCTGGTAATGATGGGGTTGTGGTTAGGATGAGCAAGTCAAGGCCTGTTGTGAAAGAAAAGAGAATTCGGCTGTTTTGGAAGGCAGTAAAGTGAGTGTTCAACAGGAACTCACAGAAAATACGGAAGAGAACACTGCAAGCAGTGTTTCCGGGATGGAGAGCTAGTCACCTGGCACTTGACAAAGAGGGAATGGTCAGAATGGGGAAGGGCTGCCTGAAAGCGAGAGGAGGGTAGACTAATCGACCTGTCCCAGGTCCTTCTTAGGGCACTTCTTATGCATCTAGAAGCCTCCTTGAATGGTGTCTTCAATCACGGATCCTCAAGCCTTCTTCACACGCTTGGAGACTTCTGTCCCCTCCACCTCAGAGCTGGGTATAGAGTAAACCTGGGCTTCACCTGCCCTCTGCTTTGTCAACTGAAAGATTAGATCCTCAGGCTGGGACGGTGCTTAATGGTATCCCCATTACCATTATAAGGTGCATTGTCGTTCAGTTGCTAAGTCGTGTCTGATTCTTTGTGACCGCATGGACTGTAGCACGCCAGGCTCCTCTGTCCTCCTAGAGGAGGACTCTCTCCCAGAGTTTGCTCAAGTTCAAGTCCATATATAAGGTAATATGGTTTTCCTATTTTTTAAAAAACCTATTTGTCTTTTACACAGGATGTGCTCTCTGCTTGCGTCCACTGGGAACTACAAATAGCTGTAATTCCATTTGCACTGTAAAAAGCGGGTCGAAGAGACAGATCCAGTGGTTACGATAACAAACAGCCTCTGTTATTATAATGGAATGAAAGCAGCTGCAATCTAAATTCAGGGTTGTTTGAGGGGTCTTTGAGAAGTTGCCAAAAGGACTACTAGAGATCATTTGGGGTCTCTTTCTCAGTGGTCTTGCCAAGTGGAAAGGGAAAATGAAATTGAAAAGTTCCGGTTAAGGCAATTCTGCCTATGATACATGATGTTACAAAAAAGTGCCCTTGTCTGCATGCTGTTTCAAGGACTGTCTATTATTGTGCTTTTGGGGCCAAGAGAATCTTCAGTTAAGGTCAACTGAAAATCTGGTGTCTGAGCATTTATCTCCCAATTAGATAATGGCTTTTTGTAACTGTCTCTGCATCTGCCCTAGGCCTTATGGAGACTATTGATCTGTGTGCTGGGCCAAGTTTTGCATTGCTATAAATTACTCGGGTAATTCTTACTTTTTAGTGCCTCACTCCTTAAATTAAAAGTTTATGACCGAAGCAAGAGTAACTCAGGGATCAAAAAATGCAATTAGTGTACATCTCTTTTTAGTACAAAAAAAAACCTTTTACTAAAACCTATATGGATTGAGCTAAAAAAAGGAAGAAAATCAAGCTGATGATTATCTGTACAGTTTTAAATTAGCCCATGGTTCTTACTGAACTTTTTAAAATTATGTTAAGTGGCCTGAGTTCCTGAAAAATATGCCAGTTGTCCCCATAAAGTTCCAACTGTGGCTTCTGCAGAATTTCCTAATGTCAACTTTCTGTCTTTGAAACAGTAAAAATTTAATTGGTTCAGCTTTTCCAAGTGATCAACATATTCAGGCTTCCCAGGTGGCTCTAGTGGTAAAGAGACAGGCTGCCAATGTGGAAGCGTTAAGAGACGCAGGTTCAATCCCCGGGTTGGGAAGATCCCCTGGAGGAGAGCATGGCAACCCACTCCAGTGTTCTTGCCTGGAGAATCCCAGGGACGGGGGAGCCTGGTGGGCTGCCATCTATGGGGTCGCACAGAGTCGGACACGACTGAAGTGACTTAGCAGCAGCAGCAGCAGCAGCAGGAGTGAGTTAGCATGCATACAAACATATTCAGCAATTGTTAAGGAGGGTCAAACAACATTTCAAAACTAATGAGACATTTTGAGGAGACTTATCCTTATTCTTTTGATGAAAGTGAAAGGAGAGAGTGAAAAAGTTGGCTTAAAGCTCAACATTCAGAAAACGAAGATCATGGCATCTGGTCCCATCACTTCATGGGAAATAGATGGGGAAACAGTGGAAACAGTGTCAGACTTTATTTTTTTGGGCTCCAAAATCACTGCAGATAGTGACTGCAGCCATGAAATTAAAAGATGCTTACTCCTTGGAAGAAAAGTTACTACCAACCTAGATAGCATATGGAAAAGCAGAGACATGACTTTGCCAACAAAGGTCCGTCTAGTCAAGGCTGTGGTTTTTCCAGTAGTCATGTATGGATGTGAGAGTTGGACTGTGAAGAAAGCTGAGCACCGAAGAATTGATGCTTTTGAACTGTGGTGTTGGAGAAGACTCTTGAGAGTCCCTTGGACTGTAAGGAGATCCAACCAGTCCATTGTGAAGGAGATCAGCCCTGGGATTTCTTTGGAAGGAATGATGCTAAAGCTGAAACTCCAGTACTTTGGCCACCTCATGCGAAGAGTTGACTCCTTGGAAAAGACCCTGATGCTGGGAGGGATTGGGGGCAGGAGGAGAAGGGGATGACAGAGGATGAGATGGCTGGATGGCATCACTGACTCCATGGATGTGAGTTTGAGTGAACTCCGGGGGTTGGTGATGGACAGGGAGGCCTGGCGTGCTGCGATTCATGGGGTTGCAAAGAGTCGGACACAACTGAGCGACTGAACTGAACTGAACTAAACTGATCCTTATTCTTCTCACACTCTGGGTGCCAGGAAATATCCTTTCCAATTGTAGAAGCAGCTGGGGTGGAAATCCTCTCAGAAAGGACCCTGCACCCATGCAGTGTCCGTGGGCCATGAGGGCCCAATGGTGAGGGCGCTGCAGCTGCTTTTTTGAGCAAGTGGGACCCAGCGAAGGTGGAAGTAGTGGCCACGGATTAACTTGACCCTTTTTCTGCACATACAACCCTTTATATCCACATCTAAGGACTGGTTTTTTTTAACTTTTTACTATTCACTCATTTATTCATCTGTGCCAGTTGCAGTGTGCAGGATTTTTAGTTGCGGCATGTGAACTCTTAGTTGCAGCATGTGAGATCTAGTTCCCTGACCAGGGGTCGAACCTACCTAGGTCCCCTGCATTGGGAGTGAGGAATCTTAGCCACTTCCACCACCAGAAAAGTCTCTAGAGCTTTGCAGATGAAGCACATGGTGCTCATTATCTAGTAGGTGCTCAATAAATCACTGATGACTTGAACCAGCTGAAAAAAATTAGTTTGAAAGTCTTATTTAAATAATAGTGAATGTGACTATTATTTGTTTTCTTCCTCCCTTACCAAAAAAAACAAAAAACAAAAAACACTAATCTTCAGGTCTCACTGGAAGTATGAGCAAGACCTGTTGAATCCTTTGACCACCTACATATATATGTTTCCCAGCCACCATTTTCTGGTCAAATATATAGCAATTCTTATTGGTGGGAAAATAGAGATTTCCAAAACATGTTAGAAAAAGTGGTTAGGTAGTAAAAATGGGCTGGCACTCTTGATTTGTGGAGGTATGGATTTCTGAGCGGAGAAGGCAATGGCACCCCACTCAAGTACTCTTGCCTGGAAAATCCCATGGACAGAGGAGCCTGGAAGGCGGCAGTCCATGGGGTTGCCAAGAGTCGGACATGACTGAGCGACTTCACTTTGACTTTTCACTTTCATGCATTGGAGAGGGAAATGGCAACCCACTCCAGTGTTTTTGCCTGGAGAATCCCAGGGACAGGGGAGCCTGGTGGGCTGCTGTCTATGGGGTTGCACAGAGTCGGACACGACTGAAGTGACTCAGCAGCAGCAGCAGCAGGATTTCTGAGATTAATTGCACTGGGAACATTTGCACTGCTGGCCTAGCCAAAGGAATCCTATTTAAAGATTAGAAGTGCTTAACTAAGCACATCTTGGAGAAAATAGAAAGAAGAATCAATTTTCTGTCATTAATCTTTATATCATCTCCCCCTACTCAATGTAATGAAAACAACAAATAAAAATAATCAGAGATCCTCAACTGACATTCAGTCAACTGGAAGCATCACTGTGTCAAGAATTTTAAAAAAGAAGTTGGAAAATATGTTTAAAATCTGTTTAAAAAAACAAACCATAGGACTCCCCTGGTGGTCCGGTGGCTGACTTTTCCTCCCAGGTGGCACTAATGGTTAAGAATCCCCCTGCCAGCGAAGGAGGTGCGAGAGACTCGGATTCCATCTCTGGGTCAGGAAGATCCCCTGAAGTAAGGAGTAGCAGCCCCCTCCAGTATTCTGGTCTGGAAAATTCCACGGACAAGGAGGCTGGTGGGCTACCTTCCATGGGGTTGCAGAGTCAGACACAACGGAGCACGCATGCGTGAAGTGCGAGCAGTCCATTGCAGGCAGCAGGAGCTCCATCCCTGGTTGGGGAGCAAAGATCCGCATAACTTGTGACCAGAAAACCAAACATAAATAGCAGAAGCAATAGTCTGACAAATTCAACAAAGACTTTAAAAGTGACTTAAATGAAAAAAAAAAAATCTTGAAAAAACAAAAACCCAAAACATAACTCTCTTGAAGGCAGATATGGAACAGAAGTGAGGACTGGGCTGGGGCTGAGGAGCCACATACTGATGTTAAAAGTAAGAGCTACCCTTTTCTGAGCCCCAACTCTTGCCAGGTCCCATATTAGGGATCTTAGCAGTCCTATATCGAGTGGAGGAGCTTTGGGCCTCTCACCTTTTCCTGGCCTTTTTTGAAGGATGGACTCTGAATCTCGGCTTTGGGACAGGAGAGAATCGACTCCTTTCCCCCCACCAGCCCTGCTGCATAGCAGCTGCCCAAGTGGTGGTGTCTGCTGGCTAGAACAACTCTGCACACATATGTGGCTTTCCAACCAAGCATCAGCCCTCGCTGCCAGAAAGTGGGAGGAGAGAGAGGTTGGGGAGGGATGGATCATTACCAGAGGAGGGTGGTTGGGCTGTGGAGCACCTGCTCACCACAGGACACTTGTCTGC
This sequence comes from Bos indicus x Bos taurus, assembly GCF_003369695.1. Classification (NCBI taxonomy): domain Eukaryota; kingdom Metazoa; phylum Chordata; class Mammalia; order Artiodactyla; family Bovidae; genus Bos; species Bos indicus x Bos taurus. The sequence continues at coordinate 16,159,481 of NC_040087.1, read as the reverse complement.
CCTTTGTGAGCAAGCCAGAAGGGATCTGGCCCCCGAGCCTGCAGGCAGCAGGGCCCTGGGGGTGGGGGACCACCTGGAATGCTCATTGCAACTGCCCCAGCCAGGGCTGGAGAAAGCCCCGGAAGGTGAAGCTTCCCCACCCCCACCTCTGCTATCTCAGTGACAGTGAGTGACCCAATGGAGAACCTTCAGATGTCATTCATGGAGTGTTGTAAGAAGGGCAGTATATGTAAGTCAGATTATCAAGAGTCCAGGCTCAGGGTGTAGGATGACAGGTGTATGAAAAAACCCAAAGCACTGCCTCTATGGGCAGGTTATGGTTAAACTGGTTAAACAGTGACATCAGTGAGTGACCTCTGACCAGGAGATGTCACACACTCCTTAAATTCTAAGCAGCGGACTTCCCTGGTGGTTCAGTGGTGAAGAGTCCGCCTGCCAATGCAGGAGACATGGGTTCGATCTCTGATCTGGGAAGATCCCCATGCTGTGGAGCAACTAAGCCCGTGTGCCATATAGTTGTATATATTAAAATAATTTCATCTCATCAGGTTTCATTAGAAATAACATTTTAGTTTTAATTGCACTTTAAAGTTATGCCATACATGAAACAATTCTATGCCTTTCTAAAATTGTTTGTTATATCATAATGCCCTTTTACCTTCCTCTTCAGTTCAGTTCAGTCGCTCAGTCGTGTCCGACTCTTTGAGACCCCATGAATTGCAGCACGCCAGGCCTCCCTGTCCATCACCAACTCCCGGAATCCTCAAGTTCTACTGTATGCATATGTTGCTTTGCAATGTAATTTTGTACTTTATTTTCTTGCCGGACCATTACTGAAAGCCTAATGAATGCTGACACGGGCCTATGGATTCAGGCTTTACGAGATGGTGGTCAAGATAATTGAAAGATGGTACCAATTTTCTAAGAGCCTGGGTAATGAATTCAAACAACTAAATATAGTATTGGAATTAATCCTTTATTCTCCAAAGCAATCCGCAATTAAGACAGTTGGCACTGGACAAATTTCCATAGAAATGCACAAATATTGAGAACCTGGCTGCATGACTTTGAATCCATATAGGCTCAAGCCCCACCAATGACTAAGACCAATTGTAAGATGAATCCTTTTTGCAAAGGATTTTAACATTTTTCTTTTTAGACTAAACATGCTCTGAAAGAAATTTTCTAGATCTTTTTCGAAATCCTCAAAGACTTTTTTACTAATCCTTCTCAAAAAAATATTCTGAGAAGATTCCCTAACAATCACAAACGTTCATAAGGAGCTAGGATTACAAAGAGGATTCATGTGAGAAGACATCTCCACACAGAAACTGTGCTCTTAAAGACATGAATGATTGTATATGTCAACTTTAATGGTTTTTAAAGTGGGATTCATACATCACTGTAGGATTCATCAATTCAGGATTTAGAGATATTCTTTTTTCAGGAACATGATCGAAAACAATGTTGCTTTCCTTTACTTTCCTATAGCAGGAAGAGGAACAGACATAAAATATAACAGGAAGCTGTGTTACTCCAAAAACATCGTAGGATCGGATGATGCGAAAGCCTTCACCGAACATTGGACCATGACACCACTCGCATTGTGATGTGCTGCAATGAAGGAAACATGACTGTCTACTAGAGGAAAGACATTTTGCTTGAGGCTATGTCAGACTCAAAGCAGTATGAAACATGGCCTTTCCCATTATTGATCTTACCCTCTCTCTGAGGATTTGACATACACAAGTGAAAAATAAAATGCTAAAAAAAATCTGTACAAAATAATCCTAATTTTCTAGAATAGGAAAGTATAGCTTTAGAGTAAGAAAACACCCTAAGGACAATTCCCACAAAATGTGTATAAAATAATCCTAATTTTCTAAAACAGGAAAGTATAGCTGCTCCTATATGTGACCCCAGGGAATTTTTCTGTATTTTCCAAATTTTTTATAATACATACATATCTTATTTATCACTCAAAATAAATATATATGTTGTTTTAAAGACAAAGGGACTATTATAACCTAGTGTAGGATTAGTAGCCACATGCATATATTCCGTGTCTGTGAGGTCCATATATATTCCACAGTCCATGGAGTCAGAGTCAGACATGACTGAGCACACACGCACGCAGGCATATTTCTAAAGGCTCACAGTTCAGTTCAGTTGCTCAGTCGTGTCCAACTTTTTGTGACCCCATGAATCGCAGCACACCAGGCCTCCCTGTCCATCACAAACTCCTGGAGTGCACTCAGACTCACATCCATCGAGTCAGTGATGCCATCCAGCCATCTCATCCTCTGTCGTCCCCTTCTCCTCCTGCCCCCAATCCCTCCCAGCATCAGAGTCTTTTCCAAGGAGTCAACTCTTCGCATGAGGTGGCCAAAGTACTGGAGTTACAGCTTTAGCATCATTCCTTCCAAAGAAATCCCAGGGCTGATCTCCTTCAGAATGGACTGGTTGGATCTCCCTGCAGTCCAAGGGACTCCCAAGAGTCTTCTCCAACACCACAGTTCAAAAACATCAATTCTTCGGCGCTCAGCCTTCTTCACAGTCCAACTCTCATATCCATACATGACCACAGGAAAAACCACAGTCTTGACTAGATGGACCTTTGTTAGCAAAGTAATGTCTCTGCTTTTGCATATGCTGTCCAGGTTGGTCATAACTTTCCTTCCAAGGAGTAAGCGTCTTTTAATTTCATGGCTGCAGTCACCATCTGCAGTGATTTTGGAGCCCAAAAAAATAAAGTCTGACACTGTTTCCCCATCTATTTCCCATGAAGTGATGGGACCAGATGCCATGATCTTCGTTTTCTGAATGTTGAGCTTTAAGCCAACTTTTTCACTCTCCACTTTCACTTTCATCAAGAGGCTTTTGAGTTCCTCTTCACTTTCTGCCATAAGGGTGGTTTCTTCTGCATATCTGAGGTTATTGATATTTCTCCCGTCAATCTTGATTCCAGCTTGTGCTTCTTCCAGTCCAGTGTTTCTCATGATGTACTCTGCATATAAGTTAAATAAGCAGGGTGACAATATACAGCCTTGATGTACTCCTTTTCCTATTTGGAACCAGTCTGTTGTTCCATGTCCAGTTCTAACTATTGCTTCCTGACCTGCATACAGATTTCTCAAGAGGCAGGTCAGGTAGTCTGGTATTCCCATCTCTTTCAGAATTTTCCACAGTTTATTGTGATCCACACAGTCCAAGGCTTTGGCATAGTCAATGAAGCAGAAATAGATGTTTTTCTGGAACTCTTTTGCTTTTTCCATGATCCAGCAGATGTTGGCAATTTGATCTCTGGTTCCTCTGCCTTTTCTAAAACAAGCTTGAACATCAGGAAGTTCACAGTTCACGTATTGCTGAAGCCTGGCTTGGAGAATTTTGAGCATTACTTTACTAGCGTATGAGATGAGTGCAACTGTGCGGTAGTTTAAGCATTCTTTGGCATTGCCTTTCTTTGGGATTGGAATGAGTGCTCGCTTCGGCAGCACATATACTAAAATTGGAATGAAAACTGACCTTTTCCAGACAGGTCAGTTAAAAAAAGACACCGGCTCATTAGTACTTTTAACAGTAGCACATGAACAGACTATTCACAGAAGTAGAAATTTGAACGTCCAAGAACCTCCAAAAAAATAAAATTTCATTAGTAATTGGGGAATACAAAACAAAATAACAAAGGAATGTGTTCAGTCGTGTCTGAGTCTTGTGACCCCACGGACTGTAGCCCACCAGGCTCCTCTGTCCATGGAATTTTCCAGACAAGGATATGGAGCAGGTTGCCATTTCCTCCTCCAGGGGATCTTCCCAACCCAGGGATTTGAACCCAAGTCTCCTGCATTGGCAGGTGGATTCTTTACTATTGAGTCACCAGGAAAGCCTCGTGGTTCACAGAAGAGACTTAACTAAAACTGTATAGAAGTTGCCAGCTCCATCTCTGCAATCCGTCCTTCACCTTAGATTTAAGTAATAGCTTGAGAGTATTAGAAGATCGGCTGAATATATTATTATGCCAGAAAAGCCAGAGGAACAATCTAAAGAATTGCATGTGTGGTGTGGTGTGGTGTGAGGTGTGTGTGTTGTAACTATAAAACTATCATCTGGCCCTATAATAAACTGTATTTTAAAAGCTTAAAAGTGTGTCTTGGTAAAAAGGACTTCAGAATTTGCTCACCATTTTAGTAACTTCTGGATTTCCTCTGGGATCACATTATAATATTTATGTAGATTATTCTTTAGAAAGAACAAAGCTGCAATTTGAGTAAGATGTTGTGGATCATTCATAGAGTTCTCTTTCCAAAAAATAGGATTAGTGAAATTATTCTCAAATAGGATTTTTTTCAGGTTAAGCTTTAAAATTCCATGTGGAAAGCTAGTCAGTTCGTTTCCATCAACCATCAATTTTTCAAGTGATCTGCAAACAAAGGAAACCATATTTTAAAAGGAAAAAGTGGACATCTGTCCCTGTGCGCCCCAAAATTGGTATAAAATTTAGTAGTAATAAAATATGAGTGTCAAGTATTTCCTTAAAATCCAGAGATTTAACTTAAAAAGCAACCAACCGATATATTACGCAAATTAGCGCATTTGTGTAAAGGGTAGCGTTAAAGCACATGTTTTGTGCAACAAGTCATCACTGTGGAAAAAGAAAGAATCACAAACATAGCAGAGTGAATGTTATACTACATAACGTATAATATAATAGGGATACAAAGAAAATTTATTTTCATAGACAAATTAAACATCAACACATGCATTTTGTTTCATTCAGGGGAGAAGTCTCAACTATTAGTTGAGGCAGAAATGGGGGGGGGAGACAGACCATTGTGTTAGGTGAAGCTTTTTATAAAATATTAAGGAAAAAATGTGTTTATGAATTTTAGGGAAGGAAAGATAGCCAGTAATAGACTTGGAAAATTCAGTGGAGTTCCAAAATTAACAAGGGAGAAAAAAAAAAGAGAGAACAAATAGCATCTTGAAAAAAAAAATCTCCAAAAAAAAAGAAAGAGATATGAAAAGGAGAAAGTGAAGAGACAGTAAATACAATGTTAAACAGAAGGCAAAAAATTAAATATATCAGCCATAACAAATATGAACAGGCTGAATTCTTCTATGAAAATATGAAAATTGTTACACAGGAAATTAAATAATTGGTCAAAATATTAGAAAAGCAGAAATAAAATTATCAAATTTTACTAAAGATAATAATGCTCCTTAGAAATCAACTAAAATCTAGTAAAAGGCATTCAGAGATAAGATAATATTTACATAGTTTGATTTTAAATGAATGTAAAGAAGTAAATAACTGTATTTTGCTCTATCCTTAAGGGGCATATGTCTTGTGGGTACTCACTACTTGCAAAGTACCTGAGTTTCTGGATATCATTTGGAATAAAAGCAATACTATTGTAGGAAATATCAAGTTCCTCAAGATAACGCAAGCAAAATAGCCTTTAATAGAAAGAGAAAATGAATTGTAAAAATGTTTATATGCTTATCATTACTGGATATAAATCATTTCATTCCTCAGTAGGTGGAAGTACAGAGATAAATCATATATTTTTAAGATCTTGAAACTTATACAAATAGGCTTTTGTTTGCATTATAGATGGTATAATTACAATAATTTTCCTAAAATAATTCATCTATCCCTTAAGACTAATTAGAAATGTTTGGAGTGGATAAAGCCCCACCTAGAAAAAAAACCACCTGAGAAATTCCTTGTACTCAGCGGTGTCTGACTCTCTGAGACCCCATGGACTGTAGCCCGCCGGGCTCCTCTGTCCATAGGGTTCTTCAGGCAAGAATACTGGAGTGGGTTGCCATTTCCAAGGGATGTTCCTGACCAGGGATCAGATGTCCTGTCCCCGGCATCTCCTGCATTGGCAAGCAGATTCTTTACCACTGCGCCACCTGAGAATATGCTGAGAAATTCTTAACAATATTTTAAAATATATATTTTATTGGTTGCTGTATTAGTTTCTAGGACTGACGGAACAAATTCTCACAGTCTGGGTGGGCTTAAAACAACAGAAATTTATTCTCTCACAGTACAGGAGGCCGGAAGTCCGAAATCACGGTATCAGCAGAGTGGGTTCCTCTGGAGGCTCTGAGGAAGAAGCTGTCCCTTGCCCCTCTCCTAGCTTCTGGGGGCTGCCAGCAGTCCTTGGTGTTCCTTGGTTTGTGAGGCATAACTCCAGTCTCCATCTCTGTCTTCATGTGGTCTTCTTATGAGGACACCATTTATTGGATTTAGAGCCCCCTCAAATCCCACCCTAATCAAGTATGACTTCTTGTTAACCAGTTCCATCTGCAAAGATCCTATTTCCATATAAGGTCTCATTCTAAGGTTCTGCACGGAGATGAACTTTTGAGGGACACCTTCCAACCCAGTGCAGTCTCATTAAGACTTTCCTAGGGAAATATCCTTGATTTTTCCTTCCATTAAGCGAAGTATGGTGCTCAGTTGCTTCAATCGTTTTCGACTCTTGAAACCCCACGGACTGTAACCCACCAGGCTCCTCTGTCCATGGGATTTCCCAGGCAAGAATATGGGAGTGGGTTGCCATTTTCTTCTCCAATTAAGTGAAGTACTTAAAAGTAAGAACCAAAGAATACGAAGACTAAGGCAGAGAGCCCTGTCTGGGGGAGAGAAGTGGGAGTTGCTTTTTGAAGACTGGAATGGAAAGGCTGAGTATGACATTCACCAAAATCCCTAGTAATTATCCCCTCTTTGTGAATGCTGTTATCAAATACCTTCCTGTTTTCCATAAAGATGAAAAGTTACTTGCATGATTATTAACTAAAGCACCATGAACAGAATATTTCATAACTTCCTACTATTTTTGTGTGGATTGTAATGGTCCTCATGATCTGTCCCCAGGCTACTCGTCCAGTTCACCCTATATTCACATATAGGCCAGGATTTGTTTGCTAAAATTCCCTGAATTAGCCCAGTTCTCACATATCTCCAGTTCCCCAAAATTTGACCCTTTGATAAATAGCTTCCTTTTTTTAAGTCTTGACTTGGAAGTCAACTCTTCCAAGGAACTCTTCCTGAATTTTTCAGACTAGGTGAGCAGCCTCTTCTGTGCTTCTCTGTTTACCTCTATCAGAGAATTTGTCACGCTATATGACAAATGCCTGTCTCCTAAACAGTGACATTCTGCAGGCCAAGGATTCAATTTTACATTTCAATGTATCTAACGCTTTGCATGCTGCCAAGCACATCAAAAGTATTTAGGAAATCACAACTGAACGAAAAGCATGGTGGTTATTGTTCAGTTGTGACCCCACAGACTGCAGACACCAATCACTGTCTCCCAGAGTTTGCTCAAGCTCATGTCCATTGAGTCAGTGATGCCATCCAACCGTCTCATCCTCTGTCACCTCCTTCTCCTCCTGCCGTCAATCTTTCACAGCATCAGGGTCTTTTCCAACGAGTCGACTCTTCACATCAGGTGGCCAATGTATCAGAGCTTCCGCATCAGTCCATTCAATGAATATTCTGGACTGACTTCCTTTAGGATTGACTGGTTGGATCTCCTTGCAGTCCAAGGGACTCTCAAGAGTCTTCTCCAGCATCATAGTTCGAAAGGTGTGGTGATCCTGGTTAATTTTAAATCATTTGCTCTGAGAAATGAATGAGATCAAATAGAAAAGCAAAAAAAAAAAAGGATAAACAAACCTTTTCAGTTTAATGTTCATCTTAGACTTTTTCACCTCTGGAAAGAAAATATTAACACTGTCTGTTCCAATTTTTTATTTATTTAAAATTATGTTATTTCACTTTTTTACCTCAGGAAGTTTCTAGAATCATTTTGTCTTCCTTTATTTCTTTAGTACAGGCAAACTAGTCTGATTCCAGGCTTTCATCTTTGATGATATATTCTTGTTGATTGTGATGTTTAATTGGGCTTGTAGGCAGCACCGAGAAAGCTAAGAAACTTTATAGGCTCTAGAGATGAAATTTATCTCATTTATATAGGATTTTAGAGAGCAATCTGTTTTAGAGAGCGATCTGTTTTAGAGAGCAATCTGTTTAAAAATCCTCAGTTTGGTCTGACAATCTATACCCTACTAGTAAAAAATCTATCACAATTTTTAGGATGTATAGAATGTTTTACATTTATTTCATTGTTTTATTTATCAGCACATCATTGAGCAATGAGCTATTTAAACCAGACCCCTGGTGATGGCTCTGAAGATTGTGCCAGCATTAATAATTGCATGTAATAACATCACACTACCATGGAAATACAACTTATTTATTGAGAGCCTATCATATGTTCATGGCAATTTAGGATGATCTTAGTGCTCACTGGACCACTGCATTACTATTATTTACAGATTTTTAAAAATGGAAGCTATAAGAATATTAATAGTTTATCCAAGTTAGTATGAAATCAAACATACCACTCAGTTCTTCAGATATATGGGCATAAAGTAATTCAATCCCTATCTTTAATCAATGGCAATATGGGAAAATAAATTTGTTCATTTTCAGAATCAGCTCTTACTTCAGGTATGAAGTAAGTATGTTCACAAGCATGTTCTTAGGTTCTTTATTTCAAACAGCTTCTCTCTCCCAAAGAACATGCTGGCTAATCAAATCAAACTGTATCAGAAAAGCAAGGCAAAAATTTCAGTCTGTCAGTTAAAAGTGGTAATTTTCTATGTCATTTTTCTCCTGTTATTCACTGAGAAAAAAATTAAGATTTTTTTTTTAACCTTTGTTACAGTCACGCCTGCATAACTTCAGAGGGTGAGTTGTGTGTACATATGTGTGTATGTACACACAGAAACAATTATAGACATGTGTGTACACACAGATTAATATACTTCAGTTACTTATCTCTGTCCACTGAGAGTATCTACAAGCAATATCATTCCAGTAGCAACTGGACTATCCAGCACCCAGCTCTTGCTTTTGAAATACCATCCTCCAATTAAAAAGGAAATAGGATTTCCTAAGAGAAATGGCTGATTCTCATATCAAGGCAGGGCAAGGCACTACAATTTATGTTACTGTGGAGATATAGAGGAGTTAAACAAAAATAAAACCCATAATGCAATATCTTTACTCCCTTAGAATTGATTCTTTCTTTTTTAATACATTTTATGTGTGTTTAATACATTTTATATGTATACAAGTATTTTTACACAGTAATGATATAATTTTTACATACTTTTTAATTTTTTAAATGACCGAATAGTTTTACAATGTATGAATATAGATCTTGTTGGATTGTTAATTGCAAACAATGCCAGATGAACAATTTTATAAACAAATTTTGATGTACATTCTTAATTACTATAAGAACCCTCTTTTGCAAAACATTATTCAACTCTTTAGGAGTCCCTGTGCTCTTAACTTGTTGCCCTTAACTTACATTCAGTTTGTTAAAATCTAACTAGAAGAAATACCTTGTTTTGGCATTTGGTTAGGGTTTTGGTTCAAAACTTTCGTTAGGAGTTAAACAGTTACCAGTCCATATGTGGAAAAAAAAAAATCCATCTCTTTTATATCCATATGTCAACATTCTTATTGGAGTTTAAAGTATCTGAGATATCATACAGGTAGATTCTTAGTTTATAGATTAGGAAATTGAGGTCTAGAATGGTTAAGTGATTTTCTCCAGATCAAATAGAAAATTCTCAATTATAAGGCTAGAATTCTTAATTCCAAGTTCAGAGTTCTTTCCATATCCAAAGAGGCTCCCCAGGGATAGGTATAAAGTTCTCACCTGAGCTTCTTTAGATGACTTCATCCATACTCAGACAACGCATGTCTAGATGTGCATTTACCACCCCCACATTAATTGCCATCAATGTAGCTTATAGGTTTTTGGTTTTTTTTAAACAAGATAAAAAGAATCAAGTCAGCTAATGGGAGCAGAAGAAGAATTATCAAATGGCTCAAAAGTAGCTAGCTGCTTTCAAAAGGGAGATTGATCCTTTTCTAAATTATAAATTCTTTATTTTCTCTGTTTATAATCTCAGACTATCAACCTTACCCGGGTGGAAGAGTGGTAATCAAATTAAAGGCAACATTCAAAGATTTAAGGAGCTTAAGTTGTTGAATTGTAGACGGGATTTCTTTGATAGGATTATTTCTCAGATTCAGTATTTGTAAATGTTTGAGACAATATATCTAAGGAATAGAAAAGAGAAATAAACATGAGTAGGACAATAAACCCTTTGAACTAAAGCAGAAAAATCAGTAGCTTACACTCATTTTTCTCAATATATCACATATCTCAATAGGTACCTTTGCTAAGTCTTCAAAATAACTAACCCTCCTCATTCATATCTATGATCTGGTAAGATAGTGTAACTACTATACTTATATATCCTTGACTTAAGGATGTTCCTTTTCTAAATGGGGAAATCATCCTGTTTAATCAATCTCGTGGTTTTGTAAGAAGCAACTATGCAAAGAATGAGGAATGTAAGAGATACCTGTGTGATATATCTTCTCCTATACTTTCATTTTTAACCTCTTTGTTTCTTTCACTCTATCTCCTTTAGACAGAATATCACTGGGGCTTGTTTTTTTAAATCCAGTCTGACACACTGTAGTTTTTGACTGGGGTGTTTGAATGTACTCACATTTAATGTTACTATTGACATGGTTGGGTTTACATCACAGTTTAACTCACAGTGTTCTATATGTCTTGTCATTTTTGCTCCTCCTCTGCTGTCTTTGTCTGCATCAACTGAATATTTTATAGTACAGCATTTTAATTACTTTAATGATTTTTTTCCCACTATATTCTCCCCAGTTACTAGTGATTGCTCTAAGGCTTGTAATATCCACCTTGACTTATCAGAATCTACTTCAGATTTACACTAACTTAATTCCAGTGAGATATGGAAATGTTACTAAATAGCTCTATTCCCTCTTCCTTTTTTGTACTATAATTGTTATACATACTACATTCGTATATGTTACAGACCTGCATTATTTAATTACCACTGTATGTGATTTTGTGGCTAAGAGAAGAAAGGAGACCAAGTAAATATTTATACGGTTTGTTACATTTACCATTTTTGCTTTTACTTTTTTCTATCCTAAACTATTGCAGTAGGCTCTGTCCTCTGCCAGCATCTACCACCTTGAATTTTCCATGAAACTTGTAATAAATCCAGTTACCACATTTATGCCAGCCTCTGGTCTTCTATTCATTTCTTTTACACTAAGCATCATTTAACTTGGCATCATTTGCCTGCCCCTAGTAAAGCACTTCCAAGTCTGGATATTGCCATTTTCAATGGAATATTTTATCTATAGCTATACAGCACGGATTTGCCTTTTAATGGCAAGTTCTACTTATTTCTATCACTTTAAAAATGAGCACTTTATATTTTACAACAGAAAATCTCCCATACAGTTATATGTTTTAGTGGTTAAAGTAGTCTTTGACAGATCCATATGTCTCACATATAACTGTTTAGAAGAAAGGTTAAAATTAACATGAAGAACTAAGATCCCTACACTCCTCAGGAATTCTTGTCAATTTGTCTTAGTCAAATTAAGCAAACTAGTGTGACATACTCAAAAAGAAAAAATAACTCTTCTAGCAAAAATAAAAACACAGTTGTTGTTGAGTCTCTAAGTCCTGGCCAACTCTGCGACTCCATGGACTGCAGCAAGCCAGGTCTCCCTGTCCTTCACGGCCTCCCGGAGTTTGCTCACACTCATGTCCATTGAGTTGGTGATGCTGCCTAACCATCTCATCCATGGGACACAGTGAAGAGTTCTGACAAAATGTGGTCTCCTGGAGGAGGGAATGGCAGACCACTCCAGTATTCTTGCCATGAGAACCCCATGAACAGGATGAAAAGGCAAAACACAATATTATAGAGAAATTATGAAAATGTGTGTTTTCAATACTGCATATTTGAAACAGAAAGCAAGTCAGTTTGCTGGAAATCAATTCGCTTTAAAAGTCAATATTCTGGAAATCAATTCACAAAACAACAAAACACCCCATGACCAATTAAACAATGACTAAAGACACAGAAAACATAATCTGTCCTGAGCTTCCCTGGTGGCTCAGATGGTGAAGAATCTGCCAGCAATGCAGGAGACCTGAATTTGATCCCTGGATCACGAAGACCCCCTGGAGAAAGGAATGGCTATAATTGTCCTCATTAGTCATAATGACTTATTTATATAAAATGACACTGAATTACCTCTTCCCATATCTGATTATCCTTGATATGTTTTACTGAGCAGAATATCCTATTTCAGCCTACGATAATTAATACTTGTTACAACATCATATTACCTGGTCACTAAAGATTGTCTTTAAAACTTCCAATTAACATAGATAAGGTATATCTTAGATTTTATTCAGAATCAGGAAAAAAATAATTTTACATGCATTGTTTAATTATGAGAACATATTTGAGAACCAGACTGTAACACAATCTTTTGAGGATTGTGTCATTCGGACAGCCTAAGAAAAATGTACTATACTTTTGGTATTTTTGAAAGTAAGTCTTTTGGGATGCAATCCAAAATACATTTACTCTACAGTAACTCCAGGGTACCATAATTGTCTATTTTAAACTAATAATTATTATAAATAGTAAGAAATTATGACAATCTATACAATAATAAAATGGACTTACTTCTGTGGGGAAGTAACAGATGTTATTATATGATAAATTAAGATATATCAACTGGAAAGCCAAAGGTGTTAGATCTGGACAATTTAGGAGAAAAAAGCCCTAGAAGAAAGTGACAAGAGAAAAAGTTATTTACCATGCACAAAATATTTTATACAAGAGTTTAAAAAGATGAGCACATAATCTAAATGACAATGTTTGATATAATAGCAAGCCTAGAATAATCTTCCATTCATTTACTTTAGCCTTTCATGATAATAATTTCTTAAATATGTAAATAAACAAAATAGAAAAACTACCAAGTATTTATGCATGTAATAAATACAGTGTCATATGTGTGACAGGCATTATTTCAACTGATAACAAGCAAACTCTTATTGACTGTCCACTACATGCTGAAATAAATAAATATATTTTATATTTAATTCTCTCTTTTTTTTTTTTTTTATGTGCCCCAGGCATGAAATAGCTCTGGCCACCAATCCAGGCATCAAGCTAGGATGAACAAAGGACTAGACATCTGCTTTGCCCCTGACTGATATAAGAGCAACCAACCAGGTGCCTCTTTGCCCATTGCCAGGGAGTTATTTAATTCTCTTTACCCTCTATTTTTCATGTCTCTACTTCTACTTCTCTGTTATCTTTTTATTAATCTAACATCTATCTAAGATTTTTAACTGCCTAAATATGCTAGTTTCTGACTTAGGAAGATGTATCCCTTAATTTGGACTAAAATTTTTCCATTTTATCACAGTTGTATTTATTGGGAAAATACTGTTCTTATTATTTCATTATTTTCTATTTTAATGTCTGAGAAAATGTGATTTCTCCTTAAGTTTTGAATTTGGTGTTCAGAGTTTCTTTTTTTCTTAATCATATCATGGATTTAGCAATTTTATTAATTAATTAACAAAGTGTATTGATCCATAGTTTTCTTGTGGTGTCTTCATCTTCCTATGATATCTGGGTTATACTGATAGCATAAAATGTGTTCTGGATTGTGATATTTTTACTTAGTAAAAAATACATTTAGTCATCTGAAAGACCAAAATATATTTCTTATATATAGTTCGACTTCGTCCATGGTTCCTGGCTACCAGCTCCCGGAACCCTTGGAATTTCCTAGACAATAAGAGCAATGTGAACATTTTTTGCCATAATAGTTATTTCCTTATCTTCAGTTCCTGAAGTTGCTTCAGAGCCATAAAAGCAAAATGGGTGTCTTGTTATTCATAACAAACCCCTTTATAGCACAACTGTCCTTATGTAAATGCAGTAAATTTTGAAAAGCTCCTAAGAATGGAGACTGGTTATCAGAGGAACCCACCATGTGATTAGAAGGTTAGAACTTTCAATCCCCTCACCTCTGAAGAGGGGGATGATTAAAGACTAAGCTCAATCACCAATGGTCAAAAATTTAATCAATTATACCCATAAATGAAGCCTCCGTAAAACCAGAAGAACAGGGTGTGGAACATTCCAGGCTGGTGAACACATGGAGATCTGGGAAGAGCAGCACCTGAAGAGAGTGTGGAACCTCTGAACCCTTTCTTCATATCTTCCCCAATGTATCTCTTCATCTGGCTGTTGATTCATATCCTTTAATATCCTTTGTAATAAACCAGTAATCAAGTAAGTAAATCGCTTTTCTGAGTTCTGTGAGCCACTCTAGGAAATTAATGGAAGCCAAGAAGCGGGTTGTGAGAATTTCTGATTTACGGCCTGTCAGTCACAAGTATGGGGCTTCCCAGTGGCACTAGTGGTAAAGAATCTGCCTGCCGGTCAGGAGACGTAAGAGCCGAGGGTTCAGTCCCTGGGTTGGGAAGATCCCCTTGAGGAGGAAATGGCAAATCACTCCAGTATTATTGCCTGGAAAATCCCATGGACAGGGGAGTCTGGTAGGCTACAGTTCATGGGGTTGCATAAAGTCCAACATGACTGAAGCAATTTAGCATGGACATGGTCAGAAGTATAGGTAACACCTTATGATTGGCATCCTGAGTTGGAGGGGGTCCTTGGAACCTCCAATCTGTAGATGGTTGGTCAGAATCGCAGGTCAACATCCTGGGCTTGTGATTGATGTTCGAAGTGGAGGGCGGTCTTGTGGGACTGAGCACTTTCCCTGTGGAACCCAATGTTATCTCTGGATAGACACTGTCAGAATTGAGTTGAATTGTAGAACACCCAGCTGGTGTTCAAGAATTGTTTTGTGGCATGGAATTCCCCTATTCAGCAGTGGAATTGGATTGTGTCCCTATCTCTTTTATTTTCTGGAAGTTTTAGGGAAGTATAGATGTTCATTTTCCTTTAAACAATTAGCAAAATCCACCCATGAAGCCAGTCAGTCCTGCATTCTTCTTTGTTTGGTAGTTTTGTTATTTATTAAATCTATTTACTTTTTAGGGGTCTGCTCAGATTTCTAGTTGTCGTTGAGTCAGTTTTGTTAATTTGTGATTTTCTAGAAAATGTTTCATTTCATCCAGGATATTTAATTTGCAGGCATATAACTGTTCCTACTGTTCTCTTATAATCCCATTTACTTCTGTGTTTACTTATAATCCCATTTACTGAAGCCAGTAGTAACTTTTCCATTTGCATTCCTGATTTTATTTATTTGTCCCTTCTGCCTTTCTTTTTAAGTCTAGCTAAAGGTCAACTTTGTTGATCTTTTCAAAGAACTAACTTTTGGTTTCTTTGATTCTCTTGCTTTCCTTTCCTATTTCATTTATCTCCATTCTAATCTTTGTTATTCCCTTCTGCTAATTTTGGGTTTAGTTTGCTCTTTTATTCAAGTTCCTTAAAGTACAAAGTTAGGTTATTGATTTGAGATCTTTCTTTTCCACATATCTATTCCCCACACATACCAGTGTATCTCCCAACATCAATATCTCACATACCAGTATGTTTTGTTATAATCAACGGACTAATGATGCTATTGCTCAGTAGCTAAGTCATGTCCAACTCTTTGTAACCCTATGGACTGCGGCATGCCAGGCTTTCCTTTCCTTCACTATCTCCGGAATTTTGCTCAAACTCATGTCCATTGAGTCGGTGATGCCATCCAACCATCTCATCCTCTGTCGTCCCCTTCTCCTCCTGCCCTCAATCTTTCCCAGCATCAGGGTCTTTTCCAATGAATCAGCTCTTTGCGTCAGGTAGCCAAAGTATGAGAGCTTCAGCATCAGTCCTTCTAGTGAATATTCAGGGTTGATTTCTTTTAGGGCTGACTGGTTTGATCTCTTTGCAGTCCAAGGGACTTTCAAGAGTCTTCTCCAGCATCACAGTTTGAAAGCATCCATTCTTCAGCTCTCAGCTTTCTTTATGGTCCACCTTTCAAATCCATATATGACTACTGGAAAAATCATAGGTTTGACTATACAAATCTTTGGCAGTAAAGTGATGTCTCTTCTTTTAATACACTATATGGGCTAGTCACAGCTTATTTTTCAAGGGCAAGTGTCTTTTAATTTTGTGGCTGCAGTCACAGTCTACAGTGATTTTGGAGAAATCAAGAAAATGAAATCTGTCACTGTTTCCACTTCTTCCCCTTCTATTTGCCATGAAGTGATGGGACCAGATGCCATGGTCTTTGTTTTTTGAATGTTAAGTTTCAAGCCAGTTTTTTCACTCTCCTTTTTCACCCTCATCAAGAGGCTGTTTATTTCCTCTTCACCCTCTGCTATTAGGGTGGTATCATTTGCAGATTGTTGATATTTCTCTTGGCAATCTTGATTCCAGCTTGTGATTCATCCAGTCCAGCAATGTGCATGATGTACTCTGCATAGAAGTTAAATAAGCAAGGTGACAATATACAAGGAGCCTTAATGTACTCCTTTCCCAATTTTGAACTAGTTCCTGGTTCTAACTAACCATTGCTTCTTGTGCTGCATACAGGTTTCTCAGGAGGCAGGTTAGGTGGTCTGGTATTCCCATCTCTTGAAGAATTTTCCAGTTTGTTGTGATCCACACGGTCAAAGGCTTTAGCGTAGTCAATGAAGCAGAAGTTTTTTCTTGGAATTCTCTTGCTTTTTCTATGATCCAACAGTTTGATCTCTGGTTCCTCAACTTTTTCTAAATCCAGCTTGTTCATCTGGAAGTTCTCGGTTTATGTACTGTTGAAGCCTAGCTTGAAGAATTTTGAACATTACTAACATTAGCACATCATTATCAACCTAAATCCAAAATTTATGTCAGAGTCCAAACTTTGTGTCATAGATTCTATGGGTCTTGACAGGTGTATAATGAAATGTGTCCATTATGATAATATTAAATCATACAGGATAATTTCACTTCCCTAAAAAACCCCTTTGCTCCTGCTGTTCATGCTTCCCTCCCTCCCCCCAAAACCATTACAAGCACTGACAGCGTTACTGTCACCATGGTTTTGCCTTTCTAGAATTTTGCTGTTGTTGCTATTCCTCGTTCACTCCATTACTACCTCCTTGGCATTCAATTAATTTTTTGTAATCTGTCATGTTGATTCCTTTCTCATGCTCTTTTGTGTATATTTTATAGACAGCTTCTTAGGAATGGTTACCATAAAAATTAAATTGGCACCCTAAGTTTAAATCATCTAGTTTGGATTGATACCAAGTTAACTTCCAGAGAACACAAAACTGTTCTTACTATACAACTCCATTGCCCCAACCACTTCATGTTATTCCTTCAATACCATGGAGAGTAACCTAAGTTAGGAAACCTAAAGAAAAAATACCTGACAATACAACAGGAAATTGCCATTAAAAGTATCCAGCATACCTTAAGATTAAGTGCATTTCTTCCATGGATTTGACAGTTTATTATGGCCAGGTTGGTCATGGCTACTATTGTTTCATAGCGTGTTGCCACAACAGTCTTGAAACCTTCACCTTGTATGACAGGTGCCACGGTGGGTTCTATTTTTTTAGATTTAATGCTACCTAAATAAACAAAACAAAACAAAACGTGAAACATAAATGCGTCATCACTTAGAATGAAACTTAAAAGGTATTTTTGTATTGTAACAATTGTTGCTATTGTTGTTTAGTCACTAAATCATGTCAGACTTGTTTGTGATCTCCAGGCTCCCCTGTCCATGGGATTTCCCAGGCAAAAATACTGGAAAGGGTTGCCATTTCCTTCAACAGAGTATCTTCCCAACCCAGGGACTGCCGGCATCTCCTGCATCTCTTGCATTACAGGTAGATTCTTTAACACTGAGCCACCATGGAAGCTTCTATGACAGCAGTGAAAAGTGAAGGTGTTAGTCACTCAGTTGTGTCTGACTCTTAGGAACCCATGGACTGTAGCCTGCAGATCCCTCAGTCCATGGAGTTCTCCAGGCAAGCACATGGAACAAGTAGCCATTCCCTTTTCAGGGGATCTTCTTGACCCAGGGATCAAACCTGGGTCTCCTAGATTCTTTACCATCTGAGCCACCAGAAAAGCCCAGTAAGTCAACAGAAGTAGGTTACCTAGATACATCCTTTGGAAGAGATTCCTTTTAATCTTCAAACCTCATGTTAGAAATTCCCTACAACCTTCATCCACCCAACCTCAGTTGGTTCTACTGGCCAAACTTTTTAATATTAGATAGCGCAGATGTCTTTCAAAAAGAAAACCATAAGCTACTAGATTTCTACCTCAATAATTTAGATTCCATCAGACTTTTGTACTATATATAAAAATATCTGATTTTACAATGAATTACAGAAACAACTTCTTGCTTCACAAAATGAAGAAAGGGCATCATATAAATATATCTCAGATAGAGACCACATCCCAAGGAGCAATCTTGCTTTTTTCCTTAGTATCACCTTGACACATGATTCCAATACCCTATGTAACTCGGTTTGAAGACCTCACACAGGGAAAGGAAAATAAAAACCTAAACAACTCAGGAGTAGCCACACAGCAACCACCTGCATTTACTTTATCATGATCCTTGTGGGTTTCACCTTTCCTCAAGAATGGTCTACTCAAGGGATTTCCCTGGCGGTCCAGTGTTTAAGACTCTGAACTTCAAATTCAGGGGGTGAGGGAGTGGTGGTTCAGTCCCTGGCTGGAAAACTAAGATCCCACATGCAGCTTGGCCAAAAATAAATAAATAGAACTATCTTTTTTTTTAAGTCTTATTTAAGCAGACAGCCAGGAGTGGCAGGAAGATATTTTGAAATATATTTTACATTCCCAGCCATTCTTGCTGTATTACTTGTGCCAACAAATGTTATCATCTCAGCAGCTCTTATATTATGCTTCAGTGAAAAGAAATGGGGCATGCTAGACCAGAGACAACAATGTTCAGTTGTTAATTTCTAAAATAGACCCACTTCAGATCAACAGATGTGAAAGTTAGCCACAGAATGAAGACGTATGATGTGATACAGAGATTCCTTGTCTTGTGGGAGGGACTAGAGCGACAGGAATGGAAAATGAGTGAAGACATTAGTCTGCGGCCTGCTTTCTGTCCACCCACACTCATAGCTAAGCTTACACAGTTGGTTTTTGATTGAAAGGTAGGGAGATGGAGGCGGCAGAGGTGGTTAGAAATTCCCTGACAGATCTCTGAAGGATCTGAGGATGCTAAAACTCACCTGGAACTTTCAAAGAGGGAAACATCAGAGAGGAATAAACTCTGTAAGTTAGAGACGCTAACCTGATTTGTTCAGGCCTATGATATCGAGGGGCTTCTCAGTGGTTCAGTGGTAAAGAATTTGCCTGCAATGCAGGAAATGCAGGAGATGAGGGTTCAATTCCTGGGTCAGAAAGATCCCCTGGAGAAGGGAATAGCAACCCGCTCCAGTATTCTTGCCTGCAGAATCCCATAGATAGGAGCCTGGTGGGCTACAGTCCATGAGGTTGCAAAGAGTCGGACACAGCTTAGCGACTAAGCACACACACCCACGTGACATGGAGGACACCCAGAAGGTAATTTATGTCACAGACAGGGACAGGAGTGGCTAGAAGGCTAGTGTGCGCAGACAGCCCTGTGGTTGCTACAGTTAATGATATTACACACAAATATTTGAAACTACATCTGAACGTTGCTGAGAGAGTAAAGTTTAAAATTTTCATCACAAGAAAAAATTGTGAAGTGATGGGTATTAACTAAATTTATTGTGGTAATCATTTTACCATATATTCATGTATCAAATCAGTGTGCTGTTCCCTTTAAATGTATACAGAGTTACATGTGAATTATATCTCAATACAACTGAGGAAAAAAGAAAGTTTTATGGTTGGAGTGTTCTTCTGTGTAAAGTGTGAGATTGAAAAGTGTTAGCCACTCAGTTGTGTCTGACTCTCTGAGATCTCAAGGACTACAGCCCGCCAGGCTCCACTGTCCATGGGATTTCCCAGGCAAGAATACTGGGCTGGGGAGCCATGCCCTTCTCCAGGGGATCTTCCCAACCCAAGGATCAAACCTGGGTCTCCTGCATTACAGATTCTCTACTATCTGAGCCACCATCTCCTACTAAACCCATCCATTGAATCACTAATTTGTTATGTTATGCTTCCTGTTCTAAAATTTTATGTGATTATTTTTAAAAACAAAAATTTTTGTTCTCTGATAAAATTCTCCAACTATTTTTTTTCAACATAGTAATCACAATTATTTTAAAATCCTTGTTTGAAAATTCTAGTATCTGAACATGCGATTCTCATCCTATTACCTATTTCTTTCTACTGGTTTTCAGACATTTTATCCTGTTTCTAGGATGTTGAAAAAAATTGTGATTTTACAATTTAAAGCTGGACATTCTGGATAACAACTTTAAAGGGTCTGGACAATATCATCTGTCTCTAGGTTTTCTTTGACTGGACAGGAAGTATCACTGTGATTTATCAAGGATTGGTTTTGAGTTTTGTAGGGGATAACCTATTTTAGTTTTGTCCTTTCTCCTCAAACACCATTCTTATTGCCAAGGCATGGGTCCTCTGGGTCTTCAGCTGAAAGCTTACCAAAGCCCTTGCACTTCAACAGAACTTGAAAACTTTATGAATTGTCTCCTGTGCAACTGGTAAAATTCATGCTCACTTAGCGTCTCAGCCGATGTTTCCTGCTGTGTTCCTTAGTGCGTTGTCCAGCGCAAGCCCAGTTTAGAGACACCCAACACCCTTAACACCTGTGGGTCCGTTTCTACTGCTTACTCTTTCTGCCAGTTCCCATTCATTTTGTCTTTCTTTGTGTACCTGAAAACTGTGAACTGTTAACTACACACTATTTGTGAAATTGCTTATAGAAATAATGTGAGGTGTAGGATGAAGTAATCTTTCTTTAAACACGATTTTTCATTTGTTTCTGCTCAGTAACTAAGGTCAAAGCATTTAAAACAGTGCTGGCACATGGCAAGGAGCTGTCATGATGCCGTATCAGTCTTCCCCACTCAGATTAAGAATACTCTAGCTTTTATGATCCCAACATCAGTACAAAGTTGGGTTTATAGTCAGCACTTTAAACACAGTAGCTGGGGACTTCTGTAGCAGTCCAGTGGTACAGACTGTGTTCCAAATACAGGGGGCCCAGATTCCATCCCTGGTCAGGGGACTAGATTCCGCATGCTGTAACTGAAGATCCTGCATGCTGCACCCAAGACCCGGCACAGCCAAATAAATTAAAAAAAAAAAAAAAAGTTGCTGAGTAAATAGTTTAAGGACTGATAATGAGGTGTGACATATATGTGAATCACACACATATACACAAATGCACAAAATCACAAATACTTCCATGGCGAGAGAATCATACATATAATTTTTTAAAGAACAATATAAACCTTCTATTTACCTTCATGTAGGCTCAGCATGCTTTGCTTTGGGACAGTTTCTATATGTTCGTGTTCTGTTACACGGCTTTCTAGAAAAAAAATTAAAATAGGACCATGGTTAGATGTGCATGAAATTTCATGTTGAGGATGTTAGGACATTATTATAATTGTTCATCTTTTAATGAATTGAGGTTACCCATGGAAAAAAATGCACCCAGGAAGGCATCCATCTGCACTGGCATTCTGCTTCTAGAGTTCATCAAAACCACCTTACAGAGGCCCATTCATTCCTACTGCTCCTTTTTATGAGCTTCTGTCCATCTAGTCAAGGCTATGGTTTTTCCCGTGGTCATGTATGGATGTGAGAGTTGGACTGTGAAGAAGGCTGAGCACCGAAGAATTGATGCTTTTGAACTGTGGTGTTGGAGAAGACTCTTGTGAGTCCCTTGGACTGCAAGGAGATCCAATCAGTCCATTCTGAAGGAGATCAGCCCTGGGATTTCTTTGGAGGGAATGATGCTGAAGTTGAAACTCCAGTACTTTGGCCACCTCATGCAAAGAGTTGACTCATTGGAAAAGACTCTGATGCTGGGAGGGATTGGGGGCAGGAGGAGAAGGGGACGACAGAGGATGAGATGGCTGGATGGCATCACCGACTCGACGGACGTGAGTCTGAGTGAACTCCGGGAGTTGGTGATGGACAGGGAGGCCTGGCGTGCTGTGACTCATGGGGTCGCAAAGAGTCGGACACGACTGAGCGACGGAACTGAACTGACCCTTTGAAAGGCTTGATCTGGTTCCCATCACCACCGTCGGGGGTGGAGCTTCCAGTCTGTCCTTGCCAGACCGGCAAGGTCAGGATTCCTGTCACTGCATTCTGCCCCATCTATTAAACATACAGGCGAAAAGGAATCCCGTCATTCTATCCTGCAAACCCAAGCGGGAACCACCATGTGCTGGGATGCACCTCTGCCTTTGCTCTACTTGACCCCATTATTACAGACCATCTCCAGACTGGATTTACCTATCACAGACTGTCTTAGAGGTTTCCTCGGTAAAACTGGTGACGGTATGAGCATGGGACCTGGGAAATCAGTAATATTGAGTGTCACCGTTCGGCTGCGTACACGGTCAGACCACTGACGGGCTTTCACAGGCGTCCTCGGTACAGGGATCGGCACTGTTGCGCTTAAACGAAACAGGGGCTGCTTAAAAGTATAGATGTTGCTCTCTTGTAAAAAGTGGTCGGAGTGAACCTCCTTGAGCTTGGGACTAGGCGCTGAAGGAGTGGCACTTGGAACTCTGGAGAACTCCGAAGAGAGAATCAGAATGTCTTTTAAAATGCTGGCGTAAATGTTTTGTATTTTTAATGGCCCTTCTGATTTCTCTGGACCTTCCATTTTGCTTATTTCTTTCCCAAAAACCCGAGCTGAAGCTGAACGACACCTGGGGAAAAATATGGAACCAGTAGCAGTCTCTGGAATGTGCCAATAGACTTGCTTAGAAGATTTTCTAGTTGTTGAAATAGTCATCACTCTTTGTTGTACATGATGATCAAGGAAGAGGTTTTGAATACTGACAGGGGTTTGTGCTCGATCCCTTGGAACGACAGGAAAACTAGTTTTATCTCTTTCAAATGAAGTGGTTTTTTCTTGAACGAAGTGTACATGTGGTAGGCTAGTTTCACCAGTCCCGACTAAACCAGAAAAAGAAAAAAGAAAGCAGAATTAGATTATGTTTATCAAGGTGTCAGGAGCAAAACTATTAATGTATTAGCATTCATAGCTTTTTTAATCCACTCACCCTCCCTCACCTTCTTAAAATGTTTCTGTAATACTCACTCAATTATCAGGACTTTTGTTTAGCTAACAGGGATAAAGTTTGAGTGAATAACTGGAGAACTAAAAAGGCTAAACTGTGTTAGAGTATGGAGCTATTCTTAGAAGAATAGAATGGATGGAGAACAGCATGACATAAAGGGAGATTTTTGAACAGTTGCCACTAAAATCTCTGGCAATATAGAAGGTTAAAATGGCTTGAAGTTGGGTTGTTTATTATTTATCATTATCTCTTCCTCATCTGAAACTTCTTTGAGGAAGGATTTACATTTCTTTTCAAAGCCAGATGTCAGACCAAGGAGTCTTTTGAGCATGATAGCATTCTGATGCTGGCTAAAGGTACCACAAGTTCATCCGGGTTACAACCAGAAGTATTCTTTTCTCTCTTAGGTCCAGAAAATGCAATGTGCCTGCATTCTTAGGGACTTCGCTATATCCTTTCTCTTTCTGATGTGATGGAATGTTAAATGACATTTTTGTCTATTGTCTCAGTTGAGCACAATAAATGATGAGCACTTCAGTATTCTAATGAGGAGACAGTAGATTCGTTAAGGCAAGATTTGGCCAAAGAGATGGCCAAAGCAAGACCAACTCTCACCTGTTGTTCGTACATTAGAGATGGCAAGAGCCTGATCTGTATTTGTAGAGAGAATTTTCTCTGAATAGAGCTCTTGGAGTGTTTTGTGTTTCCCTGATCTTCCTCTCCTTATGGTGGGTGGAAGAAGGATTTATCCCCACTTCCAACCAAGTTAGGGTCTAAATCATCTATAGAGAACAGGAGTGTATGCCACAAGGAGAAAATAATATCTCACCACTCCCTACCATGGTTTCCCCACCCTCATACACCTACAGAGTAACAAAAATGATTCGGCCCTTCCAGTGCTGTGTCCCAACTGCAGGAAGACAAGAGAATCCTTAAAGCTACTTGACCTCTACCTCCTGGCATTTGGCTGGGGGGGGGGGGGGAGGGGGAGCAGTGCAGAGACTCAGGACTGACGGTCACATTCACTCTTAACTCCTTAACTCTTCCTCCCCCATAGCCCCCACCGATGAAAATACCAGAAATTATGAGTGAGGCAAGAGAAGCAAAAGAACAAGGTATTTCTCTGGGCTTGTCTAAAAATTAGCAGACCTAGTCTGAGTTGGGTGAAAGGGCAAGGTTTAACTGCATGCTAGATGAAAGTATCGATTTAGATTGGACTTGTGGTTTAATAGGACTTCCCTGGTGGCTCAGACGGTAAAGCATCTGTCTACAATGAGGGAGACCCAAGTTTGATCCCTGGGTCGGGAAGATCCCCTGGAGAAGGAAATGGCAATGCACTCCAGTACTATTGCCTGGAAAATCCCATGGACAGAGGAGCCTGGTAGGCTACAGTCCATGGGGTCGCAAAGAGTCGGACACGACTGAGCGACTTGACTTCACTGTGGTTTAGTATCTAAAAATGAGACAAGGCTAATAGATGAAAGTGACTAGAAAAGCCTTGGGAGAGAGATGTCACATCTGATAAAGGGCTTGCATCCAAATAAAGAGCTCTTAAATTCAACAAATAAGAAAACACGCTAGGACTTTGCTAGTGGTCCAGTGTCTAGGACTCTGGGCTCTCAAGGTAGGGGGATCAGGTCTGATCAGTGGTCGGGGAGCTACATCCTGCACTCAGCAACTTGCAAACAAATGAATAAATACTTTTTTTTAAAGCCAATGAACATAGATACTCCAGAATTCTTTTGATTAGTATTAGTATGAGTATCTTTCTCTGTCCTTAAGATATACCCATTTGAATGCAGAGTTCCAAAGAATAGCAAGGAGAGATAAGAAAGCCTTCCTCAGTGATCAATGCAAAGAAATAGAGGAAAACAATAGAATGGGCAAGACTAGAGATCTCTTCAAGAAAATTAGAGATACCAAGGGAACATTTCATGCAAAGACAGATTCAGTAAAGGACAGAAATGGTATGGACCTAACAGAAGCAGAAGATATTAAGAAGAGGTGGCAAGAATACACAGAAGAACTGTACAAAAAAGATCTTCACCACCCAGATAATCACAATGGTGTGATCAATCACCTAGAGCGAGACATCCTAGAATGTGAAGTCAAGTGGGCTTTAGGAAGCATCACTACGAACAAAGCTAGTGGAAGTGATGGAATTCCAGTTGAGCTATTTCAAATCCTGAAAGATGATGCTGTGAAAGTGCTGCACACAATATGTCAGCAAATTTGGAAAACGCAGCAGTGGCCACAAGACTGGAAAAGGTCAGTTTTCATTTCAATCCCAAAGAATGCTCAAACTTCTGCACAATTGCACTCATCTCACACGCTAGTAATGCTCAAAATTCTCCAAGCCAGACTTCAACAGTACTTGAACCATGAACTTCCAGATGTTCACGCTGGTTTTAGAAAAGGCAGGGGAATCAGAGATCATATTGCCAACATCCGCTGGATCATCGAAAAAGCAAGAGAGTTCCAGAAAAACATCTATTTCTGCTTCATTGACTATGCCAAAGCCTTGGACTGTGTGGATCACAATAAACTGTGGAAAATTCTGAAAGAGATGGGAATCCCAGACCACCTGACCTGCCTCTTGAGAAATCTGTATGCAGGTCAGGAAGCAACAGTTAAAACTGGACATGGAACAACAGACTGGTTCCAAATAGGAAAAGGAGTACGTCAAGGCTGTATATTGTCACCCTGCTTATTTAACTTCTATGCAGAGTACATCATGAGAAATGCTGGGCTGGATAAGCACAAGCTGGGATCAAGATTGCCGGGAGAAATATCAGTAACCTCAGATATGCAGGAGAAACCACTCTTATGGCAGAAAGTGAAGAACTAAAGAGCCTCTTGATGAAAGTGAAAGAGGAGAGTGAAAAAGTTGGCTTAAAGCTCAACATTCAGAAAACGAAGATCATGGCATCTGGTCCCATCAGTTCCATTCAGTTGCTCAGTCGTGTCCGACTTTTTGCCACCCCATGAACTGCAGCATGCCAGGCCTCCCTGTCCATCACCAACTCCTGGAGTTCATCCAAACTCATGTCCATTGAGTTGGTGATGACATCCAACCATCTCATCCTCTGTTGTCCCCTTCTCCTCCCACCTTCAATCTTTCCCAGCATCAGGGTCTTTTCAAATGAGTCAACTCTTCGCATCAGGTGGCCAAAGTACTGGAGTTTCAGCTTCAACATCAGTCCTTCCAGTGAACATCCAGGATTGATCTCCTTTAGGATGGACTGGTTGGATCTCCTTGCAGTCCAAGGGACTCTCAAGAGTCTTCTCCAACACCACAATTCAAAAGCATCAATTCTTTGATGCTCAGCTTTCTTTATAGTTCAAGTCTCACATCCATACATGACCACTGGAAAAACCATAGCCTTGACTACATGGACCTTTGTTGACAAAGTAATGTGTCTGCTTTTTAATATGCTGTCTAGGTTGGTTGTAACTTTCCTTCCAAGGAGTAAGCATCTTTTAATTTCATGGCTGCAATCATCATCTACAGTGATTTTGGAGCCCCCCAAAATAAAGTCTGCCACTGTTTCCACTGTTTCCCCATCTATTTCCCATGAAGTGATGGGACCAGATGCCATGATCTTCGTTTTCTGAATGTTGAGCTTTAAGCCAACTTTTTCACTCTCCTCTTTCACTTTCATCAAGAGGCTCTTTAGTTCTTCTTCACTTTCTGCCATAAGGGTGGTTTCTTCTGCATGTCTGAGGTCACTGATATTTCTGCCAGCAATCTTGATCCCAGCTTGTGCTTCTTCCAGCCCAGCATTTCTCATGATGTACTCTGCATATAAGTTAAATAAGCATGGAGACAACATACAGCTTTGACGTACTCCTTTTCCTATTTGGAACCAGTCTGTTGTTCCATGTCCAGTTTTAACTGTTGCTTCCTGACCTGCATACTGGTTTCTCAAGAGGCAGGTCAGGTGGTCTGGGATTCCCATCTCTTTCAGAATTTTCCACAGTTTATTGTGATCCACACAGTCCAAGGCTTTGTCATAGTCAATGAAGCAGAAATAGATGTTTTTCTGGAACTCTCTTGCTTTTTTGGTGATCCAGCAGATGTTGGCAATTTGATCTCTGGTTCCTCTGCCTTTTATAAAACCAGCTTGAACATCTGGAAGTTCACGGTTCACATATTGCTGAAGCCTGGCTTGGAGAATTTTGAGCATTACTTTTCTAGAGTGTGAGATGAGTGCAATTATGTGGTAGTTTGAGCATTCTTTGGCATTGCCTTTCTTTGGGATTGGAATGAAAACTGACCTTTTCCAGTTTTGTGGCCACTGCTGCGTTTTCCAAATTTGCTGACATATTGAGTGCAGCACTTTTACAGCATCATGTTTTAGGATTTGAAATAGCTCAACTGGAATTCCATCACCTCCACTAGCCTTGTTTGTAGTGATGCTTCCTGAGGCTCACTTGACTTCACATTCCAGATGTCTGGCTCTAGGTGAGTGATCACACCATCATGATTATCTGGGTTGTGAAGATCTTTTTTGTATAGTTCTTCTGTGTATTCTTGCCACCTCTTCTTAATATCTTCTGCTTCTGTTAGGTCTATACCATTTCTGTCCTTTATTGAGCCCACCTTTGCGTGAAATGTTCCCTTGGTATCTCTAATTTTCTTGAAGAGATCTCTAGTCTGTCCCATTCTATTGTTTTCCTCTATTTCTCTGCACTGATCACTGAGGAAAGCTTTCTTATCTCTCCTTGCTATTCTTTGTAACTCTGCATTCAAATGGGTATACCTTTCCTTTTCTCCTTTGCTTTTGGCTTCTCTTCTTTTCACAGCTATTTGTAAGGCCTCCTTGGACAGCCATTTTGCGTTTTTGCATTTCTTTTTCTTGGGGATGGTCTTTATCCCTGTCTCTTATACAATGTCATGAATCTCTGTCCATAGTTCATCAGGCACTCTGTCTATCAGATCTAGTCCCTTAAATCTATTTCTCACTTCCACTGTATAGTCATAAGAGATTTGATTTAGGTCATACCTGAATGGTCTAGTGGTTTTCCCCACTTTCTTCAATTTAAGTCTGAATTTGCCAATAAGGAGTTCATGATCTGAGCCAAAGTCAGCTCCTGATCTTGTTTTTGCTGACTGTATAGAGCTTCTCCATCTTCGGCTGCAAAGAATATAATCAATCTGATTTCGGTGTCAGCCATCTGGTGATGTCCATGTGTAGAGTCTTCTCTTGTGTTGTTGGAAGGGCGTGTTTGCTATGACCAGTGCATTCTCTTGGTGAAACTCTATCAGCCTTTGCCCTGCTTCATTCTGTAGACCAAGGCCAAATTTGCCTGTTACTCCAGGTGTTTCTTGACTACCTATTTTTGCACTCCAGTCCCCCATAGTGAAAAGGACTTCTTTTTTGGGTGTTAGTTCTAAAAGGTCTTGTAGGTTTTCATATAATTGTTCAATTTCAGCTTCTTCAGAGTTACTGTTTGGGGCATAGACTTGGATTATCTTGATATTGAATGGTTTGCCTTGGAAATGAATAGAGATGGTTCTGTCGTTTTTGAGATTGCATCCAAGTACTGCATTTCGGACTCTTTTGTTGACCATGATGGCTACTCCATTTCTTCTAAGGGATTCCTGCCCACAGTAGTAGATATAATGGTCATCTGAGTTAAATTCACCCATTCCAGTCCATTTCAGTTAGCTGATTCCTAGAAGGTCGACATTCACTCTTGCCATCTCCTGTTTGACCATTTCCAATTTGCCTTAATTCATGGACCTAATATTCCAGGTTCCTATGCAATATTGCTTTTTACAGCATCGGACCTTGCTTCTATCACCAGTCACATCCACAACTGGGTATTGTTTTTGCTTTGGCTCCATCCCTTCATTCTTTCTGGAGTTATTTCTCCACTGATCTCCAGTAGCATATTAAGCACCTACCAACCTGGGGAGTTCCTCTTTCAGTGTCCTATCTATTTGCTTTTTCATACTGTTCACAGGGTTCTCAAGGCAAGAATACTGAAGTGGTTTGCCATTCCCTTCTCCAGTGGACCACATTCTGTCAGACCTCTCCACCATGACCCACCCATCTTGGGTGGCCCCACACGGCATGGCTTAGTTTCATTGAGTTAGACAAGGCTGTGGTCCATGTGATCAGATTGGCTAGTTGTCTGTGATTGTGGTTTCAGTCTGTCTGCCCTCTGATGCCCACTCTCAGTGCCTACCCTCTTACTTGGGTTTCTCTTACCTTGGACATGGGGTATCTCTTCACGGCTGCTCCAGCAAAGTGCAGCTGCTGCTCCTTACCTTGGATGTGGGGCATCTCCTCACGGCTGCTGCTCCTGACCTTGGACGTGGGGTATCTCCTCTCGGCCATCACTCCTGACCTTGGACGTGGGGTAACTCCTCTTGGCCACTGCTCCTGACCTCGGACATGGGGTAGCTCCTCTTGGCTGCTCCTGATTTTGGATGTGGGGTAGCTTCTCTTGGCCACTCCTGTGCCGCGCATCCGCTGCTCCATCACTTCATGGCAAATAGATGGGGAAACAGTGGAAACAGTGGCAGACTTTATTTTGGGGGGCTCCAAAATCACTGCAGAGGGTGACTGCAGCCATGAAATTAAAAGACACTTATTTCTTGGAAGAAAAGTTATAACTAACCTAGACAGCATATTAAAAAGCAGAGACATTACATTGCCAACAAAGATCCATCTAGTCAAGGCTATGGTTTTTCCAGTGGTCATGTATGGATGTGAGAGTTGGACTATAAAGAAAGCTGAGCATCAAAGAATTGATGCTTTTCCATTGTGGTGTTGGAGAAGACTCTTGAGTGTCCCTTGGACTGCAAGGAGATCCAACCAGTCCATCCTGAAGAAAATCAGTCCTGAATATTCATTGGAAGGACTGATGTTGAAGCTGAAACTCCAATACTTTGGCCACCTGATGCGAAGAGCTGACTCATTTGAAAAGACCCTGATGCTGGGAAAGATTGAAGGTGGGAGGAAAAGGGGACGACAGAGGATGAAATGGTTGGATGGCATCACTGACTTAATGGACATGAGTCTGAGTAAACTCCAGGAGTTGGTGAGGGACAGAGAGGCCTGGTGTGCTGCAGTCCATGGGGTCGCAAAGAGTCGGACACGACTGAGCGACTGAACTGACTGACTCATTTTTATATTTAAAGGGAGTTTCTTGCAGACAATATGTAATTAGCTCTTGTCTCTTATCTACTGTGACAGTTTCTACCATTTAATTGGCATACTTAGACCATTCACATTTTAACAAATGATTGACATTGCTGACTTAACATCGGCCACATTTGTAAAGTTTTCTATTTGTTGCAGCTGTTTTACTTTGCCATCTCTTTAAAAATCTTCCGTTCTTCTTCTATCTTTTCTGGTTTTAGTTGAGAATTTTATGAGTCAGTTTCTGTCCTTCGGTTTTATTCCTCTGTTAGCATATCAATTACACTTATAAAATTCTTTTAAATGCTTGCCCTAGAGTTTGCAATAGATATTTACAATGAATCCAAGTCTACTTTCAACAAACACTACACTGCTTATTGGCGATGGTCAGTATCTTTTTAACAGTGTAGTCCCAATTCTTCCCTCCTTTCCATATAAAATTGCTGTCATCCATTCCATTTATCCCTGTACTATACTCACCCAATACATTGTTATTATTATTGCTTAGAATAGTTACTTATTAGATTGAGTGAGATCACTTTTCCTTTTCTGACACTGTTCTTTTTTTAGGCAGACCTGAGTTTTTTGTCTTGATCAAACAGTGTGTAACACCTTCTCTTACTAACCAATTTAAATCATTTTCTTCTTTCAAAGTATACCTTAAACCTTATATTGGATGGCTAAAATTCAGGGTTTTTTATGTAAGATATTACCAAGCCAATACAATCCACCTTTCTTGATTAACACAACCCATACTTTTTGTTCTCATTAATTAATTCAACAAACATTTAACACCTCCTCAGACAGTAAAGAATCCACCTACAATGCAGGAAACCCGGGTTCGATCCCTGGGTTAGGAAAATACCCTGGAAAAGGGAATGGTTACCCACTCCAATATTCTTTCCTGGAGAATCCCATGGACAGAGGAACCTGATGGGCTATAGTCCACGGGGTTGCAAAGAGTTGGACACGACTGAGAGACAAACACTTTTTCACCTTTTTACATGTGCTAGCTGTACACATAGTGCTGAGAGTACAATTACACAGCAGAAATCTTACTCCCATCAAAGGTCTTGCAATTTAATATAGAAAATAGGCTTCCCAGGTGGCGCAGTGGTAAAGAATCTGCCTGCAATGCAGCAGACTCAGGTTTGATCGCTGGGTCAGGAAGGTCCCCTGAAGAAGGAAATGGCAACTCACTCCAGTATTCTTGACTGGAAAATACCATGGATAGAGGAGCCTGGAGGGATACAGTCCATGGGGTCAGAAAATAGTTGGTTCTGACTATTTAGTCAGACACAATAATAGTAGGACACGATTTAGTGACTAAACAACCAGTCTTCTTGCCTGGGAAATCCCATGGACAGAGGAGGCTGGTGGGCTATGGCCCATGGGGTTGCAAAGAGTCAGACACAACTGAGCAACAGATACTACTAGGCAGAAACAGTTAAACTAGAGAATTAGAGGTCAGCAGAGGGTAGGTCGGGGATACTCTGGGACCATAAAGGAAAGTACTCTGACTGGATGCAAAGAGAAGAGGTGCTTAGGGAAATCTGCTCAATGAAGATGATATCTGTCTTCTCAGTTCAGACTTCCCTATTTTGGGATACATTTCCCCATGATTTCTATTTTATTTTTTCTCTTAGAATGTTAAAATTCTACTTTTCCAATAGACTATTCTGCCGTCAAAAACTATACCTCTATAATTAAATATATAATTTATTTATAATTAAATATATTTCACTTCACTTTTACTAATTTCTCAAGTCTTAGCTCATACCCCATTGCTGCCCCAGGGTTTCTCACATTTATGAACTACTGCTGTCTGTACCATTAATTGGACATAAATTCTATGCTGCTTTGTATTGTTATTTTAGGTTCTCATTGCATGCATATCAATACATACAATAGAGTTTAACTAAAGGTCTTGAAAAGTCCTGAAAGACAGGGACCAGATTCATGTCATTAATTCTCTACAGCATTTAGTGTTGTATGCCAATTGTACATATTTATTTCAATTTTATTTCGATATTTGACTACTCATTTTTATAAATCGTACTTCAGACATTTTAGGTATTCATTCATTCATTCATTCAACAAGTATTTTGAACACCTATTACATACAAAGTACTCTGCCAAGAGCCTTTGGGGACATAGGATTAATAACAGTCAAGGTCATTAACTATCCGAGTTGCCAAAGCAAGATGATCCATCCCTGCACTCCCCCTACCCACCCCCCTCCCCACCATAAAAAGAATTATCCAGCTCAAAATGGCAATAGTGAGAAACTCTGTGCTAGATGATGAACTTCAACAGAAAAACAAATGGAAAACTACAGCCAAAGAACTGGTAGTGAGAAGTATATCTATATAACTGTGGGTATTACTATTATAGAACAGATTGTAAATGCAGAAATATAAAACACTGTAGAAATATATAGAAATGATATAACAAAAGTAGGTGGGAAATGTAGGAAAGAAAATTGTATATAACATAGGTGTATTGATTCACACATCTTTTATGGCCATGCATCAATAGGATTTAGCACTGTACATCAAGTTATAGACTAAGCATATTTTAATATGCTTATAAATGTTGACACTAAAATAATTAATATAATCAACTAAAATCAGGTGATAGAAGAGAAAGAAAAGGGGGAAGAAAAGGATGTATGCTAATTTTATCATTGCTTATCAGTAAGGAGTCAATATATACCATATAGAGAAATAGAGGATTAAGAGTATTATATAAAGTTATAATCATAAGTGGCTCTCCTTTACTTCATAGCATTTATCACAGGGTAATTTTACATTTAATTATATGATTGTTGGATCTCACCAAAGGGTAACTAATAAAGAGAATTGGCAGAGTTTGTTTTACTCACTATTATATCTCCAGTTCTTAGCACTGTGCTTATAAATACAGTCAATTCTCATGATTCAGGGCAGTTCTGTTCTCTATCTCAGTAAGCACTGAATTATCCAACACTGAGCTATTATTTCTTGGGGAAATACAGGGTCAGGTTCCTGCAAGCCTCTGATCTCAACATTATCAGCAACCAATCAATACACACAACCTTGTTTTAAGTATGCTCCTATTTAAAGACACTTTAGATTGTTGATTCATCAACACTGAACTTTCAGCCAACAACACTGTAACTCAGGCTTGAAGGAAGGTTATCTAAAGCATATGTTCTCTCTGGAAGGCACATCATAGCCTTCTTGGGGGCTATTTTAGACAATTAAATCACCAACCAAAAGTACAGAATTCAGAAATTATGGCACTATTTATACCGGAAAGGTGGCAGCTGTTTATGGGAGCTAAAACAAGAAGGCAGAGCAGTATCCTGTTCCCACCACTGTTGGGAATATGTATGCTTTCACTGCCTTGGCTGTATCCAAGAATTACCATATACGCCCTCTTGCTGCACACAGTCTCACTATTATAAAAGGAGAGAGAAAGAGCTCCATATACTGCTCCAAAGTGTTCTTCATGGTATATTTTGAAGTTAAAAAGACAAAACATAGTACAATGTTCTGGGTTGGGGATTACAAATGGATTCTAGCAGTTAGGTAAATTCACTCCTACAGAATCCACAAAAAATGAGAATCAACTGTATTTGTAATTTGAATTAGATGTTACCATATTACACAAAAATCTGTAAGTTGTAGTCATTAGTGAGTATCTTTATATTTATTTATTTGGCTGCTGCAACATGTGGGGTCTAGATCTAGTTCCCTGACCAGGCATCAAACCCTGGGGGCCCTGCATTATCAACTTGGAGTCTTCACCACTAGACCACCAGGGAAGTCCCCAGTGAGTGTCTTTACTGTGATGCTGAACTGTGCAGGTTGAGAAAATTCTATGAAAAACCAAAAAAGCTAATAACATATCTGATTAATACACATACCTGCATGGACTTTCTTCTGACATAAAGACAGCTTAGGGAGATTTGGAGGTAAAGGTCTTCGAAGAAGTTGTGGGTGTTTTTGCATTTTAATAATAAGCACTATTTGTCACAGCTATGGGTGAAGAACTTAAAAGTTTTTGAATATGTTTCAATTGTTGCTGAAAAATTCATTCGAATCCAGATTAAATCCTAATGAAAATCATTCCGTGCTAATACTATACTGAGTCCAAGCAGAATTCTGTAAAAGAAAAAGAGGGTAAGAAAAACAATTCCTTAAGTCTTATAGAAAGAATCTAGATAAAATTTTGGCTTATAATTAACACAAAATGTAAAAATACATAGACTATTACCAATCAGGACCATCTTAAAATTTCAAATGTTAACCAAAAATTCAATCTGGCAGTGTTATTTCAGCTAGTAAATACTGCTTTTCCAGAATGGTAGAAATGACACTCATTTTCTCTTCTACCTCCAAAATGTTATCAATTTATAAACTAGGAAGAGTTTTTCGTCAAAAAAGGTGAGGAAGTCCCTCCATGGCCTCTGAAAATCCACAATATCTAACTCTTCACCAAAAAGTTGTTTTCTTTCTGTAATAATGACTTATTTTAAATTCAGTCACTACAGTTGGCCCGTAACTATTTAACCCCCAAATAAAATGCCTTCAATATAATGAGATTTTCTACAATCCCAGTCCCGATTAGTACTGTTTAGAAATGATGCCTGAAGATCGAACCAAATATTGTGTGCTTCGTCGTATCAAAGAGCCTAGTACATGGCTATTCTGTTGTCAGTCTAGACGGGTACGCTCCGGAGCACAAATGGCCTGCTTTATACCCCTCCAAAGATGACTTGGCACGCAAGCACTCACGATCTGTTTCCTGGTAGTACGTCCCACTTGATGCTGGTAATTTCCCGTTCTTATTTTTGGAAGAGGTGCCTGGAAAAGTTGGACCCCGATGCTATCCTTTAGGGCAATCAGCTGCTTTTCAAAACAATCAGCTTTTCCTTTTTTAATCTCCTCTTCCTGGGAACGGAGGCAGATTAAGGTGAAGTGAGGTCGCAGGTCTTCCGGCGGGATGCTGTCCCGAAAGAAAGCACTCACCCAGGTCACCTTCACCCGCCGGCCAGGTGGGGCCAAGCGGGCAAGTCTCCTAGCAACCAGAAGCCAATACCCACGTCCCTTCTGCCGGGCGCGCAGGCGCAGGAGGGAGGGCGGGGCCGGGCGGGGCGCGCACCCGCCCGCGGAGCCCCGCTCAGCTGGTCCCGCCCCAGCGGGCGGCGCGCGCGGAGCCCTCTAGCCTTCGTCGGCCGCTGTGCGCGACTGCAGGAGAAGCCCTCTCCACGTGCACCTGCTGTACGGAACCCCGTGGTGACGATCGTTATTACTGCTTTTATTCTTAATGACAGTGACCACTATCATGTATTTACTTTTCTCACTTGCAAGATGCTTAACTCGGGTATCTAGGGTCCGGGCTGGTGTTCTTTCGTCCTGCACTTCTGCGCAGCCTTAGTCGCCTGGCTGATTTTGCAGGGCTCCAGAATAGCGAGCATTCTGTTTCTCTTCTTTTAATGCAACCTGTTTTGTCTTCCTGATCCTTTAAAGTTCTTCGCTGAAGAGGAAACTTGTAGAAAGAAATAGGGCATAAAAGGATCGAGCGGGCTTTGAAAGAAACCCATTTCTCACTGCCCTCGTTATTTATCCTGATTCATTTCGTGATTTGTGACCTGGGTCGTGGTGTTGATGAACCTGCATGTCCAGTAATTGATACATCGTGTGTGTTTGCATGAATGTGCATACGTCTCTTTGGAGATTTGAGGGAGAAAGTGTGAGAGAGAAAATTCATTAGGCAGGTGTGTGAATCCCAACTCAGAAAGTAAAGTAGATGGAGTTTCCTTCCAGTCTTGTGTTTTGTTGTGCTTTATTTTACAAGTGTAGGAACTTTAGTAACAGCTGTTGGAAGATGAGACTTGTGTGTAAATCTTTGTAACTTTAGGGATATTTGAAGATTTTCTCCCTAACTACTCTTCCTTTTTCTCCGTAGGAACAAGCATACATTTTTAAATAGTCAATTTTAAAAAGTGGAAAAGTCAAAAAAGTATTTAATCAGATTCTGGGAAATATTCTGCACCTTCTTTTCCTTTGCATGTGGTTTCTTTTAATTTTAAAATAGCTATGTCCCGATTACACTGCTGCCCCAGACCATGAATTTATTCCATTTTTGTCTGTATCCACTGCATAGATGAATTAGCTTCTCAGCAAGATGAGAGAGTTGACAATACGCAAATCTGATTTGCTAGATTTTATCTCAAGTAATATGTGTTGTGCATTTTTTGTAAGTGTGAAAGATGTTTATATTTTTACCCATAAAAAAGGTTTATGTTCCAATAGATAGAGCCGGGTTCCTATCCTCTTGGGGCTTCCCTTGTGGTTCAGATAGTAAAGAATCTGCCTGCAATGCAGGAGATATGGGTTCCATCCCTGGGTCAGGAAGATCCCCTGGAGAAGAGAATGGCTACCCACTCCAGTATTCTTGCCTGGAGAATCCCATGGGCAAACGAGCTGTCGGGCTAGAGTCCATGGGGTGGCAAGGAGTTGGACTTGACTGAGAGACTTAACACTTGCACTTTTTACCCCCTCTGTCCTCATAAAAGTTGTTTGAACTGCAAGAACTACTGAGATTAAGTTTTACCCACCAGTGCTTGGCCTTTGAAATTTATGCTTAGGATTGCATAGTCAAAAATCAAAGCAATATGCTTATCAATAGTTTTTTAAAAAATGCTTTGTCACACATGGAATCAGGCATCAGGCTTCATTGCCTGCAGATTTCTTCTAGCAAATACCAGGCAGAAACTAGGGCTGATTAATATGTAACCTCCAGAGGTGTGAATATTTTGTCTTCCACTGCTTCCTACTTCTGTTATTTAGCATGCAATGTTTAGGCAAATGAGATTGTGATTATGAAAATTAAATTCATGGCTTGGTGTTATATGTGTGTATATATATACACACACATATATATCAGTTTTTCTAACACAAATTATATGCTTTATCTATGGAAATGATATACAAGTGCAGGCCAGATTTAGAAAGTACACATTACATTCAATTTGGGTTCTTTTATTATTTTTACTTAATTTATTAATTAAAAAAATTTTTTGGAGAGTATTGCAGCCTCAATCTCATTTTCTCCTTGTTTTTGTTTAAATAATCATGTCTCTTTAAATAATACAACTCCCTCTTTGATTTTAAAGGCTTCCTTTACCTGATGTACAGTATAGGCAGCCTTTTGATTGTCCCATTAGCTTTGCAGTTTGGCAGAACTGTGCGATGAAGCTTGACAAACTGAACCACAACACTTTTAACAGATTGTGTTCAGGAGGCCACGGTAATGGTGAGTGCCAAGGTTGTGTACATCCTGCATTTTTTTAAAAGTGTTGCTAAAAATGAGATAAAAGCCTTATGCACAAGCAACCTTGTACACCCAGCAGGTAGTGCTATTGATTTTTCTAATGAGTGGGGGATACTTGGGGGATCTCAGATTTGCTATTGGTGAAAAGACTCAGTTTTGTTGGAATCGTGTAGAAACTGTTGGTAGAAATTTTCTCTGTTTTCTATATAAGGCTCTGTTAATTTGTTTTCCTTTTTAAAAGGATTGGAGGTTTCTGGAATAGTTTGGTCAGCGTAAATTTAATTTAGCATTTTACTTTATGGAAATAACGGCAGTGATTTTTATGTTTATGCTCGTGTTAATTCTTAGAAGTTCTTTTAAAAAATGAATAGTTCATTTTGAGAGCACATTGGGTAAACCGTTAAGTCTCCAAGGTAAGCCAAGGCACAAAAATGCTTTTGAAAAGGAGGTATTTTCTTGACCTGAGTTTTTTATATATATACTAAAAAATGTCTTTACTCTTTTTATCAGTCACAGTGGCTTAAACATATACTTTTGTTTCATGTTCTTTCATTCTGCTTCATACAGAACAATTTTGTATTTTCTTAAATGTTAATAAAGATATTTTAAAGTAGCTTCTTTTTTTTAAACCTCTCCTATCTCACGGTAAAGAGTCTGCTTGCAATGCAGGAGACCTGGGTTCAATTCCTGGATGGGGAAGATCCCCTAAAGAAGGAAATGGCAACCTACTCCAGTATTCTTTTCCAGAAAATCCCATGGACGGAGGAGCCTGGTGGGTGCAGTCCATGGGGTTGCAAAGCGTTGGACACGACTGAACGACTAACACACACTAACACAAACACGTCTTGTTGCACAAGCAAAAACTTCATTTCTGTTCTTAATTTTTAACCAGTTATTTAGTTTTTTCTTGTTGTCTTTCAGGATGATAGTCCTGGGATTTTTTTTTTTCCAAAAAAATTATTAATAAGGGAAGGTCATACAACCTGCCAGAGAAGGCACTGGCACCCCACTCCAGTACTTTTGCCTAGAAAATCCCATGGACGGAGGAGCCTGGTGGGCTGCAGACCATGGGGTCGCTAGAGTTGGACACGACTGAGCGACTTCACTTTCACTTTTCAGTTTCATGCATTGGAGAAGGAAATGGCAACCCACTCCAGTGTTCTTGCCTGGAGAATCCCAGGGACGGGAAGCCTGGCGGGCTGCCCTCTATGGGGTCGCACAGAGTCGGACACGACTGAAGCGACGCAGCAGCAGCAGCAGCAGCATACAACCTGCATCACAGAATAAAAAAAAAAAAAAATCCCAAACGTAATGAAAGAACAATGTCTATCTGTTTTAAAAGCACATTCATGAATTCAGCCATTCATTCCAGAATGATTTATTGGAAATTATGCGTAAAGCTCTTTACTAGGTGCTCAACTTTAAACTTTAAGAAAACAACAGGTGATTCACTGGGAAGCTTTATAATTTTAGACATTAAAATGACATTTTAAATCTTTTCAAAGGCTTTATTTATAAATAGTTATGACAACTTGAAGTTTTTAAATTTTCAAACATTTTTTATTACGTTGGTCAGGTAGAATAATGTTATTGAGTCACACTACCTGGAATACTCAGAAAGACTTCTGTATTTCCTTAGTTTCAGTGATTGTTTTAGGTTATCTGTGACCTGCTGATATTGTGCGTGCGTGCACGTGTTGCACGCATGCTCAGTCGTGCCTGACTCTTCGCAGCCCCATGGACTGTAGCCCGCCAGGCTCCTCTGTCCATGGGATTCTCCAGGCAAGAAAATTGGAGTGGGTTGCCATTTCCTTCTCCAGGGGATATTCCTGACCCAGGGAGCGAACCTGTGTCTTCTATTGTTCTGGTATTGGCATGCAGATTCTTTACCACTGAGCTACCTGGCAAGCCCTTCAGATGGTATTAGGCATCTGTATATGTTGTATGATTGTGTCCTTCACCAGAAAAAGGTAAATAATATTTGTTTCCTTAACGTTAAGTTGACTAAGCATTGTCTTTCATTCTGTGAGTGATGAAATGTTGATGGTGGTTACTTACCATGTGGAAGGGACTCGTCTAAGTGTTGATTTTATGTTGTATATTACCCCAGAGTTCTCATGTTAATTGAAAATTGTGTTATCTGCATCAAGTCTCAACCAAAAGCAGCATAGCTCAGCTCTGCTGTGTTCAGATCCCTGGCCACCGCTTGATAACTCTATGCCCTTGATCCAGCTACTCAACCCCTCTAACCTCCTGTGGTTTCTTCACTTATAAAATTGGGGTAAAATGGTACCTGACTCAGCGTATTGTGAGGATTTAAAGAGAGAACTGGGTCAAGGACTTAAGTTCTTGCAGGGTAGAGTTGAGTTCTCATTAGATGCTAGTGATTAAAAACAAATGGCTCAGATTTCCCGTCTGTGTTGTCCCTGCTTTATGTGATTATAGTTGATGTTAACTGAAGTTATTTGGAGGGTTCAAGGGTGACTCCTGGGCAATTATCCATAAAATATCACACTTGGTGTGCTAACATCTCTGATATGTTGGTGAAAGAGGCATGCAGTTCTCAGGTCGTTAACCAATGCTCCGGGCAGGGCCCTCTGTTCTGTCATTGGTCTGTATGCCCCTCTGGGCTATGGAGCAACCGTGGGACAGCTCGTGCCTGACAATGTCCTGGTGCAGGGTGTGCCTTGACCCGTGTCGTTCAGGTGAGTGGAGTCCGTGAGTTGCCATCCACGTGGATGGAACTGGACCTAATCCATGATGGATGTCAACCAGTGACCCAGAGATGAAAGCTGCCTTGTTCTCCGTGTCCTCCAGGCCAGCTGGCGAGCCAGACAAAAGTGAAAAAGCCCAAAAGAGCTGCAGAGTGACCCTCTTTGGAATTGCTAGAGGGAAAGATGTTCTGAAAGCATATATTTTTCTGTTTTTTTTTTTTTTCTCTAATGTGCGCTCCGGACTTTGGGAGAACAATCTACTGATTCCTTGGGACCTTCTAGGGTTTTGTACCAAACTTCAAAGGCACATGCAGTTCCCATGAG
Organism: Bos indicus x Bos taurus; assembly: GCF_003369695.1. Taxonomy (NCBI): domain Eukaryota; kingdom Metazoa; phylum Chordata; class Mammalia; order Artiodactyla; family Bovidae; genus Bos; species Bos indicus x Bos taurus. The sequence goes on along the minus strand of NC_040087.1, from coordinate 16,118,759 downwards.
GTGTAGAAGTTCCTTGCTCTTGGTTCAGTCCTCAAAAAAAGACGTCTAGCATTTAGATCCGTAGGTGAGCAGAAATGCTTTGTAATGAACTTACTCTTCATTCTAAGGCAAGTAGCAATTTATGATCATAAACAGTAAATATGGTGGATTCGTTTTTCAAACCTATCGTTCTGTTTTATGCCCTTGGTCCTAAGTGTTGTTGATTAGTTGCTAAGTTGTATCGGACTCTTGTGATCCCATGGGTTGCAGCCCGCCAGGCTGCTACGTCCATGGAATTCTCCAGGCAAGAATACTGGAGTGGGTTGCCATTTCCTTCTCCAGGGGGTCTTCCTGACCCAGGGGTCATACTCACATCTCTTGCATTGGCAGGATTCTTTACCACTGAGCCACCAGTGAAGCCATATTATGCCGTCTGTCCTAAGTTGCGTGGCTTAAATTGTGTGTGGGGACCGTGGGTAGGCAAGAGCACCGGTTGCCTGGACCTGTTGTGGTGCTTGATATGCTCTGTGTTGGTGAAGAACTTTTCACTTGTTACATCACAACTGGTCACACAGAACCATCCCTTTTATTTCAGTATCATACAGCAAGTTTGCTTTTGACAGTTCAAGATTTACAACAGTCTCAATCACCCCACCTTTATGCTTTCTTTTAAAGATTTTTTTTTTTTTTTGATGTGGACCGTTTTTAAAGTCTCTGTTGAATTTGTTATAATATTGCTTCTATGCTTTGGTTTGTTGGCGGTAAGGCACATGGGATCTTCGCTCCTGGAAGTTTTGATGTCGAACGTTATATCAGGATTGAAATCCATGAGTCCCAGGACGTTGCTCTTTTCCTCACCCTGTTCCTTCGTTTCCTCCACCCTGCCAGTTATTCCAGGTGAACCAATACCCTCCAATGGGAGAGATATGGAGTCCAGCTCTGCTCAGGGGCTTTAGGGAAGACAGATTATGGGGCTTTATTCTTCCCTCCACTGCAATTCCAAGCAAAGAAACTACCCTTTTAATCTGTTTGACATGTTAATATATGGCTCTGCATAAGACTTGCTTTAGAGAAGAGGTTCCGTAACTACAAGAGATTTTCAGCCAACCACCAAATAGCATGAGAGTAAGTCTGTGCTCCTGCTTCTCGTTAGAGGGTACCTTGTCCTGAGTCATGGAGACCTTGCATGCCATTTCTGGTGGGGTACTTCCCTTGCACCCAGGAACCCCGCACCCCCATCACTCCCCAAACCACCTGTATCAGACCCATCCGGAGATACTTTTAGTCACTTCTTCTTCCAACAACATCTAAGGAAACCAGACCATCCCCTTCTTCCCAAACCCAGACTCCCTGCATTGCAAAGGACTGCTTCCAGAGAGGATTTGTACCTTTGCATATCACTTTGCCCAAGTGATCCCTTTGGGGAGGAGAAAAAAACATCTCTTCACTTTCGGTCTCTGCTTCTTCTCAGCACATAGTTGTGAGGCACTTGATGTCCCCAGTGAAGGGAGATGGGGTCAGTGAGGAGCTAAGGTGAGCCACCACAGTGATTGAAAGTGGAACCACGCGTGTAACAAATCCGGCTTGCCACCATTTGCATAGTAGGAATTATTTCGTTAGGAACAAGAAGGACCGGTTTTGCTAATCTCGTCCTGTGAGCTGTAAGAAGAGATTACAGCTCTTAATGATTTAGAGCAGCTGTAATTTCTAGACCCACACCTGAGGACTAGACTTGGTCCAAGGTGTTTTTAATACATGCATTTTGGGAATTCCATGGTGATCCAGTGGTTAAAACTCTACACTTTCACTGCGGGGGATAGAAGTTCAATCCCTGGTCATGGAACTAAGATCCCACAAGGCATGTAGTCTGGCAAAAAAAAAAAAAATTATTTTATTTATTTATTATTTTCAAGAGGAAAAAGTCATTTTCAGAGAGAAGTGTTTTCTATAACATGTGGAAGTATTAGAACACTGAATGCTTCAAGAACTTGCTCTAGTTGTGAAAGGTATGTCTATGAAGAGGTTAGAATTTTTCTGAGTTAACCATTTGTGGCTGGAGGATGAGGCAGCCTCAGAGGGAAGGACTTTGGTTAAATGCAAGTGAGGACTGTGTCTCCTGCTTGACCTCTAGGACTCCCCCAGATGACCTGTGCCCTTCAGGAACATCTGCACAGAGATGAACAGGCACCTCTCTGCCAGGTGCCTCATAGTAACTCTCTTAGAAAGGACAGGCTTTTGAAGGGGTCTGGGTGAAGCACAGGAAGTTCGAAGTACCACAGCCCCAATCAGAGATAAGATCAAGATCCTGTCTCCTAAAACAGTAAATTGCCCTTTATAGGGTTTTATACATTGTTTTTTAAACAATGGGTATGTTTGTTGAATGTGCGATGGTGAAATAAGAAATACCTTTACTGAGTCACTCTAGGAGAGCTCCATCCTCAGTCTCCATAGGAAGAGCCATTAGAACTGTTGGGATGGTTGTCATCTGTGTTATCCATCTAGAAATTTTCTAAAACTGAACTGGGACTCAGGGGACTATTACTGCCTCCCATGGTCTTCTTCTGAGAACCTGTTGCCTCACCTCTAAGCCTCCTTCCATATTCATGCTCTGAGGTTCTATGACTAATTTACATTCATGAGCTGTTATTGATCAATTAATCAATAGGTGTGTGTGTGCATGGTCAGTCACTTCAGTTGTGTCCAACTCTTTTGACGCTAAGGACTGTAGCCCACCAGGCTCCTCTGTCCATGGGATTCTCCAGGCAAGAATACTGGAGTGGGTTGCCATGCCCTCCTCCAAGGGATCTTCCTGACCCAGGGATTGAACCTGAGTGTCCTGTGTCTTCTGCATCACAGGCGAATTATTCACTGCTGAGCCTCCAGGGAATCCCCAATTAGCATGTGTAGCTAAATAATTATTGAATATGTTAGTACTTTCCAGCATTGACCAGTATTTTCCAATATTCAATTCAGTTATACCAACATTGGTATATTTCCATATACTAGTCTTAGAGTAAGAATGTCTATAAATCTATTTGATTTTCAGGTATTAGACTGGGTAATGTTATTTGCCATTAAATAACATCTGTTAAGCTTTGGTGGATGGAAGCACTTGAGTTTGATATTTCTGTGATTTAATGAACAAAAATATGTGCCTGCTTGATGGATTTTGATCAGCGGCTCTTCCAACTTTCATATTTTTAATTGAATGTTTTAATTACAAACTGATTAATGCTTATTGGGAAAAAATAATACAGAAGGATAGAAAATAAATGTCTTCTCTGGCTTCTCCCCAATCCTAAATGTTTGGTGTGTATAATAATCTAGAATTTATATATATATATGATGTATATAATATATAACTTTTATGTGAAGAGATTATATTATCTATAGTATTTGGTAACTTAATTTTTTTCACCTGATATTTTATCTCAGCCATCTTATGGGACAGTACAGACCTACTTTACTCTTTCCAATCCCAGCCTTTGATTTTTCAGGCTCAGGAGTCAGGAAATTAATGTATGTTTATTGTCGAAAAATCAATTATACAGATTAAAAAAGAGAGAGGAAAAATTTCCTGTAACTCTTTCAAATAGCGATAACTACTGTTAACAGTTTGATATGATGTAGATAATTAACAGTATTTTATATACATGTACACACACACATATATATATTTAAATTTTAAAATATTCTGCCCCATTGCTATTTTATAACCTTACTGTTCTCTCAAAAATGTGAGAATTTTTTTCCATATTACATATTCCCTATTTGTCTTCTAGAAGTCTTGATTTAAGCACCCACCAGTTGTATGTAAGAATAGTTATTTTCCTTCAGTCTAACTGATCCTGGGAATTCATCAATTTGTTAATCTTTGCTACACTAATAGGTGGGAAGTAACATCTTATTTTAATTAGCATATGATTGTTAATGAGCTTAAACATCTTTTTCTCTGTTTATTACTGTTTTATATTATAAATGACTTCTTCTAGTGTCTTGCCTACGTTTATATTTTAGTATTTATTCCCCCTGATGATTTTGAAGGGATCTTTGTGTGTGTGTGTGTGTGTGTGTGTATGTGTATGTGTGTACCTAATGTACCCAGTTTATCAACCTCAGCTATTTAAGATGAGATATTATGTATATTTGGGCCCCAAAGCCAAACAAGCATGGTTTGAGTACCATCTCCACCATTTACTAGCTGTATAACTTTGATCAAGTTTCTCAACCATCTGGCTGTTAATGTTCACATCTGTAAAACTGAGACAGTAATGGTGCCTCCCCTACGTGGAGTTATTGTGAGAATTAAATGAGAATGTCCTCAAAACTGACACCCATTCTCCAGAACTAGAAAATCTACACCTTAGCCAATGAAGTGTCAAGGAAGTGGACCATTAGGCTGGGCAAAAAGTATACGAATATTGCAAAGTAGTCTCTCATGGACTTATTTTTTAAGGATGCAAGGAAATGATTCATCAAGATGATATGCCAACATCAGACTGTCTGTACCAAACAACATAACTTCTAAATGCATGAAAAAAAAATCGACCAAGTTACAAGGAGATGTTATTGATAAATTCACTTCTAAAATGGGGATCTTTTAAAAACACGTTTCTCAGTAACTAAGAGCTTGAGCAAACAAAAGATTACTAAGGATATAGAAGAATTGAACAACCCAACTGATGTTTGATCTGACAGGCATTTATAGATAACTGTATCCAGTAATCAGAAAACACACAGTGTCTTCAGTACACAAGAAATATTGACCAAGATTGATGCCTCAGTTCAGTTCAGTTCAGTCACTCAGTTGTGTCCGACTCTTTTCGATCCCATGAATTGTAGCATGCCAGGCTTCCCTGTCCATCACCAACTCCCGGAGTTCACTCAAATTCATGTCCATCGAGTCAGTGATGCCATCCAGCCACCTCATCCTCTGTCGTCCCCTTCTCCTCCTGCCCCCAATCCCTCCCAGCATCAGGGTCTTTTCCAATGAGTCAACTCTTCGCATGAGGTGGCCAAAGTATTGGAGTTTCAGCTTTAGCATCAGTCCTTCCAATGAACACCCAGGACTGATCTCCTTTAGAATGGACTGGTTGGATCTCCTTGCAGTCCAAGGGACTCTCAAGAGTCTTTTCCAACACCACAGTTCAAAAGCATCAATTCTTCGGCACTCAGCTTTCTTCACAGTCCAACTCTCACATCCATACATGACTGCTGGAAAAACCATAGCCTTGACTAGATGGACCTTTGTTGGCAAAGTAATATCTCTGCTTTTCAATATGCTATCTAGGTTGGTCATAACTTTCCTTCCAAGGAGTAAGCATCTTTTAATTTCATGGCTGCAATCACCATCTCTGCTGCTGCTGCTGCTGCTAAGTAGCATCAGTCGTGTCCAACTCTGTGCGACCCCATAGACGGCAGCCCAACAGGCTCCCCCGTCCCTGGGATTCTCCAGGCAAGAATACTGGAGTGGGTTGCCATTTCCTTCTCCAATCCATGAAAGTGAAAAGTGAAAGTGAAGTAGCTCAGTCGTGTCCAACTCTTAGCGACCCCATGGACTGTAGGCTCCTCCATCCATGGGATTCTCTAGGCAAGAGTACTGGAGTGGGGTGCCATTGCCTTCTCCGACCATCCCTACTTGGCCATAAAGAAAATCTCAGCAAGTTCTAAAGGAATATTTTGCAAGTGTCTTAGTCTTTTCTAGCTGCTATAGCAAAAATACCACAGACTGGGTGCCTAGTAAACATCTATTTCTCATAGTTCTGGAAGCGGGAAAATCTAAGATCTAGGCACCAGCAGATTCGGTGTCTGCCGAAGCCGATTTTCTGTTCCGTAAGTGACTGTTTTCTTGTTGTGCCTTTACATGATGGCATGATGGAAGAGACAAGGGCGCTCTCCAGGTTTCTTTTATAAGGGCACTAATCCCATTCATGAGGGTTCCACCCAGAGACCTCACCTCCAGAACCATCACCCTGGAGATTAGGTTTCAACATACAAGTTTTGAAGGGACATGGAAATTCAATTTATGATGGAGTTCTCCTAGGTTGGCTAGAGAGAAGTTGGGTAGGTAAGGCTGAAAATGTAAGTCTGGGAGAGACTTAAATATTAGGATCCTGACAGGCAGTAGAGAGTGACTAAAAGACTTGGAGCTGGGAATCCATGGTATCGGCATTAAGAGACGCATCTGGAATTGAGGCCAGCTTCCTCCCATAATTTTCAAGAGCTAATGAGAAAGAACCAGCTCCAAGTAAATCATGAGTTCATGTAAAGTGAAGGCCAAGCGATGCCATTGAAGGCTGCAGTAGGTCAAATAAAGTGAAGCGGGAAAAATGAGAACACAGAAGACAATGTGAGTGGTGAACACAAAAGGGCTGCACCACAGGGGAGCGGCACCACGTTCATGAGGCGATTTGATTCCAGAAAATCACCACTAGCCTCATTAAAATGCTTAATTTGATTTGGTTCTTATTGTTTTGAATTTCATTTTAACCTGATTTTGGATTTATATTTTAGGAATCTAATGGCATACGCAGTTTATGCCAAGTTTTATGTTTGCTTTTTAATAAAGATAAAGACAACTCGCAAAGTTTGGGATCATTTTTTCCAGATTTTTATTCATGTTAGGGAAATTCTGGTCTAGTTGCTGCCATTCATTTTACAGTTATGTAGAATGAAGTGCAGAATGGTGACTAATAATAATGCTGCTGCTGCTGCGTCGATTCAGTCGTGTCCGACACTGTGCGACCTCATAGACGGCAGCCCACCAGGCTCCCCCATCCCTGGGATTCTCCAGGCAAGAACACTGGAGTGGGTTGCCATTTCCTTCTCCAATGCATGAAACTGAAAAGTGAAAGTGAAGTCGCTCAGTCGTGTCCGACTCTTAGCGACCCCATGGACTGCAGCCTACCAGGCTCCTCCGTCCATGGGATTTTCTAGGCAAAAGTACTGGAGTGGGGTGCCATTGCCTTCTCTGGACTAATAATAATAGTAACCATAATGAAGATTGTTAGCTATGACTTTGTTCGGTGCATATGCTGTGTATTGTTCATTTTGCTAAATTCGCTCTGTGCATCTCTTCGTGTAGCTTGTAACTAGGCTAGGTTGTGAGTGCTGTTTACTGCTCCTGTTGTGATGAAGAAACAGACTTAGAGGAATTGAGAAGTTTGTCCAAAGGCACAAAGACAATAACCCTAGTAACTAGGTTAGGAACCTAAGCTTGTGTAACTCCAGAGCATGCGCTCTTAATCACCTTGCTCTGCAGACTTCATCGGCCACACAGGTTGAAACTCAGTCAAAGTTAGATCCGGGCTCTCTTGACTTGTAGTCTGGTATGTTTTTCATCTCGCCCCTGGCCATTTCTTTGAGAGTATACAGCTGAAGCCACATAGTAGCTCAAGATCCTATCTCAAGAAAAATGTGTAATAAGGCACATCTACTTTATCAGAAGTTCAGGATATTTCATCGTATTTTCAGTTTCATTTGGGAGAACCTTGACTTTTCGCTTCCCTGGGGACTCAGCTGGTAAAGAATCCACCTGCAATGTGGCAGACCTGGGTTCGATCCCTGGGTTGGGAAGATCCCCTGGAGAAGGGAAAGGCTACCCATTCCAGTATTCTGGCCTGAAGAATTCCATGGACTGTATAGTCCATGGAGTCACAAAGAGCAGGGCATGACTGAGCAGCTTTCACTTTCACTTGATTTTTCATGGAGCCCCTGGAATGTTTTAATTAGGTATTTGGCACATCTTTTTTTTTTTTTCTATGACCTGTAGTACAAATCAGGTGTTCAAATTTGGGACCTGATATTGGACAGGGAAGCCTGGCGTGCTGCAGTCTGTGGAGTCCCAAAGAGCCGGACACAATTTAGTGACTGAACTACAAATTGGTCCAATAAATATTTGTTAGATGGATGAATGAAAGTCTAGAACATCTTTTCTACTTATGAACAGGATATATTTCAGAAGGCTGTTTTCAGATATACTTATTTTTTTATAAAATATTCTTTTTTTCTTAATTAAGTTATTTATTTTAATTGTAGGACAATAACTTCACAAGACTATGGTGGTCCCTGCCACACATCAACAAGTATGCTTACTTAAGTCTGTTATGACAAAAATGGATTTAAGAAGTATTTCCCAGAAGTATTTCCTGTAAAGATGGGTATAAATCAACCAGTCTTGGAAAACTTTAAAATCAGGACAGTTTATCTTCTTTGATAATCAGTCTGTCAAACATCTTTTTCTGTAATTGATTATCTTGATTTACATTGAAAATCTATTGAGGCTGTTAACCCTTCTCTTTAATGGCATCTGCAACTATTCAAGGTTATAACTTGATTGAGGTCCTCGCTTAATAAACCACGTTTTTAAATCAGCCCTCCACCTGCTCAGTACCTACTCCAGTGGAGATGTGTGGGGGTGGGGGGAAAACCATGCAGAATGCTTATATTTTAAAATCCATGATCACCTAATTGTCACTATTAATTACAAAGGAAACCGTACCTTTACAGTGGAAGACCCTGGCAGAGGTCATGTGGCCCATGATGCAGTGAACTGAAAAGGACACCTCACTTTTGTCAAAAACACAGATCTGATTTAAATTGTGAGGAGACAGACAAGCCCAAACAGAGGCATCTTCTGTGACTAGCCTTTTCGAAGGTGTCAAGGTGATGAAAGACAGATTGAAGACTTGTCCCAGATTAGAGGAGACTGAAAAAACAACTAAGTAGAATATGGGATTGTGGATTGAATCCTAGTCTAGAAAAAGAACATTCATACGACAGTTTGCTAAATTTGAAAGTTTTTTTCAAAATTTCAGTAGTTTCAGTCTGTAGTTTAGTGAAGGTAGATCTGTGATAACTTTCTGATATGGACACTTATACTGTGATTAAATAAGATGTTAACATTTGGGGAAGCTGAGTGAGGTGCATATGGAAATTCTTTTGAACCATTTTTGTGTCTTTTTTGTAATTCTGAAATGACTTCAAAAATGAAAGTTTAAGAAATTAAAAGAAAAATATTTTTTAAATGTAATCCCTAGCCTTGGATATTGCTCAGCAATCATACCCTCTGTTCCTAAAGCATTCACTCTTCCAAACTCCTAGACAATTATTTGTATTAAATAGTTTTTTACAACCCTTCTACGGCTCCTTTCCCCAAATCCTTCGTTGTGAAAATAGAGGCAGTGGTTAAGACTTCGCCTGGCAATCCAGTGGTTAAGACTTCGCCTTCCAATGCAGAGGGCAAGGGTTCAATCTCTGGTCTGGGAGCTAAGATCCCAAGTGCCTCTCAGCCAAAACATCAAGACATAAAGCAGAAACAATATTGGAAAGACTTCAAAAATGATCCTCAAAAAAAAAAAATCCTTTAAAAAAACGCACCATAATTGATCCTTAAAAAAAAAAAGCGATCAGAATTCCCACAGTCCTGCCTCTCAGTCCCTGTGACCATTCACTCTGTCTGTGGATGAGTTGTCCCACTCCTAACCAAGGCCAACCCCACCTTTTGTCCACTGGAGCTCATCTTCTCTTATCTATTCAAGAAAATTGCTCCAACAGATCTCTCCTCTGTCTCTTGGATTATTTTTATCTTTCTCTCTGCTGGGTAATTCCTGGAATCATAGGAACAAACTGTTATTACTCCTGTCTTAAAAAAAAAAAAATCTCTTAAGCCCACTTCCCCCTTGAATAAGCTTCCGCAACATTTCTCTGCTTCCCCTTACAATAAGCCTTTTGAAATCGGTTTATAGTTGCTGTCTCCAAGTTCATCCCTCCCATTCTTTTGGAGCCGTGCTCCCATGGGACTTTAGTCCCTCTCTTCCACCAAACTGCTCTCGCCTGTTTACTCACGGCCTCCATGTTTCTGGGTCCAGTGGTCAGTTGCTGTCTGTCCTCATATGACCATCAGCAGCTTTCCAGAGGTTGAATCTTCTCAACTTGAGATCTATCTTCCCTAGGCCTTAGGTCATCACAGTCACCTGATTTATCTCCTATCTCTCTTCGAATTCCTTCTTAGTATGCTTTACTGGTCCTCTTCATTTTCCTAACCTTTTATGTTGGAGTGCCCCAAAGCTCAGAACTTGATCTGTTTTCTTCTTTATCTGTATTTACCCTGTAGGTGATCTCATCCAACCTCACAGCCTTAAATACTGAATATATGCTGATGACTTCAAATTTAAACCTGCAGTGTGGACCTCCAGATGCTGTATCCAACTGACTACTCAGCATCTCTTAATTGGATCCCCATCAGGCTTAAAGGGTCTCAAACTGAATTCTTGCTGTTCTTCCCCACCCTCTCAAACCTGCTCTTCATCCAGTCTTCCCCATGTCTGTTAATGCCAGCTCCATCCTTCTGATGACTCAGGCAAGAGCCCTTGGAGTCATCACTGACTCTTCATTTTCTCATGTGCTGCAGAGCAGGTCAGCAAATCCTTTCAGCGCTGATGTCAAAATCTACACAGAATCTGATGCCTTCTTGCCATCTCCACTGCCAAGACCTTAGTCCAAACCACTGTTGTCTCTCACCTAGATTATTGCAACAGCTCCCAGCTGGTCTCACTGACCCTGCTTTTGCTCTCTTTTAGTTCAATCAAGACAGCAGTCCAAAGGATTCTTTGAAAACATGTCAGGGATTTCCCTGGCAGTCCAGTGGTTAGGACTCCATGCTTCCATTGCATGGGACTTAGGTTTGATCCGTGGTTGGGGAACTAAGATCCTGCAAGCTGTTTGACGTGGCCAAAAAACAAAAAGAAGTAAAAATAAAACATATGTCAAATCCTGTAACTCCTTTTATTAGACCGCCTTCCCTGGAGTGACTTCCTGCAGGGAAAAAGCCAATTCTGGTAAAAAGCCAACCCTTTGTGTGATCAGGCCTCTCTGACCTCAACTGCTACTGCTCTGGCCCTTCCTAGTTCTTGGCTTCATCGTGTTGTTATTAAGAGTGACGCATGCGCCTTTCCCTTGGGGCATTTGCGCTTGTTCCTTCTGCCTGGACTTTTCTTGCCCTGCCTCAAGTCTTGGTCCATTTCTGCTCCCTCACCGTCAGCCCTCACCTCCCTCATGTGTCTATGCAAATGTCACTTTCTCAGTGAGGCCGTTCCTGTCCCCTTATTTGGAATCTTAAATCCACTTCACCCTTCTCTCTGCAGAAGGATGCACACATTCTACACACAAACTTCTATTCTCTTTCCCTGACTCAATTTTTTTCTCCCTAAGACGTATCACGTATCATCTAATATAGAATAAACCAGTGTATCTTGTATTAATATATTATCTGCCTCAACTGGAATGCCAACTTGAAAAGGTCAGGAACTTTTTGTCTGATTCATGCAGTATCGTATCTCCAGTGTCTCTGATGGTACTTGGCACATAGTACTTGCTCAATAAATACTTGTCAAATGAATGAATGGATGCATGAATCTGTGCTAGAACCTTAACACAAGCTTTAGTGAAACAGGCCTTGAACCAATGGACTTACCCATACTTTGCCACAACTTTCAGCAGTCATTTGCCGTGGAATGTTATTACTCAAAATACTTAGCTTTCATCCTCTGAATTAATATTAGATATACGATATTTATCACACTAAAGACTTTCCCCTAGATTCTAGCAGATGATGATGGTAGTGATAATTAAAACATAGGTCAATCCTGTTTCAACATTTTGCATGATTTGCTATCAACCTTTTAGTATCATTTTTACTATCAGCCTTCATCCAGTATGTACACCAGTAATGGTCATTATTTTTTCATCTTTCTAAAGTTTTAAATTTTTCTCTTTTTTCATTTCAATTATAGCTGTATGCCTCTTCCTTTGGGTCATTTTAGCATTCTTATGTATCTTGCACTGATTTCCAGCACTAAGATGAATCATGTTTCTAAACCTGTAACGAGTTCCGTGTTTCCGTGCAAACACAGCAAAGTTGCCATAGACCAGCAGCTGTAAATTGATGACCTCTGGATGAATCACAGATTGACCAAGATGACATTTAAGTTTTTTAAAATCCATTGCTGATATTTAAAAAACATCAGGTGGTTTCCCGGAAGAATCCAGATTATTGGTTTCTCTCATTTTCATTCCTTCTTCTACTATCTTGGATAAGACATACATTTTCCAGAGTGTGTCGGCCCCTGCCACTTACACTTGGCACCTTTAGCTCAGTTTAGTTACCTCTCTGGTCTGGGGAGGTATTTGAGAATGACTCAAATCACACACAGGAAAATGGCTTAGAGATTGGAACAATCCTGTGTGCTCACTGATGCCTGCTGCTGCCATCTTGCTAGAGTAAGCGGAGTTGGTACACTTCCTCTGAAGTTTGCTTCCTCTCTCTGAATACTTACAAAATGAAAATTTATAAATTCAGTAGCTTCAGTGAATCTACCCCACCCCCCGAAATAGTTTTGGAGAAGTTCATTCTTCCAGGGCCTGTTTTTGTTTTTATTCTTAATTTTAAAAATATATATTTTTTCATCTTTTTAAAGATTTTTTGTGTGTGTGAACCATTTTTAAAGTCTTTGTTGAATTTGTTTCAATATTGCTTCTGTTTCATGTTTTGGGTTTTTGGCCGAGGCATGTGGGGTCTTAGCTCCTTGACCAGGGATCGAACCTGTAACCCCTGCATTGGAGGGCAAAGTCTTAACCGCTGAACCGCCAGGGAAGTTCCTGTTTATCTTTCATTTATCCTTCATTTCTCTTGATTTACATGGGAAGGAGCAATGTGATGAGAAAGATGAGGTGACAAAGGATTCTTCTCCGTCTCATGTTCTTATTCCTCTCACTGGTTATAAAGGACTAGGAGGCCTCTGTTCTCCTTGAGAGTCCCTTGGAGAGGAAGGAGAACAGAGGCCTCCTAGTCATTTCTAAAGGAATTCAACCCTGAATATTCACTGGAAGCACTGATGCTGAAGTTGAAGCTTTAATATTTTGGCCACCTGATGCAAAGAGCTGACTCATTGGAAAAGACCCTGATGCTGGGAAAAATTGAGCACAGGTGGAGAAGGGGGCGACAGAGGATGAGATGGTTGGATGGCATCACCAACTCAATGGACATGAGTTTGAGCAAACTCCAGGAGGTGGTGAAGGACAGGGAAGCCTGACGTGCTTCTGTCTGTGGAGTCTCAAAGAGTCGGACACGACTGAGTGACTGAACAACAACAAGGAAGCCTCTGTAAGGCCCCAAACCTCACTGTAGCAACCAACACAGCCCTCTGGAGTGGTAGCAGGAACCACACAACTACTCAGGTTTAAATGTGTAACCACTGGGGCATATATTTGTCCCATTTTCTGACTAGTTCATCTAAAAGAAGTTCATCCACTTACTGGTTACCACACCCTCAGCCTTCATCCATAAGAAATACAAGGGACTTCCCTGGTGGTCCAGTGGTTAAGAATCCACTTTCCAATGCAGGGGATATGAGTTCGATCCCTGGTCTTGGAACTAAGATGCTGCATACCGCAGGGCAACCAAGCCTGTGCACCGCAACTAGAGAGCCTGCACAGTGCAAGTAGGGAAAGCCCACGTGCCACAGTGAAGACCTAGCGTAGTCAAAAAATAAAAAGAAGTACGTGACCAAAGGACAATAGAGATGTCACTGAGGTTCAATCCTGATTGCTTTGGGGTGGAAGCAAAGAGGCAGGTTATAAACCATCATGGACTAGACTATGAACTCCACAAGAGCAGTGTGTCCATCTTCACCACCACTGACCTTTTAGTGTCCGGCTGAGTGCCTTGCAGTAAGGAGGATGAGTGAGGAAAATAGTGGGTGAATTTGTTGGGATCAGTGCGGCAGAAGCACGTTTTCAGACTTGCTGAACACTTCCAGGGACTTGCTGATGGAAGCAGGGCTTACACATTGGTGTAAATGGAAATGGACTTTTAATATTCCTATTTGGTTCAAGAGACTTCATGTTCAGCTGTCATTTCCGTTCCCTGAGTACAGTTCTTCTCAAAATGGACAGAATTTAAAGTGTGCATGCCTTCTCTCTTATTGATACTTAACCTTTACTGGATACAGAAAAATAAAATGTAGTCCTTTATTATCGTATCTAATCTATAAAGTAATAGAAATAACAAAATAGCCTTATTTAAATATAGTCCTGTACATGCCAAAAAATTGAGCAAATTGGCTCTTTTCTCCCTCTCTTTTTAAAAACTTTATTTTTAATGAAGGATAATTGCTTTACAATATTGTGTTGGTTTCTGCCACACATCAACATGAATCAGTCGTAGGCATACATATGTCCCCTCCCTCTGTAGCCTCCCTCCCACCTCCCAGCCCATCCCACCCCTCTAGGTTGTCCCAGAGCCCGAGTTTGAGTTCCCTGAGTCATACAGCAAGTCCCCACTGGCGATCTGTTTTGCGTATAGCAGTGTATCTATTTCCATGCAGCCCTCTCCGTTTGCCCCACCCTGTCCTTCCCCAGCTGTGTCCACAAGTTGGTTCTCTCTGTCTGAGTCTCCATTGCTGCCCTGCCAATAGGTTCCACAGTACCGTCTTTCTAGATTCTCCCACTTAATGTTAAGATGTCAGTCCTGGAGCTTCTGCTCATGTACTTCTAAGTGCTTTTTCCTGCAGGAAGGTGGACGCCATCTCATGGTTTTCGTTAGCTCTATGGTGATGAAGCTCCAGTCTGTATCCTCTGCCTTCACCCAGCCTCACTCTCCAGTTACGTAGCTTGCATTTTGCACGGGTGAGCTCCGCTGAGCGTTTTCAGTGTGGCCCTAATCTCCTTGTGGCCCAGTGGATTTCATCTCCTTGTGGCCCAGTGGATTTCACCCTTGCCTTGCCTGAATGCCACATGTCTATCCAAGAGATCCCTCTTCCCTGAATTCCTTAGCTGACTGACCTCAAAGTCATCCTTGAGTCACCTTCTCATGTATCTTCTGGAGGTAGTCAGCCTCAGAAATATCTCTTGCTTCCGTGCCCACTGCTACCATCCAGGCCGGGCAGTTGTTGCCTCATACCTTATCCACAGCCCTGTTTTTCTATTCTTCCTGTTTCCAATCACTTCCCATCTGTTCCTTTTGTCTGCCACCAGACTAATCTAAAATCTTCTATTTCATGGTTTTACTTTCTACCACACAAGTTTCCTAAGATTCTCTTTACCTCGGTGATTTGTTTTGTGTCTTCCTTGTCATATCGTTGTACACAATAAACACTTGCTTGATGAGTGAGTGATTGAAATCTGGAAACTGTGTCGTATGAGTTCACTGACGGAGAAGGCGATGGTACCCCACTCCAGTGTTCTTGCCTGGAGAATCCCAGGGACAGAGGAGCCTGGTAGGCTGCAGTCCATGGGGTCATGAAGAGTCAGACACAACTGAGCGACTTCACTTTCACTTTTCACTTTCATGCATTGGAGAAGGAAATGGCAACCCACTCCAGTGTTCTTGCTGGAGAATCCCAGGGACGGGGGAGCCTGGTGGGCTGCTGTCTATGGGGTCGCACAGAGTTGGACACGACTTAGCAGCAGCAGCAGCATGCTGACTTTCCTTTGGCCTGGAATGTAGAGAATTAGTGGCTGATTCATACCTCTCTTTAAAGAATGGAGAACTTGACTAGAAATATTTTCCTGTTACAGTGCAGATAAACAGAAAGCACAAAGACTTTTCATCTGGGCCTCAGTTTCTTTACTTTAGAATAGAGTAAGGACTTCCCTGGTGGTCCAGTGGTTAAGACTCTGTGCTCCCAATGCAGGGGCCCAGGTTCAATCCCTGGTCAAGGCACTAGATCCCACAAGCCTACAACTAGAGATCCTGGCAAGTGGCAACAGCGATCCTGCTTGCCGCAGCTAAGGCCTGGCAGAGCCAAATAAAAAAACAATAAATAGATAAAATAAAATAAAGGCCACTTGGGTTTGTTGAAAGTATTCAATAAGATGTGTTATGGTACCCAGCACAGAGCAAGAGTAGATGCAAAATCAATTCCAGTTGAATTTGAGTTTTAAAGATTGACTGAATGAATTTGAATCAATATAGTGAAATATTTCATTATTTTCATATAAATAACAACTTATGAATTCAGAGTCAAGTAAAATTTGGCACTAACAAGGACCACAGTTAGTGTGTGTCAACTGATTTAATTTTTGAAGTTCCCCTATGATATAGGTGGTATTTTTCTCCAATGTACATATAAGTTCAGCCAAGGAAAGAGGAAATGCCTGACTCAAGATCTGCTAGTGTACCCTGGAATCAGGATTTGTCTTTAAAATTTTAAATTTCAGTCCTTTTGCTTTTCCTGTCTACCGTCCTCAAATATTTTTCTTGTGTGTTTTAAAATTTTGATTATTTTTTGGTTTGCATTGATAAAAGGCTCTGGCTTTCTATCTGAATACTTGCTTCACACTTTTTCTTTTATTGTTTTCTATGTGCATGCTCAGGCACTCAGTCATGTCCGACTCTTTGCGGTCCCGTGAACTGTAGCCCGCCAGGCTCCCCTGTCCAGGGGATTTTCCAGGCAAGAATACTGGAATGGGTTGCCATTCCCTACTTCAGATTGTTTTGTTGGTGCTTATTTAAACATTCTTGTCCTTGTATTTCTATTCTTGGTGGTTGGGAACGTCTCAAACATGGTCTCAGCTGCAGTAGCAGCATACCTGTTTACAAAAGTTGAAAAAATATTGTATTTCCTGCATGAGAAGTTGAACTTAGGTAGCATACGTTTCAGCCTGCATCCGTTTTAATGATTCTGTTGGTGCCAACGGGTTATTAAATGTCAGTGAGTATCTAGGGCATTGTTATAAACTAAAGATGCACAGACCTTCTGCTTTTGAAATGGTCATAGCCCACGTAGTGTGCTGGATTCAACTTTTTAATAGTTAGAAACATTGCAGAGATAATATTTTTATGTACTTAACATTTTGTGAAAATAAAGTTTGCAGCTATGAGCAGCCTCTTCCTTTTATAATCTACCTGGCGATAAGAGCTCTCATCAGCTTTCACTGAACTGTTGTCAAAAACGGATAGTAAAATTAGTATTAAACAGGTGTAAGAGTCAGTCTTTATATGGCAGCTGCATATATAAATTCTCTAGAAGTACTGTCATGCTTAGAGAGTATAAAGTTTAGAGGTATATTTGAAACATCTAATTACTTTTGCTCTCTGATTTAACTTTGAAATGCCATACTGTTTATAGAATCAACCTACCTTCTCACTGAACCAGATATTTATTGTATTTTTGCTATGAGCAATGAATCATGTTAGGTGCTAGGAGAAGGTGCAATTCCTGTCCTCTGGAAGCTGACGTTTCAGTTGGGAGAGGCACGTAACATCCTCTGCACTATCTGTCTATGCTGGTCCCTCTTTCTGAAATGCCCTTTGTCACTCTCTTTCCGCTCCTTTGCCTGGCCAGCGTCTGTGCACTTTGGCAAGTTCAGCTCCACATCTTCTAAGAGGCCTTCCTGCCTGCTTCTCGATTCCCATGCCACTGGTACCCCGGGCGTGTCTCTGTCACAGTGTTTGTCACGGGGGATGATAATTGTCAGTGTGTTTGGTAACCTCCCAGATTGTTAACTCCTCCAGTTTGTGAGACTGAGTCTTTCGATCTTATTTTCTGAGGGCTTGGCACATAGTAATTTCCTAATAACAGCTGGGAGGCTTCCCAGGTGGCACAGTGGTAAAAGAATCTGCTTGCCAAGCAAGAGATGTGGGTTCAATCCCTGAGTCAGGAAGATCCCCTGGAGTAGGAAATGGCAACCCACTCCAGTGTTCTTGCCGGAAGAATCCTGTGGACAGAGGAGCCTGACAGGTCACAGCGCATGGGATCACAAAGAATCAGACACAACTATGCATCTGAGCACAGCATAGCACACCACCACCACCACAACAAAAGAGCTTGAGGAACCAGCAAAGATGCTGCAAACACAGAGAGTCATAGAGATTAACTGACAAAGGTAGTATGCTGTCAGTATAAAGAATGGGTTATAAACAAACAATATGGATTTTAGGAAGGGAAGAAAGAATAGATTGATGGTCAAGGAAGGGTTCTTGGATCGGGGGTCACTTCATGAGCGTGTGGCCCATGCCACACTGGGCCCTGTGCTCAGAAGGGCTCCATGCTCTGCTGTCAGGGTCTGAAAATTCTTAATCATTTTTGAACAGAAAGACCATGTTTTCACTTTGCACTGGGGTTCATAAATTATGTAGCCAGTCTTATTGTTGATTCTAGGAGAATGACTGAGATTTATAGATAGGAGGTGGGGAGACCAGGTAGGAAGAGGGCACGGGAGTCTGACACATGAAGTGAGAGGTGTGCCAGGCATGTCAGAGGGTTGACAGACCAGTTGAAGAGCACCAGAGGGTTTATGGTATTAGTATGAGGCTTGAAAGATGGATGGAGGCTGAGTTTGGACACTGTCCTGGAAGTGATGAGTGCTGTCAGCTGATTCACAAGCAGGACAGTGTTGGGAGGACAGTGTAGCTTTATGAAAAGTAATGCAGTGAGTGGTGAGAGGCAGGGTGGGTTAAGGAGCAGCCAGGCAGGAAATTGTGAATCGGGAAGCTGATGCAAGGCCCAAGGGTTATGGTAGTAAGGGCTTAAATAAGGTAGAAGAGGCAGAGAGCACAAGATTGGAGAAGGCAATGGCACCCCACTCCAGTACTCTTGCCTGGAAAATCCCATGGACGGAGGAGCCTGGAAGGCTGCAGTCTATGGGGTCATGAAGAGTCAGACACGACTGAGTGACTTCACTTTCACTTTTCACTTTCATGCATTGGAGAAGGAAATGGCAACCCACTCCAGTGTTCTTGCCTGGAGAATCCCAGGGACGAGGGAGCCTGGTGGGCTGCCATCTATGGGGTCACACAGAGTCGGACACAACTGAAGCAACTTAGCAGCAGCGGTAGCAGCAGCATGAGGGAAAAAGGGGCTTCCCTGGTGGCTCAGCAGTTAAAGAATCTGCCTACAATGCAGGAAATGCAAGTTCGATCCCTAGGTCAGGAAGATCCCCTGGAGGCAGGCATGGCAACCTACTCCAGTGTTCTTGCCTGGAGAATCCCACGGACTGAGGGAGTAGGACATGACTGAAGTGAATGAGCATGCACGAACGCTTGAGAGAAAAATAGAATCAATTTTGACCACGTGTGAGAATGAGAAAAAAATATGGGTCGAGAATACTCTGGTCTGTCCTGGGCTAACGGTAGACCACTGGCTGGACTGAGGTTAGGGATGGGGTATGGATGAGCTTTTTTGTCAGAAGAACTATGAGTTCAGTTTTAGGTATTTGAGGTGACAGCAGGATTTCAAAATGGAATTATTCATTTTGCAATTACATATAAATAATCATTCATGGAGGAGAGAGTTTGCAAAAATAAAAAATGGGTAACAGGATCAAATATTGCAAGGCCATTAAGACTGAGTCAAGTCCTTCAGATCAGTTTTAGAAGAGCTAGACCTATAAAACCTTTGAGAAAATTGAGGAAATAAGGTAGCATTTCCTAAATTCAGAATCCTCTTTTCCAAATGCACTCCTCCTGAATTCCTGTCTTGTGTGTGTGTGTGTGTGTGTGTGTGTGTGTGTGTGTGTGCACCTGCCTAGCTGCTCAGTTTTGTCTGACCCTTTGTGACCCCATGGACTATAGCCCACCAGGCTCCTCTGTCCATGGGATTCTCCAGGTAAGAATACTGGAGTGGATTGCCATTTCCTTCTCCAGGGGATCTTCCTGACTCAGAGAGTGTACCCTCGTCTGCAAATTCTTTATCACTGCGCCACCTCCTGACTCATTGAACGGTACCATTCTCCACACCCAGGTTCCCATCCAGAAATGGGGGCATCCTTGATCCCTCCTACCCCTTATTACTCTCATCCTATATGTCCACTCAGTCCTTTCTTGTCCTTTCATCTGAACACATGTCCCTTGAATCTACCCACCGCTTGTCATCACCTTATACTGTGTGGAAGCAAGCCACCTGCAGTGGTCTGATCTTTATCCTCCTTTCCCTGACTCCAGCCCTCAACATCTCCTTCTTCTCATTGGAGGTACCGTTATTTGTCTGAAATACAGGTCTGACTGTGACACTTTCTAAGACCCTTATGAATTGTGTCCCCCCAACTGCCACTGCCCAACACACACACACACACACACACACACACACACACACACACACACACAGGATGTTGAAGTTCTAATCCCCAATGCCCATGAATGTCACTTTTATTTAGCAATAAGCCGTTTGCAGATGATCACGTTAATATGAGGTCATCGGAGTGGGCCCTCAGCCAGTATGACTGTCTCCTCATAAAAAGGGGAAATTCAGACACGGCTGGCATGTGGGTGATGCCTCTGCAAACCAAAGAAACCAAAGGCTGCCAGCAGCCAGCAGAAGCTGGGAGAGGGGCATGGAACGGATGGTCCCTCACAGCCCTCAGGAGGAACCAGCCTTGCTGCCATCTTGACACACCACCATCTTGTCTCTGCTACACTGTCCAGCCTTTCCTCTTTCTTTGCACCCTCACCCACCCCCACCCCTAGCTGCCTTGCATTTTTTTTTAATATAAATGACGTAAAATTTTTTATATATATATATATTTTTTTGCTGCACCAAGATCTTAGTTGCGAGATATTTCGTTGCGCCATGTGAACTCTTAGTTGCCGCCTATGGAATCTAGTTCCCCAACCAGGGATTGGATCTGGGCCCCCTGCATTGGGAGAGCAGAGTCTTAGCCACTAGACCACCAGGGAAGTCCCTGCCTTGCACTCGTCACTGCAGGAATGCTCAGCTGTGTCAGGTTCTAGATGTTCCTTGCTTTCTGTCACCTACGACCTTCTGCACATGCCAGCCCCTGTGGTCAGAGTACATTTCTGCCTCTCCTTTCCATCTCATCCTTGAAAGCTCAGCTTAGCCCTCTTCACTTTATTTATTCAACAAATACTTTTGAAATGCCAGGTGTCGTGTTTAGAGGTTAACAAGACAAACCCAGCCCTTGGCCTCATGGGATTCCCAGTCTAGTAGGAGAGACCAATATCAAATGAGGCAACATCAGCAGGATGTTGAAGGCGTTAAATTGATGGATTGTGGAAAGTGCCTGAGCACACATGCCAAAGTTGGACCCCAAGCTTGTAAAGAGAGAGAACACGAAGGAATTCAAAGCCTACTGTAGACTCTCACAAAGCTCAGGCCTCTGAGGTGACATGTGTCTTTGAAGGCAGGGGTGCAGGAAAGAGCTGTCAGACAGGAGGGCTGGTAGAAAGCTTATATAAGGATCACCAAGACACTCCTCACCCCATCCTGACCCCTACCTTGCATTTAAAAAAGGGAGATTCAAATAAAGAGCTTTGGGTTATTTTTAAAAATGATAAAAGAAATAAAATGTTCAATAGGAGTTTTGAAGAAAAGGTTAAAAAACTTCCCTGACTGTAGAACAGAAAAAACCAAGGGGGCAGAAAATTAGAAGATCAGTTCAGGAAGCCCAACACCCAAATAAAACTAATCCCAAGGAAAAAGAACATCAAAAAAGTAAGGAAAGAAGAGAGAAAGAGGGAGAGAAAAACTTCCCAGAACTGAAATACTTGAATTTCCAAATTAAGAGACCACTGAGTCCCTAGCACAGTGGATGGAAATGGACCCACTTTAAGACATAGCATAAAGTCCTGCAATGTCAGGCATATAGTAAAACCCTTAAATATTTCCAGAAAGAAAGAAAAAATGATATACAAGGGTCATGTCCTTGTGGGTATGGTCCCAAGCCAGGGCCATATGTTGGCAGACCTCTCAACAGCCAGCACTGGAACAGTTTCTTCATAATTTTGAAAGAAAATGATTGTGTGGACTTCCAAGAACGAAGGTAGATTGAGTATGTTTTCAGCTATAAAACATCTCAGGAAGTTTCTGTCCCATGCAGTCTTCTTTGGGAATCTAACTAAAGGATGTGCTAATGAAGAAAAGGAAGTAGACCAAGAAAGTGGAAAGTCTGTGGTCCAGAAGCAGAAGATCCAATGCAGAGGAAGAAGGGGATTCCCAGGATGATGGTGAATGGAAGTTTCTAGATGGCAGCTGGACAGCAGGACCAGAGAGCAAAACAGAAGACTCTCGGAAGGACCTCTCCAGGAGGAAAAAAAAGAGCACTGGATCCATTGTTTGGATTTTTGGTTTTTCATATTGTGTTTTAGCTCTGTTGGAGAGAGTTTGGTATAGAATTAATAATGGGCACACAGAAGCCAAATAGATGGAAAAGAAAAGATACAAGAAAGGAAGTGTAAACATTTTTCTCTACGGAACTCAGCTCTGAATATTTACATAGGCGTTGTGAAAACTGCGCGTTGGTTTGAAGAGCGTCATAGCCTTTAAGATCTTGTTGTAGAGAATGGTGGGAAGGCTGATGTGTACACAGTGTGAGGGATAAATCTCCACCTCCCAAGTAAGAAGTTAAAAAAATATATTGAACCTGAACAAGCAAGGCATAGTATAAGCAAAGCGTCAAGAAATATGACGCGGCAGAGAGATGGCCAAACTGTTGAAAATAATTGTTTTGGTGGAATGGGTGTCAGAGGTAGAGAAGAAGTGTGTCAGGAGACCAGTGTTTCATTATAAACCAGGAGGTAATATTTGACTTCTAAAACTATGCACATGTATTATTTTATTAAAAAATTGAAACTAATATCCACACAAAAGACATGTACACAAATGTCCATAGCAACGTTATTCAGAATATCTAAAACATGGAAGAAATTCAAATGTCTATCAGTTAATGAATGAATAAATAAAATGTGATATCTCCTTATGGGCTTCCGTGGTAGCTCAGATGGTAAAGAATCCACCTACGATGCAGGAGACCCAGATTCAATCACAGAGGAGCCTGGTGGGCTACATACAGCCCATGGGGTTTCGAGGAGTCAGACACAACTGAACGACTGGCACAACATATCCATACAGTGGGTATTATTCTCCTGTAGGAAGGAATGAAGTGCCCATGCAAATATGCTGCTAAGTCGCTTCAGTTGTGTCTGACTCTGTGTGACCCCATAGACGGCAGGCCACCAGGCTCCCCCGTCCCTGGGATTCTCCAGGCAAGAACACTGGAGTGGGTTGCCATTTCCTTCTCCAATGCATGAAAGTGAAAAGTGAAAGTGAAGTCACTCAGTCGTGTCTGACTCTTAGCGACCCCATGGACTGCAGCCCACCAGGCCCCTCCGTCGATGGGATTTTCCAGGCAGGAGTACTGGAGTGGGGTGCCATTGCCTTCTCCATACAAATATGGATGAACCTTAAAAATATTCTGCTAAGTAACAGTGTCAGACTATTTTTTTGGGCTCCAAAATCACTGCAGATGGTGACTACAGCCATGAAATTAAAAGACGCTTACTCCTTGGAAGGAAAGTTATGACCAACCTAGATAGCATATTCAAAAGCAGAGACATTACTTTGCCAACAAAGGTTCGTCTAGTCAATGCTATGGTTTTTCCTGTGGTCATGTATGGATGTGAGAGTTGGACTGTGAAGAAGGCTGAGCGCCGAAGAATTGATGCTTTTGAACTGTGGTGTTGGAGAAGACTCTTGAGAATCCCTTGGACTGCAAGGAGCTCCAACCAGTCCATTCTGAAGGAGATCAGCCCTGGGTGTTCTTTGGAAGGAATGATGCTAAAGCTGAAACTCCAGTACTTTGGCCACCTCATGCGAAGAGTTGACTCATTGGAAAAGACTCTGATGCTGGGAGGGATTGGGAGCAGGAGGAGAAGGGGACGACAGAGGATGAGATGGCTGGATGGCATCACTGACTCGATAGACATGAGTCTGAGTGAACTCCAGGAGTTGGTGATGGACAGGGAGGCCTGGCGTGCTGCGATTCATGGGGTCGCAAAGAGTCGGACACGACTGAGCGACTGATCTGATCTGATCTGATCTGCTAAGTAAAAGAAGCAAGTCACTAAAGACCACATGTTGTATGATTCCATTCATATAATATGTCCATAACAGAGAAATCTGTTGGTGCAAATAATAGCTGGCAGTTTGGGAGGTGGGGTTAAATGGGGAGTAACTGCTGATGGTACAAGGTGTGTTTTGGGGGTGATGAAAATGTTCTGGAAGCACATAGTGTGATGTTGCCCAACTCTGTCAGTATACTAAAAACACCTGAATTTCACTTTTAAAAGATGAGTTTTATGGCATGTGAATCATATCTCGAAAGAGCCATTATTAAAAAAGAAGAATTAGGTTGCATGAGGATAGAGTTGGAAAATAATATTTTTACTGAATAATTTATTGCATCTTTTACATTTTGAGCCCCGTGAAGATCTTATTAATCAAAAAAGTAATTTTTAAATTTAAATGAATAGTATTTAAAATGTGATGAAAGAGAGTATCCTAATCAACACTCATGTATTCAACACCTACTTTTGCCAAGTCTCAACGTTTTACTGTGGACATAGTTGGATTCTTCTGCCTGCCTTCCCACTGTCTCCCTAACTTGCCAGAGGTAACTATGTTCTTGAACTGCTATCTATTATTACTTAGACATGTTTTTATTATGAACACCCACATATACAGAGACATCCAGAAACCACACTATAATAGTTCTTTAAAATGTATAGATTATATTGGTATTATTCTGCAATTTTGCTTTCCACCACCTTTATATTTTTAAGATTTTCTCTTGCTTTGGCAATCTAGTTCTACTTTACTCATTTTCCCTGCTAGACACTATGCTGCTGCTGCTGCTGCTAAGTCTCCTCAGTCGTGTCCGAGTCTGTGCGACCCAATAGACGGCAGCCCACCAGGCTCCCCCGTCCCTGGGATTCTCCAGGCAAGAACACTGGAGTGGGGTGCCATTGCCTTCTCCACTATACTGAACCACAATTTATTCACTCCCCTGTTACTTTCATATTTTTGCTGTTAAGCAAAAGTGCAGTAAACATTCATTCACTACTTCATCTCATTCCATAACTGAGCCACTAAAGACCTGCCTATAATTAAGCTTATGTTATAAACTTAATTACAATAAAGGACAGGAATGGTATGTACCTAAAGGAAGCAGAAGATATTAAGAAGAGGTGGCAAGAATACACAGAAGAACTGTACAAAAAGATCTTCATGACCCAGATAATCACGAAGGTGTGTTCACTCACACTCACCTAGAGCCGGACATCCTGGAACGTGAAGTCAGATGGGCCTTAGGAAGCATCACTACGAACAAAGCTAGTGGAGGTGATGGAATTCCAGTTGAGCTATTTCAAATCCTAAAAGATGACTCTGTGAAAGTGCTGCACTCAATATGTCAGCAAATTTGGAAAACTCAGCAGTCACCACAGGACTGGAAAAGGTCAATTTTCATTCCAATCCCAAAGAAAGACAATGCCAAAGAATGCTCAAACTAACCACACAATTGCACTCATCTCACACACTAGTAAAGTAATGTTCAAAATTCTCCAAGCCAGGCTTCAGCAATACGCGAACCATGAACTTCCAGATGTTCAAGCTGGTTTTAGAAAAGGCAGAGGAACCAGAGATCAAATTGCCAACATCTGCTGGATCATGGAAAAAGCAAGAGAGTTCCAGAAAAACATCTATTTCTGCTTTATTGACTATGACAAAGCCTTGGACTGTGTAGTTCTGAAAGAGATGGGAATTCCAGACCACCTGACCTGCCTCTTGAGAAACCTATATGCAGGTCAAGAAGCAACAGTTAGAACTGGACATAGAACAACAGACTGTTTCCAAATAGGAAAAAGGAGTATGTCACGGCTGTATGTTGTCACCATGCTTATTTAACTTCTATGCAGAGTACATCATGAGAAACGCTGGGCTGGAATAAGCACAAGCTGGAAACAAGATTGCCGGGAGGAATATCATAACCTCAGATATGCAGATGACACCACCCTTATGGCATAAAGTGAAGAAGAACTAAAGAGCCTCTTGATGAAAGTGAAAGAGGAGAGTGAAAAAGTTGGCTTAAAGCTCAACATTCAGAAAACTAAGATCATGGCATCTGGTTCCATCACTTCATAGCGAATAGACAGGGAAACAGTGGAAAACAGTGGCTGACTTTATTTTTCTGGGCTCCAAAATCACTGCAGATGGTGATTGCAGCCATGAAATTAAAAGACACTTACTCCTTTGAAGGAAAGTTATGACCAACCTAGACAGCATATTAAAAAGCAGAGACATTACCTTGCCAACAAAGGTCCGTCTAGTCAAGGCTATGGTTTTTCCGGTAGTCATGTATGGATGTGAGAATTGGACTATAAAGAAAGCTGAGCACTGAAGAATTGATGCTTTTGAACTGTGGTGCTGGAGAAGACTCTTGAGAGTCCCTTGGACTGCAAGGATATCCAACCAGTCCATCCTAAAGGAAATCAGTCCTGAGTGTTCATTGGAGGGACTGATGTTGAAGCTGAAACTCCAATATTTTGAACACCTGATCTGGAGAGCTGACTCATTTGAGAAGACCCTAATGCTGGGAAAGATTGAGGGCAGGAGGAGAAGGGGATAACAGAGGATGAAATGGTTGGATGGTATCACCAACACAATGGACATGGGTTTGGGTGGATTCTGGGAGTTGGTGATGGACAGGGAGGCATGGCGTGCTGCGGTTCATGGGGTCGCAAAGAGTCGAACACAACTGAGCGTCTGAATTGAACTAAACTGCATGCACGTTGAGTCTCTTCGTCGCTTTAGTCATGTCCAATTCTCTAACCTTCTGGAATGTAGCCCTCCAGGCTTCTCTGTCCATGGGATTCTCCAGGCAAGAATACTGCAGTGGGTTGCCATTCCCGTCTCCAGGGGATCTTCCTGACCCAGGGATCAAACCCGAGTCTCCTGAATCTCCTGCATTGACACGTGGGTTCTTTACTGCTAGTGCCACTGAGCTTATGTTTGGAAGGAGACAGTACGCTTAATTTAAAAGGCTATACTTTAGAAGGTATTAAATCTGTAGAAGCTATAGAGCAGGATGAGGGTGATTGAAAATGACAAGAGTAGGACTGCAATTTTAAACGGTTGGGGAAGAAGTCCAAGTCATCTCTTTTTAAAAATATTTATTAATTTAATGTTTATTTGGCTATGCTGGGTCTTAGTTGCCTCAGGTGGTGGGATCTTCATTGCCACCTGTGGGATCTTTAGTTGCAACATGTGGGTTCTAGTTTCCAGACCAGGAATTGAAGTCAGGCCCCCTGCATTGGGAATGTGGAGTCTCAGACACTGGACTTACAGGGAAGTTCCCATGTCATCCATTTCTGTGTTAAGGCTGCCTAGTAAACAACTTCCAAATCTCAGTTGTTTACAGCAAGGAACCTAGGTTCCTGGGTCAGCTGGGATGACTCTGCTTCGGAACATGGGTCAACTGGAACTGGCCTGGGCTGTGCAGTGGGTTCAGGTTCACCTCAAGCATCTCCTCTTTCCTGTTGAACAAAGATGTGGTTTTCTCAGGGCTTCCCTGGTGGCTCAGTGGTGAAGAATCTCCCGCAATGCGGGAGACGTGGGGTTCAAATCCTGGATCAGGAAGATCCCATGGAGGAGGGCATGGCAACCCACTCCAGTATTCTTGCCTGGAGAATCCCATGGATAGAGGAGCCTGGTGGGCTACAGTCCATGGGGATGCAAAAAGTCAGACATGAGTGAAATGACTGAGCCCACAGGCATGCTCGTGGTTTTCTCATGGTCAGTGGACTCAGAAGTACAGGAGACCAAGTCGAATCATGGAAGCACATTCAAGACCTCTGTTTGTGTTTTTTCTGCTAACAGTCAAAAGCTCAAACAAGTTGCATGAAACAAGCCCAGGTAGGAGGAGAGCACGGAGAAGGCAATGGCACCCCACTCCAGTTCTCTTGCCTGGAAAATCCCATGGACGGAGGAGCCTGGTGGGCTGCAGTCCATGGGGTTACTGAGGTTAGGACACACTGAGCGACTTCACTTTCACTTTTCAGTTTCATGCATTGGAGAAGGAAATGGCAACCCACTCCAGTGTTCTTGCCTGGGGAATCCCAGGGACAGGGGAGCCTGGTGGGCTGCCGTCTGTGGGGTTGCACAGAGTCAGACACGACTGAAGCGACTTAGCAGCAGCAGCAGCAGTAGGAGAGCATGCTGTACCAGCCTGGGTGGGAGGTCCTGAGTCATCTCAGAGCAAAGATGTCAGTGTATAATTCTACAGTGGAGAGGTAGTGTAGATTTGGAAACTGTAGTTTTAGAAAAATTGAAGGAAATTTAAAAATAATACCTAATTCATAGGATTTTTTGAGGAATAAGTAAAATAATGTAGGTGAACTATCTAGTCCAGAAAGTGAAAGCGTTAGTCGTTGAGTCATCTCTGACTCTTTGCATCCCCATCCATGGACTGTAGCCCACCAGGCTCCCCTGTCTGTGGAATTACCCAGGCAAGAATAGTGGAATGGGTAGCCATCCCTTTCTCCAGGGGATCTTCCTGACCTAGGGAATGAACCCAGGTCTCCCATTTTGCAGGCAGATTTTTTTTTTTTACCATCTGCGCCACCAGGGCATCCAAGTCCAGAGCCTGGTCTAAAGAGTAAAAGACTAGTTAACACTTACATTGCATTTCCTATGTGCCACACGTTCTTCCAAGTTCTCTGTGTGCATCAGTTGATGTCACCCTCACAGCAGCGTACCAAACAGACACTATCCTTCTCCCCACCTTCTAGATGAAAAACAGTAGATAATTTGCCCAAGGTCACACACCTAATACAGCAGTGCATTCTCAGTTGCTAAGTCATGTCTGGCTCTTTATGACCCCAAGAGCTATAGCCTGCGAGGTTCCTCTGTCCATGGGATCTTTCAAGACAAGAATACTGGAGTAGATTGCCATTTCCTCTCCAATACAGCAGTAGAGTTGAGGTTTGACAACCAGAGAAGTGGCCCAGCATCTGTACTCCTAGTCTTTATTCTGCATGCCTCCCAGACCCTGAGTCTGGGTTAGTAGTGTGTATTCCCATGGGCACCCAGCTTTTCTTCTGTCGTGGTTCTGAGTACCACTGCGAAGTCACTGGTCTGCATCCTTGACTACAGTGGACATTCTGCAAAAACGGAGATTATGTTCATCTTAATTACTCTTATGCCCTGCGCATCAAATATCAGGGGCAGGGGAGGGGCAGTAGGGTGAGGTAGAGGTGTTGTCCCCTTTGATCAATTCCCACAGTGTGTGAAGGGCAGATGGAGAAATCATAAGCAGCTAAAGATGCTAAAAAAACACGAGATAATTGATGGAGCAATGTATCGAAACAGATGATACAAGATAAAGATTAAAATGCAGACCTATTGACCTTGAAAGGAGAGATGACACCTCCCCCTCTAAGCATGAACGAGAAGGAGAAGGTGGGTCTTGTGAGAGTTGAGGAGGCTGGAGAAAGGGATTCACACCTGATGACTTAGGTATCATCTCAGTCAACAGGGGCAGGAATCTTGGGGCAGGAAAGGATGCAGGAGGGTGGAATGAGAGATTGAGGTGAGAGACGAGAATCTCTTCAGTCTAACTTTGGGATTCTGTGATGATCTCTTTGATACTATGATAAATAGTTTGATGAAGCCAGAAAAAAAGCCCACATACACAAAATCATGCATAAAATGCTTGGAGTCCGTGAACCCCAGTTTGAGGATGCCTGCTGTCAGGCAGGAATGAAATTGAACAAAAGTATGTCTAAGAAGTAATTCAAAGGCAAGTAGCTTGAATTTATAGCATTTCAACTCTGTTTCTGGGACTTTCTGCAGCAGCGGTTCAGTGGCTGGAGCATAGCAGCTGATGTTTTAGGGACTGAGGCTGTGAGCATACGGGGGTGGGATACAGGAGGGAGGGCTGCAGGAGTAGAGGGAAGGCAAAGCACAGGCCAGGGGAGTGGCGGAGGTGGCAGGACAGGTGTGTGCATGGTGGGGTAGGAGGTGGGAGGAGTCCTCTCTGAGCACAGGCCATCTTCGGGGCATGATTTATAGAAAGTGAAAATGAAAGTCAAGCAGCATCAGTGGGGCATGATCTATAGAAAGTGAAAGTCACTCAGTCGCGTCCAAGTATTTTCAACCCCATGGATATACAGTCCATGGAATTCTCCAGGCCAAAATACCAGAAAGGGTAGCCTTTCCCTTCTCCAGGAGATCTTCCCAACCCAGGGATCAAACCTAGGTCTGCCACATTACAGGTGGATTCTTTACCAGCTAAGCCACAAGGAAGCCCAAGAATACTGGAGTGGGTAGCCCATCCCTTCTCCAGGGGATCTTCCCGACCCAGGAATGGAACTGGGGTCTCCTGCATTGCAGGTGGATTCTTTATCAACTGAGCTATCAGGGAAGCCCCTAAGAATAATGAAACCCAGATGGGTCTACTGTTCATTAGCATGCTGCACAAGCAATTTTAAACACTGACAGAGATAAAATACTCCTCTGAAAAAACTTTGGTCTAACACGCAAACAGTTGCCTGCCTCCACTGGGTGGCCTGGTGCTGCTGGGAGGCAGATGGTGAGATTACAACTGAAGGAGTGGCTCAGGATGTGGGTGAGGTGCTGGTGGTTGGCTGAGGTGGGGCCAGGGCTGAGCCAGTGCTCGCATGGAGGGTTCCTGCAGGTGGGTGGTTGCAGGCAGCACAATTCAATGGCTTTCATCTAGAATGTAGATGTCGCCTGGAGTCCGATGTGTGTTGTTTTTTTTTTGACCTGAATCAGCTGCTAGGCATAACCACACATTTCACCCTCTTCCAACATCCTCTCTGCTGACATCTGCCTCTGGCTCAGTGTTCCACTGCCTTTTCACCTCTTTCATCGATGACATTTACTGACTTACATGTTTTTCTCCTCTAGACTGTGTGCTCCTTGAGAGCTGCGGTCGTGTCTTACTCATTTCTGAATCACCAGCGCTGCCAGACAGGCACTCAAACACCCACTGAAGCCACGCTGCAGTGTATATTGTTCTTCCTTTAGATCCTCGGAGGTCTGATGACCAGGCTCCAGTAGACACGGGAGAGCAGAGGGTAAATGAGATGAGTCTCTGTTCTTCTTTATGAAACATTACTGTCACCCCTCCATTCCATCCTGAAACCACAAGGGAGATCCACAGCGATCTCACATACTTTCATCCTTTAGGACCACTACATTATCTGTGCTGCTGCATGGATGACCGATGATTGACCCACCAAAGTGGAAACCACCAGCCTTTGGCTGCTTCGTAGGGTGATCAGTCCTGTCACAGTGATGCATGGATGTGTCTCTGGTGTCCTGAAAGAATTTAGGTGCCTCTTGAACCCCAAACTCCTTGGAAGGAAAGTTATGACCAACCTAGATAGCATATTCAAAAGCAGAGACATTACTTTGCCAACAAAGGTTCGTCTAGTCAAGGCTATGGTTTTTCCTATGGTCATGTATGGATGTGAGAGTTGGACTGTGAAGAAGGCTGAGCACCGAAGAATTGACGCTTTTGAACTGTGGTGTTGGAGAAGACTCTTGAGAGTCCCTTGGACTGCAAGGAGATCCAACCAGTCCATTCTGAAGGAGATCAGCCCTGGGATTTCTTTGGAAGGAATGATGCTAAAGCTGAAACTCCAGTACTTTGGCTACCTCATGCAAAGAGCTGACTCATTGGAAAAGACTCTGATGCTGGGAGGGATTGGGGGCAGGAGGAGAAGGGGACGACAGAGGATGAGATGGCTGGATGGCATCACTGACTCAATGGACATGAGTCTGAGTGAACTCCGGGAGTTAGTGATGGACAGGGAGGCCTGGCGTGCTGTGATTCATGGGGTCGCAAAGAGTCAGACACAACTGAGCGACTGAACTGAACTGAACTGAAAGATGCAATGGAGAAAATGAGGTCTAGTTCACCCCCTCAGTCTTCCCTGGGGAGTCACAAAAGGGTTGAGGGTTCTCTGTGAGGTGAAGCACTCTAGAACAGGCTGAATCTCCACCATCTCTTCCTGTTCTTCTGCCCACCCTCTCCCCAGAGATGGCCCCTGTAGGGTTCTGACCAAGACATTGTCACACCGCTGGCGAATGAAGTAGATGGAGATACCAGAAGGGCTTGATCTGACATTTGAGGTCAGAAGCAAGAACTTTCTAGAGGAGAAATCAAAGA
Organism: Bos indicus x Bos taurus; assembly: GCF_003369695.1. Taxonomy (NCBI): domain Eukaryota; kingdom Metazoa; phylum Chordata; class Mammalia; order Artiodactyla; family Bovidae; genus Bos; species Bos indicus x Bos taurus. The sequence goes on along the minus strand of NC_040087.1, from coordinate 16,086,794 downwards.
AGCAAAAGAAGTATAAGGGCAGCTCCCCGCCCTGCCCCAACCAGAGCCTTTGCAAATACAGAAACTTATTGAATGATCAAAACATCTTTAACTCACTATCAGCTGGAGCAGAGCCTCAGATCCTCTTTCCTCCATAGCAGGCTGGTCGCTGGAGCTACACAGGCTCCAGGCAACATGGAGACAGGCAATGAGTAACATTCTGTCATGCATGACTCAGGATGCTACACAACCTTCACAACCAGTGTTTAGGCTTTTTGAGCATTGAGCACTTCCCTTTGAAGATAAGAATTAGCCCTCAGGATGGGCAGTCAAGGTTTTGGCATAGAGTTGAGTTTTTTTATTCTTTTGCTAATTTTATAAAATGTGTATTCAGAAAATAAACCTGGTCCATAGGATTAATTTGTGTGCTCAGTCATGGAATTTTTGTGACCCCGTGGACTGTAGCCCCACCAGGCTCCTCTTTGCGTGGGATTTTCCAGGCAAGAATACTGGATCAGGTTGCCATTTCCTCCTCCAGGGGATCTTCCCTGACTCAGGGATCAAACCTGCATCTCTTGCATCATCCTGCATTGACAGGTGGATTCTTTACTGCTGAGCTACTTGGGAAGACTAGGAAGGAATTTAGCCAACCCACTGAACCTGGTCACTGCTGTAGGTGTTCTTGGTAGGAAACGTCTAAATAATTGAAATCTTTAACTGGGTTAAAGAGATCCCTAGTACATAGGTGTTCTATAAATAAAAGAGTGAGTAAATAATATATCTTTCTTTTTGAGCCCTTTCCCTTAAAGAGATCTTTTTGGTTTGTTTGCACCAATAAGATCATTGTTCAGGACTCTTAAGAGGGGTTTGGTTTCTCCTGGGGCGAGGCTTTCCCAAGGAAATCCCTTTTAGCTGGTTTTGGGGACACCGCCACCTCTTCCTTTGGCTCTTTCATTAAAAATGAATAATTTGTTTATCTCTGCTGTCAGAAGCTAAGCACCAGAGCATTGCATTCTCAATTAGGGTCAGAGTGAAAAGTCAAGGTAGTTATCTGAAATCAAACAGGTTTCAGTAGCCCAGCGTCTACAAGCCAGCTAGAGGAGAAAGAAAGGGAGGGAGAGAGAAAAATGCTTTATAAAGAGGAAGTGGTAAGAAGCTTCTGGATTTCAGTGTGACCTGTCAGGTGATTTTTGTGGGGGAGGGGACATGAGGAAAAAAAAAAAAAACAACACGTTAAGTAAAATGTCCTTATAAAGACAAAATCTATTTCTTTCCTGGCTGATGATTTGTCATTCTAGTCACTTCCTGCCTTGTGACCACACACCCGGGGTTAACAAAGTTGTTCTCCAGATCAGAAAGAAGGGGTTTTCTGGTCACACGCCAGCACCACTGAGAACAGTTTGGCTGCCAGGTAAATTTTCTCTCTGTCTTTTTTTTACCGTTCCCGAGTGCTTACGATGTTCTGCTTGTTGGGCGGTTCTGGTTCTCTGGGTTGTGGACTCTGCTTTCAGGGGACTAGAGATCCGAGCACCTGTCACGCTTGTCCCCCGTGAACTCTGCCCCCACCCCAGGTGAAGTGCTTAGCAAAGCTGCAGCCACCCCGTGTGGTCGCCTAGAGGGGAACCCCTCCCGTCCCCTCCGATCTTGCTCTGGGAGGTGACTTCTCCAGCTGTCCACAGTTATCACTCCTCCCCCAAAAGCTATGTTTTGTTTTGTTTTTCCTTTTTAAAATCTTTTTGTTTTGTGTTGTTGTCATTCAGTCGTGCAATCCTGCGCTCAGTCTGCAACCCCATGGACTGCGGCGTGCCCGGCTTCCCTGGCCTTCACCATCTCCCGGAGCTTTGCTCAAACTCATGTCCCGGTGCTTGCTCATACTTTGCATTGAGGGGTAGCCAGCTAACACTGTTGTGATGGTTTCCGTGAACAGGGAAGGGACTCAGGCTTACATATACATGCATCCATTCTCCCCCATCCAGGCTGCCACATAACACGGAGCAGAATTCCCTGTGCTATGCCCTATAGCACATGATTTTTTTTTTTTTTTTCGTTTTAAAACCAAACCATGTTCTGATTTATTTCTATTGCTTTATTTCAGGGAGGCTGTTTACTGTGATTTTATCTACTTTCAAATGTTCTCAGGAAAGTGGATATTGATCATTTAGATGGTCATTACTGCTCATTGGCCTGATGGGGATAGTTTAATTTTAGCTCCTGTAGTTATGTTTTTCTTTAAAGGAAAAAGCTTCTTTACGGTACTTTAGTGGATATGTTAACGTCTTGAGTGTGACACTGGTGGTTTGAGTGATTTTTGGTGCCAACGGTTTTTAATGGGTGTGCTTAGTAGCCACATTGAACTAGAGGCTGTCTCTTCTCCATTTATTCTCTAAAAATAAAAGCAATTTGTGTTGCTTAATTGTACTGCTTTGTAGAATTGTCTGAACTACTTGATGTCCTCATAACCATACAAATGACCGTTAAGTTATGGAGGAAGGGCTTCTGTTTGCAATAGAAATTCTTATAAAGTTGCTATGGGATATTTATTCCAGAAACTTTGTTGAAACTCAGTCCTTGAAACTTGTAACATCAGCCTTGATTAATTGTCATTATTCAACGATATTAAGAACCGTTGACAAATGATAAACATAAAAGCCATTCAGATTGCAAATGGATTCATTTATCAGCATACTTATCAAAACCTAATTTTTCTTAATTAAGTATGTGCTAAGTTGCTTCAGTCAACTCTTTGCGACTCCGTGGACTGTAGCCCACCAGGCTCCTCTGTCCACAGGATTCTCCAGGTAAGAATACTGGAGTGGGTTGCCATGCCTTCCTGCAGGGAATCTTCCCAACCCAGGGATCGAACCCATGTCTGTTATGTCTCCTGCATTGGCAGGTGGGTTCTTTACTACTAGAGCCACCTGGGAAGCCCAATTAACTATAGCAACTTGTTTTCTAAAATTACCTCCTCAGGACAACTTAAAAAACTATCATTAAAATAAAGGTGGTTTATCCACACACACCTTGATTTTGAATTTGCATAAATTTATCATAATTGGTTTCTAGTAAATAAAATGGTTTAAAGAACGTCTTTGCACAAATTTGAATGGAATTAACGATTTACCTGTAAATGTGAATTTCTGAAGTTGTAAAATGTGATCATCAATATTGTTGGACACATCTCACTTGAACCCGTTTTAAACTAGCAAAAATGTGGAGTTGAGGGAGAAGGATTGAACCCCCTAAAAGAACAGATTGAAAATATACTGTGTCATGTTTTAAGTAAAAATATTGATGAGAAAAAAATGAACTAGGATGCAAAATTATGTCAGTATTTTCTTTACATTGGGAGGAAGTGAAAATGGAATCAAGTTTAGATTGTTAAATCATCAATTATCATGATATGTTACAAAATACCATTTCTCTTCATTCTCGTTTACCCCCAGTAATATCAGGGAAAAATGTTCTGGATCATGCCCTGTGAACAACACTGCTGAGGTGGGACATTTTATTAGCTATCCCAAAGATGTTTTCTTTTGTCACATTTTAAATTTTGTCTCCTTCATAGATTATGCCTCGAAACAATCTGTAATTTGGGAAACAATTTCAGTATTTTAACACCATTTCTAATTTCCAGGTGGCTCAGTGGGAAAGAACCCGCCTGCCAATGCAGGAGACGCAGGTTCGATCTTTGGGTTGGGAAGAACTCCTGGAGGAGGAAATGGTAACCCACTCCAGTGTTCTGTCCAGCATCCCATGGACAGAGGAGTCTGGCGGGCTGTAGTCCATGGGGTCACAAAAGAGTCGAACATGATTCAGCGACTGAACAACAAGCTAATTCTTTTGCTGAACCCTTTGGGGAATGGAAGACCAACAAGTAACGTTCTCATTCAAATATATTTATTTAAATTAGAGAGGACAAAGAAAGTAGTAATAACACTTACTGTTGATAAGTGCACTGCGTAAGCCACTCTCTATGCGTGACTTCATTTAATTCTCCCCCTTCTCCCTGCCCACACCCAACAACCTTTAGAGATGAGGAGTGGGCTTAGTTGTTGAAAGAAGTGGCCCAAGGTCACTGGGCAGTTGGAGGTGGGGAGGGGCTGTGAGAAGCCAGGATTTCAGGCTCTATCCTGCCTCTCTGGAAGCATCTGTGTATTCCAGGTCCTCTCTTCCACACCAGCATCTTTTCCCCAGATGTAGATCGTGATAGGTTTTTAGTTCTGAAGCTGAATGAAGAGATGTTGGCATTTACGATTTGAAGAAAGAGAGAAAGAAGAAAAGAAAAAAATTGCCGTAAATCCAGAAACATTTTCATAAGTAAGAGATAGCACTGTGGGTTTCATATAATAATCGAATGAAGAAGTGTTCTCTTTTAATGAATGCGTAATTTTACTCAAGAGTTGTGCGCCTCCACCGACCTGCCTCAACCACTTCCCCAACCTCATTTCTTTGTCACTTCCTTCTGCTCTAGCTGCCGCCCACCATCTTCTTACTCCCCTGACACCCACATTCTAGGTGCCCAAGACCACAAGCCGCCAGAAAGTTCCGTGCTCTTTTCACTTCTTTTCACTCCAGTGGTTTTTCCAAGTGCTTTCTTTTTTATGTAAACACCTCTGTCCTTTTGCAGGTCTTTCCTACTGCTTCCTGCCCCACCTTCCTTGCCTCCATTTTTTCTTCTGTGTTTGTTTGCGTAATGCTTTAAGTAGGGCAGTAATCATATTGTTTTCAAGCCCTTAATTTGCCGACAGTCTGAGCTCCTGCTCTGTGTCCATCCTGGCAGGTAGGAGGTGCTCATGATCTTTATTCAGTTTTTCTCAGTTCCTTAGAAATGCATGGAAGTCTTTTTGTAGGTCTCACTTGTTAATTTAATATTTACTGAGTTCCCCCAGTGACTGCTATGCAAGAAGATATAACAACAGTATAGTATTTTACATTCTAACACGTTTCCTTTTTGTCAAAGCACTAGTCTTCATTTTAGAGCACTAAATGGACATTGACTTCAAGGAATTGAAGAAAGTGTCTGATGACTGTAGCCAACAGGCAAAATCAATCTCATTATTTTAGTTTAAATACATTAACTGAGCTTTAAATGTTTTAAACACATTAGCTTAGCTACCCATACCAAAATTATGTACCTGATCATAAGCATATGACCAAGAACACAGGAACAGGTATCATTGATTTTTCCTTATTCACTTTGCACTCTTCTCAGAAAAATCTCTTGCCAACTTCTTCTTGTTACAAAAAGAGCAAAGGCCTCTCTGTGTATATAGGAGAGGTGGCAAATGAATATTTAAAAAAATCAAGTTTGATAAAATAAAACTAAGACATTTTCTCATAAGATTATATTTATGAAGAGTCAAAAGTCTGTGAAGATTATAAAGTCTAATGACTTTATGACTAATAGATTTTATAGCAAAATGACATTATTTATTTATTGTACTTTTCACAGAAAAATCATGTTTTATCCTTCCTTGGTTTTAAATTCAGCTACTTAAGAAAAAACCTTTTGATTTTATATTGGGATATAGCCAGTTAACAATGCTGTGACAGTTCCAGGTGGACGGCAAAGGGACTCAGCCGTACACATACATGTATCCATTCTGCCCCAAACTCCCCTCCCACCAGGCTGCCAAAGTGACATTTAGGTTCATCTAATTGCCTTCTTAGGATTTTTTTGTTTGTTTGCTAGCTTTCCAACTCACAGATACCATCCAATGATTCTATTCTATCTACCTATTGAATCCTGAAGAAATAAAAATTAGAATGGCCCACCAAAATATAAAACTAATCAGTGTCTGCAGTTTACAAGAGTTTCAAGTTTCCCTATTTTGCCAGATGGCAATGCACTTCTTTTTCTTTTTTTTTAACACACTTCTGAAATCAAAAGATTTCATGTTTCTCGTTGTTCTCATTTGAAGTTCTAAGAAGTTCCACTTGATCAGATATTCATCATCTGGGGCATCTCCCTCCAGTTACTGTGAACACCGAGTTCCCCGGATGGCCATCCCCCCTTGCTTTCCTCAGTCCCCTCCTGATTCAACTTCCTTATGCTACTGACCGTTCCCCTTGTTTTGTTAGTCAATTTCAGTCATTACATCAGTCTTCCCAGTAATTTCATAATCGCTCCGTCTTATAAGATACTACAAACAGCATATAGGGAACAAAGAATTTCAGTTCATTACCTTTATAGTAACAGCTAAGCCTTCTGTAGCACTATTTTGAATTGTTTTTCTAAGTGTTTTGACCATATTAATACATTTAGTCATCCCAGCAATCCTGTGACATAGGTACTTCATGTATGAAAGCAGGTTAATGCTTCGAATATTTGATATTACTTCACTTTTCTACAGTTGAATCAACTTTGTATTAACTGCTAAATTCCAGGGAAAACCTCCTGGAATAAACAGGTAGCAGACCATGATGGTTATTTGTGCCTAGACCCTTGAGTTGCACTCAAGTAATAATAATGTATCCCAGATAAATGCATCTGTATTATTGTTTTTTTTAAAGACTCTTCTTTGTCAACATCATCAGTATTTACTCAGTCCCTCTTTGCTCTTGACTGTTTTGTTTTTACCAACTTATAGACCAGAGCCTAGGTCACAAAATATCTCTACCCCTAAAGCTTTGAAAAGTTCTCCATCCTAGAAGGTTAGAATACTTTAGCCAAGTGGCTTTCCCATTTTCTAACTATTGTGATTGATAGACATGAATAAATTAAACAAGTTTGTATTTATACCCAAGCACACAATCTTTCACAGTTTTAGGACACCTATATTTGGCTATAACTATATAATTATAGATATACCAAGCACACATATCTATAATTATATAGTAATGGCCAAATATAGGTGTCCTAAAACTGCCAAAGAATAAAAGATTGTTTTAATTGTGAGCTGAAGAATAGAGGTAAAAAGTGACCCACTTACTGAGTTAAAATGAGTTTTGCTCAACTTCAGAGCCATGCCTGCCTCAGCCCCACTTTAAGTTCTAAGGAGGCTTGTTTCTCCAATATGGTCGGTTGTTTTTTCTGGCGGAAGGAAAAGCTAAGATGTTAAATTGAGGAACCTGCAAAGAAAACCACAGTTTTGTGGCTGCAACATTGATTCTTGTTTTAGTCTAGCAGCGGTTCCACGGACAGATGGACACACTCTCATGCTGTCTCTCTTTGTCTGTCTGTCTGTCTGTATTATCTCCCTCTACCTCCCCCCTCAACACCTGTTTTTGTCTCTCTCTCTCTCCTTCTCTCTCTCTCTCTCTCTCTCACACACACACACACACACACACACACACACACCCACACACCCACACACCCTCTTGACTGGCTGAGCTAAAATGGAAAAGAGATTATGGATTACATTCTCTACAGGCAGAAAAGCCAAGACACCAAATTTGACAGACAAATTAACGCTGCCTGTGAATTGCAACCTCCCAAATAATTTATGTTCCTTTTTTTTTCTCCTGGTTGTACTTTCGAGAGGGAAGTAAATGAATGAACTAATTACTTTACAATTCAATGATAGCCTGCAGTTGGATCCCTCAGTTTGGTAGTTGTCACCAGTATTTATCCAAACTGTAGATCCAAATGAAGAGAAGAGGTGCACGAATGCATTTGTATACTATCTGCATCCTCTTCGCTTTCGCCATTCCTCAGGCAAAATTTCGAACTAGAATTGCATCTTTGTTAACTTCAGGTGTCACATTTTAAAATGTGGATCCTTTGCATGTCCTTGATGTCATCTGCTCACATTACCTTCACCAGGGGGGCCAGATGAGAAAGAAGAGTGAAATATACACTCCTTATAGAGAAAGCTACATCATGGAAGCAAAGAGAAAGTGAGAAGAAAATGAGGAACACGTATGCAGTTTTGCATATTGAGCCCCCTTTTCGTCATCTCAAAGACGTGAATGAACTTTCCCCTCACTTCCCATGCTTTATAACATTTAAGAAAATTTCCCTTTGACAAGATGGACAATCATAGGCACCTTTGAGGACTTTTTTCAGATTTTTCCCTTCCTTCATTGTCTTTTGAGATTCTTCACCAAAATATCCCTGAGTCCCTGTTTCTTTCCTGTGACCATGGAGAGAGATAGTTGGGACACTTAATCTGTCTGGTGATTGAATATAATGCATGTAATATAAATGGATTAAATATCATACATAATGTCAGTTTTTTTTTAAAGCTTGTGAGTCTCAGTATCTACAGTTTCTGTGCATGAGACAAATAAGCATGGTATAAAAAGCAAGCAAATTTGGGTTCCCTTTTCTAGTTTTTCACTAAACGTGGAACCCCAGCAGGTCTCTTAAGCTTGGTTTCCTCATCTACAAAATAGAGGAAAGTGCTTTCTACTCCCTGGCTCTGCTCTTGGGTCCATTTCCTCTTCCGTTTCCCCAGTTCATCAGTCTGTATACCTCTCACTCTGCCACACTCACCATCAATGCCAACTCGTGTGTGTGTGCACGCTCTGTCGTGTCCGACCCTTTGTGACCCCAAGGACTGTAGTCCATCAGTCTCCTCTGTCCATGGAATTTTCCGGGCAAGAATACTGGAGCAGTTGCCATTTCCTCCTCCAGGGGATCTTCCCCACCCAGGGATCAAACCTGCATCTCTTGCACTGGCAGGTGGATTCCTTACCACTGAGGCCTCTGGGAAGCCCCACTGACTTGTTGAGCCCTTACTATTTGTGGGGCATCGTGCCAAGCACTTGACAAGTATTTGCTTTTATATCTCTACACAAAAACTGCCTAAGAGCGATGTTATCATCATCTTACGATAGATGACCAACTGAGGTTTGGGGAGACTTACGTCCAAGGTCACAGAGCTGGTCGGAGTGGAGATTGATGCCTTGCCTCTTTCCCATTCTAATATTCACAGTTTCTTAAATGTGTAAACCTCGCCTGTTTTCTTTGCATTGTATTTTCTCACATGATCCACTGGCTGCTTTCTAATAAGTCTAAGTTTTCCTTTCTGTGATGGAATATTCAATGATTATTCCTAATTTTCTATCAGGCAGAGATCCGAACTCTGCTTTTCATGGGTCTCCTGGTATACAAAACATAATTGACAAACAAATATATAAATGCTTGAGGATTCGATGGTGCAAAGTCCTTAAAATAAGAGTTAGGAAGGGATTCAACTAGGCTATTTAGTTATTTAAAATTTTGACAAAAGAAATGTTACAGCATACCCCATGAGTAAACTGGAATTGGTAAATATTTGCCCCCTGAACTGTGGCTTCCAACAAAGTGAAGATAAGTATAGTACATCAAACAAATACAAATTTCTGCCTCAATTTACCTGTAACTCCTGTCTTTTTTTTTATGAGAAGGAGCTTGTCTTTAGAGATTCCAAAAGAACTATTCCCAGGAGCCCATAGAAAATGAGGTTGCCTTATTGAGAATAAATAGAAGCTTCCGTTGTCGGCCCTAGGACACGATTGTCAACTGCACAATGTTTTAGTGTTTTTCCAAAAAATGCCTGGAGAATTCAGGAGTGGATAAGAGATAGAGGCAGAAAAAAGGCCAACAGAATCAGCCCCCAAGCATCGGTGTACCCAAGAGTGAGGAGTCGTAGGCCAGCGGTCTTCATCACCAATACTCAGAGATCTCTTCTCGTTTCATGACTCATAATGGATGTGGTCAGGCTTTTCTTAAGATTGCTAATCTTAAGATTAACATTTTCCCACTCTGGCCACACTTCCTCAACTGTTAGAAGGTACTTTCCACAATAAGTATCTCAGGCAAGACTGAGCCCAGAGTCCCTTGACCACTCAGCATGAGATCAGCCAATAGTGTTCCTGTTGGCTTCTGGTGGGTATCATCTACTAATTCCGCAGTTGCTTTTGAAACTGACTTCAAGGACTCCGGAGGAGAGAAGTGGTACAGGAGCCAGAGCAAGCCAAGCTAAGATCATTTGAAGATAAAGCATAAGTGTGAAATCTAGATTTACACACACACACACATAACAAGTGTGAATTTTAAGCAGTGACTCTACATAATATTTCATACAATTCATAATGGAAATTGGGTTTTTTCCCCCAAGATAATTTTGTAACAGAAGTTCTGGTCCTTTTTTATTTGTCTCTTTCTTCCCTCCCTCCGTCTGCCCTTTCCTTCCTTCCTTTCTTCCTCCTTCACCAAGCACTGCTTTGTGCAGTTGACACACTTTGTCTTGTTCTATTCTAACACAGCTCTATGGATGAGCACTGTGACATTATTATTTTCGTGGGAATGTAATTGTGTACAATAGAGTGAATCAGCTATAGCTATTTAGTTAGTTCAGTCACTCAGTTGTGTCCAACTCTTTGCAACCCCATGGACTGCAGCATGCCAGGCCTCCCTATCCATCACTAACTCGTGGAGCTTGCTCAAACTCATGTCCACTGAGTTGGTGATGCCATCCAACCATCTCATCCTCTGTCGTCCCCTTCTCCTCCCACCTTCAATCTTTCCCAGCATCAGGGTCTTTTCAGATGAGTCAGTTCTTTGCATCAGGTGGCCAAAGTATTGGAGTTTCAGCTTCAGCATCAGTCCTTAAATGAATATTTAGGACTGATTTCCTTTAGGATGGGTTGGTTGGATCTCTTTGCAGTCCAAGGGACTCTCAAGAGTCTTCTCCAACACCATAGTTCAAAAGCATCAGTTCTTCGGTGCTCAGCTTTCTTTATAGTCCAACTCTCACATCCATACGTGACTACTGGAAGAATCACAGCTTTGACTAGACAGACTTTTATTGGCAAAGTAATGTCTCTGCTTTTGAATATGCTATCTGGGTTGGTCATAACTTTCCTTCCAAGAAGCAAGCATCTTTTAATTTCATGGCTGCAATCACCATCTGCAGTAATTTTGGAGCCCAAGAAAATAAAGTCTGCCACTGTTTCCACTGTTTTCCCATCTATTTGCCATGAAGTGATGGGACCAGATGCCATGATCTTTGTTTTCTGAATGTTGAGCTTTAAGCCAACTTTTTCACTCTCCTCTTTCACTTTCATCAAGAGGCTCTTTAGTTCCTCTTCGCTTTCTGCCATAAGGGTGGTGTCATCTGCATATCTGAGGTTATTGATATTTCTCCCAGCAATCTTGATTCCAGCTTGTGCTTCATCCAGCCCAGCGTTTCTCATGATGTACTCTGCATATAAGATAAAGAATCAGCTGTGTGTATATACATATGCTCTCCCTCTTGAACCTCTATTCCACCTCCACCCTCAGCCTGCCCATGTTGGTCATCATGGAGCACTACACGGGGCTTCCTGTGCTGTACCGCAGGCTCCCGCTAGCTGTCTGTTTAGCACATGATAGTCTGTGAACCCTAATCTCCCAGTTCATCCCACCCTCCACCCCCGCCCTGTGTCCACACATCTGTTCTCTACATCTGCATCTCTGTTCCTGCCCTGAAACTAGGTTCATTTGTATCATTTCTCTAGTTTCCTTATATGTGCATCAATTTATGATAATTGTTTTTCTCTTTCTGACTCACTTCACTCTGTATGACAGGTCCATTCACATCTCTACCAGTAACCCAGTTTTGTTCCTTTACATGGTTGAGTAATGTTCCATTGTATATACGTACCACATCGTCTTTATCCATTCACCTGTTGATGGACACTTAGGTTGTTCATGTGTGTGTATGTGTGTGTGCGTGAGTGCTCGGTCATGTCCGACTCTTTGCAACCCCACAGAGTGTAGCCTGCCAGGCTCCTCTGTTCATGGGATTTTCCCAGCAAGAACACTGGAGTGGTTTGCCATTTCTTCCTCTATGGAAGAGGTAGTTCATATGGTAGTTCATATGGTAGTTCTGTTTTTGGATATCCCCGTTTTACATATAAAGAAACCGAGACTCATAGAATTTAAGTAATGTGTATGCAAGTATGCAGGAAGAAGCCACTGCATCAGAAAATCCAGCATCTTTTTGCTTTATGATGTTATTTCCTAGTTCACTCTTTTTTATGTATATAGCAAGCCTAATTTCATAAAGAAAGATAAGATCATCAGTGGTTGGATGAGGTTTGTAAGAAACCTGTCATGCCCTCACACTCGCTTAGACTGGGGGAAAGTGGTCTTGTTATAGCCTCGGTAAAGCTTTAAACTAAACGTGTGCTGTTCTTGAAACCAGTGGAAGAAACTCCTCCCATTATCCTCTTCCCCATCCACATATGGAATACAGAAGATGTAAGTCCATCTTACATTTCATGGACTGTGCATCTCAGGGTTGTTTTTTTTTTTAAACCTCTTTGACTTTGGTAGGTGCTCAGTTGTGTCCAACTCTGGGACCCCATGGACTGTAGCCACCAGGCTCCTCTGTCCATGGGATTCTCCAGCCAAGAATACTGGAGTGGGTTGCCATTTTCTGCTCCAGGGGATCTTCCCGACCTGGGGATCGAACTTGGGTCTTGCACGTTGCAGGTAGATACTTTACCATCTGAGCCACCAGGGAAGCCCATAATTGACTTGTGTTTTTCTCATACTTTTTAGACCAAAGTAGGATTCTGGAGGCTCTTCTCCTCTTCTCTGATGACTCAGTGACTCACTTTGAGACTTTGGGGAGGAGCGTCCCTTTTCAGGGCCCCCATTTTCCCATTTTCTTATGCTGCAGGGCCATACTGTCTGAGGTTTCCCTGGTTCAGAGCGATGTAACCCCGGGCCAGTTACTTAAATCTCAGTTCCCTCATCTATAAAGAGGAAATAATCGTTATGCCACATAGAGTTGTGGTGGAATTCAGTGTGATACTGCATAGAAGACATTTAGTGTTGAGTAACCACTGAGGGAACATTAGCTCGCCCTCCGTTTGTCCTTTAGCTGTTGTTTTCTCTGGCCCAACGTAGATAACCTTTCTGTGGAGAGCGTACGGCTTCGTTGCTCTGTATAAGGAAAAGACTGATCGTTAAGCAGGCTCCTCCCATCTGTGGAAACTCAGGTCACATCTCACTACTTCCGGGGCACCGTGCATGTCTCCCCTGGGGAGAGCTGTGTTCCCCCTTCCTGCGAATCTAAAAAGTCCCCCTGTTTTCTAGTGACTGGTGTCTTTCTCCCTTACCTAACAGGCCAGGGCCGCATCTTGTATTTGCATCACCAGCATCCAACCACGACCTAGAATAGAGTAGGTACTTGGCAGATGTTGACTGAAAGCAGAAGTGTACATTCATACACGGTGTATATTTATAAAACATGTAAAAGCATATACACCAAAAGAGATCAGTCGTCACTAGGTGTGGGAGTTACAGGTGGTTTATATTTTATTCTTTTTACTCATGTACGTTTTCTAAGATGAACATATATTACTCTAAGATAAACATGTATTACTCTAAAAACAAGTTAGTAAAAACAGCAAAATGCCAAATATCACATAGCTATTATTTACTGACTTAGTGAAAGAAAGTGAAGTCGCTCAGTCGTGTCCGACTCTTTGCGACCCCATGGACTGTAACCTACCAGGCTTCTCCGTCCATGGGATTCTCCAGGCAAGAATACTGGAGTGGGTTACCATTTCCTTCTCCAGGGGATCTTCCCGACCCAGGGATCAAACCTGAGTCTCCCACATTGGAGGCAGATACTTTAACCTGTGAGCCACCAGGGGATTCTCCATCCCTACTGACTTAGTGGGGATGACAATTCAGAGGGCCTTATTCAGGAATTTGTTCTTCAGTTGGTTTGGTTTGTTGCATGCTCTACTGAATGTAATAAGCCAATTTATTCACCCTTTGAGGGGGCTTCCCTGGTGGCTCAGTGGTAAAGAACCCGCCTGCCAATGCAGGAGACGTGGGTTCGACCCCTGGGTCAGGAAGATCTCCTGGAGAAGGAAATGGCAACCCACTCCAATTTTTGGCCTGGAAAATCCCGTGGACAGAGGAGCCTGGCGGGCTAGAGTCCATGGGGTCCCAAAAATCAGACACAACTGAGCAACTAAAACAACTTAGCGGTGGACACTTAGGATTACCAGAGGAGCAATTTCACAGTCCGGATAGTGATGTGCAAATTATATTCTGGTGAACTCTGGCAGCCATTCCTAGTTCTTTCCTGCTTGTGTTCCTGTTGAGTTTGTGCATCCAGGCTGATTTTCCCCTCCTTTCTGTCCTGATCTGTCTCCACGCCACAGTCCCTTCCCCCGCAGCAGGACTCGGCTCCAGAGACACTGTACACTGAGATAGGGACCGCGGCACCAGCTGTGGCCAGCAGGGTTCACAGAAACTGCTCAGCCCCAGGCCCTGCTATCTTGGCCGGAACCTGCCCATGGCTGGAGGCGAGGGCCCAGGAACACCCCCAGCCCAGTTCAGAGACAGCCGAGGAACACTTGCAGAGTCGCTTTTCCCGCCAAGTGTCCTCATATAAACTTGACGCATCCGCTTGCCTTGTTTTGATGTTTGTATCTCTCAGTGGAAGGGATATGATAAGTGTGAACACAAGAATGGCCTCCTTGGTGGCTCAGATGGTAAAGAATCTGCCTGCAATGCAGGAGACCCCTGGTCAGAAAGGTCCCCTGGAGGAGGAAATGGCGACCCACTCCAGTATTCTTGCCTGGAGAATCCCATGGACAGAGGTTTTTGTCCATGGGGTCGCAAAGAGTCAGACATAACTAAGCAACTAACACTTTTAACTTTCACATGAAAATGTTAGTATTTAGCTCCTCAAAGAAGGTGACCGTAGCCTTCTCAAGCCCTGGGTACCATTAGTTTATGGGTTTGCTTGTTCACACCTACAACTGATTTCCTGCGTACCTACCTAGCACCAGCCACGAGGCAGTGCTGTGAGATGACTAATGGTTTGTGATCTCAGAATCTGCTGGGAGAAATGGAGGTGTTGATGTGGGGGCTGAGCCATAGAGGTCTGAACCGCACCTCAGAGAAGGAAGGACTCACAGAGCCCCACTCAGCAGCTGGAAGGACAGGATGTCTCAAACCTTGCTAATCTGAGATGTCTGAGGGTGTCATTTTCATATTCCCCTATGAATTTGGCATTTTGTTTTTAGAATGTTATGCCTCAGTGTGAGTTATCTTACTGTGGTTTACTTTTGGGCTGCTTAAAACTATCAGAAGTCCTTCCTGCAAAGTAAAAAATGAAGTTGCAGATAAATACACAGGGTGTTCGTCCTGCCTCAGTCATTGTAACCCTGAAAGTGCCGGTAGGATTTGTACATTGTAATGGGCATGTTTTGTTTGTACTCTGTACCTGGACACTGCCTTCTCGTTACCTAGACTAAGTTCTCCTTCCAGTGCAAGAAACATACCTGAAATTGTATTCATAAGATATTTGAAATCATGGGGCGTTTGTACTTTCCCATTACATTGAGCAGGTCTTACTTAAAGAACAGCATTCCCTCCTACGTTTGAAAACTTATTATCAAGGAAAGAGGAGAGGTAAGGAGCCCTGGACTGCAGTCCCAGTGAGCTCTGTGACACTGGGCACATTCTTTAACTTGGGTGTCATTTCACTCCTCTGTGATAGGGGAGTGACCAGATAGGAAATCTGGTCCTTTTATCTCTACATCCTATGACTCTTGTTATTCTTGTATTCTCATTTAAGGAACTTGGCATAGACCCAGAAGATAGCAAAGAAAACTATTTAAAGATTGGGAGAAAGAGAGCCTCCAAAAACAGGTCTAAAGACTTTTTTTTTGAAGGTCCAGTGGCTCTCACCAAGGCATGTGACGGAATTTTTATGAATCGAGCCGCTTCTGTAATTCCCTCTGAGAATAGCCCAAGAGAGTGCACTTTCATCATATCAGCGAAGATTTAGGTTACAGGGTAGGGATGTGAGACACCGGAGAGTTTGTCGGCTTGCCTTATTTGGATATTTTTGAGAAAATAGTAGATGGCTGTCTTTCTGGGACAGCGCGCGTGCAGTCTTGCCTAGAAACCAGGAGTGAACTGGAGCAGCCAGACTTAAGATGTGTGCAGCGACCTCCCAGAAAGCAGAGCTCACGTGGCGTTCTGGAAGCTTCCCTGCTCTGGGATGAGCAGTGGAGCCGCTGAGCCATGGGCATCTGCCTGGGTCAGTGAGGAGAATGCATGAGGACAGAGCTTTTCCCAACGCTGAGGTAAGAGCAGGAACCAAGTGGGGCTGGGAGATGCTGGGTCTACTGCAGAGAAGGTTCTTCTCCCCAGAGGTGCTTCAGGGCCACGGCCACAGCTCCTCATGGCCCCTGGCCCTTATTCTAGGCTCACTTGAAACACACCTCACCCTGGCTCTAGCTTGTACTTTACATTTGTCAGCTAGTGAACAGACTTGGAACTTTTAACACGGAAGGGACTTCATCTCCCAATTTACAGATGAGGAAGCTGAGGCCCAGAGAGGCTCAGTGGAGCCTGATGTTGCACAGACAGGTAGCAGCCTGGGTCTCCCAATCCCCAAGCTCTCTTTTCTACTCCCTGCTAGTTTTGTGGTTTCCTTGGAGATGTCCACATGTATAAATGATCTGCTTCCCTGTATTGCACGGGCTGATTGCCATGTTTGGTGTTTTTATGTTTTGATAAGCTTCTGTGCTAATTCCTTACTCTTATCTCATCTTACCCCCCTCGACCCTTGCAGCCCTGTGCTTAGCCTTTTCGTGGGTTCATTTTTGATCTTCAGAACTCTTTTCATTCTGTTACCCATTTGGCAGTAACGAGCTGTCATCTGTGTTGGATCTGAAACTTGACGTTTAACTGTGGGCTTCATGACGTCCCAGGGAGTCCCTTGCTTGTACCTAGTAACCAGGGCGGTACTTTGCACATAGACTCATAGGTGGAGTGAATGAATGAAGGAAATGAATGACGTCTGATACTGAGACAATGCTGTCATAGTGCCTTATCAACTAGCCCTTAATAATATTCAGCTTTTTGAAAAGACGTGTTTGGGGTTCCCTGAGCTTCCAATAGGTGAAAGTCTGGATCTTAAGTCCTTGTGGTTGAATGTGGAATGAAGGGTAGCTGTGGTCTTTCTAGATGTGAAAGCCAAGACTATCACTGTCTACAGCCCCAGGAAGGAGACAGAGGCCAAGGCAAGGAGGGCCTGGCAACTCCAGCCTGGAGCATCCCTTTTGCTTGCCAGAGGTTTACCCTGTGTCGCATCCTTAGTGGAGTGGGCGGCTTGGTAGAAAACAGGCATTGGGGTGTGCTGGGAGGGGAGGTGGGGAGCTGGGCACTCCTTAATTGGGGCCAGAGCTGGGCTCTGTGTGCCATTGCTAATGCAGCTTCAGAAGCCCCTCAGCTTCTGAGGCTGATCAGATCACAGAGACCCCACAGCAAGGTCAGGTCCATCAGGTTTGGAGGAATTGGGGCTGCCGGCTCCCCGGGGGTGTTTTCACCACATGAGATAGAGAGAGAGCCGCTGAGCCTGTGCGGGAACAGTGTCCCATGCTTCACTGACTGCTGCGTGTTTCCCTCCGAGACTTGCAGAGAAGAGTCCTGCCCTCTGCAGAGCCTTGGGAGAACCAGTGGTGTCTGCGGGGAGAGAACAGGCAATCTAAAAGAGATTCTGACCTGACCGCAGAATTCACAAGGACCCCTTTAAATGGTTGTCTGTATTTGAGGACATTTATAGTTATTTTGGGGCTTCCCAGGTGGCACTAGGGGTAAAGGACCTACCTGCCAGTGTAGGAGACATAAGAGACCTGGGTTCGATTCCTGGGTGGGGAAGATCCCCTGGAGGAGGGCGTGGCAACCCACTCCAGCATTCCTGCCTGGAGAATCCCACGGACAGAGGAGCCTGGCGGGCTACAGTCAGTCCTTGGTGTCTCTAAGAGTCAGGCACGACTGAGCGGCTTGGCACACACGCATCGTTATTTGGTTCTTAAAAACAAAGGCATTTGAAAAATACGTGTTGAGAATCATCCTGTCTGTGAAAGTTTGGAGTATCTGTATCCACAGAGAAATGGTATTCCAAGCATACATAGAAAATTATGCCCCCTGCGCCCCCGCTGACCACACAGTGTTCCGCTTTGTAAAGGAAAGGGAACAGGATTAAGGGAAAGCAAAATTCCTTCCTTATCTGATAACAACTGTAGCATGATTGCTTTTCCAAAAATTTATGGGGATTTTATTTGGCTTTGGAATCCTAAGCATTGTATGTTTCACTTCGTTCATCATCAGAGTGCAGGGCTAGAGATGGTAGATCGATGATGTTTTGGATGTCGTGTTGTTTGGGGTTTACTTAGTGCTCAGTGAGGGGTTTGGAAGTTGTACAGTTTTCTCCTGGATACGTACTGAATCAGAGGGAAAGCTGGGAACCTGGGTCCCCAGTTTCCTGTTGTACTTTCCCCACTGTGTCAAGTTGCAGAAAAAGTAGGGCACATTCAAAACAGTCCCTTGGCAATGTAATGCCAGGTTACAGATAGGACTCTGATCCCAGCAGTTATGTAATTGGGTATCAATCTATCGAATCAAAGTACCCACCCACACAGCATTACCTGCTTTCAAAAATGACGTGAGCCCAGGTAGCCGTTCCACTCTGCACAGATCACGTGTTATCAGCCTTTCTGCTTCTTTTCATTGTCAGTTAGGAAACTCCTCAGAGAAAATTCAGCTTCCATTTTAACATTCATTTTACAGTATGCATTTCCTTCTGTAAGTTCTCCAGCACTGTGTTCTGTAATAAACTCCTACAAATAGTTTCTACATGTAGATTTCAGGGAACTTGAGTGAGATGCTTTTAGTGTAAGAAGTCATTCTGAGAAATTCTTTTTCACTACCCATCTGGAAAATACCAGCCTCCTTTAAACAGAGACTTAGAACTCGATGACCTAAAAGAAGGAACAGGTTTTGTGGCTTTTGAAGCTTGGAGAGGAGGGTAGGAGTGGTAATTTGATTTTCCTGAGGCTTTAAAAATAACCTTCTGAAAAGAACGACTGGTTCGTTCTTTGGCCAAATGTCCTGGGATTCTGTAATCATTGATTTAATAAATTTAAGTGCTTGCAGAAAAATGAGCGGCCAGACATGACTTAGATGAATGATGTGAGGTTTGTCTTCTTAGATTTATGATTTGGGCAGTGGTTCAGAAATGGGGTTCCAGAACTCACCACTGATTTTCAAAAGACCTTAAAGTGGTTCTTGGCAAAGTTATAGTTAGATGATGCAATCATTTAAAAGGACCCCACTTACTGCAGAAGCTGCGAGAAAGGGCTCGTTCACGCCCTGGAAGGGACACGCCTTCCTCAGCCACCTCTCTAAGCTCCACATGGGAGCTTCCAAATGACCACAGCCAGTCTCCTTACTGCAGTGACCTCTCTAGAGTCAGCTGCCAATAGGGTGCCAGTAATTTACAAACAGACCCTCGTCAATTATCTTTATGAAACTAACTCACATAATTACAACACAAGCCATCAAACACACAAGAATTAACATGGGCAAATGTTTTTTTCATATTAATAGACTGTGTGAAGTACCTTATGAGTGTAACCCCAGCCATGTCCTTCTTAGAAATGGTCCACTCTGCAAATTTTTCCATTAATTACCTCTTCTTCCTGCCCTGCTCTGTGAAATGCTGTTTAATTAAAGGGTCTGTTCTGTAGTTGTGGATCTTAATGGCCCGATTAATGGTCACTCCTGCCTTCTGCTGCTCTGCTCTTTCTGTTACAGACCCTACCCGGGAAGTGCTTTGAAGACTTATAAGCAAAGCACTTCATCTCATTGGAACTTCAGTCTGTCTCTCTATAAAATGAGGGAGTTGTGCTAAATGATACAAGTTGGATTGTGTTTCCAGGATTTACAGCTCACTCTGATGGTAAAAGAGATACTCCCTCAACATCTATTCCTGTTTGGGCTCAACAAACAACAAACAGTATCATAGTAATTTAGTTTGGTGACTACTTCTCTGCTTCTCCTCTCAAACGAATTCAATCTATTCTCTTTCCCTTTAGCTTTTAAATCACTGAAAAGCGGAAGTGTTAGTTGCTCAGTTGTGTCCAACTCTTTGTGACCCATAACATGAACTGTAGCCCACCAGGCTCCTGTGTCCATGGAATTCTCCAGGCAAGAATACTGGAGTGGGTTGCCATTTCTTCTCCAGGAGATCTTCCTGACCCAGAGATGGAACCCCGGTCTCCTGCATTGCAGGCAGATTCTTTACCTAAGCCACCAGGGAGGGTTTTGAATTTTTTTCACTGAAAGGCTGTCTCACTATTTGGCATCTTGGTTCAGTTCAGTTCAGTCACTCAGTCGTGTCCGACTCTTTGGGACCCCATGGACTGCAGCACGCTAGGCCTCCCAGTCCATCAACAACTCCCGGAGTTTACTCAAACTCTTGTCCATTGAGTCGGTGATGCCATCCAACAATCTCATCCTCTGTCATCCCCTTCTTCCTGCCTTCAATCTTTCCCAGCATCAGGGTCTTTTCAAATGAGTCAGTTCTTTGCATCAGGTGGCCAAAGTATTGGAGTTTCAGCTTCAGTATCAGTCCTTCCAATGAATATTCAGGACTGATTTCTCTCTGAGAGATCCTCCCCTGAGATCCTCTGTCTGAGTTAATCCTCCCCATTTATATACATCTTTTAGAAGGTTTTAAAATAACCCTATTTCCTTCCCTAGATCTTTTATTTGAATGGGCCCTGCAATTTTCATGCTGAAGTATTTTTTGTTTTTCCACTATACCATGATCTTTATTTTTTTATTTTTTGATGTGAACCATTTTTAAAGTCTTTATTGAGTTTGCTATAATATTGTTTCTATGTTGTGTTTTGGTTTTTTGGCTGTAAGGTACATGGGATATGAGCTCCCCAACCAGGGATGGAATCCACACCCCCTCCATTGGAAGGTGGAGTCTTAACCCCTGGATCACCAGGGAAGTCCTCTGAACCTTGATCTTTAGATGTTCTTTGTCACCCAACGCTGTAATTCTTTGCTTTTTCCTCAACCCTGCCCTTGATCCTTAAAAGGCAGTCTCATTCCCCGCCTCTTTACACGTCTTCCTCACCAATCACTCACGTGCTCTAAAATCTAAAAGTCCTCTATCAAAGAATAGGCCAAGTTTAGATTCAGAGACCCCGTTCATTCTCTTGATCTTTAACATTGGTTCATGTTTTCAGAGTAGCTAGGGCAGCACACTCACCTCAAATGAAGAACAGTGCCTGCCTTGTAGTAGGTTTTCATAAATATTTGTAAGTGAATTGATGTATCTAGTAACCCTGTGAACATCTGTGAACCAAGAAATAAGACACCCCCAAAACACGAAGGGCCAGGCTTTACCAAAGACTTTGCTAAAATATAATGGAGGAGAGCCTTCTCTTATTGGTATTGAGTACAAAGAAGAATCAAACCAAATTAGTCATAAGAATTTAGTGAAGTATGCAAAATTACACACTGGTATCTGCCAACAGAAGCCTTAATTTCTTAACACAGGAAAGCAAAAACTTCCTAAGCTAGAACACCTGGATACACACTTCATATTCTAGTTTATTTTTTTTTTTAATCTCGCATAGGCCAGACATGTTATATATTGGGTTGGCAAAAAAGTCTGTTCAAGGTCAGCAGCTAATGCAAAGACCCGAACGAATTTTTTGGCCAACCCAATACATACTCAATTATTGCTGGATGAGTGAATGGGTGGATGAAATGAGCGTCTAAGAGAGATGCAAAGCGTCCTGAACAGACAGCATGGGAGAGGAGAGGAGACTCTACCCGGCTTTGTGGTCTGAGAGATGAATCTTAACTTCTCTGAGCTTCTGATTCCTGCTCTATGAAGTGCGAATGCGTGTAGCCAAGCCGTCAGTCTTCACTGTGGGACATTACAAGAAACACAGAACTTGCATTCACAGGACACCCCGTGAATGTCCTCTTACCCAGTTTGGGTGAAGGTACTGCCCTCGGGCTTCAGTTCCGCTGCCCTAAGAAAACTGACTTTTCTCACATAAATAGAGTGAATTGTGTAAGTGATAGCTCCTTTTTCGCCTTTAACCTCTAGAGAACTTGGAACTAGATTTTCACAATGTGCAGTGTTTGAAGTATTAAGGCTGTCCCTCGCCGTTGTTTTGTTTCACCCGTGCTTATTACTCTTATGCTCGATCACATTTTGTTGGGTGTCGGTCTAAGGCTTGCGTCTATCCTTGTACCTGGGCTCAAATGGGTTTGGAACAAGTGCATGGTACCCGCGTGTGCGCTCAGTCATGTCTGACTCTTTGCAGCCCCGTGGACTGTACCCCACCAGGCTCCTCTGTCCCTGGGATTTCCCAGGCAAGGATACTGGAGTGGGTTGCCATTTCCTTCTCTGGGGGAATATTGGAATATTCCTGACCCAGGGATCTAACCCATGTCTCCTACGTCTTCTGGCTTGATTTTTAAAAAGGAAACTAACAATAACAACAAACCTCAAGGGAAGAAAGAAAAGAAGGAAGGAAGGGAGGGAGGGAGGGAGACAGAGAAACAGACAAGCACAAAAGGAAGGAAGAGAAGTGAAAGCAAGAAAGTCAGGTAACCGGTGCTGCCGGGCTCTGAGGTTATTGTGATGGGTGAGATTGCGTTTCCTTACACAGTTAAGCGCTCAACGGTTTCTGCCTTCTGTCAGAGAACCTAATGGGCCAATACCTTTTTAGATATAAGGTAAATAATAATACCATAAAAAAAAATACCATAGATACTTTTGATAATAAAAGATTGAAATAATAGCAATATATATAATTCCACAATTATATATATATTGAAAAATGGAAATAATAACCATATATAACTTAAATTATATATTGAAATAATAACAATATAAATTGAAATAGTAACAATATATAAAATCCCACAATTTAAAGGAATCAAAATAATAACAATATATATAATTCCACAGTTTTAAAATCATGCTCTTTGGAGTTCCCACCAGTGTGTAAGGTGGCAAGAAGATGGGATAGTGGAGGTGGAGGGGGGGGGCATTTGGGTTTTTTTCAACCGAAGTCTTTCAGAGTTGTTTTTTTTTTAGATTGGATTTACAATATTATATTTTAATATAATAGTTATTTTATGTTTAATTTTATATTTTAATGATATTTATTTTATATAATAATTTACAATATTATATTAGTTTCAGGTGTACAGCACAATGATTCCTTTATAAATGTCTGTTCTTTTTCAGATTCTTTTGCATTTTCGGTTATTGCAAGGTATCAAATATAGTTTCCTGTGCTATTCAGTAAATCCTTGTTGTGTGTGTATTTTATATATAGGACTGTGTATCTGTTAATCCCATACTCTTAATTTATCCCTCCCCAGAGTTATTTTTGTTACTGTTGTTTACATGTAAGGATTCTGTTCACAGAGGATTGCTTAGGAAAATGAAAGTTTGAAACTATTAATACATGGGATAAATGTATGAGGCGGTATAGTGAGTTGGTGAATACGGGATGTGTATTTGCAAAATTGAGCATAATGCATTTTTTTTAGCCAACAGTTTTGTGTTAAAACTCTTCACTGTCTTGTGTGGTTCGTTGTCACTGAGAAAAAGTACAGCAGAAATGAAGTGCAAATATAAAAAAGGAAATCCATTTAAAACAACATTCTGTCACAAATTTTAAATATTTTTTTAAAGTCAGTAACTTCACTAAAATGCCCCAAATGTAAATAGAAACACTTCTCACCCCACTTATCCCTTCCCCATTGGGAAATTCCGTAAGCTTTAATGGAACTCCTGTTTGAAACATGGGCCTGTGAATTAGCTACTGTGTTAGTACCTTAGTCGTTTCGACTCTTTGCTACCCCATGGACTGTAGCCTGCCAGGCTCCTCTATCCATGGAATTCTCCAGGCAAGAATACACTGCTGCTGCTACTGCTGCTAAGTCGCTTCAGTCGTGTCCGACTCTGTGCGACCCCATAGACGGAAGCCCACCAGGCTCCCACATCCCTGGGATTCTCCAGGCAAGAACACTGGAGTGGGTTGCCATTTCCTTCTCCAGTGCATGAAAGAGAAAAGTGAAAGTGAAGTCTCTCAGTTGTGTCCGACTTTTATAAGGTGACCCCATGGACTGCAGCCTACCAGGCTCCTCCATCCAAAGACAAATCCATTTTCTGTTGCATTCTCTTTCTGCCCACTAGAGGGCAGCAATCATGCGCAGGGAAAGGGAAATTACTCCAGTACTAGCAAAGTTTCTTAATCAACACTAGCCTTTCTGAGAATACCTAAAAAGTCCCTCAAATTCCCATTAGACTTCTTAGACAATCAGATTCCCTTCCTCTTTTCTAAAATACTTAGAGAAATTTGATAACTGCCTTTGAAGTTATCTTGCCTTTGAAGTTATCTGTTGACTTGGCCAAACATATTCATTTGAAATATGAACATAACCATATCCCTAAAAATGACATTTATGTGAAAATTGTGTTTTAGTCATATATTTCTGTGTTTCAAACTACTCCAAAATGTCGGGGTTTTAAACCTATCTCTCAATTCTCTTGGTATCAGAATTCTGGGCAGTTCTGCTTCATGTGATGTTGTCTGGGACTGTGTTCATCACCCAGGGGCTTAAATGCGCTGGAATGTCCAAACTGGCTCGCTCTGCTGGCTGGCAGTTGATCCTGGCTGCTGCTTGGGAGTTCAGCAGGGACCATTAACCAGAGCATCCAATTATCATTCTTCCTGTGGCTTAGACATCTCAGAGCATGGCAGCTGGTTTCCAAGAGGGACCATCCCAAGGATGAGCATCCCAGAAGGAGGGAGCATTCCCGAACACAGGAAGCAGAAGTTTCCAGCCCAGACATGGCTTTCTCCAGCCCTCTAAATACTAACAGTAGTCACAGAGTCAGCCTAGATTCAAGGAGAGGAAATCAGCTCCATCTCCTGACGTGAGGAGCAGCCTGGATCACAGGGAGGAGAGAAACAGTGTGGACCTTCTTTCAGTTCAGTTCAGTTCAGTCGCTCAGTCGTGTCTGACTCTTTGCGACCCCATGGACTGCAGCACGCCAGGCCTCCTTGTCCATCACCAACTTCCGGAGTTTACTCAAACTCATGGACTCATGTCCATTAGTTGGTGATGCCATCCAACCATCTCATCCTCTGTCGTCCCCTTCTCCTCCCGCCCCCAATCTTTCCCAGCATCAGGGTCTTTTCAAATGAGTCAGCTCTTCGCATCAGGTGTCAAAGTATTGGAGCTTCAGCTTCAACATCAGTCCTTCCAATGAACACCCAGGACTGATCTCCTTTAGGATGGACTAGTTGGATCTCCTTGTAGTCTAAGGGACTCTCAAGAGACTTCTCCAACACCACAGTTCAAAAGCATCAATTCTTCTGCGCTCAGCTTTCCTTGTAGTCCAACTCTCATATCCATACATGACTACTGGAAAAATCATAGCTTTGACTAGCCGGACCTTTGTTGACAAAGTAATGTCTCTGCTTTTTAATATGCTGTCTAGGTTGGTCATAGCTTTTCTTCCAGGGAGCAAGCCTCTTTTAATTTCATGGCTGCAATCACCATCTGCAGTGATTTTGGAGCCCCCCAAAATAAAGTCTGTTACTGTTTCCATTGTTTCCCCGTCTATTTGCCATGAAGTGATGAGACCGGATGCCATGATCTTAGTTTTCTGCATGTTGAGGACAATCTCTGGGGACCAAAAAGTGGAGTCCAGTTAAGACAAAGGCTATTTCTTTGATAATGAACAAGGACCTTCTGTAGAGCACAGGAAGCTCTGCTCAGTGTTATGTGGCAGCCTGGATGGGAGGGGATTTTAGGGGAGAATGGGTTGGGAAGATGCCCTGGAGAAGGGAATGGCAACCCACTCCAGTATCCTTGCCTGGAGAATTCCATGGATAGAGGAGCCTGGTGGGCTTCAGTCCATGGGGTCGCAAAGAGTCAGACATGACTGAGCAACTCTCCCTCACTCACTCATATGTGTGTATAGTTGAGTTGCTTTGCTGTCCACCTGAAACTATTACAACATTGTTAACTGGCTAAACTCCAATATAAAGTAAAAAGTTAAAAAATTTGAAAAATATAAAATAAGAAAAAGTCTGTTTCTTACCTTTTGGGAAGATAATTATAAGTCATAAGGGGTGCAAAGAAATATTTCTTTACTTACTAAATAAGAATTTCTTCTCGATGTGGTATCTTAAGAAGATGCATATCAGTCACTCCTGTGTTGTCGCCTCTCTGCAGAACTGTTGCCTAACGCAGTAAAAAATGGCCAGAGGATCAGTGTCCGAGGAAGAAATGCTGGAGCTCAGAGAAGCTTTTGCCAAAGTGGGTGAGTGAACCTGATACCTCAAGTCACACAATTCTCTACTTTTTTAGTAGCTTCAGGACAGAATCAATGACTGGTAACATGAGCAAAATAGTAGAAAGGGCAGGAATACAGTGCTATTGATTACAGGAGCTAGGGAAATATTTTTGAAAGCTATTCTTCAAGAAAATTACTTCTTTCTCTATCAAAACATGGCATATGAGCCCTTTTTCACCTGTAGCTTTTCCTGGAAATGACCACTAAGTCTCAGCTTTTATAGCTTGTCTTTTTTTTTTTTTTTTAATTTCCTTTGTTTTTATAGTATTCCTTATTTCCCAGATGACTCAGTGGTAAAGAATCCATCTACCATCTAGTAAGAGATTCGGGTTTGATCCCTGGGTCGGGAAGATCCCCTGGAGAAGGAACTGGCAGCCCTCTCCAGTATTCTTGCCTGGAGAATCCCATGGACAGAGGAGCCTGGTGGGCTACAGTCCACGGGGTCTCTGTAGAGTCAGATATATAACTTAGTGACTGCTGCTGCTGCTAAGTCGCTTCAGTCGTGTCCGACTCTGTGCGACCCCATAGATGGCAGCCCACCAGGCTCCACCATCCCTGGGATTCTCCAGGCAAGAACACTGGAGTGGGTTGCCATTTCCTTCTCCAGTGCATGAAAGTGAAAAGTGAAAGTGAAGTCGCTGAGTCGTGTCCGACTCTTAGCGACCTCATGGACTGCAGCCCACCAGGCTCCTCCGTCCATGGGATTTTCAGGCAATAGTACTGGAGTGGGGTGCCATCTCCTTCTCTGAACTTAATGACTAAACAACAACAAATACTTTTTCTTAATCTGTAGCTCCAAGTCTGTGATTTATTTTCCCATCTGTTTCTGTAAGAGTCTCTTCAGCTTGTTGGCAGAACCTCTTTGTTGAAATTTTGACTCTTGGGTGCTGGAAATGATGGTAACACCCATTTATAATAGCAGGAGGTCTCTTGTGAGATTCTGACTTTGCATGGGGTCAGCTCACAACCCCCGAATGACCCCTTCTCCCCACCACTGTCCTCCCATCAGGCCTTCTCTCACCTCTCTTTGTGCTGTGACCCAAATTGCCCTGAGCCATCAGCTCCTCATTTGCCTTACAGATACCGATGGCAATGGGTACATCAGCTGCAGTGAACTGAATGACTTGTTCAAGGCTGCCTGCTTGCCTCTGCCTGGGTACCGGGTGAGAGAAATTACAGAAAACCTGATGACCACAGGTGACCTGGACCAGGATGGGAAGATCAGCTTTGATGAGTTTATCAAGGTGAGTAGGATGCAGAAGCCAAGGAGATGCATTTGAAACATGGAAGTTCAATTTGAGAAATACCAGGAATACAAAATACAGTCTCACCTTTCTTGCTTCAGCATAGCTTATTGTTTCCTTTATGGTTTTCTACATCACAGATTAGGTTTCTAAAGAGACATTATGTTTTTGCAGGTTTTTCATGGCTTGAAAAGCACAGAGGTTGCCAAGACCTTTAGAAAAGCTATCAATAAGAAGGAAGGGATTTGTGCGATCGGGGGCACTTCCGAGCAGTCTAGTGTTGGCACTCAACACTCATACTCAGGTAGGTGTACCAGCGTGGGAGCCGGGAAGCAGAGGTGGAGAGACGGTTGGGTGAACTGGGGACAAGGGGAGAGCGAACCATGTCGAAAGGATCCACATCTTTTGTGGTTACAGATTCCAGACTCAGCATTCAAACCTAAAGGGTGCAAAGAAAGACAGAAGTTAACCTGAGTTTATTAACTACTGCTTATCTTCCTGTGTATAAGTGGGCCCACAGTTCTGGCTCTAGATAGGGTCCAATGCCAAGTAATTTCATCAGCATTTAAAAAGTACATTACAGGGGCTTCCCTGGTGGTCCAGTGGCTAAGACTCTGCACTCCTAATACAGGGGCCCTGGGTTCAATCCCTGGTCAGGGAACTAGATCCCACCTGCCGCAACTAAGACTCGGTGCAGCCAAATAAATACGTGAATTAAAAAAAAAATTTTTTTTAAAGCATATTAAAGGCTGCCAAAACTCCTCTGAAAATCTTTTGAACAAAAAGGCTTCTACCTCCAAAATTCATGATGGTTCTTAATTCTTGCTGAGCAGTCCAAAAAAAAAATTGTGTTTTCATTGATTTGGAGGAAAATTGTGTATTTATTCTGAAGGCTGCCATCCATCAGCCTTCATGGAAACTTCTAATAGCCCAAACAGTACAGTAATCCAATAATTCCAGTAATTCCTGAGGTCTTCAAAACACAGTTTGATCTTAAAGATCAGCTCATGGTTATGTATCATTCTTAATGGCAAAGACCAAGTTCAGTCTTTTATTTTTAAATATAGCAAATTTTACAGGCTTTTGCTTTGTAAATGTGCATAGGAATCTTCAAGACAATAATATGCTGTGTGAAATCTTCAAGACAGTAATATGCTATGCATTGTTTCCCAAACTGTTGTGAGTCAGAATTCTTCTGAGGGACATTCTTGCTTTCAGTAATGCACAATTTGGGAAACACAGTGCTGGGCTATAAGGCATAACTTGAAGCTTTATTAAAATTTCTAAAGTAAATTTCTAGCAGCTTTACTGATACGAAAGAAATATCATATCACAAGTGATTTCATTTCATAGCAATTTCATCATACAATTTTCCCCCACTATCTGAAAGTACAGTGTTTCTATGAAACCTTCTGTAAACCCAAGTGGTGCAAAGTGAAGAAGCAGTTGCTGCTGCTGCTAAGTCTCTTCAGTCGTGTCCGACTCTGTGCGACCCCATAGACGGCAGCCCACCAGGCTCCCCCGTTCCTGGGATTCTCCAGGCAAGAACACTGGAGTGGGTTGCCATTTCCTTCTCCAATGCATGAAAGTGAAAAGTGAAAGGGAAGGTGCTCAGTCGTGTCCGACTCTTCGCGACCCCATGGACTGCAGCCCACCAGGCTCCTCCGTCCATGGGATTTTCCAGGCAAGAGTGCTGGAGTGGGCTGCCATCGCAAAGTGAAGAAGCAGTTACCTTAGGTCATATCTTGCTGATGGATGCACGGAATACATTGAGATGAGACAGATGCTCACAGACTCAGTTCAGAGCGATAGCGGCTTGATGCTGGGATGCTGTGTGTAGTCCCAAGAAAGGAGCTGGGCGGCAGTCCTCTCCCTGCTGGGATACCCACTGCTTCTGCAAAACAAACACTGAGCACTATTTTTACTTTTCACCTGTTTTCAAAAAAGCGAAAATCCCCTGCGGGTTTCTCGTGGTGAGCAAAAACAGGTACTGATGTAGCTCTTTTGCAAAAACAAGGTGGCATCAAGTGAACTTTTGAAAAGCAGAGATGCCTGTAATTGTGTAAAGAATCTCAGAGACATTGCAAAGATGGCCTGTGATCGCCCCACGCTGAAAGCAGCAGGGTGAGAGGCTGAACCCTGAGTTTTATCATGTAAGCATTGGACCGTATTCATATTTAGATTGTATAGAAATACACATAAACATTTAATTATTTATGTATTTACATATATAAAAATAGATAGTGGCTCAGACAGCAAAGGGTCTGCCTGCAATGCAGGAGACCTGGGTTTGATCCCTGGGTTGGGAAGATTCCCTACACAGGGAGTAGGAAATGGCAACCACTCCAGTATTCTTGCCTGGGAAATTCCATGGACAGAGGAGCCTGTTGGGATATAGTCCATGGAGTTGCAAAGAACTGAACATAACTGGGTGATTTTCACTTCACTTCACTTCATTTTTGCATTTACTTCTAAATATATTTGCATATCTATAGCTTCTGAATTTGCTTACTATATGTATGTTTTATGACTTGGACATAAAAGAGATTCTGTGCCTATTTCCCAAATCATCTGAGATTTTTTATTATCAATAAAGGTGAGATGATAGGATAATGGACCTGATGAACCTCACAATGTCTCTTCTGGGCATGAGAATCTAAGAGCCATGTGTGTATATGATTTTGCTTGTACCAGATTTTCACTTTGCAGATAAGTCACTTTAATCATTTACTTGCAGAGGAAGAGAAGTATGCCTTTGTCAACTGGATAAACAAAGCCCTGGAAAATGACCCCGATTGTCGGCACGTCATCCCAATGGATCCTAACACCAATGATCTCTTCAGTGCTGTTGGAGATGGCATCGTGCTTTGGTAAAAAAAAAAAACACTCCCTTCTTGGCTTCCAAAAGTTTCCCTAGAATTTTCTGGAATACCCACCATCACTGTGTTGATCCTTTTAGGCTCACTTCCTTTGATGCTAAGCTGGATCTGATGCTTTTCTGGATTTTCATGTGGAAGGTCCAGGAGAGCAAACTGATTTCAAAAGCAATTTATGGGACTTCCCTGGTGGTCCAGCAGTTAGAACTTCCGCTTCCAACGCAGGGGGTGGGGGTTCAATCCCTGGTCAGGGATCTAAAATCCCACAGGCCTCTCAGCCAAAAAACCAAAATATAAAGTAGAGGCAATACTGTAACAAATTCAATAAAGACTTAAAAATGGTACACTTTTTTTTTTTAAAGCAACTAATAATGAGAAATATAAAACTACTCTCACTCGGGTGGAGGAGAAGGAGGCATAGATCAGAGAGAAACGTGAACACAGGGCCATAGGAACACAAGGTCAATAGCAATTACTTTTGGATTCTATGCCATTTTTCTTCATCTGAGCATGGCCCGTCATGAGAGTGCATAGAATTGAATAGGAAACAGCAGCATGATGATCAAAGCACCTGACGCCAGTCCTCAAGCAGAGGGACTGTTGAGTGGTGCTCACATGCTGGGGGCGCCTGGAAGAGGAGGGCTGTATCCTCTCCATGGGAGGCCTCTCAGCGCCGTCGGTCCGTTCA
Organism: Bos indicus x Bos taurus; assembly: GCF_003369695.1. Classification (NCBI taxonomy): domain Eukaryota; kingdom Metazoa; phylum Chordata; class Mammalia; order Artiodactyla; family Bovidae; genus Bos; species Bos indicus x Bos taurus. Next base: position 16,055,854 of record NC_040087.1, on the reverse strand, counting down.
GGACGGTGTCTTTGAAAGAGCCGCTGTGGCTGTTGCTTTGGCAGCCTCTCTGACATCGTGAAACGTGGAGTAATTGAGGAGGCTTGAAATGCCTCGTCTCAGGTGGGCTCAGGAATTGAAGGAAAGGATGAGTGGGCAGGACTTTAACCAACCTCCCCCCTCCATCCTTCCTCTGCTCTGACCCGAGCAATTGAGATTTCATTTTTATAAAGTTCAACTTAAAAAAAAAAAAAAGGCATCAAGAACCTAGCGCACAGGATCAGGTCCTGACTCCTTCCGCGGGTACCCCATGCATCGCCTGGTCTTCCCTCAATCTCCTAGCCCTACCTGCCAAGACCTGCATGACTCAGGCCCCCAGTCCAGGGTACCAGTGAAGGGCTCCACCAGCAGCCATGCTCACTCTTCCCCATACACAGCCTGCTTACATCTTGCAACTCTGGTTTTGCCTTTTATTTTCCTTTTTAAGAATGCCCTTCCCCACCCTCTCCTCCTACATGAATCCATTTACTATAAAGGTTTCTGGTCTGTTCCAACTCCTGGTGATCTCTCCCTTCACTGAATTCTTAAAGCGCATATAGTTTGTAGTCCTTAAGGAGCCATTATAGTGCTCTGCTTTGGGCTGTTAACATAACTTTATCTTTTGTCTCTGAAATTTGACTATAAGCTTTTCTTTTTAATAAATAAATTTTATTTATTTTTAAATGATAAAATAAGTAAAATTAAATAATAAAATAAATTTATTTATTTGGCTACACTGGGTCTTAGTTGCAAAACACAGGATCTTTAATCTTAGCTGGGGCATGCAGGGTCTTTTTAGTTGAGGCATGCAGTATCTAGTTCCCTGAGTAGGGATTGAACCCTGGCCCTCTCCACTGGGAGTGTGGAGTCTTAGCCCCTGAACCACCAGGAGAATCCCCCAACTATAAGCTTTTCAAAGACAGGGATATCTTTTTCTTTTCTGAGCCATGCTGCTCTCCTTCCATCTCTCATAGCTTCCAGTTCACTATTAGTTTCGTATTTTTCAAATAATGATTTAGGGGTTTGGTTTGCCTAAATTCCAGTGAAGTGCTTTTTATTTAAATAATGTACACACACACACACACAGCAAAGTTGTGGAAATACATACTTAAAGAACAACCATAAGAAAAGGTAGTTGCTTAAAAATTGTTAGGAAAGATGTCAATGCTGATTTCTTTTATTTAAAAAAAGGAATAATCACATTCAAGGTTGTTATTCTTTGATTTTGTTGTTGTTCCTTTGGATTTTTTCCCCCAACTTCTTTAAATAAGATGGAAGTGGCCAAAGAACTTTTATTTTTAATAACCTCATGGAGGTTAAACCAATGCAAAGTGGATAAAATCAGTTTTTCATAATTAATAATTGCTTATTTTGAATGTCTGGTCAATATGTTAGATACTTAAGTGGCAGACATTTCTAAAGTACAGATACTGTAATGATTACAGGAGATAATAAAACATTTCATCATATGGTTAGTTGAAGGTATAGAGTTTGACCAGATATCAAATAGAAATTTAGACATTATATACACTCAGATTATGTATGGATAATCTATATGGTGGGGGCAAGTCTCATGACTGAGAAAGAGAAGAACTCATGGAGAATTTGCTTTGGCTATCCACCCAGAATTTCCTAATTAAAGGAACCAGAATAATTGTTCAGCTTTTTGGTGAATGAATGAAGTAGGATCCTTATTTCTTACTTCACTGTATTAGTAAGACTTCAAGGAGGATTAACCTTTTCCACAAATAGTTTGAATCTAGTTAAATTGCATGACTGATTTTATATTTGAACACTGAGTAGTGCAGATTATGGTGCTGTCTTATCTGCTTATGGCATCACTAGAATTTTAATTCCATGTCATTAGGCTCTTTTATTTAGAAGCCTGCTTTCTTTCATTGTTTCTCTTTCAGTAAAATGATCAATCTGTCAGTGCCAGACACAATTGATGAGAGGACCATCAACAAAAAGAAACTCACCCCTTTCACCATTCAGGTACATCTTCCCTGTTTCCTTAATTAATGCAGCATTGTGCTTAGAAGGCATGGGTCATCACTGCCAAGCTGGGCTTTTTCAGATGCTCAAACATTATTCCTCCAACCCAGGCTCTGGGCTGGTGATCTGTCATGACCAGTGGGCACAGGGGAAAACATTTTTACTTCATCTTTTATTAATATTGTGGGGCTAGGGGGAGTTGGTGAGTGTTAGTCATTGGGGGTAGACTTTGTTTGTTTTGACCACTTATGAATAAAATTCACACTGGCTCAAGTTTTAACTCAGACTTCCCCTGGCAATTTATCTTTGAGCTGATGCCAGATACACAGCATTTTATCTGAAAAGATTAGCCTTTCTAAGAAGTGAGGGGGTGAACACGGGAAGTGCTCTGGCAGCCTCCACAGTGGTGAAGGGCGCAGCCACCAGTGTGATAAATATAACTTATTTTTATGCCTTCGATTTGTTGATTAACTGGAACAGTGACTGGTAGTAAGTAAGCTGCGTTTCTGTGCTGTGTTCCAGCATTTTAACATTATTATAATCTTCTCGCTCGGAAGCCACGTCTCACTTCTTAAATCATGAACAATAAATTATGTCCTGTTTGGATTTAAGCAACCCTGTGTTCCTAAAAGATGGAAGCTGCGATCAAAGCAAGAACTATGATTAAATGTATATGAAGGCACTTAACGTCATATTTAATCTTGCTGTTAAATTTTAGTCTTTGCCGTAACTGGACCCCGTATTTTTTTTACTTGTCATCTGAGCTCTGTGTGTGTGTGCTCAGTCGCTCAGTTGTGCCCGAATCTTTGTAACCCCATGGACTGTAGCCCACCAGGCTCCTCTGTCCATGGGATTTCCCAGGCAAGAATACTGGAGTGGGTTGCCATTTCCTACTCCAGGAGATCTTCTCGACCCAGGGATTGCACCCACATCTCCTGCGTCTCCTGCATCGGCAGGCAGGTTCTTTACCATGGAACCATCTGGGAAGCCCTTTCTTCTCCTGCGTCTCCTGCATTGGCAGGCAGATTCCTTACCATGGAGCCATCTGGGAAGCCCTTTCTTCTCATAGCTCTCTTCCAAATTCCCTGGTGGCCTGTGTTTTGTAAACAAGTTCTGTAGATCTTTGATTCTGGTAAGTCCTGCTTTGCAGACCCAGAATGGTAGTACAGTTGAGCCTTGAACAACAGGAGGGTTGGGGTGTCAACCCTCTGCTCCATCTGAAATCTGAATATAATTTACAGTCTGTGCTTCCTGTACTTGGTTCTTCCATAACCATGGTTCTTCATCTGTGGATTCGACCAGCCATAGATCATGGAGCACTATAGTATTCACTATATTTATACATTGGAGAAGGAAATGTATACTCCAGTATTCTTGCCTGGAGAATTCCATGGGTGGAGGAGCCTAGTGGGCCCTAGTCCGTGGGATCACAAAGAGTCGGACATGAGTGAGTGACTAACACAATATTTGTACATGGTGGGTCCATACACTTATGTGGGTCTGAGCAGCTCAAACCCATGGCTTTCAAGGTCAGCTATATAAAAACCCTGATTGAAAACTTCACTGACCCTATTCCAACTGTATATGTGTCACCTTACATAGATTGTTATTAGTTTATAAGAACATATAATCTGTATGTGTGTAGATAGGCATATGTGTATCTTTATATATGTTGTGTGTACTCAAGGACCCTAGATATTACGGATACTCAATAAATTATCCTAGTAAAAACTACCATGTCTTTTCCAGGAAGTTGATTTGTATCTTTTTCATTCCTTCAGTATCTAGTCTGCAAGTCAAAAAGCTGTTTTGGTGTTCTCTTTTATGACCTGATTTTCATCAACAGCTGGGTTATTGACAATAACCAGTGACAAGACAGTGACTGTCCTCAAAGGTGCCCCTTGACTGCTGGCTGATGGAGATGCTGAGTGTGGAGGCTCCATCACAGAGCAGTGTGAAAAAATAGGACTCGTTAGTTTCATCCTGACCAGGGTGAGCTGCCTGATCCTAGTATCTAGGTTGCTAGATTTTCTCTTCCAGACATTCCTGCTTTTTTCTGATATTTAAGCCTAGTGAAGACAATGCCTCTAGACCCGTGAACTTTCCAGAAGCAAAACACTGTTGCTTTGCCAGTCAATAATGATCATTTGGCATCTGCAAAGTCAAAAACAAGACTTGCATTACTTTTTCTCCTTCAGGAAAATTTGAACCTGGCTCTGAACTCTGCCTCAGCCATCGGGTGCCACGTGGTTAATATCGGCGCTGAGGACTTAAAGGAGGGGAAGCCTTACCTGGTCCTGGGACTGTTGTGGCAGGTCATCAAGATTGGGTTATTTGCCGACATCGAGCTCAGCAGAAACGAAGGTATGAACAAAGCCTCAGACGTGAATAATGGCCTGACTTTTCATTAATGCCGATGTTGAGGGTTGTACAAGGAAGATGTCATGAGTTGTCAAGCTCAGAATCTTCAGTTTTTGAAACTATAGTTATATCCAGTCCATTTTACTATAACCCATTCTGTCCACACTGCCCACTTTTTAAAACAACAGAGCAAATGTCTTTTAAAGACCACAGACTCATAAGGAGGCTTGTTTAGAGCCTGTAGCTCTGTCTAGCTGTCTGGGACTCCAACCTCAAGAGTTTTTCTGAGTTCACTTTGCCTTTAGACGCTTTGTAACAAATTAGGCTATTTTAAACTTGGATTTTACAAAGCAATTCGCGTTCATATACAGCAGTGATAGTACCAGATTAGGAGAAATGCAATCTCTTTTTACCAAGGTTGTAGGAAATTATATTTAGGGGTTCAGAGTTCTCAACCAGATATTGTAGCTGTCAGTCTTACTCCATCTGCTGTCAGCATCCTAACTGTTTCAACATTCAGCCTGTTCCTTGGACAGAAGTAGTATTGACAGATTCAATACTAAGCACTGTTACCTTTCATTTTTCCTGTATAGATCCTACTAATATGACATCTGTAGCCAGATTCTGGCCTTTAGTTATATATACATTTTGTGAACATGTCCAAATCAAAATACCCAGTGAAGACTTCTGGGGTACCATTTGAAAATCAGTGTATTATATTAAACAGAATATAAAGAATTAAAAAGCAAATAGGGAAACTTAGAACACATCAGAATGAATATTGATTTGCAAATAATGACCTCAGCTACATTTAGACCTTCTCGCTGAGCAGAAGTGATTTAATTCATCCAGGAAACACAGAGGAAAGAGTTAATTGCACTTTTTTGACTTGCTGTCATTATGCAGGTAAGCATGTGAAATATAAAACACGTATGAAAATACACAAGAGGACATTGTCGTTATCACAAAATTGATCTCTTGAAAGTAAAAATGCCCTATCATGAAATGTGTTCTAACAGACCCAGCAGAGCATTCCGAGTCGATGGTCTTGATCATCCCCACAGCTCTGCCCCTGTACTCTTAGGCCTCGTGCTGACGTTCACTGGTGTCATGCCTTCTCCACCCATAGAGGCTTCCCTGGTGGCTCAGATGGTAGAGAATCTGTCTGCAATTCTGCAGGAGACCCAGGTTCGATCCATGGGTCAGGAAGATCCTCTGGAGAAGGGAATGACTACCCATTCCAGTATTCTTGCCTGGAGTATTCCATGGACAGTCCGGATGTCGCACAGAGTCAGACACGACTAAGCAATTCAATTTCACTTTCTTCTCCACCCCCAAAATGGGGATAATAAATAGGCTCATAATACCTTATACCTCTTTTTAGGGAATACTACTAAGATGTTTATTCCATGGCCAAGGCTATACATCCCTCTATCCCAGAGAGGTAGCTTGCTACCTTTGCCTTCCCAGCAGGGCTCAGTTTAAGTTGTTACTAACCCCCCACTCCTGATCCCCTGCATTGATTTAAGTTGTCACTGATCCCCCCCACCCCAAGTATCCCCTGTGTTCATTTTTATTCGGTCGTTGTGTTTCTTCAGCGCTGGCTGCTCTTCTGAGAGAAGGGGAGAGCCTGGAAGACCTGATGAAACTCTCTCCCGAGGAGCTCCTGCTGAGATGGGCTAACTACCACCTGGAAAACGCAGGCTGCAACAAAATCAACAACTTCAGCAGCGACATCAAGGTAGGAGGACTGGAGTTGGAATGCGATTAACCACAGCAGTGGAGGGAATATGGGCGTTAATGGAGACAGACAAAGATACAGGCTTCATCTCTTCAGAAGTTCAGGGCTGGTTGGAGTGGCCGTTCTCAGGTCCGTGTGCAGCCCCAGCTCTGGGCCACATGCAGATCTGTCCGAGGCCCTAGTAACTGCATGGCATCAAACATGATGGGTGTTCCCTAGAGTTTCAACATCCCGATACAGAGCGATGAGGGCGAAATAGGCAAAGGGCAAGAGATAAGACTGATTTTCAGGTGAAGGGAGCCTCCATAGGATTCTAATGTCTTTCTGATTTTGTCAACGGGAGCATCAGATGGGGATTCCTTTCCAAAGAAAATCAAACCAGGATTACTCTTCTAATTACACTAATCATAGCAAAGACTGCACGCCAGGTACTCTTCTAACTGCCTTATGCATGTATCGACTCTGCTAATCCTCATGACACGTCTTTGAGATAAGAGTTATTCTTTGCTCATTTTGCAGGTAAGGAAACCCAGGTAAAGAGAATATAAGGAACTTGTTCAAGTTCACAGAGCTGGAGAATGGGGCCCAGGCTCTACTTGAGCAGTTGGTCTCCATGGTCCTTGACCACCATACACAGTGCTCCTCTAAAAACAATTTGTAAACTTCTTGAAAGCTTTGCATTTGTAGAAACCAGAGTGATACTGTAAAGATAATGATTCTGGAAATAATCTGCAATGAGAATTAACCCCAGAAAATGTAGAAGACACAATTAATCCTACAACAGGGATCCAAAGGTTGAAAAGCTAAGGAAACATGCTTTGCGGTTTGCAAGTTTGTGAAAAGTTCCATGTCAGGGTGAAAGGACCAGCTTGTTGGCATTGATGATAGATATATCCAGATAGAAAGAGCTTAAGGAGCAGGAAGGAATGTCAGTCCCCAGTAGGAAATGGTATGAGATGATGGTGTGCAACATGAGGAAAATAATTCAGTCTTCCACTTTCTCAAAAGTTAAAAAAAAGACATTTTCTCCAAAGACGAAGGGTCAGAGGAAAGGTCACGTGACTCACTGAGCATCAACTCCAGCTTTGATTCTTGAGTGACAGCTTCCCTGTTTCTCTGGCTTTTAGAATTCAAGGTCTGCCATCTAGAGCAAAGCTTCTAGATGGAAAGTCCCCTATTCCTTAGGACATAAGCTAGTAATGCCATTTTTTTTTTCTAACTACACAATTTCATTGGTTATTCACATTCTTCTGGCATGAGCAGCCAGCCTAGAATTAGCAGTTGGACAGCATTATCTCCCTCTGCACTCAACAGTTAGACTTGGCCATTATTTCAGCCACACTTTTCAGACAAAATTAGGATGCTTAGTCTGAGCCATAAATGTACCTGATTTCCTGTGACTGAAAGGCTGTGTTCTTTAGAACATGAGATGGGAGCTGGCAGGCTGAGCACAGGTACAGGGGTTGTGGCTGTTCTCCAGGAGCAGCTGCATCACCACCTAGGTCAGTGCTGAGATGTATAAGTCAACCTCTGGCAACTTGAGGGGATGCCTTTAAATCACAGCAAGTCAGCAAAGGAGGGGAAAACACCCAACACAGAGTGAAACACGTTTCTTAGGGTCCCATGAAATGAGATGACTCTTAGCAAAGCTAAATGGATGTGACATGTGACATGCAGATTTTATTCATGCCTAACATCTGCATGGAGGGCTTCCCTGGTGGCTCAGATGGTAAAGAACCCGCATGCCAATGCAGGAGACCTGGGTTCGCTCCCTGGGTCGGGGAGATTCCCTGGAGAAGGAAATGGCAACCCACTCCAATATTCTTGCCTGGAGAATCCCAAGGACGGAGGAGCCTGGTGGGCCACAGTCCATGGGGTTGCAAGGGTAGGACACAACTTAGGGACTAAACAACAGAGCAGCTGCATGGAACTTTCACTGACTTTGAAAGAGCTATAGCAGAAAGTAAGAGAAGGGGAGGGTAGCATGAAGAGACTCAAATCTGGTCCCGGATGCAGCATCAGGGCCTGGCACTGTCTCTTCTCATCTTTCCAAGGTCACAAGGGTGAGCGTACCTCTGGTTTCCTCAGGCTCTACCCAGTTTTCAAAAACAAACAGAGAAACAGATGTCTTTCAGCGATTTAAATAACAAATTACCTGAAAATTTGTATGCTTTCATTGAATGAGAAACTTTGACTGTGATTCGGAAAATTTCTTGTCAATAAACCTATTTCCAGAATCTAAGAAAACATGATAATTCAATATCTATATCCTGAGATAATGAAATTTAATCACTTTTTCTAGCTTCTTGATCAATATTAAGTGCACTTAATATTTCTCCTTTGGCATAAAGACTGCTTGTGAATGCTTCAATTTTTTGTCTGTGAAATCTTTTTCTTTTGCTGATTGTCCATTTAAATGTATTTTTAAACTCTGCTTTAAACTTCTGCTTCCTTTTTCTGTCACTTTTTTTTTAAATTAAACCTTAGCTGACTGACTTCTACAGCAATATAAAGGTATATATATTTTCCTGTATACAATTTAATACATGTAAATAAATTATTTTCTCCCCTGAGGGCAGCAGAATAGTATTTGCTTCTTTGGGTTGCCTTTTATGTATGTCCTGTATTTTTAACTGTTATACTTCTTTTAGAAAGAAAGGCAAATAAATATAATATGTAAAGGACAAGGGGAAAATGAAAATTAGTGAATGTTCCCAGCTTTGTTAATTAAGTTGCATTCTTGAATGATAGTTGGATAAGAAATGAAATATGTTTGCTTTGGGGAAATTATTGTTGTGCTAAGTGTCTAATTAGCTATGCCATCTTGAAATTGTAATTTCCTCATTTCTCACAGGACTCGAAAGCTTATTACCACCTGCTTGAACAGGTGGCTCCAAAAGGAGATGAAGAAGGTATTCCCGCTGTTGTTATTGACATGTCAGGACTGAGGGTAAGTCCACACCCCAAGTCGTGTGTCGATGCCATTGTTCTTCTGCATTGGTGGTTCCATTGCCCTGCGTGATGCTGGCTCGAGGTCCATGAGTGGACATCTCTGCTTAGAGCCCTGTTAAATTTTTAAAAACTGTTAACAGTTTGGGGTAGTAATTGTGGAAAATTGAATCTGGAAATAAACATTAAGCAAAGAGAGGAGTGGAGTCCATGCGTTGCAACAAAAGGTCCTGAATTACACAGTGTAGTTCCTACGTACCACAACCAGGACCTAACTCAGCCAAAAAATAAATAAATATTGTTTAAAAGAAATTTGAAAGAAAAAAACTCATTCCTGAATGAGAAGTAAAGCATCTGAAATATATAATCGATAGTATTAACTAGTAAAGCATCATATTAAGAGATAATTCCAGTTTTAGTAAGTTCTGGTTGTCTGAAAATTAGTGCTTTCATAGACTTTTAAGAGCATTAAAAGGCAGTAAACTGTGTTTCAACAAAACTTAAGTCTTCTTTTACAAGAGTCTGCTTATAAATTACTAGAAATTCTCTAGTCCTATTTGAATAGACTTTTTTGTTTGTTTAAAAAAAGCTTTTATTCATTTTTGATCAGGGGAAGGACAATCTCAGTGTCAACTTGTCACCTAATCATATATTTGAACTTACAAGATTTACTGCCCTAAAGACACTGCACCTACTGACTTGACAACATAACTTAAAATGAAAATCTCCTTTCTGTCCCCTAAGGTTGCATGTTGAAAGAATAAACAATCCCTTGCAATAGCCAACACTGGTACTTGGCTTAGGTTTAAGGTCAAATAGCAAAACAAGGCCCAAAGCATTATAACTTGATAGCCCATCAAGTACAAACATCACTGGAATAAAGAAAGTTGCAAGCACCAAGGAAAGCAAGAGGCAGGTTCATTAGCACAAAAACATTTACACGTGGCTGAAGGTGAGGTGAACTATTCCACAGGTAAACATGCATGCCAATCCTAATGGCGAACATGAAACCAAGGCAACAAGACCGAAAACATTAAACTCAGTTAACTACACTGAATGTAAAATTCAAGACTTGAACTTATCTAGGATATCCTCCCAAATCTAGAGCTAAAAGGCTTTCTTTTTAATGCACCAGGAAGATGTGTTGTAATGACATGACTTGGTCACACTAAACTTGCATTTACATGAGAATCAAGGGTTAGCCTTCTCCATTATTCTTTTATGTCTGAGTGTGATTATGCTCAGCTACTCAGCTCATGCACTAACCACATAAAAAAATGACTGAAACCCACTACCCATGCCTTCTAAGAACTCACACCATCTAACAGTTAACACCCAGTACAGCTTCCTAACAAGGCCCCAAGAGAAAACATTTTGTTCAGTTTGGTGCTTGCTGTGACATTAAACCAACAGAATAGAATACAATTAATTGACTTAGCTACTACTTCAAATCTTTTAATCTAAGTTTTGTTCAAACTTTAATAACTTCATACCTATTTGCCAAAATTGTTGTGTAAAATCTAACCATATCTGCTATTCTTAACCTGTAGCTCTTATAACACAGCTTTAGGCCCCCGACTCCGCAATGGGTATATCTGGACATTTAAATCAAGAAAACAAAGTTATGATATTATGATTAGTCAAAGCTCTTTCTAGCAGACCACTGAATACAACAATCCATTGAAAAATGCCTTTCCGAAGACAAGAACAAAGCAAAACATTTTCTTCATAAAAGGAGCTACCAGCATGCTTTGTGCCATTAAAAATGTACTTTTCAAAATATAACCAGAGACTCATGGTCTACTAGAAAGCTCCCACTAATCACAACAGTATAACAATGCCACAGAAGCTTTCATGACAATGTCTCCAGATAGGCAGAGGGGAAACAACATTATAGGTTATGATGGAAGCCTCGGTTAGAGAGGAAAATGAAGTCTTAAGAGCATGCTACTGCTAAGTTGCTTCAGTCGTGTCCGACTCTATGTGACCCCAGAGACGGCAGCCCACCAGGCTCCCCCGTCCCTGGGATTCTCCAGGCAAGAACACTGGAGTGGGTTGCCATTTCCTTCTCCCTTAAGAGCACAGAATACATCTAACAAACAAGGGCAACAGAGCAGACACTGTAGCTGCCTATTCATAAAGGACCACAGTTTTCTCTTCCTATGGAGCAAGACTCCCTACAAAATAAACTGTGCATTTATCATTGCTTATTTAAAATTACACTTTTACAGAGTTATTTAGTACCTGATATAGAAAAACAATCACATAAGGAAGCATTTATTTGGGGTTTAACATGTAATCATACAAACAAAGTCTGTATAAACACAAATCCACAGAGTCGTAACACAGATAGCAAAAGACAAAGTAAAAACCAAGAAAACTAATTGGCGGCTATATACAATTGGACACAAATTGTGTCTTGTACACTAGAAAGTCTTTTACAAAATAATCATCTTAGATCAACAGAAGACCAACCTTCAGTGTCTTCCTGCAAGATGGTTACTTTAGCAATCCCTTCCTGTTTTCGGCAGTTGTCCCCTTTAATACGGCTGGTAATTGTTTCGGTGATTGCCACCCCCTCGGGATGCCTTGCCGTAAGTGCTCTGTTGGCCACTGTAGTCTGCATATCCCCGTCCATATTCATAGTTCCCATAGTTATACCCAGTATAATCATAGCCGCCATAGCCACTACAGTTTTGATCACCACCATAGGCACCATTGTAATTTCCATATCCTTGATCATGATAGTTATTAAATCCTTGGTTCCAGTTTTGGCCCTGACCTCGGCCTCGAGCCCTAGTACCACCTCGCCCACCAGCTGCAGCACCTCTTCCTCCCTTTTGTTGCTGCTGTTGCTGGCTATATACCTCTTTGGGTTGTGCAACTTTGATTTCACACTTCCCAGAACCAGTTTGATGGTATCTGCTTTCTAACAATTTCTTTACTGGCTCCTCGTCTATGTATGTAATAAAGCAAAATCCTCGTCTTTCATTTGTTTTTGTATCCACAGGAAGTTCAATATTTTCAATCTCTCCAAAGGCTCCAAAATATTCTTTTAATTTGTTCCTCCGAAGTATCTGGGCTCAATCCACCCACGAAAACCTTTTTTGGGGGTTCCTTCCCCTTTAAAACTTTGCCTTTTAGGGTCTATCAATTTGCCATCCAGTTTGTGTTCTTTCAGTTCCAAAACCTTATCAACACTAGCAGCATGCTTGAAAAGCACAAATCCAAATCCTCCTGATCTTCCAGTAACAGGATCTGTTTTCATCGTGCAGTCCACAACTTCCCCAAATCGAGACAAATATTCAGTTAGATCTTTCTTGCTTGTATCCCAGCTCAAACCTCCAATAAACATTTTACCGTCATCCTGCTGGTTCTTGCTCGCGTTGATCTTGGATCCCTCTGCGAATTCTTCTATGTCGCTGTACTCGTTCATGTCTTCCATAGCTGCGGAGTGGTCCGCCGGAGGGTCCTGGCGCTGAGACCAAGTCGCGGCCGCAGTGGCGGAGGAGCGTTCTATTGTATCAGATCAGATCAGATCATATCAGTCGCTCAGTTGAGTCCAACTCTTTGCGACCCCATGAATCACAGCACGCCAGGCCTCCCTGTCCATCACCAACTCCCAGAGTTCACTCAGACTCACGTCCATCGAGTCAGTGATGCCATCCAGCCATCTCATCCTCTGTCGTCCCCTTCTCCTTTTGCCCCCAGTCCCTCCCAGCATCAGAGTCTTTTCCAATGAGTCAACTCTTCGAATGAGGTGGCCAAAGTACTGGAGTTTCAGCTTTAGCATCATTCCTTCCAAAGAAATCCCAGGGCTGATCTCCTTCAGAATGGACTGGTTGGATCTCCTTGCAGTCCAAGGGACTCTCAAGAGTCTTCTCCAACACCACAGTTCAAAAGCATCAATTCTTCAGCGCTCAGCCTTCTTCTCAGTCCAACTCTCACATCCATACATGACCACAGGAAAAACCATAGCCTTGACTAGACGAACCTTTGTTGGCAAAGTAATGTCTCTGCTTTTGAATATGCTATCTAGGTTGGTCATAACTTTCCGTCCAAGGAGTAAGCGTCTTTTAATTTCATGGCTGCAGTCACCATCTGCAGTGATTTTGGAGCCCAGAAAAATAAAGTCTGACACTGTTTCCACTGTTTCCCCATCTATTTCCCATGAAGTGATGGGACCAGATGCCATGATCTTCGTTTTCTGAATGTTGAGCTTTAAGCCAACTTTTTCACTCTCCACTTTCACTTTCATCAAGAGGCTTTTTAGTTCCTCTTCACTTTCTGCCATAAGGGTGGTGTCATCTGCATATCTGAGGTTATTGATATTTCTCCCAGCAATCTTGATTCCAGCTTGTGTTTCTTCCAGTCCAGCGTTTCTCATGATGTACTCTGCATAGAAGTTAAATAAGCAAGGTGACAATATACAGCCTTGACGAACTCCTTTTCCTATTTGGAACCAGTCTGTTGTTGCATGTCCAGTTCTAACTGTTGCTTCCTGACCTGCATACAGATTTCTCAAGAAGCAGATCAGGTGGTCTGGTATTCCCATCTCTTTCAGAATTTTCCACAGTTTATTGACGTTCAATCTGAAGTCTGCAAAGCCAAATTGGTGTTATATATTCTATCAGTGACACTATGTAGGTTAAATTTTATCTTGTCAGAGTTGCAGGTACACCAGCTGAATGTGGGTAAAGAAGTTAAACTAATCAAAAGCACTTGTTTGCAGATGTAAATATTTTTAATGAACTAAAAATAAATGTAATTTATTATTTAATAAATGAACTTTTTGTGAAGTCTGTACAAGAAGATTGCCTGGAGAAGGGAACAGCTACCCACTCCAGTATTCTTGCCTGGAGAATCACATGGACAGAGGAGCCTGATGGGCTACAGTGCATGGGGTTTCAAAGAGTCGGACACAACTGAGCGACTAATATTACTACTGCTGCTGCTGTGCCAGAAGATAATAAAAAGAAAGCCTAATGGTTGAAAATAATTAAGATCAACTTAAATGATAAAATTGTAGAATCTATTGCATCTCCTTAAAAACGAGACAGCCATTCATCTGAAATGGTCCTGCTCTGTATAAAGATAGGAAGACTCGATTAATTAAGTGGATATTCCTCTTACTTGAAACTCTGATTTGTGTGTGTGTATGTGTGTTAATCACTCAGTCATGTCTGAATCTTCGTGACCCATGAACTGTAGCCCACCAGGCTCCTCTGTCCATGGGAGGATACTGGAGTAGGTAGCCAGTCCTTTCTCTAGGGGATCTTCCCAACCCAGGGATAGAACCTGGGTCTCCCACATTGCAGGCAGATTATTTATTGTCTGAGCCACCAGGGAAGCGCCCTTGTGATGTGGGTCCAGGCAAATGGAAGGAATGATTTGGTCTTATTAGGTGTCTCCCTGAGGTCGAACACTGAGGGTTTTGGTAAGATGCCCGTCTGTTTTTCATGTAACCTGTGTCTGCTTTGTGTCTGGAGAAGCTCTGACCCAGCCTTGAGATGGGTGTCCTTTTCCATCGCAGGAGAAAGACGACATCCAGAGGGCAGAATGCATGTTGCAGCAGGCGGAGAGGCTGGGCTGCCGCCAGTTTGTCACGGCCACGGATGTTGTCCGAGGAAACCCCAAGCTGAACTTGGCTTTTATTGCCAACCTCTTTAACAAATACCCTGCCCTGCACAAGCCTGAGAATCAGGACATCGACTGGGGGGCTCTTGAAGGTAACTGAAAACCAGTTGCGTAAATGTTCTGAGAAGCAGTCACAGTTGTAATTCAAGAGTAATTCAGAATCACCTCCTAAGCAAACATAGGCCCCGCACGTGGGAGATTTGCGAACAGGTCATCAATTCTCTGGTACCTAACAAAGAGGATAAATAGATTAATCAAGTCAATTACAGCCAAGGAGGAATAATCAACTACCATTCTATCGCATCCATTATACATGGGCTTCATCCATTATCAGAATTAAATGTTTTAGGGAAGACAGTGCATTTAATTATTGGATGAAATAAATCCTGAGTTCCAAAAGCCTAATTTATGTACTTAATGGACTGAGTGTTAATTCCTAGAGGCAAGAAATTGCAGCCACTTGTCATCTAAAAGTGATATTTAACTTATGCTAAGAGGTGCTTACTGAGGTTTTTGTTTTGTCTCTGATTTGGGTAATGGGGGTCATGGAATAATATTTTGAGGCAAAATCCATGACAGTTATATTTAGGGGGTTAATGCCCTAAACCTAGATAAAAGTCACATAGCTTTTAGTCAGGTTCTAATAGGTGAAGTTGCCAGAGATGTTTTTCTCTTTTTTCCATTGTGAATGAGTCCCAATATTGAGATAGAAAAATCAATGCAAAAATAATAATAAATGAATATCCCCCAAGAAAGGAAATCTACATTTTAAAGATTAATCCTTTTCTGCAGTGCTTTACTCCAGCTGGAAATGCAGTCAATCCATGTTCCAGCGCTCTGCATTTGTATGATTGATGTGTGGTGGTCAGGGGCCCATGGATTCTGTTGACTACCAAGTTTGTATGCCAAGCCCTCTCACCACCCATTTCCAGCTGCTTCTAGATCATCTACATTTGGGTCCATCACTGTCACTTGAAATTCAGCGTATTGATCAGAATTGATCAATATGAAAAGCAGAATTGACCATTTCCCCCCTCCTGCATTGCCTCTCTACCCACCCCCCAACCTCCCATCCCATCCACTCTCGTTTAGAAATTCTCCATTTCCATGAATCATACCACATTTTTCTCTCTTCAGTCACCAAAACCCTGGGTTCCACTTTGGTGTCTTCCTCTCCTTCACCCCTAAATCTCTTGAATCAGCAAATACTAATAATTCTTCCCACAGAACGACTTTTAGATTGTTATTTTTCCTTTCTGCTCTTCCGGACTCTTACACAAACTGTTTCAATAGGTCTTAGGGGCCTAGCCCTCCATCCATCAAGCACTTGAATGCGCCTATGTGCTGGTGTCAAACACTGTCCCCTCTGTGTGTTTAATTTAAATGCATATTGCCTTTCAGTAATTCTGCGCACTGCTGCCAAACACATCATAGTACTGCTTTCATTATAACTCTGCCTTGCTCGAGAATTTATTATAGTAATTAAAAAAGAACCCATAATGACTGTCATTGTCTAATATATCAACCAAATCTGCTACCTGGCATCCAAAGATCCCCGATTCTGGTTCCAGCCACTAGACAGCCTTATCGGTGTGGACTGCACTACACAGATATCTGAAAAGTCAGTTTCTAATAGTCTTAATACAGACCTTGTCTGTCGTTCCCTTTGTGTTCATATTTACATAATCTCCTACCCCGTCCCCCCACATCCCCTCCTATTTTCTCTTTACCATCCAGATTTTACTAGCCCTCTAAGGTAGAGCTCAAATTGCACTGCCTCCAAATGTAGCCTGTACAATTTTCTCCTTTATCTGAACTCAAATATAAATATCCACCTCATATGGTAGCCCTCTAGCTTGCATGATCCCTCTTGGATTCTCAAAACACATATTCTTCCAGAAAGAATGTAAGCCTTTGAGGGACAACCCTGAACAGTTTACCCTCATGGGCTCTTGTACGCTGTTAATCATAATAGATGCTGTTCTCATTGAACTGAAATGGAAAAACAATTAATGCAGAATAGCAACCCTCATTCAAATCCCTTAGGGTTTTTATATTTTTTAATTCTACTTTTGGTGTTTGTGACAGCTGCTTTAGTTAAACTTTGATCATAAAAAAGCATATTTTCTTGGTGCCTGAAAGATAACTAGCCTTCATTCATTTAGGTGAGACGAGAGAAGAGCGGACGTTTAGGAACTGGATGAACTCCTTGGGTGTAAACCCGCGAGTCAATCATTTGTACAGGTAAGAATATTGAGGGCCTCTTCCTGAATATGAGATACCAAGACCTGTGAAGATGCCCAAGATTTCAGATATCACTCTGGTGTGCAGTTCTCTTCGAAAAATGTGCGCACCTCAGTGAGAAGAGGGGAAACGCCGAATTGAGCAGCAGGTGTTGAAAAACTCACTTGCATACACCAACCTTGCTATGTATTTAGTATAGCAAGTCCCCTACATATGAATGAGTTCCGTTCGGAGAGGGTGTTCATAAGCCCATTTTGTTCAAAAGCCCAACAAAGTCAGCCTAGGTAACCAACTAACGCAATCGGCTATGTAGTACCGTACTGTAATAGGTTTATAATACTTTCCACACAAATAATACATTAAAAACAAACACAAAAATAAAGAAAAACATTTTTAATCTTATGGTACCTTGGAAAGTATTGTGGTACAGTACAGCAGCTGGCACACAGGGGCTGGCATCAACGGACAGGCAAGAAATAAAGATACTGTACTCTATATGCGCATCCTACGAGCATGTTCAGTCGCTCAGTCGTGTCCGACTCTTTGTTCCCCCATGGACTATAGCCTGCCAGGCTCCTCTGTCCATGGAATTTCGCAGGCAAGAATACTGGAGTGGGTTGCCATTTCTTTCTCCAGAGGATCTTCCCAACCCAGGGATCAAACCCACATCTCCTGCATTGGCAGGTGGATTCTTTTCCGATGAGCCACTAGGGAAGATGAAATGAAATCACTCAGTTGTGTCCGATTCTTTGTGACCCCATAGACTGTAGCCTACCAGGCTCCTCTGTCCATGGGATTTTCCAGGCAATAGTACTGGAGTGGATTGCCATTTCCTTCTCCAGGGGATCTTCCCAACCCAGGGCTCGAGCCCGGGTCTCCCGCATTCTAGACAGGCGCTTTACTGTCTGAGCCACCAGGGAAGCCTGTACAGTCAAGTACCCAGAAGCATAGCCACTTGTAGAGGGTGCAGGCGCATGACAATGTATGCCAGACACATGCTCTAACTTATGTGATTAGACATGCAAACATACATTTGCGTCTTTGAAAGTTTGCAACTTGAAGGTTCATATGTTGGGGACTTACTGTACAAAATTCATAATCCAGCAGCAAAAGAACAAATCGACTCTCTGACACATCTACCCAAGATCTGCTCACAAGCAGGCCAAACAGTAAATGTTCAGTTTGTGGGCGTGTCTCCAATGCTGTTGGAGCTATTTATTTTTCTGGAGAATATATGTTTCTGCTGAAGAGGTATTAGTGGTCACACCTGGAGGACACTTCTAGGAAGCTCCCTCCCTTTCTCTGAGTCAGAATTTCCTCCCCTCTAAAGATGAAGTGACTGATACCAGTGTGGCCAAGTTGCTGGGAATGTTCCTTGAACTAATATGTAAAGAATTGCCTGGCCCGCTCCAGGCCCTCCATAAATGTTGGGTATCTGAGAATTCTTTGTGTTTGTTTTCATTTAGTGACTTATCAGATGCCCTGGTCATCTTCCAGCTCTATGAAAAGATTAAAGTCCCTGTTGACTGGAGCAGAGTAAACAAACCACCATACCCCAAACTGGGGGGTAACATGAAGAAGGTAAATGATGACTCTTGTGAGGTTCTGGTCGTCAGATGAAGTCATAAGCCCACAAGAGCACTGTGTGAATACTTTTATCAGGAAGCCAAGCTCAGATAAGAAATGCTTATCCAGGGATTAACTTAAGAGTACAGCAATCAGAAACCTGAGTGGTTTTTATTAAAGGGAGTTCATTATTTCAGCTGATTGCTTATTTATAATTCTGTGTTGGATGTCTTTAAGCGTCATGATGTAAAAATTCTAATTAAGATAATTAGAGCAAGCAGAGCTGTGGGGTGCCTTTCCCTCCAGCAAGATCCTCATTCTAATTTTCTAAAGGATCGAAACCTGTGCTAACAGTTTGACATGTACAAATAGTATGTCTAGTGAGAACACATTGTTTTGTAAAAGCAGCCACAGCCATGGGGGTGGCACGAACATTTCCCACCATTTATCGTCCCTGTGACCCAGTAATCCGTGAATCGTAGCCACGGGAACACCCATCCCATATGTCGGTCTACTGTGTGCTTACAGGATCTGGATTTTCCAGGCCAGTCTCTACAAATGCAACTATTTTAGGGATATTATAGACAGGTTATTTAGTATGGCTTTCTAGTTATGTCATGGGATAGAGCCATGAAAATGGTCATCATAATAACTCATTTTGGCTTTACACCTGGTATACTATGAATATTTTTTTTTCTTTTGATGAGAGTGAGTGGCACTCTTTAAGAAAAGGTGGAAATAAATCAGGCTTCCCTGATGGTCCAGTGGTTAAGACTCCAAGCTCTCATTGCAGGGGGTCTGGGGTTTCAGTCCTGGTCGGGAAACCAGATCCTGCATGCCCCAACTGAGACCCAGTGCAGCCAAATAAAATTTTTTAAAAAGATGGAAAATTATTTGACTAATTTAGAATCCTAGAATTGCTGAACTAGAGACTTGAGAGATTATTCAGTCTGACCTTATTATTTCATTTTGTGTCTATTTTTATCATCTTACTTCCTCTGGTATTTATCATCAAAGAGATGATGACATTAGATTGTTTCCTGCTCATTAACAGCTTGAGAATTGTAACTATGCAGTGGAACTGGGGAAGAATCAAGCAAAGTTCTCCCTGGTTGGCATTGGGGGACAAGACCTCAATGAAGGAAACCGCACCCTAACGTTGGCCTTGGTCTGGCAGTTGATGAGAAGGTAATACAGCTCAGGAAAATGGCATCTTGTTGAACAAATTCTTTATTTTTTAAATTATATTTGTTTATTTTTAATTAATTGATGGTTGCTTTACAATATCGGTTTGATTGAATGTATTTTTTGATCTAGAAAAGTACTAGCAAATTTCAGGAATGTGATTTAATCCAGTAAAACTATATTTTAAGCTAAAATGAAACCCAAAGGAGTGTGTGGGGGGGCTGGGCGTGTCCTGCTTTTTGTTTGTTTGTTTGTTTTTTCTTTCATTTCTATCAGTTTTGTTTCAGGTACTTTGAAATTCTATTGTCAAGTTCATCAGCATTTAAGCTTGTCATAACAACCTTAATTCTTAATGAATCACCCTTTTTCATGTGGAGTTACCCTATGCCTGATGATACTCTTTTTCTCTAAAAGCTATTTTTCCAGATAGTGATACAGCTTCTTGATTAGTTTTAGCATGATACGTTTTTCCCCCATCCTCTAACTTTTAACTGATTGATGTAAATACAGTTGCTTATCCTTTAAAGGGACTTTCAAAATAAAGGGGGGAAATATGCTATATTTACCTACATATCTGTCATTTCGGGTGCTTCTCTTTTCATGCTATAGATCCAGATTTCTATCTGATACCATTTGCCTTCTACTTGAAATATTTCTAGTGGTGCAGATCTGTTGGCAAGGAATTATTTCAGCTTCTATATGTCTGATAAACTCTTTATTTCATTTTTGCAAGGTATTTTATCTGAGTGTAGAATTCTAGGTTGATAGTTTTTTCTTTCGTTATTTTGAAGGTAGTGTTCACTGTCTTCTAGCTTGCATTGTTTCCAGTGATAAATCTATTGTATTTCTTATCTTTGTTCCTCAGTGCTGAGTCGCTTCAGTTGTGTCTGCTTTCGACCCTGTGGACCATGGCCTGCCAGGCTCCTCTGGCCATGGGAGTCTCCAGGGAAGAATACTGGAGTGGGTTGCCATTAACTTCTCCGTTGTTCCTCCGTAGGTCATGTCTTTTCTTTTCTGGCTTCTTTCAAGATTTTCTCTTAATCATTGCTTTTAAGTAGTTTGATTATGATGTACTTTGGTGTTTCTTGCACTTGAGGTTTGTTGAGCTTCTTGCATCTGTGGGTTTACAATTTTCATCAAATTTGGAAAAACGTTGGCCTTTATTTATTCAAATTTGACTCCTGTATCCACCCACCCTAGTTTTTCAGGACTCTTAAGTATTTGATCATTGAAGTTGTCCCAGAATTCATTGATACTCAGATCATCTTTTTATGTTTCATTTTTTCTTCTCTGTTTCATTTGGGATAATTTCTATTGTCTTAAATTCACTACTCTCTTCTACAACGTCTACCATTAATTCCATTTGGTGTATATGTTTTTCATCTCAGACTTTATAGTTTTCATATGTAGAAATTTGATTTAGGTGTTTTTGACATCTCCTATATCTCTTAACCTTCTTGAGCTATAGAATATAAGTACAATAACTGCTATTTCTGTTTCTATTAATTGATTTTTAACCTCACTATGGCTCATACTTTCTTGCTTCCTGGAATGCCTACTGATTTTTCGCTGTATGTAAGGCATTGTGAATTTTACCTTGCCATTTGCTAGATATTTCTGTATTCCTTTAAAGAAAGTGAAATCCCTCAGTCGTGTCTGATTCTTTGCGACCCCATGGACTGTAGCCTACCAGGCTTCTCCATCCATGGGATTTTCCAGGCAAGGGTACTGGAGTGGGTTGCCATTTCCTTCTCCAGGGGATCTTCCCAACCCAGGAATCGAACCTGGGTCTCCTGCGTTGCAGACAGACGGTTTACCCTCTGAGCCACTGGGATGCAGTTCAGTTCAGTCGCTCAGTTGTGTCTGACTCTTTGCAACCCCATGAACCACAGCAAGCCAGGCCTCCCTGTCCATCACCAACTCCCGGAATCCACCCAAACCCATGTCCATTGTGTTAGTGATGCCATCCAACCATCTCATCCTCTGTCATATCCTTCTCTTCCTGCCCTCAATCTTTCCCAGAATCAAGGTCTTTTCAAATGAGTCAGGTCTTTGCATCAGGTGGCCAAAGTATTGGTGTTTCAGCTTCAACATCAGTCCTTCCAATGAACGCCCAGGCCTGATCTCCTTTAGGATGGACTGGTGGGATGCAGTTACGTTACTTAAACAAAATTTGATCCTTTGGGGGCTTACTTAAAATCTTAATTAATCTCGAGCTCATTTTGCTTCTCAATACTGAGATAATCTCATCTGAGTACTTTACTTGATGCTCCATATATCATGAGATTTGTCTACTCTGACTGGTGGGAGCCAGATGTAACCCGCGCTTGTGTGAACTCCAAGGATTGCTCTGCCCATTCATTTCTGCAAGTTCTTTCCCCAGCCGCAGTGTATTTGCTCAAATGCATGCACCAAGTCGCACTCTGCTAAGCACGCGAGGCAGAACTTCTGAAGATCTCTGGAGCTTTTGTTCTAGATGACTCTACTCTCTGGGCGGCTCTCTTCTCTCTGCTCTTCTGCCACACACATTCTAGCACCGTGGCTTCCTTGAGTTCGCAACCCTGTCCCGTCAGCTCATCGAGACTGTCATGCTCTGTTTGAGTTCTCTTGCCCTGCACTGCCGCCTGGGAATTCTCTGTGCGATCAGCTGGGACAATCTTAGGGCTCACCACATTCGTTTTCCTTCTCAGGGACCCCTGTTTTGTGCTTTCTGTCATCAAGTCTAGACAACACCATTTCATGTTTTTTCATTGGGTTTTATGTGTTTAAGGCAGAAGGGTCAGTCTGATTCCTGTTATTCCATCATGACCAGAAGCAGAATTTCCTGCTACTTCTATAACAGAGAACTTTGGATACCTTTTAGTTGTTGCTGAGTCACTCAGTCGTGTCTTTGAAACCCCATGGACTGCAGCACACCAGGCTCCCCTGTCCTTCACTGTCTCCCGGAGTTCACTCAAACTCATGTGCATACCTTGTAGAGCCAAATATAAATTTGATTAAAATGTGAGAGCTCTGTGGACAAATTATTTAATCAATAGTAGAATATAATAAGATACACAAATGCAAGATAAATGATGAGAAAAGTAAACAATTTTTGGTACAAAAGCATGAGCCTGGGGAGAATTCTAGATAGCAAAGCTGTCAGCATTAACTTGTTCACTTTTACATGCTTTGCTCCTTTCCTCCTATACTGATAGCCCTGAGCAGGCTGAAGTCTTCCATTCCTTAATTAGAACCTATGTTGCTGCTGCTGTTGCTGCTGCTAAGTCACTTCAGTCGTGTCCGACTCTGTGCGACCCCATAGACAGCAGCCCACCAGGCTCCCCCGTCCCTGGGATTCTCCAGGCAAGAACACTGGAGTGGGTTGCCATTTCCTTCTCCAATGCGTGAAAGTGAAGTCACTCAGTTGTGTCTGATTTTTAGCGACCTCCTGGACTGCAGCCTACCAGGCTCCTCTGCCCATGGGATTTTCCAGAGTACTGGAGTGGGTTGCCATTGCCTTCTCCGAGAGCCTAAGTTAGAATGACTTAATTCATTTTTCTACCTGGAAGGAAGCCCCAGAAACCATATGTCACATTACATTATATCTAACAATGTAATGGCAGAGACAAGGGTTGTCATTTCCTGAAGCACAGAAGCTCTATTCCCAGGCCACTGTCTGCAGGTCCTAATATTTATAATGGTCCTCAGAGTAATTATGTCAGTGTTCCCAGGTGATGGAGGGTGGTCAGAAGTGATCATAATCACTACCTGATTTACATTTGCTTTATCAAATATGATGCTCCATTACCCTTTTCTCAACTGGGATCTCTTTAATGATCAAAGGCAGATGTCATAGGCTTCTCTGGCACAGAAAACACCAGAGCTAAAGCAGCTTTAACTCTAGTCCCTGTTACAGTGCCTGTATCTAGAACATTGCTGGAAGTTCCTAAGAGCTGTTCTTACCAGTGTATTTTCAGAAACGCCTTCTGAACTCCCCACTATTTTATTTCCCGTGTGTGTTTAATTCTTAACAGAATGGCTTTTGGTACTGATTGCTTTGAAAACCAAAACCAAAGTCTTTTTAGTTGCCACAGTTAAATTGACTCTTGGGTCTGGAGATGAAAGCATCTTTGATATTTTGTTTTAGTGACTTAAAAAAATACTCAGGCCAACTCTATTCTATTTTGAATTTCATAATATCTGAAAATCACCTTGTAATATGATCTTTGTTTTGAGTTTTATAAAAATGTGACCCAACAACAAGGCTGGTATATATATATATAACAAGGGCTAGTTTGAGCTGAGTCTCTTCCTGGTTAATAAGTCCTATTTCTCATGAATCTTTACTGTATAAGAATTGTGGGGACTTCCCTGGTGGTTCAGTGGTTAAGACTCCAAGCTGCCAATGCTTGGGGCACGATTTGATCCCTATCAGGCAACTAAGATCCCACATGCTGTGTGGCATGATCAAAAGATTAAAAAATAATAATAATAATTTCGTATAAGAAAGTGCACAGAGAAATTCCTTACTGTTGAAGGTGATGAAATGACTGATTATGTAAATTCCAGCAGAAGGGGATTTTTTTCTTTCTCTGTGTGCCACATATTAACAGATCTAATAAATTTAGACCCAGTTCTAGCTGAAATTTATGTCACTGGTTTGCACAGATGTGTTCATTTGGTCATTGATCTGGACAATAAATGGCATGTCATTTTCCCCCTAAAAACAAATGAGAGCCTAAACCTCCCTTTCCCCTTCAGTAGCCTAGAAATTGTTCTCAGATTGGAAAGCTGGCAGATTGCGTGTGTGTACATTTGGAGACAAAAGCCTGAGGCAAGTAGACTGCCAGCAGACAGCAACAGTAGACTCCAGCAAAGGAGCGTGAGTCTGCAGCAGGCAAAGGAGGGAATTCTCTCCACATCAAAGAGGCTGTGGACAGCGAATTGGGGATAGGTCTGTGAAAAACAAAGCAGCTAGGTTTGCCCCTCCGGGTCACATATTATATCAATAAACCACAGTTCCATGGCAGGAAAGCACGAAAGTCATAATCACAGCCCCTCCAGCCCCAAATCCCATCCATCCCCTGCTGTTGGATGAGGCCCAGCCTAAAGCTGGGACTCATGGGGCCATTTCATTTCTTTAATCTTTATTGGAGTATAATTGCTTTACAGTTGTATTAGTTTCTGCTGCTGCTGCTGCTGCTAAGTCGCTTCAGTCGTGTCCGACTCTGTGCGACCCCATAGACGGCTCTGCTATACAGCAAAGTGAATCAACAATAAGCGTACGTGTGTGCGTGCTCAATCTCTCAAGTTGAGTTTGACTTTTTGCAACCCCATGGACTGTGGCCCGCCAGGATCCTCTGTCCGTGGGATTTTCCAGGCAAGAATACTGGAGTGGGTTGCCATTTCCTCCTCCCAAGGATCTTCCCAACCCAGGGATTGAACCTGCATCGCTTATGTCTTCTAGTTTGGCAGGCAGATTCTTTACCACTGAGCCACCAGGGAAGCACTACCCCCCCCGCCACCGAATTTTATTTTTTGCTAAAGACAAGTTGCAGAAGCTCTTTTCCTCCTCATCACCAGTGATGGGGAAGTGCTTTCATCTGAAGAAAGTGGGTCATTACTCCTTTTTCAGAGATAACACTTGAAAGCTGTGTGGGAGATCATGAAGGACGGTGTTTTCCACAGAAGCATTAACTGGAGGAAGACACCCGATGGGTTATGTAAGCAAAACCCCGGGCGGAGGGTGACCTCATTTAGGGAGGCCCTCCAGACAGGCCGGAGACTTGAATTTCAGTTTGGACGACGCACACTGAAACCCTAGTCTTTCGTGGGTAATTTGACCACCTCCCTCTCCCCCTTAACAAGACTGAACCCTGAGGCCAGCCGACCTGCCCACTTGCTCACTGCTTGCCTCTCTATTTCCCTTTTGAGAGGGATCAGCTTGGGGAATGGTGAGCCTTCTCTGCTCCCTGGAATTTTAAGAGTTTGAAGCATCGTAATGTTCCCCACCACCACACTTCTCATAATCGTGTGTCTCAAAGGCAGTTCTTTTTTTTTTTTTTAATTTTATTTTATTTTTAAACTTTACATAATTGTATTAGTTTTGCCAAATATCAAAATGAATCCACCACAGGTATACATGTGTTCCCCATCCTGAACCCTCCTCCCTCCTCCCTCCCCATACCATCGTTCTTACTCTCAAACTAGAGATTAACTAGAGATTAATTTCTACTTCTGTCTTATACCGGGGAAACTTTTATGTTTTTTCTTTCTTATGTTAGCTGGTCGGGCTTTTCCTTTTTTATTGACCTGTAGCTGATTTACAATGCTGTGTTAATTTCTGCTGTACAGCAGTGATTCGGGTATACATGCATATGCACATATATATATGTATGTTTATACATTCTTTTCCATATTTTTCCCATTGTGGTTTGTCACAGGATGTTGAATACAGTTCTCTGTGCTATAGAGTGGGGCCTTGTTGTTTATCTCATTCTATAATTAACAGTTTGTATCTGCTAACCCCAAATACTTCCAATACCTCCCTTCCCCACCCCTTTCCCCCTCGGCAGACAGAAGTCTATTCTCCGTGTCTGTGAATCTGTTTCTGTTTTGTAGATAGGTTCATGCATGTCATATTTTAGATTCCACGTATAAAAGATATCATATGGTGTTTGTCTTTCTCTTTCTGGCCTACTTCACTTAGTACGATCACCTCTAGTTTCATCCATGTTGCTGTAAATGTGTTATTTCATGCTTTTTGTGTCACGTAATATTCCTGTGTGTATGTGTGTGTGTGTGTCTCCTTTATCCATTATCAGAGGACATTCAGGTTGTCTCCATGTCTTGCCTATTGTGAATGGTGCTGCTCTGAACATAGGGGTGCATACGTCTTTTTGAATGATAGTCTTGTCTGAATATATGTGCTTGGGCTGTGGGCTTGCCTAACATTGAATTGTTCCTTGATTTTCATGGTTCCTTTAAGAAAAGCACCACTGGTTCAAAGCCTTTGCTTCATTTTTCTCTCCTTGCTTCCCTTCTGCTTTGCCTTCCCACAATGACGGTGGTATTTGCTCTGCATCACACTCTACATATAAAGTTCTATTTTGTTATTCTAAAAGGAACTAGTGTTATTACATATTCTTTGTTCCTCAACTGCAATGGTATCCAGGCCATCTTCTGCGACAGGAAAAAATAAAAACTTCTATGCTGGCAACTCTGTGAATAGTGAATTCTTCTTCATATATTTTTTTAAATTTTTATTGGAGTATAGTTGACTTACAATGTTGTGTTACTTTCTGCTGAACAGCAAAGTGATTCAGTTATACAAATACATATATCCAGTGTCTTTTAGATTCTTTTCCCATTTAGGTCATTATAGAGTATTGAGACGGAGAAGGCAATGGCACCCCACTCCAGTACTCTTGCCTGGAAAATCCCATGGACGGAGGAGCCTGGTGGGCTGCTGTCTATGGGGTCACACGGTGCTGGACATAACTGAAGCGACTTAGCAGCAGCAGCAGAGTATGGAGAAGAGTTCCCTGTGCTATACAATTGTGAATTCTTTAGTGACTTTTCTCCAGAAGTCATTCTTGGTTTTGTTCAGGTACACGTTGAATATTCTTGAAGACATTGGAGGCGGGCAGAAGGTCAATGATGACACTATTGTCAGCTGGGTGAATGAAACACTGAAGGAAGCGGAGAAGAATTCATGCATCTCTAGTTTCAAGGTAACGTGCTTTGCCTCCCGCGCGGCCCCCTGAGCTTTATGCTGATCTTTATTGCTTTCACTCTGTCTTCAAGAGTGACCTTCAGT
Source organism: Bos indicus x Bos taurus (assembly GCF_003369695.1). Taxonomy (NCBI): domain Eukaryota; kingdom Metazoa; phylum Chordata; class Mammalia; order Artiodactyla; family Bovidae; genus Bos; species Bos indicus x Bos taurus. The sequence goes on along the minus strand of NC_040087.1, from coordinate 16,028,357 downwards.
ATGAGGTCTTTGAGGCACCCCTCCCATTTTGATTTTGCTTGAATGACCCATTATTGTTTTGATGTTCATAGGCCGTTTCATTGACAAATTTCTTGTCATTTTCCTCCCTAATAATTAATTTAAAAAACCCAGTCATTTTTTATAAGGGATTTTAGGCATCGTTCTTCCAAAGTAATATAAAATATAGTATTTTTTTAAGCGTGCACAGCTCCATGGTTCAGATTGTTAACATGATGAGGGTGAGATGTAAAATGCTAGAAGATCTCCCATGGGGTATTTTCTTTTTCTTTTTTTTTTTAAGAAAAAAAGCAAATTGTGTACGTGTATCCAAATCCCGTTTTTATTAATAACAGCATTATATTTTATTACATTTCTCGTCTCATGTTTTAAACATTAGCTGGATTCTTTCTCAAGGGCCCTGAGCACTTGATCCACAGTATAGTGTCGGCGTCCCGTCGTAACTACATTTTCTCTATTTAAAGGTCAAGATTGGGGGAGGGACCCCTTCAGAGTTATATTAACAGGGTGGATGAGGCAGTTTGTCATGATGTCGATCCTCTGCTTCAAAATCAAGAGAAAAGTGAAAATCTCTCCCCTCCCAGAAAGGGCAAGGGATGTATCTCTGGGCTGGGCTATACCAGGGGCGCCTGGACTCTGTGAGCTCAGCACAGGAAACAGCCAGCTCTGTCTGCCCTCCACCTACCATTTGTTTGGTCTGAAGAGCTGAGCAGCGGTTGAAGCAGAGACTGGTGATCGACATGAACAAATCTTTCCAGAAAGAGATCAGGGAAGGTGGTGAAGGGCGCTCCCAGGATGGACTGCACTCTGAGGACCAGGGCCCTCTTGTTTGTAAGGCCTTCTTGTTCACAGATATCGTGAAGATAGCGTTACCATTTCCCTGATTTTTTTTTTTTTTTTTTTACCGCTTTGCGTGGCATGTGGGATCTTAGTTCCCTGACCAGGGATCGAACCTGTGCCCCCTGTGATGGAAGCATGGAGTCTTAACCACTGATCCACGAGGGAAGTCCCACCATTTTCCTGATTGTGTAATGAGGAATCTGGGGGCTCATTTAACTCCTGAAGTCACAGCTAGTAATTGCAGGTGGTGTCCACTAGGGAATGGAAAGCACCTCTCTCTGCAAGGTGAGGTTCTAGAGCAGAGTGTATCTGTAGATCACGTGACCGTGGCTATGACACGATGGTTAAACAGTCCCGGGAGTGCGTCTCTTGGTAGAACAGCTGCCACTTTACAGGAATGCAGCCCTTTGCATTACCTGGCAGTTTCTGGGGTGTTCCTCTTCGGAATGTTTGATAATTTTTTTTCTACTTGTGATGCTCAGGGTGAATTTTCTCCTGTCTTCTCACCAAGGCATTACAGAATTGGTCAAAAAAAAAAAAAGAAAGAAACACGATTTATTTTTGTTGTTTTTTAATTTTTACAATGTTGTGTTGGTTTCTGCTGTGCAACAATGTGAATGAGCCATAATAATACATATATCACCTCCCTCTTGAGCCTCCCTCCCGTCCCCCTGTCCTCATCACAGAGCACCAGACTGGGATTTTAAGTGAAACCTTTAAAAAAATGAGCATAGCCCACCCCCCATTAGCCACTGTAGAAACAGTCCTGGTCCCCCCTCACCTATGAACGCTGCTGACTGCTGACCATCTCGCTGCCCATCAGCCCCCCAAGACTGTGGGAAGAAAGTAGGGAAGAAGCTGAAACTCCAGTCTCTCCATTTTGCTTTCCTTGTGCTTCTTCACCAAAAAATTCTATGGAGATAGAAGCTCTGGCTAATAATGGAAATTAGAAATGGTTATATGTATATTGATTTTAATTTTGTGGTAGGTCTTATATTACCTGGGCTTCCCTGGTGACTCAGACAGTAATGAGTCTGCCTGCAATATAGGAGACCTGGATTCGATCCCTGGGTTGGGAAGATCCCCTGGAGAAGGAAATGGCAGCCCACTCCAGTATTCTTGCCTGGAGAGTTCCAGGGACAGAGGAGCCTGGTAGGCTGTAGTCAATGGGGTTGCAGAGAGTTGGACACGACTGAGCGACTTTCACTTATATTACCCAGAAATAAGTAAAAATGGACCCATCGTATTTTTTACGTTGTTTTATTATAATTATTTCATTCATTTTTATTTCTTGGCCGTGCTACACAGCGTGTGGGATCTTAGTTCCCCGACCAGGGATCGAACCCTTACCCCTTCCATTGGGGGAGTCTTAACTATTGGACTGCAACCAAGGAAGTCCCTACCCTTCTGATCTTTCTTTCTTTCTTTTTTTTTTTTTTTTAATATTTTTGTACCTCTGCAGAGGGCCTGTGCTGGAGACCTAACATCTTGCAGGGGTCCTGTGTCTTGTTTCTTGGTTAGAATTGACTCTGATTTGGACCCTCGAGGTATGAGGTGTTTAGACTTCATTTCAGTTCAGTCGCTCAGTCGTGTCCAGTCGGACAACCCCATGAATCTCAGCACGCCAGGCCTCCCTGTCCATCACCAACTCCCGGAATTCACTCAGACTCACGTCCATTGAGTCAGTGATGCCATCCAGCCATCTCATCCTCTGTCATCCCCTTCTCCTCCTGTCCACAATCCCTCCCAGCATCAGAGTCTTTTCCAATGAGTCAACTCTTCGCATCAGGTGGCCAAAGTACTGGAGTTTCAGCTTTAGCATCATTCCTTCCAAAGAAATCCCAGGGCTGATCTCCTTCAGAATGGACTGGTTGGATCTCCTTGCAGTCCAAGGGACTCTCAAGAGTCTTCTCCAACACCACAGTTCAAAAGCATCAATTCTTCGGCGCTCAGCCTTCTTCACCGTCCAATTCTCACATCCACACATGACCACAGGAAAAACCACAGCCTTGACTTGACGGACCTTTGTTGGCAAAGTAATGTCTCTGCTTTTGAATATGCTATCTAGGTTGGTCATAACTTTCCTTCCAAGGAGTAAGCGTCTTTTAATTTTATGGCTGCAGTCACCATCTGCAGTGATTTTGGAGCCCCCCAAAATAAAGTCTGACACTGTCTCCACTGTTTCCCCATCTATTTCCCATGAAGTGATGGGACCAGATGCCATGATCTTCGTTTTCTGAATGTTGAGCTTTAAGCCAACTTTTTCATTCTCCTCTTTCACTTTCATCAAGAAGCTTTTTAGTTTCTCTTCACTTTCTGCCATAAGGGTGGTGTCATCTGCATATCTGAGGTTATTGATATTTCTCCTGGCAATCTTGATTCCAGCTTGTGTTTCTTCCAGTCCAGTGTTTCTCATGATGTACTCTGCATAGAAGTTAAATAAGCAGGGTGACAATATACAGCCTTGACGTACTCCTTTTCTTATTTGTAACCAGTCTGATGTTCCATGTCCAGTTCTAACTGTTGCTTCCTGACCTACATACATATTTCTCAAGAGGCAGGTCAGATGGTCTGGTATTCCCATCTCTTTCAGAATTTTCCACAGTTTATTGTGATCCACACAGTCCAAGGCTTTGGCATAGTCAATAAAGCAGAAATAGATGTTTTTCTGGAACTCTCTTGCTTTTTTGATGATCCAGCGGATGTTGACAATTTGATCTCTGGTTCCTCTGCCTTTTCTAAAACCAGCTTGAACATCTGGAAGTTCACGGTTCACGTATTGCTGAAGCCTGGAGAATTTTGAGCATTACTTTACTAGTGTGTGAGATGAGTGCAATTGTGCAGTAGTTGGAGCACTCTTTGGCATTGTGTTTCTTTGGGATTGGAATGAAAACTGACCTTTTCCAGTCCTGTGGCCACTGCTGAGTTTTCCAAATTTGCTGACACATTGAGTGCAGCACTTTCACAGCATCATCTTTCAGGATTTGAAATAGCTCAACTGGAATTCCATCACCTCCACTAGCTTTGTTCGTAGTGATGCTTGCTAAGGCCCACTTGACTTCACATTCCAGGATGTCTGGCTCTAGGTCAGTGATCACACCATCGTGATTATCTGGGTCGTTAAGATCTTTTTTGTACAGTTCTTCTGTGTATTCTTGCCACCTCTTCTTAATATCTTCTGCTTCTGTTAGGTCCATACCATTTCTGTCCTTTATCGAGCCCATCTTTGCATGAAATGTCCCCTTGGAATCTCTAATTTTTTTCAAGAAATCTCTAGTTTAGACTTGACTATGCTCAGATGGTGACATGCAGTCGCCTCTCCCTGTCTGTACTCTCAGGTACCCAAGAGAGAGAGCAGAGTTTTGTGCATTCACAGCTCTGGGTGAACGACTCCCTGCCTGTTGGCAGACAATGGGTTTCCTCTGCATAGTGAGCCACCAGGAAGCTACTGACGCCCCCTAGAGAAACAGCACTTGGTTTGAAATAGCAGGTGCCACACTGTGGCATTTCCCAGACCAGGACGTGTATATTTCATATTTAAAAGGAAAGAGAAGGGACTTTCTTGGCGGTCCAGTGGTTAAGTCTCCACACTTCCAATGCAGGAGACACAAGTTCCATCCCTGGTCAGGGAACTAAGCTCCCACATGGCACATGGAAAGTGAAAGTGAAAGTCGCTCAGTCTTGTCTGACTCTGCAACTCCATGACTATACAGTCCATGGAATTCTCCAGGCCAGAATACTGGAGTGGGTAGCCTTTCCCTTCTCCAGGGGATCTTTCAAACCCAGGTCTCCCACATTGCAGGTGGATTCTTTACCAGCTGAGCTACAAGGGAAGCCCAAGAGTACTGGAGTAGGTAGCCTATCCCTTCTCCAGCAGATCTTCCCTACCCAGGAATTGAACTGGGGTCTCCTGCATTGCAGGCAGATTCTTTACCAGCTGAGCTATCAGGGAACATGCCACATGGAGCAACCAAAAATTGAAAAGAACCACCCACTTTCCTTGAGCCAAACAGAAGTAACCTGGGAGCATATTGATGAAGCCCATGCTTTCTCTCTGTGCAGGACCCGAAGATCAGCACAAGTCTGCCGGTCCTTGATCTCATCGATGCCATTCAGCCAGGTTCCATTAACTATGACCTTCTGAAGACGGAGAACCTGAATGAAGAAGAGAAACTCAACAACGCAAAGTACGTGAACAAGCCCGAGGTCAGGGAGGGAAGGAGCGGGTGGCTGTGGGGTCGAGTGCCCATGCCTCCATGCAGACAATTCAGTTTCACTACTGATGCTTTTCCTTCTCGTGACTTACTGCGTCCCATCACCCTTATATCTGCTACTGTGCAGTGACAGTTTAAGGTTCCAGGTGTGAGAGGGAACAAGACAAGAACACAACTGGTAACAATTGAAATGGAAAACAGTTGACTTCCAACTGATAAGCAAGCCTACAATTTCCTAACACTAATTTCCTTATCAAAATCTATAGGAGGTTTCCTGAGTAGAGTTTGTACATGGTGGGTGCGGAGTTAAACGCCCTATTTGTGAATATCCATGGATGTACCTGGGCAGGGGTGGGGTTCAAGGCCAGAGTCGTCACTGGTTTGAGAGCAGCTGCTCTTTGCGTTATACGCAGAGTGAGGGTTGTTCTTGTGTAGTCGCTGACTCTTTTGCAACTCCATGGACTGTAGCCTGCCAGGTTCCTCTGCCCATGGAATTCTCTAGTATTCTTACTGGAGTGGGTATCCGTTCCTATCTCCAGGGGATCTTCCCCCATGGAACCTGGGTCTCCTGCATGCCAGGCACATTCTTTACCATCTGAGCTGCCAGGGAAGCCCCAAATATAGAATCCTAAAAATGGCTATGGTGGCAAGATCATGCATATTTTTTAAGTTCTGTTTTCTAATTTTTGAACAACTTTTCCTCTATATTTTATAATGGAAAAATTAATTGTACTTCATTAATCATTAATATGGAGGAAGTGACTGAGAGATGGACAAGGAGAAAGAATGGGGCTACCCTTGCCTGGAGCTCTTAAATTAATGTGATCGCTAAAGTATGAGTAAAGTTATTTCAGAAGAGTGGAGGGAGTCACGGGGCCTTGGGTGGAATGAAGAATCTCTGGAGCAACCATTGTAAGAGGTTGCTAGATAACAAATGAGCAGAATAAAAGAACTGCCAGATAATAATAGTGTGGGCTCATTTGCAAGTAGACTACAACTAATAAAACTATCTTCCTGTAACTATAAACAGAGCAAAAATATTCTGATGCAGCTATGGTAATCTTATGTGAAAAATGTGTAATATAAAACTCTGGTTATTCTACGATCATAGTAGCATAAATAAATACACATGCATGTGGGCAAGAATTAGAATGGAAAAAGGAAGAAAAGAATGGACGGGGAAGAAAAGAAAAGAAAGGGGGCAGGGTGAAATTCCCTGGAGCTCTAGTGGTTAAGACTCTGAGCTTCCAAAGCAGGGGGCGTGGGTTCGATTCCTGGTCAGGGAACTAAGATCCCATATTCCTTGCAGCCAAAAAAGATTTTAAAAAAATAAAGAATTGATGGGTAGGGTCATGGTATTACAGATGCATTTCCTCTTTTTTTCTTCTGCCTTGTAAACAATGTTCTGTAGCTGAAGTGGAGTCTGCGGTCCTTCCCATCACACACTCTTGTTCAAGTCTGTGACTTTTTCTGCCACAGTAGACCCCAAGCAAATAAGCACCAAAAGTGGTGGGAGCTAGGAAGCTCTTTAAGGACAAGTGATACATTTGGTGATTATCACGAGGCTGGACAGCGAGTTTGATGGAGTTGGGAGCTTTGTCAAGCTAAGACTTGCCCACAAACCTCGAGAGGAAGCCAGTGATTGATTGGCTGCAGCTGTACCAGGAGTGACCTCGGCACAGTAGGTAGTTTACAGTGTAGAAGGCTCCGCTGGAGGCTCAGATGGTAAAGAATCTGCCTGCAATGCAGAAAGCCCGGGTTTGATCCCTGGGTCCGGGAAGATCCCCTGGAGAAGAGAATGGCAACCCATTCCAGAATTTTTGCCTGGAGAATTCCATGGACAGAGGAGCCTGGCAGGCTATAGTCCATGGGGTTACAAAGAGTCAGACACGCCTGAGTCACCAACATTTTAACTTTCTTTCATAGAGTGTATAGTATATATTATATAGAATGACAATAACTCTGACCCTGAGGGGTCCCCTTCATACTTGCTTAGGCTCCCCTCATCCCTCCTCTTTTCTCTTTTAGGTATGCCATCTCTATGGCCCGAAAAATTGGAGCGAGAGTGTATGCGCTTCCAGAAGACTTGGTGGAAGTGAACCCCAAGATGGTCATGACCGTGTTCGCTTGCCTCATGGGGAAAGGAATGAAGAGGGTGTAAGGCCCAGTGGGCGGGGTAGGGGGTGTGTGTGGGTCTCTGGCTGCTCATGCCTGGTGCCCCCAGGAAACACGGGAGGAGTCAGCCATTCCAAAGTTTCAACTCGATGACATTATTCACAGTTCCAAAAAAAAATGTATATCTCTTCTGCCAAGTAGCCTTCATGTATTTAACAAAAAGTGCTTTATTCTTTGCAAAAGACCCAGTCTCTTACAAATATTTTTTTATCATTGAATTGATTGCTTCTTTGAAAACGTAGAGAAAAAGAGATCTTACTTCCCAGGCACCTTTCCTGCCTTTGCCGTTGTAGTCAGGTATAGAAGTCTCAAGTGTAGTTCATTTTAACGTAATCTTTCAAACCAGCTTACATTGTCTGCCTTCTTGTTCGGGGTGAGAACCAGGAGGGGAGAATCATCGGAGGGGAGAATCGTGAAACCAGCCTAAAGCTGGCTTCTGGAGGCCAGCGTTTGCTCTGTTACAAGCCTCCTTCCTGTTGCCCTTCTACCTGGGTCTACCTGTTGTGACTTTGCTCTCCACCCCGGCAGAACCTGCCCTCTCTGTGGCTCCCCTCTGCTGGCCACCCTCCTCTTGGGCCTTCTGGGTCATCTGACAAATCAGGCTGTATTGGGGTCCCCAAGAGTGTCTGGTAACCTCCAGACCTAAGACATATCATCAGAACATTTTCTTAGAACTGTGTTTACTAATCTCCAGAACGAAGACTTATCATCAGAACATTTTCTCAAAACTAGGGTCCCAGATGTCATCAGATTTTATTTTTTCAGTCAATGAGAAGCCCTCTGTTTTTAACCCTAGGATCTGGGCTCTGACCAGATCTACTATCTTAAATACCATGCCTTCAGATAGATTCTTAACTGTTGGTGGAAGGAAGCGTTCAAGGAGGGGGTCATTGAGCAGCAAACCACTAGAGGGCAGTGTGGAGTCATAACAAAGTTTCTGGTCTCAGGTGCTGCCTCTGTGCATTTAGCCCTGTGTATTATGGCAACCCACTCCAGTGTTCTTGCCTGGAGAATCCCAGGGACGGCAGAGCCTGGTGGGCTGCCATCTATGGGGTCGCACAGAGTCGGACATGACTGAAGCAACTTAGCAGCAGCAGCAGCATTAGATCTTGGAGAAGGAAACAGCAGCCCAGTCCAGTATTCTTGCCTGGAGAATTCGATGGACAGAGGAGCCTGGCGGGCTACAGTCCATGGGGTCGCACAGAGTCAGACACAACTGCGTGACTAATGTTTTATTAGATCTAGTTATACAGTGTGGCTAGATATCTGGCGACTGGGAACTGCTTGTTCTGATTTCATTAGCTCTTAGATCATAGTGCATATGATGTCTGCCGGGCCATAGGATCATGTTTACTTTTTTGGTACCCCCAAATGCCCAGGGGTCATATGTGCCAATGAACAGTGCCCCCACCTCAACCCCAAACTTGACCCCCACCAACACACTCACATATACACATACCTAGCCAGGTATCAAGCTGGCTAGGAACAGGCACAGTCGCTTTATTAAGAGTTAATTTACTGGATATTTAAAGAATTCTTAAACAAAACCCAAGGAACACTGTACTCTTGAGCAGTTCTAATAGCCTGCAATTTCCTTGAAAACTTACCAAAGGCTAAATAGCAACAGAGCATTGGGCACTGATGCCAGACCCCTTCTGTCATGGTGAACGCGTTCATGGAGGAGGTATCTGCTTTAGGGGTGGTGTGTAGTGGAACTTAGTCATTTTTCAAAGCAACTGAAATGCATTATCCCAGTCTGCTCCTTGTCAGTGGGCTCAGGAAGCCAAGATATGGCTTCTCCTAGCCCGTAATCTGTATTTCTAATGCATTTGATTGCAAAGTGGTTGGCTTTGTCTTAATCTGCACTTAATGTAGCCCCCAGACGATTCTCCCCGCCGTCTGCCTCCAGGAGGAATGTTATTGCCTTAATGGAAAATGAAGATAAAATAATGCTCAATCAAGATCTCTCCAAATAAAATGTTCCCCATATCGGACGTCTTCTGAAGGTTTCATGAGTTATTCATTCAGCCAACATGCACTGAGGCCCTACATGTGCCAGGTTTGGGAAATATGCCCGCAAATGAGGCAGGCCTTGAGCTCAGCTGATCAAGAGAGACTGATCAGGAAAAACACACCACTGCCAGGTGCTATGAGTAATTGATGAGGGCAGGGTGGGAGGGGCTTACAACAGAGAAAACCCCCAAAGGAGAAATATTTTAGCTGAAAGCTGAAGAGTAAGTTGGCGGGAGTCAGACCACGAGGAGGTCAAAATGAAAGGTAAGACACAAATTCTCAGGAACACATGGAACCCACTTGTGCCCAAAAGCCAGACTTGGGGATTGGTGTGAAAGGGCTTCTAAGTGATTCGAGGAGGAATCTTTGGGGCTGGCGGTCCCTGGCGTCTCCTCCCTAGTCTGGGCCTCACACTGGCTGGTAGAGGTGATGCTGCAGAAGGATGCGTGCAGAGGATGCTCAGAGTGCTGAAGAATTCTGCTGTAACTGGCTCCCTCGGGTAGGCTGTTGTTTGGCGTGGTCACATCCTGACTTCCCGAGGTGTCCCTCACCCACACAGCCACTGGAAAGTTGGGCTCTTGTGCTTAAGCTGTATGTCCCGGCTCCTCCAGCAGCAGTCTTTGGAGATGGCTTTTTTCTGGCCTAATATTCCCGCAGCTTCTACACATTCAAGGTAGTGGTCTTCCCTACATATCGAGAGGGCTAAGTGTTGTCTTTTGTATGTAAGACTGCCTTGATAGGTCCTGACCAGGAGGACTGAACAGCTGCAGGTAAGCAGAATACTATCAAGGGAAGAAAACTAGAGTCTTGCAGACTGGAAGGCAATGGAATATAGCAATCAAAGCAGGACAGTTTTTCTTAAAAGATTTTTTTTTTAGGTTTTTAATGCTAGTTCCTTTTTTTATTTTTTCACTCTAGTGGACATCCCACTAGTTACCTTTCTTTTTTTAACCCATGTAATCTCAGGATTATTTTTTTGAGATAAATTCTTTATTTGGCTGTGAGAGTTGGACTGTGAAGAAAGCTGAGCGCCGAAGAATTGATACTTTTGAACTGTGGTGTTGGAGAAGACTCTTGAGAGTCCCTTGGACTGCAAGGAGATCCATCCAGTCCATTCTGAAGGAGATCAGCCCTGGGATTTCTTTGGAAAGAATGATGCTGAAGTGGAAGCTCCAGTACTTTGGCCACCTGATGCGAAGAGTTGACTCATTGGAAAAGACTCTGATGCTGGGAGGGATTGTGGGCAGGAGGAGAAGGGGATGACAGAGGATGAGATGGCTGGATGGCATCACTGACTCGATGGACGTGAGTCTGGGTGAACTCCGGGAGTTGGTGATGGACAGGGAGGCCTGGCGTGCTGCGATTCACGGGGTCGCAAAGAGTCGGGCACAACTGAGCAACTGAACTGAACTGAGCTGAACCAGGTCTTCATTGCAGTATAAGGGGTCTCTAGTTGGGGCATGCGAACTCTTAGTTGCAGCATGTGGGATCTAGTTCCCCGACCAGGGGTGGAATGTGGGCCCCCTGCATTGGGAACACGGACTCTTAGCCACTGGGCCACCAGGGAAGTCCTTTCAAAATTTAAGAGTTTATTATTAACATTTTAGTCTATCCAAGTATGACATCAGAAAGTAAAATTGTACCAAAGGCTCTATAGTGGAAAGCCTGCCACCTTCCCACCCCTATGAGCCAGCTCATATTGGTTCTAGTTGGCTCCAGTTGTCAGACCGTATTATTTTGAAGTTGGCCAGGATGAGGGTATTTACACCACAGAAACAATCAGACTCTACAGATAGGGTTTTTTATCCCCTGAGGGCTGGTTCATCAGCCCACCACTCCCTCTGTCCCAGTCCCTCAGTTTGTATCCTTCTAGAAACATTCTGTGCTCTTGTTACACACACACATCTTTTTACTGGAAATGTCATCATGCCATACACAACATTGTGTGTTTTCGTCACACCGTACCTTTGAGATTGCTCCATGTTGGCAGATAGAGACCTGCCTCAATCTTTTCAACAGATGCATAGTATGCTGTCATATGGCTGTGCCAACCTGTATCTAACCAGTGGCCGATAAATGAATAGGTTGCTTCCATCCTTTGCTACAGCAAATAAAGCCACAGTGAAGACTGTGTCCACTTCTTGTGCTTGGAACATTCATTTTCATTTAACAGGTACTTAATCAAGTTTCTGCTCTGGCAAAGATATTGAACATTGGAAAGTAACGCTTAAATCCTCCTTTGAAGTTTTCTCAAAGTATTTGACAAAGAGCCCTGAGCTAGGATGGCTTGAACCCCTCCCATCGTCTCCATTTTCTGTCTAAAGCAGGTTAATCCAGCAAAGAGATAATATGCACGGGGAAGATGTAATCAAAAGCAGAATGTGATCCCTGCTATAACAAATTTATAAATGAAATATGGGGGCTTATGTGCGTGTATGCTAAGTCGCTTCAGTTGTGTCCAACTCTTTGTGACCCCGTGGACTGTAGCCCGCCAGGCTCCTCTGTCCTTGGGATTCCCCAGGCAAGAATACAGGAGTGGGTTGCCATTCCCTTCTTCAGAGGACCTTCCCCACCCAGGAATCAAACTCAAGTCTCCTGCATTATAGGCAGATTCTTTACCATCTGGGCTACCAGGGAAGCCTGTAGGGGTTCAGGGGGAAAATTATTTCTGAAGGAAAGATTAGCAACCTTTTACAGAAGAGTTGAGTTCTAACTAGTGAGACATGGGCAGGAACCATGCCCCGTCATGCTCATGTCCCCAGGAATACCAAGGACTTACTGGACTTTTAATGAGAGCTGGTTAACTTTTTAAAGTTGATTTGTATTAGACATAAACGAGTGTTTCCTGACTGTGAGAGATGCCAGCAGAGAGAAGTTATTGGGAGAAGAGTTGCGAAACAGACCTTTCAGCAGAGTGTTTAAAAGGGGATGGATTCCTGTTTGTTTGGAAATTATGCCATTCGAGCCTGGCTGAGGCAATGCACTGGACTAGAGGGGCTTTTCAAGTCTCAGCCAATCTAGTGATTTTATCGACCTAAACACACATGGGCTTCCCAGGTGGCTCAGGGGTAAAGAACCCGCCTGCCAAAGCAGGAGATAGGGGTTCAATCCCTGGGTAGGGAAGTCCCCTGGAGAAGGAGATGGCAACTCACTCCATATACTTGCCTGGAGAATTCCATGGACAGAAGAGCCTGGCCAGCTACAGTCCATGGTGTCGCAAAAAAGTGAGACACGACTTAGAGCACAGTTGTGGTCTCGATTGTAAAAAGTAAGGAAACTCAGTCCACCTAAAACAAGCCCATCTTGGACTGATCCTTGATACAGAAGAGACATTCCCTTGGACTCCTGGTGTACCTGGGTGGCTCCAAGGCCCACTCTCCCTGCAGTTACTCTACCTTGTATCAGTCAGCAGCTGTACAGCTGTCGTCAACCTTTGCTCTCTGCCCCCCGCCCCCAGGATGTGCAGTGCTCTCGGATTAAATGCTGGCACTGCTTAGGGAGTTGGACATGGTACGTCTCTGCCAGCCCGTGATCCCATAACCGCAGCTGATGCTCCGCACGAGTCAGCGGTGCTGACTGAGCCTCTTGTGAAATCTAGTTCCTCTGACAGTTTCCTAATAAAATTCCAATAATTAAACTCTCAGCTGCCAAGGACCGCTGTTTCCACAATGTTGTCTCTCCCCATTTTTTGTAAAACAGAGTTTACCAACTGAGACTGTGCGTGGGTGACCAAAAAAAAAAAAGGAAAAAGGAAATTGTGTAAATGTTTTCTCATGTCTAATGTCTACATATACTTAGTAATCCACGTTAGGTCCAGCATAAAAACACAGATAAACCAGTCAGTACCCACGATCTCACCTGTAACAACTGAGGGACAGGTTGGGAAAATGGCAGGGATTTTTATATTGGGTTGGTCAAAAAGTTCATTCAGGTTTTTCCATACCGTCTCACAGAAAAACCCAAATGAACTTCTTGGCCAATCCAATATTAATAGGCATGTAAAAAATGGAGAGTTCCATTTAAATAAGCATTTTGGTTAATAAAGAGTTACTGTATATAATTTTTGGAATAATAACTTTTTAAAGGATTAGAAATGCATGCAGATATTTAATTCTAAAGTTCTGTGCAATACAGCATAAGAGTTAATGATCTGGCTGGCAGCATTGTTGGGCTGGGCTAGACCAGGGGCCCCCTATTAAGAGTCAGAACGTTCAAACCTCCTTGCTCGAAGTTTGAGGCTCAGGCCAGGGGCACCCAAAAGCTGCTTAGAAAACAGAATCTCATCCCCACCCCAGACCTAATGTATCAGAATCTTCAGTTTAATAGGATTCCCTGTTAATCCATGGGTTTTCTCATTTAAGTTTGAGAAACACTGTCATGAAAGAGATGTCTTCTCTTTTTTAATATCTATTTATCTATATTTATTTATTTGGCTGTGCTGAGTCTTGCAGCACGTGGGATCTTCATTGCCACATGTGGGATCTCTTGGACTTCCCAGGTGGCATTAGTGGTAAAGAATCTGCCGGCCAATATAGGAGACATAAGAGATGCGGGTTCCATCCCTGGGTCAGGAAGATCCCCTGGAGGAGGGCATGGCAACCATTCCAGTGTTGCCTTGAAAATCTCTGTGGACAGAGGAGCCTGGAGGGCTACTGTTCACAGCAAAGAGTCAGACATGACTAAAGTGACTTAGCACAAATCTCTTAGTTGCAGCATGCAGGATCTAGTCCTCTGACCAGGGATCAAACCTTGGCCCCCTTCACTGGGAACACGGAGTCTTAGCCACTGGACCGCCAGGAAAGTCCTAAGAGTAGAAGCCTTCCTAAAAGATCTACAGTTGATAGGCAGCTAAATTTTAACCAATGTTAAATTATCCTTTCCCAATTACACTAGATTTGAGAGATTAAAATAGGCCTCCCCCAACATTTTCCCATCATCATTGTCCATAAGAGGTAGCCGATGTGGTCCTGCCCTCCACCTAGGTATGCCCCCATCGCTCAGCCTTACCTTTTGCTGTCCCTCTCCCCCTTCGTCCCTTTATTCTTGGTGACACCCACCCCCAGGCCTCCAAGAGTACATGCCCCTGGTCCTGCAGTGTACCCTTAAGGTGTCCCTTGGAAGAGCTTCTCTTACTGGCTGCCCAGAGCTACCGCTCCATCGCTTCCCACCCGCTTGGTGCCACGTCACTTAAGTCTTTTCTCCTTCCTTACCCTTGTATGTAATGTTCCTTCCATACCCGCATCAAGCCTGCTGACTTTTCTCCCACCATCTCTGTAGCAGTCTCTCTATGACGTCCAGTGCCAATTGGATGACAGTAAACCTAACTGTCCCCGGGGGAGGGGACTGAGGCCTTTCAGTGCCTACTCTTTTCTCCTCCAAGAGCCACACTTTACAGTGACTTTCTGGAGAGAGAGCTCCGTCACTGATATATTTGCCAGTTTCCTACTGGCAAAGAGACAGCAAAGTGCCTTCTGATCGAACAGGTATAATATGCAAAGGTCCAGAGGATGGAAGAAGCTGGTTACTTTTGAGGAACTGAAAGACTAGAGAGCCAGATTCATGAGAAAGAGATGGACTGGGACTTCCCTGGTGGTCCAGTGGTTAAGACTTCACCTTCTAAGGCAGGCGGTGCAGGTTCGATCCCTGGTCAGGGAACTAAGATCCCACCTGCCTTGCGACCAAAAAACCAAAACATAAAGCAGAGCAATATTGTAAAAATTTTAATTAAGACTTTTAAAAAGGTCCACATCAAAAAAAAAAAAAAAATCCAAGGAGTAGGGCTGATTATCAGACTCAAGGATGCTTGAGAATCACCTGGAGAGTTTTAAAGCAAATGTTTCAGATCCTACCATGAGAGTCAGTGCTTAGAGGGCTGGTGGGCCCTGGAGTCTGCATTTTCCCCAAATATCCTCAGAGATTAGGGGACTCCCAGGCCACCCCTGGAGAAGCACTGGTCCAGCCCAGTTGTTTGACGCCCTGGCTGCACAATGGAATCGTTTTGGGAGATTTATAAGATGCTGGCGTTTACGCCCTGCCCTCTGAGGATCTGATATAATTGATCTGATGGGCAGGCAGCTGTATATTTAAAAGATGTCCAGATGGCTTTTATTGGCAGTCAAGTTTGAGGACTGATGGGCTACCGCATCTTTAAAAAGCAGAGAGACCAATAAAAAGGAGCAATGGTTAGAAACAGGGAGTGAGGGAAGGAAAGTGTTTTAAGGACAAACCCTGCTTTCTTCACAATTTAACCATCCAGCCAACAAGCATTTGCCTGTTTGGGTACCTACTAACAATCGTGGTGCCACAAGTCCCCAACTCAGTATTTGCAGCCAAAGCATCAGAACCTGGGATGGAGTTCTCTGCCTTCAAGCCTCAAATCTCCTTCTTCAGTGGCTCCCGAATGGCATCATCTTTCCTCCCCTTCAGAAACACAGGGGGCTGGTGTATCCAGCCCTTTGTGTAAATTATAAAACCTTCGCTCTGCATGAATAAACATGAGAGAGGGTGCGTGGAGGGAAAAAACATTTATCAATTATGTGTCTTCCAAACCTCCTAAGATTATGCAGCTTTAATGGCTGAATGATTTTGAAAGGAAAACTTGTAAATTGAGCTGCACCTGAACTCATGATAAAATGCCATGAAATTAATTGACTCTCTCAGTGATTACCTAACAGGACGCCTGAGCTGCATATCCAAATCCAGGCCAGGTTGGATCATGGTTGTTTTGTCGTCGTTCAGTCGTGTCCAACTCCTTACAACCCCATGGACTGTAGCCCTCCAGGCTCCTCTGTCTGTGGGATTCTCCAGGCAAGAATACTGGAGTGGGTGGCCATTCCCTACTCCAGAGACCTTCCTGACCCAGGTATCAAACCTGCACCTCTTTCATCTCCTGCATTGGCAGGTGGATTTTCTACCACTGAACCTCCAGGGAAGCCCCCAAAACAGAAGTTTACAGCTCTTGAAGAAACACTTGCTATATTATTTTTGCCATCTAGTGTTCCAAATTGACTCAAGAGTAAATATACAAATTAGCTGGGCCCCAGGGGGCATGATTCTTTGAAATCAATCCCCCAGGACCAGATTGGCTTCTGGGGCTGTGTCTCATCCTTTCTTTGGGAGCAGCAGAAGGTGAGGACAGTTGTCCCCAAGGTCACCATGACCTGGATAAAGCTCTGGGCAGAGAACACTTTGGCCCCTATCAGCTCCCTTCCTGACTTACCTTTTTCTTGATGAATGGGACATACTGAACACCCGTTTTGCCAGTCACTTTCAGATGAGATACCTCTGAATTCCCACAATAGTCCTCAGAGATAGCTTATCATTAACCTCATTTTTCTGAAGGGGAAACTGCACCTCTGAGAAGCTAAGAGATTTGTCTGTGAGCTAGGGTGGATGGAGTCCTCCTGATAAAGCTGTTGTGTTTTCACTCTCTCTCTCTTTCTGTCTGTCTCTCTTGCTCTTCATGCAATATATTTAAGAGTTAAGTCAGGAAATTTGAGGAATTTTGGCTGTACACAATTGTGTAACTACCACTATAATCAAAACACAGGATTTTCCCACTACTCCAAAAAGTTCTCGTGTACCTCGTCATAGGTTAATCACTTCCTTCCCAGTCTCAACACCTGGCAACAACTAACCTATTTTCTGTATCTGCAGTTTTGCCTTTTATGGTGTCATATAGATAGATGTCGGAGAAGGCAATGGCACCCCGCTCCAGTACTCTTGCCTGGAAAATCCCATGGACGGAGGAGCCTGGTAGGCTGCAGTCCACGGGGTTGCTAGAGTCGGACACGACTGAGCGACTTCACTTTCACTTTTCACTTTCATGCGTTGGAGAAGGAAACGGCAACCCACTCCAGTGTTCTTGCCTGGAGAATCCCAGGGATGGGGGAGCCTGGTGGGCTGCCATCTCTGGGGTCGCACAGGGTTGGACACGACTGAAGCGACTTAGCAGCAGCAGCAGCACAGATAGATGTCCAGGGCTTTCTCAGGTGGCGCTAGTGGTAAAGAACCCACCTGCCAATGCAGGAGACATAAGAGACCTGGGTTTGACCCCTGGGTCAGGAGGATCCCCTGGAGGAGGACATGGCAACTCATTCCAGTATTCCAACCCATTCCAGTAGCACCCATAGATGTCCAGAGTATATAAATACCTCCTACGAATCAGTGATAAGACAAACTATCCGATTAAAAATCTGGCAAACAATTGGAATGCACGTGCACACGCACACACACATATAATTATGGCCGATAAGCACAGAAAAGTTTCTCAACATTATCAGTCTTAGAAATTTAATTTAAAGCCCAAACTAGACACCACCGTGCACTTACTAGAATGGCTAAAATGAAAAAGGCTGCATCAAATAACAAGCGTAGAGACCAACTAGAACTCTGACACATGGTAGTTGTTATTGTTCAGTCACTCAGTCATGTCCGACTCTTTGAGACCCCATGGACTGTAGCCTGCAAGGCTCCTCTGTCCACAGGGATTCTCCAGGCAAGAATACTGGAGTGGGTTGCCATTTCCATCTCTAGGGGATCTTCCTGACCCAGGGATCAAACCCAGTTCTCCTGCATTGCAGAGGGATTCTTTACCACTGAGCCACCTGGGAAGTCCAATATATGGTTGGGGGCATGTAAAATGATACAACCATTGAAAAAAGACAGTGGAGTTTCTTGTAAAACTAAGCATCTCTGACCTAGCAGTTCCCTTCCCAAATATTTATGCAAGAGAAACAAAAACATTAGTCCATCAAAAAAGCTCTGTGCAGGTATATTCATAGCAACTCTATCCACAGTAGTCCCCAGCTGAAAACATCTCAGATGTTCATTAGTAGGAAAATGGATAAGCGGTGTTATATTACTCAGCAATAAATAGCAATGAATTGCTCGCATATGCAGCAACATGAAAGAATTTTTTAAATACCCTGAGTGAAGAAAGTTTAACCCAGAAGAGTACATGCCACGTGATGTAGACTGAATGTTTGTGTCCCTGCCCCCGACCTGCCCCTCATTTACTTGTTGAAACCTAAGCCCCAGTGTGATGGTATTTGGATGTGGGGGTCTTTAGGAGATTAAATCATGATGGTGGAGCCCCCATAAATGGGGTTAGTGCCCTTATAAAAGAGACCCCAGAGAGCTCTCCATCTTTCTTTCTGCCACAGAAGGATACAGCAAGAAGGGGGCCAGGAAGCAGATCCTCATCAGACATTGACTCTGTGCCTTGATCTTGGATTCCCACTCTCCAGAACTGTGAGAAAGTGTTTATTGTTTAAGCCACCTAGTCCATGGTATTTTCTTTTCAGTAGCCCAAAGAAACTAGGACAACATATGATTCTTTGAAGTTCTAGATCAGGCAAAATTAATCAGAGCAGCTATTGTTGGGGTGGGGGGTAGTAATTCATTGGAAGGAATATGCAAAATTTTTCTGAAGTCATGAAAATTTTCTATACTAGGCAGAAGTGTGGGTTACTCAAGGTATGTGTTTTTTGGAAGCTCTAACTATATAACTTAATATCTGTATTTCATTGTATGTACCCCAATTTTTAAAAGACATTGCCCACTGCTGTCTAGGACAGTTTATAATGGCTACTGGTCTGTAGGAGACAAAAAAGTAACTAGACCAGGAGTAAATAAGGCAGTGACTAAGTCATGTCACCTGACTGATTACTGGATCTTTGAAGGTCACAGTGTTACCATGGCATAGAGACTCTGAAAACCGCTGTGAGACCTTTGGAAGCCCAGGGGTTTCTTGAAGACTTGTGCAAAGCAGAGAGGAGTGAGCAAAGAGAAAGAAAGACAGAAAAAGAAAACAAAAGGCTTCCAAATGAGTTTAGAAACCCAGGTTCCAAAACACAGAAGAAATCAAATGCTAAGGGAGGCAGCCAATAAAACCAAAGTCCAGAGCATAAAATCATCCCCAATACAATTAAACTTCTGGAGCAGCCTGGCACAGACTTAAAGATAAGTATTCTGACGATTCTCAGCAAGAGCTCTGAAGAAACAGTATTCATAAAAAATCAAACAATAAAATATTTTTTATTAGCGTATAGTTGCTTTACATCGTTGAGTCAGTTTCTGCTGTACAGCAAAGTGAGTCAGCCACACACGTACATGTCGCCCCTCTTCCTTGGATTTCCTTCCCATTTTGGTCACCACGGAGCACGGAGTAGAGTTCCCTGAGCTATACAGTCTCATCAGTTACCTCATTACTTATCTACTTTATTTATCTGTTTCATACACAGTATCAATAGTGTGTATATGCCAACCCCAATCCATCCGTCCTATCCCTCCTTCCCCCTTGGTATCCATCCATTTGTACTGCATGTCTGTGTCTCTATTTCCGCTTTACAAGTAAGTTTATCTTTACCATTTTTCTAGATTCCACATATATGTTTTAATGTGTGACATTTTGTTTTCCTCTTTCTGTCTTACTTCACCCTGTATGACTCTAGGTTCATCCACATCTCTGCAAATGGCACAATTCCATTCCTTTTTATGGCTGAGTAATATTCTGTGATGTATATGTACATCACAGCTTCTTTATTCATTCCTCTGTTGATGGACATTTAGGTTGCTTCCATGACCTGGTTACTGAACAATAAAATATTTTAAGTGATACTTTAAAATGCAGATGTAAAAACAACATGGATAAATGTGAAAAAGAGCCAGTTGCAAAACTTGGAAAATACTTACAGAGCTATTGACATTTTTAAAAAACCCACCTCAATTGAGTATGAGTCTAAACAAGACACAGAGCATGGATTATTGTATTTGAAGATAATGCTAAGAAATGAACCCAGACCTCAGCATGCCAAGACAAAGATGATGGTTTTGGGGCTTCCTTGGTGGCTCAGCTGGTAAAGAATCTGCTTGCAATGCGGGAGAGCTAGGTTCAATCCCTGAGTTGGGAAGATCCCCTGGAGAAGGGAATGGCTACCCACTCCAGTAGTCTGGCCTGGAGAATTCCATGGACTGTATAGTCCACGGGGTCACAAAGAGTCAGACACAACTGAGCGACTTTCACGCTCACACACTTTAAAAGCATGAAAGGCCATGGATCTCCAAAGGGAGACACTATAACCGTCCATACACGTGCTTCTTCTCAGTCATACATTTGAAAAACTCCCCTTCGGTGTTTTCGCCTAGGTTGAAAATATTGAAAAAGACAAAAGCGAGTGAGGACCTCCTTAGTACTCCCAGGGGACCTCCCCCAGCATGGGCTGTGATCCAGGGATCAATACTCTATGGCTATGGTTCTTCAACAAAGCAGACACGTTTCCGCCACATTACGGTCTTTTGTGTTCTTGGCTCATCTCCCCTGAAGAGTTAAAGACTTTCTGGATAGTTTACACGGAGAATAACAACTCAGCGTACTTTCTCTTTGAGGGTGGAAATGGAAGTGAGGTCGATTGATCACAGAAACGAGAGGGAACAGGCCATTACAGTTTAACCAGTGTGTAAAGAAGGCTCTTGTGTAACCAGCTATCTGGACCCTTCTCTTCGGAGAGTTTGGTTTTATAGCGAGTTGCTGTGGGGATGAAGCTTTATAGCTTGGGAGTCCTTGTCGCCACCGTCCTGTTCTGTGGGGAGCATGCCTTCGCCTTTCAGAGGTAATCCGCTGGGCTCCTAGGTGGTGGTGGGTTGTTTTCCCCATTTGCTTGACCCTCTGGAATCTAGTCAGTGCCCTGGGCTAGGGAGCAAAACATTCGAGTCTGAAGGTCACCTCTTCCTGAAACTTTCCATATGTTGCTCTTCCAAATTGTAGACTTCAGTACAATAAGGCTCTCACTAGATCTAGGGTCTTTTTTTCTTTTCTGGCTCTAGTTTTATTACTGAGAAAACTCTGAATGATATGTATATTCAGCAGCTATGCAAATTAAAGAAATTGAGTCTTCTGATTTTTTTAAAGTATTTAACTACTTGTACCTTAACACTTCACATGATTTATATTTTTCTTGTCTCCACATATATGATGTGTTGACTGCGGATGATTTATTTATTTTCGTACATGGAACATGGGAGGGGAAGAGGGTAAAGTTATCGCACTGGAGGTCTGGGCTGTGCATGGGTGTTCAGCATGGAACACGAAAGGAAGAACAGGTGTGGCATAAGAACACATGTGTGAACATATCTAGTTCTTATTTTGCTTGGCAGAGTGATTCCCTTAGGACTTTCTACTATAAACCACTCAAAAGTACTCTAGCATATATAAACATGATGTAAATACTTCTGAGGCTATACACATTATTGTTATTAACTAGTCAGTTTTTAAGCTTTTCAAAATTGATATTATTTCCTTTGGAATTATCTTTTTAAATTTTTCATTTATTTTTTTAGTTGGTAGACAATTGCTTTACAATTTTGTGTTGTTCCTGCTATACAACAACAGGAATCAATCATAATTAAATATGTGTGTGTGTGTGTGTGTGTGTATCCCTGCCCTCCTCAGCCTCCCCCCTTCCCCTCAACACACCCCTCTAGGTCATCACAGAATGCCAGGCTGGGCTCCCTATGTTATTTAGCAACTTCCCACTATCTATCTTACACATAATAGTGTATATATGTTAATGATCGGAGAAGGCAATGGCTTAGCAGCAGCAGCAGCAGCATGTTAATGATATTCTCTCAATTCATCTGACCCTCACCTTCCCCTGCTGTGTCCGCTAAGTCTGTTCTCTGCTAGGTTCATCAGTACTGTTTTCTAGATTCCATATGCATGTGTTAACATACAATACTTGTTTCTTTCTTTCTGATTTACTTCACTCTGTATAAGAGGTTCTAGGTTCATCTGCTTCACTACAACTGACTCAAATCTGTCCCCTTTTATAACTGAGTAATACTCCATTATTTAAGTGTGCCACAACTTCTTTATCCATTCATCTGTCAATGGATATCTAGGTTGCTTCCGTATCTTGGCTACTGTAAATATCACTGCAATAAACATTGGGGTATATGTGTCTTTTAGAATTGTGGTTTTCTCAGGGTATATGCCCAGTAGTAGAATTGCTGGTGGAGAAAGCAATGGCACCCCACTCCAGTACTCTTGCCTGGAAAATCCCATGGACGGAGGAGCCTGGTAGGCTGCAGTCCATGGGGTCACTGAGGGTCCGATAGGACTGAGCGACTTCACTTTCGCTTTTCACTTTCATGCATTGGAGAAGGAAATGGCAACCCACTCCAGTGTTCTTGCCTGGAGAATCCCAGGGACGGGGAGCCTGGTGGGCTGCCCGTCTATGGGGTCGCACAGAGTTGGATACGACTGAGGCGACTTAGCAGCAGCAGCAGCAGAGTTGCTGAGTCATAGAGCAGGACACAACTGAACCGACTGAGCATGAACGTATAGTAGATCTATTCCTAGTTTTTAAAGAAATCTCCATAATGGCTGTATCAGTTTACATTCCTACCAACAATGCAAGACGGTCCCCTTTTCTTCACATCCTCTCCAGCATTTATTGTTTGTAGATTTTTTTTGATGATGCCCATTCTGATTGGTGTGAGGTGATACTTCATTATAGTTTTGATTTGCATTTCTCTATTAATGAGCAATGTTGAGCATCTTTTCATGTATTTATTGGCCATCTGTATGTCTTCTTTGGAGAAATGTCTGTTTAGGTCTTCTGCCCATTTTTCAATGGGGTTTATTTTTCTGATCACCAAGTGTCAAGTAACAAATTCCACCACCAAAGAAGGATTGTTAAGAAATTGACACAGAAGTCAAATTGCTAGGGTAATTGGTTCCTTATATCTCTATGTAGTATCAAGAAATGAGATGGCTATGATTTCTAAGGTTCTTGCTAGTTTGAATATTGAATTACTTGGGTAAAGGATATAGTTTATCCAGGTAATTGGATATTACTTGGGTAAAGGAGAGGGATAGAAGAACTGCTATCAACACATCCAACCTGGATACTGTAGGCAACGGCAGCATCATTCCCAGAGAGGGAAAGGGGAGGAAGTGCACGAGGATTTAGCTTCTGTGTTGTCCCAGGCACTAGGATAGGCCCTTGGGAATGTTATCCTGTTAAACCCCCCAAATCCTCCACTCCAGGGATAGTTTCCCTGACATTCTACAGAGGAGGAAAATAGGCCTCCTGGGAGAAGAACATTGGCCCCATATCAAGCAATAAAGGTACAGTTTGGACTCAATCCCATTTTTTCATCATTTCAACTCTTTTTACTGCATAGCACTGCCTCTAAAAATTACAGAAATTAGGAAGAGAGCCAATTTGAAGAGGTCAGATTTAGTCACAGTGAGACGGCACAGATGGCTGGTCTGGAAGGTAGCCTGGGAGATGGGCTAGTGTTGGGGGTCTACGGCAGCAGGTATGATGGTGACCTCAGGGCTTCTCAGGTGGCTCAGACAGTAAAGAATCTGCCTGAAATGAAGGAGACCTAGGTTCAATCTCTGAGTCAGGAAGATCCTCTGGAGAAGGGAATGGCAACCCACTCCAGGATTCCTGCCTGGAGAATCCCATGGACAGAGGAACCTGGTGGACTATAGTCCATGGGGAAAGAATGGACATGACTGAGTGACTAACCCTTTCACTTCACTTCACACTTTTAGCCCAGCCCAGCCCCGCCTAGGACAAGCATCATCACCGCTGGCTGTGGCAGAGTTTGGTGGGCTCACCTACAGACCCCCATCTGTAGCCTAGAGTGAACTTAACTCCTTGGTAAGACAGCCATTAGCAAGATATACCAAAGCTTGAGCATGTTTTTACAAAATGAGTAAGTTTATAATAGTTCAGTAGGACTAAATATTAAAGAAATACACTGAAAGAAAGTAGTAAATGAATGAGGAAAATTCCCTCATACATGGCTGTTCTTACTTTTTTTTTTTTTTTTTGCTTTGGTTTGGTCAGAAAATTTGTTCAGGTTTTCCTATAAGATGTTTTAAAAAAATCCAAACAAAGCTTATGGCCAACCATATACTTTAACATCTGATTGGTTGTTGGTCAGTCCCTAGGTTGTGTCTGACTCTGTAACCCCATGGACTGCAGCAAGCCAGCCTTCCCTGTCCTTCACCATCTCCCAGAGTTTGCTTAAACTCATGTCCATTGAGTCGGGAACGCCATCCATCCATCTCATCCTCTGTCATCCCCTTCTCCTCCTGCCTTCAATCTTTCCCAGCATCAGGGCCTTTTCCAATGAGTCGACTCTGCACACCAGGTGGCCAAAGTATTGGAGCTTCAGCATCAGTCCTTCCAGTGAATATTCAGGACTGATTTCCTTTAGGATTGACTGGTTTTATCCTCTTGCTGTCCAAGGGACTCTCAAGAGTGTGATTGATACTTATGCTTGAAAAGAGGGAAGAGACTATGACTATATCTTAATCAAATTATATTATATTGACAACACTTAATATTTTGTGCCTACCATGCAGGTTCCCAAGTATTGGGGGAGGGAGGAACTGCAGCTTTGTAGGCAGATGCGTATCTGATTCTTGGGTTCCATTCCTCCACTAGAAATGAAATCACAAATCTTGATTCTGAGTAAAAATAATTTTTTTTACCAAATGTTTCTGAGCATCACTCTTCCAGGAATTGTCTATTACTGAAGCTAAAAGAAAAATCTAATTTTATTCAGGGTGACAGACTTGGATGAATTATTTCTGGGGGTAAAATTTATAACACCTCCTAAAAAGAGCTAGAGGTCTGGCTTTTTTCTAAACCTGCTCTTTGTTATCGTTTTCTTGGCATGATCATTTTCCTAATAATGCTTAGTGTTCAGGCAATGTCTGAGTGGCTGATTTGTAGGTGTGTTTTGATAAATCTCATCAGTGAAATGCTCTGGAACGGAAACAAAAAAAGTTTTAAAGGCATAAATACCATATGCCAAAGAGAAAGGCAGCCAAAAAAAAAAAAAAAAGGTCTCCATATTCACTTGCTTTTAAAGGCCAAACACTATAAAGGGTAAAAATAAAATACTAGCAAGAATCTTGTAAACAGTCGTTAATTGCATTGTGTTCTGATTACCTAAGTGCAGGCAGTCAGCTGAGGCTATTTATCTGGAAAGAGGAAATGAAAAGAAGTAGGAAGAAAAGAAGGACAACGAATTGGAGAGTGAAGAAGGGTTGAGGATTAGAGGGCTTTTGAATTATTAATAGACGAGAGGAAGTGTTCCTTCTGTTGACTTCATATACTATCTGCCACCTGGAGACCAGCTTGTTCTCTTTCACTTAGCTCCCACTGATATATTATTTTCATCTTAGAGAACAGGGCACTAGTAGCTTTAAAATGCTGTAATGCAGAAAACAAAATTGCAGCCTTGGGCTATGTTCTGCTGTTCAGAGGCATCTCACCAGCTTTTTAAATTACAAAACAATCTTTCAGAGCTAAGGCAAGGGTGAACCATCCCTGTAAACCATACACAGGACAGACCTTGAGCAGCATAATCATATTCTTAGAGGGGACTCAGCAGTTCAGTTCAGTTCAATTCAGTCACTCCATGTGTCCGACTCTTTGCGACTCCATGGACTGCAGCACACCAGGCTTCCCTGTCCATCACCAACTCCCAGAGCCTGCTCAAACTCATGTCCATTGAGTCCGCGATGCCATCCAACCATCTCGTCCTCTGTCATCCCTTCTCCTCCTGCCTTCAATCTTTCCCAGCATCAGGGTCTCTTCCAAGGAGTCAGTTCTTCACATCAGGTGGCCAAGTATTGGAGTTTCAGCTTCAGCATCAGCCCTTCCAATGAATATTCAGGACTGATTTCCTTTAGGATGGACTGGTTGGATCTCCCTGAAGTCCAAGGGACTCTCAAGAGTCTTCTCCAACACCACAGTTCAAAAGCATCAATTCGTCAGCGCTCAGCTTTCTTTATAGTCCAACTCTCACATCCATACATGACTACTGGAAAAACCATAGCTTTGACTAGATGGACCTTCGTTGGCAAAGTAAAGTCTCTGCTTTGTAATATGCTATCTAGGTTGGTCATAGCTTTTCTTCCAGGGAGCAAGAGTCTTTTAATTTCATGGCTGCAGTCACCCTCTGCAGTGATTTTGGAGCCCCCCAAAATAAAGTCTGTTACTGTTTCCATTGTTTCCCCATCTATTTGCCATGAAAGGATGGGACTGGATGCCATGATCTTAGTTTTCTGAATGTTGAGCTTTAAGCCAACTTTTTCACTCTCCTCTTTCACTTTCATCAAGAGGCTCTTTAGTTCTTCTTCACTTTCTGCCTTAAGGGTGGTGTCATCTGCGTATCTGAGGTTATTGATATTTCTCCCAGCAATCTTGATTCCAGCTTGTGCTTCATCTAGCCCAGCATTTCGCGTGATGTACTCTGCATATAAGTTAAATAAGCAGGGTGACAATATACAGCCTTGAGGTACTCCTTTCCCAGTTTGGAACCAGTCTGTTGTTCCATGAACAGTTGAAAAAGCAGGAAATGTTGCCGAGGTATTAAAACTCAGGAGCTGGAAGGTTGAATTTCAACCTCAGGACTGCTACTTGTCATAAGCAATTTGAGTTGTCTTTGAGCCTTGGTTTAAAGTGACCTGCTGTTTCACTGTGCTTGTATTTTTCACTCTATTTTTGATGCAAGCCTTCCCCCACCACCAAATAATTATTGCTTAAATCCTGTAACTCTATCCCTTCAGAGATGTCATCAAAACATATCTTTATTTTTCATCTCCCATTCCCCCCAACATATTCTACACGGCAGAGTAACCTTTCCCTGCCCTTCCATGGAAAGTTAGAAAATTCTATGGCTTTTTAGCCCTCTCTTAATTATCGACTGGGAGATTTTTGCAGAAATGCACACCTATGGTGATTTTTCTTTTGGCCAGCCAAAAATTAATTCTGTTAATCTACTAACACTTTGCAGGTTATTACATTCAATAGTTATGCCTGACACACCTGTGGTGTCTAATTTTTGTGAAATATTGTCTTCAATCCACTCTTCCATAGAAGTAAAGGAGCATTCTTCAGCACTGTGAGCTTCATTTTCACTTTCTTTATCAGAATCAGTCACTAAGGTTTTTTGTCTTTTTGTGGTCTAATATTCACATTGTCTGAATCAGAACTATCTTCTGAAGAATTATCATCTTCATTAGTATACATGTTGCTTGGACAATCAGAGAAAGGATATGCATAAAATTCACCAAAAAATTCTTCTTCACTTAAAATTTCACAATGTGTCATTTTTGAAATTTTTTCACTTATAATATACACTGTGTGTGTTATTGGCTCAGTCATGTCTGACTTTTTGCAACCCCATGGACTGAAGTGCACCAGGCTTCTCTGTCCATGGGATTTTCCAGGCAAGAATACTGGAGTGGATTCCCATTTCCTTCTCCGGGGGATCTTCCCGACGCAGGGATCAAACCCTTGTCTGCTGCACTGCAGGTAGATTCTTTACCATCTGAGCCACCAGGGATACAAGGTTGGAACAAAAACCTAACATAGCAAAATGTGAATGGGAACAATAATCCTAAATTCTGTAATGAACCCTTGATTAATCTCCAGCTCTAACACCTTCGCATGGTGATGTTAATTGTATCACCCTCTACAGGTAAAGTTACCTGTTTCTAGTCAGTTGTGATTCCATCTTCAATTCTAAGAATCTCGCTTTTACCTCCAGATTCTTGCCACTGTAAGATCTCGCCACTCCTTTAGGTTGGCACTATTGGATGGCATCTGAGCAAAAACTGCATCCCATGAAGTGATTTTTCTTTGGATTTTATTTACCAACCTGGACCCTTTTGGCTCAGCAGTAAAGAATCCACCTGCAGTGCAGGAGATGCAGGAGATGTGGGTTCGATCCCTGGGTCTGGAAGATCCCCTGGAGGAGAGCATGGTAACCCACTCCAATATTCTTACGTGGAGAATCCCATGGACAGAGCAGCCTGGAGGGCTATGGTCCATGGGGTCAGAAAGAGTAGGACATGATTGAAGCAACTGAGCACGCACACATAGACAACTGGAGGCCAGCCTTTGCAGGTTTAGCTTTTCTCAGATTTAGCTTTCTCAGGCACCAGTCCTTCTGTCTATAAATTTGAGGGCTGGCCCATCATCCTCCCTAGTAGGCTGAGTTGAAGGAAGTAACACCCCCAAACTTTATCCCTTTGGGAGAGTGGGAATTGAGAGAATCGCAGCAACTTGTTGCAAAGAATGTCAACTTAAAAATAAATGCACAATGTGAGAGTCTCGAGTTAAGTTTTTTGGGGGGCACAATGAGGACTGCAGCCCAGGAAAGCTCCAGAGAGCTCTGAGAGAGAGCTCTGAGAGAGCACCCCAGAGAGCTCTGAGAAACTGCTCCAAATAAGTGGGGTGGGGGGTGGGGGGTGGAGTTCAGTGTATCTGTGATTTTTGGTGAAGTGGAAATACATGCAATCAGGCACATATTTTTTCCAGATTTCTGCTGGTTTTGTGAAGCCTTTGCTAGTCATGAGGAGCAGCTGTTGCCTGTTGCCATGAAAGATTTTGATGCTTTTTTAGATATGAGGAGATACAAGAACTGGGCTCTTAAATCTGGTCTGGAGAACGTCTAACCATCTGAAGACCTGTCCTGACCATTTTTCCAGTTTGCCTCGTTTCTCCTCTCCACCCTGAACTCCCTTGGCAGGGGTTGAAGGTCAGCAGCACCTGATTTCATGCTTATAGAAATAGATGGCAAGCACCCTTGGCAAGTGCCAATTTGTAGTTGACAGAACTATTTTCACAAATCCTCCTCCTCTCTCCCCTATGACCACTTTTCCTGGTCTCTAAGTAAGGGGGCACAGAGCCAGGAAATGGATTTTCAAAAATGGAAGGCTCGACATAAGGTGCTCTCATTACTAAATGAGACGAAAGGCCCCCATCTTGAAGTCTGGCTGAACAGGAAGTCTGGCTGGGTCAGGAAGCTCTTTCCCTGCTCTGGTTCCTGTTGCCAATGATGAACCTGAGTTTGATGCAAGCAAGACAGACCTTTATTCAATGGTCAGAGGATGGAGAAAGAGAACTCAAACTCCAAAGGTACTTTCTCTCTCAAGGGAGGGGAGTACGGGAATTTAAGGGTTAAGAGGCAGCCTGGTCATTAGGGCTCAAGGAAGTGGGCGGAGAATTCCCTGGGTGGAGAATTCCCTGGGTGGAGAATTCCAGTGCCAGCCCTCGTGCAATCTAATACTCCTTTGAACCCAGCAAGAATTGTGCCAGCAGAGTACAAAGACCCCCTTCCAGCGGAGATCTAAGCATGGTGATGAAGCAAAGTTAACTCCAGGACTTTATCTGCGTGGGCGTGTTCTTGTGGTCAAGTCAGAGCTAGTTGGAAGTGGTTGACCCTTGTATGTCTCAAAACACAGCTGCAAAGCACCTCTGCCAAACTCCAGTACTTCTGAAACAAACTCAGAGAGAAATCAAGGCCAGGACAGCCTTTAGCCTATTTTGCCCTCTATCTAGGATCTGGCCTGTTCAGTCTGGTTTTGTTGTGGGCCTTCCTAGCGTCCTGTTGACAAAACCCAGGTAGGCTGTCTGGTTAAGACCAGTTTCTGTGCCTGGGGCCTGGGCTACATAGCATCTGACTGACCCCATCTCATTATTTGATTCTGCTGCATTGCCCTTTGGTCAAACTGGAGATAGGAAGAGTCCAGCTCACCACAATTGGAACTTGAATGTATTGTTATATTAGTGATATTATGGTAATTACATATTAATGGATGGTGTTACATATTAATGGTAAATTTATACCCCCATCATTGTACTCCTCCACATTTTTTATTTTTCCTTTTGTTGACTCATTTTAGTACTTTCTTGTCCCTTAATACATTTAAAAATGCCCAAGCATCTTATCTTCTAGTCAACACAAAATTTCCTTTACATGGAACTGCAATTCAACCTCTGTTCGAATAATGAAGAGCTCGTTGTTTTGTAAGGCATTGTATTGCATTGTTAGGTTAACTTGTAAGGAATTTCATTTTAAAATTTAGAAGTAAATTCTAAAAGTATAATGATTTAATTATACAAATCCTCACATCCTGTTTTTAATTGAAGTATAGTTGATTTTACAATATTGTGTTAATTTTGGATGTATAGCAAAGTGATTCAGTTATACATTACATATTTTTCAGATTCCTAGTTTATAGGTTATGACAAGACATTGGATATAGTTCTCTGTGCTATGCACTAAATCCTTGTTGTTTATTTGTTTTATATGCAGCAGTGTGTATCTGTTTATTCCATACTCCTAATTTATCCCTCCTCCCACCTGTCCCCCTTTGGTAACCATAAGGGACGGTTAAAAAAGGGAAAACAAAACCCCCTTTGTTTTCCGTCTGTGAGTCTGTTTCTGCTTTGCAAATAAATTCATTTGCGTTATTTTTTAGATTCCACATATAAGTGATATCATATTCCCTGTCTGACTTATTTCACTCAGTATGATAATCTCTATGTCAATCCATGTTGGTGTAAATGGCAATATTTCATTCTTTCTGTACTACTGAGTAATATTCCTTTGTGTGTGTATGTTGTTTGTTGTTTAGTCGCTAAGTCGTGTTGGACTCTTTGAGACGGCATGGACTATAGCCCGCCAGGCACCTCTGGCTATGTGATTTCCCAGGCAAGAATACTGGAATAGGTTGCCGTTACTTCCTCCAGGGGATCTTCCCAACCCAGAGACTGAACCCACATCTCCTGTGTCTCCTGCATTGGCAGGCAGATTCTTTACTGCTGAGCCACCAGGGAGGGAAGCCAGTGTGTGTGTGTGTGTGTGTGTGTGTGTGTGTGTGTGTGTGTGTGTATCACATGTTCTTTATCTATCTGGTGATGCACACTTAGGTTGCTTCCATATCTTAGCTTAGTGCTGCTATGAACATTGTAATACATATATCTCTTTTCAAATTAGACTTTTCATCTTTTCCGGTTATATGCATAGGAGTGGAAATCTTGAATCATATAATACTTCTATTTTTAGTTTGTAAAAGAACTTCCATACTATTTTCCTTCATGGCTGCACCAATTTACATTCCCACCAAGAGTGCAGGAGGGTTCCCTTTTCTCCATACCTTCTCCAGCATTTGTTTATAGACTTTACCATGAGAGCCATCGGACAGGTGTGAAGTGATGACTCACTGTAGTTTTGCTTTTCATTTTTTAAATAATGAGCAATGCTGAGTGTTGAAGAAAAATTAATCTCTTTGATCTAAGAAAGAAACAAAAAATTTTATTTGAGCCAAGTTGAGTATTATAACCTAGGAAGAGCATCTCAGAGAGCTTGGAGGATGGTCCATCTGTTAGAAGTTAAGGCACGGTTATATTAAATATAAGTTTCTTTTGAGATAGAGGGTTGACTATTAAATGACATATTACTGACAGTTTACAAAATCCAGATCTATGCATCATCGTGACCCTTATAAGATCAAGAAGGAGTGTTATCTTTTAAGGAGTTGTCTTACTGATGTTAGGAGTATGTTGCTCTTTAGACAGGCATGTCTCCTGATTGGGGATAATTCAGATGAAAGGTATGGGGGAGAGAGGAGGCCAAAGAACAGAGAAAATTTTTATGTTTAAATTTTTCCTGTCCTGCCATAAAAAATTAATTTTATTTCACCTGAGTATCTTTTCCTGTGCCTGTTGGCCATCTGTATGTCTCCTTTGGAGAAATGTCGATTCAGGTCTTCTGCTCACTTTTTGATTGGGTTGTTTGGTTTTTTTAATATCAAGCTATATGAGCTGTTTGTATGTTTTATAAATTAACCCCTTGTCTGTTGCTATTTTTGCATGTATTTTCTCCTAGTCGGTAGGGTGTCTTTTCATCTTTTCATATAGTATTGTCTGCAGTCTGAGAGGATTGTGCCTCCAGCTTTGTTCTTTTTCCTCAGGACATATCCCTACTTTTTTATGAAAGTGAAAGTTGCTGAGTCATGTCCGACTCTTTGTGACCCCATGGACTATACAGTCCATGAAATTCTCCAGGCCAGAATACTGGAGTGGGTAGCCGTTCCCTTCTCCAGGGGATCTTCCCAACCAGGAATCGAACCAAGGCCTCCAGCATTGCAGGCGGATTTTTTACCAGCTGAGCAACAAGGGAAGCCCACTTCTTTATACTTCACTTCAAAAGAAATCTTTGATTTGGTCACTTTTTTGTTCAAACTTCCAAAATGGTACCCAGGATTTAAGACCTTCAGTGATCAGATCCTAGGCTGCCCATTTATCCTGGTTATATTTCCTGGTATATCCCAACGTGCGCCCCATATTCCTGCCCTCCTGGGTCACATGCCGTTTCTTGAACTCTGATTTTGTTTCCACTTACGCATCAGCACTTAACACCATTTCATCTCCAGTTCACTTGCCAAAATTCCATCTGTCTTAGTGTTAGGCCATTCACTGCCCATTCACCAGTCAAATCCTACCTATTTCAAAAGTCCAGCTCAGAATGTCTCCATCCTCTGACTACCCCAGGCAACAGTAACTTCGGATGTTACATTCTTATAGCAGAGTATTGATACCATTTGTATAGCAATTTTTCATGTTTTATCTCACACAGTAGGCATTTGTACTTCTGTGGGTTAGTTTCCCCAGGAAGCAGGCTCTGAGATAGAGATTAGCGTGTAGGGAATTTACTGGAATAGGATCTCAGGGGCAACATGTGTGGAGGAATAAAGGAAGGAGATACGAGCTGAGGAGGAATTGAACTGTGATGCAGTCTTAACAAGGGCCTCAGCTGTGCCTTCATGACAGATTCTTAAAGACATCAACCGTAAAGATGTCAGGATGGTTGGTCTAATGAGAACCTACTGTGTAACACAGGGAACTACTCAGTGGTCTCTGGTGACCTACATGGAAAGGAAATCCAAAAAAAAAGAGGGGTATATGTGTACATAATAGCTGATTCACTTTGCTGTACAGGAGAAAATAACACAGTATTGTAAAGCAAATAGACTCCAATAAGAAAAGGAAAAAAAAAAACACAACCCACCTCCGCATGCTTAACTATTCCTCTTTCCCAGTGGGCAGAGTGACCTGAGTAAACAGCCATAGCTTTCTTTCGGAAAGGACTGAGGAAGCACGTTCTCTCTACCACAGCAGGTCTTTCTTTGTGGGGAACCTGACTCCTCCCTCAGGCAAGAGATCCTGGGCTAAGAAGTGGCCAAGGCCTGGGAGCTGGACAGTGGATTGAGCGTTTTGACTAGATCAACTGTCCTTAGCCACTGACACCCTCCCTGACTTCTTTCGACTGTAAAGATTGAGCAATACCTTTGTTGGCTGCCCTCTTTCTTGCCCCTAAGAACTCTGTGTTCTCTTAACTAATTCCAGTTTTCTGAGGGTCATGTCCCTCTGGGTACCACTCTGACCTTGCTGCTTTTTATAATAATTGTGTCGATCGTGTTACATCCGGTTAAGCACTGCCACCTGGCTTTAAAGCAAAGCAATCTCATCATCCCCGTTGCTATCAGGACTTCTCTCTGTAGTGTCATCTCTGACCATCAGCCTTCAGCGTCTACTCCTACCTCCCCCGACTGGTTTCCAAACTAATACCTAGGGTTAAGTCATGACAGATCTGGGTGTCCAAGTGCTGAGTGTGTTAATAAGAGAAAAGATCTCTGTCCCTAAAGGGCTGCATTTGCCCATGATACTAGATTTGACATTCTAGTTAGAGCCTTGGGAGGTGGTGCTAACGTGACCAGGATGACTCTTGGAAGCTTGGAGAAAATAATGGCCTGCTCTAAGTGAACCAGGAATGTCAGAACTATTGTGGCAGATGTTGAAAAGGGGGATCAAAATGTTCCTAGGGCATGGGACTTCCCTGGTGGTCCAGCAGCTAGGACTCCGTGTTCCCAATGTAAGGGGGCCCGGGTTCCATCCCTGGTCAGGAAACTAGATCCCACGTGCCATAACTAAAGATCCGGCATGCCGCATTGAAGGCTGAAGATCCCATGTGCTGCAGCAAAGACTCAGTGCAGCCAAATAAATAAATACTAAAAAAAATTCCAAGGGCAGGATATGCCAGAATAAAAGTACTATGGAAGGCTAGGAAAGTCACCAGTAACTATGTTCCAGTGATGAGCCAGAGACATTTGAAAACAATAAAGAATGTGCTTGTGAGAGGGCCACCAGCATTGTTAAGAAGCTTGGTAGTGTTTTTTTTCACAGCCAGAGTAACTTTTTTAATGTGGTTTCCCCCTGATTAAAAAATAAAGAGTTCTTTTTGGTTAGAGAAGTAAACAATATGGAAAATTATACAATTAGGAAGAAAAACACTGAAATTTCATCACCCTGAGAAGATATCACATTCTGGTGATTGTTCTTTCATGCATTTCTCTATACATTTATGTGAAAGCAAAAGTCACTCAAAAAGTCATGTCCGACTCTTTGCGACCCCATGGACTGTACAGTCCATGGAATTCTCCAAGCCAGAATATTGGAGTTCCCTTCTCCAGGGGACCTTCCCAACCCGGGGATGGAACGCAGGTCTTCTGCATTGCGGGTGGATTCTTTACCAGCTGAGCCATCAGGGAAGCCCAAGAATACTGGTGTGGGTAGCCTATCCCTTCTCCAGCAGATCTTCCCAACCCAAGAAAGGGTCAAACCAGGGTCTCCTGCATTGCAGGTGGATTCCTTACCAGCTGAGCTACCAGGATAACTGTGTACAATTTCACATTAGTTGAGTATCATCTCTCATGTGGAAGTATGGAGACCTTTCTTTTAATAACAATCTTTATTTGCTCCCTCTACTTACCTACCCAGTCCAATGATGGTGGTCATTCCCCACCATCCAAATCAACGTTAACAACGGGCTGTCCATTTGTTTAGAACTTTTCTCCTGTTTTCAACACTTAATAATTTTCTTTTTGCTTTCCAACTTATTATTTTACAAAAATGGGATAATATTTAATACAATTCTCCACTTATTTCTTTCTTCGGTCTCTTAATAAATAACGTAAATCTCCCTTAGGTTAACTGTTCTATTTATTTAATTTAATTTATTTATTTGGCCATGCCATGGAGCATGCAGGATCTTAGTTCCCCTACCAGGAATTGAACCTGTGCCCCCTGCATTGGGAATGCAGAGTCTTAACCACTGGACTATCAGGGAAATCCCTTAAGTTAACTATTTTAAATTGACTCTTTCTTAATAACAGCAACAAAACATTCTAGAATGTGGAGACACCACCAACATTTAAAAATTCACTTACTGATAAGTGCTTGTGTGGTTTCTGGACTTCCCAGGTGGCACAAGTAGTAAAGAATCCACCTGCCAAAGCAGAAGACTCAAGAGACGCAGGTTCAATCCCTGGGTCGATAAGATGCCCCTGGAGTAGAAAATGGCAACCCACTCCAGTATTCTTGCCTGGAAAATTCCATGCACAGAGGAACTGGTGGGCTACAGTTAATGGGGTCTCAAAGGGTTGCACATGATGGAGCACTCATATATGTGGTTCCCAGTTATTGTTACTATGAATCATCCTGCAACACATATCCTTGGACATACACCCTTAATCACTGGTTGAAGAGTTTATGCTTAAATTGTACCAATAATTGACACAAAACCTCTGAATTTATTGTTTCTGTGAGCTCCTCTTTATCTCTTTTGATAATCAAGTCTCCATAGATTTATTTCTAGAATTTAGAATCCTTTAATCAGGCTTTTCAAAATAAACCATCCTCCACCCTGTTGTCAAAATTAGTCTTACAAATCACATGTCACATGATATCAGTTTCCTAACTCCTAATTGCCTACAAGATAAAGGCTAAATTTCTCACTGTGCATTGGAAAACTTCTCTAGGGGAGAATGAACGTCAGTTTCCAAATTCACTTCTGTTTGGCTACCATTATTCTCTTGCCCTAAACACTTAAATCCTACACTTGGCAAGAATAAACATCTTTCCATCTCCCAAACAATGCCCTCTTGTCTTCTGCCAGCCTGCCTTTCAACTGCTAACTTACCCAGTTGCCTCTTCCATGGAGCCTTTCCTAATAGTGACAAGCAGAAGTTATCGTAACCTTTTGAGCTTCTAGAGTTCCTGATACACGTTTTTGTTTTAATTTTTAATTAAAATTTTATCTGAAATATTTTTAGAGTTACAGAAAGGTTGCAAAGATATTAGAGAGTTTTTGTATATACTGCACCAAGTTTCACCTAATGTTAGCATTTTATATCATCATGGTATTATTTGTCAAAACTTGGAAACCAACATGGGTACTCTACTATTAACTAAACTGCATGCTTTATTTAGATTTCACCAGTTTCTCCACTGTTCTGTTCCAGGACCCCATACAGGAAATTGTGTTTCATCATGTTTTATATGTTCAATTTCTTGAGTGCATTGTTTTACATGTGTGTGTATATGTATGCACACATATATATTAGTTTTCAGGTAGGAGGAAGGGTAAACTTGGTTCCTATTTCTCCACCTAGAGTGAAGCAAAATCTAGCTTATTTAAAAATCTATGGTGAGATACTCTTTTATTTCAATATTTTGTTTCCTTTTCGTAATTACCTGGAATCCCTTCCCTATATAATTTATCTTATTTTCATTTTTTACATAACCTCAAAATCCTGTGTGTGTTTTTCTCCCAGGGGCCAGGTTTTATCTGCTCTTCCTAGAACCTCCAGGCAAGTTCAAATTCTGCAGAATGTTACTACAACATACAAGGTAATTTCTCCATCATTTATCTTCATATTTCGTATCTTCGTATTAAGTTTATGAAAGAATGGTGTGCCCTGTTTTCGCCTATGTGTTGTCTGACTTGTATATATACAGTTGGTATATACCCCTCTTCTTGTAATTTTCTCTTCTTTCCCCTAATCACTTGATTCCCCAAATAACACTTTGTTCATTTGTGCTATTAACTTTACAGCCAGTTAAAATAATAGTGACTTGTGATTGAAAGTGCAAACTCACAAAGATGCTACAATAACAGAAGTCAATAGATGTTATAGCAAACACCGTCTTCCAACAACACAAGAGAAGACTCTACACATGGACATCACCAGATGGTCAACACCAAAATCAGATTGATTATATTCTTTGCAGCCAAAGATGGAGAAGCTCTATACAGTCAGAAAAAACAAGACCAGGAGCTGACTGTGGCTCAGATCATGAGTTCCTTATGGCCAAATTCAGACTTAAACTGAAGAAAGTGGGAAAAACCACTAGACCATTCAAGTATGACCTAAATCAAATCCCTTATGACTATACAGTGGAAGTGAGAAATAGATTTAAGAGACTAGATCTGATAGACAGAGTGTCTGATGAACTATGGACAGAGGTTTGTGACATTGTACAGCAGATAGGGATCAAGACCATCCCCAAGAAAAAGAAATGCAAAAAAGCAAAATGGCTGTCTGGGGAGGCCTTACAAATAGCTATGAAAAGAAGAGAAGTGAAAAGCAAAGGAGAAAAGGAAAGGTATACCCATCTGAATGCAGAGTTCCAAAGAATAGCAAGGAGAGATAAGAAAGCCTTCCTCAATGATCAGTGCAAAGAAATAGAGGAAATCTACAATGGGACAGACTAGAGATCTCTTCAAGAAAATTAGAGATACCAAGGGAACATTTCATGCAAAGATGGGCTCAATAAAGGACAGAAATGGTAGGGACCTGACAGAAGCAGAAGATATCAAGAAGAGGTGGCAAAAATATACAGAAGAACTGTACAAAAAAGAGCTTCATGACCAAGATAATCACGATGGTGTGTCACCTAGAGCTAGACATCCTGGAATGTGAAGTCAAGTGGGCCTTAGGAAGCATCACTACAAACAAAGCTAGTGGAGGTGATGGAATTCCAGTTGAGCTATTTCAAATCCTGAAAGATGATGCTGTGAATGTGCTGCACTCAATATGTCAGCAAATTTGGAAAACTCAGCAGTGGCCACAGGACTGGAAAAGGTCAGTTTTCATTCCAATCCCAAAGAAAGGCAATGCCAAAGAATGCTCAAACTACCACACAATTGTACTCATCTCACACGCTAGTAAAGTAATGCTCAAAATTCTCCAAGCCAGGCTTCAGCAACACATGAACTGTGAACTTCCAGATGTTCAAGCTGGTTTTAGAAAAGGCAGAGGAACCAGAGATCAAATTGCCAACATCTGCTGGATCATCAAAAAAGCAAGAGAGTTCCAGAAAGACATCTATTTCTGCTTTATTGACTATGCCAAAACCTTTGACTGTGTGGATCACAATAAACTATGGAAAATTCTGAAACAGATGGGAATACCAGACCACCTGACCTGTCTCTTGAGAAACCTGTAGGCAGGTCAGGAAGCAACAGTTAGAACTGGACATGGAACAACAGACTGGCTCCAAATAAGAAAAGGAGTACGTCAAGGCTGTATATTGTCACCCTGCTTATTTAACTTATATGCAGAGTACATCATGAGAAACGCTGGGCTGGAAGAAGCACAAGCTGGAATCAAGATTGCTGGGAGAAATATCAATAACCTCAGATATGCAGAAGACACCACCCTTATAGTAGAAAGTGAAGAGGAACTAAAGAGCCTCTTGATGAAAGTGAAAGTGGAGAGTGAAAAAGTTGGCTTAAAGCTCAACATTCAGAAAACGAAGATCATGGCATCTGGTCCCATCACTTCATGGGAAATAGATGGGGAAACAGTGGAAACGGTGGCTGGCTTTATTTTATGGGCTCCAGAATCACTGCAGATGGTGACTGCAGCCATAAAATTAAAAGACTCTTGCTCCCTGGAAGAAAAGCTATGACCAACCTAGACAGCATATTACAAAGCAGAGACATTACTTTGCCAATGAAGGTCCATCTAGTCAAAGCTATGGTTTTTCCAGTAGTCATGTATGGATGTGAGAGTTGGACTATAAAGAAAGCTGAGCACTGACGAATTGATGCTTTTGAACTGTGGTGTTGGAGAAGACTCTTGAAAGTCCCTTGGACTGCAAGGACATCCAACCAGTCCATCCTAAAGGAATTCAGTCCTGAATATTCATCGGAAGGACAGATGCTGAAGCTGAAATCCCAATACTTTGGCCACCTGATGTGAAGAGCTGACTCCTTGGAAAAGACCCTGATGCTGGGAAGGATTGAAGGCAGGAGGAGAAGGGGACAACAGAGGATGAGATGGTTGGATGGCATCGCCGACTCAATGGACATGAGTTTGAGTAAACTCCAGGAGTTGGTGATTGACAGGGAGGCCTAGTGTGGTGTGGTCCATGGGGTGACAAAGAGTCAGACATGACTGAGCGACTGAACTGAACTAAACTGAATAGGTGTTTGTTTTAAAAATTTAGCTAAAGTGTAAGCATAAAAACACAGAAGAAAACTGGCTAACATTTTCATGCCTGGAACTGAACTCCCCTGAATGTAGAAAACTGTTAAGAATTACAAAATATCATGATAAAAAAAATTGCTGGCTCCATGGATATCGGGCTAAGGTTTTCTGAGAAGATTAGAGATATAAGAGACTTGTTATGGGGTCTGCTTGTGAAGGATGAAGAAGGAGCTGGAGATGGCGGGGAGCACCCGCAGACCATTGAGCAGCCGCCACTGTGCAAAAAGGAGGGTCATGCCTGGACAACCTCTAGACTGCAAGACAATCCCAATGAAAGTTTGACTGGACCACGTAAGTCCTTAAGACAAAGTCAACTGCAAGAGGAAACCCTAATCTGGCAGGAATGGGCCTGCGAAAATATGCCTGCAGTATGCCATCATTGACTGGCTGCAGCCCTGGAGCCGTGCAACCTCAGCCTGTAGGGGATATAGACGGACAGCAGCACACAGGGTCAGAGAACTAGGCATTTCCCAGCAGAAGAGCGGCCGCTGTGTTTCCACAGCCACCACACTGCAGGCAGAGGAAGCACTGCCAGAGGAAGCATCACAGATTCAGCATTTAGGTCTTGTTTGGCGACTATTTGGCCTGTGATTTTTAGACGACTTAGCTTTGAGCCTTAATTTCTTCATCTGAACAATCAAAATAATAACTGCTGCCTAGATTATGGCAAAGAATTAGTAAAAAGATCATAGGCAATGGGTGTGAAAGTGCTTTGAAAAAGCACAGTAAAGCCAGAAAAAACAAAAAAACAAAAAACTCAAAACTGTAAATATTATGGAAAGGTTTTGCCCAAAGGCCGCAATTAGATTAAAGGAAAGAAACACCAATGTGATGTTAGAATCAAGGATATGGGATTTTTATTAAAGAAAAGCGCCATTAATCAACTTTCTTTCCAGACCAACTTTCATTTCTCTTTAAACATCTGACATACACCTCCAGTCCTACAGTTGGACTCTAAATATTCGTGCGTTCATTTATCAGTTCATTGCCTCAGCAAATATTTATTGAGTACCTAGTAAATGCCAGGGCCTCATTAGCCACTGGGGTTACAGAATAAAACAAGCCCCGTACAGAATAAATGTTTACACTACCACATGTGTGAATGGGATTGGTGACTGTGAGTGGACCAGTGACCAGAAATTATTTTTTCATTTCCTTTATAGATACTCTTTTATGGCATTAGCTACAGATGAGAACCATGTGAAAAACTGTCTTTATCAATTTTCCTTCTTGAAACTGCAGATTGTTCTCTGGCAGCCAGTAGCAGCTGAATATATTGTGAAGGGATACGAAGTCCATTTTTTTGTGAATGCATCTGATGTAAGCAATGTGAAAGCCCATTTAAATGCGAGCAGAATTCCATTCAGGTAGGCTTAATTCCATATTTATTGAGTAACTATTATAAGCACTAGGAAATGGAAACCTGCTCCAGAATTCTTGCCTGAAAAATTCCATGGACAGAGGAGGCTGGTGGGCTACAGTCCATGGAGTCACCAAGAGTCAGACACGACTAGCACCTGAGCATACAGACATTATAAGCACCTGTGATGCATTTGGGGCTTCCCAGGGGGCACAGTGGTAAAGAAACCTGCCAATGCAAGAGACTCAGGTTTGACTGCTGGATCAGGACGATCCCCTGACACAGGAAATGGCACCCCACTCCAGTATTCTTGCCTGGAAAATTCCATGGACTGAGGAGCCTGGTGGGCTACAGTTCGTGGGGCTGCAAAGAGTTGGACATGACTGAGCAACTGAGCACACACACACGCAACACACACCGTGCATTTGCTAGTGGATGGTCTCATTGCTTCCTAGAAAAATGTATACTTACATTAAGCATGCCACATGGAAATCTCTGGAATGGACTTGTGATGAAGCCCAAGAGGCTGGCTCCATGACCTTGAACGAGTGGTTTACTGCTCAAGACCTTGGTCCCTTGTCTGAAATGGACTGTTAGACTCAGTGATCTGTGGAGCCTCTTATGGTTTCTCCCAGTTCCTTCTTAAAATTCCTCTACTCTGTTCCTGGACTTAGGAAGCAAAATGTCATTCACTTTAGTAGGCTTTGTGATATCACTTAAAAAAGCAGCTGCTAAAGGGAATTTTGCTTCAAGAGGTCAGCAAGCATTCTGGAATGTCTGGCTCTAAACTAAAATATGCATTAGGTATGCTTTCTGTTCAAAGCCCATGCCTTCTTCCTTTTAGAGTCTCCTGTCCATATCTCCTTTCGCATCCATTACCCAAGCATCAGTGTTTTCCTGCTGCCCTAGCACTTCCTGGATGCCAAGCAATTTTTGGATAACGTATTATGATTATTATAATAACATGTTATTAGTATCTGATGCCTTTCAGGAAAGGTACTGAGCTTTTCTATACATTGTATCTTTTAACCCTTATTAAACCCTGTGAGGTAGATACTATCCTCACTGTGTGTAAGAAAAAATGTTTCAGATTTACAAAGGAATTTCTCAAGGTCAACCAGCTAGAATGTGGCACATCCAGGACTCTAACTCAGAACTTTCTGATGTCAAAGTCTTGGCTTTTACCTGTTGGTCTAAACAAAAGTCTGAGCCACCAGGGAAGCCCCTGGAGAAGGGAATGGCTACTCACTCCCCTATTCTTGGCTGGAGAATTCCATGCAAGAGAATTCCTCTTCCATGGAGTCACAAAGAGTTGGACACGACTGAACAACTAACTCTAAATAAAAGTACAGAAAGCTTTATTAGAATGGCAGCTAACTTTTTCTTGTTCATTCCAGGTGACAGAATGGCTCAATTTTGTCTTAGTTAAAATGTTTGTGCCTAAGTTAACTGTGTGACCCCTTGCAAGAGGAATTAAATGAGATCACTTTCCTATACCTTCCTTATTCCTGTGTTCATTTAAAAGGCATTAATAAGTCACCATCAAGAAATGTTGATAATGTTGGAGAAAGGGTCAGGTTTTGAAGGCCCTGAAAGCATACTCTACAGGAGCCACTGTCTCTCCAGCGCCCATGCGGCTCTATGCAGAGGGCTTGTGAATTTCAGCCCGTCATGCTAGTGGTGTTTTCACCTTGAGCTTGCTAGATTTCTTAGTGACTTTCCCCCACACTTGCCTGTTGTGTCTGCGATGGGCCACGAGGGAAAATTAGAGCCCTGTTTGGAAACCAGCTCATACTCTTGTTTCATCACCCAGGGTCCTGATGGAAAATGTGGAAGATCTTATCCGGCAGCAGACTTCCAATGACACCATCAGCCCCCGGGCATCCTCCTCCTACTATGAACAGTATCACTCACTAAATGAGGTAAGTTGT
The DNA here is from genome assembly GCF_003369695.1 of Bos indicus x Bos taurus. Classification (NCBI taxonomy): domain Eukaryota; kingdom Metazoa; phylum Chordata; class Mammalia; order Artiodactyla; family Bovidae; genus Bos; species Bos indicus x Bos taurus. The sequence goes on along the minus strand of NC_040087.1, from coordinate 15,985,586 downwards.
CAACGTTTCTCTCCAAACTGCCTGTTTTTATTGAATGAGCATTGCCATTTCAGCCATGGGAAATTATTAGAGAATCATAATTAGTGGAAGAGGGTGAAAAAAAATCACTATTAGATTGATTATACAGAGGTAATTGGTCCTTTTGTAGACATCTTGCCTGGAAAGATTGCATCATATTTTGGACTTTGCCCCTCTAAGCAGGCTATTTGTCCATAGCTAAGAATATCTCTGATTGTCAGGAGTAACACTACATTCTAAGGAACAACAGAAAATTAAAAAATAAGACCTTTTTATTGAAACTGCCACACACACAAAAAATAGCACTCCAGCCATTATCCTAAATGAATTCTTACCGAATAACTGCCACATTATCTCACTGAATTAAAGGAATTTATTCACTTATATTTAGGATGCAAAAGTGTTTAAGTGTATTTTATTCTTTTCAGAAGGAACCTGTTTAAAATACTAATAGTAATAGTAATGATTATGATGATGCCTGTATTTTAATATTTAAGAAATTGGTTTCTTTTCCTCTTAGTACTTACGGGTTCCAATTTTCCTAGAGGAAACCTAAGCTTGATACCATGTTCAGTTGACCTCAATAAGCTTTCACATCATACTTTAAGAGCCATTTCCCCATATTTGTTCCCTTAAAGGCTAAACCCCTTTCTTTTCAATATAATACTCTCCAAGTAGTATAAAATCCCTTGATACCTTTTATTCTTTCATAGGAGTACTGCTATATTCCTTAATAGAAGTTGTGTTTTTTTTTTTTTTTATCATTTTTGGCTAGGCGCCCAGAAACTGTTAAGAACCATATCCATACTTTTGTGACATCTAACATTTAAATAATAAGCATCAATTTTCTATTTAATCTTCAAACCCATCTGTTCTTTTCCAGTTAGTTAAACCAGAACTCAGTCTTCCCTAGTGGCACAGATGGTAAAGAATCTGCCTTCAATGCAGGAGAACTGGGTTCAATCCCTGGGTCGAGAAGATCCCCTGGAGAAGGGAATGGCTACCCACTCCAGTTTTCTTGCCTGGAGAATTCCAGAGACAGAGGAGCTGTCAGGCTACAGTCCATGGGGTCGCAAAGAGTCGGACATGACTGAGTGACTAACACTTTCTTTCAAACCAGAGATCAGCAGGCTTCTAGGACTGATGTGCCGGGCTGGTGGACGGGGATCTTAACATTTCAGCCCTCTCCTTTCTCTCTCCTACCTTGACTTTGTCTGTTCCACCTAAACTATCTCCATCCAGCCGCCTACATCAGCCCTGCATGAGTAACCTTGAGGCCTGGAGTTGAGAGGTTGGGTAGGCAGGATTGACAAGTGGAGAAGGTGACAGTGTCACTGCTGTGTTGGGTTTGGTGGGAAGAACGAGATGCCTTAAACAGAAGTATTTAAAATATGTTGCTGGGTTTTTCCTGGCAGACCAGGAAAAATTCCTTGCGTTAAGTGCCAAGGGCCTAGGTTCAATCCATGGTCAGGGAATTAAGATCCCACAAGCTGTGTAGTGCAGCCTAACTAAATAAACAAAGGATTTGAACATTTAAAAAGAGTATTTTTGGGGGTATATTTTAAGTATTTTGTTCAAAGAGGTTATTTTTTTTTTCTTATCCTCTCCCCAGGAAAGAGTTGGAAAGACATGGGAGGAAAACAGTATTAGTTAGCCACAGTAGTAGTAGTGTTAGTCACTCAGTCTTGTTCGACTCTTTGTAACCCATGGACTGTAGCCCGCTAGGCTCCTCCATCCATGGGATTCTCTAGGCAAGAATACTGGAGTGGGTTGTCATTCCCTTCTCCAGGGCAACTTCTTGACCCAAGGATTGAGCCTGGGTCTCCTGCGTTGCAGGCAGATTCTTTACCACCTGAGCTACAGTCTGTTGTAACAAAGTGCCATTTATTGAGTGGCTTAGACAACAGAAATTTATTCTCTCACAGTTCTGGAGGTTGGAAGTCCAAGAACAAGGTGTCAGGAGAGCTGGTTTGTTCTGAGACATCTCTCCTTGGCTTGTGGATGGCCACCTCCTCACATGGCCTTTTCTTAGTGTGCGCACATCCCTGAAGTCTCGCTGACCATTGTAGTCTCCACTTCCTATTAGAATCCCAGTCGGGTTGGGTTGGGGCCCACACTGACACTTCAGTGCAACTTAATTACCACTTTAAAGGCCCTGTCTCCAAATACAGTCATGTTCTAAGGTATTGGGGATTAATATACACATTTGAGGGGGAACACAATTCATTTCATCACAATGACATTTCAGAAAACAGTTTGGATATCTTCATCCTTCCCATCCTGAATCTTTTCTAAGAGGTTTGTAGCAATTGCGGCAATCTTTCTCCCCCAAATTCTGCCTTTCTTCCCCTTCAGCTCTGCTCTTCAGTCCACATTCATGTTCACTTGGAGAGCAAAAGGGGTTTCTTTTGTCATTGACTCTCACTAGGAAATTTTAAGTAAGCTACAGTAGGGGAGAAAAACAAATGACCAAAAAACACGTCTTAAAACAAATGGCAAAAGAAGAGCATTATTCAAAGGATGTAACCTTGATTATTGCAGATTAGATTTAAAGTTTTCTATAAAGCTGCCTTACTATAATTAATATAATACAGCCTCCCTTGTTGGAGGAAATCTACTGAACTATCAGTGCTGTAACACAAAATAGGTGGATGGAGCAGTTCTCTTAGATGTGTGCGTGCCTTAGAAGAGTAGCACAGTAAACAGAGGAAATCACAGATGGTTAAATTTTCAACACCACAGACACTGACAGCATTGGTACTTGGCAGCAGGTAGACCTTCCAGAAGCATCTTAATTCCTCACACAGAACAACCCATCACACATACCACTCGCCCTAGTTACGCTCCTGTAAGAAGACCCAAGGATAAATGGTACTCCTCTTCCCTTCAGCTAGGACTGCTATTTGAAATTACCTTCAGCAAATTTCCTAGAAACGAGGCCAAGGGTTGGTTATTTCCATTACAAAAGGTGTAAACATTTTTAAATGGCCCCTGAGAAGTTGGTCTACTTTAAAACATGATCAGGCTCCACCACTCAACACCTGCTTTGAAGTGGGGGCTAGCCTAAAGTCAGGACTAGAAATTTATTTGTTTGTTTCCTTCTACTATAATCTTGTCAGAATCGCAAACCACTAGACTTCCACCTAGGAGAGAGTTTTAGAATCAAACTCCTTCCCTGGATAGAAGAGATTCTTTTTTCCTCCAGACTGTTCTCCCCTTTGCTTCTCATCATTTCACACCCCTTGTTGTGAGTCCACAAGTCTCCACTGGGAAAAAAAGGCAGCTCCATTTATCCTGTGCAAAGACAGTGCCCGGGGCTTCCTTAGGTTACCCTTGAAAAGTGAATATTTTTTTTAAAATCTCATATAAAAATGAACTCTTGAATGGTAAATAGGATTTCATACACAGAGGTGAGGATTCGACATTATCAGCCTTTAAAAATAACTTAAGGAGTTATCCTTTAAAGATGATATTTCCCTACTTTGTCGTAAGTTTCTTAGTACATTTCCACTTTCCCTAAACCTTGATACTTCTCAAAAGTTTAATTTTATTGATTTTCCTAAGCAGCAGAAGAAACACTCTGCCTCAAGTGTTTTAGTTCCTCTTTATCTCCACAAAATTTTTTCTAGAGGGATAACCCTTCCTGGAAGAATTTGTCTGTTTCCTTTGTCAGGGAAATGCTTTGAACTTGCTCTGTGACCACTGGTTTCTGCTTTGATAGATCTATTCTTGGATAGAAGTTATGACTGAGCGGTATCCTGATATGGTTGAAAAAATCCACATTGGATCCTCATACGAGAAGTACCCACTTTATGTTTTAAAGGTATGGGAAGAGTCATTGATTTTTCAACTTTGGGGAGGTATTAATTCTCCAGTGGTGCTTGTTAGTACTTGGATTTTCTTTTGAGTTCTGGAAATATGTGTATTACAAATGATCCTCAACTTTAATATCCAGATCTTCAGTGATTGGTGATTACCTTTAAATTGTTTTCCTTTGCTACTACAGTGTTGACCTAAGAGTAGTAACCTCAGTTTTAGAATCTACTCTGTGACATAGGTAAGTCATTTAACCTTTCTGGGTTTCAATGCCTACCTTCATAAAACAAGGAGAGTGGTCTGGATTATCTTTCAAGTCCTCTTTTATTTATACCACCACAACCACCACCCTCAGCACCACCACTGACTGACTGACTTAGGCCAAAAAAAAGGAAAGGGATCTGTTTTGAATAAACATTGACATTACTATAGTTTTTAGAACCAAAGGAGTTGAACAACAGGAACTAGGAAAGAATAGGAACCAGAGCAATGCTGGGATTCTTGGCAGTAGGGCTGATATGACCGTTTCTGCTTCAGTTACCATCTGTTTGGTTATTTATTCTCAGCTGAACAAACTGGTCTTAGTAAAGTCAGTGAATTGGGCCACAGGAAGAATATTGGGAACCATGAAACCAAACTGATTTCTGCCTGTTCATTTCTAATTCTGCAGTTCTGTTGCTATTTTTAAAACCACTCTTTCTCCTAAAAAAAAAAAAAAAAAATTAAAAAGAAGGTCTGAAAAAATTTAATTATTGGAGAAATACATTTGATTTAGTAAAATTTCATTCACACATGGTTTCCTCACATGTTCTAAACTGTGAGAGGTGAGGCTCTTTGATTGTCCAAAGATAAGATTTGGAGTCAGGATTTCTGGGTTTTAATCTGTTCTGACAAGAGCTTGCAGTACAAAGTCAGACCCTAGGCAACATTGGGTTCTCTTGGCAGCTGAGTTAGTCTACTGGGCTGGATCCATGTAATCATGGCATACCCACCTATGACATTTACTTTTTGCCCTGTTGTATGTACTGTTTGGAACTTGTGTTTCTGGGACCTGATATACATGTTGGAAAACCATGCTTCCTGCAAGCTTTAGTCCCAGTCTCAATCAAGGATGTGCACATCATGGGAGTCCCTAGGGTTCCTCAGTGTCAGAATGGGTACCAAGAGAATTTGCTCAGCCACAGTTAAACAGAAGGTCGAATAAAGCAACTAGTCAAAACAACTCAGGATTGTCTTTTAAGTTGAGGAGATTAAATCAGTTGGGAAATTCTCTTTGTACAATTTGATCCTTTGTGGCCAAAGCTTTCCACACTTGCCTTTTTGTTGCACATCAGTAACTTCAGGTTTGTTAAGAAGAAAACTCCCTGAGTGGTATAGATGGCAATTTAAAAATGGAACCCTCTCTTTTTCTTGCTTTGGAATTCCAACCCCACATATTTCTTTGATTTTGCAACACTCTTCTCCCTTCCCTCCATACTCTAAAATTGTGTAATATTTAAAAGTAGATGAATGATGATTCATTTTATATAGAGGTGTTTGTGAGAATTCTTCTAAAGTCATCAAAGGCTATCATTGAAGACAAGTTGGTAGTTCTTATTCCAGAAAGTTGGCGGCTTACACTAGTACCCTACATGGTAAATCAGAATAAGGTCTCTGTCCCCAGACCTGTTGATAATAAATTGATGTCAAGTTAGATGTGTGTTTATTTTTGTGTGAAATAAGGAAATGATCTACACGTTAAATAAAAGTGTGCACCCTGGGAAAATGGTGAGGGAGTCCAAGGTTGTCTTAGGCACCACTAACTTCCCTCTCCCAAGCCTTTCTTTGTGCCCACTTCCCACAGAGAGCTGCTCACCCAACACAGGCTCATTTTATTCTAACTGCAGTGTGAAGATATGGCCTGAAGCACTAGTTCTCGGGTCTCTACTTCTGCAATTTCTCAGGTAGCTCTGGTATCATCGGGTATTTGTTTAGGAATGAAAAGAATTTTAAATCAAGAATTCTCCAAGGAATGAACAGAATAGGGCGTATTTCATAGATTTGCTAAAAGGATGAAATCGAAGCTCTATTATTCAGGAAGTTACTATCCTAAAGCTGCTTCTTACTTGTTTTTTGGTTTTCTCTGAGCAGGTTTCTAAAAAAGAACAAAGGGCCAAAAATGCCATGTGGATTGACTGTGGAATCCACGCCAGAGAGTGGATCTCTCCTGCTTTCTGCTTGTGGTTCGTAGGCTCTGTAAGTATTCACATTCTCTGAAAGCCCAGAGCTTCTCAGGATGTGGCCTCAGACCACATGCAGTAGATTCAACTGGCCTGTTTATTAGATGCGTTTTCCTAGGTCACCTCCTAGAATTCTCAGCTTGAAATCTCTGGGGGTGAGACTTGGGAATCTACAATGATCTCATGCTTCTTAGGTGACTTTCATGCGTATTGAGAACCATGAATTTAAGCATTTTTTAAATTACCCTAAAGATTATCTGTCTTATCTTTTCTACATTTCCAGCTGGTACTAAACACTGGCTTCCCCAGTGGCTCAGATGGTAAAGGATCTGCCTGAAATGTGAGAGACCTGGGTTCGATCCCTGGGTTGGGAAGGTCCCCTGGAGAAGGGCATGGCAACCCACTCCAGTATTCTTGCCTGGAGAATCCTCGTGGACAGTGGAGCCTGGTGAGTTACAGTCCATGGGGTCACAAAGAGTTGGACACGACTGAGTGATTAAGCACACAAACACTGGAGGGCTTCCCCGGTGGCTAATATGGTAAAAGAATTGGCCTGTAATGCAGGAGACCTGGGTTTGATCCCTCGGTTGAGAAGATCACCTGGAGAAGAGAATGTCTGCTCACTTCAGTATTCTTGCCCAAAGAATTCCATGGACAGAGAGAGCCTGGGAGGGTACAGTCCATGGGGTCGCAATGAGTTGGACATGACTGAGTAACTAACACACTTTTCAAACACTGCAACATAATTAAGAAATAGTATCAGGAAATGGCAACCCACTCCAGTATTCTTGCCTGGAAAATCCCATGGACAGAGGAGCCTGGAAGGATACAGTCCATGGGGTTGCAAAGAGTTGGATGTGACTGAGCGACTGAGCATACACACCTGCAGTTGTAATACATTTACTAACTAAAAGAAAGAACTGAAGCAATTGTCTAAATTGAGTCCCAATTAATTTTTTTCTTTTGCTTTGAATTATCCAGGTATCTTTTGCCATATTCTGCTCTTAGAAATTGAACATAAAGTACCCCATTGCAGAGCAGATTATATTTTTTTTCCATATATCGTAGTAGGTACTTTTGTCCCTAAAGAAGGCCTTGTAATCAAAAAAATCCATGTATGAGACAAAGAGTATGTCATAATAGTAAAAATTATAATGACTGTAAATCTATATAACAAATGAAAACAGTAAAAGTCACTTTTCTGTTCCCTATAACTATATTTTTTTGGCCCACTTAATCAGTGCTCAACATCCGCTTCCTGCATTGGAAATTTAAATTAATGCTGCAGGTTTAAACTGAAATACAACTCTGGGGTCCAGAGAGGACTTAAACAGTACCTACTATTGGGTTAAATAGGTTCTTACCATTGGATAAGGTCTAAATTATTCATCCACACACTAAGACTTGGATAGCTCTTTGTTGTATTTTTAATGGTCATGAGCATGATAGCTTATTTCAGAATCTTCCATTCAAAATGTCTTATATGCTTTTATGTACAGATTTATTCTTTGTCGAATGGTTATTGGTTAACTTGTTGGCAGGCATTGTTATTCTTGTCTAGGATTATAAGAAAGACAAAGCTTCAGTGTCCCCCAGGCAAAGAGAGCTGCGTGATCATCTGTCACAGGATGGGAATTAGTCAAGCCTTTATCTCCTGCCCTCTAATTGCTCACTCGCTCTTGTGCTCTCTCCTCTGCCACCCTTGCTCCTCATCTTTATTCTTGTTTTTTGCTTTTTTAACTGCAAGACAGTGGTTTCAGTTATATTACTTATCTTTCTGGTGAACCATTCCATCAACGAACATTTATGTGTTGTCTTTGTATGTCAGACATTATTTCTGTAGCGATCATCCTCACTGAGTGATTCATTCACTAGATATAGAACCATAACTGTAAATATATTTATAGATTACTGTGAAAACTCATCAGAAAACATATGCTTGGAGAGCCCCGTGATACACAGATTAAATTCATAGTAAAGAATTAGATTCATGAACATGTTCAACTTGGTTGAAAATGTTATTTTTAAAAATCGTGTCTTTCAACACAGTTAAAATACACCAAGTCAGAATTTTAAGGCTTATAGAGAGAGATTACATGACTTCAGGATCATGATTAAATATCTAGATGGCATACTTTTGAAGTATAAATAACTGGATAAATGGCAGATATGAAAATATTTTTATAAATAACAACATCATTCACAAAGTTAATTAAGAATATTGATTTCGCCCTGGTAGCTCAGATGGTAAAGCATCTGCCTACAATGCAGGAGACCTGGGTTCAATCCCTGGGTCGGGAAGATCCCCTGGAGAAGGAAATGGCAACCCACTCCAGTACCTTTGCCTGGAAAATTCCATGGATGGAGGAGCCTGGTAGGCTTCAGTCCATGGGATTGCAAAGATTTGGACACGACTGAGCAACTTCACTGGTTCACTATCCCTCCTTGTTTTATATTTTATTTATTTTAGGTAGGATTTTTTCAGCGAAATATATGACTTTAACCATTTGGTTTTTATTTATTTAAAAATATTTTGATTATGTATTTATTTGGCTGTGTTGGGTCTTAGTTGCTGCACTTGGAATCTTAAGTTTTGGTGTGCAGGATTTTTTTTTTTTTTTCTTTTCAGTTGTGGCAGGTCAACTCTTAGTTGCAGCATGTGGAATCTAGTTTCCTAGCCAGGGATCAAACCTGGGCCCCCTACATTTAAAGTGTAGAGTCTTGGTTGGTGGACAACTAGGGAAGCCCCTCCAACCACTTTTTCTTATTGAAGCATAGTTGGTTTACAATGTTGTGTTAGTTTCAGGTACACAGAAAAGTGAATCAGTTTTATATACTTTTTTTCAGATTATTTTCCCTTATAGATTATTAGAAAATATTGAGTATAGTTTCCTGTGCTATACAGTAGATCTTTGTTATCTATTTTATATATAGTAGTGTTTAGAGAAGGCAATGGTACTCCACTCCAGTACTCTTGCCTGGAAAATCCCATGGATGGAGGAGCCTGGTAGTCTGCAGTCCACGGGGTCGCTAAGAGTCGGACACAACTGAGCGACTTCACTTTCACTTTTCACTTTCATGCATTGGAGAAGGAAATGGCAACCCACGCCAGTGTTCTTGCCTGGAGAATCCCAGGGACGGGGAAGCCTGGTGGGCTGCCATCTATGGGGTTGTACAGAGTCGGACACGACTGAAGAGACTTAGCAGCAGCAGCAGCAGCAGCAGCAGTGTGTATATGTTAATCCCAAACTGCTAATTTGTTCCTCCCCCACTTCCCCTTTGGTAACCATTAGTTTATTTTCTATGTCTCTGTATGTAACCCTACCTTTAATCCCCACATGCCTGAAGGAAACACAGGTTGCCCCATTACCAAGTTCCCTTGGCCAATCAGAAAAATACCCCAGGTCCTGAGGATCCTGAAACGTTACCTGACTAATCCATTCAGGTCATCCTTCCACTGGGGCCCACATCTCCACTTACAGGCGTTAAGAAGTCTCCTCATTGCAGTTTCTCTCTACTCTCCCTTTCCTCATCCGTTCCTCTGAGGTCCTGGTTTCATTCTGTTGTTGCTCCACAGATTGTCACCGATTCCCACTTGCTCTGGACTGTCATCTTCTTTAATCAAAGACCTGAAGAGGCTCTCCATCAGTCCAGATGGTGCCTTTGTGCATAATCAAAAGGGGGCATGCACTGCTGAAACAATCAGCTCCCCATATGCCAAAAAAAAAAAAAAAGAATCTGGACTCCTATCTCACACCATATGCAAATATTGACTAAAAGTGGATCAGACACCTAAGTTTAAAAGCTACAATTACAAAAATCTTAGAAGAAAATTTAGAAGTAGTGAATCTTTGTAATTTTGGATTAGGCAACGAACTATTAGATCTGACACCAAGAGCATAGCAACCAAAGAAAAAAGAGATAAATGAGACTCTATCAAAATTTGGGAGAATGGCATAAAAACCTTTCTGCTTTTCAAAGGACACTATCCAGAAAGCTAAAAGACAACTCACAAAATGGGAGAAAATCTTTGCAAATTATAGATGATGAGGGACTCATATCCAAAATATATAAATAAATTTAACAAATAAACAATGCAAAGATAAATAATCTAGTTTTTAAATGGGCAAAATATCTGAAAAGACAATTCTCAGAGAAGATATACAAATAGTCAATAAGCATATGAAAAGATGCTCAACAGCATTAGTCATTAGGGAAATGTGAGTCAAAACCACAGAGATACATACCACTTCCTACCCAATGAAGTGAAGTGAAGTAAAAGTCGCTCAGTTGTGTCCAACTCTTTGCGACTTCATGGACCATACAGTCCATGGAATTCTCCAGGCCAGAATACTGGAGTGGGTAGCTGTTCCCTTCTCCAGGGGATCTTCCCAACCCACGGATTGAACCCAGGCCTCCTCCATTGCAGGCGGATTCTTTACCAGCTGAGCCACAAGGGAAGCCCTCCTACCCAATAGGATGACAAAAATTTTTAAATAGCAAATAACAAATATTGGTAAGAGTGTGGAAAAACTGGAACTCTTATCCATTGCTGTTGGGATCATAAAATGGTGCAACCATGTTAGAAAACAGTTTGACAGTTCCTCGAAAGTTTGAGCATAGAGTTTCCATTTGACCCAGCAATTCCGCTCAGGTATATAGCCAAGAGACTTGAACACATATGTTTACAAATGTTCATAGCAACAGTATTCATAAGTCCCAAACTGGAAACAGGGACTTCCCTGGCAGTCCAGTGCTTAAGAGTCCATGCTTCTAAAGCAGGGGGCACCATTCAATCCCTGGTTGGGGAAATAAGATCCCATATGCTGCATGCTGCAGCCAAAAAATTGAAAAAAAAAAAAGTGGAAACAATCCAAATGTCCATCAGCTTATGAGTGGACAAATAAAATGTGGCATATCCTTATAATGGAATACCATTCAGCAACGAGAAGGAATGAAGTACTGATTCAGGCTATAACATGGATGAATCTTGAAAACATTTTGCTAAGTGATAGAAGTCAGACAGAAAAGGCCATATATTTGATTATTCCACTTACATGAAAGGTCTAGAATGGGCAAATGCACAGAGACAGAAAGTTGATTAATGGTTGCCAGAGGCTGGGGGAAGAGAAGGGAGAAAGGGGTAACTCCTAAGGGAGTTTTTTGTATTGATGGGGATTGTGAGAGCTGGACCATAAAGAAGGCAGAATGCCAGAGAATTGATGATTTAGAACTGTGGTGCTGGAGAAGACTCCTGAAAGTCCCTCGGACAGCAAGGAGATCAAACCAGTCAATCTTAAGGGAGATCAACCCTGAATATTCACTGGAAGGACTGATGCTGAAGCTGAAGTTCCGGTATTTTGGTCATCTGATGCGGACAGAGTACTCACTGGAAAAATCCCTAATGCTGGGAAAGATTGAGGGCAGAAGGAGAAGAGGGCATCAGAGGATGAGATGGCTGGACAGCATCACCGATGTAATGATCATGAACTTGGGCAAACTCTGGTAGATGGTGAGGGACAGGGAGGTCTGGCGTGCTGCCTTCCATGGGGTCACAGAGTCGGACACGACTGGGTGACCGAACAACAGCAACATTGATGGGGGTGGTGATGAAATTATCGTATAATTGGACAGCGGTGATGGTTGCTTAATTCTGTGAAATATAAAACCTGCTGAACTATGCACTTTAAAATGCTGAATTTTCCGGTATATGAATAATGTCTCAATAAATTGTTAAAAAATAATAGGTCCCCCTTCCTCTGGGATTCCAGCTGCAGCCCCACATGATGCTGTATTTCAGCTCTCACTCACCCTTTCTGTTTGGAGCCCTGCTTATTAAACAAATTTCCGGGCTAATATTTGATCTTCTCTCAGAGACTAACTTTTTGCTGAAAGACTTCCATCCAACCATTGCTAAAGTAGGAAGGAAATAAGGAGAATGAAAAAGACAAAGAAACTGACCATGACATACCTATTAAAAGTCCAGCAATCGCTGTAGAAATAAAAATGATACTTTCTCATTTTAAAGAAAATAAGATCTCCCAATTTTTTTCTGATAATGAATGCGACATTATTATTGAAAAAAATGACTCTAACATAAATTTACTGATTTATAGCATAAAAATGATTTCACTAGTTGCTCAACTACTTAAAGTATTACTTCTTTCGTTCTATAAAATTGCTTCCTTTTCATTAAGCTTTTCTTTCTGACCTATAGTGGGCCAAAAATTAACTTGTACTTTTTCTTTCCTTTCTCCCATATTTAGTAAGCGGTTCAGTTCAGTTCAGTTCAGTTACTCAGTCGTGTTCGACTCCTTGCGACCTGATGAATCTCAGCATGCCAGGCCTCCCTATCCATCACCATCTCCCGGAGTTCACTCAAACTCACATCCATCGAGTTGGTGATGCCATCCAGCCATCTCATCCTCTGTAGGCCCCTTCTCCTCCTGCCCCCAATCCCTCCCAGCATCAGAGTCTTTTCCAATGAGTCAACTCTTAGCATGAGGTGGAGTTTCAGCTTTAGCATCATTCCTTGCAAATAACACCCAGGATTGATCTCCTTCAGAATGGACTGGTTGGATCTCCTTGCAGTCCAAGGGACTCTCAAGAGTCCTCTCCAACACCACAGTTCAAAAGCATCAATTCTTCTGTGCTCAGCCTTCTTCACAGTCCAACTCTCACATCCATTACATGACCACTGGAAAAACCACAGCCTTGACTAGACGGACCTTTGTTGGCAAAGTAATGTCTCTGCTTTTCAATATGCTATCTAGGTTGGTTATAACTTTTCTTCCAAGGAGTAAGTGTCTTTTAAATTTATGGCTGCAATCACCATCTGCAGTGATTTTTGAGCCCAAGAAAATAAAGTCTGACACTGTTTCCCCATCTATTTCCCATGAAGTGATGGGACCAGATGCCATGATCTTCGTTTTCTGAATGTTGAGCTTTAAGCCAACTTTTTCACTCTCCTCTTTGACTTTCATCAAGAGGCTTTTTAGTTCCTCTTCACTTTCTGCCATAAGGGTGGTGTCATCTGCATATCTGAGGTTATTAATATTTCTCCCATATCTGAGGTTATTAATATTTCTCCCTGGAATCTTGATTCCAGCTTGTGCTTCTTCCAGTCCAGCGTTTCTCATGATGTACTCTGCATATAAGTTAAATAAGTAGGGTGACAATATACAGCCTTGACATACTCCTTTCCCTATTTGGAACCAGTCTGTTGTTCCATGTCCAGTTCTAACTGTTGCTTCCTGACCTGCATACAAATTTCTCAAGAGGCAGGTCAGGTGGTCTGGTATTCCCATCTCTTTCAGAATTTTCCATAGTTTATTGTGATCCACACAGTCAAAGTCTTTGGCGTAGTCAATAAAACAGAAATAGATGTTTTTTTGGAACTCTCTTGCTTTTTAGATGATTACCTATGGCAAATAATTTAAATTTGACTATTATGGTTGTTCTAGGGAGATAAGGATATAGTATTTTAAATATTTAAAGAAAAATGGTAACATTTAGCTATAGCAAATGTAAGATTTAGAAGACATTTTTCTTGGATATTAGCCCCTTATTGATCATATCATTTGCAAATATTTTCTCACATTCAGTAGGTTGTCTTCTTATTTTGTTGATGGTTTCCTTTGTGGGTGTATGTGAACCTGTATTATACACCTGTAACTTATATAAAATTGTACAGCAAATATACTTCAATTTTTTAAAAAGACATTTTTCTTCTATCAATAATGAAAAATGTTTCTTAACAAACTCTTTTGAGTAAGTTTAAATCAGCAAAAAATTGTGAACTAATTCACGAATTTAAATGTAGCAATGTAACCACAAATGAAGAATTCATGCCAAAGCTTTGTTGTTGTTTAGTCACTAAGTTGTGTTCGACTCTTTTGGGACCCCATGGACTGTAGCCCACCAGGCTCTTCTGTCCATGTGATTTCCCAGGCAAGAATACTAAAGTAGGCTGCCATACCCTTCTCCAGGGGATCTTCTCAGCCCAGTCATCTAACGCTCCTGCGTCTCCTGCATTAGCCATGCAGGTTCTTTACCTCTAAGTCACCAGATGAAGTCATTTAACTACCTGAAATTTGTCTTTGTGGTTCTCCTGCATCTATAGTCAGTCATTTGGGGATTAATTTCTTAGTCACTGGAATGTGGATGTCCTTGGATCATGTGAAAATATGCGACCCTAGCTGGGTATGAATCTAAAGCACAGAAGAGCAGTGTCAGATAATGTCTGATAGGAAACTCATAGTCAGTACCTAGGAAAAGCTACCACCTACTTTAAAGCCAAATGACTGAATGCTTGGGAAATACACTCAATTCTAGCAAACATTTAGCTCACGACTTATAAGATAATGCAGAAAATATTATCTAGACATGTCTGGGAATGAGACAAGGTTAGTTTAAGTGGTGACTGATGCAGATTATTATAAAAAGAGTAGAAATATATCTAGGTTTTGTTTCCTTAAATCTTTGTGGTGGGCTTTATGTATTAATAAAGAATTCTGTTTCTTGAAGGAAGTTTTAGAAAACATATAGTTCTGTCTTCTGACTCCATTAAATAGGAGGACCAGTTGTCCCATGTCCAGGACATTCACCATCACTTGTCAGAGTAGTCGGAAAAGGCAATGGCACCCCACTCCAGTGCTCTTGCCTGGAAAATCCCATGGACAGAGGAGCCTGGTAGGCTGCAGTCCATGGGGTCGCTAAGAGTCGGACACGACTGAGTGACTTAGTAGTAGTAGTAGTCAGCATAGTACCCTAAGTCTAGACTTTTCAAGGAATTAATACTCTTCCTGAAAGTTAAATGTGCAAATCTAAATGTCAAATTAAAAAAAAAAACAAACCATAGACCAAGTTTAGTGGATGTTAGCTAGATGGATATTAACTAGACTTATTGCGGTGATTCCTTCACTATATATACAAATATTGAATCATTAGGTAATACACCTGAACCTAATATAGTTGACCCTTAAACATGCAGTGGTTAGGCGCACCCACCCTCCATACACTCAAAAATCCTCACATAAGTTTATGTGTGTTTATAAGTAGACCCTCCATCTGTGCACAGTTCTGCCTATGTGAATTCAATGAACTGCAGATCGTGTAGTTCTCTAGTACTTAATATTGAAAAAAATGTCTACAAGTGGACCCACACAGTTCAAACCTGTGTTGTTCCAGGATTATGTGTCAATTATATCTCAATTAAAAAAAAGAAACAGGCTAAGTTTAAAAGGAGGTAAATGATGCGTTATCAAATATACTTGGTTTAATCCGTAGGTAACTTATTACTACGGGAAAGAAAAGATGTATACCAATCTTCTGAAGCACATGGATTTCTATATTATGCCAGTGGTTAATGTGGATGGTTATGACTACACATGGAAAAAGGTAGGTGAAGGCAAAGAAAACAAAACACACTCCTTTAGAGCATACAGGATACACAGACAGAATTATTCATAGAATCCTGGATCCCAGCATAATGGTTTTATTATGAAAAAAAATTGTTTAATTCATTATGGGAAAGTTCAAACATATATGAGTGGAAATAATTGTATGGTAAACTTTGATGTGCTTATCACACAGCGAATCAATTCATGGCCAATCTTTTTTCATCTGTATCCCCAACTCCCTTCTATCTTACCCATATCCTTTTGAAGCAAATCTCAGATATCATTTCATCAATGAATATTTCAGGATGCATCTAACTGAGGTTTTAAAAAATAGCAATACAATTATACCTAAAAGTGAACAATAATTATTTACTATCATAAAATTTCTAATCAGTATTTAAATTTCCTATCATACCACAGCTTTTTAAAAATGTTCATTTCTTTGGTGCAGGATCCAAATAAGGTTGATATATTGTGATTGCTTTATAGCCTTTATTTTTATTTTAATCCATAGATTCTCTCCCCATATCTCTTTTTCTCTATTTCCCTGCAACTTGTTTCACTGAAGAAGAGAGTTTCCTGCCTGGATTTACTCATCATGTTGCCGTGTTGTAGTTTAACACGTTCCTTTGTCCTCTGTATTTTCTGAAACTTGATATTTGGATTCTGGAAGATTAATAAGATGTAGGTTTGGCTTTTTTGGCAAGGCTACTTCATTGTAATGGGGTGTTTTCCCAGCAAGAGTGGCGCAGGTCTGGTTTTATCTCTTTTTTGATGTTAGCTGCCTTGATACATGGTGCCCCCATCCGTTCATTCTTACTAGTTGTTTGGATGGTATTTTGATTTATAAAAATCATGAATTGCAAGAATTAGAACGGCATTCTAATGGAATGTGCATCAGAACAGAATTGCACGCTAATCAATGTGCAAATTTAATCCTAGTACGCTTTAACTCAATCATGAACATATGTAGGAGTATATTGGTCAGTCTTGTCTACACTGGAAACCGTTTTAATCCAACAGCATCATGATTCACATAAAATTACTCAAGCAATATGAAGTACGGCCCTTTCTACTTTAATGAGGAGCACATAAAACTCTGGCCTGTACACTTCTGCAAACTTCTTGCTTGAGTTTATTAATAGGTGTGTGTGTGTCCAAGTGCAGGCATATAAAAACTTCAATTTTCTGACTTGTGAATGTTGGTTGAAATAAATTAATTCTTGTGTGTAAAAAAAAAAAAGAAAAAGAGTACATTGTAAAGAACTAAACTCTAATAATAATTTTTTATTAAAAATTTTTTTAATTATAAAAACAGTCAAACATATATGAAAAACATACTTGAATAGCACATTTGAACACTCAGGGGAATGGGCATAATTGCTGTGATTAGAAACATAAGGAATTATACAGGAATTATTTTATGTAGTGGTTAATTTAAGCAGAAGAGATGGGAATGGTGAAGGAGATTGATGAAAAATCTCAGGGAAGCTGAATACTGTGAACAAAAGTTTTTAGGTAGGAATGAGCAAACCCTGAACTAGGTAAATGGGAAATACCTTGTATAGTATCTAACATAAAATTGGAGTTCAATAAGTGGTCACATTTATAGATTGCTATTACAATAAATTTATGCCTTCACTGGACTCCCAGTGGAGAGTTCAGCCACGCTTTAGATAGTCTTACTCTGCAACCGTCCTTTGTATCTTAACTCTGCCAACTAACTCCTGAAGTATGAGAACCCAATTTCCTCAGAGCAACTGTTGCTGCCAGACTCACAGGCCTGGGGTTGGAAACAGACCGGGAGGCTGGGCAGAAGGGTTGGTGGAATAGGGGAAGGGTGCCATGGCATCCCAACCCGGAACTCAAACAAAGTCTATGCAACTGTTTACAAGACTAAATTCCCAGATTACCCCAAGAACCCAATGGGCTATTTTTGCTTTACATTTAGAAACCGGAGTTGAATCACTACAATCACAGGCACCATCAAACTAGAGATATTTTCTGCTTCCTGTAGGTTTTAAGTGAATGTTGGATTCAATCTAAAAAGAGCGCTGAAACTCATGATTCAACAACATTGTATTATCATCATCAAACTTGCTAAAAGACTTGATCTTAATCGTTTCCACCACAAAAAAGAGAGAATTAATGTGACAGGTTAGAAGTGCTAATTATCCCAATAGTAGTAATCATAATATGTAAATAAATCAAATGAGCATGTTGAACATCTTTAATTTATACAATGTTGTATGTCAAATACATTTCAATTAAAAAAAAAAGAAACTCATGACTCATAGTTTTGAGTTGAAACACCAAGTTATTTTACTTTTCTTAGAACGACAGAAGATAGAAAATGGCAATGCATAAAATTAAAGGAAACGAGACCTAACAAGAAGGCCAGTAAGCAGCCTACAAAAACCAGCTGACATTTTTTTTTTTTTGGTAGGTCAAAGCTCATCAAATATCACCATTTCATTTGATTCAAGTTTGAGTGAACCCAATTAAGACCTGAATAGAACAGGGGCCATGCAAGAAGTACTGTGAAGACAGTGACCGGGTGAAGAGATGGGGTTAAAGGAGAGAAACACAACACTGGCCACTTTGTCATCAAAAGTGGCGTCTTTTCTAAACCACAAACATGGGTGCTCTGGTAATCTGTGTTTTGTTTATTTAGGATCGAATGTGGAGAAAGAATCGTTCTTTACATGAAAAAAATGCTTGTGTCGGAACAGACCTGAACAGGAACTTTGCCTCCAAACACTGGTGTGGTAGGTTGTTTGCTTAAACTCTAGCAACGTCTCTTCATTTAAAAGGCAATATTCCTAAAAACCCATTGCTGCTGCTGCTGCTGCTAAGTCACTTTAGTCGTGTTCGACTCTGTGCGACCCCAGAGACAGAAGCCCACCGGATTCCCCCATCCCTGGGATTCTCCAGGCAAGAACACTAGAGTGGGTTGCCATTTCCTTCTCCAATGCATGAAAGTGAAAAGTGAAAGTGAAGTCACTCAGTTGTGTCCGACTCTTTGCAACCCCATGGACTGCAGCCTACCATTAATTCAAGCTAATTAGAGGGGAGGACTATCTGAATCAGGAAATAATTGAAATAAGAAACTTTTTGCTTAATGCAATGATGTGAAGGTTGGCTAAAATCAGCAGAACATCCTTAACCTGTGCTCCCTGTTTTAATAGCCATGTCTTTAAAAGAAGCCAGTTGGACCAGTTCTGTAAGGTTCTTTCTAGCTTCAAAGTTCTAAAATTCTTTTTCTCTAGAATCATAAGGGATTGACCGCTAAATCTCCTACTTTCATAAACAAATAGCTTTCATTATGGGGATATCAAAGACAAGAGTTGGATAGGTACCTCTCGTTTTCAATTGTTTAGGAAAATATTTACTTCTATAGTGTTGCAAAACCTTTGTTTGTTTGTTTGGCTTGTGAAATCTTAGTTTTCCCGACGAGGACTAGGGATCAGACCTGTACCCCCTGCAGTAGAAGTGCAGAGTCCTCACCATTGGATGGCCAGGGAAGTCCCCAAACATTTTGTGTTCCCTCTTACCATTCACTTTCTTAAGTTCTTTCTTTCATGAATATCATAAACAGAAACTTGTGTTCAGCACAGTAGGAATTCCTTGTTCCTTGATTCAAATGAGTTACAGTACTCAGTGAACACTGACTTGGGCTTTCAAGGATATTGTCTGCTCTCAGGGAGGTAGGTGTTAGTTCGCCCACTCTCCAAGGATATTTCATAGTTGCTACATTTGGGAAACAACTACAAAGCTAAACAATGAGCTGGAATCATCTATATTTTTGAAAGTGGGAGCATGTGGCTCTATGAGGACACCATAGAGGGAGCAAAGCTGTTGAAGCCACGCAAATAGCCTCTTCTTCCCATTCCTTTACCATACGCAGTCATAGCCACATGATCCTCTGTATTTCCTTTAGAAAAGAAGTGCTGCCTGCTAAGCTGCTTCAGTCGTGTCTGACTCTCTGCAACCTCACGGACTGTAGCCCACCAGGCTCCTCTGTCCATGGGATTCTCCAGGAAAGCATCCTGGAGTGGGTTGCCATTTCCTCTTCCAGGGGATCTTCCGGACTCAGGGATTGAACCCATGTCTTTTATGTCTCCTGCATTGGCAGGTGGGTTCTTTACCACTAGTGATGCCTGGGAAGCCCAGGTGAAAACTCATAATTTCATCATTGTCACAATGTATCGGGTTGGCCAAAACCTTCATTCCAGTAAGAGCTTAAGGACAAACCTGAATGAACTTTTTGGCCAACCTAATAGATACAAAAACTTCACAATAGAGTACTTTTTTCTTGATTTCCTCTTCCCTCTTCAGTCAGAAACTCCATGAGGGTAAGGACGATTATCCATTACCTAGCTCGGTACCTGGCACGTAGAGCAGGTCTCAGAAAGTTATTCAAATGAGTCTGTGCATTCTAAGAAAGCCACAGACATAGTAAGAAAACACAGGAAATAATAGCTGATCCTGCCTCAGGCTCAAGGGAATCATTTAGTGGTTTCTTTGTAAAAGCCATCATTAAGATTGTCCAATAAAAGTGCCCACCGAAGCATAAAGACCCCCATGGGCAGTAATAACTGGGGAGGGAGTCAGAGAAGCAGCAGCTAATTATCAAAGGCCTCTGAATAAACAGAGCTGACAGTTGCTAAGTGGTGAGTAGTTTATATACTTCATCCCCTGGGTTTCATTATCTACACATCATTGATGAAGAAACCCAGACTTGAAAAGGTTAAGTCCCTTGCTCAAGAGCACAGAGCTAGGAGGCGGCAGAGCTAAGATATAAAGCCAGGCTGCCTGGCTTCAAATTTGCTGAAATTCTTCTGAGTCTGACAATCACTCTTCAGATATAACTTCCTTTTTGAAACTCCTTTTATCTGCAAGCTTTTTTTGTTTGTTTGTTTTTTACTACTCTATTTTACCTAATGTTTTTTATGGTAAATTAATGTTACCTAATTTGAATAACCAAGTAGTCAAAATATCTTCTGTTATTGTCATCAAAAAATATCTCAGACCCCTGATTAGGCCTGCGGTTGTATTATTATATGTCACAAGAGTTAAAAGCAGGAACAGAAGCAGCAGTAATATATTATACATAAGAGAGATTTCCAAATAAAAAATAACAGTAAGGAACTCTTTTTTTTTTTTTTTTGCTGAGTGCCCCAGAATCTCTTCAGTACTTTATGAGCAAGACAGTGAGAAAGAAAGAATGAAATTTTATCTCTTCCTTGTCCCTACAACTATTAATAGAATGTGTCTTTATAATTGGAGAAGGCGATGGCACCCCACTCCAGTACTCTTGCCTGGAAAATCCCATGGACGGAGGAGCCTGGTGGGCTGCAGTCCATGGGGTCGCTAAGAGTCGGACACAACTGAGCGACTTCACTTTCACTTTTCACTTTCATGCATTGGAGAAGGAAATGGCAACCCACTCCAGTGTTCTTGCCTGGAGAATCCCAGGGATGGGAGCCTGGTGGGCTGCCATCTATGGGGTCGCACAGAGTCGGACTTGACTAAAGTGACTTAGCAGCAGCAGCAGCAGCCTTTATAATACTTTGTAAAGAATCTGAAACAGCACCTCACTTAGGAACAGGAAATGATAATATCAAGCCTATTTATTATTTTTTTAATTTTTTTATTCCTTTTTATATTTAACTGAAGGATAGTTGCTTAACAGTATTGTGTTGGTTTCTGTGAAACAACAACATGAATCAGCCACAGGTATATATGTCCCCTCCCTCTTGAACCTCCCTCCCACCTTCCTCTCCATCCCACCCCTCTAGGTTGTTACAGAGCCCCGTTGTGAGTTCCCTGAGTCATACAGCAAATTCCCATGAGCTATCTATTTCGCATATGATAATGTAGGTTTCCAAGCTCCTCTCTCCATACATCCCACCCTCTCCTTCCTCCTACCCCAGTCGTGTCCTAAAGTCTGTTGTCTATATCTATGTCTCCATCACTGTCCTGCAAAGCCTACTTACTCATTTTATGTTCATTTTACCTTTCCTCTGCATTAAAATTGTGTGTATGTGTGAGCTGGAAAAAGAGGTCAGTTCAGTCAGTCAGTTCAGTCACTCGGTCGTGTCCGACTCTTTGTGACCCCATGAATCGCAGCATGCCAGGCCTCCCTATCCATCACAAACTCCCAGAGTTTACCCAAACTCGTGTCCATTGAGTCAGTGATGCCATCCAGCCATCTCATCCTCTGTCGTCTCCTTCTCCTCCTGCCCCCAATCCCTCACAGCATCAGAGTCTTTTCCAATGAGTCAACTCTTTGCATGAGGTGGCCAAAGTACTGGAGTTTCAGCTTCAGCATCAGTCCTTCCAGTGAACACCCAGGACGTGTCTCCTTTAGAATGGACTGGTTGGATCTCCTTGCAGTCCAAGGGACTCTCAAGAGTCTTCTCCAGTTCAAAAGCATCAATTCTTCGGTGCTCAGCTTTCTTCACAGTCCAACTCTCACATCCATACATGACTACTGGAAAAACCATAGCCTTGACTAGACGAACCTTTGTTGGCAAAGTAATGTCTCTGCTTTTGAATATGGAGTCTAGGTTGGTCATAACTTTCCTTCCAAGGAGTAAGCGTCTTTTAATTTCATGGCTGCAGTCACCATCTGCAGTGATTTTGGAGCCCAAGAAAATAAAGTCTGACACTGTTTCCCCATCTATTTGCCATGAAGTGATGGGACCAGATGCCATGATTTTAGTTTTCTGAATGTTGAGCTTTAAGCCAACTTTTTCACTCTCCTCTTTCACTTTCATCAAGAGGCTTTTTAGTTCCTCTTCACTTTCTGCCATAAGGGTGGTGTCTTCTGCATATCTGAGGTTATTAATATTTCTCCCAGCAATCTTGATTCCAGCTTGTGCTTCTTCCAGCCCAGAATTTCTCATGATGTACTCTGCATATAAGTTAAATAAGCAGGGTGACAATATAGCCAATCTGATCACACAGACCACAGCCTTGTCTAACTCAGTGAAACTAAGCCATGCCATGTGGGGCCACCCAAGACGGATGGGTCATGGTGGAGAGGTCTGACAGAATGTGGTCCATTGGAGAAGGGAATGGCAAACCACTTCAGTATTTTTGCCTTGAGAACTCGATGAACAGTATGAAAAGGCAAAATGATAGGATACTGAAAGAGGAACTCCCCAGGTCAGTAAGTGCCCAATATGCTACTAGAGATCAGCAGAGAAATAACTCCAGAAAAGAATGAAGGGATGGAGGGAAAGCAAAAACAATACTCAGTTGTGGATGTGACCGGTGATAGAAGCAAGGTCCGATGCTGTAAAGAGCAATATTGCATAGGAACCTGGAATGTAAGGTCCATGAATCAAGGCAAATTGGAAGTGGTCAAACAGGAGATGGCAAGAGTGAATGTCAACATTCTAGGAATTAGCAAACTAAAATGGACCGGAATGGGTGAATTTAATTCAGATGACCATTATATCTACTACTGCGGGCAGGAATCCCTCAGAAGAAATGGAGTAGCCATCATGGTCAACAAAAGAGTCTGAAATGCAGTACTTGGATGCAATCTCAAAAATGACAGAATGATCTCTGTTCCTTTCCAAGGCAAACCATTCAATATCACGGTAATCCAAGCCTATGCCCCAACCAGCAACGCTGACGAAGCTGAAGTTGAATGGTTCTATGAAGACCTACAAGACCTTTTAGAACTAACACCCCAAAAAGATGTCCTTTTCATTAGGGACTGGAATGCAAAAGTAGGAAGTCAAGAAACACCCGGAGTAACAGGCAAATTTGGCCTTGGAGTATGGAAATAGAGGTAGGGATATCTTAGTCTGCTTGGGCTGCCATAACAAAATATCACAGGGTGGAAGGCTCAAACAAGAGAAATGTATTTCTTGTAGTTCTGGGGGTTCTAAGTCCAAGATCAAGGTTATCAGCAGGGTGGGTTTCTCTTGCAGCTTCTCTCCGTGGCGTGCAGATGGCTGCATTCCTGCTGTGTCCTTACACAGCCTTTTCACTGTGTGCATACAGCCCTGGTGTTCCTTTCTTCTTATAAGGACACCAGGTATAGTGGATCAGGGCCTTACTTTATGACTTTATCACCTCCTTTAAGGCCCTATCTCCAGATATAACACATAATGTCTTATGGCTTCAGCACAGGAATTGGGGGTAGAGTGGGGCTTCCCAGGCAGTGCTAGTGGTACAGAACCTGCCTGCCAAAGCAGGAGTAGTGAGAGACTTGGGTTTGATCCCTGGGTCACGAAGATCCCCCAGAGGGGGGCATGACTACCCACTCCAGTATTCTTGACTAGAGAATCCCATGGACAGCAGAGCCTGGTGGGCCACAGTCTATAGGGTCACAGAGTCTGACATGATTGAAGCGATTTAGCACACATACAGGGGAAAGAAGAATTCAGTCTCCAACAGAGGGTATTTGTGAGGACCTCTGGTCTCAAACTTCTTTTAACAAGTTTTTTGAAACGTGAAGTTAAACTACAAGGTTTTGCAACTGGTGTGAGATAGAAAGTATTTCATTTCTTTTCCTAGAGACCATATGGTCTTTTAATTTTTCTAATCATAGTAAAACATATATAACATAAAATTTTGCCACTTCTACCATTAAAAACTATAGTTTAGTGACTTTGACTGCATTCCCAATCTTTTGCAACCATGACCAACATCCATTCCCCAAATTTTTAATCATCCCAGACAGAAATTCTAAAACAGTTAAGCAATAGCTTCTTGTTCTCCACCCATAGGAGCCCCTGGTGGTTTCTAACTAACTTTTTGTATCAGTGAGTTTGCTGTTCCAGGTATTTTTTGATCCCACTTTTTATAGATCAAAGAATGATTGAACATGAAGGGACCTGGAAGACCAAGCACCTCTTGGTACAGATGAAGCATTTGGGCTGAGAGCGATGCAGTGGCTTGTCCATATTAACATCCCTATTTAAAGGCAAAAAAGAATCTGAAAAACAGATTGACTCTAGATGACTCTTTCGAACAAAAGTTTGAAATCTCTAGAATGACAGTCATAAAATGAGAATCTGAGGTGACACTGTTCATTACAGTAGCCTCTAGCCACATGTGGCCATGGAACACTGGAAATGTGGCTTGTCCAAACTGAGACATGCAATGAAGGTGAAATATACACCAGACTCTTTGAATGAAAAAGTAACACAAAATATCTCACAAGTAATTTTTATGTTGATTACATTTGAAATGATAAACTTGTACCTATGGGGTTAAATAAAAGTATTCAAAGGTAACTAAACTATCAAATATGGTTTGTCCAATGACATTATTTATTAAAAACTAACAAAAATATATGGAAAGACCTGAGCACAACATTTCCTTGGGTGCCGGGTTGGGGGGGCGGAATGTTTAACAAACATTAAGTTTGTTTCTGTTGCAATAAAAGGAAGAAAATGAAGCAAGCTTAAGTAAGAAAGGCAGACTCTGTAAGGATAATGGAGTAGCCCATGGAACCCAAGGACCAGGATTCAGGCAGACCTTGGAAACAGACTGAAACTGGGCCTGGAGCACCTTAGGGGACTCAGTGGGTCCTTTCTCTGCTCATCTCATCTCTGCAATGCACACTGGCCTGCTCTGTGTCCCAATCCATGTGATGATGACGACAATGATGATAAACAACAGTTACTGAACATTCCGTATATACCAGGCACTGGGCAAAGCATTTTATGATTTTTCCATTTAATAGATAAAAGAAATTAAAGTATAGATAGGTTTGTAAAAAATCAATATCGCTTTGCCTCTTAGGGCATGTACAAGAATTCTACTCTTTCTCACCTATTTGAAAAGACTGTGACACTGGGAAATATTGAGGGCTGGAGGAGAAGGGGATGACAGAGGATGAGATGGTTGCATGGCATCACCGTCTCAATGGACATGGGTTTGGGTAGACTCCAGGAGTTGGTGATGGACAGGAAGGCCTGGCGTGCTGCGGTTCATGGGGTCACAAAGAGTCAGACACAACTGAGCGACTGAACTAAACTGAACTGAACTAGAAGACTGATGGAAATACAAGTGAGGGATAAACAGCTTAATGGCCAAAATAGAAGATTAGAATTTTTTTTGTTCTTGTTACTGTTGAGTCTTAACAATTAGCAGTGCCTTATGGAGTAAATGGCATTTTAAAAATAAAACCAAAAAATATATATTTGAAATGAAAAGTTCTAACTTGTTAGAAGTTGATGGTGCCAAATACCCATGTTGTGCCAAAAGTGGCTTTTTTTTTTTTTTTTTTTTTAAACGTAAAGCATCCATTGAATTAAAAGAATTTGTCTTGCTTGGCTGCTTCAGAAAGCCAGAGAACATATGGGCAGTCAGATTTCCTGTGGGGCTAAGTAAGTTCTCTTGATGTTACATAGAATGGAAATTCCTGACAGTCCTTATAATGAAAGTCTAAAAGTGGTGTTCAATTTAAGGCCTCATCTTTAATTACCATTATTCTTTTCTATAAAGACTAATTTGGACAACTTTTGACTCATAGGTTAAAAAAAAAAAAAATCACCCAAGCCAGATAACTATTAAATAAAAATGCCAAGATTGAAATCAAGTGATAAGCTGATTAACAGTATGCTCCATAGCATCTACTGTAAACAATGGTCACCACCCCTAATGCCCAATTTGCATCTCCTAAAATAACAGCCTTTGCTTCATAGATTTGCTGTGAAGATTGAATGAGATATCCCTATAAGTTTTAGCAGAGTTCCTGACATACAACTTGTGTTCTTTGCAAGCCAGCTGGCACTGTTATTGTTATCTTCTTTGTTTTCAAGAGAGCAGCTTAAAACTAGAAACTGCATTTCCACTTCAAGCTATCGGTGGAGGATTCTGATTGGCAGAACACAAGTGAAGGAGGCAATTTGAGGCTAATAAACTGTTTCTAGAAGAGATAATCTTTGGGGACAGAGGTGGCTCCCTGGGCCCCAACCCTTGACTTAGGTACAGAAAAGTGTTAAGAGTCAGGCTGCCATCTAAAATGACGTTTACTCTAATTTCTCAAAGGAATAGACGTGCATTATTCTGGCACCAAATATTGCCATCCCATTTTATTTACTAATCTTTTTAGCAGGTTAGAAGAAGCACTGAAAGCAGACCTGAGTTCCCAAATGAGACTTTTCTATTGTGGGCTATATTGTGGGTGATCTTTAAACTACACATATCTGGCTTTCCCCGTGGCTCAGCAATAAGGAATTTGCCTGCAGTGCAGGAGACGCAAGACACATAGTAGGTTCGATCCCTGGGTCGGGAAGATCCCCTGGAGAAGGAAAAGGCAATCCACTCCAGTATTCTTGCCTGAAAAATCCCATGGACAGAGGAGCTTATAGTCCAAAGTGTCTCAAAGAGTCTGACTCAACTGAGCACAAGAACAACCAAACTATACACTTCAGAAAAACCAACCTTACAATGATTAGAGATCTTTCTCATGTAACCACACATTCAGAGGCAGAGGTGGCATTTCTGACATTCTCACAGCCACTTTCTTGAGACTGCAACATAGCTGCAAGATAGCAAGATAGGCCATAACTGGTGGATTGTTTGCTATGAGGGCATATAAATTTTGAATTCAAAATAAACACAGACAACATTTTAAAAAATAATTATTTATTTATTTGGCTGCACTGGGTCTTCGTTGTCTCATGAAGGATCTTCAGTCTTCACTGTGGCATGTGGTTTCTTTGTTTTTCCTTTTTTTTAGTTTCGGTATGTGAACTCTTAGTTGCTGCTTGTGGGATCTAGTTCCCTGACCAGGGACTGAACTCCAGGCCCCCTGCATTGGGAGTACAGACCATCGATGACATTGTCACAAACATGTTTAGAGCGCTCAACTAAATCTGTTTATCTAAAAATGTTACTCCCTAGATATTAGGAGAATACACTGCCAGGGAGATCATAAATAGGATGTGTGAAAGTTGCTCAGTCGTGTCCGACTCTTTGCGACCCCATGGACTGTAGTCTACCACACTCCTCTGTCCGTGGGATTTTCCAGGCAGGGGTTCTGGAGTGGGTTGCCAATAGGACATGTAGCCCCTTATAATTCCACTCCATCGATTTCACTCCAGGAGAGGGTGCCTCAAGTTCCTCGTGCTCAGAAATCTACTGTGGAACTTACCCTGAGTCGGAACCAGAAGTGAAGGCGGTGGCTGATTTCTTGAGAAGAAATATCAAGCACATTAAAGCTTACATCAGCATGCATTCCTACTCCCAGAAGATAGTGTTTCCATATTCCTACAGCCGAAGCAGAAGCAAAGACCACGAGGAGCTGGTAAGTGCTGCTTAATTCATTTTTTGTTAGCATTTCATAAGTAAAATAGTACTTAGTTCAAGAATCGAAAACTGTGGGGGAAACTATTCTCCCATAGAGTACGAAGGGGGACAGATGTTTTGTATCTTGATCTAACTCTTTTGAGAGTCACCCTGGGCCAGGGTTCATTGAGAGATTGTGAAGGACTGAGCCTTCCTCTGAGGACATGAACTTCTGTCCAGCAGAGGGGCTACCTAGGAAAGCGTCAGACAAGCTCTTGGGATGTCAGGAGGGAACCAGTCCACCTTGACCTGACCTGCATATGAAGCCAAGGACAAGACTTTCTGAAATTAATGGTCTGTTTGTGGTGACTAGTTTTCTATGGCAAGCCTGCCACAGGTCAAGTCTTAGCACAGTACTTACTGATCTGATATTAGCATTGGGAATTGCTTTTACACTGACCTCCCTTACTTGCAGGGATTTGGTCCTATTAAAAGCAACTCCAATTTCAGCATTGAGGCAAGACCATCCCTCCTTTTGTGGAATGCAGTGGATGGTACAGTGAGTTCAAAGAGGACTCACACAGCCTGCTAGTCCCTGAACCACTCTTTAGTCACAGATATTCTATGCTTGGGTAAGATGACAAAAGATGAGGATGCAAAGGTTCTTGATGGATTGTGATTAGGTTTGAGCAAATCATCACCCTAGATGCTCTCTAGTCAATGGAGGTGCTGTGGCAACATTCCAGTTCTTGCCCAAGTTCTGATCTTTATGTAGTGGTTTATTTCTCATTGACTTGTTTTGTCCTGGTTCTCTTAACAGAATAAACTATAGCCATGTTAGGGGCTAGCAATTCCTGATGACAAATGTAAAGTTCTTTGCAGTTGCTAAAAATAACTCCTTTAGAACAGAAACATACTTGATACTTCAGTTCAGTTCAGTCGCTCAGTCGTGTCTGACTTTTTGTGACCCCATGAATCGCAGCACGCCAGGCCTCCCTGTCCATCACCAACTCCCGGAGTTCACTCAGACTCATGTCCATTGAGTCAGTGATTCCATCCAGCCATCTCATCCTCTGTCGTCCCCTTCTCCTCCTGCCCCCAATCCCTCCCAGCATCAGAGTCTTTTCCAATGAGTCAACTCTTCGCATGAGGTGGCCAAAGTACTGGAGTTTCAGCTTTAGCATCATTCCTTCCAGAGAAATCCCAGGGCTGATCTTCAGAATGGACTGGTTGGATCTCTTTGCAGTCCAAGGGACTCTCAAGAGTCTTCTCCAACACCACAGTTCAAAAGCATCAATTCTTTGGCACTCAGCCTTCTTCACAGTCCAACTCTCACATCCATACATGACCACAGGAAAAACCATAGCCTTGACTAGATGGACCTTTGTTGGCAAAGTAATGTCTCTGCTTTTGAATATTCTTAGGATTCCTTTTTCTTCTCAAGGGGAAATTTTTAAGGAAAGCTCCTTGATTGGTGATTGGAGAAGTGAGAGGGTATTTATCATGACCTGGAAATAGATTTAATGTGATTTTGAGTTATTTTTGGACTGCTGTTTGATAACTCAACAAGTGTTTGTTGAGTTATTATGTGTAAAATACTGTGTTTGATGGGCACTGAAAGAAGCACTGGGTAGGGCCCTGCCCTTTAAGAGAATATTATATGGTTACAGAGCTCATGCATTAGCAAATGTTACAGATTGCTATACTCTAAGGCAGTGGTCCCCAACCTTTTTGGCACCAGGGATCGGTGGGTGGGGATAGTTTTGGGGTGATTCAAGCCTGTTATGCCGCTGCTGATCTGACAGGAGGTGGAGCTTAGGCTGTAATGCGAGTCAATGGGGAGCAGCTGTACATACAGATGAAATTTCACTAGCCTGCCTGCCGCTCGCCTCCTGCTGTGTGGCCTGGCTCTACTCTGTGATCCGGAGGTTGGTGACCCTGCTCTATAGTATGAAAAGTGGAAGTGTTAGTTACTCAGTCGTCTTTGACTCTTGGCGACCCCATGGACTGTGGTCCTCCAGGCTCTTCTGTCCATAGAATTCTCCAGCCAAGAATACTGGGAAGGAGAGCCATTCCCTTCTTCAAGGGAGTAACTGTTAAATAAGTGGCACAGATGGTACAACTCCCTTCTGACTGGGATAGCTAAGGGTGGCCTTATTAATTCATTCAGAGGGAAACAGATAAGTGAGGGGATAAAGTCTCCACCTTGAGGACTTATAATGGCATCTGGTCCCATCACTTCATGGCAAATAGCTGGGGAAACAGTGGAAACAGTGGTTGACTTTATTTTTGGGGGCTCCAAAATCACTGCAGATGGTGACTGCAGCCATGAAAAAGATGCTTACTCCTTGGAAGGAAAGATATGACCAACGTAGATAGCGTATTAAAAAGCAGAGACATTACTTTGTCAACAAAGGTCCATCTAGTCAAGGCTATGATTTTTCCAGTAGTCATGTATGGATGTGAGAGTTGGACTGTAAAGAAAGCTGAGTGCCAAATAATTGATGCTTTTGAACTGTGGTGTTGGCAAAGACTCTTGAGAGTCCCTTGGATGGCAAGGAGATCCAATCAGTCCATTCTAAAGATCAGTCCTGGGTGTTCATTGGAAGGATTGATGTAAAAGCTGAAACTCTAATACTTTGGCCACCTGATGCGAAGAGCTGACTCATTTGAAAAGACCCTGATGCTGGGAAAGATTGAGGGCAGAAGGAAAAGGGGACGACAGAGGACGAGATGGTTGGATGGCATCACCTACTCAATGGACATGGGTTTGAGTAAACTCCGGGAGTTGGTGATGGACAGGGAGGCCTGGCGTGCTGCGGTTCATGGGGTCCCAAAGAGTTGGACACGACTGAGTGACTGAACTGAACAGAACTGAAGATGTAACGTACTGTAAAGAAGAAGGAATGGTAAAGTGCTAGTGAAGTCAAGGACCAGGTACGGTTTCAGACAATATTGAAAGATAGGATTTCTGTAAGTAGACAGGGAAGCGAAGACATTCTAAGCAGAGGCCATAGCTTCCCCACAGGAATTACGTTCAGGGAAATGTAGGGGCAAGAAAAGGAAGTTGATCCCTCAGAAAGCAGATGAGGTCCATTTGTGAAGAACAGTTAGCTTGTTTGAATGTCAGAATAAATTTACATTTTATTCTGTAGGTCATGTGGTTCCATTAAAACTTATTTTGAGCAGGGGGTGACACAGCATCATATCCACTGATATTCCTCGGGGTCATTCAAAGGAGTGACAGTAAATACTATAATGTTAGTGCCAGTTTCAGGAAAGATCTGCATAAGCTAGAAACAAAAATAACGGAGCAGGGAATTTAGTTACCATCTTGCTGCACTCCAGGGATATAATCTTTTTTATTTGATGAGTCTTTGCACATTTTACACACAAAAAGAAATAGAGTGTGTGAGAAGGATGAGGAGGGAATCATCCATACCTGAGATGTGCATGTTGTTTAGAGAAGCTGAGTTTAAAGCTCGGTGATAATTTTGCCTAGTTGTTTGTCTTTGAAATATAGTTATACTTTGTCTTACAGTATAACTTTGTTATGCATGCTTTGTTTTACAAAATAAATGAAATCCTTAAAAAGGCATGTTAGAATTCTTTTTTCTTCAAATTAAATAAGAATTTCATTATATTGGAAGGATCTGTGTTTTTAGCCACCCAACTGTGATTTCCATAAAGAGAGAAACATTTTTAAAAGTTAATTTATTCTTTTCAATTTACCTTTTGGATAAATGCAGATTTTCATTGTACCATTTTCCCTCAGCTTTATTGAGATATAAGTGACTTTTAATTTTGTGTAAATTTAAAGTGTACAGTGTGATTATTTTATACATATATATATTGTGAAATGATTACAATAAAGTTAATTAATATATTCATCACCTCACATAATTCTTTTTTCTTTTGTGGTGAGAACCCTTAATATCTATTCTCTTAGCAGCTTTTAAGTATATAAAATAGTATTGTTAACTAGAGTCATCAGACTGTATTTTAGATCCTTAGAAATTATTCACCATATAACTGGAAGTTTGTATCCTTTGACCAGTATCTCCATTTTCTTCCTACCTCCACCCCAGCCCCTGACAACAACCATTCTGCTATTTCTTCATATCTACAGCCTGATTCAACTACTATATGATTTTTTTTTTTAGAAACTTGTACCTGTCTTGTTTTAAAGCTGCACATTAACTGAAATTCCATATTCTGTTGATTTCAGTCTCTAGTGGCCAGAGAAGCAGTCTTCGCTATGGAGAATATTCATAGAAATATCAGATACACACATGGCAGTGGTTCAGAAAGTTTATGTAAGTATTTCTTCTTCAGATCTTGGGGGACTGTGAGGTACTAAGAAATTTGTGTTTGGTTTTTCTGTGTGGATTTAATTTTTCTAAGCAGAATCTTTTAAAACATGGTCACATGTAAAACAATTGGATTATAACAACTGGAGATGGAAGAATAATAGCTATGACATTGTTGAACAAAGCTACATTAATATACATACTAAAAAGGAACCAAAATGATACTTAAGAAATTATGCTCTTTCCTATAGAGTAGGGATTATAGAATTGGTATCACATTAGTTGACTGAAGCAGAAAAGGTCATACAAGTTCAAAAGAATGTTTAAGATGTCCAAGGCCACCATGTAAGGTTGTGCAGGTTGAACACTGTGGAAATCTAGGCATGCCATTTACATTAGGTGTTTTTAACTGACAACCTGTGTCCAAGAGTATAGCTCATGGCATGCTGGAGTTGAACATCCTTTGTTTATATCACACTGATGAGAACATGTATGTGGCAAGTTCTTAACAAATATCTTAATCTCTGCCGGGAGGTATTTATTGAGGGATTCCTTTGTGTCCACAGAGGGAATAACAAACAATTTAGCTCTTTTTGAAACTGGAGGGGTTTCAACAGGAGAAGAGAAAACAGAAAATAAGCATGTAAGAAGCCATCAGCAAACTATAATCCACAGGCCAAATCTAGCCCACTGCTTGTTTTTGGATAGCTTGTAAGCTAAGAATGGGTTTTTCCATTTCTTAAATGGTTGAAGAAAACCAAAAGAAGAATAAGATTTTGTGACATGTGAAAATTACATAAAATTCAATGTCCACAAATAGTTTTATTCGAGCATACCACACTCATTCATTTGCATATTGTCTATATAACTTTCATGACAGTGGAATTGAGTAGCTGTGTCATAGACTATGTGGCCCTCAAAGCCTAAAATATTAATTATCTGGTTCTTTACAGAAGAAGCTTGCCAATCTCTGATGTAAACAATTAAATAGTAAAATATAATCCCATTGATAATGAAGAACATAAAATAAGCATATTTGTTGTTGTTCAGTCGCTCAGTCATGTCCAACTCTTTGTGACCCCATGGACTGCAGCACACCAGGCCTCCCTATCCATCACCAACTCCCAGAGCTTACTCAAACTCATGTCCATTGAGTCAGTGATGCCATCCAACCATCTCATCCCCTGTCATCCCCTTCCCCTCCTGCCTTCAATCTTTCCCAGCATCAGGGTCTTTTCCAATGAGTAAGTTCTTCACATCATTGGAGCTTCAGCATCAGTCCTTCCAATGAATATTCAGGGTTGATTTCTTTTAGGATCTACTGTTTTGATCTCCTTGCAGTCCAAGGGACTCTCAAGAGTCTTCTAAATAACTGTAAAGGTTTGAAAATGACTGCCAGAGAGAGAGGCAACTTAGCCCAGGTGGCCTGGGAAGATCTTTCTCGGTAGGTGACGTGTCTGTGAGACCTACCCTGCAAGTGGCTGCCAAACAAAGGTGTGGGGAAGATACAGGGAGTGGGAATGGCATGTGAAAAGGCTTTGAGATGATATACTTGAAGTCCCAGAATTTCCTTCAACTGGAATGATCTACAGGGGGGTGAAAACATTCATACTGAATAAATTACCTGAGTACATGAGGCTTTATTACCAGAAAGTTCAGAATCTTCCTCTTCCTCCTCAGTCATTCCAGACAATCTCAGTACAAACTGAGGCTAGACTGGTCCACATGGTATTTCTGTCTCTTGCTGTCACAGTCTGTCTCTGCCTTTGCTGACCCAGGTCCCTGCTCTGGACCACAGCTTCCTTTCACAAATCACCCCTTTCTTGATTCCCATCGTCTTCTCTACTATTGTTCCTTCAGGGCTGGAGGAACTTGTAGACAAACATCCTGTTTTGATGAAATAATTCCATCTTCATGCATGCATTCATTCAATACAAATCTGTGTGTATGTGTAAGTATAAAAATATAGTTGGAAGAATAAATGCCAGATATTAATAATAACTATTAGAAACATTTGCTGAATGAGTAACTTAACTAATGCACTGTTGATTAATATTTTTCAGCACTTCAGTAAAGACTTGTGTAATTAATTCAAGTACAGGTATTAGAAAGAAAAAAAGTGGTCACTTTGCTTATTATATGATTGTCTACCTGGAAAACAGTAGGAAATCAACCAAAAATATTATTAACATTCCAAGAGTTGAGTAAGATGACTGACTATGAACTGCTGCTGCTGCTGTTGCTAAGTCACTTCAGTCGTGTCTGACTCTGTGTTACCCCATAGACGGCAGCCCACCAGGCTCCCCCATCCCTGGGATTCTCCAGGCAAGAACACTGGAGTGGGTTGCCATTTCCTTCTCCAATGAATGAAAGTGAAAAGTGAAAGTGAAGTCGCCCAGTGGAGTCTGACTCTTCGCGACCCCATGGACTGCAGCCCATCAGGCTCCTCCGTCCATGGGATTCTCCAGGCAAGAGTACTGGAGTGGGGTGCATATTCAAATGCAGAGACATTACTTTGCCAACAAAGGTTCGTCTAGTCAAGGCTATGGTTTTTCCAGTAGTCATGTATGGATGTGAGAGTTGGACTGTGAAGAAAGCTGAGTGCCGAAGAACTGATGCTTTTGAACTGTGGTGTTGGAGAAGATTCTTGAGAGTCCCTTGGACTGCAAGGAGATCCTACCAATCCATTCTAAAGGAGATCAGCGCTGGGATTTCTTTGGAAGGACTGATGCTAAAGCTGAAACTCCAGTAGTTTGGCCACCTCATGCGAAGAGTTGACTCATTGGAAAAGACTCTGATGCTGGGAGGGATTGTGGGCAGGAGGAGAAGGGGACGACAGAGGATGAGATGGCTGGATGGCATCACCGACTCGATGGATGTGAGTTTGAGTGAACTCCAGGAGATGGTGATGGACAGGGAGGCCTAGCATGCTGCGATTCATGGGGTGGCAAAGAGTCGGACAGGACTGAGTGACTGAACTGAACTGAATACAAACAGCTGCTCAGGATAGATTATGTTTAGAAATGTTACTGAACCGCTTGCACAGAATGATCTTATTTATGTAGGAAAAAATTATGTTCAAGTATGCACTGAAAAAGAAAGCACTAGAATATAAACGGTGATCATCAGTTCTTGGTAGGGTTACATGGATAATTTTTCTTTTCTTCCTTAAACTGCTTTCCTTCAATCTCTACTTTCTTCCAGAAACTTATATAATAATCAGAAAAAAAGCAAGGCTATTTTCATTTTTAGAAAAAAAAATCCACCTTATTAGTTAACTCGAAACATCTGTATTTCAGAAAGTAATTTCTTTTTTTTCCTTTTTGTAGATCTAGCTCCTGGAGGTTCAGACGACTGGATCTATGACTTGGGCATCAAATATTCGTTTACATTTGAACTTCGAGATAAAGGCAAATATGGATTCTTGCTGCCAGAGAGTTACATCAGACCCACGTGTTCAGAAGCTCTAGTTGCTGTCGCTAAAATAGCTTCGCATGTCGTCAAGAATGTTTAATGCCCTTGATTTTTTCACTCTGTTCCCATATTTTAATTTACTGATTTCAGCCAAACCATTGTACCCATTTCTTTTTGAGTTTTATCAGTAGTTTTGATCAAAGGTTTTCTCATTCTTTGGTTTTGTCAAAGAACAAAATAAACGGTACCTTGAAATTAACGCCGACCAGGGTTTACATTTTTCTTTTTTTTAATTTGTGAGAGGCTAGGTACTGGGTTTTTCTTGATCCGTGACATTTGACTAGCCATCTCAAGCAATTTCAGTAACTAACTTCATGCAGATCATTGTATCCTAAACAAGGAAAGAAGGTTGTTAGAAGTACAGTCAAGGTTTCTGCTCCCAATTTACAGTAAATTTCTGCTGGCTCCTTTAAAGACGCAGTCGTGCTTGCCTTTTACTCCACAGTAATAGGCGACAGCTGTTACTGTCTGAGAAGTCAGAGGGGCATGAAAAACAAGACAAATACCGCTCGTCTCTCCAGTTCAGCTGCTCAATAAAAACTTTGAGGGAAATGAATGGCTGCAGTTATTTCGACAACAAATGTGCCATTCTGCACATTTACAATAGCCGTTTATTGTAAGAAATTATGTAATAAAAGGAGAAAGCTCTTCCTCTTAAATTCACTTTAAAAGTGGGAGTTTCTGCTCTCCCGGATTCCTGGTTTCTTCTCCAGGGTTTTCAGGTAAAGTACAGATTTGTAGCACAGATTTGTTGATTTCACCGAACGCCTCAGGGCCGACGTCACGCCAGGGAGGCGTGTCCACAAGGGAGGCGGAGCCTGCGCTCTGACGACTAATCTGGAGGCCGGAAGTTGCCTCGGTCTTCTGAGGAACAGGGCAAACTCTTGACTTCCGGTGGCGTTTTGAGGCCTGATAGTGTTTTCCTTGTCTTTTCTTACTCCCCAGTCTCTTTCTTTCTTTCTTTTTTTTCCCTACGTCCCAGGCTGGCTCGACCCTGGCGAAGCGGCGAGCAGGCTCTGCTTCCCAGCCGTCCCGGAGTCCCTCGCTAGCCGAGGGCCTGTTCCCGGGGGCCGCGCGCGCACCTCCCTCTCGCCGTCGTCTCCCCGGGGCCGGGCGCGGGGACAGAGTCTCCTCCCCCGCTTCTCGGAGCTGAGGTGGCCGTGCCACCTCCGAACTGCGCTTGCGAAGGAAGCTCGGGGAGGAGGTAAGCTTGAATCCTGTGAATTGGTGTGGGTACCGGGGGGGAAGGGGTTGGTTGGACGCGCCCAGGATGGGGAGGCCCAACCGGTCCTCCATCCTGCTTGGGTCACGCCGGGCGTTTCATCCCTCCGTGAGCGTCCCACCCTTAACTCTGCAGAAGACCCTTGTGCTAGTGCCGGGTTTCTCGCTGTCATCCTGAGGGAGCAAGTGAATTCAGACGGAAAACTTTGCTAGGTCACTACCATTTAATGTGAGCCTGAGAGCTCTTGCGTGGTATTCTCATTTGTGTGAGATGGAAGGGTGCCGGAATATGGTCACGCATTCCCCAGACCTCTTAGGGAAAGGTGTCTTTACTTTTGGTTATATTTGGGCTTGCTTATTTCCCGGCAGTGATACCGACTCAGTGTTCTCGGAGTTAAGGAGTGCTACTTTGTCTTCATAGTCCCTCGGTAGTTACTTTTGGCAGCTATCTGTCAGAAACCAGGAAAGGCGGGATGAAAGGCGAGGCTCATGTTTTGGCATCAGCTCTTTCTAAACAGGTGCACACAATTTATGTGGCTGGAACTTTGAGTTGATGAGACCGATGCTGTCGCTAGGATATTGGTTGTGGAGCCTAGGGTCAAACCACTGGGTTATATTCTGAGATTTTCAGATCATTTGAACTGCTTTGAAAATTGTGGGCGTGCTCACCCTCTTTAGGTTTTTTATTTGTTTTTGAAGAAATAATTTTAAAAGTCTGGAAGGATCTTCACACCTCAAGTTTTCAAAGTTTTGCCAGACATACTGTTGCAGTAAACCCAGATGCTTATGCAGGACAGTTCATTCGTGTGTGGTGCCGGCTACCGGGGTCTCCTGCAGTGTTTCAATTTACTGACTTTAGAATCTACGCGTCAATATTTTGGACAGTTTTGTGGACATATCTCTTGATTTTCGAATAATTGAGAATTTAATGAAGTATTTAGATGATAACGACAATTTCAACAGGAAACTAAGAATGTAGATGCTGGGATGTAGCGATTTGTGTCTGCAGAAATAGTTGTGAAAATTTTGTGAAAAATATTGTGACATTAAGACTGGGGGGATCTGGGAGGATCTAGTTTTGTCAAATGCACGCCTCTTTCTCGCCTCCGAACTATTGGTGTTTTGAAATGAACATTGCGGATTTTAAGATATGCACGTTTATCTGATTTGCATATTTGTAAATGAAAACTAAAATCCCACAGGTGGATGCTGTTTTAATTTTTGTACAAGTTATTGAAAATTTAACAGTCTGGTGTTAATTTGTATTGTAATATGCACTGACATTTACTTATAGAAAGCAGTTGTTTAGCATATTTATTTACAGAATTGGTTTTCAGTGTTAGTCTTTCCTACCCGCTCCCATCCCCGCCCCCCACCTTGCTCTCCTTTTCCTGTAGAGTTGAGTTGGAGCTATTTCAGCAGATATTTAGTAGCAGTTGAAATGTTAACTGGTTGGTTTACAAAGTGTATTTTATTCTTTGTTTTGGTAGTTTTGTTTGTTTGTATTTCACTTTATAGTAGTTGCCAGCATGGGATACTCTCCCTACATAGTCTTTTTAACAAAATGTGTCTTCCACACAGCACTAGTATGCTTGCATAGTCAGTTTAGATCTGACAATTCTGTTCAGAATTTGCTTTTATTCAGAATTTGCTTTTATTAAGTTGTTTTAGTCTATCCACATATAAGCAATCTGCAAGATCGTTTGTGAAAATTCTTTTATTCTAAAATTCTGAAGGAAAAACTCACAGTATGCATCAAATAAACTTTTTTCTTTCAAAACTAAGACATAAATATGATGAGATCTTTAACACTTTTAGAGTGCCAGTGGATAGGGATTTATTCTCCTACCAGTTGGTACCAGGAATTCTGTAGCTGTAATTGCTTAGTTATTTGACAGTTTCCTAATATGTGCTTCTGATCCAGATTGAAGTGTTTTCATGCTTTCATTTATGCTAGTGGAGGATGAGATCTCAAAGATGTAATTGTGGATTGAAGTGAGACTACTAGAACTAATGTTTTATTGAAAGGTTTTGGTTATCAGGCTTCAGAAATAATTGTTTAAAAAGAGGCCCATTTGTGTTTTTCTTTTCACAAATATTTTTGTAATATGAAGCTATGAATACATTGTGATATTTGTAAGTTTCCGGGGGAAGGAAGACATTTCCCGTTTATTAAGACTTTTTGTTGTGTCTTAATAGATTCAAACTTTGTGGCCATGTTTTCCAGTTTTTTGTTTTTTGGCCACACTTCGTGGCTTGCTTGATCATAGTTCCCTAGCCAGGAATTGAACCTGGGTCCCTAGCAGTGAAAACGCTGGGTCCTAACCACTGCACCACCAGGGAATTACCCTTATTTTCTTTTTCAGTTGAAAAAATATTAAAGCTTCTGATATTTATTTCTCTGCAAATGGAGAGAAAAATATGAGAATTACTCAATGGACTTTCATCAGTGGCACTGTTAATGCTGGTGTTTGGTAAAGGCATGATAATGTGAGTGGGAGGGTGATGCCAACTTTAAAGAATAAATTGAAAACTGAGGGGAAGCCTTCAAAGTCTCTGAGATAGGGAAGACTTTATTTACATTTTAATCATATTTCTAATTTTTCCCATATACGTTGAAGCATTTACTTATTGAAGTCTGTTCATATATTAATTGAAAGAATTTTCCCCTTCTCAGTCAAATCTACATTTTATTCTTTTGTGGTTTGTCTTTCTCTTTGTGCCAAATCTTTAGATTAAAAATTCTAATTCTCACATTATATGCAACCTAATTTTTAATTAATATATATGAGCAAATGCTTTTCTGTTGTACTGTAGATTGTGTATATTTAGACAAATAGGATTTAAAATTATTTTATATTTTTAATGCAAGCTTAAGGCATTTTATCTGTACAAAAATCATAAATGCTTCATAGTAATATTTAGATAATTTGTTGACTACTGATAGAAGTTCCTAGATAGATGATCAGAAAAATTTCTCTATCAATTAAAAAACTTCAATTTCTACTTTTTCCCGCAGGGTTTTGTTTTTTTTCTGTCTAGGACCTCCCTGTAACCTAGACCTGTTTCTGAAACTCAGTGTCATTTTAGGTCATGTTTTGGTACTGTTGACTCTCTGAGAGAAGTGACTATGTCTTTACTTTGTTGCTCATCTTCCCCAAGTTGGAAGACTCAACAATAGCAGAAGTAGAATTCTTGGGATAATCACCCTATAGGTGAATCTTGTAGTACTCCATGTCTCTGGTGAAAGCTACTTTGTTTCTATGGGAAGAAACTTTTACAGTCAAGAATACAAAGGAGGGGTAAGGTTGGATCATTAGTTCTCACTACATTGTCTGTTGCAGTCCAAACCCCTTGAAGTCTTCAAAGCTTGTGTTAGGGATGGATCTAACACGGGAGAAAAGCTGTGGGACCATGCTTCCCAGCAGAAGGTCAGAGAAGGAGAGGGTCCTGATCCAGCTAACAGGTTATAGGCAGGGAAGAGGCAGTTAATATCTGGAGCCCTCAGAAAGACAAGAAAAGAGATAATTGATGACCAGTGTTTCATGTATACTAAGAAATAGCTTGTTACCCCAATTGTGGAAAACACTACTGTTGATTTTTTTTTTTTTTTTTTTTTTGAGGAGGGAAGACGTGTTGGAAGTGGGGTCCGGTTGGGGATAGAGGTTTGGGGGGCAGACATGATCGTTTCCTTTGATACTGGAAGGAAAAATGTAAAGTTAGGGTTAGTCATCTTGATGCAGCGTGGTGGGATAGTGTGCCTACTCCCAAGTTGCAGATAACTAGAAATAGCTAATCAACTTTTAGAACACATTCATTTTTAAGTTATTAATGTTTTTCAATTAGTGAATGTGAATTTCAGTGTATGCCTATGTATTTTTATAGTAACAGATGATGAAATTTAAAAAATTTATCTTGTTACATATTTCTTATTGAATCTCAGTTATAAATTATAAAAAAGTTGTTTTTCTCAGTTAATCAAAGCTCTGCATTTTCTAGATCTTTTTCAACTTCATTTATCACTTATCTTGGCTTTTAGTTCTTTATGTTCAGTAAGTCAAATGTGTGTATGGAATTTACCCACCTTTTCCTTTATAAATTCACATTAGGACTGAGAATGAGCTCAGGAAAAGTTAAATCAAAGATGATAATATTCACTGTTGTGTGGAGGCTGAAGAACATTTGATACATAAGTGATTTTATGTTGAACAGATTCTTGTTCACTTACGGATGCTTTACATAATTTTTAAAAATTTGTAATTTAAAGTTACTTTCTAACTTTTTTGAATCACTAAAAATAGATTCTAACCCTAATGTTTACAGTGTATATTAGAAAATAATCATACATATTTCCATTTTAAAACTACCATATTGTATCATATCATATATTTTTCTTTTGGTTCATTACCTGTTAGTTTGTCAACTGTTGTCCTTAATCTTTGGACATTTTTAAAATGTGACTTGACAAGAAGTATCTAACTGGACCAAACATTGTTTGTAATTTTTTTTTATAAGTTTTGATTCTGTACTACCATGATTTAACTTCCTTGCAAGTCATGGGACCTTACTTTGACATCACAGTAACAAACGTTGTAAACTTTATAGAGACCAGTTCTTTACCAAATGGAGTTTTTACTTCTTTAGCTGACATCATTCATTCTAGTAGCATTTGACTACTAACAAAATTTCAACTAATGTTTAGTGTATAAATGTGATATGATTGGTTCCTTTTCTTTTTCTTAGGCGTTTCTTGCCCATCTAGATTATTCTAGGTCTAGAATTTAAGATTATTTTCTAACATTTATCATAGTGCTTTTATCTGATATTTTCATTTCCAGTTGAATCACCTGATTGTATGTTTTAGTTTCTAATGTTTTATTTGCTTTTGTAAAATATTTTCATAATTTCTTTTCTTGTTACTAATAATGGTAAAATAGCCTGTTTATTTCTTTTAGCACCTTTGGCTTTTATGTCAGTGCAGTATAGATTATCAAAACATCTTCACTGTTTCTAGTTGTTCATTCAGCCTGTCCTATTTTGAAAGAAAGTCATTTTATCAAAATTGAGGGTTTTTTCTGTTTTTTGTAATACTGCAAAAGAATATTCCTGATTATACTGTTCATCTTTGGCTTGTGTAAAACAAAGAAAATACTTAAAAATTTCTCCCAGGCTGATTTTTGGAATGTACCTGATGTTATCACTTAAGTTGTATAAAACACAATTTCTACTCTAAAATTGAAAGAAATTTTTGGCATAGCTTTCTTTTCCAGTAGACCAGTTGATGGAGAATGATAGCACACTTTTTCTTTAAAAGATAATTACTAAATTTTGAAACAGCTTTTATAAGGAACTTAGAAACTTTTTCATAGTGTGTTCTGAAATTGAATGTACTGTGGAAACTGTGTGAGTGGAATATTATTCATTCTGTAGAAGAGGTAAAATTCTAGCTCCAAAGAATCAAAGTCCTAATAAATTCATTAACAAGGTGTGTCTTAGAAGATAGTTTCTTCTGTTCCTCTGTTTACTTGTGACCTCTTCTATGTCTTTTTTCCTTCTGAGAAAAATCCCTTGTAATTTTATAGTGTTACTTACCATCTTATTTACTTGTAAGTTATTGGCTCAGATATTTAAAACTAAACAATTTTACAGTTTGCCTCTCTCTTTTTTGGTTAA
Organism: Bos indicus x Bos taurus; assembly: GCF_003369695.1. Taxonomy (NCBI): domain Eukaryota; kingdom Metazoa; phylum Chordata; class Mammalia; order Artiodactyla; family Bovidae; genus Bos; species Bos indicus x Bos taurus. The sequence goes on along the minus strand of NC_040087.1, from coordinate 15,943,190 downwards.
AGTAGTACAAAATGTCAAAAATTAGAAGGAAGGTCACTGTGGAAAATACCAAGACCATATCTGATAGCACATCCCGAAGACCCAGTGTATTTGAAAGGCTTGGACCCAGCACTGGCAGTACAGCAGAGGTGAGTTGTCACTAGCATAGTCACAGGGGTTCTCTTGAATTACTGTTCTTCAGATCCTTATTTATATCACAAAAGTGAATAGGATGTTGTAGGAATATTGGTTAAATGTGTTTCATAGCAAAGGAGTGAGATGGGCATTAGGGTTTATAGGCCTCTTTTTCCTGATGTTTTCATTATTTGGGGAGTAATGTATCTCAGGTTAGCTGGATTTTTGATAGCATTTATTTTAATTTTGTCCCACTAGCATTTTTTTTCCAGAAATAAATATGACTAAATATGAAATTCACATAGTAATATCTGTCTCTTAGACACAGTGCCGTAACTGGCTGAAGACTGGCAACTGCCTCTATGGAAACACATGTAGATTCGTACATGGCCCTTCACCCCGTGGTAAAGGTTATAGCAGCAATTATAGAAGGTAAATTGAGAACTTTGAATTGTTCCTATGCTATTAGAAGATGGCTGTTGTAATTTTTTTTTTTTTTGGCTTTTGTAATTTATCTAATATAAAATTTGAAATACTGCTATATATTTGGTCAGGTTTTCTATTTTGGTGGTAGTCTTATCAGTAGTCAAGATTGACAAGATTATTTTACTTGTTAATTTCAAGATTAATAAAAATGTTTGCTTTAAAATTTATTTGCTTAAAAATTTGTTTTTGTAATATGTGTATGGCTTATTTTCATGCCCTGCTCCCCAGTTATATATGTTAAAATGCTGTTTAAGATGGCAGAATTTCATGGATTTGTTTTTAGTGAGGAGAGACTACTTTCAACTCTTGAAATAGTAAAATTTAAATAGAATATAATTTTTAGCTTTTTAAGATGTTCAAAATTCAAAACTTCATTGCAAAAAATAATATAATGCAAGCTTCATAGGTTAAAATACATTTGCCAAATCTCTTATCACAATATACTGAGGTAGATGAAAGTATGTATTTATATGTGGATAAGTATACTACCTATTTAGAATGTCATTTTGCCTTTAATAAAGGCATGGCTAAATTAGACCTTCCTAATAAAAAATCTTTTATTTTTCTTTCGGCTCCCTCATGATGATTTTGTTACGGTGTTTAAAGATGTCACATACATAAAGATTGTCACAAGAGTTTAAACTTGATTGGTAAACAACTAATTTACCTAGTCTTAAAATTGGATGTGCTGATTGCTTTGGTTTCAGCATCAGTATAAAAACTGCACATTAACCTTTGGAGGTGTGTTTTTTAATTGGGTGAATTTTTGTGTATGTGTACTGAGTTTGAAGTTTAATACAATTTAAAATTCACCATAACATTAGCTGATTTTCTGTTCCCTTAAATGTACATTTTAGTTTACTTGTGATGCTGAATACTCTGTTTTATTTGTATTTAGATTATCATCTGTCCTTTCTGTCAATGTGGGAAAATTAATCTTTATAAGTTTAATATGTATAAGTAAATACATACCTGGGGAAACTGTTACAGTAATTTTAATGTCTTGCTTATATTACTGTATTTTTAGTACATGCTTTATTTCATCTTTGACTTTTATTATCAACTTACTCAGAATTTTTATACAAGTGGTTGTAAGGAAAATGGGCACAGAAATTTGTCTAAAATGGAAAAAAGTAGTGTCATTACTAGATATAGAATAAAGGATTTCTGTTATAATTTTGCTATTTTGTGCATTTTTCCCCTGATAACTTTCTTTGTATTTGTGTATTTTCCCTTTTTTGTAAGGAAGGAAGAAAAATATAGTTCATAATGTGATTCAAAGATGAAAAGAAAAGCATTGTGTTTCAGAAATACTTGTTTAGTCACAAATGATTTAAGTCACTGAGCATTTACTATATGTGGAGAATTCTGTTAGGTACTATTTAGGATAGAAACAAGTTATCATAAACTGTCTTATTATATAAAGGAAACTAGGGTACATAAAATTGACATGTGCATCATAATTATAATTTAAAGCAGTTAAGTGCTGGTTCTTAATAAGAAATTCCATTTACCAGTTCAGCTTTAACTGTTAAAACATTTAATATAGATCTATATAATGTGCATGTAAATGTAAATGTTAGGAGATCCCTTAAAAAGAATTGACTAAAATTATTTTTTCACTAACCATGTGATTTGTATTAGTGATTGATAAAGGAGTTGATTGATCAACTATTACTTGAAATAGATGTGAATATTTATGTAATTTGTTTATATCTTTTAAAAATATTATATACAGTATTCTTTGGTGGCTAAAGAGGGCCATAGCATTTCTTAATAATTCTTGCCCTCTTTTACTGGTGCTCTAGGAATATTTTTTAAGGCAGTATGTTTTCTGTCTCTACTTTTGTTTTTCTTCTTAGTGATGGTGTGAAAATGATTGAACAGCCATTTATCAAATGGCTAGTATAAATTATGAAGCTTTACCAGTATTGAATATTAATATGTGTATTTTCCCTAAATAAAACCAGTCCATAGCAAAGTATAAAAAGTATAAAATTCAAATCTTACTTTGAATTTTTCAACTGCTTTTTATTCTGAAATAATTTCAAATTTAAGAACAATTAAGAATAACATTAATTAACATTAACATTAAATAACATTTAAAATATAGGAATATTTGCTTTGATTCTTGAGATGCATAAAATATTTTCATAGTTGATGTTGCATCCAGCCACATACATGTGTAAATAATATTGTTGTTTCTAGATTAATTTTGCTGTTTGCTTTCAAATATAACTAGTATATTTGTGTGATTAATAGGAAAACAAACTGTTAATGACAACTTCCTTTCTCTCAGCTCATGTATAGTTCCTTATTACTATCACCAGCACCTGCCACCCCATGGAATTTTAATGTATGCATTTTGATTGGTATTGGGAGAAAACTTGTAAGTGATGCTCATATTTTTTATATATTAATGTTTAAGCTGAAATTTACTTTTCTGAACTTTAGTAGTCATGGATAGTAGAAAAATTAGAGTTTTGTAGGGTTGTTTCTATAAATATATTCTTATGAAATGTTATATAAATACAGATTTTTGTTATTTTGTTTTTTTGTTTTGTTTTTGTTTTTTTGGTTTAAAGGTCACCAGAAAGACCTACAGGGGATCTTAGAGAAAGAATGAAGAACAAGCGCCAAGATGTGGACTCTGAGTCCCAGAAACGAAATACAGAGGAGTCATCCTCACCTGTTAGGGTAGGAATGAATTTCCTGAAACAAAGTTAAATTTTAGCAGTGATTTATTATATATGTTCTATTTTAAATATTAGCTTATGTGCTAAATATATGGTAAGTGTGTAATATTACATTATAATGTTCTATATGGATAATGTAGTTTAGAGGAAAAAAGTCCTCTGGGAAAATTCATAATTTCACCATTTTAGTTCTTGGTTAAGATGATGGGAACTGGTTGGCAGAGCGCCAGCTGCACTTCATAGGATTTCTGTACCTTGGTGGACATCATGAATATCTAAATGTATTCTTAAGTTTTCAGAATGTAACCAGCCATCAATTCCGGCCTACTTCCAAGAAAGACTGAAAAGGCTTGCAGTAAAACACTTTTAAATTAAAACAATGAAGGCAAGGCATGGTGGTGGCAGAAACTGAACTATGATCACAGAATTTAGTGTGAATTTCCTGCCAGTGAAATGAAAAGAGAGCACAGTTTATGATGTAGTTTATTGATTAAAAGAAAATACAGATGTTTGTCAGGAATGGAAATTTCCCAGAAGTAAATATTTTTAAAAGAAATATATCATGCTCTTGTGTGTGCATTTGAAACAAATTTATAGAGATACAGTTCACCCATTTAAAGTGTACACTTGGGTAGTTTTTCATAAATTCATAAGAGTCCTATATCCATTACCACAGTCAGTTTTAGAACAGTTTCATCACCCCAGAAAGAAAACCCCGTACCCTTTAGTGATCATTTCCCTGGCCCCTCAACTGACCACCAGCCTTAGGCAACCACTGTTCCAGTTAGACTGTCACATAGATGTGCCTGTTCTGGTTATTTCATATAGAGTCATACTGTATGTGGGGTTTTTGGTAACTGGCTTCTTTGACTTAGCATAGTGTTTTCAAGGTTCATGTCAGCTTATGGGATGTAGCAGTATTTCATTCTTTGTTTTTGCCAAACAACATTCCATTGTATTGATACATCACGTTCTGTGTATCCATTCATTCAGTTCAGTTCAGTTCAGTTGCTCAGTCGTGTCCGACTCTTTGCGACCCCATGAATGGCAGCATGCCAGGCCTCCCTGTCCATCACCAACTCCTGGAGTTCACTCAGACTCACATCCATCGAGTCAGTGATGCCATCCAGCCATCTCATCCTCTGTTGTCCCCTTCTCCTCCTGCTGCCAGTCCCTCCCAGCATCAGAGTCTTTTCCAATGAGTCAACTCTTCGCATCAGGTGGTCAAAGTACTGGAGTTTCAGCTTTAGAATCGTTCCTTCCAAAGAAATCCCAGGACTGATCTCCTTCAGAATGGACTGGTTGGATCTCCTTGAGGTCCAAGGGACTCTCAAGAGTCTTCTCCAACACCACAGTTCAAAAGCATCAGTTCTTTGGCGCTCAGCCTTCTTCACAGTCCAACTCTCACATCCATACATGACCACTGGAAAAACCACAGCCTTGACTAGACGGACCTTTGTTGGCAAAGTAATGTCTTTGCTTTTCAGTATGCTATCTAGGTTGGTCATAACTTTCCTTCCAAGGAGTAAGCATCTTTTAATTTCATGGCTGCAGTCACCATCTGCAGTGATTTTGGAGCCTAAAAATATAAAGTCTGACCCTGTTTTCACTGTTTCCCCATCTATTTCCCATGAAGTGATGGGACTAGATGCCATGATCTTCGTTTTCTGAATGTTGAGCTTTAAGCCAACTTTTTTACTCTCCACTTTCACTTTCATCAAGAGGCTTTTTAGTTCCTCTTCACTTTTTGCCATAAGGGTGGTGTCATCTGCATATCTGAGGTTATTGATATTTCTCCTGGCAATCTTGATTCCAGCTTGTGCTTCTTCCCGCCCAGCGTTTCTCATGATGTACTCTGCATATAAGTTAAAAAAACAGGGTGACAATATACAGCCTTGACGTACTCCTTTTCCTATTTGGAACCAGTCTGTTGTTTCATGTCCAGTTCTAACTGTTGCTTCTGACCTGCATACAGATTTCTCAAGAGGCAGGTCAGGTGGTCTGGTATTCCATCTCTTTCAGAATTTTCCACAGTTTATTGTGATCCACACAGTCAAAGGCTTTGGCATAGTCAATAAAGCAGAAATAGATGTTTTTCTGGAACGCTCTTGCTTTTTTGATGATCCAGCAGATGTTGGCAATTTGATCTCTGGTTCCTCTGCCTTTTCTAAAACCAGCTTGAACATCAGGAAGTTCACCATTCAAGTATTGCTGAAGCCTGGCTTGGAGAGTTTTGAGCATTATTTTACTAGCGTGTGAGATGAGTGCATGTGAGGTTGGTGAATATTTGGGTTATTTCTGCATTTTGGCTGTTACGAATAACGCTGTTATGAACATTGGTATACAGGTTTTTGCGTGGCCATGTGTTTTCATTTCTCTTGAGTTTATGTGTGGGAGTGAGATTGCTGAGTCATATGGTAACTATATTTAATCTTTCAAGGAATTGCTGGGATGTTTTCCAAAGCAGCTGCACTATTTAAAATCCTTAGAGTAGTGTGTGAGATTTCTAATACTCCACATCCTTGCCAACATTTGTTATCCTACTTTTTGATATAGCTGTTTTATTGGTAATGTCATGTGGTTTTGACTTACTTTTCTCTGATTGCTAGTGATGTTGAGTATCTTCTTGTGTGCTTATTGGCCATTTGTTTATCTTCTTTGGAGAAATGTTCAGATCCTGGGTCCATTTTTAGATTGGGTTATCTTTTTATTGTTGATTTGTAAGAATTCTTTATGTATTTTGGATCCAAGTCCCTTATATATACAGTTGGCAGAAATATTCTTCTATGGATTGTGTTTTCATGTTCTTGATGGTGTCCTTTAAAACACAAATGTTTTTAATTTGATGAAATCCAATTTATATTTTTGTTGTTACTTCTGCTTTTGGTGTCATATTTAAGAAACTGTTGTCTGATTCAAGATCAGAAAGATTTATGCTTGTTTTCTTCAAAGAATCTTAGAGCTTTAGTTCTTGCATTTAAATCTTTGACCCATTTTGAGTTAATTTTTAATGGGTTGACCAAAAAGTTCGTTCAGGTTTTTCCAGAGGTGTTATGGAAAAACACAAGCTTACTTTTTGGCCAGTCCTTTTTTTATGGTGTGAGAGAAGGGCTCAACCTCATTCTTTTGCATGTGGATATCTGGTTGTCTCATTATAGCCTTTTTATGAAAGTTACTGAATTGTTTGAGCAACAACCTCTTTGATAGTTTTAGAAATATAGAAGCTTTCTTATGGCTGTTTTGATCCTGAAAAAAAAAGCTGTGTCACAATTTTATATTGTAGCTTGTAAAGACTTATCTTTGGGGACTTGAATACTGTCTTAAGTATGTAGTTTTCTAATGTCTGATGTGATATGTTAAGCCCTTTTAGAAATCTCACATGGTAGTTCTCGGCTGGTGATATGTATCAGAATTCTTTTGGAGGAGAGATGGTCTCTTTCAAAACACACATGCAGATACTCTACCCTTTTTTTTTTTTGATACTCTACCCTTAATCTACTGAATCAGAATTTCTGGGTAGGAGCTGAGCAAGCATGTGTATTACATATTTAAGGGACTTGGATCCAAAATATATAAAGAATAATGAAATGTGTCAGGATAATGAGTGGACACCGTGGTTTGCTGGTAAATGTTTGACAACCACTCAGAAAAAAAAATTGTAGGATTTACCAGTTTCTTTGGCGTACATACTCCCATCATGGTTAGTTTCAAGCTACTAAAATGGTATCACTGAGTACAGAGTTGGAAAGTGTGGGAATACACACACACACACAAAACCACAAAAGAAACTATAGTAAAATATTTAGAAAGTGAGTTTTGAGTAATTATTGCCTTTGTTTTTAATATTACTTAATTGTTAGTTTATATGATTTAATTTTTAATTACAGCTTGTGCATTTTCTAAAAATTTAACAGTTGCCTCTTATGAATCAGTGTGAGCTGGCTCTAGCATACCATTAGCTGGATTGTACTTAATGTAAAAGGCAGACATCTAGAATTCATATTCTGAACACATTACTTTAGGAATTATTATTTAATGCTACTGTCATTTTTCTTATCTGTAAAACGGAGGTGATATCCATATTATTGTGTTACTGTGAAGAAAATATATGTAAATCAAGTAACATGACTGACTATGATGACAGCTTAATAAATGGTATGTTCTTGTATAAGAATAGCTCTTTAGGTTTTTCTCTCTATTATAGTTTGAGGCTGTTAATAGAAGATGAATATAGACATTGAAGATTTAGGTTTTTAACAGATACCTAAATGTAAGTAGTTATTGATCATAAAAGTTTATATGTTCATATCATTTTAGTAGACAGCAAAGTTGCTATTTTGTTAAGAAATTCAAAGCCTGATTCTCCCTTTTCCTTGATGAGAAAGCCCTCAAAGACACTGAGCTTCATGTACACCTAAGGGATAAAGTCTCAAGATTGACAAGTAGTCAGGTTTTAGGGAATTCATTATTCAAATTTAGAGAAAACTGTTAATAAGTTAGGATGCCAGGTATTAATTATATTGAGTTACATATCTGGCATGAAAACAGGTGTTGATCATTTCTGTGATACATTCCCTATTGTAACATGTATGACTCTTGATCTTCACGTGATGAATTTCTGTGGGCAAATCAGATGTAGTTTAGGTGGGGGCAACTATAGCAGATAACGTAGCGTAACTAAGATAGCATGTGTGTGGTTTTCCACAAACTGTGAGTCCACTGTTTCTCTGTCACTGGTCTCAACTCCAATGTGTCTGAATTAGGAGGTTGACACACCCTGATTTTGTGGAGAGACAAATTCATAGACTCTAATTCTATAGAGTGTGGTAGTGTTAGAAAGATGAGCAAAGCTCACAATGGAGGGGAAAAAATAACTGCCTGGGGAAGCAGAGTACACTTCAGAGAGAAGTGACATTTGCAATGGGTATTGAAGAATAGATGGAGGGGAGAGGTGAAAGTCTAGGAAGAGGAAGAAAACCAACACGTTATAACAATATGGGGTTTTAGAGGACTGGTGTGTTTGAGAACCTGTGAAACTGAATTGCATGCGTATGTGAGATGAGGGCTGACGAGATCTATCTTGTTTACCAATTCTCCTCCATACCCTGGAACTAGTAAGGTCACTTATTGAAGGAATGAAAAGTCATTCTAATGTGTAGCCAGTGTTGAGAACTCCTGATGACCTAAAGTGTAGCTAGTCTAAATTGAGATATGCTGTTAAGTATAAAAAACATACTGAATTTCAAAGACTTAGTATGAAAAGAAAGTCAAATATCTTGTTAATAACTTTTATGTTGGTTGTGTGTTGGCAGTATTTTGGACGTATTGGCTGGTCTGGGTGATCTAAACCAAATTTGATATAATGGAACTGAATTTAACATGGTGAGAGGCTTATACGAGATAGAGCAGGTAGGATTTGATGACTAACAGAATGAGTGGAAGGAAGCTGTTAAGTGTAACTACAGGCTTTCCATGCCATTAACCAAGATGGAAATGAGAGAAAATTGCTTTCTGGCTCTTTTGTACACTCTGCTCATAGCATCATGGACAACTATTTTTTGACACTGTTTTCTGTATTTGCGCAGACACTGTTATGTGATTTTAGAACATTTATGAAATAATATGTGTATTCTTACGGTGCTGGAAACTTTCACCCAATCTGTACAGCTTTCCAGATGCCGTAGTTGAATTGTGTTTTCTCTAACAGAGGTTTGTTATTTTATGTAATTCGAAAACAAAGATAAATAGCTTTGAAAGCCAAATTCTGTTGTAGAGTCAGGAGGAATATTTAAGCATTTGTTGATGATTAAGGCATGCATTGAGAACTGATTTCTAACGTGAAGTTTTCTATCTCTGGGATCTGTACCTCCCAGAATGTATACAGAATCATTAGTTTTGCTTCATAGTCCCCCACACAGTTCATTCCTGTTCCCCATTGCCATCCCCTCATCACCTAAAAAAATTTCCTTCTTGTTTTTCTGCATCTTGGTGCATCTGCCTAGATGAAAAAGAAGTCGCACTGACTAAGGAAGAGCACAAGACTAGATCTGTTACAAAAAGCTGACTCATGTAGTGGAGGACTTTAAGTCACAAAGGGTAATTAAAGTTTTATATCTATTCTTAAGTAAGTGTCTTGGCCTTGCTTTTCATCTTTAGAATAAAGATACCTGCACCAATATGTCACAAGTTATAGTGAGAACATAACTATAACTGCATATATGTGAAAGTTCTTTGGAATTTACATACATGTGAAAATTCTCTGGAAAGAATAAAGCACAGTAAATGTAAAACAGGAAGAGTAGAGAGTCATCAAATTAAAACTTTGAGAAGTGAATCTATAGGATTAAGTAGAATGGGTGAGTAGTCTTATTTATTTCAAAGGAAAAGGTTTAGAAGAGAAGGATAAGGGTATAAGTGGAAATACAGTATAAACCACCTGGAGCCTCTTGATGAAAGTGAAAGAGGAGAGTGAAAAAGTTGGCTTAAAACTCAACATTCAAAAAACTTTAAAATCATGGCATCTGGTCCCATCACTTCATGGCAAATAGATGGGGAAACAATGAAGCAGTGAGAGACTTTATTTAGGGGGGGGGGGGCTCCAGAATCACTGCAGATGGTGATTGCAGCCATGAAATAGACTCTTGCCCCTTGGAAGGAAAGTTAGGACCAACCTAGACAGCATATTAAAAAGCAGAGACATTACTTTGCCGACAAAGGTCTGTCTAGTCAAGGCTATGGTTTTTCCAGTGATCATGTATAGATGTGAGAGTTGGACTATAAAGAAAGCTGAGCGCCAAAGAACTGATGCTTTTGAACTGTGGTGTTGGAGAAGACTCTTGAGAGTCCCTTGGACTGCAAGGAGATCCAACCAGTCCATCCTAAAGGAAATTGGTCCTGAATATTCATTGGAAGAATTGATGCTGAAGCTGAAGCTCCAATACTTTGGCCACCTGATGCAAAGAACTGATTCATTTGAAAAGACCCTGATGCTGGGAAAGACTGAAGGTAGGAGGAGAAGGGGATGACAGAGGATGAGATGGTTGGATGACATCACGGACTCAATGGACATGAGTTGGAGCAAGCTCCAGGAATTGCTGATGGACAGGGAGGCCTGGCTGCAGTCCATGGGGTCACAAAGAGTCAGACAATACTGAGCAACTGAACTGAAGACTTTGATAATGTATAGTACAGGAATGATTATGGTAATTTTTAAGTGTAGATAAAAACGTTTATTTTATATAAAAAATTAGTATGTTTTTTAGTCTTGCATGATCTGCAAATACTTCTTTGATAGCATTAAAAGGAGTTCCAGTTAGCAAACCTTGGTGTAAAACAACCATTTGTTTTGTTCATGTATTCTGTCAGGAAATCAGAAAGGATACAGTAAGCATGACTTACCTCTTCCTTTATGTCTGTAACCTCAGTAAAGTACTAGAATGCTGGAGGTGGGAGTCATTTGGAAGTTTCTGTACCCACATGTCTGGTTGTGGATGCTGGTAGTCAGCTGGTGTCTTTAGTTTCCATGTGGGCCTATTTGTATTGGTAGCACAGGGTTTTTCGCTGATGGCTGCTGCTACTACTGCTGCTAAGTCACTTCAGTCTTGTCCGACTCTGTGCGACCCCAGAGACGGCAGCCCACCAGGCTCCCCCGTCCCTGGGATTCTCCAGGCAAGAGCACTGGAGTGGGTTTTCATTTCCTTCTCCAGTGCATGAAAGTGAAAAGTGAAAGTGAAGTCACTCAGTCGTGTCTGACCCTCAGCGACCCCATGGACTGCAGCCTTCCAGGCTCCTCATCCATGGGATTTTCCAGGCAAGAGTACTGGAGTGGGGTGCCATTGCCCTCTCTGATGGCTAGGAGAGAGCAAAAATCTGGGTGCTAGGTGTGCTTGTTCCTGCTGGATTGGTCTTCCTTTTAGGCCCTCTCAGCTGACAGAGCAAAGAAATACATGTGTGTATACTAACTGATTTATATCCATATATCTATAAATATTACTAGTAAGAGTCTTTATCTGTATTGAGCTAAACATGAGTTCTTATTGATGTCTCTGACTTAATCTAAGACTGCTCAGATCAGAGATCAGATCAGATCAGTCGCTCAGTCATGTCAGACTCTTTGCTACCCCATGAATTGCAGCACGCCAGGCCTCCCTGTCCATCACCAACTCCCAGAGTTCACTCAGACTCATGTCCATCGAGTCAGCGATGCCATCCAGCCATCTCATCCTCTGTCATCCCCTTCTCCTCCTGCCCCCAATCCCTCCCAGCATCCCAGTCTTTTCCAATGAGTCAACTCTTCTCATGAGGTGGCCAAAGTACTGGAGTTTCAGCTTTAGCATCATTCCCTCCAAAGAAATCCCAGGGCTGATCTCCTTCAGAATGGACTGGTTGGATCTCCTTGCAGTCCAAGGGACTCTCAAGAGTCTTCTCCAACACCACAGTTCAAAAGCATCAATTCTTCGGCGCTCAGCCTTCTTCACAGTCCAAAAGACTGCTACTATTCTTTTATTCTTTTTTTTTTTTTTTTTGCTCAAATGTTCCTTCCTTAGCTTGTGGGAGGTCTTGGTATTAGATCCTGAGCTCTTAAAAAGTTTGCTGTGAATAATTTGCAAAGAATAAAATGTATTTATTTAAAGTGTACCATTTGAGTCTTGACAAATGTACACAGCTGTATAACCACCACCACAGTCAAGATATGAGCATTTCCATCAACTCCAGAACCTATCTTCATGTCCTTTTAGAGTCAGTTTCCTCCCAAACCAGGCTCCTGACAACCTCTGGTCTCTCATTATATGGAGTCAGATGTTATATATTCTTGTATCTTGGTTCCTTTAGCATAATACTTTCGAAATGCAGCCATGTTGTAGTTTGTGTCAACAGTTTATTCCTTTTATTGTGGACTGGTGTCCTATTATACAGATGTAATGGGGCAAATGGATAAACAGAATTTGTTTATCCATTCCCCAGTTGATGGATACTTAAGAGTTGTTTTCTAGTTTTGGGCTATTATGAATAAAGCTTCTATTAACATTTGTGTACAGGTCTTTGTGTGGATGTATGTTTTCTGTGGGTAAATACCTAAAAGTGGAATTGCTGAGTCTTACGTCATGTGTACTTTTAGCTTTATAAGAAACTGCCAGATAGTTTTCCCTAATGGTTATTTCATTTTACATCTCAGCCCGTAGTGTATGGGAGTTTCAGTTGCTCTACATTTTGGCCAACACTTGACATTGTTCTGCTAGGTATCTAGTGGTTTTAATCTGCATTTCTCTGTGTTTAGTGATGTTGAGCATCTTTTCATGTGTTTATTGCCTTTTTTTTGGTGAAGTGTCTGTTTCCATCTTTTGCTTATAAGTTGTGCTGTTTGTCTTATACAGATTTATGGTTCTTATATGTTTTGAATAACACCAGTCATATGGAAGATATATGTACTGCAAATATATTTTCCTGGTACGTGTGTGTGTATGTGCACTCAGTTGTGTCTGACTCTCTGCCTGACTCCACCGCTAGGCTCCTCTGTCCATGGAATTTTCCAGACAAGAATACTGGAGCAGGTTGCTGTATCTTTCTCCAGGGGATCTTCCTTACTCAGGGGTGGAACTCACGTCTCTTGTGTCTTCTGCATTAGCAGGCGGGTTCTTTCCCAGCTGAGCAACCAAGGGAGCTGTTTCCCAGTATTGTGACTTGGTTTTTCATTTCCTTGGTCGTGTCTTTTAAGATATCTTTTAATTTTGATGAAGTCCAATTATTAATATATCCTGCCGTATATTGACACAGCTTCAGTAGTCCTTGATAGTTTCTTTGTTTCTGTTAAGATGTTTGCAGCTCATTTTGTGTATTTTATACCCTCTGTTCAGTCAGCCATTTTCCCCTATAGTCCAGGTTCTTTTATTGGGGGATGGTATTTCAGGACCACTACTTGGAAACCACTAACTTAGTCATTTTTTAGGACTTTTCATTGCATTTCAACTGGGAAGTACAAAAGTACAAGTACTTTTTAAAAGTACTCTTTAAAAACTTGCAAACAAGCACAAATTCAAATAATTCAAATTTAGAATTGAAAGGCTTTTACCTAATTCTTTGATTTTATAGTTGTATCACTTTTGTGCTAAAGATTTTAGTCCCTGCTGACATTCATTTGCATTATCTTACTTTTTAATAGTTACAGAATAATTAACAATAGTGTTACTAATAATACGATTACTTAGAACAGTTTAAGATCTTTGTAGTTCTTAGACTATAACCCATGAGGGAAATATCTGTGAAATTGATGTTAGGGATGCTGTGCTTAGTCACTCAGTAGTGTCTGACTCTTTGTGACCCCATGGACTGTAGCCTGATAAGGCTCCTCTGTCCATGGGAATTTTTCTGGCAAGAATACTGGAGTGGGTTGCCATGCCCTCCTCCAGGGGATCTTCCCAACCCAGGTATCCAACCCAGGTCTTTCGCATTGCAGGCAGATTCTTTACCATCTGAATCACCAGGAAAGCCTAAGAATACTGGTGTGGGTAGCCTATCCCTTCTCCAGGGGATCTTCCTGCCCCATGAATTTGTTAGGGATAGATAGTCAGATTATTGTATTTTTAAAAAATTAATTTTCATTAACTTACAGTGTGTTTCTGCTGTACAGCAAAGTGCAAATTATTGTATTTTAAGTCACTTGAGCAGTCTGTGTGGTTAAACCACAAATATGATGTGGTTGAGTTGATTCATTACAGTTTGATTTTAGTTTTAGGGTTTTTTTAAATTTTGTTAAATATGTAGAACATTTCCATGGTTTCAAAGTTATGAGACTGATTCCTACTGCTCTAATGAGGACCTCATGGTTTCACAGTTAAATCTACAGAATGGGTTACATTCAGAAAAATCTACCTTTTATCTTCTTGATCTCTCTACTTGTTTCTCTATAGGTAACCTAGAAACTAAATGATTGGATTATCCTGCCACTTCAGTATACCAACATATACACACACACATATACCTGACTATTTGCAAGTGACATGGTAGTATATATAGAAAACCCTAAAGATCCATCAGAAAGCCGATAGAACTAATGAACAAATTCAGTAAAGTTGCAGGATATGAGTATACAGAAATCTGTAGCATTTCTATACACTAATGATCTATTAGAGAAATTAAAAACCTATTTACAGCTGGATCACAAAGATTAAAATACATAGAAATAAATTTAACCAGGGAAGTAAAAGATCTATACACTGAAAACTGTTAAGACATTGATGAAAGGAATTGAAGACAACACAAATGGAAAGATATATTGTACTCATGGATTGGAAGAATTAGTATTCTTAAAATACCTGTGCTATTCAAAGCAACCCACAGATTTGTTGATTCTTTCTGCATAGACAGTCATGTCATCTGTGAACAAAGACACATATTTTTTCCTTCTCAATCTGTATACTTTCTTTCTTTTATTGCATTAGCTAGGACTTCCATTATGATGGGGAAAAGACATGGTGAGAGAAACATGTTAGGAATCCTACTGGAAGAAAACTTCTCACCATTAAATATAATGGTAACTGTAGGCTCTGTATAGATGTTCTTTATCAAGTTGAAGAAGTTCCCTTTTTAGTTTGCTAAGGATTTTTAATCACAAATGTGAGTGTTGCATTTTGTCAAATACTTTTTATGTTTATTGATATGATCATGTCATCTTTTCTTTTCTTTCTTATTAGTCTGTTAATGTGATGGATTACCTTGATTGATTTTTGAATGTTGAACCACCCTTGCATATCTGGTATAAATCTCACTTGGTTGTGGTGTATAATTATTTTTACATGTTGTTGGATTTTATTTGCTTATATTTTGCTAATATGTTTAGGGTTTTTACATTGATGTCCATGAGAAATAATTGTGTGTTTTTGTTGTTGTTGTTGTTATGTCTTCATCTGGTTTTGGTATCAAATACTTAGATACTAATGCTATCCTTAGAATAATTCAGAAAGTATTCCCTTTGCTTCTGTCTTCTGGAAGAGATTGTAGAGAATTGGTATAATTTCTTTCTTAAATGCTTAATGGAATTCACACATGAACCCATATGGGTTTGGTGCTTTAGGTTTTGAAAGATTTACTATTAACTCAGTTTCTTTAATAGATATAATTCTGTTCAGATTGTTTATGGTTGACGTGTGTGTTTTGGCAGATTATGTCTTTGAAGTAATTAGTCCATTTCGTCTAGGTTATCAGATTTGTGGGCATAGCATTGTTTATAGTATTGCTTTATTCTTTAAATATCCTTGGAATCTGTATTGATGTCTCTTTTTGTTTCTGATGTTGGTAATTTTTCTCTTCTTTTTTTCTTAGCTTGCATAGAAACTTGGATCTTTTCAAAGAAATGACTTTGGTTGATTTTTTTTTTCCCCATTGATTTCCTATATTCATTGTTACTGATTTTTGCTCTACTTGTTGTTTTTCTTCTACTTTAGATTTCAGTTGCTCTTTTTCTAGTTTTCTAAGGTAGAAACTTAGATTATTGATTTTAGAACTTTCTTCATTTCTACTATATGAATTCAATGCTATAAATTTCTCTCAACAGTTTTCACTTCATTACACAAATTTAGAGAAATTGAATTGTATTTTCATTTAGTTTGAAATATTTTGAATTTTCTCTTGAGATTTCTTCTTTGACCCATGTGTTAAGTAGAAGTATTTTATTTAATCTCCACATATTTTGGAATTATCCAGCCATCTTCCTATTATTGATTTCAAGTTTAATTCCATTGTGGTTTGAGATTAGACATTATATGATTTTTATTCTTTTAAAAGTTTGTTTTATGGTCCAGAATGTGGCCCACATTGGCGAGTATTCTTTGTGAGCTTGAGAAGAGTGTGTATTCTACTGAAGTTGCTTTACAGTGTTGTTTTAGTTTCTGCTGTACAGCAAAATGAATTAGCTGTATATATGAGAGTGAAAGTTGCTGAGTCACCTCTGACTCTGTGTGATCCCACCCATGGACTATATAGTCCATGGAATTCTCCAAGTGAGAATACTGGAGTGGGTAGCCATTTATTCCCTTCTCCAAGGGATCTTCCCAACCCAGGGATCAAACCCAGGTCTCCTGCGTTGCGGGTGGATTCTTTACCAGCTGAGCCACCGGGGAAGCCTGTACACATATCCCCTCTTTTTTTGGATTTCCATCCTGTTTAGGTTACCAGAGCATTGAGTAGAGGTGCCTGTGCTACACAGGAGGTTCTCATTAGTTATCTATTTTATACATAGTAGTTGCTCTAATAATATCTTAAGTGGTATTGTGATTTTCTGCTCTTGAAAGATTTGGTAAAATTCCTATGTGAAACCACCTGAGTCTGGTACTATTGTATGAAGAAGTTCTTTATTTTTAAGAATTTATTTTTCCAATGGAAATGAATAGACTTTTGGTCTTTCAGTCAGTTTTGTTAAATATTTTTTTTAGAAAATTGTGTATTTTGAATAGACTTTTAAACTAGTTTGCATAGAGTTGTGTGAAGTCACATTTTTCCTTTTTCTCTGTTCTAATAACTGTTTTCACATTGTCAGAGGATTTTGAATACTTGTTATTTTCTCCCTGTTTTCTTCATTAGGTTAGTCAGTAGTTTATTTTCAGAGTAAGCTTTTGGATTTATATATTGTTTCTCTTTCATGGCTGCAGTCACCATCTACAGTGATTTTGGAGCCCAGAAAAATAAAGTTAGCCACTGTTTCCCCATCTATTTGCCATGAAGTGATGGGACCGGATGCCATAATCTTCGTTTTCTGAATGTTGAGCTTTAAGCCAACTTTTTCACTCTCCTCTTTCACTTTGATCAAGAGGCTCTTTAGTTCTTCTTCACTTTCTGCCATAAGGGTGGTGTCATCTGCATATCTGAGGTTATTGGTATTTCTCCCGGCAGTCTTGATTGCAGCTTTGTGCTTCCTCCAGCCCAGTATTTCTCATAATGTACTCTGCATATAAATTAAATAGGCAGGGTGACAATATACAGCCTTGACATACTCCTTTTCCTATTTGGAACCAGTCTGTTGTTCCATGTCCAGTTCTAACTGTTGCTTCCTGACCTGCATACAGGTTTCTCAAGAGGCAAGTCAGGTGGTCTGGGATTCCCATCTCTTTCAGAATTTTCCACAGTTTATTGTGATCCACACAGTCCAAGGCTTTGGCATAGTCAATAAAGCAGAAATAGATGTTTTACTGGAACTCTCTTGCTTTTTTGATGATCCAGCGGATGTTGGCAATTTGATCTCTGGTTCCTCTGCCTTTTCTAAAACCAGCTTGAACATCTGGAAGTTCACGGTTCACGTATTGCTGAAGCCTGGCTTGGAGAATTTTAAGCATCACTTTACTAGCATGTGATATGAGTGCAATTGTGTGGTAGTTTGAGCTACCACGTCCGAGGTCAGGGGCAGCGGCCTAGAGGAGCTACCCGATGCCCGAGGTCACAGGCAGCGGCTGAGAGGATGACTAGAAGGCTTGTATAAGAGTCCTGATGGGGGCACTGGTGGTGGGGAAAACTGGGTCTTGTTCTGATGGGCAGGGCCATGCTCAGTAAAAGCTGTGACAAACCTAGACAACATATTAAAAAGCAGAGACATTACTTTACCAACAAAGGTCTGTATAATCAAAGCTATGGTTTTTCCAGTAGTCATCTATGGATGTGAGAGTTGGATCATAAAGAAAGCTGAGTGCCGAAAAATTGATGCTTTTGAACTGTGGTGTTGGAGAAGATTCTTGAGAGTCCCTTGGACAGCAGGAAGATAAACCAGTCAGTCCTGAGGGAAATCAGTCCTGAATATTCATTGGAAGGACTGATCCTGAAGTTGAAACTCAATACTTCGGCCACCTGATGTGAAGAACTGACTCATTGGAGAAGACTCTGATGCTGGAAAAGACTGAAGGCAGGAGGAGAAGCGGATGACAGAGGATGAGATGGTTGGATGGCATCACCAACTCGGTGGACATGAGTTTGAGTAGGCTGTGGGAGTTGGTGATGGACAGGGAAGCCTGGTGTGCTGCATCCATGGGGTTGCAGAGTCAGAAGACTGAGCCACTGAACTGAACTGATGGGTGAGACTGTGCTCCCTTCCTGTTAGTTGTTTAGCCTGAGGTGACCCAGCCCTGGGGTCTAGAGGCTCTGTGTTAGAGTTGATGGCCACCTCCAAGAGGATTATGCAAGGGGGCCCCTTCCAGAACTGCTGCCAGTGCCCCAGTCCTTGTGGTGAGCACCTACCGATGCACGCCTCCACAGGAGACCCTCCAGGACTAGCAGGTAGATCTGGTTCAGCCTCTTGTGGGATCACTGCTCCTTTCATCTGGGTCTTGATGCACACAGGATTTTGTTTGTGCTGCCCTCCAAGAGTAGAGTCTCTGTTTTCCCCAGTACTGTGGAAATCCTGTAAGCACATTCCACTGACCTTCAAAGTCAAGATTCCCTGGAGATTCCCTGTCCTTTTGCCAGATCCCCAGGCTGGGAAGCCTGACATGGGGCTCAGAACCTTGACAACAGTGGGAAAATTTCTTAGGTATTATCGTTCTCCAGATTGTGGGTTGCCCACCCGGTGTGTATGGGATTTTATCATGTCGGTGCCCCTCCTACCATCTCATTGTAGCTTCTTTGTCTTTAGACTTGATATACTTTGGGGTATCATTTTTTGGAGGGTTCCAGCATCCTCCTGTCAATGGTTGTTCAACAGCTTGCTGTGATTTTGGTCCTCTCACAGGGGGATATAAGCGTACATCGTTTTACTCTGCTATCTTGAACTGGAACACTGAGGATGCCTTTTAAAGTATCTTAGTAGCAGTGTGTTTCTATCTAGTTCTCTCCCTGTCCCTGTTTGTGCTGTTCAGTGCAATATTATTAGGTACACAGTTACAAAGATATTAATAATTGTCCTCTCCCGTTTGTATTTTTAAAATGTGGTGTTTGAAGATGACCTGATCTTTGTTATCTGTTGAATGTTTTTTGAAGTTTATAATCTTATTTATTTGTGACTCTGCTTATTCTGAGACAAGCTAGGTTTTCTTTTTCTTCATAAAAGAAAACCTCTGATAACCCTATTATGGGATTTTTCTTCAGTATAGTACAAATAAAATATAGTTTCCTAAGTGTAGATCTAAATTTCTTTGCTGTCCATATTTCTATAATGTTGAAATAATCCAAAATTTCACATCTGTGAATCACTTTAAAATTTCAAAATGTCAGTTATGTGTATCCTAAAAGGCATATAGTGAGCTAAGTTGTTGGGCTCGTGTTCAGGCCAGAAGCCACAATGAAGCATTGTTCATTTAAGTTTTCAGCCTTGGTCAAAAGTGTCCCAACTGAAAAGGTTTGAAAACCTTAAGGTGAGAACCATAATCTCCAAACAGAGAATTGGTGAGTTGGAAAGTGGTGTTGAAGAGTTTATCCAGAATGTAGCCTATAAAGACAAGGTTATAAAAAATATGTAAGAAATTCATAATTGTGGGTGAAAAACTTAGTAAATCTAATGTACATCTAATTGGAATCCTTGGGGGAGGGGAATAGAATATGGGAAAGGCAGTGTTGAAAGAAATAGTGGCTGAGAATTTTCCATAATTGATGAGACATATGCCTGCAGATACAGAAAGCACAATACATATCATCAAGTAGAGTATTAAAACTGCAGAACATGAGAGGCATAGAGAAAATATTGGAAACACCCAAAGATAAAAGGCAGATCTTTCTACAAAGGGATGATGGGCAACATCAGTAACAACAATAGAAGCCAAAATACAGTGGAATGATATTTTCAAAGCTGAGATGAATATGTGAACCCATAGTTATTTGCCCAGAAAAACTGTTTTTCAAGAATGAAGATATAATAAAGAAAATTTTTGGTAAAATTGAGGGTGTTGATTACTAGGAAACTTTGATTACATAATTTCTAAAAGGATATACATCAGGAAGATGGAAAATGACCTTAGAATGAGGGTCCAAAATGCATTAGTAAAGGTGAACAAAGAAAATCTTCAGTAGGTTGGAAAGTATATTTTTTTACTTTTATGGCCTCTGCGGTTGTCAGAAGTGTTGTGGTCAGTCCATCAGTCATGTCCGACTCTTTGCAACCCCATAAACTTCTGCAGCACGCCAGACTTCCCTGTCCTTCACCATCTCCTGGAGTTTGCTTAAACTCATGCCCATTGAGTCAGGGGTGCCATCCAACCATCTTACTCTCTTCTCTTCCTGCCTTCAATCTTTCCCAGCATCAGGGTCTTTTCCAGTGAGTCAGCTGTTTGCATCAGGTGGCCAAAGTATTGGAGCTTCAGCTTCAACATCAGTCCTTCAATGAATATTCAGGGTTGATTTCCTTTAGGATTGACTGGTTTTATCTCCTTGCAGTCCAAGGACTCTCAAGAGTCCTCTCAAAAGTGTTGTATTGTACAGTACTTTGAGGAAGTAAAGTGTAGTTCCAAAGGTATAGTGTAAATTACTTTGAACTTCCCAGAATCCATTCGCTTTTTCGTTTTGAAGCTGCATTGCTATTTGGGGAATTGACCCCAGATTCACTGCTGGACCCTCATTGGTCATGGCACCCCACTCCAGCACTCTTGCCTGGAAAATCCCATGGATGGAGGAGCCTGGTGGGCTGCTAGTCCATGGGGTCGCTAAGAGTTGGACACAACTGAGCGACTTCACTTTGACTTTTCACTTTCACACACTGGAGAAGGAAATGGCACCCACTCCAGCGTTCTTGCCTGGAGAATCCCAGGGACGGGGGAACCTGGTGGGATGCCGTCTGTGGGGTTGCACAGAGTCGGACATGACTAAAGCGACTTAGCAGCAGTAGCAGCAGTCATAACAATCCCCTTCTCCTTGCTAATTCAGTTGACTTAGGAACCAGGCCTAATTGATTTAGCTGGTGGCTGTTATCTTTATTAATTATTGATTCAGATGTGGCCATGTGACTGAAGTTGGCTTATTTAGACTAAAAGAAAACATTATTTTTTGATTGGAGAAAGGCGCATACTGGGTGAATCTAGATTGCTTGTCCTTGTGGTAAAAGAAATGTGCCTTCATGTGAAGTCAACAATAGGAATAGCAGTGTTGTGAGAAAGGAGAAAAACAGTAAGAAAATTTGATCTCCAATGATTTCACTGTATTACTACTTTACCCAGCCCTGAAGTTTACCCTATTTCTAGGCTTCATTTTGATGGGGCTTCCATGGTAACTCAGTGGGTTAAGAATCTGCCTGCAATGCAGGAGACCTGTGTTCAATCCCTGGATTGGGAAGATACCCTGGAGAGGGAGATGGCAAGCTATATACAGTCCATGGAGTTGCAAAGAGTTGGACACGACTGTGCGACACACAGGCTTCATTATATGTGAAATTGTAGTTTACATTTATATAGCTTTTAAAATTATAATTTATTTAAACTCCACCCAAAACACCTCTCCCTCCTCCAAACACCTTTCCCCCAAAAAACAAGTTCATTAACACAAGAATAATTTCGATTCTGTACTGGGAGAGGTAGAAGCTATATACTCAATGCTACTCTGGCAAGACTAAATTAATTTTAGTTATCACATTTTATTGAAGCAACATTGCAAGATTAGTGTGTCAGAGAAAATGAGAGAGTAGTAAAGGGTATGAAAATATGAAATGTTAATATATGATCAGTGTGAAGAGTACTTTTGTCCTGATATAAGAAGATATTGAAAAGATTTAGTACTAGTATTCCACTTTCTAGTAATGTGGAAGAATTACTAGATTTTACATGATTTAGATGTCAAATCATGTAAATTGATTTTTTACATGATTGTAGAGGTCAAAAGTAGTTCCAATCAGTAGACATTCTGGAGAGGTAGCAATATAAGAAAGTTGTGATCTGTATATGAAATAATTTTCTAATGTTTAGAACTGTCTAAAAATGGGAGCAATGCAGTAGTGGAGAACTATCAGTGGAGACCTTGGGAGTAACTTTTTTCCCCTGAAATTCTTCTAATAGAAAACTTGTACAACTACACAAAATTTAGGAAAAAATTTTCTACATGGGGTATGAGGTTGGATTATGTTCCTTCAAGGACCCCTATTATTTTATTATTATGGTTGCTAATCACTTATTATATTAGTAATATTGTCTTTCTGTTCTTTTAGCCTCAATACTTCTTTTCAAATCATAATCTTGTTAATGGCTCCTTACTAGCTAGAAATAAAATTTGTAATAAATATAATCTGTCCATACATATAATGTTTAAGAACTAAATATGAGTGATATAAAGTAGAAATAAAGTGAAAGTAAAAGTTCACAATTATTTACTGCATTTCTGAAACGTAAAAGACTTTTACTAAAAGAAACATTTTTCCTAAGTTAGGTAAAGACTTATTTGGCAACAAAACCAGATCTTAATTGTTAAGAAGCTTATTATATAGCCTTTATCCAGTTGGTGAATTCATATATTTTGCTGCAAAAATAACAGAATGTTTGATCACAGGTTGCTGCTCCAGACCCTGTTGGCATTGTTACTTAGTATATTTTGAAACCCAAATAATTCTGAATTCATAAAATATCTCATCTCATAGGTATTGGCTAAAATATTGCGGTTCTTTAACAAATATTTCAGCATGTACATGTTCCAGAATGATTAATTTAGAATACATAATAATCAATGGTTGTACTTGTAATTTGCATTTAAGAGTAGCAAGATGACAAACCATTCTATTCAAGAAATACAAGAAGTTGTAGAGCAAACCATTCTGTACTACATGAGACAAGCAATGGCAGACCCCTTACATTTGAATATGACAAGAGGAGAGAAATAATTTTATTTTACAAGGAATAACATGCCTAACAAGTTATACACTATTGTTTGAAGAGGAAAAAATGAGGAAATACAACATTTTAAAAGATGACCTGAGCCTTAGGTATTATCAAAATTGTTTCCTCTGTTATGATTTGAGGTGTGCTTAATCCATCAGTCATTTCCAACTCTTTGCCACCGCATGGACTGTATCCCACCAGGCTCCTCTGTCCATAGGATTTTGATTTGAGGTGAGATAGTGACAAAGTTTTAGGCAAAAGCATATCTCCTAACTTGAAATTCCACCACATATTGAAGCCTACCCTAGTACTTAATAACAGTTATATATGATCTTTGGAGACAGTATTAGAGTCATACTGGAAAACAATAGGCAATGCAAAAATTGTATAATTTCAATATGTAGGGTAAATGTTATTAAATATTTACATAAATATATTTATATACACACATTTGTATGTGGGTTTAATTCACAGAACATTCAAAAGTTGCATGGCATATAGAATAATTCTTCATTAATATTCCACAATATATTTTAAGAGTAAAAATAGATGGTGTTCCTTTTTCTCCTTTTATCTCATGTACAGATAGGAGTGCATTTATTTTTTCCTTTTCTTTTTTTGATCTTTCACCATTTTGTCGTGACTGGTTCTGTTATATAGTCTTTTAATATTTGTCAGCCTCTGTTGTATCAGCAACTATGTATGTCATTTAGCAAGTAATACTTAAAACATGACTTCCTACTTAAATAAATAAAATTTAGGGGCACTAGAGTTCTTTAAAAATAAGACAAAGAAAAGTTAATTTGTGTTGTAGGCAGCCAAATTTTATGTCTGGTAATGCCCGGAAAGAATTTACAGCACTTAATATCCTTGTGTATTAGTGTCTTTCATAGTCAAGATTTAGTCTTAATAAAAGTGAGACACTGTGATGGGAAGGTGAGAATTCCATGACACAGGTTATGTTTTCTTTCCACTTAGTAAAATGTGGTTTCAAGTTTTCATCTTAAATAATAGGATATTTCATTAAATTTTACAAGCTGAATTACTATTATCCTGCTTTGTGTGTAGGCTACTGTTATACCTGGAATAAAATGTTAAACTTTTTCACTTTGCGGCTGCAATATAAAGATAACTTTTCTAAATATTGTAGTTACTACACCAAAATAGGGAAAATCCCCTCTTTTAAGGCATTTATAAAATTATTAGATGACTTTGGATTTACCTTTAGGTGTCTTTAAATGCTCGTTTGTTAGTAATATATAACACGTCCTGGATCAGCAGTTATTTTTGAGACTCTACTGTGAACAGTGTAACCTTTTTCTAGTTGTTTTAAAATATAATCACAGTTCCTCCTGTTGTATTTTATCTGTTTTAAACTTTACCCCTGTAATGTTCATATAGAAACTGAATATGTAGTATACTACCAAATGCATATTAAAGTATTTGATTTTCATTGTATCTTTTAAAAACTTCATACATTTGCTGTTTTTTAGTAAAATAGATAATAGTACAGTCTTTTCATTGTGATGATACTCTAGAATTTGTTACTTCCTCCACTTAGTGGATGAGTGTTTGCAAAAATGATTCTTTAATGAAACAAAGATGAAGTTAGAAATATTCTGCATTATAGTAACTACCTCTTGTAGTTTTTATAAATGTAATAACCCATATGTATATATGTATGTACTTTTTAGAAAGAATCTTCAAGAGGGAGACATAGGGAAAAGGAAGACATAAAAATCACTAAGGAGAGAACTCCAGAAAGTGAAGAAGAAAATGTAGAATGGGAAACTAATAGAGATGGTGAGTTTCAAAAATCTTTGCTTATATAGTCAGTGTATTGATTGTTCACTTTGTAGGTTTTTCTGTGGGGTTCAAAACACTTTCTAGCTGTGATCTCCCTATTGTTTCAGAATCTAATTGACTTGTGTGTCTTACTGAGTTATAAGGCAGGAAATAGCATGTAGCTGAATAAAAGCCAAGAAAGCTGTTCTCTCTAGAACTTACCTGTTAAGCATCATGCTACTTTGAAATTTATTGCACTTGTCAATCTTTAAGTTTCTCAGTATCAAGGTTTAAGAGAATTGAAATTTATGTTTATTGTTTTCCATAAAATATTAAAAGTGAGATTTTTAAACCTTAAAGACCTAGGAAGATTATTTGCAAGAAATTGTTGGATTTCATCTTTCAAGAAAGTGATATCAGATGATAACGGGGGGATTTGTTCATGGAAAATTAGGAAAATCACCTTTAAGTCATTGTCTTTTGACAAATAAGCATTTGTTTTCCACCCCATGAGTGTTCTGCCTTCTCTTCTGTGATCTAGAAGTTGAGCACTATAGTCTCACACTACCAAATACAGAGAGAGGGAACTCACATCTGTAGTTACACTGAGCATTTTAATATGATTTATATAATTATTTTAGTAATTCAGCTTTGTTACTCTACTGTAGTTGACAAAACTAAAGACTTTAGAATGTAACTTCCTTCCTCATCAGATAGCCAAAAACTTAGTCCAGGGGCTAGGAAATTATAACTTGTGGACCAACCACCTGTTTTTGCAGTAGAATTTTATTGGAGAACAGCCATGTCCATTGGTTACGTATTTACTGTGACTGCTTTTGAGCTGCAGTAGATGAGTTGAATATGTGTGACAGCCAAGAGACTGCAAACCTAAACTATTTACTATAATATTTAAGAAATATCCCTGAAAACTTATAGACTAATACTTGAAAAGTACCTTAAGAGTTCAGTTCAATTGCTCAGTCGAGTCCGACTCTTTGCAACCCCATGAAATGCAGCACGGCAGGCCTCCCTGTCCATCACCAACTCCCGGAGTCCAGCCAAACCCATGTCCATCGAGTCGGTGATGCCATCCAACCATCTCATCCTCTGTCATCCCCTTCTCTTTCTGCCCTCAATCCCTCCCAGCATCAGGGTCTTTTCCAATGAGTCAGCTCTTCGCATCAAGCCAAAGTACTGGAGTTTCAGCTTCAACATCAGTCCTTCCAATGAACATCCAGGACTGATCTCCTTTAGGATGGACTGACTGGGTGGATCTCCTTGCAGTCCAAGGGACTCTCAAGAGTCTTCTCCAACACCACAGTTCAAAAGCATCAGTTCTTCGGCACTCAGCTTTCTTCACAGTCCAACTCTTACATCCATACATGACCACTGGAAAAACCATAGCCTTGACTAGACGGACCTTTGTTGTCAAAGTAATGTCTCTGCTTTTTAATATGCTATCTAGGTTGGTCATAACTTTCCTTCCAAGGAGTAAGCGTCTTTTAATTTCATAGCTGCAGTCACCATCTGCAGTGATTTTGGAGCCCAGGAAAATAAAGTCAGCCACTGTTTCCACTGTTTCCCCATCTGTTTGCCATGAAGTGATGGGACCGGATGCCATAATCTTAGTTTTCTGAATGTTGAGCTTTAAGCCAACTTTTTCACTCTCCTCTTTCACTTTGAACAAGAGGCTCTTTAGTTCTTCTTCATTTTCTGCCATAAGGGTGGTGTCATCTGCATATCTGAGGTTATTGATATTTCTCCCTGCAATCTTGATTCCAGCTTGTGCTTCCTCCAGCCCAGCGTTTCTCATGATGTACTCTGCATGTAAGTTAAATAAATAAGCAGGGTGACAGTATACAGCCTTGACGTACTCCTTTTCCTATTTGGAACCAGTCTGTTGTCCCATGTCCAGTTCTAACTGTTGCTTCCTAACCTGCATACAGGTTTCTCAAGAGGCAAGTCAGGTGGTCTGGGATTCCCATCTCTTTCAGAATTTTCCACAGTTTATTGTGATCCACACAGTCCAAGGCTTTGGCATAGTCAATAAAGCAGAAATAGATGTTTTACTGGAACTCTCTTGCTTTTTTGATGATCCAGCGGATGTTGGCAATTTGATCTCTGGTTCCTCTGCCTTTTCTAAAACCAGCTTGAACATCTGGAAGTTCACGGTTCACGTATTGCTGAAGCCTGGCTTGGAGAATTTTGAGCATTACTTTGCTAGAGTGTGAGATGAGTGCAATTGTGCAATAGTTTGAGCATTCTTTGGCATTGCCTTTCTTTGGGATTGGAATGAAAACTGACCTTTTCCAGTCCTGTGGCCACTGCTGAGTTTTCCAAATTTGCTGACATATTGAGTGCAACACTTTCACATCATCATCTTTTAGGATTTAAAATAGCTCAGCTGGAATTTCATCACCTCCACTAGCTCCAGCAATTTGAACATTAGTATTTTTTAAGGAAATCCATTTCATCTTTATACAGTATTGTCTGTTAAAAAGTTGCTTCTAAGAATAGGAAACTTCTCTATTAGTTCATTGGGATTTCAAAAGTAACAGTAATACCTCCTACAGAATAGCAGTAAATATTCCAAACCTTGACTGTTCAAAAATGGCTTTTTCTAAATTCTAAGGGATTAACGCTTAAGATTTTCCTTCTCATTTTAATTATTTTTTTGAAAAAAGCATTCTGAAATACATTGGATACTTATTTTTAAAAATAGAAACTTCTGTATTTCCATTACAGTAGTACATCCTAATTGTTGAATATTTTAATGGTTCAGAAAAGCCTAGGTCAGTTTGCTCCTTTTTTCATAGTAGCTCTTTCGAACCCTATCCTTAAATCTCCACCCTTCCAAGCCCTTTCTCCTGCTTGCTATTTATAACACACAAATAATGTAACTCTTTATCCACAGACTCTCTTAGCTTCCTGCCAGCACATCTGTAAACTAGTTTTTATTCACTAAAGTTTTTAAATTTCCTTCGTGTTCTTAATAAGAGGCTTAATATAGGTTAGAGTCCCCTGATTTCCTTCCACCTCTGCAATCTTATTCATTTATCTTACATTCTGTTTTTTAGCTTTAAGATCCGTCTTGGCACATTTTCTCTTTTCACCATATTATTTTTAGTCATTTCCTTGTTTATTCCCACTTTACAGCTAAATTGTACCTTTTCACTTCATGTTTATTCCGTCTTCTGATGCGCATCTTCACTAAAACTGCTCTTTAAGGTCACAATAACCTCCTTTTTACTAAATAAATGAAGACATACTTGTCCCTCTCTCCTGTAATCTTCCTGCAGCATGTGACACATCCCATAACCTTTCTTCTTGAAACACTTTCCCCTTGGCATCCATATGTCACTCGTGGGGTTTTCTGTCTTCCTCTTCAAACTCTGGCCTTCCAGAGGCCCCTTGTGTGCTATCTATCCCTTCCCAACGCTTTGCTCTAGACTCATCTTTAAAAAAACTAAACTGATTTTTACTGCAAGAGCCTTTTATATGTAAAATTCTTCTAAAAGGTGAGTAAATGTCTTTTATAGTACTTTTACATACAAAATATTCACATGGCTGTTTCTTAGGTTTTCTTTTGATTTTAAAACTCATAGGTTCTGATTATTATAAATCGCTGTGGTTTAAAAGTTTCTGTCAGCAGATGAATGGATAAGAAAGCTATGGTACATATACACAATGGAGTATTACTCAGCCATTAAAAAGAATACATTTGAAGCAGTTCTAATGAGGTGGATGAAACTGGAGCCTATTATACAGAGTGAAGTAAGCCAGAAAGAAAAACACCAATATAGTATACTAATGCATATATATGGAATTTAGAAAGATGGTAACAATAACCCTGTGTACGAGACAGCGAAAGAAACTGATGTATAGAACAGTCTTATGGACTCTGTGGGAGAGGGAGAGGGTGGGAAGATTTGGGAGAATGGCATTGAAACATGTAAAATATCATGTATGAAACGAGTTGCCAGTCCAGGTTCAATGCATGATATTGGATGCTTGGGGCTAGTGCACTGGGACGACCCAGAGGGATGGTATGGGGAGGGAGGAGGGTTCAGGATGGGGAACACATGTATACCTGTGGCGGATTCATTTTGATATTTGGCAAAACTAATACAATTTTGTAAAGTTTAAAAATAAAATAAATAAATAAAAGTTTCTGTTTGAAGAAATGTTGAAGCATAGAGTTAGAGAGTGGACTGACCTCATTTAATGTGCTTACCCTCTGCATTTTCAATCTAAATAGCAATTTTAGCTGGACTCAGAAGAAGTTTGGTCTGTATGAGTAGTTCCCAAACATTTTGGTCTCAGGACACTTGTTGCTCTTTTTAAGGACCCTGGAGGGCTTTTCTTGTTGTGGATTATCTGCTTCAGTAGTTTCCATTTTAGAAGTTAGTGGTTAAGAAGTTTACTTTAAGAAGTTAGAATGATTTGGAAAAACATTTAAAACATTGCCACCTCCTCCAATTTTTATTTTTGCTTTGCAAAGTATGGCTGTTTTCCATAAAACTGACAGTAGTAAATCTAGCATACAGTTTTATGGAAAACAGCCATGCTTTGCAAAGCAAAAATAAAAATTGGAGGAGGTGGCAATGTTTTAAATGTTTTTGCAAATCGTTTTAACTTCTTAAAGTAAACTTCTTAACCACCTTAATGAAAGATACCTAGATTTTTGTGTCTTCTTCCGGATTCAGTCTGTTAATGATATCACATATCATGTGACACCTGGAAAATGCCACAATATACTCTAGAGATTGAGTGGACCAGGCAAATAGTGTAGAATTATGGAAATACTTTTGATCTTCTGGAACTCCAGAAATTGTCTTGGGGATCTCAGGGAGTCCTCATACTGCTCTTTGAGACCCACTTGTCTTTAGAAGCTGCTTTAAAAATTTTTAATTGTTTCCCCTTCCCACTTTCCAAAACTTTTTTCCCCCTCACTTTCAGTTTTTCTCTCCAGATGGAATCATGCTCCCAGGGCATCATTAACATCTACATATTAATGACTCCAATATGTAGAGCTCTTAATTGAGGCATTACCAATTAGATATCTCTACCTGAGTTCCATATCTTAAAGGCACCAGTTTTCCTACTGGTTTCCCGAAAGTCTAAAGGTCATTATTGAGAGTCCTTCTGATCAACCCAGACACTTAAGATAAATCTAAACATTTCTATCTGTTGAGTGTCTTTCAAAACCACCTGTTTCTCTAAATTATTAGTACTAATATTCTAGTTCTTAAGATACTTATTTGTTGGCTATAAGTGTGTTTTACAAATAATTCTCTAACCTCATGCGTTAAGGTTAGTCTTGTCTTCTAAATCATTCTCCACTTGAACCCCAGACTAATCTTCACAAAAGATTTCTTTTCATTAAAGTATAATAATAACTTTCAGAAGAGTACATGATTCATGTGTACAACTTACTGAATTTTCACTAATAGAACAGGCTTGTGTAAGCAGCACACATCAATACATATAAAATTACTCATATCCCATAAGCCCCTTCGTACTCCCTTTTTTCAGTCACTACTTTCCCAGCCTCCACCTCCTGAAGGTACTTGCTGTCTTGATTTTTACTACCATGGGTTAGTTTTGTCTGTTTTTGAAGTCTACATAAATGAAATCTTTAGCATGTACTCTTTCTATACTTAGCCAAAACTATATGTTTGTGAGATTTTTGAACATAGTTATAGTTCATTAATTCTTATTGGTATATAGTAGTTCATTGTATGAGTATACCATAACTTATTCATTTTTCTGTCAATAAACATTTGGTTAATTTCTAGTTTGGGGCTATTTTGAATAAGTTGCTACTCCTAATCATACCTTTGATAAACATGTACTCATTTCTCTTGAGTTTATGTTTGGGAGTAGGATTGTTGGGCCATTGAGTCTACATATGTTCATCTTCAGTAGATAATGTCAAGTCAAAAATAGTTCTCCTTTCTGTGGTATTTTTTGCCTTTTTCATCATAATCATTCTAGAGATAGGTGGTTGTTTCTTACTATGGTGATTTTAGTGTACATTTCCCTAATGAGTAATAAGTTGACAGTTTTCTCACATTTACTGGCCACTGTACCACCTGTTTTGTAAACTCTATAGACTTTTGCCTACTTCTTTATTGTTACTGCTTTTTTTGATTGTTGAATTTTCTTTATATTGGAGAAGGAAATGGCAACCCACTCCAGTATTCTTGCTTGGAGAATCCCATGGACAGAGGAGCCTGGCAGGCTACAGTCCATAGGGTCACGAAGAGTCGGACATGACTGAAGCACACAGCACGTTCTTTATATAGTCTGAATATGAAATCTCTTAATCAGTATACATATTATACATATCTTCTCTCACTCTGTGAGTTAGAGTGAACTTCTAAAAGAATAAATTAGTTCATTTCACTCCCCTGTTTAAAATTCTCTGATTTCCCATTGCCTACAGGATCAAATATAGATTCTTATGTACCTGTAAAACTTTTCATCATCCCAGTTGTTTTATGTATTTCCAGCTCCCATTCCCCAAGTGGTTATTTTTTGTTTGGTTCTCTAAACTTACCATATTTGTTTACTACAAAATACAATGCAGTAATATAAAAAGCAAAAGTACCATTGTAGTAGAAGAGAAAATGTATGAACATATTTAGGAAATCTTGGAGGTATGTACATTCTCCTAAAATAAGCATAAAATGCAGAATCCATAAAATATTTGATTGTATAAGGATTTAAAATTTTGTATCTAACTAAACATAGACGTCATCTATTAAAAATAGATCACAAAAGAAAATATTTGACGTGTCATGTGTAGGCATATAGTAAAAACACTGTATTAACATATAATGAACTTCCACAAATACATGAGGGCAAAAAATAAAAAAATTGAATATGTGATTCATAGTGGAAATAGAAATGGCCAGTAAATGCTCAGCTTTACTATAGGGAAATACTGGTGAAAATAGATAACATTCTTCACCCATCATACTGGAAGAAGTGAGAGATAATTAAGTTAATTAAATTAAAATAATTTAATAATAAAATAATTAAAATAAAAATTAAAATAATTTTTAAATAATAAAAAAATATTATCTCACTAATATTATCAAGTGGAAGTTTACTTTGGTAAATCTGTTTCTGAGTATGAAAGTGGGGTCTCTTAGTCATGTCCGACTCTTTGTGACCCCATGGACTGTAGCCCACCAGGCTTCTATGTCCATGGAATTCTCCGGGCAAGAATACTGGATTGGGTTGCCATTCCCTTCTCCAGGGGATCATCCTGACCCAGGGATTGAACTGAGGTCTCCTATATTGCAGATAGATTCTTTACCATCTAAGCCACCAGGGAAGCCCCCAAAATTTCTGAGTATAGTTTGGCAATATTATAAAAATATAATATAAATTATATTAATATAAATATTAATATAATCAAATTCTGAGTATATCTGGCAATATACTACTATTTGGCAATAGTATAGTTTGTCAGGAAAAAAAATATATTGTTTGCCAAACAAACAAGTATAGTTTGGCAAATTAAAAATTACACTTACTCCAGCAAATTTAATTCAAGAAATATGTTCTGAAAAGAAAATATTTGCACTTGTAAACCAAAGTAGGTATCACAATGTTCAATGAAGTCTTGTTTATAATAGCAAAATATTGAAAACAAACTAATTGTCAGAAGGAAAATGGTTAAATAAACTATGATATGTTCATATCATGAAATGTGTCGCAGATGTTAAAATGAAGTTGTTTGACCTTGTGTATGACATGGAGAGATCTTTCTGTACGGCAGTGTAGAAGACTATAAATTTAAAGCTTTATTTTTATATCTATTATTAGTTGCAATAGATTTCTAAAAGTAAAATTGTGATATTAAAGGGTATGAATGTTCTTAAGGCTTTTATTCATGGCTATCAAATTATTGTCCAGGCTGGATGTATTAGTTTACATTGCTACCTCCAGAGAATGAACATGGCTTTTATCTGTACCTTTGCCATTACCAAATATTACCATTAAGGGGGGAAAATGGCTCTTTAGTACATAAAAAAGACTTATTTTTCTATCATCTGCATTTCTTTTTATGAATTGCCTGTTCATGTCCTTTGACCATTTTCCCTTTTAATTAGTAGGAATTCTTTATATATAAAGAATGTCAGTGATGTCCATATTTTTGTGCTTTAAGCAATCAAGTAGGACTCCTTTATCTTTGTTTTTAGTTCTTCATTTTATTTATTTACCCCAGGTTAAGAAATGATGATCTTAAGTGCTAAAAGTGTGACTTGAGAAGGCTCTTCAGTTTGTAAGTGGTCAGTCCCAATGTGGTCAGGTGTTAGGATACCAGTCAGTGAAATTTCCTCCTCTAGGCTTGTTGACATTAATGACAAAGAGATAACAGTGCCAGTTGGCTCTGAAGACATCTATATGCATTTGTAATGAAATAGTCTGTACGTCACTCTTCCTTGTTTTCCCCTCTTTAATCTTCATATTCTTTTCTTTGAAAGGGTAAATAGAAATAGATACATGGTATCAGATCTATTGAAGAGATGGACAGTTCTAATCTAAGGAACTGCTACAAACTACTTACAGTGAAAATGTTATAGATCATTCAGAAATGAGCTCATGTACACATTAGTATTAAAATTACTTTTAGTAATGATATTAATTTAAAAACAAAACTACAGAAACAGGATTGTACATTTAATATAACCTTAATACTAATGAGTCTTTAAGAAAAGCAGGGAGATAATGAATCACATCATTTACAGTATGAAATATTAAAGGTTTTGGTAGCCTTAATACTTAGAATTTGTAGCTGAGTATTTTAATTATATCTTTTAAAAATTCCATCGAACCAAAAACCCAACCCCCAAACAACCCAAAATGACTTACAGAAAACTAGGAACCTTAAGACTGGTTTTTCATAAAGAAATTAGCTATATCAATTTTAAGTGTTTATAGAAACAGTATGCTACTGTGCTTAGTCACTCGGTCGTGTCTGACTCTCTGTCACCCCATGGACTGTAGCCCGCCAGGTTCCTCTGTCCATGGGGATTCTCTCAGCAAGAATACTGGAGTGGATTGCCATGCCCTCCTCCAGGTAGAAACAGTATATTTTTTCTTTATTTTTTAGAAGTGTGTTACTCTTATTAAAGAATCTATGATTTTAACTTGTATAAAAAATAGTTGAAAAAATTGCTATAATTTTTGGTATAGATAACTATAATAGTTTTTGAAAAGTAATGGAATTTTTATTTTAAAGATTCTGACAACGGAGATATTAATTATGATTATGTTCATGAGTTGTCATTGGAAATGAAGCGTCAAAAGATACAGAGGGAATTAATGAAGCTGGAACAAGAAAACATGGAGAAAAGAGAAGAAATTATTATTAAAAAAGAGGTATGCTATTTATTGAAATATGTTAGTAATTAACATCAACATGGATATTGATTGGAGAACTCATTAACTGCTTGCTACATCTAAAATTGTATTGGGATATTGATACTTATACGTGTTAATCAATTAATCTTCACATTACTCTATTAGATAAATAGGGCATATTTTTAATATTAAACAGATAAACAAAACTAAGTTTCTGTTGCCTGGAGTTACCAACTAATGTGAAATGGAACTTGAATCTATATACACCTGATTTTTAGGCCCATGTTATCTCTATAGTGGAGAAGGCAATGGCACCCCACTCCAGTACTCGTGGCTGGAAAATCCCATGGACGGAGGAGCCTGATAGGCTGCAGTCCATGGGGTCGAGAAGAGTCGGACACGACTGAGCGACTTCACTTTCACTTTTCCCTTTCATGCATTGGAGAAGGAAATGGCAACCCACTCCAGTGTTCTGGCCTAGAGAATCCTAGGGACGGGGGAGCCTGGTGGGCTGCAGATCATGGGGTCGCACAGAGTCGGACACGACTGAAGCGACTTAGCAGTATCTCTATAGAGTACTTGTTTCTTTTCTAAAGAGTAGAAAGAGATAAAATATATTTGAATATAATTTGTGATTTTTCTGAGGAGATTTTGAAATTTCATAATTTTAGTTTGCTTTATTGATACTCATGTTAATAGCTGTGTGGCAGATATAGAAGGGGCTGGAGAACCTGATGCCCCCAGGTGCTGAGCAGAGTTTTGTTTTAGACTGTCTGTGATGAACTTGAACATCCTGCCCCAGCCATGCCAGCTCCAGTCAGTCCTCTCTGCAACCCTGCTGTCGCTTCCCTGTTAACAGTCATAAGCTCCAAATAATAGCCTACAAACTGCCTATGACTTCCCTGGTGGCTCAGATGGTAAAGAGTTTGCCTGCGGTGCAGGAGACCTGGGTTCAGTCCCTGGGTCAGGAAGATCCCCTGGAGAAGGAAATGGCAACCCACTCCAGGATTCTTGCCTGGAGAATCCCATGGACAGAGGAGCCTGGTGGGTTACAGTCCACGGGGTCACAAAGAGTCAGACATGACTGAGGAACTTCACTTTGACTTTTGATATTAATGTTGGGGCAATTAGGGTATTGGTTAACAGTATAGGTTTAGAAGCCAGGCTGATAGTAATGTCTGGTGGCTGTCATAACACTTAATGTTTTATCTGAAGTTTGTTGTTGTTGCTTTTTGTCTGATTGAAGCAACCATGATTGGTATACTTTCTGACTTACTGAATTCTTTTGAAAGGTTTCACCAGAAGTGGTTAGATCAAAGTTGTCTCCGTCACCTTCTCTAAGAAAGTCTAGCAAATCTCCAAAGAGAAAATCAAGCCCTAAGTCATCATCTTCAACTAGCAAGAAAGACAGGAAGACAACTGCAGTTTCCTCTCCATTGTTGGACCAGCAGAGGTCAGTAGGGTGATAAATAGTGCCAGAATGAAATAGCTTTTTCTGACATGATATTCAGAAGAATTACTTAGTAGATTACAAAAGGATACTTTTAAATACATTGAGCATTTCATATAAGCTTTTTTCTTAAAAAATAAAAAAGTATGGAAAGTTTCCACTTAAAATTATAGAGAACGATGAAACAAAGATCTGTGTCATACCTATATATGCTTCAGAACATTTTTTCCCCAAAAAACTAAGCAGGTGTATTTCCTGTCCTTCCCTCTTGAATTTGTTGTTTATGATACTTGTGCATGTGTGTTTATACTTCCATATCGTATTATCTTACAGTATATAATATTTTCATTTATTTAGTCTTAATATAGATATAACTTTTCTTCTGCAATTTACTGTTTTACTTAGCTTTTTTTTTTTTGCAGTTTTTTACATTTACCTATGTTGATATATATAGCCATAGTTCTTGCATATTAATATATATATTTACTTTTTTGTTATTGAACATTTACGTCATTTCCAGGTTTTAGTTATTACAAATTATGCACAGTGAACAACATTCTTCTGTCTCCTGGTGTATGAAGCAGTATGAATGCATTTTTTAGAATTGTTGTAGTAGCCAGTTGAAAGAATAAGGATAGAAATAAATTACACTGGAGGGTTGAAAATAAGGCAGGAGATAGTTTTCCATATAGTGTCATCTGTACTCTTTAAATTTGATTTCAATTAAAGGGCATACAGTAATTTATTATTTAAGAACAAGGCTAAACCTTTTCTCAATATTTGACCAGTTGATAGATGTCTGTATGATCCTATAATGAAATTTATATTCTAGTTTCTGGAGGCTTTAACCCTATTCTAGACTTCATTTACTTCTTGCCTAGTTTATTATTAATATATCATCCTACAAACTATATTTACTTTATCTAGGGTCCATTCCTTCACACATGAAAACATATTCATTCAGCTGCCATAACCGTTCACTTTACAAATGTTGTAAGAGTTATCTTAAAAGAAAAATTCCTATTAATTTATTATGCCATTGAAAAACTTAGTAGTTTTCCATTCTGTTGAATGAAATTCAGATTTTTTAGAAGGGAATTCATACATTGATCTTCTCAGTCTTGTCCATATTTTTGTCCAATGTTCCTCCTACACTCATCATCTTTAGTCCTTCAGTGTCTAGCTCAAATTCTGTCTTTCCATTAAGATTTCACATTTCTCCTTACTGAACATAATTTCTGCTCCCTTTGTATATCAGATTTTATTTATACCTTTTGCATAATACTAGCTGCTATTTCTATTATTATATTTTAGCTGTGGCATACATGTTTTACAACTTCTATTAAACTTAAGCTCCCTGAAGACTGGCATCTTGATGGTTCACTATTCTGTCTTTCATAGTACCTACTCTTCAAAGAGCTTTGCGCTGTAATAAGACACTTTGTAAAGCAGGCTTAATTCTCTCCTTTGCTCCTGGAATTGAGTAAAGGGATATGAAAGAAGTCAAACTACAGAGTGATACTATTTAACCCACCTGCTCTTTTTCCTTTTAACTAACCAATTATATAAATTCCCCTAATTCCATTTATTTCCCCCCCAAAACCCAGCATGCCAGAAATACTCCTTTTTATTTTCTTATCCGTGTTTATGAAATCTTCAGTATTTAATCTCTTCATAGAAAGTTTTGATACCTATTTAGTTGAAGGGTTAGTTTCATTCTGTTTTTCCTATAGTCTTCTCTAACACTCTTATTGGTGATTCACTTATCCTTTCAATATTGAGCATGAATTATTGGGGGCTGCCCAGGTGACATTAGTGGTAAAGAACCCGCCTGCCAATGCAGGAGACTTAAGAGACGCAGGTTCAATCCCCGGGTTGGGAAGATCCCTGGAGAAGGAAATGGCAATCCACTCCAGTGTTCTTGCCTAGAGAAGCCCATAGACAGAAGAGCCTAGCAAGCTGCAGTCCATGGGGTCACAAAGAGTCAGACATCACTGAAGCAACTTAGCATGCACACATGAATAATTATATTGATTTAACTATTATATTTCTGTATTATGTGATCCTGAGTTTAAGATGCATCATTAATTTAATAATAGAAACAGAAGGATCTGAAAAACAGTACATTGAAGATACAAAGAAAACACTGAGTTGGATATAGCACTTCTGTAGTCATGCAGTTTAAATTGCCTAGTGTGTGTCAGATCATCAACTTATAGTTTCATTGTGGATCATATGATAAACTGTTTGAAGACATTCAACAACAAATAATGATTAGAATTTCAGTTAAAATTCAGTGGAATATTGCAACCAATGCCAGTAAGTAAACCGAGGGGGAAATCAGGTAAACTAACTCCTTGGTTTTACGTGGTTATCATATTGAAGGGGCAGAGATAATCACAGACAAATTAAGACTCACACTTCTCCCTGAAAGTTAGCAGTTTTCTGTGACATTTGTTGTGAGAGATAGTCTGATACTAAGCTTTATGCTAAGATGATACATGAAGTATGTCAAAAGCTATTCAAAAGAATTAAGTTTTGGGGAGAGAGAGAGAGAGAGGCTCTAAAAAGTGGTGGAAGTAGATAATTGAGCTCTGTGCCACAAATAGGAAGTGGGCTCTGTGCCCCTAAAAGGACGATCATTTGACTTAAAAAAATGTTGAAAGATCTTGCTGACTGCAGAGTGCACAAGACCAATTTTGGCCCATTCTGTTGGAACACACTTGTAAACTCTTATCTGTAACACAACTGTTTCCCAGCTATTGAATACATATATTTTTTAAGGTATTTGAAGAAATTCTGCACTTGAATGAGTGTAATGGCATAATCTTGGTTGTTATGATAGCTTACTCCCAGAATGTGAATTTATTTATTTTTTTTTTAAATTAAAAGTTTATTTGGAGTTAGTTGAACAGAAATAAAAATTTCAACATTTTCCAATTATAGTTCTACTGTTACTTTTATTTATTTTTTTTTTTAATTTTATTTTATTTTTAAACTTTTAACACAACCAGAAGTTTATTTCTCACTCAAGTAAGAAATGGGTGTTTCTGATTAAGAGGTGACTCTCCTATACATGGATATTGAGTAACTAAGCTCCTGACTGT
Organism: Bos indicus x Bos taurus; assembly: GCF_003369695.1. Taxonomy (NCBI): domain Eukaryota; kingdom Metazoa; phylum Chordata; class Mammalia; order Artiodactyla; family Bovidae; genus Bos; species Bos indicus x Bos taurus. The sequence continues at coordinate 15,904,408 of NC_040087.1, read as the reverse complement.
GGCTTCACTATCCTATATTATTGGGATCAAAAAATGAAATATGCAAAGAAAAAAAGAGTATTGTACTTATTTAGTTATATAGTCTATAATTACCTGGAATATGAGAGGCTTTTTTATTAATTAGGCCTGGAAGTGGTATACATCACTTCTTCTTATGTTCTTTTGGCCAGAACTTGGTCATTTGGTCACATCTAACTTTATAAATGTCTAGAGTATTGTTCAACAGTATGGCCAGGACAAAAGTTTAGTAAATACCTAGTTAGTCTCTGTCACAGGCAGTAATGTGAAAATACAGTTTGTGTCAAGAATTCCTCTATCATTTTGAAATGATAATGGTTAAAAATGGCTTTTTAGTAATTTTGATACTATCTGTACCAACTGTTGATTAGTGTGTCATTTTTTTAATTGGAAGACAATTACTTTACAATGTTTCAGTTTTTGCTATACCACAACTGCTGCTGCTGCTAAGTCATGTCCGACTCTGTGCGACCCCATAGACAGCAGCCCACCAGGCTCCCCCGTCCCTGGGATTCTCCAGGCAGGAACACTGGAGTGGGGTGCCATTTCTTTCTCCAGTGCATGAAAGTGAAAAGTGAAAGTGAAGTCGCTCAGTCGTATCTGACTCTTCGAGACCCCGTGGACTGCAGCGCACCAGGCTCCTCCATCCATGGGATTCTCCAGGCAAGAGTACTGGAGTGGGGTGCCATGGCCTTCTCCAATACAACAACTAGAGTCAGCTATAAGTATACGTGTCCCCTTCCTCTTCTGCTTCCCTCCCCCACCCCCAGTGTGTCTTTTAAATGGAAAAGACATTTATCACTTATCTGTTAAATACATTAAAAGTTTCAGTCATCTCATAAATATGCAGTGAGATAATGTAGCTAATAATGGTTTTTGGCAGAAGACGAAGATGAAAAGCAGATTTGGTCATATTTTAATAATTTCTGACTTGCTAGATGGTTTACCCTGTCTGTGATAATAAGTAGGGAGAAAGACTAAGGCAAATTTTCTGAATGCCCACTCTGAGTCAGTTGCCTTTTTTTATCTGTTTTTAGTCTCATCAGCAATTTTGAGGAAGATACTACCAGTTACTTTTTAATTTAGCTAAGGAATCTTGGGCTAGAGAACTCTAGGTCACAGGTAGTAAGTTCTGGATTTTGGCTTAGGTCATCATTTATAAATATCAATAGGTACTGAAATAAATAGCTAGTGAAAACTTTCCAGATATCTGAAAAGAAAGGACTCCTTTAAAACTCAGTACCAGACTGACCATCCATGTTTCAGAAAATAGGAATGAATTTAGACAATAAATTCATTCAAAATTTTAGTACGATTTGAGAGGATATTGCATTGATCTATTGAGAGCAGTTGATCGTGAAAAAATTAAAGCAGTCTGTGAACAAGGATATTTTGGAATGAAAATGATTTTTGTACTGGGAATAGCAGAATAATGAGATTGCCAAATTTAGAAATAAAAGAAAACTTACTGAATTTGAAAACACATTTAAGATACTGGAAAGCAAAGGGAGAGATGGGAATAATGAAAAATAATGAAGAAGTGGCCTAGGAGATATGCAGTAACTGCAATAAAGCACACTAGAGAGACCTAGTGAGACCATAGGTCTTTTTAGGAGGTCCTATGTCCTATGGAGAACGGATGAAATAAGAATAGGAAAAACAATGAGCAAAACACTTAAGGTTTCAGATTGAAACAGCACATTGAGTACTGGAAAAGTTTAAAAAAGAAAACCTAGATTTATCTTGATGAAAATTTTAATTTCCAAGGAATAATGTATTACAAGCATACCAACAGCAAAGCTGAAAAACCTGCATAGGAAAAGTAATTGACTCTTTGGACTTTTCATCCAAAACACTAAATGCTGCAAGATACTGTAACAGTATTTATAGAGCTCTGAGGGAAAAGGATATCATTCTGAAATGCTCTAGTATTCAGTCAAACCACTGTCAAGGTATGAAGACAGACAATTTGTAATGTGTAAGGGCTCAGAGTTATAGCACTTAGTTCCAGATGGAGTAAAACCATGAAAGACAAAATTCTAAAATTTAAAAGATCATCTCTGTAGTCTAAGAGTTGGAAAAGGTTTAAATGAATATTTAAGATACAAAACAAAGATTTAAATAAATATTTACTAATAATGCTTAGGGTTTCATTTATACTTGATGTCCTTTATAATGCTGAAAACATGGAAGCCACCTAAAAACCTTATAAATGTGAAATTGTTTAAAGAAGTTATAGAGCATATCTATTAAGGGAATTCTGTACAGTCCATAAGAATAATTATAGGAATCCACTTTTTGTTATAGAAATGTACCAATACTGTATTTAGTACAGACAATTTTTAAAAAACATTGCATTATGACTGTGCGTATGGGGGTGGGCAGGGAGGAAAAAAGGAAAAGAGACAGAAAAAGTGTGGACGTTTATCCATGGTGTTACTATTGGCTGTCCTTGGGTAATGGAATTGTAGGTGATTTTTACTTTTCTATCTACTTTTTTATAATCTTAAATTTTTTTCAGTTTTTTTTTAATGACATTTTCTTTCCTGAATCTCTTCCTATTCCACCTCTTTCTTTTCTCAGAAATCTACCTTTTAAAATTATATAGTAAGCACTGTTAATGAAATAGGTAGCAAGTAAATCTTTCCTCATTTCTCTGTTTTTTTTTTGTTGTTGTTGGGGGGGGGGGATATTGATTACTAGTATATAAAATAGTAAATGGCAAGTTACTGAAAGGAGTGCTAACCATTCTTTAATCATGCTTTGTTAAAAACAAAAAACAAAAAATACCTTATTTCACCTTCTAAAAGTCTTTAGACTTCTGACAGCTTTGTGTTAACTTTAGGAATTCAAAAAGCAACCAAAGTAAGAAGAAAGGACCTCGAACTCCTAGCCCTCCCCCTCCTATACAGGAAGATATTGCTCTGGGGAAAAAATACAAAGAAAAATATAAATTGAAAGACAGGATAGAGGAAAAACCAAGAGATGGAAAGGACAGAGGACGAGATTTTGAAAGACAAAGAGAAAAAAGAGACAAGCCGAGGTAAGTGGGATTTTTAATAATCTTACTTTCTTAAAATCTGTAATACTATTCAGAAGCTTTCAGGCATTACTATCCTGGATTTTTTAGTGTTTTTTAAACTCTACCTAATAATTACCATATTGAAGTATGACTACTTCAATAAATGTTAATAACATAACAAATCATTATTACCTAAGAAACATAAAATTTCTAATTTTACCCACTTTTAAATGTGCAGTTCAGTATTGTTCTATGTATGCGTGTGTGTATATATATATTTTTTTTTTCCACAGTGTCATGAAACAGATTTCCAAAACTTTTATCTTGCAAATCTGAAACTCTGTACCCCTAAAACAACCTATCCCCGACTCCCCAGTCCCTAGTAACCACTATTCTGTCTGTTTCTGTGAATTTGACTCCTTTAGATACCTCATAAATGGAATCACTTTGTCTCTTTGCGACTGGCTTATTTTACTTAGCATTAGGTCTTCAAGGTTTACCCACGCTGTGCACATAACAGGATTGCTTTCCTTTTTAAGGGTGGATAATATTCCATCACCGATATGCCACATTTTGTTTATCCATTCATTTGTCAGTGAACATACAGGCTGCTTCCACCTCTTGGCGATTGTGAATAGTGCTGTTATGAATATGGGTATGTAAACATCTCTTTAAGACCCTTCTTTCAGTTCTTTTGGACATAGACTCAGAAATGGGATTTCCAGATCATATGGTAGTTTCGTTTCATTTTTAATTTTTGGAGAAACTTTCATAACTGTTTTCCATACCAGCTGCACCACTTTACAGTCCTGTTAAGAGGGTTACAGAGTTTGAGTTTCTCCACATCCTCATCAACACTTGTTGTTTTCTGTGTTTTGGATAGCAGTCATCCTGACTGGTGTGAGATGATACTGTGACTTTGATTTGTATTTTGCTAATGATTGGTGATATGGAGCATCTTTTCTTTGCCTGCCACTTGTATGTCATCTTTGGAGTGATGTCTATTTAAAGTCCTTTATGCATTTTTGCATTTTTAAATTGAGTTAATTTGATTCTTCTTGTTGAATTATAGAAATCCATTATTCTGGATGTTAACTCCCTATCAAGTACATGATTTACAGGTATTTTCTCCCTTTTCATACGTGGCCTATTCATTCCTTTGATGGTGTTTTTTGATGCGCAGAAGTTGTTAAAGTATGATATGTCCTGTTTGTTGATTTTGGTTTTGTTGCCTGTGCTTTTGATATGAGAACTAAGAAATCATTGCCAACTCCAGTGTCATGAAGACTTTCCTCTATGTTTTCTTGTAGGAGTTTTATAGTTTTAGACCGTACATCTAAATCTTCAATACCTTTTAAGTTAATTTTTTGTGTATGGTGTAAGATAAGCTTCCAACTTCATTTTTTGTGTGTAGAAAAGCACACTTCCCAGCACTGTTTTTTGAAGGAACTTTTCCTTTCCCCATTGAGTGTTTTTGGCGCCCTTAAAGATCATTTGACCATATATATGGAAGGAAGGATTTCTGGGCTCTCTGTTTTACTCTGTTGGTCTTCTTGTCTGTTTTTGTGCGAGTACCACATTGTGATTACCTTAGATGAAAGTGAAAGAGTGAAAAAGTTGGCTTAAAACTCAACATTCAGAAAACTAAGATCATAGCATCCAGTCCCATCACTTCATGGCAAATAGATGGGGAAACAGTGGAAACAGTGACAGACTTTATTTTCTTGGGCTCCAAAATCACTGCAGATGGTGACTGCAGCCATGAAATTAAAAGACACTTGCTCCCTGGAAGAAAAGCTATGTCCAACCTAGATAGCATATTCAAAAGCAGAGACATTACTTTGCCAACAAAGGTCTGTCTAGTCAGAGCTATGGTTTTTCCAGTAGTCATGTATGGATATGAGAGTTGGACTATAAAGAAAGCTGAATGCCGAACAATTGATGCTTTTGAATTGTGGTGTTGGAGAAGCCTCTTGAAAGTCCCTTGGATGGCAAGGAGATCCAGTCAGTCAATCCTAAAGGAAATTAGTTCTAAATATTCACTGGAAGGACTGATGCTGAAGCTGAAACTCTGATACTTTGGCCACCTGATGCAAAAAAGCAACTCTTTGGAAAAGACCCTGATGCTGGGAAAGATTGAAGGTGGGAAGAGAAGAGGACGACAGAGTATGAGATGGTTGGATGGCATCACCTACTCAAGAGTTTGAGTAAGCTCCGGGAATTGGTTGATGGACAGGGAAACCTGACATGCTGCATTCCATGGGGTCTCAAAGAGCCGGACACAACTGAGTGACTGAACTGATAATACTGAACTGCACTGATTTTGAAATCAGGAGCATGAATCCTCTGACTGTTATTTTTGAAATGATTTTGTCTATTTGGAATCCCTTGAAATTGCATGTAAATTTTGGGGTGGTTTTTTAATCCTCTGCAAAAACTACCTTTAGGATTTTGACAGGGATTGTATTAAATTTGTAAATTACTTTGGACAGCATGGACCTCTTAACCATATTCAATCTTCCAGTCCGTGAGCATGGAACGTCATTCTGGTTATTTGTGTCTAACATAGTTTTGTAGTTTTCAGTATACAAGTCTTTGACCCCTTTGGTTAGGCTTATTCCTAAGTATTTTTTATGTTGTGTTTTTTGTGTTTTCTATTGTAGATGGAATTATTTTTTAAATTTCCTTTTCAAATTGTTTGTTGTTACTGTGTAGAAACACAAGTGATCTTGTGTGTTGATTTTGCATCCTCCAACTTTGTTGAACTTGTTTATTCTAGCAATGTGAAATTTGTAGTGTTTTCTAAATATAAGATCGTGCCATCGGCAGGTAGAGATTTTATTTTTTTCTTTCCAATTTGGATGCCTTTAAAAATTTTTTCTTAGCTGATTGTCCTGACTAGAACTTCGAGTACTGAGTTACATAGAAGTGGTGAAAGTGGGCATCTTTGCCTTGTACCTTAGAGAAAAGTTTTCAGTCTTTCACCATTGAGAGGGATGTTTGCTGTGGATTTTTCATAAACAGCCTGTGTTATATTGAGATCATTCAGGATAAATTATCCACTCAGTAAGCAGTTAATACAACTTTATAATATGTAAGTTCAATAAAACCCATCCTTTTCCCCAAAATAGATTTTGGTGATACGCTTAACCACCCCCACCCCCGCCACCACTTTTTTTGTCTTTGTGAGAGATCATCTTGTCTAACTCATTTAGGTGAAATTTTTTTTTTTTTTCTTTCTGTCCCCCCTCCGGTGACTTGAAAGAACCAGAATGATTGTGTCAGCTGTTGTAGGATCTAGCAACATTATGTCTTAGTGGAGCAATAAGAATTGGTTAACTGGAACATCCATAATTCTTGAACATATTTTCCTAAAATATACTCTTTATCTTACTCAGTCTGATAGGTTAGTTTTTGAAAATGACATGTAAATCAGGTATAAATCATGTTAAATGTTCTTGCTGAAGTCTTTATTCTTCTCTAATGATTCTTAGTGCTGTTATTTTGTTATTTTGACCCAGAAATCTGTTGTGAGAGGTGATTCTTATGTCCCTGGGGTAGTTTGCCATTCCATGTTTTTCTCCTTGACTGTCTGTATCAGAAGTAATAAGATATGTCTAGGACTCACCTGTTGCTCTCTGTATGGAAAACTCTGAATTTGGTTTATTTCTTCTGTGTAAGGAAACTAAGCAGCAGATTACTGAAGGGCTGCACAGGTACCCTGTTGGCACTGGAGTCCTAAAGCCTGAAACCCCTAAAGGGGTCCAGTTTGACTTTGGTGTTCGACAAGGTTGAAAGGGCCCGCTTTGAGTTAGGAGAAACTGATTTGATTAATAGGTTTTTGTTTATTTTTAAGGCAGATTTGTTAACTTATCTCCATTCAGTTGAGCTCAGTTGTGTCCAAATCTTTGTGACCCCATGAACTGCAGCTTGCCAGGCTTCCCTGTCCATCACCAACTCCTGAAGCTTGCTCAAACTCATGTCCATCCAGTTGGTGATGCCTTCCAACCATCTCATCCTCTGTCGTCCCCTTCTCCTCCTGTGTTCAATCTTTCCCAGCATCAGGGTCTTTTCCAATAAGTCAGTTCTTCACATCAGGTGGCCAAAGTATTGGAGTTTCAGCTTCAGCATCAGTCCTTCCAATGAATATTCAGGACTGATTTCTTTTAGGATGTTCTGGTTGGATCTCCTTGCAGTCCAAGGGACTCTCAAGAATCTTCTCCAACACCACAGTTCAAAAGCATCAATTCTTCGGTGCTCAGCTTTCTTCACAGTCCAACTCTCACATCCAAACATGACTACTGGAAAAACCATAACTTTGACTAGATAGACCTTTGTCAGCAAAGTATCGTCTCTGCTTTTTAATATGCTGTCTAGGTTGGTCATAGCTTTCTTCCAAGGAGCAAGTGTCTTTTAATTTCATGGCTGCAGTCACCACCATCTGCAGTGATTTTGGAGCCCAAAAAAATCCTGTCACTGTTTGCATTGTTTCCCCATCTATTTGCCATCAAATGATGGAACTGGATGCCATGATCTTAATTTTCTGAATATTGAATTTTAAGCCAACTTTTTCACTCTCCTCTTTCACTTTTATAAGGAATTTATTAATTCTAAAGCCAAACCATGTATTTAAGAATCTTTGTCATTGCTTTCAGATTCTGGGATATATGGTTGAAGATTAGTATCTAAATTCCTTTTGGAGACAATTGTACTTTAAAATTAATTTAGTTGTTAAAATGGGCTTATTGGGAGTGTTTTGGTTATCAGAATGTGCTGGGCTTAAGTGAAAGTATGCTGATACATTTATTCATTCAATTGTTACTGACTTCCTAGTGTGTGGGGTGTGGGGGGGGACACTGTTTTAAAAGATAGTGATGCACCAGTGAACTAAAATGTTAGCCAAAGCTTTGTTACCACAGGTGGAAGTAATATAGTAATCATGTATGTGTAAAATAACATCTTTGCACGTATAGGGTTTTTTTGTTTTTTCCTTTCAAGTAAAGAAGACTTACTAGGCCTATTGGATTTAGGGGATCACTTACATTTCTTAAAGGGTGGTCCAAATGTATGTGCCTACATGTGAGACAGATGATGCCACAAAGCCACACGATTCTATGACTTTGAAGTCCTTCTCCCTGTCTTCTGTGTCTCAGTTAGTTCTTCAACTTTCTATATCAAGGGCGACTGACCTGGATTTTAGGGTCTGATTTGTGAGTTAGAATTTGCCTGTGTGTGTTTTGGTGAGGGGGAGTATGTCCATAGCCTTCTAAAAGTTTTTTAGAATTATTAATCATTCTTTAGGCCTTTGGCACTACTGGCATCGAGAATTCAAGTACTTTCCTCCTAAATCTTTATTGTCCATGTCAAACTTAAGAATATACTCTGTTCCCAGAATAGTTTGTTAATTTGAATAACACTAAATTCTGTCATGTAGTTGTTTTTGAAGCAAATAATGTCCATGAAAATATTCTATACACTTTGCTGAATCTCAAATGTGAGGCAGTATATTAGTGTAGTTTAAGAACAAGGGATTAAGCAAACACAAAATCCTTTTGGATAGTAGTTAACCAGAAAAGTTAGCTAATTATTGCATATAGTTCATTCTGCTGGTTAAATACAGTTTTATGATGGTTAATATGCTTTAATCAGAATACTAGGTTGCAGAATTTTATGGTTTAATAAGATAATATAAAGAGCATAGTAAGTTTTTTTTTTATCACTTTATTGTAATTAACCTGAATATGTCTTGATAGAAATATAAATGCCTGTATGAGTCTTACCCAGATATTTTAAAGACAGGTGTGATCATTCAGAATTTGTTGACTGACATCACCTTACTAGAATAAACAGCTTACCACCAAACTGATAGTCTTATTTTCTTTCAGTGATTGTGCACATCGGAATAATTAAAATCAGAATGTTTCAGACCTTTGACAAAGACTGTTACATATTGGATTAATTCTTTGGTTTATTCAGCATCTTATTTATTAAGTATCTGCCATTCATAGTGTGGACTGGTGAATCTTATTCTGTGTCCATTAAGGACAGGTCAGGGAGGAATCCATGGGTGCACTCAATAAGCATTTCTATAAAATGAACTGATAGGTTTCTTGAGTAAGTGTATGCTAATGTTACTCAGTTATATAGAGAGAATGGAAAAATGTTACAGTAACATTATTATGGAGCATTTCACACACACAAAAGTAGACAGTAGTATAATGATCCTCATATCCATAGTTTCATTTGTACCCCTGTCTTCTTCCCCACTCCAGTGCTATTTTGAAGCAAACCCCAGACAACTTCCTGGAGAAGGAAATGGCAACCCACTCCAATATTCTTGCCTCGAGAATCCCATGGACAGAGGAGCCTGCAGGCTACAGTCTATGGGGTCACAAGAATCAGACACGAATTAGTGACTAAACCAAAGCAACAGACATCTTCAGTTCAGTTCAGTCGCTCAGTTGTGTCTGACTGTTTGCGACCCCGTGGATGGCAGCACGCCAGGCCTCCCTGTCCATCACCAACTCCCAGAGCTTGCTCAAAGTCATGTCCATCAAGTCAGTGATGCCATCCAACCATCTTATCTTCTGTCATTTCCTTTCTTCTCCTGCCTTCAATCTTTCCCAGCATCAGGGTCTTCTCCAATGAGTCAGTTCTTTGCATCAGGTGGCCAAAGTATTGGAGCTTCAGCTTCAGCATCAGCCCTTCCAATAAACATTCAGAGTTGATTTCCTCTAGGATGGACTGGTTGGATCTCCTTGCAGTCCAAGGGACTCTCAAGAGTCTTCTCCAACATCACAGTTCAAAAGCATCAATTCTTCGGTGCTCAGCTTTCTTTATAGTCCAACTCTCACATCCAGACATGACTACTGGAAAAACCATAGCTTTGACTAGACAGACCTTTGTCAGCAAAGTATCATCTCTGCTTTGTAATATGCTGTCTAGGTTGGTCATAGCTTTTCTTCCAGGGAGCAAGTGTCTTTTAATTTCTTGGCTGCAGTCACCATCTGCAGTGATTTTGGAGCCCAAGAAAATAAAGTCTGTCACTGTTTCCACTGTTTCCCCATCTATTTGCCATGAAGTGATGGGACCAGATGCCATGATCTTCGTTTTTTGAATGTTGAGCTTTAAGCCAACTTTTTCACTCTCCACTTTCACTTTCATAAAGAGGCTCTTTAGTTCCTCTTCACTTTCTGCCATAAGGGTGGTGTCATCTGCATATCTGAGGTTATTGATATTTCTCCCAGCAATCTTGATTCCAGCTTGTGCTTCCTCCAGCCCAGCATTTCTCATGATGTAATCTGCATATGAGTTAAATAATCAGGGTGACAATATACAGCCTTGACGTACTCCTTTTCCTATTTGGAACCAGTCTGTTGTTCCATGTCCAGTTCTAACTGTTGCTTCCTGACCTGCATACAGATTTCTCCAGAGGCAGGTCAGGTGGTCTGGTACTCCCATCTCTTTGAGAATTTTCTAGAGTTTGTTGTCGTCCACACAGTCAAAGGCTTTGGCATAGTCAGTAAAGCAGAAATAGATGTTTTTCTGGAACTCTATTGCTTTTTTGATGATCCAGACATCTTACTTTATTTCATTTGCATATATTTTAGTATATATCACCAAAAAGAAGATACTTAAAAATATATAGTCACTGTACGCACATACGCAATCACCAGAAATATAACTGAATCACTTTGCTGTACACCAGAAACTCACACAATGTTGTAAATGAACCGTACTCCCAAAAAAGAAAAAGCCAGTATCACATCTATAAGGAAAAAAGGAGTGTAATATAAATTTAAAATTCAAACTTTAAAATCATTGGTGAATTTGTAATATCTTCCTAATTAGTGGACTTTAGCACAAATAATATCATGAAGGATATGCAAACCTTTTAATAGTAATATGGAACCTTTGTATTCAGGTAGGGAATTGATTGAGTTGGTGTCTTTTTTTCTGCATTTATTTGAGCCTTGTCTGTAGACCTAAAAAGTATTTTTAGGTGCATAATTTAGGCTAGGGATATAAAATTAAGACACTTAAATAAATATAGCTCAACATAATTATATGCTAAATTCATAATTGTTGTTTAGTCACTAAGTTGTAGCTGACTCTTGGAATTCCATGGACTATAGCCTGCCAGGCTCTTGTGTCCATGGGATTTTTTAGCCACGAACACTAGAGTGAGTTGCCATTTCCTTCTTCCCGGGATCTTCCCAACCCAGAGTTTGAACCATGTCTTCTGTGTCTCTTGCATTGGCAGGCAAATTTTTTACAACTGCACCACTTGGAAGCCCCTATTCATGGTAACCTTGTGTTAAAATGAAATTATTTTATAAATATCAAAATAACTGCATTGAGGGGGGCAAAATCTTTTATATTTAGTCCAGTTGATCAAGGCTTGGGCTCTCTTTTATAGGTGTGATATTGAAAAAATTTGTTGAACCAAAAGAGAAGCTTGTATTTTGCAGCCAAAATCTAGAATGGTATTTATGTTCCAGAAGTTGTGCTCTCAACCCTTTGTCTATGATGTTTAGAGACTAAAGAAGAAAATTGTTTTTCAGGGAGGTTTTCAGTAGCATTAAGTAGTTGCAAAGTTTAGCCCTATTTAATGATTGATCCAATCAGAAATGCATAAAATAGCATATAGAGGCTGAAAATTCAATCCAGTAAATATGTGGGACTGTGTTGTATGTAGTGAGATTAATGAAATAACAGATAACCAGCCACACTATCGAAATCTATTGCTGGCTATGGTTCGATTCTGTCTGGTGGGTTTTTTTTTTTTTTTTTTTACTGACAGTTAAATGACCTGTCATTGGATAGAACTCCCGAGACAGTGGCAGGGATTTCAAGAATCTCCCTAATTTGACATACAGTTTGTTGGCCTGAGCTGAAAACATTGTGAGTCTGAGTAGTTGGTCTAGGGACTTGAAAACCATTCTTTACCTCTCTCTCCCCCAAGACTGGATTGCTTGCTGTTCCTTGGCAGGGGCTGATCCTCTATCTCTTCACCACTCCATCCTATTTCAGGAGAAAGGGATAACTTTAACTTGATGCGCCAAATAGAAGATAGGAGCCAGTTGTCTTAAATTTGTGTTATGCTGGTGTGCATTGTTTCTGGGCTTTATTACATTTTAACTACCAGCTGTCTTACTCTTCAGTTCAGTTCAGTTGCTCAGTCGTGTCCGACTTTTTGTGACCCCATGAACTGCAGCACGCCAGGTCTCCCTGTATAACACCAACTCCTGGAGGCTACCCAAACTCATGTCCATTGAGTCGGTGATGCCATCCAACCGTCTCATCCTCGGTCGTCCCCTTCTCCGCCTGCCTTCAATCTTTCCCAGCATCAGGGTCTTTTCAAAAGAGTCACCTCTTCGCATCAGGTGGCCAAAGTATTGGGGTTTCAGCTTCAACATCAGTCCTTCCAATGAACACTCAGGACTGATCTCATTTAGAATAGACTGGTTGGATTTCCTTGCAGTCCAAGAGCTTGGAAACAGTCTCTTCATGTGCTAGGGATGCTGAATATTTTCTTCTGACTTTTGATCACAGTGATGGGTACAATTTTTAGTTCACTCTAGTCATGTAAGTCTCTTGAGCCAGATTCTGAAAAATCACTTTATTTAAATGGCACCTAATTCTGGGCTTGAATATGGTTGAAGGGTGTGCTGATAATAAGTCTTAACATTCTTCTTTATTCTTTAATTGAGGTTTTTTAAATAATTCATTTCTACATAAATACAAAAATGAAATTGAACCACAGTTATCAGTACTTGGACAGAGGAGCCTGGCGGGCTATAGTCCATAGGGTTGCAAAGAGTCAGTTGCAACTGAGCGACTAAGCACATACTCTACAAAAATGTTGAATCACTATGTTGTACACCTGAAACTTACAATAAAGAAGGCTCCTCTGTCCATGGAATTTTCCCGGCAAGAATACTGGAGTGGGTTGCCATTTCCTTCTCCAGGGGATTTTCCCAAGCCAGGGATCAAACTGAGGTCTCCCACATTGCAGGCAAATTCTTTACCATCTGAGCCACCAGGGAAGCCCCTGTTTATATAGAGTCCGTTTAGAGCTATTATAAAATATTGGCTATATTCCCTGTGCTGTACAATAAATCCTTGTAGCTTATTTTATACCTAGTAGTGACTTACTTTTTAAAATAAGTTTCTTATGTAAACAATAAAGCGTAAATATTTCTATGTGTGAAATGTGTACCATTTTGTGTTCTATTTTACCACTGAAAGGAGAGTTGATTTTGATAGTGTCCATAGTTCATTTAGTGTTTTTTAAGTGTGCTTTTTTGCATGATGATTTTAAAGGTTGAATTATGAATTTTAGCTCTGATAGCTTACAGTGAACAATGTTAGATTTGTGATCGCCAAAGAAGATTTAGCTTCGGGACCAGGAGCCAGGCTTGATCACTCAAGAGCTTTTGTGTAGCAGAGTTTTATTAAAGTGAAAAAGGGACAGAGAAAGCTTCTGACACCAACATCAGAGGGGGATGGACAGTGCCCCCTGCTAGTCTTAGCAAAGGGAGCTATATACTTTTGTAATTGGTTATTACAGTAAATCAAAAGAATGTTTAAAGGTTGTAAAGGCCTTATCAGACCCACTCCCATAATATACATTTTAAAGTAACGGAATTAGAACTAACAATAAAAAGATTTTATAAGACCCACTCCCACAATATACATTTTAAGATGACAGGATTAGTCAGAAGGTTCTCAAGAAGGAGAAACACATCCTCAAGCAGGTTATGTTCAGTTCAGTTCAGTTCAGTCACTCAGCCCTGTCTGACTCTGTGATTCCATGGACTGCAGCACGCCAGGCTTCCCTGTCCATTACCAGTTCCCAAGCTTGCTCAAATTCATGTCCATTGAATCGGTGATACATTGTTGTTATATAATCCTTAGTACAGAGTTTAAGCTGAGTTGTTTTGTTGTGTAATCATCAGCTCTGGGCTTAAAGAAAAAAACATGTGTCCTTTTCTTTTCCTCCTCCCCCTCCTCCTCCTCCTTCAGGGACCCCGGACTTCTTATCAACCTAAGAATTGACTCTCTTAGTTACATTATATAAGCATATTTTCATATTTGAGACATAGAAACCATTTATTGAGAAAAATTGGTGTTACAAATTTTAAGAAAGTCTGGAGTAAACATATCAGTTTGTAGGTGGAATTACTTGCATCTCAAATGAAAGGAACTTTCATTTTAAATTGCATAAATTTTCATATCTTTTCCTCAAGTATACCCTGAATATTCTCATTCCATGTTGTGTCGTAATTATAGCAGCGTTAAAAAGCTTTTGAATGGCATCAACTCAAGCTAAAGATTAGCTTTCCTTGTGTTTTATAAATCACAGTGCACTTGCTGACAGTCTACAGTTTTCTGTTTTAAGGTATTGAGGCTTCTGTTTGTGCAATAAGCTTTCCTTTGTTCTTTATTTGAGTGTCAAATGTCACCTCTTTTTTCCCTTCTGATAGGAAATCATTCAGTTTTAGAGTGTACTCAGTTAAGTTCTATTCAGTTGCTCAGTCATGTTCAACTCTTTGAGACCCCATGGAATGCAGCACGCCAGGCCTCCCTGTCATCACCAACTTGCTTGCTCAAACTCATGTCCATCCAGTTCGTGATGCCATCCAACCATTTCATCATCTGTCATCACCTTCTCCTCCTGCCTTCAGTCTTTCCCAGCATTGGAGTCTTCTCCAGTGAGTCAGTTCTTCACATCAAGTGGCCAAAGTATTGGAGTTTCAGCTTCAGCATCAGTCCTTCCAGTGATTATTTGGGACTGATTTCTTTTAGGATCAACTGGTTGGATCTCTGTGCAGTCCAAGGGACTCTCAAGAGTTTTCTCCAACACCACAGTTCAAAAGCATCAATTCTTCGGTGCTCAGCTTTCTTTATAGTCCAACTCTCACATCCAGACATGACTACTGGAAAAACTGTACCTTTGACTAGACAGACCTTTGTTGGCAGAGTAATGTCTCTGCTTTGTAATATGCTGTCTAGGTTAGTCATAACTTTTCTTCTAGGGAGCAAGTGTCTTTTAATTTCATGGCTGCAGTCACCATCTGCAGTGATTTTGGAGCCCAAGAAAATAAAGCCAGCCACTGTTTCCACTGTTTCCCCATCTATTTCCCATGAAGTGATGGGACCAGATGACATGATCTTAGTTTTCTGAATGTTGAGTTTTAAGCCAACGTTTTTACTCTCCTCTTTCACTTTCATCAAGAGGCTCTTTAGTTCTTCTTCACTTTCTGCCATAAGGGTGGTGTCATCTGCATATCTGAGATTATTGATATTTCTCCCAGCAGTCTTGATTTCAGCTTGTGCTTCCTCCAGCCCAGCATTTTTCATAATGTACTCTGCATATGAGTTAAATAAACAGAGTGACAGTATACAGCCTTGACATACTCCTTTTCCGATTTGGAACCAGTCTGTTGTTCCATGCACAGTTCTAACTGTTGCTTCCTGACCTGCATACAGATTTCTCCAGAGGCAGGTCAGGTGGTCTGGTATTCCCATCTCTGTGAGAATTTTCTAGAGTTTGTTGTCGTCCACACAGTCAAAGGCTTTGGCATAGTCAATAAAACAGAAATAGATGTTTTTCTAGAACTTGCTTGCTTTTTCGATGATGTTGGCAATTTGATCTCTGGTTCCTCTGCCTTTTCTAAAACCAGCTTGAACATATGGAAGTTCACGGTTCACATATTGCTGAAGCCTGGCTTGGAGAATTTTTAGCATTACTTTACCAGCGTGTGAGATGAGTGCAGTTGTGTGGTAGTTTGAGCATTCTTTGGCATTACCTTTCTTTGGGATTGGAATGAAAACTGACCTTTTCTAGTCCTGTGGCCACTGCTGAGTTTTCCAAATTTGGTGACATACTGAGTGCAGCATTTTCACATCATCATCTTTTAGGATTTGAAATAGCGCAACTGGAATTCCATCACTTCCACTAGCTTTGTTCATAGCCTTCACATTGCAGGATGTGTGGCTCTAGATGAGTGATCACACCATCATGGTTATCTGGGTCTTGAAGATCTTTTTTGTATAGTTCTTCTGAGTATTCTTGCCACCTCTTCTTTCTATCTTCTGCTTCTGTTAGGTCCATACCATTTCTGTCCTTTATCGAGCCCATCTTTGCATGAAATGTTCCCTTGGTATCTCTGCTTTTCTTGAAGAGATCTCTAGTCTTTCCCATTTTATTGTTTTCCTCTATTTCTTTGCGTTGATCACTGAGGGAGGCTTTCTTCTCTCTCCTTGCTTTCTTTGGAACTCTGCATTCAAAGGGGTATGGCTTTCCTTTCCTCCTTTGCCTTTAGCTTCTCTTCTTTTCTCAGCTATTTGTAAGGCCTCTTCAGACTGCCTTTTTGCATTTCTTTTTCTTGGGGATGGTCTTGATCACTGCCTCCTATACAATGGCCTGAACCTCCATCCATAATTCTTCAGGAACTAGAGTGTACTAGTTAATGTGAAATGTATTTTACTACATCCCTGCAATATTCTAGAAGCCTAATTGCTAATAGTTTAGGTCAGATTTCAAAACTGTTTTATAACCTAGAGTCATGTCTTTTATATATGCAGAATGAACATAGGTGTGGGACCAATTAGGCTTATATCCATAATTTGACTCATCTTGTTTTGGTAATAGATCCTCTCTGTCTTTTCACTATTTTTCAGTCTTCAGACTTAAAAAAAAAATAGTAACAGAAAAAAATGTAAAAATGCTGTGATTTTTACATAATATCATAGACTGGGTAACTTAAACAACAGGCATTTATTTCTCACAGACCTGGTTCCTGGGTAGTCCAAGGTCAAGGTGCTAGCAGATTTGGTTCCTGGTGAAGGCCTTCTTCCTGGTTTGTAGGTGGCTGTCTTCTCACTGTGTCCTCATTTACAGGGGAGAGAGAACTCTGTAGTCTCTCTCTTTGTCCTCTTATGTGGACACTATCCCCTTATGGGAGCCTCATCCTCAGGACTTCATTTAAACCTAATTATTCCCAAAGGCCCTGCCTCCAAATAGCATCACATTGGAGGTTAAGGCCTCAAACATATAAATTTGGAGTAGGAGGGGGAGGGGACGCAAACATTCATTTGATAACAGATGATTTAATCAACAAACTCCCCTCTCCCTGCCCAAAAGGATAAGTAGAAAAATATGGTTAAAATGCTGAACATAACTTGACAACACATTGGTGTTCAGTCCTTAATATGATAGCTTGATTATCTAAGCTTGAACTGAAGTTTTTCTTCCATTTTTGTGTGGATCACAACAAATTGGAAAATTCGTAAAAAGATGGGAATATCAGACCACCTTACCTGTCTCCTGAGAAACCTGTATCTGGGTAAAGAAGCAGCAGTGAGAACTGGACATGGAACAACTGACTGGTTCAAAATTGGGAAAGGAATATGACAAAGATGTATATTGTCACCCTGCTTATTTAATTTATATGCAGAGTACATCATGTGAAATCCTGGGCTAGATGAATCACAAGCTGGAATCAGTATCACGGGGAGAAATATCAATAAGCTCAGATTTACAGATGATACCACTCTAATGGCAGAAAGTGAAGAGGAACTAAAGAGTCTCATGATGAGTGTGAAAGAGGAAAGTGAAAAAGCTGGCATGAAACTCAACATTCCAAAAACTAAGATCGTGGCATCCATTCCCATCACTTCATGACAGTTAGAAGGGGAAAAAGTGTAAGCAGTGACAGATTTTCTTGAGTTCTGAAATCACTGTTAATGGTGACTACAACCATGAAATTAAAAGATGCTTGCTCCTTTGAAGGAATGCTATGACCAGCCTAGACAGTGTATTAAAAAACAGAGACATCACTTTGCCAACAGAGGTCTGTGTTGTCAAAGCTATGGTTTTTCAGGTAGTCCCATTTGGAAGTGAAAGTTGGACCATAAACAATGCCTAGTGTGTAAGAATTGTTGCTTTTGAATTGTGGTGTTGGAGCAAACTGTTTAGAGTCCCTTGGACGGCAAGGAGATCAAACCTAAAGGAAATTCACCCTGAATATTCATTGGAAGGACTAATGTTGAAGCTGAAGCTCCAATACTTTGGCCACCTGATGTGAAGAGCTGACTCATTGGAAAAGTCCTCGACGGTGGGAAAGATAGAAGGCAAAAGAGAAAGAAGCAACAGAGGATGAGATGGGTAGACAGCATTCCCAGCTCAGTGAACACGAGCTTGAACAAATTCAGGAAGAGAATGGAGGACAGAGGAGCCTAGCATGCTGTAGTTCATTGGGTCACAAAGAGACATGTCCTAATACCTGAACAACAGCAACAGTAGGCACCAAATTTGAACAGAGGTGTGATTAGACTGTAATGTGTTTTTTAAAAGACAGTATTGTGAACTGTTTAAGTCTGTGAACAAATCACCAAAAGGAGTTGCAGACATTCCTGAAACAATTTGAGTTTATCTCAGAAATAAACTCAAAGTTAAGCAAAATGTCAGTTCAGTGGAGAGCTACATTGTTTATTTTTTCAATTTAGGTGTTTCCAAATTGATCAGAACCTAAGGAAATTGAATTTGGAAAGCACCAAACAATAGTCAAATTAGAATGAGAATTTCTCAGTCCTGCAATAATTTTTCTGTTCAGTATATGAGTAGCCTTTGGTCATAAATGGTTTTCCAGATTTGGCTAAGACTCATGGAGCATTTCTGCTCATACCTGTTAGTAAATATATTCCAGTTTAGAGTCAGTTTAACTCTGGTGGTTTATGTCTTATTTTTTGTATATAAGGAAAGAATAACAGTTTTTATTAAAAGTATGAAAGTTTTGTAATCATAAATAGCTAGAATGTTTAGATAAGTGTGGTGTTCTAGTTAGCTGATATTTATTGATTGTTGTTGTTTTACTGTCAACTTTTATCCAAAAAGTGTTTCTGTTCGCTCAACTCATTATTTTACAAAATCCTTTCCAATGTATTAGACCACTTTCCTGGCTCAGCAACATGTATTTCATAGATTTAAACCTTTTATTGATAAAAGTTCTACTAAGGCATCATTTATAAACAACATAGTTTAGGGCAAGGATTCTCCAGAAGGTTTGATTTTACCTGCCTGGAGACATTTGGAGCTATATGAAGTAATTTTTACTGGTATGAATGGGGGTGGGAGTCAGATGGTACTGGCTTCTATGGGTAGGGGCCAGGGATGATCTCAACATCCTCCAATGTACAGGATAGCCCCCAGCACAAAGAAGCACTGCATACAAAATGCCAGTAGTTCCAAGATTGAGAAATCTTGGTTTAATAACTTTGTCAGCATTGCAGAAGTTAAAAAATACTCATCATAGACACTGAAGGTAATTCCATAATATGTTAACAGGAACTCATAATTTTTTTGAGCAACCATGTAGCCTTGAAATGATTGCTTTGAGAAATATGATATTTATCTCAGTATGTGGTATCTCAGTATGTGATGTCTGGAATGCTGTTTTTTTAAATGTTAGTCATGTTTCTTTTCAGTTAATGTGCAAATGCATGTGTTCTAGCTCTCCGTCACACTTAACTTTTACATATTCATTGTAGACAGAGCCCAGGACCTAACAAATCATAGGAGTGATTCAGATGTGCTTCATGTGTTTTTAAGTTATTTCTCTGGCAGCAGTCAAGCAACATGATTTGAAGGGAGTAGAGGGAGCCTTAGTTAAACCAAAGCTTATGAACTAAATCTCAATTTGTACTGCCCAAGAGTGAAAGGTAGGTTATTTAAGATAAAGACAGTATAGGCAGTATGTCCTGTCCTTAACCCTAGTGTTCTTTCCCCATCCTACATGTCAGCCCAGGCAGTCAAACTTTATGTTTGGTATAGCTGGTGATAGCTTTTCGTTTCTCCCACAACCCTGAATTATAGGCATTCTCACAGCCAGTAATATCTATCTAGATCTCACTGGTATGTTTTCTCTTTAGTTCTTTGTGGATTCTGTCCTCTAAGTACCCATTCACACTGTCAGAGATCATCTCTGGTTAAGAGTGAATTCTGTACTTTATGTGATAATAAGAACCGTTTGTGATCAGGGAGAATGTTACCTGGAAAAAGGAAGTGTGCCTTGGAGCCAAAGCTCAGGAAGTCAATATGTGTCTCATCTAGAACTGTTGCCTCAAACTGACTTAAAAATCAACCTGTTAATGATTTACATCATTTTGAATTAAAATTATTATTCACACTTTTAGCTTTAACTTTTATATTCAGGGTTTTGTTGTTGTTTTAAAAGACTTTCCTTTGGTGGAAAGTGAAGGCTCTTGAACCCAGTTTTTTATTGTTTCTCTTTACAGATCCACTTCCCCAGCAGGACAACATCATTCTCCAATATCTTCTAGACATCACTCATCTTCCTCACAGTCAGGATCGTCGATTCAAAGACATTCTCCTTCTCCTCGCCGAAAAAGAACTCCTTCACCATCTTATCAGAGGACAATAACTCCACCTTTACGCCGCTCTGCTTCTCCCTATCCTTCACATTCTCTGGCTTCTCCTCAGAGAAAGCAAAGCCCTCCAAGACATCGCTCTCCAGTGAGAGAGAAGGGGAGGCACGATCATGAGCGAGCTTCACAGTCTCACGATCGGCGTCATGAAAGGAGGGAAGGTAAATACTCAGCAGTGTTGTGGGTTTTTTAGAGTTCTTTTATGTAAGTGGATATTTTCTTTATTAAAAAATCGGACATTCAGATTTATTGTTAGAATAAGGGATAGAAGAGAACTGTGTTATATACTACATTTTCTGTAACACGTGGATCAGAGCTCTTTAGGGCAATAGGCAATAGGCAATTTCCATGCTTAAGGACATGGAAATGTAAGCTATAGATATATGTAATTGGGCATTTATATGTATATTAAGTTGTTGCTTTCTTTCGGTACATTGTTTTACTTGAGTAGTCTCAAGTTCTAGAAATTTGGGACTATATAGTTCTTAAGAGTGTCCGTCTAATTGCTTAGTTAATTCTTTAAAAACAACAGAAGAGGTTAAAAGAAAAGCAACAAACCAGGGAGCAGAGTTGGAACATATCAGAGATGTCTTAACAAAGAGGTGTGGGCTGGGGGAATGTTCAGCAGGTCCATGGGAACCAAGTGATCAATTTTCCAGGTCTAACTCAACAAAGAAGTAAGCAAGACAGTTTTTAGATTCCTGAGCATTACATTAACTTTGAATTTGCTATTCCGTCTTCAAGCTGAGATTGAAGTAGTACAGTTGAAGCAGTACAATTGAATCACTCTCATCTCTTTCTGTAATTCTTGTCTAAGCTTCTTGTTGTTTATTTAACTTAGCAAGCCTTTTTCCTAAAATCTTCTAAGTTAGTTTTTTTTAACATAAAGAATACTCAGGAAATATGTGCTTACTTGCAACAGCATTTCTATTTAATGTGCACTTTTAAAGTCTCTGTATCACATAGCATCTCCTATGAAACATGTTGAACTTATTCTCCAGTCAACAGTGCAAGAAATAATTATTTTTTTTCTAGAAATGATGGATGCATAGATAGGGACTAGACAGGGCATGTATTTTAGAGAATTATTGCTTGTATACATGATTTTGGAACCAGATCAGCACAGCAGTATATATAAAACATTGGTAAGTGGGGAAAATGCTCTTACACCTATCAACAACTAAGGTTGGCTGGGAATATGGTATATTTTTAGTGACTACTTATTGAATGAAAACTCTTAATTATTTCAAAATACTATTTATTAAACACAGTTTCCTTAATGAAAGGGAAATTTAGTATGCAGTTGATTCTTACAAGAATGCTTTGTTTTGTGGTAAGGGAGTTTTATGGTATATGAATCCTTTTAATAATAAATCATACACTTTTTGATTGTTTGTAAGGAGGATGTTTCTTTAATCTTCCGAAAGTCATTTTTTGAAATAAGAATAATTTTAGTGAAAGGATGGGAAGGAAGGTAAGGAGCAAATACAGGAACTGAGGGTCTTTGGTAAAGACAGCTGGGGGCATCATAAAAGAGAACCTAGTGCGAAGTGATCAAATTTCTAGGCACACTTGGTATTGGAGGAGGACTTGAAGTCATAGATGTAGTCAAAAAAAATTGAGACATTGTCAGATTCTTGCCTAGGGCTTCTATCCTTAGGTGGCGTTTATGGATGTAGGCAGAGGAGATAAGTTATTGATGAGGATCTTGTGGATACTAGACAGGGAAAGTCTACGGACCTACCCATAGGTCCTAGGCTACTATAAAATGGCTAAAATAGCGTCAGATCTTGTGGTTGTTCCAGAGTATAAGAGTAATTTACAAAGGAATCTGATTAAAAAAAAGTACAGGGGTTGTTCTTTGAGGGTCTCTCATTAATTCTTTCAGTTCTTTTCAATTTATGCTGTCATCAATTTATGTTTCTCTAGATGTCTCTAAAGAATAGTTTCTAATCTTTGCAAATTCCCACCATGTATGGGGCTGACTAAACCACTTAAGCTCTTGACCTCTGTTCCTTCATGTATACAGTGATGAGTTTGAATTAAATAACTATTGAGGTTCATTCCAGCTTTTTTAAAAGTGAAGTTGTTTTTTAAAGTTTTCCCATGAAATGTTAGAAAGTGCTTTAAGTAGAAAAAGCTTTAGAGATGGGAGTGTGAGTCCATTAAATAGCTTAAAAAAAAAAAGAGAGAGAGAGAGAGAGAAAGGGTGAATAGCAGTATCTCTTTGCCACCAGCTTATTAAGTACAGGTTACTCTCAAGTGCTTAAGTACATTGGAGGTCATGTGTGAACTAGTCTGGCCTAATACTTAGTAGAGATGAGTTAAAGTCACTTGTACCTTTGAATCTCAAAGTGATTTCTAAAAGTAATCCATCATTGATAGGATTGATAGGAGATCAGCTTACTTGTTTCAGATCTTACCTATGGGTATGTTGATACCAGAATATCTTGTTCAATCAAGACAAATAATCCAGGTGTTAATAAAATTACCTTTGGAATTTTAGCTTACAGATAGGTTTAATTTTCTTATTTGCCCATGTTTTCTCCTTTTAGTTTTTGTAAAGAACATGAATTACCATTGTAATAAAAATTAAAGCTGTGTATTGAATACATTGTCTAGTTTCCTACAGTTTTGTGAAAGGAATTACAGTGTATTTCCTAAATTATGTTTACAGAGACTAGAGGTAAAAGGGACAGAGAAAAGGACACAAGAGAAGAACGAGAGTATGAACAGGATCAGAGCTCTTCTCGAGACCACAGGGATGACCGAGAACCTCGAGATGGGCGGGATCGGAGAGATGCCAGAGATACTAGAGACCGAAGGGAACTAAGAGACTCTAGAGATGTTCGGGACTCCAGAGAGATGAGAGATTATAGCAGAGATAACAAAGAGAGCCGAGACCCCAGGGATTCTCGGTCTACTCGTGATGCCCACGACTACAGGGACCGTGAAAGTCGAGATGCTCATCGAAAGGAGGACGCCTATCAGGAAGAATCCCGAAGTTATGGCAGAAACCATCTGAGGGAAGAAAGTTCTCGCACTGAAATAAGGAATGACTCCAGAAATGAGTCTCGAAGTGAGATTAGGAATGACCGGATGGGCAGAAGTAGAGGAAGAGCTCCAGAGATGCCTGAAAAGGGTAAGGTGTTTGACTTGTCAGTGAACTGTGTCTTGTATGTTCATACAGAAATTATGAAATCTCCTAAGATTTATTTCTGACATTCATTATCACTTTGTCAAAGTAATTTTCAATTAATTGCATTTATCATCTTCTCTATAAATTCTGAGTAGGAATTATTAGCTAAAATTGCAGAAGATAAACGGGGCCTGACTTAGGGACCCCTCCCCCCACCCCCCCAATTGAATTATGTCCAGTCATGGCTACCATCTTGGTTAATGTGGAACACTAAGAAAATTGCTATCAGGAAATAAAAATCAAAAAGAAGTAATTTCTAATAAATAGGTAAATATATGATAAAATGATCATTAAAATGGAATTTAAAACGATAGACTTTCAAAGTTGGTGGTGTCAGAAATGACTGACTCATGTGTTCTTCAGTACTTGTGCTTGCTTCAAAGCCACCTCAAAACATCCCATGTCAGAATCTTGAGCCATTTTTTCTTACCTTCCTCTAAAAAGAATTTGGCATCACCATTATCATCAATAACCACCTACCTAAGTGAATTTGACTATCTCCACACTTCCTGGACTGGGTCAACTTTGACATCTCTCTTCCTCCACCCACTTTGCTCCCCTCCCCAAAACACTGCTGCAGAGTTCTGACCATTCTTACTCTTTCTATAGGCCTGTTGGTTTATTATAGTTTCACAGTAAGATGAAGGCCCGCCACCTTCTCCTTCATAGTTGTCTTGGCTTTTCTTAACCTTTTGCTTTTTCATATATATTTTTTTATATAAATTAATTTATTTTAATTGGAGTCTAATTACTTTACAGTATTGTAGTGGTTTTGCCATATACTGACGTGAATCTGCCACGGGTGTACATGTGTTCCCCATCCTGAACCCCCCTCCCACCTCCCTCCCCATCCCGTCCCCCTGTTTCATGCATCGAACCTGGACTGGTGATCCGTTTCACATATGATAATATACATGTTTCAATGCCATTCTCCCAAATCATCCCACCCTCGCCCTCTCCCACAGAGTCCAAAAGACTGTTCTATGCATCTGTGTCTCTTTTGCTGTCTCATATACAGGGTTATCGTTACCATCTTTCTAAATTCCATATATATGCATTAGTATACTGTATTGGTGTTTTCCTTTCTGCCTTACTTCAGTCTGTATAATAGGCTCCAGTTTCATCCACCTCATTAGAACTGATTCAAATGTATTCTTTTTAATGGCTGAGTAATACTCCATCGTGTATATGTACCACAGCTTTCTTATCCATTCTTCTGCTGATGGACATCTAGGTTGCTTCCATGTCCTGGCTATTATAAACAGTGCTGTGGTGAACAGTGGGGTACACGTGTCTCTTTCAGTTCTGGTTTGCTTGGTGGGTATGCCCAGCAGTGGGATTGCTGGGTCGAATGGCAGTTCTATTTCCAGTTTTTTAAGGACTCTCTACACTGTTCTCCATAGAGGCTATACTAGTTTGCATTCCCACCAACAGTGTAAGAGGGTTCACTTTTCTCCACACCCTCTCCAGCATTTATTGTTTGTAGACTTTTGGATCGCAGCCATTCTGACTGGCATGAAATGGTACCTCATAGTGGTTTTGATTTGCATTTCTCTGATAATGAGTGATGTTGAGCATCTTTTCATGTGTTTTGTTAGCCATCTATATGTCTTCTTTGGAGAAATGTCTATTTAGTTCTTTGGCCCATTTTTTGATTGGGTCGTTTATTTTTCTGGAATTGAGTTGCAGGAGTTGCTTGTATATTTTTGTGATTAATTCTTTGTCAGTTGCTTCGTTTGCTATTATTTTCTGCCATTCTGAAGGCTGTCTTTTAAAAATGAATTTTTTTAAAGCTTCATGAAAAAACTGTTGGGTTTTTACTTCAAATACATTAAATTTATTGATTAGTAACTTTTTCTATTAAGGTCCTGTGCATGTTTTATTCCTGGGTAACTTCTATTTTTGTTGCCATTGTAAATGGTATTTTTTTAAAAAATTCTCTTTTTTTTAAAACATTTATTTTATTTGGCTTTATAAAATTTAAAATTTTGTTATGCATTGGTATATATGTACCAAAAAACTCACACTGAATGGTAATTATAGGGTATTAGCTAGAAACAGCAGAGTATTATAAATTCTGACTGTTTAAACAATAGACTTTCATTTATGTCAAAATTATCCTAACCCAAACTCTAGTGAAATAAAAACAAAAGAATAGATTATAGGTGGAATTTTAGCACCATGGTATATATTTTCATTAGCAGCAGCCTCAACATTTTCTTTTTTTAAAGAACTCTATTTAAAATCACATGTGTATCAGCACGTGGATGGATACCAAGCAGATGCTTCTGGGTTTCTGTTCTGGAGGCCCCACAGGGTAGATTTGCTTTTATTTAGAAATTTATAAAAAGTTAATACCTGATTGATGCCAAATCAGTGACAAGTTTGAAGTCCTTAACAACATTTTGCCTTAGAGTTTACAAATGATATATAAGGCATTATGATAATTTTCTGTGACCCAGGTCATGAGTCTTGTGGCTTCAACCTATATGTTAACTGTAACAAGATCACCTTAATTTTAGCCCCAGCCAGTATACCAATAACGAATCAAGTCTCCCACTTGACTTTTAAACTACTTTGTGTGTGTGTGTGTGTGTGTGTTAGTCTCTTAGTCTCTTAGTTGTGTCCGACTGTGTGTGACCCCATAGACTGTAGCCCACCAGGCTCTTCTGTCCCTGGAATTCTCCAGGCAAGAATACTGGATCGGGTTGCCATCCCTTCTCCAGGGGTCTTCCCAACCCAGGGATTGAACCCTCATCTCCCACATTGCAGGCAGATTCTTTACTATCTGAGCCTCAAGGGAAGCCCCAAATAAGGCATTACTCAGGGCATTATAGAGTAAACAGAAGGAGAAATAAACCAAGATTCCATTAATTCTCAAATTCCATACGTTCGTTCTATTGGATATAGCTTTGGCTTTAGAAAAGGAAGGTACAGGGCAGGAGAAACTCAAACACTTTGATGCCTCTTGTCTCTCTCTTCCATAGGGATGTAGTTATTTTGGTCAAAAGTGAAAGTGAAGTCACTCAGTCATGTCCGACTCTTTGCGACCCCATGGACTGTAACCTACCAGGCTCCTCCATCCATGGGATTTTCCAGGCAAGAGTACTGGAGTGGGTTGCCATTTTCTTTTCCAGAAGATTCTCTTTTTAATAATGTGTTCACATGGTGCAGAATTTCAGAGCTATGAAAAGATACATAGTGAAAGCCTCCCCTCTGTTCCTGACCTGGTCCTAGCCAATTTTGTATGTAACCAGCTGAAGAACATGCTATACAAGCAAATATGTATGTTTATTCACTTTCTCTTCTGGTTTTACAAATATAATTTTTAAGAATTTTTTATTAAAAAAAAAAAAAAACAACTATATATTCTGTACACTGCTGTTTTCCCTTTAAAATATCTTAGAGATAGTTACATATAAGTCAGCTTGGTAAACATCCACATCCTCCTTTTGGTGCATAGTGTATATTGTAGGGTATGCCGTAAGTTATTGAATCCTTTATGTTCGAGCTTCCCAGGAGGCGTTAGTGGTAAAGAACTCACCTCCAGTTTAGGAAACTTGAGAGACACGGGTTCGATCCCTGGGTTGAGAAAATCCCCTGGAGAGGGGCATGGCAAACCACTCCAGTATTCTGTCTGTAGAGTCTCATGGACAGAGGAGCCTGGCGGGCTATGGTCCTTAGGATTGCAAAGAGTTGAACTTCACTGAAGTGACTGTTTTTTTTTTGGTTTTTAATAGTGCTTAAGTAAATGCATACAGGCACACCAAATGATATATTTTAAAACATTTTCTGATGCTTATTGCTGGTGTATGGAATGTTAATTAAATTTTTTATATTCATCTTACATTATGATGTTGCTGTATTTTCTTGGTAGATATAATTAGATTCTCTTAAACATTTACATCTGGGAATAGACATATTTGGCTGTTCTTTCTGAGTAATATTTATTTGTTGTCAGTAACCTGCTGAGCAGCTGTTTCAACGCACTGTTGACTACAAGTGGTATAATGGGCTTCTTTGCTTTGTTTCATATTTTAAGGAATTATTGCTGACATTTCACCATTAAGCATGGTGTTTGTAGATTTTTGTTGTTTGTTTAGTTGCTAAGTTGTGTCCAACTCTTTGCAATTCCGTGGACTGTAGCCCACCAGGCTCCTCTGTTAGTGGGGTTTCCTTTTCCCAGATAAGTATACTGAAGTGGGTTGCCATTTCCTTATCCAGGGAATCTTCCCAACCCAGGAATCAAACCCTAGTCTTCTCCCTTGGCAGGGGAGTTCTTTTCCACTTGCAGATGCTTTTTATTGTGTTTAGGGTGCGTGCATGTGTGCCAAGTCGCTTCAGTTGTGTCCGACTCCTTGCAGTCTCAGGGGTTATAGCCAGCCAGATTCCTCTGTCCATGGAATTCTCCAGGCAAGAATCCTGGAATGGATTGCCATGCCCTCCTCCAGGGGATCTTCCCGACCCAGGGATGGAACCCGTGTCTCCTGCGGCTCCTGCATTGTCAGGAGGTTTCTTACAGCTAAGCTACCAGCAAAGGGAATCTCCTATTTTCCTAACTTAGCCGGCAGCTTCTGTCATGCCTGTTTTTTTGTATCTTGAGAAGATCATATAGTCATTCTCTTTTACCTTGTTACTTATGTTAATTTTTTTTTTTAATTTACAACTGTTCTTCTAAATAGGTTTTCCTGGTGGCTCAGATGGTAGAGAAACCACCTGCAATGCAGGAGACCACCTTTAACTGAGGTTCAAAGAAGAGCTAATAGCTTGAAGCTACAGCAGCAGGGCTTCTTTGGTGGCTCAGTGGTAAAGAATCAGCCCGCAAATGCAGGAGATGAGGGTTTAATCCCCGGGTCGGGAAGATCCCCTGGAGTAGGAAGTGGCAACCCGCTCCAGTATTCTTGCCTGGAGAATCCCATGGACGGAGGAGCCTGGTGGACTGCAGTCCATGGGATTGCGAAGAGTCGGATACAATTGAGCGACTAACACTTTCACTGTCAGAACTATTCTTGCATTTCTAAAATAAATTTATATTTCATTTCTTTTAAAAGTTCGAAAATAGGTTTGTTAAAATTTAATTTTGAAATAAAAAAATCTTTTTCTATAATTGAGGTTGGTATATAATCACTGTATGAGTGTAAATATTTAGCAACTTACTCTTCAGAAAGAAAGCCCTGGCTTGTAGCTAATGCCAGTTTCCATAGTATAAATTACTCCTACCATAGCAGATTTTGAGCTGCTAACAAGGCCACTCAGTGTGAAGATGAGAAGAGAAGCACACTGGTGGCTCTTTGGAGCCAGCATACCATTGCATAGGTTTTAGTTTTTAATACTGTCTTTGTTTGGTTTGGAGATCAAAATGTGTTGGAAAGTGTTGCTTCTGTTTTTTCTCTTTTCTAAAAGAGAACAGTTTGTGTATAAATGAGCATTTATCTGTTCTTTGACAGTCTGATTATATTTATATGTTCTAAACACTTTCTGAAGTTTGGTATGGTTTTTTTCTTTGACTCATGAGTTGTGTAGAAATAGGATTTTAAATTTCCAGTCATGCTTTTTAAAATAAATCCCCTACCCTCAATTTTAATTGTTATTGGAGGAGACTATTTGAACTCAGTTTTTTGGCATTTTTTTTTTGTTGTTAGGACTTATTTTGTGGCTTGTCAGTCAGTTTTCATGTATTCTGCATGTGCTTTTAATGGTTGCAAAGTATGTAAAGTGTGTCTCTGAAGTTAGGTGTGTTAATCATGCTTTCAAAACTGCATTTCATTTTCTTTCTAGTCTGCTTTTTCTATCATTACAGAGATGTGAGCCAAATCTTCCATTATTACTTTGAATTTGTTGATTTTTGTATGATTTGATCAATTTTTGCTTTGAATATTTTGAGGCTTTGCTCATAGGCACATGTAAGGCAAATTATTCCTTTTATTGTTACAGAATGATCCTGTTCATCCTAAATGTTATCTTTTTGTCTAAAAAAGATTATCCCACTCACAGATTTCTTTTGGTTAGTATTTGTATGATATAGCTTATTCTATCCTTTCAATCTTTCTGTCTTAGCATATAGTTAGATATATGTTTGAGCCCCTCATGGCTCAGAGAGTAAAGAGTCTGCCTGCAGTGTGGGAGACCTGGGTTTGATCCCTATGTCAGGAAGATCCTCTGAAAAAGGAAATGGCAACCCACTCCAGTATTCTTGCCTGGAGAATACTTCTCATGGACATGGGGTTGCAAAGAGTCAGACACAACTGAGTGACTTTACTTTCACTTTCAGACATTTGTTCGGTCTTCCCATTGTGTTCTCCTTGATTCTTAACTTTCAGGTTTTCCATCTCTGTTTCTCTCTTTCATTTTCTGAGTTGTATCCTCAGACGTGACTTTTTTTTTAACCAATTTTCTCTTAGCATCTATCTGACATTTACCTTTTCATTCCTTGATGTTATATGTAGCTCATTTGTAGTCTTTTTTAAATTTCTTTCTCTAGTCTTTAATTATTAAAATAGTCTTTATAGATATTTTGATTATTAAAACATCACAATTAAAGCATTTAGAATTATACTATAATTCTTTCAGTGCTCAAAACCTGTTACCTGTAAGATGTGTGTGTAGCTCTATGCAGTTTTTTTAAAATCACTTTACTGAGGTATGATTGACATACAGAAATCTATACACAGTTAATATATACAGCTTAATAAGCTTGGAGATAAGTGTATACCCTTGAAACCACCACCGAAATCTGTGCCATTAACATGTGAAAGTTTCCTCTCTATTGTTATTTGTGTGTGTGTGTGATGAGAATGTTATTGATATAAGATCTGTCCTCTTACCAGATTTTTGAGTTTCCAGTACAGTATTATCGACTGTAGACACCATGCTGTACAGTAGGTCTCTGTGACTTACTCATCTTATACAACTGAAATTTTGTACCCCTTGACTAGTCCTCCATGTTCCCCCTCTGACCAGCCCCTTGGTAAAACCATTCTACTCTCTGATTCAATGAGTGTGACTATTTTAGTTTCCACATGTAAGTGGTATCATGTAGCATTTGTCCTTCTGTGTCTGACTTATCTCACTTAGCAAAATGTCTTCCATGTTGTTGCAAATGGCAGGACTGTGTTCTTTTTAAAGGGTGAATAATCCTTTATAGGGCTTCCCAGGTGACTCAGGGGTAAAGAATCCACCTGCCAATGCAGAAAACGCAGTTTCCATCCCTGGGTCGGGAAGATCACTCGGAGAAGGAAATGGCAACCCACTCCATATTCTTGCCTGGGAAATCCCATGGACAGAGGAGCCTGCTAGGCTCTATTCCATGGAGTTGCAAAAGAGTCAGACACCACTTTGTGACTAAAAACAACAAAGAGAAATCCATTATATATATATATCTGTTGTTGTTCAGTCGCTGAGTCACATCTGACTCTTTGCGACCCCATGAACTGCAATGCGCCAGGTTTCACCGTCTCTTGGAGTTTGCTCAAACTCATGTCCATTGAGTCAGTGGTGCCATCCAGCCATCTTTTCCTGTCATCCCCTTCTCCTCCTGCCTTCAGTCTTTCGCAGCATCAAGGTCTTTTCCAATGAGTCGGCTCTTCGCATCAGGTGGCCAAAGTATTCTATGTATATACGACATTTTTTCCCCATTCATCTGTCATTGGGCATATAGGTGGTTTCTGTCTTGGCTGTTGTGAATAATGTTGCAGTGAACCTGGGAATACAGATATGGGAATACAGATACCTCTTTCAGATCCTAATTTCAGTTTCTCTGGCTCTGTACCTGGAAGTGGAACTGGTGGATCAGATAGTAGTTCTGAAATTTTTTTATGAACTTCCATACTATTCAATATTTTCCATAGTGACTCTGTAGTCTTGCATTACCATCACCACAATCAGGATCCTCAACTGTATCATCATGGGACTCCCTTTGTTATCCCTTTGTTGGCACATTCAGACCCCCTCCCCTGTCCTTGACCCCTGGCCACCACTAATATGTCTATCATCTTGTAATTATTATTTCACAAGTATTACATAAACTGAATCCTGCTGTGTGTATCCTATTGAGATTGGCTTTTTCACTAGCAGAATTTCCTTAAGTTTCCAAGTAATTGCATGTATCAGTAGTTTGTAACTTATAATATTCTATGATCTGGATGTACCACAGTTTGTTTAGCCTTTCACCATTTGAAAGACATTTGGGTACTTTATGGTTGGGGCTATAATAAAGCAACTGTGAACATTCATTTCCCAATTTTTTTAATGAAAATTTTCAGGTATCACCTACTGTCAACAAAGTACCTTGGTTCTTTATTAGAATGTTTTCACTATAAAGTGTAGTCAATGTGATATATCCATAATTCATATTTTAAATGTTTTTATGGTATTTCTGTAATTTAGATATGCATTA
Organism: Bos indicus x Bos taurus; assembly: GCF_003369695.1. NCBI lineage: Eukaryota > Metazoa > Chordata > Mammalia > Artiodactyla > Bovidae > Bos > Bos indicus x Bos taurus. Next base: position 15,872,320 of record NC_040087.1, on the reverse strand, counting down.
ATAGTTTTTATTTTTTGTTTCATTGTTTTTGGCTTAATTGAAATGAGTCTGTTTGCTTTATGATTTCATTATGTGTCCCTTTCTTTTATAGGAAGGGAAAACGAGGACTTAAGCTTACTCAAGTCAGTCATTAGACATTTTGAGTATTCTAATCCAGCATATAATATCGTTTTCAACGTTATCACACTTTCAAATATTAAAAACTCACCAAAAAGAACCCAACAACAACAACCCACACATATTTATATGTTTTGGGGGAGGAAGGATTGTGACTTACAACTTGTTGAATGAAGTGTACGTATTAAATATTTGTGTGAATATTCTTTGTTTAGGAAGTCGAGGCACAAGAGGTTCTCAGATTGATAGTCACAGTAGTAGTAGCAACTATCATGACAGCTGGGAGACGCGAAGCAGCTATCCTGAAAGAGACAGATACCCTGAGAGAGACAACAGAGAGCAAGCAAGAGATTCTTCATTTGAGAGAAGACACGGGGAGAGAGACCGTCGCGACAACAGAGAGAGAGGTTTGTTAACTGAGATACTATTAAATAGTCACCAACAGTGATTGGGAGAATTGTAGTTTTTTCCAACCATTATCAGTTTACTTTTTAACATAAAATATCTTTTAAGTCTTTTGTTCGTTGGCACATTTTAAACTATTTATTCATATAATCTTTTTTTACTTAGTTTAGTAGAGATTATCTAAATAACTGGCTACCAGTACTCACTTGGTAACAGAGCAGGTACTGAATTAGTAGGTACTTGTATACTGCAAGAGTTGAGGTGCCTTGCTGTATGCCTCTTACCTTAACCAAACAGCTCACAGTGTTTTAAAGAACATAGGTGCTTGGGTGCCATTTCAGGTATTTCTGATTCAGGAGATAGCGTCTCATCTGAGTGTCCTGAGCACTCACTCACTCACTAGCTGTGATACACAGACTTGTAAGGACCGCCAGGGAGGGACAAGACAAAGGCAGTGATGATAGGGTTAGGGGCTGCCTGGAGAAATAGTTTATTCGTGTTCCTTCCTGAGAATATGTAATACTTAGTTTAGCTAACTTTATATTCTTGTATATGTTAAGCTAAGCTAAAACATTTTCTGTTATTCTACTAGAAGACCTCTTAAATCAGTATTGAAGCAAGATACTAGAAAGCAGTTTAGAAGGGTTATAAGTACTTTCTTAAACAAGCTTTTATTGTCAGTATGTGTTAGGCCTTTGAGCATTTGTGACCTTATGAAGGTCTTACTAACTTTGCCTAGTTACTAAAGTAAGGTTTGCTATAATGCTGAAGTTAACATCATATATAACTTGGAGTAGGGGACTGAGTGTTGATGCTTCAGAGTGGGCTGCATTATATATGAGGCAACATTCATCTTGATATGGGTAGGAATAAGAGGAGAGCAAAGACAGTAAGAAACCTTGTACTTTTGAGAGCATAGATGAGATCAGAGACATAGATGCGCGCTGCTGAGTTGAGTTTGTTATAGCAAGCCTAATACGTTTGGGTTGAAAGATGTGTATGATTTCCTTAGTTACAGATGAGGCTGGAGTTGATACGATCTGTGTTAATGCCTGAAATGATTTCTTCCCAAACACTGATTCACCAGTCTTTATTTTCTTTAATCTAACACTGTGTTCTGGTAATGCTTTTTTAATATCTTATTTATTTTTCTTTTTTTTCTAGTTTGATGTCCCTCTCAGATTTTTCTCATCTCATGCCTGAATTCAGTATAACATTTGGTTTCAGCCTTATTTAGTTCAACCACATATGTATTGAGTTACCAAGAACTTTGAAAGTTGCTCTTTATATACTCTCTGGCTTAATATTTTTTTACAGTATTAAGTCAGAAAATGTATGTTTTAAATCCTTTTATCTTTTAATGTTTGTGAGCGTAGGTATAATAAGGAAATCTGTGTTTATAATTTAGGAGACTTGGGCCAAGAGAAGGGTAATGATTCTTTTCATTGTCAGAGAATAAAGTTCTAAAGCTAAAATTCAAACTATAGGTTTTCTGACTACATGTCCTGTTGTTTCTATTTTACTTTACTATAACTACCTCAGTAAATATCACTTGTACAATTGAAATATACTTTTGATTATATATTCTACAAATGATTAAGGAGTACAACCACACTTTGCTGGGTTTTTGGAGTACAACAGTTCTTGCACTTGTAGAACTTTATAAAAGGGACAGTATGCCTCCTGAAGAAAGAAATGATTGGTGGATGCTATGAAGGAAATACACAAGAGATCCAGATAGAAATAAAGGATGAGTGGGACCTACTTTCCTTAAATAGTGTGCTTATGAAAAATTTTGAGATGACATATATTTAGAGGCATAAATGCAAGGAAAGAAGCTAGCATTGTAGGTATTGAAGGTAGAAACATTATATGGAGAGAAAAGAATATGTGCCAGTTCTCTGAGATGGGAAATAACTTCATGTGTCCTAGAATTTGGAAGATGATCAGTGTGACTAGAGTACAGTGAGCAAAGGGAGATGGGTAGAGGTCAGAGGTAGAGATGTGCTCAGGACCTTGTTCTTGTGCTCAGGAATTTAAATCTTCTCATGTTCTTCACAGGCTGATTAGGGTAGACAACCAGATATGATAAATACTGCTACTGTGTGAAGTTCTGTGAGAAGACAGATGCACACAGAATTCTGAGGCAATCCACAAAAGCATCCTGAAGAAGAGACATCTGAATTAGGGCCTGAGGGATGAATAGGAGTTGGCTAGAAGGAGCCATGAAAGAAACACTGTCAGGTAGAGAGTCTAGCATGTGTAGACACACAGGACTGGAAAAAAAATATGCTTTGGAGAGTAAAGAATCATGAGGTTGGAGCAGAGGTGTGCTACAATTGGAAGGAAAGGAAAGAAGCTAGGAAAAAGGATGGGTGAGAGACCATAGACCATGTTGTAAATAGCCTAATAAGTCAGGCTAAAAATTTTGGATTTAATTGCCTTTTTCACTGCCTATAATAAGTGCTTTTAAACAGCCTTTTTTTTTTTTTTTTAAGCAGTTGGGGAAAAAAATTAGTTTTCATCAATAAAAATAAAAACATTAGAGAGTCTACGAAAAGACCAAAGACAACATTAGACCCCTGATAACATGGGCATCCAAGAACTGACCAAAGTCTAAGTTAATAATATGAATTGTAGGAATTGAGAGAGGAAATGGAAAAAAGAAATATTTTGAGAGTGAAATTTATGGTACTTGAATACAGTGGGACTTGGACAACTCAGAATGGGTTTCATGAGTGGGCATGCCATTCATTAAAGTAAGGAAGTATATGAAGAGAGGTGTACCTTTGAAAAACACATTTTTGGGGAAGGATACAGAAGATGAGATGTATTAAGTGATGTTCCTTTTCATTTTCTTTGAAGTATGGAACTTTGTCAGCGTGGTTGGGAAGATAAGTTTTCATTTGTCAGAAAAAGCTTGCCTGAGTAAAGCAGTCTATTTCCTAACATTGCTATAATCAGAAATTTCAAGTATGAATTGCTATAAATTACAGTATTGAATTTGTTTCAGGTTGTTTTGTAAGCTTTGTGACATTAGTATGACCCCCAAACCAGGAATTCAGACAAAGACATGAGTATATAGCTTTCCAGGAACTAGAGTATAGTACATGGAACCATTTTAAATTTAAATTGATTTCAGAAAAAAAAAAAAAAAAAAAAGAGGGGGACTGGGTGTAAGGGAACTGACTTCTAGTCCTGAGAGCCTCATGTATTTACCATCTCTGTGACTTTGATAAATCAACTTTTGGACCATAAATTCTAAGAAGAACAGGAGGAAAGGAGGGGTGGACAGAGTTTAGTTTTCTTTCAGTTTTAAGTTTTAAAATTCTGTGAACTTTCATAGCTTGATATATAAAGAATAAGCATGGATAATTCTGATTTCTTTTACCTGTGATAAGAAAGGAAATTCAATATTACTATATTGGCCGCTTCCCTACAGATATCCTAAAATTATTCTGATTAATAAGTTGATGCTAGAGATTTCATGTACCAACCCTGTTGGCCATATTGTTTTGGACCTTTATGACTAACTAGTAAACATTACTTTGTAGTGTGAAAATAGAGACATCATAGTAGCCTAGATCCAGGCACAATGACCTGCTTTTCAAACATGGCTATCTCTGTGGAAAGGTTCATGCCATTTTCTTAGACATTTTTTGATCCCAGACTAATTTTTTGCTCAATTGGGCATATTGGGCAGCATGCATTCAGTCTGTGTTTATATGATTCGTGTATTAAAATATATATATATATATATATATAAATTTGATGAGGTTATCATCATTTAGCATTTTAAGAAAACAGCTCTTCATCTGAGTAATTATATGATTAAAGTTTTCAGTTTATTAGTATTTATAAATATAGATCACTAATATGAAACACTTTTTATATTTATTTCAAGATGGCTAAGCATCAGTACCCTTATATTCTATTTTATGATAAATTGACATCACAGCAACAATTACTGACAGATGTTTTGTTCTTCTATATTTTCCTCACATAGTAGCTACACTTTGTGTATATATTTTCAGCCTGAAATTAGAGGTGTGACTTACGAGGGAAATTTTTTTTTTCCTTTAGCTTCTATGTTCTACACCTCCTGCTGCCCCTATCCTTTGCCACCAGTGTTCTCAGGCCCTGCTGGGGGGACAGAGAAGATCAGAGGTGAAGGGTAGAGATGGCAGAAAATGGGGTTGGAGCAGTGGGCTGGAGGCAGGGTAGGGAGCATGCAGAGAAAGATGAAAGGCGGATCAGCGGGAGGTGGGAGCGGGGTTGATGGGAGCAGAAAACGCGGTAGTTAGAGGGCAAATAAAGTTGACCTTTAAGAAAAGAATACTTTTAAACATCTAGTGGTGATTATTTGGATGATTAAAAGTAAATATAGTACCTGATTTATATTTGTTGCCAGTGTGACCCTATACACAGATAAAGTTTAAGATTTGCCATACTGTCTTAACAATAGCTTTAATCTGTCAAATTAATCACTGATGAAACTTGATTTTCATTGTAGATCAAAGACCAAGCTCACCAATTCGACATCAGGGAAGGAATGACGAGCTTGAGCGTGATGAACGAAGAGAGGAACGAAGAGTAGACAGAACGGATGATAGAAGAGACGAAAGGGCTAGGGAGAGAGACCGGGAACGGGAGCGCGAGCGGGAGAGGGAGCGCGAGCGGGAGAGGGACCGGGAGAGAGAGAAAGAGAGAGAACTGGAAAGAGAGCGGGCGGCGCGGGAGCGCGAGCGCGAGAGAGAAAGAGAGAAGGAGAGAGACCGGGAGCGAGAGCGTGACCGGGAGCACGACAGAGAGAGGGAGAGAGAAAGGGAGCGCGAGCGGGAGAAAGAGCGGGAGCGCGAGCGCGAAGAGAGGGAGCGGGAGCGTGAGCGGGAGAGGGAGCGCGAACGCGAGCGCGAGCGGGAGAGAGCGAGGGAGAGGGAGCGCGAGCGCGAGCGCCAGAGGGAGTGGGAAGACAAGGAGAAAGCTCGCGAGGACCGCAGGGAAAAGCGGGAAGATCTGCGAGAAGACCGGAACCCCAGAGATGGCCACGAGGAGAGAAAGTCCAAGTAAGTGACCGCGAGCCAGGCTTTTACATTTTAGTGGAGGAATTCAGAAAGTTCCTTACATTAAGTTTCTCAGCGGCACCTAATACCCTGTTCATTCTTTTTCCTCTCTGCATTTTCGTGTATCTCAGCTTTATTTTCTATATTTGGCATGCAACATCTTTTGAATTGTCGACGGAAAAAAGTAACAGTTTTCCCATTATTTTATTTCTGTATCCAACAGATACAGTTAATAATTTTTGTTTACTGTTTGATTGCAGCCATTTTTGATGGCACATTGGTTTGACTGCTGGAGACTTGTTTTTAACAGGAATCCAACCTAACAGTGGTAGAACCAGTGGATTTGTATCCCATCCCTTCATATCCACTGTACAACAAGTTAATAGAGTTGGCTTGTCACCAGGACATAATGCTTGTCCCGTTCCTGATAGTCCTTTATGAGTTTGGTGTACTTAGAAGTTTTGAATCACCGCTGGCAGGCTACAGAAGCATTCATAATGTCTTAGAACTGAGGAACTTCTGGAACCACCAAAGAAGAGAGAGAGAGAGAGGTCCTCTCTGGACTGTGGAGTTATAGTTGTTTTGTTTAGTATGGGCTTCCCAGGTGGAAGAGTGGTAAAGAACCTGCCTGCCAAGCAAGAAACGTGAGTTAGATCCCTGGGTTGGGAAGATCCCCTGGAGAAGGAAATGGCAACCCACTCCAGTATTCTTGCCTGAGAAATCCCATGGACAGAGGAGCCTGGCGGACTACAGTCCATGGCATTGCAAAGGTTCAGTTCAGTTCAGTCGCTCAGTCGTGTCCAACTCTTTGCAACCCCATGAACTGCAGCACACCAGGCCTCCCTGTCCATCACCAACTCCCGGAGTTCACCCAAACCCATGTCCATCGAGTCGGTGATGCCATCCAGCCATCTCATCCTCTGTCGTCCCCTTCTCCTCCTGCCCCCAATCCCTCCCAGCATCAGAGTCTTTTCCAATGAGTCAACTCTTTGCATGAGGTGGCCAAAGTACTGGAGTTTCAGCTTTAGCATCAGTCCTTCCAGTGAACACCCAGGGCTGATCTCCTTCAGAATGGACTGGTTGGATCTCCTTGCAGTCCAAGGGACTCTCAAGAGTCTTCTCCAACACCACAATTCAAAGCATCAATTCTTCGGTGCTCAGCTTTCTTCACAGTCCAACTCTCACATCCATACATGACTACTGGAAAAACCATAGCCTTGACTAGATGGACCTTTGTTGGCAAAGTAATGTCTCTGCATTTGAATATGCTGTCTAGGTTGGTCATAACTGTCCTAGGGAGTAAGCATCTTTTAATTTCATGGTTGCAGTCACCATCTGCAGTGATTTTGGAGCCCAAAAAAATAAAGTCTGACACTGTTTCCACTATTTCCCCATCTATTTCCCATGAAGTGATGGGACCAGAAGCCATGATCTTAGTTTTCTGAATGTTGAGCTTTAAGCCAACTTTTTCCCTCTCCTCTTTCACTTTCATCAAGAGGCTTTTTAGTTCCTCTTCACTTCCTGCCATAAGGGTGGTGTCTTCTGCATATCTGAGGTTATTGATATTTCTCCCAGCAATCTTGATTCCAGCTTGTGCTTCTTTCAGCCCAGTGTTTCTCATGATGTACTCTGCATAGAAGTTAAATAATCAGGGTGACAATATACAGCCTTGATGTACTCCTTTTCCTATTTGGAGACCTAGATGTGTTGTTATTATATACCGAGGACATTTCCCTTTCCTTTTCTCTCTTACTCTTTTTTTTTTTTTTAATACCAAAAAACTTATTGCTCAGATATGTGGGAAGTCCAGGGTTTTTATTTGTTCTGATGTGATTATACTCAGATTCTCAAAGCATCAAGAATGGTATTTCTGCACTATTTTCTTATGTGTTAGTTTTAGACTTAGAAAGCTTTTCCCCAAATGACGGCTAGGATGACCCCAGGGTTATACCTGTCAGCTCAGTTAAAGCCTTCATTTGAGGAGTAAACAAGAGAGCTAAGCCAGTCACTATAGCCACAAGAATCCCAGACTCTGATTGGTCAGTTTTGAGGTTTTACAGACCTAAAACCAAACATCCAAATTAAAGGCCTTTTTTTTTCTTTTAATGCCAACTAGAATAGAGGACGCAGTTAAATTTGTTAAGACAAACTGAAAATCATTTATATAGCTTCAGTTTCTTTGCCCCTACTTCTAGCTCATTTGCCTCATGGTGAATACACTCTCTGCTTTAGGCATTTTCATCATTGCTGTTATGGATTTTGGTTATAAACAAACAACATACCACAGAAATGGAGGCTTCTTCCATTAGGTCTTGCCTTCCCTTCAGTCTGCAGTGGTGGTTTTCTATAGTTCACTCTCTGGCTTCCCTCACTCTGCATTAAAAGAAAATATCTCACATTAAACATAAAATTCAGATACTACCTTTAACACATGTAGAGCAAAATATGTATTATTTCTCTTTACTCTGGCCTCTTTAACTCTCTGTCTTCTAAGATTAAAATTCTGAAATATTTGTTATTTTTTTAGTCCTATGCTTTGATTATATTTTCATGCTTCTAATCTCAATATACAGTAGCCAGAATTTCTTGGAGCTTGTTGTGGTTAAATATTCCAAGCATTGACAAGAGCCCCAGAAATTTAGTAGTCAGCTGCTCAATAAAGTAACTTGGTATATGAGATAAATATCTTGATGTTTTTATCTATTGTTATCTCAGTATATTGTCATGGTGGAAGTTTAAAACCACCACCATTTATTTGGTCATGATTCTGTGGGTTGGCAGTTTGACTCAGCTCAGCAGAGTGGCTCTTCTGCTGGTTTCATGTAGGATCACTCTGTTTCTCCAGTCAATCTAGCAGGTCAGCTAGGTCTGAATGACCCCAAATGGCCTTCCTCACATGTCTGGCGATGTGCTGGTTGGTGCTGGTTGTTGCTTAGGGCATCTTGACCTCTTTTCCTCTAATACTCTAAACTCTGTTTTTGCATATGATAATAGATACATACCAAGAAGGCAAAAGCAGAAGCTGAAAGGCCTCTTGAATCCTAAATCTCCAGACTTACACGGTGTCATTTTCACCACATCCTCTTGTCATATATAGTAAGTCACTGGGTTAGCCCAGATTCAGAGGATGGGGAAATAGACTACCTGATGATGGCAGGAGCTTTAGATAAGGAATTGTTACAAGCTTGGGCCTGCAGGCGTCATACTACATCTGGGGCCTCATTTTCTACCTGGTTGCTCATCTGTATAAATGAGCCATCAAGAAGGTACATGTGCTACAGTGTTACTCAACTTCTGGTCATAGTATTTATAAACAGTGTTTGTTTAAAAAAAAAAAAAAGTGGTCAAAATTCAGTGAAAATATAGGAAAACACTAGAATAACGCAAGTATCCAGAGATACAGAGAACACTAGTCATCTAAAGTTTAAAGAGTAAGAAATAGTGAACATATGAATTATTTTATTAATTTGTCATTAAGTAGATGATTTAGTTCTAAGAGGTGAGTTAGAACCAGTTTTTCCTAGTGTGCCCACAACATGACAGGCACTGGGCTTATGACATAACAAATGTATTCCTCACTGCAGTTTTATGAGATGGACCCCCATTTTTCACCTATATTCAGATGAAAAAGCTAAGAATGACTTCAAGGAATTTACCTAAAATTGCATAATAAGTAACATGACTAAAAGTTGAACTCAAGTCTTATTTGACCACAAAGCCAATACTAGGTTTTCTCATTTGTCTTTCCAACGAAAGGTATTTCTATATCATAAAACAGTAAAACTGATGAATAAGTTTTAGTAGAGTTGAATCCTCTGCTGTGTCACCACTTTACAGTAATTAAACTGGGCGAATTTCAGTGAGCGATTCTACATGTATGGTAAAAAAAAAAGCAGAGATGGCACCATGTATTTTAAGTCCACAATCATTAAGTCTCAACAAATGAAGAATTTTGTTAAAGATACTAAATAAATGCCCTTTGTATGATACAGATAGCTCTGATAGTATTGTTATCCTGCAGTTATATCTTATAGTTATAGTAAAAAAATAATAGTAAAAAACAAGGAAATCTTTTTCATCCCCTGGAATCTTACAAATTATGTTTGTCTGATTTAGGAAGCGCTATAGAAATGAAGGGAGTCCTAGCCCTCGGCAGTCACCTAAGCGCCGGCGAGAGCATTCTCCTGACAGTGATACCTACAACAGTGGAGATGATAAAAGTAAGCAGAATCTGTGTTCCCTGTTTCTAGAGTCAGACTCATTTGTAACCATGAGACAGTTCTTTTACATCAATAGGAAATGATGAATTAAGATTTAAAATTTTTACTTGCTCTGCTACTTCTGAATATATCACATTGCGACTAAAAAAAGTATGTGTTCGAAATATATAGTCATTTTACCACAGTGGCACTTGTCATTTCCCACTAGTTGTAGTAAAGCTGTACTTCGGTTTTTACTGAAATTATTGTTATTTTTACACTTAAAATGAAAAGGGAGACTCTGGTTTGTTATTTATAGGTAACATGCAGTATTGTTAACATGATGAAAGTCTGATGACTTTTATCTTTTGGTCTAGATGAAAAACATAGACTCTTGAGCCAGGTTGTTCGACCTCAAGAATCACGTTCTCTTAGTCCATCACACCTTACAGAAGACAGGCAGGGTAGATGGAGAGAAGACGATCGTAAACCAGAAAGAAAAGAAAGTTCAAGGCGCTATGAAGAGCAGGATTTCAAAGAGAAAGTTTCTTCTGTAGATAAGCAGAGAGAACAAACAGAAATCACAGAGAGCTCCAGAACTCGTTCACAAGACCTGACAGGACACCACCCATCCGAAGATCGAGACACCTCTGATGGAGCTTATGAGGAGAGCAAGAGAAAAGCAAAGATTCAAAAGAAACCTATTAAGAGAAAGAAAGATGATGATGTTGGAATGGGGAGGGGTAACACAGAGATAGCGTCTGAAGATGGTCAAGTATTTTCACCAAAAAAAGGACAGAAGAAGAAAAGTGTTGAAAAGAAGCGTAAGCGGTCCAGAGGTGATTCTGACATCTCTGATGAAGAAACGGTGCAGCAGAGTAAGAAGAAAAGAGGCCCGAGGACTCCCCCTATCACAGCCAAAGAGGAGCCGGCTGACATGCCCAGTGATAAGGATGGCGCTCTGGAGGACCCTCAGAAGAAAGAGGATACAGCGTTCAGTGACTGGTCTGATGAGGACGTGCCTGACCGCACGGACCTGACGGAGCCAGAGCACGCCGCCACTGCCACCACCCCTGGAAGGACCCCTTCGCCGTCTTCTCTCCCTCCTCCACCACCTCCTTTGGCTGCTACCGCGGCCACCCCTGCCACAGCCTTCAGCACATCGACCACCACCATTTCCACCTCCGCCCTCCCCACCACCAATACATCTTTTACCAGTGAAGACTCCCATAGGAAGTGCCACAGAACACGGGCGGAAAAGGTAGAGGCGCCTCATGTTACTATAGAAGACGCACCACATCGCAAGCCAGTGGATCAGAAGCGGAGCAGCAGCCTCGGCAGCAACCGGAGCAATCGCAGTCACACGTCTGGCCGTCTCCGCTCCCCATCCAACGACTCTGCTCATCGAAGTGGGGATGACCAGAACGGTCGAAAGAGAGTGCTGCATAGCGGCTCAAGAGACAGAGAAAAAACTAAAAGTCTGGAAATCACAGGAGAGAGAAAATCCAGAATTGATCAGCTAAAGCGTGGAGAACCTAGTCGAAGTACTTCCTCAGGTAATAAAAACAAATTATAACCTAACCAGTGTTTCTTATGTGAGTATATTTTGTACATTTTTATGTTTTGTTCGAATTATAATTTTAAAGTAAATGCTAAGTTGTTTATACACTGCCTTAAATTTTTCAAGGAGCTTAAAAAGCTTAGCCATCCCACCATGATGTTACCTATTATCACATTAATACCAATAGAGTAGAGGTACATTCAGTGATGTCACTCAGTTTAACACCAGCATATTAGTAGTATATCTTGGTGGAAAGCACTTACATGTTAAGGGTCTCTCTATTGATGCCTAAAAATTTTAACCTTCTGGTTCTGCTTCTTGCAACCAATGCTTTTTCTCTGTTGACTGCGTAAATAAGGTAGGGGGAGAGGAGGAAGTACATAATGAAATGATCAGTTCTGTTAATGCTTACTTATTTTTACATACTTATTTCTTTAAAGATCTTTTGTGGTTATAGTGGAAATAAACAAGGAAACAAACATGCCTTTTGCATATTTGACACTACTGAAGAGTGGTGGATGTCTTTCTTTGAGATGGACTTTTTCCTTAAGATGAGTTCTTTAGATAATTTAAAATAAGTACAGAAAAAGAGAAATTGTAAGTTTTAAAAGACCTTGTATTAAAGCGTTTTATTTCTGTTTTATCATGTGTTAAGTCTTTGTATATGCTTCATTGATTTTAGATCGCCAGGATTCAAGAAGCCATAGTTCCAGAAGAAGTTCTCCTGAGTCAGATCGACAGGTCCATTCAAGATCGGGGTCGTTTGACAGCAGAGAGAGGCTTCAAGAGCGCGACCGTTATGAGCACGAGAGAGAGCGGGAGCGAGAAAGGAGGGACGTCCGGCAGAGAGACTGGGAGCGGGATGCCGATAAAGATTGGCCCCGGAATAGGGACCGGGATCGACTGCGGGAACGGGAGAGGGAACGGGACAAAAGGAGAGACTTGGACAGGGAGAGGGAGAGACTACTCTCCGATGCCCTGGAAAGGGACCGGGAAAGGGACAGGGACAGAACGTTTGAGGGTTCTCAAGTAGAGTCTGTGAAACGCAGTGAAGTCAAACTGGAGATTGAGCATGACAGAGACCTAGAAGGCAGTTCCCGAGACTCTGGAGCTTTGGATAAAGAAAGGCTGGATAAAGATCTGGGATCTGTGCAGGGATTTGAAGATACAAGTAGAGCTGAGAGGACTGAGAGTGTGGAAGGTGAGTGTCACTCCTTTCCGTCTCTTTCACTGCCCCATTTCTTCTCAGATCTCATAGGAAACCAGCACTTCCCTTTTGAAGGGTCATCTGATAAGATTATTGACTCCATTGTTTTAGGGAAAATAGATTTTATAAGGAAAAGGCCTATGATACTTAAAAAACTTGTTCCCCTTGTTAGTACTTTTAAGGTAGACTTGGTTCTAATAAGCCTAAATGAGATAAAATTATAGTCATCCTTCAGTCTCTCAGATTCTGCAGGAGTGGGTTCCAGAGCCTGCCACAGGTAGTAAAATCTGAGGATGCTCAGGTCCCTTATTAAAACTGACTCCCAGCTCCTAGAATGAGGGACTCTGAGAAGGCCACGTACACCCTTTTACCCAGTCAGAGCCAGCCTCCGCTGTGTGGCCCTCCGTTGTCCATCCTTCACCCCCAGCCTGCTGTACAAACTGACTCACCTCTGTGTTCTCTGGATGGTCTCCCTCCTCAAGCCTTCTCTGAGTCGGCTCTTCCCATTGCCTGACAGACCTTTTCCCTTCTATCTTTTCTTACTCAAACAGCAAGTCCCAGTTTATGCATTATTTCCTCTGTGAAACCGTCTCTGCTAAAGGTGCTCTTTAAAATTGCCAAAGCACCTTGTTTATACATCTTTAATAGCATCTCTGCACCATATTGTAAATTATTTTTCCATGGTTCTCTCCCCATTATATTGTACTCCTTTGTTAGGCACCATAGGTTTTTATTTCTTTATCTTCGAGCCGCTAGCAAGGACACAATAAATAGCTGATGCGTGAAAATCTGTCCTGCCTGTCCATACCTGTCCTACGTCTTATTCTGTGGTGAATTATAGCCCAGGGTAACAACAGTAATGGCCTCCCCTGAGAATGCTCCTGGAAATTCTGCCTCCATGAACTGTCCAGTTCTGATACCAGTGCTTATGTGCCCTTTCCACTTCAAGCCCCCAAGAAACTTCTCGGATGCTTAGTACATGAGCAGTAATATTTTACATTCCTTTTATTTGCTGTATTGTTGTACTAGTCCCAGAATAAAGTTGTTCACATTCTTTTAAAACTATAAACATCCTTGTATCTTTTGGTTATTTGGTTAGATATATTTCAGTACACCAAACTGTTAACATATTTTTTCTACTTGACAAAAACGTTTCTACCTCGTGGTCGTCACAATCATTTTTATCTAAAATTTGAATTTCAGTAGCATCAATTTGTGAGCCATAGTACTATTGGAGGTACAACCTTGGGGTATAATTGAATGTAATTTGAATTAATCATTATAATCACTCTCCTGTGACTAGAATTTGTGCCCTTCATCCCTAAAATATACCATTCATTGTTTGTGATCATGGATAATGTGGCATGGAGATTTAGAAGTGAAATGAAAAACTTTACCCACTTAAAGTAGGACAGTTTGATAAGCTTGAAAAGTTAAAAACCCTTTTATTTGCATTTATGTTTAGATGTATATTTGTATAATGAAGTTAAAATTGTTTAGAAGTGAATTGGTAGGGGTATGAGGAGATTAGTACAGAATTTAATACAGTAGAAAATTATTAGAAATGACTAGAAACATCCCATAGTTTATTTGCTGCAAGTTTATATCTATAAAGGATACTGTTGCATTTTGAAACCTAGTGTTGTAAACTCAGTAAAGTATATGGATAGAACCTGCTTAGAACTCTTAAATGTACTGTGTAGTACTGTGATAATTGAAGTTTACAAGTAACTCACCAAGAGACAAAGCTTTAGTGTAGGTAGTTGAGACAAGTTGGTAAATAAAGAAATGGAAGATACACTAGTGGTTAATAACAAAAATACTTTAAAATTATATTACAGCAATCTTTTAAAATTGCATTTATTAATTAAAGGAAAACATTGGCATAGGGAAGATAATTGGGAGATCGGTGGTGGAGGGGGATGGGGATTAATGGCACTTACATTTCTACCTCTCCACTGTAGAGTTAGGTCTTCATATCATGAATAAAATATTATGAGCTAAGACTTAAACTTCGAATTAATTCTAGTAATTAGTTTGCAAGCTTTTAAAAATTGAATTAATTTTGATAAATTAATGCATCCTTTTGAAATTAGTAGATTTTCTGAATCAGTTTTATTAAAGTTAACTAGTATTAATGTTCGTGGTAGATTTTATTTCTCATATTTTAATTGTATTCTTATAACCTATTTTAATATTGCTGTCCATACTGTGTTCTTGTCATTAAAACTAAATTAATTCATTTTTAAGTTTTCTTTTGAAATTATCAAGTGTTTTGAATAATTAAGAAAAGTAGTTTTAAATTAAAAAATGCTTCTCAATTTTTTAGTGTACCCAGCCTCTCCTCTTTGGTTTCACTTAGATGTCCCTTTCTTTTAATGCTCTCTTTGGCATGAAATTAATTTTTCTGTTTAGCAGGAGACGACGAATCCAAGCTAGATGATGCACATTCATTGGGATCTGGTGCTGGAGAAGGATACGAGCCAATTAGTGATGATGAACTAGATGAAATTCTGGCAGGTGATGCTGAAAAGCGGGAGGACCAACAGGATGAAGAGAAGATGCCAGGTAATCATTGCAGAGGTGGTTAAACATAAAAGGTATTTAATTAAGATATTGAGGTATTCTTTGTTTCCTTTCATGCTGTAAGAATTGATAAAACACAGAATCTTCCCAGTTGTGTTTTAATTAACATTGAAAGGCCAATAAAGTGAAAATTATAGTTATTATGCTCTGTTCATTTTTAAATAGACATTGCTTATAAATTGAAAAGGGCAGTATCTAAAATAGCACAAGTGTAAGATTTCCTTTCCAGAGTTTGATTCCTATTGTAGGACCTGGAATTTAAAACAGATGGTAGGTATATGGTACAGAGCTTCACAACTGTGTTCCACAAACTGTTGAAATGACCATTCAGAAACTTAGTAACTTGAGGTTGTATTTGAACACTATTTCTATACTTCTCTTGATTTTCCAAATTCAGTAATATTTTCACTTACAGTGTTTTATTCATTGCCAGAGCTTACTCCAGTGACTACACCATGAATCAACAACCTTTATTGTTCTTGTTGAATCATCCCAATTAGTCTAATTGTTACTAACAATTTATCATAGTAAGGGTTTTGGGGTATGTAGAATATTAAATCTTTATTTTGACTTAATTTGCTCTTGTATTTTACAGTTTTTTATACTAATGTATAATGTATGTATGTTATCTTTATTATTATCAGCTATTAGGTGTTTCTGAATAGAACATTATTTTGTTAATTTCCTAAACTGTTCCTTGTCAGTGGATAGATTATTCTCAATTTTAATTATAGCCACTGCCTGATTCTTAAAGTTTTCATAATGAATTATTTGTTTTTTAAAAAGTAGTGTCTGTGTATTTGTCTGTTTGTGCATGTACACATTCAAACTAAATACATTCCTAGATTTAATTAACCCTTGGATGATTCTGGTACCAAGTTTCAAAATGTCAGACCTAGTCTTAGTGAAATAGTGGAATTCTTTCATTGAGACTCTCTCAAGCAATTTAAAGGCATTATTTGTAGGAATGGGTTTGCTTAGGTGCTTGTTTGCTTGCGTTTTGTTTGTTTTGGATTTTTCTTTATTGAAGTATAATTGACATAAATTACATTAATTTCAGGTGCACAACATAGTGATTAGACATTTGTATATACATCGCAACATGATCACCACATTGTCTAGTTACCTTGACATGGTATCATCTACCGCCATGCAAAGTTACATAGTTTTTTTCCTTGTGATGAGAACTTTTCATACTTTCTAGCATCTTTTAGGAGAAGGCAATGGCACCCCACTCCAGTACTCTGGCCTGGAAAATCCCATGGACGGAGGAGCCTGGTAGGCTGCAGTCCATGGGGTCGCTAAGAGTAGGACACGACTGAGCAACTTCACTTTCACTTTTCACTTTATTGCATTGGAGAAGGAAAAGGCAACCCACTCCAGTGTTCTTGCCTGGAGAGTCCCAGGGACGGGGGAGCCTGGTGGGCTGCCATCTATGGGGTCGCACAGAGTCGGACACAACTGAAGTGACTTAGTAGCAGCAGCAACTTTTCATGTTGGAATACAATGTTGTTGACTAGAGTCACCACACACTACATTGCATTGCCATGATTTATCGTTGCAAGTTTGTACCTCTTGATACCCTTCACACATTTTGTCTGACCTTTGGATCCCTCCCCCTCTGGAAACCACCAATCTCTATATCTATGAGTTTGGATTTCTTTTTATTTGTTTGATTCTTTTAGATTCCACATATAAAAGAAATGCAGGTGGGTGGGAGCACTTGCCTATGACCTCTTTACTATTTTCCTTTAGTGAGGAAGTTTATTTGTAAAATTTCTTAGACTCTAAATACTAGTTTTTATAGAAAATCTTTTTAAGAATATGCCTTTTTTAATTTAAATTACTTATCATTTGCTTTCCTGTGTCTTGCAATCTGTATTTCTCCCTGGATAACAGGAATGGTATTTCTTGGTGTAAGAAAATTCTGTAACTTTTTGTAGATCCGCTAGATGTGATAGACGTGGATTGGTCTGGTCTTATGCCAAAGCATCCAAAAGAGCCACGAGAGCCTGGAGCCGCGCTCTTAAAATTCACACCTGGAGCTGTTATGCTGCGAGTTGGCATTTCTAAAAAGTTGGCTGGTCCTGAGCTCTTTACGAAAGTCAAGGAAACATGTCAGAGACTTTTAGAAAAGCCCAAAGGTAATTCCATCCCAGTTTAAGTGTGTAATGTCTAATATAAATATAAAGATGCCTTTGAAAAGGATTCTGTTCTGTTCTCATGTAGCAGTTATGATATAAGAATTTTTTTTTAAGAATCACTTATTTTCATTATTTAATCCTCATGGTCAAAGTTTGTTTTATTTTGAGAGAAATTTAAACCTACAGATGAGTTGTAAACATAGCGCAATGATCTTTCTGCATCACAATTACTTTTTAACAGGTAAGTGTGAAAGTGCTCAGTGGTTTGCCCAGGGCCAAATGAGGTAGATCTTAGGAAAGTGAACTTAGATATTTCTCATATCTAAGCAGATTGATAATCTTGGCAGGGCTTTCCCCTGGGAAATGGAGAATTTTGCTCAAATGCAGATGTTTAGATTGAGACTTACAAAGTGCTTAAGAACTCAGTCTGTGAACCAGATGGCCTGGATTCCAATAGGTACACCACTTAATAGCTATAGGCAATCTATATGTTACTGTCACCATCTGCAAACTGGGAGAAATTATACTGCCAAGCCACCTGATTGTTAGGAGGAGCAAATGAGTTATCACAAGTAAAACACTTAGAATAGTTTCTGACATGCAGTGATGCCTAGTAAATATTACTACTGCTGTTTAGTTTGAAAGTATTTTATCACATTGATTTTAGACAGTGAAAACAGCTACAGCTTTTTATTATTCCAGAACATTTTTAGTTTGTAGAATTTTTTTTTCCTCCTGTTATCTGAAACCTACCTCACGGTGTTTTGGCAGCTTATTGGGCTTCCCTGGTAGCTTGGCTGGTAAAGAATCCACCTGCAATGCAGGAGACCCCAATTTGATTCCTGGGCTGAGAAGTTCCCCTGGAGAAGGGATAGGCTACCCACTCCAGTATTCTTGGGCTTCCCTGGTGGCTCAAATGGTAAAGAATGCACCTACAATGCAGGAGACCTAGTTTCAGTCCCTGGGTTGGGAAGATCCCCTGTGTTTTGGCAGCTTATTAATACTTTATTAATGGGGAAGAGGAATGTGAAAAGGATCGGGGGTAAAAGATGAAAGCAGTAAGATTATTTAATGTTTTATCATGTTCATGAGAGTGAAAAAGTTTGAGGTAAAAGAATTGAGCTTTTTACTAATATAAAATTGGAAAAAGTTTGTTTTATGTTTCATGAATACATGTTCTCTCTTCAGCTGTTAGCATAAGCAGAAACTGTCTTGATTTTAATACGGCCCAATATACATAGAACATAAATTATAAGTGAATATGTGTTAATCTGACAAATGACCACTGTCTTAAGTTCTTGCCCATTCTTTCCCCCTTGTTTGATTGGCTCTGTGATCTTAAGCATGTAACTCCTGTGGGCATAAAATGATGTAGTGAAATCCCTAAGGTCTTATCCATATCTGCAGCTGTTTGCTTCTGTGACTTTTGTTAATGGCATTTCAAGTTAAAATCTGTTGCATAGTTAGCAAAATTAGACTATAGTTTGTCCCTAATGATCACTTAAACAATGAAAATATACACTGTGAAGAAGGATTTGATTTTTCCTTACCAAGTAGTCCAGGCTTCCCTGGTGGCTCAAGACAGTAAAGAATCTGCCTGCTATGTGGGAGACCCAGGTTCGATTCCTAAGTCAGGAAGATCCCCTGGAGAAGGAAATGGCAACCCACTCCAGTGTTCTTGCCTGGAAAATCCCACGGGCAGAGAAGCCTGGTGGACTACAGTCCATGGGGTCTCAAAGAGTCGGACACGACTGAACGACTAACACTTTACCAAGTAGTCCTGTTTTTTGGTGGTGAGTAGCTTTATTAGACAACTAATATATGATACTGAATAGAAGTTCTCTAAGGAATAGGACTGTATTTACTGCTATATCCAGTGTCTGATGATCTGTACTATTAATTTTGCCATCGCCTTGAATAGTATGTGACACATAGTATTTGATAAATATTTGTGAAATAACTGATACTGATTTTTTTTTCTAATCCATTTTGTCTGTTTCTGTGTCCCAATACTGAAGAAAGTATATCCCTACTCAGTATGTAATTTTTTAATTGGAGTATAATTGCGTTACAATTTTGTGTTAGCTTCTTCTGTGCAGTGAAGTGAATCAGCTATATGTATACATATGTCCCCTCCCTCTTGGACGTCCCTCCCACCACCTCCGCCGCCCCCCACACCCTGATCCCACCCTCTAGGTCCTCACTGAGCTGGGCTTCTTGTGCTGTACAGCGCTTCCCAGTAGCTATTTTACACACAGCAGTGTGTATATGTCACTCCTAATTTCCCAGGATATGTTTTAAATTCTAAAGGCTTAAAGCAGAAAACTTGCATGTGTACTAAAATCTAAATTTCTTTTGTCTTAGGTTTTTTGATTATAGTATGATTAAGTACTTTTGAACTAAACTTTCCCAGTTATTTTAGTTTCTTTGGTTTACTTGCACTTAGGTTTAATCTTCTCGAGTCATTTGGTACTGGTCAGTTTAGATCCAGGAAGGGACTAAGGCTAGCCATGTTACACTTTCCAGTGATGTTTGCAAGTGTGTTTTGTACTTTATAAAAGTAATTTGTCCTAATGAGCAGTTTTCAAGGAAGTGCTTGGACTAAATGCAGGTTTCTTTCTTTGTAGTTACAGTAGAATGGTTGTTAATGTTTGTTTTTTTAAATAGTGTGCATTATATGGCTGTGTCATCGGCTCAAACACTGCTTTGTGTGAATCACGTGAGGAAGTGCCTTTTCCCAAGGTAACCTAGTTCCAACTGTGGAGAGTCTGTAGATCTAGTGGGAAGATGCTCCCACTGTATTTTAAAAAGCTCTGCAGATGATTCAGATAGACATCAGAGTTTGTGAACTATTTTTGAGTTTTTATTTACATTTTTGCTTTTTATCATCAACTATATTACATAAGACAACTTTTTTCTTAACTAAATATCTTATCTCACTGTTTATGCCTAGCAGTTCAGGAAATGAAATATATAATGCAAGTCCATCAATTTTTAGTCACATGTGTCCATTTTGTTTTTATCTGGTGGTTCTTTACTCTTTTCCTTGCTAGCAGTAACCTGTTTGATCGTGTTGTTATAGAAACACTACCCAGTACCATTTTGCACTCTTGACCAGCTCTTAGAGTGCTAGCTTTGAAGTTACTATTCTTACTCTTTTCAATTATTGACTGGTCCTATTTTCTGAATTTTTCTTTCCTTTTTGTCTACTTTTAACAGATTTTCTCCTCACCTTGCAAGCTGTAACTTACAGTGATTTTAATTTGATACCTTGTCCCTGGTTTTTATAGTGACTGAATATTGGATAAAATTTGTAGATCTAAACACCTCATCACTTTCCTAACGGAGATTTTCGGGGATCACACTGTAGTCACATTATTATAGCAAGATTCAAATGTAGTAAAGTCCTGAACCTAAAACTTTCAGTGGTTGATGGTAAGCAATATATTGAATTTGACTTTACTAATTAACTTGAACTTTTCTTCTCATAGTTCAGTTCAGTCGCTCAGTCGTGTCCAACTCTTTGCAGCCCCATGAATCGCAGCACGCCAGGCCTCCCTGTCCATCACCAACCCCCGGAGTTCACTCAGACTCACGTCCATCGAGTCAGTGATGCCATCCAGCCATCTCATCCTCTGTCGTCCCCTTCTCCTCCTGCCCCCAATCCCTCCCAGCATCAGAGTCTTTTCCAATGAGTCAACTCTTCGCATGAGGTGGCCAAAGTACTGGAGTTTCAGCTTTAGCATCATTCCTTCCAAAGAAATCCCAGGACTGATCTCCTTTAGAATGGACTGGTTGGATCTCCTTGCAGTCCAAGGGACTCTCAAGAGTCTTCTCCAACACCACAGTTCAAAAGCATCAAGTCTTCGGGACTCAGCCTTCTTCACAGTCCGACTCTCACATCCACACATGACCACAGGAAAAACCATAGCCTTGACTAGACGGACCTTTGTTGGCAAAGTAATGTCTCTGCTTTTGAATATGCTGTCTAGGTTGGATATAACTTTCCTTCCAAGGAGTAAGCGTCTTTTAATTTCATGGCTGCAGTCACCATCTGCAGTGATTTTGGAGCCCAAAAAAATAAAGTCTTACACTGTTTCCAGTTTCCCCATCTATTTCCCATGAAGTGATGGGACCGGATGCCATGATCTTCGTTTTCTGAATGTTGAGCTTTAAGCCAGCCTTTTCACTTTCCACTTTCACTTTCATCAAGAGGCTTTTGAGTTCCTCTTCACTTTCTGCCATAAGGGTGGTGTCATCTGCATATCTGAGGTTATTGATATTTCTCCCGGCAATCTTGATTCTAGCTTGTGCTTCTTCCAGTCCAGCGTTTCTCATGATGTACTGTGTATATAACCCATGTCTAAATTCTGTCTCTCCATTTTGCTTTTCTTATATCTTAAAAAAAGTGACTATCAGAATATTTATTTTTGTTTGAGACTAGCAGTAAAACTAGGCTTCCCTGGTGGCTCAGTGGTAAAGAATCTGCCTGCAATTCAGGAGATCCAGGTTTGATCCCTGGGTCAGGAAGAGCTCCCGGAAGAGGGCATGGCAACCCACTCCAGTATTTTTACCTGGAGAATCCCCATGGACAGAGGAGTCTGGAGGGCTGCAGTCCATGGGGTCGGTCACACAGAGTTGCACATGACAGAAGCAACTAAGCAGCAGCAGCAGCAAAGCTATATGTTGGCGTTCTCTCACAGAGCGCAGGTCGCATTTAATATTACAAAATAATTTTCACCAATGTTGGTGAAGTGAGGCGAAGTCACTCAGTTGTGTCCGACTCTTTGCGATCCCATGGACTGTCACCTACCAGGCTCCTCTGTCCATGGGATTCTCCAGGCAAGAATACTGGAGTGGGTTGCCATTTCCTTTTGCAGGAGATCTTTTCAACCCAGGGATTGAACCCAGGTCTCCCACATTATAGGCAGATGCTTTACCATCTGAACCACCAAGTAAGTCAATGTTGGTAACTTCGATAATATATAGACTTTGTGGACTATTCATCCAAGCAGTTAACACTTCTGTTTTCAGAAGCCTTAATGTGTGTTCTTTTTTTGAAAGATACAGACAGTCTCTTTGAACATGAACTTGGGGCTCTCAACATGGCTGCATTACTACGAAAAGAGGAAAGAGCAAATCTGCTTAGTAATCTTGGACCATGTTGTAAAGCATTATGCTTCAGACGGGATTCTGCAATCCGAAAGCAGCTTGTTAAAAATGAGAAGGTACTGTTATTTCCTTAGAAAAATCGGAAAGTGTTGAGTCGTATGGACATATTTTTCATTTGATTGCTTTACAGTGAGGTTCAGGTCTCATTATCTGTTTTTATGCATTGGTTTCCCAGTCATATACACATGTAAGAGAAAAAATTTTATTAGAATTTATAATACCTTTTATTTTACTTTAATACTGTTGAAGAACATTTGTTTTGAATAGCAAATTGTTAGAGGCTTAAAGAAAATTTAAAACATTCCTGTGAAATACTTTTCAATTGTAAAGTTTCTTTCAGTAATAAAATATACTAGAAATTTATTTAAATTGAAGATCAAGGAAAAACATTTCCCAGATACAGAGTGGTAAGGAGATTGTATTACTATATAGAGCATGTTTATATATATAGTGTTTATGAAAATATACCAAGTTGAAGAGAGGAAACAAATAGAAGTCATTATGTGTAAGCATTTACTTGAGCAGAATAAAGGGACTTGAAACCCAGCTATTTTCTGTTTGATTCAGGTAAGGAACCCCAGTTGAGAGGCTGTATGGTTTGCAGTATCATCAGACTCCTGCTCCCTTTTTATAAAAAATATTTTGTAACATTTCCTTGTTCCTTCTCTAATGTGCCATAGTACCCTTCAAAAATTATGATGCCCAAAAACACCCCTGCAAATTTCTTGTTGAGAACCATTGTTCAGAACCTTGTAAATCCTTCCAGTTCAGGGTAGACCATGGATATGACATTATCAAAGTTCTGTTATGGTTTGGCCCTTGTATCATTGGTTATAAGGGCTTAGAGTTGGGAAGACGGTGGAGTACAGAGGGAAAACAAAGGAAGGTTTTGTTTTTTTTTGAATGATGAAATTTCTCTATTCTATTCTGATTGTGGTCATGGTTTCTTAACTATAAACATGAGTTAAAAACTCATAGAACTGTATACATAAAAACCTAGTTTTAGTGTATCACAACTTAAAAAAAAAATCTTTTTTTGTAATGCAAATGTGACCAAGGCATCATTGTTCCTTTAAGGATTCTAGAAGAGAAATAGCAGAATGCTGGAAATAGCAAATCTTACCTTATTTCATTATTCATGGTTGGAGAATGTTAAACAAAATTTCACGACAGTAACTTTCAAAACTTCTAAGATA
The DNA here is from genome assembly GCF_003369695.1 of Bos indicus x Bos taurus. Lineage (NCBI taxonomy): Eukaryota > Metazoa > Chordata > Mammalia > Artiodactyla > Bovidae > Bos > Bos indicus x Bos taurus. The sequence goes on along the minus strand of NC_040087.1, from coordinate 15,848,670 downwards.
GTTTTGCTGCTGCTGCTGCTAAGTCGCTTCAGTCGTGTCCGACTCTGTGCGACCCCATAGACCGCAGCCCACCAGGCTCCACCGTCCCTGGGATTCTCCAGGCAAGAACACTGGAGTGGGTTGCCATTTCCTTCTCCAGTGCATGAAAGTGAAAAAATAAAGTGAAGTCGCTCAGTCGTATCCGACTCCTAGCGACCCCATGGATTGCAGCCTACCAGGCTCCTCCATCCATGGGATTTTCCAGGCAAGAGTACTGGAGTGGGGTGCCATTGCCTTCTCCTCTAAGATAGCTTTAGGTTCCAATAATAGAAGTCTACCTCTTAGAACAAAGGAGATGGTAGTTTCGCAGTAGATGGCGTGGATCAGCTGTCTTTGGAGAATTTGTTCAGTTCTAGAGCCTGCATCTTATGGCACATTAGCAGACCAGTAAGGAGTGTGGAATGTTCGATGCCCTGTGAAAGTAAGATTGAATTAGTGTGGAACTTCATACAATGTGCCATGTGTTTTTGTTGTTTTGTTTTGTCATTGGAAACAGTGAAGTGAAAGCTACTTGATTACCTGTCAGGGATTGTCAAGAAGATTGCTTTCTTTTGTAAGATTCCTTGAGTCTGAAAACAGCATTACTTAATTTTGCTTTTAAATATCCAGTACAGCCCATGTGGCGCTACTAGTAAAGAACTTGCCTGCCAATGCAGGAGATGTTTGATCCCTGGGTTGGGAATGCCCCCTGGAGGAGGGCATGGCTACCCACTCCAGTATTGTTGCCTGGAGAATCCCATGGTCAGAGGTGCTTGGCAGGCTACAGCCCATGGGGTCACAAAGAGTCTGACACGACTAAAGCGACTGAGCATGTACACACAGCTAACTTAATACCTATCGCAAACTGATTTTTCTTATAACTGATTTTTGTTAGCAGTTAAACCTGTCTTTTCTACTGTCACCTAATCTACATCTTTTTAAACTTTTTCTCCAAATAGGGCACCGTAAAACAAGCTTATACAAATGCTCCAGTGGTAGACAATGAACTGTTACGACTGAGTCTTCGATTATTTAAGCGAAAGACTATGTGCCAAGCCCCAGGACCTGAAAAGACTGAAGATGATAAACTTTCACAGTCCGGTATCCAACAGGAACTCTGTGTATCTTAAGACTGAAGTCCAGGTACATTTGTGGTACTATTTTCCTTCAGCAGTGTGTATTCTTTTTCAAAGTTCTTTGGTTTGACAAGCATTATTAGTGACAAAGACAGAAAAGACTTACCAGCCATGCTAAAATAGTGATGAACTTTTTTAATAAAGTTTAAAGACACTAGTTTGGCGAGCTTAAGATTTTACATAAATTTTTACACTGTCCAAAATAATGTGAAAGCATCTAGATTGAGTTGTAATTTATTCTATACCTTTTGGTAAAACTGAAGCTTTTGAAAACAGTCATCCTTACGCTTCTAGCCTACACAGATTTTTTTATGAAATGGAGCCAGAGCCACTGACTTATGTACTGGATCATCCTTACAGAAACTGCGATTTTCTCCAGAAACAGTGTGTTCACTGAATACACATACACACACCATGCACCACCGTGATGCACAGGACACAGAGGGGTGCTGCTGTGTGTAGGCTGGCCTCCCGCAGGAGCAAGCCACAGTCCTGTTTTCTGAAATTCTAAGTAGAACTACTTAATGACTCTTCAGTTTTTTAAAATGTATGTGCATTGTTACAATGTATATTGGATATATTTCAATTCTCAATGGTTTTGTTTGTTATCAGAGATTGTCAACTTTTTATTTTTAATAAATGTACCTTCCCTTTCCTTGTTCTAGATCTACTTTGTTCATTAATCTTATTCCTGATGTTCAAAAACATTTGTCATCAACATTATATGTTTCGTACTTAACATATTTTACTGCTTGAGTTATTGGACAGCTGTAAATAATGTGATAAGAGTTGAGGATGTACTTTAAGTATAGCTCAGTAATACTTGAAACAAACCATACTTTTCAGAACTGTAACCTTTGATTATATTAATCTGCCTCTAACCTATAATATATAAACAATTTACTTTTTATAAGTTACAGTATATCTGCTTTATTTTGTATGTACATATTTAACTCATGAAGTGGACTCCTAGAAGTATCTGAAATGGACTCCAAAGTGCAGAATTTGTGGGCAGACAGTAAAAATAATGAAGGAAACCAATCAAAATTGTAATTTTCCAATTGCCTTTCCCAGGTTTTTGTTAAAACTGTAATTCTACGTTAGCTGTCTCAGTAGTTTTGTACCTTGTCTCTGTGGGTAATATACTGTAACAGGTTGAAAGTTTATATTCAGGAACATATATTGTAGTCATTGTGCACTTAATTTTTATAAAATACTTAACCAGAAAAGGAAGTAGTCATATTTCCAAATGACCTGGAAAGCATGTATAAGAAAACTGCAAGTAGCGAAGCAAAAACCAAAAAGGTAAGCAAAAAGATTTTTCAGGTGTCTGTTTCTTCTTACCAATTGGTAAATCTTTTGAATAAGGAAAAAATGTAAAATTCTTTAATGACCTGGAGAATGAATACCCTTTAGAAAATTACCTTCTGTTTTAGTGGATAATAGTGTTCTCTGTAGCATAAAGATTTAAAGTCCTAGATTCTCTGAGTTCAAAGACATGTGGAGTATAACAAAAGTTATGGTTATCCTGTTCTGTCCATTGACTTTTAGGAATATTTCTTTACAGAATGAAAACTATACAGGTAGATTTGCCATTTAGTCAAATCTGTTGCCTTTTTAGTTTGAATATGTTAAGTTGTAAAAGAAAAATTTTAAACTCTTTCTTTGCTTATTCACAGTACTCAGAGCTTTATGCTCCCAATGGGAATGCAGTGTTAAGTCTCATAAACATTCTATGTATTGCTAATCATATACCCATAAAATTTTTCTAAAGTGAACTTTTGTTGGATTTTCCATAAAATTTCTTGGACCAGTATTTGTGGAAACATCTTTTGATCTATAAACTATTTGTTAGTAAAGTCTTCTGTCTTGTAACTGATGAAGTTTGTCCACTTGTCACAACTGGACTCGAGCTGCTTGCAATAAGGAGTTGTCCAGCTAGAGAAGAGGCAAGACTATGTCTGCAATCCACAGTAAATAAAATGACAGTTAACAGATACTTACATTCTGTTGAATCAGTTGGTTTCTTTTGCGAAGGACAGATTTCCTATTTTGTAAAGTCTTGTACTAACTTTTTCATTAAAAAATTCTCACCATACTCAAGTAGTACCTTAATATGTTAAAATCTGACCTGTCACTTCTCTTTATTCTGATCAGTAACTGCAGGTTATCTTTCCCATCCTTCCTCATGACCACTTGTGACTTATCTCTATTAATCTGAGAATTTGTGGCATCAGCAGAACATCCTCTGTTATTCCTTACTGTTCAGTTGGGTAAAGATTAAGGTAAACAGTATCTATAGTGTCAGTGATGCTTTCAATTTGTTATTTTAAAAGGATATGGGTTCCAGCTCAAGATAACAGTTTCCTCTGAAAAAAAGAAAAAACAGCATTAGCCGAGAGATTCCTACAAGGAAAAACCCATTTCTAAGCTGGTAGAGGCTGAGACAAAAATCTCACCATCAACGCCACTCTCAGTGTGGAGACCCACAATCAGGAGGGAAGTTGCAACCCTGCATTCTCCCTGAGGAGTGAAGAGTTTGAACTCCACATCTTGCATCCCAACTTCTAAGACCTGCCCTGGAGAGACAACGCCCCTAAACAACAACATAAATTATGAGACCCACACTGAGACACCATGTAATTAAGGTTCAGGTTAAAGACCAAGAGAGTATCTTATCGGCAGCAAGGAAAAAACCACTTGATACTTAATAAAGGAAGCCCTATACGACTATTAGCAGACTTCATCAACTGGAACTTTACATCCGAGAAGGAAGTGAGTGGGATGAGATATTCAAAGTGCTGAAAGGAAAAAAACTTCGAACCAAGAATTCTCTGCCTGGCAAAGTTAATGGAGAGACTAAGACTTTCCTAGACAGGAAACGCTCAGAGAAGGCAATGGCATCCCACTCCAGTACTCTTGCCTGGAAAATCCCATGGATGGAGGAGCCTGGTGGGCTGCAGTCCATGGGGTCACTAAGAGTTGGACATGACTGAGCGACTTCACTTTCACTTTTCACTTTCATGCATTGGAGAAGGAAATGGCAACGCAGTCCAGTGTTCTTGCCTGGAGAATCCCAGAGACAGGGGAACCTGGTGGGCTGCCGTCTATGGGGTCGCACAGAGTCGGACATGACTGAAGCGACGCAGCAGCAGCAGTAGCAGACAGGAAACACTAATGTGGTTAATCACCACTGGTCTCAGCTTTACAAGAAATGTTAAATGGACTTTAAGCTGAAATGAAAGCACTATTAACAAGAAAAGCAAAGTATAAATCTCTGGTAAAAGTAAATATATAGTAGAATTCAGAAAAAGCAAATGTAACAGTAATGGGTTAAGTCCTTATAAGGCTAGTGTGCAGGTTAAAAGACAAAATTAGTAAAAATAACTTCTGCCATAATGATTTGTTAATGTTTGTTAATAAAAAGGTACAAATTTTAACATTTATAAATAAATTTTAAAATGGGATTACAGTGTAGAATTGTAATTACCATTAGCTTGAGCTCATACTTGTCATCAACTTAAAATAGACTGTAATAAATAAGTTGTTTTATGTAAGCATCATGGTACCACAAAGCAAAAACTATAAAAGATACACAAAAGATAGAAAAATCTAAGCATACCCACTACAGAAAATCAAATCACAAAGAGATCAAAAGGAAAAAAAGGAATTACAAAGTAGCCAGAAAACAACAAAATGATAATAAGTACATAAGGCGATGGCACCCCACTCCAGTACTCTTGCCTGGAAAATCCCATGGACGGAGGAGCCTGGTAGGCTGCAGTCCATGGGGTCGCTAAGAGTCGGACATGACTGAGCGACTTCACTTTGACTTTTCACTTTCACGCATTGGAGAGGGAAAAGGCAACCCACTCCAGTGTTCTTGCCTTGAGAATCCCCGGGACGGGGGAGCCTGGTGGGCTGCCGTCTATGGGTCTCACAAGGTCGGACACGACTGAAGTGACTTAGCAGTAGCAGTACCAATAATTATATGTAACGAGACTACATTCTCAAATCAAAAGACATCAAGTGGCTGAATGGATTAAAAAACCAAGACCTAGCTATAGTCTGCCTATAAGAGATTCACTTCAAATCTATGGACACAGACTGAAAGCAAAGGAATAGCAAAAGATATTCCTTGCAGATGGAAACCAAAAGAAAGTTGGAGTAGCAATACTTATATCAAACAAAATAGACTTTTAAGACAAAAACTGTAGTAAGAAGCAAAGAAGGTCATTGTATAATGATAAAGAGGTCAACCTGACAAGAGGATGTAACATTTTATAATATTTACATACCTTACATAGGAGCACCTGCTGCTGCTGCTAAGTCGCTTGAGTCGTGTCCGACTCTCTGCAACCCCATAGACGGCAGCTCACCAGGCTCCCCCGTCCCTGGGATTCTCCAGGCAAGAATACTGGAGTGGGTTGCCATTTCTTTCTCCAATGCATGAAAGTGAAAAGTGAAAGGGAAGTTGCTCAGTCGTGTCCGACTCTTCTCGACCCCATGGACTGCAGCCTACCAGGCTCCTCCGTCCGTGGGACCTTCCAGGCAAGATAAAGCTAATATTAATAAACCTACAAAGAAATTGACAGTAATAGTAGGTGACTTTAATATTCCATTTTCATCATGGATAGATCATCCAGATAAAAATTAATGAGGCAATATTTGCCTTAAAAGGACATGTTGTACCAAGTGGACTTAGAAGAAAAATACAGAATATTCCACTCAAAGTAACATTCTTCTTAAGCACACATGGAATACGTTGCTGCTAAGTCGCTTGAGTCGTGTCCAACTCTGTGCGACCCCATAGACGGCAGCTCACCAGGCTCCCCTGTCCCTGGGATTCTCCAGGCAAGAATACTGGAGTGGGTTGCCATTTCCTTCTCCATATATTAGGACACAAAAAAATAATAAGTTTAAGAGCAAAACAGTATCAGTCATTTTTTCTGAGCACAATAGTATGACTAGAAGTCAATTACAAGAAAACTGGAAAATTCGCAAGTATTTGGAGGCTACTTCAGTGGGTCAAAGAAGAAATCAAAAGAGAAATTTTAGAAGCTTTGAGACAGAGTGGTTCAGAGACATGCCAAAGATGTGTCAGTTGGCTCGTCAGGAGCTCAGAGCACAGGATAGGAAACTTCAGCTTTTTGCTTCTGAAAAAAGTTATGGCTTCTAGGTCAGATTTTCCTCCTGACATTAATGTACATTAGATATATCTGTTAGCTAGGTAGATAGCAAAGTATCTACTTACCTATCTACTTCTCCAATTAGGAAAATGGAATGGGAAAAAATTATTTACAATGTGACTCATCAATGGCTTAATTTCTAAAATAAACAAATAGCTCATACAGCTCAACAAAAAACCCCAAACAACTCAACCCAAAAATGGACAGAAGCTCTGAATAGACATTTCTCCAAAGAAGAGATACAGATGACCAAGAGGCACATGAAAAGATGTTCAGCATTGCTAATTAATAGAGAAATGCAAATCAAAACTACAATGAGATACGTTTAAAAGTCTACAAACAATATATGCTGAAGGGGGTGTGAAGAAAAGAGAACCCTTCTACCTGTTGGTGGGAATATAAATTGGTGCAACTGTATGGAAAACAGTATGGAAGTTTCTCAGAAAACTAAAAAGAGAATTACCATATGATCCAGCAATCCCACTCCTAGGCATCAGTTCAGTTCAGTTCAGTTGCTCAGTCATGTCCGACTCTTTTCGACCCCATGAATTGCAGCACACAAGGCCTCCCTGTCCATCACCAACTCCCAGAGTTCACTCAAACTCACGTCCATCGAATCAGTGATGCCATCCAGCCATCTCATCCTCTGTCGTCCCCTTCTCCTCCTGCCCCCAATCCCTCCCAGCATCAGAGTCTTTTCCAGTGAGTCAACTCTTCCCAAGAGGTGGCCAGAGTACTGGAGTTTCAGCTTTAGCATCAGTCCTTCCAATGAACACCTAAAACTGATCTCCTTTAGGATGGACTGGTTGGATCTTTCAGTCCAAGGGACTCTCAAGAGTCTTCTCCAACACCACAGTTCAAAAGCATCAAGTCTTTGGCACTCAGCTTTCTTCACAGTCCAACTCTTACATCCATACATGACCACAGGAAAAACCATAGTCTTGATTAGACGGACCTTTGTTGGCAAAGTAATGTCTCTGCTTTTGAATATGCTGTCTAGGTTAGTCATAACTTTCCTTCCAAGGAGTAAGCATCTTTTATTTCATGGCTGCAGTTACCATCTGCAGTGATTTTGGAGCCCAGAAAAATAAAGTCAGCCACTGTTTCCCCATCTATTTCCCATGAAGTGATGGGACCAGAAGCCATGATCTTAGTTTTCTGAATGTTGAGCTTTAAGCCAACTTTTTCCCTCTCCTCTTTCACTTTCATCAAGAGGCTTTTTAGTTCCTCTTCACTTTTTGCCATAAGGGTGGTGTCATCTGCATATCTGAGGTTATTGATATTTCTCCCGGCAATCTTGATTCCAGCTTGTGCTTCTTTCAGCCCAGCCTTTCTCATGATGTACTCTGCATAGAAGTTAAATAATCAGGGTGACAATATACAGCCTTGACATGCTCCTTTTCCTATTTGGAACCTGTCTGTTGTTCCATGTCCAGTTCTAACTGTTGCTTCCTGACCTGCATACAGGTTTCTCAAGAGGCAGGTCAGGTGGTCTGGGATTCCCATCTCTTGAAGAATTTTCCATAGTTCATTGTGATGCACACAGTCAAAGGCTTTGGCATAGTCAATAAAGCAGAAATAGATGTTTTTCTGGAACTCTCTTGCTTTTTCTATGATCCAGCAGATGTTGGCAATTTGATCTCTGGTTCTTCTGCCTTTTCTAAAGCCAGCTTGAACATCTGGAAGTTCACAGTTCACGTACTGCTGAAGCCTGGCTTGGAGAATTTTGAGCATTACTTTACTAGCATGTGAAATGAGTGCAATTGTGTGGTAGTTTCAGCATTCTTTGCTGTTGCCTTTCTTGGGATTGGAATGAAAACTGACCTTTTTCAGTCCTGTGGCCACTGCTGAGTTTTCCAAAGTTGCTGGCATATTGAGTGCAGCACTTTCACTGCATCATCTTTTAGGATTTGAAAGAGCTCAACTGGAATTCCATCACCTCCACTAGCTTTGTTCATAGTGATGCTTTCTAAGGCCCACTTCACATTCCAGGATGTCTGGCTCTAGGTGAGTGATCACACCATCGTGATTATCTGGGTCATGAAGATCTTTTTTGTACAGTTCTTCTGTGTATTCTTGCCACCTCTTCTTAATATCTTCTGCTTCTGTTAGGGATATACCATTTCTGTCCTTTATCAAGCCTATCTTTGCATGAAATGTTCCCTTGGTATCTCTAATTTTCTTGAAGAGATCTCTAGTCTTTCCCATTCTGTTGTTTTCCTCTGTTTCTTTGCATTGATGGCTGAGAAAGGCTTTCTTACCTCTTCTTGCTATTCTTTGGAACTCTGCATTCAGATGCTTAAATTTTTCCTTTTCTCCTTTGCTTTTCGCTTCTCTTCTTTTCACAGCTATTTGTAAGGCCTCCCCAGACAGCCATTTTGCTTTTTTGCATTTCTTTTCCATGGGGATGGTCTTGATCCCTGTCTCCTGTACAATGTCACGAACCTCCGTCCGTAGTTCATCAGGCAGTCTGTCTATCAGATCTAGTCCCTTAAATCTATTTCTCACTTCCACTGTATAATCATAAGGGATTTGATTTAGGTCATACCTGAATAGTCTAGTGGTTTTCCCTACTTTCTTCAATTTAAGTCTGAATTTGGCAATAAGGCATACATCCATGCAAAAACTAATTCAAAAAGATACATGTATCCCTGCGTTCATAGCAGCACTATTCACAATAGCCAAGACACAGAAACAAGCTGCATGTCCCTCGCCAGATGAATGAATAAAAAAGATGTCCATATATGCGATGGAATACTACTCAGTCATTAAAAAAAATGAAACAGTGCCATTTGCAGCAACATGGATGAACCTAGAAATTATATACTAGGTGAAGTCATAAAGAAAGATACTGAATGGTATCACTTATATGTGGAATCTAAAATAGGACACCAATCTATCAGTGAAACAAATAGAGTCACAGACATAGAGAATAGACTTATGGTTGCCAAGGGGAAAGGGGTTGGAGGAAGGATGGAGTGGGAGATTGGGGTGAACAGAGGCAAGCTTTATATATAGGAGGATAAAAAAGATCCAGCTGTGTCACACACACAACTATATTCCATGTCCAATGATAAACCAGGATGGAAAAGAATATTTTTTTAAAGTATATATAACTGAATCACTTTAATTATCTAAGCCAACTATACTTCAATTTTAAAATAAAATAATTATGGGAACTCCCTGAACATGGACTGGACTTGACTCAAAACAAATGGAGAAACATGAATGGTAAAGGTGAGTGACTCTACGCCTAGGTCATAAAAGACACAATAGTTTCTTATTTGCTCTCTTAGATCACTTACTCTGAGGAAGCCAGCTGCCATGTCATGAAAACATTTCAAACCATTTTGCAGAGAAGTCCATATGGAGAAACCCAGGCTTTGTGTCACCAGCCAGTTGAGTACACCATCTTGGAAACAGATCCTCCAGCCCCAGTCAAGCCTTCAAGCCTTCTTTATAGTTCCTTGGCTTAGTTTAATGCTGTTTTCACTGAATTTGTTCCTCATCAGAAGAGGTAAAAGATGTGCCATTTAAATCACAGTTTAAACATTTGTGTATTATTCTCAATATAAGCTATACCTAGAGCTAGCTGGGATTTGAAGATTACTAGAATATATTTTGCAGATCCTTCAAGCTGTATCCTTTAATCATTCCAGATAAATCTGTCAGCAGAATCCTTCTGTAGGTACATCTATATCCAAGAAAACTTTGGACCAGATAACAAAGGTCTGTTCCAATTAAATGAGGTAAGCATGTAAAACTGCTGTGTAAATTGTAATCTACTCTACAAATACAAGATACCTGCAGCTCTCCTTTTCATCTGACCAGTTCTTTGTAATGTTAATGGGCTGAATTACGTCCCTCTGTCAAGTTGGTATGTTGAAATCCCAACCCCCAATACCAAGGAACAAATACATCAGAAGGTAACATATTTGGAGATGTGGTCTTTAAAGAGGTGATTAAGTTATGATGAAACAGGATGGGCCCCTAATCTAATATGACTGTTGTTGCCCTTATACGAAAAGGAAGAGACACCAGGAGTAGTGTGTATGCCTGAAAGAGGCAGCAAGAGAGAGAACCATCTGCACACCAAGGAGAGAGGAAATCGCCCTGTCGGCACCTTGGTCTTGGATTTGCAGCCTCCAGAACTGTGAGAAAATAAATTTCTGTTTTACAGCCAGTCTGTGATGTCATGTTATGGCAGCCCTAGCAAATGGATACAGAGGGTCACTTCACTTAATCCATCCTGTACGTCCTCACAGCCATAGTCCAAGTATAGGTCCACAGCATTATTGTTAAAATACTCAATGTATTTTTTATTAAGCATTGCAGATTGCATCCAATAACTGTTAAGTATACCCCCAACAATCTACTAATTAATCAAGCCCAACAATAGTTCATTCTTGCAAAACCAATAAGTTAGGGCCAAACACCCTACAGTTTATACAAGACAGCTCCTAGCACTTGCAGGCAGGGAGTGGGGAATTCCACCTTATTTAGTGCATCATAATAAGCATCAGATGGCATCCCTAATAGCTCAGCGGTAAAGAATCCCCCTGCAGTGTAGGAGAAACAGGAGATGAGGGTTCGATCTCTGGGTCAGGAAGATCCCCTGGAGGAGAAAATAGCAACCCACTCCAGTCTCCTTGCTTGGGAAATCCCATGGACAGGGAAGCCTGGTGGGTTACAGTCCGTGGGGTTGCAAAGAGTCAAATGTGACCAAGTGCACATGTGTGCACAAGAAGCATCAGGAGAACTGTACGGAAAGGGATATGAATGATGGTTCTGATTTTAAAGCCCATTATGTTTGGAAACGAAACAAAAACTTCTAAATGACAGAGAAACATCCATTAATACTAAATCCTAGGTCTCATTTCTTGATTTGGACCATGCTGCTTAATATTCAGACATCCTATCTTAGCCCCAGCTTCCTCATCCATTCTCCATGCTGCCATCAGAATAAGTTACTCTAAAATACAGATGTTATCGACTTGTTTTTCTGGCTGGGGCCTTGCCACTGTCAAGTAATAAGCTTAAGTGAGTCACTTAATCTCTCTTAAGCATCACTTTCTCAATCTATAAAGTAAGGAAGTTGGGTTGTAGACTGTTTTAAGTTTCCAGGACTTTCTCTGTCACTCCTCCACTTAGAAATCTGTGAACAGTTCCTGTTTTCCATAGAACAAAATTCAAATACATAGTTGGTTTGTGAAGGCCCTTCACAGTCTCTCCCCAATCCACCTTCTAGCTGCATCTCCCTCCCATCACGATTTTTCTTTCACACCCAGTGGACCTCAAGTGACTCCATGTGCTTGCTCATCCTCTGTGAGACTACTGCTGCTAAGTCGCTTCAGTCGTGTCCGACTCCGTGCGACCCCATAGATGGCAGCCCACCAGGCTCCGCTGTCCCTGGGATTCTCCAGGCAAGAACACTGGAGTGGGTTGCCATTTCCTTCTCCAGTGCATGAAAGTGAAAAGTGAAAATGAAATCGCTCAGTCGTGTCTGACTCTTAGCGACCCCATGGACTGCAGCCCACCAGGCTCCTCCGTCCATGGGATTTGCCAGGCAAGAGTACTGGAGTGGGGTGCCATTGCCTTAGCATCGTGGCTATTGTATCTTGCCTACTTTTGTGTGTCTGATATAGGACACTGACAGGGTTCAGAACAAGCTACCCCCAAATATGCCCCTTTGGTGTATTAACTATTTTAAGCTGAAGGAATTTGAGAAAAACAGCAGAAGCAGAAAGATCTCTGACCTTCTCCCACTCCCTTTCCTGTGAAACAGGTCACAAGACCCTCGTGTGAGAGGTGCCCTCCCTATCTCCAAGATGGTGAGATATGGAGAAGCATCTATGCAAGCAGGTCTTGCAAAGCTTTCACCAGTTTCTTACATTTAGGTCCTAGTCCCTTTGTCCTGTTGTATTTCTCCACAACTTTCCACTCAAACCTAGTAGAAAAACTTGAGTGTACCTGCTGCTTCAAGTCACTTTCTTATGTAAGCTCCTGTGTTGCATACATTTATATTAAATAAATCTGAATGCTTTTCTCCTGTTAATCTGTTTAATTTTCAGACCCAGCTAGGGATCCTAAGAGGGTTGAGGGAAACTTTCTCCCCTACGGCCAGACATGTAAATACTTTATTAATAAATGTTGATGTTTGCCATTTCCTCCTTGAATACACCTGCCTGCTTACACTCCAGTGCCTCCTTTATTATTAAATTGGTGTTTATCCTTTAGATACAGTTAAATGCCACCTGGTGAATTTTTTCTTTTCCTGTTTCCAGTCAAACATTCTCCTCTCTGCACTTTCTGTCTGTCACGGCACATCTCTTCTGTACATTATCACAGTCCCTGTTATGTCACTCCTGTAGTTAACATTCTCGCTGGTGGGATGTCTGTCCAGATTGTTTTCCAAATTAGGAACAGCTTGTATTCAAACACCATTTGTAACTGTACCTTTTAGTCCCCGTTTCCATCTCATTCTAGTGGTTTTTTTTACTTGAACACAGTGTTAATTTAACAAGAAGGCCATTAGACTGACGAGGCTGTAATGCCTTAGCAGCTTATGTAAGCCACCTGAAACCGCAGCCCAAAATGCTTCACGGTTAAGAAATCAAAGTCTAAGGACATACCATGTGCTGTCACTTACACGTGGAATCTAGACTGTGACACAGATGAACTTACCGACGAAACAAACAGACTCACAGAGAGAGCAGACTTGTGCCATCGGGGAGGGGACGTGGGAGAGGGATGGATTAGAGGTTTGGGGTTAGCAGAGGCAAACTTACACATAGGGTGGATAAAAACAAGGTCCTGCTGCATAGCACAGGGAACTGGAGTCAGTATCCTGTGATAAACCATAATGGAAAAGAATATAGAAAAAGAATGTATCTACGTGTAACTAAGGATTCCCAGGTGGCCAGTGGTAAAGAATCTGACTGCCAGTGCAAGAGATTCGGTTCAATCCCTGGGTCGGGAAGATCCCCTGGAGGAGGGCATGGCAACCCACTCCAGTGTTCTTGCTGGAGAATCCCATGGACAGAGGAGCCTGGTGGGCTACAGTCTGGGGTTGCAGTCAGACGTGTCTGAACACACACACACACACGAATAACTGTTATCACTGCTACACAGCAGAAATTAACACATTGTAAATCAATATTTCAATAAAATTAAATTTTTATAAAATATCAAAAAAAAAAAAAACCAACCCCAAACTTAAGGATAACCAATCACAAACAGCCAACGAACGTCTCCCAAATGAGGCAGCTGCTTAAGCTACAGCCCATCAAATCATTTCCTTGCTTTGCTTCACCCTCTTCTCTATAAAAGTCACGTCACAGCTCCCCTTGGAGAAGGGGGCTCCTAATCACTTCCGGTTTGGTGCTGCCCATTTGAAACTCTTTTAAGAATTTTTAAAAACTGGGCTTCCCTGGTGACTCAGATGGTAAAGACTGCCTGCAATGCAGGAGATACTGGTTGATCCCTGCTGCTGCTAGGTTGCTTCAGTCGTGTCTGACTCTGTGCGACCCCATAGATGGCAGCCCACCAGGCTCTTTCCCTGGGATTCTCTAGGCAAGAATGCTGGAGCCCTGGGTTGGGAAGAATTCCCTGGAGAAGGGAGTGGCCACCCACTCCAGTATTCTTGGCCTGGAGAATTCCTTGGACAGAGGAGCCTGGTGGGCTACAATCTGTGGGGTCGCAAAGAGCTGAACACTGACTGACTAACACTACTACTACTTTAGTAGAATTACGATGCTGTGTTAATTATTGCTGTACCGTAAAGTGACTCAGTTATATGCATTCTTTTTCATATCCTTTTCCATTATGATTTATCACAGGGTATTGACAATAGTACCCCGTGCTATATAAGAGGACCTTGTTGTTTGTCCATCCAATGTATAATAGTTTGCATCTGCCAGTCCCAGATTTCCTGTTCATCCCTCCAGCCCCTCGGCAACCACTAATCTAGTCCCTATGTCCCTGATTCTGTTTCTGAATCTCTTTTAAGATTAACATGCTTTAGTTTTATCTTTTAACAATAGAGAATACAAGTGTTTACTGAATCCAGGCATGGGAGGAGCTAAAACTTTTCTACTCTGTCTTACAATTTGTGGAGAGTTTTTTCCTTTGGATTTATTCCTCTAAGTAAGGACAGGAGTTTTGTGATAAAACCATTATAAATGGTCAGATTTTAGCTGAGTTCACTTAAAATTGCCATCCTTTTAGTGTAGCTTTTTTTTTTTTTTCATATTAACATGCAAATACAGGTCATGGAGATTTCTTAGGCCTCATTAAATTGTACTCTGTAGTTCCCAGACTTTAGTTCTCTGCATTATTTTTTCCACGGCAGTTTCATCTGTAAGTGATGGGGGGAGGACAAAATGATTAAAATAACAATTTTTTTAATGAAAACTAGAGGTTTTACATTGGTGGCAGCAATCTTGTCTCGATTATGATCTTCATTCTTGCTCTGTCTCAGGTCCCCCCATGAATAAATGCCAATTCTTTCCATCTGCATTGCTGTCTCATGCGAAGTATTTATAAATTCATTACAACTGTTCCAAACTATCAAGGGCAATTAAATGTAGCAATAAACTTTGTCAATACTGTTACTATGGTTAACCAGCTGCCTAGAACATTCACCACCATGGATTTAGGTTCTGGAAGTTAACTAGCAAACCTGGTAACAACCACTGGTGAGGAGCCTTGAAGAGATGATTGTTTAATTAATCTTTGAATTGTGTTAATGAAAATGTTAAATAGGTTCATTCTTGAATTGGATGGTTCAGAGAGAATGTGAATTCCCTAAGGGGCAAATGTGGACAGGTTTCCTATTAAAGTCAGGCATCCAACCAAGAAGCTCTTTTAGTCATTTTGAAGTTAAAAGGGCTAGTGGATAATTTCATAATAAGTCGATGACATTTCTAGTGGCTACATATAAGATTATTACCATCTCGCCTGAAGATCTTTGTTCCTTTGGAAAAGAATCTCATATTACAATTCTTAAATAGATACTGGCTTTTATTTTCCATCAGACTCCACAGGACACAGCATAAATTAAACTTGGGGCACTTATCTTCAACAAGCAGACTTAGCAGGGATGGGAAATAGCACATGCCAGTGGTGTCACTGTTCAGTCAAGAATCTGTTAGGTTAGGGGAAATTCTATGCAGAACTTCATATAATTAAAGCAGAGGAAGCTGGTTTGCTTTTTAATTGAGAGAGACCTGTTTACTGGGCATTGGTCTGTCACGTGGGGTCCATGTATGGGGAGGAGTGGCCCTGTGGGTCAGGGCTTGTACCCATGCCCATGCACACTGGTATCTAGTGTTGCACGGGCTTTCCTTCCCATTCAGAACGTGAACTAAACCAGTCATTAATGGAAACATGAAAGGCCCTGCCCCCAGGGGTGGGTGTGCGCAGGGAAGGAGACTTTAGCAGCACAGGTGAGGTAGGGGTGCCTATTTTTGAAGTGGCTGACAATTGCTAGCCATTAACTCCTTTCTGCCGTTTCCCCCACCCACACTCCAAAAACCATCTGTGTGGAAATTTCTTTCCTCTTTGTGTGGGAAGAGAAAATTCCTCTGTTGATGATACCGAGGATGGGTAGGAGGTACTTCCATGATCTTGAACATGTTTTGTATGCATAAGTTGAGAGTTGTTTCAATTATGAAAATGTTTCTTCCTGCTGTTGGTACATAATGTAGAGTAAGCCTTTTTGGTATTTTAACTGTGAAGAGCTTAAATACTGGGAATTGAAATGAACCTGCTGAGCGTAAGTAATATCAGCCTTTAATGACTAAGAGTGAGTTCATAAAATATAAGTTTAAATAAGAACTCTCTAAGTGCATACATACTTTAAGCTGTAGATAGCTTAAGCTGGTTTAAGACTTCTTCAGTCGAAAACAGTTTTTAAAACATTGAAAATGGGGAACTAAAAACATTATATTGAATCAGAAAGACTTCAACCTAATCTTAATCACAAGCAGGCTGAACTTCTATTTTTATTTGAATTAAAATCCCAAATGCCAGAGGCTTTCTGGATAACACTGAAATGTAACATCACTGTTTCATAACTCATAGTATTGTCCTAATCCTGGTATACTTTGTCCTAGATGTATATCCTTTCTAGGACTTAGCATTATGATGTATTCAAATAGATCAGAGAAGTGAAAGTTAACTACCGGAGTCAGCTGTTTTTCTTTCTCACATTCCTATCATTTACATAATTCTTGGTATTCCGTTGACAATGTTGAACCAAGCTTTGTCCTGTGGGTCCCAGAAATGGCTTTCTGCAAAGACCCACCGTTCCCCACAAACTTAAATAGACTCGCGGATGACCCGCTTGTCTATCCATGACAAGGCTAGACCTAGACCCTCCAGATTCCCACTCTCTGTCTCATAAGTGATCAGCTGAACTGTAAGCTGAACTGTTGGTCCCCATGGCCAATTAGCACTACACATCCACTAATTTAACCTAACGAAACTTCAATCAGGCTTGCTTTCCCCTCCCCACAAACCTCTGGGTCTTGACCTTCATCTTGAAGAACAGGGAGCCATCCCTCCTTACACACCCTCATGAGAATCGCCTACCTTGCCTGCAGAGACGAACAGTCCCTGATCAGCGCTCCAGTCGCACCACCCATTCATCCCCAGTGCTCATTCTTGTCCTCTCCAGCCCTGTTTCTTGTCCCATCAAAGAAAAGCCCTCTTCTGGGGCCTTCCCTGGTCCTGTGGCTAAGACTCCATGCTCCCAGTGCAGGGGGGCCCTGAGTTTAATCCTTGGTCAAGGAACTAGATCCCACATGAAAGTGGTAATGCCAAAAAAAAAAAAGTGGTAACCTCTTTGAGAAATAGAGGCTTGAATACAATGAAATTAGGTGATTTGGGCAAAAATATTTCATGGGTGGTGGTGTGTACTTCCAAAAGGAACATGTACTATCTGCTTATGTTTTGGTTTGTGATAATACTAGGCATTGACTATTATTATCTATATCCATTACTTTATTACATGTTGAAAATATACTGATATAATTACATTCCATCATTCTCCATTTATAAGTTGGAAGCCTTTCATAAGGAGAAGCTTTCCTTATCAATTGTTTGATTACAATAAGATATAATTCATATGGGTAAAAAGATAAGCACTTATAGTTTCCTTCTATTCACCAGTCACCACCACCCCTCAAAAGTAACTGAGTGGTTTTTTTTTAATTGAAGTACTGTTGAGTCGATTTACAATGTTGTGTTAGTTTCTGCTGTACAGCTAAGTGATTCAGTTATATACTATATATATATACATATATATGTATTGTTTTTCATTATGGCTTATTACTGGATATTGAATATAGTTCTCTGTGCTATTCAGTAGAACATTTTTGTTTATCCATTCTATATATAATAGCTTACATCTGAGGGTTTTTAAAATATAATCAAATACTCATGCATTTACACATCTGATCTGACTAAATCCAATGGAGTTACTATTCCTGTTGATGTGCAGTTAGACCCATCTGGATGAAGGGAACCTTTTGCAAAATGACTACTAAACTTTTTTGACACGACTCCATTCTTTTTTTAAGTTTCCCTAGTTTCTAGTATAAGATGTTTCCCGATTATTTTGTACATTTCTTGCCATTTTTGGAGAATCAGCCATTTCTCCAAACGTCCATCTTTCTTTTAATGAGGGTGGTATCTAAAGACCAAGATCTTGCCTCTAGGCCCTTTCAGTAGAGAGATCTAGGAAATACATATACTTCTTTGGAAAGATGAAATACATTTTATGAGTTTACACTTAGAACTGATGCTCACAATTCAATTCACAACTACAAAGTTTCCACTTAATCTTTTCTATCTTACATCAGTATCGTTTTTCTTTCATATTAAAAATTCTGCTTTCTCCCACTGCAGCCACTTTTATTCAATATATTATTGAAAGTCCTAGCAAGAACAATTAGGAAAGAGAAATGAAAGGCATCCAAATTGGAATGGAAAAAGTAAAACTGTCTCTGTTTGCAGATGACATGGTAGTATATATAGAAAACACTAAAGATGCTGCCAAAGAAGCTGTTAGACCTAATAAACACGTTCAGTAAAGTTGCAGGATACAAAATCAAGGCACAAAAGTCAGTTGCATTTATATATAATAACCTATCAGATACAGAGTTTTTAAAAATCCCATTTATAAGTGAAAAAGAATAAAATAAGGAATCCCTTGGCAGTCCAGTGGTTAGCACTCCATGCTTCCTCTGCAGAGAACACATTCAATCCTTGTTTGGGGAACTTAGATCCTGCAAGTTGCATAGTGTGTCCAAAAAAAAAATACCTACAAATAAATTTAACTGAGGAGGTGAAAGACCTATGCACTAAAGACTGTTAAGATATGGATGAAATTGAAGACAAAAATGGAAATATAGTCCATGCTCAAGGATTGGAAAAATTAATATTGTTAAAATGTCCATTCTATGCAGTTCCTCTCCAAATACCAACGGCATTTTCCACAGAAATACAACAAACTCTTAAAGTGTGTATGGAATCACAAAGACCGTTAAAAATCAAAGGGATCTTGAGAATGAAGAACAAAGCTATAGGCATCACACCTCCCGATTTCAAACTACATTATAAAACTCCAGTAATCAAAACACACACACATAGATCTATGGGACAGAATAAAGAGCTCAAAAATAAACCCATGCATACAGTCAATAAATTTACAAGAAATAAGATTATACAGTGGGGAAAGGATAATGGGTTAAAAGACTTAAATGTGAACCTTGAAACCATAAAACTCAGAAAAAGAAACCCAGTGGCCAGGCTTCTTGATGTGAGTCTTGGCAACCATCTTTTAGATTTGACATCAGAAACAAAGGCAATAAAAGCAATAATAAGTGAATCTGCATCAAACTAAAAGGCTCTGTGCAGCAAAGGAAACCATCAACAAAGTGAAAATGCAACTCATCAACTGGGAGGAAATATTTGTAAATCATATATCTGATAAGGGGTTAATATCAAAAATATAAATTATATAAATCAATGGCAAAAAAAAACCCTAAATAGATTTAAAATGGGCAGAAGATTTGAATCGACATTCTTTTCCAAAGAAGATATGCAAATTGCCAACAGATACATGAAAAGATGCTCAAGATCATTATTCACCCAGGAAAATGCAAATCGAAATCATAATGAGATATCATGTCACACCTGTTAGAATGGCTATTATCAGAAAAACCAGAAATAACAAATGTTGGCTAGAGTTTAGAGAAAAGGAAGCCCTTTCTCACTGTTGGTGGGAAGGTAAGCTGGTGCAGCCACTACAGAAAATAGTATGGAGTTTTCTCAAAATACTAAAAAGTATCAATATCATATGATCCAGCAATTTCACTTCTGGGTATTTGTCTGCTGCTGCTGCTGCTTCTAAGTGGCTTCAGTCGTGTCCGACTCTGTGCGACCCCATAGACGGCAGCCCACCAGGCTCCCCTTCCCTGGGATTCTCCAGGCAAGAACACTGGAGTGGGTTGCCATTTCCTTCTCCAATGAGTGAAAGTGAAAAGTGAAAGCGAAGTTGCTCAGTCGTGTCAGACTCTTCGCGACTCTATGGACCACAGCCTACCATGGTCCTCCATCCACAGGATTCTCCAGGCAAGAGTACTGGAGTGGGGTGCCATTGCCTTCTCCTGGGTATTTATCTGAAGGAAATGAAATCACTATCTTGAAAAGATATCTGTAATCCCCTGTTCATTCTAGCATTATTTATAAGAGCCAAGACATGGAAACAACCAAAGTGTCCATCCATGGTCAAAGAAAGTGTAGTATATGTAACACAACTATTATTCAGACATTAAAAAGGAAGCCCTATTATTTGCAAAAACACAAATGAACATTGAGGGCCTTATGGTAAATGAATATTTAGCATAAAAGGCAAATACTATATAATCTCACTTATGTGTGAAATCTTTAGAAACTCGTTAAAGCAGACAAAAAAAAACTCAGATACAGAGAACAGATTGCTGGTTGCCAGAGGCAGGGTGTAGGTAGAGGTAGGCAAGATGAGAGAAAGTGGTTCAAAGGCACAGACTTTCAGTTTTAAGATAAATAAGCCCCAAGGACACACAGCATGGGGACTGCAGTTAATACTGTAGTGTATATTTGAAAGTTGCTGAAGAGAGTAGATCTTTAAAATTCTCACCACACACAAAATTGTAACTGTGTGGTGATCAATGTTAACTAAACTTACTGTAGTAGTAATTTCACTATATATACAGCTGAAGCTAATACAATGTTATTTGCCTGTTGTGCTCAGTCACTCAGTTGTGTCTGAGTCTACAATCGTATGAACTATAGCCCGCCAGGCTCCACTGTCCATGGGATTTCCCAGACAAGAATTCTGGAGTGGATTGCCACTTCCTTCTCCAGGGCATCTTCCCAGTCTTCCCAACCCAGGGATCGAACTCTTGTCTCTCACGTCTCCTGCACTGGCAGGTGGCACCGTGGCACCACTAGTGCCACCTGGGAAGCCTGTTATATCTGAATAAAAAAAATTCTGCTTCTCAACATCAGCATAACTAGTCATTTACTCCCTGCCCTCAGTAGCTAATGTAGTACCTCAGAATATTGATACAAACACTGCTGTGCTTAGTCACTCAGTCATGTACAACTCTGAGACCTCATGGGCTGTAGCCCGCCAGGCTCCTCTGTCCATGGGCTTCTCCAGGCAAGAATACTGGAGTGGGTTGCCATGCCCTCCCTCCTCCAGGGAATTTTCCCTTTTCCCAACCCAGGGATCAAACGCAGGTCTCCCGCATTGTAAGTGGATTCTTTACCATCTGAACTGCCAGGGAAGCCCAAGAATACTATACTGTCCAATAGCCATTATGTTGGACAGCTGAAACTAATACGATGTTATTTGCCTGTTGTGCTCAGTCACTCAGTTGTGTCTGAGTCTACAATCCTATGAACTGTGGCCTTTCTCCAGGGGATCTTCCTGATCCAAGGATTGAACCCGAGTCTCCTGCGTTGCAGGCAGATTCTTTACCAGCTGAGCTACCAGGGAAGCCCCACAAACACTTACTACATGATTGCTAAAATAGGTTTGCATTTTTTTCAGTTTTCATCCTTTTATTTTTAACCTATCTGAATCTTTGTTTTAAAAGCAATTTTTAAATACAGCCTAATTTAAAATTTTTGCTTTGTTAGTCAGTCTGAAAAGTGAAAGTGGCTCAGTTGTATCTGGCTCTTCGTGAGCCCATGGACTATACAGTCCATGGAATTCTCAAGGCCAGAATACTGGAATGGGTAGCCTTTCCCTTCTCTAGGGAATCTTCCCAAGCCAGGCTTTGAACACAGGTCTCCTGCATTGCGGGCAGATTCTTTATCAGCTGGGCCACAAGAGAAGCCCAAGAATACTGGAGTTGGTAGCCTATCCCTTCTCCAGGGGATCTTCCCGACCAGGAATCGAACCAGGGTCTCCTGCATTGCAGGTGGATTCTTTACCAACTGAGGTATCAGGGAAGCCCATCTGAAGGCCTTTTTTATTTTTATTGGTAAATCAAGCTCATTAACTTTTGGATAATATATTTTGCCTCATATTCTTTGGTTATGTAAACTCCTGTCTTACTCGCTGTGTTTAGGAAGGTTTGTGTTTTTGTCCTTTAAATGAACGCTTCTTTTTCATACCCTTATTCCACTTTTTTGGATACCATCAATCTTTTTTTTTTTTGGCAGTACTGGGTTTTCATTGCTACACGCAGGTTTTCTCTAGTGCAGCGAGTGGGACCACTCTCTAGCTGCAGCGCCCGGGCTTCTTGTTGCAGCGGCCTCTCTTGTTGGGAACACAGGCTCTGGGGTGCACAGGCTCAGCAGTTGTGGTGCATGGGCCCAGTCACCCTGTGGCAAGTTGAATCTTCCTGGACTAGGGATCAGACCCGTGTCTCCTGCAGTGGCCAGCGGAGTCCTAACCACTGGACCACCAGGGAAGTCCATATTCTTTGCTTTGAGCAATCTTGACAGTAGCAAGTAACTTCTTTCCCTATCATTCAGCATTTAATTTGAAAATTATGTTTATTCACAATAAATATTACAAAGTCATCAGTTAGCTTTTCTACTTTCCATATGCTCTCCATGTTCTCTATATATTGATGGTTGTGCTCCACACAGTGTCAACTCCTAGTTCTTCGTACACTATCTCCCATATTTCTATCATTTAGTATTAGTTCTATGCATTAATATTTCCCATCAGTCCTTATGCCCATGTCTCATTCATCATTTTAGTTGGTTCAAGCTTGTTCTCAAAAAGATTCCTCATGGGAATGATATTCCCTAGATTCTAATATTGGAGAAGCCAATGGCACCCCACTCCAGTACTCTTGCCTGGAAAATCCCATGGACGGAGGAGCCTGGCAGGCTGCAATCCATGGGGTCGCTAACAGTCGGGCACGATTGAGCGACTTCACTTTCACTTCTCACTTTCATACATTGGAGAAGGAAATGGCAACCCACTCCAGTATTCTTGCCTGAAGAATCCCAGGGACGGGGGAGCCTGGTGGGCTGCCATCTATGGGGTCGCACAGAGTTGGACACAACTGAAGCAACTTAGCAGCAGTAGCAGCAGCAGCAGATTCTAATATATTCATAACAACATGTCTGTGGACATTCTTCTTGAAAGCCAGTTTGTCTCAGTTTACAGTGCTTGGCTTGCATTTTCTGTTTTACATTTGCTACCCCTTACCTTATGGTGTAAAACATTGTAGTTCAAAAGTCTGACATTAATGTTAAGTTTTGTCCCTTAAAAGTAACTTGATTGCCAGTCTCTGGTCAGTATGTAATTTTGAAAATGACACTCTGTCTCTGCAAGCTTGAGAGATGGGTTAAACCCTCCCTCCTCTGAATTATAGCTGCTGTGACCTCTGCTGAGTTAATAACCTTCTTATGCCCCAGCTGCAAAGTGGGGATGGCAGTAAGATGATTCTGAGGACTCTTTGTAAAGGACCCCAGGAAGCCTGTTGTGCTGACAGGTTCCCTCTGAAGAGGACAGCTCTTTCTGTCAAGTTTTAAAACTTAAGACCAAAGTTTTTGGCGCCACCGACAAATCATAGTCAATAGTGACTCATATTTCAGTAACTTTATAAAATGCTTTTGTGACTGGAAGCAACTTAAAGAGAAATTAGCTTAATATTGAAGAAAAATGGTGTATCTTCCTTTCTGTTATAGTCCTTGTATTTCAATAGGATTTTTTTTTTTTTGGCATTGCTTCTTTCAACTCTTGCCCTTCTCCACATTCTGAAAAGACTCCCAATTAGTGCAGTCCCTTGAGTTCTTTAAATAATACTGATCAAATGATCAATATTTAGCCAGCTTTATCAGTTCTTTGGGGCAGACCCATTAACTAATGAAAATATCCTGTTAGCATGAAGGGTGGCCTAACAGTCACAAGAAATTTGTTTGCTAGATTCTATCTCTCACGCACAATTTCTTACCAGTTATCTAAATTTCCAATCAACAAAGCACTCTGCTGGATGTTCCCTAAGGATGCATTTCTATTATTCAGAACAAGAATAATCTCAAAATGTGTTTCTGATGAGCAGGGTTTATTCTGCAATGGGCTGACACACACAGTGATAAGCATCTGGGAACTCATAGCGTCACTGATAGCTTGACATCGCTTCAGAGCTTCTGCAGCTAACAGTCTGATGAACAAGTTTTAACCTTGGAGATCTAAGCTGGAAAAGGGGAAAGTTCCTAACCTTGGATGGATGAAGCAGCCCCTCCCTGACTCCCAGTTTTCTCTCTCACTTTATATGAACTCTTAAAAGTTCTCACTGGGGAACTTCCCTGGTGGTCCAGTGGGAAAAGAATCTGCCTTGCAGTGCAGGAGATGTGGGTTCAATCCCTGGTCAGGGAACTAAGACCCCACATGCCAAGGAGCAACTAAGCCCGTGTGCCACAACTAGAGGGTCCGTGTGCCACAACAAAATGTACATGACACAACTAAGACTCGGTGCGTCCAAAGGAATAAATACTAAAAAATTAAATTAAGAAATTCTCACTGCAACTAATCTTTTGAACAAGCGGGGCACTGATTGGGCCCAGGGGTTGCAGATATACTCTGCCAATCGCCTTTTTCATGCAGGAGTAAACACACACTTCCCTGTCTTCTTGTGAGCACAGCATACACGGGATACCTCTGGTTTTGGTGAGCAGGACCTCTGCCTCCCCTTTAATTATCGAAGGAGCGCTGCTGGGTGTACTGCTCCGTCAAACACCGCTGACCTGTGTTTTATATACACATCTTATAAGCGGGCTTCCCTGGTAGCTCACTGGTAAAGAATCTGCCTGCCAATGCAGGAGAGGCAGGTTCAGTCCCTGGGTGGGAAAGATTCCCTGGAGGAGGGCATGGCAACCCGCTCTGGTATTCTTGCCTGGAAAATCCCAGGAACAGAGGAGCCCGGCAGGTTATAGTCCATGGGGTCGCAAAAGAGTTGGACATTCCGTGTATGGTTGGTTCCTTTGCTTGTCATATGAAGCATCTTACATTAAGTGACCCCAGCAAAGGAGCTTTTTGTCGCAAATGGGATGAACCCTGAGGACAAGAGAGCCTCACATTCTCCCACTGGGTTAGCCTCCCAGCTCCTTCACCTCCAGGGCTTCCCTGCTGGCTCAAAGGGAAGAATCCACCTACTAATACAGGAGACCTAGGTTTGATCCCTGGGTCGGGAATATCCCCTGGAGAAACAAATGGCAACCCACTCCAGTATTCTTGCCTGGAGAATCTCATGGAAAGATAAGCCTGGCAGGTTACAGTCCATGGGGTTGCAAAGAATTGAACACGACAGAGAGACTAACACTTTCCTACACCTCCAGAAAGGCCAGCATGTGTGATTTTGGCATTTTCCCTTATCTCCAGCTCTTGTCTAACTCTTCATGGAATTCTTTATCCTCGATTCTCATGCTGAGGGACTGCGTGGTGTTTGTGACACTGCTGAACACAGTCAGTGTCATCAGAACGAAGTCCTGCTCCTGGCGGTGCAGTCGTGGGCCGGTGGGTCTGGGTTGCCACCTAGGGACAGCCAGCCTCCTCCAGCTGGCAATGACCAGCCCTTCCCCCGACACCACCTCCCTGACCAGGAGAGCTGGTCTCTCATTGTGTTGTTGTTTTTTTTATTTTAAATTTATTTTTAATTGAAGGATCATCACTTTACAGAATTGTGTTGGTTTCTGCCGAACGTCAGCATGAACCAGTCATAGGTATAGCTATGTCCCCTCTCTCCCCGTCCCACCTTCTAGGTTTTTATGGAGACCTGGTTTGAATTCCCTGAGTCATAACAGCAAACTCCCATTGGCTGTCTATGTTACATATGTCATCGTGGTTTCATCCCTGTGTGAGATACACTAGGGGAAGCCCTGAGTGCTTGACTTCTGCCTTTTTCCCAGAGGAGAAATGAGAGAAGAGAACAAAGCTGGAGGGGCTTCTGTGGGGAGCTGGGAAGAGGGGAAACTGAAGAGATGGGATAGGAGGTAAGGAGGAGAGAATAACAAGGAGTCAGAGAGAGGACGATGGGAAGGGGGGGACCTCACATGGCGTGAGCGCAGAATGAGGCGAGACCGTGTGGTCTCTGGACAGCAGCGTGCCCTGGCTGGTTAAGTCAGCAGAGCTATTTAATTCCATTTTAGGGTAAAAAAAACAAGCCAAGATTCTAATTCACTGTATTAAACTGTATTGCAGAGAAGGAAATGGCAACCCACTCCAGTATTCTTGCCTAGAGAATTCCGTGGACAGAGGAGCCTGGTGGGCTGCTATTCATAGGGTCGCACAGAGTCGGACATGACTGAAGTGACTTAGCATGCATGCATGCATTGGAGAAGGAAATGGCAACCCGCTCCGGTGTTCTTGCCTGGAGAATCCCAGGGACAGAGGAGCCTGCTGGGCTGCCGTCTAAGGGGTCGCACAGAGTCGGACACGACTGAAGCAACTTAGCAGCAGCAGCAAACTGTATTGAGGAAGGGGCTCTGGAATCCAGACTCCTCATCTATGGTGGTGTCAGGAGGGGCCCTTTAACCCAAGACTCTGCCAAAGCTTCTCAAAAGCCTCTGCAGGCACCTGCTGGGGTAGAACAACAAGAAGCCAGCCTCTCTTTATGTCTGGAGGCGGTGACAGCGAGCTGCCTTATGTGACCCTCGTGAATAAGCCTGAAGAGTGCAATGGCACTTCTGAGTTTTTCAGGCTTCGTTGTCATTCCTGGTAAAGTGGAGGCTGTCCTTCCCTGGCATGCAGAATTTTGGGGTGGGGCTGACTGTGAAGTTGCAAAACAAACAAACAATCCAGGGGCTTCCTGAGACTCCAGGGACAGTCCCCAACCTCCTCTTTCTGATGCTTGAAGTTAGGAGCCCCTGTCAGTATAAACCACTGCGGTCCTGAACATGCCCTGTGGAGTAGCTGCCTGAGTCGGCGGTGGGGGAAGGGTTGTACCACTGACGTTGTACACCCTGGAATACTAGTGAGAACAGGGCCCAGGGTCCCCAGGGGGCTTGCTGTCATCTGCACACAACCAACCTTCCTTTCAGCCATGCCCCCTTTTCCATTTTCGCGATGAGAACTTGAATGTCCTTTCTGGGACTTGGATGATATCCCCTCCTGCCTTCTCAGGAAACTTCCACGGCTGAACAGTCCCCTTCTCCTCAAACCTCCTGTATCTTCCCCTGTATCTTCCCCGAACCCTCAAGGTCAGCTGATGACCATATCTTGGTCCATTTCGGTTGCCATAAGAAATTCCCATAGACTGGGTGGTTTAAACAACAGAACCTTGTCACCTCACAGCTCGGGGCTGGGGGGCCCCAGATCAGGGCAGCAGTGGATATAGAGTCTGTGCTGAGCATCCACTTCCTGGTTTGCAGATGGCCATCTCCTCCTTTTGCCCTCATGTGGTGGGAAGGAGGGGAGAGGGGGGATGAGTGGGGAGAGAGGGTGCGCACACACAAGCTCTCACCCCTCTTCTTATAAGGCCACTAATCACATTCATGGGGGCCCCATCTTCCTAACCTAATCATTTGCCTCAATACCATCCCCTAGGGCGTTAGGTTTCAACATATGCATTTGGGGAGGACACACACACTCAGGCCATAACAGCTTGCCTCCCATTTTATCAAGAAGACAGGAGTAAAAAACACAAGAATGTCCACTATTCTCCCACAGACTGTTATCGCTGTTCGCCTAGATTTATACAGTAGCTTCCTTGTCTTTCGTTTGCCCAAGAACACTCACGCCCCACCAGAATAATTCTTTGCACACAATTCTGAAGTCCTTTCCTGCCTGAAACTCTCCATGGTTCTATGCAGCCATCAGGATAAGCTCACTGTTTGACATCACGTCCTAGGTCCTCACACTCTGCCCCTTCGGGGTCTTGCACACAGGTTTTCCTTCTGGCCTTTCCTCTGCTCAACTTTCAGATGCTACATGTGGCCTCTTTCACAGCCCTGTGTGGTTCCCCACATGCTGCTCCTCTGCCTGACATCACTTCTTCCCCCTTTACTCTGCATGTGTGCTCAGTCATGTCTGATTCTTTGTGACTCCATAGATGGTAGCCCTCCAAAAATGCAATTTTTTGAGGCAAGAATATTGGAGTCGGTTGCCATTTCCTACACCACAAGATCTTCCCGACTCAGGGGTTGAACTCATGTCTCTTGCATCTCTTGCATTGGCAGGTGGATTCTTTACCACTGCGCCATGTGGGGAGCCCTTTTACTCTAAATAATGATTATTTTTCAAAATGCACCACATCCAAGAAATCTCCTGGGATCACTATCTCTGACCAATTTTTCAGATGGCAACTTCCTGTGCTGTTGGAGCATCTGTGACATTTGGGACATTATTTGACTCAAATGTGTGAGGATGAGCAATGAAGCATGGAGGGCCCATGAGCTGGGTAAAGATATATGTGTGATCAGCTAGAGGAGGGGTCTTGGTAGCATGTAAGCAGCTCACAACAGCTGCTGCACCACCCCTTGGGTGAGTGCAGAGATGAAGAGGATAAGAATGGTGTTCTTGGGGAGTTTGAAGGCAGTGGACACCATAAACTGGGTTTTGAAAGATTCCTGAGAACCAAAGAACCAGTGACCAAAGGCACAGCGAGTATGAACCACTGTCTCGTGCCCAGTGAGGAAAGTCTTCCTGAGCCAACATCCCAAAGGGAAGCTGGATAAACAGCTCCCACAAGGAAATATTCCCTGGCTGGTGGGAGCCAGTCTCCAGGCCTTTGTTTCCCAGAGGACCTGAGGGACCTTCTGGAGAAGACCTTTGATTTAGAAATAATTTAAGATACAAAAGAAGTTGCCAAAAAAAAAAAAAAAAAAAAGCATCAGGAGTTCCTATGTACCCTTCCCCAAGCTTCTTTCCAGTGATAACATTTTATGCAACCACAGTCCACTTCCACAACTAGGAAACTGCCACTGGTACAATACTGTTAATTAAACTGCAGGTCTCAGATGGCTACAGGCACATGAAAAGACGTTCAACATCAGTAATTATTAGAAAAATGCAAATCAAAACTACAACGAGGTATCACCTCACACCAGTCAGAATGCCCATCATTAAAAAGGTCTACAAATAAATGCTGGGGAGGGTGTGGAGAAAAGGGAACCCTCCCACATGGTTGGTGGGAACGTAAATTGGTGCAGCCACTATGGAAAACAGTATGGAGAGTCCTCAGGAAACTGAATATAGAGTTGCCATATGATCCAGCGATCCCACGCCTGGGTATATGTCCAGACAAACTAATTCAAAAAGATGCAGGGGCCCCTGTGTTTACAGCAGCACTATTCACAACAGCCAAGACGCAGAAACCTAAAGGCCCATTTACAGATGAGTGGACAAGGAATACATGTATGTGTATCAATACAATGGAGCACAACTCATATAGAAGAGGAGGGAAACAATGCCAGTTCCGACAACATGGATGGACCTAGAGATTACCATAGTACTAAGTGGAATAAGTCAGAAAGACAAATGCCATGCGATATCATTTACATGTGGAAACATAAACTATGTCATAAAATCTACGAAACAGAGACAGAGAACAGACATGTGGTTGCCAAGGGGGAGGGAGGCTGGGGAAGGGATGGACTGGGGGCTGGGGATTCGCAGATGCAGATGGTTATATATAGAACAGATAAACAACGAGACCCTACTGTATGGCACAGGGAACGCTATTCAATATTCTGTGGGAAATTTTTATGAAAAAGAATGTATACGTACATATAACTGTATCACTTTGCTGTGCAGCATAAATTAATGCAACACCGAAAATCAACTCTATTCAAGAAAACAATTTGTTTAAAAAAAGAAACTGTTTCAAGATTTACGGACAAGGGCAGGGGAGAGGAAGGAGGGGGTGAGATGAATGGAGAGAGAACCATCGAAGCATCTACACCACCGTATGGAAAACAGATAGCCAACGGGAATTCGCTGTGTGACTCAGGGAACCCTAACCGGGGCTCTGTAACAACCTAGAGGGCTGGGATGGGGTGGGAGGCGGGGTGGATGTTCAAGAGGGAGGGGACATAGGTACACCTATGGTTGATTCATGTTGATGTATGGCAGAAATCAATATTGTAAAGCAATCATCAATCAATTAAATATAATTTTTAAAAAGAAACTTTCATTTGGTTTTACCAGCTTTAATATGCACATGTGTGTGTATATGCACAAGCGCATGGTGCCACAGAATGACAGCACACGCATAGATCTGAATGGCCCGTTACGATGTGGAACCGTGATGAGACACTACTGCAACGTCAGTGTTGAATGTCAGTCCTGAAACCGATCCTGACAAACCAGTAAGACTGGGTCCCTCCTCTGCTGCGCCTCCCTCTTGGCCAGCAGGGAACTTGAGACAGCATCTGGCGGTGGAGAAGGGAGGACTGTGTCCAACAAATACCAGGAAACACCTGTCAAGGTGGCTGTAAAACAGGGGTGCAAATGCCCAAAGCAAAGCCATAATTTGGAGAGTCTGGTGACTGCTGTTCAGTAGAGAAAACGTCTCATCACCGCTGGTGAAGGCAGGCACGGTGACCCCAGACCGTCTGGTGAGGTCATCTCACCAGCAGGCTCTGCAGCTGGAGGGCACGAGGGCCACCAAGGTGCTGGCGGGCACCACTTCCCCCTCCCCGTCTGGACTTGGGAGGAGCTCTCAGGACACTTGGGATGACCTACCAGCGTCTGTGTCCCTTCCCTCCATCACGCCCCCCAGGGAGTGACCAAATTATAAGAAATGACAGCATTTCATAAAAAATGACAGCATCACCAACTCAACAGACATGAATTTGAGTGAACTCCAGGAGACGGTGACGGGCAGGGAAGCCTGGTGTGCTGCAGTCCATGGGGCCGCCGAGAGTCGGACACGACTGAGCGACTGAACGACAAAGTGCCGACGTGAAAGTGAACGTTGGGGTGTTCTCTGGAGCTTTGCCCGACTCTCTGTAGTCTGCTGAGAGCTTCCCCCTCAGGAAGTTAAAAGCCCCAGAGGTCTTTCTTTTGTGAAAGAAACTGTATTTGCCCCAAAGTACTAATAAAGTATAATCATTTTCTTTCACAAAAATTGGTTGAAAACCCCAGGCCAAACTAGGGCACTGCAGAGAAACATCTAAAGAAAAGAAAGCCCAAGAGGTTAGACGAGAAGTGATTTCATGGTGGGAGGGGGGCACCTCTGGCCAAGAATCGAGGGGGAACAGGCAGTCAAGGTCACAGCTCCTCCCGGGTCACATCCCAAGGCGTGGCCGTGGCTGACCCTGAACAGGCTGGACAGGCAGACGCGAGGGGGTGGCCCAGAGTGGCCCTGTGCGGTCTCCTCTCCTTGGCGACAAGGGGGACACTCCCTCTGTTCTCAGCGTGGTGTCCTCCCCTAACTCCCCAAGGACTTGGGGGGTCTGCGTCACACGAGCTGAGTTCAGGGGCTCCTCATGTGGACCCACTAGGTACCAGCTTGGTTGCAGCCACGACGCTTTTCTAGGGCTTCTGGTCTAAGGAGGAATCTGCCTTGATTTTTTTCTCCCAGAGATTTGGGGCTCAAAACACTTCCATTTCCCAGAGCACGGGTCTGGGAGATTCCTTTGATGGTTAAAACGTCAGCTCTCTAACGACATCACCTGCCACTGTAAATGCTGTAGCTGCCATCCAGTAGGCTCTGAGGAGGGAGACAGAGGCGGGAACAGGTATTTGTTACAACCTCGCTGTGTGTCAGACATCGAGGCAGATGCAGCACATGTTAGAGCATGAAGTTCTCATAAAACTGTGTCAACAAAAAACAATTAATCAGTCGATCCAAGAAAGAAATGGAAAATTTTATTTGAGCCAAACTGAGACTTATAAGCCAGAATCAGCCTCTCAGAAAGATCCAGGAATAGTTCTACCCGTTAGAGGTCAAAGCACACTTACATAAATTTTGGAGACAGACGCCTGTACATCAAATGATGTGTTATTGACTGTTTATACAGTCTAGTGAGTAGTGGGTCATGGGTCTTACAGGATTAAGAAAGAATTATCTTTTAAGGAGTTGTCTTGTTGATGCTAAGGGAATGTTGCTCTTTATGGATGAGCAGGTATTTCTGCCAATGGGGAGGGCTGGTCAATGCATAAGGCAGATACCCAGTGCACGGTAAGGGGTGAAAGAGGTCATCAAAGGGCAGAGGAAAAATTTTATGTTTAAATTTGTCTTGCCTTGCTATAAAATATGAATTTTATTCCACCGCTGCAATGTGGGCTCTTGCCCCCGTTTTCTACCATGCAAATGGAGGTGATTTGCTTGGTAGACCATCCTGGATAGAAGGCTGAAACGCAGCTTGAACCTGGCTCAGCTTGCCTCTAGGTCTGCCTGCTGTCCGCTGCCTGGACACAGCTCTCAGGAAGTCATTTCAGGTCATCAGATGGGAAAGGCAGGTGTCAGACCCAGCGAGGCAGCGAGGCTCCCTCATACCACAGCTTTCAATTTTTCCAATGCTCTCGTACGTTTCCTTTCTAGAGCCCTTAGCAGTGTGCGCCCAGGCTAAGGGCAATCGGATGTGTTCAGGTGCTCTGCTCAGGCCTTGATCCAAACCAGAGAAGCCTCCTTTCAGCCTCACTGTGTCCCAGGAGCCCCTCCCTTCTCTCCCAGTCCTCTCCTCCAAGTGCTCAGATTTCCAGCGACCTTCAGATGTGATATATTGAACACCTCTGAAGGATATTCCCATTGACATTGAGCATGCCGCGGTGTGGAGCTCAGCAATAAAAAGGGGAAATTAACGGGCATTTAAATTCTGAAATTAATGACGAGAGGTCAGAGATTTCCGAACATCTGTTTCCAGCATTTTCAAGGGGGCCTTCAATTTCCAGGCAGCATTGAGCCATGTGATTATCGCAGTTGCTGGTGACTCCCCACCATGCTGTGTCCAGGAGCTGGGAGTGGATAGTGTGACCCAGACACCACGCTCACGTGCTTTGTGGTCCGCTTGGAGCCGTGTGTCCACCGAGATGCAGGGTCCCAGCCCTGAGTCCAGATATCCCTAAGTGTCAGAGTTCTGGAAACTCAGGATTCAGAAAAGAAGTCCTTGTGCCAAAGGAGGGGACTTAACGAGGCTGCGCCATCCATAGGGCATCCGACAAGGCTGTTGAGTATTTACAATGTGGCCAGCCTGAACTCAGGTGCACTGTGAGTATAAAATGCACACTGGATTTCAAAGGCTTAGTATGAAGACGAGTAATTACCTTTTATGTTGATTGTGTTGGTGAAATGGTAATATTTTGGCCAAACTGGGTTAAAGAAAATATTAAAGTCAGTTTCATGCAAACTATTATGTATAGAATGGATGAACAAGGTCCTACTGAATAGCACAGGGAACAATATTCAATACTCTGTATAAACCAAAATGGAAATATGAAAAAGAATATATATATAACTGAATTACTTTGATGCACAGCAAAAATTAACACAACATTGAAAATCAACTATCAGTTCAGTTCAGTGGCTCAGTTGTGTCCGACTCTTTGCAACCCCATGAATCGCAGCACGCCAGGCCTCCCTGTCCATCACCAACTCCCGGAGTTCACTCAGACTCACGTCCATCGAGTCAGTGATGCCATCCAGCCATCTCATCCTCTGTCGTCCCCTTCTCCTCCTGCCCCCAATCCCTCCCAGCATCAGAGTCTTTTCCAATGAGTCAACTCTTTACATGAGGTGGCCAAAGTACTGGAGTTTCAGCTTCAGCATCAGTCCTTCCAGTGAACACCCAGGGCTGATCTCCTTCAGAATGGACTGGTTGGATCTCCTTGCAATCCAAGGGACTCTCAAGAGTCTTCTCCAACACCACAGTTCAAAAGCATCAATTCTTTGGCGCTCAGCCTTCTTCACAGTCTAACCACATACATAACCACAGGAAAAACCATAGCCTTGACCAGACGGACCTTTGTTGGCAAAGTAATGTCTCTGCTTTTCAATATGCTATCTAGGTTGGTCATAACTTTCCTTCCAAGGAGTAAGCGTCTTTTAATTTCATGGCTGCAGTCACCATCTGCAGTGATTTGGGAGCCCAAAAAAATAAAGTCTGACACTGTTTCCACTGTTTCCCCATCTATTTCCCATGAAGTGATGGGACCGGATGCCATGATCTTCGTTTTCTGAATGTTGAGCTTTAAGCCAACTTTTTCACTCTCCACTTTCACTTTCATCAAGAGGCTTTTTAGTTCCTCTTCACTTTCTGCCATAAGGGTGGTGTCATCTGCTATACTTGAATAAAATAAACTTGGAAAAAGTCAACATTAACTGCTTCATTCTCCCTTTTTTTCAATATTGTTACAACAATTTAAAACTACATTGTGTGACTCACACTTCGGTAAGACACTAGTGCTCTAGAATTTCTGTAGCTTGGTGTTTCTTAGGTGGTGGGAGGCTGTTATCACTCGTGGAAGGTCTTGTGGAAATTTTGGAGAGTTCTTTGGGGTCACACTGCCTAGGAGAGATGCTCCAGACATATAACATGTTGGATGTGAGGAACGTGGTTAGTCCCACAGTTATCAGAACAGTCCAATGCAACTGAAAAGTTATCCATGACGTGCATCATTGAGTGTCCCATCAGATGTGAAACAGATGAAAAATTGGTTATAATGAACGCCTAGACCAAACTCCATTTTACATGTAAGCACAGTTTTTGTTTTCTGTGTTTTTTTGCACCAACTAAGATTTCCAAGGACACAGCTACTGTGTAAATCAAAGAAATGGTGCACTTTGTGTCATCTGGAACATACCAAACATCGTTCACTGCTTTAGAAATTCCCAGCAGTGTTGGCAACACAGCTCATGGTGTCTGAGTTGCCAACACGATCATCACCTTCCACTGTCATTCCACCGGGAGGTGTAATATTCTGCCTACTTCATCGGATCTTCTAGTGTAGTCGTGCTTGAGCACTTGTAAATGGAAATGCAGTCCATTTTACTTAAACTACTTTCCCTTAGAACTTTCCTGGCGGTCCAGTGGTTAAGACTCCATGTTCGCAATGCAGGAAGCATGGATCTGATCCCTGACTGGGGAACTAAGACCCCCACGTGCTGCACAGCATGGCCAAAAAAAGAAAACAAAAACCAAATACCAAAAAAAAAAAAAAACAAAAAAACAAGCAAAAAAATCTCAAACTGTTTTCCCTTTGCTTCTTCTATATTACAATTAGGACTTTATATTGTTTTTTTTTTAATTATACATGTAGATAAATTACAACTGAAAAGAGCTTTCATACAATTTAAAAACAAAACAGAAAATGGCATATTGCATCTGATAGAATTACAAACCCTCAGGCTTCCCTGGTGATCCAGTGGTTAAGAATCCACCTGCCAATGCAGGGGACACAGGTTTGATCTCTGTTCCAGAAAGATCCTACATGCCTCAGAGCAACTAAACCCAAGAGCCAAAACTACTGAAGCCCATGTACCATAGCAAGAGAAGTCACTGTAATGAGAAGACCATGCACGGCAATGAAGAGCAGCCCCTGCTCACCACGACTAGAGAAATCACGTGCACAGCAACGAAAACCCAGCACAGCAAAGGAAAAAAAAATTACAAACTATCACTCAAACCTAGTCATGCCTCTCTTGACTCAGAAGAGTTGAGTCTTTGCCCCTTCAACACCTTCTCATTCTTTAGGTTTCAGATGAAGTGGCCCTTCCTCCAAACAGCACCAAATATCACCGCACGCTGCTTCCCCTCACCCCATCCTTCATCACGTGGACATTTCTGCCTGTGTAATTATCTTCCTTCCTGGACTGTGGGCTCCAAGACAGTAGGTTATGCACATTTGATCCATTGTCTACATCCCATTCCCAGCTCACAGCTGAGCACACTAGTACATGCCCAATACTTGGTGAATAAATGAACAAAGATGAAGATGAGTTGGGATCTAGAGATCCACGAGGGTGAATGGGAGTGAGGGCCAGCAGCAGGGAAGAAATGGTTGATGATGCACAATCCAGTGCCTTGGATGCTGGTAAATGGGGGAGCCCACGATGCCTAGAGCAATGAATGCACTTTTCAATCAGGTAGATGTGGGTCTGAGCCCCAGTTTTGCCTTGCACTTCCTTGATCATCTTAGGAGTTGACCTATCAAAGGGTGAAGAGGGTACTTCCCTCATTTGTCGGGAGACTTAACTGAGAACTGCTTGGAAAGCGCTTACTGCCATGTCCGGCAAATAATAAGAGCGCCATACATATTCTTGTTATTAAAACTCTTCATAGAGATTGGGTGTGACTGTAACAGAGGCCCTGGTTGGCCCAGTGTCAGCACCCACCCCCACGTGCAGGGAACTCCTACGGTTCAAGGGCCAAAAAACAAAAACAAGAACACATGACCTGATTCTAAAATGGGCAAGGGAACTGAATAGATATTCTCCCAAGACGGCACATAAACGACCAGTAGGTATGAAAAAGGTACTCAAAATCAGTAATCGTTAGGGAAATATAAATCACAATGAGATTTCACCTCAACAAATTAGGATGGATACACACACATATTTTATATAAATATTTATATATATATTACATATATATTATATATATATATTACACACACATCTAGCCATCATCTGAGCCTCCAGTGAGTCATGATTTTCTTGCAATAATAAAGATCACTGATCACAGATCACCATAACAAATATAATAATGGAAAAGTTTGAAATATTACAAGAATTACCAAAAATGTGACATCAAGAGAGGAAGTAAGCAAATACTGTTGAAAAAATGGTACCAATAGATTTGCTCAATGCAGGGTAGCCAAAAACCTTCAATCTGTTTAAAAAAAAATACAACATCTGCAAAGTGAGATAAAGCAAAGCTCAATAAAAACGAAGTCTGTCTGTAGAACTGCCATATGACCCAGCAATCCCAATTTCTGGGTATATACCCAGTGAGTATATTGGGATACTCTGGATACTGTGCTTTGCTTCATTGCTTTGCTTGGAATTGAAACCAAGATCTTAAAGCTATATCTACATTCCCATATTCCTTGCAGCACTGTTCACAATAGCCAAGACGCGGAAGCAACCTAAATGTCCACCGATAGATGAATGGGTAAAGAAAATGTGGTATATTCTTAAAATAGAATATTTTTCAGCCATAAAGAAGAAAATCCTCCTTTTGCAACTTCATGGATGAATCTAGAGGATAATATGCCAAGTGAAATCCACCAGACATGAAAAGGAAAAATGCTACATGACACCACTTGCATGAGAAATCTAACATACTCCAACTCAGAGAAGAATTTGGTTGTCAGGGGCTGGGGGGAGGGGGAAACAGAAGTATCAGTTGAAGGGTACAAAGTTTCATTTATGCGAGATAAGTCTTAGAGATCTCCACCTCCACCTAGAGCTAACAATACTGGATTGCATACTTA
The DNA here is from genome assembly GCF_003369695.1 of Bos indicus x Bos taurus. Taxonomy (NCBI): domain Eukaryota; kingdom Metazoa; phylum Chordata; class Mammalia; order Artiodactyla; family Bovidae; genus Bos; species Bos indicus x Bos taurus. The sequence continues at coordinate 15,811,435 of NC_040087.1, read as the reverse complement.
GTAGATCTTATGTTAAGTGTTCTAATCACACACAAATAATGAGGTGGGAAGACACTTTTGGGAGTGATGGACATACTCACCGCACAGGTTGTGTGGTTGTGATAGCTTCACGGGTGATAGACACACTCATCACACAATTGTGTGATGGCCTCATGGGTGTACACTTATCTCTGAACTTATCAGGTTGTATACATTAAAACTGCAGCTTTTAGAATATCCACATACCTCAATAAAATAGTTATATGAGAAAAAAAAATAACAAAGATCAGTTGACTAAAAAGATATTAACCTCATCCAAAAAACGCCCTCACAGAAACACTAGGAATAACATTTGGCAAATATCCAGGCACCCTGAGGCCCAGGTCAGGCTGACACCTAGAACCAACCATCACAGTTCATGTAAAGTCGTCCCCACTAAACTGAGTTCTTGGAGAACTGGTTCCTGGGGTAGCAAAGAGTCAGACACAACTTAGTGACTAAACAACAACCAGTGTCTTCAATCTCCGAATGTCAAGATGGAGCCCAGACAATACCACCTACTGACCCCGTGGACAGTGGTTCTGGCCCTGATCCGAGAACTTGAATTTCTAGGTAATAAAATGCTACCTCCTCGTGGATACTCAGTTTTATAAGTCTTCCTTCATCCAAAAGTCATTAATTCTTAGGTCTAAAAGGAAGCCTTGAACTGTTCATGCTGAAATGTGAGCCCATTAAATTTTGTATAATCTTCAATATGGGAAAAGGGATAGCTTACCATGGTGTCTCAGTATTGTAACAGCATCACCCCAGGAAGAGCAGGGCCATCTTCCCTGTTCAGCCTCCGCTTGTGCATTCAAGATCACCATGCCTTCCTCATGGAGGAAAGTTATCTCATCACACATTTCTACCAAGAAAGGGACCAAGATTTCTTGAAGGATACTATGCGCTACATACTGTACATACATATTATCTAACTTGATCATCACCACAGCCATAAGTAGTACTCTTTACTCTGACAAAGAATTTCAGAGAATTACTTAATTTATAGGTAAGTGGCACTAAATGTTGTCTATTATATGGTGGGAATGGTCCCTGAATCCAGTTTTACCTGGTTCTGTAGCTTCTAGTCTTGCCAGGACTCCACACTGTCCCCCTTACAGGCAGTACAACTGCTCTTGTCATCCATGGAAATAAGAAGGGTTGCCTGGAAAGAGCCCGAGGACTCTCTCTGGGTGGCCTATGATGAGCCAGCAGTTATCAGAGGCTAAAGGAGTACATCAAGGCTGTATATTGTCACCCTGCTTATTTAACTTACATGCAGAGTACGTCATGCAAAATGCTGGGCTGGATGAAGCACAAGCCAGAATCAAGATTGCTGGGAGAAATATCAACAACCTCAAATATGCAGATGATTCCACCCTTATGGCAGAAAGTGAAGAGGAACTAAAGAGCCTCTTGATGAAGGTGAAAGAGGAGAGTGGAAAATCTGGCTTAAAACTCAACATTCAAAAAACTAAGATCATGGGTTGGATGCCATCATTTCATGGCAAATAAATGGGGAAAAATGGAAACAGTGACAGACTTTATTTTCTTAGGCTCCAAAATCACTGCAGATGGTGACTACAGCCACAAAATTAAGACACTTGCTCCTTGGAAGGAAAGCTCTGACAAACCTAGACAGTGTATTAAAAAGCAGAGACAGTACTTTGCCAACAAAGGTCCATATTGTCAAAGCTGTGGTTTTTCTACTAGTCATGTATGGATGGAGAACTGGACCATAAGGAAGGCTGAATGGCAAAGAATTAATGCTTTTGAACTGTAGGGCCAGAGAAAACTCTTGAGAGTCTCTTGGACAGCAAGGAGATCAAACCAGTCAATCCTAAAGGAAATCAACCCTGAATAGTCATTGAAAGGATTGATGCTGAAATTGAAGTTCCAGTCCTTTGGCTACCTGATGCAAAGAGCCAGCTCATTGGAAAAGACCCTGATACTGGGAAAGATTAAAGGCAAGAGGCAAAGGGGGCAACAGAGGATGAGATGGATGACATCACTGACTGAATGGACATGAGTTTGAGCAAACTCCGGGAGATGGTGAAGGACAGGGAAGCCTGGTGTGCTGCAGTCCATGGGGTCACAGAGTCAGACACGACTTGTGACTGAACAGCAACAACACCCTCTTTCCCTAGCAGATGGACAGAGCCAAGCTCCCCCAAGGTATCCAGCTGTGGGCAGCCGACTTTCCCAAGCATGGCTGCAAACAGCTGGCACCAAAGCTAAGATCATTTGCTGCCCAAACATAGACTGGTTTTGCTCTGAGCTTCAACTCCACCCTTAGGCTTATTCTAATGAAAAGGGAGCTGGTGGGACTTCCCTGGTGGTCCAGTGGTTAGGACTTGGTCTTCCAATGCAGGGAGTGTGGGTTCAATCCCTTGCTGGGGAGCAAGATCCCACATGCTCTGTAGCCAAAAAAAAAAAAACCCAACCCAAAACATAAAACAGAAGCAATATTGTAACAAGTTCTGTAAAGACTGTAAAACAATGGTCCACATTAAAAAAAAAAAAAAAAAAAGCGCGTTAGTGGAAGGAGTCTCCTCTGCTGGCGAGCATACCTGTACACCCGCCTCCCAGCACCTCACCCCGGGCAGGGGTGCACGACTGTTGGCCCTTCCAGTGGCGGTTCTGTCTGTACCAGTGAGGCTTCCGGATGTGTACTTGACGCTGCTGGCTCAGCCTCATCACCCCACAGTCCCTCACTTTTCAAAGACACTTTACAGTTGACTTTCAAATCCATTTCTGGTCTCATCGGCTAAATCAGGAGCTGACAAACTGCCCCCCACCCCCCACCAATGGACCACATCCTGCCTATTTTTGTTCCTTGAACTCACCCCACCCTCTTCTCCCACGTTTTGTCTACGGCTGTTTCCCCCAAAATGGCACAGTTGAGTAGTCGCTGCAGAGACCATTATGCAAAGCTTAGGCTAGTTGCTAGGAGGCCCTTCACAGAAAAGCTTTGCCAGCCCTGCTATGAACAGTCCCAGGAGGCCAATGCAATTACTATCGTTATTTCCAAGTGACAGGTTGGGGGGGGCGGGGGCGGGAAAACCTGGGATGAAAGCAAGTGGCTCAGAAATGTTTTCTTAAGGATACAGAACTGGTTGGCAGAGCCTAATGGAAAGCCAGATGCTTTTGTTCCACATAAAGATTCACATCGAAGACATCCGGATACAAGCGAGGCTCAAGCCACAGGGTAGTTCTTTGAGCAAGTCTTTCCGGCTAAGTGACATTGTCTTGGTGGAAAGAAAGGCAAGTTTGTTCTTAAAACATGTCAGACAGTGAACACGGAGCCTGTAGCTGTTGGGACCCAGCCCTGAGCTCAAGGCCTGCAGGGACTGAAATATCAGCCAGAAGGGCCTGGAGTATTCACAGTTGATATATTTATTATTATTATTATTTTTGGCTACACTATGTGATTTACAGGATCTTAGTTCCCCAACTAGGGATTGAACCCACGTCCTTAGCAGTAAGACCATGGAGTCCTAACCACTGAACCACCAGGGAATTCCCCAGAGTTGACATTTTATTAACTTTTTATCTTCTGATTGAAAAAGCAAACAAAAGTCTTGCAAGCCATAGGTATGTGAGAAATAAATGGGAAAAGATACACGTAGGAAAGGAAGCTGTAAGCTCTTCCGGTGTCACCAGGGAAGCAGACTTTCAGGGAGTGGTGTTTCTCCTGTAAGATTCTCTCCTCCCTCTCACCCCGTCCCTCACTGTGAACAGTGTTTGACTGACAGTCAGGGCCAGAGTCCTGGCAAAGGAAGTGACAACCCACTCTAGTATTTTTGCCTGGGAAATCCCATGGACAGAGCAGCCTGGAAGGCTACAGTCCATGGGGTCACTAAAGAGTTGGACATGACTCAGTGACTAAACAACAGCAGAGTCAGAGTCACCACTTCCCCATGCTGTCTAGGACTAGAGATGCTTCTCCTAGGCGCTGCTGGTGCTGACTGGTGTGTAAGAACCTGTCATTTCCTAATGGTGTTTAGTGGCAGGCAGATGCCATCTCCTTGGGGCTTTACCCAGAACAGTGTCACTTCCTCCGTCCTCCTGGGCTGCTTAGAATAATCTGGGAATGATGGTGAAGGGTGGAGGGGGCCCACAGGAAATTTTGTTCTTGATCCTAGAAACCAAGAGTCTGTGGAGCTCTGAGCAGGCAAACCCAATACTCTGTCGAGGCAAACATTTAAAGCAGGAATGCCACGGGAGAGGAAAAAAAAAAAAGCTGGCTGGCCTAGGTTAGAGGTTGAGGCCAACCAGGAAGGGAGAAGGGAGGAGGTGGCTGACAGTAGTCAACCCTCCTGGGCCAGTTGAGTGGTCACGTCTGTAAATGGTGCTTCCTGGATTGTGCAGTGCACACCCTTAGCAACCATACTTGGCAGCTCTGAGAAGCACTACCTTTGCTCAAAGCCTTCCAGAAATACCTTTGGAAATAGAAGGTTGAGTCAAGCTTAGTGAGAGAGAATACACACATGCATACATACACATATGCATGGATCTTTTGTAAATATGTGTGAAAGGAACAGAATAAAAATAAAATGAGCAACTCCAGGCTCTTTGTACTGAGCTGCATTATTAATCATCAAGGCTGGGAGACAGTGAAATAAAGGTTTTAAGAAGTCACTTTCCAAGAGCAGGTCAAAGGTGAGGAACAAGAAAAAGGCCAGTTTGAGACTCAGGTTTCTCCCTGGGACCAATGGTTCCTCTTCTCTCAACAAGAAGCTCAAACCAGCCAGCCCCACTCTTTGCCTCCACATCAATATTTTCCATCAATTTCCTTCCCGTATCCTAAAAAACAAGATGCTATCAGCTGTAGCCAAGTTCACATGGACATTAAGGAAATTAAGCCTCAGACTTGCTGGAAGACCTGAGGGCAGTAGTTCTCAATGTTCCCTGTGCTCAGAATGTCCTGGAGAGGTTGGGAACACCTCGATGAGGGCGCTCCAAGCTCCGACTTTCAGATTCAGTCGTTCTACAGGTGGCGCCCAAGAATTTTGCATTTCTAATATATTCCCAGGTCAGGGTGATGCTACAGGGAGCACACTTTGGGAAGTACTGGATGACAGACTAGTCAGTTTAAAGCACAGGCTTGGCAGTCAGACGGCCTGTGCGCGAGTCCTGGTCCTGTCTTCCACCACCTCTGTGACCTGGAGCAAGGTGCTTACACTCTTCACATCTATTTCATCAGCGTCAATGTGGTGGTTTGGCAGGGATTAAGTTAATTAATAATCTATGCAAAGATTCCCAACCCACAGAATGCTGTGAGTGAGCCACTGCCTATCTCTGCCTCATTTAAAAAGGAGAAAGGGGATTTCCCCGGTGGCCCAGGGGTTAAGAATCCACCTGCCAGTGAAGTGGGGACATGGGTTTGATCCCTGGTCTGGGAGGATTCCACATGCCACGGGACAACTCACTCCTCTGTGTGCTGCTGCTAAAGCCTGGGTGCCCGAGTCCATGCTCTTCAACGAGAAGCCACTGCAGTGGGAGGCCCACACACCGCAACTAAAGAGTGGCTCCTGCTCGCTGCAACTAGAGAAAGCCCACCACAGCAACAAGACCCAGTGCAGCCAAAAATAAATAATTTTTTTAAAGGAATAATTTTTTTTTTTAATAAAGAGGGGACAGGAAGAAGAGGAGGGGCAGGAGGGCAGACAGGAAGGGCCAGGGGGTGGCCTGGGACCTTCGGCCCTGTCTGCACGGTGGCTTGGGCTGTCTCGGCCACCACCACCCATTTCCTGCCCGAAAGCTGCCCTCAGACAGTGAAGGTGCTACCTTCCCAACGCCAGGAGAACAGGAAGAGGAGCGAACGGGCCTGACACCTTACCCACAAGGCACGGCCTCCCCTGCCCACGTGGCGTGGTCTTCACCACCCCAGGCTGTCAGACTGCAGAAACCTGAGGCTCAGAGTCGGGTGACACCCCGGCGTCAGGAAGCAGTGGCCCTGCTGGGGGGGAGGAGGGGGACCTTACTGCACAACCGGCCAATATCTCAGTTAGACCCCCTTCCTTTTCTCTTTCCTTCCAAAGCCAAGGGTCAGGGTCAGGGTTCAAGGGCTCTTCCTGGGAGAGGGCCCTGGCAGGATGGCAAAGGGTGACGCTCCGTTCGGCAGGCGGTTAGGACCTCCCAAGACAGCGCGGGGAAGCCCCCTCCCCAAAGAGGCGAAGGAGACAAGCGTAGAGCGGGCCCCTGTCCCTCAGCGCGCCCTGATGAGACAGGCCAACTTCCCAAAGCGGCGGCACAAGGCGGCAGGGCCGGCCGGAGGGCAGTCGCTCGGCCCCGGGGCGGGGAGCCACGCAGGGGTTTGCGCCCGGTGTTTGGAAAGAGAAGGGTGGGGTGGTAGCTGCGGGCTGGAGGTGCCAGAGTGTCTCAGGCTGGAGGCCCCTGCCCCGGGCCGCCCTCAGGCTGTGGAAGGCTGCCCCACTAAGGTGTGTGTGCGTGTGGAGATGGGCAGGGAGGCGGCAGCAGAGCCCGGAACCTTCCTCCTCAGCCCGGCCCAGTCTGTCAGGGACTCTTCCGGCCCCTCAGCTCGGCCCCAGGCTTCCGTCCTCACTTCCGTCTACCCCCTGACTTCCTGTCTCACCATTGCCGGGACCCACGCTGCTGCCGCTGCGAACGCCTGGCATTTGACCTCCCCGCCCATGAACTGGTGCGAGGACAGCCCTGGTGCCTACTGGGCTGGAGGTCAGATAGGCCAGCTTCCAGGCTCACTCTTTCCTCATCTTTGCTTGCTGCACCCTGCGCGAGGGAATGTCAGGGAGGTCCTGAAAAATTCCCCAAGTCCTAGGACACATGCCACCTCTTTGTCCTGACCTATGGCCTCTCTGTTCCAGGAAAGGTGTCATTTTCTTTCTGATCTAATTTCAAACAAAGCAACAACCATCATCAGAGGGACTTGAAATGCTTGAAGCCACATACACTGTTATTGTGAATCTCTCTCTGACCCAGTCAACCCAAAATATTATTCCAAGGAACGCTGTAAATTGCAGCTAGATGACAGCTAAATACAACACAAACAAGTCATAAACCTCATAAGCTCAGTGAGAATGACAGAAACAGGCTGAAAAATTAATATGTCACACACATATCTCTTGCCTTGTCTCTTTTTTTCTGATTTAACCACACTTATCGGCACTAGATAATCTTAAGCCACAAAATTGTCCTTTTGGGATTGTAAATGTCTTTTGAAGTGAGCGTTTCCACACCAAACTCCCCTGACGTATCAGAAGAGTTTGAAGGAGTTTCATGATGTGATCTGAAAGGTGCTAAAAGGCAGCCTTGGATCCCAGAACTTCTTCCTTGCCACAACGCCTGAAATTCCCACAGTTACAGGGATGTGGTATTGAGTTCAGAAGTCGTCTGCTAAAAGTCAAGTCCATTACTCAAAACAGACTTTTGGGCTAACACAGTCCTCTCTCCTCGCTTTCACTTCTTCCTTCTTAAAATATTATTGGGTGACCATCTGTATCTCAAGGGCTGTTAACTAAGGCCTGCCCTTCAGTGGTTTCCTGACATGCTCTGTCACTTCAGTGCATGTATTGCAGACACACGGCCCTCTAGAGAGAGGCCTCTAGCTCCCATTGTATTTTCAAGGCAGTCCATGACTCCCCAAAGAGTGTGTATGTTGTGTGCGTGCTAAGTTGCTTCAGCCATGTCCAACTCTTTGTGACCCCACAAACTGGAAATCACTTTGGAAAACTTCTCAGGAGCATCCAGTAAAGTCAAACATATAGTTACCCTACAATCCTGAAAAGTGAAAAGGTTAGTCACTCGGTTAGTGAAACAGTTGGTCTGACTCTTAGCAACCCCATGGACTGTAGCCTGTCAAGCTTCTCTGCCCATGGGAGTCTCCAGGCAAGAATACTGGAGTAGGTTGCCGTTTCTTTCTCCAGGGGATCTTCCTGACCCAGGAATTGAACCCAGGTCTCTTGCATTGCATGCAGATACTTTCCCATCTGAGCCACCAGGGAAGCCCATATAATATAGCTACATAATTTATTACATGTATACAGCATGACAGGTACTCTGCTTAGCACTACTTCCATTATCTTATTTAATCCATACAACATAAGATCTATTACTCCCCCATTTTACAGATGGTGAAACTGAGGCTAAAAGTGATTGGTTACCTTGGTAAAGTCATCCAGGTAATAAAGAGTCAAACTGGATAGTCTTACTCTAGAATCCATGCTTTTGACCAATGTGTCAATATTTCTCAAACATGAGTGGGTCTCACAATCACCTAGAGAGTCTAGGAGGCACTCAGATATCAGGGCTCCACTATAGAGTTACTGATTAAGTAGCTTTGTAGTGGGGCCCAAGAACTGGCATTTCTAACAAATTCCCAGATGCTGCTGCTGGCCTGGGGACCCCTTGCCATATGGTGAGTCTCCTTCTCTTACAAAGACCCCTAAAATGTTTTCATAATATTTATAAACTTAAGAAGACATTTGTATGTTAATTTCTCAAAGCAGATCCTTAAAGTTGTATAAGTCCCACTTCCCCCACCACCAAAGACTTAAGGTGCCCCAGACCCTGGTGTCTTCCTTCAGTCACATGGCTCCTGATTTTATCTCAGACCTGTAACCTCAGGTTACAGTCCATCCCCGGGAGCAGGAGTCACCCCCAGTCGCGGAGGCTAGGATTTCGCCAAGTTCTTCAGTCTGTCAGAGTCTATCTGCGACCATGATCTGTCTGCAGGTTTCAGATAAAGAGGGGATGAAAGTAGTTTAATGTATTAAAGTGACCGTCTTAGCCATCCAGCCACCCTGGCAAGCGTGGGGGTCTTAAGAATGCTGCCAGTGTCCCTGAAGAAGGGAGGAGAGACGGGGAGGCCCCTGGACCAGGGAGAGAAGCCCTTCCTTAGTACAGGATGGTGAGGAGGGAGCGGGGCCCTGCACGCCGGTTGCTTCAAATCTTCCCCTGGGAAGAGCTCAACACCACCCCACAAGTCAGTGCGCATGGCATTTAGGAAGTAGGGAAAAAAAGGGGAGAAATAAAAGCCTGACTGGACCTCTCCACAGCGACTCAGGCCTGGAAGATCCCCCAGGAACCTGGCTACCCCCACCCCTTCTCCACCGTGCAGCATGCTCTCTTCCAGCACTGGCCAACACAAACACAATACTGTCCCAACAGATGTAATTTTACATTTCCTCGTAGCCCCATTAAAAAGGCTGGAAACAAGGCCAAATCAACTTGAAATAATAAACTTAATCCAATATATTCAAATTTTGATCACATCAACATAATATAAAAACCATTCATGAGAGCTTTCACGCTTTCTCCTAAGTAGGGAGGGAAATCTGGCATCTTTATACTCAGAGCACATCTCCATTCACATGCAAGGTGTTCAACAGATGACGTGAAATGTGGTTCTAACAAAACAACAAGGCTGTGTTTAATGGGAAAATATTTCATGTTGGTCCCATTTTAAAATTTGTATCGAAATAAGTTAAATTAAAACTTCAGATCCTCAGTTGAACCAGCAGTATTTCAAGTGTTCCACACACACATGTAGGTAGCATTGGGACAGACTGACATCCTGGGCCTTCTGGAAATCTATACGGAGTACAGGAGGATTTCCATCCCTGAAATAGTGTTAGTAGTGGTACTAGCTGTCTCGATATATCACAGGAGAGAGGGAGGGATTTTGGAAAAAAGCAAAAGGAGAAACTTCAAGATGGTTAGGACTCCTATTATAGAATCTCTTATCTCTGAAATAACTCATTTTTAGCAGTAATTACCACATCAATCCTAAAGGAAATCAACCCTGAATATTCACTGGAAGGACTGATGCTGAAGCTGAACCTCCAATACTTTGGCCACCTGATGCAAAGAGCTGACTCATTGGATAAAGACCCTGATGCTGGGAAAGACTGAAGTCAGGAGGAGGAGACGACAGGAGATGAGATGGCATCACCGACTTGATGGACATGAGTTTGAGCAAGCTCTGAGAGTTGGTGACGGACAGGGAAGCCTGGCATGCTGCAGTCTGTGGGGCTGCAGAGTTGGACATGACTTAGCAACTGAACAATTAACTACCACCACATTAATACGTTTCGTGATGGGTTGTTTTGAATCCAACTCCTCTGCTCTCAGCTCCATAAGAACAGGAACTATATCTCTTACTCACTGTTATATCCAGTTACCATCTCTCTCAGTAGTGTTGAAAGAATAAATGAATCACACTGAATCTCTGCAGGACAGGTAATGTGTGTGATTCTGCCCGTGCAGAGGCAAATCAGTCTAAACAGAAGTGATCATCTGAGCAAGACTTGTCGAGTCAGCACAGAGCCTACCATTTAGCTAAAAGTCAACTACCAGCACTTCCCTGGGGACTCAGTGGCAAAGAATCTGCTTGCCAGTGCAGGAGACATGGGTTGGAACCTGGTTAGGGAGGATCCCACATGCCATGGGACAAATAAGCCCATGGGCCACAACTACTGAGCCTGTGCTCTAGAGCCCGGGAACTGCAATCCTGAGCCCATGTGCTTCAACTACTGAAGCCGGTGCGCCCTGGAGCCGATGCTCTGCAACAAGAAGCTCGAGCACAGCAACTGGAGAGTGGCCACCTGCTTGCTGCAGCTAGAGAGAGGCACATGCAGCAGTGAAGACCCAGCAGAGCCAAAAATTAATTACATAAAAAACAAAAACTACCAAATTGGGCTGAATGCCTCCATTTCACAGGTGAACTAGTTTGAGGTGTGATGATACGTGACGTCCTGAATCCCTGTAGAACCTGACAAGCTCCCATCACACATGACCTGAAACCACCCTCCTTCCCACTCAGATCCTGTTTTCTGGGTTCCTCGTTTTATTTCCTGCAGTTCCAGGGAAATTGGAGCCAAGCAGTTCAGACTGTTGCTGAGCAATGGGGAGGATTGGAATTTTTAGGGCAAGTGACAGAAACTGAACCCTGACTTCCTTAAGCAGAAAGGAGAACTCATTGCAGAAGTCTTGGGCCTGCAGGGGACCCTGGACAAGATAGGACTAGGGTCGGGACAGCTGGAACCAGGCCGGCCACACTGTGTCTGCCCCTCTCCCCTCTCCCCTGTACCTACCCCCACCCCTTCCACACCAGCTTCCTCTCCGTTCGGAGACATGTGTCAGTAAACGCCACGTTACCAAACTTCAGAGCTTCAATCTCAACCACCAGCAGGAGTTTGGCACAACTGCTGAATCCAAATTCGAGAAGCCCACTTGGGGGCCTCTTTGGCCTAGCTTGCCCAGGTGTCCTGCCCTGGATAAATCAACATGGCCAGGCCTGGGAATTCACAGTACATACTCCAGCGTCAATGGCACCCCACTCCAGTCCTCTTGCCTGGAAAATCCCATGGACGGAGGAGCCTGGTAGGCTGCAGTCCATGAGGTCGCTAAGAGTCGGACACGACTGAGCGACTTCACTTTCACTTTTCACTTTCATGCATTGGAGAAGGAAATGGCGACCCACTCGTGTTCTTGCCTGGAGAATCCCAGTGACAGAGGAGCCTGGTAGGAGGCCGTCTATGGGGTCACACAGAGTCGGACACAACTGAAGTGACTTAGCAGCAGCAGCAGCAGCACTCCAGTGTCAAAAGATGTTGAGACTTTTTCTGTTGCCTAGAAATGGTGAGTTCAACTCCAGCAAAAAACAAAACAAAACAAAAACAAGGAGGCATACTCCTGCTTCGTGAAGAGAGTCACCTCCAGAGTGTACCCAAGAGATTACCAAGCTGACCCAACCATCATGCCAGATGGGCCCTCCTAACCCCTGTGAGATGACTGGAGGGAGAGAGGGGGACAGTGATTTGGGCTTAGACCTCATGTGGATGGAGTGAGATCATTCAGGGAGAGGGGTGCTCTCCTGCCCGCCCCCCGCCCCAAATCGAGGGAGGCACGGAGAGAATCACACTGGAGTGATGGGTCAGCGAGGAGGGGAGCCTGGCAACTCAGGGCCAGCTTTGTGGGCATGAGAGCTGTGCAGTCCCCCAGGGCCAGCACCCAGGAGGGTCCCACTCATTTAATGCTCTGCTGTGGCCATCTTGGAATGCTTAACAGTTCAATAGTTTTGCACTGGGTCCTGAAAATTAAGGGGCCCATCCTGAGGCCCATCAATCATCTGGGGACACTTCCCAGGCAGTGGACTTGCTGTCCATCCTGTGGCTCCATGCAGAGCAGAGAGAGGGTGGCACTGGGGCACCCAGTACTGCCCGGCATCTGAGATGGCAAGGATATAGTGGTTTCCGTTGGTCAACCACTGGAGGGCTGACAGCAACCATCTTACTGACACCCTAACAAAAATCCACTCCCATGCAAAGCACTCTGATAACAAGAAAACTGGAGTCTCCTGATGGTAGAGGCTGAATAGAATAGGGAACGATGTTGGGCTGAGCAGGCCCCTGCACACCAGGGGACTGAGCCTGGAGGAGGCCCTACAGACACTTCAAGAACTCAGAGTCTTCACACACTTTGTGAGGGGGCCACTGATGGGACGTCTGCCTCACCTAGGGCATCAGAAAAATAGTGCTGGATCCCGGGGCAGAGCAGTGTGCCTCCCCCACTCCATCCAGCCTCCTTCACTCCCCCCAGTTCCTGAGAAGAGAGGTGGAGGAGGCAGCTCAAGGGAGGATCATGCTGCCATTCCTAACATCCCACCACAGGTCCTGGCATCCTGGGAAGAGGAAAAGGTGAGCTGGGAATGCCCACGAGACCGGAAGTCTCAAACCGGGCTGGAATGCACTTTAAAGTCTTCAGTCATCTGAAAGGTACCTGGCCAAGATGCTCTGAAGGACTCCTCTACCCAACAGGGGTATGGTGAGCGTCCACACGGCCCGGCTGGGACACTAAGTCGGGGGAGGGGGAGATACATCTGGTTTATGTAGACAGGCGGCTGGGTTGAGATCACCGCGCTGACAAGGCAGCACCACGGCACTGTGATGAAGGGGCTGGGGCACACCTTGCCGATGTGCCCACATGGTGTGTGGGGGGGTATGAGGCAGGCTCACAGACACTCACTCCTTCTGGTGTCCTTGGGGGACCTAGCATCACCTAGGGATGGTGCACCACAAGATGGCCTGCTTGGTGTCCCCCGGCTGCACACATTCTGGGGCTCTGCATTCAGGAGGTGCTCACTAAGTGTGCTGAGTTACCGCCCAGAAGAGCATCCAGTTCTTTCCACAACGGTTGAGAACAGTGGTTCACCAACATCAGAATCTCCCACAGGATGACCCGTGAAAACACTAGGCTGGGCTCCACAGCTGGTGCTTCGGATCAACAGGTCCAGGGTGGGGCCTGGGAATCTGCATTTATCACATATTCCCAGGGGCCACGCTGAGACCCAGGGGATTCAGGGCTGCCCCCTCTACCTGAGAGCCACACCCTCCACACGGGGACTGCTAACAGAGGCATTAGGTGGGCAAGTGTGTGTCTTCCTGGTCTGCAGGCCTGGCCTGCTAGTGGATCGCCTGAGGGTTATCTCCCTCCCGCAGCCCCTGCCTGAGTTGAGGGCTCCAGGCCTTTCTTACTCCACTGGGGACTGCGAGGTCTGTCCTGCAGGTGCCAGGGGCGTGGAATTAAAGGCAACCTCTGTATGCCAGCCTCCCCAGACCTGGCGTGATCCCCCTCTGCCTCCACAACCCTCTGGTTTGTTTTATATAACATCTAAGAGCAAGGGGCCTATCAACCTCTTCTCAGCTTCCTGTGGGCTTTTTTTTTTTTTTGGAGATTACAAAAAAATGTTTTAGAAGTTTAATTAGATTCTAATTCTTCACTGTTTTGAAAGTGTCTTTACATTCTGATCCACTTTAGTTTAAACTTTTTAATTTGTATTGGAGTATAGCTTTCCAGATGGTGCTAATGGTAAAGAACCCTCCTGCCAATGCAGGAAATATAATGATCCCTGGGTTGGGAAGATCCCCTGGAGGAGGGCATGGCAATCCACTCCAGTATTCTTGCCTGGAGAATCCTATGGACAGAGGAGCCTCGTGGGCTACAGTCCATAGAGCTGCAGAGAGTCGGACATGACTGAAGTGACTTAGCATGCAGAGCTGACTCACAATTCTGTGACAATTTCAGGTGGACTCAGCCTTACACACACATGCATCCGTTCTTTCCCAAACTCCCTACCCATTCCCATGGGCTCCTTTTTTAATGTGATAAAATATACGCAACACAAAAGTTACCATTTCAACTGTGTTAAGGTGTACTACTCAGTGGGAGTATGTACATTAATATTGTTATGCAACCGTCACCATTACCGATTTCCAGAACTTTCTGACCCCAGACAGAAACTCTTGTACTTAAACAATAACTCCACATTCCACTCCCCTCCATTCTACTTTGTCTCTATGAATTTGCCTAATTTAGGTACCTCATACAAATAAGACCATACCGTATTTATTCTCCCGTGTCTATTTCACTTAGCGTAATGTTCTCAATATCCATCTATGCTGCAGCGTGTGTCAGGACTTTATTCTCTAAGGCTGAATAACATTCCATTGGATGGGCGTATACTCCATTTTGTATATCTATTCATATGTTGTGGGCATTTGGGTCATTTCCACCTTTTGGTTAATGTGAGTAATGCCGCTATGAACAGTGTTATATAAATATCTGTTTGAGTCTCTACTTTCAATTTCTTGAGCTATTAATACATACTGAGAGGTGGAATTGCTAAAGCGTATGATAATACAATGTTTAACATTTTCAGGAACGACCATACTGTTTTCCACAAACTTTAATCTACCTAACAATCATTCACCAGGAAACTTGGAACCTCACCAGTATCCTCTGAAGAGGATCTGAGGCTGCCTCTACCAACGGGCTTATGGCTCCAAAGTGCTGTTGGAAGTGGTGTAACCAAGCTCCTTATTTATAAACATGGAAAATCTAGTACTGGCCTGTCACCCCAGCGCCCTCGCTCTATGAGATGAGCAGGTTGTAGCCAAGAGAGGTGAGGCTGCTCTGTGGCTTTGCTGGCGCCTCACTCCCCAGGGCTTAGCCCAAACACCGCCTCCGCAGAGACCCTGGCCGGCCCTAGTCATCCTCTAGCTTTGTTTTACTTTCTACGCGTAACAAGCTAAGATGATCTGTCTCCTTGTTTATTCTCCTTCACTTCCAAATAGATGTGAGTGAGGGCAGGAACCTTATCTGTCTTAATCACAGCACAGCCCTGGCATCTAGAACTATGCCTGACACATTGTAGGCACTCAGATAATTTGACCGACTGAATAAAATATAAATAGCCTATAAGAAGGTATATTTGTTGTTTGTTGTTCAGTTGCTAAGTCACGTCTAACTCTCTGCGATTCCGTGGACTGTAGCCTGCCAGGCTCCTCTGTCCATGGGATTCTCCAGGCCAGAATACTGGAGTGGGTTGCCATTCCCTTCTCCAGCGGATCTTCCCAACCCAGAGATGGAACTCAGGTCTCCCGCATTGCAGGCAGATTCTTTACAGTCTGAGCCACCAGGGAATGTATATATAACTCCAATATTTGCAAGAAATATTCTGCAACCTTCGTAGTTCTCCCAAACACATAATCTTCCCATAAAACCAACTTTTTTTTTTTTTTTTTTAAAGATAAAGTCATACTGAGGTGCTCACTAGGTGACTGACTCCAGTTCAGCAGTTTTGAGCCTTAGACTCTGCACAATGTTAACTCTGCAAATGCCAGATTTGCCACTCTTTCCACAGGCCTGGGATGGTTTGGGAAGGGTTACCATTCCATTAACCAAGTCTTAATTGGGACCAGGCTGAAATTTGTCTTTCCATTAAGATTTTAAAGCCCTATGATTTTCTAAGTAATGCATCCCCCCAGTGTAAAAAAATGCTGTGGGTAATAGGAAGGAAGGAAGGAAGGAGAGAGGAGCTTGGCTTCTCACCCCATCTACGTAGTCAGTCAGCATCACCATCCTTGGTCCTGATGTTCTCACAGGAGCACACTGCATGTAGACCAGGGCAGAATTTCCAGGAATGCTACATATGGTTTTACTAGTTTCACGTCAACTGGTTGAAAACTGAAACGTGAGACTTTGTCCTGAGCCTGAAGTAGAGCTACCTGGCGGCTGGGTGGGAGGCAGGAAAGCATGGCCATGACTCATATGGCACAGACCCTCCAGTTTATGGTGCTTGACCTAGAAATTAGGAATTTCAATAACAATATAAAAACCCATAACAATATAAAAAACCCACAGCATTTTTTGTGGCTTGGAGCTCCTCTGTGGTTCCCAAAGTCCACACTGTCTATGTCCTGGCCTCCGAGTTCCCTGTGCTCTACTGTGGCTGAGTTGCTAGCCCTTTGCCAGGCTCTGCTGTCCACCTTCCCTGCAGAAGCAGTGGGATTAAATGGGAAGAAGGGACAAGAGATCCAGGCTGGAGCAGGTCGGTCAGCACGACCAGGGCACGACCCTGCAGGGGTTCCACCTGGTGCCACCAGGACAGTACCTGCCTGTCACGCCTCCTTTCTCAGTGTGGGCTGTCCGCTCCCTTCCTCTTCACCAGCCAAACACTCCCTTCAATAAAGCCTCCTTCCCCTGGTAGCTCAGTTGGTAAAGAATCCACCTGCAATGCAGGAGACTCTGGTTCAATTCCTGGGTCAGGAAGATCCCCTGGAGAAGGGCTAGGCTACCCACTCCAGTTTTTTTGCACTTCTCTTGTGGCTTAGCTGGTAAAGAATCTGCCTACAATGTGGGAGACCTGGGTTCGATCCCTGGGTTAGGATGATCCCCTGGAGAAGGGAAAGGCTATACCCACTCCAGTATTCTGGCCTGGAACTGTATAGTTCACGGGGAAGCAAAGAGTTGGACACAACTGAGCGCCTTTCACTTTTCCAATGAATCTGCCTATTTGACTTAAGTTACCACACTCTCTATGGACATGAGTTTGGGTGAACTCCAGGAGTTGGTGATGGACAGGGAGGCCTGGCATGCTGCGATTCATGGGGTCTCAAAGGGTCGGACCCGACTGAGTAACTGAACTGAACCACACTCTCTGTGACTTTAACATCCTTCAGGTTTTTAAGATTCCATATGTTTATTTTCCATTTGTGTTTAGGGCTTCCCAGGTGGCTCAGTGGTAAAGAATCTGCCTGCCAAACAGGAAACACAGGTTTGATCCCTGGGTCAGGAAGATCCCCTGGAGAAGGAACTGGCAACCCACTCCAGTATTCTTGCTTGGAGAATCCCATGGACAGAAGAGCCTGGCGGGCTACAGTCCATGGAGTCACAACGAGTCAGACATGACTTAGCAACTAAACAATATGTTTATTTAAGGTGGGCCTGATTTCTTTGAGGACAGTATCTGCCTCTTCTGCTTCCTCATGAACCTTTCCTATATTCAATAAAGTACCAGAGAGGTCATGGGGAACTGGAGCAATAGAGAGTGAAAGATGCTGAGGAAGAAGAGGATTTTGAGGGGAGATGAGGCAATCAAACATAGCAGTCACACCCACACACAGCAGGAGAAAGAGAGGGATGGAGGGAGAGAGAAAGAGAAGGAAAGGAAGTGGGGAGGGATGGAGAAGAGAAGGAAGGAGAAAGAGATGCAGAGGGAGAGAACAGAGAAAGGCATCAAAGGGGGAATTCTGGATGCAAGAACTAGAAACTCAGAGAACTTGACGAGCAAATTTGACATTGTTGTAAGAAAAGGCTAGATTAAAAGGCATTAGGAAGTGAATGAAGGATGGTACCCAGTGCTGGTAACATGCACTTTCAAACACAGCTCATCGAGTATAAATTTGTGTAACCATGTCTTGAGAACTTTAAAAATATTCATACCCTTTGGCTCAGGATTTCATTTCTAAGCATGGCTACAGACAAAGATGCAGGCGTAAGAATGTCTATCACAACAATACTTACAACCATGAGAAAATGGAAACCACTTCAGTGTCCAAAACTGGATCTCAAAGATGGACTATTAGTCATTACCACTGTTATGACAAAGAATATTTCATCACCTAGGATTGCAATATCATGTTTAATTCAAAGTTCAGAATATAAGATATTTCGTATGATTTAAACTTTGTAAAATATAAACAGGTATCTATTGATGTATTTACTTGCCTACCATTTAGGCATCTAATCTCACAGATAAAGAAAGACTGAAAAGGAAACCCACTAGAACACTAGTAGTCAGTGGTTATATTACGTTGTGAGCTTAGAAGGGATTATCTGCTTTCTTTTCTATATTTTCTGTCTTTTCCGGATTTCTGTACTAATTACGAGTCATGCTTAACACTCAGGGATACCAAAGGTTGCTATAAAAATAGAATGAGACTGTGGTGAGGAAGTGGAAGGATGGAATGAAGATTATCTTAAAAGTTCAGAAGAGGAAGGAGCCTTTTGACTCAAGATGTTAACACAGAAGTCTCCTGAATTTACTTCCTTTTAAGGAACACCACATATCTACAGTTACACATGGAACCATTTTCTCTGAGATATATCTGGAAACTAGCTTAGTGGTTCTTACACGTTTGGCAAATGAGCCAATAGCTAACATCAACCTCAATGGTGAAACACTGGAAGCTCTGCTTCTAAGATAAGGAATAAGACAAGGAAGCCCACTCATGCTGCTTGCACTCACCACAGTCCTGAAAGTCTAGCCAGTGCAATCAGGTAAAAAAAAGAAGTAAACGCATCCAGATCAGAACAAGAGAAGTAGAACTGTCTCTATTTGCAGATAACATGACATTATACATAGAAGACCCTGACGACTTCTCTCGGAAATTGTTAGGACTAATCAATGCATTCAATAAAGGTGCAGGATATAAAATCAATATACAAAAATTAGTTGTGTTTCTATACACTAGTAACAAGCCCATTTACAATTGCTTCAATTGTGGGAATTATAGGAATTCAATTGTAGCAATAAGTTTAACCAATTAGGTGAAAGATCTGTACACTAAAAACTGTAAGAAATTAATGAAAGGAACTGAAGATACCAATTAGTGGGAAGAATATTGCAAAAATATCCATACTACAAAGCAATCTACAGATTTAGTTCAATCCCCATCATAATTCCAAAGGCATTTTAAAAAAGAGAAATGAACACTCCCAATCCTCTATGGAACCACAGAAGACTCAGAATACCTAAAGCAATCTTGAAGGAAAAAGAACAAAGCTTTTTCCTCAAATTGGGAAGCATTCATACTCCCTGATTTCAAACTATATTGTAAAGTGCTAACAAAACAGTATGGAATCGGCCTAAAATAGACACGCAGTCTGGAGAAGGTAATGGCACCCCATTCCAGTACTCTTGCCTGGAAAATCCCATGGACGGCCTGGAAGGCTGCAGTGAGCGACTTCACTTTCACTTTTCACTTTCATGCCTTGGAGAAGGAAATGGCAACCCACTCCAGTGTTCTTGCCTGGAGAGTCCAGGGATGGGGGAGCCTGGTGGGCTGCCATCTATGGGGTTGCACAGAGTCGGACATGACTGATATGACTTGGCAGTAGCAGACACGCAGTCCTGATAGCTCAGTTGGTAAAGAATCCACCTGTAATGCAGGAGACCCCCATTCGAGTCCTGGGTCGGGAAGATCCTCTGGAGAAGGGAAAGGCTACCCACTCCAGTATTCTGGCCTAGAAAATTTCATGCATCCATGGGGTGGCAAAGAGTCGGACACGACTGAGCGACCTTCACTTCACTTCACATTGAAACAGAAAAGAGACCCCAGAAATAAACCTATACATATATGGTTAATTTATGATAAAGGACCCAAGACAATACAATAGGGAAAGAACAGTTTCTTAAGTGGATGGTGTGGGGAAAAATGTACAGCCACATGCAAAAGAATAAAACCAGACAACTATCTCACACCATAAACAAAAGTCAACTCAAAATGGAATAAAGGCTTGAATGTAAAACCTGAATCTATAAAACTCCTAGAGCAAAACATGGACAGGCAGCTTCTTTACATAGGTCGGTGATGAATTCAACAAAAGGCAAAAAAAAAAAAAAGGGAAAAAAAGGGCAGAAAACAAACAAGTGGGGGACTACATCAAACTAAAAGGTTTCTGCACAGCTAAGAAAATCATCAACAACATGAAAAACAAGTCTACTGAGTGGGAAAAATATTTGCATATCTGATAAGGGGTTAACATGCAAAAAATATAAAGAACTCATACAACTCAATAGCAAAAAGCCAAACAATACCATTAAAAAATGGGCAAAGGATCTGAACATTTTTCCAAAGATGACACACAGATGGCCAACACATACATGAAAAGATGCTCAACATAATTAGTCATCAGGCAAATGCAAATCAAATCCACGAGTTTATCACTTCACACCTGTTAGAAAGGCCTTTATCAAAAAAATCATGTTTGTGAGGATGTACAGACACAAGAACACTTGTGCCTTGTTAGTGGGAATGTAAATCGCTGTGGCCACTATCGAAAACAGTATGGAGGTTCTTTCAAAGGTTAAACATTCAACTGCTGCGTGATCTAGTAATTCCACTTCTGAGAATTTATCCAAAGGAAATGAAATCACTGTCAGAATAAGATATTTGCACCCCCCCATGTTCATTGCAGCATTACTCACAATAGTTAAGACAGGGAAACAACCCGAGTGTCCGCGGACAGCGAATGGATTGAGAAGATGCGGCATACATACACAGGGATCGCTCATAAAAATGGAGGAGTCCACCATCTACAGCAATGTGGATGCGCATTAAGGGAATTAAGCTAAATGAAATAAATCAGATAGCAAACGACAAACTGTACGCTATCACTAATATGTGGAATCTTAAACAAACCTGAACTCACACACATAGAACAGACTGGTAGCTGGCAGACGAGGGTTGGAGTGGGGGGTTGAAATGACTGAAGTAGTCAAAAGTTTCAAACTGCCAGTTGTAAGATGAGCATGTACAATGAACAACACGCTTACTATTTTTTTTTAATTGAAGCGATGGGGAAAGAAAGAAAACTAATTCAAGGGATAGCAATGGTTGGGAAGGTGTGGTTTGGGGTTATTTTTTTAAGCTCATACAGTAAACCATCCTTTTAGACAGAGGAGACTACAATAGAGAGGCTGAAACTGAAGAACCAGAGGAGAGAGTAACTGACAAGAATGCCCAGAGCCACAGGGGCAGGTCACGGGGAGAGGCGGTCTTAGAGGGAAGAGGGCCCCTTCTTCCCTGCGATGATCCAAGGCAGAGAGGAGGCAGCGAGGAAGAACCCAGAGTGGCTTTGTTAATGACCTTGATGATGACCTTGTTCTGCTCTGGTGCATAGCAGAGGACCCAGGGGGTGGGGGGACGCTTGGGCTTTAAAGCAGGATAGGTACCTCACTTTGCACAGCCACATCTGGGACCGGAGTCCTTCCCAGCTTCCTAATAAAATAGGTTCCACAGTTCTGGGCTCTCATTTTTCTACCTTCCAGAGACTATTGCAAAAGCAAGATATATGGACAAAGTCTGTTACTGGTTGGCACACTGCCCTGGGCAGGTGGCTCCTGGGGGGAGTCTGGGAGAAAATAGAACACAGCCTTCTCCTGGGAGCCCCTGGGAACTCACCAGGTCTAAACCTGACACCTTCAATCCGCCTGCTGGAGCCAGCTCCCCTCACAGATCACTGTTCCTGTTAAAGGCACTGACGTCCACACAGTGCTGAAGCCCAGAGTCACCTCTGACAGCTTCCTCCTCCAGCACCTTGTCACCTCTTCTTTGTGGTTTCTGGTGCCCACCTCGGTAATACCCCCACTCCCAGTGTTGGCCTCAGCTCCTCATCACCTCTGAGGATGACGGCAATGCAGACCAGCTGGTCTCCCCGCCTCCAGCCTGTTCCACTGCTCCAACCCCCTCAGTGCCTTACTCTCTTTGACCCAGGGACATTTGGATATGCTATCCCCACACTTCCTGCCTTCTCTTGGCCAAGGTTAATCATGGCAACCTACTCCCTATTCTTGCCTGGAAAATTCCATGGACAGAGGAGCCTGGTGGGCAGCAGGCTATGGGGTCACAAAGAGTCGGACATGCGCTCACGCGACAATCAGCCTCCAGACTCCGCTCTGACCCTCCCCCTCCCTGATGCCGAAGAGGCTGTACTGTGCAGTCTGGAGACAGGAACATGGTTCTATTTAACCCACAGTCATGTTATTCCAGCATCTAACCTGGTCTCCGGCACATAGTGAGTGCTTGGAAGTGATGAAGGAAGAGCTGAACAAAAAGTGATGCTCACAGCTTGTTCTACTCAAGTTAGATGACCAGGGAACTAACACCTGTGTTATGCCTGCTCCAGGAATTGTACCAAGTATAGTTATCCCAAGTGCTCTGAATACACTATTTCAATAAGTCTCAGATCAACATAGAGGTTATTACTCTTTTGCAGATGAAGAAACGGGCTTAGAGAGGGAAAGCATTTACTCAAAGGCACCCTCCACAGTTAACACCCACCACTGTCTAACTCCCTATAATCAGGATCTCTATATTTTCATACTCTTATCTCCTTCTCCAGTTAAATTCCCTAGTGATCGCAAACTTTAGGGAACTAGGCAATTGCTCCTTTGCACAGAAGTTTAGGGTTTCTAAGAAGTAACTTTATGCCATCTACACATCTGTAAATGTTTATTTCTTATCTTTACATCAGGCTGAGAGGTCCCTACAGACCAGGACTAAGTCTTAATTCATCCTTGTACAACATACAATTCTTGGCAAGTTACAACTATTTCGTAAATAGTTACTGATTTGATAATCAACTTATTTGTTGATTTATTAAGTAAAGTTACGATGGTGAATTTTCTTGAGTCAGGGCAGGAAGTTCTTTTGAGCAGATGGCCCATTCTGGCACCCATCAAATTGTACTAGATCGGTCATTTTCTAAGCACAGGGTAGCCCTGGGGCTGTAGACAGAACAAATTTAAATTCATAATGAATTCATTGAAAAATCCCAAGGCAAGAAATCTTTCAGGAGCACTAATGGCATCTCCATTTAAAACTGGATTAATTCTGTATGGATTAAATATTATTATAGGGAAGGGCAAATAAACACAGTTGTGATGAAACGCTGCTTCTGAAAAAAGAATTCGTTAAGTCAGTCAATCATCATAGCTTAGTTGTTCATTAATACGATGACCTCTTCTATCTCACATCTTTTTTCTCAGTTCATTTATTCCTTTCGTATTTATGGAGCACCTGTTCAAACAAAGCAGGGGGCTGGGTGCTTGGGAAGTGGCACGGAAATGTGTGTTCCATAGGTCTTTGCTGTTTTAAGAGGCATCTAAGATCCAGCGTGTGGAGAGTTCAGCTAAACTGCTCTGTGATATGGTGGCCACGCATCAGTCTTGTGTGGTCAAGTGGCCTGCTGCTACTGCTAAGTCACCTCAGTCATGTCCAACTCTGTGTGACCCCATAGACGGCAGCCCACCGGACTCCCCCATCCCTGGGATTCTCCAGACAAGAACACTGGAGTGGGTTGCCATTTCCTTCTCCAATGCATGAAAGTGAAAAGTGAAAGGGAAGTTGCTCAGTCATGTCTGACTCTTAGCGACCCCATGGACTGCAGCCTACCAGGCTCCTCCATCCATGGGATTTTCCAGGCAAGAGTACTGGAGTGGGGTGCCAAGTGGCCTGAGGGGGCCTTAAATTGACATTAGCCCCTCACGCAAGTGCACACCCTGGACTACAGCCCATAGAATCACAGGTGGATATAAATTCCCTGTGACTTCTCCAATGACCATTGTGGTAAAGTATCCCTGATTCCCATGGCATTCTCTTGTATGCCCCATTGATAAGACCCCCAAGAAGCTTACGAAAACCCTGCACTTTTGGTCTGAACTCACCAACTCACCAGTCTTAGACATGGAACCCCAAAGCATGGCACCCACCAACCCTGAAAAGACCTGTGGCCCAGGCTCCTGCCTCTCAGCCTGCACCCTGCCTTAACTTCCCCCCTCCCGGCCCTGCAAGGCATGCCAGCTACCACCTCCTGTGGGTGGTAAACCTCTATTTCACCTTCCCTTGCAGTCATTTGTTGAGCCTCGCCATTGCACACCCCAGGGCTCTACTTACCTGGCGTTAATCCAACAGAGACAGAGAACAGCAGCAGCCTCACCTGGGAGCTTGTTAAAAAGGCAGGCTCTTAGACTCCATCCCAGGCCCACCCAATCAGAATCTCCAGTTTAACAAGATCCCCAGGTGATTGGAATGGCCATTAAAGTTTGAGAAGAACCATGGAAACCAACATCCTGTGGGCCATACAGGACAGTCCAGTGAGACTGTTTATTAACGACATAAAACCTTTTCAATCAGGTCTTCCCTATACGTATATCAAATCACTGCACACCACAGACTTTCCCAATATTACACGTCAGTTGTATCTCAGTAAAGCTGCGGGGGGAAGGCCTAACCTGCCTTATTTATTCCTACAGCTTGAGCCCCCACTGTAAGATTCTCATAGTCTTCTTACCCGACTTTTTTCCCCCCATGGTATTTATCACCTCAGGTGGTGCTGGTGGTAAAGAATCTGCCTGCCAATGCAGGCGACCCAAGAGACGCAGGTTCCATCCCTGGGTCAGAAAGGTCTCCTGGCGTAGGAGGTGGCAACCCACCCCAGTATTCTTGCCTGGAAAATTCCATGGACAGAGGGGCCTGGTGGGCTACAGTCCACAGGGTTGCACGGAGTCGGACACATACATATTTATTGTGTATACAGTTCACTCTGTCTCTTCCTGCTAGAATTTAAGTCCACAAGGGGAGAGACTGTCTGTGTGGCTCACCAGTACCCCCAGCACCGTGGATTTGAGCTTCCAGAGCTCAGGCGTGCTTCTAAGGTTCCTCCAGCTCTCAGCTCAGCCTGAGGCTTTCTAAGTTGAAAACAAATGTTTCGTAATTATCAGATGAAGAACAGCGGGCTGCTTCCAGGGCCCAGAGACGCTTCCTAGTGCAGGACTTCTAGCCTGTCTGCCGATTCTGGGTCAGTGAAGAGCAGCCTGCAATCCGCGTGCCTTGTGGGTAGCATGGTTGTGTCATTTAAACTGGGACACTTTTGAGATGGGGAAGGAAGCACTATTAATAATTCTGCAGATATGAGAGGTATACAACTGTGACCTCACGTATGGGGCCCACTCTGTTACAGCCACAATCCAGCTCCCGGGAAGGGATCATGTCATACATTTTTGTCTTAGTCTGGACTCGAGATGCAAGAAACAGAATCCAATACAAATGAGGTCAGGTTTAAAAGTGCCTTATTGGAAGCTTATAGGAACAGCTTGTGGAAACTAGAACAGGAGTTGCAGGCAGGTGGTGAAGGGTAGGGCAGCCCGGTGTGCTGCAGTCCATAGGGTCACAAAGAGTGGACACAACTTAGCAAGACAACAACAACAATTACCTGGGGCCTGCTCTAGCTCAGATATGAACGAAGCAGAAGAGCATGCCCTGGGATATTTCTGGTTTACAGCAGTTTGGGAAAGCAAAATAATTTATTTCCAACATTGGGAAAGGAATACATCAAGGCTGTATATTGTCACCCAGCTTATTTAACTTCTATGCAAGTACATCATGTGAACTGCCAGAAGGGATGAAGAACAAGCTGGAATCAAGACTGCCAGGAGAAATATCAATAACCTCAGATATGCAGATGACACCACCCTTATGGCAGAAAGTGAAGAGGGACCAAAGAGCCTCTTGACGAAAGTGAAAGAGGAGAGTGAAAAAGTTGGCTTAAAGGTCAACATTCAGAAAACTAAGATCATGGCATCCGGTCCCATCACTTCATGGGAAATAGATGGGGAAACAATAGAAACAGTGACAGACTTTATTTTCTTGGGCTCCAAAATCACTGCAGCTGGTGACTGCAGCCATGAAATTAAGAGACGCTTGCTCCTTAGAAGAAAAGTTATGACCAACCTAGAGGGCAGAGACATTATTTTGCTGACAAAGGTCCATCTAGTCAAAGATGTGGTTTTTCCAGTAGTCATGTATGGATGTGAGAGCTGGACCATAAAGAAAGCTGAGCGCTGAAGAAGTGATGGTTTTGAACTGTGGTGTTGGAGAAGACTCAAGAGTCCCTTGGACTGCAAGGAGATCAAACCAGTCCATCCTAAAGGAAATCAGTCCTGACTATTCATTGGAAGGACTGATGCGGAAGCTCCAATACTTTGGCCACCTGATGTGAAGAACTGGCTCATTTGAAAAGACCCTGATGCTGCAAAAGATGGAAGGCAGGAGGAGGAGGAGGAGACGACAATGAGATGGTTGGATGGCATCACCAACTCAATGGACATGAGTTGAGAAAGCTTCAGGAGTTGGTGCTAGACAGGGAAGCCTGGCGTGCTGCAGTCCATGGGGTCACAAACAGACACGAGGGAGCGACTGAACTGGAGTAATTTATGGGACTAAGGGAGAGAGGCAGGGACTTGATGCTGATGTTTTGGCATATGCCAGTGTTTCCTAAAGCTTGGGCCAACTAATATTCCTTTAACCTGAAATGTTTTTTCTTGCCTGTCCCTTTAAATAGCCCACATCCTCCACCCAGCCTTTTCCTGAAGGACTGTTGGGGTGGGACAACTCTTTACTGAGCCCTTTGTCCTGTGCAGAGGTGCTGGATATTTAGTGTCTCCTGCCCAGTAAATGCCAGTGACATCTCCTTAGCTATGTGTTATTACAACCTAAAATACATCCAGGCATTTCCAAATGCCCCCACTTACATGATAATACAGGTGCAGCATCCCTGTCCAACATGGCATCAGTGTCTGAGTTCAAATTCCCAGAAGAGAAACTGATCTGAAACTGAACTGAACTGAAACTCTGCAGCCACTGAATTGGACCCTGGTCCATCCAGCCATGACTGGAGGTGTGAACGGTCAATCACAATCACAGGATACACCCCAGGCTGCCAAGACCGACCCCCTCCACAGAAGCTAAGGGCAGGGATAACTTCCAGAGAGGGGACTGCGACAATCAGCCTGTTGACTTGGCTAAGGGTGGGGGCAGTGAAAGGCGTTCTCGGGGATAATTACATTTGCTCAAGAGACCCCAGTGACACTGCTCAGTATCTTGTCATGCTTTTTGGAATCAATGCCTACAAGGTCATCTCTTTTCCCGTCTCTGAAAGCAAACCTCACCCCCACCCTGTAACTCCTGCATTTCCACCTTCCCTCATCTTGTACTTGTCTATGCCTCCTCCAGCCTTGCATGTCCACAAACATGTGATATCAGCAGCTCTGGCTTCTCTTGCATACAGACAACATATCATTAATTTGCGGAAACTTGAATGAGCTATTTCATAGTCGTAAGGATGCAGGAAAAATGCCTAATTTACCCTCAATTAATACACTTTTGGCGTATGCATTTGCCTTGCACAGCTGTTCACTATTTGCAGAGGCCATCACGATGCTCAGAAGATAATCAGAGAAACTACTTAAGAATAACATGCTGCCTTTAAAAAAAAAAAAAAAACACCAATGCCCATACTGAATGGTAATGAGCTCAGGCAGGAACCCAGCTGAGACCTCCATGGCCAACCCACCCAGCTGGTATATTTCCATTTTATACGAACCTTTTTACAATGTTATAAATTTCACATTTTTACAGTAACAGGTCTTAATCATCATGAAAACCATCTCTACATGTATCTTTGGTAAACGGAATTCAAATTTCCGCGTGACCTGGAAATGCTTAATTATTCATAGCTTCTCTAGGGCCTTCTGGCTTCTTCTGACCCTGCTGATGATTTCATCATTGTTTATGCATATAAAAACCACAATTTAGGCTCATGCACCAAAAGTAAGCCTATAAGGCATTTTTCAGTCCATTTTTGCTGCTTGTATATATTCTCAAAGGTAGAGGAGTGGGGGTTTGAAAAGCAGCAAATGTAAGGCTTGAGTTTGTAAATCCCTTTCTCACACCAAGTTTTTTTTTTTTTTATAATCAACACAAAATAGTACAAAATCTTGGAGATATAATTTGTAAACCCAGCATATTTTAAACACTGCTATATCCCTTGATACACTCTAGAGAATTCATTTGAAACACACAGTCACAGGGTCTGACCCATAATTTTTAGTTGTTTCACTTAGTATTTGGCTCTTACATCGGCTTTTCCATCTAGAATCTTTCTTAGAGATTGTTTTAACCTCAGTCATTGGAAGTTTTGAACCCAATCTTCCTATATTTGCTTACTTTTTAGGTCACAAAGCTTTTTGGAACAGAGTCAAATTTCTAAGAGCCAAGCAAGCATTTGACTGAAAAATTATCTTTGAGCCATTTAGTAGCGACTTAGGAGCATTTGTCTGCTACTCTATGGGAATTCTTCTGAGTGGTTCATTCATTCGTATTTTATCAGTTCTGTATGTTTGGGATAAAGAACATGAAGTAGGGGATATGGTCACAAGACAGTAAATTTAACAAGTTGTTTTTGATTTCACTATAAAATGTAAGTTTGTGCAGCCTTGAAAACCTCCTTTGCATGAAATGAAGGCATTGATTCTATCATTGTTACCTGCTGGAGGGGATCAACAAATCCGTGGTAAACGCTGACCTAACGGGCTCTGCATCCTCACCTCCTTCCACCTTGAACCCGGGGCCCTGAGAAGCTAGGAGTGTGTTGGTTGAGGCTTATAAAACTTTCTCTCACACCAGGTGTGTGTGTGGTTGATGGCACAATAGGGCGATAGGGGAAAAAAAAAAAAAGCACTAGGTTTCCATGGGAACAAATGAACACGAAGAACCTGGACACACCTGTAAAGGATCTGACACATCCTGCCTGGGTGTTTGACAAAGGTCTCTTGTCCTCACAGAATTGGGACCCAGGAGATGCTGGGTCTGTCTTTTGAACGAATATAAGAACTTCCTAACTGATCTTGCCCACTTCAGCCTCACAACATGGTCCCTGGTTTATTCTTCTCAAATGTAAACGTGACTCTGTCATATCCTTTTTGAAACTCTTCAAAGTTTCCCTATGGCTTGCAGGGAAAATATACAAATAAGTTGGCAAGATCTCCAAAGCCAGGATCCTCTGGCCCCAGCCATCCCTCGGGTCCTGCCTAAAGCACTTCCTATTAGCCTTGTCCATTCCAGCCCTGCAGAGCAGCAAGGAGCCCTTGCAATGAGTTGGTTTCCTTTCACGGATATGTATCTGTCTAAAGGGACTCTCCCTTTACCTGCCCTGGTGACCCCTGCTCTTATTGTTGTTTAGTCACTGAGACACGTCTGACTCTTTGAGACCCCCATGGACTGTAGCCCACTAGGCTCCTCTGTCCGTGGGATTTCCCAGGCAAGAATACTGGAGTGGGTTGCCATTTCCTTCTCTAGGGGATCTTCTTGACCCAGGGATCAAACCTGCGTCTCCTGCATTGGCAGGCAGATTCTTTACTGTTGAGCTACCGTGGAAGCCCCAGTAAACCCCTAGCAAACTTGTGGGCTTCCCTGGCGGCTCAGATGGTAAAGAATCCATGTGTAAGCCAAATAAAAAAATACTAAAAAAAAAAAAAAAGAAAGAAAGAAAAACCTTCCACTTCTGTGAGTCACAAACTATTCCCAAGAGTGTGTTTCTGTTCTCAGACCAGTGTTTCGACAATCAGACGGTACTCATACCATTCTGCAGAAGGCAGGATCAGTCTCCTGGTATCATTGGTCAGCCCCGCCCCCGCCCAGAGCCACGCCCAGGCTGCCTTGCTCGAGCAGCAGAGATCTGGACAGAAGATTGGACAGACAAGAGAAGACTCCAGAGATGGGCTGGAAAGAAACCTCTCCCAATTTCCCAGGGATTTTCCAGCAGCCGAATTAGTGCATTATATTCCTCTGCACTGAATACCAGGACTGAGGCTAAGCATCGTGCAAAACCCACCCCGTAGGGGGTAAAAAAGCAGATCTTCCCCAGCCTCCAGGATAACTCTTTCACACTCCTAGTTGTCTGGATTTTTGCAAAATGGACCTCAGAATTGTAACAGTCCAAATGATCAGAGCTGACGAATCGCTAATGACTGCAGGATTTTGTTTTTAAATATGTGAGCTGTGTAGGGAAGGGAAAGTCATTGTGCAGGGTGCAGCATTTGAAGCACAAACGTGATCTGGGGAAGAGTTATGTCCGTGGCAACCCCCACATGACTCCCCTTTGGGGCGCTGCCAAAGTTCCCATAAAACCCTCCTTTTTTTCTGGTGTCTGCACCCTGCGCTCTCGTGTAATCAATTTAAGAGGCTTTTATGAGATGCCAGAGGACGTTACTTAAAGCATTTCCATTTATGTTGCCTTACTTTATGTTTTTATTACATAGAATTTGAATTGAATCCATTTGGCAACGTTTTACAGTTGGGGGTGGGGAGCAGGTGGGGTCCATCAGGAAAAGAGGAATTTGTCATGAGGGGAAAGTGCTACTGGTCAGGCTCCCGAGGAGGAAGCAGAAGTGAAGATGCCTTGGGTGGGAGCACCGCTCTGCCCCTCAACTTGATCCGATATGGACAGCTCCTTAAGCATCACTAGGCTTCCCTCCTTCCTATTAATACGACCGGTGGTAATCTTTCCAAAGGCTCTCTCTGCCCACCACTGTTCTGTTCACCCCCTCCAGTGACATCACATCGGCTTCAAAATAAAGCCCGTTGCACAGCATGACGGTTTCCATCACCTATGAACCGCTCTCAACCCAATGTGACCTCCGGTCTTTCCTTTTTGTGTTCCTCACTCTGCAGCTCTGCATGCATTGCTTTTTATTGGTCTTTCCCACTCACCAGCCTCTAGTTCTTCCCTGAGGGTCAAGGTCCAGACACAGCGTCCTCTCAGCCTCAACCTTTCCCATAATCCTTCTGGAAGGAAGTGCTGGTGCCTGTTCTGAAAGCCCATGGCATTTTATTTGTACATCTTCATGACAGTTGTCACTTTTTTCTTGATTTGTGCATGCATCTTTTAATTAAGTCCAGAGCGAGATACCCGAACGTTTCATCTTTGACTCCTGCTTAGCACCTAGTGCCATAAACTGACACCAGTTGTTGCTGTTCAGTCACTAAGTCACGTCTCACTCTTTGTGACCCCATGGACTGCAGCACACCAGGCTTCCCTGTCCCTCATCATCTCCCAGAGTTTGCTCAAACCCGTGTCTATTGTATCACTGATGCCATCCAACCATCTCATCCTTTGTCGCCTCCTTCTCCTTCTGCCCTCAATCTTTCCCAGCATCAAGATTTTTTTCCAGTGAGTCGGCTCTTCACATCAGGTGGCAAAGGATTGAAGCTTCAGCTTCAGCATCAGTCCTTCCAGTGAATATTCAGGGCTGAACATCAGAGGGACCCAATAAATACTTGCTGAATGGCTGGGTAGATACTGGCCCCAGTAAGCAAGTTCAGAATTAAGATGCATCCACCCCTTACCTGTAAATGGGCCTTAAATGCTTTAGAGGCTGCTCCCAGAATCACAGCTGCTCACACACCCACCCAACAGCAGTCCTGGCAACCACACAGATCAGCCTCAGGTTACCATTGCTTCAGACCTGCACCAGTCCAGGGCCAAGGGCCAGGCTGACTTGCTCTGACGTCAGAGATCTGCACTCCTATGGCATCTTGTGGAAATGGACTGAGTTACTGACTACCAGGACTGGTTCATCTGGCTGCAGTAAAGAAGATCCTGTGTGTGTGTGTGTGTGTGTGTGTGTGTGTGTGTGTGTGTCTCCATTCTGTCCAACTCTTTATGACCCCATGGCTCTAGCCCTCCAGGCTCCTCTGTCCATGGGATTCTCCAGGTAAGAATACTGGAGTAGGTTTCTAGTTCCTTCTCTAGGGGATCTTCCCAACCCAGGGATCAAACTCAGGTCTCCCACATTGCAGGCAGATTCTTTACCATCTGAGTCACCACGGAAGCCCAACTTAGGTATGAAAATGGGGCTCATCTTGAGGACCCAGATGGAGCTCTAATCAGGCCAAGCCCCTTGTGGACACACCTGGAGTTTGGATCTGCGAACCTTCATTCTGGTGCCCGACCTCGCTCAGACGTGGCCACACACCTCAGCTCTGATTCTGCTGGGCCATGAGCAGGCCATCCGTCTAGGTGAGGTCTCCCCATGCCCGACTCCACTGTACAGCCTTTGATTTGAAGCTCTTGCAACCAGCCAGCAAATGTGTTGTCTCCATTTTAGTTTGGATTTCTGAGTAAAGAAATTTGGGACTTCCCCGGCAGCCCAGCGGTTAAGAATCTGCCTGCCAAGGCAGGGGACATAGGTTCGATCCCTGGTCCAGGAAGAGTCCCCATGCCAGGAGGCAATGAAGCCCATGTGCTGGAGCTACTAAAGCCATCATGCCCTAGAAGCTGAGCTCTGCAACAAGAGAAGTCACCGCAATAAGAAGCCCGTGCCCCCCACTTGCTGCAACTAGAGAAAGTCCACGAGCAGCAACAAAGACCTGGCACAGCCAAAAATAAATAAATACATAATTTTTTTCAAAAAAAGAAATTTGATTGGTATAGTGCATCTCTGTTTGGAGAAGGAAATGGCAACCCACTCCAGTGTTCTTGCCTGGAGAATCCCAGGGACGGGGGAGCCTGGTGGGCTGCTGTCTATGGGGTTGCACAGAGTCGGACACGACTGAAGTGACTTAGCAGCAGTGCATCTCTATAAGCCAAACGATGTGGCCCTTAGGTCAGGTGCCTTCTGTGGAGTCTAGTCCCCAGAGGCTGGGGTGCAGAGACTCGTGTGTATCCAGGGGACTGTGCAGTGGAAGCTGCTGCTCAGGTGGCAAGGTCATATACCCGTGGAGGATGGATGCCCGCCCCCCACGGTGACCCTGTGGCTATGGGAGCGTGAAGTAGGAAGGACTCTGCTCCCTGTCTGAACAGCAAGAGAAACACAATAATCAGAGGATGTGACAGCGAATCCACCCAGCTGTCCAGGCTCTGGTGCACTGAAGGGAGAGGTGGGAGAGTGGTATGGGGAGAATGAAACCACCACAAGTGATCCCAGACTTGTTAGGAAACAAAGACTAAAAACACACACCAGGGAGAAGAAGAAGAAAATGAAGTCAGCACTATAATTAGCAGTGGAAGCCTGGAGCTGGTCTTTCTGTACTGAGTGATAAACTCCATGCCTTATTTAGAACCTTAAATAGAGCTCGTTTGGGCCTCCTGTATTTTAGACTCATATTCTACTCTGGGTCCTCATTTTTAAAGCATTTGAGGCTTGCCACGGGATATTTAAAAAGAAAAAGAAATCATAAGCCATTGCCCGATGAATGCCTAAGACACAGCCGTTTCTGATGTTCACTGAGCGCTTTGCCTCTCGAGGCGGCTGATGCTTGTTCAATTTTCATCTAACAAGCTCTCCCTTCTCAAGTCTCTGGTACTTTATAATCACAGGTGGAGAGCCGTGATTAGCTGTTCAATCTGGTGACCACAAGCACCAGTTATTTCTTTCAGCAGATTCAGGCAATCACTCTGAGGTCCCTCTGAGAAGAATCTGATTTCAGGGCACTACTGGTCATGGCTGCCCTGTTGCTCTCCCTGCTGCTGGTGCCCTCCCTGCCTCTGGTGCTTCTTTCTCTTTCTTCCTTCGGGAATCCTTTGGCTGACCCAGCACTGATCCTAAGAGCCAACATCTACTGAATGCTTACTACACACCAGGCGTGCTTGTAAGCGTGTCCCATAATCACCTCACTGAATCTTTGTGACGGCCCTACGGGCAGGTACCATCACATCTCTGATTTACAGAGATATTTTCAATGCTCTCCTTCCAGTCTGGGCTGGGGATAAAGTCGGGGTGAGAAGGAAGCAGGGCATAGGAGAGAGAAGGCAGGGCACAAGCCACCCAAACCCGACTTGATAAAACGTACTAGGCTGTGATGTAAAGCGCATGACCCAACCTCTCTATGCCTCCGTTTCCTCGCAAGCAAAAGGAGAATAAGGATTCACTCACCCCTGGAACAGACAGATGGTTCTGTTACTGGTAGCTGTTTTCAGCATCCTCAGGCTTCTCAGGTGACTCAGTGGTAAAGAATCCACCTGCCAATGCAGGAGACGCAAGAGATGCAGGTTCAATCCTGCAGGGTCAGAAAGATCCCCTGGAGTAGGAATTGGCTACCCACTCCAGTATTTCTAGCCTGGAAAAAGTCCATGGACAGAGGAGCCTGGAGGGCTATAGTCCATGGGGTCGCAAAGAGTGGGACACGACTGATCAACTAATCACACCTAAGTATCCTACCAAGTCACGCTTGACCCTATTTGCAGCCCCTCCCAGAAGGGCCTTGCCTCCCAGAGTCCTAGGAAGCAAGCTGAACGCTTCATTCCCAAAGAGGTGCACTAGACGGAAGCTTCCCAGGCATGGCATTTCTGGATCTACCACATGGTGATAAAATAGGCCGTGGCACATAATGTTAGTGTATTTAACTGGCACAGCAACTTCTAAGAGGTGATTTTCTCTTCATTTGGCAAGGCAAGTTACCCCATCTCACCACGCTGAGTTGCAATGAAAAGAAGAAAGGTTCCTGATGGGACCTGCATTTTAAAAAAAATTTATACTGGAGTATAGCTGGTCAACGATGTTGTGATAGTTTCTGGTTGGACAGCAAAGTGATTCAGTTATACATATACATGCATCTATTCTTTTTCAAATTCTTTTCTCATTTAGGTTGGTAGATAATATTAAGCAGCCTTCTCTGTGCAATACAGTGGGTCCTTGGGACCTGTGTTTAATCAGAAGGACCCCTGTGGGTTTTTCTTTTTCAATCAAGCAGACCTGCTGCCTCCTGTTCCCAACCCCGGGCACATCTGCAGTGGTGGGAAACCCAGACCTCCTGGGTTTCTTCTGCCGTGTGGCTAGGACTCCATTTCCCATCCCCCACCATCACCCCCACACCACACACAGAAAAAGACAGGGGAGAGACAAACATCCTTTGTGTAGCCTGAAAGAATTAAACTTAGGGGCCAATCCTGCTTCAGCACCAAGACGACAGAAATACGGAAAGATTCAGCTCAGCTCCGTTCAGTCGCTCAGTTGTGTCCGACTCTTTGCGACCCCAAGAATCGCAGCACGACAGACCTCCCTGTCTATCACCAATTCCCAGAGTTCACTCAAATTCATGTCCATCGAGTCGGTGATGCCATCCAGCCATCTTATCCTCTGTCGTCCCCTTCTCCTCCTGCCCCTAATCCCTCCCAACATCAGAGTCTTTTCCAATGAGTCAACTCTTCGCATGAGGTGGCCAAAGGACTGGAGTTTCAGCTTTAGCATCATTCCTTCCAAAGAACACCCAGGGCTGATCTCCTTCAGAATGGACTGCTTGGATCTCCTTGCAGTCCAAGGGACTCTCAAGAGTCTTCTCCAACACCACACTTCAAAAGCATCAATTCTTCAGCGCTCAGCTTTCTTCACAGTCCAACTCTTACATCCATACGTGACTACTGGAAAAACCATAGCCTTGACTAGACGGACCTTTGTTGGCAAAGTAATGTCTCTGCTTTTGAATATGCTGTCTAGGTTGATCATAACTTTCCTTCCAAGGAGTAAGCGTCTTTTAATTTCATGGCTGCAGTCACCATCTGCAGTGATTTTGGAGCCCTAAAAAATAAAGTCTGACACTGTTTCCACTGTTTCCCCATCTATTTGCCATGAAGTGATTAGGGGGTGTTTATTCTGTCCACCGATCTTTAACTTCATGTCCTTTCTACTTGCTTTCTTGGGGAAAGTTCTACATTCTCCCCCTCCACCCCACAGACAGATGTCTTGAGATGTCTCTTGTGTCCCCCTCTTTATTTTCAGTTTTACACTTAAAAAAAAATTTTTTTTTCACCTTGTCACTCCCTGGGGTTGGCATTAAGACTACAGCCTCAGTGATCACCTCAGCAGCCTTAAAATGTACACTTCAGGGCTTCCCTAGTGGTTCAGTGGTGAAGAATCTGCGTTGCACTGTAGGAGATGAGGGTTCAGTCCCTGGTCTGGGAAGATCCCATGTGCTGTGCACCACAACTATTGAGCCTGTGCTCTAGAGCCCGGGAGCTGCAACTACAGGCCCATATGCTACAACTACTGAAGCCCTGGCGCCCTAGGGCCTCAGCTCCACAGC
Source organism: Bos indicus x Bos taurus (assembly GCF_003369695.1). NCBI lineage: Eukaryota > Metazoa > Chordata > Mammalia > Artiodactyla > Bovidae > Bos > Bos indicus x Bos taurus. Next base: position 15,775,451 of record NC_040087.1, on the reverse strand, counting down.
AAGAGGAGCCGCCGCAATGAGAAGCCTGCACACCGCAGCTAGAGCGTAGCCCCGCTCGATGCAACTAGAGAAAACCCACACACAGCAACAAAGACCCAGCACAGCCAAAGGGAAATAAATCCTTTTTTTTTTTTAAATATACACCTGAATTCTTCCAACCCTCACCTGCCCTCTGCCGTGGGGTTCATCTCCTTCCAGTCAGGGTTGGAAACGAGGAGCTCTGCTGATGGGAAGGTGAGAGCAGGATGCTTGAGCCTCTGAAGTCCCTCTGTAGTCTGTATGCAGAGTGAGGCTTGGCTGAGCTGAGTGTTTAGACAGCTGAACGCTCTTGAAACAAAAACCTGAACAGGTACTTCCATCCCTGCAAAAGAATTCAGTTCTGTTCAGTCACTTAGTGGTGTCCGACTCTTTGCGGCCTCATGGACTGCAGCACACCAGGCTTCCCTGTCCATCACCAACTCCCGGAGTTTGCTCAAAGTCATGTCCATTGATTCAGTGATGCCATCCAACTATTTCACCCTCTGTTGTCCCCTTCTCCTGCCTTCAATCTTTCCCAGCATCAGGGTCTTTTCTAATGAGTCAATTCTTCATATCAGGTGGCCAAAGTATTGGAGTTTCAGCTTCAGCATCAGTCCTTGCAATGAGTATTCAGGACTGATTTCCTTTTAGGACAGATTGGTTGGATCTCCTTGCAGTCCAAGGGACTCTCAAGAGTCTTCTCCAACACCACAGTTCAAAAGCATCAAAGCTTCAGCACTCAGCTTTCTTTATAGTCCAACTCTCATATCCATACATGACTACTGGAAAAACCACAGCTTTGACTAGACAGACCTTTGCAAAAGAATTAAACTTCATCAAATTCCCATTGCTTTTATTCTCAATAGAGATCTCAGGTGATAAAGAATCTGCCTGCAATGCAGGAGACCGGGGTTTGATCCTTGGGTTGGGAAGATCCTTTGGAGAAGGGAAGGGCAACCCACTCCAGTATTCTTGTCTGGAGAACCCCATGGACAGAGGAGCCTGCTGGGCTACAGTCCATGAGGTTGCAAAGAGTCAGACACAACTGAGCGACTAACACACTACTAGGGGTTTTGCCCTGGGCATTTCAGGCTGAGGCTAGGTCCATTTCAGACATAATTTCCTCAAAAATAGGAGACCTTCAGCCAATCAAATTAGGGTTGATTCACCTGACCCTTCCCAACCAAAGCACAATTACTAAGTGACCCATGACAATGGCTTTGGATTATTTCTACAGTAAGGAAGGAAAAGCATCAGCCTCCCATCTTAGCATCTTTGACTTCATCATTCAATAAATAGAGAGCAGCAGCTATATGCCGGGCACTGGTGGCTCAGAGGGTAAAGAATCTGCCTACAGTGCAGGAGACCCTGGTTTGATCCCTGGGTCAAGAAGATCCCCTGGAGAAGGAAATGGCAACCCACTCCAGTATTCTTGCCTGGAAAATCCCATGGACAGAGGAGCCTGGTAGGCTACAGTCCACGTGGTTGCAAGAATGGGACATGGCTTAGCAACTAAATCACCACCCTTATGTGCCAGGCAGTGAGTGTGCTAGGGGAGAAAAGAGACCCCAGGAGGATTCTAGGAAAGAAAGAAATTACACTTCAGTTTCCATCCTCTGAGCTCAGAACCAATGGAGAGATACATTCAAGAATCTGACAGGAGAGGATTGAAAATGTCAGCTTTATTATTGGGAAAAGCCAGACTAGAGGATTTTTGGCTTAGGTGTGCAGTCTTTTACTACTTCTGACCACTATCCAACCCATCCCTGGAGAGTTGGCCTCCTGCCACCTCCTGCCTCCAGCAAAGGCGGAGCATGTGTGCCCAGGGAGCTCGCCCCAGGCTGTGGGAAGACAGGCAAACCAGTTCCTCCACGGGACCAGATCTGAAGGAGAAAGGAAGGTACCAGGACCAGGCCCTTCTCCAAGCTCACAGGTTCCACACAACAGTGACTCCCAAGGCTCCTGCCAGCTGGGCTGGTTGTGTGCATGCATGCTAAGTCGCTTCAGTCATGACCAACTCTTTGTGACCCTATGGACTGTAGCCTGCCAGGCTCCTCTGTCCAGAGGATTGCTCATTGTTTTACAGAGCAGGGGGTCTTCAGGGTAAGGTCAGAAGGATAAGCAGGGCCTCTGCCAACTGGGCTGGTTGCAGAGGACTTGACTGTGCCAAGGCTCAGAGCATGATGTAAAGAGGGTGAGTGCAAGATGAAGATGAGCTACCAAGGAGGACTTCTTCCCACTGGCTGTCTAAGAACCAGCTTCCTCTGCCTCCATGGCTTTTGCATTCAAGGAATAAGGAATTGAGCACAGGACGCAGGAGGCAGATGCTCCACAGAGCAAAGACAGGTTTGCTTGTGTGTCTGTGACAGCACTTGGCACGCGCGGGTGCTCCGCAAGTGTTTGTTCTTGGAACTCACATCACCTCCCTCTGGCTGCTTTCTGCCCGCCTGGAGCAGGACGCTTTTCCTCTGGGCCCATTTCTTTTAACTGCAGAGACCCGAGTCAGAGTCACCTTCTCACTTCCCTGAGCCTGTGTTGTGAACATTCCAGAAGTGATGTTTGCACAAGCCTGATGCTCTCAGACGCCCAGCTCTCTGTAAACACAGTTTTATTATTAGAAGACAATGAATTTTTAAAATGCCAATTCTGGCCTTTTCACTGTGACAGAGTGCAACTCAAGTTTCCAGGCACTTTGTTCTTTCTTCCTCAGAAACCTTGCAGGTCTCAGCTCTGGGCTGAGGACATGACTCTTGCCAGGGTCAAGGCCTCTGATGCTCAGGGGAGCCAGGGAGGCCCCATGAGTGATGGAGCCTGCCCAGCTGAAGCACAGCAACCCTAGGAAGGCCCAGTGGTATAGGTCCAGCAATAGCTTGTCAACATTTTTCAGCCTTGTATTAGTTTTTCCTTTAATGTTTCCAATTGGAGGACTTGTCTTAATGAAAGTTGATGCCCTATGGCACCGACTCAGCCAAACAGGATCGGAGGTACACAGAGCAGAGCCCGTGATGTCACACCAGTTCATATCCTGATTCCATCACTTATTGCTGTCTGATTTTGGCAAATCATTTCATCTTTCTGAACCTCATCTGCAAAAAAGGAACATTTAGGGCCTCCCCAGTGGTCCAGTGGCTGAGAGTCCACACTCCCAACGCAGGCGGCCTGGGTTCCACCCCTGGTCAGGGAACCTGGTCCCACATCCCTCAACTAAGGAGTCTGTATGCAACTAAAGATCCCGTATGCCGCAACTAAGACCCAATGCATGCCTGCTAAGTCGCTTCAGTCATGTCCGACTCTCTGCGATCCTATGGACTGCAGCCTACCAGGCTCCTCTGTCCATGGGATTCTCCAGGCAAGAATACTAGAGTGGGTTGCCATGCCCTCCTCCAGGGGATCTTCCTGACCCAGGGATCAAACCTGCTTCTCTTATATCTCCTGCCTTAGCAGACAGGTTCTCTACCACTAACACCACCTGGGAAGCCTAACTAAGACCTCGTGCAGCTAAATAAATATAAATAGGCATTTTAAAAAGAAAGAAAGAAAGAAGTGTTCATAATCCCTGTTTCAAAGGATGACTGTGAAACATACTACAGGTCAAGCCCAGGGCACTCTCTCCAGCAGAGCAAAATTCCAGAGAGGAGGTTCCCTGCCCCTTAATGCCTCCTGCTGCCAGCGGAGAACCCAGGGGAAATGGAGAGTCAAGTGGGCATCTCTTGGGGAGAGAATCAGAATCAGCCAGCATTGGGGGTACTTCCTTAATTCCCCTGGGTTGCTGATCTAACTGGGAAACAATCTGCCACTCACCCAATTGGCCTCCTTTACTGATGGAAACATAAGCTTGCAGGGCAGAGTCTGGGGCATGGAGTTCTCTTAAGCCCTTGGCACTTGCCCTCAGCCCTGTCAGGCAGAAAGCGACTCCTTCTCTTGGATGAAGTCTATCTCCCTCCTCCTCCTGGGCTTATACCAGAGAGTTCCATGTGACCCTCCCACAGCATTTAGTATTTATCTTACCCCATTTCTCACTGTCTGTGGGCAGGTCTCTTCCCTTGTTGGGACACAAGCCGCCGGGTAGGTTGGACAGTGGGCTGCGTCTCCATCTCATTCATCCTTGTATCTCCTCTTCCTCCACCAGCTTGCCCAGTGGCTGCCAAGCAGTGCTAAAACAAGACAAGACAAGGCTACTCTGTTAATTCAGGACTGAACCAAGAACACCACAGAGCCACAGGGCCCAACTTCCCCGCTAATTTCATCCTAGCCTTTGGCCTTTGATGGTTTCCATGTCCTTTTCTACTTTAAAGTTCTCAGTGACATCAATAATTGACTCCACACCAGACTGTGGTCTCTTTTCCCCTTTGCAGATTCTCTGGGGCCTGAATGTGAAACTTTGGAACTCATAGACTGTGAGGAATAGCAACCAGGTCTTTAAAAAAATTATTTTTAATTGAGACCAAATTCACATAACATAAAATGAGCCACTTAAAGCACAATTCGGTGGCATTTTGTACATTCACACTGTTGTGTAACCACCACCTCTATCTAGTTCTAAAATATTTTCATCATCTGAAAGGAAATCCTGAACTCATCAAGCAGTCACACTCTGTACCCCCTCCCCAGCCCCCAGCAGCAACCAATCTGCATTCCATCTCTATAGTAGACTTACCTATTCTGGATATTTCATTTAAATGCAGCCTTTTGTTTCTGGCTTCTTTCATTTAGCATAAAGTTTTCAAGGTTCATCCATGTTGTAGCAGGTATCAGCCCTTTATTTCTTTTTATAGCTGAGAAGTGTTCTATTATATACACCACATTTTGTTTATCCATCCATTTTGTTTATCCATCCATTAATAAATTTGAACATCCATCCAAATAATGTTTTCAACATTATTTTCAATGTTTCAACTAAACATTCTTTCAATGTTTAGTCTGTTTAATTGTTTTGGCTATGATGACTAACACTGCTATGAATATTTGTGGGGAACTGGGTCTTTTAAGCCATTGTATTCTCAGTGCAATGGCGCTGCCATAAATATTTATTAAATAAGTGGATGGATGTTCAAACATGGTTGTGAAAAAAAATATGCCAATGTAACAGAACTTAAGGTAGAGGCTCTAAGGGTTCTGTTACCTCACCTCCAGCTCCAAGAAAAACAGCTCACACTGTTCAGTGCTTGACAAATGGATGCTGACAGTGATGACAAGACAGGCAGTAACTGAAGAGCAAGCTGAGGATGCTGGCTGTTCTAGAACTGTCCTGGTAGCAGCTCTGGGTTTCATGGACTCGTAGATGAATTCATGATGGCAAAGTGAACAACTGATTTAAAGACAATTGGCCAGTGTTTCAGATGTTCTTCAGCTCCTACAGAAATCCAGAGAAAGAAAGCAAACGCTCTGAGATTAGGTAAAAACTTTGCCCCGGCCCATGTCTGCGCCAAGGAGCAGTGGTAGCACTGTCTCGAGAGTGGACGGTGACACCCCAGGACTCTAGAGTGACATGGGGACAGCCCTGGAGTGGGATGGCGGGCTGGAGCCGCCTGCTTTTAGGGCGGGCAGCAAGCTGACCGTAAGCCCAAGAGAAAAGGCCGTGAAGAGGATGCTGCCAGGCCTGGGAGGAGAGTCACGTGGCTGCACGTCAAAGAGCCACCAAATTGTGGGAAGAAAAACCAGTCATATGTGGGCCTTGACAGTGACACCTCAACAAATTGTTAGTAACTATTTTCAAGGTGTTTATGTGAACATAAAGTGTCCTGAGTTACGGCACACTGGGAAGAATAATGAATTTACAGTTTTGCTGTTAGGGTGCTACTTCCCAACTGTGTGGTAGGGAGAGCTTGAAATAACCAATGATCCCACATGCACTCATTCATACATTCTTTCCTTCACTCCTTCATGCATTCAGCAAACGTTTATGGCATAACGTCCTCCTACAGGGCACTGTGCTCGGCACCGCAGGATGACTGACAGGAGCTCATCGTTGACGCAGAGATGCGATTCAGTCTTAAAGCTTGGAGAGGGGTTTACCAGGTTTCCTCGGTGGCTCCGCAGTAAAGAATCTGTGTGCAATGCAGGAGATGGAGGAGATGCAAGTTCGATCCCTGAGTTGGGAAGATCCCCTGGAGGAGGGTATGGCAACCCACTCCAGTATTCTTGCCTGGAGAATCCCATGGACAGAAGAGCCTGGCAGGCTATGGTCCAGAGGGTCGCACAGAGTTGGACACACCTGAAGTGACTTAGCACGCCTGTAGGAATTTACCAGATGGGCACAGAATAGGGAGGGGAAGGCATAGGCCTGCAAATCAAACTTTGAGGAAGATGAAAAAATGTGTCCCAGGGACAAGGTTTTTTTCAAGCTCAGATAATGCAGTTATCAATTTGAAAATCTTTGGAATGAGCTATCATTGGACAATAGCTAAAGGAAGTGATTTTGGAGTAAAATATCTTTTTTACTCATAATTTATCAGACAGTAGTTACCTGCCAATGTTCAAAAAGAAACTGAAGTGATTGACCATAAAAATTCCTTATTCTCAATGTGAGAGAAAGACCCACTACATGAGGTCGGAGCAGATGCTATTGGGGGTATCTCCATGGTCCTGGGGGTTCCTGCAGGCAGCCACCTCCCCCTGCCATGGCCACGGGTCTGCCTGAGGGCTTTCCTGCCTGAGGCAATGGACATGCTGGGAGGCAATGCCCCAGCAGCCCGAGGCCCTACAGAGGAGGTTACAGCAAACACACCCAAAGCTCCTCCAGCAGGATATTCTGCATGGTCCTTTGGGGCCCCCAGCAGGATTAGGCCCCATCTGCCCCCAAGAGCGTCCCGCTCATTCACGTCCTCTGTCTGCCTCCCTTCCCTTTCTCACTTCTCCACCTGCTTCAGCGCTTCCTGCGATCACCTCCCAAAGAAACTAAATATTTGCATTCACAACTTTGTCTCAGGGTCTGTTTCAGGAGGAACCCAACTGTTGCAGGTTGAACCATGCCTCCCCAAAAGACAGGCGGAAGCTTTAGCCTTCCCTCCCCCACCTGTGGGGCTACCCTGATAGCTCAGTTGGTAAAGAATCCACCTGCAATGCAGGAGACCTGGGTTTGCTCCCTGGGTTGGGAAGATCCCCTGGAGAAGGGAAAGGCTACCCACTCTAGTATTCGGGCCTGGAGAATTCCATGGACTATATAATCCATGGGGTTGCAGAATTGGACACGACTGAGAGACTTTCATGGGAAATAGATGGGGAAACAGTGGAAACAGTGTCAGACTTTATTTTTTCTGGGCTCCAAAATCACTGCAGATGGTGACTGCAGCCATGAAATTAAAAGACACTTGAAGGAAAGTTTTGTCCAACCTAGATAGCATATTCAAAAGCAGAGACATTACCTTGCCAACAAAGGTTCGTCTAGTCAAGGCTATGGTTTTTCCTGTGGTCATGTATGGATGTGAGAGTTGGACTGTGAAGAAAGCTGAGTGCCAAAGACTTGATGCTTTTGAACTGTGGTGTTGGAGAAGACTCTTGAGAGTCCCTTGGACTGAAAGATCCAACCAGTCCATCCTAAAGGAGATCAGTCCTAGGTGTTCATTGGAAGGACTGATGCTAAAGCTGAAACTCCAGTACTCTGGCCACCTCTTGGGAAGAGTTGACTCATTGGAAAAGACTCTGATGCTGGGAGGCATTGGGGGCAGGAGGAGAAGGGGACGACAGAGGATGAGATGGCTGGATGGCATCACTGACTCGATGGACGTGAGTCTGGGTGAACTCTGGGAGCTGGTGATGGACAGGGAGGCCTGGCGTGCTGCGATTCATGGGGTCGCAAAGTCGGACACAACTGAGCGACTGATCTGATCTCATCTGATCTGAGCGACTTGCACTATCTACAACATTTCCAGATCTTTTCTACACACACCCACAAAACCCTACACTCATATGTAACTGAATTTTATAGCTTTTAAATACTAAAGTATGATGTTTGCCATCTTTAGAAAGATCATAGCACTAATTAAATATTGGCAGGGGAGTTCATATAACTGTAAAACTTGCTATGTCAGACTCTACAGTTCAAATCTCTGGATTGTTTACATTTCTATTCCATTTCCAAGGAAAGAATGAAAGAAGGAAAGGGGGGAGGGAGAGAGTGAGGGAGGCAGGGAAGGAGGAAGAAAGAAAGAGAGAGAGAGAAAAAGAAAGAAAAAAGAATCATTGATCTGTTTTGGAAATTATCTTAATCCTTTATCAAAACCCAATTCCAGGTTTCAAACTTTCAACTGTTTCTATCTTCTTTTATCCACCTTTATTGAGCCAGCTGCCTCTTCCTTAACTTGCATTCAGTCCTTTCCTGTTAGAAATAAATCTGCTTTTAAGTGTTTGACCTTGAGCCCTGAAGACGGAGGAAGGACGGAAGAAAATCAGCACAGCCTGATAAAGACGCTGTGAGCCTCCTCCTGAGGCTGGGGAGACTCTTCATACACATCTTTGGAACCTTGGAGTTTTCCTCCTGGTCGTTCATTCCCGGTCCAGAGTCATCAGATAGATAGCCCCAGAGCAAAACTCAGTGCGTGTCTGTGGCTGGAAGTGGCCACAGCAATTTGGAATCTCTTTTAAGGATTCCTTCCCGCCATTCTGCAGACAGGTGTTGCCATGGTAACTCTCAGGGGCATTTTCAACCAGAGACATTCGAACACGGGAAGACGGTTGGTTAAGAAAATCCATCTTGACAAATAGTTGGCGTTTTAATTTGAAGGCAGAGTCAGAAATTCTGCCTGCAGCTCTGAGTGACCCTATGTGCAGGAGAATGCAAGTGATCAAAGTAATCTGAAATGTCTGTAAATCAGACTCCCAGCTGGGAAGAGCATGGCCCGGAAGCCCTTACTGGGAGGTCTCTCCATAGGAGGCCCAGCTAGTGAGAGACTCTGTGAGTGCTGTTGAGAGCAGAAGTCAATGGTGGTGATTCCTCCTGGAAAGGGTGATGGGCGTGTTCTTCTTTTACTCTCTTACACACTTATTCACCGTCCCCATCATCCTCCTAGAATCTTCCTGCCTTTCTGGGTTCCATTTCTCTTAGGCCACAGACCATATTTGATTTGTAATTCGTTTGAACCTGGAGTTCAGTCCCACCTGTGTGACCTTGTTCCTTAACCTCTCTGAGCCACAGCATCCTCATCTGTTAAATGGAACTAGTAGGGTGGAGGATGCTTGTCAACAGCGAATGTGGTGACATCTGGACCTGGGTTAGCACAAAAGCAGCACAGTGTAGTTCAGTTCAGTCGCTCAGTCGTGTCAGACTCTTTGCAACCCCATGAATCGCAGCACGCCAGGCCTCCCTGTCCATCACCAGCTCCCGGAGTTCACCCAGACTCACGTCCATCGAGTCAGTGATGCCATCCAGCCATCTCATCCTCGGTCGTCCCCTTATCCTCCTGCCCCCAATGCCTCCTAGCATCAGAGTCTTTTCCAATGAGTCAACTCTTCGCATGAGGTGGCCAAAGGACTGGAGTTTCAGCTTCAGCATCATTCCCTCCAAAGAAATCCCAGGGCTGATCTCCTTCAGAATGGACTGCTTGGATCTCCTTGCAGTCCAAGGGACTCTCAAGAGTCTTCTCCAACACCACAGTTCAAAAGCATCAATTCTTCGGCGCTCAGCCTTCTTCACAGTCCAACTCTCACATCCATACATGACCACAGGAAAAACCATAGCCTTGACTAGACGAACCTTTGTTGGCAAGGTAATGTCTCTGCTTTTGAATATGCTATCTAGGTTGGTCATAACTTTCCTTCCAAGGAGTAAGCGTCTTTTAATTTCATGGCTGCAGTCACCATCTGCAGTGATTTTGGAGCCCAGAAAAATAAAGTCTGACACTGTTTCCACTGTTTCCCCATCTATTTCCCATGAAGTGATGGGACTGGATGCCATGATCTTCGTTTTCTGAATGTTGAGCTTTAAGCCAACTTTTTCACTCTCCACTTTCACTTTCATCAAGAGGCTTTTTAGTTCCTCTTCACTTTCTGCCATAAGGGTGGTGTCATCTGCATATCTGAGGTTATTGATATTTCTCCAGGCAATCTTGATTCCAGCTTGTGCTTCTTCCAGTCCAGCGTTTCTCATGATGTACTCTGCATATAAGTTAAATAAGCAGGGTGACAATATACAGCCTTGACGTACTCCTTTTCCTATTTGGAACCAGTCTGTTGTTCCATGTCCAGTTCTAACCGTTGCTTCCTGACCTGCATACAAATTTCTCAAGAGGCAGATCAGGTGGTCTGGTATTCCCATCTCTTTCAGAATTTTACACAGTTTATTGTGATCCACACAGTCAAAGGCTTTGGCATAGTCAATAAAGCAGAAGTAGATGTTTTTTTGGAAGTCACTTCCTTTTTCCATGATCCAGCGGATGTTGGCAATTTGATCTCTGGTTCCTCTGCCTTTTCTAAAACCAGCTTGAACATCTGGAAGTTCACGGTTCACATATTGCTGAAGCCTGGCTTGGAGAATTTTGAGCATTACTTTACTAGCGTGTGAGATGAGTGCAATTGTGCGATAGTTTGAGCATTCTTTGGCATTGCCTTTCTTTGGGATTGGAATGAAAACTGACCTTTTCCAGTCCTGTGGCCACTGCTGAGTTTTCCACATTTGCTGGCATATTAAGTGCAGCACTTTCACAGCATCATCTTTTAGGATTTGAAATAGCTCAACTGGAATTCCATCACCTCCACTAGCTTTGTTCGTAGTGATGCTTTCTAAGGCCCACTTGACTTCACATTCCAGGATGTCTGGCTCTAGGTAAGTGATCACACCATCGTGATTATCTGGGTCATGAAGATCTTTTTTGTACAGTTCTTCTGTGTATTCTTGCCACCTCTTCTTAATATCTTCTGCTTCTGTTAGGTCCATACCATTTCTGTCCTTTATTGTGCCCATCTTTGCATGAAATGTTCCCTTGGTATCTCTAATTTTCTTGAAGAGATCTCTAGTCTTTCCCATTCTGTTGTTTTCCTCTATTTCTTTGCATTGATCGCTGAAGAAGGCTTTCTTATCTCTTCTGGCTATTCTTTGGAACTCTGCATTCAGATGCTTATATCTTTCCTTTTCTCCTTTGCTTTTCACTTCTCTTCCTTTCACAGCTATTTGTAAGGCCTTCCCAGACAGCCATTTTGGTTTTTTGCATTTCTTTTCCATGGGGATGGTCTTGATCCCTGTCTCCTGTACAATGTCACGAACCTCAGTCCATAGTTCATCAGGCACTCTATCAAATCTAGGCCCTTAAATCTATTTTTCACCTCCACTGTATAATCATAAGGGATTTGATTTAGGTCATACCTGAATGATCTAGTGGTTTTCCCTACTTTCTTAATTTAAGTCTGAATTTGGCAATAAGGAGTTCGTGATCTGGGCCACAGTCAGCTCCTGGTCTTGTTTTTGCTGACTGTATAGAGCTTCTCCATCTTTGGCTGCAAAGAATATAATCAATCTGATTTCAGCACAGAGCTACCCAAAAAACATTGGTTCCTTCCACTCATAACTTTTCCTTTTCTTTGTAGTCTTTGTGTGAAGAAGAGTGACCATGAATTAGAATCAGAGGGAGATGCCATTCCTCAATTCTGTGGGTGTTTGGCTAAGGTGAAAGCATTTGATTGAAAGTAGTTAGAGCCTGGCGGGCTGCAGTCCATGGGGTCGCAAAAGAGTCAGACATGACTTAGCAGCTGAACAACAACTGTTCAAATGGAGGAGAGACCCTCACAGGATAAAGGCACACTATTCCAAGAGAGATGCAATGGGCCCAGCAGAAATGGCAATTAATCATCAAAATCTTGCTCTGCCACTTCTAGTGAGTCCAGACTGCTGGGGATGAGGGTAGGAAAAAGTGCAGAAGTGTCCCCAGAAGCACACCATGAATGTACTTAATGCCACTAAACTGGATGCAAAAAATAGTCATGATGATCAATTTCATGTTATGTGTATTTTATCACAACTTTTTTTTAAAAAAGCATCACTAGTGATTTCCTGAGGATTTTATTCCAGATTGGAAAAAAATAAATGCAATAATGCATTAAACTAAGAAAGACGTCCATCTGGGATTTATTTGTTAATAACAACCAAGGCATCCTTAACTAAGCTGAACTCAGCAAAGAGAAAAAAGCGCTGTGAAATTTGAAAGGCCAATGAGAGAAGGAAGAGTTGTTAAATTCCAAAGATTCCAAACCACCTTTCAGATCCCCTTGATTTAGGATCTGAGGCACACACAACCCTGGTAAGTCTTTAGGCCGCCTTTAAATGCATCTGCTTTCCTAAGTATCTTCATGTTCTACCCCAAAGGGAAATTGATCTGAAATTGCCAAGTTTTAAACAACCCTGTCTGTGATGTAGTTGGTTTCTGTCAGGGCTGCAGTCCTTTTGAAGATGTCTGCTTGCTTCTGCTCCCCAGGCTCCCAGTCCATGGGACGCAGCCTCCTCCTCCCAAGAAAGCTGCTTCTCCCCTACGGGGTGGGCTCTAGTGAGGGCCTCCGAAAAGTTCCGTTGTAAAGGTGGCTTGATGGGGTGTATTGAATTACCTCTTAGAATGGCAAGTGCAGTCAATTATTTAATGACTCTTCAACTGCAGGGTTTTGGGATTTTGTTTTCTTCAAATTAAAAATGAAAAAAAAAAAAAAGCAATTTCAATGAGACTCTGCTTGACAGTTTTTCAAGCCTGTGGAATTTCATTTCCAGCCCAATCACCAGGGGAAAAAAAAAAAAAAAGCATGTCAATCATGGAGTTGAAAAGAAGAAGAGCTTTCCAGGAAGCTCTGATGTGAGGCCCAGGGACAGGTGTCTGCCATCAGGGCACGGCTTCTGCTGTTCTGGGAGCAAAGGGGGCTAAAAGAGGTGTGAGGCTGCTCAATGGCCACAGAAAGGGCGGGGATGTACATTGGTATAGCCACTGGGGAGAAGAGTATGGAGTTTCCTTAAAAAATTAACAACAGAGCTACCATATGACCCTGCAATCCCACTTCTGGGCAAAAATGTGGAGAAAAACATGGCCCCAAATGATACATGCACCTCAGTGTTCATTGTAGCACTGTTTACAATAGCCAAGACATGGAAGCAACGTAAATGTCCATCAACAGATGAATGGATAAAGTAGATGTGATAATATATACAATGGAATAATACTCAGTCATTAAAAAGAATGAAATAACGCCATTTGCAACAAAATGAATATATTTCCACAGCATGTTGGATTTTCCTGGACCAGGGATTGAATCCACAGCTCCTGCATCAGCAGACGGATTCTTCACCACTGAGCCACCAGGGAAGCCCCACTCTTGTTGTCCAGCCACTCAGTCATGTCTGACTCTGCAACCCCATGGACTGCAGCACCCCAGGCTTCCTTGTCCTTCAGTATCTCCTGGACTTTGCTCAAACTCATGTCCATTGAAATCAGTGATGCCATCCAAACATCTCATTCTCTGTTGCCCCCTTCTCCACTTGCTCTCAATCTTTCCCAGCATCAGGGTCTTTTCCAATGAGTCAGCTCTTTGCATTAAGTGGCCAAAGTATTAGAGCTTCAGCACTGGTTCTTCCAATGAATATTCAGGGTCAATTGCCTTTAGGATTGACCGCTTTTAAATAAAAGATTACTTTCAAATGTAGGTGGGCCTCTGTATTTGCTTATGCTGCCATAAGAAAATATTGCATCATAGACTGGTGTGTGGGAGGGGGCAGAGGATGGCTTAAACAACAGACATTGACTTCTCACAGTTCTGGGGGCTGCAAGTCCAGGACCAAGGTGCTACTAGGCCTGGTTTTTTCCTGAGGTCTCTCTCCTTAACCTGGAGACCTTCTCTCTGTGTCCTCACCTGGCTTTTCCCTCTATGTGCTCCTCCCTGATGTCACTTCCTGTTCTTATAAGGACCAGTCCTGGGGCTTAGGGCCCCACTCTGTGACTTCATTTCATGATTGAGCAAATAAGTGCACACGTACATACACACACACCCTGCTCTGTGACCTCATTTCACAACTGAGTGAATAAGCATGCACACACACACACACACACACACACACACGGACCCTATCTCCAAATATCGCATTGGAAGTTAGGATTTTCACATACACATTCTGGGAGGACATAATTCAGTCCATGATGGTCTCATTCAGTGAATTGAAGGCCTTAAGAGCAAAGACCTAGATTTCCTGGAGAAGTAGAAATTTTGCCTCCAGACTGTAACATAGAAATCCTGCCTCAGTTCCCAGCCTCTGTCCTGCTCTATGGGTTTTAGACTTGCCAATCAGGTAAACCAATTTCTTATATCAAACCTCTATACATTGGAGAAGGAAATGGCAACCCACTCCAGTGTTCTTGCCTGGAGAATCCCAGGGACGGGGGAGCCTGGTGGGCTGCCATCTATGGGGTCACACAGGGTTGGACACGACCGAAGTGACTTAGCAGCAGCATACATATCATATATATGTAGTATATAATTCATGATCTAGAATGGATAAAGAAGACATGATATATACATACATATGCATACATACACAATGGAATATTACTCAGTCATAAAAAAGAATGAAATAATGCCATTTGCAGCAATGTGGATGAACCTAGAAATCATAGGTTCATCATTTTAATTGAAGTAAATCAGAGAAAGATAAATATATGCTATCACTTGTATATGGAATCTGAAATATGATACAAATGGACTTATTTACAAAACAGAAGCAGGCTCAAACATAGAAAAGAAATTTATGGTTACCAAAGGGCAAAGGCAGAGAGGGATAAATTAGGAGTTTGGGATTAGCAGATATAAGCTACCATATATAAAATAGATAAACAACAAGGTCCTACTGTATTAGCACAGGGAATCATATTCAATATCTTATAATAACCTACAATGTAAAAGAATACGAAAAAGAATATCTATGTGTATGTGTAACTGAATCTCTTTGCTTATACCTGAAACTAACACAATACTGTAAATCAACTTTAGCTTCAGAAAATATGATCTAGAATAGGATACATATATCATATGTGGTATATAAAGGGTCAGTGCCATGCATGTCTGCCTTCTAGCTTCTCCATCAGGACTCCTCGGGCCATATTATCTGGCAGCTGAGGCCTCTGGGCACACTCCTGGCATGAAGTAGGATTGAAGAGAAGGTGAGGGCAACGGAGGTTCTCCTGAGTATCTCGCTGAATAAATGTCCTTATCCTATAGAGCCCTTTGAATGTGAGCCCCACTCAATGAACTGGAAACCCTTTCATTTCATTGCCACAAATAACATATTTTCTCAGTCTTTAGTGATCGGTCCTTCTTGTTGCCCCATCTTATCCATTTTCCTTATAAATGATCTTAATTGTGACCCTGAGCTACTAATTAAGTCAGTTAAACACTGTGAGTTTTCTGCCTCCAGCGGTGCCATAGAAATTGAGGGTTCTGCTGGTAAGTTACTAATCCATCCGAATATATTAATTACTGCATGAACTATTAAGAGCTTTGAGAACATCTTAAGAACATTCTAAGAATACCTTGATAATGAAACGTCTCTCCTCCATGATTCACCTCTGGGTAGTCAGGAGAGTGTCTCACACCAAGGGAAAAGCCTCCACCTGTGCTAGGCATTCAAACAAGAACTCAAAACAAGCACTCAAAAATGGAGACCGTGTGAATGTGCTTGTATATTTTTATCCATGAGGACTGGTCAGGTTTACTGCAGTAAAACAGCTGCCCAACTCAGCAGCTAAAAACAACAAGTTTCTCTCTTGTTCATGCTACTTATCCTACGGGCCATGTGCTGGGTCACCCTGGTATTGGGAGGAATGCACTGGCACGAATTATGCCTCCTTCAGTCACATCAGGGCAGCTGTGGATCAAGGTCATGTGCCAGTGAGGCAGAGGAGCACAGCCTGAAGCACTGGGAAGAAGACCTTGAGAGACAGACAGGTTTGGGTTCAAGCTCCAGCTCCAGCATGTCCCTGCACCTGACCTTGGGCATGTCCTCCATTTCCTCTGAACCTCAGTTCTCCTATCCAGTGAGATCAGTTGCATCTCCTAAGGCTGATGTGAAAATTTAGGAGATGATACTTGGAAAGTGGAAAAGCATTGAGTTCCATGCATGGCAGGAGACAAGCACTCAGTCAACGTAAGCATCCTTTCTGCTGCTCCAATTTCCTCTGAGCCCATCTACACACACACAGCATCAATACCACCACCAGGCAATGAGACAATCCTGAGTTTTATTTAAAAAAAAAATTACCTTAGGAGTCTTCATTTTTTTTACTTTACTTTTTAGTTGGAGTATAACTGCTTTACAAAGTTGTGTTAGTTTCTGCTGTACAACAATGTGGATCAGATATAAGTATACATAAATCCCCTCTCTCCTGTGCCTCCCTCCCTCCCACCTCCCATCCCATCTCTCTAGGTCATCGCAGAGCACTGAGTTGAGCTCCCTGTGCTATACAGCACCTTCCTGCTAGCTATTTCATACATGGCGGTGTGTATATGTCAAGGCTACTCTCAATTTGTCCCAATGTCTCCTTCCTCTGCCCCTGACCTTAGAAGTCTTTAGGCTCATGCATTCCAACTCTTAAAAATCACAACACCCAATCAGAAAAATATTTGAATAAAATCATGTATGAGCTGGTAAGGGGAAATAGGTACAAGCCCTGAACTGCACCTCACCAGGTAGAACACGCAAGAATCACAAACCAAACACCTGTCTCTTGTGTAGCCAGAGAAACTCCTTTGCAAGTGTGCCAAGGAAATGAAGGAGAAGGTTCATACTAGCACTATTTGTGAACACCCAATCTGGAACCATCTCCATGTCCCCCAGTCCTGGGGCAGAAAATGGATCATGATACAATCATAGGAAGAAAAGCACGCAGCACTGAAAACAAATGAACTCCACTTATGGGAATAAATCTCCCAAATATAACATGGGGTGAAAGAAGCAGATCAGGGAAAACTCTTATGAAGGGATCAGAGACAGACCAAACTAAACTGTTTTTCCTGATGTATACATAGGTGCTGAAACTATAAAGAAAGCAAAGTGGTTATTATGATAAAAGTCAGGACAGGGGCTACCTCTTGGGACAGGGAGGGGAATGAAGAGAGGAGTCTCATTCAGATGTTTTCTAGAAGGTATTGGTTCTGTCCTAGTTCTTAACCAGAGTGATGGGAATTCAGGATTTGGCTTAGTCTTTAAAAAACACGAATTGTGTTTCAGGCGCTTCTGCACACGTCCTGAGGTGACCTGCTGCCTAGCTGGTTCATGCCAGGAACTCAGGTCTGAGGCGCCAGATGTGTGGCCTCTGCATGCGCCCCCTTAGGAACTAAGCACAAAGGAAAAGAGAAGAAAAAGGTGCTGTTGCAAATGGTCCTCCTGCCTGGCTGGAAAGTCCCCGGAGGGGGATTTGTGGCAGCAGAATTCTCACATTCTCTAGGTGCTGAGGGGGTGTGGAGCTCAGTACATAGAAAGAAGAGTGCAACCAGATCAAGCACTGAGCCTCTGGAGTGGGAGCACAGACTCCAAGACCCGAGACCACCAGAGAACTAACCCTGCTGCTACTGCTGCTGCCAAGTCGCTTCAGTCGTGTCTGACTCTGTGCGACCCCATAGACGGCAGCCCACCAGGCCCCGCCGTCCCTGGGATTCTCCAGGCAAGAACACTGGAGTGGGTTGCCATTTCCTCCTCCAATGCATGAAAGTGAAAAGTCAAAGTGAAGTCGCTCAGTCGTGTCCGACTCTTAGTGACCCCATGGACTGCAGCCCACCAGGCTCCTCCATCCATGGGATTTTCCAGGCAAGAGTACTGGAGTGGGGTGCCACTGGGGTATCAAATAGTGAGAACTCACGCTAAGAAAACCTCTGGAATACAAGACCCGGTATCACACAACCACCAGTAGCACCCTGTGCACCCTCATCTAAACAACAAACAAAACAAAAATGCAATCCCAATCATTAGTAGACAGGATTACCACCTCACTCAGCCTCGCCCATCAGAGGAAAAACAAAGAAGCAAGCAAACAAACAAAAACCCAGCACAAATCTCACTCTATACGAGGCTTACACAAACCACTGAACCAACCTTAGGAGGGCAGAAACCAAAAGGAAGAAAGAATTCAACCTTGAAGTCTGGGAAAAGGAGACCTCAAACACAGTAAGTTTAAAAAAATAATGAAAAGGCAGAGAAATACTACACAAATGAAGGAACAAATTAGAAACATAGAAGTTCAAATAAATGAAGAGGAAATAGACAAACGACCTGAAAAAGAATTCAGAATAATGATAGTAAAGATGATCAAAAACCTTGAAAACAAAATGGAGAAAATGCAAGAATCAATTAACAAAGACCTGGAAAAATTAAAGAATAAACATATAGAGACAAACAATGCGATTACTGAAATTAAAAATACTCTGGAGGAATCAATAGCAGAATCTGAAGCAGAATGAATCAGTGACCTGGAAGATAAAGTGGTGGAAATACTTCTGAAGATCAGAATAAAGTAAAAAGAATGAAAAAAACTGAGGATCGTTTCAGAGACCTCTGGGACAATATCAAATGCACCAACATTCAAATGATAGGGGTCCCAGAAGATGAAGAGAAAAAGAAAGAGTATCAGAAAATTTTTGAAAGAGATTATAGTTGAAAATTTCCCCAACATGGAAAAGGAAATAGTCAATCAAGTCCAAGAGGTGCAGAGTCCCATACAGGATAAACTCAAGGACAAACAGCCAAGACACATACTAATCAAACTAACAAAGACTAAACACAAAGAAAGAATATTAAAAGCAGCAATGGAAAAGCAACAAGAAACATACAAGGGAAACCCCATACATTTAACAGCTGATCTTTCAGCAGAAACTCTGCAGGCCAGAAGGGAATGACAGGATATATTTAAAGTACTGAAAGGGAAACATCAACAACCAAGATTACTGTACCTGACAAGGATCTCATTCAAAATTGATGGAGAAATAAAAAGCTTTTCTGACAAGCAGAAGTTAGAACTCAGTACCACCACACCAGCTTAACAACAAATGTTAAACGGACTTATATAGTCAAGAAATACAAGAGAAGGAGAAAGATCTATAAACTCAACCCCAAACAATTAAGAAAATGGCAACAGGAACATATATATCAATAATTAGTTTAAATGTAAATGGATTATATGCTCCAACCAAAAGACACAGACTGGCTGAATGGATACAAAAACAAGACCCATATATATGCTGTCTACAAGAAACCCACTTCAGACCTAAAGACACATATAGACTGAAAGTGAGATGATGGAAAAATATATTCCATGCAAATGGGAAGCAAAAGAAAGCTAGAGTAGGAATCCTCATATCAGACAAAATATACCTTCAAATAAAGGATATTGCAAGAGATAAGGAAGGACACTACATAATGATCAAGGGATCAATCCAAGAGGAATACACAGCAATTGTAAATATCTGTGCACCCAACATAGGAGCACCTCCATACATAAGACAAACACTAACAGACATAAGAGGAGAAATTGACAGTGACACAATAATAGTAGGAGACTTAACACCCCACTCACCCACCAAGGGAAAGATCATCAAAACAGAAAATTAATAAGGAAACACAAGTTTTAAATGATACATTAGATGAGATGGATCTCATTGCTATCTTCAGGACATTCCATCCAAATGCAGACAAATATGCCTTCTTCTCAAGTGCACACGGAACATTCTCCAGGATAGACCACATCTTGGGTCACAAATCAAACCTCAATAAATTTAAGAAAGTTGAAATCATATCAAGCATCTTCTCCAACCACAACGCTATGAGACTAGATATCAATTACAAGAAAAAAACAGTAAGAAACACAAAAACATGGAGATTAAACAATATGTTTCTAAATAACCAACAGGTTACTGAAGAAATAAAAAGGGAAATAAAAAAATTTCTAGAAACAAATGACAATGAAAACATAACAACTCAAAACCTATGGGATGTAGCAAAAGCAGTTCTAAGAGGAAAGCTTATAGCAATACAATCCTACCTCAAGAAACAAGAGAAACATCAAATAGACAATGTAACTTTACACCTAAAACAACTGGAAAAAGAACCAAAAAAAAAAAAAAAAACCCCAAAATTAGTAGAAGGAAATAAATCATAAAGATCAGAGTGGAAACAAATGAAAAAGAAATGAAAGAAACAATAGTAAAGATTAATAAAACTAAAAGCTGTTTCTTTGAGAAGAGAAAAAATTGACAAGCCTTTGGGCAGACTCATCAAGAAAAAAACAGAGAAGAATCAAATCAACAAAATTAGAAATCAGAAAGGAGAGGTTACAACAGACAATGCATAAATACAAAGGATTATGAGACTATTATGAACAACATATGGCAATAAAATGGATAACCTGGAAGAAATGGACAGATTCTTAGAAAAGTTCAATCTTCCAAGACTGAACAAGGAAGAAATAGAAATTATGAGCAACCCAATTACAAGCACTGAAATTGAAGCTGTGATAAAAAATCTCCCAAAAAACAAAAGCCCAGGACCAGATGGCTGCACAGGATGATTCTATCAAACATTTAGAGAAGAGCTAATGCCTATCCTTCTAAAACTCTTTCAAAAAATTGCAGAGGAAGAAACACTTCAAAACTCATTCTATGAGGCCACCATCACCCTGATACCAAAACCAGACAAAAACAACACAAAAAAAGAAAACTATAGACCAATATCACTGATGAACATCAATGCAAAAATCCTCAACAAAATTTTAGCAAACAGAATTCAGCAACACATCAAAAAGCTCATACACCATGATCAAATTGGGTTTATTCCAGGAATGCAAGAATTCTTCAGTATACCCAAATCAATCAATGTGATATACCATATTAACAAATTGAAAAATAAAAACCATATGATAATCTCAATATATGCAGAAAAAGCCTTTGACAAAATTCAGCGCCCATTTATGATTAAAACTCTTCAAAAAATGGCCATAGAAGGACCCAACCTCAACATAGTAAAAGCCATATATAAGGAAACTATAAGCAAGATGAAAACACAACCCTCAGAGTGGGAGAAAATAATAGCAAATGAAACAACTGGCAAAGGATTAATTTCTAAAATATACAAGCAGCTCATACAACGCAATACTAGGAAAATAAACAACCCAATCAAAAAGTGGGAAAAAGACCTAAACAGACATTTCTCCAAAGAAGACATACAGATGGCTAACAAACACACAAAAAGATGCTCAACATTGCTCGTTATTAGAGAAATGCAAATCAAAGCCACAATGAGGTATCACCTTACACCGGTCAGAACGGCTGTCATCAAAAAGTCTACAAACAATAAATGCTGGAAAGGGTGTGGAGAAAAGGGAACGCGCTTGCACTGTTGGTGGGAATGTAAATTGATACAGCCACTAGAGAAGACTGTATGAAGATTCCTTAAAAAACTAGGAATAAAACCACCATATGATCCAGGAATCCCACTCCTAGGGATTCCCCACTCCTGAGGAAACCAGGGTTGAAAAAGACACATGTATCCTATTGTTCATTGCAGCACTATTTACAATAGCTAGAACATGGAAGCAACCTAGATGTCCATCGACAGATGAATAGATAAAGAAGTTGTGGTACATATACACAATGGAATATTACTCAGCCATAAAAAGGAACACATTTGAGTCAGTTCTGATGAGGTGGATGAACCTAGAATCTATTACACAGACTGAAGTGAGTCAGAAAAAGAAAGATAAATATCATATTCTAATGCACAAATACGGAATCTAGAAAAATGGTTCTGAAGATTTTATTTACAGGGCAGCAATGGAGAAACAGAGAATAGACTTATGGACATGGGGAGAGGGGAGGGGAGGGTGAGATGTGTGGAAAGAGTAACATGGAAACTTACATTATCATATGTAAATTAGATAGCCAACAGGAATTTGCTGTATGGCTCAGGAAACTCAAACAGGAGCTCTGTATCCACCTAGAGGGGTGGGATGGGGAGGGAGATGGGAGGGAGGTTCAAAAGGGAAGGGATATATGTATACCTGTGGCTGATTCAGGTTGAGGTTTGACAGAAAACAACAAAATTTTGTAAAGCAATTTTCCTTCAATAAAAAATAAATTAAAAAATATGAATTGCATATATGTAGCTGGGAGTTTTATATATTTCACAATAAAAATAAAGATTAAAAAAAAAAAACCAGAAATAGGGGACTTCCCTGGTGGTTCAGTAGTTGAGAATCTGCCTTGCAATGCAGGGGACGCTAATTCGATCCCTGGTTGGGAAATGAAGATCCCACATGACTGGGAGAAACTAAACTTTCAAACCTCAACTAGAGAGTCTGTGCACTGCCAGTGAAGATTCCAAGTGCTACAATGAAGACCTGACACAGTCAAATAAAAAATAAAATAAATTAATTTTTTTTTTTAAAAAAAGGGAATACATTTTAGGTCCTACCTTAGGCTTCCCTGATAGCTCAGTTGGTAAAGAATCTGCCTGCTATACAGGAGATGCCAGTTCAATTCCTGGATCAGGAAGATCCGCTGGAGAAGGGATAGGCTACCCACTCCAGTATTCTTGGGCTTCCCTTGTGGCTCAGCTGGTAAAGAATTTGCCTGCAATGCAGGAGATCTGGGTTCGATGATGGGTTGGGAAGATCCCCTGGAGAGGGGAAAGGCTACCCACTCTAGTATTGTGGGTATACTGCACCCCACTATACAGTCCATGGGGTTGCAAAGAGTTGGACACAACTGAGCGACTTTCACTTTGACTTTTCAGTACACACATTTATAGACCTAGGTGTGTATAAATACATACCAGAACAGAAATTTTCCAGAGAACTCTACTTTTATTACATATTACATGCTGCTGCTGCTGCGTCGCTTCAGTCGTGTCCGACTCTGTGCGACCCCATAAACGGCAGCCACCAGGCTCCCCCGTCCCTGGGATTCTCCAGGCAAGAACACTGGAGTGGGTTGCCATTTCCTTCTCCAATGCATGAAAGTGAAAAGTGAAAGTGAGGTCGCTCAGTCGTGACCGACTCTTAGTGACCCCATGGACTGCAGCCTACCAGGCTCCTCCGTCCATGGGATTTTCCAGGCAAGAGTACTGGAGTGGGGTGCCATTGCCTGTCTTGAGGTGTATTCAAATGTTTATTTTATTCTACTTGATTCAATTCTTTCTCTCTCTCTCTCTTTTTTTTTTTTTTTTGGTTGTACCACATGGCTTGAGAGATCTTAGTTCTCTGACCAGGGATCAACACATGCCCTCTGCAATGGAAGTGTGGAATAAACACTATGGACCACCAGGGAATCCCCTCAATTCTATTTTGTGATGCTGGTTGTAAAATGTTGCTGTTTAGTCACTAAATTGTGTCCGACTCTTTTGTGACTCCATGAACTTTAGCCTGCTGTCCATGGGATTTCCCAGGCAAGAATACTGGAGTGGGTTGCCACTGTAAGCCACTCAACTGATTTTAGATCCCCCTAGAGGATCATAGGGCTTCCCTGGTGGTTTAGTTGTAAAGAATTCACCTGCCAGTGCAGGAGATGAGGGTTCAGTCCTTGGGTCGGGAAGATCTCCTGAAAGACTCCAGTACTCTTGCTTGGGAAATCCCATGGACAGAGGATCCTGGCAGGGACTGTAGGCAAAGAGTCATACATGACTGAAGTCACTGAGCATGCAGGAAGTGGATCAGGACCTATAGTTTAAGAACACTGCCTTCAGCTAATGATAAATACCAACACCCCACCTTGCTTAGACCAGAAAGGCTATTTGAAATATTTGGCAAAGCCCAACGTGGCAAAGCCAGACCTTGTTCTTGGAAAAGATTTACTGCTTTTGATCAGCCATTTGCAATTCAACGGGCAAAGCTTTTCTCCTAGGGAGCTAGTCCAATAAGTGATTGCTGGTTATTGTACTGCAGCATCAGACGCCCTTGACCTCTGATTCAAACAGTGAAGGAAAAAAAAAAAAAAAAAGGCTGGATGCAAAAAAAGAATAAAAAAAGGACCAGATGCAACAGTTTGGGGGGCTGTATTTCTGGGGTGGAATAACAGTGTTTTTCAAGAGACAAACCTAAGTGCATCATCAGGAAATGGGCAATGGAAACTATTTAGAGAGGCAGGAGGGAGTGAGAATTGCTGTGGGCACCTCTAAAGGAAGAGGGATGCTGAGATGAAAATGACGCACTAACACAGCCTCCTGCGGAAGAGCATTTTGTTCAGGTGCTGTCCTGTTGAGCTTGGCAAATTATATGGAGGGAGGGTTTTGAGGGAGAAAGCGCTTCCGGCTCCCCAGATAACAGAGCAGCAGTAGGAAATCAATGGACAATCAGCAAACACTCTTTTAGTGTCTAAATACTCTGAATGTTCCTCTTCAGGGCTTCAGAGCTAGTGTTGCTTTTGCTGGCTGAGCAGGACCCCAGGCAGAACAAGCCAAACCCCCTAACTCAGATCCACGTGAATTGCACATTTGCTTTAAGGAGACCAGATGCCTCTGGGCTTATGGCTTTGGGGATCACTGGAGTGAAGGCCCTGCTGCCCTCTGACTTTCCTATAGCTCCAGGTTCAGACACAGTGACTCCCTCACAGGCCAGAATGGAAGCCTATGTAATGCTCTCTCTGGGGACTCCAGCCCATCCAGCCAAGTCCAACATATGGACTATTTCAGATGGCCTCTAGTTAAAGCAGAGACATCACTTGCCGACTAAGGTCTGTATACTCAAAGCTATGGTTTTTCCAGTAGTCATGTACAGATGTGCGAGTTGGACTGTAAAGAAGGCTGAGCACCAAAGAATTGATGCTTTTGAACTGTGGTGCTGGAGAAGACTCTTGAGAGTCCCTTGGACAGCAGGGAGATCAGACCAGTCAATCCAAAAGGAAATCAACCCTAAATATTCATTGGAAGGACTGATGTTGAATCTGAAGCTCCAATCCTTTGGCCACTTGATGCGAAAAGCCAACACACTGGAAAAAACTCTGATGCAGGGAAAGACTGAGGGCAGGAGGAGAAGGAAGTGACAGAGGATGAGATGGTTTGCTAGCATCACTGATTCAATGGACATGAGTTTGAGCAAACTCTGAGAGAGAGTGAAGGACAGGGAAGCCCGGTGTGCTGCAGGCCATGGGATTGCAGAGTCAGACACAACTTAGTGACTGAACAACAACAGAAACTGCCTTGGCCAGTCCCAGGTTGTTCTCCAGAGAGTAACCAGAGCATGTCAGGCTCTGGTTGCTTATAAGTACTTTGGGACACATTCCTTTCGAGCCTTGAAACTCTGACTGGATAAAGCGTCCACATGTTATTGCCAGGAGAGATCAGAGCTACGTGCTGCCCTGGTCCCGCAGGGAACTTGAGAAGGTAGAGCACAAATTCTGGTAAATACCCAGTGGGGAGACAGGGTCTGGACCTGTGACATGAGCTGTCAGGAGGCAAAGACATCACGTGGGCTCCAGATGGTCCTGCAGTGATGCCAGGGCGCCGAGTCATAGGGGTGTGCTGCCTAACCATTGGGATGGACTAGCTACCCTAAGACAATGACATGAATGAGGGAAAGTGAGAAAGAAGGAATGACAGATCTCTCATGTTCCCTTGTGTTCTTGACAATCACTGAACATTTATAGCCAGAATAATAACACTTGATTCCCAGGCCCCTTTCACTCGAGCATTCCTCTTCCGCAGCAGGAAGCAGAAAGGGTCCGCACTCGGGCACGTGTGCTCAGCTGCTCAGTTGTGGCCGACTCTTCTGTGACGCCATGGACTGTAGCCTGCCAGGCTCCTCTGTCCATGGGATTCTCCAGGCAAGAATACTTGTGTGGGTTGCCCTTTCCTCTAAGGGGGTCTTCCCGACCCAGGGATCGAAACGGCGTCTCCTGCATTGGCAGGTGGAGTCTTTACCACCGAGCCACCTGGGAAGAAGCGGTCTGCATTCTTGGTGCTTTATGAATCTTTTATCATGTGCAGAGAAGCAGACCAGCCCTGGGTACAGTCCATGTATTCTTGGCCTTCCTTCTGCAAAAGGGTTTACAGGAAGAGAGAAAATTAGCAACCTTCTCTCCTCTGAAAGAATCCACAACGGAGGTCTGTTATGATGACATGAAACGTGTCCCCACTGTCCCCAGAAAACTGTTGATATGTCTTTGTTTGTGTTGTGGATAGGAGGCTGCTGTGTGTGTGTGTGTGTGTGTGTGTGTACGCGTGTGTGTGCACGTGCTTGTATGCACAGGTGTTTGTCCACACATCACAGAGAAGAGAGAGAACAAGCTTTGGAGAAAGACCAGAAAGGGATGGAAACACAGTCTGGGAAGCAAATGTAGACATGATCAAGAACCAGGTATCACCTTCAGGGAGCAGGTTTTAGCTCACAGGCTCCTCTCCCCAGTAGCTGGGGCTCTTGGCTCTTTGCCCAGCTTGTTGATCAGTAGCGCTTGCTTCTAACCTACTTTGTATGGAGAATGCATATATACATTTTAGGTAGCCCCTAAAAGGAAAATCGAGGTTTGAGAAGATAAATATGCCATAAAAGCTTTATGACACGAAGATGAGGTTTCACAGTAAGTACAGGCTTCTTGGTAACAACAGAAATTAAACTGCAGTGGGTTTTTCCTATCCTACTTGTAAATGCACCCAGAGGGTAATAAGCCATGAGCACATCCAATAACTCTAATAATTGAATAATAAATAAGCGTTGAGTGAAGACAGACTGTGCAAGGGAGTGATGCCAACAGGCTGGAGCAGCCCCTCTGCAGGTGGTACAAAGGCAGATTGAAACAGATCAAAGAGGAAGTACGAGGAAAACCCTCTATAGACTTCCTGACCTTGGCGTTTATCCAAGACACGTGGCACAAACTCCTAAACGCACACCCAGCACACACCTCCGACCTCCTTGCTGCTCTAAATGAGCCTGCTGAAACTGTGGTTGTTCTGGCACAGGCTGAGGACAGCCAGTGGCTGCTGCAGGGCAATTGTCTGGAGTACCAAGACCATCACAAAATTGGATGGATTGTGACTTCAGCATCAATCAGTGTCTTCCCTGGGGTGGGGGAGGAGAGGGAAATGTGTGCAGGGGCTGGGCAGGGGATGAGGCTATTGAGTTGGGAGAATTAACATAATGGGAGGAAATGAGGAGCTCCAGAAAGTGAATGAATTCCTTGCCAGATAGCACTCACTCCTGGAAACATTTTTTTAATGATTCCTGGAGGATTTGACCCAATGATCTGGGGGCACTTGAGGCTCCATTATGGGCTTTTCAGGTGGCGCTAGTGGTAAAGAACCCACCTGCCAATTCAGGAGACATAAGAGACACAGGTTCAGTCCCTGGATTGGGAAGATGCCCTGGAGGAGGGCATGGCAACCCACTCGAGTTTTCTTGCCTGGAGAATCCCATGGACAGAGGAGCCTGGAGGGCTACAGCCCATAGGGTCCCAAAGAGTTGGGCATGACTGAAGTGACTTAGCAAGCAGCAAGCACAAGGCTCCATTTAACTCTGAGGTGAGGGAGAGTGGAGTTCCCTCACTGAATAAAGACCTACAGGTACCATAGGAGGAAGGAAGGAAGGGCTAATGCATATAATAACATTTGCAGCTCATATTTCTTGGAGGAGCTCAAGTTGGGGCAGCTACCTGATTACAGAGGCAGCCTCCCTCTCCTGGGAGCTCTCAGTGGGGAGGCTGTGGCCACCTTTAACAGAAACACCCAGAGTTGGCTTCTGGCCATGCTCCTGTGAACCTGGAGACAGGGAGAGGGGCATGGGGCCAGCAAATCACTATACATGCTTATTACCATTATTAGCACCTCCTTCAAAGAAATGACAGAATCCCAGGATACCATTAGAAAGGGAAGATGAAGTCTCTTTCAGTCCACCATTAAAAATGACACCATGAAAGACTGTTCTACGAATGCATATATATTGATCCAATGGTTCCCGGGCTTCATTTCCCGCACTGAGCATAATACTTAGTACACAGGGCCTTTGGTGATGGTTGTGGCTGATGATTGGAAGGGGAGGAGGAGCAGGAGGAGGGGGGGAGGAGGAATGGGAAGGAAGGGGGAGGGGAAGGGGGAGAAAGGAGAAGGAAGAAGAGGGGATGTTGGTGATGAGGATGCCTTGGAATGGTTTGGTACAGTCTTTTCTGTAACAGAGTTGGATTAAGTGGTTTAGACTACTCCATGTACTCTACAAAAAGCCACTTTACTTTCCTACTCAGTCCAAAAATCCTATAAATATGAGTATTGTACCTTTTCAGGGTTGTGCATGTAATTGCTGTTCAGTCGCTAAGTCATGTCCAACTCTTTGTGACCCCATGAACTGCAGCATACCAGTCTCCCTTGTCCTTCACTAACTCCTGAAGTTTGCTCAAATTTATGTCCATTGATTCAAAGATGCTATCCAACCATCTCATCCTCTGTTGTCACGCACCCCTCTCCCCTCGCCACTGTGGGTCGATGGGATGAAACCACCAGACGAACATTTTCATGGTATCTGCTTGTGCTGAAGGCACGTGCATCTGAGGACCTCTTGTCTTAAGGGTAGGGAAGGATAATGTGGGTGGAGGGGAGTAGGAAAAGCTTCCTGGTGTCTTTGGATAGTAAAAGTTGTAGTTCAGTTGCTAAGTCATGTCTGACTCTCTGTGATCCCATGGACTGCAGCACGCCAGGCTTCCTTGTCCTTCACTATCTCCCGGAATTTGCTCAAACTCATGTTCCCTGAGTCGGATATGCCATCCAACCATCTCATCCTTTGTTTTCCCCTTCTTCTCTTTCCCACAATCTTTCCCAGCATCAGGTTTTTTCCCCAATGAATCAGCTCTTCTCATGAGGTGGCCAAGGGATTGGAGCTTCAATTTCAGTATCAGTCCTTCCAATGACTATTCAGGATTGATTTCCTTTAGGATTGACTGGTTTGATCTCCTTGCAGTCCAAGGGACTCTCAAGAGTCTTCTCCAACACCACAATTTGAAAGCATCAGTTCTTCTACACTCAGCATCCTTTATGGTCCCACTCTCACATTTGAACATGACCACTGGAAAAACCATAGCTTTGACTAGACAGACCTTTGTGGGCAAAGTGATGTCTCTGCTTTTTAGTATGCTGTCTAGGTTGGTCATAGCTTTTCTTCCAAGGAGCTATGTTTTTTAATTTCATGGCTGCAGTCACTGTCCACAGTGATTTTGGAGTCCAAGAAATAAAACCTGTCACTGTTTCCACCTTTTACCCAACTATTTGCCATGAAGTGCATGTAATAGTTAAATAATATATATCTATGGAGTAGTTTGATGAACCCACTTCCTAGACTGTAGGTGGAAAGACTAAGCCTGATCCACCATTGGACAGCTTGTCACCAGTGGCATTCAAAAAGAAAGTGACCAGGCTGAGTCCCAGATAAGAACAGGTCCTTGAATAATGAACCCCTTGGATTGCATTGCTATTAATAAATTCACCTTCTCTACTGGAAGGGGAAGTGTAAGAAAGCATCAAAGTGGTGACGTCAGGGATATCAGAGCCAAGTCTTCTCTGAGAAGAAAGAATCACACACAACCACCGAACCATTAGGAGATTGAAAAGTCAGCTTTCGTTTTTCCTAAAGAGCATCAACTTTGTGTTCTTTCTGTCAATGGAAGTGAGTAAATTTTGAGGGCTACTATCTATTCATTCATTCATTCTTTTTTTTTTTTTTTTTTTACTGAGTTATCTGGACATCATCAGCAGTAAGCCAATGTAGAAACTGTCAGTGCTCTCAGGGAGCTTGCAATTTACTTAGAGTCTACGAAGTCTTCATATTTTACTATAACACAAGGCAGGATAAGGTACATACTCTGAGAGAAATGCAAATAAAGACTAGTTCTGAGGTGGTAGAGATGTGGCAAGAGAAGAATCTGTCATCTCTGTGGTTGCATGAGAATGGGGAGAAGCAAGAGGCCATTCAGAACACTGAGCACCTGCCTCCTGAGCTGATCTGACGCTGCAGATCCAGGGGTATACACTCATCTTCTTACCTGCAATCCTCTTCTCTCTCCATCTTGACTCATGACTTGCTGCCTCTTTAAGAAATAGAATGATTTGAGCCTTCTGCTTGGTGTTTCAGGATCTCAAAGCCTGAAACTACTTCAAGTGTCCCAACATACATGCAGTCAGGAGACTAGATCTCTGATTACAGGTCAACAGTGTAAAAGGAGAACAGGGTAATATGATTATACACTGGCATTTCTGCAGTGTCCAATCTGAAGAGTGCTGGCTGTTTTCTGGGTTACCTGCATATCTCAAGGTAAAAGAGCACTCAGGGTGAAATGCCCCAGTGTTATCAAGAAATAGCATCATTTCAAGTCCTGCCATTACATACACTTAAAAATCAGCTCACATGGTTGGCCAAACAGAAGGAAGATTATCAACCCTGCTCACAGAAACACACACACACACACACACACACACACACACACACACACACACACCTATCAAGGTTCCTCAGTGTCACCTTTGTTTATGTTCCTGACTTCTGGTTTTTACCATTAACCCCAGAAACTTCTTGATGAACTTTTGTTAACAACCTCAAGGAACTACAGTCTATGTGACAATATGGTGCTTTTATGGAATTAAACGACTGCTTTACCTTGAAATGGTCCGTGATCTAGACTTGGTAGAAAGAGCTATGCAGTGTTGGTGTCTGCTAGAATTTTCTTTTTGACAGCACAGAGAATATCAGTCTGAGAGCTTATTATCAACATTGATGTTAAAATGCCAGTGGAAGGTGAAAAATAACAAATAATGCCAAGAACAATTTTCCTCCCCAGATGTCCTAATGGGCCTAGAAATACACAGCACTCACCCTTCTAATCAAAGATGAGCAGACCAGAGGGCACATAGGAAAGGCATTTTCCCCCTTTATATTCTTAGTTATGTAAGTAACCATATACTCAATATTTAGAAAAGACAGAGGACCCAGAGCTCAAACTGCCAACAACATCTGTTAGATCATAGAAAAAGCAAGAGAATTCCAGAAAAACATCTACTTCTGCTTCATTGACTAGGCTAAAGACTTTGACTGTGTGGATCACAGCAAACTGTGGAAAATTCTTAAATAGATGGGAATACCAGACCACCTGACCTGTCTCCTGAGAAATCTGGATGTGGGTCAAGAAGCAACAGTTAGAACTGGACATGGAACAACAGACTGGTTCCAACTGGGAAAGCAGTATGTCAAGGCTGTATATTATCACCCTGCTTATTTAACTTATATGCAGGGTACATCATGAGAAACGCTGGGCTGGATGAAGCACAAGCTGGAATCAAGATTTCTGGGAGAAATATCAGTAATCTCAGATATGCAGATAACACCACCCTTACAGCAGAAAGCGAAGAGGAACTAAAGAGCCTCTTGATGAAAGTGGAAGAAGAGAGTGAAAAGGCTGACCTAAAAAAAACAAAGATCATGGCATCCAGTCCCATCACTTCATGGTAAATAGATGGGGAAACAATGGAAACAGTAACAGACTTTATTTTCTTGAGCTCCAAAATCACTGCAGATGGTGACTGCAACCATGAAGTTAAAAGACGCTTGCTCCTTGGAAGAAAAGTTATGACCAACCTAGACAGCATATTAAAAAGCAGAGATATTAGTTTGCCAACAAAGGTCCGTCTAGTGAAAGCTATGATTTCTCCAGTGGTCATGTATGGATGTAAGAGTTGGACCATAAAGAAAGCTGAATGCTGAAGAATGATGCTTTTGAACTGGAGAAGACTTGTGAGAGTCCCTTGGACTGCAAGGAGATCAAACTAGTCAATCCTAGAGGAAATCAACTCTGAATACTCATGGGAAGGGCTGATGCTGAAGCTGAACCTCCAATACTTTGGCCACCTGATGCAAAGAACTGACTCACTGGAAAAGACCCTGATGCTGGGAAAGATTGAAGGCAGGAGAAGAAGGGAATGACAGACAATGAGATGATTGCATGGCATCACTGACTCGATGGACATGAGTTTGAGCAAGCTCCGGGAGTTGTTGAAAGACAAGGAAGCCTGGTGTGCTGCAGTCCATGAGGTTACAAAGAGTCAGACACAACTGAGCGACTAAACTGAACTGATACATTCAATATAGAAAATACAGATATTAAAAAGAGTTAATCAACCATTCTATTGGTTGAATTCTATTAATTCTACATTCTATTACTCAGAAAATGACAGTAAATATTTTGGTATATATCCATTGCTATAGATTGAATGTGTATGTCTCCCCCCAAATACATTGAAATGCTAACCTCCAATGTCATAGGATTAGGAGGCAGGACCTTTGGGAAGTGATTAGGTCATGAGGGTGGAGGCCTCATGAATGGGTTTAGTGTCGTTATAAAAGAGACCTCACAGAGCTCCCTCCTCCCTTCCATCATGTGAGGAAACAGTATGTAAAAGACTTCCATCTTCAAATCAGGAAGTGGGTCTTTAGCAGACACTGAACATGCCCATGCCTTTAACTTGGACTTCCCAGCCTCCAGAACAATGAGAAAAAAAATTTCTGTTGCTATAAGCCACTTTGTCTATGGTATTTTATTATAGCAGCCGATATGAACTAAGACATCATCAAAACTTTTTCATATATCTGTGTATATATTTTAATGGAATTAAATCTATAGTTAATATTTTATGACTTACTTTTCCCCTTAATGTATCATGAATATTTTTGTATACACATGCCCATGATCATTTTATTATTTTTAATGGTTAAATAATATTCTACTCTCAAAATGGATGATAATATGCAGTCCTAGATGGTGGTGTTCAGTCACTGAGCTGTGTCCAATTCTTTGTGATCCCCCGAACCATAGCCCACCAGGCTCCTCTGTCCATGGAATTTTCTAAGCAAGAATACTGGAGTGGGGTGTCATTTCCTACTCCAGGGGACTTTCCCAACTCAGGGATCGAACCCACATCTCTTGTGTGTCCTGCACTGGCAAGTGGATTCTTTACCACTAGTGCCTCCTGGGAACCCCTGGATATCACTGGATATTCAGGTTGCTTGCAGTATTTCACTTTTAAAACTAATGCTGCTGCTGCTGCTGCTAAGTCGCTTCAGTCAAATGAGTATGATTCTAATGAGTATCCCTGTACTTATATTTGCATACTTGTCTGTTACATTCTTAAGGATAAAGTCCTTAGAATGGAATTACTAGGTACATACACATTTTTGAGGCACTTGCTAGAAATTTCCAAACTGTACCCCAGGATTTGTACCAATTTACACTTTTAGCAAGTGTCTAAGAGTCTTTCCCCCTCAATGCATGAGAGGCACTTTGAAAATCCTGTTTAAAACCTTAGCCCTTTGAACTCCCAACTAGGACGTGCGCCCTTCCCGACAGCAGCTTACAGAAAGAACTCTGTACCACTCGTGGGCACCGAACAAAGAGAGGTGGGCCGGCAGCCACAAGAGGAACAGCTGAGACTGCTGTCAGGACATAGCGGGATTTCACTCGAGAGAAAAGAGTGAGGTGTCAGCCTCAGAGATAGGTGGCTTGCTTCCCTCTTCCCTTACTTGCAGTGTTAAGAGCAGCAACACTTTCTGTTCATACAGCAAGGTTTCAGCTTTCAAGCCTTTCCAGACTCAAGTATAATTGATATCTGTGCACTTTGGTATAGATGATCGTGGTAAGGCCTCTCTGCTCCCTGATTTGGTGCAGGTGTAATTATCCACCTCACTGTGAATTAGGACATTTGCCTAAATGGTAGGGTAGAGTGTTGAATCTCTGGTCCCCAGTCTAGAGCTCCCTTTAAGTATTATCCTCTTTCCCTTAATGTTTACAATATTTGGAATAAATACATATTAACCCCAGGACCTGTGGTGAAAATTACCTTTTCGACATAATTCCTGCTATCAATTTTTGCTGTGTTTTGATTTTTTTTTCTCTCCTAAAGAAGGGTATAGCACAAATAAAGAAAAAATAAAATAGCTGGTCCCAGCTCTTCTGCAGATGCCATGAAATTAGCTACCTTCATGGAACTTACTTATTGCATGAGTGACTCTTTGGGGTCATGGTTACTGGCTTGTGAGGAGGTACCTGTGTTTGGACAGGGCAAAAGGGGGTCCTTTCATGGTCAATTTTATCTGTCAACTTGGCTAGGTCATGGTACTCAGATATTTGGTCAAACATAGCTCTAGATAATTCTGTGAAAGTATTTTTTGATGAGTTTCACATTTAAATCAGCAGTCTTTGAGTAAAGCAAATTACCCTCTATAATGTGGGCAGGCTTCATCCAATTAGGTGAAGGCCTTAATAGAAAAAACTGATCTCCTTGACGAAGAGGAAATTCTGCCTGTGGACTTAAAATTGCAGCGTCGGCTCTTCCCTGGGTTCTAGTCTGCTGGCCTGCCTGAAGATTTTGAACTTGCCTGCATCCATTATGTATGAGCCAATTCTGTAAAATAAATTCCACCCCCGGCCCCTTGCTGTCTCTCTCTATATATAATACATAGAGATTATAGATACATATTATATAATTATAGCTATATATGAGATAGAATAAGTAATATATTACATAATATATTATGTAATATATATTATATTATATATATACATATATATATAAAATCTGATGATTCTGTTTCTCTAGAGAACTTTAATACAAGTCCATTGCCAACTTGTAATAGAACTTTCTTTTTTTCCTTTTTTAAAATATTTATTTATTTGGCTGCATCAGGGCTTCCCCGGTAGCTCAGCTGGTAAAGAATCCACTCGCAATGCAGGAGTCCCTGGTTCAATTCCTGGGTCAGGCAGATCCCCTGGAGAAGGGAATGGCTACCCACTCCAGTATTCTGGCCTGGAGAATTCCATAGACTGTATAGTCCATGGGGTTGCAAAGAGTCGGACACGACTGAGCAACTTTCACTTTCACTTTTCATCAGGTCTTGGTTGTGGCACAGGCTTCTCTCTAGTTGTGCTGTGCAGGCGTAGCTGCCCCGCAGCACATGGGATCTTAGTTCCCCACCAGGGATCGAACTCGTGTCCCTGCATTGGAAGGCAGATTCCTAACCGCTTGACCATCAGGGAAGTCCCGGGACAGAACTTTCTGATCAGGGTTTCTACCTAATCTGGTGTCACTTTCAAATCCAAGAAGCAAACACAGGTGAACTCCATTCCTTCCCACTTTTCAAAGATATGTTCAAAGACAAATGAGAATGACAATACAGGAAAGTCCCAAGCACTGTGCCCCCAAATTCACAGCCTGCCACTAGGAAGTCGGCCCTCGCAGCCCACCAAAAGAGAGGAAGCTAAGGCCTGGGGAGGCTGGGTTACCTGCATTTCCCTTGTAAATGTGACTCCAGTGAAATAATGCGTAATGAGTAACGTATAAGCAGCTGAAAGCGGTGGGCCTGGAGGGTCAGATTCAGGTTCCCCTGATTTGCCTGACTCTCAAGTTCAGGCTTTTGACCTCTGGAACATCCTGCCATGTCGTAAAAGCAGTTGCATTTGAAAAAAAAATTCAGTCCCAACTGGGCACAGGCAGGGGTCTAAATTATCTTTGTTTCTGAGTCAGTGAGAGCTACCCAGAGACTGTTTGCTTCAGGTTCTAAACACATGAAATGAGGTTCAGGCAGGAAAGAGCATCCTTCCCTGAGCCCGGGCAACCGAGCTGAGTGTTTCTCCAGTTTGAGAACAATTTTGATGCTCAACATATGCCACTGAGCTTCTCCAGAGCTCTGTCTTCATCTCCAGCTCCTATCTCCCTCTAAGGCCATTAGATGCAGACCTGGGCTCCAGCCCCGCTTACCTTGCCCCTGACTCAGCTCTTCCCAGGCTCCCGGTGTCCCCACGCGGGCTGCCTCGTGGCCAGATAGCCTGTTGTCTGTTTTGCCCTCAGCTAAAAATATCTCTAGCACACTTCCCAGACCTGCTGCTCCATTTCCCTCCTCACTGCCACGTTGTCCTTGCTTCATCCTCCTCCTTTACAGGTAGAAAGATCTGGAGGCAGGAGCCAAGGGGAGAAGAGGAGGAGGCGAACCAAGGCCATTCCTTTCCTCTCTTCTTCCCTTGCAAATCCAGACACAGTCGAAACATAATAAGCATCTTTCAGCCGCGTGAACAGATGTTGCAGTAAATGTCACAAGAAAGCATCAATGTGCTTTCACACTCAAGGGGACAGAGCTATAAGAAAGCCCTGTCCACTGCTGTTAGGAGTCACAGAAGGGAAAATGACAATATTACAAGAGGCACGGGGCTCCTATTTGGTTCAAGGCAGATTGTAATATGAAAAACACCATTTGCCTTTCCCTGATGACACTTTAAGCATTATGGAAGCACGTTCACCCAGAAAATAGTCAATATCTTACAGCCTTCTTTCCTGTTTTCCTAGGAAAGATGTACAGAATCATTCTGCCTCTTTATTGCTCCTCTTTGCTCCCTCCTCCCACCCTCGGCAGTGTCAGAAGCAGATGCTGTTGCCTTGGCAACATTACAGGATAAACTTGTTGCTTCTGAACCAGCTGTACCCAACCCGGGTTGTGTCAGGGCAGTTTGTTTCCTTTTCCTGTTCATCATCTGCTGAAAGTCAGGCTTCATAATTCAGATACTGACCTTCCTCAACTGTCCCATGAGGGTACTTCTCACACCCATCTCAGAGTTAGAAGGGCTGGTGGTTCATTTGAATTCAAGTCTTTCCTAAAGGACCCTTAATAAAATATATACCTGTTGCTGGTGAGAGGGGACCCACCAACACATTACAATCCAATGGGATATGCCAGTGTTCTTTCTTACAGAAGAGAATCTCAATGGACAGCATAGGGCCACCACATGAAAAAAACAAGTGTTAATACGCTGTCCCCTTCCCTCTCTATAGACATGCATTTACTAATTTATCTATTTGTCCTTATTTCAAGAAGGACAGTGATTAGAACAGTTATACTTGTGTCTTAAAACAGATTGGAAAAATACAGAACAATATTCCAAAATTACCAATAATCCTGCTACAAAACACTTTGTTTTCTGAACATTTTTTCTCTCATGCTGTATGTTTATTTAAAAATCAGATGGCTTTGTTTTATAATTTTATATCCTGATTTCCCAATTTAATATACATTGGGCATTTTTGCACATTTAAAAAACTATTTGAAACATGATGTCTCTCTCTCTCTCCTTTCTACCATCCTTCTCTCTCTAAGCACTGTTTTATTTATTAAATAAACTGGTCATTTTTCCTGTAGAGTTTCCAATGACCTGATTTTGCTAATAGGACCTCCCCATTTTGTCATTTATCATATTCTATTTTGTCATTGATCATGTTCCTCTGTCCCCTATATTCTCTAAAAAATGTTAGCTACATCTCAAAGTTTGATCAGATTCATGCTGTTCCTTTGGTAGGACTGCTTTTTTGACACTTTCCAGGAGGTACCCAATACCTGGTTGTCCTTCTGTGCAGAAGTCAAAGATGATCACTGCCCAGATTCATTATTTCATTAGGAATTTCAAACAGATGAATATTCTCACTTTACCACTATTTCTACATTCGTTAACTGAAGTTATAAGGAGAAAGTTCTCTTCGTTGACTCTAATTATATTGAGGCATAGCTCATAGAAGGCAGGATAAACGTGTAATTTATTCCCTTTATTTGCCAGTTATCAAAATAATGAATTAAGTGCCAAGCACCATGCAAATGGAACTAATTAGTTTTTCTAGCATCATTATGAATGCGTGGATTTAAACATATTTGATGTGTTTCAGTCCATTGCAGTTATTATTCTTAATCATGTGCCAACGGTCCCATCTTCAGCCAGTAGGAGCCTCTTCACTTTGCTTTCTAAATCCTTAAACAGATCCTAGCTTTTTTTTCCTAGTGCTTTTTAAAAACTACATCCTTACTTCCTGTTGTTATGAGATGTTCCAGGCTCATCTTAAACATTTTCTGTTCCAGATCTAGAGCTAGTCATTTCTTTAAGCAGATCCAGTTTGTTTGCTTCTAAGTGGGAAATTTTATATAGAAGCTGGGTTTTAAGGTATTCATCTTCAAGGTCTTTTCTGTGGACAGAATTAAGCAACTTTGCTTTGGCTTTCCCCTCCCCCTCCTCGTCCTTCTCTCCTCCTCCTGCTCTGCCTGCTCCTTAACATAAAATACTCCCTTGCAATGATTGCCATTTGAATTCAAGATTACAGTATTTTTCAGACCTCATCAATCTTATACCTGTGGTTCCTTTCTCTTACATCAATGACACCACCATAATTAGTCATTTGCTTCATCAACAATACACACACATTGAATTACCCCAAAACGAACGGTTCAAAGCCGCAACAAACACAAATATGCATCACGGTACCTGTGGATCAGCAACTCATAAGCAGCTTAGCTGCAGGGTCTGGGTCTAAGATTCTCAGGGTCTGGAGGGTCCAGAAAGCATGATTTCTGGCTTCTCCCAAAGTAAGCTGGTAAAAAATGCAAGGTATGAATGGCAATTCCTTGGGTAATCAAGCCTCAAAAATCATACAGAGTCATGGCTATCACTTTCTATGGTGAAAGTTCCTTGCCTAGGCCAGGTCTGAAAATGAGTCTCCACAACTTTCAACTCCAGCCTCTGAGCTCTTGTTTCTACCCTGGAGGTCATCTTTTCTTTTTCATAAAAGGTAGCCCAGGTTTTCTGCTCAAAAGTTTTCTCAGTTTGCTTCCTACCAATAGGAGCTCAGGGTCCAAAGGCTTCTTATCAATTTTATACTAATTTGGCCCCTTTCAATCCAACCATGTTCAGTTCAGCTGCTCAGTTGTGTCCAACTCTTTGCGACCCCGTGGACTGCAGCACACCAGGCTTCCTTGTCCATCACCAACTCTCGAAGTTTGTTCAAACTCATGTCCATTGAGTCGGTCATGCCATCTAACCATCTCATCCTCTGTCATCCTCTTCTCCTCCAACCTTCAGTCTTTCCCAGCATCACGGTCTTTTTCATGAGTCAGTCCTTCACATCAGGTGGCCAAAGTATTGGAATTTCAGCTTCAGCATTAGTCCTTCAGTGAATATTCAGGACTGATTTCCTTTAGGATGGACTGGTTGCATCTCCCTGCAAAAGGGACTCTCAAGAGTCTTCACCAAAACCACAGTTCAAAAGCATCAGTTCTTCAGCACTCAGCTATTTTTATAGTCAAACTCTCACATCCATACATGACTACTGGAAAAACCATAGCTTTGACTAGATGGACCTTTCTTGGCAAAGTAATGTCTCTGCTTTGTAATATGCTGTCTAGGTTGGTCATAACTTTTCTTCCAAGGAGCAAGAGTCTTTTAATCTCACAGCTGCAGTCACCATATGCAGTGATTTTGGAGCCCAAAATAAAGTCTGTCACTGTTTCCATTGTTTTCCCATCTATTTGCCATGAAGTGATGGAACCGGATGCCATGATCTTAGTTTTCTGAATGTTGAGTTTTAAGCCAACTTTTTCACTCTCCTCTTTCACTTTCATCAAGAGGCTCTTTAGTTCTTCTTTGCTTTCTGCCATAACATTGGTGTCATCTGCATGTCTGAGGTTATTGATATTTCTCCTGGCAATCTTGATTCTAGCTTGTACTTCATCCAGCCTGGCATTTCACATGATGTACTCTGCATATAAGTTAAATAAACAGGGTGACAATATACAGCCTTGACATACTCCTTCCCCAATTTGGAACCAGTCTGTTGTTCCATGTTCAGTTTGAACTGTTGCTTCTTGACCTGCATAAAGATTTCTCAGGAGGCAGGTCAGGTGGTCTGGTATTCCCATCTTTTAAGAATTTTCCACAGTTTGTTTTGATCCACACAAAGGATTGGCATAGTCAATAAAGTAGAAATAGATGTTTTTCTGGAACTCTCTTGCTTTTTCGATGATCCAACAGATGTTGGCAATTTGATCTTTGGTTCTTCTGCCTTTTCTGAATCCAGTTTGAACATCTGGAAGTTCATGGTTCACATACTGTTGAAGCCTGGCTTAGAGAATTTTGAGCATTACTTTGTTAGCGTGTGAGATGAATGCAATTGTGCGGTAGTTTGAACATTCTTTGGCATTGCCTTTCTTTGGGATTGGAATGAAAACTGACCTTTTCCAG
The DNA here is from genome assembly GCF_003369695.1 of Bos indicus x Bos taurus. Lineage (NCBI taxonomy): Eukaryota > Metazoa > Chordata > Mammalia > Artiodactyla > Bovidae > Bos > Bos indicus x Bos taurus. Next base: position 15,735,437 of record NC_040087.1, on the reverse strand, counting down.
CCCTGTGGCCACTGCTGAGTTTTCCAAATTTGCTGACATATTGAGTGCAGCACTTTCCCAGCATCATCTTTCAGGATTTGAAATAGCTCAACTGGAATTCTATCACGTCCACTAGCTTTGTTCATAGTGATGCTTCCTAAGGCCCACTTGACTTCACATTCCAAGATGTCTAGCTCTAGGTTGGTTCTTCTAGTTCTTCTGTGTATTCTTGCCACCTCTTCCTAATATCTTCTGCTTCTGTTAGGTCCATGCCATTTCTGTCCTTTATTGTGCCCATCTTTGCATGAAATGTTCTCTTGGTATCTCAAATTTTCTTGAAGAGATCTCTAGATTTCCCCATTCTATTGTTTTCCTCTATTTTTTTGCACTGATCACTGAGGAAGGCTTTCTTAGCTCTTCTTGCTATTCTTCGGAACTCTGCATCAAATGGGTATACCTTTCCTTTTCTCCTGTTTTTCCCTTCTCTTCTTTTCTCAGCTATTTGTAAGGCCTCCTCAGACAACTATTTTGCTTTTTTGTATTTCTTTTTCTTGGGGATGGTCTTGATCCCTGCCTCCTGTACAATGTCAGGAACCTCCATCCATATTTCTTCAGGCACTCTGTCTATCAGATTTAATCCCTTGAATCTATTTGTCACTTCCACTGTATAATCATAAGGGATTTGATTTAGGTCATACCTGAATGGTCTGGTGGTTTTCCCTACTTTCTTCAATTTAAGTCTAAATTTGGCAATAAGGAACTCATGATCTGAGCCACAGTCAGCTCCTGGTCTTGTTTTTTCTGACTGTATAGAGCTTCTCCATCTTTGGCTGCAAAGAATATACTGAGCCCACGCGTTGCAACTACTGAAGCCCGAGTGCCTAGAGCCCGAGCTCTGAAACAAGAGGAGCCACTGCAGTGAGAAGCCTGCACAACCCAACGGAGAGTGGTCCCCACTGGCCACAACTGGAGAAAAGCCACAACAAAGACCCAGAACCGCCCAAAATAAATAAATAAAAACTTTTTTTTTTTCACAGCCTAAAGAATTTCCACCAAATGGATATACCCATTGTATTGTTCTCTTGGGCTGCCATAACAAAGTATCACAATCTGACTGGCTTTCACGGCAGGCATCTATAGGACAGTTCTGGAAATGTCTGAGAAGTCTGAGGTCGACGTGCCCTCAGGGTCAGTTCCTCCTGGAGTCTGTGAGGGAGAATCTGTCCCACGCCTCTCCCTTGGCTTCTGGGGGTTTGCTGCTCGTCATCAGATTCCCTGGTGGCTCAGACGGTAGAGTCTGCCCACAATGCAGGAGACCTGGGTTTGACCCCTGGGTTAGGAAGAGCCCCTGGAGGAGGGCATGGCAGCCCACTCCAGTATTCTTTCCTGGAGAATCCCATGGACAGAGGAGCCCGGCAGGCTACAGTCCACGGGGTCACAAAGAGTCAGACCAACTCTTTTACTGAGCGACTAACCCTTTCACCTTTCAGGATTGTAGGGTAGCCATATGTTTGGCTTTACTAGATGGTTCCAAGCAGTTTTCCAAAGTGGTTTCCAGCAGGGCATGAGAATTTTGGTTGTTCCACATGCTCATCAGAACTTTGGGTTGACTTGGACAAAAATAATTTTGATGGGAAGATGATAATAATGATAATACCTTCCCACTAAAGTTATTATTAAAACCAGTCATTGGGCTGGCTATTTTACTTATATTATCTCATTTCATCTTTAAACTACTTTTCAAGGGAGTTGTTAGCTTCATTTTTACAGACAAACAAAACTAAGCATCAGTGAGATCACATAATTTGCCCAAAGTAGCAGTAAGTAGCGAAGTAGGTTTCCAAGTCAAATCTGTCCAATTACCTATCTCTGAGACTTTCTGGTCCAGGTAAAATGTAAATCTGGTTGCTAAGGAGGTGAAGGGGAAACCTTAGGCATTGCGGAACAGCAGGAGAGGGTTGGTGCGGCTGCTGCCAAGGGGCCAACTTAGTGGCAAGAGGCAAAACAGCTCTAAATCTTTATTTGAAAGCTTGTTTGTGCCACCATATTTTGGGTACATCAACCATGAGAATCTGTTCCCAGGGTCAGCTTCAGACATTTCCCAATGGAAGATTATTTTGAGGACTGATTCTGAGAACAGATGGATAAGCTTAATATTCAAAAATAGAGTGATGCAAACCAGTTTGAGGGTAGAGAGTTAGAACAAGAGGTCAGGTTAAGGAAAAGCATCCTTACTAGCAGATCTGTGGCACTGCCTAGTCAGTCACTGATGTCAATATGCACTCCTTAGCCCTTCAGGCCTCATTCCCAAGCCCAATGTCCAGTTGATACAAAGTAATACACTTAAGGGAGAAGGCAATGGCACTCCACTCCAGTACTCTTGCCTGTAAAATCCCATGGATGGAGGAGGCTGGTAGGCTGCAGACCATGGAGTCCAGAATAGTCGGACACGACTGAGCGACTTCACTTTCCCTTTTCACTTTCATGCTTTGGAGAAGGAGATGGCAACCCACTCCAGTGTTCTTGCCTGGAGAATCCCAGGGACGGGGGAGCCTGGTGGGCTGCCGGCTATAGGGTCACGCAGAGTCGGACACGACTGAAGCGACTTAGCAGCAGCAATACACTTAAGAACGTAGCAAGGGCTTCCCTGGTGGTCCAGTGGTTAAGAATCTGTCTTGCAATGCAGGGAACACCAGTTTAATCCCTGATCTAGGAAGATCCCACCTGCCTCTGAGAAACCAAGTCCATGCTCCACAACAGCTAAGCCCGCCCTCTAGGGACTGTGCTGCACAATAAGAGAAGTCACAGCAATGGGAAGCCCATGCACCACAACTAGAGAGACCCCATTCACCACTACAGAAAGTCTGTGTGCAGCAACAAAGACCCAGCTAGAGAAAAAAAGAACATAGCGAAGAGTCAAGTCTGTTCTTATCATGCCCAGTGCTCCCATGGGTAAACATCCATGGGGGAAAATAATTCACAGAGCAGAAAGGAAAAACATTATGGAAATAATCACTCTTCCACTAAAGACACTCAATAGGCTCAAGAATTGAGAGGCTGCTTTGAATCAGGCACTGGGATGGATTCTTCCAGATACATCATATCTTAGTCTTCCCAGTAACCTTGAGGGAGAAATAAGTTGCTATTATCTCTATGCTACAGGAGTGGGAACTGAGCCTCAGTGAGGTTTCAAGAAATCTGTCTGAGGTTACCCAAAGGGAGAAACAAACTGCATAATAGTTCTATTCTAACAAAGGATGTAGAAAGAGAAAGTTTGGACCTTCTGAATTACGAACTGCGTCTTTAAGGAATCTATGGGAGTATATGCTAATTTTTATTTTTATATTTTTAAGGAAGACAATAAAAGAATACTGAAGGTTTTCCTGCTAAAAGCTTGTTCTGGAAAATGAAAACCATAGAAAAAGAACTCCAGAAGTACAGACCAGCAACTCTTATTTATGAATCGTACAATGAACAGGACTTCCACTGTGGCTCAGCAGGAAAGAATTTGCCTGCAATGCAGGAGATGCAGGTTCAATCCCTGGGTCAGGAAGATTTCCTGGAAGAGGGCATGGCAAGCCACTCCAGTACTCTTGCCGGGAAAATCCCAGGGGCAGCGGAGTCTGGCAGGCTACAGTCCATGGAGTCGCAAAGAGTCAAACATGACTGAAGCCCCTGAGCACATAATGAACACGTTGGTCCAGGGACTCATATCCTATAAAAGTATCACATTGATGAGGTTCTAATCAGTTCAAATGTTGTCATCTTCTAACTTTGCGCCAGTGCAATTATTTTAGAAAGTACAGTTTCCATTTTAATGGGCGCTTGGCTTATTCATTTCTGAAAACATTGGTTTGGTTTCAAACTCAATTGAAAATGAACACCTGGGTTTTGTCCTGGTTTCAGGAAACCCACACATTTTTTTTTCCTCTCTATACTTTAATCAGTAGCTGGTTTAATTGCCTTACCAGGTCACAGACGTCACTGTCCCAGCTGTGTGTAAGCTTTACCTACATCACAACCCAAGCACAGCAGCCCGAGTGGTGCGAGAGCCATTCAGGAAGAAGCAATGTGCTCTCACACTCTGGGTGTAATTCACACCCAAGCCTGATACTCACCCAGGCTCGCTGGGTGCAGGCTGACTTCCCACCGGAGAAACAGCCAAAGAGGATGGGAAACACAGCACACGCCACTCTGCTGCGTGAGCCCCAGAGAATGACCAAGTCATCAGAGCTTGTCCGCCCCAAACTCTAAGACTGCTCATGTACTACTCACAGCCTTTCTCCCAAAACAAGTAGGTGGGCTTAAGCACCCCCAGCAGCCCAGTTCTGAAGAGAGACAGAGTGCCGTTTGAGGACTGGAATGCCCTCTGCCTGCTCCAGCACAGAAATGTGCTGCTGGCATTCACAGAGACAAGCAAACGATGTGGTATTGTGGTATGTGTGCTCTTAATCTCTATTTTAATGTCTCCAACAATCTAGTGGTTAATTAGCAATTTGCTGCCCACCAATATGCAAATGAATGACAAGCAAAAGCCCTCCGCATCTGTAATTATTTTGCTGATTTACAAGCCGCTCTCCTCTCCCTGTAGCTTTTCCCTCTGTGTGTGCATTCATGCACCAGGGATTTCATTATTTTTAGAAGCATACACTGTACACTTTTAAGCTTTAATACTTTCAGGCTTCAATAATTACAGTATTACGGATATACATACACATTTCCCCCCCCTCCAACTCCAAATGCTTGTCAGGAATGCTTTTCTCTTTGATAAAGACTGGAGAGTAAGATTTATCAAGCGGCTGAAATCCAAATCGCAGAGAGAGTCAGAGCTCAAGATTGAAAGATGCACGATTCTGCCGCTGCCAAATCCTTATCTGGAATTGGAGGAGTCTTGTAATATTTGATTTTCTCCCAAGCAGCTCTGGTGAATCGGAGCCACGATCTGCCTTATCCATCTGCCTACTTTGGAGCTGGGTGTTTTACTATTTGGCGGTTTAAATGCTTCACGTTTTTGCCAGCGCATTAAGAAAGGCTCTCATGTTAAATTAAGTCAATTAATAAATGAGACACATTAAGCAATCAATTTTGTCAGCCTATCTCCCCGGCATTATGTATGGTTGGCTGTAATCACAAGATAAATGCAATGTGCTGATCTATGGTAATGTTCAATAATACATTCTCCGCCAGGCTCAATTCATCAGGGAGTTTCGGTAGAGGAGGCATTTGTTATTGGCTGTCTCTGCACCTCAAGGATAACATTTCTGTCCTTTTGATTGGCCGCCTCACTGCTGCAAGATTCTAACCGTCTTATTTTGATGATGAATATGAAGGCATGCTAAGCCGGGCTGGAGCGAGTGTCTCAGAGGCTGCGCGCCTTCCAGAGCCCAAGGACTTAACGGCTTCCTCCGCCACCTTCCTGTGCCAATCATCACCCAAAAAAAGTTGTGATGCTTTTCTTCACCCAGTGCTTTGGGGCTGTGTTAGATCTCATTCACCTCCGCTTTCAGCACAACAAGGCTAAACGGGTGTTCGCCGCCGCCGGGCAACTTGTCTGCGTTGTAAACCCCACGCACGACCTAAAGGTGAGTGGCTGGCTACCGTTTGATGTTCCCGTGGCCCGTGGCTCGGGTTCAAGTCCTTCCTCGGCAGGGGAGGGGGGCGGGGGCGGGGGAGTGGCGTCAGGGACCCTCCCACGGAGCCCGGGGCGCTCCAGGCAAAGGTCATCCCTCTGCTACATAAGGCCGTGTTGGGCACCCGGAGCCCGCGCTGGGCTCCTTCTCCCTCTCTGGGTGTGTGGATGCTCTCGCGACGGCGTGTTTCCCTGCCTGGCGGGGGAGACTAGAGTCAGCGTCTATTTCTTTTACCCCACGCTGTCAGCCTAGGAGTCGGAGGTGGGGGGGTGTGTGTGTCAGAAGTGAGGGTGTTGGAGGGAGTAGGGGGCATCCCCCTCCCTCTCCCAAATACTTGTGGGCAAGTGTTTAGGAGAGGGTTTGAAAAGTTACCCACATTGCAGGCTGTCCCGTGTGCTGGAAAGGCAGGCAGGAAGCACACGGATTTCTGAAGCCCCCTCTGCTCCTGAAGTAGCTGGGCTGGGCGGTCGCGAGACGGGACCCAACCCTCCCACACCAGACAGGGGTCTGGGAGCTGGGGAGGGGACGCTTTCTGCAAAGTGTGTTTTCCCTGTGCTCAGACTCAGCCTGGGGGGCGCGGGGCGGGGGTGTCGGTAGGAGCTCGTCTTCTTTGCATCCTGAGAGCTGGATGCGCGATGCGCCTGGTGTATCGAGGACGGGAGCAGGCAGATTGTTTCAGTAGCATTGTAATGAACCCCGCTCGGAGCCGCCACCGCTGGGATCACTGCAGGCGCTGCAGCCCTCTCATCTCTTTAGGTCAGCGCCCTTTAAGAGGACAGCCTCAACACGGGCTCGAGGGACCGCTCTGCATCCCCCGCCAAGATGACGGGGAAATAAACCGAGAGCCGCTTGGCTAGGGGAGGAGGGAAGATGGGCAGTGGGGGCGGTAGGGGGCAGTGCGAGGATGCAGCTGAACTCCCCCGCACCCCAGTGTGAAAGTCGCAGCCGCCTGGGCTCCGTCCCAGAATAAACGATGGACTCGTTTGGGAGTTGCTCTCATTATACCCGAGGCTGAGAGAAGAAGGGGAGGTGGGGGGAAAGGGCATCTGTGCCGCTAAGCAAAGGAACAGTCTCTGCGAGCATAGATCTGTCATTCTGACCACTGCTGTGGGGCAGGTCTTATTGCTTGTTGCTCATCACTTTATATACTCCTGCAGTCAGACTCTCTTCAACTAGAGCCCTGCAGGCCAGTGCTAATGGGTACCTCCTCGCACCCCTACCCCCAACAATTCCTGGAAGTCCCCAGGAGGGCCAGCGGCCCGGAGCCCCTGGGGCCATATGCCAAGGCCCTTCCTGGATGGAAGGGTGATGGATTACCTTGAGAGAACTATGGTGCTCCGGACCTAGGAAGTGATTTTCTGCAGGATCCAAGCTGTGATGAACACCATCTCAACTGCTCTGCCTCTCTCCTGCTCTGTCTCTCCCCATCTCTCGCTCCACCCTCCCCTCTGCCCCTCATTCCCCTGTTTCTTTTTCCCTTCATGGCTTACTTTTATAAATGGGAATTCACTCCCAGTCATCCTTGGCAAAGTGAGTGTATGATGTACGTATTAAAATATGATTCTGAATTCCATTTTATGACTACTTTTGAGACCGCCTTCAAACTCCCATTATTTTGTCACTTTACATTTGTTTCTTCCCTGTGGCAAGAAATTCTGTTTATTCCTGCTTTGCATTTTAAAACTTTTACAAATTGTTTATGAGACTTAGTGTTTCCAAAGTTTCGATTTATATGGTTCGTTGGCTACAGCTGATGATGGAGGGGAAACAGGGTGCTAAGATCTTGGTAGGGGGTGGACTGAAAGTCATCTGTGCTTGTTTCTGTGATGTCAGCCTGGATTTTGACAGGCAGTCCTGCTGCCCAAACCCAGGATTCCAGAGTCAGGGTTGGAGAGCTTAGGTCAGTGCTGACCAGCTCTGTGACCTTGAATGACTCAGTGTCTCTGAGCCTTCCCTTCTTCATCTTCAGAATGAACCAATGAATCTCTAGCCTGCCTCCTCCGTGGCTCTATGAGGCTGTGAAGGGATACTCAGGGTAGATGGGCTTTATTAACACTCCCCTCCACCCCCCAAATTATATTATTGCACATCATTTGTAGGGTTCCATTAGAAATTTCAAAAGTTATTACTTAAAGCCTTCAGCCAACTTAGAAACTATATAAGCATGAATATAAAAATAGGTGACACGTGCTTTTAGAAGCTGTTTTCCATGGCTCAGTTTGTCATGTACATACTCATTTGACTTTTTATTTCCCATAAAAAGCCACTTAGAGATTCTGCTCAGATGAGTGTCCTCACAGATAAACAAATCAAACTGAGGGATGCTTATGTTACCAGGGGGTACGACAGGACACACAGCATTTACAGAGGCTGTGCCAGGTACAGACAGACCTCTGCAGCCCAGGATGCCTCTGTGAAAGTCTCATCCATGCTCCAGGTGGCCCAGCAGGTAAGTTCTACCTGCTTCTCCAACCTGAGAGCTAACAGCTTGGAGCTTTTTTTGGAGCTTTTAAAGGCACAATTCTCTAGGAACACTGCTGCTCCATCATGAATATTAAGAAGTGTATAAAACCTCAAAAGAAAGTGCTCCTTCCAACCATTCCTTTCCAAAGACAGGCCACGGAAATATGCCTTGGATGTAAAAAGCTGCAATCCATGTAGGAAGAAAAAGTCTTTTTTTAAAGAAAAAAAAAAAAAAATAGTTGTGGCCATGTTAAACCAGGATGGCTATTGATCTGCGGTGCTTCCCCACACTTTGTACGACAGGCCGGTACATGATGTGGTGACCACGGACACAGAGACCGCAGTCCTGCTTTCAAGTTTCTAGGTTGTGTGTTGCTTCCAAGAGGAACTGGGAAGCCTGTGTTTTTCTTTGTGGAAGCATTTTTGCACTTTGTCCTTTCCTATTCTTTCCTGAGAATGCTAGCAGTACTTCGGGATCTGAGGCAAGTGCTGAGTTATAATCAAAAATCACTTACTGAGCAGAGACAACCGTGTATTTACCATGCTTCTATAGGTCACCTTCATTCTCAATCTCATTATGGCGCTTTACTCAGCAACCTGGGATTCCTTCAAGCAAGCTTGTTCTAGAAGCTTGCTTCTAAGTGGAGGCAAAGGCCTTCCCGGGGAATGCAGACAACCCAGTTAAACCCATTACACTCCTTAAGCCCACCCTTCTTAAAAGGGGTGTTTAGAGTCGCTGGCCTGAAATAAGAGGTTCTCCTTCTTCAAGAAGAATCCACTGCAGAGCTGGCTCCATGGACTGCAGACGGCATCCTGTCTTGTCCTGTGTCTGTCTGTCTCTGCCTGTAGAAGTGGCTCCTTGAAGGGATCAGGCCCCCCAGTTCTCCGTCCCAGCCTGTGGAAAGCGACCGCCAAGGAGCTGGTGATCTTGCCTGGCTGCCGTCTGCTTCCTTGCTCATGGAGGTCACTGAAATGTGGCCCACAGGCTGCACCGAGCAGGGTGCAGGCTCATGTCCTGATTTAGCACCACTTTCTCCCTCCTGTCCTTCGCTTGTTTACAAACCAAGAAAGCCTTTCTCTCCCGGCTCCTCTCCCATCCACACTCGCTGCTTGGACAATGCCCTGCCCCGGCAGCCCTCTCTGCTCCTGCCCCATCTCCAGCGGTGCCCTTTGAAGAGTGGACTGGCCAGTCTGTGCACCCCGGCCTCTCCAGGGAAGGGTCTGCAGTGTCCGCTGGAGCCCCTCTGGGGTCAGAGCTCAGCACTTCCCAAGCAGACTGGCGCTGAGCCGGGGCTGGCTAGGAGACTTCCTCCCTGTAACCACAGCGCTTGATAAACCAGGTTCTGAAACAAGTCTTGCAAAAGGCTTTCTGGCAAACTTCCCAAAGGCCCTAACCTCCCTACTGCTCCTGGGAGGCCATTCATGCCTCAATCCAGTGGGTCCAATCCCCAGAGCCCTTTTCTGTTGTAACCCGTTAACCTTGAGTCTATAGACAGACACACACATACACACACTCAGAGCCATGCGCACACACACAGTGGGCGGGACATGCGGGACAGTGTGGGCTTTAAGTGCCCGTGCATGCTAAGCTGCTTCAGTTGTGTCCAACTCTTTTGTGACCCCACCAGGCTCCTCTGCCCATGGAATTCTCCAGACAAGAATACTGGAGTGGGTTGCCATGCCCTCCTCCAGGGTCTCTTCCCGACCCAGGGATCAAACCCAGATCTCTTGCATCTCCTGCACAGGCAGGTGGATCCTTTACCACTGGCACCACCTGGGAAGCCTAGCAGACACTAAACCCAAAATGAGGGCATTTTAGTACCAGGACTTGCAGCATCCACCTGCCTCTCATTCTGAGACCAAGCCATCTGGATGGATGTGTGCTGAGTGACGGTGGGGATGGGGTAGGGGCTGCATGGAGTTGGGGGAGGGGATGATTAAGGGAGAACCAAGGCAAACCTCACCTCAAGCGCCTCCACTGTTCAGGAAACCTTTGGAAATCCCATTCCGGCCTCAGGGCTTTCACTAACTGACACAGCACGGCAGGCAGCCGAAGGGAAGCTAAAGACCTGGATGTTGTTTTTAGAGATGTAAAGGCGGCCTTGGAGTGTTCAGCCTGAATGCCTAGTTTCCGGCAGTTCAAGATGGTTTAGTAGCCGGCGTGTGGGTTTCTCAGCTCTTCCTGACACAGCCACCTCTGAGGGTCCCATCCCCCATTCCCTGGACATGTCAGCATCTTCCTTTGCTGTCCAGGCTGGAGGCTCTATTAGCGCCTTAGATGGGGGTGGTAGGGAGGGAATGGGGGGGGGGGGGGATGGGGAGACCAGTGGAGGAGGATAAGGGGGGCTGAAGATGGTCCCTGAGTCACTCTCTGAGCTTCAGTCTAAAGGCTTTCCCGTGCTGCCGCCTCCAGCCCTTTGGTTTCTGTGAATACTGTATGACACTTGGCTCTGCAGGCACAGAGCAGTCATGCGGCTTTTCTGGTTAATGGTGATTGTAAATGAGGCTCCCGAGTCACATAACTGGAGGCTCCGGGCGGCCATTCGGGTAGCGGTGTGCTGTGATGGGGAGGGCAGAGGAGGCTGAAGCCGGTGTGGAGGTGAGGTAAGCCCACGACCTCGGCACTGCCTTTCTCTGGTAGCCCCCTGAAGCAAATTTTGTGGCCCTCCCTTCACCACGGTCCCTCAAGCAGCAGGGACTGTTTGGAAGCAAGGAGAAAACAGGGACTGAACGCTTTCTTTGAAATCCACAGAGAGGTCAGAATTATTTTGATGGCTTCCCTGAGGTTAAGGCAGAATATTTTTCTAGCAATTGACAATAAGAGAAAAATGAACTGTCTTGGGGTGGTATTTGACTCTTGGCAAAGTCACAGAGGATGAGATGGTTGGATGGCATCACCGATTCAATGGACATGAACTTGGGCAAAATTCCCAGAGATGGTGAGGGATTGGGAGTGCTGCAGTCCTTGGGGTCGCAAAGAGTCGGACACGACTTGGCGGCTGAGCAACAACAAAAAGTCATCTGGATTCAACCAGCTGTGCTCCCCAGAGGGAAAAGCCGGCCTGTTTAGACACAAGGTGTCACGTGGAAAGGGTCCCACCCCAGAGAATGGAGCCCCACCCTCCCACGGGGATCGCCAGCTCAGAGAATGATGGGGAGAATGTCAGAACTGGGAGGCTGAATCTTCTTAGTCTACAGTCAAGGAAACTGAGGTGAGAGAGGGAAATGACTTGTATTTCCTACAGCTGCTGTAACAAATTACCACAAATGGGGAGGCACAAAATCAGAGAAATCTATTTCTCAAAGAAATCAGGAGGCTGTAGGTCCAAAATCAAGGTGCCAGCAAGGCCAGGCTCCCTCCAAAGTTCCAGGAAAGAATCTGTTCCTTGCTCATCCGGCTTCTGAGGGTTCCCTATGTTCCTTGGCTTGTGGCCTCATCTCTCCACCTCTGCCTCTGGGGTCACATGGGCTCCTTCTCACCTCTGTGTGTCCATATCATAAGGACACAGGTGACTGTATTGAGGGCCTATCTGGATTATCCCTACCTGGACAATCCAGGATTAGTTTTCATTGCAAGATCCTTAATTTAATCACACTTTGAAAGCTTTAGTCCCTCAGTCATGTCCAACTCTGGAACCCCATGGACTGTAGCCTGCCATGCTCCTCTGTCCATGGAATTCCCCAGGCAAGAATACTGAAATGGGTTGCCATTTCCTTCTAAAGAATCTTTCCTGACCCAGGGATCAAACCTGGGTCTCCTATATTGCAGGCGGATTCTTTGCCATCTGAGCCACAAGGCAAGGCTAATCACACCTTTGGTCATATAATATTCACTCTGTTGCTCTTTAAGGTAATTCAGAAGTTCCAGGCACTAAGATGTGAATATCTTTATTCAACCCACTACTTCCCTCTTGCAGACTCAATCTATTTTGTGACAGAATTGGAACTGGAAGTTAGGTCGCCAAAGGTCAGATCTAGATCCCCGGCTGCCCCAGGCTGCCTTCCAGTTAGTCCAAACTAAACACCCCTTGCTTGAGTGCGTGCTGTGGGAGCAGGAAATTGCGGGGACCCCCTTCCTGCACCCCATCAGCCCTAGACCAGCCAGTGTGACCCCATGGGCTGCACCACACACCCTGTCATCTCTCCTTTATCAGAGCCACATTTCCTTAGCAAATCAGGCCCTCTTCATCACCGCACGGAGTGCTAAGTCAATTCATTTGTGTTTGACTCTCTGCAACCCCATGGACTGCAGCCCACCAGGCTCCTCTGTCCATAAGATTCTCCGGGCAAGAATACTGGAGAGGATTGCCATTCCCTTCCCTAGGAGATCTTCCTGACCCAGGGATCAAATCCACATCTCATTATGTTTCCTGCATCGGCAGGCAGGTTCTTTACCACTAGCACCAGCTGGGAAGTCCTCTTTATCACCATCCTTCCTTATTCTCCTATCCCTTCCATAAATTTTCTTTCCCGTTTCAAATTCTTTTAAAAATAATATAATCTATGTGGATGCCTGCACATCAGACTTTAAAAATCAAATGATAAAGAGATACACTGTCAGAAGCATAGAGCATTAGATCTTGCCCTTGGCACACAGTTTGTAAATCTACCAGATCAATACGGGGGTGAAGCAGTGGGTGTAGCGAAAACACACAGGCTTTGGGGCAGAAAGAGCTGAGCTCAAATCCAGACTGTTCCAGTGGCCGATGGGTGACTTTGAACAAATGACTTCGCCTCTCAGAGGCTTCATTTCCTTCTCTATAAAAAGCAGGAAAGAACGCCCACCTTCGATGGGGCTGCAAGGAGTAAATGAGCTCACAGAAGGAAAACGTCTGCCGTGGAGGAGAGAGTCGGTAAACAGCAGCCGTTATTGTCAACACGGGTCATTATGATAAAAGCTAAAAGCCGCTCCTCGGAAGCTGGAGTCAGTCTCCCCACCACTCCACCTTCTGTCTTCCTCCACCGCCCCTCCCTTCCTTCGGGCCTCGGGCCTGCTGTTCCTTAGTACTTGTGAATTGCCCTTGGCCTTCAAGAGAGTTTTGAATAGAACAATTTCTTGCCCTAGGTAAAAGTCAGATTTGTCCTTATTGCCTAACTTCATAGAAAACCCTGAGCCCTGCTTGAGTTCCGAGCCTGGAAGTGCAGTGGGCGAGGGGCTGGATTGGGGGAGGATGGGCGTGCCAGGTGGGACACGGGCTGGCACGTGTGCCCTGGTGCCCAACATCCGCAGAGCCAGGAGCCCTGCCACAAGGTCCCCTCTCCTCCTGCCAGAGAAGGGTCCTCATGATGTATGCATGCTTTCTTTTCATTAGCGGCAGCCGAGTAAGCACAAGGGCCAGCGGGTCTGTGAGGGACATCTGATCGGGGTGAGGGTGTGAGGCTGAGTGACACCATTGAGAGATGCAACAGGGCAGGGAGAGGTAAGCGGGCAAAACCTGCAGGCTCCCTGGGAAACTGGACATTCATTTTCTCTCTGCCTGCAGTTCATTCTGCCCTGAGGAAGTCCCTTGCCTCTGAGCTAGTTGGGATGGTTGATGCTTAACGAAAGCTTGGTGTTCTTATTGAGTTGCTAAGTCGTGTCCGGCTCTTTGAGACCCCGTGGACTTGTAGGCCGCCAGGCTCCTCTGTCCATGGGGTTCTCCAGGCAAGGATACTGGAGTGGGTTGCCATTTCCTCCTCCAGGGGATCTTCCTGACCCAGGGATGGAAACTGAGTCTCCTGCATTGGCAGGCTGAGCCACCAGCCACCATAGAGCCACCACTGGCAAGCTGATTTACCACTGAGCCACCTGTAGCCCCTGAAATCAAGGGAGAGAGAGGCTCTGGCCTTTCTAAGCCAATAAAGAATTTCCTGGATACTATCTTCAGGCAAGTCTATAAAAAGCACCAAGAAAGGCCACAGGGCTGGGCTCTTCCTTACTCTACCTGAGTTTCTACACAGACACAGACACACACACACAGACACAGACACACACACACACATCGTTTGCTTGTCTCTGTGAATGCCAGCAGCACATTTCTGTGCTGGAGCAGGCAGAGGGCATTCCAGTCCTCAAACTGCACTCCGTCTCTCTTCAGAATTGGGCTGCTGGGGGTGCTTAAGCCCACCTACTTGTTTTGGGAGAAAGGCTGTGAGTAGTACATGAGGAGTCTTAGAGTTTGGGGCAGACAAGCTCTGATGACTTGGTCATTCTCTGGGGCTCACGCAGCAGAGTGGCGTGTGTTGTGTTTCCCATCCTTTCTTCCCCACCCAAACTGTCACTGACCTCCAGCCTCAGGAAAGAGGTAAAGGGAGAGATGGGAGAGAAAAGAGGAACATTCTAGTTGAGGCTTTTGACTCAGACCTAGCTGGGTTTGGATCCAGTGATGTCAGTTCCCTTGAGTAACCTCTTTGACCTCCCAGAACCCGCATTTCCTCAACTATTAAAATGCTTGTCATGAAGGTGAAATATAATGTAGATAAACTGCTTAGTACAGCACCCAGCACCTTGTACACACTCCATAAATGGTAGCTGTCGTCACTAGCAAGTGGAGCTCCTTAGAGATGTTCCTGATGCACAAGATGTACCAAGATTCTTCTGCCCAACTTGGACAAGTGATCAAACTTCTCAGACTGGATGTTGGGGGAGAAAGAGGGAAGGGTCAGCAGTAAAAGGACCTGACCAAGATTTTGAAGCATAGTAGGTTCAAGCTCGGGCTTCCCAGGTGGCTCAGTGGTAAAGAATCCGCCTGCCAATGCAGGAGACGTGGTTTGACCCCTGGGTTGGGAAGATCCCCTGGAGAAGGGAATGGCAGCCCACCCCAGCATTCTTGCCTGGAGAATCCCATGGACAGAGGAGCCTGGTGGGCTACAGTCCATGGAGTCGAAGAGAGTCAGACACGACTTAGCGACTAAACGACAAGAGGTTCAAGCTCAGGGAACCAGACAGAGTCCAGGTCCTGGTTCAAACAGATGAGACCCAAAGGGGTGATGCCCAGGGTCACAACTGAGGCAGGGCAGGGCCCACTGCTCTATCTATGCTACCACACTGCTGGGGGCTGGGGCGTTGGATAAAGATGCTGCCTCTCTAATGTGAGCCACACAGGCTGGGCATCTTCCCAGGGGGTCCTTGTCCTTAGGACCTTGGCAAGGTAACAACTAGCCAGGAAAACATGGGGCATTAAAAAGGCAGTGTTCCTCGCATCTCTACTGTTGGCATAAATACATAGCAAAGGACTGGGATGAGACTGCAAGTGAAATCACCCAAGACACAAAGCCATAACCCCAGACTTTCAGATAGCAGGGTGGGTCAAGTTCTGCTACAAAAGGTGACGTTTTCATCTTGACCTGGGGCCCAGGATGAAAGCACCATCAGAAACCAATCTGTGATCAGCCCGATGTTTTTAGCAGACGAATAGGATCCCTGCGGATCATTTAGAATTGTGGTCTAACTGGAAATGTCAGTTTTACTTGCAAGACACTGTATCTCTTAATCATTTCTCGGTCCTTTAATGTATTTTTAATCACGAACCTGTGATTAGGAGGGAGCTGTGTGCTGCAGGGCTGTCTCCAGGCAGTACCAGGAACTCCAGCTGGAAGAAACTGGACTGTGGAAGGGGCAGGGCCCCCCAGGACAAAACTGGAGAGTGTCCTCTATGGAGGGGAAAGGCCACTGCGACCATTTTGGGGAGGGTGAGCATGGCATTAGGAAGGCTCCACAGAGACTGAACCGAATCCAGATCAATACAAGATTTTACAAAAGATGGGCCAGCTAGTCTAGCCATCTGCCCAGCTTTGTAGCCAGACGCCACGGTCCCTCAGATCTAATTCCTACGACTTCGCCAAGGATGTACCAGGAAGTCCAAGGCAGAAAGCCACTGAGAACCTTGTGTTCCCTTTCTATAAATTACAGGTATATTGTGACTTAGGCTAAGCTGGCTGCATATCCTGAAACCCACAGGCTGTGCTTTTCTGCTGTCCCAGTTATGCATACAATAATAACAATAATGATCAGAACAACCACAAAATAGCTACCATTTATGGCAGGCATGCTATGTCCAGGAACTGTGTTAAATGCTATGCATTTAATTCTCCCTAGGAAATAGTATATTATTATCATTCCATCAAAGCAGAGGAAAGGAAAAAAGCTTGCTCAGTGATACACAACTCTGTGCAGTGAAACCATTTAAAATTAAAATCCTGTGCTTGGGGGCTTCCCTGGTGGTTCAGTGGTAAAGAATCCACCTGCCAAAGCAGGAGGTTCGGGTTTGATTCCTGATCAGGGAAGATCCGACATGTCATGGAGCAGCTAAGCCTGTGCACCACAGCTATTGATCCTGTGCTCTAGAGCCTGGGAGCCACAACCACTGAGCCCATGCGCTGCAGCTGCTGAAGCTACGAGCCCCAGAGCCCGTGCTCTGCAGCAAGAGAAGCCACCGCGATGAGAACCCTCGCACGTCAACTGGAGAGTAGCCCCCGGTCACTGCAACTGGAGAGAAGCCTGCACGACAACTAAGACCCAGCTCACTCCAAAATAAATTATAAAAAAAGGAATCCTTTAAAAAAATCCTGTGCTTTTAAAAATTTCTTCGTTTGTCATCCCTCAGCATTCCTATTTCACAACAAACAACTGGCCATAAGACTAATGTTGAGTGTATTATATTTCATTTAAAAATACTGAGCTGAGATCCTGGCTCATTCACTCTGTATGTACAGACATTAAACACACACAGATGCCCCAGCTCTTGGGGGACGATCCTGGGAGGCTTGCTCTAGGATTCCCTGGGCTGCCCCATGGGATGGACCCTGTGGCCAATGGCAGCGACTTTGTCCCTTCCTCCTGCCTCCTGGAATCTCTTCCCAAAGAAACCACTGTATGAAGTTCTTCTCTCAGGCTCTTCTTTGGGGAACCCAAGTTAAAACTACATATGTGTGTAGTAGTAGTGTTAGTCGCTCAGTCATGTCCTACTCTTTGCAACCCCATGGACTGTAGCCTGCCAGGGTCCTCTGTCCATGGGATTCTCCAGGCAAGAATACTGCAATGGGTTGACATTCCGTTCTCCAGGGGATCTTTCCAACCCCAGGGATCAAACCCAGATCTCCTGCATTGCAGGCAGATTCTCTACTGTCTGAGCCGCAGGGAAGTCCACATATGTGTATATGTTTCCTAATTAACATGTATTTATTGAGCATTTCCTAAGTGCCAAGTGCCATGCTAAGTGATTTACCGAAATTGCCTTTTTAAAAATTCTCAGAACAATGCCGACAGTCTATCTCCAAATCACGTGGGGGGAAGCTAAGGTACAGAGAAATTAAGTAATTTGGCCAAGGGTGCATCCAATGAGTGGTAGAGTTTAACTGGTGCTTTTAACCTCTGTGTTAAGCTGTCTCTCCCGCTCCATCACAGACCACCTACTTGGAAGCTTCTACAAAGAGCCTAGCCTTCCAAATCAGGCTTGATAACAACTATGATTTTGGGGGACTTCCCTAGTGGTCCAGTGGTTAAGAATCTGCCTTCCAATGCAGGAGATGCAGGTTCGATCCCTGGTCAGGAAACTAAGATCCCGCATGTCGAGGAACAACTAAGCCCCAGCACCTTCAACTACTGAAGCCCAAGCACCACAACTAGAGAGCCCATGTGCTGCCTCAAAAGATTCCACATGACGCAGTGAAGATCCAGCACGCTGCAGCTAAGACTCCACGTGGCCAAATAAATAATAAATATACACAGATTTTAAAAAATTATGATTTGCATAAAATACTTGAAGGAAATATTGGCAACAACTTTACCACTTTTAAGTGCTCGACTCAAAATTATCTGCAGAAAAGGAAGTTCGTGTCCCATGATCATTTTTTTCAAATGGATTACATGATTGGAGGAGGACAGAGTGTCTGAAACTGGCGTGTGTGCTCAGTGGCTCAGTCTTGTCCGACTCTTCCTGACCCCATGGACTGTCTGATATTAGGTCAGACAAACCAGGATAGCAATTTGAGTCTCACGAAACAATGACTATGCTTTCTTTGTTATGTGTGTGTGTGTGTGTGCTCAGTCACTAAGCCGTGTCCGACTCTGCAATCCCATAGACTGTAGCCCGCCAGGCTCCTCTGTCCATGGGACTTTCCAGGCAAGAATACTGGAGGCGATTGCCATTTCCTTCTCCAGGGGATCTTCTCCCACACAGGGACTGAACCCGTGTCTCTTACATCTCCTGCCCTGGCAGGCCCTAGCACTGACCCCTAAATCTGGGCCACGTGATTGTCTTGTCAATACCTCACTTGCTTCTCAATGACAATGGGAACTACTCGACCGTGTCAGGATGCAAACACTCCCTAAGCACTTGGATATCATTAAACAGGGCACTTTTTCTCTGAGAAGAAAGGAAAGAAAGCTTTTTATTCAAAATCAAAAACATACTTCAAGAGAATGAGGCTCTTACCCTGTCACACCTGCTCTCTCAGAGATCCACAGAACTTTGAAATGTTCTTTCCCATTAGCAGCCATACTTTATTATCAAATTTATTTTTTTAAACTCAAATCAAAGAGGAGCGAACTTTTAATGACCATTTTCTACCTAATTTAACTCAGCCTCTACCTTGACTTCTGGTCAGCCCTTTTCCTGATGCTCTTCAAACGTTTCTTCTTTCCAAAGCTGCTGTGAGAAGAACTGAGTTGAGGGAGGCATCGGGTTAGAGGTGGGCTTATGGCAGAAGGGCGGAGTGGTGCTTGCGGTCTTTGTTCCCAGTACACAAGCTGGAGCTGTGCAGGGCAGTGTCTATACTGACTTCTGAGGAAAACGCTCAGCCAGGCACCGTGGAGGGAGGTCACCAAGGTAGTCAACCCCAGAGTCACCTCAAGCAGCAGCCCTGACATCTGGGGAAACTCACAGAGGCTGCAGAGGGCTCACGGGGGAAGCTGACACGAAGGAGCTAAAGGAATTCTGGGAGGAAAGTGCCTCGGACTGGAGCCATGTGCCATCACCGCCATTCCCAGCCCCCGTGATGCCTATGCATCTCTGTGGCCCTCGGGCTGACCACCTGGAGGACCACAGTGCGCAGGGGCCTGGCCCTGAAGCACCGCTGCTGCCCCCAGCCCTGCACACCCCCACCCCCACCCCCATCCCCCCGTAAGCAGGAGGGCTGATGAGCACGTGAAGAAGCTGCCCCACTGAAAAGTCAGCTCTCTTCAAGACTTCCCCTGTGGTCCAGTGGTTAAGACTCTGCACCTCTACTGCAGGGCACAGGTTTGATCCCTGGTCGGAGAACTGAGATCCCACAAGCTGCACAGTGGAGCCAAAAAAAAGACAGTCTCTTTACCAAGTGATGCTGGGAAACCTAGACAACCTCATGTAGCCCAATGAAGTTAGAATAACCCACATACTATACACACAAATAAACTCAACGTGGCTTACATTTAACCATGACGTCTTAAAAGTCCTAGAACACAAAGCTTTCTCTGACATAAATTGTACCAATATTTTCTTACATAAGTCTCTTTTTACTTGCAAAAGTAAAAGCAACAAATGAGACCTAATCACACTTAAAAACTTTTGCATAGCAAAAGAAACCATCCACAAAACAAAAAGACAACTCATGGATGGGGAGAAAATATTTGCAAACAGTGTAACTGACAAGCGCTTAATTCCTAAAATATATGAACAGTTCATACAACTGTATCAAAAAAACAAACAACCCAATCAAAAAATAGGCAGATGACCTAAATAGACATTTCTCCAAAAAAGACATACAGATGGCCAAGAGGCACATGAAAAGATGGTCCACAATGCTAGTCATTAGAGAAACGGAATTCAAAACTACCATGAGGTACGATGTCACACCAGTCAGAATGGCCATCATGGGAAAGTCTAGATCAATAAATACCAGATAGGGTGTGGAAAAAAGGGAACTCTCTTACACTGTTGGTAGGAATGTAAATTGGTACAACTACTATAGAAAATAGTATGGAAGTTCCTTAAAAAACTAAAACTAGAATTGCCACAGAATCCAGCAATCCCACTCCTGAATATATAGTATCTGGAAAAGACAAAAACTCTAATTTGAAAAGATATACACACCCCAATGTTCAGAGCAGCACTGTTTACAGGATCCAAGACATGTAAGCAACCTAAGTGTCCATCAACAGATGAGTGGATAAAGTAGATGTGGTATATATAGGCAATAGAATATTCAGTTAGTTCAGTTTCTCAGTCATGTCTGACTCTTTGTGACCCCATGAATCGCAGCACGCCAGGCCTCCCTGTCCATCACCAACTCCTGGAGTTCACTCAGACTCACGTCCATCGAGTCAGTGATGCCATCCAGCCATCTCATCCTCTGTCGTCCCCCTTTCCTCCTGCGCCCAATCCCTCCCAGCATCAGAGTCTTTTCCAATGAGTCAACTCTTCGCATGAGGTGGCCAAAGTACTGGAGTTTCAGCTTTAGCATCATTCCTTCCAAAGAACACCCAGGGCTGATCTCCTTTAGAATGGACTGGTTGGATCTCCTTGCAGTCCGTGGGACTCTCAAGACTCTTCTCCAACACCACAGCTCAAAAGCATCATTACTCAGCCATAAAAAAACAATGAAATACTACCATTTACAGCAACATGGATGGACCTAGAGGTGGTCATACTGAATGCCAAGTCAGACAAAGACAATATTACTATTATATGATATCATTTATGTGTGGGATCTAGCAAACACCCTGTTCCAACAAAACCAGAGAAGATTCTACACATGGACATCACCGATGGTCAATACCGAAATCAGATGGATTATATTCTTTGCAGCCAAAGATGGAGAAGCTCTACACAGTCAGCAAAAACAAGACTGGGAGCTGACAGTGGCTCAGATCATGAACTCCTTATTGCCAAATTCAGACTTAAATTGAAGAAAGTAGGGAAAACCACTAGACCATTCAGGTATGACCTAAATCAAATCCCTACAATTATAAAGTGGAAGTGGGAAATAGAGTCAAGGGATTAGACTTGATAGACAGAGTGCCAGAAGAACTATGGACAGAGGTTCCTGACATTGTACAGGAGGCAGGGACCAAGACCATCCCCAAGAAAAAGAAATGCAAAAAGGCAAAATGGTTGTCTGAGGAGGCCTTACAAATAGCTGTGAAAAGAAGAGAAGGGAAAAGCAAAGGAGAAAAGGAAAGGTATACCCATTTGAATGCAGAGTTCCAAAGAACAGCAAGGAGAGATAAGAAAGCCTTCCTCAGTGATCAATGCAAAGAAATAGAGGAAAACAACAGAATGGGAAAGATAGAGATCTCTTCAAGAAAATTAGAGACACCAAGGGAAAATTTCATGTACAGATGGGCACAATAAAGGACAGAAATGGTATGGACCTAACAGAAGCAGAAGATATTAAGAGGAGGTGGCAAGAATACACAGAAGAACTATACAAAAAAGATCTTCATGACCCAGATAATCATGATGGTGTGATCATCAACCTAGAGCCAGACATTCTGGAATGCGAGGTCAAGTGGGCCTTAGGAAGCATCACTACGAACAAAGCTAGTGGAGGTGATGGAATTCCAGATGAGCTATTTCAAATCCTGAAAGATGATGCTGTGGAAGTACTGCACTCGATATGCCAGCAAATTTGGAAAACTCAGCAGTGGCCACAGGGCTGGAAAAGGTCAGTTTTCATTCCAATCCCAAAGAAAGGCAATGCCAGAGAATGCTCAAACTACTGCACAATTGCACTCATCTCACATGCTAGTAAAGTAATGCTCAAAATTCTCCAAGCCAGGCTTCAGCAATATGTGAACCGTGAACTTCTAGATGTTCAAGCTGGTTTTAGAAAAGGCAGAGGAACCAGAGATCAAATTGCCAACATCTGTTGTATCATCAAAAAAGCAAGAGAGTTCCAGAAAAATATCTACTTCTGCTTTATTGACTATGCCAAAGCCTTTGATTGTGTGGACCACAACAAACTCTGGAAAATTCTTAAAGAGATAGGAATACCAGACCACCTGACCTGCACCTGTTCTTGAGAAATCTGTATGCAGGTCAGGAAGCAACAGTTAGAACTGGACATGGAAAAACAAACTGGTTCCAAACAGGGAAAGGAGTACGTCAAGGCTGTATATTGTCACCCTGCTTATTTAACTTATATGCAGAGTACATCATGAGAAACGCTGGGCTCAGATACGCAGATGACACCACCCTTATGGCAGAAAGTGAAGAAGAACTAAAGAGCCTCTTGATAAAAGTGGAAGAGGAGAGTGAAAACTTGGCTTAACACTCAACATTCAGAAAACTAAGATCATGGCATCTTATCCCACCACTTCATGGCAAATAGATGGGGAAACAGTGGAAACAGTGGCTGACTTTATTTTTGGGGGCTCCAAAATCACTGCAGATGGTGATTGTAGCCATGAAATTAAAAGACGCTTGTTCCTTGGAAGAAAAGTTATGACCAACCTAGACAGCATATTAAAAAGCAGAGACATTACTTTGCCAACAAAGGTCCATGTAATCAAAGCTAAGGTTTTTCCAGTAGTCATGTATGGATGTGAGAGTTGGACTATAAAGAAAGCTGAGTGCCGAAGATTTGATGCTTTTGAACTGTGGTGTTGGAGAAGACTCTTGAGACTCTCTTGGACTGCAAGGAGATCCAACTAGTCCATCCTAAAGGAGATCAGTCCTGAATAGTCATTGGAAGGACTGATGCTGAAGCTGAAACTCCAGTACTTTGGCCACCTGATTCGAAGAATTGAGTCATTTGAAAAGATCCTGATGCTGGGAAAGATTGAAGGCAGGAGGAGAAGGGGACGACAGAGGATGAGATGGTTGGATGGCATCACCAATGCAATGGACATGAGTTTGGGTAAACTCTGGGAGTTGGCAATGGACAGGGAGGCCTGGTGTGCTGCAGTCCATGGGGTCACAAAGAGTCAGACATGACTGAGTGACTGAACTGGACTGAAATGTGGAATCTAAAAAGTAATAGAAACAAATGTATTTATAAAATGGCAATAGACTCAGACATAGAAAACAAGCAAATTTATGGTAACCAAAGGGGAAAGGAGATGGATAGGGATAAATTAGGGGTATGGGAATAACAGGGCTTCCCAGGCAGCACCAGTGGTAAAGAACCTGCCTGCCAATGCAGGAGACATAAGAGACACAAACTGGATCCCTGGGTCAGGAATGTCCCCTGGAGGAGGGCATGGCAGCTCACCCCAGTATTCTTGCCTGGAGAATCCTCATGGACTGGATTCCTGGATTCCTTCCAGAGAAGCCTGGCAGGCTACAGTCCTTGGGGTCGCAAAGAGTTAATCATGACTGAATGGACTTAGCACACAAGCATGCATGGGATTAACACAACTGTATATAAAATAGATAAAGAACAAGGATTTACTGTATAGCACAGGGAACTATACGCATTACCTTGTAATAAGCTATAATTGAAAAAGAATTTGAAAAAGAATATATATATATATATGTAACTGAGTCACTTTGCTGTATACCTGAAGCTAACACAATACTGTAAATCAACTACAGTTCAGTTAAAACAAACAAATAAATAATAAAAGACAAAAAAAAGCCAGAAGCTGCCTCTTGAGGCCCAAGTGCTACATCTGTTTGTGGTAATTAAAGAAATGCCAATTGGACCCTTCTCGGTGCGCCTGCCGAAGCCAGTGCTAGACACCTGAGGCCCTCCAAGAACCCACAAGAAATGAGAGTACAAAGGGGCGCTCCCAGGCACTCACCAGGGCTCCTGAAAATGCTCGGCCGAGGAGGTTTCCTCAGAGCTGAGAAGCTGTGCCAGTGGTCGGGCTCCATGCCCATGGGGTCTTGCGCGAGTCACTTAACCTTGGCGTTGCCATCTGGCAGGTAAGAGGTGACACTTGCCCAGTGCCTCCCTGCTGGGCGACCCTGGTGTGCAGAGACGGCTCTGTACCGCTGACCTCATCCACACGTGGCCTCTTTTCCAAGGGGTTTGAGACAGTTTAAGCCAAATGGTGGCATGAACAGGTGAATAAGAAGTAAAATGGAGGATGTGAATAGTTAACCGTACAAGCTTAACCCATTTATCGTGAGTGACGGAAATTTAGTAGAAAAGTGAAATTCTACCGATGTGTCTTAAGCACCTCTCAGTGTACTAGAAAGATCGTGGCCTTTGGACTCAGATATGGCTTCAAATTTAGTTCCAATATTCATACCTAAGTGACTCTAGGCAAGTGACTATTAGAAGACAAACAATGTGAAGCTGGTGGAGGATTAAATGTGTCGAAAACACACAAAAGCACCTAGATCAGTGCCCAACACATAGGAGTATCCTCTTGGAGGTTGATTTCTTTTGCCTTCTTCCCTTCCTCTTTTCATGTTTTTCTATGTATTTAACATGGAAATAGTTCATATTTGAATAATAGGTTAGAGGGAACTCTCTAGGATTGAGAAAGAGCTTGAGATTATGAAAGGGAGAGACTTGTCCTGCAGGGAAGGCAGAAATTTTCAAGATGGGAATGACTCAGCTAACTTATCCAAAGTCAACGGATGAGTCCTTCACATTCTCTGCGTCTCCATTTTGTTATCTGGGTATGGAATTATTATGATGGGTTCTCTGACACCTGAGAGCTCCCAAGGGTTTGTGGGCACAGAACAGGGAATGCTGGGAGGATGTTTTTTGCACGTTGAAGCGAGAAGACCCCAGGCAGAGCCACTATTAGGAGGGCAAGGGGCACAGCTCCACACAGACACGAAGCTTTGCAACATCAGGATGCCTGGGTGGTCCAGGGGGCACTAGAATCTGCTGTTCCTCTGTTCCTGAAGCAGGCATTGGGACAGCAGTGTGTGTGTGTGTGTGTGTGTGTGCGTGCGTGTGCTTAGTCATGTCTGGCTCTTTGTGACCCCACAGACTGTAGCCCACCAGGCTCCTCTGTCCACGGGATTTTCCAGGCAAGAATACTGGAGTGGGTTGCCATGCCCTTCTCCAGGGGATCTTCCCGACCCAGTGATCAAACCTGCATCTCTTGCATCTCCTGCATTGGCTGGTGGATTCTTTACCACTGTAGCAACTGGGAAGACCCTTGGAATAGCAGCTGTCTGCACATTTTCTACTAAACAATTAAAAAGGAAAGATGACAAATGCAATTTTTTCTTGCTCTCTGAGGTCATGTGGGTATATGTGGGCAGGCAAAGAGACAACCAGCAAAATTCCAGGCAACTGGCTGGTATCAGGGACACACAGCAGCAGGGAGCAGCCCACACCACCTCTCCCCAGGGAGAATCAAACCTGCCTCCCCCACCTCACTGATATACAATGGAATATTACTCAGCCATACAAAGGAATGAAATTGGGTTAGTTGTAGAGATATGGATGGACCTAGAGTCTGTCATACAGAGTGAAGTAAGTCAGGAAAAGAAAAAGAAATACCATGTATTAACGCATATATGTGGAATCTAGAAAAAAAAGGGTATAGATGAACCTATTTGCAGGGCGAGAATAGAGATGTAAATGCAGAAAAGAGACATGTGGACGTGGCACGGAAGGGGAGGGTGGGATGGAGTGGGAGGGTATCACTGACATATATACATACCGCGGGTAAGACAGCTAGTGGGAGCCTGCAATACAGCACAGGGAGCGCAGCGCAGTGCTCTGTGAAGACCCAGATGGGTGGGGCAGGGAGGTCCCCGAGGGAGGGGATGTCTGTACACATATAACCGATGCACTTCGTTGTACAGCAGGAACTAATACAACTTTGTATTACACTCCAATTGAAAAAAAAAAGACCATAAGTTTAGGGTTGGTTTGTTGGTGCATTCAAATGCAACCAGTGGGCCTTGTGGTTTAGGCTGTCTGTCTTTATATTCTGTCTAAAGGGGACAAAAGAACATTAAAAATCTCCTTTAGATGTTAAAGGAAAATTCCTTTTTGTTTTTAAATGCACACTTAATAGCTATTTACTATGAGCCAGGCATGCTGTTCTAATGACAAATATTAACTCACTTAACCTGCAAAATTTCCCTGTGAAATACAGTGATAACCATCACTGCTTAACAGATGAGGAATGAGGCAGGGAGAGGGTAAGCAGTGTGCCCACAGTCACGCAGCAGTGAGGGGTGGAGCCAGGAGCATGACCTCAGGACCCGGCCCCAGGGCTGCCCCAGTGTCTCCCATCACGCCACCCTCCAGAAGACCTAAGTGTGGGTCTGTGCACAGGAAGGTAAACAGGCCTCTCCCAGTCCAGGGTGGGCTGAGCTCCCTGATGGTCCCGTTATAGCTCTGTCTGTCCTACTGGACAGGGGAATCCCACAGACCCTATCAGACTCCCAGGTTGACTCCAAGTGGCCCAGCTTTAGAAGGGAAGCTTCCTCAGAAAAGAATCTGAGAACCCAAGCAGACAGTCCCCACGAGCTCGAGGACACTGTCTACTGGCCATGGGCCCTGAGTTCCCACGTAACCTGAGAGCATAACCCTGTAACCTGAGACCTCAGAGGTAGACCACCTCTCCCCCTTGGTTTTCTGTTACCTCTCAGATGGGCCCAGACTCAGGCACAGGGCCTAGGGCCTGAGGGGCTTCCTCCTGCATCTGAGCAAGTGAAGGGAGCTGCACAGATACCGGTAAACAGGTCTATGTGATTGCCAGAACTTCGTAACTGGACAGCCTTCCCTTTCCCCTGATAGAGATAAATGTTGATAACTCAATGATGATGAAAACATTGTAAAGTGCCAAGCACAGCATGTTTAGTTACAAAAGCCAGGAATAATTGCTTCTGCCTTGCTGCTAAGAAAACCAGTTGTTGAGTCCAGGATAATTCTAGTAAGAAATTGGCATTCAGGGATTAATTGTTTAGGATGTAATGACCACTACAACCCAAACTAATGAGAACAGAAGGCAGTTTCCAATTTGAATCTCAGAAATGAAATAGGCCTTGCCAGGCTGGCTGGTGCAGAAAAAGAGAATGGAAGGGCCTTTTTTTTTTTTTTAAAACCTCACTACTGATTGGGCGAAAAATCAGAAAGCATTTTGCGAAAACAGCTTCTGAGAAGATTAGCCAAAAGTCTGTGTGGATGCCTCAGGAAAACTCTTGATTGATTATTAAAAGCCTGGCTGAGCTCCTCCCTGAAGCCCTGAGCAGGTTGAGGGCAGCAAGGCAAGGGAGAGTCACCACCGTGTGGGAGAAGAGGGAGCGGGCACCTGGCCTGGAGACAGGCCATCCCTGGTGCTTCAGTTTGACCTTCAGCGGGTCTCTTTTTTCTCAGTCTGTCCCTTCCTGCAAATCTTGGGATGGACTGCAGTACTCACCCCGCCAAACTCAATGGCTTAGGTGAGGAGCAAACAAGAAAATACCTGGCACAGGGTTTTTTGATCTTTAAATCACAATGTGGGTGGACAGTATTATTGGGATGAATTAGCCCTGTCCTCATCCTTTTATTTGTCTGCTTAGCCCTCTTTGTTTTAAACAGGACTCAAGGCAACCTACCTATCTTGTCCTAATTTCTTGCAGAGCTATAAGCACCCTGTAGAATCATGGTCATGGCAGGCAATGTTCAGTTCCAGAAAAGACCCAGGATGGTTTGCTGGACCCACTGGACAAGAGCCTGAGGGCCCTGGTGGGAGTGGAACCCTTGGCAGGTCTTCAGAGCCTCGAACGCACTCCCTACTCCCTCCTTCATCTCTAGCTCATGATTCATCATCCACAGCACTTAAGTCTGTCTGAAATAATTTGAAGTATTTATTTCTTTATGTATCTATGGTATCCATACCTTCTTGTTAGAATGTAAACCCCTTGAGAGCAGAGACTTTTTCTGCCTTGTCCACTGCTGTTGTGCTATGTTTAGTCCCTCAGTCATGTCCAACTCTTTGCGACCCCATGGACTGTAGCCTGCCAGGCTCCTCTGTCCATGAGGATTCTCCAGGCAAGAATACTAGAGTGGGTTGTCATGCCCTCCTCCAAGGGATTGTCCCAACCCAGGGATAGAACCCAGGTATCCTGCATTGCAAGTAGATTCTTTGCTGTCTGAGCCACCAGGGAAGCCTGAGAATACTGGAGTGGGTAGCCGATCCCTTCTCCAGGGGTTCTTCCCAACCCAGGAATCGAACTGGGGTCTCCTGCATTGCAGGCAGATTCTTTACCAGCTAAGCCACCAGGGAAGCCCTTGTCTACAGTGCCTGCTATCGATATCCATTTCAGGGACTTCCCTGGTGGTCCAGTGGCTAAAAACCCAACTATTCAGAGTGAATTTGAGAAGGACAAGAACTGTTGCTTGATCGAGACAAATGGCCTTAATTTTGTAGAACCACCCTGGGACTAGACAAAAGGGCATTTTAAGCTCTGAGTTCTGCAGCTTCCACCTTGCCCTCCCCAGGCTGTGTCCAGACCCGTGAGGGTGAGGGAGTTGCAGCCCCAAATGAACACTCCTCCCTGAAGCTCATATCTTCCCTTCCAGGCCTCTCTCTGGACGTCCAGAGCTGGTCTCTCACAGACTGTCTTTCCAAAGATGCCCCATGCCACCAGCATGCTTGAGGGTAGGCCGGGCGGCCCGATCAAGGCTTCCTTTTTGTGGACAGAACTTAGGTGGACCGGCTGGGTGGCCACATACATACATCAGATATGGGATAGAGCCAGAAATAGGAAAAGAGCTGGCAGGCTGCCCAGCCTAGTCACAGCTGACACTCTACTGCCACGTTTCAGAATTCCAAGGAGTCTGGGTGCTCTAAATTCAAGCCTGGTGTTATGAAAAGTTTTACTTATTAAGATGGGGGGAGGGGAGTACTCTAACAGGCTTAGCTGTAACTCTGAAACATCTAGTCAAATGACTGGGACTTCCCTGGTGGTGCAGTGGTTAAGAATCCACCTTGAAATGCAGGGGATTCGGGTTTGATCCCTGGTTGGAGAATTAGATGTCACATGCTGCAGGGCAACTAAGCCTGCACGCTGAAACTACTGAGCCCAAGCTGCAACTAAGCCCCAACACAGCCGAAAATGAAAGGTCTGGGGGCCTCTCCTTGACCCTTGCCCAGGGTCTCCCTGATGTCAAGGGTAGGCCTGTGCCTCAGCGAGACAGGAAGGAAGTCCTTACCACCGGGATATGGGCATCATGAAGTGCGGGGCTCTGACCTGGATACAGAAGCCTCTAGAAATACAAGGTACTTTTTTACTCTGGGGATTTTACATATAACTGAATACATGTGACCCTGAGTCAGGAAGATCCCCTGGAGA
Organism: Bos indicus x Bos taurus; assembly: GCF_003369695.1. Lineage (NCBI taxonomy): Eukaryota > Metazoa > Chordata > Mammalia > Artiodactyla > Bovidae > Bos > Bos indicus x Bos taurus. Next base: position 15,706,204 of record NC_040087.1, on the reverse strand, counting down.
AGAGAATGGCAACCCACTCCAATATTCTTGCCTGGAGAATCCCATGGACAGAGGAATCTGGAGGGCTACAGTCCATAGGGTCGCAGAGTCAGACACGATTGAAGTGGCTTAGCACGAACATATATGATAACATATGGATTTTATTAGCAGGGCTAAGAGACAGAAGCACCTCTTGCTTCTCTGAGGACCAAATGCAGGCAAAGTAACCAGCAAGACTTTTGCCTCCAACTAATTTATGTCAGAGGAGGAATTACTGGGAGCAGTGGGGGTGAGGGGTATTGACAGAAGCTTCCAGAATGCTGGAAGTGTTCCACATCTTGATTAGAGTGGCGTTTACTGGGTCCTGCACATATTAACATTCCCCAAGCTTCGCACTTGAGATGAATGTACTTCACACAGGAGCAGTTGGGGAGTCAGGCAGCCTGGGGCTAGCCAGCTCCATGCCCTCCGGCAATTTACTTATCCTCTTAAATCTGAGTTTACTGGGGCTTCCCTGGTGGCTTAGATGGTAAAGCGTCTGCCTACAATGCAGGAGACCCAGGTTCAATCCCTGGGTCGGGAAGATCCCCTGGAGAAGGAAATGGTAACCCACTCCAGTATTCTTGCCTGGAAAATCCCATGGATGGAAGAGCCTGGTAGGCTACAGTCCACGGGGTCGCAAAGAGTCAGACACGACTGAGCGACTTTTCTTTCTTTCCCTGGTAGTCCAGAGGTTAAGACTGTATGCCCCCACTGCAGGGGGCATGGGTTCGATCCCTGGTTGGGGAACTAAGATCCTGCTTGTTATGCAGCCAAAAAGAGGAAAAGAAAATGTGTTGACTAAAAATCAAAATAAGGCATATCAACTTTCAAAAACTTAAATGAGAAAAGTAACACATACAAAAACAAAAACCTTAATTCACTCACTGCGTAGTGGGTAAGGTCAACTCCTTACCTCACGACGCTGCGGGGGAGGGCGGAGGTGCGCCTCAAGAGTGCTTCATCGCTGGTGGTTATCAAATTATATCAGCTCCATTAACTGCTTGTGCATCAGCTATGTCAGCTGGTGCTTATTAAAATGCTTAAAACTTTCAACAGATTTGTTGAAGGTATATTTTTTCTAAATGCAACAAAATGTGTTATCTCTGTCCAAAACTCTCCTTCGTCTAACTAGTCTGTCAATACCACTCATTTTCACTGACTGATTTCTTGGAAACCACGCTTGCGGCTAGGTGCCAACTCTTCTGCCTGGCAAGCAGGTTGCCCCTTGGCCATCAGGCATCTGGGACACGACTGGAATTCAATCCTCAGGGAAACTAGAGCCCGCTATGGAAATGGGCTTATTGACAAAGACCTTCATTGCTCTTGTGGTGGAATTCACCCCGGCCCGAAAGAGGCCTGGTCCTGGCCGCATTTCATTCCTTGTGGTAATGTCTCAGCTCTGATCTAATTCCACTCGGAAGCTCAGAGGAGGTAGAGAGGAGATTCTGACTGTTTTATATTAGGTCAGCCAAGCGAGGACAGCAGTTGGAGTCTCACAAAATATCAACTACGCCTTCTTTGTTGTGTGTGTGTGTGTGTGTGTGTGCTCAGTCACTAAGTCGTGTCCGACTCTGTGATCCCACAGACGGTAGCCTGCCAGGCTCCTCTGTCCCTGGAATTCCCCAAGCAAGAATACTGGAGTGGGTTGACATTTCCCTCTTCAGGGTATCTTCCCAACCCAGAGACTGAACCCACGTCTCCTCCATTGGCATGTGGGTTCTTTACCACTGAGCCACCGGAGAAGCCACTTCTTTGTAATACTGCTGTTAAATTCTGCTCTTCTCTAAATTCAACTTCTAAAGGAGAAGTAGGCTTCTCCTAGAGTCCTAGAAGCTTCCAGAACAGCACCTATACATCATCAAAACCTTACCAGGTGATGCCAAGGACAAGGAACCATCCCAGGTGCCATGGAGGAAATAAAGAGGGTCTCAACCCTCAAAGAGCTTACCTGGCATCAAACTCCTAAATGACGAACCCGGAAAGTGAACTTCAGCATTGGAGACGGACACGGGTGCAATCAACCCCAGTAGGAACTACAACCCCAGTAGTTCCTCAGGCAGACGAGGAACTAGAACAGGGCACTTGAGCAGGCCAGGCATGGTGGAGCTGCTCCACTAATGTCTCATAAAGTCCACCAACAACCAGGCAAAGGAGTGAGGATTATTCTCATTGTACAGATGAGGAAAATGAGGCTCAGAGAGCTAAGACATGGCCCAAAGTCGAAGACTGTAAGTGGAGGCAGGACTGGTTACATCACGTTCGAGACACAGATCAAAGTCAAAATCTAGAACCCTATGTTAAAAAACTAAGAATTTCTATTTTTTACATTTTATTATTGGAGTGTAGTTGCTTTACCATGTTCTGTTAGTTTCTGCTGTACAACAAAGTGAATCAGCTCTAGGTGTACATACAGTCCCTCTCTCCTGTGCCTCCCTCCCACACAAGCAACAAAGATTCATAAGAGGGGGAATTATAGCCATTATCTTGTAATAAATTTTAATCAAGTATAATCTGTAAATAAAAAAATACTGGAGCACTATGCGCTACACCTGAAACCAATATTATATTGTAAATAAACCATACTTTAAAAATAAATATTAATAGAATAAAAAAAATTTTAATTTAAGAATTCACAGCAGTGACAGTAGTGCATTAAATCAAGGCCGAGACCATTTTAAGTGCAGAGCCCTGTGTACCTGGACATTTCTGATGCCCATGAAGCCAGCCTTGAGTGAAGGGGTGGCAAAGAACTGTGGAAGGAAAGAGGGCTTTATCACGGTTGGGAAGACTGATAAAACAAAAAGTTGTATTTACAGAGGTGGCAATGAGTTGGAAGGGGAATATCACTTTGGTTTCATGTAGTCAGACCCGAGAGCACCCTACTGGTGCTTTTTAACCAGAGCAAGATGTAGCCAGGAGCTTAGGTATCTCCTGAAGCCGACGGGACTTGGGTATCTGTTCCAGGAGCAAGCTGCCAGTTCTTGGCTTCATCCTCTGCTGTCTAGTACTTTCCCCAATCCCTCTGAGAATTCCGTGACCTTCTGGATCAGCTCCAGGCCTGGACTAGACTTGTCTGTATAGTTCCCTACCCATTAACAAATAACAGAATAATTAAACATCAGTAAGTAGCCTGACTGGTTTGATCACCTTGCAGTCCAGGGGACTCTCAAACCAGTCAATTGTAAAGGCAATCAGTCCTGAATATTAACTGGAAGGACTGATGCTGAAGCTGAAGCTCTAGTACTTTGGCCACCTGATGCGAAGAACTGACTCATTGGAAAAACCCTGATGCTGGGAAAGATTGAAGGCAGGAGGAGAAGCGGAGTGACAGAGGATGAGATGGTTGGATGACATCACTGACTCGATGGACATGAGTTTGAGCAGGCTCCGGGAGTTGGTGATGGACAGGGAAGCCTGGTGTGCTGCAGCCCATGGGGTCACAAACAGTCAGACACGACTGAGCGACCGAACTGAACTGAAGTAGCTTGAAGAAATATAGGTCTATTTTTCTCACAAAACAAAGCCTAAGAGTAGGTAGTTTGCAGGATTAGTTTTGGTTCTCAAATGTCAGTTTTGGTCTCTCTGTGATTCTCTTGCCCTTTGTCTCAGGGTATCGCCTCATAGTTGCAATATGCTTGCTGTAGCTCCAGCCATCTTGACTTCACTCAAGACAAATAGAAGAAGGGGTAACAGTGCACCCAGAAGGGAAAGCGAAAGCTTTCTCAGAATGCCCCCCTCCAAACAGCAGCCCTTGAATTTCATTGACCAGAGCTGGTCACACAGCCGCCCAGAACGGCCAGGGCATGGAGACAAGAACAGTACTTGGCTCCGAGCTGTAAATGGCCATTCAGCTGCCATGAATTGCTATTAACCATGAAGAAAACAAACTAGTATTATGTCTTAAGGCTGCTGGTTACTCCATGGACAAATCTAGTGCCCGGAGTTCATCCCAGTCCACATGTATGTCTCCCAGAAACAGTTTGAGGGAAACTTGAGACTATGGTTGGCCTGGGTATCAATCTGGGGGCGTCCGTTACCCCAGGACTGTGGGCAGCTAGACAGACTTTGAAGCCCAGGCATGGCCTGTGGCCCTGTGTCCCCTCACCTCTTCCCTTTAGGGCACTTACAACTCACACAGTGGACTGAGGTCTTTCTGAGGATGCCTCTCCCCTCCTGTGGGACGGTAAACTCCTGGAAGGCAAATCCATTGTTCCGATTTGAGCAAGTGTATTTAAGGATGTCAATGGCTAAGAACTCTGATTTTGGTACAGTCCACTAATGGCTAATAAAGGCTGCAACACAGACAGGAGGAGAGTGATAAGAGAAAGCATAGAGTTCCTGTAATAACATAACTTGGAGAGCCAAGGAGGGCTTGCAGAGAAGGCGGTTGATTGAGCCATCCATCCATCCATCCATTAAAATATTTATTTAACACATAGAATGTACCAAGCATTGTCCTAGGCTCTGGGGACATATTAATGAATAAGATAAACAGGTTCTTGATCTCACGGGGCTGATCTCAATCTAGTCCAGGGAGGAAGAAAAATAAAATTCAAGTAAATAAACAAATGTATTAACTTGAGCAGCAAGGAGATCAAACCAGTCCATCCTAGAGGAAATCAACCCTGAATACTCATTGGAAGGACTGATGCTGAAGCTGAAGCTCCAATACTTTAGCCACCTGATTTGGAGAGTTGACTCATTGGAAAAGACCTTGATGCTGGGAAAGATTAAGGGCAAGAACAGAAGTGGGTGACAGAGGATAAGATGGTAGGATGGCATCATCAACTCAGTGAACATGAGTCTGAACAAACTCCAGGAGAGATGAAGAACAGGGAAGCCTGGTGTGCCGCAGTCCATGGGGTCACAGAGTCAGACACGACTTAGAGATTGAACAACAACAATGAACTGAGTCACCCCTTCTTTAAACAAATAGCTGCTGCTGCTGCTGCTAAGTCGCTTCAGTCATGTCCGACTCTTAGCAACCCCATGGACTGTAGCCCACCAGGCTCCTCCATCCATGGGATTTTCCAGGCAAGGGTACTGGAGTCGGGTGCCATTGCCTTTTCTGAAACAAATAGCATGTGTGTTCAAATTTAAATGAAGAGCAAGTTTCCAGAACCAGCTCTGCAAGGCTTGGGGGAAAACACCTTTGGGGGAAAGACTGAGATGAAACCAAGCAAGAAAGCTTCAGGGCTGGGGTGTTGGGAGCCTGAGCGAGGAAGGCAGGGACCCCTGAGTGTCCTGGGTCTTGTCTGCGTGTGTGGGGAGCCTCTGGAGGAAAGCTGGGTCTTAGAGGATGAGTTCAGAAGTGAGGAGGGAGCAGCGGGGAGGGCCATCCTATGAACAAACCAGGATAATGACAAAGCCCAGAGGCTGTGTGTGGCTGGGGCAGGTGTGACCTGGGGGAAGAAGAAGGTTCTCCAATAACTGTCTCTGGGTGGGGGGCCAGGAGTGGAAAGAGATGTCTTCAACTCAGGAAAGAGAATGCTGGCAGAAGGCCCTCTAGAAGCATCAAAAATATCCAGAAAAGAAATGTTGAGGATACACACTTGGGAAGGGGCTGGGTGGTGGGAAACTCAGTCTACCTGGGAAATAAGTAGGATCTTCAGATGCTCCGCAGGGTCTACCTGGTACTTCACCTGTGACAGGTGTGCATTGATGGTAGTGGAATGAATGGACAGGTGATGAGAGGCTGAGAAGCTCCAGAAAGCAGCAACAGGGAAAGTTATTGCCCCAACAGAAAGGGCTGCCTCCTAAGTCACTTACTGTTCACCAAGATGTTTCATAAAAGACACTGACTTTTTCTTTTCCCCTACCATTACCTTCCCAGGTGGTGCTAGTGATAAAGAACCTGCCTGACAATGCAGGAGACATCAGAGACTAGGGTTCGATACCTGGGTTGGGAAGATCCCCTGGAAGAGGGCGTGGTAACCCACTCCAGTAGTCTTGCCTGGAGAATCCCATGGACAGAGGAGCCTGGTGGGCTACAGTCCATAGGGTTGCACAGAGTCGGACATAACTGAAGTGATTTAGCACGCACACACCATAACCTTCAGTAGGAAAGTGAACTGGGAGAAGCAAGTCAGCTAGAGCACTAATTTACAAAGGTGTGAAAAGGTCAGTTCAGATTTAGCGCTAAGCACATCACTGTGACTTGGCTGGGAGCGAGGCTACGGGCTTTGGTGAAATCAGTTCCCCTTCCTGTGTTTAATGATGAGCAGTGTGATGTGAGGCTCTGTTATGGAGGCTGCAATCCCTTCTCTGCCTTTCTCCATCATCTTCCTTCCCATTTATTAATGTGATGCTCCTAGAGTTGAGATAATGATTTAAAAGCTCTAATTTTGTTACATTCTGAAGCCTGTCTGCCATCAAGGCTGATTGTAATGAGATTTGGGAAGGAGCTGGGCTCTTAGCTGGGGTCAATTCATCTCTGGGAGAAAGTGCTACCATCAAAACGCCCAGGAATTATTAGCACTTAGATGACAGCAGAAGAGACCTATTAATGTGAGCTGCCTGGGGAGTCCTGAAGTGTGAGACGCAATTATATTTCTTATTTATTTCTCCTGGCTTCATCTTTAAGGGTGAAGAATAGATGGGTAGGCAAGATCTTGTGAAATCACTAAATATTTAGTGATGCTATCCTAGCGCCCAACCGGTACCACATACTGGCACTCAAGGACGTGAGCACGCCTGCACGGGCTAAGTCTCCCAGTTTCTCAGCCCAGCCCTACAGACACGAGAGGACAGCCTGTTTTCTATTTTTGTTTTTTTAAATTGAGGAATCTGAGGCTCAGAGAGAATAAGTCCTTTTCTCTAATAAGTGGTAGAGCAGGATTTAAAGCTGGATTTTCCAGTTCCAGTGTACTATTTTTACAAATCCACAACCCCACTTTCTTTACATTCCAGGCTCTGTGTGATGTAGTCTAGGGGTCCATAGAGATTTTATCAAGTGGTTTCCAACCCTGCCTGCATGGTAGACTCAGCTAGCAACCTTTAAAAGAAGGGGGGAAACATGCCCAAACCTGGGCACCACCCCCAGAGATTCTGCTTTAATTAGATGACATCAGGCCCAGAACCTTTGACGATATAGAGATGAGAGAGAAGGAAGGTGTGGGAAAGACAATGCATGGCGTGGGGCCATGGTCACTGTTGATCTTTTTATTAATAACAATGCTTTAGTGACTGCAAGAAGGGCCAGGTGCCTTGCCTGCTCCTGGGTCTTATCACACTCAATCCCACTGACAACCCTTGGGGGCGGAGAACATAATTGACGTGTTCAGGGAACTTAATATGGCACAGTGAGATGAATTAAGGGCTTGGAACTAATAGGAATTGACTTCAAAACCAAGTTCTGCCGGTTTCTATTTGTGTGATTTTGAACAAGTCACTTAAACCTCTTTAAGTCAAATTTGCCTGGTTCGTAAAACGGGATGTAAAAATTGCCCTAAGTTACAGCGAGCGGAGATGAAACGGAACAAAATGTGTCTTTGAACTTTGTAGGGTCTACTGTGTAGGCCGGCAAAACAACATCCTGATGACATTTCAGAGAGATAGACTGAGGCTCAGAGCAAGAAGCGAGGCACCCAAGATGACAGGTGGGGCGGACACACTCCTGATACAAACCAGTGTCACACACCCCTCTCCCCTCGCCACTGTGGGTCGATGGGATTAAACCAACAGACGAACATTTTCATGGTATCTGCTTGTGCTGAAGGCATGTGCATCTGAGGACCTCTTGTCTTAAGGGTAGGGAAGGATAATGTGGGTGGAGGGGAGTAGGAAAAGCTTCCTGGTGTCTTTGGATAGTAAAAGTTGTAGTTCAGTTGCTTAGTCATGTCTGACTCTCTGTGATCCCATGGACTGCAGCACGCCAGGCTTCCTTGTCCTTCACTATCTCCTGGAGTTTGCTCAAATTCATGTTCACTGAGTTGGTGATGCCATCCAACCATGTCATCCTCTGTTGCCCCCTTCTCCTCCCTCCTTCAGTCTTTCCCAGCATCAGGGTCTTTTCCCGTGAGCCAGTTCTTCGCATCAGGTGGCCAAAGTTTTGGAGCTTCAACTTCAGCATCAGTCCTTCCAATGAATATTCAGGGTTGATTCCCTTTAGGATGGACTGGTTGGATCTCCTTGCAGTCCAAGGGACTCTCAAGAGTCTTCTCCAGCACCACAATTTGAAAACATCTTCACTCAGCCTTCTTTATAGTCCAACTCTAACATCTGTACATGACTATTGGAAAAACCACCTTTGTTGGCAAAGTGATGTCTCTGCTTTTGAATATGTTATCTAGGTTTGTCATAGCTTTTCTTCCAAGGAGCAAGCATCTTTTAATTTCATGGACAGTAAAAGACTGAGGCTAAATTCTTGCCAGTGCTTGAGGGGAATCACAGAACAGACCAAGCTCTCTAGAGCTGAGAGTTAACATTCAGGTAATTGGAGTATTTTAAAGCTGAAGGCATATCAGCTGTAGGTTTCACAAAAGAAAAAAAAAAATTGGAAAAACTCCAGAGGTAGAACACGAGACTTAAGGTTTCTAAAGTAGTGGCTATAAAAAGACTTACCTCAGAAACTAGGGCAGACTTGCCTTGCCTCTAGCGGTTCTGAGGATCAGCTAAAATAGTAGACCAGTGATTTAAAAACTTGGAGGCAGCACTTCTTAGCACTGGCTGTCTATCAGAATCACCTAGGGAGCCTTCATAAGCCTCCAGAAGTGGGGGGGGCACCCCAGACTGATTAAGTCAGCAGGCAGGGGTGGGTGGGGCAGTAAAAGCTCCCCAGGCAAATCATCTGAGCAAAGAGAAACCGCCACTCAGAAGCTTCCTGCAAATATGAGTTGTGATTCTGTTATTATGCAAGTAGACCCAACACTATTACGGACTATGGTGCCCACCTTCAACTGAGGTTCAAAGAAGAGCTAATAGCTTGAAGCTACAGCAGCAGGGCTTCTTTGGTGGCTCAGTGGTAAAGAATCCACCCGCTGATGCAGGAGATGAGGGTTTAATCCCTGAGTCAGGAAGACCCCCTGGAAGAAGAAATGGCAGCCCAGTCCAGTATTCTTGCCTGGGGAATCCCATGGACAGAGGAGCCTGGTGGGCTACAGTCCATAGGGTCACAAAGAGTTGGACACAAGTCAGCGACTGAACATCAACAGCAGAAGGGACCAGTTAAACCAAAGGAGAAGCTGTCTGCCCTGAGGATTAAAAGAATCCCTCGGGCTTCTCGAGCATAGACGTCCACGAGGACCAGGTAACCTGCAGCCTCCATATGCTCTTTAATAAAGCAAATAAACAGAACTGCACGGAGGTAATATTTAAGGCTGGGATAGAGGCTATGGGGGCAGGAGGTGGAGAGCACAGTAGCTTTCAGACCAGCTCCTCTTGTTTCAGAGTAAGGATGAGTGTCCATCCCCCATGTCTGTGCATACCCCGCTCTCACACAACAAATATGTGTCAACTGTACTGAGGATACTGACTCTTCTAAAAATAACATTTTCCTGATTGTATGAAAAATACACGTTCATTTTCAAAATCTGGCAATAAAAATATTAAAAATTTAAATGGCCCATAACCTTACATCCCAGAGGCAATTCTTATAAATATTAATTAATAAATTTTGCTCCCCCCATTCTCTCTCTTTCTTTCTGTGTGCACACTTGATAATGAAAACTTTAGCTCACTTTTCCATGGCATTAATCACTCTTGAGTAATAATTCAGATTTAAAGCTTAGATCAGAAAAGATTCAAGTTCAAATGCAGTTTATTTAGTTATAAAACAAACCCATTTAACTCAGGGTGTTTCCATGTGATCTAATATGCTGCCTACTATACAGGCATGCCTCGTTTTAGTATGCTGCACAAATATTGTGTTGTTTACAAATGGAAGGTTTGAAGCTTTGTGGCAACCCTGAATTATCAGAGGATGGTTGGTACTTTTTAGGCAATAAGTCATTTTTAAATTAAGGTATGTACATTGCTTTTTTAGATATAATGCTAATGCACACTTAATAGACTACAGTATAGTGTAAACTTTTATGTGCACTAGGAAATTTAAAACTGTGTGTGACTTGCTTTATTGCAATATTCTCTTTATCATGCCTGCCTGGAACTGAACTTGCAATCTCTCTGAGGTCTGCCTACACTTTGAAAAAGTAATGAGTGATTATGGGGTAATATATTTAAAAAATCTCTGGGCTTCCCAGGTGGTGTTATTGGCAAAGAACCCATCTGCCAATGCAGGAGACTTAAGAGACGTGGGTTTGATCCCTGGGTTGGGAAGATCCCCCAGAGGAGGGCATGGCAACCCACTCCAGTAATCCTGCCTGGAGAATCCCAGGGACATAGGAGCCTGGTGGGCTACAGTCCATAGGGTTGCAAAGAGTCAGACATGACTGAAGCGACTTAGCACAAATACACATATTCCCCTCTAAGAAATTTACAACAGAGTTGAAAAACAAGTCCCCAAATCACATTCCGAAAAGACTGCAATTTTTCCGCCCATGGTTCCCCAATTACAGGAGCAGGATAATAGATCTGAGTCAAGACCTCAGTGTCTTCAGAAAGTAGTGAGTAGCTGGAAGGCTCTTAGGACTAACGCCGGGGAGCCTGGACTGGCAACTCCAGGACCCAGACTGCTCCAAGATGCCCTGGGTCCCACACGTCCCCTGTAGCTGGGGACAGATGCTCCAAGAGCAGAAGCAGGTAGTCCCAGCAAAGAGCACACAGGTATGATGCATTCCCTGTAACCACTGCTGATGGCCCCCATAAATCACTCTGCCCCCTCCCCAGGCCCTCAGCCCGGCATCCTGGAGGGTGGTGCTGAAAGATAAGAACCAGACATCAATCTAGCACGTGAAGAAGAACCTCCAGGCATCTCACAGGGCACATTTGTTCTGCTCTCTCTTCTACCCAGCTTGCTGAGCTGCAAATCCTCCCCTTCGTTGCCTTTCTGCCCCACTTCATTGATTATGAACCGAATCATCACAAACAGGTATTTCCTGGGGGTCCTATCTAGGTGATGATAAAATTAAGAGGGCTATGGAGCCACTAAAATAAGGCATGCTTGTAATTTGCATCTTTGTGTCATTAATTAGAGGGCTTCCCTGGTGGCTCATGGTAGAGAATCCGCCTGCCAATGCAGAAGAAGAGAGTTTGATCCCTGAGCCAGGAAAATCCCCTGGAGGAGGACAAGGCAACCCATTCCAGTATTCTTGCCTGGAGAATCCCCATGGACAGAGGAGCCTGGAGGGCTACAGTCCATGGGGTCACAAAGCGGTAGAATATGACTGAGCGACTGAACACGCATGCACGCATCTGTGTACAAGGCACAGAGGGGAACACACAGGAGGAGCAACAGAGCCTGGCTGGGAGAGTTTGGGGATGAGAGGACTTTCCAGGAAGACAGGATATGTGGTGCAAAGGCCCAGGGGGCAGGGATGGGCCCCCCAGGAAACAGGATAGGCAGCAGCATGTTAGGAGAAAGCCCCACAGATGGCTATTCCCCAGTGAGGCTGCTCTAAGGACCCCAGGATCTGGGAAAGAAGGGGAAAGTGAAGCTTCAGGGAACTCAGAGACTCACAGAGGCGGCCCTGGTGGAGAGTCTGTTCTCCCCAGGTTACTCAGGGAAAGAGGTGAGAAGTAGGGAAGTGGCTACGCGGAAGGACTTGAGAATCACTAGGCACCATCGCCATTGAGCAGACCTGCCCCTAATATCTGTGGGCCTGGGGCAGGTGGAAGCCCACATCCCATACCTCTATGCTTTGAGGACAGCAGCCCCATGAGCCTTCAGCATCTCGGTGAGGCGAGGCAAGCAAAGGTGAGGAGGTGCTCCGTGACTGCTCAGAGCAAGAGTAATCAGAGGGTACACCCCAGAGGGCTGCTGTCCTGGGGGTTTTGTTGACACTTACATCGGATGAATGCTGTTCCTGCAGGGCTTTTATGACTCAGCTGTTCTAATTTATAACAACACTTAAAAAAATAGACGCATACACATAATTTCCCACTCCACATGTTAGTGGAAATACGGGGCTCCCTTCCTTCTGCTAGGATATGAACACTAGATAAGCCTCACTTCACTGTCTTTATGCCAGTCTTGTCTGGTCACCAGGATCCTGAGATAAAGAGGCTGGTGGAACCAGGGGCCGGCAGGTTGCAAGACCTCAGAGCACCCTTCCCGTGTCTTTTCTTTCCCCTGGAGCAGAGTGATGGGACGGTGCAGAACAGACACAAACCAGGGGGGGCTTCCCAGGTGGTGTAGTGGTAAAGAACCCGCCAGCCAGTGCAGGAGACATAAGAGACTCGGGTTCGATTCCTGGGTCGGGAAGTTCCAATGGAGAAAGGATAGGCTACCCACTCCAGTATTCTCGGGTTTCCCTGGTGGCTCAGATGGCAAAGAATCCGGCTGCAGTGCGGGAGACCTGGGTTTGATCCCTGGGTTGGGAAGATCCCCTGGAAGAGGGCATGGCAACCCACTCCAGTATTCTGGCCTGGAGAATCCCATGGGCAGAAGAGCCTGGCGGGCTATGATCCGCGACTGAAGTGACCTAACATGCACAGACGGGGTTCCAACCGCGGTCCTTGGTCTCAATGCAGGTCTAGCAGGAAGGTCTAGCCTGGGCTTCACTCCTGCCTCCAACCTCCTGTGTGAACCTGGGCGATGCAGCTACATTTCTCTGTGCCCCAGTTTCCTCATCTCTAGAACGGGGTTGATGATGATTCCTAACCTGTGGCTTTGTTGTGAGAATGAAATGAGAGGATGCATATGGCATGCTTCATGGGAGGCCTGGCTCCTGGAAAGAGTTCTCTTAAGTAGTACCTGTTTTCGTTCTTATTATGAAACTCCCTGAGCTGCCATGGCACCTTAACTGCTGATGTCAGCTATGTGACAGATGAAGACACTGATTCCCAGGAAGTTAATTGACTTGTCTAGACTCTAGAAACTCAGCGGGCTGGGGCAGGCATGGAATTCAGGGCTGTACTTTTTTTTCCTACCAAGCCCTCTGGGATCATACTGTGAGCACCTGTGATCAACAGAAAAAGCCAGAACACATGGTGTTTCCTGGTAGATAAGATGTAACACTTTCAAATGAACCTAAAGATAATGATATTTTATCATTATAAAAATACACCACATATATTAATCAGGGTTCTCCAGAGAACAGAACCAATCAGTTTTGTTCAGTTGCTCAGTCATGTCTGACTCTTTCCAACCCCATGGACTGCAGCACAGGCTTCCCTGTCCATCACCAAACTCATCTCCATCAAGTCAGTGATGCCATCCACCCATCTCATCCTCTGTCCTCCCCTTCTCCTCCCACCTTCAATCTTTCCCAGCACTGGGGTCTTTTTCAGTAAGTCAGTTCTTCGCATCCAGTGACCAAAGTACTGGAGCTTCAGCTTCAGCCTCAGTCCTTCCAATGAATATTCAGGACTGATTTCCTTTAGGATTGACTGGTTGGATCTCCTTGAAGAATCAACAGGACCTACCTATCTATGTATCGATATATCTATACATATACGGGGGCTTCCCAGGTGGCACCAGTGATAAAGAACCTGCCTGCCAGTGCAGGAGATGTAAGAGTCACAGGCTCAATGTCCGGGTCGGGAAGATCCCCTGGAGGAGGGGAAGGCAACCCACTCCAGTCTTCTTGCCTGGAGAGTCCCATGGACAGAGGAGCCTGGACTGTATGGGCTACAGTCCATAGGGCCACAAAGAGTAGGATACGACTGAGCAGCTTAGCACGCACGCATGCATACATATACATTCACACACTCGTGCCCCCAATATGTGCCACAGAAAAGTATGGCAGTAATGCCACAGGTTCCCGGAGATTCTATGTCAGGATAATGATCATTATAATCATGTGATATTAGCCACCCACTGCTCCAGAATGACTGTGAAGAGTAATGGGATGCGGTTAACAAAGTCCTTGAGGAATTCATCAGCAGGCACTGTTTTTAACCTCTTTCAGGTGAAAAAAAAAAAAAAAAGGATTAACTAGGAATGGGACCATCACTCTGCCCTGTCCAGGTTGTGTAAAATGGGCTCGGGGGTTGTCCGTCCTCTTTTCTGGGGTGTTACTGTTATTCAGTTGCTCAGTCATGTCTGACTCTTCACAACCCCTTGGGCTGCAGCATGCCAGGCTTCCTGGTCCTCCACTATCTCCCAGAATTTGCTCAAACTCATGTCCATCGAATCAACGATCCTGGGGCATAGGTGAGGACAAAAAGAGATCCTGAAAGTGAACGTCCTGGGAAAACTAGCGAGCTTGGGACCCATCTCCAGCCTGGCCTGCACGATCAACCTCAGGTCACGCTTCTGCACTGAGCAGCTTGGGAGCCCATTGGCAGCTCCTCCTCAAAGTCCTTGGTCTGCTCGATGTGGCCCACTTGCTTCTTCTCATCTCCACCTGTGCTGGGAGCTGTGCTCTGGTTGACTCCAGGCTAAAAAGAGCGCACAGCATGAGCCTGGCTCCTGTTCTCTGAATGTGTCCCTGGCATCCGTGCCCAGATGATCCATCTCTCCCAGGAGATCTAGCCCTTCCCAGGTGAGCTGTCCCTCTCCAAATGATCTCTCTCTCCCAAACTGACAACTGAGGAATCTCTGAAAGTCCAGGCAGAGCCTTCCCATAGGATCCCAATGCAGAGCCATCCTCACAGCAGGACCAGCTTAGACCTTCCCTGGTTCCCCAGAGACAGAGCACCTTCCATTTGCATGATCTTCCCCTAAACAACCTCCGAGTCCTACGTAAGTAGAGGCTGATGGACATGAGAAACGGAAGTTAAACCAAGAACAGCAAGCTCGAGGATAGGATGGCCCAGGGAACCCTTGGAAGGAGAAATTGGAGCAGGTGACAACAGAAGCAGTTATTTCCTGTCTGCAAGGAACGTCAGGACAGGAAGTATGCCAGGACCACAGTTTCATAGCCCTAAGACTCTGATAGTGGTTTCCTGAAATTAAGAAAAGTCACCCATAGGAGGTGTCATTTAGAAGGCTCTAAAAATACTTCCAGAACATCTATTTGTCCTATAAACAAAGCACAATTACAGAGTTTTCAAAATCTAGTTAGGCTGAAAACATTAATTTCTCTCCTGTTCATTGCCTCCCTCCTGGCCAGAGTACCCCCTACCACCACCCTTCACCCCCTCCAATTAGTCCTGCCTTTAAGTTCCAAAAACCTTCACCACAAGCACCATCGCTATCATCATCACCACTACCAATACTGACTAGCAACTCTTCTGTCCCAGATAATGTGCTATGGTACAGGACTTTCTCTTTTTCTTAAAATCACCCTATGACAGAATTCTCTTACTGTCTTGGTTTTACATAGGAAGCTCAGAGAGGTTAAGTAACTTTCCCTAGGTTGCACAGCAAATGAACAGCTAAACCAGGACTCAAATCCGTGTCTCCAAAATTCATGCTTTTAACTTCCTTCCCTATTTTACTGCCCCTAAGCATAATAGAATAGTTCCTCACTGTATTCCTGCAAAAGCCAAGCAGAAAGATACGGACAAGTGAGCTGCTGGTTTTCTTTCTTTCTGACTCTGTGCCTGGTTTCCAGAGAGTCTATTCTAGGCTCTTTCAGGCTGTACATGCAGACCCTCACCTAAAGACAATGAACCAGGGAGCCCAGGGAAGTTTGTAAAGTTTGTTGCTTCACATCTCCAGAGATGCCTGTAAGTGATTCAGTAGTGACAACTCACAGTCAAATTTTAGCAGAAGAATCTGTTCAAAATAATCATTTTGGAAGAGCATCAACTCTAGATTTCTATCATCCACATGAATAGAGCAGCACATAGTTCTCTAAATGTTGGCCTCCGACTCTGAGCCTAGAAGTGAGAAATTGACAGGCTCCATGCAAACGCTGGGCTAAAATTCCAGTCCTTCATGGGTTTCAGTACTTTTCTATTTTCTGAGAGCGATTTACTCTGATTCCAGGACACATCAATACCCCGTGTCTGAGCCCCCAAATACCAGCCACTGGAAGCAGAGTTTGAAAAATGCCTCCTGGATTTTAAGTATCCAGAGTGGTTTGCAGCAGCAGTACATCAGCCCGACAACACGTGCAAGAGCCAAGATATATGTGCAATTCTGGTGCAAACCATTCCTCACCCACGCCCTGAGTGGAAGCAGTCTCCTCTCCTGTGCAAAACAGAAGTGCATCCACCCATTCAGCCAGCTAGCCTCGGCAGAGCATCCCTAATGGACATGGGACACGGCTGAAGCTGGTGGTCTCTTTCTTTCGTTGAAAGGAGGGTGTTGAGTTGAGCAACCGGAGGGGCTGGCATCTCTACCAGCTATTCTTGTAGAGCCTGGTCTCCTGGGAAGTCTAGAACGCTGGCTGTGGGCCACTGTGATGCAAGCTGATGGCTTCTTAGTCACCCTTGTGAATTGCGCCTTCAGTCGTCACCCCAGGACTTTGCAGTGGTTTAGGAACTTTGGGCTATGGGTCAGAACTGGCTCCAACAGGGGGCTCACAGCTAAGTGACTGCCCTGGACCTAGCTGCTGAAAGGAGTTCTAAATGGATGCGGGTTTGTTTTTTTTTTCCTGTTTATGTTTTGTTTCATTTCTCTCCCTCTTTTTCTCTTTCTCCTTCTTTCCCTGCGACATACATTTTTTAAAAAATAGCATTTATTTTTCTAATGACAAAACCAGCACATGCTCTGTAAGGATGCTTATAAAATATAGAAAACCACCAAGAGAAAAAAAATTGCCTATAGTCAATCCCACCCAGTGATCACCACAATTCTGTTATTTGTGCTTCCAGTAAAATATTAATGCAACATGTTTGACTGTATTTTTACAAGAAGAGCATTAAATAGCATTATCCATATATGGTCTTACCTTGCTTTTTAAAAAATTAATATATTTTAAACATTTTACAAGGTCAGTATGAAGGTAGGACTCTTTCAGGGAAGCCCCTTGGGCACTTTTAAGTCCAGTGTCTCCCAACTTGAGTCTCACCCAGGGTAGAGGAACATGGCCCAAAAGGACTGATGCTCTTGGCTGAGACTTTCCTTGCAGTCTTGAAGCAGCTGAACTGCCCACAATCAGGAGTCATGCCTGGCAAAACCCCTGAGAGACATGGCTCTCCGTCTCTACTGGGCACATCTGATTTATCTAGGGCATTTGTTAGAACATTCAGAGATGTTCATTCCACTGATCTGCAGGCACAAAAAAACATGTCCAGTACTTGTAATGATTTCCAAACCATAGTCTATAAATTTCCAGGGCAGCCTTAAGTGTGGAATGGAAATTATGGAGTCCATTTAAAGGTCTCGGTTCTATAGAGCCCCCAGCATCCCCAATTCCCTCCACCGTCACTCCCGACAACTCAGCCAATTACTTTAAGGCAGCAGCTGCTGAAAGTTCAAGGGTTATATGAGGCAGCCTCGGGATTTATGTCTGCTTCAGGACTCACTGACCCTCATCGACTTCTCTTATGTATCAGGACCGAGAGTAGACCATCAATATTGTTCCAACGGGGTTGGAAGCCAGCTCATCCCCCGTATGGGGACATGCCACTGAAGGCAGAAACTCAGGGCACTGCAGCCTCAGAAGCTTCTTAATCAACTAAGACCTTTGAGATGAGAAATAGGTCCAAATTGTAGACATGTTCATAATTTGAGAAGTGTAAGAAATACAACATTCTTTTCTCTATAACTGAATTTACGTCTTGGCTTCCCATTCCACCAAGAGTGGAAACAATCTTAGCCAAGTTGAAGATTCCCCACTTTTGCCCAGAGTTTTGTCCACATTTTGAGGGGCCTAAGAAATGGTGTCCTTTTTTTCTTTTTTTGACCACATAGAATGGCTTGTAACATCTTAGATCCCTGACCAGGGATTGAACCGTGCCCCCTGCAGGGGCTTCTAACCACTGGACTGCCATGGAATTCCCTGACATGATGTTCTGATCAAAGTTTAGCAATCAGCTCTCTGGGGTAAAAAGTATATATACACACATACATAAGTTTACTATAAACTTTACTGATATGAACTACCTGCGACCAGTCTAAAAAAATAGTAAAATACACAATATTCTTAATCTTAAATTCCATATAGCCACACAGAATGCCTTCATAGGTTTTGCTGGACTCTTATACCCATAGCCAACCTATAGTTACAATTTGAGCATCACTTGACAAGACCAGGTCATCATGAGACATCGCCACTGAGCTGATGAATGTGTGTGATTTCCCTGTGAGTGCTGGTCGAGAGTTTCTTTCATGTTAACAAGATAAAAGTGAACCAGCAAAGGTACATGTCAGAGTATCACTCACACTTCAGTGTGTGAATGACCCCTTGGCTTAATCAGATAACAATCTTAGAACACACTAAAAGAGTGTTTCCTCAATTTTTTGCACTATTTAACACAAATGAACAGCTCTATACCCAATGCATTTTTAAATGTAATTTGCCTTATTAACATTTTCTTGGGAAAGAAAGGATGGGACAAACTGAGAGAGTGGCATTAACATATATACAGTATCATGTATAAAATAGCCAGCTAGTGGAAAGCTGCTGTACAGCACAGGGAGCTCAGCTTGGTGCCCTGTGATGACCCAGGGGGATGGGAGGGAAGCCCAAGAGAGAGGGGCTATATGGATACACAGAGCTGATTTATGTTATTGTACAGCAGGAACTAACACCACACTGTAAAGCAATTAATTTAAAAAGAAAAACATGTTCTCCATTATTTTCTTCATTCTCCTCTAGACAATCAAAAAATTTGAAAAACCGAAACAGAGAATCAAACCCTGATTTCCAGTACTTGAGAATTTCCTAAATACTCCTACCACGTGTGCTGATTTGTCTACACACGCTGTCTTCTCCAGGTCCATAGCTCTCCGCTCACTCCTGTGCCTCTATGGATGAACGTAGATGCAGAGTCTAAAACTCAGGGGATTTCCCTGGTGGTCCAGTGGTTAAGAATCCACCTGCCAATGCAGGGGCCATGGGTTTGATCCCTGGTGAGGGAACTAAGATCCCACGTGCCTCAGTGCAACTAAGCCTGCCCTTCATAACGAGACAGTCTGTGTGCCACCAACGAAGAGCCCACGTGCCACCAGATAAATAAATAACTCATTAGAAGAGTTGGGAGATCCTTATCTCTAAAGACACACAATGGTAACTTTCCGCTCAACTAAATCCACTAAAGCAATCCATATGTGTTTGGGTCATGTGGTTATTGTACGTTTAACGCTCTGAGGAGCAGCCAGAATGTTTTCTGGCTGTACCATTCTACATTTCCACCCACAGTGTATGAGGATTCCAGTTTCTCCACATCCTCAGCAATTCTTGTTACCTTTTTTGTTTGTTTTTTAATTTTAGCCATCTTAGGGGGTGTGAAGAGGTATCTCATTGTGGTTTAGAACTGTATTTCCCTAAAAGCTCATGACATTGAACATCTTTTTACTTGCTTGTTGGCTATATAACTTCTTTTGAGAAATGCATCTTCAAAAGAAAGTGAAAGTGAAACATGCTAAGTTGTACCTGACTCTTTGCCACCCTATACAGTCCATGGAATTCTCCAGGCCAGAATACTGGAGTGGGTAGCCTTTATCTTTTCCAGGGGATCTTCCCAGGGATTGAACCCAACTCTTCCACATGGCAGGTGGATTCTTTACCAGCCAAGCCACAAGGGAAGCCCTTCAAAGCCTTAACCCATTTCTTAGTTGGGTTACTTGTCTTCTTGTTACATTGTAAGAGTTCCTTATATATTCTGGATATAAGCCCCTTATTGGATATATGATTTGTAGATAGTGTCTCTCATTTTTTTTGCTTTATCAAATATCTTTACAACATCAAGGAATATAGTTACATGATTCCTTTTGATCTACTTATATGGTAAATCATATTAATGACTTTCTAATATTGCCATCAGTCTTGCATCCCTGGTATGAACCCTTCTTAGCCAAGGGTTATTATTCTTTCAATATGCTGCTGCCATACTCTAGTTGTATCATTTTATTACAATTTTACATCAGTATTCATAAGTGAGATTAGTCTAAGCTCTCTTTTTATGTTGTCTTAATTAAATTTTATAATTAGTATTTTGGTGGGCTTTTTTAAAAAAATCAGATTTCTTTTTGGACTGCTTAACCATTTAGATATGCTGAGGATCATCTGTTTGGTACAGATTTGGCAGCAGTCGTGTGTGGAGCTGTCTGGGCCTGGGGGTTATATCTTTGGAGGGTGTGAGAGAGGAACAGCAGCTTCCTCTACTGCTTTTCAGATTTGCCATCTCTGAGGTTCACTTGTGTGAACTCATCTCTTCCAGGGAACGTACACATACATCGCTCAGTCGTGTCCGACTCTCTGTGACTCCCGTGGACTATAGCCCTCCAGGCTCCTCTGTCCATGGGATTTCCCAGGCAGAAATACTGGAGTGGGTTGGCATTTCCTTCTCCAGGGGATCTTCCTGACTCAGGGATCGAACCTGAATCTCCTGCTTGGCAGGCAGATTCTTAACCACAAGCCACCTGGAACTCCCCTATATTTGCATAGGCTGAAGTAATTTTATAATTTTTACAAATTTCCTGAGTTTATTCTCATTTCATATTTGTACACGGTCCTTAGTAATGACTCAAGGTGTTCCTGGGAGAAAGGAGAGCCCTCTGTGTGTCTCACCTTTGGACTCTAGCCCTGGTGGATCAATTTGAATGTGAAACAAGAAGTTAGACCCTGCTCGCTCAATCCAGGGTCTCCACACAGGACACGATCCGTGTCCCATCAAGTCAAGAGCCGTTTTCCTCTCATTCTTGTGAATGTTCTTCTCATTTCCCCTCATTCCCTGTGAACAATTCCCTGAACAAACACATGGCAATCAAGACTTAGGAAGTATTAATAACGTATTCCTAAATTTGAAAAAGATCTGTAAGTGGTTAAGAGTATTGCACCAATTTTATTTGCCTGATTTTGATTACTGCAAGATGGTTGTATGAGTTGGTAGCAATAGATGAAGCTGCATTCATGTACATGGGAAATCTCTGAAATTTTTTTGCAACTTGGTTCTCTACATCTAGAGAAATGGTACTGATAAACCTAGCAGAGAATGGACTTGGGGACATGGCAGAGGAAGGTGAAGTTCGGTGAACTGAGAAAGTGGCATTGACATATACACACTACCATGTGTGAAAATGATAACCAGTGGGAAGCTGCTATGCGGCACAGGGAGCTCAGCTCAGTGTTCCGTGATGACCTGTGCAGTGGGATGGCAGGAGGGGAGGGGTTCAGGAGGGAAGGGATATATATATATATATAAATTATGACTGATTACACTGTTGTATGGCAGAAACCAACACAAAATAATAAAGCAATTTTCCACCAATTAAAAAATAAAAATTTTAAAAAATGAGTTTAAAAGAAAAAAATGCACCACCTGGGAAGCCCACAAAAAATATTTTTTAAAAATAAAATGAGTTCAAAAGAAAAACTATAAAAAAATAATACCTGATATTGTACATAAAACTTAAATGTATGACATCACAGCCTTAGAGTATATGCAGTGGAAAAGGAGTCTTTGTATTTTAGAGATAGATTTGTTTTAATTCATATATACTTATAACAACATTAATATAGTAATATAGGAATGGTAATAATGAACTCACTTAAATAACATGTAAAGTGATTTTATTTTTAAAGATATAATATGTAAAACCATTCTATTTGTAAAAGTTTCAACCACAGTTTACTTTATAGGAATCCATCTGTTTTCAGTGTCCAACTATATGCATCTCCAAAAAGGGATTGTGTAACTGATAAAAATACACATTTTTAATTGCTACTAACCTTATATCCCTCTTCACATCCCAACCCACCCACCTGGCAAAGTTTTAGTAAGAAATTAGTTTATGTCAGCCTCTTCCCCTCTCTTTTAAAATCCTTTAGTGGCCCCACCAAAGCCTTCATGATGAGATCCAAACTCCTTAGCAGGGTATCCACGTGTTCCAAGGACTCTTCTGTGTCATTTCTCACCATCTCCAATCACCTTGACCACCTCCACCTCCAAGACTGGCGGAACTGTCTGTAGCCTTGAACTCTGTTGACATGTCCTAGCTTCTTGTCTACCTGAATGTCCTTGCTGTCTCCTCATAGCCTGCCCTTTGCCAGGACAGTCCCTACTTGTCAATCAAGGCTGGGCTCAGCTGTCACCTCCTCCATGAGACGTTCCCTGGCTGGACCTCTCTCCCTGTCTCCCCTCTGCTCCCACTCCTCCCTCGGCTTCTTTCTAACACAGCACTGCCCATGGATGTATTGCCATGTCTGTTTTCCAGCCTGTCCCTCCATCAAACTGTGCTCTCTTTAGGGGCAGACATAAATGATGATAGACATATCATCAGGATATATCACAACTCCTAGCTCATGGAAGATGGCTGATAAAGTGTGATGAATAAATGAAGAAAACAAAATCCATACACTCCAGCTTTAGGCAAACCGACAGACACTCTTTGATCACTTCTACATACCTTCTAGGAGAAGGCAATGGCACCCCACTCCAGTACTCTTGCCTGGAAAATCCCATGGACGGAGGAGCCTGGTGGGCTGCAGTCCATGGGGTCGCTGAGGGTTGGGCACGACTGAGCGACTTCACTTTCACTTTTCACTTTCCTGCATTGGAGAAGGAAATGGCAACCCACTCCAGTGTTCTTGCCTGGAGAATCCCAGGGATGGGGGAGCCTAGTGGGCTGCCGTCTATGGGGTCACACAGAGTTTGGACACGACTGAAGTGACTTAGCATATACCTTCTACATGGCAAACACCCTCTTCCAACACAAGAGAAGACTCTACCCATGGACATGATCAGATGGTCAACACCAAAATCAGACTGATTATGTTTTTGCAGCCAAAGATGGAAAAGCTCTATACAGTCAGCAAAAACAAGAAAAGAAGCTAACTGTGGCTCAGATCACAAACTCCTTATTGCCAAATTCAGACTTATATTGAAGAAAGTAGGGAAAAACCACTAGACCATTCAGGTATGACCTAAATCAAATCCCTTACACTTTTACAGTAAACATGACAAATAGATTCAAGGGATTAAACCTGATAGACACAGTGCCTAAAGAACTATGGACAAAGGTTCATGACATAGTAAAGGAGGCAATGATCAAGATGATCCCCAAGAAAAAGAAATGCAAAAAGGCAAAATGGCTGTCTGAGGAGGCCTTACAAATAGCTGTGAAAAGAAGAGGAGCTAAAGGCAAAGGAGAAAAGAAAAGATACACCCATTTGAATACAGAGTTCCAAAGAATAGCAAGGAGAGATAAGAAAGCCTTCCTCAGTGATCAATGCAAAGAAAAAGAGGAAAACAATAGAATAGAAAAGACTAGAGATCTCTTCAAAAATTTTCGAGATACCAAGGGAACATTTCATGCAAAGACAGGCTCAATAAAGGACAGAAATGGCATGGACCTAACAGAAGCAGAAGATATTAAGAAGAGATGGCAAGAATACACAGAAGAACTATATGAAAGAGATCTTCATGATATAGACAACCACGATGATGTAATCACTCACCTAGAGCCAGACATCCTGGAATGAGAAGTCAAGTGGGCCTTAGAAAGCATCACTACGAACAAAGCTAGTGCAGGTGATGGAATTCAAGTTAAGGTATTTCAAATCCTAAAAGATGATGCTGTGAAAGTGCTGCACTCAATATGCCAGCAAATTTGGAAAACTCAGTAGTGGCCACAGGACTGGAAAAGGTCAGTTTTCATCCCAATCCCAAAGAAGGGCAATGCCAAAGAAAGTTGAAACTACTGCACGATCACACTCATCTCACACGCTGGCAAAGTAATGCTCAAAATTCTCCAAGCCAGGCTTCAGCAATATGTGAACCGTGAACTTCCTGATGTTCAAGCTGGATTTAGAAAAGGCAGAGGAACCAGAGATCAAATTGCCAACATCCGTTGGATCATACAAAAAGCAAAAGAGTTCCAGAAAAAGATCTACTTCTGCTTTATTGATTATGCCAAAACCTTTGATTGTGTAAATCACAACAAACTGTGGAAAATTCTGAGAGATGGGAATACCAGACCACCTGACCTGCTTCCTGAGAAATCTGTATGCAGGTCAAGAAGCAACAGTTAGAACCAGACATGGAACAACAGACTGGTTCCAAATTGGGAAAGGAGTACTTCAAGGCTGTATATTGTCACCCTATTTATTTAACTTATATGCAGAGTACATCATGAGAAATGCTGGACTGGAAGAAGCACAAGCTGGAATCAAGATTGCCAGGAGAAATATCAATAACCTCAGATATGCAGATGACACCACCCTTATGGCAGAAAGTGAAGAGGAACTCAAAAGCCTCTTGATGAAAGTGAAAGAGGAGAGTGAAAAAGTTGGCTTAAAGCTCAACATTCAGAAAACGAAGATCATGGCATCCGGTCCCATCACTTCATGGGAAATAGATGGGGAAACAGTGGAAACAGTGTCAGACTTTATTTTTCTGGGCTCCAAAATCACTGCAGATGGTGACTGCAGCCATGAAATTAAAAGACGCTTACTCCTTGGAAGGAAAGTTATGACCAACCTAGATAGCATATTCAAAAGCAGAGACATTACTTTGCCAACAAAGGTCCGTCTAGTCAAGTTATGGTTTTTCCTGTGGTCATGTATGGATGTGAGAGTTGGACTGTGAAGAAGGCTGAGCACCGAAGAATTGATGCTTTTGAACTGTGGTGTTGGAGAAGACTCTTGAGAGTCCCTTGGACTGCAAGGAGATCCAACAAATCCATTCTGAAAGAGATCAGCCCTGGGATTTCTTTGGAAGGAATGATGCTAAAGCTGAAACTCCAGTACTTTGGCCACCTCGTGTGAAGAGTTGACTCATTGGAAAAGACTCTAATGCTGGGAGGGATTGGGGGCAGGAGGAGCAGGGGATGACAGAGGATGGGATGGCTGGATGGCATCACTGACTCGATGGACATGAGTCTGAGTGAACTCCAGGAGTTGGTGATGGACAGGGAGGCCTGGTGTGCTGCGATTCATGGGGTCACAAAGAGTCGGACACGACTGAGAGACTGAACTGAACTGAACTGAAAATTCAACATTCAGAAAAGTAAGATCATGGCATCTGGTCCCATCACTTCGTGGGAAATAGATGGGGAAACAATGGAAACAGTGACAGACTTTATTTTCTTGGGCTCCAAAATCACTGCAGATGGTGACTACAACCATGAAATTAAAAGATGCTTGGTCCTTGGCAGAAAAGCTATGACCAACCTAGACAGCATATTACAAAGCAGAGACATTACTTTGCCAACAAAGGTCCATCTAGTCAAAGCTATGGTTTTTCCAGTAGTCATGCATGGAAAGAGAACTGGACCATAAAGAAAACTGAGTGCCGAAGAAGTGATGCTTTTGAACTGTGGCGTTGGAGAAGACTCTTGAGAGTCCCTTGGACTGCAAGGAAATCAAACCTGTCAATCCTAAAGGAAATCAATCCTAAATATTCATTGGAAGGACTGATGCTGAAGCTGAAACTCCAATACTTTGGCCACCTGATGCAAAGAACTGAGTCATTTTAAAATACCCTGATGCTGGGAAAGATTGAAGGTGGGAGGAGAAGGGGATGACAGAGAATGAGATGGTTGGATGGCCTCATCAACTTGAGGGACATGAGTCTGAGTAAACTCTGGGAGTTGGTGATGGACAGGGAGGCCTGGCAGGCTGCAGTCCATGGGGTCGCAAAGAGTCTGAAACAACTGAGCGACTGAAATGCACCAAACTGAACATACCTATCAGTGACCCAAGCAAGTCAGAGTTGTATAAAGCTCAGTCCCCACTTTCAAACTACTTAGGAGAGTACATTACTGTGGCTCACACGCTAGTGAGCAAGCTTTCTGGTGCAAGGCTGCTTCAACCCAGAACTCCTGGTTCTGTCTTCCTTCGCTTGCTTCGATGCAAACAATTGGGGACAGCACGCATGCTCAGTCATGTCCGACTCTTTGGGACCCTATGGATTGTCACCCACCAGGAGCCTCTGTCCGTGGGATTTTCCAGGCAAGAATACTAGAATGGGTTGCCATGCCCTCTTCCAGGGGATCTTCCCAACCCGGGGATCGAACCCATGCCTCTTGCATCTCCTTCACTGCAGGTGGATTCTTTACCCACTGCACCATGTGGGACAGCATGTGTGAATGCACAACTAGAGCTAGCGTGGCACTTGCGTGAGGCTCACCGAGGCCACTGCTCTGTTCTAAAATAGTGCATCCTCCTAGAGCATCCCCACTCCCTCTCCTAAAGCACGAACGGTGGCAGCCAAAGTGACCCCTCAGTCTAGTGTATGGATATTTGGCTGAGAATTACCCTAATAATGCTGAAGATTTTCCCACCCTCCTTCTAGCTCAAGGACCATAATCCAAGAGGCAAAGTTCCTCAACAGTTCCTGCCCTGGCTCACCCCACTTCGCTCTGTAAACTCACCACCTGCGTCACTGGGCCATGGGAAAAAAACTATACCCCTGTCATTCTGCCACTTCATCGAACCTTAAACTCCTTGTGTTTTAAAACCCATTTTCTGGTTGATTCTTTTACATATCCCAATTTCCATTTAAAGCATCTTCCCCTCCCGCTCCCCGTCTCTTCCAGAGTCAGCATAAACTGGCAGAATCTCCACCAAAGCTCAGCCTCTCTGACACTTACTGTCGAGACCAATGCCTGGAACATACAGAATACCAGCAAATGTCATCAGTGGGGTGACAAGTGCACCTGACCTTCCGTATATTCAGGACTGCACGAGACACTAAGTATGAAAACACTTTAAAAATGCGAAAGTGATGGTTCGGGGTGATAGTTCTTCACTGAAGAGACGGCAAAGCAATGCATAATGTAACACATTATTAAATATCTGTTGAGCCCCTGCTGGGTGAAAAGCCCTACACACACAATTTATTTTCATCATGATTTCCAGTCACTTATAGTAGAAAGCATGCCACACTCAGTCTACCCTGTGTATCCTGATCATGTATCCAGGATACGGAACCAATCCAACGTGAACCCCCATGCCACCCCTCCCAACCCCCAACTTACTTCCAAAGCTCTTGGTAATGTTGTCACACCTTTATTTCTCATTATTCTGCTAAGGCCTCACCCGCCCATGAAAAGACTAGCTCCTCACTGAGCTCAAGCTGTTCCGTGGCCTCCAGGAGTTCTCTCTTCCCACCTCTCCACCACCCAGCTCTCACCTCTTGTTTCTGGCCCATTTTAAGGGTCACCCCCTGCACAAGGCTTTTCCTACAACTCAAGCCATTTGATCCTGCAGGGAAGGCAGCCTGCATCACTCCACGCTGTCTTATATTGTAGAAACATATGGCTTCACATATGGCTTGTGCTGGCGAACCCCCTGATGGTTGAAACAGCAACATCTCTGTCTACGTTCCATTCAACTCATCACACCGTGTCTAGCACACCCTACCTGTGCTGGCTGATAAGGACCCTGGTGGGAAATGGCCCTGAGCCTACAGGCAGAAGTGGGTACAGGCAGAGTCAGCCCTTCTCGTGGGATGGTTGCGGAAGCAAGGCCCGAGTTTCCCCACCCCACCCCCGCTGTGATCATGGCACTGGAAGAGGTCACCCACAAAGACAACGTTCTACCTCATTACCAATTCAGTCCCCGTGGAAACCCTTGCCAGGGCCCTTAATTTCTTGTGTTAAAACAACAAACGAGGTGACCCCAGCACAATCTCTAATAGGTAGCATGGGTCACCAATTATTCATTTTGTGCTGGAGCTTTTCGCATGACGGGCTGAGATGAAAATTTGTCCTCTTCCTGGCAAGAGCCATAAATTAGTTTTATGCTACTGTTAAACCCAGAGGCAAAAGGGGGGAAGGGAATGGAGTAGGGGGAAGGGCAATGAATAAGGCCTGGCTGCTTCCAGGGACAGAGCTACTTTTTGGACTCTGTGGACAAGGACAGAGGGGACAACAGAGGACAAGCAGGTTGGGCCACAAAAGAGAAAGATCCAGAGACTCTAAGACAAGACAGTGAACTCTCAGAGGATCTGAACTGAATCTTAGTTTTCTTTTTATGCCAGGATCTGCCAGGTCTGCTGAATGAATGACTCAGTCACGATTGAATACATGCAACTGTGTCTCTCTTAGCCAGATCTGTACGAAACCAATTATGCCACCTCCACATGAGTTCTCCATGAGTTCTCTGAGATCACTGGAGCCAGTAAAAATGATGGTGTCAATCAGCATATTTTGACATGTATCGTTCCATAAGCTCTCAAATGGGAAAAAAAAAATGTGTACAAGATCATACACACAATACGTGCATGCTCTGTTGCTAAGTCATGTCCAACTCTTCAAGATCCAGTGAACTTTAGCCCACCAGGCATACATACAATGTTTAGGTATTTACGTTTAAAAGGCATTGAAAAAAAGCACCACCAAAATATTAATAGTGCTATTGACAGGACGGTGGTCTTCTGAGTTTTCTATTTTCTTCTTTATACTGTGCAGAATTTTCTGAAATTTCTTTGACCAGGATACATTTCCTTTTCATCAGAAAAAAAAAAATCCATTAAAAAAAAAAGATCCATGATCAACCCATAGTTATCTGGGCTAGAAAAAGAGGACAGTGGTGAGCCATGTAGATCATCTAGAAGATGGGAAAAAGCACCCAGGTTTGACTCTGGAATATGTTGCATACATTTTTTTCCCCAGAAGATTTATCTTCCTAATTAGGCTTTGCTCTTTACTTAATATTAGGATTACTTTTAAGTCCCTGAGCTCCCCTGCCAACTAATGAGCTGAACTGGATGGCGAGAAAGAGTCAGCTTGGAATAAAATGAAATATGAGCTGCAGATAATCCAGAGGCAGATAATTGAGCTTCAGTTGCACACCAAGAGGGCAGGAACCCCTGGGTGGGCTCAGTTCCCCTGCTCGGAAGCCGGATTCCCAAGGATCGAAACCCAGCTTCACTACTGCTAACCCCAGAGTCTTGAAAGATCCTTCTTTCTGCTGCTCTAGTTTCCCGGGATGCAAATTGCCATTGATAATGGTTCCCACGTCCTGGAGCCCAGAGGAGGATTCAGTGAGGTGATGCATGTAAGGCGCTTTACACAGGTCCTTGGCAGATGTCTGCCAGAATAATTAAGTGGGGGCACGCCCCTGCCTGATTTGCATTCATATAATACTTGCTTCCAAATGGATTTCACTGTTTAAAACACATTCTAACATAACATCTCCTTCACATCCTCCAGTTAAGGGGCAGGTGCCAACTTTCTCATTTTACAGTCATGGAAATGAAGGCCTGGAAAAAAAAACCAAAAAGAGTTGCTTCTGGTTTCAGAAGGAGTGGAAGAGTTGGGACCACATCGCATTTCTGCAGGAGTCTTGATGGCTACCCACTCCCCATCACACATGGTGGGCAGAGGGGGTGGGGTGGGGTTTCCACTCTACACCTCGGTTCCTTTCTAAGCCCTCACAAGGACATTTAAGTTTCACTTCAAGATCTGTCTGCAAAGATTTGTGACGATTAGCCAGGAAATTACTGTTAACTGCTTGGCCAAGTTCAAATGCTGTGGATATGCCAAGTTCCGGTAATGGGGAGAAACTGAAGAGACTTTCGCTCACTCCGACTCTTCATCACGAGGCTGGCACGTTGGCAGGGCTAGGATCGAGGACTTGTCATTCCTATGTTTTATGAAGGAAGGCCTTCCTGCCATCATCAACTTATCTCCCTTCTGAAATATTCTTGAATGTTAGATTCGTGGAAGAATTTTTTGGCCATGGTGGTATAGGGAAAGGGCTGGGGAGGATAAAGTCCTTCCAAACCTGGCTTCCTGCAAGGAATTTATACAGAGATCAGACCTTAGAGTCTACATGGATTCTAGCTCCTTCCTCATCCCCACCCAAGCCACGTTCCTTGCCCTCTTTGCTTTTCTTACCCGCCCCCCCATTCTCTCAGCGTGTGCATGCTCAATAGCTCAGTGGTGTCTGACTCTTTGCGACCCCATGGAATGTAGCCCACCAGGCTTGTCTGTCCATGGGATTCTCCAGGCAAGAATACTGGAGTGGGTTGTCATGCCTTCCTCCAGGGAATCTTCCCCACCCAGGGATCGAACCCAAGTTTCTTGCATTTTCTGCATTGCAGGGAGATTCTTTACTGCTTGAGCCATCAGGGAAGCACCCCACCCCCACCATTGGGTTTGACATTAACAGAGGAGGACGCAGAAAGGACAGAGCAGTTTGCCCTCAGCTTCTGTCTACAAGACACCACACAGAGCACACCCTGATCATTCTACAAATCCCTGCCTGACACCTATGAGCACGTGGTCCCATTGCTCAGAAAGTCAGCTCTGAGAAGATGGGGACTCATTGCCCTGTGCACCTCCCACGGCACATACTAATTGCTTAATATAGATTTGCTGAATGACTGAGTGAATAAATGAATTCACTATGTGACAGCAGCAAGCTCTGGGAATTGGTGATGGACAGGGAAGCCTGGCGTGTTGCAGCTTATGAGGCTGCAAAGAGTCAGACACGACTTAGCAACTGAACAACAAGAAATGTGACGGCAGAACAGCATGGAAATCAACGGACGCTGCTGGAGAGGGTGATATTTGTTTGTTTATGTTTTACTACTTAAAACTCGGAGGAGGAAGCTGCTTCTAAATTCCGAACATGAAAACCCAATTAAATTAAATAGTGGGAAATTACAGGCAGCTATAAAAAAAATGAAGAATTTATTAATTAAAGCTAAACTCGCTCCTAAAAAATGAATTTAAATACTGTGAAAATAAAGAAGATAAACCAACTTCCCACTCTGTGCTTAAAAACTCCCTCAGTGCTGTGCCTTCCCTTCTTCCCCCTCTGCCCCTCCTGGGAAGCAAGTCCATGTTACCAGGCTCTGCCTGGATACCGGGGACCCCACACGACTGACAGATCAAGTCGTTATCCTGCAGAAGAGGGGAGCCTGTTATGAAGGTGCCCCTGAAGTTTGTTAAAGAACCAGAGAGTTAAGAGAAATGTCTGAGACCATTGAGAACCATCTATTTGAGTCCAGGAGATGCCCAGTAGGATCTAAGCTGACAGGAAGAGTGCGTCTAGCCCCTTGCTCCTCAAACTGTGGTCCATGACCCAGCAGCTTTGAAATCCAGGAATCTCAGTCCCACACATGCTGGCTGAGTCAGAGTCTGCTTTTTCACAAGATGCCCAGGTCATTCGCATGCACGCTGCGGTGTTTGAGCTAGACAGGTCTAGTCCCCTCTCAGTGGATTAGTGAAAGGGGAGTTTTTCTGCTGATGGAACTGCCGGGGATGCTATGGGAGATTCACATGAGTGCAGGGCATGCGCTTGCCCTTCTAGAATATCCCCTAAGAGCGAGGGGAATGATGGGGCAATAGAAAGCCAGCCTAGCCCCCTTCCTGGGGTGACCCTAGAGGGGACCCACACTGCAGGTGCTGTGCAGGGTTCAACCAGCATAGCCTGCAGAGGGCCCAGCTGGAGTCTGGGGCCCCATGATCATCTTCCCCTTAGGAGATGGAGTGTTTGGGACTCTGGGAGGAAGTGAAGGAAATGGGACCAAAACGGGACCAATGTTGAAATGCAGCCACAGTGAATTCTAGAAAGAAATACAATTATGGGGACGCTTTCAACTGCCTTGAAGTATATTGGACTAATTATCTTAGTGGACACTAATAATCATGTTCCTTAGAGACGCATGGTGACCGTAATAACTCAGAGATGAATATTGGATGAAGGAGTTATTAGGGACTGGCTGGACTGCTCACCCTCCAAGCCCAGCAGGCAGCAATTCTCCTTCCTGCCTTCCCAAGTCACCCCCTTAAGCCTGAAATTTTTATTAAATATGTACCCAGCGACTGGGAGAGCTTTAGAGTCAATAAAACACCTGCCCCTACCTTGCTCAAGGGGATTGAGTCTGAGCCGTCAGCAGGGGTGAGGGGGGCCTCGCCCCATAGAGAGGAGACACACAGCTCTCGGCCCACAGCCGGAGGCGGGTCTCCTCTAGTTCTCGGTCCTGCCCTGGTGTTAGTCTCAGTCCTTAGCCCCTCATCTAGACTCAAGAAAGTGTCTTCTGCTCCCACGACCAAAGGGCTGGCCCTGCCCCATTCCAGGCATGGCTGTGCATCCCTTCAATCCTTTCCTCAAATTTCCAGTCTCCCCGGAAGTGTCAGTCTGACCCCATCTTCCAAGCCCAAGGGACTCTCACTCCCCGTGGATGCCCAGTGCCTGGCCCTGCTCTAACTCCCACCCTTGTCCTCCAGTCACCCTAGTTACTAGCATCACAGGGCACCAAGATCCACAGAGGAGCAAATGAACACGTGGGAACATAAAAAAAAAAGTTTTCTGCCTTAAGGACCGTACAGTATGCCCATTTAACAGTGACCTGGAGACAAGAGCCATCCACCCCCATTCCCCCAGTCTCCTTCTTTATTCTTTTTTAATACGGATTAAAAATCCGTATTAAAAATCTTAACGGTAAGATTCTTTTTTAAAAAACTGTATTAATTTATTTATTTCTGGCTGAGCTGGGTCTTCATTGCTGCGCACGGGCTTTCTCTAGTGGCAGCGAGCGGGGGCTACTCTCCAGTTGCTGTGGGCGGGCTTCTCTTGCTGCAGAGCTTGGGCTCCAGGGCGCAGGCTCAGTAGTTGTGGCGCCACGGGCTTAGTTGCTCTGCAGCGTGTGGGATCTTCCTGGACCGGAGATGGAACCCATGGCCCCTGTGTTGGCAGGCGGATTCTCAACCACTGGACTACCAGGGAAGTCCTTCTTTCTTCTTTTCTATGTGTTGCTTGGTTTATGTTTTTTCATGTATACCGTGCAGTAAAGTACACAAATCTCTAGTACATAACAGATTTTGATCCACCTAACTACTAACGGAGAAGGCAATGGCACCCCACTCCAGTACTCTTGCCTGGAAAATCCCATGGGCGGAGGAGCCTGGTAGGCTGCAGTCCATGGGGTCACAAAGAGTCGGACACGAATGAGCGACTTCACTTTCACTTTCCTGCATTGGAGAAGGAAATGGCAACCCACTCTAGTGTTCTTGCCTGGAGAATCCCAGGGACAGAGGAGCCTGGTGGGCTGCCGTCTATGGGGTCGCACAGAGTCGGACACGACTGAAGCGACTTAGCAGCAGCAGCAGCAACTGCTGAAACATTTCCAGCCCCGCCCCCTCGCAGAGATTCCCTCACGTCTCTTCCTAGTCGATGCGCCCCCA
Organism: Bos indicus x Bos taurus; assembly: GCF_003369695.1. Classification (NCBI taxonomy): domain Eukaryota; kingdom Metazoa; phylum Chordata; class Mammalia; order Artiodactyla; family Bovidae; genus Bos; species Bos indicus x Bos taurus. The sequence continues at coordinate 15,672,984 of NC_040087.1, read as the reverse complement.
CACAAACCTCTCACCATAGGTCAACTGTACGTGTTTTTCAACTTCATACACATGGCATCGTTCAGGATGTACTCCGCTGTGTCTAGCTTCTGTTAACCAAGACGTTTCTGAAATGGATCCATATGTGTAGCAGTCTTTCACTGTCCTGTGACAGCCAGATAGCATCCCAGCTTAGACAGTAGTGTATCCATTGAAAGCACACTTAGTGGTTTTTAGATTTCTAGCTACTGTGAATTAATCCTTCTATAAATATCTGTGTGTATGTTTGCTGATCTTACTTTGCTCACTTCTGTCAGGGGCTCAATGTAACCAAAAGGAGTCTGAGATTTTACTCAACTGGTTGGCTCACAAAGTAGCCTACCTATTTCACTGAGGCTGGCAGAAGACACAACACTCCTGGGTCTGAGATGACAGGCAATTTCCCACTCACAGCAACAGCAGCAGCCAGAATATTTGCATTTTTGCACCAGTTCCTTGAGACTCAATCCTCAAAGAGTAATTAACACAGAGAAGGCCAAATGACACCCACCCACAGTAGGGTGCCTTACAAATGCTCGGGGAGTTCTAATTTTTAAAAAAAATAATTATTTTTATTGATTTATTTGGCTGTAGCAGGACTTTGTTGTGGCACGTGGGATCTCTGATTGTTGCAGATGCAAGATCTTTAGTTGCGGCACGTGAACTCTCAGTTGTGGCACGTGGGATCTAGTTCCCTGACCAGGGATCAAACCCAGGCCCCCTGCATTGGATGAGCACAGAGTCTTTCTGGACCACCAGGAAGTATTCCCAACCAATTTTTTATAATGGACAGTAAGTATGCTTGCCCTTAGTTCTAGAGGGAGATACAATATCTGAGTCCCAAAGAACGTGAAAGTTGCTCAGTGGTGTCTGACTTTTTGTGACCCCATATACTATACAGTCCATGGAATTCTCCAGGCCAGAATACTGGAGTGGGTAGCCTTTCCCTTTTCCAGGGAATCTTCCCAACCCAGGGATCGAACCCAGGTCTCCCACGTTGCAGGTGGATTCTTTACCAACTGAGCTATCAGGGAAGCCCCATCTGAGTCCCAAGGCTGTAAGCAAATCTTTCTTTTGCTCCAGAGTGAAACAGTATCTCTCTATCTCAAGGCTGTTCAATATGCAAACATCCTTGAAAACATAATCTGAAACAACGGACATTGAATGCCTGGCTTGCCAGGTGTACAGAAATGCAAGAGTTCAACAGAGAACTGTTTCCCAACAGATGAATGCTGAGGGATCAAGGTGCTGAGTCAAAGTGGCTGGCTTGTATTTAGCTGCAGCAGATATTGCCCCAAAAGTGGGCCAACATGACTGTACCAATTTATACTCCCATTAGCAGTGTCTGAGGTTTTACCCGCTCCACTTCCTTGCCCACACATGGTACTGTTGATCTGTTTCATTTAAGCCATCCCAGTGTGGGCATGCCTTTGTTTATTCAGGAACTCTTCCACATAGCAGATGCTTAGAGGTCATTTAAAATGATGGTTCAGATCAACATGAATATTATTGCTTTACCAAATTTTCATTTGTCAACTATATATTAATAGCCATATACCAGATAAGCCGTGGGTAGTGTAGGCATGAGGCTCCAGGAAGCAGACATACAGGGCAATCTTCTCTCAGGAAACATATTTTAAAGACGTAGAACGGGACTTCCTTGGCAGTCCAGTAGTTAAGATTCCACGCTTCTGATGTAGGGGTTGTGGGTTTGATCCCTGGTCGAGGGACTAAGATCCCACATGCCTCATGGTGCAGCCAAAAAAAAAGACACAGAAAGGGCGGAAGAGGCTCTCTTAAGCAGGGAGAGCCTGTCTTAGGGGAGGGCACTGCATTACGTAATGCCACTTAGGCCTGGCCACCATGGGTGAGAGGCCCTAGGAGAAATGCTCGATCAATGGAGGAGAAAGGGATGAGCTTCTAAGAAGCTGGGGGGACCAATGCACACCTGCTCATAGAATTGCCTGAACTTTCCAGCAGCTTTGCACTGCCCAAAATGCTAGTAGATGATGATGTTCAGTCGCTCAGTCATGTCCAGCTCTTTGCAAACCCATGGACCAGAGCACACCAGGCTTCCCTGTCCTTCCCCATCTCCCAGAGTCTACTCAAACTCATGTCCACTGAGTCAGTGATGCCATCCAACCATCTCATCTTCTGTCGCCCCCTTCTCCTCCTACCCTCAATCTTTTCCAGCATCAGGGTCTTTTCCAATGAGTCAGCTCTTCGCATCAGGTGGCCAAAGTATTGGAGCTTCAGCTTCAGCATCAGGCCTTCTAATGAATATTCAGGGTGGATTTCCTTTAGGATGGACTGGTTTGATCTCCTTACTGTCCAAGTAGATGATGATAATGAAGATAGTAACGATCAGTTATTGAGTACCTCCTATGTTTCAGGCACTAAACTAGGCTCTCTACATGGATTAAGTTACTCTGTACCTTGCAGCCAGCATCCATTGGCTAGTGACGAGATGAAAATATTGAGTAAAAGGCTTTCTACGAGTGCAAACACTGGTCTGGAGTGAGAGCTGTCAGGGAGGTTTGAGGGGGTGTCTGGAAAGGTTTTGGTGTTTTTATGATTCCATCCAATTCAGTTATGAATCTAGAAATTATGTAGAGTGAATTTCCTTAGCTTATATCTTCAGCAGCTAGCTATTCAATAACCATGATAATAATAGTGATGATGGCAATAATGACAATAATATCTTCTTACTCTGGCTTAGGCACTATACAATGTGTTGAGTTGGCCAGAAAATTCACTTGGATTTTTCTGTAACAGCTTATGGAGAAAACCGAACGAACTTTTTGGCCAACCCAATATTTTGTATTTCATTCAGTCCTTACTCCAACCTTATGAGATATTACAATTCCCAACTTATAAAGGAAGAAACAAGAATGGAGAGGTTAATTAATGAGCCCACAGCCTCAGAGCTTTTAATAGCAAAGCCAGGATTCATACCCTGGCGGGTCTGCCTTCAAAAATGTTTTCTTTTTCCCTGCAGCACTATCTTCCCATCCACCCTTGGTCAAACGACACGCTTCCTATTTTAGGGGCAGGCTTATCGGAAGGCCCAATTTGCTAAAATGATTATTGGGAATTAAGTGTGCTGTTGGAAGATGGATTTTTTTTTTTTTTTTGTATGTGAAATGACCTGGTTCTCTGCTCTAGATTTATGCAGCTCTGGTGTTAGCCCAGGGATACTGAGCTGACAATCATTCTGGGAAAGACTGGCTACATCCACGTCTGGCTGTAGATGTTTCCTGACAGCGAGGCCATTCCCTGTCCCAGTCATCCTAAAGCAAGCCTCAGGGAGGAAACCAGAATTTTGAGCAGAGGTCCTAAGCAGACAGAGAGGAAACCCTTGCTTCTATCATCTTGGACCTGGAAGATTCAGAGGAATGCAGATGTGTAGGCATGAATTCCTCCGTGCTGGGAGATTTGGAGACGGACTGGGAGCCAGGATGAGACAGGCCTGAAAGTCATCATTGTTGTTGTTTAGCCGGTCAGTTGTGTCTGACTCTTTTGTGATCCCACGGACTGTACACACCACTCCCCCAGGCTCCTCTGTCCATGTGATTCCCCAGGCAAGAATACTGGAGTGGGTTGCCATTTCTCTCTCCAGGTGATCTTCCCAACCCAGATGGAAAAGTTTAAGACCCAAAGGAATGTAACCATTCATTCAAAAACAAACAAAAACAGTTATTGAGCTCTTTAAGGTACCTGATAACGTTCTAGAGATACACCAGTGAACACAGCCAAATTCCTAGTCCCAAGAACTAGGGGATACTGTAGGGAATCTGCAGTAGGGAATACTGACAGTATACAAAAAAAATGTATGACCTACATATACTATAATGTATAGTTGTATAGAACTGAAAAATACTAGGAATTGAACTAAAGCGGAGTAAGGGGATTGAGAGGGTTTCTTTAACAGTTAAGTGAAGGACAGCCTCAGAGTAGAGGCAGTTGTGGGACAGAGATGTAAATGAAGTGTGACAGTGAGCCACGTGGGGATGTGGGATTGTTTCAAGTAAGGGGAATAGACAAAAAACCCGGGGCAAGTGTGTGGATAGCGTGTTCAAAAAAACAGTAAGAGGTCAATGTGCTTAGGCTGAGTAGCAAATAGGATGCAGAGAAAAAAAAAGATGATGCAGAGAATGTGGGATTTTGTTCTTTGAAGTATAGTTGATTTACAACTTTGTGTTAGTTTTAGGTTTACAGCAAAGTGATTGTGTTATGCATATAAGAATATATATATATATATATATATATATATATTCTTTTTCACATTCTTTTCCATTGCAGGTTATTGTGAGTATTGAATATAGTTCCTGTGCTCTATAGCAGGTCCTGGGTGTTTATCTATTTTATATACAGTAGTGTGTATCTGTTACTCCCAAATTCCCAGTTTATCCCTCCTCCTCTCTTTCCTCTTTGGTAACCATAAGTTTGTCTTCTATGTCTGTGAGTCTATTTCTGTTTTATAAATAAGTGCATTTGTATCACATTTTTAGATTGTATATATACGTGATATCATATATTTGTCTGACTTCCCTTGGTATGGTAATATCCGGCTCCATCTATGTTGTTGTAGATGGCATTTTTTCACTTTTTATGACTGAGTAATATTCCCCTATATATTTAATGTGTTTATATATATACCACATCTTTTTTATCCACTCATCTGTCTATAGACATTTAAGTTGCTTCCATGTCATGGCTATTGTAAACAGTGATGCTATGAACATTGGGCTACAGGTGTGTTTTTGAATTAGAGTTTTCATCTTTTCTGGATATATGCCCTGGAGCAAGATTGCTGAATCCTATGGTAGCTCTATTTTTAGTTTTTAAAGGAATCTCCATACTGTTTCCATAGTGGCTGCACCAATTTAAATTCTAAGAATGTAGGAGGCTCCCTTTTCTCCACACCCTCTCCAACATCTATTATTTGTAGACTTTTTTGATGATGGCTATTCTGACCAATGTGATTTCACTGATTATCATTTCTCTAAGAATTCGTGAGGCTGAACATTTTTGCACGTGCTTACTGGCCACCTGTACATCTTCTAGAGTATGCTGGTTCTTGATGGCACACATAGGAGTTTGTGTTTCATCCTGACAGTGATGGAAGACCATTAAAAGATTTTGTGACAAAAGTTACGGTCTGTATGAGGCCAAGAATGGATGCAGGAAGACTTGCGTATTTATTTCCTAGGGCTGCCCTGCAAATTACCACAAATTTGGTGGCTCAAAATACTAGAACTTTATTTTGAATGGTTCCAGAGGCCAAAATGCTAGAATCAAGTTGTCAATAGATCCACGCTCCCTCTGCAGGCTCTAGGAGAGAACCTTTCCTTGCCTCTTCTGGTTCTGATGCTCCAGGTGTTCCCTGGCTTGTGGCAGCCGCACTCCAACCTCCACCTCCATTCTCACATGGCTTCCTCTTCTGTGTCTATGTCGTCTTCTCTTCTGTCTCTCCCAAGAACACTTATCATTGGATTTAGGGCCTCTCTGGATAATGCAGGGTGATCTCCTCTTGAAATCCTTCATTTATTTAGATCTGCAAAGACCCTTTTCTCACAGAAAGTCACATTTACAAGTTCCAGGGGTTAGGATGTAGACCCATCTTTTGGGGGTCACCTTTCAACTCAATACAACTAGTTAAGAGGCTGCCACATTAGCCCAGAAAGGCAGTGAGGCTGACTTGCCTTAGATTGGCAGCAGCCAGATAGTGAGTGGCTGGACTGTATTAGGGTGAGAGCTCAATGGGGAAGAGTCACTCATTCAGCATCTCCAGGAATATTTCTTGGGTACCAACCATGTTCCAAGTTCTGCCAGCACTGAGGATACAGCAGGGAAGAAAAGATGCAATGTTCAGGAACCTGAGTTCACATCACAGTCCCGCAGCAAAATTGGATGTTCAGTGTATCCTGTGTCACAAAGGAACACAGGGCAGACAGACCTGCACTGGTCAGCACAGAACACTGGAAGGAGGAATACAACTTAGCCAGGCCATAGCGTGTATTATCGGAGAAGGCAATGGCAACCCACTCCAGTACTCTTGCCTGGAAAATCCCATGGACAGAGGAGCCTGGTAGGCTGCAGTCCATGGGGTCGCTAGGAGTCGGACACGACTGAGCGATTTCACTTTCACTTTTCGCTTTCAGGCATTGGAGAAGGAAATGGCAACCCACTCCAGTGTCCTTGCCTGGAGAATCCCAGGGACGGCAGAGCCTGGTGGGCTGCTGTCTGTGGGGTCGCACAGAGTTGGACACGACTGAAGCGACTTAGTAGTAGTAGTAGCGTGCATTGTAGGTGGGCGATGGGGAGGGTAGCGAGTCCAGCTGGAGAGAGCTGAACTTATGGAATGTCTGGTCAAGATGTCTTTAAAGAACCACACAAACAAGGGTGGCATGAGGTCTTGGGGCAGCCTGGCCATCATCATGTCTCAGACTACCCAGGACTAACTGCCACCCACTCACAGCCTGCCAACACTGGTACTGCTGAAGTTTGCTTTCGCATGTGTAACTGTTTTTAGCAACCCACCCCCAGCCCTGATCCTACCTATTGCAACACCAGGCACACGAGCAAAACCGTTGCCCACAACCTGCAGTTGTTCAGATTGGCTGAGATTGTGTTCCTAGCAGGCTAGGCCCTGCCCTTGAGTCACCCCGGGGTCCTGAAGTCATCCGATGCAGATGCTTACCGTCTTTAGGTAATTAAATCTTAACCTATCAACGGCTCCCTAGAGGCCCTGGGATTCACTTGCTGGCTGCAGATATAAAAGTCTGATGACTCAAAAAGTTGCTTTTAAGGAAAGGTCTTTCATCTATAAGACTCATAAAACTCATTAGTATGCTCAAAAGCCCACGGATGAAAGGCGGAGTCGGGGAAGAAATAGTGATCCCTCCGCCACTGGTGCGGGATTCCTCCGCGGCGCGGTTTGACGGCAGACCCGCCCCTAACGTTCGCGGGGGCTGGAGGCCGAAGAGCCTGCGGAGGCCCACACGCTGCCTATCTGGATACCTCGAGGCTAAAAATCAAGGGAAGCGACTCTTCGAATACGTCCTACCCTCCTGCTTTAATAATTAGCCCTTTGAGATGATCCGGAGACTGCAGTCACCGGGCAGCAGCCTGTCTCACTTTCTTTTTACTGAGGCTTCGTCTTGCATTGCGATGAGTCCCAAGGCAGAGGCAAGTACACACCCGCGGCCCACCCATCCAAGCTCCAGCTAGTCCCCCACTGGCCACACCTCACGTCTGCCGTTGCCCGCCTTCTGGGTACTGGATCCTAGAAGTAGCTCAGGCTCCTGGAAGCTGAGGCAAGAGTCCTTGGGTAGGGAATTCTAGGACCCCTGTTATCTGGAGTGCGGCCTAGAAGGGCCAGTTCAGGGTGCGAGGGGACAACCCAGTAGGCCCTCATCTTAAAGGGGAGGGAGCAGCGGGGGGCGGGCCTGTAATCTTGGGTTGAAGTTGCTTCCTGGTGATTGTTGACAGAAAACGAAGAGGCGGTATGGGGGCATCCAGCCTTCTGTTAGGTCACTGGTCCTAGTGGGGAAAGTGGGTCCAGATCAGTCTAACAGGTGGGCGTGGGTCCACCAGACCGTCCTTCCCAGATGGTAAGAAATCATCTGCTAAGAATAAAGAGGATGCTGAGACTCGGGAAGTAATCGCTGTAAAAAGTAAAAGCAAAGAGAGTGCCTAACTGGCAGGAAAAGTTGCTTCTTTAACACTGTTATTACACTTCCTGTAATGGCGGCTGGACACGAACCAGTGCCTGGACGTGAATCAGGTCCCAGTGTCCCGTCACTCTCGAATTCTGGGGGAGGAACCACCAGGAGACCACCATGGAACCACCATGAGCCCACAGCTATCAACTCATGCTCACCCATGTGCACACACATACACACCCACGTATTTCTACAGGAAGGAAGGGTATAGGACAGAGCCTCTGACTGAAGGCCAGTGGCCTTTGCATGGATACGCTCCAGGACACCTGCTGGGCGGCCATGGGCCAGGATCCAGGAACTCAAGAAAGGCCCAGGGTGCTTGAGGACTGAATTATATTTTTGCTTTCACAGTATTGTCCACATATTTCTTCCCAGCCTCTCACACAGCCAGGGTCTGGATTTATAAGACGATCAGCTTGGTCAGGAGATTTTTGAGACCATAGGAACAGTACCTGTATAGACACCTGTATGGATACCTTTCACCCCTTTTCACCCACAGACCTTGGGTTTTAAAATCGATCCACCCAAATTTTTATCTTCCTCTTTTCACAATAATAACTCGTTTCCCTCTTCTCTAATTAGTTATGGCATATATGGGGCTTCCTGGGTGGTACTAGTAGTAAAGAACCCATCTGCCGATGTAAGAGATGCAAGTTCAGTCCCTGGGTTGGGAAGATCCCCTGGAGAAGAGCGTGGCAACCCACTCCATGATTCTTGCCTGGAGAATCCCATGGACAGAGGGCTGCAGTCTGTGGAGTTGCAAAGAGTCGGACATGACTGAAGTGACTTAGCACACACTCACACATGGCATATATAGCTCAGGACTCAAAGTTTCTGTGTATTTGCTAACCAATGTCTCCTTGCTCAATTTATATAATTTTGACTGCCAGCAAGAAAAGTTTGTATGTATGTAGTGATCTAACAAGAAAAAGATTCTGATATTCTTAGAGACGGCATCAGACCATGGGAAGTCCTTGACTCAGTGGCTAGATTCAGAAATGGTTATGGAACAAACTCCTGGGTTCATCCTTAAAGTACAGAATTATTCTGAAATGTTTTAAACAATCTTAGTACATCTATTATGCTGATTAACAAACTACTAATTTCACCAATGGAAACCTCTGTGGAAATGTTAATTAGCAACATCTGGTGTAGATCAGAAATATGGATACTAAGCGAGGCAACTGTAGTCATTATCTCTGAAGTGTGGCCTTTCGGATAAAATGTTAGGTGATCACCTCGAAGTGTGAATTCCTGATTAGGGAATTGACAGCCCCTGGAGTGTAGGTTAAAAATGTACACATTTCTATCACAATCTCTCAACTGAAGCATTTTAAAGAAAATTACAGACATTATCATGCTGCCCACATGAAGATCTCATTCATTCAGTGTTCTAAGTACAACAGTCTGGGGAAAAGCAGCATAAGACACATTTTTGAAGGAAGACAGTCTAGTGGAAATAAAAGCCCCATCGTTGTTTTCTATCTCAGCGTAACTCATTTCTTGACTGTTTGGCGGAAGCTTTTCCAGAGTCCTCCTGGGTTTCGTGTGCACATGCACACTCATGTTAGGTTTTGAGGTGGGGGGGAGGTGAGAAAATGGAATGGGAAACACTAAACCTTCAGCCTTGACCATCCTTCCCAGAAACAGAGGGGATTTTTAAACACTACAGAGTGGGACCTGAAGCAGATACAATTACTCTTCCGTCTTTGCAGACCTGATGCCCGGCTAGGTTCTGGCCGTGACTGTTTTCCAACGTTGTGGTTGTTGCTGTTGTTCAGTCTCGAGGTCATGTCCGACTCTGTGACCCGATAGACTGCAGCCCACCAGGCTTCTCTGTCCTCCACTATCTTCCGGAGTTTGCTTAAATTCATGTTCATTGAGCTGGCGATACTACCTAGCCATCTCATCCTCTGCCACCCCCTCCCTCCTTTTGCTTACACTCTTTCCCAGCATCAGGGTCTTTTCCAATGTTCTGATACCTGCCCTGAAATATAACTCCTCCCCATCTTCCCTCCTGTGTGTGAAATACATCGATAGCATTGCTGAAAGTACTAAAAGCTTCACTTCATTAACTCTCATAAATAAGGACATGAGCAAACTCAAAACCCATGACTGTCATTTGAAATTGGGTGCAAAACCCACCTTCAGCTGAAATGCCTCCATTAGCATGGCACTGTTCCTGGAATCAGGCAGAAGGACAGAGCAGTCCTCCAAATGAGCTCACAGATCAGAGGGAGCAGAGGCTGGAGAAAGGGTCACGTGGTGTTTCCAGGGGCAGGTTTCCTCTTTGGACACCAGGATTTGGAGGGATAGCCATTACCAACCATGGGAGTGTGGCTGATGAAATTAAGGAAGATGTCTTTAAATTCAATTACACCCTCAGTGGAAATGGTCTCACTAATGCTTGCGGAGAGAATTATACCCAGTCCATAAAGCCTAACATTTCTAAACCCAATTTTGCGAATTATTCTAAAGGTTAATTCAAGATCTCTCTTCCAAATGGCAAGTTAAGGACAGCCAATGGAAGGAAGGCGATCTTGGACTGACTGAGGGGTTTATCAGCCTGGAAGAGTTCATTAGTTTTAATTAGTGTAATCACTAATGTTGCATTAACAGTTTAGTGAAGGAAAGTAATTACTCACACATCCACTGTATGAGATGGGAAGATTAGAATTCATTTTCCAAAACGATTAGCATTTTGCCAATTAAAAGAATCCCTTCTCCCAGCCAGCGGCCCTGTGACCTCGCTCACCCCAAAGATCGTGTATATAAATGAAACATATTTTGCATCAGAAGGAGCATGAAGAAATAAAGGATTAAGGCTGTGTTTATTCTCAGCGCCTTCCCAGGGCAGAACAAGCAAGCACAAGAGTCTCTGTGAGTTTACGATGTATTTGCATAGTCATTCACTCTGGAATACATCCCTGGCGGCTTTGTTACCCTGCAGCAATTAAACAATGGGAAGGCCAGGAGAAGATGAGGCCAGAAGGAAGGAAGGGGAGAGTCTCCCTGGAATGATCCTGGCTCGAGTCCAGGGGTTGGACAAGTGCCAGGACTCCACTGTGGTCCCATCTTGAGTGCGAGCTCTACTGCTGGGCTTGGGGCGTCGCACTGCTTGAGGGGGTTCCCTAAAGCCCTTGGGCCCTCCTACCGATTGCCCCTAGGGCTGGGTGCTACCTCCGTGCCCACTCTTTGGCAACATGGTCCGACTGCTCTCTGGCCCTGCTCCTCGCCATCTCTGCCAGATCCCCTAGCAACAGCCACTTGGAACGTCTCATTTCTTAAACATCCCATGTTCTTTCAGATCCGGCTCCTTGGAACCTGTTACAAACCTTTTGCCCATTTTGTTAGAGCATCGCCCTTCCTGTTTCACCGAGGGTAGACAGCGCTTTGCATTGACCAGAACAGCTACCGCCCCTAATCTGCACGCTCAGAGTTCCTCCCGGCATCCTGCATCCTTGCATTGTGTTATGTTACACTAATCACAGTGAGCCGCTGAGACGGGAGCAGGGATGGTACCCTGTTCAGTATTCTCAGCCCATGCCCAGGCGGTGCATGTGTCAGCTGGTATATACATTTTCATCAGACGGCTTAATGATTGTGGACAGGTATCAGCCCTCCCTACCTCCCCCTCACCAGCCTTATCAAAGCCCGGCCGAGGAAGCCCAGCATGGTGGGATCAAGGAACATCACAAAGGAGAGAACTGAGACATCTGCATGCAGGTGGACATTCCCTCTTCACAAGCACATTTCCAAGGGGAGCTGACCCTGGCTGAGTGCATCTCCCGGGCTTCCTTCTGCTTGCATTCAGCCAACAGGAGGCACCGGCAGGAGGCTGGAGGGAGGGGAGAAAGGGAGGCTATGGTGTTTCTTCCTAACTCCCTCCTTCCTTTGATTTTATATCAATACTGAGTGTGTGCTTGCTAAGTCGCTTCAGTCGTGTCCAACTCTTTGTAACCTTATGGACGGTAGCACACCAGGCTCTGTCCATGGGATTCTCCAGGCAAGAATACTGGAGTGGGTGGCCATGCCCTTCTCCAGGGGATCTTCCCCACCCAGTGATTGAATCTGCATCTCTTAACGTGTCCCTGCATCGGCAGGTGGGTTCTTTACCACTAGTGCCACCTAGGAAGCCTGGTGGTGAGCCCCTGGTAAGTTGTTCTTTAACAATGAGTCTAAAGCAGGTCAGAAGTGTGCCTGGTAGAGCCAAGTCCCAGGAGTCACAGCTGAGACTCCCGCCCTGGGGACCACAGTCCAGTGGCACACAGTCAGCTCTGCGTGCCATGGTTGTTTTACAACCCAGAAGGGCACCCCAGATAGTACCAATCCCTGGCAGCACTGGAAGGACAAACCGGTATTTACCGAAATTTTGTTCTAAAAATATCAGTAATGATAAAATGGGGGGGGGGGATCCATTGACCTCCAGTCCCTGCACAAAAATATCAACAATATCAAAAAAGAACAGAAAAATTGATTTCTTTGTTACTTATGACCATCATAATGCATGCTATTCAAAGGGGAAAATTGCCTGTTTGAGTATCTTATTAAAGAATCAGAAAGGCATAAATATTGCATTTTCTTCGACTGAGTTTTCAGAATCTCAACCACCCAAGACATCCACCATGTCCCTCATTTTTTTTAAGGTTTTTTTTTTTTTTTTTTTTGTAATACACTAATACATTTGGAAAGTCTCTTCTTGCAGGAGGAATCTTTTGAAGGAGGTTCTGTTTTCAATTGGGTAAATTTACATTCTCTCCTGAAATGACACGCAAATGTACAGATGTTTCAGCATCTAAATTTGGCAAAACATTCAAAACAATGAATTCGGTCTCATTAACCTATTTGTCAAAACACATAATAACAAGTGTTGACAAGGACATGGAGAAACCAGAACCCTCTTACTTGGCTGATGGGAATGTAAAATGTGCTGCCATTTCAGAAAACAGTCTAGAGGTTCTCTTTTTATTTTTTCCACAAAATAAAGCTTTTGTCTACCTGTATCGGTTGGAGAGGGAAAGGGCAACCCACTCCAGTATTGTTGCCTGGAAAATCCCAGGGACATAGGAGCCTGGTGGGCTACAGTCCACGGGGTCTCAAAGAGTCAGACGGAGCAACTGCACGTCATCACCTGTACTGGAGCGTTTGCTTTCCACACTGTGAACCTAGGGGTTGGTGGAGGGGGTGGCGGTAGGTGGTCCTCAGCCAGAGAGGCTGATCTCACAGCCACGAACCCACTAAGGCTCTTCTTCTCTTACAGTATGTGTCCAGCAGACACGCCGTCACTCAGAGCGCCCCGGAGCCCAGCAGCTACCCGCCTCCGCACGCCCCCCACCACCACTGCCACCGCCACTGCCCCCTCCAGCCCCGTCACCGCCTCTGCCACCACGCCCGGCCCCACCACCTGCACCACCAGGAGGCGGGGCCGCCCGCCACGCAGGTGATGCCCTGCCTGTGCCCCTTGTTCTCCTGCCAGTGGGAGGGCCACCTGGAGGTGGTGGTGCCCCACCTGCGGCAGATGCACAGGGTGGACATCCTCCAGGGGGCCGACATTGTCTTCCTGGCCACGGACATGCACCTCCCGGCACCGGCCGACTGGCTCATCATCCACTCCTGCTTTGGCCACCACTTCCTGCTGGTGCTCAGGAAACAGGAGAGGCACGCAGGGCACCCCCAGTTTTTCGCCACCATGATGCTGATCGGGACCCCCACCCAGGCCGACAGCTTCACCTATCGCCTGGAGCTCAACAGAAACCACCGGTGTCTCAAGTGGGAGGCCACGCCCCGGTCTGTCCTGGAGTGCGTGGACTCGGTCATCACCAACGGGGACTGCCTCGTCATCAACACCTCGCTGGCCCAGCACTTCTCCGACAACGGCAGCCTGGCCATCGGGATTGCCATCTCTGCAGCCTCGGAGATCTGCTCTTCAGAGGCTGAGATGTGACACAGAGGCCGCCGGACACTCACGTGCGGCCACCCCTCTACCAAGAAACTGCCTGGGCCCTCAGATCTCTGCGTGCCAGGACTCCGGGCTCCTTTCCATTCTTCTCCCTCCTCCCCTCCTTCCTTCCTTTCTGTTTTTTTGTCTCAGGTACTTTGTGGTATTTGGTATCTGTCTGCCATGGGCATTATATTATGTAAACATCCTGTGATGCAAGACCTTGGTGTGACGTTTGTCCTGATTTGTTGGTGTAGTTTTACAGAATGAGTTTTACATTCCATCAGAATGGTGATTGCTCGCCACCCGCAGTTCCCTTCCCTCCTGCTTCTCAAACGAGCAACAGTCACCGAGGTCACGAGGCAGACTCTTGGGGTTGAAAGGAGACTGAGTGTCCACATCATTTCCCCCTCCTCCTTTTAGTCTATTTCAGACTGAGCTAACTCCTAAGGGTGTGGAGACAGCAGATTACGGAAGGGGGCCTGGCCAGCTCGGGGGTGTGTATTGCAGACCAGCTAGACACAGCTCTGCCACTTTCCCAGGAACCTCTGGGGCCACGCTGCCTGGACACTAGACGGCGTCTCCTCCAGGGTGCGGGGCTGGAGGTACCATCATGCCATGTGTCCTCTGGGTTGATCCTGGGGTTCAGGGGAGCAGGCAAGAGGTTGAACCCTCTTTTGGCAGGCTGCTGTGAGCTTGCCCTCAGCCCGGGCCATTTTTTTCCTGCTCTGAAATCAAAGGCCTCAAGGGTTTGGTGCTTTCTAGAAAACCTCTTTGCCCTTCGTTGAGCAAGTCATAGAAAAGAATGGGTAAGACACAGGGGAAGAGAAGCAGCCAAAAAAAGCAAAAGATAAAATTAATCTCCTACCTCTGGGAGGGCATTCTCCCCAGAGAGAGCTTTATTATCAAGTTATAAAATCCATCAGTGTTTTCCCTCGGGGTGGAGTGCTTTTGTATCCAGCAAGGATTCCTCTGCTCTGGACAGTTCAGAACCATGATTCAGCAGCAGACACAAGGAACTCGGAGGGTGCAGCTGGCCCTCTGGCCCGGAAGCCTGGCCCCATCACTCAGACACCTGGGAGAGTCCTCCTTCCTTTCCTTACTTCTAAAATGCCCCGGTGGTCCAGCGGTTAAGACTCTGTGCTTCCAATGCCAGAAGCATGGGTTCGATTCCTGCTCGGGAAACTAAGATGCCCACAAGCCACACGATGCAGCTGAAAAAATAAATACATAAAACATGCCGAGGGCCCCATTCAGCACACAGATGCTATCACTGGTCAGTCTGCATCCACCACTCTGCTGCAGGGTGAATGAAGGGGCCACAAGAATCCACACTGCCTGCGGGTACAGTGGCTTTCTCTTAATTCGGCCGTCAGAACAATATGCCAACGTCTTGTTGTGGAAGTCTCTCGGGTTTCTGAATAAAGTAAGCGTGTTTAGTCAATGTCGTCTCTTCTAACAAAAGCTGAACACCTGTAAGTCTTCCCAGGAGGTCCTCTCCTACCTCCTCCTGTCATTTTCGTTCTCTCCTTGGCCACTCCCCATCCGCACCAGAAGCATGGGCCCCCCGAACCCCACATGACGCTCACTCGTGGACCTTTCGCCAACCAGACATTGCTCTCAGCCCCGTTCCCTCACCTCGGCCATCTCGGCTGGGTCCTGGCAGGCCTCCCACTGAGGACAGTTTCAGGCAGCATGCCCTGGCTGGGCATCAGCCATCTTTTCTCAGCCAAAAATAACTGATGTTGAAACACAAGAGCACCCTTCCCCCAACAACCCTGTGGTCACCTGTGCTGTTAACCTGCAGCTCCAGCTCCAGAAGGGCGGTGCCAGTCCATAGAGGAGTGCAGAACACAGCCCCCTCTACTTACACAGTAACTGCTGGGGCCTGGGAGCTGGAGTTTTATTCTCTAAGAGCCCTAAGGAGGCTAATAAACATCGTGTTACTGATGGAGGCAGACACCAGCTCTGTAGCCCCAAGGAAAGAGTCCTTCCTCTCAGCACCGTCACAGCATCCTACAAGGCGCCAGCATCTCCCGCCAAGAACAGAACAAGCCAAGACCGTTTGGCTCATGTGGGGAGAAACTGGCTCCTTCCTTTACCCCCAGGCCCTTCCCCAGAACCTAAGACCCTCCCCACTTGGCTGTAAGTCTGTTGCCTCCGGAAGTTGCATTCCTTCTCTGGCTCCTGGTCCTCCACCACTTTGAAACATTTGTGTAGCATCACAGGTGCCCAAGATAAACAAACCAAACCTCAGCAAGAGTCTAATTACTGTCCACAGGGCCTTAGGGCTCCTGCAGACATCATCTCTGCCTTCCTGTAGTGCCAAGTTACGTGAGCCAAACTGAGAATAACATTAGGTTATTATTAGTGCACACAAGACTGTATTATGAATAAGTGAGCCCAGACAGGAACTGATATTTTTGGTTCCCAGAAATGGTTTAGACACAGGGTAGAGATGGGTTATTGTCACCCATCTACGATGGTCCCCAAGAAGGCCTTTGTCTCGATAGCCATGCGTTAAGAATGGAAGAAAAAGGAGCAAACTAAAAACAACAGGGATTCCCACCGCATCTGTGGACTGTGGGCCCCAGGGTCCACTGGGTCTTGGTTCCAGGACCTGGGGGAGCAGAGACACAGAGTGTGAAGTGGCTTTGATTTTAGAGGCATCTCAGCTCAAAAAACTGGTCGACCTGGAAGTGTGGGGAGGGACATGGCAGGGATGGGGAACCAAAGAGTGGGGTCCTCAGTGACCTCAGGCCCTACTCCGTATCCCATCACCCACTTCAGGCTCCTCGTTTTTAGATTCCCAGGAGGCAGCTCAATGTAGAGCCCTGGGATCTGACTGCCACTCGCACATCTAGGTGCAAACTTATTACCCACTTTCTAAACAGTACAGTCAGCCCTCTATATCTTCAGGGGTCTGTGTCAGGATAAGCCCCCCACCCGCCACCAACCTCCAGATATCAAAATCAATGGATGCTCAAGTCCCTCATATAAAAAGGCTCAGTACAGTCAAGTCAGAAACCACAGATGTGGGGGACCAGTTTTATTTGCATTTTAAAGTAGGCCTAGGAAGACAGCAGCCCTTCACAGCAAGAAATGAGTTACCAGCATGTGATCTTCAAGCAGGAAGTGTGGTGAGAAGGACATCCCAGCCTAGAGGCTGAGCTTACATAAAAGGTCCGTGTACAATGGAATCAGACCATGCAAGGAAGAAGATTGCCTTAATTATCCTTCTCTGCATGAACTTGCATCTAGGGTAGATCCCATCACCACCTGTGGAGACTGTGGATCTTTTAGAAATTGATCAGGTTAATCACAATGGTACTCATGGCTACCACTTATTGAGGGTTTATTATGTAACTTAGTGGGCTAAGTACTTTGAGCATATTGCCTTATTTAATCTCCATTACAACTGTATGAGGGCTTCCCAGGTGGCACTATGGTAAAGAACCCGCCTGCCAATGCAGAAGATGTAAGAGATGCCAGTTTAATCCCTAGGTCAGGAAGATCCCCTGGAGAAGGAAATGGCAGCCCACTCCAGTATTCTTGTCTGGAGAAACCCATGGACAGAGGAGCCTAGCGTGCTACAGTCCGTAGGGTCGCAAAGGGTCAGACATGACTGAAGCTACTTAGCACGGACACACACAACCTTATAAAGCAGGTACTATTATTTCACCCATGAGAAACCTAAGCAAAGAGGGGTTAGACACTGTTTAAGGTCACAGAGCTAGCAAATGGTACAGCGGAGACTGGAATTCAGTGTGTCTTGCTCCAAAGTCCCGGCTTCGGACCAATACCAACTATGTCATTTCTAGGAATTTATGGACCCGTGGCTCAGAAGGGCCACGCATAAAGTCTGAATGGCATGGAGGCCTTTTAGTACTTTAGTATTAAATACACCCTTTCATCTCTCCCTTTACTCCATCTTTTCCCAGACCAAGACAGAGTGGTATGTTAGAGCTGGCTTGTGTAACAGTTGTTAAATTTTTTAGGAATTTTACAAACTGTTAAGCATAGCCATGATTAAAAATTAAATTATATAAATTTACAGTTAAGTTCTATTAAAACAAGAGTAATAAATACTCGAAACTCATCACTTCCTAATTATTTCACTACTCTTATTTTCCATGCTCTTGAGATTGTTTACCTTGATCACATACGTATGGTGAACATTCTATATAATGCTGTGCTACCATCCCCATGTTTGGTGATCTCACTGGAACAGCTTGAAATTGGCCGTGGTGGCAGCGTTTACACCATGGAAATTGGCAGTGCGATAAGCCAAGGTGTTTCCCATTTGAAGAACTAATCATTAAACATTTACCAGCATTATCACTGCATGGACAGTTCTGATGCATACATCAGGATAGGGAAAGGGGATTTTGGAAGGAGAAATAAGATCCCAGTGGCCACAGTGACAGGACAGAAATGACAGCCAAGCCAGCCAAATAGCAAATTATTGGGAAGGCGCAAATTGTTTTGGAGAAGGGAGTCTGAGGCTTTAAAGCAGCTTCCAGGGCATTCCTTTCCCTATTCCAGATCCTTCCCTATTGTAGTTAGTGTGGAAAGTTCTATCTGATGACTTTCATGGAAAAATTATGCCTCACAAAACCAGCCTGTTGGCAATTCCTGTCCAAAAGAAAAGACCAAACTCTACAAAAGTACAGCTTCTCGTTACTTGTTCTCATTGGTCATCTGTCTCACTCCACATGTAGACCAAACCCTAAAGAAATATTTCACTTTGCAACAAGAGACTGGAAATATCCAACAGTGGGCAGTGACTATAACATGGCATAACATGTGTGAATGCAAAAACAGGACCCTCATCCACGAAGCTGAGGGACCGAGAGGGAACAGGTCAGGGGATGTTACACGAAGAAAGTAGCCCAGCGCTAATCTAGCTTAATCTGGCTACTTCACTGCAACCCAACAAGGACCCCATTCACCCAGGCCAGCACACTTTTCACATTAAGGCCTGGTTCCCACAAGGATAAAAGTCACAGAGAAACTCCAGGCTGAGTACCTGGTAAGAGGCAGAATCTCCAAGGCCAATAGTGAATCAGTGACTCTGATCCCAGTGGCTTCAGTGTAAGGGAAAGAAGTGAGGCTTGTTGAAGCTTCCACTTGGATGCAGTTTCTGGTGGAAGGGGAAGGGATCATGGTTGCGACATCAAAGAATTACGCTTTGATTAAAGTTCAGCTACAAATAGCATCCAGAGCAGAGTCTCCCAGTAGATT
The DNA here is from genome assembly GCF_003369695.1 of Bos indicus x Bos taurus. NCBI lineage: Eukaryota > Metazoa > Chordata > Mammalia > Artiodactyla > Bovidae > Bos > Bos indicus x Bos taurus. Next base: position 15,654,057 of record NC_040087.1, on the reverse strand, counting down.
GTTAGACCTTCAGATGATTTGTTCTGAAGATTTCCTTAAGAATTGCTGAGCTCTCTATTGTGTTAACCTGGAGAACAGCCAGCCAAGAAAAACTTCACTGTTACAAGACCCAAACAATCTGTTGTAGATAAGCATTTATTTTTCCCCCCAAATCAGATTACTACATAGGTTACCTACATGGCTTAGAGTTTGCCTTTTCTAATATAGTATAGTATATAGAATACTATACTATAAATATTCCTCTCCCCTTTTTAACCTCTTTTTGGGGTACTGAGATGAGAGAGACAGAAAGGAAATCAAGGATCATTTTACCTGACTTAAATTGATGTTTATGTTATTTTCTAGGCTTTCTTATGATGTTAGAAGAAGCAGGCTTAGAATATCACTTTATCTCTACCCTGTCTCCCATGAAAAATGTCATTAAATTGCATTTGATATTGTTTCCTTGAACCCTTCAGAGTTGCTTGTTGTTATTGTTTGTTGCTGGAGTTTTTTCCTCCCCACAGGGTTCTGTGCGACTTCAGGGAATAGAAATGAAATGCTATACGGGAAAGTGCAATTATCAGAAATTCACCAGCTGCCACATTTGACCTATGTTTCATTATCTTTCTCCCTGTTTCATTTTTCTGCCTCCATTTCAAAGTCATAGTTGGATGCAAGGAGGAAAGTATTTCTGAAGGTGAATAAAAGCCCTGGCAACTAATGTGCCCCCAGGACTATTTCAGCCTCTGGTGCTGCCTTGAGAAGAGGGACCACAGCCTTCCCCGATGGCCATCACTGCCCACACCCTTCCTACCAGCACCCCTTATCTGAGCTCTTCCCTGCCTCTGTCTGACAGCAGGGTCCCTGAAATTTACTTCTGGGCCTATCAGATCAGTTGTCAAGGGAGCCTTCATGGTTTAATTCTTTAATTTCAGGCCACTGTTAGTTACTCGCAAGATCAGGATTGAGCAAGAATTTTAATCCTATTGCCTGTCAATTCATCTTAACCTCCATCTTCTTCCTTATGTCCTTCTTCCCAGAACCTACTTCCTGCTCTCACAGAGGCTTATAGAGAGTGCCTTGAATTGAGCTGAGTGATCAAAACTGACCACAGGACCAGCATGAATATTCATGAACCAAGTTAGTTGTCAGGCCATGGCCTCTCTTGGAACAGTTCTGCACCCTGTGGTGTCCCAAATACTTTCCATTGCCCTCAAAATACGCTAAAGATGTGCAGTAAGGTTGCTGAGTGCCAGAGAGAGACTCCACTGAAAGAAGGGGGACACTCACCCGTCGAGAAATTCAGCCAGGGAGGGAGGTCCAGCCCAGAACCCTCCCTGGGATGCAGAGCTTTATTTCCCAAACTTCAGTGTGCTTAAGAATGTGCTTAAGAATGATCAACAGGGCTTCCTTGGTGGTATAGATTCCGCCTGGCCTGCACAGAACATGGGTTTGATCTCTGGTCCGTGAAGCTCCCACATGCTGCCGAACAACTAAGCCAGCGCGCCACAATTACCGAAACTTTCACGCCTGGAGCCCATGCTCCACAAAAGAGAAGCCATAGCAATGATAAGCCCACGAACCGCAACTAGAGAGAAGCCCCCGATCGCTGCAACTAGAGAAAAGCCTGAGCAGCAAAGAAGACCTGACAGAGTCAAAAATAAGTAAATTAAGTGTATATATGTGTGTGTGTGTGTGCGTGTGTATGTACATAAAGAGTGATCAACAGAACTTGATTTCTGAGATCCAGAAACCAGAGATTCTCATTCAGGAGACTAAGAGTGGAACCCAAGATTCTGATTTTAACACTCTTTCCCCCAGGATTCTGCAAGGGTTATGTGACCAATGATTGGATTCTCAAATCCAGAGCTGAGCACACTGGTGGTAACAGGGGCCACAGAAAACAAAGGCGCAGATAAAACCTCCTGAAGAAGCAAGCCGGTCCTTCCTCGAGAGGGAGGAAGGCAGGAAAGAAGCTGACGGGAAGGGACCAGTTACATTCGGATGGGGGAGCAGGAAACTAACAGAGTCCAGAGAGGAGAGGAGTCAGGCGGGGGTTCCCTAGAGCAACAGAGGAGGGAACTCTGTTCTCCTGTCCCTTGGAGGCAGAGGTGGTGGGTGACAGGCACAGAGGAGGGAGAGAAGAGAGCTGGGCAGGCAGGACACTGGAGGTCACCAGCCGTGATGCCGGAGCCGTGGCCGGGGCTGGCAGACGGAAGCCAGCATGGAAGGGCCCCCAGTGCCGAGTGCCACGCGGTCACAACTCTGGCAGCCTGGTGCCGATGAAGGGACTGTGTAAATCTTCCCCATGAGCACATAAGCGGCTCATCCTATAAACCCCTGCCAGGCTGGGATGGTAATTCATATTTAAATCTCTGCCCCTAGCCCTGACAGGGAGTTACCTCTCAAATCCCCAGGGAGTCATTTATTTATCCTGCAAATCTCCCCCAGGACGCATGAGCAGGTGTCACTGTTCCAGGGCCGTCCGTGGGGGATGTGAATTATCAGGCCACTTTCAGCAGCGGCTCAGAGCTAAGCCCCACATAAGTCTTGCCTATGGGGCGAGAGGAAAGGAAATCACTGAACTAGTTTCTTATTAGCCTAGAGGTAGACAAGGTATACTCTGTACACCCTCTGCAAGGGGGCCCATGGAAAAAGCATATATTAAGGATCAAAGCTGGGGACGTGGATTATCACCCATCCAGGAGGTAATTCCATCTTCCCCTCTCTCTGCCTCTTCCTAGGTTCTGTATCAACTTTTATTAACACACAGAGATAGACATTTCTTGATTTCTATAATCCTGGCAATTACAGATTTAAAAAACAAAACACAATCAACAGGAAATCAAGCACCTCAATACATTGAAATGTTAGAGAACTGTTGAATGAAACTGGCCGCCTTGGCTGGGCATGAAAATAAACTGCTTGCCTGAGTTGTCTCACAACAGGAGGTCCCGATAAAGAATGCGATGCTACAGCCAAAACTCACCAGAGAACTGGAGAGGGTCGAAAGGAGAAGGGAGGAGATGGTACATCCTACCAACCTCCCAGAAACTCACACACTGGAATCCACCTTGGCTGAGAAGGACTCTGATTCAGACCACACATGGGCAATAAGCAAAATGATTGGCCAGAGACGACCCGGAAGCCAACTGCATTACCATAAAGCCCAAGACTGTGAGCCATGTGACAGCTGGATTCCCTTGCCCTGCTGCTCTCCACCGGGGCGCCCCTTCCCAATAAAGTCTTTTGCTTTGTCAGCACATGTGTCTCCTCTGATCATTCATTTCTGAGTGTTTGATCCCACCCTCAGGCCCTGGAAGGGGTCCCCCTTCCTGCAATGGAAACGCTTCCAGATCATTCAAAAGCCAAGCCCACCACCTACCTGGTGATCCTGCTTCCTGCAAACAATGACAGAAGATCAAGGCAGCCAGCAAAACTCAGGGAAGGTCTCCTGGAAGTCTAGGTCCACCCTCTAAACTTTCAGATCTACATCTTCACCAGCCCAGATGCGAGGCTCTGTGAAAAATGAGAATCAGGAAAACCGTTATCACTGGGTCTGCTTTAGTGATGTGGCCACACCCCGAGGGCAAGGCTCAGTTGGGGAATGGGCTCTAGAGGGGAGAGTGCAGAGAGTAGGACCACTTAGTAAAATCAAAGTATTAGGGTATTTGCTAAATCTGGCAAACCTAAGAGGAACAAGTCCATAAAGTGCGTTTGTCCTATTGTGGGTGCGGGTTACCAGCCACAGCAAGCCCTCATTGGCAGTGTTGCCCTTTGCTTATTCTGCTCCTAATCTGGGGAGCCATGTGTATGGCCAGCTCTCTGGCTGCAGGGCTGGTGGGGCTATTCCCTAGACTCTGCTCTTGCATTCACAGTGGGCTGCCCTCTGGGTGGGCACTGATGGGACTGGAACTCACCTCCATTGTTTAACAAAGCCTGGGGTGTTTTGAGAGCCCAGAGTCTTGAGTCAACTGGGCACATGGAAGCCATGGCAATTTATAAACAGTCCCACATCTTCAGGCAGCCATCAAGAAGAGCACTTCAGGACAGGATGTATGAGAGCCTACAGCAAGAGCAACAAAATAGTAGTGTTTACATGTGTTGGGCTTACTGGAGGATACAAAGGGAAGAACAGTTTGGTCCCTGCCCTCAGGAACCTCGTAGTGAACTCAACGAGACAAAATAAATACATTTACATGTGCATCAAGCAACTGTCTAATGGCCCAGCAGTTTCTAAGCAGCAGCCCAGTGGCATTTGGTTGGTTTAGATGACATGCATCCATAATTCTGGTCAGAAGAAGACAATGAGCCCAGATGGACTGGGACATTTTTCTTTGGCTGCATTGGGTCTTGGTTGCCACATGCGGGATCTTACGTTGCAGTGCGTGGGATCTTCTCTCTAGCTGTGGTGCACTGACTTAGTTGCCCCAAGGCAGGTGGGAGCTTAGTTCTCTGAAGAGGGATCAAACCTGTGTCCCTATCATTGGAAGGCAGATTCCTAACCACTGGACCACCAGGGAAGTCCCTAGACAATTTATTATTTACAGCAAGAATAATATTTGAGTCTAGGTTTCCTGAGCCCCAGTTCCAATAGGACAATGAACAGGTGCTACCTGAGCACAGAGTTGGGGAGCATTAGGGAGAGGGACCCTGAGATTAGGAGACTCTGATCTTAGGTAAGGTTGCTAGGAAGTCTGCCCATCTTCCTTTCTGGAGAGATTATTTTTTTTATTACCCTGTGTGTTTCAGTCATGTCCAACTCTTTGCAAGCCTAAGGACTGTAGCCCCCAGCCAGGCACCTCTGTCTATGGGATTCTCCAGGCAAGAATATTGGAGTGGATTGAAATTCCCTTCTCCAGGGGATCTTTCCAATCCAGGGATTGAACCTGTCCCACTACCATCACTGACTCAATGGATGTGTAACAGCCTTGAAGAATAAAGAGCTAACGAAATGATGAAGACTTTAACTGACGTGGTTTGAGGAGGAACTTGATGGAAGCTATTATGATTAAAAAATGCTTCATGGAGAAATAACTTGGCATTGTCCCTGCAGAACTTGTAAATAATGTCCAAGATTCCAGCCCATTCTATCTGCTAGGACAAGAGCCAGATAGTAAATACTAGAGATTTTGCAGACCATATGTTCTCTCGGGCAACTATTTAGTTCTGCCATTGTGGTGTGAAAGCTGCCTTAGACCTCACCTGAATGAATGAGCATGGCTGTCCTCCAATAAAACTCGATTTACAAAACAGGCAGCAGACTGGATTTGTCCGACGGGCTGTAGTTCATCAACTTCGGCACTAGAATACACAATTCACTTAAACACACATGCAATGGCATGATCAAATGGATGGGTCACTGACCATCAGAAATGGCAGAAGGGATTCATTCAACAGGAAGAGGGTTTGATGAAGAATCACTGAATAGGGACTTCCTTGGTGGTCCAGTGATTAAGAATCTACCTTCCAACGCAGGGGACATGGGTTCGATCCCTATGGGGAACTAAGATCCCCATGCCATGGGGCAACTAAGCCTGTGAGCCACAACTAGTGAGTCTGTGTATCACCAGGAGCCCGCATGCCACAGTGAAAACCCAGTGCAGTCGAAAAATAAATAAGCAAGCACTGAATGATGAAGAGAGTCACAGAGGAGGAATCTAGGTAATTCCTAGGTTCCTTTATCACTCTAAGATTCTGTAATTGTTTAGAGACTTGGTAGAGTAACTATAAATTCTACAGGTGTTTTGAGCTTTCTTCCAGATGTGCAATCCTATTAGAGTCTTAATCTACACATTCACCTCCAAAATTCTAGAAGAGCTAGAAATTCTAGAAGGTCACAGAGAGCCTTACTCATGTTAGTTCTTAGGTTCTCTGAAATAAACGATAAGGGAGACTTCGCGTCTGATGGTCAGTGACTCAACAATGAGAGGGAATGCACTGATGGGGAATCCTTCATGTAACTTCGCTGAGGCAGAAGACAATCAAAATACAAGGGTTCTGTCTTGAGGAGTCCAGTTCATCATAAGAAATAAAGACTTTGGAATATGATACTGTGCGTGTAGGCTCAGTCATGTCATACTCTTTGCAACGCTATGGACTGTAGCCCACCAGGCTCCTCTCTCTATGGAATTTTCCAGGCAAAAACACTGAAGTGGGTTGCCATTTCCTCCTCCAAGGGACCTTCCAGACCCAGGAATCGCACCCGTGTCTCTTTCATCTCAGCTTCCCTGATAGCTCAGTTGGTAAAGAATCCGCCTGCAGTGCAGGAGACCCAGGTTCGATCCCTGGGTTGGGAAGATCCCCTGGAGAAGGGAAAGGCTACCCACGCCAGTCTTCTGGCCTGGAGAATTCCATGGACTGTACAGTCCATGGTGTCGCAAAGCGTCGGACACGACCAAGCGACGTTCAGTCACGCACTCTCGCCTCTCCTGATTGCAGATGGAGTCCTTCCCGCTGAGCCACTTGGGAAGCCTGTGATACTATGTAGCACTGCTCAAATAGTTTCTTTCCCAGTGTTTTCAATTGGCCAGGATTTGTTTTAATCAGATATGATAAGATGTAGACACAGGGACAAATACCTGTGAGTGAAAAGTTTATTATGTAAAAATTTCCAAGAGGAGGGGGGGTCCCCGTGCTACCCAGAGCCACACAAGGAAACATCAGGGCAGACAGGAGACAGGAATGAGGGTGAAGCAACATGGCAAAAGCCACCGTTGTGCTTTTCCTGAGAAGGGCTGGGTGAGGCGGAGGACGCAGCTGAGCGGGTTGAGGATTGGGTATTTGAATCTCAGTGGCCTCCTCAAGGTTATTGCCCCCTGAGGTGATTTAGAGCAGGTGCCTGATAAAAGGAGGAAGGTTGTTGTTCAGTCGCTCAGTCATGTTGGACTCTCTGCGGCCCCATGGACTGCAGCACGCCAGGCCTCCCTGTCCTTCACCATCTCCCAGAGTTTGCTCAAACTCATGTCCATCAAGTCAGTGATGCCATCCAACCATCTCATCCTCTGCTGCCCCCTCTCCTCCTGCCCTAAATCTTTCCCAGTGTCTAGTCCAATGAGTCAGCTCTTCACATCAGGTGGCCAAAGTATTGTGGATTCAGGATTGGTTGATTTACACATCAAAGGCATGCTCTCAGGGACGTTGTCTACTCTCTTGAGGAATGACTCATCTAACCTTCAGAGGGGCTGTCCCTCTCTGGGGTCCTCAAGTCCCCAACATGTCAAAACATCATAAAATATTGAAAATAAAACTCATGATTAATGCACCCAGCCCCTGGAATATTTTGTCCTAAGTGTCTGGACAGAAGAAACTATAGCCTTAAAGAGTTTTAATCCCTTGGAGAATGTCATGAGAGCTGATAGAGTTGTCATCTCTGTAGAAAATTTTCCCTTCATGCTTGGGTGGCTACAGTACAAGCCGTGGAGTGAGGCCCAAACTAAGGCAGCAGGAGCAGCAGAGCTGAGACACCGATGAGAGGCTTGCAAGACCAGAGCAGTTCATGAGGGAAAGGGTTCAGCCCATGTGAATGGTGTCCTCTGGAGCTGAGCAGTGCACCATAGCCCAGAGTGCGAACCACCCAGGACACACAGGAATCGGGGAGTGTGTCAGTAAAGCTTTCTGGTTGTGGCCAATAAATCTGCTGTAGCTAGTTTAAGCAGAAAATATATGAGGTAGTTCACAGGAGGGCCAGAGAGTCATAGAGTCGGGGACAGAGCAGACAACGAAAACTACCTAGCTATATATAGCACCAAATTCTTCTGGCAGAAATACCACTGTGTCGCCTTCTGCTTCTCAACACCTTGATACCAGGACGCTGGATGCTGGGGTCAGAGACTTGGCCATGGCTGCCTCCAGGGTAGCAGAATATGGCTCCCCAAAATATGACTGTGGGAGTTCAGGACGCAGCACCCCAAAACATGCCACTTTGACATATTGATTATATTGAGCCCTAGGCACTTGGAAAATAGCAAATACACGGAGAAGGCTTTTTCTGAACGCCCCATATCTACCTAAAGAGATTTTCCAGAAGGAAGTCCACTGTCATAAACCATCTCCCTAGGAATTTCACCAACCAGGGAAGATGGACTGTATCACAGGAGAGAAGAGAAGTCACTACCTCACTCAGACAAACTTCCTCACAAACTATCATCTCTCCTATCTGTTCTTCTAAGGGTCCATTCAACTTTCCTGGAAGTCAATTTTTCCTCCCATTAACAGGAGGACTTCATCCTCCTCTCCTGTCCTTGTTAAGATGATATTTAAGCCTGAATTCTTTTTTTAATTAATTAATTAATTTTTGGCTGTGTTGGGTCTTCATTGCCACACGGGCTTTCTCTAGTTGCGGCGAACAGGGGCTCCTCTCTAGTTGCAGTGCATGGGCCACTCTTGTCGTGGAGCATGGGCTTTGGGGCTTGAGGGCTTCGGGAGTTGCAGCGCATGGGCTCAGTTGCCCCCACAGCACGCGGAATCTTCCCGGACCAGGGATTGAACCCATGTCCCTGCATCGGCAGGCAGATTCTTAACTGCTGGATTAGCAGGGAAGTCCAAGCCTGAATTCTAAGCCACTTCTTTGAGTTACTCATTTTCTCCAGGTGTCTCTCACATATACATGAGGTGGACATGTTAATAAACTCCTGTTTGTTTCTTGTGTGCATCTGTGTTTTATTACAGGAGTCTTAGCCAAGAACTCAGAAGCCAAGAACTCAGTAGTTCTTGAGTTGCTAAGTTGTTTCCGACTCTTTGCAACCCTGTGGACTGCAGCACACCAGGCTTCCCTGTCCTTCACCATCTCCTAGAGTTTGCTCAAACTCACATCCATTGAGTCAGTGATGGTAGTGGGACAGTATTTTCCTTCCCTACTAGGGTCAGACATCCCTACTACTGTACTTGCCAGGAGATCTAATTCCTAAATCATAGGAGAAGGTCTTAACGCCAGGGAAACTGGGCAGAATTGGTCTTAGCTTTCAGAATCTCTAGCTCCACAAAGCAAACTAAAAGCAATTAGAATCTGTACTACATGAGCCAACTTATATGACCTGTCACCATAAAGGATGAGAGGCTTAGAGTTCTAGGATCAAACCTGTGGATTCAAAGCAGCTACCGCTAGGATGATCTCCTGAGTTCTGGCTTGTCCCGATGCTGCTGTGGGCTGGGAAGCAAGGGGTGAATCATCTTAAGTAAGAAACACCAAAATCCCAGTAGAGTGCATTGTGCCAGTAGACCTCTTCCTGAAATGATGAACTAAATCACAAGCTAAGCACCCCATATAATATTTACAACTTAAAGAATTCCATTGTAGATCCTTCTGCAAAGTGAATAACCATCCTCCTATATTTCTCTCCAGTGAAGCTGGATTAATATACTGAGCTTTCTTAAATCAAGGTGTACTATCCCCTTGGAGCCTTTAAAAGAATGGAACGTCACAAATCTCATGAAAAGAGGCCATAAAGAGTCACGGTTTTGACATAACAGGCATGACATAACTGCAAGACGGAAACTGGCAACTGGCGTTAAGCCCCCTGCCTTCCATATTAAGAGCTGGAACTCATCAGTTTGGACACGGAGGGAAAGCTTGTGATCTGAATACCTGGCTGTGTCCACTTAGTAGCTAATGTCCTCAGAGTATCCCAACTCAAATGCAGATCATGGATCCCACGTTTGCATGTGAGCTATAAATACTCACTCAGGTGCTGGACAGGAGGCACGGGTACTTAACGCTCTCATAAAAAAGCAGCATGCAGATGGTAATTAACGCCTCACTGTCCCCAGCGCTCAGAAAGGATTTGCTACAGTGGCAGCAACTTTGATTTTTTTTTTTCTAATTTTTGCTCAGAGAGCCGGAGGCCAAAAGCTGTACATTATGAAAGATTTCTCTGCCCGTTCCCTCAAATCTCAGCGCGTAATGGAGATTGGTTCCCCTTAATAGATTCATGTACTTCTTCCCCGGTGCCTTGTCAAATAATAGCACAATCCAAGCAATAAGACAGGAGTCCAGGCACACACCCGGCTCACAAGGCCAACAGTGGGGAGGGGGCTTGTTTATTACCCTGTCTGGAGCAGAATCAAATTACTTATGGACCATTTAGATGCAAATGCATCATTCATTTAGCAAACATGCTGCATATGCAGACAATTTAGCCAAACAATGGATCTATAAGGACATCCCCTGCTCATCTTCGAATATCAACTGTGCGTTTTCAAAGGGGATTTGGATTTTCTCTGAATTGATCAAACTTGACAAGTAATTTCTACCTAATGTTCTGGCTAGCCTCGTCTCTCTTCTCCATCTGTAGGTGAGAAATCCTATTTTCTGCTAGTGACAGGGTAATGCAAAAGGCTACAGACGCAGGAAGAGGAGGCAATTCTTGTGCCCGGGACTAGCTTGCCACATTCTGAAGGATCTGTTTTGTTAGGTTGCCTTGAAATTACAAAACCTTTCCATTCGACACACACCCCATCCCCCACCCCATTTACACTTTCTGAGCTGCCGCGGGAAAAGAAGCTGTGAAGAAATCTAAGCCATCTTTGTACAAAGGGAGACAGCGTTCTCACACGGCAGCTCCCAAGACCGTCTCAGTCCCTGCCTGGGAATTATAAACCAGCCACTGCTGTTCCAGCCACGCTCGGAATCAAAGAAAAGCACATTAGGGAAGAAGATACCAAATTTGAAAACTCGTCTCATCCTGGAGTTTACTGTCAAAAAGACAGCTTGATTCAGTTGTAGGAAACAATTGGGTGAATAGGAACCATTGGGAGAAAAGCCAGGGAATCAGCCCAGTAAGTCAGAGATGTCAAAGGGAGTTATAAGAATTTTCCTACCCAGGGGCTCACTGAACTCAAAGATCAGCCTCTACATATTCTAATCAAATGACTAAAACCTACACTGGCATTTTTCCTTGTACAAGGCAAATGACCTTTAAAAAAAAACCACTTTTTTTTCTTTTTGGTCCATGTCCAAATGGAAAATTACCTGTGATCTGCCTCCTTAAGGAGCCTTAGCCCAACAGATCTCCTACCAATTCCAGGAGGTGCCTTGGCCTGGTCATTTGCTATTGTTGTTTAGTCACTAAGTCATGTCCAACTCCGTGCCATCCCATGGACTGTAGCCCACCTGGCTCCTCTGTCCATGGAAATTTCCAGGCAAGAATACCAGAGTAGGTTGCCAATTCCTTCTCCAGGGGATCTTCCTGACCCAGGGACTGAACCCAAGCTTCCTGCATTGGCAGGCAGGTTCTTTACTGCTGAGCCACCAGGGTAGCACTTGGCCTGGTCATTAGAAAACCATAATTGAATTGCCAATGTGTTCTTTAACCAGGTACCTCTGTTTTACTGGAAAGCCAGTCAATGCCTAGATTTAACTGACAGTGATAAAGTGGCAGTGATATGCACCAGAAACACTGGGCCAGATGCCTTTGAAATTTCTTAAGGGAAAAAAAGCTTTGATATTGTATTTTATTAATCCAACAAATTTTATAAAATGTTGGCTAGGGTATAATTCTCCACATGCTAAATATGACACATGCCAAATCAATAGTAAGTCACCTTATCTATCCCTATCTCTCTTTCCCCACCCATTTCTAAACTCCATACACACAACACATACATTCTGTATCCAAGCTACTTTCCCACTCTCCACTCGTCGCAACAGTTCTTAAAACCTGCAGCTGCTACTTCTTTAACCACTAATGTCATCCTTTCTGTGTGTTCTGGCTTCATCCCTCACTACTGTACTATCTCAGCTTGCTCTCATCACAAACTACCTCTATTGCCAAACGCAGCCGCCTCTTGTTTTATTCAAACTCTCTGCCACAGTTGGTGTCGTGGGTGGGTGGCTCGTGGATTTCTGGGAAATTCCTGAGCCCTACACAGAGAAATCCACTCAGCATCTCACACCTCGCTTTTACCCAACGTCGATGCTGACCCGCTTTTTCTACCTGCACAGGAGCACGGTCATTGAACCTTCCATTCCCAAGTTTCTAACCTCTCTCTCTCAGTCACCTGACTAGAAACCCAGCGGCGTCTTCACAACTTCCCTTATCCTCCCCTGACTTTTTCAGTCCACCTTGGTGTCCACTTGATTCTTCCCCTACATCACTGGCTCTCTAAGAACTGTCCTGCATTTCCTGCATTCCCTCAAGGGATTCAAATCACACATAAAGAGTCAAGGGATTCAAATCGCACATAAAGAGGTCCAACTTTATGTTGTATCTGCAATTGGCAACATCAGTTACCTCTGCAGTGATGTTAGTGTGGGTGAGAATATTGGACTACTTCACACTGAAATACATGTTATTTGATATAAATGACTATCGTGGTGTTTCTCCCATATATTACACTTGTGTGTGTGTGTGTGTTTAGTCAGTCTGTTGTCTCAGATTCTTTGCGACCCCATGGACTGTAGCCCACCAGGCTCCTCTGTCAATGGGATTCTCCAGGCAAGAATACTGCAGTGGGTTGGCATTTCCTTCTCCAGGGGATCCTCCAGACCTAGGGATTGAACCCACATCTCTTGCGTCTCAGGCTCTGCAGGCAGATTCTTTACTTATGAGCCATCAGGGATGCTCATACTACACTTAGTGTGTTAAAATTTCTGAAATTAAGAAAGTAGCTTGGTTAGACTATTTATGAGCTTCATTTCAGGTGGGTTGATAAACGCTGCTCTCTTGTAGAGCAAGTGTTTAATCTTTCCCTTCTAGTCCTACTGATCCTTTCCAATTGCCTACCTAAATAGCATATTCAAAAGCAGAGACATTACTTTGCCAACAAAGGTTCATCTAGTCAAGGCTATGGTTTTTCCTGTGGTCATGTATGGATGTGAGAGTTGGACTGTGAAGAAGGCTGAGCGCCGAAGAATTGATGCGCTTTTGAACTGTGGTGTTGGAGAAAACTCTTGAGAGTGCCTCAAAATAACCATCTTATGTGGTCTGGATGCCAGGTTCTTTTATAGATCAGAGATGGGGGGAGGTTAGGAAGCAAAGTAGAAAGGTCATTAATCTAGCAAATATCTCCTAAAATGGCAGGGAGTGTGTTAATCTCTTCCTTCCTGCCATCTACAGGTGGACAGAGTTCTAAACAAAGGCACATTAGTTTACAGTCAGGCAGAGGGGCAGGGTTCGCTGAGGCAGGCCGTTATGTATGCTTATAATAACAAAAGCAAAGAAAAGCAAATCCAAGAAGCAGTTCCAACATGGAGTCAGAATTGGCTTCTTCTCTGCAACAGGCTGACTCCTCTGGGCCTTCGCTTATGCGGTTCCCTCCGCTTCAACTGCCTGTCCCTCCCCCAAGCACCAGCGTGGGATTCACCCCTCAAGACATCCTTCCCTGCCCCCAGGCCCCCCGACTCCTTTAAGCACTTTATGCCAACCCATCAGAGCACCCAGTTCCTCCCCGCTGACCACAGTTCAAAGGTGTGGTCCCCTGGGCCAGGACAGTCTCATTTACTGATATGTTGGTATCCTCCCTTTGACATAGTGCGTGCTCGAGAACTCAAAACACTTGAGTTCAGCTGAAATAGCCAAATCTTGCCAGAACTCAAAGCATTCCTGGACAAAGACCATCTGTTGGGAGAGACCCAAGGGAGAGAGGGACGTGTCCGTAGCCCTGTTAACAAGGCTAACTGCGGGGCTTAGCGAAAAGCCTCAGACATTTCTGTCCTGCTATTCTAACTGAAAGTAAAGGCAAATAGCAGTAAAACAAAGAGAAATAAATGCAGCACTTTCTTAAAAGGTTATGTTACCGAGTCCAAGAGCGCTCTGCTTGCCTCGCGAGAAAAGCCAATAAATCTGAGACAAAAGTGTCAGGATGAGGAAGGGACTTTATCTGGGAGCCGGCTGACCAAGAAGATGGCAGGCTAGCGCCTCAAAATAACCATCTTGTCGGGGCCTGGTTGCCAGATTCTTTTATGGATCAGAATTGGAGGGAGTGGTGAGGGGAGGAAACAAAGTAAAAAGACTTTTCGATCCTTGCAAATGTCCCCTAGAATGGCAAGCCTCAGGCAGGGGGACGCGTTAGTTTCACAGGCCAGTATGTATGCTCACAATAATAAAAGAGGAAAAGGAGGGTCAAAGTCCCAGTAGCAGGTTCAGCATAAATTCAAAATTAACCCTTCCCAGTTACAGGCAGACTGGCAGGCCGCTTCAGCTTGCAGGGCTCTGCTCCTCAGCGACCCACCACCACCACCGTTCCTGCCCCAGAAGCCCCTCCCGGTGGTGGTCCTGTGGAGTCAGGGTGATTCTCCCGTCAGGGCTCTTCCAGCCAAGTGGCCAAGCATGGAATCCACACTTCTCACTCCACGGTGAGCTTCAGGCCCCCCGGGGAAACACGCCCTGCAGTCAGGTCTAAGCAACATTGCAACTCGAGCACCTGTAGTGCCCGGCACGCAATGCCAGGTGCCCCCAGGCGGGCCTCCGAGGTCACCCAGCCCTGGTCCCCACCCTTTCCCTGCCTGCTTTCCCCTCTGTCTTGGTCAGCTCTGTCCCTCTTGCCCCCCCTTGCCCCCTCCTCATGTCACCCCTCTCCCCCCACCCCTGCCGTCCTCCAACAGCTCTGAGCATCTTCTCTGCTCTAGAACCTGCACGGTGCTCCCTCTCTTCTTAGTCTCCTCCCTGTCACCTCTGCCTGGAAAGCTCTCCCTCCTGCCCACTCGTCTCCAGTTACCTGGGTAATTCTCACTCCTCTCGGAGCCTCAGGGACGCCTCCCCTGGCACCTCTGATGGAATGTAAGGCTCACACTACATCAAACTCCTCCGCTAGCACAGCCTGCGATCTGTCGCTCCCTAACCCTCACCACACTTGTGGTGCTTTGCTTTGTATTTGTCTTCCCCGGTCTGTGTCTGTTCACCAAAGCATCCCCAGGGCCCAACACGGGGTCTGGCACATAGCAGAAAATCAATACTTACTTACAGAAGTGAAACGAGCTGCCTGACTGCATGTATAGGTCTGCAGATTTCATGGGAATATCTACCACGGGAATATCTACCATGGAGAACAAGGTGGGCAGAATCTCTGTTGTCACAAGTCTTCCACTGCAGTGGGAGGAGATGGATTTTTTAAAGAGCTGAAAAAGGAATATGATTATTGCCAACAGTGATGATTCTGAACAAGTTAAAATCCTCCCTTTCCTATAACTTGCTCAGGTTGCCAGTTACCTAAGTTCCAACTCCCTTAAAGGCCATGATCACCCCATACCTGCACAATATTAGCATGATGTTAGCGGGGAAGAAGCAAGACAGATGGCCTAGGGGTTGAGAGCCAGGGTGTGGCCACCTTTCCCCACGTCGGCCTCACTTCTCCTGTCGTCTCTGTGTCTACATCACAGCTCCAACTCAGGTCCTCTTTGATTCCAGCTGTTCACAAATGTCTCTGTCTCCATTTGTGAACAGGAAGGCAAGGACTAACCTTTCCTCAAGTCTGCACATGGCTCAGCATATAGCAGGAGCTCAATTAAGATGTGCTACCTTTGAAAAAGCTGGACCTAGAGACTGTCACACTGAGTGAAGTAAGTCATACAGAGAAAGAGAAATAATGTGTGATATCCTGTATATGTGGAATCCAAAAAGAAAAGATACAAATGAACTTATTTACAGAAACAGTCTCACAGAGAATTTATGGTTACCAGAGGGAAGGAAGAAGGGAAAAGACAGTTAGGGAGTTTTGGGTGGTCATGTACACATTGCTATATTTAAAATGGATAACCAACAGGTACTTACTGGATAGCACAGAAACTCTACTCAATGTTATGTGGTAGCCTGGATGGGAGGGGAGTTCAGAGGCTTACGTCATTTGCCCCAAGTCACTCACTTGATGGAGAAGGACATGGCAACCCGCTCCAGTACTCTTGCCTGGAAAATCCCATGGACAGAGGAGTCTGGTGGGCTCCAGTCCATGGGGTTGCAAAGAGTCAGACATGACTGAGCAACTGAGCGCACACACACACACACACACACACACACATCCACTTTGAAAATGGCCAAATTAGATTTTATATGCAGTAGGACTCAGTCCAGAACTACAATCACTATGATCTGCAATCACTTTGCCATAGTCAGGTGACACATTTAAGTGAGGACTCCATCTCCTCCTGGCTGCGTTCTCTTGAGTACACAGTAAGGGCTTGATAACAGTGTCTATTATTATCATTATCATACTTAGTGCATGTGCACTCAGTTGCTCAGTTGTGACCAACGCTTTATGACCCCATGAACTGTCACCTGCCAGGCTCCTCTGTCCATTGGATTCTCCAGGTAAGAAAACTGAAGTGGGTCACCATTTCCTTCTCCAGGGGATCTTCCCTTCTCAGGGATTGAACTCACATCTCCTGCACTGATAGGCAAATTCTTTACCACTGAGCCAACGGGGAAGCCCACCATTAAATAATTGAGACTATGGGGCATGATGCCTGAGGATTTAGAAAGAAGGGGAAGGAAGGGAGAATGACTGGAAAGCGTCTGAGCCTTCTGGCCAGCATTAAACCTCGGCTCACGGGAAGCCTGGAATGGAGAAGCATGGCTCTCGTTCTCTTGCCCTGAATCATTCTTCCTCCTGAACCAGCAGACACCCACGAGGGAAGCGTGGGTCAAAGATGACCTCAACCTTAGAGCCATCGTTTTCATCACCTCCATCCATGAGGGACGAGACACACTGACAGCTGCAGATAGAGACCCAGAGAGGCACAGCTAACTGCTCAGCTGCTGGGCAGCTCACGGAGGACCGCACGATCAAGACCCTCCACTGCAGGCAGCAGTGTGTTAGAGAAGACCCTGAAAGCCGGCACAGGGGAGGAATAGGGTGAGGAGAGTGAGGCATTCACTGTGGGACCAAAACTCAAGGGAGTGCCAGAAATTAATAATCGAGATAATATTTTAATGCAATATTTTTTTTAAAAAATCAAAATTGAAGCCCCCAGATTCCATGCTGAAAAGTATCAGTACCGTAAATAAAGACCAAGTGTGATTTGACACTTTGTACAGCCCTGAGACTGAGTTCCTCACCTGGCCCAGCTTTGATTACCTAAACATGGACAAGAGACCTAGTCACCGCATCTGGTGTAAGGACCAAAGGAGGAGGTGTGGTTTCCACCCTTTAGGAACTTATAGGCTTATCCTGGTGAACTAGGGAGCAGTTGTAACCATACAACTGCTTACTAGGCCAAAGGAAATTCGAACAATATTTATGGAGAATGAAATGTCAATATTACTCAAAACTCTCCAAAATATGCACTTTAACTCAGCAATTCTGCTTCTAAGAAGTTACCTTAAGGAAATAATAATAGATTATTATTATTTATATATATAATATATATAATAATATATAACGTGCAAAGACATTCATCAGTGCACAGTTTATTATGAGAGAAATCTTAGAAGCCTCTAAAATGATTCAAAACATGGAACTGATTTTACTAATAAAACAGTAACAAGATATCCATATAATAAAATACTATTCTGCCACTTTGGAGAAGGCAATGGCAACCCACTCCAGTACTCTTGCCTGGAGAATCCCATGGACGGAGGAGCTGCAGGAGCCTGGTGGGCTGCCGTCTATGGGGTTGCACAGAGTTGGACGAGACTGAAGCGACTTAGCAGCAGCATTCTGCCACTTAAAACAATGCTGTAGAAAAACTTAATGACGTGAAGAAAAGCTCATGGGACACTGTCAAGTGAGGAAAATAACTGAATATGTATATATGAAAATCTTTGCTTAAGGAGCTAAAAAAGATCAACTTTGAGGCCAGCGAGCTATATGGTGGATTATATTATATTCTATGTTATCGGCATTTTCTAAAATGAATTAGGATTCCCAGGTGGCTCAGAAGGTAAAGAATCTGCCTGCAATGCGGGAGACCAGAGTTTGATCCCTGGGTCAGGAAGATCCCCTGGAGAAGGAAATGGCAACCCACTCCAGTATTCTTGCCTGGAGGATCCCATGGACAGAGGAGCCTGGTGGGCTACAGTCCATGGGATCACAAAGAGTTGGACATGATTAAGCACACATATACACAAAATGAATTGCTCTTATAATCAGATCTCAACATACTCTACTTTTTTTAAGAAGCATGGATCTATTGACAGATTAATAGTAGCCTGACAGGGAGGAGATACATCACTGCAGGAAGAGGATGGACACAGGCTGTAAGGGCAGCCAGGCTGGCTGGAGCAGCTGAGGCACCCAGCTAAGTACGGTGTTCTCCGCCACACTCATGGAGGGACACGGGGCACAGAACCTGGAGTGGAGGAAAGGTTCATCGGACTCAGAGCCAGAAACAGCTGACCACAGGGCTGCCAATTCCAAAAGCCCTTGATAATCCTAGATCCTGAGCACAAAAGATCCAGTGACCTGTTCCATCAAAGAGGGAAGGAGCCACAGGCATGTCTCAGAAACCGTGAGGAAAAGTTCCAGCAGCTCCTCTGATTAAAATTTCAAATCCACAACCCTGCCCCTAATCCCTTGGTGAAAAGGGATGATTAGCACAAGTCTGCAGCCCTGACAACTCCCACCACCCTTTCAGTCCCATGTAAAATTTCAGGCATCTCCCTGGAGACCCCAAGCTGGGCTACTGCCGTTGCTTTCCCACTAATTGGAAAACTGTAATAAGAAAGTAAACAGTGCCGATTCCATAATAACCTGAAAATAGAGCAGCCTGCCTTGTGTTCCCTGATTACTCTATTCATTTACTAAATACACTAGCAGGAGGGCTTGAAAGGATGAAAGATGGGGGCTATTGTGAGCCCTTGATGTCACTGCATTTTTCATTGTATTAAAACAATAACCTCTGTACTGGGGGAGATCACTTGGTTAGGGAAAACCTTCGGACTCCCGAGGGCTGGGACAGAGGCTTTGCAAATTTGAATGACTCCGTTTGGGGACATAAAGAATGCCGCTTGCTCTGCCAGCCACTGCGGGAGGAGGAGGTAGGAGCACAGGTGACTCAGTGAGGCTGTCACGTCTTCCTCCCTTTTTGTTCCAAACCACTTCACAACTGGTGTCTTAAAGAAAGAGGAGACAAGGGGGAGTCCAAGGGGCAGGGAGGGGATGGAGTGTAGGGGAGTGTATAACGTCCCCCCCGGCTTCCAACCTGGTCACAGAGTCCTGAGAACTGCAGTGGCTGCAGCCCGCTTGCAGCTCCTGGGGAAGTAACCCATCCACCACCACGCCATCGAAGAAACTGCATCCCCAGCTCTGGGTGGTCCTTATCAGTCAGATGACAACCCAGGGGCCCAAGGACCCCTACTGCAGAATCCACTGACTTCCTATTTGCCCAGCATGTTCTCGAAGGCTGTCCTGCTTTTATTGCTGAGTTCTAGCCTGGAAAATCCCATAGATAGAAGAGCCCGGTGGACTGCAATCCATGGGGTCACTAGGAGTCGGACACGACTGAGCGACTTCACTTTCACTTTTCACTTTCATGCATTGGAGAAGGAAATGGCAACTCACTCCAGTGTTCTTGCCTGGAGAATCTCAGGGACAGGAGAACCTAGTGGGCTGCCGTCTATGGGGTCGCACAGAGTCGGACACGACTGAGGTGACTTAGCAGCAGCAGCAGAGAGTTAGGGCTTCCATGGTGGCTCACCTGGTAAAGACTCTGCCTGCAACGCAGGAGAACTGGATTTGATCCCTGGACAGGGAAGATCCCCTGGAGAAGGGAATGGCTGCTAGGGAAATTAAATAAATGACCTTGTTTAGGCTTCAGAGACAAAGCAGAGCAGCCTCTGGCCTTGCTTCTAACCTGTCTGGACGCTGCCCTGACTGCCTGTTGTGAGTGCAAGACTTGAAAGTGAAAGTGCAAGTCACTCAGTCAAGTGCCGACTCTTTGTGACCCCATGGACGATACAGTCCATGGAATTCTCCAGGCCAGAATACTGGAGTGACTAGCCTTTCCTTTCTCCAGGGGATCTTCCCAACCCAGGGATCGAACCCAGGTCTCCCGCATTGCAGGCGGATTCTTTACCAGCTTAGCCACAAGGGCACCGCAAATAAGATAGGGGACAAATTTTGAAACTGTTGAGCCCCTGGAGGGGCCCTGGCCAACCAACCAAGCCCCGGGCTTAACAACATTCCAAGTTTTACAAGATAAAACAAACATCATTAACATGAAACCAGAGCTGCCATTTTCTCACAGATTGATAGGGATATCAGTTTAAATCCTGGGATTATACGCAGGAACCCGAACTGCCATCTCTGAAGTCTCACCCACAGAGCAAATACGTTGCCTGGGACCTTTCCCAACTGGGCCTCCAATGCGTGGTGTCACAGGACTCCCCAGGGCTGTCTGAGTCTAAATGTTGGTCAAAACCCAGTTTGGTGATATATCCTCTGCTGTTCCTATTTCTCTTTTCTTTTAATGTTAGTATATTGAAAGTAAACTAGATAATTCTCTAATAAATATTGATATTATTTATTTGTATAGAATGAGCAGCTTATTTTGTTAACAAATCCTTTGAACCTGAGACGAAAGAGAAAACTTTTAGCAAAACACTACCTACTCCAGTATTCTTGCCTGGAGAATTCCATGGACAGAGAAGCAGGGCTACAGTCCGTGGGATCACAAAGAGTTGGACATGACTGAGCAACTAACATAACAGAGAGTTAATGAAGTGTGGAAGTGGGACAAGGTGGTGCAAAATACGAGAATATTTACTCTCAGTCATTCAACATCAATGCTTTTTTTCAATAATTTATCTGTTTCTTTGGCTGCTCCGGGTCTTCGTTTTGGCCTGAGATCTTCAGTCTTATTGTGGCACGCAGGATCTTTAGTTGCAGCACGTGGGCTCTAGTTCTCCGACCAGGGATTGAACCCAGGCCCCCTGCATGGGGAGCGAGGAGTCTTAGCCGCTGGACTACCAGGGAAATCTCCATTGCTGCTTCTTGCATTCACTGCACAAAGGTATTACAACATTCCAGGGAAACTAAACTAGTAGACAATATTAATGGAAATACAATAGAGGATACGCTTTCAAAAGTGTCCGATTCAACAGACTCACGAAAGGCATTAACCAAGTTTTAATGAGAAATGAGCCTGCAGTAATTTTACAAGAAATGATTATCTTCATTCTAAAAAAAATTGTGTGAATAACTGTCTCCACGGCAATGCAGGTAGTCAGAGACGTATGTGTTACTGAAAGAACCAGTTCACAAATAGGCCACGATCACTATTTTTGCCCAAGAGTGGCAGACATGTTAACTGCGAGACTGTCTAAAGTGAAAGTGAAGTCACTCAGTTGTGTCCGATTCTTTGCAACCCCATGGATTGCAGCCTGCTACGTTCCTCCATCCATGGGGTTTTTCAAGCAAGAGTACTGGAGTAGGTTGCCATTTCCTTCTCCAGAGGATCTTCCCGAATCAGGGAATCAAACCCAGGTCTCCTGCATTGTAGGCAGACTCTTTACCATCTGAGCCACCAGGGAAGCCTTGCCAGGAGGCTCCTGGTTTCTTCCTGGGTCTGATTCCTCTCTGAGGTTCAAGTGTGGTTCATTGACCAGCGCTTGTTCCAGGTAGAGGGAAATGGTGCCATGCGCCTTAAGGCTTTACACAAAGGAATACATTTTTTAATGGGTTGCTGGTTTAAGATAAAATTATAGGTGCGCTTATGCTTGTAACATAAGACTTTGTAACATCATGCTCCGATACTTTGGCCACCTGATGTGAAGAACTGACTCCTTGGAAAAGACCCTGATGCTGGGAAAGATTGAAGGTGGGAGGAGAAGGGGATGACAGAGGATGAGATATTGGATGGCATCACCGACTTGATGGACATGAGTTTGAGCAAGCTCTGGGAGTTGGTGATGAACAGGGAAGCCTGGCATGCTGCGGTCCATGGGGTCTCAAAGAGTCGGACAATGACTGAGCAACTGAACTGAACTGAAATGATGCTTGTAACAAAGGAGGATACCTCTGACAGTGTAAATGTCCATGACATGTGATAAGGTGCGTGACACCATTTCCCTCTACCTGGAACAAGCACTGGGCAATGGACCACACTTGAACCTCAGAGAGGAATCAGACCCAGGAAGAAACCAGGAGCCACCTGGCAAGATGTGCACTGGCCTGGGAGCCAGAAGAGGAAATGCTGAAGGACGGAGCATAGCCGGAGGGGGCAGTGGAGAAGCCGATGCTGAACCAGTGTGCAGCAGCCCTTGGCATTGCCCTACACCTGGTCTAATCCCCAGCGCCCTGCAGGTTGCGGCAGCCCACAGTTTTTAGGAAGATGGTTTCCCTATGCATGCCGATTCTTTTCCACACCACAATAATAGCTAACACTTACCCAAGCAGTCTTTCTCAAGTTTTAACAGGCACATGAATCATCGGGAGATTTTGTTAAAATGCAGATTCTGATTTGATTGGTCTGTGTGGAGGTCCGAGATTCCCACGTTTCTATTAATAACTAGCTCATAGATGTTGTGGATTTGCCTGGTCCATGGACTACATACTTTGTGACGATTACATTGTTACTGTGAGCCAGCCAGGCCTTGTGCACAGTATGTATTCACCATAGCAAACCTCCTAGGCAGGAAACCACTTTGCAGGTGGAGAAACGTAGGCACAGGGAGGTTCTGCAACTCAGCTAAGGTCACACAGCTAATGAGGAATAGAACCAGAATTTGTTCCCTGGCAGTCAAGTGCTAGAGTTTGACTTTTAAAAATCAGTTTTAATTCTTGGAATTATAATTCTTCATACACTTCCATCCTACATTGAAACCATATATAAAGGTTCTGCCTATATTTATTTCTTCAATACATTTACCTGCCAACACTTATGAGCAAGTGGGCTTCCCCGTTAGCTCAGTTGGTAAAGAATCTGCCTGCAATGCAGGAGACCCCCAGTTCGATTCCTGCGTTAGGAAGATCCCCTGGAGAAAGGAAAGGCTACCCACTACAGTCTTCTGGCCTGGAGAATTGCGTGGACCGTATAGTCCATGGGGTCACAAAGAGTTGGACACGACTGAGTGACTTTCACTTTCATGGAGCAAGTATCTGAGCCAAGCTCTGGGCTAGCTTATGTTCGTAAAGAGCAAGCCCTGCCTAAAGGAGCTGGAGAAGGTAGACAGGGTGGGGGACAAGTGATCTGACAGCTCTAATGCAGAGAGACCCACCCTGTATCACAATATGCATTGAATAACCTCGCATTGCCAACACAGGCAAAGCTAGGTCTCACTGTTTCATTCTGCCCCTGGTGGAAGGGAAGGGAGAAGGAAACTAAGATTTTTTTTTTTTTTCCAAAAGCCTAATACATGAGAGGCATTATACATGTGTTACCTCATTTAATCCTCACATCAGCCTGAAATATAGGTGATCTTCTCCCCACTTTAAAACTGTGTCAAAGGGAGGTGGTCCCAGGTGATCCAGTGGCTAAGACTCTGAGCTCCCCATGCAGGGGGACTCAGGTTCTCTCTCTTGTCGGGGAACTAGATCCCACATGCCATAACTAAGAGCTCCCAAGCCGCAACTAAAGATCCCGCATGCTGCAACTAAGACCCAGCAGAGCCAAAAAAATAAAGCTGTATCAGACCCTGTCCAAGGTCACAAAGCTAGGCGAGTAGGAGCGGGCATTTGAACTTACGTATAACTGACTCCAAAGCTGTTATTTCGCCCATATGCTGTTGTTCCTGTTATGTATGTATTGCTGTGAAACGATCCCCAAACTTTAAACATCATGTGATTACGCTCAAGGATTCTATACGACAGGAATTCAGAAAGGTCACAGCACAGAAGGTCCTCTGCAGCCTGATGTCTGGAGGACCCACTTTTGGGGGGCTTCTTGGCTCACAGGTCTGGGGCCTGGTCAGGAAGACCTGAGGACGAGTTTGTCCCCTGTGTGGCCGCTCCGGTGTGGCAGTCTCAAGCTAGCCAGACTCTACACAATGGCCCGGGCTTCCCAGGCTTCCCCGGTGGTGCAAGTGGTAAAAAATCCAGTTGCCAATGCTGGAGATAAACTAGTTTGATCCCTGGGTCAGGAAGATCCCCTGAAGAAAGAACTGGCAACTCACTCCAGTATTCTTCCCTGGGAAATCCCATGGACAGAGGAGCCTAGTGGGCTACAGTCCACTGGGTCCCAGAAGAGTCAGATACAACTCAGTGACTGAGCATGCACACACACACACACACGTACACACACACACACACACACGTACACACACAGTGGCCCAGGGCTCCAAGAGTGAGTGTTTTCACGAACAAGGTGGAAGCTGCATGACAGTTAACAGTCTAACTCTGGAAGTCACGGGGCACGTCTTCACCTTTAGCTGCTAGTATGCTGCAGTCACAGAGCTCCCCCAGACTCAAGGGAGAGGACACAGACCCCCACCTCCCATTGGGGGACTCTATCGACCTGTGACTGTGCTGTGAAACCACCACAATCACTTTCAACCAGAGGGACCACCCTCACATGTGGCCCTTGCCTTTTGGAACCACACTGAAGACTTTTAGTAACTTTTATTAAAAGTCTTTTAATAACTTTTATTGGTCTTTTAAAAAGACTTTTAATAACTCAGCCCATTTGGATGTCATGGCTTCCAGCACCACATGGCTCTACTTGGACCCCAGCCAAAAGAGTGAGTTACTGATGGTGGAAGAGCTCAGTGGGATCTGTTCACCTTTAATCACCCTGTAAGAGACCTTGAAGGACCATTTTCATAGGAAACCACGGGCCTGGTAATGACAGACTCTCTCCCATGAACATCCAGCACTGCTGTTGAATGCTAATACAGGACGTGGCTGATGAGCTGTGACAGCTTCCCAGCCACCCACATCTTCTTGAATCTGTCTCCTCACCACAGGCAGCAGTGACTCCCAGGTCAGGCATGATGGGTTAAAAGCTTCTGCATCGTGTTAGCATCATTCAGTACCTGTAAGAAGTCCTTGGCTTCCAGGGGACACTTACAGTGGGGACCCTTGGCCACCAGTAAGGAGACTGTCTCAACTTCTATAGGATACGGTCTTCCATCCTCCCTGGAACTCCACGTCCCCAGACCCATGGCTCTGAAAGCCTGACAAGCAGCCAGAGGGAGGGGCGTACCATTCACTATGGTGGACAGGCGAGAACACAGCAGGTAACTGATGGGGAGCTGATTGGACAGGAAGCCATTTAATCAATCTGAGCAGTCGCTGCAGACCGCTCATGCAGAGCTCAATCAGAAACAACCAGAGTGCGAGACATACCTCCTTTACCGATAACTTGGTGCTTCTCCCCACGCAATGTGGACTTATATTGATTTCGGCTTAACAACCCTGATCTAATATTTAGGCCTTCTAAGAAAATGGAATCTGTTCTTCTTTCCTTCCTTCCTTCCTCTCTTCCCTCCTCAACAATTTACTAGATAATCTAAGCACTATGTCAGTGACTGAAACAGGCAAAAATCCCTGCCCAGCTTTCATTAATGGTGGAAAAAGGTAAGACCCACGAGTCCAAAAAAAAAGTGAAAGTGACAATCGCTCAGCTGTGTCTGACTCTCTGAGACCCATGGACTGTAGCCTGCCAGGCTCCTCTGTCCGTGGACTTCTCCAGGTAAGAATACTGGGGTGAGTTGCCATTTCCTTTTCCAGTGGATATTCCCGACCCAGGGATCAAACCTGAGTCTCCCACACTGGCTTTACCAAGGCAGGTTCTTTACCACTGAGCCACCAGGGCAGCCCAGACAGTTTATAGATAATGCTAAAATGAGGTAAACACTATGGGAAAATTAAGATTGCAAGCAAGTGCTGGTGGGATGGTAAAGTGTTACCCTGAGGGGTGAGGGAGGGAATCACCGTGAAGATGAATGTGAAGGAAGCAAAGAAGTGATCCATGGGGCACAAAGGCACTCCAGGCAGAGAGAACCACCACCTCTGGGGTGGGGGGCCAGGGTAGGGGGCCGACATGACTGTAGAACAGCAAGGAGGCCAGCGTCATGGGAGAAGATTGAGCAAGAACTGAAAATGGTCACAGAGGTATAAAAGGGCCCACTTAGGGATTCTAGCTTTTATTCTGGGTGAAATAGGAAAGCAAGGAATTGTAGGGTTTTAGTAGCAGAGTCAGACAATTAACTTCAGTTGTCATACTGTCACCTTGGCCACTGTATCGAGAGTGGAGTACGGAGAATGGACTGGAGGGAGTGAGGGTGGAATCAAGGAAACCATTCATGAGGCCACTGCAGAGACAAGACAGTGGCCAAGACCAGAGTGCTTTCTGGGCAGGGGCTGAGATGCGGTCAGATTCTGGATGCATTTTGTTGAATGAACAGAATGTACTGCAGATGGGGATGAGATACAAGAAGAGTGGCATAGAAGAGGGCTCCTAAATTCTGGACCGGAGCCTCTGGAAGCATGGGGTTTTCATTACCCAAGACAGGGAGAACAAGAACGGAGCAGAATGGAGAGCAGATGAGGAGCTCTGTTTGGGGCATGTGGAGTTAGAGATGCCCACTGCACACCCAAGAGGAGGTGGCAGGTAGGCAGCCAGATGGTGTTAACATTAACTTTCAGAGGAACCACCTTGGACACAGCCATTCCTAAATGCCTGAATGTTCACAGCTGGCTGCCAGCAGGAGCAGCTTTTCCTAAAGATATGAAGGTACCGATCAAAACAAGATAGCAGGTCTAAAGTCAATCCATCAATCCATCAGCATGGCCGCCTGCCATGCAGCAGTTCTGTTTCAGGCACGGGATGGATGGAGCAGGAGACTCAGATGTGGATATTTCCTTCAAGGCATCCTTAACACCTTAGCCAACCCGACACCCGAGTTGAACCCCAATCAAGGAATTCATAGATCTCCGCAGAGTACAGATTATGTGCTGGGCAGTGGAGTAAACACCAAGAACTGCCAAGGCACAGCCAAGAGCATCAGTCTTCCACAATTAGGGGTAAAGACATAAGCCTATGAAAATTTAAGGAGAAATCTATGAAAAGTCACTCAAAAAGTAAATGAACTAATGTAACCTGAAGGTAGAAAATCTTTAACAAATGGCTTGTTATTCAGGATGCTTATTGGAGTTCTGAGCATAAATGAGGAGGAAGTGGGTACCAGCTGGAACTTCAGGAAGCTCTCTGTTCATGGTCAAGCTCTAGAACACTCCACCTCTGGTTTTCATAAGCCTTCAAAGGTGTCATGGTTCTCTTTGCTGAAAATGGAGTTTAGGAATGATTTCTTATGTGGACTCCATGTCAATGGTTTTCAAACATCAGTGCTTGGGGAACTTATAAAAATTCAGAGTCCCGGATCACATTTCCAGGGAGTTTGATTCATTGAGTTATCTTTAGTCAGGGAGTTCCAGACTCTAATAACTCATCACTGTAGCCACAGATGGGAATGAGCAGGGAAGCCACCAGGTCCCCAGGATTAGACATGGAGAGCAGTCAACAGAATTTAAGAGAAAGCCTTTGCTTTGATATTCGTTTATGATACTAGTGATTTGTGATCTACTCAGAACTCATGAGTTCTATTCCAACCACATATTGCTATACTTTTCACTCTAATGAAACAGAAAACAACAAACATGGTTTAAATTCATTTTCTGGAAAATGCAACAGAATATATTCACCTAGTACTGCATCAATAATGAAGGAATAAAAGCAGTCAATTTGGTTGGACTTTCCTACTTTTCCTACTTTTTCCCAGATGGGCTTCCCTTGTGGCTCAGCTGGTAAAGAATCCACCTGCAACGCAGGAGACCCGGGTTCAATCCCTGGGTTGGGAAGATCCCCTGGAGAAGGGAACGGCTACCCACTTCAGTATTCTGGCCTGGAGAATTCCATGAACGGTACAGCCCATGGGGTCACAGAGTCGGACACGACTGAGTGGCTTTCACTTTCACTACTCTTTTCTTTCCTACTTTTGATACATTCAGATGCTCTAAGTTTTTTAATCAGGCTGCTTATGCTTAATAACCTGATAAAATCAGTTCCCACCCCACCCCAGATGACTTTCACATCTCTCTCCTAGAAAGATCTTTTTACTAGAGAGCTCTATTTTTTCTCACCTCCTAAATACGAACCATATGTTGAAATATGTTAACTATGGTTCTTTGAAGGGATGGGGTGACAATTTCATGTAAACTTATGTCTCCTGGACCTAGGCAGAACCCTATGACTGTAACAACCCTACAGTCCCTGAAAGTCAAAGTAGCTTAGTTGTGTCTGACTCTTTGCCACCCCATGGACTGTAGACCCTCAGGCTCCTCTGTTCATGGAGTTCTCCAGCCAAGAGTACTGGAGTGGGTTGCCATTTCCTTCTCCAGGGGATCTTCCTGATCCAGGGGTCAAACCCAGGTCTCCCACATTGCAGGTGGATCCTTTACCGTCTGAGCCACAACCCTATAGTCCCTAAAGTGTCAGAATCAGAGACAAGGTCATAGCAGCCTCCTGCCTTCATCCTTTCATGCCTGATTAAAGAGATTGGTTGACACTGAGTTTTTTTAAGGGTGAAGAAGCAAATCTGCCCGAGATCACAGACTAATAAGTGAAACCACTGAAATCTGAACCCAGGTTTGTGTGACTCCAAAATCCATCCCCTCTCTCCTCTCTTTCCTTGTGGAGAACACACCCAGATCAACCGCCTTTGCAACCAGTATTTCTCCCACAATCAGTCAAACTGAGAAGCCATGACAGGCCTCTCACTTCCTCTGCTCCAGGTCAATCCAGAATCAAATGTGATGGCAAGTTTCCATGTGCGGAAGCATGCTTATCTTACACACACCAAAAATAGTGCAGAAGAAATGAAATGACTCTATCTCATGAGGGGAAGGGAGGGAGCCCCACAGAGCTGCCTCTGGTGAGCGTTTAGTCAACGGAGGGCACAGACAGCGTTTACAAATATATCCTTATTCTTCACCCTCTGCAATCATGGTTTCATGCAACCCTTTAAATCACTATGAATTAAATCTGCCCTGAAGCCTTGCCTCGGGCCAACTGGACAGCATCACTGGTATAATCTTGGAACCTGGCAGGTGGATGGGGGAGGAGGTGGGGAGGAAAGCAGAGAAAAATGGATGGAACAGTCACGGAAGTCAAGAAAACAACTGGCTAAATTGAATGCTTTCTAATCTAATGTATTTAAGTCAGACTCAGTAAAGCTTGGCACTGATCCCTGTTCACTGTGCTACCAAGATCTAGGCAGATTCTGATTAGGGTACGGGTGGCTTTCTGAAATCCTCTTTCTCACAGTGGTTGAGACCGAGCCTCATGGAGGTCATTAATGCTGTTTGCCAATGATAGCTTGCTCTCTGCGCCCTCCTTCAGCACATATAGGAATTGCACTGTCTGGTCTCCTGTGGTTGGTGGGGCCATGAGACCAGTTCCAGCCCATGAATATGTTTCTTCCAGGCAGAAACTGTAATTGCAGATGCAAGAACTTCCAGGGCATTCTTTTCCTCTGGTGTGGAAAAAGTGAAAGTGAAACTGTTGGTCACTCAGTCGTATCTGACTCTGCAACCTCATGGACTGTAGCCCACCAGACTCTTCTGTCTATGTGATTCTCCAGGCAAGAACACTGGAGTGGTTGCCATTTCCTTCTCCTGGGGATTGAACCCAGGTCTCCTGCACTGCAGGCAGATTCTTTACTGCCTGAGGCACCAGGAAAGCATTCCTCCGGTGTGGCAACTGTCAACTTCAACTGCTCTTGACATCCTGAGTTCCTGAATAGCTGCAGAGACCCCTTGGCAACCTGCATTAGGCATTCGAGTATCTAACTACACGCCCATGCCCATAGGTCATGCATGAAAAATAAACCTTTATTGGTTAAAGCCACTGAGATTTGGAAGTTTTGTTACCTCAGCATACTCTAGCTTATTCTGATTAACTCAGCAACCAAGCTTTTGAGTCAGGAACAAGCAAGGGAACTGGGAACTTTGAGATGGTAGGAAAGCTTTGCTGGTATTGCCTTTAAGGAATTATGGACCCCTAAGACTTTTGGTGTCCCCAGATAAACCTCTATTCATGGAATGCTGAAATATGATGATCTTAAAGCCTTGCTGAAGCCTATTTGAGTTTACAGACCCTCTCAGGATTCTAGAAGGCATGACTTTCAATACGTGATATACACAACAGCTCTCTGCAGAGATACTCATTAAACATCAATTCAGACTGTGGGTCAAAGGTGGACCTGCCCTTCCCTCTGTGCCCCCCTACTTTAACACAGGGTCAGGGCCGCAAAAACGCACTCAGGATCAACTGCTTGGGTTCAGAGCCCAACCCCACCTCATTTACAGGCCGTGGGCAAATCGCGTAATCTTAGTAGTTTTCATCCACAAAGAGAAAATCATACTACTATCCACTAATAGGATTGGTGCAAGGAATTCATGAATCGGTAGAAGTGAAGGGTTTGGAAGAATAACTGGCACACAGTAAGTACCGTATCTACCTATCGATAATATATGTGTATTATACAGATAGATAATATATATATTATCAACTTGTTGTTAATATTATCATTAGTCCATTTTTCCCTGCCATTAGTGAATATTTTATGAGAAAGATAAATCTGAGGAAGCATATAAAGGCTTTTTCCCAACTATAAAACACGTTTTTAAGCGAAAACACAGATTTTAAACATATTTTTCTCAGTCCCTAAGAATTTGCTAGCCATTCCGCTATAATCCTTTAGGTGGCAAGGCCTTGGCAGGCCTCCCTGTAAGCACTGTGCAACCATCAGCAATACACATGTACCAGCCTGGGGGTTTCCACGATTCACAATGTCGGTGTTCACTATTGGGCTGTTGGCCACAAGAGGCTATTGTTTTTGGCTCCAGTGACCATCATTTGAAGAGTTCTCCTTGCTGCCTAGCATTCACAGGCCCCCATGAATATTGGGACAGATTGAAAAGTTCAGACCCTTTGAGATGGAGGCTGCATGTTTAACTTCTAATTGGACTCAAGGCTCCATTTTGTTGAATGATAATGGGTTTAAGAGTTGTAGGGAAGGAAACTCAAGAGAGAAGCAAATGGTGCACTGACATTTTTCAGGTAATGCTCAGTCCCACTTGACTTTCCAAGTAGCTGTCACCAAACACCAAAGCATCTAATACGCTTGGAGGAACTCCCAGAGCTTGGTGTGCTCACCAACATAAGCGCTGGGAGAACACTGAGCTTCTCTCGCTGGCCCTCCAGCTGCTCTCGGAGGGACTAAGGACCCATGACTCGGCTCTGAGCATGTGGAGGCCTGGCAGCCAGAACTGTGCCAAGGAAGCTTTGGCAGACAACCATGCCTGCACCCTCGGTTCCACTCAACTCCTCCAATCCTCTTGCCCAAATGTGAATCTGCTCTACAGGTTACACTGAAAAAGGAAGAAAATACACTAACCTTTATTTTGTGCCTGGAAAGTCTGGAGGACTCTGCTTACTTATTTTAAGTCAGAGGGATTGAGGTGAAATGTACATTCAACAAGGCTTCCCAGGTGGCGCTAGTGGTAAGGAACCTGCTTGCCACCGCAGGCGATGTAAGAGACGTGGGTTCAATCCCTGGGTCAGGAAGATCCCCTGGAGGAGGGCACGGCCATGCACTCCAGTATTCTAGTTTGGAGAATCTC
This sequence comes from Bos indicus x Bos taurus, assembly GCF_003369695.1. Classification (NCBI taxonomy): domain Eukaryota; kingdom Metazoa; phylum Chordata; class Mammalia; order Artiodactyla; family Bovidae; genus Bos; species Bos indicus x Bos taurus. Next base: position 15,622,584 of record NC_040087.1, on the reverse strand, counting down.
ATGGACAGAGGAGCCTGGTGGGCTACAATCCATAGGGTCGCAAAGAGTCGGACACGATCGCAGAGACTTAGCACACATCCACGTACATCCAATAACATTTCCCCTCTTCAGGGGAACACAACTCTGTTGCTTTTAATCCAAAGATTCAGAAAATTCTTCCCAAGATCCTCCTGGGAATGCCAGGGAATTCACTTCAGTGGCTCAGATGCACGAATACAGTTCAGGTCTCTCACCTCCAGACTCGCATTCTCACTCTTTAATCCCCCAGATGAGTGATAAAAACCACTTTTGAAAACTTACAAGGAAAGGGTATATAAGCTCCAGTTTTCTATTAGACCCTGAGAGACTAAAATGGCACTTTCAACTCCGCCGAATCATTTATGTATGTATTCATCGTGTCTTTTTATTTTCTGTATTTCTGATGCTTTGACATCTGGGGTCTTGCTGACCCTAAAGTGACCACCCATCCCAGGGCTAGTCAGTTCCCAGAGATAATAAAAACACTTGCTTGCAAGTGTGCCTTTTATATGCAAACCAGCAAATCCAGGGACTTCCCTGCTAAGTCCAGTGGCTAAGACTCCATGTTCCCCAATGCATGGGTCCTGAGTTCACTCCCTGGTCAAGGAACTAGATCCTACATGCCATAACTATAAATACAAGTTAGCCACAACTAAAGATCCCGCGGGCTGCGACAAAGATTGAAGATGTCGCAAGTCACAACTAAGACCCGGTGTGGCCAAATAACTATTTTAATATAAATGTTAAAATAGTAACAGTGGGGAAGAATCTGCCTTCAATGCAGGAGCCCCAGGTTCAATCCCTAGGTTGGGAAGATTCCCTGGAGAAGGGAATGGCAACCCACTCCAGTATTCTTGCCTGCAGAATCCCATGGACAGAGGACCCTGGAGGGCTACAGCCCATGGGATCACAAAGAGTCGGACATGACTGAGCGACTAACACACACATAATAACAAACTAACCAATCCAGAGCCCACACTCCCACCATCTCTATTGGGCTGTCACACACTAAGCCTTAACCCCCCGGGATCAGGTACCAGACAAATAAAGACAGTACTTGCCTGCCAGACTCAATGAAATCATCTGAACTAGCCAACACTAACCTGCTTACTCTGCCAGCATTTCCAGCAAAAACCCCAGTAAGGGCTCTTGCCCACATACCCCCTCACTCCTTCTGCTGTTTCCCCCCTCGCCCTGCATAGCACAGCAGGTCCCCCTCCTCCTGGGAACTGTGAGTAATTAGCTATCTTTTCATTAGTAACTGTCCCCCAAGCTGCTGGCCTCACCATACCTGAATAGTAATGAAAATCTACAATTAAAGTAATATACATCTTATTAATGCGTGTATATATACAGCATCTATATAAATAGGTTCTGATGAACCTATTGACAGAGCAGGAATAGAATCACAGATGTAGAGAACAGACTTGTGGGCACAGGCAGGGAAGAAGGGGGTGGAACAAACTGAGAGAGTAGAATTGACCTAAACACACGACCGTGTGTAAGCGGGAAGCTGCCTGTGTGTGGCGGGAAGCTGCCGAACTGCGCAGGGCGCTCAGCTCGTGATCGGTGACGACCTAGATGGGTGGGATACGGGCGGAGGGAGGCTTAGGAGGGAAGGGGCGTATGTATATGTAGAGCTGATTCACACTGGTATACAGCAGAAACACAACATTGCAAAGCAATTATACTCCAATTTAAAAATAAACAAGTTTTTTTAAATAAAGCAACATTCATCTACATATTATAGACATTTTACATGTTCATCTGCCTACTTGAAAGACTCTCAAGGAAAGGCCATGCCAATGACTACCTGCATGTTCTTCAATAACACCTGCATGGCTGACAGGAGGGCCAATTCTGACTCCCATTCACTTAATTCACTCCCATTCATTTAATGGTGCCATTAAAAATATAAATATCTCAGAAAATGGTTTTGTGAAAGTTAACATAAAATTCATTCATTCGGATATGTATTGAGCATCTATAATGTACCACGCAGTACTAGAGATTCAATAATAAGTCATGGTCCAGACCTCTAAGAGCCTCTAGTATAAAAAAAAAAAAATTGGTATCCATATATCACCCCATATTATGTAGAATATAGCAGGCAGTCAACCTGTTCCTGCCTCCTCCTTGTGGTGGGGGTGGGATGCTTGGGGGCAACAGCAACAATGTAGCCAAAAAGGAAGTTAAAGTACTGGCAAACTTAAAGGATGAAAAGATCCTTTTGGTCCATGAATACCTTCCCTTGCTTCATAAAACTCTGGCCTCTGGCCCGCCCAATTACCTCCATTTTTAGTATGCAGGTTAAGGTTGGCTAGTTGGGATGATTTCACTGGGTTCTAAGCTTCTAAGAATTTCTTACATTAAAAAAAAAAAAAAATTGTGATCCTGGTGATATCTTCTGGGTCATCTGCAAGATTTGGCATATCTGCCTTCCATTCCTTGGCCAAGCAAGAAATGGAGTCAAGCCAAAACAGAGTGCTGGCCCAGAAGACATTCATACCAGAGCAGGCACCACCCAGTGGGACGGCCCAATGAAGGATGGTGGTGGCCGAGGTAGGCTTGCTGGTTATAACTGCTATGTCAAGTATTCCCACTCCTTTGTGTTAAGGGGTAGGGAAGGCGTGTCACATGGAGCCATGTGACAAGTTTTACCCAATGGGTTAGAAGCAGAAGAATGTGCATTGGTCACTTCTAGACCAAGAGTCTAATCACTAGAGTGAAACCCTGAAGCTGCACTGCCCAATATGGCAGCCACCAGCCAAGTGTGCTTACTGAGCACTGGAAATGTGGCTGGTCCCAACTGAGATGTGCTGTAAGCATAAAATACTTACAGGGAAATTATAACATGGGGCTAAATAAAAGACATTATCAAAATTAATTTCATCTGAATCACCTTCATTTTGCCTTTTTAATATGGCTTCTAAATATATATATATATATATATCCAGCTCAAATTACGGAGAAGGCAATGGCACCCTACTCCAGTACTCTTGCCAGGAAACTCCCATGGACGGAGGAGCCTGGTGGGCTGCAGTCCATGGGGTCACAAAGAGTCGGACACGACTGAGCGACTTCACTTTCACTTTTTCACTTTCCTGCATTGGAGAAGGAAATGGCAACCCACTCCAGTGTTCTTGCCTGGAGAATCCCAGGGACGGGGAAGCCTGGTGGGTTGCCGTCTATGGGGTCACACAGAGTCGGACACAACTGAAGCGACTTAGCTTAGCTCGAATTATATTTCTCTTGGACAGCACCACCTTAGAGTTTTTCTCTCCTCTTCTATGGTGACTGGGACTTTGCCAGATAAGGTTACTCCTGATGACCAGGGTCCTGAGGTGGGAATGACAATGATGGCGAGAGAGCCCTCCAGCTACCCTCAAAGCACAAGCAACATAGCAAGAAATAAACCTTTTTTTAGTCTAAGCAACTAAGATTGGCTTTGCTCAGTACTGCAGCATGACCCAGTCTGTTCTGACGGATACAAGAAGGATGAAGATGCTGGGAGTCAGTCGGGGTGGAGGTGGGGTTAGGACAAGCCGTAGGAAAGGGACACAGGGGAGATGTTTCTCATGCCACATCTTGACTGTACTCATCTTTGCACATGTGTAAAAACATGTGCACGTGCACACACACACACACCTGATTATTTTCTACAGAAGAGGAGTTAGGACATGAAACACTCGTTTTGCCCAGTGACACTTCAGACCCACCAGTGTCAGACGAGTTGCATGGATCTTATATGGGCTTCCCTGATAGCTCAGTTGATAAAGAATCTGCCTGCAATGCAGGAGACCCCAGTTCGATTCCTGGGTCAGGAAGATCCCCTGGAGAAGGGATAGGCTACCCACTCCAATATTCTTGGGCTTTCCTTGTGGCTCAGCTGGTAAAGAATCCACCTGCAATGCAGGAGACCTGGGTTTGATCCCTGGGTTGGGAAGATCCCCTGGAGAAGGGAAAGGCTACCCACTCTAGTAATCTGGCCTAGAGAATATTATGGAATGTGCAGCCCATGGAGTCGCAGAGTCAGACTCAACTGAGCAACTTTCCGTTTCACTTTTCTGTAGGGATTGTTAACATTTGGGTTGTTGGCTTCTCTGTGTAGCATCCACCTGTGCTGGCATGCTTTTAGCTCCTCCCTGCCCATGGAACCACCCCTGATATTTTACTTCCAGGGCAGACCATCACCAGAAGGCCACATTCAACCTGTATCCTTGGTTCATTCAGGACCCACAGTGATAGTGCAGGGAAGCATGATCCTGAGATGAACAACTGAAGGGAATTCTGAGGAGGGCGCCATGCCACCTCAGGGTGAACTTCTGGTCTTCAGTGAACATGCAGAAGAGGGATCACAAAGTCCTGTTGTACAAAGACAAACCTGCCAAGAGTCAGAAGTCTAGATTCCCTTACCATTCACCTACCTGCTACTGCCCTCATTCCCTGCTTCCATGACAGCTGTCTTAGCTACAACAGAATATTTAATTAACAGTGCTTCAAAATAGGAAAGTTCTTTTTCACATAGAAAGAGGCTCAGGGATAGTGAGTCCAGGGCTAATATAGTGATTCAACAATGGCATTAAGGACCCGACCTCCACTCATCTCTCCTTTCACCTTCCAAAGCAAGTTGGCACACTGCCTCATGGTTGTAAGATGGCTGCTTTAGCTCCAGCATCACATCTACCTTCAAGATGGGAAGAAGAAAAGGGTAGGAACTAGCTTCAGTTTCATCCCTGTGGTACAAAATGTGGAACAGATGCCCATTCCTCACACCTGGGGAAGAAGGGTCATATTTCAGAGGGGTGGGTACCTTCTCCTAAATCCACAGGCCTTGATTCAGGGCTTCATCAGCTGGGAACCTTTCTGAAATTTTTCTCTTGAGAGGGGTCTTTTTTGTAATATACACAAAAGCACTATTTATGCTGATAGACTTGGACCTAGGAGCCTTGATTGAAGGACCTCTGCTTCACACCCTCCAAGGTGCCCCAGGCAGCTGTAATGCTCACTTTTCCTGTAAAAGTGACCAGCAATTTGGAAAACAGTGCCTTGGGGTTAGAGTGTGTAGCCCACAGTGGGTCATCCCCGCACATTTCCTAGCCCGATGCTCATCCTGATCCCTACCTCTTTCCCACAAACATCACCACCACCACCACCACCAGCAACATCCTGAAACACAACAGGTTCTTACTGATCCTTATGGCAGCAATTCATTCCCACCAAAATCTTAGCAGATAATGGCCAAGAAGTATTGGAAGTCCCTGATACTAAGAGGCCACCGTGGAAGTAGCAAAGCTTTTCCTGGAGCTCCAGGGCCAAGGGCAGTGATGGGGCTGAGAGAAGAGGGCGGCTCTCTGGAGGCAGGCTGTCTCACTCCTGCTACCCCACTGCCAATTCTGGTTCGGTTCCAGAGGTCTGATGGGGTTTTCTGCCACCCGCCCCTCCCCCGCCCACTCTGAGCGGGAAGTGGGACCCATTCCATAAATACAACTCTCACAAATGGCATTTCTGGCTGGGAAAACTGCCCTGCAGCAAAAAGAGCCGGAGCTAATTTAGTGCTCACTTCTCATCAGCTGAAATGTTTTTATTTTGGGAGAGAATTGGTGAGCCATAATTATTATTGATCTCGGTGACAGCAATCAGAGAAAGCGTTCGTGTACCCTCGAAAGAGCAGGGCCAGAAATAGATGGAGTGTCTCTCTCAACCAGTTAGAGCTTCTACTTGCTCTAAATTGATTTTAGAGCTGACATGCCATTTAAAGAAAAATAATGATAATAAAGTTCTACAGAGTGAATCTGGACATCCTAATCCCTCCCCGTCAGTATTTATGGAGCACTCGCTGAGGTCCTAGCTATACAGTCTTAGAGAACGGTCTTACCTGACTTTCAACAGATGGATGTTAATGGGATATTTATTTACAGAGTAAAATTAAATTGGAGCTGCATCTTAATGCACAATTTACATAATCAGCTTTGTTCTGAACTGATGAGCTGTTTTCAGTAGCACTTGGGACCCTTCAGTCACAGCTGCCTCAAAGCCACAGCCACTGAGAATGGAGATTAAACAGCTTCCTCAAGCCAGAAGTCTTGATGAGGATCTATTCTCCCATCCCAGAGACCTCATCATCTCTCTAGACACTGGCAAAGGATCAAAGATCCATGTTCATTTCTTGCCACCATTTGGCATCAAAAGAAAGACATTCAATTTGCATTTGGAAACCATTACAGTCATGGATAATCTCACCTTCAGGTCTGTAAAGTTTATGGCATTTCAATTTCTTAATGCCTCACACTCCAAACATCACACATAATTACCAATGAACCACACTGTGTGCTTGGGGAGCCTGGAGCAAATCTAATGATGAATTTCATTGTAATACCTGTGCATAGAAAGCTGGTTTCCAGGGAGAGCTGATCATAGCAAGACAGATTCAGAGCCTGGAGGGATACAGGCAGTAAATGCTCAAGGGGAGAGAACTGAATCCTCAATAAGGACCTGTCATCTCCTTACCTGACCCCAGCCCAATGGCAGTGCGCTGACCAAATACTTCCTTGTCTTTCCAACCCATCTGATCTGCACCAGCTCCCTAGTGGATGGCATTGCCCCTGAGAGAAGTCACAGCAATGAACACTTACTGAAAACTGAAGCTCTTTCGATGTGCTTTGTTCAATCCTTGCTGCTGCTAAGTCACTTCAGTTGTGTCCGACTCTGTGTAACACCATGGACGGCAGCCTACCAGGCTCCCCCGTCGTCCCTGGGATTCTCCAGGCAAGAACACTGGAGTGGGTTGCCATTTCCTTCTCCAATGCATGAAAGTGAAAAGTGAAAGTGAAGTTGCTCAGTCGTGTCTGACTCTTAGCGACCCCATGGATTGCAGCCTACCAGGCTCCTCCGTCCATGGGATTTTCCAGGCAAGAGTACTGGAGTGGGGTGCCATTGCCTTCTCCGGTTCAATCCTTAAGAGAGAGCAATTATCACTGGCCCTTACCATCCTTTACAGATGAGAGAATCGAGTCCTAGAAAAGGCAAGTAATTAGCCCCCAACCCCCTAGTGCATTAAATCAAGTAACCAGAATGTGAACTCAGTCTGTCTGTCTGCAGAACACAAGGCACTTACCCTGCTGTGCACAGTCTCTTGGAGCAAACAGCACAGAGAGTTCTCCTAGCAGTCCTGAGGTTCCCAGAACAGAAATTAGACGAGGCTTAAAAATGAAACTTCTATTACCCAGGGCTGTATTTGCTAACCTTGATTCTTACCTTGGGCAAACAAAAAATCCTTATAGGAAAGGTTGATGTAAATTATTTATTTATCCGTTCATTCATTTACTCATTACAGAATAGGTCAAAGTCATACCCCCTGGGGAACAAGCAATATACACCACTGGGATCTCTACAAATTTGGGGTTTTGTATGTCATCTGGTTCCCTAAATAAACTTCAGTTCTAACAGAAAGATCTGTATGTAGGAAACATTCCTAAACTTCACTGAGCTTATTAGAGACGACCAAATGCGGGAGGAGAAATACTCACCTGGTGGGGTGGTGGCTGGCGGGGGTGGGGGTTCTATAGATTCTTCCACTCTCTAGGCATAAGACCCATGTGGACCTGTGTTTCAGGATGGGATAAGTGGCTATCGACATCCGTTCACTCTTAAAAGCCTAACTCAGTTCCACTGAGGACTCCACACTTGCTCTAGGATGACCCAGAAACAAACAGATGAGAGCAGGAAGATGCTCAGTTTCCCCAGGGTGTCCAGGAAGGTGAGCCCTGCACAAGATACAAACTGAGGAAAGGTCAGACTCTGACTTTTCACTCGGGTGCCCTTCCATGAGTCCGTCTGCGGGGGACCCACAGTCTTCAGCTAAACGTGCTCCAGTCCTTCACCCTGTAGTGCTCCACGTGTCAGACCATTCCTGCCTCTTACTGCTTTACTAAAATTGGCCTCATCGGTCCCCTTCCCTGAGGATCCTGCTCTCCATCCTCTGCTAGTGGGCACTAAAGTTCAGGCGGCCTTTTGCAGAGACAGTTAACTTTTCATTAGGAGCCCTCGTGGGCTTCCCAGGTGGCTCAGTGGTAAAGAACCCACCTGCCATTACAGGAGACCTGAGTCCAATCCCTGGGTCAGGAAGATCCCTGAAGAAGTAAACGGCAACCCACTCCAGTATTCTTGCCTGGAGAATCCCATGGACAGAGGAGCCTGGTGGGCTACAGTCCATGGGGTTGAAAAGGAATTGGACATGACTGAGTGACTAAACAACAACAACAAGAGATACAGCTCTTAAATCTCAGTTGTGTTTCTAACGGTGTCGATTTCAGGCCAAGGCAGCAACTTGAGTGAATGAGAAAAAAAGAGAGAGATGACCACTGCAGTAGATTGGATGGTGGCCCCCCCAAAATATATGTATGTGTTCTAACCCCCAGAAACTGTGAAGGTGACCTTATTTCGAAAAGGAATCTTTATAATTAAGTTAGGATCCCAGGAGAAAATCTTCCTGGATTACCCAGAGGGCTCCTACGTACAATAACAAGTCCTTACAATACATAGAAGGCTGAGGGCCGAAGAATTGATGCTTCAGAACTGTGGTGTTGGAGAAGACTCTTGAGAGTCCCTTGAACAGCAAGAAGATCAAACCAGAGATTCCTAAAGGGAATCAACCCAATGAATATTCACTGGAAGGATGGATGCTGAAGCTGAAGCTCCAATACTTTGGCCACTTGATGTGAAGAACTGACTCCTTAGAAAAGACCCTGATGCTGGGAAAGATCGAAGGCAGGAGAAGGGACTAACAGAGGACGAGATGGTTGGATGGCATCATTTACTCAATGCACGTGAGTTTGAGCAAACCCTGGAATATGGTGAAGGACAGGGGAGCCTGGCGTGCTGCAGCCCATGGGGTCGCAAAGAGTCGGACACAACCGAGGGACTGACAATAATATGAGAAACGGAAGAGGAGACACAGGCATAGAGGAGAGCACCATGAAAAGACGGAGGCAGAGACTGGGGTGATGAAGTCACAAGCCAAGAAGCACCTGGAGCCACCAGAACCTGGAAAAGACCAGGAAGAACTTTCCCCTCTTGAGCTTTCAGATTTTAGACACACACCTGGACAGCTGTCTCCCAGGCGGCAGCCCAGTATTCTTTGTGGCATGCTTCCCTACCAAACCCACATGCCTATGGTGGGAAGAAAGTGTGTTAGTCGTTTGGTTCTGTCTGACTCTTCGTGACCCTGTAGACTGTAGCCCTCCGGGCTCCTCTGTCCAGGGGATTCTCTAGGCAAGAATACTGGAGTGGGTTGCCATTCCCTTCTCCAGGGGATCTTCCTGATCGAACCTGGGTCTCCCACACGGCAGGCAGATTCTTTACCGTCTGAGCAACCAGGGAAGCCCATGGTGGGAAGAAGGTGGGGAGCAAATACCAATATTCTTGCGACCCCAGATTGGGAGGGTGGATCCTGAGAAATAAAATATCTAGCTGCTGCTGCTGCTAAGTCACTTCAGTCATGTCTGACTCTGTGCGGCCCCAGAGACGGCAGCCCACCAGGCTCCCCTATCCCTGGGATTTTCCAAGCAAGAACACTGGAGTGGGTTGCCATTTCCTTCTCCAATGCATGAAAGTGAAAAGTGAAAGTGAAGTCACTCAGTTGTGTCCGACTCCTAGCGACCCCATGGACTGTAGCCTACCAGGCTCCTCTGTCCATGGGATTTTCCAGGCAAGAGTACTGGAGTGGGGTGCCATAGCACCAGGGCCTTAGAAGAGAAAGTCACAATTTCCTAAGATACTGGAGAAAAGGTTTAACATAACAGAGGTGATTAATGGGATCAAGAAATAATGGAATTAAAATGAGAAAAGGCATGCTTGGGCAAAGTCACGACTGTAAGAACTAAAATTAGACTGCGCAAGGATTTCTATAGGTGGATGATGGAAGACTTGTCACTCAGCACATTTAAGGCTAAATCAGTCTCCAGGAGACAAATAGGAGATGTGAGATGCATCACCCAGGCCATTATTCAAATGATTCAGAAAGAAAAAGAAAACCACTCTTTGGGACTAAAACAGTTTTCTCGTCTGAAAAAAAAATCTGCATTTGATCTTCATGGGGATGGAATTTACCTGGCAATTGCTTGCCTACTTTTTTGTATAAACCCAGATTTTGAAATGCATCTAACTTTCTCTGGAGTACCTCATCCAGGTCAGGAAAACATGCTCTGCCAGCAAGACAATCAAATCACCATAAAGACAATTTCAACAGATTCCAAGAGCTCTGGGAACCAAAGGTCTCTGTCTAGGGTGCTCTGAGAGGTGAAATGCAGGCAAGGGGAGTTTGTGGGCAGGGCCCATGGCTCCCACGCAGCCTCATCATCTTTCTCCACCCCCATCAACCACACAACAGGAGGGGTTATTCTGAGGGCCATGATACCATTGCTTGGAGGATCCCAGCCCTGTGGAGTCATCTGACCAACCTCCTGGGCCACAGTGGGCTCCCCTGTGGGAGGAGGCAGGAGGGGGAGTGACCCCTCCCCGCCCCATCCTCCCAGAATTCAGTCCCGATTGTCCTCCCCACTGAGGCTGAGCCAGGGACTGTTCTTTGCCTTCCTCAAAATCAGATTTTACCCATGCTGTGCACAAGCTCCTTTACTGGAATGGGCAATTCCCATCAGCAAGGAGTCCTCTTCCGTTCTGCTTGCTTGTCTCACATGTTTGCCTGCCAGCCCCTGCCTCCATTCTGAGCCCGCCTCCACTCACCTTCTGCCTGGATGCTCAGCTCAGCCACACTGGCGTTCTGCCTCAGGGCCTCTGAATATGCTATTCCCCTGCCAGGAAAAGTGGCCCTTGCCCATCTCTAACTCTGCAGCTCCTCCTCTGCATTCTGATCTCAGCTCAGACATCTCAAAGTGGCCTTTCAGTCTGCTTTCCAGTCAGCACATGAGGACCTTGGAAGTTGTCCGTCCTTACAAGGAAAAACTTTACAATCTGAAAATCAACAACTGTTCTGTGTCTGCCAAAAACTGAGGTCACAGGGAAAACCACTGCCCCTGAACTGCAAAGACAGAGAGAGGATAACAGAGAACCACAACTTACTGGAGCAGAAATGCCCCTGAGAACCAGTGCTGAGAGAGGAATCTCTGAGCCGTAACTGATGAGTTGCTGGAGGATCTGAGTGGATGACTCTGAGAGGGACCCAGTCTTGGGGGAACCCTCACACTTTCCTGAGTTTCAGGAGCTCCTGCAGATTTTCCTGGTGAAGATCAAAGAAAAATCCTCTCCCACTTCCAGCAGGGAGAAGGGAGAGGTAGCCACTGTGAAATACACTAGAACATTCTGTTCTTCTTAAGGCAGTCTGCCCTCAGGAGGGACTGTTTTGCCAGCACCTAACCTGCTGGGGTTTTACCAGAGCCCAGCCTACCTTGGGGAAGGGAAATACTCAACTGCAGCCCCCTCTAGCCATCCTGTCCCACCTAAAGGGGTGGGGGGGCGAGACGCACTTGTGAAGATCATACCCCAGAATCGCCAACAGGCTGACACTAGGGTAATAGAGTGCTTCCTCTCCCCACACCTTCACAAGGCATCAGCAAACGTATCACAGCCAATAGCACATCACGTCACATACCACATCACATCATATAAACATCACTCACATACCACATCATATAAACATCACGTCACATACCACATCACATCATATAAACATCACGTCACATACCACATCATATAAACATCACGTCACATACCACATCATATAAACATCACATCACATACCACATCACATCATATAAACATCACATCACATACCACATCACATCATATAAACATCACGTCACATACCACATCATATAAACATCACATCACATACCACATCACATCATATAAACATCATTCACATACCACATCATATAAACATCACGTCACATACCACATCACATCATATAAACATCACGTCACATACCACATCATATAAACATCACGTCACATACCACATCATATAAACATCACGTCACATACCACATCACATCATATAAACATCACATCACATACCACATCACATCATATAAACATCACGTCACATACCACATCATGTAAACATCACGTCACATACCACATCACATCATATAAACATCACTCACATACCACATCATATAAACATCACGTCACATACCACATCACATCATATAAACATCACGTCACATACCACATCATGTAAACATCACATCACATACCACATCACATCATATAAACATCACGTTACATACCACATCATGTAAACATCACGTCACATACCACATCACATCATATAAACATCACTCACATACCACATCATATAAACATCATGTCACATACCACATCACATCATATAAACATCACGTCACATACCACATCATATAAACATATCACATACCACATCACATCATATAAACATCACGTCACATACCACATCATATAAACATCACGTCACATACCACATCACATCATATAAACATCACATCACATACCACATCACATCATATAAACATATCACATATCACATCATATAAACATCACATCACATACCACATCACATCATATAAACATCACATCACATACCACATCACATCATATAAACATCACATCACATACCACATCACATCATATAAACATCACATCACATATCACATCAATTTCACACCACTGCTGCTAAGTCGCTTCAGTCGTGTCCGACTCTGTGCAACCCCACAGATGGCAGCCCACGAGGCTCCCCTGTCCCTGGGATTCTCCAGGCAAGAACACTGGAGTGGGTTGCCATTTCCTTCTCCAATGCATGAAAGTAAAAGTGAAGACGCTCAGTCTTATCCGACTCTTCGAGACCCCATGGACTGCAGCCTACTGGGCTCCTCCGTCCATGGGATTTTCCAGGCAAGAGTACTGGAGTGGGGTGCCATTGCCTTCTCCGTTCACACCACATATCATATCATATAAACATCACATCACATCAATATCACACCTTCCTAACTCATCAGTATACACATCGTATATAAACAGGGGATAACGATAAAGAACATCACGTCCCACACCTTATTTAAGAAGTCTCAAAGAGGCCTTTCCTGACAATACTGTCTCAAACCATACACAATCTTCTAGTCCACTAGCTCATTTCCTATTTCTTACTCCATAGCATTTAGCACTAGGTCTTGAGAAACCTATATGCAGGTCAGGAAGCAACAGAATTGGACATGGAACAACAGACTGGTTCCAAATAGGAAAAGGAGTACATCAAGGCTGTGTATGGTCACCCTGCTTATTTAATTTATATGCAGAGTACATCATGAGAAATGCTGGGGTGGAGGAAGCACAAACTAGAATCAAGATTGCCGGGAGAAATATCAATAACCTCAGATATGCAGATGACATCACCCTTATGGCAGAAAGTGAAGAGGAACTCAAAAGCCTCTTGATGAAAGTGAGAGAGTGAAAAAGTTGGCTTAAAGCTCAACATTTAGAAAACAAAGATCATGGCATCTGGCCCCATCACTTCATGGCAAATAGACGGGGAAACAGTGAAAACAGTGTCAGACTTTATTTTTCGGGGCTCCACAATCACTGCAGATGGTGACTGCAGCCATGAAATTAAAAGATGCTTACTCCTTGGAAGGAAAGTTTTGTCCAACCTAGATAGCATATTCAAAAGCAGAGACATTACTTTGCCAACAAAGGTCCATCTAGTCAAGGCTATGGTTTTCCCAGTAGTCATGTATGGATGTGAGAGTTGGACTGTGAAGAAAGCTGAGCACCGAAGAATTGATGCTTTGAACTGTGGTGTTGGAGAAGACTCTTGAGAGTCCCTTGGACTGCAAGGAGATCCAAGTAGTCCATTCTGAAGGAGATCAGCCCTGGGTGTTCATTGGAGGGAATGATGCTAAAGCTGAAACTCCAATACTTTGGCCACTTCATGCGAAGAGCTGACTCATTGGAAAAGACTCTGATGCTGGGAGGGATTGGGGGCAGGAGGAAAAGGGGACGACAGAGGATGAGATGGCTGGATGGCATCACTGACTCAATGGACTTGAGTTTGAGTGAACTCCAGGAGATGGTGATGGACAGGGAGGCCTGGCGTGCTGCGATTCATGGGGTTGCAAAGAGTCAGACACGACTGAGCGACTGAACTTAACTGAACTGAACTGAAGATCACTTAGAGTAGGAAATGGCAACTCATTTGAGTATTCTTTCCTGGAAATTTTCATGGATAGAGGAGCCTGGCAGGCTATAGTCCATGGGATCACAAAGAGTTGAACTTAACTGAGTACACACAAGATCACCCTGCTTTATATGACTGCTTGTTTGTTTGTTTCTCCACTGGAATATAAGCTCCATGACTACCCTTCTCCTCAGTGAAACTCCAGTCCTTATAACAAAGCTGGAACAGACTTAGGTGTTTAGAAAATATTTGATGAATGATTGAATAACTGAATAAATATAAGCTCATTGATATATGCCTCACTAGCGCATATATGCCTTTCTCACTCACAATGTATATTTTGATCAGTTCCTCTTCTCTGTTTTGGATATTTTTAAGATGTTTTTCATTTTTCTTGGAAATATATATATATACACACACACATATAAAATGTTTGTGGGGGTGGAGAAGGAGAGGGTGGGAGGTATGGAGAGAGTAACATGGAAACTTACATTACCATATGTAAAGTAGATAGCCAGTGGGAATTTGCTGTATGACTCAGGGAATTCAAACCAAGGCTGATAACAACCTAGAGGAGTGGGATGGGGAGGGAGGTGGGAGGGAGGTTCAAGTGGGAGCGGACATGGATAAACCTATGGCTGATTCATGCTGATGTTTGGTAGAAACCAATGCAATACTGCAAAGCAATTATCCTTCAATTAAAAATAAATTTAAAAACCCAAAATATGTGTATAGATATGTATATACCTTATGTATACACTGTACTCCAGCTCATTATGATGAACGAAAACTTTACACAGCTATACATACACATGATCTCCAAAACTGTTTTCATATTGAGAGATGTCAGTCACAGCCACTGGGCAGTCTCTATCCTATTCACAGACACGCAGAAAGAAGAATGTTAGTAGCTTGGAATAAGACTTAGCTTAGAGTAAGATTTCTGGTTATTTTCCCCATCGTATCCATAATAATATTTTTTGTCATAGTGCCACTTGCTCTTTTTTTTTTTTTTTCAGTAAAATGCAGTATACCAATTCTTGGATAGTAATATTTGTTAAGTTGGAGAATGCCTAGTTTGAACATTAGCAAAGCCTGGTTCCTTGGTGACTCAGTGGTTAAGAGTCTAGTTGCCAATATAGGAGACACAGGTTTGATCCCTGGGGCAGGAAGATCCCCTGGAGAAGGAAGTTTGAACATTAGCAAAGCCTGGTTCCTTGGTGACTCAGTGGTTAAGAGTCTAGTTGCCAATATAGGAGACACAGGTTTGATCCCTGGGGCAGGAAGATCCCCTGGAGAAGGAAATGGCAATCCACTCTAGTATCCTTGCTTGGAAAATCCCATAGACAGAGGAGCCTGGCAGGCTAGAGTCCATGGGGTCGCAAAGAGTCAAACATGACTTAGCAACTAAATATCAACAACAGTGGAGCCCCCAAGATCAGGAAGATGAGTTAGGCTGTGATGATCACATGTTCCCTTGCTGAACTGAGCAGATGGTGTATGGACATGCTCTCTGGTTATACCATCCTGCAGTATATGACACTCATCCAGGTATGCTAACTCCTCCCTACCAAGAGGGCCCCTTCATCAAAACTCACAGCTATACTTTCTCTGTCCTCTTTGTGACTCAAATACCCAGAGCATCACTGCCTCCTTCATTGACCTTTGCTCCACTAAGAAAGATCAGGAACGTAAAGAGGCCACTGTGACTCAACCACACTGTACTAGTAAGGCTGTCCATGGAGAACATCTCCATCGTGAAGACCTCAGGACACAGAGCCCTACTTCTGCAGCTGCTGGGCTTCACAAGTCAGATTTCTAAAGGGGGCACGTCCTCCAAACTCACGTGTGTATATATGTATGCGTGTGTTCAAAATCAAGACATGGGACTGCCCTGGTGGTCAAGTGGCTGAGAATCTGCCTGCCGATGCAGAGGATACAGGTTTGATCCCTGGTCCAGGAGGATTCTGCATCCTGAGGGGCAAATAAGCCCACCAGACCCTAGAGCCTGTGCTCTGCAACAAGGGAAGCCACCAGAAAGAGAAGCCCACACACAGCAACTAGAGAGCAGCCCCGGCTCACCACAGCTAGAGGAAGCCCGCGTGCAGCAACAAAGATCCAGCACAGCCAAAAAAAATAAATAGAATGCTTAAAAAAAAAAAAAAACCAAGATGTGAGACTTTTATACGTTGTCTCTCCAACTAGCAGCAACATTCTCTAATCTGGACACCATACCAGTCTCTTTACACATGTGTAATCTAGGAAGTGATTATTTTCTGCCAACTAATAGTCTACAAACCTTAACAACTAAAATAACACGAAACTCTCAGAGGTGACGACAGAGACCCCCGTGTGTCTCAGCGTTGGGGGGTTTTCTGTCTGATGTAGCAATTCTCACTTCTCTGCCCTCCTCCTTGCATGGCTTGTTTCTCATCTGCTGCTGTTAAACACAATAAGACTGCTGAGATCAGAGAAGAGTGTTCCACCATATCAGCTTTTGATGCCACTGACTTCAGCATTCTGATATTTTGGACTTGACATAATCCAGTGCTGGGGGATTCTTGAGATCAGACCTCATTAGCAAAGGGCAGGAAAGCTTCTGGTTTTTAGCTACACTGTCAGCAGATGAATGTGTGCTGAACTTCTCTTCTGAGTTGTCTCATGAGTTGCTTATTTACTGAGCACCTACTGTGTGCCAGACACCAAGCCAAGCAGGAGGAATTCTTAGATGATTAAAATTGTCTTGAAGGAATTCTCAGGCTGGGAGGAGGGACAGATACAAAACCAAACTACATGGTAGCATGGTGAATGATTTGATAAAGGGATATTCGTGGGGAATTCCCTGGTGGGCCAGTAGTTAGTTAGGACTCCAAGCTCTCACTGCTTAGGGCCCAGATTAGGGAGCTAAAATCCCACAAACCGTGTATCTTGGCCAAAACATTTAAGGAAAAAACAACAACAACAACAAAAAAACTCATGGCCAAGGGTTCAGTGAGGATACAAAAGATGGTCATTGGCCTAAACTTGAATTTCCAAGAAGGCTTCCTAACACAGATGATTCTTGAATTGAGTCTTAGAGGGTGATTGAAAATTGCAAGGTACAAAGGCATACAAGATACAAAAGAATGTTTCAGGTACAGAGAACTGTGTGGGCAAAGAATGATACCAAGACAGGAGCTGAAGACAGGAGCTTGGATTTTATTTCATAAGTGTTTTTTGCATCATGGTATGGGTTACAGTCCATAGGGTCACAGAGTCAGACGTGACTGAAGGGACTTAGCATGCACACACGTGCAGTAAATGACATCTGTGTGAAATACAGGGCTTCTCTGGTAGCTCAGCTGGTAAAGAATCTATCTGCCTGCAATGCGGGAGACCTGGGTCTGATCCCTGGGTTGGGAAGATCTCCTGGACAAGGGAATGGCTACCCACTCCAGTTTTCTGATCTGGAGAATTCCATGGCTGTATAGGGGTAAATAAGTGAGGCTGCTCACGACTAGGCCATCCTTGGAGCCAAAGAGATCAATATTTCTGCACACATGTAATACAACCCAGCATACTGGTGGTAGGAACCACTTCAAGAAATAAGGACCCACTAAAAGCTTTGAAGGAGGCTTAAGAAATAGCCAGGATTGTAGTTTAAATGGCTCACTCTGACTACAGGGGCTTCCTAGGTGATGCTAGTGGTAAAGAATCCATCTGCCAATGCAGGAGATGTAAGAGACTCAGGTTCGATCCCTGGGTTGGGAAGATCCCTTGAAGGAGGAAATAGCAACCCACTCCAGTGTTCTTGCCTGGAGAATTCCATAGACAAAGGAGTCTGGTGGGCTACAGTTCACGGGGTCACAAAAAGTTGGACACAACTCAGTAACTGAGCACACACTCTGGCTACAGTGCAGAAAGGATTTACTGAGGATCCGACCACAAGAGATTAGGCATCGTCTGATGAGGACAGGAGCTGGGTCAGTGGTCTCACAGATAAAGAGTAGGGGCCAAGTTCAAGAAACACTAAGGAAGAAAAACTGGCCTCATTCGGTGATTTACTACATGCAGGGAAGAAGGGAGAAAACTGGTCTAGCTTTCTGGTTTCTAGCCTGGATATTGAACAAACGTGTAAATGCACAAATCTACTTTGTCCAGAAGATTAAGATCTTTCCCCTTTAATCACATCACACAAAGAGAAAAAGAGGGCCTGCTTGTTTGCTTTTTTAAGACTTCTGACTTCAGACAAGCAAAGAAAACACTGAGGCCTTTTGGCATCCTCTCTTCCTTCCCCAATTCCTATCTGATTATCACAGCCAATACTCTGAAAGAGAATTTTAAAAAAAATTTTAAGAAACTTGGCTTCCTGTGTGACAGCCTGATAGTAAACTCTCTTTAGCTTGGGGCCACCTCTCCATTTGTCAGATCTTAGAATGCTGCAAGGGGCCTTCGTCAGCATAAGCAGCTTCTTTGCTTCCATTCTTCCCAAGACTTCAGGTTTCAGGATAACAATGTGGGTCTCAAATCTTCCAGATGACCTTGAGATTAATAAAGCTAGCCACTTAAGCATTGTCGATTCATCACACTGTATAGCTCTAGGGAGCACACCTCTGCTGCTGCTGCTGCTGCTGCTAAGTTGCTTCAGTCGTGTCCGACTCTGTGCGACCCCATAAACGGCAGCCCACCAGGCTCCCCTGTTCCTGGGATTCTCCAGGCGAGAACACTGGAGTGGGTTGCCATTTCCTTCTCCAATGCATAAAAGTGAAAGTGAAGTTGCTCAGTCGTGTCTGACTCTTAGCAACCCCATGGACTGCAGCCCACCAGGCTCCTCTATCCATGGGATTTTCCAGGCAAGAGTACTGGAGTGGGTGCCATTGCCTTCTCTGAGCACATCTCTGAATACTTCTAAATCAGGGTGACTTTAAACACACCAAATGGCAACATCAATGTTTTTTGGAGATGCTCAAAAGAGTTCAGAAAGCTACACTGCTACATCTACCCCAGATCCAACAGGCCCTTTTCATGTCCCTGGAAGGCTGGACCTTGAATGTTGTTTGCTCTTTAGTCACCGTGTCCAACTCTTCTGCAACCCCATGGACTATAACCCACCAGGCTTCTCTGTCCATGGGATTTCCTAGGCAAGAATACTGGAGTGGGTTGCCATTTCCTTCTCCAGGGGATCTTCCCGACCCAGGGATCAAACCTATGTCTCCTGCATTGCAGGCAGCTTCTTCATCACTGCACCACCTGGGAATACAGACCTCAAATAGTACTAGCCGATTCTGGATGCTCCAAGAACTGCAAAAACAAATTCTCCTCCTATAAACCAAACTTATGTTTCTTGAAAGTGAAAGTGAAAATTGCTCAGTTGTGTCCAGTTCTTTGCGACCCCAGGGACTATACAGTTCATGGAATTCTCCAGGCAAGAATACTGGAATGGGTAGCCTATTCCTTCTCCAGGGGATCTTCCCGACCCGGGAAGGAACCCGGGTCTCCCGCATTGCAGGCGGATTCTTTACCAGCTGAGCCACAGTGTTTCTTATGTAACAACAAATATAATGTATGGATCTTGTTTGGATCAAACAGGTAATAGGAGCCATTTTATTATGAATCAGATATTAGATGATATTCAGGCATTATAGTTAATTTGGATAGGTGTGATTATAACATGGTGAAGTGAAGTGAAAGTCGCTCAGTCGTGTCCGACTTTTTGTGACCCCATAGACTACAGTCCATGGAATTCTCCAGGCCAGAATACTGGAGTGGGCAGCCTTTCCCTTCTCAGGGGATATTCCCAACCCAGGGCTCAAACCCAGGTCTCCCGCATTGCAGGTGGATTCTTTACCAGTTGAGCCACCAGGGAAGCCTGAATTATATTAAAAATGTTTCAGTGATACATCCTGAAACACTTGTGTGACATCCAGGATTTGTGTTGAAAAACTCTACCCCTCCCAAAAAAAAATCAGGGCAGTAAATGAAGATGGGCTCATTGATCTACGGAAGATGCATAATGGAGGTATAGGGAATTACTGTATTTGTTCTCTATGTGTATGTGAGAAAATTTCCACTTTATTCTGCTTCTGCTTCAGGCATTGATCACCTATTAGATTTCTCAGCATCACATTTATGCCAACTTGCATTTATTTTAGCAAGCAAGTGGGACTGGGTGATTCTCTTCCAAATCATTAACATTGTTGCCATAATATAATAATCATAAATACCATTACTTAGTGTTTATTACATTTCAGACACTAAGTTCACCATTTTGTATACATTAACTTATCCAGTCCTCGCAATAAATCTGTGTTTAAGAGCATAAAGAGGAGCTCAGATGCTGAATTGAGACAGCTCTTCCAGGACCACCAAAAATCATGCTAAACCAACTAAAAAAATCCTCAGAAGTATTTGAGGTAGTTTTCTATGAATTGCTCTAATTTCTGTATTTTTAAAGATATACCAAAAATATTATTATAATAATGGGTAAAACATATTGAGTGCTTCCAACATAGTCTCTATTATAATAAGCACTTTGCATGTACCGTCTCACCTGATTTGCACAACAACCTATAAAGTATATAGTGGATGTTTAGTGGATAAAGTGCACTGGGGTCCCAACCAAATGCTCCCCTGCCTCCTCGTCTGTCAGAGCTCCTGCCATCAAGAGGGGAAATGCATTTCCATCCCTTGAATGTGGGCTGGTCTTGTGACTTGCTCCCACCTACAGAACGTGGTCAGTAGAAGTAAGGGTGGGCCAGTTCCAAGCCTAGATTTCGAGAGGCCTTGCTTTCTCTCTGTCGGGCCTCTGCTGTGAGACGATGCTTGGGGTAGTCTGCTGGCGGATGAGAGACCACGTGCCGAAGAGACAAAGGGTTGGAACTGACAGATCATCCCTGGAAGCAGAGCCACCTAACAATCTGCCAGCCAAGCAAGGTGTGTGGGTGAGCTGAGCTACAACCAGAACTGCCCGGCTGAAACCAGCCTAACCAAAGAAGTGGTTCAGCAGCTACAAAATTTTGGAATGGGTTTATGATACAACAAGAGTTATCTGATACAGCAGGTGTCATGATTTTCTCTAGAAGAAACCATGACACAGAAAGGTTAAGCGGCTTGCTCAAAGTCACACTGTAAGTGGGGGAGCTGAGATAGACACCCAGCAGTCTGACTCTGAAGCCCATGCTGCTGGTGCCCAGCTGTTCAGAGTAAAGACGAAGGGGAGAGGTTGCTGGGCTTTGACTCCCCGTGGCCCCTCGCGACCCAGGAAGATTCATTACAAACACCTGGCAACACAGGCATCTCCACCTTCTCTTATTACTTTGAGTACAACCTTCCTAGAACTCTGCCTGCCTTTCCCAGAAAAAGGAACCTCTCCTCTCTGGATGTAACCGCCAAGAGACGAGGCAGGCATTTGATTAAATTATGTTGGATTCTGAAAGAGCCCAGTGGGGTCCCTGAGAAGCAGTGATGTGTTAACTGAAGTCAGAATATTCAGAAGAATATAAACTCGCTTCCACACTTAAGCCAGAGACCCATAGTGAAGTTTTATTGTATCCTAAAGACTGTGGGAAGCCAGCGATGAATTTTAAATGAGGAAACAGCATTCTCATATATAAGAAAATCAGTCTGGTTGCAACAGGAAGAACGGACTGAAAGTAACCTTGGCAATAGAGAGATAAACTCAGAGTTGGAGCAGTCACCCAGGGGGCGACGTGGCCAGGACTGGGATTACACCCATGGGAACAGAGAGAAGCAGGATTCAAGGGCTATATAGGAGAGAATACTCATAGGGCCTGGTGACTAGCTGAATGAGTGACGGAAAGGGGAAAACCGAGGACGACCCAACCACAGGTCCATGAAAAGTGACTGGCAACCAGGAACTTCTACTCCCCTCATAGTGTTCTTGAGTGACAACTGACCAATTTCTGAAAAGGGACTAGGACTCAGTGTTTCCATGGTGCATGGACTTCTGAGGGGGCGCTCTGAATCACCCTATTTGTAAAGAATAAAGACACACTTAGAGAGAGAAAATGTCAGAATTAAACAGCCACTTGTCTTGACAGCATCAAAAATAATTTGTCACCTGCTCCTAACTTTGTTCTCAGTTACAAAGGCCATTGTTTGAGTGAACAAAGAGGGTAAGGAATCTGGAAAGAACTGTTTACGCAGAGACACTGGTAAGAGGTCAAGCTGGAGAGGACTTGCATGTGAATCAGGAGGGCAGGGGACTTCCCTAGTGGGGAGTGGGTCCAATTCCTGGTGAGAGAATGGAGATCCCACATGCAGCATGGCCAAAAAAATAAATAAAATTTAAAAAAAAATGAAGAGGGCGGTGGGCAGCTCCAAGCACACACATTCTGTCTGCTGCAAACATCTCAGGGGCTCAAAATTATGACCAGAAAGAATGTAGTTTCCAGTAGCTGCTCTTGGCATATCTAGTATATTCTAAAACTGACTGGTTTCTCAGTAGAAGCCATTTCCCATCTGATAAACCAGAAATTCAACTCAGAGGACGATACATGGATGGTTATTAGTAAGGGCCTCCAACTTCCTCCATCCGACACCATGTCCCAATGCACCCAGCTCCCAGGGCTCCCCAGACTGCCCAACCTACCTCCTGCAAGCATTCCTGACAGGCAGGTGGAAGTCACGCCATTTTAGGACAAGTCCTTAGAAAAGGGAAGTGTTTAAGAACCAAATCTACACATACAAAGGACTACCAGATTTTCTCCAGAATTGCAGATTCTGATTCCTACTGTCGACACTGCAAAACTCATTCTTACATACAGATTTTCCTACTGGGGAAGAAAAAAAAAAGTCATTCTAATTCTTTAGTTTCCACTAAATTAATAGTTTTAGGTTATGAGTGTTCCCTGTTTGACCTGACTTTCAACTAACAAGCACGAAATAGGCTGATGGCCAGAACTCAGGCAATTCTATAGGAGGATTCTAGGTGATTCCAGTCACCAAGGGTACCAGCCAGCCAAGCCAGGGGCCACATGGGAGATGCAAGGAAAGCTGGAATGCTTAGCTCTCTAAAGGCAAGCCCGGAAAGTGAAAGCGAAGTCGCTCAGTCGTGCCCGACTCTTTGCGACCCCATGGACTGTAGCCAACCAGGCTCCTTCGTCATGGGATTTTCCAGGCAAGCATCCTGGAGTGGGTTGCCATTCCTTCTCCAGGGGAATCTTTCCAACCCAGGAATCGAACCTGTGTCTCCTGAATTGTAGACAGACGCTTTACCATCTGAGCCACCAGGGAGGGTTGAAACCAACACTTGACCTTCAAAGAGAAACCAGCCTTGGCTATTTGAGAAAGGGCTTCGAGTTGGACCAGAAGGCAGATACAGGAAGAGTTGAAAAAGGAGCAAAGATGCTTAAAGGAAGCTCTCCATGAAGAATGAAATTTCACTCTGTTCTCCAAGAGCTTAGCAGCCACTGGATGTTAGTTAATCTGTGACAGATTGCGCTATACAATGGAACATGGTTTTGAAGTGAATCTCCCCCACTCCATAAAAATGATATTTTATGGTTCATCTTGCTAATTTTTCACCCATTTAGATTCTGCATGACAGAGAAAGTTGACAGTGTTAAATAGTATTACGTCCTCTGAGCTCCCTCAGCTTGCTACTTACTGACTGCCGTTAGGTAGCTGAATCCAAGTTAAATGTTTATAACGCAAACATGGTGAGAGTGTGTCATCCAGTTGTCTAGAATTGCAGAAATCAATTCGGTTTCATCAAAAAACAAAAATGAAAAAATCCCTACGCCCTGGGGTTAGAACACTGACTTAAAGTCCAGTATTTTATGACGCCCAGCATGATGCATTTACCAAATTCAAGAGGAAAAAATTGCAAAGGCCCAGAGGCCCATCAGCAACAACTTCCTGTTTATCAGATTTTGGTGGCAAGAGGGGAATGAATGACCCGGCCTCTGAGTGCCCAGCAGTCACCCTCCAGCCTTGTGTAGGGGTTGGACATGTTGTCACCACCTGGAGAGAGAAAATACTCTGTTCTCCCTCATTTGGAATTTCTGATGAAGCTATTTTGGATAAGACTCAAATCCCTAAATCTGGAAAACAGGCACCCAAACCATTTTTCAACTTCATTTTTGGAGACCAGGTTTACTTAGCAATGTGATCTAACAGGAGTTTGAGATCCACTGTCTTTAGGTCTGTGTTGAAGTCCTAGTTTGGCTCTTCCTGGCTAAACTCTGGCAAATCACATAGTGTGTTTGTTTCAGAGCTGCAGGAAGAACGATAAATGCCTATTGTGGAGCCCTATACCAAGGTCACAGGACAGACCAAGCCCCATAGCAACTGTTGCCCTGAGCCTCCAGACCTAAACTGGCCAGTTTCCGGATCCCATATTAGGTAAAAGAAATACCCATCCTATTATCCATGCTATAGCATCCTAACCAATCACCTAATGCCACCATTCCAGTAGGAAATTCTCTGTCTTGAGGCTATAAAAATTGGGTACTAGCTTGCAAAGGGTTCAGCTCTCCCTTGAGCCGGCCTGCTGTTCAGTGTCTCCCACTCTAATAAACTTCATTTTCCTCCCATTCTGCCTCATGTCTGGAAATTCTTTTCCAAACTGCGTATGGACCACGACACCTACCTTACGGGTGCCGCGAAGGATACAGGGGTCACAGCAAGTGAAAAGTGATGGGCGAGGAGCTCTGCGGGAACGGGCTGCCACCTCCGGCTCACCTTCTGGAATCTGCTCAAAGCTCAGAAATTGAGCCAGTGTGAATGAAAGATCAGGATTTAGGACGCTGCCATCTCGAGCTCACGACGGTCATTGGTTTTCCGTCAGCAGAGTGGGTAAACTCCTCTCCATCACATAAGCCTGCTCACCTACAGCCACGACTAGGAAATGAGCATTCTACCGAGAATCAGGCAGCGTTGCCCACCTTACCACGGTGATTCCTCAACCACGCTGCATACTGGATCCACCTGGAGAGCTTTTAACCCTCACAAAGTCCAGGCCTACCCAAGACCACTTAAGATAGAACGTCTGCAGGTGATGTCGAGGCATCAGTATTTTTTCAAAGAATGCCCCCAGGTGAGACTACCATACAGAAGAGTTTGGGAACCTCTTTCTGGCTTCCCCTGTGGTCCCCCGGAGGCCACCTTTCAGCCTCTTGGTTCTAAAGTTTGTCCAATTTCACAACGGGAGTCAGAGTCCAGGACACCGAGCTTGAGTCTCTGTGCCTCCCTCCAGGCAGCCGGCTAACCAGACCCCTCGCCTTACATCCAACTGGGAGGCGGGACCTGCAAGTGAGCTGAGGGCACCTGGGGGCAGGGAGGTGAGCACAGCGCAGCCCTTCCCAAACTAGGTGATCGGATCGGCAGGGTCACAGAGAGATCTCAATGTCAGATACAATTGGCCAGTTCTGGGTCCACTGAAGATAAGCAGGTGTTTTCATTGCAGGACCTCTCAGACCCTTTCAGTTGGCGTGTGACTATGAGTCTGCCCAAGAGGACTGTCTCCCCCGATCATGGAAACCTTCATTTTCTCAGAGCATTTCAAGAGCTGCTGTTTCAAGGAAGATACTCTGAGAACCTAGAGCAATGTTGGGCGTAGGGCTGGGGTTCTGTGCCCTGGGGGACATTTGACAATGACTGGAAATGGTTGTCACAGCTGGGGGTCAGGTGGCTATTACTGGCATCTAGTGGGTCAAGGCCAGGGCTGCTGCTAAATGCCCTATAATACACAGGGCAGCCCTAGACAAGGAGTTATCCAGCCCACTGTTGCCAGCATCCCAGCTGAAAAGTCCTAGCCTTGAGCCCCACAGCCCATCCCCTACTCTATGGCCTCATCAATGCTAGGTGATGAGAGAGCAAGAAAGACAGGAGAAAGAGGAGGGAAACAAAGAAGGAAAAAGGGAGGAAACAGAGGAGAAAAACAGATGATAAAGGAGGCTGAGGAAGGAGGAGACAGGAAGAAAAAAAGAAAAAGCATCTAGATTCATAATTGCCAAAACTTGGAGGTAGCCAAGAAGTCTTTCAGTGGGTGAATGGATGAACATACTGCGGTACATTCAGACAACAGAACAGCATTCAGCATTAAAAAGAAATGAGCGATCAAGCCATGAAAAGACACGGAGGAGCCTTAAACGCCTGCTGCTGAAGAGCCTGCCTACTGTACGATTCCAACTATATGACATTCTGGAAAAGCAAAACCGTGGGGAGCAGTAAAAAGATCAGTGGTTGCCAGGGGTGAGAGGTAGGGAAAGATGAATGAGCAGAGCACAAAGGAGTTGTAAGGCCGTGAATATGCTGTGTATTCATGGTGGATGCATGTCATTACACGCTTTACCCAAACCATAGAATGTACGACACCCAGCGTGAACCCCAATGTAAGCCATGGCTCTGGGTGATAGGCATGGGTCAATGGAGCTTTATCAATTGTAACCAGAGTACCCTCTGGGGGAGGGGAGGGGAGGGTGATAGTCCGGGAGGCTGTGGCGGGTGTGCAGGAGGGGATGTATGGGAATTCTCTGTACTTTGTGCTTCATTTTGCTGTGACCCTGTTCTGTGCTCACTCACTCAGGTCCAACTCTTTGTGACCCCATGGACTACAGCCCACCAGGCTCCTCTGTCTATGGGATTCTGCAGGCAAGAATACTAGAGTGGGTAGCTGTTCCCTTCTCCAGGGGATCCTCCTGACCCAGGGAACGAACCAGGGTTTCCTGCACTGCAGGCAGATTCTTTACCAGCTGAGCTACCAGGGAACCTGCAAGTGCTCAAAACAGGGGGAAAAAAAAAAAAAAAAAAACACATAAAAACCACAAAAGAATGTAGAGCAGCCCATGTGGTTAGGCCCCAGCCTCCTCAGGTCTTTATTACTTCTCTGAATTGACCAGGCCGCTCATTCTGCTCTTGCACTGGGCACCAGCTGGTAGGGGCAGGCCAGGCGCCCATGGGGAAGGTGGGCGTTATGTGGTGGGGGCGCCCCAGCCCGGTGCCTCTGTGCGCCTGGGGAGGGGGGAGCCTCAGACCCTGCTGGGCTTCTTGGGGTCCTTGCTTTTGGCCGGCATGAAGGCGTACAGCTCCTCGATGAGCATCTCCATCCGGGCGGTGACCTCGGTCACCGTGTCGATGACCAGCTTCTGCTGCAGCTTCAGCTTGTTGTTCTCCCACAGCGCCTTGTTCTCCTCCTGGAAGAGCCTGTGTTCCTCGCGCAGCGCATGCAGGGCCCGGTTCTCCTCCTGCAGGAGCCGGTTCTCATCGCGGAGGACCTGCAGGCTCTGGTTCTCCTCCCGCAGGGCCTGCAGCGCCTGGTTCATCTCCCGCAGCAGCTCCAGGGACTGGCTGCCGTCGGGGAGGCCCGGGCCCCCCTTGCCCACCTCCTCCCCGGGCTGCGCGGACAGGGTGCTCACCATCTCCCGCAGGGCCCGGAGGGTCTTGGAGTCGTCCGGCGGGGCCGGGAGGCCCTTGGGCTCCTCGAAGGGGGAGGGGAGACCGGGGCCCGGGTCCGGCAGCAGCCCGTGGGGTTCCTCGTGGGGCGAGGAGATGGGCTTGATCTCCTCGGTCGAGGCGGCCTTCTCTTCGGGCTGGGCCCAGTAGGCCTTCCTCTGCTCCAGCAGCTGCTGCAGGGCCCGGTTCTCCTCGCGGAGGAGCTGCAGGGTGCTGTTCTCCCGGCCGCGGTGCGCCTGCAGCGCCGTCTCCTTCTTCATCGCCTCCAGGGACGAGGCGTTGTCTTTGTGCAGCAGCGGCGAAGAGGCCCGGCTGTCGTCGCGGCCCAGCGCGGCCTGGTGCTCCTCCCAGAAGACCTGCAGGATCTTGTTCTCCTTGCGGAGCATGCGGTTCTCCTCGCGCAGCGCCCTGTTCTCCTCGCGCAGAGTCTTGTTCTCCTGCAGCAGGCACTCCTTGGCCAGCCTCTTGTGGTGCAGCTTGTGGTGGAAGGAAGAGGACGGGGAGAAGTAGGGCGACTGCAGCCGGCAGTTCTCGCTGACCCAGCGCCCGTCCTGGAAGACAAACATCTCGTCGCTGAGCTGCACCCGCGGCGGGTTGTAATCCAGCTCCAGGTCCGCCTGCGACGTGGGGCGCTCCATGGGGTCCAGGGGCACCGACGAGAAGCGGTTGAGTGGGTAGGAGTGCTGGCTGACCACCCGACGGCTCAGCCTGGGCAGGGCGGCCTGCCGGGCACAGCGAGGGGTGGGGTACAAGTTGTGGAGCCTCAGGAAGGGCTCGGCTGTGCCCCTCTGCAGGAAAGAACAGGGAAGCCCAGGGTTAGCAAAGAGAGGCTGACTGCACCCGAGGCCGGCTGGCCACGTAAGAGGCCCGAGACCCCACAAGAAACCCCGTCTGGGAGTCTGGACCAGCCACCGTGGGTGCTTTTGCACTTGGCCCCGTTATTCGCGGAGGCTCTATTCTATGGTGGTGGTTTAGTCGCTCAGTCGCTGACTCTTGTGACCCCGTGGACTACAGCCTGCCAGGCTCTTCTGTCCATGGGACTCTGCAGGCAAGAATACTGGAGTGGGTTGCCATTCCCTTCTCCAGCTTCTATTCTATAATGTCCTAGCAAATACAGAATTAGCTAATACTGAACCAGGACTCAGGGGAGACACACAGCATTAGGTCCTGCCAACCTCCAGCGGGCCACATTTTCCTCAACTGATCAATAGGGAACTTTTTATTCTGTTGAAAGACACCTTATTTAAAATGCATTTTGATTCATTAACCTTGAACTTGGGGCCAACAGCACTGTAACTCATGCGGGAAGGAAGCTTACCTAACACAGGTGTTTTCTCCATAAGGGATATCACTGCCTTCTCGTGCTAAACTACCGCACAATTGCACTCATCTCACATGCTAGTAAAGTAATGCTCAAAATTCTCCAAGCCAGGTTTCAGCAATACGTGAACCGTGAACTTCCTAATGTTCAAGCTGGTTTTAGAAAAGGCAGAGGAACCAGAGATCAAATTGCCAACATCCGCTGGATCATCAAAAAAGCAAGAGAGTCCCAGAAAAACATCTATTTCTGCTTTATTGACTATGCCAAAGCCTTTGACTGTGTGGATCACAATAAACTGGAAAATTCTGAAAGAGATGGAAATACCAGACCACCTGACCTGCCTCTTCAGAAATTTGTATGCAGGTCAGGAAGCAACAGTTAGAACTGGACATGGAACAACAGACTGCTTCCAAATAGGAAAAGGAGTACGTCAAGGCTGTATATTGTCACCCTGCTTATTTAACTTATATGCAGAGTACATCATGAGAAACGCTGGACTGGAAGAAACACAAGCTGGAATCAAGATTGCCGGGAGAAATATCAATAACCTCAGATATGCAGATGACACCACCTTTATGGCAGAAAGTGAAGAGGAACTCAAAAGCCTCTTGATGAAAGTGAAAGTGGAGAGTGAAAAAGTTGGCTTAAAGCTCAACATTCAGAAAACGAAGGTCATGGCATCCGGTCCCACCACTTCATGGGAAATAGATAGGGAAACAGTGGAAACAGTGTCAGATTTTATTTTGGGGGGCTCCACAATCACTGCAGATGGTGACTGCAGCCATGAAATTAAAAGACACTTGAAGGAAAGTTATGTCCAACCTAGATAGCATATTCAAAAGCAGAGACATTACTTTGCCAACAAAGGTTCATCTAGTCAAAGCTATGGTTTTTCCTGTGGTCATGTATGGATGTGAGAGTTGGACTGTGAAGAAGGCTGAGTGCCAAAGAATTGATGCTTTTGAACTGTGGTGTTGGAGAAGACTCTTGAGAGTCCCTTGGACTGCAAGGAGATCCAACCAGTCCATTCTGAAGGAGATCAGCCCTGGGATTTCTTTGGAAGGAATGATACTAAAGCTGGAACTCCAGTACTTTGGCCACCTCATGCAAAGAGTTGACTCATTGGAAAAGACTCTGATGCTGGGAGGGATTGGGGGCAGGGGGAGAAGGGGATGACAGAGGATGAGATGGCTGGATGGCATCACTGACTCGATGGATGTGAGTCTGGGTGAAGTCTGGGAGTTGGTGATGGACAAGGAGGCCTGGCGTGCTGCAATTCATGGGGTTGCAAAGAGTCAGACACGACTGAGCGACTGAACTGAACTGAACTGAAGACAGCACTTCAGCAGTATGCTTGAGGGCCATTTTAGAAAGTGAGATCACCAACAAAGAGTACAAGAGTGTGAAAACAGTGACACGAAACAAACTGTGGAAAGGACACTGTTTTATAGTCAGAGCTGAAACAAGAAGACGCCTAAAATGGAAACGTGTGCATCAGGTAACTCAAATCATTCACCCTTCTGTGAGTGTCCATAGTAAACCACAAAAGTGCCACAGTGTTGATTTGGAGGTTGCAAACTAATTTCAATGAAAAAAATTTAGGCAGATTCACAAACATGGAATCTGTGAATAAGAAGAATCAACAATATAGCATGGAGGTTTTAAAGGCATTAATGTTGGGAGTCAACCACCTCTGAGTCCTGACCCGGTTATCTGATCAGTTACAAGAATATGGACAAGTTCTGTGAGTTACCATGCTTTCAAACTGGAGCAACTGCACCTACTGCCTTGCTGCAAAGAAATACTTCAGAATTAAGAGATAATGTATGAAAGCACTAAGCTGGGGCTCTCACACACTTCTGTCATCCTGCAGAAGAATAAACATCATCCTCCTGCTACCCCAGGTGGACCCACAACTGGCATCACCCTAACAGTCACTCAAGTTATCCAAGACGGCAGTGCCGTTGCTAAGTCCCACCTTCTCCCTGGCCCTATTCGGGCTCATCCTTCACTCTTCCCTACCCCTGAGTTTGTCCTGATAGCAGCTCCTTAAATACCGACACACACAGTGCTAGGCTCAAAACAGAGTCCTGCTGATAATTTTGGAAAGGAAAGGCACCGCCACAGTCGTGTCACTAACCACGGGAGCTGAACGTGTGGTAGTGAAGACATCAAAGGAGGCCAAGGGATTCCTAAGGGGGAATTCATGAGGGTGGCCGTGCACCTCGAAACCACCCCATAAAAAGAGGATCAGAGTCACAGAGCTTACCTCCGACAAGCCAGGAGCGGTCGCACCTTTCAATACAGAGTCATCTCAGTGTGTTTTAAATGCAGATTTTGGAGCCTCTGCTTACAAGACTGATTCCATCTGGTTTTCTAACCAGCTCCCTTGGGCAATTCTGGCTTCCAGTGGTCAGAACTGCTCTGAGGGTTGCAGTGTTCATCACTCAGTTGAGGCCAACTCTTTGCAACCCCATAGACTGTAGCCCACCAGGCTCCTCTGTCCATGGAATTCTCTGAGGGTTATACCAGGGCTAAACTAGGCCCAGAGGTCAAGACAGGGATCACACAGATGCTTATCCTAGTTCTCTTGCTGATAGCATGAAACTAGAGAACTCGTTCACCTTCTCTGAGACCCAGATTTTCACTAGTACAAAAGAGAGTCAGACTCTGTGATCTTAAAAGCACCTTCCAACATTGAAAGTCAGCAAATGGTACCTGTAAAATGGAAATAATACCATGTGCCCTGCTTAGTTCACAGCACTGTTATGAGGACTGAAAAGAGATAATGAATGCAAAAGTGTTTTTAAAACTGCCAGGTGCCATAGAAATGTAAGGTATTGTTATCGAGAAAAGGAGATTTCACTAATGGGGGAATTCTGAGATGATTCATAAAGCAATGAACAGGGATGCCTCCTGGAGAAGAGGTAACAATTGCAGCAATGAATTTAAATAAAAATAAGATCACGGGAGCTGCTTCTAAATACACCAAAAGCATTTCATCCAAGTACATCGCAATGCTCTCCAAATATTAATTTCTCATTTCTTAGGTTATTTTCACAATTTTACAAATAGATAAGATAGAAAACAAGTCAGGTTATTTGCATTATATATATTGATATATATATATATATATAAGTATATAGAGAGATATATAATTTGTACAGTGTATAAAGTTGTATAAAATTCTTTAAGACCTAAAGAGCTAGATAAATAGAAGGCACAGTTCTATGCTATTAACTTTGCAATAAGCACATGTCATTAACTTTGTAAGGATGTGCTTAATCTTCCAGAGAGCAAGGGTGCAGGGACATTCTATGATCAGCACATTATTTACTTTAATAAATCCAGCTTCAGTAGTTTTCATCTTTCTCAACTGGAGAAGCACCCTGGCTCTTGGGGCTGAACCTGTGATCTGCATGAATCCCACTGTGAAGAGCCCAGACCATTTCTTGTAAATTGAAGGTGCCTTGATCCCAGAGTGAATAAGGAGTCAGAGGTCATCTTCATCCTCAAAGGGTGAGGCAATAGAGGGCTCCATCTCAGCAGTAACATCCTGCTCTCGAGGATGTTATTATGGAAAATGTAGTTTTAGTCAATGATTTATATTTCCATCATGAGAAGGAAAGGGAAGTTTTGTGCTAGACCCTGGGCTGAGTGATCCATCCACTGAATTCCTTTAATCCTCACAACACTGATTTAATAAGGTGTTACTATTATTCCCGTTTTACAGATGGATAGACTGAAACTCAGAGAAGTTAAATAACCAGCACAAGTTCCACTTACTCAGTCACAAATCCAGTTCTGGCTCCCTGAACTTATTTATGTGAAGCACACATATGGGAAATCTCCATGAATTTAGCAAAGGGCTTTCAGTACTTGGGGACTTTTTATTATGGAAAATTTCAAATGTACACAAAAAGAGAGAGGATAGTCTAGTACATCTCCATGTATCCATCGCCCAGCTTCAGCAGTTATCAACTCAAGGTCACACTTGTTTCATCTGTAACATCATCCAATTTCAGAACCACTCTTCTGCCACTGGGTTATTTCAAAGCATAGACATGGTGTTGTTTTATCCATAAATAAGTCAATGTGCATTTTTTAAACAAAACCAAATACCATTATCTTCCCTTTAAAATTTAACAGTGATCCTTTAATGTCAACAAATACTGATTCAAATTTTCCCAACTGTCTCATTTCTTTTTTACAATTGACTTTTATCAGAAAGACACTCTTTTTGATCCAACTGAACAACCAAAGAGAAATCACTGGTGCTTTATACCTATTCACAGTATCCTTTATGACCTTAAAATTATCCACTTAGTCAGCTGCCTGCATTTTATATCCACATCCTGAACTGGATAGCTGAGGGATTTCCAACTATCCCCTCAACATAAAGGCACTAAGTAGAAAGCTTAACACAGGGGTGGCAGATCCCTAGTAGTGGACAGTCTGGGTATTTGGGCCCTTGTCCTTATGCACGCCATTGTGTGGCCTCAGTCACATCCTCTCACGCTCTGACCTTGGTCTTCACTTCTGTGTGATGGAAAGGTCAGTGGCATTATCTCTAAACACCCTCTTGTCTAACTTTCTCTGGTGCAAGGGATTTAAGTTTGTAAACTGGCATTGCCGTGACCCCAGCAGTCCTCTTTTATCAACCTGGCTTACATCGAGTCCCCTTCCTTACGTGACCAACACTTCCCAAGCAGACCCTGTACTGTCTGTTTCATGCCTGGTAACCTAATCCAGAAAACACTGATGGACTAATAGTTCTTTACCTTCTTAACCAAGAGAACAAACCCTCCTCATATAACTAAGTCTTTCTATTCTTCCTCTTCTCCCACACAGGACCCAGAAGGTGGCCAAGTCTAGCATAGTTTCATGGCCTAGTTTCTTAGATAAAACACTTATTTAAAAAATGTGATAGTCATGCATTTATTTTAATGGGTATTAGGAAAATATACCTATTTTAATCAAACCCACAATCCTATGGATAGGATTAGGATGAGCCAAAATAGAGCAACTCCTCTTCTCTTTCTGAAAATGAGAGGATGTAAAGAAAAAAAACAAATATACAGGCATTTCAGATATACCAAGAATCATGCTTAAACTCTGGGAAGATGCTGAACCAAGACAATTCCCATATTTCCCTGATTCCAATCAGACCTAACTGGACCTAGGCCGCAGAGGAAAGCTGTTTCTTGGCCTGGTGCAAACTCCTCACCCTAATCAATTCCTACTTTAAACATTCTTGCACCAAATCTTCCTCCACATTTATGTCAATGAATCAACTAACACTAATTGGGCATTTGTTCTCAGACCTGCCCTCAGGGAACTTCCAGTCAATTTGAAAATCAATGCATTAGCACCAACTATTTCTTGGTGTAAAACCTTTAATTCTGATAGGAAAGTACGGGGCACAGAGGACTCGACGTCATGAAACTAAAGAGAGTCTCGGCTCTGTGCTGTAAGTTCATGGCCTTTACAAAAGCACTTGACTTCTCTGCCTCAGTTTCCGTATCTAGAAAATGTGGGCGCTAGCGTGATTCAGAGACACCCTCTATGTTTGTGCAAGCTGTACAATGTCCAACTCTAGAGAATGCCAGTCACAACTGGTGTTGCAGTGCAGAACCTGTGCAACCATCCACAGACATTTGACTAACATCTGCCCTGTTTGTTTCAGAGGTTTTGTTGAGCTCAAAAATAAAAGGAGAATATGTGACATCTTCTTTGTTTATAGGGAGCTTCAGACATGCAAGAATGGTGACTGTGCATTCAGAAGAGAAGATGCTTAGCATTTCCTTCAATTGTATAGAACAAAGTAAAGGGAGTAACACGGAATGACTACCATGTGATGATATGCTAACTGATTTCCATATTTATACGTAACATCTTACTGAAAAGAGCTACCATGGGTCTACTGAAGCTCACACAGCCAGCAAAGATTTATAACCAGGATATCTGACTCCAAACTGCATGCTCACTCTAGCTCTTCACAACGCTCCGATATTTTATTCTGCACGTATTATGTTTTCATTACTTTGCAGTGGCTTTAATACGTCCTGTCCCATCTTATCCCCAGATGAATAAACTGTCATTCTCTTAGCACAGTCACCTGCCCCTTACTCTTTTGACATCCCTAGTTCTGGAAATCAGACCAACACGTTTCACACACAGTGGCGGTATAATGAGTCCTTGCCAATGCACTCATCAACCAAAGCTCACTGAAGGGTGAGGAGGAGATATTAGGTTGACTACACAACACTGTCGGAGAAGGCAGTGGCACCCCACTCCAGTACTCTCGCCTGGAAACTCCCATGGATGGAGGAGCCTGGTGGGCTGCAGTCCATGGGGTCGAGAAGAGTCGGACGCGACTTCACTTTCACTTTCATGCATTGGAGAAGGAAAGGGCAACCCACTCCAGTGTTCTTGCCTGGAGAATCCCAGGGACAGGGAAGCCTGGTGGGCTGCCATCCATGGGGTCGCACAGAGTCGGACACGACTGAATCGACTTAGCAGCAGCACACAGCACTGTTACATCATACTATTTTGGGCCCTCCAAAGTGGTGATCTCGTTTGCCTTAATATTTTTAGTCTATTTGGTAAAGCCATATCCACATTTCAATTCACATTTTAAATTGCAGAGCAGTTGCATCACAGGGCTTCCACCCACACCCACCTACATAGCCCTTAAAAGAAGCTGCCCTCTGTGCACAAGCTTGCTGGTTGTCCATGTCACCATCTTGAACCTATAATCCAATGAGGGTAGAGGCCTCAAATTCCCAATAGCTTTGGGTTTAAAAGTCCCACTTTGGCTGCTCCTGTGAAAGTCATTTAGCTTCTCTGAAAGTGACCTCAGTGTAGCTGCTCTGTCTACTGCCAGGGGTTACTGTGAGAGGCCAAGAAAGTGGTTACTAAGGTGTCATCAAGACCAAACAGAGGGCCAGTTCTCCTGGTAAAGCTTAACCATTCCTGGCCTAAAACACTAGAGCAAATCCTAACCGTCTTTCTTTATGAAAGAACTTGACAAAAAGTGAGCGTCTGCAAGCTCTCAAGATACTTGAGGTACCAAATCCCAGACCCCCTTAGCTGACGTCTGAAGCCAGCTCCTCAGTAGGTCTCCTCAACCAGTGGTATCACAGGCTTGGTTTCATGGGCCAAACTAATCTGCCCTTGGGGTCACTGAGCCCTAAACCAGAGGTCTGGGCCAATTAAAAGCCCCTGGAACACCCCTCAAAGTTCTCCTCAACCTCGGAGGTGGGGTCTCCAGCAGCATGACCCAAACCCCCAGCACAGCCTGGCCCGGTTTCCAAGAAAGAAAAGACAGTTTCTTCCTTGACATGTAGGACATGCCCTCGTAGGTGGGAGAGGAGAAGCAGGGGGCTTCTTCATGGAAGAACGGGATACAGGAAGGAAGCAGAAGGGGAGACGAGTGGCCGTGGGGCTCATCACACCTTCCATCGGGTCACCTTTGTTAGGAAGGTGACCCACAGACGCTGCCCTCCGGAGCAAAGTGCTCCCGGCTGTGACCTAAGGAAGGTGCATCAGTGCTAAGGTTGCAGGAAGGGCCCTGGGTACCGAGAGCTCCCGCTCAGATGCCTGAATCCCGCCTGTGGTTGAGCTCCATCCTTAGCATCAGGCCTGGGCTTCCCTGGTGGCTCAGACGGTAAAGAATCTGCCGCAATGCAGGAGACCCGGGTTCCATCCCTGAGTCGGGAAGATCCCCTGGAGAAGGGAATGGCAACCCACTCCAGTAGTCTTGCCCGGACAATCCCGTAGACAGAGGAGCCTGGTGTGCTAAGGTCCGTGGGGTTGCTGCTGCTGCAGCTGCTACTAAGTCGCTTCAGTCGTGTCCGACTCTGTGCGACCCCATTGACGGGCAGCCCACCAGGCTCCTCTGTCCCTGGGATTCTCCAGGCAAGAACACTGGAGTGGATTGCCATTTCCTTCTCCAATGCACGAAAGTGAAAAGTGAAAGTGAAGTCGCTGAGTCGTGTCCGACTCTTAGCAACCCCATGGACTGCAGCCTACCAGGCTCCTCTGTCCATGGGAGTTTCCAGGCAAGAGTATTGGAGTGGGGTGCCATTGCCTTCTCCGAAGGTCCATGGGGTTGCCGAGTAGCAAACATGACTGAGCGACTAACACTTTCATTTTTCACTCTTTATCCTTCTCCCCAGCATCCCTTTTTAAAATACATGTGGTCCTGGAAGGAAAATGTATGAAATCACCAACTACATGCTCCGGTCAGATCACCAGCCTCGTGTGTGGCAAATGGAGACCACATAGGAGGGATGGCGGCTGGAAATGGGGGTAGGGCTAAGGGCAGAGGGGAGGTGATGAGACCAAAGCGTATTTCTGAATGTAAGGGGTGTCTAAGGAACAGGACCTTCGGGGATGGAGCTTTCGAGGTTGCTGGCCTCCCATCTGAAGAGTTGGGAACAGAACTGGACACTACTCGCCAGTTTAGTTGCCAGGCACTGAGATTCTCTGCACTTACAGAGAAGTATGGTCACCACAGACCAGAAGAGATGTCCGAATGCCCTCAGCAGACTCCAAGTCTGTTGACCAGGTTTTTTTAAAGCCCTGCTTTTGCCAGCATTACTGAGGGTTATGGTCAGAGAACATTCAGCCCCCTGGGGTTATGTTTCAAGCCTGGGGAAGCTGAGACCCAGAATATGCTGGAAGGAAAGGCAGCTGCTGCTGCTGCTGCTAAGTGGCTTCAGTCGTGTCCGACTCCATGTGACCCCATAGATGGCAGCCCACCAGGCTCCCCCGTCCCTGGGATTCTCCAAATCTGCCACTAATTTTCAGATCAGGTGACAAGGCAAGGCTGAGTATCACAATCATATGCTTAAATCAACTCCACTCCTGAGTGCCATGAGAAAGTCAATGCTGGTTTTAATAAATGCTAACAGATAAGAGGATAACTCGCAGGTCAGTGTAATTGATTTTGATAGAATCCCAACACTAACAGCAAAGAGGCTAAAGATGTCCTCTCTCGTCATACGTGGTGGTTTTAGCTAATTGTTTAACACAGAATCTTCTGAATCTTCCTCCTAACACTTTTTCAAACTGGCAGAGCTACAGGCATTGTCAGCCATAGATTCCATAGCTTCTTAAGAACAAACCCAAACAAAGGGGAT
Organism: Bos indicus x Bos taurus; assembly: GCF_003369695.1. Taxonomy (NCBI): domain Eukaryota; kingdom Metazoa; phylum Chordata; class Mammalia; order Artiodactyla; family Bovidae; genus Bos; species Bos indicus x Bos taurus. The sequence continues at coordinate 15,584,537 of NC_040087.1, read as the reverse complement.
TGAGAAACGGCGACAGCGAGGGACAAGGCGGGGCCCTGGAGGGGCGATAGGACCCCATTCTGACCTGGGGAGGAGCCTTCACTAACAATCTCGCAGGAAACAGTGCCTTCGAGATTCACAGAGAGCGCTCACAGGGAAAACGGGAATTCTGGGGAGAACTGAACCGTTATGTACAAAAGGAACCGAGGGGCAAGGGAGGTGGGGGGCAGCGTGCAGAGAACTTGGGAAGGAAGTAACTTGGGAAGGCTGGCAAGTTAATGCGCTGGAGAGAAACAGATTAGAAAACACAAATATTTACTGTGAGGAAGGAAAACTGGAAATCAGTAAGACCCGAAAAGACCTAAGGGTGATAACAAATAGAGAATCATAGACATTTGCAATGCAAATGAGAAGCGTTCAGGCAGGGTTGGGAGCTGGTGGGGGGTGGGGAGGGCAGAGGCACTTTCTGGAGACACAGAGCTGCTCCTGCAATTCCTTCTTGAAACAAATGGACTCAGTCTCAGAACCAGAACGAAGCAGAATGTGGCAGATTCGTGCAGGGAGCTCCGGGGCTTGGCAGTTATGATGGGGGGCGGGGAGGCACCCTCTCCTAAAAGCCAGGGAAGAAGCAGGCAGCATGTGCCCAGCTTGTGGCAGAGGACGTGGGCACTGACCTGGCTTCAAGCCTCTAACTCCAGCTCCGCCATTACTAGTGGCCTTGCTGTGGTTCCCACTTCCTGGTCCTTTACAACCTCTCCCTCGCTCTGCACGGCCCAGGGCCCCATCGTGACCAAACCAGCGCTCGGTCAGTCTCCGTTCCTCCCCGTGTTACTCAGATCAATCCTTCCCCTGCCACCAGCCGTAAGCCTCTCCTTTGGGGAGGTCCAGTCAGCACACTGATCCCTCTCACAGCCTGCTCAGATCATCTAAATGCACTGTTGCCCCTTTACCCCCAGAGAGAAGGAAACGGCAACCCACTCCAGTACTCTTGCCTGGAGAATCCCGTGGACAGAGGAGCCTGGTGGGGCTACAGTCCATGGGGTCGCACACTTCCCCCAGAGTGTGCCCAGCGCATCCTGGCAGGGGTCTGGAGCCTGACTCAGGACTTGTGCCCCTCAGGTTGTACCCTTGAGGCTCATCTGCCTGTGTGTGGCACAGGCAGCAGGCTGTCCTCTAATTTCATGCCTCCAAGACCCCACTGGGGAGTCAACCCTATTCCCACACGTGCCTGGACAGATCTTTCAGATCGTTACCTCTGCGTTGGATTCCTCCACCCTACATTTCAGCCCCTCTGGCTGCACCGCCATGATCTTCACCAGGGCCTTAGGTGACTCTGGAGAAGCAAGGCTGCCCCCTTTGTGACATAGCAGTAGAAACAATCCAATCAGGAGGACCCCTCCCGGGAAACGGCTGCTTAGCAGGAGGAGAACTGAGAATGTCCAGCCTGTCACCTGTTCGCTGGCCTCCATTCTGACCCCCTCAGGCTCATCCCCCTTACGCTCTGTCTCTGGTACACGGCAGGCCCTAATTTTCCTGGCCCCTCCACAGGACCCCATACCCCTTGGTCCATGCCCGGGTTCATAGGTTCAGTCCTATGCCCTTGATCCCAAGTCCCAATTCTAATTCTCTCCCCGTAAGTCCAGAGTAGGTGCACAACGTGCGTGTGTGCTAAGTCACTTCAGTCGTGTCCGACTCTTTGCAACCCTCTGGACTGTAGCCCGTTAGGCTCCTCTGTCCATGGGATTCTCCAGGCAAGAATACTGGAGTGGGTTGCCATTTCCTCCTCCAGGGGATCTTCCCCACCCAGGGATCGAATCCACGTCTCACGTCTCTCGCATTGGCAGGCGGATTCTTTACCTCTAGCGCCCCCTGGTGGTAAAGAAGCTCCAAACGATCTAATTTTGAAAAGACTGTCACAGAAACTTCTAGCGGTCAAGCTGGACGGTCTTATCAGATCACTGAACCCACCTCCTCATTTGACGGGAAACCCAAGACCTCGAGTGACTAAGTGGCCTGCCCCCGGCACACAGCTGGCTGGCAGCTGACCTACAGCTAGAATCTGAGGCCCTGGCTACCGTTGTCCTGCAGTATCTTGCTAGAGCTTGGAAAGAGGAGGGTTATTCTGGCCAAAACTGAGAGGTTACAGCCTTCTGTGTTCATCCCTACCTGAGGTAGAACCACATTGATGGGAATTTCTAGGCTTTCAGATCTGGTATCTCTTTTTCTTGTAAAATTTGGCCTCGAGTGCTGTGGAAAAGAGAACATAGGCAGATTTCTGTTTTCCAGCCCATCGTCTAAGCCTCAGCTGCTCAACTGTGAAACACAGGACTTTCTACTATCCACATCTCCCTTCCTGTTAATTATGTACGTTAGGAGAATGTGAAGATGGTATCTGATAAGATGCTTCATCAATCTCTGAACAGAAATTAAGACACGTCTTACAGTTGATGACAGAGCCTTCTGAAAGTCTTTAGCTACTGCCTTTTCTCATTACTATTCCTAGCTCAAGGAAAAAGCCATACCAATGTTAGGTGCCAGGTATAGGTCCTGTGCAGAAGCTGGTCACCAAAACACTCAGAACATTCCAGAGGTGACATCACAAAACAATACGGTCTTTCTCAAGGCTCATGGTCTCTCTCTGAGCATCGCAGGTGGGAATGAGGGGTCTGCTGGCCAGGCATCTGGTTGTGTCCACGTGGCCGGTCAGGGTCGGTGTGACACACAATAGCCCAAACACTGGACCCCTGTTTGGTCATCCTGGCTGACATTTGCATCTCCACTGCCAGGCTGGACTGAGACCCCTTTCCTCTCTCCAGAGGCGGCATTTTCTACTTGGATTACTCAAGAAGGAAGAAATCCAAATTGAACTCTTCCCAGACGAAGAGAAAAACAAATGGAGTCTGAGATGTTTTCTGACACCAACCCATTCTTCAATTCTCTGACACCCATTGGAGGTCCTACAATTCAATTCTGACACACCCTACCTGACATTCATGCCGGATCCCCCAAGTTAAAGGGCTCAGTCCCCACAGAACTGCCCCCACCTCAGATGCCAGTCAGGAGTCTTGGGCCACTAATGCATGCATGCTGAGTCACTTCAGTCATGTCTGACTCTGTGTGACCCTATGGACTCTAAGCCTGCCAGGCTCCTCTGTCCTGGGGGAAATCCCAGCTCTTGCCTGAGGCAAGAATATTGGAGTGGGTTGCCATGCCCTCCTCTGGGGATCTTCCCGATTCAGGGATCGAACCCGAATCTCTTCTGTCTCCTGCATTGACAGGTGGGTTCTTTACCACTAGCGCCACCTGGGAAGCCCCTTGGGCTACCAGTCTCTCACTCAGACTCATGCTTAGTTGCTCAGTCGTGTCCAACTCTTTGCCACCCCATGGACTGTAGCCTGCCAGGCACCTGTCCATGGAATTCTCTGCAAGAAACTGGACCACCAGTACTTCAACTAACAGCTGTACCTCAGGGGTTTCCACAACCCAATCCTTAATTTCGATCATTGGCTAGAAAAGCTCAAAGAACTTAGGAAAACACTTTACTTACAATTACAGGGCTTTTTAAAAAATAAAATAAAAGATACAGCTCAGGAAAAGCCAAACGCAAGAGATGTTTAAGGCAACATATGAGGGGAGAGGAAGGCGGAGCTTCCATACTCATCAGGGCAAACCACACTTCCGGCATCTCCCTGAGTTTCCCCAACGCGGAAGCTCTCCAAACCCTGTCATTTAGAGGTTTTTACGGAGGTTTCATTACATGGTCATGATTGATTATTTCATTGGCCTTTGAAGATTGAATAATAAAACATACTGTCACTCAAGAAATCTCAAAAGTTTTAGTTACTCTGTGCCAGGAACTGGGGGCCAAGACCAAATACATATTTTTACTAGATCACATGTAGCAATTGTTGACACCTGGGCTTCATGAAAAGAGCAGTCTAGTCTCCTGGCCTCCATTCTGTCAAATCATTTGTCCCTGGAGGCTGTCAGTGGGAACACTCATGTATTTCAAGTCTCCTGTTAGGCAGAAAGCTCCAAACCCATGTTATTATACCACACACAGTGAAGAGAATGATGGATCAGGGCCACCAAAACAACCCACCGAAAGCTCCCACCCCTTAGTCACACACAAGCCTCGCTTTAAGAAAATCCAATGTACAAGAAAATCAAAGACATACATATACAAAAGCCAAGAGGGTAGTTAATCCCATTACCATTATCAAAGAATGTCTTATTTTCAATGAGAATTTCTCCCAGGGTTTCTTCTTTTAACTTGTATTTTATTTTTTTATTTGTGGTTACAGACATATAACACACACATATAACAACATATATATAACAAACATACAAATAACAAACATATAACATTAAATTTTCTATCTTAAATATTTTCAAGCGTACAGCCCGGGAGTGTCAAGAATATCCACATTGCTGTGCAATGGATCGATGGAATCTTTTCATCTTGCAAAACTGAATTTCTAGGACCATTAAACACTTCCTCCCACTCCTGCCTCCCCTCAACCCTTAGAAACCATCTCTATGTTCTACTTCTATGATTTTGTCGGCGGGGGGCGGGTGGTGAGGCGGCGGGTGGGAACACCAGACAACATGTAGGATCTTAGTTCCCCAACCAAGATTAAACACGTGCCCCTGCAGTGGAAGTGAGGAGTCCTAACCACTGAACTGCTAGGGAAGTCCCTATTACTGTGCTTTCAATTACTTTGCTGCCAAGTCGCTTCAGTTGTGTCCGACCCTGTACGACCCCATAGACAGCAGCCCACCAGGCTCCCCCGTCCCTGGGATTCTCCAGGCAAGAACACTGGAGTGGGTTGCCATTTCCTTCTCCAATGCAGGAAAGTGAAAAGTGAAAGTGAAGTCACTCAGTCGTGTCCGACTCTTAGCAACCTCATGGACTGCAGCCTACCAGGCTCCTCCGTCCATGGGATTTTCCAGGCAAGAGTACTGGAGTGGGGTGCCATTGCCTTCTCCGTCAATTACTTTAGGTACCTTATATAACTGGAATCTTACAGTACTTGTCCTTTTGTGACTGGCTTATTTAATTTAGCACGACGCCTTCCAGACACCTCTGTTTGGGAACATGTGACAGGATCTCCCTTTTTTAAGCAACATAATATGTCTTTGTGTTCACGTACCACATTTCCTTTATCCGCTCATTAGCTGATGAACATCTGGGACTTCCTCCCTCTTGACTATTGTGAATAATGCTGCAGTGAACACAAGGGTGTAAATATCTCTTTGAGAGTCTGCTTTTATTTCTTCTGGATATAAGCCCAGAAGTAGGATTGCTGGATCATACATAATTTAATTTTAATTTTTTAAGGAACTTCCATACTGTTTTCCATTGCAGCTATACCATCACTCCCCGCAGCAGTGCAGTGAAGTGAAAGTCACTTGGTCATGTCCGACTCTTTGCCACCCCATGGATCTTCCCAACCCAGGGATCGAACCCAGGTCTCCCTCATTGCAGGAGGATTCTTTATCAGCTGAGCCACCAGGGAAGCCCAAGAATGCTGGAGTGGGTAGCCAGCAGATCTTCCCAACCCAAGAATCGAACCGAGATCTCCTGCATTGCAGGTGGATTCTTTACCAGCTGAGCTACAGTGCAGAAGGGTTCCCCAATTGTCCACACCCTCATCAACACTGGCTCTTTTCTGTTGCCCCAAGTGTTTCTGTAAGTGATGAACTTTCATACCGCCTGAAAACACAAGTCAGTTTTCCCTTATACACACACCTCACGGAAGCACCTTCATATCCACATTAGAGGCTGAGCTGGGAAGACTAAACAGAGAGGCAGCTGGATGCGTCTCCTAGAGACGCCCAAACAAAGGACCATGAACCGAATGGCTTAAGACAACAAACACGCATTGTCTCCAGATTCTGGGAGACTCGGTTATCCACTGTTATCTGATCAAAGCCCCTTCCCACCTAGTCCTAGGAGGGGGAGTGCTGAGGGAAGGAAGGAAAGCAAATAGGCACATGGACTGACCTGCCACATTAGCATGAAAAGAACTTCTTTTACTGAACCCAAACAAAAAGTTCTGATAAGAATAAAGAAGGCTGCAAGATAGCAAGGTCATGGCCACTGGCCACTGCGGACCTGGGTACAAATCTGGGGGCCCAGAAATAGTTATTTACTACGGATCTTAGTCAGCTCTGTCTGCTATCACATCCACAGACTGGATGACCTAATGACTGACAATTATTTCATATAGTTTTTGAGACTGGGAAGTTCAGAATTAAGGTGCTGGCAGGTTCAGTTCCTGATAAGGCCCGTTTCCAGGTTTGCAGATGGCCACCTTCTCGCTGTGTCATCACATGGAGGAGAGAGAGAAAAAGAGAGAGAGACAGAGTGTGTGTGTGTGTGTGTGTGTGTGTGTATGTGTGTTCTTGTCTCTCTCTTTTATAAGCACACTAATCCCATCCTTAATACTTCATCCAAACCTAATTACCTTCCAAAGGCCAAACCTCGAAATAACCATCACACTGTGGATGAGGGCTTCAAAATATGAATTTTGGAGGGATGCAAATATTCAGTCTGTATCGCTATGTGACCTGGGCAAATGACCCCACATCTCAGAAGCCCTGTTTCCTCATCTCCAAAATGAGGAAATTACAATTAATTTGAGAGTACCGATGTAAAGAAGCTGACAGTAAGCTCTCAATAATCATTGTTTTGGCGCCTTCATAGAAAATTACCTTGCTCCCTTTGATTTATAATCTCAAAGCAGCTGACACTCAACTGGTGCTGCTGTTAAAACCTGCTCGACACTACAGCTTGCCTGGCGGCTTGTTTCTTTGCTTGCTTGATTTGCCTTTTGCTTTTAAGGGAAGAGCATTTCGAGCTGGGCATCCTGGTACTGGCATCTGCAGTTGCCCGTGACGGGTCCCTTCTTCCTCAGCAGGAGACACGCATCCATAACCCAGCACTGAAAACCTTCCTTGAGACTGTGCTCCACGTGCCTTGTTATTACTCAGATTAACACCATCATCAATCATCCATGTGCCCTGAGCATCCACAACTGGTGGGCGCGGCCCAGAACTCGGAGGTAGATATGCCTCGTGGGTTTCTAATCTAAGCAGACAGGTAGAGCAGACACAAAGCAAAGGGCAAGCACGCACACGGGCTTCGCACGTCTGCAACTTGCCTGTTGATGAATCGCAGGGGGAAATTCAACAAGCAGGAGGGTCCATAGAGAGCGTGGGGCCCCCGTGCTTCCTCCAGAGAGCCACAGAAATTGCAGCTCTCGGCCCCAGGAGTCGGAAGCGCGCAGGGGTATGTGCTGACCTTCCTCTCCTTCTCATTTGTCGAGGAAGAGATGAGGCGTTGCATGGGTGAAGTGAATTACATGACGCCTGTCCTCTCCAAACTGCAAGATGTGCTGAGGAAGGTCTGTTACTTTCGCTGAGGAGGGTAGGCTTCCCTGGTGGCTCAGCAGTAAAGAATCTGCCTGCCAGTGCAGGAGACACAGGTTCATAAACAGCCATTTCTCCAAAGAAGACATACAGATGGCTAACAAACACATGAAAAGATGGCTCAACATCACTCATTATCAGAGAAATGCAAATCAAAACCACAATGAGGTACCATCTCACGCCAGTCAGAATGGCTGCTATCCAAAAGTCTACAAACAATAAATGCTGGAGAGGGTGTGGAGAAAAGGGAACCCTCTTAACACTGTTGGTGGGAATGCAAACTAGTACAGCCACTATGGAGAACAATGTGGAGATTCCTTAAAAAAATGGAAATAGAACTGCCTTATGACCCAGAAATCCCACTGCTGGGCATATACACCAAGGAAACCAGAATTGAAAGAGACACATGTACCCCAGTGTTCATTGCAGCACTGTTTATAATAGCCAGGACATGGAAGCAACCTAGATGTCCATCAGCAGATGAATGGATAAGAAAGCTGTGGTACATATACACGATGGAATATTACTCAGCCACTAAAAAGAATACATTTGAATCAGTTCTAATGAGGTGGATGAAACTCTATTATACAGAGTGAAGTAAGCCAGAAAGAAAAACACCAATACAGTATACTAATGCATATATATGGAATTTAGAAAGATGGCAACGATGACCCTGTATGCGAGACAGCAAAAGAGACACAGATATATAGAAGAGTCTTTTGGACTCTGTGGGAGAAGGCAAGGGCGGGATGATTTGAGAGAATAGCATTGAAACATGTATAATATCATATGTGAAACAGATCGCCAGTCCAGGTTCAAGGCATGAGACAGAGTGCTCGGGGCTGGTGCACTGGGATGATGCAGAGAGATGGGATGGGGAGGGAGGTGAGGGGGGTTCAGGATGGGGAACATGTGTACACCCATGGCAGATTCATGTGAATGTATGGCAAAACCAATACAATATTATAAAGTAATTAGCCTCCAATTAAAATAAATATATTAAAAAAAAAAGGAAACACGGGTTCAGTCCCTGGGTCGGGAAGATCCCCTGGAGAAGGGAATGACTTACCCACTCCAGTATGCTTGCCTGGAGAATCCCATGGACAGAGGAGCCTGGCGGGCTAGTCATTGGGGTTGCAAAGAGTCAGACACAACTGAGTGACTAATATTTTCACTTTCAAAAGTAATTTATGTGATTCTGTACATTCAGTGTAAGCAAAATTTTGAAATCATCAAATTAGTTAAATGTGTAAGCCCTTCAACTAAGTATCCGTTAGTTGTTCCCTGATGATAACAAAATGTTTAATAGCATGTGATCTCTAAATCGTGCCAAATAAATTGATTATAGTGTCTCTTCAAGAAGTAACAAGGGCTCCGTCTGCTCAGCTTCCTCAGTGAGTTTTAACATGTTCAGATGTCTGAAACGTGGGTCTGAGATCAGGCTGGCAACACCATACGGAAGGCCAACCTCTAAAGGTGGCCATGTCAGAGAAACACTCGCCTTCTCACTGGAACTGAAACAGTGAAGTCAGCACCTACCTAAGACCCCTTTTCCACTCCGAGCTGGCGGTGTGACCTCTGCCACTTACTTTTGCTAAGCCTCAGTTTCTTTGGCGATAGAATAGGTGTGATAGTCCTTAAAATTTGGAGTTGTGGGGAGGGCCAAACTAGATAATGTAGGAGACGAAAGACTTCAGAACAGTGGTGGGTAGGCTTCACCCACAATAGTGATAGGTAACTGTGTTGATTGACAAGTTCGGGTGGCTGAAACTAATACAATATTGTAAACCAACTGAACTTCAGGAATAAATTAAATAAATGAAAATAAAAGTTTTTAAAAGTTATAATACTGAGGGAGTAAAGAAAAACTTTGGTTTAACAGATACAAAGTTTCAGTTTTGCAGGATGGAGAGCGTTCTGAAAATGAATGGCGGTGATGGTTGTACAACAGTATGAAGCTCTCAAAGCCAATGAACTGCACACTCAAAATTATTAAGATGCTAAATTTGAAGTTATGTGTATTTCACCACAATTAAAAAATATAAAATAATTCACAAAAAGTTCAGGTGAACTGAAATCATTTTTTGGAACAAAAAATGCATTTTATTTCTTGGTTTTTACCTTCTACTTCAGCAAATGGCAGACTATATGGCTCTGTCCATTTCTAATTCAATGACTTTCAGATTTATGCTGATAATTTAGGATGTGAACATTCAACTTCACATACAGCCTGCCCTCCTTCACCTTCTCCCTTCCCTATCAGAATAGCATCCCTCTGCCATCCTCTGTCCCCAGAGGAATCAGCTGAAGAGTATCTCACATGAAATCATTATTAATAATTATTACTCATTATTAATATACTCATGGACATGAGTTTGAGCAAGCTCCAGGAGTTGGTGATGGACAGGGAAGTCTGATGTGCTGCAGTCCATGGGGTCGCAGTCAGACACGACTGAGCGACTGAACTGAACTGAAGGAATGGTTTGCTGTCATCATGAAATAAGGTGGGTATGAGTGACCTGTGCAGGGTCTGGCATGCAGTATGTGCCTATTAATAAAGTTCAGTCATATGATCACTGTTTATAAACCAGCGTTTCCATCAGCTTAAATGCCCTGAGTGCCCCTACTGCCCCAAGACAAACCCTGGACACTAAATATTCTTCAGATCTTCTCACAAATTTGACCCAGACTATTTTGAACACTGTACCAGGGAATTACATATGAACATTGGTAATCTATAGCCAGTGGGCTACAAAATCTTTTCATAGTAAATCCTACCAAAAATATACTTCCAGTGCAAACCCCTAAAGGTGTATTTCTTGATTTATAAATTTGATGCTTTTTCTTACATATTATTAAGGCATGCATGTGATAAAACACACTCAAAATTGAAATTTTACAGGATAAACAAAGAAAATAACTTCTATAAGAATGCTATTTTATCTTATTCATTAAAAACACAAAATAATTTTTGTTTTTACAAAAAAATAGAGAGTAATACTTTTATTGAGCACAGTGTGAATTTTTTTAAATGTGATTCCTTCTTAAAATCTTGGTTTAATGTAGTAAGCCAAAAGTCAGATTCTAAGTTCAGTTTACTTTTGTTTTTGGACTTAATGACTGTCCTCAATGAAAAGGGTACCTCACAATGGTCTGCTGATCCAAATGGAAAAATACTTACAGAATTGACAGCAATTTCTAAATAGCAATATTTAGTATTCAGTCATATCCCCAAATAATGCAAAGTTTATTGCTAAAATTTGCATCCCAAATGTTCACTGAATGAGGTTTTACTTAAAAAAAAAAAAAAAAACACTCTAAACTCTCTTATTTATTCTTAAAACACTGTCACTTCCACGAAGGCAAAAACTGTTTCTTAATCTTTTAAAAAATGGCTCCTATCACACAGTTAACAACCACTTGTCACCACAAGAAAAGGTTAGCAAATTTAGAACACTGTTCTTCTGTAGAAAGAGACAACTGCAAAATCTCTGAGACACAAGTGATTTTTATCATCACTCTCCATCTTGCTACAAAATAACTGCAAAGATCCTGGCATTTTGTACATCTCTCCCACTTGTAAAAATCAGATCAATTGCATCCATGGTATCATCTAGTTCATTGTGCATGTCTTGGGTTTGATTGCTTTGCTGTGACACTTTGACTGTGAATTACCACCCGGTGAATAAATTGCCTGAGTGATGCTATCCCTGTACACTCACCCCTCATCCTCTTCATATTCTAAAGCAGATGCTCCATCAAATGTTATTTTAAACAATTGTTCCATCAGAACAATATTTCTAGTAAAGTTATTTACAGCTGAGATGACATCTTTTCTGACTTGTCATCCTATAATTGGTTCACAAAAGAATAGCTCTTTGTATGCTTTATTATTGAAGGAGAAACTGTTCTGTACTTCCCTCAGCTGTATAACAAACACTACTTGATTTGTTTCAATACTACTTTCTTCAAAGTTTTCTCTGCATCTATCAGCAGTTTTGCTGGCTAAGGAATGAATATTCATTTCATTCAGTCATTCAGAAAGGATTTATTGAGCAAGTGCTCTGAGTCAGTCGCTGTCCTAGGTGCTGAAAAAGTAAGGCACAAAATTAAGTTCTCACGGAGCTGTATGTCTATGCAGGAAAACAGATGGTAAGCAAAAACAAACAAACAAACAAACAAACAAGTACACGTCAGGGTAAGCACTCCAAAGAAAAGTTGAACAGGATATTGGGATAGCAAGTGGCAGAGTGAGCCTTTTCAGGTGATGAGGAAGACTTCCTTAAGAAGGTGACATTTGAGCAAAGGCATTGTGGGTAATCCATGGAGTATCTGGAAGAAGAGCAGTTGGCAGAGGGGCAGCAGGGGCAAAGGTGCTGGGGTAGGAGCCTAACTGGTGTGGCTGAACCATAAGGTCGGTGTGCCTCAAGCCAGTGAGTGCAGGAAGACAAGAGGACCAGAGGTCAGAGGATTTTTTTCCCCAACCAGGATAGAAAGCCCCTGGAGGGTGCTCAGCAGTGTGGTGAGATCTGACTTAAGTTTTAAAAGATTTCTGTGGCCGCCCATGGAGTATAGACTGCAATGTGGCAAGGCAGGAACAGGGGACCAATTTCAATTGTCCAAACAAGAGATGGTCTCAAAGGTCATGATAAGAGGGTAAGAAAATTGTAAGAGTCCAAATAAAGAACCAAAGAGACCTGCTGATGGGTTTGGATATAGGACAAGGGAGAAAGGAGCTAGGGCTTTTAATCAAAGCACTGCAGAAAATGTGGTGGTAATTTACAAGGGGGAAGAAGACTGGGGGTGGGGCAAGGTACGGAGATTAAGAATTCAGTTTAGACATGCTAAGTTGAGGAAGATTACATTCAAGGGAAGGTGTCAAGAAACCAGCCACTTATAAGAAGAGTCTGGAGTTACAAGAGAGGCATTTGGAATGGAAATATAAATTTGAAACTTGTCAGTGTGTAAATGGTATTAAAAGCCTTGTCACTGTATTTTCCCATGTATTATTTCAGCTGTATTTATTGCCGTGGGAAGAACAAGTATTTCCTCCAGCAGTATGCCTCTTTTATTTTTTTCACGACCAAGTAAGAAACCTCAGAAGATGCTTTTAAGCACTTTCCATTATACTAATTAAAAAATTTTAAGATGTTACATTGAATAGGACATTATTTTAAGTCAATATAAAAAAGATGGTAGACATCTCTACTGTCTCTTTTTCCTATCTTGTTGGCTTTATACCCTTATTAGATAGTATTCCAAGACACACCATAGTTCAGGTGAAGGTCATCGTTAGTAATAGTGGGTATAAATTTGTCTTTGTGCAACTACGTAGTAACTTCACTAAAAGAGTTGAGGCCACCATGGTGTCGTTTAGTAGGTGGTTGGATAAACAAACTATGATATTTCCAGATACTTTGTATTATATATTATTTAGTGCTGAATGCATATTGTTGTCTAGTCACTCAGTCGTGTCTGACTCTCTGTGAGCCCATGGACTGTAGCCCACCAGGCTCCTCTGTCCGCGGGATTTCCCATGCAAGGACACTACAGTGGGTACACGCACCAGAAAGAAATGAGCAAGCAAATCATGAAAAGATACGGAGGAAGCTTAAATGCGTATTACTAAATGAAAGACGCCAATTTAAAAGGCCTTGTACCATATGATTCCAAGCATATGGTATTCTGGAAAAGCAAAACTTTGTAGATAGCAAAAAACACCAGTACTTATCAGTGGGCACGAGGTACAGGAGTTGAATAGATGGAGCACAGAGGGTTTTTAGAACAATGAAAATATTAATACTCTGCATGATACAATAATGATAAGCATATATCATTATACATGTGTCCAAACCCATAGATTGTACAACATCAAGAATGACCCTTAAACTACGGGCTTTGAGTAATTACGATGGGTCTACATAGGTTCATCAGTTCTAACAAACACACCACTCCAGTGGGGGACGTTGCTAGGGGTGGGGCTGGACATACGTGAGGGCAAAGGTCATAGGGGAAATCTTTGTCCCTTCCGCCTAATTTTCCTCTGAGTCTTCATTGCTCAGTCGCTCAGTTGTGTTTGACTCTTTGCAACCCCATGAACTGCAGCACGCCAGGCTTCCCTGTTCTTCACTATCTCCCAGAGCTTGCTCAAACTCATGTCCATTGAGTCAGTGATGCCCTCCAATGATCTCATCCTTTGTCGCCCCCTTCTCCTCCTGCCCTCAATATTTCCCAGCATCAGGGTCTTTTCTAATGAAATAACTCCTTGCATCAGGTGGTCAAAGTATTAGAGCTTCAGCTTCAGCATCAGTCCTTCCAAAGAATGTTAAACTGACTCTTAAACTGCTACCCAAAATGAAAATAATTCAAATTAAAAGTGATATCTAGTTCTAGAAGTGGGACTGTCATTGCCACTTCTTGTGCACTTATTCTTACCTTCTACCCACGATCACTGCAGATATCGTCTTAAGCCACGTGTTCATTTGCGGGTGAGTGATTTACGTGAGACTAGACCACATCATCCTCAAACCCACTCTCCCTGATGCACGAGAACCGCCGTCCACCAACCACCATCACCCCATAACTGCTTGGGAAAGTCCAGCTTTCTCTCAGGACACTTCCTTTCTCCGATGAGAATGTGACACTGGATGTTTTCCAAGAAGCAAAGATACCATTCACTGAGACGAGTCTCCCTAAGGGTAAAGGAACCATCTCCAAGCCCCTAAGAGGCAGTGGTGGCTTCATGCCTCCCCAGTCATTGCAGCACTGCCTCCTGTACTAGACTGGGGGAACTTGATTTCTCTCTGGTCCTTCCACTGTCAGCCCAGTCTTGGCTCTCTCAGGCACCTTTAAAGAAGCAGTAGCTCTTTCAGAACAGGAGAGCTGACTTGGAAAGTCAAGTTTTCTAGTGATTCCTATACCACGCAGGGTCCCAGCAGAAATCAGGTGACCCCCCAAATTTAAGGTAAGTTCAGAATGACTTCAGGGCTTACCTGGTGGCTCAGGTGGTAAAGAATCTGCCTATGATGTGGGAGACCTGGGTTCCATCCCTGGGTTGGGAAGATCCCGTGGAGATAGGAATGGCAACCCACTCCAGTATTCTTCTCTGGAGAATTCCATGGACAGAGGAGCCTGGCAGGCTACAGTCCATGGGGTCACAGAGAGTTGGACGTGACTGAGCAACTTTCACTTTTTCAGAATGACCTAATGTTTGCAAGATGGTGGGCAGGGTGTAGGGACACCCCAGGACACCGCGCAGTCCATTTGGGCTGCTCGTAGGCCAAGGCTCCCAGCCCAAGGCCCAAGGAGGCGAGAGGAGGGAGTGACTCTGAGAACATGGAAGACAGTGTGGAAGACTGCCACTGGGAGAGGAGCAGTACCTTCAACACAGGCCACAGCCAGCCCAAGGAGATGCCACAGGGGAGTCAGGAGAAAGGATGCCCGCCTGCACCACCTTCCTGCCTCCCGTCTCCTGTCCCACTGATCAAATCCAGACAGCAAGAGAGCTCCTTCATGGAGTCGGCATCCTGGAGCAAAGAGAAGAGCAGCGCCTGGACCTAAGGAACACACAGGATAACCCACGTGATTCCCAAACGGAGGGAACCAATTACATCAGAGTCTACTCAAGGCACATTTTAAAAATATGTGAGGACTTAAGCACTGGCGGTCCAGTGGTTAAGAACTGCCTGCCAATGCAGAGGACGTGGGTTCGATCCCTGGTCTGGGAAGATGCCACAAGACTCGGGGCAACCAAGCCCACAGGCCGCAACGACTGAAACCCACACACCCTATAGCCCACGCTCTGCAACAAGAGAAGCCACTGCAACGAGAAGCCTGTGCACTGCGATGAAGAGCAGCCTCCCCCAGCCCTGCTCACCGAAAACAGAGAAAGCCCGAGTGCAGCAGTGAAGCATCAGCACAGCCAAATATAAAAAATAAATAAATAAAACACGGGAATCCTGCAGAGACAACCCCCTTTCCCCGAAATTCAGAGTTAGCATATAGGGGTGGTAGAGAAGGAAACAGCAACGCGCTTCAGTATCCTTGCCTGGGAAATCCCGTGGACGGAGGAGCCTGGCGGGCTATGGTCCCTGGGGTCGCAAAAGAGTCGGACACCACTCAGCAGCTAAACAAAATAGAGGGGTGGAATTTAAACAACCGATGCTTTTTAAAATTCCTTATATGATTCCAATGCACAGCCAAGTTTGAAATCTCTGACTTTATAAGACACACAAATGACCTTGAAAATGCAAAGGTAGGTCACAAAATTCCGTCTCACCATAAATTCGAGCCCACAAGGCCAAATCACCCTAAGAATCTTCTGTAAAGGGATTGCATTTTACACTATTACAGTGTCGGGTCTGGGGCAGCCCTTATCAGTCAGAGAGAGAACTGTGTCACTTTCTATCCTCAAGTGCTAATCCTTAGGACAGCTGAGTCTAAGGATAAGTTTTTTGCACTGGAACTCGATTGTCCCTTTACCCGCTAAGTAGAAAATAGAAGCAATAGCTCAAAAAGACCTGATGCCTTGAAAACTTTGTATACAAATCTAGACCCTCAACTTGAAATGATTGCAGGCTCTCATGGATAAATTTATTTATTTAAATTTATTTCCATAAGGACCATCCATTGGCAAGGCACGTTGTTCAGAAGTTTCATTTTAAGATAAGGCTTTCTGTTATGATTTTTGAAGTGAAGCCAGAAGGGGGAAAAATTGACAGTCTGAACTCTAGACTCTTGGCTTCAGAAATGCCTATTAATTCAATACAATAAAACTCACAATTCCTGGTAATTCTCAAGGTGCTCTTAAAATTGAAATTGATTCTGTGAAACTGCTTTTACCTACTATCATTAAGGAAAATTCTATTTTAACTCAACTCTTTAAAAGGGAGGAGGGCATGAAGAAAAGTATTATGTCCAGGAATATAGAATGTTATTTATGAACACTGGGCCCAGGAGAAGGGAAAACAGAAGGCGTATACCCAGCCTGGACCACACGTTTGTCTGCAGGTCCTGGCTCCAGCCACATATTCCTAGGGACTTACATGGGCGAAGCAGCTCAGAATTTCCCATCACACTGCACAGATAAATGGCAAATTGTTTTCCACAAAAGTAACACAACTCAATATTAAAAGAAGTGTAGGCAGAGCAGCAGGGGGAGCAGAAGGCATTTCTTTACTAACACAGCCAGAGTAACAAAAGGACTTCCTTTGGGACTTCCCTGGTGATCCAGTGGTTAAGAATCTGCCTTGCAATGTAGGGGACACAGTTCGATCCCTGGTCAAGGAACTAAACTCCCACATGCCAAGGGGCGACTAAGCCTGCATGCCAAACTACAGAGTCCGGGAGCCACAGTGAAAGATCCTGAGTGCTGCAATTAAGATCCGATGCAGCCAAATAAATAAGTTTTAAAAAAAGAATTATTTTTTTAAAAAAAGACTTCCTTTGACTGCAGATGTTGGAG
Source organism: Bos indicus x Bos taurus (assembly GCF_003369695.1). Taxonomy (NCBI): domain Eukaryota; kingdom Metazoa; phylum Chordata; class Mammalia; order Artiodactyla; family Bovidae; genus Bos; species Bos indicus x Bos taurus. Next base: position 15,567,661 of record NC_040087.1, on the reverse strand, counting down.
TTGGAAAGTAAAGTCCAGGTTTATCCACATAGTGAACGGTCCCCAGGGCTGTGGTTGACATGGCTAGACTCAAGCTCCCGGACAGTGTGTGAGTTTGCCACGTAACCTTGAACCGAGGCTCTTAAATGTCTTCTACCAATTTCCCGAATGATGATAGGAAGAAAAATCTGCTTACCTTACAAACCCTATCAGAGTCAAAATTCCTTTTTCTACTGGAATATCCTCAGGGCTTCCCTGGTGGCTCAGACAGTAAAGAATCTGCCCACCATGCAGGAGACCTGGGTTCGATCCCTGGGTTGGGAAGATCCCCTGGAGAAGAAAATGGCAACCCACTCCAGTATTCTTGCCTGGAGAATCTCATGGACAGAGGAGCCGGGCGAGTCACGGGGTCGCACAGGATTGAACACGGCTGAGTGACTGACACTTTCACAGATATGCCCTAGTGTCTGTTCAGCCGCTCCGTCGCCCAGTCGCATCTGACTCTCTGCAACCCCATGGACTGCAGCACGCAGTAGATACAGCCCAAACTGCAATGAAACACTCGCCATGAATGAGAAATCAAATGGTTGCCAAGTGGTTTTTAACTATTCCTGGAGAGTTGACTTTAAAAGTGGTTACAAAGACCTATTATACAGCACATGGAACTCTGCTCAGTGTCATGTGCCAGCCTAGATGGGAGTGGGCTTCAGGGGAGAATGGATACATGTATATGTACGGCTGAGTCCCTTTGCTGTTCACCTGAAACTACCATAACATTGTTAATTGGCTATACCCAAATACAAAGTATTTTGGTGTTAAAAAAATTTTTTTTAAGATAAACAAAAAAAAAAAAAGAAAAAAAAGTAGTTATTGGGACTTCCCTGGCAGTCCAGTGGTTAAGACTCTGCACTTCCACCAAGGAGCATGTTGGTTCGATCCCAGGTCTGGGAACTAAGATCCCACATGTTGCATGGCACAGCCAAAAAATAAAATAAATGCAAGACCTTATTTATGAGAGTAGCTAAGAGGCCAGTTTCTGCAGACAGACAGCTCTGTTAGTGTAGCAAGATGTTTTTGGTAGGGTCACCAACCCTTTTTTCCCTCTTTCCCCTTAATTCCTATTATCCTGTGACTCTTCTCCTCCACATACCAGGATCTTCTGCATTTACTACCTGTATCAAGGACAGCTTACAGATCACCAAAGAACTGTGTTCTCGCCCACCATGGAGTGTAGATGTCTCTGGAAAGTGACTTCCCAGCCAGGGACTGCACTTCCCATGCCCCCTGAGCCACAGTGAGGCCAGGTGACTGAGCTCTGTCCAGCTCTGCGGGTAGAAATGACACAAACTACTTCAGGATCATCTCTGCCAGGTCACTAGAAAGATGAGGAATGCCAGAGGATGCCTCATTCAGCACAGAGATTCCTGAAGTCAGTGCAAGAAAAGAAACATAGACCTCTTCTTCTATGAGACTTTCAGCATCACTTACTTGCCTGAGAACCAATGTTGCTGATTCCTCAACCAGGATGCAGTCCGTGTCTCTTTAGAAATAACGTGATATGATATGCCGAGATAACATGCAAATACAAGATCTCATTCTTAAGAGCGGTAGAATTATCTCCATTTAATAATGGAGGGGGAAACTCAGGATATGAGAAGCAACATCTTGTCCAAGGTCATTCAAAGAAAATGCGGTAGTTCTAAGATTTGAAGCCAGGTTTTCTGGCTTTGGGGCTACCCTGGTGGCTCAGACAGTAAAGAGTTTGTCTGCAGTGTGGGAGACCCAGGTTTGGGTTCTATGGACAGAGGAGTGTGGCAGGTTACAGTCCAAGGAGTCTCAAAGAGTCAGACACTGAGTGACTAACACTTCCACTTTTCACTTTTCTGGCTTTGAAGGCGGTGATGGTGGCAGCTTCCTCTTTGGGACAGTGTGCCCGTCGGGATCCATAACTGTCATTCAGCTGTCACCCTCAAAGACCCAGACCCTATCCAACATAGGATCTGAGAATGCCTAATTGAACCCACCTATCTCTAAAAGCGGCTTACCTGGTGGCTCAGACAGTAAAGCATCTGCCTGCAATCTGGGAGACCTGGGTTCGATCCCTGGGTTAAGACATCCTACATGAGATCTGAGAAGAAAAACAAGTTCTCTCCAAGCTCTGATCCACATGGATGCATGGGCCATAGTGTCTGGCCATCTGTCCACCGTTATCTTTGTATGACTGACCACTGCCAGGTGTCACGCCAGCCGGCATAGATGAATTAGTTAGTATAAACCAAGGTCAGTGTAATTAATCATGCAAACTTAAAGCCTTTAATGTCCAGTATTACTAAAATCATACATAAACTTAGGACACTATAAAGGATTCATGGCCGAAACGGAGACATGACTAAGGCCTTGAACACATCTGATTCATGTTTGAATCGAGTCTGATCCTCATTGGCCAGCAGGGACTCTTCTAACTCACTAGTGTTATCAATAAAAAATTCATGTAGCCCAAACATGTATGGATTTCTATTCATATGACCCACGGGAGAAAACCCCTAGACAATCCACAGGGGCCCCTTCCCTTTGCTTTTTCCAACCAATTAGCCCAATACATTCCAGACCTACTTGCAAGAGCCAAGGAGTACACTGCCAAGGTTACCATGGCAGCCCCTCCATGTCCCCCTTGAGAAGGACCTCCATCTGCAGACCCCATCCCCTCCATTACGGAACTGCAACACATTTATCTCCTTCACTTCCCAAGGAGGCCTCCATACTGTGCCATTGATTGTTTCAGCAATTTACCAGGTAGGGAATTCGAGCTATGGGTTAGTCATTTCCTATACATTTCTTCCTTCACTTCTTAAAGTTTGGCGCTAAATTAATCCTTAGAAGAACGCTGTGCTCCTTGGATGCCCTGATGGTGATAAGAGAGCTGATTACTCATCTGCAAGACTTATCAAAACTCACTGACTGTCCCTGGCTGGTGGCAGACACAAGATCGGGCACCAAGAAGCTCGTTCAGCCAAAAGAAAGGACTGAGAACAAAGTAAGGACCCAACTAGACAGAAGATGCCAAAGGCAGGGAAGGGAAGAAGCTTTGCGCTGTTTTCTGAAGGATCCCAGAACTGGATTTTGCCAGGCAGCGAAAGGGATGGGCTTAAACTCCAGCAAGGGAGACCACCGGTGGCAAGCATTTACCTCCCACCTTTCTGTTCTGATAGCAGTCTTCTTTATCAGCCAAATATGTTCAATCACAGAAAACCAAGAAAGAAGAGGACGTGATCCTCAAGGGAAAGCAAATTCCTCTAAGTCACGGCCGCTTCTGCAGCGGCTTTTTCTTCCTCCTCGTCTCCTCCTCCTCTGCTTTCTCCTCCTGCTGCTTTTCTTCCTAATGCCTCTCAGATGATTCTGAAATTTTTCATTTCCTGGGTGGGAATGACTCCTTGCATGAGGAAGTCTACTTTTTACCCACCCCCCCACACACACGGGTGTCTGAGACAACGCAATGGTTCTCAATAAATTTCTTCAGCCTCCTGACCCCCGAAAGAAGGACTCACTGGCAAAGAGTCTTGCCAAAGAACTGGCCATCTGGGAAACGGCCGCTTCCTTTGACTTAGGCCAAAGCTCTTCAATGGATGGAAGGGTTTTCCCGGCTTATCTTCATGATCTCACCTCCTCCCATTCCTGAGCCTTAAACATTTTTTTTCCTAATTGCCCCTCATTTATAGAATTTTAATGCCACAGATATACAGATACAATGAATCTGTTCATGCATTGTATATCTATCTGAGCTTTATACATAAAAAGTACAAGGGTTTTTTTGGGGTTTTTTTTTTGCCCCCCTACCCCCAAGAACAAATTCTGGCGTTCTTGGGAGTGTTATCGCCCTCTTTGGGAGGAAAAATACAGGCTTAAATTTACACCACGTGAAACAGAGCAGGACGCTATGGTCTTTGTCCCCCGTGTCCTCAGCCAGCCTTCCGTCTGTCAAAAATCTTTAGCCAAGCAAAGAAGTTTAATCAGGGAAGTGAGAAAATGCAGAAACAACAAAAAATAGTCAAACAAGACCAAAGAATAATAGTTTAGTAATGAGGCAAAATCAAGGACCTTTAGTTCCTTCTCAAGGGTTATAGCAGAGAAAGCAATGGCACCCCACTCCAGTACTCTTGCCTGGAAAATCCCGTGGACAGAGGAGCCTGGTAGGCTGCAGTCCATGAGGTTGCTAAGAGTCGGACACGACTTCACTTTCACTTTTCACTTTCATGCATTGGAGAAGGAAATGGCAACCCACTCCAGTGTTCTTGCCTGGAGAATCCCAGGGACAGGGGAGCCTGGTGGGCTGCCGTCTATGGGGTCACACAGAGTCGGACACGACTGAAGCTACTTAGCAGCAGCAGCAGCAGCAGCAAGGGTTATAGATAATATTCTGTGCCACATCCTGTGAGCTGTCTTACAGATACTAAAACCCCCACCAGGTGGATGAAGTTAACTACATGAGGACCAGACTATAGCCATGACATAAGCTGCCCCAGTTTTGAGAACTGGCCTCAAAGAAATGGGGAAAAACCAACCCTGGAACTGAAGACTAACTAAAACCATCAGATAGATGACACTGATCAGATCACCTCACGACCAATTTCAAGACGGCGGTCAGACCTGACTGTGCTGTTTCTGCATGGAGCCCCCTCCCTCTGTCTATGAAAGCTCTTGCCCCTGGTTGTCAGGGAAGGAGCCGGCCTTTGGACAGGAGCCAGCCCTTCCCTGCCCCAGTTGCCAGCCTCTGAAATAAAGCAAACTTTCCTTCCCACCATGTTTGCGTCTTTATTGACTTCTGAGCTGTGAGCAGCTGGACCCCACTTTCGGCAACATGAAAGGTGTGATGGTCTGCTATCAAGACATGTCCTGTTGCATGGAGAAAACTGAGAGCCAAATGCAAAGGGGCCAATCTGGAGGGAAGGGGTGGGGCGGAAGCAGGGGGCCAATTCCCATCCTTTATAATGTTGTCCAGGGCCAGGCGTGAGACTTGGCCTTATTCACCAACCGGTGCCTGTTCACTCATGAGAGGCATAAATACCACCTCCAATTCTAAAATCACTGGCTCTCCCCACACTTTGGCAGGCTCAGCGCTTAAAGGAAACGTTATGCCAGGACTAATTTCAAATAAGAAACCCTTCATCAGGGCAGACGGGGGCCCTTTGCTCTGCTGTGTTTTCCCCGCTTTGTGACGCCAGCTCTCTGGCCGCCCTCCACACGCGCCTCGGCCCCTCTCCATGGTGCTCTGGGCCATTCAGAGTTTATTACAGCAGTGTGTAATTAGCCAGGAATATTTTAGACCCATATTTTTATTCCTCATCTTCCTGATCGATTTTCTAAATTATGCGTCAGCACAAAGGTGTTTAAAAAAAATGCTTAACTCAGCAGCAATTAACTGCAAAGCTTTTAAAGCTTAGTTTTCATTTCATAGGTCTTCAAGAGCCAGAAATAATATCAATAATACTGAAATCAAGTTGTTTTTTACCCCTGGTTAAAAAGGCGGCAAGTGGCTTCAGAGGCACTATTATCTAAGGTGACATTAACCAATCTTTTCCTTTTCTGCTCCGTTTCTAGCTGTCACATTCTCCCTCTCTCTCTCTCTCTCTCACACACACACATACACACCCCCATGGGCAGGATTTAATGGAGGGGACATTGCTCATGAAGATGATGTTTGAAAGAATGTTCGAGATCTCTGAACACTTTGGGAACACCAATGTTTTGTTTGGACAATACATCCTCATCCATTTTCTAGAACTGAAAAAGCTAACCCTCTAAAAGCGAAACCCTCACGGTTATTCTCAGACAGTTTAACACGAACACAAGGAAAAAAGACAGAAATACCCAGCTGCCTCTTTTACAAACACTGTGTAAAGAACCTCCAATTTGCACAGAGTTTGGAGACTTGGTTACTTTGCAGCAATGATGAGCAAGGAGTCCTTTCGGCATTTGTACTTATTTGGAAGTCAGAGCTTGCCCTGAGGGTGTATGTTGATACAACTGCCCCCAGGGTCATTCACATTCGGAGATTCTATACAAGCAAGTGATATGCAGGTCAGGGAGAAGGAAACTGAAAGAATGAGTGTTAAGAAGAATCCATGGTTCATCATGGAATATTGCAGAAAGACGGAGGCTGGCAAAATACTTCCGCCACTGCCTTCACCTGTCAACCACCAAATGGCCACTTTACAGCCTTCTAATCCCATTGCCCCTTTCAAGTTTGCCCTTGATGCGAATTTCAACCACATTTCACCTTCAACATTTAAGTACAGAAACATGAGGGTGGGCGTGTGTGTGCATGTGCATGGTGTGTGAGCAGCCAGTCTTTGTGATCTAGCCTCAAGGTGCTCCCTCATAAGATGCAGAACGAAACCTTTGTTCCTAGGCTAACTTATCTGATTGAGCTCACACACCTAAATTCTTCTCGCATCACAGTGTATTTCATCACATACAGAGACCTTCATGGGCTTCTCCAGTGGTTCAGCAGTAAAGAATCCGCCTTCAGTGAAGAATTGATCCATGGTTGGGGAAGATCCCCTGGAGAAAGAAATGACAACCCACTCCACTGTTCTTGCCTGGGAAATCCCATGGATGGAGGAGCCTAGCGGGCTACAGTCCATGAAGTCACAAAGAGTGAGACACGACTTGGCAACTGAGCACAAGCACGCACACAACCTTCATACATCTTTAGCTTCCCTTTTTAGCCTTGGCTGCCAGGAGAAGCCAATGGCACCCCACTCCAGTACTCTTGCCTGGAAAATCCCATGGACGGAGGAGCCTGGTAGGCTGCAGTCCTTGGGGTCTCGAAGAGTCGGGCATGACTTCACTTTGACTTTTCACTTTCATGCATTGGAGAAGGAAATGGCAACCCACTCCAGTGTTCTTGCCTGGAGAATCCCAGGGACCGGGGAGCCTAGTGGGCTGCCATCTATGGGGTCACACAGAGTCGGACACAACTGAATTGACTTAGCAGCAGCAGCAGCAGCCAGGAATCCCACAGCTAAATGCTAAGTTCAGTGGCACTAACTGGTTTTGACACATACCTTCCAGCACCACTCTCTTAGCCCCATCCCATTGCTGCCCCCACTCCCATGCCCATTACCTAATATTTGGCCTTTGTTCTTTTATCTTTACTTGGATATAACTTTTACAACAAGCTGCCCTATAGCTTGTTAGGTAAAAATACAAATAAAAGAAAAAGAACTAACTTATCTTTTAATGACTTTGCATTGCGGAGCAAATTCCCTGGTGGCTCAGATGGTAAAGAATCTGCCTGCAATGCAGAAGACCTGGATTCAATCCCTGGGTCGGGAAGATCCCCTGGAGAAGGGAATGGCAACCCACTCCAGTATTCTTGCCTGGAGAAATCCATGGACAGAGCCTGGTGGGTTACAGTCCATGGGATCCCAAAGAGTCAGACTCGACTGAGCTACTATCACTAACACTTATAGAGCAAAGTCCTTGTGATAGGCTTGTGCTGACATCCTTCTGGGCAAAGGCTGATTGGGGCGGGGGTGGGGCGGTGCTGCATTTTAACCCAGCAATTAGTGCACACAACTGAATCCATAAAACCTCAACATCGTAACCTGCTCCATGTGAACAGACAATCATTTCTGCCTCCCTTGGTGACGTTTTCCATCTATAAAGTGATGACAACGCTTGCTCCTTCCCCTGTTCCACTCGTGTTACGAGGATCAATGCCGCAGCATCCAGAAAGTGCTTTGAGCTCCTCAGGGGACTGGCTCTATAATTATAATTACCATTATTGACAGCAGCGGGGAACTGCTGGAGGCTTTTTGAGGAATACTCGAGACTTGGGCACCTGCCTGACCTTTGACTGGAGCTGCAGCTGGGCTTGTGAGTTGGGCTTCTGTGTTGGGCGGGTGGTGCGGGGGGAACATGTTTACCACTAGCTCCAATATTGAGATTAAAAAACAAAAAAAGAGTTCTCAAAATGCAGAAAGATTCCCAAAAGGCTGAAAACAATACATCATTGCCATTGCCATTAAAAGGAAGCCTGAAACATCTAATAGGGGCTTCCCTGGTAGTCCAGTGATTAAGAATCCGCCTGCCGATGCAGAGGACATGGGTTCGATCCCTGGTGCTGCAAGTTCCCACGTGCCGAGGAGCAACTAAGTCCATGCACTGCAACTTCTGAGCTTGCGCTCTAGAGCCCAGAAGCTGCAACTACCGAGCCCATGTCGTTGGGCTTACAGCCGGTGCCCTGAAACGAGAGGAGCCACCACCATGAGAAGCCTGCTCGCTGTAATGAAGAGCAGCCCTCGACCACCACAACTAGAGAAAGCCCACATGCAGCAATGAAGACCCACCACAGCCAAACAATAAAAAATAAATAAATCTGAAAAAAAAAAGAAACACCCGAGAGCACAACCAGAAAACACACATATGGTAGGGACAGCCGGCAGCAAGTGACACGGGGCCCAGAGGGCTTCAGTCCATCCATGCAAAGATCATCTTTTCCTACTTAGGAAATGCTTTTATAGGATCCCATTCTTTATTTTGGGAAAAAAATATATATGATGTCCACATCCATCAAGCTTTCAGGGCTTTTTATGACCCTTTTAAGACCACATCGTCTGGAACCCCGCATTATCTATCTCAAGGAGACATCGGGCTCCGTAACTTTGTCACCTGCCTCCTGGTGGGGACTGATCACCCTTCTCCGATCTGACGGTTGTCACTACATCATTTTGAGATCGGTCAGAATTCCACAGGCAGATTCTTCCTTCGGACAGCTCCGATTCCTCCTGTGATCTGAAAACTACCCTTTCCAGCCGGCGGCATTTTAAGAGCGTATTTCTAATAGATATCTTTTGATTTCTTCTCAAGTTCCCCTCTTTTGAATATTTTCTTTGAAGTCTTTTCTGACCCTAAGGAATGCCAGGACAGATCCTAAAATCAGACATGATTTACTTGACTCCAAAAAAACACATCTGCCTCCTATTTTAAAAGTCCAAGTGCAGTTCTCATGGTCATGTTGGAGCAGTTGCTTCACTGTGCTCAGTCACGTCTGACTCTTTTCGACCCCATGGACAGTTGCCCACCAGGCCTCTCTGTCCATGAGATTCTCTATCCGTGGAATTCTCCAGGCAAGAATACTGGAGTGGGTGGCCATTTTCTCCTCCAGGGAATCTTCCTGACCCAGGGATCGAACCCACGTCTCCTGCATCTCCTGCATTGGCAGGTGGATTCTCTACCACTGTGCCACCTGGGAAGCCATGTTGGAGCAATAGCACTGGCTAAACAGAAGCTTCAGGAACTAAATGCGATGGGATGGTGTCTGGGTCAGGGGACTGGAAAGCCAAAGCAAGAGAATAACTGAAGAAAGATAACGCGAAGATGTAGTTCCAAGACTCATTTTGGGTGCAAAAGAAAAACATACTCTACTTAGCACTCTGCTTTCAGTGTGGCATCAATGAATGCCAAGAAAGAAACACCATTTCAGAATATCTGAAATTCAACTGCAAACTTGCATTAACACTTAGCAAAAAAGGAGGGGAACACAAAGTGACAAATTTGCTTGGAGTCTTGTGGGCTCTCTTGTAGCCAAATCGCTGCTTCGAGACAGCTCATCATCTCTGTAAGAGCAGCAACTGCAGACTTGTCACATTCCCCGCTCTCTGCTAATACAAGCTGAGTGGTTACGTCCGCTCTCCCCGGTCGGCAGCTTGAGTCCCGTTCTCTGCAACGCAGCTCGAGACGAAGAGCCCTCTCAGGGGACTAATGAATGACTGTCGTCAGTGCTCTGTGACTGGATGACGGTGGAATAAGCGTTAACGTAGGAAGGGCGGCTTCACGTGGGAAGTACAGCCTCACTGACCGGGATAACTGGCCCAGGGGTTGGTGGTCCCCAAACACAGCATGTGAGTAACAACACGCTGCTCTTAGTTACACCCGCCCCCTGGCCTGTCCCTGGGGGCTGCCACCTCGCTGTCCACATGATCAGGCTCAGTACAATTCATCCAACCACTTAAACCAGGAGCACGTCTCCGGGGAATGTTCTCCCATCTCCTTTGAGGAAACACCGACACCACTGGTCATAAACTCTGCAGGGTAGCAGCTGGCCCTGATCTGAAAGCCGATGCCCAAGACAGAGCTCAGGAAACACTCGGTGAGAACCAATGAATGTACAAAGTGGCTTATTAAATACTTGGATTGTGAGATGCTGGTAATACTCTGGTTCACGTGAAGATACAACTGAATCGTCTCTGATCCTAGAAGCATGTCACTGTCATTTTAACGGATGAGAGAAGAAAAACAGAAAGTCCCTTGCCCAGAGTCAGTAAGAGCCCACCTCCGGATCCCATCTGAACTTCCTGCACTTCCTGCCTGAGAATAGAGGCCTCCCCTCCCAGCACTGACTCCCTGAAGCCAGCAAGTCAAGGCAGACAGACACACAGAGGTGCTTTCTATAGGAGATGCGTGCATTAGGGAGGTCGATGGGCTTGTTACCAAAGCTGCCTTCTGCCCTCTCTCTGCCTCTCCCCCACCCACTGCTGGCAAAGGCAAGTCAAGACCAAAGCAGGTGCCAAGTCCCCTCAAAAACCCATCTTCTCCCAGAGGGACACCCTTCTACCCCCCTTCCCCTCTACAACACGATCATATACGTGCACCCACAACAAGGACTGCATCTCTCCAACTTTGGCTACTGTTTTTGTCACCTGTCCTAGCAAAACATGGAGAAGGTTGTCGCCCCCTAATGCAGGTGGATCACCAGGGAAGTCTCTCCAAACCAACTCCTGAAACTTGGCTTTGTTGTATCAATCCTATTTACTTGCGGTGGTATTCTTTCTTCTCTAGCACAGGTGGGACAAGATGAATTCCAGAGTCCCTCCTGTGTCCAAAATTCCAGAACTGAAGTCCTCCTGGCTTTGCAAGGCAGTGCATAAGCCAGTCTTACGGCCAAGACACGGCTCAGCTGAGCTGTGATACAGGCCATCCCACTTGGTAACAGGGACTCCTGGGGCGTTCTGACATGGTGGTCTTCACCGTCAAAGAAATGATGGAAATAGGGCTGGGAGGGGCTTCAGGAGCACTTCTTCCCAAACTCCTTGCCACGTGGGGGGAGAATGGTTTCCAGTCAACTCTTTTTTTTTTCCTTAAGATTTTCAGTGCTTCTAGTTTTGCTTTTGTTCTTTGTATTTTGGCCATGTGGCATGTGGCATCCTATTTCCCTGACCAGGAATCAAACCAAGGTGCATTGCAATGGAACAACGAAGTCTTAACTGCTGGATCACCAGGGAAATCCCTGCAAAACAACTCTTGAAACTTGGTTTTGGTGTATCAAGTCCTACTTACTTGTGGTGGTATTTTTTTTCTTTAAAAATAAACAGTAAAACAAAACTTCATCGTGTCCAACTCTTTGCAACCCCCACAGACTATACAGTCCATGGGATTCTCCAGGCCAGAATACTGGAGTGGGTAGCCTTTCCCTTCTCCAGGGGATCTTCCCAACCCAGGGGTCAAACCCGGGTCTCCCACATTGCAGGCGGATTCTCTACCAGCTGAGCCACAAGGGAAGCCCCTAAAACAAAACACTAAAACTAAATAAGTTTCAAAATGTCCTTTAAAGGTGACGGGGTTTGATAGTTCTAACTCGCTCTGCGTTTTATTCCTGATCCTTGCTTTTGGTTCACAGAGGGCAGCAGCAAGAGGTGGGTTCCTCTCCCCCACCACTGTGGCGGCCAGGCTGGCATTTGCAAAACCAGTGCCCGTGGTGCACCTCTACGGCCTGGAGCCTGGGAACATATGCCTCCACTGTCCGTTCTTCAAAACTCATTATTACTCATTATTACATCAGCATGACGATGTCATTAATCAATGAAACTCTTTTCACCTACAAGCTAAAACTAAACCAAAGTTTCAGTTAAGCAGTGACCAGTAAGTCTTCGTGCTGATTTTAATGATATAATTAGATATCAAACTGCTTTAGAAAAGCTAAAACACTGTGTTTAAGTATAAGCTGTGCACATACGTGTTATGAGATATATATAATATAGGTGAAATACTATTAGAATTGGTCAAACTTAACTCCTCCACCCATTGGTACATGATTCCCACATATGTTCAAATTCTCAGTCATCTGGGGCTGACAGCAACTTCTTTCAGATTGGCTCTGCTGGCTTTTATGTGAGGGGATGGCTAAGTGTTCAAGGTCACAGGATTCACCAGAACATTCCACAGGGCTCATCTCATATTCCCTGCCCTCACTCACTGGCCAGGCAGGGAACTGCTGGTGAAGGCTATTAAACACTTCTTCTTAAAATTGCTTTTCCGTTTAGCATTCCTTTTTGTAAATGATTTCCTGCTCACAACAGCTGGAATGATGGATCAAGAAAGGTTTTCTGTAGAGAAAAGGAGAAATTTCACATTCTCCTGAGGACTGGTTTTCACAAATTGTAGCAGAGGATCCCACAGCTCACGGATAGAGGTTGCAAGAGCTCATCAGAAGGCCTTGCTGTTTGGGGTGTTGTGGCAATGCCCTGTGGAGAAGGCAATGGCACCCCACTCCAGTACTCTTGCCTGGAAAATCCCATGGACCGAGGAGCCTGTTGGGCTACAGTCCATGGGGTCGCTAGAGTCGGACACGACTGAGCGATTTCACTTTCACTTTTCACTTTCATGCATTGGAGAAGGAAATGGCAACCCACTCCAGTGTTCTTGCCTGGAGAATCCCAGGGACGGGGGAGCCTGGTGGGCTGCCGTCTATGGGGTCGCACGGAGTCGGACTGAAGTGACTTAGCAGCAGCAGCAGGCAATGCCCTGAAGACCACAGCTGGCCAAGAGCTGAGGCTTGACACAAAGTGGTTCAGTCAGAGGAATCCAGGCTGATGGTTCTGATAAATTCTCAGGTGTCTGGGCCACTAGGCGCTGACCATGACTTTTAGGCCTCTGTTCTGCCTTCAGAAAAGCCAAATCTAGAAAAGTGATTCAAGCAGAAAATTCACCCACCTTCTTTAGCATGTACGTGCTTCCTACTAGCACCAACCGCTTCATTCCTGCCCCAGGGAATGCCAGCATCCTCTAGTGATGGCTGTGGACAGAGCTAAAGGTGTCTTTGAATGGCCTCTTCAGCTCTGGGTGGTCCTCTATCACACCAAAGAGGAATTTTGAGACGTTTAATTATTTCGCATTTTTTCCTTATTTTTTCCCCAAATTCACAAGTCATATGCTCCTTGTGGGCTTCCCAGTGGCTCAGCGGTAAAGAATCTACCTGCAGTACAGGAGATGTGGGTTCAATCCTTGGATCAGGACGATCCCCCGGAGGAGGGCATGGCAACCCATGCCAGTATTCTCGCCTGGAGAATCCCATGGACAGAAGAGCTTGGCGGGGCCACTAAAAGTCACGACTAAAGTGACTGAGTGCACAGGCATGCAAGCATGCTCATTGTAATACATGAAACGTAACTGTATGAAAACTTATTCATCTCTGCATACCCCTCCTTCTCCATGCAGATATCCAACAATCACCACTCTGAGGAATCCAGAGCCCGGAAGCTGGTGCTTCCCACCTTTCTGGAAGGGGGGTTTATATATATATATATATATATATATATATAAAATTTTCTGGGGTTTTTTTTTTTGGAGTTTTTTTGCCCAAAGAGACTCATACTGTATACATCATTCCGTAATTTGACTTTCATTTGACAGTGGTATGGACATCCCTTGGGGTCAGTTAACAATTGCTATGTTGTTTGTCGTCATTGCTCAGCCACTCAGTCGTGTCTCACTCTTTTCGACCCCATGGACTGCAGCACACCAGGCCTCCCTGTCCTTCAGCATCTCCCAGAGCTTGCTCAAACTCATGTCCATTGAGTTGATGATGCCATCCAACCATCTCATCATCTGTCGTCCCTTTCTCCTCCCACCCTCAATCTTTCCCAGCATCAGAGGCTTTATTCAAAAGAGTCAGCTCTTCGCATCAGGTGGCCAAAGTATTGGAGTTTCAGCTTCAACATCAGTCCTTCCAATGAACACCCAGGACTGATATCCTTTAGGATGGACTGGTTGGATCTCCTTGCAGTCCAACGGACTCTCAAGAGTCTTCTCCAACACCACAGTTCAAAAGCATCAATTCTTTGGCACTCTGCCTTCTTTACAGGCCAACTCTCACATCTGTACATGACTACAGCAATTGCTCTGCAGCTGAATAATTCAGCATGGGCCTGCCGAACTCCAGCTCTGAGCCAGTCACCTGCCTTTGTAAATAAACATATTGGAGCACAGCCACATCCATTCATTTCTGTACTGCCAACAGTTGCTCATGTCTTACAACATGAGAAATGAGTAGCTATGACAGAGATCACAAGCCTAAACTATGTTCCATCTGGCCCTTTAAGAAAAGGTTTGCTCACTTCTGCCTCAAAATAGCAACCATTTACTTCCCCCTGATTCCACAGGTCAGCTACTTGGGCAAGGCTCAGCTGGACAGTTCTTCTGCTGGTCTCACCTACAGTCCCTCATAGGAATTCAGTCATTAAGCAGCTGAACAGGCCAAGTGGTCTCACTCACTTGTTGGCATTTGGTGCTGGTTATCAGCTTACCAACAGTGTCCAGCAGATTTCTTCACATGGTGGCAGCATTCCAAGAGGGTAAGCCCAATGCACAGATGTAAGCAACTGCTTGCATTGTTTGTCCCATTGGTCAAAGGGAGTCACATGACTGGTCCAGTGTCAAAGTGAGAGGGATCACACATGGTTGGAGAACCAGGAAGGGTTAATTCACTGGGGATGATTCCTATGCCAATTTATTTCATCCTCCAAGTCAGTAGACATAGATACAATAATGATATGTGGAGGCAGACAATGATGGGTATTCATTTAGTAGCTCAGGAAAGTTGGGAATGAAATATTTGCAGCTAGTCTGGCCTATCCTGCATGCTTGCTGCCTCATGGTTGCAGAATGGCTGCCCTAGCTGCAGCCATCACAGACATGTTCAAGGCTGAAACAACAGGGAAGGGACAATACCAACTGTACAAACCCCTTTATTTCAGATTAGCAAAAGCTTTATCAGAAAACTTTCATCTGACTTCAGGTAACATGAAGTCATATGGCAACTTCTAACTGCAAGAAAATAGTTATTTAACGAATCCAGCCTCAATAATGGAACCAGTCCCAACAATGGAGACTGGGAATAGGTCAGGACTAGCCAACCTCAGAATTTGTGAAATATTCTAAGCCAATTACACATCATTTTTGTCTAGAAAGGATGCTGAATTTCATTGAAAGGCTTTTCAACATTAATTAATATGACCTTCATTGATGTAATGAATTACACTGATTCATTTCCTTTATATTTCATTATCTTTGCTCTCTTTAGCTAAACCCTACTTGATCATAATTGTTTTTTTATTGCTGGGTTCCACTGGCTCAGATGGTAAAGAATCTGCCTGCAATGCAGGAGACCTGATATATATACACATTTTTTTAGTATTCTTTTCCATTATGGTTTATCACAGGATATTGAATATAGTTCCTTGTGCTCTACAGTAGGACCCTGTTGTCACAACAGATACGAGCTGTGACAACTTGTATCTGTCATCAGATATGAGTGAGCATGTACAATGAAGCACGTTAAATTGGGCAGAAACTTCTAACCTCTCTTCTCATGCAGAGTTCATATACCCTAAACTACCTATCTTGGAGAAGACAATGGCAGCCCACTCCAGTACTCTTGCCTGGAAAATCCCATGGATGGAGGAGCCTGGTGGGCTGCAGTCCATGGGGTCGCTAGAGTCAGACACGACTGAGTGACTTCACTTTCACTTCTCACTTTCCTGCATTGGAGAAGGAAATGGCAACCCACTCCAGTGTTCTTGCCTGGAGAATCCCAGGGACGGCGGAGCCTGGTGGGCTGCCGTCTATGGGGTCGCACAGCTGGACACGACTGAAGCGACTTAGCAGCAGCAGTAGCAGCAGCAAATTACCTATCAACTCAAAATTGTCAATGTCCAGATTTTCCCACCTGATATTATTTCCTCTAGCATCCAGAAAGTTCTTGAAAGAGTGTGCCATTGTTATCTGGGATTTTCATCCAAGCTGCTAAATCCCATTCTACAAGCTTTCATGCAGCATTTTCTTGATCTTTTCAGAAGATGGTACACGTCTACTCACAAGAATCCCAATACTCATGTTCCTTCCTGATCATTAACGATTTGTTCTGAGATGCTCCCCCAGGTCATAAGTGGGCTGTGAAGACTGCGGGCCCCAACTGGCCTCACTCATATGGAGCTGAAGACCTGCCCCATCACAAAGGGAAGAAGAGCTCAAGCTGAAGATGGAGAGCAGTCACTACCTTCCTGGAAAGTCCCCAATTCTTTACTTTTATAAAAGATGGCAAACATCTGAGCGGAATATAAAAAAGTGCTAAGGTTACACATACCATTCCATCCATGCCCATCACTACAACGCCTCCATTGGAACCATCACCCCAAACCACAAGAAGTACTTACGTATCTTAATTTTCTGTCTATGAGAACCTACTTCAGGATAAGAATAGATGATACGAAACAACAGGATCAGGAGCTGATGCCTAGGAATGGTTTTGGTATAAACATGCTC
This sequence comes from Bos indicus x Bos taurus, assembly GCF_003369695.1. Lineage (NCBI taxonomy): Eukaryota > Metazoa > Chordata > Mammalia > Artiodactyla > Bovidae > Bos > Bos indicus x Bos taurus. The sequence continues at coordinate 15,551,080 of NC_040087.1, read as the reverse complement.
TACCTCGCCACAGCAGAAATTCCCAAAACCAGCAAAAAGTACCAAATTCTCAGAGAATTCACTCACCCAGAATGAGGACCAGTCACCATGGTTTAGAGGCACCAGTGTCCTCAATTCAAATGTGTTCACAGGGACTTTTCAGGGGTCCAGTGGTTAAGAATCCACCTGCCAATGCAGGGTACACGGGTCAATCCCTGGTCCGGGAACATTCCACGTGCCTCAGGGCAACTCAGCCTGTGCACCACAGCTACTGAAGTCCATGCTCTGCAACAAAGAGTGGCGCCCCACTCACTGCAACTGGAGAAAGCAACAAAGATCTGGAGCAGTAAAAATAATTAAAAAAAAAAAAAAAAAGAGCATAGAGTTTACTTTTTTTAAAAAAATGTAGCCATAGCTTAGCCACTGGCAACTTATTTTACCTTAGTTTCCAATTTCTCATGAGTAAAATGGAAGAAATATTACCCACTTTGAACATACTGTGAAGACTGAGATCACATAAGTGAAAACATCTCACCAAGAAGGAAATGGCAACCCACTCCAGGACTCTTGTCTGGAGAATGCCATGGACAAAGGAGCCTGGTGGGATACTGTTCAAGAGTCGGACTCGACTGAGTGACTGAGCACACGCAAGCTATAGGCGCAGGGTGATTCTCAAGGAACAGACATTCCTTTCCTACCGCTCAGGTCAGTCTTGCATCCACTAGGGGGCGCCGTGGTGCGATACGGCTGGGTGCCCCAGGCTGACCCAAGGTCACTCTTGGCCAAGCTTGAGCCAGTTCACTCTCCATTTCCTTACCCTCAAAGGAGTCCAAGTTCCCTGTTGAACACAGGGATGGCGGTCACTTCTGCTCAACAAATTTTAGTGACAGGACACCGCAGTGCCTCTCAGCTTGAAGTACCCAGTAGACAGGAGCTGTTATTCCCCGTCCCTCCTTCCCTCCAGCTCTCCCTGACTTGGTCCATTTCTCCTGTACAGAAGAAGGAGAAAAAAGTGCTCACGAGAGTCATGAAGCAAGAAAGGGGAGCAAGTGGACAAGAAGAGGAAAGGGGTGGGTGCGGGTGGGTTATAAGAAGAGACAAAGAAATTCCTTTGATGCTGAGGAGAAAAAAAAATCCTGCAGCATTTCCTGGAAGACAACCACACGAAGAGAGGATTTTGATTTAAAACCTTTAGATCACACTGAACCTGCAAATCCTAACGGTAGACTCTGAAAATCACAAGACGTCCACTGCATTACAGGATGATTATGCCCTGGGGTACGCCAATCTGCTCTGGAAAACTTTAGTATGAAATCTCACATTTCAGGAACAAATGGTCGGAACGTGTAGGCACTGCCACTCAGAGACTAGAAACGAGGGTTCTCTACGAGGCGACAGCACCGACCCCACAGGCCTGGAGCAGGGAACGAGTGTTGGCAGAGTCCCCTGTGGTGACTTTCCCTCTAATGGGATGTAGAAAGCCAGCCTCTGGGGCTTCAAAATAAAATCTCCACTTTCCCAGAGCCCAGCCCCTCAGAGTATTTATGTTTAGCATCAAAACCAAGGTAAAAGTAACAACCCTGGCTCCTGGGGCTTCCTCCGGATTTCAGACACATCTCAAGCTAAAGCTCTGGGGTATCCATGCTATCATCAGAGAGGGGTGCAAATCAGTAACCAGGAGGTGAATTATTTCCAGCTGTCACACAGCGATGAAGCAAATGAATCAAAGTCTTCCTTCATTTGATTAGCTCGACTGGGTGAAAGCTGAGCTGCTTAGAATTCCTTCTTACCCTCTCATGGAAAAGTAAACCAATTCTATCCAAAATATTTGAAAAACAAAAGCCTCACCCAGGAGTCTCAAAGTTAAATCTCAGATTGAAATAAAATATGCCATATGATTTATCTTAGACAAAAGAAGCTTCCTGGCTGCAACTTGAACAGGCTCCAGTTTTAATGGTGCCATAAAAGTGTTTCGTGCTGGACTCAGAGACAAGCCCTCATAATTCCTCTGTGAACTCTGAAAGAGATCTATCACTGGGGCCCTGTGGGCAGGAACACAGATTTAGTGGGTCAAAGCACCAAGCAATCCCATTCATGACCTCACTGCATGAACTCCTAATTAATTATGGGTGTCCTAATGTGAAAAAATAGTTTCAGAACTGGAAGGTGACCTATCTCCATTCATAAGCAGACCACAAATCAGTCATAACCCCAAACACCATGAAAGAGCCGCTCAGTTTGTATCTGTGTTGAACTTTAAGGGTTGCATAATTTATATCTAAAATCCACTCTCCTGTGTCTCCTGAAAGACCCACTCTGACCTTTGCTCCCAATCCCAACTGCATTAAAAGGGACTATAAATCATTGAAACAGACACCCAATCGCAGCCCGGCTCTCTCACAGCCAGGCAACTTTCTTCCCTTGATGAGTTCATCATCCCCTAGAATGGGCTATAAAAACTGTTCACATTGTGAGATAATAATTCAAAGGCTCTTTATTTTACACTGCGGTTCACTATTCACCCAGGTGGACCAACAAGCAAGTAGACAAACAGAACAACCAGGTTCCAAGGGCCTTCCATTTGCCCCCACCTTGAGAAGACCACCCTCAGATCCACGCTCAGCCCTGCCATAGACTGTCCTCAATTGAATAGGGCTTTTCTTTAAATAATAATAATTTGCGGGCTTCTCATTGCAGTTGCTTGTCTTGTTGTGGAGCCTGGGTTCTAGGGTGTGGGCTCAAGGTTGTGGCACATAGGCTTAGCTGTCCCACAGCACGTGTAATCTTAGTTCCCAGACCAGGGATTGAACCTGTGTCCCCTGCATTGGCAGGTAGATTCTTAACCATAGGACCACCAGGGAAGTCCCTTAACAGAGATTTAACAGAACTTAGGGCTTAGGATGTGCTCAGTCGCTCAGTCGTGGCCAACTCTTTGTAATCACATGGACTGTAGCCCGCCAGGCTCCTTGGTCCAAGGAATTTTCCAGGCAAGAATACTGGAGTGGATTGCCATGTCCTTCTTCAAAGTCTGAAGATGGTGCAAGATAATAAAGCTATGGTCCTTATAGCTAAGAATCCTCTTGACTGTGGATCAAAAGTAAGAATTTTTACAGGAAACCCACACTGTCCCTTCATTACAGTAAAGCTTTACTTTGAAGAACAAACATTTCTAGATTCCTAAGAGACAAGATTTGCTTCTCTCAGTTTTTCCAGGGGAGGAAAACTGTGCAAATTTCTCTCCATCCCTGGATGCAGTTAAACCATTTGTGCTGATAAAACAGATGCTGTGACATCTGAAAGTGAAAGTGTTAATCACTCAGTTGTGTCTTGACTCTTTGTGACCCTGTGGACTGGAGCCCACCAGGCTCCTCTGTCCATGGGATTCTCCAGGCAAAAATACCGGAGTGGGTTGCCATTTCCTTCTCCAGGGGAATCTATCTTCCCGACCCAGGAACTGAACCCAGGTCTCCTGCACTGCAGGCAGATTCTTTACTGTTTGAGCTACCTGGTGATGTCTACCCCCACCCAAATCACTATGAAGAACCAGGAGCCCTGCAGCAAACAGGTATGGCCAAAAGAGATTTCTTCTAGCAGTTTCCAGGGAGATCTTCCCAAAAGTCTGAGGAAGAAGCGTGTGGAAGGTTTGCTGCCTGCTGCCACCCAGCAGTGTGGCAGCCTGGCTGTGTTCCTTGTCAATCATGGTGTCACTCGTGCCTTCAAAGGGACTTGGTCCATCTGGGGTGGCAGCAGAGGGCCAGGAGGCTGGGACAGTGCCCAAGCTTGCTTCAGACCAGGAATCCCATGAGTCTGTCTACAGAGAAGCAGTGTTCTTAGAGTTGACATCTGTTGATCCCATTCAAGGGACTTTGTGCCAATGACTCTTGCAATGTGTTTCTTTTTTTATTTATTTTTAATTGAAGGATAATTGCTTTACAATGTCATGTTGGTTTCTGCCATAAAACATCATGAATCAGTCATAAATACACATATGTCCCCTCCCTCCACAAAGTGTTCTTTGACTAAGGCCCTGTCCCCATACTGGCTTCCCAGGTGGCGCAGTAGTAAAGAATGCACCTGCCAATGAACGAGGCGCAAGAGATGTGGGTTCAATTCCTAGATGGGGAAGATCCCCTGGAGGAGGAAATAGCAACCCACTCCAGTATTCTCACCTGGAAAGTTCCATAGACAGAGGAACCTGGTGGGCTACAGTCCATGGAATCGCAGAGTCAGACATGACTGGATGACTTAGCATGCACACAAGCTATTCTTTGGTGGTAACTTCCTTCCTGTGACACCCCAACTGTAGTTAAGGGCTCTGTACGGCAGAGTCAAGTTAGCAATGTGCTGCTGTGTCTGTTCTTCGTATACATCTAAGCCTGGAGCTCTCTCCCTGACCTCTGCTCCCCTGGGGTGCAACTCTCTATATCTAGAATGCATACAAAAGGCACATGAGAGCTGCCTGACGTGGGGGACACTCTTCAATTCTCTAGTTAGAGAAGGAACAAGGGAAACCTTGCTCCGGGAGAGGAAAAGTTGATTGTCCATATATAAAAAGGCAGGATTTTCAAAACTTTTTTTTTAGCTCTGTTGTCTTCTGGGGGGGCAGGGGGCGGGGGCGTGGAAATGAGTTGCCATTGTAGAAGGTAGAAATCCAAATAAGCACAAGAATCAAGAACTTGTAATAAACTATAATGGAAAGGAGTCTGGAAAAGAATATCTATATCTAAACATGTGTGTGTGTGTGTGTGTGTGTGTTAGTCTCTCAGTTGTGTCCGACTCATTGCAACCTCACAGACTATAGCCCATCAGGCTCCCCTGTCCATGGAATTCTCCAGGCCAGAATGCTGGAGTGGGTGTTGCCATGCCCTCCTCCAGGGGATCTTCCTGACCCAGGGATGTGGCTCAGCTGGTAAAGAATCCACCTGCAATGAGGGAGACCTGGGCTCAATCCCTGGGTTGGGAAGATCCCCTGGAGAAGGGAACAGCTACCCACTCCAGTATTCTGGCCTGGAGAATTCCATGGACTGTATAGTCCATGGGGTCGCAAAGAGTTGGACACGACTGAGTGACTTTCACTCCTGTGTTGCAGGTGGATTCTTTATTGTCTGAGCTACCAAGGAAACCCCTATATATGGATTAAGTTATTCATATAACTTAATCATTTTGCTGTATACTTGAAATTAACACAACATGGTAAGTTAATAACACTTCAATTTAAAAAAATTAGAAAAGAACTATTAGCTATCACAAGACAGGGTGTGCTAAATGGGACCCGTGGAGGTCTTACTCAACTGTTAAGGCCCCCAGGGCCTGGATTCTCTGAAACAGGAAGAAGGTGATGTCTAGCTTGACAAAGGATAGGTGCCCTTGGCAACTGGAGAGTGTTCCCTTGAACCATAACTCCTGGTGTGTGGTGTGGTGGTGTTTAGTCGCTCAGTTGTGTCCAGCTCTTTTGTGACCCCATGGACTGTAGCTGCTCTGTCCATGGGACTCTCCAGGCAAGAATACTGGAGTGGATTGCCATTTCTTTCTCCCCAGGGGACCTTCCCAACCCAGGGATTGAACCAATGTCTCTTGCATTGGCAGCTGGATTCTTTACCACTGAGCCCCCGGGAAGCCCCCTGTAACACCTACAGAGGTGTTAAAATGGATTTTCCATGCATCCACTTGCAATCACCTGTCCCTGGTCTGATTTTTGTGGAAAACAAACTGATAACCGAATTTCTCTTGGTTCCACGCGGAGGGACAGGCAGGTGCCAGGAAGCAATAAAATGTTATCGCCAAAATCTGCACTTAGGCTCTGGGTGCTCTTATTGACACCAGGAACCTCAGGAATTCCCTGAATGAGTGACTTGGGGGCTGGGAGGCTGGAGAGGACAGGAGCTGGGTGTGGGGAGCCAAGGGGGACAGAAGGCAGGGGTCTCGCCATCAGCTCACCTCCGTCCTGCTTCGGGGTGGATGAGCCGCAGACTGAGTGGAGCTGGGCTTGGCCAGGGCCCAGGGAGTGGCTCGGGTTGGTACCCTCTGTTTCATCTCCCTGTATCCTGTGGCGTTTGATGCATCCTCTTTCCCAGGTTTTAAAACTGCTCCACCAAAGTCAGTGTTGAGGAGAGAAGTACAATAGCAACAAAAATCAGCCTGTTCATCGCACTCTTTTCTGACACCGAGGAACTTGGCCTGATTCCGTGCTGGTAGTACCTCACGGCGGCTTTTGTTGATCCTGCCAAAGGAACCCATTTCACTTACGCTTACTTCTCTGAACATGAGCCTGTACTAAATATTTATGCTTCGATAAATATTAACCATTGCTAAAGTGATCATTTGCCCTAGTCTGCCAGGACAGTCTCAGTTTATGCCGGCTGTCCTAGGAAAATGAGTCCCCTCCTGCCTCTCACTGTTCTGGTCAGGAGGATAAATCCTACATGCACCCTAGCCATGGGGCACCTGCAATGCCTTCTTCACCAGCCCGTCCTCTCGTGACCACCACTTGCTTCTCTCTGGCCCATCACTTTTTAGTCATAACAGAGATCATCAATAATTCAGTACTTATAGCCCACTTACTTTCAAAAAGAATTAATGCACACCACGCATTCACTTGACAAATATTTACTGGAAGCCAAAAAGTTCCTTGAATACTCACAGATACAGATACGGACAAAGTTGTTTGAATAAAAGTTAAAAGTGAAGGCGTTGAAACCCCATGTAGAGGGGGAAGATGACTGAGTCAGAGACCAGAGGTGAGACAGTCATGGTAACTCCCTTTACATTCGACTTTGAATCTGGGAACAAAACCGAAAAGTAAAGTACAATGAGTAGCAGCAATCATATTGTTTAAGGAAATGCAAAAGATACTTTTTCTCTGACACTAATTCTACTAGAAACTCATCATTCATTCAGTAAGTACTTATTGAGTATGTCCTACATCCCAGGCAGTGTTCACCGAGTGGGATACAGAAGTGTACAAAGAAGAGCAAACAGATATAAATTCCTGCCCTCAGGAAGCTTATCGTCCAGCTGAATGAGACAGACAATAAACATCACATTAGAGGGACTTCCGTGACAGTCCAGTGGTTAAGACTCTGAGCTCCCAATCACAGGGCATGGGTTCAATCCCTGGTCAGGGAACTAAAATCCCATACGCTTCAAGGCATGGCCAAAAACTTAAAACACACACACATAATATATATAGAGTGTGTCAGACAGTGATAAGTGCTATGGAGAAAAATGAAACTGGAACAGAGGAGACAGAGAGCTCAGACAATGACCCGCAGCTTTAACAGGGCGGTCAGGAAACCTCTCACTGAGGAGGTGACATTTGAGGAAACACAGGGAAGGGAAGAGGGAGGGGTCTCATGGCTCTCTGGGGAAGAGTCTTCCAGATAGAGACCCTGCGATGGGAGCGCATGGAACCAGGGTGAGCCCCGTGATGAAAGTCAGGACACGACTCAGAGCTGGGAAGGGAGGGACTAAAATTGGAGAGCTTGGGGGATTTTTTTCCCTTTCTGACAAGACAGGAAGTCCTGAGAAGATTTTGGGCAGAGAAGAGCCATGACCTAATATTTTAAAGGCTCATTCTGGATGCTGTGTCGAGTGTAGATGGAGGGGAACAAAACACAGAAGTAGACAGACCAGTTAGGAGGTGTGTGGGACTTCCCTGGTGGTCCAGTGGTTAAGAATCCACCTGCCAATGCAGGGGACACGAGTTCAATCCCTGGTCCAGGAAGATTCCACATGACACAGGGCAACTAAGCCCGTGCACCACAACTATTGAGCCTGTGCTCTAGAACCTGGGAGCTGCAACTGCTGAACCCACACGCCGAAACTACTGAAGCCCGAGAGCCCTAGAGTCCATGCTCCACCACAAGAGAAGCCACCCCAATGAGAAGCCCACGCACCGCAACTAGAGAGTAGCCCCGGCTTGAGGCAATGAGACAAAGCCCACGAGCAGCATTGAAGACCCAAGCTTCATTTTTACAAAGAGAAGTTTTGTGAAATTTCCAGACAACAGAAGGTGGTGAAAAACGATCAGACTCTGGATGTGTGTTGAAGGCAAAGGCAGGACTTCATACCAGGTTACATGGGAGGTGAGGCAGAAAGTAAATGGCCAGGATGGTTCTGAGATGCTTGGCTGAGCGGTGGAGCTGCTATCTGCAGAGCCGACAAAGACTGAGGGAAGAGCAGACCGTGGGGGAGGACGGGAGTTTGGCCTTGACCTTGTGAAACGGGATACGCCTGCTGGACACACAAGTGGAAAGGTCGACACAAGCAGAGGGTCTGGTGAGTCTGGGGCTGTCATGGACTCTGACGTAAAGGACATAGTGTGGTAAAGCGAATGAGGTCTGTAACAGTTATTTCTGCCCAAAGTGCAGAAACATTTGTTTTATGACCGCTTTTATATCAGTCCTCAATAAAAGTCAACATCTTCAATCACAGCTAAGTGAAGGCATTTGTGGAAGCAGCCAAGTTAGTGCAGTAAACGTCCTCAAAGATGCTGCCTTTGGGAATCTAACTTTGAGCAAAGATGGAGCTTACAAAGCTGAAGGAATGGGCAGCTCCCACGGACCTCTGCCAGTCTCTCTCTCAACTATGACTTCAGATGTACCTTTGGCAAGCGTGAACTCTTTGGTTGTTCTTATTCTCTGGGGCAGATGGTCAAGTAGCAGACATTTTGCTGTGAAAAGCAAAAGTGTCTGATCAAGTCTACCCAGATCAAGGCCCACCTCACTTTATTTGGAGACAGGCCACCAGGATATCCGAACAACCTACCAGAATTTTTCTTTGAAAGGAGCTGTGGGGCTTCCCTGGTGGCTTAGTGGTAAAGAATAATCCTCCTGCCAATGCAGGAGACACAGGTTCCCTCCCTGGTCCAGGAAGATCCCACATGCCGAGGTGCAACAAAGCCCGTGTGCCATAACCACTGAGCCTGAGTGCCAGAGCCCAGGAGCCGCAACGACTGAGCCACGTGCTGCAGCTGCTGGAGCCCACATGCTTAGAGCCCGCACTCTGCAACAAGAGACGCCGCCGCAATGAGAAGTCTGCACCCCGAAACTAGAGAGGAGCCCCCCTCGCCACAACTAGAGGAAAGTCCAAGCAGTAACAAAGATGCAGCACGCCAAAAACAAACAAATGAATAATTTTTTTTTTTTTTTTCCCCAAAAAGGAGCTCTTAGTTTACTCAAATGGGCCAATGAATCACAAACTGAGGTCTTGGAATGATAAGCTGGTGTTTAGAATCCTCCAAGTTAAAATGTAGTGTTCTTCTGGAAAAATGATGGCTCTCAGACAGGAAACACAGACACATATAAGTTAATCCTGTCCCCAGCCAAATAATAACAGTGTCTATAGTTCCTCCGGGGCGAGGAATGTCAGAAATGTAGCAGAACTATCAAGAGTATATACCTGCAACATAAAAAGGGAAACTTACACCACAGTTGAGTTTTGTCTTTGAAAGTATAAAAATCATAACCTTTAAAAATTCCTTGGAACCAGGGACTTAGTCTCGTTCAGTCTGTATTCCCAGTACCTCCTAACACAATACTAGCTCATAGCAGGTATCCTGGAGAAGGCAATGGCACCCCACTCCAGTACTCTTGTCTGGAAAATCCCATGGACGGAGGAGCCTGGTGGGCTGCAGTCCATGGCCTTGCGAAGAGTCGGACATGACTGAGCAACTTCACTTTCACTTTTCCCTTTCATGCATTGGAGAAGGAAATGGCAACCCACTCCAGTGTTCTTGCCCGGAGAATCCCAGGGACGGGGGAGCCTGGTGGGCTGCCATCTAAAAGCGACTTAGCAGCAGCAGGTATCCAGTAAAATATCAATACTAACAAAGAAATGAATCAATCAGCATTAAAAAAAAAAAAGTAAAAATAAAACCCATCAGCACCACCTGGTGGACAGCCTTACCAGGATGCATCCAAGGTTCCTGGCATCAGATGGGGAACAGACACTGAAATTTCTGTACGACATGGATTTTAGCGGCTATGGACTGTCAGGCACGCTGTGCTAGAAGCTGTGTTTTGAAGCTGTGTTTGCAAACCACGTACACTTTTGACTTAAATTCAGGTGAGGTTGGTGGAGATTATTGGGAGTGGGGGGGAGAGAGGGAGAGGGGAAAAAAAACGGAAACAGTGACAGACGTTATTTTCTTGGTCTAGAAAATCACTATAGACGGTGACTGCAGGCTTGAAATTAAAAGATGCTTGTTCCTTGGAATAAAAGTTATGACAAACCTAGACAGCTTATTGAAAAGCAGAGACATCACTTTGCCAATAAAGGTCTGTATAGTCAAAGTTATGGTTTTTCCAATAGTCATGTATGGATGTGAGAGTTGGACTATACAGAAAGCTGAGCACCAAAGAATTGATGCTTTTGAAATGTGGTGTTGGAGAAGACTCTTGAGAGTCCCCTGGACTGCAAGAAGATCCAACCAATTAATCCTAAAGGAAATCAATCCTCAATATTAATTGGAAGGACATGCTGAAGCTGAAGCTCCTATACTAGGGCCACCTGATGCAAAGTCAACTCATTGGAAAAGACCCTGATGCTGGGAAAGATTGAGGGCAGGAGGAGAAGGGGGAACAGAAGATGAGACAGTTGGATGGCATCACTGAATCAATGCACATGAGTTTGAGCAAACTCTGGGAGACAGTGAAGGACAGGGACGTGAGGCATGCTGCAGTCCATGGGGTCAAAAGGTGTCAGACACGACTGAGTGACTGAACAAAGGGGGAGCTGTAGTTCCCCCAAGCCAACTCTTGACACTACCAGAGTATAATTGAGAGATATAAATCTCAAAAACAGACTTTGGCAGTTCCCCACAAACACACATAGCAAAAATTGTTTTAATAACCTAGCCTCAAATTTTTCCTTTGTATTTCAAGAGATTCTTGGGAACCAAACATAAGAGTTCTTTGGCACAACACTGTAAATCAAATATACGCCACACACACACACAAAAAGCTTCTTGGAGAGCTGGTAGCATCCTCTGTCTTTCTATTTCCTTCCTATACTCCTCCCCAACTCACTGAGAATCTTGCTGTTGCCCCCTGGTACTAGTATGGGCTTGGCCTCTCTCTGCCTGTCTTCAACTTTCTCCATCCACATTGGGGGCAGGGTTAGGGGGAGGCAGAAACTGCCATCTGGTCATCTTCCACTTGCTTACTTCCTATGGGACCACTGAACAGAGGAAAAACCACCAAGAACCAACCAAGTTCTCTGTGTCCCAAGCCTCTTCCCCTGGAGCCCCTTTGTCCGTCTTTCCCACCCCCTTCCCAAGAGCCTGGCACGGGCCCCCAAGAGACAACATGAAGAAACACTCCTGAGATGCATGGGGTACTAGGGAGTCTTCAGGCTTGGTGGATACATGGGGCTTACACAATGTGGTGGTCCCTCTTTGAGAAAAAGCATGAAAGATTCTGAATATGAATTGAGGAGCCAAAGGGAATATTTACTCCAAATGGGAAAAGATTTCACAGAAAATTACTGGGGCCTCAAAGATCTGGGTTCTTTTCTCCTGACTCTGGGACAACTGGCCAGAAATGCCTACACAGAAGTAGATCTCAGGGCTTCCCAGGCAGTCCAGTGGTTGAGAATCTACCTTGCAACACAAGGGACGCCAGTTCGATCCCTGATCTGGGAAGATCCCACATGCCATGGGGGCAAGTAAGCCCAGTGTGCCACGACTACTGAGCTGACGCTCTAGAGCCCATCCTCTGCAACAAGAGAAAAGCCATGGCAAGGAGAAGCCCACACACCGCATAGGGGAGTAGGCCTGGATTGCCAGACCTAGAGAAAGCCTGCGAGCAGCAACAAAGACCCACCACAGCCAAAAAAATTAAATAAATAAGTAATCTTTTTTTTTCTAAATGAGAATAAAATTTTAATAAATAAATGGCTTTCCACCTGGCCTCTTGGGCCTCTATGCACATCCAGAGTCCACTCAGAGTGGCCAGAGAAGGTGAGCTTCCTTGTCACACTCGTGCCCTTGACCTCAGACCAAGTCCAGGCACCAGGACTCCGTCTCCTCCTTCGCCCCCTCCCTCTCCAACAGTACCGCAGCGGAGAGAGCAAAGGAGCGGCCCTCCAGCGTGCCTAGGGGTGTCTGTCCTGAGGGCCAGCCCTGGAGGGTTCACTCAGGATGCCTCGTGCACTCACCACCCTGTCAGCCCAGCCTGCAGCCTCACACACCTGATCAGCTAAAGGGTCTCAGCTCCGGGAGCCTCAGACCCTGCCTCTCTCCATCTTAGCTACCACCCACCCGCAAGCTCAGCATCGGGCCCAGGATCCGGGAAAGGATGCTCCAGGGTTTTCACAGAGGTTATAAAAATTACCTACCATTAAATAAATAACAGAACAAAATAAAACTCTGCCCAGTGTTTGCCGCCCCTCCACTGCCTGGGAGCCCTGGGTGGGTGGGTCGGGAGTCTGGCCTGGCAAGCGCCAGCGACTCCAGGTCCTGGAGCCTGTCGTCCCCAGTTCCCACTTCAGGGGACACCCGATGCAGGTGACCGTGACGCGGATAGTAAGGAAACCTCCTGCCGTTGAGCCCCAAGATCTCCCTCGCCAGGGGAGGCGTGGGAGAGAGACGCCCAGAGCACGTCCAGAGGTTCCGGACTCCCTGCGCCCCAGCGCCGCTTCCAGGGGCGCCGGGAGGACGGGGGGGGGGGGGGGGGGGGAGCACTGTAACCATGGTAACGGGACCAAACAAACTCCGGCGCCGGGATTCTGTGCAGGAGCCGCGCGGCCGCCCGGCTCGGGTAAGAGCTGCGAGCATCCGCCGTCCCGCGCGCTCAGACAGACCCGATTCCTCCCCGTGCAGCCCCGCCAGGGAGTGGAGAGCAGAGTCCAGGGGTGGGGGACGAAGAAGCGACAGCGCGCTGACAGCTTTGTGCCTTTTCCTTTCTCTGCTCTCCCTTCCTTGGCCTTTCTCCTCCCAGCTATGCTGCGCTTCTCCCCTTTGTGAACCGCGGTGTGCGGTCAATCGTCGCTGTTCCCTTGCTAAGTTGTATCCGACTCCTTGTCCCTCACTCTATCCTGGACTTTGTTCAAGTTCATGGCCACTGAATCGGTGACGTCACCCAACCATCGCATCCTCTATGCGGTCAGATACTTCTGCCAATAAAGGAGGGCTGGGTCCCTTCCACTCCAGACAGCCCTGGCCCTGAGTTCAGGGGAAAGTGCTGGGTGTGTTATACTGTTTTCAGCCTTCATGGACCAGTCAACTAAGCAGGAAAAGAATTCCCCATGTCCCAAATTGCAGCCTTGAGTACACATCAACTCCTGTGACCCAAAGCAAATGACTCCGTTTCCCTGTGTTTCTTCCCCCACCCCTGTGTCCCCTCCTCTAAAGTAGGACACCTATGGCTGATTCATGGTGAGGTTTGACAGAAAACAAAATTCTGTAAAGCAATTATCCTTCAATAAAAAAGTAAATTAATTAAAAAAATAAAATAGGACAGAAACAGCAGCCCTAACCTTCCAGAGTGATGGCCCAGAGTGGCTGGGGCTAGTGTTCCACAGGCTCTCCTCTACCTGTGGTCACAAGGTCACCTTCTCTGAAAGTTCAAACCTGAATGCACTGGAAACTCTATTTCTTTACAAAAGGCCTTAAGAAATTATGTTATAATGAGTGCACTGGGTGTCTATACTGCTGAAAATGGCACTGATCAGTCTAAGGGGAGGTGACTGTCACTTTTTGACTTCAGTGTTTGTCCCCTGGCACTTTTTCACGTGGATCCCGGTCAGCCCAGACACATGGAATTCACTATCAGCCAAGAATCCTGCCAGTTAGTCAGAGAGGTTATAAACAGCTATGGAAGATGGTAACAATAGCAACAAGAAAGCCTTGTATTTGCACAGCACCAGAGAATACCCTGGATTCTTTATAGAAATGAAACTTCTCCTGGTGCTCCAGCTAGCTCCGGCTGAGGCTTCCAAAAAGCAGAGATGAGCAAAAGCAGAGACATTACTTTGCCAACAAAGCTCCATATAGTCAAAGCTATGGTTTTTTCAGTAGTCATGTATGGATGTGAGAGTTGGACCATAAAGAAGGCTGAGCACCAAAGAACCGATGCTTTTGAACTGTGGTGTTGGAAAAGACTCTTGAGAGTCCCTTGGATTGCAAGGAGATAAAACCAGTCAATTCTAAAGGAAATCAATCCTGAATACTCCTGGGAAAGACTGATGCTGAAACTCCAATACTTTGGCCACATGATGAGAAGAGCTGACTCATTAGAAAAGACCCTGATGCTAGGAATGATTGAAGGCAGGAAGAGAAGGGGATGACAGAGGATGAGATGGCTGGATGGCATCACTGACTCAATGGCCATGAGTTTGAGCAACCTCCGGGAGATGGTGAAGGACAGGGAGGCCTGGCGTGCTGCAATCCACGGTGTTGCAAAGAGTCGGACACGACTGAGCAACTGAACGACAACAACAAAGGCTTCCAAGCCTTGGTTGGCAACCCCTAAGCTGCACCCAAGGGTCCCATCCTCTTCATCAGCTGCATCTTTGCAGTCTGAGCCCACCCACAACCCATCTTGGGTTTTTTCTCCATGACGTGAAATAAAACGAAGTGGATGGGGACCTGAAAAGTCCAAATCAGAAACTGTATTAGAAATAGTTAGTTAGTTTTGGCTTCATCAGGTCTTAGTTGCAGCCCTCAGGTCTAGTTGCCGCATGGCACGTGGGTTCTTAGTTCCATGACCGGGGATCGAACTGGAGGCCCCTGCATTGGAAGACAGATTCTTAACCACTGGACCACCAGGGAAGTCCCCAAATTCTGAAACTTGATAAGCAGTCTCCTGTGTACCTTTCTTCTTATATGGCTCATCCATTCAGTCCACAGACTCCAGTTGAAATCCTGCCACGTGCAAGCACTGAGCTACTGCTCAGTCACTCAGTCAGGTCCTACTCTTTGGGACCCCATGAACTGTAACCCGCCAGGCTCCTCTGTCCCCTCTGTCCATGGGATTTTCCAGGCAAGAATACTGGAGTGGGTTGCCATTTCCTCCTCCAGGGGACCTTCCCCACCCAGGGACTGAACCCACATCTCCTGTGTCTCCTGCGTTGGCAGGCAGATTCTTTATTCCTGAGCCACCTGGGAAGCCCACATGCAAGCAAGCATGCAGAGAGCAAGAAAAGAAGGGCTGAGGGAGCTGTGGGGGGAAGAGAACAGACTTGTTTCCAGATGACTCTGCACGTCCTCACCAAGGAGGCGACTCTGAGTTAAGTTTTAAAGGATGAATAGACTTCCTTTCCAGTGATAAGAAAATCCAGAAGCAAGGCTAGAATCCCCCAGAGAAATCCCTCTCTGTGAAGAGTTCTTGAATGTGTATACAGTGTTCTCCAGAAAATAAAGCAGGACTCTGAGCAGGAGACCAAGAAAAGACTGGGACACAGAAGCAGGGAGGAAGCAGGCAGGAGGGCTGCCCCGCACACGGCCCTGTGGCCTGGGCTCTGAGAGAGGCCTGCAGCACCCATCTGGCCAGCTGCTCCACGGCTAGCCCAATGGCCTGGCCTCTTCCTGAACTGACTCCCTAATGATAAATAATACGGGCTTCCCTGGTGGATCAGATGGTTAAAGACTGCCTGCAATGCAAATGTTAACAGGGCCTCCTTCTGGGCACCTGAAGGACTGACAAGAAAGATATGAGCCCTCCAGGTAGAGTTCTGAATGAATACACAGGCCTGTTGGAGAACCAGACTTCCCTGCAGTCTCCTCTGGGAAGGAGACCATCTATTTCCTATCGAACCTCCAGGCTTTTCTTGAACCATGAGACAGTGGAGCCCTGCCGTCACATCTTTGCTGATGTATTTTTATTGCTAGGGAGGACTTCCGCAGCTAGTTCTTCACCCCTTCCAGTCCTCCGCCAATGATCTCAGCCACTAATCTTCCACCCAGGACCGGCTGGTCCCATCCTGCCTTAGGGCTTTACCTGGCCTCTTGACTTCAGCCTTATGTGACTCACAATCTCTGACTCTAGAAATGTTTGCCTGTGCTCTTCCTGTCCCATCAAAAGTAGGAGGTGCTGGTTTAAAAACAGAGCTTATTCATTTTTAATATGTAATCCCTCCAAACTCTAAATGTGGAGCCAGGCACCAGAGCTCTTCTATTTACTTTTTCAAATTATTTATTTATGTGTTTATTTTTGGCTCTGCTGGATCATCGTTGCTGCATGTGGGCTTTCTCTAGTTGCGGCAAGTGGGGGCTACTCTCTAGTTGCAATGCACAGGCTTCTCATTGCGGTGGCTTCTCTTGTGGAGCACAGGCTCTAGGGCGCCCGGACTTCAGGAGATGCAGCACATGGGTTTAGTTGTCCCGAGACATGTGGAATCTTCCTGGATCAGGGATTGAACCCGCATCTCCTGAATTGGCAGGCAGATTCTTAACCACTGGACCACCAGGGAAGTCCACTGTGCCGTCTTAGATTGATGTCTTAGCCTTTCAGAAGAAAGGAGTGTTTAGGCAGCACTCCCCAAGTCCGGAGCCTGCCTCTCAGCTCCAAATCATCAAAGATCCCCAGTCCTACTTCCACCAGTGGGTATGATCAACTTTAGCTTTACATTGCAAGTGAAAGTGTTAATCGCTCAGTTATGTCCGACTTTTTGCAACCCCATGGACTCAGCCCACCAGGCTCCTCTGTCCATGGAATTCTCCAGGCAAGAATACTGGAGTGGGTAACCATTCCCTTCTCCAGGGGATCCTCCTGACCCAGGGATCGAATCTGGGTCTCCTGCATTTTAGGCAGATGCTTTACTGTCTGAGCCACCAGGGTAATGTAAAGCCACCCAGCTTTACATTAGTTCCCAGCTATGGTCACACACAGAGGGCTCTGGGGCTACTCCAACCACATTCATGGTCAGTCTATGTAAGAAAATAACCATCCACAGTCCTCACCCAGGTCATAATTTTCCGAACCCTCAGCAACAGGTGGAGTCCCGCAGCCCTAATCAAATCAGTGTGTGCAAGAGGCTTTCTACAGGCTTTGGGGATTCTAGGAGGCCCAGGTAGGAGCGCAGAGCTAGCTCCCAGGTGGCGGCTGGCACAGATCCAGAACCCACTCGTTCTCAGGACCCTGTCGCCTCTTGGCTACAGAGGTTTCTTCCCTTGGAGGAGCTCACTGCCTCAGAGGTATCCCTCTTCGAACAAGGACGCATGTCCAACCTGGGATGATGGGTCTACCAAGGTCAGCTACTCTCTGTCTTACAAAATTCCTAACACGGCACCCTGCAGGCGCCCAGCACCATCCCGGGGTCTGCAACATGCGCAGACAAGCCCCTCTGCCTGGACGCCTGAGGTTCCAGTCTTCACATCGAGGTTAGCCTCTAAACGACCAGAGAATTACTCATGGAAAAACCCTGCGAGCAGCCATTAACAAAAGGTTCCCTTTGCCCTTGGTCTTATCAGCATTCCTAGCGACTAACTGGGCATTTTCAGGTCACATGTGACAACCTTCCTCTCTCATTCTGTCCCTCTCCAGTTTCTCATTGAAATCTAAAATGTCCCCAAGGGGACTTCCTTGATAGTCCTATGGCTAAGAATCCACACTCTCAATGCAGGGAGCCCCAGGCTCGATTCCAGGTCAGGGAACTGGATCCCACATGCCACAACTAAGACCTGGAGCACCCAGATAAATTAATGCCCCCAAGAACTCCACTCAATATTATGTAACAACTAAATGAGAAAAGAATTTGAGAACGAATAGATACATGGATATGTAGAACTGAATCACTTTGCTGAAACTAACACATTGTTAATCAACTAAGCAAGTGTTAGTCACCCAGTCATGTCCGACTCTTTGCGACCCCACGGACTGTAGCCCACCAGGCTCCTCAGTCCATGGAATTCTCCAGGCAGAATACTGGAGTGGGTTGCCATTTCCTTCCCCAGGGGATCTTCCCGACCCAGGAATAGAACCCGGGTCACCTGCATTGCAGGTAGATTCTTTACTGTCTGAGCCACCAGGGAAGCCCCAATCAACTATATACTCCAATATAAAATAAAAAGTTTAAAATCAATAAAGCAATTACTTAAATGCACCCTGATTCTCTAGTCCACCATATGAAACTTAGCCCCTCTAGCCAAAACAGCTGAACTTCATCCTTTGGGGAGGCCTGCCTGGAGTAGAGGAGGGAGGAACCCACTGAGCAGGCAGTAGCAGAGAAGAGCAAAGGCTGTAACACTGGACATAAGAGCCCAGCCCCCTCTGTAAGGCTTCCAGGGTGGCTCAGCGGTAAAAGTCCCGCCTGCCAATACAGGAGACGCAGTTTCAATCGCTGGGTCCAGAAGATCCCCTGGGGAAAGGCACGGCAACCTGCTCCAGTATTCTTGCCTGGAGAATTCCATGGACAGAGGAGCCTGGTGGGCTACTGTCCGTGCGGCCGCAAAGAGTCAGCCACGACTGAAGCAACTTAGCATGCACACACTCCAGAAGTAGGTGCTCCCCGCCTCCATCCTCTTTCCATTTCTTTCAATTCTCTTTCCACTTCCCTATGTTAGCTAAAGCCGTCCCCCGTCCCCGGCCCTGAGATATGCTCTGGCTAGCGTTGAGTTATTAATGCACCAGGACGGCCCATGGCCCCGATGGACCCCACACTCCAGAAGCCGGAGGTGGTCCTGGCACCCTCCTAGCTCCCTGTTTCCCCACTGACAGATAATTACTCTTCCGACTCCTGCTAAAATCCCCCTCCCCCTCTTTCATTCATAATATAATCACACTGTATATAATTTGTTTTTTTTGTCTCCCGGCTTAAGCACAAAGCTTTCTCAAGGTCTCCCTCAAGGTGTGCCCTCTGCAACACTGCAGCCACCGTGCCCAACGGTGCCTGGCACATAGAAAGTCCTCAGTAAGTGTCTGCAGAAAGAAAGAAGCAAAGAAGAAAGGGAGAAGGATAGGAGGGAGCCTTGGAAGCTTATCCCTCTCAGTAGCAAATGTTATAAGGTCTGGTTAATGCACGGGATGATAGAATCAGATTCACAAATGTTTGAGCAGCCTTGAAGCGGGAGGCAAAGTCAGCAAGATGAAATTTAATACTGATCCATATAAATGCCTGCATCAGCTTCCAAAAATAAACCTAAGTTTAGCACCAAAAAAAAAAAAAAAAGGTAAAGGAACATAAAAGCTATCTTCAAATATATGCAGCCACTGTGGATCATCAGATGACAGACCTGGGGCGGGGGAGGGGCGCTGGTTGAAAGCCCAAGGGAGAAAGATTTCACAGCAGAAGTCTGTGTCATTTGTTATGTGCTAAATGCAGTGCTTGGCACGTAGAAATGGTGGCTGAATAATTCCACCACTTATTGTGGTGATCTTTCTTATCATTGTTATTACCAGCATCATTGTCGTGATTTATTATTTATAAGAGCTGTCCAACAGTCTGCCTCAAGAAGCACTGAACTCCACTCCCTGGAAATCCAAGGTTATCACTGCGTAGCCACCTGTCTGGGGAGTTTGTCGACCAGATTCCTAACCCGCAGCCCTGCCTTCCCTGTAATCCTGTGATTCGAAGAACAATACTCTGTACATCCTGGGTAGCAAAGCTGCAGATACAATTCCTGGCTGAGCAAACTGTCTTTCATACAAAGAAGCTTTTGCACTGCCTGCGTTTGCTGCAGTGTGCCTCCTTCCAGCCACCCCTCAGAAGCATCTCTTTGATGCTGAAAAATAAAATTGCTTTGTGTGAAAGCTCCCTTAATCTTATATAGATACAAATGCCTTGTATCTTTGGGGATATGCCAAACCGCTCTTAGTGTTTCAGAATTAATCTTATTAAAGAAAGCTCTGTTTAATCCCCACTGCCGTTTGCTGGAGATGCTGAATAATTCCACATCTATTGCTGCTTTACCACGGGCCTTTCCCGGATTTAGTGTTGTCTGAGAAAACACATCAGTGAATCTAGGTGGACAATGGCATTCCCACTTTGGGTTTAATGCTGTAGTTGTAGAAATGTTCCTTTATATATGTTTATGTCGATTTCTTAATGAAAGAAAAGGAATGGGTTGAAAGACTTGCCTGTTGTGAAGAATAACAAGTGGAATAATGAGTTGCCTCATTGAGACCAACTCAATATAATTACATGTGATAAACCAGTGCTGCTAATATTGCTAAGAAAAAAGGAGTTCATATAAGGTCACTATCTGTTGTCTCTGTATATCCTGGGTAACAAGGGCTGCAATACAATTCCTGGCTGAACAGTATAGGAATATACACAACCTAGAATCAGGAAACCCCTGATTACAATACCTAGTTGTACAATGTATTTTCTATATCAGTGTGTTTCAGTTCAGTTCAGTTCAGTCGCTCAGTCGTGTCCGACTCTTTGCCACCCCATGAACCGAAACACGCTAGGCCTCCCTGTCTATCACCAACTCCCGGAGTTCACTCAGACTCACACCCATCGAGTCAGTGATGCCATCCAGCCATCTCATCCCCTGTCATCCCCTTCTCCTCCTGCCCCCAATCCCTCCCAGCATCAGAGTCTTTTCCAATGAGTCAACTCTTCACATGAAGTGGCCAAAGTACTGGAGTTTCAGCTTTAGCATCATTCCTTCCAAAGAAATCCCAGGGCTGATATCCTTCAGAATGGACTGGTTGGATCTCCTTGCAGTCCAAGGGACTCTCAAGAGTCTTCTCCAACACCACAGTTCAAAAGCATCAATTCTTCGGCGCTCAGCCTTCTTCACAATCCAACTCTCACATCCATACATGACCACTGGAAAACCCATAGCCTTGACTAGATGGACTTTTGTTGGCAAAGTAATGTCTCTGCTTTTCAATATGCTATCTAGGTTGCTCATAACTTTTCTTCCAAGGAGTAAGTGTCTTTTAATTTCATGGCTGCAGTCACCCATCGGCAGTGATTTTGGAGCCCAAAAAAATTAAGTCTGACACTGTTTCCACTGTTTCCCCATCTATTTCCCATGAAGTGATGGGACCAGATGCCATGATCTTCGTCTTCTGAATGTTGAGCTTTAAGCCAACCTTTTCACTCTCCACTTTCACTTTCATCAAGAGGCTTAACACACATATATTTGTATCAGTCAAGTGAAATTACAACTTCCTCCCTCCCAACAGACTTCTGGATCTTCTCTATTAGGAGACAACAGTGAGTGATCCAAACATGCAACCATATAAAATAATTATGCATTTATCACTTTCAGTGCATACTTCTGATCTTCTACTATGTGCCAGGCATTATTCTAGGTGGCAGGAATACAATGGCAAACGAGAGCCAAGTTCCTATTCTCAGATATACAGATCCATGAACATGATACAAACGTTGTGCAGAAAAGAAACCAACATGATGAAATACATAGAGACTGGGATGTGAGGAGCTATTTTAGATCAGTTGCTCAGGGAGGGTATCACGGGAAGGTTACATTTGAACTGACACTCGAGGAGGAGGAGCCAGGCAGCTGCAGATCTGGATGAAGAACTTTGCAGACAATTATGTGTTAGTCACTCAGTCATGTTCAACTCTGTGACCCCATGGGCTGCAGCCCGCCAGGCTCCTCTGTCCATGGGATTTTCCAGGCAAGAATACTGGAGTGGGTTGCCATTCCCTTCTCCAGGGGATCTTCCTGACCCAGGGACTAAACCCAGATTTCCCACATTGCAGGCAGACTCTTTACCATCGGAGCCACGAGGGAAGCTCTCGCAGACAATGAGAAGGACTAATGGAAGACCCCTGAGCTTGGAATGGTGCTCGGGGGGAGCAGTTCTAGGGTTCCAGGAGGGTCAGAAAAGAAGCAGGGGCCAATATGGCAGGCCTGGGAGGCCTTTCAACATGAAGTGGAAACCACTGGTGGGTTTCAAGCAAGGTCATTAAGATACGATCCAACAAAGTCACCCATTTACTGCCTTGCCATCCTATTATAATCACAATTGTGTGTGTGTGCTGTGTGCTTAGTCACTCAGCCGTGTCCGACTCTCTGAGACCCCACAGGCTGTAGCTCTCCAGGCTCCTCTGTCCATGGGAATCTTCAAGGCAAGAATATTGGAGTGGGTTGCCATGCCTTCCTCCAGGGGATCTTCCCAGCCCAGGTCTCCCACATTGGAGGCAGATTCTTTACAGTCTGAGCCACCAGGGAAGCCCAAGAATACTGGAGTGGGTAGCCTGACTCTTCTCCAGGGGAATCTTCCCAACCCAGGAATCGAACTGGGGTCTCCTGCATTGCAGGCCAATTCTTTACCAGCTGAACTACCAGGGAAGCCCATAACCACAGTTAGTAATTTATTTTGTCATCTTTGTATTATATACTTCATGTGTTATTTACAGCCATGATCATACCTGTTTATATGCTTTTGTATCTTGCTTTTTTTTTTTACTAAAACTTTTCTCATGTTTTTCAATATATTCATTACTAAATCTTAATGAGCACATAATGTACCATTCATTAGCTCTATAAGTTTATTGACTAATTCCCCAGCTGAGGCATTGGCAAACTATGGCCCTGCATTTGTATATAAAGTTTTATTGGAATACCAAAAATTTAAAAAAGACATGATCTAATTTATGTGTTAAAAACAATCACCTCTGAAGAATGAATTCTTGGAAAGCAAGAGCCAAAACAGGGAGGCCACTGTAGAAGATGGTGTATTAGACAGGAGTGATCACAGTGGTGATGGAAGGAAGAATGGATTCAGGACATTTTTTGGAAGATGGCATGGAGAGGACTTATTGGTTCATCAGCAGTCTTAGGAGGATGAAAGAGGGAAGAATCAAGGGTAATTCCATGTTTCTACATCTGAGCAACTGCATGAATTATACCAGAGGTTCCCAAACTTTCTGTTCACAACTCTCAATATTTCAGTGAATTTTTCACAATGCCCCCTAAGCAAAAAGAAACCTACAATGGTTTTCATTTATTACTTATCTCCAAGGAATTTAATAAACACTTGTGTTACATTTTTATTGTCATACGAATGTATATTTATGTTGAAATGTGCTGCTGCTGCTGCTGCCACTAAGTCGCTTCAGTCGTGTCCAACTCTGTGCGACCCCATAGACGGCAGCCCACCAGGCTCCCCCGTCCCTGGGATTCTCCAGGCAAGAGTACTGGAGTGGAGTGCCATTGCCTTCTCTGACATGTTGAAACGTAAATATATATTTATGTTGAAACTTAATACACAAAAATTGAAAGAAAAAAATAATGCTTTTACTTCAGTCTTAAGTAGCCACGATGCCTTCCTAATGAAATGTGTGTGTCTATCAGGCACTGCGTGACTCCAGTCTTGGAGTCAGTTGCACGTCAGTTCAGTTTAGTTCAGTCGCTCAGTTGTGTCCGACTCTTGTGACCCCACGGACTATACAGCCCATGGAATTCTCCAGGCCAGAATACTGGAGTGGGTAACCTTTCCCTTCTCTAGGGTATATTCCCAACCCAGAGATCGAACCCAGGTCTCTTGCATTGCAGGCAGATTCTTTACCATCTGAGCCACAGGGAAGCCTGAATCTAAAGCACTAGTTCATACAATATGCACCAGATGCTGAGTATGGCTGTTTTCCTCAAAACTTTTAAATCCACTGCAGCATCCCTGTGAGTTCTCTGCAGTACCTGGGGAGCTTTGATGCTCAGATTGGTCAGACCATTTAGTGACAGGACATGGGTGAGGAATGGCAGGGGAGATACATAAGTGAGGGTTGCTTGGTTCGATTTCCATGGGGGAAATTCAGGGATTTCCATGGGGAACACCCAGGAAGAGCTATTGACCAAGAAAGACTAAGCAAAAAACATGTACTTCAAAAACAAATTCCATTTCATCTTAGCCTAGGAAAAATCTCTACTATCCAGTATTCTTAAGAAACAAGGTGTTCTCTGGCTAATTTTCTGGATAACTAAGAGCTAACCAGAGGGACTCCCCTGGTGGTCCAGCAGCTAAGACGCCACACTTGTAAGGCAGGGAACCTAGGTTTAACCCTTGGCTAGGGAACTAGATCCCACATGCCGCAACTAAGAGCTTGAATGTAGCAACTAAGACCCGGCACAGCCAATAAATAAATATTCTTTAAAGAAAGTGCTAACCAGAAAACTTTTTTTCTTTTTTTCCCCAGCTGTTACTGTTGAAGAATCTCTTGGCTTGGACTCAGTTCACTCCCTGACATTGTAAGTATTGCCCATGAGCATATCTAGATGTATTAATAACTGCAACTGCATCTTCTAGGTCTCGAAGGCTGCATAATCATGACTGCAAATAATCCTTACTATCCTCCCTGTGGGCCATACTGTTATCCCAGAAACAGTGATGATAAAATGCATCTCCATGAAATGAACTGTATTTTAAACATATTGTTTCCCATCAAGGGCATAACATTACATAAAGCCTAGATGTGACCATCCACGGGGCATCTGAAGAAACACAGACATAGGATTATAAACCCTATGCACAACACCTATAATCCAGAAGGTTCTAAAGCCACTCAGTCATGTCTGACTTTGTGACACCAGGAACTGTAGCCTGCCAGGTTCCTCTGTCCGTGGAATTTTCCAGGCAAGAATACTGAAGCCATTTCCTGCTCCAGGGGAATCTTCCTGATCCTGGAAGCAAAATCCAACTTGAACTGATGTGGCACTACTTAAAGTTTGTTTTTATCCCACTTATTGTGAACAATTATGTGTCTTGCTACAGAAATACTAAGATTCATTACAGTAGGTTGTTATACATCTGTGATATATTCACCCTAAGGTCAGCTGAAATTAGAAAAAAATCTGAATTCCACAACACACTGGCCCCAGGGGTTTTGAATAAGAGATAGTCTTTAGAAACAGAGGCCAGGAAGGAACCTAGATCTCTTGTAGGTCAATCCATTAACATTAGAAGTGAGAAAAGAAGCCTAGACAAATGTGTGGGAGGAGCCAGGAACATGTTCAAAATCACATATTCCCTCAGCCAAGACAGAACTATTTCTCCTGCCACCTGCTGCCCCAGAAAGCAGCCTATGTTTGTGTATGTTAGTCGCTCAGTCGTGTCCGACTCTTTGTGACCCCGTGGACTGTAGCCCACCAGGCTCCTCTGTCCATGAAGTTTTCCAGGCAAGAATACTGGAGTGGATTGCCATTTCCTTCTCCAGGGGATCTTCCGGACCCAGGGATTGAACCCAGGTCTCCTACATTGCAGGTGGATTCTTTACCACTGCAAAGGTGGCCTATGCTGCTGCTAAGTCGCTTCAGTCGTGTCTTGACTCTATACGACCCCATAGACAGCAGCCCACCAGCCTCCCCCGTCCCTGGGATTCTCCAGGCAAGAACACTGGAGTGGGTTGCCATTTCCTTCTCCAATGCATGAAAGGGAAAAGTGAAAGTGAATACATGTGCTCAAACATGTTGAGAACACAGGTGTCTTAGCACTCTGCTGGGGCACACTCAAAATACATGCTTCTACTGAGACGCTAAGTTGAACCATCTGAAAAGAATACAGCATCGGTTATAACAGTTACCTGCTTTGTTTCACACCATACTGACAATCTGAGGGAGGTTAATTCAAAGCCATTCTATATGACTCTTGAAAATGAGTCCAGTAAGCTTTTAATTAAGGATGTCTTTTCATCTGAATGAATTTCCTTTTAGCAATTAGAAACTCTAAAGATTATTTCTTTGTTCTTTTAAATAGTTTCTTTGTTCTCGGAATATTTGAAGGAACCGCTAAGAACTTGAGTTGTAAAGACTAGAAAGATGACATCTCTTGCTAATCCCCTCTGGTACAGGGCGGTTTAGACTTGGAACTGAGCGGATGTAGTCTGAATCCCAAATTTGGTGCTTAGGAACCATGGCCTAAGCCAGTTACCAATCTCTACAAGGTCTGGTTTTCTTTGTTGAAAAATAGGATAATAATACTTTAACAGATTTTGGTGAATCTTTAAGTTTAAAAATGAAAGTAAAATACTTTGTTCTGGGTACATAGTAAGTGCTCAGTAAATGACAGAAAGCCAGCTTTCCCCTCCCTCCCTCTCCTCACTCTCCTTCTTGGATCATGGAGAACATGCATTTTTAACTACAGCTGAGGAAAAGGCTTTGAGAAGGAAAAGTGAAAGCGTTAGTAGCTCAGTCGCGTCTGACTCTTCGCCACCCCATAGACTACAGCCCGCCAGGCTTCTCTGTCCATGGGATTCTCCAGGCAAGAACACTGGAGTGGGTTGCCACTTCCTCCTCCAGGGGATTCCTGACCCAGGGATCCAACCTGGGTCTCCTGCTTTGCAGGCAGATTCTTTACAGACTAGTGCACTGAGCGCTCGTCTTCCAAACTACGCAAGACTTTCTGCCCACACAGCAGCCAGTATTGTAAAAGAATGCCATACTTGGGGACGGGAGATACGGGTTCAAGTCTGAGCTTGGCCACTTATTAATTGTCTGACTTTAACTAAGACCTTTGCTTTCTCTGAGCCTCAGTGATATCATCTGTAAATGCAGAGAATAGCGTTTACTGCACAAGACGGCTATGATGAATACATTCAATATGGCACATTTGTTACAAACATTTAATACATACATATGTATTATATAATACACATATATGTATACATAATACATATAATACAACTCAAAGTATTCTACAAATCGGTGAAGACTAGAGAAGACAGAGTAGAACCCCAAATGTGAAAAGAGGAGAACATTTTCCTGATTTAAGTAAAAGGAGAGAAGGCAGAGGTGAAAACTTATAGCCCTGGTGGTTTTGATACTGGTGCTGGGCAGAATTCCAGGACATGTCCTGTGATGGTTGGGAAGCATCTGGGAGAACTGACAGGCTGTGTGGATTCCTGGAAGAGCAGGTCATGGAGGGCAGGACTGCTCCACCCACCCCTTAAAGAAGAGGGTAGACCTTGAGGAGGGCGGAAGTCTCAGGGAGCCAAAGAGAAGGCGGATAGTAGAAAATTGAGGGGGTGGGGCCTCAAGAGTCAAGGGGCGGGGCCTCAAGAGTCAAGGGGAGGGGTTCTGAGAGCCAAGAAGGAGGGGTCTCAAGGAGCTAAGAGGGAGAGTCACAGAGCAGAGGGGGCGGTCTCAGGGCCCCGTCCTCAGCGCTCTCTGGTTTAACATTTGTGTCCATGATTTGAAGAGGACACAGTTAATAGGAAATGGCCGGCAGCCCAATAAAAACTTACTGGGAGGAGCTGGAGAAAATGTGAGGCCCCAGTTAGAAAGCAAAGGAACGCCCTGCCCGTTTTTGGAGATGGCGCTCCAGGGCCCCCAGGGTTAAGTGGTCTCAGACCCCCACGCAGTGCGGGGAGGTGGCCTCACGCTCAAGCCGGAGCTCTTGACACCCTAACAGCACGGCAGCGGACAGCCAAGACTGTGGAGGAGGACCTAGAAACCACACCGGCTATGAGCTCTGGAAGGAACTCTTCCATTCAGTAAATACGCAGCATTACCTACCATGGTAATGGTTCTAGGCGCGGGCTGATCAGTGAAGAAAACAAAGATCCCTGCCCTACGGGAGCTTACATCCTAGTGAGAGGAGACAGACAACGCCGGTAACAAGTGAATAAAGCATGTAGTATGTTAGGGAGCGAACTCTGGGAGATGGTGAAGGACAGGGAAGCCTGGTGTGCTGCAGTCCATGGGGTCGCAGAGTCGGACACGACTGAGTGACTGAACAACAAAATGTTAGGGAAGCGATAAGAGCTCTGGAAAAAAGGGAAAGTGGAGAAGCTTAAGGGAGATGGGAAATGCCATGATGGGGCGGGTGACAGTAAGCAGGACGGTGGGGACAGGCCTCACTGAGACAGCGGTGGGAAGGAGGTGAGGGGTTGTGAGCCAGGCAGATACCTGGGGAGCAGGCCCATGGGACAAGGAGAGCAAAGGCCTTGGGTGGGACAGCACTGAGACCAGGGTGGCAGGGGCGAAGAGGGGAGGGGGAAGGAGATGGGAGGCATGGAGGGCCAGTCAGGAAGGACCGCACAGGCCCTGAAAAGGCCTTGGCTTTTTTTTTTTTTCTAATGTATTTATTTATTTGGCTGCATGGGGTCTTAGTTGTAGCACATAGGATCTTTAGTTGTGGCCATGTGGGATCTAGTTCCCTGACCAGGGAATGAACCCAGGGCCCCTGTACTTAGCCACTGGACCGCCAAGGAAATCCCAGATCTTGGCTTTTAATCTAAGAGATGGGAGCTCTCGAAGGGATGTATCGGGGGGAGTGAGATGATGTGATTTGTGTCTTGCAAACTGGCTACCCTGTGAAGAACAGACATGCTAGAGGCCATCTCAGTAACCCAAGCAAGATGTGATGGTGGCTTGGGCCGGGAGGGGAAGTGACAGGACTCAGAGAGGGTGAGAAGTGGGGAGGTCCTTTGGTGGGCTGATGTAGGGTGGGAAAGACAGACAAGTGTCACATGACCCCAAAGGCTTTGTCATCAGTCAAGAGGTCCGGGGAGGAAGAGCAGGAACCCAGTTTGGACGCGAGAGTCTCAGATGTCTGTTAGGTGGCGAGTGGAGGTGCTGAAAATGCAGCTGAAGGGCTGAGCCTGGAGTCCTGGGAGAAGGTCTGGTCGCTCCCTCAGACCCTTGAGCAACTGCGCAGTGGAGGAGTAAGAGCTCTTCACTGAGGCTCCCCCAGGACTGAAAACAGCCGATGAGTGGGGGGAGTCAAAGTGAAGAAGGCTCTGATTCAACGCCAGGACTTCTGAACCTGGCTATCAGAGACTGAATGAGTGGCCTCATCCAGGCTGTTTTACAATAATGGCTGAAATCAGGGCTGAGAGTTGGAAAACAGACTGACCCATGGGGAGAGAGGTTCTTTTACCGACAGATAAAACAGCACCACAGAGTTCCCTTGGGCCAAGCAGCTTTGTAAAGAGGGGTCTGATCTCCTAAGGATAAGGGCACTCACTCACCGCGGTCACTCCCCGTGGGCCATCACCTTCCCTGGGGCCCAGCCACTAGGAGCTGAACTGAAGGATGGGCAGACCTGAATATCTAAACCTCCAGAAATCAACCCTGAATATTCATTGGAGGGACTGATGCTGAAATTGAAGCTCCAATACTTTGGCCACCTAATACGAAGAGCTGACTCTTAGAAAAGACCCTGACACTGGGAAAGATTGAAGGCAGGAGGAGAAGGGGACGACAGAGGACGAGATGGTTGGATGGCATCAGCGATTCAAAGGACATGAGTTTGAGCAATCTCCAGGAGATGGTGAAGGACAAGGAAGCCTGGTGTGCTGCAGTCCGTGGGGTCACAAAGAGTCGGACACGACCGAGCGACTGAACAACACCTAGGCTTCCGTCAGTACCAGGAAGCAGTCTTTTTCCTCTCTCTGTACCTCGAACTATTTAAGGCCTTAGCAGGACACACAAGACACACTCACACGTATACACACTTACAAACATGTCCAGTCACACACACCCTCAGAGCTGGTTAGGAATAAGTGTGCAATAGTAACAACATGAGCTTCCTGGGTGGTGCAGGGGTAAAGAATCTGCCTGCCAGTTCAGGAGACTCAAGAGATGAAGGTTCGAACCCTGGGTCAGGAAGATCCCCTGGAGAAGGATATGGCAACCCACTCCAGTATTCTTGCCTGGAGAATCCTATGACCAGAGGAGCCTGGTGGGCTACAGTCCATGGGGTCACAAAGAGTCAGACATGACTGAGCATGCGTGCACAAGCAGCAACACAGCTCATGTTTGTGCCTGCCGCTACTTACACGTGTACATATTGCCTCACTGAATCCTCACAGGAAGTTGGTACTATTACTGTTCCCAATATGAGGAAACTTAAGTCACAGGAGAGGTAAGAACCTCAGTCAAAAGCATACAGCTTGTAAGTGGCCAAGCTGGGATTTAACCCCAGGAAACGGAGCCCCAGTCCCAACCTTCTTTTTCTCAAGGTGAGTTTTCAATCTTGCTTGCCTTCCCCTTTCATTCTCACACAGACCTCTCCTCTCCTGACGGTCTAGAGCAGGTGCCTCAGAAGCAATGTTGAATTATTGACCAGGGACTTGGCCAAGGCACAGAGCTGCACCCCACTGCTGGAGCCAGGGGAGGGGTGGTGGTGGGACCCAGAGGGCATGGAACGTGGGGCGAGGGAGGTTAAGCAAGGGAACCCAGGCACCTGGTGAGACCCTGAGGAGGGGCCAGAGGGCACTCAGGGTCACTGGGGCAGGGCCATCATGTGCCCTGCGTGTCAGGAAGGAGGGGGAGCCTTCCTTCCCTTTGAGATGTGAAAGCAGGCGATGGTGGTGACAAAGGACTGCCCTTTGGTGCTGAGAAGCCAGGGGTCAAATGAGGTCCCTGGGCTGCTTTCCCGGAGGGCAGAGGAGGGGCCAGGAGGAGGCATGAGGGGAGGACAGCTGTGCTGGCCAAGCCGTCAGAGCAGGACCTTGTTGCTGCTGTTCCTTCGCTCAGTTGTGTCCGACTCCTTTCGACCCCATGGACGGCAGCACACCAGTTTTCCCTGTCCCTTACCATGGCCCGGAGTTTGTCCAAACTGTCCATTGGGTCAGTGATGCCATCCAACCATCTAATCCTCTGTCACCCGCTTCTCCTCTTGCCCTCAATCCGAACCTTAGATTTCCTGATCTTCACCCAGGGCGTCACAGAGGGCCTCAGGAGGTGGGCAGAGCCCGGTCCTTACAGCACAGCTGGTTTCCTGTCCTACTGCAAGGCCGGCCCTCTGGCCACACTTGGTTTCCAAAGCATGACGCCTTTCAGCATGTCAGCTGGGCCACAGCCCCAGTGGGAGGGACAAAGAACAACTCAGGAGCAGCAGCCTCCTCCAACCATGGAAACCAGAGGAGAGACCTTGCTGACCCCACAACCAGAACGTGGAGCCCTTCCTAGGTCTCTCGTCTTCCTCTTTTCAGTCTAGTCATCCAATCAGCCCTGTAAAGACAGAGTGCTCTGTCTTGTCTCTTTGTTTTAGTTACTCGTGTCTCCCTCTTTATTTCAAGTAAGAATATTTCAGGAATCCTGGCCTTAGCCCCTCAGAATGACAGATGAGATCCAAAGAAAACCTCACCATAGGGAATTCAGTTGGCCTCTGACTCACAGCGCGATGTGGAAGGGGTCACGCAGATAGAAATCTACGAGATTTCTATGGTTCCATGTTGACCTCTGGCATCAAGTGTTCCCCTCTTCACTAAATAAGCACATTCCTCAGTAAGGATACTGGGCAAAGCATGTAGCACATTATTACAGCTTTTCTTTGATCATCCGTGCATTCATTCAGCAGGGATCACTGAGTAGCAACCACGTGCCCAAAACGCCATGCTGGGGGCGGGCGTGCAGCCATGAGCTGTGCAAACACTGTACCCTCTGCCACCAAACAGCCTCCAGTTGAAGGCCCCACCCTCCACCTGCCAGAAAGATCAAGCCAAGGAGGATAGTGTGAGAAAGAGTAGACCTCTCGGGAGCTTTTGTTTTCCTGCTTTTGATGGTGACGTGGCTCTATTTTCTGATAGAGACAGAGAACTAGGCTTTCTTACCAGAAAACAACAGGACACATGCAATGATAAGCCTGCCTGGGAAACAAGGTAGCAACATGGACAGAAGCAGAAAGGGAGACCCATCCCATTCAGAGAGGGCAGCCTCCACTCCATATCACTGTCCCCGCAAGGGGAAGCCAGCCCAGGGTCCCTGAGACACCTATTTCCAGGACAACCCAGAACCCTTGTCTTTTGGTGAATTCTGCCAATTCTAAATATTTGCTCTGATTGTTTAAAAAAATTATTTAACTTGAATAAGATAAGTCTGGCAGCCTCCTTTGATTGAGGCAACCCTTTTGTAGAGCTGATCTAAGGAAGAACGAGCTATAATCGGCTGATTATAAGCAGCCCTTATAAAGCCGATCTTTTGTGTTGTGACCACAGAAATTAACCCGCAATCGCTCAGAAACCAGGGTCAAAATGAGTCAAGATCTAAATCCCAAGTCAAAACCGAGATGTCTGTCTCAGACACTGGATGTCTGGTTGCCATTACCATCTATTTCTGCCCGACAGCTTTTCTTATAAATTTCTAGGAGAATTAAAGGGACAGTGTCGAGAATGCAGTTTCTTTTCTGACCTCTGGAATGAGATTGCAGCTGACTGGAGCATTTTTTACAAGGCCTGATGAGGAAACAGAGAGAGAAGACTCTTAACCGTGAGTGACAGCGTGCTGTTGATAAACACCTTCTGGGCTGTCCAGGGGACTGGCTGATGTTGATCTTTTATCTTAAGCAGCTAAAAAAATATGAACATCAGGAGGGTCTCCGAAGTGCAAGAAGGACTTTGATGGAGTGGCTGGTGCCTGGGTGTGCGCTTCACCGCTCCCAGGGCTCGGCTGGGACAGAACCCCCTCTCCATGGGCTCTCACGGCCCTCCCACCCCTTCCTTGTCCCCGTGGCTTACAGGCCTCAGGAGCAAGCAGGAGTTCGATCGGGACAGCTAACCCTTAATGCAGCTTCTACATCATAACAGGTGATGCATTTAGGTTGCACATCAAAATAAGGCTGGAGAGGCTCCTTTAAAACAGAAGAGGCTCCCAGAGACAGAGATATAAACCCCAAAGCTTTCCCACAGCTCAGCCTTTGCCATAAAGGCAACATCCTCCACAGTCGCCGCCTCCAAAAAGCAGTTGAGATAGCCTACGTGAAAGAACGTGCACACAGACCTGTAAGTGATGGACAGAGAGCAAGTCAACTGCGGGGCGAGCTCCCAGGCTCTACTTCCTAACTGTCTGGAGAGTGGCTGCAAGAACCCTCCTGCACCAGAGTCACCAGAATCACACCGCCTTCCAGGTCACCACCCAGCACAAGATGCTCAATATGGGTGTTCAAGTCCACCACCCGGGCTGTCTTGACTTTTCCTGCCTTGTCACCCCTGCCAGGGCAGGTCCAGTTACTCCCCACTTTCCCATCCTTTAAACCATCAAGCGATCCACCAGGCCTTTCCCCTTCTCCTCGGATCTCACAGTCAGTTCTTTTCCAGATTTACATTTTATGAAGCTGCCTGTCACAGCTGGGTTCTCTAGAAATAGAGGGTAAGATGTAAACTGTTGAGAGGCAACCGGGCCGAGATGCTAAATGTGCCTTTGGGACCAACCCCTGAGAAAGGACCGGCAGGGATACAGGATAGGCTAAGGGGGACAGTACCATGGAGCAGGCTTGGCAACCCTGACCCAACTGGAGGAAGTGGGGTTGGGGGCAGAGGGGCCTATGATCTCTCAGTGGTGTCCTGGGCTCGCCTGGACTTTTATACCCCCGCCTTGTTTCATCACCAGATGCAGGCAGCCCCAAGAAGGGAGTGGCTTCTGGAAGGTGGCCCCCAGCAGCTGAGGCAGACCTTAAAGGAGCTGGGAGCTGAGGGGCTGGCTGCTGACCAACTACCCCACAGCTGGGCAGCTAGTCCTTCTTGGAAAAGAGGTCTGGGCAGCGCACCTCTGTATGTTTCTCACCCCACCCCCAGGCGAATCCTATGGGAATCTAGTCATCCACGGGCTGTAGCAACCCTGGGGGTGCACAAATACGGCCCATTATTGATATCAACCCGGGTTCTTGGATTCTTTAGTTTTTAAATTATTTATTCTATTTCGTTGCCCTGGGTCTCCGTGGCTGCGTGTGGGCTTTCTATAGGTTTGGCAAGTGAGGGTTACTCTCCAGGTGTGGCTCGAGGGCCACTCTGTGCGGTGGTTCCTCCTGTTGGGGAGCAGGACTCTAGAGCACAGGCTCAGTAGTTGTGGCCCACAGGCTTAGCTGCCTCTCGGCATGCAGAATCTTTCCGGACCAGGGATGGAACCCATGCCCCCTGCATTGGCAGGCGATTTCTTAACCACTGGACCACCATGGAAGTCCTGGATTCTTTAATCAATAGCGGTTGATGAGGCCAGATGAGAAATTCAGGCAACGCTTTAGGGACTTGTGCTGCGGCTAGTACTAGGGAGCCAAAGCAAGTAACAGGTGCCCTTGCAGCCCCCTGAGACAGGGGCAAGTTGGTCCCTTAAATGGGGTGAGGGTGGGAGCTGATCAGTGGGACCGGTTGGAGGGGTGACTTGCGTGGTCTGCCTACCCCTCTGTTCTGCCCACCCCGGCATCTCAGAAGTGGAAGTTAGGTTTTAGCCTTCTGTTCTCTCACTGTTCATCATTTGCCCCAACTGCACATGCTCACAGTTATTTTTAGTCTCTTATGGTTTCTAGTCTCTTATGGTTTCTTTGTATTCTGTTCGAGGAGATGTTTTTCCAAGTACAAGCACTGCAGTAAAAGGCCCCAGGTCCAGCCTGTCTCACTAGGAATGTCTTTGCACATCACACCCCTCATCTCAGGCATCATGTTGCACGTATGCTAGAGAGTTAGCCTCATGATCTCGACTGGCTGGTTCCCTAGAAGAGAGCTTCCCAATCAGGTATCTTGGGAAAGACAGGTAAAGAAATTTCACTCTAAATTGCTTAGAGCAGACAGGAAGATTTCGGGTCTGTTACCTGCAGCTTATCCCATTGTGCAGTTTACTAACATTTTTTAAATTGGGGGATGCCCTGTTCTAGAGACATCTATTCTTGGTCCTTCATTCAGTTACTGATCATTTACTTTGGGGACCTTTTATTATTCATCAGGCACTGAGCCAACTATTGGAGAAAAAGTGGGGAACAGGCCACACAAGGTCACTGTCATTGAAACACTTAGGGCCTAGTGGAAAAGAAAGGTTGAACAAGTAAACATGGAAACAGAACCAAAAGCAGAAGTAGGGTAAGTGCTCCACGAGAGAATAACAGGGTGGGAGAGGCAAGAAGGAACAGTAAGAGAGGTCAGAGAGACTGGCCAGCCCTGGGAGCCCTGGAGTGGAAAGTGAAAGTGAAATCGCTCAGTCGTGCCGGACTCTTTGCGACCCCGTGGACTGTAGTCTACCTCCGTCCATGGGATTCTCCAGGCAAGGATACTGGAGAGGGTTGCCATTGCCTTCTCCAGGGGATCTTCCCGACCCAGGGATCGAACTTGGGTCTCCCACATTGCAGGCAGACGCTCTACCCTCTGAGCCACCAGGGAAGCCCCCCCTGGAGTGGGGTTCGCGTTTTATTCTCAGTGCAACAGAAAGCAATCGGGGGACTGTGAAGCTGTGGATGTCCTGACGTGGTTTATATTTTCCCAAGAACACTCCTGGTGGAGAATGACTGTAGGGCATCAGCACCAGTGACAGGAAAGCCAGTTAGGAGCATGCAGCAGTAACCTAGACTAGAGACGGCGCGGTTAGCTGCGAGCAGTCACGGCGGGTCGGAGGAGAGCGGAAGGATCTGAAATAGATTTGCAAACAAGAATCAGTCCTTCCTGGGGCTTCCCTGGTGGCCAGTGGTTCAGACCCCGTGCTTCCAATGCAGAAGCTGGGGGTTCGATCCCTGGTCGGGAAACGAAGATCCTACATGCCACGTGGCACAGCCAAAGGTAAGAATAAAATTATTTTTTTAAAGAAATACTTTTTAAAAAG
The DNA here is from genome assembly GCF_003369695.1 of Bos indicus x Bos taurus. NCBI lineage: Eukaryota > Metazoa > Chordata > Mammalia > Artiodactyla > Bovidae > Bos > Bos indicus x Bos taurus. The sequence continues at coordinate 15,515,718 of NC_040087.1, read as the reverse complement.
GAGAATTAATCCTTCCTACCCTCAAGAAGTTTACATTCTGGTGGAAAGACAGATGTAGAAACTGTTTAATATAGCAAAATCATTACTTTCATGGAACTATAGAAGGTATAGATGGAGCCTAAGGTGGAACATGGAAGACCCCCTGGGCGGGTAGGTGCTCACAGTTATGTTAAATCTGGGGAGGAAAAATAAGTGTTTGCTGAATAAACTGACTTTGCCAAGGGGGTGGTGCTTCCAGCAGAGGCTGCAGCCTGGGGAACGTGCCTGGTAGACGTCCAACCATAGGGACCTTGGCAGACGTCCAGCCACGGACCAAGGCCCCGCTCACGGTATCCAGACCGCCCTGCCTGCACCTCTTCCCCTGTGCCTGTCACTCTGTGTATGGAAATCTGTTTCCGACTGTCTGTTTTTCTCCCCAATTTGAAACTCCTGGGAGACAAGTCTGTGTTCTGGTTATTGTAGCAATGGTATTTCTTAATGAATAAGCAAGTCTTCTAATGATGGCGCTACTAAACACCAATCACTCCCTCACTTTGCAGCCCTCCTGGTTGACTTCATGTCATTTCAAAGGTGATGCCTTCAGCTGTGGGCTCTCTCCAACCAGCTCCCAGAGGGTAAACCCTCTGTCTCCTCTCTCTGTGCCTTTTCATGGGCCACCAGGTACTGATCTACACTCTCCAAGGGCCATCCCGAGACCATTGAATGAAATGAGTGCACGATCTGCAGTAGGTCATTACTGACTAACGGGTTTTTATTCCTTCCTCGGTTGCCAGGATGATGCAGTAGTGACTGCCTGCTGCAAAAGGCTTTCATCTGCTAAATGACTCCCAGCATGTCTGCTGAAAATCCTGAGCCATCAGGAACACCACTTCCTCACCCTTCCACAACTTTCCACCACGACACGCAGACCTTCTCCTCGAAGGAAGAAGATACTAAGGGAGATGAGCAGAGTTTAACGGAAGGAGTTTTACTTCCTGAAGAGGATGAGACTCCAGAGAAAGAACAGTACCTGGAGGAGGAGACAAATTACCTGAAAGGAAATGAGTATCAGGATTATCCGTATGAACAGGATTATCGGGGCCATAAGGATCTGCCGAAGAAAGAGCTCCTGGAAGGGAAAATGTTTCTGTATGAGAAGTTTCTGGAAGCAGGTGAGTATCTGGAGAGGACATCTCGTAGATCGTGGTTCTAGCTCATCACAAGGCCTGGGGAAAAAAAGAACAGGCTTGAGTTACAGCCAAAGAGCAAATGATCAGTCCTACTCACCATGCCGACAGCCTCATGAATCTTTTTTTTTTTTTTTTACTTATCAATAGTTACTTTATTTTTTAAAAATTTTATTTTATTTTTAAACTTTACATAATTGTATTAGTTTTGCCAAATATCAAAATGAATCCACCACAGGTATACATGTGTTCCCCATCCTGAACCCTCCTCCCTCCTCCCTCCCCATACCATCCCTCTGGGTCGTCCCAGTGCACTAGCCCCAAGCATCCAGTATCGTGCATTGAACCTGGACTGGCAACTCGTTTCATACATGATATTTTACATGTTTCAATGCCATTCTCCCAAATCTTCCCACCCTCTCCCTCTCCCACAGAGTCCATAAGACTGTTCTATACATCAGTGTCTCTTTTGCTGTCTCGTACACAGGGTTATTGTTACCATCTTTCTAAATTCCATATATATGCGTTAGTATACTGTATTGGTGTTTTTCCTTCTATTTTTGACCAACCTACTCACGACTTCAATAGCTGTGCCCCCAAGCCCTGAGCCTACCAAGCAGACAGGGAGACCTGATGATCCAACGGGAAGCCTCTGTTCATAAAAAACAAAACCAAACAGAACACACCCCCTAATTTGTATCTTCTCCTTTCCTTGTTGCACAAGTAATACATGTGCATGGTGGACATTTGAGAAACTGTATACAAGTAAAAAGAAAAAAGCAAAAGCAAAAATCAGTCTTATTCAGGGTCTTCTCCGGTGGTCCACTAGCTAAGATTCCACACCTCCACTGCAGGGGCCATGGGTTCAATGCCTGGTTGGAGAACTAAGAGGCCACACGCTGTGTAGCCAAAAAAAAAATTTTTTTTTAATTTCTGAAAAATTCACTCCCATCCAGAGACGATAATCACTTTCGCACCTTGATTATGTCCTCCCCAGACACTGTATAGTGCTTGTAACCCGCCTTTAAGGCATATTTATTTCTATATCACGTGCTGTGCTGTGCTTAATCGCTCAGTCGTGTTCGCTTTGTGACCCTATGGATGTAGCCCCCCAGGCTCCTCTGTCCACAGGGATTCTCCAGACAAAAATACTGGAGTGGGTTGCCATGCCCTCCTCCAGGGGATCTTCCCAGCTGCGGGATTGAACCCAGGTCTCCTGCATTGCAGGCAGATTCTTTACCATCTGAGCCACCAGGGAAGCCCAAGAATACTGGAGTGGGTAGCCTATCCCTTCTCCAGGGGATTCCCGACCTAGGAATCAAACTGGGATCTCCTGCATTGCAAGTGGATTCTTTACCAGCTGAGCTACCAGGGAAGCCCCTTCTGTATCATAATTACATATATATATTACATATTTATAGGAGTATCATTTCACACTTTCAATTTTCTACACATTGTTTTAATGGCTACATCACACTGTATTATATTTTAAACCGTAATTTTTTTTGGCCCCACTGTACGACTTGTAGGATCTTAGTTCCCTGACCAGGGGCTGAACCCACACCCCTGGCAGTGAAAGCACCGAATCCTGACCACTGGACTGCCAGGAACTTCCCCAAACCATAATATTTTTAATTGGTTTCCTATTATTAATCATTTATTGCTTCTGTTTTCTGTTACCTTTTAAAATAGCATGTTGATAAATATCCTTATAGCTAAATTTTATTAATAAGCTCTACTTATTTTCTAGAACACATTTCCATAATGTGTTACCAAGTCAACAAAAACTAGGATGGTTCCCTGGGTGCCCTTTCAGACCCTGGAAGGCATCATCTTACCCTGCTGGTGGGTATTTAACTTTGGAGTGATTTCTGTTATCCCTAAGGCTCACATTTTTCCCATACTGCTTCTGCAGTTGGCAACTTTTCCTTAAGTTGGGTTTTGTCATTTGGCAGTGGTCTCCTTGTGCTATTGCTCCAAGTGGGTAACATGCATTTATTCACAGGCCACACAGTGTCTTCCCTTGATGTTATGACTGCATGGCCATATCCAACCAGAAACAGAAAGTTAAACATCCAGGTCATCTGCATCACCTTAATGCTGACCTAGAAATAGAACTATTTTCTGGAACAAGCAACTATCTCAGGCAGCTTGAATCTTTAAATCCCAATCTGACTGCGCACAACCCACATCCTAAAAGCTGGGTGGGTTCGGCAGCCACACAGGTGTTTCACCTTTACATCCTATTCATCAAATCATGACAGATGTCTCACCCTATCAATACATCGTACTGCCCTCAGCAGTTTAGTTAGTACCTTGGAGAGGTCGTTCCTCTCGCTGGGAAATTCTCTCTTCTGTGTATCTGCACCACTGAGCTCCCTCTCAGGATCCTGACAGCCCTGTTCTTCAAGTACCAAGGGTAATTCTAATACTGAAAAACATTCAAGCCATTTCTTTTGCACAGTATGAATCAAGCATTCTTCACGTGTCCCCGCTATGTGTCGGACCTTCGCAAATATATTACCCACCAGAGTAGGACAAATAGAATGCTGTCAAATGAATGGAATTGTGTATAAAGCAAAAGCTTTATATATATATATATATATATATAAATGCCCTGCTAGCAAATATTGGCGAGGCACTGAAAAAAAAAAAAAAAAACTGTAGGAGAATACTAAAATGCCTTTAAAGGCACATGCAAGCATGTCTTAGTCTATGAAAACTCAGGGTACCAAGCCAGACTGTACAAAACAGATTAAGTTAAAACGGTTTACAAGAGGATCTTTAATTTTCAAAAGACTTTACATCAAGATTTCTTTATGTAGAATTTCTCCCCAATACCTTAAAGATGTAACTGTTTATCCTTTCTTTTGAACCTCAGTTCAAAAACAAGAGTGCTTTCCTGACTCATAACAGATGTTCAGTAAATGCAAATTGGATCAAGTTCAATTTCATTCATTTCACAAAGCCAGGTGTGTACATAGACACACACATACACAAACACATTTTTTCCTTGTTTTTTTTTTGTTTTCATTTTGATTTTTAATTTTTATGGTGGAGTATAGTTGATTTACAATGTTGTGTTAATTTCAGGTATACTGCAAAGTGAATCAGTTATACATACACGTATGTCTACTCTTTTTTAGATTCTTTTCCATATAGGCCATTACAGAGTTTTAAGTTCACTGTGCTATCCAGTAGGTCCTTATTAATTAACTATTTTATATATAGTAGTTTGTATACATCAATCCCAATCACTCATATTTATTTTTAAAACAGTATTGTGAATTAATCAGTGTCTATAAAATGAACCCACAATGACAAATAGGCTTCCATATCACAGGCTAATGGATGGATTATTAGAGGTTAGTGGTGAAGCACTGTCATGACATGGATTGTGATACCTCATCTAGCTTCAGAAGGAGAGAGTGCCGTGATCTACTAGTGATGTCTGCTGCAGCATCAGGAGAGGAGGAAGGAGCCTGATGCCATGTATTGATTTGGTGGCAGATGTGAACCTGTCACAAAGAGCACTTTTTCCTTCCTCTCTCAAGAGCTTGACTGCATAGGTGTGAACACCAGTTCTCTCCCATTTATCTTGCATGGGTTGGGGCAAGTCACTTAACTGCTCTTAGTTTTCTTAGCTGTAAATTAGGTATACACTGAAAGTTGCTCAGTCATGTCCAACTCTTTGTGAACCCAAGGATTATAGCCCGCCAGGCTCCTCTGTCCATGGAATTCTCCAGGCAAGAATACTGGAGTAGGTAGCCTATCCCTTCTCCAGGGGATATTCCCAACCCAGGTCTACCACACTGTAGGTGAATTCTTTACCATCTGAGCTACCAGGAAAGCCCAAGAACACTGCAGTGGGTAGCCTATCCCTTCTCCAGGGGATCTTCGTGACCCAGGGATTCAACCAGGGTCTCCTGCATTGCAGGCAGATTCTTTACCAGCTGAGCTACCAGGAAGGCCCGTAGGGATAACACTAGACCTACCTTATGTGAAGATTAAAGGGGTTAAATTATGTAAAGCATTATGAGCTATGCCAGGCATATAGCATTTTAAGCATATAACCTATGTAAGTATTAGGTATTATTATTATAATATATTATCATTCCCCTTTACCACTGACTTGTGATGGGTAGGTAACATCCCCTGGCCACATTGCTCTCTTTTGTAAAATGGACATAACAGAAAGACAAGAGAAGATGCAATGAACTAGGGTGTGGGAGGGATCTATGCCCCCACCCAACTACTCTGCAGGCAGGTCAATTTCACAGACTTTGATTGCCCTGGACCAATCAGTGTAGTGTCAGACCAATGACCCCCATCCCCTCTCTTCTTTAAAGGGATGATTTTCTCCATGGTTTGTGAGAAAATCCAATAAAATTGGATGATATCAATGCAGCATCAACTGTTACTGAATAATCAATGGTCACGTGTGACAGATCTCCCCAGATTTGAACTGGGAGGTTCCAAATCATTGTTGTGAAGCATGGGTGTGAACCCAGGGGTGTCAGAGTTAGAAGATCCAGCACAAGGGTGGGCCTTGGACCTTGGGCATGTGGATTACCTGTTCCAGGTTTCACTTTTGCCGTGTGAAGAAATACCCTGTGACTGTGGCAATGTTCTTTCATTTTCATTCTGAAAATGCTTTGAAAGCACTCCCACACCACACAATTGCCCGGTGCAAAAAGGCATGTCTGATCTCACAAGGTGCAGGAAGGTTCTAGAAGGAAGAAATACAATCTGCATTTCTGACGTGCTGTCATAGAACAGGAAACCACCGCACAACGTGGTCCCTTTTGTTCATTTAGAACCTAAGACCTTCCTATGATATGCTCCTCTGTCCCTGGGATTCTCCAGGCAAGAATACTGGAGTGGGTTGCCATGCCCTCCTCCAGGGGATCTTCCCGACCTTGGGATGGACCCCGAGTCTCTCACATCTCCTGCGTCGGCAGGCAGGTTGTTTACCACTAGCGCCACCTGGGAAGACCTTCCTAAAGATGAACTCTGCTCTGTGGCAAATGATGCTGTAGAGATGTCACAGTATACTGATTCATAATGTTTCTATTTAATGACATTTTGAGACACACAATCCACAGGATTTGATTTTCTTGCCTCTTGCTAGCTCTTCTTTGGCAGCTCTGAATGCTCTTTGACTTAAAAGCTATAATTTGGTTGCTGTTTCCAGGTGAGAGTTGGCATCCCAGGGACCATATCTAAATGGGGAACCTAGCAATTCTGTGTATTTAAAAAGAAAGGCTTGCAATACACTGATAAGGCAGAGACAGGGGAGACAGACAACTTGTCAAGCAGCAAAGTTCACAAATAAGCCAGAGCTTCCCAATCAGGGTGCCTTGAGTCGGCCACTACTGGGGAGAGATGCTGGGTCCCCAGTTCCCCCAGCCTCCACGCTGCTCCCATACAAACAGCATTATCTTCTACAGCTGTCTTGTCCTGAAGGTTAGGAATAGAGTCCAGCGACATAGGGTGTATAGTGTTCATTTCAGTCTCTGTTTCCGTCAGGTCTTCAGTCACTCTTTACCACCCTCCTCCCTTTACAAATGAGGATCCTGGCGTCTGAGAGAGGGTATGTGACTTCTTCAAGGTCATGGGAAATAACTAAGAGTCAGGAGACGCTCCCAGGCCTTCTCTTTCTCTTCTAATCGCTTCTCTTTTTCTCCTTCCTTCCCTCCTTTCGTCCTTTGCTTCTGCTTTTTAATAAATTATATGCATATTTTAACTCGAGAGGAGTAACATAAAATGAAGCAAAATCTACTTCTGTTCCTTTTCTCGTGGGAAATGTGAAAAGTAGGAAGACACCAACCTACCAACATCCGAATATAAATAAGGCTGATTCACATTTCAGCAATTTTTATTCTGTCCCTCCTGCTCTCATTTTTTGCTTGCTGGTGGTGGTGGTCCTTGTTTTGTCTTGATTTTACCATTTCAAATACGCTGTATATACAAGCTTGTATTTTACTTTTGTTACTTAGTCCTGTGACCTTCACCTCTGCCCGTATTGCTTAGTGTTTGTAGCCATCATTTTATTTTTTAGTATGGATTTATTATTGTTATTTATTTTGGCTGTGTCAGGTCTCGATTGTGTCATGCAGGATCTTCCACTGTGGCAGGCAGTCTTCTCTAGTTATGCGGGCGGGATGGGATCTTAGCCCCCCGACCAGGGATCAAACTCACACCCCCTGCACTAGAAGGGGGGCTCTTAACCACTGGCCCACCAGGGAAGTCCCTGTAGACATCATTTTAATAGCCAAGTAATATTCCTCAGTAATAGTCTATCTCATGGGTGAACTATGGATAAGTGTTGAACATTTAAGTTTCTCATTCAAGTTTTCTGATTCTGATTTCTTTACACTTCCACTGGGCCATCCTCTATTGCTAGAACTGATGCTCTATTTTATCCCAATTGTACCTGAAATTCTTGATGTCATATCATTCAAACCCACTAGTCAGGTGATTAAATGACACAAATAGAACTTGTAAAATTAAATATCATTTTTTAAAATATTTATGTCCTCTGAACCTCAGCCCTCTTTCCTGTATGGAAAAAAATATCCTTCATCCTGTGACAGAGGAGGGACTCTATGATAACCCGAAAGATTAACAAAGCAAACTTGAATGTCCCAAATCCACAATTTCATGAAAATTACCTTCTTGAGTTCTAATTTTATAAAATTTTTAACCTCATAATTTCTAAAGGAAACGATTAAGAAAGAGAACACCATAAAAAAAAAAAGCAAAAATAGAAAAATTCTGTAAATCAGGGCTTCTCCACCTCAAACCCAGCATCACATAATTAATGACAGGTTTTTTAACAGAAAGAAAGTTTCCTTTTTTTCCCTAACATTGTCTTTCTTTTATTTTTTCCAACAGACTTCAAGGCTCATTCTTCACAAACCCTGCCTGGTCTTAGAGCAAGGTAAAAGTTTTTTGGTGTTTTTGGGGTTTTTTCCTGATAAATCAGGGTGAAAATTCATGCTGAGGGCTGATGCTTCGTAGCCTTTGCAGTCCCAAAGACTGGGAGCAGGGGTGAGAGTGGGTAGGGGTGCAGGGAGCAGGACCTCCGAGAAGGAGGGGTTCAGGGGCGGTCTCCTAGAAGTCACACACAAAGGATCGCCCAAGATTATTCCCCTTTGCCATTCAAGCCACTCACAAGCTGAGAGAGGAGCCCCGGGATCCAGAGCCCTGGGCACCCAGAACTATGGAAAGAGCAGGGGCCAGCTGAGTCTAGAAAGGAGGTTAGTGTGGGGAAAGACGGCCAAGGGCCCTGGGCATCGTTCGTAGTGAAGAGGTGTGTGAACGCCGCAAGGAAGTTGCTATCCTCCTTGCTCAGGCATATTCCAAGCTCCAAATGATCGTGCAGTGAGTATTCGTGGAACTCCTGCCACAGGGCTTGACCCACGCTAGATGGTCACTGCGAGAGCTGTGGACAGAAGCCTCTGTGTGCTCCACTCTGTAGACACCCCTGTGGGGCAGGGGACACGCGAGCTCTGGTTCACAGTCTTCATCCCCTACATCCGCCCCAAAGGATGACTAGGGGAAGGCGGTCACTGACCTCCAGAGGGGAAGTGGGTGGACACTAGATACAAAGAAAGCGCGAGGCTGGCTGGGTTACACTGAGAAGCAGGAATGAAACCTGCTCTACTGTGCAGGGAAGACATAGGCTACAACTTGAGGACCCGGGGCTCCGTACAGGGGCACCCCCTCCACCTGGTGAGGTCGGCTCCCCACTCCCACCCTCCACCAGCCCCTCTGTATCATGCTTCGTGCTTTCAGAGGCTCAGCATCTGCCAGGACCACCCCACTACGCCAATCCACAGAGGGAGTGCTTTCCGGAATCCCCTCCACTTCAGTTACTGACACTCACAGAAGCAAGCAACGTGATGCTGAAGGGGCCTGACGATGAAGTGACTGGTCAGGCTGGGATGGAGAACAGGGACCCAGAGCCAGGCTGCCTGGGCGTGGATCTCAGCTGCTCCACCCAGCCAGCTGTGTGCTACGGGGCAGCCGCTTCATCTTCTGCTTTGGTGTTCCCATCTGTAAAATGGGGACAGGAAGAGTTTCTGCTTCCCTGGGGCTGTGTGTATTTGTGTGTGTGCGCACACACTCAGTTGTGTCCGAATCTTTGTGACCTCACAGATGCAGCATGCCAGGGATCCTCTGTCCAAGGGATTTCCTAGGCAAGAATACTGGAGTGGGTCGCCATTTCCTCCTCCAGGGGATCTTCCTGACCCAGAGATGGAACCTGAGTCTCCTAGGTCTACCTGCATTGGCAGGCAGATTCTTTACCATTGTGCAACCTGGGGTGGGGCTGTGGTGAGGATTAAACAAGTACTTCAACATTCAGAAAACTAAGATCATCACATCCGGTCCCATCACTTCATGGCAAATAGATGGGGAAACAGTGGATGACTTTATTCTTCTGGGCTCAAAATCACTGCAGATGGTGATTGCAGCCATGAAATTAAAGGACGCTTACTCCTTGGAAGGAAAGTTATAACCAACCTAGATAGCATATTGAAAAGCAGAGACATTACTTTGCCAACAAAGGTCCGTCTAGTCAAGCCTATGGTTTTTCCAGTGGTCATGTATGGATGTGAGAGTTGGACTATAAAGAAAGCTGACTGCCAAAGAATTAATGCTTCTGAACTGTGATGTTGGACAGGAAATCCAACCAGTCCATCCTAAAGGAGATCAGTCCTGAATATTCATTGGAAGGACTGATTCTGAAGCTGAAATTCCAGTACTTTGGCCACCTGATGTGAAGAGCTGACTCATTGGAAAAGACCCTGATGCTGGGAAAGATTGAGGGCAGGAGGAGAAGGGGACGACAGAGGATGAGATGGCTGGATGGCATCACCAACTCAATGGACATGGGTTTGGGGGGACTCCAGGAGTCGGTAATGGACAGGGAGGCCTGGCGTGCTGTAGTTCATGGGGTCACAAAGAGTTGGACATGACTGAGCGACTGAACTGAACTGAACTCATGGGGGTGCAGTGGAGCCGTGGTTACCACCCAGGGTATGTGCAGTAAGGGTCACTGTTAGCCTTCATTCTGCTCCCCAAGAGCCACCACGTAGAAAACTTAACATGTATAGAACAAGGAGCAGGATTCCTGATCAGCTTTGTTCCCAGCACAAGCACCTGTCCAGTCTTTCAGCTGTACTGCTGCTGAGTGTGCTCCTGTTCCCAGGCCCAGCAGGGAGCCCCAGGCCTCCCCTGGGTCTGCCCCCAGGCAGCTCAGTTTGGCTCCCCAGGGTCCAAGGCTGAGCCTGGGGTGCTCAGAGAGGCCCTGGATTTTCCTCACCCAAGGCTGCTGAGAGACCGAAATCTCCACAAACCCCTTTGGGCCCAGGGAGGTGGCACAAATCTGCCCGTAATGCCCACAGACGCTGAAGGGAGAACGGTGTTCTTTGGGGAATTCCCTGCATCGGGCACCCTGAGCCCCACAGGGAACCAGCTCATCTCATGAAGGGCCACTGAACTTCTTACTTTGCCTCTAAAAACAACACTGCCTCTAAGAGCCAACGCTGCCCACTCTCATTTTGTCCTCACCTATAGAGATCTGGTGTTGGGAGGAAGTATGATTATCTAAAAGGTGTGGAACACTGGGGTATGGGCGTCTTTTTGAATTATGGCTTTCACCATTTGGTTACCATGTGGGAAGCTGCCCTGTAACACAAGGAGCCCAGCCTGGCACTCTGTGACTGTCTAGCGGGAGGGGTTGGGTAGGGTGGGGGGGAGTTCAAGAGGGAGGCGATATATATATATTTCTGGCTGAGTCACGATGTTGGACGGCAGAAACCAACACAGAATAGTAAAGCAATTATCCTCCAATTAAAAAAAAAAATGGTGTGGAAACCAAGGCATGGAAAAGTCAAGGGGCTTACCCAAGGTTACTTCACTCTACTCAAAAGAGCCAAGATGCCAACTCAGACCAGCCGACCCCAAAGTCTACTTTCTTTCTACCGTCCATAGTCACTGCCCCCCTTATCAGCTGGGCATTTCCCTCACGCCTGTCTCTGCCAATGGGGCCAGTTGACATGACATGACTTCAGGGTCAAAAGCCCCTCTCATCCCTCTGACGTGGTTTCTTGTCTACTCAGCAGAGATTCCTGAGGAAGGGTATGGTGCAGGGCAGGGTGCTGGGGCCCCTTTTCGATCCCGAGCTCCCCGGCAGCAGGGTCTGCGCCTCACACCCGAGGGCCTGTCCTCGGGCCCTGCAAAACCTTCCCTGAAAATGGTGTGTGCAGTGGGTGGACTGGCAGGCACACACCCCAGTGCTTGACTTGAAGCACTGCTCTGGTCTGCATGAGGCAGCTGTGAGGCGGGAAGGGCGACTGGAATGAGCAGGGTGGTGAGCCTGCAGGGGCAGAGAATGTTCTAGAAGGTTGGACTGTCTATTACAGAAGCCTGGCCTGCTGGCCTTTGAAGGCGTCTGCAGACCCTTTCACTCTAAGTGAAGCAGCAGCTGGCACCCAGAATGGCCCACAGGGCTATTTTCCATTCCCCTGTGATGGTCCTGGAATGGGTGGAACCCTGCACAGGCCAGGGAGCAGCCATTGCCACCCCAACCTCCCCGCAGGCAGCAGCCGTGGGGCTTCTAACCCGGCCCCTGCCTGGAGGTGGACTGTCTGTGGCTGGCATCCCTCAGGTAACCACCTTCTTCACTGTCCCTTCTCCCATCCCCTGAATCTGCCAGCAGCAGGCCTCTTCTCGAGGACACGATGCCATCTACATCATTTGTGAAGCACGAGGCAGAGTTTCTGCCCTCCCAGGACCAGAGTACACAGACGGAGTGGATTTATGAAAGCAAGATGGGTAAGGGACCCCGCACCCCACATCCACCTCGAGGCCAGGCTCCGGGGGTGCTGGGGAGATGTGGCCTCGCGGGTGTCCCATGGAGGTGGAACATCGAGGCTGGAGCATCACCCGTCAGATTGATGATGCATACTGCTTCCTGGGCCATCCTGTCCCTGTGACCCCCTGCTTCCCTTCATCCTAGACCCCCCTCAGAGAAAGAGCATCAGCAGAGTGCTAAGACAAACACCTTCTCCCATCTCCCCCTCTTCATTAGTTTTCCTGTTCTCGTTCCACATGAACACAGGCCCTATTTCCCGCGGGGACACAGGCCATTTCCTTCCCAGATTACAGGCCGGTTCCCCGGGGACAGAGCCCATCTCTAAATAATCACGTGGTGAGAGGACTGGGACCCACCCCAGAACCTCCATCCGAGCGTGCGGTCAAAGCCAGCCCTGGTTCAGAACGAGCCAAGACTATCCATAGCAGGAATTTGTGTGGCCACAATTAGGAGACACTCAAGAGACAGCACGACTGAAGCGACTTAGCAGCAGCAGCAGCAGCAGCAAGAGACAGTTTGGCAAGATTGCACTGAGGATCTTAATTCTCAGCCCAGTTAAGCCCAAAGGCCTTTTGCCCTAGGATCCTGGGAACGCACCCCTGAATGGCATCTTCTCTCGCCATGATTAATAATTTAAACCCAGCCTTAGTGAGATTGATCCATCACAGATTCACACATTAGTTTCACATCTGTAGTCATGGCAGCTGTGAATTAGATTCCTGACCGGCACCTCACTTCCCTGCCCCCATCCGTGCCTGCTCGATTTTGTAGTTCAAATGTGGCTTAAATGAAATTAGGAGCCAGAAACCCTATGAGGGAGAAGGGGCAGTGGAGGCAAGCCCACACGAGCCAGGAGTTCCAGGGTGCTGGCTGCCAGCACACGATGGGGAGGATTTTACAGGCTAAGTCGGTGCATGTGGGGTTTGTGTCAGGGTTTGCGCTCTGATGGAGCCCTGAAAACTGGAACCATTTCAGAGTCAGTAAGCGTGATGGCTGGGAAAAAAATCTGAGCACTTATCTAAATATTCATAAGCAGGATTCTGGAAGTCATTTACTGGGTAATCGCCTGTAAAGTGCCAATGCTAAGCTTGAAAGGAGGTGGGATAGGAAAAGGAGACAGAGGGAGGCTGAGGTGGGGGAGGGGGGGCACCAGAGCCTGTTCACTCCACGGGGCACCTTCCTTCAGAGGGAGGCCCTCTGGAAATCAATGTTTCATTTGCCATATTCATTCACGATCCTTTTGGTCTCCAGGCTTAATTATAGAGCCAGTTATGTCTGGATCTAATTTAGGTTTTAAGTGCTCTGTGCATTTGGACTGTAGGGGCATGTTTTCCAGCCAAGTCTCTTTCCACTACTGAGTTCCTTTGTGATGACACCGCATGACGTGTGGGATCTTAGTTTCCCCAACCAGGGATGGAACTGGGGTGCCCCCTGCAGTGAAGTGTGGCATCTTAACCACTGGACCACCAAGGAAGTCCCCAACATGTGTTTAGTGTTTAGCACAAGTCTGGCCACCCACAGCAATACCTACTGATCAGATCCTGTGATGCTGGTGGCCTGGACCGACGGTGTGGAGTGTTGAGCCTCTAAGCCAGGGTCAAGGTCACACCCCAGGCTCCTACAGAGACATGAAGGGTGGTGGCTACAGCCGAGATTGGAACACAAAGAAAAGTCAGCAATTTCCTAAAATTTATGAAGGTTTTTCTTTTCCCTTCTGCCCATGGTTTACAATCAATCTTTTGGAGGGTGTTAAAATAATAACTGGACAGATTTTACTGGCAACAGCTACATGATTGTGTCTGGCCAGGGGAATGGAGCAAAGAGGCTCATTAAGAGACTTCTCTGAAAGAGTGAAGAGTGAAAAGGAAGCGATGGGGAGTGGGGTGCAAGGGGAACCCCAGAAGTATGGAGCTCCAAACAGGAGGTCAAATCTAGTTAGGAGAAGGTGGAGGAGAGTGACACAGGGAAGATGCTCCGTGTGTGATGGGGACGTACCCCCGCCATGAAGAAAAGCCAGTCCCCCTGCAGCTGGAGGACAGGATACTAAGGGTTCCTGAGCATGGCAGATGCAAAAAAAAAACTGATTGGCCCAGGGCAAAAGCCGCCCATCCACTAGTTGGAGAAACACAATTGAGGCTAAAGCAACTCAAAGTGCTGGTTTTGTCGGGGGCAGAGGATCCCCAGGGGTGAGCGGAGGTGAGTGTTGGTGGTGATGGTGCTCAGGGTCCAGGACTGGGCATCCCCAGCACCCGCTGCCTGTAAAGATGCAGATTCCCAGGCTTTCCTAACAATCCCTGCCTGCATCCTTAACTACATCCCCAGAGGATACTCAGCACAAGAGTGCTGGAGAACCAGCGAAGCTCTAAGGCAGAATGGATTTCATGGGTGATAGATTCCCACTTTTAAAGCCTCTTTTTATTACGGGACTATTCACCCCATACTCTCCATGGAGTTGAAACTCACCATTCAAAAAACTAAGGTCATGGCATCCAGTCCCATCACTTCATAGCAAATAGATGGTGAGACAATGGAAATAGTGACAGACTTTATTTTCTTGGGCTCCAAAATCACTGCAGACAGTGACTACAGCCTGAAATTAAAAGACACTTGCTCCTTGGAAGGAAAGCTGTGACAAACCTAGACAGCATATTAAAAAGCAGAGACATCATTTTTCCAACATAGGTCTGTATAGTCAAAGCTATGGTTTTTCCAGTAGTCACGTACGGATGTGAGATTTGGACCATAAAGAAGGCTGAGCACTGAAGAATTGACACTTTCAAATTGTGGTGCTGGAGAAGACTCTTGAGAGTCCCCTGGACAGCAAGAAGATCAAACCAGTCAATCCTATAGGAAACCAACCCTGAATATTTATGGGAAGGACTGATGCTGAAGCTGAAGCTCCAATCCTTTGGCCAACTCATGAGAAGAGCTGACTCATTGGAAAAAACTTTGATGCTGGGAAAGACTCAAAAAGGAGAAGGGGGCAGCAGAGGATGAGACAGTTGGATGGCATCACTGACTCAGTGGACATGAATCTGAGAAACCTCTGGGAGATAGTGGAGGGCAGAGGAGCCTGGCAATGCTACAGTCCCAGGGTCACAGAGTCAGACAGGACTTAGTGACTGAACAACAAATTCAACCCCAGACACCAGAGACAGCATTTTACATGGACTCTATAAACAGCACTTTGAAACAAACATGGAGGTATAAATAAATAAATAAATAAATAAATAAATTTGGCTTTATTGGCTAAATAATATGGCTTGGGTGATGAAGCAGGCTGGAGGAGGACCAGAATGACTATTTATGGCCCCAGGTGTCTACACCGCCAAGCACAGAGCAGGGTCATAAACAAAGTATACCAGAAATTCTAACACAGAGCATTATATCCCCGCTGGTAGAAATCCTCAAAACTTGGTGCCCCCCGTACACACACACAATAAGCACCTATAAATATTTGTTACATGCTTGTGAAACTGCTGTTGAGTCCTCACCAGACTCCCGATCATGATGATGAGAGGGTACACCCTTCCCTCAAGAGACGGTCTTGGTAGGCAAGGAGCTGTATGCAGACGTTCGTACACAAGGAAAACAGCTATGATCAACCTGGGCCAAATATCGAGAGCAAAATGACCAGGAGGAGCCAGCACAGGATCGTTAAGAACCGATCAAGTACTTCCCTGGTGGTCTGGTGGTTAATAATCTGCCTGCCAATGCAGGGGACACAGGTTCCATCCCTGGTCCGGGAAGACCCAACATGCTGAGGGGCAATGAAGTCCATGAGCCACAGCTACTGAAGCCTGCCCGCCTAGAGCCTGTGCTCTGCAACAAGAGAAGCCACCGCCATGAGCAGCCCACACGCGGCCACGAAGTGCGGCCCACACCAGCCGAGACTAGAGCAAAGCCCGTGTAGCGACAAAGACACCGTGCGGCCATAAATAAACAAATACTTTAAGAAAAGAGAACAGATCGAGTGATGCTGGCTCTTACGTCACTTTTTGACAAGGTCATTAAATCAGGAGCTGTGGTAAAGCAGGAGGCCTGAGTTCCAAAACATGTTTCATTTTCAGAGCCTTCCTGATGTTCCTATGGACAAGGTAGACAGACACGAGGTGGGAGCATCATGATCACAGCAGCATGAGCGCTGTGGAATAAGCATCCAAAGAGTCTGTTTAAGGATCGAGTCCATCCGTTTTCCAGTTGGGGGCCACGGGGCTCCGTCCAGCACAATATTTTATCATAGACTCAGATACAGATATAGGAGGAATACTGATATCTGTACACGACTGGAAGCGGTTGAGTCATGATGATCATGTGATCAGATTCTGAAAGATCTTGACAGCCAGAAACACTGGCTCAGGACTGGCTAAATAAAATAGAATGCTCCTTTAGATTAGACCCTGCTTGTAGGCCCACAAATACAGGAAGGAGAAGGACAAGGCGGGGGAGCCCTGTCTGCTCTAGATTTACTCAACCACAGGCTCCATAAGTCAGCAGGATGACTGATGTGACGGCCAGAAGGTTGATATAAGCAGAAACGACTACAAGGGTATGTAGAGGGAGATGAGTCCTGCTCCAGCCTGCACAAGAGCAGCCCAGGGCGCTGCTCACTAGAAGCATTCCACCCTCCATGGGGGCCAGAAGTGGACTGGCTGGGACTCAGAGGAGAAGCTGGTATGAGGCCGGCCTGGGGGTAACATCGCCACAGAGAACTGCTGAAGCAAACGAGGCCGTTAAGTCTGGAAGACACGTGAGTCTGAGACAGAATAAGTGCCTTCGCATATCTGATGAGCTGCCACACAAAACGAGAAAACGAGACCTGGCCTACCCACCTGCACAGAAGGGCTAGAACAAGGCAGCTTGAGGAAAACTGGTTAAGAAAAACGAAATGGGTCCCGACAGCCGGAGCCATGCGCGGTAGAATGCATGTTCTTAGTAGTGAGAGAACTACTTCCCTGGCGGCTCAGACGGTAAAGCGTCTGCCTACAATGCGGGAGACCCGGGTTCGATCCCTGGGTTGGAAAGATCCTCTGGAGAAGGAAATGGCAACCCACTCCAGCACTCTTGGAGAATCCCCTGGACGGAGGAGCCTGGTGGGCTACAGTCCATGGGGTCGCAGAGAGTTGGACACAACTGAACGATTTCACTTTCACTTTTCAGTAGTCAGAGAGCTCTCTGTCTATGGAGGGCTCAGTCTTAGCTGACAGGCTGGCAGCATGGATCCTGCCCTCGTCAGGGAGGCTTTGCCTCCATAGACAAGATCCATGTCCACAGAAAGGGCTCAAATCCTAATGCTCCCATGAGCAGGGAAGCAGAGGTGGGTGCAGCTTGCCTCGGCTTTCGTATCATGGGCCTGCTCCTCCCTGCTATTAGGAATGGAATGGTGTGTGTGGTGTTTGTGTGTGGTGTGTGTGTGTGTGTGTGTGGTGTGTAGGTGTGTGGGTATGTGTGTGAGAGAGAGCAGGGATCACAAAATTCTAGAAAACGTTGGCTCAAATGGTAATGAATCTGCCTGCAATGCGGGAGACCAGAGTTTGATCCCTGAGTCAGGAAGATCCCCTGGAGAAGGGAATGGCAATCCGCTCCAGTAGTCTTGCCTGGGAAATCCCATGGACAGAGGAACCTAGCAGGCTACAGTTCATGGGGTTGCGGTCAGATATGACCAAGCAACTAACACTTTCACTTTCAACCAAGAACTTTAAGAAAGTTCTCAAAAACTACAGTAGCCTCTCGTGACATAACTCATCTGTACTAACCAGGCCCCAGGGCCTCCCCATTGGCCCTCATTCTGCTCCTCTCTGGGAGCTCTTGACCACAGAACACCAGAGACACGCACTTCCTACAGCAACAGATGCACCCCATTATAAGCCTACACGGCCTGGAAGCCACTTGGCTCTGTGGTTCCTATAGAAGGAGAAATATCCCTCAGGTCTCCCCAGCCATCCCCTCTGTCCTGGGGACCCTAACTGACCAGACAAGAAGAGGGCCTGCATTTCCCAGCCACTGTTTACTGCAGCCCCAGAGTAAGTCAGCAAAGCTAAAAGGAGGAATTGGGCAGAGGAAGCATGCAGTATACCCCAGAAGTGGCCTCCAACCCAAGTTTTCTCCTCTGTGGATCAACTTTGGGTGCCAAGAAAGAACCTCAGACCCTAACTGTCCAATACGAACCCACTGAAAAGAATAAGGTTAAAACTGTCAATGGCCATCATCGTCTGTCTTTTAACAGTACTTTCAAAATCAAGATCTCTAAGAGAGGAAGAATCAACAATGACGCTGGCCACCTTCAAGTCTGAGTCACAAGGTATCATTTTAACTTTATAATTTTACGATGATTTTAAATGACTCGTGGAAGCTTCAGGTCCATCTATGAGATGGTGAGAAGCACAGAATTAGCACGCCGCAGGCCAAAGAGAGTCCTCGTGTGATCATTTTAGACTAGGGCAGCCTTCATTAAGGTCAGTGGGCCAAAGCCTTATTTCTAGAACTTGATGTCAAGGCTCAGGGAAGAAAGTTCACCAAAGGGTAAAATGCTTTTAATCGTGAGTTAAAATTGAGTTTTGAAAGGGGAGGGAATACTATTTACCACTAGAGTTAGAAAGGATGATAATGGATTACCCATACTCAATTTGTTCCATGACATCTTCTGTGTATGAAATTATATTTATTGTGTACCTACCGTGTACTCGGCAGTGGTATGTCCATCTTCGTATGGACAAAGCTATCCTACCCTCTCAGAACGTAAACTCTAGTGGAAAAGACGAACCATGAACCAGTGGAGGGGACTCGATGTGTGCTGAGCATAAGCTACCGCTCCAACTGCTGAAAGTCACGGGAGCCTCTTATCCTAGAATATGCAGTCTCCACCCTGGTCTCTCCAGACATTTAAGGGTGAAGACTTCACCATTCCACCTCCTATTAATCATTTTTCCTATTTGTTTTCAGCCTTTGTTCCCAGTGAAGAACCCCAAATGGCAGAAAATGGTGAGTCCCACAGAACCTAACTAAAGATTCCTGCTCCCTGCAGAGTGTCTGGGAATGGTGCCCCCCGGGTGGGTGGGTGCCTTGCTGGTCTGGCCAGTGCTGAGTCCTAGAGAAAATCGAGGGAAGTGCTGGGCACACAGTCCACGAACCTGGATGTGCTTCCCTGCCCTTAACTGAAAAGGGGAGATAGAAAGAGGGTCTTGGAGGTGAGAAAGAATGGCCTGGGAACAGCCCAGAAGTCCATCTCTCTTTACCCAAGGTCTGTATAGGGACACCCACATTTCAAGAGAGGCCAGCCAGTCAATTACTAGCTTCTCTGAAGTCTGGGCAGCAGGGCTTAACTGGGATGCATGGGTCCTTCCAGACAGACTCATTCCATGGCACTTTGGCAGGGAATGAATTAGAGCCCTCAAATGGTACCCTTAGAGCCTGATTCCGTTTTTATTAAAGGAGGGGACAGCTGAATCCTCTAAGGGAGAAGGACAGGGGAGCAGGTTGGGTTTTGGTGGCAGAATCCTAACTTGTACACATCGCTCCACCAAAGTCCTACAATTAACCAGACCTAGTCTATGGTTTGGAGGCAGGCATGGCAACCCACTCCGGTATTCCAACCTGGAGAATCCCATGGACAGAGGAGCCTGGCGGGCTACAGTCCATGCGATCGCAAAGAGTGGGACACGACTGAAGTGACTTAGCATGCACACATCCTTTTATTGAATAGAAACAACGGAGGGATGGTGAATTGCTGGGATGGGGGCAGGGAGGAGCAGGGTTACCTGCACAGGAGGCTTATCAAACAAACTCTTTCTCACTCTAGAATCTTCTGGATCTTATTCCATTTCCAGAGAGGAGAGAGCCAGGGTAGGCTAGTGCTGCTCAGACCTTCATGTGCAGAGGCATTCACCCAGGCCGTGTGTTAAAACGGAGACCCTGAGTCCAGGGGCCTGAGGGTCCGCGTTTCTCACAAGCTCCCGGCAGCAGCTCCTACAGGCAGGGTGGAGGAGCAGACAACAGGCCCGAGTTTCACCCTGTGCCCACTTCTCCGAGCCGGCCCGGGGGCAGTCGCCTACTGCTTCTCTCCTCCGTGCCCTGGTTTAGAATGTGGGGATCTGCCCTGCCCAGCAAACACACAGGACTCCAATATCCACCCCAAATTCTGGAGGCATCCTTCTGTCAGGAAAAAAACAGCTGTTAGAGGCAAGCTATTGACTGGGAGGAGAGGAGTTAAGACTTGTTGGTAATCAGTCCGGGAGAGAGGTCCCACTCCAGGGAGCGCTGTGTGCCCGGCTTCGTCGTGTTGGTGCTGGTCCCCTGAGCCGCCCTGAAGTCCGCTACATGGACGAGGGGCCCAGGGTGCAAAGGGCTGAGTGACCCGCTGGGAAGGCCCTGGGTAACAGGGCCACCACTCGGGAACCTGGCCTGACACCTCCCCCGCCTCCCCAGTCCTCCCATAGGAGAGACTTCGAGGGAAGATAATCCCGCTAGAACAAAGGTAGAGGTTGACAGAAATCCCCAAAGGGAAAGTTAATTAGGACTAAAGCTCTTCCTTCTCCTCCTGCCCCAGTTAAGGCTGCGTTACTGAGGATTGACTGGGCTTGTCTTGACATGTAGGCGGGGACGGTTGATGCTGCTGCTAAGTCACTTCAGTCATGTCCGACTCTGTGCGACCCCATAAACGGCATTAATAAGGTTAATGATTTCGAGGAAACAAATGGCTCTGAACACGGCTGCTCCCAATTCCGGCCTGCCAAGTCCCCTTCTTCCCTGGACAAACACTTACTTCTTTCTCTCCCCCCCCTCAAATTAAGTGTCTATTATTCAATAAAGCCTATTAAAAGACAGCACTGACAAATCACAGGGAGCTGCTGAGCTAGCAGGGTCAGAGGCAGGCTCCTCTCCTCCCCGGCCGGCAGGCACGTCCTCAAAGAACCTTGCTCGGGGGCTCTGCACCCGGCCTCCCCAGACTTGCGTTCTATCAGCTCCTCCACTACTTCTCCTGAGGGCTTGCCTGAATCCCCGTGGGTTCTCGTCAGGTTTTCTCAACAAGAAGAAACTTCTCCAGGCCACAGCCCAGGTGGACAGTCTGGGGACGCAGTGTTCTGGAATGTAGCTGGAAGGCCCCCCTGCCTTTGCCAGTTGTGAGCCCCTCAGTGGAGAGGGTGTGTGCTTGGAAGGACTTGGCGGGAAAGAACTACCAGCGTGGGGGTGAAGGGGTACTCTGGCCACACAGGGGCCCCTGCAATGAGGCAGGTTTCCACCAGGAACAAGCCAAGGCTGGGGTGGGAGGTCTGCAGGCAGAGAGGCCCCTGGCCTGATGTCAGGACAGGCAGATCCAGCTGGGTGGAGCTCACCATCCCTCCAGGGGCCCAGAGGAGTCAGCGTTTCCATTACTGAACCAAAGTCCAGAGGCAATGCAGAGATATCGTGTATGGAAATCACAAAGAATGCCCCCTCCACCCCCAGAGACCCAACAGGGACATACATCAGACAGACTCAGTCAACCCAGCGCCACTCCCGGTAGATGTTCAGGGCTTTCTGGATGGCCCAGCAAGCAGGGGCTGGTGTCATCCTGGAGCCAAGACAGAGGCCACCATAACTTCCCCGGGGATCCAATCATCGTGTACGAGCCCTGTCCCCCCAGCTCC
Organism: Bos indicus x Bos taurus; assembly: GCF_003369695.1. NCBI lineage: Eukaryota > Metazoa > Chordata > Mammalia > Artiodactyla > Bovidae > Bos > Bos indicus x Bos taurus. The sequence continues at coordinate 15,494,041 of NC_040087.1, read as the reverse complement.
GCCTCAGGATCCACACCTTTCCTGGAGCAGGGAATCCAGGCCCAAGTTGTAATTATCCGTTCCTCCATTCAATTTGCACCCCGTCCACACTGGAGGTCTCCAGCCCCTCTCCTGGCCCACCGTCACCAGGCTGTGGTTGACCTTGAGAACAAAGGCATCTGCTATCTCCCAGACACTTTTTTATTTTTTTTTTTTAGCTCACTGGCTTGGGGATTCTCTTTTATGCTTTAATTAGCAATTACGAACCATCTACAATTCTGGAGATGGGAATATTGACAAAAATTGACAAAACTGACAGGAGATGGGAATATTTCTCAGGATTTCCAAGAGAAAATCACACTCCGAATAAATCTCTCTGGGAATAAGATCTAAATTCCTCGCCAGGGCCTACTAGGTCCTCCGTGAGCTGGCTTTGGCCCTCCCAGCTCACCTCACTCTCACTGCCCTCCACACATCCTGCGCCTCCTGCAGTTTGTCAGATGCCTCAACATGCTCCCACTCCCTCCCACCTCAGGGCCTTTGCACCTCCTCTGCCCCCTCCCAGGGATGGTCTTCCCCAGCCATCTGCCTGCTCACTCCCTTGCTTCGTGTAGGACTCACTCAAATGTCACCTTGTCAGATGCACCTTCCCTGACCACCAGAAACACACACTTTCCTAAATCTGCCACTGAGATACCCTTTCATTCCTGTTTTACGAATGTCTCCAAGTCAAATTTTAAGTGGTTTGATGAATTTAAAGTCTTATTGATGACCTATGCATTTGTAGTTAAAAGGTCAAGTGTAAATGCCGTAAATCTGTTTCTCTTTTTGTTTTTGTTTGTTTGTCGTTTTGGCTCCTTTTCCAAATGCCTCTCCTTTGGCCGTGCCTTCCACCATTGAAAGCCACGGAGTTTGATTACAAAGAGAACTTTTGGGATCGTGTATTAAAAGACCCCATTAGCACACTGGAAGGTGATGAGGTCTTCGAAGATGAAGTAAGTTGGGTTTAAAACTGGGAACACTGGCTCTGAACGTTGGGGTAGGGTGGCCCGGGGGCCAGCTGGACACTGCGTCTTGAGCCCCGGGAGTCACAGCGTTGCTCCGCTGTTATCACAGCCCAAGAGAGCTTCTCTTAAAACAGGCTGAAGTGTAAATGACATGTGTTAATCCAAAGAGGGTCAAAAGAAAGCCAAGGATGACACCACAAGGCCCTGCATTCAGTAACATGAATAAAACCCCCCTCAAGATTGCTTTTGAAGGCAGCAAAGTTAAAAACAAAACACACAAGCTACCCAGATACTTATTAATAGATCAGGGCAAACCGCTCTTTGTAGAAACCTTGTGTAAAAATGAAGTTAGACCCTGGAAACATGGACTAGATGTAATTTTCCTGCTAAGCAATGGTGGCTCAGACGGTAAAGAATCTGCCCACGATTCAGGAGATCTGGGTTTGATCCCTGGGTGGGGAAGATCCCCTGGAGAAGAGAATGGCAACCTGCTCCAGTGTTCTTGCCTGGAGAATTCCATGGACAAAGGAGCCTGGTGGGCTACAGTCTATGAGATTGCAAAGAGTCAGACACGACTGAGTGACTAACACACATATACACACCACTTAAAATTCTAGACATTATATATAAAACAAACACAAGGAGCTTTTAAAAGACAGAGAAAAGAAGACAGAAAAGAAGGGACCGTGAGATCCAAGGAACAACATGGAGGTGAGTTTCTGAGTTTTCTGTTTGCTTCATATCCTCCTGAAAAGACCACAATCAGAAACCCCAACAAGCACAGACCAAAGCCCCCCAAAAAGCCTACCATCTCCAACTGAAGGACCAGGCATGGAGCAGCCCAGAAGACGGAAACTTCAGACAACAGCGTCCTCAGTGCAAACCCCACAACAAACAGCAACGGAACATAGCCCACAGATCTGAGTCCTGCCCCCACACTTTTCAAAGCAGCACAGAACCAGCCCTGGAAGTTTAATGGCGGTCCTTTCCCAGCTGTATCCAATAACTAGAGACACCATGGGAAGTTCCAAAAACTTGAATAGTCTTACATCTACAGAAAGTTTTGTACTGTCTTTACTGCACAAATGTTTTACCTGCTACTGCAGCTTGGTGGCTATAATTTCCTGTGTCAACTTACCTCCAAGGCTTCCAACACCTGTTTACTCAAGTTATATATCCTTTCCACTATAGCTGAGAAATTTTCTCAGGATTGTAGGTACTAACTACAATCACAAAAGTGAGAGCTTGTGTCTCTGAAACTCAAAATTAAGCAGATACATTTTCCTGATCTTAAAAAGGCAGGGGCGGGGGGGTGGGGGGGTGGGGGGTACAGCGAGGAATAACCGAGGCATTTAGTTTTTGCTCTTACTTTAAATTGAAAAAAATTCTCTGATTTCAGTTCTTATTTAACCCTAAATTCCTTACTTTCCAGACATGCTTCTATACACTTATATTAATAAGAAGCAAAAGTATTTTTGCTCAGCCATGCCCGACTCTTTGCGACCCCATGGACTATAGCCCACCAGGCTCCTTGTCCATGGGGATTCTCCAGGCAAGAATACTGGAGTGGGCTGCCGTGCCCTCCTCCAGGGGATCTTCCCCACCCAGGGACTGAACCCAGGTGTCCTACATTGCAGCAGATCCTTTACCATCGGAGCCACCAGAGAATCCCATTTTAATAAGAAAAAAACCTACTGGTTTTTCAAATACTGAACTACCATGTCAGACAGTGGAGAAGGGATTACGTGAACCTAGATTCACGGCACTGAATATAATAAGACAGGAAAGTAAACTCAGGCATTTTAGAGAGATTTTTTTAGCAAGAATTGAAATCGAAAGGAATTGTTTTAACTAGAAACAAAATTTTCAAAAACCTTCAGTGCAGCTGTCAACTGAGGTTCTGTGTGTCTGGTGGGGCTGCAGCTGTAATCCAAGGGGACACCCGCCATGGAGCCGTGTGAGGTTCTGGATGAGAGAGGATGCTGGGAGGCTTCTGGGTGACACGCGGCCTGTGTACATGAGCCCCAGTCACAAACACCTTGCCTTGCCATCTCAGGGACTTGCCTCAGGTGACAAAGTATGGCACAGAGAGGGGGGCACGACCCCCTGCTGTCTATACCACCTGGCCTCCAAAGATCAGACACTTAGGTGAATGACAGGGCAGCACTTGTGACCCAGCTACAGTATACCCTGAAAAGCACCATTTCTCCACATCCCATGGGCGGCAGATGTGCCCAAACAGGGCCAGAGCAGAACAGAAGGAATGGAGTCAATGCCACAGGATACCTGCAGCTGAAAGACTTGTCTGTATGGACTTCCGAGGCCTTTGGGAGGGGGAGCACCAGAAGCCACTGAGGTTCCCACGGGAGAGATGTCGCTGAGGTCCTTTGACTTGGAGGCCACCATCAACCTAGACCGTGGTTATTCTGACAGTGGCATCTGACAGATCTCACATGCTTCGGGCCAACCCAGCCCAAGTGCCACAACTACCAAGCTGCAACGACTGAGCCCACACTCCACAAGAAAAGCCACCACACTGAGAAGCCTGCACGCAGCAACTAGGGAGTAGCCCCTGCTCGCAGAAACTAGAGAAAGCCCTCAGGCAGCAACAAAGACCCAGCACAGCCAAAAATAAAATTAAAAAAAAAAAAAGGACTCGTGAAAGACCGGCCTGGGCAATTGGGTCATTGCTCCAACTCAAGGGAGGAATGGTCCACAATAAAGAATTTAGAGGCAGAAATTTTGGGACCACAAGCCTTCACCTCAATCCGCCCTGAAGCACTGATACATTCCAGTGTGAAAAGATAAACTGAGGCCTATTAAAAATCTGAAGAGTTTATTTGAGCCTGTATGTGGCTCAGACGGTAAAGAGTCTGTCTACAATGCAGGAGACCCAAGTTCAATCCCTGGGTCGGGAAGATCCCCTGGAGAAGGAAATGGCAATCCCCTCCAGTACTATTGCCTGGAAAATCCCATGGACAGAGGAGCCTGGTAGGCTACAGTCCATGGGGTCGCAAAGAGTCGGACACGACTGAGCGAGTTCACTTTCACTTTCATGATTAGAATCAGGCAGTACCAGACCGGAAGTGGCTAAGAACCCTCGGCCAACAGGAGCTGAGGAGAGACAGAAAAGGCAGAAGCAGAGCAAGGAAATTATTGACTGACTGGCTTAAAGCTTAAAGCTGCTTGTGAGTGGTTGTCCTTGGATTTTGATCTTTTAGGCTTGAGGCATTTACAGGCTTAGGTTTTTGTTTGCTAACTTGGGGCACCATGGCCTCAGAGCATCCTCAGTCTGATGGCCTCTGTGTTTAATTAATTGAACACCAGCAATGAGAAGAGATGCAGCTGAGAATCAAGCAAGTCAGTCATGAGACACCCCAGCTTTTCCCCAACCTGGAAAAACCAGCCAACCGCAAGCTCCATTCTTGTATCTGCCCCAGGTCACTGCGACTTTGGATATGTGGGTCGCCCTCTTCCTTTCGGTGTAGTTGTTTAGTTGCTAAGTCATGTCTGCCTCTTTTGCAACCCCATGAACTGTAAACCACCACAGTCCTCTGTCCATGGAATTTTCCAGGCAAGAATGTTGGAGTGGGTTGCCACTTCCTTCTCCAGGGGAACTTCCTAACCCAGGGGTTGAACCCACGTCTCCTGCATTGGCAGGTGGATTCTTTACCACTGAGCCACCAGGGAAGCCGCCCCCCTGCCCCCACTACTTACTTTAGGAGGCTTATAAGTGAATGGCAGACTGTACATTATCAGATGCAGAACAACCTCCATAACAACCTCAACCTGTAGTGAGCAGGCCGATGTGACAACCTGCAGTTCTTCTGGACACCAAGTCACACTTCACCTTCTACCAAAACGGAGCTGAAAAAAGAAACTCTTGTGAAGACCAACCTAGGGGTCAGTCCTGGTTAACCTCACAGACTTGAGATAGAATGAACAAATCTACAAAATGAAAAGGTAGCTTGCAGTGTCATTACTTTGGAAGAATCTTTAAAGACAGAATAATGCACTACAAGAATGCGCTACCCTGGTTTCCTGAAGACTCGTATCCTTCATGGTTATTTATGATACGATAAATAACCAACCACTGAGAGCTTGGTCGTTCCAGGAACTAAAAAAGCCTTATGCTCTCAAGCCATGGATGCAATTTTAGGTTCTAGAGCCTTCTTTACATTTGGAAGAAGGAGGTAATTTTATGCTCTCAAAAGATTTCTTGGTATGCTACTATTAAAAAAATATTCTTAAGGGAACTAAGGAATGAGAAGAGGGTGTGACCATTATGGAGACAATCTTCAGAACAAACCTTGCTAGTCACCCTACTGTTCCCACTGTCTTTTTCCAATAGCATGTTGAAATCTCATCTGGCACATTAGGGAATCAGATTTCGGGCTATTTCATTCTGCGGTCCCTTTGCAGGTTTCCTCTTGGATTGATCTCCTGATAATTATGTAGTGCCCTTCCTTATCTCTTGTAATCTTCTTTATTTTAAGGTATATTTTGTTTGATCTAAGGGTTGCTACTCCAGCTTTCTTCTGCTTCCCATTTGCATGGAATATATTTTTCCATCCTCTCACTTTCAGTCTATATGTGTCTTTAGGTCTGAAGTGGGTTTCTTGTAGACAGCATATATATGGGTCTTGTTTTTGTATCCATTCAGCCAGTCTATCGGAGAAGGCAATGGCAACCCACTCCAGTATTCTTACCTGGAAAATCCCATGGGCAGAGGAGCCTGGTAGGGTGCAGTCCATGGAGTTTCAAAGAGTCGGACACGACTGAGCGACTTCACTTTCACTTTTCACTTTCATGCATTGGAGAAGGAAATGGCAACCCACTCCAGTGTTCTTGCATGGAGAATCCCAGGGAGGGGGGAGCCTGGTGGGCTGCCGTCTATGGGGTTGCACAGAGTCGGACACGACTGAAGCGACTTAGCAGCAGCAGCAGCCAGTCTGTGTCTTCTGGTTGGAGCATTTAATCCATTTACATTTAAAGTAATTATTGATCTATATGTTCCTATTGCCATTTTCTTAATTGTTTGGGGTTAATTTGGGGGGGCTCCAGAATCACTGCAGATGGTGATTGCAACCATGAAATTAAAAGACGCTTACTCCTTGGAAGGAAAGTTATGACCAACCCAGACAGCATATTGAAAAACAGAGACATTACTTTGCCAACAAAGGTCCGTCTAGTCAAGGCTATGGTTTTTCCAGTAGTCATGTATGGATGTGAGAGTTGGACAGTGAAGAAAGCTGAAAGACGAAGAATTGATGCTTTTGAACTGTGGTGTTGGAGAAGACTCTTGAGAGTCCCTTGGACTGCAAGAAGATCCAACCAGTCCATTCTAAAGGAGATCAGTCCTGGGTGTTCACTGGAAGAACTGATATTGAAGCTGAAACTCCAGTACTTTGGCCACCTGATGTGAAGAGCTGACTCATTTGAAAAGACTCTGATGCTGGGAAAGATTGAGGGCAGGATGTGAAGGGGATGACAGAGGATGAGATGGTTGGATGGCATCACTGACTCAATGGACATGGGTTTGGGAAAACTCTGGGAGTTGGTGATGGACAGGGAGGCCTGGCATGCTGTAGTTCATGGGGTCGCAAAGAGTCGGACATGACTGAGCGACTGAACTGATTTTGTAGATCTTTTTCCTTCTGTTGTATTTCTTGACTATATAAGTCCCTTTAACAATTGTTGTAAAGCTGGTTTAGTGATACTGAATTCTCTTAAGCTTGTCTGAAATGCTTTTTATTTCTCCATCAATTCTGAATGAGATCCTTGCTGGGTACAATAATCTTGGTGGTAGATGTTTCCCTTTCAGTACTTTAAATATATCCTGCCTTTCCCTTCTGGCCTGCAGTTTCTGCTGAAAGATAGCATATGGGGTTTCCCTTGTATGTTACTTGTTGCTTTTCCCTTGCTGCTTTTAATATTCTTTCTTTGTGTTTAGTCTTTGTTAGTTCACTTAGTATGTGTCTTGGCATGTTTCTCCTTGGGTTTATCCTGTATGGGACTCTTTGTGCCTCTTGGACTTGACTATTTCCTTTTCCTGTTGGGGAAATTTTCAACTATAATCTCTTCAAAAATTTTCTCATACCCTTTCTTTTTCCCTTCTTCTTCTGGGACCCCTATAATTTGAATGTTGGTGCATTTGATATTGTCCCAGAGGTCTCTGAGACTATCCTCAGTTCTTTTCATTCTTTTTTCTTTATTCTGCTCTTCAGAAGTTATTTCCACCACTTTATCTTCCAGCTCACTGAGTCGTTCTTCTGCTTCAGATATTCTGTTACTGATTCCTTCCAAAGTATTTTTAATTTCAGTAATTGTGTGGTTTGTCTCTGTATGTTTATTCTTTAACTCTTCTAGGTCTTTGATAATTGATTCTTGCATTTTCTCCATTTTGTTTTCAAGGTTTTTGATCATCTTTACTACCATTATTCTGAATTCTTTTTCAGGTAGTTTGCTTATTTCCTCTTCATTTATTTGGACCTCTGTGTTTCTAATTTGTTTCTTCATTTGCGTAGTATTTCTCACCCTTTTCATTATTTTTTTTTAACTTATTGTGTTTAAGGTCTCCTTTTCCCAGACTTCAAGGTTGAATTCTTTCTTTCTTTGGTTTCTGCCTTTGTAAGGTTGGTCCAGTGGTTGTGTAAGCTTCGTACAGGGTGAAATTTGTGTTGAGTTTTTTGTTTGTTTTTCCTCTGATGGGCAAGGCTGAGTGAGGTGGTGATCCTGTCTGCCGATGACTGGGTTTGTATTTTTGTTTTGTTTGTTGTTTAGATGAGGGTGCACAGGTGCTACTGGTGGTTGGGTGATGTCGGGACTTGTTTTCAAGTGGTTTCCTTTGCGTGAGTTCTCACTATTTGATACTCTCTAGGGTTAGTTCTCTGGTGGTCTAGGGTCTTGGAGTCCACTTAGGCCCAGGGCTTGATCTCTGGTCAGGAAGGAGGATTCCACAAATGGTTTTTTATGGCATTAAGTGAGATTAAAACAAATACCCAAAACCAAGAAACCAAAGATGAACCCCAGACAAATGGCAGTCACAAAATCAGGCAAATAATAATTAAAATAATGGAATATACACACATATATATACACCCATGAGCAAAGTTAAAGCAGTCCAACAAAAATAAAATACAGTAGATTGACCCGGCAAACAAAGGAAATCAAAAATTATATTTACCAGTTAAGAACAAAACTAACTAAAGCACAAACTGGAAAACAAAACGAAAGCAAGGTGCCAAGTGGGGAATAAAGCAATGAAAACAAAACTAACAAATATTTTGAGAGGAAAAGAAAGCAAGAAGAGATATGCAAAGTTAAACAGAGGTAGATGAAGAAGATTTATATACATTAAAGATTAACTCTTTTGCAGGTTTCGACCACCTCCTATCAGTCAGTGTTCAGGACCGTGCTCAAAGAAATGGCTGTTCGTGACGAACTGGAGGAGGATATTACCATTCCCCTGACTGGTCATCTGGAGGGTGAAACCAGAAGGAAACTGGGAATTCTGTAAGTGACAAGAGGGATAGAACTGGTGGTCACTGGGAAGGTGCTGGTCACTGGGTGGAGGTAGACCAAAGCTAGCGGCAGAGAAAAGTATTAACTGGGCCACGAGAGCACAAGGAAGGCCAGGGTCTAGAAGCTTCCTTGTGTCAAAGAGCTGGCACAGCCAGACACAGGACAAGAGTAAGATTAGGGGTCAGGGGACAGGATGATCCGGCTGCCAAAACTCAAAGGCAAAGAAATCTATGAACAGGCGATGTACAAGATAGCATCAAAGGTGAGCAGGGACACAGGCTGGAAATCCCAGGCAAGAAAAAGTCTTGAAGGGACTGTGAACTTATACCAAAGTCTGGGAGGCAAGGCTCAGACCCCTGAGCCTTTGATGAGAAGGGACATTGGGGGGATCATGGGCATCTTCCAAGAAATTCCTTAGTTTCATCCTAGGCTAGCCATTGCATCTCCATGCTCCTTGAGGGGGATAAGCCCCAAGCATCACTGACCTGGGATTCATGGCAGGGGCTTGGGGAGGGATAAAGTTATTGCAGATGGCTGCTGGCACCAAATGTTTCTAGTTGGCATGACCCCAGTCACAAAATGTTCCAGAACCCCATCTGCACATCCAGCCTGTGGTACAAGGAAGCCTGGATTTTCACTTATCCAGCTGTCAGAAGCCTTGGTGAACAAGGTACATGGTCAGGGCATCTGAGGCACTCTCTGGCAGGGGCTCCGAGGAACAGGCTGTGGGGGATGGGGTGCCATGCATAACCTCCTTGCTGAATGAAGACTCCCAAAAAATCAGGGAGACACTGACTGCCAGCAACTTCTGCTTTGGGCTCAATAGAGTCCTGGGGCCAGAGACCCCTAAGGCTTCTCTAGGAAAAGGGAAGGCTAAATACACAATGCAAAATACAAAGAACACCCAAGTTTTCAGATCCTCATAAAACAAGAAAAAAAAAATCCCAAATAACACCGTTGTAGGTTATCCTACATGCTAGGTTACATTTTCTCCCCTTCTTTCTCATTAAGCCCATAACCGAGGCTCATTCTAACCTAACTGCACCCAGGGAACGCACCTACTGTGTGCTGGTCTGTACAGTAGTGCGTACCCTTACTAGCAAGGCTAGTAAGGATTCCATTAGCTTGCCAAGCTGAGCAAAGAACCAAGGAAAGAACCTTCCCCAAAGGGCACTGGCTGCCTCTGGAGGGATCCCCCCACTGGAATCTAACTCTGGCATGCACCTGGCATCCTGCTGTCAGCCTGGACAGGCTTCACCCCACCCTCTTCCTCCTTGTTCTTTTACAAGTGATGGTAGGCGAGGTAACTGCTTCAATTCCATTCACAGTGCTTGCAAATAAAACAAGGAACTCTTGGCACAAATGGGCCACGAGGAGCTCATTCTCAACTTGCAAATAGCTTCTAAAGTACAGACACTAAACCTCCTTTCCGCCAGGCAAACAGTCCAGCCCTTTTCAGCAGATGATATTTGCTTCCTGAGGTTGCTCGGGGTTAAATTATTACACTCTCTTCGAGGACTCTGAAGCGAGAACTTAAAATCTGCCGTGTCAAAGGCCCTCTGCTCAGATCCAATTAAGCCTTGGAAGCTCCCTCCTTCCGGCAGATTCCCTTTCAAAAGGTCTCTGATCTGAGGACCAGGAAAGGCTGCTGTCTCCGGAGACCACCCTTATTTGGCAGGAAAACAGTCCCAGCCATTGAAATGCCAGGATGACTCGTTTTGTATATTCACATGAAAGGAGGGTTGAAGGCTTGATCATTTTGAAGAGCTGTGCCTTAATGTGGCCTTCATGGTGAGTCATTTTTGAGTGAGTTTATTTGAAAATTTCCTACTCAGTGTAAAGGAGTTTCAGGTGGCTGTGTCCGGTTCACAAATAATACTGTTTCTCTAAGCTATTTCTGAATAAGGCTTTACTGAAATGTGCTCAAGCCACAGAAAAAAAACAGCCTGCACGAGCTGAACTCATAGAGTCAGCTTTGGCTGGCTTTGGATCTCCCGACCCTGGCTTCATTCCCAAGAGGAACCCCACTGAATTCATTTGGAAGGATCTGGGGTCAGCCCAGGTGCCGAGGCTGAAGGCCAGTTAAAGGCCAGGAGGGACGCACAGCACCAAGTGCTGGCCCTTTATTCCTGAGCAGAGACTGGAAGAAAGCTGGCTGCAAAGGCAGAGCTATCCAGCCAAGTCTCCACCTAGGAAATGATGGAGCCGGCCCCAGCTCTGTCTGTCGCGTAGCATGACATGTAAACACGAATTCGGTCTCAGCTTTTAAAGACGATTCCCCTTCCTTCCAGGTTGAAGAAAAATTTTGAAAAATACAAGGAGACGATCCTCTGGATTATGAGGAAACGTGAAAGTAAGAGCTCCTCTCCCCATTTTCCATCCAATCACCTGGTTCCCCCGGGTGCTTCTTGCCGTCTCCCACCTTCCCCCTTGTCCCTCAAGGAGGCAGAAATGCTCGTTCCCTCACTTGAGCATCCATTGGGCCAGTAAAGTCTCAGCTGCCAGGGACTAAAATACGGAGCAAGCCAAACACAGTCTGGGACTTCAAGGGGCTTATCCTTTGATTGTGATGAGGGTGGCAGGGAGGGCAGGAGGCGAAGATAAACAGGAAAGCAGGGAATTTGCACATAAAATAGTTAATGCTTTGGTGGGAAGGGGATACTATAGGACCACACAAGAAGGCATCTAACCTGTATTGGGGGAAGTTCTAAGAGTCATTAACACAAAGTTTAAGAAAGAAATAGCCCCTTACCAGATACTAAAGGCATCCTAAAGGAAATCAGTCCTGAATATTTACTAGAAGGACTGATGCTGAAGCTGAAACTCCAATACTTTGGCCACCTGATGCTGAAGCTGAAACTCCAATACTTTGGCCACCTGATGCTGAAGCTGAAACTCCAATACTTTGGCCACCTGACGAGAACTGACTCATCTGAAAACACCCGGATGCTGGGAAAGATTGAAGGCGAGAAGAGAAGGCAACCACAGAGGATGAGATGGTTGGATGGCATCACCGACTCAATGGACATGGGTTTGAGTAAACTGTGGGAGTTGGTGATGGACAGGGAGGCCTGGCATGCTGCAGTCCATGGGGTCGCAAAGAGTCGGACACAACTGAGCAACTGAACTGGACTGAAAGGCATTGGAGGTCCAGCTGTTAAGACTTGCCAATCATGGACTCTGCCAGCTTTGGGGGTCTAATCAAAAACTCTGAGCCAAGAGCCTAAGCTACCAGGCTACTTAATTCAGAAACTCCAAACCACCAGCTGGAACATCTTTCAGATGACCAGATCCCACTGACATAGAATTGGCAACGACAGCCAGAGCTGACACACCTCCTCCATCACGGCGCTCTTTCTTGCTGAGCCAGGACAAAACCCCAGGTTCCCTCTCAAGAAGTGCTCCCATCCCCATACCAGTAAGTATATGCCCTGACCTAACTCCTGTAGAATGACTGCTGTGGGCAGCCCCTTGTCTCTGAACCCTCCTATTTCCAAGCCAAGGATGGCTTCGCAGGCATGTGAGCTGTGCAGGTACACAGGCCCCCACACTTAGGGCCCTGCGCTTGCTTTTAATGCTCGGCTGCCACTGTCTTGAAATCCTTCATTAATTTATTTTGGTTGCCTAACATGCGGGGTTCTAGTTCCCTGACCAGGGATCAAACCCATGCACCCTGCACTGGGAGGGCAGCGTCTTAACCACTGGACCACCAGGGAAGTCCCTGAAATCTTGAATAATTTTAAAACAAGGATACCTGCATTTTGAAATTATGTAGCCTCTCCCGTGGGTGAAAAGAAGTGGGAGATACTACACAGCTCGTGTCTTGAGCCACCAGACCCCAAAGCTCCCCGTGTGAAGGACACAGGCCTGCGGGCCGTCTCTGGGCAGCAGCCTCCAAGCAACATCACTTCAGAGGAACCTGACAGGTCTCTGCAGCCAGCCTGACCCCACTTTAAGGAAACTGAGGCTCAGACAGGCAGCCTAACACCTCCCCCATTGAAGACAGAGCTGGTTATACAGCACAAACCAAAAAATCCGTGCTTCTAGCCGTCTGATGGGAAAAAAATGAGCATATCTGTGTCCCTTGTTACCGTGACCATTTCAGGAATGCTGTCTGTTCATTTCTGACTGACCCTCAGGAAGAGCAGCCGGGCTCACATCCGCCTCCCCCCGCACAAATCGCCTCCACTCCGGAAGGAAGCACCGAGGAGGGCTCCTCCGAGGGAGACTGAGGCCCGCGTCCAGACCTCTCACAAAGCGCTCTCATCGACTCTGCCCCCACCCACCTCTCTCCTCATCTCCCTGAGGACAAGCTCCTCTCTGAGCTCTAAGGAGCAGCCTCCTCCCGTTCCTCAGGGGCACACAGCCGTGTTCTCCTCTCCCCAAGTCCCACTCCACACCTCTCCGACATCACCGACACCACCTCAGACACCTTCATTGCCCCAGTGTCCCTGACTCCCATCCTCTCCTTTCTCAGTCCTTTCTTCACATTCTTTCCAGCAAAATCTTTTCAAAACACTTCCCTGGCCCTCCACTACCTCCAGGAAAATTCCACATTTTCCCCACGTGGCTTCAAAGGCCCTCGCTCTTGTCCATTCCAGACACACTGGCTTTTCTGTTATTCATCACATGAGCAGCCCTCCCTGACACAGGGCCTTTGAATGTGCGGTCCTCTGGCTAGAGCACTCTGCACGCCAATATTCTTGTGACTTGCTCCCTCACTTTATTCAGGTCTCTGCTTAAAAGTCACCTTCTCAGAAACTGTTTCTTTGGCTACCCTTTACAAACCAGTGTGCACACACGCACAATCATTTTCCATTCTTCTCATCTGCTTACCGTTTCTTTGGGGCACGCCTAGCCACCAGCAGGTGAAGTTTTCACCTGTTCACTTGTGTAGCATCCAATGCCCCTACTAGAACGGGCAGCAGGCTCTGTGCCACCCCCGGTACCTAGGACAGCTTTGGGCATACGTGAACACAATGGATATTTCCTGAGTGAGTGAATAAAGGAATGACCTAGCCCTGCCTCTCTCTCCAGAGTCACCCGTTATTACTAAGCTGGTCTCACGCTAGCCTTCAGCCATGCAGCACTTATGCTAGGAATTCCACCTGGCAAACTAGAGACAATTTCCACTCTGTGCACAACCTCCAGGCCTGGATAGGGTCCCTGTGTGCTCCGATGGCACCTTGCCCTCTGTGTTGGCAACCTCAGAGTCCCTGGGGTGAAATTCTAAATCAGCCGCTGTAAGATAGCATCACCGACTTCAGGGACACGAGTCTGAGTAAACTCCGGGAGACAGTGAAGGCCAGGGCGTGCTGCAGTCCCTGAGGTCGCAAAGAGTTGGACATGACTGAGCAACTGAACGACAAGAAGCAGAGGGCAAGGAAAGGCCTGAGAGGCGGTCCCCTCCAAATTGTAGGTGGCAGGTTTAAAAAGCAAGAGAACTTACACCCGACATGTGCATTTCTCTGGCGGCACAAGACTTGTGGATTTCCACCTCCACTGGCCAGACTCTTACAGTTTAAATGGAGGCCTTACCTGACTTCAGGGAGGCATCCATCCAGGTGGGCTCAACAACACAGTGCCCGCGAAGCTGCATCCTTGCAAAGGGTTCCCAGTGTGGGAACCGTGGGCAGAACATACATTCCAAGGACCGGGAAGGGGGTGGGGAGACTTCCATGCCCCGTCTAGCTCCTGGGTCAACAAGCTGTCACGTCCTCTCCAACACCTCCTCCAATGCTGGGCTGGACCCAATGGTGGGACAACCAAGCTCTCTTAACTGCTGCTAAGTCACTTCAGTTGTGTCCGACTCTGTGCGACCCCACAGACGGCAGCCCACCAGGCTCCGCCTGGGATTCTCCAGGCAAGAACACTGGAGCGCGTTGCCGTTTCCTTCTCCAATGCATTAAAGTGAAAAGTGAAAGTGAAGTTGCTCAGTCGTGTCTGACTCTTAGCGACCCCATGGACTGTAGCCCACCAGGCTCCTCCACCCATGGGATTTTCCAGGCAAGTAGTCCTTGCTAGCTTACTCCAAAATTCAATAGTTATAAAAATGGACTGAAATGAAGACTAAAAAAAACCCTGCTGCTGCTGTGAAAACTAAGTGGAATACTTTTGAGAAGATTCAATAAGAAAGTAGCTATGAAAAAAAAAAGTAAGTAGCTTTACAAATACTGCTTAGAACTAGGCGTGCACCAAACATACACAAAAGGCTGCGGGATATATAGATTTTTTTTTCAAGTCTACAATCCTGCACTCAAACTATGTAGAAATTGCCAAAGTTGAAAGTGACCGATGATAAATTATGAATGGGGTTTGAGCAAATGTGATCACAGAGTCCTGCAGTTAAAATTGGTGTGTTAGCTACCACGTATAAAATAGCTAGCTCCAGAAAAATAAACGACCCAATCAAAAAATGGGCCAAAGAACTAAATAGACATTTCTCCAAAAAAGACATACAGATGGCTAACAAACACATGAAAAGATGCTCAACATCACTCATTATCAGAGAAATGCAAATCAAAACTACTATGAGGTACCATTTCACACCAGTCAGAATGGCTGCGATCCAAAAGTCTACAAATAATAAATGCTGGAGAGGGTGTGGAGAAAAGGGAACCCTCTTACACTGTTGGTGGGAATGCAAACTAGTACAGCCACTATGGAGAACAGTGTGGAGATTCCTTAAAAAACTGGAAATAGAACTGCCTTATGATCCAGCAACCCCACTGCTGGGCATACACACTGAGGAAACCAGAAGGGAAAGAGACACGTGTACCCCAATGTTCATCGCAGCACTGTTTATTATAGCCAAGACATGGAAGCAACCTAGATGTCCATCAGCAGATGAATGGATAAGAAAGCTGTGGTACATATACACAATGGAGTATTACTCAGCCATTCAAAAGAATACATTTGAATCAGTTCTAATGAGGTGGATGAAACTGGAGCCTATTATACAGAGTGAAGTAAGCCAGAAGGAAAAACATAAATACAGTATTCTAACGCATATATATGGAATTTAGAAAGATGGTAACAATAACCCTGTGTACGAGACAGCAAAAGAGACACTGATGTATAGAACAGTCTTATGGACTCTGTGGGAGAGGGAGAGGGTGGGAAGATTTGGGAGAATGACATTGTAACATGTAAAATATCATGTAAGAAACGAGTTGCCAGTCCAGGTTCGATGCACGATACTGGATGCTTGGGGCTAGTGCACTGGGACGACCCAGAGGGATGGTATGGGGAGGGAGGAGGGAGGAGGGTTCAGGATGGGGAACACATGTATACCTGTGGTGGATTCATTTTGATGTTTGGCAAAACTAATACAATTATGTAAAGTTTAAAAATAAAATAAAATTAAAAAAAAAAAAAAAATAGCTAGCTAGTGGGAGCCTGCTAATACAGCACAGCAAGCTCAGCTCAGTGGTCTGTGATGACCTAGAGTGGTGGGATGGGGGTGTGGGAGGGAGGCTCAACAGGGAGGGAATATATGTATACATACAGCTGATTCACTTTGTTGTACAGCAGAAACTAACAAACATTGGAAAGCAATGTCCTCCAATTAAAAATAAAATTTTAAAATATTGTTAGTATACATTTGTGTTTTAAGTTAAAATAGCATGCTTAAGGCAATGGCACCCCACTCCAGTACTCTTGCCTGGAAAATCCCATGGATAGAGGAGCCTGGTAGGCTGCGGTCCATGGGGTCGCTAAGAGCCAGACACAACTGAGCGACTTCACTTTCACTTTTCACTTTCATGCATTGGAGAAGGAAATGGCAACCCACTCCAGTGTTCTTGCCTGGAGAATCCCAGGGATGGGGGAGCCTGGTGGGCTGCCGTCTATGGGGTTGCACAGAGTCAGACACGACTGAAGCGACTTAGCAGTAGCAGCATGCTTAAGGCATGTTTCCTTTTTTTTTTAATGACTCCCACTTTAGCCTGTTTTTCTCAATTACCAGACTCAGCAGCCTCACTTGTTCCTGGCACATGGCTGGTGTGTCACCCCTCGCATCCCCAGGTCTGGACTGTGTGGCATTCACCATGGTGTCAGGCATCTGACACTGAGCTGGCACCTCACAGGCCCTTAATAATTGTGTGTGGAATGAAAGAATGAATGGGAAAAAATGAGAGAGCTTGGGGAAATATGGTCAATATCCCAACTCCTCAAACTCTCTTTGGGTTCCTTGAGAGAAATAGATCTAAGTTTTCTTTCTCTTTTCTACCAAAGCCATATTTAGCCAAAGGACTGCAGAGAGCACGTTCACGTTTCACTTATGTAATATACCACCACAAGACGAGGAGGAGGAGGTGGAGCCAGAGAAAGAAGTCAAAAAAGCTCGTCGTGTTGTTCACCGTACAAAGACGTTAGAACTAGATACGGACTGGATCAACAGCAAGCTTAAGGTAATGCCCTGGTGTTTGCATTTTGTCCAGGGTTTTTTTTTGTTTGTTTGGCGTTGGGGGTGGGGGTTTACTGCATTTAGAAAAGGCAGAGGAACCAAAGATCAAATTGCCAACATCCATTGGATCATCAAAACAGCAAAAGAGTTCCAGAAAAACATCTACTTCTGCTTTATTGACTATGCCACAGGCTTTGACTGTGTGGATCACAATAAACTGTGGAAAATTCTGAAAGAGATGGGAATACCAGAACACCTTACCTGCCTCCTGAGAAATCTGTATGCAGGTCAAGAAGCAAGTTAGAATCAGACACAGAACAACAGACTGGTTCCAAATTGGGAAAGGAGTATGTCAAGGATGTATATTGTCACCCTGCTTATTTAACTTATATGCAGAGTACATCATGCGAAATGCCGGGCTGGAGGAAGCACAAGCTGGAATCAAGATTGTTGGGAGAAACATCAATAACCTCAGATATGCAGATAACACCACCCTTATGGCAGAAAGTGAAGAGGAACTAAAAAGCCTCTTGATGAAAGTGAAAGAGGAGAGTGAGAAAGTTGGCTTAAAACTCAACATTCAGAAAACTAAGATCATGGCATCCAGTCCCATCACTTCATGGCAAATAGATGGGAAAACAGTGGAAACAGCGACAGACTTTATTTTCTTGGGCTCCAAAATCTGCACAGATGGTGACTGCAGCCATGAAATTAAAAGATGCTTGCTGCTTGGAAGAAAAGTTATAACCAACCTAGATAGCATATTAAAAAGCAGAGACATTACTTTACTGAGAAAGGTCTATCTAGTCAAAGCTATGGCTTTTCCAGTAGTCATGTATGGATGTGACAGTTGGACTATAAAGAAAGCTGAGCGCCAAAGAATTGATGCTTTAGAACTGTGGTGTTGGAAGAGACTCTTGAGAGTCCCTTGGACTGCAAGGAGATCCAACCAGTCCATCCTAAAGGAAATCAGTCCTGAATATTCATTGGAAGGACTGATGCTGAAGCTGAAACTCCAATACTTTGGCCACCCAATGGGAAGAAATGACTCATTGGAAAAGACCCTGATGCTGGGAAAGATTGAAGGCAGGAAGAGAAGGGGATGACAGAGAATGAGATGGTTGGATGGCATCACTGATTCAATGGACATGAGTTTGCGCAAGCTCCGGGAGGTGGTGATAGACACGGAAGTCTGGCATACTGCAGTCCATGGGGTCACAAAGAGTCAGACACGACTGAGCAACTGAACTGAACTGGGGGTGGGGGGGCTGGGGGTGGTTCAGGTGGGACATATACACATACCCTCAGAGAGCTGTCAGGACCAATACACAATGTGAACACAAATGAGACAAATATGTCCCATATACACGAGGCACAGCTGAGTGTGTGGTTTATCACAGATTGGCCAGGACTTTAACTGGGATCATTGTCATTGAAACACTTCTCTTTGCAGGGCCTACAGTAACCAACTGGTTGGAATTGGGAGTAGAGGAAAGTAAATCTATAATATGTAGGTCCCTCCCTTAACAAATTTAAAATCTATATCAAAAAGCAATTGCAATAGAACAGTCTTATGGACTCTGTGGGAGAGGGACAGGGTGGGAAGATTTGGGAGAATGGCAATGAAACATATAAAATATCATGTAGGAAACGAGTTGCCAGTCCAGGTTCGATGCATGATGCTGGATGCTTGGGGCTGGTGCACTGGGACGGCCCAGAGGGATGGTATGGGGAGGGAGGAGGGAGGAGGGTTCGGGATGGGGAGCGCATGTATACCTGTGGAGGATTCATTTTGATATTTGGCAAAACTAATACAATTATGTAAAGTTTAAAAATAAAATAAAATTGGAAGAAAAAAAAAAAAAAAAAAGCAATTGCATGGTGAATGCGTATGTGAACTGTGGTACATCCATACAATGGAATATTAGTGCTGAAAAGAAATGAACTATCAAGCCATGAAAAGACATGGAGGAAACTTAAATTTGTATCACTAAGTCTAGGAAGCCAATCCAAAAAGGCTACATATTGTATGATTCCAATTAAACAACACTATGGGAAAGGCAAAACCATGGCAGCAGTAAAAAGACCCAGTGGTTGGCAGGTATCTGGGAAGAAGGATGAACAGGAGGAGCACAGCGGGCTTTCAGGGCCATGCATACATTCTGTATTGTAACGGTAGATATATGTCATTAGTACTGCTCTTTAGTCACTAAGCCGTGTCTGAGCCTTTGAGACCCATGGACTGTAGCCCACCAGGCTCCTCCGTCCATGGGATTCTCCAGGCAAGAATACTGGAGTGGGTTGCCATTTCCCTCTCCAGGGGATCTTCCCAACCCAGGGATTGAACCTGTGTCTCCTGCGTTGCAGGTGGATTCTTTACAGCTGAGCCACCAGGGAAGACCATATGTCATTATATATCTGTATAAACCCACAGAATGTAGAATACCAGGAGTGAACCCCAGTGTAAACTATGGACTCTGGGTAATGGTGATATGCAGTGTAGATTCTTTGTATACATGTACACTACGGTGTGGGATGCTGATAGTGGGGGGGAGGCTGCGCATGTGTGTGGGGGTGCAGAGAATTTATGGGGAATCTCTGTATTTTCTACTCAATTTTGCTGTGACCTGCTCTAAAAAATAAAGCCTATCTGTAAAAGCCAATCACATGGTATATTTATAAAGATGGACACTATAAAGCCATGAGTGAAAACTAGTCTCAGTTAGTCACATGAGCTAGTAAGGTCCGGAGTTCAAAAAAAAAAGGCACTCAAGGGGGAAGTAGGAAGATGTGATAGACTCTCCGCTTTCTGTAAATATATACTGAGAACGTGCAGAGCCCCAGGCCCTCTTCTAGGTGCTGGAGCCACAAGGGTGAACAAACAAAGCCTTGGGAGCCAGGGAACTTACGTTTTAGTTGAGCACACAGTCAACGGGATGGAGGATGAGATGGCTGGATGGCATCACCGACTCAATGGACATGAGTTTGGGTAAACTCCAGGAATTGGTGATGGACAGGGAGGCCTGGCGTGCTGCGGTCCATGGGGTCACAGAGAGTCAGACACAACTGAGTGACTGAACAGTCAATGCACAAAATTCTGTTCAGTGCCAAGGCAGGTATTGTTAGGTGCCGCAGGAAGGCAAGCAGGATGAGAGGCTCTAGAGTTGCTGGGCTGAGAAAGGAGTAACTGTCATGCTTTTAGTGCAATTGCAGAAGTGCCATTTGATCCTAGGCAGGCACGAAAAGAGGGAGTGAGCCACTAGAGACTTGGAGGAGGAGTGTCCTAGGCAGAGCTAACACATGCAAAGGCCCTGAGGCCCCTAGCCTCAAGGACGGTGGTGAGCAAGTGAGAAAGGGATGGGAAATGAGCTCGGTGTTTAGGTCAGGTAGAGCCTTGTGGGTCCTGGTTTTATCCAGAGGATGCTGTGGAGCCACTGGAGGGGCTAGAGCAGGAGGAACATCATCTGGCTTAAGCTCTGGAAGAATCTTTCTGGCTGCTCTATGGAGAACAGGCTTAAGGGGGCAAGAGGAAAGGCAGAAAGTTCGGCTGGAAGCCAGGTATTAATGCAGGTGAGAGATGACGTGCATCTCTACTAGGCTGGTGGCGGAGGTGGTGAGAAGCTGTCTCACTGGGCGTATTTTTTAAGTAGCCCTGACTAATAACACAACCTCTGTGCTTAAGACCATCATGTATGTTTTTCTGGGTCTCACTCTCTTGAATTTTAAAGTGAAGATAAGAAGACCATACTTATCCCACAAAATTGTTGGAAAAGGCTAAGTCTACATTATATGCAGAGGTGCTTTAAAAGCTGCATGATGTTACATAAATGTTAGTTTCTCATGTGTTCTCCAATTTACTAAGTGATAATACAGCTTTTTCTCAGTTGCTCGGGCCAAAATTCTTAGATTCCTCCATTTGGCTTTGTGTGGTATATTTCCCAGTGAGGGAAAATGGAATGACTCTATCTCTGTGTCAGGGATTTTTCTTTGCCCGTGGCTTCTTGTTTTTAGGAAAATGTCATTCCATGACAAGTGAATTTGATGAGAGAAGAAAGTGTATCGAGAAATTCTGGCTTCGGGTGGCTTTATGAAAATAAGACCTAAAATATAAAATCCTCCCCCGTGAGCAAAATCTAGAAGCTTCTTACCAGTTCTAAGGAAGAAACCAACCATAGATGTACTTATAAAGTGCTTTCTTTAGGGTAAAAAGAGAGAGAGAGCAGTGATTTGTAGAGTAAATGCGCAAGGTGGCTGGGAGCTTAATGGCTGGAGGTGGTGCGTTTCCAAGGATGAGCCTGCGGGCTGGGGGGCCGCAGGGACAGACTGTGGGAGTCTGGCTCCCCTTTCATTGGATAGCCTTGTGTAGGTCACTCAGTCATGTCTGACTCTTTGCAACCCCATGGACTGTAGCCCGCCAGGCTCCTCTGTTCGTGGGATTTTCCTGGCAAGAATACTGGAGCGGGTTGCCATTTCTTATTCCAGGGGATCTTCCCCATCCTAGGGATCAGGCCGGCGTCTCCTGTGTCTCCTGCATTGGCTGGCCGATTCTTTACCACTAGCGCCATCTAGTGGAGGCGCCTCTCTTAAATGGGGGAAATGATAGCGCCTCCTATAGGGTCACTGTGTTGTAGAAGTCACATGCTGAGTGCAAACGCTGGATGTGGGGACAGAGTCAGTTACAGGATCTTCATCATCACCTGGTGAAGCGGTTCCTGGGCATTGAAGGCCACGCCCTGCGGAGTCCACAGCAGCTCATCAACCAGCTGCACCTTTTTCTTTCATTGTCTCAGATTTTGGCACTTTGCAGTGAGCTCTCTTGAGTGAAGGATTCTTCAGTCATTAAAAATAAGAGCTTGAAAACCACTGATCTAACACCTCCTCTTCCTCTCCTCTGAAGTCGCTCAGTCGTGTCCAACTCTTTGCGACCCCATGGACTGTAGCCTACCAGGCTCCTCCATCCATGGGATTTTCCAGGCAAGAATACTGGCGTGGGTTGCCACTTCCTTCTCCAGGGGATCTTCTCAACCCACAGATCAAACCCAGGTCTCCTGCATTGTAAGCAGGCTTTTTACTGTCTGAGCCACACCTAGCTAGAGTAATGCAGGATGAAACATGACCGGAAAAGGCATCCTGCTACAAACACCTGGGAAATTCAAATAAAATGTAAAAAGAAAAAAAGTCCTTTTAAATGTATAGTATTTAAATGCAGAAGTATATATGTACAGTATTTAAATCTACAGTATATAAGAGTGTATTGGAGAAGGAAATGGCGATCCACTCCAGTATTCTTGCCTGGAAAATTTCGCAAACAGAGGAGCCTGGCTGGCTGCAGTCCATGGGGTAGCAAAGAGTCGGACACGACTGAGCACACATACACACATAGAAGGGTATATGAGAAAGTAAGGGAGGTAATACCGGAAACAGAAACTGGAAAACGAGAATAGTGAGAGTGACTGAGGTGTGGGAAGCAGGAGAAAAGGCTTGCCTTTTAATGTCTGACGGGGACTCAAGGTCCCTGGAGGACACGTATCCTTCTCAGGCACAAGTGAAGTAGCTACAGAAAGTGGTGACACATTTAACCACAGAACACTTTGCAAACACTAAAGAGCTGATACCAGGACTTTCCTGGTGGTGCTGTGGCTAAGACTCCTCCTCACTGCCAATGCAGGGGACCAGGGTTCAGTCCCTGGTCAGGGAACTGGATCCAACTTGCCACAAGTGAGACCCAGCACAGCCAAAGATGGAGGTGTGGATGGGAAGCTGATACCATATGTACTCTGCTCTCTTATTCCTGGGGATTTTTTTTAGTATTTCTGTATAAATTTTTGGCTGTGTCGGGTCTTAGTTGCAGTTTGCAGGCCTAATTGCCCTGAGTCACGTGGAATCCTAGTTCCTCGACCAGGGATCAAACCTGCCTCCCCTGCATTGGAAGGTGGGTTCCTAACCACTGGACCACCTGGGAAGGCCCAACCCTATGGATTTTAATTGGTAATATTAACAACGTAGCCAAAAGCAACTCGTACATTTGCAAACTCAAAAACACACCTGTAAATAACTTGTGTGTCAAAGAGGAAAGCATATTGGCAATTTAAAATACTCAGAATGAAATGAAAGGTGAGTATCTACACTTGGAGGAAAGAGCTAAAATTTTGAGAGAAATGTTATAGCTTTAAATGCCTATCTTAAAGAAGAGGAGAAGAAGGTCGTGAAGAAGCAGCAAGATGGAAATCAATGAGCTCAACGTTCAATTCGAGGAATTAGAAGAAAAATACATAGTCTAACATAGAAAACCCACAGAAAGCAGCCGTATATAGAAAATAATGCTGGAAACAAAAATTGATACACTGGAAAACAAAAAAATATTAGAATGAGCAAACCAAAAGGCTAGGCCTTTGAAAAAAATGAGTGAAATAAGCAAATCTCCAGGCAAATGATCCAGAAAAAAGAAAACATATACATGCTATAAAGAGTGAAGACAAGGGCATGACTAAGAGACGTGCATGTGTGCATGCTCAGTCGTGTCTGACTCTGGACTGTAGCCCTTCAGGCTCCTCTGTCCATGAGATTCTCCAGGAGAGAATACTGGAATGGGTTGCCAATTCCTCCTCCGGGGGATCTTCCCTACCCAGGGATCAAACCCACGTCTCCTACATCTCCTGCATTGGCAGACAGATTCTTTACCACTGAGCCACCTGGGAAGCCCAACTTAGAGACAGTAGAGGGTTTTTGAAAATATTATATCACAAAATTTTATGACAAAAAATTTGAAAATTTACATAAAATAAACAATTTCCCAGAAAAATAGAATTCACTAAAACTGATTCAAACAGAGATACAATACCTGAATATACTAATGTTATCAGTGAAACTGTGCCTCCCTAGATGTTTAAATCCTAAACCCCACTGACGCAGATTATGACATTGTTTGGAAAATTGGTAATTAGTTCAGATGAGGTCATGCTGGAGTGGGGTGGGCCCCTAACCCAGTATGACTGGTGTCCTTATGAAGGACAGTGAAGGCTGAGACTCAGGGAAGATGGAGCCGGATTTCGGAACCCTGCATACACAAACCAAGAAGAGTAAGGACAGCAGGTCGTCACCAAGGCTGGGAGAAAGCATGGAATAGATTCTTCCTCTGAGCCTCCAGAAAGTACTGACCCTTCCGACCCCTTGATTTTAGACTTCTGGCCTCCACGGCTGTGAAAGAATAAATTTCTACAATTTAAAATTGCCCAGTACTTTGCTGTGGTAGCCCTGTGAAATTAATATAACTGATAACCATTAGATTGAAATGATAGTTTAAAACCTGCACACATAAACACAGAGTGGTCCATTTCAAACACCGAGACAGGTAAACCAGGCCCCTGCGAAGGTTCCCTTCTGGAATCCCCAGCAAGTTGGTGGTGCTGATGGGTGGGGGAGTGATGGGTGGGTGGCATGCAGGAATCAGAGAGTAAATAGACCCATGTCAAGCCTTCTGGTGACAACACAGGCTTCTCTCTTCTCCCTAGGTACTTCAAGGTGATGGAAAAATAATTCTCTATCCCGATGAGATTATCTTCCAAATTCTCTTTCCTGATGGATCAGGCCAGATATAGTATCCACTGGAACACAGGGACAAATACGATGCCAGGAAAGTTTGTGTTTCCGGGCCAGGGCATGGGTTTTATTGGGGCCTGCATCGCTCTTCAGGGCTCTCTGCCTTCTGCAGGGAACCCCAAGGGACTACTTGTGCCTTAACCATCTCCCAGTTATCCATCGGGACACCTGGCTATGCTCATCCTCAGTATAAAAGAAGGCAAGTTCATGTACATCATTCTGGAAGACAGTGCAAAAACATGCATCCGGGCCTTTATCAACAACTCTGGCCATGCCACCTTCCATGATGAAAATGGAGACATCTGGTAAGCCTGGGGCATGAGTCCCAAACACCCCTCCCTGCGGAGAAGCACTGTGAGTAAGGTTTTGATTCCCAGTCTGCACAGCCGTCCTCTTTCTGGGTAAGCCTTTCTCTCGCTCATTCACTTAGAATTCATCCGTCCAACCCATACGTGGGGAGCTGGGTGTTGTGATGAGCCTGTAAGACAGGCCCCTGACCTCAGATGGTGCCTCAGCCTTTTTGCACCATTGCTTCCCCTCCAGGACATAGCAGTCACAGACTCAAAAGCTGGAGTAAGCTTTGGGTTTCGTCTCCTCTCACTTAAGAATCAAACTTCACAAGAATGACCTTAGAAAGATCCAGTGCCCCCTCTGTTCCAGGTGCCGCTGAGAGAAAGGTATGGTTAGTGCACTGGAGGTACATGTATTGTATTTTAAAAACATAACTTCTAAAAATTTCATTGTAACTAACTTGGCTGTTATGTTCCCGTTTCTGGTAATGGTAGGGAACCTCATCTTACCCATTCAAGGTAATTCAGTCACTTTAGAACTTCTCTCCATCTCTTTGGTGTAAGAACTCTGTCTTTTCAGGATTTCTCCCTTGCCTTCTGTTCTAGTGGTCACAAAGTGGAGAATGCCTAGTCTCTTGAGCCAACTTTATACTTCTTGATAGTTAAGGCCAAATTTTAATTCCAAAGAAATATTTTCACCCTCCAGGCCTTGGTTTTTAGGAATATTTTCCCTGTTATGAGGTTTTCAACACCATTTGCTAGTTGACTACTTTCTTCTCAGGTGTATCTGCTCTTCCTAGAGGGCCATTTGTATAGAAATTGATGTCTATAATATTACAAAGCTACAGTAATTAAAACGGTGTGGTCCTGGCACAAAAGCAGACATATGGATCATTGGGACTGAACAGAGAGCCCAGAAATGAACCCACACATCTACAATTAATCTTCAACAAGGGAGGCAAGACTATACAATGGAGAAAAGACAGTCTATTCAGCGAGTGGTGTTGGAAAAGCTGGACAGCCTCATATAAATCAACGAAGTTAGAACACCCCATCACATCATATACAAAGATAAACTCAAAATGTTTTAAAGACCTAAATATAAGACATGACACCACAAAATTCCTGGAAGAGAATATAGGCAATATCTTCTCTGACATAAATCATCACAATATTTTCTTAGATCAGTCTCCCAAGGCAAAAGAAATTAAAGCAAAAATTAACAAATGGGGCCTAATAAAACTTGAAAGCTTTTACACAGCAAAGGAAAACATAAACAAAATGAAAAGACAATCCATGGACTGGGAGAAAATATTTACAAATGATGCAACCAACAAGAGTTTAGTTTCCAAAATATACAAACAGCTCATGTAATTTAATATAAAAAAAAAAAAAAAAAACCAACCTAACAACAACAAAAAAAAATGGGCAGAAGCCTTAAACAGACATTTCAAAGAAGATCTACGGAAGGATAATAGGCACATGAAAAGATGCTCAACATCACTTATTATTAGAGAAATGCAAATCAAAAGTACAGTGAGATATCACCTCACATCAGTCAGAATAGCCATCATTAAAAAGTCTACAAATAATAAAAGCTGGAGAGGGTGTGGAGAAAAGGGAACCTCCTGCATTGTCGGTGGGGATATAAACTGGTGCAGCCACAATGGAAAACAGTATGGAGGTTCCTAAAAAACGAAAAATAGAGCTACCGTATGATCCAGCAGTCCCACTCCTGGTCATATGTCCAGAAAAGGTGAAAAACCTAATCCAAAAAGAAGTCCATCAACAGATGAATGGATAAAGATGTAGTGTGTGTGTGTGTGTGTGTGTGTATATGTGTGTATATATATATGTATATATATACAGTGGACTATTACTCAACCATAGAAGAGAATGAAATAATTCCATTTGCAGCAACATGGATGGACCTAGAGATTATCATACTAAGTCAGAGAAAGACAAATATATATCACTTATATGTGAATTCTAAAAAAATAATACAAGTGAATTTATGTACAAAACAGAAACATACTCACAGACAGAGAGAACAAACTTATGGTTGCCAAAGGGGAAAGGGTAGAAGGAGGACAGACTAAGAATATGGTATTAACAGATACACACTGCTCTATATAAAATAAACAACAAGGATGTACTGTACAGCACAAGGAACTAGTATCTCGTAATAACCTGTGATGGAAAAGAATCTGTATATAAAACTGAGTCACTTTGCTACATATATACCTGAAACTAACACAATATTCTTTTAATTTATTTTAATTGGAGGCTAATTACTTTACAATATTATAGTGGGTTTTGCCATACATTGACATGAATCCGCCATGGGTGTCCATGTGTCCCCCATCCTGAACCCCCCTCACCTCCCTCCCCATCCCATCCCTCCCTCAGCGTCATCCCAGTGCATCAGCCCCAAGCACCGTCTCATGCATCGAACCTGGACTGGCGATCTGTTTTACATATGGTAATATATATGTTCCAATGCTATTCTCTCAAATCATCCCACCCTCACCTTCTCCCACAGAGTCCAAAAGACTGTTCTATACATCTGTGTCTCTTTTGCTGTCTCACACATAGGGTCATCAATACCATCTTTGTAAATTCCATATATATGCATTAATATACTGTATTGGTGTTTTTCTTTCTGACTTACTTCACTCTGTATAATAGGCTCCAGTTTCATCCACCTCATTAGAACTGATTCAAATGTATTCTTTTTAATGGCTGAGTAATACTCCATTGTGTATATGTACCACAGCTTCCTTATCCATTCGTCTGCTGATGGACATCTAGGTTGCTTCCATGTCCTGGCTATCATAAACAGTGTTGCAATGAACATTGGGGTACACGTGTCTCTTTCAATTCTGGTTTCCTCAGTGTAACACAAATATTTTAAATCAACGGTATGTCAACAAGAAAAGTGTTTTTAAAAGAAAGACTTTGCTGTCTTAAAGTGAGAAGAAAGCACTGCATACAAGAAGCACCAAGGAATGGGGCCAAGAAACTTTATCTCCAACAGTATCTGCTACACACAGTAGGGGCTCTTCTCCTAAATATCGTTAAATATTGGAAATAAGAGACCATGAGGAAAATCTGCTTTTATTTTCTTGATAAGGAAACTTCAGTTCAGTCGCTCAGTCATGTCCGACTCTTTGCAACCCCATGAATCGCAGCACACCAGGCCTCCCTGTCCATCACCAACTCCTGGATTTCACCCAAACTCATGCCCATTGAGTTGGTGATGCCATCCAGCCATCTCATCCTCTGTTGTCCCCTTCTCCTCCTGCCCCCAATCCCTCCCAGCATCAGAGTCTTTTCCAATGAGTCAACTCTTCGCTTGAGGTGGCCAAAGTACTGGAGTTTCAGCCTTAGCATCAGTCCATCCAATGAACACCCAGGATGGTCTCCTTTAGGATGGACTGGTTGGATCTCCTTGCAGTCCAAGGGACTCGCAAGAGTCTTCTCCAGCACCACAGTTCAAAAGCATCAATTCTTTGGCGCTCAGCTTTCTTCACAGTCCAACTCTCACATCCACACATGACCACTGGAAAAACCATAGCCTTGACTAGACAGACCTTTGTTGGCAAAGTAATATCTCTGCTTTTTAATGTGCTGTCTAGGTCAGTCATAACTTTCCTTTCAAGGAGTAAGCATCTTTTAATTTCATGGCTGCAATCACCATCTGTAGTGATTTTGGAGCTCCAAAAAATAAAGTCTGACACTGTTTCCACTGTTTCCCCATCTATTTCCCATGAATACCAGACCACCTGACCTGCCTCTTGAGAAACCTTTATGCAGATCAGGAAGCAACAGTTAGAACTGAACATGGAACAACAGACTGGTTCCAAATAGGAAAAGGAGTCCGTCAAGGCTGTATATTGTCACCCTGCTTATTTAACTTCTATGCAGAGTACATCATGAGAAACGCTGGGCTGGAAGAAGCACAAGCTGGAATCAAGATTGCCGGGAGAAATATCAATAACCTCAGATATGCAGATGACACCACCCTTATGCAGAAAGTGAAGAGGAACTAAAAAGCCTCTTGATGAAAGTGAAAGAGGAGGGTGAAAAAGTTGGCTTAAAGCTCAACATTCAGAAAACTAAGATCATGGCATCCAGTCCCATCACTTCATGGCAAATAGATGGGGAAACAGTGGAAACAGTGGCTGACTTTATTTTTTTAACTTGGGTGCAGAAAAAATGATGAGTCATTTGCCCCGAGTCATACATAAAGTCCCAGGAAAGAGGTTTTATGGAATTTTTGACTCGGCTTGAACTAAAGCAGTATTTTCAATGATCAAATAAAGTTTGCAAGAGAAAGCACATCTTAGGGCAGCACACCCAAACCCAGGGGGAAGGGCGGTGCTGAGAGCTGGGGAAAGGCTGTTCCCTACCCCCTACCTCAAGATTCCGATTCTGCCCATCTGGGGCGGGGCTGGAGAGGGGCCTTCTCTGTACAGGTGCTTCATCCTCACAGATACCCCATGAGCAACATACTGTTATTATCTGCATTTTACCACTGAAGCTGAGGTACAGAGAGTTTAAGTAACTGGCCCAGAGTCACACAGCTTGCAAGTGACCAAGTCAGGCTATGAACCTAGAAAGTCTGACTCCAGAGTCCGGGTTGTTTTGTCTTTTTTTGTTGTTTGTTTTTTTAATTGGAGGATAATTGCTTTACAAAAGTCTAGGTTTTTTTCTAATTCATTACACGCATCACAGCTTCTCGGCTAGGTGAAGAGGGGTGTGGTCGACAGGCTGGGCTCAACGGTGAAGGGACTTAATAGTTTGCACTTGGCTCAATAGGAGTGGGAAGCAACAGGAGGACCTAGTGTTGGGGACTGACCAGAAGGTGACCGAGGCTGCCCTGAGCAGGTCTGAGCCGGCCTCTCCCTCTGAGCCGAACTTAAAGGCCCCTGGACAGCTTGGATGAGGCCTGGCAGGTGATCTGAGTGACCCAGACTGCCCCAAAGCCCGCCTTCTCCTGACTAGCCCAGGGCTCAGATTCTCTCCCCTTCTGTGTTCAGTTCCCGAGAAAACCTTCTGCACCGGTTCTCAGGACAGACCGGTGGGATGAGAAAAGCAGAAGCCAGGGCAGACGGATATATGATGGGCTTGAAATGCCAGGAGAGGATGCTCGCAGGAGAGCAGGGCTTGGGCTGGGAGAGGGAGGAACCCACCAGTCCACAGTCACCCACGGCTGGTTACGCGGGCACCAGGCGCCGTGCGGGGACAGCATCCGCCCGGGAGCCACACGGATGGGGACCCTGCACTCTGGACTTCCAATTATGTTTCCATATTAGTGGGAAGGACGGATGATAAGCAAGGATGGCCGATTCTCATTATTCAAGATAGTTCAGTTCTGTCAAGTCTCAAGGACATGAACTAGCAAACGCTGAACCGTTGCTTCCGGGGGAAGGATGCCTGTATACACGTTACATCGAGTCACAAACGTGCACGGGGCAGAATTTGAGTTGCCTGGTGCGCACGTTCCCAGCTGCTCTGCTTTCTTGACGCAGCTCTTAACACGGGAAACAGGGGATGGAGCAGGGAGGGGAAGGGCAGGTGGTGCTGGGAAGTCCAGCCCTGGGGCTGGTGGGAGCCAGGATGGGGTGTTTCTAGGACGTGAGCGTATCCATGTGTGTGCTGCTGCGGTGCTTGCCCAGTCATGTCTGACTCTTTTACGACCTCATGAATTTAGCCCGCCAGGCTCCTCTGTCCATGGGATTCTCCAGGCAAGAATACTGGCGTGGGTTGCCATTTCCTCCTCCAGGGGATCTTCCCGACCCAGGGATCGAACCTGCGTCTGCTGCGTCTCCTGCATTGGCAGGCAGGTTCTTTACCACTGAGCCACGTGGGAAGTCCCTATAATGTATATACACACACCTCTTTCCCTGGGGAGCAATGGTTTACTATTTGCTAACTCTGTGTTTGAGGCAACTTTATGGAATCTAATTATAGCAAATAATGAGAATTAACGTGTATTAGTAAATTATACGAAGAAACCTAACTAAGGCTGAATTGTCATACTGGGACCCAGAGGGGCTGGTCAAGGAGGGCTTCTCGGAGGAGGTGACATTTAAGCCAAGACTTAGAACCCACTGTACCACACAGGCTGGAAGAACACTTTCTCCAGGGAGAGGGGACAGCATGGCAAAGCCTTGAGGAGGTCAAAAGCACACATGACCCGGAACTGAAAGGAGCGACTGGGTGTGAGGGGCTAGGGGCAGGCCTTGGCTGAGGGGCTGCACCTAGTCTGGGTCCTGGGGGCAGAGGCTGGGCCAGGCGGGAGCCGGGGAAGGGCAGGCCTGCATTGCAGGGGGAGGCCACGCCCCCCAGCCCCTCCCACCCCGGGCCCAGCATTGCGGCTGCCTGATGCCTTCTTGGTCTAGGTTGAGCCTGAGCCAAAACCTGGGCTACTACTTCGCCAAAGATGAGTACCAGAAGGCCTGGAACTGGTGGGATCTCAGCCTCCACGTGCACGCGCCCCCCATCCAGCCCATCTCCCTGAAAATCAACCAGTACATCGAGGTGCAGATCAGGAGCCAGGACAAGATCATCTTCCACTTCACCCACCACAAGAAGCACATTTGCTTAAACCTGGGCACCAAGTACAAGGTTCGGCCCCAACTCCCCACCTTGCCTGCCAGGCGGGAACCACCTGCTCCTGGCCACTGCGGGTTGGGGGTGGTCCACGCCCTGGCCTCCGGGCTATGTTCTGCCTCAGCCCAGGCCCTAGGGAAATGAGACCAGCTTCAGGGACCAACGTGTGACCATGTACAAAGGCCGTCATTTCCTAGAGGGGTGGGATGTGGAGGGTGGGAGGGAAGTTCAAGAGGGAGGGGACACTGACAGCCAATTCACGTTGTATGGCAGAAGCCAACACGACGTATGTAAACAAAGAGGCAATCAGCTAACATCCGAACACCCTGAGATTCAGAGTTTAGGAAACTGACATCCTCATCCTGGACAGGCCCCAGGGGAGCCCCAGATGGAGGTGGGGCTCACGGGCAGACATTGGCCCCCTGGCTGTGGCAGGGCTGTCTCCTGCTGCGCTAGGGAGTCCGTGGGGAGCAGCCAGATGCCCCCAGGAGGGCACAGCCTTTGGTTTGGGGTCAGGTTGGCATGTGGCCTCAGCCCAATCACTGTAGCCTGTGTGTCCAGAGGCACAGGTCAAGTGTCTTGGGGAAGCAGAAGAAATGTCACTGGTGGCAGGACTGGGCACTCAGGTTTGCCCTGGAGAGACTCGGTCCTGGAAGGGTCCAAGAAGACTCTGCCCACAGGGTCCCAGTCCTGCTGTGGGGGGCACGTGGTATCCAGGCAACATTAATCCTCACCCAGCCTTCTGTGAATTCCCCCAGTACATCACCCTGGAGATGCTGAGCGAAATGAGAAAGAAATCAGTTCTGGAGATGGAAGTCAGTCCCATGGCTCAGAAGATCCAGATCCTTCTAGGGAAAATGAGTAGGATCCTGAGGCTGTTGACCATCCCCGACTTGGAAAACTTCATTTGGTGCGTCAAGATCTTGCCAACAAGGCGACACAGGTCCGAGCAGGAGCTCGCTCCCGCCAAGCTCAAGCCATCACCCAGTTGTCCCAGAGGGGCTTTGGCAGGTGCTGGATGTCTGGGGGAGGTGGAGTTGTCAAAAGCCCCAAGGAAACCCCCAAAGCCCTAAGCTGTATCTCATGAGAGCTGGTTTGTAATTTGGTACCTACCACAGCTCCTTGGTTTGGTGGGGCAGAGTTCTGGGGGGTGGGGGGCAGAGACAGGACTGACAGCACCTGTGGCTGGGCACAGAAGACTTAAGCATGTGCCCTGAGGGTATCAGAGGCAAATTGTTTCAGAGAATACATGTCAACACCTGTCCCGCTGGCTTCTACTGGTCATTTGAATGCAGAAGTTCTTTCTAGTCCTTGGGTTGACTCAAGACACAGACTGTCTCAAAGCCTAGCTCCACCCATTGTTGACTGTGTGACCTTGGGCATGTAGTTTCCTCCCTCGGTTTCCTCACCTGTAAAATGGGTCTAGAAACAGTAGCCTCACAAACACCCCCTCTTCTGCCCCTGCCAAGTCAGAGGGACACTCACTCAGTAAAGCAGCACCAGCCTGCAGCCAGTCCCTCAACTGGGGGAGGGAAGCCCAAAAGGACCCACAATCAAAGCCTCTTCAATCTCTGGGCCCCTTTTGGTCATTGGTAACAGTTACCAACTCGAGTAGGTAAAGCAAAATGGGAAACGTGTGATCTGGGTGGAAGGTGCAGTGGGTCTCCGGTCCAGAAAGGACTGGTGTGTGGGAGGCCTCCAGAGCCAGGACTATCATTCTCAGCTCAGTGACACTCGTCTTATTCCAAAGACGTGCTTTCTAGGCATCTCAGTTTGTGTGGCTTTGTCTCCTGATCTTTCTCAAAGACTCCAGTGGTCTCCGATTGGCCTGGCTTGATTAGGTCACTCTTGGTTCAATCCAGTGTGGTAGGGAGGGCGGGGTTATGTCTTCTAACCATAGCTCCTAGTTGATGTCAAGCATGGGGAGGGGCAGTCGTTTCTAGAAAAGGGGGGTTTGGGAGCTGAGGGTCCTGTACAGCATGCCTTTTCTACATCCCTGAGACACTGCAGACTTTCCAAAATGACCCCAACTGCAGCCTGAACCAAAAGAGTGTGGGAAACCCCTTCTTCCTTGCTCAGCCTAGCAACTAGCCAATCCCTGCTGTGAACAGACACAAAAGCCCTACTTTTGCAGCTGGGCTCTCCTGCCTCCAAACCCTCACCAAAGTCCCATCCTCACTCCAAACCCAGACAACTGTGCACCTGGGGTGGGTCCGGGGTGGTCGGGCTGGTAGCAGCGGGCCCTACCGGCCACTTCCCCTCTGACTCTCACATCTTATTGGCACGTAGCATCACCAGCTACTACTACAGTTACTTTGCTGCCAGGCAGTGAGCCACAAACGCTGCCAGTGACCACTGTGGGGAGCAAAGCATCACGGGCCAACGTCCACATTTACGGAGCTTGTTGGTTTACACCTTTGCTGGGTGTGGGCAGGGGCCCCTTCTCTTACCAGGCGCTGGAGACAGAAGCTCCGGGGTCGAGTCTCAGCAGCAAATAAATCCTCCAGGCCTGCCCACATCTCAAAGCCCCGACGTTTCTCCAACATGTGCCCTGGAAGCCGATGGTCCTGGTGGGGGTCTTGGCACCGCCACATGCCAGCTGTGCGACCTCAACCAACGCAGGGAGCCCCTCTGGGACTCCATTCCCTCCTCTGTAACAGGAGGACAACCACAGAACACAGCTCGCAGGTAGAGGATGAGAACAGATGGTGTTGGGGAAGTGCTCGGCGTGGGGCTTCCCAGCTGTGAGCGCTTAGGATCATCAGCCAGTGCCTCCCCTGGTCCTGCTCCTTCCAAGAAACCCAAAAGCGTGACTCACCCCATAATGCAGAGATTGTCAACAGGTGGCCTCAAAGAGGCCTTGGGTTTGGTCGGCTCCCTGTTTTAAAATATTCTGACTTCCCTGCTGGTCCAGTGGCTAAGACTTTGCACTCCCGATGCAGGGGTCCCGGGTTCTATCTCTGGTCAGAGAACAAGATCCCGCATGCTGCTACTAAAGATCCCGTGTGCCGCAACTAAGACCCAGCACAGCCCAGCAGATAAATAAATATCTCTTCAAAATCTTCAGGGACTTCCCTGGGTGGTCCAGTGGCTAGGACTCCGAGTTCCCAACGCTGGGGTTCCTGGGTTCAGTCCCTGGTCTGGGAACTGGGTCAAACATGCTGCAACTAAGACCCAGAACAGCCAAATAATTGAATAATAAATATTAAAAAAAATCTTTAACCATTAAAATATCTTGTTGCCAGCACTTACTTAGATGCGATATTTCACAGAGATTTTTTGCATTTCTAACTTCTCTTGCAGCTGTTGCTCTGTGTGAGTGTTATCATGGACCAGACAGAATAACCCAGCAGCCAGGGACTACTTCATAAGGAAAAGTGAGGCCCCTAACCGATGAGGAATGTAGTGAAAGCAGCTAGGTGACCGGGAACTAGGAAAACCCAGCCCCCACCCTCTGTGTTAGCTTGCTAGAGCTGCTGTAGCAAAGGACCACACGCTGGGTGGCTTACACAACAGAAACTGATCGTCTCAGGTCTGGAAGTCGGAAGTCCAAGATCAAGGGTGTGGAAAGAATGTAGCCCAGGCCCACCTCCCAGCTTCTAGGAGTTCCTTTGTCTCTGGCAGTCTTCATATGGCCTTCTCCCTGTGTGCGCACCTCTGGATCAAATTTCCCCTTTCCAGGGACTTCCCTGATGGCCCACTGGTTAAGAATCGGCCTTGCAACGCACAGGATGTGGGTTCGACTCCTGGTCTGGGAACTAAGATCCCACATGCCAAGGAGCAACTAATAAGCCTGTGAGCTACAACTAGATAGCCCGCGAGCTGCAACTAAGAGTCGTCACAGCCAAGTAAATGTTTGTTTAATTTCCCCTTTTTATAGGACCACCAGTCATGCTGGATGAGGGACCTGCCTTTTTACAGTGTCTTAGCCAACTACATCTGCAACAACAAGCTGGTTCACAGACACTTGCTGCTTGGGTAGCAGGAGAACTCTCGAGACAGCAAGTGCCCCCTGACCTCTCCACACCTCCCGCCCCACACCACTGCCCGGGGCAGTGTAGGAGGAGAAACCCCCTCCCCCGTGCCTGTCGGCACAGCATCAGCACGCTACAGAGCCTCACTCTGCACCAGCTGGCGGTGGAGAAATGTTCTCTGGGCCCGGCTCCAGAATCTCAAAGCAGGGCCAAAAGGGGGTGGATTTGGAGGTGAGAGGCACTCCATGGATACTGACACAGAGGATCTTCCTTCTCCCTGCTCCAGCATTAATGAAGCATGGAGAATCACACACACACACACACAAAGTCAGCTTGGCCAAGACGGAAGCAGCTGCAATCATGCCAAGGCCAGGACACTGCCAAGGCAGTGCACCAACACTTCCTGCTTTGGAAACAACGACAAAACCTCTGCACCTCTAAAGCTTCCTCTTCTCATTCCTCTGGTCCTCCGGCTTCTGGTCTGTCCCCCATACCCACATTTCCTTCCAATAGCCCTTTCCTGCTCCAGTCAGACATGATGCATTCTGATGCTTACACTCCAGGACCCTGATGGATACAGAGCATGAGCAGTAAGGAGATGGGGCTGGACACATAGATGCGCAGGGGTCTGAACAGCCTGCGTGCTGTCAGGAGTTGTACGCAAAGGGAAAGGAGAGCGTTAGTAAGCCTAGGTTCTTGTAGTAAAAATACCTCAATATTCCCAGCAAGGAATATTGAAAATGAGGGTCTTGACTCAGGGCAATGGCACTGTAAATAGAGGAGGGGAGGGAATAAAGGAGGGGGGAAGGAGGGGTAGAGGACAGGCAGGACTCGGTAGGAATGGGATGGGGAAGGGAAGGCTATGTGACTTGGGTCCACGGGGATTCTTTCAACCCGTACTTACTGAGCATCTACTGCAGGATCTGTTCTAGGCACCAGGTACAAAGCTGTCAACAGAGCAGCTTACAACCTGCAGTGCGGAAGACAGACAATAAACTAGCAAAAGACACCATTTGTTGGTATGAAAACAGGTGAGGGAACAGCAAGTGCTGGAGATTGGGGGTTGCTGTGTATATCCCAGGGTTCTGCAACTCCACCACTCTCCACATTGGATAACTGTGCGTTGTAGGACGCTGGCCTATGCATCATAAAATATTTGGCCATTCTAGTTGCTTCTCCAGCTACTAATAGAAACCAATGAAACCTCTACCCCTGTGCACACATACACACCAGTCACGACAACCAAGAACGTCTTTCGATGTTGCCTAATGTGTTCTTGGTGGCAGGGGCAGGGGTCATCTTATTGAGAACTACTGTTGTAGATCGTGTTTGGGTTTTCTGTTTTGTTGTTTGATGCCCCAGCACATGTCTGTCTTGGCAAATGTCCCATATACTTGAGAAGAATGTATTCTGCAACAGTTGAGTATTCTGAATTAAGCAATGAGGAGACGCAGGGACATCGACTCTGGTCCATTCTATAACTAACCTGGTGGTGGTTTAGTCACTAAGTCGTGTCCAACTCTTGAGATAGATTTATTAAAAAAAAAAGTCAATGCCAATGCCATGAAAACAAGCAAACAGAAACCTTAAGAATTTCTACATTAAAAGAGACTAAAGACATGTAACCACCAAGTAACACATAAGCACTTGGGTAAGAAAAAGCTATGAAACATTTTGGGTAACAACTGAGCAAAGTGAAATATGGACTACATAGGAGATACTACTGAGTTTTTGAAGTGTGATACTGGTATTAGGGTTATGTAGGAGACTGTGCCTACTGTTTGGAGATGGATGCTTAAGTATTTAGGGGTAAAATGTCATGATGCCTGCAGCTTACTTTCAAATAGTTCAGCAAATGAACGTGAAAGTCGCCCAATCATGTCTGACTCTTTGCGACCTGACCCCATGGACTATACAGTCCATGGAATTCTCCAGGCCAGAATACTGGAGTGGGTAGCCTTTCCCTTCTCCAGGGGATAT
The DNA here is from genome assembly GCF_003369695.1 of Bos indicus x Bos taurus. Classification (NCBI taxonomy): domain Eukaryota; kingdom Metazoa; phylum Chordata; class Mammalia; order Artiodactyla; family Bovidae; genus Bos; species Bos indicus x Bos taurus. The sequence goes on along the minus strand of NC_040087.1, from coordinate 15,456,663 downwards.
TCCCAACCCAGGGATCTTATCTGTAAACTGAGATGAGACTATGCCTATCTGTAAACACTGAGGGCAGGAGGCGAAGGGGACGACAGAGGATGAGGTGGTTGGATGGCATCACTGACTCAATGGACGTGAGTTTGAGCAAGCTCCGGGAGATGGTGGACAGAGAAGCCTGGCGTGCTGCAGTTCCTGGAGTCACAAAGAGTTGGACCCGAGTCAGTGAATGAACAGTAACAAACACCACTAATAACTGATAATTAAACCTTACCCGACTGGAATTCCCTGGTAGTTCAGCTGTTAGGTACTTTCACTGCCAGGGCCCAGGTTCAATCCTTGTTCAGGGAACTAAGATTCTGCAAGCCACATAGCACAACCAAAATAAAAAAGTAAAACTCACCTGATTAAAAGTGTAAAAGAGCCCAATATTGTAAGAAAAATTACTTAGAATATACATAGAAAAAATCTGGAAGCAATATGCAAATATTTAACAGCAGTTTACACCTTTCAAGTTTCATTTACCAAACTCACATTTTATGTTAAAATTCAAACACTGTAGAAATGTCTAATAGTGAACATATTTTAACTGGGAATGGTTTTTAAAATCCCAAATGTATTTATTGGATGACTATGTAACAGATGCCCGTTTACCACGTGTCCAGCAGCTGCCTCCTTTCCAGGGGGCTGAGGGGGAGCAGACAGACAAGCTGGGGAAGAACCACCACTAGAAGAAAGTGCTCCCGAGAGGAAGCAATGAAGCTCCTGCTTTCTGAGAAGCAGCCTTCCCACCACCAATACCCGCAGGCTCCTCTGACAAACGGCCTCTTTTTAAAAACTAAGGCTGACTACTCTTTGTTCCTTCTTAACAGCAGAGAAGAATTTAGATAGGGGGTTGTAAAAATACAAGGCTTGTTTTTCTTCTGACTTCAATAATGCTAAAGTTCAACACAACTATATGTGCTGATGGTACTCTGGAAATTGGCGGTTTTGCAAATGAAGAAAAATTATCTTTCAATTAATGAGGCATTAAATGTTTCAAAAATGTCTTTCCACAATAATCATCTTGCCAAAAGAACCCACACAATACCAGTAAAATGGGGGAAATGGGAGTAACACTGATGGAGAGTACCACCATTGGCTTGTGATACGTGTTACCGTTCCGCAAGATGGACCACTGGGAGAAATCCAGTCCAGGTACACAGGCTCGGTCTATATGATTTCTCACAACCGTGTGTGAATCAACAATAAAAATCTTAATTAAAAAAATTCTTTTAAAAGGATCCACACACACACTCATGAGGACAAAGTAGGAAGCAAAAATCTTTATTTCTGAAAAAATTCACATTTATTAAAAACAGCAATTTCTAGCCAAATAATATAAAGCATTTTAAATTAATTATTTGAAAGTATGTACACTCTTTGTATAAGTGAACACTTTAAACTGTACAGATTTAAACAAACAGTCATTTAGCAAACAGGTTGGATCGCTATTACCTACTCAGTAAGGTGTTTGAGTGTTTCAGAAATAAAAGATTCAAAGCACAAGAATGAGTGCCATCAAATATTTTTATCCTGAAGAACATCCTCTGCTCTGTACATCAAATGAAATCAGCCATAGTACTGTACAATAATCATGCCCTCATTTCTTTGGAAAGGCTATTTAAAAATCAAATGTACATATAATATACAAAACTGGATATTTTACAGTTTATTTCATTAAACACATATTTAAAATAGTAAGTAGAAGTGAGTGGAATCTTCCTAATTCATTCATTTCCTATCAAAGAATGAATATGGCCCCTCTTTACCTTCTACCTTCCCAAAATATACAGAGTACTAAGGTCTATCAAGCAACATCCATCACCAAGTTACACTGAGGTGAAAAGCAAGTGACCCTTTAAAATGACAGACATCGGGGTGTGTAAACTGTCCGCATGTGGCGGGAGTCTACTTGAAGTGGATGAAGAATACAGTCTCACAGAGTGCGGTCTGCTGGCTATGTTCCAGAGCCCTTGTTAGCGTTCTATCTCTAAACTAGTGTCTGAGTAACTCAAAATTCACTGTGAACCAAAAAGCAGGTGACATTTACTGTAACATCAGAAGCAAAACCAATTCAATCAGGAAACAGGTATTTGTAGGCAAACTCAAGAGATGTGCGTGATTAATCTGATGATCCCTGATATCAGGCAGTCCATTTCAAGGCATGGGCGGTCTTCACCAGTTTGTAAGTAAACTGTATTCTGCTGTTGCAGGCTGCAGATCCACAAGGCTGGCCCGCGGCACAGCCGCTGTGAATGTTCGGGACATAAAAAGTGCTCGCTTTTCAAAGAACTACGGAAATGGAAGGCAATGTGCAGAAAGCTGGTAACCCTAAGCATCGTGCATGCAACCTGCTATTCATCAGGCTTCCTGGCCGCCTCAGTGTGGCAGCCTAAAGATGCCCTAATTGGTACCTCCCCCTCACAAACACTGCCCACTGTACCATGAAGATTCTCATTAAAGATACGCATGTATCCACCACGAGGAGGCTGCAGCCCCGGCCTGCTCTGAATGCTCTGTACCAAAGCCATTCACAGTACAGGTTCTGGGACCTTACACGAGGCCCTTGCATTTTGAAACTACCTCACATCAAACACGCAGAAAGAGAACACCCTGAATCCCCTGGAAAGCAGGACGTCTCAGAAGCAGCCAATCTACTCCAAACTAAACTTCAAAGCGAGAGGAGAAACATTATAAATAGAGTGTAGAAATAACATTTCTGGAAGTAAAAAAAAAAAAAAAAATAGTACTGTGGAATGCTCAGTGGTTAAAAGGACTGCAGTGTTTCTTGCTCTAACAAACCTTACTCTCAGAAGTTTCCTAATTAGCTGTATTTCCGTAAAGCTCTTTGCGGTATTTACTGTAACCTATTTTCACCGCATCTTTCTTAAGAACCATTTCCCTGTGTGCCCGCCACAAGTTTCTCCCCTTAAAAACTTACACTGCTTGTGACCATTTAAGTGGGGCAGTTATCAGCGCTCATAGACTATATAGCTTATCTTTGGCATTTTGATGTTTTTAAAAGGGAAACACAAATCATTGCCACTTTGCTTCCATTTCGTTCTGTGCTCAGCCCTGAGCGGCGGCCGTGTGGTTCTGGGGACGTCCCTCGTCCAATTCCCCGGTGTCCTGCAGCCTCTGGACCTGGCAGCCCGTTCCTGCCAGCTGGCCATCCATACGCACAGCCCAATGGGCCAAGTTATTTAGAAACGGACAGTAGGAGGTTCAGCTGAAAAGCAGAGAAAGGCTGTGTTAGTTCCACTGTGCAATACCGTACTCAAGAAAAGGTGTTCAGGTTCTCACAACCAGAACAACAGGGCAAGTCTAAAATTTTTAAGAGACCAATAAACCCAGCTGTAAAGTAGAACCTGGACCCGTGATGGTCTGACTCCCGAAGCAGCCCCTGGGGCACTGCGCATCGTGGGGTCCTGTGAGGAGGTACGCCCAAACCTGGACCCTTAACTCGTTCAGAATCCGATGAGGAAGACAGAAAAAAACTAGACACCAATGCTGACAAAAACAGAAGTAGCTCTCAGTTCAGTTCAGTCGCTCAGTAGTGTCCGACTCTTTGCAATCCCATGAATCACAGCACGCCAGGCCTCCCTGTCCATCACCAACTCCTGGAGTTTACTCAGACTCACGTCCATCCAGCCATCTCATCCTCTGTCGTCCCCTTCTCCTCTTGCCCCCAATCCCTCCCAGCATCAGAGTCTTTTCCAATGAGTCAGCTCTTCGCATGAGGTGGCCAAAGTACTGGAGTTTCAGCTTTAGCATCATTCCTTTCAAAGAAATCCCAGGACTGGTCTCCTTTATGATGGACTGGTTGGATCTCCTTGCAGTCCAAGGGACTTGAAAGAGTCTTCTCCAACACCACAGTTCAAAAGCATCAATTCTTCGGCGCTCAGCTTTCTTCACAGTCCAACTCTCACATCCATACATGACCACAGGAAAAACCATAGCCTTGACTAGACGGACCTTTGTTGGCAAATAGCTCTCAGAGGTTCCCAAACTTCTTGGCACCAGGGACTGATTTCGTGGAAGACAATTTTTCCATGGACTGGGGGTGGGGACAGTTTGGGGATGATGCACTTGAATTATATTTATTGTGCACTTTATTTGTATTATTATTACATCACTTCCACCTCAGATCATCAGGCATTAGATCCCAAAGGTTGGGGACCCCTGTAAATAACCAACTTCATCTTTCTCTATGCAGAGTGTGCTGTGCAGAGAGTTGTATGCTAGGAATTCTTTAAGTGATTCTTCATTGCACAAGAACAGGCCCGGCAGATTCGGGAGCCCCCTGCCCCCTCTGTAAAGGAGGGCGTGACACAGAGCCGGCCCCGGGAAACCAGAGAAGTCGCCACTGTCGCCGGCAGGGACGCAGCCTGAGCTCTGCAGGTCTGCCACCCTGGCCCTAGAGAGACCTGCGGCTGACTGAGCCTGGCAGTGCGTCCTTCTACACGCAAGGGTTTTTTGGGGTTTGTTTTTTTGGGTTTTTTTTTGCATTTTATTTACTATTAAGTATGCATATTGCACATTTATGAGATCTACTGGCAACTATAACTGTCCTTTCCTTTTTTTAAAAAAAATTAATTTATTTTAATTGGAGGCTAATTACAATATTGTGGTGGTTTTTGCCATTGACATGAATCACCCATGGGTGCACGTGTCCCCCCATCCTGAGCCCCCTTCCCACCTCCCTCCCCACACCCCCATCCCTCTGGGTGGTCCCAGAGCCCCGGCTTTGAGAGCCCTATTTCATGCATCGAACTTGCACTGGTCATCTATTTTACATATAATAATATGTATGTTTCAATGCCGTTCTCTCAAATCTTCCCACCTTCTCCTTCTCCCAGAGTCCAAAAGTCTGCTCTTTTTACATCTGTGTCTCTTTTGCTGTCTTGCACATAGGGTCATCAGCAGTCACTAATAGCAGCTGTTATTATTATCTAGAAAATGAAACGGTTCTGAAAGAGGATCAAGGAACAGTGAGGAGGATGGGTTCTCTTAGTGTTTTTCAAACTACTGGTTGCAACCCATTGGTTCATTGTTGTGAGAATAATTCAGTGGTTCACCAACAGAAGAGAGAAGAAGAGCAAAGCAACTGAGTTGCACACAGTGTGGGTGACCACGGTAAAACCTGGAATTTACAGACACACGCACACACACTAAAGCACGCACCTCACGGGCAGGAGTCAGGCGGGAACCCAGGAGCTCTGCGTGTTCTCGCCAGACCCTCCTCCCCTCACACCTTTACCCACCACAGGCAGCCGAGGCCCGAGTCACCCCTCGGGGGCTCTTTGCCACCTCACAGCCCAGCCCTCTGGCTGGCAGCCTGGCGCCCTCCCCTCGCCAGGACAGGCCTCCTTCGCAGCCTTCTCGGGTGATGGCTGCTTCTCTTCCGCTTGCCCGCGATCACCGGGCCTGGAGGCAGGACCGGAGTCCCCTCTGCCCCTCAATGTCATTCCCGGACCATTCTCCTTCCCTCTCCCGCCACTCTCCCCAGCTCTGGTTTTCAGACCAGGCCACGCTTCACTCCTCCACCAACCACTCCTCGGCTGTCACCTGGCCGGGCACTTTTTGCAGGTCTCAGAACGCTATCATTTTTTTCTAAAACTACTCCTGCGAGTATTCTTGGTGATTTCAACACCCTGACAGCTAACCTTCCAGGGTGGAGGCCTCTCAGTTCTGCGCTCCTTTCCTCCAACATCCTCCTCTTTCGCCAACCTCATCAGCTCCTCAGGCCGCGGGCACCTGCCAGCTCCATGTAACCCCTCACTGCAGCTGCTCCCCACTGTCACCGCTCACACTGCAACCCCACAACCATCTTCCAGCTCGTCTTCCCTCTTGTCCGCCCACTGCACAATCCTGACTCGACCAGGACCTATAGCCCGGGTTCCTCCCACCTTCTCCCTCTCTTTCCCTCAGCTCCTCCTGCTCCTCGTCTGCCATGTTCCACAGCACCACTACAGCCACTCCCTAATTACTTCAGATGACGTATAAAAAAGTGTCCTGATTGTATACGACCCTAGAACTACAGAGACACCTTATCTTTGAAAGATAAGAAACTCATACAGCCGTTAAGAATGAAGTTCTGATGCAAGCTCCAGCATAGATGAGCCTTGAAAACATGATGCTAAGAGAAAGAAGCCAGTCTTCAAAGGCCATGAATTGCATGATTCCATTTAAAGCACTACCCAGACTAGGCGAATCATAGAGACAAAAGTGGATTAGTAGAAGAGGGGAGCGGAGAAGGCAATGGCACCCCACTCCAGTACTCATGCCTGGAAAATCCCATGGACGGAGGAGCCTGGTAGGCTGCAGTCCATGGGGTCGCTAAGAGTCGGACATGACTGAGCGACTTCACTTTCACTTTTCACTTTCATGCATTGGAGAAGGAAATGGCAACCCACTCCAGTGTTCTTGCCTGGAGAATCCCAGGGACGGGGGAGCCTGGTGGGCTGCCGTCTTTGGGGTCTCACAGAGTTGGACACAACTGAAGCGACTTAGCAGCAGCAGCAGCAGCAGAGGGGAGAATGAAGAATCTGCTAAAGGACAGGGGTTTCTCTGGGGTGGGATGAAGATGCTCTGAAATTAGACAGCGGTGATGGTTCCAGGACTTAGTGGATATACCAAAAACTCTGAATTAAAAAGATGAATTTTATGGTATATGCATTATACCTCAATTTAAAAATGACCCCACTTCTCCTCCAGTTACCACCCCATCTCTTCTCTCTCTGCACAGCAGAACTCCTCAAAGACTGACCACACTCACTGCCTCCAGTCTCTCTCCCTGCAGATTCAACGCAAACCAATCAGACGCTCACCAACCTTACTGCTCTCCTCTCTGGTCCTTACCATACACTAAACTCCTCAATGATTCTTAAAACCATAAACAAAATACCCTCTGTGGCGCCAGTCTACTTCTACTCAATAAAAGTTTGCCGACAGAACTGAATAAATGATGACAGTAAACACAGGCTGAGCTCTCTATTCAGGTTTTTTTAATTTAGGAAGAAGAGAGAAAGAGGACCTCTTTCTAACATCTTTGAAACATGGGCCTCTTATCATACATACTGCAAACAAAACTATGCAGCAACCTAAATACCACTATTTGAGTTTTCCACAAAGAGTTTATTTTAAACAGAGCAACTTTCAATTATCAGAAAGCATTAAAAAGCAACTGAGGGGACTTCCCTGGCGGTCCAGTGGTTAAGACTCCATGCTTCCATGGCAAGGGGCCAGGTTTGATCCCTGGTTGGGGAACTAAGACCCCATGTGCCACAAAGTGTGGCCAAAAAACAAAAAAGAAGCAACTGAAACTTTGAACACCATTGCCAAATGTGTTGTAATTTTAAAAATTACAACAAAATACGGTAACTCAAAAGATCCTATCTACTCAAGTCAGATAACTAAAAGGTTATAAAAGTAACACGGATTACCTACCTGTTCCATTGAAGGACAAGCAATGATTTGAACATCTTCAGGGCTAAACTCTTCCTTTAACAAGACGTGGAACTTCTGGAAGACTTGCTGAATATTATTCTTAGAAAGAAGAAAAGGCAATTGTATTACGAGTCGCTGAAAACAGATTCAGCCTCCTTAAACATCAAGAACCAAGGAAGTTAATACTACTATTTGCCAAAACAAGTGGAGGAGACGTATCTTCCAGGGGATTACCAAAGACATGTAACTGGTCCTTAACATTTCACATACCAGCACAACCTAACTAATAAGACTTATCAGATAGTATTTCCTGGAAAAAACTAAACTCTTGCCAGCTTTGTTCCCTCCAGAGAATAATAAGAGTCTTCGGCAGCAATTTCTTCCACAAAAGATAATGAAGTTCCCAGACACATAAATTGTACTTTAAAAATCAACCAATGCCTTGGGTAAAGATGTGAGCTCAACACAGAGCTGGAAGCAGTGACCTAAATTTGCTCTGGCGTTTAATCCCTTGGGGGTCGCTGCAAGCCATTTATTTCCACTGCTGCTGCTACTGCTGCTAAGTCGCTTCAGTCGTGTCCGACTCTGTGTGACCCCATAGACAGCAGCCCACTAGGCTCCTCTGTCCCTGGGATTCTCCAGGCAAGAATACTGGAGTGGGTTGCCATTTCCTTCTCCACTCACCAGTAAAATGGGGCATAGTTCCTGAGATGCTATTCTCTCAAGTGCTGGGCCACATCTCACACAGAGGTCTGATTACTTATTCACTCATTTACTAATTTCTACTTTTTGGCAGAAATTACCTTTGTGCCATAGGTAACCATAAAAAATTAAGACAAAATGAGGGCTGGGGGGGAAGAGGGGCAGAATCAGAGAGATGCAAGCTTTGTTAAGTCTTTCAAGAATCCCAGTGTTTTTTTTAATCAACTGCACTAGAATAGTAGATCAACATTTCCAAATGTTTACAGGAAGAGGAAAATGCTAGACGAAGCAAGAATACTTGAAAAGACCAGCCAACATTCAAACAGATCATCATGAAACTTACCCTGACTGGTTTAAACAGGATGAACTCCGTATCCTTGTTGGATAGGTACAAGGACATACTTCTCAATGTCAGGGGCAGCTTTGCTTTTATCGTCTTGTAGGCACTTGCCACAAGGTCACTGACCTTTGCTGGAAAGAAATTAGCCTCCTTAGTATCACAAATAAAAACAGAAGTACTACTTCCATTTTAATTCAGAAGATAATAAAAGGAGAGAAAAACAGCAAAAGACGACTATTTCTTCAAAGAATTTTTTTTCACTTTTGTTTATTTATCAGTTTAATCACAAGCCCATAAACATTCATTAAGTATTTAGATATATAAAATTCTAACTGCAAAGGCTAAACAGAAAAGAATTCCCCCAGCACGGCTCAGGACATTCACAGGGACAGTAGTATGGTGCCTTTGGAATTTGGAGACCAGAGGTAAGGTAAAATTGGAAGTCATCTGCAGAGAAAGACTAGAAAGAATTACTTCGTAATGAATGGACTTATTCACTGTGACTCTTACTGACTCACAGTAAGAGATGCTCTCTGTCTTATGAGATTATTCAGAAAATGCCCACACGTATTTAATGGGAAATAAAAATCCATTTGTTATGTTCTTATACTATATTATCAGAAAAGGAATAGAATTCCAGAAAATGGTAACTGAAATAGTTAATAGCCCAGATGTAGTGTCTCAAAAGAAGTACAAATGGAAAAGAATAGCAGTAATCTGTATGAAGTACTTAAAAGAGAAAATTACCTAGAAAGCTAGAAAGGAAAAGACTGATTAATCATTACAAAGATGGTTGACCTCACTCATAATTAAGGAAATGCCTATTAAAACAACTGGAATATTTCAGACTGGTTACAATCACTAAGATTGTGCACATGCACGTTTGGCGGAGGTGGGGAAACAGCCCCCTTTGTGCACCATTATTTTTGGCCACGCCATGTGGCACTGACCGTGGAGACCTAACTGCCGGCTGTCTGCTGCTGCTTTAGTTGCTAAGTCATGTCCAACTCTGTGACCCCACGTAGCCCACCAGGTGCCTCTGTCCGTGGGATTCTCTAGGCAAGAACACTGGAGTGGGTGGATCTTCCCAACCCAGGATCAAATCTGTGTCTCTTGCATTGGTAGGTGGGTTCTTTACCACTGAGCCACCTGGAAAGCCCATTTTAACTACTGGACCACCAGGGAATTCCCCTTCATCCACTGTTGATGGGAGTACAGTATGAATTGGTTCAACTTCTTGGACGGGATACTGGGCAATGTCTAGCAAAACTGAAAATACACATACTCTTTAATATTTAATGTTTGTACTGCTGAAAATTTACCTTATAGACATGCTCACAAAATACCACCAAGATATGTGTGTTTATTAAAGAGTGTAAGGAAAAACTAAAAGTAATTTAAATATCAACAGAATTATTAAAGAAATTGTGCTCTAGTGATATACGTGTCCATTACTTAAAATGGGTAGAGCTGGATACGCTGATATAGAAGGGGCTCTAAGGTACCGAGTAACTGTTTTTTTAAAAAGGGGCAGGGAGGGGATATTTTGTAAGCAGATTGGGTAGGAGGTCGCTGGAAAAAGAGAACCAAGCATGGTTTTCTTGACATAAGGGAAGCCATTTTGTCCTAAGTCATTTTGTGATCTAAGCCCAGCCACAATGCTTGTCCCTGAACAGGTCTCAGTAATGGATGATCTTAGGGGAAGTGAGGGGATGCAGGAACAAAGGAGAAGCAGTCAAAAAACAACGGTTCAGTGACAAAACACTAGCTTTGTCCTCAAGGGATACAGAGAACAATCTGATACATGTCTTTGAGTTCTGCAGGAAGTAAGACCCATACCAGGTAGAGGCTGGAATGATGCTGCTGCCCCTCATGACTTCAATCAATGAAAGCTTAGATTCTGTAGACCACCACCCCAGTTCAATGCTGAAGCCCCTCTGCTCAAGCCCCTTCATGAATACGTGTACCCTTGGCTTAAAACTTCCCCAATTTTGCTGTCTGGGGAGATGCTGCTCTGGGCAAGATCCCTGGTGCTCTTTCTTGCTGCAAGTAATACCTCCTTCCTTCTCCTGATCTTTGCCTTTTTGGTGTCTTTTAGCTCAACACTTACCAAAAGGGAAACCTGGTGAGTGTTGAGCTAAAACTTGTTACCTAAAAAGTGGTTACCCAGGTTTTTCAAGTAACAGTAGTATAATCTTACTTGTGTAACATATTTCAAGTCCATACGTGCTAAAACACACATGTTCGGGAAGCAGCTGTGAACAGCGGTTACCTTCGCGAGAACTAGTTTGGAGGTGGAGAACAGAACTACTTCTAATTTTATACTTCTCCACATTTCCACTTTCATACCACATTAAAGGTTTTTTCAGTTGAGGAGGGTCATAGATGAGCAGGGCAAGAAAGTGCCTGTGCCCACAAGAAGAAAGAAGCAACAATCCAAGGACTGCATGTTTTTCATGAACAGATGAAAACTCCTTTAAGACAGTAAATTCCATAGGCTCTGTCCCTCTCATCACTAACACGCTTGAGGGGTCACTGGTCAGTTTTCGGAGGCCTGGACAACTAGTTATATGTGGAGCTCAGTAAATAAAGTACCCTAGTTCTTAAGAAGGTATATCTCCCAGAGTGAAATAACAAACTGGCATCCTAATTATAGCTCAATCTCATGAGTTTATCATGAATTGACCCCAAGAATGTGATCAAGTCTGCATGTACCACATTAACCCTGGGTTCCAGGGGTCCACGACAAGTTCCTAGACTGTTCTTGGTGCTCCCTCCCCAAAGGCTCAAAAATCTTTGACATTTCAGTGTGGGTTTCTCCTGTTACAGATCAAGAGACAGCAACTCCATAGCTCCCTGTGGCCAACGGGGGTGGAAGATACAACTAGGTAAACTGAAGTATCGCTGCTAACGTTGGCCAGCATCTCCTCACACAGAAAGAAACTCAGTGATTAAATGACAAAAACAGTAAGCCTGATTTCATCTAGTCCTCCTGTTGGCTTCCTTTTCCTTTCATCTACTCCTGCTTTACTAATGACAACGGTAGTGCTACTGAAGAGCACCACACACTCAACACTGAGACTTCTCCTAGGATTCCACTTGAAAAATGACAGCCCCTACTTTGAGCAAAAGAGAATCTTTTCAGAGCAGAAAGAAAATACATTAATTATACATCAAGCCCCTAGGCTTAGCTGTACTAAGTATGCCTATGCCAATTTGTTGGTTTCTACCTATTTTAAGAAAAATTTATTGCACCCAAGAGTTTCATCTACATTAACATTCAAAATAAAATCAGCTCCTATTTCTAAATAAGCTCTGCAAGTAACTGAAACCTTGAGCCAAAAGCCCAGTTAATCCAAAGACAATCAGAATTCCTTCTAGAACTGGTGCTGAGTTACAGATTGACAAGTCTGCTGCTGACCCTGAGGGGTCAGAACAAGTGGTTGCCACCAGGCTGACTATAGTTAGAACTGCCAGTATTGTCTGTAAAAGGTTGGTTTTCTGTCTCTTGACAGAATGTACTACTACACGAAGGATGTTCTCTGTCCTTTCGTAAGATGGCGAAGACTTCAATCTCATATACAACACAAGGTCTAAAATAATAAATCCAGTATACCACTCACTGTCTCTACCGCAGTGAATGAAGGACTAAAGTGTGTCACAAAGTTTATTTGCAAAATAAAACAAATCAATGCAAACCTATAAAAGTTCCCATGACAAATTTTTGGCATAAAATCCTGCCTTTCATTCAAATACAAGTGATAATTCTCTATGCTTCACAAATCTTCCTAAGAGACACAGAGCTACTTTCACTCTTCTCTGTTCTACTTCAACTTCAGACTAACCTGAGGCACTAATAAGAATAACTGAAAATTTCAGAATGGCCTCAATTCTTTTTCCCAAAAGAAATAAGTACCCGACAGACATACATTCTTTCACTATGGAAAGCCAATCGTGTTAAAGACCTAATTCTAGTTTAAGTGTCTATAGACAGTCAATCTTTTACAACTGCTAAGATGGAATGATCCTTCAGCTTTCTCACTATAAGAAAATTGCTTCCTACCAACTTGCACACAGCTTACCCATAATTAAAACACTCACTGCTTCGCCATCATGCTCTTCTCTTTCAAAGGATCTCTATCACAACATGAGCCAAGGAACGGCCAGAAATATATAATCTAACAAAGTGATTTATTCTGGTTGAATGACAACTTAAACTGTCACAAAATGGACTAAAAATAACCCACAAAAACTAGTCTTGATTTTCAATGTCTACTATCTAATGCCAAAGAAGGAAAAAAACCTTCTAGCACAAAAAAATTTACATTTAGGAAAGAGTTAAGACAGGAAAACATCTCAAGCATTTCTGCCAATCAATGACATTGCCTGACAACTCCCAAACAACTTTTACAATGTTTTTTCAAACACTCTAAAACATTAAAAAGAATGTAACTTGTATAACATGTAATAATGTCCAATATTTCTTCATATAATACTTGGAAACAGTAGCATACTCTCCATTAATTTCATACTATCAAGCACTGTATTTTCATCCGAGTTCTAAGACAGTGAAAAGCAGGTAAACAAAAACTAGTGCACTCAAAGCATTCTCATCTAAGCCATATTTTATTTTTAACTGGGTGTGCGCGTGTGTATTTTTATTTTAATATGTGTGTGTGTATTTTTTTTAATTCTTCCTTTGACTTGGAATGCTTGTTCAAATACAAGTAGTGTTGGCTCAATTAAGACCTGTCAACTCCAAACTGGATCTTGCATTAACCTAAACCACAGCAGGAGTAGGAAAACAACTCCAAGCTGTCAGAGCATGACTATATAAATGCAAATTAACCGACATCCTAACAGGGAAATCCCAAATAGTAAAATGCGAGATACCTGGTTGTGCCCAAGGCTGCTGAGACAGCGTATATTTAGGTCCTCCCTGACTGGCCATTGTTTTTAATGCTGAAACCTAGTAGAGGAGACAAAAGGAAAAAAGTTTCATTTCACTGATGACAAATTAAACTAGAACTGCTCTCAAAAGATGTGACACCATTCAAACCTATGAAAATAACAATAACCAAATGTACAGCTCTAAGAGAAAATGAATCATTTCCCATAGTCCTTTACAACCAATAAAATATTTTAGCAAAACTTCTTTCGTGATTTCAAGGCATACCACTGTTTTGCAAAAAGAAAACCACACCAATGTCCTGAGGCATTCTGCCTGAAACATTTCAGGAAGACAAGAATGAAGACTGAGAGAAACATCAACACAAAACAGATCTCTCTTTAAGTGGACTGTTAGGTTAACTTTAAATTATTTTCCTATGTTATCAGAAAAATGTCACAGGAGCCGGACAAAATCCCCTTTATATATCTATAGGCTCCTTTCCTTCATTACAGGCAGAGAGAATGTTATTTAAAAAAAAAAAAGTTTTCAGATAGCATCAAAAAGCACCCTTTTCCAACCAGTGTGAGAGGGATGGAAGTGGATGCCCACCCTCTAGTCACTTCTCTCCTCATTCCTCAGCACCAGTGCAGAGAAGCAAAACCATGCATTTTGGACAAGAATGTTCTTAAGATGGCAGACCACAGTGGGGCTAAGGTGGAGCTGGGGAGTGTGAAAGACAGAAATTCATAAAACATCTTTTTAGAAATGGACTGCTAGGTGCCAAAGGTCCAGGCCATGACCCTGGCCTCAATAGACAGTCTCATTAGAAAGACTTCAACACCAGCTCTTTCGATTTCTCATAAAGAAGGCCACATAAATATGCAGGCAGAGAATGAGCACAGACAGGATATAACGTTAACCCAGGCCTCTCGAGCCCTCTTGGTACCAAGGCGTACCAAGTTCACATTCCTGAATCTACTTCTAGGTCCTTGCTCATGCTGTCACGTGTATAAAATCGCCCCTTTCCACTGTCACTCAATTCCTCTATATGGCTTTATGTTTACTGTGAAACGCTGCTTTTAAAAGTGAGTCACTGTCTAGGGATCAGACAATGCTAAAAGAAAAACATGCTCATGTTTAGTGTATATTATCCCCAGTATTTCCCAACGTAAACAGAAACATACTAATGCGTCTACACTTAGAAAAGCAGGAACACAGTGCTCTGAACTGTTTTTTCCCACTTAAATCTAAGTCCTGACTGAACATTCTTCTGTATCCAACTGTTACACTTCAATAGTAACGCCTGCCTGTTGGTCCACTGCCTGTTCCAGAATTTAACCAATTTCATAACGACATACACTACACAGAACTATTTTTATATTAAAAGCAAATACAGACTGGTATATTCACCTCTATTTACTATCTAGATAATTAATTAGGTTGGCCATAAAGTTCGTCTCGGTTTTCCCATTAACATCTTACGGAAAAACCTGAATGAACTTTTTGGCCAACCCAATACTTGTCTTTAAGTTAGACCTCAAGGAGCATTTTCCTCAGTTTCCCCAATAGCCGCATCTTTTTTAAAACCCCACAGGATGAAGACAGGCCCACTGTCTCATAATGACACTGCTGTACACATCTTCATGTTTACATCATATCCATCTTGATTTCCCATTAGGTTATAACACCTTAAGAACAGAAATGAAACTTATAGGTCAAATTCTATTACAACATTATGTCAGAAAAAAATTTAATTTATACTGTTACTGAGGAAATTAATAATACTTAAGAGGGAACATTACGAGTAAACTTGCAATACTTTAGCAAATTGCTTGAGAGGAAATGAAATCTGCTAACATAAGTCTGAGTTTTTAGCATAAACTGGTCCTACCATGGGAAACACTTTTTAGCTTAGCTATAAACTTTGGAATTATACTTCCTATAAAATACTTTCATTCAGATTTTTTTGCAAAAGCAAAATCTTCACTTCATATTTGTCACATAAACTAACATTTCTGCAAGTACTTAGAAAGTACTTTGCTCTCTTTGATCTTCTGGTCCTGATACATATAGTGATGTATAGAGAGTACAATGGAAGTTGCTCAGTCGTGTCTGACTCTGCAGCCCCATGGACTGTAGCCTGGCCAGGCTCCTCTGTCCATGCGATTCTCCAGGCAAGAATACTGGAGGGGGTAGCCTTTCCCTTCCCAAACTGACACAGGGATCAAACCCGGGTCTCCAGCATTGTAGGCAGATTTTTTATCATCTGAGCTACCAGAGTCCTTGTACCAACTGTAAGTAAGAAGGAGGGATACGACAGCACTCTTCTGTAGGGATCAGAAACAAGGCTTGGAGAAGCTGAGCACATGCACCCATCTCGGTCACGAGGTGCAGAATGCGGTTGGCAGCTCAGCATCCTCGCCTCGAAATGCTGTGCTCTCTCGACTGCTCTCATGACTACCCCAAGCCCTACTTAGGAGTCAGCTTCAAACAATATTCAATATGATGAAATTTGAGAACAATGAAAAAGTATGGACAGTGTTTTAGTTTTGGAAAATATCTGACCCAAAAGTTTCTGTATGAACCTCTATCCCTCAACACTTGGAAAACAGTTTTACACTCCCTGCATGCATGCTCAGTTGCTCACTCATGTCTGACTCTTTGCGACCCAATGGACTGTAGCCCACTAGGATCCTCTATCCATGGGATTTCCCAGGCAAGAATACTGGAGTGGGTTGCCATTTCCTTCTCCAGGGGATCTTTCCGACCCAGGGATCAAACCCAGGTCTTCTGAATTGCAGGCAGTCTCCTACATTGCAGGCAGATTCTCTACTGACTGACCTCCAGGGAAGCCCACTGCACTCCCCAGGACCATTCAAATGATGCTGAGAGAAAAGGCTATGTTTCAAGGAGCAGAAAACAAGGCAAAGTTCTTCTAGAACTTTATCATTCTCAAGAAATTTCATTATTTTATAAAATAAAATTTTATTAATTGTGACCCCCCAAAAATCAGGAAGGATGTTTACAACAGATAGATTAAAAACACCATAGAAATGTTCATCTCATGTGTAATGGGTCACACTGCTAACGTTGTTTCTCAGTCTGAAATGAAGATGATTTACCTACTCTAGGTAGAGGGGATGTAAGGAGAGTTAATGAAAACAAAGCATCTCAACAAAGAGAGCTCAAGCAAAGAGCTACGTATACAATAAAGCCAATTTACAACAGGTGAAGGGGATCGGAATCACACCTGGAGTCTTCAGGTCCAAAAAAATAAAATCTTCTGACAACCTAAAAATGTTTTCTACAGACTCTCACAGTTTGTTTTATGGCAAATCCATATATATTTTTAAAATCAATCCAAACTCAGAAACAAGCTGAGGACATTTTGCTAATGAGGCTTACATCCAAATAGTAAATACTGAGACCTACAAGCATACATCCAAATGAAAGGTAAAATACTGTTTCCTTTCTACATCGACGAGTTACTGTTTTTCTTGCAGTCATTTATCAAGGCACAAGAACCGCCTGCTTTACAATGGCAATTATAATAAAAGGGGTGTAAGATTCTGCACCTGCAGAATTACCTTCAAAGAAAATCCTTATAAGTTTTAAAAGCATTTACTCTGTCTCTGCTATTCAGAGTACTAGTAATGCTGACTTGCTGAGACGTGAAAAATGTTTGGTCCACAAATTCTAGGAAACAATGTCTTAAATGATCACAAGCGTCTGCATGAACTCCAGTGTGTACAGTGCATGTGAGTCGCCTGCGTGTGTGTATCTTCGCCTTTGACCCACTCTATGCCAAGAGGACAAGGGAAGAAACCTAGATTTGGAATTTGTTGTTTTTTAGTTGTTCAGTCACATGTGAACACGTCTGACTCTCTGCGACCCCATAGACGCTTTGCAACCCCATAGACTGCAGCTCGCCAGGCTTCCCAGTCCTTCACCACCTCCCGGAGTTTGCTCAATCTTATGTCCACTGAGTCAATGATACCATCCAACCATCTCATCCTCTGTCACCCCTTCTCCTCCTGTCCTCAATCTTACCAGCATCAGAGTCTTCTCCAATTTGGAATAAGATAACGTAGAAGGGATGCTGGGTCCTCTGAGTTGAAGTATCTACTAAAGAGCCTCACTAAACAGTGAGGAGCACTGAGGGACCAGGGTTGTAAAAGGAAAATCGAGACAACTGCGAATGAACCGAGGAAGGGCAACACAGACTGAGCTGGTGGCGGGAGTGAGGGAGACCTCTGCCTCCCCCGCCCCATAGTGAGAGGAGTATGAACAGAGCTGCATGACCAGCTGCACGGGGTCCCTGCTGCAGTGTGTGGCATGTCCAGGCAGAGCTATGCTATGATTCAGACTTGGATACATATTTTCTACCTAAATGTCTCAATTTTAAAGAATGTTCAGTGTCCAGAATCTTCCAAAATGCACAGTTAAACCAGATTCCCAGGTGGCACTAGTGGTAAAGAACCAGCCTGTCAACGTAGGAGATGTAACAGCTGTGGGTTCGATCCCTGGGTCAGGAAGACCCCCTGGAGGAGGGCATGGCAACCCACCCCAGTATTCTTGCCTGGAGAATCCCATGGACAGAGGAGCCTGGCGGGCTACAGTCCATAGGGTCGCAGAGAGTCGGACACAATTGAAGCGACTTAGCACATATTAAACATACCAAACTTATACTCAGGTCAACTTGGACAACTGCCATCAGTAAATTTTCACTCTTTTGACTTCTAGGAAAACTCTGTTTTTCTAGGAAAAAACCCTTTAAGCCAAGATTTCATTATAACCAACTTGCTTACATCAGAAGATTCGTTCTGCTGCTCTGTTACTGTAAAATATTCATCTCTAGCATTTCCCACCAGTATTAATGTGGGTGCTCTCCCAAAACACATACTACAATCTACAAACTAGTTGTCCATGAGGGCAGTTTTAGTAAAAACTATGATGACTTATTTGTAACTTACAAAATATCAATACTAGCACCATTTTTTAAAAATCAAAAGCTGGTAGAAAACATTTACACCACACTCCTTTTAAATTTATGTAGTGAGAAAAAAAAAGCACACATTCCAAATTCTTGAACAGGCTAAAATCCACCAAACAAGTAATATACCCCAATCATAAAAAAATAGTTTACCATTTCTATATTTGCTTTTTTTGGTATCATTTCTTATTTTTAAAAACTAGTGTCTTCTGTCTTTATCACGGGACCCAGCAACACGTTACCAACGAACAATCTCCTGAGCTGCCTCCTGTCATTTCGTAGACATACCTTGTCTCCCCATTTAAGACTTAGGTAAGCAAATTTGAGAGGAAAGGCTGTCATTTTTTTTTTTTTAAATGTCCGCAAATTCAAGTCTGGACAGATAGTAGAGATTAATAAATTAATTTCAAGACTTTTTAAACATCTTTACAAGCTAAGTCCTTAGCAACAAAACTTAGATTTTTAAAAAACAATTATTGAAAAAAGAAAGTCAAAACCGCCATGATCTGGTTTTTTTCTTTGCTGGCATTTGCCAGTTTATGGATTTTAGCTGGGAGACAGATAGACAGATTATTGTAAATCTATATATCTGGTGATTAACAATGCAATGATTTAGAATCTTCAATTCTTAATTACCCATACAAAATGAAAGGTAGGAACAGCATGTAAAACAAGAGGAAAATAACTCATTTAGGTAATGAGAAACCCTCATACATAGGTCTGGGACTACTGCCATGAAGGTCCTAATCTAAGCGAGAGTCCCAGAGCACATGCAGACATCTACACTGTGGAGAACAGAGCTAACCAGAGCCTGCTCTAACTAGATTTCCAATACTCACACCTTCTTTTAACACTGAAGAATTCTGCATGCCTACCTAAAAGTCCAAACCAAAAAGCTTCCATAAGAGGAAACACGGTGATTTCTTAGGATTGTTAAGACCTCAGTTTACTATTTCCTTCTGCCAAGGATTTCACAAGAAGGCAATTCAAACTGCAATCTAGGAAAGAATTCAAAGTTACTTTCCCAAGCATGCAGCAAGGTCTGTACCTTTGTCAGGAACTCCTCCAGCGGCTCTATGAACAGCCTGGTCTGCTGCTGAATAAACTGCTCACAGGCTGACTTCAGGTGGCGGTCTACGTCTTTTTTAGAGTCGAGGTAATGTTCTCTTATCTCAGGAGTACCCTTAAAAAGAAGATGACAATTTCCTCCTGTTTTTATGTGCCTAGAAATTACCAGACATGCAAAGAATGTCATTTCTCTCCCACCACCAAGGAAACAGACTCCTTCTCACCTCCAACAAGAACTCTATCAAGGCATTGTTGCTATTCAGCCTAAAAAATCTTGGAACAGTCATAGGATTCAGGATTTTAAATGCTGCATCTGTGGAACAAAATTACTCATCCAGTGAACATGTACAGTTTCAACAGAGAAGTCACGTAACTATTTTAGCGTGTAAACATACACTTGTTCTCTATTACCACAGAGCAAAAGCACTTTCATTTCCAAGTCACCTCCATGAGCGGGTGAGGTCAGTGCCCGTGATGGCTACAGTACTCACGCATAATTATTTTCTAGAACTCAGAATTGCAAAATGGCTATTAACCACAATTGTTTATTTTTAGGAACAAAGAAAAAAGGATAAATGGTAATTAACACCTTACAATTTCACAGCTTTACTTTAATGATGCTAAATAAGATTTTCTTTAAAAAAAAAAAAAAAATTCATATACTTACCCAGCTTCTTTTGTTTAAGATCTGGCTGGCATAGAAATTTATTCATTCAAAGCAGAGAGAATAAATTAATATGTCAGCCAGAAAAAAAGAAAAAAAAAAAAAAAAAACACACCAAAAGGACATATTTACCCCTTAACCTCCAGACTAACTAGAATCTGTGCAAAGTACTAACAGGTCTCATCGATGTTCAAATGCAATAAGATATAACATTAGTAGTGAGAGGTTAACAGGCTTAAAAGTACAGACAGCAAGTATTAAGTGATAGTCAGAAAAGCCCATTACTTTGCTTTGCCTTGCCAGGCTGGAGAAAGCACAGCACGAAGTGCTTCTAGCCTGGATTTAAAAGTACATACACACACCACACTGTACTTCCTGCCTCGACTGTGAACTGATTTAACTGAAAACAAATCCCCTATCAGATTCAGTGTTCTGAATTCAGTATTCTTTAGTAAATGACTCTTCATTTCTTCTGTCCTTTCTACAGGAAACCTGAAAAACTGTAGGTGATCATACAGCAGGATTACAGAACCTTCATTATGTTGTAGGGAAAACATATTTTAAACCAAAATTTGCCAAAATTAATACTTCATTTTCTCACACCTCAGTGGATCTATAGTAGAACGAAGCAGCAACAGGTTATGAATTAGAAAAAATATGAAAGAAAATAGATCAGTCCTGCTTCACCTCATCCTTTGAATAAAATACGGACAATCAGTGCCTGGCATTCCTCAAGGTTAGGGTGCTATTCTCACATGTCACACTGAAAGGAAAGGAGGAAATCAACTTAAAAATGATGCATTCTATAAAGGCCAAAGTCAGGAAATCTGGCTGCTGTTATAAAAAAAAAAAAAACCTTACAAAGCAGATGAATAACATACAGGCTTACTATCCAGATTCCACCAGAACCAAAAGGTATTCTCTGTGGTGAAAAGGAAAGTGCATTAGGAAAAGAAAAAGAATAAGCTGTTTTAATATGACTCACTTTGATTCCAAGTGATGTTACAGCAAGTCGACTATTTTATAAGCAGTCATTAGGAAAGTAACTTGTTCCTCTTGGAAATCCTATATTTGGAGACTCTCTAAACCATGGAATACAAAAAGTAATCTGAATGGCTATGAATTTTCTCAATTCTCCCAATGCACAAGGGAGAAATCCATTCATTTCATAAATGGATGGCTTAAGGCATTAGAGCTTAATTCTCTTGGAAATGGTTAAGAAAAGATAAAGTTTAGATAAATTTGTAAGTAAGGGAGATGGAAATTGATGGTATATCCTTTAACTGTTCAAGATCAGCATCTTAAAAAATAACTACTGTAATCTTTTAGAAATCATCACTTGCTAATTCAGTCAGAAACAAATCATTAGTATGGATGAAGCACCTATCTCAAGATGATTCAATGTCTATTACCAATTCAAGATTCTATTGATGCGATTACTTAACCAGCTGATTTAATAATACAACTTAGTTTATTTAAGCACCTTAAACTTACAAAAACACTTTAATATATATTTTCATTCATTTTCACTCTTAATGATCTTGATAATCTGGTGAAAGCATCATGATGGGTTAATTCTGCTCATTTTACGCAAGGTACGGAAGCTAAAACACACGTTTAAAATCACAAGAACTAGGAAATGATGGACCAGGAACAGAACCTGACTCACTCTTCTGATTTTACCCAGCTGGCTTCCTGAGTTTCTATGAATTGACAAACCCAACTCAATGTCTAAAATCATTCCAGTTAGCTGACACTCTTAAGTAGTTATTACAATGATCTTTCATTTTTTAACTGGTTATGGTAATATGTGGCAGAGTCTAAGAGAAGTTATACTCCACTGCAAGTTGAAATGCTCAAATATAGTTCTCTCCATAAAGAAAACACAGCAAATTAGATATAATTAGGATGTTGTCAGCTTAGCTTAGTATGAACAAGCAACATGCTCAGCAAGCACAGCATGCAAAATAAAAAATTGCAGATGAACATAAAATAAACCTATAAACCTGTGCTGCCACACTTGGATGGGTCAAACACACCCAACTGTGCCAGCCAGGGCAATGAAGTACCTCTAGTTTTCTTGAGGTCCAGGGAAATTTCCTTAATGGTGAATTCAGTGTGAAATGGAGCGATTTGTTCACGAAGAATCAAAAGGTGCTTTATTAAGAAAAGCTGTCCATCAATCTGAGTCTAAATTGTAAGACAGAAAAATGGATATTATCACAGATTAAGTAAAAACAGAAATACATATAACACGTTTGCTACTAATTCAACATTAATCGATCTAGGTCACTTGCCTTTAGCATAACTACATGGTACCAATACTCCTCTGTTGTGCGATGAACTCAACCATATTTTCAGGTTGAAACTATCTGGAAAAATCTTACTTCAAACTTTTACTATCATCTACTCTACTTAGCAAACCCAAGAAAGTAAACCAGACAAAAGGTCGTAACAACACAGTTAGAAACAAAAGTCAAGTCTCTTCTAACCTGGTGCAGAAAGAAAAAAGATGATATGGCCCAAGATCAGCACAGCACAGGAAGCAGAGTTCCATCTCTCACAGCTTCCTAGTTTCTCTCAGTAACATAGCTTTCACTGTTTGGTCAAAGTAGTTTCAATATTCAGAATATCAGAAATATTGGTATTTATATAAAAGTACAAAGGAGCCTCCAAATGTAAAAAGATTTGGGGTGGTCATTTTGGATTACCCTGCCAGCAATGGAGAACGGACTACCTACACCCCACACAGGAAGTGCAGACACTCCCGCATTTCCTTTTACCCTCTCAGGACACATCTTCAAGAGTTTTGTGATTCAAGCTCAGTTCTCAAAGCTCTGACCCAGTTCCCAAAATAGTGAATCACCATAGTTCTCATTTCAGAAGAGTCTGTATATTAAGAAGAGCAAGGATATGTTTGCTCCTTCTTGCTGCTACCCAAGACAGACTTACTTTGAAAATATTTTTAATAAACTTATTCTGCATTAGGAAAAGAATAATGTCTTTCAGTAACTAATACAGGCATACCTTGGAGACACACCGGGTTTGGTTCCAGACCACTGCAATAAAGTGATTATTGCAACAAAGCGAGTCACACAAATTTTTTGGTTACATTTACACCAAACTATTATGTGGCCAACAGGATTATGTTTAAAGAAACAAAGTACATACCTTAATTTTAAAATACTTATTGCTAAAAATATTAACCATCTTTAGCAATCAAGTATTTTTAAATAACCATCATTTGAGCCTACAGCAAGTCAATAGTAATAACAAAGATCCCTGATCACCCATCACCACAACAAATATAATAATGAAAAAGTTTGAAACACTGAACTGCCAAAATGTGATACAAACACACTAAGTGAGCAAATGCTGTTGGGAACATGGTGCCAACAGATGTGTTTGACGCAGGGTTGCCACAAATCTTCAGTTTGTAAAAAAACACAGAAACAAAACCCCACAGTTATCTGTGAAGCAAAATAAAGCAAAGCACAGTAAAACAAGGTGCACTGTATAAGCTTTAAGGAGGTTATTAAAGTGACTGCTCTCTGTTCTCTCTCTCCTTCCCACCCTCCTGAACAGACACAAATCAGTGTGTATGATTTACCTGATGGAAACTCACTCTGCACTCTGGGTAAGTAGGAAATGCTACCCACTTTGAATAATTGCTCTGTTTTCAAAAGAACTAACAGCTCCGAAGGAGAAAACAGTACCATATAGATTGGATTTACTTTGCTGAAGCTACTGTGATTCAGCAAATAGTATCGTGTTAGTGTACTGATACACTAGGTGCTCAATTTAAGTATGGAAGAAAATTTCTTTCCTTAAGAAAGTCTCAACACATTAAGCCATTTTCATTGATCACTTTTCCAAAAGTTGAAAGATGAAAAGCACACTAACTTAGTTGTGAAAATAAATCGGCTAATTCTTACTAAATTGAAGGTCTCCTCATATATATTTAAGCACTTACGATATGCAGGAATGGCCTTATGCCATTAGACAATGGCCTTATGTGAGGATGGCCTTACAGGTTGTGTGGGGAGAAGGCCGAATAATGAAAAAAAAGGGTTTTCATTCTTCCCTTTAAAATGAGGACAGAGATATAAGAGGATATAAGCACATGAATTTTTTAAATTACATCATTGTTTTCCCTCTGATAATCTAAGAAATACATGCTCACTGCATAAACTGTGGAAAATACAGACAAGTGTGAGAAGAAACAAGAGTCATCTGCAGTCACTCCAACCTTCCATCACTACTTTCTTCAGTGAATGTATTAATCACATAGTTATCATCTGCGTCGTATCCTGCGCCTTGTTTTTACCTTAACATATTTACGTTAAATTTTATCACTCCCTTTTCTGGAATATAACATCTGTGTATTCCACTGTATGGAATATACCACAATTTACTTAAACACGTGTCTAGTGTTAGACGTGTTTCCTAATTCCCTCTATAACAAAAGAACATGAAAGCTCAGGCTGGGAAATATGTTTTAAATTTCAACCTGCCTGTCTATAACTTAACTTTCCATTCTCTTCTAGTTCCCTTGTCAGAATTTCCCTTCAATTCTCAATCCCATGAATGGGAACATACAGTGGTCACAAAGGCAGAGCTTTTTCCAGCTTGTCTAGGATCCCACATTCTTCCATGAGGAGGTTTCTGTTTTTAGTTTATCTAAAACCTTGAAGTTAGAAACCAAGTTTATAAATCTGGAAGTCTAGAAAGGTTCACAAAGTCTGAAAACTCCCACGAGCTATGAAATTTCTGCTGGAAACAGTCCCACAGCTTACTCCCTGTTGGTAAGCAATAGGTATTTTAGGTGGAGAGTTAAACAGAGCAGCATCCCGAACCATACTTTCTGGAAAAAAAAAAATCTCAGGGGTTGTGGGAGAAGCACATGCCAACAGCCGTCAGCACCAGATCCCTTCTTCTTGAATAAAAAGTGTAAGTTACAAAGTCATGTCAACTCCTTCTAGTCACATAATCCATGGGCCACAACTCTTATCTTCCAAACTGACTGACTGATTCCTCCAAGTGAGGCCATTCAACTATTTGGAATGTCATTGTAGGGACGATGACAGATTGCTACGATTTCTTGAAAACAGTTTCGGTATTACAGGGAAAGAGCAGTTCAGTACCTTCCTGCTACTAAGGCTAGAACAAGAAACCTTTATCCCACAGAATTTATGACCTAAGTATCACCTTTGGTACTTCAGCAAAGCTGGCACTCTCTTACATAGCGTAGTCTTTAGCACTAAAATGAAGTACTACCTCCTCTCAAAGGGCCTCAAAATTAAATCACATTAAAAAAGTAAATGCTACTGCCAAAATGGCTTTAAATTTCTGTGCCTGTATATAAATGCTGCATTCCACAATAGTATTATAGATGATCAGATTTCATCTAACACTTCATCAAACCTTGTTTTTGCTGATGGACTCTGATGCTCCAAGCAGTGACTGAATGCAGGCCGACAAGGCTTCCTGTGATAGTCCTTGGAACACTGCCCTCTGGTGAAACAAAAGAGAAACATCCCCTGTAGCACTTCAAACAAAGCAAAAGAAATTTGTAGGCTGTGAGTACAGCTTGCTTGCCCTCATCTGATGAATTAATTTATTACTACCAATTGCAAAGAGTCAGACACGACTGAGCAACTGAACTGAACAGATACTCCTCCCAGACTTTCCTATTGCCACACAAGCTTTCCAGACCAGCACAATTTCCTAATCTGCACCTCTTGAAACTCTCACGTGACCATCCAACACTATTTCCTGAGCACCTATTTCGTGCCGGGCTCTGTGCTGGTCCTGGAAGCACAGTGGCAGGTGCACAAGGCAGATGTGACCTGAGCCTGGGAAGCTCTCACTCCAGTGCGATCTCATGATATAGGCTGTTTTTTAAACATACAAAACCAACTTTAAAACAAAGCCTCAGTAAATCCACTTCTAAAAACGTATCCCAAGTAATATCAGTACTGTATTCTAAGATTCATACTTATGGCTCTTTTCATAATACTATTTAAAGCAGAAAAAAATAAATCTGGAAATAAATGTTCAATGATAAGCAGCTGACAAAATACTAGTAAATCTAAATTATGGAACATTGTACATGAAATCAAAGGATGCTGAACAGGAAGTGATAAAATTCTTGTACAAGAATATAATTAATTAAAAACAAAATCAGGTTACAAAACAGAAGGTGAAGTAGGATTAATTTAATTCTGCCACTGCTGTATCTTCCCAGAGGTGTGGTGTGTGCACAGATTCCTGTCAGCCCCCCTGCTTTCTCTCTGCCTCTACTCCACCTGAAACGGAACTGATAAGGATGTGTATGAGCAAAATATTTATTACTAGGCCACCATCCTGGCCTCTTGTCTCGTGCGTAATGATTTATTCTCTATTTGTACTGCTACCTTCTCTTCTGTTTCTCATGAGGCTACTGCACAGTGAGACAAGATTAAGGCTCTCTCTTGCTAGGTCAAGATATACCCATTTGAATGCAGAGTTCCAAAGAATAGCAAGGTGAGATAAGAAAGCTTTCCTCAGTGATCAATGCAAAGAAATAGAGGAAACAATAGAATGGGAAAGACTAGAGATCTCTTCAAGAAAATTCGAGATACCAAGGGAACATTTCATGCAAAGATGGGCTCAATAGAGGACAGAAATGGTATGGACCTAACAGAAGCAGAAGATATTAAGAAGAGGTGGCAAGAATACACAGAAGAACTGTACAAAAAAGATCTTCATGACCCAGATAATCACGATGGTGTGATCACTCACCTAGAGCCAGACATCCTGGAATGCAAAGTCAAGTGGGCCTTAGGAAGCATCGCTACGAACATAAGCTAGGGAGCTGATGGAATTCCAATTGAGCTATTTCAAATCCTGAAAGATGATGCTGTGAAAGTGCTGCACTCAATATGCCAGCAAATTTGGAAAACTCAACAGTGGCCACAGGACTGGAAAAGATCAGTTTTCATTCCAATCCCAAAGAAAGGCAACACCAAAGAATGCTCAAACTACCACACAATTGCACTCATCTCACACACTAGTAAAGTAATGCTCAAAATTCTCCAAGCCAGGTTTCAACAGTATGTGAACCGTGAACTTCCAGATGTTCAAGCTGGATTTAGAAAAGGCAGAGGAATCAGAGATCAAATTGCCAATATCCCCTGGATCATCGAAAATGCAAGAGAGTTTCAGGAAAACATCTACTTCTGCTTTATTGACTATGCCAAAGCCTTTGACTGTGTGGACCACAACAAACTGTGGAAAATTCTGAAAGAGATGGGAATACCAGACCACCTGACCTGCCTCTTGAAAAATCTGTATGCAGGTCACAAAGCAAGAGTTAGAACTGGACATGGAACAACAGACTAGTTCCAAATAGGAAAAGGAGTACCTAAAGGCTGTATATTGTTACCATGTTTATTTAACTTATATGCAGAGTACATAATGAGAAATGCTGGCCTGGATGAAGCACAAGCTGGAATCAAGATTGCCCGGAGAAATATTAATAACCTCAGATATGCAGATGACACCACCCTTATGGCAGAAGCAAAGAAGAACTAAAAAGCCTTTTGATGAAAGTGAAAGAGGAGAGTGAAAAAGTTGGCTTAAAACTCAACATTCAAAAACCTAAGATCACGGCATCTGGTCCCATCACTTCATGGCAAACAGATGGGGAAACAATGGAAACAGTGACAGACTTTATTTTCCTGGGCTCCAAAACCACTGTAGATGGCGACTGCAGCCATGAAATTAAAAAACACTTGCTCCTTGGAAGAAAAGTTATGATAAACCTAGACAGCATACTAAAAAGCAGACATTATTTTGCCAACAAAGGTACATCTAGTCAAAGCTATGGCTTTTCCAGTAGTCATGTCTGGATGTGAGAGTTGGACTATAAAGAAGGCTGAGCACTGAAGAATTCATGCTTTTTAACTGTGGTGTTGAGGAAGACTCTTGAGAGTCCCTCGGACTCCAAGGAGATCCAATCAGTACATCCTAAAGGAAATCGGTCCTGAATATTCATTGGAAGAAGTGATGCTGAAGCTGAAACTCCAATACTTTGGCCATCTGATGTGAAGAACTGACTCATCTGAAAAGACCCTGATATTGGGAAAGATTGAAGGCGGAAGGAGAAGGGGATGACAGAGGATGAGATGGCTGGATGGCATCACTGACTCAATGGACATGAGTCTGAGTAAACTCCAGGAGTTGGTGATGGACAGGGAAGCCTGGCGTGCTGCAGTCCACAGGGTCGCAAAGAGTCAGACGCGACTGAGTGACTGAACTGAATTTGCTAGGTCACTCACCCTGCCTGCCTTAGGAAGACAGCTTCGATTGAGACCCTCTCTTCTTCCTACTCATGTCTGTCTTTACCTTCGATTGGTCAGATGGAGAGGGATAAGATTTGAATGTAGGCTAGGTGAAAATGTAATGGGCAGGCCTAGGGCATAAAATAAAAACAGGCACAGTGTCGTTTGTGGGCCTACCTACTGTTTGCCTAAAATTCCCGCTAAGCACCTAAGAGACTTCCCCAGGGTCTGTGATGACAATGGGTTCTATGTGGAATGTGGCCCCCCGGTATTTCCCCTGGGATCCTGGCTCCACCGTAGGAAGTTTCTGAATCCCAGCCTAACACTATCATTCAATACATCTACTGGGAGGACCTGGGGAAGAAGGGCTACCAATATCCAAGTTTCCCTCTGGGAGAGATCTCAGCAGCTGGGCAAAATGGCTGAGAATCCAACTCTGTACAGGAGACCTGGCCTCACCCCTAAAAGTCCCAGAATGGAGTAAAAGGCGCTTTCTGGTTCAATTCCAGAATCTCTGAGCACAAACTCCAGGAATGATGCAGTTTAACATAGATACCAAGTAGTGAGCTCTCCAGTGAACCCATGAGTCCACTGTGCAATCCCGCTCAGGCCAGAGGGCGGTGAGCACAGAGGATCTCCAGAGTGGGAGGGGATACACACGTTCCCTTCTAAACCACACTCTTAAAAGACAGTGGCTTCTGAGCAATTAATTACATGATCATTGTAATCTTCCCTGATGGCTCAGATGATAAAGCATCTGCCTGCAACACAGGAGACCCGGGTTCAATCCCTGGGTTGGGAAGATCCCCTGGAGAAGGAAATGGCACCCCACTCCAGTACTCTTGCCTAGAAAATCCCATGGACGGAGGAGCTTGGTAGGTTACAGTCCATGGGGTCACAAAGAGTCAGACATGACTGAGCAACTTCACTTTCTTTTCTTTTCTTTCTGTATTTGATCACTTCTCTCTTCATATGCTATTTAAGTTGTAATGATCAAATTAATTTTTGAAAAGTGAATTAAAGTCACTGAGTTTTATAAACCATTTTTTGGGGTTTTAACACTAACAGTAAATAAATGTAGACAACTGATCATTCAGTGATTGATAAACTGTTAAACTGAAATGCTTAAAATAAATGTCACCTAAAATAAATGTGCAGTATAAGTTGAGGCTAAAAAAACTAAAAGGGTACTGCTAATTTCAGCAAATAATTAGTCCATGGTTAGTAACACATGTAATCTGTGTAACAAGGAACCCTTGTTCAAGAAGTTGATTTAAACTGAGTACACACATGTATACCTGTGGCAGATTCATTTCGATATTTGGCAAAACCAATACAATATTGTAAAGTTTAAAAATAAAATAAAATTTAAAAAATAAAAAATAAACTGAGTATAAAAGTAGTTGCATTCAGTACTAAATGTGTATTATACGAAATATATGTATGTGACACTGGACATATTAACCTTCCTGCATCTTTTTCTTCATCTATAGACTAAAGACAGATGAACTAATCAATAGTTTTAAATGTGTTTGTAGCCATGAGAAACAATAAAAGCTACAGGCTTTCAGAAACAATAAAAGTTATATGTCTTTTTCTCAAAAAGACAACTACAAACATATAGACGAAATTTTACCCACAACTTCAAGGTGTTCAGAGACTACCCAAAGCCCATGAGAGGATTCTGAGGGCCTACAAAACACTCAGGTTAAGAATCTCTAAGTTAGATTGATCTTAAAGTTACCTCTGTATATAAAAATCTTATTATTTGCATCTAATACCAAGCAAAATATATTGCATCAAGATCTTAAAATTTAAATTAAAAAATATTTTAAGTCACAGAGCAAGCAATTTACAGTAAAGATACAAGGATTGACTGACAGACATACGTCTATACATCTGTACAATTTGGAGAGACAGACAAGAGTTCGTCGAACTGTAGGGTACCACATTCCATGAAGATCTGCTGGAGAAATCGTGGTCTGCTGTCTAGGATTGAGAGATTCAGATGAACCTAAAACCCCAAGTGGAAAAGAAGACATTTCACAGGTCTGTCTTACATGCACAGCAATTATACACGGTTAGCTTCTGTTACCTATCAAAGGCTGGAGGTATCCATTTTCTCTAGCCTCGTCTCTAATGGAGAATGTCAAAGGAATCTCCATAGCGACAAGTGAGATTGAACACACTGACCGAGAACACACTTGAATACCCACGTTTGTACATTCCAGCCGCCCACACGCAGCCCAAGTTGCCTTCTCCACACTGGAATCAATTATCTTTAGGAACTACATGAGCAGTATACACACATTACAGAATACCACACACCCAATAAAAAGGAGACCGATCTAAACATAGTCATGTGGACACAAGTCGGGGTGGGAGGGGAGTGAGAAGAAAACAAAGCACTTTAAACAGGAAGATTAATCAAAGCTCATTTGCCTGACAGCCTTCCACGCGCAGAACTGTATCACTTTCAGGCCCACACAGTATATCCAGTGCCCAAGTGACCAGAGCTGTGTGTCCAGCCCCCCGCCCCACCCCAGCCTCCCCAAGTCAGAAAAGGGAGCTGCCAGCAAGTGTGAAGAGGGGAATGAGAGGAATGTGGCTGCACAGCTGCACAGAAACACTTCTGTGAGAGAAGCACGGTCACCCGGGTGGAGGGACCAGAATTCGGATGAGCCATCAAAGTGGAGCTGAGACCACACTCTGAGACAAGAAGGGCAGACTGAAATGCGGGCTGCGTATTAGAACACATCAGGAAACATTACCAAAATTTTCATTGCAACAATGGTTTATGGTTACATGAAAGATGTCCCATTTTAGGGGGTGGGGGGAGAGATGCTGAAATACTCAAAGGTAAAGTTGCAATGATGTCAATAACTCACTTTAAAACAATTAGCAAAACTATAGATACAACATGATAAAATGTTAAGTCTTAAATCCAGGTGGCGGGCATAGGTGTTCATTGTATCAGTCCATGTTTCTGTGTATTTGAATTTTTTTAAATAATAAAAAGGTAAAAGTATAGCCAAGCAAAACAGAATTCATTTTTTAAAAAAAGAGCTATAGGGAATTCCCTGGCGGTCCAGTGCTTAGGACTCTGTGCTTCCACTGCAGGGAGCCTGGGTTTGAACCCTGGATGGGGAACTAAGGATCCCGCAAGCCATGCAGTGCAGCCAAAAAAATAAAAAACATTTTAAAACAGCCAGATCCGCATATGCTCAAAAGGAGACCTGGAAGCCGTGGAGTGGATTTATGCAGGAAAGGGCTGAGGGCAACGTTGAGGATGGGTGCTTTCTCTTTCATTCTATAAGCTTTTTTTTTTTTTTTTTTTTCAAAAACATGATACTTATACAATTTTAAAAAGCTCTGCCTTACTTTAAACTAGGATATCTACTTTATATAAAATCTCTTAAGGAGAAAGAATGAACTAGACAAATTATATATGGAATATTTAGGAGATTAAGTATCCATAGTTTTGCTGAGAATGAGGCTATCTGCAGGATTCCTCCTTCAAAATGAAACAGCCCAAAAAGTACTCCCAAGTTAAAGTTTAGTGAAATAAATGTGTTTAAGTAGCTTAATGCCGGAAGTCAATTTATTTGTTCCTTTTTTCATTTTCCTGAGAACAGTTAATAGTTGAAGCGGCGGATGGGGAAAGTTCCTTATACAGCCAAGTCCAGGGCCTACTGGCTGCCTCTTCTGAGGAGCAGCGCAAACTGGCTGCAGGGCGTCTCCCGCACCTGCTCGCCTCCTCCTCCGTGAGCCTCAGTTGCCCTCACTTGCTCGACATGGCGATGAAGGGCTACACGTATTAAAGATACTGATAATCAGCCTCTTCACAGGATGGACCCTCCGCCAATTTGCCAATTTGCCCTGACATCTACTCCTACTGCGCTTCCCTGGTGGCTCAGATGGTAAAGAATCTGCCCGCAATGCAGGAGACCCGGGTTGGATCCCTGGGTGGGGAAGATCCCCTGGAGAAAGGAAAGGCAGGCCACTCCAGTGTTCTTGCCCGGAGAATCCCATGGACAGAGGAGCCTGGCGGGCTACAGTCTGTGGGCTCACAGAGTCGGACACGACTGAGCGACTAACACTTTCACTTCTTCACTACTCCTACTACACGAACATCACATCAGTTAAAGGCCTCACTTTAGAGGCATCTCATATGTACTTCTGACACACCAGAAGACCAGGGAAAGTGATTACTCTTTTTCTTTTGCTCCCCTTGCCAAGACTCAGAGTCCCGGTTTCCATTCCCAATTCCACCTCCATTCTGAATAACATCAGTAACCATATGGATGACCCACGTGGTTGTCCCTGACCTTCGCAACTCCAAAGACCTTTGCTTCCATTCCTGCACCCCTAGTCCAGATAGTTTAACTTTCTTTCAGAATTACTTTCTTATTAATTTCTACAGACTTTACTACTCCGAACTATTCTACCTCTTAATTATTAAAACTCGGTATCCCACTCTCTGGCCACAATGTCCTCAGATTTCTTATTTCTCAGCTCTTTACTCAAACCACTCTGCCAAGCCCTCCTCTCTGACTTCATCACACCCTCTCTTCCTACTTCCCACCCCTCTGGCTGTTCTTTCCCTGCCAACCTGGTACCGGTCCACTCCCTCCATCTGCTCCTAATGTCAGCCCCTGTTACGAGTCTCTCCCCAGACTTCCGCCACTATCCTGCTACTCTCTGTCCTGGGTGATCTTATACAATTCCAAAGTGTCAATGACGCCTCAGTCTTTATCTCTAAACCAGTCTTCCTCTTTATAGCTCTAGAGCAGTGCAGTCCAAGAGGACCATTATGTGAATCATAAACGTGACACATTAAAACGCCACCCTGGACTTCCTTGGTGGTCCAGTGTTTAAGAATCCACCTGCCAACATAGGGGGCACGGATAACTCACGAGTTATCCAGGGTGACTCTAGACAATTTTGCTCCTTGCATAACATGCACCCTAGTTCAAGCTATCCCATACATTTCTGTCACTTTTTCACCCCAGTCCAGGCACATTTACAAAATGCAAAACTGATGGTACAAGTAGCTGGAATTTCCAAGTCCGTGAGAGTATCACCTGACACCTACCACACTCTGGCCCGTCTCAGCTGCTCCTTCCCTATAAATAACTGGTGCCGAACCCACCAAACCACATGAGCTCTCCAAGCACCTATGGTGTTCCACTCCTGTCTGCAGGCCTCCACGCTGCTCTGTCTTAAACAACCTTATTCCACCTGGCTCTCAGACTCATCCACACGACAGCTTTCAGATTCGACAGCTCTGACTGAACCTGCCTTTCTGCACGCAAAGCTCATTCCCCTTCACAATTCTTCCATGGTCCTTCCACGGTCCCAGAGTCCTGTGCGTATCTTTATCCTGTCACCCCGGAACTTCTTGCTTAATGCCTGTGGCATGCCAATCTCCCCCGACTAAAGTATGGGCTCCTCAAAGCCATAAACAGTTTTTCATGCCTGAGACACGGCAAGTCCTCAATATAAGTTTATTAAATGAATGAATTAAATAATGGAAGTTAAAGACAGCATAACATACCAGATTTTGTTAGACTATTAGGAGGCTCTGCTTCTTCTAACCGAACATCTGAAAACGAAGCTTCTGAAGGTGATAACTTCTTCTGTTCATCTTTTAAACTCTGAGCAATTTGCTATATAAAGAAATCAGAGAACATTAAAAGTAGTTTTGAGCTGTGTCTAGCAATACGAACACAATGTTTCTATAAAGTAAAAAATATATATCCTAATTCATGAATAAATGGACTACTTAAGAGAACCATGCCAAAACAGCACATAGAAATGAAGAGTTAAACTGGCAGTGTCTCTATTTTCATAAAAGCAAACACAGACTTTCCTGAACCACTAATTTCAGAACCATTACAAGGTATGTGCTAAAGAGTCAAATATACAAGGTTCAGATTAGAAGCTTAATTTTCAACTTTATATTTAGAAACAAAATACTCAGATTTAAGACTGGATACATTGTGGATGTCAGACATGCTTGTATCAAGTGTTAGCTAACTCACACCATGGTTTTCTCTTTATGTGAGAACAGCTACAGTTTGGTCTTTTTTTAAACAGATTTTTAAAAATTATCTTATGGACTGGAAACTATCTGGCTCTTCTTCACTGCTTAAAAAATATCATCAAATATACACATCACTAACTACTAAGGGGGCAGTGAAAATCCTACCAAGTTACACTGGTTATACAGGCAGAAATACACAGAAATGAAGGCCTGAAAGACATTCAGCTACTGACAAAAAAGAAATGGCCAGATAACTATTCAGGAGACAGGCTCCAAATCAATCAGGCCTGTCCTTTCATTCTGCATGCACAAATCAGAAAATACAGCTAATCCCCAAAGGGCACAGAGATGTCACAGCCAGACCACGCTATACCCTCGACCCTCACCAAAAGAAAACAAGTAGATTCACTGAAAGCGGTATCCAAGAGGTTTAAACCAAGAGGTCTACACAAGAAAAGACTCAAGACACTGGCCATGTGATGACGGAATAAACGTATCAAATCTACCACTAAATTAAACTGGGAGGGGGTACACGTGTGTGCTAAGCCGCTTCAGTCATGTCAAGCTCTTTGTGACCCCATGGACTGTAGCCCACCAGGCTCCTCTGTCCATGGGATTCTCCATGCAAGAATACTGGAGTGGATTGCTACGTGCTCTTCCAGGGGGTCTTGCCGACCCAGGGATCGAACCCACATCGCTTACATCTCCTGTATTGGCAGGAGGGTTCTTTACCACTAGTGCCACCTGGGAAGTCCAAGGTGGGGACATGGGGAGTACATAGTAAACTTAATCACCTGACATCCTATCAGACAGAATTATTAAAACAGGTACTCTATCTAGAAAACCAAAACTGATATTCACAAGGAGACAAGGGAAGAAAGGGAGGAAGGAGAAAGCGAGCACAAGTCCCTGCATCAGGCTTAGAAGCAGACCCACTAACACCAGTCTGCCCAAGAAGCTGGCACTGCTGAAGGTCCCCACCAAGAAGGCACAGGCTGCTCCTTCACCAGGTAGACACCTTCCTGAGGTTATGAGCCCCAGCAGAGGTCATCTCCGTGGTGCCCTCCTCTGTGCTCTGACCTGTGCCGGTGACCCCATGGGCAGGAGGGACATGCTGCCTAGAGCTTTGGGCTGTGCCTCCAGCTTTACTGTGGGCCTGGCCCGTGAGGGGGTGACCAGCAGGTCCAAGGTGCACTGACTGGCTGACTTCCCAGGGTGCTGAGAGCTCAGCACAGGCCAAGGCCCAGGGTTGCCGTCACTAACTTCCCGGAACAGCTGGTGACACCACCAACTCCCCCACCCCGCCCCTTCCCATGTCCTGTCTCCACTGCTGTAACCTGCAGCAGTATACTTGACTTTGTCATTCCAAAAAATGAATCAATAAAAATAAGAAGCTCCAAGTTCTAATTCTGTTTTAGCACTAATACCCTAGGCATTATTTAAACTCTGTCCAGCACTCAAAGGAAATGAAAATACATTTGTAACTGAAAGATTAGTGAGATGTATCTAAGTCTTCAGACCACAAACTGGAGACGAGTACTGTGTAGTTTGGAGAAGGCAATGGCACCCCACTCCAGTACTCTTGCCTGGAAAATCCCATGGACAGAAGAGCCTGGTAGGCTGCAGTTCATGGGGTTGCTAATAGTCGGACACAACTGAGTGACTTCACTTTGACTTTTCACTTTCATGCATTGGAGAAGGAAATGGCAACCCACTCCAGTGTCCTTGCCTGGAGAATCCCAGGAACGAGGGAGCCTGCTGGGCTGCCGTCTATGGGGTCGCACAGAGTCGGACACCACTGAAGCGACTTAGCAGCAGCAGCAGCAGCAACTGTGTAGTTTTGAGTAGACACATTTTTACTAACAGACCATGACACATGGTTATGTGACCATCCACTCTGGTG
Source organism: Bos indicus x Bos taurus (assembly GCF_003369695.1). Classification (NCBI taxonomy): domain Eukaryota; kingdom Metazoa; phylum Chordata; class Mammalia; order Artiodactyla; family Bovidae; genus Bos; species Bos indicus x Bos taurus. The sequence continues at coordinate 15,420,253 of NC_040087.1, read as the reverse complement.
GCTCATATGTTACTAATCCTCTTCTATGTCACTTACAAACAACAGGCAGATCTAAAGGCACAAGGTGAGAAATACGGTCAGGCTGAGCAGGTCTCGGCCAGCAAGCTTGCTTCCTTGCCTTCCTGCTTTTATCTACTTTGCTTGATTGTGCATCACTCTGGACACGGGCTCCTCATCCTCTAGGAGGGTCAGAAGCTCCCGTCGCTGCATCCAGTGGGGTAGCTAACCTGGAATCACCTTCAAGGCCACAGTCAACACAGAGGTCTGACCCGAGGAGGGTCTGGAAACAGGCCTGGCTGGCAGCTGCAGAGAGTCTCATTGTCACAGGAGGGCCAGGGTGAAAAGCTAGGAAGTTCGGTACAAAACTGCTACAGGACACCTGGGAGCAGTGTGCAGACCCTGCGGAGCACGAGCTGCCCAAAGCTGGTGGAAGAGTTCAGGGACCTGACCAACCGGGCTGGGCTTAGGAGCCAACTGTGGAAACTTCTTAAAGAGAAGGGAACACCAGAGCACCTGACCTGCCTCCTGAGAAATCTGTATGCAGGTCAAGAAGCAACAGTTAGAATCAGACATGGAACAGACTGGTTCCAAATAGGGAAAGGAGTACATCAAAGTTGTATATTGTCATGTTGCTTATTTAAACTTATATGCAGAGTACATCATGTGAAATGCTGGCCTGGATGAAATCAAGATTGCCAGGAGAAATATCAATAACCTCAAATATGCAGATGACACGACCCTTATGGCAGAAAGCGAAGAAGAACTAACGAGCCTCTTAATGAAAGTGAAAGAGAAAAGTAAAAAAGTTGGCTTAAAACTCAACATGCAGAAAACCAAGTTCATGGCATCCAGTCCCATCACTTCACGGCAAATAGAGGGGGAAACAATGGAAACAGTGACAGACTATTTTGGGGGGCTCCAAAATCACTGCAGAGATGACTTCAGCCATGAAATTAAAAGACACTTGCTCCTTGAAAGAAAAGCTATGACAAACCTACACAGCATATTAAAAAGCAGAGACATTACCAACAAAGGTCCATCTAGTCAAAGTTATGGTTTTTCCAGTAGTCATGTATGGATGTGAGAGTTGGACTACAAAGAAAGCTGAGCGCCGAGGAAGATGCTTTTGAACTGCGGTGTTGAAGAAGACTCTTGAGAGTCCCTTGGACTGCAAGGAGTTCCAACCAGTCCATCCTAAAGGAAATCAGTCCTGAATATTCATTGGAAGGACTGATGCTGAAGCTGAAGCTTCTATACTTTGGCCACCTGATGGGAAGAACTGACTCATTGGAAAAGACCCTGATGCTGGGAAAGACTGAAGGCAAGAGAAGGGGATGACAGGATGAGATGGTTGGACGGCATCACCGACTCAATGGACATGAGTTTGGGTAAGCTCCGGGAGTTGGTGACTGACAGGGAAGCCTGGTGTGCTGCAGTCCATGGAGTCGCAAAGAGCTGGACACAACTGAGTGAATGAACTGATGCCACTTACAAACAAAAAAGAAAACACAAATTCAACTTAAAAACAGAATGCATAATGGAAAAGAAGAGATAACTGAACAGAATGTTTCTAAATACAACTTAAAGGAAGGACCAAAAAAAGAACACTCTAACAAATCATTTCTGTTCAGTTTTGTTAAAATGTTATTTCCTAAGATTTCACATCAAGTTTCCCTTGATTTTGCATCCTGAATGAGAATTAAAAAAAAATATCCTATCTTCACCACATTTGGTATAAAATATCCAAATGTGTGGGGGTGGGTAAAAGATCCAACAAGAAGACCCACCTCCATCATAACTAACTTATCAGGATACGCTAGATCTCCAGGAGCTGGTTTGTAGCCCGTGATGTCCGTCTGAATGTAGATGTGGGTCCGGTAGACAAGCCGCTCCTGTACATCTTCTAGCATCTGCTTTACGCCAGCTGCAAATGCCCCCAGCTGTTCAGCTGATTTAAAAACAAAAGTGCAATCACCCATTCCTTTAGATTTAGAAAATACTTTCTTTAAACAAGCAAAAACATTACAAAATTGTCTACAACAGGAAAAACCAGTCTTGCTTCAGGGAGTGGTTATATTCTATTTTGAAATAACTGTCTTTCAATTTCCTCAGATTTAAAGTTGGGAAATAAATTTGCCCTTAGATCTTCTTCCTGAGACTCTCTGAAATAACTTCTATTATTAATATGAATAATAAAATCTTAGTTTTAAAGTGCTCTGTGACTTTTAAAAGGTATCTCATATAGCTTCATACCAATCCTGAGAGATGGCTAAAGCAACTTGTTAACTGAGTTAATCCCCATTTTACATATAAATTGAGTTCCACAGATACTAAATGACTTGCTAACATTCTTACAAGGAAAAATGAATAAAAAAATAAAATGAGGGAATTTCTCAGAGGCTCAGTGGTTAGGATTCTGCACTCTCCTACCAAGGGTCCAGGTTCAATCCCTAGTCAGGCGTGTGTGCTCAGTCGTGTCCTAATCTTTGTGACCCCAGAGCGGACTGTAGCCTGCCAGGCTCCTCTGTCCATGGATTTTCCAGGCAGGAATACTGGAGTGGGTTGCCATTTCCTTCTCCAGGGGGTCTTCCTGATCCAGGGTCTGCTGCACTGCAGGAAGATCCTTTACCATTGAGCCACCTGGGAAGCCCCAACAGTGAACTAGAAATGCCCAAACAAAACTAATGGTTGGTTCTCTCTGGATTTCAGATGCCAGAAAGAACAGTAACTGCAATTATTTTATTACTAATTTTATACAGACTTTAAAATTCTTTCCCCATTATTATTTTAGTCACAGGATAAAGTGGTTCAAAAAGAGACAAGGCATCAACCTAAGTTTTAAATATATTAAATTTGTATAGGGATGTGGGGGGGTGGGGAATGGATAATCTTTTTCAAATTCACTGAGTCACAGATACAATTTAAAACCACCTTTCGGGACACTTCCTTGGTGGTCCAGTGGCCAAGACTCTGTGCTCCCAATGCAGGGGGCCTGAGCTTGATCCCTGGTCAGGGAACTAGATCCCACACCCCACAAAGATGACCCAGTGCAACCAAATTAGTATTTTTTTAAAATAATCTTTGAAATGATGATTTCTACTTATCATTTACCATTATTCTGTACATGATCTTCAAGCACCTCATTTTTAAGAATCCCACAAAGTTCCGAGAGAGTTTCTAAGTGAATAACATGAATGATCAATGGCCTGAAGACATCATACAACGACACACACAGTTTCTCCAAAAGTTCACTAAAATGAAAGAATGAAACATGGTTACCAGTAGTAATCCTTTCAGTATTTTCTAATAGTTTAAAAGTCACCCTTAATTACTTCCAGCCAATAAAAATAATGAAAATGTACTGGAAAATAATATGCGGGAACATTAAATAATGAGAAGTGAAAGGCTGAAAATAATTCTCTCAACTGTTTTTGGTAGAATCAATAAAAAAGCTCAGAATAAGCAATTCTCACAGTCAACAAATTAGCTGGCCCCAGCTGAAAGTCAATTTATTATAATTTTTACTTACATTAGCAATAATCTTGTGCATGTCTTTTCAAAAACAATATATTTCAGTAGACTTAATTTTCCTACACCATAAATAATCTACACTATAAAATAATTTGATTATTTTTTAATTTTCCTACACTATAAAATAACCTACACCACTATGAATCAAATGGTGACATTTTCCCCAGGAAAGACTGGTTCAAAACTCTTGAATACATACAGATTTAGATAAACAAAACTCAAAGTATTCTGGACATGCGCCTAGTATTTTGATAATTTTAAACATTTGAAAAGAAAAAAGTGAGGCTGTCTATAGTCTTTACATTGTCAACCATACTCTTCTATATGTAGTCTTTCACCAAAACCATGAGATGTGTTTGTTTCTTCCCCATTATGAGAGTCATAATCTTGGGATTCTTATGAGTCAAAATTGCCAATATGAAGAACCCAGAAGTGACTAACAGTGGGTTTGAAAGACACTTTGAGAAAAATAAGAAAAAGGATTTTAAATAGTATCTACATTTTTAAGTATCTCTCATGAGTTAGAATCATACAATTTTTTTAACTAGAAAGAATTATTATACTTAGTGGAGATAAACGGCTCCATATACCAAAATAGCTGCCTATACAGGATTCTTACTCTTGTAACTTACTGTTTCCATAATTATAAAAATATGAAAGCATATTGGCCTTTAAGCTGCAAATTTATTTCAAAGTAAATAGCCACTGTCTCACCCAACAATACTCTGTTCATATATCCACAAAAATTAAAACATGCCTTAGAGTACTACTATAATATGATAAGCCATTAGCAAATTAAATCTTAAAAACAAGAATTGGAGTCCATGTACCACATACTCTAATTTTGACGTTGGTTTTGTGAAAAATTCATTGTAAAGCTGGTGCTCATCCTGGCACACATGAACCATAAAGGCACAGCCACTGCGAATCTGTGGGAAACAAGCACACACCACCTCTAATTAAAGGCGCATGACGACTCCAGCCAGCACTCATGAAGTAAAGCAAACATTTTATTTACAAAGAGACTATGCATATATAATTCATAAAAGAACTTCCTAAATAACAGAAAACGGTTTTCGGCATAATGGGGATATGGATGACTTTTATTTTCTTACGTTTTCTAAACTTTTGACAATGAAAAGTACTCTTCCAGTTCAAAGGGGGGTATGTAAAAAAAGAATCTATATGTACTTTCCTACAGTCTGAATTAAAATCACACTAAATAAAAAAGCACTTCTGCAGCAAAAGCTAAGATTAAACTGTCTACGTAAATCCACCAACTCTGAAACTTCATCTTTCAAAAAATAATACTTATTTGTAAATCATCACATGCTCAAAAAATAGATCAAAATTAGAATATTTTGCCCAAATGAATGCTAATTACTAAGTGAGATTTGTCAAAACTGAAAGATTCTGTCACTTTGTTGATGGGGGGACCAAAACTTATTTACCCACGTGCAGTCTCTAGGGTGTCAGAACAGCTTCAGAGAAGGTTTAACATGAAACCACAACAAGCAGAAACTCACCAAGGCGCAGTGGTCTCTGTTATTCTGGCTGGTCAACTCTGTTACAGTGCAAGTAATACTGGGGCCCAAAAGGAGTTCCCGCTGATCCAGGTAACACTGGTGGATGTCAGTTAGCAGTTGTTGGTATCTGATGAAAAGCAAATGAGACTGGAGCATAAACTTCTGATTCCAGGTATATACGTTAAATCTGATCTTAAATCCCAAAATAGGGTGCCAAGCCCCCAAGGTTATATATGGTTACTGATCACTTGCCCACATTAAAAACTAGAAATGTTTATGTATATAAAGAAAAAGCAAACAAACCACAATGATCTAATAAAACCTTTATCTTTTAAAGAAAGATTCATCTTCCAGGAGTAGTGGTCCTAGATCTACCTCAATGAGAAGAAAATCCAGGTATATGGGAAAAAGATGCTTTGTAAACTCATGAAGTCAGGTCTATGACCTTGCTCCCCAAATTGAGCTGTGTGCCACAAGAAAAGGCTGGTATAGCACACAGGTAATTGCTAAGAAAACATCAAGGACACAGCAAACGGAAAAACAGCACTTCAAGGAAGGTAATTTGGAAACTGAAGAACCTGTGGGTACTCACTCAGGTATTTTTTCAGATCGTTGTTCTATCTGTTCAATGAGAGTCTGTGGAATAAAGAAAAGCTCACTAACTTCATCTGTCTTAGTTATACTTTTAATTACTTTCTGATTGTAACAGTAAAGAAGCTCATGTTAGAAAATCTGGGAATACAAAAAAGCTGAAACATAAAAATCACCTAAAACGCAAAAATTAAAAAAAAAAAATCACAGTATTTTAGAATATTTTCTTTCAGTGTTTGTATGTACACAGTTATTTTCCTTTTTGAACAACACTGGAATTATACTATATATTCAGCTTTACAATCTGCTTTTGAAAAACTAATATTTTAAAACACTTTCCTTTTATTAAATAACTTCCGTTATCAGATGAAAATGTTTGAAAAGCCTTAGCCTACTGCCTGGCACTTAGTAAACAGTCAGTGAGTCATCATTATAAATACTATTTAAAACATTACTTTACATGACTATTTGATATCCTGCTGAGTAGATGCACTCTAAGTCAGACATTCTTCTATTGCTACTCATCAAGGTTGTTTTCTAAGAATATCAGCCCAGTGGTTAAGAGCTCCGGGTCTTGAAGTGAAACTAGAGGGTTTAAGTGCTGACTCCCAGTGGCTGTCTGAGTCCAGAGAACAAGCCCACGACACTGAGATTCCATTTCTGACCTTGGAAAGCTGATACAATAATAATACCTAAGTCCCAGCTGGGGACTCCCAGCACTGGGTCAGAAAAGATAAATATTTTTAGAGACTTTTGTTCCATTCTGCTAAAATGTTTTTGAGGAAGAAATTAAGTATTAATACATTCCATCAGCAGTATCACCTGTCTCACCAAATTCTGAAAAACATTGACTATTGCACCTTACTTTGTCAACTTCTAACAGACCAAAAATACCACTTACTACTGAGCCCTCATGCCTACACCATTTTTCCTAATCAAAACTGTATCACTGTTAATTGACTAACAAGCAACCAACCTGCTGCTGCTGCTGCTGCCGCCAAGTCGCTTCAGTCGTGTCCGACTCTGTGCGACCCCATAGATGGCAGCCCACCAGGCTCCCCCGTCCCTGGATTCTCCAGGCAAGAACACTGGAGTGGGTTGCCATTTCCTTCTCCAATGCATGAAAGTGAAAAGTCAAAGTGAAGTCGCTCAGTTGTGTCCGATTCTTAGCGACCTCATGGACTGCAGCCTACCAGGCTCCTCCGTCCATGGGATTTTCCAGGCAAGAGTACTGGAGTGGGGTGCCACTGCCTTCTCCGGCAACCAACCTGGCACAATCTAAACCTCAAACTATCAACTAGCTGCTGTATCTTCTCTAAACAAGACCAAGTTCCTGCTTTGAAAAACAAAAACTCCTTTCCACTTACTTTCAAGATGGATACAAGGAAGAGAGTGGGGTCAAAGTCAGCTAAAGCAGACCACTCTTTCTAGAAACTTCACAACAATAAAAAAAAAGATACACATCCCAGCTCCAGTCGGCTGTATCTGGGATGACACTGGTTTAAAATATTGTACTGGTTCTCTGCTTTTCCTGAACTAGCATGACATGGAACACCCTTCCTGAGATGGTCTCTGCCACCATTCTCACTTATCATCACACTCGACTAAAGTCTGTGTTCTAGCATCAACAAATTACATGAGGTTCTCCCCAAAGACATGTCTTTTATGCTTCTAGTACCTTCCCTGTACCTGTTGCTCTCTCTGTAAAAAACAACCTTATCAATCCCCCCAAGTCTTCTCTAAATTCAAGCTTTTTAAGCTCAAATATCAGCTTCATCTGGAAACCTTCCTTGAGCATCACAGAAGAGCTAGGTGTTTCCTGCTCTGTGGGCTTAAAGCCCCTCAACATATACTGCTGTAATGTGGAAGGACAAAGCCTACCATTCATTCATGCTCATTTTTCTGGTATAAGCAATGGACCTAACATACATTAGCGTTTCCAAAGGGCTGGCTAAATAAATTTCATAGCAGTATCTTTTTTATGTCAATAGACTTACTCTGACTTTGGGGGCAGCAGCTCGAAATTTCACATAAAATAGTGTAAAGGCATTGTCTGCATTAGGTACAGATGAAGGATCCTAAAGACACAAGGCGGAAGACAGAGAAGGCAGGTAATTAGCAAACAAAAAATTATTCAGAAAATATAACACAAACCATGTCATATGACTCCTGCTTGGCCTATATACCAACCAAAAGCTTACAGAGAGAAAGACTAAATATTGTTATTGCTACATATAAAATAATTGTGTGGAGCTGCATCTCTCTCCTTTTCATAATTAAAATTTATCCTATGCGTCAAGAATTTTGGCGGTAAAAAAGACTGAATTCAGATTCACAGTCATTTACGGACTGTAGAACATTGGTCAAATTATTTAACCTCTCTGAGATACAGGGCATCCATTAAATGGAGACAAAACATATGCACAAATGTTTTACAGAGCTCAGATATAAAGCACTAACACATAGTAAGTACCATAGTTTTCAAAATTAAAAATTTTGCAAAATAGAAAAATCATACAATCTGTTCTGTAAGCTAAGAGCAATGTGAATGATGAAATGCAATACAAAAATCAGTAGCTCTGAACTGAAAGCTCAAGAAAATATTCCATATTTTTATAAAGTAAGCTTAAAAAATAAAATGTATTACCTTTAAGGTTTTATTTTTTTTAGGAAAGAAATGTGCTCAATGACCATCCTATCTAGCTCCACTCTTATTTTCTAACCTAACACTCAGCTAATTTTCCACCTAGCATCTACCACAATCTTTAATTGATTAATTTATTCCTTTACTGATTATTTATCCTGAATATAAGCTCCACAAGGGCAGGGACCTTGTTATCTCCTTTCACTACTGTACAGTTCCCAGTCCAATGCCAAGCATTTAGGAGGCATTCAATAATAAAGTTCCTAAATAGAGAAAATTAAATAATCCATCATTTATAAAGAAAAATATTTAAATCACCCATCATTTATAATTCCACCACTCAGAACCACTTTTATCGTTTTGATGTATTTCCTAGTATTTTCTTTAAAAAGAAAAAGTTTAAGTGAGAAATAGTCTGAATCTTTTTTATTATTTATCATATAGTACTGAATTATTTCTCACACTCTTATGTATTCTTTGAAAATAAAACTGTGACAGACAAATATATATGGCCATTTTTCTTATTATAAATGAAGTTGCAACGTATATTCTTATTTAACAATAGGTTAAAAAACAGAGCTCAGTCAGTTCAGTTCAGTCGCTCAGTCATGTATGACTCTTGGCAACCCCATGGACTGCAGCACGCCAGGCCTCCCTGTCCTTCACCAACTCCTGAAGCCTGCTCAAACTCATGTTCATGAAGTCAGTGATGCCATCCAACTATCTCATCCTCCGTTGTCCCCTTCTCTTCCTGCCTTCAGGCAGCATCAGGGTCTTTTGCAATGAGTCAGTTTTTCCCATCAGGTAGCCAAAGTACTGGAGTTTCAGCTTCAGCATCAGTCCTTCCAATGAATATTCAGGACTGATTTCCTTTAGGATTGACCAGTCTGATCTTCTGTAGTCCAAGGGACTCTCAAGAGTCTTCTCCAACACCACAGTTCAAAAGCATCAATTCTTCGGTGCTCAGCTTTCTTCACAGTCCAACTCTCACATCCATACATGACTACTGGACAGACCATAGCTTTGACTAGACGGACCTTTGCTGGCAAACTAAAGTCCCTGCTTTTTAATATGCTGTCTAGGTTGGTCAAGTGTCTTAATTTCAAGGCTGCAGTCACCATCTACAGTGACTGTGGAGCCCCAAAAAATAAAGTCTGTCACTATTTCCACTGCTTCCCCACCTATTTGCCATGAAGTGATGGGACCGGATGCCATGATCTTAGTTTTCTGAATGTTGAGCTTTAAGCCAACTTTTTCACTCTCCTCTTTCACTTTCATCAAGAGGCTCTTTAGTTCTTCTTCACTTTCTGCCATAAGAGTGGTTTCTTTTGCATATCTGAGGTTACTGATATTTCTCCCAGCAATCTTGATCCCAGCTTGTGCTTATCCAGCCCAGCATTTCTCATGATGTACTCTGCATATAAGTTAAATAAGCAGGGTGACAATATACAGCCTTGACATACTCCTTTCCTGATTTGGAACCAGTCTGTTGTTCCATGTCCAATTCTGTTGCTTCTTGACCTGCATACAGATGTCTCAAGAGGCAGGTCAGGTGGTCTGGTATTCCCATCTCTTTCAGAATTTTCCACAGTTTGTTGTGATCCACACAGTCAAAGGTTTGGTATAGTCAATAAAGCAGAAGTAGATGTTTTCCTGGAACTCTCTTGCTTTTTCAATGATTCAACAGATGTTGGCACTTTGATCTCTGGTTCCTCTGCCTTTCCTAAATCCAGCTTGAACATCTGGAAGTTCACAGTTCACGTACTGTTGAAGCCTGGCTTGAAGAATTTTGAGCATTACTTTACTAGCGTATACAATGAGTGCAATTGTGCAGTAGTTTGAGCATTCTTTGGCATTGCCTTTCTTTGGGATTGGAATGAAGACTGACCTTTTCCAGTCCTGTGGCCACTGCTGAGTTTTCCAAATTTGCTGGCATATTGAGTGCAGCACTTTCACAGCATCATCTTTTAGGATTTGAAATAGCTCACCTGAAATTCCATCACCTCCACTAGCTTTATTCATAGCGATGCTTCCTAAGGCCCACTTGACTTTGCACTCCAGGTTAATCACCATTGTGATTATCTGGGTCATGAAGATCTTTTCTGTATAGTTCTTCTATGTATTCAGACTAAGGTTATGGAAAATAAACGAATCAAACCCCCCCCCCCCACCTCACCAGTTAACTCACCCTTTTTAATAACTGATTTGTGAGGTTCTGTAGTGTGTTCACAGTGTATGTCTTCATGAGGTGCAAAGCTTTAGAAAGACACTGCTTAAACTTCAGTAAATATACAGGATAATCTTTAAAATTCGGCTGTAAAGGAAATGGAAAGATTTATAAATATGAAAGAAACATTAACAAAGCAAACATTTAATGAAAACCAACCTTTATGCAAAGCTATACAGAAAGTTCAAAGGCAGGTCTTATGTAGGTCATACACTCCTTGAAGACAAATACTATGACTGTCTTGGTCATAGCCAAATTCCCTATGCCTGACATAAAGCAGGGCTCAATAAATATTAGCCATTTTTAGCAAAATATATTTTCAGTACCGCACAGACCTCAAGGCTAATATGTGAGGCCCAACTAGGAAAAGGATTGGAGTTGGGTGAAATAAATAAAGTTATAAATCCTCAGTGGACAGAAAGAAATGGTGATTACATCAAAGGGCTTGTCCTTTCATTTCCCCTGCCAAGTAATAATTTTTGTTTTCAATGAAGTACCTAGCAAAATAGGAAGTCAACAATCTAAACAAATCACTAGCCCTCTTAGATGGGATAAAGCTGTGTCAGCCAGACCCTTTTTCTACTTCAGGGGCTTCCAGAGCAGCTGAAAGTACAACACTTTTTTACATCACTACTGAAAGTGAGTAAGAATTTACCACAATTTTTCTTCAAGTATATTACAGATATGTATTTTCCCTTAGGAAGAAATAATTATTGCATAAGAAGTGATGTAAGAGAGATGTCAAGATTTCTTTAAAACATACAGAAATACCATGACTTACATGAGATGATATGTACGTTATACAATCATCTAACTTGGCCAGCATAGGTATAAATCCTTCACTATTCACAGACAACGTGGGAGAATTCAATTTCTTTAAGGGAAAAAAAAATTTTACATTTTAAGAGTCAAAAAATAGCCTCAAATGCAGCCCATGTGTAACAATACAATAGAGGACAAATTAAAAATTATATGGATTGAATTCAGTTTATTCCTAATGAGCTTTAATGGAGCTCTTCATGAATTAGCAAACATTTTATCCTCCATTGTACAGTTACATTAAAGTAATACATCAAGAACCTAGATTTTTCATTTTCTAGTACTTTAAAACATAAATTTTCACATTTCAAAGAGTGGTGATTTTCTCAAAGTTAAAACATTATGTTTAGCAGTCACACCATGAAAGTAAAATGTAAGTAAACATATACAAGTAATATGAGTATAAATAGAGATAACATTATATAAACATGATATTTAATAATGTAATAAACAATATATATTAAAATATATAAAGCTATATAATATATATAAAATATAAAATCAATTATTTCTAATCTTGATATACAAATAGTTTGTCAATGTATTCCACTGTTAACTGGCTACCGTTTTTACTTCTCTCTCAAAGAACTTTAATAATTAAGATTACTTTTAATAATTTTAATAACATGATGTATATGCAGTTATTATAATTAATTTATGAGCCAGAGCACAGAAAAATATAATTTACACAGCAGTCCTTATTGTGACGATCTCTTTGGGATACAAGAATGCTTTAAGAGGGCTATACTTTCCCTCAAACTAAACATGAGATTAGTTTAAGAAATGCTTTAATTAATATTATAGAAACACAACCACAGAAACATTTAAAATGGAATATTTCTTCTTATAAACATCACAGCTTGCAAATAAGATACTATTAAGAGTTAACCAAAAAAGAGATTTTAATAACTATAATACAATATAAAAAGAACTATTATTTAAATCATATGTGGAAAAAATCTGAACTGGTAATGGTATGTCTATCAGCCACAAATAGGAATACCTTAACAACAAGCAAACGGTTAAGTTAAAAATATCACTCAAGCCAATTTATAAGTTTAAAGATTATACTCAGGAGGGGAAAATAGATAAAAAAACAATGCTTACTGTGTTAATAGTTTCCAATTCATTAAAATAGGAAAGTTTTTGTTGAATGTTTTCAGCCAGATCAACAAGTTCCGACTTGCAGTTTTTTAAAAGAGAAAAATCAATTACTACAAGAATATAAGAATCAACACTCCAGTTTCAAAATTACATTGAAGAGGTTTATATCAGTCATACAGGTTTATATTAGATATATATAGTCTCACAATAATGCCCAAAGATTTCTGCAATAATGGGCTAAAATAAGCAATGATTCTTACAGTAAATTATATAAGACCTTTTTACAAAATAACAAAGCATTGCCTTTTAAAAATCATACAAAACACACAGAGAAATCTGAGATAAATATAGGAACTTAAATATTCTATCTTTAAGTCATAAGTTTAAGTGCGATCTAGATCTGTCCATCATTCCATAAACCCCACCATTACTACACTCTTGCTTGAAGTGTCAACAGGGAATTCCCGGGTGGTCCAGTGGTTAGGACTCAGTGCTTTCACTGCCAAGGCTGGGGTTCAATCCCTGGTCAGGGAACATCTTGCAAGCCACACAGCGTGGCCAAAAATAAAGTGTCAATAATAAAAAGCAGAGAGAGCAAACAAATATATCCTCTTTACTCTGAAACTGTACTGAGACCTAACAGCTCAAAACATACGAGAGCTTGCCAGGGCCCCTGCTCCCACAAGCTTAAAAGCAGGCTGTCAAAGTAACCATTTGTATGCTTACAAATGCAAATCTCTTACAGAGCAGTGTTCAAAATTAAGGAAATCAGAATTAAATTATATTCATCTATTTAAAAATATTAAATACAGTCACTGACATTCTCTCTTCTTCCAAATTACCTGCTCTTTCAGGAGCTGTTCACAGGCTTCATGTAGGGTTCCTGTCTTATTGGACACAAAAAGATACTGTTTCTGCAATGATTCCAGATGCTGAAGAGCACTGTTTACATCATTCAATATAGCATCACACTGCTCCTGAAACCCAGACAAGTAATCCCTCATCTGTCTAGAAAACAGAACCAAAAGGGGATTGGCAATAATATTTTCCCCCAATAAGCATAGACAATAAACAACAAAATCTTGTTTTTCCCCCAAATGCTTGCCTTTCAGAAGGAAAGTCTGACCTAGTCACAAACATTTACTAATTCAGAAATGTAGCAAAAACTATGTCACAAACTGTTTCAATGCTTAAGGAGGAAAATGACTGAAACTATGAGCAACAAAAGGCATCAGCCTTGCAGCCATAAACTGGCTTTTCACATGCAGGCCAATAAATCATGGGCTCAGCTCTCAAAGACTGGGACACCAAAGTCATCAAGCAGGTCCATCCCTCAGGTCAAGTCTGCCTTTGAGGGACTAAGCCACGGGAAGAATTCTGGCCTTGGAAGATGTGAGTCCAAGTCCCAGCTCTGCCCAAGTCTCCATAACATTATGCAAGGATTCAATATTTCCAGGCCCGAGTTCAGTTATTTGTAAAATGGGGATAATGCTGCTATGAAGACTAAATGGAATCATACATAAAAGAGCCTAATACAGTGCCTAGCAACAGTCGTCACTTAACGTTAAATGAATGCTAATGTTCAACTCAGAGCTGGCAAATCAGCTAGAGATCATAAGTCACTTCCTCCATGCCGCCAATACACACAAACAACATAGCACCCGCGCAGCCCAGCGGCCACCCCAGTCTCCTGGGTCTCTCCCTCTAAAGAAAAGACAGCAGGGTTCCTGACAACTCCCACTCCATTTCAAGTTATCTAAAAATCAGTGTCTCCCTCCTAACCTGCTAACTGACTTTTCTTTTAATCATGCAACTCCCGCTACCAGTTGTAATGACCTACATCTTCTCTACCTACCCTTAAAGAACATGTGACTGTTCAAGTTTTCTTTGTACCTTAATTTTATCTAAAGACACAGATTAGAAACACTTCAGATGATCTAAAAATCAGGATAGCCAACAAATGAGAGCCACATACCTATATTTAGTTCCTTCGTCCTGATCCATCTGAGTTTGTAGCTTTGCAAACCATGAGAAAAACTGGAAAAATAGAGTATTATGTTGTCAATAAAACTACAACAAAATAAAGAGTGGCTACATGCTAAACAGCAAGTCAGAAGGGCAGACACTAAGTCGTATTGTTTGGGGCTCAGACATTAAAAGTTTTAAGCCAGGTGATGATAATTTATTGCATGGTCAGTGTGTATATGCTAGGGAAAGCAAAGTATCTTAAAAACACTGGCCATGTTCAGAGTCAAATAATAAAGAGTATTAACAAGACAATATGTGTTAACAGGAATAAATATTTCTTCCCAAGAGGTTATTGCCTACCTGCTAATTTGCCTAATATGAGTAGGTAACATAAGGCTTTGGTTAAATATTAATATTGTTATCTAATAATAATTGTGAGAATATAAGCTCAGAAATAATATAAAGCAGTGGTTTAAAAACATAGCTTTTGCATCAACTAAACCTGGATTTGAATTCTAGGCCCACCATCAAGTTGTATACTTAAAATGAGTACATTTTCATTATATGTAAATTATAACTCAATATATTAGATTTTTTTAATTTAAAGAGAGATATGCAAGTGCAAATTTAATCCAGATTTTTTTCTCAAATACTCCAAATAAATTCACAGACATGGTGCAAGATGATCTTCTATAGTTCTCAGGTGGGATCTGAAGTCAAAGGTATGCTTTATTCTCCTAAGATATTACACTTGCCAAGTACCTTGGCTTTCGTTCACTGAACCCTGATGATAAGAGATGGAGGTGACTTTCAGATCCAAGTTGGCCCAACTCAAGAGCGAGAGCTTTTCACCACTCTGCAGCACTGCCTTTCCCGACTAAGTGTGTGTGCACCTCAGCACGTTCGCTCCACGTTTCACCTGGTAACCGCCTCAGCTTTGGTTTTTTTTTTTAAACTGAAGTTATAGTTGATTTAAATTTATAGTTGGGAACAAGTAAAAATAAGCAAAAAAACAACAGATTACGTATGTTAAATTACTGAAAAATAACCATAAGCTTCCATCTAAAGAGAATACTGAGGTTTTTAAGAAAGAAATTACCTAGCAACAAGTGGGGGCAGGTCTGTGTATGTCCATGTGAGCACACACGCATGCTGGGGTGGGAGGGCACACATTAATACAGACACACACTGGGAGGAGGTCAAAAAGGCATAAAATATCAAAACCTTAATAAATATAATAAAACTCTATCAACTTGGAATATCGTATTTTTATCTGTACTGCAAATACAAATGGGCAACAGGTTCACTTAAGACACTTAAGAAATAGCCATCACTAACACAAAAATCACAAAATCAAGACTGTTCTAGAAAGAGATACTGCTTTGGGAAAGATCCCTGGTGTTTTCCTTACTTGCTGTATATAATACATCCTTCTCCCACACACACACACACACACAAAAATTCTAGAAAGATTTTAACTACAATTTTAAAAGATCAAAAGTTTTAATTAGGGCCTTTATTAGCCCTCTCTTGAAACATTTAAAACACTAAATATTCTTAGAAGAAAAAGCTGCCATTCACCTGCTGTGCAGTTTCGATTCTTTCTTCTTCCATTTCTAAGGACGTGAATCCCTTCAAGAGAATGTCTTCTGTAGATTCGGGCACCACTGAAGTCTGTGCAATGGGCAGTGACTGGGAGGGTAAACTGCATAAATCTTCAATAGGGAGCTTGAAAAAAGAGAGCCACAAAGAGATTCAAATAAATTGAAAATTCTCTGAACTTAACTCAAGACTGGTAGTCCATCTCAGTATGTCTGAAAGAGAAGAAATGTTTTCCATTAAATCATCTAAGGTTAGTAAGTGCCATATAATACTAACACTTATAGTTAGGGTCTCTCTATGGTGACATAGCCATAAAGAATCTGCCTCCCAACACAGGAAACACAAAAGATGTGTGTTCAGTCTCTGGGTTGGGAAGATCCTCTGCAGGAGGAAATGGCAACCCACTCCAGAATTCTTGCCTGGAAAATTCCATGGACAGAGGACCCTGGCAGGCTACAGTCCTTGGGGTCGCCAAGAGCCAGACACGACTGAGCAACTGAGCACACACACACACATATTAAACGCTAGTCTCAAAATGTCAACAGGATACCAATATCCCACTAGTAAAGTTTTAGGCTTACCTTTTGAAAACTGGTGGTGAATCTGTACTAATTTGCACACATTCTCCTACTGGAGCCTCTGGTGAACTAGCACCAAAGGCAAAGCCTGTGTGCTAACGAAAGCAGCAGGCCCTCTCAGGCATCAGCACGGAAGACTAACCTCCTTAACCCAACCAGCAGAAGACAAAGCACACCCAGAAATCAAGGGCCACAGCTGCACCTCCTGCCACTACCTCCACACAGCTGACAGGCTTCACCCACATCTTCCGGCTGACCGATTCTGAAATTACAACTGAAGAGAAAGAATTTCAGAGTGTCCCATCCGAGTCCTGAGCGCCTCACTTTGATGCCATCAGACCCAGAATACTGTCTAGTTCTCCATTACTAAAGATAGTCTGGGTGTTCATTTACCTAGAGTCACAAAGGCAGGCTGTTTTTAGACCTAAAAGGGCCGGGGGGAGAAGGGGGCGGAGTGTGATTGCTGGGGAAGGTAAAAAAGCCCCAACTGTTTCTTTTCAACCCCAGTTTTCAGCCCTTAGGGCATGACACCTGAAGTCTAGCAATAAAAGACCTTAATCCAAGGTTTTAGGAAATTGCTTCCTATTTCTCTAGATACAGAAATTTCATCTGAAGGCAGTATTTTCTTTTCAAAGCTAAAATAAAATAAGGGAGATACAAAATGCACCATCATTAATTTAGAAATATGACCCTTTAAATGTAGGGGATTTTGTACCCGGGTTCACGTGGAGCTGTCCTCTCAGCCATGGTAAATAAAGCACTTTATAGCACAGCCTGCCTTGAACCCTGCTCCTGCTCCCTATTTTTCCAGCCATGCAGCTTTTGGGAGCCTAGGTCCCCCACCAGGGATCGAACACACATCCTCAGCTGTGAAAGCACAAAGTCCTAATAACTGGACCACCAGGGAATTCCCTGCTCCTGCTCACTTATGAGATGTGTTACAGTGGGCAAGTTAGTTAATATCTAAGTATTTCTAAGTTAATGACGGACTTCCACAGACCACCAGGTGGCACAGTGGTCAAGAAATCCACCTGCTAATGCAGAACTGGACATGGAACAACAGACTGGTTCCAAATAGGAAAAGGAGTATGTCACGGTTGTATATTGTCACCCTGCTTATTTAACTTACATGCAGAGTACATCATGAGAAACACGGCTGGAGGAAGCACAAGCTGGAATCAAGATTGCCAGAATTATCAATAACCTCAGATATGCAGATGACACCACCCTTATGGCAGAAAGAGAAGAACTAAAGAGCCTCTTGATGAAAGTCAGAGGAAAGTGAAAAAGTTGGCTTAAAGCTCAACATTCAGAAAACTAAGATCATGGCATTCAGTCCCATCACTTCATGGCAGATAGATGGGGAAACAGTGGCTGACTTTATTTTTCTGGACTCCAAAATCACTGCAGATGGTGACCATAGCCATGAAATTAAAGACGCTTACTCCTTGGAAGGAAAGTTATGGCCAACCTAGACAGCATATTAAAAAGCAGAGACATTACTTTGCCAACAAAGGTCCGTCTAGTCAAGGTTATGGTTTTTTCAGTGGTCATGTACGGATGTGAGAGTTGGACTATAAAGAAAGCTGACCACCGAAGAATTGATGCTTTTGAACTGTGGTGTTGGAGAAGACTCTTGAGTCTGTTGGACTGCAAGGAGAGCCAACCAGTCCATCCCAAAGGAGATCAGTCCTGGGTGTTCATTGGAAGGACTGATGCTGAAGCTGAAACTCCAATACTTTGGCCACCTGATGTGAAGAGCTGACTCATTGGAAAAGACCCTGATGCTGGGAAAGACTGAGGACAGGAGAATGGGATGACAGAGGATGAGATGGTTGGATGGCATCACCGACTCAATGGACATGGGTTTAGGTGTACTCTGGGAGTTGGTGATGGACAGGGACGCCTGGTGTGCTGCGGTTCATGGGGTTGCAAAGAGTTGGACACGACTGAGCAACTAAACTGAACTGAACTGAATGAAGGAGGTGCAGGAGACACACATTCGATTCCTGGGTCGGAAAGATCCCCTAGAGAACGAAATGGCAACCTACTCCAGCATTCTTGCCTGGCAAATTCCATGGACAAATTCCTGGTGGCTACAGTCCTTGCCAAGAGTCAGACACAACTGAGCATTTTTCATTCATTCAATATAGAAATTAAATTATCTGTATGGGACCACTGCAAAAACAAGAAAACACAAGTGTGAGAAAGCAGACTTCTTAGATCCCTGGGAAGCTGCACAGAGAAAAAAAAAAAAGTTCAGGAAGGAGACTGATCCTCAATCTCCCCACAAATGAGTCTGACTCAAGAGCCAGGAGGGTCTTGGATGTATGTAAATATGTATTAAGGGCATCACCTGTTCATATAAACTCATGCTGAATGGCGACACAATCTCTGCATATAAAAGGACTAAGAACTAAGTTTCTGGAATCTGGTGAGACTCCACCTTGAGTTTAAAGTGTGGCCAGCAGCTGTCTGCTGCCATGAGCGGTTCTGAGGACAGAGGGAGCTAAGAGCGCCTGTTCACGCTCTGTGCAGCCGCTCCAGTCACCACAACTGCTGCCTCCCTGGAGCGGCTGCACAGAGTGTGAGCCGGCAGTCCACGCACGGGGCACGAGGCCCGCCAGACGGCGAACCAAGCGATCGGAGCTGCTGCTATTATCACATTATTATTATCAACACCGCTACTGATGAGCACAAACAGAGTAAACAAACATTAATTTGTATTGAAGTACAGTTGATTTACAATGCTATGTTAGCTTCTGATGTACAGCAAAGTGGTTCAGCTATATACAAACACAAATTTTTCTTTAGATTCTTTCCTGCTACAGGCTATTACAAGGTACTGAATACAGTTCTCTGTGCTATACAGAGAACCTTGTTGTTCATCTATTTTATATACACTAGTAAATACCTGTTAATCCCAAACTCCTTAGTTATCCCCCCACTTCCGCCTTTGGTGACCAGTTTGTTTTCTACGTTTGTGAATTTGTTTTGTAAGTAAGTATCGGTATCATTTTTTAGACTCCACATGCCACATCTGTTTTTGTCTGACTCACCTGACTTAGTATGATAATCTCTACTTCATCCATGTCGCTGCAAATGGCATTAGTTCATTCTTTTTTGTGGCTACACACTAGTCCATTGTATATATGCCACATCTCTTTAGTTCATTCATCTGCTGACGGACATTTAAGTTGCTCCTGTGTCTTGGCTATTAAGTAGTGGTGCTATGAATACTGGAGTGCATGTATCTTTTCAAATTAAGAGTTTTCTGCTGATGTATACCCAGGAGTGGGATTGCTGGATCATATGGTAGTTCTATTTTTAGTCTTTTAAGAAACCCCCATACTGTCGTCCACAGTGGTTGCACCAATTTGCATTCCCGTCAACAGTGCAAAAGGGTTCCCTTTACGGAGTAAGTACGTTTATATATCAGAATTGAACTGCTTCTTGGAAACAGAATAGTCTGTAAATGACCTTTATCAGTTATTTATGAACAGATCATGACAACATTCAAACACATAATTTTCTCAGCAGTTTATACGTTATCTAAGAAGCTCAGACTGGTAAAGTGTCTGCCTGCAATGCAGGAGACCTGGGTTTGATCCCTGGGTTGGGAAGATCCCCTGGAGAAGGAAATGGCAATCCACTCCAGTACTCTTGCCTGGAGAATTCCATGGACAGAGGAGCCTGGCGGCTATAGTCCATGGGGTTGCAAAGAGTCAGACACGACTGAGCAACAAACACACACACAAGAAGGTAAAGGGAGGGAGATGTGGATCAGGCACAGATTTGGAAAAAAAAAAAAAAAAGCAGAAAGCAAGAAAGCACATGGAGGCTAGGCTGAAATAAAAAGGCTAGACAGAGTGCAGCTGCACTCTTATAGTAAGAAAAACACAATCTACGAACTATATTCCACCAGAGAGCTGAGGTCCCAGTGCCATCAAGCAGCTAAAAATCTAGAAAAAGAAGGGCACCTCCAGGCACACCAACAGCTGAGGGTTGAGGGGGGACGTTAAGAAAACACAAAATTCAAAATGATAGGAAACATCTTCTTCCCATGGACCTGTTCCCCAGCCACCCAGTTCCCTCCCCAGGAGCTACTAATGTTAACTAGTTTCTCATGAAGCTTTTCTAAGACAGTTTATGCATATCAAAGGAAGTTTTAAAACCTTTCTTTTTAAAAAAGTTTTACTTTTTTTTTAAAAAAAGTTTTACCTTTTTTTAAAAACCCAAATAGCAGTATAATATATACATCTTTGCCTTTTTCATTTGATATGCAGCATTTTCAACAGAGTGTAAGAAAAAGATGGAATTTATTTTCTTACTTCAAATTCACAACTCTTTTCATTAAATTATAACAAGGGCATTATTTTACAAGTCCAGCAGTTTAGAATGATTACCTGAAAATCAAGTTGCCCCCTCTTCCCTTCTCTGCCCTTTCAATTCTTCTCCGAGGTACATAACGCTTATAATTTGAGAAATATTTCTAAGGAATTTGAGGGTAAAATGGAGAACTTTTAAAAGCAGAAGGAACCAAAGAGATTATCTGTAATTTGTATCAACTTTCTTTTATAAAAATTATTCATATTTTTATTCCAGATCACCAGAAGAGTTAAAAAGTTCACTGTTTTCAGTATTTTTGTTGGTTATTCCATAACTCGAAAACACAGATTAACAGAACTGTGTTTGAATTCATCAATTTAAGGTCTTATCTACTGACTCCCATGGTGTAAAGTGAACGTAATACCCTTAATATTTCCTTCTATACTTACTCTCAAATTCTGTTACCTATATACCATCCCTTTTATAGACTGTCACAATTTGTATTGTCAGGTAATTAAGTCTTAGATGCAGATTTACTGAAACCACTTTTTCTGGGTGTGCCACGCCCTAACACTGTCGTGTCAAAAGGACCTGGGGGCGTCATACACGTGTGCTCTGGCTGCCACTGTGAACAAGAATGCATCCTCTAATATACTTTAGAAAATAAAATCATATGAAAACTCTATCTACTTGAGAAGGTACTACACAGTTACTCCAAATATAATCTGTAATCTGGACGTTGTGAGTAAATGAGATAATCCGAATCATGAAGGAGCATTCTACTCGATCACTTCATGCACAAATGACTACTTTCCAACCACAAGAACTTTTAAATATCAGAAGCAGAAGGCGGCTTCCTGTCCTGTTGCCTCGTTCTAATACAAAACCATTTTCTCTCAAACCAAACAAGCTAGAAGCCGCATTGCAACCACTTCTAAGAAGTTTTTAGAATCACAAAACAAGTTGCTTTCCAAGAGGTTATGAGGGACTTTGCTGGTGGTCCCTTGGCTAAGACTCCTGACTCCCAGCAGAGGGAACCAGGGGTCAACCCCTGGTCAAGGAGTTAGATCCCACGTGCCACAGCTAAGACCTGGTGCAGCCAAAGAAACAATGAACAAATGTGTTTTTAGAAAAGTTCTCAAAAGATGTCCTCGTTAGATACATCTGCCCAGCTGTCTTTTCTCCTCAAAGCACCTGGAACAGAAGGGGAAATCAAGAAGGGTGTGCTGGCGTCACCCACTCTCCTGTTCTGGCTGCTCTTTCACTCCTGGAGAGCAGACGACTGGACACCTCTGGTCCGCGTGCACCGTCCCAGTGTCCGGATGGAGAAGACATCCACCACCAGAGAGGAACGAGCCCCGAGGAGAGCTACTGTATGTGAACGGGGACACTGACATATCAAATACTAATTACAAATTATCAAGCCTTGCCTGACCAGCTGAGCGGGGCCAGGAAAAAATAAGCAAATATGCCTTTCTCTCCAAACTTTTCTTGCACAGTTTTGGGTTAGAGAAAATCACTTTTGTAATCAATGTAATGAATTTATTCCCTAAATGAAACCTGACATTATCAACTCTGCTTGGAGCAAATCATTGAAGAGGTACAGATGGAGACTCAGAACCTTCCTCAAGGCACCTAACTCCTTCTTTTCTAACCTCTGGTCTGAGTGACACCTACATCAGCTCAAGATCATAAGATCCTAGCCTGTTCTTTCAAGGTACAAATCATTTGGGGAGAAAAGCACATATATAATACAATACTGACAGGTAGTTCGCTGTATGCACATACATGATTTAATTCTCACATACCCTGAGAGGCACATATCATCCCCATTTTATAAAGAAGAAAACAGTTTCAGAGAAGTATCAATCTAAGGTCACAAAACCTTTAAGAAAACACCTCTAACAGTCAATTACAGGTAACTTATAGGGTAAATCATCTCAGCATTTTATCCAGAATGACTAAACTCGGCAGAAAGAAAAAGGCTCTCATGACTAAAAAATATGCTCTAGCTACAAGAAACCAGTCTACCTAACACTCTACCACAAATTTTCTTATTTAACACCAACTTAAAAAGTGTAACTCCTTTCCAAGAAAAGACTAGTTCACTTTCATAGAAAAGAAAGTTATTAACAGCTTTATGATATTTATTGAAAGTTAGCTGGTCTCTTCGGAGAAGGCAATGGCAACCCACTCCAGTACTCTTGCCTGGAAAATCCTATGGATGGAGGAGCCTGGTAGGCTATAGTCCATGAGGTCGCTAAGAGTTGGACACGACTGAAGCGACTTAGCAGCAGCAGCTGGTCTTTTACTAGTCAACTAACTTGCTCAGTTCCTGCTGTTCAGGAAACAATTTATATTCTGAAAATTGGAAAATGCTACAGAAAATCCTTTACAGATACCCTGGTTGGACAAAATAAAAACTGAGGCATTCTTTCTCACTGCCAATGTTAAAAGAGTGACAACAGGGTTAACAAATTCAATTTCAGTAGTCCCTGGCGGTTCAGTGGTAAAGAATATACCTGGTTCAATCCCTGGGTCAGGAAGATCCCCTGGAGGAGGAGATGGCAGCCCACTCCAGTGTTCTTGCCTGGAGAATCCCATGGACAGAGGAGCCTGGCGGGCTACAGTCACGGGGTCCCCAAGAGTCAGATGAGACTGAGCACACACAGGCACATCTAAGTCTCCCGTCCGACACATGAAGGGAAAAGAGGGCTGCTGAAAGCAGACGAGCAATGAGAAATCCCCCTCACAGGTTTCAGGATGGGTAAATGACAGGGTGGTATCTGATTCTCACAGGAAGCCAACACTGAGACTGCACACAGCAGAAGACCCTCACTGAACCTTTGATCTTGTCAGACTCTACCTACCCAGGACTTTACATTGCCTTTTCCTCCAGCTAGATTACTTTTCTTGTCTTTACAACGCTGACTTCTTGTTTTCCAACATGAGTTCTCTACTTAGTTTCAGATAAGATGGAAGGCATCTCACCTGAAAGGGCATACATACCTCTTTCCTTGGTGTCATACCATCCTGTTTTATTTCCTCTATATCCTGGACCACCCCTTGAACTTACCTTCTTCGCTCTTTTTTCACATATTCATAATCACCATAATTCTGTAAGCTCTATGAGGCAGGGATCTTGTCTTTCTTATCTTTCAGTCCTCAATTCCTGGCCCTCAGTTAGGCACATAATATATGTTAAATGACTGCCTACTAACAGTAGGCATTATATTGCAAGAATATCACATAACAGGATGAAAATGAAGAGATTCCATTTACTTCTCTCCAACCCCTCTCCCTCATGCTTAATGGGAATAATAGTTTGTGACCCAAGACAACAGAAACAAGTTGGGTCACTTTTCTTATGGAACACAGTTTGCCAAAGGTACTGGGATGTCCAAGCATACTGCTTTGGTAACAGGCCAGATCCAATTATAAACAGACTGAAATATTTACAGAGCAAACTTCTATTCCCCGAGCATAATAGGCTTTGATGGCAACGCCAAAGCAAATTTCTACCTGCTTCTTTATTTATTTCAAACCCACTTTCAGCACAGACTTATACAGGTGGACAGAAAAACCCAAGAAAGAACACCTGTATTTTACTGCAAAGCATGAGACAGTTTAAGTGAGAATTTTCAAACCAAAGTTCTTACCCTCTAAAAGCTTAAATCGCTAAACTCCACCTGCCTTTGGACACCAACGTGTGAAAACAAGGCTTCCAACATCAAAAGTAACTATGGGTGCAAATAAAATGACCTTCTGAACCTGGCCCCCAAAGCCAGAAAAAGTTTGTCAAACGTCTGACAACTCATGAAAGGTACTTCTTGCTATTATAATTAATTGAACTGAATCACACAGGAAGTAAAATGCATAGGACCCCAAACTGGTAGTTAGAATGAGAAACGTGGACACTAAAACCGAAAACCAGCATTATCTAAGAATGTACTGACCTAGCTTCCAAAGAAAAACATTTTTATTGCTCTGCTGTAAGTCAAATATAAACACGACCTGCACTTGATTCGAGAGCTCAACAGATCAACGTGCGATGAATGAAAACTGTCACCCCGGACTAACTCTGGTCTTCCCCAGGCGTCCCTAGGGAAAAAGGAAGCCGGGTTATTCATTAAGGTGGCAAACAAACACCAACAGGAGGCAGTCCTGAAAGCGAAGCACTTCGGGTTCGCCGCGCTCTCCTTCCGGGAGAGGGTGGGCGGCAGGACTCGGGCTCGGTGACCCCAGGGACACCCGGGGCAAAGCTCCCGGCCAACCGGCCCGCGCCGCGGGGCAGCGCCGGCGGTCCCGGGCAGCGAGAGGCCTGACAGCCCTGGAAGGGGAGCGGCCTCGCCCACTGGAGCCGTCCCCGCGCCCGGGAAGGGGGGCAGAGACCCCGGGCGGGGGTCTGCAGGGCGGGCGTCGGCGGACGCGCCCACGGAGCTGACCCAGCCCGGCTCCCGCCGTCGCCTCACCTCGGCCGGCACGGGCAGGGCCTCGGCAGCCGCCTTCAGCGCCAGCACCGAGTCCGTCTGCCGGTCGGTCAGCGGCGCCGTCGTGTCCGCTCTCCCATCCCACAGAGCCAGCTTCTCCCGAGCGTCCCGCTCCGCCGCTGCCTCTGGCAGAGACAGCAGCAGAGCCGCCTCCGCCATCGCCGCCTCCCCAGTGGCCCTCAGCAGCAGCGGGGAGGTGGGGACCCCGAGAGAGACACAGGGAGGCCCGGGCCACTTCCGGGAGCGCTGAGGCTTCCAGCGCGGCACCGGCGGCGGGGCGGGGCGAGCCAGACCACCCTGACTCCGGAAGCGATTCCTTCCCCTGCGTGGGCAGGACTGAGTCCAGGACCGACGTGGCTTTCGACGGGGTACAAGTATTTCCGGTTGGGATGTAGACCGACAGAACGAAGGCTGTAGGCCCTAACGGAAATAGACTTGCCCCTACAGGAAGTCCCTATCTCAACATCAATAACTTTATTGTTACGTGTCGTTATTGACAACTGTGTTCCGTGACCCTGCCGGCAGGGGCCTTACTGAGCTCCAGGATCTGCTACCTCTCTCAGCTCACAGCACCTTAAACTGTGGATTATGATTTCCGTGTTGGCGTGTTGAGTTACCACAACTTTTCCACATTAAAAATTCCGCTGTTAGAAACCTAATTTATGAAAACATAAAAACTCAAAGGCTTAGGTATATCAGACATCATGCACGCTAAGTCGCTTCAGTCGTGTCCGACTCTTTGCAACTCCATGGACTGTAGCCTGCCAGGCTCCTCTGTCCATGGGGATTCTTCAGGCAAGAATACTGGAGTGGGTTGCCGGGTCCTCCTCCAAAATCAGACATCATGCTGCTACTGCTGCTGCTAAGTCGCTTCAGTCGTGTCTGACTCTGTGTGACCCCATAGACGGCAGCCTCTCAGGCTCCTGGGATTCTCCAGGCCAAGAATACTGGAGTGGGTTGCCATTTCCTTCTCCAATGCGTGAAAGTGAAGTCGCTCAGTCATATGCGACTCTTAGCGTCCACATGGACTGCAGCCTACCAGGCTCCTCCGTCCATGGGATTTTCCGGGCAAGAGTACTGGAGTGGGTTGCCATTGCCTTCTCCGATCAGACATCATTCAGTTCAGTTCAGTTCAGTTCAGTCGCTCAGTCGTGTCCAACTCTTTGCGACCCCATGAATCGCAGCACACCAGGCCTCCCTGTCCAACACCAACTCCCGGAGTTCACTCAAACTCAAGTCCATCGAGTCCGTGATGGTATCCAGCCATCTCATCCTCTGTCGTCCCCTTCTCCTCTTGCCCCCAATCCCTCCCAGCATCAGAGTCTTTTCCAATGAGTCAGCTCTTCTCATGAGGTGGCCAAAGTATTGGAGTTTCAGCTTTAGCATCATTCCTTCCAAAGAAATCCCAGGGCTGATCTCCTTCAGAATGGACTGGTTGGATCTCCTTGCAGTGCAAGGGACTCTCAAGAGTCTTCTCCAACACCACAGTTCAAAAGCATCAATTCTTTGGCACTCAGCTCTCTTCACAGTCCAACTCTCACATCCATACATGACCACAGGAAAAACCATAGCCTTGACTAGACGAACCTTTGTTGGCAAAGTAATGTCTCTGCTTTTGAATATGCTATCTAGATTGGTCATAACTTTCCTTCCAAGGAGTAAGCGTCTTTTAATTTCATGGCTGCAATCACCACCTGCTGTGATTTTGGAGCCCAAAAAATAAAGTCTGACACTGTTTCCACTGTTTCTCCATCTATTTCCCATGAAGTGATGGGACCAAATGCCATGATCTTCGTTTTCTGAATGTTGAGCTTTCAGCCAACTTTTTCACTCTCCTCTTTTAACTCACCAAGAGGCTTTTTAGTTCCTCTTCACTTTCTGCCATAAGGGTGGTGTCATCTCCATATCGGACATCATAAATAGTATCAAATAACCACTCAAATGTCCAGCATTGAAGAACTGGATCAATAATTCACGACACAGATGTGTAATTGGAAAGCTGTTCTGCCATTTATTTTCAGCAACAAAATAAATGATAGTATTTGACCGTAACCTATAGAATAAAATAAATACCTATGAGTTCACACTGATATAAATAAATAGGGGAGAAAAGACTCCACTTTACTAAAGAATTCAACAAATAAACGTAGAAAGACCGAGGGGAAAAATCATTAAGGATATCACAGCAATAATTAAAAAGCAGGGAAAAATCTAAGGATGCTAAAATTAGTGGGTCAAAGTTTGAGGAGATATAGAAATTTGCATAGTATCAAAGGATGTCTCAAAGATATTTATTCATGGGGGGAGGTAAGGCTGGCTGTAAAAACTACAGTGGAGAAACCTGGAAGACAGCCCCTTAACCAAGTGATCAAGGTCAACGTCATCACCATGAAACTCCTAATGTGATAGATGAAGAAGGACATAGTATCACTTTTGTGATATTCTTGCTGGAAATGCAAAACCACATTCTCATTATGAGAAAACATCAAACAAACTCAAATTGACAGACATCCTACAAAACTGCTCATCAGTAGTCTTCAAAAGTGTCAAAATCAAAACACAACAAAAAAAAGTCAAAGTCATAAATGAGAAGGAAGACTGAGGAATTGTTACATTTAGGGGATGAGAGAGACTTGACAAGTAGATGCAATGTGGGAGCCTGTATTGGATCTTGGGACAAAAGGGGAAAACTATAGAAAAAAATAAGCCCTATGGTTTAGATAACAGTAGTGTACCAAAGTAATTTCCCAGCTTTGATTGTTATACATAATGTGGTTATGTAAGATGGTAACACAAGGTGAAGCTGGATGAAGGGCACATCTGAACTCTGTAGCACTTTTGCAGTTTTCTAAAGTGTAAAATGGCATCACCGACACAATGGACATGGGTTTGGGTGGACTCCGGGAGTTGGTGGTGAACAGGGAGGCCTGGCATGCTGCGGTTCATGGGGTCATAAAGAGTCGGACATGACTGAGCGACTGAACTGAATTGAAAATTATATCATCGTCAAGAGTTAAAACTTGCCTGGTGGTCTAGCAGTTAAGATTCCACACTTAGCACATCCTACATGCCACAGCTAAAACCCACTGCAGCCAAATAAATATATAAATATTTTAAAGAGTTAAAATTCTTGTGCTATAACAAATGTGTATCTCTTTGGAGAAATGATAAAACTGAGGATGAAATAGTGTATCATACTGTTGACCAAAGGAAACACTCCCCAAATATTCACAGATGGTTAGAATTATTAATAATTACTTTCTTTTCCTTTTTTTTTTCCAGTGAGTTTTACATCTAAGTTAAGGGGTTTTTTGTTTGTTTAATTAGTATACCTAAAACACACTTCCTCCTTTTCAGGCCTGACTGATTACAAAAATATCAGAAATGAAGTTTATCCTGTTGAGCTTTGCGATGATAATTCTTCACCAAGTATTATCCTTCAGAGGCCAAATCCTCCTTCAGAGGCATCTTCTCTCACAAATGTGTTTATATTGCAGATTTTCCTAAACCCATAATCATGCTTTGTTATTGTGGTTGTTGTTTAGTCACTAAGTTGTGACCGACTCTGCGACCCAGTGGACTGTAGCCCACCAGGCTCCTCTGTCCATGGGATTCTCCAGGCAAGAATACCGGAGTGGGTTGCAATTTCCTTCTCCAAGGGACGTTCCCAACCCAAGGATCAAACCCGAGCCCCCTGCAGGTAGATTCTTTACCGCTGAGCCACCAGGGAAGCCCCATAATCATGCTGCTGCTGCTGCCAAGTCGCTTCAGTCATGTCCAACTCTGTGCGACCCCATAGATGGCAGTCCACCAGGCTCCCCCGTCCCTGGGATTCTCCAGGCAAGAATACTGGAGTGGGTTGCCATTTCCTTCTCCAATGCATGAAAGTGAAAAGTGAAAGGGAAGTCGCTCAGTCATGTCCAACTCTTTGCGACCGCGTGGACTGCAGCCTACCAGGCTCCTGCGTCCATGGGATTTTCCAGGCAAGAGTACTAGAGTGGGGTGCCATTGCCTTCTCCGGAACAATGCACTAGTTGCTCAAAACTCAGTGGAGAGTGTGGAATATAATATGCTGAATTCTGCTTCATACTGTAGTGTTCTTTTCTGTATGAGCAAATACTATCTAGTGGCCCCCCCACCTCCAGAAAAAGTACAAATTTCCTATAATGGATCCACTTTTATACTCTATATCACAAGTCAAATTTCTTCCTATTTCCTACTGCTGATTAGCCTATTCCCAGATGCACTAGATGCCATGACAAGCTTTGCTACCGTAATTTTTTTTTTTGGGGGGGTGGCGCCCTCACCTCACAGCTTGCAGGATCACAGTTGCCCAACCAGGGACTGAACCCAAGTCATAATGGTGAAAGCTCCAAATCCTAGCCACTAGACCACCAGGGAACTCTCTCTACTGTAATTTTTAACAATATATTTATTTGATTCAAGTATTGATAAGTGTTCCCATAAAATCACTCAAATTGATAAACACTCATATCCCATATATGTATATATATGCATGTATGTATAACGCACACATATGTATTCACATGGAGAAGGAAATGGCAGCCTCTAGTATTCTTGCCTGGGAAATCTCATTGACAAAGGACCCTGGCAGGCTACAGTTCATGGGGTTGTAAACAGTCAGACGCGACTGAGCACACACAGATGCACACACGATGTATTCACACAATGTGTGTGCATGAAAAAGAGAAATGAGAAGACAGGGCTGCAAAGGCTACCTTGGTGTCGGAAAAGACTCTTGAAAGTCCCTTGGACTGCAAGGAGATCCAACCAGTCCATCCTAAAGGAAATCAGTCCTGAATATTCACTGGAAGGACCGATGCTGAAGCTGAAGCTCCAATGCTTTGGCCACCTGATGTGAGGAGCTGGCTCATTAGGAAAGATCCTGATGCTAAGAAAGATTTAAGGCAGGAAGAGAAGGAGACAACAGAGGATGAGATGGTTGGATGGTAAACTGACTCAATGGACGTGAGTTTGAGCAAGTTCCAGGAGTTGGTGATGGAGAGGGAAGCCTGGCATGCTGCAGTCCATGGGGTCGCAAAGAGTCAGACATGACTCAACGACTGAACTGAACTGATCTTGGGAAAATGACAAAGATGAGATCACAGGAGTCTCATCCCCAAGTGACCAAGGTCCCATACCGTCGTAGATGACATTTTCATTTATAAAGTTATTCAAATTTCCCTTTTGACCTCTTGATCGAAACCCTGTAAGGCAGGTTTTTCTCCCATTTAAATGTAAATAAATGAAACACAGGATGATGAGGTGAGACCTCAAAGATATTTGGGAAGTTGAAGGAAAAGGCCACTTTTATACACTCTTTTCTAGAGGGAAACTTGCCAACACCTATCAAAGCACAGGCCAGAGAAATGGAAAGAGAAGATAGCCCTTTGATCCAGCAATTTTATGAGAAATCTATCCTGAGAAATTTTTACATATTAAACACAAAAAAGTACATACATAGGATAATTTTGTGGGAAAAAAACGGACACAGCTTAAATATTTTTCAACAGAGGGAATGGTTTAGTTCCTATTACCTATTGCTACCTAACAAACCCCAAAATCATGCCCCACATGAACCACTGCTTCATTATCTTTCATAATCTTGCAGGTCAGGAATTTCTAGAAGGCATATCAGAAAAGACTCCTCTCTGTTCACCATGTCCGGAGCCACAGGGTCTCTCCATTAGGCCACTCATATGTGAAGACCTCAGAGTATTTGGATGTGACTCAAGGCTTGAAGAGATTGTTCCAGCTTCTTCTGACCTTGCATCAGAAGTCACAGAAGGTCATTTCTGCTGCACTCTGCCAAGTGAGCCACTTTAGTCAGGCCAGATTCAAGGGGAGGGTCTGACCCCCTTCTTAATGGGAGTAGTTAAGAATGGGCAGTGTTTTTTGTTTTTTGCTTTGGTTGTGCTGCAGGATCTTACTTCCCTGACCAAGGATTGTGGAGTCCTAATCACTGGACCACCAGAGAAGTCCCTAATTAGTGTTCCATTGAGAACCCATAAAGTTCTACACACATGTGCAACTATTTGGGGACCTGCCATAAAGAAGCAGAGACGAGTTAGGTTGTGGGATATATATATTGCAGGGAATTCCCTGATGTTCACTGGCTAAGACTCCATGCTTCCACTGCAGGGGTCACGAGTTCAGTCCTTGGGGTTCCTACATGGCACAGTGTGGCCAAAATATATAAGGCAATGGTTTGAGGAGTCTTTTAGAAAAGTGTAGAGGAAAGGAAGTTTCCTGAAAGGGATTTGTGACTGTTTTCTGGAATTAAGAACGTGAGTATAAACACCACTGCTGCTATTGCTGCTAAGTTGCTTCAGTCATGTCAGACTCTGTGCGACCCCAGAGACGATAGCCCACCAGGCTCCCCCGTCCCTGGGATTCTCCAGGCAAGAACACTGGAGTGGGTTGCCATTGCCTTCTCTGAGCATAAACACCACAGCAGCCTGGAAATTGAGCAACAGCTGGGCCAACTGTAGAGGAAAGAAAGGAAAGCTAAAAGGACTTGGACCTCAGGGGATTGACCAAGAATTGGAAGCCACCTCCACTGGCCTCTGCTGGTATTAATTCCCCATGTGTTGCTCATTCAGCTTGTGACTCCCTGCCAGGGACCAGTAGGTTATGGTGGAAAACATGTAAATATGTCCTAGCAGTAAATCTAAAATAACCGAACCCTGACACAGGTCTAAAGTGGTTGTCCCCACCTCCAAAGTAGATCCCTTCCTTCTTCTCTCGGCTGGATGTGGGGAGAGGGGGTACTGGTCACCTTTGGAGGACTCTCCTGGGTGGAAATATGCTCTCCAGCCTTCTGTTTTAAAATAAACAGCCTGGTTGGTAAATGAGGGATGTTTTGTTTGTTTTTGATGATTAAAAACAAAACAATCAAAAAGCAAAAACACATCTCTTCTTTTTCAAATTAAATAACCTTCATGATTATGTCATGGCATAACAGGCAGATATCCACCTGAAATAACCTAGATCCTGCATTTTAAATTTTTCATCTGCAGATTTTTATCAAATGTGACTGGCATTTTGTTGAATTGAACTGTAAACTTGAAACAGGAGGAGAAAAAAATTTTTGCCACTTTTGCTTCACCTCTCCCAGCCCCAACTTCCTTACTGGGTTGTGAGCTTGCTAAAGAACAACTGTGGGTGAGCCTCCAGGGCCAGCCAGGGCTGCCCGTGGTTTCTGTGGTCTGGCTTCCCTTCCTTCCCCTCCTCCAAGTCTGCACGTGCACCTCCGGGTGGCCGCAGCAGGTGGGCGGGTGCCGGGGGGCTCCAGAGCCAGTGGCCGGCTCGCCCTAACACCGAGACAGCCATGCAGGGCCCACTCCTTTCTGGCCAGAATAGCGACTAGGACCCCACGTATCTGTACCAGGCTGCCTGGGGATACTCCCGTCCTTGCCACAGAAGCTGGATCCCAGGTGGCCACTGGAGAGCATCAGCATCCTGGCCTGGGGTCTCTTTGGAGGGTTTGTTTCATAAGCCTCTGGCTTGTGGTTCATCCAGTCCGCCATTTCGCATGATGTACTCTGCACATAAGTTAAATAAACAGAGTGACAATATACAGCCTTAATGTACTCCTTTCCCAATTTGGAACCAGCCTGTTGTTCCATGTTCGGTTCTGTTGCTTCTTGACCTCCTGAGAAATACAGATTTCTCAGGAGGCAGGTAAGGTGGTCCAGTATTCCCATCTCTTTAAGAATTTTCCAGTTTGTTGTGATCCACACAGCCAAAGGCTTTAGCATAGTCAATGAAGCAGATGTTTTTCTGGAATTCTCTAGCTTTTTCTATGATCCAACGGATGTTAGCAATTCACTCTGGTTCCTCTGCCTTTTCTAAATCTAGCTTGTACATACCATTTGCATATAAATCAATCCCTGTTCTTCTATAGCTTAATTAAAATAGCAAGGGAGGTGGGGTAGAAGCTGAAATCATGTGGCAATCCTAAAACAATCATGCTCTTGATTCATAAAAAAAAGTATACATATATGTATATGAAATGAAAACACATTAAAAACACTGATCAAAGGCTTTGGTTCAAGAAACACCACAAAGCAACTTCCCTGATGGTCCAGTGTCTTAGACTCCAACTTTCATAGCAGGGGGCATGGGTCCGATCCCTGATCACACAACTAAAATCCTGCTTGCCAGGCATCGTAGCAAAAAAAAGAAGAAAAAAAAAAATGCCACACATTATATCCTGCTGCTCTAAAGGCACAGATAATGGTGAATGTCCCTATTACGTACTATAAATGTCTGTAACTAAACATTCTAAAGCTGCATCTTTGCTTCTTAAGACTTTTCATCCGTTAATGTCTTAGAATAGGCCCCCGGAAATGGAAAACTGTCCATGGGACAAGAGTCACGGGTGTTCCAGATCAAGGATGGGAGGAGAACGCAGAGGAGATGGGAGATACAGATCCCAAATCCTCCTTCTGGTCTACCTCAAGGTCTCGCCTCGGTCAGCCCCACTCGGTGACTAAAATCTGACCACTGCCAAAGATCCCAGCCAATAATGTAACATTGCAAAAACAGCTGACGCTGTAGCATCAAGCTCCTCTCACCTGCTCCTTACTTTACCCAGTAGGTGAGCTTTAAGTGCCAAAACATTAAATCAGAGCATCGGTGAGGAGCATGGATTAAACATCAGGCTTCTCAGATTTATGCGTTCACTCCATGGCTTACAATGAAGTAACAAGATGAGATCATTTGAAAGAAAATATTCTTATGGCACCCGCCTGTCTGCAACTCCCTCTTGCATTTTTCAGAGCATGGTAATTTGAAACTGTTGAATTTCTTCCTACACGATCCTTAATTTATTATGAGAATCACTTCTCTTAGTGTTGGTTTTTATAGCTTCAACAAGTATTTGAAGATCTGTTTGCCTTTTCAAATTATTTCTTTGCTTACTCACTGTATCAGTTTCTTATTCACACATCAGTGATCTGTATAAATCACTTTAAATCTGGACAATTTACTTAAATAGTAAGTTAGGCTTTATTTCACAACAGAATTGCTTTCTTAGATCAGACATACGGTCCCCCAGCTTCCAATTTAGAATCAAGGCATATTTTGAATAAAGACATAACTACTTGCCAAGATTTTGACCTCAAAAAGCTATGAACTGCATGTTTACTAGCAATAAAATTTAAAGAAATGGAATAAAAAGCATTATTATATTATGGTGCTAAAAAATAACTTGATTTCCCAGCCTTGCTTCTTCAAGATTTCCCACCACTGCTCATATCCAGGTTTTCTAACAACCATGGTCAGTCTCTTTAACTTCATTCAAGTCTTTACATAAAGTCTGCTTCTTGATGGGAACTTGTCCAAATACAACCTTTTCATTCTATCCCCCAATCTTCTTAACCTTTCATATTTCCCATCTCCTTGTCTCAAGCTGTATACAGAGAAATTTCTTAAGATCTATTTTACAGTTTACTATTGCTCTCTTCAAAGAATTGTCTATTTTTTATCTTACACAAACTTTATTGCTCTTTAAAAATGAATCAATACAAGTATAGGCTTCAAACTCTCAGTATTGAACAAATTCCCTCTCATTGAATTAATTTTTTTAAACTAGCTAAAATTTTTTTTCTTTAATTAGGAACCTTGGGGGAAAGAAGTCACATCAGGATTTAAAGGCAAACTGCCTACCTATTTAAGTCCAATGATGTTCTTCAGTCATAAAGATTTCCAAAATATTGTAGTTTTCTAAAAATCTGGCTATATTTTTAATTTGCTTGGACATTTTTTGAGACTTCTTCCCTGTTTCACTCCTTTCGTTTCATTAATTTATATTTGTACGAATCATGCTTTTACATTTTCCTGAAAATCATCCTTCAACAAGGGGAAGTACAAGGTAGGCTGGATCTCACCCAGGATGCAGAAAAGACCTCCCTGGTTGAGAACGGAGGAGCACTCAGCCATTTGTAGTCATAACCAAATTGCTGGACCCTTTCCAGGCCTGATTCAAACTCCACAGTCTCTTCTATCACTCTTTTTAAAAAAGTATTTATTATTTTTGGCTATGCTGGGTCTTTCTTGCTTCAGCTGGGCTTTCTTTAGTTGCGGCAGGCAGGTTTCTCACTGCAACGGCTTCTTTAGTTGCAGAGCACAGGCTCTTGGCACAAGGGCTTCAGGAGCTGCAGCTTGCGGGCTCTAGAGCTCAGGCACAGGAGTTGTGGCACACAGGCTCAGTTGCCCCGTGGCACGTGGAATCTTCCCTGACCGGGGATCAAACCCGTGCCGCCTGCATTGGCAGGCAGATTCCTAACCACTGGACCAAGGAAGTCCTCTTTCATCACTCTTAGAGAAGAACTTCAGGTTGCTTCTTGCTTGAGTCTCTGTGAAGGGTCTCTGGTCACAATGAGATAAAGTGAGAAATTCGTAACTAAAGGAAAACTGAAAAACTCACAAAATTGTGGAAATTAAACAACACACTCTCAAACAAGGTATCAGTAAAGAAGTCACAAGGGAAATGAGAAATACTTAGAGACAAATGAAAGTAAAGCACAAATAAATGGAAATACATCCCATGTTCATGGCTTTTAAGTCTTAATATTATTAAAATATCAATACTACCCAAATAAATCTACAGGTTCAATGCAATCTTATCAAAATCCCAATGATGGTTTTTGCAAAACAGAAAAACCCATCCTAAAATTCATATGGAGCCTCAAAGAACCCAAATAAGCCAAAACAATCTCGAAAAAGAACAATAAAACTGCAGGATTCACATTTCCTGATTTCAAATCTGAATACAAACCCACAGTAATCAAAACTGTGGAACTGGCATAGATAGACCCATGAAGATACAGAAATATATCCTCACATATATATTGAAATGATTTTTGACAAAACTATTCAATGGAGAAAGGACAGTCTTTTCAATGGTAATGGGGAAACTGAGTATCCACACACACAGAAAGGAGGTTGGACCCTTATCTAACACCATACACAAAAATTATCTCCAAATAGACCAAGGACCTACATGTAAGACCATAAAGCAATAAAGCCCTTAGAAGCAAGCTGGACTTCATTAAGTTTTATAATGTTTAGCAAAAGGCACTATCAGAGAGTAAAAAGGCAACCCACAGAATGGGAGAAAAGATTTGCATATCATATATCTCGTAAGGGATTAATATCTAGAATCATATAGAGAACTGCCAAAACTCAACAAAAAGACCGAACAACCCAATTCAAACACAAGTAAAGAACTTGAATAGACATTTCTCCAAAGATATACAAATGGACAACAAGAACAGCAAAAAAAAGATACTCAACACCACTAATTATTGCTGTTGCTAAGTCGCTTTAGTCGTGTCCGACTCTGTGCGACCCCATAGGCGGCAGCCCACCAGGCTTCCCCGTCCCTGGGATTCTCCAGGCAAGAACACTGGAGTGGGTTGCCATTTCCTTCTCCAATGCATGAAAGTGAAAGTGAAAAGTGAAAGTGAAGTCACTCAGTCGTGTCCAACTTTCAGTGATCCCATGGACTGGCAGGTTCCTCCGTCCATGGAATTTTCCAGGCAAGAGTACTGGAGTGGGGTGCCATTGCCTTCTCCGCCACTAATTATTAGGGAAATGCAAATCAAAACTACAATGAGATAACACCTCACATCTGTTAGGATAGTTACCATTAAAAAAAAGAAAAGAAAACAAGAAGTGTTAGCAAGGATGTGGATCAAGTGGAACCCTTTGGCACTGTTGGTCAGAATGTCAAATAGTACAGCCCTTGTAGCAAACAGTATGGAGTTCTTAAAAAAATTAAAAATACAATTACCATATGATCCAGCAATTCCACTTCTGGGTATATAATCAAAAGGACTGAAAGCAGAGTCTCAGAGAGACATTACTACATTCATATTTATAGCAGTATGATTTATAATAGCTCAAACATGCAAACAGCCCAAGTGCTCATTGATGGATGAATGAATAAGCAAACCGTGGCATATGTGCATAACAAAACTATTGCTCAGCCTTTAAAAGGAGGAAAAATTGAAAAACATGGAAGACCTCCTAGAGACTGAAAATAGAACAGGGGTTCCCAGGTTTGGGAGGAAGAGAGAAAATGTGGACTTATTTAGTGGGTACAGAGTTCAGATGGGACAGTTATGGGGATGGATGATGGTGCACTTAATGCCACAGAACTATACACTCAAAAATGATTAAAATGGCAAGTTTTTAAATGCATATTTTACCGCAATTGAACTGAACACTAACAAATCTGTGTCATAAGAGAAACTGGGTAAATAAAGAGCTCAGTAAGAAAGAGCACACACAACGCTCTTACCCCAATTCTCAGACTCCTTGGCGACCTTAAGATAATGTTTATCACATAAAGGTCCCAGAAGTGATGAACAAACCTCCGCAGGTTGCTTCCATTTAACATGGCAAGTATTTTTGGTATGATCTACTCTGCAAATTTGGAGTAGAAAATGGCAAGCCACTCCAGTATTCATGCCTGGAAAATTCCATGGACAGAGGAGACTGGTGGGCTACAGTCCATGGGGTCGCAGAGTTGGACATGACTGAGCACACAGGCACGCAAACACTCTGCAAATTATTGTGGTAAAACAGCACCAAGTAGTAGAGCAAATTAAAATAGTGATGCAGGGGGACTTCCCTGGTCGTCCAGTGGCTGAGATCCCACACTCCCAATGCTGGGGCCAGATTCCATCCTTGGTCAGGGAACTAGATTCCACATGCCACAGTTAAGACAGGTGGCACTCATGGTAAAGAACCCCTCTGACAGTGCAGGAGACGCAAGAGATGGCATTGATCCCTGGGTTGGGAAGATCCTCTGCAGGAGAGCACAGCAACCCACTCCAGTATTCTTGCCTGGAGAATCCCTTGGACAGAGGAGCCTGGTGGGTTACGGTCCACAGAGTCGCAAAGAGTCGGACAGACTTAGCGATTAAGCATGCATTCATGCTGCTACTAAAGATCTTCCATGCCATAACTAAGGCCCGGTGCAGCCATATAAATAAAAAATCAAATAAGTATTTAAATAAAATAATGATGCAGGAATTCCCTGGTGGCCCAGTGGTTAGGATGCCACACTTCCATTGCAGGTGGCACGGGTCTGATCCCTGGTCCAGGAACTAAGATCCTGCGTGTCACACAGCCCTCTCTCCCCTGCACCAAAAAAGAGGTAAAGTAGTCACACAATTCAAAACGAAGCAGTTCTTGGCTGTTCATAACCCTGGCATTAACTGTCAGATGAGACTACTTTTAGGTCGAGAATCACTGGGATTCTCACGCATACATTCAGTGGAGAAAGGTAACAGCTTACATTTTGTCAGTTTCTGCTTCCACAGAGAATTGTGGGGTGTTTTAGAAATCTATTTGCAAGATTATAATTGATGAAGCAAAACCTCTTAAATGAAAATGTAGTGGTCGCTCTACCATATAATACAATGAAACTGCATATAATATGAAAATCATTATGTCAGGGGGAGTCTAAAAATTGTATTAACATACTCTGGTGTTTAGAGACTAAGTATGTACATGATACACTCTTCTAGAGGTTTCCCCCACTATCCAAAAAAAAAAAAGTTAAAAAACTTTTAAATTACAAAAGTACTAAGTTTACTGAGGAATAAGAAGTAGTTAAAACTGAAATAAACAAGTTTCCCATTTAACCTTTCAGCTCAATTTTATGTTTGACAAACATTAGGTATACTTTACAAACATAGTCAAAATGCAAATAGTCTGCTACACACACTGCAACTCTCACTTCCCCCAATGCCCTTCACATATATGTACTTTGAACATTTGTATTCCAAATTAGTCCTTTTTTTTAAGATTTTTCTTTAAATGGCAAAACATCAGTTTTCAAACCAACCAATACGATTATGCATAAAGAAAATATCAGTAATTTTCTACCCTGTGATGATTAAATTTTGTGTCAATTTGACCTTGCTACAGTGCCCAGGTGTATGGCAAGTGCTAGTCTAGATGTTGCCATGAAGATATGTGCAGCTGTGGATAACATCTACAATCAGTTGACATTAAGATTACACTCCATATTGGCCTTCCCTGGTTAGGAATCTGCCTGCCAATGCAGGGGTCACGATTCTATCCCTGCTCAGAGATCTCACGCGCCGAGGGGCAGCTCAGTCTGTATTCTACATCTACTGGGCCCAAGCTCCACAGCCCAGGACTCACAATATTGAAGCCCGTAAGCCCTGGAGCCTGTGCTTCGCAACAGGAGAAACCACCACATCGAGAAGCTCCCCCTCATTGAGACTAGAAACACCCTGTGTACAGGAACAGAGCCAAAAAATTAAATTTTTTAAAATCATGTAAAAAAAAAATTACACTCCATAATATGGGTGGGCCCCATTCAATCAGTTAGAGATCTTAGGAGGGAAAAACTGGTTTCCCAGAGAAACTCAAGACTAAAACAGAGGGAGGTCCCTGGCAGTCCAGTGTATTCACTGCCTCAAGCTGCATGGCACGGCCAAAGGAAAAAAAAAGACAAATAGAAACCCTGCCTGAGTTTCCAGTCTTCTGTCCTGCGCAACTGCCCTACAGGTTTTAGACTTGCCAGCCTCCCACAATCACATAAGCATATTCCTTAAAATAAATCACGCGTGGGCGCACACACTCATCCCACTGGTCCGCTATTCTCTGGAGAAGCCTAATCCACAACCTTTACAACCATTCCCTACTGATGTAAGTTTATGCTTTTTCCTCTAAGTGTTGAGTTCATGATATACCTATAGAAGTCTACACCTTAACTTTTTTCCTATATAAGGCATCAGCTGTGCCTTTAAAAATAGATAGCCTGGATTCCATGCCCAGCGTGTCTAACAGGTGCCCGGATCCAGTGGGATGTGAACTCTCCAAGCATTTAAGGTTCACCAGCAGCCAGCTCTTCCCGCTGACCTTCACGTGAACTCGATCACATAAAGGTGGGTCATCTGATCTCTTAGGTTAGGGGACCAGAGACCACAAGGCTCTTTTTTTTTTTTTTTTGCCAATTCTGTTTTTTCAATAGACCACTGTGTTTAATTCAAATGTTAAGACAGGCACCTAGAAAATATTTTCAAGTAAAAAAAATAAATAATGAACCAGGTTTGCATTTCATCCCCTGGTTGTTTTATACCCAACTAGAGGTGTCTGCCTAGCCAACAGTTAACCAAGGATCTTGCCAACACCAGGCATTGGAAGAAGGACTGAGGGGTCCTGAAATTTCAAGGCCCTGATGGCATCCCACCTGTGTTCCATTATCTCAAAGCTGCCTTGCCCAGCAAACCCAATGAGCCAAATTCACTGGCCTCTGCGGAGCTGCAGACTGGGAGGCCACACATGTCTCCAGGCAATTAGTAAGATGATCTCGACAACTTCTCTAAGCAGAGAGAAATGTCTGCAGCCGCTTCATGGACGCCAGATCTACTCCAGCTTCCTGGACGTTTCAGAGCTTGTTTTTGTTCAAATGTTTCTATGCATCTGAAATAACCACAAATCATTTTTATTATTATATATTACCACAGTTTATTAAATAATGACACAAGGTTTATGCCACATTTTCCAACAATGTTTAAATAAAGAGCTCAAAATATAAAGGCTTATGAAAACATTTATAGTCTTTATATAATAATATACACTATTTCTGGTGCATGAATAAATACAGAAAACAGAAGCCGTTCTTTATATCACAATCAGCCAAACTTAGCCATCAATGATTACACCAATCCACAAGCAAACAAACAAACAAAAAAATCCACTTTCTTCATTTGGGTTATAAAAGCTAAAAATCCCTTCGCTACATTTAACAATATCCAAGGGAGTGGAGGGAGGGAACTTATATTCATAGCCCCATAGACAAGGGGACCAAGTCTCCCAGTCCTTCAAGTTCTTCCTTGGTTAGAAGCTTCAGTAACTGCATAACTCTTTCAGGGAACAGGGAAAAAAAAAAATCAAAACAGGTTAAGACTCTGTTCTATAAGGTATTTATAATAAGTCTGCACTGAAGAAATACATGTCTTTAAAATGTGCTTACCTTTTACAGAGGGGTTTGGTTTTCTTTTCATCCTGGTATGAACATGTACATATTTGAATAAACTGATATAATAAATATTACGTGACATTCAATCTGTTCATGGTCTTCAAAATGAACTCGCTTCTACTGTTTTAGGAATTATATGTATACTTACAATGTTTTCTACATTAAGGGAGAAAAACAAAGAGTGGCTCATAAAAAGTCATCCTTTAAACTCAAGGAGCCCAAAAGTGAAAGCCTTTCTATAGAAAGCCCTTACATCAATGGAATGTTCTGGTAAGAAGAGAAGTCTCCTCTCTAAAGATATGGTTTAGTACGAGGGACGAGGTCTGAAGGGGCTCAGCTCTCTAGTATCACATCTGGAGCTGGTCAGCGAGAACTAGACTTCCATCTGAATCTTGAAGCAATCAACACCTACCTGCCCCTCTGACCGCCTCCTTTCTTGCCTTAGCTCTTCCTTTTGGAACAGAAATCCTGCTTCACAAAATCTTATTTTCAAAGTCAGCATTAATATAGAAGGCAAGGTGAGAGAGACAGGGAGGAAAAACTGCCCAATCCCCAAGAAAAATCTGCGTGCCTTCTATTCTGCTTTGAAGGAGGAAGCAGTCCAGGGGCTGGACGGACTGGGAACCTGCATATATGGCAGAGGTGACTGTCCTGGAGCCCCAGGGAGGACGTATTTACTGGTACTCTCACAGGGCTTCCCAGGTGGCGCAGCAGTCAAGAATCTGCCTGCCGACACAAGAGACACAGGTTCGACCCCTGGGTCGGGGGGATCCCCTGGAGGAGGAAATGGCAACCCACTCCAGTATTCTTGCCTGGAGAATCCCACGGACAGAGGAGCCTGGCAGGATACAGTCCATGGGGTAGTTAAGAGTCGGACACGACTGAGCACACTCTAAGGGTAGAACCAACGCTACCCAAGTGAATGCTGAATATATTTCCTTTTCTAGGGATGTCTTCTAGAAGTATAAAGGTCCTGGGACTCTCTCAGAGTCACTTTTTATTTTGAAAAGAGTAAGATAAAAGACGAGAAAGAAGAATGATATCCTGTCTTTAGAAGAAAAGAAGGAAGCTATTATATACCTCTTATCAGACTCTAGGTATACAAAAATATTGCTTTTCAAATTTCAAGCAAGGATTTTCCATCCAAACTGATAAGGAAATCCAAGACAGGAAATATTTTAACAAACATGACCAAAACTAAAGTAAAACCTGGGAAATCTGAAAAAATCAACTTTTCGATTAACTTGCTACATTTCACTAAGGGAAACAACAGAACGTTAGCCTCTTTCTTTCACAAGAGTTTTATCACAGGACCTCCCTTGGGAGAAGTTCACGATAAAACGACTCTCTTCACACACAGGAACTATTTATTTTGGAATTATGGCTATACGACATCATGATGTAAAGACACTTATGCTACAAGGCCAGTAGTAGGAGCTACTGTTTTCTTCACCTGACACTCAGTATCAATACATGTTATTATCCCCATTGTACAGACTGGGACACAGAAACTTTGCTAATATCACAAATTATTGACTTGGCCAAAAAGTTTGTTCGGATTTTCCCCACGCTCTTACGGCCTGAGCAAAGGTTCTGGCCAACCCAGTACTACCATTAGCTAGGACAGAACCCAAGTTGCTTAAACACACCTCCCACAACACAGACTTTGCTACCTCCCAAGCCAACCTCTCACACCATCATGAGTTCAGATGGTAATACTTTGTAACAATTCCTCACAAAGGGTGGTGAAAGGCTTAAAAGTCACTTATTATAAGTGAAAGATCCTGCCAAAATAGGAAATTACAAAGCAGTGCAATGTTCCAGCGATCTCTAACCCGCCCTGTTTATACTTGGGGTACATCACATCTCCATGTGTGAATTTCTTCAGCAGACACGAAGCCAAAGCCCCCCAAAAGCTCAGGAACAGTAACACCGTCTGAGACGTTCCGTCCCACGGTTCCAAAGAGCTTCTTCAGAACAGTCTGGGAGTCTTGGCTATGAGCTGAGGTGCTCCAGGAGTTATTCTTCGCCTGAAGGAAATGGTTCACAGTTCCTGACCTTCATGCAAGTTTTCTTTAGCAAGAAACATGCACTTCCTGTTATCTTTGATGTCGAAGGGCACTTGAATGGTAAGGACTAGTGTCTAGATGTTACAGTCGAGGCCGTTAACATTTGGTGCAGAGTATCCGATGCCGGGGCACAGCGATCCAAGCTAACCCAGCCCTCACCTGTTGCTCGCTCACACCTTAATCTGTGGCAGGCCAAGCAGTGAGAAGCAGTGGGAAAGACAGGAGGCTTCGCTATTTCAGAAGTGAGCGTTTTCAGAGGATGTCTCATGCAGGCTTGATTGTCACAAATCCAGTTTCTTCAGCTGCTCATAGGTCACAAAGAACTGCAGGTGTATTAGTTAAGGCTGACATTTTATGCCATCTTAACGTATCAAAACCGACCCACAAATAGCACACGCCTCCTAACAAACGTGTCTGGGCAGACCATGTGCTGGGGGCATGATGAAACACGAGGGCTCCATCCTCAACCACCCCAAAAGAGCTCCCAAGGAGCCTTCCCAAGATCGGCCTGGAAGAGACAGATCACAGTTGAGGCACACAAATCCCTTGCATCAGCTGCAACAGCCTCTGGGAGTACATCCACACTGCTAGTTTTCTAATGTTGGGGAAGACTATAAGAGTAGTGAAGTCTGTAAGAGAAGGCAGCAACCCTGGGAAGTTCTCCTCCAGGGTGGCCGGTAGGCAAGC
Organism: Bos indicus x Bos taurus; assembly: GCF_003369695.1. NCBI lineage: Eukaryota > Metazoa > Chordata > Mammalia > Artiodactyla > Bovidae > Bos > Bos indicus x Bos taurus. The sequence goes on along the minus strand of NC_040087.1, from coordinate 15,376,034 downwards.
TTCCATGCGAGGGAGGCACAGATAATGAGGAACAAGGGTGGTAAAGCAATTATCCTTCAGTTAAAAATAAACAAATTTTTTTTAAGTAGAACAAAACTGGTAGAAACCAACATCTCCTACTTCATAATTCTGCCCTTTCATTCCTAATAAACTGCCGTTTCTTTCCTGCCTCTCACTTTGGCATGGAGGACAAACTGCTAATCAGGCAAATAATTCAGAAGCTAATTCCCATCATTGGGCACTCTCGAGCATTCTATAACATAGCTGCCAAGCCACATCCTGCCCAAGGGTGGCCAGGGATTTACAGAATAAATAAATAAGTCCTTGTCTCTCTCTGAAATAAAAAACAAACTCAGCTCCTAGAGCAGAGTCTAAATAAAGGTTTTCACTGATATCATTGGCTTTCAAGAACACCATCATTAAACCAAGTTTCACAGAGGCTGGCAGAGAGACTTTCTACCTGTGTATAAAGAAACTGAATAGTTAACTTCTTGAATGAGAAGAATTCAAAAGAGAAAAAAATCTTTTAATTATAATTAATAACCCGACAGTTTATGCAAACAACATTCTTTAGGTATATCTTTGTTCAGATCTACTGCAACAGAAAAGGATACAATAATATTCCAAGGACCAAGTCTCAACCAATTTGGCCAAAACCCTTTATATAGAGCAAAAAACCCTTCATTCTTCCATGTCTGTTAGAAGGGAGGGGGGAAAAAGAAGTTAGCATCCAACTTCCCAATTATGTCAAATATGCCTTAATTAGTAGTCAGACTGAACTGAACTGGTCTGTTTTTCTTAAAAATAAAATTCTGTTGGAAGGACTATCTACAAAATCATTGCCCACTGCCTTTCTTTGTTCTTTAAAGCTTCCTGCCTAGGTGAGGACTCAGGCTCTGTACCAAACCATCCCACACCCAGAGCAAACAGGAGCTGGATGAAGAAGAAGTGAGATTTAACTCCAAACTAGAGTCTACTGCCTCCTTGCCATGTGGACTCACAACAGGTCATAAATTAGAAAGGGAGGCGACAGTGATAAAGATATAATTCAGGGGACCTTTACTTGATGTGATTGGATAGGCAACATTAAGTATTTTTGCTTCATTTTGAAGTCTAGGGGTGTGCCAGCATCATGATGGAAAACAGCAACCACAGAAGTGGTCCCTCATCTTTGGCTGCTGGCAGTCCGGTAGCAGAGACAGTCCCAAACTTTCATCTACTCATCAACAGTAGGCCCAGTTATTTAAACCGAGAATTAAGGTTAAGATTCATGGTTTCCTTTCAGAGATGTCTGAATGAAGGATATTCATTCCAGTTTGACTCAACAGGAAGGTGATATATTCTGGAAGCAGACACAGTTCTACTGCCATCACAGAAAATATGAGTATTTTCTCACCCTTCACAGCAGAGCAGAGACAGAAGAAAAATGAACTTTCATTTCTAAATATTAATTTAGATTTTGTATTTATAAAAGCCCGTTTTAGGCAAATACTCTGTACCATCTCTAGGCTTTAGGGCACCACTCATCTTAGTTATATTAAGCCCTCAAAACTTAGATACTTCTTTGATTAAATAAATATAAATTTAAAAATAATATAGAATGGCATTGAAACATGTATAATATCATATATGAAACGAATCGCCAGTCCAGGTTCGATGCACGACACTGGATGCTTGGGGCTGGTGTACTGGGACGACCCAGAGGGATGGTACAGGGAGGGAAGAGGGAGGAGGGTTCAGGATGGGGAACACGTGTATACCTGTGGCGGATTCATGTTGATATATGGCAAAACCAATTTTTTAACTAAAGTTAAAAAATAAAATATATTAAAAAAAAATAATATACATACATGTATACACGTATTTGGGGGGCAGATTCACAGACAGAAGCCATCCACAGAATGTTGAAGACTAAGTAAATGTGCTTATTTCACTAGTGTCCCTTATATTAATATATCATATTCTATGAACAAGGCTTTATTACTATGCTTATACTTATTATAAACATATATAATATTTCTACCTAACATTACTCCAGGCACCACGCTAACTATTTCGGCAGTATTAGCACAATGATTTTTATAATAATCCCGTGACACGGGTGGTACCACTGTGCCACTTGTGAGGAGGCTGAGGTGCACACTGTCTGTATGGACCAGAGTCACAGGATTACCAGTGACAGAACCAGAGGTTCATCGGGCTCCAAACCCTTGTGTATTTAAATCATGAAGAGAAACTCTTCAGAGGATGACATGGAAGCCAAGAAGCCACAGAAAGAACTCGCAACAGGGTACGGACGGACAACCCCACTCACCTGTAACAAGCAATCCAGGGTACCTTTGTAGCCAGGGCATTTGCCATCTCGGAGGACTCTCTGGTTCATCATACGCGTTCTCACCACATCCACAGGGTTTGAGGCCAGGGCTCCCGCCAGCCCACAGGTGAAGCTTGAGCTGTAAGAAGAGACCATTAGAAAAGCATATCAAAGGCAGGAAACGGCCTCCCCCCAATTAGGTTAACATGTAACAGGTAACATTGGACAGAATACACGTGAATAAGGACCCTATCTAAAGCGCTACACAGACTTCCAAACACCAGCACTGTTTATCCTGGTTTATAAATCCCAGTCCCGGCTAACAATACCTTTGAGGTTCTGGACTGTCATGGAAACAGGAAGGAATACAGAAACATACAAGGAACATCTTCCAAGGATGAGCTATTGTATCTATCTATTCACCTCTAAACAGACATCAGAGTAATTTTAGCTGTATCATAACTACCCTGTTCTAAGAGATCAGAGAAAAAGATTTCCTCACTGTAATATAATGCCCACTGGGGGCCCATGGTAGCACTAAACTGATACCTGGACCATAGACCAGTCCTGGTATCAACTAACTCAAGAGTCGGTTTCACAGCTTCGCAGCTACTAACACTTTGAACAGATAATTCTGTGTTGTGAAGGTCTTTCCTGTGCAGTGTAAGACATACACGGTTCACCAGCCTCTCCCCAGGAGATGTCATTGGCACTCCCTGTCCAGCTGAGGCTTAAGAATCACAACAGTCTCCAAAGTTGCCAGATGTCATAGAAACAGAGCAGAAAAGTGACTGCGAGAGCTAGGGGTGGGGGAAACAGGGAAGAGGTTGGGAAAGGCACACAGACTTTCAGTTTTAAGATGAAGAGGGTCTCATAAAGCAACTTGCTGTTGTTTAGTCATTCAGTTCTGGTCTGACTCTTTGGCTACCCCAGGCTCCTTTGTCCATGGGATTTCCCAGGCAAGAGTACTGGAGTGAGTTGTCATTTCATTCTCTAGGGAACTTTTCTGACCCAGGGATCGAACCTGAGTTTCCCGCATTGGCAGGTGGATTCTTTACCATTGAGTCACCTGGGAAGCCCTATAAAGCAACTATACTCCAAAATAATTAATTTTAAAAATAATAAATGAAATGGCATTGAAACATGTAAAATATCATGTATGAAACGAGATGCCAGTCCAGGTTCGATGCACCATACTGGATGCTTGGGGCTAGTGCACTGGGACGACCCAGAGGGATGGTATGGGGAGGGAGGAGGGAGGAGGGTTCAGGATGGGGAACACATGTATACCTGTGGCGGATTCATTTTGATATTTGGCAAAACTAATACAATTATGTAAAGTTTAAAAATAAAATAAAATTTAAAAAAATAATAATAAATGAATAAGGTCTGAGGGTCTAATATATAATATGGTGGTTATGGTGGATAACAGTATTATATATAATTTAAATTTGCTACGAGAGTAGAATAATTTTGTTCTCACACACAAAATGATGGATGTGTTAATTAACTGGATGGGGGTAATCATTTCACAATTCACATATGTATCAAATCACATTGTTCACTTTAAATATCTTACAATTTTACTTGCTAGTTACACCTCAATAAAGTTGAAAAAAATTTTTAAATATAAAAATAAAAATAAAAGAATGCTAAACACGATCATAGATGCATAATAAAGCACATATAATAATACTTTTGTGGGGCTTTCCTGGTGGCTCAATGCTAAAGAATCCACCTGCCAACGCAGGAGACTCAGGTTAGATCCCTGGGTTGGGAAGATCCCCTGGAGGAGGGCATGGCAACCCACTCCAGTATTCTTGCCTGGAGAATCCCATGGATAGAGGAGCCTGGCGGGCTACAGTCTACATGGTCGTAAAAAGTCGACACGCCTGAGCACAACACAGCAATCTATTTTTGTAGACGTACTTACACGTGCATAGAAAAACCTGAAGGTACATATCAAACAGTTAACAATGGCTACCTAGGTAAAAGGATAAAGGCTTATTGTACCTTTTCCTGCTTTACTTCTGTACCATAATTTTCAAATATGAGAATATGATACTTTCATAATAAACTTTCTTTAAAATGTCTATAAATTTGTAGCAAATTTCCACTCTAAAGTCATGCATACCTAAAACATTAATTAAAAAAAAAATCTATAAACATACAGGAAATGGGTATACACGGTGTCTCCCATCAGGCCTGAGAGAATCAGATGCTTCTTGGTGAGGTCGTAGACTGGCAGCTCCACGCCGACCACAATAGCAGCCCTCTGAGCAGTAAGGGACACGCCCTGGGTAAAAACATGAATAATGAAGATTCAAACATCTCTCCCAAACGATGGCCAATTTTTATGTCTGCCTGCTGGTGGGTAGAAATGCAGAGTGACAGAGTAGAAAAATGCAGAGTAGAGGGTAAGAAGTCAGAAGCTCCAAAGTCTAATTCTGATTCTGGTACTAACTGTACGACCTTCACCAAGACAAGTCACGGCTCAGCGCCTCCGGTTTCCTCAGATGTACGGAGAGAATGGGACTGGATCGCCTTTTGGATCCATTCTATGAACTGACAGTCCCTAGAACACTAGGAAATAGCATTCCATACCAGCGCCTGATTAACGGTCTTCAGAGAAGCCATGAAACCATACCACTGAAAAAAACCCAAGATAACTGTAAGCCCTTCTCCCTAAGAACTTAAAACAGAAAAAAACAAAAATTCAGCCTTCATAGCATTTCTTCCATGTGAATTGCACAAAAGTTACTGTAAAATCATGGCACATTCCTGATGTAAAATCATGACAAGTTTTCATTTTACAAATTAAGGAAATTAAGGAAGAAGATCCCTTCAAGGGCAGACGTCATTGTTCAGTTACTGCCTTATGCCATTTGGATTAGATAAAATAATGGAAATAGGGAAAAAAAACCTTTTTTTTTTTAAAAGAAAAAGAACCAAGTCAGCTCACCTTCCACAGTCCTCTTGTGCCCTCTTGCTGGTAAATGTTAATGAAGTTGCCTATCATTCCTCCTTGAAGGGTGCTGCTTTGAGCTTGCATCCGTATCTAGAGATTAAAGACTAACGTGAGAAAGAAACTAGCATGTTTCTCCCCAAATTCAGGGAAAAAAAAAAAAAAAAATCAACCTGCTGTTTAATAACCATTAAAAGAAAAAAACTGTACCATATATATTACTATAAAGCTAGCTTAAGTTTATATGGATTGGTTCTTAGGTACTTTGGAATCATCAAAAAGCATCGAGGAAAGTCCAGAGTTAAGTGTCAAAACAAAATTATTATTATTAATAATAGTCTTTTGAAATGGAAAGAAAATGGCATATTTTCCTCTAGGTTACTAAGCAGGAAAGAAAGACTCTGAGTGTTAATTTTTAAGACTTCACATAATTAATGAGTATCCAGTGTGCCTGGCAGCATCAAGCATGGGCAAGCACTCTTCTTAAATTAGTTACTCCAAGCCACTGTTATTTCCCTCCAGCCAAACCGAAAGGTATGCGGACGTGCTGGCCAAAGGACAGCCATGTGACGCCATCACACTCTGAACTTACAAGTGAACTTTACCACAGCCATGGAATTCACATGACCGAGATGCCAACATAAAAATAACGTTTGATGTAGCTCTCCACGTTTTTAAAAATAAAGAGGGACTTTTCACTAAAAACTGGTACCTTATTTTGTCTGAGGGAGCACACGCATTTACCTCTAACTCTAAAGGTGATTGCTACTGCCATGGTAACATGCGAAAATAAGACAAAATGCAGGAAACTGCCTCTCCACACATGTAAGAGGTGAATGAGTGCGGAAACTTTTCTCCAGCGATCTAGCCCCAGCACGGGGTAAACTCAGAGCCTACTAGTTCTCTTTGCACCTGTGTAACTGCAGCGTCCCTGCCGTGCACAGCTTTGATGTTATCAGAATCTCCTATGAGACTGAAGACTGCAGGCGGGGTCCTTGCCTTAGTCATTCTTGGATTCTAAGTACACAGGGCACCAACTGGCACAAAGCAGGAGCATCATGAATGCTGCTTGCAATAATGGGGGAGAAGGAGAGGGAGGGAAGGAAAGGGAAAACTTGAGACGGTTCAAACAAGGACGTGCACCTAACTGATTTTAATTCATTAGTCCCAAGGGATTTAAGAAGGCTGTATCCTGGTACTGTCGGCAAGGTCATCTAATAAGGTATGTCTACTTGTGGTTAAGTAAATATTTTCTTTATTATTTCCTGGAGTCAGATTAATGGATAACGTAATGCCTTCTGAAAGGGTCACCAATGTGCAGCCTCGACTGGTGTAAAACTTGCAGTCCACCTATTTTCATGAACCAATAAAACACAGGAGATTTTCAATGACAAGTGAAATGCATCCAAGCCTAAATGTTTTTCTCTGGTTAGTCACCAAAACCTCCCAAATCACCACAGTCTCCAAGAAGGGGCTCTACTCGTGAGCTCACCTGTACCAGTGGGAAACCCCCTAATGCAGGTTTCTAAGTTAGAAGCTTCCCAGCACTAAAACTGTAAACAGACTCGCACATGCACAGTGTTATATTCTCAAATTTTCATGATCTGAGTGTTGATCTCATTAAGAAAAAGCAGAGTGTGCCTGAAGGTTATAGGGCTGTGGTGGTGGTTTAGTCGCTAAGTCGTGTTGGACTCTTAGGACCCTATGGGCTGTAGCCTGCCAGGCTCCTCTGTCCGTGGAATTCTCCAGGCAAGAATACTGGAGTGGGTGGCCATTTCCTTCTGCAGGGGATCTTCCCAAGCCAGGAATCGAACCCAGGTCTCCTGCATTACAGGCAGATTCTTTACCAACTGAGCTATGAGGGAAGCCCAAAATATAGGGCTGCCTACCTTCAAAACATCCGTTGGATTAGCAATGCTTGAGGATATGACTCCAGAGAGAATCCCACAGACCACATTTATCAAAAGGGTTTCATCTGCAAAGACACATTATTTGACTTTTCACATATACAGAACTCTTCATGTAATGCATATACAAATGAGATTCACTTACATACCATTTGTTCACTTAGGAAAATAAAGAAATATATGCTTAACAAAGTAAATGATTTTAAAAGAATTTGGGATTTTGTTGGCAGAAGAGATTTTTCTCAGGAAAAACTTCATTTTTTTTAGTTACTTCTTTTTATTCTGTTTTTTTTTTTTTTGGCTGCACCACTTGGCTTACAGGATCCTACTTGTCCAACTAGGGCCTGAACCCAAGTTCTATGAGTGAAAGTCATAACTACTGGACCTCCAGGGGAAGTCCCATAGCAAAATTTCTTGAAACCTAAGAAGGAATGTGAATTATCATGGAAAAGTAACCACCCATCAATTCACTCGTGTGTGTAAATATAACTATTGTAAATAAGATGAGGTAGTACACCATGGTAAGAGAACAGAAGATACCCTATGAGATAACGTGGAGATAAAACTTTCAAGCACACCATACTTATTTGGAATACACTGACGCACTTTAAAGCAGCTTTGCTCCTGCTCACTGCTCTCACCCAAGAGTGACGGGTGCTCATTCCTTTGTGAAACAGATAGAAACTTCTATGGATTAAAGCAAAGTCAAAGAATCAACCAGCAATCAAATCAAATCAAATCAGAGTTCTTAACACTAAGAAATACAGCCTGCTTTCCTGAAAAATAGGTGATAAGTCCTAGGATTTTAGAGAATTTTAAGTAGGCTAGAACTATAATGACATACTCCCTAGTCTGGATGTTGTGGAAGTAACTCATTAAGAAGCTTGTAAATTGCTCTTTTTAACTGTTACCCTCCTAAATTCAGCTAATGCTGACATGCTTTAGGCAGAATTTGTTTAGACTTTATGCCCAAAGTTCTCCTCTGTTCGTAAACCACTTGAGTAAAAAGACTAAACAACCCACCTCCTGTCCATAAGTGGAAAAAGGATTCCCCACTCACCTTCTGGACGCTCGACAAATAACCGCTTTAAGCTCTGGTAGGTGCCTATCTTGATGGTGCCATAGGAAGCCTGGCGTAACATTGCCGGGGCGATCCTGCCAAACCAAGGGACAAAGGGACACAGGAATTCTTAAGAGTCACTGAAAATCTTCTAGAGGATGCACACAAGGGACACAAGCATGCAGTCTGCCTTCCGCAAACTACACAAAGATGGATTTCTCTTAAAAGTTCGAAATCCAGCAAAAACACAGGGGGGTTCAGTCAAATGTGTGCAAGTTATTAGCTCCCTAAGTGACAGCTCAGCACACTGTATTTATCCTCAGTGAAAACGTTCACGAACACGTGAACACAGAGTTCCATTTCCCTGATCGTGGAGGGCTTTCCTTTCTTGGGACAGAGTCCCTATGAAATCTGGCCTCTGTCAGCACCCTCCAGGGCTTCTCTGAAGTTCACCACCCACCTCCCTGGGGGCCCTATTCCAGTTATTCCCTCTCCTTCCAGGGACCCTCCCCAATCTCATAATCACCTGGCATTCACACTCCCAGGTTCTCCTGCCACACTTACCACTTCTTCTTAGGCTGCAATTGGGCTTCCCTCCAACCTCTCCATCAATATCCGCCCCCCTCCCCCCGTCCCACCAAAATGAGCCCAGGGGACATCTCAATTACTAAATCAAATGATGGTTTTCAATCAGCATCTTATGAAGCCCCTTCGCCTTGTGGTATCTGCTCCAGTCCACCCTTGGCCCTGCTTACAATCATCTCCTCCCTAAGCCTCTTCCATTCCTCTCCTTTCTCTGCGCATCCTACCTCTGTCCTCTGAGGGGCCAGGGGATTCTGTCCTTCCTCTCTTCTCTCCTGGCTCCACACACTTACCAGATGAGCTCATCTACTTGCATGGCTTCAGCTGCCCAAAGACTGCTGACTCCTGAACTCATGTTTCCAACCCTGATTCTAGGATGCATTTCCACCTGCTTCCCAGATTTCTCAACTCACACGCCCTACACCTACCACCAGAGCAAGAGTTCACGCTGAGCTAATTACCCTCACGTCCGAACGACCCGCTCTCCTCTCCTGGGTCCTAGATCAAGGAACAGAACCTCCGTTTGCATACTCGCCAGAACCGGAAGAGACATCAGCGCGTCTCCTCCTTTCCCATCACTCCATGGGTGAGGTCACACACTATGTGGATGCTCTGCCCTACACAGTTCCTTCAGGGCAGGAGCTGCTGCTGGACTACCACCCCTCTCCCTTGCTAGCCGATTCCAGGAGGAGTCAGCAGGTAGAAGGTGGAAGAGAGGGCAGGAGGGACAGGAAGAAGCAGAGGATTTCCTCCTCTCCCCAGGCACTAGCAGAGCATCCCTCTACTGCTCCTACAGGCTCCTTCAAGGCTTCAGCCCCGGGAGGCTCTGCTAACACTGTTCTTTTCTCCCTGTTCCTTTGGTCCCAGCCTCGGTAACAATTTCTCATTTTGCCAGTTTCTAGGTAACCCTTCAATTGTTCCCTTAACCCTTAAGCAGCCCTTTTATTAAAGTGAAAGTGTTAGTCGCTCAGTCGTGTCCAACTCTTTGTGACCGCATGAACTGTAGCCCACCAGGCTCCTCTGTCCATGGGATTCTGCAGGCAAGAATACAGCACCGGGTAACCAATCCCTTCTCCAGATCTTCCCGACTCAGGGATCAAACCCAGATCTCCTTCATTGCAGGCAGATCCTCTACCACTGAGCCACCAGGGAAGCCCCTTTCATCCAATCTCCCTTCGTTTAAATCATCCGAAAGAATAACCTCCTGCAGGGCCTCTGATAGAGGCAGGGTCCCTTCTTAATCACTTTCCTATCCAGCGCCTACAACACAATGTTCACTAAACGCTGGACTACAGCAAAGCTGTTCACTGCAATTCTTGTCCACGGAGAATACAACATCATTTTTGTTATGGTAAAAAGCTCGGTAATAGCCAAGGGGAAGAGGAAAAAAATGAACTACAGAACGTTTCAAAACAAATGTAATTTTTGTACCATTATCTGTATTTGACTATAGTAAAAAGTTTTACCACAACATTCACTATACAAAACACGTAGAAAGCAAAGTTGAAATGAAAACAATCAACCATTGCTACTTGCTCTTTTCAAATACACCCCGAACCTGGACTTTTTCTCTGTGAAGTCTCAGTGTGAAGTCTGTCCATTTGAAACGTCTACTTACCCCGAATACAGCGCTTTCAGGCCTTCCTCTCTGCCTATCCTCACTAATGCGTGCAACATTCCTCGATACCTGATTTCTTTAAAGTTTGCATCATTCTTCTGGCCTTGAATCTGGAGCCGTGTCTTGGTTAAATCAATTGGAAAGGTACCTTAAAATTTTTCAGAAGGAAATATTTCACTTAAGAGAAAGAAATTCCACTAAATAAAGGATAAACACTGACTTATTACTGAGGAAACATTCAGATTAAAAAGCAGAATTAAGAATTTGATACTTTGCAGTCTTCCACTTACTTTAAAAAAAATTAAGAATCAAAAGATTTTTTAAAAAACACATTAACTATTTTCTTTTCCATATATTTGTATTTATGTCCCATCTTTTTCTACATAGAATGTGAAGAGGCTGCACTGCTATCTAAAGTAGGTACTTGGAATGTTTTATACAAACATATATACATATATACACATAAACATATATACAAAAGATATCCATTTTAAAATCTAAGTTACTGGGAATTCCCTGGCAGTCCAGTGGTTAGGACTCGGTGCTTTCACTGCTATGTCCCAGGTTCAGACCCCTGTCGGGGAACTAAGATCCCGCGAGCTGTGCAGCATGGCCAAAAAATAATTATAATAAAATGATAAAAATAAAATAAAAGTTACTATTTCTCACACATGTGAAGGCTAATATTGTATTCAATATGAATGGAGATAAACGCCTTTTCTAAAGGAGTTTCTTACTGTGTGTTACAGCCTAAAAGTGACTCTTGCTGCTGCTGCTTGGTCACTTCATTTGTGTCCGACCCTCTGTGACCCCACAGACCACGGCCCGCCAGGCCCCTCCGTCCATGGGATTCTTCAGGCAAGAGGACTGGAGTGGGTTGCCATTTCCTTCTCCAAAAGTGACTCTTAATATAGGCTAAAATGTTTAATGTGGTACCTAAGAGAGAGTCCATCCAAATATACACCCCCGAACACAGTAACCGTGAGTCACTGTGTCAATGAGTCCACAGAGGAAACTGAAGGCAGGGGTGGGTGGGTGAGTGGTTACAGCGTCCCAACCCATCGGCTCCAGTCCCTGCGGTCACCCCAGGTCAGCAGTGACTCACCTAGCACCTGGCACACAGCAGCATCTCAGCCAACGTGGGTTTCATTCTGTTTTGTTTTCCTTTAGGCCACAGCAGGAGGCTTGTGGAATCTTAGTTCCCTGACCAGGGATCAACCCGGGTCCCGCAGACAGTGAAAGCAGGAAGTCCTAACCACTGGACCGCCAGGGAATTCTCACCAATCACCAACATGTGTTGAATGAATGATTCAAGGAATAAACAAAGGAACAAATGGGATGTGCTGGGAGATGGAGCTGATGAAGTCATCAGCAGGACGTGGACGAGCATGATGGGAACACGACGACGCGATGACGGTCGCTCACCTCTGGCTTGGGAAGATGGTGGGGCTCCCTAAACCTCTTTATAGTCAAATGTGTTCACAGGGACAGAGTGGGAAGGACAACAAGGAGAATGGGGACAGATGTCAGTCAACAGTGATTCATGAGGCTTCCATTAGGGCAACTGGTTCAACCTTCTCCCCACTGAACTTTGAACCCTAAACTGCTAATAAGCAGTCAGAGTCATTGTTTACCTTTTTTTTTTTTTAAATATTTATTTATTTGGCTACATCGGGTCTTATGACGGTTGCGTCATGCAGGATCTTTCCTTGTGACAAGCGAGCTTAGCTGCCCCATGGCATACGTACAGAATCTTAATACTGATGTCCCTGCATTGGAAGGTGGATTCTCAACCAATGGACCACCCAGAAAGTCTCTATTTTGTCTTACAAGATTCCCAAGAGGAGAAAGAAATTTTAAATTCTAATACTAAGTGTTTCAAAATCTCAGATTCTGTGTTTGAACTACATTCACACCGAAAGTCTTTCAATATCCAATTATCGTGACCAAAAGTCTAAGCCTCGTGGTATGCAGCAGGCAGCTGGCCAGCCTCCGCCCTGGGCTCCTTACTTACCGCACTCCGCTGTGATGGAGGCCAGGCCTCCATACACGAAGGGCTTCCAGTTAAGGGCCGACATGCTCACCACTGACTGTTGTTCACAGAACCATAGCCTCCAACGGGGTTTTTCCTGGACACAAAAGTAAGACGTTTCAATGGAACTTCTCACACAGGCAGTTTCTTTTTTAAACTTCTGTTTCACTTGGAGATGGGCTTTCCTGGTAGCTCAGATGGTAAAAAAAAAATCTGCCTGAAATGCAGGAGACCCAGGTTCAACCCCTGGGTTGGGAAGGGCCCCTGGAGGAGGTCACAGAAACACACTCCAGTATTCCTGCCTGGAGAATCCCATGGGCAGAGGAAACTGGCGGGTTACAGTCCATGGGGTCACAGAATCAGATGAGGGTGCCACCAGACGCTACCATGGAAACCCCCCACAATTCCCAAGGTGATCCTCACCTTATAAAGCAAAGCACCCTATCGCCTGAACCCCAAATCACTTTATAAGTGGCCTTAATTCTCACCGAGGCCATAAATAATCCAATAAAATAATACCTTGAAATGCATGTATGTGTATAGTGTGGTACATGAAGCCAATTTTCTGGGTGGCCCGTGTTATCTTCAACCTGTTCTTCAACACTCAATAAATATTTGCTATTGGCTTTCCACTGTCTTAGTGAGTCCCTCCTGGGAGGAAATGAAGTTCTTCAGATTCACAGAAGTAGCAAGATGTTGCAACCCAGTGTCACAAGCTAAAATGATAATTATTGACCTAGCATGGCCACAGTATACTTCCAGTTTATAAAGTTACCTCTCTTCTCTTACCCATACTATGCTACTAGCTGTGAGGAGGCCTGAGATGAAGAAACGAGGCCAACTATGGGGTGAGAGCCCCATCACTTCCTTCCTCATTCATAAAGCTCCAGTTATTAACCTCTAGGTTTTTCAATTCTCCATCCTCTTCATCGTCGAAACATCCAAGGCAACCAGTCAGGGGTAGAGCCCATACCTTTATTCACTAAGCAAAATAAAATGCCCAGCTTTTAGGCCTATTGTGGAAATTAAGTATATTTTTTAAAACTAACACAAAACAGACACTCACAAAGGCTGCCTTCCACCCCGCTTTGAGGCTACGTGCCCTCACTCACTGTGACACACACGCACGCACCTGCCACAGCCAGGCCCCCACATTCATTATATGTTCTGCAGCTTCACGGGATTTCAGCTGGCAAATCTGGGCTTGCGCCCAGTAAAGAGAGACACAAGGAAACTACCCCACTTCTGTGTATCTGCTATCAACTTTAATTCTTGTCAGTTTAAAGTAAAATTGCATTCAGTTGACCAAAAAGTTCATTGGCGTTTCTCATAAGATATGGAAAAACTGGAATGACCTTTTTGGCCAGTAATTTACTATAGTCATCGGTAAGCAATATGCCCAAGGTTTTTACTTTGTAGATCCAGGGAGTTTCCCCAGGTCTGTACTTCCCAGGAGACCTAACACAAGTACTACTAATGTAGTTCACAAGATGGCCAATCGGCTTGCTTAAACCAAGAGAAAACACAGGAATTCAAAGGGGACCCTGGCAGACTGATAAACTGATATCTATTCCTCATTTATGGACATTAGCTCTCATCTCACATGCTAGTAAAGTAATGCTCAAAATTCTCCAAGCCAGGCTTCAGCAATATGTGAACCGTGAACTTCCTGATATTCAAGCTGGTTTTACAAAAGGCAGAGGAACCAGAGATCAAATTGCCAACATCCGATGGATTATGGAAAAAGCAAGAGAGTTCCAGAAAAACATCTATTTCTGCTTTATTGACTATGCCAAAGCCTTTGACTGTGTGGATCACAATAAACTGTGGAAAATTCTGAAAGAGATGGGAATACCAGACCACCTGACCTGCCTCTTGAGAAATCTGTATGCAGGTCAGGAAGCAACACTTAGAACTGGACATGGAACAACAAACTGGTTCCAAATAGGAAAAGGAGTACATCAAGGCTGTATATTGTCACCCTGCTTATTTAACTTATATGCAAAGTACATCATGTGAAATGCTGGCCTGGAAGAAGCACAAGCTGGAATCAAGATTGCCAGGAGAAATATCAACAACCTCAGATATGCAGATGATACCACCCTTATGGCAGAAAGTGAAGAGGAACTAAAAAGCCTCTTGATGAAAGTGAAAGAGGAGAGTGAAAAAGTTGGCTTAAAGCTCAACATTCAGAAAACGAAGATCATGGCATCTGGTCCCATCACTTCATGGGAAATAGATGGGGAAACAGTGGAAACAGTGTCAGACTTTATTTTGGGGGGCTCCAAAATCACTGCAGATGGTGACTGCAGCCATGAAATTAAAAGATGCTTACTCCTTGTAAGGAAAGTTATGACCAACCTAGATAGCACATGCAAAAGCAGAGACGTTACTTTACCAACAAAGGTTTGTCTAGTCAAGGCTATGGTTCTTCCTGTGGTCATGTATGGATGTGAGAGTTGGACTGTGAAGAAGGCTGAGCGCCCGAAGAATTGATGCTTTTGAACTGTGGTGTTGGAGAAGACTCTTGAGAGTCCCTTGGACTGCAAGGAGATCCAACCAGTCCATTCTGAAGGAGATCAGCCCTGGGATTTCTTTGGAAGGTATGATGCTAAAGCTGAAACTCCAGTACTTTGGTCACCTCATGGGAAGAGTTGACTCATTGGAAAGACTCTGATGCTGGGAGAGATTGGGGGCAGGAGGAGAAGGGGACGACAGAGGATGAGATGGCTGGATGGCATCACTGACTCGATGGATGTGAGTCTGAGTGAACTCCGGGAGTTGGTGATGGACAGGGAGGCCTGGCGTGCTGCGATTCATGGGGTTGCAAAGAGTCGGACACGACTGAGCAACTGAACTGAACTGAACTGAAGAGATGAGTAAAGTAGAAGGCTCCCTAAGCATGGAACTTAAGAATCATCACGTTTAAAAAAAAAAAAACACACGTTTTAAGTATTTTTGTACCAAAGAACAAGCACTGCTCCCAAAAACTCATCTAACATCCTTAAAGTTTAATATTTGTACTTAACTAATTCTTAACCTTACTGAAGTCATAAGTAAGATAATGATTAACACTGTAAGTTACACACTGTAAAACACATTAATAATAAATCCAATAATCCATGTACTGTCCTCAACCCATTCTTGAATTTTGCTGACTTCAAGTTAAAAAACAAAACAATAACCATGTAACAGTGACATGCAGAAGTACTGCAGATTGCCATTACAAAAGTGCTCAATATAAATGATTTCAGTGGATCCCCCCACAAGAAGTTTGGGATAGGACAGAAAAACAGACCAGGAAAGCCAGTTTTAGGAACTTTCCTTGTCCAAAGCCACATGGCCAAGGGGGCAGAAATGGACCTATAACCCCCAAACTTGATCCCAAGTTTCATGTTCTTTCTGCTACTACCTGAGGCTGTACATGATCAAAAGGAATGATGGTGTTTTAATTAAGGAGAAAATACTACTAAGCAGCTGTGAATACTACTGATGAGACACACCATAGAAACAATAAAAATGTGCTTAATTTAAGAGAAAAGTCTTAGAAATATATATACTCAAGTGAAAGTGAAGTCGCACAGACTTGTCGAACTCTGAGACCCCATGGACTGTAGCCTACAAGGCTCCTCCATCCACGGAATTTTCCAGGCAAGAGTACTGGAGTGGGTTGCTATTTCCTTCTCCAGAGGATCTTCCCGACCCAGGGATTGAACCTGGGTCTCCTGTACTGCAAGCAGACGCTTTTACCATCTGAGCCACCAGGGAAGCTCCTAATAACACTCAGAAGGTAGTCAATTTGAAACAGTTCAGTCACTCAGTCGTGTGCAACTCTTTGCAACCCCCATGGACTGCAGCACATCAGGCCTCCCTGTCCATCACCAACTCCTGGAGCTTGCTCAAACTCATGTCCATCGAGTCAGTGATGCCATCCAACCCTCTCATCCTCTGTCGTGCCTTTATCCTCCCAATCTTTCCCAGCATCGGGGTCTTTTCCAGTGAGTCAATTTTTTCCATCAGGTGACCACACAAGTATTGGAGTTTCAGCTTCAGCATCAGTTTTCCAATGAATATTCAGGACTGATTTCCTTTAGGATTGACTGATTTGATTTCCTTGCAGTCCAAGGAACTCTCAAGAGTCTTCTCCAACACCACTGTTCAAAAGCATCAATTCTTTGGCGCTCAGCTTTCTTTATGGTCCAACTCTCACATCAATACATGACTACTGGAAAAAACCATAGCTTTGACTAGACAGACCTGTCAGCAAAGTAATGTCTCTGCTTTTTAACATGCTCTCTAGGTTGGTCATAGCTTTTCTTCCAAGGAGCAAGCGTCTTTTAATTTCATGGCTGCAGTCAACATCTGCAGTGATTTTGGAGCCCAAGAAAATAAAGTCTGTCACAGTTTCCCCATCTATTTCCCATGAAGTGATGGGACTGGATGCCATGATCTTAGTTTTCTGAATGTTGAGCTTTAAGCTTTTTCACTCTCCTCTTTCACTTTCATCAAGAGGCTCTTCAGTTCCTCTTCACTTTCTGCCATAAGGGTGGTGTCATCTGTGTATCTGAGGTTATTGATATTTCCCGATCATCTGAATAGGGATAATTAATTTTTCCAATACAAATGGTATTATTTTTTCCAGAGTTTTTTTTACTGAGGCAAAATTCACTTACTACAAACAAAGCATCAGAGCAAACAACTCAGTGGCACTCAGTACCTTCACAGTCACACCACCAGCGCCTCTATCTAGTTCCAAAATATTCCATCACCCCATGGTCAGTGAATTGGAGGTTCTTTCTCCATAACAAAAAAATTCGGAGATGAAGCAGAGAAATTAAGAAAGTAAAGTCAAAGTTTATTTAAGCAAAGAGAGAGAGTAGGCTTACAGGCGAAGAGCTGCCACCCACAGTTTCTTTGGCAAGCTGGTCACGAGGAGCATACAAATAAAGGAGTGCAATATTTACTGGAGAAGGACGAGCCTGGGGGTCATATTCCCTGATTTTCATCCCAGCCCCATTTTCCTGAGGAGAAGAAGGATTTTTGTCTTAGGGATTTAGCTCAGATCAGAAGTGTCATGGCATCAGTGCAAGATGGGTACTTCTTATCTGTAAGACTTTGCTGTTGTTGAGTTGCTCAGTCGTGTCTGACTCTTTGGGACCCCATGGACTGCAGCCCTCCAGGCTCCTCTGTCCATGGAATTCTCCAGGCAGGAATACTGGAGTGGGGTGCCACTTCCTTCTCCAAGGGATCTTCCCCACCTGGGATTGAACCTGCCTCTCCTGCACTGGCAGGTGGATTCTTAACTACTGAGCCACAGGGAAGCCCTATTGTAAAGAGAGAACAGAGAGCAAAGGATTACATTTGGATGCAGGTGATTCCCATCTTTCCCACCTTTCTTTGTCTGCTTTTCCGACCCTTATCACCCAAAATGGTGTCGTTTCCTGTCAGTCTTAAGGTTCCTGTTTTCCTTTATCTGCCTAGGGACCCTTGCTGTTAACAAGATGCTTGATTTCCTGCCACCTGGCCCTTGCCTCCATTTCTCTACTCACACCTAACTACCTGCCTGCTGTAACTAACAACTTCAAAAAGAAATCATTAACCATTCCCCACCTCTCATGGCCTCTATGATTCTTATTTTCTTGGCTGAGACACTATATGTGCTAAGTGGAACACAGGACTCCTTTTTAGCAGCTCCTAATGCACTGGAGAAGGAAATGGCAACCCACTCCAGTGTTCTTGCCTAGAGAATCCCGGGGACGGGGGAACCTGGTGGGCTGCCGTCTATGGGGTTGCACAGAGTTGGACATGACTGAGTGACTTAGCAGCAGCAGCAGCAACCTATCTGAGGTCAGCAATACGTGCACCGTGAACTTCCAGATGTTCAAGCTGGTTTTAGAAAAGGCAGAGGAACCAGAGATCAAATTGCCAACATCCGATGGATCATGGAAAAAGCATGAGAGTTCCAGAAAAACATCTATTTCTGCTTTATTGACTATGCCAAAGCCTTTGATTGTGTGGATCACAACAAACTGTGGAAAATTCTGAAAGACATAGGAATCCCAGATCACCTGACCTACCTCTTGAGAAACCTGTATGCAGGTCAGGAAGCAACACTTAGAACTGGACATGGAACAACAGACTGGTTCCAAATAGGAAAAGGAGTACAGCAAGGCTCTATATTGTCACCCTGCTTATTTAACTTATATGCAAAGTACATCATGAGAAATGCTGGGCTGGAGGAAGCACAAGCTGGAATCAAGATTGCCAGGAGAAATATCAATGACCTCAGATATGCAGATGACACTATCCTTATGGCAGAAAGTGAAAAACTACAGAGCCTCTTGATGAAAGTGAGAGAGGAGAGTGAAAAGGTTGGCTTAAAGCTCAACATTCAGAAAACTAAGATCATGGCATCCGGTCCCATCACTGCAGGGCAGAAAGATGGGGAAACAGTGGAAACAGTGGCTGACTTTATTTTTCTGGGCTCCAAAATCACTGCAGATGGTGACTGCAGTCATGAAATTAAAAGATGCTTACTCCTTGGAAGCAAAGTTTGACCAACCTAGACAGCATATTAAAAAGCAGAGACATTACTTTGTCAACAAAGGTCCGTCTAGTCAAGTTATGGTTTTTCCAGTGGTCATGTATGGATGTGAGAGTTGGACTATAAAGAAAGCTGAGCGCCAAAGAAATTATGCTTTTGAACTGTGGTGTTGGAGAAGACTCTTGAGAGTCCCTTGGACTGCAAGGAGATCCAACCAGTCCATCTTAAAGGAGATCAGTCCTGAATATTCATTGGAAAACTGATGCTGAAGCTGAAACTCCAATAGTTTGGCCACCTGATGCAAAGAACTGACTCACTGGAAAAGACCCTGATGCTGGGAAAGATCGAAGGCAGGAGGAGAAGGGGACGACAGAGGATGAGATGGTTGGATGGCATCATCGGCTCGATGCACATGGGTTTGGGTGGACTCCGGGAGTTGGTGATGGACAGGGAGGCCTGTCGTGCTGCGGTTCATGGGGTTGCAAAGAGTCGGACACGACTGAGTGACTGAACTGAACTGAATCTGTCTAAGGAGCTTCTTACAAGTACAGATACTAGGGCCTCACCCACTGAATGCGGGCCTCAGGAGCATCCCCAATGCATCAGTGAGTCAAACAGTGATGGCAAATAATGCCTTGGAATACTTATCACTTAAATAACTTATGTAGTTGATCAGGCAGTGATGACCCTACAGACAGTTCTTCTGATTCATCTTATTTAGCAGTGATTTTTAGCAGTGTTTGCAGAAATGCATACATACAAAATATACACACACACAGAAGTACAAAAGATATCCTCTAAAACGTCAGCAAAAATGTATGGGAAATGGATTTTACCTTCTCATCTCTAATTAAAAATGCTTTTAAAAAACTGTATTGTATATGACTTCATGCCATCTCACCCATTAAATCTTCTGGTTTCCTGTCAATACTTTTGTTTTGCTAGTTTAATGAGATTTGGCTCTTTTTTTTTTCTGTTGGCTTTAATATTAGATTTTTTAGTTATAATGTTAAAACCCAGAGGTTCTGGGTTATACGCATATGCAAACACTCAGCTAGGGTGCCGCATTGCAGTGGAGTGGCCTCCCACAGTTTTGATCACACACCCATGAGTTCCCATTCAGATGTACCCTCACAATACCTTATCTTCCACAAACCAGAGTCCCTCTGGTATTCCTGGTTAAACTGTAGGAAAGTACTTTCTATTCAACTATTAATAAGATGTTTAAAAGTTAATTAAGGGTACTCTTTCTGCCCCCTTCTGATGCCTATGTCAGAAGCTTTCTCTATCTCCTTTATACTTTAATAAAACTTTATTACACACACACACACAAAAAAAAGTTAACTAAAAGTAGGGTAAAAATAACTTTGGGGCTCTTCTCTTTTCCTTTCCCAAAGCTAGGACTACATGCCTAAGCAGTTAAGACTACCGTGCCTTCCCAGGTTATTGTTTGCAGAGTCAAAGAAAGAATAACTGGGCTTAAATAACCACCAAAAGCATCAGTAATTGGGCAAGCATCCAAACAAGAAGAGATTCTGGTTAATGTTGGAATAGAGGGGCCCGTAGGTCCAGTAAGCGTACTGGCCAAGGCTAGTTGTAACTGGGCTTCAGTTATCTGGGGCTGGAAACCTCTGTTTGGCATTTCAACCATTTCTTTGTTTTAGAGCTCTCTTTGGAGGGGTTCTCCTCACACACATTCCTTAACTTGCTAGTTCAATTTTTGGCAAAATCCCAACTCTACTCAAGTGCCAAGACTGAAGGCCAACACAGTCAAGGAGACTGAAGTGTCCCTTAGCAATCACTAGTGTTTGAGCAGTAGTTCAGCCTGAGATTCAGGGAGGGACTTACAACTTGCAAAAATTCTAGCGTCCTGCAAGGGGAGTGGCTGTTAATCACTTAATCTCTTTGCTCTCTTCTTCCGTCGGCGCCTTCTAGCTAAACTAAAAGCCAGAGACCACTTCTCTGAGCTGTGAACACAGTACTAACAATGGCCGTCATTATTAATACATGACATGTATTAACGTCAGGCACTGCTCTGTTTTCCACATAAAAGGTTTTGGTTAATCTCCATGACCTTATGCAATCGGTACCATCATCACGTTTCACAACTGAGGACAGCCAGCCTCAGAGAGGGAAAGTGACTTTGCCAAGTCACACAGCTATGAAGGACTCAAACTGAGCTCTCCCTGAGGGAAAAGCTGATCTTCCTCTACGTACCACAAAGCCAAACACTATTTTCCAAAGGCTGTTTAAAAAAAAAACATTGGCGCAAATAATAAGAATACAATAAAAAGTGGGGGTGGGGGTGGGAGGGTAGGAAATCAACATATTCAAAATAAATTTATGATTTTCCTAAGGGGGTATATAAACATTTCTTAACTATTAATAAACAAAAAAGTGTTTCCTAAGCGGAAATGTCTATATAAATTAAGAATTCAAAGCATTCTCTCTACACTTAAGATAGGTTACATAACCTATTACATTTTCTATAACTTTAGCATTTATCTTCCCCTTACAGCATCTATACAGCCGCAAAGAGAGGTAATTAAATACAGCAATTGCTGCCGGAACTTCTGAAAGCTTTCCAAGTTTCCCTTATATAATTAACTCTGGGTAAGTTTTTTCAGTATTACAGTGCTCCCTTTTCAGTTCCCAATCTTAAACCGCAATCCAGTCTCTAAACTTCGGTGCGCTCACAAATCTTTGTTCCCCGCAGGGCTGTCTTCCACGGTTTTTTCCTATTTCCCATTCTTTTTAAAGGTACAGGACGAAAAACAGGCTCATCAGACGCATGAAACGTGGGATTTTAAGAGTCTTAGGAATCTATCTTATCTCATATGAATTAACTGAGTCACAAAGCGTGGCAGCAGCAAAATCAAGAACAAATTTTACGCCTTTCAACTTTTCTCGCAACAGGAGGAGCACGAAGCTAGACTTTCGCAGGGCTACGACACGTTTAGCAATTCTTGCGCAGGAACAATGTCACTGCAACCGCTGTACCTGAAATTAATCACGCCTAGAATTATGCTAAAACCCTTAGCTACATTAACTTTACGAGGAAATTAATTTCCACCAGTCCACGAAAACGTGAACAACTTGGCGTGTTCCAGGAGCAACTCAAAGGAGAGGGCCCTTTCCCAGACTACGCAGCTCGCCCGGCCCCGGTTGCACGCTCCTGAATGAATCGCAGGTGTGAGCGATGCAGAGGCAGGTGAAACGCACCGCGGCTGCAAGGGCGCACACGCCGGGATGCAAGACGGGCGTCACACTTGATCTCGGTGACACTGGGAGAGAAATCACCCCCCATGCCGCCGAGAGATGAGAGCCAGGAACCGGCCCTCCTGCAGCATCGGCAGCACCAGGAGGGGGGCGCACCCCGGAACCTCGCGCCCCACTAAGCCGGGCCCAGCACGCGCGCCGGAGAGCAGAGGCAGCCCCGGGAAGGCCCCACCCGCGCCGGGGTTCTCCAGGACCCGGCCCCGATCCCCAGCCTCCTGGCCGCGGCCGACCAGGCAGCGCCGTCGCGTAGGGGCCCGGGAGTCCGGCGCCGGTGGGTGGGGGCGGGCCGGAGGAGGGGCGACCGGCGCAGCCGCGGCCGGAAGGCCAGGCACTTACCGGGCGGCGGCGGCCCTGAGACTTCTCCGTCCTGGGGTCTGCAGCAGACGGAACCGGCGGCCGCGCGGGAGCTGGAAAAGAGGCATCAGAGAGGCGGGGGCGGCCCAGAGGCCTGCGCGCGGCCCCGCCCGCCGGCTCGGCTCCTATTGGCCTCTCCCGGCACAGGCCACGCCCAGGCAGCGTCCCAGGCAGCAGGGGGCCACCAGGCTGTAGACAGACTGGACCCCGGGCCTCGTATCTGCCCCGGTCGCGGTGACGCCTCCTACGGCCTCGAGGTCGACGCCGCAGGGAAACAGAAACTTAAGAGCCATGAAGAGCCCTCTGCATGGAGAAGTAAACTTGCTCCCTTTTTATTTAAAACCCGGCTTTTTAAAGTAAAATTTATAAACCAACCGAAGACTTGTACAGTAGACTCTGCACTGCATTTAATGCTAACATTTCACAATATTTGCGTTCTCTTTCACTGTATAGGGTTTTTTTTTTCACCCTGAATTATTGGAATGTTGCAAACAACACTGCTTCACCCCCTAAATACTTCACCATCAGGATAAGCAAGAAATTTAATGCCGTTTCAGTCAAACCCAATATACTGTCAATATTTAAATTTCTTTTGTTGTCCCTAAAGCTCACAAACATACACACACACACACATATTTTTATTTTTCAGTTCAAGATGTACCCAGGATTACCCTAGTACTAGTATTCTTTTTTTTTTTTAAAGCTGGCTTGCCAGTTCTTTGTTATTCCAACCCTGGATCCAAACCTGGCAGGCCGACAGTGAAAACACCCAGTCCTAACCACTAGGCAACCAGGGAATTCCAGTACTATGAAAAAAATCTTCCATTACTTTGACATATTTGAAAAGTCCAGGCCAATATTAGAATCTAAGAGTATGGGGTTATTGAATTGTTTATAATTAGATGCAAGTCAAACTTTTTAGTAAGAGAAGTCAGAGGTGATGCTGTCTTATTTCCATCCAGAGACACAGTATCCTTCTGTGTCCATGTCAAGCCTGATCACTTGGTCAAGGGCGGTCTGGCAGTCCTCCACAAAGATCCTCTCTCCCTCTGCAACAGATGATACCTGTAATTTGTTTTCTCCCCCTTCTCTTCCCCTTCACAAGTCTCCTCTTCTTTTGAATAACAGCATGAACTCTGGCATTCTTTAAAATTCAATTTAATCCAGTTATTATAACCAACTACCAATATTATTTGTGGTGTTTGAATTTCCCTTTTGTGACCTGTGAAAGCCCCTCCTTATGTATATCCTGTTATCTTTTTTTTTAATATTTATTTATTTGGCTGTGCTGGGTTGCAGTTGCAGCCTGTGGGATCTAGTTCCCTGACCAGGAATAGAACCCAGACCCCTGCATTGGGATCAGCCAAGTCTTAGTCCCTGGAAACCAGTGAAGTCCCCATCCTATCAATCGATCTATCTTTGAACACTATCTTGCTTTCTGACATAGGACCTCCTAGCTCTCCTTGCATTTTCTCTGCCTGATGCAGAGAAATTTTAGTTCCTTTTAGTAGGAAATGGTACTCGGAAAATTAGATCTTAGTGTCCAGGGTGCTCATTGCTATTAAGATGTTATTTCTTTTAGGCCCTTTCAGTGGACCAAGTGTATATATATTCACAGAGCTATAAAACACTAAACAGTATACTCTTTACCCAGATATATTTTAAAATCATGAGTTCATATTGATACCTCCAATTAAACAGTCAGCATCTCGAGGTTCATTCTAGCCTTCCTCTTTCCATTTTATATTTTTCTTCTCCCACAGTGAAAAACCCTGGTTACTAAGAAAAAGATGTAAAATATGATGTCAAAAACGGTAAACATGGTGGGGAGATGTAAAAATGCAGGAAAACTCTGGTTCTTGTCAGCATCAATATATTTACTGGTTTCTTCTATCCTACAATAGAGACAAAAGAGCTGTGACTTGGATACTAACACCAGTAGCAAACCTAAGTTTAAGATTTCTTTGCACTTTTTCTATCTTTGTAAATACATCTCTTTCCAAAGGTGTGCCGTGAGAGGATGGTGATCAAAAGTTACTTGAATTCATCTGCTTTGCAATATAGTTGTGTTATCTGTGTGATACACTGTGACATAGTGTTGTTGCTGCTGCTGCTAAGTCGCTTCAGTCGTGTCCGACTCTGTGCGACCCCATAGACGGCAGCCCACCAGGCTCCCCTGTCCCTGGGATTCTCCAGGCAAGAACACTGGAGTGGGTTGCCATTTCCTTCTCCAATGCATGAAAGTGAAAAGTGAAAGTGAAGTCACTCAGTCGTGCCAACTCTTAGCGACCCCATGGACTGCAGGCTACCAGGCTCCTCCATCCATGGGATTTTCCAGGCAAGAGTACTGGAATGGGGTGCCATTGCCTTCTCCGTGATACAGTGTTAGGTTTGTTATTTTATTTGCATAATTTTAGTTTGCCTTTTTCATCTTTCTTATCTAGCTTTCATTTTTGAATGTATAAAGCGTTCACTTGGTTCAAAATCAAATCTTCCAAACGTTTTCAGAAGAGGAACACCCCCTTCCTTGTCCCTGTACTCTGTTCCCATCTACCGCCTATCACTAACCACTGTCCTTAGTTTCCCGTTTATTCTCCCACTCCCCCCAAAATTAAGAATATGCATTCATTTGTTATCTATTGCTGTAGGGTTACGTTTTGCAGCTTTAAACAACAAACATATATTACTTCACAGTTTCTGTGCATCAGAAATCCAAGAAGGGCTTAGGTAGGTAGGTCTGGCTCCAGGTTTCTCACAAGAATGTATTTACTATGGAAGGACTGCAGTCCTCTCAAGACTGGACTGAGGGAAGATCTGCCTCCAAACTCAACTGGCTGTAGGAATATCCTCTTTCAAGCTGCCTCACAGGGCTGTTGGCATATCTCTGGTCCCCACTGGTTGTGAGCCAGTGAATTCGTTTCTTGGAGCTGCCTTAATAAATTACCACAAACAATATAGTTTTAAAAAAAAACACAGGGGTTTACTCTCTCACAGTTCTGAGGCTAGAAGTTCAAACTTGAAGTGTCAGCTGGACCACATTCTCCTGAGACTTCTACCTCCACTGTCATCTCACCAAGTCCTTTCCAGTCTCACAACTGTGTGACACACCCTTTCCTATAGATTCTTTAGATAGCCAAACTCCACTCTCCCTGTGCCCCACCAGCCTCTGCTAATATGCACATCATCTTTAGTAATACACACATAATATCGTTTATATTTAGCATGAAGATCCCTCTCAAGTATAAAGATCCTTTTGTAATGTAAACTAAATTTTAAAAAAATCCTGGAATCCCTATGAAATGAATGGTAGTACTTTCAGCATCTATCAAGAAAATTCACATTGAATTGAGGACCCTCTGAATAACCTTGGGTTCCCCCAAGGGTCTGGATCCCCGTGTTGGAAATTATTGCTCTAGAGACTACTAACATGGTGACATCATCATAACCAGTTTAGAAAAAAACAAGAATAACAAATGAAACGGTAAGTCTAGGAACAAATCTACTAACTACTCAGTGCCAGTCCCTGCTAAACACAACTAGTTTTTCACCTACTCTTTGCTTTCACATTTGCCCTATAACGGCCCTTCATGTGTGTGTTTTATCTGACTACAGTCAAAATACGAGATGGCAATGCGGAAGTGGAGACCTGAATTCTATTCAGTCCTGGCCACAACTGTTTTAGCTCTCTGACCTTGATTAATCAACTTCTTTAAGTCCTCAGCTGCCAAATACAAACAACACCTACCTTACAGAATCTTAAGTGACATGCAAAAATGTACTCTGTAAAATGTAAATGATGTAGAAACATCTTCTAAATTCATCTGGCGGGGCCTCCCCAGTGGTCTAGTGACTGAGAATCCACCTGTCGACGCAGGGGACACGAGTTTGACCCCTGGTCTGGGAAGATGCCACATACCGCAGAGCAACTAAGCCCTTGAGCCACAACTGCTGAAGCCCACGTGCCTACCTGGTGCTCCACCCAAGAGAAGCCACCGCAGTGAGAAGCCCGACCGCGCCAATGAAGACTGGCCCCCACTCGCCACAACTAGAGAAAGTCCTCTTGCAGCAATGAAGACTCAGCACAGCCAAAAATACATAAATCTTTAAAAATAAAAATAATAAATACATTCATCTGGCTCTGTCACTTGTGAGCTTAAGATTCTTCCTTGGCTCCCCTGGGTCTTCAGGATAAAGGACAGCCTCTTAGCTCTGTCACTTGTGAGCTTAAGATTCTTCCTTGGCTCCCCTGGGTCTTCAGGATAAAGGACAGCCTCTTAGCTCTGTCACTTGTGAGCTTAGGATTCTTCCTTGGCTCCCCTGGGTCTTCAGGATAAAGGACAGCCTCTTAGCTCTGTCACTTGTGAGCTTAAGATTCTTCCTTGGCTCCCCTGGGACTTCAGGATAAAGGACAGCCTCTTAGCCTAACAGAGTAGCCCTTTCCCTGGTCGTCCTTAGAGCTTCCAGTCACAGGAATCCTGTTCCCTGTCCTCCCCTCTTCACCTGCCTCTCAACCCTGCATTCTAAAGCCTGTCCATCTCAAGTAGCTGGACTCTTTGCCATACTTCCATTCAGGCCTTTATTAGCCCCTGTTGAGAAGAGTACAGTCCTCACGGTCTGTAACTTGGGCTATGCCAGACTCCACGAAGAGCTGGGCAGCAAGGGCCATTCCTCACTCACATCTTGGTTTTCTTCATCACCTTGGCAGTCGCACTTGTACTGCTGTAGTAACAAGGAAGAACAAATGCTTTGGAATCAGCTAGAATTTAATAAATGTGTGTGAGACTACCTTAAACTACAGGAACAATATTGATACATTGTCATGTACCCTACATCTTGTCAGGAAGGAGTCTCTTTGGGTTTTTTAGATGCTTGGTGCCACGCAGAACGAAAGGCCTGAATCAGACCACTTTCAGGGTGGACTTCAGTGATTGGTGGTGGGAGGAGGAGGAGGAAGAGGTTGCATCAGAGACATTTGGTCACCTTGCCCCCTGTCAAAGTGGAGCAGTAATGAGTCATACCTACTCCTAACAACAACAGCTGGATGGGGCAGTGTTCCCAACTGGTATGCTTGGAATGAGCTGGTAAAATTCTTTACCCTTATATCTCACAGCAGTGGTTATTAACCAGCAGATCTGTCCCCCAGGAGACAGGCAATGTCTGGAGATGTTTTTTGATTATCACCACTGAGTGATACTACAGGCATCTATGGGGTAGGGGGCAGCCATGCTGCTAAACACCATACAATGCCCAGAAAAGGCCTCCCACAACAAAGAATTATCAAAAATGGCAATAGTGCTGAGGTTTGAGAAATTATGTTCCTGGAAATGTGGCTTTTGGCATATGTTTTTCTTGGTTACAGGCGCTCTTTTTTTGACTGGTGGGGGGTGGTCATACAGGGTGGCAGGTGGGCTCTTAGTTCCCCAACCAGCAGCTGAACTGCACCCGCTGTGTTGGGAGTGCAGAGTCTTAACCACTGGATCACTGGAGAAGTCCCACAGGTTCTCTTTGGAAAGCCCATCTTTTGCGTAAGGCTCCGCGTGTTTATATGAATGAGCTGCGGCTCCCTGTGTGCTGTTCCTCCCCACACCTCTGGAGCCTCGAACATTGCTAAGCTGCACCTGCCAAGTTCCCTCTCTTGCTCCTATGCTCTCATCCTTCAGGCTTCAGTTTTGGGCATCAGCTTCACCAGGAAGTCTCTCCTGATCCCTAAATGCCAGACACAGTAGATGCGCCATGCACATGCCTCCTGCTACCACAACAGTTACTGCACTTCAGCAGCAATAGCTTGTGCCCCTGTCCCAGTTCTCCCAACCAGAACGCAGAGCTCCTTCTAGCAGGGACCCAGCCTTGCTCACTGCTGTATCTCTAGTACTCAGCACAGCACATGAAACGGTACGTAGTGAATATACATACATTTGAAGAGTCTGTATAATTTGGGATCTGGCTGAAAGATAAAAACCTTTTTCAAATGGTCCACCCATCTTCCTCAAGTTGGTATCAGTTGTGGGCTTTGATCAAAGCTTCCCTAGTTGTGTTTCAGTATTCAGTAGAAAAAATACTTCCAGTACAAGGAATCTCATATGAATTCCAGTGAGTTATACCAGGAATCTCAGGTATTTAACTATTTGCTATTTCCTTTTTTTTATCCTTTTAATTTTTATGCCCAGAAATTTCCAAAGTATGGTTTGTAGGCCAAATCCAGAAAGTTGCCTGTTTTTATACAGTCCTAGAGCTAATAATCAGAGAAGGCAATGGCACCCGACTCCAGGACTCTTGCCTGGAAAATCCCATGGACGGAGGAGCCTGGTAGGCTGCAGTCCATGGGGTCACAAAGAGTCGGACACGACTGAGTGACTTCACTTTCATTTTTCACTTTCATGCATTGGAGGAGGAAATGGCAGCCCACTCCAGTGTTCTTGCCTGGAGAATCCCAGCGATGGCAGGGCCTGGTGGGCTGCTGTCTATGGGGTCACACAGAGTCGGACACAACTGAAGCGACTTAGCAGCAGCAGCCTCAGTTTTGCCTCCTGGACTGCAAAGAGTGAAATATTCATAACCTGGTTCTTCACAGAAGAAGTGTGCTGACTGATCTCTACTCCAGCCTTTAGCACATTTGCGTTTAAATATTTCATTCTCCACAATTCTCCACTGTGCTTTGGCTATTGTGCCCTTAGCCTGTCGGGGTTCATTTGGTAAAGGGACAGGAACACAGCCATAACAGCTGATGGCAGCAGAAGGAACGATCATGAGACCCTCACAAAGACCCCTGCCACCTCAGAGGACAGGCCTATGCCACAGTTCTCTTAACACAATCAATGCAGCTTACACACTTGAGCAAATTCTCTTGCACCATCACTTTAAAATCATAAATATAAAATTAATTACACATGTCAAATTGAAATCACGAGGTAATCTGTCAGATTGTCTAGAGTATAGCTGCTATTTTTATTATGGACACGGTGCATAAATAACAGACACATGCAGATTGTCTTACACTTTAAGGCTGGTACTAAAAATATTAGTACTATGGGTTTGATTTAGTTCATCATCGCTATATTTAATTCTAAACCTTCTTGGGGTTATGTAATCATATAAGGTGCCCAAATAATAGCAGGTTTACTAGCTCACGTCAGCTGAGCAATGGCATAATGAAAAGAATCAGGACCTTGATAATATTATCTTGAAGTGCTGTGAGCTACACTCCAGCTACGTGTTCCCTTTTTATAGAGCAGCTGTGTCTGATTTGTAGCAGGGACTTCAAGTCTAAGTCTTTCTTTTGGAATTTAGTTTCTCTACCTTCATCCCTCCTCACTGTCCCCCAACAAACCCAATTTGTTTGTGCTCCATTTCAACTTTTAGGGACTGATTAGGTGGAGAGAGAGAGAAACAGACAGACAAAGAGAGAAGCAAGTGACATTTAAAGAGAATAATCGTAACTTCACAACAGCAGTGCAGGAAACTAGAAAACAACGGAGCAAGGCCTTAAATTTGAGGGAAAATTATTGCCAAACTGTAACATCATATCTAACAAAAAAAACTTTTAAAGCTACAGACAAAAAGGTCTCAAAGAACTGGCCTCTCATGTATGTGTCTTCAGAAAAGTTAAGAGAGGATATATTTCCTCAAAACTAAGGAATAAACGTTTAATAAAGGAAAATATGGGGGCCAAGAAATAGGGGCTCTAACACAGGAAGGTGGGGAAAGGGCTTCCTAAGATGACCATGAAAATCAATCTCAGGACAACAGCAACCAGCCTAGATTAGGGCAGGAATACATGGAAACCCTGGAAATACGCTGCCAAGGAAAACTGAGGCTGCCAGTCACTGGACATTTGTGAAACTGATAGGAGGCTTTAACTTCTAACAGAGAGTCTAGGGATGAATTAGAAATAGTCAGAAGTCCCCCCAAACCTTTTAAATGAAGACAATTATTTCTTTTCTCTTTTTCTGGAAGTGGGGTGGGGGGGAGGTGTGCCAAGCAGTATGTGGGATCTTAATTCCAGGGATTGAACCCTTGTCCCCGGCAGTGGAAGCGCAGAGTCCTAACCACAAGACTGCCAGGGAAGGCCTTAAATGTAGACAATTACTAATCCCAGGGAAAACCAGAGGTCACATTTAAAAAAGGAAACATAATCATAGGAAATGATTCCTGAATATTCATTGGAAGGACTGATGCTGAAGCTGAAATTCCAGCACTTTGGCCACCTGATGCGAAGAACTGACTCTTTGGAAAAGACCCTGATGCTGGGAAAGATTGAAGGCAGGAGGAGAAAGGGACGACAGAGGATGAGATGGTTGGATGGCATCACCGACTCAATGGACATGAGTTTGAGCGAGCTCCAGGAGTTAATGATGTACATGGAGGCCTGGCGTGCTGCCGTCCATGGGGTCGAAAGAGTTGGACACAACTGAGCGAACTGAACTGAATCATAGTATACTACATGGCTCAGCTATGAATAACATTTACAAAGTCAGAATAATTAAAACACTATATATTGGTTTAACCAAAACAAGCAATATAATTGTAATTAGAGGATAGTGAAGAACCCTGTGTGTCTACGTGAGTACCTGTGTGTAAGTGGGAGTGAGGGTGAGTGTGGGTGGGCGTAGAGAATAAATCTTTAGAAGAAGGAAGTCTATACATATCCAAGCAGAAAAATTAAGAAATGGCAGATAAACCAGCTTGTGAGAAATGAAGGCAGTAAATGCCAGAAGAAACAGTTGAAAGTAGTTGCTTCTGGGAAAGAGGGGTCAGTAATGGGGCTGCTCACTATTATTTTTCATGGCAACTCTTGTAAAACAACTTGGCTTTGAAAACCATGACAATGTACAACTTTGATTTTATTTTATTTTATTTTATTTTGATTTTTTTTCAACTTTGATTTTAAAAATTAAAAAATCTTTTGAATAAAAGAAATAAATCTACTCCTAAGTTTCATCCATCCTCATTGGCCAACCATTCCCCATCTCCTTCACTGGCTCTTTCTCTCTACCAGCTCTCTAAGGATGAGAATGCATCTGGGCTCTATCCTGAGCCTCTTTTCTTCTCGTACCAAACCCTCTCTCTAATGATCTCATCTTGAGCAGAGGCTCCAAATTCCACCAATGATCCCAAGTTTGTATTTCTAGCCCTGCTTTATTTGCTACTCCAGACTCGTATATCCAACTACCGATGGGATACCTTCTCTTGGATGGAAATAGCCACCTCAAACCTATCAAATCTATATTAGTGTTCGCCAAAGAAAAGAACCACCAGGAGGCAGAGATACAAAAACAGATATACTGATAGCTAAAGAAATCTGTTATAAGGAATTGG
The DNA here is from genome assembly GCF_003369695.1 of Bos indicus x Bos taurus. Taxonomy (NCBI): domain Eukaryota; kingdom Metazoa; phylum Chordata; class Mammalia; order Artiodactyla; family Bovidae; genus Bos; species Bos indicus x Bos taurus. The sequence continues at coordinate 15,344,064 of NC_040087.1, read as the reverse complement.
CTCACACAGTTAATGAAGACTAAGTCCCAAGATCTGCAGTTAACAAGCTCTAGATCCAAGAAGGGAGAAGGCAATGGCACCCCATTCCAGTACTCTTGCCTGGAAAATCCCATGGACGGAGGACCCTGGTGGGCTGCAGTCCATGGGGTCGTGAAGAGTCAGACACAACTGAGCGACTTCACTTTCACTTTTTACTTTCCTGCATTGGAGAAGGAAATGGCAACCCACTCCAGTGTTCTTGCCTTGAGGAGCCTAGTGGGCTGCCGTCTATGGGGTCGCACAGAGTCAGACACGACTGAAGTGACTTAGCAGCAGCAGCAGATTCAAGAAGTGCTGATGTTTCAGTCTGAGCTCAAAGACAGGAAAAGGAAACACAGCAATTAAGCAGAAAGAGTTCTCTCTCACTCAGGCTTTTTGTTCTTTTCAAATCTTTAGCTGATTAGGTGAAACCCACCTACATTGAGGAGGGCAATTCCCTTCACTCAGTCGACTGCTTCAAATGTTAGCTGCATCCAGAAACACTCTCATAGACACACCTAGCACAATAAATAATCAAATATCTGGCACCCCAAGGACTAGTCAAGTTGACGCAGATGATCAACCATCACAAAATCAAAGAGCTCTCTTAATTTTGTCCCTGAAGCCTGTCCCTTCTTTAGTCTTTCTCTTATTAAACGTCACCATTGTCTATTCAAGATCTATCCGAAAACCCAGACGTCGTCCTCGATTTTTCCTTTGCTCTCACTTGCAGCATCCACTTTGTAATTCCTGTCACCTCTGCCTTTAAAATGCATCTCGGACTTTCCTGGTGGTCCAGTGGTTAGGAATCTGTGCCTGCCAGTGCAGGGGATGTGGGTTCCATCCCTGGTCTGGAAAGATTCCGCATGCCGCAGGGCAGCTAAGCCCATGCACTAAAACTACTGAACCTACACTCTAGAACCCGAGAGCTGAGACTACTGAGCCCTCGAACCGTAACTACTGACGCCTGCGCACTCTAGAGCCCGTGCTCTGCAAGAGAAGCCACTGCAAAGAGAACCCACGTACGACAGCTAGAGAGGAACCCCGCTCGCTGCAACTAGAGAAAGCCCAAGCACAGCAACGAAGGACCAGCGCAAAGAGAAATTAATTTTTTAGAAAGTTCCATCACAAGGAAAAAAACTTAAAAAAAGAGAGAAAACGTATCTCAAATCTAGTCACTTCTCCCCATCGGCACTGCCAGCAACCTAGTCAAAGTCACCAAAATGTCTTATCAAGACTTCTGCTTTAACTAGTCTCCCTGCTTCCCCTCTGACCAAACTTACTTATGCTCCAGCCAGTGGCAATAGCTGCTGCTGCTGCTGCTGCTAAGTCGCTTCAGTCGTGTCCGACTCTGTGAGACCCCATAGACGGCAGCCCACTAGGCTCCTCTGTCCCTGGGATTCTCCAGGCAAGAATACTGGAGTGGGGTGCCATTGCCTTCTCTGGTGGCAATAGCTAGGAAGAGAGAACTATCTCTGTGAGTACACGGTCCAGCAGAGACATGCTTCTAGCACTCTGACCCATGTGGGAGGGGCACCAAGGCTGGAGCCTTTTTGTGGATCCTTTCCCAGGGAGCTTCTGACCGTGCTTTGACTTCCAGCCACAGTAGCCACCTTTTTCCTCCTAGCAACACAGCCGGTGTCTCCTCATTCAGGGTCATCACATTTATTAATTTCTTTGTCCACAAAGATCTCCACTCCCTCTGCTCCGAGCCACTGTTTCTCATCTTCTAAGCCTCTGATCAAATGCCACTTCGTTAGAAATGCTTCTCATGATCATCCTTTCTGAGGGAGCAACACCTAATTATTCTCCATCACTTTACACGTTAATTTCCTTCAGAGCTCTTGTTAAAACTCAAAATTATTTTGCTTAATTTATTGGTCTGTCTGTCTGGTTGTCTACTGGACTTGCAGTCTACCACTTACTCAGTGGTAAAGAATCCACCTACCAATGCCAGGAGATGCAGGTTCGATCCCTGGGTGAGGAAGATCCCCTGGAGGAGGAAATGGAAACCCACTCCAGTATTATTCTTGGCTGGAAAAATCCATGGACAGAGGTGCAGGTGGGTCATAGTCCATGGGGTTCTAAAAAGGTGGACATGACTGAGTGACTGAACATGCAGGGGTTGTCTATTAGCTGGGCTTAGCTAACTACTGCAAAAGATAATTCCGTATCTCAGTGCTGTAACAGGGTGAACAGTATTGCTTCCTCTCACATACAACAGTCAGAATAATAATGGGGCTGTGCTCCACAGTGTCATTCAGGAACCCAGGATCCTCCCTTCTCCCAAAGCAACCCTCTTCATAGATGGCATCCACGATCTCTGTAGAAAAGGAAGAGAGAGGGGGCCCACCTGCTCTTACTGTCTCTGGTCACAGTCTATGGGCAAGAATTAGTCTCAAAGCCTCACTAATAATACCCAGATGCTGGGAAGTGTGCTTTAACTGTACCTCTAGGAAAACAAACTGGAGAAGGACATGGCAACCCGCTCCAGTATTCTTGCCGGGAGCATCCCACGGCCAGAGGAGCCTGGTGAGCTACAGTTCATGGGGTCACATAGAGTCCAACATGACTAAAGCAACTTAGCACAGGAAAGCAAAATGGATTTTGGTGAATATCTGGTGAATCTCTGTCCAAATTTGGTGGAATTGTCACACGACTGTATGTTCCTCGGTTCTTTGTCTCGTCACAACAAAGATTTGGAGCGACGGACATTAAAGCCCTCGGCGCGTCACAGCTCTCGGGTCTTGGACAAACCGTGTTATAGCTCTTAGGCAAATCAGTGTTACAGCTCTATTTTATTTAGAAGATAGCAGGAGAATCTATCTTCGAAGTGTGAGGGCATGTCAACCCAAAGACTCGAAGAGAAGAGAGTGGAGGAGTACGCAGGGAGGGAGAGAGAGAGAGAGAGCACGCACGCACACGGGAAAGAGAGAGTCCGTGAGAAAGCGCTTTGGCTCCTCTTTTTATGTTTTTTCCTCTACCTGGGCCTGCCCTATGCAAACTGGGCTTAGCCAGGAGTGCTGTTTGTTCTGCCTGAAGTCTTCACTCTGGTCCTCGGACCTTCCTTTGACCTTCCTTGTCTTTTAGCCACCGCCATTTTGGACTCCTTTTCCCTATTCTACGTACCTAACAGAATGATCTTCCAGGAAGGAAGGTATTTGATAATCACTAGCCTCTCATGTCCTCTCTTGCCTCCTTCATCTATCTCTATAGAGCACAGTGATCTGGATCAAGCCTTCCTGCTGCCCAAAAGCCTTTAAAAGCTCTCCACCGTCCTTAGCGCAAGCCCCCCAAGTCTTTACCCTGGCCTTGGAGGCCAGCATGATGCTGGTTCTTCCAAGGCGCCAAGTTCTTTTTCATCTGCGCAGACTGTCACCTCTGCTTGGACTACTACCTGCCCTGTTCCCTGTTTTCACAACCTGACATTAACTCATTTTTTTTTTTAGTTTCAGGTCAAATGTTGCTTTTATGTAAGAGGCTACTGTGATAGTCACAATAGCCCTAGAGAACTCCATGTCCTAATCCCTGGAAACTGTGACTATGTTAGGTACATGGCAAAGGAGCATTAAGATTACAGATAGAATTAAGGTTGTTAATCAGCTGACTTTTTGGTGGAGAGGTTATCTTGGATTACACAAGATAATGAATGAGTCCAGCATAATCACATGTATCCTTCTAAGTGAAGGAGGGAAGCAGAGAAGTCAGAGACATAATACGACTGTGGATGTAGGCTGGAGTGATCTGATGAGAAGAACTCAACCTGCCATTGTTGGCTCTGAAGATGAAAAGGAGTCCTAAACCAAGGAATGTGGGCAGCCTCTAGAAGCTGGAAAAGTCAAGGAAACAGATTTTTCCCCTGGAGTCATCAGAAGGAATACAGCCCTGACAATCAATTGATTTTTGCCTTCTGAGTTCCATTCCAGGCTTCTGACCTCTAGAACAAAAGATAATAACTGTTTATTGTTTTATAGTACCAAGCTTGTGGTAACTTGTCATAGCAGCAATATGACACTCATCCACGCTCACTGACTCCCCTGACCACCCTATCTTCCAGCCCTGTCAACTGGATTTGCATCTAATCTCTCTCCCCAGTAAGCCCTCTGTTCTTCCCTCACAGGTCTGGATCTCAGGCAGGTCCATGCCTGGGTCTCTGGGGTCTGCTCCTTGGGAAATGACCTTCATTCTCCCAGTCTCTCCATAAACACTTAGGAATGTGTTGAGGTTTTTCCCCTCCAGTTTCTGCACCTGGTGAGTTGACAGGCAGAACAGGGAGCAGGGGGAACACAAAACAGGGGGAACATCTCTATGAAAACAGCTGAAAGGGTTCACATTCCTGGCTAATTCCTCTCCCTCCACAAAGATCCAGCTTGGGGATTTGGCATCCAACTCGGGAGAACTTGAAAAGTCATTTATCCTTTTTATAAGTCTCAGTTGTCTTAGAAGTAAAAGCACAAACTCTCTTCAGAGGGTTTTTGTAAGAAGTAAAGGAAATAAATGAAATCGTGAGCACAGTGCCCTACGTATAATCAACATCACTGTTGCCCTTGTTATCATGACCATCATTACAAAGGGCCCAGACTTCCCTGGCGGTCCCGTGGTTGAGACTCCATGCTTCCACTGCAGGGGGCACGGGTTCAGTCCCTGGTCGGGCAACTAAGATCCTGTAAGCGTCGCAGTGTGGCCAGAAAATTTACCAAAAAAAAAAAAAAAAAACCACCATAAAACCAGTATAGCTAACTAGCTAAGACCCTAAAGTTAAAGCTTCTCATATTTCTTAGTGGTTTTGTCCGCAAGATTTATACTCAGTACTTCCAATTAATTTTTGAATGATACAGTTTCAAAAACACATGGGAACAGAAACCAAAATGGCTTTTTATTTGCTTTTATGGTAAGTTATATCTATGGGACCTTATGGAAACTAGCTAATGCAACATGCAAAAAAAAAAAAATCAGTGGGCTTTTAATTGGAATTATCTGCATTGTTTAAGCCAATTATTTGGCTAAATATTTTAGTCTCTAACTTTCTGGGTTCCTTCATGTAGACACTGCCTAAGAAAACTATCAGACTTAAGTGTACCAGAAGCAAGATAAAGGGACCAAATGCAATCTCCAACAGACAGAATAAATGGCTTTTTCCATGAAAAAGAAACTGAGGAATTGTAAGTGATCCAGGCTGCCTGATGCTGAGAGGCACAGGATAAAGGAAGTTAACAGGTGACCTCCGTGGGGTAATTTTAGCCAGAGCTCCCTGCGGTGTGCTTCTTGGGGCCAGGAGGCTGGCCTGCGGCCGTAGAAATGCCCTAAAATGTTCGAGAACACTCAAAAAATAAATGGAGACAGCAAAGCCAGCACTGACATCGTTCTTACCACTGGAAAGTCGAAACGTTGTACAACCGGTAAGAGTCATGTTTTCAGTTCTTGGAACTTGCCTTTGGGGCAGACACTCAATTTTTGCTTTTGATAAAGAGCACAGGACTCTGAACACACACACATGACATCACCATCCTGACCTGGAGGGTCAGGGCAGCGGGCAAGGCCTGAGGCTGGCAATGTTCAAATCTGAGTGGTGCTGAAGGGACCACAGCCATTCCTGCCCAGGGCTTTCATTCTGGTTAAACTGTAACCCACATCAGGAAACACATTTTGCATCATCACCCAGTACACACTCACACACCAGGGAGGCAACCATTTCAGGAAAAAATACTTACTATGACTACAATGCACTCTGACATTTATTATTCTATTTTCTTTCATTTTTGTTCATAATCCGCTACATGGAAAACTCAACAGTTTGAAAAACACTGGTTATAAAAGTCAAATCAGGAAATTCCCAGTGGTCCAGTGGTTAGGACTCTGCATTTCCACTGCATGTTCAATCCCTGACCAGGGAACTAAGATCCCACAAGCTGCGTGGTGCAGCCAAAAAAAATTCAAATCAAATCTTACTCTTTCTGAGTTATTCTGTAATTAGAGGGGCCTCTGTGGCCCTCCTTTTCTATCTCTACAGTTAGAGGAGCCAAGTGCTCAGAAGAGGGCAATGCTGTAAGAGGCCAACACCTGCCCAGCCTCCTTCATCAGACTGCTGCAAGGATCCAACGAACTGATTCTGTGACGGTGCCAAGGAAGGGTACGGGGCTCTACAAATAAATTGTGACCTGGCCCTCTGATAACTCATCTTAAGGACTTACCCTGGAAAATTCCTCTCCCAGTAGGTGAGTCAAAGGAGAGAGTCTACTTTCATGTCACCCTCCCGAGTCCATTCGTGGCCTTGTACCTGACTCTGGCTGGTCATCGTTTGTTTGTTTTCGTGTGAACTGAACTGTTATCTAAGCCGCCATAAACAGCAACCCTCAGCAAACAAAGAGCTTCTCACTGCAACCTTTGACATGTGAAAGGGCAAGGCCAAGAAGGTTCTGAGAACTGGGACAGGTGTCCAGCAACTGTTTTTTCTCACGTGAAGCCTATAGTGAAGTTCAGTCTGTGAGCCCAGAGCCCCAGGGTCGGGGGTAGGAGGGGTGGCGGGTGTTTCGCAGGCAGCATCGGCAGTCTTTTCAGCACAGAGGACCACATCTTCCCCAGCATTTGGGATCACTTGTTCAGAAACATATCCGGGTCTCAATAGAGGGATGGTTACACAGCACTCTAAATACACTGCTGCTGCTGCTAAGTCGCTTCAGTCGTGTCCGACTCTGTGCGACCCCATAGATGGCAGCCCACCAGGCTCCCCGTCCCTGGGATTCTCCAGGCAAGAACACTGGAGTGGGTTGCCATTTCCTTCTCCAATGCACTAAATGCCACTAAATACACTTTTTAAATGGTTCAGTTCAGTCGCTCAGTCGTGTCTGACTCTGCGACCCCATGAACTGCAGCACGCCACGCCTCCCTGTCCATCACCTTATGGACATATGGTGAATTTCACCCAAACTTTCTTCAATGGAAAAAAGATTAGAATATATACCATCAAAGCAATGAAAATATAGGAGGGGGGTGGGATTTGTTGCTGTTTTATTAATTTATTCTAAATTTGAAACATACTGCTTCTAAAAGTCAAATCAAGGGAATTCCCTGGCAGTCCAGTGGTTAGGACTCCGCACTTCCACTGCCAAGGGCCCAGGTTCGATCGCTGGTTGGGGAACTAAGATCCTAAAAGCCACTCGTGGGTAGTCAAAGTAGAAAACGTGTAGAGCTTTAGCTTTGAGCAAATGAAGGTAGAAAGGCAGATAACTCTTTATAAATAGTAAAACAGCTCCAATCCCCACCTGCACCCACAAAAAGGCCAGTTTGACACAGCTTAGTAAGCAGCTTAGAACTAGGGATCCAGACCTTCCACTGAGCCACCTGGGAAGCCCCAAACTGGGTAGAATTCGATTTAAGTGCCACAAAAGGAAGCAACTGAAAGGATCCTGGCCACTCCCTGCTTCCCTAAGGAAAGCCGGTAGCTGCTCTGATAAAAAAGCTCTGATATTGCTAGTAAGATAACTTCTTCCTACCCCTCCTCTGCACTGCCAGCCCTCCGCTACAGAAGCTAGAAAATGTTAATACTTCCTCTCCCAGGCCCTCTGCAGCTAAGCATGGCCAAGTTACAAGTTCCAACCACCAAGACAAAGCTGGCACTCTTGCGGGGAAGGGAGAGTGTCTGAGGAAGCTTTTACTTCTTTACAAAAGGACCAGGCCCAAGAAAAGTGGCCATGGGACTGCCCTCCTCCACGCTCCCGCCGGTAAGACAGACGTGGTACCCGGAGCTATGGCAGTCATCTTACGATCACAAAGGGACAAGTTCGGAAACAAAAGACCATGTGGCGAAGAGGAGCAGGACAGGAAGACAGAGAGTCAGGGTCCTTATGTTGGGAAGCTATGCCAGTGCCTGCAGCTTCTTATCTCCAGACTTATTGTTCTACAAGAAAAATATCATTGTTAAGCACACAGCTGTGTTTTTTTTAATTAAGATTTATTTATTTATGGCTGCTCCGTGTAGCTTAAAGTGAAAAAGTGAAAGTGTTAGTCATTCGGTCCTGTCCAACTCTTTGTGACCCCATGGGCTGCAGCCCACCAGGCTACTCTCTCCGTGGAATTCTCCAGGCTAGAATACTGGAGTGGGTAGCCATTCCCTTCTCCAGGGAATGTTCCCGACCCAGGGATGGAACCTGGGTTTCCCATATCACAGGCAGATTCTTCACCATCTGAGCCACCGGGGAAGCCCATGCAGCTTATGGGATCTTAATTCCCTGACCAGGGATCACACCTGGGCCCCTGAAGTGAAAGCCCCTAGTCCTAACCCCTGGACTACCGGGAAACTCCCCTATGAGCATATACTGTTACTTGCAGATTTCCTACCTGATAACACTAATGTACATACTAGTATATATATAGAACGAGTAACAAAATATGTCTTATAGATTTATATTTTCCTTATGTAAACTTTTCAAAATTGCACATTATTTATTCCACAGATACATCCAGTTCTAACAAATTCTATAATATCCAGTTTTAAACATCACTTTGGGTTTTGCTAAGAAGACGTGCGACAGAGACCCAGCCGCTGCACAGGTCAGTGCCCAGGCTCAACGGAACCACCTGAAACGGAACATTTATGTCTGATTGTGCCTCTTACACAGACACTGCTCGTGTCGGCTGTTGGATGTGGTTTCACGCAGTCAGAACGCAAAGAACTGAATTGTCAACACAGTTAAGCGCACTTTATCATTGCTAATGTGAAAGAGAACCATCACAGAACCAATGCACCCTACATAAAATAATTAGTGGATGGTTCCTAGAATGACACAAGCCTTTTTAAAGGCTTTAAGACACATTGCCTTTTTGAAACGCTCAATGTATTTATAAGCTGAAGAGCACATGTTTCTGCAGTCTACATAGCATGAGTTCTAAATGGAGCAGACACTCAACCAATGCTGGTTAACTAACAAATTCCTCTGCAGAAGGCAGAACAAGTAGCAGCCACGCCTCCAACCCAGGCTTCTGTTGAAACTGACAAGTCCTGTGGGGTTTCTGTCATTACCGTCCTTCCCCACAGGTCAAGGCCAGTTCTCACTTGATGGTTTGAGTCACATGAACCTGCATTCCTTTCAGATTGGATGAAGGCCAGACTTGTCTACTAGCCCCACAGAAGGGTTTTAAATTGACAGTAGCCTCTAAATATATGATCAGGAAAGTAAAAGTGAAGTCGCTCAGTCGTGTCCAACTGTTTTTGACCCCATGGACTGTAGCCTACCAGGCTCCTCCATCCATGGGATTTTCCAGGCAAGAATACTGGCATGGGTTGCCATTTCCTTCTCCAGGGGATCTTTCCGACCCAGGGGTTGAACCTGGGTCTCCCACATTGCAAGCAGATGCTTTACCATCTGAGCCACCAGGGAAGTAATCAGGAACCCCTGGCCTTAATTTAGATTTTGCAGCAGCCTGGAGAAGATTCTACAGCCAAAGCTACAAGCACCCATATTACCACTGTGACCCTTTCACCTACTTACCTAAAGAGGATAACTAGACCTTGGCTGAAGCACATTGATCTGTCCAAGAGAATGACCTGCACACTTTGACTCAGCATCTCTTTTCCAAATTAAAAAAAAAAAAGTCCTACATAAACAAACAGGATGGCCCTTTTCCCAAATATATTTCCTTTAATCAGAATTCATGGAAAAATAAAAACTAAGGATGGTGTGTGGGTGTGTGATGTCCACTGTTCTTTTTCCATTTGAAAAAATGCTGGTGATGGCTGGGTGGTTTTCCCACTTGTGACTATGTGATACACGGTGTGATGTGAGTAATTAATAAGTGTTGGACATGACTGACTAATACACACGCACGGGTAAATTATAATTGGTGACGTCAACCTGGAAATTCACAAGAGTAGGCTGACAGTTGTTTTCCGGCCTCCATTTTCTGTGAGAATATCACAAGAATCCCATCAGGGCTTGTCTATAATCAATGTCTCCCAAGCTCACATTTTATTATCTGCTCTCACCCACTAACAACAGTTTACCTTAAAATGAGCCATAACAGCCAACTATTCCACAAGAAGGGATTAGGGAGGTATATTGTCTACGGGTGATGTTTAAACAGCTAGCCCCGAGAGGATGTAAAGAGACTCTCCTGTAGAGGACAATGAGGTTTCTGATTGCTAATTTGGTCTAATTGTGGTTTGCAAATTTAACTCCCATTGAAGATTTATATTCACTCAATTCTCTGGTCCAGGAAACTAGAATTGAATTTCCAGTCACTAGTGTGTTATTTTGAGTCTTTTTTTAATTAAATTTTTATTGGAGTATATAGTTGCTTTATATCCTGAGTCTTGAGTCTTATTTCCCTTTGTATTTAGTAGAGCAGAGAATGAAACAGAACAAGAGAAAATATGCCTAGGGAAAAAGAAAATAACTATAAAACCTGTGGAGAGTGGTAGGTAAAAATGGAAACGTCCTTATTTGACCATGAATCCTGTGGGCAGCTATGGAAAATAAGTATTATTTCCTCATCTTGGTCATTTATATACTCACGTATTCATGTACTGAGCCATCCCTAAATGCCATGCTGGGTACAAGGGGGAAGAAAAATGCCTTTGCCTTTAGAGATTTATGGTCTGATGAAAGAAAAAAAAAAAAAGAACCTAACAATTACATAATAGTCTGAACTGGCTTTTGGAAAGCTTCCTGGGGGAGATGACACTTGAACTGCCCAAGCCCTGAAGGGTCAATGCAGGTTTCCCAGCTGAAAAGCTAAATTAAGACAGGGGGACAGGGGAGGTGAAGGAGGCACAGGGCCTGGAACTTGACTGCCCCACCATGGAGGTGGAGGGGAGGTAAGTGAGACAGACTCTTGGGTTCCTGGCCCGTGTCCAGTTGGTGGTGCCACTCAGAGCAGAGACTGGGGAAGAGGGAGGTTGGAGGCAAAGGAGATGCTTCCGTTTGAGATATGCTGAGCTGCCTGATCGAGTCAATTTGCTGTGTGGATCTGCATGTATGCCACCTGCATGCGAAGTTGGTTCCGTTGTGTCTGACCACCACGCTCCTCCGTCCATGGGATTCTCCAGGCAAGAATACTGGAATGGGTTGCCATTTCCTCCTCCAGGGGATCTTCCCCACCCAGGGATCGAACCTGCATCTCTCCTGTCCCCTGAATTGGCAGGCGGGTTCTTTACTGTTAGCGCCACCTGGGAAGCCCATATGGAACCAGCACTCAGGAAATAAGTGAGGGCTAGAAACAAACGTAGACTAACCGAAGTTACACAAGCAGCAGGGAAGTCCTTAGTTCTGACTGAGGGCTCCCAGGGACATGGAGATGAGCAGCGGTTAAGGACCCACCTCAGGGGCAACTGACACGGGCTGGAGAACCGGCGAGGGGCCAGTGCCCTGGGAGCAAGTGGCCAGCACATCACCTACCAAAGGACAAATGAGAGGAACCCTGGGGTGGAGGACACTGCCTTATCTTCTTTTTTGCCCTACCTATTTTCAAAATTATCACTATTTACTTATTTGGCTGCACTGGGTCTTAGTCGCAGTATGCAGGTTTGAACCCAGGCGCCCTGCATTGGGAGCTCAGAGTCTTACCCATTGGGACATCAGGGAAGTCTTATCTTCTGAGAAAGAAGTGAAGAACCAAAGAAGAATAAAAAGATGACTCCGAGAGGAAGAAAAAGGCAAGTAATAGTGACGGAGACATATGGGAGTTGAGATCACCTGGAACAGCCCAGGAGTTGAAGACACAGTGCTTAGTCGCTCAGTCGTGTCCACCTCTTTGTGACCCCATGGACTGCAGCCCTCAAGGCTCCTCTGTCCATGGGAATTCTCCAGGCAAGAATACTGGAGTAGGGTTTCCATGCCTTCCTCCAAGGGATCTTCCCAATCCAGGGATCAAACCCAGATCTCCCACATTGCAGGCAGATTCTTTACTGTCTGAGCCACTAGACATCATGGTTCCACAAAAGATGGGAAGCGCGGTGGAGCTGTGGGCCGGTTGGGTCCCTAACCAGCTGGGTGATGTTGTGCCTTTAATCATCTTTCAGCAAAGAGGGGAGCCTGGGTCACAGGGTGATGGCACAGGCCCCAGGTCAAGCACAAGTGCGTCAGCTCCCAGGCTCCTCCAGCTTTTCAGAACCATGCCCCAGGCTTGCCCTGACCTTTATTCTGCTCGTGGTGCCAAGTTCCAGCACAACAGGGCCTCATCTGACCAGAAAGCGGAAGTGACTGACCTAACTGGGGGAGAGTTCAGAGCTGCTCTATCAAAAATTAAGCCTTCTAACAAGCTCAAGTGAGCTATGGAAGGGATCCAGGCCCAGCTGATTGCTTTGGGAGAAACAACTCAAGTGACGGACTCACGGTCCTATGACTCAATACTGGATTTCAGTGGCTCTGTTCACACCATCATTTCCCTCTCTTCTCCCTTGAGTTGGAATGGATGGCCGGTCCTCCAGAATGCCTCACCTAGTGGCTTGTTCACCGTTATGTACAAGTGGCTGGGACCAAGTACATTGTGAAAGAATGACTCTGCTGGGGACTTCCCTGTGGTCCAGTGGCTAAGACTCCATGCTCTCAATTCAAGGGGGTTTGGGTTCGATCCCTGATTGGAGAGCTAGATTCCACATGCTGTAACTAAGTGTTCACATGCAGCAACTAAATATCCTGCATGCTGTAATGAAAATCAAAGATCCCATGTGCCCAGCTACAACCCAATGCAGCCAAACAAATATTAAAAATAAAAAAGAATGACTCTGTGGATACTATTACTTCACTAACAAATAGCAACGACCTTCAGCCTAGCTTGGTATTTCTCTTGTATTATTTAACTTTTCGTAAGCTGAAAGCTTCTCTCTCAAATCTACAGTTGATGTCACATCTTTTTAAAATAATGTATTGATTTTTGGCTGTATTGGGTCTTTGTTGCTGGGAGGGCTTTTCTCTAGTTGCAGGGAGTCGGGGGCTGCTCTCCAGTTGCAGGCTTCCCATTGCGGTGGCTCCTCTTGCTTCGGAGCACTGCCTCTAGGGCATGCAGGCTCCATCAGTTGCAGCATGTGGGCTCCAGAGGAGGGGCCCAGTGGTTGTGGTGCAAGGGCTTAGTTGCTCCAAGGCATGTGGAATCTTTTCCAGCCGGGGATCGAACCCAAGTCCCCTGCATTGGCAGGCAGATTCTTAACCACTCAGCCACCAGGGAAGCCCCTGCCACTGCATCTCCATGCTTTACTTTACCATCAGTGAGCTCTGCGTCCTGTACTAATTGCTGCTCCATGATGCTTGCTGTTTTACAGAGAATCTAGAATTTTACCAAAGAATTTTCTCCCCCTCAACTCCCTCCAGACTCATCTTTACTCTGCACCTGTTTTTTCTCTGACTTTAAACACGTTCCTCTAGTAAACTTTCTCATTTCATGACAAACTCAGAACGCTCGAGAAAAAACAGCAAGATTCAGGGAGGGCAATTGACTGGAATTAAGGGTCCCTGGGCTGACATTCTGGATGACTGAAGAACATCTGCTGAGCATAATTCTTCCAAACTGAAAAAGTCCTGAGGCCGAATAACCACTTTGGACTGTAAACGGGATCATGAGACGCTATTCATTGGGAGGTGACCTTGATAAAGGACAGAGTTAGAGCTGACAAAGGTAGTAAAATGCAAAAGCTACAGGGAAATTCATCTCACGAGGCTATGCTTTTAAAGATTTCCAGGGAATTAGTAGAAAGCAAAGTGAGAGCAGTTTTAAAGGCCTTGATACCAGGAATACAAACATTGCACCAAGCAAAATGTTGCCTCGAGGGGAATTTTATAGGACAGCTTTGAGTGACTGCATTTACCACCCTGTATCTTCAGTGTGTGCTTTAGATACTTTAGAAGTCATCTTGGTAACTGTCTTCATTTGCCTGCGTACGTGTTCGTCGCTTCAGTCGTGTCCGACTCTTGTGTGGCGCTGTGAACTGTAGCCCACCAGGCTCCTCTGTCCGCAGGTTTCTCCAGGCAAGAATACTGGAGTGGGTTGCCGTGCCCTTCTCCAGATCTTGCCAACCCAGGGATGGAACCTGCATCTCTTACATTTCCTGCATTTTCACTAGCGCTGCCTGGGAAGCTCTAGAAGAATACCAGGGGCTTTCCTGGTGGCTCAGTCAGCAAAGAATTTGCCTGCAATGCAGGCGACCAAGACCAGTCAGGTTTGGTCCCTGGGTCAGGAAGATCCCCTGGGAAAGGAATAACAACTTGCTCCTGTATTCTTGCCTGGGAATTCCCAACAGAGGAGCCTGGCAGGCTACAGTCCACGGCATTCCAAAAGAGTCGGACATGGCTCAGCAAATAAACAACAGAATACCATGGACTGGGTGGCTTATAAGCAATAAATGTTTATTTCTTTTAGTTCTGGAGGCTGGAACTCTGAGATCACGCTTTTGGTGAAGCCATCTTCTGGGTTACAGACCGCCAGCTCCTCCTGTGTTCCCACATGGCAGAAAGAGGGTAAGAGAGCTCTGTAGGGTCCCTTTTATAGGGGTGCTCATCCCATTCAGGAGGGCTCCACCCTCATGACCTGATCAATTCCCACATCCTAACAACATCACATTGATTTTGTGCGTGTGTGTTTTGTGTGTGTGTATTTGTTTAAGTTTTTATTTTATTTTTAACACCATCACACTGAGGTTAGGGTTTCAACATATGAATTTGGAGGGGGCATGAACATGTGGTCCATTGCAGTAAGGATCGGATTTTTCTAACTTCTGAACTAAACAGATCCAATTATCAAGAATTCAGTTAGGACTTCCCTGGCAGTCCAGCAGTTAAGAATTCACCTGCTCATTCAGGGGACACCAATTTGATCCCTGGTTGGGGACGATCCTACACACCTTGAAGCAACTAAACCCAAGCACTTCAACTACTGAGCCTGTGCTCTACAGCCAGCCAGCTGCAACTACGGAAGACTGTGTGCACGCTAGAGCCGGTGCTCTGCAACAAGAGAAGTCACTGCAATGAGAAGCCAGCTCTCCACAACTAGAGAAACCCATGAGCAGCAACAAAGACGCAGTGCAGCCAAAACCAAATTAATTTAAAAATTAAAAGATCTGTTCACATTGTTATTAATTATAAGATTATATATAGTCAGTTTTAAAATGTTATTTCCAAAATTGACCCTTGGACTTGAGGTGTATAAAATGTCTATACATTTAATCCTTGTAACCACCCATGGGAAGTAGGAATCATTCCCCCCATTTTCTAGACAGAGAAATTGAGGCTCAGGAGATGAATTTAACAAGTGCCCAGATAATCAGAGTCGGACATGACTGAAGCAACTTAGCAGCAGCAGCAGCAGCAGATAATCACTTAACTTCCTGCATAGCTTTGCTTCGGGGGAGAGAATGTTCTGGGCAATGAGTACAAGTTTCCCATCTACTCTGTATTTTTCACTGAACATATATGAAGTGATATTCTGAGTTTTTAATAGATGCAGCTCCTGTGAGTTTGTTTTCAAGCCTTACAGAGCAGGAACCACATCAAAGGCTCCTGCTCCAAGCCCCACCCCATCTTTTCTTCAAAGGCCTGTTCAGTTCAGTTCAGTTCAGTTCAGTCGCTCAGTTGTGTCCTACTCTTTGCAACCCCATGAATTGCAGCACACCAGGCTTCCCTGTCCATCACCAACTCCTGGAGTTCACTCAAACTCATGCCCATCGAGTCAGAGATGCCATCCAGCCATCTCATCCTCTGCCGTCCCCTTCTCCTGCTGCCCCCAATCCCTCCCAGCATCAGGGTCTTTTCCAATCAGTCAACTCTTCACATGATGTGGCCAAAGTATTGGAGTTTCAGCCTCAGCATCAGTCCTTCCAAAGAACACCCAACCCAAGACTGATCTCCTTTAGAATGGACTGGATGGATCTCCTTGCAGTCCAAGGGACTCTCAAGAGTCTTCTCCAACACCACAGTTCAAAAGCATCAATTCTTTGGCGCTCAGCTTTCTTCACAGTCCAACTCTCACATCCATACATGACCACTGGAAAAACCATAGCCTTGACTAGACGGACCTTTGTTGGTAAAGTCATGTCTCTGCTTTTGAATATGCTATCTAGGTTGGTCATAACTTTCCTTCCAAGGAGTAAGCGTCTTTTAATTTCATGGCTGCAGTCACCATCTGCAGTGATTTTGGAGCCCCCAAAAATAAAGTCTGACACTGTTTCCCCATCAATTTGCCATGAAGTGATGGGACTAGATGCCATGATCTTCGTTTTCTGAATGTTGAGCTTTAAGCCAACTTTTTCACTCTCCACTTTCACTTTCATCAAGAGGCTTTTTAGTTCCTCTTCACTTTCTGCCATAACGGTGGTATCATCTGCATATCTGAGGTTATTGATATTTCTTCTGGCAATCTTGATTCCAGCTTGTGCTTCTTCCAGCCCAGTGTTTCTCATGAGGTACTCTGCATATAAGTTAGATAAGCAGGGTGACAATATACAGCCTTGACACACTTCTTTTCCTATTTGGAACCTGTTAGAGTCACACAAATACACAAGGAAATGGACTGTGCTCAGGAGCATCAAGAACATCAGCGAGGGGTTTCTGAAGGCTTGGTGGTTGGAATCACCCCCGTTCCCTTTCCCGGATGATACAGGATAATCAAGTGCTGATCATCAGCCGGTGTTCAGATGAACTACGAAGGGCATGCTTCAGCCGGTCCACATCAGCGTGGGGCGCTTTCCTTTGTCTGAATATCCTCCTCTCTACTTCCTTTCCTTAAGTTCCGGCGTGGCACCCATTTCTCAGTCCAGCGTCGTGCCCTCAGTCCCGTTGCTCTATGTCCACCAGACCTCCATCGGCGCCCCCACTCCCATCACCGCGTCGGGGCGGGTCTCCCTCCTCCGTGTCCCCACGCACATCCACTGTGTCCCTCTCCACCACCCTGCCATCAGGCCACCGTCATCTCCTACCTGCGCTGCGGGCTCCACCCTCGAGGCCCGCCGCCGGGATGGCCTGACCTACTCTCCGCGTCCCATTGGAAGGGCTTTCAGCACAGACAGCCTGCAGGCCTGCCTTGGCTTCGTGCTTCCCGGCTGCTTTCAGAACAAAATCCGAGCGCCCTGACTCAGCGCCCGGCCTCGTGATGCAGCTCCAGGCTTCAGCCCGCCTTCCGCCGCATCACGGCCGGGGTTCCGCTCCACTCTGGTCAAACCTGCGGCACCTGTGGCTCCCAGTCTTCCTGCTCCAGAATCTTCCGCCTGCCGCCCTCCACTCCTTTTCTCCGCTAACCCCCTGTGGTAAAATTTTTGCCCAAACTGCCCCAATCCTTCCTTTCTTGCTAGCCAGGCTCTCTGCAGCTTCTCCCATAGAGAGGGAGTCGATTTTCACAGCCACTGATTCCGGACCGGCCTGTGGCTGCCTGCCCCATGGAATGTTCTGGAAATTTGCTGTGGGGGTTCCGAGCCCAGGCCTCCAGAGGCCGCCAGCTTTTGTTCACTCTCTTGAATCCTTACCCAACCAACAGTGTGAATCTGAATTTCATCCTTGGATGTAAATGAACCAGCAGAAGCTGAGGCTTGGGGATAGGATGTCCTAGGCAGCCTCTGGGGGCCGGATGGAATCAACTCTGGGTTCCAGGGCACTAACCTCACCCCGACCCCAGCATGGATGAGCCCTGACCAGTTGGGAATGGGAAACAGGAGGGAGCCCGCCAGACTCATTTTCCCTCCTTCCTCTCTCCATGGGCCACTCTGAGGAAGCATCTTGGCAACCCTCTATCTGAGCAGACTGAGAGTCCCTTGGATTTCAAACAGCTCAAACTTTCTTAAAGAAAATCAACCCTGAATACTCATTGGAAAGACTGATGTTGAGGATATAGCCCCAGGACTTTGGCCACGTGATGCGAAGAGCCAACTCATTGGAAAAGACTCTGATGCTGGGAAAGGTTGAGGGCAAGAAGAGAAGGGGGCAACAGAGGATGAGATGGCTGGATGGCATTACTGCTTCAGTGGACAATAAACTTGGGCAAACTCCGAGAGATGGTGAGGGACAGGGAAGCCTGGTGTGCTGCAGCTCATGGGTTCACAAAGAGTTGGACACGACTGAGCGATTGAACAACAACATCTGAGCAGATGAGCCACTGAACGACCTGCTGTGCCTCTTCACAGCTCACTGGCGAACAGAGGCCAGGTGGTACCAGGTCTGTCTCAGAGCGAGGAGTCTGCGCCTCTTTCTCCTTGCTTCACCGTCCTCACTGCCCCGAGCTTCCACTCCTAATAACTTCCGGTTCTACTTTTTCCTAAGGCAGTGGCCAGTGTGCACACGTCACATTGAGGAAGCTTAGTTCTAATTCAGATGCCCTGGCTCCCACTCCTCAGAAGCCAGGAATCCCCAGAAAGCACTTGTGTTCATTTCCTATTGCCGCTGTAACAAGCTGTCTCAAACTTAGTGGCTTAAAACAACATGAATTTAGGGACTTCCCAGGTGATCCAGTGGTTAAGACTTCTCCTTCCAGTGCAGGGAGTGTAGGTTCCATCCCTGGTCAGGGGGCTAAGATTCCACATGACTTTCAGCCAGGAAGCCAAAACACAAAACAGAAGTAATATTGTAACAAATTAAATAATGACTTTTTGAATGGCCCATATTAAAAAATCTCTCTATAAAAGAAAGACAAAAGCAAAAAGGTGTCCTCTGACCCTTCTGGAGGTTGGAAGTCTACAATCAGGTCCACCCAGCTGAAATCAAGGGGTCAGCAGGACTGTGGGTCCTCCTGGTGGCGTGGGGTCCCATCCTGGGTCAGGGAACAAGGTCCCACATGCTGCAACTAAAGATCCTGGGCGTCAAAACCAAGACCCAGTTGTTGTTATTTAGTCGCTAAGTCGTGTCCAACTCTTTGCAACCCCTCAGCCTGCCAGGCCATGGGATTTCCCAGGCAAGAACACTGGAGTGGGTTACCATTTCCTTCTCCAGGGCATCTTCCCACTTGGGATCAAACCCCTTTCTCCTGCACTACAGATGGATTCTTTACCATTGAGTCACTGGGGAAGTCCCAAGGCCCAGTTCAGCCAAATAAATAATTTTTTTTTTAATGAAGTTTTTGAGAGCTTGTTTTTGTCACAGCATGAAATAGACATTTGGTAATTCCCTAAATAATTTGACCAATCTGGAGTTGGATGCCCTGATTTTATCTAGATAGGATGTTTATCCTACCCAGACTCTACTTCCTTTTGTGCTGGCTAGGCCCACCTGGTTCTGAAGCAATCACTTTCTGTGGTTTCTAATTAGAAATTGGAACTTAATGCACACAGAAATATTATGCTTAATCTCCTTTATGACCTGTTTTTATGACTTATGGGAAATTCATTAGGCACTGAGAAAAGGAATTGCTTGCAGATAAGCAATTGTCTACCTCATGTTTCCTCAATACTTCGTTCTCATAAAATCTTAGTCTTGATTCAAACCATTTAAATATATGTAGAATGGGAGAAAAAAAAAATACTCGCGATGGCAGACTGGTTTTAAGACATCATTGTAGTTGTGGTTTCAAAAAATATATTCTTTCAGGGACTTGCCTGGTGGTCCAGCAATTAAGAATCCGCCTTGCAATGCAGGCGACACGGGTTTGATAGATCCCTGGCCGGGAACGAAGACCCCACTTGCTACGGGGTTACTAAGCCCGAGCGCCGCAACTACTGAGCCCATGCACCATAGCTAGAGAGTCTGTGTGTCAAAACAAAAGATCCCACATGACGCAACAAAGATCCCACATGCCACAGCTAAGACCCAAAATGGCCAAATAAACAAATACATATTTTTTGAAACACTCTTCCAGACCGATGACGTGTGTGCTCCTCCATTCTGTTGACACACGTTAATTTTGTTGACATGCCAGGTACTTTACTGGGCACGGTGCACGCAGCATGGAGCAAATCAAAATCCTTATCCTCTCAGACCTGATGTTAACACTATGCTTAGGAGGAGACAGATGATAAAGGAACACGCCAGGAAATAATGTCAGGAGAGACATGGCACAAAGAAAAGGAAGGCAGGGTGAAGAGAGAGAAAACGATGGTGGGCTGCCATGTTAAGATGAGCTGGCCCGGCACGTCTGAGAGGAGGCTGGATGAGATGAGAGCACAGGCCGCACACATCTGGGAGAAGAGCAAAGGGAACAAGACATCGAAGAACTCGAGACACAGGCAACAGGAAGTGCAAAGGTCCGAGGTAAGTGTGTGTGAGTGTTTGAGAAAACAGCAAGGGGACCGGAGGCTGGAAATGGAGTGATGGGAGATGGTACAGATGGAGTGCTGGTGCCCCTGAAATTCATGTGAAAACCTAACGCCTGGGCTTCCCTGGTGGTCCAGTGGTTAAGAATCCACCTATCAATGCAGGAGACATGGGTTCGATCCCTGGTCCAGGAAGATTCCACAGGCTGCTGAACAACTAAGCTGCACCTGCGGAGCCTGAGCACCACAACTACTGAAGCCTGAGAGCTCTGCAACGAGAGAGGCCACTGCAGGGAGCACCCGAGCGCCAGCAGGAAGAGAGCCCCCACTGGCCACAGCTAGAGGAAGCCCAAGAGCAGCAATGAGGACCCAGCACAACCAAAAATAAATCTAGCCCCTAATGTCCTGAATTCACCCACTCTAAAGTCAAAAGAATTAAGATTCCAGAGGAATACAGACGGAGCTGAGGAGCCTGGGTTAAGCCCGCTCCTTCCAGGAGCCTGCTATGACCTCGGACACACACAGGAGACCATCATACACACACCCACCCCGCCTGTCTCAAGTGAGGGAACACGTGGGAACGTTATGTGATGTCATACTGTGCCTGACATTATTATTCGGCTGTGATTCCCTGAAGTTCAAAGACTGACTACTAGTCCTGGGGCTTGGCACGCCGTAGGGCTTGTGGCGGCTGCAGTCCACGGGGCCACAAAGAGTCAGGCCTGACTGAGTGACTAAGTACAGCACACGCAGGTGTGTGTAAACGTATGATTGGATGAGGAAGTGCTTTCCCCGGCTGAGGTTGCTGTGTAAGGGACACGACCACTCAACCAAGTCTGAGAGGGAAGTGTCTCCCTTTCTTTCCTTTAGAGACCAAAGCTGCCATCACTTCCTTGCAGAATTCAGAGTGAAATACAGTCCAGATTGGTGTGTCATTAGATATGTTGCCCCGGAAGTCCTCCTCCTCACCTCCCAGCAGCCCCTCAGGAAACCTTCAAGGGGAAGTGTGAGCCCAGACAACCGGGAAGCCGGGTGGTGTCACTCAGGACACAGAGAGGAGAAAGGGACCCTGCATAGACTAGCAGTAGATGCATACACAAAAGGAAATGGGTTTCATGACCTCCCTGGTGGTCCAGTGGCTAAGACTCAGAGCTCCCAAGGCAGGGGGGCCCAGGTTCGATCCCTGTTCAGGGAACTAGATCCTGCATATAGCAACTAACAGCCCAGAGGCTGCAACGGAAGACCCGTACACTGCAACTAAGATCAGCACAGCTAAATAAATTAATTAATCTTTTCTTTTTTTTTTTCCTTTTAAGAAAAGGAAGTAGGTTTTAATTCCAGTAGGAACAGAGCCCTCAGAATGAGGTCAGCAACCAGAGTCCCCTGGAGAGCTCAGCCCTGAGCTCGGAGAGATGAGAGACGGGAGAGGAGGAGGACCCAGTGACAGAGGGGAGGGGCAGGATTGGACTGAGAGGAAGGTCAGCCTCTTGTTTACGGAATGGCATGGACGCTGGAAATGAGAGGCATGGTTCGGAAGGAAACAGAAGCCACCGTTCAACCTGCGCTGGCTCAGGCGTGAAATGAGTTAAACAATACTCACTTCTGGACTTCCCTGGTGGCACAGTGGATAAGAATCCGCCTGCCAGTGGAAGGGACACAGGTTCGATCCCTGGTCCAGGAAGGTTCCACGTGCCTCGGAGCAATGAAGCCCGTGTCTCTCAACTACTGGGCCTCAGGGCCGCGACGACTGCAGCCCGTGTGCCCAGAGCCTGTGCTCCACAACAGAAGCCACCACAGCTAGAGAAAGCCTGAGCAAAGCAATGAAGGCCCAGTGCAGCCAAAAATAAATAAATCAATCATAAAATTATAAATCATAATTTTACATATTAAAATTATAAATTAAAAAAACCCTCACCTCTTTATTAAAGCTATGCAACTATTTTCCAAAGGCCTTTCCCTTGCCCCTCCCCCAAAGCCCGCCCTGCCTCCCTGACATTCTTCCCAAGGGAGGGGAAATAACCACTTCCTTTCGGGGAAGTCCTGGGGCAGGGTCTGGACAGGCAGGCTGGACAAGAATGGAGCGGCCCGCCCGGCCTTCTCCAGATGGGTCTCCCCTCCAGCTGTTGTCGGTTTCTGTCTGCACTCCCCCACCTCCTTCCAGTTCATGGATCACATCAAACCCACTCACAGGGCTTCTGATGACTTGCCTTGTTCACTGCCCAGAAAGCTCTCCTCCCAGACCTCAGTGAGGCTGACTCTTTCTCACTGTCCAGGGCTCTGCTCAAATGTCACCTCCTCTGGACGCCTTTCTGGACTCACCAGCCTTCAGTCCTGTTATTGAATCCAAGTCCTCCATGTACCTAAAGCACAGTGAGGCCATATAAACCAAAATGTCAGAGCTTGGAGCAGAGAAAGGTTTATCTCAGTACCAAGTCATGTATGGATGTGAGAGTTGGACTATAAGGAAAGCTGAGCACCGAAGAATTGATCGTCTTGAACTACCGTGTTGGAAAAGACTCTTGAGAGTCCCTTGGACTGCAAGGAGACCCAACCAGTCCATCCTAAAGGAAATCAATCCTGAATACTCATTGAAAGGACTGATGCAAAAGCTGAAACTCCAGTACTTTGGCCACCTGATGCAAAGAGCTGATTCATTTGAAAAGACCCTGATGCTGGGAAAGATTGAGGGCAGGAGGAGAAGGGGATGACAGAGGGTGAGATGGCTGAATGGCATCACCGACTCAATGGACATGAGTTTGAGTGAACTTCAGGAGTTGGTGATGAGCAGGGAGGCCTGGCGTGCTGCAGCCCATGGGGTCGCAGAGTGTCGGACACGACTGAGCGACTGAACTACTGAACTGAACTGAAGCAAGGACAACAGGGGGCTTGAGGTCAGAAGACCCGAACTCCTTGACAGCTTCAAGGAAGAGTTGTTAAAGGCGAAATATGGGGTGAGGGCTGCGGGTGCCTGACTTCCTTCTGGTTGGTGGTGAGGTGACCAGGAATCTCAATTCCAACCAGTCTTCTGGTTCCAACAAGTCTGGGGTCTCAGCAGGTAGTTACCATTCTCCACCTGGGTGGGGCCTTAGTCCCCAAAAAGCAACTCAGAGATTTGAATCAGATTGTTCTGTGTATCCCTGGAGGACGAACTAGGCCTTGGTTTTACCCCTGAACTGTCCTTCCGGACCACTTGCCCTTTGTTTCTGCATTCTTTCACTGCTCTAATTAGTAACTGCTTGAGTCTGCTCTTTGGAACTCCCAGAAGGCCCAGGAGACTTAAGACTTTTTCTACAAACAATCAGGGGGTGGGGAGGCCCCTCCCCCGAAGGGTCCTGCTAAGTTTCAGTTCCCTTGTTCTCAGGCACTTTCCATCACATCACTGTTTTTCTCAAGGCTCTTAACACTCTCTGAAACCACCTTACATGTGTGATTGTCTTTGTCAGCCCCCTCACTTTTCAGCAGAATGCAGGCTCCACCAGAGCAGGGAACTGTTTGCTCATTGTGGTACCCCCAGTGCCTGGAACAATTTGAAGTCTTTTTTTTTTTTTTTAAATGTATTTGGCTGCATTGGGTCTTAGTGGTGGCACTAGATATCTTCATTGTGTCATCTCTCGTTGGGGTCCAGTTTCTCTAGTTGTGGCACACAGCCTCTCAAGTTGTGGTGTGAGGGCTTAGCTGCTCTATGGCACATGAGATCTTAGTTCCCCGACCAGGGATCGAACCCATGTCCCCTGCATTGCAAGGCAGATTCTTAACCACTGGACCACCACGGAAGTCCCACCCTTGGAAGTCTTGACCGATCGTTGATAAATGCATGAAAAGGATAAGATGAGGATTACAGGAGACGGTGTTCCTAAGCTTTTGGAGGGTGCCAGGCACCTTAGCAATGGCATTATTATCACTATTGCTATCATTCCCCTTTTGTTGCAAGTCGGATCTGTTGGATAAGGCAGTAAGAATGAGCCTACCTTATTGTCTCTGAAATAGGAATGTAGCAAGCACTGATTTCTCTTCTCTGGAGGACAGAGGCAAGGCCCAGAGAGATTCACCACAAACCTTCCTGAGAAAGCACTGAATACTGGTGAAAGCACTCAGGGCTCCAGGTTCTGTGCTCAGCAGCGGCGTGACCTTGGGTAAGATTCTCAACCTCTCTGCACCTGTTGACAAAGCTGAGCTGAGCATTTATGCAGTCATTAAATGCTGCATAAGATCTCTCTTAATTTCTAGAAGCATTGTCCTTTATCTCATTTGGTTGTTCTTGCCTGCCTTCTGGAGGACAAATGGAAGAACTAAAGACTGGCAGAAACAGAGGGGGCCTGGAAGTTCTAGAATAAATATTAAGTCAGTTTCCAAATTATTAGGTTGCACGGGTCTCCTCTTACCTAAGATGTAAAGACCCAACAGAGGGACCACAGCGCTTCTTCTGCCTTTGATCCAGAGCACAGACTACCTTACTTTGGACACTTATTGTTAGCAGTTTTACACCTGGATGTCCTTTGGTCCTTAAAATAACCTTACAAAGTATGCGTTATTGCTCCATCTTTATTACCTCCATTTTACAAGTTGGGGTGGATTACTCAGAAAGGTCACAGCTAAAAAGCAACAGGGGTTGTCTCCTCCCCACCCCTTCCTCTCCCCGAGCTGGCCCTGGGGAATTCCCACCAATGGGTCCCAAATCTCTTGATCATCAAAATCATACGTAACATCTTCAAGAGGGTCCGAAGCCTGCCCAGGTCCTGCTTAACCAGCCATTCAGAAATCAAGTTTTTTTCAAAGTCTCTCTGGATCCCAGTAACTCAGCTGGCCTCCAAACCCACTGCATGATCCTGGCTGCCTAGCAGTTAGAAAGCCTCCAGAGACCTTGCTAACACTTCCCACCGTTGTCATTTAGGACGTCATTCCTCTCGTCCCGCCCCTCCCTCAGGGCTGCTATTGCACCCGCGGCAGAGGTGTCTCCGCAGCGCCCTCTGCTGGACACGCGATAAAGACCCAAAGTACAACCAGCTCCTTTCAGGGGGATATGCACCAGGCCTCAAGGTGTGCTCCCCAATCTCCGTAATATCACAAAATGTTATGCAGTTCCATCCCGTGATGTGGAGTGAGTACTACTAATAGCCGTTGATCAAGAAAATGCATAATGATCATATTCTATTTATGAATGAACAAGAATTTGCTTTTAGTTAGAACAGTTTTGTGCTTAGCCGCTCAGTCATGCCCGACTCTTTGCAACCCCATGGACTGTAGCCTCCCAGGCTCCTCTGTCCATGAGGATTCTTCAGGCAAGAATACTGGAGTGGGTTACCATGTCCTCCTCTGGGGGATCTTCCCAACCCAGGAATCAAACCCAGGTCTCCCACGTTCCAGGTGGATTCTTTACCATCTGAGCCACCAGGAGTACTATCCACACACATTTGGGCGGAGGAGGTGAGTACAGACATGGCTTATTCAGTGGTTTGGGGAACCACTGGGTAAAGAATTGCTTCCCTAATAGTCTCCCAGACTTGATTCATTTACTCACTCATTTCCCCCAACAAGTATTAGATGCCTAGTAAATACCAAGCGCTCTTCTTAGCCCAAAACAAGACCAAAAAAAAAAAGAAAAAGATAACAGCAGCAAACTCTCTGCTTGTGGAGTTTATAGTCTAGTGATGGCAACAGGTATTAAGCAAATAAACAATCTTAAATATCTACTTATAAATGGTGTGGATGCTCTAAAGGAAAGAACTAGGTTTTGAGAGCTCATTATTCTAGGAAGGATGGCCAAGGATGTCTTCTCTCTGGAGCTGACTGGAAGCTAAGATCTGAAATTTGAGAAGGAATGAGTCTTGAAAGCCAGGGAGGGAATTCCAGGTGGCTTAAGGAGTTCTTTTCTGAGGCTCTCAAAGGAAATCAGGGGCATTCTGAGTAATGGTGTGGGTAGGGGTATGAATTGAATTGAGGTATATATTTCCATGGATACTGGGTAGCAAACCGAGAATTTAAACTCCCGTGGTACAGCTTCACTCAGCCTCAATATTCTACAGTGTCTTTGGGGCATTGATAAGGAGCTTGGGTTTTACTATCTAAGTATATAGTAGTTTAATCACTAAGTCTTGTTTGACTCTTTGCAACCCCATGGACTGTAGCCTGCCAGGCTCCTCTGTCCATGGGATTCTCCAGGCAAGAATAACTGGAGTGGGTTGCCATTTCCTTTTTTCTCTAGGGGATCTTCCTGACCCGGGAATGGAACCCTGGTCTCCTGCATTGTAGGCAGATTCTTTACCAACTGAGCTACAAGGGAAGCCCCAATCTAAATATATACAATGACATCTCTGTAAGCTTTTAAGCAGGGGCTCTGAGTGATCTCTTGTGTTTTAACAAGATTGTGGTAAATGTATAATAGGCGATAGGGAGGCAAGAGAAGAGGAGGATGGAATGGAAGACACGTTCAATTGTTCAGGCAGAGACGAAGGCGCTCAGCAGGGAGGATGGGAACACAGAAGTGGCCAGACTGGGGACAGACTAGGGGTGGGGCCCGGGAGAAGAAGCCGTGAAAGGGGCAGTCCACGCTCAGGACGCCGGACTGGAGCACAGGCTGAGACGGAAGGGGAAGCGTGTCTGGGAGAGTCAGAAGGGCTCAGCTTTGTGCACACTGAGTATGAGATGCCGGTGATACCCCTAATGAACAGTCAAGTACAAAAAAAAAAAAAAAATCACAGGCATCTCAAACTTAATGTGTGTAAAAGTGAACTCTTCGCTGACCTCATTCTGAAATTCAGAGGAGACATCTTGGCTAGAAATGGAAATGAATGTGTTGTTTTTAGCCTCATTGGTGCTGTTTAGAAATGGGTGCTGCTTCCTGGGGAGAGAAGCGTTCCAAGGACCAAACTTTCAGAAAAGCCAGCCTTTGAAGGCCGGATCTGAGAAAAGAAAGGGGTGAGGTGGGAGAGAGAGCGCGTGCCCATGCCTGAGGAGAGTCCATTGGAAGGATGAAATTGCAAAACAAAAGCATCCCAGGCCTCACGGTCCTCTGAGAAAGGAAGACACCTCCTTCCTGGTTCCTTCCACGAGGGCAGGAATTGGTCCAGACTCAGGTCAGCGCCAAGTCTGGGCTAGCTCGTGCGGTGCCGTGGGTTTCTCTAAGCCCGTCCATCACTCTGAACCAGGAAGTAGGAGGCATGCCCTGAAGTAGAAAGCTGTCTCAACACTTCCCTGTAACTCCTCAGTCTCCTGTTGGGTCAAGGAAGGGTACACGCAGGCATGGGCAGGGTGCCAGCTCAGGTGCGAGTGCCCACAGTGGGTGGGGTTGAGGCATTACATTAGTCACAGCCTTGCTGTCATTTCCTGTGGCGGTTTTCCTTTTTTTTTTAAATCTTTCCCTGCCACTGCCCCTGATTTCACCCACTTCTCTTTTTATTTTATTATCTTCCCCCAGAAACCACTGTCCCATGATAATAATCATCTCATTGTTAATTAATATGCTTTGGGAGGGGCAACATTTTTCTCTTTCACAGCCCTTTGGCGGGGCTTGAGAATTGCTGACTTAAATGTTTAAGAGGTTTTTTTGTCTCCATAGTAAATGGAGTAATGTAAATCTTCACCCTCAGGTCCAAAAAATCATACAGGGAGATGCAATTCTATGCAGAGACATCTCCAGCCTCTGGCCTGACGGTCTAGAAATCGGGTAAATAATTCACTGGGGAAGTCTACCTCTTTTTAAAAATCTATCATGTTCTTAATTTTAAAAGTATATTTCATTGTAGAACTGGTTTCTCAAATTTTAATGAGCAGATCAATCACCTGGGGATCTTGTTAAAATGCAGCCTCTGATTTGGGAGGTCCGGGGTGGGCACAGAGATGCACCATTTCTAACGAGCTCCCAGGTGATGCTGAGATGCCTGGCAAATGAGCCACATTTTGAATATCAAGGATTTAGCACACAAGAAAAAAAAACAGGATAACACAAATCAACTGTGAACTTGTCCTCTCAAATAGGACATTCTGCTCTCCATTCATAGCTTGATGCTGAGATAGCTCAGGACTCTCAGCCCCCCACCCCCTCAACATCACCCAAAGAAGCCAGACAGGGAATAGATTGGGACAGGCAGTGAGACGCCCCTAGGAGGCAGGAAGCAGTTTGAACTGTGGGTGCAGACGTGAGAGGGTGGTCGGGGAAGGAGTGTGGTCCTGCTTGGGACGATTGATGCTTTGCCACCTCATCAAGTGAGTCAGAGGGATCCTCAGGTTCAAAGAAACTGATTCAGGGCCAGAGGCAGGCCTAGGTGAAATGCCGTGTCAGCAAGAGGGACTGATCAGACTTGGGGATCCACTTCTCCACCCTCCCCTCCAGAGAGAGGATGGGAGATTCCAGCCTCTTCCTAAAACTCTCAGTACTGCCTGGGAGGATTAAGGGAAAGCCCTGATCTTGATCCAGGACTGTAGTCCTCTCTGCCGAGACTTTCCACATTAGGCTGTGTGCTGTGTGGTGCTTAGTCGCTCAGTCGTGTCCGACTCTTTGCCACCCCATGGACTGTAGCCTGCCAGGCTCCTCTGTCCATGGAATTTTCTAGGCACGAATACGGGAGTGGGTTGCCATTCCCTTCTCTAGGGGATCTTCCCAACCCAGGGATCAAACCTGGGTCTCCTGCGTTGAAGGCAGATTCTTTACCACTGAGCCACCAGGGAAGCCCCCTAGAAAAGACTGATTTGAGAAATTGTTATAAAAGGAAAAAGGTCAAATGATCTGAATTCACCAACAGATGAATTAGACAAAAGAAGAAAGGAACAGAGGGGAACTTACAGGTTAAAACAAAACATTAGAAGACCCATCAAATCTTTTAGCAAGACTACACTATTACGTGTAAGGATGCCATTTGGCTGATAAAGCTATAAAAAAAGTAAGAAAGTAATCACTACAAAATCAGGAGAGTGGTTACTTTAAGGAAAAGGCAGGGGTGAGACAGAATAGGATTAATTTGAGGGCTAAAAATGGTGACTTTTTTTATGTTAGTAAAAATAGTTGTAGAATAAAATTCACCTTTGTAACCATTTTTATTTGTACAATTTAGTGTCTTTAAGTAATCCACAATACTGTACAACCAACACCACTATCCATTTCTGTACTTTCATATCGTCCCAAACGGAAACTCTACCATTTCTTATTTAAAATGTATTCATTAAGGGACTTCCCTCGTGGGCCAGTGGTAAAGACTCTGCCCTTCCACTTCAGAGGGCCTGGGTTCAACCCATGGTTGAGGAACTAAGATCCCATATGCCATGCAGTGTGGCAAAAAAAAATGTGTTCATTGAAGCCCTTTTATAAAAAGATACTTCACCACATCTCTGATGTGGTTACCAGGGGAGGGTTCACAGAGAAAAGCAGGATAAATGCTTGACAAGGATGGGGCATAAGGTGCAACTTTGGGGGTGGCTCAAAACTGTTCTAGTTCCTGTCCTGGGAAGTGATCAGGAGGGTGTCTGCAGGGTGGCGGGATTATCATGGGGGTGGGGAGCCCAGAAGAAAAAAATTACGCTACCACAAAAAGCACATGTGATACAGTAACACACTTCCTAAGTGAATTAGGTGTGGTTTTATACATAGAAATCAATAAAGTAAAAGGGAGGGTATTTGCCTCTCTATGTAGGTGGATTCAGGCATGGGCCTACTTAAAAGACAGACTGAACCTATAAAATAACCTCTCAGAGTTCCTTCTGGGAATACAAAGGGGGCTTTGCAGGGCTGGTGACAATCTCTCAATAGATCTGGGTGCTCTGTGAAAAATGATTAGGTTGTACACTTACAAAATAGGCATTTTTCTGCATGTTTTGTTTTCTTGAACAAAAAGATTTCTAAAAAATTAAAAGTTGCTTCTACTCTTCAGATTCTACATTAGGGAAATTCCCAATCCTTATCTAGGTTGTTTAAGAGAATGCATACTGACACGCAGAACTGGAATCCTAGTCCTTTCTACTCATTAATTATCCAGGAAAGGAAATTAGACCTGACTCATCAACTCCCCTGTTGCTGACGCAAGAGGGAGACTCCACCTGGTGACTCCACTGGTGTGAGGTTGGGCCTGGAACCCAAGAACAGCCACGGCTGCTGAGTGCTGAGTCAATTCTAATTAATGGGTCCAAGATGGAAGTTGTAGGAATTCTCACCCACGGCACGCTCTGAGAAGAAACGGAGGGAGGAAGAAGAGAGGAGACTGTAGAGAATGTAAATAAAAGGATAGCTACCCCTTGCCTGTTTTAATAATCTCTAAGCTATAGGTTCCAATATTCCCACAAAGTATATACCACCCTACCTTTTATTGACCTAATGGACAGGAAAGGCTGTGTGCCTAGCCACTCAGCTGTGTCCGACTCTTTGTGATCTCATGGACTGTAATCCACCAGGCTCCTCTGTCCATGGGGATTCTCTAGGCAAGAATACTGGAGTGGGTAGCCTTTCGCTTCTCCAGGGGATCTTCCTGACCCAGGAACTGAACCCAGGTCTCCTGCTTTACAGGCAGATTCTTTACCATCTGAGCCACCAGGTAAGCCCAATGGAAAGGACAGATCAGATCAGTCGCTCAGTCGTGTCCGACTCTTTGCGACCCCATGAATCGCAGCATGCCAGGCCTCCCTGTCCATCACTAACTCCCGGAGTTCACTCAGACTCACGTCCATCGAGTCAGTGATGCCATCCAGCCATCTCATCCTCTGTCATCCCCTTCTCCTCCTGCCCCCAATCCCTCACAGCATCAGAGTCTTTTCCAATGAGTCAACTCTTCCAATGAGGTGGCCAAAGTACTGGAGTTTCAGCTTCAGCATCATTGCCTCCAAAGAAATCCCAGGGCTGATTTCCTTCAGAATGGACTGGTTGGATCTCCTTGCAGTCCAAGGGACTCTCAAGAGTCTCCTCCAACACTACAGTTCAAAAGCATCAATTCTTTGGCGCTCAGCCTTCCTCACAGTCCAACTCTCACATCCATACATGACCACTGGAAAAACCATAGCCTTGACTAGATGAACCTTTGTTGGCAAAGTAATGTCTCTGCTTTTGAATATGCTATCTAGGTTGGTCATAACTTTCCTTCCAAGGAATAATTGTCTTTTAATTTCATGGCTGCAGTCACCATCTACAGTGATTGTGGAGCCCAAGTAAATAAACTCTCTCACTGTTTCCACTGTTTCCCCATCTATTTCCCATGAAGTGATAGGACCGGATGCCATGATCTTCGTTTTCTGAATGTTGAGCTTTAAGCCAACTTTTTCACTCTCCACTTTCACTTTAATCAAGAGGCTTTTGAGTTCCTCTTCACTTTCTGCCATAAGGGTGGTGTCATCTGCATATCTGAGGTTATTGATATTTCTCCCGGCAATCTTGACTCCAGCTTGTGTTTCTTCCAGTCCAGCGTTTCTCATGATGTACTCTGCATATAAGTTAACTAGCACTTAGATGGAATTCCCCTTCAATGCTCTTAGCTTATTAACTCTGAGATTACAGAGGCTCTGGAAGAAGTATTTAGCTAATGGGATTGGCTGCAACAACATCCTTGATTCCTAAAGCCTAAAGCAGGTTGCTTGGAAAGAAAAGGATGATGCTGCTTCTTCTTCCTTTTAATATTTATTTGTTTATTTATTTATTTGGCTGTACTTGGGATCTTTAGATGTAACTTAAAGGGAGAAAGTCACCCTGTCACCGTGCTTATTTAACTTACATGCAGAGTACCTCATGAGAAACGCTGGGCTGGATTGGAGCACAAGCTGGCATCAAGATTGCCAGGAGAAATACCAATAACCTCAGATATGCAGATGACACCACCCTTATGGCAGAAAGTGAAGAAGAACTAAAGAGCCTCTTGATGAAAGTGAAAGAGGAGAGGGGAAAAGTTGGCTTAAAGCTCAACTTTCAGAAAACAAAGATCATGGCAGCCAGTCCCATCACTTCATGGGAAATAGATGGAGAAACAGTGGAAACAGTGAGAGAGTTTATTTACTTGGGCTCCAAAATCACTGCAGATGGTGACTGCAGCCATGAAATTAAAAGATGCTTACTCCTTGGAAGGAAAGTTATGACCAACCTAGATGGCATATTCAAAAGCAGAGATATTACTTTGCCAACAGAGGTCTGTCTAGTCAGTTTCGGTTCAATTCAGTTGCTCAGTTGTATCCGACTCTTTGCGACCCCGTGAACCACAGTACACCAGGCCTTCCTGTCCATCACCAACTCCGGGAGTTTACCCAAACTCGTGCCCATTGAGTTGGTGATGCCATCCAACTATCTCATCCTCTGTCATCCCCTTCTCCTCTTGCCTTCAATCTTTCCCAGCATCAGGGTCTTTTCCAGTGAGTCAGTTCTTCACATCAGGTGGCCAAAGTATTGGAGTTTCAACTTCAGCATCAGTCCTTCCAATGAACAAGGCTATGGTTTTTCCATTGGTCATGTATGGATGTGAGAGTTGGACTATAAAGAAAGCTGACCACCAAAGAATTGATGCTTTTGAACTGTGGGTGTTGGATAAAACTCTTGAGAGTCCCTTGGACTGCAAGGAGATTCAGCCAGTCCATCCTAAAGGAGATCAGTCCTGGGTGTTCATTGGAAGGACTGATGTTGAAGCTGAAACTCCAATACTTTGGCCACCTGATGTGAAGAGCTGACTCATTTGAAAAGATCCTGATGCTGGGAAAGATTGAAGGCAGGCGGAGAAGGGGACGACAGAGGATGAGACGGTTGGATGGCATCACCGACTCAATGGACATGAGTTTGGGTAAACTCCTGGAGTTGGTGATGGACAGGAAGGCCTGGCGTACTGCGGTTCACGGGGTCGCAAAGAGTCTGATACGACTGAGTAACTGAACTGAGCTGAAACGAGAAAGACATGAAGAAGTACAGGACTCAAGACCCCTCAGGGTCTGCCACTTTACAGTTGAGTTTTACTGAAGCGCCTTTGGCTGATGCTCCGTCTGTATGCTCATCAAAGTAACAAAACAGTGGGTGATCCCAAGATACAGGGATTCACTTACAAAAACAGGGAGGAACTACCATTTGATAAATGCACAGAACAACTTTAGGCACTGTGTAGTCGGGTATGTGTGAAATTATGCAAAACATAAAACTGACCATTTTAACCACTTTAAAGTGTACAATACCGTGGCATTAAGGACATTCACATTGTTGTGCGACCATCAACCCCCTCTTTTTTTTTTTTTTTTGGACATGCCATGAGGCATTCAAGAATCTTAATTCTCCAATTAGTGATTGAAACTTAGCCCCTTGCATTGGAAGCTTGGAGTCTTAACCACTGGACCACCAGGGAGGTCCCCAACCCTGTCTATCTTTAAAACTTTTTCATCATCCCAAATTGAAACTCCATACTCACTAAACAATACCTGCTCATTCCCTCTTACGCCTGGCACCCGGTAACCTCTATTCTATTTTCTGTCTCTATGAATTTGCCAAGTTCCTTTAAAAAAAAAACTGTGGAATCGTGTAGCTTGTCCTTTTGTGATTGGCTTACTTCCCTTGGTATAAGGGTTTCAAGTTTCATCCGTGTTGTATCTACTGTGTATCAGAATGTCCTTCCTTCTGGAAACTAAATAATATCCCATTGTATCTATAGACCGCAGTTTGTTTATCTGTCCATCTGTCCACGGGCACGGGAGCTGTTTCTACTTTTTAGCTACTCTGAATAATGCTTCAGTGGACACTGATATACAACTGTCTGTTCAAGTCCCTGCTTTCAATTCTTTTGGATATACATCTAGAAATAGAATCGCTGAATTATATGGTGATTCCGTGCTTCTTTTTTTTTTTTTTTTTTTGAGAAGCCACCATACTGACTTCTACGGAGGCTGCCGTACTGTATGTTCTACCCAGCAATGCACAGGACTTCTAATTTCTCTGCATCTCTACCAACATATTTTCAGTGTTTTGATAATAGCATGGCCATCCAATTGGGTGTTAAGTAGATGCTTTCACCTGCTTGATGCAACTCATGCCTTACAACACCCGAAAAGTTACATCCTACATGACAGGGGAGGAGACTCCAGTTCGGACAGGCTTCGTGGGTCAGGTGACTAGTAAGTGGCTGAGCCAGGATCTGAAAGGACACCTGGCTGGCTCCGAAGCCCATTTTCTTTCCACTGGAACACACTTCCTGCCCCGGGAGGCATGTGCTAACCCCCTCTGGAGTCCAGCCTGCCCCAAGATGTTCCAGGGGAGGGATCAGCCACCACGGGCCACGTGAGTACCAGTAAGGTCATCCTCACTTCTGGTTGACAAGAGCTGGTGAGAAAACACAGCCGCGCCCACGGGGAGACACGGCGATGGCACGTTTGTTCAGGCCAGTGAGTGAGACACAGGAGAAGTGGCGGTGGGTGAAAAGGGGCCTTTCGAGAGCACATCCTGCAGGGAGGGGGGTGATTGGAGGGGGTAAGCTGGGAGCCAGGGAGGTATCTAGGGGGCTAGCAGGGGAGCTGACGACTCCTCCAGGGCCTCAGGAACAAAGGCAGCAGGGATGTAAGAGATGTGGGTTCGATCCCTGCGTCGGGAAGATCCCTTGGAGGAGGGCATGGCAGCCCACTCCAGTATTCTTGTCTGGAGAATCCCATGGACAGAGGAACCTGGCGGATTATAGTCCTTAGGGTCGCAGAGTTGGACGCGGTTGAAATGACTTAGTGCACACACAGGCACCTTGACCCACGCCTGCGGCAACAGGCCCTGCGGGGGGCCTCACGTGGTTTGGGCGGGGACCAGAATGCCAGTGCGCCCGTACAGGTGCCAACACAAAGCCACCTTAGCCCACAGCCTGCTCTGCACACTTCCCTCCCTGACAGCGGGCAGGTGCCAGCAAACTCTATTAGCTTTACCAAAACCAAGGTCTACCTATTGTCCCTGAGGCTAAGAAAGTTGTAAAGTCAGTTTGGAAATTCATGTTCCTACCTTGCAGTGTTTTCTTTGTATTTGTTTTTCCTTTGTTTTCTGGTTAAGTTACTTTTTCGTTTTTCAGGCCGAGCTGTGCCCTCTGCAAGATCTTAGCTCCCCAACCAGGCACGGAACCCCTATTGGGAGCTAGTTGTTGTAACCTCTGCACGTTACTTTTTAAAATGTTGATCTTTGTCTTGCTGAAGGAAAGGGGAAGGGATTTCTTCAGACCCAAGCCAAGGTAGCCTGGTAGGGGAGAATGTTTATAGAGGCAGAGAA
Organism: Bos indicus x Bos taurus; assembly: GCF_003369695.1. Classification (NCBI taxonomy): domain Eukaryota; kingdom Metazoa; phylum Chordata; class Mammalia; order Artiodactyla; family Bovidae; genus Bos; species Bos indicus x Bos taurus. The sequence goes on along the minus strand of NC_040087.1, from coordinate 15,308,722 downwards.
AGCGTTAGCAGCGTGGCCCCAGTTCCTGGGCTGGGCACAGTCTTTGACGTGGTGGGAGTCTGAGTGTGAAGCCCAGAAGTGGAAGTTGAAGGGATTAATTTCCTTCTGTAAGTCTGGCCCCCTCTACTCTCCATTCAGTGAGGGATGGTCTTCCTTCAGCCTACCAGCCCTGGGTAGTTTACCCACAGTTATCTCCGTTTTCGTGCTCAGTATCAGAGTCATGTCCGACTCTTTGTGACCCCATAGACTGTAGCCCACCAGGCTCCTTTGTCCATGGAACTTGCCAGGCAAGAATACTAGAGTGGGTTGCCATTTCCTTGTCCATTTTTTACTTTGAATTAATACTGGTTTTCATTATCAGTCATGAAAAGCATCATTATTTTACATATCATTAAGAAAAAAAAATACTGCCAATACCATGACATACCATAAAATGCACCCCAATATCAGAAATGTTTTCTAAAAAAGATGCATGCCCTAAAGATAAAACAAAAAATAAATAAAATGTAAAGAAAAAAGAAGCAAAAACCTATCTCCATTCCAATACCAACCAACCAACCAAAAGAACCCACAAAAAATAAAAAATAGAAAAAATACAACAAAAATAATCTCTAGAATTGATCATTTCCTCGTGGCTCAGCTGGTAAAGAATCCGCCTGCAATGCGGGAGACCTGAGTTCAATCCTTGGGGTGGGAAGATCCCCTGGAGAAGGGAAAGGCTACCCACTTCAGTATTCCTGCCTGGAGAGTTCCATGGACTACACAACTGAGTGACTTTCACTTTCTTTCACTTTAGAATTGATAATATGAAGTTTTCAATTTGTCTTCAAGCCATTAGCCAATCAGTGTTTTCTACTTAAATTTGCCATAAAATTAGAATTAGAGACACTTTTTCCTCTAAGAGGAAGTTAGAATTCATTTAGGTGCCCATTTAACATTTCTACTGGTTACTGGATAACCAGGGTAAATCTGGAATACTTTACAAAGGGAGATAAAATCCAGATATAGCAGCGGCTGAAAGAACAAAATGACGTAATCACAGCTCAACTGGTTTTAAAGTGAATGAGAATGCCAAAAAGGCTAGGAAACTGTATTCCAGCCATGGTTTTTCTGCCACCATATGTATGTATATGTTTGAGTATTCAAATTTCATATATGTATAAACACTGCACATGTACATCTAAACAAACCCACCATTCCTACCTCTTCTATTTGTTTAAATATGGATTATTTTTAAAGTCTTTATTGAGTTTGTTACAATATTGCTTCTGTTTTATGTTTTGGATTTTTGGCCACCAGGCATGCGGGTTCTTAGCTCCCGGACCAGGGATTGAACCCTCAACCCCTGAATTGGAAGGTGAAGTCTTAACCAGTGGAGCTCCAGGAGAGTCCCCCTTCCTACCTTTTCAATGATAGACCACCCATACTTCAAGGACTAGTGGGGCTGCGCCTTTCCCATAAAGACAGCAATGGGCCTCTCCTCCTGATCCCTACTCGCTTGTACCGCCTTTGTGACCTACTGAATTCTGTCGCTTCTAGTAGCTGTTTGCATATGTGGCAATAGGTTGTCATCTCATCAACCATGGGGATGGTTTCTAACACATTCTCAAGATTTTAAAATACATTTTTAGGAGATTTAAAATGCCATGAACTCTAACCCTAAGCGTTTACTGTTAGTGTCCTGCCTCGTTTCAAAAGAGGTTCGATGTGGCTTACAGAGGGGTGTATGGCAGTACATCAACTAAAATACACATGAGAAAAAATCCTCAAAATACAAAGTGAGGGAATCAGGATAGAGTGAAAATCAAAGCAGGGAAATGGGATGTAAGCAGGAACAAATTAGAACATAAAAGCATTCCAAAAGATCCTGTTGCTGGAAATGAGCCCTCATTTGGCTCTGAGTTTCCTAGAAGTCAAAGTGAAAAGGGAAACGAGAAGAGTTGTGAGACCATGTCCATACACAGAAGACTAGTTGCTCACAAGTCAGATAGCATTAAACCCTGCTTGTGTGCACATAGCTAGTGAGTGTAATCACTAACCTATTTTTATATTTCCAGATCCCAACACACGGCTTGGCATATGGTAAATCAGTGGTTCTCAAACTTTCGGTCTTCAGATGCTTTTACACTTTTTTTTTACAAAAACTTTTTACTTTGAAATAATTCGAGGTTTCCAGAATAGAAAGATAGTACAAAGAGTTCTCATATACCCTTCATCCGACTCTCTCTAATGTGCATATCTCATGTAACCACAATACATTTACCAAAGCTAAGAAATTGAATTGATACAATACTATAAACTACTGACTTTGTTTGGATTTCATCAATTTTCCCACTAATACTCTTTTTCTGTTCCAAGATCCAATGTGCATTGAATTTAATTCTGTACACTTTTAATATTACTGAGGAAAACAAATCTGTGGTCACCAAACAGGAGAGGGAGGAGGGAGGGGACAAATTAGGGATATGGGATTAACAGATACAAACTAATATATATAAAATAGATAAGCAACTAGAATATACTGTGTAGCCCAGGGAATTATAGTCATTATTTTGTGATAATCTATAGTGGAGTATAATCTGCAAAAATACTGAATCACTATGCTATTCGCTTGAAACTAAGATGATACTGTAAATCAACTGCATTTCAATTAAAAAAAAGTATTGAGGACTCAGTGCTTTTGTTTATGTGGATTATGTCTTTGGATATTTGCCATATTAGATGCTTAAATTTTAAAATCTGTATTTATTTAAAATAACAATAATAAGCCCACTACATGTTAAGATGGGCTTCCCTGGTGGCTGGGTTTCCCTGGTGGCTCAGCTGGTAAAGAATCCACCTGCAATGTGGGAGACCTGGGTTCAACCCCTGGGTTGGGAAGATCCCCTGGAGAAGGGAGCAGCTACCCACTCCAGCATTCTGGCCTGGAGAATTCCATGGACTATTCCATGGGGTTACAAAGAGTCAGACACAACTGAGCGACTTTCACTCACTCACACGTTAAGATAAATAGAATTTTATGAAAAATAACTATTTTTCCAGAAATAACTATTTTCCAATGGTTTTGCTATAGTAGACTCCTGGAAAGATCTTGGGGACCAGACCTTGTGAACCACAGTGGTATACATGGGCCGAGCCATGTCCAGCTCTGTGCGACCCTATGGACTGTAGCCCGCCAGGCTCCTCTGTCCACAGGATTCTCCAGGCAAGAATACTGGAGTGGGTTGCTGTGCCCTCCTCCTGGGGAACTTCCCAACCCAGGGATCAAACCCAGGTCTCCTGCAGCTCCCTGCACTGTAGCGGGTTCTTTACCACTGAGCCACCAGGGAAGCGCGTGGTATACACGCAGCATGCTTAAAATGAATGTTAATTAAAATGTTCGTAGGTGGGACCTGCCTGGTGGTCCGGTGGTTGGAAATCTGCCTGGCAGTGTGGAGGACACCAGTTTGATCCCTGGTCTGCAGGACCAGTAAGCCGAGCTCTGCAGCTACTAAGCCCACTTGCCTAGAGCCTGAGCACTGCGGTCAGAGAAAAGCCTGAGCCAGCAGCAAAGAACCAGCGCGGCAAAAAAAAGAATAAACGTTCATAGGTACGGAGCCTTGTTTTTCTTACTCTGGCTAATTTCTTTCAGACTCTGGGCCTGTGGGCAAGGATTAAATGTGAATTTGTATGGGAGCCTATGGCTGAGGCTCCCATAACCATGTTATACTTCCCCCAGCACACCAAGGACAGGATCTATTTTCTCTGAACAGGATGCATTCCTTCTATAGCCAAGAAAAGGTCTCTAAGCAGCTGGAAACACAAGCAGGTAACCGAGAGAATAAAGGATAAGAGTCACAGATTTGACCTAAGATAGCCCATGTGCTGTGCTGTGCTAAGTCGCTCAGTCACGTCCAACTCTTTGCCACCCCATGGACTGTAGCCCGCCAGGCTCCTCTGTCCATGGGATTCTCCAGGTAAGAACACTGGAGTGGGCTGCCATTTCCTCCTCCAGGGGATCTTCCCAGCCCAGGGATCGAACCTGCGTCTCTTACATCTCCTGCATTGGCAGGCGAGTTCTTTAGCTCTAGCGCCACCTGGGAAGCCTGAGATAACCCATGCCCATCTCAAAAGCTGAACCCTGCTTGTTTTCACCCTCTTGTCACCCCAGGCTCACACCTAGTAGGCACACAGCCGCTTGGAGCAGATTTGTCCCTAAGGATAAGAATGCCCATCCCCTGACTAGTCCCAGCATATGCAGCAGTCACCCAAGAGGCCACCTCCCTGACTACTTTTTACAAAATTATTTATCTATCAATATTTACTTATTCATTTGGCTGTGTCAGTCTTAGTTGCAGCACGGGGGATCTTGAGCCTTTATTGTGGCATGCGGGACCTTTAGTTGCGGCATGTGGGATCTATTATTAGTTCCCTGAGCAGGGATTGGACCCACATGCAGTCTTATTCAAACCATTTCAAAGTAAATTCGCAAGTCAAATTCCTGACATACGGCACCAGATACCCTAACTTCACTGACATCCTGCTACTGCTGCTAAGTCGCTTCAGTCGTGTCGGACTCTGTGCGACCCCATAGACGGCAGCCCACCAGGCTCCCCCGTCCCTTGGATTCTCCAGGCAAGAACACTGGAGTGGATTGCCATTTCCTTCTCCAATGCATGAAAGTGAAAAGTGAAAGTGAAGTCGCTCAGTCGTGTCCGACTCTTTGCGACCCCATGGACTGTAGCCTATCAGGCTCCTCTGTCCATGGGATTTTCCAGGCAAGAGTGCTGGAGTGGATTGCCATTTCCTTCTCCAGGGGATCTTCCCAACCCAGGAATCGAACCTGGGTCTCCTGCATTGCAGGCAGACGCTTTACTGTCTGAGCCACCAGGGAAGCCCCCTATAAGGGACCAAAAGGCAAGGAAATCCTCTAGCCCCAGCCTCTCCCTCTCACTTGGTGAGTTTGGAAGAACCCATTGGACATAGGTAGTCTCATGCCTTCCTTCCCCCTCCGCCCCCACACCCTCCCTACCTCCAGGGATCTGTCAGCTGGACATGACTGACCTCTCTCCTCTAGGCAGTGTGGTTTACAGGCCTCATTTGGGGGTTAAGTATTAGGAAGTCTTGGACTGATAGAATCTCTGACCTCCAACTGGGCCTTTGTCAGTAACTAAGGTGACATTTTGGTCCCGGCTCCCTAACTCCTTGATTTGATATCTTAACTGCTGCTGAACCCCAGTGGGAGAGAAGGGCACCATTACTTGTGCCCCTTCAAACACCCAACATGATCAAATATGTATTAGTAATTCTAGATCACTGCTAAAAAACAATTATAGGACTTCCCTCGTGGTCCAGTGGTTAAGAATTCACTTGCACTGGGGGGGACATGGGTTCGATCCCTGGTCCAGGAAGGTTCCACACTGCGGTGCAGCTGAGCCTGTGCTCTAGTGCCTGTGAACTCCAACTAGAGAAGCCACCGCAGTGAGAAGCCCGTGTACCTCAACTACAGAGAAGCGCCCGCTTGTTGCAACTAGAGAAAGCCTGCACCCTGCAATGAAGACCTAGTCCAGCCAAAAGTAAATGAAAGACACTTATTAAATTCAAGGTAGTCTAAAAGTTATAAACTTTGCTTTCAGTGTTATCTTCAGACACTTTTGGTATTCTGTAATGATTTTTTTTGGCCATGCCTAACGGCTTGAGGGTCGTGAGCAGGGACTGAACCTGTGCCCTTGGCAGGACTGCCAGGGAATGCCCATGAATTGATTTTGATTGACTTTTATCTGAGTTAAATGCTGTCGGTGGTATTCTGACCTCCCCTACAGAGAGGGCTGGGACACTACTGTAATTTGCATGTTTAATCTCCTCTCTGCTCCCCTTTTCCTTCAGGGCAGACTCTGCTCTGTTCAGGTGGTACACCTAGCCAGGCACAGAGTAATCGCTCCATACACATGTGCTGAATGAACAAATAAAAAGCTAATACTACTTGTCTCCCCCAAAGCTCAGATGCTAATAACTTTTGTTTTTCCTCTTGGAAGAACTGCCTTTGGGAAAAGACTTCAACACATCAGCTTGTAATAGAAGTGAGAGACCTTGGCAGAAGGAGAAGAGACAGCTAAGTTAAGCTGCCTCTCTCTCTTTTTTTCTCCTAATGGGGAAGATGGGAAGCAGGGAGGAGGAGAGGAACAGCCAGGAGCTGGTCTGAGCTACTGGATAAGGGAAGTTGAAGCTGGTGGCTGAGGATACTTTAGACACAGGGACACCCACAGTTGCAGCGCTGGGAGATCATGTTCTCTCTTTTTTTCCCCATTTTGTCAGTGACTGGGAGAATAAACACATTACTAGGAATCTTAGGGCGGGTCTTGGATTTCCTCAGAGAGTACATGCCAACAGTATCTGGATTTCCTGGGGACCGGAGACCCCAGCAAACATGTGTTACAGAAACAATAACATGTGGTAAATTGCTTGAAGAATATTCTGTCCATTCCAGATCATAAAATAATTTTATCTTTGAATCAATCCAGACCTCAGAAAACTGAGAGGCAGGATCCCTTTGATAGGCCTGCTAGCAGAATTACTGCTACGGAATTGAGCTGGAACATTAGGGCTGCTTTGAAGGAGACCGTAAGAAATAAGCCACAGCGAATTCCCTGGCGGTCCGGCGGTTAGGACTCCGCGCTTTCACTGCCAAACTGGGTTCAATCCTTGGTCAGGGAACTAAGATCCCACAGGCCATGTGATGTGGCAAGACGAACAAACAAAAATAACCGCATGTGTAACCCATTACTACGCTTTCTGATTTGCTGCAGGGGTATTTACTGATGGGGGCTCATGGGAGAAACGCCCTGTGCGTCTCATCACTGGACACCGCTTGATTGCGTCAGGTCTCGGTCGCACCACGAGCGCTCTTTCACTGGGGCACGCAGACTCCCTACTTGTGGTTCACAGGCTCAGTACTTGCAGCGAGGTTGCAAGTTGCCCTATGGTATGCGGGATCTTCATTCTCCGACTAGGGACTGAACTCATGTCCCCTGTGTTGCAGGGTGGATTCTTAACCACTGGACCACCGGGGAAGTCCCTATTGGACACTTAAAAAAAAATAAAAGTTTTATTCTAGGGACTTCCCTGGTGGTCCAGTGATTAAGACTCCGAGCTCCCTATCAGGGGACCCGGGTTTGATCCCTGGTCAAGGAACTAGATTCCACATGCCACAGCTAAGACCTGATGGAGCAAAAAAAAAAAAAAAGGTTTCTTCTAGAAAAAATGATCTTTTAATACAAAATGACAGGGAATCTTATAACTGATAACTAATTATATCCACCACCACCCTGTTGGTTGCTAAAAGCTCCTGGGCAAATTTGGAGGCCACCTCTGACACCTGTGCAGAGCTTAATGACCCTCAGTTTGACAGCCTACTTACCTCTGGCTTCATCTTGTCTTACTCTCATTTTCCTTTTGCAACAATTGCCTCATTCATTTTGAAAGGTGCTGGGTGCTACACAGAGCTCTATCAGCTGCCACCGGTAATTTCTCAAGCAGGGCAAAGTGTAAGGAAAAGAAATGAATCTACTCTCCAAGTTATATTATCTCTAATTCCCAAGCCAGTGTGCTTTTCACTTGAAAGAATGGAGAGCTGAAGATAAGCTATCTTCCTCCTGCAGTGTGTTGACAAGCCTCCACCCACCCCTCCTTCATTGCTCCCTAATAAGTACTTGCTGCTGTTTTTAGCAAAGTAATTTATGGGGCAGTGTTTTGGATCAAAATCATGCTAGTGTGCATTCATGCGCGTGTGCGCGCACACACACACACACACTCACATACTCTGCTTATTAAGTGAACTGAAAATCCATTACCTTCCGCTGTGTGATTCAGAAATAGAAAGCCCTTAACTCTTCTAGGTGTGCATGCTTATTTCTGCAGTGCATTTTTGTAACACATTGTCTGTAAATAATATAAGTACTTCCCCTCCTACTTTGCTTGTTGTCTTATGTTTGGTATCTATGAGACAAAGACCGTCTTATAAAGTGGAGGTGAAATTATATAGGAAAACATTCTTGTGGTACATTATAATCTAAGCATAACAGTGAGCACTGAAGTTCCCCTTAACCATGCTTTTCCTCCCCTCCCAGGTTGGCCGCTGTTATCAACGTGCTGCATACCCTATACTGTCACCTATACTTTCGCAAATACATGCATGTATCTATAGCAACGTGCTGGCTGTATTAAGCGCATCTGGGTGTTAAATTTGCTTTCTGCTGTACATGTCCTACTCTTCTACCTCTTGCATTTTTTCCTGAATAGTATGTCTTAGAGCATTTTTCCTGCTTCAGAGGAAGAGCTCTTTTCTAGGTTAACTTATCCAAACAGCCTCTTCTAGCCCCTAGCTGCTGTTCTTCCACCTTCATCTTTTGTCAGTGGCACTGCCAAAAACCTAAACTGCAGGTCATAACGGGATTCAGAAAAGCTGCTTACACGAATGTGACCACCTCATAGGGTTGCTATGCTGGAATATAAGACTAAATCTATATTAGTTACTCTTATTAGTCTTCCAAAAATATTTATTTGGTTGTGCTGGGTCTTAATTGCTACAGAGATCTAGTTCTCTGACCAGGGATCAAACCAGGGTCCCCTGCATTGGGAGTGCAGAGTCTCAGCCACTGGACCAGCAGGGAAGTCCCACTATTAGTAGTCTTGATCTGAGGTCCATTCTTTGGACAATTATTAATTGGCTGTCTACGAGGCACTGTTCCAGGCACTGGGGATATATCTAGGACCAAAAATGGCAATCTCTATCTCTCTGGTGTCTTGAAGGGAGGCAGAAGATAAAAAAATAAATGGGAGGTGGGAGGGAGGTTCAAGAGGGAGGGGACATACATATACCTATGACTGATTCATGTTGATCTGTGGCAGCAACCAATACAATATTGTAAAGCAACTATCCTCCAATTAAAAATAAATAAATTTAAATTAAAAATAAATAAAATAAACAGTATGTTGGTTATTGATAAATGTTACAGAGAAAAATTAGAGAGAACAGAACAATGGGGGTTTCCAAGAGATCAGAGATCACAGATTTAAACATGGTGGCCATGGAAGCCCGGGGGAGAAAGTGACCATCTGAGCCTTTAATTTGTATAGACAGTTAGTAGCTTCTTTTTCAGAGACAGAGAAAAGAGTTTCGTGAGGCACAGTCTTTCTCATCGTTCAGCCCTCCCAAGTTGGCTCAGCCTCCCCAAATTGTACTTGTTGAGCAATTCTCCTCTGAGGGGTCAGGATGGTCACATTGCAGACAGCACACCCCCAAACCACTTAGGTGTTTTCTCTTTCTGGCTTCCTTTATCGGGCACTCGCACTTTTAAAAGGAATCAAATTGCTCCTCTTGACTATTATTTTGAAAAATCCTTATTAAAATCTCTTCAGGAAATTCCCTGGCGATCCAGTGGTTAAGACACTGCGCTTCTACTGCAGAGGGCACGGTTTCACTCCCTGGTTGGGGAACTAAAAGTCCTCCAAGCCATAAGGCACAGCAAAAAAAAAAAAAAAAGATTCTGATGTCTGTGTCCCATTCACAGAGAAGTGAATTTCATTGATCTGGAGAATGGCCTGGGCACTGAGATTTTTTAAAGTTTTCCAAGCAGTTCTAATGTACAGCCAGGGATGAAAACTACTGTTTTACAGCCCACAGGCTCTAGTGTTTAACAAATGACCACAGGTTCCCAACTGAAGGCCAGTTCAGCCAGAAAGTAAGACTGGGATATCCTATATCAACCAGTTGCTACTACTACTAATTAGAGAGCCTCATTGCAGTCTAGAGTCATAAAGATGACAATGAGGTCTCATACTTTTCTTGAGAGTAGGTAAATCAGCAAGAATTAAGTAAACTGTTCTGAGTTTTGTGAACTGTTCTCACAAATGATTGAATCCAAGGAGCAGATCATTTGTAGTCCTTTGTAGGGAAGCTTTGATGAGTTGTCAAGTTGCACAGAAGCTTTGGGTAACTTGGGGACCTACTGCTTACAACAGGCAACTGAAGCGGGGTGCATCTGAATCTTGTGGTCCTTAACGTGTGGGATTCTGGCCGTTAGTGTCAGAACTGAACTGAATCGCTGGACATCCAGCTGGTGTTGGAGAATTGGTTGGTATGGGAAAAAAAAATGACACAGCTGGTGTCAGAAGTACTGTGTGTGAGGGTAAAGGAGAACACAAGGCTGTTTTCCTGAGACACCTTCCCAGAATTGTGATAAGAAAGACTACTTGGAAGTATATTTCCTCATCAGTTCAGTTCAGTTCAGTCGCTCAGTCGTGTCCGACTCTTTGCGACCCCATGGACTGCAGCATGCCAGGCCTCCCTGTCCATCACCAACTCCCCGAGTTTACTCAAACTCATTCCCACTGAGTCAGTGATGCCATCCAACCATCTCATCCTCTGTTCTCCCCTTTCTCCTCCTGCCCTCAATCTTTCCCAGCATCAGGGTCTTTTCAAAGGAGTCAGTTCTTCACATCAAGTCACCAAAGTATTGGAGTTTCAGCTTCAACATCAGTCCTTCCAATGAACACCCAGGACTGATTTCCTTTAGGATGGACTGGTTGGATCTCCTTGCAGTCCAATAGACTCTCAAGAGTCTTCTCCAACACTACAGTTCAAAAGCATCAATTCTTAGGCACTCAGCTTTCTTTACAGTCCACCTCTCACATCTATACATGACAACTGGAAAAACCATAGCCTTGACTAGATGAACCTTTGTTGGCAAAGTAATGTCTCTGCTTTTTTTTTTTTTTTTTTTTTCTGCTTTTTAACATGCTGCCTAAGTTGGTCATAGGTTTTCTTCCAAGGAGTAAGCGTCTTTTAATTTCAGGGCTGCAATCACCATCTGCAGTGATTCTGGAGCCCAAGAAAATAAAGTCTCTCACTGTTTCCACTATTTCCCCATCTATTTGCCATGAAGTGATAGGACCTGATGCCATGATCTTAGTTTTCTGAATGTTGAGTTTTAAGCCAACTTCTTCACTCTCCTCTTTCACTTTCATCAAGAGGCTCTTTAGTTCTTCTTCACTTTCTGCCATAAGGGTGGTGTCATCTGCATATCTGAGGTTATTGGTATTTCTCCTGGCAATCTTGATTCCAGCTTGTGCTTCTTCCAGTCCAGCGTTTCTCATGATGTACTCTGCATAAAAGTTAAATAAGCAGAGTGACAATATACAGCCTTGATGTACTCCTTTTCCTATTTGAAACCAGTCTGTTGTTCCATTTCTAGTTCTAACTGTTGCTTCTTGACGTGCATAGGGATTTCTCAAGAGGCAGGTCAGGTGGTCTGGTATTCCCATCTCTTTCAGAATTTTCCACAGTTTATTGTGATCCACACAGTCACATAGTCAATTAAGTATAAATAGATGTTTTTCTGGAACTCTCTTGCTTTTTCAATGATCCAGCGGATGTTGGCAATTTAATCTCTGGTTCCTCTGCCTTTTCTAAAACCTTGAACATCTAGAAGTTCATGATTCTCGTACTGTTGAAGCCTGGCTTGGAGAATTTTGAGCATTACTTTACTAGCATGTGTGATGATTTCCTCATCACCATAAAGCTATTTGTTACAAACCTAATTCTCATCATTTTGGGACAGTTTTTGAGAATGGTAGCAACATCTCTAACATCTCTATCTATACTAAAGGATCCACAATACAGGGTAGGACAAAAATGGGCCAATACAAAATTATCTATTCATGTTCATTTATGTTTCTATAAATATGTTTATATTGTATATGAAATATATGGATAGAAACATACATATTTGTTTTTATAATATTTCTATTTTACATTACATACATTTATATTTTATATTTCAGTTTACATATTTAAATTATAGATTTTTATTTATTTATTTATATCATATATAGGGCTATATATATTTCTATAATTTTAGTTCTTGGGCTTCTGACTACATTTTTACATATCTGATATTTCAAATAGAATTGCTCTAAAAGCAGTCATAAATTACTATGCCTTAGTATACTCTAAGAACTCTAAAGAAAAAATTAATTTCTTTTCATTGTTAACATTCCAGTGACTCCATCTAAGGCAGTCTTGAAAAATTACTGTTGCCATGCCAACAGCTTAATGAAGAGGTCTACTATTGTTTTCTTCCCTGTTTGTCTCAACTCTACAAGAAATTTCAAAAACGATTTACATCAATTAAATACTGCCTCCAAAACATCCTCTTTTGGATTTTCACTTTTTTTTCATTGTTGCTCATATCCTAAACATAAGTGTTGGGTTAATTCATTCTAAAAAAGCTTGAATTTCGATGTCAGAATTCCAAGTATCTGGCTGTATTCATTGGCTTATTCAACCAAAAGGACCCCCTGGAGAGTCAGAAGTCCATAAACCTGGATTCCTCCTCTCTGCTATCCACTGGCTGTGTGTCCTTGAGCAAGTCACTCACCTTATCTGTGCCAAGTATAAAAATACAGGAAGAAACCCAGACTAAAAAGTTTTTAAAAGATCCAAAGCAAAAATGAGAAAAATAAGGACAACGTAACGAATTTTTCACCGAATTAAATGTATTCAGTTTAGAGGATTACCCATTACTTAGAGATTATGCCCTTTCATTTATGAAATGGCAATCACAGGCCACGTCATGGTTATATTTTTAATGGGTTTATTGGCAAACTTATATTGAGATTCAAATTTCTTGGAAATTTTTTTTTTTTGGCAGTGCTATGCAGCTTTCAGGATTTTAGTTCCCCGAGCAGGGGTTGAACCTGGGCCACAGCAGTGAAAGAGTTCTAACAACTGGACCACCAGGAATCCCTTGTAATTGTTCTTAGTATATAAACTCCCAAAGTTTGGGAAGCACTGCACTATAATATTTTAATTGTAAAAGTAACATACACGTGTTAAAGATTCACACAGTACTACTGGGTATAAAATTAAAAATAAAACTCTAAATCTTCTCCACATTAACCCCAACCACGGTCTCCATAGTAATCACTATTAGTAACTTAATATGAAACATCTGCAAAATTGTTACATTTATGCAAACAGGTCTATATTTATTTCCTAGAGGCGATACTACTACTTTGTAACATGATTTGTCTAAACGAGATTTTACTGCTTTCAGGCCCTTTATTTTAAAATCCTAAATTTTCTTTGATCTTCTAAAATTGTACTGGGTTTCCTACTAAGTACCGAATTCCATGACTATTATGGGAAGGGGTGGGCAGACAGGCCGGATGCACCAGGTAAGGAAAGATCATATAGAAAAGAGAAGTAAGATGGCCAACAAATCAGTAATCTGGAAGGGAGGTGAAAATAAGTATGGGAATAACTCTACTATTGATTTGTTCATGTGCATTCATTCATTCATAATGAAAAAGGGCTTACACACCTGTGAGGCAAAATGGAGAAACTGAGGGAAAAGTCAGCCACTATTTCACAGCCATTAAATACTCCTCTGACGTTATTCTGTGCCCTATATCCTCCTTCCACTCGCAGGAGGAAATGACAACCCACTCCAGTATTCTTGCCTAAAAATTCCCATGGACAGAGGAGCCTGGTGGGCTATAGTCCATGGGGTCACACAGAGGTGACTGAGTACACACTCATGCCACCGAACACAGAAATGCCAATATGGCTATGACTGAGACTGCTTATTCTTTCAACTCCTAATCAATTTTCCAACCAGTGTGAAGTGACTTGTGCAACTGCTGAGTCAGGCCCTAGACGGAAGGAGTAGACCCTCCAATTTCTGTTTATCCCTTTCTTACAGTAATGTGGATATGGATGATGTTTTTACCTGAATGGGTATTGGTGAGGAGGGTGGATGAACCTCTGGAATGAGATAAAGGTGGATAAAGAAGACTTCAGTTTACCTGTAATATTTAAAAATATATATATATAAGTAAATATGAAAAATGTTAGCCACTATTCATTGTGGTTATGTGGGTACCTGAATATATATTTTAAAAAATTCTTTGTGCATCTCCGTGTTTTCCAATTTGTAGATGTATAATTTAAAAATAAATTATAGTACATTCATCAGTTGGACTATTTATAATATTTTTAGATGACATTTTAGATAGACAGCTACTGATATGGGGAAATATTCATAATAAATAAAAAATAGTTGAACAATTTTCTGATAGACCTAAGAGAGATTAAGAATGGGAAAGTTGGAATTACCCACTTAGCTCACTGATTTGCCCAATAATGTTTTACTAGATATTTTCAAAAATCCAGTCTAAAAATAATTAAAAGTAGTTTCAACCAGGAGATCTTTGAATTGGCTTGTTAACAGATCTCTTCTCTTAGAGCAGGTCTAAAACAAAAGAGACTTATGCCCTAAGTCTGATAGAGAAGTTGCTTTAACATCAGTAGGATCCCACCCAGCCGCCCCTCCTTTTTATAAATCTACAAACTGAGAATATTATCATGTTACTAATAGCTATAGGTGGCTTCTTCTGTGGTTTATAAATACTCTATAATGTGTATTATTATTTTTATAATCAGAACAAAGTTCTATTTTTCAAAGCAAAAAGAAATATCCAAATGCCTAAAAATATCTTAAATTTTAGTGATCATTTTACAGTCATCAAAAACACCAATGGATTGTGGCTGAGTCCCTTTGCTGTTCACCTGAAACTGTCACGACATAGTTAATCGACTGTACTCCAACACAAAATAAAAAGTTAAAAAAAAAAACCAAAACGATAGAAGTTACACTAGTTATGTCACTTGCTTTCACTTATGAGGACAGGAATCTGTACTCTCAGCTAGACCTAGATGTTGCTAGGAGCTGGCCTTGGTATTCTCTTGTTAAGCATAAAGAATCTCACAAAATAGAAGGCGACAAGATCCCTGTCCAAAAGGGTGCCAGAGTCAAAAATAAGTGTTCACCAAATCTTGGGACATGTACCACTAAAATTGCACAGTTGATGCTGCCAAGAAATATATTTGAAGAGAAAATTTGCCTAAATCAAAGGATTTCAAATCTCTTGGGCCTAGGCCCACATGAAAAAATACATCTTATGTTGAGATCCAATACATACACACACGTATAAATTTAAAACAAAAGTTCCATGAAACAATGCTCGTCTTTACTACATGTGATTCTCTTTTCTTTTGTATCTTATTTCATTTTTAATAAAGTTGGCCACTACTCACTAAATTGTTTCTCAATTCTCAGTTTGAAAAGCACTGTGATACCAGGTTTTGGACATATGCAAAATCCAATTAATTAACTGAAATGGAATTAGCCGTAATCTAATTAAGAGAAATGAAGAAAGGTTTCCCTGGTGGTCCAGTGGTTAAGAATCCGCCCTGCAACGCAGGGGATATTGGTTCCACCCCTGGTGCCACAGGCTGTGGAGCAACTAAGCCCATGAACCACAAATAACTGAGCCTGTGAGCTACAGCTACTGAGCCCACAGGCCACAACTACTGAAGCCCGCACACCTAGGGCCGGTGCTTCCCCGCGGGAAGAGCCATCGCAACGAGAAGCCCATGAACCAAAACTAGAGAGTAGCCCCCGATCGCTGCAACTAGAGAAAGCCTGTGCACAGCCACGAAGACCCAGCACAGCCAAAAATAAACAAATGATTTATAAAAAGAGAGAAATGAAGAAAGCTTCATCTCATCCATTTATTCATCAAGAATTATCAAGTGAGGCTCTGTTCTGATAGCTGGGGTTAGCAAAATGATGTCCCTCACCTCACAGAGCTTTCACTATAGAACTCTGTGGCCCAATAAAGTTACTAGCCATGGATACTTACACTTAATTAAAGTGAAACAGAAGTAAATATGCAGTTGCATAGTCACACAAGCCACAGTTCAAGTGCCCTTGTGGTCTAGTGGCTGTGGTGTTGGACACAGCAGATACAGAACAGTTCCATTCTCACATAAAGTTCTTTTGGACAGTTCCGCCCTAAAGCAAAGAAACAAAGCTAGGATGTACGCCTGTGGCCATTCCTCTCTACTGGCTGCCTGCAAGATGGGTGTGATGGCTGGAATTCCAGCACCTATTATAGACTATATGGATGATGGAGAAGAAAGGAAGAGCCTGGGTCTGCGATGCCTATGAAGCCACCATGGCTTCATAATTTCAGTCTGACTGCACCCCTCAACAATGAAAAAATGTTGCCTGCCACATCAGTAATCAAAGGATGCTGCAGTCATCAAGCCACTAGAGCCACCTTGGACAGTGAACCTGGAGTGAACTCAGAATGGAGACAAACAGCTGTCAAGCCCTCAGCCACTGCAGCAGCAGCACCACCCCGCCTCCTACCACCGTCCCACCCAATGATATACCCCATGGAGACTCAGGATGAGAAAGCAGGCGAATGGCCCCAGATAGGTGAGGTATGATTTCAGTGAACCCAGACTCTTGCATCTTCCCATACAAACAAAAGCTCCTTGCCTTAACTTGAGATACTTGGTTATCTTTAGCTAACATTAATCTTTTGATGTTCCTACTACCTGGTCTTTGTTCCAAGAACTCCTATCTATCCTGGCTCCTGCTTATTTAACTTATATGCAGAGTACATCACGTGAAATGCAGGGCTGGATGAAGCACAAGCTGGAATCAAGATTGCCCGGAGAAATATCAATAATCTCAGATATGCAGATGATACCACCCTTATGGCAGAAAGTGAAGAACTAAAGAGCCTCTTGATGAAAGTGAAAGAGGAGAATGAAAAAGCTGGCTTAAAACTCAACATTCAGAAAACTAAGATCATGGCATCTGGTCCCATCACTTCATGGCAAATAGATGGGGAAATAGTGAAAACAGACAGACTTTATTTTCTTGGGCTCCAAAATCATTGCAGATGGTGACTGCAGTCATGAAATTAAAAGATGCTGGCTCCTTGGAAGAAAAGCTATGACCAACCTAGACCACATATTAAAAAGCAGAGACATTACTTTGCTGACAAAGGTTCATCTAGTCAAGGCTATGGTTTTTCCAGTGGTCATGTATGAATGTGAGAGTTGGACTATAAAGAAGGCTGAGTGCCAAAGAATTGATGCTTTTGAATTGTGGTGTTGGAGAAGACTCTTGAGAGTCCTTTGGCCTGTAAGAAGATCAAATCAGTCAATCCTAAAGGAAATCAGTCCTGCATATTTATTGGAAGGACCAGTGCTGAAGCAGAAGCTCCAGTACTTTGGCCACCTGATGGGAAGAACTGACTCCTTTGAAAAGACCCTGATTCTGGGAAAGATTGAAGGCAGGAGGATAAGGGGAAAGTGAGCTTTCCCATAAAAACAAAAGCTCCACTTTCCTTAACTTGAGATACTTGGTTATCTTTAGCTAACACTAATCTTTTGATATTCCCACTACCTGGTCTTTGTTGCAAGAACTCCTACCTATCCTGTGTCCTGCTTATTTAACTTACATGCAGAATACATCACGTGAAATGCCAGGAGGATGAGATGGTTCAATGGCATCACCGACTCGATGGACATGAGTTTGAGCAAACTCCAGGAGTTGGTGATGGACAGGGAAGCCTGGCGTGCTGCAGGCCATGGGGTTGCAAAGAATCGGACACAACTGAGCGACTGAACTGAACTGATCCTGGCTTCTCCCTTACTTCTTTGGAGCAGACTGTCAGAGCTATATGAGAGGTTGTGTCCCAGGCTTAAGTTCTCACTTTAGTTTGCCAAGTAAAACCTAATTCTTAACTTTCAGGTTCTGCATTTTTTTTTGTCAATACCCTTGATTTTTTTTTTAATAAGAGAGAATAAACTCTTATGTGCTTAAGCCAAGTAGTCAATCCCTAGCTAAAAAATGAGGACCCTGTGAGCTGCTTTTTTCATGTGAGTACTTGTGTAAAGAGATCAAAAGACATTGTCTTTGAAATATCTTTAATTGCAAGAGATGCCAAACTATAAAATTTGGGACAATCTTAGATTTGTTAGAAATCACTGCTGTAAGGAATGAAATGTAATAAGAACATTCAAATGATGCCTAAGTAAAAGCCAATTAGCTGGAATAAAAGTCAGATCCTCACAGTTTTGTCAGTGGCTTGTAAGTGGTGCCTAATCTTCTCAAAACTATTGGTATCATTGGTGTTCTAAGCAGATATTTTCAAAGTACAACACAGATTTTGTAGACCATAAGATGGAGTTTAGAAAATATGAAATTTAAATCAGCATCAATTTTTCAGTGCTCAGCCTTCTTCACAGTCCGACTCTCACATCCATACATGACCACCTACCAAATAAGAATTGATGCTTTTGAACTGTGGTGTTGGAGAAGACTCTTGAGAGTCCCTTGGACTGCAAGGAGATCCAACCAGTCCATTCTAAAGGAGATCAGCCCTGGGATTTCTTTGGAGGCAATGATGCTAAAGCTGAAACTCCAGTACTTTGGCCACCTCATGCGAAGAGTTGACTCACTGGAAAAGACTCTGATGCTGGGAGGGATTGGGGGCAGGAGGAGAAGGGGACGACAGAGGATAAGATGGCTGGATGGCATCATTGACTCGATGGACACTGAGTTTGAGTGAACTCCGGGAGTTGGTGTTGGACAGGGAGGCCTGGCGTGCTGCAATTCATGGGGTCCCAAAGAGTCAGACATGACTGAGCGACTGACCTGACCTGAACTGAACCAAATATGAAAGTGAAAGTGAAGTCACTCAGTCGTGTCCGACTCTTTGTGACCCCACAGACAGACTATAGTTTACCAAGCTCCTCCGTTCATGGGATTTTCCAAACAAGAATACTGGCGTGGGTTGCCATTTCCTTCTCCAGGGGATCTTCCTGAACCAGGGTCTCCCGCATTGTAGGCAGACGCTTTACCATCTGAGCCACGAGGGAAGTCCAAATATGACCAAATATGACCCTGAGATTGAAATCTTTTATGGACACAAGTTGAATTCTTTCAGGAATCCACTATGACTGTTGTGAGTTAATAGAAGAATGTCTTTAGCACAGTATGTGTGCTTAGACTCTGCGACCCTGAAGACTGCCAGGGATTTTTCTATCCATGGGATTTTTCCAGCAAAAATTCTGGAGTTGGTTGCCATTTCCTGCTCCAGGGGATCTTCCCAACTCAGGAATCTAACCCGTGTCTCCTGCATTGGCAGGCAGATTCTTGATAGAGTCACCTAGGAATCCTTTTAGTACAGTATACATCCACTAAATCCTCCAGATATTTCCAAATAAAATAGGGTTAATGGAATAGTTTCAGGAGTATTTTGAAAAGTAATAAAATTGGAAAGAATTATGCACCCACGTTCAACCAATATTTACTGATAACCTATTGAGGATGCTAGTCATTTTTCATTATCTTATTTAACTTCCCCGAACTCTTTTAACTCATAGAAATTGCATTCTATGCTCAGACTTAGGGAGTCTGACTTTCCCAAAGCCACAGGACAAGTACCAGATAAACCCAAGATTTCAGGCTAGGGTGCTTTGATTCTAATCTCTTCAGTTCTCTTTTTCACTGTGGCTGTCTTACAAAACTTGAGGGGGGACGTTTTTAATTGGACATAAAACCAGAAAAGGAGTAGAGGGAAAAATGTTTGACAGTACTGTATGAGTGATGGGAATGGTTCTGAATAACTTGAAAAGTTAAAGTTGAGGAAAATAATTAACTTGTGCTATGCCTGGGATAATAATGTTCCATTCACACATCTCAGAAATAATCAAGAGGTTTCAGCGATCCTTAGTGGACCATTTATCAGAAGACGTCCATTTGTTTTCAAATCCCCTTCATTCCAGTTTTAGCTTTTTTTCAGGTATCTGCAGGGTCCCCTGAGGGTGTCCAGTACAGCCCCAGACCCCTTCTTCCAGGGAGGATCCCTTTTCCCGGCTCCTTTTGACTCCTCCATCACTGACTTGTGCCCTACCTACTCTTTTGCAACAGTTGCCCTCCCTTATTCTGTGGAATGCTTTATTGGTGCATATGGGGAAGTTTGTTATTACAACTGTCTGATTTTTTATTTACCAGAATGAAGTTTTCTGTGAGGACTGAACTGGATTTAACTTGTTCACAATTGGGACCTCTGTGCTAGGGACATAGCAGAGCACAAATATATTTGTGGAATGGAAGAATCTCTCCGGTTTCATACTCATTTGCCTTTAAACCAAAGATGTCACTAAACCGGTTTTTTTTTTTTTTTTTTTAGTACCGAGTAACTGAGTCTAAAGTCCAAATAAAATTTGGGCAGGTGGAAAGCTCCTTCTTTATATGTTTACCTTCTAGCTCCTGGGTTATTATCTCAACTACACTTTATTTTTATTTTTTAAATTAATTTATTTCAACTACACTTTAATGTGACAACACATCCTTTTTTTCAAAGGCCTTAATTCTAGACTAAGCGCAAAACAGAAACAGGAAGATTCTTTAGCTGCCTTAGGAACCACAAGCTTTCAAACACGCGACCAAACTGAGAGATAGGAAAGCTGTGCAAACTTCCTTGACAGTTTCCTTCCTTCTCAAGCCCCCTTGCAGACTCTACGCCCCCCACGATCATTCCCAGGGGGCTGGCAGGCCGAAGTGGGTCCCACAGACCGGACCTGGCTCCGCCCCACAAAGGAATCCGGAAACTCGAAGTGGGGCAGCCCTGGGACAAGCGCTGAAAAGTTCTGTAAGGTCCTCGGAGATCACAGGGGCTGGTCACAAGCCAAGTCCTCAGCCCTCATCGTCAAGGGAACCCTCCGTAAACGCAAAGTCCTTCACAGCAGCTGACGATGTCAGTTCCCAGAAACAGCCGGAGCTTGCGCGGCACTAGGCCTGGGGCGGAAACTTGAGATTTCATCTAAGCCCCACCCGGGCCTGGCACCTACCAGGGCCAACCCTGAGGCGCCGCCTCCACCACTCAGGGCCGGGGAGCGTCTTCCTCCTCCCTCCTCCCGTGCGCTCCTCACCTACCATTCCTCTCCCTCGCGCCATCAGGCATTTTCCCTCCGCCCCACCCCCTCCTCTGCCTTCCCCTTTCCCAGGACCGCCCGGCGAGCCCGGGGGGAACGCGTGGCCTTGTACCCCGGGGCCAAGTCCCCGGATGCGCCCCTCCCCTCCCCCACAGCGAGCGCTGCGGCCCCGCCCCTCGCGCAGCTCTGCGTGATGCGTCACCGCTCGCGGCGCTTCCGGAGGCGCCGCGCGCGATGACGTAGGGGGACGTGCCCTCTATATGAGGTCGGGGAGCGGCAGAGTCGGCCTTTTCCGCCCGCTCCCCCCTCCCCCCGAGCGCCGCTCTGGCCGCACTGCGCTCGCCCTGAGCTCCGGGCTCCTGCTAAGCCAGCGCCGCTGTCGCCTCCCTCCAGTCGCCATCATGATCATCTACCGGGACCTCATTAGCCGTGAGTCGGGACTGCACTGCCCCTCACACGGCGCGCAGGGCACGCGGCGGCATATGGGTGGAGGCGGGAGGTCGGTCGCCGCCGCCGCCGCCGCCGCTGTCGTGGGTCTGAGGGGCGCTCCTTGGGGGCGCGCGCCGGGGCCCGGGGCGCCCGGGGAGGGGCGGCGCGGCGCGGGAAATGGCGCCAGCTCGGGTCGCGGGCGCCTCGTGACGGGCGGGTCTGTGTTCCCGAGCAGATGACGAGATGTTCTCCGACATCTACAAGATCCGGGAGGTCGCGGACGGGCTGTGTCTGGAGGTGGAGGGGAAGGTGAGTCGGCCGGGCCGGGGCCGGGGCCGTGGCTGCGGCGCAGGGGGGAGGCGAGGCCGGGCGGGCTCGGGTTTCCGCCGCTCCCCCGCCCGAGGTTGTGCAATCCTCCCCGTTGCCTCCTGGCGGAGGAGACTCTCTTTCCGGGCTCGGGTTTTTCTAGAAAACTGGAGGCGGAGCTGAGCCTGGAAATAGGTCCGCCACTTCGACGCCCATCCTCCCAGGCGGTCCGGGACAGACAGGTTATCTCCGGTTTGGGCGACCCAAGCGTTTTAGCGTCTGCACGGTTTTTCTTTGCTCAGCAACCCGACAGCCCATGCAAAATTTGCACTGTGTTGTAAATGACCCTTTTTTCGTTTGGGCCAACGAAGAGTTGTTGAACTGAGATGTTTCAGGAAAACGAAGGGCATAGATTTCCCCCCCGCCCCGTAGTGTTCATGGTTTTCAACGAGAATTAAGTGTTGAGGGGTGACTGATGAAAGAGCTGCCAGCGTAGATTTTTCGATGCGTTTATGGTAAGATCGAGGATATGTTAGCGACTAAACTTTTTCTTAATGCAGATGGTCAGTAGGACAGAGGGTAACATCGATGACTCGCTCATTGGTGGAAATGCCTCCGCTGAAGGCCCCGAGGGCGAAGGTACCGAAAGCACAGTAATCACTGGTGTCGATATTGTCATGAACCATCACTTGCAGGAAACCAGCTTCACAAAAGAAGCCTACAAGAAGTACATCAAAGATTACATGAAGTCGTAAGTGATACTGACACACCCAATTGATGTATGAAAATCCTGTAGGATTTAGGGGTTGACTTGCTTTGAGATTTTTAACAGCAGGCGTGTTTGTCAAAGGCTTTTTTCTATTGATGAGCTCAGAAGGGGGGCTGCTTTTCTATAAATATGAGGATACTGGAGGGTGCAGTGAGGTTTTACTTTTTTTAGAATAGTCCTTTGGTACAGAATAAGCTGAGGTGAAATTCAAAGTTAGGAAGTCTTAAAACATCCCTCCTATGAGTGAGTGTAATCCCCGTGATATTTTGCTGGTTTCAGTTTGGAATTTTTACTGAATGGAAACTTCACTCAGAACTGATTAATATGTCAATATGTTTTAGAATCAAAGGGAAACTTGAAGAACAGAGACCAGAAAGAGTAAAACCTTTTATGACAGGGGCTGCAGAACAAATCAAGCACATCCTTGCTAATTTCAAAAACTATCAGGTAAATAACTTTAAAATATTTGGATCAAAGGATTGTATAATTTTAACTGAGCAAAACATGAGTTACTTGATGAGCCTCTGATGTAATTAAGTTGGAGTTATTTTTCTGTGTTCTGAGCAGTTTAAATACTGGACAGATTTTACTTCAGCAGTCTGGGCTGTAGGGAGTTGCCTTCTCTGCTCCTAAGCAAGCATGTTTCCAGATCTTGTCTTCTGCTTCCAAAATCTTATTCGACTCAACATTTCCCAGTTGTTTGGAATTGTGTACTCTGAAGTAGTCTTCTGGTTTTCTTTTTGCAACACCAGTATGTCTTGTTGCCACTGAAGCCCTTTCTGATCTGAGCTTGTCCTATTGAGAAGCTCCAGTGACTTTGTTTTACTGACACAACCTGGCTCTTTGGATTTTCCAGTTTCACACATCCTCTGGCCATACGATAACTTCTCATGTGATGTGCTCTTCTCATTGGGGGCCTTGTGTTCTCTGTGCTTGACTATGTAAACAGCCTTGTTTGTAGGGTTTAGACTGAGATGTGTGGGGTTAGGTTTCCAGGGAGCTCAGTGTCCCTGGATTGCTCTGAACTCTTAACATTTGATTATTAGTACTTTGCATGACCCGAAGTTTGATTAGTGAGCATTTTCCTCCTCATTAGAACTCATTAGTTGCTGACTAAATAGTGCCTCGATTAGATATTGGTGTTCTGAATCCTTTCATTTTTTTGTGTGTTTTGATACAATGCAGTCCTGTATAATCTAATTCTGGGTATTTGTTTGCTTCCTAAGTTCTTTATTGGTGAAAACATGAATCCAGATGGCATGGTTGCTCTGCTGGACTACCGTGAGGATGGTGTAACCCCATATATGATTTTCTTTAAGGATGGTTTAGAGATGGAAAAATGTGTAAGTATAAAGAAGTGTGTTGAAATCAGTCATGTAAAAATGGAGGTATTACAACCTTTTAGCAAATAAACCACTTAATGATAATTGGGGGCTGGTTGGAAAGGCCATGATGTTACTAGCTTTTAGTAAATACAATTTAGAGCAGGCTGCTGACCCGATGGCCAGTTGCTTTAGTAAAATTAAATGAATATCTGCTGCGCAAGGAACTGCTAAAGGAGAAATGAAGACACTCACTTATCTTGGCTTTCAGTAGCTTCCATGTAAATTAGGAGTAAAATAAATTTAAGGCTATGCTAGGGAATTCCCTGGTGGTCCAGTGGTTAGGACTCTGGGCTGCTACTGCCAAGGGCTGGGGTTTAGTCCCAGGTTGGGAAACTGAAATCCATAAGCTGCTTGGTGCAAAAACAATCTACCCTAAACAGGATCAGGGGCAGCAGTGACCAGAAATGTCAAAGGACAGTACAGATGTTTTGCCAAAGGGATTATTCAAAGAATGTGTGAGGTTTCTGTTGGAATAGGGTGGGTGGGCCTTCTCAGAACGACTTCTCTGATTTGTAAGGATGGTTCTGCATCCACTGATAGACCTTGAACAATCTGCAGTTGTTCCTTTGGTTTGCACTAGGATGCAAAAGCAACATCCCCGCGCTTTCTGTCTGTCCGTGTGTGTGGCAGCTCGGATTGAATAGGGGAGTACATCTGAAGCCTAGAAACGGAGATACTTTAATGCCAGAAAGGTGTGTTAATGGCCTCTTCCCTTGTTTTCCTAGTAACAAAGTTGGCAGTTACTTTGGATCAATCACCTGTCGTCATAACTGGCTGGCCACTGCTTTTCATCCACACAACACCAGGACTTAGACAGATGGGACTGATGTCATCTCGAGCTCTTCATTTGTTTTGAACGTTGATTTATTTGGAGCGGAGGCATTGTTTTTGAGAAAACGTGTCATGTAGGTTGTCTAAAAATAAAACGCATTTAAACTCATTGGAAAGAATGCCTCTTAGTTTAATATGTCATATCTAAATCCATCCTTGTAGCCTTCCTGGAGCAGCTAGAGTCTGGTTGTAGCCTACCACTAGAAAGCACCTTCAGATAACGTCTACAGTGAAACCACTTCCGGGACTTGGACTATACAAGAGTCAGAAGTAACTGAGTTTGGAGTAAAGGGAAAGACCATGCTCATGACAGTGCCAGCCAGCATTTGAAGTGGATTGCTCACACGTTTCATCACCTACAAATGGAAGTGGTTATCTGGAAGAGTTTACAAAAGAATAAAGAGAGACTAACACAGTTGGAAGCCAAGTACTGTCTGAGCTTATTTTAGAGCTGAGTTCTAGAGAAACCTAGACGTCTGGAATATTTTGTCAAACTCCTTGGAACAGGGTTGACAGACTGGCTCGCCCACCACCTGTTTTGTGGCTAAGGTGGTGCTTATATTTTTTAAGTGGTTCACAATAGCTTATGGGACATGAAAAAAATAAAGTTTGTGTCCAGTTTTACTAGGACACTACCATGCCCTGTATTGGGTGGTATTGGCTGGTTCTGACATTGCTAGAAAATATTAGTGACAGATCTAAAGGCCGCCTGCAAGCCTTGAGGTACCCACATGGCCCTTTATAGGAAAGATTTATGGGCCATTGTTTTAAAAGATGAAATTATAAATGGACTGTGGAGTAGGTGGTGGGCAGAGAGAAAAGCAAATGCTCTGTTCTATCTGTAAAAAGGTGTGGGCATCAGAATATGAAAACGCATCTATTTGACAGACCTGAAGCAGTTACTGTCTGCTAAGGTTTACACTACAGATGCAAGAAAAACATCCTCGCGCTTTCTGCCTGTCTGATTGTGGCAGCCCAGATTGAATGGGGGAACACAGGGCCAAACTTGGAACCCTACAAGCAAGGGACACAAGGAGTCCATGGGATGGTGCAGGGCCTCAGGTTGGTAGTGCCCCCTGGTGGCAGTCCAAATGATTGTTTGGAAACCGCAGTCATGCTGAAGGCAGTTTTAGACATTCTATTGTAAATAGTGTAGACAACATGCCAGTGATACAGGAGACCACTCACCTCTGAAACTAGTGGGAGAATGTTCAGGCAGGGGTCAGTGCTATGAAGGTGACAAGACAGTGGGAGAAGTAGCATAAGCTGTGACCTGATAGCGTGAGCTTGCATGCAGAAGGCTGAAAGGAATAGCAATACAGAGACTAGGAGTGAAGAGAGGCCAAGTAGTTGCCTGTGAAAGTGAAGTCGCTCAATTGTGTCTGACTCTTCGAGACCCCATGGACTGCAGCCTACCAGGCTCCTCTGCCCATGGGATTTTCCAGGCACGAGTACTGGAGTGGGTTGCTATTAGTAGCTCAGTTGTGTCCAACTCTGCGACCCCGTGGACTGTAGCCCACCAGGCTCCTCTGTCCATGGGGCTTTCCAGGCAAGAATACTGGAGTTGCCTAAGAAGGCTTATTTTGGATCGTTTTCTAGTTAGTGTCATCTGGGTCAAGATAACTGCGAGGCTAACAGGTGGTAGCTACTTCCTGTACACATCAGAAGGCATGTGTTTTGTGTCACTGTCTAGTAAGAGGAAGCTGAAAAGGAAGGAGATTATGTGGGTATCTGGGAGCAAAGCATGCCAGGCAAAAGAGTAGTAAATTGAAGTAGAGTGTGGTTGACAGGTTCAGGGGACAAGGTGGCCGGGATGCTGGGCCCAAGATAGCAGGAGGACCTGAGCTAGAGAAGGAAGTGCACAGGAAAAGAAACCAAATCACACCGAAGCCCCAGGAGGGCTTTGTGTGGCAGGGTGATGTGATCTGATCTAAAGGGTCATTTTGGGTGCTGGGTGGCCAGGTAAAAGCAAAGAGAACAGTGATGAACAATATGAGAGAGTGGCTTAGTCTAAGGTGGTAGTTGGACAGGTGATTCGAAGTTAGAGGATTTGCTAAGGTGTTGAATGAGGTGAAAGATACAAGGGGGATGGCAAGTGTCTTGTCCTGATCATCTGGAAGAAAGGAGTTAACACAGGGAAGACCATACAGGAAATCAAGGGTTCAGTTTTGAACAGGCTAGACTGGGATGCTGACTCAGGTGAATCAGGAAGAGAGCTGGAGAATTTGTCCAGAGATACAGGTTTCCCATGCTCTGAAGTAGGGCCTTCCTATGAAACCTTTCTTAGAGCAGAAATGGTATAAAGCAAAGCAGTAAACTCAGGGCAGCTGCATCTTGTTAATGGATGCATAGAATAAATTGAGATAAGCACAGATGCTCATATATCAGCGCTATGGCAGCTTGATACAGAGATGCTGAGTGTAGTTGTGGGGTGCATGCTGTCTCTTGAGGGCTCACTGCAAAAGAAATGCTGAATGCTGTTTTCAGTTGTAACCTATTTTTTCTATAGAAGAAATTTTCTCTGGATTTTGTTCGATTTGTGGAATCAGGTACTAGTGTAGCTATGTCTTTTCTAAAAGCAAAGTTGTCTAGAAGGATGTCTGCTGGGACAAATGCATGATATTTGAAGCTAAAACACGGAGTGAGGTCACCTAGATGGGATGGACTCAGCCCTCCAACGTGGAGACTGGTCAACATGAAAAACCTACAAAGTGATTATGAGGGAACTGCCTTTGATGTAGGAAAACCAAGGGAGAGGCCGCCTGGAGGCCCAGTGGACACCCATTTTGGGAAGGAGCAAGTCCACAGGGTTGCCTGTTGTAAATGAGTCAAGTAAGGTGACAGAATGGTAGACTTGGCAGGGGGTGGGTTTCAGCTGTAGGGAAGAAAACTTGAGATTGGCTCAAGAGAAGAGCAAACTCATGGGCAGCACGTTGCCCGTGAGATGTAATCATTCAAGGAGTACATGTTCTTATTACGTGTGCCTCTGCTTAAACTATAGATACGTAAGGAACTCATTGAAGCCATTAGACATGATTTTCTTAAAATCTAATTGGGGGACTTCTCTGGTGCTCCAGTGGCTGACCCCACTCCCAATGCAGGGGCCTGGATTCGATCCGTGGTCAGGGAAGCTGATCCCGTAAGTGGTGTCACCACTACTGTGAGGGCATGTTTTCAACTACCAGCAAATTCTAATTTATTTTTTGAGAGCTTGTACATAGTGGGCTTCCCTGGTGGCCCAGACGTCTTATGGGAGTTCGAATGCCACAACTAAAGATCCCACATGTTGAAACTAAGACCCAGAGCAGCCATATAAATATTAAAAATAACCTAAGTAGGTCACTGGTAAACATTGCATTGATGTAAGTTCCATCTGAACTGCAGGGTTTAGGGTTTAACCAATAACTACAACTACACTGGCAAAACCAAGAAGAGCAGCAAAAATCTCAACCAACTTGAAAACAATCCTGAAAACAAAGCCTCCTTGTAAAGTTCTGACCATCTGCATGCGTGTGCTTGGAGCTGCGACCTGGGCTAGCAGCCAGAACCCTCTCAGTAACAGAATGTAAACCAGGGGACTTGAATTAACTGACACGACATCCTACTGACTGGTGACTTGCATTTAGGTCATACCATACAACTCTTAATTCTATGAGAAAAGTCTGGCTAATGACCCCCTCATGGGCCACAAGCCTTTTCTTGCAAAAGCTCATTTTGTGGCAATTGGTGCCTGTTACCACAGACTTTGTCCATAAGAACTGAGGGCCCAACTTGCTGCTTTGGGGCTAGATTTATGACCCTCTGGGGTTGTGGAGGATACTTAAAAATCACTGCATTGAAAAAGTTTTCTTTTGATACTGTATAAAAATGTGCGCTACTTGGGATATTTGGTTCTTTTTATAACCTTTAACATTGTATTATTCCAAAGGAAAAGTCCTTGACTAAAGGACTTTAGCATACACAAGAAAAAGATGCTATGCACCTTTCACTGAATTAAAGCAGCTGCTGTGACAGCCATCTTGATAGATTTTGCAGATAGTTTAAAATGATTGAAGTCCTTCAGGTCCATCCTTTGGTTCAGTGGTGGTTTGGTGGACTGCATGCTTGTTGGCTGTCCAAAGCAGATTTCCGATACTGTGGGGGCATGTTTTCAACTACCAGCAAGTTCCAGTTTATTTTTTGAGAGCTTGTACATTGAGGGCTTCCCTGGTGTCTCAGATGGTCAAGAGTCGGCCTGCAATGCAGGAGACCTGGGTTCAATCCCTGGATCGGAAAGATCCCCTGGAGTAGGAAATGGCAACCCACTCCAGTATTCTTACCTGAAGAATCCCCACGGACAGAGGAGCCTGGAGCACTACAGTCCATGGAGTCACAAAAAGTCAGACACAACTGAGTGACTAAGCACAGCACATTGTGGATTTGTGCTGCTAAAAATGCACTGAAAGCCTCAAGTGGATGTGGTTTTAGCAGGAGTCCATACAACTTAGTGAGAAAAATGCCAACTATGGGCCTGGGGGAGGGGTTGGGATTCTTTCCAAAGTAACTGCTTGCTCAGAGGTTTTTCCTTCAATGACCTCCCCACTCCTGCTCCAGGGCACACCTGACATCTGCTTTCCTTTATATATGCGTGGTGCACTTTTCTGAGCTTTGAGGTAGAGCAGGGAGGGGGAGCACCGTAAGCTGTGCGTTTGCATATATGACTCACCATTTAGGAGAAATGAGAACTCATACCAGGCAACTCACTTGCGTATGTTGAACTCCTTTACTCCAGGACTTTTCCTTTAGAGTAGTGCAGTGTTAAAGGTTATAGAAAGAAGCAAATATCCAAAGGAGTAGCTCACTGGGAGAGGGCTAAGGCCACAATCACCTGTCAAGAGATTACGGTACTATAACTTACCTGGTGGTTCAGTGGTTAAGACTACTTCCAATGCAGGAAGCAAGGGTTTGATCCCTGGTTGGGAAACTAAAATCCCACATTGCTATGCAATGTGGCCAAGACAATTAAAAAAATTTGCACTATTTCTTAAAAAACTAAAATTAGAGCTACCTTATGATCCAGTGCTTCCCTAGTGGCTCAGGCAGTAAAGCGTCTGTCTGCAATGCAGGAGACCCGGGTTCGATCCCTGGGTTGGGAAGATCCCGTGGAGAAGGAAATGGCAGGCCACTCCAGTATTCTTACCTGGAAAATCCCATGGACCGCGGAGCCTGGGAGGCTACCGTCTATGGGGTCGCAAAGAGTCGGACACGACTGAGCGACTTCACTTTCACTTTATGATCCAGCAATATCACTCCTGGGCATATATCTAGAGAAAACTAATTTGGAAAGATATGTTCACCCCAGTGCAGCACTATTTACAATAGCAAAGACATGGAAGGAACCTAAATGTCCATCCATGGGTGAATGGACAAAGAAGATGTCATATGTATATGTGTGTGTATCTATACATACACGATGGAATATTAGTCATAAAAAGAATGAAATGCCATTTGCAGCAACAGGAACGGACCTAGAGATGATCACACTGAATGAACTAATAGACAAATACCATGACGTTGCTTATATGTGGAATCTTTAAATATGGTGTAAATGAACTTATTTTCAAAACAATCACAGGTGCAAAAAACAAACTTACAGTTACCAGGGGGAAAGGCCAGGAAGAATAAATCGGGAGATTGGGATTGACATAAAATAGCTACTAAGAACCTACTGTATAGCACAGAGAAGTCTACTCAATATTCTAATTACCCATGTTGGGACAGAATCTAAAAAAAGAGTGGTGGTGGTTTAGTCACCAAGTCGTGTCTGACTCTTTGCGACCCCATGGACTAGCCTGCCAGGCTCCTCTCCATGGGATTATCCAGGCAAGAATACTGGAGTGGGTTGCCACGTCCTTCCCCAGGGGATTTTCCCGACCCAGGTATCGAACCTAGGTCTCCTTCACTGTAGGCAGATTCTTTACCAACTGAGCTACAAGGGAAGCCATATGTATAACTGACTCACTTTGCTGTATAGCAGAAACAACACTGTGAATCAACTATACTCTAATAGAAATCGGCAGCTTCCCTGGTAGCTCAGTTGGTAAAAAATCCACCTGTGATGCAGGAGACCCTGGTCCGATTCCTGGGTCGGGAAGATCCAATGGAGAAGGGATAGGTTACCCACTCCAGTATTCTTGGGTTTCCCTTGTGGCTCAGTTGGTAAAGAATCTGCCTGCAATGCGGGAGGCCTGGGTTTGACCCCTGAGTTGGGAAGATCCCCTGGAGAAGGGAAAGGCTACCCACTCCAGTATTCTAGCCTAGAGAATTCCATGGACTGTATATCCATGGGGTCACAAAGAGTCTGACACGACTGAGCAACTTTCACTTTCTAATAGAAATTAATTTAAAACAAAATTTTTTTTTAAGTTTACAGTATCTTAAATAGTCTCATAGAGCAAGTAGATGTTACTTAGTCCTGAGTTTCTGTCATTTAGTTTGACACCAGAAATCCAGTTGTGTACTTGGTGATTTTCCTCATGTTTAAAGATAGCGGGAGAACCCTAGCTTATTATCAAACACAGCTTGCCCATGGTCTTGACAACAGGACAGGGTTATCAAATTACTCCACCAAGTGCATAATCTACCATTCCCTGAGCAGCTGGTAGAAATTTGGCAAATCACAGAGAAAGTTGGTATTTTGTGGACATCTCTTCAAAACAGAGCTAAATGTGTAATTTCCTTCTTGAGTAATTTGGAAGTCTCCCTCAAGAACTGCCAATTTATAGTTTGAGTCAGATATCTAAACTAATATTCAACCTAGGGGGGAAAACTGGCAGGTGAAAGGGTGACAGTTATTGCAGATGAAGTTAAAAGGAAAATACACCTCGTGCCTGCCCCACACAGAAGGAATGGTGTGTATCAGCAGATGGCAAGCACAAAATTGGAAGCCCAGTCAACAACTCTTGGTGTGGTGCGTTACAATATCTTTCTCCATCACCTCGCAGGCACCCCATCCTGCCAAAGCCTCCATTGTATTGATGCCACATGGATGGATTTTGTCAGGTGGAACACGGGCTGGGTGGCAGTACCCTTGGTTGTTGCTGTAATAGCAGGATGGCAAGTACCAACTGCTGGCATCTATTAAAAGCCAAAGTGACTAAGCTTTTGAAAGTTGGTTAAGTAATGTGCCACCTGTTCCCTGCTCCACAGACAAGGGAGGAGGAGGGTTGAGTGTGAATGTGGGAGCAGCGGAGATTTTAGCATCCCAAGAGCATCCTGGAGGCTTGTGTTTCTGAGGGAGTTATTTAGCCCTATGGTTTATGGAGCGGAGAGTTGTGCAAAACCCCTTCCAGCTATTGCTAAGCTTCCTCTCTCAGTATCCTGTGGGACGTGCCAAATGCCCTAGCTATTTCTTAGTGAGTTTGAGATTGACGTGTACACTCTGATAAATTTAAAATGGATAATCAACAAGGACCTACTGTAGAGCACAGGGAACTCTGCTCAATGTTACATGGCAGCCTGGATGGGCGGGGAGTCTGGGGAGAATGGATCCATGTGTATGTATGGCTGTGTTGCTCTGCTGCGCACCTGAAACTGTCACATTGTTAACTGGCTCTTCCCAGGTGGTTCGGTGGTGAAAAGTCCACCTGCAGGAGATTCGAGTTCGATCCCTGGGTAGGGAAGATCCCCTGGAGGAGGGCATGGCAACTCACTCCAGTATTCTTGCCTGGAGAATCCCCATGGACAGAGGGCTACAGCCCATAGGGTCGCAAGAGTCAGACACGACTTAGCAACTGAGCACGCACGCACATGCTCCAATATAAAATAAAAGGCAAACAAATCCTGCACTAAGTTTGCCGGATGTTCTCTCCTGTCCCCTCAGGGTGCCTGTGCCTGAAGCAGTTTCCTCCGCCCCCTCCCCATCTGCCTGCATTCACGCCTCGGGGGATGGGAGAGGTGAGTGTGCTCTGTTGGAAGCTGGTAACCAGGCAGGTGGAGCCGGGTAAAATGGCCAGAAGTGGAGGGGGCTTATTGGTCCCAGTGAACTTTGTTCTCTTGTGCAGACAGTAGGCAGCTGGCCAGTATATACTCAGATTCACTCGTGTAAACTAAAAGTGCAAGTGTGAGCTTTGACCAGATGGAGCCTGACATTTGGCTCTTCTCCAAGATGGGAGAAAAGCTGTGGACGCCTACAAAGAACAGGGGGGTTTTAGGGGTTGAGCAGTTTTCCCATTCCAGACCGATTTCTGCTTTTTTTCCTCAGTCAAAGCTAAGGCTGTGAGAATGACCCATTTGATGGAATGACTGATAGAGAATTCCCACAGGGTTATCACCAAGCGGGTGTGTCCAAATTGCCAGGTGAGTCACCATATTTTTTTGTGGTGAGGACACTTAAGATCCACCTTCTTAACAAATTTCAACTATTCAATAAAGTGTTATCTACAGTAAAACAAAAACAAAAAAACACCCTGCTAGCTGGGGACTGCATTTACTCTTTCTACTTTGTTTCTGGGGCTTCTCAGGTGGCTGTAGTGATAAAGAACCCACCTGCCAATTCAGGAAACGTAAGAGATGCAGGTTTGATCCCTGTTTGGGAGATCCCCTGGAGAAGGGCATGGCAACCCACTCCAGTATTCTTGCCTGGAGAATCCCATGGACAGAGGAGCTTGGCGGGCTACAATCCATAGAGTTGCAGAGTGGGACCTGATGGAAGCGACTCAGCATGCACGCATGCACTTTGCATCTAGGTGTAGAGCTTGGGAAGATGCCAATGGAAAGCTGTTTTTTTAAGGAAGCCACCCACCATTTCCTTCAATATAAACTTATAATGAAATTCTGTACAAAACCCTTCACAGCTGGGCCACTTGCTTACCTGTTCAAGCTTCCCTGCCTCTTTTTACCATCCGCTCTCTGCTGCGAGGGGGAGCGCAGGCAGAGTGATTCTGACCTGCTGCACGGAAGTCTTGTTCTTTTCTTGAAGATTTCACTGCATTTTCTCTTGGAAGAGTTTACTGATTCCTCCAACCATTCCATCCACCCTCCATGCTCCAGTGAGGTAACTGTCCTCCACTTTACTGAAGTCAATGAATTCCTTGTCTTTGCTTCACTGTTATTCCTGAAATCAAGGAGGGGGTTTTGTCAGTCTCCCTTCTTTGCCGATGGCATTCTGTACAGATTTACTGATGGGGTAAATAGTGAGCTTTCAATTTCTCTGTGTGGCTCCTGTTTTCAAACGCAGTCTCTAAGTTTGGGAAAGTGGATAACCAGACCAGAATGTGTGGTCTGTAGGACAGCAGTATCTTCTTGCTGAAGTGCTTGCGTCACAAGCCGCTGGTCCCAGCAGTGCCTTACGGAGTCAAAGGTGAAGGTACCTAATTGCAAAGAATGCAAAATGCTTCTCTTCTGTCTTAATGGTGAAATATTTCTTTTTCAGAGCACCTCACGTGTGTGAATGCTTAGCTTCCCCTAGTGTCTGGAATTAACGGTTATGCTCTTTGTATTGGCTGCTCCATGACGGGCTTTTTCTTATCCATCCTGGATCCCCAGGTTGTGTCCCAGTGATCCCACGGTGGGAGATGCACATTTTGCTGAATCCGGAAAAATGCAGCGCCCTTGTCTCCTCCCTGGTGGTGCTTCAGAATTACCTGGTGTGATTTTTCCAAATACAGATGGAACTCTGCATGCCACATAACAGACAGAGGGGTTTCTATACATTAAGTCGGAAACTGAAGAGGATCTTAAACTTTCCCTGTTTTCAAGCTAACAAGTTAGCCTACCACAGTTCCATGTACATTTTATGAAAAGACTTCCCTGGGGGTCCAGCGGCTAAGACTCTGCACTCACAATGCAAGGGCCCGGGTTTGCTCCCTGGTCGGGAAGTAGATTCCACATGCTGCAACTAAGAGTTTGCATGCTGCAACTAAGATTCAGCATAGCCAGATAAATAAGTAAAATACTTAAAAAGACACAAGACCTCTAGGTTAGAGATAATGGTCTACCACTCAGCAAAAACAGTGGCCAGAGCAGCATCTTGCATTGGGTCCCATCCCCCACCCCCAACAGAGTGACATGGTGAGGGCCAGACGGTCCCAGCGCTTGCAGTGGGGTGCACTACAGCATTAGGAGCTTACAAGGCTACTAACATATCTGCCCATCCTTCCCTCTGGATAAGCACATTACTTACATACCTGGAATGCAGGCAAGTCTGCAGGAAATGGGAAGATATCTCTAGTTTAAGGTATCTCTGAGGAGCTACATCTCCAAATCTCTTCAGAGGGATACCCTGTCTCTACATTCCAAGGATGTCTATTATTTAAACATATTCCTTGCAAATTTGAAGATGATTCAGAGAAGTGGAAAGCTATCTCATGCTCTTGGAGACTGGAAGAATTAATTGTGTTAAAATGGTCATCCTACCCAAAGTAATCTACAGATTTAATGTGATCTCTATCAAATTACATGACATTTTTCACAGAACTAGAATGTATAATCCTAAAATTTATAGAGAACCATAAAAGGCCCAGACTTGCCAAAGTAATCATGAGCAAAAGGAACACAGCTGGAGGCATAACCCTCCTAGACAATATTACAAAGCGACAGTAATCAAAACAGCATTGAACTGGTACAAAAACAGACATATGGCTCAATGGAACAGAATTAGAAACAAAAACAATAAGCCCACACACCCATGGTCAGTTAATCTCCAACAAAGGAGGCAAGAATATACAATGGAGAAAAGACAGTCTCATCAGCGAGTCGTGCTCAGAAAGCTGGACAGCCTCATGTAAATCAGTGAAGTTAGAACACTCTCTCACATGATACACAAAAATAAACTCAAAATGGCTTAAAGACTTAAATATAAGACATGACACCATGAAACTCCTAGAATAAAATATAGGTACACCATTCTCTGACATAAATTATACTGATGTTTCCTTAGGTCAGTCTCCCAAGGCAATAAAAATAAAAGCAAAAATAGACAAATGAGGCTTAATCAAAATTAAAAGCTTTTGCACAGCAAAGGAAACCATAAACAAAATGAAAACACAACAACCTATGGACTGGGAGAAAATATTTGCAAACAATGTGACAGATAAGGAATTAATTTCCAAAATACACAAAAAGCTCATATAGCTTAATAATTAAAATAAATAAATTAAAAAATGGGCAGAAGACCTAAATAGACATTTCTCCAAAGAAGACATACAGATGGTCCAATAGGCACATGAAAAGATGCTCAACATCACTAATTATTAGAGAAATGCAAACAAAAACTATAATGAGGTATCACCTCAAACTGGTCAGAATGGCCATCATTAAAAAGTCTACAAATAATAAATGCTGGAGAGAATGTTGAGAAAAAGGAACCCTCCTACACTTCTGGTGGGGAATGTAAATTGGTGCAGCTAATACAGAGAACAGTATGGCAGTGTCCTGGGCCTTCCCTGGTGGCTCAGATGGTAAAGAAACTGCCTGCAATGTGCGAGACCTCGGTTTGATCCCTGGGTTGAGAAGATCCCCTGGAGGAGGGCATGGCAACCCACTCCAGTATTCTAGCCTGGAGAATCCCCAAGGACAGAGGAGCCTGGAGGGTTATAGTCCACAGGGTCACAAAGAGTCGGACGTGACTGAGCGACTAAGCGCAACACAGCACATATGGCGGTTCCTTAGAACTCTAACAACAGAGTTACTATATGACCCAGGAATCCCACTCCTGGGCATATATTGGAGAAAACTTGAATTCAAAAAGTTACATGCACTCCAATGTTCATAGCAGCACTATTTACAATAGCCACGATATGGAAGCAAAGTAAAAGTCCACTGACAGATAAATGGATAAAGAAGATGTGGTCTATCTATCAACCTATCCATGTATGTACACACAGGGACACACACACACACACACAGTGGAATGCTGTGCTATGCTAAGTCACGTCAGTCGTGTCCGACTCTGCGACCCCATAGACGGCAGCCACCAGGCTCCCTGTCCCTGGGATGCTCCAGGCAAGAGCACTGGAGTGGGTTGCCATTTCCTTCTCCACAGTGGAATACTACTCAGTCGTAAAAAGAATGAAATAAGGCCATTTGCAGCAACATGGATGGACCTAGGGTTTATCATACTAAGTGAAGTGAGTCAGACAGAGACAGACATTGTATGATATCACTTACATGAGGAATCTAAAAAATAATGCAAATGAATTTATATACAAAACAGAAACAGGCTCACAAACATAGTAAACAAACTTACGGTTACCAAAGGGGAAAGGGGAGGAGGAGGGATAAATTGGGAGTTTGGGATTAGCAGATACAATGTACCAAACATAAAATAGATAAACTACAAAGTCCTACTATATAGCACAGCAACTATATTCAGTATTTTGTAATAAACCATATGGAAAA
Organism: Bos indicus x Bos taurus; assembly: GCF_003369695.1. Classification (NCBI taxonomy): domain Eukaryota; kingdom Metazoa; phylum Chordata; class Mammalia; order Artiodactyla; family Bovidae; genus Bos; species Bos indicus x Bos taurus. Next base: position 15,271,779 of record NC_040087.1, on the reverse strand, counting down.
ATATGAAAAAGAACAAAATATATATGAACCACTTTGCTGTACACTTGAAACTAAGATAACACTGTACATCAACTAAACTTCAATTTTTAAAAAAAACACCCAAATATGCCTTTTTCTCAGAAGACCCAGACCAAACTGGAGTATGAAAGTCTTGAAGAATTGTTTCCAACATGCAAACTCATAGAAAAAGAACAGCAACTCTATAGGAAAATGGGCAAGGAGTATAATCAGAGAGTTCACAGAAAAGAGACTCCTCCTCACTCAGAATACAAGCAATACAAGTAAAAACTGCACTCTGATATTATTTCTGATGGGCTTCCTTGGTGGCTCAGTAAAAAGCCCACTTGCCAATGCAGAGATGCAGGTTTGATTCCTGGGTGAGGAAGATCCCCTGGAGAAGGAAATGGCAACCCACTCCAGTATTCTTGTCTGAAGAATCCCATGGACAGAGGAGCCTGGTGGGCTACAGTCCATGGGGGCACAAAAGAGTTGGACACAACCTAGAGACTAAAAACAGCAGCAGTAATTCTTTCTGACCCATCAGATTGCAGATAGAACACTGTGCTATTCCTCTGTTGTGGAGGCTGCACACAACAGAAATAAGCAGCCCCGAAACTAACACATCACATCACAGATGCACATAACCACTGACCACGACCTTCCTTTCTAGCAGTTTATTCTACTTATATAATCACTGCAAATGAACTAGTGTATATAGAAAGCTGTTCTTTGAGGTATCATTTGTGATTGTGATGGAGGGCTGTTTGAATAAATTATGGCATTGTCTCAGTCCACGTGGGCTCCTATGACAAAGCACCATAAACCGGGGGGCTTGAATGGCACAGTTGTTCCTGACAGTTCTGGAGGCTGGAGCATAATCGGGTTCTGCTGAGGGCCCACTGCCTGGTTTGGAGATGGCCATCTTCTCACTGTGTCCTCACGTGGTGGAAGATGGTGAGGGAGCTTTCTGGGGTCTCTCATAAGGACACTAATCCTATTCATGAGGGGTCCACCCTTATGACCTAATCACTTCGCAATGGCCCTATTCCTAATAGCATCACATTGGAGGTTAGAATTTCCACAGGTGAATTTTGGGAATGCACACCCACAGCAGGTGTTGTGCAGGTTGAAATATTTGTTTATTGAAATGATATGCAATCATAAGAATGAAGAAGTCTTCATGTACTGCTATGAAATAATCTTCAAAAAATATTTTTGTGTGAAAAAGCAAAGTACAGAACAGTGTGTTCAGGAAAAAAAAAAAAAAGCTTATTTGCTAGTATGGGCGTAGAATGTCTCTAAAGGATACAAAGGGCTTCTCAGGCGGTGCTAGTGGTAAAGTACCTGCCTGCCAATGCAGGAGACTATTAAGAGACATGGGTTCGACCCCTGGGTCAGGAAGATCCCCTGGAGAAGGGCATGGCAACCCACTCCAGTGTTCTTGCCTGGAGAATCCCATGGATAGAGGAACTTGGTGGGCTACAATCCACAGGGTCGCAAAGAGTCAGACACAACTGAAGCGACTTAGCACACAAAGGATACACAAAGATAGGAAATCTCTGGAAGGAAACCGGAAACACTCCAGGAAGGAGACTCCTCACTGTGGACTTTTTGTAACCTTGATTCATGTGAATGTGTTATTCATTAAATGAATTCAATGTTTTATAAGCTGAGCCCCATGCCACACCTACTTAATCAGAATGTCTACATTTAAAAAGTCCTTCTGGAGATTCTGTCACCAGCTTAGGGCTGAAGAACCAGTCTTATAGCAGGAACTATGGGCAGGGAATGACTTCTCTAGATAACCAAACAGCAGACAATCAGCATAGCTAGTTCACAGTTCCCCTCTCTTGCTGGAACAAAACATAAAGCACCAGAGTAGAAAGAAGTCTCAAAAGTCAACGAATGGGGACTTCCCTGGTGGTCCAGTGGCTAAGACGCCTCCCTCCCAATGCAGGAGGCCTGGGTTGGATCCCTGGAACTAGATCCCACGTGCCGCAACTAACAGTTCACATGTCACAACTAAAGACCCTGCATGTCACAACCAACACCTGGAGAGCCAAGGAAAAACATTAATATTAAAAAAAAAGAGGACTTCCCTGGTGGTCCAGTGGATAAGAATCCGCCTGCCAATTCAGGGGACATGGGTTCGATCCCTGGTCCGGGAGGATTCCACATGCCACAGAGCAACTAAGCCTGTAGCCACAGCTACTGAAGTCTGCTAGCCTAGAGCCCCGTGCTCTGCAACAAGAGCAGCCACCGCAAGGAGAAGCCAAGCACTGCAATGAAGAGTAGCTCCTGCTTGCTGCAACTAGAGAAAGCCCTCCCACGGCAACGAAAATCCAGCGCAACCAAAAATGATAAATAAAAAATAAATAAGAGAGAAGTCACCAATGCTCCCTCCTTCAGTGCTCAGGGCCCTCAACCTACAGTCCTCTTGGCCAACGTGCCCTGAGCCTTGCATTTCTGCAGGTGGCTTGGCCTCATTTTCCACAGGCTATGTCAACATTTTAATGCACTTAAACTTACATTTTTGAGGGGAGGGGGCAGTTTACAGTAGTACACACATAACTCATGTTGGGCTGGACTTTCTACTAGCTGAAACTCCTGTCTTTCAGCTGTGCCCCCCACAGACGCGGGTGCTGCTGCACACGCAGGAAACTTATTAATACACTGTGACACTGTTCTCTCACTTTGCACACCAGATGTTTCAGCATCTGATTTGTGCCGTCTGTGGTTTCCTTCCTTCTTCTTTTTCTGAAATTCCATTTTAGGCCTGCTAAAGTACATGGAAGATGATACCGTTTTGCATTCATTTGGCAAACCTAAGAAAAAAGTAATTATTTCAAATTCTGGAAGAAAGCATGTAGGATTAGCACAGCACAGAGCTGATGTCTTGAAATCTGGGTTCTAACTGAAACCCCAACCTGTACTAACTGTGACAACTGCAACATCTTAACTTCTCCAGGCCTTAGTATCTTCCTCTAGAAAATGCAGACTAATACTCTGGTTTAGTAAATGGTTCAATAAATGGAGGATATCATAGGAATCTCTTTACCATGAGAAAATTTTTTTTTTCCGTCATGCCAAATGGCCCAACCAGGGATTGAATGTGTGCCCTTCGCAGTTAAAGCAAGGAGTCCTAACGACTCGACCACTTGGGAGGTCCCAGGAAATTCTTACACACCGGTCTCTACTGTGAATCAGGTGCAAAATATGGGATGCCTGTTCACATTCTCTTAAAAATTTTTTTTTTAGTTTTAGTCTTTATTGAGTTTGTTACAATATTGCTTCTGTTTTATGTTTTGTGGTTTTTTTTTTTTTTGGTCACAAGGCACCTGGGATCCTAGCTCCTGGGCCAGGGATTGAACCTGCAACCCCTGAACTGGAAGGTGAAGTCTTAACCACTGGACCGCCAGGGAAGTCCCCACATTCTCTTTTACACAGCCCTGATAAAATGTTTCAAAAATATGTTTTAGCTTATGGGCATTACCTACTACTGTCCTCAAAACTTATTTTCACTCAAAATCTCCTTGCCATCATGCATTCAGCGGTTTGAGAGACGGCTGACAACACAGGCCTGTGGACTAAACCCTGGACGGGGAGCCCTGAGTCCTGACTCCAGTACCGGCCCAGACCCCCAAAGCCACAGAGCAGCAGTCCAAGATGAGATGATTCAGTTCAGTTCAGTCGCTCAGTTGTGTCCGACTCTTTGCGACCCCATGAATCGCAGCATGCCAGGCCTCCCTGTCCATCACCAACTCCCGGAGTTCACTCAGACTCATGTCCATCGAGTCGGTGATGCCATCCTGCCATCTCATCCTCTGTCGTTCCCTTCTCCTCCTGCCCCCAGTCCCTCCCAGCATCAGAGTCTTTTCCAATGAGTCAACTCTTCGAGTGAGGTGGCCAAAGTATTGGAGCTTCAGCCTCAGCATCAGTCCTTCCAAAGAACACCCAGGACTGATCTCCTTTAGAATGGACTGGTTAGGTCTTCCCATCTTCTATACATCTATTCTTCCTGAGCCCTTAGGCCACTGAGTCTTTATTCAAACTTGTCTGAGCCACTCTAAGATTCTTGTTCAGCGTTAACAAGTTGTTAGATGTCACTTTAAAATGGGTGAGCTGGGACTTCCTGGAAGTCTGGTGCTTAGGTCCAGTGGTTACGACTCTGAGCTTTCACTGCAAGGGGTAAATGTTCGATCCCTGGTCAGGGAAGTTCCACCTGCTGCGTGGTGAGGCAAAAAAAAAAAAAAAAAAATCTAAAATGGGTGAGCTGGGGATTCCAGTGGTCAGGACTCGGTACTTTCACTGCCTTGGGTGCGGGTTTGATCCCTGGTGGGGGATCTAAGATCTCACAAGCTACATGGTGCCGCCAAAGGGAAGGGGTTGGTGAGCCTAGCATCTTCCTGTACTGTATGAATCTTCCCTCTGTGTGTTCATGTTCTTCTTATTTCCAAAACAGAACATTAAAAATGCAAAGCTGGTTTTAGTCTTGTAGGATGATGCCTTCGCTTTGGGTCTGTTTCTGGAGGAAATGCTGGAAACGTGCCTGAAAGGCCATGCTGTTGTACCTGGGGCTGGAAATGCCAGGTCACAGCCCTTCCCGCAGATGCCTGGCCGTGGAGGGGAGGGTGGAAAATGTGTCCAAGGACTGATGGAGTAAGATTCGTATTTCATGGCAAGGTGAGAAGAATTTAAACCTAAAACTGTTCTCTGCCTGTTCGGGCCTCCTCCCTCTCCTTTCATGCATGTGTGCATTTACGTTAACCAGACCTCCTCGGAGGATAACCTTCCTTAATCTCAACAAAAGTCACAACTTCTTAGGGGATAACCTTCTTTCTTAGTCTTGTAAGAGGCCACGAGGACCCCTGACCCGGTACTCGCTCTGTAGTGCAATCTGGATTGTGTAAATGGTCTATAACGCGTACAGCCCTCTGTCTCAAAAATTTGTATAACTTGACCTCTAACAGGCAGAACAGTCCTCAGAACTTTCTGAGAGGTTGTTTCCTTGTCCTAATCCTCGGTTTGGCTTTAGTGAAATGAATTTCCATTTTTTTTTTAGACTGACTAATTTTTTCTTTGACAGGATATTAGGATGTGAAATAAAATGCATATTCTATGGCAAGACGAGAAAAATTGAAACAGAAAAGATCTTCTCTGCCCTTTGGCCCCTCTCTTCCCCCTGCTGTGCACCGTGTATCTGCCTTGTGCCTGGACCAAACCTCTACCATCCACAGAAATACCTGCTCAACTGCAACGAACAGTGTTCTCCTAGCATCTTTTATCTTTTAAGACAATGCCTTAAAAGATAACATTCCTTCCTGATCTTCCAAGGAGTCACATGACCCACCTCGATGGCGATTAGATCCAGATCGTGTAAACTGTCAATAATGCGTCGCTTTGATGCACGGTCCTCGGTCTCAAAAAGCTTATGTGAACTGCATCTTGACTTCTAATGAGCAGGACGGTTCTTGGAGCTTTCTGAGAATCTCTTCCTGGATTATAATCCTCAAATTTGGCTTGAATAAAACTTTCCAATTCTTTCTTAGATCGACTGATTGTGCTTTTGTCTACACGGAGAAGGAACACCTAGTTGGCTGATGCTAAAGATATCCAAGCAACCAATACTATCATCCTCTTCCTTCTGAGAATCTGAGATCAAAGAAGATCCAGGCTTAGACTGCTGCAGAAAGAAGAGTTTATGACAGGAAAAACAAGGAATTTCCACCAGGTTATCAGGCACTGACACGACCCGCTAATAAGTTTTTATGGGATGATTAAAGTGGCAAAACTGGATATCATTTTGGAATGTTTTTCACACATCCCTTCCTAGAGGCAAGGGGCTGTGTGAAAGTATGGACAATATGTGGGGTCTTTCAGCCTGTGCTTTTTTTTTTTTAGTATTTATTTGGCTGCGTTGGGTTCTAGTTGCAGCACGTGGGATCTTTCGTAGCAGCCCACAGACTCTCTAGTTGTGGCTCATGGGCTTAGTTGCTCCTCGGCATGTGGGATCTTAGTTGCCTGATGAGGGACTGAACCCATGTCCCTCGCATTGCCAGGCGGATTCTGAACCACTGGACCACCAAGGAAATCCCAGCCTGCAGTTGATGGCTTCTGCAGGCCTCGTGATGTGGTTGCAGAGTGTCGTTTCCCTCCTCTTCATGCTTAGGTCCTCAAAATAGATGTTCCCACTTCACTGTGTCCTGATATTCTTGGACCCTGCCTCCCTCCCACTGAGATTCTAGCTGGAGCCAAAAACTGGACCAACTTCACTTATTTCCTGTCTGTCATAGGCAGATCTTTTTAAGTCCTTCTTAGAGAGAAAAGACAACTCCAGACTTCAATATGGCTGGGTTGGAGACTTCCCTGGTGGTCCAGTGGTTAGGACTCCACGCTTCCACTGCAGGGGGCACAGGTTCGAGTCTTGGTCAGGGTACCAGGATTCTGCATGCAGCACAGTGAGACCAATATATATATATACATATGTACCTGGTTGAGTCGAAAACAACTTCCCAGGTGGCACCAATGGTAAAGAATCTGCCTGCCAATGCAGGCGATGCAAGAGACATGGGTTCGATCCCTGGGTGGGGGAAGATCTCCTGGAGTAGGAAATGGCAACCCACCCCAGTATTAAAACATGTTAGAGTTGAGACATGTGGTAAATTGAATGAATGGTGGCCCCGCTGGTCCTTCTGGACCCCTGCCTCTGTGACTTGGTAGCTCCTTCCATCAAGAGATGAAGTCTATTGCCTGCCTCTCCACCTCCAGCCTTGTGATTTGCTTTGACCAGGAGGTTGGCAGAAGCATCAGTGTGGCAGGACTAAGTTTAGGCTTCCAGAGGCCTTAAGCACTTCTATTCTCTGGGAGCTCTGCCTCCACCAGAACCATCCAGGGCTGGCTGCTGGAGGATGAGAGACCAGGCAGGCGAGCGGTGACTCCTTACAGCCGAGATCATCCCAGAACTGCCAGCTGACCAGCCAGCTGACGCAGATGCATGAGAAAGCCTGGCCAAAATGAAACAAGACCAGAACCGCCCAGCTAAGCTCGGCCGAAACTGCTGATCTGCAGAAGCTTAAGCTAAGCAGATGGTGGTTGCTTTAGGCCACTAAGTTTGGGGTTAGTTTATTCTGCAGCCGTATTTTGGTAACTGTTTACCGTTTCAGGAGAAGACAACGCTTCCCTGGTGGCTCAGATGATAAAGAACCTGCCTGCAATGTGGGAGACCCAAGTTTGATCCCTGGGTCGGGAAGATCCACTGGAGAAGGGCATGGCAACCCACTCCAGTAATCATGCCTGGAGAATCCCATGGACAGAAGAGCCTGGTTGGTTACAGTCCATGGGGGTCAGAAAAGAGCTGGACATGGCTGAGTGACTAACACTTTCACTTTCAGGAGAAGACAAAGAAATGGTTCTGATCATTAGAACTATAATTCCCACATTTATACCACCAGCCATGTCTTCTGCCTTGAATTTCAGACCCATATATCCAACCACCTACCCAGCAATATCACCCCCACAGCCTCCTGTAGCCACAGCCTTCCCTAGCTCAACAAATGAACAACTTCATCTTTCCAGTGGTTCAGCCTGAAACCTTGGCTTCATCTTTGACTTTTCTTTCTTTCACATTCTACATCCAGTTTATTAGCAAATCCTAGGGACTCTACCTTCAAAATATATCTGGAACTTGTCTGCTTTTCATTACCTGCATGGTTACTGGCTTGATCCAAGCTCTTGACTGGATAACCGTAGGAGCCTGCTAACTGACTTCCCTGCTTCCAAACTGACCAATCTACAGTTTAATCTTAACACCTGATCTTTCTAGAACAACTCTGATCATCCTCTTCTTTGCTTAAAATGCTCCTGTGGCTTCACAAATCTCCCAGAGTGAAGAGCCAACGTGTTTACAGTGTCCTAGGAAGTCCTTCATGAGCTGTTCCCTCAGTAGCTTTTCTTTCTTTTGGCATGAAGCATCCTAGTTCCCCGATGGGGATCGAACCTGCGCCCCCTACAGTGGAAGCACGGAGGCCTAACCACTGAACAGCCAACTACTCAAGTCCATCGAGTCAGTGATGCCATCCAGCCATCTCATCCTCTGTCGTCCCCTTCTCCTCTTGCCCCCAATCCCTCCCAGCAACAGAGTCTTTTCCAATGAGTCAACTCTTCACATGAGGTGGCCAAAGTACTAGAGTTTCAGCTTTAGCATCATTCCTTCCAAAGAAATCCCAGGGCTGATCTCCTTCAGAATGGACTGGTTGGATCTCCTTGCAGTCCAAGGGACTCTCAAGAGTCTTCTCCAACACAACAGTTGAAAAGCATCAATTCTTCGGTGCTCAGCCTTCTTCACAGCTGGAGTTAGTAATTCTCATATTCCCTGCTGCTTTGCTTTCTAGGAGGTCATCACTAATACATCCTTTAAGCTCTCTGCAAGAAATGCAAACTTCCTCTCAAAACTCAAAGTGTTCCAGGACCTACTAGGCCCACTTTTTTTTTTCTTTCTGGGAGGGCTCTCTCGTGGAGCCTGTTTCCTTCCTGCTCCAGTCCAGACCAGTTTCCACACCTGCTGCCTGTGGTCACATGGAGACTTCTGCCCTCAGCCTGGATTCCCTTCACTACACACCTAAATTCTGTCTTGGTGAAGCAGCTCTCTTATGGCTTATTGGGAGGTTACATTTTTTTTTTTTTTTGAGACTTTACTTGTATAAAATATCCTTATTTCAAAGGGTACCCTCCTCTCACATTTGATGATTGATAATTTGGCTAAGACTGGGAAGAATCATCTGTCAGATTTTTGACATTGTCCAGAAAGCCACTGTCTTCTAGATTCCGGTGTTGCAACCGAGAAGTCGCCATTCTAATCGTCACTTCTTTGCATGCCAACTGCTGCTTCTCCTCTCTTGCAGCTTTTAGGATCTTCTCTTTGTTCTTGGTGTTCTGAATTTCCTCGGTAAGTGTCTTTGTACATGACTGACACTTAGTCATTTTAACTTGCATATGTTTTTAATTTCTTAGGGATTTTCTTGGAAAAAAAAAAAAAAGTGTTTTTCCTTCCACTTTCTCAGTTCTCACTTTCTGAATTTTTTATTATTCAAATGTTAGATCTCCTGGGCATGCTTCTTGGGGGGTGAGATTTAGCATTATCTGATGCCCAACAGCTAACAGTGTCACCAAAGGAGCCAGTTCACATACAAGGTGTCAGCTGGCTGTGCCATGATAGCAGCACATGCCCATAGCTCAGCGCATCTAACTCAGGACTTGAATGTGAAGAGCCCACCTTGTTAGTATGTGGCTGGGTGTTGGGAGTCCGCAGGTAACACTGGGGCGAGCGGTGAAAAAAGCACACAGAAGCTTTTTACAACATCAGTTAGGGAGCATCAGATACCTTTCTCATATTTGTACCATCTTTTATGGATTGAAATGGTTTTTTACACAGGTGTTATAATTTCACATAACATGGATCAGAATCTCAGAATCTTAGGTGCCCTTACAGAGTAGTGAACCTGGACCCGGGCAGACTAGGAGACCTGAGTCACGGTTTTCCAGTCTTCAAGAAGATCATCTGCTCCCTGTGTTACAAGGATTGTCTTTTTTTTTTTTTTTTAACTGATTGTCGTCTTGCCTTGGGAATGTGTCTGGACCCCTGTGCCTCCGTGTGTTCTGTGCAGTCACAGTAGCTGTGTATGTTGGTGAAGGCGGAGAGGCCTGGAGGAGGGTGTCTTTTATTACATAACAACATGGTGCGTTGTCAGGCACACAGCCCAAAACCTGTCACCCATCGCAATGGGAGATCACACAGCGACACTCCCCTGCAGCGTCTTGTTACATTAGCCTTTCCTTCTCTTTCTTAGATTTCTTTACAACATTTCCCTTGTGTATAAACAATTTCTTTTAAAAATCTGAAAGTAGCTATAACCTTCCAGGTTATAGGAGAAAGTTAGCATTAGAAAAACAAAACTTCAATTTCCCCCCCATTATTTTGTTCTTCATTTATTTAATAGCAGCTGAGACTTTAATCTGAATATACTACAAGGTCCTGGGTGCATGGCAAGAGTCTGAAGCCTATAATACTATCATTAAATTGCCACCTTAAGTCCCGCTCACCCTTGCTGCTCATACTCCTTCCACATTTCCACACCTTGGGCAAATCACAACTTTCGTAATAGCCAACTTTTAATCAGTATGTGCGCATGCTCTCTCTCCCTCTCTCCTTTCCCCAATAATCTAGTGTAAACCATCAATCAAAAATCTTGGTTTGCATTGTTCTGACTCTAGTCCAGTGCTGCCCAAACTATCTCAGGTAAAGGGCTGATTTCTTTATATTTCCAATCTGTCATAAACCAATAACTTTGTAAAATATAATCAGTGTGAATTCATAGAAAAGTGAATTAAAAAACCGAAAGGAAAAACACTCCTGTGTCTCTTTTACACTCAGTACTCTACTTCACTTCTGATACTCTTGCTGCTAGATGTGTGTAGGTTTTTCCTCTCTCTAAGCAATTTTGCAACACCAGTTGGGTGTCCTACCATTCAACCCATTTCTGACACTATCTACCTGGAGAAAACATCAGATTCCAAAGGTTAAGGGTTCAATCCTGCAAGGTTGCTCCCCCCAGCACTTCGGATGCCAAGCACTGGTGCAGGTCACGGATTGGCTATAAATCAGAGGTTCCATCAGCACCACCCGGCTTTGGGTTTGATTAATTTGCTAGAGCAGCACACAGACCTCAGGAGAATGTTTTACTCTCTCAGATTACCAGTTTGCTATAAAAAGATATATAGTCAGTGCTCCATAACCACAGCTTCTGCATGCAAGAAAGGAAAAAGAATCCAGGAAGTTCCAAAAACTAAAACTTGAATTTATTCAAGTAAATAGTAGCATGCTGGCTACTATTTACATGGCATTTACATTGTTTTAAGTATTATAAGTGATCCAGAGATGGTTTAAAGTGTATGGGAGGGACCATCCCTGGTGATCCAGTGGCTAAGACTCCCCACTTTCAGTTCAAGAGGCCTGGCTTGTGGAACTGGATCCCACATGCCACAACAGAAGAGTCTGCATGTCAGAATTAAAGCTCCCACATGCCACAGTGAAGATCTGAAGATCCCAGGGGCCAAATAAATAAGTAAAAATTTAAATATATATCTTTCAAAAAATTAAACATGGGAGGATGTGTGTAGGTTATATACAAATACAGGCCATTTTACATAAGAGGCTTGAGCATCCATGGCTTTTGGTATTCACGGAGATCCTGGTACCAATCCCCCTATGATACCAAGGAAGACTGTCATCTGGGAACAGCTGGATGGAAGAGACACCTAAGGCAAGATATGTGGGAAAGGGCACAGAGCGTCCATGCCGTCTTCCAGGGCCACCACCTCCCAGCATGTGGATGTGTTCCCAACCTGGAAGCTTCTGGAATCCCTGTCATTTGGGGCTTTTATGGAGGCTTTACTACATAGGCATAATTGATGGTGTCCCTGGCCACTGGTGACTGAACTCAACCTCCAGCCCCTCTTCTATCCCTGGCGGTTCCTGGTGGTCTGGGGGGTGGAGGGGTGGGAGCAGGCTGAAAGTTCCAACACTCTTAACTGCTTCTCTTCCCAACACCCCCCTATCCCTCCTCCCTGCGCTGCAACTAGCCCCCATCCTGTGGAACTTTACAGAAGTCATTCCCATTACTATAAAGTCAGGTGCGGTTGAAATCGACTTAGAATGAATACCAGAAACACAGTTCATGAATTCCCTCTTGGTCCAGTGGTTAGGAGGCCCGCGCTTTCACTGCTGAGGACGCGGGTTCAATATCTGGTGGGGGAACCAAGATCCCTCAAGTCCTGCGGGGCGGCCAAGACCAAAACAACAGCAACAAAACCCAAAACGCAGTTCACCTGTATCCTCTGGAGCTATTTTGAGAGCTGTTGAACAAAAGCTGCCCCTAAAGCTCTCATCTCTTAAGAAATCACAAAGGTTTAAGAAGCTATTCGTGGAACCTGTGGTTTGGAGCCCTCTCCCCTCTGCCCGCAGATCATCCTGGAGAAAGTTCCAAGACCCGGGCTCAGAACACCCACGGCGCTGGAAGAGCGCCGCTTCTGTCCGAGGACCGGGCGGCCATGGGAAATGCCTTTGCCACAGACCCCACGATCCGCGCCCCCCGGCCTTTGCCTCCTCCCCGCCCCGCGATGCCACGCCAGCGCCCCTTTGGCAGGAAAGAGAGGGGCTGGGGCCCGAAGACTCCGGAGCCGGACCCTCGTCCCGATCGCGCGTTTCTCGGCTGAGAAACGTAGGGGAGGGAGGTGGAGACAGAGACGGAGGGCGCGGCGCGGTCCCCGGGGCACAGCAGCTGGCTCTGCGCCACTGCTTTTAAAAGGAAGACAAAAGCTGCTCGGGAGACGCCCCCACCTTTTAGCTTCTCCTATACTGCCTTTTCCTAGCAGAATGTATTCGAACTTGTCCAGATTTTTAAAAAGGCAGCCGTCAGCATTACCCGCCTTCTCTTCCTTCTCCAGCCCATTTTCCGGGCACTCTGACCAGCAGTGGCCATCTCTGATTACAGAGTGTGGGCCGCCGCAGCTGCAGTCATTGTATAATTCAAACGGCTGTTCTCTTTGGCTCAGGAGAACGAAAATGAACAGACAATTGGCCTTGCAGTTGAACCGCCCTGCCTGACTCTCCCTTCTCCCGAGTCCGCGGATGCTAGGAGATGTGGCCTGGAGGGGGCGCCTGCTGCGCGGCGGCGGCTCTGAGATGTGTTGAAGCTTCGCGGAGTCCCTGCTGGTAGCGGTTCAGGGTAATAAAGAGAAGGTCAGGAGGAAAACCACCATGAAGAGCACCTTTTTGATATAGTCAACTTGCCTTCGGAACCAAAACTAAGCAGATATTTTTATGGCCTGGTGGAGAAGAGCCCGGACTTGGCCTGTTGCTTAGCAACAGTAGAGTTATAAAGTGTTAATAAAAAACCATTAAGGTGAACATTTACAAAAGGAGGTGGTACACAGTAAATGGATGCCGCTCATCTCATAACTGAAAGGCCTGAAGGCTAAGTGAAGAGAGAAGTAGTTTTTGCTTCCAAATACATCTTTGCAGAAAGCTACCTAACGTTCCTTTGGAAATGAGTGGGAATGGAGCTGTTGGTACATTAAGTTCAGTCTAATTCTGTTCTCAATTTATGGTGTGGGCATTCTCAGATGGTCAAAGTGGTTAGCATGCTTATTATGAATTTATTCTTTCCCAACATATTAAGTATCACTGTGCAAAGCACATGTTCCTCACCACGGAATTGTCTTTACTTATGTAAAGCTCTTCATACCAATATCTGTTATCACTCTTTCGTATCTTCTGATTATATTTTGCCCATATTTTTCCTACCCTTTCATCAAAAAAGGCAAAAGCAGGAAAAATAATGACTTGGTAAGGGTGGTGTTGGAGAAGACTCTTAAGAGTCCCTTGGACTGCAAGGAGATCCAACCAGTCCATTCTAAAGGAGATCAGTCCTGGGTGTTCTTTGGAAGGACTGATGCTAAAGCTGAAACTCCAGTACTTTGGCCACCTCATTGGAAGAGTTGACTCATTGGAAAAGACTCTGATGCTGGGAGGGATTGGGGGCAGGAGGAAGAGGGGATGACAGAGGATGAGATGGCTGGATGGCATCACCGACTTGATGGACGTGAGTTTGAGTGGACTCTGGGAGATGGTGATGGACAGGGAAGCCTGGCGTGCTGCGATTCATGGGGTCACAAAGAGTTCAAACATGACTGATTGACTGAACTGAACTGAACTGAACTGAAGGGTGTAGGGTGGGAAGGGTAAACAAAATGATAGTTAATATCTGAAATCTTGTACCAGGTGCTTCTGAAACTGGAAAGCATGAGTTGAGTGCTATTCTAGCACTCAGGAAAAATTTAATCAATTTTGCAACCACTTCTCCAAGACTTCCCAGGAGATAGACTGGGCAGTAGGATTGTTATGATTTTATTACAATTTGTACAGGCAATAACCATAACCCATTAGTTTCACCACGAAGGTATAGATACATGTGGGAAGGAATGAGAAATGTCTGCAACTGGTTTAAAAAAACAAAAGGATGGAGGTAAGATTTTTATCTATGTGGTAAAACCACACTTCCAGCTGCTGTATACATAATGTATGTATAGAAAATGGGTTAAATTCACTCCTATGTGGCCAAGGTGCTTAAAAATAAAGGGCCCAGGGGCTTCCCCAGTGGTCCTGTGGTTAAGAGCCTGCCTTGCAATGGAGGGGACAAGGATTCAATCCCTGGTTGGGGAAGATCCCACATTCCACGAGGCGACTAAGCCCCTGCGCCACAATTATTGAGCCTGTGTCTAGAGCCTGGGAACTGCAACTACTGAGCCCATGTGCTGCAACTCCTGAAGCCCCAGCGCCCTAGAGCCCGTGCTCCGCAACGAGAAGCCACTGCAATAAGAAGCCCACACATCTCCCCACAGTGGGGTGAGAGTAGCCCCCCACTCTCTGCAACTAGAGAAAGCCCACTCACAGCAAGGAAGACCCAGTGCAGCCAAAAATAAATCAGTAAATATTAAAAAATAGAAATAAAGGGCCCAGAAAAGTCTGGGTGGTACAGTTTGACAGAAGGCCACCAGAGGGCGCCCAAGCTTGCTTCCTACCAAACTGCAAGCTGCAGTTTAAAACACAGCTTCAGCCCATGATGGTTGAACACTGAGGGTCTCCTTCCCGGAAAGTGGCTTGGAAAAGCAGGGCTGATAACCCTAGGACCATCAGTAGGAACTGGAAGATGACTGGGCTCACTGGTGGACGAGAACGTCTGGACCTTGTTCTCAGCTACGGTTTGCTGTCAATCAGTAGGAATTTCCCTCTCGCCTCCCTCTCCACTTGTCTACCTCCAAGGATTCTTACAGCAAAGGTCGACAATGACTATCCCAGGAAAGGTGTAACCACAGCCTAGTGAATAGACAAGTATGAATGAGGAGATGCGTACATTCACAGAGAAGAACAATGAGTGAAACCAACTCCACCTAATCAGGAGAACTTTGCCATATGTTCTAAAAGTTAAGAGTTTTGAATAAATACAAGGGTTCCTTTTATTTTCAAATATATATCAGAATTTTCTTCATCTTGTTTACTGTGACTCACTGTATTATCTAGTGCTGTGTTATAAAGAACCCCCAAATTTAGTGTTTTAAAACAACAATAAACGTTTATTATCTTGCAGTTTCTATAGGTTAAGAATTCAGATTCGACTGAGACAGTTTTAGCTTGGGGGCTCTCTCATGAGACTGTTGTTGTCAAGATATGAGCTGAGTCAGTAATCATCTGACTGTCTGACTGGGCTGGAAGATCCACTTCCAAGCAGCTTGCTCTCTTGGCTGTGGGTAGGAAGCCGTAATTCCTTGCTCTGTGGATCTCGTCACAGGGCTATCTGAGTGCCCTGATAGGCTTTTGGGCTTCCCCAGTGGCTCAGATGGTAAAGAATCTACCTGCAATGCAGGAGACCTGGGTTCAATCTCTGGGTTGGGAAGATCCCCTGGAGAAGGGAAAGGCTACCCACTCCAGTGTTCTGGCCTGGAGAATTCCATGGACTGCATACTCTATGGGGTCACAAAGAGTCCGACAGGACTGAGCAACTTTCACTTTCAATAGGCATCTAGTTTTCCCCACAGTGAGATCCAGCAGAAAGTAAGGGAGAAGTCACGATATGTTTTGTGGTCGAGCTTTGGAAGTCATACACTATTATTTCCTCAACACTCTAAAGATTATGCAAGTCAGTCCTATTCAGTGTGGGAGGGGCCTGACTACCTACCCAAGGGTGTGAATACCAGGAGGTCACAGCACAGCCTCTTGGAGGCTGACTACCACTCACTTTGTTTCCAAAATGTATATTTAAACAGCTTTTCAAATGCACATTTACATGTTTAATGTTAATGTTCTTGTTTTTAAGATGTATGCTTAAATAGATTTTAAAAGGTAAACTGGAAGTTTATTTTCCTATGAGAATAAAGACCTCTCCTTTGTGGATCAAAAAACAGTGTCTAGAGAGGTGTGTGTTGGGTGTGTATGTGAGTCACACAGATACACATATATAGACACACATATATGTATACACATACATAGGATATATATATCTACAGGGTATATATCTCTATATACACAGAAACACAGGATATATATACCTCACAACTGTAAAAACCGACATATTAGGGAGAACTTTTCTACCTTCTAGTTGAGAATGCTCTCGTTGATTTCTGCATGCAGACTGTCTAGAAAATGACAAGTTACATTAAACAATAAAATTCAATAAGCTCATTCAGGGAGTTACTGGTTCACTTTGCTTCATAATAAACAATCCCAAGACTTTTCTTGTATGACCTGACACTGGTCATCCCTAAACAGTTCCTGGAATGAGTCTTATTTTCTGTTTTCACAGACAAGGGCTCTAAGGCACAGAGAGTCTAAGCAACCTCAGACTTGGAGGATGGCTGAGAACTCAGTTCTAATTCACAGTAACCTTGGATGACATTGGGCTCCCCCTGCGACTCAGCTGGTAAAGAATCTGTCTGCAGTGCGGGAGACCTGGGTTCGATCACTGGGTTGGGAAGATCCCCTGGAGAAGGGAAAGGCTACCCACTCCAATATTCTGCCCTAGAGAATTCCATGGACTGTTATGGTCCATGGGGTCGCAGAGAGTCAGACACGACTGAGCAACTTTCACTTTCACTTTGGATTAAAAAGTCAAGAGAGAAAGGCTCTCCCAGGCACGCAGCAGAGCGCCTCCACTTCCATCCAGAGCAGAGGCAGTGCCCAGGCATCAGAGAGCTCTGCCATGGGCCCCAGTGCACTGTGGCGCTGCCACAATTCCGACAGAGTCGTCCTCAGCTTCAGAGGACGTGCCTAAGTGCAATGCACTTTGCATTTTCAGTGGGAGAGGGCCAGAAAGGGTAATGCCAAGTCAAGAGCCTTTCTTTTTATCAAGAAAGTCAAGTTTGACAAACATCCAGGGAATCATCTGGCTGTTTCTCTTGAGGATAAAGATTAAGGCTGAATAGAGGCTAAAAAGCAAAGTGACTCTCTCAACACTAAGATCCTCCAATATCTGTATAAGACCAGAACAAAGATCGATCTGTCGGGGAGGGCTTTTAAGCCAAGCTCCACCAAAACCACCCACCTCTCGTGGTTAGGAGCATATAACTTTTGGAGTTAGAGAGACTTGAGTTTAATTCTCCCTTCACTTCACATTGGCTGCGAGACCCTGGATGTTTTATTTAACCTCTCTAAGGCTAAATGTCGGAGAAGGCAATGGCACCCCACTCCCGTACTCCTGCCTGGAAAATCCCATGGACGGAGGAGCCTGGGAGGCTGCAGTCCATGGGGTCGCTGAGGGTCAGACACGACTGAGCGACTTCACTTTCACTTTTCACTTTCATGCATTGGAGAAGGAAATGACAACCCACCCCAGTGTTCTTGCCTGGAGAATCCCAGGGACGGCGGAGCCTTGTAGGCTGCCATCAATGGGGTCACACAGAGTCGGACACGACTGAAATGACTTAGCAGTAGCAGCAGCAAGGCTAAATGTATCCCTCTGAAACACTGAGATGATATTTACTTTCCTGGGTAGTTGTGATCTGTCTGAAACATAACATGAAATTATATAGGATTTTTTCTCTTAAAAAAAACTGAATAAACTCTGGGGAACATCGGGGCAGTGAGAACAGGTGATGCCCCATATTTAGGTTCTCCACGTGCTGGCATTTCAGGATCTCCAGAACCATGGCCAGGTTTCCACCTGCTTGCCACAAAGGGAAGTCTGTTAGTTCAAAGATCCTGCCCACACACACAGAGCTCCTATCAAACATGCAATTCCCTTGTTCAAAAAATGTGAACAAATAAGCAATCATCATTAGGAAAACCTTTAGCACAAAAGAGAAAGATGTAGTTCACAACAAACAGAAAACAGACGGAATTCAGGGGACAGAAAAGAGCGATAGCAACAATACCCTCTAATTAGCATCCTAAGAGAAAGCCACAAAGGGGGCACACCTGAGAAAGAAGAAGATGCTGAGAAACATGAAAAATCACGTTTTTTTAAAAATTATTTTAATTGGAGGCTAATTACAATATTCAGAGTTTTTAGAGATGGAAAAACTGTGATTAAAAAATCTTATCCTGAAGGATTGTAAAATAAAGATGAGGAAATCTTCCAGGTGGTCCAGTGGCTAAGACCCCCCCACTCCCAGTGAAAGGGGCCTGGGTTCGACCGCTGGGCGGGGAGCTAGATCCCACAGTCTGCAACTAAAAGACCCTGCGTGCCACAGCTAAGACCCAGCGCAGCCAAATGAATAATTATATATATATAAAAAGGCAATGTAGGAAATTGAGAGAAATGGTTAAACCCTTAAAGAATCAATCTAGGAATCAACCTCTAATAGTAGATCAAAAAAGAGAGAACAGAGAAAATGGAGGAAATGAAATTAGCAAAGAAATATAACAGATATATTAAAGGGACATCGTCAAACTGAATGCAATATCAAGTGTTGAGTTCAGTAAACATCAAAAAATTAAAAAAACCCATCTTATGTCACATCAAGTATTTCAGTATATCAGATATGAATTGTCTGATGTGTCCTAGTACAGATCACATTTAGTGAAATGTCAGAAAACTGAAGATAAAGGAAAATACAAAGCTTCAATAAGGAAAAATATGACTGTTAGTCCCAGGAGCTCTAATACGTGCCAGGGATTCTCCTAAGCACTCTTTCTCTTCAATCCTTACAACAGCCCTCTGAGTAGGTGTTGTGATCGGTCCTAGCCCACAGACTAGGGCACTGAGGTCACCCGGGCAGCAAACGGTAACAGAGCTGGGGCTGGAAGTCAGGCAGTCTCGATCTGGAGCCCTGTGCCCTCCTAGCCTACACACACACTGCGTACTGTGCTACCAAGTGTTCACCCACAAGGAAATATATGCAGCCTTTCCAGCAACACTGGGTGCTAAACTGAAATGGCTCAATGTGTTACTGTTTCTGAAGAAAATGACTTCAAACTGGACTTCTATCCCCAGCCAATGAAGCAGGGGGTAAAGACATTTTCTGATATTTCAGACTGAGAACAGTTACTTCCTTTATATCCTTTGTTAGGAAGCTACTTGAGGATGAAAACAACAAAAAGCGATGAGAACTCCCAGGGGGGCAGCAGGATGATCTAGTTTGGAGAAAGATGACTGATGCCTCCAGATGGGAAAGAGGAACTCTACGGAATTATCAGCAGGACTGAAAACTTGAAAACACTTGAGGGTAAAGACAGAGAGGAGAACAAAGGGCAATTTTAAATTCTAGGAAAACAAAAAGCTGTAGAAGTCATGGTCGAGATAAAAAGAGATTGAGCAGGAGGAGGTGGGGATGGTCTAGGGACTTCTTGCTTTCCTTGCGAGTTCTCTGTGCTAGCTGATCGCTTAGCAACACACACAGCGGCTGGGCATCAACTGTTGTTCAGTTGCTAAGTCATGTTTGACTCTTTGTAACCCCATGAACTGTAGCCTTCCAGGCTCTTCTGTCCGTGGAATTTTCCACGCAAGAATACTGGAGTAGGTTGCCATTTCCTTCTTCCCAACTCAGGGATCGAACCTGAGTCTCCTTCACTGGTAGGTGGATTCCTTACCACCAGCACAACTGAGAAGCCCTCCTCCTAAAGACGCTAGTCCCTTATTCAAGGGTGGTGCCTCCTAAGAGGTTTGGCCACAGAACATGAGGATCCGTGGGCTAGGAGGTTCAGTGAAGAACTGTTTACACAGCAAAGCGGAAACCCAAATGCACTGAAGATACCGTGTGCTGCAGGTAAGACGAGGCACAGCCAAATAAATAAATCCATAAAATATTTAAAAAGTGAAACACAAGCCTGGAACACCTAGAAAGGCAAAATATTTAAGTAACATCATAAATCCTATGAGGCTTATCATAAATACATCCTTATAATTCCTATGAGGCTGTGAAAAGGAGGCTGAGCTTTAGAAGCTAACAGGGAAAGATGCCCACTGTATATTAAGTAAAAAAAGGCAACTTGCAGAAGAGTATGTATGCTATGAGTCTATTTGTGTATATATGTATACATATATGTATACATACACACTGCAAAGTATACTTTTGTAAGTACATTTGAAAAAAAGTTAGTAAAATAAACTTCCTGAGGCCTCTCACTTTTGTCATCAATTTCTCTGCATGAAGGAGGGAGTCAGGGAAGCAAGCAGGCCAGGTTCAAGGTCAGAGAGGAAAAGCAAGAAAAGGCCAGGAAGGGCTGGGGGGTGAGCCAAGAAGAACTGGCAGATGGGTCTTCCCTGGTGGCTCAGTGGTCAAGAATCCACCTTGCAATGCAGGGGGTGTGGGTTCAGTCCCTGGGTGGAGAAGATCTCCTGCAGAAGGAAATGGCAACCCACTCCAGTATTCTTGCCTGGGAAATCCCTTGGACAGAGGAGTTTGGTGGGCTACAGTCCATGGGGTCCCAAAGAGTGGAACGTGACTTACAGACTAAGCAACAACAACAATTTATTTCATAGACAGTCTTTTTTTCTGCCTCTTTTACATGTTTCTATACTTTCTCAACTTTCTACGAGGGACATGCTTTCTTTAATTATAGTTGATTCACAATACTTAAAATAGTTTCAAGTGCATAGCACAGATTCACTATTTTTATAGATTATACTGCACCTAAAATATTGGCTATATTCCCTGTGCTCTTTAATATATCCTTGTAGCTTATTTTATACATAGTCGTTTGTTCCTCTTAATCCCCTATCCCTGTCTTGCCTCTCCTGGGTCATGCATTCCTAACTGGCAGGGGTGAGAAATCAATTTAAAAGTGGAACAAATTATTTCCAGTAACTTCCAATCAGAGGGGTTCTGAGCAGGAGGTATCTCCAGGTGGCTGAGCTCAGGGACTCATGTGATGTGGTGGGGAGGAGCTGGGTTTTGCGGGAGGGACACTGGGCCAGGTGAGAAGCAGAAGCTGGGGGCAGACACTGAAGGAGAAAGCACTGATGAGCTGGACACAGGGACCAGGAAGGGCGCTGAGGGGAGAAAGGAGCCGCTTTTGTCCGATCACAGCTTGTGGCTGCTCATAGATGCCTGGATCCCTTCAGGTCAGGGACTGATGGGCAGGCAGCTGAGACCCTTTGGAGGGTCTCAGTTTCTTCCAGCAGAGGGAAGAATTAACCTTCCACAGAACCGCTGGGCACCAGGACAATACTGAAACCGGACTTCGATGTTTTTACCCACCCAAGGCTCCCAATACCCTCTCACCCAGGACACGCAGAAGCCTCAGTCCCTCAAGTCAAATTAAGGAAGACAAGGGTTTGTCCTTCCCAGAAACCTCAGAAATACTCTGGAGCAGAAGTGGGTTATGTGGATCTGAATGTGCCCACCAGCCCTGGGCACATCTTGGGACGTGGCATGAAGCAAGGGGCTATTTCTTAAGGGCATGAGGGAATTCTTCCCCTCCCTTTCCACCTGGCCCAGGCTTCCCACATCTCTCCATGAAAACATCATCAAACACCACCATCTTCTGATGACATCGGTTTCCTGCCAAACTCTTCCCATCTCTCTCTGCTCACCTCCCCCACTTCCAGCAACTGTCACCTCCATGTCACTGACTGCTGCTTGCAGACCCCCAGCCTTCAGTCCCACATCTCCAACTTGGGTGCCCTGACTGCAGTGCGGAATCTCCACGTCCAAATGGGAATTGTCAATGCTTTTCTCTGCTGTGCATGCCTGCATGCTCAGTCGCTTCAGTTCGTGTCCCACTCTTTCTGACCCTATGGACTGTAGCCCACGAGGCTCCTCTGTCCATGGGATTCTCCAGGCAAGAATACTGGAGTGGGTTGCCATGTCCTCCTCCAGGGGATCTTCCCGACCCAGGGATCGAACCCGTGTCTCTTTTGTCTCCGGCATAGGAAGGTGGATTCTTTACCATGAGTGCCACCTGGGGAGCCCTTTCCCTACCAATCCTCAGTAAACAAATAAAAATACCCAAATCGTCATTTCGTTTTGGATCTTTCTTCTCCCTTATCCTCCATCAACTCAGTTCAGTCGCTCAGTTGTGTCCGACTCTTTGTGACCCCATGGACTGTAGCACGCCAGGCCTCCCTGTCCATCACAAACTCCCGACTCACGTCCATTGAGTCGGTGATGCCATCCAACCATCTCATCCTCTGTCATCCCCTTCTCCTCCTGCCCGCAATCTTTCCCAGCATCAGGGTCCTTTCCAATGAGTCAGTTCTCTGCATCAGGTGGCCAAAGGATTGGAGTTTCAGCTTCAACATCAATCCTTCCAATGAACACCCAGGACTGATCTCCTTTAGGATGGACTGGTTGGATCTCCTTGCAGTCCAAGGGACTCTCAAGAGTCTTCTCCAACACCACAGTTCAAAAGCATCAATTCTTCGGCACTCAGCTTTCTTTATAGTCCAACTCTCACATCCATACATGACCACCGGAAAAACCATAGCCTTGACTAGACAGACCTTTGTTGGCAAAGTAATGTCTCTGCTTTTTAATTTGCTCATCCTCCATATAGGTTACTAATTCTGGTTCTTTCTTCAGAACCTCTCTGATCTACTCTTCTTGTCCATTTTCATTTTAATTCTCAACTTCATCAGTTTACTCACTTAACAAGTACTTATGAAATGTCTCACATGTGACAAGCAGTGTGCCCGACAAGGGCCCAACACTGACTCCAAGTGCCAACCTGGAAGGAGGAGCAATCTGCCTATGGCTTCTTGCCCGCAGCCTGGGGGTCTCCCTCCTGGGGGTCTCCTTCCTCCACCTTCCCCGCCACTGATCCACCAGGCCAGGCAGCCTGAGCTTCTCTTGAAGTCATGTTCACACAAATTCTTCCCCAGGGCCTAGGAGTTTTAGCACTGCCACTGCCTCACAATTCTCACGTCTCCCTGAAACTTGTTACTCCATTTCTTAAAGAAGGCAATTCAGTGCAGCAACAAGAAGAATTCTCCTGAGTCCTCGTGAGCATGTTTGCCCACAGAGTGATGCTGGGGAGCAGGAGGTCAGGGCTGTAAAAGCATGGAGATTTGAGAAAGGAGACACAGGGGACATGCTGACCGCCAGCCTGTGCAGAACTGCCAGGTTCTGTAAGCTCAGTACTTGTACTATCAGAATGCAGTCATCTGGAGAATGCCAGCTAAGTTCCTTACTGATAAGCCTCCAATAAATTATAACATCATGGAATGAGTATTCAGGAAACAGGCCTATAGGGACCTCCCTGGTGGTCTCGTGGTTAGCACTCTGTGCTTCCACTGCAGGGAGCACGGGTTCAACCCCACGTTGGGGAACTAAGATCCTGCATGCCACAAGGTGCAGCCAAAAAGGAAAGAGAGAAAAAAAAAAGGGGCCTGTAAACTACACCATTACACCGCTGCTTTTCCATCCTTAATGTTTGGGCCCATGGGGCAGATGCCTATTTTTTTGCTTAAGCCGGTTTGACTGTCATTTGTAACCCAAACGGCCCACACTAATAAAATAATTAACGTATGGATATTCTTTGACAGACTAGTGTTTTACCCTTACAGGAAGCAATGGAAGGTAGGCACTGTGCTGCACCCTTTGTAAGAAAGTGAAAGTGTTAGTCGCTCTTTGCAACCCCATGGACAGTAGCCCACTAGGCTCCTCTGTCCGTGGAGTTCTCTAGGCAAGAACAGTAGAGTGGGTTGCCATTCCCTTCTCCAGGGAACCCAGGTTCCCAGGCTGGGGATCAAACCTGGGTTTACTGCATTGCAGGCAGATTCTTTACCATCTGAGCCATCAGGGACATCCCACCCTTTATAAGGGAGAAATGCAAGATAGAGACCGGTTCCAAACAGCTGCAATTTGAGCCAGAGTTTCTGCCCCAGAACCTCTTCTCTCTTTTCTCCAACCCCCTTCTCATCTGTACGGGAAGTGACCTCACACATTTTCTGAGGATGGGTGTGGTTCACATTGCCTGTACATGATCAACTGAAGCAGTGCAATTAGAAGCTATGCTCTCATTAATCATTAATTTGAATATTTCCACAGTCTGATTTATATATATCCTTCTAATTTCTTTCAAATTCTGGACAATGGGTCCTGAACCAAATGGCAAAATGCAAGACTCCAGGATGCAGAAGACACAGGAGACATGGGTTCGATCCTTGGGTTGGGATGATCCTCTGGAAAAGGGCAACCCACTCCGGTATTCTTGCCTGAAATATCCCATGGACAGAGGAGCCAAAGGGTTGCCAGGAGTCGGACATGATTGAGCAACTGTGCACACACACACAGACTTCCCTTTACACAGGTTTAGTCCAAGCCCTCAGGAAATCGCTAACTTCTCAGCCAGCACACGCCCTCCCCCTTCCTCTCTCCTTCCCCACTCGAGAGGAAGGAGCTATTTCTGCCCCCATTATCACGTCTCTCTGCAGCCAAGTGAGGGGATGGTGCCAGGTGCCAGGAAAACTAGTGGAGGCTCCTGCAGGCCTGAGTGATGGGGCTTGCAGACTGCCTTCGGCAGGTTCCCTCGATGGATGCTTTACCCTGGGCTGACCCCGATGCTGGCTCTCAACTGGATCCCGCTCTTTCCCACCCTTTGAGCTCCGAGGTCAGTCCGCGTGTTTTCAGCCCGCCTGCCGGCTTTGCTATTCAACCTGATTTAGATTGATTTGGCAAGTTAGCCCTCATGAGCATAACCGCCCTCTCCAAACTCAAAGTGGATTGTGTAGGTGTGCAGTCTCTGCTTGGATAAATAACAGAGCTGTGCACTCAGTTCATGGTGAAGATGGAAGGCGGCGAATAACTTTTCCAGCTACGGTTTATGTTATAAACCTCATCCATGATAATGTTCTCAAATGGAACTCGTTCAGGGTGTGAGAAGCCAACTGGTGCACCAAAACAAACACGTGTCCAGGCTCCTTGCTACCCACTGAGGTGAGGGACTGCCCAGCTCAGACGTGTCCAAGTCTCCTTGTGTCACGAATGCCAACCACGGCACCAACCCAGTGAGAACTCTGAGCATCACACCCCTTCCATTCTTCACCACTGTGGACCCCAAGGTGTCTAGGACTTAAGGGTATGACTGGAAGTGCCTGTCTTCCAAGGAGTGACCAAGAAGAGGCGTTTTCTCCACCTGTTCTTAGTGCTCACATCTCCTAGCTGCGTGAGTCAAGAGGAAGGAAGTCAGAGCCGACACGGAAGGAACCGAAGGACCTAAAGTCCCAGATGACTGGTGTGTGGAGGTAAGGTTATGCCCACTGGGCAGTGGGGGACAAGCACTTCCTCCCCGCACTGTTTACTTCACCCCCAGGAGTGACCTGGGGGACCGACTCGCCCACTCCAGAGGCCCTGCTGGGGGTTGGGGAGGCATGGCCCTGGGGTACCTGCACCCACAGGGTTCCACACAGATTGCAAGGCTTGAGGGCCAGTCAATATTTACCTTTGTTTTACCTCAAACTGGAGTTACTCTTCTGCCTGTTTGATAAAAGCAATTGCCATGATCAACACTGGATTCCCTAGGTCTGCTTTTCACCCCTGTTCACGGTTTCAGCCGTTTCCTGTGAAATGGCTACAAATGAAAGCTGCCAAGTGCAGGTACCTTTGTCCTTTAGTGACACTATCTCTGGAAACAGGAAGTGTGAAAGCGTTAGTCACTCAGCCACGCCCGACTCTTTGAGACCCCATGGACCTTGGCCCACCAGACTCCTCTGTCCATGGAATTTCCCAGGCAAGGATACTGGAGCGGGTTGCCATTTGTTTTTCCAGGAGATCTTTCCAACACAGGGTACGAACCCAGGTCTCCTGAATTGCAGGCAGGTTCTTTACCATCTGCGTCACCAGAGATTCGACAATAAACATTTTTGAACATGTATTACAGGGCAGACACTGAACCACAAGCAGTATAAGCTCTCACTTAACCCTTGCGCCCTGTTGAGAGGTGGTATTCTCTTCTTGGGGCCTCAGGTGAGCGTAGGTGGCTTCTGGTCAGCGGGGCCTCCTCCTCTGGTCCTCAGGGTAGGTTGTGATGCTTACACAGCAGACACCACTGTGGTCTCTCAGGAAAGCTGGAAACTTCTCTTCAAGCCCTCCATGGCCAGGAGAGCACAACCACCCTTATTTGTTTCTGGGTTGAAAACTCTGACGACTGCAACTGTTTCCAGATCTGGCTGATCATTAGAAGGAACTGTGGAACTTCATTAAAATATGAAGCAACAGCCCCACTGCAAGGGGTCTGTCTCAGTTCTCCGGTAGCCCCCGGCAGTCCGCACCTGGCATGTCATCCCCATCCCCAATGATTCTGAGGGCTACGGAGTCCCCGCCCAAGGTCACAGGTGTGAGGACTTGAACCAAGGCCACAGACACAGAGCCCAGAACCAAGGTCACCTCTGAAACTGACTGAGCCCCTTTGTAACCATGGCCAAAAGCCCCTTGATCATCACTAGTAAGGTTCCTGACCCCAAATCAGGCAAAAATGCCCCTCCCGGTACTCACCCTATAGTGCCCTAACCAATGCCACCCTCCAATAGGAATTCCTTTGTCTTGAAGCTATAATAATTAGCTACTAGCCCACGAAAGGCGTCAGCTCTCCCTTGAGCTGGCCTGCTGTTCTAACAGCATCCCGTGACTCTCCCTGGTCAGGTCGATCCACTGCATTTGCAGCGCCTTCATTGTCCCTGCTCTCTGTCCTTACTAAACCCACTCCCTTCTGAAACACTCTGTGTCTGGACTTTTCCAGCCTGTACTCAAGACTGCTACAATGACTAGGTGGGTTTGAGAATCCAGGGCTGGAGAGGCCATGGGGCTGGG
Source organism: Bos indicus x Bos taurus (assembly GCF_003369695.1). Lineage (NCBI taxonomy): Eukaryota > Metazoa > Chordata > Mammalia > Artiodactyla > Bovidae > Bos > Bos indicus x Bos taurus. The sequence goes on along the minus strand of NC_040087.1, from coordinate 15,244,980 downwards.
GATGGTTCACCTCTGTGCCTTTGTGTCTGTAGAATGGGGACAGAAACAGCCGTTACACTGAGATTTCAAAGCGCTTTTTGGCGCACACTTGTTCGGTCCCTAAGCCGTGTCCGACTCTTTGAGACTTCCTGCATGACAGCATGACAGGATACTCTGTCCTCCACTATTTCCCAGAGCTTGCTCAAACTCATGCCCATTGAGTTGGTGATGCCATCCAACCATCTCAATCTCTGTCATCCCCTTCTCCTCCCACCTTCAATCTTTCCCAGCATCAGGGTCTTTTCCAATGAGTCAGCTCTTCCCATCTGGTGGCCAAAGTATTGGAGCTCCAGCTTCAGCACTGGTCCTTCCAATGAATATTCAGGGTTGATTTCCTTTAGGATTGACTGTTTTGATCTCCTTGCAGTCCAAGGGACTCTCAAGAGTCTTCTCCAATGCCACAATTCAAAAGTATCACTTCTTCGGTGCTCAGCCTTTTTTATGGTCCAACTCTCACATCTGCACAGGACTACTGGAGAAACCATAGTTCTGACTATACAGACTTTTGTCAGCTAAATGATGTCTCTGCGTTTTAATACCTAGCTGTCAAGGTTTATCATAGCTTTTCTTTCAAGGAGTAAGCATCTTTTAATTTCACGGCAGCAGTCAATCACCATTCACAGTGATTTTGGAGCCCAAGAATAGAAAGTCTCTCACTGTTTCCATTGTTTTCCCATCTACTTGCCATGAAGTGATAGGACCAGATGCCATGATCTTAGTTTTCTGCATGTTGAGTTTTAAGCCAGCTTTTTCACTCTCCTCTTTCAGCCTCATCAAGAGGCTCTTTAGTTCCTCTTTACTTTCTGCCATTAGAATGGTATCATTTGCATATCTGAGGTTGTTGGTATTTCTCCTGGAAACTTTGATTCCAGCTTGTGATTCACCCAGCCCAGCAATATACTCTGCATATAAATTATATAAGCAGGGTGACAACATACAGCCTTGTCATACTCCTTTCCCAATTTTGAACCAGTCTGTCGTTCCATGTCCAGTTGTAACTGCTGCTTCTTGACCTCGATACAGGTTTTTCAGGAGGCAGGTAAGGTGGTGTGGTATTCCTATCTCTTGAAGAATTTTCCACGGTTTGTTGTGATCCACACAATCAAAGGCTTTAGCGTAGTCAATGGAGCAGATGCTTTTTTAGAATTCCCCTGCCTTCTTCAACAGACGTTAGCAGTTTGATCTCTGGTTCCTCTGCCTTTTCTAAAGCCAGTTTGTACACCTGGAAGTTCTCGGTGCGCGCACTGCTGAAGCCTAGCTTGAAGGATTTTGAGCATAACCTTGCTAGCAAGTGAAACGAGTGCAACTGTGCAGTAGTTTGAACATTCCTTGGTATTGCCCTTCTTTGGGACTGGCATGAAAACTGACCTTGTGTGAGCACAAGGATCACCTTAACCTTCTCAGAACTAGGATTCAAATACTTTAAAATTGTTGCTGATAGTGCGAGTGAAATGGTCCTTTATTAGCTGGATCTTCATGTAAGCACATCACCTTCTCTTCCATCGGTTGAGCAGTCTCCGTTCTTTTGTCTTTACGTGGGAGTCATAGGAATTTTAAACTGTAAAGTGCTTTCCTCAGAGTTTCCACTATTACCTGAGGCTCACTGGTGGATGGTCCCCAGTGCTCTCTCTTCAGCTGGGACTCCAGGCACAGACTCTCCTCCACAGAGAGGAACGCCCTGGAGCGGGGACCCAAGGTTCCTGAGTGTTTTGCAGAGGGCACCTTTCGCAGATGCTCAGCTAGCAGACCTGCCTCCTTGGGAAGGCCCCCGTCCCTGCACGGGAGGGGGCTCTGTTGACACACATGCTTCTGTCTGCTGGTCAGATGAGGGGTAAGCGGGCAGCAATCCGACTTCTGTAGGAAATCTGCAGAGAGGATCCAGAGTTAAGTCAGTCAGCTGTGAGAAGCTGAGCTGAAAAGTAATGGGAAAGTGAGGCCGGAGTGGAGGATAAAGCAAAGTACAAGCAGCACTTCTGGGGGTACACAGACCTCTGGAGCCAGGGCAGCCCACAGAGCTCAGGAGGCAGGCAGACCAAAGGCAGAGACCTCGTGGCCCAAGATGGAGGGAAGAAGGGCACGCCCCACCCCGCTCCCCGAGGGCTGTTCTTGCTTCCTCTGAGCCAACTCGAGTGGATTTCTCCCTCTTACAACCCAAGAGCACAGGGTAGGGCGGAGTCTGGTGAGGGCTGGGGGACGGAGGAGTCTTTCCAGGAGCAGGCAGGATGTGCAGAGACAGGTGGGCCCACAGTGAGGGGCCGGTGATGCTGCGAAGCCAGGTAGTGAGCGGTCTTTTCCTGGAACACACACGCCTGTCTAGAGCCTTGCCATCTGTTCACAGCAGGACGGCGATGTGTACAACTCAGCATGCGTGTTGTAGCTGGTCTGTGCTATGGGCAGAAGCTCAGAATGAGAACGGTAAACCCCTCTCCAGTCTCACGACAGGTGAGACTGACAGGCCAGCTCGGCCAGGCCCATGGTTTAGAAACACGGAGTCTTAAAGCCAGAAATACGTCGGAGATCAACTTGACCAGCTTCTCACCAAGTACACCCACTTCCACTGAGCAGTCTCCATGCAGCCACGTCCCCTAAACCACAAGTTTCTCCACCCCAGAACACGTGACCACCACCTGAAAACACCTGGCAAGAATAAGTAATCAAACATGATGGAGAAGGTGAACTCTGGTTTGACTTCCTGGCCTCTCTCCAAGTTCGTTCCTAAGACACGTGATTCCCGAGCATTGACTGACACACTCAAATTTTTTCATGAGATCATCATGAAACTAGTTGGGCCCAACAGAAAAGTGTTCTTTCGTGTCCCTTCCCGGTTGATTAGACTCGACACATCCACACACAGAGGTGTTCCCATTTCAGCGTACCAGGCCTGCAGGCAAGGGTCTGTGAGCTTCGGACAAATGTGTGTGTAGGTGGTTAACAGGATGCAATCTTGGAACTGGCTGACATGCTGTTGAGGTTTCACTTGGCAGTGCTGTCTGAGGGTGACTTAAGAGTTTTATTTTCTAAGAAGATATATAGCTTGGTGAGTAATAAGGGCTCACAACCTCCAGAAACTGCATCTGAACACGTCCACTTGCCTGTGTTCATGGGAAGCCTGGCTCGCCCAGCACGGCAGGAGTCCTTTGATCTCTCAGACAGTGGGCTCAATGCAGGGATTGGGCTCCTCACCCCGAGGCACGAGCAAGTGCACATTGCGGGGCTGACATTAGCTGGAGCTTCAGCTCAAGCTCCCTCAAACTCTAGCCTCAGCTTTTCCACAGTCCCATGGAGACAGTCGAGAATCTACTTTAGTTTGCTCTGCTTTCCAAACAGATCTTCTACCTCCCCTACTACGGTAGGAAGTAATCATTCAAAGCTGCTTTCTCATACATTTAGCAAATTAAAGAAGTGATAGGTTTCTCTTTGGTCAGTGACACTCATCTTCCCAATGTACTGTGGGCGTATGGGCTTCCGAGATGGCTCTGCTGCTGCTGCTAAGTCACTTCAGTCGTGTCCAGCTGTGTGTGATCCCAGAGACGGCAGCCCACCAGGCTTCCCCGTCCCTGGGATTCTCCAGGCAAGAACACTGGAGTGGGTTGCCATTTCCTTCTCCAATGCATGAAAGTAAAAAGTGAAAGTGAAGCCACTCAGTCGTGTCCGACTCTAGCGACCCCATGGACTGCAGCCTACCAGGCTCCTCCATCCATGGGATTTTCCAGGCAAAAGTACTAGAGTGGGGTGCCATTGCCTTCTCCGCCAGATGGCTCAGTGGTAAAGAATTTGCCTGCCAATGCAGGAGACAAGGGCTTGATCCCTGGGTCAGGACAATCCCCTGGAGTAGGAAATGGCAAACTGCCCCAATATTCTTACCTGGGAACCCCCATGGACAGAGGGGCCTGGTGGGCTACAGTCCATGGGGTCATAGAGTCAGACAAGACTGAACAAGCACATGCAAGCGTAAGTAACTTTGTGGGTCCTCTCCCAGTGGACTGAATTCAAGGCCTTCATTGTTGCACATAATGGGCACTTTCTTCCCTTTGGGGGATGGAACTGACCTCTGTTAATCCTAGGAGAACTGGTGAAGGCAATAGGGCAGGCCTCTCTCCAACACTCTAAATGGTACTGTCCTAATTCTCAGGTCCTTCCCTGACAGAAGTGATCCACAGATACCTGGGGCTTGCAGTGCAGCATGGGTTGAAGCCTCACTCGGCTCCCCCGCTGCAGCTGCTTGGGGTGGCACCTAGGACGCAACAGGTGACATTCAGTAAGAGTCTGATGAAGTCCAGGCTCTCTCCCACATTTAGTCCTTGAGGGAGAGGTTCTTCCTTGACAGGGAGACTTGAGGTATTCTCTAACCCCTACACCCAATGAGGTACAAGTGGAGTATCTTTTAAGTTATTTCATAAAAGGTATGCTCTCCTTTTAAAATATATGCAGTGTAGCAAGGAATTTCCAAGGTGGCGCAGTGGTAAAGAAACCAACTAACAACACAGGAGATGCAGGAGACATGGGTTTGATCCCTGGGTCGGGAAGATCCCCTGGAGTAGGAAATGGCAACCCACTCCAGTATTCTTACCTTGAAAATTCCTTGGACAGAGAAGTCTAGCAGGCTACAGTCCATGGGGTCACATAGTGTCGGACATATATATGTGTATATATATATATATACACACACATATTCAAATATTCGTCATTATATACTATTATTATAAAAATACCATCCCTCTCATGATGGAAAGCCATCCCTCAGTACCTCTGAGGACTGGTTCCAGGAGCCTCCTTGGATACCAAAATCTGCAGGTGCTCAAGTTCCTTATAAACAAGGGTGCGATACAATGGACACTCAAGACAGGTCTGACTGTATGCGTGTGAAGACTCCTCCTTGCCCTCTTCCCTAGAGGTTGCCCGTTAAGAGTTTAGCGCATTTTCTGATTTTATATACGTGTGCTCATGCAGAAATACATATTTTGCTCCGTTTTTAATAGAAACAGACCTTACTATGAAGACTGTTACGAAACTCGCTTTTCACTCTCAAGAATACTGAGCTGTCTCCAGGGCAGTGCATTCACGTGTCTCATGGTTTAACTGTTGCCGACACTCCATAATACAGATGAGTCAAGGTTTAACCTTTCCTTGTTGATGGATATTTTTCCTAGTTTTCATCCTGCTTAATTTTCCAAAACCAGGGGTATCGAGGGATATTTTATATGCAGTAAAATCCATCCTTTTAAATGTGCAGATTATGTTTTAAGAGTCATGTAACCACCACCATGATCATAATTTCCATGACTGCAAAAGTCCCCTTGTGTCTCTTTGTAGTAAACCTCATGTACCCTCAATACCAGGCAAATACTGGCCCATTTTTATCCCCCTAGTTCTCCTGTTTCCAGAATGTCATACAGTTGGAAGTATATTGTACATCACCCCCCTACCAACTCCTGCTTCTTTCACTTGGCACAAGGGATCAGAGATTCACCCAAATGGCTGTATCACGCAGTCCTTCACTTTCATTGCTGAGTGAGCTGTATTCATTCACTGTCTACACTACAGTTTATCTAGTCACCAGCTGGTGGACATTTGGGTGGTTTCCAGTTTTTGGCAATTAGGATCAAATCTGTTTAAACATTTGTGTACAGGTGTTTTGTATGCACATATTATTTTCCTGGGTAAATACTTAGGAGTGAGATTGCCAGGCTATATGGTGGTATGATTAACTTGCCAAAAAAATGCCATACTGTTTTTCAGCATGCCTATATAATTCTGTATTCCCATGAGGGATTCTCATGTGAGAATTCCAGGTGCTGTGCATGTCAGTACTTGGTGCTGTCAGGTCTCCAGAATTTTAGCCGTCTTGGTAGGTGTGTGACATTATTTTGTGGTGGTTTTATTTTATTTTATTATTTTTTTTAAGGTTAGTCTCTTTAATAAACAATGCTGAGAAAACTGGATATCCACAGGCCAAAGAATGAAATTGGACACTTCGCCTTAAATTACAAAAATCAACTCAATATAGTCTTAAAACTTAAACATGAGACTTGAACTAAAACTCGTAGAATATAGCAAGAGAAAAGTTTCATGATATTGGTTTTGATGACATATTGATGACTACAATATCAAAAGTGTGGGCAACAAAAGCAAAAACAGGCAAATGGGACTTCAACAAACTAAAGGAATTTTGCTCAGCAAAGACAGCAATCAACAGAGTGAAAGGGAAACCCACCGGATGGCAGAAAATATTTGCAAAATTGCTTCTGGAAGGAAAGCTATGACAAACCTAGTTCAGTTCAGTTGCTCAGTCGTGTCCAACTCTTTGTGTCCCCATGGACGGCAGCACGCCAGGCTTCCGTGTCCATCACCAACTCCCAGAGCTTACTCAAACTCATGTCCATCAAGTTGGTGATGCCATCCAATCATCTCATCCTCTGTCGTCCCCTTCTCCTCCTGCCTTCAATCTTTCCCAGCATCAGGGTCTTTTCCAATGAGTCGTTCTTCACATCAGGTGGCCAAAGTATTGGAGTTTCAGCTCCAGCATCAGTCCTTCCAGTGAATATTCAGGACTGATTTTTTTTTTTTAATTTTATTTTTAGACTTTACAATATTGTATTAGTTTTGCCAAATATCGAAATGAATCCACCACAGGTATACCCGCATTTCCCATCCTGAACCCTCCTCCCTCCCCCCGCCCCTCTGGGTCGTCCCTTGACTATGCCAAAGCCTTTGACTGTGTGGATCACAAGAAACTGTGGAAAATTCTGAAAGAGATAGGAATACCAGACCACCTGACCTGCCTCTTGAGAAACCTATACGCAGGTCAGGAAGCAACAGTTAGAACTGGACATGGAACAGACTGGTTCCAAATAGGAAAAGGAGTTCGTCAAGGCTGTATATTGTCACCCTGCTTCTTTAACTTATATGCAGAGTACATCATGAGAAACGCCGGGCTGGAAGAAGCACAAGCTGGAATCAAGATTGCCAGGAGAAATATCAATAACCTCAGACATGCAGGTGACACCACCCTTATGGCAGAAAGTGAAGAGGAACTAAAGAGCCTCTTGATGAAAGTGAGAGAGAAGAGTGAAAAGGTTGGCTTAAAGCTCAACATTCAGAAAACTAAGATCATGGCATCCGGTCCCATCACTTCATGGGAAATAGATGGGGAACAGTGCAAACAGATGTCAGACTTTATTTTTTTGGGCTCCAAAATCACTGCAGATGGTGATTGCAGCCATGAAATTAAAAGACGCTTACTCTTTGGAAGGAAAGTTATAACCAACCTAGATAGCATATTCAAAAGCAGAGGCATTACTTTGCCAACAAAGGTTCGTCTAGTCAAGGCTACGGTTTTTTCAGTGGTCATGTATGGATGTGAGAGTTGGACTGTGAAGAATTGATGCTTTTGAACTGTGGTGTTGGAGAAGACTCTTGTGAGTCCCTTGGACTGCAAGGAGATCCAAGACCAGTCCTGGGTGTTCATTGGAAGGACTGATGCTGAAGCTGAAACTCTAGTACTTTGGCCACCTCATGCAAAGAGCTGACTCAATGGAAAAGACCCTGATGCTGGGAGGGATTGGGGGCAGGAGGAGAAGGGGATGACAGAGGACGACATGGCTGGATGCAATCATCGACTCGATGCACATGAGTTTGGGTGAACTCCAGGAGTTGGTGATAGACAGGGAGGCCTGGTGTGCTGCAATTTATGGGGTCGCAGAGTCGGACATGACTGAGCGACTGAACTGAACTGAACTGAATGACCAACAATGTTGAGCAGCTTTTCAAGGGCTTCTTTGTAGCTTCTTGGTGAAGTGTATGTGTATAGTCATTGCTCACTTTTAAATTGGGTTGTTTTGTTATTGAGAGACCTTTATACAGTCTAGATATAAGTATTTTATTTGTATTTTATAAATATATACTCCTGTACAGACTTTTTTAAATTTTGGCTGCTCTTGGTCCTTGATGCTGTGCGGGACCTCTGGGTGCAGCAAGCGGCGGGGACAGGGGCTCTTCGCTGTGATGTGTGGGCTTCAGTGCCTGCAGCACTTGGGCTCAGTAGTTGTTGTGCGTGGGCTTAGTTGCCCCAAGGCATGTGGAATCTTCCCAGACCAGGGATCCAACCCATGTCCCCTGCATTGGCAAGTGGATTCTTAACTGCTGGACCATGAAGAAGTCTGTCTATAGAATTTTCTGTCTCCCTTTCAACATCACTGATTTATTTATTTCAACATCACCAGTATTTATTTCTGAAGTGCTATTAGCAGTTTCATGCTATACTGGTCTCTTTTGGAGATCCGCATGTGACAATGTTAAGAGAATGCACGGCTGAATGAATGCTCCTTAATGTCTCGGCTGTGTCCCTGGGGTGAGGAGAAGGTCATCAGTGGTCTAGAGGGGGGACTGCGCAGTAGGCTGACTTAAGGAAGGGATTCATTTGAGAACTCTTTTGGACGCCTAGCATCCCATCATACGTGACTTTTGCAAAGCTCACCTTTTCTATTTCCACTGAATTAACAAAGATTCCTTAACAGTGCCGACAGACAGCTCAGAGACAGCTGTCTTCATCCTGTTTCCATTCTCTGTTCTCGAGTCCCAATATTCACTGTTCATGGGCGAGCATGATAGGCTGTGCTTGCCTCTGGAAATCTCAGGTGTTTTGACTTTACTATTTTTAATTGAAATATATCTGATACAGAAACACTGTCAAGGAATACAACATGATTTGATAATTTATATACTGTGATATAATTGCCAATGAAGTACAGTGAGCTCTTCTGTAATGTAATGACTTCTTCTGTTGTGGTTTAAGTGAGATCTAGTCTCTGAGCAAGTTTGATGACTACTGCTAATAACACAGCAGTGTCGTCTTTACTCACTGTGCTCCTCAGGACTTATTTACTACTAGTTCCAAGTTTGTGTCCTTCAGCAACATCTCTCCTATCCCCTCCTTAACCTCTGGAAAACACTTTTCTGTTTTTACTAGTTTAGCCTTTTTACCCTCCACAGGTATGTGACAGCATGCACCATTTGTCTTTCTCTGACTTATTTAGCACAATGCTCTCATGGTCCATCCACGCTGAAAATGGCAGGCTTTCTTTCTTCTCATGGCTGAATAATATCCCATTGCATAACATACGTATACTGTATCTTCTCTATCCATTCATCCACTGATGGCTGCTTACGCTGTTGCCATCTCTTGGCTGTTGGGAATCATGTTGCAATAAACATGGGAGTGCGCATATTTCTTTGAACTGTTTTCATTTCCTTTGGGTATATACACACCCAGAAGTGGGATTTCTAGATCATACAGTAGTTCTATTTTTAACTTTCTGAGGAACCTCAGTATTGTTTCCCATAAGGGCTGAACCAGTGTATATTCTACCAACAGTGCACAGGAGGTCCCTTTTCTCCACACTCTCACCAACACTTCTTATCTCTTGCCTTTCTTCAGGACAGCCACTCTAGCAGGTGCGAGGTGATAGCTCACTGTGGTTTTGATTTCCATTTCCCTGATGAGTAGTGATGCTGAGTATTTTTTCATGTACCTGTTGGCCATTTGCATGTCTTCTTCCGGCCACTCCAGATTTTTCACCTGCAAACGGTAAGCCAGGCCAAACACCCACTAGTGGCGGCTGCTGCTGCTGCTGCTGCTGCTGCTAAGTCGCTTCAGTAGTGTCCGACTCTGTGCGACCACAGAGACGGCAGCCCACCAGGCTCCCCCGTCCCTGGGATTCTCCAGGCGAGAACACTGGAGTGGGTTGCCATTTCCTTCTCCAATGAATGAAAGTGAAAAGTGAAACTGAAGTTGCTCAGTCGTGTCCAACTCCCAGCGATCCCATGGACTGCAGCCCACCAGACTCCTCTGCCCATGGGATTTTCCAGGCAAGAGTACTGGAGTGGGGTGCCACTGCCTTCTCCACTAGTGGCGGCTAGTCATCACAAAGTGAGGAAAAGGATAAATACAGAAAGCTCTACTCCAGCCTCAGCTCTTAGGGAGGCCTTCCAGGCCAGCTAGGAGTAACTGGGCTTCAAAAAGGAGTCATTTGACCCTGTTTATTTCTAACTCCTATCTTCTTTATTGATTAGCATTTGCAGTGGTGACAAATGATTGGGACCTCAAACCTCTAACACACAATTCATTAAAAGTTGGTTTGGACTGAAGCAACTTAGCACATGCACACACACATGTTGTAGGGTTGTTGTCAGGATTACATGAGTTGAAAGAAAGTGAAAGTGTTAGTCGCTCAGTCGTGTCCCACTCTTTGCAACCCCATTGACTGTAGCCCACCAGGCTCCCTGTCCATGGGATTCTCCAGGCAAAAATACTGGAGTGGATTGCCATGCCCTCCTCCAGGGAATCTTCCCAATCCAGGGATGGAACTGGGTCTCCCGAATTGCATTTTGTAGGGCTGTTGTGAGGATTACACGAGTCACAGGAGTCAAATGCCTAGCTGAGTGTCTGGCACACAACAAGAGTTCAGTAAACAGTTTAAAGTGGAAGCTACAGCATTGAAAAAGTCCTTTTCTAATTTAGATGATTTCCAACAAAATCAGAGAGAAGCTGTTAATTTTCTTATGATAAACCATCATAGACTTATACCGTCAGTCTGTCGGGTGTTACATCATGCTACTGTATAATCAATGGTGGCACCTGCTCAAAGGAAAGGAAGTAGAAAGAAGCAAGCATGGGAGTATGAGAAGAAGAGTAACGCTACAAAGTGATCTCTGACCCCTCCTCTTACATACTATGAAAAAGATATTAGGCTTAGGAGCATGTGCCGAAATGTCAAAGCAATGAAAACCGAACCAAAAAGGTACTCAGCTTGTCACCGCTTGGACCATCACACAAATGCCATGGAAAATGGCCAATACAGTGAGATGAATGGCGAGCTTTCAGCAAGTGAAGTCTGAACGAAGGCAGCTACCTTTCAGCTGGTGCCATAGCTAGTGTCCTCCCGTCACATTCCACTTCATCCTGGAAGCCCATGGAGCTCGAGGAGTCCACTCTAACACTGCACACCCTACGTGGGTACTTAAAGTGTAACAGGGATTATAAGTTAGCAAGAGGAGCCTGGCTTTAAAGGAGATGATGTAACCGTGTTCTGTGGGTCAGGAAGGGCTGGGTGTCTGGATTCAGGCAGGGGATGCCAAAGACCACTGGTCGCCACTTTGATCGCCTTTTTCCTGGTTTGGAGGTAAGACGAGGGGGAGTGAAGGAGACTCACGGGCTTCTGGGAAGGTATACTCTAGCATTCACTTTATCCCAAAAGGGCAGAATTCTCCTAAAGAAGGACTGGTACTCATGATAATATGTCAGGCAGGAAATGGTTCTATAAAATGGACATTATCTACTTCTCAGTACTAATTCTTTAAACGAGACAGTATTTTAGAGCATTTAATACATTGTCAGGCACTGCTTCCTCTTATTTTCATTAATGTGTACCAATGGTGATGAAAAAGGCTTCAAAGAAAATGTGATCACAGACCATCAGGAACAACTGCACCTCTGCTGAAATCCAGGAGAGCTGCTTCTGATACCATAGAGCTAAACTGGCTCACTTTTTACAGATATATCACTTTGGATGCTACTGGTAACATGTGATTTCAAATCTTTTCAATGCCAAGCAACCACAATCTTACTACATTTTGTCAGTTAAAATATCCCCAAAGTGTGTGCACTGGTTGAGTTTAACAATCTCACTGATTACATATGGCCTTCCTGTTGTCTTCTTCAAGAGATGGGAATACCAGACCACCTGATCTGCCTCTTGAGAAATTTGTATGCAGGTCAGGAAGCAACAGTTAGAACTGGACATGGAACAACAGACAGGTTCCAAATAGGAAAAGGAGTACATCGAGGCTGTATATTGTCACCCTGTTTATTTAACTTATATGCAGAGTACATCATGAGAAATGCTGGACTGGAAGAAACACAAGCTGGAATCAAGATTGCCGGGAGAAATATCAATAACCTCAGATATGCAGATGACATCACCCTTATGGCAGAAAGTGAAGAGGAACTCAAAAGCCTCTTGATGAAAGTGAAAGTGGAGAGTGAAAAAGTTGGCTTAAACCTCAACATTCAGAAAACGAAGATCATGGAATCCGGTCCCACCACTTCATGGGAAATAGATGGGGAAACAGTGGAAACAGTGTCAGACTTTATTTTTCTGGGCTCCAAAATCACTACAGATGGTGACTGCAGCCATGAAATTAAAAGACGCTTACTCCTTGGAAGGAAAGTTATGACCAACCTAGACAGCATATTGAAAAGCAGAGACATTACTTTGCCAACAAAGGTCCGGCTAGTCAAGGCTATGGTTTTTCCTGTGGTCATGTATGGATGTGAGAGTTGGACTGTGAAGAAGGCTGAGCACCGAAGAATTGATGCTTCTGAACTGTGGTGTTGGAGAAGACTCTTGAGAGTCCGTTGGACTGCAAGGAGATCCAACCAGTCCATTCTGAAGGAGATCAGCCCTGGGATGTCTTTGGAGGGAATGATGCTGAGGCTGAAACTCCAGTACTTTGGCCACCTCGTGTGAAGAGATGACTCATTGGAAAAGACTCTGATGCTGGGAAGGATTGGGGGCAAGAGGAGAAGGGGACGACAGAGGATGAGATGGCTGGATGGCATCACTGACTCGATGGACTGAGTCTGAGTGAACTCCGGGGAGTTGGTGATGGACAGGGAGGCCTGGCGTGCTGCGATTCATGGGGTCACAAAGAGTCGGACACGACTGAGCGACTGATCTGATCCTGTTGTCTTACGATGGGACATCTTACCCGGTGTATATCTCCCTCATCAGCCTTCCTCTCTTGCCATCTCACAGTGGTTATAAGGGTTTAGGATTTTTGGCTGCCAAAACCATGTTTATCAGAGCAAGAGGGTCCTGAAATAAAAGAAAAAGGGAACCTAGGTGGAAGAGAGAATCTCCTTCTTGACCAACAGCTGTCTTTTTGTATAAATGAGAAAGCAATTTCAAGAAATTAATCAGGAATGGCACCAGTCTACCACCTATTCTACTGAATAGATAATAAATATTTAAGAGATAAGATACTGTCAGTGTGATAAGGTACCAGGTAACTAAAACAAGCTTAAGAACCAAGTTGGCAGAAAATAACCGAAGCACAGCTTTAGATGAGACAAAGTTGCCCTGGCAACTCTACCAGCAGCAAGTTCTGGCAGGTGCTGTCACTACCAAAACAAAAGGCAGGGGTAGAGGAGACACAGATCTGTTTCAGAGCAGTGTCATACACCCAAGAAGACAAGGTCTGGGGGAAGAATGGCAACCCACTCCAGTGTTCTTGCCTGGAGAATCCCAGGGACTGGGAGCCTGGTGGGCTGCCGTCTCTGTGGTCGCACAGAGTCGGACACGACTGGAGCGACTTAGCAGCAGCAGTAGCAGCATATACTCTGAACAAAGCAAATAACAGGTGCCCAGAATCCTCAGCTATGTACAGATATGTCACACCATTACCCATCTGCTTGCTTACACTGAACCTGAAGCAACTGGGAACTGAAAGGTAATGTAGGGATGTCCCTGGTGGTGCAGTGGTTACAGCTCCAATGGGGGGTGTGGGTTCGATCCCTGACTCGGGACCTAAGATCCCACATGCCTTGCAGTCAAAAAACCAAAACATAAAACAGAAGCTATACTATAACAAATTCAGTAAAGACTTAAAAAATGGCCCACATCAAAAACAAACAAAAAACACCTTAAAAAAAAAAAAAAGGAAGGTAATGGAGATACACTGTTTGGTTACTACAGCAAAATAAGGCAGGATAAGACAACTGGAGGTGGGAGAGGGGAGGGGACAACCTTCCTTAGTTTTATTTCACTGTGAATTCCAGGACAAAAAATCTAATGCACTGGTACTCAGCTTCAGCATTCTGCTGCTAAAAAATCAAATAATACAGGAAAATATTTATCTCAGTGGACAGATTATTTCCATGATTTAATTACATAACACTAAACAATTTTGGCATTTGCTGCTTCTTGGTTGTAAGCATACAGAAACAGCTGATAAAATTAACAAGTAAAAATAAATTCTTAATTGTGTTTAGTTTGCTAAAGCTTCTTTCGTTTTGGTGATCTTATTCGTGGGTATGCTTTTGGATTGCCTGATATATAACAACATTTTGTGCTACGTAATACCATGGACAGGTATTGTTTTTATTTAAAACTAATTAAAAAGAAAGACAAAAGAAACACTTTCATTCCCCAGGAGCTGGCATTAACCTGTTTGTCTGTACACATCAACCTTACCCCTACAACCCTCCTTTAGTGGTAAACAGCCTTTGTCACACACTAGTCAATACAGGCTCGCTGAGTGTGCAGTAAACATCTTTGAGAAGCTTATGAGGGGGGATGTACATCCCGAATTGGAAAAGCATTTAATTTCTAATTATTTTAAAAGAAGAAAACAGGAAAGAAAGAAGTGACCACGACGTTTTCCACTTCTCATGTCGCTGTCACTAGGGTTAAGTATGCTATGATGAAAACTGCTGTGTTGAAAAAGAAAAAACAAAACAAAACAAACTGCTACCTTAGTACACACCCAAATGCTATACTTTCATTAATATGTGCAAATATGAGACACAACCACCTGTTTTAAAAAAAAAAAGACAGCCTTGCTCTTTGACAATTTCAGAATAAGAAACTTTTCTTTAGTTCTTTTTCAGAGTTTCTGTAGTTGCCTACTTTTTTTCCCTGCTGTGCCAGTCACTTTGGATCTATATCACTTCAACTCTTCACGCAAAGACAGTGAGTCCTCATTTAGAAAACATTTCCTAATTTTACATTTTAAAGTTAATATTTAAAAAGAAAAACCTTTCAACTCCCCACCCCATCATGAATAATCTGGTTTAATACAAGTATATAAATAAAGGTGTTCTTTTGCCTCAAAAATCATTTAAGCAACTTTACAAGAATTATTGTTTAAAAAATTTACCTAGAGAAATTAAAGTACCAGTCATTTCCCCCCTATAATAGATAGTGCTCAAGGATTCACGTATCAAGGCTGTCTTCTCAGTTTATCATCCTTTAGTTCTGTTAGGCGGGCTTCGCATCTTCTTAATCACTTTTTTCTTCTACTTGATAATGTCTGTATTCTGGCTTCAGTTCCCATGTGTTTTTGTGGATCCCTTTTACATTTTGAACACCAATTTCCTTTAAGATGTCCTTCAGGTACGACTGAAAAACAGAACCAAAATAACCTTGACAGATGAGATAAAGAAGGCAGGAAACAAAATATAAAATAAAATGATACACCAAACTACATTTATAAGTAACAAAAATTATGATTCTGAAAGCCCCATTAGATTTCTCTGTAATGAATTTCAATAAACTGCCTTTTTGATTATCTGCATACAATACATGATATCTGCACTAAATATGATTATTTGCATTAAAGGGCTTGGAAGTCCTGAATGCCAGCAGCCCTTGAGAGCTAAAAAAAAAAAAAAAAAAGAAGAGAGTCTAGAAGGAAATACATTTGCTGGTACTTAATTTACACAGTATACCAAGTGTAATGAGCTCCCGAGTTCCGTGGTATCACTGAGTTCACAGTCAGATAGGGTTATTCTTGGATAGGAAACAGTCATTTTAGAAGCAGGAGCATATGTTATTTTTCTATGAAGCAAGCACATGACAGGCACCCAGAATTCTCAGTTCTAAGGTGAGTTCTCAAATTTGCTATTGGGCTACTTGCTTTTCTTGTGTAATAAGATAAGTCATTATGTATGTTTAATATTGTTTGTATCACGTGGCCAAGGTTGCCTAGACAGAGGAAGGGAGAATAAGATATGTTAAAAACCCTGAGGGCTGCAGTTTTCTTGGGCTTGGGTCCACCAAAGGATAGAGGTGAGAAATGATGGAGGTCAGAACTTTGAATCATGGTATTTCAGGCACCTGAAAATTCAGGTATTACCCAAATGATCGCTGCTGCTGCTAAGTCGCTTCAGTCATGTCCGACTCTATGCGACCCCATAGATGGCAGCTCACCAGGCTCCCCAATCCCTGGGATTCTCCAGGCAAGAACACTGGAGTGGGTTGCCATTTCCTTCTCCAATGATCACTAGAGGCATGGAAATGATGGCTATGAAAAATGTAGTATCAAACCCCACCTTTGCTTGCCAATGCCCAAGGTGGAAAAACATTTCACTATAAACCAATACAAATTACAGTACTTCCTTCTTGGGGAAGAGAGAAAAGTTAAACATTTAAAACAGATCCCACCCGCCCCCTTACACAACCAATGAGCCAAACAAGAATTTTTGTGTGTATGCTTCATAGAACAAGTTACAGGTACATTACAGTGACTCATCCCATTGATGGAAGATGTAATAGGATATAAATTTTTTAATTTATGGAAATGAGGCACTAATTTTAAAAAATGGCTGATAATGGCTTGATTGTGTTGAAGGCGGTGCCTTTCTCAAGTGTGATGCTAGACTACCTGCATCAGAACTTCATGGGGGCCTGTGAACTAAACCCTGCTGTAGGTCGAGTCCATTAAATCTCTGGCACCAGGCTTGGGAAACTGCATTTCACAAGCCCCCTGGAGCCTGACTGAACTGAAGTCTACAGCAAGTGCTCAAAAGCTTCTTCTGGCTCTAACGCTCTGGGATCTTGGGTCCTTGCAGTGTTATTTAGTTTTCTGAGCCTCACGGTTGCTGGAGAGTGTGTGTTAACCGACACCATCGAACACCACCGAACACCACCTTACACTGACGGGTGCACTGCTCTACAGTTTCAACTTTTATTTAGGGGTCCCTGGTTAGCACTGGAACTACATACAGGTCTCTCAAACGGCCCGGATGGCTCAGCTCTCACTTGAGCGGCTTCCCCACCCCAGCAGGTGGCAGCAATGAATCGGTGGAGGCCTGGGTTTCCCCAGGAGGAGGCCTGCCTGCCTGCCTGCTTCCCACGCCTTCTGTAGCTGGCTCCAACGAGGGACCCGTGTAAATGAGTCAGCGAGTTACTGAAGTAGGCTTCAGACAACCAGGTAATATGCACGCCTGCCATCTGCTACTTCAGATTGCATAGAAAACATGGGACACTGTTCATAAACGACTTTCTAGTTAAACAGGATTCATAAATGGAAAATGACGGGATGGGCTTCGGTTTTCAGTTTGGGTGCCATGAATGATTTCTTTGTAAAATTCCAAAGAACGGTTTATTGTGCGAATGGCTAGACCCTGGGTGCAAACAAGCATACAACTGGGGACACAGTGCAGGCTCAAAAATGAAGACAGCAGTGCCAGGAGCACTGTGGCTGCCAGACAGACACTGTCTTCTCCTCAAGCCTACCATGCCCGTGTACATAACCCGGGCACAGAAGATGAAAAGCCTAGAGAGGGCTAAACACAAAATACTGAGTGTCTTAAGTGTACAAAGTCAGTTGCCTTCACTCTCATTTTATTGCATTAGTATAATAAAGTTAAGGAGTATTTTTTTTTAAATATAAAGATGTCACTCTTTTTTTTTTTCTTTTTTAACAAGAATGCCAAGACATAGTCAGGGCTCCATTAATTTGTCAGTTAACAAGATGGGATGGGTCATGGTACAGAATTCTCTTCTGGGGTGGGAGAAGGGGCAAACTTCGGAAGTTTGACAATGTTCCAAATCCCAAACCTAAGACCACTCGACTAGAACCAGTTGAGTTAACTTGGCATTAGCATTAGCAGAGAAAGTAGCAGTGACAGTAGAGAAAAACAAGGTCAGAAAACCCTAGAAGGACGGACACAAGGAAAGAACAGTGAGATTATGTCATTTCTCTGTTTAAACTTTTCTCTGACTTCCCCTTTGGCCTTCAGGTTAAATTCCAAACTCTCCTGCAGGCATCCACCCAGGTCTGTCTTTTCCCTTTGGCCTCATCCTCTAGTACCTCCTGGCCGGGCACTGGCCATTTCTGTGCCTGCATGCTCTTGTTCCCCGCCCTTTGCTTTCCCTGTAAGGCTTATCCTCTTCCTTCAGATCAGAACTCCTCATCCTTTTAGACTTGGTGCAAATGTCACTTTTTTGAAGGAAACTTCTCCAACGGTCCCACCTCTCAGATCTACACTTCATGTGGTGTGAACTTCCAGGGAGAGCCCTCACAGCATCAGAGCTGTCTGTGTGCACGCCTGTCTCTCCCATCAAACCCTGTGCGGCCACCGCAGGGCCTGAGTGCACGTCAGAGGCACGGGGCACACGAATGCTGAATGAATTGGGTATGCTTCAGAGTTAAGAGAGGGGCGAGGAGGGTTTAGCTCTTGCAGTGGGGTGGTGGTTGTTGGGGGAGATCACTTAGACGGCCCAAGGGAATAAACTCTGCTAGCTCTGTTGTCCTTTCTCGTCTCACTACCACATACAGCAATGACCCTGTTTGAGAAATAAAAATTGGTAAAACTGTATTACCTGAATCTGAATTTACTACTAACATTTGTACTGTGGTGCTAAAACACTATTGAGACAAAGCTAACTGGGGTGGAAATTTTTAAAGGTTTTAGCAGGACAGAAGATTAATTGGTAATCGGACTTCCCTTTTAAAAACATGTGCATCTTCACACTTAGATTGATCTGAGCACCAGGCTGAGTGGCACACAGTCTGTTTTCGTCCTCAGAGTTCACAGCTTAAGATCCGGGTGTGTACGGGGGAAGCAAGGGCATGTGAGCAGGCAACCATAAAGTAAAACAGAAGCCCAGGAACAAGGACACATATGTAGGACATCATGGGAGCACTGGAGAGGGGCTGGAGCCAAGATGCTAGGTTCTTTGAGGAGGGATATTTGATCATTTGAACTAAACGGCAATTCTGTGTGGAGACCAAGGGGGACTAGTTCTCCTCTTAGCATTAAATAGCCCTAAACACTGATTCTGCAATTTAATCTTTGGCCTAACCACTTGTATTTTAAACAAAGGAGTCCAGAACTGAGAAGATCACCTTTATGTCACATAGGACTGGAAAGATTTCTCATTACCCACTATCTGCAGTTTGGCGGAACAAGAGCTGAAATAATAAACTGGCTCAAGTCCAGCAAGTCTTCATCAAAGAGAATGTGTGGGGGTGTATTTACAGCAAGTCTGAATGCAGAGAAAAAAGGGAGAGAACATTACAGCCTCCTTGCAAGGGAAGGCAAGGCACATTCTGGAGCCCAGAAGTCTACTGAGGAGGATGTGCTGTGCATTTGTGGATCAAGACAAAACTGTGGTGGCCAAAAGGCTGGAAATTCACACATCAAATTCCTGATTTCTCCCCCAAGATTAAGACAAACCTAGTCACAAGGCACACACCTAGTCACGGTAGCCTACTTTAGCTTCTCTTCTTCACTCTCCTTATCACCTTCCACCCTTGCCATTTTTCATATCATCTTTTCCTCTACTGCAAATGGAGGATTTATCTGTTTCATTTCATTATAAAATTTAGTGTTAAGCATTACCACAGATAATAATGAATTAATTATACCTAATTCCTAAAAGTTGATTTAAAAAAAAAAAACCAAAAAACATATATCTTTGACAGAGAGCTGATCACCAAATAATAATGCTTTTAGGTAAGATAAAGATACTACCTTACTAGACTTCTCATCACAAAACAGTCCCCAAAGGCTGGAGGGAATGTGTATTACATAAATCTACACCAAAAGATGGCACTGGTTAACAGTCACCAAAGGGAAACTGCTTATACGCTTTTTATACACTGACCCAGCGGCAAGGGCATCCATGATCAGTTCTGTGATCATTTCAAAGTATCACTTCATATTTATGTGATTTTGTATGATTGACTGTGACTCCTGTAAGCAAGGCTGACAGAACAGAGGTCGTACTGATGAAGAGGTCAGTGGCTCCAAGGCACAGCATTCTTTCATTAAAAAAAAATTAAACAAACTACATACTATGCATAAGCTGTGAACAAAGGCAACCTATGTTTTCCCTCTTTTAGAGAAAACCCTGAACGTGGGAGGGAAGGCGGTGCTGAGGGCTTCTCTGGAACCTGGGCCATCTCAGCATTTTTCTCCCCCTTTCCTGCTGGTTTCGTCTCTGTTTTTATACTAGTCTCTGCCCTGTTTTCCTCTCAGGGTCCCACAGGCTGCATTCCTCCCTTTGTAAAAACTCTAAGGAGTACAGAGATGACGGGTAATGAAATGGTCAAGCCATAAACCCTACCCACTCCACAGCCCTCCCCACTTAGTCCAAACTCTAAAATAAGAAATTTATTGCTGCATTAACATCTATATGCTGGTAAATCATCTTACTTTCAGTAACACTTCATCTGTCCAGCGGTGGCAAGTGACTCACATGCTTACATATTTCAGATCAAGTTTACTACCTTTGGGCCAACTTTGAATTTTAACTATGTTTAAAGACATGCTTTCTAAATTGTATTAGTTTATTTGTATGCTAAACATAACTTAACCTTGGAATACTGCAAAGTATTCCAAGGCTCGGATATTATGGCTACCAACTGGGGGAGAAAGAAACATACATATATACATATAGTTAATGTTAAAAACGTTAATTAGAAAAATACAATCAAAAGATATTCAAAACTAGATAAAGATGAAAAAAATTCCTACTGAAATATAAATATGAATTCTCACATTTAGAACTACAGAAACTAACTGCATTTGGTGTGATGAGTAGTTTAGCTATTTTTATTTTTTAATTGGAGGAAAACTGCTTCACAATGTTGTGTTGGTTACTGACTGACGTGTAGTTTAGACTGTACAAAGAATAAGAAGATGTCAATTGACATAGTCATTATTAGTCCATCTGGAAACAATGCTAGAAATTAAATGGCAAGCAAGAGAGTCTTTAGGTATTTATTTTACCACAGACAATTTTTAGAAAATTAGCTAGATGATGAGGCATTATTCACCCTTAATATATATAGAATAGACAGTAAAGTTTTACTCTAATGCAACAGTATATAAAAGCGCTTGCTGCCTAAGGATTAAAAAATAACTGATGACAATCGGGCAGTTCCTCAGTTAAACGGAGTTACCATGTGACCCAGCAGTTCAACTCGCAAGGGAAATAAAAATATGTTCACGCAATAACTTGTACATAATGTTCATATCAGCCTTATTACAGTAGCCAAAAAGACGAAACAACTATCTGTGGGTGAATGGATAAACAAATCGCTGTATACTCATATAATGGTATATATCTGGCAATAAAAAAAGAAAATACTGATACATGATACAACATGGATGAAACTTGAGAAGACATTATGCCTAAATCAAAGAAGTCAGTCATAAGAGACCACATATCATACAATCCCACTCATAGGAAAATGTCCAGACCAGGCAAATCTTTAGAGACATAGCGGGGATCAGTGGTTTGCTAGGGCTGGGGAGGGGGTGGGTGCACAGGAGAAATTGTTAACAGGTACAGAGTTTCTTTGAGGGGTGACTAAAATGTTCTAAAATTGGTTGTGGCAGTGGTTGTACAACTATGTGAATATATGAAAATCCACTGAACTGTAACTTAAAAAAAAAACACAACTGTACTGAAAACAAGGTTTTAAATTGATGAGGAAAAAAAGACCTCTCTAGCTGACAACAAATTAAAATAACACCAGTTTTTATTACCAAATTACCCTGGGTAAAGTAAAATTTCCAATTAACAGTGGCAAGCTCTTTGGATCAGTCCATACAGGCTGGAAAATATGATGGAATTAGAATATCCGTCTTGGCACATTCTAGAAGGAACACTCTGTTGCAACACAGAACTGGAGGTGGCCAGCCAGGCAGGCACCGTAAGGTTTTCTGCCAACAGGTGTAGCCTCTGGGATCAATTCCCCTGCTGAGCTGGAGAGATCAGAAGCTTCAGACACTTATCTAAGCCCACAGGGTAATGTCTGCTCTTAGGTAGAGACCAACACACAGAAAACGACTTCTTCCCCAAGATAATTCCCACAAGACGGCACGCCTGAAACAAGTCTGGCTTTCTAGTTTGCTTTAGGGACTTGCTTTAGGGATCAAGAAACCAGGAGGAGGCAGCTAATGAGCTTAAACATTTATTTTTTACCTCTTACCTTTATTCATTTTATTTTAAAATCAAATGGGACTGGAAGGTAGAGAAGGAGATTTTATGGGTAATGACATTTCCAGAATAAACACAAATTGTATGGCCTACTGCTTAATTAAAAACTCTAGATTTTGTATGTAGATAATACCCAATTTTGCTTACTGGGAGCCTATGTCAGATACTGCTTTTATCTACGTAGTATTTCATACAAAATAATGACTGGTTATACTAACAAATTGACCCCCCAATTTTACCTCATTCAGAATTAGGTAAAAAAATAAAATAAAAAGGCTGAGACAAATCATAGGATAAATTAAAAGAGAAAATGTTGCCATTTCATAATAAACTTGGTAGTAAATCTATTAGTTATTAGAACCTTCTCTTCATAAGGAAAGCATTAAAATTTTATAAATGCATTTAAATTTTATCCATTTATATTCAACATAGTTAATAATTTATTTTAATAGGACATTTCATACTCTAAAACTTTTAAGTAAGGCTCAAATTAACAAGATAGCAAATAATTATTTTTTAGCACTACACTCTAACCTACTGAATTAACCAGCAGCTACAAATAATTATTTTTTAAAATGGAAGTCTCACAAAGGGCTGTCACTAGTTAATATGCTTTGCTGGGCAACTGGTGGTCTTTTTAGTTTTGGTAATACCATTTGAAATTAAAAACTTCCAGTTATAGAAAAAATGAAGAGAGAACTGAAAGGAAATATGTGAATAGAAAGGAAATGATAAAGATTCGGGGGAAAAAAGAGAAAAGGAATCACGTAAAAAAGGAAAAGCCTATGTCAGAACAAGACATATAATAAAAACACTTATTTAGCAGTTCATTTTGGGAATGAACTTTAAACACTGAACTTCAAAAAAACAGGTTTTTTTTTTTTTTTTAAATTGGAGGACAATTGCTTTACAATGTTGTGTTGGCTTCTGAGGAAAAAAAAAATGCCCTGTTTTTACTTGGGTCAGGAACTGAATGAGCTAGCACAGAGCTTAGATTCCATTTTCCATGTGTATGGCTGAGACTAGTGAGATGATTCTTAATAATACAGACATTTTCAAAGCAGTCTGAGAGAGAAATTAGCTCCCCCCTCCTGTCATTAAAAAGGGGTTCCCATTGTCAGAAAAGCATTTTTTGAGTTTGTCTTTGGATATACACGTGTCTGAACAGAAGAGGCGATGCAGTAAGACCTGGGCTCAGGCCACTAGGCAACTCCTGCTCTAGGACTATGACTGAACTGTCCCTAAGATTACTTTCACCTTTTAAGATTCCGAGCCAGAGAGGTAGGATACGTATGTATCATAGTATGCGACACAGACGTCATGAAGAGAAAAGAGGAGTAGTACACTTCTGGCTTGAGCAACTCGGGGCACGGTGTTGTTACTGCAGTGGGGCAGTCTAGGGGGTCGGGGTTGGAGGGATGTAGAAATCAAGAGTTCTGTTTTCAACAGACTAAATCTGAGGTAACAGCAAATGACCACGGCTCAGCGGGTGCTATTTCCGAGCCAAGTAGTGTGGTGCAAGGGTGCGAGAGGCAATGGGCCTGGCCGATGGACGGTCCTACCCTATCTTCTTGGTTCAGGAATGAACATCCAACCCCTGGCGCGGCAATTAAGATCTTCCCTGAGCTTCTGCTGGAATAATCAGGGCAGACATTCTCCGTATGCTTTGAGGCTGCTGGCTGTGAAGTGCTTCAGGAGGCCACTTTGTCTACCACACAGCTAGATTCTGCCCGAGCAGAAAGACAACACCCAGGAAAGACATAATGATGAGGAGAGATAGGGAGGGGTGGGGAGGAACTGGGCTAACTAAATAGTATTAGCAGCTGGATCCAGCCATGTCTAAAGCAAGATGCATTCCTGAACTTCTCAGCTACAGGAGCCAATACACTGTATTTTTACTTAAGCTAGTTTGAGCTCAGTTTTCTTTTCTTGCAGCTGAACAAGTCCCAGCCAACTGACAGGTCTATAACAACATATGCTTGTAAATAAACTTTTATTTTTTGACAGGAGAAATGCTAAGTATATCAAATTCTTTAGCCACTTTTTCCCTTTAAAAAACATTATCTTCTTGTATCTTACTGATGCCAAATTCCACTTATTTCTATTCAGGCCTGTCTGGAAACAAGCTCTGAGGATCAGGTTAACATTACCTTATTGCTGCACTGGCTTTATTAAAAGCCTATTTTGAGCAAACGAGCAACGGCCTGTTGAGCATTATTTAGCTCTGGGCAACTTAAGCTTAGGGATACCAAGCTGCTTCAAAATCAAAGCCATGCAAATCTTTGCCTCATTTTTCTTGTTGATGTGAACTTACTTTATAAAAGCATGCAAACTGTTCAATTACACGCTCTGAATTTAAAGGCAAATGGTCCACTGAGTCGACGTGATTGGGGACTGCTGATTTACAAGGGATCATCAATAATTAAAGATAAAGTTCCCTGAATCTTGACCTGAAATCAAATGGACGCAGAGCACAAGAAAATGAAGAGGTTCAGTTACAATTAGAGCTGATTTCTGATGACACTTTAAACAGAAATGGATGTCTGAAGAAACCCTGGGCAAGGGGTGCTGTGCTGGAGAACAGGGTACTTGGCCTCATAGTGGTCTTGGCAGTCTGGGGTTTCAAAGGGAACAATTACATAAAGCTTTAAATGGCTTGAATTCCTGAAGGAAATGCTGCTATGGTATTATTTTACAGATACAATAAAATATGAAGAAAGACTTGACATAACACATTTAAGGTAAAAGAGCAAAGACTGTCAACAGAGAAATAATAGGCTTCCTCTGATATTTTACTTTGGCGGGGGGATGGTGGGGAGTCAAAATTTAAAATTCATGAAAACACTCCTTTAAATGGATGCTGTGTTTCTGACTTTTTTATCAGTTACCAGAGCCTGGCCTTTTAAAATTGGCTTATTTGTCCTTAATGAGTAACTTTAACTCTCTGATTGCTTATGCAAGTCACACACTGGTGAATGAAGGATACAGGCTGGCCCTTAAGGGCAGTTTCTCTAATCAATAATTTCGCTTGCAGGAGTGAAGGTTTTTAGGAAGAAGACTGGAAGGGAAGGAACTGGAAAAACAAGAAAATACTTCAGATGCACTCAGAATGTCAAAAATGACATCCTAAAGGTCAGAAAGCAGATGGTAACTTAAGAATATAGTAGTAGTGCTAATAACAAAGAGGACGTGTTAAAATGAGCACATCGTGGTCAGAAATCTGGTATCAAGAGAGGCGCTGGGGGCCTCAGAAAACCAGAGCGTGTCATTAAATGCACTGACTAAAGAACTCAACACCAAGAAGATCTCTTTTCCTCCCTTTTACACAGGGCTCAAAAATTTGTTTAATAATACTAACAATAAATATTAGCAAAATACTTTGCTGTTGACAAATGCAACTTTCATAAACATTAAAATTATTACAAGGAACCTATAAACTAGGTATTTTTAAGACAAATTTACAAAGTATAATATTATACACATTTAACTTGAATATATTAGTAAATTTTATATTAAGAACGTCATATATCAAGTAAATTAAATATTAAATTATATAATGTATTAAACCATTAAATGCATTCAAGTACCTGAGGCTATTTGGCTAAATGGCAGGACTGGGACATGAACTGAGGTCCTGTTACTCCCAGTCCTGTGCTCTTTCCATCAGGAAGTCTCCTTCCCGGATCACTGACTTTAATGCTACACTGGGTTCCTTCATTCTCCTGGTACTGCTCAGACTAAAATCAAATTAGTAAGGGTGTGTGTACTGAAGCCCATTAGTACAGACCGACTTACGTCCTGTCACCCTTTTAAAAGAGAGAATTACCTACACGGAGGAGAGCTGGGCTCTAGCCACTTTCTAGGTCAACGGGCTTTGCCAGCTCAGTCTGAATGTGAGTGGGAGATGGAGAGGAGATGGAACAGGAGAGGGAGAGAATCATAGACGGAGCGCTGGCAGAGGTCACGATGATTATCCAGTCCAGCTCCCTCAGTTTTAGCGACGACGTGACTTCTCCAGATCCCACCGAGGTAAACGGCAGGACTAGAGCCCATGTGACCATGTCCTGTCCTCTCCTCTACACAAGAGTAACTGCAGCTCTGGCACTCTATGCTTTATTGAGACAGCTCTTTGTACCCCGCTCCTGCCACAGACAACAGGAGGTCTGTCAAAATCCACCCGAGGAAAATATGGTGGTCCTAAAAGGTAAAGGATGTCACCATCTCCTTTTCCTTAAATCACTTCATCTAATATTTATTGGATTGCTACCATAACTGTGTTGTGGAATGTATGAATATTTAGGGATGTGAACAATATACAAACCTGCCTTCAAACACTTAATGCTTTACAGGCAATTTAGTCCCTAATTAATAAAACTACTATAAAATATTTCAGTTTCTAGATCTGTTGTTCTCAAGCTCTTTGAGGTTCCCAGGCTCTCTGAGAATCTGACATAAACTACAAATCTGCTCCCCCCAAAAATCCACACATTTCTGTACATATTCAGGGGGTTGCTGGATCTCCTAAAGCCCACCTACTGACCATGAATTAAGAGGTTCTGTTAAGAGAGTCACTGAGTTCCACCACATAAAAATTATCTGAACAGCCAAGACAGAGAGAAAGCTAGTTATCCTTTTTCTCTGCTGCAAAATGAATAAACTTTAGAAACATTATGTCATTCCATGTTAAGGCAAAGAAAGAGCTTTCCTTAGCACTTATCTGAATGTCCCTCTACAAACACTTACTTTCCCACATCTAACTGTGTGTGTGTTTTATTCTATGAGACTACGTCATTTGCATCCAGAATATCTGGAATAGCCTTTTCATGTATATATAAAAATACAAAGATAAACTTCATTAAAAGCAGAAGAAATGGAGTTTAGCTTATGAATTATTCTATTTCAAATTTTTTAATCTAGCTTGGAATGCTGTTTCTAAGGCTTTGATGCTGAAGGGAGTGAAGTCATTAAGATGAGTTGATAATACTGCCAGCATGAGCACTTTCCTTCTCTTTGGTTAAAGAAAAAGTATTTAGGTCTTTTGGAATTCAAATTTCTTTCTTAATGAAAAAGTGAAAGCATGAAGCGTAACAGTAAAGAAATCTCTACAGAAGTGGGAAACTGCACCATCAATACTGACGTTTCAGAAATAATTTCCTGAAGCTTTGAATACATAAAAAAAAACAAACCATGGAGTCATTTATGTTAAAATATTTTACAAAACTGGTTATCTTGTTCCATATTCTGAGGCAAATAAATGGAGCAGTTAGAATTAACATATTCTTGGGCATCCTGGCAAGGTGGATAAAATGATAAAGGAAACTGGGTAAGAGGACAAGAATAAAGGGGTTTCCACCTAAGTTTTAAAAATCTGTAAGTAAAATACTGCTATAATTCAATCTGCCACTTTGCTAAGCTTAGGTGTGAGAAAGTTAAATGGAAGGAAATGTGACCCAAAGACTAGAGAAAGGGTTTCGATCCCTTCCTTGTTTCCAGCATTTTAAATGGATTAGAAACACAGATTATTTTCAGATAGGTATTAATACAAATGTCTGGAGAAGTGATTAAAAAATGATTATTTATAGAACAAAAATTTTCTAAAACATCAATTTATTAAAAATTTCCTTGAAAATGGAGACTAGGCCAACCCAAGCATAATCTCAACGAGCACTGTGAGGCTCTACAGCTCAAGTTTGAAAGGACCTAATGTTAGTGCTAGATGATTTAAAAAAAAATCCACAGAGAACAGTTCACAAGACAGGGATAAACACTCACTGTGAAAAAACAGTGACTCTTGAAGTTGAGCTTTTCTAGAGGGAGGGAGAAGAACAAATGAAAGACTAGAAATGCTATAAACAAAGAGACTTTAGGCTTAATGTCAAGGATCAGTCAAAGATCAAAAGGAGGACAAATCTGCCTCTTCTTCATATGAACTATTGATACTAAATGTATTTAAAATTAAAACAATGAAGCTGAGATTTAAAAAAGAAACGGAAAGGAAGAGAGGGGAAGAAAGAAAAGGGGAGGAAAGGAAGGAAGAAAAAAGACTGCACGCAGACAGCTTTTCCATGCTGGAACAAGACCCAGCACCAGCATAGGTCCAGGTGAACTTACTAATTCACAGCATGCTTCTCTTCAGTAAAGCCGTGTTAATGAAGCCTGTTTAAACCTATTTAAAGGATCAATGTGAGCATATACATACCACAGGTTGTTTTGTGATGTCCACCAAGTCCTTCAGATTATAATACTGATGCTTCTCAAAAGCTGAAAACAGCATATCCAAAACGTGTTGTTTATCAGCTCGGGCTCGCTTTCCATCTTCTTTCTTTTTCCTTTCATATTCAATCTATGAGAAGAAAGCAAAAGTCCCGAAGGCATCAATTCAATGTGCTCACTCTGAAACACAGGTACTCTTTTCCATCCTCCACTATTAGATTTTAAATTGCAAGGCAGCAGGTCAAAGAGCGGTAGTTCAGTATCTATGGCCTTCTTTGCTCCTAGGGCTCCTCAGACCTTTAAGGCTCCAGGAAGGTTAGTGCCCACCTGTAAACCATTTTCACTGTTCCCTAAAGCTTTATGTAATGTGTCCATTTCCTCCCCCAAAGCCCATCTTCACTGAAATCACATCATGTGGATCACAAAGTCTATTTGCAACTCTTTGTTTTTGATTACCCAAAACACAGTAAAAGAGTTTATCTGTCTATGCCATTTGGTAGGTAATATCTTTCAAAATGAGAGTTTTTCAGGGCAGGAAGAAGGCTGAGGGGCAGAGAGATCAGACAACAGGTTTTCTAGGGAGGAAAAGCTTGGGAAATCTTGGTAAAAACCAAAGAACAAGGGTGGTGACAGGCGGCCTTTTCTCCTCCCAACCCCGTGACCTCCTTGAACTTGCTTCTTCTGTAAAATGAAGTAAGCAACGGCACGAATGGTGTCACCATCCAGACATATGTGCATTTGTAAAAAAGTTAGCTCTTTACTGAAAACACGCAATTTGCTTGCATTCATGTCCGTTGATTAAGCTTTTCATTTTTTTTTTTTATTAACTTTATCTTGATAAAGCCTCAGAAACTT
Organism: Bos indicus x Bos taurus; assembly: GCF_003369695.1. NCBI lineage: Eukaryota > Metazoa > Chordata > Mammalia > Artiodactyla > Bovidae > Bos > Bos indicus x Bos taurus. Next base: position 15,215,857 of record NC_040087.1, on the reverse strand, counting down.
GTTAGAGGACAGATATATATATAAACTGTAGGGCTTCCCTGGTGGCTCAGTGGTAAAGAACTCGCCTGCCAATGAAGGAGATGCGAGTTTGATCCCTGGGCCAAGAAGATCCCCTGGAGAAGGAAATGGCAACCCACTCCAGTATTCTCACCTGGAGAATCCCATGGACAGAGGAGCCTGGTGGGCTACAGTCTGTGGGGTCGCAAAACAGGTGGACATGACTTAGCGACTAAACAACAATGCAGACCGCAGCAGCAGCCCACCTGGTCAATAAGCATCAGCAGGCTGCGTAAAAGCTGTCAGAGCACAATCTTTTGTGCATCAACAGAATTACTGTGAGAGAGAGAGACTAACTTCAAAGACGGAGAAATGCATATCAAAACATACAACTGAATTCTGTACAAATTCCAGCTTCATATAGTTAGGCTTATTCTCTGTATTTTAACAAGAGAGACGTAAAGAGATAAAATCTAATTTCTATTGATGTTAAGACTAAAAATATACCTTAAATATAATCAGAGACTTTAGAGGCAAGAAGTAACTCTGACAACAGTATTGGTCTTTCAATAAATAAAATTAGGAGCTAGACAAGAAGAAAGAGCTAAATTGAATGTCTTAATTTTTGTGATATGTATACCTGGAGAGTAAAACTTGAAATCCATTCAGCTCCTCAATAGATTAAGCATGAATTAGATGCTTGGTATTGCACTAAAACTGAAGAAAATAGCAACCCACTCCAGTATTCTTGCCTGGGAAACCTCATGGACAGAGGCCTGATGGGCTACAGTTCATGGGGGTCACAAAAGAGTTGGACACGGCTTAGTGACTAAACAACAACAACAACTGCACTAAAATATGGGAGTAAATAAGATACTCTCTTTCAAAAGGTATCCCTTTCTTAAGGCTCGTGTGTTAAAATGTATACAGAGGGCCTTGAGTATTTTAAATGTAGTAATGTAGTAAAAGAGACCACAGAGTTACCTAGGACAACTCATGATGTTGGGAAAAAAGCGTAAATGCAGGGCACAGACTGTATTGTTGGGGATACTGGGCTGCCCAGTATCAGGTGAAAAAAAATGCACTTATGGTCAAAGGCAGAAGTACAGATTCTGCCCCGATTCCACGAGAAAGGAGGCTGCAGAGCTATAGCCAAGACCAAAAGAGATGGACTTGGGGGCCACTCGAGACAGAATTTTCTTTCTCTCGGGTTAAAAGGAGGAGAGAACTCAGACAGTGGCTGTATGATGGAGAAAGAAAGCATGACAGATCAAGACAAAGCCCACACATCTACAAAAAGGAGGCTCTTTGGATTAAAAAGAGGAACAACGGCATGGAATACCTTAAAGTGATTCACGTTTAAGCCTTGCTTTGCTGACCAATGTCTAAACTATGTCATATTTTCCCCCGTTTATAACTGTACTCAGTTTGCATCCTGAAATTCCCTTCCACAGCTGCACTGTGCTTGAAAGGGTTTGCTCTGTCCACTCTGATGGATAGTGTAGAAAGCAGGGCCAGAGGAAAGAGTATAAAAGTATGGACCACGGGAAGAAGATACGATAACTGTTTACTCCGACCAAGTGGAAGATAAGAAACTTAACTTGGCATCTACAAAATAGAGGGAGGTAGAATCAGACAAAGGAAGAGTGGAGAAAGCCTATTCCCTTCTTAAAGGCCTGAGTGGGGTGTGGGATTTCATTCAGTGAAAGGTCACTGTGAAGAAGGAATTCAAAGGGCCTGGACTCCATCTTAGGCCTGTTCATGCTGATCATGCTCAGCCACCTTTCCAATGGACTCTGAACTCTGTTTAGTGCCTATGAAAACAACAACAGAAGGATAAGACCCCCTCCAGACAGAGGGAATCTTAAAGATCGTATCTAGGTTACTCATCGCCTAAGAGAAAACATATACTAATCACCCCTTCCTCCAGAGAGGCCATAAATTTTTCTGTATCTATCGGAGTGTAACCTCGGGTTTACTGATTATTGGCTAATTGTTTGACTGTCTGAGCACATGAGCACATAGCACGTGAATGATGGGGTTATTGGGATTGTATTTTCCTTGGTTTATGTAAGTCTTAAGGAATCTGGAGTGGTGGGTTCAGACACGTACACATGGGGTATAAAAGATTTTCACACATGCTGGTCGGGGTCCTTGGCTAAGAGGAGACTTTGCCTTGGGCCCGCTGGTGTAACAAACTGCACTCCACTATCTGCATTGTCCTTCTGAGTGAGTTTGTTTCCCGAAACGCGTGGCTACAACAACTGATCCTCAAGAAAAACAAGACAGAGAGGTGGGAACCTAGCAAAAGGCTAGTGCTATGCTTTTGTATTCTCAGTATGGAGCCACAGTTGTACCGTATTCTTTCTTCTCTTCCATCCCAGCTTTAATTTATGCTGAAAGAAGATGGAAAAATTTAAATTCAGGGAATAGGAAACAGAAGTTATGGCAAATTCAGCTTCCACTCTTAGCCCTCTCTTCCTCATGTAAAATGACTCGAGAAGCTAGGAAGATGAACAGGAAAAAGGTTTTCAAGTAACAAAACATGCTGGTAAAGCAAGATAGGACTTCCCTGGTGGCTCAGATGGTAAAGCATCTGCCTGCAATGTGGGAGACCTGGGTTCCATCCCTGGGTCAGGAAGATCCCTGGAGAAGGAAATGGCAGCCAACTCCAGTACTCTTGCCTGGAAAATCCCATGGATGGAGAGCCTGGTAGGCTACAGTCCATGGGGTAGCAAAGAGTTGGACACGACTGAGCGACTCTACTACCAAAGCAAGACAGTCCACTTTAGAGAGGGCATACAGTCCAGTAGGCAGTAGAGAGGAAAAACTTAAGCGTCTGTTATCAAGTTGTCCCAACCCTAAAAGCCATAGGTCAGACCCAAAAGGACTAAAGATAAGAACTGAGAATAAATTAGAAAGAAACTTCAAAATCAATACTGAAGGTATTGATTAAGAGTCAGATTAGGTTGTGATTTGTAATGTTAATGAGCAGTGAGAAAAGTACCAATTCTACACAGAAAATTTTCTTTTTAAATCTTGGTTTACATGTTTCAATCTCAAAAACACTGCATTTAACATTGGTGCTCTCCTCCTTTAAAATGGGGAGAAAACACACAAGACCTGTATGCTTATCTTTCTGCATTAACCACGCCTATCAATGGCTCAATAAAATTTTTGTAGTACTGCATTATTTAAATCTTTTTTTTTTTTTAAATAATGTTCAAGAGAGATCCATCACCCCAATTCTGCTCTGTGGTATCAGGTGGTTCCAAAGTACATATAACTATAAAAAGGGACTAAAATGATCCCATGATCATGAAATTATTAGCAACAAATTATACTCATGCCAAAACTAAGATCCCTGAGGCAACTTCTCTTTTCTAAGCTCATCAGTGTACAAATGGAAGTCTTAATGTTGTACTTATAACTCTGTACTAAAAATTAATTTCACAAATAAACAACACACGATATGCACCAGTCTAGGAAAAGACTACTGTTTGGATATAATGCTATTTCTTCTCCTCTTAGCTCTTTTTCCTTTGGGCATTTTGTTTTGCACTGGCAGTATCAGGAAACGACACTCAAAGCAATCAGATTTCTAACTTGTTCGCAGCCACAAAATACTACTAGGCTAGTTATTAGACTAGAAGTAGCTTTTGTGTTATATGAATTTTAATTACTGATATCTGCTCCCAGTGACCATAAACTAAGGCATCACCAGCTGCACAGAAATGTCAATTCAGAAAGAACTTTCATCTCCAGGCACAAATTTTTATAACCCCCCAATTCCATCATATACAATTTTACTTTCAAAATATAAAACCAATTATTCAAGAATGAACTGCAACCAAATGTTGAACACCCATTGTGGATGTGGTATAAGGCTGTTCAACTGTCATTACTGAAACAATAATCCCTGACTAAAATTATAAATGCCACCCACTTCCAATTAAAATATTATAATACAGATGTCTGTAAATTTCTAGATTGTTGTTTGCAGAAATACTCTGATTGCTTTGTCAAGACAGTCTTTGTGGAGGTTTTTAACTTTTAAAGTGAGCGTGACAGGCTTGAATATCATGGTTTGCATTTTAAATCCTTATGAAAGATTCCCCCACCCCCTATGCTTCTATTTCTGTCTAATGTGTTGTTATCTCTTGGGAGGAAATTAATTCTTCAGGGTTGATCAGTCTTTGGTGTGCAAATTCAAATGGACAAAGCATGCAGCATTTTTTTTTTAAACCATGTAGTATTCTTACACTAGACTATATAATACAGTAGGCAAATACTGCTGAATAGGCCTTTAGATTCAGTCTCGCAGGCATCCACTTTAATCAACAAAATTCCAAATTTATATATATATATAAATACTTAAAAACCAAAAAAAAAAAAAAAAGCCAAGCCAAAAAAACACCCCCAACAACCTTAGTTCTGAAGATTAAGACAACACAACTGGTCGCTCCACAGAATGAAACAGTTTCTTCTAATGTTCTATCACTTTCAGACCAAGAGCTCTTGCCAGGGTGGGGAGAAAAGGCGAAGAGAAGTCTTCTTTTCAAGCTGGGGGCAGGGGGGTGGGGTGGGGAGTTGATGGTAATAGAGACAAGAAGATACTAATTCTTTCTAAAAAGCCTTGGGTTTAGTGGAAAGAGACTTCCTGGTTTCCCTTCTAGGTATCATTTTTGTTCCCCATGCCACAGGAGATGGCAGACATGCCACAAGAGACAGATTTCCTGTCTCTTTGGATCAGTGGCTGAATGCCAGAACTACCTAGGTAAAAAATTTAAAGATAGTAGGCCTCCACATTAGATCAATACAACCAATCTCTGAAGGTATTTTCTTTTTAAAAAGCTTCCCAGGTGATTTTAGTCTACAGCCAGCACTGAGACCACTGTCTAGACAACAGAGGGCACTTTTTCTTTTCTTTCTTTTTTTTTTTTTAGAAGAGTTACAGATTCTGTATTTTTGATTTTTATTTTATTTTTTAACTTTACAATATTGTGTTGGTTTTGCCAAATATCAAAATGAATCCACCACAGGTACACATGTGTTCCCCATCCTGAACCCTCCTCCCTCCTCCCTCCCCATACCATCCCTCTGGGTCATCCCAGTGCACCAGCCCCAAGCATCCAGTATTGTGCATCGAACCTGGACTGGCAACTCGTTTCATACATGATATTATACATGTTTCAATGCCATTCTCCCAAATCATCCCACCCTCGTCCTCTCCCACAGAGTCCAAAAGACTGTTCTATACATCAGTGTCCCTTTTGCTGTCTCGTATACAGGGTTATTGTTACCATCTTTCTAAATTCCATATATATACGTTAGTATACTGTATCGGGGTTTTTCTTTCTGGCTTACTTCACTCTGTATAATAGGCTCCAGTTTCATCCACCTCATTAGAATTGATTCAAATGTATTCTTTTTAATGGCTGAGTAATACTCCATTGTGTATATGTACCACAGCTTTCTCATCCATTCATCTGCTGATGGACATCTAGGTTGCTTCCATGTCCTGGCTATTATAAACAGTGCTGTGATGAACACTGGGGTACACATGTCTCTTTCAATTCTGGTTTCCTCAGTGTGTATGTCCAGCAGGGGATTGCTGGATCATAAGGCAGTTCTATTTCCAGTTTTTTAAGGAATCTCCACACTGTTCTCCATAGTGGCTGTACTGGGAGGTGGGTCATAGAGGATCCTGCTGTGATGTATGTTGGAGAGTGTTTTGCCTATGTTCTCCTCTAGTAGTTTTATAGTTTCTGGTCTTACGTTTAGATCTTTAATCCATTTTGAGTTTATTTTTGTGTATGGTGTTAGAAAGTGTTCTAGTTTCATTCTTTTACAAGTGGTTGACCAGTTTTCCCAGCACCACTTGTTAAAGAGATTGTCTTTAATCCATTGTATATTCTTGCCTCCTTTGTCAAAGATAAGGTGTCCATATGTGCGTGGATTTATCTCTGGGCTTTCTATTTTGTTCCATTGATCTATATTTCTGTCTTTGTAGAGGGCACAATTTCTTACGAGAAAAGGGATTCCTTATGAGAAAGGTCCTATGACTGGAGACTACATAAAAGAATGCTATGGCATTTACACAGGCGGGATAATGATGTCCACAAAGTCAACCAGAACACAGAACATACACAGGCACCCTTACCTGCAGTCAGGGATGGAGGCAGTTGAGAGGAATCTTATACATCAGTGACTCTATATTTGGATTATATGACTCTATCAGTAAAAACCTTTTTCCCCGGCCACGTGCCTTGTGGGCTCTTAGTTCCCTGACCACAAAAACAAAAGCTTTATACTCTTATTATAGTTAGCATTTTATTATAATGCTGTCTATGCTTTTAAGAGCTATGCAGGCGCCTCCACCAATTTCCGATACACTCTCATGGAGTTGGGGGGCGGCGGAAATCACTAAACATTCAAGCAGTGTAACATGGTAACTTACAGTCAATCTTTGTTAATTGAAGAGTATATGACTCATCACTATAATTACATTAATATTAATGACTCATTAACGCTATGACAATGTTAACAAAAGTTGATACCATGAACTGAAATGTCACTTGACGTTAAAGAGTCTCTTTAAAAGGGATGTGACAGCTTTATATCCTAACAAGTGGTTCACAATACAATGTATTTGTACTTATTTTAGTACTAAAAAGAGAGCAATGAAAAGCACTCCAAAAATATGACACTTGGAATCTATCCTTCTATACCTGCCAGGTAGATATAGCGCCAACATCACTCTGAACATGAATTAGAGGTCAGAGCTTTGATACACGCCAAAGTGCCAGCTCTGACCTAAGAGAGACTTTCCTTTTGCCTCAGAAAGGATGGTATGTAGCAGTATAACAAGAGTGACCCTTGTAATGGAACTAAAGAAAAAAAACAATTGTAATTTAAAAATGTGGACTCACTAGGTCAAAGGAAATATAGATTATACCCAAACAGGGTCTGAAAAGGCATGACCAGAGAAACTGAAAAAAAATGGTAGCTCCTTGAAGACAGAAACTTTATTTGGTTCACCAAGAGTAGGTATCGCAGGCATAAAATTGGCATTAAAAAAAAAACCAAAAAACATTTTTTTGTTCAGAGGAGACAAATCTTATGTAACTGTGGTAGGCCACTGTCATGCTAAGTACCAACATTTTTTCCTAGCTTCCCCCCTTTCCCATCGCAACAGAAAAACTTTACACTGTAAAACTTCCACTGTAACAATTCAGACAATAGGTATTCACTGTGACAGTTCCAACAATTCAAAAAGACTGACAATTCCAAGAATTCAAAAAGATTTCATTAAAGAGAAAATCAGGATAAAATCACCCTAGCACCTAGCACTAAAAAATAACAATTGTTAAAGTACTGAACTAATCCTTATTTTTGGACATTTGTTTCTAGTCTTTTCCTATTATAAACAATAGAGAGAAACAGTGTAGCAATTTTTAAAATTTGGATGTCTTTAGAAGGGACACATGCACTTCAGTTCATCATAGTCTCTACCATTTACCTTCTTAAATTTCAGCATCCTACCCAAGAAGATGCCTGCTTGGCCCTGGAGGCGTCTACATTTGCTATCTGTCTTTATAAAATAACCGTAAGATATTCAAATATCATAAAGTAGTGGTTGGGCAGATACTAACCTGCATCATTTGATAAGCTTGTAACTTAAAGGCCAAACTTAAAAAAGAGTATTTATTTCTTCCTAAATTCAGTATCAAGGGGAAATCGTAAGCAACAAAGTAGGACACAGAGGTATCAACTCTCAACTGCTCCTTGACTTAACTTGGACTTCCTTTTATTTTCAGAAAATCATCACTTTCTCCTTACACTGCAGGTCCTTAAAGACCCAAATCTCTTAGCTCTTTTAGCACTGCTAAGGATCTACAGCAACGCAGGTTTCTTAAGAGTAAGGTTCCTACTCACAGACACAGAAAACAAACTTATGGTCATCGAAGGGGAAACGGGCAGAGGAATAAAGTAGGAGTAAGGGATGGACAGATATATACTACTATATATGAAATTGCCTAAAATGAAAAAGAAACACACACACACACACACACACACACACACGGGCTCCTCTGGTAGCTCAGAAAGTAAAGAATCTGCCTGTAAGGCAGGAGACCCAGGATCAATCCTTGGGTCGGAAAGATCCCCTGGAGAAGGGAATGGCTACCCACTCTAGTATTCTTGCCTGGAGAATTCCACAGACAGAGGAGCCTGGAGGGCTACAGTCCACGGGGTCACAAAGAGTCGGACATAACTGAGCGACTAACACTACCACTATACATATATACACACACGTGTATATACATGCATACACATATATAATCACATCACTTTGCTGGATACCAACAACTAACACAATATTGTAAGTTGCCTATACTTCAATTAAAAAAAATAGTAAGGCTCTTAAACCAGTTTCCATGGTTCAACGTCTGGACTCTTGATTACTGGCTGTGTGACCTCAAGGAAGCTAACCTCTCTGTGCCCCAGTTTCTTCATCTATAAAATAAGGATCACAGCAATAATTACAACAGTTAGACCTTTGTACTGCCCGGCACAAAGTACACATAAGATGTATACATGTGTGTACTATACATACACACACTGTGTATGTGTACAAATATATACACTATATATTCATAAAGTGTGTGTTAGTCACTCAGTCATGTCTAACTCTTTGCGATCCCATGGACTGTAGCCTTCCAAGTTCCTCTGTCCATGGAATTCTCCAGGCAAGAACACCAGAGTGGGTTGATATTTCCTTTTCCAATATATATAATAAATATAGTACATACAATATACTTTAATGAAAAAGTTTTTTTACATACAGGCAGCCCACACTTTACATAGTAGTGTGAGGCTGTAAAAATTCCTAGAAAAGCTGAAACTAGGGAAAGCAATCTTAATAATGGGAAAAATGACCATTGGTTCATGATCCTACTCTCAGTTATAAAGGTATAGAAAAAACTCTAAAGCTAATATATTTTTTTAAGGATACTATGCTTCAAAACATTAGAAACACTGAAGAAATGTTTTATCTCTGAAAAACTTTTCAGGAGTCACTTCAGCAGTGGTTGTCTTCTCATTGTATGACTTTGGCTATAGAGTGAATACCTTTTCTGTGCTCAGCAAACTGTTATCTTGCCCACTAAGCCTGGATACCTCAAGCACCTGACAGCAAGGTGTGTGACTGCTACGGTCCTTTCAAAACCTAAGAGTCTATGACATTAAAGACAGACCAGAATGAAGAACGACATGAAGACTTACATTGTATTGATGATTAGCAACAGGTTTGTAATTGGTTGTCACGACTTTGTCCAGCTGCTGTGATAGCCTTACAGGTTTGGAAGATTCTTCTATTTGCAATCTGAAAAACAGAAGGCATTATCAACAAACTTACTTGTTTATTAGAGTGAAACCTGAACAGGTATTCCGATAATCTTTTTATTAAGACCTAATACTTCACATATAAAGAAGATATATCAGCCTTAATACTTCAAAAACACACTGTATGTGACTATAACATGGAAAGCAGACCACCAACTAAACATACAAACTATCTCATTTATTTCTACAACTTCCTTCTAAATCATATACTGTACAGTCAAACCTTAACTTTTAAAACAAAGAAGCTAATCAGCTTTAAATTTGTGGAAAAAAAATCTGCATGTAAAAATGAATTATCTTAAGTTATATGGTCTAAAACTAATCAAGGTATTTATTTAAAACTTCCAATCATTTGACAAAAGTACATAAAAACAGGACACATCAGCACTCAGGCCAGTAGCTGCTTCACTGGACAGTGCAGATAAATGATCCATTTAAACTAAAATGCAACTAAAAATAGCGCTTTTGGAAAAAGAACTGTAAAATAAACATATGACACTATGTAGAGCATATTATAAAATATAATACTAGTACATATTCAAATAGCAATCTTAGGAGATTTTGTTTTGGACTAAATATTACCGTGGGCTTCCCTGGTGGCCCAGTGATAAAGAATCCACCTGCCAATACAAGAGATGTGGATTTCATCCTTGGGCGGGCAGATCCCCTGGAGCAGGAAATGGCAACCCACTCAAGTACCTTGCCTGGGAAATCCCATGGACAAGAAGAGCCTGGCAGGCCACAGTTCTTAGGGTTGTAAAGAGTCTGACACGACTTACCAATTGAAGAACAACAAAAGGTAAATATATTAGGTAAAGGTAAAGGTAACATATATTACCATACCAAGTGACTCACAGTCAACCATTTACTTATTTTAAAAATTAAATTATTCTGGTATATGAAGACAGTAAATCTAAACAAAAACGTTTTAAGGCAGGAAAAGGTATAGCTTTCCAAAATGATTACTTTTTTCCAAAGTAACTATTTTTAAAGGACAAAAGGCACCACTGTACCTACAGACTTCTTAACTTAAAGCACTACAGGAAAAATAATTGCCAGCCATGTCTAGTTAAATTATAATCAAAGAGTAAGAATGAAATAAAAATACTCATACAAAAACATAGATCCTCACCAAGAGAACTACTCAAGGATTCATTTCAGCAAGAAGTTAAATGAACCCCAAAGGAACGATGCAATGATCACAGCAAAGAAACTGAGAACCATATTAGAAAATTATCTACTTGATACAGACGAAAAAAAAAAGAAGATACAGTTTTAAAGAAAGTGGAACTTCACATGAAAGATGGGAAGAGATCAGAATGAAGGCATTTAAGATTCCCATATATATTCTAAGTTTTCTGTAATAAGCATCTATCACTTTTACAATCAGAAAAGTAAGTATACTTCTTTTATAGGAAAAAGAAATATTGTTTCTGGGAAGGTTAGTTTGAAAGCTATAAAAATGTTGCTCATTTAAAAATAATATATGTTGAACATAATATATCACTTTCTTTTAATGGGACTTTAAAAATAATTTTCATTTAAAATTCTTTCAAAGGAACAACTTGTCATATAAAAGGTAACTGTTTCTTTTTTTATAACATTATTATTTAATTTGTTGGATGGACTTTCTGTTCTGCTTCCTTCTGCTTATTTTTAGGTGGTTGTTGTTCAGTAACTAAGTCATGTCCGACTCTTTGCAACTCCATGGACTGCAGCACACCAGGCTTTGCTGTCTTTCGCTATCTCCTGGAGTTTGCTCAAACTCATGTCCACTGAGTCAGTGATGCCATTTAACCAACTCATCATCTGTCACTCCCTTCTCCTCTTGTCCTCAGTCTTTCTCAGCATCAGTGTCTTTTCTAGTAAGTCAACTCTTCACATCGGTGGCCAAAAGTATTGTAGTGTCAGCTTCAGCATCAGTCCTTCCAATGAATATTCAGGGTTGATTTTCTTTAGGATTGACTGGTTTAATCTCCTTGCTGTCCAAAGGACTCTCCAGAGTTTGCTCCAGCACCCCAGTTTGAAAGCATCAATTCTTTGGTACTCAGCTGTCTTCACGGTCTAACTCTCACATCCGTACATGACTAGTGGAAAAACCATAGCTTTGGCTATATGAACCTCTCTCAGCAAAGTGTTATCTCTGCTTTCTAATATGCTGTCTAAGTTTGTCATAGCTTTTCTTCCAAGGAGCAAGCATCTTTTAATTTTGTGGCTGAAATCACCCTCCACAGTGATTTTGGAGCCCAAGGAAATAAAGTCAGTGTTTCCACTTTTCCCCCATCTATTTGCCATAAGAGACAGAACCAGATGCCATGATCTTTGTTTTATGAAAATTGAGTTTTAAGCCAGCTTTTTCATTCTCCTCTTTCACCTTCATCAAGAGGCTCTTAGTTCCTCTTCGCTTTCTGACATAAGGGCGGTGTCATCTGGGTATCTGAAGTTGTTGATATTTCTCCCGGCAATCTTGATTCCAGCTTGAGCTTCATCCAGCCTGGCATTCTGCATGATGTACTCTGTATAGAAGTTACTATATGCAGGGTAACAATATACAGCCTTGATGTACTCCCTTCCCAATCTGGAACCAGTCCTTTGTTCCATGTCCGGTTCTAACTGTGGCTTCCTGTGCTGCACACAGGAGCCTCTAAGGAGGCAGGTAAGGTGGTCCAGTGTTCCCATCTCTTTAAAAAATTTCCAGTTTGTTGTGACCCACACAGTCAAAGGCTTTACCATGATCAATGAAGCAGAAGTAGATATTTTTTTGGAATTCCCTTGCTTTTTCTATGATCCAGTGGATGTTAGAAATTTTGATCTCTGGTTCCTCTGCCTTTTCTAAATCCAGCTTGTACATCTGGAAGTTCTCAGTTCATGTACAGCTGAAGTCCAATTTGAAGGATTTTGAGCATAATCTTGCTAGCATGTGAAATGAGTGCAACTGTACGGTAATCTGATCATTCTTTGGCACTGGCTTTCTTTGAGATTTGATATATAATACCAAATTGCTCAGGAAATATTAGAGACCTACCAATTGCTTTTTTAATTTGAAAGCTGTAAATACTACTGGTTTTGTTTTTAACTGCGATTGCCAAATTGAGTATAGTTATTTCAGTATTAAAATATAAGTATTTTAATTCTTCCAATTATTTACAAATCCATATATATTCTTTAACGATATAAGATCATAATTTTATGAAGTGTAAAAAATGTACTCTAGAAATGTCTTCAGAAATTTACTGTACATGTAACCATAAATTGTATTTACTGTATTACTTTGTTTTCATGGGCCAAGTAGAGTTTCTATAAACTAGGAAAAAAGCACTAGCTAGAGACCTAGAAGGGAGCTATCCACCCACAGATGGACTTGGATTTACAATCTTTCAATGGCCTCTTAACTGCTCTTGGGTGATGCACAAGCTTCTTCCCATGACTGCATGTCATTCTGGGATCAAGTCTCTGCTCCCTCTCCAGCTCAATCCACTGTTCTCCTGCACGTGCATTGCTACGGCTGAAGCTGTGCCATGCCCAGACTTTAGAAGAACCTTCTTACAGGCAGTCATCCAGCAAATCTTTACTGGGTGCCTATTCTTGTTGTTGTTCAGTGGCTCAGTTGTGTCTGACTCTTTGCGACCCCATGGGCTGTGGCACGCCAGGCTTCCCTGTCCTTTACCATCTCCCGGAACTTGCTCAAACTCATGTCCATCAAGTCGGTGATGCCATCCAACCATCTCGTCCTCTGTCTTCCCCTCTCCTTCTGCCTTCAATCTTTCCCAGCATCAGGATATTTCCTGGGTGCCTCTGTCTACCAAGAAAAGACTTGCTTAGTGGAAGACAAACATTAAACAAATGCTTACCTATAACTGGTTATCTGCAGGACTAAAGAGGGACAGGGGGTTGGTATTATGACAACTGACTGTGTGCTGCTACAAAGTAAAGAATAACTCCAAGATGTTCACTTGGTAAGCTGAAGCAGGTCAGCCCACGTTCCTAAGAGGTGAAGCCCAAAAGACTAGGTGGAAACAACTCCTCCAAGCCGAGAAGACGTCTCAAAGTGACTGACAGACAAATGTTTAGAAAGAAATGAATGGTTGCAGATAGGTATAGGAATGTTTACAAAGGATTAGAACTATGCTGCTGCTGCTAAGTCACTTCAATCGTTTCCGACTCTGTGCAACCCCACAGACGGCAGCCCACCAGGCTGCTGTGTCCCTGAGATTCTCCAGGCAAGAATACTGGAGTGGGTTGCCATTTCCTTCTCCAACGCATGCATGCATGCTAAGTCACTTCAATCATGTCTGACTCTATGTGACCCAATGGACAGCAGTCCACCAGGCTCCTCTGTCCACAGGATTCTCCAGGCAAGAGTACTGGAGTAGGTTGCCAGCAAGGAGATCAAACCAGTCAATCCTAAAGGAAAACAGTCCTGAACATTCATTGGAAGGTCTGATGCTGAAGCTCCAATACTTTGGCCACCTGATGCGAAGAACTGACACATTGGAAAAGACCCTGATGCTGGGAAAGATTGAAGGCAGGAGGAGAAAGGGATGACAGAGGATGAAATGGTTGGATGGCATCACCGACTCAATGGACATGGGTTTGAGCAAGCTCCAGGAGCTGGTGATGGACAGGAAAGCCTGGCGTGCTGCAGTCCGTGGGGTCGCAAAGAGTCGGACATTACTGAGTGACTGAACTGAACTGAGAACTGCTACTGCTAAGTTGCTTCAGTCGTATCCGACTCTGTGCGACCCCATAGATGGCACCCCACCAGGCTCCCCCGTCCCTGGGATTCTCCAGGCAATAACACTGGAGTGGGTTGCCATTTCCTTCTCCAGTGCATGAAAGTGAAAAGTGAAAGTGAAGTCGCTCAGTCGTGTCCGACTCTTTGAGACCCCATGGACTGCAGCCTACCAGGCTCCTCTGCCCATGGGATTTTCCAGGCAAGAGTACTGGAGTGGGGTGCCATTGCCTTCTCCAGAACTGAGAACTATGCATGTGTAAATCCTTTGGAGGGAAAAAAAAAAAAAAAAAACAAGTGGCAGCCTGTTTCTGAACACCTCTCTCTGTATTCTAACCTCAGGCCTATCCCCTTAATGCAATCAGTTCTCAGGGGCCTGGCCTCTCTAAATGGTAATCTGGCTGTTATGCTGCCACTAAATTATCTTTTCTGTTTCAATCACCTCGCTCCACAATTTGATCTTATGAGACATTCAAGGAGGGAGGCATGCACTGGCTTCTTCTTTCCACATTAAATGATTGTTTCCATTACTTCACAGTTTGAAAATACCTTGGGATTTCACTGTGTTTAGGTTAAGTGCGTTTTTATAAATGGTAGCTTATTTCTTGTCATACTCTTACACTAGAATTTATTTCAGCCACTGTATCCTGATTCAGATTTAGGTGGCATGGTTTCCTTTCAATTCTAATGCAGAAGTTCTAACAGCCAATTTCATCTTTCATAGAGTGTCATGCCATTTTTATCCTCAAAGTATTCAATCTTTTAAATATATAAAGGAAAACACTGAATTAACTTTTTTTTGAAAGAGCTCATATAAAAATTTAACCTTCTTATTATACATTTAAAAAGTCAAGTCCAAGGGTTTTGTTTTAATTAAAAGAGGATATCTTGTGATTCAAAATTCAAAAGGTTAACCTATGGATGGAAAATATATTTTTGAAGAACTAAACCTTAAAATACTTTAATTAACTTGAATAGTTTAAAATAATTTAGCAGGGTTCTTTACTTCACACTAAATAATTCATTTAACATTATCCCATGAAGTGTCAGAACAATTTGCAACTCCATTTCACCACTGAACAATGTACCAAATTAAACACCACTGACCTCAACATGCCTTCAGAGTCAAAATAAGGTTTAAAACTAGGCTTGTACAAAATAGTACAATGTGAAAAATATCTGGTTTGCACAGCTGAACAGCAAACTACACACAGAGGTCTGGGGCTGGACTGGGGGAAAGCTGAAAGTTTTATTGTCCCAATCATGTAAGAAATCGGTCTGGGATTTGCCTGGTGGTCCAGTGGTTATGAATCAGCCTGCCAATGAAGAGGACATGGGTTTGATCCCTGGTCCAGAAAGATCCCACGTGCTGCAAGGCCACTAAGCCCATGCTCCACAACCAAAGCAGTCACTTCAGTGGGAAGCCTGCACGCTGCAATGAGGAGTAGTGCCCACTCGCCACAACCGGGCAAAGCCTGAGCGCACAGCAGCGAGGACCCAGCGCAGCCAAAAATATATAAATCTTTTTTTTTTTTAAACAGAGTCTTAACTTTTTCAGAAAATTTAAAAACATGGTGTTATTTTCAAGAAAAAATAATAGAAAAATATCACTATATGATCATTTGGACACAGATAGACCCTACTTTTACAAACCACTAAAAAACAAAAGTGTGGTGCTAATTACTACCACCATTTCCGGACAGTTTAGAATATATGTCCACAGTCTTAGAAGACTAGGATTCACTGAATTACCAGTCTTTCTAGAATATTATATAAAGGGTGAGTTTCTTACTTTCCAATCAAAGGAAAAGCTCAAGGGTTAAATAACCTAAGACTGAAAACACTAATAAAACAACCATAACAACAGACATCTAGAAAGTATTTTACTATGTTGTAGAAACTGTGTTAAAGCTCTGCATACATCTTCTCAATCTTAAAAGCACAACAATGGGAGCTCACATCTTTTCTTTTTTTTAACCCAAAGCCTCAAGTAGTTAATCTATACACTCCCTAAAAGGCCATATAACTGAATAACACCTCTATTTAAAAGTTCATTGAGTTTAGTTAAAAACAAGTAATTCTCTTGTAATAACTATAACTGGTATATAACCTTTAAACATTATGAATCACTTTGTTGTATATCTGAAACTTATATAATATTGTATAACAACTAATCTCAAAAAAAGCAATTTTCCTTTATTGGGGAAATTGAAGGTACCCACCTGCTTTCAATTAGCCCAATTCTACACAGACACGTACAAAAGAGCACATTCTTTTTTTTTTTTAATTTGGTCATACCAAGTAGCATGTAGTATCACAGTTCCCTGACCAGGGATCGAATCCACACACCCTGCATGGGAAGAATGGAGTCTTAACTGCTGGATTGCCAGAGAAGTCCAATACATTCTTCTTTACAACACTGAAAAAAGATTCCTATTTCATCAATGTCACTGCTGCTGCTACTGCTAAGTCGCTTCAGTCGTGTCCGACTCTGTGCGACCCCTGAGACGGCAGCCCATCAGGCTCCCCTGTCCCTGGGATTCTCCAGGCAAGAATACTGGAGTGGGTTGCCATTTCCTTCTTCAGTGCGTGAAAGTGAAAAGTGAAAGGGAAGTCGCTCAGTCGTGTCTGACTCCTAGCAACCCCATGGACTGCAGCCTACCAGGCTCCTCCGTCCATGGGATTTTCCAGGCAAGAGTACTGGAGTGGGGTGCCATTGCCTTCTGCAATGTCACTAGCCACTGGCTATAATTATGGTTCATAATCCACCTTATTAAAGAGCTTCATTATGGTGTATTACAATTTACACACTGTAATGGGAATTCAATCCTCAAATAAAAATGTAGTATAAACACCCTCCAAATATTTCAAATGTCAAAATCTAAAACAATGAAAAAAAGCCAAATTTCTATTGCTCTAAGCTGTTGGCAGACTGGGGAAGACAAGTCTACATATTTTATTCAATTAAACCTTCATTGATCTCACTTAGTGCATCCTATATAAAAGTAACTCAACGAATATTGGTTAAGCAAGTGAACAAATGACACCTTTATTGGACAATTATATCACAGGAGAAAAGGCTGAATCCTGTATTAACAAATTCCACAATAACGCCTCGTTATGGAGAAGGCAATGGCACCCCACTCCAGTACTTTTGCCTGGAAAATCCCATGGGTGGAGAAGCCTGGTAGGCTGCAGTCCATGGGGTCGCTAGAGTCGGACATGACTGAGCGACTTCACTTTCACTTTTCACTTTCATGCATTGGAGAAGGAAATGGCAACCCACTCCAGCGTTCTTGCCTGGAGAATCCCAGGGACGGGGAAGCCTGGTGGGCTGCCATCTCTGGGGTCGCACAGAGTCGGACACGACTGAAGCGACTTAGCAGCAGCAGCAGTATATACACATAGACTATTCTCCTGCCTAAGCAAAAATCCCTAAGTAATACTGCCTAGCTAATCTGGTTGTCAAGTATAGAATTAAGCAACTCCAAAATCACTGAACAAGTGTTTCCATCAGCAACTGCCAATGTGTAGGAGTCATTTTATGATGTAAATATCATTACTTTTGCATTCATCTATCCTTTGTGCTCCAGCTACATTTGACTGCAATTTATGCTATTCTTAAAATGACAGGTTTCACAAAAGAAGGTAAATTATCTTACGATGATTTCATTTTTGAAAAGGAGGGAGTAAAGCAGTGAAGGAGGTAAACAGTGCTTCCCAAGGGGGAGCAGGAGGCTGACATTTGCAGGGTAAGCGAGAGAAAAGTGTCCCTGCAAGGAGAAGCAGGAACAGCCAGAGTGCTGGGACTGCCTGTGAACAAGAGGACACCTTCTGGGCCCCAAGTCAGAAAACAAGATGCAACATTCAGAAGAAGGCCCAGCTCAGGAGCAGGCAGGCAGAAGGCTAGGGGGAAGGCAAGGTGAGGGAATAACCAGGGGATCTACTAATACCAAAAGGTTCTGATGATGCCTAGTTTTAAGACAGTACATTTACAGGAAGCTTCCACAGGACAGAGTTTCTCAGAGGAACAGTAATAGTATTAACAGTATTGGGTTGGCCAAAAAGTTCGTTTGGGTTTTTCCATACAACTTTAAGGAAAAGCCCAAATGGACTTTTTGGCCAACCCAATACATATTTGTCTGTTAGAATGTGGATTTGAAAAAATTTCAGCACTTGCAACTGTCAAGTAATCAAACATATCCTTACCTGGAAGGACTACTAGAAGGATTACACAGAGTAAACATTAAAATTAAGTAATTTAAGTGTCTTACAAATACCTGTTAATTATTTTAAGCTTCATGAAAATAGGGACCTTGTTCATATTCCCAGGGCCTAGAAATTAGGCATGCAATATAAATGTGTTAAATAAGCAAGTGAGGGAAAAAAAAGATGAGAAGAAGACAAGTTTTAGGCTGCAATTAATCAATAATGGTAATCTGGACGTCATATCATAAGATTTACAGTAATATAGAGAAGGAAACGGCAACCCACCGACTGCAGTATTCTTGCCTGGAGAATCCCCATGGACAAAGGAGCCTGGTGGGCTACAGTCCATGGGGTTCCAAACAGTTGGACACGACTGAGCAACTTAAGCACAGCACAGCACATGCTAACACCCAGATCTGCCATTTAAGAGAAGAGACTGTAAAATACATAAGGCTTAATTTTCACTCTGTAGGAAAAACCCAACAAAGGGAAAAAACTCCATTATCTACTTGCACTATCCAATAGAGTAGCCACTGCTGCTGCTGCTGCTGCTAAGTCACTTCAGTCGTGTCCGACTCTGTGCGACCCCAGAGCCGGCAGCCCACCAGGCTCCCCATCCCAGGGATTCTCCAGGCAAGAACACTGGAGTGGGTTGCCATTTCCTTCTCCAATGCATGAAAGTGAAAAGTGAAAGTGAAGTCGCTCAGTCATGTCTGACTCTTAGCGACCCCATGGACTGCAGCCTACAGGCTCCTCCGCCCATGGGATTTTCCAGGCAAGAGTACTGGAGTGGGGTGCCATTGCCTTCTCCAGAGTAGCCACTAGCAATATGCAACTATTTAAACTGAAACTTCATTTCCTCAGACATGTCAGCCATGTTAAGTGTTCAACAGCCACATGTGGATACCACAAGACAATAGAGACATAGAATATTTCTTTCACTGGTGAGGGAATAAAAATTCACAATGGGCTTTGCTTGCTCCTACATTCGTTAGAAACAAGTCACCCACAAGTTTTTGGGTATGTGTTGGGTAAGGTAAAGTAAATGACAGCATAATGAAGACACTTTATAAGTGTCTTGGTTTTGTTTTTTTAATTACTGCCTACTTTTTGTTTTACAGACAAACACTGTAAGACTGTCAATCCCTTGTCAAATTGTCACTTCTCCAGGAAGAGCATACATCACCAACATTCCAGAGAGTATCCTCCATTAGCTAAAAGACACAGAATCTCCACTCAATAGTCCAAAATATAAGTATCTCACCCAATGGCCAAAATATTTTTACTATCTTATATAATTTCCTTTACTCTCATAGTCTTTCCTTAAGTAATCTACTTACTATCTTAAACTTGAAGGCATGTTCAGTAGCTACCTTCAGCCTGTTTGTGTTAGTCACTGTTATGTCTGACTCTTTGTGACTCCGTGGACTGTAGCCTGCCAGACTCCTCTGTCCATGGGATTCTCCAGACAAGAATACTGGAGTGGGTAGCCATTCCCTTCTGCAGGGGATCTTTCCTGATCGAACCCAAGTCTCTTACGTCTCCTGCGCTGCAGGCAGATTCTTTATCATCTGAGCCACTAGGGAAGCCCACCTTCAGCCTATGCAGTGGCATTACTTCCCCGTCTCCAGCACTCTGGTCACGCCCAAGTCCCATACAGATGCCCAAGCTGGAGGAAGGGGGGCAGAAGACAGCACACGCAACCAGTTCTTGTGACTCTGGGAATCAAAAGGATACCTAAGATTCATTACACTGCCTGGAGCTTTTGTTCAAATAATTATGAAATTTGGTCTGTGGCTCAGATCATGAACTCCTTATTGCCAAATTCAGACTTTAATTGAAGAAAGTAGAGAAAACTAGTAGACCATTCAGGTATGATCTAAGTCAAATCCCTTACGATTATACAGTGGAAGTGAGAAATAGATTCAAGGGATTAGATCTGATAGACAGTGCCTGAAGAACTATGAACTTTGGTCACCTGCAACTTACTCACTGCAATGTGTTTTTTCTTTAGACCATGTCAAGCATGATTTCTTATACCATCTCCTGAAAGCAAACTGTTTTTCACCTTGGAAAGACTGTATTTCAATGTAAGTGTGTGTGTGATGGGGGAAGAACAAGGGCAGGCAAAGCGGAAGGGGGTGGGGGCAGAAGGAAGCAACAGCGTTTGAGGTAAAAAACCCTTTACTGCTTCTGCTTTTCCTGTTAATCAAATAGTTAATATTTTAGTACAGGCACAAAGTAGAAACTTAAGAGGAAAAATAGTTTAGCAAGTTAGGGATCATTTGTTAGTTCTCAAGACATGTCCAAGTAGCTACTCCTGAAACTTACCCTAAACTCCAATGGATGATGAATGACAAAAATATTTGTTTCATTTCATTTTTAAGAACTTTTATTTCTCTTCTCCATACTCCAAGAAAAGTAAAAAGCCTAAATATTTTGCTATGATTCCCGGAGTGGTGGGTAAAAAGGACGAGGAACTGTATTTATAACTCAATACAGCCGGCCTTCTGTAGCTGAGGATGCAAATCGCGTGGATAGTAAGGTCCAACTGTATTAATACCACTTTATTTAAGGGACAGGCACATCTGTGAATTTCATTTTGTATAAGGGACATGCACATCTGGAATTCTGTTGTCTGCAGGGGGTCCTAGAACCAACGTCCCATGGATGCCCAGGGATGACTGTATTCAAAAAAGCAACAAAGAAATACCTTTTTAATTCAGATTCATCCTGAATAATTTCCCATTAAAAATAAAAATCAAAGATGAAAGCAAACCTATGGCACCCAGAATGGCTCTGAACAATGCTTAGTTTAGAGAATGTACCAGACACCATGACACGGCAGGATCTAAAACCAGATTCTGCTTTTAAGGTCTAGTTCTACTACTAAGTGCTACCGTGGTCAAGTTAGCCAGTCTCTTCAACACCTTGGCACTCTCATGAGAAAAAAAGATAATTATAGCAACAGAAGTATTCGAGATAATCTTTAAACACTTAAACGTGGCTTGTCCCAAAGTACAATTCAATACATTCTATTATTATTTTCCTTACTGTAATCATTCAAATAGTCACACTAAACAGAAATGTACGGAAGTTATGTGAATAAGCACAACTTTTAATAATAATCTGCTTCACCAATTAGATTTTAAAACTAAGATTTATGGAAACTAAGTTCATCCTTTATCCTGATAGGGGTATCTGGCTACATCAGATAAAAAGCACTTTCTTTCATTGTCTTTGATGTCTTCAAGGATAAGAACATTTCTTTCTAAATGTCATTCAGCTGCAGGTAAAACATGTAATGTTCATAAAAGTGCTAATTAGAACAAATTAAAATTAAACAGCATCAAAAGACATATTAAAAATATGGGAGCTTACAGTTTTGGCTAACTGTTTATATATAAGAATTTTTTTTAATTTACTGAATTTTAGATGCAGTCAAAGTATTTTTGGAGTTAATCCTTAGGGTACTCAAATCAGTCTCTCATAGATGACTGTCAACCAGCAGTGACCAGAACATGAGTCTGAGTTTAACAAAAGTAGAAAAATGCACTTGAGCAGAACATCTTAAGTTACACAGATAACACATAACCATTTAAAACTAAATAGTTTTGAAAAATCTTTTCCCGTCTTCCTCATATAAAACATGATTACAGAAGGTTATATATTTTTCCTCCCAGGAGATGGGGAGACCAACTGTAGAGTGGATACAACTGAACGAAGTAACTGTTCCCCTCCTTCCCTTTATCTATTTCTCTTGGCCCTCTTTTACACTGCCTGGACATTTTTAGTTGGTTTTCTCTAGATTTTTTTCCATACAGCTTTAGATTATTTCACACGTATTGTTTCACTTCATTGGCCAAAGAGGCTAATGCTTTCAGGGGACATTAAACAATAACTCTTGGGCCCCTTTCTGCCCATAATGTCTAATGATTGGCTTAGATTTTTATGTCCTTTAACTGCTTGGCCCAACACTTATGCACACTGACCCTCATAGACTTTTGTGTGAGGTGGATCCACGTAGATACCGTGTAGAGGTCTTGACACCATCACTTCACTCATGCCACTCAGATGCTGCCATCCACCTCTTCTCCCAGACCACTCTCCTCTACAGAGGGCAGGTGTTGCCTCAGTACTGATTCGAGGAACTCCTGCCTGAGCTTCCCCCACAGCTCAGGAACTGACTGCTGCCTCCTGCTTCCTGGTGGAGCCCCCATGAACAACAAGGGCTCATAGAACCCCACAGGGATGTGTGACCGAGACGACGGGAGGAGGGAACTGCGGGCTAAGCAGTCACTGTGGCAGCTCAGAGTGGGGTCCTGGGCACCGCCAAGCCCTTGAATATTCTCGAATCATATCATATACATCTTGATTAAAAACACCTTAATAGTCAAGTATTTAAGAAACAGAATACAAAAGCCTTTTCTTCTCATTACGAACTGAAATATATTCATTAATTTAAAGTAAACACCTTAATAATCAAGTATTTAAGAAACGGAATGCAAAAGCCTTTTCTTTTCATTAAGAATTGAAATGTATTCATTAATTTAAAGTTGAATTTGCTTTTGAGAGCTTAAAGGCTCACACAGGTTCTACTTTTGTGGATAGAATGCTTTAAAAAGTAGAAGAGAAACTGCTAGAGATGACCGTTCATATAATAAAACTAACTCAGTTTCCTAACAGAAACACTAATGCTCATGTTACCATATTGATCAAGTGCTGAGAGTAATCATTACCCTAAGATTCCCTATTTTCACAGTTTTGGCAGTTCATGTTGCCAGCCCTATCAAGAGACATTCAGCCCCCACTTCTGTAAGCTCCTAAGACTTCTTATCTGCTGACTGATAAATAGGCTTCCAGCTAGGTTATCATTTGGTGAGGAACTGTGAACACTGACATGAAGTTACCTAGCAAATTTTCTTTTATAGAGCTTATGGACAGATGTATTAAGAACTGAATATATCATTTTATAAATTTAAGAAAATAATTTTTCTTGCTATTAGTAGAGAAAAGAAGGCATTATAGAAATGTTTCAGTCCTGGTTTTTCTAAATACATAAAACATTATCTGGTTCAAATCAAGTCTAGGTTTTTTATAGCTGGTCTTAGTACAAAGACAAAAAGCTAAGCATATAGGAAAACCATTTCTAAAACAAGCTGTGGGCAGGAACAGCCCTGATGCTTTATGGATTCAGACTCTGTGTGCCGTTTTACTTGCACTGCTAGTGCTATTTAAGAGACGCTTTTACCTTTCAGTCACTTACTTTATACTCTTTAACTCCTATAAAACATTAGGGATATCAGGCTCCTCAGGAGCTTCATGTAGCTCCTATTAGTCAGAGAATGACTACTTTTATGGGCCCCAAACAAATGTATAAAAATATTTTCTGCATCATCAACATGCATGGATGATAGAAGTTATTACAGAGGCTATTTATGTGGACAAAATCCATTTTATTTTGTTAAACTGTTTATATGATGATCCGAGTCATTAACTTTTGTAAATGTTGCTTTGATAGACATTCTGAATGAGGCAGAATAGCAGTTACGGAAACAAACTCTTGCTTTATTTCTCCCTTTGTGGTAACAGTTTTATACCAAGCTCTTTCCCCCGGATCCCTCCAGTGTTGCTAGCTGAAGGTGAGGCTGAAGTCTGGGTCCGTGGAACGTCCACAGGGAACATGCTCAGACGGCAACCTTGGTGTGCATCTGTGCTCAGTCACATCTGACTCTGCGACCCCACGGACTGTAGCCTGCCAGGCTACTCTGTCCATGGAATTTTCCAGGCAAGAGACTGGAGTGGGCTGCCACTTTCTTCTCCAGGGGATCTTCTGACTCAGGGATTGAATCCACATCTCCCATCTGCACTGGCAGGTGGATTCTTTACCATGGAGCCACCAGGGAAGCCCTTAGGTCCCTCCAGTGCTGCTAGCTAAAGGTGAGGGTGAAGTCAGTGTCCATGGAAAAATCCAAGGTAACACTCTCAGACAGCAACTTTGGTCTCCTAGTGCAATTCATTCAGTAATTGAGTTGGGCAGGAAAAAGTGAAAAAAAAAAAAAAGTATGTATGTATATGTACATATATATATTTGAATGAACACATTCTAAAATATGCTGGTGCTTCTTCAGGTTCAATATTCAGAGCCAAGAAAGAAATTAGTCAGAATTTGTTGAGTTTGCTGCATATATACAGATCAAGATGATAACTAAAGGGAAGGGGGCATCTGTGGGTTTCATTCATTCATATATGAGGTAGGGGTTAAAGTATGGAGTGTGTTTGATAAAAGCAATTGAGGTGTGAAATGAACTTGGTGGTTTTAAGTGAGCTTTTACATATTCTACAACAGATGGTACAGCAATAATTTTTTATCATTTAAGATGAGATCAGATTCTTGAAACCATGAATTCTATCACAACAGGCTACACTGTCTTGTCCAAATAATGTGTATTAGAGAATGTGTATTTTCTGCAAGGTGCATGTTTTCACTATGTGAAATCTGAAGAAAACCCATTTTAAAAATGAAAACAGATTTATGTAACTGTTAGCTTCAGTAGTGACGGAAGGAACTTAGAGTGGGTGTTTAGGAGGGGAAATAAATGAGGTAATGCAGTTCAAAGAGGCTGACCTAACAGAAATCTGACAATAAAAGACTGGAAAAAGTACTGTGATAAGTACTTTCCCATTTTCATATTTATTATACTGCAACTTGAATACTTATAACCAGAATTATTTAAGATGTTTAAAGCTAAGCATCCAAGTCATCAAGCAGCCCCAATTGCTAACCTCGGCTCTCTTTCTTTTACTCCTAAAATTATTTAGGTCAGGGATTAAGTAAGCTGCTTATGATGATAGACGCAGCATTTCTCTAGCCAGTCCCTGTGATATATACTGCAAGTATGAATCATTTTTCCAAATTAAAGTGTCTATGATCCTATGACTATGTGATGGGTGCCAAGAGAATACAACAGTGGAATCAAACAACTTCTATTCAGCAAATTTTAAAATATCGTTCTGCAAATTTCCAGTTGCTTCTGAGGAAAAATCAGAAATATTAGCTGCATATCATGTCAAGCTGTAAGAAGCTACCCAGGCATACACAAACCAAGATACTGTTGCCATGGAGACTAAGCAACTCAAGCAAATGGCTACTTCATTAGAGACTCCATGAAACTATAAATGCTGGAATAATAGATGAGGGATATCTGGCAGGATGTGGCCATCAGTGTGGGCTGGGATTCAGAGAGAATTTCTGAAAATATAAGGTAACTTTTAACACGCTGTTTTGGCAACCTTTGAAAAATTAAAAAGTGAGATTAACTAGAACCAAATGAAAGCTGGGGGGAAATGAGAAGAGTGGTCAGGTTCAAGAATATCTGTTTAGGACCAGCTGTGGTG
Organism: Bos indicus x Bos taurus; assembly: GCF_003369695.1. Taxonomy (NCBI): domain Eukaryota; kingdom Metazoa; phylum Chordata; class Mammalia; order Artiodactyla; family Bovidae; genus Bos; species Bos indicus x Bos taurus. The sequence continues at coordinate 15,190,116 of NC_040087.1, read as the reverse complement.
ACCCTGACATTGATCTGAAAAAGTGAGAGTCATTTAGACTATCATATAGGATGCCAAAGGGAGAAAGGAGTCCCTACTGAATCACTGCTTCAGACTTTCCACTGTGAACGGGGTTCGAGGCCATATGGTCTCACTCTCTCTCCATCAAGAAAATGAATAGAAAGGAGGGAAAGAATATTTCTGCCTATGTTTCAACTTTGAAGAATTTAAACTTTACATCCAAGAATGAAAATAAAAGCTGGATATGAACTTCTGTAACACAGCGACAAAAGATTAATGCTAAAATTAGATTTATCTCAAAGAATTTAAATCATGTAGCATTTCACATATTCTTACTCTAATCTTCTAAAAACAAAGGCTACATACTAAAAAACCCCAATGTTTCTGTCTTTTCCTCATGAATTTACATTGCCTCTAAGAACTTTTAACTGACACTATATAGGAGCTAAATATAAAGATGTGCTTCTATTTTTTATGTTAGTGATATGTTATATAAATTTATCATATTGTTTATTACAAAAATGATGTTAGTTATATCCTGACTTTTTTTTAATTAATTTTTTTTATTGAAGTATATTTGATGTACAATATAAGTTACAGGTATACAATATACGGATTCACAATTTTTAAAGGTTACACACTTACAGTTATTACAATATATTGGCTATATCCCCCTGTCATACAACATACCCCTGGAGCTTATTTTATACTTAATAGTTTGTATCTCTTACTCTCCTGTCTCTACATTGCCCCTTCTCCTTCCCCGTGAGTAACCCCTAGTCTGTTCTCTATATCTGCTTCTTTTTTTGTTATATTCACTAGTTTGTTATACTTCTTAGATTCCATATAAGTGATATCAAAAAGCATTTGTCTTTCTCTGCCTTATTTCACTTAGTATAATACCCTCCAAGTGCTTCCAGGCTGCTGCAAATGACAGATTTTCCTTCTTTTTTATGGCTGACTTCTAGTAAATTCGAGGTAATGCTATGCTTGTGTTTGTCCTTGTTTTGATTGGTATAAACAGCCAAGTGTAAAAGCCACACTTACAGGACACCTCGATTTATCTTCCCGGATTTCGACCAGGACTTTCTAATCCTGTCCTCTTTAGCCCAGTGACTTGTGCATATTACTCCACAGAAGACAGCTGCCCTTCCTTCCCATTTGAATGGCTTTTTCATCAGCATTGCTAAAGACACACAAATGAGACTGGAAATCACATTGTTATGCCAAATCAAAGCTATCGGGAGTCAGCTGTTAAACATGGGGATACAGCAAACGAATCACTGTAAAATCAAGGTTTATTCTGGTTGCAATACGGAGAATGAAGCAGGGTAAGGAGAGACTGGTATCAGGGAGAACAAAGATGAGATGAACAGAAGCTGTGCAGTACCAGTGAGTGGAGAGGCAGAGCAGCATGTGAGTACAGTAAGTGAACATGTGACACTGAATTCTAGAGGGTTCTGCAGACCTAACATAAGCGAGGCCCGGTGTCAGGTACTGGAGGAGAAACCAACCTGAAAAAGCTACCAGCTGTTGGAAGAGTAGGCAAGACCATGCGTGTGTGCTAAGTTGCTTAATCGTGTCTGACTCTTTGCGACCCCATGGACTGTGGCCCACCAGGCTCTCCATGGGATTCTCCAGGCAAGAATACTGGAGTGAGTTGCCAGGCCCTTCTCCAGGGATGGAACTCTCATGGCTCTTTCGTCTCCTGGCAGGCAGGTTCTTTACCAATAGTGCCACCTGGCAAGACAGACTGCTCCTGAAACAAAAGAGCCTCTAGAACGTCTGAGGATCCTGTGGCATTTGCCACCTTGTTTTCTATACTCACTCCTTTTCTGCTTGGCAAACTCCTTCCTGGGCCACTGCCTCCCCAGCAAAGCCAGCCCTTACTCAGAAGTGGCTCTCTGCCTCCCCTGTTCTTTACTGATGGCTCACAGTTCTCCCTGGAGCCTGGTGGTTCTCCCTGCAAGGCGAGTGCTGTAAGCACTGTACTAAAGGAAAAGCAATCTAATGTTACTCAATTACATTCCATCTAATACATTCAGAGTGTCTATTACCTGTCAGGAACCATGGTAACTACTGAACTGCACTCCTTGAAAGTTCATTAGCAAAAACTATAATAGAAATTGTCAATGAAAGCAAATGAAGGCAAGATTATCAGTAAGAAACCTGGCTCAAGCAAAGGTTTTGTGATACTGTTTTTAAAACAATTTTTATTGAGGTGTAACTGACATACTATAGACTGCAGGTACTTGAAACGTACAATTTGATGTGTTTTCACATATGCACATACTTGTGAAACCATGTGATACCTGTTTCAGAAAAATCACCCAGCCTTACAACCTAGGTTCCTCCATGCTGAATTCTTTTTTCCCCCTGGAGGAATCAATAAATTCAAACTGAATCATTTTTTTTTAAAGTTATTGTCTATTTCTGATCAATACATTAAGAATTTAAGAACACAGAAATTTATTATTTTATATAAAGCTGCTGCTGCTAAGTCGCTTCAGTCGTGTCCGACTCTGTGCAACCCCACAGATGGCAGCCCACCAGGCTCCCCTGTCCCTGGGATTCTCCAGGCAAGAACACTGGAGTGGGTTGCCATTTCCTTCTCCAATGCATGAAGTGAAAAGTTAAAGTGAAGTGGCTCAGTCGCGTCCGACTCTTCGGGACCCCTTGGACTGCAGCCTACCAGGCTCCTCTGTCCATGGGGTTTTCCAGGCAGGAGTACTGGAGTGGGGTGCCATAGCCTTCTCTGTATGTAAAGCTAACGAAATATTTTTTAAATGTCAGCATACATTTGCAGGCAATATAACAATGTACTTTAAAGAAACAGAAACAACTGAACAATGACAGACTAGAAGGAGTACAAATGTACAAAAGAAGCTTTCTTATATTCCAGCCACATATTTTTTAAGGGAAAAGAAGTTACAATAGCAACAAAAATATAAACACACAGGGCAACCCTTACCAAAAATGTTCAGCTCTATATAAAGAAAATTACACATTGTTACTGAAAGTATAAAGAAGGCCTGAATAAATGGAGAGAACTACTGAGTTTCTGAGTGGGAAGATTAAATATGCTAAGAAGCTAATTTTTCCCAAATAATTTTATAGATTTAAAATAAAAATTTATTGGAATTTTTTTAATTTGGAAAAAAATTGTTTTAAAATTGACATGGAAGACAGAACAGGTAAGAATTAAGAAAAATATTTTCAGGGACATAGTAATAATTAAACTTAAAAGCTTTTGCACAGAAAAGGGAACTATAAGTAAAACAAAAAGACAACCTACAGACTGGGAGAATATATTTGCAGATGATGTGATCAACAAGGGATTATTTCCAATGTATGCAAACAGCTCATACAACCTAATTTAAAAAAAACCAAACAACTCAGTCAAAAAACGGACAGAACACCTGAACAGATATTTCTCCAAAGAAGAAATACAGACGGCCAATGGGCACATGAGAATATGCTCAACATTGCTAATTATTAGAGAAACGCAAATCAAAACTACCAAGAAGTATCACTTCACACCAGTCAAAGTGGTCATCATTAAACAGTCTACAAATAATAAATGCTGGAGAGAGTGTAGAAAAAAGGGAATCCTCCTACACTGTTGGTGGGAATATAAATTGGTGCAGCCACTATAGAGAACTGTATGGAGGATCTTTAAAAAACTAAAAATAGAGTTGCCATATCATCCTGCAATCCCAGTCCTGGGCATACATTCTGAGAAAACTCTTAATTCAAAAGATACATGCACTCCAATGTTCACTGCAGCACCATTTGTAATAACTGAGACATAGGTTAAGAAGCAACCTAACTGTCCATCAAGAGATGAATGGATCAGGCAGATGTGGCATATATACACAGTGAAATATTACTCAGCCATAAAAAATGGAATAATGCCACTTGCAGCCACATGGATGGATCTAGAATTTATCACACTAAGTAAGCCAGACAGAGAAAGACATACATCATATGGTACTACCTATCTGTGGAATCTAAAAACATGATACAAATGAACTTATTTACAAAACAGGAAGAGACACACAGACAAAAAACAAACTTATGGTTACCAAAGGGGAAAGGGGGTGGGTGGAGGGAGGGATAAATTATGAGGATGAGAGTAACATATCAAACTACCAAATATAAAACAGAAAAACAACAAAAACCTAAGGTATAGAACAGGGAACTGTATTCAACGTTTTGTAATAATAACCTATAAGGGAAAAGAATCTTACCATGTGTAAGTGTGTATATATACACACACATAAAATCTGAAACATCATGCTATACACCTGAAACATGATACTATAAATCAATTATAGTATAGATATATAAAAACGTGTGTATGTGTGTATATATATGATATATAACATATATCATATGTATGTATATGTATGTAATCTGAATCACTGTGTTGTACACCTGAAACATGACATTGTAAATCAACTATATATATATATATAAAACGTGTGTGTGTGTATGTATGTAATCTGAATCACCATGCTGTATACCTGAAACATGATACTGTAAACCAACTATACTATATATAACATGTGTATGTGTGTATATATATTATATACATAAAATCTGAATCACCATGCTGTATACCTGAAACATGATACTGTAAATCAACTATACTATATATAACATGTGTGTATGTGTGTATATATATTATATACATAAAATCTGAATCACCATGCTGTATACCTGAAACACGATATTGTACATCAACTATGCTATGCTAAGTCACTTCAGTCGTGTCCGACTCTGTGCGACCCCATAGACGGCAGCCCAACAGGCTCCCCTGTCCCTGGGATTCTCCAGGCAAGAACACTGGAGTGGTTTGCCATTTCCTTCTCCAAAAAATCAACTATACTTCAACTTAAAAAAAAAGTCTCTCCTAGACATCCAGATCCTCTCTCTGAAGGCAACTACTGATCCAGTTTCTCACATACACTTCAAGATGCATTCCACTTGATCATGACCTTGATTTCTAAAGAAGCTGTTGGGTAGAAATGCTTTGTCTGTACTCTACCACTCTAATAGCCTATCTTTGGGAGACAGCTTGTCATAGGTCAATGTCATTCTCATGGAAAAGATTAATTGTTGGTGAGGTTTAATAGACAAGAAATCACCCTACTTAGACTTAATCATTGTTTCCAGTAATTTTATCTCAACATAAAGGTACAAAGTAGAAACATAGGCCAGTGATTTAAAAAGTAAGACTCTTGAGATAGATTAGATTACAGATGAAATGCTGATCAGATTAAACACAGAAACATATTGTTTTGACTACATATCATCTGAAGACTGCACACCTCCTTGTGAAGAACTCCTTATCAGCCACACTAGATTTGTCAAAATGTGTTCTCAGGACCACTTACATCAGAATCATCAGGTTGCCTAATAATGATGCGTATTTGTACTCCCAACTCAAGATCTACTGAGACAAGAACTCTGGAGACTGGGCCCTGGAATCAACATTTTTAACAAAGTTCCCAGGTGATCTGTATATACCAGTAAAAAGTTTGAGAGTGACTGGGTACCACATAAGCCTCTTAAACACAGAAACCCTGTTTTCCTTATTCATTTTAGGCCTCCTACCCAGGACAATGCCTGACAAAGTACATATCCCATTATGCATGTTGCAGATTTATTGAAGGTACACTGGCCTTAACTGCAGACTATCTTGTTATGTTGTCAATGCTTGACTGATTTTGAAACTGCAAGCTTCATCCATGATAGAAATCTGATTAAAGAATAGAGAAACAAGCTTTGGAAATCAACAGCTTTTTGAGTTCATTAAATTGTATGACTCGGTCTCATGGCAAAGCACGTGGAAAGATGTCAGTTAATTTAATTAGCAATACTTTATTATATACCTGAGTTTCAGATAGATAGTACAGTGTACAAAAGACCAAGTGATCAAAGGAAGGGTTCCAAAATGAGATATTCTACATGTTTTTCTGTTTTGTGATTAACTAAACAGAATGACATCTGTCCTAACTAGTACCAGCAAAGAAGCAAAAAGAGCATCTCAGCAACCAAAACAGATGTCACAAGGCCAAATATGACAGCTCTGGGCACTTGACTCACAGGTGAGCCCATTAGACCTTCACTCATAGTCGATTTGGTCTTCTTTTACGCACATCATTCATCCTAATAGAATTTTAAAACTGGTTTCCAAGCTCACAGGAAATTAAAAACACTAAATCAGATCGAAGAGAGGGGCTGCAGCTGACAGTAACGCAATCAACACGACAAAATGATAGCTGCTAAGAGGGAAGTGAAGAACTATATAAAATAATCAGAAGAATTCACAAAATACAATACTCTGTGGCCATCCTGAGAAAGGGTAAAGGACCCACTCTTCTTGATGGTATCTGGAGGCAGCTACCACGTAACTCAAAAATAGGCATTCATGAGGGAAAACAAGTTAGAGTAGGCTAAATTATGTTCCCAGTAAACTTTGTGCGTGAGGTATGGATACAGGTATCATGTGTAAAATAATTAGAATCATTCATTAAAACTAAGTAAAATTCTTTTTTAAAGTCACAAACTTTTAAAAAGAATTCAGCGATAGCTATTTGGAAAAGTATTAGAAACAACCCATTCATCTGTGAAGTTCCAGGAAAAAAAAAGATGTGAATGCTAATACTAAGAGGTAATTTTCAAAACCAAATGTCCTAGAAAAAAATAATTTGGTATCTCTTTATTGACATGGTCAGTGGTAGTTAGCCCTATTTTCTATATCTGAAGAACTCTATAGTGTATACCTGTCATTTAGTCACCATTTAGAAGCTACATGGGGATTATTTCTGGAAAAGTCCAGGGTTCTGTATACCACAAATTATTTTCATCTTGAAGAATATTTTACAAAAAAGACTTTAAATTTATATTACAAAAAAACAGTGCTACGGAAACACACTAAAGATAACTCAAGTAGAAGTATAAGCCCCTAGTAATTTAATGAGCTGTGATAAAATGCCATATGGCATTCAATGTAATTATGTAATAAGCGCTGCAAATTCTGTGAACCACAGCATTTGGTCACCACCACACCCACCTCCTCCAAAACTGGTGTGTGTACCAGACAGTACTGGGAAACAACAGATTTGTAAATTAAATATTTCACAATCATGTTAGCTTCATAAAGTGTATGTGTTTGTTCTATACAGTAGCATCGTTTTGGACCACGCAGTTAGGCTTTTTAAGAGCTAGAAGATAGAGTGTAGTTCATAAAGTAGAGTTAGTGCTTTTCTTTTGAAACTACACAAGAATGTTGCGTATCAGAGGACAAGTTTTCTAAAATGAGCAATTCAAGGGCAGGGAAAATGTCTTACCTTTTTGTTCCTGGGTGTCTGGTATATGATAGGTGTTCAATGTCTACACAATAAATGGCTTTACATAAACCTGTGAAGCTTGAGCTGTGAGACCTTTGGTATTACAATGCAAAATACTGATTCTGAGGGGGAACTCTATTCATGCTATACTATTAACTTCACCTTTAACAGCTAACAGCACCTTTAACTTCCTGTCCAAGCTATGGAGCATATAGAATGTGTCATGCTATTTTAAAGGAGAAGAAAAAAAAACAAACTTCAGATTTTAAAATTAACTTCGGAATATCTATAAATTAAACATAAATTAATTCAATTTTATGAGAATTCAACAAATAAAAAAGTATTACAGCTGAAAAAGGAAAAACACTGTTAACCTAAAATTTCCAAAATGTAAGAGGCTAAAGACTATGAAATATTCATTCATGCAACAAATAATTATTGAACATTATCCTGTGGCAAGTGCTATGCTAGGTGACAAGGATATCGTCAATAAGTCATAACTAAGAGTTAATAAAGATAGTGCAGAGTAGCAAGTGCTAAGAATACAATAAAACTGGGTAATGGTGCAGTAAGTAACAGGAGGAGGCTTCACTGCTTCACCTAGGAGTGGTCAGGAAAGACTTATCTGAGGAGGTGACATGCAACCTGGCGTACTGGAAAGGAGGGTGACTCTTTAAGAGCTGGTGAAAGACTCACGCTTAGGCTGAAAGAGCCCTCCAAGAGGACTGCTCTTGCTCTGAGGGACAAGAAAGCGGCCACTGGGGCTGCCTAGGGAATGAGAGAGGAGTACGGTGGAACAAGAGGCTGAAGAAGCTTCAGGATCAGATCACATTGGGTTTGGAAGGCCAGAGCATGGGGGATTCCCGTAAATTCTAAGCAGGGAAATGCTATGACCTGATCTACTCTGATGACTCTGAGAGCCACGTGAGGAATTGTCTATAGGGGGCAGCAGGGAGCCGTTAGTTAGGAGGCATTTGCTATCAGAGGGAAGGCCAGCTTCACTAGCAAGTGCCCTGTGCAGTCACACTTGTCTTGCACTTAAGGGCCTTGCACTTGACAATGCAATGCTGTTACCATTCTGCAATTCTTAATAATTTATGAACAAGGGGCACTGTACTTCATTCTGCAACAGGCCTTGCAAATTAGGTGAAAGTGAAAGTGTTGGTTACTCAGTTGGGTCCAACTCTTTGTGACCCCATGGACTGTAGCCCGCCAGGCTCCTCTGTCCATGGAATTCTCCTTGTAAGAAGACTGGAGTGGGTTGCCATGCCCGCCTCCAGGGGATCTTCCCAGCTGAGGGACTGAATCCAGGTATCCTGCATTGCAGGTACATTCTTTACAGTCTGAGCCACCAGGGAAGCAATCAGGTAGTCAGTCCTAAATACAGGTGAAGAAGGCAGAACAATGAAGCAGCAGTGGTCATACGCAGCAGGTCAGTGAATGGTGTTGGTACAGCTGGTAGACCCTGATAATGGACTGCATGTTCCTGTCAAAAGAGAACTCAAGGACAAGTCCCAGGTGTTTTGCCCGAGTAACTGAGTAGAAATGGTGAAGACTGGGGGAAGACTGTGTTAGGGCTGGGAGGGTGGGTAAAAACCAAGAATCCAATTTCTGGCCTGTGAAGCTGAGATGCTGTTAGATATCCAAGTGGCACTATCAAGGGGAATGCTGTACATGTATGGGTGTGAAGGTCAGGAGACAGGTCTGGGATGGAGATACAAATTCTGGAGTTCCTTTGTTATAACTGTTTAAAGGGGATAGGATCAGTCAGTAAGATAACATAGGAAGGGAAGAGTTAAAGAGAGAAGCAGGAGCTACAAAGACTCCTAGTTTTTCCAGTAGTCGTATGGACGTGAGAGTTGGACCATAAAGAAAGCTAAGTGTCGGAGAATTGATGCTTTTGAATGGTGGTGCTGGAGAAGACTCTTGAGAGTCCCTTGCACTGCAAGGAGATCAAACCAATTCATCCTAAAGGAGATCAGTCCTGAATATTCATTGGAAGGTCTGATGCTGAAGCTGAAGCTGAAGCTCCAATACTTTGGCTACCTGATGCGAAGAACTGACTCACTGGAAAAGACCCTGATGCTGGGAAAGATAGAAGGCAGGAGGAGAAGGGGACGACAGAGGATGAGATGGTTGGATAGCGTCACTGACTCAATGGACATGAGTTTGAGCAAGCTCTGGGAGCTGGTGATGGACAAAGAAGCCTGGTGTGCTGCAGTCCTTGCAGTCTCAAAGAGCTGGACACGACTGAGTGACTGAACTCAACTGAAGGCCAAGTGAGGAGAGTGTGCCAAGGACAAAGCTATGAAGGAGACCTAGGAATCTCCCTCTGGGTGAAATATGCTCTATCAGTGATTCACTGATCACCTGCTTGTTCAGTGTAACACTGAAACACCCTACAGTCAGCCCTCTGTCTAATCTGCCAGGCTGATCTATGTTTCCTAAAACACTCCTATTGATTGATCTCAAACTACACTGTGCTGTTCCACTTAGAATCTCTCCCTCCCTGTCTTCATCTAGGCAAACTCTCTGACTCCTTTCTCTTAAATTCACCAAATCAATACTTTCTGAAACCTGAAATTTACTGCCTGTGTCAACCTCTCTTATTATATACAATCATATAATCTAAATTATTATTTAGTACCCATCTATGATCCACTTCCCAAAATGAATAAGCTCTGGTTGCTGTATGTTACACTGCTTAGTATATACATTGGATGCTCAGTAAATATCTGTTGAGCAAATGAGTAATAAATAATGCTCTGAAGCTATGAAATATGGGGAAGTGACAAGAGTAGATAAATCAGCCTGGCATGCAGCAGCGTGTCTCACTGTGATCAAAGTTCTAGGCAGCCTGTAAGACAATGCCTAAGTCCCATTCCTTCCTTTCTTCATCCCACAAATATTCACTGTGCACCTACTAGGTGCCAGGTACTCTTCCAGTCACTAGAGATACACCAGTGAATAAAGCAGACAAAAAGCTTTGCCCTCATGGAACTACATTTTAGTGGGAATACATATTTTGTTTTGTATAAGCTTACATCTTTCTCCCCTGTTTTTCCCATCTGTCTACTATTGTTTGGTTTGAAAAGTTTCTGTGTGAACATTATTATTACCAATTTCATCTTTTCAGTTTTCCTCAAATACAGAACATATTATAAGAGAAAAGTTTCAGACATTCAGTGGTCTTCAAAGTCTCACACACACATCAGTATACAGTACATGACAACTATAATACCAGGGTATACTAAAGAAAACTAGTAAAAATAGCTCAACTACCAGCTCATCAAAACTACTCAAAGTACTATAAATTTCACATAAATATCACAAAAGTAAAATAACAAACTCCACAGACACAAAATCACTTAATATTCTACCTCTCTCCTTACAGATACACGGGGCTTTAAAATTCAATTAAGTTATGCTAGCAACATTCAGTGTTAAGTTTTAGGCTCTGAAATTAGATCAAAAAATCTAAACTGAAACAATGAAGCCACTTTATATCTTATATATAAATACATAAATGTTACCCTATTGTATAATGAAATAGAATGATGGTACTAACGATACTATTAATAGTTTACACCGAGGGACATCAATGCAATGATCACCCAGAACAAGAGAGGAAAGAAAAAGAACAAGCTCCGTTTCTTCTTCCTACTGATAAGCCAGGCAACGTTTTGAAACAATAAAGGCCAGAAGAGTCAGCCTGCCATTTAACACACTGGAATCAATTAGATCTCGGTTCAAACTCCAGCTTTGTCATTTACAAACTGTGAGCTTGGGCAACCACAACTTCTCTATGACTCAACAGTCTCATTTCTGAAAATGGAAATAAGACTTTAAAAAAAAAGTAACTAAAATAAACATCTAATTAATATGAAGCCATTTAAGAGTGTGTGATCCCTAAAATTGTTTCCCCTAAGCAGTTTTTAAAAAATTTGTAAACAATATCTTTTCTTCCTCTACATATAAATTGAAGATTCTTAAAAAAAAATTCCAAGTTTTTTTTTTTTTTAAATAAAAACAATATATCTCACTGCAATTGCATTACACTCTTCAAGCAAGAGAGAGAATATATAGATGTTCATGAGTCCGGTTTTCTTGTACTTTGATTGACAAACTACTAAGAATATTTAAAGCCAGATCATCCCAAGTTTAGACTAGTTCTTCCTAAGTAAGTTAAAGGCTTGATTATCATTATTCCTACCAATTCAATGAACTAAATGGGAGCCTTGTTCCTAGTAAAGGCACACGTGGTATCTTTCCTTCATTTTCAAAAGGTTCAGGGAATCACAAACCAAGAGTTGAAAATCCAGTGCCTTCAAGGATCAGGCAAGCAACTTAAACTTCAGATCAGCTGGTAGGAAAACAGGACGTGGAGGCCTGCAGCAAACCAGGAAGCAGAGCTCCCTCCCAGCTCCGTCTGTTTAGTGTGCACAGTGGTGCTGCACATTCACACCAGAGACAGCGAAGACTTGTCTAATTACTGTGGCGATTTTCTGGCAGATGGTAGTAATGGCTTATTTAACAAAATACATAAATTACCATGACTTCTGACAGATACAAATGAGGAAGGATCACCTTTAAAATTTTGTACACGGCATCATATGGACTAGGGGTGGCCCCAATTCTGCCTAAGACCATTTGGCTATTTTTGCGGTCAAAATTCAGCAGCAAGTGATAAATTCTCAGAACAGATCTCCAACAATTACAGCCAGGTCAGATCTACCCACTGGAGCCAGGACACAGAGATGGTTATTCTGGAGGTTAAGTTCCCCTGACAAATGAAAAGGACTACTCAATGTGTGTACTGGGCCAACCTAAAAATGGTATAATTTCAATGACTTTACTTCCTCATGAAAAAAAAAGACAAGACTCCCTACTCAAATACCTTAAACAGGTAACCTGATGGCTATTATTTCACATTTAGTAAGAAGAGGTTTAAAATCAAATGCCCAGTTTGACTTACGCCCATTCATTCTTCAAATGTATTCAGAATTGATAGAATAAAAAAGATCAGAACAGGATAAAAAGCAGATGCCTAAAGATAGTATTACTCAGAAGAAAAGAAATGAAGAAAGGAGACGCTGGGATAATAAAGATAAACTTTCCATACTTCACAGTTTTGCCTAAGGTTTAGCCCTGTTGATTTTCAACTGTGAGTGAACAAAGAGAAATTGTGTACTGAGGTATTTTTATCCTGCAAAGCTGTGAAGCTTTGTAGAAACAGCACCACATGCCAATACTGTTTCTCAGGACCTATAATTTGAATCTTAAATACAGCTAAATGCATTTTTAAAAGAGTAGTCATCCTGGAGAGGTTCATTAATCAAGGTAGACTGCAAATTCTTAACTTGAAAACGCTGACTTTTGGTCAATTACTCTACTAGCTTTTTATTGAACATCAAGTTGCTGGAGCAAAGATGAATGAGCTCATAGTCCCTGCCCTCAAGGGCCTCACTATCTGGTAGAGATGTAAACAGAAACAGTAAAAGTAAAATGAGAAGCGAAATGCGATTAGTGGTTTACTAGCAAATGTATAGCATTACAGGAACTTGGTGGAGATGATGCCTTTATCCTGTGTGGGGAGAAATGGCTGGAGAGGTTTACATTTGAGCTGAATCTGAAAGGATGAACAGGAGTGTGGCAAGCAGGAAAGCACGAAAGAGCACTGCAGACAGGGGGACAGGAGAGAACTCAGGGAAGATGGGAAACGACTGGTTTTGCACTAGTGCACACTTGAGCTGGAATGGCAGCAAAGAAGGGGTTAGAAGCCTGAGGAACCAAGAGAGCAGGCAGAAGAGGCGGGGAATTCCAAAGACAAGCGATGTCCAGGGAGAAAGAACAGTACCCAGATGATGAAAAAATATTCCTCTCCTCCTCCAGCCTTAAGGTAAAAACATCTGAGGACTTGAAAAAAGGAAATTATATAAAATCTTTGTTGCTTAATTATGCCAATGGTTTAATTATGTATATGTGTGTGTGTATCCATCAGATCAGATCAGATCAGATCAGTCGCTCAGTCGTGTCCGACTCTTTGCGACCCCATGAATCGCAGCACGCCAGGTGGTCCCCTTCTCCTCCATACATACACATATATACTCCCAGCAACTTTTTACAATCATTTGGAAATCCTATTTCATCAAAATACTAAGCCTTCAGGAGCAGTCTACAGCTCAAGGGCTGTGGGGACACCTGCTATGGCTTTTCAGAGGGAAAAGGACCACGTTTACCATTAATTTCCCTAAGAAGCTTGCTTGCACCAAACAGCATTACCCATGAGGACCTGTGGCGGCCTTTTAAAAAACTCTGGATAAAACACCGTGACTAGCTTTTCGTGGTACTTCTATCCCACTGGTATTTTTGCAAGTTTACTACAGCTATCTATTAATATATTTAAAAATTATTGTATTAACACTTCAGTGAAGACATCCAGCTTCTTTCACATAATCCTTCACTCTTAAGTGCTAATTAAAAAGGTGCACTTCGAGGAGAAAGGATGTGAGAACAGGGCATGCTTACAGCCAAGCAAGCTAGCTGCCTTCTTGGGTGGGTTCTTTAGGACTTCCAGTCCCCTGGTCCTTCAAAAAATCTTTGATGAAGACGACTTACAGCCCCATGTTTTACAAAATCACACATTTGGTTGCCTCAGGAGAGCCATCAGCCAAAGCATCACTGCAGGAGGGGACGATAAGATTTCCAAAGGCAACTTGGGAAATTTTCAAGATCAGTATCCTTTATAGTTTTCATAAAGATTCTGAACATCTAGAAGATTTACACACTACAACTCCAGGGCTTTCAGATCTATCCATGATGCTGGGCACATTAAGGAGTCCCTGAGGGGAAGAAAAGGGTAGATGAAGATTGTGCAGAGAAAGTGAACTCAGATCCCTGGGTCTGAATCTGGATAATATCTAGGAACATCTAAACCACTACTTTACAGATTTTGTTTTGAAAAGAGGATTATTACCACAAAGTCTCTAATAAAAAAAAAAATCTTCACGTTCTTTTTCTCAGCTCTAGCTCTCTTTCTGCCCTATTTCCAATTTAAACTTGATTAAACTAATTTATCTACCTCAGGGCAGGAATTCAAAAAGGAATCTTTGTGTGCAAGTCTCTTTTTATCATGAGAGCTAAAGACAAACCAGGATGGGTTGGGAATATCTCTGGGACAGGAGTACTTACTCAGGTAAGTCATAAACATAATAGTTAATATTTACTGAGTACTCTGTGTCAGACACATCATATATTATATAGTGCTATTTAATCATTATCACAACCCTGACATAAACGCCACTATCATATTTTATAAAATATGAGGCAATGAAGGCGCAGAATGGCCATGTACTTCGCCGAAGCTCAGCCAGCCAGTCACTGGGGAAGCCAGTCTCTGAAACCAGGCAGTGAGACCCCAGAGCCTGACCTTTCACCCATCTCACCCTGTTAAGGCATCTTCATAGGTCCAGAGTTGCTTTCTAATAAAAATCTGGACCTTCTCACGAGAGAGAAGACGGTCATTCCCCAAAAGGAAGCAACAAAGGATGCAAACATCCTGGATGAGTGTTTCTGACCTAAGATGCTTTTTCTGGTAAGAACAGTTTTGCTGTTGATCTGATGATGACCTCCCCAGGCCTCGCCCCCACCCCAGCCCCTCCGTACAGAACAGCAGCCACGTGTTCTGGATGTGACTGACCCTCCCTCCTATACATGTCCACAGGTGGGCTCAAAGCCTTAATCCATGCTTCCCATCCTCACTGACATATTTACTGGTTCCAGGATAAACTCAGAATCCATGATGGCCCATGGAAGGAAGTGAAGGGTTGGTTGAAGACAAAGTCACTCAGCTCCTGGGGCTTAATAATGAAAAAAGAGGCAGATAATCCTGGGAGCTGCAAGTGGCTGTCTTGCTACCAAGAGAAAGGTCAGTCTGAAAACAGGGGAGCTGGAGAAAAATGGGCCCCAAAACTCAGAACAGAGCTAAAACACTGGTGACACTGAGAACTCCTAAGTAAAGCTGCAGCTGAAGTGCACAGCGCCACTGGATTCAATTCAGGTGAGTCAATAGGTGAACTCAGAACAGAGCTAAAACACTGGTGACACTGAGAACTCCTAAGTAAAGCTGCAGCTGAAGTGCACAGCGCCACTGGATTCAATTCAGGTGAGTCAATAGGTGTCTTTTATTTTTAAGCGAGTTGGCGTTGGATTTTCTGACACTTACGAATGCAAGCATATAACTAGTATACTAACCATTAACCTCAATATTTGTCAAAACCTCTGTTCAATAAAATGTGCTTCAAATAAGATCACCAGAAAGCTAAAATCCAATACTATTATTTCCCTGGTCATAAAATTACCTTTATTGAACTCTGAGTTACTTCTATGACCTCAGTTTTTATTAATAATTAACTGTTTTACTATAAAACTGATTTTAGTTTATTATTCATTTTACTGTGTAAGAAACTTTATATACAAATTTACATTAATATTATGTAAACATACATTTAAACATGAAAAGAACACTGTCATATGCCCAACTTTGTGTGGCTACTGGGACTCACATCAAGCTTAAGTTCAGCCATAGCTGAACGTTCTAGATTTTGTGGTACATGTTTCCTAATCGCCAGAACTTTCAGTATTTGACTCTTCAAGTTCTTGTTTTAAATTTGGCATTTTAATTTATCCAGGCTATTCACAATAAGGGTCATTTTACATCCCAGTTTATCTGGGACAGTTTACAGTGTTGTCTCAGTGTGGCTTTTTCTCTAGTTAGGCCTACTTTCCTTCGTAAAAGTATCCTGTTTTACATGAAAAGATGCTCAACATCACTCATTATCAGAGAAATGCAAATCAAAACCACTATAAGGTTCCATCTCACGCCAGTCAGAATGGCTGCTATCAAAAAGTCTACAAACAACAAATGCTGGAGACGGTGTGGAGAAAAAGGAACCCTCTTACACTGTTGGTGGGAGTGCAAAGTACAGCCACTATGGAGAACAGTGTGGAGATTCCTTAAAAAGCTGGAAATAGAACTGCCATACGACCCAGCAATCCACTGCTGGGCATACACACTGAGGAAACCAGAATTGAAAGAGACACGTGTACCCCAATGTTCATCGCAGCACTGTTTATAATAGCCAGGACACGGAAGCAACCTAGATGTCCATCAGCAGATGAATGGATGAGAAAGCTGTGGTACATATACACAATGGAATATCACTCAGCCATTAAAAAGAATGCATTTGAATCAGTTCTAATGAGGTGGATGAAACTGGAGCCTATTATACAGAGTGAATTAAGTCAGAAAGAAAAACACCAATACAGTATATTGATGCATATATATGGAATTCAGAAAGATGGTAACAATGACCCTATACGTGAGACAGCAAAAGAGACACAGATGTAAAGAACAGACTTTTGGACTCTGTGAGAGAGGGCGAGGGTGGGATGATTTGAGAGAATAGCATTGAAACATGTATATTACCATATGTGAAACAGATTGCCAGTCCAGGTTCGATGCATGAGACAGGGTGCTCAGGGCTGGTGCACTGGGATGACCCTGAGGGATGGGATGGGGAGGGAGGTGGGGGGTGGTTCAGGATGGGGAACACATGTACACCCGGGGCAGATTCATGTCAATGTATGGCAAAAACCACCACAATAATGTAAAGTAGTCTCCAATTAAAATAAATAAATTAATTAAAAAATAAATTAAAAAGAAAAAAGCATCCTATTTTAAATGATTAATTATATAATCATCTTATTTACAGGGCTTCCCAGGTGGCACTAGTGGTAAAGAACCCACCTGCCAATGCAGGAGACTTAAAGGACGCTGGTTCCATCCCTAGGTGGGGAAGATCCCCTGGAGAAGGAAATGGCAACCCACTCCAGTATTCTTGCCTGGAGAATTCCTGGATAGAGGAGGCCGGCAGGCTACAGCCCATAGGGTTACAGAGTCGGACACAACTGAAGCAACGCTTAGCATATCCTATTTACAACCCATCTTGTACTTCTTTTTTAAATATAAAGGGACCTGGTATGAGATCATCATCCTAATATATAAGAAAAATCATTTATAAAATAATTAATCTTTATGAGATATATATATATGGGGAAAAGTAAAAACTCCAAGGACTAGTTTAAATGTGGTGGAAAGAAAATGCTTTGGTGCTGTTACTGCAAAAATTTTATTTGCAGATACTTCTCTGGGCATGAATTACACTCCCCACAAATTATATACAGATCTACTGAGTGAGAGGGTCCTTTCTGCTTGCCTCATAACAAGACAAGGCAGATACCACAGGATCAGTTCTCCCTGGGAGAGAGCGTGAATCACATCTTGCTCCCTGCTGTTTGGAGTCTTAGCACAGGGAAGAAAGCCGTCTGCAACCAGTACTCTGTTCCCAGAGGGAAAGGCTTTTCTTATTAGGTTTTTTAAGAAGACCCACAAACAATGAAAGAATTAAAAATAAAAACTTTCGAGACAAGGATTTTTAGCTGAATTAGTGACATAAACATGCAGAAGTTAAACAAAGAAGCTGAATGCTGCTGACTTCCATGTCTCTGTACCTAGTTTTGCCTTCCCTTTTTATTTCAATCCATTTCAACCCAACAAATACTTCTAGATATCTATTATTTGTAAAGAACTACGCCAAGTGCTGAACATACAAGAAGGAAAGGAAGAAGGGAAAGCGAACAGGCAAGGAAGAAAACCAGAGCTCTCATTCTCCGTTCTTATGAAGTCTGTAATGTTGTAGAAGATGCAACCATGTACACCTCAGCAGCAGACATTTATACACTACCAGTGAAGAAGAACAGAACGGGGGAGCACAGGATCCTGCCTGGACCGGGGAGTGGAAGGCACGAGGTTTCTCTGAGTGACGCCTGGGTTGCTTTTAAAGGCTCCTGGCAGAAGGCAGCTAAGGCATTCTAGGTAAAGGATGCAACATGTTACACAGGCATAAAATGTACGAGGGCCTAGCGCATCTGGGAAAACAGCTTTAGTGTGCTGTAACTGTCGGGCATCTAGGTGAAGGAGACGAGCTGAAAGTGAAGCCAGGAAGTGAGACAAGAGCCAGGTGATCAGAAACGCCTGAATGTCATTCAAGGGCAGGCAGACAGAAGAAGGCCTGACTTGCCGAGTGGCTCAGTGGTCAAGAGTCTGCCTGCCGACGCAGAAGACACGGTTTGATCCCTGATCTGGGAAGGTCCCACACGCCTCTGAGCAACTAAGCCTGGGAGCCACAGGTGCTGAGCCCACGTGCCGCAGCTCCTGAAGCCCGAGGGCCCTAGAGCCCGCGCTGCGCAACTAGAGGAGCCACCGCAATGACGAACCGTGCACAGCAAATTGAGTGTAGCCCCGGCTCGCTGCATCTAGAAAAAAGCCCAAAGGACAACAAAGACGCGGTACAGCCAATAAAAAGAAAAAAGAAGGCCCTAAAACTCTCTGACTCAATGTGTGAAATGTCCACAGTACAGGACATCTGAAACACCGAGCTGCTGACTCTGCTCTCACACACTTCCGCTCTGACAGCACCCACACCCGGCCGCCTGTCTTTCCACTTGCCATCAGCAGTGCCACCACGTTTGTGTTCCTCCCTCACTGCACTGTCAATAAAGATCTTTAGATAATCCGCTCTGTGCGTTTTGATGAGGTTCAAAGATGGAAAGCTCTCTAGAGCAAGAAGAGTATCTAGTGATTTTTTTTTTTTTTTAAACTGAGTCTTAGTGATCACAGTAAGTAAGTAAGTGAAGTTGCTCAGTTGTGTCCGACTCAGTGACCCCATGGACTGCAGCCCACCAGGCTCCTCTGTCTGTGGGATTTTCCAGCCAAGAATACTGGAGTGGGGTGCCATTTCCTTCTCCAGTGATCACAGAAGGAGTCTGAAAATGTTGACTAATGATCAACAAAATACATGAGCTACGACTTAAGGCTCAGATTACTCTCCTGTTTTGGTAATTTACTCACTGGTACTCTTCCTAGTCTTCCCTGGTGCCTCAGACGGTAAAGCATCTGCCTACAATGCGGAGACCCGGGTTTGATCCCTGGGTCCCGAAGATCCCCTGGAAAAGGCAATGGCAACCCACTCCAGTACCCTTGCCTGGAAAATCCCATGGACGGAGGAGCCTGGTGGGCTACAGTCCATGGGGTCGCAAAGAGCCGGACATGACTGACTTCACTATGCTATGCTCACTCTTCCTAAGTTTAAGTACTTCTTGCTTTTTTAACTTTTTACATAAATTGTCAATCGGACTGAAATTCTAAGGGCGTCTCTACCCCTCTGCCTTCGTGAGCACATTACACAGGGTGGCAGAGAGCTAGCCTGAGCCTCACAGCAGGACGTGCATTTGGCCACAACACAAGAGCCACCACGATCAGTCTGGGTCTGGAGAAAGCCCCTGTCCCACAACTCAGGAAGTCTGAGATGGGCTTATCAAGTCCTGCCGACTCTACCTCCAAACATCCTCAAACTAAGTCTCTCATCTCCCTTCGGCCTAGAACCACTGTGTTTAGTCATTCTGACACTTTGTACCTGGACTATGACGCCAGCCTCTAACTTCCCTCCCTGGTCTCAGTCTCTGCACCATGGCCAGAATGCATGTGTGTGTGCTCACTCACTCAGTCGTGTCCAACTCCTTGCAACCCCATGGACTGTAGCCCTCCAGGTTCCTCTGCCCATGGGATTTTCCCAGGCAAGAAAACTGGAGTGGGTTGCCATTTCCCCCTCCGGGGAATCTTCCCGACCCAAGAACTGAACCTGAGTCTCCTCTGTCTCCTGCATTGGCAGGCATTCTTCACCACCGTGCCACCTGGGAACCCATGGCGAGAATGACTCTTCTAAAAACACAGTCCCTTCACTTTCCATCCAGATTAAAATTCTTCAGTGCCTCCTTAATAGCAATAGCACACCAAGTCCAAACTTCTTACCACAGCACATATGGCTCTTTAACAAGTTGTCTAACAAGCATAAGAGACTCTTTAATCGTCTCTCCCGCCATTTATTCACTCAACGCATATTTCCTGTCTACCTACTACATGTCACCAACTATTCTAGACACTCAGGGTGTATGTTTGTGCGCGTATGAGTGAACAAAAAGCAAGTATACATAAAACAAAAAACAAACCATGGGAGCTTAAACTGCTCTGGGGCAAAGCTGGCAATACATATAGTAAGTAAATTACATTAGGTAATACGTGCTATACACAAGCATAGAGTGGTCAGGGCAGGCCTTATTGAAAAAGTAGAATTTGAGAAGAGACGTGACAGAGGTGAGGAAGCGAGCCATGAAGCTATCTGGAGAAAGCACGCTCCAGGCAGGAAAGACCATCCGGTGCAAAGGCCTCATATGGAAGTGTGCCTATGCTTGTGGGCTGTTAGGAGATCAGCGTGGATGGAGCAGATGAGCAAGGGGAGGGAGACAGCAGGTTCAGATGGGGAGAAGGGGAAGAGAAGGGTGGGCAGACCATGGAGGTCCCTGCAGACAACTGCAAGGACTTGGGTTTTATTCTGAGTAATATGGGAAGCATTGCAAGTGACAGGTGAGCAAAGGAATGGCACGACTTGACAGGTTTTACAAGAACTGTTCTGGCTACTGTGCTGCCAGCAGTGGGGCAAGGGCAGAAGCAGGAACTCTGGTAGGAGGCTCTGGCCGTGATCCAGATGAGACACAAAGGCAGATCATGTGGGTGCTGGGAAGTGGTCAGACAGCAGCTGTGTAATATTTGGAAGGTACATTCAGGAAGATTTTTCTGACACATTGGATGTGAGGTGGGAGAGAGGAGGATGTTTTCCCCAGGTCTTTGTACCTGCCTGTCTGTCTGTCTAAAGTGTTCTTATTCCCATCTTTTCCCACTTGGTCAAAAAAAGTCTCAGCCTTCAAGACTTATGTCATATAGCATCTATTTATGAAACTCACATGATTATCATCTCCTGAATTACCCTGTTTCCTTAAGTCACTGACGAAACTGAACTATGTGATAGCTGGTCTTTCGGCATACTCCAAAAGGCTAAACAATTTTAACGTCTTCTTTGGTAAGGAAAAAGCAGCCGTTTCATAACACAGCAGGTGACTTGCCTGATCTGATCACCAGAAATCTTTAGAAACTTTTAAAGAAAATTAAGACCACAGAAAAATATTTTGGCAAAGAGCTGAGTAATCAGATTTTGCATTTTCCAAGTTCAGTAGTTATTTGAAGACGATAAATTCTCAAGAAGAATTGTATTACATAATAAACTTTATAGGCTAAAAACAAAGAGGAACATCTGCCTGTGTTCCAAAGTTATTTACTGTTATAAAAATTTTTCATTTTGATTGTCATCCTTTCCCTTGCCCTGGGGAGGAATTGAAATTAGAAGAGTTATTGGACAAGAAAACTAGTCTCTGTTTCATTCCCAAGAGACAGACATCTGATCTAATTGAGAGGGGCGGGGCAGGGGAGTTTAAAAGATGTGAAATTGAGAGCTGATCCAGTTCAGTCAATGTGGATATTCAGAGGTGCTGTGGCTGCCTCTTGGAAGTGTGAGCCCAGCTACCAGTTCAGTGCAGCTACAACCTTCTCAAATGTATGCACCATGAGGGCAGAGAGATTCTTTTGTTTTGTTCACTACTATTTCACATAGTTAAGTACAGGGTAAATTTTAAAATGTGTAATTCAAGACTATATGGGGGATTCAAATACATTCGATATAAACTATAAAACAAGTACAATACGTTTCTTCCAAGTTTAAAAAATTGTTGACTCTTTGAAAATCACAAAATTCGAAGTACCAAGAATTTGCAATCATAACCTTTAAGCATGAATTACAAAAGGGTAATAACCACGTCCAAAAGTGTGGAGGAGGGACACCAAAGCAAAATCTCTAACAAGGTAATGGTTTATAAAAGTTCTCTGTAGATTAAGAAAAAAGGATGGTATTCTAGCAACTAGTTATACTTGCTTTTTAGTGTATAGTATTTTAGATACACATTCATCATGGGAAAATTATAGCCCTTGAAAATAAAATGGTGCAAAGATCTTGTAACATGTCTTCAGAGAATCAAGATTTACAAGGACAACCAGAAAAAGACATTTACAAATTCTGATTCCAGGTTATAGTAACAAAGTAGCTGAATACAACCCAAATTAACAGCCTAGGTCCTCAAAGTCCCCTTACTGAAGAAACTCTTTCTGAGTTTAGTTTTAATGTGACTGACATTGTATTAGTTTCAGGAATACACGGTAAGGATTCAGTCAAGCGTACACACTGGAAAAGGATCACCACAGTAAGTCTAACTTCCGACAGCAAGCATAGTTGAAAAAAATTGTTTTTTCTTGCAATGAGATCTTTTGGGATCTCTTCTCTCAGCAACTTTCAAATGTGCAATAAACTATTATTATCTATAGTCAGCATCCTCATGACTTACTTATTTTGTAACTAAAAATTTGTTCTTATTTATTTGATTTTAAAAACAAACAAGCTTTGAAGAAAACACTTGCAACAATAACCATTGTTTTCATGTAGTCAACAGGCAATCTAATATATGTATTTCAATTCTAAAAAAAAAAAACAAAAAAAACACACACCAGGTATCGTTTTAAAGTAATAAACACCAACCTCTTTAACCTCATGTAGTTTTCATTGGCAGCAGGTCGGCATTCAGCTCTTTGTACCACTATTCCTTCCAGTGAAAGCTTATCTTGAATGGAAAGAAAAAAATTAACAAATGTATTTAGATAACATTTATCATTTTCAAGACTGTATTTTGACACACTAACCACAGTAACAGTGATCACAATCAAATATAGTCAATAATATAAATCAAGAAAAGAAAAGGAATATTTTTAAGTTTATAGTGGTATCACTGATCAGAATAGCAAAAAAACTTGTAGTGAAACACCGGGCTCCTGTCAGGTTTATTTAGACTGCTGCAGCCCCTTGCCAATAACAGCTTTTAAACACTTAGCTCTTTCTAAAGAGTGGCTTAAAAGGGCATAAAATCAAATAAAAATTTGAAGGGTGTACAGGCTATATCATCTTTGAAGGGTGTACAGAGAAGTAACTTCTGAAAAAGTCTAAAGCACTAAATCAAAGGTATATACATACACGTATTTGAATGTGTGGGTATGTATACATATATGTCCAAAAAACAAAATTCTAGAATACACTTTGACTAAAACAGCTAGCCTAAAAAATACTGTGAAACTAGTCAGGTTCTTGCCTAGGTTATATAGAATACCAGTTCCGCCTGCCAGTTGCTCTAACTTCTATTTTTCAGCAAAATGATTAATATGGGTGTGGCCAAATGAGAGCTTTTAACTGCTATGAACATTTGTCCAAACAGAAGGAAAAATTTTCCCACTGTTAGTAAGAATTCTTACGGTGACCCTGATACAATATTCAAGAGAAACAAAAGTTAGCACCTACTGTTGTGCGCCTACCAGGCCCCAAGTCACTTTGGATCTCATCTTATTTGATAATGCATATATGACTGACCCACGATGGCACCAGCCTTAGTGCATTCTGGAAATGGATGACTATGGTTAGGAACAGTTACGGTTCAATCATATTTCTAAGAGAATTCACCCAAGTATCCAGGAGAGATTCAGGAACTCCTCTGGCTCCTCAGCAATGCATTTATGATCCATCTTTTGAGGGCCAATGACCTCATACATTCCACAAACACTAACTAAGTGCCTACCATGCGAAGGGAACCATCTAGGCACTGTAGAATCGAAGATGACTGAGATACAGTACTGTCTTCAAGAAGCATACAGTTCACTGGGCGAACAGATAAACTGACCAAAACATAAAATGCAGGTGGAACCACGCCCACATGATTTATATGAGAAAAAGTTTCTGGACTTCCCTGGTGGTCTTGTGGTTCAGAATCCACCTGCCAATGCAGGAGACATCGGTTCGATCCCTGGTCTGGGAAGATTCCACATGCCTCGAGGCAACTAAGCCTGTGCGCCACAGCTACTGAGCCCACACGCTCTACAGCCCTAGTGCCGCAACTGCTGAACCTGAGAGCCACAGCTAACGAAGCCGTGCTCCATAACGAGAGAAGCCACCACAATGACAGGCCCAAGCACTGTATCTAGAGAGTAGCCCGCACGCAGCAACAGGGATCCAGCATATCCATATCCATAAATGAGGTCTTCCACACACCAAAAATTTTATGGTGACCTTTTCTGATTTTGTCTCCAAAATCCTGGAACTCCTTATTACAGCCCCTAAGTACTAACTGCAAACACACAGTAATTCAATAGTCTGATGCAACATAAGCACAAACCTCAAGGTACAGGGTGACAGATGACTGCAAAGGGTGATGATGAGAAGCATGTCTACCTTATACCAAAATATGGCAGGAAGGAAACAAGCAGGCTGGAATTATTTTATATTAAATTTAAATTCTAAAAGTAATTTCCTCTTACTAATGAATTTAGTAATATTAAAATTTGAATTTTCTTAAAGCAAAAACAAATCTTATATTCAAGCATGCCCCTCTACTGAAGCTGAAAGTTTAAGCTAGAACGATTCTTGTCGTAACAATCACAAGATTTGGGAATGACTCCAATATACAGGGACTTAAATGCATGAGAATAGCTCACTACTGAAACATAAATTAATCCTTTTTAAAAAATGAAATAAATCTAGAATACTGTCTCCAAAGATAATTTACATACCCATGTATTTACTAATGTTGAATACTAAGAAGCTACCTTTCAATACCATCTGTGAATGTTCCACACTTATTTAACAGTACCTACTCCTGGGTGGGGGCTTTCCTGGTAGCTCAGCTGATAAAGAATCTGCCTGCAAAGCAGGAGACCCTGGTTCGGAAGATCCCCTGGAAAAGGGAAAGGCTACCCACTCCAGTATTCTTATCCTGGTTCAGGAAGATCCTCTGGAGAAGGGATAGTTACCCACTCCAGTATTCTTGGGCTTCTCTGGTGGCTCAGCTGGTAAAGAATCTGCCTGCAATGAGGGAGACCTAGATTCGGAAGATCCCCTGGAAAAGGGAAAGGCTACCCACTCCAGTACTCTTGCCTGGAGAATCCCCATGGACAGAGGGGTCTGGCGGGCTACGGTCCATGGGGTAGCAAAGAGTCAGAAGGGACTGAGCGACTAAGCACAGCACAGCACAGCACTCTCGGGTGGACAAGGTGAATTTAATTTTTATTTAAAAGTTTCTGCTGAAGACGTTTCACACTTACAATGTCTGAAAGAGTAGCAGGCATCTAAAGCACCTACCTGCTTTCACCTGGCCACCACTCATCATCACCCTTCTCCAACAAGGTCACTCAAAGCAGCAACATTCACTTCCCCAAACCATGATTTCCTGTCCATCATATTCTCTTTTCAAATCTAAAATAGCTTCTCAAGTGAAAGGAAAGGTCTTCATCAGCAGCAATGAAAATTTCCATCAACTGGCTGCTCTTAAATAAGGCCACATCTCTGTTCACTCTTTGCCCTTTCCCCTCTCTTGGAAAAAAAAAAAAAATTTACTTATAGCCCCCTAAGCAAGATATAAAACCATCACACACTTTTAAAACCTCTCAGGAACATGCTTTCATTTTTTTTTTCCCTCACTAAACTGTGCTGCTTCTCTAAAACACTGCTTGAGATTTCAGGGGAAAGCTATTATATATTACATTTTAAGACAGCTGAAAGCACTCACTTGCACACCACTGCTGTTAATTACAGATCATATTCATTAATACAGAAACCATGACTTAAAACTACTTTGTTGGTTCAGTTTGAAAGACTGTAAATACTTGAAAAATGAGCTTTTTTTCATATATTTGTCAAATATTTACTGAGTGCCTTTTATGTAAAAGATTATGCAAATACATCAGGAATAATTCAGAAATATGAAATTGGCTCCTGCCCTCAAGGAGCAGAGTCTAGTGCAGCCATTCACAAATGTGAGGATCCAAAAGAACTTTTTATGTGGATTTTATCTACTGATATTGACCATACTAGAAATGAAAACTGAAAACTGTGTAGAAAATCAGAGTGAAAAAGGCAAAAACGCTTGATATCATTAGGAAAATGGTTTTGATTTCCAGGGACCCGCCTTCCACCCAGTGGCTTCCAGATTACTTTCTTGGAGCTTGCTGGAATGAGACAGGTGTATAAACTACTCTAACACACTAGGAGCACTTCTGCTAGGCCTCCACTTAACCCACTTCTAGATTAGCACGGCTCTCAATCTCCCTCTTAAATATGGTGACAGATGCCCAGAGCTTGCTATACGCTAGTGGGTAGTAGGTTAATCTCTATCACTCCCACACACTTCTGCTCAAGCTATGCTAGAACTTGTTTATGCTAGTTTTACTGTTAGTAATTATGCAATTTGATTATATGTTATATAATCCTATTAATTATGAGTATGGGGGAGGGAGACTTTCTATGAAAACTAAGTTTAATGCTTTGTAAGATGTGGTAAGGGCTGCCCTGGTGGCTCAGTGATAAAGAATCTGCCAGCAATGCAGGAGATGAGGATTTGATCTGGGTCGGGAAGATCTCCTGCAGAAGAAAATGGCAACCCACTCCAGTACTCTTGCCTGGAGAAACCCATGGACAGAGAAGTCTGGCAGGCTACAGTCCATGGGGTTGCAAAGAGTCGTCCAAACAACTAAAGAACAGCAAGATGTGATATAAAGATAAGTTGCTAAAAACCTGTCAAATTAGGTACTGGAGTGACAACTAGAGACCAGAAGAGAGAAAGTCTTGAAGGATTCTACATTTGTACTGTCTCACTGTGTCTAAAGTCTTGCTCCTTTTTCAAGAAACCAAAAATAAAAATCTAAACTAAATTATGGGTTTACTTTCCACAAGAAAAAGAGATCAGATAATCAGTGTCCTATGCTGAGGGCAAAGGCCTTGTCCTCCATGCACACTGGCGACTAAATGTGCATTGGTGGGTCCTACAGTGTTTAAGGCAGTAGGAATACATTCGGCTATCATTTCATGATTTCCGACCTTCTAATTCAACTACTGGAAGGACTACTGGTCCTCGAGGACTACAGTCCTAGAGGCTGTGTGATTCTACCGTACTAAGCAGAATTTATTATGGTTCATGAGGGTTATCTTTCCTTAGGCCTGGCCATTTGTCCAACTTTTCTTTAGATTCTGGGAACTATTCCAGGACCTCTTCTAAATTTTCTCACCTCCCCCGCTTCTTGAGCTAGACTGGTTTGCTTACTGGTTTCTGCTCCTTGCAGCCCAAAGAATCTTCATGAGTATGAACACACACCTTTGTGATGGTATTTTATTGATCTATATACTGCCACCTAGTTTCAGAAAAACGTTGAGAGAAAGTATTAAAGGCTAAGTTACACAAAGTGCATTCTTATAACAAGAATGGAAGCATCCCAGTTCTAAATCTGTCACTAAACAGCGGAGTTACTTTGGAGAAGTTACTTCACATCTCTGGGTCTCAGCATTTGTATGCAGAAGGAAAGTCACTGGGATCTCTTCCAAGTCTCTTTCACTAAAATTAACAAAACAAAACTGGCCCTTCCCTCCAACTGAAGATGTTTTATTGTTTCATCAATATCTATTTTGTTTGCCCTAATACTTTCTAAAAGACCTAGATATAATTATAAATTTTTTTTGAGTAGGAATTAAGAGAAAAACGCTTTCTGGGAATGACAAAGGGAAAATGCTGAGAAGCTGTCCAGGACTTGAAAACACACAAACTTCTTTTCTAAGCTGGACCTTCCTACTCTCTGTCTCAATTTGACATATACTTCTGTATGATGATGGAGAAGGAAAGGGCAACCTATTCCAGAATTCCTGCCTGGAGAATCCCAC
This sequence comes from Bos indicus x Bos taurus, assembly GCF_003369695.1. NCBI lineage: Eukaryota > Metazoa > Chordata > Mammalia > Artiodactyla > Bovidae > Bos > Bos indicus x Bos taurus. Next base: position 15,161,951 of record NC_040087.1, on the reverse strand, counting down.
GGACAGAGGAGCCTGGCGGGCTATCATCCATGGGGTCACAAAGACTCGAACATGACTGAGCAACACACACACACACACAAACACACACACACACACACACAATGATGTAGAACCCAGCAGAAACAACTGACTGGCACTTCTTACAAGTTAAGGGCCTGGCTGGTCTAAACAAGCTAAAGTGACAGGTAAGCAGGAAGGGTGCCTATTAACATTGGCACGTAAGTAATGAGAGCAGTGTGTTAAGAAGACGCTGGGCATCAGGAAGTTACAGGCATTCATTTCCACGAGACCACTCTGGATCCAGTTCAACATGGAGGCCTTTAAGAGCACTGCCAACTCAAGTTAAAACACAGACAAGGTTAAAGTCAAGATTCTGGGCTAATCCTTGAGGCCTTGAAGCTACTTCCCTGATTCTTCTTTACCTCACACCCGTGTCTGTCCTCTCTGGAAAAGGACTAAAGAAACAGTATTTCAAGAGATCAAGAGCATTTAAAAGGTAAACCATTGTTTAATATTCCTGCTAGTCTCCACTGTTCTCATTTAAAATCTTTTTCTAGCAGTTTCTGCCTGCGCTTGCGGTAAAGCCTATTAATATAAGCTACTTGGCATCTTAACAAACCAGTTGGGCAAAGTTGCGATCCTTGCTATTATTAAGAAGGTGTTTCTAATTGTATTCAAATTTGTGAATTGATGTTCTGATCTATTTAATATTCAGGAATTTTAGGAATAAAAGATCATACTCAGATTTCAGTAAGCCTACAGAGTCAGAATTGTATTACTTCAAAAGCAACAAAATGAGCAGCCATTTAAGTATTCCCCCAAATTATGTTATATAGTGTTTTCTTATAATAATATTCAAATTATAAACAAGCCTGAATAGCTGGGAAGTCCCAGTTTTAAATCAAATACTGAAACCATAATCTGAGGATTAGATTTAGGATTAGGAAACATCTCAGTTTCCTCATTCATAATACTGCTCTTCACCTTCTCCCCTCTGGACTGGGAGAAAGAAGGTTTCTGTACATTCCTGTACAAGGGATGTTGTAATGCTCACCAAAGAGTATCTGTGAATGACAAGACTGGCTGCCCAGGAGAAGAAAGAAAAGTGTGACCTAAGGTACAAAATCAGACAGATGATTTAAATGTACAAAGGAGTCTGGATTGCTCTATGGGTCCACAGAAGCCATAACATACTTCTGATCAAAGAAATAACTTAGTGTACAACATTTTAAAAATAAACATTTGTGTTTTAATGTTTATGAAGCAAGTTCACAAGTTATTTTTCCTCCTGTACTTCACAGTAAGTCTCCTTTTTTGCTTATTATACATAATTAATATTCACAATATGTATAATTATATATATATAATTAATCAGTATAAATTCTCAAATACAGACATGGGCATGATATATATAAACAGACATGACCTCTAACCTAAAAGCCGCTTTCAAGAGTAAGAGGTTGAATAAAACCCAGAAATAAAACTTTCATTTGAAAAAAATGAAGTAATACCGTTCTATAACAATAAATGAAAAAGAAAACCATAGTACCGAAATAGTCTTGTTTTAGTAAAACCTTCCTCAAAAGGTGCTATCCACTTGCACTAGAAATGAGAGAGAATTCAAGAACAATAGCAACCATGATTATATGAAGAGAAAAACAAATCCTTCCAGGAAAGATTAAGTCTCCAGGAGAAAAGGCTTTGACCACAGGGCTGCATAGGTAAATAGTGCCAAACACGGTGCAAGGTGTGATGAGAGGCACAAGAGAAGAAAACTACAGGCCCCTGTACCTAAGAAAGCCTGTGGTACAGCTGAGACACAACATGAACAAAACACTTAGAGACAATCTGATGACACATTTTTTAATCACTGAATATGATTCAAGCTTCATTAATTTCATCCTCAATAATCCCAGTTCTCTTCACCATGTTTAGTAACAGTACTAATACCACACACTAGTTTAGTTCTAGATACTATTTCAAGATACTTTAATAGGAAGTGATCCTCGTAACTACAGGGTAGAAATTACGCCCTCATCATTAAGAACTCCTCTGAGGTAAGTTCACTTTCCTGAGCTCATCAGTTTCCTGAATATAGTAGTTCTTCAATTCTGCTTGGTCCTAAGAATCACCTGGGGAGCTTTTTAAAAACTACAGGGTCCACTCTCAGAGATTCTACCTTAATTGCATTGTGTGGGCAAGAAGTGTTTTTACACACTCACTGGGCAACTCTAATATGCAGCAGGCAGAGCTGGGAACTGGTGCCCTGATACTTCTCTCCTCCTCTCCCCCAACACCTTCTCCTTCCCCCGTCTTTCTGGTAACTGAATTTTCTGGTGGTGTGGGGACAACAGCTTACAGAATTGCTTAAATATGCCATCAAATCTAAGATGCCATCAATTGTAATGTTCACCATTACCTTATGTGCCAGCAAGAAAGACAAAATACTACCGTGAAAATTTTACAAGTCAATGATTTTAAGACATACCCCAATTACAGAAATGTTAGATGTAAAAAAGTGTGCCATATGATAGAGTTCTCCATCCCAGATTTACAATCACTCTACTCTCTGTAAGAAACTCCATGTCCTCCTGTGAACCACCATATCCTGTCCTGCTGGTTCAGGCCCCCACCTCCCTACCCCCTCACCCCTCGACCATCTCATCACTAAAGACACAGGAGAATCTAAAGAGAAGATGGTAACATGAGGGACAGTGGTAAGGGACAGCATTTGGGGGCAGAAACTCTTTTGGTCCTGGATTTCATAGCAATATTCACTTTACAATTTTTCAGTCATACCCCTCATTTTGAGATTGTAGACAATGATTATTAACTTAAAACATCTCCTTCTGAGAGAGAAGGCAAAATTCTGTTTTGCCAAATAGCACTATAAAAATGAGTTCTCTACAATAATATAATTTCAGTGTTCATTTGATGGCTCATAGAAGCGCTTTGCTCATCTAGTTACAATAAAATTTTCCAGTGAATAATAATGCATAGTCTGCACTTCAAAAAAAAAAAGAGCACACTCATTTTAAAAGCTCAAATGACTTTTGCTTACAGAATTATAAAACACAGGTTTCCCTGCAATACTCATCTCCCAAAGTACATTTAAAATATGAATTAGCATGATTTGCAAAGTGTTTCCAAGATTGCCTCTGTAATGAAAAGCAAACAAACAGTGGAATGGAATGTTGTCAGAACTTCTCCTCCTTTAGTCATTTTTACGTGTGCTCCTTTTGACACAAAGCGCTTTAATCTTTTCTACACTCCTCAAATGGGGTTTAAAAATTAGCTGAAGCAGCAGTTTCCTGGGCTTCTATGAAGACTCAGTTCAACGCTGTAAAACACTTACAAGCTTATTCCTCCAAATGGAATCACACATCCACATCACCATTCCGCCAGAAGCTATAGTGAATGAGTCCTAGGAGGACTTGACACTCCGCACAGTTGGTGAGATACTGTGGTCAGTCAGCTCCACAAGGTGGGAGAGACAGTACCTGTGCTGATGAAGCCCAGGACCAGACAACATCTAATATAGAAAACTTTCATATTTCAAAACAAAACTGAAGTTTTGGTATTTAAACAGAATTAGGTTAACAGAAAAATCCGTGATTCTTAAACTATGTTAATACATAACACTGTCTCCTTTATTTTTATTTTTCAACACCAAAAAGAAACTACAGTAACATAATTATAGCTGAATATCAAAATGAGTATTTCTCACATTCAATGCTATTAACAGGAGGCTATGAAAAATAAGAAACGCATACATTAAAAAACAAAACTCAGCTTGTGAAAGGAAGGTCAAGCCAAAAAGTAATCAGAGGACATGAAAGTCAGATGGCCAAAGGTTAGCCAGATTTTGGAAAATGAACAGATAAAGATATCACTGCAGATCAAGTAAATGGGTATCAAATTCAAGTGAAGACGAAAGACCCAAATTAATAAGTCTCAAAAAATACGGAGAAGTTCAGAGCAGAGACACAGTGACAGGTTTAAGTAAAAATTAACAGCTCCTGCTCTTTCTGTAGTTGGCTTCACTTTCTTAGTGCAGAAACAAGAAATCACCTTTTTTTTTTTTTAAAGAAGAAAAAAAAAAGGAATTAATGCATGCAGGTAAAAATAATCAAAAAGATTTGGTAGAGGCAGAGAATGAAGAACCAGAAACCCCATGTTTTTAATAAAGGCAGCTTCATCCGTTTTCCTTGAAAAGGAGTGTCTGAATTTCATAAAAGAGTGATCTGTTGAGTGTAGGGGAATTACCAAATCTTTTATCTTCTAACCAAGAGAGAGATCTTCTTGGTAAGGTTCTACTTCCTTATGGCAAGAAAATATCTCTGGCATATTCTGTGTCAATCACGCTGCTGACAATGACCTCATTTCCCATCAAGAGCTGGCAGATAATTCCCACTGGCCTGGAGTAAGTTCTGCCTAATGCAGGCAGTGGAAGATTGGCATCACCATATAGCAGAAAGATTTTGCTAAAATTTGGTAAGGCACTGGGCCTAACCAATGAGTATACTTGGAACAAGAACCTGTCAGTGACACTGTTTAAGTCCTCCAAGTTGGCTATCACCAACAGGAACACAGATTAGCAACGCTGGGGAGTGAGGATATGGAGAAAGGGAGACCTCATACGCTGCTGGGGGTAGGTAAACTGGTGCAGCCACTTGGGCAAACAGTATGGAGGTTTCTCAAAAACTAGAGACAGAGCTACTGTACCAATCAGCAATTCCACTTCTGAGTATATATTCAGAGGAAATTCTAATTTGAAAAGAGATATACAAGGACCCCGATATTCACAGCAGCATTATTTACAACTGTGAAGGTATGGAAACAAGCTAAGGGTCCATCCCCAGATGAATGGCTAGAGAAGATGTGGTGTGTGTGCATATATATATCACAATGGAATACTACTCTGCCATAAAAAAGAATGAACATTGCTGTCTGCAACAACATGAACAGACTCACAACTCAGCACGGACTTATGCTAAGTGAAACAGGTCAGACAGAAAAAGACAAATACTGTATGATATCACTTCTATGTGAAATCTAAAAAAACAAAACAAAAGCCAGATAACACCAAGTGCTGGAGAAAATTCGGGGAAACAGGAACCCACAGGCACCGCTGGTGCGAGAGTGCACTGTTAGAGCTCATCTTGGGAGTCATCTGGGAGTGCTAAGTGAAACTGAACGTGCCCAGAAAGCTCTCCCCTGGGTGTCTACCACACAAGTTTCCACAGACACCTATAAGAGGACATGCCTTAAACTGTTCACCACAGCAAGGGACTGAGGCAGCCTGGGGGTCCATCACCAAGGAATCAAAAACAACATTCACTGAGTGTCTAGGTGTGAAATACTCTGTGCTATCCAGAGGCAGTGAAATATGTATATACTACAGCAACCTGAACTAATGCAAAAAACAGAGCTGAATGAAGGAAAAACAGATACATAGATGTATGCGAGAAAATACATCTTCAAAGTTGACTAAACTTGGTCAAACTTTATATGTGTGATTACATATGTCTATGATAGACACTTAAAAAAAAAACACCTTTCTGCATATGAAATCTTCAAGTCTAGCGGTCAAGTGCATTCAAACGAGCTCATCTTTGCTGTGTAGGTTGAGCCCTTCTGCTTAAACAATTAACTGATTACTTCCAGTCTGGATCTGCAGTGAGGCAGAGAAACATGGTCACACAAACCCATGGATGTCCGCCTCGGAATAGTTATCAAAGCACCATTTTTACAATTTTCGGGCTGTGTGGATTTGACTGACATGACTCTCCCCACCCTCTAGCCCCCAAAGCAAGTAAATATAAGCTTAGAATAAACTAAGAAAAAGACAACCTGGCTTTCTCCTCGGAAGCACATGCACCATAACAGCGGCAATGAGCAACAAAAGCCCTGTGATTAATGTAAACTGCAATCACCTTGCTTTGATGCGGATGGAGTGGAGCAACGCAGAGAAGGCGGGGTCTCCTGGGTACCATTTTTCTTTCTTAAGACTGCAAGTTGGGAGCCACAGGACATTAAAAAAAAAAAAGTCCTATAGATTCTTATCAGCTTCCAGCGAGGCACTAAGACAGGCCTTCTGTTACACTATTGTTGCCCCGCCATGGGTGGCAAACACATCTTTCATGTCAGGTTGCAGAAGCCAAGAAGGCCAGAGTGAAGTCTAGAGTGAGAAAGGGCAGTCAAGGGTTAGAGGCACACGACAGGGTGGTTCACGGTCAAGGAAAGCCAGAAGGAAAAAAGACACACGCCAGCAGGTTTAAAAATCAGGAAGCAGAAGTGAGCGAGTCAGCAGGTGTAAGGGGGCCCTGGGGATGACGGCTGAAGAGGTCAGTGTCGTGCCTCAGGTCCCCAACGGCAAGGCCCAGCCTCTAGCAGCACTAGCCCCAGGGCTCCCCAGGAAGGCGTCGGTAAACGGCCACAGTGTAAAATGCAGCAGACCAAGGCTTACACAGAATCCAACCATCTCACCTTACTTAAACATACAAAGAAAACCTGAGCAGTACCCACTACGCTGCAGCTGCGCTCTACTGGTCCTGCTGTCCCGCGCGCACTGTAAACAGCTGTGTGGTTGCAACCTCTAGAACAGAAGACAAAGTAACCTAAGAACTTTTCTGAATGAGAAAAACTGGTTTAGGAAGCTTCACTGAAGTCTTCTAAATGGGCCTTACAGACGTTAAAAAAAGCAATTAAGAATATGCACAAAAAACTTGGGAAAAAACAAAAAAGGTCTACCAATTACTTCAATGAGGCAAAGTTTTTTTCTTTCTTTTAAAAAAAGGGATTACTACAAATGAATTTTTGAGGATTCTTTGGACTGGGATAGGTAGAATAGACGTTCATGTGACTGAAACAGGATTGCTACACTACCTGGGGTGGGCTTCCCTCATGGCTCAGTCGGTTGAAGAATCTGCCTGCAATGCAGGAGACCCGGGTTTGAATCCTGGGTCAGGAAGATTCCCTGGAGAAGGAAATGGCAACCCCTTCCTGTATTCTTGCCTGGAGAATCCAGGCGATGGACAGAGGAGCCTGGCAGGCTACAGCACATGGGGTTGTGAGAGCTGGACATGAGTTAGTGACTAAACCATCATAAACTTCATTAAAAGAGGACTATACCTGTAAGTGAAACTGGCATGCCTTTGCTGGCTGTGCTGTTATGTGCTTGCTACTCAGATACATTTACTACTAAGAAAAGAATTCCATTTTTAAAGTTGTGCCGCCCCCCGCCCCAAACCTATTCCATATTTCAGAAAAAGTTGTATCCATAGGTAAGACTTGATTCCCAAACCACAAAATCAACACACATGAAATTGTTAGAATATACCAGTAAACTTTTCTTAAATGATGTGGTGCTGAGAGGAAGATTTAGTCTAAAGTGTTGGCTTACTATCAAGAAGCTATAAAATTCTAGATAAAACACTAAAAACTCTCCAGAATGCAATCTTCTCTGGCTCAATTTCATGGTCTCCAAGCAAAAGTGAAAGTTGCTCAGTCAGGTCCGACTCTTTGCGACCTCATGAACTGTAGCCCCCTGGCTCCTCTGTCCATGGAATTCTCCAGAAAAAATATTGCAGTGGGCAGCCATTCCTTTCTCCAAGAGATCTTCCCAACCCAGCGACTGAACCTGGGTCTCCTGTAATGCAGGCGGATTCTTTACCTTCTAAGCCACCAAGGAAGTCCTCTCAGCAAAAACTCAGCCCTAAAAATGTTACGCCTTTGATTTCTAGTTTAATTTCAATGAACTTCTTTTTTCAATCAACTTTTGATAAGCTCAATGATACCTAAACACTAAATTCAAACTGCTGTAATTAAATATCAAATTTTTTTTATCTGAAGAAAATCTAACATTGTTTCGAAAAAACACAATGCAAACCTTTTTAGAAGAATCTCCGCCAATAATACTTCTATCAAGTGACAGTGAAAGTCACTCAGTCATGTCCAACTCTTTGCAACCCCGTGGACTATACAGTCCATGGAATTCTCTAGGCCAGAATACTGGAGTGAGTAGCCTTTCCCTTCTCCAGGGGATCTTCCCAATTCAGGGATCAAACGCAGGTCTCCCACATTGCAGGTGGATTCTTTACCAGCTGAGCCACAAGGGAAGCCCACTTCTATCAAAGTTGAAAATTTTTAAATACCTTTAATGTAAAAAAAATGTAAATAAATTTGACAAAATCTAAAGTCTAATTCTGTAGTTCCTCAGAATAATTTAGCAGGTAGATCAGCCAAATAATAGTGTACTGGGGACCATGTTCACATTTCTTACCACTGGGTCTTTAAACTCAAGAAAAGAAAACTCAGATCCCTAACATGTTTTGGAAAGCAATTTACGAGGGAAGAAGGAAAAAAAAAGAAAGGGGGCGGGGGAAAACACCATACTCACACTGTTAGAGCTCAAAAAAAAAAAAAAAAAAAAAAGGCAACAGGCTTTGGTCTTTTCTCTCTCTTTTTGTGAACACTGGGGGGAAAAAAACAGCAGCAGCAAAAGAAACCCAACTAATCTGGCCCATGATATTATTTTATAGCAGGTATTTTGAAACTGCCTCTGTCATCTTCTCGAGGGAGCACTCGTTCGTGCACACACACACAAACACACAGACACACAGACACACGGTTACGGTATTTTCCACAGCAGTCCAAGTCTTTGTTCAGTGTGTTTAGGGTGAAACAAGCTTATGAATTTTTCATAAGAAATCTTAACCAAAAAAAAAAAAAATACCGTAAAGCCTGTTTATTTGACTTGTTTTACTTGTAGGGTAAAAAGCCAAAATAACAGAACCTTTTGCTGAAAGACATTAAGAAAATTTCTTCTCACTTACTGATTCCCCAAATCAGAATCACATGCAAATCCAATTAAACTTAAGTACAATGTCACAAATAACGGGTTTAAGTATTCTCATTTTTGTTTCTAAAATGACACCACCACCGTGGAATGTGTGACTTTTTACAGGAGAGAAAATTCTATACACCTAGGTCCTTTCTCTTTGGGTTTCCTACTTATAATTTACTTTAAAATATGATTGCAATTTCACATATATTATTCTCTGAAAGGTCACAGTATTGTTCAATATTAAGCCTGCCTACTTAATTTTGACACTGAGAAGTGAATAAAAATTCACACTTAGCTGGAGAATTAAATATATATAACTGCTTAACTGCCCATAGGAAATTCAATTCACTGAGTAACTTTTATTTATGTCTAAGAATATCTATGAAAACCTTTTCACAGCAGGTTCCTTCCCTGATACGGTTAAATGCAAATTATCTCTTTTCCCTCTTACTCCAGAAAGCTCCTGCATACATAGCTGATACGCCACCTACTGCAAAACCGAGCTGACAGCGCAGGCGATGCTGCCAGCATTTCCATTCCATCACCAGGCTGGGGCTGAATAAAGGCGTGTTTGTGTGGTAGTGTTTCTTTTTTAAAAATCTCAACGCCAAGAAGAACAAGCTGAAATAGCGTGTTCAAAAATGGAGCATAAAATAAACAGGAGAGAAAAAGAAAAGGACTATGAAGGGAAACACAACAGCCTGGAAGATGCTGACCAGGGAAAGAACTGCAAATCCACTCTGATGACCCTCAACGTTGGTGGATACTTATACATCACTCAGAAACAAACACTGACCAAGTACCCAGACACTTTCCTTGAAGGTATAGTCAATGGAAAAATTCTCTGCCCGTTTGATGCCGATGGTCATTATTTCATAGACAGGGATGGACTCCTCTTCAGGCATGTTCTAAACTTCCTACGAAATGGAGAACTTCTACTGCCCGAAGGGTTTCGAGAAAATCAACTTCTTGCACAAGAAGCAGAATTCTTTCAGCTCAAGGGACTGGCGGAGGAAGTGAAGTCCAGGTGGGAAAAAGAACAGCTGACACCCAGGGAGACCACTTTCTTGGAAATAACAGATAACCATGATCGCTCACAAGGACTGAGAATCTTCTGTAATGCTCCAGATTTCATATCAAAAATAAAATCTCGCATTGTCCTGGTGTCCAAAAGCAGGCTGGATGGCTTTCCTGAGGAGTTTTCTATATCGTCAAATACCATTCAATTTAAATACTTCATAAAGTCTGAAAATGGCACTCGACTGGTACTGAAGGAAGACAACACCTTTGTCTGCACCTTGGAAACTCTTAAGTTTGAGGCCATAATGATGGCCTTAAAGTGTGGTTTTAGACTGCTGACAAGCCTGGACTGCTCCAAAGGGTCAATTGTTCACAGCGATGCACTTCATTTTATCAAGTAATTACCTGTGCCACGAACAAAGGCAACAAGCATGCAGCCAGCAAGCTTCAGAAAACCTCGGCATCAAAGGCATCCCAAATAATGTGCCCAACCAGCTCTGTACTCAGAGTCCTGCTGCTAATCAATTACTGTGAGCTAACGGTATGTAAATTCTATCGCTAAAGATGTCCTTCTCTAGGTGTTCCTGCTGATCAGACGTACACTTAAAGTGAAAACAGTGATCTCCTACATACTGTAAATAAAGACGGAATGCTTTTGCTATTTGTTTATTTTTCCTTAAGCTGTCTTTCAATCAGAATGTCTTGGGTACTTGTACAATGAACAAGCATGTACATTATCTATCATTCTTTCAAGGAAAGGTTAATAAAATATTTTAAAGGACTATGAGACTTTAAATCCTTTCTACTCATGGCAAAAATCTACGAAGAAACTGAACTGATAAAATTAACCATTGAGAGCAAGAGAGATGTGCAGATCTACTAAAACAGAGCTGTGGTGAAAGCAAAATGAGATGTAAGCATTAAAGCTATGGGTTTAATTTTTGATGGTAGGCACCAAAAGCTTGTTCATAGTTTCTGTATTTCATATTAGAATTATAGCTGGATTGAAATACTGCTGAAAATTCCTAGAAAACTGCTTGATGACAATAAAAAAAAATGAAAGCATGACTAACTTCTTTGCTTATAGTTAATAATTATAGTAAAAAGTTACATGTGTCACTTTTAAAACAAATATGCCTTTTAATGACTTCACACAGTATTATGCATTGATGCAGTCAACTGGCAGGCTACAGGCTATAGTAACCCTGGCTGGATTTGCAAGTGACAAAAATCAGCCAATTCATTCCTTTGCAGACTGAACTCCAATACAGCATGGGTAACTTACTCTCAATAGAGTATACAGTATTAGAATAATGAAGAGAGTTCATTTTCAGAATTATCCTAAATATCTCATCTTTCAAGCTCAAAAATAACACATGAGTAACACTAAACATTATTCCTATGGAAGAAGTTTATTGATTCTTTTCAGTACCTCTTTTGATGGTAAATCTCAGGCTCAATGAGTTTGTGATCATTTCCTTAGTTCATGCTAAACAAGAAGTTATTTTTTAAAATTAGGTTTTACGTATGGCTATCTAAATTAAATAATCAAGAAAGTTAGCTTTAAAGGTGAGAACATTTTTTGCTCGCAAAGAACAGCTAAATCATTTATTTCTATGCCACTTATTTTCTCTGACTTCTAAGTACAAATAACATCTTAATTCACTCCTTTAAAATTTAACCATTAAAACTGGTCATTAAATATTGACTTTAATAAACTTTAACAAAATATTTCTGAAAATCTTAACTGAGGTTACAGAAGTTAGCATCTATGCAAAAAGTTTGCTTATACATAAAAACTCAGGAGAGCTAATATTCACTCAGAACTGTAACTGACTTCCCATTACAACATCTAAGGTAATACAAAAGTTGGCTGTACATACTAAAAGAAATATTTTAAAACCTACTGTACAAAAAAGTCCTTTAAAAATCCATGTTAAAAACAAAAATCTCTACATCAACTGCATAATTTTCTTTTTGTATAACAAGAAAAAAAGTTTATAACATCAAATTATCCCTTATGTACTTAAAAAGGCTTAATCAGGATTCAAAAGAACTATGAAAACAGAAAAAAAATACTAAAATCTATTTTATCAGTCACTATAATTGAACTGTCTACATACCTCTCCAGCTTATGAGTTGACTTTTCCTTGGCATTTGGACTTTGTAATGTAAAACACAAAAACAAAAACACGGTAATGATTTAATGTCAAAGTAAGATTTTCTCTAACAAGGTTTCATTTCAGATAATAAAAATAGCCCTGACACATCTTTTTACAGGAGATATAGTTTGTACAAATCTCCTTAGAAGTATTATAAGTGAGGCTTTTGCATCAGTTCACAAAAGAAAATTTAACTGTTATAACAAAATTTTATTGATGGAAACCATTACTCTAGGAAATCTGTCACTGATTTTTTTGAACATGTCCAAAAAATCATTTCTGAAATGCATTTAATTCCTCCTTAAGCTTTTGATAAATCATAATATCCTAAAACATTTAGTAATCTAGAAGGAAATAAGGCAGATTGATTACTCTTGCAAAAATTTTCATAAATATATCTTCAAAATCACTTGCACTGGTATTTACATATTCAAGTGTCTATATATTGTAAGTGCACACGAAATACCTAGTTTTTTAAATTTTTATTGAAATATTGGTGATTTACAATGTGGGGTTAGTTTCAGGTATACAGCAATGGAAATACCTAGTGTTTAAACTTCAGTACTTTAAAAAATACTGAGAAATACTTCCCATTCAAAAGACTCAAGTAATTGTACAAAGTGCCTACTATAAGTCAGAGTGAAGTTGTCACAACATTTTTGTTTGCAATCAATGACGAACTTCTTCCTCAAATCTTTTCTCATATTGTTCCAAAGAATAAATCACAAAGTGACTCTATCTTCTTTTTCAGAAGAAAGCTAATAAGAAAACAGGTTACTGTACTTGCCATATGCCTAACATATATATGCATGTATTTGGAATTATACCACACAGTGATTCTAGCATTACCCTTAAAATATAAAAAACAAACACACAGCTTAAGGTATACTGTATTTCTAAAATGTGTATGGCAGTGTGCAGAACAAAGGGAAATGCTTACACAACTCTTCAAATGATACAGAAATGATGACTACTGTCTCAGACTGAAGATCATACTAATTAAGCTTGTTTTGTTTTTTTTTTTTTAAAGAAAAGTATTTGTATTTCAAGTGCTATTTTTAAGATGTTAAAAGGTAACGTTAGTGTTTTATCACATGCCAGGTACCATGCTATGAACATATATTATCTCAATTAATCCTCACGATAACCCTAAGAAAGATGGAGAGAGAGCCTTAGAGGGCTAAGGGACCTGCTAAGATCCTACAGTTACTGAGAGATCAAGGTGGAACCAGTATTTGAAACCTAGTTATGCCAGCTCCAGAGACAGCAGGAACTATGCTTTCGCAGGCCACTTATCTCTGTAACACCTAGAACCTGGCATAGAGCAGGCATTCATGAAGTACATGCTAAACAAAGAACACCAAAATAGAGGTTTGCCTCACTTGATAAAATCTCACGATGCAGGTATTCTTAAAATGTTGAGTGAAAAAATGGATTTCGGGAAAGCAAATAATATTTTAAATGTCATGTCGTGTCATTTAAAGAACATGAGATGAATCATCTCACAAGAATAAAGAATATCCCAAATTCGTATATTGGCAAATCTAGATTTTCACATGTCAGATTTGCTGAAAAGGGGGGTTACTTTTTATGGCTTATAAAGTCCACAGAACTTACTATGAGGAAAAAATACAGGACAGTGGAACACATATGGGCTCTGCAGTCAGACCTGGGTTCAAATTCAATTAACTTCCCCTAATTTGCTTACATGACCATAAGCAATATTCTTCACTTCTTTGAACTTCAACATCCTCACAGTAAAACAGATAGTAATGATCAGTTGATAGGGCATTTATATGGCTTAAATTAAATTCTAAATTACATGTAAAATCCCCAGGGAAAGAAATGGTAACCCACTCCAGTATTCTTGCCCAGAAAATCCCCATGGACAAAGGAGCCTGGCAGGCTGCAGGCCACAGGGTCACAGAGTCAGACACAATTGAGCAACTGAACAGCAACATGTAAAATGCCTAGCCCATCACAGACTTTCTATAGCCTGGTTATTATCTTATCCAGTGCAAAAGTATCTTCATGACATAACCATGAATAACAGGCACAAAAACGCACATTTACATTAACTAGGTTTTCAACTTAGACATGAACAGACAGAGAACTTTCAACAAATGCAAGCTTAATACTGTGTTGAATTCTATAAGATACAAGGCTCTACTTTAAATTGCTCCAGGAAAATGCAGTTTTCATCTTTATTAGTTTAAAAATACGTATGGTAAATTTTTCTTAGGACATTTATCTCCTAGCTTCATATGCAAAATCTACAAGAGCAAACTAATCACTACAGCTGTTTTCAGCAATTTAAAATCAGTCAGTAATAATGTGATATCACACTCTTAAAAGATACCCGTATCTAATAAATTATGATCAAATGCTTTAAGCTGCAATGGTGTCAGTCAAGGTTAAAATCAGAGCACTGGAATCATAATAATCTTGCAAATAAAATAGAGATGTAATATGAACTATCCAAAACAGCATGCAACTTAGAAATTATTTATATTTTGTTTTTTAAATTTTTTTTTTATTGGAGTTGACTTACAATGTATTAATATATGCTGTACAGCAAAATGACTCAGTTACACACACACACATTCTTTTTTATATTCTTTTCCATTATGGCTTATCCCAGGATAACTGAATATGGCTCCCTGTGCTGTAAGGCAGGACCTTGTTGTTTATCCGCTCTACACATAACAGTTTGCATCTACTAAACCCAAACAACCAGTCCATCCATCCCCCTTTGCCCCTCCCCCGTATTTAGCTCTGAAAAATATCATCGTTACCTCTGTAGCAGACTTATCCTCCTAATCATATTTTGCCTAAGTTAATAATAAAATTAATTTGCTTCTGTGAACAAACACCAAGGGGATGATGATAAAGAAAGATGTGCTGGGAAGAAGGAAATATCTAAGATGAAATTTTGAATTTGCCTAATTTATAAAGAGGTGACTGTATTCCTACTTCTCCTCTTTGCAAAGATACACAATAGTTCAAGAGTTTAAATCAAACAGAAGTCACCAATATTAATGGAAGTCTTATAAGCTATTATAAATAACTTACACTTCCTTCCAAGAATGCAAAAACTATGCAATATCAAGCATTTTCTACATAAAATATAGTAACTCTAAATTTATTTAAATTACTACACATTTTCGAAAACATACTGGATATTAAAAAGGATGGGGAACACGTGTATACCTGTGGCGGATTCATGTTGATATATGGCAAAACCAATACAATATTGTAAAGTAAAAAATAAAATAAAATTTAAAAAAAGAAAGAAAAAAAAAGTCAAACAATTATACTACATTTCCTTGTTACATGTCTTAAAAAATTGTTCCCCAGCATAAAATAAAAATAAATAAAACAAGATGCAGTTAACCTAACAGAACAGCAGGTTTTTCCAAACTGAGGACTCCAGAATATTCAGTTACATTTAACAGCAAATTTTACTAATTTTTTTTTAAAGATTAAGTTATTTTACAAATTCCTTTTTGAAGACAGGCCCAATCTTTCAAAAGTTATTTTGATGACAGCCTTTTAGAATCTTCAGTACATATTTTTCTACATAAAGTATAAAATTGGGCAAGTCTGATTTTTAAAAAATTCCACGCTACTGATTTTACCTTGTTATAGGAGGTTTGTTAACTAATATTAAAGTTTCTTAAAACTGTTGAGTGATACAAACTTTAATCTTAATGATTACTTGAGTCTGATAAACTTCTATGACTTAAGGTGGTTTTACAAAGAACTACAATGTTTAGCATTTACTTCAGGTACCCTATCATTTGATGAATTTTTATTTATATTTATTTTTAAAAAACATTAAATTTAAGTGTAGACATCCTAAGAAAACTACTTTGAATTGTGCATTTTTCCTATCCATGTAAAGGAAAGACTATATCACTGTGTATAGAAATAATTATTAATAAAGGTTGATGACTATTAGATAGAAATACCAAGCAAAAGAATCTAAAAGTCACAGGTGACTGATTTATAAAAAAAAGAGAAACAAAAACTGCAACCCACAGGCATTTATGACACATATATGTTTGCCTTTCACAACACAGCCAGAAAGAAACACTGGGATTCAATATACAGATATTCAGCTACCTTGAAAACTGAAGGCAGGCTTTATCAAAATGTCATTTTGGTTCCCAGTTATATATCACTCCTCTCTTTTTCCTATCTTACCAAAATTTAATTATTTGGATATAAGGTAGACTGTACTTAATAAGAGGCAAGAAGGCTCAACTCTCTCTCTTACAATTATATAACAAAAATTTGTATATTATAAAATTCACTACACAATGAATATATAGGAAAATAGTAAAGCTTGATACAAAACTTTGGTAGGTAACACTGAGGTTGTTTAATGAAGCAAAGTTAAGCATTAAGTAAAATCATTCCCAATTGTCATTCTGTATCACCCTAAGACAATTTAAAAGGATGTAACATTTTTAAGTAAATTAATTCTCTTTATTTAAAAAAACAAACAAACAAAAAGGAGCATGTACTAACAGTGGCCTTTTTGGTTCAAAGTAGTGGGAAGGAAAAGCAGTTGAAGATTTAAAAATCAAAGTGAAAAAAGACATATAGGACTTCCCTAGTGGAGCAGTGGATAAGAACCTGCCTGCCAATGCAGAGGACTCGGGTTCAATCCGTGGCCCAGGAAGACTCCACATGCCTTGGAGCAACCAAGCCCACGAGCCACAACTACCGAGTGTGCCTGCTCCAGCTACTGAGGGCCGTGTGCCTGGAGCCTGTGCTCCGCAACAAGAGCAGTCACCGCAGTGAGAAGCCTGCACACCGCATCAAGGGGTGGCCCCGCTCGCTGCAACTACAGAAAGCCCGAGCACAGTGGCAAAGACCCAGTGCAGTGAAAAAGAAACAGATTTCTTTCTTTCTTTTTTTTTTTTTAAAAAAGGATGTATCAACTCCACCAATGTTAAGACTGGCTAATGAAGCAAAAAAGATGAAACCTATTCTACAGAGACGAATGGTTTTCCAACAGGGGCGCAACTACTACCTACCTACCTCTACCCTTCAAAGAAATCACCTGTGGTTGTTTTGGTTTCGGGTATTACGATACTATAAAAGACCACACTACCCTGCAAAGTACATAAACGGGTAGAAAGGAATAAGAAAACGTGGGACCTGCTGGTAATCTGACCTTTGGCAAAAATCATAACAATGCCTGTGTTCACGGAGGTGTACTCTGTATCAGTTAGCACTCAGTACTATGCATGCATTGTCTCCTCTATCTCTGAGGTGCACAGACTGCTACTTTCCCAGCACCCATTCTGCCCTCTTTGTTAGTAACTGAACCCAAATTCCACTGAGGTGGCAGCTGTACCCAGATAAAAACTGGTATTTTCTGATGTTCTGTAAGTGCAAGGTCAAGTTATCAAGTTCTGACCAAAGGAATAGAAGCAAAATTGACAGGGTATGAGTCTGGATGTGGTCCTCTCACAACGCTGGGTGAGCCTTTCTGACTTGCCCTACTGCCTCCGTTTTGCTGCCGGGAATATAGATGTGATGGTTAGAACCACAGCAGTCATTCTGGATCACCTTGAGAATGGAAGCCACAAACTAGTGATGGCAGACAGTTGCTTGCAACCATGGGACCGCCACACCAGACCTGGACTTCTTACCTTGGAATTTCTGTACAAAGAAGAAAAACACATTTGCATCACTGATATTTTAGGATGTCTAACAGACAGAGGTGGGCAGTATTAAAGATCTTGTTTTATCAATGAGAAAACAGACCAATAGAGTTAGGCAACTTGCCACAGGCACACAGCTAGCAAGCAACCCCCAAAGCGCCAAGCTCTGAGCTACTGCGTAACACCACCTTCAGACCACACATCAGGGACTGAGTGAGAGATTCTGCAAAGGACGTCAGCCCTGACAACAGGCGAGACAATGCTGAGGCCAGGTTAGCTTCTCCACTCATTAGACTACGTCATACATCAAACCCTGGCTTAAAATACTGGACGACGACAAAGTCAATGAAAAAGGGAATCCAGTCAGTTTGCCACGGAAAAGAAACAACAACACTAGAGCAGAGACTCTATGGATGAGAAGTGTGTAGCCAACCACAGAAAGGAAAAGGGGTAATTGGTAGGTCCAGGAATAAGTTTAACCTAGAGAGAAACCTCTGTGAGCCAGGCAGATTTTCCTCATTCAGGTCCAGAATCATCATCAGATTAAATCCAGAAAAATAGCTACCTGATTTCTAAAAATGAACTAAGAATTCTTAGTTTTTTGCCAATTTCTGCCAAAGTTCTTGCCAACAAGGGTCTCTATAGTCAAAGCTATGGTTTTTCCAGTAGTCATGTATGGATATGAGAATTGGACCATAAGGAAGGCTGAGCATCGAAGAACTGATGCCTTTGAACTGTGGTGCTGGAGACCTCTTGAGAGTCCCTTGGACAGCAAGGAGAACAAACCAGTCAAACCTAAAGGAAATCAACCTTGAATATTCACTGGAAGGACTGACGCTGAAGCTGAACCTCCAATACTATCGCCCACCTGATGTGAAGAGCCGACTCATTGGAAAAGACCCTGACGCTGGGAAAGATTGAAGCCAGGAGGAGAAGGGGGTGACAGAGGACGAGATGGTTGGATGGCATCACCAACTCGATGGACATGAGTCTGAGCAAACTCTGGGAGACAAAGAAGGACAGGGAAGCCTGGTATGCTGCAGTCCATGGAGTTGCAAAGATTTGGACATGACTAAGGGACTGAATAACTAAATTTCTTTATGCAGATGGATGGAGGGGAAGGGTGCTTATATATTAAGTAAGCAAAGGAACAACTCTACAGATTTCTCTGACACAGTCAGCTTTTGTACTACTACCCCCGCCCCTGCTTTAGGCGTGGGGGTGTGTGTGAGGGTGAATGAAGAAGTGAATAATCCTCCTGTTTCCCTGCAGTATCAAGCAATTAAAATACTCTGGATGAAAAAGCATCTTGTATGCTATGCTTCAGAGTCTTCTGGAAGGGAATGAAGTAAGAAAACTGAGAAAGAGAAACGTAGTCTGAAAACTTGAACTTGTGGAAGCTGGGAGACAGACATGGCAATTTTTTTAGAAACAGTAAGATGTGAAAGAAGAAAGTTACAGAATGAGCTACCTTCAGACCCAGAGAGGGGCCTGAGGCTTTAACCAGCGGGGTGGCCATTTGTTCCCTAAGTAGCTAGTAATATCTTCAATTTTCCAAATTAATAAGCTTGTGGCAAACTACTCAAATAATTATACATTTTCCCTCCAGAACATGGTAACAGAAGGATCAAGACAAGCTACTGCTAGCTTTTTTAACACTTAAGTTAAAATACTGGAGCGCAGATGCTATAGCTCACATACTTTTTAAAATAACCAGGTAAACAAATGACCTATGACCTAAAGGATAATGATAAGTGAGTTTTTCTGGTTATATAAGCCAAAATTGATGATTCCTTAACAGGCAATACACACTCATCCACATATTTACAGATTTATTTAAATTTACTTCTGCTGCTGCTAAGTCGCTTCAGTCGTGTCCGACTGTGCGACCCCACAGACGGCAGACCACCAGGCTCCCCCATCCCTGGGATTCTCTAGGCAAGAACACTGGAGCGGGTTGCCATTTCCTTCTCCAGTGCATGAAAGTGAAAACTGAAAGTGAAGTCGCTCAGTCGTGTCTGACTCTTCGCGATCCCATGAACTGCAGCCCACCATGGGGAGCCCTCCATCCATGGGATTTTCCAGGCAAGAGTACTGGAGTGAGTTGCCATTGCCTTCTCCTAAATTTACTTCTAAATGCATATTAATTGTTTTTGTATTGCATAGCTTTAAAAGATAAAATTGAGTTACTGTTGCTTAAAATCTTATTTTACACAGCCACATGGGTGGCAAATTATTTATAAATTATTAGAAAACTTAAACGCAAGAACACAGCATAAAAGAGTTCATCAGGGTATTTCCCTGGCGGTCTAGTGGTTAAAAGGTCACCTTCCAATATATGGAATGTGGGTTTGATCCCTGGTCAGAGAGCTAAGATCCCACATGCCTCAAGGCCCAAAAAAAGAAACATAAAGCAGAAGCAATGTTGTAACAAATTCAATAAAGACTTGAAAAAAAAAAAAAGTCCACATGAAAAACAATATCTTCTTTAAAAAAAAGTTCGTCAGAAAGAAAAAGTATTTTGAGTATCTGTAAACAAATAAATGAAAGATGTCAACTAAGATCAACATAGTTAAAAAAAAAAAAAAAAAAAAAACCCCAAACGTTGCCTTGGAACTCAGGCATCTTTTAGCTTCTAGTCACTCAGAGTGCATTAAATAACTAAACAGATGAAGACAGAGAGAGAAGTGCTCTTACTCTGAAACAATCAAGGAAGATGCCTGCAACCCCAGTTCCTACCATAATTTTATAAAATCAAATAGAGAAGGACAGGACCAATGTCAGTCCTTGGACTGTCAATCTTTCTGGATTGAGCACACATCTCACTCAAGTTGCTAATAACATCTTCTCCTTGGCTTCACATTGATGACAGATATCTTTTAAATTTTATTGTAAGCTGATACAGGCCAAAGCAATTCATTTTCTTAGACTCATATTTTTAAAACACGTTTACCCTGGACATTTATTTAAAACTGTTCTTGTAGCCGAAGACCCTTACATCTTTAAGTCTGTTGTTCATCACTGCTCAAAATTCTAGCCCACACAATTATAGGCTCATATTATACATGTAAAATAAAAATAATAAAAATTCAATTAAAGATAAATAAAAGGTTCAGATGAGCATTAAATCATGCCAGGCACTGTGCTAAAAATACTGCTATTGCTACACCTAATTTACAAATGAAGACACTATAAAGTGTGGCAAAGAAGTGTGTCAAAGACCTCAGAGCTTCTAATGAGAAACCGAGCAGGGTTTTCACTCAGCAGTTAGGCTCTAGAACCCCTTCTCAGTTACCGCCACATACACTGCGTCAACACACATTCTGCTCTCAGCTTTGAAGAGTAGAAAACTGATTCATTCCTCCATCTCTGAAGAACAATGTTCATCAAACAACTTAAACATGATTCAGAGATGAGGTACTCAGCTCGTCAAAAAAGTGTTTTTAAGCACATTAGAAAGTAATGTTTATATGCGTAAGTAACTGAAACATTTTAAATAGTCTTATAGCTATTCATTCAAAGATTCTCCCCAAAGTTCTCCGGGCCAGCTTTTTGACTCTGATTTATTATTTTGAAACAATGACAATGACTTTCCTTAAAGCTACTATGAATAAATAAATTCTAAGCTGCCATTAGTTGAAATGTGTGACCCCCTCCCTTTTGAGGCAGCCAGCAAGAAGGGAGGGAGGCGTGCGAAGAAAGTCGATGCCAGGCTATCTGAAGAGCACTTTTGGTTTTCTTAGGACTATATATAGCACATAACACTCGAGAGATTGGCAATTCACCCATACAAAAACATACTTCTTTCTGAGAAGTCCTGCCTTCAGCATGTCAAACTACCTTCTGAAAACAACACTGACACATACATGAAAAATTAACTGAATAACTTTTATTGAATAAAAATTTATTAAAGCAATACTTTAAGATAATTAACAGGCTTCAATTGTATAAGCCCACAGAAATAACAGTCCAATCCACTTCACTACAAACACATAAAACTAGAGAAAAGGACCAATCATTTTCCCAGGATATAAGCAATACTGACCAAATTGAATCAGAGTTTATAATTAAGACAAAGCAAACTTATTACAAATCAGATTTGGACATCAAAGGAAATAAAGACAGGAAATGTGGAGGGGACCAAAAAGGGAAGTATGGTTCAATAAGTAAATCAATTCTTCCACAAAAGCACTACAGTGCACTGCCAGCTTAAAAATAAACATTTATTAACTGCCTAGAAGTGTTTGAGAAATGAAAGATATATATCTTATATATATGGTATATCACTGTCTCTCTATATAGAATTATAACTACATATTGAAAACAGACACAAAGCAGCAGGTCTAAAATGGAGATTAAAATTCTACAATGGAGCTGAAAAGAAAATAATGGATATTTTGCTAAAGTCATCCATAAACCCTTTCTGGGAAAAAAGGGGGATTTATTGTTAAAATCTAGACAATGAAGAGATAAATAAAAACAAATAATTTAGGAATAAGATGGTATGATCAAAAGATTAGAAGCAAAGTGCAAATCTATTTATCCAATGAATAGTAAGGTTAAATAACCAGAATATTAGCTGCAGAACAGAATGCTCATCTTAAAAACCTTAATAAAGTGACAATCAGTTCAGTTCAGTCATCTTTGCAACCCCATGGACTGCAGCACGCCAGGTACCTGATGAACTATGGACGGAGGTTTGTGACATTGTACAGGAGGCAGGGATCAAGACCATCCCCAAGAAAAAGAAATGCAAAAAAAGCCAAATGGCTGTCTGAGGAGGCCTTACAAATAGCTATGAAAAGAAGAGACACGAAAAGCAAAGGAGAAAAGGAAAGATATACCCATTTGAATGCAGAGTTCCAAAGAACAGCAAGGAAAGATAAGAAAGCCTTCCTCAGTGATCAGTACAAAACAGAAAACAATCGAATGGGAGACTAGAGAGCTCTTCAAGAAAATCAGATACCAAGGGAACATTTCATGCAAAGATGGGCTCAATAAAGGACAAAAATGGTATGGACCTAACAGAAGCAGAAGATATTAAGAAGAGGCGGCAAAAATACACAGAACTATACAAAGAAGACCTTCACGACCCAGATAATCACGATGGTGTGATCACTGACCTAGAGCCAGACATCCCGGAATGTAAAGTCAAGTGGGCCTTAGAAAGAATCACTACGAACAAAGCTAGTGGAGGTGATAGAATTCCAGTTGAGCTATTCCAAATCCTGAAAGATGACGCTGTGAAAGTGCTGCACTCAATGTGCCAGCAAATTTGGAAAACTCAGCAGTGGCCACAGGACTGGAAAAGGTCAGTTTTCATTCCAATCCCAAAGAAAGGCAATGCCAAAGAATGCTCAAACTACCGCACAATTGCACTCATCTCACACGCTCGTAAAGTAATGCTCAAAATTCTCCAAGCCAGGCTTCAGCAATACGTGAACCGTGAACTTCCAGATTTTCAAGCTGGTTTTAGAAAAGGCAGATGAACCAGAGATCAAATTGCCAACATCTGCTGGATCATGGAAAAATCAAGAGAGTTCCAGAAAAAACATCTATTTCTGCTTTATTGACTATGCCAAAGCCTTTGACTGTGTGGATCACAATAAACTCTGGAAAATTCTGAAAGAGATGGGAATACCAGACCACCTGACCTGCCTCTTGAGAAACCTATATGCAGGTCAGGAAGCAACAGTTAGAACTGGACATGGAACAAGAGACTGGTTCCAAACAGGAAAAGGAGTACGTCAAGGCTGTATATTGTCACCCTGCTTATTTCACTTATATGCAGAGTACACTATGAGAAATTCTGGGCTGGATGAAGCACAAGCTGGAATCAAGATTGCTGGGAGAAATATCAATAACCTCAGATATGCAGATGACACCACCCTTATGGCAGAAAGTGACAATACAACGAATAAAATTGTGAGGAAAATAATTTCCTAATTTTTCATAACAGAATCAACAAGACTGTCAAAAAGTGAACCCTGGCGTTAAAAAAAATAAACAATGTAATGACTCTTAATTCCTTAATTTTTCTCTGCTCAGAGTATCCACACTTCCAACTCCCAACTTTAGAAGGAGCTCTTGGGAACTCATGTTTTTTGTAGAAAAGAAGCATTTATTTGACACTCAGCAACTCTCTCTTCAATTATCTTTCTTCTGTTAAATTCAATAAATTAACTATACTTCTTCCTATTTCCTATAATGATGGGCTAAGTTACTTAGATCAAACCTCCTGTAAAACAACTGTAAAAGCAGAATAAAATCTTGAAAGTAGTAAAAAGACTACCAGAGGGGACTTCCCTGATGTGGTTAGGACCTCGCCTTGCAATGCAGGGGGTGCGGGTTCAGTCCCTAGCTGGGGACCTAAGATTCCACAGACGCTGCAGCCAAAAGACAAAACATAAAAACAGAAGGAGTACTGCAACAGATTTGAGAAAGATTTTTTTTTTTTTTAAAAGACTACAAGATAATAAATGATCACCGAGCTCCGAAGATAGGGAAAACAAGAATCTTTGTGGTCATGGGCCAATCAGAAAACTTGACCCTTTGTTTAGGATGCCCAAGGCAAGTGTCGGGGGACAGAAATTAAAATCCAGAGCCTGCATAAGGTGGAAAGCCTAACAGAAACTTCTTACCATAAAAAATTAAAATCCCAGGAGGCTATACTCACAGAGTGAGTACAAACAAAAGGAAAAGCCAATCCAATAAAAAATGGACAAGAGATCTGAACAAGAATGAATTTCACAAAACAGAAAATCCAAATGGACAATAAATATATGACAGGGATTCAGCTTTATTAGAAATCACTGAAATGTTGGAAAAAACCACAAAGACAGGTTACTACACATCCATAATACCAGTTAACATTTTTTTTTTTTTTAAAAAGGTCAATACCACTGGAGAGACTGGAGAGGAATTGGAACAAAAAGAACTCACACACATTGCTGATGGGACTGTAAACTGGTATTAACTTCTTGGAGAACAGTTTGGCATTATCAATGGGAAGTGAACGTATCTACTCTGTGACCAAAGTCCATATACCTTTAAAAATTTATGTACAGGGCACAAGTATAAAAAGTTGACAGCAATACTGTTAACAAGTCACAAATATCCAGTAACAGTAAAAACTGATAAACTGAGCTAAATACACATTGTGGAATATAGCAAAGAAAATGAATAAACCACCACAGAGTAGTACATCATGAGAAACGCTGGGCTGGAAGAAGCACAAGCTGGAATCAAGATTGCCGGGAGAAATATCAATAACCTCAGATATGCAGATGACACCACCCTTATGGCAGAAAGTGAAGAGGAACTAAAAAGCCTCTTGATGAAAGCGAAAATGGAGAGTGAAAAAGTTGGCTTAAAGCTCAACATTCAGAAAACGAAGGTCATGGCATCCGGTCCCACCACTTCATGGGAAATAGACGGGGAAACAGTGTCAGACTTTATTTTTCTGGGCTCCAAAATCACTGCAGATGGTGACTGCAGCCATGAAATTAAAAGACGCTTACTCCTTGGAAGGAAAGTTATGACCAACCTAGATAGCATATTCAAAAGCAGAGACATTACTTTGCCAACAAAGGTCCGGCTAGTCAAGGCTATGGTTTTTCCTGTGGTCATGTACGGATGTGAGAGTTGGATTGTGAAGAAGGCTGAGCGCCGAAGAATTGATGCTTTTGAATCGTGGTGTTGGAGAAGACTCTTGAGAGTCCCTTGGACTGCAAGGAGATCCAACCAGTCCATTCTGAAGGAGATCAGCCCTGGGATTTCTTTGGAAGGAATGATGCTAAAGCTGAAACTCCAGTACTTTGGCCACCTCATGTGAAGAGTTGACTCATTGGAAAAGACTCTGATGCTGGGAGGGATTGGGGGCAAGAGGAGAAGGGGACGACAGAGGATGAGATGGCTGGATGGCATCACTGACCCGATGGACGTGAGTCTCAATGAACTCCGGGAGTTGGTGATGGACAGGGAGGCCTGGCGTGGTGCCATTCATGGGGTCGCAAAGAGTCGGAAACGACTGAGCGACTGATCTGATCTGATCTGATGGGATGGGGGTTTGGAGTGAAAATAACAAGTGACTGCTAATAGGTATGGGGTTTCTTCTTTATAAAAAAAAATGTTATTGGAGTACAGCTGACTTTCAATGTTGTGTTAGTTCCTACTGCACAGCAAAGTGTATTAGTTATGCATATACTCCCTCTCTTTTAGATTCTTTTCCCATATAGGTCATTGGGGTTTCTTCCTGAAGTGATAAAAATGTTCTAAAACTGGTTTTGGTGATGGGTGCACATCTCTGCAAATACACTAAAAAACAACAAATCGTACCTTCCAAATGGATAAACTGTATACTAGGTGAATTACAGATCAATAAAGTTCTTCTATTAAAAAAGGCAATATTATACAAATACTTCTTCATTTATAAGACCACTGAATGACATCGCATTTACTTGTAAACAAAATAGGAAATTTTAAAAATTAAGAAATTCAATATAATGTTTAAGCAGAAAAGAATTTTTTTACTTCAGAGCTATTTCTTATTTTATATCATTTTAAATAAGAAGGAATATAGCAATCCTTAAAGAAGGAGCAGGATCTGAGGACCAAACACGTAATGTATGCACAGATAAAGTGATAAACCTGGGATCTGCTTTGCATTAATCCAGCAGAGGATAAGAGAGGTAAGGAAGGGAGATAGAAATGTAACAGGACTGGCTGGCTGTGGTCAATGTTCTTACACACATCTTGTCTTTAAATTTTCGTATTTATTTTTGGCTGCACGGGGCCCTGATGCAGTGAGTGGGCTCTCTGGTGCAGGGAGTGGGGCCTCTCCTCTAGCAGCGGCGCTACTCCCTGCGGCAGCTCCTCGTGTTGCAGAGCACAGCCTCTAGGCCTTGCCGGCTCAGCAGTTATGACATGAGGACTTAAGAGCCCCACAGCATGTTGGATCTTCCCAGACCAGGAACTGGACCCATGTCCCCTGCATTGGCAGGTGGACTCTTAACCACTGGACCACCAGGAAGTCCCTGTTGCTAATTTTTGAAGCTGAGTAATAAGTATATTAAGATTCCTTTATTATTCTCTTTACTATGTTTGACCCCAGGATTCCCTTGTGGCTCAGAGGGTAAAATGTCTGCTCGCAATGTGGGAGACCTGAGTTCGATCCCTGGGTCGGAAAGATCCCCTGGAGAAGAAAATGGCAACCTACTCCAGTATTCTTGCCTGGAAAATCCCATGGATGGAGGAGCCTGGCGGGCTACAATCCACAGGATGGCAAACAAAGAGTCGGACATGACTGAGCGACCTCACTTTCACTATGTTTGAAATTTTCCATTAAAAAAAAAAAAAAAACATGGACTTTCTGGTGGCGCAGCAGACAGCAATTTTCTAAAAGCAAATCAGTAATTATATTCTAATACATGATGTCACAATTTACTTCACCAGTTAACTTGTTTTTGGACATCTGCTGCTGCTGCTGCTAAGTCGCTTCAGTCGTGTCCGACTCTGTGCGACCTCATAGACGGCAGCCCATGAGGCTCCCCCGTCCCTGGGATTCTCCAGGCAAGAACACTGGAGTGGGTTGCCATTTCCTTCTCCAATGCATGAAAGTGAAAAGTGAAAGTGAAGTCACTGAGTCTTGTCCAACTCTTAGCGACCCCATGGACTGCGGCCCACCAGGCTCCTCTGTCCATAGGATTTTCCAGGCAAGAGTACTGGAGTGGGGTGCCATTGGTTTGTCCAATTCCATTATTACTAAGAATCCTGGATAAACAGGCCACACATCACTTAATGTAGACTTAGTGGACCATATACCTTGGGGAAGAAGGAAAAATCAAACGAAGGAGTCGAGAATACAATTAAGGTACACATTTTTCACTTCTGTCCCACCCTCCCTACCTGGTACTGACAGATATCCAATTGCCCCATGGTTAGTTCTGGAGGTTTTTAGACAAACTCTTATGATGACAGTATATTAATCATCTCAGAAAAAATAAATAAATAAAAATATAACCTTAAGCACCAAACTTCCAAAGAACTGTTTTAAAATATTACAAAATCAGTTTTACAAAGATATCTATGGTTCTGCAGAAATGGTTCCATTGACTTTCAAATAAATCTAAATTCATACACAGTTTAGACAGCACTGTAGTATCCTCCACAATAAGGCAGTGTTTTAAAATGGAAATTCTTACCAACTTGTATCAAATATGTATCATCTAGTTAGATCTAAAGCAGATTAAATGTGTTTTTTACTATTCATAAAACATTACTATACTCAGGGAACAATCTGCATAGTCGATTAGACAGTATGTTAACCAAGACAATTAAAAAGTGGTTTCAAATAGAGTTAGTGATTAACATAACTAAGAAAGACCTTAAAGAGCAAAGCACTAGTAAAGCAAATTCTTTTCACTGGAGGGTAACTGTGTAAAACAAATGATCATAAAATGTGAAATCCTTCACAAAAGTACTCAAAGCAAATTAAACTTTAGAATGATAAATATTCAAGTGCTACAGTATAAGTACTGTGTACTGTATTGAATAAAAGTAATGAGAGATAATACCGAAAACAGCCACTATTCGTGAATGAATGAAACACTTGAAGAAAGTTAACAGCTGTCTTTTGAACAATACTTCAGCATTAGCAATAAAAAGATGAAATAGAAATGTACACAAAATATTTGTGGCTGCATGGCAATTAACTTCAAAATGATATGGCGTCTCTCCTGAGAAAACGGTAGTCCTTAAAAGGATTAACCCATTTGGAATTACATTACAGTTAAGTCACTCAGTCGTGTTGGGCTCTTTGTGACCCCATGGACTGCAGCACGCCAGGCTTCCCTGTCCATCACCAACTCCTGGAGCTTACTCAAACTCATGTCCATCAAGTTGGTGATGCCATCTAACCATCTCATCTTCTGTCATCCCCTTCACCTCCTGCCTTCTATCTTTCCTAGCATCAAGGTCTTTTCAAATGAGTCAGTTCTTTGCATCAGCTAGCCAAACTATTGGAGTTTCAGCTTCAGCATTAGTCCTTCCAATGAATATTCAGGACTGATTTCCTTTAGGATGGACTGGTTGGATCTCCTTACAGTCCAAGGGACTCTCAAGTGTCTTCTTCAATACACCACAGTTCAAAAGCATCAATTCTTCGGTGCTCAGCTTTCTTTATAGTCCAACTCTCACATCCATACATGACCACTGGAAAAACCATAGCCTTGACTAGCCGGACCTTTGTTGGCAAAGTAATGTCTCTGCTTTTCAATAAGCAGAGGTTGGTCTAGGTTGGTCATAGCTTTTCTTCCAAGGAGCAAGCGTCTTTTAATTTCATGGCTGCAGTCACCATCTGCAGTGATCCTGGAGCCCAAGAAAATAGTCTCTCACTGTTTCTCCATCTATTTGCCATGAAGTGATGCGACCAGATGCCATGATCTTGGTTTTCTGAATGTTGAGTTTTAAGCCAACTTTTTCACTCTCCTCTTTCACTTTCATCCAGAGGCTCTTTAGTTCCTCTTCACTTACTGCCATAAGGGTGGTGTTATCTGCAGACCTGAGGTTATTGATATTTCTCCCAGCAATCTTGATTCCAGTTTGTGCTTCATCCAGCCTAGCATTTCTCATGATGTACTCTGCATATAAATTAAATAAGCAGGGTGACGATATACAGCCTTGACGTATTCCTTTCCCAATTTGGAACCAGTCTGTTGCTCCATGTCCAGGTCTAACTGTTGCTTCCTGACCTGCATATAGGTTTCTCAAGAGGCAGGTCAGGTGGTCTGGTATTCCCATCTCTTTCAGAATTTTCCACAGTTTGCTGTGGTCCACACAGGTAAAGGCTTTGGCATACTCAATAAAGCAGAAATAGATGTTTTTCTGGAACTCTCTTGCTTTTTCGATGATCCAACAGATGTTGGCAACTTGATCTCTGGTTCCTCTGCCTTTTCTAAATCCAGCTTAAACATCAGGAAGTTCACGGTTCACATACTGTTGAAGCCTGGCTTGGAGAATTTTGAGCCATTACTTTGCCATCGTGTGAGATGAGTGCAATTGTGCAGTAGTTTGAAAATGACAATGTCTGACAAATTCTAGGCATTGAATCACTTCTCTTCTCCCCTTCTTTCATTCAAACTTTTATTGTAATAGCACTGCTCAGTCTAAGCTGCTCTGCACCACAGCCCCTACCCCCCTGAAATATGAGGATGCTACCAGTCTTTAATGATCCCAAAGCATTTTCACCAGGATTCACAAACTTCTAGGAACTACCATTTCCCTTTAGCAGAGCAGGGAAAAGCAGTCGTCATCAGAGCTCAGGCCACTGTCACTCTGATGGGCATGCACACCTAGTCCCAACTCTCCTCACTCTGTGCCTCATCCTTTTACACTTGGAAATTTTCAACCCCATCTTGCTCTCAACCCTCCACACATGCTGCTTGAAGGCAACAGGCATGCTTCGCTTGCCCAAGTAGAACCCCAACTAATACTTCAGGTCTTAACTCAAGCTGGGTTCCTGGCGAAGCTTCTCTCATCCCAGATAATTTGCTGCATCTTCTCTTTTGTTGCCAGTGAGCCACCACCCCTACCACCTCCTTTATAGATGCTAACTCTGTGTTAGCATCTATAAAGAACTGTGTGTCTTTTCTAAACATTTCAGTTCCCAGGGCTCAGGTCTAATAATGATCTCACAGTAGGTGGTCAAATTAAATCCACTTAACCCATCTTGGGTGATTAATTTTTCCTATCAGCATTCTTGAGGATCATGTGACAGTATTGCAAAAGTATGCTGTGAAGCAGTGTACAAATGATGAGTTTTTACAGGCTATACATGGGCTTCCTGGGTGGCGCTAGTGGTAAAGCATGACCTGCCAAGGCAGGAGATGTAAGAGATGAAGGTTCAATTCCTGGACCAGGAAGATCCCCTGGAGGAGGAAATGGCAACCCCCTCCAGTATTCTTGCCTGAAAGATTCCATGAACAGAGGAGCCTGGAGGGCTGCATTCCATGGAGCTGCAGAGTCAGACATGACTGAGCACGCGCATGCACACACCCTTATGTTTTAGACAGTGAGTCACAGTGCTTTTCACCCTAAGTCACAGTTACATTAACACCCTGTTAGTCTTCACTGTCTAATTTCTTAATTCCCTAGCCAAATAAACTATACAATTCCACCCCTAAGATGGGTCTGGTAGCTTCAGGAATATTAAGATTCCCTCTCCAGGAATTTTTTCTTTTAATCTCCCCTAACTTCAGATACAAAGGAAAATTTACAGCGTTTCTTACTCCAGAGGTGCAAAACGAATAGTCTGACAGGATCTCCCAAATCACTTAAATACGTTTCACTTTTATCCAGACTGCTAGAGCAAAAACTACAGTGCTTATTATCATTCTGTCCTATGTCCAAAGATATACAACTTGGCTTTTTACTTATCTCTTCACTTCTTTCCATGGCAGGAAGGAGATGGACACAGAATAACAAAAACTGGTCTCCAGTTCTACTGCTCAAAGGCATTCAGAACAATTTCCCTGCCTCAAAAAAAGAGACTGAACTAAAATTAGGCAGTCTCCAATCCATATGTTTTCTGAGATGGGGCAGGTAAAATAATTATGCAAAACAGCTAAGTATAATAAGGAATAATGGTTACTATCCTGGTCCTCTGAAGAAATGCCTTGTCTAAAATCTCAGTATTCATTAAATAAACAAAAACAAAACCTAGCCAAATAAAATCAGGTGGGTTCATTGTCATACCAGCAGTGTCTCAGTAGCCGTGTGCGTGTGTTAGTCACTCAGTCGTGTCCAACTCTGGGATCATGTGGACTGCAGCCTGCCAGGCTTTTCTATCCTAGTAGCCGTAACACACAGCAATTTGTGAGTTCACTGCTGGACCTGATAATCTTTAAGCACTTCCTCTTCTACCTTTGAAATTTAACTAAAAAGCAAACAAACAAAAAAAGGGTGACAAGAGCCATGTTTTCCAAGGTAAAAGATATCACAGCTGGGAGGTAGCAGTTTCAACAGTCCAAAGCTTGCTGGTTTCTATTTTACTTTAATAATGAACCAATATATCCTTGAATATCTTGTCCTAAAACACCTTTGGCCTAGGACTATAACTCCCCTTCAGTCTATGACTTTTTATTGTATCAGTATACTCTCCTTTTGACCGTGCAGCAGAGCCACCATCTTTGAATGTCAGAATTACCTCTATTAGTGAAATAAGGTCTCTTCCAACCAATGTTCCATTACCACAACCCTGCACATGTGCATGCGTGCACGCACACGCACGTGCACACGCATTACACACATTCCCATTCAGAAATGGTCTGGGGCGACAGGCATTTCCCTCTCCACTAATACTGTGAGAAAACTGCCATTGAAATGGCACCCCTAATTCTATAAATTCAGCCAGTATGATTCCACCGACTCAAGTACACACTACTTTTCAGCGACACGTGAACCACGCGGCAGACATCACCCTGCGCCGCGGGCATGCTCGGGTTCCCGACCAAGTGTCGTCCCATAACCCACAGGGTGAGCTTCTGGAGAAACCAAACCGAGACGGAGACGAAGACACTACACTGCAGCTCCACAGTTACTGCATTCGAGAGCTAGGGTGGGCCACGTGACTGGTGTCCTTACAGCAAGAAACGGTCACAAAGAGACACACCAGGGGTGCATGTGTGCAGAGGGAAGGCCGTGTGAAGAGGCAGTAAGGGGGCAGCCGTCAGCAGGCCAAGGAGCGAGGCCTCAGAAGAAATCAAACCTGCCAGCACCTTCATCCTGGACTTCCAGCCTCCAGAACGGTGAGAAAGTAACTGTGTTTTTTAAGCTACTCAGTCTATGGCATTTTGTTACGGCAGCCCTGGCAAACTAACGCAATGTGATTTAACACCTGTGATTTAACTTTTTTGAACCAACCAAGAGAGCTGGCTGCTGGATTTTTTTAGACAATTGTGTTTTCTTCTTGTGCTTTCTGCCTTCTCTGGTAATAAAATTTTTAATGAAGCAAAGTACACAAATCATAAATTTCCAGCTTTGATGAGTCTTCACAAAGTGAATATATTCATGTAAACACAACTGAGATCAAAACAGAAAACACTAGTAGGTAAGCTGTTTGAATTCACAGATTCAACACTGAATTGTCTACACTAATCGCTTGCATATCTTGAGTAACTTTGTTTCCTTCCTAATACACATTTTTTTTAATCTTTCAAGCATAAGTCTTACTTGACATAACCAGTACCATTTAGAAATACTACAATATCAGAAACATTAAACTTCTAAACAACTAATAACATGTTAAGAAATCAACCAGAGTCATGGGTCATGGTTCCAGTATTTTATTTATTTATCTTTCTTTTCTTCCTTTTTTTTTTTTTTTTTTAAACAGAGAGACTGTGGTTATCTTTGTGAGACACATAGTCTGGTGAAGTTATCACACAGGCTCCAATTAATTTCTCTTTCTCCCACTTAACATCTTTTAATATTCTTTTCTGACAAGACTTTGAAGCAAGTACAGGCTTTGGTGGAAAGTGAATGCCAGCTGAATCAGTGATGCAGTTAATTTATTTGAATTACTTTTCATGAATTGTACAGTCTTGAAATAAAATTGTCCCCAACAAATGATAGTTTTTTTCCGATAATGAGATACTGTGTATTGTTTTTCCCTTGCAACTGTCTTCCTGAGTAAATTATATTCTAATGGGAAAGGTCTGTGGCTTTGAAGTAGTTATTTCAAAAAGCTGGAGAATACAGAGAAACTGCATAAATGAAAAACTGGGTGCTGAAATCCAAAACAGAGGCGAGGCAGCAGCACCTGAGCAAACTTTACCAGCATCACAACCACAGCTCAGAGGGGAAGTAGAAGAGTCCCGGTGAAGAGAAGGGCAGGGGTGAGCAGCACAGAATCCCCGGGGCCTGCGGGGAGATAGGGTAGAAGCCGAGTGGAGGCAACAGCAGCGTGACCGTCACCCTGGTGGAGCAGAGGCAGGCGAGGGAGACGACGGTGGCCAGACTGGCAGCCGGCACTGACGGGGACAGCAGCAGAAACAGGCGGTGATTAGAGGCAGTGACACAGCCACGGGAAAACTGATGTGGCCAGAAAGCGCACCTCGACTTCCTGGGTAAAACCTTCCTGAACCTCAGCCTTGGGACATCTGGGCCGACTGGAGTCTGCTTCATGTGTGGTGTCCCCAGGAAACACACTAGGGTCTAAAATCTCTCGGATGCACAGACCCTCCAAGAGAGAGGGCTGAGGATCAGAGAACACACCAGAACTCTCACAAAAATACTAGTGTGAGTATACATGGTCAGTTGCGAAGTATGATATTAATTTAAAAAGGATTATAATACCACATTTGGCCCATGATTTTTTAAAAAGGCATGTGCGCCAGGGAATTCCCTGGTGGTCCAGTGGTTAGGAGTCCAGGCTTTCCCTGTTGAGGGCATGGGTTCAATCCTTGATCAGAGAACTAAGATCCCATAAACCGAGCAGCACGGTCAAAGCAGGGGGGTGGTGCCAAGTAACCCCTATAAAGACGTCATTTTCAGTTCTCGAATAAAGAGAGAGCTACAGTTTACTATCTCTATCTTGGTTAGTATCTTGGTTACTATTTCCTCCAGAAGCTCCAAAGGCTTCCAAGTAGTTTGCTGGTCAGGTGATCCCAGGAAACACTGGAAGAGGACTGAAGAAAAGAGACAGGAAGGGGAAAGAAGTCGTTGAAGAGGTGCATCTAGAAAACAGGTACCAGTTGCACAGCACTGAGGACGGGTGCGGCCGCCGTGCGGAAGAACTCTGTGCGACAGCGCAGGGCGCGTGCCCGGGGTTACCCTACCTGGGCACTAAGCGGGCTGGGTGTTCACTCACCCAGTCCTTTCCAATACTGGCTCCCAGAGTGTGGGTTGACACCCTGTCATTTCTGACCCACCCTCCCGGCCAGCAGAGACACAGAGAGATGCTGAGGTTTAGACACTGGCCAGTGTGCCCAGAACGGCCAGGGCTGACGGGTCGTGGGGTTGGGGGAGCACCCAGAGCATCTATGACACATATGCCACAATTCCTAAACCACAGCAATCTGTCCCTAACTTGGGAATGTAAGGAACATCACCCTTCACCTAGAAGACGCAGAAAAGAGATTGAGAACCGCTCCAAATCACTGGATATTTTTCCTTTGCTGAACAATATAGGGGCTCTTCTCAAAAAACTGTTTAGCTGTGATACATAACAAGTTACAAAGTAAGAAAAAAATCTACCAAATCCTCACAGTCATGAAGTTGTGTGTAGTTACAGAAAAGAAACCAAAGCTGTAAATAACCCTGGGTGGTGTGCTTTTTTCTCTGTGAGCAGGAGAAGGCTACAACTTCCAACCATAAAATATTCTCCAGAAAAGCTCTTTTAAAGGAAAAGGAAAAAAATGTGAAAACAGTATGTGTCTGCAGGGCTCCCCAACCCTCTTCTTCTGGAACAGCTAATGACACAGTACAAGCAAGAGACTGGCGACTGACACACACACACACCGTCCTTAAAATAAATTTTTAAAGAAGGCTTCAGCTGAATTTCCTTTCAAACAGTCTTTCAAAAAGCACACTGGCTCTCTATCAGTGCTTCACCTCTGGCCAGGCCACAGCTGCCTATTTCTAACAAGTTGGTATAAACATGGAGGAATGAGGTTTTATTCCAGAATTTTAAAACGTTTACTAAGTCATTTTGCATTAAAGACAAATAAACTGACCTAACTTTCAAGAGGTTTATTTTAAACTTAAATTCGACCTAGATGAAATTGGTTTCTCTATTCTTTGTGATCAATTTCTTTAATTTTTCAAGAAATTAACATTCCAGGGCTTCCCTGGTGGCTCAGTAATAAAGAATCCACCTGCCAGTGCAGGAGACCCGGGTTCTATCCCTGATCCGGGAAGATCCCACGTGCCTCAGAGCAACTACGCAAACGCACTCCAACTAGTGAGCCTGTGCTCTAGAGCCTGGGAGCCCAGCTACTGGGGCCCGCGTGCCCTGAAGCCTGTGCCCCGCACCAAGAGAAGCCACCACAGACAGAAGCTTGCGTACCACGACTGGACAGCAGCCCCCTGCTTGCCCGCAGCTAGAGGAAAGCCCGCACAGCAACACGGACCCAGCACAGCCAGCGAGGGAATAAGTAAAATTATGCTTAAAGAAATAAACAAGAAAGTAACATTTTAAATTGAGCTTTATATACAAACTGTATGTCCCTACTGCTTTACCGAGATACACTAGTACATTCCCCACTCAAAGAAACCATATTGAATTAGTAACACTTTTAGTCTGGTCATCATATAAATTCTTATACTGCTTCTATTTTATTGTTAACTTTTCTTTTACAAGCCCTCTATTTCTTTAGAGTTTGGTCATATTGCATTGACAAGATCTTTTTCTTTCTAAATGTATGTATTTGTTAACATTTTATGCAATCTGAGAATAATGCATGACATTCAGTAAACATCGCTTAAGTATTTTCGCCTCCAACAGTGTTACAAATTTCACATCGGTGCCTTGGTACATACAGCTCTAAAAATGATTTTCTATTCTGTCACTTCTTTGTCAGCCAAATTCCTCAAACAGTTTTGCAGAAAGATTGCTCCATGCCTTCGCAGTAATACAAATGACTTGATGAATTGTATTTTCTCCAGTGGTACCTGTTCAAGTGGATAACGTAGGCTATAAAATTGCAAACCACTGTGATTTCACATACAGCTGAACCATAAATCAGAAAACAGAACATAAAGAGGGGGAAAAAAATCAAGAAAGACGATTAATCAAGAGCATTAAACAGTCTCCACTGGTGACATCTATGATGGTATTTTGCAATTAATGCCCATTTTTTTTAGGTACCATAACACTACTGTGCTTATGTATCTTTAAAAAAGGAATCCTTATGGAGACTTGTACTAAGAATTTAAGGGTGGAATGATATGTTGTGTGAGGCTGTCTTTAAAATGACCCTGTGAGGTACAAAGAACAGTGGCTGGGGAAGAGCTGAAACAAGACCAACCAAATGCTGAAGTCCGAAGTTAGATGACAGGCACATGGAGTTTCACTATACTATTTCTCTACTTTCGCATATGCTTAAATTTTTTTTCCACAATGAAAAGTTAAGCTGCAGGCCAGAAGGGAGTGGCAGGATATATTTAAAGTGCTGAAAGCGAAAAACCTACAACCAAGAGCAATCAACCCACAAGGCTCTCAATTCAGATTCCATGGGGAAATCAAAAGCTTTACAGACAAGCAGAAGCTGAGAGAACACAGCACCACCAATCCAGTTTCACAACAAAGCTAAAGGAACTTCTCTAGGTGGGAAAACACAAGAGATGAGAAAGAAAGAGGAAGGGGGAAAAAGACCTACAGAAACAAACCCCAAACAATTAAGAAAACGGCAATAGGAATACACACATTGACAGTTATCTTAAATGTAAACAGAATAAATGCTCCAACTAAAAGTTAAGCTAAAACCTCAAGAGCAGTCCCCTAAAAGCACAGAAATTTCTTCTGATAAGTCAAAAGGAATAAAAACAGCAGCAGGAGGAGGGGCAGGGGAAGAACAGGAGAACAAAAAAACCAGCTACTGGGGAGGTGAACAGGTTCTCATCACTCCCATTGGCTCCGTCAAAAAAAAACAAACATTTTTATTTTATAACTTTAATCTCACCAGTAGTTATACCAAATAGGTGGTCCACTTATAATAACACCTTCTTTTCTACAAGAGGAGGGTTTCTCATCCTTGGCACTACTGACATTTTGGGCTGGACAGATCTGTGCTGCAAGGAGCTGTTTGTGTGCACAGCAGGCTGTTTGATGACACCCCCAATTATTCCATGCCAGGAACACGCACCCAGGGTGACAGTCAAAAATGTCTCTGTGTGCGTGCTCAAGTCACTCAGTCATGTTCAACTCATTGTGACCCCATGGACTGTAACTAGCCAGGCTCCTCTGTCCATGGGATTCTCCACAAGACTACTGAAGTGGGTTGCCAGTTCGATCGCCAGGGGGACATCCTGACCCAGGGACTGAACCCAAGTCTCCTGCAGCTCCTGTACTGGCACGTGGATTCTTTACCACTGAGCCACCAAGGAAGTAAGTCCTCAAAAATGTCTCTAGATGATGCAAAGCAGCCTCCCAGGTGGAAATCACTGCACTACATAATATATAAACACAGCTTTGTATCTGGAAAGTGGCAGATTAAAAACATACTCATAATTTGCAGACAATGATCAGACAGATTATTTTTGTTTCTGCAGGACAAACCCAATAGGCAATTTACAAAGGAACTGAGGTTTATAATAAGTGAAGCAATGTATCATTTAGATAAAATCACAGTGATTTATAGACTTTATAAAGGCTTAGAAATAAAATGCAGCAGGACAATGAGGGGTGCAAACATATTTGAAAAAAGGGAACTATCTTTTTACAAAAGTAATTTGTTTTTAATCACTGCTGCTGCTGTTTAGTCCCTAAGTTGTGTCTGACTCTTTGCAACCCCAGGGACTGTAGCCTGCCAGGCTCCTCTGTCCATGGGATTTCCCAGGCAAGAATGCTGGAGTGGGTTGCCATTCCCTTCTCCAGGGGATCACCCTGACCCAGGGATTAAACCCACACCTCCTGCTTGGCAGGTGGATTCCTTACCACCGAGTCACCTGGAAAGCCCCTCTTAATCACCAACAGCACCTTAAAAAAGCTGGGTGAGTTTATATTATTCTACTTCAGCATGTGTTTGAAATGTTCCCAAATATAAAAGTTCATTTTCCTCCCAATTTCTTTCTTTTTTTCAATGCTGTCAGTTACTCACAAAATTAATTTTGCACCTACCCTCTGAAAACCACCAGTATGATGATTAAGGGCACAGGTCTACCAGCTGCATGTTGGTCAAATTATATCCTAAGTAAGCCTGTTTCTCTCATCAGTTAAATGACAGTGGTTTCCACCTCATAGGCTTGTTGTGTGAAACAGTTGCTAAGGAGTACTCAACACAGTGGACAAAATAAGTGTACAATAGGTTGTCCGTTTGTTAACTATCACTGCTTAATGACAAAAAAGATGTAAACATTAACAAAAAGTTCCTTCAATTTTCCTAAACCGAATAGTTATGAGCAGCACTACTCACAATAGCCAAGACATGGAGACAACCTGAATGTCCACCAATGGATGGAGGAAGACGATGCAGCATTTACACATGCACAGTGGAATACCACTCAGCCCCAAAAGAATGGAATAATGCCAGTTGCAGCAACGCAGATGGACTTAAAGATTATCAGACTAAGTGAAGCAGGTCAAAGACAAATGTCACCTGATATCATTTATACGTGAAATCTAAAAATACGGTACTTATGTACAAAACAGAGAGAGACTCACAGACACAGAAAACCATTATACATAGAAGTGATAAACAAGGTCTGACTGTACAGCACATGCAGCTATGATAAACCATAAACCAAAAGAATTTTTAAAAGAATGTATGTGTATATAACTGAATCATTTGCTGTACGGCAGAAATTAACACACAACATTGTAAATTAACACAACACTGTAAATCAACTATACTTAAAAAAAAACAACTCAGAGTTCTATTGCAATGGCAACTAGCAATATGCAGACGGTGATAATTTACACAACAGCAAAAATCATGTAAAAGCAGTGATAAGAAAAAAATTCAACAAAAGAAAACAGCTGTAGTTTGAATGCTGTAAAGCACACACAGATACACATAAAGCTTAATTCAAACCTCTGAAAATTATATAACTGATTCTCAACACACAGGAAATGCACCAAGCAATATGATAACGTGTCTAGTGGTCAACCAAGTGTCACATCACACAGCACTGAACTAATCTGACTGGCAAAGAAAAAGTAAAAGAATCATTCGTGCCAAAATAAAAATATAATGAGCAAGAAATAACGTAGGGAACAAAGGAATTTAATATTCAATTTTGAATCTCAAGGTTCTTAAGACTTAACTTTGAAATAAGAAAATCTACCCTTTGTCACTAACAAGCCATATCAGTTAAAACCAGTCTAAGGAGTACCTTTAGAATACCAGTAATACTTAGGAGAAAATCAACTATTTCAATACGTATTTGCTTTAGCGAGCCCAAGTGCTGTGTTCAGTCCTATATGAGACATTCTGGCAATAAGCATGAGACATGGTCCCCTGCCCATAAGGTTTAATTCAGGGACAAAGTGAGTAATACAAACCTTACTGCCATAAAAGTCTAGATGAAGGAAGAATCAACAAAGACTGGAGTCATAAAGGGAAAGCTGGTTACGACTATAAAAAGCAAACAAATCCCTGGCAGAGAAAAATAAGGGAAGAAGGAGAGGCAGCAGTGTCGGGAGGCTCTGGGGAGGGAGAAGGGATTCTAGCAGCTTGGAGGGTAGAGAGGACGGCTGAAGTGTTCAGAGGACGGTATAAACGGTATCAAGAAATGTGTACTCGGTTCATGCCTGGTGATTCAGCGGCTAAGACTCCGCATTCTCAATGGAGGGGGATCAAGTTCAGTGCCTCGTCAGGGAACCAGATACCACAGGCCACAACTAAAACACACCGCAAGAGCCGCAGTTAAGACCTGGCAGAACCAAATGAATAAAAACGAATAATAAAAAAAAAAAGAAAAACAAGAAGGAAATGTGTATTTCTACTATAGAAATAACCTAACAAGCAACTGACTGAATGTGAGAGTCAGAGGAGGCTCAGAACAGAAGAACGATGTATCACTGACAGAGATACGGACATGTGGAGAATAAAGGAATGAAGAAGTCAATCTGATTTTGTATCTTCTGCATTTCAGGTGATGAGAAATCCAAGTGAATTGTCTGTTAAGACAACGAAGGATGGGATGGGATATCAGGTGAGAGACTAGACCTTTGTCACTGTTACCACGCTGATCAAATCTCTGTCATGCCTTCCCCGGATTACTGCAATAGCCTCCAGCTTCCACCCTTGTCCTCAAGGAAATTAAACCACGGAAAGATGCAAAGAGGGACTTCCCTGGTGGTCCAGTGGCTGAGACACCGTGCTCCCAATAGAGAGGGTCCAGGTTAGACTCCTGGTCAGGGAACTAGACCCCACATGCTGTAACTAAGACCCAATGCAGCCAAATAAAATAAAAAGTATATGTAGAAAAAAAGAAAGGTGCAAAGAGAGTTAGGGAACAATGACATGAGACAGAACAAATGACATTAGGCACCAAAGACTTGCCTTGGAGTGTGCACCATCTAATGGCAACATAGACCTCACTTGCATTATCACAGTTCTACAAAGAACATACTGTACAAACTCCAGAAGAAGGACAATCTTGATCCTTTTCCATATTCCTGGCAAGATAATCCTCATAAAGCCATATTCTGGAGTACACTGTAACCCCAAATGTGAATACAACATGTTCAGAAAGAGCACAACACTACCGAAAGGATTTACAAGATTAAATACGAAAGATTAATTTTGACGATAATAAACCTCAGCTTTCTAAATCACCGTCTTTTGTGTAAGTACCAGCAATGAGTTATACTTCAGAAAAACCACCAACCTGATAAAAGGTAAAAAATCTGAAACAGGGTGCCTTTTTCTACCAAGGAATTACAAGTTTCCCCACCTCAGGCTTTTTTTTCAGACTGCTTCCTTTTTATCATTTTGGTGCCACGCCTCTTCCACTCCAGGAACAACCATAGAGGTAAAGGAAACCTCACAGGTTCGACAGGTCTTATTAAATCCAACCAGTTGGTGACTAATTGCGCCTATGTTGTGCCCTGCACAACGTACCACACAATAAATTTTTGTTGAATGGCTGAATCTTCTCCAGGAGAAAATGCATATGTTTAACGTTCTCTACTTCCAGCAATATTACACTGAAAATTATGGCAACAGAATAATGAAATAAAACAAACCCTGGTGGCTGATGGTACAGAATCTGCCTGCAGCGCAGGAGACCAAGGTTTGATCCCTGGGAGAAAGGAATGCCAACCCACTCCAGTATTCTTGCCTGGAGAATTCCATGGACAGAGGAGCCTGGTGGGCTACAGTCCATGAGCTCCCAAAGATCTGGACACAACTGAGTAAATAACAATTTCACCTTCCTTAACTTTAAACCACATGACAGAAAATTTACAATTTACCACTTTTTAAATTCTACATCCAAGGGGGAAAAAAACCCCAATGATTTTCTGACATCAGTTTATGCAGATATTGGCAATCTACGACACCACAAAACTTTGCTGGAGTACAGCTGACCCTTGAAGAACATGGGTTTGAACTTCAAGGGTCTACTTAAATGCGGATATTTCTCAATGGTAAAAACCACAGTACTATTCAATCTATACTTGCTGACTTCGAGCACACACAATTACAAACATGGAGGAACCCTGGACACGAAGAGCCCACTGTAAACTATACCTGTGTTTTCAACTGTGAGTGTTTGTGTCCTTAACCTTCCCATTTTTCAAGGATCAACTGTATATTCTGTTAAAACAATAATGTTCTTAACATATAATTTCTTATACCTTTCTTTGTAATGTTTAATGAAAATACAACAAACCATGCATGTTTTTCTTTTATACAACCAAATAAACTTTCTGAATTAGGTATGAGAAATTAGTTCTGTTAAAATGAGGTAGCCTGTTGCTTTACTAGTAGTATTGCAAATTCAGTGAAGCTTAAAAACCAAGAAACAATGAAAATGAACATACACTCTTACATACGCCACCAAAAAAGTCCCCTCTATATTTAATTCACAAACTGAAACACCTGCTCCCCTTTTACTGAGCTATTAAAACATTTAAGAGCAAACAAACAAAATTTAAAACCATGCAAAGCTTCTTAGAAGTCAATATCAATTAAAAGAAGTCAATCCCTATGCATTAAGAAATACAGAAAGCGCACAAGAGCCAAAGTATTTCCTATATTTTGACTAAATACTCCCTAGTATTAAGCAGTATTTTTTAAAACACAATTTACAGTTGCTGAATATCAATTTACCAAAACAGGCAAGGATGACCTTATCTTGGCAAAACTCATAATACTGTTTCCTCAACATCCTAGAAGACAGCTTGATGCACCACACTCTTCCATCTGCTTTGTTCTATTTCTTCATGCCCCAAATGGAAATTAAACCCTTCCAGTAACAATCAAAAATTCATCAATCACAGGAAAGGACTTCGAGCACCGAGCAGAGAAGTACCATGATGTGAATTAGAGGTAGACAGAACCATAGGTGGAACAGCCCTGGTAATGACCTTCGAGAGTGTGTGGAGAGAGAGAACCTACACAACACGTCCAGGAATTGCATTTAAATGATTCTACGCCCACTCACCTGAGGAGCTCTCAGTGAACACGGTTAATGTCTGTCCTCCGACACTTTGTAAGACAAATGGATGTTCTCTAGGAGCACTGACTGAAGCCGGTTTTCCACCAATATCATGAATATTTGCAAGATCCTCATTCAAAGTAAATGAAACCTAGTAGACACATTAACGAGAGCTTATTACAATATACTTTTGTATTCAAAGTATCTGTACAGAAACTGTGACTATAAATCAAATATTTTAATGTGAATCTTTTCCAATCATTTTATGAAGCACTTTTAAAAAAATTTATCAAATAAGCTTTAATAATTAGTCATAAATCTATTCCTATTTGTCTGAACAATGGGGTTAATCTACCATTATAAAGATAGCTTTCAAATGTTTCCTCTAGTCTACAGCTGAAAAAATTCTATTTGTAAAACAGAAGTAACTTGTTTCCCTAAGGTATCTGCGGTCAAGGAACCATGTCTTGTTATATTTATACCCGTAAATACATTAAATAAATATTAGGTGGATGGATTGATATACAAACAGAACTATCCATCCATCCATTTGTTCAT
This sequence comes from Bos indicus x Bos taurus, assembly GCF_003369695.1. Taxonomy (NCBI): domain Eukaryota; kingdom Metazoa; phylum Chordata; class Mammalia; order Artiodactyla; family Bovidae; genus Bos; species Bos indicus x Bos taurus. Next base: position 15,118,362 of record NC_040087.1, on the reverse strand, counting down.
CTACCCATGTCCGAGCAAAATGCCCGGCACACAGAAGAAAACCAGTATTTGCTGAATGAGTGAACAGTAAGTATTAAGAAAGCAACTGCTTGAAGCAGGGGGAAGAGATCTATTTACTCAGAAAGCTTAAACACTCCCATAAGCAGAGGATGGCTTTCTTTTTTAGATCCAATGACTACCATATGAGTACATGGTGCTGTTTTACTTTCAAATATTTCAACAAATACAACTAAATATGTATAAGGATAACTCAATATTGAGGTTTAGAATGAAAAGACCCAGTAGGTCTTTTTTGAAAGACCCAATCTTTCAAAATGCTTTTTACCATATCTCCCCACATTTTTCATCAAAGGGATTTATAAAGTGCTGATCTCTCAATCACATAGAAAGACTAGGAAGTATTATTTAAGTATCTCTCTAGTATGTGACAGGTACCACAAATTATGTCCTAGACTCAATGGGTCAAAATCTAAGGCCTTCAAAAATCTGTGTCAAATACATTTGCCATTCTGAAATAATGTTAAAGTATTACTGAAGCAATACTAGTTTTCATAGTACTAAGAGAGGGGATATTTAAGTCAAAGCAGAAAAATGCTAAGTATGAGCAACTAGAAAGGAGCCTATTCACTCACACAAGAGCGGCATTTACACTCTACTATGTTTTCCTGACCAGCCACCAGTTTCATGTGGAGTTTTCCAGAGCAAACACTACCCTCTTTTTACTAACCCTAATGCATAGTAAAATAATCTTGTGTTTTAAATAAAATTTCCATAGAAATAATCTTACCTCGGTCCTTCCTTGATTTCTGAAAGAGAGAAAAGAAAACATTTCAATTATTTAATTTCATGTTTTTTCCAAATGTAAGCTAAGAACTATTAATAAAGGAAACACAACTTCATATGTACATTAAAATATTACATTTACAGAGATTAATATTAGGACTTCCCTGGTGGCTCAGACGGTAAAGCGTCTGTCTACAATGCGGGAGACCTGGCTTCGATCCCTGGGTCGGGAAGATCCCCTGGAGAAGGAAATGGCAATCCACTCCAGTACTATTGCCTGGAAAATCCCATGGACAGAGGAGCCTGGTAGGCTACAGTCCATGGGGTCGCAAAGAGTCGGACATGATTGAGCGACTTTACTTTCTCTTAGTTCTCCTAACTATTCTATTTATAATCCTATAGGAGAAAAAATTCACATTAATCCCACGCGAATATTTCATTTTGTTTTTTGACCGCACTGCACTGCAAGCAGGTTCTTAGTTCCCTGACCAGGGATCAGACGTGAGTCCCCTGCAGTGGAAGCATGGAGGCTTAACCACTGAACTGCCAGGGAAGTCCCACCAATGAATATTTTAGATGTTATAAGTTCGTGTCTCTTAACACTATAACAACCTGCCCTAATAATATTTTAGCCAAATAACGATCTTATTACAATTCTTATTTTAACTTTTGAGTATTTTTAGCATTCAGCAGCATGTGAATGGCATGTTTAATACCAGATAGAGAACTTCAACAAATTCTACTATTTATTTTGTCCAGCTAAAGAAGTTTCATTTACTTAACAAAATTTTAAAGATCAAAAATTATTATTTTAAAATTATAAGCAATCTTCTCTGCTATTAAATAATATGCTCATACAGAAATAATTTTATTACAGACAAGCCAAAAAAAATTTTAAATTAGCCAAGATTCTACTGCTAACATCTTCTACTATTAGCTACAGTAAATATCCTTCTCTACTATCTTTTTTCATAATTTGCTTTTAATTTTTGGGTGCACTGAGTCTTCCTTGCTGTGTACAGGCCTTCTCTGGTTGCAGACAGCAGGGGCTACTCTAGCTGTGGTGTGCGGAGCCCCTCAGCACAGTGGCTTCTCGTTGCAGAGCACAGGCTCGAGGTATACGGGCTTCCGTAGTTGCAGCATGTGGCCTCAGTAGGGGCGGCTCACAGGCTCAGCTGCTCCTCAGCATGTGGATTCTGCCTGGCCCAGGGATTGAACCTGTGTCCCCTGCATTGGCAGGCGGACTCCTATCCACTATATCACCAGAGAAGTCCCATACTATTTTTTATTTACTTGAATTACATGTATTTAAATTGTTTTTTTTTTACCAATATGGGATCAATGTACTCCCTAATAATAGCCTAATTTAAAAAAAACAAATATGTATTAAATACCTGTCATATGCAAAGTACTGAGTGCAGGGCCCCTTTGCTAGCCAGCAGAAGATATAAAAGCTAAATCCATAACCATAAAATGAAATAAACTTTAATTAAGAGAGCCACAATATGCCAGGATCAGACAGGAGAACACCATCTCTTCTATTTTAAGAGGTAAGTATTGGCTCAAAAGAGGCAACTTTTGAACTAGTATCAAAAGTAAACAGCTACGCAAAGTCATGGAAGAGTCTGATCAGAAAAATGTGATCAGATTTGGCTGTGAGGGAAAGTACAAAATAAGGAATAGTAGGAGATGAACTACAAAGGAAAAATGGAACCAGACCATAAATGATCTCTAATACCACAGCACAGACTTTATTCTTTGTGCAATGGAATGCTACAAAAGAATAACAAGTACAAAGTTCGTAACAAGTACCATATTCAAAGTTCCTCCAAATCTAACATTTACATTCAAACTTAAAGTGTTAAACTCCCTAAGCTCATAGGAGGTATTTATTAGCTGATGATCAATCACTGAGTTTGCTGAGTGATTAAGAACAAAAGTATAACAAGTAGAAAGACATGATCCAAGAAACTTATTCCAAAAAATACAAACAGAATAGACGTGAAGACCAGTTGGGAAAGTACTCTTTCTCTGTAACACTAGGTTGAGTTCCAACCTGTGCCTTCTTTCAGTGGTTCATTCATTCACCGCCACTCAGCGTTTGCTGCACATCCAGGGCCTTGTGACAAACGCACGGCACGAGTGTAGGTCTTTATCCTCAAGGTCTCAGTTTAATGGGGAAACAAAACCAGTTCCAATCCATGAGCAATTACAACAGGATTTCATAACTGTAACGGGATTCCTAGATTAAGGAAAACTAGAGAGACCTGACAACAGAAGGTAATGCAAGACTGCGGACTGGATCCTTTTGCTGTAAAACATCATTGAGACAACTGGCAACTCTTAAGTGAAGTCTGATGATTAGGCAGTAGTACTATTCGGTGGTTAATTCATAGATTTGAAAGGGTGAACTGTGACTGCCAAAGAGAATGCCCCTGTCAGAAAGTAGCTCTTTATTTTCCCCAGTGAGGTACATACTTTAACACATTCTGAATTTAGGAGATATATCCCTAAGGGAAACCTTACTGCTTTCTTTTAGATTTAAATATTTATTAAAATCATAGCAAAAATGAAACAGTTAATGTGGCTTTGGATATTTCTAACTTTATAAAGATCTCTTGTTAATATCAATGCATGCAACATTAGAAGACAGGAACGTATTCAAATTATATTCCTGAAAAGTCACAGAAGAATGCTGTATTACATGGACCTATCTGGTGGAAAAGTTCTTTATATTGTTCTTCCAACTTTTCTGCTGCTTGAGACTGTTTCAAATTAAAAATATTAAGCAATTTTAAAATGTCCCCAGTTTACTTAATTAATCCCTTACTAAGAGATTTGAGAATGCTACTCATTTTTCTCCATAACAAACCATGCTGAAACAATTATCTTTGTGTATCAATCTTTGCATCACTAACGAGTATAACAAGCACACTTGTTATTTCCACAGGATAGGTTTTAGAAATTGATGGAATTGCTGGGTCAAAGGCATGAGGATTTTATTATTAACATCCTAGCTTTCTCACTGTCTGAGTCCCCCTCTGCGAGATGAGTCTCTCAATGTCTTTCTGTAAGGGCAGCACCAAGAACTGAACATAATGCTTGCGCGGTGAGCTGACTGGCAGAGAAAACAGTGGACTGTTATTCTGCTTTGTTTTGAGTAGCAGTGCATATCTGCGCTTGTGTGTATGAGACATGTATATATACGTACATGTGTGTGTACGTATATATACGTGCATTAATATACATGTGTGTTGCCAGACTGCCCTTCAGAAGGTTTGTACCGATTTAAACTCCTATCCACAGTGTAACTCTGTTCTAAACATAGCCAATTTTTAGAACAGAAAATTATCTCACTGATTTTTATTTGCATATTTTCCATTATTAGTGGGCCCCCACAACCTTGAATGTTAAATGTGTTTAGAAATAAATCTCTGAGAGAAGCTGTATTAGCACAGACTGTATGACTGTCAGTAAAACATGACATTTATCAAAGATTTTAAAAACTGAAGTTTTCTGAGGCAGGATGGTTATGTAGAAAGGCTGGTTGTAAAATTAAAGCAAAACTGTAAACAAATTAAAATGCAGTACCCATCAGATGTTCAAAGGTATTAAAAAAAATGCAAGTACAGTGATTTAGGGACGTGGTGGGGAATGCTTGATAAAAATGGCCCAAATGTTAGCAACTGTTAAAGTAGGCTGTTATTCTCAGCTTATTCATAACTAGACTCTCCTTTTTCTCAGGTGTTAACAGACCACACTGAGGAAGAGCTGCATTCGTAGCTGTGCGTCTCCCCCTCCCCTCTCTGCCACTCTCGATTCCTCTACTCCATAAGCCCTCTTTCAGCTCTTGGCCAATCGCACAGGAAGCTGCTGCTGTTGTTTAACTCTGGGAGATCGGAGCGGGAGAGAAGACATCAGACATGATGCGGTCTATGCCTGTACTGGGTAGTTATGACAGTACGTGAACACTTACTAAGTATTTTACACACACTGAATCCATGAGGTATTAATACCATCTCCTTTTAACAGATGAGGAAACAAGAAAGGGTAATAAGCAACTTCCCCAGAGTCAAATGGCTGGTAAATGACAAGGTCTGGATAAAGCCCAGAGCTGACGGACTCCTGAGTCCATACTCTCCTTATCAGTATGGCACATTGCTTTTTTAAAACCTTAGCTGTTTTTTATTTTTTTCCCCAAATATATGTTTTTTGAACCACACAGATAACCCATAAAGGGTTACTCTGTCTCTAAACATCAATACTTAATTATACATCTTCTAGTTTTAAACGGAGAAGGCAATGGCACCCCACTCCAGTACTCTTGCCTGGAAAATTCCATGGATGGAGGAGCCTGGTAGGCTGCAGTCCATGGGGTCGCTAAGAGTCGGACACGACTGATCGACTTCCTTTTCACTTTTCACCTTCATGCATTGGAGAAGGAAATGGCAACCCACTCCAGTGTTCTTGCTTGGAGAATCCCAGGGACAGGGGAGCCTGGTGGGCTGCTGTCCATGGGGTCGCACAGAGTCAGACACAACTGAAGTGACTTAGCAGCAGCAGCAGTTTTTAAAAACAAGAGAGTTTCACCTGGTTTGCCCTAGATCTTCTCTTGAATGGCCACAGTCCCTTCAAATGCTCCTCACAGGAAATTGATTTTCGTTTTCTCACTGTCCTAGTCTTACTCCACTGAATGAACTTATTTGTCCATGTCTCTAAGCATAGCACTGAAAATGGGACACAATGTCTGCCCTGTAAGCTAACTGACAGAGAAAAGTGGGGTTATCAGCCCACTTCACGAGAAACAACAATCGTCCAATAAATGAAGCCTTTTGTTTACAGCCACAAAACTTTGATGACTCCTATTTAGCTGAAATTAAGTCTTGATAACCTAGTCACATGCACTGCTAAACCATTCCTCGCTTATCCTACACTTATTTAATAGTGACTCTAGTAATCAGTAAGAAGAATGAAAAATAAGTAAATTAGAAACATAAATGAGATAGTCAGGAGACATACTCCAGAACAAGCTCTTTTCAAGCATTTCTATAGAAATCTTGGGGAACCAATCACTATATATCTGTTCTCATCATTAACAGCATCTAGCTCTTCTACCAGAGAAGGCAATGGCACCCCACTCCAGTACTCTTGCCTGGAAAATCCCATGGATGGAGGAGCCTGGTGGGCTGCAGTCCATGGGATCACTAAGAGTCGGACACGACTGAGTGACTTCCCTTTCACTTTTCACTCTCATGCATTGGAGAAGGAAATGGCAACCCACTCCAGTGTTCTTGCCTGGAGAATCCCAGGGACGGGGGAGCCTGGTGGGCTTCCATCTATGGGGTTGCACAGAGTCGGACACGACTGAGGCAACTTAGAAGCAGCAGCAGAAAATCTGCTAGGCTTTTAATCTACATATAAAATACACATCCTAAAGGAGATCAGTCCTGGGTGTTCATTGGAAGGACTGATGCTGAAGCTGAAACTCCAATACTTTGGCCACCTCAGGTGAAGAGTTGACTCATTGGAAAAGACCCTGATGCTGGGAGGGATTGGGGGCAAGAGGAGAAGGGGACGACAGAAGATGAGATGGCTGGATGGCATCACCGATTCAATGGACATGAGTCTGAGTAAACTCCGGGAGTTGATGATGGACAGGGAGGCCTGGCATGCTGTGATTCATGGGGTTGCAAAGAGTCGGACAAAACCGAGAGATTGAACTGAACTGAAAATACACATACATCTGTTATTATTAAGGCAAGTGTGTATTAATTGCTCAGTTGTGTCCAACTCTTTGTGACTCCATGGACTATAGCCTGCCAGGCTCCTCTGTCCATGGGATTTTCCAGGCAAGAATACCGGAGTGGGTTGCCATTTCTTTTGCAGGAGATCTTCCCAATCCAGGGATCTAACTCGGGTCTCCAGCATTGTAGGCAGACGCCTTACCATATGAGCCACCAGGGCAGTCAAGAATACTGGAGTAGGTTGCTATTTTTTCCTCCAGGGGATCTTCCCAACCCAGGGATCAAACCCAGGTCTCACTGCATTACAGGCAGATTCTCTACCACCTGAGCCAGCAGGGAAGTTACATACAGTTTATTGCCAAGACCAGGATACTCTGGGAGTAAAAGAAGGGATACTATTAATAACTGCACAGAAAACTTCGTAAACTGTAAAACATGTAAACCGGCCACAACATGGGGACACGGCTACCCTAGGCATACTGGATGTGACATATAAAACACCTGCTTTAAACTAAGGACACGTTTGAAATTTTCTTCCAAACAAAGAGTGATCAAGAAAAATCGCAGCACACCCATACTGACTAGTTAGCGTGCTATCTTTAATAGATGCTTTAGGCGTCAAAGCAGTACTTAGGGCTTGCACAGGCTTCCCATGTGGCTCAGCTGGTAAAGAAACCACTTGCAATGCGAGAGACCTGGGTTCGATTCCTGGGCCGGGAAGATCCCCTGGAGAAGGGAAAGGCTACCCATTCCAGTATTCTGGTCTGGACAAGTACATGGGGTCACAAAGAGTCGGACACGACTGAGTGACTTACACTTTCACCTTCAGGGCTTGCATAGGTCTCCCTACACCTCAGCTCCTTTGACTCTATTTCCCATACTAACTCCCTCTTCCTCACACCAAGAGAAAGATTGTACATTCCTAAACTAGGTATTTTCTGTACACAGAGATTTTCAGGAATGCAATATTCATGGTAGGGAAAGGAAGGGAATCTAAGCTCAGAAGATTAAGTGTCTGTCCACAGTCTCACGGACAGTAAGTGACAGGGCCGGAACTGGAAGCTGCTTGAATTTTCTTACCACTCAAAGGACTGAATTCACGCTGGTTCTGCTATTAAATGTTAGTAGCTTCTTAAGATACTACCGTTCTCTACCTAATTTCAGAACTCTGGATATAAAAGCAGGCCTGCTTCCAATATGGCTTGTGAAAACAAAAGGAAGAACTAAAAGATCTGTCTGAAACAAAGGTAAGAAAGATAAAGGACAAAAAGTACTTAGGGGCATAAACACAACAAAGTGTCAAAGTTTACTTTAAAGACATGACGTCATCCAAGAACATAGCGTTGCTCCTCCAAAGAACACCTCCAGGGGGGGTTCAAATAACATTCAGAGACTGAGAAGATGAGAAGGAGCCACCAACAGAGCGATGTCTCAGAAGTGAGATGAAAACAGCACGGTGTGAGGGTAGAAGTGATCAACTCTGTCAAGTTATGCTGAAGGTCCACCGAGAAGGGCTGCTAGTTGACCCTTGCATCTTAGAATATGGATGCGGTGCTTGTGCTCAGTCGTGTCCAACTCTGGCACCCCATGGACTGTAGCCTGCCAGGCTCCTCTGTCCATGGGATTCTCTAGGCACGAATACTGGAGTGCGTGGCCATTTCCTCCTCCAGGGGATCTTCCCAACCCAGGGATTAAACTCTTGTCTCTTACATCTCCTCCACTGCAGGCAGATTCTTTACCACTGAGCCACCAGGGAAGCCCATGAATATGGTAGACTGTTTTTGTATTTTTTTTAAAAAAGGCAACAAATTCTTTCCCGCAAATCCCACCTGGAGGCGGAGTCTACTGCAAGTTCCATTTGGCAAACATGATGCAAGCACAGGTTTGCAAAGTGTTTGTGCCGTGGGGCTTCCCTCTCTTTCGCTATAGGAACTCTTTCACCATCATGGGAATGAACACAATGGAGATGAAACACAGGTGGACCCGGCCCCGGCTGACAGTAAACCAACCCCAGACACACAGGCGAGATCATTCTAGCCAGGAAGACCAGCCAGGTCAGCCACAACAAGAACTGTCTAGAACTGCCCCCATAGAATTAAAAACAAATAAAATGGTTTTGTTCTAAGCCACTAAACTTTGGGGTAGTCTGTCAACAAGCAAAAACTCAGTGATAAAGAGGAGGATACTGGTGGCAGAAAAGAGCTGTTTCAGTGGAGGAGTGGGCGTGGATATCGGATTAGAGCTGGACTATGAATGAATGGACAGAAAGAAGGGAACACAAGGCCTGTGGCTGACACCAGCTGAGCTACAGGGGCTTCCCTTTCAAACAAGGCCAGTTCCTCAACCAGGAAACACCAAACACTCTTGTGCTGTTTGCGAGGTATTCCCTACCCTCTTCCAAAGCCTCTATAAATAGGTATGGTGGCACAATGGCAAAATCCTTCTATGGCCAACTCAAGCATACCTCCTCAAAGATGCAGAGGACGGATGAGGGAACTACATACTCTGCTACTTTACTGCCAATAGATTTTAGCAGCAAATTGTACTTGATATTTATACTTGTCATTACAGGAGTATATGTGTGTGCGCGCATGTGCACACACAAATCCTTACAGGGCACCTAACCAGCTCTTAACAAGCCTTGGTAAGCTCATCATTTCTTATTTTCCAGATAAATTCTCTGTTTGAAAAAGAACTCTAATTACATTTAAAAGTACTTGTAAAATAAATTCAAACAAGTTTCATAAAATGTCAAAAATTCATAAATAACTTACTTGGCAATCCTCAGCTTCCCAACTTCACCTCTTCCAGGGGCTTTAGCCCATTGCTGCGACAAATATTTAGGAACCTAAAACAAAATATAACACTATTAAACTAGGTTTTGGATGCAACAAGCTAACAAATCCTTTTAAGCATAAAGTGATATACTGCTTCGAACAGGACATGGAACAACAGACTGGTTCCAAATAGGAAAAGGAGTACGTCAAGGCTGTATATTGTCACCCTGCTTATTTAACTTATATGCAGAGTACATCATGAGAAACACTGGACTGGAAGAAACATAAGCTGGAATCAAGATTGCCGGGAGAAATATCAATAACCTCAGATATGCAGATGACACCACCCTTATGGCAGAAAGTGAAGAGGAACTAAAAAGCCTCTTGATTAAGGTGAAAGTGGAGAGTGAAAAAGTTGGCTTAAAGCTCAACATTCAGAAAATGAAGATCATGGCATCCGGTCCCATCATTTCATGGGAAATAGATGGGAAAACAGTGGAAACAGTGTCAGACTTTATTTTTCTGGGCTCCAAAATCACTGCAGATGGTGACTACAGCCATGAAATTAAAATACACTTACTCCTTGGAAGGAAAGTTATGACCAACCTAGATAACATATTCAAAAGCAGAGACATTACTCTGCCAACAAAGGTTCGTCTAGTCAAGGCTATGTATGGTTTTTCCTGTGGTCATGTATGGATGTGAGAGTTGGACTGTGAAGAAGGCCGAGCGCCCGAAGAATTGATGCTTTTGAACTGTGGTGTTGGAGAAGACTCTTGAGAGTCCGTTGGACTGCAAGGAGATCCAACCAGTCCATTCTGAAGGAGATCAGCCCTGGGGTTTCTTTGGAAGGAATGATGCTAAAGCTGAAACTCCAGTACTCTGGCCACCTCATGCGAAGAGATGACTCATTGGAAAAGACTCTGATGCTGGGAGGGATTGGGGGCAAGAGGAGAAGGGGATGACAGAGGATGAGATGGCTGGATGGCATCACTGACTCGATGGACGTGAGTCTGAGTGAACTCCGGGAGTTGGTGATGGACAGGGAGGCCTGGCGTGCTGCGATTCATGGGGTCGCAAAGAGTTGGACACGACTGAGCAACTGATCTGATCTGATCTGATTTTCTTTCTGTCTGTCCTAACTGACCACTAAATAGCAAGCTCTGATTATATGTTTTGCACTAAAGAGATATTAAGATATGTAAGAAATGATTTTAGCTCTCAAAGTGCTTAACACCAACTGAGTTGGTGACACAAAACTAAAACTGGGCATATAGCTTAACAATAACGAAGTGCTAATTTATGTTCCCAAGTCTAATAAAAGTTCAGAGATGAGAAAGGCGGCCAGAAAAGGCTTCTTGGAGAATAACACTGACACGTAATGTAGAGACACTACTGAGCTTAAGATGATTTGAAAAGTCATGTTTTATTATGTATAAGATAACTAATGTGATGAAGGATCTGCTGAAATAAAAAGAAATTATTCAATGTAACAACTAGCATTTATATAACACTACTTTCCTGACACTGTGATATGCACTTTTCAAACATTTATACCTCACATCTATATGAGGCAGGTACTATTCATTATCCCCACTGCACAGACTACGTATTTGGAGCAGCCAGGGATTATAAAATTTAGCCAAGGGTATATAACTGGCAAATGAGGACCCAGGATTCAAATCCAGGCACTCCAGTTCCAATGCCTATGCTTTAACCAATACACTATACTGTGGGTGCAATCAGATATATGCAATCAAAATCTCAAAAGGTTAAGAGCATATAACCTAGTATGGCCACCTGTTATTTCTTCTAAGACACAGTTGGAGCTCGGGAATCAGTACATAGTTTAAGATGGCCCTACTCTGGAGGATACGATGCTCCACGTGAAGTATGAAGCGCAACGCCTCACACAGCAAGTGCTCAGTGAGTGTCCGGTGTCAGTTTTACTTTCCACAGTAAGTCTGGAATGATAACATGAATGTATAACAGAGTCAAAGAGCGCTTCCAAAGCTGCAAAGGGAAAAATCCTATCTAACAAAGTTTCATTTACAAGAAGAACCACATGACTATTAGTTCAACTGCAGTGCTTTGAACTGAGTAAAAATTTAAGAAGACCCTAATGGTATTTGTTCATTCCTCACACTAAAATAAACCGAACAACTACTGTGTTAAAAACATGCCAGAAGCCTGGAAGAGACGTAGGGGAAGGGAGCCCACGGTGTCAGGCGCCATGCTATCCATTTTACACCCACAATCCCACTTAATCCTCCCAATCAGCCTGCAAAACTGCACCGCTCTCCTCATTGTATAGATGACAAAACCGAGGCTCAGAGGACTGAAATGACATGGTTAGCTACTATTAGTCAAAGACTCCAGACTGGTCAAATGCTCTCTTTGCTACACCATCCTTTACATCCTCTAAAGGAAAAGGAGTTTTGAAGATTCCACATCTTAAAGTTTCAACTATACTGCGCTCCACTATTCATGCAAGCTTACAGGATTTGGCAAATTTCTTATGATAACTGTACCTACCTATTAGGTCTGCTTTGATTACAGATGAGAAGAAAACCCACTGAGGCATACAGAAGATTTACTGGCAAAAGTAACTAAATATTCCAGAAGGAGTGTTAAGGTGGCCTGATTAAGGGCTCAAATACCGTCACCAGGACTCTCACCATCTCTCAGCTCTTCTCCTCATCACACTAACTCACTTCTTTGACAGCCTTCCCCTCTATGTAGCATGACGGCTGAAGCCACTCCTGAAGAAGAAGAGTTCTTCCCCAAATCCCCAGCAAAATCGTTTTTCTCTTGTGGCTCTGACCAGGTCACGGGTCCTTCATCTGGCCTGTTACTGAGCCAGAGATGAGATCCCTGCACCACCAGCCTGAGCCAGTGACACCTTTGGGGAGGGATAGTCAACACCTTAGAATCACCAGACTGAAAAGGCAGAGTGGTGGTGCCCAAAAGGAAACTCAAGGTACTGTCACGGTGAGTCGAAGAAGCAACTGTCAACATTCCCTGTCAGAACTAAATACAAGATGTGAAACCGATCTGGGCAAATACTGTTACATCAAATAAAACCCTGAATCCTCAAACTATGTAAATTATTACATAGTCCTCATGTCCTCAATCTTGAAATCCTGCCTAACAAGTTAGCCTTTGCTTCTGGATTTGTCTGATTTTTAGCCCAAAGAAATCTTCTTGTCAATTACTCTAACACAAAGAGGAAATGGAGTTCTACAGATAGCAGCCTGCTCTAACAATCAATGGCAAGCTATACTCCCTAATTAATAAAGTCCTTAGGGGAAAGATAGTGGCTTTTCTTCATCATATTCCAAGTTTCTGATTCAAATACTGTTAAGACTTTCTCATTATCAAGAACAGTACCCTTTCCATAAACTGTATTTCAAGGAACCCTTCTGACCACCATCTCCTAACTCCCTGGCCATCTCCTCAGTACTTCGGCTCCAACAATTCTTCCCTCCTTCACATCACTGACTTTGTCCCTGTCTGCTTATGTCTTCCCTTCTCTCTGAAATGGAACTACATTTCACAGCCCATCATTATAATCATTCTCTTGTCCCCAACTCCCTCCATCATACTGGCCTGGCAGAATCTAACCCTGACTAAAGCCAAGTGATACTAGTAATATTGCTTATCTTATTAATTAATCTATGTATTGTTTTATTTGATTGTTATTCCTCCTCCACACTTGCACCTGAGCATCTGAAGAAAAACAACCATGCTAAATGGTCTCTCCTGAAATCCTTGGTGACTAACATCAAGTAAGCCCTTCAATATGCTGGGCGATTTAACTCCCTCTCCCTGGTCAACAGTCACCTGCAGCGGGAAAGCCACTGCAGGCAGGCCGCACGTTCACGTCACTCCTCAACCCTGTAACGCCTCTTGCCTCCTCTTCCTTCCAAGATGATAACCCGACTTCCTCTTCCACTGAACCATCTGAAAGCTTCTAAGTCTACCACTTAGCCACAGGGGAGCCTTCTACTCTGCTCTCCCCTCTTAAAAGATGAACTGTGGCCACTCCCTCCACATGCGCACTGAATTTTTGCCTGTAGTCTAGCCTAGGATGTCTTTCCTTCAGTGCTACCCTTTCTCCCCTCCAGTCCTTTCTTTATTCTCCCAACAGAATAACAATGGTGATGTGTGTGTGTTAGTGGCTCAGTCAAGTCCAACTCTTTGCGACCCCAAGCCCACCAGACTACTCTGTCCGTGGGATCCTCCAGGCAAGAATACTGGAGTGGGCTGCCATTCTCTTCTCCAGGGGATCTTCCTGACCCAGGGGACTGAACCCAGGTCTCCTGCATTGCACGCCAGACTCTTTACCCTCTGAGCCACCAGGGAAGTCCAAAGTGAAAGTGTCAGCTGCTCAGCAGTGTCCGACTCTTTGCAATCCCATGGACTATACGTGGCTTTCCAAGCTTCTCTGACCATGGAATTCTCCAAGAAAGAACACTGGGGTGGGTAGCCATTCCCTTCTCCTGGAAAATCTTCCTGACCCAGGGATCGAACCTAAACCTCCTGCACTGCAGGCAGATTCTCTACTGTCTGAGCCACCAGGGAACAGAGAGCTTACCAACCGTGGCAGAAGACTCTAAGATGGCCTCAATGACCCCCACCCGCTGATACTTGCACCCTGGTGTAACACCCTGCCTGCATCCGCCCAACTAAGCCACGCCAGGAAACTCCTGAGCCACAGAAACTAAGATATCAAAAGTGCGTGCTATTTTATGCTACTAAGCCTGTGGTGATATGTTATACAGCAATAGATAACAAACACGTTAAGTGACATTTAATATATTTAAATGTTTTAAATAAATTAACCATTTAATTCTCACACAATCTGTTTATTTTTTCCATTTTACAAGTGAGGAAACTGAGGCACGGGGAAGTGAGCAAATGGACTCTCAGTCACACCCCTGGAAAGGGCAGGCTCCTTCATCCTTCCCACCCGCTGTCCAGTGTCTCTGCCTCTCTCCACCGCAAGGCTCTGAGTGAGCTGTCTCTGCTGGCTGACCACAGTTCCTTCTCTGCTGCTGTGTTCTGCTCTAGACAGGCTCTCCCCTCCACCACTCCACTAACATGGCTGCCTGTGCTTAAAAAGCTCTCCGCAATGTCAAGCCAACGTTCAGTCCTCATCTTGCAGACCTATCAGATTATCTGAGACTTAATTGTCTCCTCCTCCTCCAAACGCTTTCTTCACTTGGCGTCAGGTCACCACAGTCTCTCGTGATTTTCCTCCCACTTCTCCACACTCTTTTTCGGTCTCCACATACCTAGATTCTCATCTTCCTGACCTTTTAACCTGAGAGGGCCCTGATTTCAGTCCTCAAGCCTCTCTTCTCTGTCCACACTCGTTCTTACATAGCCTCATCCAATCCCAAGGTTTTAAATCCCATCTGTGTAACTACAACTCCCAAATTTACAGCTCTCCCCTAAAGTCCCAAATTATACAACCAGCTGCTTACTCAAACTCTCCATCTGAATATTCAGGAGACATTTCAAACTCAAAATCTCCACTCAAGAACTGATTCTTACTCATGAACCTATTCCTCCGGCAACCTTCCATAATGTAGTAAAAGTCACCTCCATCCTTCCAGGTACTCCGTCTGAAACCATGGATTTACCCTGAATAGCTCCTTTTTCTCACGTTCCACATCCAATCAACTGACATAGCCTGTCAGCAATACCTTCAAATTATATCTGGACTCCATGTCCTTCTCACCAATTCCAGGGCTACCACCCTAATCCAGGCCACCATCATCTCTTGTAGGATTATCATCCGTGTCCACTTTAGTCCCAGTACAGCAGCCAGAGTGACCATATTAAAACAGAAGTCAGATGACACTGTTCTGTTCAAAGCCTTTCGGTTTATTTAACAGACATCTACATAATGCTTACTACGTGCCAGATACTTTCCTAAGCACTTTAAAATTTTACCTCACTTGATCCTCATAACAACTTTATTATTATCCCATTTCACACAGAAGCAAGTAGGGCATCAAAAAGTTATCATTCGTCCAAAGTCTCACAATCACCAGTGGTGAAGCCAGGATTCTAACCAGGGCAGTCCGGCTCCACCATCGCCATCCATGCCTCCTCTCTATGGCTACTAGCCTCCCATGGCATTCACTGTAAAATCCTGTAATGTCTCAGATGATACAGTCCACTGAGATCCACAGCCTCACCCCCTACCACTTTCACTCACTCGACTCTAACCACACAGATCTATCAACGTTCCCAGCAGCATCCCACCGAGGGCCTTTGATTTGCTGTTACTTCTGTCTAGAACGTTCCTCCCCCAAATATGTGAAGGGCATTCAACTCCCTTCAGGTCTCTGCTCAAGGCCCACCTTATCGGTGAGGCCCTTTCCCACCTGATTAAAATAGCATCCTCAGCTACTTTCTGCACTCTTTACCCTGAGTTACTTTTCTTCAGAGCACTCAGCACTTGCTATACACTTTCCTGTTCATTGTCATTCTCCCTCTTCACTAGAATGCAACCTGCACGAGGCAGCTGTTTCGTCCATTTTGCTTACTCTGCTGCTGCTGCTAAGTCACTTCAGTCATGTCCGACTCTGTGCGACCCCATAGACAGCAGCCCACCAGGCTTCCCCGTCCCTGGGATTCTTCAGGCAAGAATACTAGAGCGGGTTGCCATTTCCTTCTCCAATGCATGAAAGTGAAAAGTGAAAGTGAAGTCGCTCAGTCGTGTCCAACTCTGTGCGACCCCATGGACTGCCACCTACCAGGCTCCTCCGTCCATGGGATTTTCCAGGCAAGAGTATTGGAGTGGGGTGCCACTGCCTTCTCCGTTGCTTACTCTGCCACATCCCTAACAGAAGAACAGACTAGCATGCGGTAGCAACAGAGTTATTATTTTAATGACTGGATACTGTTAAAGAAACATTAGCTACTGTTAATGTAATGACAATGATGGTGTTATCAGAATAAATCCAGGCTATGGAATTAAACTTTAATAAATCTCATTGCATTATCAAAGGGAAACCTATTCCAGAGATCTACCTTAAAATAAGGGGGAGAAGGGGAAAACACCCGTAGAGTGAAACATTTTCCAGCCTGTCATTGTCCCCTTATTGCTGGTTCCCTGACACACTGCTAAGGTAAAGGGAAGACAAGAATGTTTCAGAGCTCCTGTTGAGACCACAGTTCTTCAGTACATAACCAGGTCAGAAGACCCTGTGGTCAAACTGCCTGAGACCACAATTCAGGCCATCAAACAAGACAACAGTTCTAAGTGAAGTAACTACGTATTATAAAATAAATTTAAGAATCATATTCAGTACAATAATTGAATCTAATACAAGCAACTGGCCAACTTAAAAAAAAGATTATGTGCCTGAAGTTAATTGATAAAAACAAGTCTGGAACTCATACTGCATTGTCATCATTATTAAAATAAAACGGAAAGTTCCTAAGGTAAGCCTACTAGCTTATTTAATTCAAAAGGTTGCCAAAATACTATACCCTTGTAAGGAAAACCAGAATACAATGATGACAGTATGTCAATCATATATAACTTTTTATACCAAGCGATTATGGAAATGGGCTTCCCAAAAGCTCCAACGCATTAAGTTGGGAAGAGGCCTTCGCTGGTGCTCCAGCGGTTAGGAGTTCACCTTGCAATGCAGGGGACACTAGTTCAATCCCTGGTCCAGGAAGATCCCACATGCCCCAGGGCAACGAAGCCAGCAACTGCAGCTACCAAAGGCCATCGGCCCTACAGCCCTGGCTCTGCAACCAAAGAAGCCACTGCAGTGAGAAGCCCGGGCACCACCACCAGAGAAATCCTGCAGACAGCGGCGAAGACCCAGCACAGCCAAAAATAAACAAACAAATATTTAAAGAAAAAAAAGGGGGAAGGAAACGGAAAAAATAATGGTACATATGGTTCCCAGGCTCCACAATTTTTTTGGACAGCTGATATTTTTAATTAAAACATTACATTCTATCTTTAAGTAAAGCTGTATATTTAAGGTGTACAACATGGTTTTATATGCACATGAAACAATTAAGCCAGTCAAGCTAATTAACATATTATCTCTTCACATAATTACCTTTGTTTCTAGATGAGGACATCTGAATTCTATTCTGAGTAAATTTCCCCCAAACACTCCTGTCAACTTGTCACTTGTGAGATAGCTGTGTTGTTTCCACTGTCTCCACATTCATTAAAGAAAGGCAGATGGAGACAAGAGAACAGGTACAAGAGGGGATGTTTTCTCAGATTTCCCAAGACCAGGGAGAGTGACAGCCAATGACTCACTTCAGCATTATTTTCTCAGAGAAATTCCCTTGACCTCCAGACTATGTTCCTTTGTTATTCACACTCACAAAACAGTATTTCTTTCTTCAGTGAACTTATCTATCTGTGTGTAACTGTTTTCATGAGGACCAGTATTGCCTGAGGTCTGTCTCAGGGAGCGTACTACAGACTCTAGTTTACAGAGTATGGACCCTGTCCATTCTTGCTCACGGTAACGTACTCAGAGCCTAGAACAAATGACTGGTGGTCACTGAAAGCTTGTGGAAGAAACCCATCCGCCTGCACACTCACTCAAGCTACAGAGTAAGGGCAACTGCGCCTTTGAAGCCAAGGGGCCAAGGTGGCGTATACAGAGCTTGCTCCCTAAGCTTGTTTGCCAGCTTTGCTTCATCTAGTTCCCCAACAACTAGCCTCCAAAGCCATGCTGCTCCCAGGGTATACAAGCAAATTAAGAGCGCTGTGTGGACACTGGCGCGGCACCCATTTCTCCATTGAGGAATGAAGGCCTATCCCCCGAGCCGCTGGGAGTGTGGCCACAGACAGCCCGCAGTTCTTAGCTCTCTTTGGAAGTGCTTCCACTGAAGAGTTGACCAAGATTACACACTCCTCCTGGACCAAACCACCCTGTGCCCAATCCTGCGTAAATCCTTTCCTTCCACAGGGGATGATCCCAACAGCACTGCGTAACAAACCGCTGCATGCTCATCACCTCAGAACCAGCTTCCCTGGGAATCCAACATACATCAGGCAGCTTTTACTCACACGTTGTCTTGAAGGTCAATGTATTGAGCTGACAAGACCCAAGGCCATAAAAACAAATTCCCCACCCCCTCACTTCCGTTCTCCAGGGAGAAGACTCATTAAAGAGACCCAAGTGGTGGGGGGAAAGCACATTTCCTATTCCTGGCATAAGCTTTGTAGCCATACAGACCTAAATTTGAATCACTGTTCCATGCTTGGGCAGGATAATTAACCTCCCTAAGCCTCAATTTTACCATCTGAAAAATATAGATAATTAGTACCTACTTCACAGGTTTGCTTTGTGAAATACTTGGCATATTATAAGTTTCTTTTTCTCCTGCAAGGCTTTGGGGTATCACCCATTCCAGTTTCATCTCTCCCTGGGAGATAGCTTTCACTCTGGCTGCCAATGTCCAACTGCTTATTTGTCTGTGAAAAAAGAAATGCTAAGCTTGATGGCTTTTGAGGTGTTGAATGAAAGTGAAAGTCACTCAGTCGTGTCCGACTTTTTGTGACCCCATGGACTATACAGTCCATGGAACTCTCCAGGCCAGAATACTGGAGTGGGTAGACTTTCCCTTCTCCAGTGGATCTTGTCAACCCAGAGATCGAACCCAGGTCTCCAGCATTGCAGGCAGATTCTTTACCAGCTGAGCACCAAGGGAAGCCCAATACTGGAGTGGGTAGTCTATCCCCTCTGCAGTGGATCTTCCCGATCCAGGAATCGAACTGGGGTCTCCTGCATTGCAGGTGGATTCTTTACCAACTGAGCTACTGAATGGAGGACCCAACATTCACAGAGGATGAGGTCCGTCCCTTCGGTCCTGATTCTCGCCTCCAACAAACATCAATCAAAATGCTTATAGGAGGAAGGCTGATGGGACCCAAAACACATCTTTATGCTGGCCAGAAAGTTGCTGGGCGAACCTACCACAACGCTTGTCAATACCTCCACTTGTCCATTTCCTCTAAGAAAGAGTTTTCTTATCATTCAAGCTCTGATAGGATATTCATTACTTACAAAAACCCCACCACTCCTAAAAACGCTGTGAGCTTTATCTCCTCTTCTTCCCCATCAGGTACCCTTACCATCCAGGCAACCATAACTAGAGAAGATGACTTTTCCAGAAGTCTAAATGTTGGAAGTGAAACAATAGAACTATGCTACGATGTTCTTAAATATCACTTTTAGACCGTGATCTGGTGTCCAGTGTGCAACAGCAGTCCTGTGACCGGCTGGCAACCTGACAGTGGCAAAGACTGAGCAGCAGGAACCGGGTGATGCCCACTACAAGGGGTGAGCTCCCGGACCAGGGGAAACTGTAGTTGTTTATGTTTTTTTGAGCAGGCGATATCTATTGTAAAGTTAAATTCAGTCATGTCTATTATCTATCAAAACTTATTTAGATCATCATTCTCTTGTAGATTTAAGGTATTCAGAACTCCAGAAATGGCCTTGGTCTTGCTGTATCTCACTGTCTGCTGACCCCAGGTTAGGCAAAGCACGAGCGGGGAAGCTGGATGAAGATGTGAGGCACCGTAGGGACCACAGACGGTCTTTATTTGCAGCAGCAACGTGGACATGCTTTATTTTCTAATGGCTGACAGAGCAGCAGCAACTGCCCGACTGCCCGACTCAACTAGACTCACCTCGACTACAGGAGCTTTTCAGGTGGTGCTTACATAGACCACACCACGACACGCGTGCGCAGTGCCACAAATGATCCCAGCTGTAGGATGTGAGTGGAATGGGGCGAGAGCGCCTGACCACCATCACCTGGCCAACTGCTCTCTCCCTACGGCATTCCACTGGTCAGAACAGATACAGGCAGTGGACATTCTGGTACACAATCTTCCACTCTATTTGCCTTTTCCTGAACACTCACCAGCCCTGCTCAGAACATTTTTCCCCCCTAACTAATCAACTCCATAGGCTCTTCTTAAATGTCAGCTTCCCCATGAAGTCTTCCCTGATTCCACCAGATAACTTTTTTACTGCTTAAAACTCTGAGAGATCTTCTATAACTTAAAGTATTTATCCTTTTCCTTACTTTTCTAGTGATGAAATTAATAATGAACAAATTATGAGCAAAAATGGCCCATAAACTCGCGATACTCTAGGAACTCACATATTTTGCAACAAATAATCCTCAAAGAGCAGAACTCAAGGCATGATTTATAATAAGAATTATGAATGTATACCAAAAAGATTTAAAATTGCATGCGGTTCTATTCAAATTCTAATTTGAACAGAAAAATTCTAATTTGAACTATCATTAGTAAGACTCCTTTTTAAAGCGATAAAATGTATTCAAATGGCCATATAAGAGAGAACACCAGAATTTCTTAACTTTAGTTTAGATTTGTAACTTTCTCTTACATCATCATTTAGTCAGTCACGGCATCCTGACAACTTTTGCCGAAAAAGTTTCCTAACTCCTGAGACTTCACTATCAAATGTCTAGGATCCTGTGATAATTTTCTAATTTTGACTCTGGTTATCTTCTCTTCAAGCTTTTTTTTCCCCCCCTAAAAGAATCATTTGTAGCCCTGCCTTACTCAAAACCCTTCAAGACTCTCCTCATTTCCTGTAGACTAGAGTTAAAACCGGAGAATGCAATGGCACCCCACTCCAGTACTCTTGCCTGGAAAATCCCATGGATGGAGGAGCCTGGAGGGCTGCAGTCCATGGGGTCGCTAAGAGTCGGGTACGACTGAGCAACTTCACTTTCACTTTTCACTTTCATGCATTGGAGAAGGAAATGGCAACCCACTCCAGTGTTCTTGCCTGGAGAATCCCAGGGACGAGGGAGCCTGGTGGGCTGCCGTCTATGGGGTCGAACAGAGTCGGACACAACTGAAGCGACTTAGCAGCAGCAGAGTTAAAACATTCCCATTTCACAACGTGACAATGTCATATGGTTCCAATCCACTACTCCAGGCATGATGTCCTCTTTGTTTTCCAGCCCACACCACATTACTGTGCATTTTCACTCCTGCATTTCAGAACCACTCTCCATGGTATGCTACGGAGATACTATGGGCCCCCCATCCAAACCTCTGTAAGGCAAACAACATGTATTGAGCATCTATTGCACTCCAAGCACAAACACATCACCTCAAACTCTCGTCATCTTTTCAAGCTCTTTCCATCTGCAATGGAGATCTCCCTAATGATATCTCTCCATTTAGCATGCAGGAGGAGAGAGATACTTGGTTACTCCATCATTTTAAATCACACTGATATCACTGTGATAAGTCAAATCAGTGCCAGAGATTAAGGCTAGGGTTGAAGAATAAGAGTTCATTTATTCATTCATGCATACATCACATTATCTGAGCTATTTACCTTACGCAAAACACAGTTCTGGGTGTGACAGGCAAGACGCCTACTCTCGTAAAATATGACTGTGCGTGTGCTTTGGAGAATGTTAATACAGGTTCAACATGCTAGTGAATAATCGTAAGGGCAGGAGCAGGGGACTACAGAAGTTGAGATGGTTGGATGGCATCACCGACTCAATGGACATGAGTTTGAGTAAGCTCCGGGAGTCGGTGATGGACAAGGAAGCCTGGTGTGCTGCAGTCCATGGGGTCGCAGAGTCAGACACAATTGAGCTACTGAACTGAACTGAATCATAAGGGAGCTACATAAGAGAGGAAGACTGGAAGGGCCTCTCAGATTTAACTGATAAAAACTCAGACATGTGATAAAAGCTTTCCAAAAATCTAACAAATAAAGGTCTCTATGTTTTACTTGAGTTTTCAAGACTATCATAATCACATTTTGAATATACACATGTCTTATGAAAACTGCCTAAGAAACAACAGTCCCAATATGAAAAAGTAAGGCATAAACAGTGTACTCACTAAGTGAAGAAGTGAAAGTTGCTCAGTTGTGTCTTACTCTTTGCGACCCCTTGGACTATAGGGTCCATGGAATTCTCTAGGCCAGAATACTGGAGTGGGTAGCCTTTCCCTTCTCCAGGGCATCTTCCCAACCCAGGGATCAAACCTAGGTCTCCCACATTGCAAGTGGATTCCTTACCAGCTGAGCTACAAGGGAAGCCCAATAAGTACTTACTAAGGGTTAATCAAAATGCTGACTTTACAAAAAAAAAAAAAAAAATTACTGACAGTTTCACCTGAGTCCCAGTCGAGCTCTAAAAGAACACTCCAGTCCACAGTCTCTCCTTCCCTGAGTTCAGAGCACTCTCAGCTCTCCTGGGAATTCCATAAGAGCCATCAACCTAAAAGAACACTTTACGAGTGAAAGTTAAGTCACTTAGTCCTGTCCAACTCTTTGGGACCCCATGGACTGTAACCTATCAGGCTCCTCTGAATGGGATTTTCCAGGCAAGGATATGGGAGTGGGTTGCCATTCCCTTCTCCAGGGGATCTTCCCCACCCAGGGATCGAACCTAGGTCTCCTGAATTGCAGGCAGATGCTTTACCATCTGAGCCACCAGGGTACTCAGAGACCAGTTCTACTTTCTGGCTCAGAAAACTACCCAGAAAGCAAACGCTCAACTTTCTTACAGAGATTGATGACTGAAATCAGTTTCAGCAAGTGGAGATGAAGAAAGTCTTCAGTTTGGGGTAAAATGCTCAACCCGGGGGGCCATCAAGACAGGAGCCCAGAAAAACCAGGTCGTGGGATAAGGAGATCCATTCCAGGCACGTTCAGACTCTTAGTTGGCTAAAACACACTGGGTGTCCCTGAACTAACGTCCTCGTCTGCAAACAAGCCTAACAACCAACCCTGCCTCTCGAGGTAAGCGAAGTTCTAACGAGAAAGCCCTAATGAGCTTTAAAAGGCGCAGAAAGTGGGACGGTCTCAAGTCACTTGTGTGTGTGTGTGGGTGTGACAGATGGTCTCAAGTCACGTGTGTGTGTGTGTGTGTGTGTATGTTAGTTGCTCAGTTGTGTCCGACTCTTTGCAACCCCACAGACTGCAGCCCACCAGGCCCCTCTGTCCATGGGGTTCTCCAGGCAAGAACACCGGAGTGGGTTGCCATTTCCTTCTCCAAAAAGAACCATTTAGAAAGAAAGAAAGTGAAGTCGCTCAGTCGTGTCCGACCCTTTGAGACCTCATGGACTGTAGCCCACCAGGTTCCTCCGTCCATGGAATTTCCCAGCCAAGTACTGGAGTGGGTTGCCAGTTCCTTCTCCTCTCAAGTCACTTAAAGTACTTTAAAAGGAGCGCAAGCGGGAGCCACGCAAACCTTACCTTGACCAGCCACACTCCGGTGTTCTGTTTGGCGCCAGTCAGGTCGAGTTCTCCGCGCTCGGCCATGGGTCCGTCGCCGGCGGAGACCTGCGGACTTAGAGCAGCGGCCCGGGGAGCTGGTGACTGCGGGACGAGGGAGCGAAGCACACGGTGAACCCTGGCCGGAGGTTGACTGTGAAGAGCCCGCGGTCCAACTTCCGGGATGCCGGGAGCCCTGGGAAAGACGAACACACGCCGCCGGCAGCGGGGAACCACGCCTGCGCTCTGCGGCCGTTACTACGGCGCGCTACTGAGGACAAACTTCATCAGCGGGCAACTTCTTGAGTGGGCGTGGCTCGTTCCAGGGGCTGTGTCTGAGTAATTAAAACCGAGGTTGGGATGGGCGCAAACATCAGCAGTACATATAAAGACCAGGTCAGAGTAACACAACAAAGTGTCAAAATAGAAAAACGGGGTTTAAAGAGACAAAGGCTGTCAGTGTATGTCCAATCCTGGCCAAGGAGAGAAAGACAGCATTTGGAGGACAGGTAGGAGAAATAAATAAAATGAATTAGCAGAGTGGTCTTTATTGAAAGGCTACCCTGAGCACCTTCAATTAAACGAGTAGGGCGCACCCCTTTAAGAGACTCCAAAACCCAGAGCCCTTTGTTTTTTGTTTGCTATTGTTTTTAATTTATTTTTAATTGGAGTATAAGCTCTTTACAATGTTGTATTAGTTTCTGCTCTAAGACAACATATGAATCTAAGTATACATGTGTCCCCTCCTCTTGAGCCCCCCTCCAACCACACCTCTATCCCACCCCTCTAGGTTGTCACAGAACCCCGACCTGAGCTCGCTGTGCTCTACAGCAGCTACCCACGAGCTATTAATAGCTTTTTACACATGGTAGTGTATACATGTCAATGCTACGCTGGCAGTCTGTCCCGCCCTTTCCTTTCCCGGCTGTGTCCACAAGTTTGGAGCCGTTTCATGAGGTCAATGACAATAGACATGTAACAGAAAAATATGATTGTTCAACTCCCCTGCTTAAAGAGTCTCCCCTCTCTCTTCTTGTCTCTAGAATAAAATTCAATCCTCTCCACACAGGCCCTCACAGTTTGACCTCATCAAACTGTGGTGCACGCAATGCACCACACATCTAGCCCCACCTAACCCATCAGACCTCCCGGAACATATCAGAATGTTCCTCAATTATTTCAGAGCCTCTGCACACTAGATTCCCTTTACTCAGATGCCCTATTCTTCCCCTACTGCCTTCTGATTGGCAGACTCCTACTTAGGTTTCAAGATTAATGGAAATGTCTCTTCCTATGAGACCTTCTATCAACTCCCCCAGAGGAAGATCGTTTTTTCTTCCCATCACAATGTGCGATACTTAGGACTATGAGCTATAATATACTTGTTTACATATTGCCTTTGCTTTCTAGATTATGGGCTCTTCCTAGGCAGAAATGGTGGGTTTTCTTGTTGTTTAATCAAAGCATCTGGCACAAGCTGACACCACGTCAGATTTCAGTAGGCTTTGGCTGAATGAACATTTGCATGAAAAGAAACAAACAGTAAGATACTGTAAGAATGGCAAGTGACGTATTGAATCCTGCATCAGAACCATACGAGAATTGAAGAAGTTCTATGTCTGTTCAGCCTAGGGCTAGGAAAAGCTGTCAGGGCTCTGAGATCAGCTGGGAAAACCTAACAGGAAAAACAGGAGATCAGGCACGTGTTAAAGAGGAAGATCACAGTCTTGTGTGATCTTTAAGGCTCAGCAAATGGCCTTAAAAATATAAAAAGGACAAGTGGATAAAGAGAGCTGCTTTAAGCTTTGATCAAATAGAAGGAATAAATTGGACTTCCCTGTGTGGTGCAGTGGATATGAAACGAATCTGCCTGCCCGTGCAAGGGGACATGGGTTCGTTCCCTAGTCTGGGAAGATTCCACATGCTTCGGGACAGCTAGGCTTGTATGCCATAACTACGGAGCCTGTGCTCTCGAGCCCATGAGCCACAACTACTGAGCCTGCAAGCTGCAGTTGCTGAAGCCCTTGTGCCTAGAGCCTGTGCTCTGCAGTAAGAGACGCCACTGCAGTGAGAAGTCCGTGAACCTCAACTAAGAGTAGCCCTGGCTCACTGCACCTAGAGAAAGCCCACATGCAGCAATGACTCAGCTCAACCAAAAATAAATAAATATATAAATAATTAATTTTTAAAAAGAGTTTGACTCCTTTAAAGAAAAAAGAAGAAGGAATAAATTGAAATATAAGACCATAAGAGAAGAGAATTAATGTAGCCTAGATCACCCTAGTAATGAACTTCAGAGTAAAGGATTAGGACATTGGCCTTGATCTATGGCTTATGGGAAGTCTTAAAATGTGTGTGTGTGTTTACAGGGATTGGGAAGAACAATCCTTCTCAGACATTGTGACATTGTTGAATAAGAACAGACTTCTCCTATTTGTCCTTTTCAAATTTCCTTCCAGCTTTAAGAGAATGCTAATGGGCCACTAGAGGAAAAGAGGATGTGGGGTCTGTGAAATGGATTCACAGATTGCTTTGGAGGCCAACATGGGAAAAGATCCTGCAGCCAGATCTGATCCAGCTTTATGTTCCTCCACCATGATCCTATACCCTTAATACGGGATTCTCACACAGGTTCCTGGGATTGCCAGGCTTGTGCTCAGCCACTCAGTCGTATCTGACTCTTAGCGACCCTTTGGCCTGTAGCTGCAAGGCTCCTCTGTCCATGGGATTTTTCAGGCAAGAATACTGGGTTGCGATTTCCTCCTCCAGGGGATCTTTCTGACCCAGGGATTGAACCTGTATGTCCTGCCTCTTCTGCATTGCAGACGGATTCTTTACTGCTGAGCCACCAGGGAAGTCCCTCCCTGGATTTCTGCTTTCAGTCAGTTAGGTATATCCAGTGCAGACATGTTAGGTATCTCTATTGCCATTCATGAGAGACACGGGTTCTATTCCTGGGTCAGGAAGATCCTTTAGAGGAGGGCATGGCAATCCACTCCAGTATTCGTGCCTGGAGAACCCCATGGATAGAGGAGCCTGGTGGGCTACAGTCCATGGTGTCACAAACAGTCAGCTATGACTGAAGTGACTTAGCACAGAGCACACATTGCCAATCGTGCCAGAGATCATTGGTATTCTCTTTACTACTGGAAATAGAGTCATTAGCATCTTTAAATCTAATGAGATTAGACACCCAATTCCAGAAACCCAGAACCAATTCAGAAAACCCATCCTTAATATTCTGGTTCTCTAGGATCACTCTCAGCACCAATATCTGTACTCGTCAGCGTTCTCCAGAGAAGTACACAGCTAGCTAGCTAGCTAACTAGCTAGATGATAGGCATTTGAATGTGAACGTGAACGTGAAGTCGCTCAGTTGTGTCCGACTCTTTGCGACCCCATGGACTGTAGCCTACCAAGCTCCTCTGTCCATGGGATTTTCCAGGCAATAGTACTGGAATGGATTGCCATTTCCTTCTCCAAGGGATCTTCCCAACCCAGGGATCGAACCGGGGTCTCCCGCGTCGTAGACAGACGCTTTACCTTCTGAGCCACCAGGGAAGTCCAGCTAGATGATAGGCATTTACTGTATAGGAATTAACTCACATGATTATGGAGGCTGAAAGTGAAAGTGAAAGTCGCTCATTTGTGTCTGACTCTTTTTGACCCCATGGACTGTACAGTCCATGGAATTCTCCAGGCCAGAATACTGGAGTGGGTAGCTTTTCCCTTCTCCAGGGGATCTTCCCAACCCAGGAATTGAACCAGGGCCTCCTGCACTGCAGGCAGATTCTTTACCAACTGAGCTATCAGGGAAGCCCTATGGAGGCTCAGAAGTCCTAAAATCTGCAGTTGACAAGCTGAAGACCAGGAGAGCTGAAGGTATGCTTCTAGTCTGAGTTCAAAGGCCTGAGAGGCAGGAGAGATGATGATGTAATTTCCAGGCCAAATCTGAAGGCAGGAGATGATAAATGTCCCAGCTTGAAGACAGGCTGAGAGAGTGCATTCTTTCTTCCTGAACCTTTTCATCTAGTTTGGCCTTCAACTGATTGGGTGAGGCTCACCTAGATAGAGGAGGACAATCTACTTTACTTAGTCTGTTGATTCAAATGGTAATTCATTCAGAAATACCCTCAAAGGACACACCCAGAATAATGCTGGACCAAATATTTGAGCCACCTGAGGCCCAGTCACGTTGACACATAAAATTAATCATCACAGACAGATACAGAGCTCAGCACCCAAAAAGAAACTGCAAAATTCTGCATACAGAATTTCCCTGGTGACTCAGTAGTTAAGACACTGCTTCTGCAGCAGCGAGAGTGTACTCCCTGACTGGGAAACTAAGATCCCGCATGCTATGCAGAGTGGCCAAAAAAGAAAAAACCACTTTACTTTCCCAGATGACTAACTAGTCAAGTTTTATTTAATCGCTGAAGGCACAAATGCAAGTCAAGGAGGGGAAGCTCGAGAACTCGCTGTTGACTGAAAATTTTTCAAGAAGACAATAGGGAATCCTCCATGTTTTGTAAATTTAGAACACCACAATGCTATTAGGTAGCCATTAGAAGATAAGCAGTAGTCAGAGGGGATGTTACAAGTGAGTTGAGGGAATTAGAATGATATTAATAGGAGCTGAGTCAATTCTCAGATTCTTGTCCTTGGCTGTCCCATATGGGCCCAATGTCTCTCTAGGGCAGAAATTCTCTTTGTTCGTAGTTACTCAGGAACATTCTACCAAGAGGAAATGTTACCTCCAGGGGCATTCACACAGGCAAAAATAGCACCATCACAGGACTTCCTTGGTGGTCTAGTGGTTAAGACTCCATGCTTCCAATGCAGGGGGGCGCAGGTTCAATCCCTGTTTGGAAAACTAAGATCCTACATGCCATGGGACACGGCCAAAACAAACAAAAAACACTGTCACAAAATCCTTCCTTTTAAATTTTTTTCTTTCAGTTTTATTGAAATGTAATTGACATACAACACTGTGTAAGTTTCAGGTGCCCGACATAATGATTTGACTTACATACATCCTGAAATGATTATCACAATAAGTTTAGTGAATATCCATCATCTCAAATACATACAAAATGCAAAATAAAAGAAACAGAGAAAAACATTTTTCCTTCTGATGAGCACTCAGGATTTACTCTTTTGACAATATTCATGTATAACATATAGCAGTGTTAATTATATTTATCATGTTGTATATTACATCCTGAGTGCTTACTTATAACTGGAATTTGGTAACTTTCACAAAATCCTTCTCAATGAGCCAGACTTATTATTTGTTGGTTATTAGCGTGAAGATTTTCATCCAAAAATTATAACTGGATATGGCAATGTGGTAATTAATTAGATTTTCCCTGCATTAGTAATGGTAAGTAAGTTACATTGGTAATGGTGTAGGTTGATAATTTTGCTATAGTATCATGCCAAGGCTATAAGACCCCATCTCTGAATTCTCCCTGCCTCTCCTTTAGCCCCTCAGTTCTCTCTTTTACAGAATACCCACCCTCCCTGATAGAGTCCTTGTTTCCCCAGTCACACACACAAATAAACAAAAACACCCCCTGCGATAGTTTTCGTGTTGTCAGCAGGAACACTCTGTTGAGCATGCACTGTGGAGTCGTAGCTTCAAGTATAACTCTGCTGCCTCCTGGCCTAATTACTTCATTATCTCTCCACCTATTTCCTAGCTTATAAAATGAGATTATGATACCTACTTCATAGAGTTGGAACATGACTGAGAAAACCAAAGAGATTTTACAATGTGA
The DNA here is from genome assembly GCF_003369695.1 of Bos indicus x Bos taurus. NCBI lineage: Eukaryota > Metazoa > Chordata > Mammalia > Artiodactyla > Bovidae > Bos > Bos indicus x Bos taurus. The sequence continues at coordinate 15,088,981 of NC_040087.1, read as the reverse complement.
AAACTATTTGGTAACTTCATTAATTCTATTGGCTCAAATAATTGAAAGGAAGCACAAAAGCTTTATTACAGGTAGTGCCGTGCTAGTAAATATCTAACAACTGGCTTTTTCTGACACCCAGAAAAAGCCTTGCTTTATAATGTTTGCTTGATTTGCAGTGTACAGTTGGTGTAGATGCATATTAGCATCTAATGCACATTAATGTAAGTAGAGAGCACAGATCATTGTAAGACACAGTAAAATGATTGAGAGGTGATGAGTTTTGGGGTTTTATTATCTCAATGTTCAATATAATTTATTTGATCATTAGTGTTCTGCAAAAAGGGGAGACACATCTGGAAACTCTGCAGGGACCTGTGTCTTGGCATCTGTGGAACAGAGGGGATGCCAGCAGGCAGGGCACAGTGAGTGAACGGGGAAGCGGTGACTGTGCCACCAGTTGGAGAGAGAATAGGAGATCAGCCCAAATACGCACCTGAAGAAGAATGGATTTGGGTTTTTTTGGGTTTTTTTGGTCACATTGTGTGGCTTGCAGGATCTTAGTTCCCTGACCAGAGATCGAACCCAGGCCCCTGGTATTGGAAACTTGGAGTCCTAACCACTGGACTACCAGGGAAGCCCCTGAAGAAGAGTTTTAAGCTTGAGTATAAAATAATCAGATTTACATTTTAAAAAAGATCTCTCTAGCTATTGTGGGGGGAAAAAGGTGGATAGGAAGAGGCCAGAATGGAAACCAAGAGACTAGTTTAGACATTACTGCACTAACCCATGTAGGAGGGGATAGTGGTTTGCATTAGGAAGCTGGCAGTGGAGATGAGAAGCAGATGAACTGGAAAATGTAGATAGATTTAGGAGATCGAATTGACAAGATCTTGTGATTCCTTGCTGTGTAGCAAGATAACACCATTTACTGGGCAGAAGACCTAAAGATACATTTTTCAAAGGAGACATACATAAAGCCGATTGGCACATGGAAAGATGCTCAACTTTGCTAATCATTAGAGAAATGCAAATCAAGACCACCAGGAGATAGCACTTCACACCTGTCAGAATGGCTATCATCAAAAGGTCTACAAATACAAATGTTGGTGAGGATGTGGAGAAGGGGACTGTCCATTGTTGGTGAGAATGTAAACTGAGGCAGTCACTCTGGAAAACAGTGTAGAAGTTCTTCAAAAAACTAAAAACAGAACTATCATATGATACAGAAATTCCCCTCCTGGGCATATAGCTGAAGAAAACACAAATACTAATTTAAAAGGATACATGCTTTTTAAGGAGGGAGGTGGTGGGGAGTTTCAAGGGGGAGGGGATATATGTGTACCTATGGCTGATTCATGTTGAGGTTTGACAGAAAACAGCAAAATTCTGTAAAGCAATTATCCTTCAGTAAAAAATAAATTAATTTTTTTTAAAAGGATACATGCACCCCAATGTTCTTAGCACATTATTTACAACAGCCAAAATATGGAAGCAACCTGTGTCCATCAACAGATGGATGGATAAAGAAGATGTGTGTGTGTGTGTTGTAGCTAAATCACATGTGACTCTTTAGCGACCCCATGGATGGTAGCCCGCCAGGCTCCTCTGTCCATGGGATTTTCCAGGCAAGAATACTGGCGTGGGTTGCCATTTCCTCCTCCGAGGGATCTTCCTGACCCAGGGATCAAACCCGAGTATCCTGCATTAGCAGGCAGATTCTTTACCACTGAGCCACCAGGGAAGTCTGTGTGTATGTGTGTGTGTGTGTGTGTGTGTGTGTGTGTGTGTATACATATATAGTAGAATACTGCTGCTGCTGCTGCTAAGTCACTTCAGTCGTGTCCAACTCTGTGCGACCCCATAGACGGCAGCCCACCAGGCTTCCCCGTCCCTGGGATTCTCCAGGCAAGAACACTGGAGTGGAATACTACTGAGTCATATAAAAGAATGAAATTCTGCCATTTTGCAACAATGTAGATAGATCAAGAAGGTCATTATGTTAGTGAAAAAAGTCAGACAGAGAAAGATAAATACTGTATGTTGTCACTTACACCTGGAATCTAAAAAATAAAATGAATTTTTAACAAAACAGAAACAAACTCACAGATACAGAGAATAAATTAGCCATTAGCGGTCAGAGAGAAGAGAGGTAGGGGAGATGGGGGAGGGGATTAAGAGATACAAAGTACTATGTATAAAATAAACAAGGATACAGCACAGGGAGATATAGTCATTATTTTGTAATAACTTTAACTGGAGATAATCTATAAAAATATATAACCATGTTATATATCTGAAACTAATGAAATTTTGTTAATCAACTACAATTTAAAAAAAAAATAGGATCATTTACCAAGTGATGACTCAGTACCAGAAAACAGAACAAAACAGAAACACATAAACACACATTGCTTTGCTCCTTCTGGGGATGAGACACGACTCTGCATGTATTTTGCCTGGCGGATGACATAATTCAGTGGAATTGCTTTTGTTAAGCATCTTATGTCTGATGTAACATATGGTTACTGTGGCCTACTAGAAGCCCTCAGTCTCAGTAAGTTAGTTTAATTGCCCATTAGGGATTACTCTGGGAATAAAGTGTTAAATAAAGCATGAGAAAATTTAATTTGTCATTGCAATAATGAAATTCAATTTGTTTTCATATATGATTTACCAAAACAGTCATATCATACTTTATATATTAAATAAAATTATAGTTAGGGAACAGCACTGAAATACTTGATCAAAGTGCCCGGCTAAAAATCACAAATGACAGTTAAGTCCTAAAATATCATATTAAACAGATGGATCCTCACTAGTATGCTGATTTCAAAGCCAGGGAAGCCATGTGGGCTGAATATCAATGAGGAATTATGTCCATATCCCTGCTACGAGCAAAGGCTAGAGGCTTCCTTATTGATGGAGCCGACTTCCCACCCAAATCTACAAACATCAGGGGCAGGATCATGTCCACATGCAGGGCAAGGTGAAAACATTAGCTAAAGCAAAGCTGTGCCTCCCCTATCAATAGGTAGAGTCAAGAAAAGTTCAGTGTAGGGACTTCCTTGGTGGTCCAGTGGTTAAGACTTCAAGTTCCCCATGCAGGGGAGGGAGCCAGATCCCACAACCTGCAATTAAATCATCCCACAGGCACATCAAAGACCTGGTGTGGTCAAATAAATAAATAAATATGTATATATCTTTTAAAAACAAAAAAAAAGTTCAGTTTAAGGCCCCTTTCTACAGGTACAGCTCTTGCAATAGATTTGTCAGCGTTATCTTTACTCATCTCTTCTGTAATGACTGGTTTGATGATGGCTCTGAAAAAGGTCCATTTAGTCAAAGCTACGGAGAGGGCAATGGCACCCCACTCCAGTACTCTTGCCTGGAAAATCCCATGGACAGAACCTGGTGGGCTGCAGTCCATGGGGTTGCACAGAGTTGGACATGACTGAAGCGACTTAGCAGTGGCAGCAGTCAAAGCTATGGTTTTTCCAGTAGTCCTATACGGATGTAAGAGTTGGACCATAAAGAAGGCTGAGTGCTGAAGAATTGATGTTTTCAAATTGTGGTGCTGGAGAAGACTCTTGAGAGTCTCCTGGAGAGCAAGGAAACAAACCAGTCAGTCCTAAAGGAAATCAACCCTGAACATTCATTGGGAGGACTGACACTGAAGCTGAAGCTCCAATAGTCTGGCCACCTGATGTGAAGGGCCAACTCATTGGAAAAGACCCTGATGCTGGGAAAGATTGAGGGCAGAAGAAGAAGGCAACAGAGGACGAGATAGTTGGATGACATCACCGACTCAATGGACATGAGTTTGAGCAAGCTCCGGGAGATAGTGAAGGACAGGGAAGCCTGGCGTGCCACAGTGCATGGGTCTCAAAGAGTCTGAAATGACTTAGGGACTGAACAACAACTGCTCCATATACTTGCTGGAGACCTAGGGTTCTCCCGTCTTATTATTTCACCATCTCTAGGATGCTGTCCTTACCTACATCATGGACCACAAAGTCTACATCTTCCAACCAGCAAGAAAAAGGGAAAGGGGCAAAGAATTATACATCACTTTGGTCAGAGATTCAAAATATTTTTTTTCACAGCAGCATTATTTACAAGAGCCTAGAGGTAGAAGCAACCCAAGTGTCCAAGAAGGGATGAATGAACAGACAAAATGTGGTCTATATATACAATGGGGTATTATTCAGCCTTAAAAAAGGAATGAAATTCTGTCACATGCTGCAGTATGGATGAACTTTGATGACATTATGCCAAGTGAAATAAGACAGTCAGAAAAAGAGAAGTATGTGTGATTCCACTGACATGAGGTATCCAGAGTAGTCAAATTCACAAAAACATAGTAGAAAAAATGGTAGAATAGTGGGTTAGGAGGCGGAGGGGGATGAGAGTTGTTTAATGAGTGTGGAGTTTCAGTTTGCAAGATGAGAGAATACTGGACCAGGATGATGGGGATGGTTGCACAAAAATGTGAACGGACTTACTGCCCCTAAGTGGTACATTTTAAAATGGTTAAGAGTAAAGATTCTAGGACTTCCCTGGTGCTCCAGTGGTTAAGAGTCTGCACTTCCAATGCAGGGGGTTAATGGTTGATCCCTGGCCAGGGAACTAAGAGCCCACGTGCTGCAACTAAGATCTGATGTGGCCAAAATATTAATAAAATTAAATATAATTTTTGAAAGAGTAAATATTCTGTATATTTTGCCACAGTTTTAAAAAACACTTAAAATTAAAGACGAAATGTTTATCGTCTGAATTGGGATCCAAATGAGGGCCATACACTGTGACTGGTTGACATGTCTCTTCGCTCTCATTCTCTACCTCTGTCTCATCGTTAAAGAAATTAGATTCGTTTCTTAGATATAGTTCTTTATACACTTATCTTTTTTTAAAAAAATTATTTGGCTGCACTGGGACTTAGTTGCAGCGCACAAGGAATTCTCTGAGTCATGCAAGACCTTTTGTGGTCATGGGTTTAGTTGCCTCGAAGCAAGTAGGATCTGATTTCTGCAACCAGGGATCAAACCCACATCTTCTGCGCTGCAAGGCGGGCTCTTAACCACTGGACCACCAGGGAAGTCTCCAAGTATACACTTCGCTACATTCTGCATTTTACTCATTGTGTCTTCAGGGTATCATTTATGATGTTTCTCCTTCCCTTTTATTTTCTACAAAGTGCTAGTTAGATCTTGAGGTGTGGTCAGACGGGCTTAATTTTGGTGGAGGTGAAGATAACTTCCTTCCTATGTGCTCTCATGCACTACCAGTAAGATATAGATCACGTCTAGCTTTCTTTCTTTTCGTGATATTGGCAGCCATTGACGAGTATCGCTTACAGCCAGTAATTCATTGTGCTGTGCTTAGTTGCTCAGTTGTGTACAACTCTTTGTGACCCTATGGACTGTAGCCCACCAGGCTCCTCTGTCCATGGGATTCTCCAGGCAAGAATACTAGAGTGGGTTGCCATGCCCTCCTCCAGGGGATCTTCCCAACCCAGGATTGAACCAGGGTCTCCTGCATTGCAGGTGGATACTTTACCAACTGAGCTACCAGGGAAGCCCAGTAATTCTTCAGGGATTGCAAAATGGTTATAATCAAATTCTACCATTCCTTCTTTGTAAAAACTTTCCCAACATCATTCCCATGAGACAGAAGATAAAAACTGGACTCTGGCACAGACCTGAGTGAAGGAGGTGTAAGGTTTTTATCACATGAAGGTGGGGAATCCAAGTGGGAGTACTTGGATTCCAAAATACATCCCGAGCGCTGGAGAAGTACTCCGGGGAGTTGGGCTCTCAATGCACCTGCAGTTACTTTGACACCCAGGCTTGCATCCTCTTTCTCTTTTAACCCCAAAGTCACGGCCTTTTCTGTTTTATTTTTCCCACAACGTCCTTTGATCACCTATCAAGAAGAGCCTGTTAAAACTGGAGCTTCCAAACTTGCTACTGGTTGATTGCCAAACTGTTTTTGTTTCCCCCATACAATGGATTTCTACAGCATTTGCCTCTCAAACATCCAGAAAGAAAGGCACTGTCTTTGCTAAACTAAGAGAATCAAGTGCCAAGTAATGCTATTCAATTTACACTAAAGTTTGGCTCTGCGTGGGGGTAAACTAGGCTGGGTAGCAAGTCGGTTCTGGAAGTAGCTGCCCCATGTGGGCACATCACTGAAATGCCTCGGAACCAATAAACAAGTTATTTGTTTACTGTCCTCTGGGAAGACAACACTGATCAAGATGGAATGACTCCTGAGAGGAGTCAGTAGTTAATGATGTTTCTGCTCCATTGCTATTTTATTTTTCTGGCTTCAAGGTGCAGATTCAACTCTAGCAGGACAGAAAGCCCTTAGCAATTATTTATTATTCTATATCCTTTTGTTCCTATGTAGCCCTCATTAATAAAAATAATCAGAATTTCCCTATTTCCTGAATCCAGAGAGCATTACGTAAATCACACTTTTAAATTGACTTTATTGCATTGATTCTTTTACTTCCAGCTTGCAGAGACCTTAAGCCCCATGAATGCTTTGCTGTGAAAAGGATGTTAATTGCTTTCCCTGAGGTCAAACACGCTCTTTGTAAATCATGACTCCTACACTCTCTAAGAACCCAGAAGAAGAATTGACCATCAGTCTTACAAGAGTTATAATTGAGCATTTTTCACTTAACTCTAATGCAGATTGTTTTTCAATGGGCTTTTTCTCTTCTATCATCTTCTAAATGAAATAATCACTGTGACTCTTTAGACTCAGATTATTCACTCTGAGGATTCTTTCCAAGAATTTCTTCCCTCAGTGACTAAAAGATCTCTCTCTGTGTCCCTCTCTCCTTCTCCCTCTCTCTTTTCTCGGGTCACTGATGATTTACAAAGTGCACTTAACAGTTCTGATTTTCTGTATTGCCTCTAGAGATGATGTTGACAGGTGGTAGAGAGACAAATGCTGGGGTAAAAATTCCTCTCCATATTCAGGCGGATTTAACTAATATCTTCTTGTGTGAAGAGGCAGACTAGGGCAAATACGTTTCAGCTGCTATGTTACTATGTTGAATTTAGATGAACTTTCTATGTGCTATTTAAATTCCACTAGGGAAGAAAGGAGAAGGCGATGGCACCCCACTCCAGTACTCTTGCCTGGAAAATCCCATGGACAGAGGAGCCTGGTGGGCTGCAGTCCATGGGGTCGCTAAGAGTCGGACACAACTGAGAGACTTCACTTTCACTTTTCACTTTCATGCATTGGAGAAGGAAATGGCAACCCACTCCAGTGTTCTTGCCTGGAGAATCCCAGGGATGGGGGAGCCTAATGGGCTGCCGTCTATGGGTCGCACAGAGTCGGACACGACTGAAGCGACTTAGCAGCAGCAGCAGCAGGGAAGAAAAAGGAAAACTATAATACTTCTATTGAGAGAATGCCAGAACAAACTTTTGGATGTGAGTTACTGCCTATCTTCCTGGGCAACTCCTGTTGCTGCCATTGGCTATGACTCTACAGTGATTTTAGAATATATCCCAACTTAATCAAACTTACAAACTTTTGCACTGCAAAGGAAACCATAAAAAAAACTAAAAGACAACCTACAGAATGGGAGAAAATATTTGCAAATGATGCAACTGACAAGTGCTTGATTTCCAAAATATACAAACAGCTCATAGAACTCAACAACAAAAAGCAAACAACCCGATCGAAAAATGGGCAGAAGACCTAAATAGACATTTCTACAAAGAAGAAATGCACTTGGCCAAAAAGCACATAAAAAGATATTCAACATCACTAATCATTATGCAAATCAAAACGACAGTGAGGTACCACCTTACAGCTGTCAGAATGGCCATCATTATAAAGTCTACAAATAACAAATGCTGGAGAGGGTATGGAGAAAGGAAACCATCCTGCACTGTTGGTTGGGATGTAAATCGGTGCAGCCACTGTGGAAAACAGTACTGAGATTCCTCAGAAACTAAAAGTAGAATTACCATATGATCCAGTAGTCCCAGTCTGAGGCATATACCTGGACAAAACTCTAATTCAACAAGAAACATGCACCCTTATGTTCATAGCAGCATTATTCACCATAGTCAAAACACAGAAGCAACCTAAATGTCCATTGACAGATGAATGGATAAAGATGTGGTACATATGTACAGTGGAATACAGCTGCTGCTGCTAAGTCGCTTCAGTCGTGTCCGACTCTGTGCAACCCCATAGACGGCAGCCCACCAGGCTCCCCATCCCTGGAATTCTCCAGGCAAGAACACTGGAGTGGGTTGCCATTTCCTTCTCCAATGCAGGAAAGTGAAAAGTGAAAGTGAAGTCACTCAGTCGTGTCCGACTCTTTTCGACCTCATAGAGGGCAGCCTACCAGGCTCTTCCGTCCATGGGATTTTCCAGGCAAGAGTACTGGAGTGGGGTGCCATTGCCCTCTCTGACAATGGAATGCTACTCAGCCATAAAAAAGAACAAAATAATGCCATTTGCTGCAACATGGATGCAACTAGAGATTATCATACTAAATTAAGTAAGAAAGAGAAAGACAAATACCAAATGATATCACATATGTGGAATCTAAAATATGGCACAACGAACATATCTACAAAACAGAAATAGACTCACAGACATAGAGACAAGACTGGTGGTTGCCAAAGGGGAAGGGGTTGGGGAAGGGATGGCGTGGGAGGCTGGGGTTAGCAGATGTAAACTTTTATATAGAGAACAGATAAACAACAAGGTCCCACCATAGAGCACAGAGAACTATGTTCAATATCCTATGAGAAACCATAATGGAAAAGAATGTTAAAATGTTATGAGTATTTTATTTAATATTATAATCAATTTATATAAGTATTTAAAGTATTAAAATATTTAAAAGAATGTATATATGTATATATATATAGTGAATCACTTTTCTGTACAACAGAAATTAACATTGTAAATCAACTAAATTTCAATAAAATAGTATTAAAACTGAACAATAAAGTAAAATATATCCCAATTCTTTGATACTCCTTCCTTCAAAATGTGAATGTGAAGCCTAGGACCTGTTCCCCTTGTATAATGACTCACTTCCAACAGAATGTAATGAAAGTGAAATTATATGATTTCCATTCCTAGGATACCAAGGCTAGTTTTCCACCTGTTCCTCTCTCTCTCTCAGCAACTAGCAGAATCAGTTTGTTTAGCATACATACAGTCTGCAAGGGGTTCCCAGGTGGCGCTAGTGGTAAAGAACTTGCCTGCCAATGCAGGAGACGTAAGTGACGCAAGTTCAATCCCTGGGTCGGGAAGATCCCCTGGAGGAGGGCATGCCAACTCACATCAGTATTCTTGCCTAGAGAATCCTATGGACAGAGGAGCCTGGTGGGCTACAGGATGGGCTACCAGGACTACCTGGTGGACCCTGGTAGTCCATGGGGTCACAAGGAGTTGGACACGACTGAGCGACTGAGCATGCAGGCAGTCCCCAGATGCTCATTTGTAAATACAATTATAACACAATCCAATTTAAAAATCTCTAACAAATAAAACAAAATAGCCGCCCCCATAGGAAAGGTCAGTTGTGTGTATTTTAAGATGAAAACACTACTGGGAAGTTTGAGATTTATGGTTTGTGTGTGTTAGTCCCTCAGTCACGTCCAACTCTTTGCAACTCCATGGACTATAGCCCACCAGGCTCCTCTGTCCATGGAGTTCTCCAGGCAAGATTACTGGAGTGGGAAGCCATCCTCTTCTCCAGGGGATCTTCTCAACACGGGGATCGAACCTGGGTCTCCCACGTTGCAGGCAGATTGTTTATCCTCTGAGCCACCAGGGAAGCCCAAAGCTTATGGTTTAGAACCTCGATATTCAAAGTATGTTCCCCAGATGACAATATCACATCATTTTAGAGCTCTGTAAGCAATGCAGAATTAAAAGCCCTACCCTAGACCTGCTGAATCAGAATCTGCATTTTAAACATCCCCGGGTGATTCATATGCACTTGAAACTTTGAGAATGGGGGTGGGATGGGGGTGGTTAATTCATACGTTCATGTATTCAACAAATATTTCTTGAATATTCATTGCATCAGGGATAGAGCAGTGAACAAGGCAAGTCAGAGACTTTCAACTCTCTTCTAGCTCCAAATTTTGCATTTTTTAAATCTAATTCTTTGACAGGTGGAATTATTTTTCTCTGGCTTTTCTCCCACCATCACATGATGACAGCACCATGAAACTCCGCAGAGAAAAAGCAGGTGCCAGAGAAAGTGGGGTAGGGTATGTGTAGAAATTCCTTTAAGATCAGAACTCTAATTCCCTAACATCAGAGTAGAAGTATGCACATGTACATTAAAACTCCCACCGCTGCCACTGACAGCTTGTGACAAATTGCCTCCTTAAGGATTCCAAGGTCCTCTGACTCCACTTTCAAAACTGCTTCACAAATCACTGAGCAAGTTCACAGTACTTCAGAAACAGTGAGATTCTGATAGCATGCCAGGCATCCATTGTCCTGTCTTGCAAAGTTGTATCTCTAACAGTAAGCCACAGGGCTAGAGAAAGCGGCAGAGACTCATCTGTGGCAACCAAGCCAAAACTTGCTACTTAAAAACTAACCACAGGACTAGAAACATTTTTATCTTTTAAATTCCATGAATAGGCCTTTAGGCAGTAAAAAACAAAATAGCTGTTGCTGTTGCTGTCAAGTCGCTTCAGTCGTTTATGACTCTGTGTTACCCCATAGACGGCAGCCCACCAGGCTCCGCCGTCCCTGGGATTCTCCAGACAAAAACAGCAGTAAAAAACAAAATAGGGAGGAGAATAAAAGAACAGAAAAAAGTAAAAGAAAGTATGACAAAAAGAAGTACAACACAAGAACTAACCTCCGTTTCTATTTACTGGTCCCAGGTGCCCCAGACTGCCCGCCTTTGGTCTAATTCCTTCATTTTAGCAGCCAGTAAAGCAAAAGCTAAAGCTATTATTTTAAAATGTCATTTCCTTTCTCTCAGAGGTCAGATTTCCAAAACAACTCTTTTCAAAGGTTGAAAGAAAGAATTGATTTTTAAGACGAAATCCTTTGTCAATTTTATAAAGTTGCTCCTTTTTTAACCCTTCCAAATAAGATTCCTCTTTTTATACATATGAGAAGCAGGCTGCTTTTCGCCTGTAACATCTCCAGTCGTGTAAATCTACACACATTGGTGATTAAACAATATGGGTCACATTATTTGTTGGGGGAATTTTTTTGTTAAACTAATTAAAGCACTGGGTATCAATCCTTTTAAATCTTAATGAACACCTGACATATACTTTACCAAGAACATACCAGTAAATGAAAACATGAAATAGAGTTCAGAAAGACAACAGAAAATGTAATTTAAATCCCATTCTATCAAGGACTCGGCAGTTGGTTACAAGCTCAGTCACCACCTGCTGCCTCAGCAAGCCTATTTTAATGAAAAGGAATAGCATTGATTTATAAGACATCCCTTGGCTCCAAGATTGCTCAATATTATGGCTTTTGAGGAAGCAGGGCTGTTAAAAGCAATGCTGGATGAAGCAAGCGTATAATGGTCAAATGACTATGTAACTGAAAAATCTTCCCAAAGCAAACATTCACCTAATTAGCTTGGATTGTGGGTTTAGAATTATAATGAAGAGGAGGAAATGTTTGAAGCCCTAAGACAGTGTGTGTGTGTGTGTGTGTGTGTGTGTGTGTGTGTGTGTGTGTAAGCAGTGGCTTCTGAAGAGCGCTTTACAAAAGCACGTGCTTCAAAGAAGCCGGTGCAAGGTTTTATGTTCACTGCATGCTTCTTAGTAGCTGCCCTCATTTCTCTGGTTTATTTCTTTTCTTACTGATCTGAAGGACGCAATTAAAATCTCAGTGACTTGTGGTTTCTGCTTGAGAGATAAACAGTACCTGACCCCATGTGATGTGCTGCACGAATAGAGACCAGGATTTTATCTTCTAGCAACTCAATTTTGGGTGGTTGCTAAGGAGACTATTGGCATCTCGGTGTCCTGGGCACCATATTGCTTGGGAAAGAACTACAGCAGCTTTGCTTGTTACTTTCCCAGAGAAAAAAACCTGAAAACTCATTAGGGCAGACAACACTTTAAAATTCTGCAGGTCTCTTGGATGTTTTGAGTGCCTCTGGCCTTGGAATCTAACTTGTGAACATGTTGGCATATAAACGAGAACACTCTCAGAAATGACAGTGCAGCCTTGCTATAGAAAATAGAAGCATGAGTGGTCTGGCTGTGGGTGCCAAATTCTCCAATGCTGCCTATGGTATGTGTCCTTAGTTGCTTAGCCGTATACGACTCTTTGAGACCCCATTGTATCCCGCCAGGCTCCTCTGTCCAGGGGATTTTCCAGGCAAGAATACTGGAGTGGGTTGCTATTTCCTTCCTGGTTTGTTTTTCGTTTTCATTTCTTTCATTTTCATTTCATTTTCCTTTGGGTTTTTATTTCTTTGTGTGTTTTCAGAACGACTCACCCTCCTTATATGTCACTTCCGACCTAGATTTTTTGTTTTTGTTTTTAATTTGGCTGCAGCAGGTCTTAGTTTTGGCATGCGAGCTTTTCAGTTGCAGTAGGCAGACTCTTAGTTGTGGCCTGTGAGATCTAGTTTCCTGACCAGGGATAGAACCCGGGGCCGCCTGCATTGAGAGCATGGAGTCTTAGCCACTGGACCACCAGGGAAATCCCCCCCACCACCTTGTTTTTAATAAGCAATATGGCCCTGGGAAAGTACCCTCTCTGACCTTTAGTTACCTTATCCTCAAAGCAGAAAAATAGTGATCCTTCACAATGTTGTTTTTGGGGATTAGAGAGGGTAATGAGAACATGTGGTCAAAAGCTACTTGTAAAGAAAAAAAAAAAACCTACTTGTAAACTGCAAAGCAGGTGAAAGTTAGTATTCCAGGGCACAGTAGCTTTTGCATAAACCCCTATTAGCTTTGAAGTTAGAATGACCCTTCAGGATCATCCCAAATAGGGCTAATACAGCCAGGCCTTCTTTCCTCTCTGTTGTGAACTGAATGTTTGTGTCCTTCCCAAATTCATTGTCAAATACCTAACCCCTATGTGATGGAATTTGGAGGTGAAGCCTTTGGAAGGTGATTAGATTTAGATGTGGTTATAAGGGTGCCCTGTGATGGGATTAGTGGGTCCTTATAAGAGAAAGAAAGATTGGAGCTCTTTCTCTCCCCACTGTGGGAGGACACTCTGAGAAGGCAGCCATCTGCAAATCTGGAAGAGAGCATTCACCAAGAACCTGACCATATAGCAGCCTAATCTTGGACTTCTGTTCTCAAACAGCAAGAAGACGAAAGTCTGTTGTTGAAGCTACCCTGTCTATGGCATTTGTTACAATGGCCCCAGGCTGACTCAGATACCCTTGGTCAATCAGTTATTGGATGTGGACTGCCCCAGGAAGCTTTGACTAGTCAAAACTATAGTTTTTCCAGTAGTCATGTATGGATGTGAAAGTTGGACTATAAAAAAGCTGAGAGCACTGAAGAATTGATGCTTTTGAACTGTGGTGTTGGAGAAGACTCTTGAGAGTCCCTTGGACTGCAAGGGGATCCACCCAGTCCATCCTAAAGGAAATCAGTCCTAAATATTCATTGGAAGGACTGATGCTGAAGCTGAAACTCCAATACTTTGGCCACCTGATATGAAGAACTGACTCATTGGAAAAGACCCTGATGCTGGGAAAGATTGAAGGCAGAAGGAGAAGGGGACGACAGAGGATGAGATGGTTGGATGGCATCACCGACTCAATGGACATGAGTTTGAGCAAGCTCCGGGTGTTGGTAATGGACAGGGAAGCCTGGCTTGCTTCACTCCATGGGGTCGCAAAGGGTCAGACATGACTGGCAACCGAACTGAACTGAACTGCCACAGGAAGCAGCAGGGCTTTTGTCTAAAAGCTCAGGTAATCCCTTGAAAGGGCTGGTTAGCTGAAGGCCACCTGTGGGTGCCCATCACAGTGGACACACAATCACTTTTGTTCTCTCTCACTCCTCCCTAACGAGAAACCCCATTCTGTCCAGCTAGTTTATGTCAAGTAGAAATAGCAAGCTCATTACTGACTTCACATTTCACTTATCGCATCTCTATTTGGCTCCACTCCTGTCTCTTTGGCACAATATCTTTTAAAATAGTGGCTCTTAATTGCCTTTTCATCTGCACTGCATCCACGGATACAACATGCATCAATTATTAATAGCAACCATGGCCTGTGATTTCCCTGGTTGGGAATGGTGGACTGTGGGCTCGTACTTCCTCCCATGGCAATATAGTAGGGTCTTGGGGAAAAATAACTAATTGCATCCATCCTGCTGGGAGTTTAGCTTTTACTTTCAAGTCTTGGGGTTACTGTTAGGTAACAAAAGGAAATAGATTTCAACAGATGAACACTGTGATAAGACTTGCAATTTAGAATGATTTCTCAAACTAGAATGTGGACCAGGTGGGGATGACTAAAAGCAGGGAAATACAGAACTTCTGGTCAGACACTGAAAGTGTTAACTACAGATTTATTTCCTATTCATCTTCCCTCAAATTCCCATGAAAATGATGCTACCTGTATGGATACAGTAAGTTCCCCACATACGAACCTTCAAGTTGCAAACTTGCAGAGATGCTAACATGCATATGGGTCCAGCAGGGAACCAGAATCTGTGCCATCAACGTCAGGTGTGAGCAAAATTGCAGCTCGCCCTCCATCTCCCACCGCTGACGACCCTCCAGCTCTGCCATTTCCCACCTCCTCTCCCTCCTCCAGTCAGCAACTCTTCTTGCCTGGTCACTTGATACCAGCCCCTCTACCTCTATGCCAGCTGTTGGATTGGACTACTATACTTTTCAAGGCTCTGTACTGTAAGATTAAAAAAATGTTTTATTTTTTGTGTTTGCTTTTTATGTATTATTTGTGTGAAAAATATTATAAACCTATTACAGTATAGTACTATATAACTGGTTGTGTTAGTTGGGTACCTAGGCTAACTTTTCTTAATATCTTCTGCTTCTGTTAGATCCATACTGTTTCTGTCCTTTATTGTGCCTGATAAAGAATCCACCTGCAATACAGGAGATCCCAGTTCAATTCCTGGGTCGGAAAGATCCACTGGAGAAGGGATAGGCTACCCACTCCAGTATTCATGGGCTTCCCTTGTGGCTCAACTGGTAAAGAATCTGCCTGCAATGCAGGAGACCTGGGTTTGATCCCTGGGTTGGGAAGATTCCCTGGAGAAGGGAAAGGCTACCCGCTCCAGTATTCTGGCCTGGAGAATTCCATGAACAATATAGTCTATGGGGTTGCAAAGAGTCAGACACCATTGAGTGACTTTCACTTTGCATGAAATGTTCCCTTGGTATCTCTGATTTTCATGAAGAGATCTCTAGTCTTTCCCATTCTATTGTTTTCCTCTATTTGTTGTTGTTGCATTGATCTCCTAGGAAGGTTTTCTTACCTCTCCTTGCTATTCTTTGGAACTCTGCCTTCAAATGGACATATGTTTGCTTTTCTCCTTTGCCTTGTGCTTCTTTTCTCTTCTCAGCTATTTGTAAGGCCTCCTCAGACAACCATTTTTTCTTTTTGCATTTGTTTTTCTTGGGGATGATTTTGATCACCTCCTGTGTACAATGTCACAAATCTTTGTCCATAATTCTTCAGGCACTCTATCAGATATAATCCCTTGAATCTATTTGTCATTCTCACTGTATAATTGATTGTAAGGGATTTGATTTAGGTCATACCTATTAAGAAGACATGGCAAGAATATACAGAAGAACTGTACAAAAAAGATCTTCATGACCAAGATAACCATGATGGTGTTATCACTCACCTAGAGTCAGACGTTCTGGAATTAGTCAAGTGGACCTTAGGAAGCATCATTATGAACAAAGTTAACGGAGATGATGGAATTCCAGCTGAGTTATTTCAAATCCTAAGAGACAATGCTGTGAAAGTGCCGCACTCAATATGCCAGCAAATTTGGAAAACTCAGCAGTGGCCACAGGACTGGAAAAGGTCAGTTTTCATTCCAATCCCAAAGAAAGGCAACGCCAAAAATGTTCAAACTACCACACAATTGCACTCATCTCACACACTAGCAAAGTAATGCTCAAAATTCTTTAATCTAGGCTTCAACGGTACGTGAACTAAGAACTTCCAAATGTTCAAGCTGGATTTAGAAAAGGCTGAGGAACCAAAGATCAAATTGCCAATATCTATTGGATCATAGAAAAAGCAAGAGAGTTCCAGAAAAACATCTACTTCTGCTTCATTGGCTATGCCAAAGCCTTTGACTGTGGATCACAACAAACTGTGGAAAATTCTTAAGGAGATGGGAATACCAGACCACCTTACCTGCCTCCTGAGAAGTCTGTATGCAGGTCAAGAAGCAACAGCTAGAACACCAGACTGGTTCCAAATTGGGAAAGGAGTACGTCAAAGCTGTGTATTGTCACCCTGCTTATCTCACTTATATACAGAGTACTTCATGCAAATTGCCAGGCTGGATGAAGCACAAGATGGAATCAAAATTGCCAGGAAATGTCAGTAACCTCAAATATGCAGATGACACCACCTTTATGGCAGAAAGTGAAGAGGAACTAAAGAGCCTCTTGATGAAAGTGAAAGAGAATGAAAAAGCTGGGTTAAAACTCAACATTCAGAAAATGAAGATCATAGCATCCGGTCCCATCACTTCATGGCAAGTAGGTGGGGAAACACTGGAAACAATGACAGACTTTCTTTTCTTGGGCTCCAAAATCACTGCAGATGGTGACTGAAGCCTTGAAATTGAAAGAAGCTTGCTCCTTGGAAGAAAAGCTATGACCAACCTAAACAGCATATTAAAAAGCAGAGACACTACCTTGGCAACAAAAGTCCATCTAGTCAAAGCTATGGTTTTTCCAGTAGTCATGAATGGATGTGAAAGTTGGACCATAAAGAAAGCTGAGTGCCAAAGAATTGATGCTTTTGAACTGTGGTGTTGCAGAAGACTCTTGAGAGTCCCTTGGACTGCAAGGAGATCAAACCAGTCAATCCTAAAGGAAATCAGTCCTGAATATTCATTAAAAGGACTGGTGCTGAAGCTGAAGCTACAATACTCTGGCCACCTGATGTGAAGAACCGACTCACTGGAGAAGACCCTGATGCTGGGAAAGATTGAAGGCAGGAGGAGAAGGGGACGACAGAGGATGAGATTGGTTGGATGGCATCACCAACTTGATGGACATGAGTTTGAGCCAGCCTCAGGATTTGGTGATGGACAGGGAAGCCTGGTGTGCTGCAGTCCATGGGGTTGCAAAGAGTTGGACAGGACTAGGCAACGGAACTGAACTGAGACTAACTTTGTTGGACTTGTGAACAAATTGGACTTATGAACTCACTCTTGGAATGAAACTTGTTCGTATGTAGGGGACTTACTATATGTATTTTAAGAATAGAAAAACAGCAAATGAGGAAAGAGTTCAGCCCCATTTTGGAAGCTAGGAAATAGATGGAAGAATGGAGACTGACTCAGCTGCATGGAGAAAAAGGTCCCATCTAAGTGCCTGGGGAAAGAGACATCAGTTAGGGCTGTGTTCAGCTGCACATAATGGAATATATATGAAGCAGAGGCTTCAATAGCCAGGGTTTATTTTTCTTATCTCAGAAGAGGTCCAGAATAAAGTGGTTTCCAGCATTGGTTCAGCTAATTTTCTATGCTGGGCTCTGTCTTTCTGCTTGGCAGTCCTTAGCTGGCTGACTTTTGTTTGCTGAATGGTCATAAGCTGATCCTTGCAGTTCCAGGGATCATGTTTGTATCAGGGAAAGAATGGGTAACGGAGAAGCCTCGTGACAGTCACATCCATCCCTTCTTATTGGGAAAACACATTTTTAAAGTCTCTCCAGCAGACTGCTGCCTACAAGAAAAGGGATAATAATTGGTCTCTGTGGCTACAAGGAAGGCTGGAAGAGTGAATACCTCACCTGACACTGGGCACCTGGTTGTCTTAAAGGTAACTGATGTCCTACAAGTGAAGAACAAAGGATGTACTAGATATCCAGTATGTATCTGACAGTGTTGGCCATATATACCCATGAAAGGTGAAGGATTTGCCTAAAAGGCATCAGGCCATGGATGGGATGTTGAGAAGGCTGAAATCCTTGAAATCTGTTAAAAACATGTTGCTAATCCAGGGGGTCACCTCTGCAGATTGTCTCCTACACCCATCCTGCCAGCACCTAGCCTTGCCCCCTCTCTCCCTTATGGAGATAAGACCTATTTCCTAGAGAAACTGAAAGAAGAGAGGCTCTGGATCAAAGGACGCTAGGCTCTGCAGAAAGCAAGAGTGAAGATCTGTATCGAAAGGAGGGGGATTCATGGGAAGCCTGCACGCGGAGAGGTGAAACCCCATGAGATTGCCCTGCTCCTGGAATGCTAGCAACTGTGTACCAGTCAGGCAGGAGTTGGAAGCCTTCCTTCCTGAAAAAAAGGGAAAATCCTCAGAGAACAGACCCCCTGATACTTGTTGTTGCTGTCATTTTTATGTCTTAAGTCTTAATGAAAAAGAAAAGCTTTAGGTTTTATAGGTACTTCTATATATTTTTAAAAACTGTGATGAGGGACTCCCCAAGTGGTCCAGTGGTTAGGATTTGGTGCTCTCACTGCCAAGGGCCTGGGTTTGATCCCTGGTAGGGAACCTAAAATAATCCCATGAGCCATGTGGCATGGCCAAAATAATAATAATTATTAGTTTTGATAAACTAATCATTGAAGGCAGGAGGAGAAGGGGACGACAGAGGATGAGATGGTTGGATGGCATCACCAACTCGATGAACATGAGTTTGAGCAAGCTCCAGGAGCTGGTGATGGACAGGGGAGCCTGGCGTGCTGCGGTCCATGAGGTCGCAAAGAGTTGGACACGACTGAGTGACTAAACTGAACTTGATGGGCAATGTATGTTAGTGGAACAGAAGGAGCAACTGATAGGGTCAGGGTCCCCTCTCTTGAGGTAACAGTTACTTCTTGAAAGGAGACTACTACTAGACCTGGTGACTTGAAGGCTCCTTGCTGAAGGACTGACATCATGATGTTGAGACCCCTGCCAGACAGACACTGCCGAGATCCGGCTGGAACAGAAGGTGACATCCTACTCATGCTTTCGGGGAAACCTATTTCCCTACCGGAGACCACAGCTTATGCTGAGACGCCCCTCCCCCAGCTTCTCCCTGGAGTGTTCATTCCCCGCTTTCCCTACTCTGACTAGCCTGCTCTGCTGTGGCCAACAACCCAGGGATCATGCATCGAATGCGGCCACTGTTTCGTGTATCTCCAATCCCTTACTGCTAGGCCCTGGGACAAACCGTACTAATTCCTTCATCATGTTTTTGAGTATGCCAATCATTTTGTAATCATTGATCATTCATTGTTCAATCATCATTGAACAATCATTGAACAAATACTATATAAATATTTTCCTTGCCTTTAAAGTGAAAGTTGCTCAGTCGTGTTCGACTCTTTGCAACCCCACCCATGGAGTATACAGTCCATGGAATTCTCTAGGCCAAAATACTGGAGTGGGTAGCCTTTCCTTCTCCAGGGGATCTTCCCAACCAACTGCTGCATTTAAAGGAATCCAAGGCATTAGATTTGCAAAGAATTTAATTGACTAAATTTTCGATTGATGTTTGAATTCTTGAAGACAGTTCATTTGCAAAATAATGACTTTTATTATTTATGTAAGTAGTACACACACACTTAAAGGAACACTAATTACTGAAATATTAATAAGCTTGGGATTATTAATGGATTGAATGCAAGTAACAGTGAATATTCCTCTCCAGGAGGGAAAATCCCAGAGACCACTTAACCCTGTGAGCTTTTTCATTTTTAAAGTATTTTTATTGATTTATTTGGCTGTGCCATGGTCTTAGTTTTGGCACTTGGGATCTTCAAACTTCATTGCTACATTCGAACTTTTAGTTGCCCCATATGGGATCTAGTTCCCCCAATCCCCCAACCAGGGATTGAACCCAGGCTCCTGCATTGGGAGCTCAGAGTCTTAGCCATGGGACCACCAGGGAAGTTCCATCACATGAGCTTTTGAATTAATCTGCACACACTAAGGAACCAATCAAGTTTTACTTTATCTTTTTAGCCGAGCAACGTGCCTTGTGGGATTGTAGTTCCCTCTCACCAAGGACTGAACCCAGGCCCTTGGCAGTTAAAGTGCAGAGTCCTAACCACTGAATTGCCAGGGAATTCCCTCCCAAGTTTTATTAAGGTATATTAACATATGACGTGTGTGTGCTTAGTCATTCAGCCGTGTCCGACTCTTTGCGACCCCAAGGACTATAGCCCACCAGGTTCCTCTGTCCATGGGGAGTCTCCAGGCAAGAATACTGGAGTGGGTTACCCTGCCCTCCTCAAGGAGACCTTCCTAACCCAGAGATCGAACCCAACTCTCCTGCATTGCAGGTGGATTCTTTACCATCTGAGCCACCAGGGAAGCCCAAGAATCCTAGAGTGGTGGATTGGGTAGCCTGTTCCTTCTCCAGGAGGATTTCCTGACCCAGGAGTCGAACCAAGGTCTTCTACATTGCAGGCAGATTCTTTACCAGCTGAGCTACCTGGGAAGTCCATATTAACATATGATATATTGCATTTATTTAAATGTACAGTTGTATTTTTTCCCAATGTCTACATTTGTAAAACCAAGGTAATAAACCTTTCAGTCATCCTAAAATGTTTCCTTTTGTGCTTTGGTGATCCAATCCTCTCTGACCCACCTTTTCTCTGCCAAGGCAAAATTAGTCTGCTTTCTGACCTACAGATTAATTTGCACTTTCTATACTTTCATATATGTGGAATCACATAGCATGTATCTTTTGACTCTCTTTTATCCACCATAATAATTCTGAGATTTGGCCATGTTGCTGCATATATTAAGAATTCACTATTGTATAGCTGAGTAGTGTTCTGTTTTATGGATATACTACAGTTTGTTCAGCCATTCACTGATGGATGGACATTTGGAATATTAAACATAAAGTGCTGTGAACATTCATGTTCAAGCCTTTGTGTGAATATATACATTTATTTATTTTGAATAAATATCATGATTGAAATGGCTGGGTCACAACATAGATGTATGTTTAACTTTTTAAGAGACTGTCAAACTGTTTTTCAAAATGATTATTTCCTTTTATATTCCTTCCAACGTTGAGAATTCCAGTTGATCTATATCCTTGCAACATTTGGTATGATGGTCTTTATACTTTAAGCCATTCTAGTGGGTATGTAATGGTATTTCATTGTGGTGTTAATTTGTGTTTTCATAATGATGAATAGTGTTGAGCATCTTTTTATGTACTTATTTGCCATCTGTATATCTTTTATTTTGTTAAGAGTCTGTTCAAATATTTTGCCTATTTTTTAATTGGGTTGTCTTGTGTTATTGAATTGTGAGAATTCTTAATATATTCTAGGTACAAATCCTTTGTCAGATACGTGTTTTCTGAATATTATCTTTTACTCTATAGCTTGTTTTTCATTTTCTTAACAGCATCTTTTAAAGAGTGAAAGTCATTAATTTAGATGAAATCCAATTTAACAGATTTTTCTCTTATAATTCATACTTTTTGTCCCTTATGAAATCTTTGTCTACGCAAGGTTATTAAGTTTCTCTTATGCTTTCTTATAGAAACTTTATAATTTTAACTCTACATTAGGTTAATTTTTAGTAGATTTTTATTAAAGGTATTAGGTAAGGGTAAAAGTTTTTTTTATTTTTACATGTGACAATCCAATTCTTCCAGGATAATTAACTGGGTTAATCTATTCCTCACTGAATTGCTTTGACACCGTTGTCAAAAATCAATTGACCATATATGTCATATATGACCATATCTCTACTGTTCCATATGACTATCTTTGCCTTAATAGCTCACTGTCTTGATAACTATAGTTTATTATAAGGCTTGAGATCAGGTCCTTAGTCCTCCAACTTTGTTCTTCTTTTACAGAATTGCTTGGCTATCCTAGTCTCTTGCATTTCCATCTGAACTTTAGAAATAACTTGCCAATTTCTGCAAAAATACCTGCTGGGATTTTGATTGAGATTTCATTGACTCTACAATTCAGTTTGAAAGGAATTGCCTTTTTGATAGTACTGAGTCTTCTGATTAGCACACATAATACGTTTCTCCATTTATTTAAGTCTTTAATTTCTCTCACCAGTGTTTTGAGTTTTCAATATGCAGGTCTTTTACATCCATTGACAACTTTTTTTCCCTAAATATTTCATATTTGTGAAATGACTGTAAAGTGCATTGTTTTAAAATTTCATCTTCTGTGTATAGCTAGCATGTACAAATACAATTCTTTTTTTTGTATCGAACTTAAATTCTGCAACCTTGCTAAACGCAGTAAGCTGGGACATTTGGAGGGCTTATGTTATGTATTTTTCCTGTTCTCAGAAACCATTGTCCTGTGCTACCTGTCAAAAAAAGCATTGTTTTATATATCTGTTTTTTTGCTTAATTTTGTTTCAAGTAGAAGAATAAATCTGGTCACTGTTACTCCACTCTGGCCAGAAGCAAAGGAAGCCAATCAGATATTTTAATGCCTCATTTTTTATTATTAATGGGCAGCTTGGGATCACTAAGTATTTTACTAAGATCTCCAACATGAATGACCAAGATCTAAATAAAGAATTTTTAAAAGAAGAATTTAAGAGAAAACTTTAAGTATTTTTATTAATACTCTCAGATTACCCAGCAAAATAAATATAGAAAGGTATATATATATACATGTGTATATATATATATATATATTTTGGGGATTTTCTCCCCGGGACTTGGAAGCGACGAACCTGAAAGAAGGACACTTGGACAGTCTCTTGCAAGGACTGACAAGTTTATTTCTGCAGTCAAGCCTTTTTATAGAAGTAGGAACAAAGAGCTTAGAGTATACAGCCAGCAGAGCGCGTACGGGGTTAACACCTAATCAGTGAAAATATTTCAAGGACAACGCGCTCTAAGTGACCATGTACTTATCCCATAACCTGTTTTTTCAAGCAACATCCTTAATATTTATTATTAAATCTTGGCACCGGGCATATCCAAAGGCAGGAGATGTTTTTCTGCCCGAGTAAAGCAAGCCAGGGTATTTCTGGCCCTTCGCCATTTTCCCAAGGACTTCCTCCAACCGGCTATTTTGTACTGGGCTTCCCAACAATATACACACATACCAAGAGTAAACTCCTTTACAAAAAATTCTGAAGGATTTGGAGACAGAGCAAGAGGTAAGGAACAGGAAACAATAAAACCTAAAAAATAAATTATGTTCTCTGGTTTCTCAACAACTATATTGGAAAGGAATGTTGCCTTAAACATTATGTAAGAATATAACTTTCAGTGCATAGTTCTAGTCCCAGCCGTATTATCAGTGAGATTTGATACTGAAATTAAAAAATGTTTCAGCCATGTAAAGTTTCAAAAAGTAACCTCCATGTACCTTTTTGTTCAGGAAGCTAGTGGAGGATACTCTCCAAAATAGTCTAGTAATATACCAGTAAGAGCAAGCACATAAGATCTGGTGAGAGGATACCCAACACAGGAGAGAAGGTGTTGAAAGACATAATGACAACTCTACATCTGGCTAGAGAGATTGGTCCATATTGGATCAGGAAGACCAAGACTGCTAGAGAGAAGAATACAAGAGGGGGTAAAGAAGCTATTGGGAAAATTGGCTCAGTATCCTTTCCTGTTCCCTGAATCTCTATTCTTTACTCCATTCCTTTTTTCAGTAATACACTTGCAGCCTCTGTTGCAGGGTGATTGCCCCTTTGCAACAACATCCATAGAAGACCACTGTCTCTCAACCTGCGTGTTTGCTGTACACATATTAATGGAAACTCAGAAGTACCGATCTAGAGTCAGGTAAGCAAGATACTCAGCACTCAAAATTTGGGGATGCATTATTCTCAAGCGCAAGCTCAGCACCTCATGCTTCCTGAAACCTAGTTCCCCAGGGATGAATGTCTGATCATCTACTACTCCCCTGTCTGCCTCACGGTCTTCTGTTCTGTCTTCTGGCTGTCTTTACTTTTTCTCATCTTCCCCTTCTACAGTGGGCTGAAGCATGATGGTAGGCAAATGTGTTTCCTTTAAGAATCTATATTACAATCGAGCAAGGCCGTATGGAGACTTCCTTGGACAGACCTGCTCCACCCTAACCTCTTTGCTGGGATATTCTCTGCATGCCTCTCATTTGTAGAAAAGCTTTAGTCTGTCAGGCCTTTCATGAGTCACAGAAGCCTTGCTCAAGAGTTAAGGACTGGACTTCCCTGGTGGTCCAGTGGTTAAGAATCCGCCTGCCAGTGCAGGGGACACAGGTTCAATTCCAGGTCCAGGAAGATCCCACCTGCTGCCAGGCAACAAAGCCTGTGCGCAACTACTGAAGCCCTTACATTGCAACTAGAGAGCAGCCCCCGCTTGTCACAGCCAGAGAAAGCCCAGTTGGAGCAACAAAGACCCAGCACAGAACAACCAAAAATCAACTAATTAATTAATTTTAAAAAAGAGTTTAAGATTGGAAGAATGTGAACATGCAGTAACAAAAGATAACAGTTGGGGCAGGAGAACTGGCAACAATTTAAACAAGAGATCAGCTCTATAGCTGACACATAACAGTGTCTGATGAACATTCCTGAGCTGTACTAGAACAGCCACCAGAGGAAAAAGGCTAACTGCACGATGACCAGACTGGAGGTGTGACTAAAGCACCTCCATCTTAAGCAGTGCTGAACTTATGGTTTGCACAATTCCAGGTACTGGCTTCAGTGAAGTGGGAGTGAGCTGACTTTGGAGTAGAAGATTAATTGCACATAAAACCATCCAGATGACACTAACCAGACCACTGAGCAACTAGCTTTAAGATGGTTATTAGAACTAATTGTGCTGTTCTGCAGTAACCACCCTGCCTGTACACCACCGAAACTTCCTTTTAAAACCCTTGTCCTCTAACAAAGGGGATGGTTTTGGGGACATTAGTCCACCATCTTTCCAGGTTTCTGGCTTCCTGAATAAAACAGCATTTTCTTTTGAATCAACACGTGTCTCTCCAGTATTGGTCTTTTGAGCTGTGAGCAGCTGAATCTGAATTCCATTCTGGTTCTGGGACTTTTTGGGTGGTTCAGTGGTTGAGACTATGGTTCTGACTGGTAACAGTATAATTTTTTTTGTATTTAACTAAGTTTAGGCGACAAGGATTTTTTTTAAGGTCATATTAGAGATTTCTTCACATTTTGTGAGGCAGAACTTTAGAGTATCAACTCTACCATCTCAAATTTTTATAGGTAAAAACCCTCCAAAAGTACATGGATCATGACAAGCATTTGTGATCCATGTGTAGAGAAGAATAGAAAAGGTATCCAGAAGAGAAGAAAGTGGGTAGAGAAAGTCATGTCTCTAAAACATGTTCTGTTCTCATTAGTCAAAAGCGTTATACTGTCCCCTGAAAAATTTCTACTTTCAAGATTTGAGGACAGGGACTTCTCTGGTGATCCAGTGGCAAAGACTCTGGGCTCCCCAAACAGGAGGGCCCAGGTTTGATCCCTGGTCAGGGAATTGGACCCCACATGTCACGACTAAGACCTAGCAAAGCTGAATAAATAAATACTTTTTTAAAAGATTAAAATAAAATGATTTGAGGATAAGATTTTCCTAAGTGATTGTTTGAAGCTGAAAAATCATGCCAAAATGGGAATGGAAGAGCACAAATCACTTCTCTAGTCTTACATCTACCTCCAAAAATATGCAGAAAGCACTCACAAGCAGTACACAGGGCTTCAGTGGGTGAGGTGCTTCTGTGAGCGTGCATTGTCATGCCTTACTGATCTTCAAGATCAGGAGTTGAACATGAGTCTTTATGAGTCACTTATGATGAAAGAAAAAGGAAAGCTTTATACTGTAGTGGTACCATCCCCATCAGCCAAGGACTGTGGCAGAGGTAGAAAGAAGTCTGCTGCCCTTCCAATTTCACTTGAAAGTGAGTGATGATTTAGTATTCCTAATGTGCAGTATGGTGACACGAGAGAAACCCAGAAGCTGAGGACATTGTTCTGCACTATAAAAACTTTTAAGCAGGCCTCTAAAATTTATACTATTTAAACATTTTGATGTTTAAAAAATATATAAATATTATATTCTTTGCAGTCAAAGATGGAGACGCTCTATACAGTCAGCAAAAACAAGACTGGGAGCTGACTGGCTCAGATCACGAACTCCTTATTGCCAAATTCAGACTTAAATTGAAGAAAGTAGGGAAAACCACTAGACCATTTGGGTATGACCTATATCAAATCCCTTATGATTATACAGTGGAAGTGGGAAATAGATTTAAGGGACTAGATCTGATAGACAGAGTGCCTGATGAACTATGGACTGAGGTTCATGACACTGTACTGGAGACAGGGATCAAGACCATCCCCATGGAAAAGAAATACAAAAAAACAAAATGGCTGTCTGGGGAGGCCTTACAAATAGCTGTGAAAAGAAGAGAAGCAAAAAGCAAAGGACAAAAGGAAAGATATAAGCATCTGAATGCAGAGTTCCAAAGAATAGCAAGGAGAGATAAGAAAGCCTTCCTCAATGATCAGTGCAAAGAAATAGAGGAAAACAATATAATGGGAAAGACTAGAGATCTCTTCAGAAAATTAGAGATACCAAGGGAACAGTTCATGCAAAGATGGGCTCAATAAAGGACAGAAATGGTATGGACCTAACAGAAGCAGAAGATATTAAGAAGAGGTGGCAAGAATACACAGAAGAACTGTACAAAAAAGAGCTTCACAACCCAGATAATCATGATGGTGTGATCATTCACCTAGAGCCAGACATTCTGGAATGTGAAGTCAAGTGGGCCTTAGGAAGCATCACTACAAACAAAACTAGTGGAAGTGATGGAATTCCAGTTGAGCTTTTTCAAATCCTAAATGATGATGCTGTGAAAGTGCTACACTCAATATGCCAGCAAATTTGGAAAACTCAGCAGTGGCCACAGGACCGGAAAAGGTCAGTTTTCATTCCAATCCCAAAGAAAGGCAATGCCAAAGAATGCTCAAACTACCGCCCAATTGCACTCATCTCACACACTAGTAAAGTAATGCTCAAAATTCTCAAAGCCAGGCTTTAACAGTACATGAACTGAGAACTTCCAGATGTTCAAGCTGGTTTTAGAAAAGGCAGAGGAACCAGAGATCAAGTTGCCAACATCTGTTGGATCATCGAAAAAGCAAGAGAGTTCCAGAAAACATCTATTTCTGCTTTATTGACTATGTCAAAGCCTTTGACTGTGTGGATCACCACAAACTGTGGAAAATTCTGAAAGAGATGGGAATACCAGACCACCTGACCTGCCTCTTGAGAAACCTATATGCAGGTCAGGAAGCAACAGTTAGAACTGGACATGGAACAAGAGACTGGTTCCAAATAAGAAAAGGAGTATGTCAAAGCTGTATATTGTCACCCTGCTTATTTAACTTCTATGCAGAGTACAATATGCAAAATGCTGGGCTGGATGAAGCACAGGATGTAATCAAGATTGCCGGGAGAAATATCAATAACCTCAGATATGCAGATGATACCACTCTTAAGGCAGAAAATGAAGAGGAACTAAAGAACCTCTTGATAAAAGTGAAAGAGGAGAGTGAAAAAGTTGGTTTAAAGCTCAACATTCAGAAAACTAAGATCATGGCATCTGGTCCCATCACTTCATGGCAAATAGATGGGGAAACAGTGGAAACAGTGTCAGACTTTATTTTTTCGGGCTCCAGAATCACTGCAGATGGTGACTGCAGCTATGAAATTAAAAGACGCTTACTCCTTAGAAAGAAAGTTATGATCAACCTAGACAGCATATTCAAAAGCAGAGACATCACTTTGCCAACAAAGGTCCGTCTAGTTGAGGCTATGGTTTTTCCAGTAGTTATGTATGGATGTGAGAGTTGGACTGTAAAGAAAGCTGAATGCCGAAGAATTGATGCTTTTGAACTGTGGTGTTGGAGAAGACTTTTGAGAGTCCCTTGGATTGCAAGGAGATCCAACCAGTCCATCATAAAAGAGATCGTCCTGGGTGTTCATTGGAAGGACTGATGTTGAAACTCTAATACTTTGGCCACCTCATGCGAAGAGCTGACTCATTGGAAAAGACCCTGATGCCAGGAAGGATTGCAGGCTGGAGGAGAAGGGAACAACAGAGGATGAGATGGTTGGAAGGTATCACCAACTCGATGGGCATGAGTTTGAATAAACTCCAGGAGTTGGGTATGGACAGGGAAGCCTGGCGTGCTGCAGCCCATGGGGTCGCAAAGAGTTGGACATGACTGAACGACTGAATTGAACTGAAACCTCTGTGTATATTTTCTAAGAACAAACATTTACTTATATAAGTACAGTACAATAATCAAAATCAGGAGCTTAACATAGATACCATACTACCCTCTAATTTACAGATGTTCTGCTTTGCCTGTTATTCCAATAATGTCCTTAACAGGTAAAAAAGAAAAATCTTTTCTTCTGGTCCAAGACTCAATTCAGACTGACAAATTGCATTCAGTTCTGCAGCCAATTTAGTCTCCCTTAACTGGAACAGATATTTAGCCTGGCTTTGTCTCAACCTTAACATTTTTGAGTACACAAGACAATTATTTTAAAAATGTTACTCAATTTTGGATTTATCTGGGTGTTTTTTTGACAGAAGAGTTTTATATACATATATATATATATATATATATATATATATATATATATGGAGAAGGCAATGGCAACCCACTCCAATACTCTTGCCTAGGAAATCCCATGGATGGAGGAGCCTGGTGGGCTGCAGTCCATGGGGTTGCCAAGAGTCGGACACGACTGAGCGACAATGCTTTCACTTTTCACTTTCATGCACTGGAGAAGGAAATGGCAACCCACTCCAGTGTTCTTGCCTGTAGAATCCCAGGGACGGTGGAGCCTGGTGGGCTGACGTCTATGGGGTCACAGAGTCGGACACGACTGACGTGACTTAGCAAATATATATATACATAGATACATATACATACATATATATATATATACATGTATATATATATATATATATATATATATATATATATATATATATATATATATATATAACCTGTATGTTGCAAAGAGTTCAAACAGAGAAGTCCTTCAAGTAGAAATAAAAAGGGTCTTCTCTAACCCCTTCACCATAAATGTTAGCAACTTGATATTTAGAACCTTTTAGAACTTCACAGTGTTGCTTAAAAATAATTTCTTTTTTTGTTTGAGTATGCATTGCTAAAAGCTTAAAAACATTTCCTGGTTTCCTAGGTTGCTGAAATAACGTCAGCACCTTAGAATTAAGAATAATTCCTTAAAATTATCTAAAACCCAGTTCACGTGCAGTTTCCTATGATGCATGCTGCTGCCGCTGCCGCTAAGTCACTTCAGTCATATCCGACTCTGTGCGACCCCAGAGACGGCAGCCCACCAGGCTCCCCCGTCCCTGGGATTCTCCAGGCAAGAACACTGGAGTGGGGTGCCATTGCCTTCTCCACTACAATGCATGCTGCTAAGTCACTTCAGTCGTGTCTGACTCTGTGAGACCCCAGAGACGGCAGCCCACCAGGCTCCCCCGTCCCTGGGATTCTCCAGGCAAGAACATTGGAGTTGCCATTTCCTCCTCCAATGCATGAAAGTGAAAAGTGAAAGTGAAGTCACTCAGTCGTGTCCGACTCCTAGAGACCCCATGGACTGCAGCCTACCAGGCTCCTCTGTCCATGGGATTTTCCAGGCAAGAGTGCTACGATGCATAATGCCCCATAATTTTCTGAACATTTCCAGAAATGTCCTTTAGAGTTTATTTGTCCATACCAAGATTCAGTCCAAAGTCAGATATGTGTAATTAGTTGCTACATCCTCCAACTCTCTTTTCTTCCTTAGAGATCATAATGTTGAATGGTAAGAAATAGCATGGAAAGAGAGTACCAATCTTTTTTTTTCTAATGTATTGGGGTATAGTTGCTTTACCATGTTGTATTAGTTTCTGCTGTACAGTGAAGTGTGTCAGCTATATGTATACACATGTCCCCTCCCTCTAGGATCTCCCACTCCACCTCTCCCATCCCACCTTTCTAGGTCACTACACAACTGTGACTGAGAAAGCAATGGCACCCCACTCCAGTACTCTTGCCTAGAAAATCCCATGGACGGAGGAGCCTGCTAGGCTGCAGTCCATGGGGTCACGAAGAGTTGGACACGAATGAGTGACTTCACTTTCACTTTTCACTTTCATGCATTGGAGAAGGAAATGGCAACCCACTCCAGAG
The DNA here is from genome assembly GCF_003369695.1 of Bos indicus x Bos taurus. Lineage (NCBI taxonomy): Eukaryota > Metazoa > Chordata > Mammalia > Artiodactyla > Bovidae > Bos > Bos indicus x Bos taurus. Next base: position 15,058,621 of record NC_040087.1, on the reverse strand, counting down.
TTCTTGCCTGGAGAATCCCAGGGATGGGGGAGCCTGTGGGCTGCCGTCTATGGGGTCCCACAGAGTCGGATACGACTGAAGTGACTTAGCAGCAACAGCAGCAGCAGCACAGAGCTGCAAGCTGAACTCCGTGTGATTACAGCAAGCTTCCTCTAGCTATCCGTTTTACACCTGGTACTGTATATGCGTCAGTCCCAAGCTCCCAGTTGTTTCTGGGAGCTTTCTCCCGCCTCTTTCCCCTCCCCAACCCGTGTCCACACAGCTGTTCTCTACAAGAAAATATCAGTCTTTAATGTTGACCTCGGGAGTGTGTCAAGAGTAAATATTCGGCTGAGGTTCCAAAGGCTCAGAGGTCATTCTTACGGCAGCAGTGAGAGCCTGCACGTCTGTGGACCGGGTGGGTGACTCAGAATGTGGCTGTTCAGGTAGATCACCTTTCCATGCTCTCATCTTCTCTTTTGCAACGCAAATAAATTACCTGGCCTCAGGGTTTTGTTAAAAAAAAAAAAAGGTCATCATTGATTAAATATAAAGTATCAAATACAAATATACTTGCTGTATATGTCTAAAGCAGACAAAGGGAAAACTTAAGCCATAAGGAATTAGCTAATGAGAACTCAGCTCACGAAAAGGAAGAAAAATCTGTAGTCTGAAGATGTTTTCTTTTTTGATGTATTTTTCAATCTTTTTCTTTCAGCGTTTTCTCTTTCATATTATAGGGGCAGTAGGTGAGCTTTTTAGGTAGACCAGATAAATTAATGAAAGTGGAGTAACACTATATTTACAGATCTGAGTGTAGTGGAAGTGCATTGACAGCTACAACAAAGGAGAGCAGACACTGAACAGTGTTTCACAAACTTTCTTTCATGTGAACAAAATGCTATGGTTATTACTTTTCAGGACTTCTCTGATGGTCCAGTGGCTAAGACTCTGGGCTCCCAATGCAGAGGGCCTGGGTTGGATCCCTGGTCAGGAAACTAGATCCCACATGCTGCAAGTGAGACCTGGCAGAACCAAATAAATAAATAAATAGTTGTGTTTTTTTTTTTAAGAGCTAAAGCAAAAGAAGGATATTATTTTTAAAAATGTTATGGCCGTTACTTTTAAAGGAGACTTCAGTTTGTTTTGAGATTTATCCTCTGAGTTTATTACCTAGAGAAAGGAATCCTTTGTTTATTACTCCTTTTGTTGTAAGCATGTTAAAAAGCCTAAAAATGAGACATAATTAATAATGACTTATGGACATTTGTACTAGGTTGAATAGTGTCCCCCCAAATACGTATTTGCCCACAACCTCAGAAGGTGACCTTATTTGGAAGTAAGGTCTTTGCAGAGATAATTAATCAAATTAAAGTGAGGTATTTCTAGATGAGGTGGGCCTTAATTCAGTGACTGGTGTCACAAGAAGAAGGGAATTTGGACAAGAGCACACTGAGCCAAACCAGGTAATGATGGAGGCAGTGGTCGTAGGGCTGTGTCTCAAGCCAAGGAGCCCCGAGGGTTGCTGGCAGATCCACCAGAAGTTAGAAAGAAACAAGGAAGGAGCTTCCCTGAGAGTCTACAGAGAGAGCATATCCTGGAGACACCTTGATTTGGGCTTCTGGTCTCTGCAACTATGAGAGAGTAAATTTCTGTTGTTCTAGGTCATCCAAGTTTGTCGCAATTTGCCACAGTGGCCCCAGGAATCTAACACAGCCTTGTGGTGTCCTGTTCAGCTGCACTTTGGGGAGCTGACTCATTCTAAGCAAAATTCGCCAACTGCTTTATAAACTCAGACTTCAACTTATTAGTGTGCAGGGGGAAATAGCAGGCAGAGCAACAGGCATCCCCTTGAGGTGCACCAGCCTAAATTATACAGCAGGAAGGAGAAACTAACATTAATCCAGCATCTGATATGGTTCAGGCCCCTTAGTGTCACAAATAAATAGGAAGGTAGTACTGTGATAAAGTTACAACTATGATAGGTGTCATAAATATAAACTTACAACTGTGCTTCAAAGGACTGTGAACATGAACAATTGCTCAGTCTGGACATGGATATTAGTCGCTCAGTCGTGTCTGACTCTTTGCAACCTTATGGACCATAGCCCGCCAGCCTCCTCTGTCCATGGGATTCTCCAGGCAAGCATACTGGAGTGGGTTGCCATGCCCCCCTCCAGGGGATCTTCCCAACACAGGGGTCAAACCCGGGTCTTCTGCACTGCAGGCAGATTCTTTACTATCTGAACCATCAGGAAAGCATGAGGGAGATCAAAGAAAGTGAAGCTAAGAAAAGGAACTGGAGGAAAAAGAGGAATTAATGAGGAGAAACAGGATACAGAAGGATGGCGGGCAAGAAAGCTGATGTGTTCAAGGAACTGAAAGAGGGACTGGGGTGGGAGTTGACTTGCACAAGTGAGGCAGAAAGGGAAGGAAGCTGTGACACATGCAAGGGCACTCAGATGATGTTCAGATTTTGTGTCTTTCTCCTCAGGTCAATGAGGAGGTGTTAAGGTTTGCTATATGATGCAGCGACCTGAAAAGATGACTCTGGGGACTTCCCTGATGGTCCAGTGGCTAGGACTTCGAGCTCCCAATGCAGGGGATGTAGGTTCGATTCCTGGTCAGGGAACTAGACCCCACATGCCATAACTAAGAGTTCACATGCCACAACTAAAGATCCTGTGTGCTGCAAGAAAGATTGAAGATCCTGTATGCTAAGACCCAGCACAGCCAAATAAATAAATATAAATAAATATTAAAAAAAAAGATGACTCTGACAGCAATTGGGGTACAGGTTGGAGGAAAGGGGAGAGTTTGATGCCAGCAAAGGGTCCAGGGAATAGGAATTGACGACAAACCACACTCAGCAGACACTCTGTGAGACCCTCAGAGTAAGCAGAAGGCCAGGTCCCTTTTCCCCCAGAGCTAGGAGTTTCCCAAACCATACTCCTTCCTGTAGAGCCAGACCACAGAGTTATCCAAGCAGAAAGTAACTCAAGTGCTTATTGAGATCATGGGATTGGATGAGGACTGAGACTTTGGACTAAATTTTTACCCTTGTTACCCCAAATGACATGAGTTCATAAGATTGGATTTGTTATGGTATACGGTGATGAGTGCAGCGTGTTACCCCAAATGACGTGAGTTCATAAGGTCGGATTTGTTATGGTATACAGTGGGGAGTGCAGCGTGTTACCCCAAATGACGTGAGTTCATAAGGTCGGATTTGTTATGGTATACGGTGGTGAGTGCAGCATGAGTGAATTCACCTGGCACAGGTGAAGAGTAGACACTCAACAATGTAGACACGTCCTTTCAGGTCAGAATATGCACATCTAGGACATTCTTATGTGAATGTACTGACATTAATTTAACTATTTTTAAAATATTTATTTATGTAATTGGCTGCTCTGGGTCTTAGTTATGGCACGCAGCATCTTCGATCTGTGGTGTGGCATGCGGGATTTTTAGCTGTGGTATGTGAACTCTTAGTTGTGGCATGCGGGATCTAGTTCCCTGACCAGGGATCCATCCCTGGCCCCCTGCATTGGGATCATGGAATCTTAGCCACTGAATCATGAGAAGTTCCCTATTTTTCGATTTATCAATAAACACCCTCTCTCCAGTACTCTTCCCTGGAAAATCCCATGGATGGAGGAGCCTGGTGGGCTTCAGTCCATGGGGTCATGAAGAGTAGGACATGACTGAGCGACTTCACTTTCACTTTTCACTTTCATTCATTGGAGAAGGAAATGGCAACCCACTCCAGTGCTCTTGCCTGGAGAATCCCAGGGACAGCGGAGCCTGGTGGGCTGCCGTCTATGGGGTCGCACAGAGTCGGACACGACTGAAGCGACTTAGCAGCAGCAGCAGCAGCTCTAGTATTCGCTATTATACCAGCAGTTTCAATGTACATCCAGGTGTCCTTCTGAGAGATTCTCCTGGGAGAACCTTAAGGGGAGGATGTCCAGGTCTAAGAGGAGGCATCTTCAACCACCGATAGATCCTTGCAACCTTCCTAAGAGACTGCTCTCATGCCATAATTCTATCAACAGTCAAGGCATGCCTTCATACTAATTTCAACATGGGTATGATACACACTTTCACACATGTTATCTAACTTTTGGTAAACTTTTTCCCTGGTTATAAAAGCTATTAATATATGTGTTTCAGAAGATGGAGGGAATTTCCTTCACCAGACCTCTCAAGGAAAACGCTGTGCCTGCTGGAAGGAGGTGTACGAGTAGCTGCTTGGGATGAGAGGTAATTCTTCCCTGGGATGTTCCGGTAAAGAAACTCCCTCAGGAGGATGTGCGCTCAGTTGCTCAGTTGTGTCCGTCAGGCTCCTCCATCCATGGAATTTTCCAGGCAAGAATACTGGAGTGGGTTGCCACTTCATTTTCTACTGTAAGGGATCTTCCCAACTCAGGGATCAAACAATTGATCTGGATGCAGGACATGCGTCTCTTGCATCTCCTGCACTGACAGGTGGATTCTTTACCACTAGGGCCACCTGGGAAGCCCTTCTGGAGGATGGACTTGAATGGAATCATCAGCATTACAGAGGAGATGGACTTCTGGCTTTTTTGAGCTTGCATTTCAGAGAAAGCCCTAAGCCAGAATGGAATCATCAGCATTACAGAGGAGAGGATTCGAAGGTGGCAGGTGGAATGGGGACTCTGAGAGGAAGGTCCCAGAAGCCAGAGACAAGAAGCCTGGGCTGGAGGTAAACGCAGACACAGGGCAAGTAGAAAGGATTTTGGAAGTGAATATACCATTTCCTAGAGTTCATGAATTCTACTCTTTACTGTGTCAATGGAACTTCCAAATACGTATTGCTATTTAACCTCTGATTAGAGATTTTGTGAGCTGGTGAGTTCTGGCCTTTGTCCCAGGAAGGCAGCTGTACAGTTTTCATGAGCTGTTTCATCACAGAGAAGAGAGATTGGCTATGAGGACCAATTTCTGATGGCAAGAGTAGAAGAAGGTGAGGGAAGGTTGCCACTGAAGGATAAGATATCTGGGACTTCCCTGCAGGTCCAGTGGCTAAGATTCCCAGCTCCCAGTGCAGGGGGACTGGATTTGATCTCTGATCAGAGAACTAGATCCTATGTACTGCAACTAAGAATTCATATGTTGCAACTAAAGATCCCTAATGCAGCAACGAAAATGGAAGATGCTGTGTGCCACAGCTAAGACCTGGCACAGCCAAATCAATTCAATAAAATAAATATTTTTTAAAAAGGGAAAAAAGAAAGCATAACTGCAGGCTTGCTCTGGGTACAGTTTTAAGGACCCTTCTGAATCTGCTTTACCCTGCCTTCAAAACCCACATAAGCAAGCGAAGGTGAGGGGATCACTTAAACGGAAGGCTTTAGTCACACCTCTGAAATGGGGCCTGGCAATCCAGCTAGAGCGTCCCAGAAGGGTTTAGGCGACCGTGTGGAAGAGATGACCGAGGACAGCTGAGCGTCACCAGAAAATGAAACAAGAGCAATGGGAGAAACAGCGGGGGAAGTGTGAGAGCCACTGGGAAACCTGGGACCGAGAGCAGGGAAGGCCACCTCTACCTGGGCTGGTCAGGGGAGCCTTTACAGACAATGCAGCCCCCGAGCTGAGCCTGAAGGATGAATAGCACACCTCCACAAACAGCAGGGTGTGCAGAAGGGTGAATGTACTCCCTAGGGCAGCACTCACAAATAACCAGGAACTGGATGGCTGATAACAACAGAAATATAGTCTCCCACAGTCTGGAGGCCAGGTGACCGAGATCAAGCTGTTGGCAAGGTCACACCTCCTGCCCCCTGGGGTTCAGGGGGAGACTCCCTTCCTTGCCTCTTCTACCTTCTCATGGTTGCTGGTTTCCTTGGCTTGTGGTCACATCACTCCAGTCTCTGTTTCTATCTTTATGTGGCCTTCTCCTCTCTTGTCCCTTCAAAGCACACCTGTCGTTGAATTTGGGGCCCTCCTGGATGACTGAGCATGATCTCATCTTAAGATATTTCAATTACAGCAGCAAATCAGGTAACATTCACAGATGCCAGGGGTTGGGGGCCACCATTCAACCATCACAGAGGGCATCATTCAGAGCATCTCTGGGAAGAACACGAACTCCTTCGTGAATGACCATGATCCCAGTATCTTTCAAGTCCCATCACCCACTACTTCCCCTGACTTCAACGTGATTAGTTGCTTTTATTTCCACAAATGATGGATTTCCCATACCTCTATGCTTTTGTAAATGTTGTTTCCTCTTTCCATTTTAATGAATCAAGTTGGATGCTGGAAGGAAAATCAACAGGATGGAATGGTTGTAGGGAGCAGGTTTAGAGGGTAATGTGAACAGGCTCCGTGGTTCCAAATGTTCATATTTCATTTTTTGGCTGCATGCACAGCATGTAGGATTTTAGTTCCCCGACCAGGGATCGAACCCTCACTCCCTGTAGCAGAAGGGTGGGATCTTAACCACTGGACTGTCAGGAAGTCCCCAAATATTCATATTTCAACAGTAAAAGTTTCCTCTGGACAACTTAGCTCTGTCCTGGAGGTCCCTTTACCACTTTGTCTGGCTTTACGTAAGTTGCAATTAAAAGGTTTATTTGTGTGACATATGACAAGTTCCTCTCTGAAATTTGATTTCATGTTTACTCATGAATAGCAGCTGCTCTCAAAAGTGATTCACTTTTAAGTAAATTAAAAGTTTGTCTCTGAGGATATGCATATCCTAAAGGTTTATTTTGTTTTGTGTCTCAGGAGAAGTAAGTGGGGAAGAATGAGCTGGATATTCATAAGGCTGCAGGTAACTTGTTTTGAACACTTTCAGTAGACTGAGAGAACAGCAGTCAAGGGGAGAAATGTTTGAATTTCAATGGGAATTGTCAACATGGAGTGAATGATAAGAACACCAGCCACAAGATCAGTGTCCTTATATCTTTCTTTTATTGCTTCATTGTAATTAAAGCCTAAAGTGAATTATGAAAATATGCAATCCAACAGCTTCTGCCTTGGATTTATGCCTGGCACGCTGTGAAACTGTGGTGTGATGATTGCTTTGTATTATGCATGTTGTACTATAAAGGAGGGACTTTAATATGTAATACGGAGTTTCCATATGATAGAAATGTATCTACCAACACAAAGGCAGTTTAAAACTGTATTGCTTATAGAAGATCATAAATAGATGAGGAGAAATTAAGAGGCAGGGAGGAAAAGAAGCCATTGTGGGGCAGACACAGAAAAGGTGAAGAATATCTGGTGCATAATTAAACACATATTTTGGGCAGGCAAAATTCTAAGATGATGACCCAATGACCTTGTATAATCCCTCCCTTTGAAGGTGGGCAGGATCTGTGACTATGATAGGTGTCATTCCTGTGATGAGGTTGTGTATTTACAGCAAAGGTTAAGGGATTTTTTTCCCATCAGTTGATTTTAAATTAATCAAAAGGGAAATTACCTGGGTGGATCTGAATCAGAGGAAACTCTTGAAAGTGTCGGGTTCTCCTACTGGACTTGAAGAAGCCATCATGGGTTCTATAACTGCAAGGAAATGAATCCTGCCAGCAACCAGGTGAGGCTGGAAGAGCACTTGGAGCCTCAGGTGAGACCATCTCATAGCACTGATGCCTGACTGGAGCTTTGTGAGACCTGGAACAGAGGACCCAGCTATGCCACGGCTCCTGATCCAGAGAAACTGGGAGCTAATGAATATGTATATATATATTAGGGAGCTGCATCCCAGGCGATTTGTTACACAGCATCATGCTAAGTGCTGGGGATTCAATAGTCTCCAAGACAAACCCAACTCTGCCCTGCAAGAGATCCAGACAAGGAAAGAGATGACTACTGATTGAAACGTTCCCTTCTCCAGGGGATCTTCCCGACCCAGGAATCGAACCAGGGTCTCCTGCATTACAGGCGAATTCTTTACCAACTGAGCTACCAGGGAAGCCCAACCAAAGGTTCAGTTCAGTTCAGTTCAGTTCAGTTGCTCAGTCGTGTCTTACTCTTTGGGACCCCGTGAATCACAGCACGCCGGGCCTCCCTGTCCATCACCAACTCCCGGAGTCACTCAAACTCATGTTTGAGTCGGTGATGCCATCCAGCCATCTCATCCTCTGTTGTCCCCTTCTCCTCCTGCCCCCAATCCCTCCCAGCATCAGGGTCTTTTCCAATGAGTCAACTCTTCGCATGAGGTGGCCAAAGTATTGGAGTTTCAGCCTCAGCATCAGTCCTCCCAATAAACACCAAGGACTGGTCTCCTTTAGGATGGACCGGTTGGACCTGCTAGTTTTCAATTCACTTCTCCTGTTGCCCCTTCATCAGTGCCTGTGATTCTTCCACTACAGCCCCTTGGCCATCATGCCCAAGGGGAAGAATTCAGAAAGGAAGAGAATGGACAGGAGGGAAATCCCTTCTGGGCGGACAGAGAAGGAAAAACACATCCTGTTGGGTTCTGAGGGGTGAGGCAGAGAGCAGGGGCCGCAGGAGAAGGGGGACCACGTGGGCTGCACCCCCCTTCATCCTCCCCAAAGTGGGGGATGGTGAGAGGTTTTAAATAACCAGAAAAGCTTGGGGGAGATTTCAGAGCAGAGGGTCTGTTTCTGGGTAAATACTAGGATGTTTTCAAGTGCTCTTAGAAAAGTCCTGAATCCATTACGCCCCTACTTAGGTGGCAATCTGGAGATGGATCCAGGCAGAGGGGTGCCCAGAAATGGGGCCCCTTCCCTCTCTCCTGACACTGCCCCTTCCTCCAGGCTGCCACCCGATCAGCAGCCAGCTCGTTTGGTCCCATTTGCTTCTCTTGAGACACAAGATAAAATAAATCTTTGGGATGTTTACGTGTCCAGAGGCAAACTTATAATTTATTCAAAAAGTGAACAGCTTTCATGGGCAACTGCTATTCATGAGTAAACATGACATCAAATTTCAGAACAGGACTTTCCACATTTCACACAAGAGATGGTTTTCAACCAGCAGAGAACAGTGTAACTTGCAAGATGAAAAGTTTCCTCTCACTCATGAGACAAGTGGTTTGAATGTAAGAGCAGAACACTATTTGGGAATCTCTTTCTTCTTCTTTATTCCCCTTGGTGTCTGAACGTAACTGGGTTATAGTTGGCCCCAAGGTAAGCAGTACCTTGTTGTTCAGTCGCTCAGTCGAGTCCGACTCTTTGCGACCCCATGGACTGTAGCCCACCAGGCTCCTCTGTCCATGGGATTCTCCAGGCAAGAGTTCTGGAGTGGTTGCCATGCTCTCCTTCAGGGGATCTTCCAGACCCAGGAATCGAACCAGCGTCTCCTGTGTCTGCTGCATCACAAGTGGATTCTTTACCACTGAGCCACCAGGGAAGCCTAGGGATGATGCTAAGTCCTCTGAATTTATTTTCCTTAATGGTAGAAGACACATAACACCCCTGCAGTCTGGAACCTAATTTAGGGACTGTCTACATAGCCAAAAGTAAATTCAAATGTCAGGCATACCAAGTAATTTACAATCTGACCCCACCTACTCTGCCTTTCTTATCCCCTGCATTTGGGACCCCCAGTACAGAATCAGTATGGAACCGAACTGAACTGATGGGATCGGTGTAGGGGCCACACCAGGGGCCCTGCCACTCCTCATCTGGGATGCTCATTTAATGCCTCCTTGTTTCTGACAATATTAGAAACTGCCCTACTGATCTCCCTGGAATATGTCTCTGGATCAGTTCAAATGATGAATTAGTTGAGGGTGTAGGCAAAATGTTTGTGCTTGCAAACCCAGATTTTGGGCATCAGAGTCAAGCTCCTTGTCTTCTCACCTGTATGCAAATGTCAGTTTGATTCTGAGCCTGGTTATTTGTAAGTAGATACCGGCTTGGCTCACAAGGATCTCTGCTTTGGGGAAATGCCATCTCGATCCACAGGTCTCAGGAGTGGACCTCTGGCAGCTGTTTTTGCATCGTAGGATCCACAGTTTTTACAGCTAGTGCTTGACACCCTGTAAAGGAATCTCTTTTTCTGAAAATCTGTAACTGGGATCCAGGAAGAATTAGGTCATACACATTAGGTGGCTGGAGCTGAAACTTTTAAATTTAACAAGCATGAGGCAGCCGCCTTCACTGATCATCTGCAGGTGATGCAGAGGAAATAAATCCTTGAAGAGAAGAGTGTAACAAATTCACATGGAGATGCAGAGATAAGAGAATGAGAAAGAGATCTGGAAGCTTCGTAGACCTTAATTTCAGTTGCTTGCTGAAGCCCAGCCCAGTCATATCCCTGGTCCATGAAATAACATCGTACCCTTACAATTCCTTGCCTTTTCATTTCTTTCCTAGTCAGTTGTGAATTACAGCACACCAAGCTCATTTAATGGTGCAAATCTTCTCTCCTGTTTTAAATTACTTTCCCTCTTTCATCTTGAGCCTCCATTTTCTTACCTCAATCCCACCACTGAATAGCAATCCATTATGATTATAACACAAGTTGTTTATCCAAAAAAATTTAATTTCCTTTTTTGCTATTTCAAAGAAAGCTGCTAACAATATTCTTCCATATGTCTACAATTGCATATAATCAAGAATCTTGAAGTGGAAGTTACTTGTATGTTTAACTTTACACAATAATGTCAAATTATTTTCTGAACTCATTGTACTAGCTTGTGCTCCCACCATCTAATATTCAGTTCAGTTCAGTCGCTCAGTCGTGTCCGACTCTTGGTGAACCCATAAACCACAGCACACCAGGCCTCCCTGTCCATCACCAACTCCCGGAGTCCACCCAAACCCATGTCCTCCTGCCCTCAATCTTTCCCAGCATCAGGGTCTTTTCAAATGAGTCAGCTCGTAATCAATAAAAATCAATAATATTACTAGCATTCATCATATTCCAGGCAGTCACTCACTGGTAGAAGTTTAATTTTGTCTTCTCTTGCATTCTTAGGATAAACACTAATTGGTCATGGTGTTGCAGGAAGGGTGACACCTTCCAGGGCCCGAAACTGGGCTCTTGTCTAACACTCTGAAATGAATTGTCCGAGGAGACACATCTGCTGACAAAGCAAGAGATTTTACTGGGAAAGGGCACCCGGGTGGAGAGCAGTAGGGTAAGAGAACCCAGGAGAACAGCTCTGCCACGTGGCTCGCAGTCTCGGGTTTTATGGTGATGAGATTAGTTTCCAGGTGGCTTTGGCCAATCATTCTAATTCAGAGTATTTCCTGGTGGTGCACACATCGCTCAACCAAGATGGATGCTAGCGAGAGGGATTCTGGGAAGTGGACGGACATGCGGTGTCTCCTTTCAACCTTTCTGGAACTCTTCCTGTTGGTGGTGGCTTATTACTTCTGTATTCCTTACCAGGATCTCCTGTCATAAAACAACTCATGCAAATGGTTTCTGTGGTGCCTGGCCAGGGTGGGCGGTTTCAATCAGTGTGCTTCCCCTAACAATGGTGTATCTTATTTGTAATATATTGTTGGATTCAGGTGGTTAATAGCTTATTAAAATTTTTTACATCCATGCTCAGAAGTACAAAGGACTCGGGTTTCCTTTTCTTGTCCTGATACTGCCTGGGTTTGAAATTAATTACACCAGTCTTAGGAAAAGTGTTATCCTTCTTTTTCTATTTTCTGGATGATTTATATAACGGTTATTTTCTATTCCTCGAAAATCATTAAAACTCAACAGTAGGGACTTCCCTGGTGATCCAGTGGCTAAGACTCTGAGCTTCCAATCAGGCAGCCCGGGTTCAATGCCTGGCCAAGAAACTAGATCCCACATGCTGCAATTGAGACCCAGCCCAGTCAGATAAATAAATAATAAAAATAATAACAACAATTTTTAAAAGTAGTCTTTAAAAAATTTAACAGTAGAACCATTTGAAGCAGGCCTCTTTGTGGAGGGTAAGATTGGGGATGTCCTTGATAGCAATGTCAATTACCTTAACTATTATTAGTCTCTTCAAATTTCTTTTCCTTCTTGTATCAGTTTTGAGATTTTTGTTTTTGTTTTCAGAAAGAATCTTTTTTATCTAGATTGTCAAATACTCATTTTATTTTTATTTAAAACTGCTGTTTGCAGTTATTTTTCTTTTTGATTTTGTGATTTAGTTGCTTCTTATTTACTGTTTTCTTGATCAGTTTAAAAAAAACCAGCTTTTAGTTTTTTTCTAAAAGTTGATGTTCTCTGCTTTTATTTTTATTAATTTCTTTCTTCTGATTTCTTTGGGTGTGACCTGTTGCTTATTTTCTGACTTCTTAAGCTTGTTTGTTTTCAGTACTTTGGTTTTGGAGTGTTTGTTTGTTTTCTCATTTTTCTACTTGGAACATCTTCCCCTAGATGGCTCTGTGAAGTGCTCTCCCCTCCTTCCAATTGTCATTTAAATGCCTCCTTCTCATCTGTCTTCCCTGCCCACTCTATTCAAACTTGCAATTCCTCCTCCCTCCCCATTCCCATTCCCCTCTTTATCTTTCTCTCCAGCACTTATTACCATCAACACAATGTATATTTTCCTTCTTTATTATTTATTGCCTATTTCCCCACATTAAAATATGAGTTATTTTTAATGCCCTTTGCAACAACATGGATGGACCTAGAGATTATCATACATACTGAGTGAAGTAAAAAAGAGAAAGACAAATATCATATAATACCGCTTATGCGTGGAATCTAAAATTACGACACGAATAAACTTATTTACAAAACAGAAATAGACTCACAAACATAGAAAACAAACTTACAGAAAGGAAAAGGGAAGAGGAATAAATGAGGAGTTTGGGGTTAAAACAGACATGCTACTATATTATAAAGTAGATAACCAACAAGGACCTACTGTACGGCATGGGGACCTATATTCAATAGCTTATAATAACCTATAATGGAAAAGAATTTGAAAACAAAGAATATAGGGATTTCCTTGGTGATCCAATGGCTAAGACTCTGCACTCCCAGTGTAGGGGGCTCAGTCCCTGGTCAGAGAACTAGATCCCAAGTGCCGCAACTAAGATCTGGTGCAGACAAGTAAATATTTAAAATAATAATAATAGAATATATATGTGTGTGTGTGTGTAACTGAATCACTTTCCTGTGTACCTGAAACTAACCCAACATTGTAAATCAACTATATTTCAATAAATTTGTTTTCTAAAAATGTGAGTTATATTAACTTGGTAAATTTATGGGTCAATCATCATCATATCTAGAATATTTTCTTCACCCCAGAAAGTTTCTTTGTCCTGTTTATAGTAATTTCCCCTCCATTCCTGTCCCAGGCAACCACTGATTTGCTTCTGTCTTTATAAACTTGGAAGTTAGGATTTTGACTGTTTTGCTCACTGCTGTAGCCCCAGTGAAAGTGTTAGTCACTTAGTCATTTCTGACTCTTTGGGACCCCATGGACTGTAGCCTGCCAGGCCCCTCTGTCCATGGAATTTTCCAGGCAAGAATACTGGAATCCCCTTTCCTCAGGGAATCTTTAGAGGAGCCTGGCGGACTACAGTCCATGGGTCACAAGGAGTCAGATACAACAGAGCAACTATTGCTACTACCACATAGCCCCAGTATCTAGAGCAATGGTGCATAACAGGTGGTCAATAAATATTTGTTAAATGAAAGCTTCAAATAATCTTATCTGCCCCCACAAAATGAGCTACCAGTTTCTAGAGATGTTGTGTTTAAAATCTCTAAAAATACCTGTTGATATGTTTTATTTCTCCCTGGGATTCTATTCATTGATGCATTATGTATGTTGGAGTTATTGTTGATCTGTGATCATTATTCTATTGGTCTATTGTTCCTTTCTTCAATATGTAATATTTTTATTTATTGCTTATGACATTTAAACTTTGAATCCATTTTTTTTAATATTCAGATTGCTATCTTTGTTATCTTTCAGTTCTCATGCCTTAATCTTTTCCCATCACTTTGTGTTTTATCTACCTAGATCTTTTCAAAGTGTGTCTCTTATTGTAGCTAAAACATTACTTGATCTTACTAATTTTTTTAAGACTCTGAGAGTCTCTGCCTTCTAAATGGTGAGTTCAAAATTTTCATTTGCTTTTCTTTGGCTTTTTTTTTTTTTTTTTTTGGCTATTTTATCTTATATTTTCTATCAAGATTGCTGGGAGAAATATCAATAACCTCAGATACGCAGATGACACCACCTTTATGGCAGAAAGTGAAGAGGAACGAAAAAGCCTCTTGATGAAGGTGAAAGAGGAGAGTGAAAAAGTTGGCTTAAAGCTCAACATTCAGAAAACGAAGATCATGGCATCCGGTCCCATCACTTCATGGGAAATAGATGGAGAAACAGTGGAAACAGCGTCAGACTTTATTTTTCTGGGCTCCAAAATCACTGCAGATGGTGACTGCAGCCATGAAATTAAAAGACGCTTACTCCTTGGAAGGAAAGTTATGACCAACCTAGATAGCATATTCAAAAGCAGAGACATTACTTTGCCAACAAAGGTCCATCTAGTCAAGGCTATGGTTTTTCCTGTGGTCATGTATGGATGTGAGAGTTGGACTGTGAAGAAGGCTGAGTGCCGAAGAATTGATGCTTTTGAACTGTGGTGTTGGAGAAGACTCTTGAGAGTCCCTTGGACTGCAAGGAGATCCAACCAGTCCATTCTGAAGGAGATCAGCCCTGGGATTTCTTTGGAAGGAATGATGCTAAAGCTGAAACTCCAGTACTTTGGCCATCACATGCGAAGAGTTGACTCATTGGAAAAGACTCTGATGCTGGGAGGGATTGGGGGCAGGAGGAGAAGGGGACGACAGAGGATGAGATGGCTGGATGGCATCACTGACTCGATGGACGTGAGTCTGAGTGAACTCCGGGAGTTGGCGATGGACAGGGAGGCCTGGCGTGCTGCGATTCTTGGGGTCACAAAGAGTCGGACACGATTGAGTGGCTGATCTGATCTGATCTGATCTGATACTTCAGTTTTGCAGATTCATCTCTCCTTTCCAGACTTCTACTGGGTAAATTGCATTAAGATCTTTAATTATATTTATTTTCCCATAGCACTTTCTTGCACAAATAAAATCTCTATCTTTCCTCCACATAAGACCAGTATGATACCATATTCTTGATTTCTGGTTGGTTTCCAGCAAACCCTACTTCCTTCTCCAGCACACTGGGGATCACCTGGCTTTAGTTCAGGATTGCAGTCATCAGAGGAAAGAAAAGATCCCTCCCTCTTTCTGAGTGTGTCCTCAAGCACCAAATCACAACCACTTTCTCTCTCTCTTGTAGAGGAAGATAAGAGCTCTCAACAGTCTTAGAGGTCTCTAGGTCCATACACTTTTTCTCTATAGCATTTATTAGCATCAAAATTCTATATATTTTACTTTTTTATTATGTCTCATCCTATTAGAATGTTGAGCTCTTTTAATTTTAATAAATTTACAAAATTGTTTCAGCATAATTGCAATCCTATCAGGGCAGGGCTGGATTGGGAGAGGAAGCTAGCGGTCTTTGCGAGTTTGCCTACTTCTGATCTTATTGCTGAGGCCAGCTTGAATTGCTTCTTGTTAGCTGCAGCCACAGAGTCCTAAGAGTGGCAACTGTCAATTTGCATATCATAGAATTCAGTTTGTAGGCACCAGGTTTTGTGGATATTTATAGAAACTTTGTTCATAATTGCCAAAACTCGGAAACAATCAAGATGTCCTTTAACAGGTGAAAGGGTAAATAAACTGTAGTACTTCCAGACCATGGAATATTATTCAGCACTAAAAAGAAATAATCTATAAAGTCAGGCAAAAACGTGGAGGAAACTTAAATGCACATACATCATTATACATTGATCCAAACCCATAAAATGTATAACACCAGGAGTGAATAAAAAGGTAAGCTAAGGACTGTGGGTGATCATGACGTGTCAATGCAGGTTCATCTTTGGTTAAAAGAATATACTATTCTGGTGAGTGATGTTGATCAGGGGAGGCTATGCATGTGTAGGGTATATGAGAAATATCTGTATCTTCCTCTCAATTTTGTTATAAACTTAAACCTGTTTGAAAACAATAAAGCCTCATAAAAGAAAAAAACAGTAAATGAAATAATGCCTACAGAAGGCTTAGAAAGTGACCACAGAATGGTGATATTATACATACCCATTTTTTTTTGGTATTAATTTTATTCTATTTTCTGTATAACTTTAAGTACATAAAGGTTTATTCCCACAGGCCTCAGGAAATGGGTAGAAATCACAGGACAATCTCTCTCCCACCAAAAAAAAGTTGCATATTTTGGTAAAGTGTCTGTCCTAGAGGAAAAACTGAAAGTTGCATTAGCAAGGTTGTGCAAGACTTTTACACAAGACCTAAAACAGCCTGCAGTGGAGATTTTTAGTCCTTTGTTCAGGTGCCCAGACAGAAGCCAAAAGTTGTGAGTATGACAGGGCCATGGAAGCAGTGAAGATGGAAGACGGGCACCTAGAATGGAAGGAGAAAGGCAGCCAGATTTCTGGGAATGGTGCAGTTTTCCTTTTTTTTCACTCTTTTAAAGTCATCTCTGTAGGAAGGTGCTGGGCAGGGGCCCAAGAGAGAAAGGGTCCGAGACTCCTTTAGCTGGCCTGGATGCAGGGCACCACCACAGCAGCCTACACAGGACAACCTACGGTCAGGTTTGGCCAGGTGCGGGATGGAATGCAGAAGAAAAGGAATGCTCGTAGGAAATCATTTTGCTAGGAATGCTAGATGGCCAAGTTTCAGCCTTTGGTCCCGTGCAATCCTTGCCACACTTGTCAATAGTGATAATTAGTTTAAGTTAGAAGAACTAACTAGGATCAGCTTCTGTTACCTTCACACTCGTTGTTAGAAAAAGGTTAACTTGTGTGAACATTCTGACCTGTTAATTCCTGGGACTGCTATAGTCTTCCCAAAAGACTATTTGTTGGTCAAATAACCCCAAAGGCTGAAAGCTAAAACACACCTGTCCTGGCCTGCAGTTGCTTAAGAATGGATTGGCGGTGTGGTTGAGCTGATATGAAAGAGCTGCACCTTCCTGCGGAAGATCAACTGACCTGCTATCCCACCCCAAATCTCAGCCTGAGGTATATTTCAGTGAAGGCAGGTAGCTGTGCTTCTCAAAGCAGAGAAGCAGTTTAAGAGCAGAAAGGTAGAGGAAATCTAACAAAGAACCGTCTTGATACAGATTTATCCCATGGTGTGAGGGAGAGGACAAGGAACCCCGTGGCACTTCGCTTATCCAGCAATTTCTGTCACTGTGGTGACCAACTTCTGCCCATTCCATAGGGTCTTAAACTGCTCAGCGACTGGGAACTCATTGAAGTCACCGCCTTCTGTAGGAATGACATTCATCTCAGAAGATTTGGCACTGACTATCTCACAATCCAGGGAGTTCTTGCTCAGGTAAACGTGGCAGCCATCTGTTTTGTTGATGGAAATGGTTGGCACTTTACCCATTACCTGAACTGTGACATCCTTACTATTGATTATCTCCACAATGCCCACCACGTCATCAAACACCAGACCAAGTTTCTTACAGTTATCTACAGTAATGGAGTTAATTTTGCCCTTGATCTGCAATGTTGAGTTCACACACTTGAATATGTAAGCCACCTGTTTCAGCTCTGTATCCTCTATCACCAGGTTGGAAACATTCTCCTGATTTTCCACTCTCCACTTCTTGCCCTCCAGTTCAAGTAGGGCTGATTCCTTCTTTGTGACTGGTTTGGGGGGATCTGGTTTAGATGCAGAGAAGGGTTTGGGGCCATTTCGTATCAGACCACTCTGAGCCTTCAAGGCAGGGTTCTTGTGAGCCTTCATGTCATCAGATACGTGTTTCAGGGCATGTGTGATGCTCTCCCCCTGATTAATTTGCGCAAACAGTGCTGAGCGTGAAGCAGAGTCATCTGAGCCTGAACTGGTGGGGACTGGCGGGGGGAGGTGGACCTGGCGGGGGGGAGGAGGAGGACCAGATCCAGCAGAGGGTCCAGATGGCAAGCCACTCAGTTCTTTTGCCACAGGCCCCGTTCTGCTCCAGGCCAGTCCGGTGGTATGGAACTCCTTAATGTAAGCCTGCAGCTCTGTCCATATACTCAAGTAAGCTTTGACCCAGTCCACATGCTTTTTATCCACATCTTTGTACTCCTTGAGGACTCGATTTGTATAAAACATGGCAGCATCATTCATTTCCTTCACATAGGGACCAGGCTTGGGAGCCATAGCCACCCAACCCAGGGCCTGGATACTTTCGCTGACAGTTGACAGGTGATTGAACAACTTGCTGCCTCGGTTCTTCTCCCGGAAGGTCACCACTTCTTGGATCTGCTCGGAGATGGGTGCCAACAAGTCAGAAAGCTTGTTGCCTGCTGGCTGCTGGCACTGAGAGGCTGTAACCAAGAGAGCTCGCTCTAACTTCAGACCTGTGTGGACCATCTCCGCATGTTTCTGCACATCTCCCCCACTCTCTTTACTGATCTTGAGGTACTCTGCCACAGGACCGGCCAGCAGTGAGTCAAATGCTTGCACATATGGAGTCGTTCCTTTTGCAGCACTGTCTCCATACCCACAGTGTGTGTCAGAGGCATGGGAGACTGCCTCCAGGCGGCCCACCACTCTCTCCAATCTTTCTACCAGATTTCGCATGTCAGCCATAATGTACCACCTCAGACTTCTGTCTCACCTCCGGACCGCGATTGGCCTCTCTCTACTTCCGGCAAGAACCGCCCAGCAACCTTTGCGCCTATACATACCCATTTTTTTAAAAGGAGTATCTTTTAAGCTAAGTGGTAAGTCATTACTGTTTGCTTATCTTGAAAGGCGCTCTAATACAAGAGCTCTACAGTCTCACTTCCCCTCTCATGTACTGTATTCACATGTTCTTGGACAAATTATGGGCTGGGCGAAATCCTGCAGTACAAACGTCTGCTAAACTGTTTAACTCGGTTATTCATCAGACTTATGTGATTGCAGAACCCTTCTGTCATGAAAAACATATCATCATGAGAACAACTTCTATGGAGCTTACAGTTATAGACAGCTCACTCCTCATCAAAAAACACTGAGCGCCCACTACGCAGCAGGCGCTCTGCCGGGAGATGGTAGGAAGAGTCAGGTCTCCTTTTTTTTTTTTTCCACACTTAACACACCAGCAGGGGAGCCAGACACTACTCAAATAATCATCAAACACATTATTTAAAACTGCAATAAGTGCGATGAAAGAGAAATGCAGGAATCTTGAGAGAATAGCACTTAGAATAGGAGAGAGTCAGGGAAGATCTTTTTTGACAAAGTGGTATTTAAGCTGAAGTCTGAAAGATGGATAGGAGCCAACGAAGTATTGAGTGAGGAGAAGCGTACTGGGCAGGAAGGAAGAATGGGGTGTGTACGTAGGGGATATCAAAAATATTTATTAATTTATGGGGAAAGATCAAGGTCTCAGGTTTAGACATGATGACATTGAGATGCTGTGACAAAAATAAGAACTACGTGTTTGGTCTCTGCTCCCGGTTCTTGGCACAGAGCTTCTAAAATCTTCATAACTTCCTTTTTATTCACAGTCAGTCCTTCTGCCTCACTTGCATTTATGCTAATGCAGTGATGCTTGGAGGATAGGGGTGGCTGCCAGAGGAACTAACCTTGTGACCGAAGTGTTGGAACTTTGAGCTCCCCACCTGTCTCTGGGGAGGAGTGTGGGGCTGGAGATTGAGTTAATCATCAATGGCCAATTAATTAGTCAATCATGCCTATGTAATGAAGCCTTAATAAAAATTCCTAAACAACAGGGTTTAGAGAGCTTCTAAGTTGGTGAATACATGGAGGTGTTGGTGAGGCAGGAGGGAAGGGGGCAAGTTCAGTTCAGATCAGTCACTCAGTCATGTCCAACTCTATGTGACCCCATGGACTGCAGCATGCCAGGCTTCCCAGTCCATCACCAACTCCCAGAGCTTGCTCAAACTCATGTCCATCGAGTCAGGGATGCCATCCAACCATCTCATCCTCTGTTGTCCCCTTCTCCTCCTGCCTTCAATCAATCTTTCCCAGTGTCAGGGTCTTCTCCAAGGAGTCAGTTCTTCATATCAGGTGGTCAAATATTGGAGTTTCTTCAGCATCAGTCCTTCCAATGAATATTCAGGACTGATCTCCTTTAGAATGGACTGGTTGGATCTCCTTGCAGTCCAAGGGACTCTCAAGAGTCTTCTCCAACACCACAGTTCAGAAACATCAATTTTTCAGCACTCAGCTTTCTTTATAGTCCAACTCCCAGATCCATATATGACTACTGGAAAAACCATAGCTTTGATTAGACGGACCTTTATTGGCGAAGTACTGTCTCTACTTTTCAATATGCTGTTAGGCTTCCCTTGTAGCTCAGGTGGTAAAGAATCTGCCTGCAGTGCAGGAAACCGGGGTTCGATCCCTGGGTTGGGAAGATCCCCTGGAGAAGGAAATGGCAACCCCCTCCATTATCCTTGCCTGGAAAATCTCATGGACAGAGGAGCCTGGTGGGCTGCAGT
The DNA here is from genome assembly GCF_003369695.1 of Bos indicus x Bos taurus. Taxonomy (NCBI): domain Eukaryota; kingdom Metazoa; phylum Chordata; class Mammalia; order Artiodactyla; family Bovidae; genus Bos; species Bos indicus x Bos taurus. The sequence goes on along the minus strand of NC_040087.1, from coordinate 15,038,171 downwards.
CAATGGGGTCGCACGACTAAGTGACTAACACTTACTTACTTACTAGGTTTGTCATAGCTTTTCTTCTAAGGAGCAAGCATCTTTTAATTTCATGGCTGCAGTCACCATCTGCAGTAATTTTGGAGTTCAAGAAAAGAAAGTCTTTTACTGTTTCCATTGTCCCCCCATCTATTTGCCATGAAGTGATGGGGCCGGATGCCATGATCTTAGTTTTCTGAATGTTGAGTTTTAAGCCACCTTTTTCACTCTCCTCTTTCACTTTCATTAAGAGGCTCTTTGGTTCTTCTCCACTTTCTGCTATAAGAGTGGTGTCATCTGCATATCTGAGGTTATTGATATTTCTCCTGGCAATCTTGATTCCATCTTGTGCTTCATCCAGCCCGGCATTTTGCATGATGTACTCTGCATATAAGTTAAATAAGCAGGGTGACAATATTCAGCCTTGATGTACTCCTTTCCCGATCTGGAGCCAGTCTGTTGTTCCATGTCCATTTCTAACTGTTGCTTCTTGACCTGCATACAGATTTCTCAGGAGGCAGGTCAGGTGGTCTGGTATTTCCATCTCTTGAAGATTTTTCCACAGTTTGTTGTGATCCACACAGTCAAAGGAGTTGACATAGTCAATAAAGCAGAAGGAGATGTTTTTCTAGGCACAACCATTAAAAGAACGACAGCCTTTGAGGATATGACAGAAACTGGTTAGAACTAACTAGGTCCAAGACAGCAGAAGATTCGACTTCCAATAGACTTTGAACTCATTATACACTCATTGTTATATATTCAGTTCAGTTCAGTCGCTCAGTCGTGTCCGACTCTTTGCAACCCCATGAATAGTAGCACACCAGGCCTCCCTGTCCGTCACCAACTCCCGGAGTTCACTCAAACTCACGCCCATCGAGTCAGTGATGCCATCCAGCCATCTCATCCTCTGTCATCCCCTTCTGCTCCTGCCCCCAATCCTTCCCAGCATCAGAGTCTTTTCCAATGAGTCAACTCTTCCCATGAAGTGGCCAAAGTACTGGAGTTTCAGCTTTAGCATCATTCCTTCCAAAGAAATCCCAGGGCTGGTCTCCTTTAGAATGGACTGGTTGGATCTCCTTGCTATTAGCTTATGCTAAATGCTACCCGCCAGCACCATGGCAGTTCTTGACATTGACTGTGAAAGGCCAAAAAGTGGGTGGGGGCCAATTCCAGGATATCTCTGCCCCTGCCCCCAAAATAGTTTGAATAATCCTTGCACTTGTTGGCCTATGAAATTGCCCAGCCTATGAAAACTAACCATCCCCACACTGTGGGGCCTTGTTTGCCACGCTCTGTGGAGTGTGTTTTTCCCAAGGCTGCTCTCATTTTCTGAGATGGACCACCTATAGGTCCGCCTATAGGATGTGTATCTCTCTAAATAAATCCACTTCTTACCTACCACTTTGTCTCTCACTTTATACTTTCTGCACAGAGACATAAAGAACCTGAGCTTCAATAACTCATGTCGTTTCTATGGGGAGATGGTGGGTTTGCATCCCACTGAGATGCAATGGAGTTCAAGTCTCATATGAGATACAGTTTTGTTAGGGAACCATTGACAGAAATTGTCTGCCTTGGCCAGGCACCATATAACAGCTTGCATGAGTTGTCTCACAAACGGAGGGAGAATTCGGGAGGGGCCGAAAGGAGAGAGGAGACATGAGTCCATAATACGTCCTGCCAACCTTCCAGAAACCCTCACGCTGGAATTCACCTTGGCTGACAGATGTTTGCGCCACCAGGAAGGACCCAAGTCCGACCACATACGGGCAACTAGCAAGATGATTGGCCAAAGACAACCAGGAAAACTGATGCCATTGCCATAAAACCTGAGGCTGTGAGCCACATGGCAGAGCAGTTCTCCTGGGTTCCCTTAACCTGCCCTTCTCCACCTGGGTACCCCTTTCCAATAAAGTCTTGGGCTTTGTCACGTCAGTACGTGTGTCTCCTTGGACAATTCATTTCTGACTATTAGACAAGAGCCCACTCTCGGGTCCTAAAGGGGTCCCCTCTCTGGTAACAGTTTCACAGAAAGAGTGGCACACCCAGAAAGGGCATGGAAGCTGCACACTCACACCCCTCACTCCTCCCCTTGCCTTCTGCATCTCTTCCATTCGATTGTTCCTGAGTTGCATCCTTTACAATCAACCAGTAATAGTAAGTAAAATGTTCCCCTGAGTTCTGTGAGCCATTTTTTCTACCAAGTTATACACCTCAAAGAAGGTTCTGAGAACCCTGACTCTAGCTGATTGGTCAGAAGAACAACAGGGGGTAACCTGGGCCTGTGACTGGTGTCTGAATCGGGGACTGAACCCTTAAATTGTGGCATCTGATGCTAACTTCATGTAGAGTGTCAGAGTTGAAATGAATTGCAGGATACACAGTTGATGTCTACAGATGAATCACGATGAATTGCAGGATACCTAGTTGATATCTACAGAGAACTGGAAAATTGGCGTGGGAAAAGAACTTAGACCTTTGGTGTCAGAATTGTGAGTCCAGAAATTCTTTTTCTCCTTTTAGATGCTCAGGAGATATCTAAGGGGAGATACTGTAGGTAACTGTAAATTAGCCTGAAGCTCAGAAAATAGATTTAGGCTAAATAGTTAAATTATAATTTGCTAATATTTCAATGCAAAGATGGGCTCGATAAAGGACAGAAATGGTATGGACCTAACAGAAGCAGAAGATATTAAGAAGAGGTGGCAAGAATACACAGAAGAATTGCACAAAAAAGATCTTCATGACCCAGATAATCATGATGGTGTGATCAATCACCTAGAGCCAGACATCCTGAAATGTGAAGTCAAGTGGGCCTTAGAAAGCATCAATACGAACTAAGCTAGTGGAGATGATGGAATTCCAGTTGAGCTATTTCAAATCCTGAAAGATGATGCTGTGAAAGTGCTGCGCTCAATATGCCAGCAAATTTGGAAAACTCAGCAGCGGCCACAGGACTGGAAAAGGTCAATTTTCATTCTAATCCCAAAGAAAGGCAACGCCAAAGAATGTTCAAACTACCGCCCAATTGCACTCATCTCACACGCTAGTAAAAGAATGCTCAAAATTCTCCAAGCCAGGCTTCAACAATACGTGAACCGTGAACTTCCAGATGTTCAAGCTGGTTTTAGAAAAGGCAGAGGAACCAGAGAGCAAATTGCCAACATCCTCTGGATCATCGAAAAAGCAAGAGAGTTCCAGAAAAACATCTATTTCTGCTTTATTGACTATGTCAAAGCCTTTGACTGTGCGGATCACAATAAACTATGGACAATTCTGAAAGAGATGGGGATCCCAGACCACCTGACTTGCCTCTTGAGAAACCTGTATGCAGGTCAGGAAGCAACAGTTAGAACTGGACATGGAACAACAGACTGGTTCCAAATAGGAAAAGGAGTCCGTCAAGGCTGTATATTGTCACCCTGTTTATTTAACTTCTATGCAGAGTTCATCATGAGAAACGCTGGGCTGGAAGAAGCACAAGCTGGAATCAAAATTGCCGGGAGAAATATCAATAACTTCACATATGCAGATGACATCACCCTTACAGCAGAAAGTGAAGAGGAACTAAAAAGCCTCTTGATGAAAGTGAAAGTGGAGAGTGAAAAAGTTGGCTTAAAGCTCAACATTCAGAAAACCAAGATCATGGCATCTGGTCCCATCACTTCATGGGAAATAGATGGGGAAACAGTGGAAACAGTGTCAGACTTTATTTTTTTGGGCTCCAAAATCACTGCAGATGGTGATTGCAGCCATGAAATTAAAAGACGCTTACTCTTTGGAAGGAAAGTTATGACCAACCCAGATAGCATATTGAAAAGCAGAGACATTACTTTGCCAACAAAGGTCCGTCTAGTCAAGGCTATGGTTTTTCCAGTGGTCATGTATGGATATGAGAGTTGGGCTGTGAAGAAGGCTGAGCGCCAAAGAATTGATGCTTTTGAACTGTGGTGTTGGAGAAGACTCTTGAGAGTCCCATGGACTGCAAGGAGATCCAACTGGTCCATTCTAAAGGAGATCAGTCCTGGGATTTCTTTGGAAGGTATGATGCTAAAGCTGAAACTCCAGTACTTTGGCCACCTCATGGGAAGAGTTGCCTCATTGGAAAAGACTCTGATGCTGGGAGGGGTTGGGGGCAGGAGGAGAAGGGGACGACAAAGGATGAGATGGCTGGATGGCATCACTGACTCGATGGACGTGAGTCTGAGTGAACTCCTGGTGTTGGTAATGGACAGGGAGGCCTGGTGTGCTGCAGTTCATGGGGTCGCAAAGAGTCAGACATGACTGAGGGACTGAACTGAACTGAAAATTTCAATAAAAATTTATTAAAATTATATTAATAGTAACTGAAAAAAATCACTGGTGGGTATTGAGAAATTAATTACCCACATTTTGTGTCTACTCTAACCAGGGGGGAAAATATCTGAGTGTGCCTTTAATTTAGTCTTATTTTCCTTAAAAAAACAAAGCTTATTCTAGTGATTAACATTCTTAAAGCCTCCAGGAGTCCCAGCTGGCAGCCATAGTAGCTGTTTCAAAGCCAAACAGGAGAAGTGTTTGTGTCTGCTTAAAAATGGAGCAATTAATGATGTGGGAAAAATATTTTTCCTTTATTTGCTTTTCAACATGATGGCTTTGCATGATAAAGGATAGAGGAGTGTTAAGATTGAATACGAATGCCGCAGGGGGAAAAATATGTGAGCTGATAGGTCTGTATTATATAAAGAATGCTCAGATGTTTAGCAGATATGCTGCAAAGACCAAGATGGCATCTTAAAGCATTAGAGAATTCTCGAATTAAAACTCCTGGAAAATGATAACATTCACGAGGAGCTTTGGACATCTCAACAATACTATTAATAATAAGAATTGGGAAACTAGGTTGTTGCAAGGTGATGTGCTGGAAAAATTTTCCTGGTAACAAAGCAATGGTGAGATTTTTTTTTTTCCTAGGTAGGGAACATGGGAATATGGGGTCTAGCAGGATTGAAGATAAGAAGTGCTTGACCCATATCCATTTTACTTTTTAAATTTATTAAAAAATTTTTTTTTCACATCCTCTTTAAATACTTCCTATTCAATCTTGAGCTCTCAGCTAAACTTCAAGGAAACCTAACTTGATCACCAGCCATCCCCTTTCCCTCATTCAGATGAGGCCTCTGTCATAGGTGTTCAAAGAACCCAGTCGTTCTTTCACAGCATGTGATACCATTGTAATTAAATCTTCCATTGTGGGGACTTCCTTGGTGGTCCAGTGGTTAAAACCCCACCTTGCAATATAGGGGACTGCGGACGGATCCCTGGTCTGAAAACTAAGGGCCCCGCACAGGCGCAACTAGAGAAGCCTCTGCACTGCGACTAGAGAAAATCCTGCACGCCGAAACAAAGAACCAGGGCAGCCACAGTTGTAAAAATAGATAAATTTAAAAAAATTAATCATTCATTGTGTATAGGTGTAGAGATAGTCCACGGCTCAAGTGAGCCAGAAATATGACTTAATGTCTATTTCAAGATCCCATTCAACCATGGTGGTAGAAATACAGTTGCAGTCAACTTGGGGGTCCCCAAAGTTTCAGTAGTTCTGAAGGGCTAAAGGGCTATAGGGCTTCCTTGCTGGCTCAGCGATAAAGAATCTGCCTGCAATGCAGGAGCTGTGAGTATGATCATCGGGTTGGGAAGATCTCTTGGAGAATGAAATGGCAACCCACTCCAGTATTCTTGGCTGGAGAGTCCCATGGACAGAGGAGCCTGATGGGTTTCAGTCCATGGGGTCACAAAGAGTCTGACACAACTGAGCACATGCAAAGGCCTATAGTTGGAGAGAGGAGGGCGGGGAAAGGAAGTGCTGAGGGTGGTTATTTTGCCTTGAGTTTCATCTGTCCCTGAAGCTCTCTGCTAAGATACCCAGAGTCCTGCCTGGTTCTGTTTCCTTAGGCCCCTCGGTGTTGAACAATAGCCATCAGAGAGAGCCTTGGAAATGTGGTGTCCAGGGGCAATGAATACAGCCTGACCTTTTCAAACAGAGAAAACAAGGAGAGGCAAGGAAATCACTAGAGAGAGAAAACATTGGTAAATATTTTAAAAACAGTAGTTCAAACATATATTTACTCTTTGGGAATGTGTAGTGAAAGTTATGTGGGAGATATAATTTGCCAGTCCTTACTGGCTCTGTAAGTCTAGTGTGGGAGCTTAAATTTCTTTAAAAAAAAAAAGTCAAGAAGTCAAGGGAAACAAATTTAAAAATATTATCCCAAAGGTGGAAGCAGCCCAAGGGTCCACTGGGGAATAAATAAAATATTTACACATACAATAAGGTATTGTTTGGCCTTCTGAAGGAAGGAAATTCTATCACACGATACAATATGGATGGACCCTGAGGACATTATGATCAGTCAAATGTCACTCATAAAAACACTTACTGTACCATTTCACTTACAGTGTTTGAATTTGAGTGTAGTAAAATTCATAGAAACAGACAGCAGAGTGGTGGTTTCCAGGGGTTGGGGGAGAAGGGAGTGGGAAGTCGTTTAATGGGTATGGATTTGCAGTTCTGCAAGATAAAAAGCCTCTTGATGAAAGTGACAGTGGAGAGTGAAAAAGTTGGCATAAAGCTCAACATTCAGAAAATGAAGATCATGGCATCTGGTCCCATCACTTCATGGGAAATAGATGGGGAAACAGTGGAAACAGTGTCAAACTTGATTTTGGGGCTCCAAAATCACTGCAGATGGTGACTGCAGCCATGAAATTTAAAGACGCTTACTCCTTGGAAGGAAAGTTATGACCAACCTAGATAGCATATTGAAAAGTAGACATTACTTTGCCAACAAAGGTCCATCTAGTCAAGGCTATGGTTTTTCCTGTGGTCATGTATGGATGTGAGAGTTGGACTGTGAAGAAGGCTGAGCGCCGAAGAATTGAATGCCTTTGAACTATGGTGTTGAAGAAGACTCTTGAGAGTCCCATGGACTGCAAGGAGATCCAACCAGTCCATTCTGAAGGAGATCAGCCCTGGGATTTCTTTGGAAGGAATGATGCTAAAGCTGAAACTCCAGTACTTTGGCCACCTCATGCAAAGAGTTGACTCACTGGAAAAGACTCTGATGCTGGGAGGGATTGGGGGCAGGAGGAGAAGGGGCTGACAGAGGATGAGATGGCTGGATGGCATCACTGACTCGATGGACGTGAGTCTGAGTGAACTCCGGGAGTTGGTGATGGACAGGGAGGCCTGGCGTGCTGCGATTCGTGGGGTGGCAAAGAGTCGGACACGACTGAGCGACTGAACTGAACTGAACTGAATAGAAGAGTTATGAAGATGGATGTTGTTGATAGTTAAACCACATTGTGGATGTACATAATACCACTGAATTGTACACTTAGAAATGGTTAACTACACTCCTGCATACAGGCTGCTTCATTAAGACACACAAGGCAGTGGCTTAAACAAGTTTTACATTATATGTATTTTAATCACAATAAAAAAAAAAGCCCAAACACACCTGTAATTAGTTGTTAATATCTTTCCCTAGAGCTAGAGTGGTTTCTCCTCCGTCTTGTTTACCACTGTGTGTTCACCATCTAGAATGGTGCGTAGCATACTGGAGTCACTCCATAAATATTTGCCAAGTGAATAAATGGTCTTGGGAGTGGGATTTGGGGGCAGAGTATGCCTCAGGAAAGCAGTATTCCATATAATGAGCCACCTAGAAAAAACTGACAGGGGACTGAGAAATTTGCTACTGATACTATTCAGTTGCCATAGTGCCTGGTGTTTGTGAACATGTATCTTGATTAAAAATATTACATATTAAAAAGAAGAGACATTACTTTTACAGACAGAGATCTGTCGAGTCAAAGCTATGGTTTTTCCAGTAGTCATATATGGATGTGGGAATTGGACTGTAAAGAAAGCTGAGCGCCAAAGAATTGATGCTTTTGAACTGTGGTGTTGGAGAAGACTCTTGAGAGTCCCTTGTACTGCAAGGAGGTCCAACCAGTCCATCCTAAAGGAGATCAGTCCTGGGTGTTCATTGGAAAGACTAATGCCAAAGATGAAACTCCAATACTTTGATGACTTGATGCGAAGAACTGACTCATCAGGGAAAAGACCCTGATGCTGGGAAAGATTGAAGGCAGGAGGAGAAGGGGATGACAGAGGATGCGATGGTTGGATGGCGTCACTGACTCGATGGACATGAGTTTGAGCAAGCTGGTGTTGGTGATGGACAGGGAGGCCTGGTGTGCTGTGGTCCATGGGTTCTCAAAGAGTTGGGCACGACTGAGCGACTGAACTGACTGATTGATCTTGATTAAATATAGAAATAGGAAAAAACAAGTATGTTACATTCCTGTAGTCACATTCTTAATCATTTGGTCCCTTGCAGAATAGGGCTTCTTTCTCATGAAACTTTTAAATTGACTATGATTTTTCCCCCCAGTTTTGTACTACTTATTTTATTTTCACAGCTAAGTACAAATGACTGACATTTTAGCACGTCAGACCTAAAATGATCACCCGTGTGTGTACGCTCCATTGTGTCCGACTCTTTGTGACCCCATGGACTGTAGCCCACCAGGCTCCTCTGGTAAAATGTAGTCTGGACTGCAGGGAGATGGGGTGTTGCAAAGAGAGGAGAAGGACTTGCCCTCTGTGTTTGCTCCCTTTTCCCGTCAGTATCAGTATCAGTATCGGGCTTCCCTGGTGGCTCAGACGGTAAAGCATCTGCCTACAATGCGGAGGACCCAGGTTTGATATCTGGGTAGGAAAGATGCCCTGGAGAAGGAAATGGCAACCCACTCCAGTATTCTTGCCTGGAAAATCCCATGGACCGAGGAGCCTGGTAGGCTACATACAGTCCATGGGGTTGCAAAGAGTCGGACACGACTAAGTGACTTCACTTCACCCCATGACAAAACCCCTCCAAATCTCTGTATGTGATTCTGTGAGCATGGAGGAAAATGTGGGAGGATGGGTACTTGGTTGGTGATCTGTTTTGTGTGTGTCTTAGTGAAGGAATGGCTGGTGTTACAAGGGAGGGAGAAAAAGGGGAAAGGAAGGCGGAAACCAGGTAGAAAAGAAAAAAGAGCATTGTACCAAAATACTAATAATAGCACATGATACACATTGATGTAAAATTATATGCGCTATAGACTAAATTAAGTTTAAAAAATTGTGCGGGGACTTCCCTGGTGGTCCAGTGGTTAAGATTCCTGGCTTCCACCACAGGGGGCACGGACGGGCTGGATTCCTGGTCAGGGAGCTAAGATCCTGAGTGCCAAACAGCGTGGCCAAAAAAAATTATGCATGTCTTTCCCCAGGTCAAGTGCTGCTCTTTAGCTTTGAGCCATCATTTCTGAAATGTTCATATTAGTGACAGATGGAAAGACAACCTTAAGCTATCTCTAAGAGAAGTCAAGACTCTTGATCATGCCTGGCTTTCCCCTCTCCCAGCTGTGATGGGGGAAGGGCCTGCTGCCTGGCATGGGGAAAGTCAAATTACTTATTTATAATAATAGAAATTAAGGTGGTCCTGAGGACCTTACAAGAAGCTCCCAGAGGTAAAAACATGAAAATGGAGTGAGAGGAAGAAGTATGAAAAAAAAAAACAAACCAAACTCCTGGAGGGTACTATCTTTTATTTACTCTGAGATCTAACACAGATCCAGGGAGTATGACACTTTCATCGGTGTTCCTCTACATGATCTGTGATATACGATGTAAGGGGTATAGAGAAGAGGTGGATGGTGTGAGCAAACATCATGGGGTGGTGTTTCCAGGCTTGCAACCTGGGGTCACAGAACCTTGGGTTCAAATCTGCATTTGCTGGATAGAGGCTGCTTTCAAAAGAAACACAGCACAGTGGCTTAAGCAAGCACATAGCGTCAGTGTTTCTGAAGTAATGGTCCTGATCACTGGTGAGGGCTGATCTGGTGGTTCTGGGGGCAATGCTTGCCATTTTCATCCTGCTTCCATCCTTTTCATCCCTGCACCAGTAAAGACCGTTCATCATTATGTTTGCCTTCCAGTTTGCCAGAGGGAGGAAGAAGAATGGGGAAAGTGTGCTCCATTCCTTCTAAGGGCTACACTCAGGCCGAACACATCCCATTGGTCACACTCAGGTCGTATGGTCACACCTAGCGGCAAGGGAGCCTGGAAGATGTGGTCTCTGGCTGACATGCACACAGCCAAAACTTTCGAAAGACCACAGGGAGACAGACGTGAAGCCCAAACCCACACAGCTATGGACTTATAAAGCCTACGAAGGAATGGTAGAGTGGACTCTGAGGATAAGAAAGGAGTCCTGCTCTAGTCTCGGGCATCACGGAATTGACATTTTCCAGCAGAAATCTAAAGGACTTGATTAGATGGAACAAGGAAGAATGTTCTATGAGTAGAGAATTGCGTGTACTAAGGACAGGCACAAGGCATATCTGAGGAACTGAAAAAAGGCATAATTGAAGCAAATACATCAATCAGTTCTCTTCCCAAGGATCGGAGTGAAATATATTCTAACATGCATGCCTAATGGCCTAAAAGACACTGTTTATTTTCTGTGGTTTGGAAATGTCCCACTGTGGTTTGTCTGGCAGCCCAGAGAAATCTGATGCTGGTTTGGGAAGGTCTAATTATTTCTCACAGACGACCGAAGCTAATGAGTGAAGTCTTTGTGTGTGTTCCCTAGAAAAATTTGACAAAATTGTGTGCCTGGTTTGTGTTATTTAGGACTTTAAGTAACATTAGGACATGGTATAATAGGACATGTCTATAGTGTATTGAAATTCGGTGCTTTGAAAATCATTTGCCTTTTTTCATGAAGGGAACACATTGGCATTTGGGTAACGAATCCACCTTGCCACGTGGGAGGTGAGAGCAGCAATAATCTTTGACTCACAGAAACTCATTTCCATACACTGCTCAGGAAAATCGGTTTCATTTACTTTATAATTTCACCTCCAATGAAAGCCTTGTTAAGTGTGAGTCATAGTAAACGCAAGGTCCTAGAATTTCAGAGAGCCCAGTATAAAAAATTCATGGAATCTTTCTGCACTGTTTACTCCACTTCTTCTTATTGCAACCGGGTAATTGGTCTTTTTTTTTTTTTTTCCAGTTTTAATGTGCTTTCTATCCTTTGCTTTCCAAAGGACATAACCTTCCCCTTGCAAAGGTGTGTATCTGATTTGGAGGAGATGAAAATCTGTTATGGGAGGAAAGCTGAGAGAAAGACAGGATAGTTTCCAGTTTTGGGAATTCAAAACAAGGATTGGGATTTGCCTGGTGGTCCAGTGGTTAAGACTCCATGCTTTCAATGCAGGGGATGCAGGTGTGATGCCTGGTCAGGCAACTAAGATCCCACATGCCCTGAGGTGAGGCTAGACACACACACACACACACACACAAACACACAGGGAAAAATCCAGGATTTGTCAGCTAAAACTATTGTTTTAAATATGGATTTTGTATGTTAGCATGTTTAGCAAACCTAGGAAGCAGGCCTTGGTATAGTGTAGAAGAGTGTGAAAAGTGAGAGTGTTAGTCACTCACTCGTGTCTGACTCTCTGTGATCCCATGGACTGTAGCCTGCCAGGCTCCTCTGTCCATGGAATTCTCCAGGAAAGAGTACTGGAGTGGGTAGCCACTCCCTTCTTCAGAGGATCTTCCTGACCCAGGGGTTGAACCCAGGTCTCCTGCATTGCAGGCAGATTTACCATCAGAGCCACTAGGGAAGCCAGAAAATATAAAAAAGATATCCCTAGGGAGAATCACTGGATAAGACACAGTACATTTAATTTAAATTTCCTATTAAATTTGAATTTCGGATAAACAACGAATACTTATTTTAGTATAAAGTATGTGCCAAATATTGCATGGGACATACTTATACTAAAAGATTATTCACTGTTATTCTGAAATTCAGATTTGACTGGGGATCTTGTATTTTTATTTGCTAAAACTGACAAGTGTACCTCTAAGTTTAGGACAGCAAGGCAAGTACTGCTCTACAGTTCAGTTCAGTTCAGTTCAGTCGCCCAGTTGTGTCTGATTCTTTGCGACCCCATGAATCGCAGCACGCCAGGCCTCCCTGTCCATCACCAACTCCCGGAGTTCACTCAGACTCACGTCCATCGAGTCAGTGATGCCATCCAGCCATCTCATCCTCTGTCGTCCCCTTCTCCTCCTGCCCCCAATCCCTCCCAGCATCAAAGTCTTTTCCAATGAGTCAACTCTTCGCGTGAGGTGGCCAAAGTACTGGAGTTTCAGCTTCAGCATCATTCCCTTCAAAGAAATCCCAGGGCTGATCTCCTTCAGAATGGACTGGTTGGATCTCCTTGCAGTCCAAGGGACTCTCAAGAGTCTTCTCCAACACCATAGTTCAAAGGCATTCAATTCTTCGGCGCTCAGCCTTCTTCACAGTCCAACTCTCACATCCATACATGACCACAGGAAAAACCATAGCCTTGACTAGATGGACCTTTGTTGGCAAAGTAATGTCTCTACTTTTGAATATGCTATCTAGGTTGGTCATAACTTTCCTTCCAAGGAGTAAGCGTCTTTTAATTTCATGGCTGCAGTCACCATCTGCTGTGATTTTGGAGCCCCCAAAAATAAAGTCTGACACTGTTTCCACTGTTTCTCCATCTATTTCCTATGAAGTGATGGGACCGGATGCCATGATCTTCGTTTTCTGAATGTTGAGTTTTAAGCCAACTTTTTCACTCTCCACTTTCACTTTCATCAAGAGGCTTTTTCGTTCCTCTTCACTTTCTGCCATAAGGGTGGTGCTCTACAGAAACAGAAAAATAAGAGGTGAGGGAAATTCAGGGCATGCCATTCATACTGACCATCCAAACTTTGCAGCCCTTTTCTCTGAGCAGAGCATGTACTCCGTGTAGAATCAGAAAGCACGAGAGGCTTGATTTCACAGGCTTCCTTAAATATATATGAGGGCACTTGCCAGGGAGCTACATCTACCCTGACTCTGATTTGAAAGCTGGTATTCAGAAGTAGCAGGCGCTACGCAGAGTCCGTTCTGGTGTTGGGTGATAACAGTGACCTTGGCTGCTCCCAATGGCCAGTGTTGTCAGTGGAGGAAGCTGTGGTGTCCAGCGTCCATAGCAACAGCAGAGTCTCTAAGGCCTTATCCTGAGCACCATCCCTGGCTCCAGAGCCTTCGGTGCCTGGTGCAGAGTTCTGGTGCCCCCTGGGGCCCTGCAAGGTGCCAACATTCTTCTGATGAGTGCTTTCTGCTCCTTAACTATGTCAGAGTCAGTTCTGTCCCTTGCATGTAAAAAGCATGCATGCATAGTCCATGCAGGGTGAAATATAAGCCTTTTCAGAACTGAGAAATTGTGGAGAGAAGAATAAAGAGGAGCGAGAAGAGAATGGCCTGAGAGAGAACAGAGTGGGCAGAACTGTGTCTGGAGAGGAGACGGCACATAGTAAGTTGGGGCGGGTGGAGGCCTGGGAGGGTACTCTTGTGCCAGTCTTCACTTGGGGAGCTGTCCTGGGTGTTTGCAGCCAGTTCTGACAGCCGTATGGGGATTGTGAGGATGGGTGTCCATTTGGACTGCATCGTGCCTGCGCTCTTTAAGCATTCAAATATTTTCGTTTTATTTTTCCTTTCTAAAACTGTAGTTAAAAAAACACATAACATAAAAGCTGCCATGTTAACCATGATTAGGTTGAAAGTGAAAGTCGCCCAGACTTTTTGGGATCTGTACAGTCCATGGAATTCTCCAGGCCAGAATACTGGAGTGGGTAGCCTTTCCCTTCTCCAGGGGATCTTCCCAACCCAGGGATCAAACCCAGGTCTACCCACTTTGCAGGCGGATTCTTTACAAGCTGAGCCACAAGGGAAGCCCATTATTATTAGGTTGAGTTCAGCAGTATCCAGAGCCTTCACACTGTTGTAAAGCAGATCTCCAAAACTTAGTGGTCTTGGAAATCTGAAACTCTCCCCATGAGACAAAACTCCCTCCCACCCTCCAGCCCCTTTCTGTTTCTATGAATTTGACTCACACACTATTTGTCCTTTCGTGTCTGGCTTATTTCACTCAACATAAACTCCTCAAAGTTCATCCACATTTGTAGCCTGTGACGGGATCTCCTTCTTTTGAAGCCTAAATAATCTCCCCTTGCACGTGCAGACCACATTTTCTTCCCTCATTCACCCATCAGTGGACACTTGGGTTGCTTCCATCTCTTGGCCACTGCGTATGAACAGGACAGTGCAGACAGCTCTTCGAGGGCTCGTAAATATCTTGAAATTGCTCTTGAGTGCCAGCGTTTCATCTTGGTGAGGCAGAAGGAGTTGTGGAGGTTGAGCTGTCCAAAGCCTCCCTCGACTCCCGGGTGGCCCAGATATCATCTAGAGTGTAGCTGAGGAGCTTGATGGGTGGAAAAGAGGTGGTTTTGCAGCTAAGACGTGTGCAGGGAAGAGCACCCAAGCCTGGGTTGATGGAGAGTCACAGAACGACCTCAGAACAATGGGTCAGTGAGGGCTCATCATCCAGGGCTTGCTGCTGGGCTGGGTTCACCTGAGTTAGACTAGAGTCAGCATGGATTTCCAGACTCAGATACCAGCATGGCAGGCAGCACCCCAGGGAAAAGAGCTGCTGTGCCAGGTTCCTGAAGTCCCCTGCTCTTCCTGATCGTGACAAGTTTGCAAAAACCGTGGAACTCAACACTCTTTGAGGAAGAGAAGGAGAGAGCAAGAGGAGCTATCTGGGAACCACAGGTTACCTACATGGATGGTCAAATTGTTGCATTAGCTATAGAGTTACGTCTGTATCTGACAAAGGTGTGGATAAGGCAGAGAAGGAAGGCTGGATCAGTGGTAGTTGTTGTTCAGTCGCTAAGTCGTGTCTGACTCTTTGTGACCCCATGGACTGCAGCACGCCAGGCTCCTCTGTCCTCAACTATTACCCAGAATTTGCTCAGATTCATGTCCATTGAGTCAGTGATGCTATCTAACCATCTCATCCTCTGCCTTCCCCTTCTTCTGCCCTCAATCTTTCCCAGCATCAGGGTCTTTTCCAACGAGTTGGCTCTTCGCATCAGGTGGCCAAAGTATGGGAGCTTCAGCTTCAATATTAGTCCTTCCAATGAATATTCATGGTTGGTTTCCTTTAGGATTGACTGGTTTGATCTCCTTGCTGTCCCAAGGGGCTCTCAAGAGTCTTCACCAGCACCGCAATTCAAAAACATCAATTCTTGGGCACTCAGCTTTCCTTGTGGTCCAACTCTTAAACAGTTAACTTTTTGTTACCTTGCTCTATTTCCCTACCTCCCGACTCACATGGTGTGCTTCAGCCCCAGGGCACTGCTCATCACTCCCCCAAGCCACCCACGCATCATCCCTCAGGCTCTGGAATGCCCCATGTTGTTCTGAGCAAGCAGCTCGGCTGTTGCTGTCTGTGTCCTGGAGAAAAATCAATGGTTTCCAAGGTGCCTCAGCCTCAAACCCTGAGGGTTTCTGTTCATTCAGTTCCCTTGGTGTGGATCTCTCCCATCGCCACTTGAAAAAACACATTTGCCCCTCGAAAGCCAGACCAAATGCCACATCTGGGATATTTATTGAGACCTGTGTTCCCTCTCCAGGCAGAATCAATCACAGCAGTTTCTCCCTGCCTGATGGTTACATGTCTGTCTGCCTCACTGGGCCATGAGCAAGCTGACGGCAGAGAACACGCGATTCCATCGCTATACCCCAGCTCCTGACACGAAACTGAGCAGAGCACTCTGGGGCCTTCCTGGGAACAGACTCTCCCAACTCCCCCGGGCCATATCCCCCATCTCCTGTTTGTAGAAAAGCTTTAGTCTCCTAGGCTTTCACTGAGTTCCAAAGAGCAAATTTAACTAGAGAAGGGAGAAAATGCAGAAACAAAGGGAAAGAGACAAGCAAGACAAAACGGGAGTTTAGCCATAAAACAAAGTCAAGGACCTTCAGTTCCTCTTCCAGGGAAATAGATAATATTCTGAACCATACCCTTGAATTGTTGTGTAGATATTAAAACCCCCACCAGGTGGAAGAAGTTAACTGCATGTTGACCACAAGCAAGAAGGCCCCAGATCAGATCAGATCAGATCAGTCACTCAGTCGTGTCCGACTCTTTGCGACCCCATGAATCGCAGCACGCCAGGCCTCCCTGTCCATCACCAACTCCCAGAGTTCACTCAAATTCATGTCCATCGAGTCAGTGATGCCATCCAGCCATCTCATCCTTTGTCATCCCCTTCTCCTCCTGCCCCCAATCCCTCCCAGCATCAGAGTCTTTTCCAATCGGTCAACTCTTCGCATGAGGTAGCCAAAGTACTGGAGTTTCAGCTTTAGCATCATTCCTTCCAAAGAAATCCCAGGGCTGATCTCCTTCAGAATGGACTGGTTGGATCTCCTTGCAGTCCAAGGAACTCTCAAGAGTCTTCTTCAACACCACAGTTCAAAAACATCAATTCTTCAGCGCTCAGCCTTCACAGTCCAACTCTCACATCCATACATGACCACAGGAAAAACCATAGCCTTGACTAGACGAACCTTTGTTGGCAAAGTAATGTCTCTACTTTTGAATATGCTATCTAGGTTGGTCATAACTTTCCTTCCAAGGAGTAAGCATCTTTTAATTTCATGGCTGCAGTCACCATCTGCAGTGATTTTGGAGCCCAAAAAAATAAAGTCTGACACCGTTTCCACTGTTTCCCCATCTATTTCCCATGAAGTGATGGGACTGGATGCCATGATCTTTGTTTTCTGAATGTTGAGCTTTAAGCCAACTTTTTCACTTTCCACTTTCACCTTCATCAAGAGGCTTTTTAGTTCCTCTTCACTTTCTGCCGTAAGGGTGGTGTCATCTGCATATCTGAGGTTATTGATATTTCTCCCGGCAATCTTGATTCCAGCTTGTGCTTCTTCCAGTCCAGAGTTTCTCATGATGTACTCTGCATATAAGTTAAATAAGCTGGGTGACAATATACAGCCTTGACGTACTCCTTTTCTTATTTGGAACCAGTCTCTTGTTCCATGTCCAGTTCTAACTATTGCTTCCTGACCTGCATACAAATTTCTCAAGAGGCAGATCAGGTGGTCTGGTATTCCCATCTCTTTCAGAATTTTCCACAGTTTATTGTGATCCACACAGTCAAAGGCTTTGGCATAGTCAATAAAGCAGAAATAGATGTTTTTCTGGAACTCTCTTGCTTTTTCCATGATCCAGCAGATGTTGGCAATTTGATCTCTGGTTCCTCTGCCTTTTCTAAAACCAGCTTGAAAATCAGGAAGTTCACGGTTCACATATTGCTGAAGCCTGGCTTGGAGAATTTTAACCGACAAGAATCAGAAGACTGATGAAGTTAACACCGGACATACGACCTTTTCCCCTTTACCACCAGCCAGTCAGAAGAATGTCCAGAAGCTGACTGTGTACGGAACCCTCTCCCTCATCTGCTGTGGAGGAGAGTCAGGAAGCCCAAGGACAAAGGTAGAAGACTTTTTCTAGGAACTGGGTTGTGAAAAGGAAAGAGAAGAAGATGATCAGAGAGAGTATTAAAAAAAAAATTTCAGGGACTTCCCTGATGATCCAGTGGTTAAGACTCCATGCTCCCAACGCGGGGCAGTAGGGGAGCGGGGGGCACAGGTTTGATCGATCACTGGTCAAGAAACTAAGATTCCACACGCTATGCAGCCAGAAAAAAAAAACCCAAAACTTATTTTCTAAATAGTTATTTTTTGGCTGTGCCACATGGCAAGTGGGATCTTCCTCAACTAGGGATTGAACCCACGGCCCCTGCTGCATTGGGAGCGCAGAGTCTTAACCACTGGACCACCAGGAAGCAAAAAATTAAAAAAAAAAATTTTTTTAAATAAGAGAAAATAGACTTGGACCTGCTTGTGTGTTGAGAGGAAAATGCCAACTGAGAGGGTGGACTGAGGATCAAGAAAGAAGACGGGAAGATGAAGCTTGCCAGCTGTGTAAATCTTCCCAGCTGTGCAAAGTTATCACTGAAGACCCTGTAATAGGGGCTTCCCAGATGGTGCAGGTGGTTAAGAACCCGCCTGCCAATGCAGGAGAGACTTAAGAGATCTGGGTTTGATTCCTGCATTGGGAAGATGCCCTGGAGGAGGGCATGGCAACCCACTCCAGTATTCTTGCCTGGAGAATCCCACTGACAGAGGAGCCTTGTAGGCTACTGTCTGTAGGGTCGCAAAGAGTTGGACACGACTGAAGCGACTTAGCACATACACACAACCTGTAAGACGGGGTTTACTTCCCTTTTCTAGAGGCAAACTTGTGGTTTAGAAAGTTTCAGGCATTTGCTGGTGAGTGGCAGACACGAGGGGTGTGACTCCAGCGGTCCACCTTTTAACCCCCTGGTGTAAAAAATACGCTACAAAGCAGCTCACAAACCAAACCGTCATCAGGCCTTCGAAGCTGTGGTTGCAGGGGTGCTAATGGGGTTGTGACACACACAGGGAAAGAACAGAAGAGACGGATAAACAGAATGTTTATGAACTGTGCGAAGCGTGGCTATGACACTGACTAGTGACAGTTTCCTCCAACATGAAAATAGGCTAGTTCACAACTCACTTCCTGGAAACACAAAAGTCAAATTCTGTGGCTCAGATGGCAAAGAGTCTGCCTGCAATGCAAGGGACTAAAGCTTTTGATTCCAGGATCGGGACGACCCCCCGGGAAAAGCAAATGGCAACCCACTTGAGGATTCTTGCCTGGAGAATCCCATGGACAGAGGAGCCTTGTGAGCTACAGTCCTTGGGTCACAAAGAGTCGGACACGACTGAACGACTAACACTGGTGTGTCTGTGTGTGTTAGTCGCTCAGTCGTGTCCGACTCCGTGATTCCATGGACTGTAGCCCGCCAGGCTCCTTTGTCCATGGGATTCTCCAGGCAAGAATCCTGGAGTGGGTTGCCATTTCCTTCTCCAACAATGGTATCGGAGCTCTTTGGTAAATGCATCCTTTATTCAAGGACTTGGCTCAACGTTAAGGCAGATGTGACAGATCCTCTGGGATACATACATGGTGGGTCCAGCAGTGCCTGGCACACCAAGGTGATTAATGTTTGCTTGCTGATAAAGTGATGGCTCAGGAGGGTGAGGGAAAAATATTTGGGAGACCCATCAGAAATTGGCGTAGGGACTTCCCTGATGGGCCAGTGGTTAAGACTCCACACGTCCACTGAAGTGGGCACGAGTTTGAAAAAAGTAAGAAAACCTAACAGAGGAAAATCTCTCAAAAAGCCACATTTGAGGGAGAGTGACAGGGGCTCCCTGTTACTCTCCTTATACCTAATTGTCCCCTCCCTATACCCAGATTTCCACTTCTGTGAAGGAAATAGTATTTATTTCTTATTAGTGTTATTCTGGGGCCTAGCTGAAATATAATAGGTAGATGGTAAAGTTTGTAGGAGAGAGAGGGTTGGGTGGAAGGATGGATGGATGCACGGATGGATGGATACATTAATAGATGGAAAAAGAGTACCCAGAAATTACTTAAATGTCTGTAAAACACTCACCTAAACTGAAATCATCCAACCATATTAACTGTCCTTCTAACAGTCAAAGCCCTACCAGCTTCTAGACGGTAATGGCCCAGCTGGCTTAAATGGGTCTCCATGGTTACAGGCATGCTCTGGTTTCCATGGTTACGTTTCCCAGTCCCTCACAGGAGTTAGAGATATATACTTGAAATTTAAAAGGATTTTTTTTTTCTTTTCTTTTGTCAGCCTACACAGAAATCCAGGGTTCTACAGTCTGGGGTGAACATCTCAGTGACCTCTTAGGAAGAAAAGGGGGGAAATGGCGATAATATTTGTGACAGTTCTATTTTCCTCATTCGCACTGAGTGAGGAAGAGAGGATTCAACAGGGAAATATCATGGCAGTAGAATGAAATTGCTGTATCACGAGCCTGAGTGTTTTGCTTAATTAGTGGAGGAGGAAAATGGGAGAGGCAAGAACATCTGATACGGCTTCAGGGGGAGGAGGGGGATGTTTTCCAAAGGTGGAGGGGAGTCCTTCTGTGTCAGAGTCCGTTTAACGTGATCATCCCTCTTTGCTATAGCTGTGCTGTAATCACTTTGCATTAATTTCCCCCACAGTCCTCATTTCAAGCAACCCCTCCTGGCCCATTTTGGCTTCATCAGACATCTGTCAGAAGGCATCAGCCCGGGTCAAGATCCTTGGTTGGATCTGGCTTTTCTTGGCAGAAGGAACCCATGTGGAACTCTAGTGCCTCCTTGTGGTAGGTCTAACATTTCCATCTCTACTTCACTCCGGAAAAAGCTGTTTTTACTTGCTATCATTTAGGAAGCAAAAATATTCTTTTCCCATGTATTAATGTATCTATCCATCTATCCTTCCACCCAACCCTCTCTTTCTCACAAACTTTACTGTGTATCTATTATATTTAAGCTAGACCCTAGCAATAATACTAATAAGAAATATAGGCTATTTCCTTCACAGAATTCACAATCTGCGTATAGTTATTCAGTCGCTCAGTTGTGTCTGACTCTTTGCGACCCCATGGACTGCAGCAGCCAGGCTTCCCTGTCCTTCACTCCCTTTGGAATCTGCTCAAACTCATGTCCATTGCGTCAATGATGCCATCCAACTATCTCATCCTCTGTCACCCCCCTTTTCCTCCTGCCTTCAATCTTTTCCCAGCATAAGAGTCTTTTCAATGAGTCAGTTCTTCACCTCAGGGGCCAAAGTATTGAGCTTCAATCTCAGCATCAGTACTTCTAATGAACATCCAGGACTGGTCTCCTTTAGGATGGACTGGTTGGATCTCCTTGCAGTCTAAGGGACTCTCAAGAGGCTTCTCCAACACCACAGTTCAAAAGCATCAATTGTTCGGCACTCACCCTTCTTTATGGTCCAACTCTCACATCCCTCTGGAAAAACCATAGCCTTGACTATCTGGACCTTTGTCGGCAAAGTGATGGGTAGGGAGGGGACCAAATAATCGAACAGCTCCTAAGAGTACAAAGAACTATGGGAGAAAGACAGAGGGAGGGACCCGCTGGCTGGGGAAGCTGTGTCAGCTATGGGGCTAGAAGACATTGTAAAGCTGGATGTTCAAGGTTGCAAGATTTTAAAAAATGACAGTGTTTCATCCAAGAGGGGTTTCTGTCATCAAAATAAACCGGAGTATAAATCATAGTAACAGCTGTCTTTATCCGAGTTCATGTATTTGCTACCTCAAAGCAGCTCTGTTGACAGAGGCAGGTACAAAGACTCAGTGCTGTTGAAAAAGAGGTGAGAAGAAGCTGCCAATATCAGACCCAGCGCAACACAGCATCAGCACAGCATCAGTTATGGGGCATCCGGGGCAGAGGCGACAGGTGCCTCCTGGAGGGTCCAGGCTGTTCACTGGGCAGAAGGTGCTGTGTGTGCCCGTGTGCGTGTGTGTGCATGGGTGTGCGCGTGAGCATGTGCTTGTGCGTGCGCATGTGTGTGAGAAGAGTGGCACAAACGCAGGTGAGGAGGAAGGCACAGATACCCCTTGTCTTCCCCTCAACAATGAGCCCATCAGAAGAGATGGCGCCTTAATCTGAAGGCTGTGGAGTCATTGAAAGATTTAAGTAGGGCAGGGATAGAATCAAGCTTGCATATTATAGAGGTCATTTCTATGGCATTATATTCATAACCGAGCTCAAGAATGACTCTCAGGCTCTGGGTTGGGTGACTTCATTGATGGTGGTGCCGTCCACAGAGAGGGATAACGGTCTAGGAGAGGAGGTTGGAACACAGCAACCGCAGACGGGTTTCTCGTGTGTTCTCTCAAAGACTTCAAGTGGATAATGAAATTCTGTGTTGGTATGGGTTTGAGGCACCTGTGGAACTTCTAAGTGGAGACGGCTGGCAAGCAGGGGACAGAAAGTGGAAGTGTTAGTTGCTCAGTCGTGTCTGACTTTTTGTGACACCACAGACCGTAGCCCACCAGGCTCCTCTGTCCATGGGATTCTCCAGGCAAGAATACTGTAGTGGGTAGCCATTTCCTTCTCCAGGGATCTTCCCGACCCAAGGATCAAACCTGGGTCTCCTGCATTAGCGGTCAGCTTCTTTACCATCTGAGCCACTAGGGAAGCCTGGTGGGCCCCCTGCAAACCAGAACAAGAGTGCCCCTTCTGTTCCAGCTTCAGTTCATTGACCCAGGCGTGGGCGGCTGAGCTGGCCCAAGCCAAGCCTGTCTTCTGTTCCAGCTTCAGTTCATTGACCCAGGCGTGGGCGGCTGAGCTGACCCAAGCCAAGCCTGAGTTCTCCCAAGGAGTTTTTTTAACAAAACACTCAATACACAGCTGGAGCACTCACACACCCTGACCTGGGGACGGAGCAGGGTGTACCTAGCTTGCCCTGTCCCCATGGAGGGGGTGAAGAGCTGACTCACCCCTTCATTCCCAGCACAGACTCTCAGAAGGACAGATGCTGAGTTCCAAATATCAGGATCCAGATACCAGGGCTCACCCTGCCCCAAAGAAGCTCAAATGACTTGCTGCCAGGAAGGCAAGCCTTCTGCTCCTTTATCTTCCCTGAGACAAGAAGCCCTCTCTCTGGCCATGGCTGGCAGTCTGCTGGTGAACCCCAGGAGAAAGCAGTCATCTTTCCATGTGGAGCCACTGTGCTGACACCCCATTTTTGAGCACCCCTGTGGTCAGTGTCTGGGGTGCTGTTGATGCCCAGGGGACATCTGGGGACAAGCTCAGAGCCCTGTGGGAGGGTGGAGTTAAGGAGTTAATACTGGATGAGGGGTGATATCCTGCCCTCCTGAAGCCCAGCGCCCTGCAGCACGCTCCAACAGGCTGCTGGCTCAGGTCTTGGAGTCCTGGGAGGGGAAGGGGTTGACAAGCGCGAGGGCCATAGCACAGAGCATGGGTCACCAGCGTGGATGGAGCACGCAGTAATCAGGGCCCGGGGAGAGCCGAAAGAGGGCCAGGTTGAACTCCCCGGGAATTTTCATGCCCAGATGAAAAAAGAGCCAGTCTCCCTGGTGTGGTTGAAACTGTAAAAGTCAAGTTCAGCAGCTGCGCTCTCCAGCACGTGGAGAAGATTAACCTGCAGGGACTGAGACTGATGACACAGAAACTCAAAGGGGAGCAGACTGAGAACACAACCAGTCTTGGGACTTTACTGGTGGTCCAGGGGTTACGACTCCATGCGTCCAAAGCAGCGGGCGTGTGTTTGACCCCTGGTCAGGGAACTAAGATTCCATATTCCACACAGGGTGCTCCCCTGCTCCCAAAGAAGAACAAAACCAGTCCTAAGGGCTGGAGTTTCAGGTTCCAGTGACCCAGGAAGCCCAGAGCCTCCTTGTCTTTCCTGAGCTCTGTGTTTACCATCTTCCAGCCTACAAATGGCTCAGGGTTTCCCCAACAAAACTCTCGTAGTCCGACTTGGATTTCTGCCCTTTGCTAACAAGACTATTGACTAATACTATAAAGAGACTTAAACCAAGCGTAACCTGTAAGACAAATCTACAGAGTGGGGTCACAGAAGGGAAAGGGGTTCAAGAAGGGAGTCATCACTCCGAAACTGCAGAAAAGTTGAAAAAGACCATTAGATTTAGTTTCAAAAAGGTCACTGAAAATCTTAATGACAACAGTTTTAATGGACTAATTAGGGATGGCAAATTGAAGCAGGTTTATTAGAACATTATGAAAGTTTCATGAGAGTACAGGGCTCATCCACTAAGATATATGAGTTTCTATTTTTATTATAATTAAAAAATTATAAAATTGAAAAGTACAAAAAATATGTAGTGAAAAATAAATCTCTCATTTTAGTACCCTGGTTATTAAAGTTTCTTCTCTACAGGCCCAGAAGCAACACTATATGGGTTCCTTGATTACCCTTACAGAGGTATTCTAAGTAACATACACACACACACACACACACACACACACACACATATGGACATTGTTTTTCCTCCCTTCTTTCCTTTTTTTTTTTTTTTTGTAGTCTACCATTATGCTCTTTAGTATTTTCACTTAATACCTCTTGGAGATGGTTCCATGTCAGAATATACAGAACTGACTGAATCTTTTAAACAACAGCCTCATGCTCCATAGAATGAAGGTAACAATTTATTTATAAGCAGTCCTCCATGGACATTAATTTCTTGCTATTAGAAACAATGCTCAATTGAAAATGACTTGCCATTCTACACTTATGTGAGCATACTTGTAGAATTAAATTTCTAACAGTGGAATTAAGGTTCTGTTGTATGCAATTTTCACGAATATTGACAAATTACAAAAAGGCCACATTAAATTCCATTCTTCCCAAGGATGTATGACAGAATGAATTTCCCACCCCCCTTGCCAACACAGGGTATTTTAACTTTTGCTAATCAGTTGAAAAATGATTTCTCATTGTAGTTTTAATTTGCATTTCTTTTTTATGAGTAAGGTTGAATTTCTTTTCATGTATTTAAGAACTATTTTATTTCTTAGGCTTAGATCAAGCATAACCCATAGGTTATGGGTAGGTTTTGAACTCATGGGTTCATATCCTTTGCTAGCTGATAATTTTTTCTTGTTTGAACTTTTCTTATGGACTTTTGTCAGTTATTCAAATGCTAAAATAAGGCTTTTGTGATGTGAGTTGCAAAGATTCATTTGTCTTCTGACTGAGTCTTCTATGCAGAAATTTTCTTTAATATAGTCCAATTTATCAATGTTTTATTTTAGGGCTTCTGGATGTTATGTTATCCTTAAGCAATCTTTGCCCATTCTGAGAGTACCAAAATAAATCATCTCACATTTTCTTCTGGTGTGTTTAAGGTTTCGTTTTTTTACATATAAATATTTGATATTTCTGGGATTCGTTTTGATCTACAGTGTGAAAGGTCCAACTTATCTTTTCTCCCACATGTCTACCCAGGAATCTAGACATCTTTTATTGAGTAATCTATTCACCCACCCAGGTGATTTGAAAAGCTTTCTATGCATTTGTGTCTGTTTCAAAACTTTCTATGACAGGTGAGCTTGAATTCTATTTGAGACCTTGTCCTTGAAGGAAGAATTCTTTTGTTGTTGTTGTTGTTTTAACTTTTTGTCTGCAACCCACAGCATATGGGATCTTAGTCTCACCTCCCCCACCCCAACCAGGGATTGAACCCACTCCCCCAGCACTGGAAGGCAGAGTCTTAACCAGTAGACCTCCAGGAAATCCTCATTGCTGTTGTTTTGCTTTCAATTATGGGAGAGGCTTGAGCAAGTTTGTATGTGGAGGGAGAAGCAGGCGGTGCAGACGTTCAGTGGAATCACAAGTGGGCCGAGAGGGGATCAGGGCAATTCAGAGCAGCTCCAAAGAGCTGACGGTGTGCCCACTTCTGGCAGGGGAGTGCGTGCTGGGAATTTTCCCAGCACGACTGGAGGCAGCTTCCTTTCCAGCTCACAGAGCACCCCCTCCAGCTTGTCAGTCTCCTTATGGCCTCTCTTCCTTCCCACTCAGTCTGGAATGTGTTTTTCAAGATTTATTTTATTTATTTTTGGCTGCACGGGGTCTTCATTGCTGCACAAGGGCTTGCTCTAGTTGTGGTGAGGAGGTTGTGTTGCTTGGTCTCATTGCGGAGGTTTCTCTGGTTGTGGAGCACAGGCTCTAAGCGCGTGGGCTTCCGTAGTTGCGGCACACGGGCTTAGTTGCTTCTCAGCGTGTGCGATCTTCCAGGACCAGGGATCGAACCCACATCCCCTGCATTGACAGGCAGATTCTTAACCATTAGACCACCAGGGAAGCCCTGAAATGTGTATTCATTGCTTATGTTTCCTCCTGGGATTCCACTTCTCTTAACCTGATCCCAACCTGGATCAAGGCTACAACTCATCTTTTGCTGGTTTCTGAGTAGGGCTATCTCCCTTGCCCTCAGGGTTGATTCCAAATCTGCAAGCCCCTGACCCCTTCCTCTCAGCAAATGACCGGTCTCTTCTGGGTGGAGTGCAGCTTCTCTCTCCAGAGCTCGTGGTTGGAATTCGAAGGCTGGGAAACTAAAATTCTAGGTAAGAATCTGGGTAATGTGCATTTTTAAGAGATAAAACGTCCAGAGTGTTCATCACATTCTCAACAGAGCCCAAGGTTAAAAAAACAAACTTCAATTTCAGCAAATTGAGTATGCCAGGAATAATCTTCCTTATCCTTCTGAACTTTACCTAAAACCTATTGATACCCACCCTCGTTTCCTCCTCCCCACTTTCAGAGGGTGTGGATTTCTCTTCCTCTTCATCCCCGGCTAATCCCTGTTCATCATCCTTTTATTAATTTATTTGGCTGTGCTGGGTCCTAGCTGCAGCATGTGGGACCTAGTTCCCGGACCAGGGATCAAACCCGGGCCCCCAGCACCAGGCAAGTCCCCACCATCCTCCAGCTCCAGCCTTTCAGCGAGATCATTTCCCCTTAGTTCCGCATGTCTCCCCTCCACTGTCTTGCCTTTCAGACCGGGCCCTCTCGCTCCTGAACACACGCAGCAGCACCATCACTGCCTGAGCGCCCGTGTTGCCCTCTGTCTGCTTTGCTCTCAGCTCCGCCCTGTGGGTCCAGCTGGCCTCCTCTGTGATCTCCTGGTGTTCTCCGTGTATCTCTGTCTTGTATTTGGCGAGCTGTGTTATCACGGCTATTTCTGTCTCTCTCTCCTTTAGGCTGTGAAGTTGAGGACCACGTCTTAATCATTTTTGCATCCTAAGAACAGGGGCTCCAACATTGTGGGAGCTCAAAAAATATTTGTTAACAGGACTTCATCAATACAATTCTCCTTCTGTAGACTTCCTGCTTCTCTATTATGTCTTTCCTTGAGTTATAGAAACTAGAACAGGGAGCAGTACAACTATTTCCCTCGTATTTCTTTTATTTCTTATATGATCCAATACTCTACTAGCTTTGGGGGCTATAACTACGCACTGAGTTGGTCTGAATGAGTCCTGAACCCTTTTCTGCCTTATAACTGAGAACTCAAAGCTCATATTCTAATAACTATAATCTGTATTATTATCGCCTAAATTAACGTCATTACTGCCCACACTGAAGCTTAACTGCTTGTGAGGCAGTACAAACAAAACTATTTAGAAATAGTTACCCATGTAAGGAAAAATACTCCACCTTTTGTCTCTTTAGAGTGACACATTTACACATGATCTAACTGCCATGTATGGGAGGCCAGCAGCACTATGGCAACATATCCGATTGCTAATTTTAAACAGCAATTTATTAACGAACTACCTTCGTTTGACAACACTTATTTTTAAAAAAATCCATATTTAACTATTTCATATCAGGCCTTTTATTAACTGTGGCGCTTTTCATTTTTTCAAATTTTTACCTGCCCAGAATTCATTTTCTTTTCTAACAGTCCCTCCAGTTTCTCTTAGGGAGCCATCAATATCAGAGGCCAGCATCTTTAGTGCAACTGACAAATCTACTGACCACCAGGCCCTCAACCAATGAGGGCTGCTGAGAAGTTGCTAACACTAGGCTTCACCTTGGGCTTGAGGATGTGAAGGCAAATTTGTTTCTCCTTTTTTTTTTTTTTAATTTATTTAGCTGTGTCAGGTCTTAGCTGTGGCTCGTGGGATCTTTCATTGCCTCACATGACTCTTTAGTTGTGGCACATGGGGTTAGTTGATCCAACATACCCAGCAGGTTGGATCTTAGTTCCCCAACCAGGGATCAAACCCATGTCCCCTGCACTGCAAGGTGGATTCTTAACCACTGGACCACCAGCGAAGCCCCCTATCTTGTTATATTAGTTTCCTAGTTGCTGCTGCCAAAAAACTACCAGACTTGGCAACTTAGAATTCGTCTCCCCAAATTGCATAGGCCAGAAGTCTAAAATCAAGGAGTCAGAAGGCTCCAGGGGACAGTTTTTCTTGGCCTCTTCCAGCTTCTAGCAGCTTGTAGAGCTCCTTGGCTTGTGGCAACATAACTTCAGTCTCTGTCTCCATCTTCTCGTAACCTTCCTCTCAATGTGTCTTGCTGTCTTAAATCACTCTTTCTCTTCTAAGGACACTGGTCATTGGATGTAGGGACCATCTGATCTCATCTTGAGATCCTTCATGTAATTATATCCACAAAGACCCTTCTTCTAAATAAGGTCACACTCTGAGGTGACACTCCAGACACAGCTCTCCAGGTGCTCAAGAGAGAAATCTGAGCATCTCCTATTTCCCTTCCTGCTTTCCTCTAGTTTGGTGATTTGGAAGTCTGGGGCCCCAGCTTTGGCTAACCTCTTTCAAGGGCTGCCTCAGATATTGGATGCCTTCTATCAAGATACATGATAAATTGGCAACGTCAGGCAAGCTTTCTCACTTGGGTTGAGGGTGGCAATTCCTCACATTTTTTCATTGCCTTCTCATCTTTTTTCTTGCCTTGTTTGTAAATGGAAGGGCTAGATCAATCATTTGGAATTGTACTGGGGTTTATATGCAGCAGCAAAATGTGGTGAATAAACTGTGACAGCCATATATTTCTTATCTTCTTTGTGCTAAATGTACTTCTTGATGCCAGATTTCACGGATGCCAATAAAGAGGGGATAAGCAGTGCTGACTGACTGGGCAGAACCTACCCAGGCTAAGTCATCTCTGAAGCAGGTCAGTGTGTGCTTGCTCTTACTCTTTAGCCCCCACAAAAAACTCATAACCACTGGAACTGAAAAAAACAGACACCTAATGAAGAGGGATTCACGATGGTGAACACAGGTGAATAGATGGGTAGATGAGTGATATCCCATTTTGGTAAACAGAAAATTGATCTTCTTATTAATGAATCAGTGAGAATAAAAAATAAGATGGCTATTGCAAGCATCAGTTTTTTAAAAAAACTGGAGTATAATTGCTATACAAGGTTGTGTTGGTTGCCACTGTACAAGGAAATGAATCAATATGGATACTGTGCTCTGTGGCATGGGTTATCTCGTCGCCAGTTATAGCACTTTCACTTTCTTTTAGGGAACTACCCTCACACGTTCTCAGAAGTTCTCAGCCTCTGTGGTTTAGATCAGGTTTAACTCACCCTTTGGTTTCATAGGTGGAAATGTGAACCAGCCTGGGCTACTGGGTGACTGACCTCCTGACAATATATGATTGATTCAGGGGTAAACAAGTGACCAAAATTGATCCCTAGAGCCAATTAGCATCAGTCCTTGGGAATTATTGGCTGGAACTAGTAGGAAAGAGGATTTTTTTTTATTCGTTGCTAAGCTGGCAGGTGATGGACAGGGAAGCCTGGTGTGCGCGGTCCATGGGATCGCAAAGAGCTGGACATGACTGAGCGACGGAACTGAACTGAGGTTGCCAGTTTAGAGGGGGTGCTATCTGTGTCAACACCTCAGCCCACCTAAAGATGAAGTCCACGCAAGGGAAGCAGGCTGAGGGACAGGGACAGAATCCTGCTGACGTGACCTGGGTGTCCACATCCAGTCGTACCTCAAGCCCAGCTACCTTCTGAACTTTTCATTACATGACTGAATAAATTGTTTATTTATTTTTTGCCTAAGCCAGTTTGAATTAAAGTTTCTCTCACTTGCTGCCAAGACTCCTGATAAATGTAGGAATTTTCTGAGGTCCTAAGGAATGACTAGGGCTATTACCCAGGAATAATGATAACCATCATTTATCGTTGGATTTTGTGCTAATTGTTTAGATCTGTCTTCTCATGTAATTCTCATAACACTCTGTGAGGTGTGCGTGTGTGTGCTAAGTCGCTTCAGTCGTGTCCAACTCTGCAACCCTATAGACTGTAGCCCACCAGGCTCCTCTGTCCTTGGGGATTCTCCAGGCAAGAATACTGGGGTGGATTGCCATGCCCTCCTCCAGGAGATCTTCCCGACCTAGGGATTGAACCCATGTCTCTTATGTATCCTGCATTGGCAGAGGGTTCTTTACACTAGCGACACCTGTGAGGTTATCAGTGCAGTTGAGTTCAGTCGCTCAGTTGCGTCCGACTCTCTGCGACTCCATGGACTGCAGCACGCGAGGCTTCCCTGCCCATCACCAACTCCTGGAGCTTGCTCAAACCCATGTCCATTGAATCGGTGATGCCATCCAACCATCTCATCCTCTGTTGTCCCCTTCTCCTCCTGCCTTCAATCTTTCCCAGCATCAGGGTCTTTTCCAATGAGTCAGTTCTTCACATCAGGTGGCTGAAGTATTGGAGTTATCAGTGTCCCCTATTTTAAGACAAATTACAGCTGAGATAGTTTAAGAAACTTTCTCAAGTTTACAGTTAAACTTTCTCAAGTTACAAGGCCAGGATTTGATTTCAAGTTGTTTCCAAAATTTATGCTCTTAACTAGCAGAGCATAATGCCCTTGTGTTACTCAGAGCTCTTAGTTGCAAACAAAATAATATATCTGGCCAGTTTATGTAGGTCCAGACGCTATATAACCAGGGATATGTCCAATCTCACTGCGACGCTCCAGTGTCTCCACCGCTTCATACCACATCACAGGCCTCCAACATGTCAGGCTATCTAGCCCCCACCAGCATAAGATCATTCTGGGAACACGTGCTTCTTTACTTTTGACTTTTCTCTTCTTGGAGTCCGGATCCTACGTGGGTGCCCCTAATTGGCAGAGCCCAAGACACACACACACTTGTGCTCCAGCAGCAGGGGAGGCTGGGAAATGAGTCCTGCCTTCTACCTCTCTCCTCCTCATCATCACTATTCATTTATTTGGCTTAGTTGCTCCACAGCCTGTGGGGTCCTAGTTCCCTGACCAGGGATCAAACTTGCATTCCCCACATGGCAAGATGGATTCTTAACCACTGGACCACCAGGGAAGTCCTGTTGTCTATCCTTTGAATCAAGAGGCTCAGTGGCCACAGCATGACAGCAAGCTGACGTTTTTGATTCTAGAAATCTTAATGTGCCATCTTTGGACCAAATCAGTCTTTGAAGTGCGTTAGAACTGCTTGGGAAGCTTGTCAAAAACAGATGCCTGAGCTCCAACCAAAATCTCCGACAATGATGCTAGGGCGTCTATATTTTTAATGAGCTCTCAGGGGATTCTGATGAACGCTGAAGCTTCAAACACATGGACCCAGAGGTTTTTGTTGTCTAAATTGGTCCACATCATGCTTGTTCAACTACCACCCCTCATTCCCCTAAACGCAGGTATTACTCAGTTCTGATAAATGCTGAACTGAAGATGCAGTCCTTCTGGGTATTGATATGCACTAATTAACAAGAATATAAATGTGATTTTTTTTTTAAAAAAAAAGCTCTTTATGATTAGCTGGTAAAAGGAAATTCTCTGAACCCATCTTTTCACATTATTATCTTAGAAGCACCACCGTATAACGAGTGGGTCAACTAACACAAGCTGATGGGGTTGACAAAACGTTTGTCAACATTTGTCTTTATTGACAAACACGTTTGACTGGCAAACATTTTTAACTCTAAGAGTCTCATTTTCCAACTATGACAATTTTTATTACCAGTGTATAAGGCTGTTGGAAAGAAAAAAAGATTAATTTAAAAGACCATAAAATATCTAGTTAACATGAAGACTGAAAAATGGCCACAATTTCTAGATTGATTTTTTGGGCCAGTTTCATAGAACCTGCTGTCAGAAGTAGCAAGCTTAGGTTAATGAATTGCTTTCTTAGAGCGTGTTGTGTGTGGCTGAGGTATTAGAGTATTATGTACTCTCAGGGGAGCAAGACACGTTGCTTTCAGCCATTACTCAAAAAGATAAAAATCATCTTAAGTTATATACATTGGCAGCTCCATTTCTGCTTTTGTGTCCAGTGATAAAAGGAACAAGCTAATTTTTATCTCAGAGGGCTGATTATATAAAAGGAAAATTTTAGTACTGAATACCTGATCATATGACCTGATCAGCCAACATCAACCCATCCTGAGGAAACGGAATGGAAGTTCTATAAAAGGTCGCACAGTGGAAAGGAGGTGATTAGAGAGACTTGAAAATGAGCTTCAGAATGCTTTCCAATATTCTAGCATAGGTTCTTGACATTTTTCAGGCTTAAAGTAATCACGTACCTTTGCTGGTTGCCATTCTTTTATCTATAGCTCTCTTTTATTAGCAAAGCAGAAACTGATAGCTAAATGTAACCTGGCTAGCTTAGTTAAAATAATACTTAAGTTGCCAAAGCAGTTACCTAAGACCTCAAAGTACTTCAATAACATTCACTAATTCCCCTGAGGAAAATAGTCACAAGGCACCCACTCTGAATTTCATCCTTAGCATCCTGCTGAGCCCACTTACCCTCTCAACGTTCTGTACTGCCAGGGTGTTCAGTGATCTCCTGGGCCCCCTAGGCAGCCAAGGACAGAGTTCTTATAACCTAACTATTGCTCCCAGGGACTTTCTCATTTTCAAAGGTGCCCAAGATTACACAAAATCTAATGAAACTGAATTCCCATTGATAGTATAATCTTAAACCCTGCAGCAGCTGGCTGGTAAAGATATTTGAAGAATGAAAATGTTTAAGCATCAATTTACTCAGTCGAAATGATATTCCACTCTTCATAATGCAAGTATTATCAGTACTGGTGATTATAGCCATGTAACATAAAATGACTGTGTTTTAAAGAATATTTAATATAGGAAAGTGACTGTATCAGGGAGAGGGGAAGGTTTACAGGGACATACATAATAAGTGCAGTGATTCTCAAACTTGACAAAGAATCATTAGAGATAATTGTTAAAAACAGAGACTTCTGACTTTAACCTCAGGTTCCCCTTCAGTAGAGGTGGCTTTGGGAATATGCATTTAAACAAGCTCCCTAGGTGACTCTGATGGAGGTGGTTCAAGGATTACAAATTAAGGCACAGATCTAACTGTATTCTCCAGTGCTTAAATGAAAACATTCTGTCATGTCCTGGAATTCTAAAGATTAATTGCTATCAACTGATATCTGTTGAATTAATCTAGTGCTATTTAGCTCTTAAAAAGGATGCATATAATCCTCAATAATTAGGCCTAAGAGGAGGAAAGGAACAATAATTTATAACAAATTCTGAGAAAACAAAAACAAAAATCCCAGACAGCTCTATTTAAATAATGGCAATTTTGGTAATATAGACAGGAGTTCAATGGACTAATATTCTGATAACTGATGACCATTATTAGCGAAGTTTCATACAGGTTTTCTTAGACCATACAGAGCAAGGTCTTAAACTCACCATACAGCGCAAGGGTCTAAGGCATGAACACAGACATGTTTATAGAGAATTCTCGAAGGCCAGTACGGTAGACCTTTGGTGTCAGGATCCATCAGGCCAATTCCTATGTGATGTTTATGACATGACCAAGAGCCACTCTCTTCTGTAAGGCTCCATTTAGCTTCTAAAACCGGGGTAAGTGCAGTTCCCTGGACTTCCTAGTATCTACTGATTCAGGGACCAATCCTGATTATATTTCTCACTGTACACCACCATGCTGGTGCGATTCTTCAAACACCACGTAACTAATGCTTCAGGGTTTTGGAATGTGTGGTCAGGCTGTAAGCAGCTTTAGACAGGAAAGAACTCTCTGCAGGAGGCCTCTTTTGTCTTGTCACTAACCTTAAACCAGGCACCCCTATGCTCTGCTCATCTCTGCCCCTAGCACATCTTTCAAATCTTTTGATCACACAGTACTCTGCCTAACCTGTTCTTCCCATAGGTCAAAGTAGTAGAAATGAAAACTAAGCAATTAACAAGATGACCTGATCTCTTCCCTAGCTTCCCCTTCAGTAATCTCAAGAACCAACTGGGTGAACAAGATAACATCGACAAGCCTGCACACAGTCTGTACGCAGTGGGGGATGGCAACAACCCTGACTCCCAGTCTAAATCATCAACTGAGGTTACTTCCCTTTTTCCTTTTAAAAACTTTCATGACTGAGTAGAATATTCAGAGGTGGTTTTAGAGGGGCACTGATTCCACTGTCTGCTCAGATCACCAGCATTCTGAGTCAAAGCAACTTTCCTGAGTATTTATTTTTGACTGATGAGCAGCCAGACTTGATTTAGTAACAGGTCATTTTTTGAACTGCTAGCTTGAAACGACCCTGATGCTGGGAAAGATTGAAGGCAGGAAGAGAAGGGAACGACAGAGGGTAAGATGGTTGGACGGCATCATCGACTCGATGGACAGGAGTTTGGGTAAACTCCAGGAGTTGGTGATGGACAGGGAGGCCTGGTGTGCTGTGGTCCATGGGGTCACAGAGAGTCGGACACAACTGAGCAACTGAACTGAACTGAGCTTGTCATTTTTTTAGGTTTCAGCTTAAATAACATCTCTTCAGACTTCCCTTCTCTTTACTCAGGTAGGATTTTCATCCTCAGTTACCTGTTGGGAGTGTCCCACAGCCTGTCTTTATAACACTTACTACAGTATGTGACTCCCCCACCCAGTTTTATTGAGTAGTTGACATATGTCACCGTATGCGTTTATGGTGGACAGCACGATGCTTTGATTTACGTATTGTGAAATGACACAATATGATCAGCTAACACCCATCTTCTCATATAGGCACAATAACATGAAAACAAGGATTCTCCTTGTGAAGATAACATCTAGGATTTACTCTCTTTACTTTCCTATCTACCACACAGCAGTTGTTAGCAATCGGCACCTGTCATCTACCTCTACAAAGATTAGATCAGGTGCTGCTGCAGCTGCTGACCTTCAACACCCCCTGGAAGCTCAGGGTGAAGAGCAGAAATGAGGCCCTCTGTGCTCTGGGAAAAACTGCCAGAACAGGTCTTCAGATAGTTATTTTTAGGAGCTGGTTTTATGAACCCAATTCTTTTATCTCCTCATATCTAGAAAAGCACAAAAATACTTCATGGTTTTTTCCTTCATCCTCCACTGCTGCTCATGACTGGAAGTAACCTTCATTAGACTTGCAGAAACCTGCTGCAAAAATATGTGCTTTAGTTGCATGTACTCCCCCATCATCAAAATCACCTACGTACTGACCTTCCCCTCTACCTTATTGGAGCAGTTTCTCAGAGCTATCTGAAATACTGTCTCCCGGGCTATAGTCCTCATTTTGCCCCAAATAAAACTTAACTCAAAACTCTCATGTTATGCTTTTTTTTTTAAGTCGATATCATGTGCACTTATTTTTTAAATGACATCTTCTGCTCTCCCACTTATCACGAGGCAGGGAATCTGGGTTACGTACCTGTGAACACTCTGTAGTGACTAGCACAGAACCTCCTTTCATGGACAAGGGCTACGAATGTCTGGTTCACCACTGTGTTCTTAGCACCTAGAATACACCCGGGTATTTAACAAATGTTTACTGAATGAACAAGTGCAGTATTTCCTCAAGAAATATTTACTATAGGAAAATGATCTGAAAATTCAAAGGCTCTCTTTCCTTGATACTCTATGTCCAGATTCCTATCATTTAATGCTTAGCTTTTGTATTGCCAAGTATCTCCTTTGGTCACTTCCCCAGTTAAGGAAGAGAGAAATCCTGAGTCCTGTCTCCCTAGTCATTTAGTTTCTGACACTGTGTAATACAAAATTAGAACTTAAAAACAAAAAACTCATTTCTCCCTGGGACTATAAAAGAATATATGCTTTCTGGAACAATCTGAAAACTAGAAAAGCCAAACAAAACAAAGCAAAAAACTCCCTCAAAACAAAAAGCAAAACCCAAAGAATCTCATAATCAACCAACCCAGGAAAAACCCACCACTGTCATATAATCTTTCAATATGTAGAACAATGAAATTTTGGTTATAAAGCTAGTGTCAGCCCTTCTTGTGCCATGGTGCTCTTAAGAGCATTTCCAAATTGTCTTTCTTATGTTTTTAAATAAATAGTTAATTTTTTATTTAAGGCTAAGCTATGTGGCATGAGGAATATTATTTCCCCAATCAGGGCTCAAACCAATGCCCCTTGCATTGGGAGTATGAGTCTTAACCACTGAACCACCAGGGAAGTCCCAAATACTTAATATTTGCAGTTATATTGGGATAATGAAAATCTGGCAAGTGAGTTGGGTTGAAAGACTTTACCCCCACAATGATCTGACTGGTTAGAATAAATCTTTACAGGACATTCTCTTTAAAAACATTGCCTGCTTCAGATAAGCTAATTAACATTAAAATAAAGCAAAAATAAAAGGCCACAACTTCAGATATAGATGCATCTTTATTTATACATAAAAAATAACACCTCAGAAATTCTTCTTTTCTAAAAACAGTCTTTTAATCATAAAATCAAAATGAAAAGATTGAAAGACAGTGTATAGCTTTTTAATTTTGCACACACTATAGTCACGGTAAATATTTAAGCTGCAAAAAAATATACCTCTCCAAGAACAGGAAATGCATGACCTTCTGAAGCTGTAGACCAAACTTACATGATGGTTTCAGAAGTCAAACAACAACAACAAAAAATTAACATTCTCAAGTAGAAGACTTGGCGTTGCTGTTTTATGGGTGACTCTCTCTAGCGACTTTCCCCATGTTGATTCTTCCTTTTAGGTATACAACTCAAGAGAGAATTTTCCTTTCCCTAATAATACCTATCACTGCCACGGAAAACAGGGAAGTGAAGTGATATGGGCTCCTGTAAATAGTCTAAAAACTATCTCCCATGATCATATGTTTCTAAGCAATAATGTTAACATTATCCACCCTATATAAGAGACAGAAGGTACCAAGATGTTTCAGGATCAATTAATTTATATATAATGACTGATTATCTCTTCTGGAGCATGGAGCATGTAGGCCTTGGTACCATGTAAAGATCAACCTTATTTCTAAAAAATATCATTACTTCAAAGAACCATAAAACGTTCAAGTGACAAATGTCAAGAAGCTGCTACACCCAAACAAGATAAAAACTTCTTAGTAAAACTGTAGCTTTTCTTTTTCTTTGGGCATAGAGATAATAATTTATGATATTTTTCCCGATACAAAAAAAAAATGTTATCTGATGAGACAGCTTTATTATGGGTGTAGCTACCACCTCTCACCTTTTGTTTCTTCTGCCAATTCCCCCACTTGCTAGAGCCATTGATTTACTGGTAATGTTGGTATTATTTGAAGCATCAAAATCTGAGATGACAATTTAGAGAGTGGAACAAAAATCGTATAATTTCAGGGACAATGAACTTAAAACATCACCTTCACCAAACAGTAAAAAATGTTAAAAGTGTCTGCTTCACTCTTTGAACTTGAGTTGTTCTTTTTTCTTATTTTTAGGTTTCAAAAGAGGTCACAGTTCTACAAAATTGGGCCAAGAAGTAAAGAAAATTAAAAGTTCTTAGAAAATGTCAACAATCCCAATTTTCTGCCAGGTGGAGCACAGACTTGATTTTTCAGGCCTTGGGCAGCTTTGAAGAGGGGAGGAGATGAAATGAAGACCACTTTTCCATCCTGTGCAAACAGCTGTTTTGTTCTTTTATTGTCAGTGTTGTTATATTGGGTTTAGTGTCTCCACAGGGCAAAAAAACTCTGGTTTGGCCTCACACTTTGTAAAACTGTCCTCAGGGCGGTGTGAAATAGCATTAGACCTGTGGAGAAATCTGTATGCAGGTCAGGAAGCAACAGAACTGGACATGGAACAACAGACTGGTTCCAAATAGGAAAAGGAGTACGTCAAAGCTGTATATTATCACCCTGCTTGTTTAACTTATATGCAGAGTACATCATGAGAAACGCTGGACTGGAAGAAACACAAGCTGGAATCAAGATTGCCGGGAGAAATATCAATAACCTCAGATACGCAGATGACACCACCCTTATGGCAGAAAGTGAAGAGGAACTCAAAAGCCTCTTGATGAAAGTGAAAGAGGAGAGTCAAAAAGTTGGCTTGAAGCTCAACATTCAGAAAACCAAGATCATGGCATCCGGTCCCATCACTTCATGGGAAATAGATGGGGAAATAGTGGAAAGAGTGTCAGACTTTACTTTTTTGGGCTCCAAAATCACAGCAGATGGTGACTGCAGCCATGAAATTAAAAGACGCTTACTCCTTGGAAGGAAAGTTATGTCCAACCTAGATAGCATATTCAAAAGCAGAGACATTACTTTGCCAACAAAGGTCCGGC
The DNA here is from genome assembly GCF_003369695.1 of Bos indicus x Bos taurus. Classification (NCBI taxonomy): domain Eukaryota; kingdom Metazoa; phylum Chordata; class Mammalia; order Artiodactyla; family Bovidae; genus Bos; species Bos indicus x Bos taurus. The sequence goes on along the minus strand of NC_040087.1, from coordinate 15,000,123 downwards.
TAGTCAAGGCTATGGTTTTTCCTGTGGTCATGTACGGATGTGAGAGTTGGACTGTGAAGAAGGCTGAGCGCCGAAGAATTGATGCTTTTGAACTGTGGTGTTGGAGAAGACTCTTGAGAGTCCCCTGAACTGCAAGGAGATCCAACTGGTCCATTCTGAAGGAGATCAGCCCTGGGATTTCTTTGGAAGGAATGATGCTGAAGCTGAAACTCTAGTACTTTGGCCACCTCACGCGAAGAGTTGACTCATTGGAAAAGACTCTGATGCTGGGAGGGATTGGGGGCAGGAGGAGAAGGGGATGATAGAGGATGAGATGGCTGGATGGCATCACTGACTCGATGGACGTGAGTCTGAGTGAACTCCGGGAGTTGGTGATGGACAGAGAGGCCTGGCATGCTGCGACTCATGGGGTCGCGAAGAGTCGGACATGACTGAGCGACTGAACTGAACTGAACCAGTGATGTGGTCACTCATGGAAAGTATCAGTATTTTCTCCCTGTTGGTGAGGTTACAGACATTCCAAGCATTATGGGAGAAACAATAAATACATACTATAGGAATATCTCTCTATTTTACAGTGAGGAAAGCAAAGCAAAAATAAGTATTCAAAGACCACATTTTTATCTTAAAAATGCCAAAAGCTTCTCAAAAAATATATATATTAGGAATTTACATGAGGATGAGGAACTAGAAAACATCTCATCAGAAGAAAAAACATTATAACAAAATCAGTGAAAGTAATAGATACTCTTCTACAAAGTTTTGTGTTCAGAAAATATCACCCACTAAAAATGACATCTTCAATCAAAAGGCAGCTCTGTTCAATTCTGCTTAGACTAGGAACCTTTCCAATTTGCTCAGGAGAAAAAAATTCATCTTTTAAACAGGAACATTCTTGAGTGGGTTACTCTTATGGAAGGTATCATTGTATTTGTATAGTCTAAGAAGTCTAAGAAGAAGAATCTGGCCCATAATCTGACTGAACACTCAGTTTTATACTCAATTTTCATGAAGCCTAAATGAACTAGGACTCAGAATCTTTCCCCATTAAAACCATGTGCATCAAAACTAGAACACAGAACTAGCAGAACAATTGGGATTAATCTGTAAGAAAGTGTAACTTCCAGAATTTGAATTTAGGCCTAACTGTTGAGAATTTTCTGTTTAACATCTTCAGAGGCAATGCTTGAAGCATCACAGACTTACCATCCTCCATCACGGTGGCTTTGATTACTTTCCATTTTTATATCTGGGGAATATGAGTTTGATTTTTTTAAAAAAAGTTATTCATGGTTGATTGCAGAGATCTGTCCACAATGAATTAGCTAAAACATGTTACATATAAAAATGGGCCAAGTCAGATCATCCCAAAGCAGTTTAAAGACTTACAAAGCTTTGGTGAAGAACACAGAGCCCAGGTCTCAGACTTCACACCATTAAAAGTTAATGGTGTGACCTCTGAAGGCATCCTCTAGGATTACTTACTAAGGTTCGAAAAATCAAAATGGTTTTTCCTTAGCACACGAAATAATGCACAGGTCCCACTTCGTGACACCAACCAACCAAAAAACCCAAACCACAAAGAAAAAGCTCTGATAGCCCAAACAAGCAAACTGCTAACAAAATAGAAAAAACCTTCACACCCTCTGTTTTCAAGTAAATGTTGTCTGTTCACTGACTGCAGGTTAGAGGGAAACCAAAATAGCTTCAAATTCATGGATTTACTGGGAGGATCCCACTCAGTCTCTCAGGGCAGGCTGGTGACATCTGATGGTGGGTTCGGGCTGTGGGAGAGACGCCCTGGATCGGCCTGAGCAGATCTTATGGAGCACTTGTGAAGGTGGGTGGAAGGATCCTAAAAATGATTATTTGAAGAAAAGCCCACACGTCCTCAGAAGCCAAAGACACATAAATAAAATTCTCCTCTAAAAGACACACCAATTTTATGTTTTCACGTGACTTTAAAGGATGCACAGAACAAGGTAAATCTTTTTGGTTTTTTTAGACTAAAGTCATCCTCTAATCTTAAGAAACTCAAAAGAAAGGAATAAAGTTGGACAGACAGAAAAAAAGAGTATTCTTCAACTCTTCTTCATTGCACAGGGAAATCCCCCTGAAGTAAGAATAAGAAAATTCAGTAAGTCGGAAAATAATTCTCATCTGAACAGTATTTTCCCTTAAAGCCACACTTTAATACTGATGTAGGTTTCATCCAATTAAAAATCACAAAGATTTTACGAAGCAACCTTAGCTTTTATGCAATCACAATTATGAACCCTTGTCAGTTTGGGCTATGTACGAGTGATGTAATGGCTTTGAACCTTAACTTGCACAGAATTTCTCAAAAGCAATGAACATCTTCTGTGATCTTATTTAATAACATAAGAAAATTGCTAAGAAACCTCATTCTTTAATAAAGCATGCATATTTACTCAAGCTTCAAATCACACTTTTCTTTGCTGCTTCTGACAAATGAAAAGCTTTTATTTTAGCATTCTGAATAGTAATGCCCCGTTAGGTTATTATCAGGACAAGTCTACTTTCCCAGGATAACATATTTTTTATTCCACAAGGCTGAATTTTCAAAATTCACACTTATTTAGAAAAAAAAAAATCTGCAGGTTTATAATCTACTTTATTATAAAAGGAAATCAATTTTTACAGTTATAGGTAACTATTGAGAAAAAAAGTTCAAAATTTATCAATATGAAAATATGCCTTACTGACAGATACTTACTTATAAAAACATATTGCCTTTGCCATGTGAAAACCTGCTGTTTAGTTCTCTAGATTTCTTTATCAAGGCTTTTTTCTGAGCTTCATCAAACCGATGAACTTTGAGATCTGTATCACGGTCAAATGGTATTCTCTCTTGGGGCTTATTTTTATCTTCAGCAGCCTTATTCTTTAATTTTTTATGATGAATGTCCATAAGAGATTCTGACCTTTTTGATTCCTGGGGAGAGCAAGACAGCAGAAATAAAAATCTTAGTTGGGATACGTCACTGGCAGAATATAATAATCAGGAAACAAAGGAATGAAGTGGTAATGGTGAACATTAAGGGAGGCTATTTACAAACCCCAACTGTTTTTCTTCTTTTTTAAAAAAAATTTTATTACTTTTATTTATTTGGCTGTGCTGGGTATTAGTTGCGGCATGTGGGATCTGGTTTCCTGATCAGGGACTGAAGCCAGGCCCCCTGCATTGGGAGCATAGAGTCTTAGCCCTGGGAACACCAGGGAAGTCCCCTTCTTTTTTTTAATACTTAAAAAAATTTTATTTATTTTGGCTGTGCCGGGTCTTCTTCACTGCACGAGGACTTTCTCTAGTTCTGGCGAGCGGGGGGCTACTCCCGACTTGCAGTGTGAGGGCTTCTGAAGTGGCCTCTCCTGCTGCAGAGCACAGGCTGCAGTATAGGCTTCAGGAGTTGTAGCACGTGGGCTTCAGGAGTTGCGGCTCTCGGGCTCTAAAACATGGGTTCAGCAGCTGTGGTGCACAGGCTTAGCTGCTCTGCGGCTTGCAGCATCTTCCTGGGCCACGGACTGAACCCATGTCCCCTGCATTGGCAGGTGGATTCTTAACCCCTGGACCACCAGGGAAGTCCCTCAATGGTTTTTCTAAATCTGAGACAGCATCTCTGAAGAAAATATGTATCAGAGGCAAATTCAATTCAACCAAAATAAAGGTATCTATGAACTCATGCCACGTGATCAAAAAAGAACAAGATGGACACGAAACTAATGTTTAAATAACCATCATGCAAAGCATCGTATGATGAGTCAGTGTTAATGGGAGAGAAAGGAGCAATTACTTTCTCTCTTGGGAGCCTGATTAAAGCTTCATGGACGCGCTGGTCCACGAAGCCTTTGTAGGTGGAATGGAAAAGACAGGCACCGCCAGGCTGAAGCGAAAGCACATTCAAAGCAGAAAAACAACGGCACAGAGAAGACAAAATCCAAGGCTGGTGCAGGTCACGTCTGCATGGTCCTGGCATAGACTGTGTGCCAAGAGGATTTCTGTCCCTTTCAGCTTTCCTTATTGCCCTCATTCTCTTTCTTTTCAGCTGGGGAAGGTGCTCACATTTTCTTTTTTAAAAAAATCGAAGTATAGCTGATTTATAGTATGATATTAGTTTCACATTTTCAAATATATCTAGGAGGATGAGGTTCGAGCAGAGGCAACTGGTTTTTATAAATTAGAGATTCATCACAGACCTTTCAGTATTAGTTAAAGGATAAGACAGAATAGCCCTGGTTTGGAGGAGCAGGGCGTGAGATGCAGGAGTACGTGCGGGCAGTACAGACCAGCAGCCATCCAACTGCTGTGTGTGTGTGTGTGTGTGTGTGTGTGTGTGTGTGTGTGTGTGTGAGAGAGCAGGGCGTGAGATGCGGGAGTACGTGCAGGCAGTACAGACCAGCAGCCATCCAACTGCTGTGTGTGTGTGTGTGTCAGTGTGAGTGTGAGCAGGGTGTGAGATGTGGGAGTAGGTGCAGGCAGTACAGACCAGCTGTGTGTGTATCCATCCCTGGGGGCCACACAGAGTGGATTCCAAGGGGTATTGAAGGCACAGGGAATTTCAACGTTCTCTACCCGTGATTCTCAGCTTCTTCATGTAGCCTCACTTAAAATGGACTCGCCTGATAATGCATCTTGTGAGGATATCTACCCTTTTATTACAGCCCTTTTCCATTTAATGAAGAAGAGGCCTTTCAGAATCTTATTAGAGAACACTGTCTTGGGGAGCAAGGCTCCAGAGCATCAAATAAAAAAACCTGCAATACTGGTATGAACGAAACTTCTAATCAAGGAACGGTAAACCTAGGAGGCTTTGAGCTATTATTCTGTGTCTCAAACATAATTTCTCTTAAAGAGTGTAATATCCTTTTGGAATGGTATTTCTGCTGCTGTTGGAATGTTTCTGAATTCAGATACACTGCAGAATGGGACAATGAAAGACGGTAAGTTTTGCTTAACAACCACATCTCTTCCACACCCTGTCTCCTGTCAGAGAACATATTTGAGAGCAAAGACATGAAGAGAGCTCAGTGAAAGCAAAATAACTGGTAAGAAATGTTGAAGGCGGCAGCATCTTATTTCATTAGAAGACAAATTCATGGCACCTACCCACCTACGGTACAATTCAGAAGTGTCATAGAAATGATCATAATCATATTTATTTGAACAGAGAAATGAAGTCAGACTTTTTCACAGAAAGCCAGCCTCACCTGTCTGATGTGACAATGAGATCTGACTTTGTCAACTAGGTTATGTGGTTATTTCCTATAAACTTAGCTCTAGCTGGATGCTGTAATAGTTAAGAATTTATTTAAATTAGCACTATTTCCAACTTCTCAATCCCTCTCATTTCATACACTGATCATTTCATACATCTTTAGGAAACAAATTGATTTGCAAGTTAAGTGCTTTCTAAATCTTTATTTTTAATGAAAGTGGAGGTAAAAAGAATCAAATATTGTTAAGAAAAAATAACCTATCAATACACAGGGCATGGAGAAACAGTTAAGAACATAAGCGCTGAATTTGGAGAAACCAGAGTAGCAATGATGGTGCTGACATTTTCAACACTTGCTGATCACAGGCAAGTAATTTATGCCTACGTTTCTCAGCTGTAAAATAATAAACCCTAGTAGCAGTAATGTCCAAATATTTGGATGAGGTAGGAGTTAGGTCATCTAAAGAATACAAAGGATTTAGTACCATATCGGGGTACATAAGAATCAGTCAATAAATGTTAAGTATTCAATTTACTGAGCATTTACTATGTTGTAATCTGGACAACATCTAAATTTATAATCAATATAAATTAAATGTTATTATTGCCATTATGCGGATTTGGAAAGTGAGACTGAGAAATACACGCTGTTCAGGGGGCTGGAGTCGGGGCACTACAGTCCTTCCTGTCCCTGTTCGCCCCGCCCTTCAGTAGCCAGTAGGGGACAATGCTGCCAACTTGTACCCTTTGGAAAAAGATGGAAACAGCCCTCAGCTGAGAAGTTACTAAATGTCAAGCTGTTCTAATTGCAAAACAAAAAACAGAGACTGATGTGAAAGAAAAAATCAAAGTTGAGACAGAGTGAAAGTTGGGATATCATTAATAATAGTAATTTTTTGTTAATAGATCATTCTGAGGTTTAAGTACATAAATAGAAACTGTTTAAAGAACTGAATGACATCATGATAATGAACCATGTTCCTTTCTTACCCACTGCTGTATGTGAACATGGTTTCCTAACTCTTAACCATATGACTCTTAACTATACAAATGAACTAAATAAAGAACATATTTGATGCTGAAATCTGTCTTATTCTAGCAGTAACATTCATTGAAAGACCAGAAAGTAACTGGAGAAAAGGTCTTTCATTAAGATATAAGGTTTACATTTTACTTTTGACATTTAATAATTATCAAAATCTGAGACATGTTTATATTGTTTTTATCAACTGATTTTACAACTTAATCCAAAAGGAAGAAAAGTGTAAACATTTAGACTTTAGATACAGGAAATTAAAACCTTTTGGTTTCAATTTATGTGCATAGATTTGCTGAAGTGAAATATGACTTTTCAAATATAATCATAAAAGACTTTCAAGCGTAAAAGTGGATTCCATTAAGATAAAATTTGTGGCATAAGAGAAATGAAATTATGTATTCAAGGAGAAAAAAGGATGAAATAAAATTTCCAACTGTTAAGGAAGAGCTTGTTCATACATATTTTTAAAGGATAATAATAGATAATATGTTGCTAAGGCATTTAGATTCCATCTGAAACACTGAAAAGAATAATAAAACAAGCTATAAATTGTATCTCTGCAAACTATTGAAACTTATAATGACATGTCCAGGAGAAGTTTTCTGAGGGGACAATACTCAGTAAATACTGAGTAAAAACACTTGAAAGGCCATCTCTCTCCACCCTTGACTGGTTGAAAAGAAAAACAGCTTCCTGAGCCCCATGACAGATGCAGTGAATCAAAGCTGCCACCATGGATCTCAGGAACCTGTGCTGTGAAGATCCACCCAGGTTCTCACACAGGTGTCCCGTAAAACAGATGGTTCTGTCTGGTAGTTTGGTATAAACAGAGGGGGAAAGAGAATGGAAAGCACAGGAGTAGGGTTAATCTGGGATGGAGAACTATAATGGAGAATATAATTATATGTGTACATATAAATGTAAAACATTTATACTGTAAAATTTAACCTTTTAGTGCAATTTCTCCACATTTTCCCTCCCTTCTTCCACTAATGAGATAATAATTCACTAATGAGACAATAAGGATGAAGGCAGACAGGCTATCAAGAGTTGGATGGGAAAGGCTGAAGATTTAAGAAAGAGCTGGAGGAAACAGAGAGCAGAGTTTGGAGAAACTGTGAGAAGCGGTAGAAGTCCTGCTTGCACTTCCTAGATCTGGTGCTGAGGAAGACGGTCTACGCTGATGGGCCAAACTGCAGAAGGTAACAAAAAGTGAGCACCAGTGGACAAAGAAAAATGGTCAGTTTCCACTGACTGACCCCCTGAAGTAGTAAACTGAACACCAAGAAAGACAGAGGAATACGTTAAACCAGTAGACTATTATAGTCAATCCACACAATTCAAGTGGACTGTTGTTATGATAAAAGAAATGAGCTGTTGTATCAGTTTGTTTCAGGTGTGCCGTCTACCTGGTTTAGCACATTTGCATTCTGTGACTGACACAGAGGACCAAACTTATAAGTGAGTAATAAAAACATCTAGAAGCAGTTAGTTCACAGAAAATCACACCAAAAGCCAACTCATGTGAGATCAATTTGCTAAACGACCAGTTTGTTGATTTACCAAATTTAATAATTTAACAAAACGTGTATGTTTTATACTAATTTGTAAAAAACAAGGGCAATTAATTTTGAATGTGATAGTTTCTCAGAAGCTTTAGAAAATTCATGCTAAGATTCTAATTGTTTGGTTTTTCTTTTGCCTTCCTGTGCTTAGTCGCTCAGTCGTGTCCAACTCTTTTGCCTTCATGGTCATATTTTATAAAGATTGTTCAATTTATCAATACTAGGAGGTGGTTCAGTCTGAAAACAACATTAATATTTTGAAAAGTAGGTCTCATAAGTAACCAAAATTTCACCATAAGACTCAAACCCTAATTTTTTGGAAGCATTTTAAAGTAAATTGCAGACATCATTACATGTTCTATATTTGTTTACACTGTTTTCTTTTAAAGTAATTTACATAGAATGAAATGTGCAAATCTTAACACTGCATCCACTGAGCTTTGCAACTTGAACTCCCAGCAATATGTGGGATGTACTTCCATCACTGCAGAAGCTCTGCATGTTCCTTTCTTGTCCATCTCCACACTCCTGCTCCAACAACGACTATTCTGATTTTTTCCCACCACAGACACATTTTGCTTACTGTGGAGCTTCATATAAATGGAATCATACAGTGGTACATGTGTATGAAATCTTGGGTACGACTTCCTGCACTCAGCATAATGACTTTGAGATTAATCCACAATGTTGCATGTATTTGCAATTTGTTCCTGTTTATTGCCAAGTAGTATTTCATCATATATATACTCCCCCTTGGCCCCCTGCTTACTGATAGATACCTGGGCTTATCAAAGAAATTAGCTGTTATGAATAAAGCTCCTATGAAGATTCCTACAGAAGTCTTTTTAAGGCTGTTGTGAGTGAAGCACTCTCAAGTCTGTGAAAACTTTGCTAACTATATTTTTAATGCTTATAGAACTTTTTATAAACTAATGCACTGGGAATAGAAGGTAGTTTTCCTGAACACCTAAATACCTTTCAGGAGCTGAAGGGTTCAGTGGTTTATTTATTCTTTGAGTGAAATACTAGGTTTTTTTTGCTGTTTTTTTTTCTTTTTTTAATGAGTAAGAGACAATTACAAAAATAATAGTTTGCCCAATGAATCCTGACTGTTTTCAAATTTAAATTGAACTGTATTTTAAAGTTTCATACTTTTATTTAAATCTTTACATCAAAATTCCATATTGGCTTATATTTAGAAATGTTTGAATTGGGATCTCTAGGAGTTAATAGGGCTCTTTACTTTCTGATCATGTGCTACCCATCTCCAGGAATTGAATTTCTGATATATGATTCAAGTAAAAAATGAACTGGGGTGGGATGATTTGGGAGAATGGCATTGAAACATGTATATTATCATCTGTGTAATGAATCGCCAGTACAGGTTCAATGCATGAGACAGGGTGCTTGGGGCTGGTGCACTGGGATGACCTAGAGGGATGGGATGGGGAGGGAGATGGGAGGGGGGTTCAGGATGGGGAACACATGTACACCCATGGTGGATTCATGTCAGTGTATGGCAAAACTAATACAATATTGTAAAGTAATTAGCCTCCAATTAAAATAAATTAATTAAAAAAAAATAAAAAAACAAAACTAAAAAACCCCCAAAACCTGAAAATATTATGAGATGCATTAAAAAAGCCCACAACATGAGGATTATACACATATGTTTGTATACATATATGTACACACGAGAGTATTTTTCAGAACAGATGTATAGAAAAAGACTGAGATGAAAAGAAAAACATAAAAGAAAGAGAAACAAGAAAAAGAGAAAAAATGAGAAGAGCATTAAAAGATGTAAAAAAAAAAAAAAAGCAAGGTCATGCATTTTACTCTCTGACTTACATTGTATGAGGATACTTGCTCAGCCAATCTCTTATCCCTTCCTGATGGTATATATTCTTCATCCTTCTTACTGAATGACTTTCTTGCTTCTTGCATCTCCTGAGGAATGAACAGATAACACATTACGGAACCACATTATCAGGAAAAAATGAACAAGAAATACTATCATTTTAATTCAGATTAACAGGAGACTAGACAAAGCCAGGCCTGTTGATTCTCTTCCCACTAGAAATGGTAATATTCTTGGTAAGGGATCTGTTAGTCTCCTACTCTAACATTTTCCTGAAAACAAGAAAAAAAGCCCACAAAACCTCCATCCAATCAACTAACTGGATTTTATCAAACTCAGAGATGAGTCTGACAAACGGTAATAAAATGCAGTTGAGAAAATAAGGCTTAAGAAGAAATCTTACATTACTGTTTTCAAAACCAGGAAAAGCACTTTTGAGGGAAAAAAATTAAGAGAAAGAAACAAAAGGGGTATAGAAAAATAAAAATAAAACTATCTTTATTCACAGAAGACATATGAGTGTCAATGTAGAAAACTCCACGATCTATTAAACAACTCTTAGCATTAATAAGCAAGTATAGCAAAGCTGGGGCTTCCCAGGTGGCTCAGTGGTAAAGAATCCGCCTGCTGATGCTGGAGACAGAGAAGTGTGGATTTGATCCCTGGGTCAGGAAGATTCCCTGGAGAAGGAAAGGGCAACCCACTCTAGTATTCTTGCCTGGAAAATCCCATGGACAGAGGAGCCCAATGGGCTACTGACCATGGGGTTGCAAAGAGTTGGACACGACTGAGCACACACAGATGCACGGCAAAGCTGTAGGATACCAGGCCAAGAAACAAAACATACCAGCAAGGAACAATTAGAATTTGAAATTTAAAAAGATATACCATTTACTATAGCACACACACTGATGAAATACTTAGGTAAATTTCCAATAAATTTTGGTTAGAAAAAAAAATATTCAGCAAAATACAGCCCCAACCAGGAATGAATAAGGCTCAGACAAAAACAACTGAAAACTATTTTTCTCAAAGCATGTTTTTATACTGTTGCTATTTGCTTAAGAAAGTCAGGTGAAGTGAAGTCGCTCAGTCGTGTCTGACTCTTTGCGACCCCATGGACTGTAGCCTACCAGGCTCCTCAGTCCATGGAATTTTCTAGGCAAAAGTACTGGAGTCGGTTGCCATTTCCTTCTCCAGGGGATCTTCCCAACCCAGGGATCAAACCCAGGTCTCTCACATTGTAGGCAGACGCTTTACCATCTGAGCCCAATTTTTATCTAAATAATGGACTAAAACAACACTGTACTTAATAAAGTATGTTAAAAAACATAGGAGTAGCTCATTTCTCATTTTTCCATAACAATTTTCCCAGAAACAGATTCTTTACTTGTAATATTAAGAGAAAAATGATGTTCTGATAAGATGGAGGTGAAGACCTGACCTTCTAAGAGTAAATCTAGTCAAGACTGGGAGGTGAGATTATAACAGATCTTATTCAATTAGTTTATGCATAACACTTTCATTTCTTTCTAATCTTACTTCATTTAGGCCATGTTGGCATTAGTGGTAGGGAGATGAACGCTGGGGAATCAAATATAACAAGTAAGATGATAAAATAAATTTTTAAAAAAAGGAGGGAAATGATGGAAAAAACACACAAAAAGGATATTTGGAGAGAGAGTAAAAAAGGAAACTTGACGAAGATCCATTACAAAAATCAAAAATTAGTCATGACCTTTATAAAGGATTTCCCTGGTGGCTCAGACGGTAAGGCGTCTGCCTACAATGTGGGAGACCGAGGTTTGATCCCTGGGTCGAGGAGATCCTTTTGAGAAGGAAATGGCAACCCACTCCAGTACTCTTGCCTGGAAAGTTCCATGGACAGAGGAGCATGGTAGGCCCATGGGGTTGCAGAGTCGGACATGACTGAGCAACTTCACGTTATAAAGGACAGCTCTGTGATACTTTCTGTGATAAATTCTACCACAAATATAAGTCTGCAGTATTACATGCTGTGATATAGAACCACATAAGATCTAAGGGGTATTAATAATCCCTTTGTTAGTCTGTTGTAAATATACAACAAAACATTTTCAACCGTAAAAAGAATGACTAGATCTAAAGAACTCAGTCACAGGACCTAAAATCTTAAGTTCAAATTGTACTGGTTACTTTCTCTTCGTTCCATTTTTCTGTGTTATTTTCCTTTGAGGAAGACTTCTTGCATATCTAGCTGTAGGCTAGACATGTACTCACACACAATGAGGAACAGGAGGTCTGAAAAAAGCACAAATAAAAAGTCCATGTAAGGGATTTTCCCGGTGGTCAAGAATCCGCCTTGCAATGCAGGGGACACAGGTTCAATCCCAGGTCGGGGAATTGTGATGCCACAGGCCACGGGGCAGCTGAGCCTGCACGCTACAACTGGAGAGTCTGTGTGCTGCAATCAAAGATTCCACACGCCACAATGGAAGATTCTCCATGCGGCAAGTAAGACCTGAGTAAGCCAAATAAATAAATATTTAAAAAATATTAAAAAAAAATCCATGTAAGCAAGGGTATTAAGTTGTCTTTTTGGAGACAATTTTAAAGGTGAAATTATAAAAATGCCAGTAAGTTATTTTTATAAAAGACCAGTTAAGAAAGAGCAGCCAGGCATTCCAACACTAGTCATTCACAGTGTGTGGCTCACATCTTTTTTAAAATTTATTTATTAATTGGAGGATAATCGGTTTACAATACTGTGTTGGCTTCTGTCATATGGCAACACGAATCAACCGTAGGTATATATATATCCGCTCCACCCCTCCAGGTTGTCACAGAGCCCCGGTGTGAGCTCCCTGAGTCATACAGCGAATCCCGACTGGCTCCCTATTTGACACGTGGTAATGTGTGCTTCCAAACTATGCTCTCAATCTGTCTCACCCTTCCCTTCCCCCGCTGTGTCCACAAGTCTGTTCTGTCTGCGTCTCCACTGCTGCCCTGCAAATAGGTTCATCAGGACCATCTTTCTAGATTCGGTATGTATGTGTTAATATACAGTATTAATTTTACTCTTTCTGACTTACTTCACTCTGTGTAACAGGCTCTAGGTTCATCTACTTCATTAGAACTGACTCAAATGCATTCCTTTCTATGGCTGAGTAATATTCCATTATGTATATGTATTAATACCACAAATTCTTTATTCATTCATCTGTCGACGGACATCTAGGTTACCTCCATGTCCTAGCTAATGTAAACAGTGCTGCAGTGAACACTGATGTCTTTCTCAATGGCGGTTTCCTCAGGGCACGTGCCCAGCAGTGGGGCTGTGGGGTGTGGCTCACTTCTACCCCCCATCTTCCGTTGCCTCTCCCCCCAGGTGTGGTGGTTCACCTCACCTGTCCATTATAACTCTCGGATTTCCTTGAGTCTTCAGGGTAAAAGAGAACGTATGGTTTTGCCACATATTCTGCTAAAATGAGGTGATTTCCACACATCACCCACATTTTAAGAACAACACTATTTCACAACCAATTCTTCATGAAAATCAAAGTGTCTTAAGGAGCTTTCTCTGTCACTTGTGACCAAACATGATGCTTGCCAGAGGAGACATTCAATTTTTGGTTATAGAATGAAAATAGAAATCTTCATAATTCCAGGTACTAATGAACAAGACAAACAGAGTTAGGGGCATGAATTAAGTAAGGAACTGTTTAATTTAAAACTGATAAGTTATAATCATAAGGCGCCAATTAGTCAAGCATTTAAGACCACACTCACAACTCAAGGAAATTGGAATTTCTGATGAAGTGAATTTAAGGAATTAGTACTGGCTGGATTCTTAACAATGGAATATTTCATAATACGTGTAGAAATCCAAGAAAAGAAAATCTAATAATAATGATGTATTTTATGCATAGTTTTTCCTTTTTCTTTTTTTGGTAAATTATTCAATGTATTAAGGAAAGGGCTTTTTGCCTGTCTTGACAGTAATGTGAAGTTAGTTTAGTGCACTGGAGCTACTGCTACTTTCAGAGACACTCACTACTATCACTTAACTCGCTAGGTTAATCTGTGCTTTGGTTTTTTCCAAGATATTTTAAAAGAAACTTTCATGGAGACATTTTGACTGGGGGATTTGGAATCAGAAAGGTCTAGAACGGAATTACTGTTCATCACTTACCAGCATTTCATTCCAGAAAAAATGACCTCATAGGGCACAGTATCTCCTTTCATAAAATGAGGTTAATAAACTTATGTCTCCAGGTTCTCTTGAGGTTTAATGAGACAATTTGTTGGGAAACAGTATAAATGAATACACAGGAAGCAACTGGTGTCGCTTTCTTTTCTTATAACTTTCCTTCAGGGGAAATCTTTTCCCTTGGGAATCATAAGCTAAGAAACAGTACCCTGGAATAATTCTGCCTTCTATTTTTTTCAAAATAGAGCCAACGTGGACAGAAATACAGGAACACACAAGCCCTCTCACCTTAGCTTTCCTTTCCCTGTCGGCTGGCGTGTCGGTCCAGACTGATCGGTCTCCAGATTTGCCATCAGCTCTTCTCTTAAAAGTTCTGGGCCCGAGACCAAAGTCTTTCATTTCTGGAGGAAGTTCAGTCATCCAAGATTCTCTCGTAATTGGTTTAGATGAATCCTTTAAGAGAAATAAAAAGTTAAACAAAAAAAAAGTATCCTGGAAAGTGTGGACGTGTTTGCATACATGTATAGAATACTACCTAAGTGACTATGCTTCTCAGCTGAGGCAGATGTTAAGAGAAAAAGACATTAGGAGAAAGACAAAGGCCCGTCTAGTCAAAGCTATGGTTTTTCCAGTAGTCATGTATGGATGTTGAGAGTTGGACTATAAAGAAAGCTGAGTGCTGAAGAATTGATGCTTTTGAACTGTCATGTTGGAGAAAGACTCTTGAGAGTCCCTTGGACTGCAAGGAGATCCAACCAGTCCATCCTAAAGGAGATCAGTCCTGAATATTCATTGGAAGGACTGATGTTGAAGCTGAAGCTCCTTTTAAAACTATGGCCATGTGATGTAAAGAACTGACTCCTTAGAAAAGACTCTGATGCTGGGAAAGACTGAAGGCAGAAGCAGAAGGAGAAGGGGACGACAGAGGATGAGATGGTTGGATCGAGTCGGCATCACCGACTCAAAGGACGTGAGTTTGAGTAAGCTCTGGGAGTTGGTGATGAACAGGGAAACCTGGCATGCTGCAGTCCATGGGGTCGCAGAGTCAGACACAACTGAGCAACTGAACTGAACTGAAGAGAAAATGATTTAATAGATGGATGATTTTTCTTGTCAAATATGTTATACTTTCATCTAATTTATTGTTCTTTGGACTTAATGTTATCTTTTGCCATACTGTCATTTTTAATTGTGCAAATCTGTCAGTTTTCTCCTTTTATGGCTTCTGAGTTACCCTAGAGACCAAATTTTTATATACATACACATGCAGAAGGACATTTTTTAAATGTCTGTTATCAAAATTGAGATTTTTGATCTATGTGGTCGATTTCTCAGAGTAAAGTGTTCTGTGTATTTGAAACTTACGTCATCTCCTTTGGTCAGTTTTTCTTTCATTCTCTGGGCCCTCTTTTCAAACTCTGCTGTTACACTGGAGTTAACTGGTCCTTTGGCAGGCATCGGCCCGACAATGTCTTCCTCCTCACTGCTATCCGTTTCCTTCTGAAACAAGACAGGACCTTTAAACCAAGAGTGGAGTGACACATTACAGAAAATGATCCTAAATTACTCAAAATTTAACTGAGACCGATAACCTGGAAACAGAACGAAGGAGCAAACACCGTGTCACTGGCTAATCACTGAGCACCTTTCCTGTGCCTTCGTCAAGCGCACCCAACAGAGATCACAAACCCAGGGCGTGGGATCTGTCCCACCTCAGCCCCTGTGTCCATGGCAGAGCTCATTAACTCACTCAGCTCTATTCCTGATGGACACAGATGTGGCCTCACAATTCCTCTGAAATACTCCAAGGAAGTGGTCAGAGAAGACAGAGTTGAAGCCATTCTCTTTCCTGGTACAGAAAGAGCTCTTTGGAAGAAGAAACACATGAATATGACGTTCTTGGAAGCTATATTCGCCTCCATGATTTAGTATGGTCCACTGAAACAGAAGTGCTGTGCAGTGCCTTCCAAAATGCTGGCCCAAACGGGTGCATTTGGTGCCCAAAGTACTCCAGAGACACATTATTGCAAAAATGGAATTCAAATTGTTTTTGGTAAATCATTTTAACAAAGGGTTTTCATGTAAGACTCTGTGTTAGATGCTATATACACTAGGGTTTAAAATAGTCCTTGACCTCGAGAAGGAGAGAGGGTAAGATAAACAACAAGATGAATCACAATAAGATGTTTGTACTCCCACTGGGACCGGTAGTTTCTTCCTCTTATTTTTTCAACTACCAGGACCAGGCGAGTTAATTTGTGTTGTTTACACTTTCCCTGTTAACCACTCAATGTTAACTCTCTGTGGTTTCTTCTCTGAACTTCTATAGCAATTGTTCTCAGTACAAATAACTGGATAATTATACCTTGTCTTATGGCTGACTCTAAGCCACACACTCTCTCAATAACTGGATTTTGTCTCATTTGAACCTCATAATAAAACTGGGAAATAGCATCATTATTCCTATTTTCTTTCTGAGGAAACCTAGGTTTAGAGAAATATACTTGGAAAGATTAAACAACTTGTCTGAGGTTGTAAAACTTGTACCTAAGACTTAAATATTCTAAGATCAAAGCCAGTATTTTTTCTACTTATACTACAGCAGACTATTATTTCCTTTATTTCAACTGCTAAAGATTTAACTGTAAATGTTTTAGCTTTTCTCAACAACAGTAAGCTCTTTGATGGCAAAGACATTATCTTAAACATATTTATAGCCCCCTACAAACTTAATACTTGGTGATATAAAACGAGCAGATGTATAATAAACTTTAAAAATTACAAGAAACATAGTATCAATAGAGTGTTGACATTTAGGATGATGGGATAAGCTAATGATATTTACACTTTCTTCCAATAAGAGATAGTTTTATAAAGGTAGAGGCCTGAAATATGTAGGAACTGTAACAGCTCCAACCAATAACTATTGCTAAGACAACCCAGTGTTTGTTCATGATGGTTGGAATCATGCTTTCTTCAGGAAACTAAAACCTTCTCTAATTCCTGGGGAAAACTGATAATTCTAAGCCAATCACTTTGGTCTCACTCCTCGTGCCCAACTGATGGCTTGAGCATAGGCATATGATTCAGTGTGGGCCACAGAAATATGAGGAGAGGTCTATGGGAAACCTGGAGAGGTTTTCCTCCCCCTAAGAAGGGGATACAAGACAGGGTTCATTCCTCTGTCTGGACATTGCCACCTGCGTGTCAATCTAAGGACTCTGGCAGGCTTCCTGGTATAAGGAAGGGGTCAGCCTAAGAGGAATTAACATGCTGCAAGTGACAGAGGAGACATTCAAAACTGGGGTCCTGGGTGATCTCGTGAGGCTAAGTTAACCAGCCGTGGAGTGTTCCTATCTCTAGACCTCGTCTTAGGTATGAAACACATTTTCCTTAATTTGGGAATACAGATTCTAGATCATTCAGGAAGTTATACAAACAACCCATTTGCTAACTAGGAAGGTTGAGACTAAGCTTCATTGTAAGTTGGACTTTCTGCTATTAGCAGCTAAAAGTGCTCTAGCTGGTGGCAAGCCAGCCACATAAATATCTGGGGGAGATGTGGATAGCAGGTATCAAGGCTCAGGGGTAGGAGCCTGCCTGGCATATTTAAGGTGCAAGAAGCCCAGTGTGGTCAGATCAAAGTAAGAGGAAACCAGGGAGTTAATGGGAGCCAGACTGTAGAGGGCCCTGTAAGGACTCTGACTTTTACACAGAGAGGGGAGCAGCAAATTAGTTCTGAGTGTGACTGATGCGATCTGACTTTCTCTGGGCCACTCTAGCTGCTGTGTTGAGAAGAGGCAGCAGAGCATCGAGGGCTAAGACAAGGAGACCAACAATAACACAGGTCAAACAGGGTGATGGCTTGGGGCAGGGTGGCAGCCGAAGTGGCTGGATTCTGGGCGTTTTGGAAGGTGGGAACAGAACTTGTCAGATCGATTTCTGTGACTAATGCCTGACACACTTATGTGTTCTACAATCATCTGTAGGTATTCTATATCATTCATTGAAAGAATGAGTAAATGCTGGAGTTCATGAGCTTAACCACTGAATTACATTTCCTTCAGTAACAACCTCTGTGGAACTGATGAATTCTCAGTGGAGATGCACAGGAATCTATGAATTCACATATAGGATGGTACTGCAGAAGAGCAGACTGAACAGTGATTTAAAGTCCTAAGAATTGGGCTCTGAGTTTCGGCTTTGCTAAGCAGAAACTGTGCTATTTGGAGTAAGTTACCCAATTTCTCTGGCCTTTAGCATCTCTAAGATACAGATCGTAATTATTTCATAAGGCTTTGGAGAAGCTGAAAATAGTATCCATATATAGAGAAAATGCATTATAAATTATATTCTTTAAATCTCAGCCATTGTTAAGGACTAGGCTTCTAATATGGAGAAGGCAATGGCACGCCACTCCACTATTCCTGACTGGAAAATCCCATGGACAGAGGAGCCTGGTGGGCTGCAGTCCATGGGGTCGCTAAGAGTCAGACATGACTGAGAGACTTCATTTTCACTTTTCACTTTCATGCATTGGAGAAGGAAATGGCAACCCACTCCAATGTTCTTGCCTGGAGAATCCCAGGGATGGGGGAGCCTGGTGGGCTGCCGTCTATGGGGTCGCACAGAGTCGGACATGACTGAAGCGACTTAGCAGCAGCAGCAGCAGCAGCAGCCCTCTGATAAGAAAACAGATTTCCTCCTTGATTTCGGAATCACTGGCTCTTTCTTTTCAAAACATCATGTACCCACGAGTGACCCTGTTAAATAATGGTACCAGAACTGGGTGGGACAAAGTTAATTTCAATATTTTATAATAATTATTTCACTATTTAAACATTTCTCAGCTTGCTCTCTTTTGCATCAAATCACAGCGATTCCTTAAACTGTTTACTGTATTCTACTTTCTAGGACGCAAAAGCTTCCTTTAAGGATGAGAAGCATGAATAGATCACACCCTGTCAACACGTGACTGCCTCGTCATTTTCCTAACAGAATCTCAGGTCTGAGATAGCTTTTGATTTCATCTACCTATGCTACAGTCCTAAATTAGTATGACTATGACACATCTTACATTACATTTGAGTCAAATGACTATAGTTACTACCATGTAAAGTCTTGAGTTTCTTACATCTTGTTCTTTAATAGAAAAATCCCCAAACCTCAGAGTTGAAATCTGATGACACTTGTCCTGGATCACTTCTGCCTTCGTCACTTTTCTGTGTAGATTTAAGAAAACCGGGCGGTAGTGCAGGACCTATCATAGGCCTGAAAAAGAAAACATACCTTTAAAAAGTCAGCTTTCAGTTGGCTTTTACTTTTCAGTAAAAGCTCACACAAAGAATAAAAAGCCAGGTGATAATAACAAATGTGGAAAATGAGAATCTTATTCAATGTATGCTTTTTACTCTGTAACTTAGTATTCACGTATGGATGTGAGAGTTGAACCATAAAGAAGGCTGAGAGCTGACAAACTGATATTTCTGAACTGTGGTGTTGGAGAAGACTCTTGGGAGTCCCCTGGACTGCAAGGAGATCCAATGAGTCCATCCTAAAGGAAATCAACCCTGAATATTCACTGGAAGGACTGATGCTGAAGCTCCAATACTTTGGTCACCTGATGCGAAGAGCCAACTCATTGGAAAAGACCCTGATGCTGGGAAAGGTAGAAGGCAGGAGGAAAAGAGAGAGAGAGGACGAGATGGTTAGACGGCATCACCACTGGACTTGATGGACGCGAGTCTGAGCAAGCTCCGGGACCGGTGATGGACAGAGAGGCCTGGCGTGCTGCAGTCTCTGGGGTTGCAGAGAGTCGGACACGACTGAGGCATTGAACAACAAACCTAGCATTTTTTCACCAAGTATCATAAAAAAATTTAATTTCTACACTTTAATTTTCTACTTATTAGTTAATGATTAGATGCTAAACCAGTAATTCTCAACCTTTGTGGCAGTGGTGTAAACCCACTTCCTAAAAGAAGTACGGTAAATAAAAATAATGAACAAAAAAAAAGAATCCTTATTATGTATTATGGACTAAAGTCTGTGAAGATCTTTTTATCTCGTGCCTTGGCTTTCAGTTTTGATAGTCACTGTCCACTGAAAAAAACCTTAGTGGCATTTTAATTACAGTCAGAACTACTTAAGTACAAATGGAGTCTTAAGGACATATGTAGCGAATGCATACAACAGCTGTTAGTAATTTATTTATGGTTACATGTGTCAAGGCAGTATAAAAACCAACATTTCCTCCTCACTAACAACCCCATTATGATGTGGAAATGTGTTACAAAGAAAAGAGTTCCTCTGAGACCCAGAGAGAAAGGAAAAGGTGGTATGCTAACCTCATTTCAAGCAGAGAGTGCATTTTTCTGTTTCCCTAAAAAAGTCCTGGTTGGTATAAGTTGCTCCATTTTCTACCTAAGCAAAATGATGCCCAAGGACAACACAAACTCGTAAGCGGCAGACTGGAGCTTTTGCGTTGTTTGTTTTGTCCTCTTTTTGGCCACGCTGCATGGCATATGGATCTTAGTTCCCCAACCAGGAATCAAACCTGTATCCCCTGCATTGGAAGCATGGAGGCTTAACCACTGGACTGCCAGGGAAGTCCCCAGAGCTGGAGTTTGAACCCCGGTCTATGTGATGTTAGAGTTCATTTTCTTTCAAGTTGCCCTATTGCCACAGTCTGAGGCAACTAACACTGTTCAAAAGAGAAAACCTGCTGAAATTCTGGGTCTTCGAAAGAGAAAGTGCTACTTTTTGTGTGGAAAAAACAAAAAGAGGAATGATATTTTCTACTCTCTTTCATACTGTTAAGTTTCTCCATTCTATTTTTGCTCTTTTCCAGAGATGTCCCTGTGTTAGTGGAACCAACCAAGAGGGCAGTGATGTCCTAAGCTGAATTTTCCAGATGGCACTATGTTCAGAGTCTTACACACAGGTTTCCCAGCAGGGCAAAAACAGCACTAGAGTCTCAGGGTCTGGGTTCTGATCTCGGCCACGTAGTTACCTCTTGTCTTGGTTCATAAAACTGCTATGAACCGAAACAACTGTACATATGAAAAATGCGGAAGTGTGGTATTAAGAGAGATCAAATCAGTTGTCATTTATATAAGGAAGTACTGTAAGAGTGTTTTCTGAGTTTTTAGCAGATCTACAAATTCAAGTACAGCTCAACTCTCTGGCCTCGGGGAATTTTGTGAGGATAAAATTACTAATACATACAATCTTAAAATATAGTAAAGGAATATAACCATGGCATGCTATAGGCTTATGGAAGGTTTTGCTTCCAATATATACTACCATCTGTTTATTTCAAACATATATTATCGTCAAGATAGAATTCTCAAGAAACTGCTATGCCTCTAATAACTGTTTTCTTGAAAGGAATATTACATCCCAGCAGTCAGAAAGTTTCCCATAAAAAGCCAGGCAGAAAATGTTAGGCTCTGAGGGCCACATTCGGTCTCTGCCACATATTTTTCTTTGCATTTTAATGGCACCTAATGATCATTCTTAGCTTGGGGGCCATACAAAAGCAGCCATGGATTGCCCAGCCCTCTTATTTCTTTTTTTTAATAATAAGCTCCCTTTTATTTGCAGACACCATTACAAAAACTGTTTTATATTCATAACAAAAAGTGTTTTTTTGAGTTGTAGTCAGAGGCAATTACTTTCAGAAAGTTATATGAAAATTAGAAGCTGACAATTGTGATTACAACCTCTGAATATAAAATGTACAACAGCCTTTCCTACTTGTTCTTGCACACTGGGATATAGTGTTAAGAATTATAAACAATTTGATGTGCAATTTCATATTCAGCATTTAAAAATTTTTTAATTTTGAGAAGACAATATTTACTATATGTTTATTCTGTGCAAGGCACTACAGAAGAATCAAACGTTTATATATGTATACAGATATGACATCTCAAGCACCATGACAATTCTGTAAGGGGTGTGCTGCTATCTTAATCCATGGATAATACATTTGAGGTTAGGTTAACTGTGTAATTTGGTACATAGGGATTTGCCTGTTCTTTCAATAAATAATTAAGATGTCTGACTTATATCCCTGGTTGGGGAACCAGGATCTCATATGTCAAGTGGTGTAGCCAAAAAAAGAAAGAAAGAAAAAAAAAGATCAAATACCAGGATTCTACTCATTGGCTATATGTGAAACTTTGTCAAAAAAAAAGGGGGGGGAAAGGGTTATGTTTCACCCAGCCTATCACAAAACGCTGTTGTGAGTATCAAATAAGAGATGTGAGTGTTTTTCATGAATTGTTAAGTGTCATAAACATGTAAATAATTACTTTTCTTATGTGGATTTTAAATTTTTTTTTCATTTCAAATTTATTTCAAATGTTATATAAACATGTAAGTTAAAAAACAATTTCAGGGACTTCTCTGGTGGTCCAGTGGTTAAGACTTTGAGCTCACAATGCAGGTGGCCCAGGCTTGATCCTGTGTCAGGGAACTAGATCACATATCACAACTAATAAGACCCAACGCAGCCAAAAAAATACAATTAAAAAACACAACAAACAAACAAACAATTTCAGACAACTCTTTAATGAATTAACAGACTTGAGAAAAGACTGTCCTGAAAGGGTACACATTCTTACCGTGGAGGAGAATCATCTTGCTTTTTAAATCCAGGAGGAAGAGCTGGTCCAAAAAACCCTTCATCATCATCATCATCATCGTCATCTTGATTTCTCCTTAGTTTTCTGAAAACAGTGTAATTTTATGCATGTATGTCAGAAACTTTTTCATACGGAAATTTTAATTTTTTAAATTAAAATTTTATTAACTTCATTTATTAACATTTAATGACTTCATTTATTAACTTCAAAACATATTAACTTCAACTTTGGAGAAGGCAATGGCAACCCACTCCAGTGTTCTTGCCTGGAAAATCCCATGGACGGAGGAGCCTGGTGGGCTGCCGTCTATGGGGTCGCACAGAGTCGGACACGACTGAAAAGACTTAGCAGTAGCAGCAGCAGCAATTTCAACTTAGTTGTATAAACTCTGAAATAATAAATTTATCTTGCTAAGTAAAAAAGAAAAGCTACCACAGATCTTATACTAATCTTTTTCGGGAATTCACTTGAGGTCTAAAATAGAGACTGGTTACTTCTTTACACAGCAGTAACGTATCAATTTTCTGTATTTTCTGTGTTGATAAAGACTCTTATCAGTGAAGTTTCAAATATTCTACTTGTGAGATATTTTTAAGCATAGAATTTATGACATTGGCTTTTAAATTCACTTTTGTAAGGGTTGCTATTTTTGTCCCTTAGTCATTAAAATGCATTAAAAAAAAAACCCTTGCTATCCAATAATAAAGATTTGATTTCTTATCTACATGGGCCACTGGTGAGGAAGGCTAGGTCAGAGGGAATTCTTCATTTACTTAAACAAAAAGCACACACTGCACACACAAATTTTAAAAGAAGATGTATGGTTTATTCAGAATATTTAATCACTTCAATAATACCTTATGGAAAAATCCTTTATATAAGATGTTTATTGAAATTCTAGATATCTCTGGAGCTATATACTACTAAGATACATTTTTCTATAAAAGGTATAGTTCATGAGGAAATGAAATATGAAGTGATTTTTTCTTGTGCTGTATAAATGCAGGTTATGATAGCTCCTTGAGAAAGTAAAGTGTTAGTCGCTCAGTCGTGTCTGACTCTTTTCGACTCCATGGACGGTAGCCCACCAGGCTCCTCTGTTCATGGGATTCTCCAGGCAAGAATACCGGAATGGGTTGCCATTTCCTTCTCCAGGGTATGTTCCCGACCCTGGGATTGAACCTGGGTCTCCTGTACTGCAGGCAGATTCTTAACCATCTGAGCCACAAGGGAAGCCCCTTACCAGCTATCTACTCTAACCAATAAGTACCAGATTTGGAGCTTGGTTTACCATTTAATGTAAAAACGGACTGACCGTGCCGGTGGACCAGTGTCGTCTTCTTCAGATTCTTGATTTCCTTCTTCGGACAAAGAACTACTGTCCTCGTCGCTGTCTGATGATTCTGAACTACTGCTTTTATAATTAGGAGGCAGAGCCGGTCCTGCAACTGTAAAAGATGTCTTGTGTTTGTCATAAGTAGTCACAACTGTTTCAGTGAATCTCTTAGCTCAGAGGTCGTCAACCTTCAGGATGGAATGTCTGATGATCTGGGGTGGGGTACATGTAATAATAATAAAGTGCAGAATAAATGCAATGTGCTTGAAATCACTCCAAGATCACCCCCTACCCCATCTGTGGAGAAACTGTCTTCCCCAAAACGGGTCCCTGGTGCCAGAAAGGCTGCGGACTGCTGCCTGAGCTGCCATTTCACACTTTACTTTCTGAAATTCACAGCACTGGCGGGCTGTCATTTATTACGGACTTTAATCTCCTTTGCTCTTGTTCTGCGTATAGCAGTTTAGTCTTTCCAACTCCAGGAAGGCAGAGATCATGTCTTATACAGCGTTAACTACGAGAGTCACAAAACTTTAAAACCTGAACTTACAGCAACAGCATGTAATTTCCCTGATATCTTACATTTTTTGCATTGGTTGTAATTTTGGTTGGTGCAACTGCCAAATGGTTTCATGTTTTTTTTTTTTTTAACTAACAGACAGCATATGGTAGATAATACATCACAGAGCTAACCAAACAACAAATCTGCCATTTTATACTTTAATATGTTAAAAATAAAAATTCTTCATTCTGGTTTCTGACTAAGAATCACCACTTTAAAAAATATCTTTACTAGCATTATCATACTTCTCAGTTAGTTTTCTGTTCAAGATGATGTCCAAGCAGAGATAAGGGCAGACACACTCTATCTTTCCTGACAGAGACCCAGAGAGGAGAATGAAGCTGCACTGGGGTGGGGATGCTGAGGGAGGGATAATGGTCTTCTGGGCCCACTAACAGAGCCACTGCTCTTACTTTATGGCTCAGCAAAAATTATTATTGCATGACGTTACCCAACATAAAATTGTCTCTGTCGATTCTGAGCAGTGATGCCAAAACTCTACTGCTGTAGTTCTCAAGCCTGGATGTTTAATAAATTCACCAAAATATTTTTTTAAAAAGAGATTCCTGGGCACTTGCACCAGAGATTTTGACTCAGTTGTCCTGGCGGAGGACTTGGAAATATGATTTTCCAAAAAGCTTTCCAGGTATGTTATTCACTCAATATTAACAAAAACTTAAGAGAGACTTCTGTGCATTTACCTATTTAATTCTGCCAACAACCTTATTAGGACAGTAGTATGAATTCTATCTTGCAGACAAGGAAACTGAGGTAAAGAGATAGTGTCTCGCCCAATTTTACACAACTAAACAGAGGAGTTCTGATATGACCCTCCTAACCACTACACCAAACAACATTCAAC
This sequence comes from Bos indicus x Bos taurus, assembly GCF_003369695.1. NCBI lineage: Eukaryota > Metazoa > Chordata > Mammalia > Artiodactyla > Bovidae > Bos > Bos indicus x Bos taurus. Next base: position 14,974,824 of record NC_040087.1, on the reverse strand, counting down.
AAAGGGTCAATGTTCAACAAATATTTATTGAGTAAATACTTCTAGAAACATAACTTAGAAAATAAATTAAAAAGCTGACTGTGAACATGTGGGAGGGCAATTTTAAAGACATAGGTCAGGGAAGGACCCCCTCAGAAGACATTTGTACAGAGACTTAAATGATGACAGTGGCCATGGAACAATCTGAGGGGAGAACCATCTGGGGGAATCACTGCTGCGAAGGTCCTATGGAAAGAACAAGCCTGAAGTGCTTGAGGGACAAAAAGGCCTGTGTAGCTAAAGCAAAGTAAGCAAAGTGACAAGACAGAACCTGAGAGTATAAAGGTGTTAGTTACACCGCACGCTTTGGGGTCAGACTCTAGCCATCAATTCCAGCTCAGCTGCTTATTAGCTGTGTGATTTGAATGTTATTTAACCTTCCCATGCCACGCCCTCCCTTTTTTTCTTTTAAATAAGATTGACTGATTTTTGGCTATGTTGTGCTGCATGTGAGATCTCAGTTTTCCCACCCAGGATTGAACTTGTGCCCCCAGCGGTGGGAAGTATGGAGTCTTAACCGCTGGACTGCCAGGGAAGTCCCTATCTTAACAAATTGGATGTTTTCCAACTTGTTCCATTTTCTTCTATATATCACTAAATAAAGGAAGGACTTTTAGAAAAAAAAAAAAAGCTAAACTTGTAACACAGCATGCCTAGAAAAGAACAATCAAGCAGCAAAAGGCAGAAAACATTAAGAATTAAGGGACAGAACTCGTGTCTCCCACTGCTGTTTAAGATTGCAGAACAGTTAATGTCTTAGTATGTAAATGTTCCTCAACCATAAATGGAGATTACATATGACTTCTGATTGTGATGAATAATGCCTTTACTGATTTCTGGTTTATCTCTGTATGTAGTACTAATCCCAGAGAAAGCACCTTTTAGAATATAGCAAGAAGGGGAGAACACCACCTTCCACAAATAATCCTTTCTTCAAAATTCTAGGGGGTCATAGTTTAACATGAAAGAGATTAAAGTTAAAAGTTAAAGTGAAGTCGCTTAGTTGTGTCTGAACTCTGTGTGACCCTGCGGACTGTAGCCTACCAGGCTCCTCCATCCACGGGATTTTCCAGGCAAGAGTCCTGGAGTGGGCTGCCATTTCCTTCTCCAGGGGGTCTTCCTGCCCCAGGGATCGAACCCAGGTCCCCCACACTGCAGGCAGACACTTTACAGTCTGAGCCACAGGGGAATCCCTTGAAAGAGATTAAGAGATTACATTTCATTCCCATGATTGGTTCTTTCCATCTTCTTGTTTCTAAATATTAAGGAGGGAATTTTTTTTCTTTTTTCCTTAATTTTTTTTTCTCTTTTGCTCCTTTCTTTTCTTATATATGGGTGTTATCAATGTAATTTGTCGATTTGGCTAATTTTGGGTTGGTTCCAATCAAGATGAGGTTTTAATACTCTTTTGTAAAGTTCAAATGATTAAAAGGTTAAATGGGTTAAACATGTGCTGTATTATAACCAAGGGATAAATCTGCCTTGAATTTTTAAAGAAACACGTGGGATATATGTTTAAAGATGGGAATAAACAGATGAAGACAAAACTCCTCTGAGAAGAATGTAAGGCCTTATTTTTTTTAAAAATGATGCCAGGAAAAAGTAACATTCAGAATATAATTATTTATTTTCCCTTTGGGTTGTGTCAAAATAAATAATTATTACACAATAAAATAATACTAAGAAATGGTAATATCTAAAAAAAAGAATATTGAAAACATAAGTTGGTACAATATAAGGCCCATTACAGATTTTCTAATAAAACTGAGGATATGCCTGGCTTCACTTTTTTATAGGTATCATTCTTCAGAACCATAGAACGTGTCTCAAAATACTGTTTTAGGTGCCTGTAATGAACAATTCCATCTCACACCTAGAGCAGTGATGCATGTGATGAAGGCAGCTCTCCCACTGCAGTGGTAATTTTACCAATAGATTACAACTTCCGTAAGAATACAGATTATGCCTTACATATTCCATTATGTTCCCCTTGTAATATATATCAGACAGAATTATGCAGACACAAAAAGAAGTACTCAGTATATAGCACATCAAACCTCTTTACAGATCAGCGATTGATTATAACAGGAAACACGGACTGTGAACCCCAATTAAGCAAATGTTATTCCCTCTAAAGCAATTCCATTCTTCTCACTAGTACATTTATACTACAAAAGAATTATATTATGTTTTCAATTTCAACAATAAAAATTTAGGGACTTGCCTAGTGGTCCCAAGCTTAAGACTGCACCTTCCGATGAAGGGGGTTCAATCCCTGGTAAGGGAGCGAAGATCCCATGTGCCTCTCAGCCAAAAAACCAAAACATAAAACAGAAGCTATACTGTAATAAATCCAATGAAGACTTAAAAAAATTCGTGGAAATTTGTTTTCTCTTTTGTTTCATACACACTTTCACAATAATCTTGATTTTGCCTGTTGATGAACAAAGTCTAAAATATTTACCGTCTGGTCCAGGAAAAGCTTGTTGATCCTGTGACAGGCTTAAGTCACGGAAATATCAAGAAGGAGCATCCAAGTGTCTTTTGATGGGAGTAGGTAGTGACATCAGAGAAAGCTGCCTAGAAAGAGCGATGGGTGGGCTGAGGTCAAAGGACGAGACTGAGTTAGCTGGGGAAAGGGAGTGTGGGTTGGGGCAAACGTGGTCCACGCAGAGGGAAAAGCACCCACAATGCACAGCAAGCCGAAGGGTCTGACGCATCCAGAAATGTGCTCAGAGTGGCTGGAGCCAAGAGAGGAGAGAAGGCGGGATCATGGAAGTGGGAGTGGGGTAGGGGATGCTGCTGTGAGGTCAAGCAAGGTCAGGACTGAAAAGAGTGCCTTGAATTTAGCAACAAGTTCCTGAGAAGGACTTCCTGAGTGGTTCAGTGGTTAAGAATCTGCCTGCCGATGCAGGGGACCTGGGTTCAATCTCTGGTCTGGGAAGACCCCACATGCCACCGAGTAACTAAGCCTGTGCACCAGAGCTACTGAGTCCGTACTCTAGAGGCCATGAACCACAACGACTGAGTCCATGTGCAGCAACTACTGAAGTCATGTACCCTAGAGCCAGTGCTCAACAATGAGAGAAGCCACCGCAGTGAGAAGCCCATGCACCGCAACTATAGTAGGCCCGGCTTGTCACAACTAGAGAAAGCCTGCAAGCTGCAATGACGACCCAGTGCATCCAAAAATAAATAAATAAACAGAAAAAGCTATTAAAAAAAAAGGTGCTGAGAGACAACTGGTGGATTGTCTATTTTCACAGTGAAATTGGTGAGAGCAGTCTCAGTGGACTGGGAAGAACAGAAGCCAGGATGCAGTGGGTTAAGAAGAAAATGGTGAAGGTCCAGAGTTGGTCAGAGAGACAGCAGCAGCTACAGGGGGATGTGGAGTAGTCTTCATGAAGATGGGAACAATCTGAACATTCCAGTTAAATGTCAAAAGCAAAGAACCTCCAGGAGAAGTGAGGGAAGGGGTTTTGAGTAAAAATGGAATGATTAGCCTTGGAAGGAGGTAGTTCCCCTCTTCCACTACAATCAAAGAGAAGCTGAAAGAGCCAGGCAGAGATGCAGGAGAGTTTTTAGGCATAGTACCAGAAAAGTGAGGAAGTTTTTTAAAGATGGTATCTACTTTTTCTGTGATGGAGAGAGAGGCTAAAGAAGAAAGAGTAGGCTTTAAAAAGTTAAAGTTGATCGCTGGGGCGGAGAGCTGTGTGGGAAAACATCACAGGATGGCAGGGCAGAGCTGAGGACCCAGCCAGGGAGGAGATTATGGTTTGCAGCAGCATTACCCTGTGGAGGGGTGAGGTTTCATTTAGCAGCATGTGGAAGCCTGGGTGTGGTTCACTAGAGGTGAACATCTGGACTGAGCCAGGGTGGAAGTTTTGTCAGATGGATTTACAGAATTACTGGATGGGAAAAGGCAGTGGAAGACACTGACAAGAGAAGGGACGAATGGATGGACCACAGAGGCTAAGTTAAGCAGGGACAGAAACAATAAAGGGAAGAAGGCCCATCAGGACTGAGGCAGAGAGGCTCAATGAGACTAAAACCCAAAAAAAAAAAAAAAAAAAATGTGATGAGAGTAACTAAGCATATTAAAAAGCAGAGATATCACTTTGCTGACAAAGGTCTGTACAGTCAAAGCTATGGTTCTTCCAGTAGTCATTTGTGGACTAAGAGCTGGACCATAAAAAGACTGAGCACTGAAAAACTGATGCTTTCGAACTGCAGTGCTGGAGAAGACTCAAGAGTCCCGCAGACAGCAAGGTGATCAAACCAGTTAATTCTAAAGGAAATCAACCCTGAATATTCACTGGAAGGATCTATGCTGAAGCTGAAGCTCCAATCCTTTGGCCACCTGATGCAAAGAGCTGACTCACTGGAAAAGACCCTGAAGCTGGGAAAGATTGAAGGCAAAAGAAAAGGGCGGTAGAGAATGAGATGGTTAGATAGAATCACTGACTCAATGGACATGAATTTGAGCAAACTCTAGGAGATAGCAGAGGACAGGGGAGCCTGGCATGCTGCAGTCCATGGGGTTGCAAAGAGTCGGACACAACTTAGCGACTGAACAATGAGAGTAACCAAGGAAGAATGATGTATGAACGAGGGCTGAGAATGAGACTGAATTTTTCAGAGATGTGGAAAATCCCTGGTGGTCCAGTGGTTAGCACTCCGAATCCGTGGTCTCACTGTGGAGGGCCTGGGTTCAATTCCTGGTCGTGGAAATAAGATCCCACAAGCTACGAGGTGCCTTCCTCCCTCCCCTCAAAAGTTTTCAGGAATGGAATAAGGCCCAGTGTGTGACTGCAAATGTAGCTGAGATGAGTGGTATGAAGGTCAGTGAAGATGAAGAGAATAAAGTCAGAGTAAGAAAGGCTCAGGTTCCACTCAGCTTCCACAAAGCAGTATCTGGATTTTGGGACTTGTCTCAAGAAAACATCTGCACCCAGTTTTAAAACATGATCTCAGGGGACATTTCTCAACATTCAGTTTTCCAGAGTAGTCAAATAAAATTAATCTGGTCCATCTCAAACCTTAACCCCACTTTTCTTCAATCATCGTTGAAGGGAACTTTCCTTGCTAAAATAAACACCTAACTTTTTTTTTTTTTTTTAACACCTAACTTTTTAAAAACCATAGCGAAAACAAGATCTGGAAAGAAACCTCTAGGTGGAAACATGGCCTCTGGGTTGTCAAGAGTGCAAATTAGATTCAGGAATAGGAGGGTTATTCTTTCAGCTTTACTGTTTTCTAACTTCGGTCAGCCCCAGGCTACACATTAGAAAAAACACGAAAGGAGATGGATGCTCAGGGAAGGGTCTGAGAATCTTTTTTTTTTTTGGCAAATACGAGGTACCAGTTATGTGTTAAGACTAGAAGACTACTGAGTAATGGGTGGAGACAGCTATATCAACACGTTATTTCGAAAGTGTATTAAATACCTGTTGTATTTAAGTAGGGAAAACAAACAAACAAACAAAAACCCCCAAAGGTAGAGAGGGGGCGTGACAGTTTGGAAAGGCTTCACTGAGCTGACGTTGAAGTTAGGGCCAAAGGATGAGGGAGGGCCCGGCGAGCGGGTAAGTCGCCGCCGCTTACCGGGGCTGGAGTCCCGCTCCTCGTCCTCCGCTGACCCGCCGGCCTTGAAGCCGGGCGGCAGGGCCGGCCCAATCAGATCCCTCGCCATCCGCGGGGTCAGACACTGCAGACGCACACAAGTGTCTCCAAGCCGAGTCAGAACTCCACGACGGGCAGCCAGCGAGCCGCCGAACGCGAGGGAAACTCTTCCGGCGCCGGCCGATGACATATCAGCTTGTGATTGGCTGATCCTTGCTATTGGCGATAACGGAAGTGACGCCTAAGGCTTGCTGCGCACTCGCACGCAGGGTTGACTACCAGGCGGGTGGCGATGGGCGAGCCGGCTGGTGGTGCCGTTCCTCCCGCCGCGTGGTTCCCAGCCCCCGAGCTGACCCCCACGCTGGGGCCTCTACGTGACCGAGCCTCGCGGCCGAACAACTGGATGCTGTGGGCGATGCCGCCGCCGCCGCCTTCGTCGCTTCCCGCAGCAGGGTCCGAGCCTGCCTTAGAGGCACAGCCCCACGAGGAAGCCCGCACTTTCCCCGGGGCACCTCCCCCCTTCGACGCCCACATTCTTCCCGGGGCGCAGCCCCCCTTTGACGCCCAGTCCCCCCTCGATTCTCAGCCTCAACCCAATGGCCAGCCTTCCTGGAATTTCCAGGCTTCAGCGTCACGGTACTGGACGCAGTCTCCTGGTGGTTTTCCTTGGCATCAGCAGCCCCACAGCACTCCAGGTAGGTTGTTAACGCCTCTCCGTACCACCCCTTATCTTTCTTTTCCATCCCTACTTCCTCCTCCTTTTCCACCCTTGTTCCCCTCTTCTCTTCTGATACTGCCTTGCACTCTTGGAGTCCGGTCATTAATGTCTCACAGTTTGTTCCACAGTTACGTTTTCCTGACTTGTTCATTTAGTTCAGCAATTATTTGGTGAATTCCAACTATGAATCAGGACGTGAGGGTACAGCAGTGAGCAAAACATTCAGAAATCCTTATCTTAGGCCTTGACATCGCCTGGTGTAAGATGACAGAGACAATGAACAAAATAAAGCAGTGCGTATTAGAAGGCAGTGAGTGCTGTGGAGAGAGAAAGCAGAGTCACAAGCAGTGCAGATTTAAATTTCAGTGTCAGTCATGAGTAAGGTGACATTGGAGCAGAGACTTAAGGGAGGTGAGGGATCAGTTGTTGTTTGGTAGCTAAGTCATGTCTGACTCTTTGCAGCGCCATGGACTGTAGCCCACCAGGCTCATCTGTCCATGGGATTTCCCAGGCGTGAATACTGGACTGGGTTGCCATTTCCTTCTCCAGGGGATCCCGACACAGGGATGGAACCCGAGTCTCTTGCAGTGCATATGTCTGGGGGTTAGCCATGCAGGCAGAGGGACTTGTGAGTGCAGAGCCTTGAGGCAGGAACTGTGTGAATCACTATTCTTCCTAGAAAGGGTGAAAGTGAAAGTCGCTCAGTCGTGTCGGACTCTTTATGACCCCATGGATTGTAGCCTGACAGGGTCCTCTGTCCCTGGCATTCTCCAGGCGAGAATTCTGGAGTTGGTTGCCATTCCCTTCGCCAGGGGATCTTCCTGACCCAGGGATCGAACCTGGGTCTCCTGCATTGCAGGAGGATTCTAGAAATGGTGACTGCCACTGTTTTAACTCAGGTATTTATGACGTGCTCTAGCAAAATATTAAATAATCGTATAGTTTTTAACATTTATGAATCTCTTTTTGTTTTCCAGTTAAACATACTTATTTTCCACGAAAGCATGATGCAAGGGTCAATGACTTCAGCGTCTCTCCCAGAAGAAAACAGAAAAAAAAGGTAGTTTTAAAGATGTTCTTAAATGTGACACTTTGGTCCCTATGTCACTGCTTCATATCTCATCTCTCATAACTGTTTCTGTTTTGCCTTCATCATTGACACACCATAGCTTTGCTGTAAAAGTATCTTTAAGGGTCTTGGCTGTAAGTAAAAACTCAAGCAAAATCTTCTTGTGAAAAAGTGGAGAAATTGTACAAAAGAAAACAGTCAATCCATTTACATATAGTATTAGGAGTAAATATGGGGAATTATGGTTACAGATAAATGTAAATGTGATTGAACTTCAATGAAGTAAAAAATATATGCTGCTGCTGCTGCTGCTGCTAAGTCGCTTCAGTCGTGTCTGGCTCTGTGTGACCCCATAGACGGCAGCCCACTAGGCTCCTCTGTCCCTGGGATTCTCCAGGCAAGAACACTGGAGTGGGTTGCCATCTCCTTCTCCAATGCATGAAAGTGAAAAGTGAAAGTGAAGTCACTCAGTCGTGCCCGACTCCACTAGCAGCTTGGGAGGGGAAGGATGAAATGAAAAGTTTTTGTGTATTTTCAACCCTTGATTATATTCAGAAACTGAGCCTTAAAATAGACTTCCTTTATTCTGATGTAGCTTAACAATCTGGTCTTTTGACTTTTAAGATGTATAAATAATGTCATTATAATAAATTGAATAAGATCCATGTCGTGAAATTACTACCCTTCATTTTGGTATCAAAACTGTGTTGCTGATATTTACAAAATACTGTGAATATGTAATATATTTAATAACATAATCTCAACATTGAACAATGGGAGTTTACTTCCTATATAGTCTTATCATTGTAATAATCTTTTTTGTTTTATGTTTAAACATAAAAATAGTAAATTGGGAATAAGAAAATAACTAATATTTGCCTAGTTATTTTTTCTCATTTAGTAGTTTTATATATACACACACACATTGTTTTATTTATCCTAAAGGAAGAAATGCTGTTTTTACCCTGAATGTTTATATGTCTATACTGCATTTTAATTGCCAATTTGAAATCTATTCATGGTTTATATTAACTCTGTTCAGATTTAAATTTTTTTTTTTTTTGGCCATGCCTTCTGGCATGTGGGATCTTAGTTCCCTGTGTGCCTGCTCAGTCACTCAGTCATGTCTGACTCTTTGTGACCCCATGGACTGTAGCCCACCAGGCACCTCTGTCCATGGGATTTCCTAGGTAAAAAACGAGGAGTGGGTTGCCATTTCCTCCTCCTGTGGATGTTCCTGACTCAGGGATCAAACTTTCATCTCTTGCCTCTCCTGTATTGTCAGGCAGATTCTCTACCACTAAGCCACCTGGGTAGCCCTGAACAGGCATCAGACCTTGCCCACTGCATTGGAAGCACAGAATCTTAACTGCTGGACCTCCAGGGAAGTCTTAAAATTTTTATTAACAAACCAGGCTTTTTCTCATGAATGTGTTAAACAGAATCACCCCTTCACTAGAAATATATTCAGAAGTTTCTTCCACTAAGAGTGTGTGAAAAATCAAAACCTGCATATTTTTACTGCTGATTGAGTTCTCACCCAAAGCCTAATGCCTCTTCATTTTTATTTGCAGAAAAGAAAGGAACCCGTTTTTCACTATTTTTGTGATACCTGTGATCGTGGTTTTAAAAATCAAGAGAAGTATGATACACACATGTCCGAACATACAAAAGTAGGTTTCTTGGTTATCCTGATTTTATTTCACAAAATGGGTATATTTGGTAGAAATTCTGAGCTTTCTTCCTGTAAAAGTTTAGACTTATCATAGAAATGTTGTTTGAAGACAAGTTGAGACAGTAGCCCTGGGATTTGCAGTTTGAGGGTGGGAGGCCTCCACTTCAGGAGTTGGTGAGATGGCAGCAGAAGAGAAGGGGGGTCTGGCAGCTGTTGAGAAGTAAAAAAGCTAGAAGTTCTTGGTTGGGTAAGTGCTCTTCAGTTTGTAGGAGTCACGCTCAACTTTAGGAAATAAGAACATTTTACAACATTGCTGATGTCCTGCGTTCACTCAAATGGAGAAGTGAGTGCTATGTATTATTGTACTATATACTTTTAGAGCACAACTTGGTTTTGGAGTGAGTTTTGTCTTGCTATTGACTGAACTGAATTGAACTGATTGTTGTACATATTCATGGATAACACCACATAGACAGGATACTAGGTAATAATGCCAGAATATGTCTGTATGTATAGTAGAAGGGTACATTTTTTATGGGAAATGTTGAATTGAGTCTTTTTTTTTAAAAAACTCCTTACAGTGCCCTGAGGTAGATTGCTCTTTTAGTGCACATGAGAAGATTGTCCAGTTCCATTGGAGGAATGTAAGTTGTTTTTCTTTTTGATACACGCTCTTTTTACTTCGTTGATCTGTTATCTTCATAGCACTTTATCTACACAGCCTAATAATAAGCAACATTCATGAGCCTTTGTACTTGATAAGGCATTTTTTATCATCCATTATTCAGTTTCGTCCTCAGCATCCACTGTGGACTAGATAAGCCTTGGCCCTGTTTCACAGATTTATAAAATGATTTGCCCAGGGCCTCAGAACTGATTCTTGCACTTGGGTTTCTTAGCTGCAAATTCTGTGCTTGTTTTACTAAACTGTGCTGTTTCAGATTGTTCTGTGTACTCATCATTTCTCTAGCTAACTCCCTCAATTATAGTCGGTCAGTCATATGAATATCTAATAGTACTCAAGAAATTGATGACATTTGCTTTATAACCAAGATAATATCATGGCTTGCTTTTCTTTTTAATCAGTAGCACTAAAGACATGAAAAAAATTACTCTCTTTTCTTTAAAGGAAAAGTCATAATAAGGATGGATAAAACCTGCTTGCTTAGTTTTGAAATTGTCTCTGCTAGTAAATGTATTGTTAGGTACAGCGTCTTCATTATCCCCTGTAGTTCTTGAGATCTAGTCAAAAGCGTACAGTATGCTTCCTGATATTCAGCAGGCCTTTTCCCCTCAGATGCATGCTCCTGGTATGAAGAAAATCAAGTTAGACACTCCAGAGGAGATTGCAAGATGGAGGGAAGAAAGAAGAAAGTGAGTAAAGAGTTCAGAACTTGTGCAGCATCTTTCTTTTACCCTGGCAGGGCTGAGGACTTCAAAATAAAGACCATCTGGCCCTAAGGAACAATTTGAAAAAGGAAATTTGGTCTTTTATAACATTGCAGATGTTCAGCTCAAAATGGCCAGTCCTAACTTTTGTTGTTGTTCTTTAGAATTGGCTTACAGTGACTTTGAGAGTATTGTTACTTGATGTATGATAATCATACAATTTTTATTATTGTAGTTTTGATTCATTGCATTCCCTTATAATCTTGCTGCTAGGAAATGGAACTGTCAACTGTATTATATGAGGCTATTATTAAATGTAGCTTTTGGTAGACCTAATAGGAACTCTTAATGAATAACTGATGTCATAATGGGACTTTGCTCTTTGAGGGGGGCCACTATGTGCCCCCTCAGTTTGATGTTCAATACAAGGCAGTGATGGGTGGTGCTATGTTAAAAAAAAAAAAAAAGCATAATATTTTGCTATGTTTATTGTTTTTATTGTTTTTTAAAAAGTTGTTGAATGCTTGCAGTATGCTAGGCAGAGGGAGTATAGTGACAGGATAATCCAAGTGCCTGTCCTTACCTATAAAAAGACAGGGGACTTCCCTGGCAGTCCAGTAGTTAAGACTCCACGATCCCAATGCAGGCGTCATGGGTTCAATCCCTGGTTGGCGAACTAAGATCCGGCATGCCACATGGCATGGCCTAAAAAAAAAAAAAGGCAAAGACAAGAAATGTTTTCCTGTAATTAAAGTCTAAGAAATTTGAGCCTACCATGATGACCTGTAGTTTTATACTTACCAAGGAGGAAAGCTTAGTAGATATCTAATCAGAAATGGCAACCCATTCCAGTATTCTTGCCTGGAGAATCCCATGGACAGAGGAGACTGGTGGGCTGTGGTTTATGGGGTCGCAAAGGGCTGGACATGACTGAAGTGACTTAACCACCATCTCCAACTGGAATCTACCAGTGAAAAATCCCATGAAGACGCTATTATATTGTTTTCTCAGGAAGGACCAGGATACCTAATCCTGAAGCACAAGACCAAATCAGAACTATTAGGGGATGATCAGCTGCACTTTTAGGTCAATAGCTGTTTTTCTGGAATTAAAAAATGAGAGCTTGAGATAGAAGGTTGTTGTTTACTGCTGTTTAGTTGCTAAGTCATGTGCAACTCTTTTGTGACCCCGTGGACTGTAGCCTGCCAGGCTCCTCTGTCCGTGGGATTCTCCAGGCAAGAATACTGGAATGAGTTGCCATTTCCTTCTCCAGGGATCTTCCCAACCCAGGGATTGAACCTGCGTCTCCTGCATCCCCTGCACTCTTTACCACCGAGCCACCAGGGAAGCCCTAGTTAGGAAGAGTTATTCTCAAAGGTGAAAATACTTAAAAACTTTTGACCAGCTGATTAAGCTTGTTCTTAGTTCAGCTTTAAGTTTTCAACTTAAATCCACTGTACGTATGCATACATAGTGCTATGTCAGGTGTTACACTATTATGTGAAAAAGTGAGTTACTGCCCTTTAAAGCTTTACAGGCAATTCTGAGGAAAACCAGCAAAAAGATTTAGAACCAACTGAGAACAAATAGCTTTCAGTAAATGCGTGTATAGATATCAGTTATTAATATTGTACACAGAGTTGGATGAGTCTGGACAACCAGAGGAAGTAAACCTGGATCCATCCAGTCAGCATGGACTCAATGGATTTAATAGAATTTCAAGAGCATTTTTGGCCAACAAATGTAAGAACCTTGGCCACCAGGAGTAGGATGTACTAAAATGCTTTTTTCCTCATTATCTCCTGGCAGAATCTTATTTACCTTGTAAGACTTGCTTAACTGTCACTTCATTTGTCATTGTCTTCTTACTCTTCATTTCCTCTTAGCTCAGTGCTGTTGGAGCACCAGTCTGTAATGAGATAAGGAGCTTGTACCAGAATGTAAATCTATACTTGACTCCCTTGATTGAGAAAGTCTTGGTAAGAAGAGGTAGTCAGCTAACCTAAGTATTTTGCTTAGGGGCATAGTTGATTTATACCCTGACCTAGGTGTATGGCTAGACTGCCAGTCCATGGACCAACCTACCGTAAAGTATTGTTCACTACTTTCTGTATGAATACATAGCTCATTAATAGAAACAAAACAGCATTTTTTTGCATTATAAGTGGCCCTAGTCTTCAGTCAGTTCAGTTCAGTCGCTCAGTCGTGTCCGACTCTTTGCGACCCCATGAATCGCAGCACGCCAGGCCTCCCTGTCCATCATCAACTCCCGGAGTTCACTCAGACTCACATCCATCAAGTCAGTGATGCCATCCAGCCATCTCATCCTCTGTCGTCCCCTTCTCCTCCTGCCCCCAATCCCTCCCAGGATCAGAGTCTTTTCCAATGAGTCAACTCTTCGCATGAGGTGGCCAAAGTACTGGAGTTTCAGCTTTAGCATCATTCCTTCCAAAGAAATCCCAGGGCTGATCTCCTTCAGAATGGACCGGTTGGATCTCCTTGCAGTCCAAGGGACTCTCAAGAGTCTTCTCCAACACCACACTTCAAAAGCATCAATTCTTCGGCACTCAGCTTTCTTCACAGTCCAACTCTCACATCCATACATGACCACAGGAAAAACCATAGCCTTGACTAGACGAACCTTTGTTGGCAAAGTAATGTCTCTGCTTTTGAATATGCTATCTAGATTGGTCATAACTTTCCTTCCAAGGAGTAAGTGTCTTTTAATTTCATGGCTGCAGTCACCATCTGCAGTGATTTTGGAGCCCAAAAAAGTAAAGTCTGACACTGTTTCCACTGTTTCCCCGTCTATTTCCCATGAAGTGATGGGACCAGATGCCATGATCTTTGTTTTCTGAATGTTGAGCTTTAAGCCAACTTTTTCACTCTCCTCTTTCACCTTCATCAAGAGGCTTTTGAGTTCCTCTTCACTTTCTGCCATAAGGGTGGTGTCATCTACATATCTGAGTTTATTGATATTTCTCCCGGCAATCTTGATTCCAGCTTGTGCTTCTTCCAGCCCAGCATATCTCATGATGTACTCTGCATATAAGTTAACACCTTTGGTTCTGCTACCCTTTGTACAGTACCTGGAATTGAGTATGTAGAAAATAAGTATTTGTGGACTGAATGATTGTTAAAAGGTACTGTATGGGAAGAATCTGGTGGCTCAGATGGTAAAGAATCTTCCTGTAATGCAGGAGACCCAGGTTCAGTCCCTAGGTTAGGAAGATCCCCTGTAGATGGGAAAAGCTGCCCCCTCCAGGTTTCTGGTCTGGAGAATTCAGAGGGGCCTGGTGGGCTACAGCCATGGGTTCACAAAGACTCGGACTCGACTGAGCAACTAACTTCAGCTTAGCATGAGAGGAACCCGTCTTGGCATTGATAAGAAGCCTTAGCCATGGCATAGTCAGACTTAGAAATCAAAGGAGTCAGGACCATGCCTTGATTTGACTTAGTGAAGAATTAGAAGCAGTGCATGTAAAGTGTCTTATTTCCTCTAGGTGGCTTCTTTACAGGTATAATGTTTTTCTCCTCGTGATTCCACTTCACTCTGGTTTTTTGTTTGTTCTTTATCTGTTGGTTGTATCTTTTTCTCATTATTTTGCATGGAGGAGTGCTCACTTCAGCAGCACATACATGCTAAAAAATTATTTTCTACAGAGGAATAATCAAACAGGAAGAGTTAGCTCCACTTCCTGATACTTAGTATTTGAGGCCCTGGTGATGATGGTATTGATGATATCCTGTTAGATGGATCAGAAGTGTCCTACCTGCAAAAGTTTTTCCCCACTGACTTTTTCCCACTGACTTTCCTCTGACTTTGGTCAGTAGGAAGTTGTTGCAGCTCAGTGGTGCTAGCCAGTGTTGTGCTGATAGATGTTTAATTCTTTTGAGGAGAATGATGATAGTTACTAGTTGGCAATGATTATGAAGCAATTACCGGCTTCCCTGGTGGCTCAGAGAGTAAAGAATCTGCTTGCAGTTCTGGAGACCCAGGTTTGATTCCTAGGTTGGGAAGATCCCCTGGAGAAGGAAATGGCAACCTACTCCAGTATTCTTGCCTGGAAAATCCCATGGACAGAGAAGCCTGGTGGGTTACAGTCCATGGGGTTGCAGAGAGTCGGACACGACTGAGCGACCAACACACTACACTACACAGAAAGCAACTAAAAAGTTAACTGTGTAAGCTGTTTACTCTCTCAAGTTTGGAGTCACTTAAGACAATAGGGAAGGTCTGAAATGAGTCACTGATTTGCCATCTTTGGTTCTTTTATCTCTAGCAGTTGTTTAAATTAAATCACGTAAAACTGAGAAAGTTGTACCTATTATTAAACTTCTCCCCTGTCTGTAGCTGTATTACTCTCCCCAAATTCTCCACTCCACCTTCCTCCTCAGCGCATAAGAGGAAGGGCCTCATCTAGTCTGGAGGAGGGGCGTGTTCCTTGACGAAGGGAGGTTGAGCTGAACTTAGACCTAGTTGGGAAGAAATAAGGGGGGGGTAGGGACTAGCGTTCAGACAGGTTGGCATGGGCATCGGTAAGAGACGATAGCAGCCTTTGAGAGATGGTAGTTGTAGGGACAGAGAGAAGGAGGTGGATAGAGAACACTTGGGAGATGAAGATCGGCACTGTTTGGCAATTGAATGATTGTGAGGTTGAGGAAAGAGGCTTGGAGGATACATCCAAGTTCCTGGGGTGAGGTGGTGCCTGTGACTGGGACAGGGACCCTGGAAGAGGATGGGGTGCGGGGGTGTTGCTCTGAGATATCACTGAGTATGAGGACATTCCAAGACATCTATTTGAAGATGCTGTGTAGGCACTGTGACTCAGACCAGACTGGCTAGAGAGACGTTTGAAAATCACGAAGCCATGAATTCTGAAGACTTTAGAAACTAAGTTCCCAATCAGGTCCAGGTTCAATTCAACCTCGCTTTGTCAAGGAACATCCCACCCTTCCAGACTAGATGAGGGCCTCCTCCTTAAAGGCTGAAAAGGAGGGTGGAGTGGAGGACTGTGGGAGAGTCAAACAGCTACAGAGTAGAAATTGAAAAGTGGGTCCAGTTTTCTCAGTGTATATGAAAACTGGTTGGTTTTACTCTCTGTCAAGTTATCTTCCCTTTCTACTCCACCTACAGAGAGAGGGCAGATAGTCTGACGGAGTAAAGCCAAGCCTGCTGAGCAAGAGCCAGAGAAGTAGAAGAAAACTCAGAATGTGACCTGTCTTGAAAGCCAGGAGAGGGGGGGATTTCAAGATAGGAAATGTGGAGACAGTGCAGATTGCTGTGGAAAGGTCAAATAAAACAAGCCCCCAGAGTGACTGGTTTTGCAACCTGTAGGGCCGCCTTGACGCGGATTCCAGACGATTGCTCCTTGGCCCTTCTTGGGGTTTCCCGCCATCTGTCTCTACAGCTTTCTGCAGCTCTCACACCCTTCCGCATGATTCTTAACAAGAGGGATTGCCATTGTGGCCACTGGGGTGGTGGTTCCACCGGAAGTGTGTATACTTTGAATTCCACTGACTTTTTGAAACTCACAGTTTACCGTAGAGTTCATCCGGCATCTTTTTACCTTCCAGTTTACAGGGTCCTTCATCTCCATGCAGTTTCTGCCGCTTACTTTCACGGTCGCACCATGGATCTGATCTTCTGGACGTTCTGCCCCAGAAGTCCTAAAGTTGGGCTCGCTCCTCTTTGGGCCTAACTTCTGTTCTGTGCAGCTCTCTCCCTATCCCTTCTGCCTCTGTGAACAGCACCGGTCCTGGACGAGTTGAGACCTCTCATCTCTTACCCCTCTTCCATCTTGGCCTCCTGCCAAGTTGAAATCACTTCCACTCCTCTCAGAAGCTCAGCTCCCTCATTCTGTTGCCCTTCATCACACCCACTGGCAAAAATCTCAGCTCTGCCTCAGTTGCTCAGTGTTGTTGAAGAAAACCACACAGCTTAAGTGTGCTCTGCAGGTGAACATTCAGCAGTGTTATCACACTTAAGGAATTGACTTGACCAACAAGGTTAGTTTATTCTCTTTGCATTTGCTGTTTTTTTCCACGCAAAATTAGATGCTAATATGCATGTATTTCTTAGTTATATAGGTGACTATGTAGAATAAAATTTAAATATAAATTTGTTAACCTGATTTTATTTTAGCCAACTCAAATGCCAGTGAAAACAGAATGCCTTGGAACTGACAGAATAGTATAAGGTGGGCTTCATACGTCTTATCTTTTCTGATTACCGCACATTGCTTGCTTATATGAACTCTTTGTCCCAGCCAGACTTTTTTTTTCCTTTTATCATATCCCAAACAGGTTCTTTGAACTTGTAGCTTCAGTTTTGATCATGCTGCTGCTTCTAGAAATATCTTACCTTTTCCAGCTTGAAGTTCTGCTCACTGCTTTAGTCCAGCTGAAATCCTGCCAGCCTAAATTTGGGCAAATATTTTTCCTCATCTGTTTAGAGTAATATCTTGCCCTTCTTTGAATATGTATCCCCTCTGCTTATTTGGTGTAGATGCCCCTTATTCTGGTCCTGTTGATGAACTATTTGCTTCAGATCAGATCAGATCAGTCGCTCAGTCATGTCCAACTCTTTGCAACCCCATGAATCGCAGCACGCCAGGCCTCCCTGTCCATCACCAACTCCCGGAGTTCACTCAGACTCACGTCCATCGAGTCAGTGATGCCATCCAGCCATCTCATCCTCTGTCGTCCCCTTCTCCTCCTGCCCCCAATCCCTCCCAGCATCAGAGTCTTTCCAGTGAGTCAACTCTTCGCATGAGGTGGCCAAAGTACTGGAGTTTCAGCTTTAGCATCATTCCTTCCAAAGAAATCCCAGGGCTGATCTCCTTCAGAATGGACTGGTTGGATCTCCTTGCAGTCCAAGGAACTCTCAAGAGTCTTCTCCAACACCACACTTCAAAAGCATCAATTCTTCGGTGCTCAGCCTTCTTCACAGTCCAACTCTCACATCCATACATGACCACAGGAAAAACCATAGCCTGACTAGATGGACCTTTGTTGGCAAAATAATGTCTCTGCTTTTGAATATGCTGTCTAGATTGGTCATAACTTTCCTTCCAAGGAGTAAGAATCTCTTAATTTCATGGCTGCAATCACCATCTTTAGTGATTTCGGAGCCCAGAAAAATAAAGTCTGACACTGTTTCCACTGTTTCCCCATCTATTTCCCATGAAGTGATGGGACCGGACGCCATGATCTTTGTTTTCTGAATGTTGAGCTTTAAGCCAACTTTTTCACTCTCCACTTTCACTTTCATCAAGAGGCTTTTGAGTTCCTCTTCACTTTCTGCCATAAGGGTGGTGTCATCTGCATATCTGAGGTTATTGATATTTCTCCCGGCAATCTTGATTCCAGCTTGTGTTTCTTCCAGTCCAGCGTTTCTCATGATGTACTCTGCATATAAGTTAAATAAACAGGGTGACAGTATACAGCCTTGACGAACTCCTTTTCTTATTTGGAACTAGTCTGTTGTGCCATGTCCAGTTCTAACTGTTGCTTCCTGACCTGCATATAGGTTTCTCAAGAGGCAGGTCAGGTGGTCTGGTATTTCCATCTCTTGAATTTTCCAGAGTTTATTGTGATCCACATAGTCAAAGGCTTTGGCATAGTCAATAAAGCAGAAATAGATGTTTTTCTGGAACTCTCTTGCTTTTTCTATGATCCAGAGGATGTTGGCAATTTGATCTCTGGTTCCTCTGCCTTTTCGAAAACCAGCTTGAACATCAGGAAGTTCACGGTTCACATATTGCTGAAGCCTGGCTTGGAGAATTTTGAGTATTACTTTACTAGCGTGTGAGATGAGTGCAATTGTGCGGTAGTTTGAGCACTCTTTGGCATTGCCTTTCTTTGGATTGGAATGAAAACTGACCTTTTGCAGTCCTGTGGCCACTGCTGAGTTTTCCAAATTTGCTGGCATATTGAGTGCAGCACTTTCACAGCATCATCTTTCAGGATTTGGAATAGCTCAACTGGAATTTCATCACCTCCACTAGCTTTGTTCATAGTGATGCTTTCTAAGGCCCACTTGACTTCACATTCCAGGATGTCTGGCTCTAGGTGAGTGATCACAGCATTGTGATTATCTTGGTCATGAAGATCTTTTTTGTACAGTTCTTCTGTGTATTCTTGCCATCTCTTCTTAATATCTTCTGCTTCTGTTAGGTCCATACCATTTCTGTCCTTTATCGAGCTCATCTTTGCATGAAATGTTCCTTTGGTATCTCTGATTTTCTTGAAGAGATCCCTAGTCTTTCCCATTCTGTTATTTTCCTCCATTTCTTTGCATTGATCGCTGAAGAAAGCTTTCATATCTCTTCTTGCTATTCTTTGGAACTCTGCATTCAGATGTTTATATCTTTCCTTTTCTCCTTTGCTTTTCGCTTCTCTTCTTTTCACAGATATTTGTAAGCCCTCCCCAGACAGCCATTTTGCTTTTTTGCATTTCTTTTCTATGGGAATGGTCTTGATCCCTGTCTCCTGTACAGTGTCACAAACCTCATTCCATAGTTCATCAGGCACTCTATCTATCAGATCTAGTCCCTTAAATCTATTTCTCACTCCCACTGTATAATCATAAGGGATTTGATTTAGGTCATACCTGAATGGTCTAGTGGTTTTCCCTACTTTCTTCAATTTAAGTCTGAATTTGGCAATAAGGAGTTCATGGTCTGAGCCACAGTCAGCTCCTGGTCTTGTTTTTGCTGACTATATAGAGCTTGTCCATCTTTGGCTGCATAGAATATAATCAATCTGATTTCGGTGTTGACCATCTGGTGATGTCCATGTATAGAGTCTTCTCTTGTGTTGTTGGAAGAGGGTGTTTGTATGACCAGTGCATTTTCTTGGCAAAACTTTATCAGTCTTTGCCCTGCTTCATTCCTATTCCAAGGCCAAATTTGCCTGTTACTCCAGGTGTTTCTTGACTTCCTACTTTTGCATTCCAGTCCCCTATCATGAAAAGGACATCTTTTTTGGGTGTTAGTTCTAAAAGGTCTTATAGGTCTTCATAGAACCGCTCAACTTCAGCTTCTTCAGTGTTACTGGTTGGGGCATAGACTTGGATTACTGTGATATTGAATGGTTTGCTTTGGAAACGAACAGAGATCATTCTGTCGTTTTTGAGATTGCATCCAAGTACTGCATTTCGGACTCTTTTGTTGACCATGATGGCTACTCCATTTCTTCTGAGGGATTCCTGCCCGCAGTAGTAGATATAATGGTCATCTGAGTTAAATTCACCCATTGCAGTCCATTTCAGTTCGCTGATTCCTAGAATGTCGACATTCACTCTTGCCATCTCTTGTTTGACCACTTCCAATTGCCTTTATTCATGGACCTGACATTCCAGGTTCCTATGCAATATTGCTCTTTATAGCATCGAAGCTTGATTCTATCACCAGTCACATCCACAGCTGGGTATTGTTTTTGCTTTGGCTACATCCCTTCATTCTTTCTGGAGTCATTTGTCCACTGATCTCCAGTAGCATATTGGGCACCTACTGACCTGGGGAGTTCCTCTTTCAGTATCCTATCATTTTGCCTTTTCATACTGTTCATGGGGTTCTCAAGGCAAGAATACTGAAGTGGTTTGCCATTCCCTTCTCCAGTGGACCACATTCTGTCAAATCTCTCCACCATGACCCGCCTGTGTTGGGTTGCCCCATGGGCATGGCTTAGTTTCATTGAGTTAGCCAAGGCTGTGGTCCTAGTGTGATTAGATTGACTAGTTTTCTGTGAGTATGGTTTCAGTGTGTTTGCCCTCTGATGCCCTCTTGCAACACCTACCGTCTTATTTGGGTTTCTCTTACCTTGGGCGTGGGGTGTCTCTTCAGGGCTGCTCCAGCAAAGCACAGCCATTGCTCCTTACCTTGGACGAGGGGTATCTCCTCACCACCGCCCTTCCTGACCTTCAATGTGGGATAGCTCCTTAAGCCCTCCTGCACCCGGGCAGCCACAGGTCTGGGTAACTCCTCTTGTCGCAGCCCCTGGCCTCGGGCGTGGGTTGCTCCTCCCGGCCACTGCCTCTGGCCTCGGGTGTGGGGGCGTTGGGTAGCTCCTCCCGGCCACCGCCCCTGACCTCAGACCCGGGGTTGTTCCTCTCGGCTGTTCCTGCGTCGTTGCAGTCTGGCACTCTCGGCTGCTGCTTCTGACCTCGGACGTGGGGTAACTCCTCTTGGCCACCGCCCTTCGGGCATGGGGTCCTCCCGGCTTCTGCACCTGACCTTGGACGTGGGGTGGCTCCTCTAGGCTTATGAGTCTTTAAAAAAAAATTACAATCTTTAGAAATGTTAATACCCACACTTTATGTGACTGTTTATATCCCTGGGTGGCATAGATACAAGGGATGGTTATAGATGTTAATGCTGGGAAAGATTGTAAGGCAGAAGGAGAAAAGGGCAGCAGAGGATGAGATGGTTAGGTAGCATTATCGACTCGGTGGACGTGAATTTTAGCAAATTCTGGGAGATAGTCAAGGCCTGGAAAGAAGCCTGGTGTGCTGGTAAGAGGTGGACAGGACTTAGCAACTGAACAATAAGAACATAAATGTTGATATATGTAAATGAGATTTGAAAATATTTTTATTGTGGCTGTAATTCTGTTTTGATACTTCAGAGTAAGTGGTTGGAGAAGTTATACCGAGATTCATATTTTTAATTTATGTTATAAATTGTATATCATTGCTAAAGAAACTGGACAGTGTTGATCTGATTAGTAATGCTAATTGGAATTAATATAATTAGTGGTACTTAAGCCACTGTGGTTTTGAACAGTAAATCCTCATCTCACAGGACAAGTTGTCGCTGAGACAAACCAGACTGATGTGTGTTTGGATGCGTTCCTTTCTGCAGTAGCTCCTCATGTGAAGCTGAGCTCTGCCACCTGTGGTTTTTGTGCAGCAAGTGCTTTAGAGGAAAAAATTCACTGGCTCGAGAAACTTACGGAATAGTAACACGTGAACTAGCTTAGGTAGTGTATGCTTATGTAAAGTCCCTGGTGGAAGACCAGTTTGGTTTGCTAATATAATCAAGAAATCTCAGCCGCCTTTGAATTTATGTTAATATACATTATAGCTTTGAGTAACTTCCTGACAAGAGTTTAGTTTGAAATTAGAGGTAAATCTTCAGTATTTGGGGCTTCCCAAGAAAACTAAGATCATGGCATCCGGTCCCATCACTTCATGGCAAATAGATAGGGAAACAGTGGAAACAGTGGCTGACTTTATTTTCTGGGGCTCCAAAATCACTGCCGATGGTGATTGCAGCCATGAAATTAAATGACACTTACTCCTTGGAAGGAAAGTTATGACCAACCTAGACAGCATATTAAAAAGCAGAGACATTACTTTGTCAACAAAAGTCCGTCTAGTCAAGGCTGTGGTTATTCCAGTGGTCATGTATGGATGTGAGAGTTGGACTATAAACAAAGCTGAGTGCCAAAGAATTGATGCTTTTGAACTGTGGTGTTGGAGAAGACTCTTGAGAGTCCGTTGGACTGCAAGGAGATCCAACCAGTCCATCCTAAAGGATATCAGTCCTGGGTGTTCATTGGAAGGACTGATGTTGAAGCTGAAACTCCAATACTTTGGCCACCTGATGCGAAGAGCTGACTCTTTTGAATAAAGCCTCTGATGCTGGGAAAGATTGAGGGCGGGAGGAGAAAGGGACGACAGATGATGAGATGGTTGGATGGCCTCACTGACTCAATGGACCTGAGTTTGAGTGAACTCCGGGAGTTGGTGCTGGACAGGGAGGCCTGGTGTGCTGTGGTTCATGGGGTCGCAAAGAGTTGGACACGACTGAGCAACTGAACTTAAGTGGTGCTGGTGGTAAAGAGTCCACCTGCCAATGCAGGAGACGTGAGAGAGACAGGTTTGATCCCTGGGTCAGAAAGATCCCCTGGAGGAGGGCATGGCAACCCACTCTAGTATTCTTGCCTGGAGAATCCCATGGACAAAGGAGCCTGGTGGGTTGTAGTCCATAGAGTTGCAAAGAGTTGGACACAACTGAGGTGACTTAGCACAGCATAGCATTCAGTATTAGAAAAGGCAAAGATTGTTTATATATGACCAAAGTTACTGAAAAACAGGAGTAGACTCTTGCCCTTAAGATCCTCACTCTAGTAGGAGACATAAGAAGGTCTATAAATTGCCAGGAGACCACAGGCACCAGAAGTCTTCATTTTTGTCACGTGGGGCTAACACGTCAGTCAAGGGATACCTGGTGTCTTTGGAAGGCAGAGCAATCAGATCGTTTTGTAAGACTTTTTGTAAGAGGGGTCATGCCACCCCTCTCCCCACCTCAATATGTTTTAAGGTGTTATTTATTCTTTTTAAATGTGTAGTTCTGACCAACATACGGAGTTCTGTTCAATTAAAAACCTTAAGGCTTTCCACTAATAATCTGCAAAAAAAGACATCACAGCCAAAAAAACTCAAAGTGATTCTTTCTTCATTCCCATCTTCTGGGGTTACAAACGCTGTATGATTTGGCATTAGGGAAAATTGAGTGAGAGAGGTTCATTTCCCAAATCTGGCTTTTCAAGACTGAAACCCACTTCACAGCAGATGGGGTGTCCACTAGGTGGAGTAGTTGTGTGTTGTTTATTTGAAGCAGTTAACTGGCTCTGAGGAAACGCTTAACAGTTGCACCCCCAGTTCTTGCAGAATTCCAGCAGCGGGGGTGTGCTCCTGAAGAATGCTACATCTTTTTGAAGTTTGAAAAGACTTTGAAATAAAAATGTAGTCTGGTTGAAGCAGCTGTGGTTCAGTGAGAGTCCAGAGGGATTTTGTTTTTCTAGAAAACAGGCTTAAGGGAAAAGCCAGTGAGTGGGTGGAGGTTTGAGAAGGAAAGGGTAAGATGTAACCAGAATGAGATATGTGAAGATAATGATTGGTTCCCTGTTGCCCATTTATTGACTCTGGGGCTTAAGAGCTGTCATTGGAGGCTTGTGGCTTAGGCAAAGGGAAGGCAAAGAGGAGTTAAGAAGTGAAAGAAAGAAAAAAAGTGTTGTAGTTTCAGGGTCAGTTCCTTTTGGGGTGTTGGGGAAAGATGGAAGTAGGGAGAAAAGTGATAAAAATAGAGAAACCAACTGTGAAAATATCACTTCTCACAGTCTTTATAGCTTCATAACATCCGTTCTTTACCGGGAGATACTGAACTAAGCTTTATCATGATGTAACTGTACAGTCAGTGTAAGACCGTTCATGATATTTTTTCCAACAGTTTGCTGTGTGTTTGTGTACTTTAGAAACCTGAGCTGTGTCTGTGTCCAAGATCAGACTTTTCCTTAATCTTGTATCTCAGTAGTATGTTGCTGGAAGGAGCTTCCTGATGATCGTATATATAACTAGGTCTTATGTTCCTAGATTCCCGTTTTGGGGAAAAATTTGCTTTCTAGTACCCTTGTTTTCTGTAGTTTTTAGTCTCTTGTGTACAGAAGAGTGGCATAATTTTGGGGAAGAAAGTTTTATTTAAGCACTGAAAAACAGAATCTTAAAACTTTGGGAGGGTTAGAAACAGCCACTACCTTTAGGGAAGTGATAACTTTAATCAGCCAGAAAGAAAAAGTGAGCTGTTATAAAAGACTTCCAGCAAAGGCATTGCCACAACATTCTTGATGTCTCATTTATGGGGTTCTTTCTTGTATCTCACCTAAAATCCATTTGCTGTAACAAATTCTGTATATTCCTTATCACTGAGAAGCGCTTCACACCGTCTGCTTGCTTATTCAGGCAGCACTGTAGGGCCAAGTCCTTGGGTTTAGCATATAGCCCAAGATGTTAAGTCAGGGTTGGTCTGCAGTACTCAGAAGAGAAGTGTTATGGAAATACAAGCAGTAAGAATAAGTGAATTTCAGAGATGTGAGAAGTGTTGAGCAGCTGTGCGTTACGTGTGTAGACGCTGTGGGGCCTGTGAAAGTCATCACCTTTTCCCTCATCATCGCTGCTTGTGTGGAGTTTGTCTTCAGATGGCGAACAGCTGTCGGCCGTCTTCTCTGTAAGATTGCGGTGTTTTTGTCACTTCTTCTCCTTTTAAAGGCTGCGAGTTGTTCCAGTTCCTTTCATCTTTCTTTGGAGGTTTTTATTTTTCATCCTGTTAATCATCTGTGAGTCCCTTCTGAATCCCTTCCAAGTTTGATTTTTCCTCAACATTCCTTTTCAGTTCAGCAGTACAAAGCTGGCTGTATCTCCCTGAGAGTTTCTGATCACTTTTGAGTGTCGTGAGAGGAGGACTTCACACTCGTACCTGCGCTGGAGTCCTTGTATTTGCTTTCTGAAAGTGGAGTCATGTGGTGCTGACTGGCTGTCAGATTTTTATCTCCTGTGACCTTGGTCTTTTCCTCTTATGTTTATTTATAGCTTGTACATTAATCATGTTTTATTTATGAAGTTTATTTTTCTTGGCTGGGTAGATTGCTTTGTCCTGTCCTCGCTGAAATCCATTGCTTTTTTTTTCTAATTACTTCACCGCTTACTCAATGTCATTTCCATTCTTATCCTCCAATGTGCCCAGCCCATGAGCTTCATGTTGTCTGAGCTGTGCACGTCAGTGATGCAGATGTTGTAAAAAGAAGGGTGGAAACAGAATCCTCGAAATAATGGCAGAACACGGTGTGTTGATGTTTCTCAGAATTCATTCTGATGAGCAGCCAGGCCGAGTGGTAGGAGAGCTGTCTGTGTTCACCCTCCTAGGAGCTGTTCCTCTCGCCACCAAGGTTTGGTGCCTCCATTTCCACACAGCTGTGCCAAGGAACAAAGAAAGCTTTGTCGGAGCAATTCATCTTGCACGCTGCTGTCAGATTTAATCTCACTCACTGCCTTGTTCATCTCTCTCCCTGTTCATAACTTTCAGTGGCTCCCCATCACCCCTGAATTAAAAATAGGCTTTCTAGTCTGGCATTCAAGGCACATTTGGGCCCCAGCCTCCCTTTCTGGTCTGATTGCCTGTATCTGTTTCATCCAAAATGAACCACTTGCCACTCCCTGGATATCTCTCTCACTTTGAAACCTTGGTTTGTCTGCATTGTCTGCTCTGCTTGGAGCACTGACACTCTCCCATTGGATTTGTGTCTGTTGACACCATTTAAGGCCAGTGTCTTTCGTGTTCCTTTCTTTGTGGATTTCTTCATCTAGATAATGATCTTTCCTCCCAACCCTCCAATCTTTATGCTCCCAAGGGGGTGCTTATTTTATTTTGTACCTTGTTATAGTTGTTCTTTAGAAATAACCATGCTTTTCTTGTCCTTCCTGGTAGACTGTTCATTTTTTGAGAAGTGTCTCTTCCTTATCTTGGTAACTTTGCATATACCTACTAATTGTGTTTGCGTAAGTACATGTCTAAGAAAATACATTTTTTTCTTACGGTATTTATGGATATGTGCCAAATATGTGAATTATATCCATTTCAGCACATTATATATTTGACTGGCATTCTGTTGTAAGTTCCTTACCTGGTAGCAGATGGACTGGCCACTGGTCTACATCACTGTAGACCTACTATTTTTTACCCTTGAAAAAATCTAGAGTAGCATTGTTGTAGTCTACTTTTGTTACCCTTAAAAATATCTAGAAGGAATTACAAGTTTATATTAATTTACTGTGTTAGTCATTTTTACTTAAACCAAAACTGTTAAATGCAGCAATTGCTTGACTACATAATTAAAACTGTACTCTAAAAGCCCTTTTATAATGGATTCTTATTGTTTTCTAGAAACTACCCAACTCTAGCCAATATTGAAAGGAAGAAAAAGTTAAAACTTGAAAAGGAAAAGAGAGGAGCAGTGTTGACGACGACACAGTATGGGTAAGTTCCTGAAAATTGCTTGCACTCTCAATGCTCATTTTAAATGAATGTACATTCTTACAAATAATAAAAAGAGGACACACCCAAATCCTAAAACCTCTATATTTTCAATTCTGAAATTTTTGCTTTTGTAACTCTTTTGCTGAATTTTTAAAATTATAATTTAAAATAATATACCTATACTCATAGGTATCAGTTCAGTTCAGTCGCTCAGTCATGTCTGAGTCTTTGCAATCCCATGAATTACAGCACACCAGGCCTCCCTGTCCATCACCAACTCCTAGAGTTCACCCAAACTCATGTCCATTGAGTCGGTGATGCCATCCAGCCATCTCATCCTCTGTCGTCCCCTTCTCCTCCTGCCCCCAATCCCTCCCAGCATCAGAGTCTTTTCCAATGAGTCAGCTCTTCACATGAGATGGCCAAAGTACTGGAGTTTCAGCTTTAGCATCATTCCTTCCAAAAAACACCCAGGACTGATGATCTCCTTTAGAATGGATTGGTTGGATCTCCTTGCAGTCTATGGGACTCTCAAGAGTCTTCTCCAACACCACAGTTCAAAAGCATCAATTCTTCGGCACTCAGCTTTCTTCACAGTCCAACTTTCACATCCATACATGACCACTGGAAAAACCATAGCCTTGACTAGACGGACCTTTGTTGGCAAAGTAATGTCTCTGCTTTTGAATATGCTATCTAGGTTGATCATAACTTTCCTTCCAAGGAGTAAGCGTCTTTTAATTTCATGGCTGCAATCACCATCTGCAGTGAGTTTGGAGCCCAAAAAAATAAAGTCTGACACTGTTTACACTGTTTCCCCATCTATTCCCCATGAAGTGATGGGACCAGATGCCATGATCTTAATTTTCTGAATGTTGAGCTTTAAGCCAACTTTTTCACTTTCCTCTTTCACTTTCATCAAGAGGCTTTTGAGTTCCTCTTCACTTTCTGCCATAAGGGTGGTGTCATCTGCATATCTGAGGTTATTGATATTTCTCCTGGCAATCTTGATTCCAGCTTGCGCTTCTTCCAGCCCAGCGTTTCTCATGATGTACTCTGCATATAAGTTAAATAAGCTAGGTGACAATATACAGCCTTGACGTACTCCTTTTCCTGTTTGGAACCAGTCTCTTGTTCCATGTCCAGTTCTAACTGTTGCTTCCTGACCTGCATATAGGTTTCTCAAGAGGCAGGTCAGGTGGTCTGGTATTCCCATCTCTTGAAGAATTGTCCGCAGTTTATTGTGATCCACACAGTCAAAGGCTTTGGCATAGTCAATAAAGCAGAAATAGATGTTTTTCTGGAACTCTCTTGCTTTTCCATGATCCAGCAGATGTTGGCAATTTGATTTCTGGTTCCTCTGCCTTTTCTAAAACCAGCTTGAACATCAGGAAGTTCACAGTTCACGTATTGCTGAAGCCGGGCTTGGAGAATTTTGAGCATTACTTTACTAGCGTGCGAGATGAGTGCAATTGTTCAGTAGTTTGAGCATTCTTTGGCATTGCCTTTTCTTTGGGATTGGAATGAAAACTGACCTTTTGCAGTCCTGTGGCCACTGCTGAGTTTTCCAAATTTGCTGGCATATTGAGTGCAGCACTTTCACAGCATCATCTTTCAGGATTTGGAATAGCTCAACTGGAATTCCATCACCTCCACTAGCTTTGTTTGTAGTGATGCTTTCTAAGGCCCACTTGACTTCACATTCCAGGATGTCTGGCTCTAGGTGAGTGATCACAGCATTGTGATTATCTTGGTCATGAAGATCTTTTTTGGTACAGTTCTTCTGTGTATTCTTGCCATCTCTTCTTAATATCTTCTGCTTCTGTTTGGTCCATACCATTTCTGTCCTTTATCGAGCCCATCTTTGCATGAAATGTTCCCTTGGTTTCTCTAATTTTCTTGAAGAGATCTCTAGTCTTTCCCATTCTGTTATTTTCCTCTATTTCTTTGCATTGATTGCTGAAGAAGGCTTTCTTATCTTTCCTTGATATTCTTTGGAACTCTGCATTCAGATGCTTATATCTTTCCTTTTCTCCTTTGCTTTTCACTTCTCTTCTTTTCACAGATATTTGTAAGGCCTCCCCAGACAGCCATTTTGCTTTTTTGCATTTCTTTTCCATGGGGATGGTCTTGATCCCTGTCTCCTGTACAATGTCACGAACCTCAGTCCATAGTTCATCAGGCACTCTGTCTATCAGATCTAGGCCCTTAAATCTATTTCTCACTTCCACTGTATAATCATAAGGGATTTGATGTAGGTCATACCTGAATGGTCTAGTGGTTTTCCCTACTTTCTTCAATTTGAGTCTGAATTTGGCAATAAGGAGTTCATGATCTGAGCCACAGTCAGCTCCCAGTCTTGTTTTTGCTTCTCCATCTTTGGCTGCATAGAATATAATCAGTCTGATTTTGGTGTTGACCATCTGGTGATGTCCACGTATAGAGTCTTCTCTTGTGTTGTTGGAAGAGGGTGTTTGCTATGACCAGTGCGTTCTCTTGGCAAAACTCTATTAGCCTTTGCCCTGCTTCATTCCATATTCCAAGGCCAAATTTGCCTGTTACTCCAGGTGTTCCTTGACTTCCTACTTTTGCAATCTAGTCCCCTGTAATGAAAAGGACATCTTTTTTGGGTGTTAGTTCTAAAAGGTCTGGTAGGTCTTCATAGAACCGTTCAACTTCAGCTTCTTCAGCGTTACTGGTTGGGGCATAGACTTGGATTACTGTGATATTGAATGGTTTGCTTTGGAAACGAACAGAGATCATTCTTTCGTTTTTGAGATTGCATCCAAGTACTGCATTTTGGACTCCTGTTGACCATGATGGCTACTCCATTTCTTTTAAGGGATTCCTGCCCGCAGTAGTAGATATAATGATCATCTGAGTTAAATTCACCCATTGCAGTCCATTTTAGTTCGCTGATTCCTAGAATGTCAATGTTCACTCTTGCCATCTCCTGTTTGACCACTTCCAATTTGCCTTGATTCATGGACCTAACATTCCAGGTTCTTTGGAAGGAATGATGCTAAAGCTGAAACTTCAGTACTTTGGCCACCTCATGTGAAGAGTTGACTCATTGGAAAAGACTCTGATGCTGGGAGGGATTGGGGGCAGGATGAGAAGGGGACGACAGAGGATGAGATGGCTGGATGGCATCACTGACTCGATGGACGTGAGTCTGAGTGAACTCCGGGAGCTGGTGATGGACAGGGAGGCCTGGTGTGCTGCGATTCATGGGGTCGCAAAGAGTTGGACACGACTGAGCGACTGATCTGATCTGATCCAATGCATAGTATAGTATGAGTATAATAATACCCTATACTCATGTGGTTTTCAGAATGATTTATATTAACAGGTCTTTTCTATCTTTGTACCCTAGCTGAGCAGTTCTCCTTCCCAGAGGCAACCCATTTTATCTTTCTAGAGATATCTCATTTGTATACAGCACATAGATAATAGTCTTTTTTATTCTTTTCCTTTTTCGATATGGTCCTCCATCTTGCTTTTTTTAGCCAAATGATAAATAGTCCTGTATTAATATATAAACAAGACTCCTCATTCTCTGAGGGTGTGTAGGAAGTGTAGGAATATCCCCACAAGGTCGTCTTTTTTTTTCCCTTTAAACCAGTTCTCTATTGACAGACATTCGTTTTCAATCTTTTATTAATAAAAAGTTGCCCTTATTGCTCTGTACATATATTTTACACGTGCAGATATTTCTGAGGGTGGGTTCCTAGAGGTGGATTTGCTGAGTCAAAGACATGTATTCATAATATTGATAGCTAACTGCCAAATATCTGTCATAGAAGCTATCCCAGTTTACTCTCTCAGTAGCAGTGTATGAGACGTCCCATTTCCCCAGTACCTCACCTTCATAGAACTTTTCACATTTTGTTTTGTATTGTGTACAACTCGATGAATTTCTCCATGCATACATACCTACATACCCGTGTAACTTCCACATAGATTAATAATGTATAGAATATATTTACCTCACAGAGCTTTTCTCTCTTAGGCCTTCCCACCTAGTTTTATGCCTCCTCACAAAGGTAACCTCTTTTGATTTCTGTCATCATAGATTTATTTTACCTGTTCTTGGAAACTTGTATGAAAGTGAAAGTGGAATTCGCTCAGTTGTGTCCAACTCTTTGCGACCCCCTTGGAATTCTCCAGGCCAGAATACTGGAGTGGGTAACCTTTCTTCTTCAGGGGATCTTCCCAACCCAGAGATTGAACCCAGGCCTCCCGCACTGCAGGAGGATTCTTTAGCAGTTGAGCCACAGGGAAGTGGAACCCTGTAGTATATCTTCTTTGGTGTAGTTTCTATGGCTGAACGTTATTTTGTGCTATTCATCCATATTGTTGTATACAGCTGTAAATCCATTCTTAATCCATTCTGCTGTATAGAACTCAGTTGTGAGAATATATCTGGGTTGGCCAAAAAGTTAATTCTGGTTTTCCTGTAAGATGGTTCGGAAAAAAAAATGGAACAAACTTTTGGCCATGCCAATATACTCATTCTGCTATTGGACGCTTGGGTGGTTTCCACTTTGGGCTGTTATGAGTAAAGCTGCTATGAACATTCTTTTAAGTGTCTTTTGTGGACATAAGTACTTGCTTACTGTGTGTTTAGTTATGATAGACACAAGCAGTTTTCTGAAATGGTTGTCCTGATTTATATGCCTACTGACTCTGCATCTAATTTCTCTGTGTCCTGTTCAATATGGGGTGTTGTTACACGTTATACCTTTTCCTCATGTCATGCCATTTCCCTCATGACTAATGATGTTGGGCATCTTTTTATATGCTTATTGGTCATTTTGATAATTCTCTTGTGAAGTGCCAGTTCAAGTCTTTGACTGTTTTTAAATAGAGTTGCTTTTCTTGATTTGTAGGCATTACTTACTTAGATACAAGTCATTTTTTGTACAGAGTATAGGTGGTGCAGATACAATCTTGCAACTTGTGGTTTGCCTTTTTGCTCTTAATAGGTGTCTTGTTTTTTGTTTTTTCCTCTCGTATGTTAGTCTCAATAGCACACGTATCTGGGGTCAGGTGGGGGATATCTGCTGATCTTGACAGAGTCACAGCCAGGGGTTGGTTAGCTGATGGCTAGGGTGCCTGTGTAGTTAACCATTTCTCGTAGCCTTCATTCTTGAGTGTAGATCATCTTTCTATCTGATACTATTTTTCTTTTGCCTAAAAGACTTCCTTTAACATTTCTTATAGTGAGGGCGTGCTGAAGATGACTTCTTTCAGCTTTATGTGTCTGAAGAGATCTTTATTTTACCTTCTTATTTGAAAGATAATTTTGCTAGATATGCAGTTCGAGGTTAATGGTGTTTTTGATATTTGCAGTACTTTAAAGATGTTGCCCCACTGTTTTCTTAGTGGCATGGTTTCCAAGAGAAATCTGCTGTTACCATTACCTTGTTCATCTGTGTAAATACCTTTTATCTCTGGTTGCTTTTAAGATTTTCTTTTCATCACTACCTTTAAGTTTATTATTATATGCCTTAGTATTATTTTCTTACCTTGTATTATTGTCCATTGAGGGTATATGTAGTGAACCTTTTCTCAAAAGATCTTTTTTCTTTTTCCTGTGCATAGTTTACATAAGCATGTGCTCACATAATTATTTGTTTTCCTCTTAAGTGTAGTAATTAAGGTGGTTTGAGAGGGCACTTGATTTGAGCTAGCTGTGAAATTGTGCTTGGTCTATGATCTTTTAAGTTTAAACCCCCTGTAACATGAAGAGAATAATACATGAGTTGGCCAAAATGTTTGTTAGGGTTTTTCCGTAAGATGTTATGGAAAAACCAGAACCTTTTTGCCACCCCAATACCTGTCTAATCTATTTCAAGGAGTTATCAAACAAGAAACAAGGTAGCATATTTATAAAATTGTCAGAAACTTCAAGGCTCCTTAAAATTAAGTAGATAAGAGTTTACACACTTTGTAAAGTCTGAGGAATATTTTGTGTGCTAAGTCGCTTCAGTCTTTCCAGCTCTTTGCAGCCCTGTGGACTGTAGCCTGCCGGGCTCCTCTGTCCATGGGATTCTCCAGACAAGAATACTGGAGTGGGTTGCCGTGCCCTCCTCCAGGGGACCTTCCCGACCCAGGGCTGGAACCCACACCCGCACTGGCAGGCGGGTTCTTTACTGCTAGGGCCACCTGGGAAGCCCCAAGGAACATTTTATCTTATGTATAATAGGAGTGAAAGAACGCTGCCAATTAAACTCACTTGCTGTTGATTGTACAACAGAGCCCAATTTAGAGAGATTAAATTATGGGAAGGAAACGTGCAATTTGGAATTGATGAAGTATGATGTATTGTGTATGCTCAGTTAACGCTCTGCCTTTGGAAGCCATTGAGTGTATTTTTTCTGATCTCTTTAGTGTAGTACGTGACAAGTGATTGATCTGACAGCTAAGTTTCTTTTGCATTGAGTGATCTTTTTCAAATTTTTCTTGAAAGGTCAGTGCCTTTTATATTAAGAACTTCATTTTTCTTACTGCAGCAAGATGAAGGGGATGACCAGACATTCGCAGATGGCAAAAATCCAAAGTCCTGGCAAACATCACAAATGGAAAAATGGCCATGCTGAGCAGAGAACAGCTGCTGGGTCAGGGCATCACTTGGGTGATTTGAAGCCTGAAAGTCCACTTGAGGCAAATTCAGACCCCCTGGGTGTTTTGGTAAACACTGATTCTGGTAAGCTAAATAGGAAAACACCGTGTTTTTAAGAGTATAGACAATGATGCAGAAGTTGATTCTTCACATCCTTGTGCATGGAAAGTTTAATGGCAAAAATGTAAAAAAGTAGAATGATGCTTTTGTTTCTAATAGGAGTGTCTTATTTAAAACCTCACTTTAAGAAACTTTTTATGAATCTTGGAAATGAATGCATGAAGCAGGCAGAATGTGGGAGAAAGATTATATTTATTGTGTAATTTGCATAGTATCATATAATCTTGGAAATGTCTTAAGATTGTTTTGAATGTATTGATGCTGTGAATTCAGATTTACACCATTAGATGAATTTTCCCACCTAGAAAGCAGTAATTCCAAGGGAAGCCAGTATTTATGCTGCTCAGCATGAACTTGGTCTCTTTGGGTAAATAACATTAATTCAGTATATTAAATAATACTGTTCTTCCTCACAGCATAGAATATATTTATATGTTTATTATTTATTCTTGAGTTCCCTCTAGAATTTAGGAGATATGTTTACTCTTGCTTACAAGTTGAAAAATTAAAGGACAGAAATGTTGCTGTCACAGAAAGATATCATTCAGCCTCTAAGGCTTCATTTCTCTTCTGAAAAATGAAAACATCAGTGTAAATATTTTACCATCTTTCCTTCTAGTAACAAGGTGTGAGGCTTTATCTAGTTGCTAGTGCTTCTTCTTCTGCAAAGGCGTGTTACCAGTGAGTGGACTGATGAGTGATTGTGGTAGCTTTGCCAGCAGGCCCTGCTCAGCTTGGGGGAAGGTGGCTTCTGCGATAATCACACAGCAGATTATTGAACGTAAATGATGGGAAGAAATGGGCGGGGACGTGGCAACTGCTTCACTGACTAAATCAGGATGGAAAAAGATCTTGGCATAAAGAGATGTTGGGCTAAGAATGACAAGATAAAATTCAGTAGGAATAGTAATAATAAATGTTTTAACACCAACTAAGGAGAAAGCAATGGCACCCCACTCCAGTACTCTTGCCTGGAAAATCCCATGGACAGAGGAGCCTCGTAGGCTGCAGTCCATGGGGTCACTAAGAGTCGGACACGACTGAGCGACTTCACTTTCATTTTTCACTTTTCACTTTCATGCATTGGAGAAGGAAATGGCAACCCACTCCAGTGTTCTTGCCTGGAGAATCCCAGGGACGGCAGAGCCCGGTGGGCTGCTGTCTATGGTGTTGCACAGAGTCGGACATGACTGAAGCGACTTAGCAGCAGCAGCAGCAGCAGCAGCAGCAACACTTATTAAGTAAGGTACTTAACTGTGCTCTAAGTGCTTTGTGTATAGTAGCTCTTTGCTTCATAACAACCTTTCACGTACATGCAGTTGCTGCTTCCATTTTTGAACCGAGGCACTTAGAGTCGTGTACCTTCGTCACGCTGCTAGTTAGTGACAGAGTCAGAGTTAGGGGTCTTAGTCCTAGTACACGGCACTACCTCCAAATGTGAAGTCTGAATCTGGCCCTCAAAAGCAAATCCGTGTTGTATGGGTCTAGGAGAGTTGAGATGTGAAAGAAAAAGCATCTTCTTATCCTTGCTGATAGCGAGGAAAAGGCAGAAGGCATTTGGGGCCAGGGCTCAGTTTACTCTTGGGTACTGATTTTTTTTTTTCCTTCAAAAAGTGTTGGAGAGTGCCCACATAGTTATTCAGGCTTACAGCTTGTGACCTTGATGATGAAATACAGTCTGTGCCTAAATAGAAACTTCCACGTCATTAAAATACTTGAAACACAAATACAAAGATTACTGTTATAAACATTAACTAACTTGAAAATTACATAATTCTTTGCTTTATGCAACTTTCTAAATGAACATTTGAAGGGTTCTTTAATGTTGAATAGTCTTTGCCTTCGTATTGTTAGCTCTGGTTGGGCAATTCTGTTTTCCCATTTTTTTAAAGAAGTGTTTCAGTGTGTGCTAGTCTGGTGAAGCATTAACGGAAAGATGACCGTTTTACACGTGCCTGTATTTAAGCCTGTATCTAGATCTTCGAGAGACACTTTAGACCTGAGAGACAGTAGTTAAATGCCTTTCCTCCTAATAATAGAAAGCATTCAGTCAGGTTCCTAGGAGCAGTTGAGTGAGAGATATCAAGTCATTTTGTTGTGGCTTAATGGTGAAACCCTTATTTTTGTGAAGGTCAGAGAGGAACATGTAAGGCATGAATACAAAAATCCTAAGAGTAAGCTATAAACTTTTGATGTTCCTTGAGGAAATCAGAATACCAACAATCAAATTATGGTTGCTGGATTTTATAGGAAAGGTTCCATTAAACTCCTGTTATCCTTTACTTGGGATTTCTTCTGGACTTTTACGCTTTACAAATCTAAGTTTCCGAGCACTGGTCTTTCAGCTGTCCACTCCCAAGTATAGCTCCAGGGAACCACGTGTGCCCTTGTTTCACATACCCTAAGCGTTCTCAGTGTCTCAACTCTCCAGTTATCAGTTTTCCCTTGTTTAGAGAAGCTTCGTTTCGCATGAGCCAGAGTCACATGTGGTGTGTCCCCAGAACATAACTGAAGGTAATGAAATGGGAAAAGAGCTGTTCATTTGTGTGAGCTCCTAGCTCTTGCCCTTAGGAAGGCAGTTAGCAATAGTGAGCTGTAGGGCACTCCTAGTGCTGAGTACACCAGCCACCCAGGCTGTGGTTTTAACATCTGTCTAAAATTCTTTGCTATTCCTTATTCCAAGAGATAGAGCCTCATTTCCTTCCCCTTGAATGTGGGCTGGACTTAGTGACTTGTTTCTAGAAATAGAGTAAGAAAAGAGAAGAAGAGTAACTTTATGGTGGGGACCCCCAAGTGGTCACGGCTGACGTCACCAGTAATAAGTCGGGTTGATGTGTACCGCCTGATACATGACGAGAAGGACACTACCTAGAATCCATAACCTCAGTCTAATCATCAGAAAACATCAGACCCACCTACGGGATATTCTGCAGTAATTGACCAGTAGTCTTTAAAAACAGTCAAGTTCGTGAAAGGCAAGGAAATACTGAAGAATTGTCACGGATTGGAAGAGGACACAGATCAAGGAGTCCGGAGACTGAACGTGATGTGCTATGGTGGATTGACTCCTAGAACAGAAAAAGGACAGTAGTGGAAAAACGGGTGAAATTACAGCACAGTCTGTGGTTCAGGTGGTAGTACTATCCCAGCGTTCATTTGTTAGCTGTGGTAAATGCACTGTGGTTATGTAAGATGTTAATATTAGGGGAAGCTAGGGTTTATGGAAAATCTTGGCACTAGCTTTGCAACGCCTGTGTAAATCTAAAATGGATTTAAAATATAAAGTCTAGAGAAAAAGGAAGGCAGGAAGAAGGGTTGATATGTAGGCCAATTAAAGCTGTGCAGTCCACTTCTTGAATTGGGGGGAAATACTTGCCTCCAGGTTTCATTTTCCTGTGTTTTCTTTATAATTCATTTTCTGATTATAAAAATGATGCAAAAAATGGGGGGAAGAAAGGAAAAGCATAAGATAAAAAGCAATATACTTCCTTAACTTATGGAGACAGCCACTGCTCACATTTTATATCCCTCAGTATTTTTCTTAGATACATATATGTGATTTTTTTAAGAAAAATAGAATCATTTTATTGAAAAAAAGAAATAGTCTCTGAATGCAGATGAAGCCAGGTTTCTGTTTTGGCCCCACCTTGGCACAGTTCTGTCATTCTGTTCTAGTTACCCGTTTTGAACTTGTCCTTATTTAACTCATTCATGCAACAGTTTGTTCTTCAAATATTTATTGAGCATTTATGTACTGTTCTAGGCTTGGAGGATATAGTATACTGAACAAAGCCAAACCCCTTCTCTCCTGTACCTTATGTTCTTTTTGGGGAAGCTACAGTAAATAAATATGGGTTGATATCGGTTGATATCCTTCATGAGGACGAGTAACGCCAAGGGAAAGGACTGAGAATGGCAGCTGGAGAAAGCAGTGTGCTATTTAGTATAATTAGCAAAGGCATCTCTGATAAGGGGATACTAAGAATTCTGAGTGAAATTAGGAGCTGAGACTTGAGAGTTTTCCAAGCAGAGAAAGCAACAATTGCAAACACCCCATGGGGAGAGCATGCTTTGTGTACTTGGGGAACAACAGGGTTGGAGTGGAGTAAGGCAGGAAGAAGGTGGTGAAGGATCAGCTCAAATAGGGTCTTGTCTAAGGCAGGAAAGGACTTGGGACTTTACTCTGAGGTTGAGCAGAGAGGTGATGTGATGTGTTAAAGTGGCGAATGGACTGCAGAGGTGGGCAGATCATATCAGGCTGTTCTTTTAGTAGGATGCTAGAACTGTCTGGGTAAGAAATGTTGACTTGGATTGCGGTTGTAGGAGTGAAGTAATTTGTGTGATTCTGGATATATGTTCAAAACAGAGCTGACAGTATTTGTTGCTGGATTGGATATGGTATGTGAGAAAGTGAAGAGTCAGGGTGATTGCTAGGTTTTGCTGTAACCATTGAAAAAAGCTGGCATTTACTGAGATGGAGGCCAACTGGTAGGCATGTTTGCAGGAGAAATCAAGTGTTTTTTGTTTTGTTTTGGGGCATGCTAACCTTTGAGATGCCTGTTTGATATCTAAGTAGAGATGTTGAACAGTTAGTTTATTCTGGGCTTTAGGGGAAAACTGAAGGTATACAGTTGTGATTTATTGGCCTCCAAATAGTACTTTAAGATTTGAGATAAAGTGAAATCATAAGAGGAGAAAGAGGCACAGAGGGAAAGCTTGCTGAGGATTGGACCCAGGGACAACTCAAGAATTTTGAAGTTGGTCAATGAAGAGAATTTAGTAGGGAGACTAAATTCTGGGAAAGGAGAGCCAAGTGAAAGGGTTCTGGAAGTCACATGAAGGTCTCCCGTTGACCTTGAACAATTTCAGGGGTTAGGAGCGCCAGCCCCCCACGTGCTTGAAAACTCGGGTCTAACCTGTAGTTTGCCTTTCGTGTAATGTGGTTCTTCTGCATCCACAGCCCTGAATCCATGGATTCAGCTAATTGCAGGTTGGTTTCAGTAGTATTTCGTATTGAAAAATAGCTGTGTGTAAGTGGACCTGTGAGCTTCAAGCCTGCGTTGTTCAAGGGTCGGTCGCACTATCAGATGTTGTCACTAGGTTAAGTAAGATGAACACCAGCAACTGACCTTTAGACGTGGCAACACAGAAGAATCCGGTGACCTTGGAAGAAAAAGTTCACTGGTGTGGTGAGCCTGAAAGACAGATTGAAGTAGATTCTAGAAGGTCAGATAGTTGTAGGAAATTTCAGGCCCAAGCGACTTCCCTGGTGAATTATATAAATAGTTGGGGTTTTGCTATGAAAGGGAACAGAGAAATGGGCTGTAGCTGAAAGACATTTCTTGGCATTATTCTTGACCGTAGAGAGAGTTTGGTAGGATGACTTAATTTTCAGAGGACTTTATATATCTGTAGGAGATATTCTAGCCCACTAGTTAATACTTGGGATTTAGAGTCAGGTAGCCAGGATTTAAATTTGACCTGGCTGTTGTATTGTTCTGTTACCTGAGGGATCATCCAGTTCAGATTCTCTTGAATTTTGGTATTATCACCTGTAATTAATAATGAAGGTGATACTTCAAAAGCGTTAAATGAGCTCATGCTTCTAAAGAGCATTATTTAGTCATCTGTATTGTACTTTTTGGTGCTTCTACATTTTGGCATATCATCGTTTAAACAATGAGATGAACAGTCTCCACACTAATATTGTTGCAGATTCTGTTTTATCCACTAGTCATTTATAAATAAAACTGCATATTTTCAATTCCCCTTTATTAATTCAGGAGAAAAGATAAGAAGTTAGCTCGGAATTGACGAGGAGCAGTTTTTGGAGTGGGTGCCGGGCAGTGTGGATTGGTGGAGAGGGGCTCTCACTTCATCGACCGGAAGGTGGTCGTTCCATGCTCACTTCCTTTTTCCTGCGGGCGTGCTTCGGTTTCCCTTGGACCGACTTGGTGAATGTTCAGTACTGTCTTGAAACATTTTCTCTTGGTTGTGGGGTTGAGCTGGTTCATTACACAAGCAAGTTATTGTCTTCATTCTTCCGTCAGGCACTACTGACTTGTTCAGAATAAATGTAATACACTTTCAGAGGTGCCAAAAATAAACGCAATAGGTGGTGTCCTGGGGCTACAACTAAACTTGCTGGGCTCTGATCAAACACTTCACCTTTGGCAGGCTCTTAGTACTCGCTAAATTCTCGTGCTTGGCTTGTTTACTTAAGTTCTTAGAAGTTCTCAACAATAAAAATTTAGGGCAGATTCAGTGAGGCGTTATGTTTATGCCTTTAACTGTAGAAAGGTTGAAATACTACTTGTACCCTCTAAACCAGTCTTGAAAAGAGTGGCCATTTATATTTTATTTACTCCAAATCTAATTTTCAGAGTCTATGATCCTAGTCCAGTGATGTTAAAAATACATTTATGGCTTTCCTGGTACTGTAATAAAATGAATTAATATCATGAAATAAAATAATAACAAAGACTGTATAATTCATTTAGAGAAGACTCAAGTTCCATAACCAGTGAAGCATGGTAAGAGACTTGAGTTGCATATAGCTTCCATTTGCCCCTCTGTTTTCTCTTTGGGGCAGATAGCTTCTCTGACTGTGAAGATTTAAACCAAGGGGAAAATTTTCAAGTCTCCTGGGTTTCGTTTTCAGGAAGATTGAGGACATGATCAGAAAGTGCTTTCTTTTCACTAACATGAGGGGGTGGGGGGCTGTCAGCTTTCATTTTTATGCTGGTAGATATTTTTGATGTACAGTTTCATTCTCAGTGCTTCCTGTTTCAGAGTCTGACAAAGAGGAGAAACCGCAGAGTGCTGTCATACCCAAGGAAGTGACCCCAGCGCTGTGCTCCCTGATGAGCAGCTACGGCGGCCTCTCGGGGTCAGAGAGTGAGCCGGAAGGTGAGCCTGGCTCCGGGTGGTAACAGTGGGTGTGGCTCGCTCCACTGTTGCCTCTGATGTACACTGTGCATCAGTAGCATCCTTTCACGTGTATGTATCTGAGGACGAGATGTGTCTTGCACATTCTTAAGTTGAGCCTCAAATTCCTTTCTCATTTGATTCCGAAGTTAACATGGGATGAAGGGACGTGGGAGAGATGGAGAACTGTGTTGCTCCTCTAGGAGAAAGGGGCAAAAATAACATAATGAAAGAAGAGGAAGGGGAAGAGATATCCACTAGTGAAATCAGAGAAAATTCTAAAAGATAAAGCAAAGGAAGTTAATACTCCTTCCCACTCTCAAGAACCCTTGTCTTAACACGTTTCGCACCTTTTGAAGCTGGAGAGGGGTCCTTTATGACAAAGAGGATGGTAAAATTCCTTACCTGTATATGGGGCATCGCTCCTTATAGAGCACATGTACCTAAGCTGTCTCCTTCGGAGAACACGGGAATCGTATGTGCTTGTGTTGCATTAGCCTGTGTATTTTAAAGGTTGGGAGACATGGAATCCTTTTGATAGTGTTTCTGAGAAGTTAATGTTATTCAGGATACATGTTTTAACCTTAAAAGGTGATGACAAACTCCCCCTCCCCCCAAAAAAAGCAATGGTGATAAACCAACTCAATGTCTGGCATCTCTTCTAGGGCCTCCTAACAGGGCTACGAGTAGGCTTGGCAGTATGGGCAACTCGAGCCAAGGTTCACACCAGTAACCCAGCGTTGGTTTCGTGAATAACCGTGTGTCCTGTC
The DNA here is from genome assembly GCF_003369695.1 of Bos indicus x Bos taurus. Lineage (NCBI taxonomy): Eukaryota > Metazoa > Chordata > Mammalia > Artiodactyla > Bovidae > Bos > Bos indicus x Bos taurus. The sequence goes on along the minus strand of NC_040087.1, from coordinate 14,934,049 downwards.
GCGCCTCTGACCCTGGCTCTGCATGGTCTTTACATCTGGGCTTCACCAGCCACGAGAGAATTCTGAGTGTGTGTCTCACATGCATCATCACAGTAGGGGCTCTACCGAAGACAGGAATAGAGGGTCTTCAAAGTGAAAATGTAGGATGAAAGGGAGGTTTAAATGTAATTGGATGAAGATGGCAGGACTTTTAATGTTGACTAAGCTAGAGAAAATCAATGTTTATGTAGTTGGAAAATGCTGAAGAAGAAAGAGTTGGGCTTTAATATGAAAGTTAAGGTTTAGATCTGGGTATCTATAACATACAGGTTTTTTTTTTCCTCTTTTTGAAAGGCCAAGCTTTACCATGTTAACTGGTTAAAGGCTGCTTGAATTTTGAAATATAATCTGCTTTGGGTTTATCAGAGGAGTCCTTTACAGATGGTTGCCTCCTCTTCTTTTTTTTTTTTTTTTTGAATTTTAAGAAAAACAGTATTTAGTTCCTTACTCTTGTTTCTAGTACACTGATATGAAGATGAAGTTATTCTTTAAACACATATTACGTTTCCTGCTTATCTTGTGTATTTATGACAGGTGATAGCAAAGAACACTATTACCAGATTACTGAATCCCATAAAAACAAGCCATACAAATGCTTTCCTCTCTCATTCCTAAGATAAGATATTTAATAGTTTTATACTCATGTCTTCATTTTGAGACTGCCACTTTGAGGAGGCAGAGAGGAAACTGGAAGGGATCAAGTTTTCAGCCCTTTATTTTATAGACGCTGAAGCTTCAAGAGGACACACTGGCAAAACTAGTATGTGGCAAAGCTGACGTAAAGCTTAGGTCTAAAGGAGCCAACTGCATTGCCTTCCGTTACATCTTTCTTTGTGTGGCAATAGGTGGTGCATAGCTATTCTTTTGACTTTGTATGAATTCAGTTTGACTGATTGTCTAAAATGTCTTGCCTTCAGGAAAAAGTCCTTGCTTCACATTCCTAAGCCTTAGGAATTATTTTATGTAATTTGAATTTGCTTTTATTAAGCCATCCAGGTCACTAGCAGATTTCTAGCTTGCAGTGTTACTGGGCTATAGATTGGGATAGGCTATTGACACAGCAGGACTTTGCAATAAGTGAAACAAGGAAATAAAGTGAGCCTTCTCTGAACCATGAAATAGCATCTCTGTTGTTTTTGTTTTAGTCTCTAAGTCATGTCCTACTTTTGTGACCCCATGGACTATAGCCTGCTGGGCTTCTCTCTCCATAGGATCTCACAGGCAAGAAAATTGGAGTGGGTTGCTATTTGCTACTCAAGGGGATCCTCCTGACCCAGGGATCGAACCCACGTCTCCTGGAGCTCCTGCATTTCAGGCGGATTCTTTACAGCTGACCCACTGAGGAAGCCTGTGGTTATCAACCATTAGTATGGTTATTAACCGTGTACTATTTTCAGTATGATGTCTCAGGGAATAGGGAGGCCTGAGGAGGAAGAGAGAGAGAGGAGCATGGCAGGTAGGGGGAGCAGGCAGAACATAACATTGATAAGTTGACTGTCTTATATGGACATGGTTCATGGTGACCCCAAACAGTTATAATAGTAGTATCAAAGATCAGAGATTACACATGCCCATAACATAATAACAGTGAAAGTTTGAGACATTGAGCAAAAATCATCAGAATATGATGCAGAGACACGAACAAACAGTGTTGGAGAAATGGTGCTAACAGACTTGGTCAGTGTTGCCACAGACCTTCAATTTGTACAAAATGCTTTGTCTCTGAAGACCATTAAATCAAAGCACAGTAAAACGAGGTGTTCCTGTAATTTAAGAATTTTACAGCAGTATGCTTAGGTTTTCCTCTTCCCTCCCTTTGTGCTGTGCTCTCAGGTTTTAGTTCTGCAGATGCTGATAAGCCCCACAGACATTGTTGTTATGCATTTTTGCTTTCAGTTGTCAATTATCTTTACAAAATTTTTTCAAATGAAAAAGGTCGTTTGTATTTATCCACATATCGACTGTCTCTGGCCCTCTTCACTCCTATGTGTAGATCCAAGTTTCCATCTGGTATTACTTCTTTCATAGGGATCATTTTCCATAGCTCTTGACACTAATCTCCTCAGTTATTGGCAGTCATAGTTCCCAATTTGAAAAATTTTGTAATACACTGTACATGCTCAGTTTTAAGTAAGTAACTGTTATGGCTGGGGAAGGAGATTATTGTGGGGGGTGTTTTTATTGGTTATTTTTGGAAGTTTTACCTGTTTTTTAATTTGTTATTTTTGTGTTTATTTTTCATCACATGTAGAAGCTCCCATCAGGACTGAAGCAGACATTCTGGCAGAAGACCAGGTTCTTCATAGCAATACTCCTAAGAAACCAAGTCAAGATGTTAAAGCAACTGTTAAAAATTCCTCAGAAGCCAAGTGTGAGAGCCAAAAGAGAAGTTTTAAAAACACAAATCCTAAGAGGAAAAAGAATGATCTCAACTATCGAACATTATTTGAACCAAGAACACACCATCCATATCTCCTGGAAATGGTAAGTGGTCTTTGTGTTCTCGTGTCCTGAGAATAGAGCTGCTGGGCTTGTGTGTGTGTGTGTGTGTCCATCCCTGTGTGTTTTAAGGTTACCAGAGACATATGCTCCTTGAAGAATTATGTATGTATCTTAGTTCTGAAACTGCCTTTGGAATATAGCTGATACTCAGTAAATGTGGAATAATTACAGTTTTCAAAACTGCTTAAAATAAAGGAACCCAGGCTTAGGTAGTTGGTAAAGTATATCGAAGTGTACTGACCTTTTTTCAAATTTTCATTGAAAGCACAACTAAATACAGTGCAGGCTAAAGGGAGAAAAAGGGTATTGTGTGTTTGTTTTGTGTTTTGTTGACTTTATTCTCAGTGTGATGTGCTCAAAAGCTTACAATTTTTCTTTAAATTATAAAGAAATAGTGCCTCTTTTGATTCTGGGTAATGGACATTAAGCTGTTCAAAGATCTGAGCCTTTCATGTCTAAGAGTGATGGAGATACCCTGGAATCTCTAGTGGGGTTGTGAAACTGCCTGGTGACGCTCTGTGCAGAGTTGGGTTTCTGCCTGGTTAGGGAGGTGCCTGTACTACAGCTCGAGGGCTCTGTGACTGCAGACCCGCATGGTGCATACAGGCACAGTTGCTTCTTAATAAAATCGATCTGAAATGTACTATTTCGTAAATTTTGGTGCTATGTAAAGGAAACTGCATTTTTAAAATGTTTTCCTTGTAAGTGGTATATTAAATCATCTGTTTACTGAAAGTTCCTCTGTGGGTGTTTCTGAACTACAATGACAGCAGAAATAAGATGAGTGTTACATTATTCTTTTTGGCAAATCACATGTGATTCCTTGGTTATGTATTCTAGATACCAGGGATTTTCAGTTTTCTTTCAATTACAGTAAGCACAAAAGTGGGAAGTCCTGAAAGACCAGGAATGTTGGGATTATTTACTGCTAGTTTCATTATTACTGTATTTACTATAGCTTCATACCAGTTTCTATACTGTTTATAGATTTGGGTTTGGGAGGATCCTGTTTAACACAGTTTTTAGATGTAAAGAATTGTAAGCTTCTAAACCTAGTTTTCCCATCACTTTCTTGATACTCCTGGAGAGGACCTTGGATACTAGTGTTTAAATCTCGATAGTTTTGGTTAAAAGGAGATATTCTTACATTGTTTTTTAGTGAAATAATTAGTAAATATAATACAAATCTTTATTATTCCGTGTTCTTCATATAGAGAAGGCACACAGAATATCTTAGATGCTGTTTCTTGTATGTATTTTATTTAAAAGCTAATCTTTTTCTTTATTATTTTTTAGCTGTTAGCTCCGGACATTCGACATGAAAGAAATGTGATTTTGCAGTGTGTTCGGTACATCATCAAAAAAGACTTTTTTGGACTTAATACTACTACTGTGAACACTAAAGATGAATAGGTACCCGGTGTTTCAGCACACACATCTGAAGCATGTAGGATAGTAACAAACTCAAGTTTGTGGGTGAAAAGTCTTCTTTTTTCAACTGGATTTAGTAATTAAATTGTAAGCCTCATGGGCTATTGTGTAGGATTTTCAAGTCTTTGACGCTATATAAATAAATAGCTAATTGATTTTTAAGACTGTCTGTATTGTTGGGATCATATGTAATATTTGCTGGCAGAATTCTACTTTGTATTTATTGCTGTTGTATAAGGAAGTCTACTCTTGGGCCAGATAAGAATTGAAGATGCTGGTTTACTGGTAAGGAAAAAAACTTAAAAATTTTTTAAATTAAGCTGAGGAGAACTGTAGGTTGAGGAGAGAAATACAGTCATTTTGTTTTTAATAAATGGGAGAGGAAAGTCATTCTTTAACCCCTGCAAAAGGAGGGTATTTTAAAATAAACCAGAATGAATTAATACGATGAGAACATCTTGAAATTTAAATTTCTGCTGTTTATTTCAAAGGACATGTTGACATTCACCTATTGGCAGCTCAGGTATTGATCATTTGAAATAGTACAGATATGGCTTCTGTTTATGTTCAGTTCAGTAGAAGTGCTTCTTTTTGGTATGGTTCAGAATTGGACGTTTTAAAATTTTTTTCCTGTGAAAAAGTATGTAAAGTATAGTACTTGATGAGGTTCAGTTAATTTTTTACAGCATAAACAGTAATTTGTAAAATATCATATGAGATTTAAAGAATTAAAATTTGCTTATAAAGGTAATCATTGAACCTTAAAATATGTTTTAAATAAATAACAGCTACTAAGGTTTTTTTTATCTCCTGTAATGCCAGAGGTTCCGGTCTTTTATGTTCTGGTCGTTTGTGCTAGCTAGTGCTAGAGCTCTACTCTTTTTTTTAATGCATTTATTTTTAATTGAAGAATAATTCCTTCACAATATTGTGTTGGTTTCTGCCCTATTATCCACATGAGTTAGTCACAGGTACACATATGTCCCCTCTTTCCTAAGGCTCCCTCCCGCCTCCCACCCCGTCGCACCCCTCCAGGTTGTCCCAGAGCCCGGGTTTGAGTTCCCCGAGTCATACAACAGCAGATCCCCACTGGCTGGCTGTTTCACACGTGGTTGCGTGTGTTTCCATGCTCCTCTCTCCGTCCGTCCCAGCCTCTCCCTCCTCTGCCCGCCGGGTCCGTGTCTGTTCGCTGTGTCTGTGTCCAGTGCTGCCGTGCAAGCAGGTCCGTCAGCGCCACCTTTCTAGATTCCATATAGATGCATTGATCCATGATACCTGTGTTTCTCTTTATGGCTGATTTCTCTCTGTATGATAGGCTCTGGGTTCATCCATCTCATCAGAACTGACTCAAATGCATTCCTTAAAGCTCCTCTCTTGACATTCAGCCAAAGGAGCTAGATTTTTAAAATTTAGTCTCTTGTAGTTGGAAAATTAATTTTATTTGACATCGTGATTATTGAAATCCAGGAATCTTGACTTCAAGAAGTAGGACAAGAGAGCTGATAGCAGCCCTCTGCCCCTTTTGCTCCTCTATGTATATAAGATCTCATCCCGAATCCTGGAACATCTGGTACCTAACACCGTGACATCACAGACCTGAGATTAACAGTCATATTGACGTCAATGTTTCCCATCCTGGTAACAACCATGCAGACCTTTTTATTCTATTTTACTCTCTTTCTCCAAAGAGCCCTGTATTTTGGAAAATTACCAACTAGTTCATTCATTAATTCAGTTCATATAATACTTTAATGGAGTAAAAGAAAAATGAATAAAACCTTGCATTATTCAAAGATGTTACTCTTAACCCAGTTCATCTCAACAGGACAGAGAAGTAACCAATATTACAAACTGATTTGATATTCAAATTTTGACTAGTCTGCAGTTTTATCTCAGGTTAGTATGCAATTTCCGTAGGTTTCAAATATATAAATGAATTCACAGACTCCTAGTCTATTTTCGAAGAACCATCATGTCTCCAGGGGCTTTGACAATCACTGCTCTAAGGTAAATTGTGCCATGTTTTATTTTCAGTCTTTCTTGTTTTCTAATAAATGTGGTAAAGACTGAAAATGCCCCACTGAGTACTGCCCTGGCTGTGTCCAACAGTGTTAAGCTGTGGTGACTGTTAAGCTGTGTTTATTTCTAGGGGGTAATTTCAGATTCAGTTCACTTTATATTTAACCCAGGAATTGCTTAAGTATGTTTACAATTCCCAAGCAGGTAGAGTGTAACCTGTATGGTTTCTGCTTTATGGAATGCATGGTCAATATTTGTAAATATTCTTGAGTTCTGAGGGGAGACGGGTGCCTTGCCTGTTCTTTTTTGGATTTACCTTGTTAATTGTCAGAACTTCTACATTCTTGATGTCCATTTAATGAATTGATTTCAGAGATGTGAAAGCATTATGTGACTCTTGGTGAGTTGTGCTTTTTACAACTATGAGATATTCTTTTTTGTCCTTAATACTCTCTCCATTGGCTTCTATTTTCAAAACAGGTTTAGGGGAGTTCAATGTAAGAGTCTCTGGGAAATTTAATCCATTCATATTAATTGAAACAGTTGAAATGTTTGGACTGTTTCTGCCATTGTATTTTCTGAATATTGTGCCTGTTTTTATTTCACCATTTTATTGGCTTGATTGATTGTTGTTTTTTCTCCTAGTGCTTTGAAATTAATTCAACATATTGCTGTTTCTTTAGGGGTTACCTTTTTTCTCTATACTTATTAATCAGCAGCCATATTTTGCACTCACCTCCTAATTAAGTCAGTTACCTTAGCATTCTTTCACTTCCCCACCTGGATCCTCTTCTGGTGCAATCCTGTTAGTATTTTTAGATTCATCTCTGTTATCTTTGTGTGTATGCGTTTGTGTCTTGACATTATGCATCATTACTTAGAAAACTGTTAGTTCACTGTTTCCTTCTCACTGCCTTTCCCTTTATCCCAGGGTTAGTTGTTTTGGTTTATTGCAGCATATCATCAAATAATTCAATGCTGTATCCTCGTTTCAATTAAAAAAAAAAAACTAGTTTAGGGTATTGCTAAGTCGCTTCAGTCGTGTCCAACTCTGTGTGACCCCATAGACGGCGGCCCACCAGGCTCCCCCGTCCCTGGGAGTCTCCAGGCAAGAACACTGGAGTGGGTTGCCATTTCCTTCTCCAATGCATGAAAGTGAAAAGTGAAAGTGAAGTCACTCAGTCGTGTCCGACTCTTAGTGACCCCATGGACTGCAGCCTACCAGGCTCCTCCGTCCATGGGATTTTCCAGGCAAGAGTTCTGGAGTGGGCTGCCGTTGCCTTCTCCGAGTTTAGGGTATTAGGTTCAAAATTGAACACATGATCGCTAGTATCCAGTATTGCTTATTAAAAGGCAGACAGCAGTCCGATTCTGTCTGTATTGGCAAAAACTTATTTTTCACCTTCATGAAAAACCTTGGGTTTTTTTTTTATGCTTGGAGTCCTAAAATTTCACCAATAATGCCCAGGTATGTGGGATATAGTATATGTCATTCATTCTACTTACCTTACGGTCCTTTCACTCTGAAGAATTGTACCATTCTTGGACTAAGGACAATTTCTAAAATGATTTATTTTCTTTCCGTTTTTTCTTTTGTTTTTCTGGACTTAACCAGTGAATATGGAACTTCGTGACCTGATCTTTTCACTGGACTTATATAATTTGTCTTGGTCTTTTTGTTCTATTCTGAAAGATTTCTCTAGATGTTATCTTCCAAGGACTTGCTCTGTAGTCCAGTGGTTAAGACTCCAAGCTTCTACCGCAGGGGCAAGGGTTCATTCATTCCCTGGTCATGGAACTGAGAGCCTGCATGCTGTGCGTGGTGCAGCATCCCCCCCACCCCCCCACCCCCGCCCAAATGTTATCTTCCAAATCACTAATTCCCTCTTCAGGGAATTCCCAATTCATTTTTTTGAATTGAAATGAGGATTCAACATTTAATTACTTGATGATATGCTGTGATATGCTACAATCATTTAGCTTTTCTGTTTAGTTTTTAATATTTAGTAATTTGTTTTCAAATATTTAAGACTGCTTTCTTATTCTGATTGCTTTTTTCATAAGTGTAGTACCCTTATATTTCTAAGGATACCAGTGAGAATTTTCATGTTATTTTCTATTCCTTGAATTATTTGCTTCCCCATTGATTGTCAGTTGTTCTGTTTGTTCAGTTTACTGAACAATTATCTTACTGCTAATTGTTGAAAGAATCACTTTTACATATGAAAGAGAGTCTCTTGATTAATGGGTTGGCATGGATTTTTCCCAGATTTGTATAAAGCCTTCTTTGCTCCAAAAGATGTTTACCTTGACTGAGAAAAGGAAGCTTTGTTCACACAGATTTTTTAGAATAGAGGGGGAGTGGGCAAAAAAATCTAGGCTCTTGGCGTCACTCCTACCTCTTTGCCAAAATACCAAGAGTTTTAATCTGAGGATGGAGCTTTTCTCCGGGGCAGAACTCTTATCTGCCACTCCCACCAACTGCTTGGTTTTGGACGTGGGCAGGTTTAGGACTTAACTGTTGGAGCTAGTCCCCAGCTTTCTGTCATTTGTTGACTTGGCTTAGAGTGCCTCTGGACTAACTTTACCTTTCCTGTGGTTGTCTCTGGGGCTGGTTTGGGCGGAGGCCTTCCTTTTGTTTCTTGTCAACCTGGTCAGGTTTATTCAGTTCAGTGCAGCCGCTCAGTCGTGTCCGACTCTTTGTGACCCCATGAATTGCAGCATGCCAGGCCTCCTTATCCATCACCAACTCCCGGAGTTTAGCCAAACTCGTGCATCGAGTCGGTGATGCCATCCAGCCATTTCGTCCTCTGTTGTCCCCTTCTCCTCCTGCTCCCAATCCCTCCCAGCATCAGGGTCTTTTCCAGTGAGTCAACTCTTCGCATGAGGTGGCCAAAGTATTGGAGTTTCAGCCTCAATATAGTCCTTCCAATGAATACCCAGGACTGGTCTCCTTTAGGACGGACTGGTTGGATCTCCTTGCAGTCCAAGGGACTCTCAAGAGTCTTCTCCAACACCACAGTTCAAAAGCATCAATTCTTCGGCACTCAGCTTTCTTCATAGTCCCAACTCTCACATCCATACATGACCACAGGAAAAACCATAGCCTTGACTAGATGGACCTTTGTTGGCAAAGTAATATCTCTGCTTTTGAATATGCTATCTAGGTTGGTCATAACTTTCCTTCCAAGTTTCCTGGTCAGCTTTATAGTGGTTCTCAAACTTTGGTTCATCAGAATCAGTTGGGGGCCTCGTTAAAACCAGATTGCAGGGCTCTGCCCCCAAAGGTTATAATTAAGAAGAACTGGGATGTGGCCTGAGAATTTGCACGTATGGCAGGTTTCAGGTAGCGCTGGTGTTTTTTTTTTTGGAGGGGGGGTGCATTTTGAGAACCACTTTGAGGAATTTAGGAGTTTCTCAAGCCACTGGTTTCCTGATGCCGTCCTTTATCTTATATTTCTTCCCTGTTGTAAGTATTCATTTGTTTTTAAAAATGATCATTTCAAGGAATTTGGAACATAGGGAGAGAGTAGTTGATTGTTTTAATAAAGACTTTTACCTGAGTCTCTTTTTTCACTCTGCAGTTTTTTGGGTAAGTATCTTTGTTTTATTTTTTTCTCTCTCTCCTTTTTGTGGCTTTTTTTTTTTTTTTAAGTAATTTTTATTTGTTTCACCATGTGGCACGTGGGATCTTAGTTCCTGGACCAAGGATCAAACCCTCACCCTCTGCATTGGAAGCATGGAGTTTTAACCACGGAACAGCCAGGGAAGTCCCTGTGGCTTTTTTAAAAAGCATTTTCTTTTGGAAAATTTCAAGCACACGTAAAAGTATGTGACGTATAGAAAGAGAGTGATGTAGTGATGCCCTTCTTCCCACCCGCCCTGCAGCGTCAGCACTTCATCTGTCCGTGGCCGGTCATGTTCAGTTACGCCTTAGCCATGCCAGCCCACCTTACGTCACCCCACCCCACTGGAGGCTAATATGAAGCTTATGCTCAAGAATCTTACTATTTTATCCCTGTATATTTTAGTATACATCCCTAGAAGATAGGGATTTGAAAAAAAAAACAAAACTATCATTTATAAATTAACTCCTTACAATCAGATAAGCTTCTATAACTTTTTATGATAACATAGTTGAGATCATCCTGTATATTTCATATTGTGCCTCATTTTGTGTATGAGAAGTGGAAAATATATTTTGGATGTATTTAAAAGCTCAACCTATTTCTTGTATTTACTAACACCTTCCTCTTTTCCATTACAAAATGAGAGTTAAATTCTGAGGAGGACAGTGTGTTTGAATTTAAGTGTGAAGATGGTGGTGCTCTGTGGAGCTCTGCCCCACTGCTGGGTGCTAGGGTCAGTGAGTCCTCAGGGAGAGGGGAGGCAAGACCCCCACTGATGGACAGGCCAGGGCAGTCTTTCTTCTGAGGGTTTTCTAATTTTCACAGCCCACAGTCTGAATTAGCATTTGAAAGTTGCCTTATTCACTTCCTTTGTCTGGTGACTGCTTGATGTATAAGCCTGAAATGGACCGAGAGATCGCCAGAAGAGAAGCCACTTCTAATGGAAGCTGAGCTCTGGAGGGCAGACTTGCTCCTGAACAGTCTCTTGTTAGCAGACCTGGAGGCAGCTTGGAAGTGACCTAGCAAACGAAGGATTCTTTCTTTCTCAAAATTGGAAGAGGGGAAAATCAGTAAGTATGGTTAAACGGAATAATAAAGAAGACAAATACTCTGATGCACAGACAAAAGACCCCACCTCGAAGTTCTGTTCTTTAGAGCTGTACGCCTAGAGACTGTGTGTGCAGTGCAGTGTGTCCTGTGAAACACGCACTGGTGTGGCTAATGTTTGGGACACTTGCTGGGTCATCTCATAAAGAGATCAAGTGGGACTTCCCTGGTGGTACACTGGATACGAATCTGCCTGCCAATGCAGGGGACACGGGTTCTATCTCTAGTCTGGCAAGACCCCACCTGCCACAGAGTAACTGAGCCCCTGCACTCCAACTACTGAGCCTGTGCTCTCGAGCCTGGGAGCCACAACTGCTGAGCCTGTGTGTTGCAACTACTCAAGCCCGATCGCCTAGAGCTTGTCCTCTGGAACAAGAGAAGCCACCACAGTGAGAAGCCTCCACACCACAGCTAGAGAGTAGGTCCCACTCCTCGCAACTAGAGAATTCCTGTGCAGCAACGAAGACCCAGCACAGCCAGAAATAAATAATAATAAAAAAAAGCAAGTCTCTTCAATTGGTCCTCTGTATCCGGCTGACTTACCTAAGTCTGTACAAATCCTGGAAAAACTTTGACATCTTCGCTTCAGGATCTTGCAACCCTTGTATGAAGGTTTCCACATTCCAGTTTCTGGCAACTTGATTTCTGGTTATTAGGAGGGAATACCATCATTTCCTGGGTTCAATATTTGCAGTTCAGTATCCGCATGTTTTTCTGCTTATTTTTGTGCTTTAATTTGTAAAGCCAAACTACAGGCTTTATTTGAATTAATATCTTCAAAGGCACAGTTATTTGATCAAGGCTCCCTTTTTTTCCTTCCTATGCACTTTTCTCCAATTTCTTAAAACTACTGAAATTTCTTCCTTGTTTTTGGGGGGTTTCTTTGGCTGCATGGCATGCAGGATCTTAGTTCCCTGACCAGGGATCAAACCCGCACCCCTTGCAGTGGAAGCATGGAGTCTTAACCACTGGACTGGGCAAGTCCCACTTCCTTGTTTTATTGGAATGATAGCAGCAGCCACTTCACAAATTCTGGTTTTACACAATCAGAGATTGCTTCCCCTAACCATTAAACTATCTGAAGATAACTAATAATTGAGGCCTTTTTTTTTTAACGTTAGTGACCACTCATTTTTTTTTTGTCCCTTTTCACTGGCCTATGGCCTTATATCTTGAGTGAAGTAAGTCACCTCATGTTAAGAGTTGACTCACTGGAAAAGACCCTGATGCTGGGAGGGATTGGGGGCAGGAGGAGGAGGAGATGACAGAGGATGAGATGGCTGGATGGCATCACTGACTTGATGGACATGAGTTTGGGTGAACTCTGGGAGTTGGTGATGGACAGGGAGGCCTGGCGTGCTGCGATTCATGGGGTCACAAAGAGTTGGACAAGACTGAGCAACTGAACTGAAGTCATATATCATTATCTTGTTTGAGAGTTTCTGAGACATGTAAAATTACCTACAATAGACCAATCAATGTTATTGGCAGATGAACTGCATAAATCCCAGGATATGGAAGAATTTAAAGATAGGAAAATTCTTAAAAATTCTGTTGCTTGAAAATAAATCTAGGATTACATTTATGGTTTCAACTCTGGAAATATTTTTTTTAGTTTTTGTTTTTAGACATCGTCTCAATTCTTCCCATATTTATTTGTGTGTTTAAAACACTGCCAAATCACTGTGAAAGAAATCTATTTCCTTACAGAAGCAGGAAAAAGAAAAAACTGATTTAGATCCATACTTGTGTTACTAGGCTGGGCACTTTTCTTTTGAATATTTTGGAATGTTGGGGACGTTTTCAAGAAATAGTTTTTTGACCACAACTAAGGTAACAATGTTTGAATTTGGTAAGCGCCTATTAGATCTCATGTGGTTTTTGGTGGGTATGATGATGAGACAGACAAGGAGACATTCATCAAAAAGCATCAGAAGAAGCTCTCTGAAAGGTACTGTTTTAAAATCAAAGAGCTGAGAAGATAGAAGATACGAATCAAATTACGTACTGAGTTTGGCTTGTAGAGTTTGTGATACTTACTGCCCTTAATCACCTAGCAAGGAAAAGTGGCATATGAAGATTAATTGCTCACCATGTCAGATGCTGAATGACTTTGATGTCGACCAGTGGCTCCCACATCAGGCTGATCACCTGAATACAGGTTCCCACCCTGAGATTCTGGGTTTTGTAGATATGGGAATGTAGCCTAGGAATATTTTAACAAGTTCCTCAGATGATTTGGATGATTGGACAGGTTTGAAAATATCTCATGCAGACCTTTCTGTGTTTTAGAAGCCCCTGCAGGATGTCTTGCTTGTTCCAATACAGATTGCTGGATCCACCTCCCAAGTTTCTGACTCACAGGTCTTTGGTGGGTCCTGTGTGTGCGTGAGTTGCTCAGTCATGTCCGACTCTTTACAACCCCATGGACTGTAGTCTGCCAGGCTCCTTTGTCCATGGGATTCTCCAGGCAAGAATATCGGAGTGGGTTTCCATTCCCTTCTCCAAGGGATAATACCAACCTGGGGATCAGACTCGGGTCTCCCTCATTGCAGGCAGTTTCTTTGCCATCTGAGCCACCAGGGAAACCCGTTGGTGGGTCCTGAGGATTTGCAGTTCTAATAAGTTCCCAGGAGCTGCTGCTGCTAGTGGCCCAGGGACCACACTTTGAGTACCACTGACAGACTACTCCCCAGGGCTCCCCAGTCCCCGACTGGTCAAACTCAACAAGGAAACAACAAATTGAGTTCTGTGGCAAGGTTCTCAGTTTGTGTTCTACTTGGTCATTTGTATCCTTTTGTGTGAGTGTTAACTGATGAAACTTTGTCTCCATGAAAACTTTTGTGTTTTGTTTGGTTTTTGGCCAGGCTGTGGAATCTTAGTTCCCCCACCAGGGATCGAACCCACACCCCCTGCAGTGGAAGCACAGAGTCATAACCACTGAACTGCCAGGGAACTCCCTCTGTGGAAAGTTCTGAGTGGAAAGAAGGTGATGTTTGTTGGCTAGGATGGCTTGGTAGTAGAATGGAATGTGTGGCTCTGGGCTAAATTCCCCATTTTTGACCTTGGTTTTATTGTGACCTTCGGCCCCTGATCTCTCTGCTCTCCAGCCATGCTTCCTCCTGCCAGGAGGCCTTTACTCCTCTCCATGCCTGGAAAGTTCTTCCCTTTCTCCTATCATCGTATTATTGCTTGCTTTGACTTGGATCTCTGCTCAGCCCTCACTTCCTCAGGAAAGCCTTCCCTGGCCTCCCCAAGTAGGTCAAGTCCTCCTTTTTCACATACTCACACCATGTACCTGCCTTTCTCAGCATTGCCAAAGTTGTGGTTTTATATTTACTTGTGTGATTGATTTGTACCTCTCCACTAGACTGTAAGCTCTGGGACTTACACTGTAAAAAATTTTTTTAAAAATCCATTTGTGTTTCCTATTGTGTTCCAGCTGCAAACACTATGCGTGGTGTGTAGGAGCTGAATGAATGACAATGAATGGTTACATTATACAGAGAGGCAAAGGCAGGGTGGGCATTTCAAAATAGGCTGCATTCCTGCCTTGGGTTTCTAGAAGATACCCTGTTTTAACAAATTCTTTATTTTGCACAATGTGCTGAGTTTCTGATACTTGCCAGAGTCATGACGGTACAACTACTATTTATCAAATGCTTCCTGTATATGTCAGGCATCAGCTATGATCTCACACTTGACATTGATCTAGGAGGTCAAGAATCTTAGTCTATTACTATCTAGGGCATTACTTTCCTCTAAGGAAATGGCAACCACTCCAATATTCTTGCCTGGAGAATCCCATGGACCAAGGAGCCTGGGGGGCTACAGTCTATGGGGTCGCAAAAAGAGTAGGACATGACTGAGCGACTAAACAACAAGATTCTAAAAGCCAAAGTGTACTGGAAAGATATCTATAGACAGAAGATGGATTTCCTTAGCTCTATATTAAGGATAAACAGCAGAATTTTTTAACAGAAACAGAAACAGAAAGCAACTTCATGCTCAAACTAAATCTCTAAGGTGGTCTTTGAGGATGGGTGGTTTCCAGCTACAGTAGTCCCTCCTTTTCCACTTTCTGTGGTTTTGGTTACCTGTGGTCAACTGCAGTCCAAAAATATTAAATGAAAATTCTAGAAATAAACAATTCATATGTTTTAAGTTGTGCGCTACTCTGAGCAGCATGAAGTCCCACACCGTCCTACTCTGTCCTGCCTAGGACAGGACCCTCACATCACCACAAGAAGGAGGGCAAGTACAGGACAATATGATACTGTGAGAGAGGCCAAGTTCATATAACTTATTACAGTATGTTGTTAAGATTGTTATATTTTATTATTTAGTTACTGATGCTAATCTCTTACTGTCCCTAATTTATAAATTAAACTTCATCATGGGTATGTGTATATAGGAAAAAACAGTATTTATAAGGTTGGGTACTATCCATGCTTTCTGGTGTCCACTGGGGATCTTGGAACATAACCCCCAGGGATAAGTGAGGGCTACTTTACTTACAAATAATGACTGTCCCCTCTATATAGTTAAATCATATAATGGGTAACATTTGGACAGTGTAATCACTTTCTAGGGACAGGATGGTTTAGTTACTGGTCAGAAAAGACTTGACTAACATTTATTCAAATTACTTCCATGCTAATGAGAAAAGAGATTGATATCCTGTAATTTAGAAAATTTAATTTAGAAGCTGAAACTCCAGTTTTTTGGTCATCTGATGCGACCAGCTGACTCACTGGAAAAGTCCCTGACGCTGGGAAAAATTGAGGGCAGGAGAAGAGGGCGTCAGAGGATGAGATGGCTGGATGGCATCACTGATGCAATGGACATGAACTTGGGCAAACTTCAGGAGACAGTTAGGGACAGGGAGGCCTGGCGTGCTGCAGTCCATGAGGTGGCAAAGAGTTGGACATGATTGGGCAACTGAATAGCAACAACTTAGAAAAATCTAGATTCAGAGAGGCTGAATGGCACTAAAGAAGAAAGGGGAACCCTGGTCCAAAGACTCGACTATTCTAGGTCCTGATAGATCACTGGTGTGGAAACATAAGCAGTTCAGTTACCCAGCTGATTGTCCTTGCTCTGTGCTCACATGCAAGCTTCAGTAAATGTTGGGAGACCATTCTCCTAGGGCCTCTTGTGCTTCCTTTTTCAAGGATCTTTCAATAGCAGCCAGCCTTGAAAAGAGATGTTTCTCTAAAGCATGGGGCAGACGTGCTTACTGCACATTATAAAAATATCTAGGTTCCCTAAACTCATTGTCCCTCTGACTCAACCCACTGCTTGTACAGGCGTTGCCTGGCCCTGTTGTCAGTGCCTCGTGAGAACTGGGGCTTGAAAAAATAATGGGAATGCTGACACTTGGTTGTAGTGTTGCCATGAGCAGAAAGCCCTTTCTCTCCAACCCAGGAGTTTGGGGCTTCCGGCACCCATGAAACCTGGCCAGGCTAACTTGTGGTCATGCTGGCTCAGAGGTCCTTTTCCCCATGGAAGTGATAAAAGGAACTGATTTGCTTTTATTTTCTGACGTAGTTCTGATTCTTTCAAGTTGAGGGCCAGTCCCTGGCCTTGAAGGAGCACGAATTAACAGATAAATAAGGACCTCTTGGAAGATAGCAACCAGCATTTGTGTTCTTAAAGAAGTGTTGACATAAATCAGACTGAATGAGTTCCTTTATTGGACTTGTATCAGAGTCCACCAGGCTTCCCAAGTGGCACAGTGGTAAAGAATCTGCTGCCAGTGCAAGAGATACAAGAGACGTGGGTTTGATCCCTGGTTCGGGAAGATCCCCTGGAGTAGGAAATGGTGACCTACTCCAGTATTCTTGCCTGCAAAGTTCTATGGACAGAGGAGCCTGGCGGGCTACAGTCCATGGGGTCACAAAGAGTTGGACATGACTGAAGTGACTGAGCACACACATCAGAGTCCATCAGGAGACAGAAACCACAGCAGGTATTTTAGTAGTGAAAGTGAGAAAGAAAGTGAAGTCTCTCAGTCGTGTCTGACTCTGCGACCCCATGGATTGTAGCCTACCAGGCTCCTCTGTCCATGAGATTTCCCAGGCAATGATGGATAGCCATTCTACTGGAGTGGGTTGCCATTCCCTTCTCCAGGGGATCTTCCCAACCCAGGTCTCCCGCATTGCAGGCAGATGCTTTACTGTCTGAGCTTTAGTAGTAAATATAAAAAAAAATGGTTAGCCAGGTATTAGGAAAGAAAAAAGGCAAAGACAGGACATAGGTGCCGTAGAGGTAAGAATTATAGGAAATTCCTGACACTCCCACCTCTGCTGAGGGCATGCTGGCCAATCAGTGCTGGTATCTCTGAGCGAGGAAGGGAGGTGGTGTTGTGTTGGTTCTGGAAATGTTGGAAGCAACTGCTGCTACTGAAACCAGCAGTTGCTGCTAGGATGAATTACAGTGTGGTCATGGGGCTTACCTGGTGGCTCAGACGGTAAAGAATCTGCCTGCAGTGTGGGAGACCCAGGTTCCATCCCTGGGTTGGGAGGATCCCCTGGAGAAGGGAATGGCAACCCACTCCAGTAGATCGGCTACCCATCCTTGCCTGGGAAATTCCATGGACAGAGGAGCCTGGTAGGCTACAGTCCATGGGGTTGAGAGAGTGGGACACCATTGAGCAACTAACACTTTCACTTCTTCCATGGTCACCCTCAGAAACTGGAGGCAGTCTCCCTCTAGCGCCCTCTATTGGCAGAGCCAAACAGGGAGCCTGCTGGAGAGGGTAGCCTGGTTCCAGAGTGATGCCCCAGCATCACAGAGGGGTTTTGTTGTTCAATCTCTCAGTAGTGTTCAACTCTGCAACCCCATAGACTGCATCACACCAGGCTTCCCCGTCCTTCACCATCTCCTGGAGCTTGCTCAAACTGATGTCCATTGGAGTCATTGATGCCAACCAACCATTCTCATCCTCTGTCATCCCTTTTTCCTCTTGCCTTCAGTCTTTCACAGCATCAGGGTCTTTTCTAATGAGTCAGCTCTTTGTATCAGGTGGCCAAAGTACTGGAGCTTCAGCTTCAGCATCAATCTTCCAATGAATATCCAGGATTGATTTCCTTTAGGATTGACTGGTTTGATCTCCTTGCAGTCCAAGGGGACTCTTGAAAGGTCTTCTCCAACACCACAGTTCAAAAGCATCAATTATTTGGCACTCGGCCTTCTTTATGGTCCAACTTTCACATCCATACATGACTACTGGAAAAACCATAGCTTTGATTATACAGACCTTTGTTAGCAAAGTAATGTCTCTGCTTTTTAATATGCTGTCTAGGTTGGTCATAGCTTTTCTTCTAAGGAGCAAGCGTCTTTTAATTTCATGGCTGCAGTCACCATATGCAGTGATTTTGGAGCCCAAGAAAATAAAGTCTGTCACTGTTTCCATCGTTTCCCCATCTATTTGCCATAAAGTTATGGGACCGGATGCCATGATCTTAGTTTTCTGAATGCTGAGTTTTGAGCGGAGGAGAGAGAACTAGCACAGGGATTTTAAAAGCCTGTTTGACTAGTGGTTAGGTGGGGGGAGGAGGGGACGATTCATTTCCTGGGGACATCTGGGCAGTTGCCTCAGGAGTCTCCAGCATTACCTTGAACTTAATATTTTTCTCTAGGTCAGGGAAGGGAGCAGCCAAGGACAGCTGACTTGGAACTCCTGTATTATTACTTGGCAGCATGGGCCTATTTTGCGGCGTACATTAGGTGGAGGCAGGAGGAAACATATTCAGATGATCCAAGGAGATAAACCCATTGCAACTTTATTAGATTATATACGGTTTTATGGCCTTGTCACAAAGCTTGTGTAAATTCCCATGTCTGACCCACACCCTGATAATGACCGATATCTTTTAAGCTAGAACACCACAGATGTTTGATTATATCTCACCCTTAACTTGTGAGCCACATGAGTTCATTGTCTATGAGCTGATTTTATAACCTGTGAAGCATGATGTAAATGAGAAGTGGTTTTATTATTTGTATGCTTCCTGGTCCTTAACTGAGTTCCACAGAAGTGATGAATTTTTGTACCCAAGGGAGGATTTCAGAGGAGATAGAGAGAATCAAGAGCAAAGGCTCCGAATTTACAAAATTAACAGCAGTTTTATACTTTTAAGATTTGGTGTTTACAAATTATGGCCCCCCTGACCGTTCTTTTAGAAGCCAGAATTTGGATCCAGGTAAGTTGGGTAAATATCTCAGTAGAGAGCTCTGGTCCCCGAATTGCCACTTGTAAAGCAGCCGTGGCTGGGGCTCCACAGCGCTCCAGTGGTTACGAATCTGCATTTCTAGTTCAGGGGCTCGGGTTGGATCCCGGATCGGGGAACTACGATCCCACCTGCTCTGCAGTGTGGCCAAAATAAATAAATAAATAAATAAAATAAAAATAGAATAAAACAGCAGTGACTGACTTGGACCATGTATTTGGAAGTTTCCAATAATAGACTTTTTTTTTTCAGAATCCATTTATATTAATTGAATTTATTTATAGTTTGGTACCATGAACTGGATAAAAGCTCATAGCATACCAATCTTGCATGGTAGATAACTAAATTTTAAGGTATTCCAGGAGTCAATCTAGATCTAGGTAAGGAGTACTGTCATATGAGATGCTGTTACACCAGCCTTTATTATACTTAACCAGTATATTTTGTTTGGATTGTGAATGTGGAAGGCTTATTTCATTCTAATCATTGCCATGTGACCTTTAGATTAGTAGTTATCATAAGTGAGAATTTAATCGGTATCTGAATAAATAAATATATATATAAAAAATAACTTTGGGTTTCCCAGATGGTGCTAGTGGTAAAGAACCCGCTGGCCAATGCAGGATATGTAAGAGACGCAGGTTCGATCCCTGAGTTGGGAAGATCTCCTGGAGGAGGGCATGGCAGCCCACTCCAGTATTCTTGCCTGGAGAATTCCATGGACAGAGGAGCCTGGTGGGCTACAGTTCATAGCCGGCCAGGGGTCACAAAGAGTTAGATATGACTGAAGCGACTTAGCATAGCACAGCAGAACTTGTAGTCAGTTGCTTTGCCCCTTGGGTGCTGGGTTGAAACCAAGACTATTCCCCTGGGATTGAGTGATGGGTTGATTACTAAATGAATGAATGAATCAGGTAGGTGACCACTTAAACATTTGCTGAGTGTGGCTGATGTGGCAGGAAGGATACCACGCTGTGGAGGTATTTACCTGTATTACCTGTAAATACCTGTATTACAGGTATTTACCTGTCTGAGGGAGCTGCTTCTTGCCAAGCGCTGTGCCAAGAATCTGGGGAGACAACAGAGTGAGACCCAGACTGTGCCATCAGGAGCTTAACATCTGCCCTGGAGAGAGAGGCGGGGAAATTCATCCAGTCCACAGACTGAGGGGGTGGGCCCACAGAACAAGACCTAACCCAGTTTCGGGGGCTCAAGGGTACTTGTCCTGAGTCCTAGCATGAGTAGGAGATACTAGACTTGGGGTGGAGGTGAAGGGCAGGGTTATATAACCTAAAAAAAGCCCCGAGGAAGCTCTGTTATCCCAGTGGCCTCCTGAGTTCAAGTCCACTTTTAGAAACTGAACCAAGTGTTAGGCCATGAAGATTAACTCACCCCAATTGGTCAGCATGGGCAGGTGCTGTTACCCAAAAGAGCTTTGAGGTTAACTTAATGCCCTAGGCTGGGTCTGTGCCCGCCAGAGCTCTGCTTGGGAGAGTGGAACTTAATTGGCATTTATTTTCGATGCCCTTATAAAGGGTGACTCCTGGGCCCGCTGAAATGGAAACCATCTGAGCTCCTAAATGACTGGCAGGCAGGGGACCTGAATTGCACTCTCCGCTTTGGTTAATCTAGATGCCCGGCAAGTAGAATGTATTTGGGGCTTTTTTCCAGGATCAAATGTATCAAATGGTGGATGAAATGAGAGAGCTGCCCAGTGAGAGTCAGCCTTAGATGCATGGGAACAGGAATAGCGGTTCCTTCTGTCAACAAGGAGGCTTTTTTGTGTGTGTGTGTGTCTGGAACTAAAGAAATTCAGCTCACTTACTGGTCTGGCTAAACTTCAAAAATGTGTGTTTTTTCCCTTCTCCCAGGAACATTTTGTTCATACTGTTGGTTAAAAGGAGGCAGCTTTCACACAGAAGTACAGCAGGAAGTATTTAAGTTAGATAAAAGGAAGGACTCTTGGCAAAAGGAGTGACTGTGGGACTAGGTTCCCAGGGGGATTATGGAATCTGATTTTTATTCATGGGCTTTCCTATTAAATAACTTAAATAATAAGGGTGGCTAGGCATAAGCCTATGTCACCATTTTTTAGAGGCCTGTGCTTTGAGATTCAGAGGAAATGAACCCACAGCCCTGAGGTGGCTTTATGGGGGTTGAGCTGGCCTTGGAGTTGGGGTCAGATGTGGGAAGACGAGTAGGGAAGGTGCAGAGTGAAAGGGAACAAAGAGATCAGGGCAGGACATCACGAGGGGCAAGTGGGACAGAGAAAGCAGGGTGACCGGCACGTGACTGCTGAAGAGCAGGCATGAGAGGATAATATTAGCAGGTTATGTGAGGGCTGGGTTATAGAAAGCTGGGAAGGTTTGGGCAGGGAATTTATAGATTTTACTCAACAGGGGACTGGGCCTTCCCTGGTGGTTGAGTGGTAAAGAATCTGCCTGCCAATGCAGGAGACTCGAGTTCGACCCCAAGGCTGGGAAGATCTCCTGAAGACAAACGACAACCCACTCCAGTGTTCCTGCCTGAGAAATCCCATGGACAGAGCAGCCTGGCAGGTTACAGTCCATAGGGTCCCAAACAGTTGGACATGACTTAGCAACTAAACAACAAAAATGACAACTAGGGGTCATTTTTTCTCCCCCCAGGTTTTTCAGCAGGAAAAGGAAATGATGGAAATTGTGCTTCAGAGGTCATGGCCTTTTAGAGGTTGAAGGGAACTTGGGGTCACGTAAGGGTTTCTCAAGCTCTAGTGGCATCTGAGTCATTTGGGAGGAGCGGGGGTGGTGTGCTTGTTAAAATTCAGACTCCCAGGCCCTGCTCCTAGAAGCTCTCATTCGGGAGCTCTGGGTGGGGTCGGGAATCTGCAGTTAAACAAAGGCAGTGGTGCTCCTGGTGTCACAGATGTAAGACCTACACTGGGCGGCCACTGCCAGCCTTCTGGGAGACACCGTCCTAGGCGTCCACGAAAGGAAGCCTCCGGTGAACTCATAGAGAACCACTGAGAAAAGAGCCCTAAAACCTAAAGAGCCCTAAGAGCCCTAAAAGAGCGAAAAAGAGTTCAGGCCCAGAAAGCAAGAAGCTGACTTTTGGTGGCAGCAGGCCAGTAGGAAGTTTCAGTCTCCCTTTCTCATGCTCTCCACACACTCCAATCTTGGAGGGCCTTGAAGCACTGATGGGGGGAAGGCCGAAGAAAGAAATGAGAAACAGAACACACCCTCTTTCCTGGACAAACAGATCCTAAGCCCAGAGTCCATTTAACCAGCTCACTATTCTTAAATCAGTACAGCAGCTCTCCAAGGTAATAAGCCCTGCCTTGGAGCATCCGCCTATTTCTTTGGTGTAAATATTCTCCACCACCATAGCCATCTACCAATGTGATGTCAGGAATACAGGGTTAGAAAGAGAAGCTAAAATAAGATCTTGTGAGCTGGCAGGAGCCTAATCCAGTTCATCACTGTTCCTAACCTGAAGTCCTGCCCAAGCTGGGGTGGTGGGAAAGAACTATCTAGAATGAGGCGAGTTGCTAAACAGTATATTGTCCTGAACTGTGCTTTATTGTTTAAAGTGACCACAGGGGAACCTCCCTGTTAGTCCAGGGCTAAGATTGCTGCTCTACCCCAGCCAGGGCCAAGGTTGGCTCCCTGGTCAGGGAACTAGATCTCACATGTGGGAGACAGACATATAAATAAATATAAAAATAGTAAAAAAAAAATAAAGTGACCATAGGGATTTTGGTAACTACTCAAGTTCTCATCCAATGACTAGGGGAAAACTGAACAAATTTCAGATTGAGGATAGTTTAAGAGGCCAGAGAAATTTACGGTTTGGTTATATCCTAAGGATGGTGCCTGTCTTATGGATTACTAGGGGAACTTTTATCTTTAAAACTGGTAAGATACTTTTCCAAAAGAATTACCACGTGGAAATACAAAATTGAAAGGTACATGTGAACTCTCAAACCTCAGATTGAGAACCACAGATGCGGGATGTTCGGTAGTTGATGAGGTTTGTTTTGGAGATTTTTCTTTACTGTTCCGAAACAGATGTCCGCCAGAGGAAGGCAGCTGTCTCACTGATTGCAAAACAAACAAGTGAAATTGTTCAAAGATACAAAAAATGGTACAGGAAGAACCCCCAAGACGTGCACGAGACCTGCCACATAGGAATACTATGAACGAGCAAACAGACTTGAACGTGCAAAGAGTTGGACACGACTGAGCGACTGAACTGAACTGAACTGAACACACACAGTAGGTTTGCAGCCAGTAGGTTGTGACTTTCCTTCGGCGCCTCATTGCATTTCCGTGGTGTTGGATGTTGACTCCCTCTGAGGGAGCATCCTCCGTGTTAATAAATCTAAGAATCATTTCTATTTCCCCTCTGACGAATGTCACAAGGGAAGCCTTAGGCAGCCTCAATGAAGGGGAGAGCGAAAACCTTCTAAGACCCTTTGGCAGGTGGGGGATGAGGAGGAAGTAAATGAGAACCAGAACCAGCTTTAAGTTGGGCTCCAAAAGTGTCGGGCGCTCGTGCAAACAACTTCTGGGTAGTTGAAGCCGCCTCGAGAACACCAGGACCGCAGCTCTCCCACGCGGGCTTCCTCATCCCGAGGCTGATGGAGGAAGAAAAACTGCACCCGGCGAGATGCTGCCGAGACCCGGCGGGGAGACCGCGGGGACCCTCCATCCTTCATGCCTGCTTGCAACGAGGGACTTTCTCCGGTTTTAAAAACTACGTTCACAAGCCACCACCTTGCACTTTCAACGGCACAAATAGACCTGGAATGTTCCAGGCAGCCCCGTGTCCTGTATCTTGAGAGGGGAAATTTCTGGGACGGGATGGGGCCTGAGTGCGGCCCTGCACGGCGCGGAGGGGAGAAAGGCAGACCCCCGGGTGCCGGGGACACTCGGGCTCGGCGGGCCAGGGGACGCAGCTCCGGCGCTTCCCCGGGCGCGCGGGCATGCCCGGAGCTCGGCGAGCAGGGCCAGAGGGCGGGCGGCACCAAGGCGCGTCGGCGGCGCTCCGGACGGCTGCCTCGCAGGGGCCCCGGCGTCCAGCACACGCCGGCCTCTGTGGAAGCGATTTTACGTCTTCACCCAAAGCAGTGCCAGCCTTCTGGTACTCTGCCGGCTTCTCCTGAGGAATTATGAATAATGACTCATCAATCTAGAATCTACACAGGCGAAGACGCGGTGTCTAGAATCAGGAGACCGGATGAGATCACAAAGGACGCGAACGTGCACAGAAGAGATCCGAGCGCCGAGGGCTGGGGCGCCGGCCGTAAAGCAGCTCCGCATGCGCAGAAATAGGTCTGCCAGCGGATGTCGGAAGAGGCGGGGCGGGAGGAAGCTGAGACTGAAGACTCAATTTGTCTAGGTTTGCACCAATACTCGTCGTCTCCCACATGGTCTAGCGGTTAGGATTCCTGGTTTTCACCCAGGCGGCCCGGGTTCGACTCCCGGTGTGGGAACGCCACCACATTTTTGGACAGAAAACGAAAATAATTCAAACACCCCTAACCTAGGGGAACACTGGTGTTTTTAGAAAGAGCTATAACCCCATTTCAGAGCACCCAGAGGAAACTGAAGCTGAAGAGAATCGAGGTCTACCCTAGAGTGAATGGTCGTGCAGCCCACTCAAAGCCGGTCGACCGGCAGGAGCAAACGGAAAGGAAGTAACTCGAAAGAGTGCCAAGTTTGCTTTTGAAATAAGTCTTTAAATCCGAGGAGCAGGGAGTCAGCTGGTCCTATGCTAAGATAGATCTTTCAGTTGGTTTTCCTGCGTAATTTTTCCTTGTACCGTGAATATGGAACACATGATCAAAAAGTGCTCTTCTTTGGGAAAAAAAAAAAAAAAAAGACACATTGTAAGACATTATAGGCTTTTAAGTTGCCTAAAGCCATTCCTTTGAGAAGGACAGCAGGATTTTCAGAAAAGTCACATTATTGAGGGCACAGTAGTTCAGAGTACAGTCTACTGTGTTTTGTGATTCAAAAGCTCACTGAAGCAGTTATCGTGGGGGGGAGAAGGGGAGGAAGGAAAATAGAAAATTATATTATTACACATATTGAGGAGTGAGGCAATGGCAAAAAATAACACTTTCTTCTCACGCCCTGTTTGACACATTCTGTTGTAAAAAACTTCAGGAATTCATGATACACTCAATAAGCTCTCTAGAGTTAGAAATGTTAGTACTGATGTGTGACAAGACAGTTTCCAACTGTTACCCAAATAAGTGCATCTTCTGCTGTAATCGTTTATCTTGCTTGCTTCTCCAAACATTTGCTGCTAGGAAAAACCTCCAGGCATTTAGAAGCCACACTTCTGTCCCACTGGTGTTGAACTCTTTGAAGCTTCCCCAATTTGTTCTTAGACTACCATTAACCCTGAGAAACGACTGTGAAAAAGACTTGGCATCCACATAACTTTGTTTGAGATTTGCTCTCTTTTTAAAGTCCTTTGGGATTTTAAGGGGACACAAAAATATCACTTTCAATGAGAAACATACTAGGCTAAATATATGCTTATTCAAAATTTCTAATAAAAAGCCTGGAGGAGAAATTGATCATCAGCAGGTGAGCTGCATTTATTAAATCGAGTAGGACAGAACAGATAGGAAAATATAAAACCCTGTAATAATAACAACTATTTATTGAGCACGTACCATGAACTTGGATAAATGTTTTATATACTTTTTTTCAATTTAATCCTTATTTTGTTATCAGATAATATTATTATGTCTGTATCAACCAGGGGCCCAGTAGGAAACTGATGACATTCTTAACAGAGTTTAATAAAGGGACTACTTATGTTTTGTTGAGGTTCTAGAAAAGCAATAAGGAATAATGCCGTCTCCAGGGCTCCTCAATCTAAAATGAGCAAGGGGAGGGAGGATGGCTGCCAAGGAGGAGCTGTGGTTTCTGTTTGTCTTAAAACTTGCTTTCTTATGGCAAGTGAGTTCCATTCACATGAAGACTGTTAAATCCACTCATCCCATGAATCATTCATTTTCCATAAAATAGATCTGTGGCCTCACAGATTTGACAAAAGCATCCTTTGGATGAATATGATACTTAAGAGACACAGAGCATAGTAGATGCCTCTATAAACATGTACTTAATTAAATGAAAACAGCTTAACTTTGTGGGGAAATATTTGCTTGAGTTTTATTTGCCATTTTTATAACTTTGTATTTTTTGCAAAACATTTTGCCATAGTTTTCATTAATCATCTTCCTTATTAGTCTTTATATTCATAGACTATTGTGAGCTACAAATGCCCTTTGCAATCATTTAATGGAGCCTTTCATTTTACCCATGAAGCACTGGGTCCTGGATCTTATGCTTCGAATTCCCCAGGTTTGGTTTTTAATTTATCTTTAAAATATTTATTGATTAAAAAACAAAATATTTATTTACTTATGGCTGCACTGGGTCTTCCTGACGCGCACAAGGTTTCTCCAGTTGAGGTGGGCGGACTTCTCATTGCAATAGCTTCTCTTGTCGCAGAGAACGGTCTCTAGATGTGCGGGCTTCAGTAGGTGCAGCGTGAGGGCTCAGAAGTTGTGGCTCATGGGCTCAGTTATTTGCGGCGCAGGGGCTCAGTTGTTTCCTGGTATGCCAGGGTCCAGCCCCGGCTGATCCAGGGTATTCGAAGGAGAGACGGCGTAGGCGAGGATCAGGAAACAACTGCTTAATTAAACGTTAATTAAGGATATAAAGAGTAATAGAATGAGGATAGCTCAGTAGGAAAATTCAGTGGGGAAAAGAGGCTGAGTAGCTTGGTTTACACGGGAGACCAATAAAACTTCAAGACAAGAAGTTTGCACCACTTACGTAGGCTGCAGGCATCCTTCCGTTCTCCCGAAGGAGAGGAGACACTGAGGCCTCCCCGGTCGGATCTTAGAAGCCCAGGCATAATTAGTAAGCATGGTGGGTTCTGTGCTCCAGATGGAGACTCAGCCAGAGTGAGAGAGAGTGCGACATGGGGAGACCAAGTTTCGGTGAACAAGGCTCGCACTTTATTTTCCAAAGTAGTTTTTATACCTTAAGTTATGCATAGAGGATAATGGGGGAAGGGGTAGAGTCATGCAAGGACAGCAGTTCCTGATCCTAATCGAAGCCAGACTTTCAAACTTATCATATGCAAAAGTTCAGGTGATTTACATCATCTTCTGGCCAGGAGGCCTGTTAACTTTTTAAGAAACTTATTTTTCTCTAAAGGTGATTATTCCAAAGTCAGGAGCCACCCTCCAAAAGCATTAGATAAAGTTGCATTCCTATAGGGCAAAGGTATGGTGGGCTCAATCAAGAAAAGAATTAACTCAAGGGTCCAAGGTTACAAACATTAAAGCTACTACTTACACCAATTATATTAATCAATACACTGCCAGGGACACAGCAGGTAAGGGATACAGAGACTTAGCAGCAAATATTGGCCCAACAAGTGAAAAACCCTTCACCAATACAATTTCTAATCAATCTTTTAACTGCTCAAAGGACTCTGTATTTAGACACTTTAGAACATCTCATGCCTCTCACAGTTGGGAGGCTCTGAGCAATCACATGTGGCCGGAAAAACCTATTCAGGCAGGCTAGAGGATTTCCAAAGGAGTTTGTAGGTTGAAACACTGTCACACCCAGGAATTATTAACTGGAGCTGTAAGTTAACTCTTTTTTCAGAGAGAGGTATTGGGGGACAGCCCCCCGTAAAGTCAGAGGTGTAGGTGAAAGCACAAAGCAGAAAGTAGGCAGACTCTGGTTTTGGGGGTAGATGCTCGAGAATTTCCAGGGGGACTCCTGAGGCTCCATCCCGCCTTTGCGTATGCCGAGCCTCCTTCCTCATGACCTTTGTCATGGGTGGAGCTCCTCACGCTGGCTCCCGGCAGTGATAGAATTCTAGTTGAGCAGTGATAGAATTCTAGTTGAGCTATTCCAGATCCTGAAAGATGATGCTGTGGAAAGTGCTGCACTCAATATGCAATATGCCGGCTCCCGGCACTGGCATGTGGGATATTCCCTGACTGTGGATCGAACCTGTGTCCTCTGCATTGGCAGGCAGATTCTTAACCCCTGCTCCAGCAGGGAAGTCCTGGGTTTGGATTTTTAGATTATGTATCTCCCTAAATTGAATCTTTCATGGTGTCCTAGACAGACACCACTCCCTCTTGCACCACTGGGTGCAGAGAAGATAAATTTGAAGAATTTGGTTGTATCTTGCTTTTGGTACAGCTGTAACAACACAGTTGTAACATCTTTCTGTTTGAAGTTTTGAGTTATTAAATTTTTTTAATTCACCATATAAACATTTCTAGAGAGTGATGATCTTTGGGACATTTGAATTAGTTGTAGGTTCTCAGTATATGGTCATAAATTTTGGGGGAGTCTGCACAGATATCACTTTATGCCTACTCACATACATAGAGTCACATAGAGTCACATAGATTTGTATGAATGTTCCCTCAGAAATATATGTTACACATAAAAAATGTCCTAACGGATTGCAACATTAACACTTCATATTAATGCAGGAAAAGGAAGGCAAATGTGAATTTTAACTTACCCACGTTGTAAAATTGGAAAAACACTGAATACTTGGAAAATCACCGGAACAAATGATCAAAAAATCAATTTGCAAACACCTAGAAGACCACAGGGAACTGGGTAATCATCCCTCACAGTTTTGTGAAAAACAAAGCTGATCAGATGAATCTAATTTCCTCTTGTCACAGAGTGACAGGCATGGTGGACGGAGGAGCAGTCAAGATAATCTATCCTGATTTAAGAAACCTTGGCATGTTGTACTGTGTTGTACTCATGAAGAAAATGTAGGTAAAACTACTGCTGTCTGGCAGGGACACATTCAAGCTGAAGTTTGGGGCTCAGCTTCATCTATATAGGCAGCTTACCCTCATTCTATGCAGCAATGACTCTATCCTCCTTCCTGAATCTTTTCTGCCTGGATTCCATTAAAAAAAAAAAAAAAGTGTTAATTCAGATTTTCTGTGCAAATGACATCATCTCTCTGTTCCTCAGTTTCCTAGATGGTAAAATTGGGGGTAATAATCAGATCTATTTTATAGGGTTGTGAAGATTAGACGAGATAATGCATATAAAGGGCTCGGTCCAGTTTGGGGCCAATGACCACTGGTTACCATCACCACCATCATCAGTCATCATTATCGTGTTTAGTTCCTCTTTCTCTACTTCTAATCACAATGTTAAGTCTGATCTTTTCTACCTCTTCAGTGATGCCAAGGTATGTTCTTATCTATTTCTCCTGCCACTGTGCTGGGCAGATCGTCTTGTTCCCTGCGCTGTTAAATAAGCACCAAGTTGGTTTCTTTGACCCCCTATCTCATCCAACTTTTCTATCTCACATCCTACTGTGCATTGCAGCACAGAGCTGAGGGTGCTGCTCCTCTGCACATCGGGGCTTTGACCTGCTGTGTGCTCCCAACCTACCTTTACAACCTAAATCCTACCACTTCCCTCCGTGCATCCCAGTTTCCAGTTAACTTCTCAGTGAACCCGGTATCTGGCTTTTGCTCAACATTTCCTCTGCTGAGATGTTCTTGTGCCTTTTCCCTAAATATCTGCATCTTATCCATCCTTTAAGGCTTAATTCTAACGTCCTGCCCTTTGCGGAGCACCCCTTACCTCTCCTGCTGGGAGACTCCTGATGGGAATGTGTTCTCATTCCCCTTAGCATCTTATGTACCTCTCTTCTGATATTAATTCCTTTCTGACTTCAGGTCTTAGCTTAGATGTCATTTTTTCCCTAAGTCTCTGCTGCTTCACTGGCAGTGGGGGAGATGCTTTGCTCTGCATGTTTCTCTCTCAAAGCCCTGGCCACGCACCCCTCTAGAGCGCATGCTCCAAGACCAGTGCCCTGCAAGCAGTAAATACTTAATAAACATGTGTAGAGGGAATGTGTGAGCCAGACAAGAACTGTATTGTCTCAAGGAACATCTTAGGTTCCAAGTTACAGAAAACCACTGGCCGAAGAGAGAATGATTGGGTTATGTAAGCAAACTGTGGGAAGTGGGGTGGTGTGGTTGGCCTCAGGGACAACAAGAACCAGTGTTCCCTCTCTCTGTCTCTCTGGGTGTCAGATTTATTCCA
The DNA here is from genome assembly GCF_003369695.1 of Bos indicus x Bos taurus. Taxonomy (NCBI): domain Eukaryota; kingdom Metazoa; phylum Chordata; class Mammalia; order Artiodactyla; family Bovidae; genus Bos; species Bos indicus x Bos taurus. Next base: position 14,903,962 of record NC_040087.1, on the reverse strand, counting down.
CCTATTAGGGACCAGCTATTTCCACATGGCAGGGATCTGGGCACCACCAGCTCCATATTCATTTCTCACAGCTCCTCCAACTAAGAGGGAAGCTCTTGGTTTTCTTAGTTTTTGTTGGAAAGTGCTGGGGAGGAGTGTGGCCTTCCCTGGGCTGTGTATCCTCCTGATGATTGATGTGCATAGGGTATTGTGATTGGCAGCCTTCCCAGGTGGCTCAAAGGGTAAAGAATCTGCCTGAAATGCAGAAGATTCTGGTTCGATCCCTGGATCAGGAAGATCCCCTGGAGAAGGGAATGGCTATCCACTCCAGTATCCTTGCCATGACGGAGGAGCCTGACGGCCTAGTCCACAGGGTCGCAAAGATTAGGACACGACTGAGTGACGAACACTTTCATTAGAACCACATGGTGGAGAGGAAGGACAAACAGGGACTAAAATTAAGCCAGAGAGGGACTTTCCTGGCGGTCCAGTGGTTAAGATTCTGTACTTCCAACGCAGGAGACATGGGTTCGATCCCTGCTCAGGGAGTTAGGATACCACCTGCCACATGGCCAAAAATGAGTTAATTAAAAAAAGAGACAGAGACAAAGCTACGATAAAAAATTAAGCCAGAGAAATTAAACACTGGTGATGGCTGTATAACTTTGTGGATACACTAAAACCCACAAATGTAAAGGCTGGTTTTTATGGTATATGAATTATATATCAATTAAAGAAGAAAACAGAAAAGAATTAAGCCAGAGATAAAATTCTGTTGGCAAAATGAGCACTTTTAATTCCTTTTACTTGAGCTACTCATTTATTCAGCAAATATTTGTGGGCATCTATTATGGCCCAGTACTCTGGCCACCTCATGCAAAGAGTTGACTCATTGGAAAAGACTCTGATGCTGGGAAGGATTGGGGGCAGGAGGAAAAGGGGACGACAGAGGATGAGATGGCTGGATGGCATCACCGACTTGATGGATGTGAGTCTGAATGAACTTCGGGAGTTGGTGATGGACAGGGAGGCCTGGCGTGCTGCAATTCATGGGGTTGCAAAGAGTCAGACAAGACTGAGCGACTGAACCAATTATGGCCCAGCACCCATTTAGATTTACATGTTAGTTGTGGAAGCTTCCAAACACACAAACACATGAACAGGGTTAGAAGTCTGGGTTTCATTCTAAATGTGATGGGAAACTTCTGGAGGCTTACACACAGAGTGGGTTCCACCCCCCAGGATGAGACTTTCTGGATTTGAGGGGCTTCGAGAATCTTCTGGCCAGTTTCTCTGTTTGTGGTCAGCATCAACCACACCTTTATGGAAAGATGAGAAATGTTTAACAGGTCTTTGAAATGGCTTATATCACCTCATTTTCAGAACCGGGCAACTTTGTCATAAAGTGTGCTTGTGGACCAACCTGGATCGCATTATACTTTGTTTTCAGCCCGTTTGCCTGTGAGCCAAACTGCAAAGTTTGGAGGCACAGTCGTCAAGACTACCCTCACTGTGGACACTGTCGTCAAGTTTGGGGCCTTGCCAAAACCACTCTCAGGTTTGATGATGTGCTAGAAGGACCCACGGAACTCAGGGAAAGCTGCAGCACTCTCAGTTGTGGTGTGTTACAGGAAAAGGAGACAGACTGAAATCAGCCAACGGGAGAGACAGGGCAGTCTGGGCCAGCTTTCTGGTGTCCTCTCTCCCCGTGGAGTCAGGATGGACTGTGTCCTCCCCCAAGTACTGATGTGTGACTCTATGCATGGAATATTGCCAATCAGGGGTGCTCACCTCAGTTTTTGTTGGGGCTTCATTATATAGACATGATTGAGGGGTTGATCTCCCATGTAGTTAAACTCACTCTCTAGGCTCCTTGATAACATGTGACCCAAAGCCCCCGTCCTAAATCCCATGGTTGGTCTTTCTGGCTTGGCCAACTCCCTAAGCCATCAGGTGTGGCCTGCCCTTGCCCTAAACAAAGACCCTCTTATCAGGTCCCTCCGTCCTAAGTCGCTTCAGTCATGTCTGACTCTTTGTGACCCTATGGACTGTAGCCTGTCAGGCTCCTCTGTCCATGGGATTCTCAAGGCAAGAATGCTGGAGTGGATTGCCATTTCTTTCTCCAGGGCATCTTCCAAACTTTGGGATTGAACACACGTCTCTTACGTCTCCTGCAGTGGCAGGCAGCTTCTTTACCACTAGCTCCACCTCGAGACAAAGATTACTTTCCAGAAGTCAAGGGCAAAGGTCAGGTATCTCTTTTGTTGTTCTTCAGTCGTTCAGTTGGGTCCAACTCTTGGCAACCCCATGGACTGTGGCACTCCAGGCTTCCCTGTCCTTCACTATCTCCTGGAGTTTGCTCAAACTCATGTCCACTGAATCAATCTTTCCTAGCATCAGGGTCTTTTCCAGTGAGTTTGACTCTTCGAATCAGGTGGCCAAAGTATTGGAGCTTCAGCATCACTCCTGCCAATGAATATTCAGGGCTGATTTCCTTTCAGAAATCTCTTTGGGCAAGGCCAAATTCTTTACTATGAACCATTTTTTTCCTAGTTTTCTCCTCAATGGAAATGGAGGAGACAGGATTGGTTATAGCCATAAACTGTTTGCCAAAATGTAGGTAAGTGATCAGGGCACCAGCTCATGATGACTCTGCTTTCTCTATCTTTTTTCACAATTTCCTAAGGGTAATTTTCCTATGCTCAGAAGGTAAAGAAACTGCCTGCAATGTGGAAGACCTGGGTTCAATCCCTGGGTTGGGAAGATCCCCCGGAGAAGAAAGGGCATGGCAACCCACTCCAGTATTCTTGGCTGGAGAATTCCATGGACAGAGGAGCCTGGCGGGCTGCAGTCCACAGGGTTGCAGAGTTGGACACAACTGAGCAACTAACATGAGGGGAAATTCCACACCAAGAGGTGAGGAGGGGCTTTGGGGAGTAGCAGGTTTTCTCTGAGGCATACATTGTTTGTCTTGCCACCTCACCTCATGCTCTGATCTTAAAATGAAAACAATGCCCCCTTGGGGAGTGTCTGATGCTGGGCGTTTCTGTCTCATCAGAACCACAGTGAGTCTGAGGGGTGTCACCTGCATTAGAATTTCCACTGGAAGCTCAAAAGCAAAACTGCATTCGCGTGCAGAAAATGGAGGTCTGTTAGGGTTCTGTCTGGAGCCTGCAGTGTCTGACAGTGGAGCTGGGGTGCTCACCTGGCTATTATCAAGGGACCCCACCCCCTCCCTTCAGTGGGTTTGAGCTATGTTTGCCCAACACCTAGAGCAGTCTGGTGGCATCATTGCCTTTGACCCTGACTCACTCACGTATAAACTTAAGTGAAATGGAGTATTTCCTGCCATATCAATAAACAAGGATGTCACAGTCATTAGGGATACCGGCCCTCCAAATGTGGATTTCTGAGCCTAGGAAGAACAATGTCTGTTATCTGGCAGCCACTGCACTGCTGCCACTCCCTACCATGAGCGATGAAGTAAGGATGTGAAAAATCAAATTGCAGGATGATTGCAGTAAGCCAAGATTTTTGTGCCGTCCCATACACAGAAAAGCGCTAAATTCCTTGAGATATCTGGTTTTCCTTCATTAATAATAATCTTCCGATGTTCAGACTACCTGCCCCTGGCTGCAAACTTCTGTATAATCTGACTCCTCCCACCCCCAACCCCATCCCCAGACTAGTTCTCCCAGGATCACTTGAGATGCTGTCTCCCAGGCTTGAAGTCCTAAAAATTCTCACCGAAAAGAACATAACTGTCAGCTTCCGGGTTGTGACTATTTTTTTTTTTTTAAGTTGACACTTCGAACGTCTATTTGCCAAAGGCAGAGAGCTCCATCATTTATTTCTTGCCTCTGGGTAACTCTGTTCGGTGCTGTTTTCCATTCTAGGCTCAGTACAGAAGTTTGGGGCTGCAGGGAGGGTTCAGAGGAAGGCAGGAGATTTCATAAGCATCAGTGTGTTCATTGAGTCTGAGGTGGGCACAGTGAAGCTGCCAGTTATCAGAAGCTGGAGTAATTTTCCATCACCGGGGCTCATTAATGTCCTGGGATTGGAGTTAATGGATTCAGGGGCATTGAAGAGAGTGGCGCATTAAGGGGAGTGAAGCAGGAATAATCAGAATTTGGCAACAGCTCAGCGGTGAGGTGTGAAGGGCAGGGGTGATTTGCTGACAACCCTAAGATGATAAGCATCCCAGGAGAGACCGAGAAGTGGGGCAGAGAGAATGAGATTTGTCTCCTCTCACAAATTTGAGGCACTGCGGGGACGTCTGAATGGAAGAAACAGCGCAGGCAAGCCAGGTTGGAACACCTATGAAAGCAGACACCTCGGGGGGCAATTATCGTGGTCAGGCAAACAGGAGGCTAGGAGGCTTTCTAATGAATGGTGCCTGGCTGTTGCAAGCAGCGGTGTGGTGGAGCGTGTGTGTGTGTGCTGGGGAAGAAGTGAGAGATGCTGTCGTGTATCTGGAGATATGTACACTTTTGTACATCAGCCTCTAGCCTGCAGGGACACATTGCTCAAGAGCACCAAGGGAGCCCTGCACAGCTCACAGGGCCTCCAGTCCCACTGCAGTCATCGTAAACTCTGGTAGCTTTCTGGCAGATGGCAGTAAAGGGTCTTGAGAAAGGTGTGAATTTTCCAATTTGAGCAAAGGTACTATGTACGCTTCCAGGGGCTCTGGGGTGTTTGTCAGCCTTCTTTTTTTCTGACTGCACCAAGTGGCTTGTGGGATCTTTGTTCCCTGACCAGGGTTCAAACCCATGCCCCCTGTGTTGGCAGCACAGAGTCTTAACCACTCGACCACCAGGGAAGTCCCCCCACCCTTTTTTATTCTTTGTGACCCCATGGACTGTAGCCCATCAGGCTCCTCCATCCATGGGATTCTCTAGGCAAGAATCCTGGAGTGGGTTGCTACTTCCTTCTCCAGGGGATCTTCCTCACCCAGAGATTGAACCCATGTCTCTTGCATTGCCTGCATTGGCAGGCAGATTCTTTACCACTGGTGCCATGTGGGAAGCCTTTTTAAGTTAAAATAAATAAAGCCTGCAGAATTTCTAATCCCTTCTGATCTTGTTACATGATGTGAAGAATCAAAGACCCTGAACTACTATTTTATAAAGTGGGCACTGTAATGTTGGCATGGTGTTTCTTGTACATGTTTTGTGTGTGATTGTGGGACATGCTGGAAAGTTGAGTTGGTACAGATTTCATGGAAAACTGTTTAGCATGCAATACGCATCAAGAGTCATAAATATGTTTCTTCCTTTTATCTGCTTATTATACTTTTAGAAGATCCCCTGGAGAAGGAAATGGCAACCCACTCCAGTACTCTTACCTGGAGAATCCCATGGAGGGAGGAGCCTGGTAGGCTACAGTCTATGGGGTCGCAAAGAGTTGGACATGACTTCACTTTCACTTTCATACTTTTAGAAATCTACATCCAGGGAAGAATCAGAGAAGAGCAAAGATACAGACTGGTGAACAAGGATGCTTTTTTTTTTCCTTATAGCATCATCTATCATTAAAAAAAATACTTGAAACAATAAAAAAAAGTCCTGTAATAGAATGAATGAACAAATGGTATGCCCATCTGGTGGAATATTGTACAGCTGATTATTTACAGCCAATATTATCTAATGACATGGAAAGAAGCAGAATCCCAAACTCTATGTATACTTTGAGTCCAACTTTGTCTAGAAGGCAATACACACATACCTAAAAACAGGAAGGAAATACCAAACATTAACAGAGGCTATTTCTGGATGGCACAGTTACATTTAATTTTTTTCCTTTTATTTATTTCAATTCCCCAAATTGTTTTTGAAATGCATATATGATTGCTTTCGTAGTCAGGAGCTTTTCCCCAAAGTAATACCATACAGTTTGGGAGTCTGGGTTGAGTGCCATGAGATACCCCATGGTAAGCTCTCACCAACCCCCAGCACAAGGGCATTTCAGAGCCATCCAACACTTTGTGGGTCTCTACTTGGTGCTCTTACCCTTTAGACGGGGGTCCTGGGCTGCCCCTGCAGTGGGCAATGCTGGCATTGAGGGACAAGGCTTCAAGCCCACTAAGGACCCCTTCGGGCTCTCATCCAGGCTGACGTGGGTGGTCCACCTTCTCATCAGAAAACGAAATCTGAATGCCCAGGGTCTTATGCGGGAAATGCCATTTTAGCTGCAAGTGCCTTCCCTGGGCCTGCCAAGCAGGCGATGCGAGAGCTGTGGGTTCGCTCTGTGGGTGGGGAAGATCCCCTGAAGTAGGAAATGGCAATCCACTCCAGTTTTCTTGCCTGGAAAATTTCTTGGACAGAGGAACTTGGCAGGATACGTCCATGGGGTCGCACTTGACATTCTTTTAGGAAACCAGGATTGAACCATTCACTGACAGCTCTTTGCAAGCGCTGAAAGATTTTAAAGCACAAACCTAGATCTCATTAGTCTTCTCCATCTGGTAACTTTCCTCCTGACAGAGTGCTCCCTTTCCTTACTGCTCTTTTGCAAATGAAAATCAGAGTGGCTTAAAAAAATTATTTTCAGGTGGATTTTTGATCCATTGGGTGTAGAAATCCCTGAGATACTTATCAAAATGAAAGTCTATATCAAGAATTGCAAAAATTGGAATTCTTATTTGAGGGTTAGCAGAAAAAAATGGGTAATTTCACAAGGTAGGGAGAGGCCAATGTCAGATATGACAAAATAGCAAAAAGAGAAAATTGAATTCATTTCTATTAGGCTCAATAATCACGAAAGCATAATAACTTGGATATTTAGAGCGAGCTCTCTGTCTTTTAAACATGCTCTTTTTTTTTAATGGATTAAAAAAAAATTATGTATTCGGTTGTGCCAGGTGTTAGTTGTGGATCTAAGCCATGATTCCCGCTCTGGATCTTCCATCTTTGTTGTGGCACGCGGGATCTTTCATTGCGGCAGATGAACTCTTAGCTGTGGCCTGTGCGTTCTAGTTCCCCAACCGGGGATAGAACCCAGGCCCCCTATACCGGTAGCTTAGAGTCTTAGCTACTGGATCACCAGGGAAGTCCCTTAAACATGATCTTTTGAGGGAACAAAACATTGACATGTATATGTAGAAAGTCATTCGGCTTCCAAGAAAGTTAGACCCCAAAAGTTCGTAACTCTCCAGTCTCCAAGGACTCTTGTCCTCAGGCTGAGACCCCAAAGAGCAGAGACCTAGAGGAAGGGGAACGTAGCGCGTGTGACTATAGCTCTCATCTCAGGTAAACAACTGTTAACATTCAAATGTTCTGCAGCCTCCTGTGTGTATGCAATTATTTCAAAATAGAAAGTTAAAAGAAATTAAGTGAGAACGAGAAACATTAGAAGCCTAAGGAGTGTAGCTTCATTATAGTAACTTTTGCCACCATCCCTAGGAATATGACATAAAGGTAAAGTTAGATGCTGGTAAGTGGAGGGTAACTGGCTTGGGGGTAAGGGGTACACAGGATGCAGGGAGACTAGAAGAAACGAGTTAGGGTCCCACTGTTCCACCACCACTACAGGACAGAGGGGGCAGGAGTTGAATTTCTGTGAAAATTTTGGGAAAAGTGTTAGTCTCTAGTCATATCTGACTCTTTGCGACCCCATGGACTGTAGCCTGCCAGGCTTCTCTGTCCATGGGATTCTCTAGGTAAGAATATTGGAGTGGTTTGCCATTTCCTTCTCCAGGGAACCTTCCCGACCCAGGGATGGAACCTGGGCCTTCTTCATTTAGGGCAGTTTCTTTACCATCTGAGCTACCAGGGAAGCCCTGGTATTATGGGATGGAATATTATGGGAGGGGGGTATGTGAGTGTTTTGGGGGGAGGGGTAATGCTAGAGTTGGTTGTGTGGGTTTGGGGTTTGGTTTGGTTTTGGTTGGGTTGTTTACATTTAGATGACTGGGTGCAGACACGCGTCTCTGGCATTGCTGTTGAATTCCAGTGTAGACACACAAGGTCTTCTGTCCTTTTCTCACCACCAGCTGCTAGCTTGTTCCACCCAGGGCTGAGTTAGGTCAAACAAGTTCAACAATTCCTGGAGATGTTCTGAGGGATCAAGTGTGCAGCCAATGTAAGATTCTTTTTTCAGTTGGTGTCATGGATTCATTCTCCAACTTCTGCTTGAGCCACAAGCCACTGGTGGATAAAATGATCTCAGTGACTGGATGTGGTGCCCACGGGGTGCTCTTCCTTCACTGGCTCTGTTCGCCCTGGAAGCTGAAGCTAGACCCAACCTTTTCTGGCAAGATCCCCAACTGGCCTATATTTTTAAAAAGCCAGCAGGTCTGGTCAGAGAACCTTGGCTGCTTCCATGACACTTTTTCAGCACAGAAACTGGTTCCATGCACTTAGCGGTTGCCCAGCACACAGCTCTGAATGGAGCTCTTCCCCAGTCCTTCCCACTGGCAGCCGGAGCTCGAACTCCTTTTCTGGCAAGGATGCCCTGCACGACTGCCTGTACCCAGAGAGCTGGCTCCGCTCCCTAGCAATTCCACAAGGCTCCCGCTCTGTGATGGTAAACATGGAGCAGCCTAAACTTTCCCAAAGCGCTGGGATCAAAAACAGAAGGTACCTGGGGCCCCGGTGACAAGCAACAGAGTCCCCCCTGCCGCTCAGCAGAGAGCTTTTAGAATGTAGAATAAATCTGGCGCTGAAGGTTTGGTCACAGTGATTGCTTCAATTTGGGGCACGAATATTTCAAATTTCTTCTCAAGGCTTGGGCAACTGCATAAGCTTTCTTTATTTTGTCATCTGTAATCATAGGCAAACAGCTAGTTTTATAGAGGAGTAAAGCTGGGCAGAGAATCAAACAGCCCTGGTGCACAGCTTCAACTTGACATAGACTTGGAACTGATTTTATTGCCAATGTGTGATATCTGGGGGAAATTCTGTATTTTCTTCAACTTACAATTCTTTATCTGAAAACCGATAGAAAATGCAGTGCCTGTGTGATAAGGTCAGTGAAAGAATAAGCAAATAAACGAATACAAAGGCACCCACTAAGCACTCCAAAATCTTCCCCCTACCTTCTCTCCTTCTGCTCTCCATCCCCTTTTTCCATCTCTAGAGTGGTAATTTTCAAACTATTTTAATGTCTGGAACTTCCTTTTTTTTGCTTCCCTGCGCTGCATGCAGGATCTTAGTTACCCAACCAGGATGGAACCTGTGGCCCCTGCAGTGGGCATGTGAAGTCCTAACTACTGGTCTGCCAGGGGGTTCCCATGTCTGGAACTTTAAAAGCATTTAAATGTATATGTATGTAGAAGCCAGGCATAGAAAATAGATAAAACCCCCAAGCTGCTACAGAATTACCTGACTGGTCCTGTCTTTCCTCAGAAGTTTCTTGCAATTTAATCCTTGGGGATGGCCTTTCTCCTTTACTGGGAGACCTAGGGGGGAGTTGTTATTCAGTCACTAAGTCGTGTCTGACTCTTTGTGACTCCGTGATCTGCAGCACGCCAGGTTTCCCTGTCCTTCACCATCTCCTGGAGTTCGCTAAAACTCATGTCCATTGAGTTGGTGATGCCATCCAACCATCTCATCCACTGTCACCCCCTTCTCCTCTTGCTCTCAATCTTTCCCAGCATCAGAGTCTTTTCCAGTGAGTTGGTTCTTCCCATTAGGTGGCCAAAGTATTGGAACTTCAGCTTCAGCATCAGTCCTTCCAAAGAATATCCAGGATTGATTTTCTTTAGGATTGACTGGTTTGATCTCCTTGCTGTCCCAGGGACTCTCAAGAGTCTTCTCCAACACCACAGTTCAAAAGCATCAATTCTTTAGTGCTCAGTCTTCTTTATGGTCCAACTCTCATATCCCTACATGCCTACTGGAAAACTATAGCTTTGACTATACAGATGTATGTCAGCAAAGTGATGTCTCTGCTTTTTAATATGCTGTCTAGGTTTGTCACAGCTTTTCTTCCAAGAAGCAAGAGTCTTTTAATTTCGCAGTTGCAGTCACCATCCACAGTGACTTTGGAGCCCAAGAAAATAAAGTCTGTCCTTGTTTCCATTACAGGGACAGAGTCAGATCGCTGGTCCCTGTGATGCCCACCCTGCCTCCCCTGACCCTTTCTACAGTCTCCTCCCCTTCCTTAGATTCAGGCATCTGAAAACTTCCTAGGGAGGGCTCCATTGTGTTCTGGGTTAAAATTCATGCATTTGGGGTTTGAATTCTTTCCGCTTTGGTGTTTGCTCTGATGAACTCTCTATCTGGAGAGGAGGCACCGCTGGCTGACCAAGGGCATTCAGCAAGGCCGAGACTTTATTGGTTCAGCTGCAGGGAGAGCTGTGTGAGCTCCAGTTTAGTGCCCAGGTAGCAGAAAGCAAGGAGGTGCTCAGTGAGCACACCTCTTTACTTGGGTTTGAGTGTTTATCTGATTTGTCGTTTGCCGTTTGCACACATGCTCAGTCCTGTTAGATCTTTACGACTCCATAGACTGTAACCCACCAGGTTCCTCTGTCCATGGGATTCCCCAGGCAAGAATACTAGAGTGGGTTGCCATTTCCTTCTCCAGCGGATCTTCCCCACCCAGGGATGGAACCCACATCTCTGGCATCGCCTGTACTGGCAGGTAAATTCTTTACCACTGGCGCCACCTGGGAAGTCAGTCCCCGAATTGTATTGGCACCTAGAAAGGGCTGATGGAATTAGGCCCGCTGGTGCAAGATGGGGGCATTAAAGGGTAACTCACAAAACGCTTGGCTGTGACCTGGGGACCTGAGCTCCTGTAGGACCTGCTCTGATGGGTGTGTTTGCCTCCTAAGAGTGAGGTGGTCTCGGCAGGAGACCTGCTTCAGGGGGCCCGCAGCTAAGCAGGTCCCCGCCCACCCAGAGCCCGGAAGTCCTGGTGGGTGCCCCGCCCCATCCCACCCCAGGACCGTGCCCTGTCCCCGCCTCCTTCTCCTATTGGCTCAGGATTTCTTTTCCTGCAGGACCAAACCGGGCCTTTGGAGAAGTGTCCAGGGGCTGGGAAAAGAGCTTCTCCCCTTTATGTGGCTCCGATCATAGATCGCTTGGTCTGAAGGGTGAGGACTGCCTGGAGCCCTGCCCTCAGCCGGGAGTCGGAAAGTACAGTAGTGCTTTCAAGATCTCTGTCATCGGTAAACAGAGCCTTTAAACTCTGGGTCTGGCGTGTTCTTTCTTCTGCTGGGCCGCCTGTGGTTGCCATGGATATGGATTTGTCTCTGGAGGCCTATAACCAAGGAGGATTTAAATCCTCGTGGGTCAATATTTCCATAAAACCCCCAAAAAAAGGAAAAAGGAAAAAGGAAAACTTTCTTGAACAGCTCTAACATACCCTTAAAGCATATGACCAAAAGAACAACAAAACCAGCAGGCTTTCCAGAACCCATAGGGACACACATTTAAAAAAACTACTCCAGATTATGAAGATGAAGCCCACTTAATGTCTCTCTGACTGCAACAAGTGAAAATGATGGTATTTCCCAGTAGGTGTTTTGGACAATATAAAGCTACTTTTTTTTTTTTTTTTTAATGCTAGTGCTTATATTTCAGAATGCCTCTAGAGTTGCCTTTTTTACAATGTGCCATATTCCAGCAATAAATGAACCTGTGTTTCAGGCCAACAGTAGTTGTTTCTGTCTGACACGGGAGGTTCAGTGACACTGGGAGATGACTATGGAACATGGGTAGATTGAAAAGGCTTAAAAAAAAAAAAAAAAAAGGGTGGGGAGAAGAAGAAGAAAGACTGTGTCCTGCTCCGTAACTAAAGAACTCGGGAGTCTTTGAAAACACAGGCAACGTTCTCCTGGGATTCCTCATAAGTTACTTGGGAGAAAGCTGCTGTCGCCTGGTGAAACGGAGGTCAGGGAGCCGGGGAGCAGCCACAGTCCCGCCATGCCTTGGTTCTTTGCTCAAGAGCCTCATCCTTTTTAATGGGCCGCTCTTTGTGTATGTTTCTTTGTGTCTCCAGGGACCTCACTGCTTCGGCCAGGGAAGCAAGCTGTGGACTTTGGGCTGAGGACCTCGGCGGAGGTGCCCACAGCTGGGAAAGAGCTGTTTCCATAGCAGCATCCTCGCCAGCAGCACTCAGCTGCCCCCTACTCCTCATGGTAGCAACTCAGGGTCTTATCATCCGTCCCACTTGCTGCCCTGTTTATTGTCTTGGGGAGCAAGACACTTCCAATAAAGAAGTTGTGTCTGGGTTGCAATTACCCAGCGACCCTTTTTTTTTTTTTTTATTTTACTGAATTGGGGCAAAAAGTGACGTTCATTTCCTTTCCATGTACTTGGGTTTTCCCATGTTGGTACTTCGTAATATCCACAGTCTCCTTGCTTGCCTGCCTTAGGCATTCTCCCCAAACCTTGCCCGTGCCGGTCACCTGGCAACTGTTGGGACTTCTCTAGTGAAGGTTAGGACCCTCTTGCTCTGACTCCGAGTGCCTGGATTGGAAAGGCCTTGGTGATGATTACGAACAGAGAGGGCAGTGCAACGGCTGGCAGGCTGCCACCAGGGTCAGTGGTGGCTTGTCTGGAGGGGGAGCTCAGGCTTGAAACTGCCTCTGGTAGGTCCTGGGAGAAATGGTTTACTCCCAGGCCAGCTTGCTCCCATCCAGTCACCAACTGCCTGGGAGGCGGTGGTGGGGTGCCTTGGTCGTGGGCCAGTGAACAAAGATTCAGCTTTTTGGCTTGATGAGGTCAGTTATGGGGTGGGTCTGGGAGCCCTAAGAAAACTCCGGGGTGATAGGAGGAGTCCCTGGATAAACAGCTGCTAGGTTCTCTGAACCACTGTATAGACCCTCAGAGGACGTTTGACCCCATGCATGCTGAGTCCTAACTTTTTGCAGCACTATGGACTGTAGCCCATTAGGCTCCTCTGTCCTTGGGATTTTCCAGGCAAGAATACTGGAGCGGGTTGTCATTTCCTTCTCCAGGGGATCTTCCCAACCCAGGGATCGAACCTGCATCTTCCTCATTGCAGGCGGATTCTTTACCACCGAGCCACTGGGGAAGACTTTGACCCCTATGGCTTCCGTAAAGTTCCTCCAGGGCCACCACCAGCAGGGAGCAATTTCATGAAAAAGCTGGGCTACCCTGGTCCTGACTTGACACCAAGCTGAGAAAGATCATTTTGATCTGGACTAAAAGGAGTTGCCTGATGTTCCGAAGTTCATGAATGGGATAGAGAGATGCTTGTGATTTGGATTTGAGGAAGATTCCAAAAGGACCCGGGAAGGTTATGAAGTTTTATGTGACATGCTATCTGTACCCGTACTAAAAACATCACTCAGAAGAAAAGGAAGAGGCAGCTACAAGAACCGATGTGCTGGTGAGGGGAGGCTGTTAGAGCTCTGATTTCAGATGAGCACAAACAAAAGATGGAAGGAGGGGGATGTAATGAAGGGTGTCACAAAAGAATAGCAGGAATCTGTATATTAGTGTCAGGAAAAGCTGAAGTCCAGAATATGCTAAGACTTGTGAAATAGCAGCTGACATGAGGATAATGCTCCATAGTTTGCAAAGCATTTTCATGTAAATGATCACATGGATCCTCACAATAATCCTTGGGGGATGGGGTGGGTAAGAATTATTATTCTCAGAGCATGTGGGGGACGTCTCGGAGGCGAAGCTGGGATTTGAGCCCAGATCATTTCAGGCCAAATGCTGGGTCTTTCCATGACTCCACATCTCTTTCTGTGACACTGCTCAAAAATATATTTAGAGAAAGATGGGGCAGGGCCACACTTAGGGAGCCACTGTACCACAGGCGGGTGATAGAAAGCAAGACCAGCAGGTTCTTCAATGCATCATAAAGCAAAACCATCTTTAAAGCCTGGAAAAAATGTCTCAAGGCAGATGAGACCTTCCAGGGGGCTGAGTTCTCCAAGCCTCAGGTCTGAATGTTGTAGATGTGTGTGTGCTGTGTGTGCTCCATCGTGTCTGACTCTTTGCAACCCTGTGGACTGTAGCCCACCAGGCTCCTCTGTCCATGGGATTTCCCAAGCAAGAATACTGGAGTGGGTTGCTATTTCCTTCTCCAGGGGATCTTCCTGACCCAGGGATCAGACCCAGGTCTACCACATTGCAGGCAGATTCTTTACTACTGAACCTCCGGGGATCCCAGACAATGTAGATGGCTGTTTCCCAAAGGGACCTGAATTTCTCCTGCATGACACTCACTCCAGAAATAACCTGTTCAGTGTTCCCTGCTAGACTTAGCTTCTCTAAGGCAGGGACCATGGTCATCCTGTCCATCATGTTGTGGCCATCGACTGTTCAGGCACTGAATGAGCAACTGATCACAGACCTGTGAGCAGTCATTTCTGGGAAATTATGGGAGGTGTGCCACAGAGAGAGGTGGAAGTCATTGTGATTTGCAAAAATGAGAAAAGGCAGGTTCTAGAGTCTACTTACCAATTAGCTGACATTAATCTCGAGGTATTTACACTCATGTCAAAGATAAAACTGAGGTCCAAAGGCATAAAGCGAGTCCTGTGAGCCCATCTCACTCAGCCCAGAGACCTGATCAGGAAGCATCTGTTTTGGGTTGCTCAAGACTGAGTTCTTGAGGGGCCATCTGATCCACAATGTGCCATAAATGCAGAAAAACAAGATTTTGAGGCAAGAATAGTCTTTTTTTTAAGCATTAGATCTTGCTTTTACAGTGAATTGTTCTGTTACGTATTTAGTCTTAGAGGAGGAAGTTTCACTTTCTGCTTGTGCTGGAAGATACATATTTTGGAGAAGTTCGAAGTGGATACATTTAATACCAAAGTTCAATGAAGCTTTCAATTGTCAACCCATCTCATCATCACCATAGTTACCACACGTCATAGTGTAAACACAGGCAGAGACCTCTCTAAAGGACTTTGAGATCGTGAGGGACTGGATTCAATTGAAATAGATTTTCAGACATTTCTTAAGCTCCTCTCTTCTTGGGAAGGACATTGATTAAGGGTGGACCTCCCATTTCCTCTTTTCCTGACTCCAGGCCCATTTTCCAACTCTGCTGCTGCTGCTGCTAATTCGCTTCAGTTGTGTCCGACTCTGTGTGACCCCATGGACTCAGCCTACCAGGCTCCTCCATCCATGGGATTTTCCGGGCAACAGTACTGGAGTGGGGTGCCATTGCCTTCTCCGCTAAAGATACTAATCCTCCTCAAAGGTGTAGTTCTGGGCCATCGGTCTTGAGGGGCCATCTGATCCACAATGTGTCATAAATGCAGAAAAACAAGATTTTGAGGCAAGAATAGTCTCTTTTTTTAGGCATTATATCTTGCTTTTACAGTGAACTGTTCTGTTAAGTATTTAGTCTTAGAAGAGGAAGTTTCACTTTCTGCTTGTGCTTTCCAACTCTATGTGTGGACTTTTAAGGGCTAAAAGGAGTCTGAGCTAACCCCATCTTATGGCCTCCTCCTTATTCATGTCACTGAAGCCAACAAGGGTCTTCTGTCTGCCCCTCTAAACACCAAGCGTGTTCCTACCCCAAGGCACTGGCATCTGCTGTCCCTTCTTCCAGAATTCTTCTCCAGGTCCTTATCCCCATGACCAGCTTGCTGTCATTCAAGCCTCAGCTCTATCAGTCTCCTTGGGGAGAGGCCAGCCTGACCCACTCCCCATTGTATTTTCTTCATCATGCTTTCATCCCAATATGAATCTACTCTCTGTTCTCCCTGTTCTAGGTCCCCTTTCCTCTCTCTCTCCTTCCTGGTTGCTTCTGTTTCCCTTCCTCATCTGTCTCCCCTAAAATGGAAGCTCTGGGAGGTAGGGAACTTGTTTGTCTTGCTCTCTGATGAATCCTCAGTGCCTGGGAAGGTACCTGAGCAGGTGCTCCACACACACGTGTTGTCTGAATGAGCTGACTTGCCCACATTCTTTCTTGGCTGCTTCTGTTGGGAGCCTTCAGGACACTAGGGTCATCTATTTTCAACAAATGAAGAAAGGGAGAAGGCCAGTGGAGACCACTGAATGCGCTTTGACATCGGCAAAGAGTATTCATGCTTCAGGGGTCTCTGATAAGCTGAAAGCAAACCACAGCGACAGGCTCAGATCACAAGTTCTGGAAGCATCCTTAAGTCCGAAGGAATGGTGCTCTGTCTGGGTGCAGTAAATGAAACCTCCGGGGAAGCTGAGAAAAGGGAATGGGGTGGGTTCCCTCTGGGAACATAAAGAGCACTGCTGACTGAAGGTAAGCCTTCTCAGGGTCCCTCAAAATATCCTTTACTCAGATCATCTTGGACCTCCTGATGAATTCTCGTGAGCAAGATCAGGTTGGAAGGAGCTAAGAAAAGGCCAAGAACAGGGAGGAGAGAGTAGCTTGGGTAGCAGAGGAGGCAGAGAAAAGCAAGTCTCAGGAGGTACTGGCTCAAATCGAGCATTTCTGCTGGTTTTATTGAATGATGTAGGCATACCCGCTCTTTACCTTTGGCAAAATGGAGATGGTACTGCTGACATTTTTAGTGGAGAAGGTAGGAACGGGTGAGACTATCAGGTCATCTTTGTGAGCCAGACCCCAAATAACAGTCAGTTAAATAAGATAAGAAGTTTTCTGTCACATGGAAACTCTCACGTGAGCCTAAAGCACTAATGGCTTGCAAGGCAGTGGTGGAGTCATTCACCCAATGGCCTTCCACTTTTTTGTTCTGTCATCTTTGGAATACTGCCCTCATCTGCATGAGGGTCACTGCCTCATCCGTATTTAGACCAGAAAAAAGAAAGAAGGGGAAAGACACTCACGTTACAAGCTCGTACATACCTTCCATTCACATCTTATTGGCCAGAACTTTGTCTCATGGCCATACCTCAGTGCAAAGGAGTCTGGGAGATGTGGTTTTTAACCAGGGTGGCCACATCCCAAGTGAACATTCTACAACCACAAAGAAAAGGATATCAGGAGACAGCATATCTGCCATGGGTGACTGGAGGAAATACAGTCAAATGCCTTGTAAGTACAATATTGGCTTTCCTTTGCAACTGCCCCAGGGGACGAAAATCAAATGGAAATTGAGAGATTCTCTGCCAGATCTTTGCAGAGCAAGGAACTGCATGGATTTTGATGAACAAAGCAATGAAAATTTATTCCTAGAAAGCATATTAAGCCCCCACTGATAATAAACAAGGCATGTTAATGCTGTAAAACAGAATTGGAGCAATTCTGAAATCTTCATGAGAATGTAGTGGCTACCAGCTAATTTAGCTAATCAGTCAGGATACTGCTTCTTGCCTCCACCCTCAACCACTTAGAATTAACTCTAAAGCAGGTCCACTGTGGAGTCTGGATCTAGAAATACTGGAATGTAAGTGTTGCAGGAAATGTGTGGCAGGCACTTATTCACCCTGTGTACAATTACTAAAACCTTGCCCAAAGCGTCATGCTGGACTGTGGGGGTTCGGCAGCTCTGCCCTTGAGAAGGAGAGAGATGTACCTTGAGAGTTCACTAACAAAATGCCAGCCTGTGAGTTCATCCATTCACTCAACAGATGCTTACTATTATGAGTCAGACTCATTGTGAAAGGGATGAAAAGCTAATCAAGATTTCTGGCCTCAAAGTGCACATCCTAGCGTTAAAAAAAAAAAAAAAAAAAAGGAAGAAAAAAGACTAGAGGGACTTCTCTGGTGAAGAAGCTACTCATGCAAGGAGCAAGGCAAAGAGATGGGGAAAAAGCTTGGGGTGCGAATGGACCAGCCAGCAAGGGTGCTAGTGTGGCTGGAGTGAACTGAGTGAGGGGAGAGGGAGGTGAGCTGAGATGGAGAGGAAGGGGCTGGGCCCAGACGGTTTCTGGAAGGCTAGGAGCTTTAGCTGGTCCTGGAAGGACAGATAAGGTTTAAGTCTGAGAGAAGGGGAAAACATTTTCAAAGCAGGGAGAACTGTGAAGGGCCTGAGCAGTGTAAGGACAGGCTCAGGGTAGTAGATGAGAAGGGTTCCTATCGGGAGTAGGGGGTAAAGGCTGGAAAGAGAAACTGGGGAAAGTTCTAGAAGGTCTTAAAGGTCAAGGAGCTTAAATTCTCAAAGATAATGTGCAGCCATTTGAGCAGGAGTGAAGCATGATCAAGATGTGGTTTTAGAAGCATTATCTTGGTACTGCACCAAGGCTTCTTAATCTTGGCACTGTTGATGGGTTGTTTTGTTTTTTTTCTTTTGTGGTGAAGAGCTTCTCTGTGCACTGAAGGATGTTTAGCAGTATCTCTCGTCTCTAGATGCCAGAAGACCCCCTTCAGGCATGACAACCAAAATGGTCCCCAGATGATTGCCAATGCTTAAAAAAAATTGCTTTAGGTCTTTTTTATGTTTTGGTTTTCAAAAATCAGATTTTGGACTTGAAGTATCTTGATAATTGACGTTGCTCCTTCCACTGTAATTGTGTGGACAGAGGAAGGAGAAATTTTAAGTAGTGGGAAGGCAACCTTTGTTAGAATTGGAATTCTTGAATTTTATTTGAAAATTTAAGATAAGCTCATATGATGTTTATACAAACAATTTTTTTTTTGGCCTTGCCACATGGCATGCAAGTACCCCAACCAGGGATCGAACCCATGCCCTCCTGCAATGAAAGTGCGAAGTTACAGATAAGTTTTAATTCACTCTAAAATGAGGCTGTGAAAGCCCTAAGGGATCTTTCCTCCACACTTGACACTGACATTTTTACTCTTCTTACCGTATGCACCTCTCTTCTCGGACAAGCAGCCACCCTAGAGCAGGCCCTGAACTTGGGAGGTGAGAGAGGCAAGGCACAGAGGGAAAGGGCTCTTTTCTAAAGAGGAGCTGTGTATATTGAGCTGAAAAATAAGCATTAAGGAGGATTGTTGTGAAATATTATTTCGAGGCCCCTAGGTTTAAATTAGCATTGTGGCAACTCTTTGGGATTAAAAAACTCCCCGAATTAAAATACTGTAATTTTTCCTTCTCCCCTACATGATTTTTGAAAGATATGCAAAGAGAATATGAAGAAATCCAGACATGGTTTTTTAAAAATCCGTCCTCTGGACTTCACGGTGGTCAGAGGTTAAGCATCTATCTGCCAGTGCAGGGGACATGGGTTTGATCCCTGGTTCGGGAAGATCGCGTATGCCACAGGGCATCTAATTTGGTGCCTCCAACTACTGAGACCGAGGCCCATGCTCCACAGCAAGAGAAGCCGCCGCAATGAGAAGCCCTCACACCTAACAAAGAGGAGCCCCTGCTTGCCGCAGCTAGAGAAAAACCCACACACAGCAACGAAGACACAGCACAGCCAAGAATAAAGAAATAAAAAATTTAAAAACTCTTTCTATGTCTTTCAAATTGTGTACTGGGTTGAATAATGTCTTCTCCAAGTTCACGTCCATTTGGAATTTCAGATTTGGAAATGGTCTTTGCAGATGCAAATAGTTAATAAGATGAGAGCATCCTGGATTACAGCGGGTCCTAAACTCAGTGAATGATGTCCTTAAAGGAGAGGAGAGAAGGCCCAGGGACACGCTGAGAAGAAGGTCACGTGGAGAAGGAGGTGGAGATGGGAGTGATGCATGTGTGAGATGCCATGCAGATTGGCTGGTGGTGCCAGAACCTCAGAGGAGGCAGGGTAACATCTTCCCCCAAAATCTTTGGAGAGAGTACCTTGATTTTGCACTTCTAGCTTCCAGAACCATGAGAAAATACATTTCTGCTGTTTAAAGTCATCCAGCGTGTGGCAACTTGTAGATGCCCCGGAGATCTGGAGTGGCAACCTACTCCAGTATTCTTGCCTGGGAAATCCCACAGACAGAGGAGTTCACGGCGTCTCAAAGAGTCGGATGTGACTGAACAACTAATATACAGTAGTCCCTGCAGCCCTAGGAAACTAGCATGAAAGGTCATTTTATAACTGCTTTCAGTTTTTTTTTTTTTTAATTAACACCTGGGCTTGCTTCTTCCTCCTTGGAACTGCCTGCTTTTCAGAACTGGCATAACTTGCAGCAAAAGGCTGGCCTTTGCCCTGTGCTTGGCCACCAGTGGAGTGGCTTCAAACGCGACCACTCAGACTTCAGTTCCCGCTGCACCCAGAAAACACAGCCAAGAATTCTGTGCGCCAAACAGGTTTCTGAATGGAAGCCCGCAGGTAGCAGTGATGCTTCCTTCAGATCGAATTCTGAGACCAGAGGCTTTGGGCTGCCCTCTGCCTCGATGGGTAGTGGCTCTCAGTCTCTGGAATGAAGGTTAGCGACCTTGTTAGAGAAGATGTCACACCCCTAAATTAAAAGAGGGGGGGCTTCTGGTTGGGTCCCAGAGGAAATCGGGAGAGGTGAGTCAGTGGATCATGGGGTGGGAATAGAAGGGAGAACTAAAGACTCAGGGGAGGGGGAGTGGCCGGGGATGGGGGAGAAAGGGGAGCAGGACAGCTGAAGCCTTTCAGAGGAGAGGGAGAGGGCCTTAATTTACCACAGGTCAATACAGAAAAGCAAGATGACACAGCATTGTTAATGACACTGTTTCTGTCACTCATCCTGATGGTTGTCATTATGTCTATTATGCAGATTTGGTGGTTAAAGTGCCATCCTGCCAGCCTGCTCCCGAGGGGATTGATGCGGGAGGGTTAGCATCACCAAAGAGAGCCCATGGGGTCTGGAAGCTCTCATTTGTAATCTGACAAATACACAAAGTTTCTGATAAAACCAGCTCTTCAAATTAACTAAAACAGGTAGACATTTTTCTCCTCCTCTCAGCCATGTCCTTACTATGTCCTGTGTTTTTCTGCTGATGGAGGAGGCTAGACATTTGCTGGGCTTGATTTTTAGCCAAAAAAAAAAGAAAGAAACAAAGAAAAGAAGGTTTGCACACATATTTTTAGAAGTGACTGTATTGCTTGTCTTTGTTCGTAGTGATGCTTTCTAAGGCCCACTTGACTTCACATTCCAGGATGTCTGGCTCTAGGTAAGTGATCACACCATCATGATTATCTGGGTCATGAAGATCTTTTTTGTACAGTTCTTCTGTGTATTCTTGCCACCTCTTCTTAATATCTTCTGCTTCTGTTAGGTCCATACCATTTCTGTCCTTTATTGAGCCCATCTTTGCATGAAATGTTCCCTTGGTATCTCTAATGTTCTTGAAGAGATCTCAAGTCTTTCCCATTCTGTTGTTTTCCTCTATTTCTTTGCATTGATCGCTGAGGAAGGCTTTCTTATCTCTCCTTGCTATTCTTTAGAACTCTGCATTCAGATGCTTATATCTTTCCTTTTCTCCTTTGCTTTTCACTTCTCTTCTTTTCACAGCTATTTATAAGGCCTCCCCAGACAGCCATTTTGCTTTTTTGCATTTCTTTTCCATGGGGATGGTCTTGATCCCTGTCTCCTGTACAATGTCACGAACCTCATTCCATAGTTCATCAGGCACTCTATCTATCAGATCTAGTCCCTTAAATCTATTTCTCACTCCCACTGTATAATAGTAAGGGATTTGATTTAGGTCATACCTGAATGGTCTAGTGGTTTACCCCACTTTCTTCAATTTCAGTCTGAATTTGGCAATAAGGAGTTCATGATCTGAGCCACAGTCAGCTCCTGGTCTTGTTTTTGTTGACTGTATAGAGCTTCTCCATTTTTGGCTGCAAAGAATATAATCAATCTGATTTCAGTGTTGACCATCTGGTGATGTCCACGTATAGAGTCTTCTCTTGTGTTGTCGCAAGAGGGTTTTTTTTTTTTTTTTGCAAAAAGTCAAGCCCAGCAAATGTCTAGCCTACTCCATCAGCAGAAAAACACAGGACATAGTAAGGACATGGCTGAGAGGAGGAGAAAAATATCTACCTGTTTTAGTTAATTTGAAGAGCTGGTTTTATCAGAAACTTCGTGTATTTGTCAGGTTACAAATGAAAGCTTAAAGCTCAACATTCAGAAAATTAAGATCATGACATCTGGTCCCATCACTTCATGGGAAATAGATGGGGAAAAGTGGAAACAGTGTCAGACTTCATTTTTTGGGCTCCAAAATCACTGCAGATGGTGACTGCAGCCATGAAATTAAAAGACGCTTACTCCTTGGAAGGAAAGTTATGACCAACCTAGATAGCATATTCAAAAGCAGAGATATTACTTTGCCAGCAAAGGTCCGTCTAGTCAAGGCTATGGTTTTTCCAGTGGTCATGTATGGATGTGAGAGTTGGACTGTGAAGAAAGCTGAGCGCTGAAGAATTGATGCTTTTGAACTGTGGTGTTGGAGAAGACTCTTGAGAGTCCCTTGGGCTGCAAGGAGATCCAACCAGTCCATCCTAAAGAAGATCAGTCCTGGCTGTTCATTGGAAGGACTGATGCTAAGGCTGAAACTCCAGTACTTTGGCCACCTCATGCGAAGAGTTGACTCATTGGAAAAGACCCTGATGCTGGGAGGTTTTGGGGACAGGAGGAGAAGGGGACGACAGAGGATGAGATGGCTGGATGACATCACCGACTCGACGCACATGAGTTTGGGTGAACTCAGGGAGTTGGTGATGGACAGGGAGGCCTGGCGTGCTGCAGTTCATGGAGTCGCAAAGAGTCGGACACGACTGAGCAACTGAACTGACTGAACTGTATTGCTAGTCTAGAAAACAACTCAGAAATTCACCCCAATTTTGTGTGAGGGATGGGGATGGTGAGGTGGGAGGCGTTGGGTAAATGATTTCCAGGACAGCCTGGATTTCCAGGAGCAAACATTGCCTGCTGATGGCATGGAAACATTTACTACATTTGAAAACATTTATTTAGCACTCACTGTGTGTTAAGCACTGGTACAGGGGCTTTGGATTTAGAATTGATTTTTCTAAAGGGAGTCTACAACTTACTACAAAAACTGATGATTAAATGATTCATTCATTCATCAAATAGTTCCTGAGTGCCATCCATGTGCTATTTACCTAGTATTGTATTAGTCGCTCAGTTGTGTCCGACTTTTTGCAACCCCATGGACTGTAGCCCACCAGGCTCCTCTCTCCATGGGATTCTCTAGGCAAAAATACTGGAGTGGGTTGCCATTTCTCCTCCAGGGCAGGGGACCTTCCCAACTGTACATAAAGGAGACTTCATTAATGTGCATTAGAGGATACCCCAGGTTAACTGTCATAGAAAACTGTCTCTTGAGCCTTTAAATTCTATACCAATTCTACACCTCTGGTTGGCCAACTGTTTGTTTCTTTATTTAGGTTTTAAGGTGAATGACCTGGGGCTATTTGTTTCCATTAACCTGACTGCAAATCTAAAGGCGCAGTTGAAATGTCTATTTTTCTTGCCATCCTCAGAAGAGACTGCTGCAGATCTACTCGATGATTCTCATTCTTTTCAGCTTACAATATAAATAGCTTTTTTTTTTTTTTTGAGGTACAAGTAAAACTGAGCTGCTGAAGGTCCTACTTTCTCTGGGTAAAAGAGAGGAGGCACATGTCTTGTGGATGGAGGAGGTGTCCATTTGGCCTGAAGTAGCTGAGGAAGCTTTTTCAACACAGCTATCCATAAAAGTGTGGAAGACACTGAGGAGGTCTGCTGACTGCTTTTAAAAGAAAACATATTTATTTAACCGTGCGGGTGTCTTAGTTGCAACACATAAGATTGTCAGTTTCGGCATGTGGGACCTAGTTCTCTGACCAGGGATCAAACGTGGGCTGCCTGCATTGGCGCTCGGGGTCTTAGTTCCTGGACCAGCAGAGGGGAAGGCCCTAATGACTGCTTTTTTTAATTGTGACTTTGCAAAGTTTATGTGTGGTGATCATCACCACTGTACTTCCTAATAACACAGAAGTAACCTGACCCAGGAAACACAGCCTCTCAATTTCATTTTATTCTGTTAATTTTTTGGCAGTACTGTGCAGCATGTGGGATCTTAGTTCCCAACCAGGGATGGAACCCACGCTCCCTGCAGTGAAAGTGCAGTTTTATCCACTGGAAGTCCCAAAGGACATCCCAAAGTGATGTTTTGTGTTACCCATCTTCTCAGTCTACTCACTTCTGCTATGCATATTTGTCCAGCCTCCAAGTGTCAACCCCTTCCTGCTCCCTGATGACCCCAAATGCATGACCCCTGAGCACCAAGCCCTCTGTCTACCTCTGGCTGGATGTGTCCACTTCCCAACCTTGGTGACCAGGGTCTGCCAGATCCCTTGCCCAGCCTGGAGCTCTCTAGCAATCCTCGTTCCCTTCCTCTCGTGCTAAATCCTTCTCTGAACTGTGCCCTCGTCTCCATAGCTATGCACAGGACCAGAGCAAAAGCTTGTCCTTACCTGCTTGGCCTCTGGATCTTCCCAGGACTTGAGGAGCCAGGGGAGGCCCTGGGTGACTTCCCGGCATCTCTGGGTTGTCCCCCCAGCTGCCTCCAACATGATACCTGGCCCCTGGCCCCTGGTGTGGGCAGAGCCGGGGAGGGCTTCCTTTCCTTAGCCACTCCCTGGAGGTCTTCTTAAGCTCTCAGACCACCTTTACTAGGAAGCTGAGTTGTGTTCCCCTGGCTCTTGGATTTCTAATTCTTTGGCTGTGAGGATCCATTAGCAACGTTCTTTGAGGACTCCACTGAAAGTGCAGTTTGATCGCAACTGAGTTTGGGATGGGAAGTTAAGAGGAAGGGAGAAAGGCGGTTGGTCCCTCCTGGCCTCAGAGGTCCTTGGCTCCTGGAAGGGCTTCAGGCCACTCTGTCGTCTCTGCAGGCCCCCCCACCCCTTCCAGCCCTGGGGCTCCCCTTTTTGACCACAATGCTATTGTTTCCTGGGCAGCCAGCAATCTGGGAGACAGAAGGCGGGAGGCTTGGCCTGGTGTACTGGTGCTGTGAGAGGCACCGTGCTTGCCCCGCTTCTCCTGCTGAATGAGCTGTGTTCGCTTAATGCTTGGAGGCAGCATCTCTGCCCCGTGGTCATACTCAGGGCCTCTGAGCGTAGCGCTCCTTTACATCTATCCTCCGCTGGACCTCACTTGGGGCCCCACCTCCTGTCTCACCATCACCACGCAGTGCAGCCATTTGAGAGCCATCACTGAATCACTAGGTGTCCCCCTTCAGTCCAGGCATGCATTTTAAACTATCTTTCCTATCAAGACTCAGGTGACACGCCTTCCCCCTTCTCTGCCCTCATGGAACACGCTGAAGTCAGCCATGAACTGTTATTCCACACAGTGGGGCTCTTGACTGCTGAGAAGCAGCACTTACTACTTACTAACATTTGAAACCTATTCTAAATATTTCAGACTTTCTGTATGGCCATGGAATTAATTTTAGATTTAGAGCCTTTATCAAACTTCTAGAAGAGCCCTCATAGGCGAAAAAATCTAGCCCCTCAATTTGAGACTCAGAGATGTTGAAGCATTTTCCTGAGGTCACACAGTGAGTTTGGAGCAGGGCCAAAAGGAAAACCCAGGTCTTCTGAGTCCCAAATAGAGGCCCCTTCATCATACTCTGATCTTTAAAATGATAACAGAGTTAAGTAAGGAAACCAATCTCTAAAATGACCAAATATCCAAGAGAACAGTGAAGTATGGTCATTCACCTAATAGTGAGCAATAGTTACCATTATTCAGTTCCTTTGTTCCGTTAAATCTGTAGAAATGAAGCAGTTAAACTCTAAAAGTAGGGATTTCCCTGGTGGTCCAGTGGTTAAGAGTTTGCTTTCTAATGGAGGGGATGTGGGTTCGACCCCTGGTCAGGGAACTAAGGTTCAACATGCTAAACCTGTATGTCTCAACAAAAATCTTTCGTGCCTCAACTAAGACCCAATGCAGCCAAAAATAACAGACAAATGTATACAAAACAACATCAACAAAAAAACCCACCAAACCTTCAAAGCAGAAACCAAGATCTCAGAGAAAAGAAGGAGAGAAAATAAAATCTCAAAGAAAAGAGAAACTGCAATAGAAATGGTGAGTCACGGGAGCTTGACTACAGAAAGCCATCAGAGTGTGAAATGGAGCAGGGCCATATGATCCTTGCCCCCATGTTCTTGACCTGCCTTTTGTCTATAGAAAAACTTTAGCCAAAGAGTAAGTTTAATCAGAGAAGTGAGAAAATGCAGAAACCAAGAAAAATAGTCAGAGAACCAAACAGTAATAGTTTAGTTACGAAGCAACGTCAAGGACATTTAGTTCCTCCTTGAGGGTTACAGATTATATTCTGAGCCCTTTCCTGTGAGCTGTCTTGTAGATACGGAAGCTCCCACCAGGTGGAAGAAGTTAACTCGTGATGACTCGACTGTAGCCATGACATAAGCTGCCACAGTTCTGAGAACTGGCCTCAAAGAAATGAGAACAAACCAACCCTGGAACTAAAGACTAACTGTACTTAAAACAATCAAGATGACGCTGACCAAACCACCGCATGACTAATTTCAAGATGACGATCAGAGCTGACTGCTGTTTTTGCAGGTAGCCCTTTTCCTCCATGTATAAAAGTTCTTGCCCACTGATTGTCCTGGTCGGGAGCTGGCCTTTGGACAGGTGTCCACCCCGCCCCCCCCACCCTCTGTCTGCCACCATCCAAAATAAAGCACACTTTCCTTTCCATCAACCTTGCCTTTTTATTGGTCTTTGAGTGGTGAGCAGCAGGACCCCAGTTTACAAGTGGACATGCAGGGAGGCTGCATTTGAAAAGGTGGGAACTCTAAACTCTGCAAGACAGTTTTACATCACAGCTTTAGTATTTACTAAGTGTGATTTGAACCAGTGAACCAGTGAAGTTGCTTCGTCATGTCCGACTCTTTGCGACCCCATGGACTGTAGCCTACCAGGCTCCTCCATCTGTAGAATCTTCCAGGCAAGAGTACTGGAGTGAGTTGCCATTTCCTTCTCCAAGGGCTCTTCCCGACCCAAGGATTGAACCCAGGTCTCCCACATTACAGGCAGACGCTTTACCATTTGAGCTACCAAGGAAGCCCAAGTGTGATTTGGGGGTAGCTAACTTCTCAGAGCTTCAGTTTCACCCTCTGTGAAATGAAGCTAACATCTGTACTGAAATGCTGATGTAGTGATACAGTAAGAAAATACATATAAGCGCACCCAGTGGTGACTTGCATGCAGTAAGCACTCAGTAAGGGGTGAGATTTGTGACCATAACACTTAAATTAGAGGGGAGACCCTGGTGCCTCTGAGACAAGCCCTGAGCAGTTTTAAAAGAGGACTGGAAGATCTCTGTCTCTGGCAACTAGTGTCCAGTAACCCAATTTTCCCACCCAGGATTCCAAGGGGCAGGCCTCAAGGCTGCAGGGGGACCCAGATGGACCAGGTGACTTGGGTTTGTCCTTCCTGGTGTGTGTTGAAAACGCTTCTTTTCTGTTCTCCTGCCTTCTAACATGGAGGTTCATAACTGGGAGGTTGATTTTGCCCCCCTGGAAACATTTAGCAACGTCTGAAGACATTTTTAGTTTCACCACTGGGGTTAGGGTGAGGACAGGATCTAGTGGGTAAAGACTAGGATGGAGGAGGCTGCTCAACATCCTACAATGCCCCGAACAGACCTCTCACAACGAAGAAGCATCCAGCCCCAAACGTCAATAACGCAGAAGTTGAGAAACCCTGTTTTGCTACATCAAACTGTATTTATTTAAGATGAATGTTCAGGTCTGTTCAAGTTTGTATTGGGTGCAAAGCCAAACTTCACAAAGGATGGGAGACAGGGCTCTGAGTCTGGGGGCTTCTTAGTTTGTATCATATGATGACTTTGTTTTAACCTCTGTTGTAACTGCTGGGGTGGAGAAGGAACTGGTAACCCACTCCAGTATTCTTGCCTGGAAAATCCCATGGACAGAGGGGCCTGGCAGGCCATGGTCCACGGGGTCGCAGAGAGTCGGACAGGACTGAAGTGACTGAGCATATAACTGGTGGGGAACCGGGCTAGGCTGTGGATTTCACTCTTCGGTAGACATCTCTCGTTTCCTCTCCACCTCCCTCTGCTAGTAGCAATCTCATTGTCTGTGAGACACTCCCCTTCCTGCACTTACTGTCCCTGTGGTTTGGGTGGAGCTGACTTCAGGTGTGGGAATGTCGCCCTATACATGGTTGGTTCAGCAATGGACACTGGCCAGTTAGAAGCAGGGGAGATGAAATTCCAGAATGTCTGTGAATTGATGGGAGAGGGACTGTCTTTTTTTTTCTGGATGCACTGAGAGCAGAGGATATAGGCTTTAAGATGCAGAAAGGCGTCTTGCTATCAGGATCACGTATGTGAAGATGTACTCAGCAGAGTACTCACCAAGTGACTCAAGAGATGTTAGGCATTCTTGTTATTATCAAAAGTGAGGATAAAGTGAATGGTCTATTTTGTGCCTTTGAAAATGAATTTTCCAGAAACACTGACAGGGAATCAGGGTCTTTCCTTCTATTGCTTATTCCTCGACTAGAGTTATCATCCTTTGTTCATGACGCCGCAATTAGTCACCACTGGAGAGAATTATAAAGTTGCAAATTGAAGATTAGAATTTCAGGTGAGATGTAAATGGGAGAGAGTGACCATTTTAAAGGTTTTTTGTTTGTTTGTTGTGCGTTTGTTAATGATACTTTCCCTTGATTTGGTCAGTTAGCTGTTCCAGGCATATTTTCTTTTGCATTCTTAGCTCCTAACCCAATGTCTGACACCAAGTTGATGTTTAGCGTGTCTTTGGTGTGAATTATTTTGTCTGAGCCCTACATGTCCATCAGGTATCAGGGCAAGTGTGATGGTTTGGCATATGAGAAAGTAGATGACAAATACCAGATGTGGCCCCCGGAGTGAGCACAAAAGGCTGAGCAGAGATGGAGTTTGATCTGATCTATTTGTCTCTCTCTATATATATAATATATAGATTTATTCATTTGGCAGCGCTGGGTCTTAGTTGCAGCATGCAGGATCTTTGATCTTTGCTGTGGCACGTAGGATGTTTAGTTGTGTCCTGCGAACTCTTAGTTGTGGCATATGGGATCTTGTTCCCCGACTAGGGGTGGAACCTGCGCCCCCTGCATTCGGAGCGTGGAGTCTTAGCCAGTGGACCACCAGGAAGTCCCGGAGCTGATCTTGAAGGGGACAATGTGTGTGTGGATACGGCAGCTTATCCCACTGTCCAGTGAAATGGATCTCCTAGTGAAGATCCCTGTCCTTGGCTACATGCTGGAGAGAAGTTTCCTTCCTTCAGAGCCCTCTGGGGGAAAGTGGGATTTAACGGTAGGTCTTTGAAACCTTTTTGAGATGGGAGGAAAGAGCATTTCAGCGCTCTCAGCCGTTTTCAATCATGCATGAGATAAGGTCTTGAATATACCTTTGATGGAAACCATTCCTTTTTTCGGCTTCCTAGGTGGTAAAGAACTGCCTACCAATGCAGGAGACACAGGAGATGTGAGTTTGATCCCTGGTTGGGAAGATCCCCTGGAGAAGGAAATGGCAACCCACTGCAGTATTCTTGTCTGGAGAATCCCAGGGGCAGAGGAGCCTGGTGGGCTACAGTCCACGGGGTCACAAAGAGTCGGACACGACTGAGCAGGCACAGATTCCTTTTTTAGGGAGATCCACCTGAATGGGCCATTTAATTGAGAAGTCAGAGATGCCAGCAGTTAGTTGCTGCTCTTTGTAACAATACAAAGGCTGTGGGAATTCCCTAGTGGTCCAGTGGTTAGGACTTAGTGCTTTCACTGCCGGGGCCGGGTTCAATCCCTGGTCAGGGAACTAGGATCCCATAAGCTGCTCGGTGAGGCCAACACACACACACGCACACACAACAACAACAACAGATACAAAGGCTATCTTCGTATAGGTGGGGAGAGGTGTATCTCTGCAACTCATATTTCCTTTGGGACAGACCTACCCGGTGCAGAGCCTGCAGACCCTGGTGCTGTGGAGTTGAGTGTGTTAGGTCTGGCTCAGCTGCTTGGAGACCACGAAGAGCTGAGAGCCCAAGCCCACAGGGAGAGGACGCTGGCATCGCCTTGGCCCCACGCTGGAGAGGGGGCAATGCAAACATGGACTGCGCTTGGCCAGTGTGCACTGGTCCTCCTCTAGGTCTCAGAATAATCCAGACTTTAAAACATAATAGGATGGAAGCCATTACACTCCAAAATAAGTGAATAAATAAGACATGGAGGGAATTTCCTGTAGTCCAGTGACTAAGATTCCAAGCTTCCCATGCAGGGGGCCTGGATTCGATCCCTGGTCAGGGGACTGGATCCAACGTGCTGCAGACTAAAACCTGGCACAGCCAAGTAAATAAATACATAAAAATAAACATAAATAAATAAAACATAATACTACAGTGGAAAATAGAGCTGTTGACCACTATAGTTGCCTTGGGAGGGTTCCTTGGAGATAATTCATCCAGATATGCCTTAGAATTTGTGCAATTTTCTGGAGGTATATTGTATAGCAACAAACATTTATAGAATTAAGAAAAGAGCCGTCCATTCTTTTGGTAATTTTTGCTAATTTAGGGAGCAGAGACACACTTCAAACACTCCATGAATATTAGACGGATATAGCCTTGGCGTGGAGAGGGGGATTTTCCCTGAACCGAGTGGACTTTGCCACTGTCATCACCTGGAAAGAGGCAGTGTGGAAACCGGAAATAGGAAATTCGCTAGGCAGGCCTTCTGTGGGGTGGGAGAAACTCACCCCTTTCTCCAGACCTTATGAGCCTGGGGAATGAGATATTTTGGTAATTCAACAATGGCTTTTAGCTAGACAGGAAAGAATCTTGTAGGGGAATGCTTATCAACCCTTAAAAAAATCTGTGCCCTATTTGATAAAACATAAAAGTGTCATTGTTGAGAAAGGAGAGTTTTGAAGGATACCCAGAGACAGGAAGACTGAGGTGTGTCTGGGAATTCAGTATAGAGTGGCTTCAATTGCATGGCAACTTGGTTCTGCTGCTGCTGCTAAGTCGCTTCAGTCGTGTCCGTCTCAGTGCGACCCCACAGACAGCAGCCCACCAGGCTCCCCTGTCCCTGGGATTCTCCAGGCAAGAACACTGGAGTGGGTTGCCATTTCCTTCTCCAATGCATGAAAGTGAAAAGTGAAAGTGAAGTCGCTCAGTCGTGTCTGACTCTTAGCGACCCAATGAACTGTAGCCTACCAGGCTCCTCCATCCATGGGATTTTCCAGGCAAGAGTACTGGAGTGGGGTGCCATTGCCTTCTCTGTGGTACAGACTCCTGGAATTACCTATAAAGAGCACTGGAGTATTCTACCATTCACACTGTCAGTCTCCTTGTGTTGTGGGCCTCTTCCCCCAAACCGCATGTTCTCTGAAGGGCAGGCATCAAGTCTATAGCTTTTAGCACATGACTTGGGCTCAGCAGTATCTGTTGAACAAATGCTTGAACCTCTGTGCTCACCTGTTTTGTGATGTGTTTCCCCGTCTAAGCAGTCTTTACCTAGAGATTCACCTTTTTATCCCCAAGGCCTGGCACAAATCTGGGGCTCTATAGACATTTGGGGGCCTAATGAAGTGTTGAAGTTTGATCAGTGATAGACAGATCCATCGCTGGTGCTAGAAAACAGGCGGTAAGAAGAACCTCAAGCCCTCAGAAAGCAGAGTGAAGAGGGAGCATTTAGAGCAGAGTGCATCTGCGTATGGAAACGGAAGCACGCAGGACCATTTTCCTAAGCCTAGTCATTTACAAGCATCCTCCTTGAGACCAAAACACTGAGTCTGAAAGAGAAAGGTTAGCAGGGCAAGAATAACAGATTCTTTCAGGATGGATTCATTTCTCTTCTGCCTGAACTGACTCACTCTTGAGGGGGCTGCGGAGCACTTGTGCCCTGGAGTGAAGACGGGAAAATGAGATGCTAATTTTACTACTTGATTTTATTTCTCTTTTAGGCCATTTGGCTGCTGCCAAGATTTCTCTTTGCTCCCAGGGATGTTAAAATAGCAGCAGTTGTTGATATATTTGAGGCTTTAGAGCCCTTTCAGAGTGTCATACTACCCTAGTTTCCCCCAGAGAAACATAATATTCCTGGGGGCACACAGAGTTTGGTGGCCTTATAACCACAGTAGCTTCTATTTAGGGGGAATTTATTATATGCTGGTGGCTGAGACAGTAAAGAATCTGCCTGCAATGCAGGAGTCCCTGGTAGGTCCCCTAGCAAAGGGACTGGATATCCACTCCAGTATTTTTGCCTGGAGAATTCCACGGACAGAACAGCCTGGTGGGTTACAGTCCACGGGGTCGGAAAGAGTTGGACACGACCGAGCGACTAATACTTTCTTTCTTTTTTTTTTTTTTTATCATGTGCCAGGCAACAGGCTAAACATGACATTGAATAATCTCACTGGCTATCACAATTTCCCCTTAGACAGATGAAGAAACTGAGGCTGGAGAGTTTAGGAATCTTAAAGGTCACAAAGCCAGTAGGTGGCAGACCTGGGACTTGAACTGGGCTGCAAGCTTGTGAGGCTTCCTCGGAGGCTTCCTCGTTGACTGGCTCCAGGGGAGGAGAGGGGTTGTCATTTTGCTGGATTCCAAAATGGTGAAGGATGAATCAGAGCATAGGAAGTTTCCGGGGGACCCTGGAGCCCTGTGAAATCCCGATCACTTCGTAGGAGTGCTATGTGCTTGCCGTCCCTTGCATCTCTTTAGGACCATCTGGGTTCTTTGGCATGGCACCGGCTGCTGAGACACAGCACTCTAGAGGTCCCAATGTGGAGTTGCAGCAACTGCTACAACCGCATCCTTCTAACTCTTCCTGTGGCTGGAGTTTCAGGTTTTCTTGGCTTTACCTGTCTCTTGTCCCAGTGCCATGGCATACGGGCTCCCGTTGACGTCAGACGGGTCCAGCAGTGCGTGCCTATGCACACACTGGCCACCTCTCACCTCTCCCCACTCTTCCCGACAGGACACCTGGGTTGATGTCTCCATGAGACCTGCCTGGTGCCCACACACGTGTGAGCTGAAAGTGCGGGGGAGTCCCTGTCCTGCGGGACGACCTTCAACCAGCAGGACGCGAGAACCGATGAATAAACTCTCCCCCTCCCCACACTAACATGGGCAGACTTTAGATGCTATTGCGATGATTTCTCTGTGAGGACAAGGACCAATTCTATAGCTTGTTGGATAATACTGATGGCTTAATGAGTATTAAAGAAATGTATTGATACTTGATGAATGTCAGCATTTGTACTGAGTGGAGGGAGGCAGTTCCGTGACTGGTATCCTTGAATTGATCCTCCCCCTGTCTCCCTTGATCCCGCTTCCTGTAATCCTTAGGGGATTATATTCCCTAACAAAGTTTTTTATTTTTAGAAATTTTTATTTACTTTTAATTAATTGATCTTTAATTTGAGTATAATTGCTTTCAACATTGTGTTGGCTTATGCTGTACAACAAAGTAAATTATCTAGCTATATGTCTTCGGCCTCTCTCTCATCCCACCCCTCTAGGCCATTGCAGAGCCCTGAGCTGAACTCTCAGCAGCTTCCCACTAGCTATCCATTTTACACATGATCTTGAATATATATCAGAGCTACTCTTTGTCCCACTCGCCTACATCCACAGGTCCATGAACCAAAGTTTTGAAGCATCTGAGCCCTCTGCCACGGACTCTTGCTTTCTGGGGAATCCTGGCTAAGACAGGTGGCGAGGTCAGAATATTTTCATATTTATTCATGGTCTCTTGGGGACAGCCAGCATACCCGGTATGCACACAGGTTTGTGGTTTTGAGTTAAGGACCAGACTCACTGAGATGGAGTGGAAAGCTATGGGTCTATGGCCTGAGGCTGGGAGGTAAGCCATAGAGCCTGACCTATATCTTCCTTCAAACAGCTTTCCATTTCCTTCTCCCCACATCAAACTCACCTGTAAGTGGCCTCCCTGCATGACTAAGAAGTTTCACCAAAGGTCAGGCGCCACCCACTCTTCTTAGGCTGCTTTGTGCCGCTTTAGGGAGAAAGGTATGTGACATTTGTCTTCATGCTTATCTGATTGAAACCTGACTCCCGCCCCCCCACCCTCACCCCGAGCGAACCAGGAGCAGCTTTCATTGCACTGAGAGCACAGACACACAGCTTACGAGGAAGACGCGAGAGAGCTGCAGCGGCGTCTGAGACCCTGTGGACAGACAGATGAGAACTCCCAGCCAGAGGGCAGGTGTAGGGCCAAAGTTTCTCACCACGTAAGGCCGTACTAGGTGGTCATCAGGCTGAAGAGAGGGGGTCTGATATGCTAGCAGCCAGGGGGTTCTGGGGACTCTGGGTCCTTGGCCATCCAACAGGGGAGAAACTGTATTTATCCAGCAGTACGTGTCCTGTGCTGCTGGCTGCCCCAGAGAAACTACTGGAAGACCCTCTCTAAAAATGGGGCCTATGGACTTCCCTGGTAGTCCCATGGCTAAGACTCTGAGCACCCAATGCAGGGGACCTGTGTTCGATCCCTGGTCAGGGAGCTAGATGCCACATGCGGCGATTAAGAGTTCACATGCCATAACTCAAGATCCCACACGCTGCAATGAATATCAAAGATCTTGAGTGCCACGACTAAGGCCTGGCGAAGCCAAATAAATAAGTAAAATAAATATTAAGAAAAAAATTAAAAATGGGGCCGTTTGATGGCAGTCCTGAGTCTTACGGAGACGTGAGAAATTCAGTACCAACAACCCCTAAAATCAGTACAGCTAAAAACCATTCACATGCTTACTACGTGGCAACTGTGAAAGAGATGGAAGTGCATGTAACCGATATGCGTTGCTGCACAAGCCTGGGGCCAGGGTCAACGACCCCAGCGTCTTATTCATTTGTGTATAATGGTTCATAGCATAAGTTATATGTGTACAATGTTGTATTTCCGCTTCTGCATACACCACAGCACGCTCACCATCAAAGCTTCAGTTCCCATCTGTCGTCATACAGCCGACTCCTTTACCCATTGTCCCCAGTCTCCCTTCCTCTGTGGGTTTGTTTTTGGTTGGTGTGACTTGTTCATTTATTTTGTTTTTGCTTGTTTTTTTTTAGATTCTACATATGAGTGAAATCATAAAGTATCTGCCTTTCTCTGCCTGACTTATTTCACTTAGCATAATAATCCTCCAGGTCCATCTACATGTTGCAAGTGGCAAGAATTAATTTTTTTTAGGGCTGAGTAATTTTCCAGTTTGAGGTAGTTTATTTTCGTGGCTGATGTGAGATAGTGATCTAGTTTAATTTTTTTTTTTTTGCATGTGTCTGTACACTTTTTTCAACACCATGTATTGAGGAGACTATTCTTTTTCCATTGTATTTTCTTTGTTCCTTTGTTTGTATATGAGTGGGTTTATTTCTGGGCTTTCAATTCTGTTACATTGATAATATGCCTGTTTTTCTTTTCTTTTCCTGCCAATGCCATGTTATTTTGATTACTATAGATTTGTAATATAATTCGAATTAGGGAATATGACACCACCAGCTTTGTTCTTTTTCTCAAGGTTGTTTGGCTATCTGGAGTCTTTCGTGGTTCCATATTTATTTTAGGATTTTTTTTTTTTTGTCCTATTTCTGTGAAAAATGTCATTGGTATTCTGATAGGAATTGTATTAAATCTGTAGATTGCTTTAGGTAATATGAAGATTTTAACAGTATTAATTCTTCCAATCCATGAGCAGAGAATATCTTTCCATTTCTTTATATCTTCAGTTTATTTCAACAATGTTTTACAGTTTTCAGTGTACAGATCTTTCACCTCCTTGGTTAAATTTATTCCTAGGTACTTTATTCTTTTTATTGCATTTGTAAATTGTATTATTTTCTTAATTTCGCTCTCTGCTAGTTCATTATTAGAAATGCAACAGATTTTTGTATATTGATTTTGTACCCTGAAACTTTACTGTATTTGTTTACTATTCCTAATAGTTTTTTTTGGTAGAGTCTTTAAGATTTTCTACATATAAAATCATGTCATCAGCAAATAGCAACAGTTTTCATGTCATCAGAATAGTAACAGTTTTACTTCTTCCTTTTCCAATTTGGTGCCTTATTTATATTTCTTGCTTAATGGCTCTGGCCAGGACTTCCCAGGCCTTTATTTAAAAAGGCTGAAAGGATCCAGACCTGCTTCTGCAGGCTGAGCGGGCAGAAAGTGAGCCTGATCAGACCATGCCCACAGTTGGTCACTGCAGGCTGAGCAGGCAGAAAGTGAGCCTGATCAGACCATGCCCGCAGTTGGTCACTGCTGCCACACCAGTGCCACTGCTGGAGACAATTCTTGCATAGCTCCACCCTCTGCTCAGATGGTTCCCCAGCTGGTCCTTACCCCGTCCTCAATGGTTATTTGGAAGACGACAGCCCCACTGAGCTGCAGGGGCTGCTTACCTTCTTTGGTGTATTCATCTGTCGTCCCCAAGCAAGGCAGCTGTGCAAAGTGGCTGGGTCTTGGGGGGATTAGCATGCCAACACCAGCCTGGCTGCTGCCTTTCTTTGTGCTGAGGGGGCCTACGTCCTTCCCCAGCCTTCCTTGGCTTTCCTGCTGAGCACCATCTTGAAGCATGCTACCATACTTGCCATTCTGCTTGCTGTTTTGAAACTTGAATTTTGGCCTGGCGTGTCCCTAGAGAACTGCTGGCTATATCCTCTGGTATGTGTTGTTCAGAGCCCTGTGTCTGACCACAGATGGTCCCACTGTCCCCTTCCTTCTGGGCTGCAGATGATTTCTGCCTCTATATATGTTATGGTAACTTCTATAACTAAGAAGACCCCAGATACGAGTCTCAGAGGGGATGATGATTCCCCTTAAGGGAAACTGAAGCTCTTCGCAGGCATGGGATGGATGCCATAATGTGTAAATATCCCTCTCAGCAGGTAGCTATGTAATCTCTGCCTCAAAATGTACCATTTTGCATCAGAAAGAAGCATATTGGGACTTCCTCGGTGGTCCAGTGGCTAGGGGCCTGGGTTCCATCTTGGTAGGGAAGTAGGTACCGCAGGCTGCAGCTAAGTGTTCACATGCCACAACTGAAGATCCTTGCATGCCTCAGCCAAAAAATGAAAACGAGAGAGATCCTGTGCGCCAAAACTAAGACCTGGTGCAGCCAAATAGATAAATAAGTATTTTTTAAAAAGAACCATATTCAGCAGAAGTGTAGACAGAAAACATCTACTGAAATGACATCAAGCTGGAAAACAAAGTCCCTGTTTCTTATTATCTGTGTTGAACATTTAAAACTGTTGTGATGAAAGGCAGTGAAGTGTCTGTTCATCTGTTCACAATATTTCTCTGGTGTTTGAGTTTGCAAAGAGCCCTTTGCTAGCTTAGTTATAAGAAGTAGGGTCGCTTGCTGTCCTGGGATTCCTGAAAATGTGCAGAGAAGAACCATTCTTATCAAGCGGCTGGGGAAGTCTCAGGTCTCATTTCTTCTCTGTGTGTGCACAAGCACCTTCTGACCCCACGGACTGTAGCCTGCCACACTCCACTGTCCCTGGGCATTATCCCCAGCAAGAATAATGGGGTAGGTTGCCACTTCCTCCTCCAGGGGATCTTCCTGACCCAGGGATCAAACCCTCATCTCCTGCAGTGTCTGCATCAGCAGGCGGATTCTTTACACTGAGCCACCAGAGAAGCCGTCTTCTTATCTAGTTCATCTTTTTTTTTTAATCTTTAATCTTTAATCTGGCTGTGTCAGATGTTAGTTACAGTATGGGAACACTTAGCTGTGGCATGTGGGATCTAATTCCCTGACCAGGGATTGAACCTGGGCTCCCTGCATTGGGAGCATGAAGTCTCAGCCACTGGATTATCAGGGAAGTCTAATGTGGTGGTGGTGCTCAGTCGTGTCTGACTCTTTGCAATCCCTGGATGATAGCCCACCAGGCTCCTCTGCCCATGGGATTCTCCAGGCAAGAAAACTGGAGTGGGTTTCCATTTCCTCCTCCAGGAGATCTTCCCCACCCAGGGATCAAACCCACATCTCTTGCGTCTCCTGCATTGGCAGATGAATTCTTTACCATTGCACCTCCTGGGAAGCTCTGGTAATGTGACGGGGTGAATTTAAAGTTGAGAACATTCTTGTGGACTGAAACTTTTTAGGAGTTATTTTCAAAGCTTCACTGAACATCCACAAAGCTGAAGATATCTGAGGATGCCAGTTTTGGTCTTCATCAGAGATTTTAGAGATTCCTGGCTAGTACCTATTTCTTCTTAAGACCACAATGAGCCAACTAGGGAGAAATTCTCTTGCTTTACGTTCAAGACTTTGTGCTGAGTTCCCAGTAGAAAAGGCGTTGACCCTTCTGGAAGCCTCCTCTGCTCCTCCGTGTCCAAGAAATCCCCCTAAGGAAGTGTGAGAAAGGCGAGGACCAGCCTTGAATTGATTATGTGTTATATGGATATTTCAGGGCTGGCTTCTCTAGCAAAATACCTCCACCCAGCTGGGCTCCACATGTAGAAAAGAAGGGCCCTTTTATAAAATACCCAACACAAGATGTTGACCTCTTGAAATCCTTCGGCCAGACTATTTCAAAGAGTGGTCTTGTCAAAGGTCACCTAAAAATAGAAAATGGTAAATAAAAGTTAATCAAAAAGGGCTGAAAGGACATCCTCTGGCCAACTCCGGGTGACAGATCACCCAGGATCATGCGAGGCGAAATGTCCTGCCTGTACCTCTGACTCATCGCCCCAGAGGGATGACTGCTCATCTGAATCCTGGGTCTGGGGGTTGGGGGTACCTTGCATTCAGCCACTTTGTTCAAGCTCTGATATTCTGAGCACTAGCCCAGCCAGGCTCTTGTCAGCTGCTCCCCCACAACCATGAACCAGATGCCATTTGGTTTTGGGGATTTTTGCTGAAGTCAGGTTGCCCATAGTCTGACCTTCAATGCTTTCTGTGGCTGTTTTGCCAGCTCCTCCTCGAGCACCCATTCAACCTCAGATGCAGGCATCCGGGTATGAGTAACAGGGTGCTTGGCAAATTAATTTAAATTCAGTGTGGCCATCATTTATCAAACATCTATTATGTGTCAGAGACTCTTCCCCCACCCCTCGTGCATGCTCAGTCGTGTCCGACTCTTTGTGACCCCATGCACTGTGGCCTGCCAGGCTCCTCTGTCCATAGAATTTTCCAGCCAAGAATACTGGAGTGGGAAGCTATTTCCTTCTCCAGAGGACCTTCCCAACCCAGGGATCAAACCTGTATTTTCTACGTCTCCTGCATTTGCAGGTGGATTCTTGACCACTGAGCCACCTGGGAAGCCAAAGTCTAGAGTCTAAAAATACAGCTATTCTGTAGATTGGGAAGCCAAGATACAGTTTAGCCTCAGAGCAGAGTTGGAAACCAACAAAGCAAAACAAACCACAGCAACAAAGGCCACAGTCCAGCCACCAAAAATGTAATTTCAAGCAAATATGTGTGTGTGATTCATGCACATCCCTAAGTGGGATTCTGGCCCTTATCTGAAAACACCCGTGTTGTCTTCTCCACTTTCTTTTCACCCCACAAGTATCCCATGTCTCTATCAAACTCCCCGAAAGACCCTTCTCTGCTCCGCCCTCAGGCTGCTTCTGTTTGACCTTGTTCCTACTCTCAGATCCTGGTTACAGAAACCCAAGGGCCAGCTGGGCAGAGGCAAAGCACACGCATGGGGTCCCAGGGCTGTCTTCAGTGGAGATGGGACAGGCTTGAGCTGAGACAGGACGTTCCGACTTTTGGTCCTGCCCTACCAAAAATGAGGGCTTCCAAGGTGGTGCAGTGGTAAAGAACACATCCACCAATGCAGGCGACTCAGGAGAAGTGGGCGTGATCCCTGGGTCAGGAAGATCTCCTGGAGAAGGAAATGGCAACCTGCTCCAGAATTCTTGCCTGGGAAATTCCATGGACAGAGGAACCTGGTAGGTTACAGTCCATGGGGTCGTAATGAGTCTGACTGAGTGACTGAGCACGCACGCAGCACTCATACCAGCAAAATGAAAACCATCTAGCTCTTGCCTCAATGGAGATCACTGTTGGGACTTCCTGGGTGGTCCAGTGGCTGGGACTTCACCTTCTAGTGCAGGGGGTGTGGGTTCAATCCCTGGTCAGGGAGCTGGGATCCCACATGCCTTGAGGCCAAAAAAAAAACCCTCCAACAAAAGCATAAAACAGAAGCAATATGGTAACGAATTTGATAAAGACTTCGAAGAAAATGGGCTTCCCTTGTGGCTCAGCTGGTAAAGACTCTGCCTGCAATGCAGGAGACCTGGGTTCGATCCCTGGGTTGGGAAGATCCCCTGGAGAAGGGAAAGGCTACCCACTCCAGTATTCTGGCCTAGATAATTCCATGGACTGTATACCAGTCCATTCTGAAGGAGATCAGCCCTGGGATTTCTTTGGAAGGAATGATGCTAAAGCTGAAACTCCAGTACTTTGGCCACCTCATGCGAAGAGTTGACTCATTGGAAAAGATTCTGACGCTGGGAGGGATTGGGGGCAGGAGGAGAAGAGGACGACAGAGGATGAGATGGCTGGATAGCATCACTAACTCGATGGACGTGAGTCTGAGTGAACTCCGGGAGTTGGTGATGGACAGGGAGGCCTGGCGTGCTGTGATTCATGGGGTCGCAAAGAGTCGGACACGACTGAGCGACTGAACTGAACTGAATTGAGCTGATAGTCCGTGGGGTCACAGACAGTAGGATGTGACTGAGTGACTTTCACTTGAAGAAAATAAAGGTCCACATTAAAAAAAAATCTTAAATAAAATTAAAAAGATCACTGTAATTGAAGACTTGAGCCCTAAACAAGCAGTTTAGAGTGAAAAGTGAGTTGCTTTGGGATCCTGGAGAGATCAAAGGTAGCCCAGGAAGGAATAAGGCTTAAAAGATAAACCCAACTTCTACGAATTTGGGGCAAGTTGCCTAAATTCTCCATGCCTCAGTTTCCCCCTCAGTAACCTGGGGATGATACATGAGATGGCTGTTGTAAGCCTTCCGTGAATAAAAGCAAAGTGCTTGGTTGGGGCTTGCCGCAGAGCTCAGCAGAGCTCGACAGACATCTAATTAGTACATGGCTATGTCGAATAAGCACATTCCTGGAGTGTCGTCACAAAGCAGCTTTGTGTTTTCTCCCACAACCCCGGGGCATCTGGACGAAAAGTCTCAGGACTTTTCTGGTCGCTCTGAGGAAATGCAAAGCTGTAGATTCATTTCACACGCTGACATCAGAATGTGCGTGCTGCTCAGATACATTCTAGCCTTTCATCTTTGTGCCGGGGGGTTGGCCGGGCAAGGCTGAGGTCAGCTTTCTCTCTCTTTCGAGCTCACTTCCTCCCATACTCACCAGGTTGTCCCTGACCTCACTGGGACGGAGGCTGCAGAAAGGGAGGAGAAAGGGGGGTGGGATAGCATGGACGCAGCTGCCACTCACTGCCGGGAACTGACTCTGGGGTGGCAGCTGCCTAGAGCTGACTTGTTCTTTCCTAGCGCATCTGTAGGGTCTTCAGAGAGCCCCCTCCCCACATCCACTCATCACCAGGGAGGTTTTGTCTTAATATATATTTATTTACTTGGCTGTACTGGGTCTTGGTTGCAGCATGTGGGATCTAGTTCCCTGATCAGGGATTGAACCTGGGCCCCCTGCATTGGGAGCGTGGAGTCTTAGCCACTGGACCACCAGGGAAGTTCCATCGCTAGGGAGCTTTGCCTGTAGCTGCCTTCCCTGAGGCAGAAGTAGCTCTAGTCTGCCCTTCCCAGGCCCTCTGGATTCCAGCAAGTCCACCTCTGGCAACTCCAACCCCGTACAGCCACCTCTTGCCCAACGCAGAGCTGGTCCTTGGGATGCTCTCGGACAACTTTGCCGCAACCAGCTCTGGGAGGGCAGGCATTTCCCCTGCTGTCAGGCCCTCTTCAGCTTCCTCCACCCTGGAGAGCTGGTGTATAGCATGGGAGGGGAGCCCCCTACGCCCACTGAGAGCAGGCACCAGCCTCCTCCATCCCCAGCTCCAGCCTGTGAAGGGTTTGCCTCCTCCTCCGAGGGAACTCGTGGAAGTTCTGCCCTCTTGAACTGAGGGAAAGATGGATCCAACCGCTGTGTGTCTCCTAGGGCGGGACTCCCAAACAAGTGGATGCTTACAAGTCCTCTTCACAAGCCCTCTCTTTCCACAATGCTCCCTGGCCCTCGCTGTGTGTGTGTGTGTGTGTATGTGGTGGGGAGTCTGGGTCCCCTGGTGGTCCTCGGCCCCTCACCCTTTCCCAGGGTTCTCGCAAAACTCAGTTTTGTGTCTTTATCTGTTGCCTCCGAATTTCAGCTGGGACTTGAACTTCCTCTGCAGCAGTAAGAAACCATCACGATCCTTGGGGTGGCAGGTTACGAGCCGGAGGTCCTCTGGACGGTGGTACATGTTGGGGAGGGTGGAGACGAAGCGGCAAAGGTGGGCAGGGGCTTGTGACTGTGATGTTTGTCTGCTCAGGTCTTGCCTTGGGTGCAGGAGGAGAGGCCCCCATCTCCTTATGAGAATAACAAACCTGTGTTTACTGCTAAGCCATACACGTGTCTCTAATACGCAGCTTCTCATTTTAGACTCACACCATCTCAGTGAAAGCCTGGTTATGGTCTTTCCATTTTCACTGATAGGACCCAGGTGCAGGAAGCTAAGTGCCCAAGGTCATACACTAGGAGGTAACAGATCCGAGCTTATAATTGGCCTTCTGTTTCATTACACCATGAGACCTGGAGTCAGGGGAGGGGGAGGGCCACCATTCTGCAAGCTGGCGCTGGGCAGGGTGTTGTCCCTTGGGAGGAGGCAGCTGTGGGAGCCACCTGTGCCCAGAGCGGCTGCCTGTGCTCGCAGCTGTGGTGGACGTTCTGTCCTCCACACCCACCTGCCAAACAGAACTGGCTGAGCTGGGCAAACACGGGCTGTGACTTCACTCTTCTTGCATCACACCTGACATCTGAAAGATCCAGCTAGTCTTGCCCAGCCTCTGAGCCTCCCCACCCTGTGATCACATTTCCCACATGGCCCAGTGCCTGGTTAAGGACCTCTTCATCCCCCAAAGGGCTCTGGATGAGTGCCCTCTATCTTCCAAAGAGGGAAGAACAGGCTTTCAGCAAGGAGGTAACCCACTTCATCCAACACCCTCAGGATCCCCCAGCCTCGGCAGCTGCACTAACCCTTTGGCTACCACTGTCTCTGGAAGTTCACTCAGGAATTATCGTCCCCGCTCGTCTCTTCTGCATAGTTTTTTTTTTTTTTAATATTTATTTATTTATTTGGCTGTGCCAGGTCTTAGTTGCATCACCCAGATCTCCGATCTTGTTGAGGCATTCAGACTCTTAATTGGAGCATGTGGGATCTAGTTCCCTGACCAAGGATTGAACCTGGGCCTCCTGCATTGGGAATGTGGAGTCTTAGCCACTTGACCACCGGGAAAGTCCTTGCATAGTTTTATCGTAATTCCTTAGGTGATAGGAATGGGGAAGATTAGAGATCTCTTCAAGAACATTAGAGATACCAAGGGAACATTTCATGCAAAGATGGGCACAATAAAGGACAGAAATTGTATAGACCTAACAGAAGTGGATCTTCCCTGGTGGCTCAGACGGTAAAGCGTCTGCCTACAATGCTTACCATGTGGGAGACCCGTGTTCAATCCCTGGGTGGGGAAGATCTCCTGGAGAAGGAAATGGCAACTTACTCCAGTATTCTTGCCTGGAAAATCCCATGGATGGTGGAACCTGGTAGGCTACAGTCCATGGGGTCACAAAGAGTTGGACATGACTGAGCGACTTCACTTTCTTTCTTAA
Source organism: Bos indicus x Bos taurus (assembly GCF_003369695.1). NCBI lineage: Eukaryota > Metazoa > Chordata > Mammalia > Artiodactyla > Bovidae > Bos > Bos indicus x Bos taurus. Next base: position 14,860,413 of record NC_040087.1, on the reverse strand, counting down.
CAGAAATAGAAGATATTAAGAAGAGGTGGCGAGAATACACAGAAGAACTATACAAAAAAGATCTTCATGACCCAGATAACCATGATGGTGTGATCACTCATTTAGAGCCAGACATCCTGGAAAGTGAAATCAAGTGGGCTTTAGGAAGCATCACTAAAAACAAAGCTAGTTGAGGTGATGGAATTCCAGTTGAGCTATTTCAAATCCTAAAAGATGATGCTGTGAAAGTGCTGCACTCAATATGCCAGCAAATCTGGAAAACTCAGCAGTGGCCACAGGACTGGAAAAGCTGTTTTCATTCAAATCCCAAAGAAAGGCAATGTCAAAGAATGCTCAAACTACCGCACAATTGTACTCATCTCACATGCTAGCAAAGTAATGCTCAAAATTCTCCAAGCCAGGCTTTAGCAGAACCAAGAACTTCCAGATGTTCAAGCTGGATTTAGAAAAGGCAGAGGAACAAGAGATCAAATTGCCAACATCTGCTGGATCATCAAAAAAGCAAGAGAGTTCCAGAAAAACGTCTACTTCTGCTTTATTGACTACACCAAAGCTTTGGCTGTGTGGATCACAGGATCACAACAAACTGTGGAAAATTCTTAAGGAGATGGGAATACCAGACCACCTGACCTGCCTCCTGAGAAATCTGTATGCAGATCAAGAAGCAACAGTTATAACTGGACATGGAAGAACAGACTGGTTCCAAATAGGAAAAGGAGTACATCAAGGCTATATATTGTACTCTGCTTATTTAACTTATATGCAGAGTACATCATGAGAAATGGCAGACTGGATGAAGCACAAGCTGGAATCAAGATTTCCAGGAGAAATATCAACCTTAGATATGCAGATGACACCACCCTTATGGCAGAAAGCGAAGAACTAAAGAGCCTCTTAATGAAAGTGAAAGAGGAGAGTGAAAAAGCTGGCTTAAAACTCAACATTCAGAAAACTAAGATCATGGCATCTTGTCCCATCACTTCATGGCAAATAGATGGGGAAACCATGGAAACAATGAGAGACTATATTTTTTTGGGCTCCAAAATCACTGCAGATGGTGACTGCAGGCTTTAAACTAAAAGATACTTGCTCCTTGGAATAAAAGCTATGACCAACCTAGACAGCATATTAAAAAGCAGAGACATTACTTTATCAACAAAGGTCCATCTAGTCAAGGCTATGGTTTTTCCAGTAGTCATGTATGGATGTGAGAGTTCGACAGAAAAAAAAAGCCGAGTGCTAAAGAGTTGATGCTTTTGAACTGTGGTGTTGGAGAAGACTCTTGAGAGTCCCTTGGACTGCAAGGAGATCCAACCAGTCCATCGTAAAGGAAGTCAGTCCTGAATATTCATTAGAAGGACTGATGCTGAAGCTGAAACTCCAATACTTTGGCCACCTGATGTGAAGAACTGACTCATTGGAAAAGACCCTGATGGTGGGAAAGATTGAAGGCAGGAGAAGGGGACGACAGAAGATGAGATGGTTGGATGGCATCTCTGACTCTATGGACATGAGTTTGAGTAAGCTCAGGAGTTGGTGATGGATAGGGAGGCCTGGCATGCTGCAGTCCTTGGGTTCTCAAAGAGTCAGACACGATTGAGCAACTGAACTGACTGAACTGACTTAGGTGATAGAATCATATGCCAAAGGAATGGGTGAGAGAGGGAATTTATATTGTCATCTCTAGGAGGGTTATATGACTTTTTGTTTTAATTAATCTTTGTTTTTAGCACAATAAAAGCAATATGTATTGTTGAAAAATCAGAAAATATAAAAAGTAGATGCTGCTGCTGCTGCTGCTGCTAAGTCTCTTCAGTCGTGTCCGACTCTGTGCAACCCCATAGACGGCAACCTACCAGGCTCCTCCATCCATGGGACTCTCCAGGCAAGAACACTGGAGTGGGTTGCCATTTCCTTCTCCAAAAAAGTAGATGAAGACAAGTTAAAAGATCACTCATGAGCCTTCCTTGTACCCCAAGATTTTTGTATATTTCCTAACAGCATACCCAAATATATAAAGCCTATCTGCAGACAGGCGTGTCACAATACCATTTTTTAATTTAATTTTATTTATTTGGCTGCACCACATGTTAGTCGCGGCATTTAAGATCTGTAGTTGTGGCATGTGGGATCTAGTTCCCTGATCAGGGATTGAACCTGGGCCCCATGCATTGGGAGTGCAGAGTCTTAGCCCCTGGATTACCAGGGAAGTCCCTATGTCAGAAGATTAGAATTATATAGTATGTGTGTGTCTGTGTGTATGTGTTAGTCACTTAGTTGTGTCTGATTCTTTGTGACCTCATGGATTATAACCTGCAGGCTCCTCTCTCCGTGGAATTCTCTAGGCAGGAATATTGGAGTGGGCTGCCCTTTCCTTCTCCAGGGGATCTTCCCAACCCAGGTTCAAAGATCCTGGGTCTCCTGTATTGCAGGCATATTCCTTACCATCTGACCTACCAGGGAAGCCATTATATAGTATAGACTGTATTGTAAGCTTCTATTTTCCCTACTTATCAGTATATCACAGGCATATCCCCATAGCATTGAGCTCAGTGAACTTTTAAACAATTCTCTATGGCAGATTTCACATAGCACTAGAAAGACACCAGATGAACCAAAATAGTGAGGGGATAAATTGTGAACATCCTCCTGGGACCTCCCCTTGGTGAGACACAAGTCACATCTTAGCAACCCAGCCTGAAAAAGATGACCCCACTGTGCTGTTAAGGCTCAGAAATCTCCTTTCTTTTCTTCCTTAAAAATAAAGTTGAACTGAGTGTCCCCAAGTTCTCCCACACCCTATGACCCACAATGAATGGGTCCTCCAAAGGAAACTTATACCCTTGTATTCTTCCCCTTCCATCTGCAAGTTCTGGCCCTTAGCCCTTCAAGGCTCCTCATCTTTTGTACCTTTCAGTAGAGGCTGTAGGACCAAACTCCATCCCAGATTGCCCACAATTAAAATATGCGCAACTCTAATGAATTCCCTTTCACATAAGAAGATCACTTGGCCCATTGAATGATGGGACTTTGAATCAGATTTCCAATAATAGATGAAACCCTGTCACCTCACAATGTCTCAAAGGAAAGCTCGCTTGCTTTTAAATTCAAGTACACAGTACATTCAGCCAAATGAATTCAGAAACTCAATGATTTGGCAATGGATTGTGTTGGGGGGTTTTAAGACAACTTGTAAATGTCAACAACAGGACTAACAGTTTCCAACCCTCTCTCAGGAACTTTTCTCACAGCTGTGACTAAAAGTGCCCCCTGCCCCACGGGCCCCATATCTGTGGTCTAGTGTGAAAACCACGTGATGGACTATTTGTAGAAAAGTTTCTCTTTCCAGTTTAGGAATTTGTTAGAAAGGGCTTTAACCACTTTCAGATTGGGGCACTAGCTTAATCCTCTTTTTCCTACCTCCAAGGTAGGAATATTTATACAGGAACTCTTCCTGTAGAATATATTTAACAATATATTAAATAATATGTCACACATATTTCTATAGGAGAAAAATTGGAGTATTCATTGAAGTAGTGTCAGCTGTACTTCCAGAGCCTGTACATCTTGTCACCCTGGGGCATGGCGCCCAATGAAGCTGTGGGTTTTGGGTCTTCAGGTGAAGGGTAGATAGCCATTCGAACCACAGGACAGTTGGTCAGGTTTGACTGCTCAAATACAGTTTTGATTTTGTCCCCAGGGAATGAGGATGGGAGGGAACATGGAAGGCAGACTCTTCCAATTAATTTAGCATATCAAGAACTACGGGGGCTTCCTTGGCGGGCGAATGGTTAAGACCCTGCCCTTTCACTGCAGAGGGTATGGGTTCAATCCCTGGTCAGGGGACTGAGATCCCGCCTGCTGCTCTGCCTCTGATGGCTTAGGCCCGAGGCTGTCTGTCACCAGCACTGAGGGGGAAGGGACATGAGAAGAACAGCTTAAGCCTTCTGTTGAGGTTGTCAGAGGAACAAGTGAGGCAGAGGGCAACCGGCCACAGGAGGTCAGCAGGACTCTTGCTTCTTCCCTTGCTTCAGGCTGAACCTGGGGTTGGGGATGGAAAGAAGGCATTAGAGACACCAGAGAGTTAGGGAGCCTACGGATTCACGGGAGTCCTGAAGTGGAGGCTGAGGACTCTAGGTGAGGCCCAGCTCAGCACCTGGACCAGAGCTTGGGTGTGGAGTTGGTGGCGGGGGCCAGTGGAGATAGTACTCTTGACTCCTGGACACCTCAACAGAGTAGGCTGGACCCAGATCTTCCCTGGTGTCTTTTTTTCTGTGTTGTTTTAAGTATTTATTTATTTTTGGTTTCACTGGGTCTTAGTTGTGGCAAGCAAACTTAGTTGCCCCAAGGAATGTGGAATCTTAGTGCCCTGACCAGGAATGGAACCTGAGGCCCCTGCATTGGAAGGCAGAATCTTAACCACTGGACCACCAGGGAAGTACCTGTTCTGGTGTCAGGAAAAGAGGCTTTGGAAGTTGTGTTGGGCAGAATTATAACCTCCCGAAAGTGTCTATATCCTAGTCCTTGGAATTTGTGAATTTGTTATATTACATGGCAAGGAGAATTAAGGTTGCAAATCAGCTGATCTTAAGATACAGGAACTCTCCTGGATTATCCAGGTGGGTCCAGTAGAATCTCAAGGGCCCTTAAAAGTGGAAGAAGGAGGTAGGAGAGAGAGACAAGAGAGACTGCAGCATGAGAAGGACTCAATCCACCATTGCTGGCTTTGAAGATGGAGGATGGGGCCATCAGCCAAGGAGTGTGGGCGGCCTCTAGAAGCTGGGAAAGACAGGAAACAGATTCTCCCCTGGAGCCTCCAGAAGGAAGGCAGCCCTGCTGACATCTCACTGTGAGCCTAGAGAGACCCACCTTGGCCTCTGACTTCTAGAACTGTACAATAATAAATCTGTGTCATGACACTGTATTTGTAGCAATTTGTTACAGCACTGATGAAAATGAAAGTGAAAGTCACTCATTCGTGTCCAGCTCTTTGCGACCCCATGGACTATAGAGTCCATGGAATTCTCCAGGCCAGAATACGGGAGTGGTAGCCTTTCCCTTCTCCAGGGGATCTTCCCAACCCAGGGATGGAACCCAAGGATTGAACCCAGGTCTCCAGCATTGCGGGCGGATTCTTGACCAGCTGAGCCACAAGGGAAGGGAAACCAGCAGTGGTGATAGGACACTTAATCCCCCATTACTACTGATTTTATCAGTCACTGATGTTTGTTGCCTAGATACAGGGTTCCTTTAGGAGCTGCAAAAGGCAACTGGTAATTGCATGTTAATTTGCATATTCTAGGATTGTGGCATCTGGTCCCATCCCTTCATGGCAAATAAAAGGGGAACAAGTGGAAGCAGTGACAGATTTTATTTTCTTGGGCTCCAGAATCACTGTGGAGGGGGACTGAAGCCATGAAATTAAAAGATGCTTACTCCTTGGAAGGAAAGCTATGGCAAACCTAGACAGCCATATTAAAAAGCAAAGACATCACTTTGCTGACAAAGGTCCATAGTCAAAGTTATGGTTTTCCCAGTAGCTGTGTATGCATGTCAGAGTTGGACCATAAAGAAGGCTGAGCACCGAAGAACTGATGCTTTTGAACTGGGTGTTGGAGAAGACGCTTGAGAGCCTTGGACTGCAAGGAGATCAAACCAGTCCATCCTAAAGGAAATCAGTCCTGAATATTCATTGGAAGGACTGATGCTGAAGCTGAAGCTCCAATACTTTGGCCACCTGATGCCAAAGGGGTGAGATTTCTTTTGACCAGGGTTTGTATACAAAACCTGCTGTTATTTGGATTGTATGTTTCTTCAGGGTGGCAGAGGGATGATTTTCTGATAAGAAACGCAGACACACACAGACACAGACATCACATTTTAAATTTTGCTGAATCATTTGAGAATCAGTTGAAGGCATCATTACCCTTCAGCTCTCAATACTTTGATATGTGTTCCTTAAGAGCAAGGATATTCTCCCACATCTATAAAACATACTCCAGAAATTTAACAACAATGTATACTCATCTAATACTCACTCTTCATTCAGATTTCCCCATTTATCTCTAAAATGTTCTGCATAGTTTATTTTTAGTGCATGATCCCTTCAAGTATCACATTTTGAATTTATCTGTTATGACTTTTTAATCTTGACAAAGACTATTGTAATGGAATATAAACTTTATGAGAGCAGGCGTTTTAATCTGTTTGTTCACTACCTAGCACAGAGTAGATGCTTAGTAACTATATTTAAAATGAACACTTGGAGAAGTAATTATCGCTTCTCCAAGTCATCTCTCAGTGCAGTCACTGGGGTATTTATCTCCCATACCGATGTGCTCAGTCATGGCTGACTCTTTATGATCCCATGAAATGTAGCCCACCAGGCTCCTCTGTCCATGGAATTTTCCAGGCAAGAACACTGGAGTGGGTTGCCATTTCCTTCTCCACCCCTCATTCTCCTTCTGATAAATAACCCTCCTCACCCCTCTCCCACCACAAGTTTGTATATATGAGCCATTCCAGCTAATCATAGTATCCCATTCCCATGAAAAAAATGAGTATAGTTGATACTTGAACAGTGCAGAAGTTAGAGGTTGCAACCCTCCAACCACTCAGTCCACAATCCGCCAATAACTTTACAGTTTGGCCCTTTGTGTCTTTGGTTCCACATTTGAGGATTCAACTAACAAATATATCATGCAGTACTGCGGTGTGTATTTACTGAAAAAAAAACAAAAAAAACACAAACCCACGTATAAGTGGACCAGCACAATTCAAACCCATGCTATTCAAGGTCAATTGTATTGCAGAGGAGGGCATATGACAACATCAGGACAGATGAGAATTCTTCTGAGAGGGTGACTTATTTATGTACCAGGAAAGAGGTATTCTCTTTCACTAGGATTTCTAAACCAGAAGCATGTGGTCTAAAACAAGCAATAGCCATTCCTCCCAAACTGTTAAAGGAAACAGAAAAGAATTTAAAAAATTAAAAAATTTGGAGAAAAGTCAGGCCAAGAAATGAAGATCATGAGCGTAAAAGTCATGAAAACTTTGTTCTGACATCTGGATCCAACTCTACCTGAGGTCCATATCCATACATAAGTATCCCAGATACATAAGACAATATACAACCATTTTGCTGAAGTAGTTTATCTGTCATTTGCATCCTAAAGAGTTCTGACTAATCCAGTCACTTAACCTTGCCCTACAGAAAATCAGTCTTGCTCTCCTTCATCTGGTGATAAAGGTTACTTCTGAATCACATCTGTTGTTCCACAGGCATAATTCTCTTAATGTGAGGATTCATTTAGTCATGGAACTTTTTAAAATAAAATGTCTATTGTCTTAGGAATTCTGGGAACCACTACTAAATATAAAATCAATTGGAAATCATGCTGCTATAAAGAAAAATAATCAAGGGAGGAAGCTTGACAGGAAATTCCAACTGGGGTGGAACATTTTGGACTTAAAAGTGAGGTTCCATTTATAATTGCTGTCTTGCATATTCTTGTACTTTAAATTTTTTCAAAGCAAAAAATTTAATAGCCTCCAATAACAACAATGACAACAATAAAACTATAAAGAGCAAAGAAGGAAAGTCCGAATGACCCTCTGCCCCAACGTCTCCGAATCGTTATAAATCCAGGTCAGGTGGTGACCTATGCTGTGCCATTTCCTCTGGGCAGATCTTCTTTCTCCCTCCTATTCAGATGTCAGGGACTGTTGGATAAATAGAGTAGTGGAGAGGCCCTGGACTAGAGCAGCGACAAATGGGATGTGTCCTAGGAGGATGTCAATTGGCACGCTGATATCTGTCACAAGGACTTAATTAGGATGAATGGCAGAGAATATGCTGAGTGCAAGGCCAACCCACTCACTTGCAGCATATGGAGGGCTCGCAGGGTTAGATAAACAGAATATGAGAAAAAAATTCACATGAATTCTACTTTGTTGCACGAGCGAGAAAGCGAGAGAGCTGGCGAGAGGGTGCCCTGTTATCTTTCTCTTGGGGTTCGAGGGGACAGTGAGAGCTTGTGGTCAGGATTATAAACTCTTAGTTCCTAACTCCAGGACTCCTCAGGAATCATGAGGACCACATCCTGAGAGCCCCAGGGCTGATGTTCCACGATAAAGGTCAAGGACTCTGCCTTTGCACTGGGCTCAGCTTCGCTGCCCTCACCTGGCCTGATTCTGAGTTTTTCCATGATGCAATGAGAAGGCTCCATGTTGGGATGGAAATATTTGCTGAGCATCAGGCTTATTCTTTTGCAGTAATACTTCTGTCACAGAAAGACTTTCCAGGTGGCCCAGTGATAAAGAATTCACCTGCCAATGTAGGAGATGCATTGGTTCAACCCCTGGGTTGGGAGGATTCCTCTGGTGGAGGAAATGGCAGCCCACTCCAGTATTCTTGGCTGGGAAATCTCATGGACAGAGGAGCCTGGTGGTTGTAGTCCATGCAGTTGCAAAGAGTTGGACACGACTGAGCATGCACGTAGGCACTTGTTTCTCAAGGTACTGATCTCTAGATAAGGCTGCACACATCGCGGGAATGGGTGTGATCGTGCCATCGCCAGTGGACGGCACCCCTGGGTGGGGTTGCCACCGGTTGCTCTTTGTCCTTCACGAATCATCACCCTCTTCCTTCTGAGTCTCTTTTCTGTTTTTTCAGCCTGTGTAAAGGTTTTTACAGAGTGCCTGTATTTCTTTAAAAGTCAGGTGTTCAATTCAGCAAATAATGAATGCACAAGGTGGGTGGAAATATGAGTGAATCTGTCAGAATTCCCTGCTTAACAAGGAAAGACATTCCTGAATTCACTTGACAGTGTTGTCCTAACATAAATTCGTGGTTAAATTAGTCGAATTAAATGCTAAAAAGAATTTTAAAGAGTTCAACCTAAGAGATGTTTTTATGTACAGTACATATGTACTTGTATACCTAAGTATAAATTATTATGGAAAATGAAACGTGTGTGTTTACAGAATGCTGAATTCACCTAAGTGAGGAAGAAATGCCTTTGACTATTGGGAGAAAGCCCGTGTGTTGGCATAATAGAAAACTCTAGGAAGGATAAAATGTTCTCGCAAACTACTACAGTACGGGGTTCCCTTGTGGCTCAGCTGGTAAAGAATCCACCTGCAGTGCAGGAGACCTGGGTTCGATCCCTGGGTTGGGAAGATCCCCTGGAGACAAGAAAGGCTACCCACTCCAGTACTCTGGCCTGGAGAATTCCAAGGACTGTATAGTCCATGGGGTCACAGAGAGTCGGACACGACTGAGCGACTTCACTTTCACTACTCTACAGCACAGGGAACGATATTCAGTGTCATGTAATAAACCGTAATGGAAAAGGAGGTGAGGAAGGAGGTGTATATATGTGGCCCAGTGGGTAAGAACCTGCTTTCCAGTGCAGGGGACATGGGTTCAGTCCCTGGTTGGGGAACTAAGAGTCCCACATACTTCGGGGCAACTAGGCCAGCATGAAACTTCAGAAAGCCTGCTTGTTGCAATGAAGACCCAGTGCAGTAAAAAAAAAAAAAGAATGTATATATATGTGTGTGTGTGTGTGTGTGTGTGTAGCTGAATTACTGAAATTACTGGGTTACTTCGCTATATCTTAATTAACACAATATTGCAAATCAACTATACTCAGTAAAATAAATTAAATACATATGTGTGTGTATTATATATACACTCGAATAGTTGATGATCTAATGGACAGAAGAGATCACTTAGGTGTTTACTCTTTCTTTGATTGATCCATAAGGTATTTGTGCACAGACTGGTCTGTGTCAGGGTCAATGCCAGGCACTGGGGTTGGAGCACTGAGGGAGAAAGGTGCAATAGTGCCCACTGGGGTTCTGTGATCCAGCTGAGGCTACACACAGAGGAAAGCTTCCTGAAGATAAATGGGCTGAATGCCTCTGGAGAGACGCACACTGGCTGCCCCGTCCACACAGTCCTGATCGTAGCCACTGAACACAAGTGGCCCCTGAACACTAGAACTATGCCTAGTACAAAAGAGGAGCTGAAAATTCAATGTTATTTCCATTTATTTATTTTTAATGAACATTAAAAAATATCTTTTATTAAGCATCCTTAAAATAATTTAAAAAATTTTATCGGAGTATGGTTGATTTACAATGTATTTCCTTTAAATTAATTAATTAGAAAGCAATACTGGGTTCAGTACTGGCAGACTTTTTAGTATATTTGAAACAACTTGGGTACATGAATGTACTTTTTCAGTTTTAAACTCTATGAAATTTAAGTATGGGTCAATGTTTCCTTGGAATAGGAAATGGGAACCTACTCCAGTATTTTTGCTTGGAGGATTCTGTGGACAGAGGAGGCTGATAGGCCACCCATGGGGTTGCAAAGAGCTGGACATGACTGAGCACAGCACAGTGATAGCAATGTTTCCTATGAAAATGTAGGCCTCTAAGTGAGAAGAGCCATACATATAAAATGCACCCTGGATTTGGAAAATCTGGTACCAAAAAAAAAAAAAAAAAAGCAATGTAAAATAACTCATTGATAAGTTTTAAATGTTTGTAATGTGTTAAAGTAATAATATTTTTAATATCTTGGGTTAAATAAATTAAATTATTAAAATTGATTTTTCTGTTCTTTTTCTTTCCTTTTCTAATGTGACTACTGGATCAATCCAGATTATACATATGACTTGCTTCTCTCGAATAGCACTGGTCTGTGGGATTTTGAAGGTGAGACAAAGCTAATCATGAAAGAGGTTTTTTTTTGTTGTTTCTTTGTTAAATTTATTTCTTTATTTGGCTGTGCCAGGTCTCAGTTATGGCATGCAGAATCTTTGATCTTCATGGCAACATGTGGGATCTAGTTCCCCAACCAGGGGTCAAACCTGGGCCCCTTGCCTTGGGAACATTAGCCACTGGAACTCTAGGGAAGTCCGGAAAGAGGTTGATTTTTGACATTAATTTTGCAGAACTGGTGGGATGGGTCAGGAGGCGAGGGTAGAGGGCGTTCCTGGAAGAGAAGAAGCCGGACAAAAATATGATGTGGGATTATGCCTGGGGTGGCGGATGTGTAGGAGAGCCCTGGGCGTTGTCTTTAGAGGGCAGCAGTGGGAAAGGCTGGTTAGGGTGATGGAGCCATGACGTGGGAGCCTTGACCAGCCAGGCGGAGCTGGCTGTGTTTGATCCAGTTGGCCAAGGGGGAGCTGGGAGGCTTCTGACCAGGGGCAGCTTTAATGGAATTTATCTGGCTGCAGAGTGTAAACTGGGATGGAGTGGGGAAAACTGGAAACAGAGACACATGTTTTGAAGACTTCAGCAGTAATTTTGGAGATACCTGGTGGGGAAAAAATGACTGCTTCCTTTCAGCCAAGAATCTAAATCAAGCAAACAAAGAAACAAAGAAATGATTTAAAAATTCACATTGTTCTTCTGCAGATAAGTGCAGACACATTCCATTTCCTATGTTACCCTTTTGTGAGTTAATTTCTTACCTGTTATTTTCTTCTTTCTTTTTAAAAAAAATTTAAAAAAAAAAAGACTCTGTTCTTCCACTGCAGGGGTCGCCGGTTCGATCCCTGGTCTGGGAACTAAAATCCTTCATGCCATGCAGCACAGTCCCACTCCCTACTCTGGCCAAAAAAAAAAACAACAACCATAAAACAAACAAAAAATACCTCCTGTGCAGCTACAATGTAATTTGGTCATTGTTCTGGAGTCCAGGGTGGAGTTCCATAAATCACTTTGCAAGATCTTTCATTTTGCTTATCACGGGGCACCCACAAACCTTTCCAAGGAGGGTGAACCCCTCGGAGTCAAGAGTTGCAGGAAATACAGATTTTTAAGAAAGGGATATGAATGACTCGAGATGATCTCTAAAGTTCAGGATTCATGGAGTCGTTGAACACAAAGGGCTTCCAGGTATCATTCAATTCAGCCTTTCACTTCACTGAAGAACAGGGTCAGAGGTTCAACGACAAGTCCAAAGCAGCAGAAGAGTGGTTAGAATCTGATTCTCCACATTCACAGGCCTTCCACCGTGCCACGTGGAATACTGTCCATTAGGAAACTCAAACATGTAATAAGTCAAGGAAGACAATGCTAAAGTACGAAGCAAGGTGAAAGGTAAGAGTTAGGTGTATCCATATATGGCAAATTATATAAGCACACACAGAGCTATGAATACAAGGCACGGGCCTCTGTTCTCCCCACTGCAGCCCTCTGCAGTGTCACCAGTTGATCCTGGGACAGCTGCCCAGTGTGGGGACACCCGGGAGGAACACTTAATCCCCACTAAGAAGGGGCGGTAGGGTAGAGGACCGACCGTATCACCTCCCCTGGAGGGTTTCCAGTGTCAAAGCCTCTTCCTTTACATGCTTGCCAGGAAGACAGCAGTGAGAGGACATAAGAGGAATGGAGATGCTGAGAAAAAGTAAGGAGAGGGTGGGTGCTGAAAGGTCGAGTTGAGGGTTTGGCTCAGATGTAAATGTTTGGAATATCGTGAAGGCTCTTTAAATAGAGTCCTCACAGGTGAACGCTGTAATAGAGAAAAGCCGCCCTGTGCTCCAGGGAGCTAAATAAATAAGCACAGACGTCAAATGTCCAAGACTGGATGGGGGCTGGGCAGGACCAAGCACTCAGGAGCAAGTACAGGAACGACTTGGTTCTTAATTGCCAAGTCCTGTTCTCTTAGGTGGCATCTGTGGAGTTGCTCACACTTCAGGAAATTTTTTTTTTTTTTTTTTTTTTGCGTAGAGACTTTTCAGAGGAAAATAACAAAAATTCAACTTCAGCTCTGAGCTGGTCCAGCCCCTGAGCCATAATTTCAGCTTCTGTACAGCTTAGGCTTTCTTACGGGCCCCTTAGGCCATTCAGTGAATTTGCTTAAGAGTATGTGTTTTATGGGCTTCTCTGGTGGCTCAGCAGTAAAGAATCCAGCTGCCAATGCAGGAGATGCAGGTTCAATGCCCGGGTCAGGAAGATTCCCTTGGAAAAGGAAATGGCAACCCACTCCAGTATTTTTGCCTGGGACATCCCATGGACAGAGGAGCCTGGAGGGCTACAAACCATGGGGTCAGCAGGAGTTGGACACGTCTTAGCAACTGAACAAACAAGAACAACAAAGTGTTTTTTTACCTCCTCCTTGAAAAGGGAAACCCAGGGATTTTCCTTAAATAATTGAAGTATTGATCCTCTAAAAAGTAACCCATGACCCCTTGTAAAAAGTCTCATGCGCTGGCATCCTCTCCCGCCTTGCTGTATTCTTCTTTCTATGCATAGCACAAGTGTACATAAAGCAAGAGCACACACACAAGCAAAGGCCATGTTTGGCTTTAGATTAGACATTAAACCTCAGACAGTCATTAAACTTCTTGAGCTCTGTGGCTTCAGTCCAGGTTGGAAAGCAGGTCAAGCAAGTAAAGCTGAGGACAGAGTATGCAATCTTTTGTTCTCAGCAGGCTTTGAAGATTGTTTCAGGGTTAACGTTTGACTTCGGGTCTTAACTATTTTATGTCTTGGTTTCCTCACCTGCAAATCAAGCATACATATTGCAATGAAAGAAGGTCACACTTCCCAGTGGTGTGAATGGTTAAAAACTCATTCCTTTGGAGGGTAAAGCAGAATGGTGAAGAGTTTAGGCTCTAGAGCAACATGGTCCAAATAATGAGACCCCCAAGTGGGGCGGGCATAGGGAGTGTTAACTTTTCCATGTTGCTGCTGCTGCTGCTAAGTCACGTCAGTCGTGTCCGACTCTGTGTGACCCCATAGACATCAGCCCACCATGTTAACCCAAAGCAAAATCAAAAAGGTGAAAAGCATTTGAACATTTTATTTTATTCGACATATCCAAAATATCATTTCAGCATATCAGTATTTTAAAAATTATAGAGATATTTTATGTTGTTTTCTTCATGCTAAGTCATTAAAATATAGTGTGTATTTTAGTTACTGCCATCTCAGTTCAAACTAACCACGTTTCAAGTACTCAATACCTGTATGTGGCTGGAGGCTACTGACTGCATTGGGCAGGGAAGCTTTAAAGTCATATTGGGTTGAGTTAGAAGCTGCCTGATCTTGAGCAAATTACTTAAGCATCATGCCTCTCAGTATCTACATCTGTGAAATGGGACTGATACTAGGATCTACATTACTGGGTTTGTAACATATATGAAAATGATGTAAGTAAATATACTTAAAGTGCTCAGTGCAGTGGCTGGCATATGTTTAATCAATCTGGGCTAATGATCATTATTAATTTTGGCAAAAGTAGTCAGAGTTAAAGTGTTAATTTTCCTCCAAAATATGGTAATTCCATATCAAATGAAACTGAGTTGAATTTAGAGTGTAGATCTTTTTTGAGGGGCAGGGCTGGGGGATGGCAATTGTTTAGCAGCCTAAATCAGGAAAGCATACTTGAAATACTTCAGTCTTTGATTTCATGAAACCAGTAATTTTTAAAATGTAAAATGGCCTTTCCCCTAGGCCCATGGCAAGGGAAAGCAAGAATAGCTCTAACTAGTTACATGTCGACTGTTACCCCAGGGGTGTTCCTGGTGGTCCAGTGGTTAAGACTCCTCACTTCCAATGTAGGGGGTCCAGGTTTTATCCCTGTTCAGGGAATTATTCATAGATCTTACACACAGCAAGGAAAACCTTGTGCAGCCAAATAAATAAATATTAAAAAAAATTTGTTACCCCCTTGTCAGAAAGATTTAAGGGAGCTGAATTGTGTGTTTAGATGTTTGAAAAATGCATGCATTTAGACTTTGAGGGGTAGAATTTAGATTTTGGAGCTTTTGAAATAATAAAACCTTTGGTGTTAAACTGGAGTTCCTTGTCTTGTTTTCTAAAGCAGTTTGCCTTTGGGTGACAGCCACATTTGGGGGACTTCTGTACTGTCCCTGATCTCAGGCTTTTATTTTGGTGCTCCAGATGTATTCCAAAGGCGTAGAGCATTTACTTTGCAGCCACCGGGACCAGTTTGTGAATAAGCATAAAGAGAGCTATAAGATTTGATGAGCCAAGTTATCAGGGCTTATCCACAGGGGACCAACACCAAGAAATATTAATGTCCCTTGCTGTCTGGTATTAAGAAAACCCACAGGAAACTGACGTTTTCCCCTCCTCCTTAGTCTTAATAATGGCACCAAACCTCTCCATGAGTTTTGCTCAAAGCATATTTTCATCTTTTGCAGGAGGTTTGAGAGGTTTGGGACCGATCAACGGAAAAGATGGGCTTCCTAGGTGGTGCCAATGCAGGAGGTGCAAGAGATGTGGGTTTGATTCCTGGGTTGAGAAGATTCCCTGGAGGAGGAAATGGCAACCCACTCCAATATTCTTGCTTGGGAAATCCCAGGGACAGAGGAGCCTGCC
This sequence comes from Bos indicus x Bos taurus, assembly GCF_003369695.1. Classification (NCBI taxonomy): domain Eukaryota; kingdom Metazoa; phylum Chordata; class Mammalia; order Artiodactyla; family Bovidae; genus Bos; species Bos indicus x Bos taurus. The sequence goes on along the minus strand of NC_040087.1, from coordinate 14,845,041 downwards.
TGGCTGCAGTGCATGGGGTCACAAAGAGTGGGACATGACTGACTGACCACGCACATGCGTGCATACACACACACACACACACACACACACACACACACACACACACACACGGGAAAAGATATGACTGTGAGAGGCAGCAATGCACAACAAACATTGCTGGGCTCTGCTTGGACAGAGATGCATGAGCTGGGATCTTTCACAGTCTGAGACTGTCCAGAGGCTCCAGGAAGGTAAGATCCAGAGGGAAGGAGGGTAAGGGAGCCTTTGGGAGACAGGGGACCAGAGGAGTCTCAGCAGCCACGGTGTGTGTGGGGAGTGGTCTTTGGATTAGAGAGCTCCACAGGCTGGTGGCACCCGGGGGTCTTGTAATTATAAGGTTCTACCTTATCAATGGCCAACAAGTGATGGATGATGGGGTATGCAAAGCAGGTGGGCTCTAAGCAGCTAAAAATCTGGTTATTTGAGCTATTTTAAAAATAACTGAATGTCTAAAAATTTGAGTTCAGCACCAGCAGACTTTTGAAGGGATGAATCTCAGTCTGCAGCAGGAAAAAAAAAAAAAATAACAACCTGAAGGCCAATACACAGAAGCCACCTTTGACTATGTATTTTTCATTCATTCTGGGTGTAAAGAGTGTGGCACGGTGGGGTAGGCACAGGAGAAAACTTGGGATTCTGGTGTAGCTATACCACTCTCTAGCTGTACCTTGGACAAACACTCTGTCAGGCCTCATTGTCCTCACCCATGAAGTGAGGAGTGGGACAGATCACCCTAAGTTTCCAGCTCTAAATAGTCACGATTCTCAGATTCTTTTTTCAATGTTTTTATTTTCGTATTGGGGTACATATAGCCAGTTAATGTCGTGATGGTTTCAGGTGCACAGCAGAGCAACTCAGCCACACACACGTGCATCCACGCTCCCCCAAACTCCCCGCCCATCCAGGCTGCCACATAACATTGAGCAGGGTTCCCTGTGCTCTACAGTAGCTTCTTGTTGGATACCCATTTTAAATACAGCAGTGTACATGTCCATCCCAAACTCCCCAACTATCCCTCCCAATTCTTCCCCCCCTGGCAACCATAAGTTCCATTCTCTAAGTCTGTGAGTCTGTTTTTGTTTTGTAAATAAGTTCATTTGCATCATTTCTTTTTAGATTATTGAAGCATCCTCAGGGTGGTAGACAAGATATATTTTATTATCTCCACTTGTTGGATGTGCTTAGACACCCAATTGTGTCCAGCTCTTTGTGACCCCATGGACTGTAGCCTGCCAAGCTCCTCTGTCCATGGAATTTTCCAGGCAAGAATACTGGAGGGGGTTGCCATTTCTTTCTTCAGGAGATCTTCCTGACGCATGGATTGAACCTGTGTCTCCTGCACTGGCAGGTGGGTTCTTTACCTCTGAGCCACCAGGGAATCCCAGTGTCATTATTTATATTGTCTTATATTTTTTTACATGTTTACATTCATTTCAGAATAAAAGAACTACAGCACCGCTATCATATACATATATATAATATATATAGTTATTATATAATAACTATTGTTATATGATTGCTTTTTGTTATCACCATACATGTGTACACACTTTAAGTTCAGTGAGCATATTCCTACCAGTTATGTCTCTTATTCTTTCGGTGGCAGTGTGCAGTGGTGTGCTAGTTTTACTTAACAACCAGCTCTACAGAAGAGGAGATGGGATTTTCCTGGTGAAATACTCTCACCGGGGCCAGTTCTGAGCTCCCAACACAATGTCGTGGCAGAATGGGGAAGACCTGAGCCTGTCTGGCCCTTTCCTCCCATGCTACCTGCTCTGGCAATGCTGAGTGAGGTTGAACTGGCTTTCTAACTCTTGCTTTATCCACCCATTGATGCTAAACTTCTTTCCAAACACTGATCATACTTGTCGAAACATGCTCATTGCTTGTTCCCACTGGATCATTACTCTCTGGGAGTAGAAACTCTATTCTCTTGCTCCTCACTGTTCCCAGGGCTTACTCTCATTCACCAGCTGCTTTCTATACAACTGCATAGTGGATAAAGATGTGGTATGTATATAGGATGGAATATCACTCAGCCATTAAAAGAAACAAAACTGGATTATTTACAGTGATGTGGATGAACCTAGAGTCTGTCATACAAAGTCAGAAAGACAAAAACAAATATTGCATATTAATGCATGTATATGAAATCTAGGAAAATGGTACCGATGAACTTATTTGCAGGGCAGGAAGAGAGAGACAGATGTAGAGAGCAGACTTGTGGACATGGTGATTGGGGGAGGAGAGAGTGGGACAAATTGAGAGAGTAGCATTGATAAGTACACACTGCCATGGGTAAAATAGCTAGTGAGAAGCTACTGCAGAGCGTAGGGAGTTCAGCTCTGTGCTCTGTGATGATCTGGAGGGGTGGGATGGGGGCAGGGTGGGAGGGAGGCTCCCGAGGAAGGTGATACATATATATATATATACGTATTTCCTGGTGTTGTACAGCAGAAACCAACACAACATTGTAAAGAAATTATACTCCAATTAAAAAGTAAAACAATTTGCATAGTGAATGAGATGTTATTGTGGAAGGCCCCCGCCCAGTAACGCTGTGCCTAGGTATCAGAATTTCCAGAATTTCTCCTTCATCATGAAGCTTAGGGCTTCCCTGATAGCTCAGTTGGTAAAGAATCTGCCTGCAATGCAGGAGACCTGGTTCGATTCCTGGGTCGGGAAGATCCCCTGGAGAAGGGATAGGCTACCAGTATTCGTGGGCTTCCCTTGTGGCTAAGCTGGTAAAGAATCTGCCTGTGATGTAGGAGACCTGAGTTTGATCCCTAGGTTGGGAAGATCCCCTGGAGAAGGGAATGGCTACCCACTCCAGTATTCTGGCCTGGAGAATTCCATGGACAGTCCATGGGGTCGCAGAGAGTTGGACATGACTGAGTGACTTTCACGTGAGGCTTATTTTATCATCCCACATTAATTTCTATGTGTGTGCTCTGAACTCTCCCTTCTTTTTTTAAGAAATAATTAATTTATTTTAATTGGAGGATAATTACTTTAGAATATTGTGCTTGTTTTTGCTATACGTCGACATGAATCAGCCACGGGTGCACATGTGCCCTCCCTCCATTTATGAGCCCCTTCCTACCTTCCTCCCCACTTCATCCCTCTGGGTTGTTCCAGAGCACTGGCTTTGAGTCCCCTGCTTCATGCATCAAATTTGCACTGGTCATCTATTTCACATATGGTAATATACATGTTTCAATGCTATTCTCTCAAATAATCCCACCCTTGCCTTCTCCCACAGAGTCCAAGTCTGTTCTTTACATCTGGGTCTCTTTTGCTGCCTTGCATATAGGTTTGTCATTACTGTCTTTCTAAACCCCATATATATGCATTAATATACGGTATTGGTGTTTCACTTTCTGACTTACATCACTCCGTACAATAGGCTCCAGTTTCATCAACCTCATTAGAACGGACTCAAATGTGTTCTTTTTTATAACTGAGTAATATTCCATTGTGCATATGTACCACAACTTCCTTATCCATTCATCTGCCGATGGACATCTAGGTTGCTTCCATGTCCTGGCTATTATAAACAGTGCTGCAATGAACACTGGCGTACATGTGCTGTTTCAAATCTGGTTTCCTTGGTGTGTATGCCCCGCAGTGGGGTTGCTGGGTCCTATGACAGTTCTATTTCCAATTTTTCAAAGAATCTTCATACTGTTCTCCGTAGTAGCTGTACCAGTTTGCCTTCCCACCAACAGTGTAAGAGGGTTCCCTTTTCTCCACACCCTCTCCAGAATTTATTGTTTGTAGACTTTTTGATGGCAGCCATTCTGACCGGTGTGAGGTGATACCTCATTGTGGTTTTGTTTTGCATTTATCTAATAAGACTGAGAGACTGAACTGAACTGAACTGGATAATGAGTGATGTTGATCATCTTTTCATGTGTTTATTAGCCATCTGTATGTCTTCTTTGGAGAAATATCTGTTTAGTTCTTTGGCCCACTTTTTGATTGGGTTGTTTGTTTTTCTGGTATTGAGCTGCATGAGCTGCTTGTATATTTTGTCAGTTATTTTGTTTGCTATTACATTCTCCTACTCTGAAAGCTGCCTTTTCACATTGCTTATAGTTTCCTTCATTGTGCAAAATCTTTTAAGTTTAATAAGGTCCCATTTGTTTATTTTTGTTTTTATTTTCATTACTCTGGGAAGTGGGTCATAGAGGATCTTGCTGTGATTTATGTCAGTGTTCTGCCTGTTTTCTTCTAAAAGTTTTATAGTTTCTGGTCTTATATTTAGATCTTTAATCCATTTTGAGTTTATTTTTGTGTATGGTGTTAGAAAGTATTCTAGTTTCATTCTTTTAAATGTGGTTGACCAGTTTTCCCAGCACCACTTGTCAAAGACATTGTCTTTTTTCCATTGTATATTTTTGCCTCCTTTGTCAAAGATAAGGTGTCCATAGGTGCATGGATTTATCTCTGGTCTTTCTACTTGTTCCATTGATCCATATTTCTTTCTTTGTGCCAGTATCCTCCTTTCTTGATGACTGCAGTTTGTAGTATAGTCTGAGGTCAGGAAAGTTGTTTCCTCCAGTTCCTTTCTTCTTTCTCAAGATTGCTTTGGCTATTCAAGGTTTTTTGTGTTTCCATACAAATTGTGAAGTTATTTGTTCTAGTTCTGTGAAAAATACCATTGGTAGCTTGATAGGAATTGCATTGAATCTATAGATTGCTTTGGGTAGTATGCTCATTTTCACTCTACTGATTCTTCCAATCTGGGAACATGGTATATTTCTCCATCTATTTGTGTCATTTTTGATTTCTTTCATCAGTGTTTTACAGTTTTCTATATATAGGTCTTTTGTTTCTTTAGATAAATTTACTCCTAAGTATTTTATTCTTTTCATTGCAAGGGCGAATGGGATTGTTTCCTTAATTTCTCTTTCTGTTTTTTCATTGTTAGTGTATAGGAATAAAAGGGATTTCTGCTCATTAATTTTATATCCTGCAACTTTACTATATTCATTGATTAACTCTCCCTTCTAACAAAGATCTCTGTCATGATAATGACTATAAAGATTCATTGTTACTTTTTTTTTTAGTAACAAAAGGGTACTTTATTTTTTTTAATGTTTTGTTTTGTATTTGAGTATAGCCTATTAACAATGTTGTGATAGTTTCAGGTGAACAGCTAAGGGATACAGCCAGACATATACATGTATCCATTTTCCTCCAAACTCCTTTCCCATCCAGTAACTATTTTTAATAAAGCCTATCAGTTGAATACCTGAATCAATCATGGACACTGAAAAATACCACCTCTGTTTTCTTCACCATTGTTGGGACTGTACAGTGAGTTTGACATCCTCTTATGGTCATCCGCTAGAGACTGTTTCCTTCTGAAAGGAGAGAGGTTTACCTAAAAATAAATGAGTTTTAAAATTCTTTATCCTAAAACTTGTCTAAATTGTAAAATAAATCACTCAGGAGATACAGTGAATTTTTTGGCTCCGAGAGCTTCTATATTTGTCTCTCCTGGAATGCTGTGTCCTCGGACTCTTAAGCCTTGTTCATTTGTTTCTGGCTTCAGTGTTTCAGAGGACTTCGTGGCCCTGTTTTCCAGACCTGAGTTTAAGTGGAGAGTTAATGATTTGAGCAAGAACGTGGAAGCGAAGTTGAATTTGGGGGTGAAGCCTGCTGTCTCTGTTCCACTTCAGCAGACAAGAAAGTCTTTGTGATGCTTTGTTGATGATATTTTTACATAAGCGGATGTTCCCTATAGCAGAGGAGAGGGCGCAGGAGCCTGTAACCAGATCGTGTGAAGCTAAGATGAGGACAAAAGCTCCTTTATCTCCTTGCAATCACTTAGCCTAGGAAGACCTGAGGCTTGAGCTCTGAGGTCCTTGCTGCAGTCCTAGCAGGCATTTGAGCTAAACAGGAAGGGATGAGGGTTCACCCACTTGGCCTCAGTTGGGATTTCCCATTAGCCTGTGCTTCTCAGATGGAATTCATAAGCACCTTGAATACTTTATCCTGCCTGCTTCTCATTCCAGAAATTCTTTAGTTAGGTATTTTCAAAAGTTTCTTTCTTTTTAAAGTCACATGACCCAGGCTGCTAGACAATGCTCACTAGTTCATGGTTTCCATGGCAACAACTGAAGGAGCCATTCAAGTCCATCCACAATAACTAATGAAAATGATGTAACATCACTAAAAATAGGTGTCCCTTCTCTGCACCAGAGTTAGGTTCCCCATGCTCCTGATGACCCTTTCTAAAAGAATGCTTTCCTCTGCATCACAAGTGCAGAGAATTTCATTGTCCCTTGTTTCCTGTATCTCATTAAATTATTGTCTTAGTAGGAGGGAACTGCTTATACCAACCACTTTGTGGATTGTGGAGATGGTGGGCCCAGACCCACCTCAAGGCAGAAGCTGCTACCTGAAGATTTCAGCCAATTGTTATATTTTGGGAATTTGAGGTCAGTGTTACTGATCCTTTTAATTTCATTTTAAAGGAAGAATCAGAAATTAGGAAAAAAATTTCTTCCTAATTTTAAAATTCTGGCCATGAATTCATATTAAACATACAGGTATGTATGCACGTCTGTACACCCAGACTGAGTGGAACAAACCGTACATATGTGTGGTCAGGATGCAGCTTGACCATACATATGGCCAAACCATCAGGTCACTGGTTTGAGTCCTATGTGTAGGACATTCTTAGAATCACAAGTCAATCTAGAATAAGCTAGGTACTGACCTTTGGTTCTTAAATTTTCTCACAGAAAACAGACAGATTTGCAGATGTGATGTCAGGGATATATTGAGAACCACTGGAGAATTCAGGAGATGAAATGTAGGAGGAGGATCTGTTGGATCAATATTGGGAGGAGTTTACTGAGAATCAGAGGTGCTGAAAATAAGACGGAGATATACCAACCAAAAGCAATACTAGAACCTTGGTAAGATCTTAGATTTACGGGGAAAAGAGCTAAGGAAAAATTATTTTCAGCACAATTGCAGAAATTTAAATAGAGACTGCATATTAGATGGTAATTAATCTTCTGGTCCCATCACTTCATGGTAAATAGATGGGGAAACAATGGAAACAGTGAGAGACTTTTTTTTTTGGCTCCAAAATCACTGCAGATGATGACTGCAGCCATGAAACTAAAAGACACTTGCTCCTTGGAAGGAAAGCTATGACCAACCTAGGCAGCATACTAAAAAGCAGAGACATTACTTTGCCAACAAAGGTCCATCTAGTCAAAGCTATGGCTTTTTCAGTAGTCATGTATGGATGTGAGAGTTGGACTATAAAGAAAACTGAGCACTGAAGAATTGATACTTTTGAACTGTGGTGTTGGAGAAGACTTTTGAGAGTCCCTTAGACAGCGAGGAGATCAAGCCAGACAATCCTAAAGGAAATCAGTCCTGAATATTCATTGGAAGGACTGATGCTGAAGCTGAAACTCCAATACTTTGGCTACCTGATGCAAAGAATTGACTCATTGGAAAAGACCCTAATGTTGGGAAAGATTGAAGGCAGGAGGAGAAGAGGATGACAGGGAATGAAATGGTTGGATGGCATCACCGACTCGATGGACATGAGTTAGAGCAAGCTCCGGGAGTTGGTGTTGGACAGGGAGGCCTGGCATGGGGTCGCAAAGATCTGGACAAGACTGAGCGACTGAACTGAACTGAATGTTAACTTCTTAGATGTGTGTGTTAGTTGCTCAGTCTGGTCAGTCTTTTTGGGATCCCTGCCAGGATCATAGATAGGTCCATGGAATTTCCCAGGCAAGAATACAGGAATGGGTTGCATTCCCTTCTCCAGAGGATCTTCCTGACCCAGTGGTTGAACCCTCATCTCCCGCATTGCAGGCAGATTCTTTACTGTCTAAGCAACCAAGGAAGCTCAATTTCTTAGATATGTGTGATAAACAAAGCTGTGGTTACATAGGAGAGCATCTTTATTCATTGTACTAGTTCAACTTTTCTGTAGATTTAATTTTTTTTTAAGGAAGAGAAAAATAAGCTTTCAAATGAGTTAAGTTATGAGCTTACTGACTTGAGAAACACTCAAGTTAATTCATTCAAGTGGCTTTGGTTTGGAGTGTTGATGCAGTGGCTGGCTATCTGGGCCCTGAAAGATGACTTTCAAGTCCCTTTTTAAGAATCTGCTAAGAGAAGGACCCAAAGATGCAAATATAGGATGCTTTTAATTTTTAGTTCCTCAAGTCATCCATTTTTGCCTCCTTACTTAAATGAGACAATTTATATAAGTCAACTAGTAGAGTTCTAGATACATGACAGGCAAATGTCAAATGTTATTTTTCTTTTCATTAAAAAAAAAGTGTACCTATGGTCATACGTTGGACCCAGTACTGTACCTCAAAGTATTAATATTTCACACACACACATAAAATAATAGGAGCACATTTCAGGGTGGAGAAAATATTTTCAATTCCTATCCAATTAACACTTATCCAGGTGATTTTTCATAGTTAAATCCGGGAAATAATTTTACACTGACACTTGAAGAAATGATTTGAGATTTTCAGAGGTACCCTTGTCCTCTGCTGCTGCTGAGTCACTTCAGTCGTGTCCGACTCTGTGCGACCCCAGAGACGGCAGCCCGCCAGGCTCCCCTGTCCCTGGGATTCTCCAGGCAAGAATACTGGAGTGGGTTGCCATTTCCTTCTCCAATGCATGAAAGTGAAAAGTGAAAGTGAAGTCGCTCAGTCGTGTCCGACTCCTAGCGACCCCATGGACTGCAGCCTACCAGGCTCCTCCGTCCATGGGATTTTCCAGGCAAGAGTACTGGAGTGGGTTGCCATTGCCTTCTCTGACCCTTGTCCTCAGACCCTGCTTAAGTAAAAGTTAAAAATATCCATTTTCTTTTTTTCTGGCTGCCTCTGGGTCTGATTCAGGGTACCCTCTTCCTGGAGTTATCCTTCCCAGAGAATATTTGTTTTCGCTTCTTTTACCCTTTCAGATTTTATCTGTTGTTTTTTAGGTTCACGTTCTCTCCATTTTATGAAGTCTTAGATTTCCAACCCTGCTTTTTCCTGTTGTCTTTAGTGCCTTCAACTGATGGGCACACTTAAGTTTCGTCAGTTCATTTCATTCCTTCTGTCTTATCAGCAACATTGACTTTAAAATGGGTTTAGTCTTCAAAATGATCTTTGAAATCTAGTCTTTTCTTTCACACTGACCATCATCCTTGCCACATGGTAATTTTATTAGGATTTAGCCCATTTTTAAGGTGCTCTTGGCCACGACATCAAAATTGATGTTACAATAAAAATGTCATAAGCTTTTGGATAACATGCTTTGCTGATGCCTAAATAATTTCTACTGGCTATTTCAATGAGTCCAAGATACTCAGACACGCAAAACCAGCAATTAAAATTTGCCCGGTGGTTTTAGTGATCGGCTCGAAACTGAATATGTTAGCTGTCTTAGAAAAACATTGCTTTTAATCTGGCCTTTGATATCTCCACCCGCCACACCTCCCAGTGATAACAGAAGTTAATAGAGTTTGCACACTTGTTGTGTATTAGAGAATGAGAACACTGTCTCATTGGTTGTTTGTTGTTGTTTAGTTGCTAAGTCAACATCCGATTCTTTTGCGACCCCATAGAGGGTGGCCCTCTTGGTTCCTCTGTCTATGGGATTTCCCAGGCCAGAACACTAGAGCTGGTTGCCTTTTCCTTCTCCAGGGGATCTTGCTGACCCAGGGATGAAACAGCATCTCTTGCATCTCCAGCATTGGGAGGAAGATTCTTTACCACTGAGCCACCAGGGAAGCCCTACTGTCTCATTTAGCTGTATAAAAAATCTACAAGGCGAACACGATTATTGTCCTCTTTTTACAGAATACTTTTGCAGTGATTTTGCCCTCTGCCCAGTGTCCCACACCCATATGCAACACAGCTGGGATGAGGCCCTTTCTAAGAGTCTCTGCTCTCAGGCACTGTGCTCTGTGGTCAGGTGGCCTTGAAGTCATAAAGGAGCAAAGGAAGGAGAAATTGGATTGCTGACTAGCAGTCAGGCTGGCCAGTGTGACCCCTAAGGGTGCAGGATTTGTCTCCTTACTTGAATTTTTTATTCAGTTATCCTGTAACTCTATTTAGCTAGAATGGAATGCAGTTCATTCTTTTCCGCTAAGGTTGAGTAGCTTGGGGTCAATTGATTTTTTTTTAAAGCATGATATTAGCATTGTGTTCACAATTTTTAAAAAGTATCTGTCTTCTAAGGGAATCGAGTTGAAATGATGTGACTTGGGGCTGGCTTCAGAATCATTCATTTGGTGGAGGAGAACGGAGTGTGTGGTACTGTAAAGGAACTAGTATTAGGCCATGATTGTTGTAATTGGGTGATGGGTAGATGGAGTTCGTGAAAGTACTCTATTTTTGTGTACATTTGAAACATCATAACAAAATGTTTAAAATATTTCTGGGGTACTTCAGTTGTCTCCTGTAAGGATGTCATTACTCTCCAAGTTCCCTGGTTAATTATGCAGTCAGATCAGATCAGATCAGTCGCTCAGTCATGTCCGACTCTTTGCGACCCCATGAATCGCAGCACGCCAGGCCTCCCTGTCCATCACCAACTCCTGGAGTTCACTCAGACTCACGTCCATCGAGTCAGTGATGCCATCCAGCCATCTCATCCTCTGGCGTCCCCTTCTCCTCCTGCCCCCAATCCATCCCAGCATCAGAGTCTTTTCCAATGAGTCAACTCTTCGCATGAGGTGGCCAAAATATTGGAGTTTCAGCTTTAGCGTCATTCCTTCCAAAGAAATCCCAGGGTTGATCTCCTTTAGAATGGACTGGTTGGATCTCCTTGCAGTCCAAGGGATTCTCAAGAGTCTTCTCCAACACCACAGTTCAAAAGCATCAATTCTTCGGTGCTCAGCCTTCTTCACAGTCCAACTCTCACATCCATACATGACCACTGGGAAAACCATAGCCTTGACTAGACGGACCTTTGTTGGCAAAGTAATGTCTCTGCTTTTGAACACGCTATCTAGGTTGGTCATAACTTTCCTTCCAAGGAGTAAGCGTCTTTTAATTTCATGGCTGCAGTCATCATCTGCAGTGATTTTGGAGCCCCACTGTTTCCCCATCTATTTGCCATGAAGTGGTGGGACCGGATGCCATGATCTTCATTTTCTGAATGTTGAGCTTTAAGCCAACTTTTTTACTCTCCACTTTCACTTTCATCAAGAGGCTTTTGAGTTCCTCTTCACTTTCTGCCATAAGGGTGGTGTCAACTGCATATCTGAGGTTATTGATATTTCTCCCAGCAATCTTGATTCCAGCTTGTGCTTCTTCCAGTCCAGCATTTCTCATGATGTACTCTGCATAGAAGTTAAATAAACAGGGTGACAATATACAGCCTTGACGAACTCCTTTTCCTATTTGGAACCAGTCTGTTGTTCCATGTCCAGTTCTAACTGTTGCTTCCTGACCTGCATACAAATTTCTCAAGAGGCAGATCAGGTGGTCTGGTATTCCCATCTCTTGAAGAATTTTCCACAGTTTATTGTGATCCACACAGTCAAAGGCTTTGGCATAGTCAATAAAGCAGAAATAGATGTTTTTCTGGAACTCTCTTGCTTTTTCTATGATCCAGCGGATGTTGGCAATTTGATCTCTGGTTCCTCTGCCTTTTCTAAAACCAGCTTGAACATCAGGAAGTTCACAGTTCACATATTGCTGAAGCCTGGCTTGGAGAATTTTGAGCATTACTAGCGTGTGAGATGGGTGCAATTGTGCAGTAGTCCCTCTAAATCCTTGAGGATTGGTTTCAGGGACCCCGATGGGTACCAAAACCCTGGATGCTCAAGATATAAGGCATAGTATCTGCATTTAACCTACACACATCTGCCTGTATACGTTAAATCATCTCTGAATTAGATATACTTAATGCAATGTAAATGTTATGTAAATAGTTGCCAGCGCTCAGCAAATTCAAGTTTTGCTTTTTGGAACTTTCTGGAATTAAAAAAAAATATTTTCGATCTGAGATTGGTTGAATCAGCAGATAGACAGCCTGTGGATACAGAGGGCTGACTGTATTTTGTTTTCTTCCTTTTTAAAAAAATATATATTTTTATTTATTTTTTTAAATCTTTGGCTCTGCTGGGTCTGCATGGCTGTGAGTGGGCTTTCTTTAGTTGTGATGAATGGGGGCTACTCTCGTTGCAGAGCGTGGGCTTCTCATCGCGGCGGCTTCTCTTGTTGCCGAGCACAGGTTTTAGAGTGTGCGGGCTCTGTAGTTGTGGCTGAGTGGCTCTGCAGCATGTGGATCCTGGGTCAGGGATCGAACCCGTGTCCCCTGCATTGACAGGTGGATTCTTAACCACTGGACCACCAGGGAAGTCCTTGCTTTCTTTATCAGAAATTCACATAGAGATTGCCATCATTTAAGAGCAGCATTCATTCAGGCATTTTCCTTGTGGATTTTCTTTTCACTTTTCTGTAATAAGTCTTTAAAAAGCTTGGTTATTATAATGCATATTTTCCTAATCCTCCTCCCATCTACCTTTTTATTAAAACAGAATTTGACTGACTGCTAACACAAGCTTCTCCCTCTTGGTGTCTTCGATTCTCTAACACATTGTTTTCTTTACAAATAGATTTTGTGCAGTTAATTATGACATGACTTGGTACATTTTTTTTTTTTTTTACAGGATCCTTTTTCAGAAGGATTGAGGTGTTCCAAACTTTAGCAGAATGTTGATTCCTTTTCATTATTATGAAACTTCAGTGAATATGACATGTCTTGCCTCTGAGACAGACTTATATTAAGTAAGTCTTATGTAAACAGAGCTCAGGTTTAAATGATGGTCTTACCTATTTGTGCATTCTTTCACTAATTTGTCAATAAAAATTTTTAAATGCCTACACATATTGATACTATACAGAACAGCTTGCTGTCTTGAATACTAGTATTTTAGAGGCATTTTTTTTTTATAAAATATTACTTAAAAAAATTGTAATTATAATAAAACTAGATTTGAAGCCACAGCCAACACTGGTGGAATTCTATTCTTTACATTTACATCCTTTAAATTCTATTCTTTACATATATAAAGTTTACATATCTTTTTCAGTAACATGCACCCAAATGCATGATTAAGAGGACAGGATTTATTCATTCATTCATTCACTCAACCAATATTTATGGAGGGCCTAGGGTATGCCTGATATTCTTTCAAGATCTAGGGATACTTTGCTGAACAGATGAAATTCCCTGCCCTCTGGGAGTTTATACTCTAGTGGAGAAAGTGAATAATAAATAAACAAGTTCATACTTGATGTATCAGACAGCAATAAGTGAGCAGAAACGAAGTAGGGAAGGGTAAAGAAAGGCTTCAGTGTTGAAAAGCCTCCCTGATGGCTTTGAGAGAAGAGCTGAGAGAGTTAGGGACTTGCCTGGGGGCTACCTGGACGGGAGGGCTACAGTCCAGGGTAACCCTCTGGCCTAGGAAAAAATCTCAGAAACATTGTTCACAGCCTGTTAATTACCACCCATTCCATTGCTATTTAGAATTGGAAAAGGCTGGCACGGTGGAAGGTAAAAAAGCTTTTGACATTAGGCAGACAAGTTGGAAATCTGTTCTACCATGTAATGCCTGGGTGACCTTAGCCAACTCAACTTCTTTGAGCCTCTCCTTTAGAAAAACGACAATTAAGCTGTGCATCCCCAGTGTTATAGGAAGCTTACATCTAATAGTGGATAAACACTTGTACAGAGTGTCCACTTTACAGAGCTGGGAAGAGCTGCACGATGTTCGGTCTTTTCTCCGGATAGGAACTGCTTAAATGGCATTTATAGCCAAGCGCTCACCAGTAATGAGGCCGCAACCTCCGCGGAGCGGGGGCCACGGCTGGTGTGAGGAGGGAGCACCAGGAGGGATGGGTGGGGGGCAGAACCTGACTCCCACCTCACTCGCTCTTCCAAGTGTGAGTCTGGTAGCTGTAATCCACCATGCTGGGTTCTTTCCCATTCTGTGTGGCTTGGCTATTTAAATCTAGGGATTGTTTTCGGCATTTAAGCATTTAAAATTATACATGATTTCTGAGGCGATCCCAAAGGTTTCACCCACCCGAGCTGAGTCCTGAATACTAATGAGCATCTTTCTTCAGTTAGCTGTGATAATTGCAGAGTCCAGCCAGCGTTGTTAAAGGATTAGAGTCGGGACCCTAGAACCAGAATATTCCATTCCATTAACCTCATGAGGAGATCTCTTGACTAGCTACAGTAAAATCTCACGTTCGTGGAAGAACACTGAGTTTTGTTTTTTCTTACATGAACTTGAATTTTAACAATCCCAGTCTCTCTTTAAAAAAAAGACAAAAACATTTACATTAATTAGTTGATTTAATTTTGGTTTCTCTGGGTCGTCATTGCTGCACTTGCGCTTTTTCTAGTTGCCGGGCGCCGGGGCCACTCTGCAGCTGTGGTTTCCCGGGCTTCTCACCATGGTGGCCGCTTCTCTCGTTGCAGCTCCCGACTCTAGAGCTGAGGCTCCGCGGTCCTGGCTCACTGGCTTAGTTGCTCTGCAGCATGTGGGATCTTCCTGGATCAGGGATCGAAGCGGTGGCCCCTGCATTGGCAGGTGGATTCTTATGCTCTGTACTACCAGGGAAGCCCCCGAGTCTTTTTCTGGTTGACTTAATTCCTGGATAAGGGGTCCACACAGCTGGGATGGAGGTGGGGGGGCAGGGGTTTGCTTCCCCCAAACCCCAGTGGCATCCCTCCTGAGGGAAAATCATGTGTTCTGTCATTCTGTCCCTTTCGCAGCATCTTTCTAGAGATATAGGGGCACCTATATCTGCACCCCCAGAGTGAAAGAGTTTCCCCTCCCACCTCACCCTTCTGAATGGCTTCCCCAGTTGGCAGTATTCTGATGTAGCTTAAAAAGACATCCTGCACCCAGATCTGTACCCAGTCCCCGAGTAAAGGATGGGTTGACCATGAATCTTTTCTCCCCAGGTATGTCTTGGTTGATTCTATACTTAGGACTTTGTTGGTAGGAGATTCAGCAGGCTTGTTCCTGGGAACCTGAGGCCCGAGGATTTTAGACACGGGAGAGGAGGGGGCACTAGATTTCCCACCACATGTGTGTTAGAGGTTGGAACCTTTTTTCCTTAAGTATTATAGAAAAGGATAGAGCTTTCCTGGTGGTGCTAGTGGTAAAGAATCTGCCTGCCAATGCAGGAGGTATAATCGACCCGGGTTTGATCCTTGGGTGGGGACGATCCCTTGGAGGACGGCATGGCAACTGACTCCAATATTCTTGCCAGGATAATCCCATGGACAGAGGAACATGGTGGGGGTGAGGGTGAGGTGGGGTGGGAGGGTGGTGGTGGGTGGAGGGGGTGTCTATAGTCCATGGGGTCGAAAAGAATTGGACATGATTGAAGTGACTTAGCATGCACACATACCCAGTTAGAGTCAAGATACACATTAAATACATAAATTATTAAAAAAAAAAAAAAAAAAACCTAACCTGAAGATGTTCCTGAACAGTTTTCTCTTGCAGTTTCTCCTGGAGGGGCAGTGTTCTGAAGCCACAGCCAGCATGAACAGGGCTGGGCACCCAGAGGAAACTATGACTTATTCCACCTGAGCCTGTGATCAAATTTCCTGTGAAGTCACATGATGATTTCATACAGGTTACTGTTGAGAAGAGATCTTCAGAGACTCAATGGGTCTCAGTACTGTAGAAAGGGAGACACATTAAAGATTAAAAATTCTACATTTATAAATATATGTATGAAGGGTATTATGCTAAGTGAAATAAGTCAGACAGAAAAACAAATACTATATGATATCACTTATATGCGGAATCTAAAAAATACGACAAACTAGTGAATATAATAGAGAGAAGCAGACTCACAGATACAGAGAAAAAACTAGTGGTTACCAGTGGGGAGAGGGAAGGGAGAAGAGGCATTACAGGAGTAGGGGAAAAAAGGGTTATTATGGTATTATACGAAGTCACGTGTGTGAAATTTTTGAAAGTTTTAAAGCACTATAGAATTTAAAGAATTTTTCATTTAATTAAAAAATAAATATTTAAAAAAATATATATTAAAAAATCATGGTTCCTTCTTTTTTGATTATAAAAGTATTGAATGTTCATTAGGCAGATCGAGGTTTTGTGAGCCACAGAACTTTTACAATTTGGGGCTACTTTTTAAGGGAAAGAATGATAAATCAGGAATATAAAATGAACTATGATTTGATTATTGATTTTGAAGGGCCCCATGCAAGTATGGGGCCTGAAGCTTATGCTTCAGTAGCTTTACATCCAAACTGACCCTGAGGGTTGATACAGAAAATTAAGCCAAATCATATTTAACCTCGCTTCTTTCACTTAACATAATGTTTTAGAGGTTCATCCACGTTACAGGGTATTTTTCTCCTGCAATGCAGGAGACCTGGGTTTTATTCCTGGGTCGGGAAGATCCCCTGGAGAAGGGAATGGCAACCCACTCCAGTATTCTTGCTTGGAGAATCCCATGGACAGAGGAGCCTGGCGGGCCACAGTCTATGGGGTCGCAAGAGTTGGACATGACTGAGCGACTAAGCACACACAAACATCCTAGAGGGTATGTTGACTCTCTTTTGTTTCTGTTTTAAATAACAGTTTTATTAAGATAAAACTCACATACCATTCAGTTCACCTATTTAAAGTGTACAGAGTTGGTGGTTTTCAGTATATTCAGAGTCATGCAGCCATCACCATGATCCATTTCAGAACATTTTCATCCTCCCAAAAAGAAACTCTGTACTCATTAGCCATTGCTTGTCATTTCCTCCAACTCACCTAGCCCTAGGCAAAAATTAATCTACTTTCTGTCTCTATAGATTTGCCCATTCTGGAAATTTGCTATAAATGGAATCATGCAAAATATGGTCTTTTGTGACTGGCTTCTTTCACTTAGCATAATGTTTTAGAAGTTCATCCATGTCACAGGGTGTGTCAGTACTTCACTTTTATTGTTTAATAATATTCTGTTGTATGGATATACTGCACTTTAAAAATCTGTTCATTAGTTGATGTGTTAATTCTTTAACCCCCCTGAAGACACAAGTGACAGAATCCTTAAAGAAGGGGAAAATCTAGCCTCCTTAGTGTCATCCTTAGTTTTCTTTCTCCTGTTCCCTCACTTTTCGCCCTCTCTGACACTTCTGGTGTAACAGAAACTAAGAGGCATTGCTGCTGAATGGAGAGTCATCATTATCATTGTGACAAATGTTACTGAGAGTTCAGAGTTCATGGACTTAATACAGGCCCTGTCTGCAGGTGGGATTTGGCAAGGACATGGACCAGACCCAGGCATTGCTGATGACCACAGTCCATTCCCAGGAGTGATGGATGACAAGTTTGGGAAAAATGGTGGTTGTTGGTGTTGTTGTTCGGTCGCTCAGTCTTGTCCGACTCTTTGTGACCTCATGGACTGCAGCACACCAGGCTTCCCTGTCTATCACCATCTGCCAGAGCTTGCTCAAACTCATGTCCTTGAGTTAGTGATGCCATCCCACCATCTCATCCTCTTTCATCCCCTTCTTCTCCTGCCTTCAATCTTTCCCAGCATCAGGGTCTTTTCTAATCAATCAGCTCTTTGCATCAGGTGGCCAAAGTATTTGAGCTTCAGCTTCAGCATCAGGCCTTCCAATGAATATTCAGTACTGATTTCCTTTCCTGGTTTGATCTCCTTGCTGTCCAAGGGACTCTCAAGAGTCTTCTCCATCACCACAGTTCAAGAACATCAATTCTTCAGTGCTCAGCTTTCTTTATGGTCCAGCTCTCACATCCATACATGACTATAGGAAAAACCATAGATTTGACTAGATGGATCTTTGTTGGGAAAATAATGTCTCTGTTTTTTAATATGCTGTCTAGGTGAGTCACAGCTTTTCGTCCAAAGAGAAAGCATCTTTTAATTTCATGGCTGTAGGCACCATCTGCAGTGATTTTGGAGCCCAAGAAAATGAAGTTTTTCACTCTTTCCATTGTTTCTTCATGAAGTGATGGGACCAGATGCCATGATCTTAGTTTTTTGAATGCTGAGTTTTAAGTCAGCTTTTTAACTCTCCTCTTTCACCTTCATCAAGATGCTCTTTAGTTCATCTTTTCTTTCTGCCATTAGGGTGGTATCATTAGCATATCTGAGGTTATTGATATTTCTCCTGGGAAACACGGAGAAGATCTCAAACCTGAGGCACCCTGAATGGGTAGGAGGTTTGGAGTTGGGTTGCCTCTTTGCCTCCACCTCTGAAGCTTGTATTTATATTCTTGACTTCGGGAATGGGCATGGAGCCAAGCCTAGCTGGAGCTCAGGGCTTTCTGGAGGATGCTGGCTTTATTATAAGGCTCTAGGGCCAGAGGATGCTGACCTTTGGACTATTTACTTCCATGGTCTGGAAGACACTGGGATGCTTCTGAGTCGCTGACTTCTTACTGTAACAGAGAACAGATTTTCCCCCTAACTCCCACCCTCTTGTGTCTAGGCTGGGCCTGAGATTTAAATTGACATAGGACAGATTAATAGGAGACAAGCATATAGATATTTGAAGTTAATTTTTTTTTCTCTGCATCACGAGCCATATAAGATCTTAGTCCCTTCACCAGGGGTTGAACCTGTGGCTCCTGAAGTGAAAGCATGGAGTCTTAAACACTAGACAACCAGAGAAATCCCCTGATGTTAATATTCCTATGTAGCAGGGAACCTTCAGAGAAAAGAAATGAAGACCCAAAGAAGGAGACGGGCCTGAGAGCTTGTAAGGCATTTCCACAAAGAATGATCGATTTTGGAACTTGACAAGACAGAGGAAGAAAGGATTTGGGTTGGGGCAATAAATTGTGGGAGAGTGACTAGGAACTAGAATGGGGGAACTTATGGAAGATACAGGTCACTTCAGTAGGTTTGTTTGTAGAGATGTATTTCAGCATTGACTCCAAGTCTCCAGTGATAAGAATGGTCTTGCCCTGGTGCAGAGATGTCAAGGGAAATTTTATGTACTGATTTTAGGTGGAATGGGGGAGTTCAGAGAGCCTTATTCTTCCCCTGCAAGATTTGGTGAGGTATAATTTAGAAGACACACCTGCAGGGCTGCACTTACCAGAGCAGTGACACTTATGTTGGGGGGGCATCCTAGCATCCCTTCCAGGCTGGGTGGTCCCCATTCATCCTGAAGCCAGCTCCCCACTCATCCACTTTTGGTGGGAATCTTCAAATGAGTAAATCAGAGAAAGACAAATATCATATGACATCGTTTATATGCAGAATCTCAAATAAAAAAATGATACAAATGAACTTATTTACAAAACAGAAACAGATTCACAGACTTAGAGAATGAACTAGTGGGCACCAGGAGAGAAAGGCTGGGGAGAGGGATAGATCTGGGTTTGGGATAGACACGTATGGGTGTGTGCATGCTCAGTCGCTTCATTCGTTCTGACTCTTTGCATCTTACTCTTACAATCCTATGGACTGTAGCCTATCAGGCTCCTCTGTCCATGGGATTCTCCAGGCAAGAATACTGGAGTGAATTGCCAGGCTCTCCTTCAGGGGATCTTCTTAATCCAGGGATCGAACTCGCGTCTCCTTCATCTCCTGCATTGCAAGCAGGCTCTTTACTCCTGAGCCACAGAGGAAACCCGTGATGTTTACACTGCAGTATTTAAAATGGATAACCAACAAGGACCTACTGTCTAGCACATGGAACTCCACTCAAGGTTATGTGGTAGCCTAGATGGGAGGTGAGTTTGGGGGAGAATGCATACATATATGTGTATGGCTGAATCCCTTCCCTGTTGACCTGAAACTATCACCTTGTTAATAAGCTGTACTCCAATACAAAATAAAAAGTTTAAAAAAATAGATAACAGTGACCTACTGTAAAAAAAGTCATCAAGTGATTATTGAAATAAGTTAATAAGTCATATTATTATTCTTATTCATGATTAATTACTGATTAGTCATTTTTTAAAGTTTTTTTTTAATGTGGACCATTTTTAAAGTCTTTATTGAACTGGTTACAATACCGCTTCTGTTTTATGTTTTGGTTTTTTTTGGCCACAAGGCATGTGGGATCCTAGCTCCCCAATCTGGGATTGAACCTGTGCCCCCTGCATTGGAAGGCAAAGTCTTAACCTGTAGACCTCCAGGGAAGTCCTTGATCAATCATTTAAATCACACTCTGAAGACAGTGATTGATGAGACGCTGGTTTTCAAAAATAAAAAGTGTAAGGAGAAGGAATGGATAAAAGAACAACAAAAAAAGAAGATCAAAGGGATGTTAATGAAGGGAAGAGGGGGACAGATGTTGAGAAAACCAGATGTGGCTTTGCTCAAAGAAGCACACTTGTAGAGCCTGCCATTCATTTCTGGGACTCAACTTCTCTCCCCGTTTTCCTTTGGGGCCTCCTTGCTTTCAGTTTGAATGGATAAGAGGTGGAAATTAGGCAACAGGGTTATTCATCACATTGGTGGACTTCATTCCAATGTCCAGGATAATGGATTTAACCTCGAGATAAGGCTTTTTTTTTTTAATAAAAGGGAAAGAAAAACACTCTCACAGCAGGCAGTTGTTTTCTCTGGAGGCTCCTGTGGTTTGAATATTATAGGTGGGCAGGTAAATAGATTAGATTTGTACCTGGGGGCTCGCAATGCACAGTGTGTTAGGAGGGCCCAGTTATGGAGTTCAGAGCACTGTTCTTGGGTAGTAATTGGTGGGAGGAGGGGGAATTACTTGTCATCTGATGTGTTTGTGGTGTTGGTCTTGCTATTCTGTTCCTTCTTACTTTTTCACCTTTATTCCTGGTTTTCTTCAGGGCCTGGACAGAGGGTCCTCCTGAAAGCACAGCCCACATGGAAAGTGCCTGAGAGTAAATCTTTACGAAAGATTAAGCATATGAAGGCATCTGGTAGGCGTGTTGGTGATCCTTCAAGGATCACTCTATAGGGAAGGAGAGGAAGCAGTGTTCCATGACAGCAGGGAGATTTGCACATGTCACCGGCTCCTCACTCCACCTCCCAGGCCATCCCTGTCACCTCCCCCCACTTACCTAGAATTAGATGCCCCGGTGCCTGAAGCTCGAGGTTTCTGTCTAGCAGAGCACAGTACGCGTGGTGCTGTTCTGCAGCCCTAGGTTTACATCCCTCCACCTCCCACCCCTACAGACAGTAGCCTCCCTGAGGATTTATCTCTGTGTCTCTGGCTTCCCAGGTGGCTTGGCAGTAAAGAATCCACCTGCCAATGCAGGAGACACAGGAGACCCAGGTTCAATCCCTGGATCTGGAAGATCCCCTGGAGTATGAAATGGCAACCCATTCCAGTATTCTTGCCTGGAAAACTCTATGGACAGAGAAGCCTGGTGGGCTACAGTCCATGGGATCACAAAAGAGTCAGACACAACTGAGTGACTGAGCACACACACACTCTGGAACTCAGCACGGTGCCTGTCACTTGATTCATGTCAGTTTCAGATTTGTCAGTCTGCACCAGGTTCACTAAGCGTCCCCATTTATAATAATACTTATTAAAAGCTGTGACGTCACTATGCAGACAAAGGTCTGTAGAGTCAAAGCTATGATTTTTCCAGTATCTGTATGGATGTGAAATTTGGACCATAAAGAAGACTGAGAACTGAAGAAATGATACTTTTGAACTGCGGTGTTGAAGAAGACTCTTGAGAGTCCATTGGACAGCAAGGAGATCCAACCAGTCCAGCCTAAAGGAAATGAACCCTGAATATTCATTGGAAGGACTGATGCTGAAGCTGAAGCTCCAATACTTTGGCCACTTGATGTGAAGAACTGACTCATTAGATAAGACCCTGATGGTGGGAAAGACTGAAGACAAAAGGAGAAGGGGAGACAGAGGGTGAGATGGTTAGATAGCATCACCATCTCAATGGAGATGAATCTGAGCAAACCCTGGGAGATTGTGAAGGATAGGGAAGCCTGATGTGCTGCAGTCCGCAGGGTTGAAAAGAGTCAGACACGACTTAGTGATTGAACAGCAACAACAACATAGTAATACTTGCCTTTTCAATGGAATTAACAGGTACAAAGAGATAAACAAGGATACTGTACAGCACAGGGAATTATAGTGATTATCTTGTAACTTATAATGGAGTATAATCTACAAAAATACAGAATCACTATACTGTACACCTGAAACTAACACAATGAAAGTGTTTGTTGCTCAGTCATGTCATATTCTTTGCAACTCCATGGACTGCCAGACTCCTCTGTCCATGGGATTCTCCAGGCAAGAATACAGGAATCCATTGCCATTCCCTTCTCCAGGGGATCTTCCCGAGTCAGGGATAGAACCTGGGTCTCCTGCATTGCAGGCAGATTCTTTAGCATCTGATCCAACGGGAATATTGTAAATAAACTCTAATTCAGTGAAAAAGAAGCCATGTTCCCCAGGGCCTTGAATTTTGAAGACAACTAGAATGTCTCATTAATCAGGGATAATGTAACAGCATGCAGTTATATCCATAGGTAGCATGCAAGTGCTGTGGTCATATCCCTTTGTCTCAGCCCAGAGGTCACCTACAGCTTTGGTGGGCAATTTTCATCCACTCCTGAAATGGGTATCTTCTAAAACGGCTCCTGGGAGGGTGTCTCCTGGTTATACGCCTAGTGTAAACTCTACTCCTGGAGCATGGGATGGACTGAGGAACTCACTTATAATGACTACAATCCAACGACAGCGATGGGGTGTTACTTTTGGGATTAGATTTTAAAGACTGTGACCCTGGTCACACTCGCCCTCTCTTGCTCTCTTTGAGGAAAGCCAGCTGTCACGTTGTGAGCTGCTCAATGGAGGGGCCACATGACAAGGAGGGCTTTTCATCAACAGCCAGCAAGGGACTGAGGCCCTTAGGCCACCAGCCTGTGCGGAACTGTATCCTGCCAACTGCCACCTGAGAGAGCCTGCAGTTGGCTCCTCCCCAATTCGTTTTTTAAAAGTTTTATTTATAGTTATATTTTTGGCCATGCTATGGCACATGTGGATTTTAGTTCAGGAATCGAACTTGCACTCCCTGCCTTGGAAATGTGGAGTCTTAACCACTGGGCCACCAGGGACATCCCTCCCTCCAAATGTGAACCTTTAGCTGCCTGCAGCCCAGTTATAACCTTGGTTGCAGCATTTTAAGAGATGCTGAGCAGAACGCCCAACTCGGCTGCACCTGGATTCCCAGCCCACAACAACTGGGATATTCATGTGTATTGTTTTAAGCCAGTTAGTTTTGGGGTAGTTTGTGACACAGCCATTGGTAACCAACGCAACTCAACTGCCTGCTTCTCTATGACTGACTGAGGGTGTGCACTTCCCCCAGGAGTGTGGCATGTCCACAAGTGCCCTGGAGCTCATGTTCCCAGGAGATGTCAACCAATGAGGAATGGGGTTTGATAGATATTCCAGTAACCCTTGGGGGCACAGTCCTAAGGTGTGTTATACACAATCACTCAGAGGACCCCAGAGGATGGAGCCATAGACATAACCCATTTCTTGAAGATAACCCTTTCTTAGCTTTCTTCCCGTCCCTGCTTTGCTTCGCCTACGTACCATGCTTCCTGGGATCCTCTCCCAAACAAACCACTAGTATCCAACTCATTTTTCAGAGTCTATTTTTTTTTTTTGAGGACCCTACACTCAGACAAAGCCTCTATATGGTATTTTCCAAAAGTTTCCCTAAGGAATAGGGGAACACAACCCCTACTCAGACACCCTCTAAAAGTCATATTCAACCCTATTATTTAAGGTGATGACAGCTCTCTAGATTAGGATGAAAAGTCGTAGGATTAGCCTGAGCACTTTTGCAATACTTTCTATGTCTTCTGTCATTTCGTAAATCTAAACATCTGCTCTGCAATCCTAAGTCCTGGGACTTGTGACAATGACAACCGCAAACAACACATGCTTTAGAGTCTGGGATCTAGAGGTCCCAGCAATTAAGTAGTGAAGCTGTGTGGTTGGTCTCCAGAGATGCTGCGGATGTTGATGCCAAAGAGAAGGGCTGGTGGTCCGTTTCTCACTGCAAGGGCCTCTGCCGGCGCCTCCCCTGGCTCTCTTGGCGCTGTTCATAGACTGTTACTGAGTTGTCCTGCCTGCCGAAGTCATACTTTTTCTTCCTCCAGTAGTGTTTGGGCTCCATTTTTGAGGGCTAGTTGAATGTGACCTTACTGCTGGGACACTGTAACATAAGGGAAGGTTGAAAATACTTTCTGGAGTAATGATGGGAACTGTAGAAAGGAGAACTTGAAACCCATTGCCTCTTTTAATCAGCTGCTGAGTATAATGCTAGTTCAGTGGATTCGAAGCTGGGGGAGACTTTGCCCCCTTTCTGGAACATTTGGCACTATCTGGAGACTTTTAAAAAAGTTTTAAGATTTTATTTTGATGCGGATCATTTGAAAGTCTTTATTGAAGCTGTTAGAATTTGGCTTCCGTTTTATGTTTTGATGTGGGGGCCTTTTGAGGCATGTCGCATCTTAGCTCCATGATCAAGGATCGAACCTGCACTCCTGGTATTGGAAGGTGAAGTCTTACCTACTGGACTGCCAGGGAAGTCCCTCTGGAGACATTTTTAATGGTCACAGCTTGGGGGAAGGGTTTTACCTACTGGCACATAGTAGGTAGAGACCAAGGATGCTGCTAAATATCCTGCAATATGCCATACAGCCCCTCAACAAAGGATTATACAGCCCCAAGTGTCAACAGTGTCGAGGCTGAGAAACCCTGAATACCACAAGAATCTCTCCAAAAATAAAAGTGGAAGGATATGGGTTTATACATCATGCTGTTTACAGATGCAATCAATTTAGAAGTGAAAGAGCAACTAAAAAAAAAAAAGTCAGAAAGCAGTGGTCTGTTGAGGAGACAGAAAATCCCAGTGGTTAACAGCACAGAGGTGAAGTCAAATGGAAGTGAGCTGGACGTCGGGGTCTGTGTTCACTTGGTCTCTGACTTGGAGCAACTGACCTCTCTCAGTATCAGCTTCCTTGTTTGTAACCCAGGTACAGTCATGGGGCCTGCCTGATTGAATGGTGATAAATAATCGAGGGGCACGTGTAAAGTATCTGGTACAAAGCATAGCATCCAGGGAGCGCCCAATAACTGGAAGAAAGATAGAGGCTTGGCAGCAAAGAACAGAAGCCTGGAATTTCAGTGCCAAGGGTCTATTGTTTCGGAGGAACCTACACTCAGGACTTTTCTGGTGGCTCAGTGGTAAAGAATCCACCTGCCAATGCAGGAGACTCAGGTTCGATCCCTGGGTTGGAAGATCCCCTGGAGAGAGAAATGGCAACTCACTCCAGTATTCTTGCCTGGGAAATCCGATGGACAGAGGAGCCTGGTAGGCTATAGTCCATGGGGTCTCAAAGAGTTGGACATGACTTAGCAACAGGCAGATAGGGATTCCCTGGTGACTCAGCACTAATGAATC
Organism: Bos indicus x Bos taurus; assembly: GCF_003369695.1. NCBI lineage: Eukaryota > Metazoa > Chordata > Mammalia > Artiodactyla > Bovidae > Bos > Bos indicus x Bos taurus. The sequence goes on along the minus strand of NC_040087.1, from coordinate 14,819,534 downwards.
TGCCTGTCAATGCAGGAGAGACAGGTTCGACACCTGATCCAGGAAGATCCCCTGGAGATGGAAATGGCAACCCACTCCAGTCTTCTTGCCTGGAAATCCCCATGGACAAAGGAGCCTGGCGGGCTATAGTCCATAGGTTTGCAAAGAGTCAGACATGACTGAGCGACTGAATGATGCTCAGATAAAGCCCCTATATGGTATTTTCCAGAAGTTTTCCTAGGGAATAGAGGAATAAAACCCCTATTCAGACACCCTCCAAAAGTTGTATTCAACCCTATTATTTAAGGCTGTATTAAGGTTGTATTTCTCAACACGGCATTGAGAAAAGGGAGTGTCTGTTCTCAAAAATATTTAGTATTAGGATGGAATCCTCTCTGAAACCCTGCCTGCGAAATCACCCCAGAATCTGCCTTCCCACCCAGACCTCGGTCATCTGAATTCCGACTGGTTTTGGTTTTCATTTTTCAGGATCTGTTCCTTGAGTGTAAATAAACAATCCATGGCTGGGCCTGTGGAGGCCTTCCCATGAAGGAGGGCACTCTCCCCGGGAGTTGGAGCGCACACAAGGAGGCCAGGGCGCCCGCCCGCGCCCGCGCGCCTCAGAGCAGCGGCGGGTTACCTCAGGGAGACCGCCGCGCACGACGCAGCCCAAGACAAATAAACGCCGACCCTTCTCGCGCTGAAATTCAGGCCATGAGGCCTCAGGAGAAGAATGATTCCTCACAGACTGGGAGGTCTCCTGAAAGAGTCTGGTAGCTGGCTTCTGAGAGACAGGGGGAGAGAGGGAGAGAGATGGACAGAGAGACGGAGAGAAGACCGGGGCAGGGGGAGAATGGGGAAGAGAGGGAGGGAAGGACAGACAGACAGACAGTGAGAGACAGGGAGGAAGGAAGAGAGAGACAGAGAGGAGAGAGAGGAGAGGAGACAGACAGGGAGGAAGGGAGAGAGAGAGAGAGAGGAGAGAGAGGAGAGGGAAGGAAGGAGACAGACAGACAGACAGTCAGAGATAGGGAGGAAGGGAGAGAGAGACAGAGAGGAGACTGAGGAGAGGGAGGAAAGGAGACAGACAGACAGAGACAGAGGGAAGGAGGGAGAGATTTGTTAGTTCATCAGCCCCACAGTTTTAGAGTCTGCACAGAATATCCTATAAAGAAAGAAAAGAAGGAAAGTGAATTCGCTCAGTCGTGTCTGACTCTCTGCAACCCCATGGACTGTAGCCCAGCTGGCTCCTCCATCCATCCATGGGATTTTCCAGGCAAGAGTACTGGAGTGGGTTGCCATTTCCTTCTCCAGGGGATCTTCCTGGCCCAGGAATTGAACCTGGGTCTTCAGCATTGTAGGCAAACGCTTTTACCATCTGAGCCACCAGGGAAGTCCTCAAATATACTGTATGAACTCATCAACTGTGCTACTTAATCAAAAGAATAGTGGAATTCTAATGATGGCCATGACTCTTCCTACCATTCTCTGTTAGCTAAGAACATCAGATTTTTTTTTTTTTTTTTTTACTGTCACTGGTTATTTCTACTCAGGGCTAGAAACGCAAATCTTATGTTTTAAGATGACAAAACTGCTCTCCATTCTCTCCCGCTAGTGGATGTAAATGAGCCGAGTCTCAATTTCCCCATCAGGCAATTAATATCTCTATCTCACAGCACATTGTTTAAAAAGCAGGATGCACATATAGGATACTTCTGCCATTCTCCTCGCGCGTGAAGAGGTTGGCACAGACCATTTTCCCGTTCCCGTCGGGAAATTTAAGCCAATAAATTTGCTGCCTGACAAAGCCGTGTGCCCATCACCTTCTGTGGCAGGGGCAGAGATGACCCAACAGGCTGGCGTCTGATCAATTTTTTCCATTTATGTGAGTAGGGGAAATGACTCGTAGCTAAGAAACCTGACCCGTCCCAGATGTAAGACAGGCTGGCTTGCCTGGGCTACTTAAACCAGACCGGACTCTGCTGACGGGGAGCACAATGACCCGGGTAGAATCCGTACCTATCATGTGTCCTCGGGCAGGTCAAGCCCCTCCACAGAGCCTGGGGTCCATTCTCCTCTTCAAGCTTGGCCGCCCGAGTGCAATTTGAGGTCCCCTCAGTGACAGTTACCAACATTCATTGCAGAAAACAGACTCGGATCTGTCCCCTCCTTCTCCCACTGGCATCATTGGCCGAAAATTGATCTTTAGGATTCCCGAAGCTGTGGTCAGCGCCCTCAGCACTAAGGGTGGGGCTGCCAGGCACCAGGGGCTTCAGGGACACATCTGAAAACCCGTGGTGTTTTCCTAGTAGCTGTATTCAGACAAAAGGTGGCCACTCCATTCTGGAAAAGCTGGGAGGAGGGGCGTCTGAGAGACAGCACACTTCCTGCAACCTTCTTCAAGAGTACATCTTGGAGACTTTCCTGGCAGTCCAGTGGTTAAGACTCTGCAGTGCCAACAGAGGTGGTGCAGGTTCGATCCCTGGTGGGAGAACTAATATTCCCACATGCCATGGGCCAGAGCCAAGAGATTAAAACAAATGAACAAACGCAAAGACTAGAGCTTGAAGCAACGCTGCATCCTGAGACCAGAGCCTCTGAATCGAGGGATCGGCCTTCCTCCTAACACTCCTGTTTGCACATCTGCCTTTAAGGAGCAGCTTTTCCAGGCCAGGAATTCGATTTTACGGTTGTCAAGAGTGGTCCTGGAGTGGAATGTGGAGGGGGGGGGAGGCTGGTGGGTGACAGCGAACATGCTTGACTTCCCCCTTTGAACGGTGCAGCCTGGCCATTTCCTGTTCCATCTTCATGTGGCTACAGGATGGCGATGTTTGGGAATGTTCCTTTTTTTTTTTGGCCCAAACCGTGCAGCATGTGAGATCTAAGTTCCCCAACCAGGGATCAAGCCCGCGCCCCCCTGCACTGGAAGTGCAGAGTCTTAACCACTGCACCACTAGGGAAGTCCCCTCGGGACGTACCGTTACCTCTCAGCGGTGTTTACATCCTGGATTGGAGCCTCACCAGGGCACGTGCAAGTGATGGGTGATATGCGTAGGACCAGGAGCCTCCAAACCAGAAGCAAGAAGAAAAGAGGGAGGGTCATTTATTATGCGATTAAGCAAAAAAGCCAAATAAAAATATTGTGACCTGTATCCCCAAGTGTGTGTCAGTAAAAACAGAACATGGTTGACTCAACCAGGAAGCCATGCCATGGGTACCCACTGTCATCCTCAACGATGGAGCTCATGCTGAACGCTGGCAGACGCAGGGGTTCTTTCTCCCAACCCCAGAAGCTCTCCTGAAACTTTGCTCACAAGACTAGTTTAGCACTTCCACTGCAATATCACCAGGTCCGAGACTGGAAGCCCACTGAGGGCAGGAGCCATGCTTTTTTATTTTTATTTTAATTTAAAAAATTTTTGGCTGCCCAGAGTCTTTGTCACAGTTTGCAGTACACAGGCTTTACAGTGTGTGGACTCAATAGTTGGGGCACACGCTTAGTTGCCCACAGCACGTGGGATCTTAGAACTTGAACCACTATACTGGAAGGCAGAGTCTCAACCACTGGACCACCAGAGAAGTCCCCCAAGCCACATTCTTGTTATCTGTTTCCTCAGTTTTGAGGACACAGTGTAAACAACCCAGGCACGTTGCAAGTTAAAATAATGACTCTTTGAAGCAGCATCCCAGAAACAAGAATTCTGACAGGTCAAGTCATCTGAGAATGAGCCCCAGAGGTGAGATTTGGCCTGAGCTTTGAAGAAGAATCAAGGGAGAGAGGGCTGAGGAAGGAGTGGTACTCAAAGCCCCCTCCCCACTTACCCCACCCAGACCTGAGCATGAGGGGCCTGGCAGAAGTGGAAGCGAAGACTCATGGACGCATGAGAGGTGAGTTCAGGGCTGGTTGCCGCATGGGAGGAAAAGCAAAGGCTCATGGTAAAGGAAAGAGGAACTCACCCCAGTATTCTTGCCTGGAGAATCCCATGGACAGAGGAGCCTGGTGGGCTAAGGTCTGTGGGGTCACAAAGAGTCGGACACGAGTGAATGCCTGAGCATACGCAACTGGAAAAGTGGATCAGAGCCTTGGATTCGAAGAGTTTTGAAAAACTGTTAACGCCTTTTTACTTGATTCTTATTTTTTTTTCCCACCAGTGATTGTGTGAGCTTGGGGTTGAGATGGGTGAAGTGGCTGTGTGCTTGAATCCCTCAGGAGACTGCGGAGACGAGATGATCCTCAGGCCCCAAGTTCTGGAGGCAGGAACGGGTGTCCTGACCTGCTCTGGCTACAGGTGGCCCCAAGTGACCACCCCTGCTTCTCTGTTCCTGTGGCTCCAACAAAGGCTCCCTCCAGCTACACCACCTGCCCTCCACCCTGCACCAGCCTCGTCCTGGCTTCAGGGGGCAGGGAGGAGACCGCACAGATTTGTGACTTCAGAACAGGAGGGGGCGCCGGTAGCGGGACAGAGGGATGGAGCTACCCTGACCAGCAGGAGTTGGCTAGATCAGACAGGGGCCCTGGTGAGGCTGCAGCTGAGTGTGGCTGAATCCAGAAACCAGCAGCCCAGATCAGACCTCTCACATACACATTCACAAAATGCTTTTACTTGGTTTGCAGCATAGACATCCCTTGGTGTTGTGCAAGTTCAGCGAATTACTGGGGATCTAGATGCCTCTTTTATTCCAGTTAATCAGATTATCTTGACTGATTAAATAGGATTTGTTAATAACATTCATGTATGAGCCGTGGAGAGCTTTATTAATAAGTCATTATGTTGGGGACTTTAAATACCTGGCCTTCAAAAGCAATTCCAAGTTGTTTATGTCTCTCGGACTTCTGGACTCTCTAAGAAAATGGCTTATGCCTGGTGTATTACATTCCTGCAACACTCAAAGACCTCACTGAAAAAAAAAAACCAGGGCTACGTCCCAAGCCTTGACAAAGCAAACTACTGCTCTGAAAGGTATGTTCTTCAGTTTTTCTTTGTGTTTTTTTTTTTTTCCTGATCTTTCTTTAGAAGACTTGTCATCTTGAGTGGTTCTTGGTGAAGAAATGTATAACAATACAAAACAGGCCCCTCTGGGTGATGATGGATACATGCGGTCTGTTCTTCTCATGTTAGAGACAGGATCCCATAAATTGCTTGCCTACTATGCTCCCTCATGGAGGGAGGAAGTGAGTTAAGGAGCTGAGTGAGCAAGTGTTGGAGTCTAGAGGCCTCAACTTTCTTAGTTTAATTATCTCTGTAATTAACTCCACGGTTGATGGCAGCAAGTGAGCCGGGCTATGACGATCGAATGGAGGCTTGGAGTCAGGAGGGGTTGAAGTCCTGGCTTTTCCAGGTGGTAAACCTGGCCCAGTTGGTGATTCGGTGCCTCGGTTCCCTCATCTATCCCCATCTGTGTGTTTTAGGATTAAATGAGTTATCACATGTAAAGTGTTTAGGACAGGGCCTGGCACGTTTTGGGATCTCACTGCATGGCGGCTTCTGTAATGTCCAGCTGGTTGCTGTTACTGCTTTGATGGACAGAGCTGCAGGCGGGCACCTATACTGAGAGCTTCCCCGCCTCTTCAACAGATTCATTATGTGGAGAATGAAGGACACGGAAACCATTCTTAGCGGGGCGCACAGGATATCAGGCAGGTGTCACCTACTCACGGGCTCTCAAAAGCCAAGCAGGCCACTTCCGCTCTGAGGGAAGTGGAGACTCTGACAAGGCACATGGGAGCCCCAGGCATTGGAGAGAGCAGATCTGTCTAAAGGCATTCAAGGGCAATGTTAAAGACACTCTGTAGGGGACTTCCAGGGGTCCAGTGGTTAAGACTCTGCCCTCCCAGTACAGGGGCCTGGGTTCTATCACTGATCGGGGAACTAGATCCCACCTACTGCAACTAAAGATTCCACGTGCCACGGCTAAGACCTGGCACAGCCAAATAAATAAATATTTGTAAAAATCATGAAAAAACAAAAGCAGCAACAACAAAAAACACTCTGTGGGCTGTATAGCCCTTCACACTATATCCTGCCCAGAGCTGATGTAATTACAGTTGCCTCTCTGAATCCAGGAATATGGACTCGTGTATATGGAGGGCTGAATATATTCATTGTACGATACCATGTGATGCTACAAAGGACTTGAACATCAGTGAATTTTCATATCTGAGGAGATCCTGGGGCCAATCCCCCATGGATCCCAAGGGATGACTGTACTGAGTTTTGAAGTGAAAAGGCAGGTAGGATGGGTTAAAACCATCCTCAGAGAAGAACTGAGGAAACTATATTATGGCCAAAATAAAGGTGGAAACTCCTATCCTTTGGACCTGGGGTGGTCTATCCAGTCTCCCGGGGGTTCAGTTCAGTCGTTCAGTCGTGTCCGACTCTTTGTGACCCCATGAACCCCAGCACGCCAGGCCTCCCTGTCCATCACCAACTCCCGGAGTCTACCCAAACCCATGTCCATCGAGTCGTTGATGCCATCCAACCACCTCATCTCCTGTTGTCTCCTTCTCCTCCTGCCCTCAATCTTTCCCAGCATTAGGGTCTTTTCAAATGAGTCAGCTCTTTGCATCAGGTGGCCAAAGTATTGGAGTTTCAGCTTCAACATCAGTCCTTCCAATGAACACTCAGGGTTGATCTCCTTTAGGATGGACTGGTTGGATCTCCTTGCAGTCCAAGGGACTCTCAAGAGTCTTCTCCAATGCCACAGTTCAAAAGCATCAATTCTTCTGTGCTCAGCTTTCTTTATAGTCCAACTCTCACATCCATACATGACCACTGGAAAAACCATAGCCTTGACTAGACGGACCTTTTTTGCCAAAGTAATGTCTCTGCTTTTGAATATGCTATCTAGGTTGGTCATAACTTTCCTTCCAAGGAGCAAGCGTCTTTCAATTTCATGGCTGCAATCACCATCTGCAGTGAGTTTGGAACCCAGAAAAATAAAGTCAGCCACTGTTTCCACCGTTTCCCCATCTATTTCCCATGAATTGATGGGACCAGATGCGATGATCTTCGTTTCCTGAATGTTGAGCTTTAAGCCAACTTTTTCACTTTCCTCTTTCACTTTCATCAAGAGGCTTTTGAGTTCCTCTTCACTTTCTGCCATAAGAGTGGTGTCATCTGCATATCTGAGGTTATTGATAGTTCTCCTGGAAATCTTGATTCCAGCTTGTGCTTCTTCCAGTCCAGCGTTTCTTATGATGTACTCTGCATAGAAGTTAAATAAGCAGGGTGACAATATACAGCCTTGACGTACTCCTTTTCCTATTTGGAACCAGTCTGTTGTTCCACGTCCAGTTCTAATTGTTGCTTCCTAACCTGCATACAAATTTCTCAAGAGGCAGGTCAGGTGGTCTGGTATGCCCATCTCTTGAAGAATTTTCCACAGTTTATTGTGATCCACACAGTCAAAGGCTTTGGCATAGTCAATACAGCAGAAATAGATGTTTTTCTGGAACTCTCTTGCTTTTTTGATGATTCAATGGATGTTGGCAATTTGATCTCCGATTCCTCTGCCTTTTCTAAAACCAACTTGAACATCTGAAAGTTCATGGTTCACGTATTGCTGAAGCCTGGTTTGGAGAATTTTGAGCATTACTTTACTAGCATGTGAGATGAGTGCAATTGTGCGGTAGTTTGAGCATTCTTTGGCATTGCTTTTCTTTGGGATTGGAATGAAAACTGACCTTTTCCAGTCCTGTGGCCATTGCTGAGTTTTCCAAATTTGCTGGCATATTGAGGGCAGCATTTTCACAGCATCATCTTCCAGGATTTCAAATAGTTCAACTGGAATTCCATCACCTCCACTAGCTTTGTTCGTAGTGATGCTTCCTAAGGCCCACTTGACTTCACATTCCAGGATGTCTGGCTCTGGGTGAGTGATCACACCATCATGATTATCTGGGTCGTGGGGTGGGGGGAACCTGGATGTAGAGCCTGGATAACAGTGGGAGCCTCTCCCCGTCACCTGATTAGCACCCTTGTTTTATCTATTTCCTCTTCCTCCGTTTCTTCTTGCCTCACGTTTTATTTCTCTTTATCTTTACTTCCCAAGTTTGTGTCCTTCCTTCTCCCCACCCAAGGCCTAGCATGGTGCTCAAGGCTGCCTAGGGCCATTGTGAAGAGTCAGTCATTCTGAACTGGGGGAGGAGGCAATGTGGGTTCATGAGTGTTCTAATGGGCCACACTAATAGCAGAATATTAGTATCTTAAAATATTAATTCTGGGAAGAGGCATTAGCAAAGCAAGGAGGGCTGAGTAGCAAAATATGAAACCTCAAAGAAGAGTTGAAGAAAAGTATAAAACCAGAATGCCAATGAACTTAATTTCTGTTTCTTCTCAGCAGACACCAGAAACTACTCAGAGACAAAAACTCATTTTCTGTGCTATAAATAATACACAAAAAGAAATTATTTCTTGGTCTTAGCTAGTAATCCACTGTATTTGGTTAAGTCATCCCCAGCCCTTATAATCTGCTAAATTTCTCAAAGTAAACCATAAAATAGTCTTTGGATGAAGTTACATTAGCCACAAACATCAGCAAGAACCACACCCTGATCATCACATGGGAGAAACTGATCCCGACTAGCTGAAGAACAAGAAGTTAAAGGGAATAAACGAGCCTCCCAACAAAGGAAAGAAAGCAAATAGCCCAACAAGAAAAATAATAAATATGAGACACATGACTGTGAATGAGACTGAGGTGGTGAGGAATTGTGGGGAAAATATGGCTGGCTGGCCCGTTTTAAGTATAATGTGAGAAATACAGTCTATGGGTGTCACATTGTGAATATGACCCCTGGACATTAAATTTAGTGTCAGGATGCTGTCCAAGTGCATGCTCAGTCGTGTCTGACTCTTTGAAACCCCATGGACTGCAGCCCGCCAGGCTCCTCTGTCCATGGGATTTTCCAGGCAGGAATGCTGGAGTGGGGTGCCATTTCCTTCTCCAGAGGATCTTCCCGACCCAGGGATCAAACCTGAGTCTCTTGCATCTCTTGCGTTGCAGGTGAATTCTTTACCACTGAGCCATCTGGGAAGCCCAGTGTCAAGATGACTGGAACTCAGAATCTGATTCTCTTTGTACCTCTTTAGTCTTAGATGTGCTAATTCACCTTCCTGTGCATTAGTTCCCTCATTTGGAAAATGAGTATGATAGCATCATGAAGATCACATGAGTTAATGTAAGTGAGTTACCTAGACCAATACTTGGACAGAAGCAAATCTGAAAGTGGTAGCTGTTTTTATTGGTTGGGGCCGATAAAATCACCTATCATAATAAAGTTTTCTCCAAATCTAATTAACTGCGTGAGGCATTCCCTCTTCCTCCGTGATTCGGTCGCATTCTGCTTCACTCTTTAGAAGAAAGAGCTAAGCGTGGAGCATCTTTCTTCACAATCTTACCCTCCTCTCAGTTTATTGCCCTTTGAATTTTTGGTATAATAGTTGTTCTATTGCAATTTCTCTTCCTTAAAAGTACTCTCTGCTTCTAGAAATACATGTATCTCTGTTTCTCCCTTTGAGATTCCAATACAATGACTTTTTTTTAAACTGAAGGAGAACTGCTTTACAATGTTGTGTTGGTTTCTGTCATACAACAACATGAATCAGCCGTAAATATACACGTATCCTCTCCCTCCTGAACCTCCCTCTTACCCGCCACCCCACCCCAGCCCTCTAGGTTGTCACAGAGCCCTGGGTTGAGCTCTCTGTGTTATACGGCAACTTCCCACTAGCTATGTTATATATTATAGTGTATATATGTCAATGCTACTCTCTCCATTAGCCCCTTCCGCTCCTTCCCCAGCTGTGTCCACAAGTCTGGTCTCTATGTCTGCATCTCTATTCCTGCCCTACAAACAGGTTCATCAGTATCATTATTCTAGATTACATCTATACATGTTAATATATATTCGTTTTTCTCTTTCTGACTTACTTCACTCTGTATAATGGGCTCTAGGTTCATCTACCTCACTAGAGCTGACTCAAATTTGTTCCTTTTTATGGCTGAGTAATATTCTATTATATATATGTGCCACAGCTTCTTTATCCATCCATCTGAATGACATATGTATTTCTATATGACATAACTCCAACAGAAATGAAAAGATGACAGCAACAGATTTTGGAAGGTGGTAAGCACTTGGACGAATGTTGGCTAACTTGGCTGACCTGAAGTGTCAGAGTCCTAGGCCAACGGTGGGGAGAACAGAAAAGCAGTCCAGTTTTTTAGAGGACAGTCAAAGGCTCAGGAATTCATGATACAGGTATTTAGGGGACTGGATTTGAAGGTGAGGCTAGAAACATGAATATTGATGAAAAGTTCATTTGAGAGGTAATTTGATTCCTAAACATCTTCTCTTGCCTGTATAGCCTAGGGACTATTCTTTACCCATTCCTGAAGAAGATGAGTGTTATTCTCTTAAGACGATAAGGCGGGGGGAAATGTCAGGCACAGCTGAGAGTGGGGATCCTCTAGAAAAGGGGACTGGCTCCCAGCTCTTTTTCCTCACTAAGCTTCCAGAATATTGACAGCCAGGCAGGAGAGCAGATAATCCTTTTCTGGGAATTTGGGGTCGCTAAGAGTCTTTGGAAGGAATGATGTTAAAGCTGAAACTCCAGTACTTTGGCCACCTCGTGCGAACAGTTGACTCATTGGAAAAGACTCTGATGCTGGGAGGGATTGGGGGCAGGAGGAGAAGGGGACGACAGAGGATGAGATGGCTGGATGGCATCACTGACTCGATGGACGTGAGTCTGAGTGAACTCCGGGAGTTGGTGATGGACAGGGAGGCCTGGTGAGCTGAGATTCATGGGGTTGCAAAGAGTCGGACATGACTGAGCGACTGAACTGAACTGAACTGAAGAGTCGAACACGACTGAGTGACTTCACTTCACTTCACTTCACTTCAAGAGAAAAGACCTAAAGATACTAATATCAGAGTTTTCCTAAGTTGATGTCCCAGTCAGATCTTCTTACACTGAAGCTCAAATCAAATAAGCCCCATCCATGTGCTCAGAGCTTATAAACAGAGCTGAAAGCTTTGTTCTTAAATATGAGCAGACAACCACCGATTACTAGACAATTGAGATAAGCATTTAAAAATAAAGATGGAGACCAAAATAAACAAATAACAATAATAATAATAATAATAACTTGGAGAGATAGAGATCATGTGAGAAAACACTTAATATTCTCAGAGAAAACATCCATGAAACAAGAAGCGGATGCTGTAAAAGATCAAAGAAATAAAAGAGAGCTTTTGAAAATTAAAACCACTATTGCTGAAATGGAAAACTCACTAGAGGGGTTGGAAGATAAAGTTGCAAAATATCTCAGAAAGTAGGCCACCAAGGTGGGAGAGAGGGAAAAGAGAGAAAAGATATGGCTAGAAAAATAGAGGGAATGAAATCATCATTAAATCAAGAAAATTTCATAGAATGGCATGCCTAGGACAACGGGTGAAAATAATCCCACCTTAAGGTACATCATCACTGGGACTTCCCTGGTGGTCCAGTGGTTAAGAATCTACCTTCCAATGCAGAGGACGCAGGTTTGACCCCTGGTCAAGGATCTACTATAAGATTCCACATACCGAGGGGCAACTAGGCCCCTGTGCCACAACTGCTGAGCTGGTGAGCCCCAGGGAAGACCCAGTGCAGCACCCCACACCAAAAGTTCATCATCCTTAGTTTTCAGACTACTTCAAGGGAAGAAACCATAGGCCTCCGGAGAGGAAAACCAAGCTACAAAGGACTGGACATCTGAATGGCTGTTTTTCTCCATAAGAATTCTGAAATATAATAATGGATTGATGCCATCAAGATTCTGAGGTACAGTTGCATCTAGAAGAGGACTCTATATATCTAGTCAAATCCCAACCGAGAGGGTAGCATAAAAACATTTTCCGGCTCATGAAATGTTTAATTTCCAAGCGCTCTTTGTTGAAAATCTCCTGGCAGAGTTAAGACAAAGGGCATGGGAACAGGAGATCTCAGTGATCTCCCTCAGCTTCTGGATGAGGGAGAGGAATCTTTGTGAGGCATAAGGAAAACCAGATGGATTGGAGCAGTCGAGGTTTCCAGGAGAGGACTTTCAGATGACAATGACACAAGAGTTGATAACATCTGAATGTCTTGATTCAGACAGCTGAATGTCTGTAGATAATTCTTGACTACATTGGTGGACAGGTTCAGATTGACTCAATAGCAATACCGACAAAACCAAGCAAAGGAAATAATGATGAACACTTGGTCAAACATAGTGCAGAAAATAATCAGAGAATAATATTATTATCCTTATGCAATCACTGATTACTGATCTAACCAAAGTTACACATGCACACATAGACTGACAGATAATATATTGAGAGGATATATGAGCGAATATTTTTTACATCTTTTTAAAATTGAAGTATAGTTGATGTGCAATGTTCTGTTAATTTCTGTTGTACATCAAAGTGATTCAGTTATGTATGTATATATAGCTTTGCTGTACATCAAACTGATTCAGTTATATCTATATATGTATTATATATAACTTTGATGTACAGCAGAAATTAACAGAACATTGCAAATCAACTATGCTTCAATTTTTAAAAGATGTAAAAAAATTCACTCTCTCTCTTTCTCTCTCTCTCTCTCTATATATATATACATTCTTTTTAACAATATTCTTTTCTGTTATGATTTATCATAGAATATTGAATAGAATTCCTTGTGCTATACAGTAGGACCTTGTGGTTTATCCATTCTGTGTATAATAGGTTTGCATCTGCTAACCCCAACTCCAGTATTCATGCCTGAAAATCCCCTGGACAGAGAAGCCTGGCAGGCTACAGTCCATGGGGTCGCAAGAGTGGGACACAACTGAGCGACTAAACCACCACCACCAACCCCAAACACCCGTTCCATCCCTCCGCCAGGCCCCTCCCCCTTGGCAACCGCAAGCCTGTTAGATGTACCAGTGTATTGATGGAGTATAAGTGAGCTGAATTCTCACCTTTCATAGTGGAAAGACAGTGTATAATGTTTTCATCTAGGAAAAAAGTAATCTCAATAATTGGGCTGAATAAAAAGCTAGAAAAATATTAGACACATAATTAGAGAAATAAACTATTAGGGATATGATGATGGCCGGAGAAGGCAATGGCACCCCACTCCAGTACTTTTGCCTAGAAAATCCCGTGGACTGAGGAGCCTCCATGGACTAGGACCCCTCTAGTTCATGGGGTCACTAGAGTCGGACACGACTGAGCGACTTCACTTTCACTTTTCACTTTCATGCATTGGAGAAGGAAATGGCAACCCATTCCAGTGTTCTTGCCTGGAGAATCCCAGGGACGGGGGAGCCTGGTAGGCTGCCGTCTATGGGGTCACACAGAGTCGGACACGGCTGAAGTGACTTAGCCTAGCCTAGCCTATGATGATGGCAAGAGAATCAGCTAAAAAAGTGAGAAAGTAGTTGCCTCTGCAAGGAAAAGAAGTGAGAGGGGATGGGTGTGACTGCTGTTTCTGCAGTAAGCCTTGTAAAAGGATTCCACTCTTTAAACGTGTGTGTGCTCAGCTCGGATAGAAAGAAACAAACAAAAGAAACAAACAAAAAGTCACAGATGTGACTCTCACATCCCCAACCGTTTTATCTTTGACAATTTAATCCGCATGTATTGCCGCAATTTTACATATTACTCACTGGAAATAATGCATTGTTTCTGGTCTGTGTAACTGTGCCTTTCCTAACTGCATCACCTTCCTCAAGGAATTTACTTTTGGATATGTTGGAAATTCAGTTTGAAATTTGTGTTTCAAATTATGTTTTGGTTGTTCCTCTTGAATCTCCCCATTAGCATCAGCAGATAGTCTATTTTTTTCTGGTTGGTTTTTCAGAAAAGAGCCCATCTCTAGTCTGTCCTCTACAAGTTTCTTTAGCAAATAACTTTAAGGTTTGATGTCTTTGGGTCTGCGGGAGGCATGTTTGTTCCTTTTCTCTTGTATCCACATTAGTGCTATTTTTTGGTGGTGAAATGACTGATAAATACATAAAATCAAAAGAGGAACTTGAAGATTGCCTAAGATTAGAAGTATGTGCTTATGTTAGTGATAGGAATTACACTTCTAGGATGGTTCTAAGAACAATCAGAGATGAAGTTAAAGATGTTCCTATAAAGATATCCATCAAAGCCTTATTTATGACAGAAAAACATTGTAATGTACTTAACATCTAACTCGAGGGGATTATAGTACATGCAAAGGACTGAGCTGAATGTAGCCATTAGGAAACATGCTAAGGAGACTATCTATTGTTATGGAAATATAATCTGTTGCTAAATGAAATAAATAGACCAGTAGACCAAAAGACCTTGTGTAGCAGTGCTTAGTTTTTGTAAAAAATTTTCTATCTACGGTAAATGTAAAAGAAAGGAAAGTCATATATTAAAATACTTACAGTGGTTCTTGCTGGCAAATGAGACCTTAAGTGACATTTCCTTTGTTGTGTTGCTCCCCAAGCTTTCTCCATGGAGCATGAATACATCTCGTAGTTAGGGGGAAAGTGCAGTTTAAAAACAAAGTCAAATGAAACATAGAGCCAGCTTTATTTTTCTTGCCACTGGGAAGAATTGGCTTTGCTGGCATTAAGATGATGGGAGGAAAGAGAGTAGAAATCCTTTTGATCGATGCTATCTTTTGCATGGCTTTGGATTTGGAAGGTTGACATATTCGGGGCAGGTTGTATTATTTGTTCTGGCAGTGTGAGTAGACTTGTTTCTTACCTTACCCTGGATTCTTCGGATTACTGCCATTTTAAAGTAGTTTATAACAGTATGGCTACTCAAACCATTCTAAGGTATCAGATTTAATAGATTTGCTACTTAACTTAAATCAAAGGCTCTCTAATTGGAGAGTTGAGTAACCTGCCAGTTCCTAGGCAATTAGAAGATTAGACTCCCTATATGTTTTTCCTCTACTTGCTTAGACAAGAGGCTTTTTGTTACCATATAAATCTTTAATGCTAGGCTTGAAGCAGTGATTACAAGGATACTGAAATTTAGTAAAATGCTCACATTAGGCCATGGAGGGCAGGGTGCAGAAATGGGATCTATAATAGCAGTTGAAATGGTGCCATTAGAAGTGGATTTGAAATGACTGGTAACACCTGTAGAACTGCTTAGGCGATGCCCATGCCCTGAGTTGGCTGGAGAACAGTCCAGGGTGGCAGGCAGGCAGGCAGGCAGGAAACTGATGGTGCCCTCCACTGTTATCCCAGTCCCCAATTTTAGACAGATAACCCAGTGAGGTAGAGGATGGTAGCTGGATTTTAGAGCTAAGCCATCTGAGCCCATAAAAACAACCCCCCTTGAAACACAAGGCCATGTCTGTTCACCAAGCATCTGTGGAGACACCTATGGAATGATATTAAATCAGTTGAGAACCTCGTGGGACAGTGGTATATCTGAAAGTTTAAAACAATCCCAAGAGTGATTTTCCACCCACAATCTCATTGAAAGAGTTGCGTTTGTGAGGCTTTGGGAGAGGCACTACGCCACAGATGGGCTCTCCAAGTGTGCAACACGAGGAAGAAGGCATAAAGGTTGGACTGGAAAGTGAACCCACCAAGCCACAGGACAGACGCCAAGAAGTATTACATTGTGAAGGGACATCCCTGGTGATCCAGTGCCTCAGACTCCATGCTCCCAACGCAGGGGGCCTGGGCTCGATCCCTGGTCAGGGACCTAGATCCCACATGCCACAAGAAATTCTGCAAGCCGCAACTAAGACTGGGTAGCAGCCAAATAAATAAATAAAATGGTTTTTTAAAAAAGCTACATCTTGTGGCTACCAAGAGGATAAGTGCTTTCACAGGGTGGTGAGTGAAAGAGCAACCACTCACAGTAGAACGAAAAGGAAGTGCTAAATTCTTGGGAAATTTCTGGATATCTGTAGTGTTTCTGATTGGATTCACCTGACTCTCTCAGTATCTTCTGATTCTTGGAAAGATTAGAGGCAAAAAGAGAAGAGGGCGGCAGAGGATGAGATGGTGGGATGGCACCATCCACTCAATGGACATGAGTTTGAGCAAACTCTGGGAGATGGTGAAGGACAGGGAAGCTTGGTGTGCTGCAGCCCATGGGGTCGTAAAGAGTTGGACATGACTTAGCGACTGAACAACAACAACAATTAGTATTGTAATTGTAATTTAGCACTAAACAGCGCTAAACTGCTTTTTATTTTTCACACCATGTAAAACATCATCTACATTGTCTGTGAATGTTTTTTCTTTTGCTATCTAGATTCCAGATCTCTGATCTTGGTGCTCCAAATCCATGAATGGGCATCATAAGATTCAAGAATTCCCTGGAAATTCACTGTCAGATTGTGTATTCATGGATGTGACTCTCAGAGGGACCCCTAACTCAAAAAGTACAAGAGCCACTGGCCACTCTGGGTTCTCTGCTTCATGAGGGGAAGAATCTCATCTTTAGTTTGCTTTGTGCTAATATTTAATGTCCGTTTGTTGAAAACTGACCCAGCACCATGCTTGCTGCTTTTGTATGTACTCTTTCATTTAATCCCCACCCAACCTAAGGAGAGTTCACTAGTGCTTAGCCATGCCCGACTCTTTGTGACCCCATGGACTGTGGCCCTCCAGGCTGCTCTGTCCCTGGGATTCTCTGGGCAAGAATACTGGAGTGGGTTGCCATGTTCTCCTCCAGGGGATCTTCCTGACCCAGGGATTGAACCCTAGTCTCATGTCTCCTGCATCGGCAGGCAGATTCTTTACCCACTAGTGCCACCTGGGAAGCCCTAATATCATCTTCATTTGATACCAAATGAAAATACCAAAGTCACAGTGGTGAAGTGACTCATCAAGGAACTCACCACTAACACATGTCAGAGCTGTGTGGTATGGTTGGACCTCCCTCTCCCCTGGAAAGCAAGACCTGGTCTTCCTCAGAACTCAGTACAGAGAGTGATGTTTGACCCAAGGCTCTCTACACCATCAGTGATCAACATGCATTAATTACCTGATGGGCAGCACGTGACATTGGATATTGAATATAAGTGATGGTAATATATCCATAAAAAGATTCAATCTCTGTAGGCTTTATGAAACATCAAACCTTAAATGGTCTTCCCCACCCAGCCTTTGTTGTTGTTCAGATGCTAAGTCTTGTCTGACTTCGACACAATGGACTGTAGCACACCAGGCTTCCCTGTCCTTCACTATCTCCCAGAGTTTTCTCAAACTCACGTCCATTGCATCCGTGATGCTGTCTAACCACCTCATCCTCTGTCGTCCCCTTCTCCTCCTGCTCTCAATTCTTCCCAGCATCAGGGTCTTTTCCAAGGAGTTGGCCCTTGCTATCAGGTGGCCAAAAGCATTAGAGCTTTGGTTTCAGTATTAGTCCTTCTAATGCTCTCCTTCATATTGTAAGGATCCCTAAGAGGACTGTAATTAGAAAAGACGACTTGTGGGACTTCCTTGGTGGTCCAGTGGTTAAGAATCAGGTTTGATCTCTGGTCCAGGAATCAAAATCCTACATGACTCAGGGCAACTAAGCTCAAACCCTAGAGTCCACGTGCTGCAACTGGAGAAAGCCTGTGTGAAGCAACAAAGAGCTCATGTGCTGCAATGAAGACCCAGCACAGCCAAAAAAAAGGCAACTTGTCATATCATTCAGGCTTAGAAAGGAAGACATTCCAACACAAGCTGCAACCCGGATAAATCTTGAGGACATTAGGGTAAGTGAAATACACCAGTCACAAAAAGACAAATACTGTATGATTCGCTTATATGAGGTATCTATAGTAATCAAACTGATAGAGATAGAAAAGTAAAATGTTGGTTTTCAAGGGGCTGGGGGAGGCAGAGATGGGAAGTTATTATTTAATAGGTATAGAGTTTCATCACTTTGCCAACAATGGTCTGTATAATCAACGTATGGTTTTTCTAGTAGTCCTGTGCAGATGTGAGAGTTGGACCATAAAGAAGGCTGAGCACCGAAGAAATGATGCTTTTGAATTGTGGTGCTGGAGAAGACTCTTCAGAGTCCTTTGGACAGTAAGAAGATCAAAACAGTCAATCCTAAAGGAAATCAACCTTGAATATTCACTGGAAGGACTGATTCTGAAACTGAAGCTCTAATATTTTGGCCCACCTGATGCGAAGGGCCAACTTATTGGAAAAGACTCTAATGTTGGAAAAGATTGAGGGCAAGAGAAGGGGATGACAGAGATGAGATGGTTGGATGGCATCACCAACTTGATTGACAAGAGTTTGAGCAAGCTCCGGGAGTTGGCGATGGACAGGGAAGCCTGGTGTGCTGCAGTCCATGGGGTCACAGAGAGCTGTACATGACTTAGAGACTGAACAACAACAAATAGAGTTTCAGTTTTGCAAGATGAAAAGAGTTCTGGAGATTGGCTGCACGACAGTGTGAAAGTGTTAAACACAACTGAACGATGCATACACTTAGAATGGTCAAGATGGTAAACTTTATATGTATTTTACCACAATTAGAAATAAAAAGGGAAATATAAAAAATATATTTAAAAAGACAGCTCGTGAGCTCACTTGGAGTGAAGGTCTGTGGATTCATGGTTCTGATCGTGCTGATTATTCACCCCGTTCAAGAAGGAGAGTGGAAACAGTAATTCCCTGGGAGACATGGGCGTGATTGTGAGGCCCACGTGGATAACCCACCCACACGCCAGCTCCTGGGTCTGTGCTTACAGCCTCAGAAGTTATAATAGCTTCCAGTGTCCTTGTCTTCAGGTTTGCAGTTCATCTGAACAGAATGAGGAACTGTGCTGTGTTCAGTTGGTCAATTGTGTCCGACTCTTTGCAGCCCCACAGACTGTAGCCCGCCAGGCTCCTCTGTCCATGGGATTCTCCAGGCAAGAATACAGGAGTGGGGTGCCACGCTCTCTTCCAGGGGATCTTCCTGACCCAGGGATCAAACCTGTATCTCTTGTATCTCCTGCATTGGCAGGTGAATTCTTTACCATTAGCACCACCTGAATTCCTGTCTCAAACTCTGTTAAAAGTTCTACTCTTTTCCCTCTAACAACTTACAAAGCAAAAGCAGTGTCTTTCTCCTAGCACAGGCTCCAAGAGCAGGCACCAAGAGAAATCCTGCCAGGTCCCCTCACTTCCTACACCAAGGACGCTTGCTCCTGGAACCCAGAAATCCTCTCCAGAAGTCATCTGACCCCCTGGCAGGCCAGGGCCCCTGGGCCACCTCAACCCAGAGAGGAGCAAGGTCATCAAAATGAATTGCTGATTCTCAGGATTTAAAGCCGACGGTGACCGGAGCCCCGTGGGCAGGGCCACTCTGAATGAATTCACAGCTGCGCCTGGCCAGCCCGGGAGCTTGGACGCATCACAGCAGTGAACTGGGGGTGCTCCAACCCAAACAGATTTGTAGCAGTGGCACAGGCATCCAGGACTGCCAGGGCAGCATTTGGGTCTGACAAATGAGGCCTCTGTTGGGACAAAGGGGGCTCTTAGGCCTCAGTCTGTTTTGGCTGCTTTATACGCAACGAGAGCCAGGGGACTTCTTTTGTCCGGACAGGGAAAACAAAAGTGATTTATTTCATCCTGCGCCCGCGCCACGGTCTTTGTGGTCAACTAATGCAGGGATGCTTGGCGGCCAGCGACCCTTACAGACACCGCTTATTGAGGGCCTACTAAGAGCCGGGGACTATTCTGGGTACCAGCACGTGCTGCCTAACTTAATCCTCCCAACAATGCTGTGATGCAGGGATTATCCCCACTGGAGTCATGTGGGGACCGAGACATGGAGAGGTGAAGGTCACACAGCTAGTTAACCGTGGAAGAGCCAGAATTTGGACTCAGGCTCGGCTTCCTCCCAAATGTGGCCCTGCTCCAGGCGGCTGATAAGCCAAAGGTAGTCCTCTCCTCCCCGCTGGCATCTCTGGGAATGCTGATCTATCTGGAAGACCTAGAACAGTCTTGATGCTCCACAAATACTTACAGCAAATGGAGAAAAACCTAAAAAAGAGATGAGGGGGACTTCGCTGTTGGCCCAGGGGTTAAGGCTCTGGGCTTCCACTGCAGGGGGCATGGGTTTGACTCTCCGTCAGGGAACTAAGATCCCACTTGCTTTACAGCACCACAGCCAAAAAATAATAATAATAAAAAATAAGTCAATAAATAAAAAGATACGAGGAGAGGGGGTTGAAAATCACAGAGATTTTTCTTGGAAAGTCACAGAAAATGTCCCTGCTTTAATACAAGGAGGCTGATATAAGCTTTTTGTCTTTATATAAACATGAAAATAAAGACAGTGTTAGTCACTCAGTCAGGTCCAACTCTTTGTGACCCCATGGACTATAGACCACCAGGCTCCTCTGTCCATAGGATTCTCCAGGCATTCCCTTCTCCAGGGGATCTTCCTGACCCAAAGATGGAACCTGGGTCTCCTGCATTGCCAGTGGATACTTTACCATCTGAGCCACCGAGGATAAAGAGAAATGAAGGTCAAACTTTTTGTTCATAGTTGAGCCAGCAGCCCCCTGTCTCTCATATATAAGGACCAGAAGCTCCAACTGAACATGATCCTCTTGGCTTTCACTGCTGATTAGCTCCAGTCCCTGGTAACAAACTTCATGTGTCCTAGTATTTAGTCCCCTTTCCCCGTCCAGATGTACCAATTCAGCATTTGTGGCTTTTCCTAAAGAAGGGCCCAGGGCAATTGACCACTCCTTTATCATTTCATTATGGGCCCGGAAAATGAGATGGCCTTTCAGCACAGCTTGTCAGCACATTAGAATGCCAAATGAGAACCTCTCTGGCACAGTGTACATGAATCCATAATTCCCCTCCGCAAGCCTGCTTTATTCTCTGTTGTGGCTTCTTCACGCCAGATGGGATGTACTGCTAATTTATCAGTTCGCTGACTTTCATCTACAGACGTCTCCCATCTCACCATCCACTTGTGTTGCATTTTTCCACTGACATTTTCGGCAGAATCCACTGACTTGGGGAACTAGGCATGTGAATCCTCCGTTTTCAATTCTAGTTCTTTTCGGGGGTGGGGATGGGTAACTGTGGCTAGATCATTGTCCTCAGTTCTCTTTCCCTGGGGACTCTTGGGAATAAGATCATAAAGCAAAAGCTGAAGAGGCAAAAAAAAAAAAAAAAAAAATTGAAGAAAGGAGTGGAAGGCAAGAGTTACTGGGGAGAGAGTGAAGGGAGAGGAAAGTTATTCTCCTTTTGAAGTAGAATCTATTCCCCATCCATCATCCTCGTTTTTGGTTTTTTTTTCCTGGCAACACATTTTTACGGAGTATCTACTATTTTCCAAAACGTTAGATACTGGACATGCAGAAGCATTTCCATCAGGGTCCCAGCAGAAAAGCAAATGGTCCACCTGAAAGTTCATGAAGAAAATACTTGCAAAGTTGTAGGCAGAGCTAAAGGAATGGGTAGAAGATGAGGAAGATGCCAGTTTAGCAATAACAAGAAGCTATCACCACTGCCAGGGCTTCCCAGGTGGCTCAGCTGGTAAAGAACCCATCTGTCAATGCAGGAGACGTGGGTTTGATCCCTGGGTCGGGAAGATCCCCTAGAGAAGGGAATAGCAACCCACTCCAGTATTCTTGCCTGAGAAATTCCACAGACAGAGGAGCCTGGCAGGTTACAGTCTGTGGAGTTGCAAACAGCTGGACATGACTGAGCGCACGCATGCACACACACACACACACGGCCACTGATAAGCCTAGAGAAGCAAGGGGAGGCAAAGGCTAAAGGGACCAGGCCAGAAGTATAACTGTAGGGACGGGGCTTCCAGAAAGCAACTTTGGCCTTTGATGGAGGAAAGCATTTACCGATGTGTCTTGCCTCAGTGTTGAGGAATCCAGGGTAATAAATACCCCAAATGTTGATGAGCCCAAATGGAAGCCAGAAGGTAAGAGGTCAAAGATGCAGTTCTTAGAGTTCTTTAGGATTGGGGTGTACAGCAGGGTGGATAATGGATCAGGTTGGGGGTGGGGTTGGGAGGTGAGCAGAAAACATTCAGCATGAAGTAGTGAGCCAGACTGAGGTGTTTGGGGTCCAGAGCTGAGTGTAGGAACCTGGGGCCAAGCCTACCAACACATCAAGTCAAGGGCTCTTCATTTTTATTGATTGATTGATCTTCTTAAAATTAATTTTTATTGGAATATAGTTGATTTACAGTGCCATGTTAGTTTCTACTGTGCAGCAAAGTGAATCAGCTATAAGTGAGTGAAGTTGCTCAGTTGTGTCCGACTCTTTGCGACCCCATGGGCTGTAGCCTACCAGGCTCCTCTGTCCACGGGATTTTCCAGGCAATAGTACTGAAGTGGATTGCCATTTCCTTCTCCACGGGATCTTCCTGACCCAGGGATCGAACCCGGGTCTCCCGCATTGTAGACAGACGCTTTACCGTCTGACCACCAGGGAAGTCATTTTACATATACCGTCTGAGTCACCAGGGAATCAGCTGTACATATACATATATCCCCTCTTTTTTGGATTTCCGTCCCATTCAGTGGGACTGAATGGGCTTCCCAGGTGGCGCTAATGGTAAAGAACCTGCCTGCCAATGCAAGAGACATAAGAGATGCAAGTTCGATCCCTGGGTCCGGAAGATCCCGTGGAGGAGGGCATGGCGGATCCCATGGACAGAGGAGCCCTGTGGGCCATAGTCCATAGTGTCGCAAAGAGACAGACACAACTGAAGTGACTTAGCAGGCATGCATGCTCGCTCAGAGCACTGAATAGAGTTCCCTGAGCTATACAGTAGCTCAGTATACAGTTAAAACAGTTAACAGTATACAGTTAAAACTTTGGTTTTAACAACAAAGTCTACATAAGTCAGGAACTCTTCTCTGAGGGCCTCATTTGCAAGAAGGCCCACAAATGAGCTTCTCTGGATCCAAGAATGCCAGGTCACCTGACTCTCTGGGCCTGGGCCCTCCCTAGGCTAAACCTGATAGCTTTGACCTCTGGCCTCTGACTTTGGCTCAGACTGGCGGATTTTGCACCAGTGGCCTTCCCTGAATTGAGGTTCCCTATAAGCACCATGCTTCCAACAGGGTAAGCAAAACAATAGAAGGAAATTCTTTTCATGAATTAGAAAGCAACTACTTTCAAGCTCATATGGGGGATTTACTACAGACAATAGAAAGCTAATTTCAAAATATACTTATTTATTCATTAAAGCAGATCCTCCAAGGGCTCTCTCCCAAGCAATATTTTGTTGGCACACTTTGTATTTCATTTACACTTGAAAATCATAAAATCTTAACTTTAAGGACAGCCTCTAAATCCTTGTTTTTTTCCATTTCTTCCTGACATTCCCTAGGTTCAGTCTAATTAGCTCCGATTTCCATGACTATTTCTACAAAATAGGGAAGTATATGGGGCCGAGGTACAGAGGGTAGGGACTGAGCTTTGTTAAGTGAAGACTCTGCCTCTCAATTTTTCTCGCAACTCTGTGGGTCTCTTTTGGGAAACATAGAACAACTGAGAAATGTCAGAGGAGAGGACGGTTTTGAGGTTTGAACTATCTGCTTTTTCAAGGAAAGTGGGGAGGAATGAAATCATGGAAAGAGCTTTGGCTTTGGAGTTAGACGTGGGTTTGAATTTCACCTCCGTCACTTACCCTGGGCAAGTATTTAATGTTTCTACGTGCTCATTTCTTTCTTTCTTCCTCTCCCCTAATACTTTTATTTGGCTGCATCAGGCCTTAGCTGTGGACCTGGGATCTTTGCTGTGTCACACAAGACCTTTCGTTGCTGCACATAAGCTCTCCAGTTGTGGCGAGGCTCCAGGGGGCTTGGACTAATAGGCTCAGCAGTTGTGGCGCACAGCGTGCGGGATCTTGGTTCTCAGATCAGGGCTTGAACCCGAGTCCCCTGTATTGCAAGTGTACATGTGTGCTGAGTCAGTAAGTTGTGTCTGGCTCTTTGAGACTCTGTGGACTGTAGCCCGCCAGGCTCCTCTGTCCGTGGAATTCTCCCCGCACGAATACTGGAGTGGGGTGCCATTTCCTTCTCCAGGGGATCTTCCCAATCCGGGGATTGAACCTGTGTCTTCTGCATTGGCAGGCAGATTCTTTACCACTGAACCATCTGGGAAGCCTTGCATTGCAAGGCGGGTTCTTCACCACTGGATCACCAGGGAAGTCCCACTATGTGCTTGTTTCTAAAATGAGGGTAGTAACATACACCTCCTCGGGCTGTCTGAGGGTTAATTGGGACAAGGAATGCAGAGCATCTAATACAGAGTCTGGTACTGTCACAATCTGTCAGTTCTTTTTCTTTCCCAAAAGTAGAGGGTGCAGGGTCCTGGGAGATCTCTAGCAATACGGAAACCACCTAGTTGGGAAAGATGTCTCAAGGGGTTGCTTTAGTTTCCTGGGGCTTCTGGAACAAAGGACCACTAACTGGGTGGCTCAAATAGCACAACAGTACGGTCAGAAAGCTTCAACTACTGCACAGTTGCACTTATCTCACATGCTAACAAAGTAATGCTCAAAAGTCTCCAAGCCAGCCTTCAACAGTACATGAACTGTGAACTTCCAGATGTTCAGGCTGGATTTAGAAAAGGCAGAGGAACCAGAGATCAAATTGCCAACATCTGTTGGATCATCAAAAAAGCAAGAGAGTTCCAAAAAAACATTGACTTCTGCTTTATTGACTATGCCAAAGTCTTTGAGTCTGTGGATCACAACAAACTGTGGAAAATTCTTAAAGAGATGGGAATACCAGACCACCTGACCTGCCTCCTGAGAAATCTGTATGCAGGTCAAGAAGTAACAATTAGAATTATACTTTTTCTTCAACTCTTCTTTGAGCTTTCATATTTTACTACTCAGCCCTCCTTGCTTTGCTAATGCCTCTTCCCAGAATTAATATTTTAAGATACTAATATTCTGCTATTAGTGTGGCCCATTAGAACATTCATGAACCCACATTGCCTCCTCCCCCAGTTCAGAATGACTGACTCTTCACAATGGCCCTAGGCAGCCTTGAGCACCATGCTAGGCCTTGGGTGGGGAGAAGGAAGGACACAAACTTGGGAAGTAAAGATAAAGAGAAATAAAACATGAGGCAAGAAGAAACGGAGGAAGAGGAAACAGATAAAACAAGGGTGCTAATCAGGTGACGGGGAGAGGCTCCCACTGTTATCCAGGCTCTACATCCAGGTTCCCCCCATCCCACCACCCAGAGAACCACGATGGTGTGCTCACTCACCTAGAGCCAGACATTCTGTAATGTGAAGTCAAGTGGGCCTTAGGAAGCATCACTATGAACAAAAAGATAGTGGAAGTGATGGAATTCCAGTTGAGCTATTTCAAATCCTGAAAGACGATGCTGTGAAAATGCTGCACTCAATATGCCAGCAAATTTGGAAAACTCAGCAGTGGCCACAGGACTAGAATAGGTCAGTTTTCATTCCAATTCCAAAGAAAGG
This sequence comes from Bos indicus x Bos taurus, assembly GCF_003369695.1. Lineage (NCBI taxonomy): Eukaryota > Metazoa > Chordata > Mammalia > Artiodactyla > Bovidae > Bos > Bos indicus x Bos taurus. Next base: position 14,794,094 of record NC_040087.1, on the reverse strand, counting down.
CAATGCCAAAGAATGCTCAAACTACCGCACAATTGCACTCATCTCACACGCTAGTAAAATAATGCTCAAAATTCTCCAAGCCCGGCTTCAGCAATACATGAACCGTGAACTTCCAGATGTTCAAGCTGGTTTTAGAAAAGGCAGAGGAACCAGAGATTAAATTGCCAACATCCGCTGGATCATCGAAAAAGCAAGAGAGTTCCAGGAAAACATCTATTTATGCTGTATTGACTATGCCAAAGCCTTTGACTGTGTGGATCACAATAAACTGGAAAATTCTGAAAGAGATGGGAATACCAGATCACCTGACCTGCCTCTTGAGAAATCTGTATGCAGGTCAGGAAGCAATAGTTAGAACTGGACATGGAATAACAGACTGGTTCCAAATAGGAAAAGGAGTCCGTCAAGGCTGTATATTGTCACCCTGCTTCTTTAACTTATATACAGAGTACATCATGAGAAATGCTGGACTGGAAGAAGCACAAGCTGGAATCAAGATTGCCAGGAGAAATATCAATAACCTCAGATATGCAGATGACATTACCCTTATGGCAAAAAGTGAAGAAAAACTAAAGAGCCTCTTGATGAAAGTGAAAGAAGAGAGTGAAAAAGTTGGCTTAAAGCTCAACATTCAGAAAACGAAGATCATGACATCTTATCCCACCACTTCATGGCAAATAGATGGGGAAACAGTGGAAACAGTGGCAAACTTTATTTTTGGGGGCTCCAAAATCACTGCAGATGGTGATTGCAGCCATGAAATTAAAAGACGCTTGTTCCTTGGAAGTAAAGTTATGACCAACCTAGACAGCATATTAAAAAGCAGAGACATTGCTTTGCCAACAGAAGTCCATGGAATTAAAGCTATGGTTTTTCCAGTAGTCATGTATGGATGTGAGAGTTGGACTATAAAGAAAGCTGAGTGCCGAAGAATTGGTGCTTTTGAACTGTGGTGTTGGAGAAGACTCTTGAGAGTCCCTTGGACTGCAAGGAGATCCAACCAGTCCATCCTAAAGGAGATCAGTCCTGAATATTCATTGGAAGGACTGATGCTGAAGCTGAAACTCCAATACTTTGGCCACCTGATGTAAAGAACTGGCTCATTGGAAAAGACCCTGATGCTGGAAAGATTGAAGGCAGGATTAGAAGGAGACGACAAAGGATGAGATGGTTGGATGGTATCACTGGCTCAATGGACATGGGTTTGAATAAACTCTGGGAGTTGGTGATGGATAGGGAAGCCTGGTATGCTGCAGTCCATGGGGTTGCAAAGAGTCGGACACCAGCGATTGGCTGAACTGAACTGAACTGATGGTCACACAGTTCTGGAGGCTAAAGGTCAAAATCAAGGTGTCAACAGGGTTGGTTCCTCCTGAAGCTGTGAGGGAGATTCTGTTCCTGGCCCTCTCCTAGCTTTTGATGGCCTCAGGCAATTGTGGAAGCTGGTGGACAGATCTATGTGAGACTGGCTGTTGCCTATCATGAAATTGGGTCTGAAGGTCCCCATAGATCAGAGGCTGGAATCTGGAGGAAAAGCTGAATAGAACCTAGGAAAGGGCAAGGGTGAATGGGAACCCATGAGTGAAAAATGAAATCTTTAGGAACAAGGTGGACTCCATGAAGTGGTCACTTACCACTTCATGCTCAGTGACACTGGCGGCCTGCAGAACAGAAGCCCTTTGCCTCCGAGCTGCACAGACACCTGGCCCTGAACTTGGAGAGGCTGAAAGATGGGAACTGGCAGCAGCCGGGGCAGCAGGCCAGGCCAGTAGCCAGGAGAGCCGATTGTGAGCTGCCACAGTGGGGCCTCCTTTGACCTCCAGAGACTAAGAAATGCCTGCCTCCGCTTCTCCTTCCAAATATCATGCAAACTTCTCTTGTGGGAAACCCTAACCTGGACCCTTTGGGGAAAGGAATTGGGAAATGTAGTTCCAGATTAGCTGAGTTGACTCAGGAAAAAATCTATCACAGGGTTGGACTTCAGGATTATAACTTTATCTATAGGCACTGGAAGCAGACAATTTTAATGGAGGCATCTATTAGACAAAACTGATATTTCAAGGAAGATTAATCTTACATTGTATATTAGGGGCTAGAGGAAGATAAAAATGGAGACAGTGTAGTTAAAAGTTTATTGTAATAGTCTGGGTATGAGATTGTAGAGGCCTGAATGAGAGCCGCAGGGGGAAAAGATGGAAATTAAGTGCTAGACTCTAGAAACATTAAAAGAAAGAATTAATAGAGCTTGCTAAGGAGCTGAATTAGAGAGCAAAGGCCAGGAGATAGATTCCAGAATGCTTCTGAGCTATTGACCCTGGGTGATGAGGAAGATTGTGGTCTTTGAAAGGAAATTATTTGTTTAAAGGCTGTTCTATTACAACAAACTAGACATTCTACTCTATTTAAATGCAGTACTGTATTCAGGGGCTTCCCTCCTAACTCAGTCGGTAAAGAATCTGCCTGCAGTGCAGGAGACCTGGGTTCGATCCCTGAGTCAGGAAGATCCCCTGGCTAAGGAAATGGCAGCCCACTCCAGTATTCTTGCCTGGAGAATCCCATGGACAGAGGAGCCTGGTGGGCTACATACAGTCCATGGGGTTGCAAGAGTGGGATACGACTTGGTGACTACACCACCACCACCACCACTGTATTCAGAGTTTGGAACCATTAAACAGTTTAGAACTGTAGGACAGCAAAGGAGTGAATAACTCTCTTGAAAGACTGATAAGGAGGAGAAGGAAGTTCCATCGCACTGTTAGTGAATTTGGTGGCCACGTACTCCTGGAAGTACAGGTGCCCATTCTAGATATCACCAGGGAACTTTTATCTGAGGTAATGACACTGTACAGAAATTTGAAAACAATATTACTTATGATAGTGCTTGAGAAGTAAAAATTTCTTAAACCAAACAATACTGTTTGCGATCCATGTTTCTAGACAGTTATTAAAATCTATCTCTTATGCATCATGTGACAGAGAATTCTAAACTGTTTTCTGTAAGGCCTCCAATCTGTTTCTGGATTCTCTATGAAAAGAGTCAACTCCTCTGGGAGCTCATGTATTTACTTGAACTTTAGATATACGAGATTCACTGTATCTACATGTTCCCTTCTGCGGGAGAATGTGGAAGTGAGGAATTTGAGCTACTATATCAATTTTTAAAAATTAGGACAGACTTTGGAGTTAGAGAATGCTGGGGTCAAAATCTAATTTGCACCATCTTATTGGTTGTATTATCTTGGGTAAGGTATTAATTAATTTCTCTGAGCCCCAATTGCTTTATCTGCAGTAAAAGTAGCTTCCTTATAGATGGTAGGGAGGATTCACTGAAGTCATGTTGTCAATGTCCAGTAGAGTGCTTGGTACATATTGGTACACGATGTCGGTTGGTTCTATTTTCTCTCCAAGTACAAAGAGTTTTAAGAACAATACCCAGTGGAAACGCAGACACAGTGAACAGACCTGTGAACACAGCGGGGGAAGGAGAAGACGGGACGAATTGGGAGAGTGCCGCTGAAACATACACATTACCACGTGTAAAATATTAATAGCTAACTGGTGAGAATTTGTTGTATGACACAGGGAGCTCAAATATGGTGCTCTGTGAGAACGTAGAGGGGTGGGATGGGGTGGGAGGTGGGAGGGAGGTTCCAGAGGGAGGGGACACATGTATACGTATGGGTGATTCATGCTGATATACTGCAGAAACCAAAACACAATATTGTAAGGCAATTATCCTCCAAGTAAATATAAATAGATAAAAAAAAAAAAAGAAAACACCCAAGACTTAAGCAAGAATATTCTAACAAATATGGACCCCTCCATTTTACTACAGTACAAAGAAAACTAGCTCAGAGGCATCTAGTTTAGAAAAAAGAAATAAAGGACTTAAGCAAAGATAAGAGAAAACTGTTGGTCTCTGGGTAGAGTTTGGTACAATGTAAAAATCTGTATTAAAAGACGCTTACTCCTTGGAAGGAAAGTTATGACCAACCTAGATAGCATATTCAAAAGTAATTAGCCTCCAATTAAAATAAATAAATTTATATTAAAAAAAAAAGCAGAGACATTACTTTGCCAACAAAGGTCCATCTAGTCAAGGCTATGGTTTTTCCAGTGGTCATGTACGTATGTGAGAGTTGGACTGTGAAGAAAGCTGAGTGCAGAAGAATTGATGCTTTTGAACTGTGGTGTTGGAGAAGACTCTTGAGAGTCCCTTGGACTGCAAGGAGATCCAACCAGTCCATCCTAAAGGAGATCAGTCCTGGGTGTTCATTGGAAGGACTGATGCTGAAGCTGAAACTCCAGTACTTTGGCCACCTCATGCGAAGAGTTGACTCATTGGAAAAGACTCTGATGCTGGGAGGAATTGTGGGCAGGAGGGGAAGGGGACGACAGAGGATGAGATGGCTGGATGGCATCGCCAACTCGATGGACGTGAGTTTGAGTAACTCTGGAAGTTGGTGATGGACAGGGAGGCCTGGCGTGCTGCGATTCACGGGGTCGCAAAGAGTCGGACACCACTGAGCAACTGAACTGAACTGAAAAATCTGTATCTGGAAAAAAATGTTATCTCAAGTAAATGACTAATCATACAACCAAAGCTAATATTGACCAAGAAAGAGTAAAATTCAGATCATGATCCATATTTCCAAAAATTCCAGAAGTTTATAAAAATGATTAAAAAGCTAACTTTTCATTACCGAGAACTAAAAGTTGGGAACTACATTTTTTGATTGTTTAATTTCATCCACACTAGGTCTCACTGGCTGAGTAACTAGAGAAATTTCTTCCCTTAACTTTCCTTCCCAAATGGGGGAATGAGGGATTTATTTTATTTTGCTGGGCAGTCAATGCTATGTGCTTGGTGATTCTTGGATGTTAGACTGAGTACATTTGAAATACTGTTGTTGGCGGAATTAAATCAAACTTCAAAACCTCCAATGCTCTGCTCATCACTTCCCCCCAGAAAAGCTGTGTGGGATGTTTCAGGTGAAATATAACACATAACCTAATGCAGATTTCTTACAAATTATTTTCATAAGGTGAAATATTATTTCGTTGTGACTGTCACTCTGATTTTAACATTTTCCTTGGAAGACAGCCCTCAAACCTACCAAGCAAAATACAATTCAGTTGCTCTCTTTGGGTAGTTAAAAAATAGAAGAAGCAGAAATAAAGACAAAAAATGACCCAGGGAGAAAAACCACCGGCTACTTTCCCAGATCTCATTTGAACTCCCCGAGCTGCACACAGCAAAGATTCCCAGAAATGCTGGGTCTTCATGGCATTTGTGGGGTGTCAGATGGTTCTCTTTTCTGGAATTGGTTCCTTCAAACACATAACCTCACACGCTTTTTGCCAAAAAGCAGAGAAAACGAAAACAAGGAAGCTGTGGCTTCTCTTTCTCTACACCAGCCTCTACCTCCCACCCCACCCCAGCAGAGAAAGGCCTTGCAAGCCGAGAAGGCCATCTTGAAAATGTCCACATGCACAGGGATGCGATATTGAGGCCCCCCTACAGCCCCAGACCCTAGGCACTTAGGGCCAAGGTCCACGTGGCAGAGCATCTCTCCAAGAAACATGTCCTATTTATCAGGCCAACATCACGCTTCCCCAGCTATGGAGCCCACCATGAAGAAGACAGAAGACAAAACCATGTGTTGATCGAGGATGATCAGGCCGGCAAGCAGGGTACTTGCTGATGTCCAGGCGATGAAACAAAAGACATTAGACACAAAAGACATCAGACCAGCCCCGATTACATCACACTGGGTGTCAGCAACAAAGATGCTATTGACACAGGTGACTGGTCCTAAATATGATGCATTTTCCCCACTGGGAAAGTGGGAGAGATTAACGCCAACATAGACTCCCACATTAAGGTAGAGCTTCACAGGCTGGAAATTTCCCATTGCTGATCGAAGTGAGTGACCAGAAATTTCAGGAGAAAACTGGCTCTGGGCTCTCTTACATAGATCCACTGCTATTTAGTTAACTGTACACAGACTCTAGCTTTCAAAGCCAATGTCGTTTGTCCAGAGCTGATTGAATGATAAGCTAGCCGAAAAGGCAGTGGAAAAAGCAGTCAATGTGATCTGGGGGCCAAAGTGGGGAAGGCAAGAGTTCCTGAAACTTTCTGGTCGAGTATGGTTAGTGACAAAGTGACCCAGAGTCACAGATCTGCCTTTCCATGTGTCTGCTCCTCCAGACATCCATCACTTCTTAGCAGCGTGCTTTTCTCTTTTAGGGCTAATATTTCAAAGCTACCTGATTAAGTTTCAGGGCCCTAGAGGTGTGCTTTAGATGCGTGATCTCATTTAGTTGTCACAGTCACCTTGTGAAGTAGGTATTATAATTAATCTTATTTTAAAGATGAGGAAACTGAAGCTAAGAGGAAATAAGGCTCTCACTTAAAGTGGCCAAGGTAAAAGGGATAGATCAGGTACCCCAACCCAGATCTGTTGTTTGTTTGTTTTTTTTTCCCTAAAGCCCATGCTTTCAACCTTAATACTGTACTGCCTCCTACTCACTGCTCCTTAATTCTGAATTGAAATGTGATCCAAAGCCAGTGAAAATAGAACAAAACAGCTGTGAGCGTGCATGTGGAGTTTAGGGTTGTTAGTGGGCTGAGGGGGGTGAGGGAAGAGGCAGGCAGTCTATGCAAGATGATGCCAGGGTGATTTTCCATGTCGACCCAGGAGGAATGACTGTCACGGTTAGTGTAGCAGCAGCCATCGGAGAGCTGGGCCACTGCAGCGTGAGCTGTGAAAATCAGGGTCGGGACCTCAGATGCCAAGGGCCTGAGAAGTGGCCCTTTTCTTCTCACTGGGAGTACCATGTCTCCTTGGGCTGCTTTCTTCTCCAGTTTGAGCTTGGCAGTTCGGGCTTGTCCCGCAGCTCTGTTTGACAGCATCTAATTTCTCAGTGATCATCTACATGGCACACAAGGGGCCCAGGTTAGACCCATCTCTGCCACTTAACCAGCTGTGTGTTCTGGGGTTGGTGTCTGAATCTCTCTGAATTCGTCTCAATATCTGTAAATGGCAACAATAATACCTACCTGTGGGTCTGATTGTAAAGTCAAGTAATAAAATGAAGTGTTTAGAGTACAGTGCCTGGCACGTAATTTGTTCTGAAACAGGTAGCCATTCTTACTGTGTAGATTAAAAACAAGATTTACGGTTTGTAATATTTTTTTCCTCTCCATCACAGAATTCCCTACTCAAGAATGGGTTGTGTGCCTTCTGACAAAAGAGGCACATCTATGTATCAGTTTTTCCAGGCCTGCAGTAATTCAGTGCCACAGACTGCGTGGCTTAAAAAAACAGAGGTTTACTTTCTCAAGAGGTTTACTTTACTCCTGCAGCCTGGAGGCCCAAGTTTAAGGTGGCGGCTGAGTTGGTTTCTGCTGAGTCCTTTTTCCGTGGCTTACAATGGTCCTCTTCTGCTCTGTCTTCACATGGTCTTTCCTCTGTACTGAGTCCGAGCCTAAATTTCCTCTTCTTATCTGCCTGCCAGTGCGGAGGATATAGGTTCCAGGTTCCATCCCTGGTCAGGGAACTAAGATCTCGCATGCCTTGGGGCAACTACTGAAGCTTGCCCTAGACCCCGCGCTACACAATTGGAGAAGCCACTGCAATGATGAGGCTGCGCGCCGCAACAGGAGAAAGACCTCACACGGCCACTAAGGCCAAGCGTGGCCAAAACGAAGAAATGCAACTTAAAAAAAATCTCCTCCTCTCTTACACTTCTCAGTGGATTAGGGCCCATCCTTATGACCTCATTTTAACTTAATGACCTTTTTGAAGACCCCCATCCTCAAATACAGTCACGTTCTGAGCTACTAGGGCCTAGGACTTCAACAAATTAATTGGGATGAGGGGCACAGTCGAGTCCATGAAAATTTACAAAGTGTTTTTTGCCAAAAATCAAACCTCAAGTCAAGGAAATACAGGACACAGAGAAACATGTTTAATAGGGAAGTTGTTAGCAAAGCCTAGGAAGGGAGAAACTCCACACAACAGTCTGGTTTCTTTTTAAAATTATCTTTTATTCAAGTATAGTTAACTCACAGTATTTTAGGTATACAGAAAATTGATTCAGTTATAATACATACCTGCACACACACACACACACATAGGACACACACACGTGTGTGTGTGTGCATGTTGTTGCTGTGCAGGCTTTCAGTCATGTCCAACTCTTTTGCGACCCCATAGACTGAAGCCTGCCAGGCTTCTCTGCCCATGGGATTTCCCAAGCAAGAATATGGGAGTGGGTTGCCATTTCCTTCTCCAGGAGATCTTCCCAACCCAGGGAATGAACCCAAGTTTCCTGCACTGGCAGGCGAATTCTTTACCACTGAGCCACCAGGGAAGCCCATGTATGTGTGTGTGTGTGTGTGTATCTACACATATATATTAATACATACATATATTCATATATGGAGAAGGCAATGGCACCCCACTCCAGTACTCTTGCCTGGAATATCCCATGGATGGAGGAGCCTGGTAGGCTGCAGTCCCTGGGGTTGCAAAGAGTCAGATATGACTGAGTGACTTCACTTTGACTTTTCACTTTCATGCATTGGAGAAGGAAATGGCAACCCACTCCAGTGTTCTTGCCTGGAGAATCCCAGGGACGGGGGAGCCTGGTGGGCTGCCGTCTATGGGGTCGCACAGAGTCGGACACGACTGAAGCCACTTAGCAGCAGCAGCAGCAGGTAATTGTTGAAGCTGGATGGTAGGTTTGTCATAATAGTCTTGCTACCTTGTATATGCTTGAAACATCTTATTATTAAAGATTAAAATATATGGAAAACATTTTTCTGTGTCATTAAATATTTTTTTATGACATGAAGTTCTCAGTGAAGCATTCCACTGTATGGATGTATTATAATTTATTGACACAATTTCCATTGTCAGACTGTTAAATATATTCCCTTTTTTCCTATTGATGATATGTTAATCATTATACACAACTCTGTTTTATTTTTTAAATTATTAAAATATGATAAAACATTTACAGGTGACTTAGAAAATACAAAACAAGGTTACATACAGTTCTACTATATAATTTTTTAGTTGATAAATTGAGATTTTTAGTTGGAGTTTCAATACTAAACTCTCAAAAATATACAGAGAAGTAGAAGGATATAGTAGACCTGAAAAGCTCTGTGAACCAATTTATCATAATTAAATTTTACACAATTTTCACACAACAGTAGAATACAAATTCTATTCAAGTTCCCATAGACTGTAAGCTAGGAGACATTGGAAGATAGCCCCAGGGACATAAAACAAGGTGCAAAAATGTCATGGTCTAAACGTATTGAAATCATACAGAGTCTGTTCTCTTACCACTGTGGAACTGTGCTAGAAATCAATATCAAAAGATATTTGAAAATAACCCACATATTTTCAAGTGCAGTGTGTCATTTACCGAGAGAGATCTTCAACTTAGCCATCCAAAGTTTCAGTAAAACTCGACTGAAAAAAACACCGAGGGTGATTGCAGTACACAAGTCTGTTTCTTTAGAATAGACTCCTCAAATTGAAACTACCAGGCCCAAAGTGAGGCTTGTGTTTGAGGCACTGGTATCATGCTGCCAGAAGGTCCTCCACCAGTAGTGACCGTTTTGTTTCTTTTTTGGTGGCACAGTCCTGGGCCTCCTTTGTCATTCCCCTAGGTAGGTATGGAAGACGTACCCACCAGGCTCCAGAATTGGTCCTCCTGTAAGGCTGTCCCAAGGCATCTCCTGAAGGTCCCCTGAAAATGTCCCCCATTTGCTTGATTTTTTTCTCGTCCTAAAATGTGTTATAAATGTGACTGATGGTGCTCTGGCTTTGATCTAAAACCTTCATCATGAGAATGGCAAATCAAACAACTGTCAAATCTCTCTTTTTGATGTGACAAGAGGGTGCGGGAAAAATACAGAAAGGACCGTGCTTACTAAAGAGATAGGGGGACTAGACAAGAAACTGTTCATCAAAATCAGGAAGCACAAAACCTGGTGTCAGCCTAAAGAACAATAGAGATTACAAACCCCAGCTGAGGGGGGAAAAAAAAGCGAGAAGCGAAATATCGAAATAATCTATTCTCCAAATCAGACAATGACTCAGCCCCATGACCCTGTTGGTTCACTCTGTTGGCCGAAGTGCCTTAAAGAGACAGATCTGAAACCTCCTTCATACACCTATACTTCTTTTATATATATTTTTTTTCTCCTTTATATTTATATGCTTTCCTTGGTGTTTCTTGATAGTGCAAAAACCCAGAAGAAAACCTAGTTCATAAGAGTATGGGTAGCTGGAACCAACCATGGACCTGGGTGTCTTTCAGACCTAAACATGAGTCAATCTATGCTCCATTAATTAGCTGTGTGACCTTGGCCAAGCCATTTGACAACTTCAGGCTTCAGTTTACTTCTTTGCAAATATGAATAATAAAGCCTACTTCTTGTTGAGTGGTGGTGAGAATTCAGTATGTATAAACTGCTCAGCACTGTGCTGGGTACATAGCAGACATCCTAAAAATGCTGACACTATGGTGAACTATTTTAAATTAAGTTTGTCTCCTATGTTTCCATGAGCATTTTTCCAAACCGTCATTAAAGCCCGATGTGCGTTGTTTTATAATTACTTGTTTTGGTGACATTGTCTCACTCATCTGTCCTCGGGGGCACATGCCTAGCAAGATTTTCTGCTGACTGAATAAATCTCAGATTCCAACATCCACGATAGTAAATATCTAGTTATTGCCAAGTGACCTAGATATTACAAGTGAGTTCAAAGAGTTCATTCATGTCCAGCTATTCAGCATCTAATTAATCAAGAAATGTTTGTTTGTTTTCTTTTAATTTGGGAAGCAATATCCAAAAATGGTGGGAAGCAGGGGGTCTGGGATCAGACAGACTGGAGTTTCAGTCTGGGTTTTGCCTTTTACCAGCTGTGTGATTTGGGGCAAAGTTTATAACTTTTGTAACTTTGTTTCCACATCTAACAAATAGGTCTAATAATAGTGCCTGCCTCATTTGGTTAATGTAAAGATTAAATGGGATAAATGCGTCAAAGCATTTAGCATATATTATCCTGGCATATCATCAGTGCTCAATGAATGTAACACAGTGCTATTTTGAAAATGTGCTTACTGAAATATTACTAAGGGGGAGGAACTGAGCTAGATGTTCTGAGAGTTGTATGTGACATGATTTTTGTCCTCAAGAGGATGGCAGGTTTCTTTGGAAGATGAAACAAACATGAGTAACTAAATAATAAATCTAGTCGGTCTGTGGTTAAGTGCTTAAGGAGTAGCAGAGACAGAAGTTCTCAAGTCTGGGGCGCTGATCAGTGAAAGCATCAAACCTTCGTCCCTTGCATTGCAGGGTGAATTCTTAACCACTGGACCACCAGGGGAGTCCCTGTTTTTAATTTTTTGATTGCCAGTTGATTTACAATGTTATATTAGTTTCTGCTGTACAGCAAAGTGATTCAGTTATATCATTTTTTATATTTGTGTGCCCTTCAGTAGTGTCCAATTCTTTGTGACTCTGTGGACTGTAGCCTGCCAGGCTCCTCTGTCCATGGGATTCTCCAGGCAAGAATACTGGAGTGGGTTACCATGCCCTCCTCCAGGGGATTTTCCCGACCCAGAAATCAAACCTGCATCTCTTATATCTCCTGCATTGGCAGGTAGGTTCTGTACCATTAGTGCCATCCGGGAAGCCCTCATATTACATACATATATATTTTTTAAAATATTCTTTTCCATTATGGCTTGTTACAGGATATTGAATACAGTAGAATCCTGTTGTTTGTCCATTCTCTACGTATTAGGTTGCACCTGCTAATTTCAAACTCCCAATTCATCCCTTCCCCACCCTCCCTTCCCCTTGGCAACCACAAGTTTGTTCTCTCTGTCTATGAGTCTATTTTGATTTTGTAGATGGATTCACTTGTGTCATATTTTAGATTCCACATATTGCAGATATCAAATGGTATTTGTCTTTCTTTTTCTGATTTACTTCACTTAATATGATAATCTATAAGCCTATCTATGTTGTTGCAAATAGCGCTGTCTTGTTCTTTTTAATTGGTGCATAGTATTCCACCGTGGGCTTCCCTGGTAGCTCAGATGGTAAAGAATCTGCCTGCGATGCAGGAGACCCAGGTTCAGTCCCTGAGTCAAGCAGATCCCCTGGAGAAGGGAATGGCAATCTACTCCAGTATTCTTGCCTGGAGAATTCCATGGACAGACCATTGGGTCAAAAGAGTCAGACATGGCTGAGTGACTAACACTTTCACTCTTTACATTCTATTGTACATATCCTGGGCAAATATCTGGAAAAACTATAATTCAAAAAGATACATGCACCCTTATGTTCAGACAGGTATTTTTTTTATGGCAGCTTCCACATTCTTGACTATTCCACAATAATTGAATTTTGGTTAGAGAAGCTTTCAAGAAGATAGCAGGATTTGAGCTCCATGTTATTAAAAGAAGAACAGGGTTGGCAGAGAAAGACATCTTTTCTATGTCACATTGTTCTTATCTATTTACAGGTTTTTTTTTTTTTTTTGCAAGAAATAATCATTGCAATGTCCTTTAAAATTGCAATCAATTGAAGAGCTAATATTCTGGTTTCTTTTTCTGGCTGACTTTGCCTCAGTGAAATTAAAATATGTAATATAATAATAATGTCCTGAAAAAGAAGAGAAGTGAGATGAATGTGGCCTTGCTTGAACCTTACCATACGCATCCCATGAGGATCCCAGGATAACTAACAAACAGCGAGTATTTTCTGATCTTTCGCTTCATGAATATTCATGACACATTTTGCCAGAAGTCATGTAGGAAACTGCCACTGTCTTGGATGGCGCTTGGAACTAAATAGCTACCCATCTTCTGAGCTGGCTCAATAAAACGTACCACTGTAGTATCCAGGTGCTTTCATAATATTTCCAAGGATATTTTGCCAAGGCCTCCTGGGTGGTGCTAGTGGTAAAGAACCTGCCTGCCAAAGCAGAAGACATGAGATGAAGGTTCGATCCCTGGGTTGACAAGATCCCAGGAGTAGGAAATGGCAAGTCACTCCAGTATTCTAGCCTGGAGAATTCCATGCAAAGAGGAGCCTGCTGGGCTAGTCAATGGGGTCACACAGAGTTGGACATGACTGAAGCGACTTAGCACTCACTCACTCTTATACTGGGAGTGGCATAAGCAAATGTTTTGTTTGAGTTTTCCAGGAGCATATTTCTACAAGGAAATATGCAGCTTGGCTCATTCAGCTGGCACTCTGGTAAGCAGGGTAACCAGAAAATCAACCAGCCTAAGTAACCAGCAGGCATTTATTGGATGCCTGTTAAGCATGCATCAGACATACAAAGGCATGGTGAATTTCACAGGTTTCTGAGATTATAGCCTAGCCTCCCAAGGTGATTTAGTCTAGCAAGGAAAGCTAATCAGATCTAACCATCCCTCTATTTATTTTTTCTATGCAGCTACACACAAATAATAAACAATTGAAGAACAAGAGAGGACAATACATGATTAATATCCTAAATCTTTAATCTTGATAACCACCCTAACCAATATTTTTAACAAGACAAACTTCTAAGACCCTTAAAACTACTTTGAAAATACTTTCTTCAGCAATTTACACACACACACACACAAACACACACACAAATATACTCCCAGGAGTATATTTGAACTCTTGTTCAAATCTTAAACATCTTAAACAACATCTTAAAAATGCAATGTGCTTATGTGAATCTGTACATATAATAAAATTGCACAGAAGTATCTACAAACACATAGAGGATGGTGAAATGCAAATTAAAACATGACTATTAGTGGAGACTGGGTGAAGGGTGGCCTTTCAGATATCCCTGAAAATTTGGCAGGGGGTGGGGCGTAATTTCTTATGAATCTACAATTTTCCCCAAAAAGTTAAAAAGAAAAAAAAATCATACAAGAAAAAACTGGAGTTAATCTCTATGTACTGGTAAGGAAAAATCTCCAAGATGTTTGATAGGTTAAAAAAAAACAAATTATAGAAAAATATGTAAAATTTTCACATAAAAACATTTATGTGAAAACATACAAAACAACTATACAGTCATATTTTTGCAAACACATTAGAAAAAGATCTCAAATGAAACCCATCAGACTGGCGGGGGCAGATGGTGTCAGAAGTAGAGGGTGGGGATTGGCTAAATAGCATAACTTTCACCTTACATGATTAACTTACCTAAATCTTGTATGTGAGTCAAAAGTCTTTGGACATAAGACATTGATCTTTGTCCCTAGCACTTTGGAACTCTACAGCAGTTAAAGTTTTTGTTCCCTCCATATCGAGTTAAAAACTTTGATTTGTGATTTGGAACTTGTTGAAGAACATGAAATTGTTGATCTGAATATTCCTAGGCACTTGGAGGGTTTGGAGTTTATTCCCCCTATAAATTCTTATAGGAAAAAAACATCTACTGTTCCATTCTATTTGGCTCCACTTGAAAGAGACCATCTGGTTGCTTCTCTGTGCCAACCCTCCCGAGAATGGTCACTTCTAATTGCGTGTCTCTGTTGATATCTCTTTCTGATTTTCTTCTAGGTTTCCTTCTTCAGAGTACACACGTGTTTGGTTGTGGTTGTTGTTGTTGTCCTATATGGCCCTTTGTTGGCAAAGTAATGTCTCTGCTTTTTAATATGCTATCCAGGGTTGTCATAGCTGACCTTCCAAGGAGCAAGGGATATGTTTGGCAAGAGACACAAGAGATGTGGGCTCAATCCCTGGGTCAGGAAGATCCCCTGAAGAAGGGCATGGTGTCCCCACTCCAGTATTCTTGCCTGGAGAATCCCATGGACAGAGGAGCCTCGTGGGCTATAGTCCACGGGGTCACAAAGAGTCGGACATGACTGAAGCGATTTAACACATACTAATTTAGGATTATTAAATAATCCATGTAAGCTTCCAGATGTTTTGGGTGAGATCACAAATGGGTTAGGACTTTTTATCATCTGAAAAATTTAAAGTACATTTAAATGAACAGTTTCCAAATAGAACCTTACATGTGGTTCTCTTCTCACCTTTCTGACATGCAGTGCTTGCGTGTGTATTTTATGTGTGAAATTAACCACAGATACATGTACTAGGTATCTCATAGTCTGATGTCAAGTGAAATGAAAGTCACTCAGTCGTGTCTGACTCTTTGCAACCCCACAGACTACACAGTCCATGGAATTCTCAGACCAGAATACTGGAATGGGTAGCCTTTCCCTTCTCCAGGGGATCTTCCCAACTCAGGGATCGAACCCAGGTCTCCTGCATTGCAGGCAATTCTTTACCAGCTGAGGCCATAGTCCAATGTAGCCAGACTGAAAATAAACAAAACGAGAATCCTGGAGAAGGTTCTTCGATTTGGGAAATTCTGGCCTTTTCAGACTTATTTCTCATGGGTTTTTCATTGGCAGTGGTTAGAATTGTGATGCTCTTAATAGTTGCCTGAACTGGATTTCTTACTTTTTCTTTTTTCCATGTTCTACTTTCACAGTATTTATCAAGCCACAGTCTGCTTATATTGGGAGGAGAGTTCAATTTTTATATTCTGATGACAAAACCACTTCAGGCATTCCTGGGACTACTGACATTGGATGTGAGCTTCATCCCATTACATAAAAAGAATCTTTTCTTTTTAAAAAATGTATATGAATAAGGCACAAACTCAAAAGTAAAACAAGAGTTTAAGTCTGTGCACAGACTCCCCAAATCAAGATGGAGTAATAGCTACTTCTGTAATTTCTGCCAATTAATCCACCCCCACACCACAAACCAAAGATTCCAAAATAAGTTAAAGAGCAGTGTTGGTGACTCAGACAGCATGACTTCACCCACATGGCCCCGCTGCAGTGGTTTCTCAAGTGGCCACCACTATTTCCCTTTGTACTAACACTGACATTTACCTGGGGAGATTGATGGGGGAATAGATGACATTACTTTCCCAGCAGCCCCTCTGGTCAGAGTCCTTGGCCTCAGAAGCGAAGGAAGCAAACCATGCCTCAGGGGATTGGGACCCATGACCTCATGC
The DNA here is from genome assembly GCF_003369695.1 of Bos indicus x Bos taurus. Classification (NCBI taxonomy): domain Eukaryota; kingdom Metazoa; phylum Chordata; class Mammalia; order Artiodactyla; family Bovidae; genus Bos; species Bos indicus x Bos taurus. The sequence goes on along the minus strand of NC_040087.1, from coordinate 14,778,006 downwards.
TTTTCCTAGTTGAAGAGTTTCACTGGCTCCCCACAGGTACAGAGCAGTTCCTACAAAAAAGCAGGACAGTTATGGCTTTTCCTGATCATCTGCCCTGGTCTGCCTTTCCAGCCTCCCCTTCATTATTCTGTACCATAAGCTGAACAAACTGAATTATTCTAGTTACTCCCCAGATGTCACATCTTTTTTTTTGGTAGGGGGGGTCTTCCTTCTCTGGCTCATGTTTTCGTCTCTGCCTAGACTGTCTTTCTCTTTCCCAGCTCCAGAAAAGCCAAGTCTTATTCATCTCTTACGGCCTATGAACCCTCTCTTATTTTTCCAAAGATATGCCCCTCTTCAAAGTATTCACCCCTCTCTGCTTTATAATCAGATTGTTTACATTTGTTATAAGCCCCAGCTGGCTTAGTGGTAAAGAATCCATCCACCTGCTAATGCAGGAGACACAGGAGATGTGGGTTCGATTCCTGGGTCAGGAAGATCCCCTGAGACGGAAATGGCAACCCATTCCAGTATTCCTGTCTGGAAAATTCCATGGACAGAGGAGCCCAGAGGGTTGCAAAGAGTTGGACGCGGCTGAGCACACACACACTCATACCTTAAAGGAGAGATCTAGTGCTTATTTGTCTTCGTGTGCAGGACTCTGTTCAGCATTATTTTTACAGGGATTCTGTGACTACTTCTTGACTTGAATCTCAAACTTAATGTGTCTGAGCTCAGCACCTCTCTTCTCTGCATTCACCCAATCTTCTCCTCCTGAATTTCCTGCCCTGGTGATGGATACCCCATCCATTTCACTGCTTGTGCCAGAGTATTTATTTATTTTCTAACTGGAGTATAATGCTTTATAATGTTGTGTTAGTTTCTGCTGTACAAAACAGTGAATCAGCTATATGTATACACATATCCCCTCCCTCTTGGCCCTCCCTCCCACTGCCGCCATCCCTTCCCTCTCGCCAGATGGTATAGGGTTGTTCTTTCTACTTTGTGCCTCAGACCTACAACCCCCATCTAATCAATGACTGGGTCCTGTTTACTCTGCCTTTGGAATAACTCTTAAATCAATACCCTTGTTCCTTCTGGTCAAAGTGCTGTGACTTTCGTTTTGGCCACCATCAGCCCTTGCCAGGATGACCACAGCATATTCTCACCCATCAATCATCTCTCTCCTTTCCCTCCCCTTCGCCTCCACCAAAATCCACTTTCCACATTGAAACCAGTGTGATCTCTTTAAAATACAGACCTGATTATGTCACTGTCTTGTTCCTGAGTCTCAGAATCTAGTTCAAACACTTAACCATGATAGAGAATGTCTTTTATAATCTGACCTTTTCTTTCTCTTACCGTTCATATATCTCACTTCAGTTGTGTCCGACTCTTTGCAACCCCATGGACTGTAGCCTTCCAGAAGCCTCTGTCCATGGACTTCTCCAGGCAAGAATACTTGAATGGGTAGCCATTCCCTTCTCCAGGGGATCTTCCTGACCCAGGGATTGAACCCACGTCTCCCACATTGCAGGCAGATTCTTTACAGTCTGAGTCACCAGGGAAGGCTCTTTAGGAGTTCCACACATGTTTGATTCAAATGTGTGTTTTAAATCTATTTTCCTTATTTAAAAATTAAAAGTATTCATAAAAAATGTATTCTATACCACAGTTCTATGTATTAAGAACCATCAATTTGGATGATCAAGTTAATTCTGAGGTAGGAATTTCTACCTTTTTGGTGAATATACTTGAAGCTCTTGTGAGTGTGTCATTATTTTGAAAAGTTGGTAGTTTGCACACTTTTTTTAAAAAATTAGGCACTGCTGATCTGCTTAAGTACAAATTGTTCGTCATTACTACAAATCTCGATTAAATCAGAAACAAAGCTAAGGCTCATAGCTTTGGCACATGTATCAAAGCATCCTATTTTACTAGAGATATTTTAGACTTACTTTATGATTGGGGTGTTTGTCGCTGACTTTTATATCATGAGGGGACGTGCAAGCCCTTGATAAATATTGCTGTGGTTACGTTTTTTTTAACTGTGATTGTCAGCCATTAGATACCTTCTCAGAAGAAGTTATGGGACATTTTAAATTAAATTAAATTTATTTATTAAAAAATTGTTTGGGGCCACATCAAGCTAGTATGTGTGATCTTAGTTCTCCAGCCGGGGATCAAATCCATGCCCCTTGCATTGAAAGCACAGAGTCTTAACCACTGGAACACAAGGGAATGCCTGTTGTGATTGCATTTTGTAACTAAAATCTCTTTAACCACTTGCCTAAGTTTTTGGATTCATTCATTTGAAGCATATACCCTGAAAGGAGAGCTGTTAAAAACCCATACTTTCCATTTGAATCTACCTCTCTGGGTGAATTTGAATTTTCCAGTTACTTTAAAATACATATAAAATTTTAAGGCCAAAGGCAATTGAAATAAATAATTTGGGTGCAGAAATCAAAATAAAGCTAAGCATAACACTTAATTTCAAGTATTTATCTTCATCATAATACTTAACAACAATTATCTTCTTGTTTTTATTGATTGATAAGTGTTAAAAATATAAATGTTCAAAATAAATGTATATTAGTAACATATCATATTTATCTGTTTTAGAGAATTGAGCTCCGAGACAAATTTCTTTTAAAAAGACTTGTTACAGTGCTTAAGAAAAGAAACAAGTGAGAACCTTTGAGGTCTTAGCTCAGCCTCTGTCTCTCCCTTAGTCCTAGGAAGGCATTCATAATGTGTCCACTTGATGTGGAAGAGAAAACGACCACTCAGTGCCCATGACCACATTTTCTGTCCCAGCCCAGGATCAACTTTTTAAAAAAAGCTTAATTATTTATTTGGCTGCATCAGGTCTTAGCGGTGGCATGAGGAGTCTTAGATCTTTATTGCAGCACTGGGGATCTTTAGTTGCAGCATTTGAACTCCTAGCTGCTTGTGGGGTGTAGTTCCCTGACCAGGGATGTGGGATGTAGTTCCCTGACCAGGGATCAAACCTGTGGGATTGGGAGCTTGGGAGTCGTAGTCACTGGATCACCAAGGAAGTCTTTAGGATCTGTAGCCACTGGATCACCAGGGAAGTTCCTAAGATCAGCTCTGATTCCAATGGAGAACTGTCCCTTTCCTGTTGGTATGTATGTTCTTGGGGGAACATACTAAGTTACCTTGACTTCCTGGTAGGATGTTCCTCTGCCTCCTCTCACCTCCTGCTTCTCACAGGGTTCTCCCTTTGAGAAACCTCTGGGCCTTGAGAGCATGGACATGCATGTTATTTCCTTTTGCTGTGCTTTCTCTGACCTCACATCTCATGATACACACACATTTGTACTGGATCCAAACACTCCAAGTAACAAAATTTACTCTGCAGAACTCATGAATTGCAACAGTGTCAGAAAATACATTGCCATGTGTGTTTTTTTTCAATAAAGAAATCACCATACCTCCATGTGGGATTATATAATTTCTAGAATTTTAGACTTTTCCTCAGTCAGTAAGAAAGCGAGTTAGAGTTTATTTTTGCTGAATCTCGCCTTCCCAAGGAGTGCTAAGTTAGTGGCACAGTTGGTGCTTGTGATTGGTGAGCTAGATGCTAGCTGGACTGCTCATGGACTGCTAAGTTCCAGCTGAACCCATAAAGACGTGGGTGATGGCAACGCTAATTCCACTGGGTTAAATTCCAGCAAAAGGACAGGTGCTCACAGCTGCCCGGAATGGCATTGAGAAATATGAGTTTGTCCTTGTTCTTTTGACCACTGGTTGGATTCCTGAGAGCTTTAATTATCCCTCTGTGAACAGAGCTGGTCGTTGCCGTGGTGTTTATCAGCTCCAGAGCTGAGGAAATTGGGCTTTATCTCTCTCAGATTAGATCGCTACAAGCCTCATTGCGTAAGGTTAGTGGAAGGAGCTGAGTAAAGCCCTTACTCCTTTTACACAAAATGCTTCTGCAAAGCCCCTACCCTTTGTGGACAAAGCCCCAGGGCTTCCCCAACTCCCACCTCCCCTCCCCCCAAACCAGCTGGGACAACTCAAGAAGGGTGGGGGGTATGTGGGGTGTGTGTGTAATTATTTACTTCTTTCCAGGACCTTTTAATTGGTAAACCTTTCCTTTAACTAAAATGCTGATCTCTTTCAAGATAAGGCACTTTGGGCCTCAGGTTTCTCCAACTCTCTTTTCCATTTCCTTCAGGTCTTATTAACTCTGTTGCCCGGCTGAGGGTGGCAGCTGCAGGATGGGGTACCTGGCTCACTAAACAAATTGGTACCTAAACTGGTACCTACCCCTGCCTGCTAAGAGATTCCACTCCACCCCCTACTCTATTCTCTTCTTAAAAAAAAATAGGAAAAAGAGAAAGATAAACAGGCTACCCTCCTCAAAGAATCCGCTTGCCGAGGCAGTGGATACAAGAGACTGGGCTTGGATCCCTGGGTCAGGAAGATCCCCTGGGGCAGGAAATGGCAACCCACTCAGAATTCTTGCCTGGAGAATCCCAGGGACAGAGGAGCCTGGCAGGCTACAGTTCACAGAGTCGAAAAGAGTCTGACGTAACTGAGGGACCAAGCACATCCATACATTAAAGGGAAAGCTTTCCTCAGGCTTGCAGTTTGCCTGGGTATTCCCTTGGGGTGGAGAGTTGCGGTCCCCAGGGGTGCTGCTTTGGGGACCTGCATTCCACAAAGTCTTCAGACGCTGTGGCTGCCCGGCTTTGAGCGCCTCTCTGCGCCTTCTGAAAGGCTCTGACTCCGCTCACCACTCACTCTCCCTCCACCTTTCAGCTCCGTCCTTTGACCTCAGTAACAAAATGACTTTTGATCACCAATGCTGGGCCCCGCTCCGGTAGTAACGAATCTGCCTGCCAGTGCAGGAGCTGCAAGAGGTGAGAGTTCGATCCTTGGGTTGGAAAGAGTCCCTGGAGGAGGAAATGACAACCCACTCAGTATTCTTGTCTGGGAAACCCTATGGACAGATGAGCCTGGTGGGCTACCGTCCATGGGTTTGTAGAGTCAGACACGACTGAGCACACACACATGTGCACACACTTCAGGCTCCACATAACTCTCCAGCCAAGACCCCAGCCCCAAACTGCTCCTGCTTCATTGAAATTCAGGGGTCGATTCAACTGTGAGGTTACCTCCCTGGACACATTTATCTTGAGGGCGAGCAGGCTACATCGGGGTGCCTGGTTATCTTTTGCCTTTTTTTCCCCCCCAAATCCATGCAAAGGTTGTGAAAGAAAAATTTAATCCTTGCTACTTTTATAGTAGCCAGTGGCAGTGTGGGCCACATGTCTGACTCCTATACATTAGGGACATTGGGGGCTTCAAAGGGAGGTGGCCTGTAGCTAGACATAGAGGAAAAAAAAGATCACAGGATCTCTGAAACTCAAGTCAGCTGCATTCATGAGCAAATCAGCACTCTCCCGGTTCTTGACCTCCTTTGGGCATTGTGAGGGCTGGTGAGCTCATGCTTGTAAAGAGTGCAAGCCTTTAATTGAAGTATAATTAATAATCATCTGATAAGTGAATAACAATAATAATGATGATGTAATCCCCTTCCCCCACAGCCCCACCCCCGCTTCCTTGGGTAGCAGCAGCATGAGATGACGTCCCCGTGGACTCAATTAGATGAACGGCCGTAGGTAGAGACGGATCAGCACAGCTATGGGCTTGCTGGCATGGCCCTGGGGTTGGCCTGCCACCGGGAACCTGTGGACACAGAACAATGCAGCAATGTTCTCTAAGTGCTGGGCTGTTCAGGTGATGAGAAAGCTCAAGCTGTTTCTTGACTCAGGCACGAGGACAACTCGCCTGCTTCTTGCCAACCTTGTGGCCTCCCAGACAGAGGAGCTGAGCCTGGAAGCCTTGACATTGACACTTACTTATTTTCCCTGCTCCTCTGCCTCCTTGTTTTTCCAGAGGGCCCTCCTCCCAGTAAGATGAGTGAGTGTATCTCCCAAGGGTGATAGCAGCGGATCAAGCCACAGCCTTTACACCACTGACCATCAGAGGGATGTGTGGACCCGTCAACGTGGTCAAGCATTGAGGACCTAATGAACTGAATGAAGAAGCAATAGGTTTCTGAAAACAGACAGAATCTTGACAGAATTCTTGGGCTTCTCACCATTTAATCTAGAAACAGGGTTCTCCAAGCAGATATCAAGCTAAAAAGAAGTGCCCAGAATGGAAGAAGGGGAAAAAAAAAATTATGAAGGAGGCAGTTTATCATCCATTTTCGCCCTAAAGGCTTCTCAGGCCAAGAGGCTGAGATAGGCAGAATGGAATCCCCAGCTGGAAAAGATAATAACAGCTTTCATTTGCAAACAGTCTAGTTTACAAAGCACTTTCATATAGCATGACCTCATTCGAGCCTCCCTGTAAGGTTGGCTGAGTTTCTTATCCCCAGTTTACAGATGCGGAAACTGAGGTCCAAAGATGTTAAGTGACTCACTCACATAGAAAGAAAGTAGCAGAGTCAGTGTCAAAGCCTTGTTTCTAGTAAGATGCTAAGACTTGTTCCATGAGTCCCCAATCTTCTCTGCTGCTGCTGCTAAGTTGCTTCAGTCGTGTCCGACTCTGTGCGACCCCATAGACAGCAGCCCATCAGGCTCTGCTGTCCCTGGGATTCTCCAGGCAAGAACACTGGAGTGGGTTGCCATTTCCTTCTCCATTGCGTGAAAGTGAAAAGTGAAAGTGAAGTCGCTCGTTCACGTCGGACTCATGGCGACCCCACGGACTGCAGCCTACCAGTCTTCTCTCCATCCATAGCATTTTCTAGGCAAGAGTACTGGAGTGGCTTGCCATTGCCTTCTCCGCCAATCTTCTCTACTGGGATGCTCAATATTCAATTTAGTCAACAAATAGGTTGAACAATCCCTGTGTGTTGAGCACTGTGCTAGGTGCTGGGGAAGCAGCAGCGAACATCATCCAGGGTTTGTTTCATAGCAGTCTCATCACTATATTAGTTTTGTGCTGCTGGCGTCTCTAGGCTGTGGGATCCTTCCCCAGAGAGCTCTAGTAAAGTTCTTTTGGCTGCAACAGTAAAAGTCATGTGCTGGCTAGCTAACACACAAAAATGGGATTTAATAGAAAGATTATGGATATTTCATGGAATCTAAGCAAACATTAGTCCATCCCAAGCTTTGGGAAGACCAAGAACCTATTGCCTCTCTAAGGCCCTTATCTCCTAATTTTTCTCTTTACATTCTCAATACTTCAGATAGAAATTTCTGTTAAAAAAATTCAGTGAAAGAATCATTGTTAAATATATTCAGAAATATTTATGAGTGAGGGATGGACTTCCCTGGCAGTCCAGTGGTTAAGATTCTGTGCTTCCATTGAAGTGAGCATGGGTTCGATCCCTGGTCAGGGAACTAAGAACCACATGCTATGTGGCCAAAAAAAAAAAAAAGCAACAACAAAAAAGCTCCAGGAAAAAAGAAGAATGGGACCAGGTAAAATAAGAAAATAAGAAGGACGTACCCTGATATTGCTCGAAGAAGCTGAGCGATAGGTACATGGGGGGGTCATTCTATTATTTTACTTTTCTCTGTTTTTGAAAATGTCTATTTAAAAAGTTAAAAAATACAAAGAGAATATTCTGTGTCATTATGCTCCTTCCTTGGACCTTTTGAAACAAATGTATTTTTTTCTGTATAGATTATTTTTAGTGATTCTCTATTTGCCTGGTCTCCTCCATTGTCTGGTGTTTCTTGAAGGGCAGAATTGTTTCATCAGTTTTACAAGTGCGGTGTCCGCTTTGAGGGCTTCCTATGGCTTAGGCAGTGTCTCCTGCTTCTGGGTGAGCTAATAGCCCTGGCTGGCGTGTGTGCTCAGTCTCTCAGTCGTGTCCGATTCTTGGTGACCCCATGATACCACTGAGCCACCTGTGAAGCCCAACAATCCTGGCAGTTTGTGTATCTCCTTCACGTGAGACCAGCCCTTTGCACACCTTCTGTAAAATGTCCTGGGGACCCCCATTTCTACCGTCGCCGGGCTGTCCCCCTGTGATGGGACACCACCAGTCTGAGGAATGAGCAGAGTGAGGGTTTCAGGATTCCCCTGGGCCGTTTCACTTGCAATGACATTTCTTCTCCGGCAGCCAATACCCAGTCAATGACGCTGGGGTCGGGCCGGGTTCTGAAAAACACTTAGGAGCAACCTTTCTTTTGACCCAAAGGGTAAGAAGAAAATAGAGAAACAACTCGTTTGGCTGCCGCTCAGGTGGGGAGAGCCAGGTCAGGCGGCTTGCGGCAGGTGCCCAGTTCTCTCCACTTCCAGTAGATCCATTAACGCTTGGCAGGTTGCACTCCCCTTCAGCGTGTGTAACATGCAGTTGTTGACACAGCTAACACTCCCTCAAGCTCTCGGGTCTTGATGTGTTCCCTTGCCCCTGTCGTCAGAACTCAGGGTCTGAAAGGCTTCATCTTCTGAATGTGCACCTTCGTTTATGGCAGGGACACAGCTCAGACCTCCTTCCTCAACCTTCCCACCCAAAACGAGGTGCCCTCATTTTTCCTCTCTGGATGATGTTAAGCACTTAATGTAATTGCCTTGAAGGAAAAAAATAGCTAAAGATGTACAGTCAGTCACACCATGGCCTCATATTTCAAAACCAGCCAGGCGTCTTTGTGAATGCTCCCTCCCAGGGTGTGAAATCAATCATGTCGTGGCTGGTCCCCTATGACCCGGGGGGAGACCGCCATCTCGGCTTACTCTGGAAACACGGCCAATGACTTGATCCCTTCCCTGCCTGACCCCCCACCCACCCCAGCCCTTCACCCCACAACTTCCCTGCTGGCTCCTCTCCAGCGAGCTTCCTCTTTGGATCTGGCAGCTTGCTCTGTGATTCTCAATTGCTTTGTATAAAGAAGCCATGAGCAAACGGTTAAGCGTCCACTCTCCTCCCTGGTGTCAACCTGTCCCTTGGCCTTGGCTCCTGCTTCAGATAAAGGCAGTGACGTTCCCTCCGGCTCAGTTCTTGGTGTGAGTCACTTTCTGAACCCTGGCCATTTTCTTTACCCTCCCCTTCAACTTTTCACCCTTGAGATGCTTCCCTCCTCCTTAGGATGGCCCAGGCTCCATGCAGACCCACGCTTTCCTTCCCCCAGATACACTCTCCTTCACTTCCGGGAAACCCCATCGCAGATGTGGAAAAGGGGGAAACTTTTGACAATCTGTTCTTGCAACTCTATTCTATGAGAGAGTGGGCCCAGAAGTAAGGCAAAAATAGCTTTGAGGAACTCTGCTCAGTGTTATGTGGCAGCCTGGATGGGAAGGGAGTTTGGGGGAGAATGGATATATGTGTATGTATGGCTGAGTCCCTTTGCTGTTCACCTGAAATTATCACAGTACTGTTTGTGAACTGGTTATATCCCAATACAAAAGAAAAAGTTTAAGTAAATAAAATTTAAAAATCAGCTTGGAAAAATGGAACCTGTATCTAATTAAGATGCTAACGACATTCTATCTTGAAGTAAGGGTTGGCAACTAAAGGCTGTAGTTTATTTCTAATTGCTGTTTATCTACTGATGGAGAATGATCAAGGCTTATATTTAGAAAATGTAGGGTCGGAGAAGGAAGGCAAAGGGAGTGGATAATCTATAAACCAGACAGACAGTCCCTAGCTGTACTAAGTTTTGCAAATTTTCTGGCCCGGCTAAATACTTTCACTGCTGCTCCGGGTGAGTCAGACCATGTTCTGAAAATCGTGCCTTGCCTCTGTCCTCTTTGGCGTTGGTTCTCCTCTTCTTATCTTCTGGGATGTGTGTGTTGTGATACCCTGGGAGTTAACGATATGGTTATTACCGTTCCCTAGCAACCCTGCTTTGTAGAGAAAAATCAGAACACACAAGTTTGTCCCTTCATCTGACCAATTCAGGCCAGCTTTCATTTGCCCCAGTTCTTTGCTATGTGTGCACAGATCTCTGTGTGTCTTATGGGTAATCACTTAAAATCTGGATGGGATGATCTTTTTCCATACGTCATGAATTAAGAATTTTGATGGTTTGTCTTGTCAGGATGCTTATGGGTGTTTCAGAAAAATGACAACAAATAATGATTATGTTAGGACTTCCCTGGCAGTCCAGCGGTTAAGACTCTACAACTCCAATGAAGGGGATGAGAGTTCAATCCCTAGTCAGGGAACTAAGATCCCACATGCCACGTGGCATGGCCAAAAAATAGAAATAAGGTTATGCCACAAAGTTCCAAATACCAGGCTAAACAGATGAGACGGCTGTTACTCCTTGGGGGACCTTTCGTTTTCCTAGAATAGTAATCTTGCTTCTTGGTTCTTTCATCTGTGCAGGTATTATCTGTTTCTTCATAGACTGTCTTATAGATGAGCTTTGTTCTTTGTCTACAGTTAAAATGATGGGAAGTTGAAACTACGTTGAAAGAAAGTGCAAGAAGAGGTACATAATCCAGATGCCCAAAATGCAGGCACCCTACCAATTATTTGCCTAATTATGGGCACAGTGGAGTACAGACCTTTCTCTCTTTTTATTTTTTAATATTTATGTATTTATTTGGCTGTTCTGGACTTAGTTGCAACACACAAGATCTTCAGTCTTTGTTGCGGCATGCGGGACCTTTAGTCGAGGCAGGCTAGCTCTTAATGGGTGCACGTGGGATCTAGTTCCCTGACCAGGGTTGGAACCCAGGCCCCCTGTATTGGGAGCATGAAGGCTTAGCCACTGGATCACCAGGGAAGTCTCGAGCAGGGATATTTAACCATCTCCCAGGTCAGATATAGACGGGGTGGGGATAGAAATAAATAAAGCAGACACTGTCCCTGCCCTCGAGGAGAGTACGGTCTAGTGGGGAGACAGATCAATAAGAATAAATAGCACAAGACTAATGATAGGAGACAGAAATGCTACGAAGAAAAATTGTGAAGTGCTGTGCTGGTGTACAACACATCCCCAGGCTGAAGTACATGGGAACATGGTGTTTAAGCATTGATGTCAAGGGTGTAGGGGAGATGGCAGGAAAGGAGTCGGAGGAAGAGTAAGGACAGCCTATAGGTGGCCGAAGCAAATAGTGACCATCCGTGCTGCAGTCTATGGCATTTATAATCTCCCTGGCAAGACTTTGACCTTTTTTTTTTAGTTCCCTTGGGAGTTTGTCATACGATAATTTGGTTAAATATGGGTCTAATTAATAGTGATAATGCTGACAGCACTAACAAGTATTAAATGCTTATTTATGCAACAGATACTATTAGTGTGAAAGGTCACTTCACTGAGGCTGTCCTGGGCACTCTGGAGAGCAGCCCCCAATCCTGTCTCCTCTCCTCTGTGCTCTCTCCTCTTACAATACTTACCATCATCTGACACTGTACACACCCTTGCTGACTAGTTCATTGTCTGTCTTTCTGGTTGGAATGTAATCTTCATGTGGGCAGGTACTTCTGCCTATTTAGTTCATTTCTGTTTTCCGCAGAACTTAACCCAGTGCCTGACACATGCTTGGTGCTCAAGAAAAGCAGGCAGAGGTCCCCAGGTATCTGCGGGGGTCTGGTTTCAGGATTCCTGTGAACACCAAATGCCATGGATGCTCAACTCCTTTATATGAAAGTCCATGCACATCCTCCTACATACTTTATTTCTAGATTATTGATAATACCTAACACAGTGCAAGTGCTATGTAAATAGTTTAATAACTAGTTCTCAGAATATTTAAATCTTGCTTTTTAGAACTTCCTGGTATTTTTTTAAAGTTGTTTTTTTTTTAATGTGGACCATTTCCAAGGTCTTTATTGAGTCGGTTACAATATTGCTTCTGCTTTATGTTTTGTTTTCTTGGCTGCGATCTGTGTGGGAGTTTAGCTCCCTGACCAGGTATTGAACCTGGACTACCTGCATTGGAAGGCAAAGTCTTAACCACTGGACCACCAGGGAAGTCCCCAGTGATTCTTTTTTTTTAAACATTTTTGATCTGTAGCTGGTTGAATCCTCAGGGGTGGAACCCATGGATTTGAAGAGCCAATGGTATTTGTTAAAGAAACGAATGGATAGTATTCATTTAGTCCTTACAGTGTCTCTATGAAATAGGTGCTGTTTTCTCCTACTTTGGAGATGAGCACCACGGGCACAGAGAGGTTAAATAACATACCTAAGGTCACACAGCCAGTGGAGCGGTAGGATCAGGATCCAAACCCAGGAGGTCTGAAACCAGAGGTTTGTACAACAGAAATAGCCACAAAATAAAAACAGCTGTGGAGACAGTACATCAGTTGGACTTACGGCTTTTCTTTAGTTAAATGGCATTCTGTTTAAAGACTTCGGAAAGGTAATCCAATTCAGTATGTAAGCTCTAGACGCTAGTGGACTACTGGTTTTTATAAAACATGGATCATTGAGCAAGTGGTGTAAAGGACTATCTCGGTTATAAGAAGCCTGTGCCAACCTAGGGAATTTGCAATCCAGATAAGATAAGAAAGTCCTGAGTCATAAAACACTTTCAGATCCTATAATTTAATCTGTACCCAGAGTTCCTGGAATATACCTTACCAGTGACTTCTTAGTAACTCAGTCTGGTTGCCAGTCTGGTTCCACATGAAATATGGAAGCATGATTTACTCTTGACTTGTTCACTTGAATTAAAAACTCAAAGCTTGTTTTTGCTGTGTGTTTAAAAAATCAAGAGCTTGGAGTAAAGAAAATAAAACCTCTCTACCCCATTGGTCCCAGTGTTGACAACAAATTCAGTTTTGAGGACTTGCCTCTCCCCATATCTCCTTGTTTATCTGGGTAGATATTATTTCAGCTTCTGGGATATAAAACTTGCTCCTGGAGCCATTTTGACATTTTCATCCTTCTGATCAATAATTTTTCAGGAATGTATGTCATACAATGCACTGGTTTTTTAGTTTGTTTGTTTTGCTTTGCTTTTTTGTTTTGCTATGAAGCTTGCAGGATCTTACTTCCCCGACCAGGGACTGAACCCATGCCCCCTACATTGGGAGCCCAGAGGCTTAACCACTGGACGACTGGGGAAGTCCAGTTTGCTTTTTCCTTCATAAAAATGATCTTATGTTTGTGTATTCAATGGACATGAATTTGAGCAAACTCTGAGAGACAGTGGAGAACAGAGGAGCCTGGCATGCTGCAGTCCATGGGGTCACAAAGAGTAGGACACGACTTAGTGACTGAACGGCAGCAAAATGTGTATGAGGTTGTCAAAGAAAGGAATTTGCTTTTGATCTTAGAAATTTCAGCTTTTTATTTCTGCCCACACATCTCGGGAGCAGTCAGCAGCCCTGAATCTCTCGTTGGCATTTATTTTGTTATTTCTTTGCCCACTTACCATGTAAGAATTGGTGAACAGTTCAGTCCTTTTCACACATCTGTCTTCATGCTGTCTCTCCAGGTCTATCTTTTGTGTCTCTATTCCTTTCTGTCTCAAATACAACCTATAATCTCTTGCACACATACACAAATTAAGCTTTACAAGAAGTTATGTATTTACAAAGAGTATGTTTAATTGCCAAAACTCATTGAACTAAAAATTTGTACTTTTTACAGTACATGTAAAATTTCCACCATCAATAAGAAAAAGAAGTTTCATGTTTACAAATTTGTCACTAGCTTTACGCTTATTGCTGGTTTTTGGCATCTGATGGTTCGTGGTATGCATCCCTTAGTGCTGGAGAAGTCCTTGTGTGGATTCCCACATCTCAGTACCATGGAGATGCTTAGGATCTTCTTATATCCTCCCAGAGTCTAGTATTAATAGGTAAGGCTGTGCTGTGTGCTCAATCACTCAGTTGTGTCTGACTCTTTGTGACCCCAAGGACTGCAGCACACCAGGCTCCTCTTTCCGGTGCATTTTTCCAGCAAGAATCCTGGAGTGAGTTGCTGTTTCCTCCTCCAGGGGATCTTCCTGATCCAGGGATAGAACCCAAGACTCCTGCATCTCCGGCATTGGCAAGCAGATTCTTTACCACTGAGTCACCTGGGAAGCCCTAATAGCTAAGGACTACATAGCACATGTGGGGAAGGTGGGTAACTCTAGGATGAAAGGGGGTTTAATGTGTTACAAGGTGATGAAAGAACCCTGACCCAGGCACTGAGCAGAGGGAAGCAACAACTTGAAAAGAGAATAAAACATGGTGGATGGTTTGAAATTCCTATTGACCTCTTGCTACACCCCGTTAAATGAAGGGTCTTGCATTCTAATTCCATTTATATATTCTCTTTTCAAGCATCTCCAATATTATTGCTACTATGACATGTACAGAGATCTAGGTAGATTGGGGTTATGCATCTGAGCTGCATTTCTAGCTTCATTGTTCGTGTATTGGGAAGAACACTGGCTTTGGGTTCAGGCAACATTGCCACGATTTAGAGGGGACCATAGTGACTTGTCACCTCGCCTGTTTCGGCCTCAGGCTCCTAACACAGATCATCTCTTTGTTAACTGTAAAACAATATTAACAGAAGAAAACCAAAGACTGGTATATGCAGCTGTATGTCTTTGTGTGGTGGGGTGTTTTGTAAGGGAGGTGATTGGAAGCTTTCTTTTGAAGTTGGAGCCAGTGAGCAAATCTTCTAAGATGAGCTCCAGTTGCCAATATTTTCGCCTTCTGCCCCTTAGGCCATCTACATCTGTTCTGCTTGTTCAAGCAGGGAAAGGTTACTCTGGATCCTGGAGTCTCAGTCAAGGAAGAGCATGAAACTAGTCTTCTCTTGTCCCCACCTTTGATTCAAAGGAGTACACTCCTGAAATCACTGGTCAGAGGAATTGTCTCTTGTCAGTGAAAAGAGGCTTTCCTTGATTGTTTTAAAAAAGATATTCATTCATTCAAAAAAACTCATTAAAAACACCACTATTCATTGAGCCGTCACCATATCCCAAACACTGTAGTAAGCGCTGGTGCCAGCAAGAATGGACACTGTGCTGTAATAACCTCAAGTCCACTCAAGTCCAGACCTTTGTGTTTAAACTTGTGACTATTCCCATACAATTATTTAAAGTTGATATGTTGTATTTTCATTTTTATTCAAGAACTTCTTTTTTTTTTTTTTTTTTGCAGCATGGCATTCGGGGTCTTAATTCCCCCACCAGGGATCAAACCCATGCCTCCTGTGGTGGATGCATGAAGTTCTAACCACTGGACCGTCAGGGGAGTCCCTCAAGTCCAGTCTTGAAGTCCTCTTTAATAATTTTGTTCTGCCAACACTGCTTTATTTTGTGGTTAGCTAACCACAGCTGTGGAGAAGGAAATGGCAACCCACTCCAGTGTTCTTGCCTGGAGAATCCCAGGGACGGGGGAGCCTGGTGGGCTGCCGTCTATGGGGTCGCACAGAGTCAGACACAACTGAAGCGACTTAGCAGCAGCAGCAGCCACAGCTGTGATCTCCAGTCCCCCTCAGCTGCATTCCCATTTCTCCTCCTCCTAGTGTCTGCCTCATCTGTTGATCCCCTCTCCTTTCCTTAAAAGTTTTCACCTACTTTTAGAGTTTCATCCTCACGTCGGTACAGGTGGCTGTCAATGGTTCAGAAGCGTTTTCTTCCTGGGGTACTTGCATTACAGCAGGGTTCAATATCCTCCCAACAGCACTTTTCCTGCTAAACCTGGATTTGGTCCTAGAATCCATGTGTCATTATCAGTCAAAGCTGGCAGTTATGTTGAAAACTATTCATTGTGGTTTAAGCCAAGGCTGCAATTTCAAGAATTGGATAGTGAACAATAGTTTTTTTTTTTTGAAGAGGGGGTGGTGTGGAATTTTCACGTTTTTTTTTTTTTTTTTATTGTTGTTGTTTGTTTGTTTCCGGGGCCCTGAAAAGTTAAGTGATACAGATAAGAGCCTACACCTACTATATATATACTCACAACTTATGGAAAACAGAGCCCAAGGGTGGCAGTTGTCATACAGAAATGTTCTTTACCAAAAAAGAAAACCAGAAATGATATTTCCTGTGCCTGAAAACCTTGTCTTTGTACAAAGTGAAGAGTGTGGCATTTACTAAGACACTCTTATCCCTGGGTTCCGCGTCTGTGGATACCAGAGGGCTTATTGTATGTGTCATTGTATATAAGGGACTCAAATATCTTCGGATTTTGGTATCCTGGTACCAACTCCCCCTGATACGAAGGGGAAATCTGTATATCATTATAGAGTCGCAGACACTCCAAATACCCATAGTAAAGGCAGACCTCAGAGCAGAAGCATTGTGGGTAGAGGGGGCCTGGAGGTGCTTTAAGGTACCTAAGTGAACAGTTTGCCTCAAGAAGAACGTAATTTTAATGTTGTAGAACAACCTTATGAGGAGGTCTGTTCTAGGAAGTTCTAACATCTGAAGCCCCTTGTTTGACAGGGCCTAAAGCCCAAAGAAGAAAAATGAACTCATTCATTAGTGAGGCTTCAATTTGCTGTTGTATGGTCAAGGAGACTCAATACTTTAAATAATATTCTCTAGCTTTAATACTATCTGAATAAAAAAGTAGTCATTTAATAATAAAAGTAGTCATTAAGTTTGGGTACCTGCTGGGTTACAGTAGATCATAAAAATTTAAGCGTAGTTGTAGAATTTTTAATGCAATATTAAATACTCATGACTACAATAAAATGAGAGCTTAGTTTAAGCAACTGCATTATTGGAGTTGACAAGAGAAGTATAAACACCTCCCTGACTAATAGGAGTGCTCGTGGCTCCTAGGTCCTAAGAGAAAGATAGAACCGTCTATGGTATTATTTTTGTTCTTGGCATAGATGCCAACTTGGTACAGGCTAGGCTTTCTCAAGAAGCTCTCTTCCTGATGAATTAACTACAAATCCCTGAAACTCATCTCAAGTTGTGGAAAGTATTTGAAACACTTGTCTACAGACATATGAGCATGGTGACATAGCCACCTTAATAAACCACAGAAACCAGCATGTTTTAAATATGCACAGTTATATTTTTGCCTGACATCCCATTACCAATATAAGCATATCATCTACTATTTTTGTTATTTGCATTAACAATTAATTAGATGACTTTAAAATTCCCATTTCCCTCAAGGCTACTTTTTATAAATGCTTGATTTTTTTCTGTCAATAATTTCACGAAGGAGTTTTTAGCAAATAAGTATTTTTCTACATATAAATGCACACAGAGATAAAAGTATTAACAGTTAATGGTTTGTAAGATACATCTATTATTTTAATTTTTTAAAATAAGATTTTAAACACAGGCTTATGGACAGGGAGGCCTGGCGTGCTGCAATTCATGGGGTCGCAAAGAGTCGGACACGACTGAGCGACTGAACTGAACTGAACATCATGCATACATCCATCCATGTGTTTGTCTTGATTAGCGAGGTTATCCTTGAACGACTCCTTCAAGGATATTGTCTCGCTAGATGATCGTCCCTATCACCTCATGGAGAAAGACCCCAAACCTCCTTCAACATTTGGAAAACATATTTTCCTCAGATACAATTGTAGTGGAGTAAATAAACAATGAATTTGTAGGCTGGTTTTATGCTTTAACCAGATTACCTGTTAATAAGAGAGCTTTTTGTTTAAGTTTTCAGAGCCTCAATTTTGGCATCCCTGTAAGGGAGATGTAATTCTTACTATGTAGTTCATTTAATTAAATAATATTTAATAATAAAATCTTTGCGAAAAGCACTTGGTAAAGACTTGAACATTTTATTTTAAGACCTGCTGTTGCACTCTATCATACCATGATTTTATTAGTCCCTCTATTCTAACAATGGAGAAGGCAATGGCAACCCACTCCAGTATTCTTGCCTAGAGAATCCCAGGGACGGAGGAGCCCAGTGGGCTGCCTTCTGTGGGGTCGCAGAGTCGGACGTGACTGAAGTGACTTAGCAGCAGCAGCAGCATTCTAACAAAGCCCAAACATTAATGGTCACTGGTCACCTGCAGGCTCAGCTCTGCCCAAAACTAGGCCAGAGAGACCCTGCCTAATAGAATATTAGTTAATCACTCATTGTAGTGGACATCTTTTCGTTTTGTCTTTCCCCCAACCAGATCTTCTTCTGACAATAGTATGTCGAATTCCCATAGCGAACCACTTCTTTCTACTTTTTAAATTTTATTTATTTTTAACTGGAGGATAATTGCTTTACAACAGTGTTGGTTTCTGCCGTACATCAACATGAATCAGCCACAGACATATGTCCCCTCCCTCGTAAACCTCCCTCCGACCTCCTACCCCACCCTACTCCTCTAGGTTGTCACAGAGCCCCCGTTTGAGCTCCCTGTGTCACACAGAAAATTCCCACTGGCTTTTTACTTTACATATGGTAATGTATATATTTCAAATTTGTCCCACCCTCTCCCTCCCCAACTGCGTCCACAAGGCTGTTGTCTATGCGTCTCCATTGCTGCCCTGAAAATAGGTTCATCAGGACCATCTTTCTAGATTCCACATACATGCGTTAATATCAATGTATGATATTTGTTTTTCTCTTTCTGACTTACTTCACTGTATAATAGGCTCTAGGTTCATCCACCTCATTAGAACTGACTCATATGCATTCCTTCTTATAGCTGAGTAATATTCCATTGTATATACGAACCACAATTTCTTTATCCATCTGTCTGTTGATGGACATCTGGGTTGCTTCCATGTCCTAGCTGTTGTACATAGTGCTGTGATGAACACTGGGGTATATGTGTCTTTTTCAAATTATGGTTTCCTCAGGGTATATGCCAGTAGTGAGGCTGTAGAGTCACACGGTAGTTTTATTCCTAGTTTTTTAAGGAACCTCCATACTGTTCTCAATACTGGCTGTATCAATTTGCATTCCCACCAACAGTGTGAAGGGCTCCCTTTCTCCACATCCTCTCCAGCATTTATTGTTTGTAGATTTTTTGATGATGGCCATTCTGACCAGTGTGAGGTGATACCTCATGGTAGTTTTGATTTGCATTTCTCTAATAATGAGCAATGTTGAGCATCTTTTCCTGTGTTTATTAGCTACCTGTAAGTCTTTGGAGAAAAGTCTGTTTAGGTCTTCTTCCCACTTTTGGATTGGGTTGTTTGTTTTTTCTGGTTTTGAGCTGCCTGAGCTGCTTGTATATTTTGGAGATTAATCCTTTGTCAGTTGTTTCATTTGTTATTCTTTTCTCTCATTCTGAGGGTTGTCTTTTCATCTTGTTTATAGTTTCCTTTGCTGTGCAAAATCTTTTAAGCTTAATTAGGTCCTACTTGTTTCCTTTTGTTATTTCCATTTCTCTAGGAGATGGGTCATAGAGGACCTTGCTGTGATTTATGTCAAGGAGTATACTGCCTCTTTTCTAATTCTTAATCCATGTGGTTCGCCAGAGCTTGCCTAATGTAGTTAAGTGTAGCCAAGCACAGTATCATTCCGAACATAATGGTTGGTTCAGGAAAGATTCGAAGATCAAACCAGGCAATAAAAACTGGATTCTGGAATTTACTAGGGCCTCTGTTTCCACTGAAAGAGGGGGTAAGTAAGTTAAGAAGTAAGCCTGGGAGTGTTAATAGTCATCTTATCCATCTGAGCTGTTGAAGCTAACTCTAAGCTAACTATTGAAACTAACTCAGAAGAAAGCAGGAGATGGAGAAGGTCATATCCTAGATTACATCATTTGAGTCCCTGGAGCCAGTCATTCCTGGAGTTGTACTAATGTGCCTTTCGGTTGTCTACTTTAGACTTTAGTTTCTGTCCTTTGCAACGAGAGGAGTCCCGACTAATAGACTTAACTTCTTACCATGAGAGAGGTGCTCTCTAAGGCTAGGCTGTGACTTAAGCTTGCATTGATGGAAACAGATCTAACTGCCAGTGGCAGTGTGTGTGCTGGCCTTCATCCCATCTTCCTGTGCGATTAGCCTGACAAATTGACCTTGAGCCTGGATCAACCCCTAAATCAATCCAGCCAGCAGGTGAGTCTGCCCTTTTGTCAGGTTGATTTCAGTTTTTTAAAAAAGTGTATCTAAGGAAAGATCTGCATCAAAAATTGTAGATACCAGCTTTTAATCCTAGGGCTAGGATAAGCTTCTAATAAATACTCAGAATCTTTTCTGATGTGTCAACTCCTTCTTGATCTATTCAAGATTTCTTATTGACTGCAGAAACTTAAATATTGCCCAGATTTGGCACTCCCACCAGCTTGTCTATCTTGGACTTTAGTATCTGCCAAGACAGGATTTGAGCTTGTTTTGAATAACTCCTGAGCATAACACTGAATTTGAATTCCTGACCATCATTCTCCTATACTCTGAATAGGATCTAGCCTTTCTTTCTTAGTTTCTGCTGGTTCCTACTAGGGCATTTCTTTTTTTTTTTTTTAATTTTTACTGGAATATAGTTGATTCACAATGTTGTGTTAGTTTCAGGTGTACCGCAATCTGAATCAGTTATACATATACATATAGTAACTCTTTCCTTTAGGCTCTTTTCCCATACAGGCCATCACAGAGTATTGAATAGAGTTCCCTGTGCTATCCAACAGGTTCTTATTAGTTATCTGTTTTATAGATAGTAGGGTGAATATGTCAATCCCAATCTCTCAATTTATCCCTCCCACTTAGGCAATTCGTGTTTGCCTTTCTGCCATTCTTTGGGAGTGGTAAAAACAATTTCATATATAAACTTCTGAATATCCTGAGTCTATATCAGGACCTTAGAAAGGCATTTTGTAAAACTAAGTGAGGGTCTCACTTTTCCATGTACCCAGTGCCTCTCCCCCATCCACAGCTCTGTAATCACTCTGGAGTTCTCTGATCAGACTCTATTTTGGAAACCAGCCATAGGGAATCTCTGCTTCAGATTGGTCCCATCCCATTTATGGCAGGGCTGTTGGAGAACATGTGACTCCAACAAGACAAGGCCTGCCCAGAGTCATTCAGCACGTCCTCATTCTGGTCTTGCAGAAGCTGAAACAGCAGAGAATGCCCATTGACACAGGAATGACTTGATATGCCACTCCTGGAATTGCCTCTGAACTTGTCCTAGAAGTGGATATTAGGTGCTGATTAAGAGAACTTTGATGATTGTTGGTAAAGCCAGGGCGTCTGAATTCCTTAGTGGGACCCCTCCTCTCATTCCCAAGTTGGTACAGGAGTCTCCCCGACATCTGAAGGGCTGAGTGATGGGTGCCCTGCTTGAAGGTGGGAAGCTGAAGACAGATATTACAGGTATCCCAGACTCTGTCTACTTATCCTGAGGAGCCCTGGGCAAACCACTCAGCCCAGACCACTGAGCCAGCCAAGACTTTCTTATCTCCTGATAGCCTGCCATCATCTCCTTTCCCAATCAGGACCAACTTGTAGAGCTCTTGCATGTCACAGGGCCAGTGGAAAGGACATAGATTCAAGAGAGAAGTCAAGAATGTCCAACTCAACCTGCACTAGAAGATGTTTAGTCCCAAACCAGAAGTCCTACGAAGGCCCAAACACACAGGTAAACACAAACACAAAATTTTTTCCTTAAGAGCTGACAGAATGGCTGAGCCCCCAAGAGGAGCCAAGTTCAAAAAAGACATTGGAAGCCACAGGGGTGATGCTGCTCTTCCCATCATTGTTCTGGTTTTGTCTACATTCGGGAAAAGGGAGCAGGGTGGTGAGTCCCAGCAACTGAGCTATAACCTGAAATGAGGTGACACTTTGCATGCACACAATATGCTGCCTATACCCTAAGCTAGCTCACAAAAGTCTATCGTTAATAACACATAAAATAGGAAACAAAGATGCATGCCTATAAGAAATTTATTCTGTGGAGAAGGAAATGGCAACCCACTCCAGTACTCTTGCCTGGAGAGTCCCATGGAGGGAGGAGCCTGGTGGGCTGCAGTCCATGGGGTCACGAAGAGTCAGACATGACTGAGTGACTTCACTTTCCTTGGACTTTCCTATTTGTATTTTCTGAGGGAAGTGGTTTTTTTCCCCCCTCTACCTCTGAAGTTCAAGGACCTTGGCTGTAAAGCATTCCTTCCTTCCTTAGATTTCTGTGTAGATAAAACAAGATAACATAAAAAAAAAAAAAAGAAATTTATTCTGAGTTAAAAAAACAAAATACAACCTACCAGTGAACTTGGGCACACACCTTCTGTGCAAAGCTGGAGATAACTTGTACTCTGCTTAGGTAAACAGAGGGTGGTTTTGAACATATGGTAAGTGCTTAATGACCACTTTATATTTGATAGGTTTCTTATTCTATTAAAGTTTACCCATGTTGTTTCATTTGTTTTCTTTTTATGTAACTCATTTTCAATCAACTTCAGTGGTTGACACTCAGAATCTTACTAACAGAGACGTCTTTAAAGGGGTGCTATCCATACATCAGTGTGTCTTAAGTCTTCCTGTTCTTAGAATACACTTGCTGCCATATACAGAGTACAAGGTAAAAATGTTTGGGGTTTTTGAGTGTTAACTAAAGGCTTGGCTTCTACCATTCATGTAATAGAGTGCAGATTTTCCTTAAAAATGATTTCTCCATTTCAAAAAGGCTGGAGACAAAGGTAGCGGGTATAAAGAATTTCAACAGTTTAAATTTAAGGTCCTAAGACAAGTCCTCATGGAGAATATTTTCTGATCATGGGAAGATAAAATTTTTATTTGATTATTTTTTGCAGAGTCAGCTGAAACCCAGAGTGTGGTCAGGGGGTTGAGAGGTGACAAGTTCTTCTTGTGTTTTTCCTGTGAAGTAGGTCAGGACACTGTCTCAAGACTCAAGGGCGTCATGTGACCAGCTGAGCTCGGCTCAGCTTTGATGAGTCCCACAGATAGTCGTCAGTCCCTGTTCTTGGGTTTCAGCTTCTTCTGTTTTTGAAAAGACAAAAACCAATTACTGATAGGTTTGCTGACCTCAGATGCATGGTACGTCTTAGTGTAAGTGAAAGTGTTAGTCACCGACTCTTTGCGACCCCATAGACTGCCTTTGCAACCTCATGGACTGCCAGGCTCCTCTGTCCATGGAATTCCCCAGACAAAAATCCTGGAGTGGATTACCATTCCCTTCTCCAGGGTATCTTCCTCACCCAGGGATCAAACCTGGATCTCCCGCACTGCAGGCAGATTCTTTACCATCTGAGCCACCAGGGAAGCCCAGTCTATCTTAGTGAAATGGTCTTTTCCCACCATTGCCAGTTAAAGGTGACACTGAACTTGTTGACATAAGATCAGTGAAAAAAAATCACAATAACTGTGAAACAGATATTTCCCCCAAGTTTTCTGTTTTGAATCACTAAAGTGGGATTTGATCCTGTTCAAAATGATCCCCTTTGGGACTTCCCTGGGGCACCAGGGGTTAAGACTCCATGCTTCCAAGGGGCATGGGTTCGAATTCCCCTTCAGTTCAGTTCAGTTGCTCAGTCGTGTCCGACTCCTTGCGACCCCATGAATCACAGCACGCCACGCCTCCCTGTCCATCACCAACTTCCAGAGTTCACTCAGACTCACGTCCATGGAGTCAGTGATGCCATCCAGCCATCTCATCCTCTATTGTCCCCTTTTCCTCCTGCCCCCAATCCCTCCCAGCCTCAGAGTCTTTTCCAATGAGTCAACTCTTCGCATGAGGTGGCCAAAGTACTGGAGTTTCAGCTTTAGCATCATTCCTTCCAAAGAAATCCCAGGGCTGATCTCCTTCAGAATGCACTGGTTGGATCTCCTTGCAGTCCAAGGGATTCTCAAGAGTCTTTTCCAACACCACAGTTCAAAAGCATCAATTCTTTGGCACTCAGCTCTCTTCACAGTCCAATTCTCGCGTCCATACATGACCACTGGAAAAACCATAGCCTTGACTAGACGGACCTTTGTTGGCAAAGTAATGTCTCTGCTTTTCAATATGCTGTCTAGGTTGGTCATAACTTTTCTTCCAAGGAGTAAGCGTCTTTTAATTTCATGGCTGCAGTCACCATCTGCAGTGATTTTGGAGCCCAAAAAGAT
This sequence comes from Bos indicus x Bos taurus, assembly GCF_003369695.1. Lineage (NCBI taxonomy): Eukaryota > Metazoa > Chordata > Mammalia > Artiodactyla > Bovidae > Bos > Bos indicus x Bos taurus. The sequence continues at coordinate 14,754,141 of NC_040087.1, read as the reverse complement.
AAAGTCTGACACTGTTTCCACTGTTTCCCCATCTATCTGCCATGAAGTGATGGGACCAGATGCCATGATCTTCGTTTTCTGAATGTTGAGCTTTAAGCCAACTTTTTCACTCTCCTCTTTCACTTTCATCAAGAGGCTGTTTAGTTCCTCTTCACTTTCTGCCATAAGTGTGTGTCATCTGCATATCTGAAGTTATTGATATTTCTCCCGGCAATCTTGATTCCAGCTTGTGCTTCTTCCAGTCCAGCGTTTCTCATGATGTACTCTGCATATAAGTTAAATAAGCAGGGTGACAATATTCAGCCTTGACGTACTCCTTTTCCTATTTGGAACCTGTCTGTTGTTCCATGTCCAGGTCTAACTGTTGCTTCCTGACCTGATTCCACATGGTCATGTGGCTGAGCCAAGAAAATAAAAATTAAAATAAGATAAAATGTGAAAAAGAGCTGTTTATTTTAAAAAAACAAAACAAAAGATCCCCTTTATCCTTTTTGCTAGCCCCACTCTCTCTTTCCAAGGCATCCTACATAAGACCACCCCAACCTTCACTGGGTATGCCTAGTAGAGGGTTATTATACTCTCATAGTTTGCTGTGACCCACCTTCCTGTCTCCTCCAAGGGGTCCTAAGGGGCCTGAGTAATACCTGGCTCACCTCCCCTGCTCAGGGGCCAGCAAGTGCTTTGAACTTATAGACCCTCAATACATACACTCTGAAATTTTGAAGCTGAATGGAACCAGTCCTTGCCATCATCAGTTGATAATTAAAACAAGACTCGGATTAGGATATGCTCCTTTCCAAGCTCACCCCCCACAACCCAACTCCCAGCTTCCTCTGGAAGTCTCTGGGGTCCCCACCCCGTCTCATCTTCCCCAGATTCCCCTCTCCTCCCCCCTCGGATCCTTTCCCAGGCAAGCAGCAGCAGCCACCCGGCCTTCGCTCCTTCCCTCCACCTCTTTTGCCTGCTCAGTCTCTACTGCCCTGGCCTCTGGGCCCTGCTTTTAAGAAGAGTCAAAACCATCGAAGTCAGGGTTTCTGATATTTCATGACATCTATAAATAAGAGTCATTATAATAACTGTTCTTTATGAAGGATTGGCTGAGCTGGACATGTTTAAAGCCTGTGATTTATTTACGTAGCCTCAAGCCAGAAGAGTCATTCTCTTTGCTTATTCATTTGTTTGAAAAATATCTAATGAAGAGGACGGGGAAGATGACTGCTCCAACAGAACTTATGTTCCTATGGCAAGAGAGAGACAGTAAGCAAGTGAGCGAGGGCATTTCAGGTGGTAACTTCATCCTGAAGGAATGGCAGCTGGGTCACGGTGCTGTGAGTACTGCTCTAAGTCTCAAGATCGGGGAAAACCTCCCTAAGAGGTGACATTAATGCTGAAACCTGAGTGAAGTGAAGGAGACTGATGGGGCTTCCCTAGCAGTCCAGAGCTTAGGAATCTGCCCTGCAGTGCAGGGGACACAGGTTCGATCCCTGCTCTGGGAAAGACCTCACATCCCACATGCTCTGGAGCAACACAGCCTGTGTACCACAACTACTGAGCCTGTGTGCTAGAGCCTGGGAGCCGCAGCTACTGAGCCCCTGCGCCCTAGAGCCTATGCTCCACAACTAGAGAAAGCCCGTGTGCAGCTAAAAGCAATTAAATAAAATAATTTTTAAAAAGGAGACTGATGATGTAAAGAACATTCCTGCACGGGGGCTGACATGGGCAAAGGCCCTGTGGAGGGTATGAGTTTATCACACCACTGAGTCATCCTGTGGGCCTGTTTTCTCTGCTAGAATCTGAGCAAAACCCTTGTTCTCTTACACACCGACTGCAGGAAGGACTACCTTGTCCTTGCTCGTGATGGGGCTTTCCAACCTAGCATTCTCCTGGCTCAGCTGGGACACTCTATGATGCCCATACACATGTTCTCTACCTTTCATGATATAGTCTAAACCCCGCCTCTGTCTGACTCATCTTGGTGTCCAGTAGATTCACTTTATATTTGTTATCTCCTGGCTTATTTATTTTGCCATATGAAACACGGTTATCGCATTTGCCCAGGCAGCTCCTGGCACTTCTGAGGCTCAAATGAGATCATTCATTCAATAGATTCCGGAGCATCAACCTTGTGCGAGGCACTAGGTTAGGACTTGAGCCCTGAAGATGGGCAAGAGTTGATCACTGTTCTTGAAGCTTATCTGTTATGATAACTGGACTTGCATTTTAGAGAGCTCTTTCCAATAAACTGGTGGAAAATTGCCAAAGAGCAACCAGACAGAATATGGGGAAACTGACATGTGTGTCTGTCTATATTAGACAGCTGCTGTTTCTGAAAGGCTAGTACCCCCTTTTTTTCCCCTGGAAAGAACACCTAAGTTCTCATTGATTAATCCTCTCCCACTCTTCTTCCAAGTGATTGGGTGGGATTGATTCCATCCCTAGGTTTAAGAGTGGCCATGAAAGAGGTGCTGCCCACTCATACCAAATGATCCTGAGATTTTGCCAGAAAAAAAATGAGATAAGAGTTCTCTTTCTTCTAGGGTAGTGGATAGCATAGGATGCCAGATGGCTTCCCTGATGGTTCAGAGGGTAAAGAATCTGCCTGCAATGCAGGAAACACAGAAGACACAGGAGTTGCAGGTTCAATCCCTGGGTCAGGAAGACCCCCTGGAGAAGGAAATGGCAACTCACTCTAGCATGCTTGCCTGGGAAATCCCATGGACAGAGGGGCCTGGCAGGCTACAGTCCATGGGGTCGCAAAGAGTTGGACACGACTGAACGACTAAGCATGCATGCAAGGACAGTGCAAGACTGGGCCTGCAGAAGAGACCTGGCCACCACAAGGAAGAAACCTATGTAAGAGTGGAACTCCAACATGGAGGAAATCAGCCCTAAGAAACAGAAGCAGCAGCACTGTAAGCTCTGGTATCTGATTGGACACCCTTGGCCCCCTTCGATGACCCACAAAACTCTCTTTTTGTTGAAGCCACTTTGAGTTGGGTTTTCTGTTACATGCAATCCAAATATTCCTAAATAATACAGTAGAGAAGGCGGAGGCACATCTAAATAAGTTGCCCAAGGTCCCACAGCTAGTAAGTAGCAGTGCTTATTTTATTTTTAAAAAAACACTTATTTGGCTGCATTGGGTCTTAGTTGCAGCACTCAGAAGGTTGGTTGGGTCAGGCAGGATTTTTTGTTGCAGTGCTCGGACTCTCTGTGGCATATGGGCTCTGCAGTGCCTGGGCTCAGTAGTTGTGGCACGTGGGCTTAGGTGCCTCCTGGCGTGTGGTATCTTAGTTCCCCGACCAGGGATTGAACTCATGCCCCCTGCATTGGGCGTGAGGAGTGTTAACCACTGGACAGCCAGGAAAGTTCTATTTTTCTTGATTTACACATAGACATTCACACAATAAAGTCACGTTCTTTGCATGATGGCTTAACTGAAAGCAAGGAGAGGTAGATGGCATCTACTTCCACCATTCTTTCTCTGCCCACTCAGAACGCCCTCGGATGTCTTCCATTTTTCTTATGCAAAGAATATCACACCCAAGGATTTACAAATGCTTTGGGGTTTCACTTTAGAGTTTATTAATTTCTTAGCATTCTGATTAAGGGCGATCTCTTCTCTAGTCTCTACTGGGGAGAGAGATGGTTTTACTTAGATATAGACTATGGATATGAATAAAAACATGTTTTTACACAAACAAATATATGTATATACATTGCTAGTTAAAAAATGACATTACACTCTGTACTTTTTATGGCCTACTCTTCTTCCATTATAAATATATTTAAAGCATTTTCAGTGCCAATAAGTCTGTTAGAACATGCTTTTTAATGGTTACTTATTATTCCAGCTTATGGCTATAACACAATTTTCAGATGTAGTTTCGACATTTATGTTATTTTTTTTTTAATGTATCACCAGCATAAATAATTCAGTAGAGTCTATACACTGCCGTACCCCTGACACCTATGACAGTTTCTGGCACTTGGTAAATGCTCAATAAAATATTTGTTGAGTGATTGAGTGGATGTGTCCAATCAATTTCTGTTCTGAGCACTAGCATTTGTTTGCATAATCTGTATTATGTTTTTAATGTGTTTTTAATGACTGCAGTTATTAAAAATCAAGGTCACGGTTCCAACGTGCAGAGTTTCAGTTAATGTGATGCTGCGCAAGGCAAAGACTGCTTTGTTTCCTGAGTTCAAAAGCAATGCATGTTGACTGCAGAGGATTTGGGAAGCACAGCTGAAGAAAGGAAGAAAGGTAAAATTACCTGTAATTACAACACAAGTCAGAGCTGACATTTTGATATCCATCCCGTTAGTCCTTTTTTCTGTGCAAATACATGCTTTGAATTTTTTTTTTAACAAAAAGGGGAATAATACTGAATATACTGTTTTGTTATCTGCTGTTTCTTATTAATAAATGTCTTGTGAACATTTCCTTATGTAATTAAATGTTTTTCTTTTACATGGTTTCTTTCTTTTTTTCTACATATTTTTTTAATTGGAGGATAATTGCTTTACAATGTTTTGTTGCTTTTTGCCATACAACAATGAGAATCAGTCATGACTATATATATATATATATATATATATATATATATAGCGGAGAAGGCAATGGCACCCAACTCCAGTACTCTTGCTTGGAAAATCCCATGGATGGAGGAGCCTGGTAGGCTGCAATCCATGGGGTCGCACAGAGTCGGACACGACTGAAGTGACTTAGCATAGTATATATGTATGTATATATATATATCTCCTCCTTCTTGAGCTTCCCTCCCTTTCCATCCCTCTAAATTATCACCGAGTGCCAGGCTGGACTCCCCGTGTGATACGGTAGCGCCCTGTTCCATCTGTTTTATGCAGGGTGGTGTATGTGTATCAATGCTACTTTCTCAGTCCGTCCCACCCTCTTGACTTCCCCCGCTGTGTCCACAAGTTCGTTCTCCACATCTGAGTCTCCATTCCTTCCCTGCAGATAGGAATTTACATGGTTTTCGTTGTGTTCTTAGGATTACATTTTATGGATGGACTGCAGTATTTTTAACTAAATCCCCCATTTGTTGGTGAAGTATGACATTTCTAATTTTCCTCATTATAAATACAAGTATTAAAAAATCCTATTAATTTAGATAGTTTAGCAGTTTTCAAATCTTGTCCTATAAATATATACTAATTTATAAATTTTTAAAAACCAGGAATATACTCCATACTATAGTTTTGAAAAGTAAATAGGGAAAACTTAGGTGGGACTTTTTTATGTCTTACTTGATACATTTCTGTACTGCTTGAAAATTTTTCCAACAATTTTATAATTTTATAATGAAATTATTATATTAATTTTATAATGAAAAACACTAAAAAGTGTTTTTATTTATTTATTTATTTTTCGTCTCATCTTGTGGCTTGCAGAATCTTAGTACCCCAACCAGAGACTGAAGCCATGCCCTTGGCAGTGAAAGTGAGGAGTCCTAACCCATGGATTGCCAAGGAATTCCTTAAAAAGTGTCTTAAAATTCTAAATAATTTTCATTCAATGACCAGACCTTGGTTTCGAATACCATTCTCCAACAAAAGGAACCAGGGAGCCTTGGGAAAATAGCCAATTCTAGGCCTGGGACAAGGAAAATTCTAGATGAGCCTGCAGTATCTTGTGATGCTAGAAAATAAGAAAAAGTTCAAAAAATAAAAGGATAGGGCAGAGGCTTCCCTGGTGGCTCAGCGATAAGAAATCTGCCTGCCAAGACAGGAGCCACAGGAGCTGTGGGTTCTACCCCTGGTTCCGGAAGATTCCTTGGAGGAGGAAGTGGCAACCCACTCCTGAAAAATCCCATGGATAGAGGAGCCTGGCAGGCTATAGTCCATGGGATTGCAAAGAGTCGGACAAGACTGAGCGACTGAGCCTGTATCATATGTGTGTCTATCTAGCTAGATATCTATTATTTATCTACCTTAGTGTGTATATGTATTTGTCTATATAAATAAAATATATAGAACAAAATATATGAACGTTTTTTAAAAAAGAATAGGGCGTGTCAAAGTGACACAAATGCGCATCTTAAAGAACTTGCAGTGACCAAAGCTGGAATAATGAGTGGCAACATAGATAGTAGTGGATATAACCCAAACTATAAAGTAAATATCCATTAATCTATTTTACTATAAATAAGTGGCTGAAGAAATAAACAAATGAGGAAGAGGGAGAAGAGGCAAGGCCCCCTTCCAGATGAATTCCAAATAATTCACACAGCTACACTCCAGGAGGTGGAGCTTAAACCCACCCCAACCCCTAACACACACTACACTTTCAGTGTGGAGAAAGACCTGTCCTTAGCGACTTGATTCCAAAATACATAGCACAGAAAGAGAAGAAAAGTAACTTTATGGTGGAGAAGTCTAGCAAGTACTACCTCCAGAAGGCATCCAAGGTTGACTGGCATAAACAATGATAAGTTGCGACTTTCCTGATGGCCCAGTGGCTAAGACTGTGCTCCCAGGGCAGAGGGCCGGGTTCGTTCCCTGGACAGGGAGCTGGATCCCACATGCTGCAACTATGACCCCGTGCAGCCAAATAAATAAATATGTAAAGGCAAACAAACAATAAGAACTCATGTTGATAGCATGTACCCTTGACAGATGTGATGAAAATAGTACTTCCTGTCTGTGGGCTTCCTCCCCAGACACACTCATTAGATTATAGATTCCTATAATCCAGTCTAATCACGAGAAAGCATCAGACAAACCCCACCTGAGGGACTTTTTATGAATCACCTGACCAGGCCTTCCCAAAACTATTAAGGTTGTCAAAAACAAGGAAAATCTGAAAAACAATCATGGATCAGAAGAGACCAAAGAGATGTCACATCTAAACACAATATGAAATCCTGAATTAGATCTGGATCAGAAAAAGGACATTCATGGAGAAACTGGTGGAATCTGAATAAAGCCCAGAGTTTAGTATTGAGCCAACATTGATTTCTTATGTTTGATAAATGTGGCTAAGTTTAGCAAGAATGATATTAGGGGCAAGCAGGTCAGGGGTCTACAGGAACCCTCTGGACTGTTTTTGTAACTTTTCTGTAAATATAAAGCTGTCATAAAATAAAAGTTTATTTTAAAAAATGAAAAATGTTTCCATCAATAAAAATGCCTATCAGCAAATATCTTTACATATTAAAAAATACCTTTAAGCCTTTAGATGATATTTAATCATGGTGTTATAAACACTACAAATTAGAATCATTTCTTTAGGCCTACATAGTTCAGAGCCTACATTTTTAATACTATATTTTTATCCTTTATCCTTTTCCAATAGGGTTGCCTCAGGCATGCCTGTGAGATCAAGGCTTTGTTTTTAATCCTGCCCTACAACCAGTTGAGACTTCTGTGCAACATCTTTGCTGCCTTGACTCCCAGGGGCTAGAGTTAAGCCTAGTGGATTTTTACTGGACAAGCAATGATACTATGGATGTTTTGCACTTCAATCTACCTTCTCTCAGAGCCAATCAAGGTCTTGGTAAGGAAAAGAGCTAGTTTTGTTAAGGATCTTTGACTGTATTCTAAGAGCAACAAGAAGCTTTGGAAGGTTTTAAGTGAGAGGGTTGCATTATCAGCAGAGTATGCGATGAAAGGTGAAGGAGGGAAGAGCTTGTTCAGAAGGAAGTATTAGAGTCACCCAGGCAAGAGATACAGTCGATTAGACTACGGTGCTGGCATCATGGGTAGGGACTTATATTAATACCATGACAGCTAATAATTCTTGTACTTTCTTGCATGCTCAGTCATGTCCAACTCTTTGCAATCCCATGGACTGTAGCCTGCCAGGTTCCTCTGTCTGTGGGAATTTTTAGGCAAGAATACTGGAGTGGGTAGCCATTTTTTCCTGCAGGGGATCCTCCCGATCCAAGGATCAACCTGTGTCACCTTCTTTGGCAGATGGATTGTTTACCACTATGCCATCCGGGAAACTCCATGATAATAATAAAAAATCATTTGTACCAATCCTGTAGAGTTTACTTTGCAAATGCTTTGACATTCTTTGTCTATTAATATTTACAACTCAGGGTAGAATTTTTATTTTGCAAATGAGGAAAATTGGAGCTGTAAGAAATTAAGTGAATTGCTCAAGGCTAAGTAGCCTAACTTTAACCCAAGCATTTTGAGTCCAAATGTGATGTGCTTTACCGTGAAGTGAAGTGAAAGTCGCTCAGCTGTGTCTGACTCTTTGCAACCCCATGGGCTACCCTGTCCATGGGATTCTTCAGGACACAATAATGGAGTAGGTAGCCTTTCCCTTCTCCTGGAGATCTTCCCAACCCAGGGATCAAACTCAGGTCTCCCGCATTGCGGGTAGATTCTTTATCAGATGAGCCACCAGGGAAGCCCAAGAATCCTGGAGTGGGTAGCCTATCCCTCCTGCAGCAGATCTTCCCATCCCAGGAATCGAACCAGGGTCTCCTGCATTTCAGGCGATTCTTTACAAGCTGAGCTATGCCTGACTGCAAATTGCATGTGGTGGTGGGGGAGTGATATATGTTAAGAATTTCTTTTTTTACCCTTTCGGGTTAATGGTTTTCAAAATTACTTAAACAAACTTTAAAAATACAGATTTCTGGGCCCTGCTCTCAGAGATTCTGACTCAGTAGTTCTGAGCAGGGCCCGGAACTCTGTGGCACCCTTGAGTCAAGGGAAAAGCTTTGTGGACTGCACTTTGAAAACCAGCACAGCTGTGGGTCTCTGCTCGTTTTCTCAATTCCCACACACAGCGACATTGAACCTGGGCAATTGTTCTCCAAGCACACGTTTTGATGATTTGAAAGTGGGTATCAGGCTTCCCTGGTGGCTCAGTGGTAAAGAATCCACCAGCCAATGCAGGAGACACGGGTTCCGTCCTTGACACGGAAAGACCCCACGTGCTATGCAGGAGCCAAACCCGTGTGCCTGTGCTTTAGAGCGTGGGAGCCGCAGCTACTGAGTCCACGTGCCACATCTGCTAAAGTCTGAGGGCCCTAGAGCCCATGTTCCATAACAAAAGAAACCACAGCCGTGAGAAACCCACACACCACAAACAGAGTCGCCCCTGCTCGCCGCAACTAGAGAAAAGCCCAAGCAGCAATGAAGACCCAACACACCCATAAATAAATAAATAAAATTATTTTTTAAAAGCAGATGTCGATTTTGAAAAACTATTGTTTGAGCAAGTCATCTTTTCTCATCTGGACAGCATTTGCAAACTTTGCTTTGAAACGATCTTTGCTGTTTCATAATTACCTCGTTCCTTTCGCTTCTGCCTCCTATCAAGTCTCTCCCGTGGTCACTGTCCGCGTGGCCTCAGCCCTTCCCTCTGTGGTTTCCGGGCAGCAGGCCTGTAACCCACAGGGCTGGCCATGGCGCCAGGGCCTCCCTAGCCTCAGCCCAGCATCACCTACCCAGCAGTCACTTTTTCACAGCAGAAACCTCAGCCCGTAAGAGTCAGTGCTTGAGTCTTTTTGGTCACCACAGGGGAAAGGGGATGGAAAAGGCCGGTTTGGGTGTTCTCCGATCTTAAAGCCCTCCGGCCAAACAGCAGGTTATGACTTCAGTGTATCTGTTATTCTTCTTTTAATAAAAATAACTCGCCTGTCCATAATCACTCCCTGTCTTATTTTGCCTGAAAAATGGATTTCCTTTCTATTTTGTTTAGCTTTCCAGCACATCTAAAATCAAATGAAGTACTTTATGTAATGACTTTTTTTTCACTGCTCTCCTGGAAGGGAGGCACACAGCGCACCATTGATGAATTTTATCTGCTTTTCCATCACTACGCGGAAATAAATTCCCATACACTTCCAATTGAGGTTACAAAAGAGGGGCCCGGCTCATGCCGTTTAGATGCTCTGAAAGAACAAGACTGCGGTGACAGTCACTGTTTTATTCTCTCACCATATGCCTCGGCCTCCGTTGGCTCGCTTCCCCTTTGTGGCCCATAGGAATGTTTTCCTGGAAGGCAGAGTTGGGGAGAAGTAAGAACCCAGAGAAAACTATTCTGCGTGGCGATGGCTTTTCAGAGTCTCTCCCAGAGCCATGGCCTCAGCAGGGGTGTAAAGGGGCATAGTTCCACCTTACCCCGAGGAGCCCTGGGTGCCATATGTGCGTGTGCAAACTCGGGGCGTTTCCCTCTTTCCACCGCAGCCCCTCAGCTTCGGGTGGGTGGTAGTTGTGAATGTATTGAATGCCCTCTGTGGACTGAGCGAGGCTTCCCTGGTGGCTTAGTGGTGAAGAATCCTCCTGCCAATGCAGGAGATTCGGGTTCGATCCCTGGGTCGGGAAAATCCCCTGGAGGAGGGTATGGCAGCCCACTCCAGTATTCTTGCCTGGAGAAGAATGGGGTCACACAGAGTCAGTTCATGGGGTCGCACAGAGTCAGACATGACTGAGTGACTCAACAACAGCAAAATGGACCAGGCACTGTAGACCTGCTTTGATCAGATACAGACATCTCTTTCAAGCAGATGGGGCTCAAGCTGTGTTTGTTGTTTGGTTCTCTGGGATGCTTCAGCCCCAGGGAGCACACAGCTCCTCACCTGGGCTTGGCAGGATTCCCCGATGGGATCCCAAAGATCACATCTCCTAGTCATGTCCGTGGCTGGGGGTGCCTGTAGCCTCTACTTCAGATCATAATTGGCCCTTATAGTCCCACAGTTCCCCTGCTCCCAGCCTTGGATTTAGCTAAAAACCCACCACAAAGTGTTTTCCTCTTATAGAAAGTCCCTCAGGGTCCAGAATATCTCATCTCTTCCTCTGGCTCTTCTTTACCCTAAAGGGTGCAACAGGAGGGCACCTTTTCCCTGTATTTCCCTCCAAAGAGTGGTCCCAGGGACACAGCCTCAGTCTCTCCATGGCAGCCTGGCCAGGAGAAGTCAGCAAACCGTGTCCACTCCAATGCAATGTGTAATTTTGGACACTTTTCAATCCCTCCTACCTGCTCATCAGGTTGAATAACAGCCCCCCACAAACACCCTGCTTGTCTGGAGGCCTGGACACACCCTCTCTGTGGGCTACTCTCTAGGAAAGATGAGACCTCCGTCGGCTGTCATAACCTTTTTAAAAAATATATTTATTTCTTTATTTGACGGCACCAGGTCCTAGTTGCAGCTCCCAGGGTCTTCGATCTTTGTTGCCACACGTGGTATCTTTAGTTGCGGCACACAAACTCTTAGTTGCAGCATGAAGGGTCTAGTTCCCTGACCAGGGATCGAACCTGGGCCCCCTGCATTGGGAGCGTGGATCCGCTGGACCCCCAGGGAAGTCCCTGCTGTCATAACCTGTTTAAGAAATGACTCAGTGGGGAGAGGGGAGGAGCCAGGGGTTGAGCTGGGCTGACCTCTTAGGGGGACGGGCTGAAATCGACGTCTGATTCCCCAAGGGGTTTGGTGAAGAGGAGGGTGTAACCTTCCAGGGTATTTGAACAAAGATGTGGAGGCATGGGATGGGTAGGGTTTCCCGGCTGGGGAACATTCGTGACAGGTAAGTGGCTTGATGGGGGAAGAATGTCAGGGCCACGAGGATAGAAGCAGGACCCCTGGGAGCAGCGGAGGAAAGGGTGTGATGACATCTCCAGCCCTTCGGAGAGAGAGAGACTACTCTGGAAAGGAGTGGGCAGACTGTCAGGCCCTATGCCAGGCAGCTGTGGTTTGGGGCAGGGTTCCAGGGCTGGCAGGCAGTGGCGGTGCCAAGTGGGAGCCGAGCAGGCGCCCAGTCATATGCCAGGCTTGGCCCATGGGGTGCATTCAGACACAGATGCTCTGGGTGCCAACGAGCTTTCCTGAGGCACCTGGATCCTGGCCGTAGGGCAGCAAGGCTGACCACTGCCCCTTCCCCCACTAGTGGCCAAAGGTCCTGGATTATGTAACAGTAGGCTTGTGTAGGGGCTTCCCTGGTGGCTCAGTGGTAAAGAATCCGTCTGCAATTCAAGAGCCGCTGGAGACACAGCTTCTGTCTCTGGGTCGGGAAGATCCCCTGGAGAAGGGTATGGCAGCCCACTCCAGTATTCTTACCTGGAGAATCTTGGAGCCTGGCAGGCTACAGTTCATAAGACTGAAGCGACTTAGCAAGAACTCAGGCTTATGTAGGATCGGCTCAACTGCCTAACAGGACAGAGGAAGTGTGCAGGTGTCCTGGGGCTACAGCACAGCATTGCCCCCATCCTTCTCACCAGTCTCTTTCTCATGACAGGCAGCCATTTCTACAAATTGAAACAGATGAAGCCTTGCAAAGGCTCCTGACAGATTTTTTTTTAATCAACTAAATACACAGACACACAAAAAGCTGAAGGGTGATGGACAGACAGATATATACATCCATACACACACAGAGACACTTGCATGTGCAGATAGGTCTCAAACACATAGTAGATGAATTCCTAAAAAGCCGCGTTTAAATTCAGTTTTTGCAAATAACCCCTTGCTTGAAATTTATCATGACAACATCTCCTAATGAGTGTATATGTTCTCTTTAATTAAATAATGGAACTGACGCAGCCGAACTTCCTTTTTTTTATTTTATTTTTATTTTCCTTTTATTTTCCTTTTCTCTTTCATTGCCAGGAAGCCAGAGCTAAACTTCACTTTTAATTTCATTACTTCCTTAGCTTAAATCTCCTAGTATAATTGCTTTCTTCTTTCAACCCATTTTATCGCTTGACTTCTTTATTTAGGTCCTTGATGCAATAATCTCATGGCTATTTGTCAGATGTAATTTTTGATGGTTTCAAAAGTGAATAATGAGTAAGTAATGTGCCTCTGTGCGTGCTCAGTCGTGTCTGACTCTTTGTGACCCTTATGGACTGTAGCCTGCCAGACTCCTCTGTCCATGGGATTCTCCAGGCAAGAACACTGGAGTGGGTTGCCATTTTCTCCTCCAGGGATCTTCCCGACCCAGGGATCGAACCTGCCTCTTCTGTGTCTCCTGCATTGGCAGGCGGATTCTTTACCACTAAGCCACTTGGGAAGCCCAAGTAATAGAGACATGAGATGAATTTTTTAGAATCTGAAAAATACATATCAGGGAAATTTGTCCATTGATAGCTTTCTAAGTTCTGGAAAAGCAGAGTTCTGTTGTAACAGACAATATCCTATTAGAGAGCCCACCCTGATAAGAGTTTGGAGTGTAGGATCCTTTTCGCCCTGGAGTGTGAAATGCATGTCCATCTGGGTTGGAAGGATACATCAGAAGTACCTGTGGCGGGAGGGCGGGACTGGGCTCCGGATATGGGCGCGCTCTGCCAGCATTGCTGTCCTGACACCTCTTCTCTGGGCCACATTTGCAAACAAACCTAGGAATGTTGGCCACATCCTCCCTCGGCAGTTCGGACAAAGCTTTTTGCAGCCCTGCACCTGACCCGTTTGGTCACTGCGGCGCCTGGACTCCAAGATAGCAGGGAAGAGAAAGGCCCGCAGTGTCACTGAGTCCATTCCTCGGGGTGGGGCAGGAGTGGGGAGCAACCTGATCGCCGCCGCCTCCTCTGGGGAGAAGCGTGTGGTGACGTCTCCTCTTTCTACCAGGAGCAAGCCATCGGCACCGGCCGTTCCGGGAGTAACCCATTCAGTTTCTCACTCAGGCATCTGTCCTTTACGTCTCTGCACCCTTACTGTAATCTTGGAGATAATTTGCGGAGGCGTGAATGGATGTTCAGAAACCTTTCGTAGGGCCAGTGGGTGGTGGGCGCCCAGCTGGTTGGGGAAACAGGTGGAAACTCTACCTGGCTGGGGGGGTGGAGGAGTGAATATCTGGGAGATTCTGCTGACCCTCTATGCTTTGGGGTGAGTGCGGTAGACAGACAGGACACTGAAATGAGTCACCCCCTTGAGCAGCTCCCCAGGCAGGGGGCCCTTGATGTGGGATGATGGGCTGAAGATCCCCCATCCTCGGGGCAGAGAATGAATGGGCGGAGGTGTCTCCCTCTGAAGCAGCTCCTCCAGCTGGGTGTTTGTTCTCAGGCCTCATCTCGTAGATCATAGAATCAACTTGGCTTTGTTTTAAGGTAATAGAGGACTGACACGGAGATGGGGATTCACCTAATTTTGTGTAAGGTTGAGAGCCAGAGCTAGGATCTGTGAACACAGGTTAGAAGGAAACAGAATTGGATTCAAAAGGAGGAAGGGTTTTCTAACCTGGAGAGGTGTTCAAAAGTGGGTTGGGTCCATGCACAGATGGATGAATTTAAAAAGTGTGTACATATAACCGAATATTATTCAGTCTTAAAAAGGAAGGGAATTCTGACACATGCTTTAATGTGGATTAACCTTGTGACATCATGCAAATGAAATAAGTCACAGATTATTTCCACTCAAATGAGGTGTTTGAAGTAATCAGATTCATAGAGACAGAAAGTAAGATGGTGGCTTTTCGGGTTTAGGGCGTTTGGGGCATGGGCTGATACTGTTTAATGGGTACAGTAAAGCTTCAGTTTGGGCAGTCTTATTGGGGGGCATCAGATAAGGCAATGGCACCCCATTCCAGTACTCTTGCCTGGAAAATCCCACGGATGGAGGAGCCTGGTGGGCTGCAGTCCATGGGGTCGCTAGGTGTCGGACATGACTGAGCGACTTCACTTTCACTTTCCACTTTTATGCACTGGAGAAAGAAATGGCAACCCACTCCAGTGCTCTTGCCTGGAGAATCCCAGGGACGGGGGAGCCTGGTGGGCTGCTGTCTATGGTGTCGCACAGAGTCGGACACGACTGAAGCGACTTAGCAGCAGCAGCAGCGTGAGGGGGCATAAATTGGGAGACGGGCATTGACACACACACTACTATATATAAAATACACGACTAACAAGGACCTACCGTACAGCACGGGAACTCTATTCAGTACTCTGTAATGGTCCATATGTGAAAAGAATCTAATAAAGACAGGATATATGTATGTGTATAACTGGTTTACTTTGCTTTATAGCAGAAACTAACACAGCATTGTAAATCAACTACACTCCAAGAATAATTAAAAAATAAAACAAAAAATCAGTTTGGGAAGATGAAAAAGCTAGATAAATGGTGAAGATGGCTGCACAACAGCGTCGACACGCTCAGTACACTGGATGGTACACTTGGAAAATGTTTAAAGGGAAATTTGTCTTTTTTAATTGGCTGTGCTGGGTCTTTGTTGCTGCAACGGTTTTTCTCTAGTTGCTGCAGGTTGGGGCTACTCTCTAGATGCAGGGCGCAAGCCTCCCACTGCAGTGTCTTCTCTTGCTGTGGAGTGTGGGCTCGAGGGCTCATAGGCTTCAGTAGCTGCAGTTCCCAGGCTCTGGAGCACAGGCTTGGTAATCATGGCACATGGACTTAGTTGTTCCGCAGCGTGTGGGATCTTCCCAGACCAGGGATCGAACCCATGTTTCTTGCATTGGCAGGCAGATTCTCTACCACTGAGCCACCAGGGAAGCCCTAAAAGGGAAAATTTTTATGTTACATATATTTTATCACAGTAAAAAACTTAAGCAATTGGCGATTAAAGGGCCCCGTGATACTGAAAGAAAAGTGGTTATTAGCCAGCTTATCTCGTTGTCATGAATGTGCCTCTTTGGTACTTTCCACTGGTTTGGTTTTGGTGAAACAGTGAAGATACCACAACCTAATATGGAGAGGAAGAGGCCCTTTGTTCAGAGTTTTAAAGACAATTAGAAAGTAGAGTCAGAAGGCCAAATTCCTACAGTAAAGGTGTCTCAGTTGCTTTCCTTAAGTGCACGTGTGTGAGTGGCAGGAGTGGGGTGGTCATTAGCCTTTGAAAGGTAGCATGGTAGAGTGATGGAAGGTAGCAGGCACTATGATGATGAAGAAAGATTCTTCCTGGGCATTCTAAGTGCTAGTTTTGTGGTTTTTCCACCTCTTTGAGCCTCACTTTCTATCTGTAAAATGGGAATAATAGCTTTTTTTTTTTTTTGCAGAAATAAAGTACTCTGTGAAAGAATTTGTCATGTAGTGATTTCCCACAAAAGGGTCACTATTATTGGTCTCTCTATAATATTCATTTTTAAATATTTTACATTGATTTGTCTGTCAGTGATGCGGTTCTTGCCAAATTCATCAACCAGGAAATGAAGCTGATACTGCAAAATATATTTTCCTTGCTCTGTATTGACCTGTCACTGTCACTTTGCATTGTTTTGGACACCCTGGAGTGTTTCACAAAAGGAAAGGTGATTTCTTCTTGCTTTGGTTTCATTGAGACTCCCCCTAGGGATCCATCAGCTGCAGAGCTACAACATGGTCTCTTGACCCAGGAGACCCTTGGCACCACTGCAGGGCTCACTACCGTGTGCTCCGGCTCTCACCTAATTGCCTTAATTAGAGACTCTTCTGGCAGGAGTCCAAGGGCTACCTCATCAGCATTCAGCATCTCTGCCAAAGTACAAGTGGGAAAGAGAGTCCAAAGCCAGCCAGGGGAAGTGAAGACAGCAGCAGTTTTCCCTAATTAACCCAGCAGCAGCTTGAGGCTGTGGGGTGCTCCCATGTCGTAACCAATCTCTGTATATACCCGCTGGTAGTTACCCAGGGCTTGAACTGGTAAACTGGTAGGTCACAGTGAAACTTCCACAAGGACTGGAGGAATGGAAACACTGTGAAGCGTGAAGCCACCATCTCTGCCTTTTCTACAGCACCTTGCAGCCATGGCGGTACTTGCCACCAAGGCACAGGAAAGGAGATTTTGGTTTGTGTTCAGGACAGCATGAAGTATCTCTGCCCATTTCCCTGCCTCCACTGACATACATTTGGCAGCTCATGGAAATGATAGAAGCCCGTAGGTAGGGTTGTCCAGCTGTGGCCCACCAGTGTTCCTGGCTTGAATTTTGCCAGGTCCTTACCATCTGAGGCTCAGGTCCACTTGCCATCTCTCAGATGAGTGTAGCAGCAAGCTGTGGGGGAGCAACATCTTTAAAGTGATGAAAGAAAAACTGTCAATCTTGGATATAATACCTAGTGAACATGTTTCAGATATAAAAGCGAGAAAAAGGCTTCTCAAAGGTGAAAAAATTCATCACTAGAAGTTCTTTGCTGCATGAAATATTAATGGAAGTTTTTCAGATAGGATACCAGACAAGAGTCTAGAATGTGGTTGAGTCCAGAAACGGTAAATAGATAGGTAATTTCTTTAAATAGTGATTGGCTATTTAAAGCAAAAATAGTCAGAGTGTATATAGAATTCATAACATATGTTGAGGCAAATATATGAAAAAAGCACAAAGGCAAGAAGGAAGAAATAGAAACATACTGTTATAAGATTTTTATACTATACTTAAAGTGGAATGATATTATTTGAAGTTAGACTGTGATAGTTAAAAAGCATAACTATAAAGGACCAAATTATATAATACAGATTGAGTCCTGTTAAACTCCAAAGTGCTATTTTAATGACTTTGTCATTCTCAAATTGGTGTCTTTCATTCGGATTTAATTAGTTATAATAACATGTGTAATTTCAAAATTTAACCTGCCTCTGTAGTTCAACATCTGCCCCACTTTTATTAACATTGCCAAGCAACAGCAGAGGAAGTATTTTCAGCATTGTGCTGGCCTCACCAAGCTAAATTTGGTATTGCAGAATTTATTGGTGAGGATAAACTATGTGAGAATTGCTATGCTTGAAGTAATACTGGCTTTGGGCCATTTCTATTTAAACGATGGACTTGGAGAAAAAAGTGTGTTTTCAAACAGATTCTGCCATTTACAAACTGCACTACCTTCTGTTGGGGAAAATATGTAAAGTCTCTGTGACTTGGAGGTCCCGTGTATTTCACATAGCTAAGAAAAGAACATACACTTCTCTGGTGCCCTTCTTTTATTCATTGTGAAATGAATAAGACTTTTGGACACCACGACGGAAAACTTGATTACTTAATAAGTAACCATTCTTGTCAGATGAGTAGAAGGCAATACTGACCTCATTGATTTTTTCTACCAATTTTTCTCCCTCTTCAGGGCTACAAGTGGATCATATTTGGAACTATGAGCTTTAAACAAAGACTATTACTTAGTGGCTGGATGGTTTGATAATGGCATGACATGGTAAATGCTAGTAAAGAGCTTAGAGAAGTAAGGTATATAATTAACAAGTGCATCTAGATAGAGGCTCAGGCAGCCTGGCTTACTGATAAGAACAAATAAGGGATTCAGGAGAGCCAAAGAATGTCCTAGTTCTGCCTCTTGTTTGACCTAAAGCACGTAACCTCCTTGGACCTTAGTTTCTACTTTAGAACAGAGTAATGTTTCCATATGTAGAGTAAACATCACTGGTGGTATACCAGATTTAAAAAAAAATATATATGTAAGTGTATTTTAGGAAATCTATTTTAGAAAATATAATTATACCCAATCATAATTTCATGAATATTATTCAATAGGATGAATTAAAATACAGAAATCAAGTCAATGTAAAGAAAGCTACTAAGGAAGCAATAGTCCAAACAATTTCCACTGGGAAAAAATGGAAAAGACTTTTCAGTTTAAAATGATGTATTTATTCTACTCTATACAAAATAAATAACTAATAAGGACCTACTGTATAGCATAGGAACTCTACTCAGTACTCTGTAGTGACCTATTTGGGAAAATCACCTTTAAAAAAAGTAGATACATGTATAACCGACTCATTTTGCAAATCAACTACACTCCAGTAAAAATGTTTTTTAATGCTTAGAAAAAGGTAAAACAAAATAAAATGACATGCTTAAAAGGATTTAGTTTAAAAAATTTTTATTTCTGGTGTAAAGTGATTCCGTTATATATATTCTTTTTTTACATTCTGTTTCATTACTGGTTATTAAGAGATGTTAAGTATAGTTCCTTGTGCTATACAGTAGGTCCTTGTTGGTCATCTATTTTATATAAGGCAGTGTGTATATGTTAATCCCAAGCTCCTAATTTATCCCTCCCTCCCTTTCCCCACTGGCTAACCATAATTTTGTTTTCTATGGTTGTGAGTCTGTTTCATTTTGTAAATAAGTTCAATTGTATTATATTTTGGATTCCACATATGGGTGATAGCATACGATATATGTGTTTCTCTGATTTACTTAACGTAGTATGATAACCTCTAGACCCATCTATGTTGCTGCAAATGGCATTATTTCATTCCTTCTTCTGGCTGAGTAATAATCCATTGTGTGTGTGTGTGTGTGTTCACACACTGCGTCTTCTTTATCCATTCATCTGTCTGTGGACACAGGTTGCTTTCATGTCTTGCATACTGTAAAGAGTGCTCTATGAACACTGGGGTGCATGTGTTTTTGAACTATGGTTTTCTCCAGATACATGCCCAAGAGTGGGACTGCTGGATCATACACACGCAGGCAAAGTTGTGTCTGACTCTGTGACCCCACGGACTGTAGCCTGCCAGGCTCCTCTGTCCATGGAATTCTCTAGGCAAGAATACTGGAGTGGGTTGGCATTCCCTTCTCCAGGGGATTTTCCCAATCCAGGAATCGAACCCAGGTCACTGGATTTCATAACTGTTTTCAGTTTTTTAAGGAACTTCTATACTGTTTTCCATAATGGCTGTACCAATTTACATTCCTACCAACAGTGTAAAAAGATTTAGAAGGATTTGTTTTAAAGCATACACAGTAGCACAAAATTTGCACCTAATGATACAAATAAAATGAGAGAGATATTATGGCAACAAAATCTTAGAAACTAGACATCCAAGATGGACATGGGGTAATTGATGAGCTGATCTGGGAAAGCTGACTCCCAAGCCAGCAGTGGGTGAAGTTGACAGGCAACCTGATTTGCATCTCAGAACCTCTGAAAGGCCTAGGGATTTGTAC
Organism: Bos indicus x Bos taurus; assembly: GCF_003369695.1. Lineage (NCBI taxonomy): Eukaryota > Metazoa > Chordata > Mammalia > Artiodactyla > Bovidae > Bos > Bos indicus x Bos taurus. Next base: position 14,734,334 of record NC_040087.1, on the reverse strand, counting down.
GATCAATTACCTCTGGAAGCAGAGGCGGGGAGGTAAGATGAAAAGCGTTTAAAAGTCTGCTTAGATCTCTCTTGGTAAATGTCACATTGCACTTGAAAATATGTGGGTTATTTTCAAGTATCTTTTGATACTGATTTCTAACATAATTCCACAGTGACAGGAGAAAGACTGTGTGATTTCAATACCTTTAGGCCATGAAATTTTGCATCTTCTTTTTATGTTCCAGTGTCTCCTAGTTTATAGTCTATGGGAACTTGAATAGAATTTGTACCCTACTGTCCTGTGAAAATTATATCAATCTTAGTTATCTTGGATTGGTTCTTAGTGCTTTCTAGGTCTACCATATCCATCTACTTCTCTGTACATTCATTCTATTAATTTTTGAGAGCTTGATATTGAAACTCTAACCAAAAAGCTTAATTTATCTACTTAAAAAATAATTGTGTAACTATTTTGTGTAAATGTGTAAATAAATGTGTAAATGTAACTATTTTGTGTAAATGTGTAAATAAAAAATATATAGTGTAACTATGTGTAATCTTGTTCTGTATTTTCCAAGTCTCCAGCAAATATGTTATCATACTTTCATAATTTAATTTTTTAAATTAATTAATTTTAAACAAAAGAAAAAAAAATCTGTTTAGGAAGAAGTAGAATTCCAAAGGGCCAGAAAACTGCCCCCCCTCATCCAGCTGTTCAGAAGACTCCAGAAGAGAAGTCTTCAAGAAGATCAAACTGGTGTGATGCCAAGAATATGAATGCAGAGAGAAGATTTATGCAACTAAGGGAAAGTCTGGAGGTGTATTAGGGAAAACTGTATAAGAAATCTTATCCAACTCTGGTACTGTTATCAACACTGCAAAAGGTTTCCCAAGGAAAACAAAAATTTGTCCAGAAAAGGAAAAGGAAACACACTTTACTACATGGCTCAGAGGTCAATAGTGTTTTCCTCCTTAAAGTAATGTCAGCTGAATATTGATTTTATCCAAATGCTTCTATTGAAAGAAGAGGGAAGGTTGGAAAGTGGGGGTGGCAGTTGGGTAAGGGATATTGAAATTAAGCTTGATCTGAATCTGCCACACAAGTCAATCAATAAATAATGCTAACATTAAAAAAAAATCAAGGAGAAACATCAGGATTTGTCATAAAAAATAAAGAAACGGAGGCAAACAGGACACTAACTTAGAAGTGCTAAAAGTGATAACTTCTAGATATATAGAATTAGACATGACAAATACAGAAATCTTTCACTGTTTGCAATATCATTTTGATACAATTTCAAAATTCCATTTAAAAAGGCATGAAGATTTATGCACATGACTGAGCTTTGAAAAATGTTAGCCTGGAAGGCTGAAGTTCCAACAGTCTGTGAGCCGATCTGAAGAAACAGTGAGTAAACACTCTATCGCCGTGTGTGTTGTCATAACACTCAGACAGTTTCTCACATGCATTTGTCATTTAAATGATGGTGAATTGTTTTGGAGATGGTGGTACAGAGGATTATAATCTGGAGACATCACAGAGTTTCACAGACCAGGGCTGAAAGATCCCTGGGACATTGGAAAAACCTCGAGTGGTCGTTTGTCACGGTGTATTTATATGTTTTTGCCCGTGTGTTTGTGTGCCCAGTTGCTCAGTCATGTCTTTTGCAACCCCACGGACTGCAGCCCGTCAGGCTCCTGTGTCCATGGGATTTTCCAGGCAAGAATACCTGAATGGGTTGCCATTTTCTACTCCAGGGGACATTCCCGACCCAGGAATCCAACTTGAGTCTCCTGCATCTCCTGCATTGCAGGCAGATTCTTTACCACTGAGCCACCTGGGAAGCCCACATTTTTGCCTAGTAAATACTATTTCACACCCCATTTCTTCCCCACGCCTTGAAGTTAGAGATGATTTCTGGAATGGTGAGGACCAGGATATACACACCATAGATGCAAGTCTTTAACAGTTTCATTTCATGACATTTGTTACATTGAAAATATAAGAGGAGTGGGTGGGCATCTATTATCAAATGAGATAAAGCATGTGAAATATCAGTTACTGAAAGAACTTTTGCTACCCTCTTTCTCTCTCACCTCCTGGGAAAGGAGTTTAGCTGGCAACCACTTAAATTATGACACATCTCTCCTTGGGTTCCTGGAATCTGGGACCAGAGCGATGGTTAGGATGTGAGGAACTTCTTTCATAAAGCAGAGTCTAATGGCTGGGAGAATCTAGAACCATATCCAAAGACAGGAAAATTTAATGAGAAATGGCTAGACTTTACATCTGATGGTTTGGAACATTCCAGAGCCAAGAAAAGTCCTTCTTGTCACACATGACCTCATAATAATTAGGGCGAGCTGTGCCTGGGCAATTCAGGTCAAACCAGATGCCAAACTCTAACTCAAGTACTTACATAAAGATCCTCAACGTCAAAAGCGGCCAAACATTCAGTAGATAATCAAAAGAAGGGGAGTTATGTTATCTCTTTGCATTCCGTCAAAATATTTTCCTCCTAAGCACTGGTAACCTCTATGTTTTTTCCTTGTGCTTCCCATCAGGGGATGATGCTACTGATTGTGCACGCATGAAACAATCCTTAAAAAAAGTGCTTCTTTAACAACTTTTCATTTCTACTAGAATTTGTTCTTGGATTACTGCCTGTTCTCATAAGCCAGACCAATTCACCCATAAGTCACACATTTGTTGGCCAATAAAGATGAATGGGGATGACAGGATTAGATGGTTAGATAGCATCACCAACTCAATGAACAGGAGTTGGAATAAACTCTGGGAGATAGGGAAGGACAGGGAAGGCTGGTAAGCTATGGTCCACGGGGTCGAAAAGCGTCAGACACAACTTAGCAACGGAACAACAACGTCAACAAAAGATGAACTGTCTCAGCATCTCTGAATTGGAGAGGAATTAAGTGGCTGGGAGGATGGGTTGTCAGAAAGGAGACTTTTATTAGGCTCTGTTGCAAGTTGTGGATTTAAATGAAAATGTGTACAAGAATTTCTCATTCCAAATATTAAGCCTTATTAAAAAAGTTTTTTAGTAAAATATGTGTATTTTTTTGCTGACTGGCTCACCTTAGCTGTCGAAGTTCTAGTGGACATGAACTCTACTTTAGAAACTAAAAATGTCCTTTCCTCCAGGTCATTTAAATTATAGTCTTGCCATTGAATTGTGGATTTCGTGGAGTACTTTAAATTGTAGGCCTTTTCATCATATATTTCTTTTACTTCTCCTATTGTAAGACAATTTTTTTTTTTAAGCAACAGCTGAGAGAGACACCCAATAAAGCCATGCAGCATTTTGCCTCAGTGTTGGGGGCTTGCTTGGTCCCAGGGCTCCCCACTCATGCTAGCCTGCTCCTTTTCCAACCCCTGTTTTCACCAGTCACTTTGTTGCAGCTGAAAAGGAGGTTGAACAAAAGCCATGGCTCTACCACTTTTTGCCATGAGGACTAATTTGGGGCTAAATGTAGAATTCACTGCATTCCTAAAGTTGACTCACTTTCATTCCAAGCCTTTGAGTTAGAGTTAGAAGTCAGCTCAGGCTCTCCAAGGGGCTGCTCCTGTAAGCTGGCCTTAACTTATCTTACCTGGACCAGTCTGGGGTTTTTCTCTACCTTGGGGACCTGACTCCAGCTTGTTCTAGGGCAGATTGATTTTTAAAAGGTTTAGATATTCTGAGATGGGAAAGAGAATTCAGAGAAGGAGACTCTGAATGGGTCATAGGCTCATCTGAGTTCCTTGACCAGAAGAAACGTCAACAAAGTAGCCTCCTCCATCTTCCAGTGTCAAAGGTACAGCAGGAAGCAGGCCATCTTCAGAAGTGCAGGACTCACATTTAATGTGAGCCCCAGTTTCTGTTAACATCATCCTCCCCCTTAGATGTCCTCAATTCCTGCAGCAAAATTAGTTTAGAGATGCGATAATATTTTTCTTAAAGGCATTTTAGCCCTTTCTCTGAACAATTCAACAACGTTTAATGGAACTCATACCATTGACCCCTAGGTTTTCTCTGCTTGGAGGGAACACGGACTCATTTTATAGATCAGTGGGCCCTAAAATGAAGTCTTTGTACCTGGGTAGACATGCAAGACAGTGCTTTTGAGCCAAATAAGAAAATATTCCAGCTTAGATTTATTTTTATCTAAAACAAACAAAAATTAAGCTTTAACTAGTACTTAATAAATGAGTTGACACAGGTCTCCTCTCTCAGCCCTCCTGTCAGAAGGCCAGGTGTTCTGGACGACAGAGGAGAAAACCTGAGGGAATCCCATAATTTGGAGATATTAATAGCATCCCCGTAACATATTTGTTTTTATTGTGGGACACACTGCAGTTTATGTGTGGCAGTTTGCATGGATTTATAGATTTCTAAGCTAGTTTTGATAAAACTAACCCTGATAAAAATAGGTTAAAGGCTTAAAATTATTTCTCTAATGGAATCAGAGAGTAAAGCTAACAAGAGATGCAAACAGAAGTAAACAGCAGGAATACGGCAGAGCAGGCACCTCGAGTCCTCATTTGTCACATGAGGTGAAAACAAGAACAATCTAATACATCCATGGTCCCAAGTAAAAACACTAGTGAGGGCAGAGTTGCAGTTATTTTCTCTCTCTCATCTTTTTGAAATTTCTATTTTAGTAAATGTTTTAAAAACATACATAAATGTTAGTGGAGCTTTATAGGTATATAATTTTATAAATAGATAAATACTTTATAAGCAAGCATGCCATAACTTTTTTTTTTTTAAACCAATGAGATGTGCAATAAAAACAGTTTGGAGACCACAGATCAAGAGAGGCAAACCAGAGCAAAATAATGTTGGATTACTTCTCCAAATTCACACAGCAAATGAGTAAAGGCCAGAAATAAGTTCTGTCCCAGCCATAGCCAGCTCCCACCTCTCAGGGTCTCTGTGATTCTCTAAATTGCCACTTTCTTAAAATACTATTTCTAATATTACTAATTTCTAATATTATTTCTAATACTAATTTCTAAAAAAGAAATTTATAATATTTCTAGTATTAGACCCCTGAGGCAGTAAAATAAAACTGTGGAGAGAGTTGAAAGCCCTGGAGTCTGAGCCCAGGGCTGTAGGCCAGGCCCTGGAATTTCAGTCTTCTCATTTGCCAGCTGGGAGTAAATGACCTCTCAGAATTGTGAGGATTAAATGAATGAATGAATACCAAGTCTCTGGCACAGGGGAGCCTGCCTTCCCTCCTCATTTTATTTTAATTATAATTCATGACATTTCACTGTAGAGTGTGAGGTTGATCCAAACACTTTTTAAAAAAAAAAATTTATTCGACTGCACCATATCTTAGCTGTGGCATGTAGGGCCTTCAATCTTCATTGCGGCATGTGGGGTCTTAAAGTTGCAGCATTTGGGATCTCGTTCCCTGACCAGAGATCAAACTCAGGCCCCTTGCACTGGGAGCTTGGAGTCTTACCCACTAGACCACCAGGGAAGTCCCTAAATACTTTTTAAAGTCAGGAAACCTATGGAAATAAATCATTCCCTTCATCCTAAACATACTTACATATTGACCATCTGCTCTACCTGAGGAACCTGAATGGAAATCCTCCCAGCACCCAACATTAAGTCCCTTGAAAATGCTTCACTCTGCTGAAGGGCATGTCCAATTTCCATTATGTCTCTTGACAACACTAATGGGCCATGTCACTGGGAGACAGGTGCTGGAACAATATCCCTGAGGGACTCATGTCAGAATCTTAGGAGTGGTGGTTTGACAAAGTAGACCAATATGAAACTATAGTTTTACAGTTGCAAATTTAAAATGCTTGCATAGTACATACCACAGAGTAAAATTCACCAAACCATTTGGCCGATGGGGGGATACCTAAAAAGAATCTGTGATTACAATGGGGGAAAGGTAGAGAGAGGACAGCCCCCATGGGTGGGGATGAAGAGAGACAGAAGTAGGGGTGAGAGTTTCAGGTCCATAAGGTGATGAGGAAATGGACAGACAAAAGATTTGAACAGACATTTCACCAAAAAGCCATTCAGGTGGCAAATAGCCTGTGTGTGTGTGCTCCATTCCTTCAGTTGTGTCCAACTCTTTGCGACTCCATGGACTGTAGCGTGCCAGGCTCCTCTGTCCATGGGATTCTGCAGGCAAGAATGCTGGAGTGGATTGCCATGCCCTCCTCCAGGGCATCTTTCCAACCCAGGGATCGAACCCGTGTCTCCTGCATTGCAGGCAGATTCTTTACTGCTGAGCCACCGGGGAAGCCGGCTAATAAACATGATTGTTGAAACATGCTCAATATCATTAGTCATTAGAGATGGGAAAATTAAAACCACAATGAGAATTACTACACGTTTTTAGAGTGGTTTTAAAAAGAACAAGAAAAAAACTGACACCTTTATGTGCTGATAAGGATGAACTCTTATACTTCATTGGTAGAAATTCACAATGGTGCAGCCACTTTGGAAGACAGTTTGCCAGTTTCTTACAAAGTTAAATATATACTTACCATACAACCCAGCAAGCCCACTCCTAGACATTCACTCATGACTGAAACCTTAATGCTTCCACAAAACCTATACGTGGATATTTACACAGCAGTTTTACTCATAATTTCCCTAAACGAAACATCTGATTGATGTTCTTCAACTGGTGAATAGATAAACGAACTGTGATATATCAGTATGTGGAATACTACTCAGTAGTTAAAAGGAACAAACTTGTGGTCCATATAAGAACATGGATGAATCTTTTTATTATTTTTGTTGGACTATAATTGCTTTACCACTTTGTTAGTTTCTGCTGTACAACGAAGTGAATCAGCCATATGTATACATATATCCCCTCCCTCTTGAGCCTCTCTCCCAGCCTCCCAATCCATCTAGGTCACCACATGGGCATCCCAGGTGGCCCTAGGCACTCCGTTGATTTCAGGAGTGGAGCAGTGATGGTACAAAACGAGCCTGAAACATCTCGTAGGGCTATAAAATAAGGAAGTGCTCAAACACCAGGGCTGGGGGCTTGTTGAAACCTGAAAGTGCTTCCAATAGCCAAAGCTGAAACAATTTGAACAACAAAATAAATGACAGTAACATGGGATTACAATGCAAAGAACAAAGTAAATATCCATGAGTTGATAGTGTTGTAAATGAATAAAGGAAAAAGAAAAGGCAACTCTTCCTTCCAGAATTTAAATTTATAAATTCAAATTTTTTCCTGCCTATGAATCTGTAAGTTTTCTTTTTAAAACTTACTCAGACACATGTATACACGCCAGTAAGATATTCAGTTCAGTTCAGTCGCTCAGTCGTGTCCAACTCTTTGTGACCCCATGAACCACAGCATGCCAGGCCTCCCTGTCCATCACCAACTCCTGGAGTCTACCCAAACCCATATCCATTGAGTCGGTGATGCCATCCAACCATCTCATCTTCTGTCGTCCCCTTCTCCTCCTGCCCTCCATCTTTCCCAGCATCAGAGTCTTTTCAAATGAGTCAGCTCTTTGCATCAGGTGGCCAAAGTATTGGAGTTTCAGCTTCAACATCAGTCCTTCCAAATTAGTATCTATTAAATTTTACATGTTGATCACCAATAGAGAAATGACCATTAAGAGAGCATTTTTACAAAGCTGAGATTTTTATAATTCTAGAAGCAAGTATAATTTCCTTATCAAGTATCCAGCTGTTTCAAATGTCAAGGGCTTGAAGCAATGATCTCCTGGAAACTTTATAACTAAAGATAAACCACCAATGCAGAGAGGTAGCTTCTAATAACAAATACTTAATTTTTGTTGTTAAACTAATGTTTGTTTTTATTTGCTTACAGATTTTAAGTTTATTTGTTCAAGGCCAGTTTTGGTTGTTAAAAATTATTTATCAGAGAGAGACTCACAGACTTAGAAAACAAATTTATGGTGGCTGGGTGGAAAGGATAGTTATGGAGTTTGGGAAGGTCATGTACACACTGCTGTATTTAAAGTGGGTAACCAACAAGGACCTACTGTGGAGCACAGGGAACTCTGCTCAATGTTACGTGGCAGCCTGAAGGGAAGTGGGGTTTGGGGGAGAATGGATACGTGCATATGTGCGGCTGAGTCCCTTCGCTGTTCGCCTGAAACTGTCACAGCGTTGGTAATGGGCTATACCCCAACACAGAATTAAAAATTCAAAAAAAATTATTTATCCTTTTGAAGTCTTAAAAATATCATTTTGTCAGTTTTCGATTTTCACTTTCCTGGTTAAGGCTACTTCAGATAGGATCATTTGAACACCACAGAAATAACTGCAACAGGCACAAACCACTTACGGATGCTAAAATTAGTGAGTGAAAGTTTGAGGAGAAACAGATAGTAGAGAACCCTGGCAGACAAATGATAAGGGGTAACATCACTGGGAATTAAGATATACCAATAATATCTAGTCCCGGACACAGTACAGTGAGAAGGGCACATCTCATGGTGTGTTCTTCCCCCAAATTTATAACCTTAAGCTACTCAGGAAGCATCAGAAAAAACCCAATTAAAGGACATTTTACAACATACTTAACTAGTATAGTTCAAAACCGTTAAGATCACAAAAGATAAGGAAACATCAAGAAATTGTGACAGATTGGAAGAGACTAAGGAGCATCACAACTAAATGTGATGTGGCATCCTGGACTAGAAAAAGGATGTAAATGGAAAAATTGGGGAAATTTGATTCAAGTCTGTGCGTTAGCACTCAGTCCCATCCAACTCTGTGGTCCCATGAACACCACTGTCCGTGGGATTCTCCAGGCAAGGTTACTGGAGTGGGTTGCCATTCCCTTCTTTAGGGGATATTCCTGATCCAGGGATTAAACCCAGGTCTCCTGCATGGCAGGCAGATGCTTTACCACATGAGCCACTTGGGAATAAAGTCTACAGCTAAGTTAACAGTATTATAATTATATCAATGTTTAGACGACATTGTTAGGCACATCTTGATTATGTAAAGTGTTAATATTAGAGGAAGCTGATTGAAGTTTATATGGGAACTTGCTGGATGGACTTTTGGGAACATTTTTTTTCAGTCTGAAATTATACAGAAAGAATAAGCCTTTTTAAAAGATGAGAATCTTGGAAGTATTCCTCTGCTTGATTCCTCAGTCCAATCACAACACCTAAATTACATTCCACATGCTATTCACTAGCCCTGAAAATGAGTACATCTTCTAGAAATGGCTCCTCCAAAGGTCCATGGAGGTAGCTAAATGACTCTGGGGGTAACCCCTGTGCGCCATATATTCTTTGGTGTCAATTACTTCTAAGGAATTCAATGTTCCATCTGATTTCTTATAGATCTATAAAGCATACCATAATTTTCCTATAAACTGAGAGCTTGATATAACCTCAAAAAGAGGATGTGGCACCAAAGGTGTGGATAGACTCATTTTGAGTGAAAATGAAAAGAGATGGACAACGTGGTTCTTTTTCCTGGTAAACACACTTCTCCTCCTCCTCCTGTATTTTTTATCAGGTTTGCACATGGTCCACTGGAAATATGCAACATTGCCAGAGGACACATGGGACAGGGGACCTGGAACTAGCAGACGAGCAGGGAAGAGGGTCAGAGACAGAGGAGTGGAAGACTGGGGAGAAGAACAGCCCTCTTCTCAGTTCGCTTCTGCAGAGCACCCACCTCTCCAGACACTGCACAGGGAGCTCTATGCCCATTTCACCCTTATTCCTCACTATGGGGACTTACCTGGTGGTCCAGTGGCTAAGACTCCTTGCTCCCAATGCAGAGGTTTGGGTTCAACCCCTGGTTGGGGAACTAAGATCCCACGTGCCATGTGGTATGGCCTAAAAATAAAATAAAAGTGTTCCTCATAACAGCCCAGGAGGTGCTATTGGTATTGTCCCAGTTTGGTAGATAAGAAACTGCTTCCCGGGTGGGGCTAGTGGTAAAGAACCTGCCTGCCAGTTTCAGGAGACTTGAGACGTGGGTTCGATCCCTGGGTCTGGAAGATCCCCTGGAAGACAGCATGGCAACCCACCCCAGTATTCTTGCCTGAGAAAAGCCGTGGACAGAGGAGCCTGGCAGGCTAGAATCCATAGGGTTGCAAAAAGAAGGACACGACTGAAGAGCCTTAGCACTCAGAAGAGCTAAGTGACTTGCCCAGGGCCACACAGCAATGAGCAACAGAGCCATGTCTTAAGACCAAACAGTGTCAAGCCACAATGAACAGCATCACCACTTTTCCTCAAGTCCTGCAAGAGGTCATGGAGATTAAATAATCTAAGGCCAGAAGCTAGAAAGTAGTTCTAGAAGCTGAGTGAGTGTCTGGCCATTAGGCTCAGAAGTAAGGCAAGGATCAGAAGTCAGATGAGACAGGAAGAGGCAAGGCTGGCAGAGGTCCTGGAGCTCAGAGGTCAAGAGAACGACTCCAGGGGCTTCCCTGGCGGTCCAGTGGCTAAGATGCCTCACTTCCAATACAGGGGTCCTGGCTTCTATCCTGATCAGGGAAGTAGATCCTGCATGTTGCAACTGAGAGTTCGCGTGCCACAAGCAAGACCTAGTGTGGCCAAACAAATAAACACTTTAAAGTTTAAAAAAATAAGAGAGAGAGAGAATGACTCCAGTGGCAGGGTGCAAGAATGGGTCTTCTCTTCAGGCCGGGAACACGTGCTCCAGGGACTTTTTTTCCTGCTGGCAGCAGACTCTGCTGCTAGGTGCAAGTGTGAGCTATGCTCACACTGTAGTTGTGTATGGAAGGAGGTAGGAAGGCAGATGATCAGGAGCATAGGGCTGCACTTATGTTGACATGATGGAGCTCAGGGTCCGAGATTTCCAGCTGTGTGACATGGGGCAACTTCCTTACCTCTCTGAGCCTCAGATTTCCCATCTGTAACACCAGGATCATAATTGTGAGCCAGACCGTCACTCCTCTACCCCAAACTCCCTTTAGATGTCTGATCACACCCAGAAAAAACCCTCTAATACTCTAAGACCCCCATATGACTGGCCCCTGGGTCCTTCCCACCCTCTCATCCTACTTCTTGCTCATGTTGTTCCAGCCGTGACAGCCTCCTTGCTTTACCTCCTACCCTTGGTAGGCATTCTTGGAAGTCTCACCTTGGTAGACAGGTTAGAAGACTACTATTCAGGTGGTCTTGTGCAGGAGACTAACAGACATGGATTTGATCCCTGGGTTGGGAAGCTCCCCTGGAGGAGGGCATGGCAACCCATCCCCATATTGTTGCCTGGAGAATCCCATGGACAGAGGAGCTTGTGGGCTACAGTCCATGGGGTCACAAAGAGTAGGACACTACTGAAGCAGCTTAGCACACACAGCATGCATGCAGGCCATAGGTGTTACCTCTGAGAGGAAGGCATGGTTCATTTCTTCATTCATCCAGGATCAGTTCAGAGGGTCCTTCCCAGCCCACTTTTACCCATCGTTCTACTGTCTCCCCTTCATCCCCTTCCTCTACTTTATACTCATCTCTTCATTTGGTACAGCAAGCTACTTAACTAGTCCAGAACTGAAATGCAATCATTTATATCAGGACTGAGATATGGAAGTGAATTTATATAACTGAGCTCCAAGCAGGGGGTGGGAGAAAGAATAATTAAGAAAGCTACCTGGCGAGTTCCCTGGTGGTCCAGAGGTTAAGAATCCACCTACTGATGCAGAGGGCACAGGATGGATCCCTGGTCTGAGAAGATCCCACGTGCCTTGGGTCGACTAAGCCTGTGAGCCACAACTGAGCCTGCACGCCTAGAGCCTCGGCTCGGCAACAAGAGATTCCACGGCAGTGAGAAGCCCATACACGGCAGCCTGACAAAGAGTAGCCCCCTGGTCGTCACACTAAGACCCCGCGTGCCTGCGAGCAGCGAACCTCATGGACTGCAACTTCTGAGCTCCTGTGCTCAGAAGCCCGATCACCACAACTTGTGAGAAGCCCTCAAAGACCCAACACAGCCAAATAAATAAATACGTGCAAATAAAAGATAAATAAAAAAGGACAATATTTTTTTAAAAAGAAAGTTACCTAATGCTAACTGGATGTTCTTTATAAAAGAAAAGAATTGGAAGCAACCTAAATGTTCACCAACTGGGTCCTGATTAAATAGACTGGAGTATATCCATACTTTGCGACACATGGCACCATCATGGGAAAATCTGCAAAATAAGTAGTTTAGAGAAAAGGGCAAGTTACAAAACAAAACATGATGTGATACAATTTATGTTGGAAAAAAAATTCTGTATATGTGCATATAAATGTAAGTTAAAAGTATTAATTGGGTATACAGAGACACACACATATATATACAACATTTTTTTTCTTGAAAGAATATATATATTTTTCATATACTTTATTTTCATTGATGTCAGATAACTACCCCAAACTGAAATCGTAGGTTTCGAAACCTGGAGAGAGGAGGGGTCAGTGGACACAACGAGAGCTGAAGCCACTGTCCTTAGAATCTCCCCCTCCCGCCCGGGAAGGTGAGCTCGTCACCGGTGACCCCACGGTAATGTAATCCCAGGGAGGAACCTGAGTGTTCACCTGCCGGTCACCTTTGATCCTAAATTGGGGACGAATGGTCTTCTCTCCTGTTGGAAATATTTTCAGGAGAGACTCTGAGGGTCCACTTGGGAGGGCAGGCTGGAATTCACCCACTATTCCTCCCCTTGTCTAATCCAGGTCACTCTGCCTGGATTTCAGTGTGTTCAATTCACACTGAAGCCTCGAGAAGGGACATCTAATCAAGACTTTTCAAAAGAAGCATTCATAAACAATTGAGAAAGATATCTCCTTAAGTTACTGTTTGGTCTTCTGTGTTTTAGGTAAAGCTGTCTTGATTCATCTTTCCTCCTAACACACATCTATTGACTCTCAAGCTGTTTCTGCTCAAAGCAAAAGTTTGTCAGTCGTATTGTGTGAAGTTGGTGCAGGAGTCTGAGCCCTGAAGGCTGACTGTGCCCAGAGTCTTCAGGACGACCATGAATAGAGCTGTTTTCTTCTCTGGCCTTCAGTTCTTTTCTGTTACACGAAAGAATTGTACTGGGTGATTTCCAGCATCTCTGTAAGAGCCGACATTTATATTCCAGCCTATGAACCTTTGAGTGAACATATACCCACTGCCAGACTGTGGGACACCATGAACCCATAAGTTTATAGGATAAATGAAGTTTAAACTCTTTTTCTTTTGACTGCTCCCCTGTAGTTAAGAATCTGCCTGCAATGTAGGAGACCTGGATTCGATCCCTGGGTTGGGAAGATCCCCAGGAGAAGGGAATGGCAACCCACTCCTGTATTCTTGCCTGGAGAATTCCATGGACAGAGGAGCCTGCTGGGCCACACTCCATGGGGTCACAAAGAGTCGGACATGACTGAGCACACACACGTGTGCACATATTAGTGCATAAATGACATCACTAGCTGAGAGACAGGCCAGTGTGATTAGAGAAAAGGCTAGCTGCCTGATGGATTTTGCGGGCCATCTCCAAGGCTCTCTTGAAGCCCACGGCTCTCTGATGGCCTTGAATTGCCTCCTCCTCATAGAAGTTCTCCCAGATTGACTGAGAGTTTCCTAAGGTGCAGGAAGTGAGAAAAAGAACACTTGCCATCCTCTGAGTTGGCTATACGCCTCCATAGAATGCTCTCTAAGAGAGGCAGTTTTAACCCACCCTGAAATAGAGCCCTTTATTTTTCAATTGTGGTTGGGAGGTAAAGGAATGCTACTGAAAGATGCAAATGAAGGTTTTTCTGGGTCTATTTTAACAAGTAGAAGTTACTCATTTAAAGGCAGTACATTGCATTTTATAAAAGCTTAAACAATACTTGAAAGCTATTTTGTTAGATTTAAGCAGGTTAAACTAATTTTTCTGTATTTTGTTCACCCTTTAGTTGGTTTAATAAGTTCTCTCTTCAAAGACAACACAAAGATAAATTTCAGTCAACGTAAATTTTTTTTAATTGAAGTATAATAGGAAATAATAGTACGTCAAGGCTGTATATTGTCACCTTGCTTATTAACTTATATGCAGAGTACATCATGAGAAACACTGGGCTGGAAGAAACACAAGCTGGAATCAAGATTTCTTGGAGAAATATCAATATATGCAGATGACACCACCCTTATGGCAGAAAGTGAAGAACTAAAGAGCCTCTTGATGAAAGTGAAAGAAGAGAGTGAAAAAGTTGGCAAAAAGCTCAACATTCAGAAAACTAAGATCATGGCATCTGGTCCCATCACTTCATGGGAAATAGATGGGGAAACAGTGGAAACAGTGGCTGACTTTATTTTTTTGGGCTCCAACATCACTGCAGATGGTGACTGCAGCCATGAAATTAAAAGACACTTACTCCTTGGAAGAAAAGTTATGACCAACCTAGATAGCATATTCAAAAGCAGAGACATTACTTTGCCAACAAAGGTCCGTCTAATCAAGGCTATGGTTTTTCCTGTGGTCATGTATGGATGTGAGAGGTGGACTGTGAAGAAGGGTGAGTGCCGAAGAATTGGTGCTTTTGAACTGTGGTGTTGGAGAAGACTCTTGAGAGTCCCTTGGACTGCAAGGAGATTCAGCCAGTCCATCCTAAAGGAGATCAGTCCTGGGTGTTCATTGGGAGGACTGATGTTGAAGCTGAAACTCCAATACTTTGGCCAACTGATGCAAAGAGCTGACTCATTTGAAAACACCGTGATGCTGGGAAAGATTGAGGGCAGGAGAAGAAGGGGACGACAGAGGATGAGATGGTTGGATGACATCACTGACTCGATGGACATGAGTTTGGGTGGACTCCGGGAGTTGGTGATGACAGTGAGGCCTGGTGTGCTGTGGCTCTTGCAGTTGCAAAGAGTCGGACATGACTGAGTGACTGAACTGAACTGAACTGATAGTTGGTTTACAATGCTATGTTAGTTTCTGGTGTACAATAAAATGATTCATATATATCAATGTATATATTCTTTACATATATACAAATAGTATATCCCTTTTCAAATTCTTTTCCATTGTAGGTTATTACAAGATATGGAATATAGTTCCCTGTGCTATATAGTAGGTCCTTTGGTTATCTATTTTATATACAGTAGTGTGTATATTTTAATCTCTTAAGTGAAGTGAAATCACTCAGTCATGTCTGACTCTTTGCGACCCCATGGGCTATAGTGTACCAGGCTCCTCCGTCCATGGGATTTTCAGGAAAGGATACTGGAGTAGGTTGCCATTTCCTTTTCCAGGGCATCTTCCTGACCCAGGGATTGAGCCCAAGTCTCCCTTGTTGCAGGCAGACAGAAGCTTTACTGACTGGGCCACCAGGGAAACCCATAAACATTGAAGTTCACGGATAAAGAGCAACAACCTTGAATACATATCAACATGATATGTATTCTATTACTGTGAGTGTGTTACTTTCTCAGTCATGTCCCACTTTTTGCATCCCCATGGACTGTAACCTCTCAGGCTCCTCTGTCTATGGGATTCTCCAGGCAAGAACACTGGAATGGACTGCCATTCCTTTCTTCAGAGGATCTTCCTGACCCAGGGATCAAACACTGGTCTCACGCATTGCAGACAGATTCTTTACCATTTGAGCTACAGGGAAGTCTCTTTAATCCCCTACTCCTAATTTATTCCTTCTTCTTTCCCCCTTAGGTAACCATAAAATTGTTTTCTATGTCTGTGAATCTATTTCTACTTTATAAATAAGTTCATTTGTATCACTTTTTTAGATTCCACACATAAGTAAAAACGTGGTATTTGTCTTTGTCTGATACTTCACTTAGTATGATACTCTCCAGATCCATCCATTTTGCTGCAAATTCATCCTTATTGAGTAATATTCCATTGCATAGATATACCACATCTTCTTTATCCATTCATCTATTGATGGACACCTAGGTTGCTTCCGTGTCTTGGCTGTGGTAAATAGTTCTGCCAACTTTAATGATCACAAACCCTTACATTTAGTCATTCAAATAAACCTGTTAGAATCATTATTAGCTTTCACATTTGATTCTTCTAGAAGCTCCTACTGATTTGTGACATCAGTCTGTGTCAACTCATATCTTACTGGAAACTCTGATTTCATTTCTTTTCTTTTCCTGCTAATCCTTGTTCTTGCTAGATTTTCTAGTTTTAACTTCTAATATTTCATTGGCAAGCGGCACCAAGCTTCTATGCTCCTGGTATTTCTGAAACATGAAGTCCCCCCTCCTCACTACATTTGTGTGCTCCCAGAAAATCAAGACACATGAAGAAGGATCAAAGGTAGTTTGGTCTCTTTTGAATGCCTCTTTGGGTCATGGTCAAAGTGAGAAAGAACCGAGCAACAAGGTAGGGCAGCCTAGAGGGGGACAAGCTTGACCAGTGGTCACTAGAGCAGGCCTACGCTTTTTTTTTTTTGCAGAGTTGTGGCATGTGGGATGTTAGTTCCCTGACTAGGGATCGAACGCATGCCCCCTTCAGTGCTGTAGAGTTCCAACCACTGGACCACCAGCAAAGTTCCAGGCCTGTGCTTTAAGGACATGGGTTCACCTTTCCAAGTCTCACTTTCCCATTGGCAAAAAAAAAAAAAAAAAAGGCTATTGAAACTGACTGGTCACCTTGTTTTCAGTTCTGACTTTCCACTGTGTTGCGAGAGGCAGCATTTGGAAGTAGTTGGTATGATTTATAAGCCATTTTAGGTCAATCAGAAAGAGATCATGTAAATCTTGAGAAGCACAATGACCAGGGTGCCCATGAGACTCTTGTAATCACGTCTTTTCCTGGAGAGATTAGGAAATTGTGGTTGAAAACCAAAAAGCCCTAAGTTGCAGTCCTGCTGTCATGGATTTGCCAAAGAAAAAAGCTGTCAGTATTTTCATTTTCAAAAAAGAGTATAAACAGCATGTTTTGAAGTGAAAGAAAACAAGCATAAAAAAATGTTTATTAACATTAAAAAAATTTTCAGTCCCATGATTGTTCCAGAACACAAAAGCCTTCTCTGTTTTTGTTACTAAGTGGCCTGTGATTTAAAGCTGCTGACAACACCAGCCGCTCACAATGCCCCGGTCCCCCTTGTCTTCCCTGTGCAGCCCTAGCAGACACTCATTTGTATGTATGGGTTCAGCCTGTCTGCAGCGTCTGGCCAAAGGGACAGATACTAATGGCATATGTTAATTACTATCCAACAACTTCCTTTCATTAGAGTGTTTATTAACATTCTCACTTCTGCCCATTGAACCAGCTGGCACGAGGCTACGCTGGCAGCCCCAAGCTCACGGGCTGGTTTCATTCAGGGCTTATAAAATAGAATAGATGTTTCCTTTTGGATAACAAAACCTTTCCTGTTCCTTTCTCAGTCGAGAGCTTTCTGAGATGACACCAAAATAGCAACTTGGGGAAAAAAATGTCTTGTTGTTTTGCTGCTGTAATTTGATAGTTATCCATCTGTTTAGACATCTTTATTTTTAAAAAACATCATTAATGGGCACTAAATAACCCTCATTCCAATCGTGGACACTCAGAAGGTATGAAATAATTTATGTATGAGTGAGACAGTATGAACTATTTTAGGAGGAGTACTCAACTTCCCTAAATACATTTCTAGGCTACATTTCTCAATAGCATGACCAGATGCAGTTCACTAACATTTAGGCCGTTGGGGAGTATAAGCAAAGTACAATAGCTGAGGGAATGATCTGAAAAGCCAGAACTTTGGATAGAATGATGAACTATGAAGGGACATACATACTTTTTCTTTTTTTTTAATAAATTTTTTAAAAAACTTTTTTTTTTGTATTGGAGTATAGCTGATTAACAATGTCGTGATAGTTTCAGGGGAAGGGACTCTGCCATACATATACACGTATCCATTCTCCCCCAAACGCCCCTCCCATTCACATGCCATTGAGCAGAGTTCCACGTGCTATACAGTAGGTCCTTGTTGGTGATCCGTTTTAAATATAGCGGTGTGTGCATGCCCATGAAGGGACATATTTTTATATTGAGCAGTGACAACACCATTCACCATGAAGAACTCTAGATCTGGGATTTCCTTTGCAGTCCAATGGTTAAGACTTCGCCTTCCAGTGCAGGAGATACCTGTTTAACCCCTGATCGGGGAACCGAGATCCCACATGCTGCAGAGTGTAGCCAATAAATAATGAATAAATAAGCAAACACAACATTGTAAATCAATTTTACTTCATTTTTTAAAAATCTTTGAAGAAGAACTCTAGATCTTTCTGTTTCATTGGTTGCTCATGTCCCTTTAAGGTGACCCGAGGTGGGAAGTGGACTAGTCCCCATGAGGATGACGAAGCAAGAACGACATGGTAAACAAGCATTTTCCAGTGTTCTCACCCAGTGACACCCCCCGCCCCCCAACCAACAGTCACCTGTAGAAGATCAAATGTAGGAAGAAAGAGCAGAAAGCCAAATAGAAAGTTCTTAGTCGCTTTGTCGGGAAATTACCGTAGATTCCGCTTTCAAGGGGATCAGAAGTTTTGTTGACATCTGATCAGGCCATATGTGTTAGACTAATGGGCTTTTTTGCTTTTGTATTAGAGCATAGCTTTTGAATATCACACAAAGAACAGGGGTTTTGCCAGGGCGTTTCACAGCTGCAAAAGATATGAGTGTCTGTAACTTATTTTTTTATCAGCTTTTTTTTTGATGTGGAGCATTTTTAAAATCTTTATTGAATTTGTTACAATATTGCTTCTGTTTTTATGTTCTGTTTTTTAATGGAGTCTTACCTCCTTGACCAGGGATCAAACCCTTACCTCCTGCATTGGAAGGCAGAGTCTTAACCACTGGACTCTCAGGGAAGTCCCTATAATCTCTTTTTTGAAATTTATTTATTTATTTTTGGCTACACTGGGTCTTCACTGCTGCGTGAGCTTTCTTGAGTTGTGGCAAGCAGGGGCTGCTCTCGAGTTGCGACGATTGGGCTTCTCATTGTGGTGGGTTAGGTAGTTGTGACATGCAGGCTTAGGTGCCCATGGCTTGTGGGATCTTCTGAGAGCTGCTTCTGCTGCTGCTAAGTCGTTTCAGTTGTGTCCGACTCTGTGCAACCCCACAGATGGCAGCCCACCAGGCCAGGGACTGGGAATTCCCTGGCTTCCCAGTGGTTAGGACTCTGTGTTGTCACTGCAGAGGGCCCAGGCTCAATCTTTGGTTAGGGAACTAAGAGCCTGCAAGCCGCTTGGTGCAGTCAATAAGTCAATAAATTTATTGACCTAATAAGTCAATAAATCAGTAATTAAACCAGAGCAGGTATTGAACCTGTGTCCCTGCAGTGGCGGTGCATTCTCAACCCCCGGACCACCAGGGGAGGCCCCTATAACTTCTTTTTAAATTAAAGGGAGAGCAGGGCTCCTTCCTCTTCTGCCCCCTCACATCCCAGTCACCAGACCAATCAGCTCCTGAGGTTATGTGACCTGAGGCTAAGACCATGCTTACTCACTCTGCACGGGTCCAATGTCAAGGAGCTCTGGGAAGCAAAGTCTTTGGCATTTGCTGGGGGGTTGGGGGGAGCAGATAATGGAGTACCAACCACCACGAGAAGGATGCTTTAGTGAAAGGCGTTCATTTCATCAGCAAATATTTGTTATTTACAAACAAGGCTGCTATTTAGCTGTTCAGCACCAGGATGGCTGCATGTACCAGTTTTCAAAATATCAAAATACTTCCATACTGATTGGTAAAATGTCACTACCCTAAACCTCCCCAGTGTCCCCCTCTGCCCCAGACATGCCAAGACCCCTATACCTCCTGAATTCCCTAAGACCAAGCACCCCCAGGATTCTGTAAGATCAAGGACCAGTGAGATTCACACCTGGCCCCACAGGGACCTTCAGGACTCTACTCCAGCATCAAGACTCATATTATGTGGAAAGGACAGTGCCATGGACATGGGTGTAAATATTTAGACTATCACCCTTGCCTATAATATCCCAGGGCTTTCTTGGTGGCTCAGATGGTAAGGAATCTGCCTGCAGTGCAGGAGACCCAGGTTCAATCCCTGGGTTGGGAAGAACCCCTGGAGAAGAAATGGCTACCCACTCCAGTATTCATGCCTGGAGAATCCCATGGACAGAGGAGCCTGGTGGGCTACAGTCCCTGGGGTTGCAAAGAGTGGGACACGACTGAGTGACTAACACATTCACTTTTCACCATAATGTCCCAGCACTGAGCTGGGTATAGAGAATACACAGAAGAAGACAATATTGATCTCTGTCTTCCAGGATCACCTGGTGGAGATTATCATGAAAAAGGTTCTAGGGACTTCCCTAGTGGTCTAGTAGTTAAGAATCTGCCTTCCAACTCAGGGGACACAGGTTTGATCCTTGGTCAGACATGTAAGATCCCAGATGCCTTGGGGCAATTAAGTGTGTGTACTACAACTACCGAGATTTTGAGCTCTGGAGCCCCCGTGCCACAAATAGAGGGACACTCATGCATTGCAGTGAAAGATCCCTTGTGCTGCAACTAAGACCTGTACATATATATATATATATATATATATATATATATATTTTTTTTTTTTTTTTAAGTTCTCTGCTAAGCAATAGGAATTTTGAGGTGGTGTCGCTTTGCAGTCTGATTTGCAGACTTATTAACCAGCGAGAGCGGATCTCAGGGACAGATACACATAAGTCAAATCTTTGAGAGGCAGCCATATGAACCCAAGTCACAATTTATTACTTTGCAGTGAGAAACAAGCACATCTAAGCAGAGTGGACATTTGTATCACCTTGACTAACACGTTCTCTCCCAGCAGGAAGCTAAATAGGAAGGCAAGTGGTAATGAGAACGCAGCCTGAGTACACAGCCTGAGCAGGGATATTAGAGGGATGGTTGTCATGTCAAAGGTGTCAAATGTTCTTAAGCTCATGCTCTCACTCACTCTTTGGAGATGGACCTGCCAAACGGAAAGGACTGGATGTTCCCGTCAGCTCACCCGTGCCCTCTCCCCTTGGCGAGTCCTTCCCCCTGACTCCCAGTTTCTCTCTCCATGCAGACAGCCCCCTCTGGTTGACACCTTCTATCTTTAGATTTGTTAATACCTCCCAGAAAGCTCCAGCCAGACTCTGCTGCTTTCCTGGCCCTGGCTTGGAAGACATTCTACCTTTCGGGTGCCCAATACAGACCCTTGGTGTTTGGGTTGTGCCACGGGCGGAGTACTAAAATATTTAAATAAATAGGTCGCCGACGGATCAGCCGGGGCTGGACCCCGGCAGGGTTGGATTGTTATTGTTTAATTTATTGGTTCTCAGATTTGGCTTTGGAAGCATCTGGGAAATCTGAAAAATACCCGTGCCTGGTTCCCTCTCCCAAAAATTCTAATTTAGTGGATACGGGGTGCAATCCAGGCATTGTTAATTTTGCTTTTTTCCATTTTTAATTGGAGGATAATTGCTTTACAATGTTGTGTTGGTTTCTTCCAGGTATCAATATGAATTAGCCATAGGTATACGAGTGTCCGTCCCTCCTGAACCTCCTTCCCACCTCCAACCCCATCCCACCCCTCTAGGTTGTCACAGAGCACCAGCTGAGCTCTCTGTGCTATAGGGCAACTTCCCATTAGCTATCTATTTTACACATGGTAATGTACATATTTCAGTTCTACTGTCTGGATTCATCCCCCACCCCCAGCTCCTTCCCCCACTGGGCCCACAAGTCTGTTCTCTATGTCTGCTCTGTAAATAGGATCATCAGTACCATTTTTCTAGATTCCATATATATGCATTGAGTGATAGTTGCTCAGTCATACCTGATTCTTTGCAACCCCGTGGACTGTAGCCTGCCAGGCTCCTCTGTCCATGGGGTTCTCCAGGTAAGAATACTGGAGTGGGTTGCCATTTCCTTTCCCAGGGAATCTTCCCTACCCAGCGATCAAACATGGGTCTCCTGCACTCAGGTGATTCTTTACCAACTGAGCTACAAGGGAAGCCCGAACACTGGGGTACATGTGTCTTTTTCAATTATGGGCAATGGGTTTTGTTAAACCTCCCTAAGCTATGCAACTGAATCTGGGGCTCCTAAAGAGTTGAAATTCAAGGAAAAGAGCTTTGAAGTTGAGCCAAATTTGAGAATCACCGATTTCACTCAGAGTTGCAGGCTGACTCGAACTTCTCTAGCTTTTAACGCCTGTCCGTGCTGTTTCCAGCCTGGGATGATGATTTATCTGGTCTGAAGTGGGGTGGGACATGGGCATTTTTACAAAGCTCCCCAGATGATTCCATTGTGCAGTCAAGAGTTGAGATTCAATGGTCTAAGCATTCACTTGACTGAGTTTTTGTTATCAATTAGTCCTTGGACAAGGCATTGTACAGAAGGGAACACAGAAGAAAAATTGAAGGAAAGGTCCATAGGGGTGAGGTTTCCCAGAGAAAGAGCCGGAGACTAAACCCAAGAGCAAGCCCTGTGGCATCAGTAGGGGAACCATGTGGGCGGGACGGATTCGGATGGACAATCTTTGAGCCATTTTCTACCATATCTTAGAGTAACTTCAACAGAAGCCAAAGAAGTCACTGAGCATGGATTGGTCTGTTGCATGCTTTTCAACAAGAAATCTGCCTCCTTGTCTTCTCTGAGTGGTCTTTTGGCTTGCTCCTCCTACCCTCCACCTGAGTCCCCTGCTGTCTGAAGGCCACCACCTTGAAAAAGGCTGAGCTATTTTTGGTCCACATTCTCCTTAGCAGCAGCAGGGTTTAGCTGAGAAGCTGGAGACTGGAAAATCCCAGCCTGTTCTCTTCCTAAATAAGCTGAGGATTTTTCCATTTTCCTCATGATTTTCTAACTTCCTGCTGTCATTTCTAACCTTGCTGACATGTGTTAAAATCCACTGGAGTTTTCTGGGGTGTTTGCAGTCTTGTCTGATTGCAGGACATCTGGGAAAACCATCAATTCCACTTTGTAAGCAACTTGGGGAAAAAAAAAAAATGCATTCCTGGGAGAGGAAAAGGCAGTGGGAAGGGCAGAGTTTCACTCCAGTGCTTCCGCCCGTCCTTCTCCAGGGACTGCTGGTCACAGGACTTGGAACTAAATGACTCTGAGTAGGGAGAAGGAGGACAGAGTGGGGCTGCCGTGTGCGGTTGGGCAGGTGACACGCAGCGCAAGACTAGGTGAGCCACTGGCACTCTTTCTTTGGTGACAGTGACTACAGCCGCCTCCTCCCACTGCCCCACTCAGCACCTCTGGCGGAAGCACTGTTCTTTGAATCTCAGCTCTGCAGCAGCTCCAGATTTTGGTGGCACTTGCGCTTCTGAGACACACAGCATCAGAGAAGTCCCTTGCTTTCTCTGGCCTTCACTTCATTCATTTAGAAATTGATAGGTGCTTTCCAGGTCTCAGCATGATTTCAAACGTCACTTTCTCTTGGTGTGTGAAAGCAAGTGTTAGTCACTCAGTTGTGTCTGACTCTCCCTGACCCCGTGGACTGTAGCCCACCAGGTTCCTCTGTCCATGAAATTCTCCAGACAAGAATACTGGACTGGGCAGTCATTTCCTTTGCCAGGGATCTTCCTGGGATTGAACCAGGGTCTTCTGTATTGCAGGCAGATACTTTCCCATCTGAGCCACCAAATGAGGCAGCATGTGGAGGCCCAGCTATTTGTATGCCTGAAACAATTTGTGTGTAATCTTGCTGGCAGAATAAAGAGAATGTTAATCTGAAGATGTTGATAGCCAGATCTGAGGCTGAATTCTTCCCTCTGGCCCTCTGTTTTGCCCATCTGATAATCCCTTGGAGCCATGTCCCAGTTTATTCAAACGAAGATCCAGTATCTCTCAGAAATGGAAAAATGAAAGTCAAAGTCGCTCAGTCATGTCCAACTCTTTGCGACCTCATGGACTATAGCCTACCAGGGTCTTCCATCCATGGAATTTTCTAGGCCAGAATACTGGAGTGGATAGCCTGTCCCTTCTCCAGCTGATCTTCCCGACCCAAGAATTGAACCAGGGTCTCTTGCACTTGAAGGTGGATTCTTTACCAACTGATCTATCAGGGAAACCCCTCAGAAATGGAAGAAACCTCCATTGTAAGACATCTCCTTATATCACTCAAAGAGCAGCCATGCTCAGCTCTTTATGATCATCTAAATATCCACAATTAAATGTGGTCTTTTAACATAGAGAACAGACTTCTTGTTGCCAAGGAGGGTGGTGGGTTGAGGGAGAGATGGGTTGGGAGTTTGGGATTAGCAGATGCAAACTATTATGTATGGGATGGATAAATAACAAGGCCTTACTCAATATAGCACAGGGAATTATACTCAATATCCTGTGATAAATCGTAATGGAAAAGAATATGAAGACGTGTATACATATGTATAACTGAGTCATTTGCTGTACAACAGAAATTAACACCACACTGTAAATCAACTACACTTGAATAAAATAAATTTTTAATAAAATATGATCATTTAAACTATTCCTCTCTCTCACCAGAACTCATAAGCTGTAAATCAGGATTGTCTTTGTCTTCAGAAATCAGCAGTCTCTGTACATATAGGTTTGTTCTCCTGGGATTGGATGGAGGTGGGAGTTGGGGAGGGTGGGTTTCAGTGTACCAATGTCTCATAGATCTCATCTTTAGCTGGTCACAGTTAGATGCTTCTTCAAATATCTAGATGCTGCAATTAATGGTAAGCCCAGATGAAAATGAATCAGATCTTTATTATATTGATGGATACCAAGGGCAGGGCCTATTTGTGTGGGCCCATGAGAGAGACTTCGATTTTTGTTACTTGATGACATTTATTTGCTCTTTATTGAATAATCTATCAAAAATGTCCAGGAGGCAGCTGTGCTGGGAGTGTCCTGGGAGGGTTCCATGCAAGTGAAGGGTCCTGAAGCTTAAGCCTCCTGGCCCTCCAACGCTGGCTTCTCTGGGAAATGAGTAGAAAATTGCTCACTCACCAAATCTCCCCTTTCCTTCCCAACCCTCCCTCCACTAGGCCAACTATTGCTCAGATAAAACCAGAACCTAGAGTGTGAGGGTGCATGGCTACTGTGGAGAGGTTTTAAAAACTGGCCTTAGGGCCCCACCTGACTTCTCTGTGATGCTTACAGCATTTCCAGTTAATAAGTGGATATGTTTATGTTGGATCAAGTCACTAAGCAAATGTTAGGAATGAATGAAAGTTCCTGCGGTGTCACGCTCGCCACGTCACTCTCCTTGAATGAGCGGTTTTCAAACACAGACCCCTCAGTTTTCACAGAGTTCCTTAGGGGCTGTCTAGAGTTGGGAGGCGGGGAAGGTGGTGAAATACTCAGGGAGGGCATGGAGGTTTTATGAGAAGGGCTCTGTCCCCTCCAAACCCAACCAGATTCCATCAGATTCAACTGCTTTGTGTACTGAAGCTCTATGAGAGATTTCCAGTCAATGAAAATATTCTGCTTAAAAGAGAAGTTTGAAAATATTTTCCAATCAGCTTATTTTCATCAGGAACAATCTTATGCATCCCTGATTTGTATTCTTTGCCATTTAGAAATATCATCAGCTTCTTTGCCAATGATTGCTAGTCAAAACTCTTACATAAATGCAATTAAATGATTTTTTTTTCTGTTCTGTGTTTCACTATTACATGTTCACATAATATGTATGTCAGTTCCTTTCAGGATTGCATTATTTCTGCCTTGCTTTCAGTTTTCCACTCAAAAGGCAATTGGTTGAATAGAAAACATTTTTTTTTTTTTCAGTTATTTAACACAAATTCTCTGGGAACACCAGCAATTTCTTGGTACAGCGGGGACACATCCACTGGCTGGCATTTAATACGCTTTTTTTTTTTTTAACTTTCCTTTTTAGCTCTCAGAGTTATTCTTGTATTCATTTGAGGTTTGCCCTAGTATTTTTCTCTGAATTTCTTTATCAAACTCTCCATTCTGCCAACTCTCCCATTTAGGTGTTTGCTTTTGGAAGATTATTTGCGAATGAGTAATGATAAGCATTTTTCAGATATTGTTTGTTACTTTTATGCTATATCTTATTCTCTATTTTTATAAAGGTCATAGTACGGGTATTACCTTTCTCTTTTTCTTCTTTCTTATCTTTAAGAACTAGTCAGGAATTACATGCCTCAGGCAATTAGTAAGTCAATTTAGACTTGAACGAGCAGATAGATACCCGAACAACTTGGTATTTCTGATCCCAAGTTTTCCTTCCTGTTTTTGTTTTTTTTTTTCTCTTCTGTGGATTCCTTGGGAGCTAATTTGAGTTCCTTCTTTTATTCTACCCTTCCTACCTGGGAAATCCTACCTACAACCACTGCTCCAGTATCATAGCTTGAGGATGACAGCTGTTGATCTCTAAGGCTCTGTCTACTTTCCTGAGTTCAAGGGCTATTTTTAAAAATTGTTTATTTAAATAGACATGTACAGATATGAGAGTTGGACCATAAAGAAGGCTGAGCACTGAAGAATTGATGCTTTTGAACTGTGGTGTTGGAGAAGACTCCTGAGAGTCCCTTGGACTGCAAGGAGATCAAACCGGTCAATCTTAAAGGAAATCAACTCTGACTATTCATTGGAAGGACTGATGCTAAAGCTGAAGCTACAATACTTTGGCCACCTGATGCGAAGAGCTGACTCATTGGAAAAGACCCTGATGCTGGGAAAGATTGAAGGCAGGAGGAGAAGGGGACAACAGAGGATGAGATGGTTGGATGGCATCACTGATTCAATGGACATGGGTTTGAGCAAACTCCAGGAGATAGTGAAGGACAGGGAAGCCTGGCATGCTACAGTTCATGGGGTTGCAAAGAGTCAAACACAACTTAGTGACTGAACAAACAAAAAACAAAAAATTTAAATAAAGACCAGTCTGCATGGGGGTCTTAATTGCAGCATGCATTGCAGCATGTGGGATCTAGTTCTCTGACAAGGGATCAAATCCAGGCCCCCTGCAATGGGAGGGTAGTCTTAGCCACTGAACTTCCAGGGAAGTTCCATGAGCCCCATATTTTTAATGGCTCATGAGCTACCACCACAAAGTCCTCCAGAGCCTCAAACATATGTCTAATATTAAGCCTCTTCTTGTGATAAAGGATTAATGTGCCTCCACAAAATGTGGAAAATCATCATGCTTGCTCTGTAACATTACTTTCTTTTGAGTGAAGCATAATACCAAGTCCAGGAAATTTCCTTTCCAAGGTCAACCAAATTCAAAATGGTAAGAGCAAGTGTAAAAGAAAACAGCTATTATTAGAAGTAAGCTGTTATACTGGAATTGAGGTAATCAAACCAAGTCACTACTCATTGTGATGAAGGTTTGCCAACCTTCTGGTAGTCTAACAGTGAGTCCTCTGGTTAAGGATCCAGGCACATGCCCAAGCTGTGTCATGAACCATATTTATAAGACTATAAAATAAGGAACATAATTTTCTGTTAGAAATCTGATTTTGGGGGGAAAAAAAAAAGATTGAAAACCTGTAGAGATATGTTTGTTTTGATTGGAGTTTGGAAGAAACCTCTCTGTCTGAGAGATATACTTTTCTGTGTCTGAAAGTCTAGACTGTGGGACTTCCTTGATGGTCCAGTGGTTAAGACTCCGTACTCCCAATGTAGGGGGCCAGGGTTCGATCCCCGGTCAGTGAAATAGAGTCTGTATGCAGGTACTGAAAAAAAAAAAAAAGATCCCACATGCTGAACGAAGATTCCATGTGCCACAAGTAAGACCTGGTGCAATCAAATAAATAAAAATCAAAAAATATTTTTAAATAAAATAGAAGTCATCCCTTGATGACCATTTACTCATCCCACAGAGATTTGCTAAGTCCTCTCTTAAAAAACGGGGCTTCCCTGGTGGCTTAATGGTAAAGAAACCACCTGCAATGCAGGAAATGTGGGTACAATCCCTGGGTCAGGAAGATCCCCTGGAGAAGGGAATAGCAATCCACTCCAGTATTCTTGTCTAGAGAATCCCATAGACAGAGGAGCCTGGCAGACTACAGTCCAAGGGGTCCCAAAGAGGCAGACACTACTGAGAGACTAAAAGCCAACAACTCTTGTACCAGGCACAGTTCTAGGTGCTGAGAGACCTTGGAGAACAAGTTCCACGTTACCTGCAGGAAGCCAGTGAACAAGCAAAGAGACACGTAAGCAACATGCCTCAAAGGGTGGTAGGTAAGGTGAGAAAAGATGGAGCAGAACAAGGGGAAGGGGTGTGACCGGTGGATTGGGGGTGCTGTCTTCCCTAGGGGGTGAAGCTTGGATGAGGTGAGAGTGAGCTATGCAGAGATCTGGGGGGAGAGCATTCCAGGGGAAGAAATAGTAAGTGTAAAGTCCCAGAGGCAGGGACTTCCCTGGCGGTCCAGTGGTGAGGTCTCCCTGCTTCTACTGCAGGGGCCATGGGTTCGATCCCTGGTCAGGGAACCAAGTAAGGTTCCCACGAGTTGCGTGGCCAAAATTAAAACAAAACAAAACAAAACAAAACCAAACCCTCAAAACACCACACACAGATACAGAACATTACTTTAAAAAATTAAATAAGTTAATAAAGTCCCAGAGGCATAAAGGAGCTTGACATGTTAAGCAAAGGTTCTTCACTGAGGAGGGCCCATGGATAGAATCAGGGATGCCTGACTCGAATGGGAGGAGAAAAATTATGTCACTATTTTCACTAACTTCTAACTGAAATGTAGCATTTTCTCCACTAATGAATACAGACAAATGAATTGCAGTAGTATGAGCAGCATCTGTGACACTGTCATTGTAGAAAGTGTGGACATTTTCATATCATGTTACAGCTCTTACTGAGGTTTGCATTTTGTCATTTGCGTTCATCACAACTTTGAAACTATGATCATTTTCAGAGCTGCTGCTAGATCCTGTTATTTAACAGGTGGATGAATAAACACAGATTTGATCTTTAATATTCGATATCACAAATTTGATCTTTAATATTCTGATAACCATATTTCAATGTAATATTATCTTTCATAATCTTCTGGAGTTTCTTTTATGCACTGAAAAGCTTTCTTCTGAGAGGCAAATCCATAGGCTTTACTAGACTGCTGAAGGGATCCATGGCATGGAAAAGGGGGAGAACTCAGGTGTTAACAGAAAGCAGGGAGGCCAGTGTGGCTAGAGCGAAGTCACGAGTTAGTAGTGGAGCTGGATCGGGGGGGTGAGGACCAGGTCACGAGGGCTGCATAGGCCACAGTGGAGAGCTGAGGTTCTAAGATAAAGGCAACAGGAAGTTATCAGAGGCATTGAAGCCAAGAGGCAACATATCTAAGTATTAGGTCACTCTGGATGCTGAGTGGGAAAGAGATTATTGAGGTGAAGAGTGGCCTCTTGGATGGAGATCCTAACAGGCTGGGCAGCTGGGAGATGATGGCTGAGGTGGAGGTGGTCAAAGAAGTCACTATGATGAATGTATTTTTTAAATTTTTAATTGTTTAATTTTTAGATTTTTTTTATGCAGACCATTTTTAAAGTCTATATTGAATTTGTTACAACATTGCTTCTGTATTATGTTTTGGTTTTTTGGCTTTGAGGTATATGGGACCTTAGTTTCCCTGACTAGGGCTCGAACTCACACCCCCCTTCATTGGAAGGCGAAGTCTTAACCACTGGAACACAAAGGAAGTCCAATGAGTGAAGTATTTTGAAGGTAGTACCGACAGAATTTGGTGGGATGTGGGTGTGTGAGGGTAAAGACTCTTAGGTTTAGAGCAAATGGGTGGAAAACAGTGACACTCATCAGAATGGAGAAGGCCGGGGAGGAATAGGTGTGGGAGTGGCGAGTGAGGGGACTGTGAAACCAAGAGGTGTTTTGAACATGTTGAATTTGAAATGCCTATTAGTCGTTCATGTGCGGCGACTGAGTGGAGAGTTGGATGTGAGTGTGGGATTTGGAAAGGGAATAAGTGGCTGGAGAACTACATCTGGGGGTCCTGAATACACAGTAGATCCATAAAGTCACAGGACAGGAGCAGATCACCCCAAAGAGAATATGGCTAGTGCTCTGGAGGGCAAGGCTTTGACGTCTGAAGAGAAGGAAGGAGCTGGTAAATTAACTGTAAAGCAGCAGCTTGTGAGGTAGGCAGATAGGATGATGTTTAAAGAAATATTGAGAAAGGAAGAAAAAATTTTATTGGAAAGATAAATGCACCCCGGTGTTCATAGCAGCACTGTTTACAATAGCCAAGACACAGAAGCCACCTGAATGCCCATTCACAGGTGAACTGATAAAGAAGATGTGGTATAAATATATACAACGGAATACTACTCAGCCATAAAAAAGAACGGAATAATGCCATTTGCAGCAACGTGGATGGACCTAGAGATCATCATACTAAGTGAAGTAAGTCAGACAGAGAAACACAAATATCCTATGATCTCACTTATATGTGGAATCTACAGTATTTTCAAATGAACTTATTTATAAAACAGAGACAGACTCAAAGACATAGCAAAAAAATTAAGGTTACAAAAAGGGGAAAGAGGAAAAGGCAGGGAGGGATAAATTAGGAGTTTGGGATTATCAGATACAAACTATTATATATAAAATATATAAACAAAAAGGTCCTACTGTATAGCATGAGGAACTATATACAATATTTTGTAATGAATTGTAATGGAAAATAACATGAAAAAGAATATATATGTATGAATATATAAAACTCAATCACCTTGCTGCACATCAGGACTTAACACAACATTGTAAGTCAACTATCCTTCAATTAAAAAAAAGAATTTTAATGAAAAAATGTGCTTTATTGTGTACTTAAAAAAAAACTAATTTTGTAACACGATAACAGAAGAGCAGAGTCTCCTACAACTACTAGAACTCCACTCAAAACTATGGTTTAGCCATGGATGAAGGTTTGGATTCAAGGACTTGAAGTACAGACCACGGCAGGCCTTCAAGCATTTCATGTTCTTGGGTAAGTTGTTTAGCCACTGTTTTTTCTCTCTCTCTCTTTTTCTGTCTATAATTGGAATCCACACTTCTGACTTATTTCACAGGAAGATTGTGTGAAAAATCTCACAGAAGGGCCAACAGACCACACTTGGCTTTACCATTTTAAGGTGTTTAGCGTCGTATGTTAACATATCAAAACACTCCCAGTTCTGGGTTCAGTATGGCTCTTATTCAGACCCTGTGAGCATCCGTCCAGGTCTTTATTATATGACTGAAATAGGCCCCGTTCTAGACAAAAATGTGGGAGAATCGTTGATTTTGAGCTACTTTATGTCTTGTTTTCTTTTCAGTGTTTATTGGAGTATACTTGCTTTACAATGTTGTGTTAGTCTCTGCTGTATAGCAGAGTGAGTCAGCTAAGGTATACCTAATCCCCCTCTCTTTTTTGGATATCCTTCCCATTTAGGTCACCACAGAGCACTGGGTAGAGTTCCCCATGGTATACAGTAGGTTGTCAATAGTTATCTATTTTACACATAGTAGTTTATGTATGTCTATAGCAGTCTCCCAATTCATCCCCTCCCTTCCCCACTTGGTATCCATAAGTTTGTTCTCTACATCTGTGTCTCTATTTCTGCTTTGCAAATAAGTTCATCTGTACTATTTTTCTAGAGTCCACATATCAGCATTAGTAGTAGTAGTATTTGATTCTTTGTGACACCATAGACTGTAGCCTTCCAGGTTCCATGGGATTTCCCAGGAAAGAATACTGGAGTGGGTTGCCATTTCCTTCTCCAGGGGATCTTCCTGACTCAGGGATGGAACCCATGTGAAAAAATGTTAGTGGGTATTAACAGGGCTAACACATTTCCTCTTCCAGGTCACAGTTTTGAACTTTACCTGGGGTGCCCTGGGGAATTTTGTCTTCCTTTATTCCAAAAGGTTTGTTTCAATATCAATTGTATGTAAATGTTGAGGCAGGTCTGTGGGAGTGTATTATCTCAGGTGGTTCAGCCTTTAGTGGTCTTCAAGCCACCTTCATTTGCATCCATCACACTCCTGACTGTGAGGACCAGTAAGGGATTTGGGGATAGGAAAGTGAGAACAATCCGCTAAAGTAGCATCATTCTTGAGGCGCATGGGCTCCGTCTCATTCCAGAGGGGGACCAGTTGATGGAAAAATGAAAGACTGCAATTAACTGCCTGTGAGCCCCCTGCTCCACTGGCCTAAGAATAACCATCCTAGGGTCCTTTCCCAAGGATGAGGGTGCAGAGTCAAGGTAATTGGAAAGTCATTCCAGACATCACACCTGTATTCTAGCTCCCAGAGGACAGAGAGATCCTCCGGTCTCTGTGAAATCCAGAGGGATTTCTAAGCTCTTGAGAGGCTGCCAGCCTCAGCATCATGACATAAGAGGAAACACATCAAAAGCAAGGATTTGTAAGTCCCACCACCATCCTTCTCACTGCATCTCCTCAGCACAGGATGACTCCTGTGGCCTTTTAAAGGCTGGATTGTGGTGTCATTTCCAAACGTGCAAATAGTCTAGAGAGAAGCCCCATGGAGAAGAATGAGGAGGAAAACGTCACCCCACTCTCTCTCTTTCAAATGGGAGGTGGAATTGTAGACACTGAGCAGTGTCCTCAGGAAGAGAGAAGACATTTACCATCTCACTGGCTTTGAACTCTGGCGAGTCCAAGATCAGATAAAGTGTGCCTGAGAGGTAAGATAGATCACTTCAATATTCAGTTCTCTGAAATATCTACAACTTAATTAAACAACAGGGTTGATCTTGGAGCTCCTTTTAATTAAACTTTGCATCTCTTCTCTCTGCTCTGTGGAGGCATTCCAGGGTAGCATTTGGCTTGGAATGAGCAGTCATTCTGGCCACCCACCATGGTTCAGAAAAGCCCCATTGCAGAGTTAACAGAATTCTTAAATGTGAATATCATCGACTTCATTTTCACTCATATTCAGAAACTTGCATTAGGGTTAATGAAACTCATGTGTTATTTCATTTATTCTTTTGTGGGCTGTCTGCATAAAATATCTGACTCTACATAGAAATCAGATGTTGATTAAGTTTCAGGTCAAATTTCAGTCCTTTCATCTATAAAATGGTGTCACAGTTCTCACTTTTAATACAAAATTATGTTACACTTTGGGTTAGGACATGACAAAAAGAAAAGTTTATGACCATGTGTGGCATGCTGTCTAAAGCATGGTAGCCAGAATTCATGACAGCTGGGACACCAATCGCCCTGAACAAAAGTGAGGGCTCTGCCACTGTAGAAATTGCTTGGGTCTAAAGTAGGTTTTACTTGTTTATTTATTTGGCCATGTTGTGTGGCTTTCGGGATCTTAGTTCCCCAACCAGGAACTGAGCTTCTGTAGTCAAAGCGCCAAGTCCTAAGCACTGGACTGCCAGGGAATTCCCGAAAGTATCGATTTTAAAGGTGAGAGTGGAGAGAACCCCATGTAGGGTAAAAAGAACATCAAATTATTATGTGGATGTTATTCTCATAAACTACTCATGCTTTTAACTGGGAGAGGGCTTTGTACACATGTAGATTACTGATTGAATCCCTGGTGGCTCAGCTGTAGAGAATCTGCCGGCAGTGCACAAGACATTGGGTTCAATCCCTTGGCTGGGAAGATCCCCTGGAGAAGGAAATGGCAATCCACTCCAATATTCTTGCCTGGAAAATCCCATGTATAACCATTTTCTGCTCCATAAAAACATACTTCACCAAAACCCCATTTCAGTCAAATCCCCTACACATATATATGTAATTCAAATGCCTCTGTCTAAACTCTTAGGGAAAAAGTGAATCAGGACAGCAGAGATTTCAGGTTGGAAACAAAAATACCTCATTAATTCAGATTATTAAACTACAAGATCAACCACAATGTGGTTAAAAATATTACTGTAACTTTTCCAACAGATTTTGTTATAGAACGTCCTTTCAGAGTGTGGCAAAGCAAACTCCTTAAAATTGATCACCAGAATTAAAGAAAAAAAAATTTGCAACTTGGGAAGTCTGGCAAAACTCTTTTGCTCTACTGTATGTTGGGAAACTTCATTTATTTTACAGCTAATGCTAAATACATCAGAAGTAATTGCATTACTGTATATATATACACATATACCTCCCTGGTGGCTGAGACAGTAAAGAATCTGCCTGCATTCAGGAGACACAGACTTGATTCCCGGGCCAGGAAGATCCCCTGGAGAAGGGAGTGGCTACCCACTCCAGTAGTCTAGCCTGAGAAACCCCATAAACAGAGAAGCCCGGTGGACTATAGTCCATGGGGTCGCAAGTGTATATAAGAAATAAGAAATTTTAAGTTGGGAAGGAACCAGGAGGGTTTTCAAAGCCAAGTTTCTTCTTTCTGAATACAACCATATGATTCATATGTCTTTTTCCTTCTCCATACGAAAACAGAGTAATTCTTGTTGCTCTGTGTTACTGTCCTTGAGAGTTTGCTTCTAATCACTTAGTCAGCCAGTCAGTTCAGTTGCTCAGTTGCGTCCGACTCTTTGTGACCCCATGAATCGCAGCACACCAGGCCTTCCTGTCCATCACCAACTCCTGGAGTTCACTCAGACTCACGTCCATCGAGTCAGTGATGCCATCCAGCCATCTCATCCTCTGTCGTCCCCTCTTCCTCCTGCCCCCAATCCCTCCCAGAATCAGAGTCTTTTCCAATGAGTCAACTTTTCACATGAGGTGGCCAAAATATTGGAGTTTCAGCTTTAGCATCATTCCTTCCAAAGTACACCCAGGGCTGATCTCCTTCAGAATGGACTGGTTGGATCTCCTTGCAGTCCAAGGGACTCTCAAGAGTCTTCTCCAGAACCACAGATCAAAAGCATCAATTCTTCAGCGCTCAGCTTTCTTCACAGTCCAACTCTCACATCCATACATGACCACTGGAGAAACCATTAGTCATAAGCAATTCAAAAAAAAATTTATTTTTATTTCTATGGGAAAACAATGGCTTCTCTAGAGTGTGTTTTGCTTCAAAACCAACTGTCAAGATTATCTACATCATTAATGAACACAAGTGGCTTGAAATGTTATACAGGGAAATCTGTTCTTCTTAAGAGCAAGATCAGGAACATAGCAACAAAGAAGATAAACCCTTTCATAATAATAAATGAACAACCACGGGAGAAAAAGGCTGAGATCTCTTTCTAGTGCAAAACAAGGAACTAAATTATTAAAGGAAAAGAGCTATTGTTAATCCTACAACCTGAAATGTAAAGTGGATCATTTTACTGAGCCTCACCTTCACGGTAATTTTCTAAACTTTTGGAAAATGGAGTTTCTAAGGAAGGCATTCTGAGTGTACAGATGTAACAGACTTTACTGAGTAGATGCAATCAATGTTAGGATTACTCATCAACATCTTTAGCTAGTGGAAGATTTGGGTAGCATAACTTTATGTAGGTCAAAAACCATTAAAAATGAACTCCAAAGTCAAATAACAAAACACAAGTGATAAATACTTTGAATATTAAAAATGCAATGTGAATGTAAGAAAGTATTGCTGCTACTGCTGCTAAATCACTTCAGTCGTGTCCGACTCTGTGCGACCCCACAGACGACAGCCCACCAGGCTCCCCCGTCCCTGGGATTCTCCAGGCAAGAACACTGGAGTGGGTTGCCATTTCCTTTTCCAATGCATGAAAGTGAAAAGTGAAAGTGAAGTCGCTCAGTCGTGTCTGACCCTCAGCAACCCCATGGACTGCAGCCCACCAGGCTCCTCCATCCATGGGATTTTCCAGGCAGGAGTACTGGAGGGGGGTGCCATTGCCTTCTCCAAAGAAAGTATTCAGATCAGATCAGTCGCTCAGTCGTGTCTGACTCTTTGTGACCCCATGAATCGCAGCACACCAGGCCTCCCTGTCCATCACCAACTCCCGGAGTTCACTCAGACTCACGTCCATCAAGTCAGTGATGCCATCCAGCCATCTCATCCTCTGTCGTCCCCTTCTCCTCCTGCCCCCAATCCCTCCCAGCATCAGAGTCTTTTCCAATGAGTCAACTCTTCACATGAGGTGGCCAAAGTATTGGAGTTTCAGCTTTAGCATCATTCCTTCCAAAGTACACCCAGGGCTGATCTCCTTCAGAATGGACTGATTGGATCTCCTTGCAGTCCAAGGGACTCTCAAGAGTCTTCTCCAACACCACAGTTTAAAAGCATCAATTCTTCGGCGCTCAGCTTTCTTCACAGTCCAACTCTCACATCCATACATGACCACTGGAAAACCCATAGCCTTGACTAGATGGACTTCTGTTGGCAAAGCAATGTCTCTGCTTTTGAATATTCTATCTAGGTTGGTCATAACTTTCCTTCCAAGGAGTAAGCGTCTTTTAATTTCATGGCTGCAGTCACCATCTGCAGTGATTTTGGAGCCCAGAATAATGAAGTCTGACACTGTTTCCACTGTTTCCCCATCTATTTCCCATGAAGTGGTGGGACCGGATGCCATGATCTTCGTTTTCTGAATGTTGAGCTTTAAGCCAACTTTTTCACTCTCCACTTTCACTTTCATCAAGAGGCTTTTGAGTTCCTCTTCACTTTCTGCCATAAGGGTGGTGTCATCTGCATATCTGAGGTTATTGATATTTCTCCTGGCAATCTTGATTCCAGCTTGTGCTTCCTCCAGCCCAGCGTTTCTCATGATGTACTCTGCATATAAGTTAAATAAACAGGGTGACAATATACAGCCTTGACAAACTTCTTTTCCTATTTGGAACCAGTCTGTTGTTGCATGTCCAGTTCTAACTGTTGCTTCCTGACCTGCATACAAATTTCTCAAGAGGCAGATCAGGTGGTCTGGTATTCCCATCTCTTGAAGAATTTTCCACAGTTTATTGTGATCCACACAGTCAAAGGCTTTGGCATAGTCAATACAGCAGAAATAGATGTTTTTCTGGAACTCTCTTGCTTTTTCTATGATCCAGCGGATGTTGGCAATTTGGTCTCTGGTTCCTCTGCCTTTTCTAAAACCAGCTTGAATATCAGGAAGTTCATGGTTCACATATTGCTGAAGCCTGACTTGGAGAATTTTGAGCATTACTTTATTAGCATGTGAGATGAGTGCAATTGTGTGGTAGTTTGAGCATTCTTTGGAATTGCCTTTCTTTGGGATTGGAATGAAAACTGACCTTTTCCAGTCCTGTGGCCACTGCTGAGTTTTCCAAATTTGCTGGCATATTGAGTTCAGCACTTTCACAGCATCATCTTTCAGGATTTGGAATAGTTCAACTGGAATTCCATCACGTCTACTAGCTTTGTTCGTAGTGATGCTTTCTAAGGCCCACTTGACTTCACATTAGTATTATATCAAATATAGGGAGAATGAGAATGTACGGCCAGAGCTTGGGATTCATTTTTAGATGAAATTCCAAGGATATTTATTCTAAGTGAAAATAACCAGCAAATTTGCCCCTTGCCATTGAGTTAGAAGAAAAAGAATGAGAGGAGAAAAGGAATTAAAATGTGTATGAGTTGGGAGTCTATTTGCAGATAACAGTAATTCAACTCCAACTAACTCAAGCACAAGGGGAATTTATTGGCCCATGTCAAAGTGAAAGTCCAGGAGAGCTAGGCCCATGGACACAATCATGTATCATTTGGCCCCTCTCTCTCTCTTGAACTTCTTTTCCACTACCAATGCTCTTTCTTCAAGAGATAGAAAAATGGTGTGCTAGGGTTCTCCAGAGAAACAGAACTAATGAAATGTGTGTTCAGAATCTGAAGGATGGGCTGGTAGCCAATGTTGAAGTTCAAATTTCTCTTTCTTGAGGGAGCTCAGTCTTTTTTCTATTCAGCCTCTCAACTAATTGGACGAGTACCACCTACATTATGGGGGGTAATCTGCTTTACTCAAGTTCACCTATTTAAATGTTAATATCACCTGGAAATACTCTCACAGAAACTTCCAGAGTAATATTTGACCGTATATTTGCTCACTGTGGTCCCGCCAAATTAGCACCTAAAATTCACCATCACAGGTGGCTTTCAACAATTCTTAGCATTCCAAATTAGCAATTCAGGAAGATAAAGCATCTTCTCTCTCCTAGTATCCAGACCAATCTCAAGGAAAGACTCTGATTAGTCATGCTTTTATCCCAGGACCATCCTTGAGCCCAGAAATGCCCACTACTGTGATTGACAGTCCCAGCAGAACCTCATGGAATGGTAGAGGGGAATTGCAAGTATTTTGTAACTGTTCGGTCATATTACCCACTGAGCACATGATCATCAGGACATACTGAGCCGTCCTGTATGTGGACTGGTGCTATGTAAATTTCCATCCTGTGCAGAGGTCACATTTTGGGGAAAGGTATATGCGGCTAAGGTTGTAGGATAAGAGGAGACAGGTGGTAAGGAATAGGCAAGGAAGAGTACATCTTTAAGTAAGGAGGAAGAAAGTGTGTTGCAATTATAGAATCTATAACCCATATACTGCTCATCACTGAAACTCATCCTAATAGGAAAGTTTGACAATAATGGATGCCCTTCTCAAATTAGATAAAATTATTTGTATTCTTCTTTAGTCATAAATCCCCA
The DNA here is from genome assembly GCF_003369695.1 of Bos indicus x Bos taurus. Lineage (NCBI taxonomy): Eukaryota > Metazoa > Chordata > Mammalia > Artiodactyla > Bovidae > Bos > Bos indicus x Bos taurus. The sequence continues at coordinate 14,695,915 of NC_040087.1, read as the reverse complement.
GGTTGATTCTCCCCTGCTGGTCCAGTGGCTAAGACTCCATGCTTCACTACAGGGGCAGGGCTTCCATCCCTAGTTGGGGAACTGAGATCCCATATGCTTCATGATACAGACAAAAAATAAAAATAAAACGTTAAAAAATAGAGTCCCAAGTTTCAACATGTGGATATAATTTGGGCTATAATATAAATTATATGTTCTTATCTCACTAGCTATCAGTTCAGTTCAGTTCAGTTGCTCAGTCGTGTCCAACATTTTGTGACCCCATGAATTGCAGCATGCCAGGCCTCTTGGTATATCTGAAAAGTTGTTTAAATTTAGCTATTGATATCTATTTAAAAGTGATATAGAGATTGATGGTTTTGGAAAACTCAGCAGTGGCCACAGGACTGGAAAAGGTCAGTTTTCATTCCATTCCCAAAGAAAGGCAAAGAAAGGCCAAAGAATGTTCAAACTACCACACAATTGCACTCGTTTCACACGCCAGCAAAGTAATGCTCAAGATTCTCCAAGCTAGGCTTCAATAGTACATGAACTGAGAATGTTCATATGTTCAAGCTGGATTTAGAAAAGGCAAAGGAACCAGGGATCAAATTGCCAACATTTGTTAGATCTAAGACAAAGCAAGAGAATTTCAGAAAAGCATCTACTTCTGCTTCATGGACTATGCTAAAGTCTTTGCTGTGGATCACAATCAACTGTGGAAAATTCTTAAAGAGATGGGAATACCGGACCACTTTGCCTGTCTCCTGAGAAATCTATATGCAGGTCAAGAAGCAACAGTTAGAATTGGACATGAAACAACAGACTGGTTCCAAATTGGGAAAGGAGTACATCAAGGCTGTATATTGTCACCCTGCTTATTTAACTTCTATGCAGAGTACATCATGGCATCCGGTCCCATCACTTCATGACAAATAGATGGGGAAACAATGGAAACAGTGACAGACTTTATTTTCTTGGGCTCCCAAATCACTGCAGATGGTGACTGCAGCCATGAAATTAAAAGATGCTTGCCCCTTGGAAGAAAAGCTATGACCAACCTAGACAGCATATTAAAAAGCAGAGATGTTACTTTACTTGTCTGTCTAGTCAAAGCTATGGTTTTTCCAGTAGTCATGTATAGATGTGAGAGTTAGACCATAAAAAAAAGCTGGAGGCCCAAGAATTGATGCTTTTGAACTGTGTTGTTGGAGAAGACTCTTGCGAGTCCCTTGGACAGAAAGGAGATCAAACCAGTCAATCCTAAAGGAAATCAGTTTTGAATATTCATTGGAAGGACTGATGCTGAAGCAGAAGCTCTAGTATTTTGGCCACCTGATGCAAAGGACTGACTCCTTAGAAAGACCCTGATGCTGGGCAAGATTGAAGGCAGGAGGAGAAGGGGACGACAGAGGATGAGATGGTTGGATGGCATCACCGACTTGATGGACATGAGTTTGAGCAAGCTCTGGGAGTTGGTGTTGGACAGGGAGGCTTGGTGTGCTGCAGTCCATGGGTTTGCAAAGAGTCAGACATGACTGAGCCACTGAACTGAACTGAACTGATAGTCATCCATGGAAAAAATCTTCCCTCTCAGTTTCAGACATACATCTGCTGAACAATAGATATATTTCTATCTTGACAACTTATCTCATCTTTCTTTTGTGACCCACCTCTCTTATTCATTGATTCATTCATTAACTTATTGAATAAAAGGCTCTGTAAAAGATGCTAGGGATAAATGAGTAAAGACCACATGGTTCATACATATCCTATTAAGAAAGCCACATTGGAACAAGCTATTCTATGCGTGTGTTAGGACCTCAGGGCACCTATTTGTGTGCAGTGGCCTTCTATCCAGAGGTTCCACCTCTGCAGATTCAACTAACTACACACTGAAAATATTCTAAAAAAAAAGAAAAAGAAAATTTCAGAAAGTACCAAAACCAAACTGAAATTTGCCACTTTTTATAGCATTTACATTGTATCAAGTAATATTAGTAATACAGAGATGACTTAAACTATACAGGAGAATGTTGTAGGTTATATGCAAATCTACAGCATGGTACATAAAGGACTTGAGCAGCTACAGAATTTGTTATCCACAGGGGTCCTGGAAGCATCCCCCAGGACACTGAGAGAGGACTCAACCAACCTCAATCAGGCTCCCTCTGGCTCTTACGCTCTCTTTTTTTTTTTTTTGCTTTACTCTTCTCATCTATTTTACTTTTATCTTGCAACATTTTACCTACATTTGAAAACTTCCTAAATCCCTTTTGGAAGAAGACAGAACGTAAATGAAAGAACAGTTCTTATTTTAAAGGATGAGGTCAGCTATTATAGCCGATGCATTTTGTTCTCTTAATGAAATGCTCATCAAAGAACCTTGTAGGTAGATACACACACCATGTAGAACCTGCCTCACTCTTCATTCTAGATGTTAGATTCTAGATCCCAGAATGGGCAAATCAGATAAACAGCTCTCTTATAGGAATGCTTTTCAAATTTAAATAATGGATGCCTCTCTTTTGAAAAGAAATCATTATCATAAACTTTTGTTACTGGTATTTTTATTATAATATTACCTAAATATGTAAAGTCATACAATGAGATAAAAGCTCTTTAGTTATATAGTTAGTATATAACAATAAAGCCAGAACAAATGTATTAATTAAATACAAGCAAAGTTACACACCTCAAATGTTAACAATTTTAATGTGATTGAAGAATGCCATTTGCAGAAATTAAATTTCAAGTGCAGTTTTATATCTAATTTATGTATCTTTTTGGTTTCCTTCCTGTGTCTTCTGTAGTGCTAATGTGGCTTCAATAACACTATTGTTAATAACTGTTCACCTAAGTATATTTTTCATGACAGTATTAACATTTTCAAAACTTTAGTTTTTACTTCAATAAAATCTTATCTCATACAGAAGCAAAACTGTCAGTGAGAATCCCATGGATGTCAAATTTCACATGCAACCGTGACTGATTCATGTCGATGTATGGTAAAAATCATATTGTAAAGTATGCTTTACACAATATTGTAAAGTAATTATTCTCCAGTTAAAATAATTAATTAAAAAAAAAAAGCAGTTCTGTAAAACAATCCACCTCTCTTGAAGATAAAATTACCATCACAGAGAAATTGGAATATGTGTCAAATGGGTAACAAAACCAGTTACTGCTTGACTAAGGAGCAGGAAAATGCTTCACTATATATTTAGTATTGTGCTGGCTACTAATGAATTTTTGCAAGTTGGTACATAGAATGAGGGGATCTGCTTACAAGAGGAGTATATACTGACTGCAGTGGAGCAGATTCTTTTGAATGTAAAACTTTGCCCATGGGATTAATGAATTGACTCTCTCAGCACTTTCCTCTTTTCAAACTCGTGCAGGATTTTTGTCCGCATAGCATCCTCATTGGAAGTAGACATGCTGCATGGAGATGTTCGGAGTTCCATGTGATTCTGATAATGGTGATTTCTTTTTTAAGATTATCAATGAAATTAAAATGTAATATTAAAAAAAAAAAAAGACTCCAGACCCTAAAGAAACACGCGCAGGCTACAGCTGGAGAAGTACTGCCTTGCAGAATGCTTCTACATCAGACTGACTCCTGGGCGGCAGAACAGCAGCACCCCTGGGTTGAGACAGAAGAGCTATTCCAAGCGCTAAGTCCAGGCTTTTTCCCTTCTTTCCCTCTTCACTGTTTGTCCCCGTGTGTGGATGGGCCACCCACGGCCCATCAGCCCCTGCCCCGGATGCAGAGGGCTCCTTGGCCACCTTTCCTGGAGGATCTGACAGAGGGCTGAGGAACCCTTGGGCGGCGGTGCTCATGATTTAACACGCATGCAGATCCTATAGCTTGTGCTCAAAGGCAGACTCTGACTCCATAGGTCTGGAATGGGGCCCGAAATTGCATTTCTTCTTCCTTTTTTGGCTATGCTGAGTCTTTGTTGCAGGACACAGGCTTCTCTAGTTGTAGCTCCTGGGCTTAGTTGCCCCAGGGCATGAGGGATCCTAGTTCCCCAAGCAGGGATCAAACCCATGTCCCCTGCATTGTCAGGCAGATTCGTAACCACTAGATCAGCAAGGAAGTCCCCTGAAATTGCAGTTCTAACAAGCTCCCAGGATCCCTTTAATGCTCCTGACTTGTGGCCCACACTTCGAGAAGCCTGAGTCTAAGGCCTGCTGGCCCTTAGAGGATGTGAAATTTCCATCACTGACCCTAAGTTACTGGAAAGTTGTCTTAAACCTATGTTTTTGCTGTGACTATGGCATTTCGGCTTCTATAAATGGAGCAGAGACTTGCTAAGCAGATTACACAGATTACAACAGTCTCATTTCAACTGAGAGAAAGAACATTTCAGCCCACCCAAAGGATCTTTCTATTATAGGGATTTTTCATACCACTAGTTGGTATGAAGTTATGAGAAGATTAATTACCAAAGACTCAATATAGGTAATTCTAGAAACTCTGAATTAATTTTAATTCTACTCAGTGGTAAAAATTGGAACAATTTAGAAGTGAATTGAGTGATTTTATTTTCCTTTCTTGTTGGATTTCGGTGACTGCTGGGTAGCCTTCATTTACTATTATATCAGCCTGCTCCCAGACTGATTGATATTCATGGTTAAGAAGTATTCTTATTTTTAATTAAATATTCTACAGTATTAGAAGAAACTCATGACAAGTTATCTCCCTTCTGTGAAGCCTATGAAAATCTCCTGTGTCAGTTATAAATGTTAGTTGGCTGTGAGTGACAGACAATTCAACCCATTGTGATTTGGATGGTAGCTTACTGTGGTTAGCAGATGGTAGATTACTTTTCTCACATGCCAAGAAGCCTGGATATAGGTGGCTTAGCATCAGTTGAGCAACTCAGTGATGTCAGGGTCCTGTCTTGGCGATTCTCCTGGTCTTTTCCTCCTCATCACAAGATGACTGGCTCTGTTTTAGACATCAGATCTACATTTAAGGAAGGAAGAAGGAAGATCTAAAAGCATCAGCCTTATACATTGATTAAACCACGAAAGTCAAACATTTCTCAAAAGCCCACTGCAGACTTCTGCTGACACACCATTGGCCAAAACTATGTCACGAGACCTCTCTCTCCCCAACTCCCAGTGACGAGGCAGAATTCTGAAAAGCAAAATGGTGTTTATCTCTTTCTTAGGGTACCTCTCTGTTGGCAGAAGTTGTGATGATTTAAAAAGTATGACAGATACATGAATTCCCAAAAGGAACCACAGAGTCCAGAGATTTCTGATGAATAAGAAAAGTGGAACATAAAAGAATTCCCTTACCTGACACGCCTTTTAAGAATGTGGGACCAACCCCTAAGGTCATTGGGTCATCATAAAATTCAAAGCATTCTTATGGTTTCATCCCCCTAAATCTTTCACCAAAACTACAGAATTTAGCAGAGAAGATTTTCTTTTTTTATTTAAAGCAGCGATGGAGCTTCTAGAATGAGAACGTCCAGAAGTGAAATGGAGTGGAATGCAATAGTATAGAGCTCCTGTCTCTGGCTGCACGGTCCTTCCCTGGTCTCATCACAGCAAGTCCCTGCTCCCAGAGGGTTCACCTACTGCTGGAGACCTCAGTGCAGTGGCTTCCCCTCTTCCTGCCTGCCCATATTATTATGCAACCAAGAAAGAACATCGCAAAGATTCCAGGACCTGTTCAGTCTTTACTTTACCTCCTCTTTGTTTGCGTTGATATGATATAGTAGTTTGTGACATTAAATTTTGCATATTTGATTAATTTCTTTGGAACTAGCCAGAGATTCTTGGCTTTAACTATCCTTAATTTCAATTTCTGTTTTTAAACACCAGGGTTCTTAGTGACTCCTTCTAAGGAAGGAGCAATGGGGGTGCTAGCATTTGTGTGTTAGGGGAGACTTCTGTTTTCCAGTTTTACTAGGAATTCTGCAATTCCTACCTTTTTTTGCAGAACTGAGATGTTGAATGGCTGCTCTTACGATGTGAGGCTGAACTATTGGTGGATTTCTTAGTTTACTTGTATCAATACTTCAGGTGGTGCCATACAGGATGCTGGTGCTCTAGATTATAATTTTTAGCCTGGTGCCCACCACCTCCAGACGTCAGCCTCAAACAGGATGAGAAATAGGTAACCATATTTCCAACCTTATTTTCACTGTCTTTAAGGACCTTTGTTACTGAAGAAGTACTAGACTATAATCATGCAAAATTATAATTTGAATAAAAGAAACACATTAATATGTTAATATCAATATATATTAATTAATAAAAATTTACATAATATTTATTATTAACCATATTGCATTGTTTTAATATATTTAATATATAACATATTTTTGAGATTTACTTGAATGAGTTATTCTTTTTTAAGATTTATTTATTATCTTTGGCTGCACTGTGTCTTTGTTGGGAAGAATACAGGAAATAGCTACCCACTCCAGTATTCTTGCCTAGGAAATCTCATGGACAGAGGAGCTTGGTGGGCTACACAGTCCTTGAGGTCGAAAAGAGTCAGAGACAACTGAATGACTAAACGACGACAAATATACAACATATTTTTGAGATTTACTTGAATAAGTTCTTTTGAAATATTTCTTTCTTTGAATCTCTGGCTGCGCTGGGTCTTCGTTGCTGTGTGAGTCTCTGCAGTTGTGGCGAGTGGGTCTGCTCTCCAGCTGTGGTGCGCAGGCTTCTCACTGTGGTGGCTTCTCTGGTTGCGGAGCAGCCTCTAGAGCGGGCGGGCTTCAGTAGTTGTGGTGCACAGGTTTAGCTGCCCTGAGGCACATGGGATCTTCCCGAACCAGGAATCAAACCCCTGTCCCCATTCCCCTCCTTTGGCAGGTGGATTCATAACCACTGGACCACCAGGCAAGTCCAATGAGTTATTTGTTTAGAGGTATTTCACAGAGGACAAGGGAAAAGAATCCAGAGATAGGACCCTGGCTGTAAAGGACTCAGGTCTTGGAGCATCTGTATTGAAAGAGTTGCAGCCAGGGAGTCTGATCTGGGCCACTTAAAGCATACAGTGTGGCTGGAGCTGAGTCTGCCTTCTTCACCAGGTTTTTGCAAGACATGGCAACACCCACATAGGATGAGCAAAAAAACTGCTGCGTGAGGGACCCTATCATGGAGTAGCTAGAAATACCACAAGTGTCTGGGGTAGGAGGGAGGGGCGGAAGACAAGGGAATAGCGTGGAAGGAAGAGGTGAGGAGCTCCCAGAAAAACTGAATCTGCCCCTCTGTTTTCCTTGGAGGGGACCCCAATATCTTCTATCACTAACTACTTTCAGAGGAGGATTTCCCTGCTGGTCCAGTGGCTAAGACTCTGCACACCCAATGCAGGGGGCCTGGGTTTGATCCCTGGTCAAGAAACTAGATCCCACATGCCCTAAGACCTGATGCAGCTAAATAAAGTAAATAAATAGATATAAATAAATACTAAAAAAATACTTTCAGAAAGTAAAGATGATCATTTCTGTGGAAAGAAAATAAAATTATGAATAAAAAATCAGATTTTTCTGTTTTGTCAACTCTATTTCGATAAAAAAAAGAAAAAATGCATAAGAAAATCAGATTTTCTTTCAATTACCTGATGGAATAATTTTTCAAAAAGAGCAGATTTGGGGCCCAACCTTTCTGCTTTACTTAGCATCAGAAAATGTCCCCATTTAGTAAATGCTTATGATGGTGATAACGGTGAAGACATCAGTACTTCTTTCTAAACAAAAAAAATTTCACTAGGAAAGCAATTGAAAAGAGTATGAACCAAATATTTAAAGACTGAAAGAAGCATTGAAAGGGTAGTGTCAGGAGATTTGGAAATGACAAAAATGGGATGACTGCCTAAATACATACAGTGGCAAAAATATACCCTTGTTCTTTAGAGCAGCAAAGATATGTCAGCTTATGGAACAAGGAAATGATGGGTCTCTAAACACTACTTTGATGAGACACAGCTGGTTGGTGACTGTTCTGTGGATAGTATCAGAGTATTTTTATGTGTATGTGTGCGAGCATGTGCTGAAGCGTTGGGAGCCGAATGTAACCACCTGCTAGGGCTTGGGGAATTTTCCCCTGAAATCCAACTGTGGCCCTCAGAACCCTTAGTTGTGAAATCACACTCTTTGCACTGGAAAAGACTTTAAATTTCTCCAGTGAAGTCTTTCCTGACCTTTTTTGAGAAACAGGACTCCTTTCAACCTTATAAGATAAAAATAAAAAAGCTTCAAGGACCTCCATGTACTAGCGGTGATACTTTTAATATCTGTTCTTTGAGAAAATGCAGAGTGGCAAAAGACTGTATAGATTTATTGACAACTCATAGTCCACTGGTACTCTATTGACACGACTCAGTGCCTAAATAGCAACAACCCACCCCTGATCACAAGATCATCTGCAAAATTTGAAAAAGAATAGTATATTTACTTGCCAGACATATTTTTCATTCCATCTAAAGCAAAACTTGTCTCTGTGGCTTCAGGCTCTTATAATAACTCCACTGCTCACCAGCCTATCCCTGGAGGCCTTTCATTCACAAACTGGGAAATCCAGCTCCAAGAAAATTACCCTGTTGATGCTCTACAACAGTCTTGCCACAGCCAGTTATTGTCCAGCCTGTACTTGAAACCCTTCGGTGGTGGGGAACTCACTACTTGAAAAAGTATCTCATCCTGTCTTCGAATCAAGACTGTTAGATGATTAGACTTCATTATCTTGAACTCAAATTCTTACTACTTACATTACTTGTTTCTAACTATTGGGTTGGCCAAAATGTTTGTTCAGGTTTTTCCATAAGATCTTACCAAAACACAAGTGAACTGTTTTGGCCAACTCGATACTTCCTTAGGTCATGCAGACAAATCTAGTCCCTCTTCCATACACAGCCCTTCAAAAACTATAGAAAGTGCTGCTACATTCTCTGAGCTGTCTCTTTTCCAAGCTAAATGTATCTGGTTCCATGGACTATTTCTGAGTTAGCGTTTTTTTTTTTTTTTTTTAATTTGTTAAATTTTAACATTTGAAATTGATATAGTGATGATACTACCTCTAAATCAAGTCATTGTTCCTTTCCACCATTTTTCATTTCACCCTATTGTAACAGCCCATTTGTTCTCCGGGTTACTGGGGACCACTCCAGAAAGGGAAAAATTTAAATGTTGAAGGTAGGAAATAGATATGATTTTATTTTTCTGTGAACAAGAATTAAAAGGAAGAAAAGGGGGTTTGTTTGTTTGGGTTTTTTTTCACCTTGTACGTGTGTGCTTGCTAAGTTGCTTCAGTCGTGTCTGACTCTTAGCGACCATGTGGACTGATGCGTTTCAGGCTCCTCTGTCCATGGGATTCTCCAGGCAAGAAGACTGGAGTGGGTTGCCGTTCCCTCCTCCAGGGGATCAGGAACCAGCGATGGAACCAGAGATGGAACCTGCGTCTCTTATGCCTCCTGCAGGCAGGCAGGTTCTTACCCTGGTGCCAAAAATTTCATTTACTGATTGATGCATTGTGCAGAAGCGGATATGGTGGGAACATGGAGGCTGGAACCAGAAGATCTGTGTTCAAGTCCAGCTGCTGCCTGGAGGACCTTGGATGATCTTGGGTGACCTTGGGGAAAGCTCTTAACTTCCCTGCAATCTGTTTCATTGTCTGTAAAGTCAATGGACAGGGAGGCCTGGCATGCTGCGATTCATGGGGTTGCAGAGTCGGACACGACTGAGCAACTGAACTGAACTGAAAGTCAGTGGAGTAATTCGGATGCTTTTAACCCACCTAATGGTTTCGTATTATAACTTATTTCCCTATGAGCTCTCTTACCTAAGGCTTGGTTACCTCCCTGTGTCTCCCCTGAGCTGCTGGGAGGTGCAGGGAGATCCTGAAATTGTGCTACCTCTTCCCTGGCGACTCATTTCTTGACTCTGCTGGCTCCTCGATGCATGTTCTCCTGCTCTGTTTTCACATTCCCTGACACTTTGGTTTGCATTTTTTATCATTTTCCTTAAGTGTTCTACATCTCACTGCCTCCCTCCCAAAAATGAAAAACAAAACAAAACAGAGGTTGTTTTGTCAAAACTTCATCAATTTCCTTCCCCTTCATCGTCAAAATGAATGATGTGTTTACCTATCTGTCCCTCCTCCTTGTCTTGGAGGAGGTTACATCTTTAACTCCTTCCAGGCCAATCCATCTCCCCGTGGTCTTGATCCTTCATTTATAACTCACCTCTTCTCTCTCCCCTTCTCTCTGTTGCTGGCATTTCTCTAATCCATGTACACACCACACACATTTCCACCAGCCCTAAATAGAACACGCCACCTTTTCATGGCCACTGCCAATAGCCCCCACCTGTCACTGCTGCTGATCAGACCTGGATCCCCATGTCTCTGGGAAGCAGCTGATGCTGGGGCTGGATGCCCTGTGGCCTCACATACCTTTTTCAGACTTTCTCCCTTGACCTGGACCCTGCTTCTGTTTAATTCTGTTGGCAAAGGCCTGCTGCCTGAGGACAGATCCCTGACATAAGGTGGAAAATGATGGAAGAAAGAACAAGGGCTTTGAGGCTCCACAAGTGTAGGTTCAAATCTATTCTGACATTCTACTGGCTCCAGACAGGCACGTGACCTTTCTGAGCCTCAGTTTCCTCATTGTTAAGCAGTACCTTGGAAAGGTGTCCAAAAGATGAAAAAAGATAATGATACGAAACCACATAAAAAGCACATTACTTTTGTTAGTGATAACTTCTCTGGCATGCAGGATCTTAGTTCCTGGACCAGGGATCAAACCTGTGCCCCCTGCAATGGAAGTGTGGAGTCTTAACCACTGGACCGCCACAAGGGAAGTCCTTCTTGTTCCCTTCCTTCCTTGTGTGTTCCCAAGCTCTGAGAATGGAACCACCACCCCGTCAGGGACACCCAAAACAGAAAATTCATATACCACAACCCTGTGGCCCCCTGCTCCCCTCCCAACTCTCACTCCATCTGACTCTACATTTTATCCATTTTACATCGTCCCTGTATTTTCACTATGCTTAGTTCAAACTCTCACATTGCTTCATCCAATTTTTATAACCTCCAAACTGATCTCTCTTGTAGCCACCCTCCCTCCTGGGCCAGAGATAATCTTTTTCAAATAGAGAATTCACATTGCTGCCTTGCTTAAGTCTCTGACAAATGTCTTTTGCCAAAATCATCAGTGAAAAATCCCACCTCCTTCACAATTTGTCCTTTGATGCTCACCCCTTACTGAATGTCCCTGGGACTTGGGTAAGGGCCTATATGGCTTCTTTTTAGTTTGCACTTCAGTCCATCAACTGACCACTTTCACTCACATGATCTCTCTTCCTCTAAACAGCCCAGCTTTGTTTGTATTGTCTAGCATATGTAGGTGATTCAATCCCAGGAAATTTTTTTTGGTGGATATTTTTAGTCATCAAATGGTATAAATACTGGAGTAGGAAATGGCAACCCATTTCAGGATTCTTGCCTGGGAAATCCCATGGACAGAGGAGCCTACTGGGCTACAGTCCATGGGGTTGAAAACGAATTGTACACAATTAAGCACACACACACACACCCTAGTATACATGTAATGTATTCTTTTAGATGGATGGCTTCAAGTGGTCTGACTTGCAAATACACCCACTGTTTACTGTTTTCTGTAAAAATATAAATGCCAGATCAATGCTGTGTTTCTAAGGCACATAACTCAACAGTTTCTCTTTGTTCCTGCCCTTGATACTCTTTGTCTCTGTCTTCAACAAAGAGAGAAATACGAATTATGAGCATCACTCAATGTACCTAACTTGAAATTAAAGACTATGCTGTTGGTCACATTTTAAAAAAAGATATAAATACTCTACACATTAGTCATAGAGTTTACAAAATTTTAGAGCAAACTTGTAACTATCCGATGGCATCTCAGAAATATTTGAAAGGATCAAGGAATAATGGTACTAGCAGAGCGATTCTGAACACTTATTCTAGTTAACATTGAACTCTTTTTTTCCCCCAGGTTAAGGGAAGAATATAGCACAAATAACGTAGAGCATCAAGTATAGAAATACACCTATTTTTGTTGTATATGTTATGTTTTTTCCCAAGTTGCAGATTAACTTTTCTAAGGAAGCTTTTGTTAAAGTTGGGTAAATAAAAAATTAATTCTTAATCTCAGATATCAAGCAGTTAATGCTAAATTGGGGAGTGACTCAAAAGTATGGAAATTTCAAGCATCAAGCTAACTGGGAGAACCACTTTAGTTGCAGATAAGTTTATAACTATAATTTGGATGGAGAATGTGTCTTTCTGTCCCCACTTGACTGTTGATTTACTTCTTTTATACAGTCACAGCTTATCTCTCAACAAAAAAATGATCATTAAGGTGACACCAGCAACTTGCTCCCTGATAGGTATACTATACAGCGAGGAGTGTAGAATGTGGGTGATTTGGGGGTTTTTTGATCCTTACATTTGGGTCAGATGTAAAAGCACATTCATAGACCAGAGTCTACAAAATATACTCATTGTTGAAATGAGAGGTCATTCTATTTTTACTCACTTTCACTTTAATTGCAAATTGTTAGTGCAGGAATTTCCACAAAAGGGTTATACAAGCATGCCCAAATTGCTTGAAATATTTTCCACTTCTCTGACTTCCCATGGGAAAAGCCACTAGGTTGCATTTGCGGCATCTCAGTGGGTTCAAGCAGCCTAATTGGGATTTAGAAGTTTTCAACTGTACGGGTTTACAAAGGGACATCCAGGATCGGAACTCCTGTCTCCATGCCCTCCCTGGAATCTGTAAATGTGTAAATGACCAGTGGAAAACACAACCTGAATGATGGTGGCTAACATCCAACTTTCGTTTGCTTGTTCACGATCTCATTTTTACATTTATTCCTTAAAATGATTTTTTTTCAAAAGATCTGAACAGTCTGCCAGGAATTTCATCAGGAAGAAAAGTACACTGTTATGTTCTTTGAGAAAAAAACAAAAAAACAAAAACGAATTCACGTCTCATATGGGAGAAATATACTCTTGGGCACAGGTAACTTTCTTGTCTCTTGGGCAGAAACACCTAATCATTCTGTCCCATCTGTCAGAGCCACTTAATTGCAAACACAGGCCCTCTTGCAACACAGCAAACCAATGCAAAACAATTAATTAAAGCTCGGAGGAAAGTAGCTGTTTAAAGGTATATACTAACTCAAGAAGTAAAACTCTTGCTGCGATGTAGCTTTGACTCTCTCTTGTGCTTTCTTGTATCCCCCCCACTCCCATCCCTGTACCTATGAAATTTTATTTGTCCTGCTTGTCAATTTCTGCTAACACTCAGTGTGATTTAAACTAGTTAGGGAAAAGAGCCGGAGTAAGCGATCCATTGTTTGCCTCTCAAACTTCAGCCTGCGGATAAATCGCCAGGGGATCTCGTCAGAATGCAAGTTCTGATTCGGTGGGTCTGAGGAGGTGACCAGGAAGCTGCATTTCCAAGAAGCTCCCAGATGTTCTGATGCTGCTAGTTCCAGACCGCAATTTGAGTAAGAAGGATCTAGACCAGCGGTCTCCACCTTTTTGGTACCAGGGACTGGTTTCATGGAAGACGATTTTTCCATGGACTAGGGTCAGGGGTGGGAGAGAGTGGGGATAGTTTCAGGATGATTCAATTGTATCACACTTATTGTGCACTTTATTTCTATTATCATTACATCAGCTCCTCCTCGGATCATCAGGCATTAGATCCTGGAGGTTAGGGATCCCATGTCTAGACTATTAGATCCTCACTCTTCCTGTTGTGAATTTAGACTTCATCTGTTCAGGTTTGCTATGCAAGTTCATCTCCATCTTATCTGCTTCATACAGTAAGCACAGCTCAGATTTACCTTGCCTGCTTCACCTCTATTCAAACCCACACTTATCCTTGCACTTGTGGCTATTTCCTCGGGAATCCTTAAGGACACACATCAGTGTCTGTTGTTGTTCAGTCGCTCAGTCGTGTCCGACTCTTTATGACCCCATGGACTGCAGCACGCCAGGCTTCCCTGTCCTTCACCATCTCCTGGAGCTTGCTCAAACTCATGTCCATTGGGTGGGTGATGCCATCCAACCATCTCATCCTCTGTCATCCCCTTCTCCTCCTTCCTTCAGTCTTTCCCAGCATCAGGGTGTAGGACTCTGATAGATCACACAAAGAATACATTCATGATGTGGTCCCTCCAGGCAGTTTATAAACAAAGTGACACACGTCTATTTTTCCTTTCCTTTTATAATTGAACTGTCATGCAGCTGTGCACTGTTTGGAAAAATATGTTGGGCAGGTAGGAATCTGTCAAAAACTCCCTGTGGGTCTTAAGATCATGTGGCTCCATTTTCTTCACAGTGAAAAATGCCAAGGCTGAATCTGATGATCTCCAAAGCCTCTTCCTGCTCTCATTATTTATGATTCTAAGAGTTAGTCATTTAATCATCTGGAGGGATCTGTACTGGTTTAAACCAATGGATGCTCCTTTGGGGAGGTAGTCCTATTAATGTGGAACCCTGTTGAATTCACCAGGTTCTGCTGAGTTCATCCTTCTCTGTGCTCCCAAGAGCATATCACTTGACCCCTAAGAATAGGGCAATGGCACCACATCTTCATCAATTTACACCCACTTGTCTTTACGGCTGGACTCTGGATGTCTGGGTCTGGACCCTTTGGGTGGAAGGGAGGCAGCCAGGAAGATTGTGCCAAGTTGCTGAGACTGCAGGGCTTGGCTGGCCTGGGCAAGGCTTTCCCCAAGGTACATGAAATCAGCCTAACGCCAAACAGGAAGTAGGAAATGAACGTAAGAAGTGAAGCCAGAGATGAAAGCTGGAGTACTGTCAAGGAAGTGAGGTGGAACCATAGTCAAGAAAATGAGATGTGACCAGAAATCGGTAGGCTTAGGAAACAGAATTTGAAAGGATGTCAAGTGAATGGTTCTGGTTGAAGGCTGTCATCACTCATAGGAAGTGGAAAGTGTTAATCACTCAGTTGTGACCTACTCTGTGACCCCATGGATTGTAGCCCACCAGACTCCTCTGTCCATGGAATTCTCCAGGCAAGAATACTGGAGTGGATAGACATTCCCTTCTCCAGGGGATCTTCCCAACCCAGGAATCAAACGCAGGGTCTCCTGCATTGCAGGCAGATTCTTTACTGTCTGAATCACTAGGGAAGCCTATCACTCATAGGGGTGGGACTAATTTTTGAATTGCTAGATTAGAGGAGCTACTCAGGACTGGTCAGAGAGCTTTGTGAGCACAGACACTCTACATTACTCACCTTTTTGCTGAGTATCTCTAACAAGTGTCTGATACAATGAAAGAGATGAATTAAAGTAAGAAAGAACAAATGAATGAATGAATAAAACAAGTCTAATTGTAATGTATCCATTCTCTTCATTTTCTTTGCCACTCTACAAGTTCATATTCTCATTATTTCTCAAGCAAACCAAAAGGACTCCCCAGTTCGCCAGTCTTTCCCAATTTCAATTCATATTTTAGACCGCAGCAGTTTTAGTCCTCTTGTTTGTAGGTTAGTTATTTGCTTATTCTGTTCTATTAAGGAAAGTAAGTCCCTCGAGATGGTTAGAAATGGTGTCCTACCAAGTTTTCCATGTCCAAAATAGCTAGCTGTCAAGAAATATTTGTTGAAGTGAATCATTATAGTCATATGTCAAGTCACTATGAGGATTCAATGTCCTGAACATTTAAGACAAATACTTACTTTATTTTTTAGCTGTGCTGGGTCTTCGCTGATAGGCATGGGCTTCCCTGATTGTGGTGAGAGGGGGCTGCTCTCCAGCTGCAGTGTGCAGGCTTCTCACCGCAGGGGCTTCTCTTGTGGAGCACAGACTTTGGGCACAGGCTTCGGCAGCTGTGGTGCTCAGGCTCAGTAGTTGTGACACACGGGCTTAGTTGCCCCACGGCATGCGGAATCCTCCCAGACCAGGGATCAAACCCATGGCTCCTGCACTGGCAGGCAGAATCCCAACCACTGGACCACCAGGGGACTCCCTGAACACTTAAAGCAATCTCTTCCTTTCCATATTATTCTTTAATAATCAGACACTCAAGACTTACAGTCGACTAAAATGTCCTCATAAAGTCTATCTGATATAAACTTTTGTGTTAATTATTACATCAGATTTATGACTTCAAGGTTAAATTCATACCTTTTAAGAGAACTTTTTATGAAGCAGTATTTTCATTTTTTTTTAGTAGCAGACTCTATGAGAGCTATTGAACCTCTTCCCCACAAATGCACATATGCATGCACGCACAATATGATTTCAAGAGATTTAGGAATTCCCTGAAGCCCCTAGGAGATCCCTAATATTGATGGAAGTCAAGCCTGGAATTTCTACTGGAGAAGAATAGAGGTTTTCTGCAGCTAAGAGAGAGGCTTCCCTGGTAGCTCAGATGGCAAAGAATCTGCCTGCAATGTGGGAGACCTGGGTTCAACCCCTGGGTCAAGAAGATCCCCTGGAGAAGGGAATGGAAACCCACTCCAGTATTCTTGCCTGGAGAATCCCATGAACAGAGATGGAGGAACCTGGTGGATTACAGTCCATGGGGTTGCAAAGAGTCAGACACAAGATTCCACCCTATTCCTCCCTCTCACTTCTGCCCGCAGCCCTGTTACCTAGCCTTTAGGAACACGGATGAGCAGTCCATCAATACCCATTTTGAGATTGAAAACAGAAAACACACGGGAGGCAGGGCACCATGTATTCTGTGCTCTTGTCAACAAGGTCTTTATCCTGCGATTATGGAAGATGAGCGTGGACTGGCTGGATGGCCACTCTTGAAGCCAGGAGAAATAGACAAATGCTTTTGAAATTGCCAGCTGATGAAAGAGAAGACACAGGGTTACTTCCATTCAACGCCGTTGGCCCCTGGGAGTTCCTAGCTGTCCTTGGAGTATCTGTTGATAGCAAGGGCTGCTTTTGAGCCTGAGGAACCCTTTCTTCCTTTGAAGATTCCTTTCCCCATTCTTTCAGCTTCAAACTCGTGTGTGGATCCGACACCTGGGGAAGTTTGCTAGGAGAAGGGTGATTAGGGTCCTCAAAAATTAAAAAAAAAAAAAAGAAAATAATCTGTCAAAGGTTGATTCTAGTTTAATTTCCTGGCAGCTTTATCCCAGAAATAAGGGCTTCCAAATTTCTGTTTCGAGAGATTTCAATATCCTCTGCAATTTTGAAATAAGAGATTTCTCTGATGTAGGTTGTCATGGCATGATGGAAGACGACAGAAAAATCTGTTGAGATCTCAGAACTCACACTTTCATGCTTTTTTCTTTTCACTCTTTTCATGGGTAATCTGCCATTTTAAAGTGGTTTCCCCAAGATCCAGCCAGTATTTGAAACAAGATCCTCGGTCCCTTTATAGAGTGGACATAACCTTTCCTGGGCTCCACCTGTTCAGCTCATGACTGATTTCTCAACCTGTTGAGAGACATCGAGTTGGATGAGCAGCATGTTATTGCATACAAAGCACAACCATTAATGATCAATTATATAATAAAATCATGGTTTAACAGACATCATCAGTTTTGACTTACGCCACCAGAATAGGTATAACTAGGGGGCAGGAAGAGAAAGCATTTCATCTGATAAACCTGGGAGGAAACCGAGCATTCTGATGCAGAATTCACACTATCAATTCAAAACAAGAGGGAAACAATTTGCAATAAGAATCACAGGCATCAAGAGATGTACATAAGCTGAGGATTCTGCATTTGGGAGGCATATGGATTTAAAATTAATCCAAGCATCATCTAATAATAGCATGCAGAGAATATCTGTGCACACAAAGCAGAGATGTTCCAGTAGCCTCTTCATATATATTCTGCTCAATAATTAGTGCTCTTAATTATAATGTCGTTAACAAATAATTATACCATTCTTAAGCAAAGAAATTTAATTCTGTACCAAAAAAATTTTAAAAAAAGGAGAGATGGTTTACTTTAAGATATGGCTTAGTTACCTGTGGATGGAAAAAACTTCAGAGGTCCCACTCCTGAAATTCAAAGTCTCCACCTACAGAACAGCAGTAAGCAAAACAAACAAACAGAAACAAAGCACCACTAAATTAATGCCACCACCCTAACTGTTCTCCTAAGCAATGACAGGCAAGACATTGTATGCATAGGACTAGACATGAACTATCTGGGTTTGGGGCGGAAAGTTGTTGTTATTTAACCATGTGAGTTAGACAGGCACTTGTCATGTCTGGACCCAAGTTCCCCACTTGGAAAAGGAGAGGTTTATGATTATAAGACTTAATGCTTATTGGACACAGTGTCAGCCACTGCGCCTGACATTTTAATGTATCGTCTTTACTTCTTCAAGCAACTTTCCAAAATAAATGTTACTGTATCCATATTACTGAGGAGACAGTTGAAGCTCAGAAAGGTAAATTAACTTTCCAGAAGTGACATTAGTAACAAGTGATGGATCTGAATCTGGAACCCTACTCCAAGAGGCTCCAAGATAGGGTTCTTGTACCTAAGGTACTTGTACTCATTTATTTAAGTCCGGCCATAGAAAGCATCACAGATGGACTGGCTTACATGACAGGAATCGATTTGTCTCACTGTTCTGGAAGCCAGAAGTCTGTGCTGGATCAATGTGCTGGCAAGGTTGGTTTCTTCTGAAACTATGAGAGAGACGGTTCCATGCCTCTCTCCTAGCTTCTGGTGGTTTCTGTTCATCTTTGACATTCCTTGGCTTATGGCAGGATAGCTATAATCTTTTTTAAAATGCTTTTCTCTTGTCTGTGCTGGGTCTTCATTGCTGTACAAGCCTTTCTCTAGCTGTGGTGAGCAGGGGCTACTTCCTAGTGGCGGTGCGTGGGCTTCTTATTGTGATGGCTTCTCTTGTTGTGGGGCACAAGCTCTAGGGCACGCGGGCTCCAGCAGTAGTGGCTCCCAGGCTCTAGGGCACACGTTCAGTAGCTGTGGCTCATGGGCTTTGTTGCTCCATGCCATGTGGGATCTTTCCAGACCAGGGATTGAACGCATGTCTCCTACACTGGCAGGCGGATTCTTTACCACTGAGCCACCAGGGAAGCCCAGGATAACTAGGGTCTTCATGTGGCATCCTTTCTGCGTGTGTGTCTGGGTCTAAATTCTCCACCCCCCCCCCACACACACATTTTTTAATAAAGATACTAGTTGTATTGGATTTGGGGTCCACTCTAACTCTAGGATTGTTACTGAAAGTGGGGTCCCACTGTTCACCTCTCAGAAGCCAATAAAAATGTAAGGTTGGTGGAAAGGAAAATTTGCTTTATTTTGGGTGTCAGCAGCCAGGGAGGAGGGTGGACTCCTGTCCAAAGGCTGACTGCCCCCACTGGCAGCCAGTGGGTAAGAGCCTTTATAGATGGAGGAAGAGGGTTACACGTAGAAACAGCACTGTCAGCTCTGACCATCATCTTGAAATTAGTCATTGGTGGTTTGATCAACGTCATCTTGGCTGTTTTAAGTACAGTTAGTCTTTAGTCCCAGGGTCGGTATGTTCCCATTTCTTTGAGGTCAGTTCTTAGAATTGTGGCAGCTTATGTCATAACTATGGTCTGGTCATCATGTAACTTCTTCCACCTGGTGGGGGTTTCAGTATCTACAGTACAGCTCAAAGGATGTGGCTTAGAATCTTACCTAGAGCTCTTAAAGAGGAACTAAAGGTCCTTGACTTTGCCTGATGACTGAACTATCATTTAGTCTTATGGGGCTGTTTTCCTTTGTTTCTGCAGTTTCTTACTTCTCTCATTAAACTTATTCTTTGGCTAAAGTTTTTCTACAGACAAAAGGCAGGCTGAAGACATGGGGAGCAAGGACCATAGGGGCTGGCTCTGTTTCAGTACGACTTCAATTTCATTAACTTCATCTGCAACAACCTTATTTCCAAGTTAGGTCATATTTAGGGGGACTGGGGACTAGGACTTCAGCATATGAACTTGGTTGGGGGATGCAGTTCAATCCATCACAGTTGGGTGTTTAAATTTAATGTATTTATTTTTAATTGGAGGATCATTGCTTTACAATAGTCTGTTGGTTTCTTGCCATACATCAATGTAAGTCAGGCCTAGGTACACACATGTCCCCTCCTTCCGGTTGGGTTTTTAAACTTGTTAAAGCTCCAAGAAAGAAGTATACAAAGAAGTAATTAATAATCGGTCATGAGTAATAGTTCCAGATGAGACTAGATTTCAGAGTGCGTGAGTGTTTTCTCTGGTGGATAATGAATGCTAGCCCTTTAGAAGCCTAAGGAAATCCCCTTTGGTATGGATGACCAGGGAATGTTTTATACCATGATGGGATTTTAACTGGCTGTGAAAAAATGATGTATCCCTGGGGTCAGTGGAGACAAGAAGGAGGAGAGGGTGTGTTTTTGTGTAGGGATCTTGTCCCTGTTGTCAAGGAGCTTACAATCTAGCTCTGGAAACAATCAAACTTGTGAGAAGTTAACTATCAAGGCAAAAGTTTAAAACATGATCTTCACCAACACATGTGTGAGTAGTCATGCAATACAGCAAGCTGCAATGCCCACGTGAGTGACAAAGTGAGCTCCGGCACTTTGGGGAATGTTCATGGGTGATGGTGATGTGAATTGTTGTTGTTGATTTTTTTTTTTAAAGAACCATCTTTGGATAGAAGAAGAGCAGGGAGAGGGGTTCCCAGGGAGAGAAGGGGCTGTACACCAAGGTCATAAAGCCTGAGACCTAACTAAAAGCCATGAGATTGTGCCAGTTGGGTGGAAAAATCACATTCTTATACAGGAATGTTCCAGGGTAAGAGTGGAAAAGGCGGGAGAAGCCCCGGCAGAATTGAAGCTGCTTCTTTGAATTTGCAATTCAATGTGTAAATTCACCGTATTGGTCTCTCTTTATTAATTTTTTAAAATATTTATTTATTTGGCTGCATCATCAGGTCTTAGTTGCAGCACACGGGATCTTTCGCTGCATGCGAAGGCTCAGTAGTCATGGCTCTCAGGCTTAGTCATTCCTTGGCATGTGGGATCCTACTTCCCCAACCAGGGATTGAACCCAAGTCCCCTGCCTTGGAAAGCAGACTCTTAACCACTGGACCACCTGGAAGTCCCTAGCCTACCTTTATCTTTTCAGAATCCTGTACCAAAGCCCTTGCCTAGGAAGACATTTACCAAAGTATATGGTCAAAATCTGTGATTTGTCAGTCTTGCAGGTGTTCCTCAACTTAGGAAAAAAGTTATGGGTTTAATAAATTAGGAGGTAATGAATAATTAACAGTAATACTTCAGTCAGGTCCTCAGGTACTGGTGGGAAACAGACGACACACTCAAAATTAAGGCAGGTTTAGTAAATGACTGAGCAGTGCTTGAGGAAGCCATGAAGGAGAGGTGAGTAGTCCAGGGCTGATACCGGTAGGAAGTCATTAACTATCCCTAGGCTTGGGGACTTCCCTGGTGGTCCAGTGGTTAAGAATCTGCCTTCCAATACAGGGGACACAGGTTTGATCCCTGGCCCGGGAACTAAGATCCCACGTGCCTCAGGGCAACTAAGCCTGTGCACCATCACTGCTGAGACTGAGTTCTCTAAAGCCCACACCACAACTAGAGAGAAGCCTGTGCAACAAAGAGCCTGGACGCCGCAATGAAGATCTCAGGTGCAGCAACTGAGACCCGAAGTAGCCAAATAAGTGTTTTAAAAATAAATAAATAAAAACTACCCGTAGGCTTGAAGAGAGGGAGAGAGGAAGGTTACTGTACTAGGAGACGGACACTGGACAGGACCTGGATCCTTGAATTGAGGAATACAGCAGACCCCGGTCACTGGGCAGAGAGCAGGGGATAAAGGCTCCCACCTCACTCTCCTGCCTCCTCAGCTTCCTGTTCAACCCCAGCTAAGGCCAAACGCAAGGGAGTTCACCAATAGAGAAAGTCAAGTCTTCCTCCCAGGGCACACAGCAGGGTGGGGATAATACATGAGGCAGGGAGGGACAATTGGGGGCAAATGGGAGCTTTCCTGCACAGTTACTTTGCAAGAGGACTTCTTTGAATACTTTATATGTTAATGTGTTAGTGACCCTACAAAGGAGGCTTTGGAAGGCAATATTCCTAAACTAGCTTTATCAAAAAATTCCATTTTTGAAGGCTTCCTAGGACCAGTGATCAAAGAAAACCAAATTGGGAGGCTTTGATCGGTGGGATGAAATCCAAACCTCTTCTATCAGTCAACCTTCTTTCAAATGAAAAGTGTCAGGAACCAATCTCAAGCTAAACGAAAGGAGAAAATTTGGCTTTCACAAAATTTGTGAGTCAGAAAGAGGCTTTTGATTCAGGCAAGGATGGACGCAGGAGCTCTCAGGATGGTGAGACCTCTGTCTGTCCCTTCAACATTTCACTCTGTCCATCACAGCTAAGCTTTATTCTGCATGCTGGCTCTCACCATGAGGTGGGCAGTACCCCTACTGACTGCCCCCTACTACATCCTCCCAGCTCAGCAATTCCAGTGAGGTAGGGACTTCTCTCCCCAAGTTCATATCCCAACCCCTTGATGATTCTAAGTGCTTCTGCCTGAGGTAGAGCGTCCATCCCTAAACAATATCGAATTATTCACTGAGGTCCTTTGATTGACACTGCTCAGCCCTTGGGAGTTGGGAAGGGTACTGACCCTATTTTTAACAGACTCACAAGGACATATTTCCTGAGAGCTTAGGGAAGAAATAAGATAGAAGGTCATAAAAAGCATGAAAATTTACTACCATCTAAAACTATAGCTACCATGATCACCATATTTCTCTACTGGGTATTCATGGCTTCCCCCGAATTTGGCCTAAAACAGTAAGTTCCAATATCCACTGTTCTGCCATATAACCTCCCTGATTCAGTCAGACTGATTTACTTACTGTTTTTTTTTTTTAAGAAGAAGTGAAGTCGCTCAGTTGTGTCTGACTCTTTGTGACCCCACAGACTGTAACCTACCAGGCTCCTCCATCCATGGGATTTTCCAGGCAAGGATACTGGAATGGGTTGCCATTTCCTTCTCCAGGGGATCTCCCCAACCCAGGGATCGAACCTGGGTCTCCTGCACTGCAGGGAGACTCTTTACCATCTGAGCCACCGAGGAAGAACACACCATAAATTCCCATTGTTCCTCAGCCCTTTCGATTTGAATCCTGCTTCATGGGAATCAAGTCTCAAGGCTGCAATGAAATGTGTCCACAGTGTCCCAATCTCCTTATTCCAAGCTGTAGATTTGGTTTTCCATCCTCTTAACTCCTACTGCATTAGAATGTCTGCACCATCCATTTGATCTTTATGACCTGTTGCCCTTTCTTGTGTGTGTATGTGTATATCCCTGATCCCTGTAGACATAACTAAGTTGTAAACAACTTGAGTTCCATGACATCATTGCCATATCTTCATATACTTTGTATCTACCTTGCCTAGCACACTATAGATGTTAATCAAATGTATTTTGCTCACTATTTCAGAGGTTCAAGGTTAGCATCCCACCTCTTCTTGCTTGCTTGCATTTTCATCAATCCTTCATGTCCTCTATGCTAACATGTAGAGTGGTGTTGAAAAATGCTGTTACCTTAGTCAGGTCCCAGGTTCTTGTCAAGTAGGTCAACGATGTTGATATGGTGGAAAAGAATAGCCCAGTAATTCATTTATTCATTCATTTACCCCCTCATTCAACATTTAATTGAGAATCTTCTATGAACAACACACTGTGTTAGGTATTGTGGAGCACATGAAGATAAGTAAATAGATTGTGCCTTGAAGGTATTCAAAAAAATATGGGGAATATAAAATAAGAATAAAATTTCTAAAAGACAAGATAGACTATTGCATGTCAAAACATTTTACCAGTCCTTGTGGAAGGGAATTTGAGAACATCTAGCAATACCTTTACCCCCGACCCAGCAATGCCAATTCTAGGAATTCACCCTAAAAATGGGCCTCCATCTATATGAAACAACGTACGTACAACGGTTTTCAATGTGGCAATTCTGTAGAGGAAAAATTAGGGAACAACATAGCAATCCATCCTTAGAAGACTAGTAGAATAGATCATCTACCTAAAAAGACTGAGGAAGATCATGACAGGTTGAGTGAAGTGATTTCCAATATAATATTAAGAGAAAAAGGGAAGCAAGGAATAAAAGTATATATGTGGTCGCTTTTCTCTATAAAAGGAAAAAGATTTTAAATATGTTTTTCCCACGATGAAACACAGAAGGAATGAACTAGAAATTAATTAAAATGGCTACTAATAATGCCTCTCTCCCTCTCTTTTTTTTGAAAGAGATTTCCTGATTTGCCCTGTTCACTTAAGGGGCTAAAAACAATGACTTCCTGGTAGAAATGAGCAAATCTAACACTCGGATTTTTTTTTTCTAATTACCACTCTCCAATAAAAAGAACCAGGGTTTTTTGAGAAATGGCTCAAGTCTGTACAATAGAAGTTTAAGGTAAACATGGAACATCTAGTGGTTCCATAAAGCAAAGAAATACTCAAACTCGAATGGGGTTAAGGTCAAAATACCATAGGAATGAACTTCAGGGTTTCCTGAATACACTCATTAAGCACAGTACACACAAATAAAGCATAATAAAGCAAATGGAATATAACATTTTGAATAAGAGGGTGGGACCAATTGAGAGATATAGCATTGACGTATATACAGCACCGTGTTCTTTTAAATAGTACATTGTTATTTTGAAATAGACTCATTAACGGTTGATTTTTTCCCTCTACACATTAAGAAATAGTAACTTCTATTCTGTCCATGTGTGAGTCGTTACTTCCAATTTCAGCACTTTATCATGTTGAATATTTACTGAGTTCTACAATAAATCATGGAGCTTGTAAATTCTGTCACAAGAAAACAAATTTATAAACTCATGTTATCACAGAGATTCCTGGAGTGTTCTGCTGTGTGGAGAACCGATCTCATCAGTCACTCAGGAATGTTATATATAAGATTTACAGTCCTTGAAAATGGAGCTTTAGAGGTTTTCATATGTGACTGAAGTGTCCATCCATTATACCTGTTACTCAGTGAGTTCACACATGGTGCTGTTGGCTGAGTGGCAAGGTGAATGGGGACCCAAAGGCACTCTCCTGGTGTCTGCAGAAGTCAACATGTGTGCTTGTGAACAGAGTAGGAGAAGAGAATGCAGCCAAATTTGAGGTCTGACGCTTCAATCAGCATGGATCCTGTTCACCAGAGAAGTTTGGCAATACACTATCTTCAAGGTTTTAGATTGATCAGTGCCCCTACGAGAACGTTAGCTGCACTGTGACCATGACCACTGTAACTGAGCCCACCCATTAGGTAAACTGCTCTAAGTTCTCTTGTAGCAGAGGTGGGTCATCCATCAGGGCTCTTCTAGATCCTTCCCATAGAAATATGGGCTTTCATCTCTGTGCTGTTTCCTCCCTGGGAAATGTAGGACAGCACTTGCAGGAGGAAATAGTAGCTTCTCCTTTTTCTGCTTCACTTTTAAAAACAGTCAGGGGCGAGGGCGGAGTATCAGTTCAGTTCAGTTCAGTTGCTCAGTCGTGTCCGACTCTTTGCCACTCCATGGACTGCAGCACGCCAGGCTTCCCTGTCCATCAACTCCCAGAGCTCACTCAAACTCGTGTTCATCAAGTCGGTGATGCCATCCAACCATCTCATCCTCTGTCATCTCCTTCTCCTCCTGCCTTCAATCTTGCCCAGCATCAGGGTCTTTTCCATTGAGTCAGTTCTTCAAATCAGGTGGCCAAAGTATTGGAGTTTCAGCTTCAGCATCAGTCCTTCCAATGAATATTCATGACTGATCTCCTTTAGGATGGACTGGTTGGATCTCCTTGCAGTCCAAGGGACTCTCAAGAGTCTTCTCCAACACCACAGTTCAAAAGCATCAATTCTTCAGTGCTTAGCTTTCTTTATAAGTCCAAGTCTCACATCCATACATGACCACTGGAAAAAACCATAGCTTTGACTAGATGGACCTTTGTTGGCAAAGTAGTGTCTCTGCTTTTTAATATGCTATCTAGGTTGGTCATAGCTTTACTTCCAAGGAGCAGGGGGTTGGGGGGAAGTATAGTTGCTTTAAAATGTTGTGTTAGTTTCTGCAATACAACGAAGTGATTCTGTTATATGTATACATATATCCCTTCCCTCTTGAGCCTCCTCCCAACCCACCTCCCCATCCTACCTCTCTAAAATTGTCACAGAGTGCCAAGCCAAGCTCCCTGTGCTATACAGCAGGTTCCCACCAGTGATCTATTTTACACATGGTAGTGTATATACGTCAATCTTAATCTCCCAATTCATCCCGCCCACACCTACCTTCTCTATGTCCAAATGTCTGTTCTGTATGTCTGTGTCTCTGTACTTGCCTGGCAAAAAGGTTCATCAGTACCGTTTTTCTAGCTTCCACATATATGCATTAATAGACAATATTTGTCTTTCTCTTTCTGACTTACTTCACTCTGTATGACAGACTCTAGGTCCATCCACATCTCGATGAATGGATGTGGTACATATATACAGAGGAATATAAAATGGAATGAAATTCAGTCATTTGCAGAGATCTGCTTCACTTCTTAACCCATCACTCTCTTTGATAAGATACACGCTCCTCTCTCTTTCAGATTGTTATTGAACGACAGTGCACAAATCTAATCTTTAAAGTCTAGCTTATTTAAAGTCCCTGGGGAATACTTAGGATTGGAAGAAAGCAAGTGGCAAATCCTGGAAAAACATGAATAATTACAACATTATTGACTTATTCTGTAAACTTGCATCTTATTTCACTTAACATGAGGCTGGAGTGGACAGCTGTCTTTTTCATTTATTTTTCAAAAGCAGAGACTAGTTCATTCTTTTCCAGGACGGCAAGTTGTTGGTCAGGAGATGACAGTCGCCCTGACAAGTGAGCTGAGCTTTCCTCCTGTTGCCCTCTGTTGCCAGAATATCTCCTTTGGGTTTGGGGCAACCATCCCCAGCTTCCTTGTCTTTCCCCTCTTCCTACATGACACAGTGACTTAACAACCTCCAAGGGGGAATTTGGGAGGAGTTGAGAGTGTTTAAATGGGGCTTTGTACTCATAATTCATATCCATTAGCCTTACATAGATGATGGATAGCACTAAATATATCCAATTTTTGTGGCTTGATATTTGCTAACTGTAACTATAGCCAAGGCCCTTTGGCTCTCACTGAAGGGGAAACTTAAGCTATTAACTGAGATTAAGTGACTCATTTTGAGGTCAAACAGTAAATCTGGGATAGACCGGGAATTAGAACCACAGCTCCAAAGAGCTACAAAAACAAAGACTTAAAGAGGCGGGAAAAGGATACAATTTAGGAAGATGACCCTTTCTCCTCTGGCTACAGTGACAGACAACCCTGGCTCTGGATTATTCACAGGGCTCTTTTCGAACCTCAATAACGAATTCGAGTGTTCACTCACACATCTTTGTGAGACAGTTCTGCGCCCTGCTCTAGAAGAAAACGGAAATGGATTCAAACGGCTCGCCGACCCCCTCCCACTCTGCTGTCTGTGGTGTGTGGATGTAGTTCAGTTTATTTCAGCAAGAATTTATTCAGCACACACTGAGTGCCAAGCGTGGTGTCCACCCTCTAAATGAATATCGGGGAATTGAAACAAGACCCACTTCCCACAGGAACTCGGAGTCCAGTGGTCTGTTCACTTACTGCCTTAAATGATTATTTGTACCCTTCTCTTCTGACTAGCAAAATTACAAGAAGAACACAAATTAGACTTTAACTGAAAAGTATCAAGCACACACAATGTTCTTGAAGACACAACTGGTTATTTTTCATTCAACCAGATGAAGCAGTGGATGCCAGCACAGTGACATCGGCGGCTGCCCTTCAGTTGTAGACTTGGAAAGCAGATCCTAAATCCTCCAGTGAAATGTTTTGGCAGGCATTTTCATCCAGATATTATTAACAACAAAATGAAAACAATCCACGCATCAATTCTGTGACCCAGGGAGGTCCCTGATGGGAATGTTAGCAACTGCAGCTTCAAATGTTCCTGCCCCACGAAATCCCATTTCCCAATCAGTCATAATCTTTTAAGTAGCTTTTCTGTTTGAGGATAAATAAAGTATATGCATGTCCTTGTCCAGCCACTTCTTGCATTTTTCAGTAGTGTGACATTTTTGGGGGTTGAGACTGACCCATGACTCAACGCCATACGGATAGTCTCAACAGTGAAAAGGCTGTTTGGCCAAAACATCACACAAGTACACAACCCATTGGAGATTAAAAAGAGCATGGTAAGGGCAGTCCATTCATTCAACAAATAATGAGTACTCCGCTAGACCTACATCTTAGACTAATGACTCTATCTCTTAGAGCCTCAGTTTTTCTCATCTGTGAAATGGGAATAATGATATCTACCTCAAAGGATGGTGGTGGGGATTCAGGACAGCAACCAAGTGAAAGTTCACAGCCCAGGGGAGGTGCTCAGTAAATTTGGATTTCCTTCACTGCTAGGGGAGAAGAGGAAAATGTATGTTTTCTTCAAGTTGCCTACTTCACCTCTGCCCTCTTCATCTTTAATAGCTGCAATCTTGGAGTCTTCGTTAGAGACAAAACAGATAGAGGGCATTGCTTGGGACTGCCTTCACGTTCCTGTCTTGTGACCACTCCTTGATGTATCCTCATCCTTACTTCAGTGGTCTCAAGAGTATCACCATCCTTTCTGTTGATTAGCTCACCCTTCTGTGAGTTAACTCAAAAATCATTCAGCCCATTCTTTGACAGTTCCTGAAAACATCTTGCTATCCAAAACTTTCTCTTCCTGTCCTCGGGCATTGTACTTTCTGCATATAAACAAACTTGATTTTCTTCTTGGCCTCTTGAGCCCCCTGTGTCCATAGGTCTCTCTCTCTTTGACATCAAAGCCAAGCCGAGGATGGAAGATGGCTCCCTCTATTCACTTTCTCAACCACCATTCACTTCTCAAGCCCTCTTCCTCTGACTTCTGTCTTCCCCACACCACAGAGACCGCTCTTGTTAAAGTCATCAGTCATTTCCAAGCCTATTGAATATTTTTTCATCTTTTTTTTAATGGTTTCTTAAAAAAATATATGTATCTTTGGCTGCACGCAGGCTTTCTTAGTTGTGACAAGAGGGGGGCTCCTCTCCAGTTGTAGTATGAGCCCTTCTCATTGCAGTGGCTTCTCTAGTTGTGGGACACAGGCTTAGCTGCCTCATGGCACATGGAATCTTCCCAGACCAGAGACCAAACCCGCATCCTCTGCACTGGCAGGTAGATTCCTAACTAATGGACCACCAGGGAAGTCCAGTATTTTTTTTTTTTTCACTTTTATTCTTCATGGCTCTTTATGACTTTTGAAACTGTCTTCCTTCTTGAAACTGCTGCTCCCCCGACTTTGTGGTGCGAGATTCTGGTCCTCCTCTTCTTTTCCTGGATGCTACTGGGTACTCTAGGGTCTCCTTATCCATTATGCCTGATGATAATAGCCAGTTTTTTTTTTTTTTTACCTTTTATTGGAGTGTAGTTGATTTACAATATTGTGTTAGTTTCAGGCATACGAATAGTGATTAAGTTATATATATTTTCATTTTTATTCAGATTCTTTTCCAATATAGGGTAACAACTTCTACAGAGACCTCAATATATAAAGGTAGTTTTCTAACTACTTTTACAACAAACCTTTAACAAGTATGAATATCCCCCCTCTCCTTTTACACACAAGGAAAGAGGAGCTTAGAAGGGCTAAGCAATCTGCCTAGAGGGTCATGCTAATAATAAGTGGTCACTGTTGTTTAGTCACTAAGTCATGTCCTATTCTTTGTGACCCCATGGACTGTAGCCTGCTAGTTTCCTCTGTCCATGGGATTTCCCAGGCGAGAATACTAGAGTGGGCTGCTATTTCCTAGCCTTATTCAAACCCAGGCAGCCTAGCCCCAGAGCCCCTCTTATCACTACCTAAAGGTTAGTATTCTCTGTAACCCTTTCCTTCATTTTAACATTTCAATGATTTTTTTTTACCCCTCATTCTGTAGGTTCTCCCAGATATGTCTAATTCACTCCCATTCTTTTAATAATTACTTACCTGTATATTGGAGAAGGAAATGGCAACCCACTCCAGTATTCTTGCCTGGAGAATTCCATGGACAGAGGAGCTTAGCAGGCTCTATATGGGATCATAAAGAGTTGGACACAACTGAAGTGACTTAGCATGCACATATATTGATGACTCCTAGGTTGCTGCAGGATCTCCAAGAAGCACACATTCAGATGGAATTAAATGTGCAATAAATCTGTTGGAAGGTTGTTGTAAGGGTTAAAGGAGAGAGGGAGAGCCTTAGGCCTTTGTGCTGATGGACTTCAATGAAAGAATAAGAAGGAAGGAGGTTGGGTAGGAAGAGCCTCAGCTCCCAGTACAGCCCCGAGGAAGCCATGTTAGAGAAGCCTGCAGGCCATGGCCAGGCTTGGTCACTAGTGGCTGGGAGCCATCCCGGGAGAGTGGAGGGTGTGAACACTGTCCCTCCTGAAGGTGAAGGAGCAGAGGGCAGTCCGCCAGCGTAGGTTCCCATTCTCTTGGTGGGAAATCTGAGCAGTACAGATTTCCAGATCACTGCCAAGCCCCAGTCCCCAATTTCTGTCCTATTCTTGTTTCTTTTTATTTTATTTTTGGCTACACCATGCGGCATGTGGGATCTTAGTTCCCAGACCAGGGATCAAACCTGTGCCCCCTGTGTTGGAAGTGTGAAGTCTTAACCTCTGGACTTCCAGAGAAGTCCCCTAACCTGTCTTTGAACTTCAGTCTTAACCCCACCAGCTTGCCTTCTGTGTCCATCCTTACCCCCACGGAACCTCAAACTGAGCACATCCAACACTGAACTCCTCTGAGGGCCTCGTCCTTTTCATATTCTCTACACCTCCTGCCTCAGTGTGGTCCTACTATCCACTTGTCATCCAAGTCACCCCCTTCCTTTCCCTCACGTCTGCATGTACAACCAGTAATCAAGTTCTGTTCATTTTAGGTCCTACATTTCTGTTAAATTGGTGGTTCAGTTCTCTCCATATCTACTACTGCTGCCTTTGTTTAGACCCTCAACCCTCTCTGTTATAAGAACTTTATATCTCCCTAGTCTTCTCGTCACTACTGTCTTCCCATGATGCTGCCAACAGAGCAAGCTTCCTCCACAAAACTGACCTCATGGGGAAAGGAGAGGGTGGGATGAATAGAGAGAGCAGCATGGAAACAAATACATGACCATGTGTAAAGTATATAGCCATGAGAATTTGCTGTGTGACACAGGGAGCTCAACCGAGTGCTCTGTGACAACCTAGAGGGGTGCAATGGGGTGGAAGATGGGAGGAGGGTTCACAAGGGAGGGGAGCTGTGGCTGATTCATGATGATGTATGGTGCAAATCAGCACAGTACTGCAAAGCAATTATCCTCTGATAAGAAATTAAGAGAAAAAAACTGACCTCATGACCTGATCATCTCCACATGACATAGTGCAGTTTAAAGCTGAGCTCTGAGTACTTCAAGAGTTCAGACAGGTGATGATGGGCCTCTGTCGGGAACGCAAGGAAGCCTTTCTAGAATGAAGCCACCTGAAAAAAAAAAAATCACAGAGTAGATGGCCAGTCCCTGGTTTGGTTTTTTGAATATTTATTTATTTAGCTGTGCCAGGTCTTAGTTGTGGCACCCAGGGTCTTCACTGCACCGTGTGGAATCTTCCCTTGTGCCTACAGACTAGCTGTGGTGTGCAGGTGTGCAGGCTTGGTTGCTCCGGGGCATGTGGGATCTTTCTTCCCTGACCACGGATTGAACCCATGTCCTCCATACTGCAAGGCGGATTCTCAACCACTTCACCACCAAGGAAGTCTTCAGCAGTCCCTGTTTAACTAGATAATTATTCACTCAGTCATGGCTGATCACGGCCAAGAAAAGTTTAGTCAGAAAGAAGTTTCATGCTGCTATGAAAACAGTGATTTGTTGAAGACAAAGAAGGAACTCTTCATTTTCTCTGAAATGTGAGGATCTTAGGGTTTGGGATTTCTGTCTTTCAAGTACAGTTGACATTGACACGTATCTGTTGGCTGGCCTTCAAGTTCAGCCACGGCCTTTGCCCTGGTGCCCCCTGACCTCGCCTCACACCTCCCATCTCCTTTTAACTTGAGAGGCAGAGGCATTCTCACTTCTCTTCAGGGAGGGATTGTTTCTTGTCTCTTCAAAGAGAAACTTGAGAAGGCCAACAGTGTGGGCCTCTCCTGCAGGTACAGTGAATTCTAGATGAGTCTGAGAAACAGCGGAGTCGATTTCAGTTTTCAAGGATATCAAAGAACTTTAGGAAAGCACCCAAATTTGGGGTATTTTGAGTTCAATTTCTGGACATGTCGATAGAGATATGACTACAAAATGCTCTGAAGGACAGTAGATATTTTGCTCAGCAAACTGACTTGTGAAAGTTTAATCAGCGAATTTATTCTTCCTTCACCTCAGCCCATCCAGGATGTAGAAATGAACTTTCCTTCTTTCAGAAGAAATTTACTCCACATGCTCTGTGAGACAATGTAAGAGAAACTATAGTAGATCAGATAAACTGATCCATAAGAAGATGCTGTCAGCTACAAATGATACCAAATATCAACCTTTTAATTGTGATACCTAAACATAATTTCCCTAGAAGATATCATTTTACTTAAAAATTATTTATTTATATATTTGGCTGAAATATATATATTATATATATATTTGGCTAAAATATAATATATATTTATATATTTAGTTGTGCCTGTGAACTCTTAGCTGCCGCATGTGGGATCCAGTTCCCCCTAGCAGGGACCAAACCCAGGCTTCCTGCACTGGGAGCGGGGAGTCTTAGCCACTGGACAACCAGCGAAGTCCCCAAGAATGTCATTTTAGTAACAGCTGTATACTTGCTTTGTATGAGTGTTTACTTTCTAAAGGAAATGATCCCATTGCCATCCTTTTGCCTGTAGGAGAGTAGGGGCAGTAGGGGAAAGACAACTTAAGGAAAAGGTTGTGGAAATGGATCTGATGGTTCGGGCAGATGATTAACTGCCTCTGCAGAGGCAGCCCCGAGGTCTACAAAAGCCCTTCCTCAATTTAAGACTTTCCCCGTTTCCCTCCTGATTGTTGAAATCTGATCTTTGTTTCATAGTCATACATCAGTAGCTTGATAACACTGATTTGTTGATTGTAATTTTCCTCACGTATTCAAAACTAGAGAAGCAGGCAAAAGCTCGATGCCAGGGTTGCCTCTTTTTGCCGGTCTTCATCTTCATGTATTACGGTGGAAAGAACAAGACCTGGGAAAGGATCCCCAGAGAGCTCAGACCACGGAGAGAAGAGACGCAACTGCCTCCTTAGGGGGCTACTCGTCATCTTTTGGAGTACTGGATTAACCCTACTACAAAGGGGCACTTTCCCAGTTAAACCAAACTCTCGGTTTTCTATTGGGTTGGCCCAAAAGTTCATTTGGACTTTTCCATAAAATGTTACAGGAACACCTGAACAGAGTTTTTGGTCAATTCAACATGATCCTGGGTGTCAGGATCAGTTGTGAAATGTGTGTCACAAACACATTGCTAGTAATAAAGTGGTAGAGTTTTCTTAGTAGCAATGGTTATTATTGCTCAAGAAATGTGAGTGGATTAAGGGTTAGCCTTTAAAAAATGTCTTCCTCACTCAGGTCCATTCTAACGCGTTTTCCTGGGGGAGAAGCTGAGGGAGGGGGATTACTAATGAGTTACTAATGAGACACAGGGGTCACTCTACGGCACCTCCAGTGGTTCATGCCCAAGGACCTCCTTTGTTTTGGGTGCCATGATTAGATGAGGTTGAGAAATACTGGTCCCAGAACCATCTCTCAGGGAGACCTCTGGGCCTCTAAGTTTGTGCACAATTGTGCTTGCATGTGGCATCTTTCTCCCCTCTTCCTTCTCACCTTGCAGTTCAACCCCAGGTACTAACACAACACAGTGTTTGGTTAGTTCTTACTTGTCACATGGGCTTACTCTGAAACCTTTCATCGAGTTGTCGTGGACCAAGCTGCTGCCTCCAACTTGTCCAGCTCAGAAACAGAGAAAATTGGCTGTGTTTTTCTTTTTCTCAAGTCATCAGCATTTAAAGCCCACCTCTGCTGTTTAATTTCTGTGTGACCTTGGAAACTTTCTTAACCTCCCTAAGGCTCAGTTTCTCTCACCTGGAAAACGGGAATACAATAGGGTTGTTGTAAGTATTATGTTGAGATGATGTTATTTGGAGGAAAAACTTCTTCCAACTTGAGTTCAGCTTGTCAGGAGAAAACACAAAGCTTACTTACATTCAGTGGAGGTTTTAAATGAAATGACTCCCAAAGCAGGGAGAGATAGGGGTGTACATATGAACTAAATGCGAGAGGGAGGGAAGAGAAAGAGGTTCTGTGGAAGAACAAAGGGAAGGCCTGACAGTTTCAGATAAAGTTTGTTAAGCAGTTACTCATCCCCGTGATAATGATTAGTCTCCTTTCCGGCTGTGAGTCTCCTGGACAGGGAATTGATGACAGCTGTATTTTTCAAGAGTGCTGGCTAAGTCCCGAAAAGAAGCTTAGGGAAGGTTGCTTTCTGTGGCTGCTATTTGTTTAGATGCTTTTAGTTTAAAATAATCTTTACGCTATCGAGGCACATGTTGGATTCCTTCACTGAAAGACACAGGGTGCTGTCTAGGTGTTGTTACAGGAGAGGTGAATCTTTCAGAGTTCAGAGACATTAACCAAAAGGAACATCATCACTCTCGGGGGTCAATGGCTCCCTTCTGGGCACTGAGGAGGAGGTACCATAGAAATCCTAACAGCGACGGCAACAATGAAAAGAAGTGTTCTGCTTCTCTCAAGGGTAGAAAAGAAGTCCCCACTCTCCACTCTTAGACCACAAACACAGATGACGGGTTCCTGCCCCTACATGGGAACAGCCTCTTCTTTGATCCTCAGCACAAGAAAACTTAAGCTGAATAAAAATCATTTTCCTTCTGACATTTTTGCTCCTGGTGTCTGTTGTTGTTGTTCGGTCACTGTCATGTCCAGCTCTTTGCCACTCCATGGACTGCAACACTCCAGGCTTCCCTGTCCTTCACCATCTCCGGGAGCTTGCTTAAACTCATGTCCATCGAGTTGGTGATACCATCCAACTATCTTGCCCTCTGTCATCCCTTCTCCTCCTGCCTTCAATCCTTCCAGGCATCAGGGTCTTTTCCAATGATTCGGCTCTTTGCATCAGGTGGCCAAAGTATTGGAGCTTCAGTTTAACATCAGTTCTTCCAATGAATATACAGGATTGATTTCCTTTAGGATGGACTGGTTGGATCTCCTTGCAGTCTAAGGGACTCTCAAGAGTCTTCTCCAACACCACAGTTCAAAAGCATCAGTTCTTTGGTGCTCAGCTTTCTTTATGGTCCAATTCTCACATTCATACACGACTACTGGAAAAACCACAGATTCGACTAGATGGACCTTTGTTGGCAAAGTAATTTCTCTGTTTTTTAATATGTTGTCTAGGTTTGTAACAACTTTTCTTCCAAGGAATGTCTTTTAATTTCATGGCTGCAGTCACCAACTGCAGTGATTTTGGAGCCCAAGAAAATAAAGTCTGTCACTGTTTCCATTGTTTCCCCATCTATTTGTCATGAAGTGATGGAAGCAGACGCCATGATCTTAGTTTTTCGAATGTTGAGTTTTAAGCCAGCAATTTCACTCTCCTCTTTCACCTTCATCAAGAGGCTCTTTAGTTCCTCTTTGCTTTCTGTCATAAAGGTGGCATCATCTGCATATCTGAGGTTGTTGATATTTCTCCTGGCAATCTTGATTCCAGCTTGTGCTTCATCCAGCTTGGCATTTTACATGATGTACTCTGCATATAAGTTAAATAAGCAGAGTGACAATGTACAGCTTTGACATACTCCTTTCCCAGTTGAGGACTTTTCTTGTGGCTCAGCTGGTAAAGAATCCACCTGCAATGTGGGAGACCTGGGTTCAATCCCTGGGTTGGGAAGATCTTCTGGAGAAGGGAAAGGCTACCCACTCCAGTATTCTGGCCTGGAGAATTTCATGGACTGTATAGTCCATGGGGTCACAAAGAGTCAGACACGACTGAGTGACTTTCACTCTCTCTCACTCACTCACTCACTCGCTTACTTTCCCAATTTTGAAGCTGGTGTCTGAGAGATGGTCAAAATGAGGCAAGGGATGTGGGAGAGTGCTTATAGAGTCAAGGTAGAAATTACAATCACTTAATGAGGACCAGGGGCTTCCCTGGTGGCTCAGATGATAGAGAATCTGCCTGCAATTCAGGAGACACAGGTTCAATCCCTGGGTTGGGAAGATTCCCTAGAGAAGGAAATGGCAACCGATGCCAGTATTCTTGCCTGGAGAATCCCCATGGACAGAGGAGCCTGGCGGGCTACAGTCCATGGGGTCACAAAGAGTCGGACATGACTGAGTGACTAAACAACAACAGCGAGGAACAGGTGAAAATCTACATCCAGGTGTGTGTATTTTTAAGTCCAAGGACACAGACTGTGTCAAAGTAAATAGCTTTATATAAAGGTGTGATTTAGTCTCAAGGTATTTTAAGCCCTGATAAGAAAAAGCTTTAAAAATAAGAGATAAATCTCTACTTGGCTTGTTAGAGAAAAGAATAGTGGAATACTTCATATTGCATAGGTTTTCATGATTTTTAATTCCATTTTTTTGGGGGGGGGTCTAATTCCATTCTATTTGTGGTACATGTAACTCTAGGAGTGAAAACTCATTAGAAAATTTTATGTAATACATAATTGCGTTGACAATGGCTATACCAAAAGAGACTGACTCCCAGTGAGAAATACTTTTTAATTTTACTATTTATTTTATTAAGGATTTATTAATTGCATGTATTACAAAGGGGACTGCTCCAAGCCTATGAATATTATTCTTATATAATTGTGCAAATTATATAAATGATTTATGCAAAATAATTCAAAATGGCTAAATCTGAAAGTTTAATTTGGAATATATGACCAATATTTTCTTTGGTAAGGTATATTTTCCCTCCCCCAGGCCAAGTGGTAATTAAATAAGAAATAAGGGGAGCAAGGTACACTGGAGGTTAGAAAATGAAGTTCAATTTTCATTTTATTTATTTATTTACTAATTTTTAAAGTTTTGGCCATGCCCTGTGGCATGTAGGATCTTAGTGCCCCAGCCAGGGCACCCAGAGCAGCCCAAAATAAATAACACAAATAATAAATAAATACATTTTTTTAAAATCTGAATTTTCAAAATTATTGAAAACCATATCTGTTTTCTATATCCATTCATTGTGTCATTCAGTGACTGTTCCATTACCTTTTACTATGGTCTTGTGGTGAAGGACACAATGAAACAGAATATCCAGCAGTGACTGAGTTCTTTAGCATTTGGCAAGAGCTTTACACACACTAGTTGAGGCCCACAAGAGTTCGCTGAAATGAATATTATCATTCCCATTTTACCAATGACAAATCTTAGGCTCAAAATGATTGTCCAAATGTCCATAACCTGATTCCAAGTCCAGGGTTCTTTCATCCAAAACATGAACTATATCTTACCCTTGTACCTTGCCTTTAGGTCTCAAGTCTGGGAGAGGAGGTATCCATACATTTAAAAGGAAAAAAACAAACAAGATTTAGACAGCAATGCGAAATAGGGATTTGGAAAATATTACGGGGTAGTAAGTGGTTAAATGCCTAATGTGCAAGGCAGAAAGCAAGGATCACTCAGGAGGAACATACCACTCTTGATGGAGAAAGCAGAGTGTATGTTTATTACAAGTGGAAAATAATCTTTACCACACAAGGACTAACAGTCTGTTTGTGGAATCTGATGTAATCATATAAAAACTATTGTTAACTTCAAACAAGCAAAAAATGCATAAATCAAATCCATGTTTCTTATCAGATCTGTGGTACCTACTTTTGGCACCTGTAAATAATTCTAAGTGTGAAAAGCTTTGATAAACCAACTTCGTTTGAAAAGCAAAAACATACAGATGGTGAGACTATCAGAGGAAAAAGATTTAGGGTAATCTCAATTTAACCCAATATCAACTGAAGTGAAGGAAATGGGTTAACAACAGATACTTACCTTTACTAATCCACAGAATTCATGATATCTACTCAGGCTCTTTAAAACTCTCTGTTTCAGTAGTAGTATCCACTAGATGTGACTATTTGAATTTTAATTCATTATAAATTAAATTTAAAATTCAGCTTCTCAGTTGCAGTAACCACCTCTGACATACTCAGCCGTATATGGTGATTGGCGGCCATACTGGACAGTGCAGACTCAGGACATGTTCATCTTTGCAGAAAGGTCTGCTAACACGGCTGCTCTAGACTCTGGCAAAGGATAGATTTTGATAAGGATGTAAAATTATTTTTTAAAAGAAAAAGGGGGAAAATAAGGAGTTCTTCTTATTATACTTTTGCCTTGTTTTATATAATGGTAGCATTAGAGTTGCTGTATTCATTCATTTTCGAACAAATATTTGCGCTTTGCTAGGCATTGTGTAATTGCACCATTTCAGTTCTGCTAGGGATGAGCAGTTGTTTCTCCCAGAACCTAGCACCTAGAGTTGTGCAGGAAAATAGTCCTACTCGGTAGTCATTTATTGCTGGAACAATGTAGACCTTTAAGCTCCTTCCTTTGTCCTTGTACAGGTCAGGAGTGAGACGAGCAACTCCAGTGCTGAAGATAAGGCAAATTCTTAATTACCTAGCTGGTATCTCTTCCCTTCTTCCTTGTGCACAGAATTCCAGTTTTATTACAGTCATGTCCCCAGCCAGGGTGATGGATCAAGACTTTTTTGTGGAGGTCGTGCACTGCACAAAGGTGTCAGGCCCAAAAGTTGAGTGATGGATGAAAAATAAGTCTTTTTTAACGTTTACATAAATGTTTTATTACCTACTGGCTGTCCTGCCTGAGGCAGCCAGTCTCTCAAATTTTTCAGTCTATCAGCTCTCTTTGCTGATATTTCATTGCATATTCAGTGTACAGTGCTACCTTCACCCCATTTTCATTTTTTTTTTCGTCTTTGATGCCTTAAATCATTGTGTCTAATCCAAGTCTTGAGTCACTCTTCCCCCTCTTCCTCTTTTAATAGAGTCTTCTTTCCTGTCTCTCAACAGAAATAGCTTTTCCTCATTATATACAATAATTGCCTATTAAAAAATTAAACCATACATAAAAGTATAAAGGAGAAAGAAAAATACCTGAAATCTCATTTCTGGGATAACATTAACATTTTGGTGACTTTTTTTTTTCACGTTTGTATATACAAGGGATTTTCTGGATCATTTTGTCTGCTTCCTCCAGTCTTTTCCCCACATGATAAATTAAGAACCATCTCATTAGAGCCCACTACAAATTTAGTTATCAGACTTTGCCTGGATGCTTACACTGCTTGGCAATGTTTTAAAATCTGTCACATTTCCTTTTTACTACATTGGGTTAATGGACATCTTCCCAGTTTCCCTCAAGCTCTACCTACTTGGCTGCAAAGAGTGAGTCCCTCCTCAACTCCCCTTCACCTTGGCAGACTTCTGTCATGGCCCATGCGTCAAAAAAAAAAAAAAAAAAAAAAGACGAAGAGGGGCAAGGAGAAAGGAGGCAAGTCACGGTTACTTTGGGATGGACAGTGGGCACGCTTAGGAAACAAAAGCTGGGAAGGCAAAACGTAACAGACCAGGAAGCCATGTTCACCGAGAAAGGCCAAGTCTGGATGCAAGAGCCAAAAAGGAAGGTTGCAATGGAAGCCCAAGAAGAGCCTTAGAGATTAGTCACCTGAGTGTGGCTCCTGTTTTTGTTTTTGTTTTTAACTATTTCTCTATTTTTGGCCGCACCGGGTCTTCACTGTTGCATGTGGGCTTTCTCTAGTTGTGGCGAGCGGGGGCCACTCTCTAGGTGTGGTGCACGGGCTTCTTATTGTAGTGGCTTCTCTTGTTACAGAGCACAGGCTCTAGGAGCCCAGGCTTAGTTGTTCTGTGGCACATGGGATCTTCCCAGACCGGGGATCAAACCAGGGTCTCCTGCACTGGCAGCCAGATGACTCCTGTTAACAGGGCGTTATGACAATCAACTCCAGGTGCTAAAGTAGCTCGAGGTGTCATGTGGCTCCTGACAGATCGGCGTTCTGGCCCCCAAAGAACCAACTCCACATGCACCCTTGGCCATTTGGTCCACTCACTCCACTCGCCCGACTGTGAACCTTAGAAGCAGCTCGTGCCCACATGAAGGTTAAGCCAGTGCCAGTTTATGTACAATGGCTTGTCTACAGAACTTCTCTTCCAGGCCGGAGTTGACCAGGGTCCTGCTCTGTCCTAATGAGTTGTTCCCTTGAAGCATTCTTCCTGATATTCCTAAAACCCTCGCCAAGCTCTGGTGAAAGATACTACATGTATTACCAGAAGCCATGTTCTAAGATGGGAACACATCCTATGTTTTGATGCTGTTGTGTAGAAAAGAGAGGGGAACAAAGCCTTTCAGTGTTCTGGCAAGATTGAAAGGCTGCTGGGATGGGTATAGAGGGGAGAGTTGGGGAGAGGATCTGAGGTTCTAGCGGCTTCTTATGCGGACTTGAAAGCAACTGGCTCATTTTTCAGCTGCATGTTCATTGTCAAAGCCCAGGGTGCTGTGATTCCAGTCCCTAGGCATTTCAGAGATATTATGCCGTAAGTCAGGTCACTTCTAGACTTCCTTCACTGCTGGTTTCAGGTTCAGTTCTCATGAATTTCCTGAGTCAGTTATGACTCATCCATCTGCTTAACGGTTTTTAAAATGTTGATGATGTTTGTCTTCGTAGACATATGCCTATCTTTTAAATTTATTTATTTTTAACCTTTTACTGTCAGTTTTGGGGCTGGGGAAAGTGATTGAAGTAAAATGCCCTTAACTCATCATCTTAAACCAGAAGTTAGCATGAGAGTATTTGCCAAGGAGAGCAATATTGTAAAAACAGTATTTTAAGGAAGCTCAGATCATCTTTAAAATGCAGGACAAACTAGATGGGCAGAAACTTAAGTCACGAAGTTAGGAGGGCCCCACAAAAATCCCAAAGGGAGAAAGTTAAAGGTCTAAAATGTGGTTGTGGCAAGGAGAATGAAAAGAGCCAAACCTTTGAAAAAAGAGAAAGGAATTTGTTGACCAATTGACTACAAGAAAGAAAGAGGAGTCCATGTACCTGGGAGAGGATGACTGAAAGAATCCATGGAATTATGAGAAGGAATAAGGAAGAAGAAGCATGGAAGAAATTGGAGGGGCAGTTCCTGGCTTCTGTTTTTATAATGGTCTAAGTGTTGAGAATGAGGAGAAAGTGTGTTTCCTCAGAGCAACTAAAATGTATTTGCCAAAAGTCATCAAACTTGTTAAAGTAATTAGTTAATTTATTTCGTGCTGTGCTGGGTCTTTGTTCCTGCGTGCAGGGTCTCCCTAGTTGCGGCCAGAGGAGGCTACTCTCTAGTAGCTGGGGCACATGGACTTAGTTGTCCGGAATCTTCCCTGATCCAGGATCAAACCTGTATTGCCTGCACTGGCATTCAAATTCTTACCCACTGGACCACCAGGGAAGTCCTTAAATTATAGCTTGTTTAAAGATATTTGAAATAGATATTCAAGAAATTCTAAATGTAACATTGGAAGAGAATGACCTCAGAGGTTCAGGAGGTGATGTCCTCTCTCTCCATTGGAAGGTCACATCTTTTTAGGAAAAGGGTTTTTATTCTCTGGAGGGAGTAAATCAGAGGGATTCTGATTTGGGAGTTACTAGGCATAGTCTCCCTGGAGAAAGAAATGACAACCCACTCCAGTATTCTTGC
Source organism: Bos indicus x Bos taurus (assembly GCF_003369695.1). Taxonomy (NCBI): domain Eukaryota; kingdom Metazoa; phylum Chordata; class Mammalia; order Artiodactyla; family Bovidae; genus Bos; species Bos indicus x Bos taurus. The sequence continues at coordinate 14,654,032 of NC_040087.1, read as the reverse complement.
CTGGAGAATCCCATGAAGCCTGGCAGGCTACAGTCTATGGGGTCGCAAGAGTTGACATGACTGAGCGACTAAGCACACACAGGCATAGTTAAGTTTGGGGGTACTACAAAGTTATTTTAGGGGAATAAGAAAAACTCTGCAGCCTTCTTACCTCACAGGTAGCCAGGCTGTCGTTTTTAGTCAAGAGACCACAAGAGGCTTTTTTTTTTTTTTAATTAAAGAAATCTGAGGACCTCCCTGGTGGTCTAGTGGCTAAGACTCCCTGATCCCACTGCAGGAGTCCTGGGTTTGATCCCTGGTCAGAGAACTAGATCCCCTATGCCACAATGAAGACTGAAGATCAAGAGGGCTGCAACTAAGAAGCAGTGCAGCCAAATAAATTAAAAAAAAAAAAAATTTTTTTTAAATAAATCTGACTAAGCTAGGAGGAAAAGTCTAAATATACAGACAACAAGAGCTCCCTGTGCCAGACAAGGATCTCCAGGGAAGCAGAGAATCAACAGGATATAGGTATATTTGCATGAAGACATTTATATTAAGGGATTGGCTCATGCAATTATGGGGACCAGAAAATCCAACATCTATAGGGCAGGTCAACAGGCCAGAAAGTGAGTCAGGATTTCTTTGTTACAGTCTTGAGGAAGAATCACTTTTCTTAGGAAACCTGTTTTTTTGCTCTTAAGGGCTTCAACTGATTAGATGAGGTCCATCCACATGATTGAGAGTAATCTCCTTTAAAGTCAACTGACTGTAGGTGTTACTCACACCTACAAAATACCTTCACATCATGTCTAGAATAGTGCTTGATGAAACAACTGGGCACTATAGGCTAGGCAAGTGAAAGTGAAAGTGAAGTCCCTCAGTTGTGTCTGACTCTTTGCGACCCCATGGACGGTAGCCTACCAGGCTCTGCGGTCCATGGGATTTTCCAGGCAAGAGTACTGGAGTGGGCTGCCATTTCCTTCTCCAGGGGATCTCCCCAACCCAGGGATCGAACCCGGGTCTCCTGCATTGCAGACAGCCGCTTTACCGTCCGAGCGACTAGGGAAGCTAGGCTACACAAATTGACCCAGAAAACTCAGTCCTCACATTCCCTGAAGCAACTTTCCATCCAGATGGGCCCAATACCAAAGCCCACCATCAACAAGGCCCACTTATGGGAGAGGCCTCTTAGTCCCCTTTTCTAAATGTCCCATGCTAAAGAAAGAACAGTCAACCAAGAATCAGTAGACATCTGAGCAAAGTCATTTGTGGAAACAAAGATAATTCAGGCAGAAGGAAAAAACTGAAAAACTACCAGGGATATCTTTGGGGAGATAACAGAAGACAAGTCTATCATGAAACAAGAAAGAAGCTACTGGAGAAAAAATGACTTCAGAGATCAAAAAGAAGCTCTTAGAAATTACAAACATTATAACACAAATGAAAAACTTGGTAAGAGGATTATAAGATAAAGATAAGGAAATCTCTAAGAAAGTAAAACAAAATGACAGAAAGATGGAAAACAGATAAGGGAAAAAGAGACAGAGAGATCAGTTTGGGAGAACTGATACCTAAATGAGGTTTTCAGAAAGAGAGAACAGAGAAAATGGAGGAGGGGAAAATATCAAAGAAACAATTCAGAAAAGTTTCCAAGCATTAAAGGTCATGAGTTTCCAGATTGAAAAGGTTTACCCAGTTCAGCTCAGGGGTTAAATCCATATCTACATGAAGCTACCTCATCATGAAATTGAAGAAAACAGGGAGTAAAGCCTGGGTGAGAAGGAGGGACAGATTACATACACATGATCAAAAATCAGGCTGACTTCAGACTTCTCAACAGCATCAGCAGAGACCAATGGAACAATGCCTTCAAAACTCTAACAGGAAAATAATATTTTAACCTGGTATTCTAATCCCAACCAAACCTTGCAAACTTAAGGGTGCAAGGATATTTTCAGAAATTAAAGCTCTCCAAAAATTCACTTCCCAACCATTTTTTTCTCAGCAAAGAGTGAAGGATATATTCCTTCCAAATAAAGGAGTAAAGAAAGAAAGAGGAGGAAATGAAATTCAGGAATCAAGGCATCGCTCCAAATCTTTGTTGTGACGAGACAAAGAACCGAGGAACATACACTTGCATGACAAAGGGATGTAAGGAAAGAGAGAGGGGAAAAGAATACTCAGGGACATGGTGAGGGGAGATCTCAGAACACAGAGAGAGTAGTCAGTCCAAACTGAATAAGATCAAAGGGTTCTGGGAGAAATGTCTCCAAGAATAAATTGATTGGTGGGACTTCCCTGGTGGTCCAGTGTTTAAGAATCTGCCTTCCAATACAGGGGATACAGGTTTGATCCCTGGTCTGGAAACTAAGGTCCCACATATGTGTGTGTGTGCTTAGTCGGGGCCAACTCTTTGCAACCATGGGACAACTAAGCCCTCACACAGCAACGACTGAGCCTTAGCACTCTAGAGCCTATGCTCTGCAACAGAAGCCCACTAGATGCAGTGAAGACCCAGCATGGCAAAAATATTTTTTTAATTAAAAAAAAAAAGAAATTGTTTGGGCGCTTGGCATGTTTGAACATATTAAAAGGAGAGTTACACCTCTTGGAACAATTTGGAGACAGAAAACTAAGCAATAAAATAAAAAACAAACCAAGAAATTATCAAATCCAGGAAAACCAAAAGGTTATTGAAGAAAGTAAAAGTAATCATGTCACTGAGAACTACTCGATTCAATTATAAACAGTATTTACCTAGTTAAAATAATGTAAATATTAAACATTGTTTAACCAAATGACATACTTGTTTAGAGGATTTATATTTGCAGTGCAGGCCAAGAAGTGGGGAAAAAGCTAAACCCTTATCTTGTATAATAAATAGAAACACGGATAATAAGCAACACTGAAAAATCAAGTAACGGTATTTATTTCCATAGCATCCCAGTAAGGTTATTTAAAGAGTTAAAGATAAATACATTAAAAAATACAATATTGTAAAGTTTACAAACACACACACACACAAACCAATGGACTTTAGAGTCAGATAGAACATAGTTGCAATCTGGGCATGCTACTTATAAAACATAAACATGTGGACAACTGGCTTAGCTTGATTGTGCCTCATGATTGATCTGCAAAATGGGAATAATAACAATGTCTCCTTCAGGGTTACTATCACTGTCACAAAATGTAACACATTTTATTTGCCTAACGTGTCTTATAGAGGATACTAAGACTCTGATGCTGGAAAAGATTGAAGGCAGGAGGAGAACGGGACAACAGAGGATGAGATGGTTGGATGATATCACCAACTTGGACGTGAATTTGAGCAAGCTCTGGGAGTTGGTGATAGACAGGGAAGCCTGGCATGCTGCAGTCCATGGGGTCGCAAAGAGCTGGACACGACTGAGCGACTGAACTGAACTGACTGATACTTATTTGGAAGCAATACTTGGATAAATCACTGTGAATAGAGGTTGGGACCTCCCTCAAGGGCAACCTCAAGACAGTATGATTGATACACTGGATTGCTTGAAATAGGAGGACTCTTTAGCTCACAAGCAGGTTGGGGACTGGGAGGCGCAAGAGGAAGGACAAAGTGAAAGATAGCGGGTTGGTAGAGGGCTCTGCATTGCTTAATTAGGCATCTCCTGAATTCCTTTCCTCAACACCCCTGCCCATCCTGCCGGGGGAAATCAATACATTTTATCAAACTCACTGGATTGGTGTGGAAACAAAAAAAAACAACAACAAAAAAGATAAATACATTAAAAATAAAAACCAAAAACAGAAAGCTAAAAGGCTTGTCTCTGGGAGGAAAAAAATTAATGGTGGAAACAAGGAAAAGATTATTGTTTTTCATTATAAGCTTTGTAGAACTGTTTGATTCTTGTCCTACACACACAATTTTAACAAAAACAAAAACTTAGGAAAACAATTTCCAGAATAGCATAAAACCCAAACTCCCAGCTATGGAGTCAGAATCCCGGATTCCCCTTTCGAGTTTTGCCACTCACCAGCTATGTGACCTTGGGTAAGTTTTCTAAGTTCTCCAGATTCTGTGAAAAGGGGCTGGTAATAGTTCTCACGGGCCTCCCAGGCGGCTCTGTGGTAAAGAATCCACCTGCCAGGCAGGAGTTCGATCCCTGGGTCAGGAAGATCCCCTGGAAAAGGCAATGACAATCTGCTCCAATATTCTTGCCTGGGAAATCCCATGGACAGAGGAGCCTGGTGGGCTACAGTCCATGGGGTTGCAAAAGAGCTGGACACGACTTAGAGACTACACAACAACAACAATTGTTCTCATGGTAACGGTACATATTTACTGATTCACAGCCCTGCTTGTGAACTATGAATGAAATAACCCATGTGAAGTCTAAGCACTATGATTGCTACACTTAGTGTGTTGCATAAACTTTGGCTAATTTTATAGCCATTATCAGGCTGATATCAAAGGCTCTTTGTATGAATAATCTCTGCCATCTGCTTTTCCAACCTCAAGTTCTATCACTCTTCACGACAAACTCTATGCAACCTCTAAGTGTGGCCTGCAGTGTTCATCCTTTGGGAAATACACCACACTCCTTTCTGCCTCCTTGCTCTTGCTCGTGCAATTGTGTGTTTTCCTATTCCACAACCTATTTTGGTTGAAATAACAATGGGAAAGAAATGCGTTACACCCTGTAAATAACTGGACGATATTTGCATTCAGAGGGTGGAAATCCAAGATGTAAATATTTCCTCTAGGGGCTAAAAGCTGAAAGAAGGAGCTCCATTTTTGTTTGAGACATGTTAATCTTGTCATTGCTCAAGGTTGCCATGGTTCCTGTTTTGGTGCTTCCAGGACTTAAGCTTAAACCACTACATCTGAACAAGTGGAAATAACCTGATTCTATTGAGACAGGGAGTCAGGCAGGGTGAGACTCTTGGGAGATAAGTCAATGCTGTAACTAGAAATATAAGCCAGGATTTTTGTGTTTCTGTGACACACCAATCCTGGCTGCCCCTGACACTGCCTATTTCTAGCTTCATGTTTTCCAGGGAATCAAGGAGCAATTTATTTTGTAAACCAGAGAGATTCTTTTCCCTTTCCTGTGACACAATTTAAATGGAAAAAAAAAAAAGTAACCATTTGCTTCTAGTTTTCTAAACTAGTTGTCTAATTTATTAATATTAGAGTCAATTATTTCATTAGCGAGAGAGAGACTTCATTAAAAAAATAAAGATTAAGCCAATGAAAATAAAGCTATTTGACTTTGGTAAATCATACTCTTCTGTCCACTTCACAATCATTTCCAAATTCACAGTCATAGACAGAACTGTTCCTTGAACAGAAGTGAAAATTGCTTTTTTATGAGACTCACTAAGAAATGGCAACCCACTCCAGTAATCTTGCCTGGAGAATCCCAAGGACAGAGGAGACTGGCAGGCTATAGTCCATGGGGTCACAATGACTGAGCAACTAACACTAACACGAGAAGTCATTTCTAGTGACATTTAAGTACTTTCTTAGAGACTTTTGGTTGCTGCAGTATACAGGAAATAACCAGCATTATAATATGGGAATATTGCTCATTGTTCTTCATTGCTTTCAATGGTCACAAGATTTCAAATTTTATGATTGCATAGATCATTTTATGAAGCTTTCTTTTGCAGATTTAAAGTAAGAAGATGCATAATATTATCTTCTTTCTAACCATCATTCTAAGTTGAATTCAGATAGACTATCCAGAAGCTTATGCAAATTCATCAGCATTTCATCATTTATTATCTTCACCAACAATATTTTATTGATATTTGCTGACACTTCATCAATGTCCCTAAGGCATATGAGGATAAATCAGGTGTACATTTGTATGGACTAGGAATATTCTCTGTTCTTAAAGGGTAAATAATTCGTGAAAGGTTGTTTCTTGCCAGCTGTATCAGGTTTTTAGGTAAGGAAGTGAGAGATGAGAATATTTTCATGTGAAATAGAAAATCTGAAACTCTCAGGTTAGGTTTTGAAAACTCTGATTCCCTTAGTTTGAAGGAAGGATAAAGTAGAAGACATTTAAATGAGCCAAGGACTTCCAAAATGTACACTTCAGTTTCACCTTCTCTGTATCATTCCTATGCCTTCTCTTCCAAGGCAAATACTATTGCTTAGGACACCCGAGGAACAATTAGGGCACCAATGAATCTCTATATTAGATAATTTCTTATAAACTGAGTTTTAACTCATGACCGCCCTTAATTTCTAAATACATTCTTGCTTATTAATATCTATGTTAATTTAAACATACATGGGGACTTCACTGGTGGTCCTGTGGTTAAGAATCTGCCTTTCAATCTAGGGGATATGGGTTCGATCTCTGGTCAGGAAACTAAGATCCTACATGCCATAGGGCGACTAAGCCTGTGCACCATAACTACTGAGCCTGCATGCTGCAATGCAGATCCAGTGCAGCCAAAAATAAATAAATAAAAATAAACATACATGCCTGCTAAATCTCATGGAAACAGAGTCTTAGACGATGAACAAGGTATGTTGCCAAGGCAAAGTTGCCAACTACAGGGTGGGACTGTTCTCAAAAGAAGGTCAAGTCCAGAAAAGTACCCATGAACCAAGTCTCTGGGACCCTCTAGTATGCGCTGGATACCAGTGATAAAACATGGAAGTAATAGCAACCCGTTACGCTTCCAAAATTTCATCAGATAATGACATCTTCCTTGGATTCAAAACTACAATGGCTTCAAACACTATGGTTGCCAACTTTTCAATTAACAGATTGATGGGTATATTGAAAAACTGGGCTGCTCTCAAGTGGTAATCTCACTAATGAATATTATGCTTGATAAATTAATTCTGAGGCTTAATTTCCAGTGTGGAATGGAAAACAATGAGAAAACAAAAATGAAATGACAATAGCACAAGATAGATTTCAAAGGAATAGTTTGTAGCCTCTCCTATAGAAGAGGGTAAGAAGAAATAGGTATTTCCAGAAATGTAGCAGGTGACATAAGAAGACGAGCTCATCAGTTTGCCTTGACTGGCATGGAATGTCGTCTCACACATGCACATGACTTGGGTGCAAAAGCTTTTTGTTCATGATGGTTTTACTGCTATCCCTGCATGACTCAGTCAATTACATGTGATGCTCCTGCTGCTGCTGCTAAGTCGCTTCAGTCGTGTCCGACTCTGTGTGACCCCATAGACGGCAGCCCACCAGGCTCCCCCATCCCTGGGATTCTCCAGGCAAGAACACTGGAGTGGGTTGCCATTTCCTTCTCCAATGCATGAAAGTGAAAAGTGAAAGTAAAGTCGCTCAGTCGTGCCCGACTCTCAGCGACCTCATGGACTGCAGCCCACCAGGTTCCTCCGTCCATGGGATTTTCCAGGCAAGAGTACTGGAGTGGGCTGCCATTGCCTTCTCCGTTAATGTGCTTTTTCCATAGAAATGTCTATAAGAATGTTTAATTTGAATTTTCCAGAACAATAGTCTAATGGCTAACAAGGCCTCACACCCTTTGAGTGGTGCCCAGGGAACGCCTATTCCTGATTGTGGTTGATAACTGACCACTAGGTTTAATATTTTCCCAATTTCTTTACTTTTCTTATTCTACTGCCCCCCACACCCCCACCTTTTTTCAATTTTATGTCATATACAGATTGGGGTAAAACACTTTACAAATTATTTCTGGTTTAATATTTCTCATTTTCAAATGTGCTTTTCAGACTTTAATTAAACCAAGTCTCCCTAGGGGGCTACTAGGAAGCACTGTTTTTGTCTGCTTTCCACAAAGGGACAAAGAAAAAGGAATAATAACTTCAGACAGTAAAAGTGGACAGAGACAATAAAGAAGAAACTCTCCTGACTGTTTCTGAATTTAGAAGCTTTTCTGTGTTTCCTCAGAGCTCAATTCATACTATTATGCCTTTTAGGAAAATCTGATTCCTTGAAGAGGTTGATAGGTATTATATTCTATTTCATAATATGAGGGAAAATATCACTTACTTAACTTTTTATAGGTGTAATATCACATACAAAGTAAAATTAAAAAATATGTCTTCCTTCAGCTTATTTTTTAGACAAAAATTATTATTTATTATGAAGCAATAAGATCATTACTTTTCAGCTTTGGGCAAAATTCATTCATAATTAGGCCAAAAATAATTATAATTTTACATACTGTCTTTTAAGTCATATAATTTGATAATCTTGTATTAGAAAATTTTATTGAGACAATTTAAAATACAAGAATTTTGGGAACTTCTCTGGTTATCCAGTGGCTAATACTCTGCTCCCAGTGCAGGGGGCCTGGGTTCAATCCCTCGTCAGGGAAGCAGATAATCACATGCCACAACTGAGACTGCAAGTGTAACTAAAGATTCCATGTGCTGCAAAGAAGACCTGGCACACCAAATTAATAAAAAAAAATTTATTGTTGTACTTTACATATACATACACATACGTGTGTGTGTGTGTGTGTGTAACCAGTTTGTCTTTAAAATGCAGCCACTTAGTTTTGACTGCATTTACTGAGGCCAAAGAGAACATTTGCAATCAGCATATATTAAAAACAATCTTAGAAAACTTGTGGAAGAATAATAAAGTAGATCTTTGAAGAAGCACTTATCCTTTCTTCCAAATTCCACAGCAAGGTAAAGAGAAGTTTATTTTTAAAGGCAGATGCTGTCGATTTTTTTTACAGAAAGTGCTAGAGTTCCCCCGCTTGAGGTGTTGTTATTGTTGTTCAGTCACTATGTCGTGTCTGACTCTTTACAACCCCACGGACTGCAGCATGCCTGGCATCCTCGTCCGTCACAATTTCTCAGAGTTTGCTCAAATACATGCTCATTGAGTCCATCAGGCAATCTAATCATCTCATCCTCTATTGTCCCCTTCTCTTGGCCTCAATTTTCCCCAGCATCAGGGTCTTTTCCCATGATTTGGCTCTTCGCATCAGGTGGCCAAAGCAGTGGAACATCAGCATCAGTCCTTCCAATGAAAATTCAGGACTGATTTCCTTTAGGATGGACTGGTTGGATCTTCTTGCAGTCCAAGGGACTCTCAAGAGTCTTCTCCAGTACCACAATTCAAAAGCATCTATTCTTTGGTACCCAGCCTTCTTTATGGTCCAGCTCTCTCTATCTGTTCACGACTAGTGGAAAAAGCATAGATTTGACTGTGCAGACTTTTGCTGGCAAAGTAATGTCTCTATTTTTAACACAGTATCTAGGTTTGTCAAAGCTTTTCTTCCAAGGAGTCTTAATTTCACGGCTGCAGTCACTGTCCACCATGATTTCGGAGCCCAAGAAAATAAAATCTGTCACTGCTCCCTATTTTTCTTCTTCTATTTGCTGTGAAGTGATGGGACTAGATGCCATCATCTTAGTGTTTTGAATGATGGCTTAGTTTTAAGCCAATTTTTTCACTCTCCTCTATCATCTCTTCAAGAGTCTCTTTAGTTGCTCTTCAATTTTGGCCATAAGAATAGTGTCATCTGCATATTTGAGGTTGTTGATAGTTCTCTTGGCAATCTTGATTCCAGCTTATGAGTCTTCCAGTCCAAAATTTTGCATGATGTACTCTGCATATAAGTTAAATAAGCAGGGTGGCAATATAAAGCCTTGATGTATTCCTTTCCCAAATTGGAACCAGTCTGTTGTTCCATGTCTGGTTCTAACTGTTGCTTCTTGGCCAGCATACAGATTTCTCAGGAGACAGGTAAGGCGGTCTGGTATTCCCATCTCTTTAAGAATTTTCCATAGTTTGTTGTGATCCACATTGTCAATTTCCTTGCTTTTTCTTTGATCCAACGAATGTTGGCTATTTGATCTCTGGTTCCTCTGCTTTTTCTAAACCCAGCTTGTACACCAGGAAGTTCTCGGTTCATGCACTGCTGAAACTTATATTGAAGGATTTTGAGCATAACCTTATTAGCATGTGAAATGAGCACAATTGTTCAGTAGTTTGAGCATTCTTTGGCACTGCCCTTCTTTGGGATTGGAATGAAAACTGACCTTTTCTAGTCCTGTGGCCACTGCTGAGTTTTCCAAATTTGCTGACATATTGAGTGAAGTACTTTAACGGCATCATCTTTTAGGATTTGAAATAGCTCAGCTGGAATTCCATCATCTCCACTAGCTTTGTTTGTAATAATGCTTCCTAAAGTCCATTTGACTTCATACTCCAGGATGTCTGGCTCTAGGTGAGTGACCACACCATCATGGTTATACAAGTCATTAGGATTTTCTTTTTTTTTTTGGTAGAGTTCTTCTGTGTATTCTTAATTTCATCTGCTTCTGTTAGGTCCTTACTGTTTCTGTCCTCTATCACGCCCATCCTTTTAATGTTCCCTTGATATGTCCAAGTATCTTGAAGGGATCTCTAGTCTTCCCATTCTTTTAACTCTACTTCTTTGCATTGTTCATTTAAGAAATCAAAAAAAGAGGGGATATATACATATACATGTATATGTATATTGGATTTCCTTCCCATTTAGGGGGGTGATATAATTTTTATGTTAGGGTCTCTGCTAAAGAAGCAGAGCAATGGCAAAAGTTCCAGCCAACATAACAAGTTTTAAAGGGCAAGGAAAAGGAAGAGACAAGAAAGACAGAGAAGATAAAGGAGAAATGAAGAGAGGAAAACATACAAAAGGAGAAGAAAAAGAATTGAATGGGAAGGGGAGGGAATGGTACTCATTGGTGTTGTTGTTGTTGTTGTTATTTTGGGTTTATTTCTTTTAGCTTTCAGTCCACGTTCTTTCAGTAATAGCATCCTCCATTTATCCTTTGCGATTATATCCTCCCATTCGGATACCGTCTGGTGGGACTATTGTTCAGAAGCGGGGTGCCTTCCCCCAACCAAGGAAAGAAGAGTTGACCCTAGTTAAGCCAGTCAAACCCTCTCTCTTTGGAATCTGAACTATTGCTTCTAGATGCAGCTGTTGAGACTTTCATGCTGTGGAGACTCATGTGAGCTGCTTGGTTCAGTCCCTTCCAACACTGGATCTTCAGTCTTCTCTCTTCAATCCTTTGAGCTTCCCAACTTTGCCTGATAAATTTCTTTCTTTCTTTCCTTTTTTTTTTTTTGACCTTGCTACTCAGCATATGGAACTTCCCTGCCTAGGGATCGAACCATTGCCCCCTGCATTGGAAGCATGGAGTCTTAACCACTGGACCACGAAGGAATTCCCAATAAATTTCTTTTTTGCTTAGATTTACCAGAGGCAATTACTGTTGCTTGCAACCAAAGAACTCTACCTGGTACAGTTGAGGAAGAAGATAAGTGAAAATACATGTGGACAATAAGATCTGAGTGAGATCCACTGAGAATATATTTTCACATCCTGAATCCGTAGGTACTGGGGAAAACAATTTTAGCTTAAACCTGAAAAAGATGTGCAAATTTGTATTCAATCATCGCAGCTCTCTAGAAGCACATATAATCACACTGTAAAGTAGCAAAGGGTTTCTAAAAGGTGAGGGTAATATTCTCTTTCAAGGATAACCTACTGCAAGATTGACATCACAATTTTGAGCAATGAAAAGAGAATGTGCTTCCTGCAAGGCAGAGGTTTACCTCTGTTTTTACTGTGTAAGATCTTTGTGTCTTTGATGATTTCACATCTCTGGCATGACTAAAGGATTTTTCAATTCAAATCGAACTCCTTCAACTTAGCTAGTCCCTCCCACCTCCCCCACTTGCCCCCTGGGATTCTTTCTTTTCACTGCCAAGGATTAAATTCTCTGTGAAAGCCATGAAGGCAATAGAAATCTGTACGAGAAATGAGACACAAAACTGTCCGAAAAGAGAGATGCAAGCCCAAAGCTTGAGTGAGAAAAATAATAGAACTCTTATTCATACGGAAAAAAGTCTAGTTTCAAACCGAGTTTTTTTATTGACTTTTTTTTGTCCAGAAAAGTATCATTATTTATGAATAAGAATGGTTATTCTTCTGCTTTACCAAAGATGCTAAGTTTTGCATGTTTTAAACGCCAAACATATCCATAGAAAACGGCTTGCTGCCAGTTTCTGGTGAGCAGGCCAGACTTTCACAGAGCAGCCCAGATGTAGCAGCTCTGTGTTGACGGGTGAGCGATTCAAGACAGAAGGCTGAATTAGAACTGATCCTGCCTGAGATGCTGGTTTTATTGGGTCATAGCTTGGTGATCGGAACGCAACCTCCCATGCCTACAGCAGCACAGATCCATTGCTCCCTCCTCACACTACACGCATGAAAGACACAGTGCTGTTAGCAATGTGGAAACATCAGATGTGATGAGTACAGATGAAAATGACCAACGGTACACACTGTAGATCGGAACTATTACCTTGTTATTTCTTCAGTCCTTACTCTCTCCCCAGTGGCTCAGAAGGCAAAGAATCTGTCTGAAGTGCAGGAGACCAGGGTTTGATCCCTGGGTTGGGAAGATGCCCTGGAGAAGGAAAACAGCAAGCCACTCCAGTATTCTTTCCTGGGAAATCCTATGGACAGAGGAGCCTGGTGAGCTATAGTCCATGGGGTCGCAAAGAGACAGACACAACTGAGCAACTAACACTTTCACTTTTTTTTCACTCTCTCCACCTCACATATGAAATATATTCCATTAATTTTACATTTTTTTAATTAAAAAAATATATATGTATGTATTTGGCTGCACCGGGTCTTCGATCTTCCTTGTGGCATGTGGGATCTTTAGGTGTGGCATGAAAACTCTTAGTTCCAACTTGTGGGATCTGGTTCCCTGGCCAGGAATTGCACCCAGGCCCCCTGCATTGGAAGCACAGAGTCTTAGCCACTGGACCACCAGGGAGGAACCATTACATTAATTTTATATCCTTGTAATTGGTGTGTGGAGCCATAAGTTGTGCCCAACTCAACTAAAGAGATTGCCAGTTTAGACATGATGATGAGGGGGTTCATACAAGAATGATGTATTATCAGAACTGTATCATCTCATTTTCTGTCTGTTAACCCAAAAGCTCACCAAAAGCCTGAGGCTGAATAAAACGGAATATGATCAATTGACAAGAATTTCACTCTATATATTAACTCTCTTAAAATAGTCCCTTGAAAATGTCTTTCCTTTATGTTTATTTGATATGGGAATTTGTTGTTGTTTTATGTTCGCTCACACATTTTTGCTCTGTGTGACAAAAATGAGCTTGGGGGAAAAATCACAGATTATTATGTCAGGGCTCCCAAATGGTTAGATGACCCTACCCTCCCCACCCCCTCCAAAATAACCCTAAGAGTTCTTTGTTTTTCTTATAATTGCTCAGGCTTTAATTCTATTGAAAAATGACTAGAAAAGCCAATCTATGAAACAACTCTTTAGTATTTGATAAATGAGTCAGTCTGATGGGCCTCCACGGTCACATCAGTCATGCTTCTCAGTTAACACTGCATGTTTTCACATGGGACAGTCATTAAACAAACCTTTCGACACGATAGGACTTCAGTCATTCTGTCTCATTTCCCAGAAGGAAGAATAATGGAATAAAGCCTGAAGAGGCAAAAGAAAAAGGAAAGTGTATTACACACACACACACACACACACTTCTTTCTAACCTATATGTCTTTGCAACTTAATTTGTTACAAAGAGCTACTATGGCCTATGAAGTGGCCCAAAAAAGCATACAGGAGACATTTATTGCTAAATCCTCAGGACACTTTAATGAGATAGCAGGAGATATTCTGCTAAATAATAATATTATTATTTAGCCCTTAATGATTGGGAAAATTAAGCAAAGTGAGGCTGAAAAATATACCTGATATTACACTACCAATCTGATTTAAAAGGCCAGAACTTGCTTAAATAACCTTGTTTGGGAAAATGAGTCTAAGCAGAGAGTGACCTGGACCAGTAGCTGCCATGTGGATCCATATGTTTTTTCCATTCTATTCTAAATAGCACTGCTTTCAACCATAGACTAAGAGAGCTCTGGTACCTCCCAGGAGAAATCAGACTGTCAGGCCTCTCCCTTGGATTACTGTGCACCCCTCGGTGCCCCCCTGCACACACAAGCCCCCACACTCGTGCTCTCTACACAAACCTACCAGCTGCCCACCAGAAAACCAGAAAAAGGTGCTTCAAGACAGGGCTGGAAGGGAAGGCTTCTTGTGGATGGACAACCCTTAGCAGCCATACGAACCCTTCAACAAAATCATCCCTTTGGCTTCACTTCCAAGTTTTGGCTCTGATTCAGATAAATACATAAAACATATATGTTTTGCAGAAGACATAAAAAATACACAGAAATCTTTTTTTTAAAATTATTCATAATCTCACTACCCAGAGTGATATCTGTCAATATTTTGGGATAGTGTAAAACAAAAAATGTTTAAATAGTCATTTGGGTTCCCACTGTACTTAGAATTCTTCTTAATATTTTATTTATTTATTTGGCTACATTGGGACTTAGTTGCTGCACACAGGATCTTCCTAGTGGCTCGAGCTCACTAGCTGTGGCACTCAGGCTTAGTTTCTCTGCATCCATGTGAGATCTTAGTTCCCCAACCAGGAATTGAACCCACATAGCACTGGCAACCCACTCCAGTACTCTTGCCTGGAAAATCCCATGGACAGAGGAGCCTGGTGGGCTGCAGTCCACGGGGTTGCTAAGAGTCAGACACGACTGAATGACTTCACTTTCACTTTTCACTTTCATGCATTGGAGAAGGAAATGGCAACCCACTCCAGTGTTCTTGCCTAGAGAATCCCAGGGATGGGGGAGCCCGGCGGGCTGCTGTCTACAGGGTCGCACAGAGTCGGACACGACTGAAGCGACTTAGCAGCAGCAGCAGCAGCAGCCCTGCACTGCAAGGCAGATTCTTAACCAGGAAGCCCCTGTACTTGCAATTTTGAGTTCTGCTTTATTTTATCTTATTTTTTTGAAACTTTATATTGTGAGCATTCTTGTATCATAAAGCATTCTTTGTAATCACCACACACATCTAGTGCATAAAAAATAATGATTATAGAGATCAAGGAGATACCACAAAGCCAAAGGGGGGAAAAATAAACAATCTTAAAGTTGAAGATGAAAGAATGATTGTTCCTATTACTAATTTTCAAATCCTAAAGGGGAAAAATGTTCAAGAAAAACATTAGAAACTAGTAAAATAAGAATGACATTACTTTGATCAACATATAAAATAATGAAAAGATAGCAAAGGCATAATATATAAATATTGAAACTGAGCAGGGCCCTGTGGGGCTCCCAGGCACCGAAGCTTTTCCATTTCCCATTTCTTGTGGGCAAGACTCTAGCCTCCATGGCTTTCCCTAAGTTCCAAAGGGCAGATTGTAACAGTTGCTAATCAGGGGAGGAGCAGCCAAGAAGCCACCTGAGGCAAGATTAAAGGGACTAGAGAAGTTCATCAAGATTGGGAGACCCCCGACCTGAGACAAGATTAAGGGAGTGCAAGCCCTTGTTGTTGTTCAGTCGCTCAGTCATGTCCAACTCTTGGCAACCTCGTGGACTGCATGCAGCACAACAGGCTTCCCTGTCCATCACCATCTCCTGGAGCTTGCTCAAATTCACGTCCATTGAGTCAGTGATGCCATCAAACCCTCTCATCCTCTGTTGTCCTCCTCCTGCCTTCAACCTTTTCCAGCATCAGGGTCTTTTCTACTGAGTCGGGTCTTCGTATTAGGTGGCCGTATTGGAGCTTCAGCTTCAGCCTTGCTCACACACTAATCTTGTCAGAGGCCCCACTTATGAATCATTGTTATAAAGTTCAGTTCAGTGCAGTTGCTCAGTTGTGTCTGACTCTTTGCGACCCCATGAATTGCAGCATGCCAGGCCTCCCTGTCCATCACTAATTCCCGGAGTTCACTCAAGCTCATGTCCATCGAGTCAGTGATGACATCTAGCCATTTCATCCTCTGTTGTCCCCTTCTCCTCCTGCCCCCAATCCCTCCCAGCATCAGTCTTTTCCAATGAGTCAACTCTTCGCATGAGGTGGCCAAAATATTGGAGTTTCAGCTTTAGCATCAGTCCTTCTAAAGAACACCCAGGGCTGATCTCCTTTAGAATGGTCTGGTTGGATCTCCTTGCAGTCCAAGGGACTCTCAAGAGTCTTCTCCAACACCACAGTTCAAAAGCATCAATTCTTCGGTGCTCAGCTTTCTTTACAGTCCAACTCTCACATCCATACATGACCACTGGAAAAACCATAACCTTGACTAGATGGACCTTTGTTGGCAAAGTAATGTCTCTGCTTTTGAATATGCTATCTAGGTTAATTCTAACGTTCCCAAGGAGTAAGTGTCTTTTAATTTCATGGCTGCAATCACCATCTGCAGTGATTTTGGATCCCCCCAAAATGAATTCTGACACTGTTTTCACTGTTTCCCCATCTATTTCCCATGAAATGATGGGACCAGATGCCATGATCTTCATTTTCTGAATGTTTAGCTTTAAGCCAACTTTTTCACTCTCCACTTTCACTTTCATCAAGAGGCTTTTTAGTTCCTCTTCACTTTGTGCCATAAGGGTGGTGTCATCAAGAGTTGTTACGTTGTTATAAAACCCATCCTCAAATCCTCCCAGGTTGAGACACATAGTTTTTTGAGGCAGGAGCCTGATGTATCTCCCTTTGCCTGGTGAAGTAGTAAAGCTATTCTTTTCTACTTCATCCAAAACTCTGTCTCCAGGAATTGATTTGCTCTGATGTACAAAGAGGCTGAGCTTTCAGTAATACTATTGTTAGGGGATGCACACTGACTGAAACGGCCCACCCTGGCCAGGCATCCTAGTAACCATTTGCATGAGTCATTTTATGACAGAAAGTCCTGGTAAGGAACACGGAACTAATAAGCCATCACCAACAGGGAGAGTTCAGTTCAGTTCAGTTCAGTCACTCAGTTGTGTCTGACTCTTTGTGACCCCATGGATTGCAGCACGCCAGGCCTCCATGTCCATCACCAACTCCCAGAGCTTACTCAAACTCATGTCCATTGAGTCAGTGATGCCATCCAACCATCTCCTCTGCTGTCCCCTTCTCCTCCCGTCTTCAATCTTTCCCAGCATCAGAATCTTTTCCAATAAGTCAGTTCTTCACATCAGGTGACCACAGTATTGGAGTTTCAGCTTCAGTCCTTCCAATGAATATTCAGGACAGATTTCCTTTAGGATGGACTGGTTGGATCTCCTTGCAGTCCAAGTGACTGTCAACAGTCTTCTCCAACACTACAGTTCAAACGCATCAATTCTTCAGCGCTCAGCTTTCTTTACAGTCCAACTCTCACATCCATACATGACTATTGGAAAAACCACATCTTAGACTAGACGGATCTTTGTTGGCCACGTAGTGTCTCTGCTTTTTAATGGGCTGTCTAGGTTGGTTATAACTTTTCTTCCAAGGAGCAAGTGCTCAGAGATGCTCGGAGGGCTCAAACTTTGTGTGCACCAGGACCCAGAGACGCCACAGAGACTGAGACAGTACTGTGTTTGAGTGTCTCCTGCAGAGTTACGGGTCAGCAGTGGACTGCTGCAGGGGTAGGGGCTTTAGGTGCAGTGGCCTCGGTATGGCATAAGCCCTCTTGGAGGAGGTCACCGTTAACCCCACCATAGAGCCGCCAGAACTTACACAGGCCTCGGGAGACAGACTCTTGGAGGGCACAGAGAGAACCTTGTGCACCAGGCCCCAGGAGAAAGGAGCAGTGACCCCACAAGAGACTGACCCAGACTTGCCTGTGAGCATCCAGGAGTCTCCGGCAGAGGCATGGGTCAGTGGTGGCCTGCTGTGGGGTTGGGGGCACCGAGTGTAGCAGTGCAGGCATGGGACCTTTTGAAGGAGGTCACCATTATCTTCATTACCTCCACCATAATTTGGCCCCAGGTATTTTCCAGGCAAGAATACTGGAGTGGGTGGCCATTTCCTTCTCCAGAAATATCAGGGAGGGAACACAGCCCCACTCATTAACAGATAATTGGATTAAAATTTACTGAGCATGGCCTCACCCATCAGAACAAGACCCAGTTTCCCCTCAATCAGTCTCTCCTATCAGGAAGCTTCCATAAGCCTCTTATACTTCCCCATCAGAGGGCAGACAGACTGAAAACCACAATCACAGAAAACTAACCAATCTGATCACATGTACCACAGCCTTGTCTAACTCAATGGAACTATGAGCCATGCCATGTAGGCCCACCCAAGACGGACAGGTCTTGGTGGAGAGTTCTGACAAAACGTGGTCCACTGGAGAAGGGAATGGCAAACCACTTCAGTATTCTTGCTTTGAGAACCCCATGAACAGTATGAAAAGGCAAAAAGATAGGATACTGAAAGATGAACTCCCCAGGTCAGTAGGTACCCAATATGCTACTGGAGAAGAGTGGAGAAAAAACTCCAGAAAGAATGAAGAGACAGAGCCAAAGCAACAACACCTAGTTGTGGATGTAACTGGTGATGGAAGTAAAGTCTGATGCTGTAAAGAGCAATATTGCATAGGAAGCTGGAATATTAGGTCCATGAATGAAGGTAAATTGGAAGTGGTCAAACAGGAGATGGCAAGAGTGAACATCAACATTTTAGGAATCAGCGAACTAAAATGGACTGAAATGAGTGAATTTAACTCAGATGACCATTATATCTACTACTGTGGGCAAGAATCCTTTAGAAGAAATGGAGTAGTCATAGTCAACAAAAGAGTCTGAAATGCAGTACTTGGATGCAATCTCAAAAACGACAGAATGATCTCTGCTCATTTCCAAGGCAAACCATTCAATGTCATGATAATCCAAGTCTATGCCCTGACCAGTAATGCTGAAGAAACTGAAGTTGAACAGTTATATGAAGACCTACAGGACCTTCTAGAACTAACACCTGAAAGAGACGTCCTTTTCATTACAGGGGACTGGAATGCAAAGGTAGGAAGTCAAGAAATACCTGGAGTAACAGGCAAATTTGGCCTTGGAGTACAGAATGAAGCAAGGCAAAAGCTAATAGAGTTTTGCCAAGAGAACACACTGGTCATAGGGAGAGATCAGGATCAAAAGGAGACACCATGTGTCCAACCACCTCCCAGAATCCTTCTCTCTGGCATCCATCTTGGCTGAGTGATGCATGCCCCACCAGGAAGGACTCTAAGTCAGAATGATTGGCTAAAGACCACCTGGAAACTAATCCCATCACCATAAGACCCGAGACTGCAAGCCAGGACTGTGGCAGAGCAGTCCTCCTTGGTTCCCTTACCCTACTGCTCTCCATCTGGGCGCCCCTTCCCAATAAATCTCTTGCTTCATCAGCACAAGTGCCTCCTCGGACAATACACTTCTAAGTGTTAGACAAGAGCCCACTTCCGGGCCCTGGAAGGTGTCCCCCTTCCTGCAACACTATCAAGAAAATAATTATTATTGTGCAGCACCAAATTATATTGGTAAGGTTAATTAAGGTAGTTTTATTAAATAATAAAGGCTTTCCAGGTGGTGCTAGTGGTAAAGAACCTGTCTGCCAATGGAGAGACATCAGAGGCATGGGTTTAATCCCTGGGTTGGGAGGATCTCCTGGAGGAGGGCATGGCATCCACTCCAGGATTCTTGCCTGGAGAATCCCAAGGACAGAGGAGCCTGGTGGCCTACAGGCCACAGGGTCACAAAGAGTTGGACAGAATTCAAGTGACTTAGCACGCACACATTAAATAATGAAAGGGAAAGGCCTACATTTTAAAAAGATGCCTAGAGAAAATATGCATAAAGGATCTCATTATTTGTGAGTACGGTATTACTATTTTTTTTTAATTGACTAGTATATTTGTTTATTTTTGGCTGTGCTGGGTCTTCGTTGCTGCGTGGGCTTTCTGTAGTTGTGGTGAGCAGGGGCCACTCTCGCTGCAGTTCACAGACTTCTCATTGCAGTGGCTTTTCTTGTTGTGGACAATGGCTGCAAGCTCATGCGCTTCAATAGTTGTGGTGCACGGGCTTAGTAGCTCCACACCTGTGGGATCTTCAGGGACTAGGCATCAAACCCATGTCTCCAGCATTGGCAGGTGGATTCTTAATCACTGGACCACCAGGGAAGTCCTGAGTATGATATTTTTAACAGAGCACTGCAACTTCTGACATGAGATTTCCTACGTGAGCTTTATGAGGACTTAAGAAAAAAAGGTGGACAGTATGTTAATCAGATCAGATCAGATCAGTCCTTCAGTCCTGTCCGACTCTTTGCGACCCCATGAATTGCAGCACACCAGGCCTCCCTGTCCATCACCAACTCCCAGAGTTCACTCAGACTCACCTCCATCGAGTCAGTGATGCCATCCAGCCATCTCATCCTCTGTCGTCCCCTTCTCCTCCTGCCCTCAATTCCTCCCAGCATCAGTCTTTTTCAATGAGCCAACTCTTCGCATGAGGTGGCCAAAGTACTGGAGTTTCAGCTTTAGCATCATTCCTTCCAAAGAAATCCCAGGGCTGATCTCCTTCAGAATGGACTGGTTGGATCTCCTTGCAGTCCAAGGGATTCTCAAGAGTCTTCTCCAACACCACAGTTCAAAAGCATCAGTTCTTCGGCGCTCAGCCTTCTTCACAGTCCAACTCTCACATTCATACATGACCACTGGAAAAACCATAGCCTTGACTAGACGAACCTTTGTTGGCAAAGTAATGTCTCTGCTTTTGAATATGCTATCTAGGTTGGTCATAACTTTCCTTCCAAGGAGCAAGCGTCTTTTAATTTCATGGCTGCAGTCACCATCTGCAGTGATTTTGGAGCCCAGAATAATGAAGTCTGACACTGTTTCCACTGTTTCCCCATCTATTTCCCATGAAGTGGTGGGACCGGATGCCATGATCTTCATTTTCTGAATGTTGAGCTTTAAGCCAACTTTTTCACTCTCTACTTTCACTTTCATCAAGAGGCTTCTGAGTTCCTCTTCACTTTCTGCCATAAGGGTGGTGTCATCTGCATATCTGAGGTTATTGATATTTCTCCCGGCAATCTTGATTCCAGCTTGTGTTTCTTCCAGTCCAGCGTTTCTCATGATGTACTCTGCATATAAGTTAAAAAAACAGGGTGACAATATACAGCCTTGACAAACTCCTTTTCCTATTTGGAACCAGTCTGCTGTTCCATGTCCAGTTCTAACTGTTGCTTCCTGACCTGCATACAAATTTCTCAAGAGGCAGATCAGGTGGTCTGGTATTCCCATCTCTTGAAGAATTTTCCACAGTTTCTTGTGATCCACACAGTCAAAGGCTTTGGCATAGTCAATACAGCAGAAATAGATGTTTTTCTGGAGCTCTCTTGCTTTTTCCATGATCCAGCGGATGTTGGCAATTTGATCTCTGGTTCCTCTGCCTTTTCTAAAACCAGCTTGAACATCAGGAAGTTCATGGTTCACATATTGCTGAAGCCTGGCTTGGAGAATTTTGAGCATTACTTTACTAGCATGTGAGACGAGTTAATTGTGCGGTAGTTTGAGCATTCTTTGGCATTGCCTTTCTTTGGGATTGGAATGAAAACTGACCTTTTCCAGTCCTGTGGCCACTGCTGAGTCTTCCAAATTTGCTGGCATATTGAGTTCAGCACTTTCACAGCATCATCTTTCAGGATTTGAAATAGCTCAACTGGAATTCCATCACCTCCACTAGCTTTGTTCATAGTGATGCTTTCTAAGGCCCACTTGACTTCACATTCGAGGATGTCTGGCTCTAGGTGAGTGATCACACCATCGTGATTATCTTGGCCATGAAGATCTTTTTTGTACACTTCTTCTGTGTATTCTTGCCATCTCTTCTTAATATCTTCTGCTTCTGTTAGGTCCATACCATTTCTGTCCTTTATCGAGCTCATCTTTGCACGAAATTTTCCTTTGGTATCTCTGCTTTTCTTGAAGAGATACCTAGTCTTTCCCATTCTGTTGTTTTCCTCTATTTCTTTGCACTGATCACTGAAGAAGGCTTTCTTATCTCTTCTTGCTATTCTTTGGAACTCTGCATTCAGATGTTTATATCTTTCCTTTTCTCCTTTGCTTTTTGCTTCTCTTCTTTTCACAGCTATTTGTAAGGCCTCCCCAGACAGCCATTTTGCTTTTTTGCATTTCTTTTCTATGGGAATGGTCTTGATCCCTGTCTCCTGTACAATGTCACGAACCTCAGTCCATAGTTTATCAGGCCCTCTATCTATCAGATCTAGGCCCTTAAATCTATTTCTCACTTCCACTGTATAATCATAAGGGATTTGATTTAGGTCATACCTGAATGGTCTAGTGGTTTCCCCTACTTTCTTCAATTTAAGTCTGACTTTGGCAATAAGGAGTTCATGGTCTGAGCCACAGTCAGCTCCTGGTCTTGTTTTTGCTGACTGTATAGAGCTTCTCCATCTTTGGCTGTAAAGAATATAATCAATCTGATTTCAGTGTTGACCATCTGGTGATGTCCATGTATAGAGTCTTCTCTTGTGTTGTTGGAAGAGGGTGTTTGTTATGAGTAGTGCATTTTCTTGGCAAAACTCTATTAGTCTTTGCCCTGCTTCATTCCGTATTCCAAGGCCAAATTTGCCTGTTACTCCAGGTGTTTCTTGACTTCCTACTTTTGCATTCCAGTCCCCTATAATGAAAAGGACATCTTTTTTGGGTGTTAGTTCTAAAAGGTCTTGTAGGTCTTAATAGAATCATTCAACTTCAGCTTCTTCAGCATTACTGGTTGGGGCATAGACTTGGATTACTGTGATATTGAATGGTTTGCCTTGGAAACGAACAGAGATCATTCTTTTTGAGATTGCATCCAAGTACTGCATTTCAGACTCTTTTGTTGACCATGATGGCCACTCCATTTCTTCTGAGGGATTCCTGCCCGCAGTAGTGGATATAATGGTCATCTGAGTTAAATTCACCCATTCCAGTCCATTTCAGTTTGCTGATTCCTAGAATGTCGACATTCACTCTTGCCATCTCTTGACCACTTCCAATTTGCCTTGATTCATGGACCTGACATTCCAGGTTCCTATGCAATACTGCTCTTTACAGCATCAGACCTTGCTTCTATCACCAGTCACATCCACAGCTGGGTATTCTTTTTGCTTTGGTCCCATCCCTTCATTCTTTCTGGAGTTTTTCTCCACTGATCGCCAGTAGCATATTGGGCACCTACTGACCTGGGGAGTTTCTCTTTCAATATCCTATCATTTTGCCTTTTCATACTGTTCATGGGGTTCTCAAGGCAAGAATACTGACGTGGTTTGCCATTCCCTTCTCCAGTGGGCCACATTCTGTCAGATCTCTCCACGATGACCCGCCCGTCTTGGGTTGCCCCACAGGCATGGCTTAGTTTCATTGAGTTAGACAAGGCTGTGGTCCTAGTGTGATTAGATTCACTAGTTTTCTGTGAGTATGGTTTCAGTGTGTTTGCCCTCTGATGCCCTCTTGTAACACCTACCGTCTTATTTGGGTTTCTCTTACCTTGGGCATGGGGTATCTCTTCACGGCTGCTCCAGCAAAGCGCAGCCAATACTCCTTACCTTGTATCTCCTCGTCCAAGTATGTTAATAGCATTATGTTAATAAAAAGTTCTTAAAGAGATGGGAATATCAGACCATCTTACCTGTCTCCTGAGAAATCTGTATGCAGGTCAAGAAGCAACAGTTAGAACCAGGTGTGGAACAACAGACTGGTTCCAAATTGGGAAAAGAGTACATCAAGGCTATTTAACTTCTATGCAGAGTACATCATGCAAAATACCAGGCTGGATGAAGCACAAGCTGGAATCAAGATTGCCAGGAGAAAAATCAACAACCTCAGATATGCAGATGACACCACCCTTATGGCAGAAAGTAAAGAGAAACTGAAGAGCCTCTTGATGAAGGTGAAAGAAGAGAGTGAAAAAGTTGGCTTAAAATTCAATGTTCAGAAAACTAAGATCATGGCATCCAGTCCTATCACTTCATGACAAATAGATGGGCAAACAATGGAAACAGTGACAGACTTAATTTTCTTGGGCTCCAAAATCACTGCAGATGGTAACTGCAGCCATGAAATTAAAAGACACTTACTCCTTGGAAGGAAAGTTATGACCAACCTAGATAGCATATTCAAAAGCAGAGACATTACTTTGCCAACAAAGGTCTGTCTAGTCAAGGCTATGGTTTTTCCTGTGGTCATGTATGGATGTGAGAGTTGGACTGTGAAGAAGGCTGAGTGCCAAAGAATTGATGCTTTTGAACTGTGGTGTTGGAGAAGACTCTTGAGAGTCCCTTGGACTGCTAGGAGATCCAACCAGTCCATTCTGAAGGAGATCAGCCCTGGGATTTCTTTGGAAGGAATGATGCTAAAGCTGAAACTCCAATACTTTTGTCACCTGATGTGAAGAACTGACTCATTGGAAAAGACCCTGAAGCTGGGAAAGGTTGAAGGCAGAAGAAGGGGATGATAGAGGATGAGATGGTTGGATGGCATCATCAACTCAATGGACATGAGTTTGAGCAAGCTCTGGTAGTTGGTCATGGACAGGGAAGCCTGGTGTGCTGCAGGCCGTGGAGTCTCAAAGAGTCAGACACGACTGAGGGACTGAACTGAATTGAATTGATGTTGAATTGATGTTAACAGCAGAACTGTCCAATTCTTCCCCCTGGCCCTCACCAAAGAGTATTCTCAAGGACAAAAAAAAAAAAGTGGTAATATTTAACCTCTCACAAAATATTTTGTGTTCACTGGAGATTGATCCTGATACTACCAGCCTTTCCCTTTGCTTCAGAGCTATCTCCCACTTCCCAATTACAGCCAAGGGGGTGGGCTGGACCTGCGCTACAGCTGGGAGGAAGGAGCTCAGATAAAGGACTTGGAGACTGTGGTTTACTGCTAAGAGGATGGGCTGTGGAGACAACTGCATTCCAATGCCAAGTTGTCACTTGTAGCTATGTCACCTGAGGAAGTCACCCAAACGGTCTGCAACTCCATTTCCCCATTTATATAGTAGCGGTAATAAAATCTATTTCTCAACAGATGTTTCATGAAAGTTGGTTACTGTCATTTATACTTTATATTTTATGTTTTCACATATTTCTACTGTCCCTTTTTTGACCATGGAATTGTAGTTCATTTCAACAGTGATTCTGGCTTCTTGTTTTTTTGTTTCGGCTTTACTATAAATTCACTGGACTTGTGTTATGGTAAGCTGGAAAGTATCCTTCCATCCTTGTCATTTGATGTTTAATAAAGCTCATATATGGCACTAATACTACTCTTTAAACATTCATTAAACAAAAGTCCCTAAATAAACTTTTTATTCAAAGTCTAACATTGTGCTAAGCACTATGCCAAATGATGTGGCTAGAAATTAATAAATCCTGGCTGGATGAGAAGGTTAGAAAATTGTCTAAATATATTTAGAAAAAGGCTTAGGCAAATATTTTTAAAATGTATAATGGATGAGGCTAATATAAAAGTAGATTTCTAGTTGTAATATGAGTTAAAGACATTGGCTTAATTTCAAGAAGCTTTCTGATAGAGTAAAGAATATGAATTAAGAATTTGGAAAAGCAAAGTGGAGTATTAATCAGGAGATTTTGTTTTCAGCCCAGGCATTAGTGATACAATTTTGAGCAGGACATTTAATTTTTCAGGACTTTAGTTTCTTTACTTATAAAAGAGGATTTGGAGGTTACAAACTGAAAAAAAAAAAAATCTTCTACAGAACTCATGGACTCAAGGGGAAATCACAATGGAAATGATAACATTTTTATATGTACAACAACATATCAAAACTTGGGGGTAATTAGAAAGGTAATAGTAATTAGAATGAAATGCATATGTGTAAATGAATTTATTTAAAATATAAGACAGCTTGAGCTACACGTTTAATTCATAAAACTAGGGTTAAACAAAGTAGAAAAGGAAAATAATGAAATTAACTATGGAAATTAAGGAAACAGTAGAAAAGAATAGAAATATAGATGATCAATAATACCAAAGGCTGGTTTTTGGAAATAAGCCAGACAAGGCAATTTATGGAAAGAAAATAATGGGCCAATCTCATTTAGGAATTCAGATGCAAACTTTCTGAACTGACTACTAACAAATCATGTGCAAAAATGAATGAAAAATACATTGTGATCAGAGGTAGAGCTACTATGGAAAACAATATAGCAGTTCTTCCACAAATTAAAAATAGAATCGCCATATGATCTAGCAACCCCATTTCTGGTCATATATCCAAAAGAACTCAAAGCAGGATCTCAAAGATATATCTGCATACTTATGTTCATTACAGCACTATTCACAATAGCCAAGAGGTGTAAGTAACTTAAATGTCCATAAACAGATGAGTGGATAAAGAAAAGTGGATAATTACACACAACGGACTCTTTTTTTTTTGGCTGCTCTAGGTCTTTGTTGCTGCGCTTGGGCGTTCTCTAGTTGTGGCACGCAGGCCTCTTAATGCGGTGGCTTCTCTTGTTTTGGAGCACCGGCTCTAGGGCATGTGGGCTTCAGTAGTTGAAGCGTGTGGGCTTAGTTCCCCCTGAGGCATGTGGAATCTTTCTGGACCAGGGATTGAACTTTTGTCCCCTGCATTGGAAGGCAGATTCTTAACCACTGGACCACCAGGGAAGTCCCCCTAATGTACTTTTGATGGCAGACTCTCCATCATATAGTTCTTACTGTATCTGTCATGCAGACCACTCAACTCTGTATCAGGGTTATTGCCATTAGGAAATCAGCTTAGGTTTCAGCAGAAGACAGTAATGATAGAAAATGATGTTCAAGAGTTTAGGTTCTGTTATGTCTGGGCTTCCTCTTTCTTTGAAGAAGACAAGACTTCCTGTCCACCTACTCTCCTCATCCCAAATAAATAAAAATTAGGCAGCCAATTCAGAGACAAAGGTGGGTCCCTTAGAGACAAAGAGATCTGTTTACTCTTCCAGAGACCTCTCCCAGGTGCTTTCCAACCACCCAAAGGCACCAAAGAATTCTGTGTTATTTCTATTTTCACGCAGCCTTTGAAGAATTCTGTATGTGATCTCAGTACCCTTAAATAAGTTCTTGCTCCACGACTCACTCTATTACTTTTTTTCTCCCCCCCCCCTTACTTTTTGATAACCTGATTATGTCATATTTTTGCTGGTTGTAGAAGTGTGATGAGTTGACTGAAATGTATATTATAATCATTCTAGAATAGTCTAAGGTATGTAAGCAAACATGCCTTTTCTGTTCCACACTAAAAATGACTTACAATTTAGGCAAGTCCTTAATAAATGTTTGTGGGCTGAGAGACCTCAATGAAACAATAGCTTTTTTTTATTATCTTTGCTATTAGAAGAAAGCAATGACGGAATTCTTCCAAAATAGTAGATAAAGTATAGCAGACTTAGACGTCCACTTCAATAGAGTTACATGCCTAGACTTTTTCTCTTTTGGTCTAGACCAAATTGTAAATGATTTGCCATCCCTCACACACACATTGTAGTGTGGGGATGGGGGAACCCAGTGGGGTTGACTGGGAGGTTTGTGATGGTTGAAGAATGCAAACTGCTCAGGGGACAAGCATATGCAGATAATCAGGCAGTGGCTGTCCCTGAAATACTGATCAAAATGCACTTTAATTTGTGCAATAGACTTCAGGTTCTGCTCTCATCCTGTTTCCCTGTTGAAAACGGGACTCCAGTTCATGTTTTAAAAATTTCGTTTTAGCAACCTACATGTCCATTGACAGATGAATGGATAAGGAAGATATGGTACTTATGCACAATGGAATATTAGCCATAAAAAGGAACGAAAAACTTCATTTCAAAGCTTTAAAGGTGAGTCTGATAACATTGCTTTTATTTACTTTTTAAACATAATCCCCCTTTCCAGTTTTTCTGCTTATGGAATGTTCTGTCACCATATAGATAATGGGCTGCCATAGAATAAAATTGATTAATGTTAAACATATGAGATACAGACATAGTTTTTTTCAGTGCTTGGCTGTTGGCTATCATGTCATTTGTCAGAGGATAAGTAGCCTCAAAGAACACTTTTGGATGTTGTTATTGTCTCCGCTTTCTGCTAAGTTTAGTATATTTCCCTGGTCTTACTAGTAATATTGCTAGATTTAGTTACACCAGGAACATAGAGGCTTTTTGCCTCCCGAATGTCTGCCATTAAAAAAAATGAACAAAAGCAAAAACCCAACAACTGAAAATTAGACAAGCAGCAAAACTCATACGTTTACTCAGAATCAATTATCATACTAAAGAGCCATAACTGCAGGTTTTCTTTACATCTGTACTGGGCACCACCATATGCTCATTCCCCAGCAGATGTATGCATCAGTGAGGCATCATGGTTTCTAAAGTATCATGTTGCTATTGTGTTACATTAGAATTCTTTTTATCTAATTTCCAAAGATTCATATGGTGCCTATATGTAATTGCTGGATTAAGACATGTTTGCAATGACTTAGAAGTCTCTGGTTACCTTCAACCTGGAGGAAAAATATCTTTGGTGAAACGTGAACCAAATTGTTCTCCTGCTGCTTTCCATTTGCTCTTTGTTTACAATAAAGTTACATAAATACACCTTTGAGCCGGTGGTGAGGGTCCATGGTAAGGCTGGCCTTCTTCTGTGCCCTCATTGATACATAAAAGAGCACCGCCTAGGCAATTTTGTCCCCTTAAAAAACAGGTAGTAGATATTCAACTAATGATATTGAACTTCAGTCAGTCTTATTATTTCCTATTCCTAGTTCTAAGGAGAGCTTCCCTTTTCTCCCCCAGGTGGCTTAAAATTCAAGATTAAATATCATCTTACTAGGAAAGGGTAGGGGGGATGTAGATCTCTTAAGGCAGAGTCAGTGACTTCTAGGAAAGATGAGTGGACCCTTAGAAGAACACATTGGAAGTATGATAGCTTGTGAAGAACTTTTGTCTGAGTGTGGTGCTGACTTCCACTCTCCTCCTGTGATAAGTCCATCTTCGCTGGTTAATGAATTAAAGAAACTCCTGGGGAGGGGATTTTTGACAATGGAATTCCTTCTGGAGGATCTGTCTTTAGGCAGATAAGGGGAGTTCAGAGAAAGCCTCTTCTTGCACTTGCTGTTTTTTAAGTGCCTACAGCACAAAATATTAATATACCAAAGTAGCATATTTTGGGAGTGGTATGCCATGCTACACTTCACAATCATAAGTAAAAGGAAAAAGTGTTTCATATGGAGGCAAATGCAAAAATAATAGCAGAACCCTCATTTGGTATTAATACTTCAAAATGGAAGATTTTTTTTTAAACTATTTTATTATTTATTTATTTGGCTGCATTGGGTCAGTTGCGGCACACAGGATCTTCATTGCATCGTGCTGGATATTTCGTTGCAGCATATGGACTCTCTAGTTGTGGTGCATGGCCTCAGTAATTGCACAGGTTTAGTTGCTCCATGGCACGTGGGATCTTAGTTTCCCCGACGAAGGATGAATCCAAGTCTGCGGCATTACAAGGCAGATTCTTAACCACTAGACCACCAGGGAAGTCCCCCAAATGGAAGTTTTGACCAATGAACAGGTAGTAAGTTTTTTAGATGCGTTAATCATTTTATCTGAAATTATTCATTGTAGTCTTTGTGTGAGCTCTGTGATGAGTCATGCCAAGTTAAGTTTCTTAGATAGTAGTTCTGGAGCTCATCTGAGAGGAAGAAGCACCTGAATTCTCCATATCCTGAAGCCAGGATGTAAGGAATGAATCTCCAGAATCCACAGAGACTAAGGACCTAAGTTCTCAACAGTATTTAACATGATGCCCTATCCCTAAACAAAGGCAAAGCTATCAGAAAAGGAGATGCAGATTCAACTTGCATCTTCTTATCATTTTCACTGAACTTTGCTTCTTACAAAAAAAAAAAAAAAAATGCTTTGGGCATGATGTTCCATGAAAAAGAGTAGTCAGAAAATTATCATAAGTTTAGTTTGGGCAAGGAGAATTTTTCAGAGATCAAGTAAAGAACAGAGAAGGAAACGTAATACCATTGGATGCCCTTGACTGAAATTTTAATAGACCTGCTGTTCTGCAGAAACATCCTGTGAAAAGTTCAGTAGTGAAAGTTCATGTGATAAATTATATCGACAATATTATTGCAAAATGTGGGATCTAAGAAATTCTTTACAAGTACTTATTGAGTTCCTATCATATGCTTGACAGAATAAAGAGAACTTACATCCTTTTTCAAGATGCTTTTCACTGGAACTATTCTTTTCAAAATGCTGTTTTTATTTTATTAAGTAATTGAGGATCAACAATGGGGTAAAACAGTACTATCCCATTTTAATCAAAATGTATATTGATAGAAGTGTAATCCGACAACTATTTTTTTTGTGTTACTTATGCATTGGATAAAAGGGGTGTTTAGAAACTCTTTAAAACATCAAAGTTAAACCACTGAGTTGGCATTATGGCATGATCCCATTCCTGTCTATAAATAACTGGAGCAAGAAAGCACCTGAACCTTCACTTCTAGTTTTTGACGGAAAGCTTTGCTGGCATCCTTGCAATTAACTTTATGTTTAACTCCGTGAAGGGGCTGAGTCAGCTATACATTTAATTTCTTGAATTTGACAAGTGTGTATACACTGCATGTATTAAATCAGTTTTGTTAGGCTCTTTTCTCTAAATCCTATCTCATGCTTTTCTCTGAAATTCCAACCTTTCCCCTTTAACTGTTCTAATTATATCACTTACATAGGAAGGTTTTGTAAACACCTTATGCAAACAGTTGCATTTAGCAGTCAGTGGTCATACACTTAAAAGGATTTTATCTTGTGCTTCTAATTTAGCTGCACATATCCAAGATTTTCTTTTATTTTCCATCAAAGGTATAAAAATCAGAAAAGATTTTGGCCTTTATGACTACTGATTTCCTGTTTTC
Source organism: Bos indicus x Bos taurus (assembly GCF_003369695.1). NCBI lineage: Eukaryota > Metazoa > Chordata > Mammalia > Artiodactyla > Bovidae > Bos > Bos indicus x Bos taurus. The sequence continues at coordinate 14,623,222 of NC_040087.1, read as the reverse complement.
TTCCACAGTGAAATTAACTGGGAATGTCAATTTAAGTATAAGTTACTGAAAACTATTTTATGGTTTTTCTCCTGAAAGATAACTGAGAGTAGGAGAAAACGAATAACCAAAGGAAAATTCCACACTGAGGAATGACTTCAACAGCCATTCTTTTTTCCTTGAGCTCTGAGACTTGAAATAGACCTGTGTTTGTGAACCTAATCTTTAAATACAAAGAAATATTGGCTGCCATGATCTGTTTGTACTACTCGACCTGGTTTTGGTTCACATATGGTGGAAGGACAGAGGTCTTCTCAGAATTGTAACACAAAGAAAAATAATGAATTTGCTTATTTCAATAACTTAAGTATTCAAAAACATATGCAAATACAAATTGGTCCTTAGAACGTGTTGGAAAGACTAGTTTATTATTGTCTCTATTTTACAGGCTCTCATGTTCAATGAACACTAATTGCTAGGATGGGAAAACATTTATCTTGTCCTGCATAGACAGTGTTCCCCAATTATGTGTGATTAATGCCTCTCCCCCTCGCCCCCCCAAGCATTTGACATCTGTTTTTGATCAGTGAAGGATCATCCAACTTATCAAGCCGTGGTTCTGTTCATTTATGTCCAGTTACTAGGCAGCTGTAGTAGAGATTCTAAAATGTACATTCTTTCCTAGAATGTTTCTACATCAGGAGAAAATGGTGTTCCCAGAGTCTTTGGACAAATTAAAACATGAGTATTCTGTGGAAATTTAACTTGGGAGCTAGAGTTGGCAGAAACCTGATTTAACAACGTGTCTCAGATGCAGCCCTGAAGGAAGAGAAGGTTACACTGCAGGAATTTCTATCTTAGCCCCACCACTTGTTAAATTTTAAGACCACAAACTCTCTGCACCCCATTTTCCTCACTTGCAAAATGGGGTAATTACAGCTTGTACATTATACAGTTGTGAGAATTAGAGATAAAACACTTTAAGCTGTTAGAAAATGTGTGGTAGAGAGTAGGCATTAAATAAATACTAGCTATCATCTGGGGAGATTTGGAGGGTTATTTGATTATAAACTTAGAAAAAAAAAACAACGAAGTTAACAAATTATCTTTTTTTAATGTTACTTAGTTCTGTAGCAGAAGTTAGAAAAAAATTTTTTTAATTTAATTGTGAGGAAATTCTCCAAATTAACACATTCCTTAGAGAAGACTGACTGTGGAAGTGTCTGTAAAATTTATGTTGCTTCAAACAGGGAAGAAGTCTTTCATCCCCTTCATGTAGAAGAAATGCTGTGCGCAATTAGTGTGTATGCTGAATTATCTTCCTTGGCATTCAAAAGCATTAAAAGAACACTCATTAATATCCAAAAGAGCTTTGAAAAATACTAGTCTCTAGAGGTCATACTGTGTTTGCAGGAAAATCCTCAGCACAGAGGCATGGAATCTGCATTGAGGAGGGACCTGAGTATCCAGATTTAGGCATAAACCTTGGACAAGTTATTTAATCTCTCTGTGATCACTTACTTCTAAAATGAGAATGATAAAGCCTTCTCCCTCAAAGGGTAGAATTTAACGAGCTAATGTATATCAGTGTGCCCGCTGAACCATAAATTCAAATTTCTATACTTTTTAAAAAAAATAATCATGTCTCCTTTGAGGATATAAAATTGTTTAGCTGACCAGAAACATATTTATATTAAAGGTTTAACAAGTGCTACAAAATTGAATCAGTTATAAGTTAAGCTATACTCAGTGAAATGTGAATGAAAAGTTTCAAAATAAGTATTTTGTGCAATTTACAAAATTCAAAGAGCACATATGACTTCTGGTCTCATATTAACAATTTTCTAGAGAGCAAACTGATTTAATAAACATGCTGTACTATCCCCATGCATAAATTTCGTATGTAAAAATATGACTTTTTTCATGTTTATAACTCATTATTAAAAAATTTGACTTTTTTAAGATAATATAATATCATATAAGAAATGAATCGCCAGTCCAGGTTCAATGCAGGATACAGGATGCTTGGGGCTGGGGCACTGGGATGACCCAGAGGGATGGTACGGGGAGGGAGGTGGGAGGGGGTTTCAGGATGGGGAACACGTGTACACCTGTGGCGGATTCACGTTGATGTATGGCAAAACCAATACAATATTGTAAAGTAAGAAAAAAATAAAAATACTTCTGTTTAAAAAAACAAAAGTTACACACAACTACAGCTGACTGAAGCCCTGGTTAGCCAGAATAATTACTGGAGTGGATCAATGGTGTATTTTCTGCACCTGTTTCTCTTTAGTATTTATCTTTGCACTCATAGCCATTCTGAGTGTAAGTATTCTCTTCCTGTTCCTCAAGGACACTACTTTTGGAGAATTACTTGGTTTTATTTTATTAAAAAAATTTTTTTTTTGGCACGCAGCGTATAGTTTCCCTGGATGTGGGCTCTTAGTTCCCTGACCAGGAATCGAACCTGCACCCCCTGCATCGGAAGCTGAAGTCTCAACCACTGGACTGCCAGGGAAGTCCCTGCTTGGTTTTATTTTTTAACTTAATTTATTTTAATGTATTTATTTTTGGCTGTGCTGGGTCTTCCTTGCTTTGTGTGGGCTTTCTCTAGTTGTGAGAGGGGGCTACTCTTTCTTGCGGTGTGCAGGCTTCTCATCGTGGTGGCTTCTCTTATTAAGGAGCACAGGCTCTAGGGCATGAGGGCTCTGCAGTTTCAGCGCAAGGAAGTCCCTTACTTGGTTTTAAATGCCCATCTATTTCACAGTTCTCACAAATAGGCAAATTAAGTTATAATGGTCAGGAAATTTTCTATTTTATGGTAGAAAAAATTCTGGAATTCTCCAGGCAAGAATACTGGAGTGGGTTGCCATGCCCTCCTCTAGGGGATCTTCCCAATCCAGGAATCGAATCCAATCTCCTGCATTGGCAGGCAGTTTCTTTACCACTAATGCCACCTGGGAAGCCCACTAAAAACTCCTGACATAGAGAAATTTACATGCTGGTTTGCAATGTCACGATAACGAGATTTAAGTGAACACTGCACCTGGGACTAATATGAACAATAGAGAGTAATTCAGAACTACTTCGGAGAAGGCGATGGCACCCCACTCCAGTACACTTGCCTGGAAAATCCCTACCAGGTTCGGAGGAGCCTAGTAGGCTACAGTCCATGGGGTTGCGAAGAGTCCGACACAACTGAGCGACTTGCCTTTCCCTTTCAGAACTATACCTTCAGAATGTAAATAGGTGAAATGTAGGCTTTCAAAAGACAAAGGTAAGTCCAAGTACTGGATTCAAAGGAGTTAATGACTTCATTCCACACAGCAGCGGGCATTTTGATAATAATGTAAAAAAACATCCAGACTTTTCAAATTGAAAGGTGGGAACATGATAACACCACCAGGTTGGTTTAAGGGCTTCTGTTTGTTTTTAGGGACTCATATTTATGTATCACTGGTCATAGGAATGCTGGCAATTGGAGAAAGAGAGAGACATTTCTCAAACTCAGGTTTTCCATATTTGCAGACTTGCTTCTCATATTTCAGTGGGACTTGAGGCTGCCTCACCAGGAATTTGAAGGTGAAACGGCAGATAAAAGTGAAACATGTTTCGAAAGACTGTATTTTCTTAGGTCTTACTGTTATCCTGGAAAAATGAAAACAAGTTTGTTTTAAAAGAAATAATACACCCACCCACCCCCAACATCAAAACAGCACAAAAATAACAATATTCATTATTACTGGTTATTAGAAATATCTGCTTTTACAGGGTTATCTCAATGAATCATTCTGTCCAACTCTGGAAGACTTGATTATATGTGTTTCTTCTGCTTCAAACCCTATCAGCACAATCATGGTGGATATTTAGGTGGCCCCAGGCATGTTAAGTTGTTGTTTGGGGGTAATTTAAAACTTTGACCTAAAAGCCAACATTTGAGGGACTGTGAGTATTTTCTTTCACATAGTAGCTCAGAGACACATTTAGCCCACTATATTCCACTGCACTTTCAATTTTTTAGGATACTTACTTCCTATTTTCCATTCAAGAACTATTTAAAAAGCATGTCAGAGTTTCATTTCAGCAATGAATGGTGGCCTTAATTGGGTGTATCTCTTAAAGCAAAGGCTGTTGTAGCCTTGAAACAGAAATTATTTTTGTAAATGGCCATCAGTCAGTGAGTCAGTTCAGTTGCTCAGTCATGTCCGACTCTTTGTGACCCTATGAACTGCAGCACACCAGGCCTCCCTGTCCGTCACCAACTCCCGGAGTTTACTCAAACTCATGTCCATTGAGTCAGTGATGCCATCCAACCATCTCATCCTCTGTTGTCCCCTTCTCCTCCCGTCTTCATTGGCCATAGTTATGTAAAAAAAATGGCCACAGTTATGTAAAAAATCCAATTATTCACCTATAAATTCATGAATATCATAAAACAAGTCTGATGTTTTCAAGTGAACTTGATTTTTACTACCATCTCCCTTTCAGTATTTGTGACCACCTACTTTGTATCTGGAGAAGGCAATGGCACCCCACTCCAGTACTCTTGCCTGGAAAATCCCATGGACGGAGGAGCCTGGTGGGCTGCAGTCCATGGGGTCACTAAGAGTCGGATACGACTGAGCGACTTCACTTTCACTTTTCACTTTCACACATTAGAGAAGGAAATGGCAACCCACTCCAGTGTTCTTACCTGGAGAATCCCAGGGATGGGGCAGCTAGTGCGCTGCCGTTTATGGGGTCTCATAGAGTCGGACATGACTGAAGTGACTTAGCAGCAGCAACTTTGTATCTGAGATTATTGATATTTCTCCCGGCAATCTTGATTCCAGCTTGTGCTTCTTCCAGCCCAGAGTTTCTCATGATGTACTCTGCATATAAGTTAAATAAGCAGGGTGACAATATACAGCCTTGATGGACTCCTTTTCCTATTTGGAACCAGTTTGTTGTTCCATGTCCAGTTCTAACTGTTACTTCCTGCATATAGGTTTCTCAAGAGGCAGGTCAGGTGGTCTGATATTGCCATCTCTTGAAGAATTTTCCACAGTTTATTGTGATCCACACAGTCAAAGGCTTTGGCATAGTCAATACAGCAGAAATAGATGTTTTTCTGGAACTCTCTTGCTTTTTCCATGATCTAGTGATGTTGGCAATTTGATCTCTGGTTCCTCTGCCTTTTCTAAAACCAGCTTGAACGTCTGGAAGTTCACGGTTCACGTATTGCTGAAGTCTGGCTTGGAGAACTTTGAGCATTACTTTACTAGCGTGTGAGATGAGTGCAATTGTGTGGTAGTTTGAGCATTCTTTGGCATTGCCTTTCTTTGGGATTGGAATGAAAACTGACCTTTTCCAGTCCTGTGGCCACTGCTGAGTCTTCCAAATTTGCTGGCATATTGAGTGCAGCACTTTCACAGCATCATCTTTCAGGATTTGAAATAGCTCAACTGGAATTCCATCACTTCCACTAGCTTTTTTGTAGTGATGCTAAGGCCCACTTGACTTCACATTCCAGGATGTCTGGCTCTAGGTGAGTGATCACACCATAGTGATTATCTTGTCATGAAGATCTTTTTTGTACAGTTCTTCTGTATATTCTTGCCACCTCTTCTTAATATCTTCTGCTTCTGTTAGGTCCATATCATTTCTGTCCTTTATCAAGCCCATCTTTGCATGAAATGTTCCCTTGGTATCTCTAATTGTTTTGAAGAGATCTCTAGTCTTTCCCATTCTGTTGTTTTCCTCTGTTTCTTCGCATTGATCGCTGAGGAAGGCTTTCTTATCTCTCCTTGCTATTCTTTGGAACTCTGCATTCAGATGCTTATATTTTTCCTTTTCTCCTTTGCTTTTTGCTTCTCTTCTTTTCACAGCTATTTGTAAGGCCTCCCCAGACAGCCATTCTGCTTTTTTGCATTTCTTTTCCATGGGGATGGTCTTGATCCCTGTCTCCTGTACAACGTCACGAACCTCAGTCCATAGTTCATCAGGCCCTCTATCTATCAGATCTAGGCCCTTAAATCTATTTCTCACTTCCACTGTATAGTCATTAGGGACTTGATTTAGGTCATACCTGAATGGTCTAGTGGTTTTCCCTACTTTCTTCAATATAAGTCTGAATTTGGCAATGAGGAGTTCATGATCTGAGCCACAGTCAGCTCCCAGTCTTGTTTTTGCTGACTGTATAGAGCTTCTCCATCTTTGGCTGCAAAGAATATAATCAATCTGATTTTGGTGTTGACCATCTGGTGATGTCCATGTGTAGAGTCTTCTCTTGTGTTGTTGGAAGAGGGTGTTTGTTATGAGTAGTGCATTTTCTTGGCAAAACTCTATTATGCAGATAACATCACCCTTATGGCAGAAAGTGAAGAAGAACTAAAAAGCCTCTTGATGAAAGTGAAAGAGGAGAGTGAAAAAGTTGGCTTAAAGCTCAACATTCAGAAAACAAAGATCATGGCATCCGGTCCCATCACTTCATGGGAAATAGATGGGCAAACAGTGGAAACAGTGTCAGACTTTAATTTTTTGGGCTCCAAAATCACTGCAGATGGTGATGCAGCCATGAAATTAAAAGACGCTTACTCTTGGAAGGAAAGTTATGACCAACCTAGATAGGATATTGAAAAGCAGAGACATTACTTTGCCAACAAAAGTCCATCTAGCCAAGGCTATGGTTTTTCCAGTGATCATGTATGATGTAAGAGTTGGACTGTGAAGAAAGCTGAGTGCCGAAGAATTGATGCTTTTGGACTGTGGTGTTGGAGAAGACTCTTGAGAGTCCCTTGGACTGCAAGGAGATCCAACCAGTCCATTCTAAAGGAGATCAGTCCTGGGTGTTCATTGGAAGGACTGATGCTGAAGCTGAAACTCCAATACTTTGGCCACCTGATGTGAAGAGTTGACTCATTGGAAAAGACTCTGATGCTGGGAAAGATTGAGGGCAGGAGGAGAAGGGGATGACAGAGGATTGAGATGGCTGGATGGTATCACCAACTCGATGGACATGAGTTGGAGTGAACTCCGGGAGTTGGTGATGGACAAGGAGGCCTGGCATGCTGCGATTCATGGGGTCGAAAGGAGTCGGACACAACAGAGCGACTGAACTGAACTGAACTTTGTACCTAGGTCCTCTGGTTAAGAATCTGCCTGCGAATGCAAGAGACTTGGGGGTTTGATCCCTGTGGGGGGGGGGGGGGGGAGGGAAGATCCCCTGGAGAAGGAAATGGCAACCCACTCCAGTAGTCTTGCCTGTTAAATTCCAAGGACAGAGGAGCCTGACAGGCTACAGTCCATGCGATCGCAAAGTCTGCTGCCTCTGAGCAGGCACGTACTTCGTACTGAGCCCAGAACTCCTCGTTAAAAACACATAGTCCTACTTTTCGAGTTTAGTGAAGGAGAGCACGGAAAAAGCAATAATATATCAAAACTGATACAGGCTATACAGGGATGTTGAGCATGTGCTTCTCTATACTGCAATAGAATGGTGAGGTTCCTAACCTTTTAGGGGATGGAAAGAGGGGAAAAGTTTAGAGAAAGCTAAAAGGTAACATGCTGAATCTACTATTATGCATCTTTCAAACCCTGCCATACGTTTTTAACAAGCTCCTGAAATAGGACTGTAGATCTGGTCTGTGAGATTTAGTGAATCAGAGGTCTGACCATAAACGTTTAGTCCCTCAACACTAAGTTGAAAAAAAACATTTCTGAGGTTTCCTATACTGCGTTTTTGTTTTCTTGGTTCCTAGGTGAGAAGTACATTTTTGTTTAGGGGTCAAAAATGCTTAGGGTAGAACGTTTTAACGTGTAATGGCCAGAGCAGCAACTTCCAGTTAACTTGCCTCCAATCAAACCTAACCCTGCTTCGGTAAAACTATGCAGGTTTTGTTTTGTTTTGTTTTTTCTTTCTTTTTTCCAAACTGGAACTGCAGACAGTTCTTTTTCTAACCGCAAAGGTGGTCTTCATTGATCATTGTCCTCGCGTTGCCACCATGACCAGGCCACTTTGTCTTTCAAGTCAAAACCTATGCGGCCTACCGCCTGGACAATTACAGGGAAAGCTATCCCTATGGGCGATTAGCTCCACCTGTTGAGGTCAGTTCCCCGCCCCCCCCCCCCTCCCCCGCCCTGGGCCGGGCTGCTTCCCTCCAGGTTACGACGGATTGCAAGCGCTTCCTTTCTGGAGACGAGCTCCCTCCGGCCGTTGACTGCAAAAAGCAGCAACATCTGCCGGCTCGCTCGCCCCTGCCCGTCGAAGGGGTCGAGGGGACCGCATGGCAGCTGCCACCGCGCCGCACAAAAGGGGGCGCCGCTCGCGAGGAGCCACCGGCCTTCCGCGGACCCCGCGGCTCGGGGATATCCTCGGAGCCGGCGAGGGCGGCGCGGCCCGGGGGGCAAGCCCAGGTGCGGCAAGGCGGGGAGGAGGGCCCAGCCGCGCGCCTAAGAGGAACGCCTGACTCATGTCGTGGCGGCGGCGGACTCCTGGGAACTGAAACTCGTGATGCTGCTGCTGCGGAGAAAAGCCTCATTACCCATTCCGGAGGCGGGGTTTTCGGGGGGGATACACCACCCGGGGCGCGGACACCCGAGCCCCAGGGACCCGGCGGCTTCCGCGGGCCCCTCCGCCCGCCGCGTGCCCGCGCGCGCGCCGGCCGCGTGTGGAAAAAGGAGCGGACACGCCTAACCGGCGCGCGCTCCGCGCCCCGCCCCACCCCCCATGGGCCGACCCGGATTCTCTCCCCCGAGGCCGAAATTCCCCACCCCCCTACCACCGGCGCCTCAGTCAACCTTCGGCAATTTCCGCCGGGACACCCGGCGCTCGGCGAGGCCCGAAGACCCGCCGCCGCCGCCTCCTTCTACCGCCAGACCCGGCTTTATGTCTGCGGCGCCGAGGCGCATGCGCAGACGCCATCTTCCTTCCTTCTCCTCAGCCGGCCCCCTCCCGCCGCCGCCGCCGCTGCCACCGCCTCCGCCTCCTCTGGCCCGCGGTCGCCCCTCCTCCTCCTCCTGCGCTCGGGCGCTGGTCCCTCCTCTCCCGATGCCGCGAGAGACCGGGGGATACGGCGGAGCCGGAGAAGAGCACTAGTAACAACCACCACAGCCCCCTCCTCGCCCGCCGCCCTCCCTCGGCACCCACCCACTCACCCGCCCCGTTCGCCGACACCGACCAAACCCCACCTCTCGTTCCTTTGAACGGCGTCGGCTGCAGTCGCTGCACCAGCCCCGTCTGGCCACCAACGCCGCCGAGAGAGGAGTCGCCGTCGCCTGCGGCCCCCTCCCGCCCGGGCCGCGGGAGCAGCGGGGGTGAGAGGACCAACCGGCTGCGGAGGACGAGGACGAAGCGGCTCGCACCACCGCCGGCGCTCCTCAGCGCACGTCCCGCCGCCCTCCGGGGAGGCTCGGGCGCCGGCCCCTTCCTCCCCGAGGACGTGTGCCGAGCTGAGGCGCCTGCCCGGAGGGAGGAAAATGCTCGGGCTCCATGGCTGCCAGTGATGGAGCGGTCCCTGGGCTCCCGCTGCCACCGCCGCCGCCGCGCCCCGGCCGTGCTCCGCGAGGACCCGGCGTCTCTGCGCGTCCGCCCGCGCCCCGTTGCTGGGCTCACCGTACCGGGCGCCCCGCCGCCCGAGCCTCGCCGCGCCGGCCCCAGCCGCGGCCAGCGTTTCCTCAAGGAGCAGCAGCAGCCGCCGCGAGCCCAGGGGGTTTGAAAGGGTCCGCGGGGCCGTGGGGGGAGGAGGCCCGAGCCGGGCCGGCGGGGCCGGGAGCGGAGGTTTGAGCGACACTGACTGAGCTCGGGGCTCGCCGCCGGCAGCCGCGGCGGCACTGGGGGGCGGCGAGGGGAAGGCGACACTCGCTCGGCGCCGCCTTCGTGCAGGGCGACCGGGAGGCTTTTTGCTGCGGCCGCCGCCGCCGCCGACGGGAGGAGGGGCGGAGGTGGCTCCGGAGTTGTCCGGAGAAGGTGGGCATTTCTTGGCTTTTCCCACCCCCCTCCCCTCGCCTCCCTGCTCCCCTGCCCACCCCCTCCCTCCCGCCCCGCACCCCACGTGAAGCGGAGTATAAAGGGGGTGTGAGGCCAGAGGGGAAAGTGGATGGCGAAGGACTGAAGGGGTCCCCCCTTCGGGTCCTCGGCCGCCCCGTTCACCCTCGTCCATCCTCCCTTTCCGAAGCTCGCCCTCGAAGGCAGGAACGGCCGGCGCCTGCGGCTGAGGAGGAGGAGGAGGAGGAGGTGGGGGAATCGCGCCGGGCGGAGCGTCAGGTCCCGTTTTCCTCCTCGGCGTCTTGAATACAAAGATTACGGTGCAGAAGGAAATTGCACTCGCCTTCTCCGCCCCCCGCCCCGGTACCCAACACAATGCACCAGCCGCCCGAGTCCACGGCGGCCGCGGCCGCTGCAGACATGAGTGCTAGGAAGATGGCGCACCCGGCAATGTTCCCTCGAAGGGGCAGCGGCGGGGGCAGCGCCTCAGCTCTCGGTGCAGCAGGTACCGGCGTCGGTAGTAGTGCCCCATCTGCCGAGGATTTTCCGCCTCCGTCGCTGCTCCAGCCGCCGCCTCCTGCAGCATCTTCTCTGTCGGGACCACAGCCTCCGCCTCCACAAAGCCTGAACCTCCTTTCGCAGGCTCAGCTGCAGGCACAGCCTCTTGCGCCAGGCGGAACGCAGATGAAAAAGAAAAGTGGCTTCCAGATAACGAGCGTGACCCCGGCTCAGATCTCTGCTAGCATCAGCTCGAACAACAGCATCGCAGAGGACACGGAGAGCTACGACGACTTGGATGAGTCTCACACGGAAGATCTGTCGTCTTCCGAGATCCTTGATGTGTCGCTTTCCAGGGCTACGGACTTAGGGGAGCCTGAACGCAGCTCCTCGGAAGAGACTCTGAATAACTTCCAGGAAGCCGAGACACCTGGGGCGGTCTCTCCCAACCAGCCCCACCTTCCTCAGCCTCATTTGCCTCACCTTCCACAACAGAACGTTGTGATCAATGGGAATGCTCATCCACACCCCCTCCATCACCACCATCCCATTCATGGCCACCACCTGCACCACGGGCACCACCATCCATCCCATGCCGGGGTGGCCAGTACATCCATCCCTGGAGGGCCGCCCTCAAGCCCAGTGTCCAGAAAACTCTCGGCCGCGGGAAGCTCTGACGGTGTTATGCCAGTTGCACCAACTTCTGCTGTATCATCGAGTGGCTCGCCGGCATCTGTCATGACTAGTGTCCGTGCTCCGAGTACTACCGGCAGCCTAGGTATAAATTCTGTTACGGGCACCAATACGATGAATAACGTTAACGTCACTGCTGTGGGTAGTTTTAATCCTCCTGTGACCAGCAGCATGCTTGGTAACGCTAATATAAGTGTGAGCAGTATCCCCAGTGCTGCTAGTGTGAGTGTCGGGCCTGCAGTGAGCAGCGGGGTTAATGTGAATATCTTGAGTGGCATGGGCAATGGTACGATTGCTTCCTCCGCGGCCTTTAACAGCGCTGCCAATGCAGCAGCGGGCATGACAGTGGGGTCCGTTTCGAGTCAGCAGCAACAGCCAACCGTTAACACGTCCAGGTTCAGAGTCGTGAAGTTGGATTCTACTTCTGAGCCTTTCAAAAAAGGTCGATGGACTTGCACTGAGTTCTATGAAAAAGAAAACGCCGCTGTACCCGCCACCGAAGGGGTGGTCGTAAATAAGGTGGTGGAAAGTGTAAGACAAAACCCGACCGAAGCGACTTCTGAGAGGGAGAGCACGAGTGGGAGCTCTGTGAGCAGCAGCGTCAGCACACTGAGTCACTACACGGAGAGTGTGGGCAGCGGAGAGATGGGCACCCTGGCAGCCCCGCCGGTGCCCCCGACCCTTCCAGGGGTGGCCCTTCCGCAGATGGACTTCAGTAGCGCCGCTCCACAGGGCATTTCAGCAGTTAGCATGCCTCAGAGTATTTCTCAGTCGCAGATCTCGCAGGTACAGTTACCGTCTCAAGAACTGGGCTATCAGCCGAAGCCAGGTCTTCAACCAGTACCTCTGCAAGCCGGTATTCAGCCGTCACCTGTTGGCGTGGTGGGCGTCACTTCGGCTTTAGGTCAGCAGCCTTCCGTCGCCAGCCTGGCTCAACCCCAACTGCCGTATTCCCAGGCGGCTCCCCCAGTGCAAGCTCCCCTGCCAGGGGCGCCACCCCAACAGGTACAATATAGCCAGCCGGCGCCAGCTGTGGGCCCTCCGATGGCCCCAAGCCATGGTACATCAGTGGCTCCGAACCCAGCCTCCGAGTATGTTCAGCCCTCACCGCTTCTCCAAACAGCGGTATCCTCTGGACAGCCCACTTCTGCAGGGGTGGCTGTTGGAGCCACGGTGATTCCTATGGCTCAGCCACAGAGCATCCAGCTCCCAGTGCAGCCCGCGGCAGTGCAAGCACAACCTGCGGGGGCAGCTGGCCAACCTGTTGGCAAGGCTCACACGACAGTAGCCGCTGTACCTCCTGGCAGTCAAATCGCAACTATTGGTCAACAGACAAGTCTACCATCGGCACTGCAGCAGCCCTCCACCCAAGTCACACCTTCAGTTATCCAGCAAGGTGCTCCTCCGTCTTCACAGATAGTGCCACCTGCTCCAGCTGCGATCCTTCATCAGGGAGTTCAGCCCAGCGCTTCAGGCCTTCCTCAACAACTGGTCATTGCACCTCAGAGTACCCTATTACCTGTGCCTCCCCAGCCACAGGGGGTCGAGTCGGTAGCTCCAGGAGTGGTTTCGAAGCAGTTGCCTGCAGTTAGTCCTTTGCCCTCTGCTAGTAGTATTTCTGTTACGAATCAGGTTAGTTCAGCTGGTCCTTCTGGACTGCCTTCTGCCCCGACAAACTTGGTCCCGTCACAGAATATAGCACAAGCCCCTGTCACTCAGAATGGTAATTTGGTTCAAAGTGTCAGTCAGCCTCCCTTGCTAGCATCTAATATAAATTTGCCTTTGGCACAACAGCTACCGCTCAGTTCTGTTCAGTTCTCCGCACAATCATTAGCTCAGGCAATTGGAAGCCAAATCGAAGATGCCAGGCGCCCAGCGGAACCCTCCTTAGTTGGCTTACCTCAGACCATCAGTGGTGACAGTGGGGGAGTGTCAGCAGTTTCAGATGGCAGTAGCAGCAGCCTTGCAGCCTCTGCTTCTCTTTTCCCGTTGAAGGTGCTACCGCTGACGACACCCCTGGTGGATGGCGAGGACGAGAGGTAAGCTCATGCCGTGTTTCTGCAGGCATTCAACAGATGCAGAGTTCCTCTTTTTAGTCACTGCATATGCACAGGGTTAGTCTAAAAGCATTATCTACTTTTTTCCTCTTTAGAGGTGAACGAGCATTTTTCTGGTAAGTTTTCTAGAGCAGGAGTGTGATGGAATGGTTTCAAACTGCTTAGGAAATGGTCTAAGTAAAACGTAAACAATACTTGACAGAATGGTTTTTGAACATTAAGAGTAGGTATGGGAGCCCCAAGCGGTTTTGTTATTTATGAGATGGTTTTTTAGAATTAATTATGAACAGAAGCTTAATTTTTGCCAACCCAGCTTAATATTTCGTCTCTTCTTTTGACTTACTAAAATCGTTATGATCATCTCTTGGGGGCAGAAGGGGAGGTTTTGGTTCCATTTGTTTCTCCTTCACTGGACTGGATGACCCAAAGTTCTACTGTGTTTGCTATTAGTCTGAAAAAGATCATGTTACTGCTTTTCCTAGTCAGATATTATAGGAAAGGTGACCTAAGCTGGGTTATACAGGTTGCTCTCAAACTAACTGACTGACTTTTGTGTACTTACTTAATGGTCGTTTTATCTGAACAGTAAAGAAATGGGAATGGTAAAAAATGTTTTATGGGGGAGGAGGGGCATACACTCTTAAAAACAGCCCAATTTATCTTTGACAGTAGTAGGCAGTATGTTTTTCCTTTTGCATAGTAGATCAAGATGGTAGCTGTTTTAAAGAGTAAAGAAAGAGAATGTCTTGGAGGGTTGAATTTATAGAGACATGAAACTGCCTGTGTTCTGCTAATCTACTCTACTTGTTCTCTTCTCTAACCAGAGAAATACAGAAAGCCTAAAATACATTACTAGACCATTGTTTTCTTAATAGGATTGGTAATAATATGGTGATCACATTTATTGAATCAAATTGTGTCTTTGAAGCTGGCTAGCTAGAAGAGTTGTGAAACCTCTCATGATACTACACGGCTTTAAATTAAGTTGATTTTTAAAGGAATGTTCTTTTCACAGATTTGCCTTACTAACCTTGATCAAAGTAATAGTTTTGATCAAGGAGTTTTGACAGAGGCTATTCATTTTCACTGTGGAACTTTGAATAAATGTGAAAGATACTTAAATATTTTAGTATTGGAGATTTTTGTGATTGAACTTTTATTAAGCCAGTTGGAACATTTACATTCTAAATGTATGTCTGTGGTTTTCACTTTGGAAAAATTTAGCATATTTCAAAAGAATTGCCATTTTAGAAAAACAAAGGCCAAATGTTTCAGTGAGGCCTTCTTTTTTTTTTAAATTACTTAAAAGATATAAGGTAAAGGCATAGTTAATTGAAATAATTTAAATTCTTGCCTTTGAAGATTCTTATTTTTCTAAGTCATATATAGAATCTTGTTATCTAGCCACATGTATTCTGTATCATGTATACAAGGCTCTAACTTTAAAGAGAGACCTCTTCTAGGAGGTGGTTTCCTTAATAGTTGTATTATAATTGTTGCTAAACCTTTAAATTTATCAAATCATGCTAATACACATCTATAATTTTAAATAATTAACTTACCTCAGATATTCAGGTTTTCTAAATCTAGTGACTGTGATCTGAGTAAAACCCCTATAAGAACAGGTATATTATGTGGATGCTAAATTTAGAGAAGTAAAAGATGGGTGGATACACAAATGAAAACCACATACTTTGAATTCAAACCTGCCATGATTTTTACTAATTACCATTGTGGTCTCCTGGCATGACTTTTTCCTTTTTGTTTTCTCCTCCTGGTGGTAGGGCATGATAGAGCTTTCCATAACATGGTGTTCCAGATGATTAAAGTCAGATGTCGCTACTTACAACTTGGTTTTTAACTGTAGAGCTAGAGTCCCAGTTTAAGATAGTAGAACAAAATTTTTCCATATAGCAACTGAGGTGAGGACTAATGAGGGGCAAATTATGTAGAAAGGTTTGAAATTCTGTAATATCAAAATGACCCCTAAAATAGCTGTAAAGGTCAGATCTGGTAAATTTGTGTATTATTTTCTTGGCATTTTACTGCGGATTATCACTGTAGTTTGGGAAAAAATTGTTAAGTGATAATGATTTAAAAAATTGTTTTTACTTTTTTCTTCCCATGTTAGTTTCTGTGTTGTTTGTGTCTTCTGGGCTTCACCTATGGATCTCATGGGAGAAAAGGATACATTGTAATGTCAGTATTGTGACTTAGAAAACACATTAGCAATAAAACTTTTAGGTGGTAGGATAAATGAAGATTGGCTGTTCTTTTTTCATCTTTTGAAATAATATTGACACAGGGTAAATTTTAAAATGTTGGTAACACATGTGTCTACTGGTGTTGGCTACTGGCAGAGACTATAAAGATTAGAAACATGGATCAGGCCTTAAGATTATGTGTGATCTTTTTTTTAAAAAATCATTCTCCTTAAAAAGGTCTTAATGTCTTATGTTGGGCTTCCCTGGTGGCTCAGATTCCTGAGTTTGGTCCCTGGGTTGGGAAGACCCCCCTGGAGAAGTGAATGGCTACCCACTCCCATATTCTTGCCTAGAGAATTCCATGGACTAGGAGTCTGGTGGGCTATAATCCACGGGATTGCGAAGAGTTGGACACAACTGGGTGGCTAGCAAACAAAACACATCATGTCTTAGGTTAGCCTTTAATGTGAACTTACTGTTACAGCACAGGGAAGATGCAGGTATTTCACACTGATGTTTTCAGTGTTTTGTGATTGTTAATACAGCCTCTTCTGTGAAATTGGTCAAACTTCCATTCATCCTTCAAGACTCAGCTCAGATGTTCCCTCTGTAGCATTCTCTTCAAGAAATGTTTGCCTTAGCCCTTTTTAGTGTTCTTCTATTCAAGGCACTGTGCACGTTCAATTAAAATTACATTTACCCATTTTCCCCACAAGACCGTGAATTCTTCCAGGGCAAGAGCTAAGTGTTTTTTGAAAGAATTAATGAGCAGACCTTTCTCTGCCTTTTGGATGATTTAAAACTTGTATTGTCTCTCACCTTAAGCATAACTGTTGGAGATGCAGGATCATATAATTTAATGCAACAGAATGAAAAGAAATTTCATACCTTAAGGTAAATTGATATTTATCTTCTAAATAGAGTACCTGTATATAGAGTAGTTCCTCAAATATTTATTAATGAGGAATTTGAGCTTTCTTATCAAATAGGAGTCATACTCATTTTTGCCAGCTTCTTAGGATGGTTGCATCAGATAAAATACTTTAACTGTGAAATACTAAGTTATAAGATCTAATTTTTATTTATGTTGTACCTGCCCAGTTTAAAGAGCCAAATAGTTTATGTGCTTATCAAAACAAAGAAAAGCTTCCTGCCCTCTCTATTTCCCTGAAGCAATCACTTTCACATCTTGTAGATGATGATTGTGATATTTATCTCCTAGTCTCTAAATAACCGCCTGTATTACTACTTGACGTGCAACGCAGCCAGGTGGTTAGGAGCGTGGACTGCTTGGGTTGAGCCACCCTCTGTTGTTCACCAGCTGCTTAACCTCTCTGTTCCTCGGTTTGCTCACTTTAGAAAGTGGTGAGAATAGTATCTACCGCGTAGGATTTTGTAAGAATGAAACGAATTTGGAAAGTCCTTTGAAATGTCTCTAACTCATATGCTCTATATTACTGTTCAGTTGCTAAGTTGTGTCCAACTCTTTGCAACCCCATGAACTGTAGCATGTCAGACTTCCCTGTCCTTCACTGTCTCCCAGAGTTTGCTCAAATTAAGGCCCATTGAGTCAGTGATGCTGTCTAACCATCTCATCCTCTGCTGCCCTTTTTTCCTTTTGTCTTCGATTTTTCCCAGCATCAGGGTCTTTTCCAATGAGTCGGCTCTTTGCATCAGGTGGCCAGAATCTTGGAGCTTCAGCATTAGTCCTTCCAATGAATATTCAAAGTTGACTTCCTTTAGGTTTGCTTTGTATAAGTATGTGTTAGGTAAAAATACTCCTAGCTTTTGTTTTTGGCTTTAGTAACTTCCTGGGTAGAAAATGAAGATTCACTTTGTCATGATCTACTCAGCTGGTCCTCCTTCCTCCTGGTCCCCCCTTCATCTTAATAGTTATGATTGCATCACTGTTGATTATTCAGTTTTCTTATAAAGTATAACTTTTCCTAGCCTGTCTAATGTCCTGCACTTGCCTTCCTCCTCCGATCCCAGCCATCTAGTATGTATGGTATACTTGTATATGTATTTCTGTATATTGTTTAACATGTACTAATGTTAGTAGTGGGTTCCCTTACCCCATGTTTTCATCCATCATCATCTGTTTCCTCCAGGCTGCCTTTCTTCCCATTTTTGTGGGTTTTGGGCTTAACATTTTGTGATAGAGCCTCTCAGATGTCTGGCAATTCTTGATCTTTTGGGTGTACTTGAATGTAGGAGACTAAAGAGCTGATAAGCAGTTCTCAATGTGACTTGTTGACTGTTAGCTTTTCCATAGGCTGATCTGGCTGGAATTCACTGTCTCCACGCCTCACTGCCGCTTTAGTTTTCTCTGTAGTAATCACTGACTCAGCGTTTCATCAAGTGTCCCTGGAGATGTTCAGACATATCAGGTATTGTTACCACTTTTATCTTTCTGAGGAAGTCTCTCATATTTCTCTGATCTTCCCTAATATTGTGGGGTTCTGTGGTTGGATCTCTCTTTTCCAGTGACCCATGTCATATTTTTTCTTGGCTTGCTCCATATTTTTAAATGGCTTTATATTACCCTTATACAGTTAGGTAAAGGATATTGGATTGGAAAGTGTATTATTTTATCATTTTGCTCCATAGCTTTCTAGCTTCCATGCTGCTTTTGGGAAGTTTGAAGCCTTGCTGATGGCTTACATATATTACATGTGGCTTGTGTGTGTTTTGTTTTTCCTTTTTACCCCTGTCCTCTTGTTTATTCTCTTTTCTTCCCTTCTCTCATTTTTTAAATATCTGAAAGCTTTCAAGAGTGTATCTGTTTTTAGCATTCTGAAATTTAACAGTGAGGGTTCCTTATGTGGATTTCTTTTCATTCAGGGTGCTGAATGCTTGGTGTGCCCTTCAGTCTGGAAACGCCTTTTAGTTTTGGGACTTTTTCTTGAATGAGGTTGTTGATTATTTCTTTCCGATTTCTCTTTTCTTTCTCGAATTCCTTTTATTGGGATAATAGACCTTCTTGACCAGTCTTCTGATTTTCTGATATTTTCTTTCCTATTTTCCATCTTTTTCTTTTTGCTCTACTGCTGTTGAGTTTTCATCTATAATCATAAATTATCATATATTAAATTTCCAAGAGCTTTTGTCTTTGGTCCTTTTGAATAGTATCTATCCTGTTCTAGTAGCAATCATACTTTCTCTTAGCTGAGTATAAGTGTTAGTTTTTTTTTTTTTTATTCATTTAGGTTTCTTCTCCATGTGTGATCTGTGTCCTCCATTTTTTACTCTCTTAGTTTTTATTTGTTTGGTCTTTATCTTTTGTGTTACAGCCTTTCCTTAGATGGTGGTTGTGTGTGAGTAGGGGAGTAAAATGCTGATTTGAAATTCTGAGAGGTTTTGTTAGCTTCACTCTGGTAACCTGTCCGGGCACCTCCGTATGGGTTCCTTCACTTGGTCAGCTTGTTTTCGGTATGCTGTCCTGCATATTGCTGTGCCTCGTTTTCTCAGTCCCAGGATCTTGTGTTTTATATTCACTAGACAATATATTTTCAGTTTTTTGTTGGGTTTGGGGAGGGGTGGTTGGTATCTGTGGGGCTGGTTGCTTCTTAAACAGACTTTAAAACAATCTTTCTTATTTTAGCACTCTCTCTCCCCCACATCCCACTTCAGATGTATGTGGTACTGCCAATTCCTGAGTCTTTTGGGGATTTTACAGTTTAAATTGGGTTTGTTCTTGGCTTTCCCCACTGTTTGCTAAAGATTTGATTTCCTAGTGTTTGCTAAGTCATTTGTCACTCAACCATCTGCTTTCCAGCTTCCAAATTTTTGTTGCTATTGTCTTTTCACCCATTCTCTCAATTTTTGTGGGCTCATGGCTTTTTATATCTTAAAAATTCCTTTTCTGTCATGTTTGTGAGGTTTTTAGGAAAGGAGTGTGAACTGTGGTTAACTACACCGTCTATTTCAGTTGTAGAATGCTATGCTATTAAATATGAAGAAGGATACTAATTTTAATGATTCATGCTCCAAAATTTTGATCTGTAATTAGTACATAAATTTTGAGTGGAATTGCTTGGCTTATATTCAGCAGAAATAAGAATGGCCTATAACTTGGTATTTCAGTTCACAGAAGTGATTTAAAATGTTGGATTAGATTCAGTTAATACTTATTATCACATTTAATCACTAAACAACCTTGTGAATTAAGTTTTCTCTAATTTACTGGTGCGTAAACAGAAGCTTATTTGGTTTATTAAAGAAACCAAGTGGGTTGTGTAAGGTTACACACATAGCAGTGAAGCAGAGTAAGGATTAAAAGTCGTTTTTCCAATTCAGAATCTGGTGCTGTTTCCACTGCTCATAAGGCCAACACGAGGTGAGCCCCTAAGGAGTATTAGAGTGGCTGAAAACCTGAAAGAAGGCAGGCCTCGTTGATTTGTGTCTTAGTACAAATCATGGAATTGCCCTAGAACATATCAGCATTTACCTGTGACCCTTTGATGAGGAAAAAAGTGGGCAGAGTCATAAGATTGATGTACCTGGAAAATACAGTAGACAGACAAATGTTAGATGAATTAGTTTTAACATTTTGGGGGGAAAGTTGTATGAAAATTATCTTTTCAGGAAAACCATTTTAATTTTCTAATCTAAATTCTGTCTTTGTAACATTGGCTTCAGTATTGCACAGCAAATAGATTTTTGTTTGTTTGTTTGTTTAGAAACTTCAATTAAAAAATATGAAACTGCAGAGCACACCCTGTTCTGGTACGGCATTATCTGAACCATAGTGGTTGATTTTTGCTGTGTCACTGTGTCTTTAGGGTTGACTATGTCATGGTAAGAATATGCTTTAGTGGCTTATTAAAAGAAATGACATGAGGGGAAAAATGATAAAGGATGTTTATGTTATTTTAAAAGAATGATCTGTCTATATTGAGTTTTGGATTCCAGGTTGACATTTTTCCTAGGCTCGCGTGTATTCAAAGGGCCCACTCTCTCCAACCCTTCACTTCTTCCTTACCTATCAGCTAGACCTGAAAATCTTACTGGACCTTTCAGCCTCATGAGGTCTAGTTGAGCTTTGTTTTCCTTCCTTGAAGCACCCATTCTCATTTACTTTCAGTTCAGCTCTTCTATCAGACTCATCGTTGGAGTTCTTTGGATTTGTGTCCTCTTCCCATCTCCTCCCTTTTCCCTAGGTAGTAGAGCTCTTCTTAGCTCTAGACTGATGTGGGCCTTTGCCTTAAATGTTATCTCTACTTGCGTTCTCACAGCCTCCCAGTCTCAACAGATCACAAGCTTAACCTCCTCATTACTTGACCTCTCAAATTTATTAGTCATCCTCATTTTAATAAATGTTATTTCTCATTCTAGTTCTTCACTTTAGGAGCCTCAGTCATTTCTTTCCCTCACCCTCTACATTCTGACCATTACTTTCTAAATATATCTTGAATTTATCTTTTCTTTCACTATCTCTGTTGCCACAACTCTAGCCTAAGATAACATACTCAACTCTGAAAAGTACTGCAGTTGCTTCTTCACCAACTTTCTGCATACATTCTTGCCTTTCTCTGATTTTATGTCTTGTAGTCAGAATGACATTCTTAAAATGGAAATCTGTTTCAGTTACTCACTTGTCCCAAATCCCTAAGGCATTTCCACTTTTTTTTAAGGTGATTCCATTTTGCTTTTGCTCCCTTCTGGCTTCATATGCTACTTCCCCTCACTTTTTGAGTCCCATCTGCCTCCTTTCAGACCCTCAGGTTGTCATCCTTTCTTGCTCTGTCCTCCAGGCTTTGGCTTGGACTGTTCTTTTAGCCAAAACGTGTTCTATGTCATCTTTCCTCCTTTCCTCCCTAAAGCTTCACTGTCACCTTAAGAGGCCTTCTCTGATACACCAGTCTAAACTTAGATTCTTTGTTAACACTGTTTAAGATCACCTTGTTATTTTATAGTGCTTAGTACAGCTTGTAATTTGTGTGTGATTATCTGTTTGATTTTAAGCTTCACAAACAGGTTTTTGGTTTGCTACTATTTATACAAAGTATATGTTGGTATCTGACAGTAGGTACTCAGTCAAAATCTGTTTAATAAGTGAAGAAAAAAAAAATTTAATGTTGGCATAAAGACAACTTCTTTTTAAAAACACTATTATGACATATTTGAAAGGTAAATAAGTTCTTGATACATCATGTGATAACACTATTTTCTCCTTTAGTATAGTTGATTGAGAGAGTTGATTGAAAATTGATTGATTACTTTTTGCTGTTCATGAGCAAAAAGCAATGCAGTATTACTTGCTGCTTTTAACAAGCATCTCCGTTTGTTTTTGCACATATGTTTTGTTTATGTAAGTTTATGATGAGTTCTCCAACTTAAACCCATTTATTTCTACATTGTGTCAGTATTTTTCTTTATCTCCTTTTGACTGGTTCAGCTCTTTAGCATAAATGATTCTCAAATATCTAAGTATTACCTTGAAAGTTCTTTGCAGTTTCAGCTGTTTAAAATATAAACATTTAACTGGCAAAATGCCACTTGTTTGTATTAAGAGTTTCCTTTGTTAGTGTAGTAAGTGTTGAGTTAATTACTTGTTTAAAATTCCTAACCATTCTGTTTTGCTTATGGTCACTGTAGTTACTTGTTACTAAATTAGTAAGTTATGGTTTCTGTTAAGGGCAAGGAACCATGAAAAACATGTGGCAGTGATTAGAATTAGCAATAAATTTAATTGATTATATATGGATATTAAATGGGAGTAAAAAAGTATTAAGAGATGAGGCCTTTTCAGGTTGGGGTTATTAAAAACAGGAGGGAAAATACAGAATATGTTGTAGTTCAGGGGTCATCAGAGGCTAGTTTGAGAGTCTTCAAAGGTTTTCATATCCTTTTGTGGACATACCAGTGTTAAACCTGGCTGTGTGGCTTAAAACTGTATTTGTGTTGACTGGGGAGAAGATTCACCATGGCTTGATTTTATTAAGGATTAGATCGTGGTGAATGGTATTGCCTTTTCTCATCCATGGAGCCATAGAGTAAAGCGTACTGAGCTTCCTGGGGATAAGACAGATGAGATAGCATCTTATTTTTCCAGGCAGCCCAGATTATTTTTATAATACTGATTTACTACCTAGGCGAGGAGCTCCTGGTACTCAGTGTACGTGTCGGAGTATTCTTTTTCTGAGTAATTGTAGATGGATGGATTGATTATAAAATTGCTCACTGTTGATGAGACTGTATTCTCTCTCAGCTCTCCTAGTTACCTAGTTTCTTTGGTTATTAGGGTTAGTGTATATCTCCATGTCAACAAGCCATGTACTGACTAGTTAGTCAAACAACATATAGAGGTATAGTTGAAATAATATCTAGCATTACATTTTTGCTATCATATGGGTATGATATATTTCTAGTGGTGATAGTAATAAAACCTTACTCTTGTATTATTTTTGTGGGGCAAGGGTTTAATAAAACCATTTGAGATAGATTATGTGCTCTGGAGTCATAGCAGTCTTAAAGTTGTCTTAAAGCAGTCTTAATGAATGGAGGAAATTAGGGGGATTGTGGTTTTCATTGTAAGATGATTCAGTTCAGGAACCCTTTGGTTAGCAAATTTCTCAACTTGTAAAAATACTGTATTCACTTTTCTAGCTTCTCCTCCCTCAAAGCAATGTTTCATTTCTCTTATGTCAAAAAGGAAAAAGACAACCCTGATTTTCCAGAAAAGCTATTGATTTACAGCTGCAGTTTTAAAGGTCTGAAGGATTAAGTGGTTCTAACCTTCAAGTACGATTTTGGCAGTTTAATGTCTCCATAGGTTTTATCTGTGTTTGTAATCCAAAGCAGATGTGTCCTAAATATATTTAGTAGTGAAAGGAAATCCAGGTAACTGTGAACTAAATATCTAGGATGGGTTCTTTACGTTATTGATCATAGGTGATTTCTTTGCGTACTAACCAGAGTCCATTGCCAGTTTCTTCCAGGCACTAGAAAGAGATGGAATTATTTCTTCCTATCCCCTGAGCACTCCTAGTACGGGAAAAGTCGCTCAGTCGTGTCCAACTCTTTGCGACCCTATGGCCTGTAGCCCACCAGGCTCCTCCATCCATGGAATTTTCCAGGCAAGAGTCTCTACCAAAAAGGAAATGGTATAGATTTATTCAAAGTGAGAAAAACATTAAGACTATCATTGACAGTAAATGTAATTTGATTATTTTATTGACATCTAAAGTGCCACAAAACGTATTCCTTTATATGTTGGTGCCTTTTTTCATTTTTGTTTGCCATTTCAAAAATTTGGGAATATACACACATATGTGTGGGTACACGAGGTGGCTCAGACGGTAAAGCGTCTGCCTACAATGTGGGAGACCTGGGTTCGATCCCTGGGTCGGGAAGAGCCTCTGGAGAAGGAAATGGCACCCCACTCCAGTACTCTTACCTGGAAAATCCCACAGACGGAAGAGCCTGGTAGGCTACAGTCCGTGGGGTCACAAAGAGTTGGACACCACTGAGTGACTTCACATATACAAAGGTATATGCTTTTTTAAGAGGACGCTTTAAAATCGTCCTTAGATTACAGAATCTCCTGGGTATTTGGAAGGATGTAATTTATTTACGTGTATATACATAGCACTGTTTATATCCTTTGGAGAAGGCAGTGGCACTCCACTCCAGTACTCTTGCCTGGAAAATCCCATGGACAGAGGAGCCTCGTAGGCTGCAGTCCATGGGGTCGCTAGGAGTCGGACACAACTGAGCGACTTCACTTTCACTTTTCACTTTCACGCACTGGAGAAGAAAAATGGCAACCCACTCCAGTGATCTTGCCTGGAGAATCCCAGGGACAGGGGAGCCTGGTGGGCTGCCATCTATGGGGTCGCACAGAGTCGGACACGACTGAAGTGACTTAGCATAGCATTAGCATTTATATCCTTAAAGAGAGCCTGCAGTTGAATTTAAGAATAAATAAATAAATAAATATATATATATACACACACACATATATATGCGCGCATGCACACACACACACACACACATGTACATGAAAGGAAGAGATAACAGGTAACAGATTCAATATATATTACTCTTCTCCTATTTTTGGTCCTTTGTGTCAGTTTTTCACCCATTTATAATTTATCTTGTAATATTTACATCTGTTTTTGCAAGCTTCTGGAAACATTTTAGAGAATGACTTGAGATAGAAAACCAGTAAATGGGAAAAGTATGGCAAGGTAGGATATGGTGTTTCATGAGAGATACTATTAAAGCAGTGGTGAGAGATAGAATGTAAAGATCACATGCTTTTGAGAGAACTTTGATAGCTGTGGGGATTGGTAATATAAGTCACATTAGCAGAGAAAACAGCCCAAAAGGTTCAAGGTATGGAGAGTGTTTTATAGAAAAGAACACAGGACATAGTCTAAGTTGGTAGGAGATAGTGTCTGTATACAAGAACGTGGCAGACGAGGCTAACTTTGAAAAGCCTTAAAGGCAGGATTGCCAAGTTTGGACTTAATTGGACTTGGAATGGAGGGCCCTTCTTGTGTTCATGTAGTGGCCTGATCAGTGCTGTGTTTTAGGAAACACATCCTTACGTTGAATGTCTCATTGCTTCCTTTCTTAATGGGGTATGAGAAGTTCAGTAGTTCCCTTTCCATCACTGGTGAAGATAGAGGCACATTCTCTTTGTGGTTGCAATCGGAGATAATGGTTTGAACCAGTGACCTTGGCCTCATTAGGAAAGCTAAGAAGGTAAGGACCCAGTCCACACACGGTAACACTCCACTTATTCAGAGTGGGTAACTTAATCCTTCAGAACGCAGCTCTGGCTTCCGAAACCGCTCGAAATTGCCATCATAAAACAAAGCTATGTGGTTTTTTTTGTTTTGCTTGTTTCCTCTTTTTGCATGGTATCTCTGGTCCTTTTTTGGACTTTTACTAGCTGTATCATCTTAAAGGAGATGAGGGGAGGGGAAGGGGAAAACGGGACTCTTAGGCATGTAGGATGACAGAAAGAAAGTAGCAGTTCATAACCTGACAGCAAAGTCGGAGTTGGAAATTTTAAGAAAACCCCAGAGAAATTTGATACGGTATTGACTCTTCACTAGTTGAAAGTTAGGTTATGTTTTATATATTATTTTAAGGAAGCATGAACCTGAATAAAGTCCGAATGGTGTTAATTACTGAGCTATGGATAAGTATAAAGAGATGGTATTTTTAGTTGTATTTGCCACATTGTATCATTTAACCATGGACTGTTTAATATGCTGCTCTATGTTGCTTTTTTTCCCCATTCTCAAATAAGGGAAGTGCTTCACATTTTCCTAGTAAGAGTCTTCTGTAAGAAATTCATAATGTGTTATAAATAAATGTTAGGCTTCTACAGACAGATATTAGAGAGAATATTTTCAGTACTAAAAAGTCCCTAATACATGCTAAGATTTAAGTAATTATCAATGATTTTTATATTTTATATCAATTTTATATATTATAAAATATCATATACTGTATATATTTTATATAATTTTATATTTATATTAATGAAATTATTGATGAATAAATGGCATGTCAGTTACTGATGAATAAATGGCATATCAGTTACCTATCAGTTTAAGGTATTGTGTAGATACTTACTTATTTGGATATTTTATTATAATATTCCCCCCTCAGTTTTTTCTTTGAAATATTTTTATCATCTTTTCAATGCAGTGAATCAAATAATTGTATCAAAGCTGATTTCTCATTTTAGATGTTTTAAGTCTCTTTTTTAGAAATGGATAATACAATCACTTTCTTTCATAAGGAGGTATTTGCTTATGCCTTTAATGTAGTTTTGTTTTCTTCGTTGTATCCTTTTTGTTGTACTATTTTCAACAATGACTAGGATTCTTTATTGAGGAAAATACTCTCCTGTTTTAATATTTACTTTTGAGAGATGGTATTGGAAGGACTTATGCTCAAGCTGAAACTCCCAATACTTCAGGCACCTGATGCGAAGAACTGACTCTTTGGAAAAGACCCTGATGCTGGGAAAGATTCAAGGTGGGAGGAGAAAAGGGGACAACAGAGGTTCATATGATTGGATGGCATCAACTCAATGGACATGAGTTTGAATAAGCTCCAGGAGTTGGTGATGGACAGGGAAGCCTGGCGTGCTGCAGTCCATGGGGTCACAAAGAGTCAGACACCTGAGCAACTGAACTGAACTGGTTCAGTGAAACTTACCTTATTAAATTTATTTTGGAAAAAATGCTACTTTGTAGTTAACCTTTTTAACTTGATTTTTGTTTTTTCAACTGTATTGTTTGGGGTGCAAGGTGATGAGGTGAATTGAGTAAATCTCTGGTTTTGGCTCCAGTGCTGTATGCTGATCAGGTGCTAAAGAGCCGTCACATGTCTGAGTCTTTCCTTCTTGTCCTGTTTTAAAAGGCTTGATCACTTACAGTTGATCTTAACTTCTCTTCCAGAGTCAAGCATGGAGCCTTATCTTTTGTCTTTGGTGGATATTCCATGATATCATAGAATCTTAAAATAAGGGATTTCAGTGATTCCTAAGCTGTTTTTTCATTGTGTTATTCTCTTCTTTTGGGATCTGTCAAACATTACTTACCAGTTATTCTCCTATGTGACATCAGGATTTATGTTTGTACAACTGGATATATATCTTATTAGGAATTTACCTGTTTTGAGATTCCAGGGAGGAAGGGTAGATCTAGAATGAGGAGGTGTAGGGTGAGTCCAAGCTAGGTATCTTAACTAGTTTTCTGCCTCCATTCTTGAATCCCATAGTAATAAACCAAATATTAAACTGCATCCGAGTCCTTTTTTAAAATTTATTTTTAAATGGAGGATATTGCTTTACTATGTTGTCTTGGTTTCTGCCGTACAGCAGTGTGAATGAGCCATAAGTATATATATATCCCCTCATCCCAATCCTTTTAGGAACAAGCATACTTGCGTGTGTGCTCAGGTGCTTCAGTCTTGTCCAACTCTGCGACCCTGTGGACTGTAGCCTGCCAGGCTCCTCTGTCCATGGGGTTCTCTAGGCAAGAATTATTGGAGTGGGTTGCCATTTCCTCCTCCAGGGGGTCACCCCTCGTGCAGGGATCAAACCCATGTCTCATGTCTCTGGCATTGGCAGGGAGGTTCATTACCACTAGAGCCACCTAGGAAGCCCCAGTATCAAGTATGTTTAATATTTACTGAAGGTAAATAATACTTGAAGTAGCAACTTCTTTAACTTTTTTTTTTTTTAAGGTAAATTTGTATAAGGTTGATGATAAATTCATAGAGGACCTTAGGATTGGATGACAGATGATTCTAAAATGTCTTTCACTATATTATTGGCTGACATACTACTACAGGTAAAATGTCAAGGAAGTTGGTCACATAACTACTAAGTGATGGAGCTAGTATTCCATTAGGTGATTTGATTCCAGAGCTTGTACCACTCTGGCTCTCTGTGGGTTCCATATCCATGGATTCGGCCATTCTCTGGTTGGTTGAATCTGAAGATGTGGGATCCACAGGTGGGGAGGGCCAGTAGTATTGATACTTGATACTACTTTGGACCTAGGGAATGTCATAATGAGTGAAGTAAGTCAGAGAAGGAGAAATATCGTATGACATCCCTTATACATGGAATCTAAAAAGAATTGATACAAATGAACTTATTTACAAAACAGAAAGAAACCCAAACTTAGAAAAGGAGCTTATGATTGCCTGGGGGAGGAGATAGGGAGTTTGGGAAGGTCATGTACACACTGCTGTATTTAAAATGGATAACCAACAAGGACCTATTGTATAGCACATGGAACTCTACTCAATGTGATGTGCCAGCCTGGATGGGAGGGGTGTTTGGAAGAGAATGGATACATGTATATGTATGGCTGAATCCCTTTGCTGTTCACCGGAAACTACCACAACATTGTTAATTAGCTATACCAATAAAAGGGCTTCCCTAGTGGCTTAGATGATAAAGAGTCCGCCTGCAGTGCAGGAGACCTGGCTTCGATCCCTGGGTTGGGAAGATCCCCTGGAGAAGGAAATGCCAACCCACTCCAGTATTCTTGCCTGGAGAATCCCATGGACGGAGGAACCTGGTGGGCTACAGTCCATGGAGTCGCAGA
Organism: Bos indicus x Bos taurus; assembly: GCF_003369695.1. Classification (NCBI taxonomy): domain Eukaryota; kingdom Metazoa; phylum Chordata; class Mammalia; order Artiodactyla; family Bovidae; genus Bos; species Bos indicus x Bos taurus. The sequence continues at coordinate 14,594,733 of NC_040087.1, read as the reverse complement.
GTTGGACACAGTTGAGTGACTTCACTTTCACTAATAAAAAGTTTAAAATTTGAAAAAAAAAGCACAAATGCAGGCCACAAAAAAAGCAGTCTTTAGCATATGAGTATGGAGCTCTTTGGCCTTATACACTTCCTGTTGGTTCTTCAGGAGTGGTACAGTGACTGGTGTTCCAAATGATGATCCTCTCAATCTTAATTGCGTTCTTTTTTTCTTAAAACATTTGAAAGCATTTTCTACTCAAAATTATTTAAGTTTACCAAGTTTTTGCTAAAGAATAAGCCTTTAATTAGAAAATCTGCTTAAGTGGAATCCAGTTTCTGAAAAATAAATTGATATAGAGATAGTTTTATGACAAACATTTTAATAGATCAGACTGGTAGCCTTGTATTGATCTCAGTGAGCTTTAAGTACAGACTTATAAGCTCTTGATACTTCAGGTTATTTTTTGTTTCATGTGATCAAATTACAGTACTTTTCAAAATAGAAAACTCTTTAATCAATTCAATTATAATAGCACATTGTGACTCAGATCTTTTAATTTTGTACAGTGACAGCTTATGTTCACATTGCAAGATTATTATTGGAATAAAAAATTACTAATTTACATGAACATTTTTATATGAAGTTGAAAAACAAGATTTACTAGTCTTTTTTGCTTATTAACCTAGAAGAATATTATTTTTAAATCTTAGTTGCATTAGTTATTCTTTTAATTCAAATGTCTTATAGTAAAGTTGCTTTCCTTAATTTTTATATTTTCCTGATTCACTTATAAACAGTGGAACTAGAGAAAACAATTGGAATTTTTAAAAATTATAATTAACAGTAAAGGATATCTTAAAGGATATCTTAAAGTATATCTTAAAGGATATAGTAGTAATTTGTCATTTAATAGTAACATAGTATAAATCTTATTCACATGTTCCATAATTTCACTTTCCAGTAATATGAAATAGCCAAAGCTGCTAAAAGTCAGTAATTTTCACATCTTGTACACTTGATTGCATTTCTAGACATTTTGCTTATTGATATGCTTTCAAGAGCCTAAATTTGCCACTCTTCCCAATCCTTGAAGCAGTCACATTGAAAAAGAGAAATTATCAGTGAGGTTACCCTTCTGAAATGGATAGGCTAACAGACTCACTTTGTTTTTTCTTTATATAAGTTTAGGTATGTCTCTAGTTACATTCAGATTCTTAGCTTATAAGAATCTGTCAGTAGCTTCAGTTAGCTTATTAAGAAATTGATCCATATGCAAAAAAAAAAAAGTGAACACATCGGCTTAACAAAAACCTGGTTGTGTTGTGAATATGTGACTTAAATACAATTAATACAAATGTAGTTAATACAAATGGTTGAGTTAGAGGTTCAAAACATGAAAAGGGGCGGGGGGGGGGGAACAAAAATAGAAAGGCCAGTAAAAGGGATGGTCAGGCGAGAGGAGGATCTGGTGATAGTTTTTAGCTGTATGAAGTATTTTAGAAAAACTAAGCAATGTAAGCAATTGTCTCTTAGCCCAGAAGGCTTTTTATATTTATCATATTTCTGTTCTTTCTTGATATGTGTGATTATTTAAGAAATATTTATTAAATGCTTGTTATACACATATGTTCACACTGAGCAAACATACTAAGGATGCAAAGGGAAAAAGACATGATTTTGGTCTTAAACAATTTTGTCTTGGACCCTGAAGAAATATCCTAAAATCTTGTACGTCTTCTGAATTATTCCGCATTAAATTATGCTTAGTTATTCTGTGTGTGATGTGCATGACAGCTTTTCTGTTCACACAGGTTGATTAATCTATGCTGTAGACTAATGAGCATAGAGCATAATGAGGTGGAGTTTAATGAGCATTATCCTTGGCCTCAGATCAGGTGTCTAATCTTGTTTATGCTGTCTCTTCATTGTCTGACCTTTGTAAATGTACCTGTAAGCCCAATTTCTTACCTGTTAAATGGGAGTACTAGCTACCCTTGCACTGTTAATGGGAGGATTAAAGGAGATAATGTAGTGCAGCAAGTTCACTTCTTTGTTCGGTAAATAGTAGCTGCTGCTCTTACTGTGCCAAATAAGAATGATTCCTTTCTTACCTACTGTAAATTGAAATTACGAACTTGTCTACGTGTTTAGAGACTTTCTCCATACTACAGCCTTAGAAACAAGTGATGCTGCGCCTTTGTGACATTTTCCGTGGTAGCCTTTCTCACCTGGAGCTCCATTAGAGAATTAATGCATGCAGGAGGAGTGCACACCTTCTCAATTCTCTTACAAACAATGTATATTTAGTATCACCATTCCAGATACATAAGAGAAAAGTGAATTTATAATGAAAGCATTGCGATTAATTCTTTTGCTGAATCCCAGGGTGCTTGGACTGTAGCTTGACTATTGGAGAAGTGCTTCAGAATTCTGGAACTCATGGAAATAAAAATTGTTAAAAGCATACTTTCCTCTTTCTTAATGGAGGCAGGGAATATGTAGAAGGAATGTAGTGTCATGTGGCAGATTGCTGATACTCCTAAAATGAAACCATTTCCCTAATCAAATGGTTCTGAAACTTTTTTGCTGTAAGATTGTTTTAGACAGGCGTAATGTCCTGAAGACCATCTGTTCCATACTCAGTCCCATATGGAACTGAAGACTTATCTGCTTAGAATGAATGGAATTAAATCAGTTTATTTTAAATAAGATAATGAGTCAGTACCTGGTTTCTAAGTTTCAGAGATTCCTTGAACTGGATTTTGAAATCTAGTTTAAAAGTTTCAAAACTAATGTTTTGGGAATGCTGGTTCTTCAAGTAAAAAGAAAAATGTTCTAGAGCCCTGGAATTTGGGGGAGAATGCTTTTTGTTATATACATCTTGGAGACTGACATTGTATTTTAATTTATTGAAGGCTGAGAAATTCTGCAGAAGGAAGACAGTCTTATTTCTTGACTCCAACTCATTTGAACATATAGCACCTATATGTCTTGTAGACCCTGTGTTTTTGGGAACATACTTTGGGAAATGTTGATCTGTTTCATTTTACATGTGAGGAATATTCTGGGTCGTATAGCTAAGTGATGGCAGGCTTCAAGTGCATCCCGTCCCTTCATTTATTATTCTACATGAGCGGTTCTTTTTCTGCTATACCACCTTGTTTTCTCTTAAGTATTTGATTTATATTAGAAATAAAAGTATAATTGTTGTCATGTGAAAATGTATAGCAAGTATATATACCATCTGGCAGAAGTTTAAGAACATGTTGTGAGAAGTATAGCACTGGCATATTTGCAGCCTCATTTAATTGGCCCTGTCATTGTAAATGGTTTGCAGACCTTAAGGATGGGCCTCGTATGAGTTAGCATATTCCTAGGGGAAATCTGAAACTAGGAGAGAAAGAACTAGTTAACTCCATGAACTCAGAGATAGGAACTAATCAGAACTTGCTCTGTGCTTCAGTTAGTAAAACATAGGACATTTTACTTACTTTACTTTGTTTTTCTTATGTTTTAGAGTTAAAACTTGACATTGCTAACAAAGTAAAGGACCCAGTTAAACATTTGCACTCCCATTTATCTATTTCATGTGTTAAGCATTTATTTCAGCAATGGAATAAGAAAGTGGTACCAAAAAGGATGTCAAATTCTGAGAATAATGGAAGTCTTTTGGAGACTAAAAGATTTATCAAAGAGGTGAAAAGAATGGATATTGGAGATGTTCCTGAAGATGTATTGGTAGATTAAGGTATTTTCTGGCTTTTTTGGGAATAACTTTGACGATAGACCATAAAACAGCAGGAAGTCAGCATTTTTAAAGTATTAGCTGTATTTATCAGAGACTTGATTCAAGTTTTAAAGGAAGAATGGAAAAAGATTTTCCAACTCAAACACTATAATCTTGTATTCTGAATAAAACTTAAAGAAGTGCCTTATTTAAATATGTGAAGGGAGTATACAAGAATTTTATTTCTTGAAGAAGTTATATTCACATTTGCTGTTTTCTCACTGACTAAATTGAAAACTTGAGTTGTGGTAATAGTGGCACTTACAAGGCCTTAATCCAAGATCTGTGATGGCCTTTAGAAAGTTGTATGGATAGCCCACATGGTTTTAACTAAACTTCATGTATCTCTTTTATGTCAAATCACATTTCTAAAGTTGATTTGATGGTAATGATGTTCTTTTCCTTTCATACCATTTCACCATTTTCTTTTTTGGCAGTATTTTCGTTTTCACGACCTGGATCGTGACTATAAAATCTTATTTCTAAAATGTTTGGAAAGTAGGATTGTCTGTGAAAGCTGTGAATGGTTGGTAAAATATCAGGATTAATGTGTTTTTTTTTTTCCCTCAGAATGTAAATTTAGTATAGCATATCAGGTTGGGCATTCTTTATTTTCCTGGTTTGTAGTTTCATTACTGTGTAGGTATTAAATACCTCATGAGTATTTGGCAAACTTGGGCTTTCTTAATTTTTGATGGTTTACTGACTGACATGGACCTCAAAGTTCAGTATGCCATCTGTGACTACTTTTTGTCACTGCAGGCTCAATGGCCAGACAAGTTATATAGAACTAGAGTAGATTAAAGGTGTTATTTATAATTAAATAATTCTCTAGTCTTTTAAAAAACCTTGCTCGCTTTGTTGTTAAGGAATTTGAAAGCATCTTGTTCTTGTATAAACTACTGAGTACTTCTTATATCATACTCACAAAGAGATATTATATTGATTTTTATTAGGTTTCATCGGAATGAGGAAGGGAATGACCTTCCTTTGATCTTGTTTTTATATACAGAAGAATTTGAGTAGAAATAATGAAAGCCGTGTGTAAATAATTTTAAAAATACATTAAAATTTAGGACAGCTACAACAGCCGTACAAAATATTATATACGGTAACAAACGAAAGACTGTTCTCTAAGTAGCAGAATTGAGCTCTGAATTAGTAGAGAATAAAATCCAATTGTTACTGCTAGATCATTATTCTTACACTGCTCGTAACAGAAGTGATGACTTAATATAATGTTTATTAATTTAATGTGTATATTTAATGACTTAAATACAATGTTTAAATTTCATTAAGATAATTAAACTCATTGAACTTTTTATGAGATTTTTATACATTTAAGAGACTGTCCTATATATTTGTTAGACAGGTTAATAGATACATGTGACATGTAAACTAGAAATTAAAATTCTGAATCTTGATTTTTTGGAGATCCTTTCAAGATAGAAGAATTTCGAATTACCATTTCAACAGACTTTTAGATATAGGCCTTTTAGGTTCTGTAGAAACATCTGTTTCTAGGTTATTTATGGTGCTGATACTGAGTTTTGCTATACTTTATTTCTAAGTCTTTTTGCCTTGCAGACTTTCCTGGGTTGGTAGAAATGGCAAAACAAATAAAAGAAGAAAATTTCAGTTCTACTTAAAGCGTTTATTCTAGCATTTTATCACATTCTAAGTATTTTAAAAGCAAATATTGCTAATCAAAATAATATAATTTGGAAAAGTATAAAATTAGTTAAAACTCAGGATCTTGGAGACAAATTGGTTTTCTGTTTCCTAGTCTACAACTTACTAGATTTGTGATCTTAGATGAGTTAACTTTATTGCTTTGTGCCTTAGTTTATTCTCAGTAAACTTGTGACAATTGTATTGTATGTCATTGAGTTGTGAGGTTGAGTGAGGCCATATATATAAAACACGTACTATATTGCTGTATACTAAGCTCTCCGTAAGTGTTAAAAAAAAAAAAACAGGTTACAAATATTTACTTGTAACTCATTTTTTAAGTGAAGGTTTATTAATTGAGAATTTTGTAATTTGATTTTTAGGAAAAAAAATTGTAAGAGGGGTATTTATGGCACTATACTTTCTTATGGAGATTTTTAAGAAAATGAGCACAAAGTTTTATTCCTTGAATTTTTTATTATGCGGGAATAAAAATTCACATGTAGTAATTCAAAATCTGAAGACTTTTTGTTTTTTAGCCAATTACTCCTATATGCTTGCTTTAGTCCAAAGTTCATTTCCATGCTAGTTTAACATAAACATAATTCAGTTTCTCTGTTTGTAGAAGAGAAGATATTTTTTTATCTCTGATTTCTTCCAAATCAGAGTTCTCTGTATAGAACTATTTATCAAAAAAATTAAAAAGCATAAGCAAGACTATCACTATCTGATTAGTTTTCTGATGTTAGTACAGAACATTAATGCTGTTACTTCTATTGCTGTTGCTGCTGCTGCTAAGTCGCTTCAGTCGTGTCCGACTCTGTGCGACCCCATAGACGGCAGCCCACCAGGCTTCCCCATCCCTGGGATTCTCCAGGCAAGAACACTGGAGTGGGTTGCATTTCCTTCTCCAGTGCATGAAAGTGAAGTTGCTCAGTTGTGTCCGACTCTGGCGACCCCATGGACTGCAGCCTACCAAGGCTCCTCCGTCCATGGGATTTTCTAGGCAAAAGTACTGGAGTGGGGTGCCATTGCCTTCTCTGTATTTCTACTAGAGGTAGTTTTTAAAGAAAGATTGAAGTGCACTTTATGTCAAATTATTCAGAACCTTTTAATTTTATTTTAAAACAAACTTAGGTCTACCAAAGTTGCAGAAATAGTGCATAGAATTCGCCCAGCTTTTGCTAATATTTGTAGAACAAATGTAGACATCAGGAGTTAATACTAACCATCTGTAAGTTTATTTGCATTTTGATCATAGTCCATTAAATGACCTTGTTTTGGTCCAGGATCCTATCTAGAATTTCACAGTGTATTTAATTGTCATGTCTGTTTAATCTTCTTCAGTCTGGGCTGGTTCTTTGTTGTCTTTGCCTTTTGTAACCGTGACATTTTTGAAGAGTACTGGTTAGTTAGACTATTTTTTAACTTGTGTGTCTGATGTTCTTTCATAATCAGATTGAGAATTAAACATTTTTGGAAAAGATTCTACTGAAGTGATGTTATGTCCTTATCAGTACATTGTATCAGGAGGTACATGGTACCGATTTGTCCTGATACTGGTGGTGATAAAAGTTAATTTGGTTAAGGAAGTGTCTGTCAGGTTTCTACACTATTAATTTACTTTTTTCCTATAATAATAAGTGTCTTGTGGGAGATATTTTAATACTGTGTCAATATTGTTTCTCATCATATTTCCATTAATTTTAACATAAAATTACTTTCACTAAGGTTTTCTTTTTTTGAAATATAGAAGCCTTTTTCATTTAAAGGAGGCAGTGGTAAATTTAAATGTTTCTGTGTTTAGTTATCTTGACCCTGAAGTTGCCTTTTTAAATGCAGCTTGACTCTGAATTAGACTTTTTTTATAGTTGATACATATTTTTAGGATTGCCTTTTATCCTTCCTTCTATAGTGCATTAATTGCTCTAAAAATGTATTGCACATTTTGTTTTTGTTTTTTTTACCTTTTTTACTTCCCTATCTTATAGCTAGTAGAACCTGAAGATACAGTTGGATTAGCTATTGCTTTTCTCTCTTTTAACAAATACTTAATATTTAAACCTAATAGAATAACTTGAGCCCCAAATTTTGGGATTAGTATCTTTTCCAAAAGGATGAAGAAAAAAATATATTGGTAAATCTTGGAATTTGGTTAGATTTTTAAAATAATCTAACAGGTTTCTTTCCCTCTCATTATATTTTCTTTGTTAGTTTATTGCTTTCCATGCTTTATGTTCCTTAATTTCCAGGCTTTCTTCCTTATTTTAGTATTTATAAGGTGTATCCCTTTTGATAATATATACATAGTTGTGGTTAGCTATAACCTTTTCTCGGAAGCTAAGCAGGGTCGGGCATCATTAGTACTTGGATTGGGGATACTGTCTTTTCCTCCAGATACAACACAGTGCTGTGGCTAACTAATTCTAAGGAAGCTGGGCTTTGTCTGTCTGTCTGCCTTTTCGACAAGATCTCTCACTTTTTAAAATTTAAAAGTGAAATTGGATGTTTTGGCAATATCCAGTTTGTTTTCTTACTAATTTTGGTCTGGAAAAGAACATTAGAAAATTTATAATGGGTCTTATAATTTAGCTAAAATTTGTGTCACCTCAGGATAATACCTGTGAAGTTTCAGGTGATCGATCATACATAGAAATTAACCCTAGATGCTGATGGACGCCGCCCCCCCCAAAAAAAGAGAATCCATGAAACAAATACTTATGATGATTTTTATTTCCTTTAGGATAAGAAAGCCTAACTTTAGACATCAGCTGCTTGACAAAGTTCTCCTTAACTTTTTGTTTTTTGACCAGTGGGCTTCATTCGTTTGTAAAACCTTTACTGAATTTATTTAACTCAAGTGTGTATGGGGGCTGGAGTTGCAAAGACTCACTGCTTCTCTTAAGGATGTTCTTTCATTTTCTTCTTAATGCCAGTTGTGCCTGATTTGGACATGTGAAGGGATTTGTGGGAAATTCTTATTCTTTGCAGAAATGCCTTAGAACTAGTAAGAATAAATGAAAAAGAACAAGAAGAAAATTTCTGTGTCACGTTCCCAGTTTAGAGTGAAAGTGAAGTCGCTCAGTTGTGTCCGACTCTTTGCGACCCCATGGACTGTAAGCCTACCAGGCTCCTCTGGAGGAGGCAAGAGTACTGGAGTGGGTTGCCATTTCCTTCTCCAAGGGATCTTCCCAACCCAGGGATCAAACCCATGTCTCCCACCTTGTAGGTAGATGCTTTACCATCTGAGCTACCATGTGACTCTAAGATGTTTTGTTTTATGAATTATCTGTAAATTTATAATTTAGACTTCAAATTAGTCTTCTATAACACAAGAGAATATAAATCATAGTCTTCATAGAAATAGGTTATCTTCTATTTCATTGATTAAAAATGATTCCGTGAATCTTTCTCTCTTTTCGTTGATATTAGAAATGCTTAGACCTAATAAATATTATATGCTTATTTAGTAATTTAGTATTGAGAACAAATATTGCAAATAGTCTGTACATTTCAGGAGAGTTTCTTAAGAGTGGTATTCATATATAAAATACTTAGATTGTTTCCAATTTGAATGTAACTTAATATTCAGTAAGAATCTTTAAACTTTAATAATGGAAAATACTAAAATGATAGATGAATAGACAGACCTTCTGCCTCCTTGTTTGAGTTCTTTTGTGGCATTTCAGCATTGCTGATTTTCTTAGCTTTGGTTTGGAATTTCTTCTTTACTGGTTGAACTGTAAATCCTGAAGTGGAGTAATTTCTTTTTTCCCTCTTGAAACATTACATCAAAGAATGCTGTCTATTAAAACAGAATTAGGTTAGGTCCTACTGTGTCTTTCTTGTGAGCCTCAATCAGTAGTAGTCTTGCAAAGGCTATTCTTTCTTGTTTGAATAATGGTCTCATTTTGAAAGTGCCTTTACATTTTTCTGTGTAAGTGATTATCAATCCATAGTCTTCATAAATTAATTCCTGAAGCAAGAGAGATACAGTTCTCCTCAGTGATTCAAATAATTCCTGTTTAAGGAAATCTGTTTAGTTCATTTTTGAGTATGAATATGTTGAATCCACAAGTTTTGGCATACTTTAGGCAAAATAGAGAGGTGATATCTTGAAAGTAATATGACTTGGGAGAATTTCGTGAGTGAGTCTATTTCTCCAGCCAGCTCTCTTATTTTATTTACCTTATAACTTAACCTAAGGACATTTGGCTTTTTAAAATCTAAGTTTGTTGCCTTTTTAATTTATATATTCTGTGGGGCCTGGTAATTCAAGGATTTGGAGCTCCTACTTAAGGAGAAACTGTAAATTTAGACCATTATTAATCTGAGCAAGATAATGATTTCTTGGGAGTTGTTTCTCATTTTCAAAGTGAAGTGGGCTTCTAAATTTAAATTTAGAATTGAGTAATTTTTTTCCATAATGGAATGCTCCCTTTTTGCATATATTTTCAATCAGATATATTGCTATACTACTGATTAGTATTTATAAAATGAAAAACTAAGAAATTTGGAAAATCATATCTTTATAGTTTCTGAATATATTTTAAACTGTATCTTAGTTAAGTTTTACTTAGCTCTTATTCATTTGGGAGTCTTTAAATTTCCATGATTTATATTGAAATATTATTAGATAATGAAAAATAATTTGTCAAGAAAATTGATTAGAAAAGGGTAGAGGTTGATTGTTTAATAATTTTGAAAGTGATTTTGTCATACCTGTTTTCACGGTATAGGTCCACTGAAAACAAATGAGGTACCTCTGATGTATCAGTTTTAAGCCTTTCCCATCTGTTAAAGAGCCACTCCTTAAGAACTCCAGCTGTGGAATAGTTTGCTAATCTATTTGTGATTTTTGACCTTTGAAAATGCCTATTTAGATTTTGTTTTCTTGAGAGATTGAATATTCAGATCTTTTCTTTTGGTGCTCTTTTCCTCTTGTTATCCCTCACATTCCTCCTAATGTGATTTTACTGTAAAATACTGTTTAAAGACCCTGGGATTTAAAATCTGTTGGAAATTTGAAGAAAAAATAGCTGCCACATAAACTCATAAAATACTGTTGTAGTTATTTATTTGATATTTCTTGTTAGATGACAGTTTCACCCCCTTGACTTCATTTTACTTCTTTTTTCATTTCTTTAAATTTTGGAAATTATAGATTTGATGGTTAAATTTATAGGTTTTTCTAAATCCGAACCATTTTCATTTCTCACTTGTACAGAATTTAATATAGTCCTAAGGTACCAAAGGGTTATTACCTCATTCCTTCATCTTCAGGCTTAAAAAAATCTTTTTTTTACTCTAATTGTTGTTAGGTAATGGCATAACCATTCCTTTTCAGCTGTTGGCATTTTTCCAAACTGGCCGGCAGAGCCAGGAGGAAGTGAAGGCATTAAAACTAACTTTGGTTGGTTGCTACCTTCTTAGTGCTGAACCTATAACCTTTGTGAGTTGATTGATAGAGAACAAGAGAGTGCAGTCCTCGTTCCACTAACAGGTAAGGAACCCTTGTGATGACCAGTCGGGGTGAGAGAGAAATAATTTGATAGCATTTTTTCTTAATTTATCCCCAAATACAACATGTCCCTGAAGTCAGACAGTGAACTGCCCATGTTCCATACAGCAGGAGCATACAGCACCTTTCTATTTAGAATAAGATCTGAAATTTAATAGGGATGTATCACTCTGTACCATAGAATACAATTGATCTGTTTTCCACTGTTAAAATTTATCCTGCAGTCCCTCTAACTTTAAATATTATATATCTGCCTATCTTATTCTCCTTTCAGCTTTTCCTTGATCAGATACTATGTGCTTTGAACTTCCTTCTCTTGTTCACCTTATTTCTATAATAAAGTGAACTTATTTTCCAGTATCTTTATCATCATCTATTATTTGGGTATATCTTAACTGCTTTAATTTCTACATTGAAGCCATTAATGATTATTTCCTGGTCCTTCTTGACCCCAAACCAAATGATCATATGTTTGAAAAGGATTTTTAGTCTGATATGCCTATGTCCACTATTCTGCCCTCCCACTTTTAAAGATGAGTGCTTGAAGAATAAATCTTTTTCAGTGACAGTAGGCACAGCTTGATAAAATTCAGGTTTATTTTCATACTGCTATAATAAGGGGCTGTAGTCTGATTAATTCTTTAAATTACTGAAGAATTAAAAAACTGAGAACAAATTGCACTTCTTAAGGCAATTCCCAAGGTTTAGTGGTATTCCTGTTAATATGCTTGATTATTCTATTTCTGCTTTTCAATCCATCGTCTTCTCTTTGACAGCAGAATTAATTGGGACTCCTCCTTTAATATATCTGAGGTCAAGTGCCTTTGCCTGTCCCTTTAAGACACTTATGATCTTGTTTACCAGTCCTAATTTATCATTTTTGTATTTGGTCTTCCACTTGACGTTGAGTGGTTTGTCACACCCTGTGTTTTGACTTAGACCAAGCTAGTTCCCTTCTTAGTAGTTACTGAGGAATTAACCATTTGTGGTGAAAGGCTTCTAAAATTCAAATTAAGAAGGCACGGAAGAATGTGTGCCCAGAGGCAGCCCCTTTTTGTCCTGAGGATAAGTCATTACAAGCTCAATGACCAGAGAATGTAATTTCTTAATAAGAGTTTTTTCTTAAATCTATATTCAGCTCTCTATTTCAGTGCTTCTCTCCTACCAGAGGTGCAAGGAGTGATCCTAGAACCACAGATACAGCCAAGACCACGGAGAGCTTTTGACGTCAGGGGTCCACTTTCTCCACTGAACCTTTGGAGGCAGAATATCCAGCTTCTGGAGAGAGTTGGGAAAGGGTAATAAACAAGTGGGTGCTTTCCATTATTTACTTGGGTTTATTTATAGACTGGAGTGTCCTTCCATTGCCCATGTAATTCTGTTGTTTACTCCTTGGGTTCATAGAAGAACCAAGTGGGGCTGCAATCTGTTTGTTTTTCTAAGAATGCTAACTAGTGCCCTTTCAGAAAAGAGACTTAAGATGTATTTAATTTTCTCTCCAGATAATTAAAGCAGTGGCTGATTTGGGGGCACTGATTTGGTGAATGCCTGTGTAGTCCACAGGAATTTTTAAAAGGAAATACTTGCCCATTTTAACCTTTACTGGTAGCAGTGTACTTCTCAGTGCTCTTTTATATTCCAGTATTTAAGAAGTTTCTGTATTTTGTCTTTGGGCAAACTGGACAAATGTATTTTCCTGATTTATACATCTGATGTCCAGGTGTTATCCTACCCTATTAGTGAGAACTTTTTGGTCTATTTTCCTGTGTTGAACTTTAGGACTTCATATCAGGTAGATCTTTAACAAGATGCAATGATAGTACCATTATGGTTTTACTGTCAAATTTAGGCTTCATTCTTTAATACGATACATATGAATGAATATGTTTCAGGAGATGCTATCCCTGAAAGCTTTGTTAAATATACTCACAAGTAGTTTTCCAGTCCCTAGGAATAATGTTATTTGTGGCAAAAGAACCTTGTCCTAGATTTACCCAATGGCATTAATATGGTTTTCTGTTAGTATCTTTGATGCCAAGGGTAGGATTTGATTTCAGGAAGTTCTTATCATCTACAGTGGGTAGAACGTGAACTTTGGTGCCTTTGGCAAGTTTTCACTTTTTCCTTGGTGGATTCCTTCTGTGACTCCAGGTATCTTGATAATGGGAGACCGGTTTATTTGTTCTCTAATTGCCCAGATTTCTTTCAACTGGTAAACATCCTCCTTCCGCCAAAGGAACTCCTCTAGCAGAGCCTTCAAGGATGATATCTGTCACACATGCAGCAACTGCAGTTTGGAAGGCAGTGGTGAACGGAGCCATGCACTATGTCTAGAAGACACAAGGATGAGAGAGCCACCTGATCTTGTCATTGATAAACTTTAAGATTTTCTCTGGTGTACTTTTGATCTGGAAATGGAAAGGCTCAAATAATGACGTAATTTTTTCAGATTGGAACTTTACATGACCATGAAACTATTCCTTTCTATTCAGAAGACTGAACTAGAGGAAGCATGAGAGACTCCTTTCTTTAAAAAAAGCAGCTCTCTATCTGTTTCACTTAAAAGATTTGTGGGATTGAAAATCACCCTAATGAAGCAGGCAGACTTTCTGGTAGTCTCGGAGACCCAGAAAACTTAATGAAACTTGTCTTTTGTTGCCCAACACTGAAAAGAACTAGGAAGTAAAGGGTGAAAATCTTAATTATTCCTAAATTACTTTTAATATTAGGATGTACTTTTTTGGTTTATCTTTTTCTAGTCTTGAGCCTTATTCTTGTTGAATCAACAGATTCCAGTATAGAAGTAGAGGCACCTTCTAAGTTAAGTCTTTCAAAGTAAATACCTGTTAAACTTGAGGTACTGTTCTGCATTTGCAGGCATTCTAAAGTTGAATGATCCCGAAACAAAGAGGTATTTTATAGAGCAAAGGCAAGTAGTAGTAGTAGTAGAATAAGCCTCTGTGTGTGAATTAAGTGTTGCAAGAAAGTTATCCAAACTGTGGATTTGATAAATTGATGGAAGTAGCTATCAAAATGTTTTATTTCCCTTTTTAGTATCTATTAAAACTAGTCAGTTGAAAGCTACTAAAGAAGTTTTTTAAAGTTACACGATTCTGCCAGTTTGTTTTATTTGGTCTAAACTTTAAGAATGGAGGTTCTAGAGGTAACACTCTGGAAGCATCTAAATGTTTTAGAAATCTTAAGAGGTTTTAGAAGCCACACTTGCTAGGTTATAACCTGGCCTTTAGTCTTTGTTGGCTATGTGTGGGACCCGTTTTCCCCTCATTAATTATACATAAACTTTTGCATATATGGTACTTAAAAGTAAGTTTAAAAGATCAGTTTGAGCTAAAATTTCCCAGGAGAGCTCTGAGTTCCCATAAATGATTACAACTTTTTAGTCTTGATTTGCTTTTGTTAAAAGTTAGTAAGATAGTTTTTACAAACACATATAAATTAAAAAATAACTACTCAACATTTTAGAACTCAGGGAACTGAAGGCCAGTTTATGGCCTTTTGTTTTAGTTTTTAAGAGAAATGATTTAGTCTCTTAATCCCATTCATCTCATGCTTTGATTAAATTTTAGCTTTGTTCCTTAAAGTGTGCAAAAGAAATGTAAGTGCATTTCTATTCATCTCATGCCACTGAAAGCTATTTAAAAGTGAAACTTCGTGTATATTAATGTGAACTGATTTGTTTAAACTTTTATTTTGATTCATTTTCTTTCATATTTTTAAATATTTCATGTCACAATATGCAATCCTATATTTTTCAGTGTTTATTTTATGAATATTAATATAAGCTAATTTTTTTCTAGAATGACTAATTGTGTAACATTTGTATTATGTGATCATTTGAAAAACTAATAAATATTTTCTCCATGAAAAAAATGCACTTACTGATAAATGGCTTATTTTTCTTTCAGGAGTAGAAAATGGAAACTATAACAGTATTTTAAAATGTATTTTAATTTTATGTGTCTTCCTCTAAGTATTTCTGAATATATATCCTTGGATGTCTTAAACTTTTTTGAGAAAAAAATGATTTAAACTGTTAAATTAAAATGACTTTTCATTGGGTCACACAGTGCCAAATTAAGGAAATAGGTGATCTATTTAGTCTTGTTTTTGCACTTTACTGATTAGCTTCACCTTAGCTTCGTTTCCAGAATTGGATTTTTTTTAGATGCCATTTTTGTATGTCGATTTGCAAACCATTAAAACTAGAGTTAATATTGCAAATATCAGGAGTAATACACTCAAGTCTTTTAAAGTGAGATCTTGCTAAACATAGACCCTTAGAAAATTGCATACAGAAGACAGTTCTTCGAGTCAGAAAAAGGATATTTGAGAATAATGACTTATTGGAGAACTGTTTTATTAGTGGGTGCTGTTAATAGGAGAAGAAAGTATTTTACATTTTGGTGTTCTACTTGAACAAGTAATTGGAGAAGGGGAAATCTTAACTTACAGAGTCTCTTTTTTTTAACCTTATCAAGAGAACATGGGAAAGGATAAAATTTGGTTTTCATGATTCTTGTCTTTATATCTACATAAACTTAATTAGAGCCATTAGAACAATTTACTTTTCTATGCAGAGTCTGCTAGAAACAAGAGGAGATTTCCCTTTTGGTTTGATGAAAATTTGTAAGAAGCAGACTGCTAAAATTAAAAAACTTTATGGTGGAGTCCTAGGTGACAAATAAGAAGTTTAGTTAATGACAACTTGTGGATTAAAATGACCTAATTTGGCTCTCTAAAGAAATTATACTCTGAAAAAAAGAATTATAAAAGGATATTATGATTTAGAGTAGCTACTGTATTTGGGGTGTGGGAGAGGAGCTAAAATTCTTGGCTTTATTAGTCTAGTAGTTTGGAAAAGATGAGTAAAAATACTGTGGATAAAATTTTGTTTTTAGAATTAAAGGTATTGAAAGATTCACAGACAAAATGTATTTCTATGAAAGATGGGAGGCTATATTTCCTTGAGTACAAAAGAATTTAGAAGCCTTAACTATGTGTATTTAAAAGATGTAGGGCAGGGAGTGTTAAATAAAAGCATTATACTGGAAATTTCAAACATATTGTAAAAATAGTGATGAAATGAGAGTTTTAAAAATGATTTTCATTACATGAACTCTTCCCTACACTATCAGTAGTTTCAAAATAAAAACGTTTATGAATATTGAACATGGCCTTATGTTTGAGGTATAAGAACTAGGCTTATTGTTTCACTGTGATTCGTAGGACTAGCTATAGAATAAAATAGTTTTTTTTATTTGAGTAAAGAACTTTTTTTTTAATAACTTCTGTTTTAAAGGAGATAAATGTCAATAAGTGTGTCTACAAGTACTGACCTTGTAGCTATTGTAAATATATCCATAAATCTTATTCGATTTTGCTGTATTGAAACACTTGAGCAAAGTGTCAGTGCCTAGATGTCCTAAGCAATTTCTTGATTTTAAAAATTCAGGTATTTTAATTTCCCATTTAAGAAAGTTCACATTAACTTAGTCTTGAAATGTGAAAGGTTTGTATTTCCAAAATAAGCACACAGGTGCTCTTTAAAGGTTTTTCCCACTTAAATGTACATCTAAGGTAATCAGATTACTGCAGTAAGAAAAAACAAAAAATGCTAGGGAACTTTGAAGTGTGCATCGGAGTTTTCAGGAATTGTGATCAAAGTGATCTCTACTCAAGAGGTAAGATATGGCATGTAGGTAGAAAATGTTCAAAATATTTTCAGTGTTAACATCTGATGATAAAGTGACCTACAACAGATTTCCTTGGATTTTCAGACAGATGTAGAGTTAGGGAAAGAATTTTTCTTTAAATTTGCCCCAGAGAAGAGCAATGGATAAACCACAAATTTGTCTGGAGTGAATTTAGGAACATACGTCTATCTACATTGTACTGTCTGTACCTGGCCTACTGTATTCCAGGCATCTCCTACCCTTGCTCTTTTTTTTTTAAACCCTTGTTCTCTTAATGTTTATGATCCATACTTAACTTAGTATTTCTTATGTGCTGAGCACTGTTAAAATACTGTACTTTACATGGAAAGTTGAGTACATATTTCATGAGGTTATTCCCTGGTTGTTGGTTGTGTATGCCTATTTTTATTAAACCTAAAATGTAGAAAGTAGCTGTACTGAGTAATTTTAACTTTGGTTTGAGAAGTTAATTTGAGTTTTATAAACATTTCACTTTCACTGTAACTCAGAGGAATCTTTAAGAAATAATATTGTTGGCTAGTATAAACAAAATTGTTCAGACAAGATATTTATAAGGTTATTCCATAAGGTATATTAAGTGGGTTCAAAGAATCAAAAGTTAGCATAATAGTCAGTCTATCTAGAAACAAAGGAAAATGTAATATTCAGTACAGATGAGCTAGAAATATGATTTTAGGATTTTTTTTCCCTAAAATTACGTTATTATAATTTACTCAGTAGATGGCAACATAAAAAACAATACTCTTCCATCCTATCTTTTTAATTCTTTTTGTAAGAATACCAGCTTGTGGACATTTGGCTTTTACTTAAAATACTGTGCTATCTGTTGTGGTTTTTCCTTTATACAGAGCACATGATCATGTTGTAGTGATAGCACTCATGACTTCAGTGAGATAGCTCATTCCATGTTCAGGATGCTCTGATGGGAAGAAGCTGATCCAGAATATGCTTCCATGTCACTTTTTATTTGAAGATTACCTTGGGAATTAGCCAAGTTAGAACCTTCATCTTACATACAAGATTAATTGATGTCTGAGAATATCACGTGTATTTCTAATATCACATAGTTGATTAAAGGTCTACTGTAGGATTTGAGTCTCTTGAAGGCTCTGAGATCTATACTTATCCTGTACTTTATTGCTGCCTCATGTTAGTCCCAGTTCTGGGAACATCGAGCAAGTCTGATTCCCTTCAAATACCATAGCCTGCAGGTGATTTAAGATGGCTCTTACACTGCATCAATTTCAGATGCAATTTGTTTCATTTTTTTTTTTTCCCCTACAGGTTAAGCATACCTCCATTTCTTGCTCTTAGGTAGCATGGTTTTGAAATCCTTAAGAGTTTTGTAGATCTCTGAACATGCTTCAGTATATTATTTTTCTTAATGTGTGACACAACAAAGTACAGGTATGCTCAGCCTCTGTTTGACCTTGTGACACTCATACTGCTTTGTTTATCTTTACGTATTTATCCAATCAGGTGCTTAATTTTACGAGATTCTCTTGGACAAAAGAGTTTCATATTGATACGCAAATTTTGTTAAAAAATCAGGGCAGTAGTCTCTTACAGACTAACATGCGCAGTTCAGTGGAAAAGAAAATGACTCAAAGTCAAGCCAGATCCTTGAGAAAGCAATCAAAAAAGTGTAATCTTCATTTCAGTTATTGCTTGCTTAATTCTGACTCACAGAGCTATAAATTCTGTATTAAATAGTTTTTATTGTTGTTCAGTCACTAAGTCATGTCTAACTCTTTGCGACCACATGGACTGAGCACCCCCAGGCTCTGAGCACCCCCCACCTGTCCTCCACTATCTCCCAGAGTTTGCTCAAACTCAGGTCCATTGAGTCAGTTATGAGATCTAGCCATCTCATCCTCTGCTGCCCCCTTCTTCTTTTGCCCTCAGTCCCCAGTATCAACATCTTTTCCTTGCTTTTTGCATCAGGTGGTCAAAGTATTGGAGCTTCAGCGTCAGTCCTTCCAGTGGATGTTCAGGGTTGATTTCCTTTAGGATTGACTGGTTTGATCTCCTTGCAGTCCAAGGAACTCTGAAGAGTCTTTTCCAGCACCACAATTCAAAAGCATTAATTCTTAGTGCAAAATGTTATTTTTCAGGTTGTCCTTTAGTAATTTAAGGGGAAGCAGGCACTTTGGAGCTAAATTGTTGACACAAGGACTGACATTGAGATGAAAATGAACTTGTGTTTAGTAACATAATTAAAACTGGAAATGAAAAGCAGTGCTTTAGTGGAAAATTTTGAGATAACATCCCAAACGGCTGAAGATGGTGGAGAAGTGCCCTGGAAGCCTGTGTGGCAAAAATTCTCATAGTTTCCTGTTGCCTTTTGAAATATCGTGCAAAGACTTCAGCAGCGTTGTTTTGGTATAACAGTGTTTTAAGTTACCAGTTAAACAGCTTCCCCCCTCCTCTCCAAATTTTAAATTGAGCTCCAGGAAGACATGTATTTAATACCTTTGAGGTATGAGTAGCCTAATGGTTTTTTTAATGGTTGATTGCATGTACCTTTAGGGTATGTGTTAACCTTTTTTTGAGAAATCCTCAGGGTGTGTTCTACCTTACCTGAGTTAGAAAGAATTTGAGGACAAATGAGCAAGAAAGAAAAGAACGATTTACATGCCTACTTTGTGCAACTTTTGCTAGGTGAATTACACAGGGAGGCCTGGCGTCCTGCGATTCATGGGGTCACAAAGAGTCGGACACGACTGAGCGACTGATCTGATGTGATTAAATCCAGTTGACCTTTTAGGTGATTTTTTATTTTACACCCAAAGATGCCAAAACTCAGAAATCACAACATCTTCCCAAGGGCATATAATCAATAAGCAACAAAAGTAGCATTTAAAAGACAATTTGTAAAAATCTAAAGAATTCTATCATGCTGTTGATTGTCAAACATCTTTGCCGAAAAGAATGGATATTCTTAGGAAAATTCCATTTTTAAAAGGGATATTTTTACTTAGTATGCATTTTTAAATTGAGAGTAGTTTTAGTCTTTACAGAAAAATTCACCAGAAAGTTCAGAATACCTCCCTCCTCCCCATATACAATTTTGCTTATCATAGTTTGCTCTATTGACATCTTGTGTGGTGTATTTTATAATTCATGAACTGATATCGATACCTCATCATTAAGTGAAATGTATAGTTTAGGGTTCACGGCTGTCATACAGTTCTGCAAGTTTCCCCATATACATAATGTCATGTAATAGTGTCATACAGAGAAGTTTCACCAACCTACACATGATACACGCCTATATTCATCCCTGTGTTCCCTCCCCCCCCCTGGCAATCACAGATCTTTTCCTTCTTTGTGTAGTTTTCCCTCTAGCCACCTCAGACTGCCTTCTTTAAGTTAGCAGTGTACAATGTCTCCTTGTGACTTGTTAATGTACTTCTTTTTATTACTGAACGGTATTCCATCATATGAATCTACCACTGTGTGTTTATCCACTCATCTTTGAAGGACATCCTGATTGCCTCCAGTTTTTGGCACTTAGGAACAAAACTGCTGTAAACATTGGTGTGTAGGGTTTTTGAGGGCAGAAGATTTCAACTCATTTGGAAAAACACCCAGCAGTGCAATTGCTGGATCTTACGGTAAGGCTATGCTTAGCATTGTAAGAAACGGCCCAGCTGTCTTTCTTCCAAAGTGGCTGTACCATTTTGCCTTCCCACCAGCGATGAACCAGAGTTCCTGTTCTGCATCCTTGCCAGCATGTGGTGGTGGTGGTGTTTTGGATTGTAGTCCCTCCAGTAGGTATATAGTGGCTTCTTACTGTTTTATTTTGCAGTTCTCTAATGATACCATCTGTGTATCCTTTTCTGTGAGGTCTCCTTTCAGATCTTTTGCCCATTTAAAAAGTTTTTTTTTCCTTTTGTTTTAAAAGTCCTATGTATGTTTTAGATAGCACTCCTTTACCAGAGAAGTATTTTGAAAGTATTTTCTCCTAGTCTGTGACTTGTCTTCATTATCTTAACCGTGTCTCCTAAAGAGCAAAAGTTTTAAAGTTTAATCAATTCCATATCAATTTTTTTTCCTCTAATGGATTGTGCTTTTGATGTTGCGTCTTTTAAAAACTCACTGTTAGACTCACGGTCACCTACATTTTTTCCTATGTTACCTTCAGAAGTTTTACAGTTTTGAATTTTACATTTAGACCTGTGATCCATTTTGGATCACAGTTAACTTTTGTGAAAGTTGTAAGGCATAAGTTTAAGAAAAGACTGTCGTTTTTCCTTTGTATTTTCTTTGCTCCTTTTTCGAAGATCACTTGACTATATTTGTATGGGTCTGTTTCTGGGCAGTTTATCCCATTTCATTGACCTGTCTTTTCTCCTGATACTACTACACTGTTGAATACTGTAGATTTTTTGGTTCATCTCAAAATTGGTTGTCAGTTCTCTAATTTTCTAGGTCTTTCACTGAGACTGAAACTAGGTCTTTCGTATAAATTTTAGAATCAATTTGTCCACAAAATGACTTAAGTATGGTTTTTATTGGGATGGCATCGGATCTAAAGATTAAGTTGGGAAGACCTGACGTCTAACCATCTATGATCATGTAATTAGTCTCCCATTTATTTAGATCTTTAATTTTTCATCAACATTTTGTAGTTTTTTCCTCATATGGATCCTGTATATATTTTGTTAAATTTATACCTAAATATTTCTTTTTTTTTTTTTTTTTGGTGCTGATGCAAATGGTGTATTTTTAACTCCAGTTGTTCATTCCTGATATATACGAAAACAGTTAACTTTACCTTTATCTTGCAACCTTTTTATAGTTGCTTACTAGTTACAGGTGCTTTTTCTTTCTTTCTTTAGGGGCTTTCAATATACAGTATGTCAGCTGCAAATAAAGACAATTTTGTTTTCCTTAGTCTTTATACCTTTCATTTCCTTTGCTTATTGCACTGGTTAGGACTTGCAGGTACAAAGTTCAGTAAGGATGGTGAGAGGGGACTTCCTTGTCTTATTCATGATATTGGGTGGAAAGCATCTGGTTTCTTAACAATAAGCATGATGTTAGGTGTAGGTTTTTTGTAGATATTTTTCACATTATGGAAGTTCCCCTCTAATTCTGTTTCCTCAGAGGTTTTTTGTTTGAGTGTTGTGTATTTTTTTAAAATCATGAGTTGATGTTGCCTTTGTCAAATGCTTTGCATTTGTTGATATGATCATATGATTTTTCTCTAGTGTTTATAATTGATTTTTGAATACTAAATCATCCTTACATATGTGGGTTAAATGGAGCTTGGCTATGGTGTATAATTCTTTTTACATGTTATTGCATTCAGTTTGTTAATATTTTGTCAAGTATTCTTGTATCAAGGTTAATGAAACACTGGTCTATAATTTTCTTTTTTGTAATGTCTTTGACTGTGATATTCGAATTGCTTCATAGAATGAGTCAGGAATTGTTCACTTTGTTTCTACTTTCTGAAATAAATTGTAGAGAATTGGTGTTATTTTATTAAACATTTGGTAGAATTCATCAGTGAAACCATGTGGGCTTTGTGCTTTCTGCTTGGGAGGGTTATTAATCGTTAATTCAGTTTCTTTCAATAGATACAAACCTTTCCAGTTTGTTTCTTGTAAGTTTTGGTAGATTATATCTTTTAAATTCATTTAATCTAAGTTAACAAATTTGTGGAGTAGAGTTCATAATATTCCTTACTATCCTTTTAATGTCCATAGGATCAGTAGTAATGGCTCCTCTTTCATTGTGTTATTAGTGATTTGTGTCTTCTTTCTTTTTAATTGTTAGCCTGGCTAGAGATTTATCAGTTTTATTGATAAAATTACCAAACCTTGGTTTTGTGGATTTTTCTGTTTTATTGTTTTCAGTTTCAGTTTCATTTACTTCTCTAATTTTTATTTCTCTTCTTCCACTTGCCTTAGGTTTATGTGGCTCTTCTTTCCCAGCACTGTTTTTGCTGTGTTTCAGAATTTTGATAAATTGTATTTTCACTTTCTTCAGTTTGAAGTATTTAAAGATTACTCTTGAGGCTCTTAAAACCAATGTATTATTTAGAAGTGTTGTTTAATCTCCATTTTGGGGATTTTCATCTATGTGTAAATATTTGTTATCTTAATAATTTTTAGTTCAGTTCTATTTTGATCTGAGAGAATACTCAGCATGCTTTCTAGTCTTTTAAAATTTTGTGGTGTGTATTATGGCCTTTAATCTTGGTGAATTCTCCATGTGAGCTTGAGAAGGTATATTTTGCTGTTGTTAGATGAAGTAGTCTTTAGATATCAGTTAGACCAGCTGATTGATGGTGCTGTTCAGTTCAGCTGTCTTTCCTGATTTTCAGCCTGCTGAGTCTGTCACTTACTGGTAGAGCAGCCTTGAAGTCTTTCAGTGTATTAGTCTGTTCATCAGTTTCTCATTTCAGCTCTGTTAGTTTTTGACTCACATATATTGATGCTCTGTTGTTAAACAAATACATGCTAAGGGTTGTCATCTCTTCATAGAGAATTGACCCCCTTCATCATTGTGTAATGTCCTTCTTTATCCCTGGTAACTTCTCCTTGTTTTGAAGTCTGGTTTTCCTGAAATGTATGTGGTTATTCTAATGTTCTTTTAATTAATGTTATGGTATATCTTTCTTATCCTCAAATGTCCTGTATCTTTATATTTACTGTGAACTTTTCTTACAACATACAGTTGGGTCTTTTTTTTTTTTTTTCAATCCATTTGATAGTCACTGTCTTTTAATTGATGTATTTCAACCATTTACATTTAAAGCAATGTTTTTAAGTTGGATTTATATCTATCTTGTTTGTTTATTGCCTTTGTCCTTCTAAAATGTGTTTTGCCCTACACTCTATTTCTGCTTTCTCTGGTATAATTCTAGCCTAGGGTCCTAACATTTACATATGCTTTGCCAGGAGCCTTCTAAATCATTTCACTTCTTTAATTTGATTCATTTAATTCTTTTGAGCATCCACTTACTAAATTTCATGCGTCTCTCAAGTGCTGAAGATAAGATGCTTCTACCCCATACCCGTCTTTTCAAAGGCTTTCTGCCCTAGTTCTCGGGAGCCTGGATCGATCTATTGTGTCTTGTCAAAGACTTTATGGCTTTAGTATTTTCTCTGTGAGCCAGTCTCCCTCTCTACTGGATCGTTCCCATTACCATCTAATTAAGCTTTCATATGTCATCTTAAGGAAGCCATCTTGACCTTTTCCCTCACCCTTTAACTTCTACTACAGTCTGTACTCACTTTTATTACCAAGAATTATCTACTCATATTGTTATAATTTCGCAAATTTTATTTTTTTCTTAGTCTATCCCATTGTGGCTTTTGCATCTAACATCATGTGACTGCTCTTATCAAAGTCTCAGGTTCTGTGGCAACAGCAGGTCTACTCGATGTTTACCTGTACATTCTGACCTCTTAGCAGAATTCATTGTAGTTGAACCTATCTTCTGAAATGCCCTTCTCAGTCCTTGAGTTTTTCTTTTAGCCTCTTCTTGCTTTGCACTTGGATGACTTCATCCATTCCCATGACTTAATGCTTTTTCTTTTTTTTAACTCCCCCTAATGGTTATCTCTTGCCCAGCTACCTCCTCAAAGCTCCGGTCTTGATACCCACTTGGAAATCAAGTGGATTCAACTACATAAAAAAAAAAGTCCAACCCCGGGCTATTTTTTCTCTGTGTCTTCTTCATTTCAGTAAAGAATGATATTGATCTCACATCAGAAACAATGGAGTGGTCTCCCTTACCTCCCATATGCAGTCTGTTATTTGTTAGTCCAGTTGGTTGTTTTGGGATTTTTAAAAAACTTTTTTTTTTCTTTTTATAGCGGTTTTACGTTTATAGAAAAATTGACCAAAAAATACAGAACTTCTATATTAATTTCCCCTCCCTAGTTTCCTTTACTAGCCTTTTGCATTAGTTTGGTATATTTGTTGTAGTTGAACCAGTTTTGGTGCATTGAAGTCCAGAGTTTACATAAGGATTTACTCTGTGTCAGCAGTGCTGTGGATTTTGCTAAATGTGTAATTTCACCTATCCATCATTAGGGTATCTTGTCACCACCACAGTCCCTGGCACCCACTGATATTTTTACTGTCTCTCAAGGTTTGTCTTTCCCAGAAGGTCATAGAGTTGGAATCTTGTAGCATTTCCCGCTGGTTTCTTTCACTCAGCCATATGCAGTTAAGGTTCGTCCTTTTGTGGCTTGATAGCATATTTCTTTTTATTACTGTATAGATCTGCCACAGTTTGTTCTTCACCTTTTGTAGGACGTCTTGGTTGCTTTCAGTGTTGGGGACTTACGAGTAAGAAAAGCTCCTATAAACATTTGTGTGCAGGTGTTCTGAGGACACATTTGCAACACACTTGGAAAAATACCTAGTAGCGCAACTGCTGGATCTTAAACGTAAGCCTCTGTTGAGGTTTGTAAGAAACCTCCACACTATCCCAGAGTAGCTGTACCGTTCTGCATTCCTACCAGCACTAAGGAGCATTCCTGTTGTCTTACGTCTTTGTCAAGTAGAAAATAAAATACAGCCCAAAAGCAGAGCCAAAAAATAGTATCCAGTTTTTCACAGAGAAATTATGAGACAGAGTTTACATATAAATATCTCCACTTCTAGTGGAGTTTTCATGTCACAACAGTTGACTATATTTCCCAAGAATGTAAGAGGTGTTAAATCCTTTAGGATAAACTCTTCTTCATTATAGGTATTCTGACTTATTTCGTAGTGTGGTGGTATCTCATTTTTTAATTTGCAGTCCCCTAATGGCATGATATTGAGCATCTTTTCACATGCTTATTTTCCATCTCTATATCCTCTTTGGTATTTAGATAAGGCCAGTGTTTTTAGATTGATCTGTTTTTTCCCAATGTAGATGTTTATTTCTTCTAGCACCAGCTTTTGAGAAGACTGTCCTTTCACCTTTGAATCACTTTGGTTCCTTTTTCAAAGATCAGATTTCCCTCCTAAATCTGTCTCAAGTCTGTCCAGCTTCTCACTATTTCCATCTACCAACCTCTACTCCAGGCTGTCCCTTGCCTGGACTCTTGAAGTAGCCCTCTCTGGTCACCTTGACTTCTGTGTTCTTTATAGAATAGGATTTATTACATCCATCCGTATCTGTTTGCTGTTGAAGACTCAGTTGCTTTTCTTCATTAAAACTATAAAGTCCAAATTCTTTTATCATGGCCTGTGATCTTGCCTCCAGCTTCACCCTAATTCCTGCTCTCTAGTCAACCTTGGGTTTATTTCATGAAGTCTCTAAATTGCTTATCCTCTCCTTTAGGGGATTCCCGGTGACTGGAACGTCGCTTCCTCTGATTGTAGGTCTCAGCTTCCGTGTTTCCATTTCAGAGATGCTGTCTCTAGTCACTAGATCTAAACATCCCATTCTGCTTCTTAACCTTCATTCTTTGATATCAATTCCTTCCTAGTATTTTTCTCAATTTAAAATATATAGTTTGTTTATATATTGCCTGGCTTCCAGAGGTCATGTCTGTTATTCATACTGTTTCTTAGCACTTGGCAGAGTAGCTATCACACAATAGGCACTGAACAGATACTTCAGTGAGGAAGACGTAGGCAACTTTTCAGATGTCCACATCTAGTGAGGGAGATCCACACAGAAATAGGTGAATCGCAGGGCCATTTCAGTGCTGTTGGACAATGTTACAGTTCCGGAAAATAAGCAATAGAAGACTTAAAAAAAATCTTTGGGATTCTCGGAGAAGGCAGTGGCACCCAACTCCAGTACTGTTGCCTGGAAAATCCCATGGACGGAGGAGCCTGGTAGGCCGCAGTCCATGGGGTCGCTAAGAGTTGGACACGACTGAGCGACTTCACTTTCACTTTTCACTTTCATGCATTGGAGAGGGAAATGGCAACCCACTCCAGTGTTCTTGCCTGGAGAATCCCAGGGACGGGGGAGCCTGGTGGGCTGCCGTCTATGGGGTCGCACAGAGTCGGACATGACTGAAGCGACTTAGCAGTGTGAACTAGTGATTACAGTAATCAATTTCTGAAGTCTTACTGCCCAGGCTTATTTATGAATCCTTATTGCCTTGGCCATAAGTGAGTTAAATATTTGATAATGCAGGGTCAACATAACTTTCATCCTAGCAGTACGATCCCAGAAATCATCCATTGGTACTGACAGTATGGGTGCTTTAGGGACGATCTCAAGCCCACCGAGAGATTGTCCAGCCTACTGACTGAACATGGCCTGTAGGG
This sequence comes from Bos indicus x Bos taurus, assembly GCF_003369695.1. NCBI lineage: Eukaryota > Metazoa > Chordata > Mammalia > Artiodactyla > Bovidae > Bos > Bos indicus x Bos taurus. The sequence goes on along the minus strand of NC_040087.1, from coordinate 14,567,795 downwards.
TGCGTGTTGGTTTTGAGTGCTCAGTGCAGCCATTCACCTGGGCAAGTTTAACCTCCGTGTGCCTCAGTTTCCTCATCTGTGAAGGAGCTAATAAACGCTGCACGGGGTTGTGATGAGGGTTGAATAGACTAATACGTAAAGCATTTTTTCATGTGCCAGATAAAGAAAAAGTGCTTATTCTGTCATTAACATTTTATGATGTTGGAGTACCCTGAGTAATATGCAGCTTTCTCAACAGACACTTCCGTTCACACTTTTTCTTTAGACTGTATTCTGATGCCAAACATAAATCTTAACCTTCTCAGCACCCATCCTTTCTCCTCCATCTATGCTCTGCATCCAGTCACCTCTGCTTTCTCAGATGTCTTATGACTTAAAATTCCCTCTCATATTTCTTCCTTTCAAACAAATCTTTCTTGTATGCATGCATACAAACACATTCAAGTCTCCAATGAAAAAAATAAGTAACTGCAGGAGCTGCCCCACCTCTTCCTCTGTGTATGCAAACTTACTGTCTCTAACATTCTCTCTATTTCTTTCAGTGCCACTCATTTCTCTATTCCAAGCTTGTTTCTACCTCTGAACTTCACTGAAATGATACCACTGAGGTGATCAGTGACCTTATCACTGAATCAACAGGACCTTTTCATCCCTTGCCACGTGTGCTCTCAGCACTCAGCACAGTTGACCCTCTTCTAACACTTGGATTCTGAGAGTCTTCAGTCTGAATTCCTCCTACCTTTCTGGCTGGTTCTGAGTCTGATTTGCAAACCCATTCTTTCCCAGGCTTTATTTTATATATTGAGAGTTTCTGAGGCTGGATCCTTGGTCATTTAATTACCTTTATACTGATGATTCAAGTTCAGTAGTAATACTGGTCCAGCTTTAGAGACAGAATGACCTACTTGGCATCTCTTTCCCTTTCTTTGTGCCCCAAGGGCACTTCAAACACACTTTGTGAATTTTTGATCTGTCTGCCCTCAAATGTGATCTTAGCATTCCTCCTTTTAGTGACTAGCACCCCCGTGCATCCACTTACGCATGCCGGAAACCTAGATGACGTTCTGTGTGTGTGTATTCCTCACACCTCCTTTACCCCATCTGTCATCCTCTCTTGTTGACTTTTGTGTCTGAAATCTCAGCAACCTATTTCTCTGTTATCATTGTCCTCAGTCTGTTACTTCCTAGCTTGCACTATAACAGTTCTAACTGGTCTCCTTGTATACAGCCTTGTGCTAATCGAATTCACTTTCCACAGTGCAGCCAAAATGATGTTTCTCAAGATACAAGTTTTATTGATTTTATATCTGTAATTAAAATAATCAGCTTTCTATTTTTAGTTTGAATCCTTGGGTAGGTTAGAGACAAAATCCTTCTTATAATTTGTGAAACCCCAACAGACCAAGTTCCTGTTTACCTCTCCACTCATGCTTGGCCACTTTTTATTTATTCATTGTTTTTATACTCTGCCTCTCCCTCATCTTTTTTTTGCCTTTACTCCGTGGTCATTACCTTGCTTCAGGAATACCTCTGATGTTCTTGACCAGGTTAGATCACCATCCTCTTTGCTCTCATAATGCCATGTTCATATCGTATCAGTGGTCACAGTCTTACATTTCTGTGTTCCACCTCTCCCTCCAGCTAAAAACCCCTAAGAGACCAAGGATTATGTTTGGTTTTGCTTACCATTTGTGGGTACTTAGCCCAGTAACTGGCTTACACCCTTTGGTTCATCAGATCTTGGGATGCTATCTTTCTTTCACTAAGGAATAAAAAGTTTAAAAAAGGAAGGAAAATAATGAAAGATAAGCTCACAATAATGTTATTGAAAGAATTTTCTATAAAATTAGCTTGAACTATTACATTTTCTCCCAGCCCCCTGCCTTTCTTAGATAATAAAAGAATGTTATTTAAGGAAAATATTCTAGTTTATTTCTAGATTCTTGATACTATACGAAAATAATTGGCACTTAATCATAGTTCCATTCTTCAGGGCTTCCGAAACAGAGAGATTAGATTTGTTTCTAACTTTGGAAATAAAATATTCAAGCTGGGTTTGATTTGTCTTTTAAGTGCAGGTTTCCTGAATTCCCAAATGATGCTGCCTTGTGGTCATCTCTGGGAAGGGGTATTAGTCATAATTTGAGTTCAAGAGCAAGAATTACTTTTTAACTGTAGGGTGATGTGAAATGAGTCTTTGCCTAGGTCTTCATTTCATTAATTTACCCTTTCTTCTTCTCTCATACTTTGGTTTCTTATAGGAAGGTACCAACTGTCAGCATTTCTATCTCTGTTCCTTAGTTCATGAGGTTCTCTGCACCGTTCTATTAGGGGGTCCAAGAGGGTCGTTCTATTAGGGGGTCCAAGAGGATAATTTCTATAACAGACTTAATTTTTGTCAACTCAATTTGTGCTTTGTATTAGAGAAATTTATAATGGAAAAAATTCAGTTTGTCATTTAACATTGTATTAATTCTCAAAGGAGTTTAAATTTAAAAATCTATCCAAAAAAACTTTTTGTAATTTTGGGGGCCTTGTTTTGCTTGATGCTGAATAATCAGCACTCCTGGTAGCCTGGCATTTGGTAGTTGGAATAAACTAATCACTTCAGGCTTTTGCAATCACTTGAAATACTCATTAACTGTGAGTCATTGTTTTGAAATAATGTACATTATATTCCTTTTGTTTTTCTTTCTTGAATTGCCTAACGGTGTTAAGAACAGCTTTGTGTCGTGAGCTTAGCATACATTTTTATTTTCTGAAAATTGAGTGGTGCCAAAGTACGTTGCAGGACAACAATTTATTCCTTTAACATCAGGTTGGTAGTAAGATGTTCTTTTGTAGAGCAAAAAGTCAGCAAAGTACAGAACTTTTTTTTTTTTTCTTACTGAAGTACTTACAAGAAAGTGTATATGTCTGAAATAATAGGGAACTAATTACCTCTCAGCTTCCCTGGTGGCTCAGATGGTAAAGAATCTGCCTACAATGCTGGAGACCTGGGTTCAATTCCTAGGTCAGGAAGATCCCCTGGAGAAGGGAATGGCTACCCCCTCCAGTATTCTTGCCTGGAGAATTCCATGGACAGAGGAGCCTGAAGGGCTACAGTCCATGAGGTCACAGAGTCTGACGTGACTGAACGACTAACACCAACACTGGCATCTTAAAAATTTATAAACACATTTCTTTGCTAAGAATGGAAGTGCATTTCTTTATTTTCAAAATTGTTTACAGTAGTTCTTTGAAAGCATAGAATAATCTTCATATTTAAGAGTTAAAATCAGTTATTGCTGCGGCTGCTGCTGCTAAGTCTCTTCAGTCGTGTCCGACTCTGTGCGACCCCATAGACGGCAGCCGACCAGGTTCCCCTGTCCCTGGGATTCTCCAGGCAAGGACACTGGAGTGGGTTGCCATTTTCTTTTCCAGTGCGTGAAAGTGAAAAAAAGTGAAGTCGCTCAGTCGTGTCCGACTCTTATCGACCCCATGGACTGAGGCCTACCATGCTCCTCCATTCATGGGATTTTCCAGGCAAGAGTACTGGAGTGGGGTGCCATTGCCTTCTCCGAAAATCAGTTACTACTATCATATTAATTAAAATATATCTGTATAAAGTAGCTTATTAAATGGTTTCTAAAATTTCTAGTTTTAATAATAAGGACCTAGTCATTTTTTCATGAGTAAATTAAAATATTTTAAGTATTACTGTTTCTAAGTTGGGACATTCTACTTTTCTAAATATAAAGCCTTTTATTAATGGAAAATGAGACTTAATAATGCACTCTCGTATTTTCAACATTGTCTTTTAAAAAGTCATTAAAAACAATCCTGTGACGGCTATCAGGGTTTTAAAAATGAGCAGCTTTGTTCCAACTTTGTGCATGAACCAGAGCTTTGATATTTTAGTTGCACAGTTCAGAGCATTAAAGACAAAAACAAACCAATAATCATCTCCTAGCAGTCGTCTTTGTTCTCTGAACTGTTTGTGTTGGTGGTGGATGTAGGACTATTTGAAGACACATTTTGTGTATCTTTTCTAATTAAGTACTCTAAATTCTGAAACCTTTGTTTAAATATATTTATCTCCCTATCATAGAGTTTCTAATAGGCCTGTATCAGTATTCTCATATTTAGATGATATTTCTCAATCTACTAAATAAGTCGGGATACTATACTTATCCTAAAGGATTTAACACCTCTTACATTCTTGGGAAATATAATGAATTGTTGTGACATGAAAACTCCACTAGGAATGGAGATATTTATATGTAAATTCTGTTTCATAATTTCTCAGTGAAAAATTGGATACTATTTTTTGGCTATACTTTCGGCCTATATTTTCTATCTGGGTTTGGCTTCTAAGATAGGAAAAGGGGGATGAAATTTGTCATATAAATTAGAGTTTTATTCTTCACCTCTATAAATCAAAAGTTCTTTTTAAGCTCTTTTCTTTCAGCCTTAATTTAAGTACATATTTTCAATGTGCAGATATGAGAGATTTTTAAGATCGCTCTGAACGTTTCAGTACAAATCACAAAATGGTGAGGATGTTTCAGAACATCTGTCTATTACATGCTTCATAATTTTTTAAAAATCTTGGTTACTTTGACAGCAATATGAATCAGATTCGATGGTCATTATTTCGACACATACAAAATGGCTGTCAGAGATGGTTCACAGAGATAGATCGATTGAATTGACAGTAATTCCTAAATCATGATACTAGGATTTTAATATCATCCAGCAGTTATGCAGAGGTTTTGGTGACACTTGGCTGGTTCCTAGGAGTCTGACCTTGTACCTGATGGAATGGATTTTAATTTCCATCATTTTAAGAAATTGATTAGAAACCTGATGTTCTTCTGGAAGGTTTTGAAAGTGGTTAAACATTATGGTTCCAAGCTTTTAAGTGAGAGGTTTTAAAAAATTATCTCTCTCAACATTTTTAGTACCAATCACACAATGATAGAGCTGTTTTGAGACATCCATCTTTAAAATTCCCATAGAAGTTATTCCTGGAAAGCAGTCATTCTCTCATGAACTGTTGAAACGTTTTCACATCAAAGGTACAGGTTCAGTGTGTTTGTACTGAAGATTTCTGCTTGGTGGCTTATTAATCTCTTGTCATCACAGGAAAGCTCAGCAATTGTGAATGTTTTTCTTTTCATAAAAGAAAAATCCATAGCCCATCTTTTAAGTTAAACAGTTCTTCTAAGTTCTTCACAATAGATAGCTAGCAAGCCAAATAGAGGAAAAAGGAATTTTTTTTTTCTGTTCTCTGTCTCATTGAAAATACCCTTATGATTCTTCTGGGCTTCACTGGTGGCTCAGTGGTAAAGAATCTGCCTGCCAATGCAGGAGATGTGGGTTTGGTCCTTGGGTTGGGAAGAAACCCCTCAAGTAGGAAACGGCAACCCACTCCAGTATTTTTTGTCTGGGAAATCCCATGGACAGAGGAGCCTGGCGGGCTACAGTCCATGGGCTTGCAAAGGAGTCAGACACGACTTAGTGACTAAACAACAACAACAAATGATCTTTCTACTTTAAATGAATTTTTTTTTAAATGGAATTAACGACGTTGATATCCTGGAGCATTTAGTGCAAACTTATAATTTCAACTTCTTTGCTGCAATAACTTGCCTGTGACTGGATGACTCATTGATTTTCACATGAGTTGATGTCTCTGATTTATCTGCAAATCCCTTTTCTAGCTAAAGCAGCTGCTCCGTCGGAAGTTGCAATTATAAAAGAAGAAATTTGCGGTTGAGATTACATCTTCGCCAGTAAAATTTTTCTTTAATTCATCATATACACAAACACAGTGTTTTATTTTGGAAACAGAATCTAGCAAACACCACAGGCTGAGCCATGTAAGAAATGTGTCTTCTTTTTATCTTCTGTCCGACCTTTTTGGACTACATCGTTTGCACCAGTGCTTCTTCCTTCAGACATTAGGCAATCTTTCTTATAACCCTTCTGACAATATTTATTGATTGAGGATTGCATTTTAATTTGTCACTAGACTTTTATTTTTAAAATTCAGTCAGTTTTGCCATAGAGCAAAGTATTTTCCTAATGTAACATAACTATTTGTTAGGGATATTTAGTGAGTGTTGTAAAATGTTGAGCCAACTGGATTGAGTATTGCATGGCTTTGAACATATCTTGAAAAAATACAGGTATTTGTCTTGGTTCTGGATTTTTAAAATTTTAGATGTCTTATGAACAGTGATGGCTTCATATTCTCATTAATTATCTAAGCACAATATATATTTAGGACTGATTATTTGGTAAGGGACATAAATCTATTTCAAATGAATAGTTTTTTGGGGTTCTTTTTTTGCAGATCTGATTAGCATGATGCATTTGTCAACTGTTGTGGTTAATATGATGTTTGTGCTTAGTTATTCAGCTCTGCCATTTTCCTTTTATTTACCTGTTTGTGCTTCACAGGTGGTGCAGGTGGTAAAGAATACACCTGCCAGTGCCAGAGATGTAAGAGATGTGGGGTTCAGTTCCTGGGTTGGGAAGATGCCCTGGAGGAGGGCACAGCCCCGCTCTAGTATTCTTGCCTGGAGAATCCCATGGACCGAGGAGCCGGGCGGGCTACAGTCCACTGGGTCACAAAGAGCTGGACACGACTGAAGTGACTTAGCATGCACGCACATGTTATTTGTTATCATCCTAGTCCTATATTCCTTTGCAGGAATATTTTAAAGCCATTTCTTAATTTGGTGTGGATTACTTACTTAATATAACTCACTTAATCAAATGCCCATAAACTGCAGTAAAATTTAAAACATTGAAAGTGATCAAGTAAAAGTGCTACTGAAAATTCCGATACCTTTGTGGAACTATTAATACAACTGAGGAAACCTTAACGGGAACACAACTTGAACACTAGTTGATGAGACCATCTAACCAAAGGATAGACTGGGGTCACCAGTGTCAATCTATATGTGAAATATCAGCACAGCTCAATGTCTGACTTCTAAAATGAAAAACTTTTTTCTTCCTGCACCAAGTAGATCATCTTTTATACTCTCTTCTGGACTTTACTGGTTTAAAGTATGGTTTTAAAAATTGGGATTTTCTCTCTCATAGTCCTTTAAAACTCAGATAGTTTGCATGTCCATTAAAATAAATTTTGGCCTTATTTGACAGTCCATGATTATTCCCATCACCTTAGCTTTTCATTTCCAAGGTGATTGAAATCTTTCTAATTAGACCATTGTACAGTCTTAGATAAATATTAAAGCAAAGTTTGATGAAAGTAATAATACTATGTCCATGATATGTTGATAGTTAGACATTATAATTAGGACTGTCCGTGAATTAAATAAGCAATCTGTTTTTAACTTTGTCCTTGGGACGGGATGAGAAAATTTGTTTAGAAATACTCTCTGTGAGTTAACATATAATTTGTTTACCTCCACTTTGAAGGAGGATATTTGTTTTCTTTTGGGTTGCTGAGTTGTGTCCGACTCTTTGTGACCCCATGAACCTATGAACAGACGCCCACCAGACTCATCTGTCCATGGGATTTCCCAGGCAGGAGTACTGGAGTGGGTTGCCGTTTTGTCTTCCAGGAGATCTTCCCTACCCAGGGATCAAACCCTTGTCTCCTGCATTGCCGGCAGATTCTTTACCACTGAACTACCTGGGAATCCCTTTCTTTGGGATATTTAACTTCATTTTTTGTCAAAATTATTTTTGAAGGTGCTAACATATTCTTGAGATTGATTTAACTGGTAGACTTTTAAAGAAAACAACAGCATTAGGATGGAGAATATGCTGAGGTTCTGATAGAGCCTGCACATTTAAGATTTTAATGTTCTGCACATTTTCAGTGTGAAATTCAGTGCTTGTTTTCTGTTAGTGTCTTAGAAATTATAAGGGATAATCAAGTCTTCTGAAAAATTTTCTAATTTATGCTCACTGTTCATTTTCTCCAATCTTTACTTGACATTTTAGTGAGTAGGGAATAATTTTTTTTTCTGTAATGATGCAACCATTGCTCTTGATATTTTTTTTTTAATGTAATGCCTGTGGATCAGTACACACTGTTTAAGGGGCCATGGCATAGGATGAATTAAGTTTTGAAAATTTGCTTCCATTTCAGTTGTTGCCTCTAAAGACTAAAAGCTGTGTGTTTTGCATACGGTCTGGATCTACTTATATTAATACACATGTATGTGTGTAAGCATATAGACACATGCGCACACATGTATATTTGTGTGTATAAACAGTTCATTTATCCCTGACCAGAAGGAAGCATAGTAGTCAGACAGTGTAATTCTGGGTTGAGTTTTTAGATTGTTGGAGCCCAAAGAGCCTCTACTATACTTTTGACTAGCAACAAATGAGCATACTCATTCCCCTTGCACAGATAACTCTTGTTTTAATTTTTTTGTTAATTTTCTAATTTGATATGTTTTAATGTGAACTTTGGCTAATGAAGATAAACATGTTAGAAGTACACTTACATCTCTTTTTTTCATTTATCTTCTTTTTTCCCCCTTTTAGTTCTGGTAATTAATTCAGTGAGCAATTGCATATTCTTACTTGATTTATTGTTATTTAATAGATCATAACCTTCTTAGCTTTTATAACTTCTCAGAGAAAGGAGTTCCAGACTTTTTAGCCTTTAAGATGTATTTGATACTTCCCTACTCGTGACCAACCCCCTTTGAAATTGTAGTATTTCATCACATATTACATACCTTACATAATTACTACACATTATATAAAATTGACTATCTTAACCATTTTTAAGTATTCAATTGAGTAGCACTGAGTACACTTATATTGAGAATCACTGTCATCCTGCCCTCTTGGTCATTTTGATTGCTCTGCTAGCATAGTAATGTTGGCTTAAAAATCTCACTGGTGTTGCCTGTAGCACTCTTATTGTTAGTGAACCATCCTTTTGGTTACTGTTTTTATCAAAATGTTGTGGAGATTTGTTGACTTTTCTGGGTGTGGAAGCACACTGTCTAGGTACAGAAGCTGAGATTTCTAGTTTATATTGAGTCTTGGTTACTACTAGTAATTTAGAGTCCATCATTCAATGAATATGGCTGATTAACATGAATTTCAATTTTCCCTAAACTTACTCTGTTCTGGTTAGACTGATGCTCAATCTGCCAGTTTCTGCTTATCACATGGAATCTCCTGAGATAATTCTATAGTTTGTTCTTTTCAGTTAGACACTTTGGGCTGTGTGTCTCTCTTTCTCTGTGCTTTAGCAAAAGGTACAGGAAATACAAAGGCTCAGATGGGGAAGGAACTTGATGTTCTCAGCAGACAGAAGGGCAGCTTGGTGGCTGGGTGTGAGGAGCCCAAGGACATTGGTGTGAGATGCAGGGGCCAGATACTGTGGGCCCTATAGGAGTTAGGTTCCTGTTGCACTGTGAGTAGAATTCTGCTGAAGGAGTCTAAGTGAAGCTGGAGTGGAGTGAGCAGCATAGTCTGTGTGTGTTTTATAAAAGATCATACTGGCTACTGGGTGGGAAAAAATGGATTCTAGAAGAAGAGTAGAAGCAGGGAGATTGTGTTGGGATGTGGGATGTATAGTCCAGGTGGCAGTCTTATCCTGATATACTTCCCTTTTTCAATCTCTCTCTCTTTAAAACTAAGTCCACAATGTGACCATCTGCAGCACATGTGAAGATAACTTGCCAGGTTTAGTCCATGGAAAAGTGAGGCTTATCAGGATGTGTTATAAACATCAGAGCAATGGGTTGATCAGTATCATACTTTAATCAAGCTAACTAACCCTGGGCTAAATATGGTTTGCCTGTGAATCTCAGAAGTTCGCTATCAGCGATCTTTGAATATCCCAGTGAGGTTAAATGAACTTTAATTATGTAGGAGTTAGTGAATTCAGAAAGATAATTCTGGTGCCTATTTTATACGTGAAGAACAGGACGTAGGACTTATAGTCATTAGTAATACTAAAATCAAAACATTTGTCACTTTCTCCTAACTGCAAGCAATGTTTTGTCAACATCATGCTTTTAGTTTAATTCCTTCCAAATCCATTATAACTTCAGAGTATGGATGAAATTTAAGTTTTATGCACATTTTGGGCATTTATTATTTTGATGTCTCAGATAAAAGGTCATGAAATTCCTCTGTGTATTTGCTTCTAATTCCATAAGACTGGGAAAAGGCCCCTCTTATGTGCTTTTATCGGAGAAGGCAATGGCACCCCACTCCAGTACTCTGGCCTGGAAAATCCCATGGATGGAGGAGCCTGGTAGGCTGCAGTCCATGGGGTCGCTAGGAGTTGGACACGACTGAGCGACTTCACTTTCACTTTTCACTTTCACTTTTCACTTTCATGCATTGAAGAAGGAAATGGCAACCCACTCCAGTATTCTTGTCTGGAGAATCCCAGGGACGGGGGAGCCTGGTGGTCTGCCGTCTCTGGGGTCGCACAGAGTTGGACATGACTGAAGCGACTTAGCAGCAGCAGCAGCAGCAGCAGCATACCTTCCCCTATGTTAAGCATTTATTCTACTCAATTATAAGGCTCTTTGAAAACAAAGGTCAAGACTGGGGAGAATGAAGACAAATGGGAGAATTGGAGAAAGAAACTTGAAGGAACTTGAGGCAAGTGTGAAATTTCTGTGAAGTCTTGTGAATATTCAATTGCACTCCATACTACAGCTTTGTTATATGAAACCGTATTTCATATTAGCAAACACTGAGGGAGATTGACATGACAAGAAGCTATGTGTTGTTTACACTGTGGCTTTATCTGTTTTCAGCATACTGTTGTCTCTAGTGTGAGCAATTAAGTTCTATAGTATTGTGTGAGCTTTTAAGTTTCTTATGTTGGCTTTAGGGGGTTAACATCAATTGCTGTTGTTTAGTCGCTCTGTCGTGTCCAACCCTGTGCGACTCCATGGACTGTAGCCCCATAGGCTCCTCTGTCCATGGGATTCTTCAGGCAAGAATACTGGAGTGGGTTGCCATTTCCTCCTCCAGGGGATCTTCCCAACCCAGGCATCGAACCTGTGTCTCCTGTGTTGGCAGGCAGATTATTTACCAGTGAGCCACCAGGGAAGCCCAATAACATCAATACACACCTGATTAGACCTTGTAGGCTTTAAAAACTAATATATTTTTACTTTTTTTTGAAGTATAGTTGTGTAATATTATATAAGCTTCAGGTGTACAATATAGTGATTCACATTTTTTAAGCTTATGTTCCATTTATAGTTGCTGTAAAATATTGAGTATATTCCCCGTGTTGTACAATATATCCTGGTAGTTTATTTTATACATAGTAGTTTGTGCCTCTTAATCCCCTGTCCCTATGTGAGATATTTACTTCGTAAAATTTTGAAAGGACTTCAGATGCTTAGTTCTTCAGTACAATGTTCCTCTGATTCCTTGCCTTTTTGGACTTATCTAAACTTGGTCTTCCAATTCTTTTGAATCTTTCTTATTTTGACACTGCACTTCTCTGGTTTACTCCTTACTTTTAAAATCTCATTTCTTGGCTATTTACCTCCCCTCCCATAAGCTAGGTAGAGATATATAAAAGCTTTGTCCTTAGTTCTGTTCCTTTCTGTCAACTTACTCCTGGAACATCTGTGACAGTTCTTAAACTCTAAATACTGCAGATGACTCCAAATCCTTGTCTTTAACCTTGATCTCTTTCCCATTGCCCTGTCCTGTGTTGCTGACCAATTGCCTTGTATCCTGTATGTGTTCCTTCTCCTGAGCTTGGAGCTTCTATTAACCATCACCCTGGAGTTCCCATCAGCTAGACTCCAAAGCTTAGTCACCTTGACTCCACTTTTTCCTGCCTCCCTTGAGCTTGCTCCTGAATCCCCAGTGCCTGGTTCATAATGGACACTCTGTGTTATCTGGTTTTGGAATTTCTTATTCTGTAACATCATGCTTTTTGTTCTTTTTTTTGCCCACTGCTATTATCACCCCCGTACTCTTGGCTGTTATCAACTTTTTTGGACTATGTGGGAGGTGCCTTACTGACTACCCAGCCTCCAAGCCTCCCCACCTCCTTCCCAGTTATAGGATTAATCTCACTGAAACACCCCCTCCCAATACCCAGTTCAGACATCTTTAGTGGCTTCCTCTTGTTTTCTTCTAGCTGACTACTCACTCATACTTTTAAAATATCACCTTGACATAACCCCTTGCTCATTCATTGTTGTTCAATCACTAAGTCGTGTCCGACTCTCTGCGACCGCATGGACTGCAGCACTGCAGGCTTCCCTGTCCTTCACTGTCTCCCGGAGTTTGGTCAACTTCATGTCCATTGAGTCAGTGATGATATCCAACCATTTCATCCTCTGTCGCTCCTTTCTTCTCTTGCCTTCAACAGCATCAGGGTCTTTTCCAGTGAGTCAGTTCTTTGCATCAGGTGGCCAAAGTATGAGAGCTTCAGCATCAGTCTTTCCATTGACTATTCAGGGTTGATTTCCTTTCGGATTGACTGGTTTGATCTTGCTGTCCAAGAGACTCTCAAGAGCCTTCTCCAGCACCACAATCAAAAAGCATCAACGCATATGCTTATTCATATGCATCCTTTTTACCAAGAATTCCCATTCTACTCTTCCCCTGAGGCTTATGTGTCCTGGGACCATATTTTGAGTTCTACCCATTTGGATGTGATCTTTTGGAAGCTCAACCCATATATGTGTGTCTTGAACTTTTAAAAAAATTATCACTCACCCACAACCTGTCTTAATTATTATTTTTTTGAGTCATCATGGGCAGAGTGGTTAAAAGAATGGACTCGAGCTGCATTGCCTGCATTCTCAGCCCAGTTCCACCTCTTACTAGTTCTACACCTTGAGCTGATTACCTAACACTCTGAGCTTCATTTTTCTCATCTGTAAATTGGGAGCAGTCATAGTACCTGGCTCACAGGGCTGATGTGATTAATAAGCAACTTAATACATGTTTAAAACACGGCCTAGTACCATATAGATATTTTCTATTATTACGTGTTTCCAAAAGAGTTTTCCTATTCCATCAGCTCCCTAAGGGTCGAGGATGTCTTATTCTTATTTGGAATGCCCCATGGAAACTATTAAGGTACCTTATACTTAGTAGGCATTCAGTAAATTACTTATGGAATTAAATTTAAATTTATTGAAAGATCTAGTTGTCCAATAACAGCTACTTTTTTTTTTTTTTTGAAACAAGGTTCTTTAAACTTGTGCCAGGGGAGTTTCAACAGTCATAGTGTGAGGTCACAGAGTTTTTCTGGGATGGTTTAGCACCAAAGTATATGGTTTCCTTGTTTAATTACATGGTTTGGAAAGTAAACCAACTATGTACTTTAAAAAAAAATAGATTTTAAACAAAATCATACAAAGATGATGAACTAGTGAACCACTGAACACTAAAACTCTTAAGACATAAACTTTGGTGTTTTAAAGAGTAGCAACAGCAACTAAGAATCATTTTAGACAACAATTAGCATGCAACAGAGACAACCTTCTAAGTGAAAACACCCCAGAGTAGAGCTTGGTTGGTTACATATAATTTTAGACTCCATCCTGGCATTTTTTATGTATGCATTTGGCTTTTCCAACATATATTCAACAGTGTTTTTGAGTACTGAACTGAATAAGAGATGGCCAGGGCTAATATTTGCTGTTGGTCTTATATGTTGATTGTAAATTGGGGTGATGATGTTTCAGGCTTAAATATGTGAAGGTGTATCATGTAGTAGTTTTATTTATGTGGTTTTAAAGAAATAGTAAACATCATCATTTGAGACTTTTAACAGGAACTTAAGAAGCTCTAAGACTAGACTGCAGGTAAAACACAGAGTAATGTTTGGTCTGATGGGAAAAAGGGAAAAAAATCCATTAAGTGTGGGCTTAATTCTTTCTGGCTCCAGGATAAGAAAAATGGAATTTTCATCAGTAAATGGAAACATGTCTAAATACCCCCAAGAAAGTAAAATTATTTGCCTCAGATTAAAATATTTCATTCCATTTGGTGATAAAGTAGCTTTTTTTTCTGTGATTTAATAAGGGTCTTGAAGCAACAGCGAAAGAACTAGTTGAAGTGCCATGTAACCCTGGATCTCAAATTCACATAAACTAATCATCATTTTATAGTCAAACCTAGGTATATTATCTTGCATATTTGACAGAGTAAAAGAGTAAATTTCCATCTTTTTATGTTAATATGCTCCTAAGATGGATTCAGTTAATGTCTCCTAATTTTGTCATGAATTTATTTGAAATAATTTTTAATGTTTAAGTGTTCTAAGTATTTCTAGTCCAAATAAAAACATAAATATACTCAAGAATCTGTAAAACTAGGTTTTGTAATGGATCAGTATTTAAGTAAAAGGAGGAAAGGTATCGGGTAATTGTAATGAAACATTCATCAGCTGTAGAATGCCTTATTCATCCACTAGCCAAGTCTTAGCCTGTGTTTCTGTTTCATTTGTCTTTATACCTTTGTGTTGAAACCCTGAGGGTTCATGCTGTAAAGTCTCTCTCTCTCTGCTTTAGAGTTGAAAATACTGATTTTTATATTCTAGATTATACCTTCTCCTCCCCCACCAAAAAAAACTGATGAAAATTCTTGGAAAAGTATTAGCTCATTTACAAACTTAGTAGCAATGGCAGTTTGAAAATTCAAAGGTATTTATGTTGGCATCCTGGAGTTTGGTGGGAATCATTTATTTTCCTTTCTCTTCTGCCATGTTAACTTTAGTCTAGATTTATATATTCCTAAATAGAGCCCCGGCAGGTTTCTAGGATCTTTCATCATGTACCACATCGCCTGGCTGCCCTCTATTTTCCCCGTGTACTTCAGGGTATTTGTGTGGGTACATTAGAAGCTGTCTGAAGGAACTAGAAAGTAAAATTGCTGAAAAAGCAACCTTCATATTAGTAATTATATGATAACTTAAAAATGATTAATTGTAGATATGTCTGTGTTGTGTGCATTTTCCCCATATTTTTATATTCAAATTTCATTATGTTCAGTATGTACATATTAGTGTATCTCTAATGACTGATGACTGTACTTTGGCTCGAGTGAGGCTTATATCTCTAAGCCTACACTTAGTTGACTTTTTTCAGGAGCCTGGGGCTATAGGAATACAAGGGAAGTTTGTTGTGGTCCTTATTTTAAATAGCTTGCAGTTTTGTTGTGATAAGTATGTATGTTTGTAAAATAACTATAAAAATAGTACATCATTAAGGATTAGTTCATAAGATATTTCTTACGTATGAAGGCGGAGCTTCCCTGGTGGCTCAGTGGTAAAGAACTTACCTACCAATGCAGGAGATGCAGGTTTAATCCCTGAGTCGGGAAGATCCCCTGTAGGATAAGATGGCAACCCACTCTAGTATTCTTGCCTGGAAAATCCCATGGACAGAGAAGCCTGGTGGGCTACAGTCCATGGAGTCGCAAAGAGTCAGACATGACTTAGTGACTAAACAACCACATATATGAAGGGAGAGCTCAGAGCTGCAGATGTGGAGTTACTGAAATAGTAAGGACTCTGGATTTGAATCCTGGTTCCTCCACTTACTTCACTAGCAATGTGGCCTTGGTCAGGTAATGCAACTTCTGCCTCAGTTTCCTCATCTGTCAAATGGGGATAATAATATAGCTTACCTACTGGGATTGTTGACTTAAGGGCTTTCTAAACAGGAATTTCTTGAGAAAATTCAGCAGTAATGACCTCAGTCATCTATTTATGTATTGATTTGTCTCCTATGCATCTGAAATGGCACTAGTTTTGAACCACTGTTGGGAGATTTGAGAAAACAGATAATTTTCTGTGTACAGTACTTCCAGTAAGGAACCCTGGTTGAGGATTAAATGAGCAATCAATTATATGGAACAGGGCTTGAAAGTGTTAATTATCATTGTTGTTAGACTCTGAAGAGAAAAAGAGAGGATTTAATTAGAGGTAAAGGGTTTTTTAGGCTGAGAGAAGTTAAAGGTTATCTGAAAGTGTTTTCCATCTCAAATAAGTATCCAATTACTTGTGTCTTTGGAACCAAGATGGGACTTGGAAAAATCAGCAACTTAGTTATCAGTCAGAAAAGCATGGAGCCTTTGAAAGGAGGATTGTGTATTTAAAAAAAAAATGCTTCTTAATAAGCATTTAGTTGAATCAGTCATATAAATATAAAAATATAAAGTATAAAAGTCATATAAAAGTATCATATTGAAACTATGAGAGAGAGAGAAGTTTTCAGTGAGCAAGAGATGGCAAACAGAAAACAACCATGTACCAAAAAGGTAAATCGACACACCTTTTTTGGGGGTGGCTACATATATTTTTTGTTGCATATAAAGACAAATCAGAGAGAGATTTTCATTTGATCTGCTAGAGGGCTGTTGGAGCACAACTTTAGGTAGGTTAACTACAGTTGGCTGTTGAGTATAAAGATCATTGATAACCCTGGGAGAGAGTCATTTCAATGGAGTTCTCTCCACCATGCATGTGCACACTCACTCTTCTCCCCACCCTCCCCATCCGCCACACAGAGTTTCCGTATGTTTGTAAATTCATCTGACTTTGATACACCTAATCAGAAGTTTGTTGTTTTTACTACACTAGACTGGTCATCCCACATTCAGAGCCCCTCTTCTTATATTTCATCCAGCATGTCACACCTCTGATCATTTTCTTTCATCTGTCCCACTTGACTCCCTCTAACATGCGCACCCCTTCCCCGCCTGAGCCTCTGGGAACAAGTCTGACCTTAGGGAGGATTCAAAGAGGTCCAGCTCAGCACTGGAGGATCCTGCGGTTGGGATGGCTGTTGCTGTCTTAACTCTTTATCATGTAGTGGTGTGTATACTCAGTGTACTGCTTTGTTCCAGTGATCAGTCCCCTGCCTTCACCCCACTTTGTGTAGCTGGGCTACTTTTATTTCTCTTTGCAGAGTAGTTTGATAACTCTAGGCCTCTTCGTGAAACTTAGAGGCTGACTCTCTCTGATGTGTGACATTTGCAGTGTCCCATCTGCTGAGGCATCTCTTAAATGGTACTGAAACTCCCTAAGACTAACCTTCTGCCTTATTATTACCTGTTGCCTGTCAGGGTTTTATCTGTTTTCCTTCTGCTAAATTCTCCATTGCTCCCCATGGTTGGCTCCCCACCCCACTGCTTCTAGTTCCACATCCTTATCCCTTCCAGGTTCTCACTGCAGGAACCACTGGTACTGCCTAAAACAGAACAGTGGCAGAGGGTGAGATGTTGTTTAATAAAACTTTTCTGGCAAAGGAAGAAGCCAGCAGAGGAGACAAGCCATTGAGTATATGAGATAAAGTAAGACCATAGGGAAATACTGAGCAGGTTTTAACATTAAGAACCCAGAGGGAAGCCTCTTCTTTCTTTTGGTTGAGATTATAATTTAGACATTTGAAGATGCAGTCTGAGGAGGACAGTGAGGGAATTTAGTTGATTGTCTCTATCACCTCTGAAATTTAGGTAGATATGTTGCTTGTTGATAGTGAGATAAATTGCAATGGCTCCAAAAGGATGAAAAACAAAATATAGAATGGTTTATGTGGAGTATGGATGTATAATCAAACAAGAATGTGTATGTGGGTGGCCGAAAAGCCCTGAAATAAGTGTGGTTAAGTCTGGCTCCTATAACATTTGGAAGCCCAGAAGCAGACTGGCTGATAATTAGTCAAGTGATATGTAAAGTTTTTCTAACAGTATATTCCATAAGGAGTTAAAGGAAGCTTACAAAAATATATCCAGCATGACAGAATTACAAAAGTATACGTTGAAAGTATATACATTAAAAAAGGATAAGATGTGAAAAGAATGAAAATGTGACCCAGACAATATACAGAGAAGTCTAGAAGTGGGGCATAAATTAGCTGAGGGCTTTCTAGCTGCCTATCTAAAGATGGAAATAGTAATTGCTAATTCCAACTCTGTATGATGTAAAACAAATGAGTTAATTAGGCAAAACACAAGACTTGTTGGCATTGAGAAAATATTTGCCCAAAGTCTTTTCTGGGATTTTATAAAATGATGAAAACAGGGAACATGTTTTGGGTCGGCAGAAATAGCTCTAGTGATCATAAGAAAGTAAGTTAGTTAATGGCAGTGTTTCATTCTTTCCAGGGTCAGATATCTATAGATGTTAAGTGGACAGAATTTGATTGAATTAGAACAGTTAAAGTAAAACTAACCCCATTACCAATGAAAAAACAGAACTGTAGTTTGTCATGCAAGTACTATTTTGGGGGGGAGTATTTGTAAATTATAGATATTTCAAAATATCAGTTTATACCTAATCATTAAGGCAGTCTAGAGGTACAGCCCTGCTCACCTTGGGCTTACCTGGGTACCTTCAAATTCATATTGTTGAAACAGTCTTAGATATCAAGTGTTTTCAGCAGAAACAAGTAAAAAGAAAATACTTGTTTGAAAAATACTATGCAAGCATTTAGTTTCTAGCATAGTATCTAATGGCATCCAGATGATTTGCTGAGGCTAAGAGCGTGGCAGTGTGCCCGGGGAGCTGCTCGCCAGTGATGCCGGAGTGAGTGAAACCGACGTCCAACTCCACAGGCCCAAGCCGAACTGTATTTCCAGTGAGGGAGAGAACCATTCCGTTAGTTAGATTTTTATATTTAGGTTTTTCATCTCAGAACTAATTAAGGGATTTTACCTTGACTGTGGCCTTATTTAATAAGAAAAAGATTTACATTTCCTTAGATTGACTTAGAGCAGTTTTTTTTTAATAAGGAGGATTAGAAAATATTTCTTCGTGTATTAAACGCATTAATCAAGTCAGAAGCTCTTGTTTTAATTAGTTTGAGGATGGATTACGAGGCAGAAACATTGCACAAACAAGTTGCTAATTATTCCCTCAGATACTGGCCAGCCATGAAGACCTAACAACCAAGTAGCAAAGGGTGAGCAAAGCTGTGAATTATTTTCTGTTGGACCAAGTAAAGGACTAAATGCATGAGCATTCGCTAAGCGAGGTACCTGGGATATAAATATGATAAAGTCATGACCCCTGCCCTCAGAGTCTGGTCGAGGGTTATCTAGTCTATAGGAAAGTAGGTAAGTGGTAAGTGCTCTGATAAGCGCTTGAAAAATATGCTGTGAAATAGTGAAATAACCCTTTCTAGAGGATGAGACATTTTAGTTGAATTTTGAGGGAAGTTGCTTGGGAAGGGATTTCCCAGTTAGGAAAGGACAGGCCCCTTCAGCAGCACAGGTCTTTAAAATAGGAAGAGTGTAATTGGGAAAGGCAAGAACTGACGCTGAAGCTCCTGTACTTGGGCCACCGGAGAGAAAGAGCTGACTCACTGGAAAAGACTCTGATGCTGGGAAAGATTGAACGCAAAAGGAGAAGGGGGTGGCAGAGAATGAGATGGTTAGATAACATCACTGACTCAATGGACGTGAATCTGAGTAAACTCTGAGAGATAGTGAAGGACAGGGAAGCCTTGCATGCTGTCGTCTATAGGGTGTCAAAGAATTGGATAGACTAGTGACTAGCAACTGACCACCACCACCACCACCAAAAGGCAAGGGACAGCAGGAGATGAGGCCAGAGGGCTAGGCTGTTGTTCAGTCACTCAGTCGTGTCTGACTAGGAGGGGGCTACAATAGGGAAGACCTATTGTGCTAAGATAAGGACCTTCACTTTATCCTAAAAACTATAGGGAAACTATGGGAGGATTTGGGGTAGAAAAATTACATGATTAGATTTGCATTTTGGAAAGATGGACCTGGCAGCAGTTTAGAGAAGAGCTGAGTTGTGAACAGTGCTTAACTATTTTAAAACAAATAAACTATTTACTGCTGAAATGTGATATTAAGTACATTCACAGTATTGTGTAACTTGTCAAATTCTAAAACATTTTTATCACCCCAAAAGAAAACTTCATACCTAGTGAGCAGTGCTTGCCATTGGCCTCTGCTCTCAGGCCCAGCAACCACCAATCTACTTTTTGTTTCTATGGATTTACCTGTTGTGAGTATTTTGTATGAATGGCATCATACAACATGTGACCTCTTTTGTTTGGCTACTTTCACTTGGTATAATGATTCCCAGGCTCACCCATGTTATAGCATGAATCAGTACTATTTTTATGGCTGGAGTGTGTCCCTTGGGTGTCTGTGCCACATTTTGTCTTCATCTATTCCTGAACATGTGATTGTTTCTACCTTTTGGCTCTTGTGGATAGTGCACATTAGTGAACATCGGTGTATAAATATTTGAGTACATGTCTTCAGTTCTTTTGGATGCTGGGTCATGTGGTTTTTCTTTTAAAAAATGGTTGAGAAACCACCCAACCATTTTCCACAGTTGCTACTCCATTTCACATTCCCACCAGCAAGGTACACATGTTCTAATTTCTCTACATCCTCACCAAGACTTATTTTCTATACTTTTAATTATAGCCATCCTAGTGGGTGTGAAGTGGTACCTTACTGTGGTTTTGATTTGCATTTTCCTAGTGACTGAAAAGTGAAAGTGAAGTTGCTCAGTCATGTCCGACTCTTTGCAACCCCGTGGACTGTAGCCCACCAGACTCCTCCGTTAAACATCTTTCATGTGCTTGTTAACCATCAGTATGTCTTCTTAATTCCACTCTTAGGTGTATACCCCAAAGGTCTGTTCAATATATACTAGACCCTTATTGGATAGTATTAATCACAAGTATTTTCTCCCATTCTGTAGGCTGTCTTTTCACATTCTTGATAATGTGCTTTGATTGACAAAGGTTTTAATTTTGACCAAGTCCAACTTATCTATTTTTGTTATTGGTGTTGGTTGTGCTTTTCAGTGTGTTATATCTAAGAATCTATTGCCAAACCCAAGGTCATGACATCTTATTCTGTGTTTTGCTCCAGAAATTTTTTAGTTTCAGCTCCTATATTTTGATCATTGGTCTATTTTGAATTTGTCAATGGTATGAGTAGAAGTCTAGGTTTATTCATTTGCATGTCAGTATCCAATGTACCAGCACCGTTTGTTGAAGACTGTTCTTCCCCTGTTTAAGAAGGCACTCCTTTCTAAAATCAGTTGGTGAGAGTTATATGGGTTTATTTCTGTATTTTTGCTGTAGGTGATCTCTGAAGTGTCTGTTGCACTTCAGAGGTTTGAGGTCAGCTAGTGTTTTGGCAGCGGAGAAGGCAATGGCACCCCACTCCAGTACTCTTGCCTAGAAAATCCCATGGATGGAGGAGCCTGTAGGCTGCAGTCCATGGGGTCGCTAAGAGTCAGACACGACTGAGCGACTTCACTTTTCACTTTTCACTTTCATGCATTGGAGAAGGAAATGGCAACCCACTCCAGTGTTCTTGCCTGGAGAATCCCAGGGACGGCAGAGCCTGGCGGGCTTCCGTCTATGGGGTCGCAGGACACGACTAAAGTGACTTAGCAGCAGCAGCAGCAGTATTTTGGCAGAGATTGCCTTGAATGTCTGGACCACCCCCCTGCCCCCCATCTCCTTGCCAAATAACCCCAACTCTCCCACTCTTTGTAGATTGGCCCTGCATTGGGACAGCCTTTAAAGCTGAGCTAGGCAATTTATAGTTCTCCCTTAGCCTTTACTTCCTCATGCACTGAACCTGAAGATCTGCCAGGAGTAACGTTTCAGGGTCTTCTCACATCCTGTGCTGGGCGTGCATGTTGGCTTTCTGATTTCCCAGTATAGATGGTACCTTTCCAGTGTACTAATTTTCCATAGAATCTCTCTCCCCAGGCTGTCAGCGTATCTTTTGTGCACCTTCCCTGTAATCTTTTTGCCTCAGGTGACAGAGGGTTGTTCATTTGCCTTTAGTGTTTACTAGGAATGGCATCCCACTCCAATACTCTTGCCTGAAGAGTCCCATGGACGGAGGAGCCTGGTGGGCTGCCTGGTGAGGTCGAGAGGAGTCGGGCATGACTGAGCGACTTCACTTTCACTTTTCATTTTCATGCATTGGAGAAGGAAACGGCAACCCACTCCGGTGGTCTTGCCTGGAGAATCCCAGGGATGGGGAAGCCTGGTGGGCTGCCGTCTGTGGGGTCGCACAGAGTTGTATACGACTGAAGCGACTTAGTAGCAGCAGCAAGAATGCCCTCTACTCAGCTACTTTTCCACCTGGAGTGAGTGAATGTCCGTCAGTCTTTCAGGTTGTCCACAGATAGGTCAACACAGACACGATTCTTTGAGAACAAGGTCTGCTCTGCTCCCAGTGCAACCAGGGGCCGGTGTCCCACACTGAATGAAGGCTTCCGTCATCAAGACTGCAGCAGAGCCAGGGAGTTGGTGGGCAAGTAGAAATGCTGCCAAGCTTATCTACCATGTTCGTGTTTCCCCTTATGATTCACTATTTGCTTGGTTGCTTATAAACCTTTGACTACTTTCCAGAACTCCTACAAAGTTGATTCTGTTCGTTTTGCTCATTTGGGGGCATGGTTCTTGGAGGGACGTGCCTTTGGAGCTACCTACTTTGCTATATTTGCTGCTACTACAACCGCAGGTGGCCTTTTGAGGAATATGTTTGATAGGAGAGGTAAAGAGTACCTGAGAGATATTGAATGTAGATGGCTACCGGTGAGAGTATATCTCTTGAGCAGTCTTCAAGGGAAATGAAATGGAACTCATATTTTCATATTTTAAGGAGTTCTTTTGGTCATTGGATCTGGGAGTCATGTAAAAGAATTACATAACATTTAAGCTAATTTTGAAATAAACAGCTGTGAATCTACTTTATTATTGTTGTTTAGTTACTAAGTTGTGTCCGACTCTTTGCAACCCCATGGACTGTAGCCTGCCACGCTCCTCTGTCCATGGGATTCTCCAGGCAAGAATACTGGAATGGGTTGCTAGGGGATCTTCCTGACTCAGGGATTGAACCCGCTTCTCCTGCATTGTAGGCAGATTCTTTACTGCTGAGCCACCAGGGAATAACACATTAGAGTATCTTTGAAACTATTTTTTAATCCCTTCCGCCTCCCCCCAGCATCCACTTTCCCCTGTGTTTTACATCAAAATAGATCCCACATCAGCTTATCTAGATAAGTACTATCCTTAAACAATGTGTTGTTAGTTTTGTTTGTTTTAGGAGCCTTATGGAAAATCGTGTGGGGAGTCTTGTCTGGATTATGCGTTTCACTCAGTGTTGTTTTAAGAGCATCCATGTATAACTGTGCATTGTTCATTTTCATGAATACATGAAACTTAGGTGTGTGAAAGCCCACAGAAGACTCTATAGTCTTCTCTTGCTCAGCATTGAGGGTTGTTTCCAGTTGTGTTTTGTTTTTGTCTTTGTTTTTTTGTCAGCGTGGACAGGGATGTGTGAGCATTTGTTTACACACATGCCTAGACCTGTATAGTATTTCCAGCTGGAATGGATTGGCCCAATCATGGAAGAGACACGTGTTCAACTTGTAAAGGGACTTTCCACAACTATTGTTCCAATTTGCCCTCCCACCAGCTGTGCATAGAAAGCTCACCAATTGTAATTTGATATTACAGACCATTTCAATTTTGCTAATACAATGCATGAAAATGTTAGTTCATTGTGGTTTGAAGTTGAGTACATTAGCAGCATTCTAGAATCCCCTTTCAAACTACCTCCTAATTACTACCCTCATTCATCTAGGTAAAGATACTAGTCTAGTGTCAGTTACTTTTGTTCATTTCAAACTTTATATAAGTGAAATTGTATGCTATATACGCATTTACTTCTGGTTCTATTTGTGAGATTCATCCTTGTTTAACAGAAATTTGCTGATTGTCGTTAACTATGTAGTATTTCATTGTATAAGTATATCACATTGTATTTTTCTATTGATGACTTTAGATAGTTTTTATTTGGAAACTTTCATGACTATTCGGAGAAGGCAATGACACCCCACTCCAGTACTCTTGCCTGGAAAATCCCACGGCGGAGGAGCCTGGTAGGCTGAAGTCCATGGGGTTGCTAAGAGTCAGACACGACTGAGCAACTTCACTTTTCACTTTCATGCATTGGAGAAGGAAATGGCAACCCGCTCCAGTGTTCTTGCCTGGAGAATCCCAGGGACGGGGGAGTTTGGTGGGCAGCCGTCTGTGGGGTCACACAGAGTCGGACACGACTAAAGCGACTTAACAGCAACAGCATGACTATTCAGCTATAAACATTCCCATGTATATCCTTTTGGTGCACATATGTTTGCATTTCTGTGGAGGGTAGTCCTAGGAATAAAATTGCTGGCTGGTTTGCGTATGTTCATCTCTAGTAGATATTACCAAGTTTCCTATTTGCACATCTACCAGCTATGTATGAGTGGTCTATTTGCTTCTAACTCCATCCGTCCCATTTAAATCTGTTCATCAGTCTTTCTAATTTTAGCTACCTTGGTGGGTATGTAGTGTTACCTCATTGTGGTTTTAAATTGCATTTCCCTTATGAACAATAAGATTGAACATAGATAGAAAGCAGACAGACATGCTATTGGGATATATTATTTTGTAAAATATCTGTTCAAGTCTCTTGTCTGTTTCTTCTATTAAGCTTTTTCTTATTGATTTTAGGAGTTCTTTAAATATTCCTGAAATAAGCTCTTTGATGTATTACAAATATCTCCTCTCACAATGCAGTGTGTCTTTTCATTCTTTTATTGATGTCTTTCCCAATTTTGATGTAGTCCAGTTTGTTTATTTTTCCCTTTATAGTTAATGCTTTTGTGTTCTGTTTAAGAAATTTTTGCTTATCACCAAGATATTCTCCTATGTTATTTTCTAGAAACTGTTTAACATTTAGAGCTATAGTCCATCTTATTTGATTTTTTAAAAAAATATGGTTTGTGATAGAGATTAAGAATAAGTTTTTCCATATAGGGGCAGCTAATTAGCTCAGCACTAATATTCGGAGAAGGCAATGGCACCCCACTCCAGTACTCTTGCCTGGAAAATCCCATGGATGGAGGAGCCTGGTAGGCTGCAGTTCATGGGGTCGCTAGGAGTCGGACAGGACTGAGCAACTTCACTTTCACTTTTCACTTTCATGCATTGGAGAAGGAAATGGCAACCCACTCCAGTGTTCTTGCCTGGAGAATCCCAGGGATGGGGGAGCCTGGTGAGCTGCTGTCTCTGGGGTCACACAGAGTCGGACACGACTGAAGTGACTTAGCAGCAGCAATATTTGAAAAGACCGTCCTTTTTCTTCTTTGCAAATCTGTGTTTGTCATAAATCCAAATAACACAGGGGTGCCAGTATCTTTTTGATTTTGTGTTTTTAAATATCTAGAAGTAGAATCGCTGGGTCATATGGTATCTGTATTTTTAATTTTTTGAGTAATCTCTATACTATTTGCCACGGTGGCTACACCAATTTACATTCCTACCAAAATGCACAAGCATTCCCTTTTTTAGACATCTTTGCTAACATGTTGTATCTCGTCTTTTTTGCTGATAGCCATTCTAATAGATATAAGGTGTGTAGGTTTTGTAGTAGTCACATTAAAAATGTAAAGAAACAGGTGCAACTAATTTGAATAATATGCTTTATTTAATCTAATATTGTTATTTCAGAATGTAATCAGTATAAAATTATTAAGGAGATATTTAACTTTTTGGGGTTACTAAATCTTCATAAGCTAGTATATGTTTAACTTTTATAGCACGTCTCAATTTGGATTAGCCATATTTCAAGTGCTCATAGTTGCCTGTGGCTAGTGGCTGCTGTATTGGTGAGCATAGGACTAGACCTTCTAGTAGAGTGCTAATGCTGGCAGACTTGTTCCTAACTTAGAAACAAATACTTCTGACATTTCACTGTTAAGAAGGATTTGGTCTGTAGGTCTGGAAAGATATCTTATATGTGGTTAAAGAAGCTTTCTTACATTTTTAGGTACTAAGTTTTAAATTTTGTCCATCTTTTTTAAATCTCTTCGAATGATCTTTTCTTTTTCTTTTAATTTTTTAAGGTGATAAATTTTTAAGATTTTCTAATGATTAGCCAGTCTTTTATTGCTGGAATAAGCCCAACTTGGTCATGATCTCTTTTTATTCACTACTAGATTTATTTTTGTAAGAATATCATCTTCTGTACCTTGGCTGTTTGATAGAAATTTACATGTAAAAGGTTCTAGGTCAGATGTTTCTTAGTGTTGCCTCAAATTTTGTAGTATTCTAATATATTTTAATTTTGATTATATCCTTTAATTCCTCATGCTATTTATATTTGTATCCCATTTTCTTCATTAATGTTTTCAGTGAGTGAGTGATAGTCACTCAGTCGTGTCTGCCTCTTTGCAACCCCATAGACTGTAGCCTGCCAGGCTCCTATGTCCACGGACCTGTTTTATTAGCCTTTCAAAGAACCAAACATGTAAGAATTGTATCTTGTTTTAAAGTTTTATGAATCTTTGTTTTATATTCATTGTCTGTTTCTCTCTGCCTTTAGGCTTATTTTAGTTCCTATTCTATTAAGTTCAAATTTCTATTCTTAAATTTAGAATAGCTCTTAATTTTCAAGTTTTCTTCTTTAATGTTATAAGCATTTAAGGCTATAATATTTCTTCCAGGTTATTACTTTGGTAGCATATCTTACAAGTCTACATTTTCTTTACATTTGAATTGTATTCATTTATTTGGCCATGCTGGGTCTTAGTTGTGGCATATGGGATCTAGTTTCCTGACCAAAGATCGAATCCAGGCCTCTTGCATTGGGCGCATGGAGTCTTAACCACTGGACCACCAGGGAAGTCCCCATTTTAAGTGTTTTAAATCATCACTATATTTTATTTTTGACGCAGAAATGATCTAGGAGTGCTTTAAAATGTAGGTGTTTTTACATTTTTATCATTTTTGTTAGCAAATTATGTATAAATGAATTATGCATAGTGATCTACAATGTTGGTTGTGTGATACAGGTTCTTTGAAATTTGTTTAGTCTTGCCTTATGGTTTAGCGCATGAACAGTTTATGTAGATATTCCATGGATGCTTGTAGAGGATGTGTATTCTTTAACTGTGAAGTTGGGAATTCTCTTTGTGTCCATTGAGTCAAGTTATTTAATTGCTTTTTTAGATGTTTAATACCTTAACTAATTTTGTCTGCTTAATCTAAATATTGTCAAGAGAGGGCATTTGATGCATTCTCCTTTATGATTCTATCAATTTTTGCTTTATAGATTTATATGTATTCAGTGAATACAAGAGGAGAATTCTTGTGCATTTCTGGTGCATTGAAGCTATTACGTCTTGATTCTTTTTATCCCTAATGATGCCTTTTGCTTAGATTTATTTTGTCTTATTTTAATAAGGTCATTCCAGCTTTCTTGAGTTGATATTGCCAATGATCTCTTTTTTCCACTTTCCATCTTTTAGTATTTCCATGCCCTTATATTTTACTGTGTCTTTTGTAAATACTGTATAGTAGGATTTTGATGTGTGTGGGGAGAGGTTTTTTTCCCCCCATTTGGGTTTGAGAGCTATATATTCTACTTACATTCTTTTAGTTTATACTAGTCAGACATTGTTATTGACCATTTTAATTTCATTTTTTTAAAGTTCCATAAATTTGACATTATTTATGTAGACATTGACATTATTATTTATTATCTAAGTAACAAATATTATTTATTATTATGGTAGACAATGTTTAGTATTATATACATGTCTACCAGCTTCTTTGCTTACTGTTCCTTCTTGTAACTCAGACCTTTTAAAGGGAGCATTTTTCTTTTCCCTAAAGGAATATTTTTGGGGAGTTTCTTTGGTGAATGTTAAATGGTGACAAATTTTTATTTTATGTTTATCTGAAAAGGACTTTAATTCTTGAAAGGTCTTGGGTACCCAATTCTAGGTTGAGAGTTATCCTAGTCATTTGTTCTTTCTGCAATAGTAGGACATTTTTGAAATGTCTTTCTAATGAAAAATGTAATAAAAAATCTAATATTTAATATGTGTGGACTCAGTAAAAATAATCTTACTAAAAAGTCTCTTAGTAACTAGGTACACAGTTGGCATTAGGTTATATACAGATTGCTGTACATTTAAAGATTGAAATATGACCAATAGGAATTTCTGTACACATGTGTATGGTGACCGCCCTTAGGTTTGTAGCTGGAGTCACTAGTTATACTATTACTATTTATGACTTTGAGGTTTTATTTGCTTATATTATGTGCCCATTTTTCAGCAACTCATACTTTATTAGATTTTGCTGATCAGAGGGCAGGTTGTCTGGATTTAAATGTTTTAAAACCTTACTTTCTGATTATTGCCTTGATGAAGTGATTACTGCTATTTCTGTCTGCTCTTTACTGTTTCTGTAATATGCTAGAAGGAAAATGCAGTCTTATGTTCTCTGGATCTTTGTATGTCACTTATGCTGTGTATTCTACATAGCTTTTATTTTTTAGTTCTTATTATAATCCCATTTTATACTTACATTAGAAATGGGATTTATATACTTCCATTTTATAAATGAGGAAATTGAGTTTGAAAATTATTTTAATTACTTCCTGGGGTATCATAGTATGTAAATATTGGGACTAGGAGTCAAGCCACAAGCACTCAGGTATTGTCTACAGTTCTGGTCTCACTTAAGGTATCCTACGATAATCAGTCATCCTAATGCAAATCAGTATGTAGGCTGAATAACCACCTGTGTGGCTTGATGTTCATGTGCCAGAGCCCCTCAACTGAAAATAGTGCTGCACTGTTTCGTGTTACATCAGGGTGTGTAACTAGATTTACTTGTAGGATTTGAGACCGATATCTTATGCCACAAATCATTTAATATATTTATCATGAGCATCATTTGTACTTAAAATAATTTCTGTCATTCCCTGTCTTTCCCCTATCCCAGCTCCCATTCTAGACTAACGTGACAGGTAATAATAAGTAACTGCATTTTATCTCTTCTAGGCTAATTAAAACAACTTTTTACATACCTATGAATGCCCAGCATTCAGAGACATTATTTACCGTTGGGTTGGCACTGTTATTGTTCAGTTGCTCAGTCGTGTCTAACTCTTTGTGACCCCTTGGACTGCAGCATTCCAGGCTTCCTTGCCCTTCACTATCTTCTGGAGTTTGCTCAAACTCATGTCCATTGAGTCGGTGATGCCATCCAACCATCTCATCCTCTGTTGTCTCTTATTATGATGTATAAAAGGTAGGCTAGTATGTGAAGGGGTGGGGAAGAACTATATTCCTTTTCCTTCCAAGGAAGTTAGAATATTCTGCAAAGTTTTAAAGGATTTTGTGAAGAGATAGGAAAACTGATGATTGTAAATACTAGAGGTTTTAGGGGAGAAGGCAATGGCACCCCAATCCAGTACTCTTGCCTGGAAAATCCCATGGATGGAGGAGCCTGGTAGGCTGCAGTCCATGGGGTCGCTAAGAGTCGGACACGACTGAGTGACTTCACTTTCACTTTCCACTTTCATGCATTGGAGAAGGAAATGGCAACCCACTCCAGTGTT
This sequence comes from Bos indicus x Bos taurus, assembly GCF_003369695.1. NCBI lineage: Eukaryota > Metazoa > Chordata > Mammalia > Artiodactyla > Bovidae > Bos > Bos indicus x Bos taurus. The sequence continues at coordinate 14,538,374 of NC_040087.1, read as the reverse complement.
CTTGCCTGGAGAATCCCATGGGCGGAGAAGCCTGGTGGGCTGCAGTCCAGAGTTGGACACGACTGAAGTGACTTAGCAGCAGCAGCAGCAGCAGCAGCAGCAGAGGTTTTAGAGGGCTGTTTGAGCATTCCTATGGTTGGTTGACTATACAAGTAATTTCCCTTTCTGGCTACTCTAACCGTAAAACATTCACATACAATTTTTGAGTTTCTTTTATCTGTTATTTTTTTCTGTTTTTCAAATTTTGTGATAGTGTATCTGTTAAATTTGTTAACAAATTTTGTAAATTTTAATCATATATTAATACATTTTAAAAAATTGTCCAGATTTGTATATAAGATGCCTGTGTGTTCAGGTTTAAATAATTAGAAATTAAATTATATAGAATCATGCTGCTGCTGCTGCTAAGTCGCTTCAGTCGTGTCCGACTCTGTGTGACCCAGTGACGGCAGCCCATCAGGCTCCCCCGTCCCTGGGATTCTCCAGGCAAGAACACTGGAGTGGGTTGCCATTTCCTTCTCCAATGCATGAAAGTGAAAAGTGAAAGTGAAGTCGCTCAATCGTGTCCGAGTCTTCGAGACTCCATGGACTGCAGCCTATCAGACTCCTCTGTCCATGGGATTTTCCAGGCAAGAGTGCTGGAGTGGATAGAAGGGAATGGACACTATTTAAAAAAAAAAAAAAAAGAATATGATGTGTTAGCGCCATCTACTGTTGAGTAAGAATAATCTCTGTGTATACTTGGATTTTTCCCAGCCCCTACCTATTAAGTCCTGCCTGTTACTGTAGGTATCCTCTCTTAGTTGACCACTCTGTAAACTCTGGGTGTTTGGGAATATTTAGATGATATTCTATGTTCAGAGTTGACCAGTTTTTTTAGATCTTGCTCATAATTCTTAACAGTTAAGGATTTTAAAAGGAAGCTAGCTGGTTATGCTAGCTTTCTATATAGCATCTTTGGTTTAACATTTACTGATTGATTGGCCATTGCTATAAAAAGACTGGAGGATTAAAACTCAGATTTTAAATTGAACGCACCATTTGTAGTTGAAGGACTATCCATGGAATACTGTGTTTCCATATGTTGCTTGTTTTATAATGAATGTCCAAATCTGCATAGCACAGTATTGAGTGTATTTGTCATTTAGAGGAAAAGCTGTGTTTAAATAATATATTAATTTTCTTGGAGTTTGTTACTGGAAAGCACATTACAAAAATAGGTTCCTGTAATACTCTTTACTTTGGCACTTATGATCTTGAGACCGTTAACTTCTCTGAGCCTCAATTTTCTCATTTGTAAATGAGGATAGCAGTAACAGTACCTATCTCTTGAGATTATTGTAGAGCATAAATAAGATACACCTTCTAAAGCACTAAGCGTAGCTTCTGGCACCTTATAATAATAAATACTAGTTGTTATCATTATTTGTCATTAATATTTTTATCACTGATTATATATTTAAAGTAAATGTTTCAACAAATATATTTTTTATCTTAGTAACTAATACCTTTTAAAAAAACCTATAATGTTTGAATAAAACTTGCCTCCTAAGAATACAAATGTTCAAAATGCTTACTGTCTCTGCACATCACTTACAATGGAGGGTGTTGTATGGTTGGGTGGGAAGTAACAAGGCCTGTTGGATCTCTGGTCCTGGACCTTCAGTGACTAGCAGTGTAACCTGCAGTAAACTATTTAACCTCTCTGAAAAACTCAGTTTCTTCTTCTGAAAAATGGGAGGAGGGTGTTACGAGGATTAAATGATACAGTGTATATATGGAGCCGATATTCATTTCCTTTTTGTGGACTGCTGCTGCTGTTGCTGCTGCTAAGTCGCTTCAGTCGTGTCCGACTCTGTGTGACCCTATAGATGGCAGCCTACCAGGCTCCCGCATCCCTGGGATTCTCCAGGCAAGAACACTGGAGTGGGTAGCAGACAATAAATGTTCATTCTCCCTTTCAAAAACAGCCTACTACAAGTTTGCTAACATGCACCTATTTCTCTAATTTAGCTTTGCATTATTTATGCTAAAATAAGAAGAGATTTGCTTTCCTGGTAGCTCAGATGGTAAATCGTCTGCCTACAATGCGGGAGACCCGGGTTCAATCCCTGGGTCGGGAAGATTCCCTGGAAAAGGAAATGGCACCCCACTCTAGTACTCGTGCCTGGAAAATCCCATGGACTGAGAAGCCTGGTAGGCTGCAGTCCATGGATTCTCAAAGAGTCGGACACAACTGAGCGACTTCACTTCACTTCGAGCATCTTTATGTTTGAGAGACATGGAGTTTGAGGGGATACAAAGAAATTGTGACATCTTTGAGGTGTCTAATTGAGATAGAATCTAAATATACGAAGGTTTTCTTTTTAATCCGAATAATGTAATCTGTGTGCATCATTATTAAATAAATTATATAGGAAATATTTGGGGGGAATTCAAAGGAGGAATACTTTTTCTGCTGGACCCAGCTTACCTGCCCCCTTCCCATTATTGTCATTGTCACCATTATTGTCATTGTCACCGTCATCAATCACCATCATTGTTTTAGTAATTGTCGCCCCTTGGATATTCTAAGAGGACATAAAGAAGATAAAATCCACTCATGGATTAATAGAAATACTTAACCAATTGCATGTTGTTTAGCAGCATTATGGACCAAGTCTTCAAGATAGGGCAGGGGTTGTATGTGGTGGTAACTGATGAACACTGAAAACATAGTGAGTGTGTTTGTGTGTGTGTGAGTGTGTGTGTGTGTGTGTGTGTGTGTGTATTCAGCTGTACTTGGCACGTGCTTGTAAATACATGAACAAGTGAATGAAAGCCTCTGCATCACAACAGTAACGTCAGCTGAAACCAGTGTTCTTATCACACTCTAGTTTAAATTTCTGTGCATAATTATAAACAGCCAATTCCCTCCTGTGTCCTCTGGGTCTTTACTTCATAATGATGCTATCAATACATCACCCCTTGTTATCTTTCATCTTTTCCTCTTTACTTGCAACTTGCGTGGATCAGCAAGCCACTCCCTGCCCACCCCCCAGCCCCAGACCGTGTCTTCCTGATCTCCACTCATCGATGTGGCTGTGGGCCGACTCTTCCCTCTTCGTCACCCGCTTACAGCGTAGGTTCCTGAGACTGTTGCATTGCACACATGACCACTGACTTCCTAACTGTCCAGTCTCAAGTCTGAGAAACACTTTTCAGTCTTACCTCCTTCAGTCTCTTGTCTTTGTCATCATTGTCTGATGTTCTCCTCCCTTGGTTCCTAGTTCTCCTCTCTTGACCTTCTCTTTTTGAGTCTCATTTATTTATTTTAAAATTTTTCCTCGCCCAGCCCTCTTAACTGTTGGTGTTTTCTTAGGTTCTGTCGTTGCCCTTCTCTTCCTCTTACTCTGCAGATTTTCTTTGGACTGCGGGGACCCTGCCCAGATGTGATGATAGGCTCCCTCCACTTGAGTTTTATCTGTGGGATCCTAGGTCAACCTCTGGTAGTGCAGAGGGCAGAGAGCGGTGGGCTCTAGCCCACGAGACCCTCCACCACCTGTCAACACAGGAAAGCGTCCCTGTGTAAACATACAATCTGTATGAGACAAGCAACTGAAAACCACAGAAACATGGACAAGTAGTGTGTTTGGTGTGGAAACGCAGCCTCAGAAGTGTCTCTAACCCTTTCTGCTGCTGACGTACTCCTCTGTAGAAATTCTGGGGCTGTGCTCGAGTGGCCTCAGTTTCCCTGTAAACACGTCTCCTTGCGTGTCCCATCCAGGCTGCGCTCCTCAGTTATCACCCCTTTCAGATGGTCTGCTCCTCCTGTATTCTGCCAGTCAACAGGACCAAGATAGACTCTGTGTATGAGCCAAACCCCTAATCATCCTAAACTCAGCTGCTGCTGCTCTTATCATATGTAACCAGCCAGCTCTGGGATAACTACCGCCTTAGTATCTTTCCTTAGTATCTACAGTGGAATTTACTGTTAAAGTTATTTGCTCAATGTCTATTTCACTAGAATCTTTATGTCCCAAGTCCCTTGCATATTTTCACATGGTAATATTTTTATATGTAGAAATACATTTAGCAACAATCCCTAAATCCCAAGGAATATTTAATAGCATCACCCTACTAAACCAAAGAACCCAGATCTCCTGCATTGCAGACGGATTCTTTACCAGCTGAGCCACCAGGGAAGCTCCACTAAAGAACACTAACGTACCGTAAAACAATAGGTCTTTTCATCTTGATTTGATCAAATTTATATTAAAGAATATTAAGATTATATTAAAGTGAAATACTTTAAGGTTGTTTTCTTTTGTAGTTTCTCAATTTAAAAGAGTTGTTTATATGTTATCAATACCTTTTAGAACTTGCACACTTCTGATTCCTTCAGTTTAAAAATATGAAGCTCAAACTCCCTGAGTCTTATGTTATCATCCAGTTCTTCTCATTTAATATTTCTCAGTATTATTTTTGTTCCTTAGATGCTCTCCAGTGGTGGTTCAGTAGTTACATTTTTGTGAAATGTATACTGTACTTCCCATTTTTTGTCATATTTAAAGTAAACTGTCCCTATTATCCTTTCAGGGCCAGCCTTGGAGGTGTAAACTTTTCCCATTTCATTTCTAAATAAATAACATGAGAAGATGGCATGTTCCAAATTCTAAACGGTTATAACTTATTCATGTAGGTTTTCCAGTGGTTCTAGTGTTTGACATAAGAGAAGTATTGGGCTAACTGAAACAAACTTTTAGGTGCCTAATCTTATTTTAACCTGCTGAGGTGGTTACTGTTTGATGATGACTCAGGCTCAGATCCAGGACCATGACTTGTCTTTATGGATGCAACTACTTACCTCTCAGCCTAACAAGACAGAAAAGTTACCTCTTCTTGATACTGTGCATAGCTGGTAACTGTTTGCCCTTTTCATTATAATTTTTATAATCTCCTGAAGCCCAGAAAGCCTGATAATCAGATTTTAAGACTTGTATGATAAAAGAGTCAGTAATTCTCAAACAAGATCGAAGGCTGTTGTTTAGTCCCTCAGTTGTGTACAACTCTTTGCGAGCCCGTGGACCGTAGCCCGTCAGGCTCCTGTATCCACGGGATTTTTCCAGGCAAGAATACTGGAGTGGGTTGTCATTTCCTCCTCCAGGGGATCTTCCCAACCCAGGGATCGATCCCACGTCTCCTGGTTTCCTGTATTGGCAGGCATATTCTTTACCATCACAGCATCTGGGAAGCCTGAGATCTAAGGAACAGAGACTTTCCTAGGACTAGTGGCTTTTTGAGTCAGATGCTAAACCTTACTCAAAAAATTATCTGCTTAGGCCTATGAATTTGGGCATGTTTCCTGGTCATTCTGTGCCTCAGTTTCCCGCCTATAAAATGGTAAAGTAAAGTTCTTACGGGCTTCCCAGGTGGTGCTGTGGTAAAGAACCTATCTGCCATTGTAGGCGACATAAGAGACGCAGATTCAATCCTCGAGTCGGGAAGATCCCCTGAAGAAGGGAAAGGCAACCCACTCCAGTACTCTTTCCTGGAGAATCCCATGGACAGAGCAGCCTGGTGGGCTACAGTCCATAGGGTCACAAAGAGTCGGACATGACTGATGCAACTTAGCACAGCACAGAGTTCTTACGGGAATTACATGAGATACTATATATATATAAAGTACTGAGAATAGTGTGTGGATACGAGTTCCTCAATAGTGGTGATATTATTGTCTATATATTATTTTTATTATTTTCTTTTGCTGTTGTTTTTCAGTCACTAAGTTGCATCCGACTCTTTGTGACTCCATGGACTGTAGCACACCAGGCTTCCTTGTCCTTTACTATCTCCCGGAGTTTGCTCAAACTCATGTCCATTGAATTGATGATGCCATCTAATCATCTCATCCTTTGTTGTCCCCTTCTCCTCCTGCCCTCAATCTTTCTCAGTATCAGAGTCTTGATACTGATGTGATGAGTCAGCTCTTCACATCAGGTGGCCAAAGTATTGGAGCTTCAGCTTTAGCATCAATCCTTCCAGTTAATATTCAGGATTGATTTCCTTTAGAATTGACTGGTTGGATCTCCTTGCAGACCAAGGGACTCTCAAGTCTTCTCCAGCACCACAATTAGAAAGCGTCAATTCTTAGGTGCTCTGCTTTCTTTATCGTCAACTCTTCTTACACCCATATATGACTACCGGAAATACAGCTTTGACTATACAGATCTTTGTAGGCAAAAATGTTTCTGCTTTTTAATACAAAAGTGTCATAGCTTTTCTTCCAAGTTGCAGGTGTCTTTTAATTTCATGGCTACAGTCACTGTCCACAGTGATTTTGGAGCCCGAGAAAAGAAAATCTGTCACTGTTTCCACTTTTTCCCCTTTCATTTACCATGAAGTGATGGGCCAGATGTCATGATCTTCGTTTTTTGAATGTTGAGTTTCAGGCCAGCTTTTTCACTCTCCTCTTTCACTTTCATCAAGAGGCTCTTTAGTTCCTCTTTGCTTTCTGCCATAATGGTGGTATTAACTGCATATCTGAGGTTTGTATATTTCTCCCAGCAGTCTTGATTCCAGTTTGTGATTTATCCAGCCTGGCATTTCACATGATGTACTCTGCATATAAGTTAAATAAGCAAGGTGACAGTATACAGCCTTAATATACTCCTTTCCCAATTTGGAACCAGTCTGTTGTTCCATGTCCAGTTCTAATTGTTGTTTCTTGACCTGCATACAGATTTCTCAGGAGGCAGGTAAGGTGATCTGGTATTCCCATCTCTTTACGAATTTTCCACTGTTTGTTGTGATCCACACAGTCTAGGGCTTTCGTGTAGTCTATGAAGCAGAAGTAGATGTTTTTCTGGAATTCTGTAACTTTCTGTATGATCCAGTGGATGTTAGTAATTTGACCTCTGGTTCCTCTGCCTTATCTAAATCCAGCTTGTACATACATTATTTTGTACATTATTTTTCCTATGGGAGACGTGAAATGTAATTTTTCATGTAAATTTAAAATGTAAATTTTAAAATTTCCTCAAACTTAAGACTTCTGGAAACTTCTGGCATCTCTGAGGGAATGTTGGGATTTAACTATTTAAGCAACTTAAAGTAATTCCAATCTTAAGTTCTGTTCCAGCTTACACAAAGAACCTACTGAAATTCTTTTACCTTTTATATAAGCACTTTATTTAAAAACAGGAATGACACTTGCTGTGCTCTCCGTAGTCCCCTCTTCCCTCTGCTTCACACACATCTGACTCCCGCTGGATGCTGGAGGTGCAACAGTGAGAAAACTACCTGTGTTCCGTGTCCGCTATGCGTGGGGCATACAGGTGTGTCACGCTGTCCTGTCTTCAGTTATACAGCAATTAAATTCTATAAAGCAGCTGTATTCATGTCTATTGCTGGGAAGGATCGAGGGCAGGAGATGAAGAGAACGACAGAGGATGAGCTGGCTGGATGGCATCACCAACTCAATGGACATGGGTTTGGGTGGACTCTGGGAGTTGGTGATGGACAGGGAGGCCTGGCGTGCTGTGGTTCATGGGGTCGCAAAGAGACACGACTGAGCGACGGAACTGAACTGATACAGGTCTGTGAGAGCATTTCACAGGGAGACCTCACCTGGTCTAAGTGTTCAGGAAAAGACTCACTTCGGGAAGGAACTTAGAGATGAAGTCCAGAGATTGATCAGTATCATTAACTAGGAACGAAGTGAACAGGGCAGGGCATGCATTTCACACAGATGTGATATGCTTGAGATGGAAGGGAGCCATTATAAAAAGGTGTGTTCTTAAATGTAATGAATTCTTATTTTATTGCAGTTGCAGTATTTTACTGTTAAATATATTCTGTCTAGGAAGATCTAAGTATTATAACAGTCTTAAAATTTTTAACCAATAACTGCGACAGTCTAGTCTTTTCTTAATAAAATCTTTATGTTTAAGAAAATGTAAAAAGAAATGACTTTTAAGGTAAATTGTAATTACTAAATATTGAAAATAGTCATAAAATTTGCTTCAATAAGCTGTGCCTTCAATATTAAAGATTATTTTAAGATAATTTATTCTTGATTATGTCAGGGGTCAGATCATGTGGCTAATGAATAATTTTCATCACTTTCATTTTAAAATAGAGCACATCATCCCTGTTTTGGGGGGGTTTCCCTGGTAGCTCAGCTGGTGAAGAATCTGCCTGCAATGTGGAAGACCTGGGTTCGATCCCTGGGTTGGGAAGATCTCCTGGAGAAGGGAAAGGCTACCCACTCCAGTATTCTGGCCTGGAGAGTTCCATGGGCTGTGTAGTTCATAGGGTTGCAAAGAGTGGGACATGACTGACTTTCACTTCATTTTCTCCCTGTTTTTATAAATTGCACCATTTATTACTTGGTAACCAAAAAAAGGAGGATCATTTCATCAGTTATTCAAAGTTTATTTCAAGTCACAAATAATGTATGTTTTGGACTGATTTAGAACTAACCATTCTGTTATATTTTATAATATTTTGAGTGTATTTTTTTTTTCTGTACTTGTATTCCTAGAAATAAATTGCACCAGTTGTTCTGTAGTTGTTTATAGCTTATGTAACTGCTGAAGTAGAAAGTTGAATAGATCTTGAAGGATACCTAATTTATGTATTCTGTCAGCAGTGACATTTCAACTTTTTTTAGCGACTCCATGTCCCTTAGAATTTCAGCATGTCTTGTTAGAATCATAGTGATGATTGTATAATCTATGCGTTCATCCACTGATGCCCCCTTCTCCAACAGAGTTTCTCACATGGACTCCTGTGGCTTATCTAGTGTCAACCACATGGCATTAATTTTCGTTTTCTCCATCTCTTTGGGCCACCCACTGAGGTTCTGTTCTGTTAACCGGGAGTGGCTCTTTTGGTGGTTTCTGTTGCTGATCCTTTCTTGGCAGTTGCAAGAACCACCCAGGGCTGGGTCACTGAATGATATCTAGGACTTGATGGTGAAGCTGTCTAGCCTGGGAGTTTTATTTATAAAAAGGTTTTTCACTGTTGATTTAATTTTATTTAGTGGCAATATTGGGCTGTTCAGATTTCATATCTCTTCATCAGTCTGATCCAGTAAATAATGCTTTTCTAGCAATTTGCCTATTCTGTATTTTTAAAATGATGGCTGTATTCCTTTTTCTTTCTTGATATTGCTTATTTCTGCCTTCTCTCTCTTTTTTTTTTTTTCTGCCTTTTCTTTTTTCCTTAATCATACTGGGGCTTTGACATTTTAGAGTCTTTTTCACAGGGCCAATTTTTGGCTGTGTTAATCTTCTCATATATGTTTTCTGTTGTAATCGCTTTTGCTATTACGTTATCTCCTTTCTTTTATTTTCTTTGGGTTGATTTTGCCAAGTTTTATCCTCTGTGATAAAGCCTCATATCACTTTAGTTTTTAGCGTTCAAGACTGTTAACTTCAGTTACATCCTACGAGTTTTGAGATATATGATATTCATTTTAATCTCATAATTTAATAGGAAATCTGTGATGTTGATCCCTTTGCTTTGTATTTTTTATTACGAATGTTCCTGAATTTTCTAAAGTTTAATCTATTTTTTGAAAGCCCCAACTTGGACATTTACTGGTTATTTTCTGTTTTATAATTGATACCATCCAGCTTTTGCTGATGAGTGCATCCCTTCATTTTCATTTTCTCAGTCCTTTTCTACTTTCTGAAGTAGCATTGTGTAGGAGAAAAACCAATGAACTATGTGTTTCTCTTTATTTCCCACTCCATCCCCACATCTGCTCCAGTAAAATGGTATATTTGTAAGACTAGAGCAGAATATCTTGGATGTAAGTTGTAGGAAGTACCGTGGGCCCTCTTGGGAATTGAGAAACTGCTGGGCAGGAAGTTTCTCCATCTCTCCTTGAGCCCTCCCTGTCTGCTTGTTTCAGTTTTGCTTTGCGAAGCCTCTTGAATGTTCCTCTCTTCCCTCACCTTCCCTTCCCTCCTCTGGCCGTTCTCTCTCTCCCTTCCTCCCCACCTTTTTCTCTTCCTCCCTCCCTCCCCAGCTTCTTCTCTCCTATCTTCATCCCTCCCTTCATCTTTTTTCTTCCTCAAATCTTCCTTCTATTCTTGCATCTTCATTGCTGCCCCCACCCTCCAACATGTTTCAAAAGTTGGAAAGCCCCCCAACTGGATACTCCTGATTTTTGAATCTAGAATTCCCACAGGAGCCATATGGCATTGACTTGTTACACTCTAAGAAAACCTAAGGAAAATCTCCTATGAATTTCACATCCTTGAAGCAGAGCAAGTCACTATGTGCATAGTGTTACTGTTCTCTGGGAAGTCAGGTCATCCTAAAGAAACTGGGTCAGTGCCCCTTTAAATAGAAACTGCCTTGAGGGAGGGGTGGAACTCGGGACACTTGTGAAGCGCTGGGTCCACCGGGATCGGGATCGTCAGTTGGGCCTGAGTGCAAAGTGAGGCCCTAGGAAAGCCCTGTGGTGTGTGTACCATGAAACTTTTTCTGTAGTCTAGTGGTAGACCTGCTGTGAGTACTCAACTGTCGTCAAATAACTGTGTAAAGAATTGCCCCCTTGGTGGTCCTATTCATTATACCTTGAAAGAGAGTTGACTTCTAAATACCCATATTGGAGGGTGAAATAAGGTTCAGTTCAGCCATTTTTATGTCCTGGTTGGAACATTTGTAAAGATATATATATTTTTAAAATCACTTGGAAGATTATTTGGAGATTATCAAGGAAATAATTTTTTCCTTCTCTTGTTAACTGAGATGAATTCTGTAATGTCCATTTTTTAGTTTAAAATCTTTGAAAGCTTAGTTACATAACTTTTTAATTTGTTTGATTCCCCAGGTAAAGCGCTAATGAATTGACTTAAAATTGTAGATGATTTAGGACTTTATATTGAGCTTTTCTATCAGAAAATGTCAGTATCCCTTCATTTAGCTACTTAAAAATGATGTTATCTGTACTTTATAGTATGTTTTGAAATTAAAGATCTTTAGATTTATATGTCAGTCAGTTGCATGGTTCTTTTGAGTTGCTCAGAATTGTTGTGAATGCTTCTTAGAGCTGGTGAATTCTAGCTTAATTTCAATATATGTTGTATATTATATATATTTTATGAGTATATGTGTGTGTGTGTGTGTGTGTGTGTGTGTGTATCGGAGAAGGCAGTGGCACCCCACTCCAGTACTCACACTGTCTCTACTGTTTCTATAACTTAAACTGATTTGAATGCTGGCAGAAGTCCTTATACAATTGTATAGTTCTACATAAATTTAAAGTACTTCAGAGTAGTTGGTATTAACTTTTAAAATTTAGAATTCTAATTTTAAAAGTAAGTTTCAAAAAAAAAGTTGGTCACTAGCTTCAAATTAGAGAAAATAATTATAGGAATTTTGCAGTTGGCTTAGGTGACTCAGATGGTAAAGAATCTGCCTGCGATGCAGGAGAGCTGGGTTCGATCTCTGGGTTGGGACGATGTCCTGGAGAAGGGAATGGCTACCCACTCCAGTATTCTTGTCTGAAGAATTCCATAGACAGAGGAGCCTGGTGGGCAAGTCCATGGGATCGCAAGAGTCAGACACAACTGAGTGACTAACACTTTCACTACTTTATTAAAGAAAGGCACAGATTATGGTTAATTTTATTTAAAGAGAGGTGAACCAAAAAGATAATGGACAAAGAAACATTTAAATCATTTAAAATTAAATCTGTAGATTTCATCAGTACTAAGTTTGAAGAAAAGTTATACATCAGAGCTGAAATTGCAAAGGGAAATTTTCTGCTTAGCATAAATGAAAATCCTTGAATCTTAAAGGAGAAACAATCTTTTTGCCTGAATTAACTCTTACATGTGAAGGCAATTTTTTCTAGTTATTTTTAGTGAAAAACGTATGAATCCAGTTTTTAAAATTCTAATTTCTGTTTGATTTATGGATTCCTGAGGTGTGTGTAAACTTCAAAATAGAGTCATGATCTGACTGCTAATGGTCAAATAATACTTGTTTTCATAACAATATAGATACAAATGGAAAGCTGGTTTTTTTAAAATCACTGGACTAACTTAGATTTTAGTTATTGATTAAACAGATGACCAAGAGTTGTTATGATGTCATTTTTTTTTAGAACTGGCTTATGATGATTTAAAAAAAAAGCATACTTTTGTTAAACCAGATAACATTTAGATCAGATCAGATCAGTCGCTCAGTCGTGTCCGACTCTTTGCGACCCCATGAATCGCAGCACGCCAGGCCTCCCTGTCCATCACCAACTCCCGGAGTTCACTGAGACTCACGTCCATCGAGTTGGTGATGCCATCCAGCCATCTCATCCTCTGTCATCCCCTTCTCCTCTTGCCCCCAATCCCTCCCAGCATCAGAGTCTTTTCCAATGAGTCAACTCTTCGCATGAGGTGGCCAAAGTACTGGAGTTTCAGCTTTAGCATCATTCCTTCCAAAGAAATCCCAGGGCTGATCTCCTTCAGAATGGACTGGTTGATCTCCTTGCAGTCCAAGGGACTCTCAAGAGTCTTCTCCAACACCACAGTTCAAAAGCATCAATTCTTCGGCGCTCAGCCTTCTTCACAGTCCACCTCTCACATCCATACATGACCACAGGAAAAACCATAGCCTTGACTAGCCGGACCTTTGTTGGCAAAGTAATGTCTCTGCTTTTGAATATGCTATCTAGGTTGGTCATAACTTTCCTTCCAAGGAGTAAGCGTCTTTTAATTTCATGGCTGCAGTCACCATCTGCAGTAATTTTGGAGCCCAGAAAAATAAAGTCTGACACTGTTTCCACCAGATAACATTAATGATTTACAAATGAATAGCTCATTGAAATTAATGGTTAACTGAAAATATTTTAGATATATAGGATGAATTTCATCTCTGTTATAACATTAAGTGATCTTATTTGCCCACTTGTTTTGTCACATCACTTGCTTCTCTGATTTGACTTTAGAAATAACTTAATACTTTATAAATGTTTCTGCATGTATTGTCTCTTCTGGGTCCTTAGAATAACTTAGGAGGAAGTTAAAACAAATACTCTTATCCTTATTTTACAAGTAAAGAAATTGAAGTCAAGAGATGGTTACCAGTCAGTAAGACCCAGCCCTAGTCTTTCAGCTGCTGAGTTTGTACTTTTTATATGTATGTAGTACAAATAAAGTATGCCTGATAAATGTTTGTTGAATGAGTTAGCATAAATAATTTTTATTATAAAGTAATAGACTTATTCATGATTTAATTAGAAATTTTTTTAATAAGAAATTTGGATGATATAAGAAATTAGAAGGGAAAAGTCATCTTCAAATTGATCTACAGTGCATTTGATGAAAGATAAAAAATTATCTCATGTGTGTATGTGATTATAACATAAAAATATAATTCTATATATAAACATTAAAAATACATAATTATAGTGTATAGTATGGTATATACACTTATATATGTATATGTATTTGACTGATATCATACTTCATTGGCAATTTAAAATCTGATAGTTAACCTGGTGTCAGTGAAGAAGCATTTCTAGACGAATTTATGTCCAATTTTAGGAAAATTTAGGGAGAAAATTAAGAAAAATTATTTATTTTATCCAGAAAACTAACAGAGGAAACAGAATGAAAAGGGACTGTGATAGAACTTTAAAAAGTGGCGCTTGGTTCAAAGGAATTTGAAGCAAATTTTAAAAACTTTTCTTTAATTTTCTTTAATCTTCCATTTTTCTGAATTTGCTTATGGAATTTATATATAATACTGGTATCCTGTAGCCATTCAGTGAGTTGTTTGGACATTTTAACTTTAACAGAATAGATAAAAAGATTGTGGAAAACATTTATCTGCATAATCATTATCCCTGATACAACTTGTTGTTTTGTACTTTTTTCTATTAACATACTACAAAACTTTCTGTTACAAAAAGAAGCAATTAGCAAAGCTGTGCAATTAAATGTGAAGCTTATCTGGAGAATGACTTTGAGGGTGGGAGAAGTGGACAAAAGTAGATATCTCAAAACAAAATTAGCTGCCATTCTTCCTAAATTCCATTATTCTCTCTACACACTGGTCTTGAAATACTTATCATTAACACTGTCTCCTTGCCTCTCCTACTAAATGGTAATTTTTTGATGGTAAAGACTGCATTTTCATGTCTCCTCCTCAGTACCTGGCACACACAGCAGGGTCTCAGATATTTGTTGGATGGAGAAAAAAATCAGATAATGCCAGTGGCTTTAAATTTCTGAGGCATTGATACCAGCATGCAAAGTAGAAACTGCTGGTTTATACGAAAAAAAGAGAAGGCACAGTTACAGGGCTGTGAGGATAAAAGAGACGACCAGTTTGTTGTTAAAGAAGTAAATTCAAATGATGCTGCAGAACTGAAAAATGCAACAGTCTGTTTGTCTTCTCTCCTGAAAGTTTAAATAGTTAAAAGGAAACATAAATGCTATTTAAAGTCATCATTAACAGAAAAACAAAACCCAAAAAGATACTGATTATCTTTTCAGAAACATTTAAAGCAGATATTCTGCTTTAACTATGTAAATATCTGTTCTGTTGGATATGGTGCTTAGAAACTGGAAGCAGACAGGCTCTGTCACTTGGGACAGGTTATTTGACCTCTAAGCCTCAATGACCTAAGTATCTTAGGGGGATAAGAATGGTTACCTCCTTCACTAAGTTAACATGAGGATTATTAGACGAGAGAGGTAAGGTGAAGTACATAGCACAGATTTATAGGAAACTCTCAATAAATGTTATTTATTACAGTAAACTAAATTACAATTGAGCTATCACTTTAATAATATTTTTAAAATTATTAAAAACAATTTAAATTTTTATGAATTTAAATTTAAATAATTTAAATTTAATTAAATAAATTTTTTAAAAATAATAATTTTATGGATTTAATAATTTTGACCTCCATATATAGAATTTCATTTAGCGCAATCTGATTGTAATTGGTGGTCATATTTTCACAGAGTGAACTTCCAATCCTTTATATTTCAAAAGTGATTTAATCGTCACTGAATAATTTTCTTAAACGGAGTTAATACAGATGGTGCTCTGAAAATGTCAGGGGTTCTGTATTTTTATCCACTATTTTAAAACCAGTCTTTGTATGTCAACATGATGTTAAGAAACTTCATAATTATTTAGGCTTATTAAGGGGTTTGAATAATTTAAGAATTAGAAAGTGTATGTAGTTAAGGTACTATAGAAATTTACCATACTTCATTTATGCCTACTTCATTGTTTAAAGTTGATCAAACAATGCTATCTAGTGGGCAGTAAAAATTTGTAGTTCCATGTATTTAACAGGATGGTTATTTGATTGCCAGAAAGGAAAAAGTGATCCCTAATTGATGTGATGAATTTGTTGGGAGCTCCAGGTGCTCACAGTTGAATTTCTACATCTTGTATTTGAAGAGAACAATTTAGTTTTGACCTTAGAAACAACTTCATTAAATCAGACATTGACAATTTAATAATTTTCACAGATTTTATAAACAATACTATCAGTATTTAAGATTTTAAAACAATATCTTGATGAATATTTTTTTAAATAAGCACAGTTTTAGAAGTCACAGTTTGTTTTAAAAGTATGAAGTGGTGAAGGTCTTTTGAATAGGTACCACAAGGTGGCAGGATTGTGTTTTCGTAGATTCTTTTTGCTTTGATGGCCTGCAAATTCTTGGTTATCTGAGATTAGTGTTTTCCATGTGGTTAACTGTTAAGCATTTTATATACCAGAACTTTTAAATTTTAACTTTTCTAATGGAAAACCTTTAAAGTACATTCCCTGTTTTCCTGAATTCTTAAGCAGAAAAATATAACTTAGCCTTTATCAATAAGCCGTTTGAATACCAGTTATTGGATTGCGATTAAGATGAAGTGGGAGATAAAGGTGGTGTGTGAGGAATGAGGACTTGGCCCTGCAGAAACGCTAGGACTTGTGCTGTGAAAACGCGTGCTGTTTGCCTTAGCTTGCTTCTCTGCGTATCTGCATTTTTTCCTAGCGAAGTGAAGTCAGTCCTGTCGAGTGCCAGACTCTGGTGTAGTAGAACATAATTGCTTTCTGCAAAATTAAACAGCAGTGAAGACAGCCGTTGCCTTTTCCCCAGTAGGGAAAGTAGGGCAGAGAGCAGAGTGGAGGAAAGAAAATAAACTATGAGCCTTAAAAAGTCTTCATCAAAGACTGCTCTGGTAAAGCAACCCCAGACCATGAGGACTAGGATTCTGTAGTTACGAGGGACGTTAGAAACTAACATAGCTGCTTGGAGCAACTTTCAGAAATATTTCCTGTGATAATATTTTAGATTCTGAGTTGTACATAATGTGTATGAAAGAGATAATACAGATTATATAAGATATCTCTAATTATATACTTAGAGATGGATGTATTTCCATGTGACTGTTTTCCTGCTCTGATCCTAGAGCTGTTTCAAGGCCGTTTGTGCCATTACTGGTGATACAACAAGTGTTGGGTAAAATCTTCAGTATCTTGGAGGCTGCATTTTTACCACAACCTTTTTCTCCCCTCCCACACACTTCCAGTTGTTCCATGAATCTATTACAGCAGAGGTTTGGGCTAAAAATAGGTTTTTGTTTGGACTTGTTTCCTTTGCTAATTATTTGCATATTTTTTGTAATCTTTGAAAAGATATGGGTAGAATTCATGGTACCAAATTTCAAAACAAATCCATTTAACTTCCCATAAGCCCTGAGAAAGCACTGTTGAGCTCTGGTGATGAAGCTCATTGAAGAAGAGGATGTGGCTTCCTTCAGCACCCATTTATTTCTCTGGTTTTCTGGAATGTTCCTTGACCTGCCTTCTGAGTTAATGAGAGAACTCTGAAAGGGCTGCAGAGAAGCCCCTGGAAATGACCATTAAGTTAGCTCTACCGGAAATAGGTATCAGGGCATAGACCCTCGATCCTTTCTTCTCAGTTCTCCTCAATGACACGACCGTTTTTAACCTATAGTAGATGAGAAAGTAGGAGTTTCATGACTAAATATATGGATAAACTTCCCTAGCTTGTAGTTTAAGCTTGTACATGCTTTCCTCCTGGTAAGGTATTATATGTTTTTAAGTAAAAGTGATCTTCAAGATTTGCAAACTGGTTTTGTGGATTATATAAAAGACTCATGCTCTAAGAAATAGCCAGAAGCCTTCCGGTTACCCAAGGACAGTTTTTGTGTTAACTGTACAGGCTGGAGCAGAATTAACTCTAATTTTGAGATTACCCGAAAGATGCAAGAGGTTAGCTGTGTTAAGAACATCCTGCTACACATTCTGCCAAAAATTGAAGAACTGTGAGCAAAAGCAGCATGTTTGAAGTGGTACCAAGTTGGAACATTTACCTCCAAGTTAAACATTTAACATTTAACCTCATTTGTACATGAGGTACAATCTCATTAAAAGTATTAGCCCACAGTTTAAGTATTTTTCTCCTTTTAAATGTAGTTTTAAGATATATTTAATTTTTGTTTTGGTGAAGGAATTTTGGACTAAAAATGCATTGTAGTTGAATTAAAATTTTTTTTCAAGTCTATTACATAGAGAACATTTTATTTTTTACTTATTAATTGGAAGATAATTGCTTTATAATGTGTTTAAAAAAAAAGTTAGTGATGAGTTAGAGCAGTTACCTACAGACTTTGAACGCCAAGCTAAAGGTTGGGATTTTATCCTATATGCAGTGTGTAATCATTAAAGGACCTGTAATTGAATGAGTGACAGGCAAGAAAGTTAAAATTAAGAATATTAGCCTGGAGGCAGTATACAGGATGGATTTGCCTGGATCCAGGTGGATGGTGATTAGAGCCAGATTGACCAGTGGGGATAATATGGCAATAATCCAGAAATCTTATGATATGGCTCTGGATTAGAGTGTTGGTAATAGAAATAGAATTAAAGGCAGAGATATTAGCAGGGAGGAATGGACAAGACAGCAAATTGCTTATGTTATATAAAATTTCTGTTTTTGTTAGACAGAAGTCTTAGGCACAAGCCCATCTTTCTGCAGGAGAACTGTTACTGTACATTAACGTATTGCAAATTCTTCGTCATAAAGAAGATAATGCTACTTGATTTAAAGTCCAGTAATGGAAGACTGTTGATGTTGAGCTTGATTTCACAGAATGATATGCTAAAAGTGACACTAAAAGATTTTGGTACAGTGGTTCTCAAAAATCCAGCAACCTCAAAACCACTGGTTTATTGGAGAGGGAGAGGATGTTTAAAGGATGAAGATGTCATGGTTATAAGCATAGGCTCTATGCATCCCTACAGGTGTGAAGCCTGGATCCACCCTTGACGGTGGGCAAATTAGGCTTCCCTGGTGGCTCAGCGGGTAAAGAATCTGCCTGCAGTGCAGGAGACCCCACTTCAATTCCTGGGTCAGGAAGATCCCTGGAGAAGGGATAGGCTACCCACTCCAGTATTCTTTGACTTTCCTGGTGGCTCAACTGGTAAAGAATTAGTCTGCAATGCGGGAGACCTGGGTTTGATCCCTGGGTTGGGAAGATCCCCTGGAGAAGGAAACAGCTACCCACTCCAGTATTCTCAGGCTTCCCTTGTGGCTCAGCTGGTAAAGAATTAGTCTGCAATGTGGGAGACCTGGGTTCGATCACTGGGAAGATCCCCTGGAGAAGGGAAAGGCTACCCACTCCTGTATTCTGGCGTGGAGAATTCCATGGACTGTATAGTCCATGGGGTCATAAAGAGTCAGACACGACTGAGCAACTTTCAGTTTCACTTTTAATGGGCAAGTTACTTCTCTATGTCCCAGTTAACTATTTAGGGTTGTTACAGGTACTAAATCCAGTGATACATACAAAATGCTTAGATTTCCTGGGACATTGTAAATACTGAAAAACAGCTGTGGCTGTTTTTAATTTATCATTTCCAACCTCTGAGAATTCTAATTCATACCTTTGACTTTGGGCTCAAGAATCTGTATTTTTAAAACTTCCTGCAGCTCTGATCTCCAAGTTTGAAAACTTGTTGCCAGCTGCTTTTCTACCTTCATGTAATAGGACTGTATTTAAATGTCTCTATCCATTTTCTTCTTCTTTTTCTTTTGACAGTCCAAAGATGGCCAAGTTTTTAAATAGGATGTGAGACAGTGTCCATGTGCTCCATCAGGAACTCCTGTTGAATAGCTTGTCTAAATCCCTCTGAAAATTCCTCCAAGCACCCCCACCACCATTCCTCACCCCTTGGTCTCTCAGTGGAATTGAGGATCCTAGCTATAGTTGTCAGCGTTCCCTGTTGCCTCACCTGGAAGCCAAGATTAGAGCTCCCTGGTCTCAGCCCTCACACTCCAGCTCTGCCTGTTTCCAGCCCTATCTGTGCCCTCAGAAATTCCTTTGTACCACAGCCCCCACCCCCCATCTTTTTTTTTTGGCTGCACCGTGTAGCATGTGGGATCCTAATTCCCCAACCAGGGATTGAACTCGTGCTCTCTGCAGTAGAAGCCTGGAGTCTTAACCACTGGACCACCAGGGAAGTCCTTGTACACTTTGTTGGAGAAAATGAATATAGAATCTTACTAAGAATAGTGGAACAGCTTGCCATTCCTTTCTCCAGAGAATCTTCCCAACTCAGGGATCAAATCCGGGTCTCCTGCATTGCAGGTGGACTCTACCATCTGAGCCACCAGGGAAACCCACTAAACAGCTGCAGAGTTTTTTGAATTATATCAAATAATATCAGGTTTGTTTTTTGTAAAAAAAAAAAAAAAAACCTCCTAATACCTTTTCTCCAATCCTCTGATTGTTGCTGGTGTCTTAACTCTGGTCTAGTGGTTCTTAGCCCATGCCTTATTTGATATTACCTGGGGAACTTTTAGGACTTCCCTGGTAGCTCAGACGGTAAAGCGTCTGCCTACGATGCGGGAGACCAGGGTTCAGTCCCTGGGTTGGGAAGATCTCCTGGAGAAGGAAATGGAAACCCACTCCAGTATCCTTGCCTAGGGAATCCCATGGACGGAGGAACCTGGTAGGCCACAGTCCATGAGTTTGCAAGGAACTTTTAAAACCTACCGATGCTCAGGATTCATACAGGGTCAATTAAATCAGGATGAACCTGAGGCTCTGTATTTGTGAAAAGCCTCCCACTTGAGTCTAAGGTTCAGCCAAGGTTGAGAAGCATTGAATTAGTCTGTCTCATCACAAACAGACCCCACCCCACCCTGCCTGGCACAGTTGTTAGACAAAGGAATGCCTCAGCCATGTGAAGTGAAAACAGCTTTCCTGTCTGGCAGAGAATTTGAGATGGTAAAGAGAAAGCTTCCTGAAGCCTGTGTTTTTCCTGGTGGGCTTCCTTGTTTTCCTGTCTCTTTGCTTCAGGCCTTCGCACTTGCTATTCCCATATTAGATCCAAGTCCTCTAGAGCTGTAAGAACTGTCCTTAATGGTGCAGGGATTTCTTCTATACTATGACATGGATGTTTCTAAAGACCCCACTTTGCAAAATTGCATGCCAAAAATAAGGTGGCTTCTGGAGAAAACCGAGTCAAGCCGATCACTCAACACTTAGGCAACTTTTGTAACTAGAGCACTGAGAAAACAAAAATTTGGTGCCAGCTCAAGAGCTGAAACTTCTCATGGTAGATACTAAAAACACACACACACAAGTAGGGTGAAATGCCAGCAACATTTTAATTAGCACAGAAGCAGTGGGTGCTAAGATAACACAGAAGGAAATGGAGCTCTAAGCTAGGCAGGCTGCTGTGGGGTGGGGTGCAAGAGGCAGCTTCCTTGGCAGAAGCTGAAAGCTGCACAGAACTGGGGGGTGGCTCTCCTGGCCAAGCACTTGCTTTGAAGTTTTGTTAAATGCAGCAGCAGGGCCTGGGGCTCTTTGTGTGCCTGCTCAGTCGCGTGGTCATGTCTGACTGCAGCACCGTGGACTGCAGCCCACCGGGCTCCTCCGTCTGTGGGGTTCTTCAGGCAGGAATACTGGAGTGGGTTGCTATTTTCTCCTCCAGGAGATCTTCCAGGGATCAAACCCATGTCTCCTGCATTGGCAGGTGGATTCTTTACCACTGGGCCACCTGGGAAGTCCCTTAAGCTCTTCATTCTCTTGCTAAAGGTTGTAATTGACTGACTATGCTGGCTGTTTGGACTTCCCATCCTGGGAGACATTTGCTGAATGGATGAATGACTTAGAACTTCTCTAATGAAAATGGTGGGAATAGTCAGAGATGGGAGCATTGCATATATACTTTGAAAAGATGGAACAATGAAAGTGGCAGCCTTATGGAAAGTTGAGGAAGCTGAGGAAGACATCATCCTTAATCCTCTTCTACTGCAATCGTACTCTAGTACTCTTATTATTGTTGTTGTATTATTATTACATGACCTTTTGAGATACACACTCTATCAGTTTTCTATTACTGTAACATACTCCCCTAAAATTTAGTGGCTTAAACCAACAATAAACATTTATTATCTGCTCAGTTTCTGAGGGTCAGGAATAGCTTAATTGGATGGTTCTGGCTCAGGGTCTCTCAGGAGGTTATGGTCAAGATATCAGTCAAGGCTACAGGCATCTGAAGATTTAACACTGGGCTGGAGGACCCACTGTCAAGATGGGGCACTCAGATGGTCGATGTTGGGTGTTAGCCGGATGTCTCTTAGTTCCTTGCCATGTGGACCTTTTCTACACAGGGCTACGTGAGGGTCTTCGTGACATGACAGCTGGCTTTTCCCAGAGAGAGTGATCAAAGAGTCTTAGAAAGCACACACCATTGTTTGTACGGTATTTTTCCCAGGTCAGCACTCTTCACTGTGGAAGGGAGCTGAGCAAGGGTGTGAGTCTTGAAGGCTGGGTACCACATACATGCATTCGTGTTGATCGTTGTCCTTGTAAAACAGGTGCAGTCTGTATCTTTGTTCACTTAGTACTTTCATGTTGTTTAGTTTCTATTATTTGTGGTGTCTATAACTCCTTAGTTTCTTTTGTTTCTAAACACGAGATTATAAAATGTAATAGTTATACATAATTTTCTCTAGAATGCAACTCAGCAGACATTGAGTACTTTCTGTGTACATAGTTAAGCATTTAAAATTTGCCACTATATACTTGAGTATATGAAAATGTAAGCCATGTACATATATTTAAAAATAACTCGATTATGGGCACAGTCAACAGTACAGAAAATGACTCATTTTTCTTTTCATTTTTCTTTCATGAATTGATCTACTTTCCTGGCATTGCTCTTTGACAATTACTGTGATTGAACTGCAGGTAAGGATTCTTTTCAACTTTTTCTCTTTTATTATAATCTTAAGAGCAAATGAAAGTAAATTTGCAAATATAATTTTTTAAATGAAATCCTTGAATGAAATACCACACATTTAAGGATTTAGACATTTCTTTCGAAAGGCCATCTTCAAAGAGAGAAATAGTCTCTTTATATCAACTTCCATATGAAATTCAGTAGTTAATCTGAATTCCCACTGACCCATCTCTGAGTTCAAGTGCTTAGTGTTAAACCCTTGGGCTGGTCACCCAGCTGAACTTCTAGTGTGTAAAGAGTGCTGCAATTTAGCTAAAGATACTGTTTCTGTAATTCTGGGTAGAATGAAGATTAATACAGGTATGTGAGAAGTCTGTGAGTATGTCAAATAGTTGAATGTGATTTACAGATGTTAGGTTACTGTTGTTGTTTAATTGCTATGACGTGTCCGGCTCTTTTGTGATCCCATGGACTGTGGCCTACCAGGCTCCTTTGTCCATGGGATTTCCCAGACGAGAATGCTGGACTAGGTTGCCATTTCCTTCTCCAGGGCATCTTCCTGACCCAGGAATCCAACCCATGTCTCCTGCATTGGCAGGCAGATTCTTTACCACTGAGCTACAGGGAAGCTCCAAAGAAATTTCCAGGGACTTTTAAAGTGAAATTTCATAATTTTAGGAAATCATACATAATTTTTATAGTTATTTATAGTTTCTTCCTTATGTTTATCCATAGATGATGTCTAATTTTGTTACTTTGTCAAGTAAAATTGAACCCTTTGATCAACACTTGAGAATTATAAAATCAATTTTATTTTGTTTTTTCAGAATTAAGATTAGCAGGGATATGCTAAAATTATTAAGTGGATCTTTTTTATTGAAAAGCGTGACATAATTTGAATTATTTTTCAAATTTCATAAGTGTTCAATGTGTATAACATACATCTAAAATCTTATTTATAGTTATGTACATTAACTTAATTTTTATACATTATATATTTTAATATAAGCTTTACTTTTCACAGATAAGTAAAGAGTATTTAAATATTTCCTGACACATTCACCATCTTTTTTTCATTGAAATATAGTTGACTTATAATATTAGTTTTTAGTATACACATAGTAATTTGGCATTTTTACAGATTACACACCATACAAAGTTATAATATTGTTGACTGTATTCCTTGTTCTATACATTACATTCCTGTGACTTATTTATTTTTAAACTGGTACTTTGTACCTTTTAAAACCCCTTCTCCTATTTTCCCATCCCCACCCCTTCACCACCCTCCAGCCGCCCACAGCTACTAGTTTGTTTTCTGTATATGTGAATTAATTTTGTTATATTTGTTCATTTGTTTTGGTTTTTAGATTCTACATATAAGTGAAAACATACAGTACTTCTCTGTCTTATTTCACTAAGCTTAATAACCTCCAGATCTATCCATGTTGTTGCAGATAGCAAGATGTTTTTTCTTTTTTATGGCTGAGTAATGTCCCTCCCCGCCCCCCCTGCCCCGCCGTGTGTCACATCTTTATCTGTTCATCTGTCAGTGGGCACTAAGATTGCTTCCGTATCTTGGCTATTGTAGCTGATGTTGCTGTGAACACAGGTACATATTTCTTTTTGAGTTAGTATTTTCACTTTCTTCAGATAAATACCCAGATGGTACTCTGGATTGTTTGGTAGTTCAATGTATAATTTTTTGAGAAACCTTCATATTTTCCATAGTGACTGTACCCATTTACATTCCCAACAGCAGTGCACAAGGCTTTCTTTTTCTCCACATCTTTGCCACTTGTTATTTCTTGTCCTTTTGATGAGAGCATTTTGACAGGTGTGAGGTGATGTCCCCTTGCGGTTTTGATTTGCATTTCTCCGGTGATTAGTGATGTTGAGCATCTTTCCATGTGCCTGTTGTCCAGCTGTATGCTTACTTTGGAAAAATGCCTGTTCAGGCCCTCTGCCCATCTTTCAGTTGAGGTGTTTTTTGATACTGAATTGTATGAGCTCTTGATATGGTTTGGATAGTAACCCCTTATTGGGTGTGCCATTTGCACATGTCATCTCAGGTTGCCTTTTTGTTTTGCTGATGGTTTCTTTGCTATGCAAACGTTTTTTAGTTTCATGTAGCTCCATCTGATTAGTTTTGCTTTTGTTGCCCTTGCCTGAGGAGATAGTTCCAAAATAATATTGCTAAGACTGAACTACTGATATTTTCTTCTAGGAGTTTTATGGCTTCAGATCTTATATATTTAAGTCTTTAATCCATTTTGGATTTATTTTTGTATGTAGTATGAGAAAATGGTCACATGTAGTCGTCCAATTTCCCCAACACCACTTACTAAAGAGGCTGCTGTCTTATCCCCGTTGTATATTCTTACCTCCTTTATTGTAGATTAACTGACTGTATATCTGTGGGTTTATTTCTGGGCTCTATGAAGGAGGCTATTAGGACTGGAACATAGTTTGGGACACCAAGTAAATAGGTGAGGAAAAAAAAAAGAGAGGATTCTCTAAAGATATTAAACAGAAGTATTGGGAATCACTCTCTGAACTAATTCATCATATGTGCGTGCTCAGTCATGTCCAACTCTTTGCGACCCCATGGACTGTAGCCTGCCAGGCTCCTCTGTCCATGGGATTTTCCAGGCAAGAATACTGGAGTGGTTTGCCGTTTCCACCTCCAGGGGATCTTCCCAATCCAGGGATCAAACCCACATCTTGTGTATCTCCTGCATTGGTAGGCAGATTCTTTACCACTGAACCACCTGGGAAGTGCTTCATCATATTACAGACATTAAAGCAAAACTTTAGCTGTCCTTTTAACAACTTAATGAAGTCTTTTTTAGGATGACTATTATGAATTGGTTCTCAGGATAATTTTTATGTGTTAGGGATTCTCATAGTTGAAAAAATTTCTTTTGGGTATAATCTATAACAATACTATTTATTAATTAGGCTATTCTCAGGCAACTTCTGTTTTAAAAAGTAAGTGGAGAAATGTACTGACCTTTCGATAACTCTAGTTATGTCTGAAACCAAGTAGTTGAGAGCACGAGGTCATGACTTTAATTGCTTGATTAACCTGATTGATGTGAGAAATACTAGGTTCTTTCCTTGTGTTATCTCCCCATTGTATATAGAAAGAAGTGATTTTTGGAAATTTGAATTTTCTTGGGCTCCAAAATCACTGCAGATGGTAACTGCAGCCATGAAATTAAAAGATGCTTGCTCTTTGGAAGAAAAGCTATGACCAACCAAGACAGAATATTAAAAAGAAGAGACATTGCTTTGCCGACAAAGATCTTTCTAGTCAAAGCTATGGTTTTCCAAGTAGTCATGTATGGATGTGAGAGTTGGACTATAAAGAAAGCTGAGTGCCAAAAAATTGATGTTTTTGAACTGTGGCATTGGAGAAGACTCTTGAGAGTTCCTTGGACAGCAAGTAGATCAAACCAGTCCATCCTAAAGGAAATCAGTCCTGAATATTCATTGGATGGACTGATGCTGAAGCTGAAACTCCCAGTCCTTTGGCCACTTGATGTGAAGAACTGTCTCCTTGGAAAAGACCCTGATGCTGGGAAAGATTGAAGGCAGGAGGAGAAGGGGATGACAGAGGATAAGATGGTTGGATGGCATCACTGACTCAATGGACAGGAGTTTGAGCAAGCTCCAGGAGTTGGTGATGGACAGGGAAGCCTGGCGGCAGTCCATGGGGTCATAAAGAGTTATACACAACTGAGTGACTGAACTGAACTGAACTGAATTCCAAAGCAGGGTTAGATAGCATCACTGATTCAATGGATATGAACTTAAGCAAACTCCCAAGAGACAGTGGAAGACAGAGGAGCCTGGTGTGCTACAGTCCATGAAGTTCCAAAGAATGGGACAACTTAGAAACTCAACAACAAATTCCAAAGTATAAAATCTTTAAAGCAGCATTAAAAAGACATTACTGATCAAGGAATAAATAGATTTGAAATTTTACAATAACATATCTGAAGTCAAAGGACTAAAATAACATCATAGTTGCTTTTAAGAGTTTTTTGAAGGTGATAACTTTAATTGGAATTAAAAAGGCTAAGTCAGCATCATTTTGGCATTTCTCTCTTAGGCCATAAGAGGAGTTGGTGAGATGTATGGAAAGAGTAATATTGAAACTTACATTACCGTATGTAAAATAGATAGCCAATGGGAATTTGCTGTATGGCTAAGGAAACTCAAACAGGGGCTCTGTATCAACCTAGAGGGGAGGGAAGTTCAAATGAGAGGGGATATATGTATACCTACGGCTAATTCATGTTGAGGTTTGACAGAAAACAACATTCTGTAAAGCAGTTATCCTTCAATGAGAAAATGTTCATTAAAAACAATAGAATTGTGTATGCTATTAAGAGAATGAGGAGAATTTTCATTGATATCAGAACCTTAGAAGCATAAAGAGGCTCATATTTGATAGAATCTAGTCTAGTCAAGGCTATAGTTTTTCCAGTGGTCATGTATGGATGTGAGAGTTGGACTATGAAGAAAGCTGAGCACCAAAGAATTGATGCTTTTGAACTGTGCTGTTGGAGAAGACTCTTGAGAGTCCCATGGACTGCAAGGAGATCCAACCAGTCCATCCTAAAGGAAATCAGTCCTGGGTGTTCTTTGGAAGGAATGATGCTAAAGCTGAAACACCAGTACTTTGGCCACCTGATGCAAAGAGTTGACTCATTGGAAAAGACTCTGATGCTGGGAGGGATTGGGGGTAGGAGGAGAAGGGGATGACAGAGGATGAGATGGCTGGATGGCATCACCAGCTCGATGGATGTGAGTCTCAGTGAACTCCAGGAGATGGTGATGGACAGGGAGGCCTGGCGTGCTGCGATTCATGGGGTCGCAAAGAGTCGGACACGACTGAGCGACTGAACTGAACTGAACTGAACTCAAGTGACTTGGGAATAATCAGTCTTCACTAATCCATTTGAGAATTGGAATTGGATCCTAGAATTCTTCTATTTTGATATAAACAGAGTTGGACATCCTTGGAAACTTAGTTTTCTAAGTCCATCCAATAATATAAAACAGTGTCAGTAGCCATAGTTCTTAGACTTAGATCAAATGTGCACTTATAATAAAATACCTATTAACTCAGAATTGGAAATTTGATTATGTGTATGTACATATATATAAACTCCTTTTTCCATTAACTTGTGTATCATTGCTGGAAATTCTTTAGCAGTTTTCTCTTCTTCATCCTCTGCTTCACAGAGAATGACAGCTGGAAACTTTAAAATTATAGAGATTTTTGAGACTACTAGTCATTAGTAGCACTGTTAATAAAAGAAGCAACTTCTGCAGCATCTAGTGATTTCCATTTAAGATCTTTGTGTAGAGATAGTGCTTTCTCTGGAGAAGGAAATGGCAGCCCACTCCAGTGTTCTTGCCTGGAGAATCCCAGGGACGGGGGAGCCTGGTGGGCTGCCGTCCACGGGGTCACACAGAGTCGGACACGACTGAAGTGACTTAGCAGCAGCAGCAGCAGTGCTTTCTCTTTGATTGTGAAAAAGGTTGTTCTTGGTTTTTTGTTTCATTTTGTTTGGAAATCAGGAAGATTTCCATTTCTTCTGTTTATCAAGAGCTTGTTCTCACTGGCTTCACATCACTTGAAGTTGCTGTAGCTCTAAGTGTTTCTTTTAAGTTCAGGTGTTCTTTGGTGGCCCACAGTGTGGATTCCTTTATGCTTGTTGCTCTGGAGAGATATCACTTACTCTCTGATGTCTTTCAAAACGTCCTATTCTTAGCTTCTTCCTCATTAGTTAAATTTTTTTCCTTTTCATGCACTGCTTGATATATTTTTTTTAAATTAAAGCATAGCTGGTTTACAAAGTTGTGTTAGTTTCAGGTGTACAGCAAACTGATTCAGTTACACACACACACACACACACACACACACACACACACACACACACACACACATATATACACTATAGTCTTTTTCAGATTCGTTTCTATTCTAGGTTATTATAGGATATTGAATATAGTTGCCTGTGCTATGCAGTAGGTCCTTGTTTATCGACTTTGTATATAGTGGTGTGTATCAGTTAATCCCAACCCACTGCCTGGAATTATTTTTGAACCAGGGTCGTTAGACATGTTTGGGATTTGAATGAGTGCTTTTTTTTTTTTTTTCTTTAATATACCAAAGTTAGAAAAGTTAAGATTTGCGAAAGAATAGCAAACAATCTTGTAGGATATCAAACTACGAGTAGCTGATAATATGCTTGAGATGTGTGTGTGTTTGTTTTTCCAGGCAGCCTGATCCAGCTGGATGCAGTTTCCTGTGTTCTGCTAATATTGCTTGAACACATAAGCCTAAGCAAAATGTGAAATATGAATTATGCTCAAGTTGTCTAATGTATAGGCTATATTGTATATTGGAACAATTTGTGTTTTCCCAATATGCTTTATAACAGAACAGATTGTGCTTGATAGTCTCTTTTAATTTAAAAAAGCATGATCTGTAGCTCTAGGAAATTTTCTTGCATTATTTTATGATACTTTCTTCTCCTCCATATTCTCTGTTCTGTTTGCAAAAATTTTGAGTTTTTATTGAACATTTGCTGCAGATGTTAGTCCTTCTAAACTGCCGTCCTGGGACTTCCCTGGTGGTCCAGTGGTTAAGACACCTCACTTCTATGGGGGGCAGGGAGGGCAGCACAGGTTTTATCCCTGGTTAGGAAACAAAGATCCCACATACTGCACGGCATGGCCAAAACATCAAAATAGAAAAAAGAGCAATCCAGCTTTTGAAAAAATAATACACTGCTGTTTTTTCTCTTTTTTCCTATTTTTCCCTTTTTGGTATTTGTTCTGGTTCTGAGATATTTCTTCAGCTTTACTTTTCATTCATTCTAGGAAATTTTCACTTGTGCTTTTATAATAGCAGTTTTTCAATTTCCATGAGTTTTTGTAGTGTTCTGTTGTTTTCTACTCCACCCCTCTCCATCTCCATTATTTTATCCATGTAAACTTTTAGCATCTTCAAAGCTTCTTCATTCCCTCGGTTTCCCTCAGGTTCCTTTTTCTTTGGGTGGTGGTTCCATTAGAGAGTAGTTAGGCCTTGCTCAGTTATTCAGTTGGTAAGGATAGGTAAGGGTCTGTTTTTCTCTACAGACTCTCATTTTGCCTGTACCTTGCACTTTGAGAAGCCTGTGCTTTAGAAGTATTGGATTCTTCAATGCATATCAGCTATCTTCTGATATGTCTTGCTTTGTCTTGCTTCTATATGTCTTGCTTTGGTTTCAGCTTGATGAATTACCATCTTTTTTTCCAGGCTGTTGAAATCGACATCTCTCACGTTTACTCTATCCTTCTATGTTTAAAACCAGATTCTCTCTCTTTAGTGGTTTGTTGGCAACAACAGGGATAATATAATTGACTGTATTCAGTCTACCATATTCACTTGGAAGTAGCTTTGAAGAGCTTTGTAGCTGAAGGAAATAAACCCTGTGAGATTCTCATGGCTTCATGAAACTGTATAAATGAAGATTCAGAGAAGAGGGCTGTCACTATATTTCTATATTTCTGGAACTTTGTAGGCAGATAATTCTACAAAGGGACATCACTTGTGTATAGTTCCAGGCAGGAAAAGTTTCTGAGTTTTTATTGAAAGGTGAAAAGCACCCCTAAATAATCATTGAAGAAACTATTTAGGAGCATACCAAATGGTATGTAATACCTATGGCTATATTGCTATTAAATGCTCAGCAGTGCTTCTTAAATGCACTGTGTATCATAATGCTGATTTCAGTCACTGTTCTGCCAGAGAAGAAAGGAGTCTTTCGGAGTACCAAGAAAGCCAGGGCCATCACTTGCATTGTGTACTGCTCACCACATATCCCCATGATGCTTCACGATGGCTTAACTTTGTATGGACTCAAGAATATCAGATGAGCATTGCCTCTGCCTATTCTGTCTCTTTGATATGCTCTTCCATGACTGATTCCTTCATTTCCTACAGGTTTTTACTCAAGAGTCACTTTCTCATGGAGGGCTTTCTTGATGACTATCTGAAATTTATCCTCTCTGATCTTCGACATTCCGACTTCCATTCTTTTTCTCCTCAGTATTATCAGTATCTCCTATACTATTTAGCTTTAAAAATTTTTTAATTTATTTTTATTGAAGTATAATTGCTTTTCAGTGTTGTGTTAGTTTCTGCTGTACAACAAAGTGAATTAACTATGTGTATACATATATTTGGTCTTCCCTCATAGCTCAGATGGTAAAGCATCTGCCTACAATGCTGGAGACTGGGGTTCAATCCCTGGGTTGGGAAGATCTCCTGGAGATGGAAATGGCAACCCACTCCAGTGTATTCTTGCCTGGAAAATCCCATGGACGGAGGAGCCTGGTAGGCTACAGTCCATGGGGTTGCAAAGAGTCGGACATGACTGAGCAACTTCACATCACTATACATAGATTTGGAAATGGCAGCCCACTCCAGTATTCTTGCCGGGAGAATCCTGTGGACAGGGGAGCCTGGTGGGCTGCTTGCTGTCCATGGGTCTCACAGAGTTGGACACAACTGAAGCAACTTAGCATGCATGCATGCATTGGAGAAGGAAATGGCAACCCACTCCAGTATTCTTGCCTGGAGAATCCTGTGGACAGAGGAGCCTGGTGGGCTGCTTGCTGTCCATGGGGTTGCACAGAGTCGGACATGACTGCAGCGACTTAGCAGCAGCAGCGTACATATATTCCCTCCCTCTTGCGCCTCCCTCCCAGCCCACCCCCATCTTACCCCTCTAAGTGAATATTCCTTGGTTTAGAAGTCTATATGTAAATCTGGGATTCCTGATCTAGAGGACAGCATATTGAATCAGAAGGTGGTTCTTTGCCCCATCCTACAGTAGATGAGATAAATGCTGTACAAAGCACACAGTGTCTTTGAACTTCACTTTCTAAACCTACAGAAGAAGGAAATTAGAACTAGATGATCTCTACGGGGCATTTCAGCTCTAAAATTCTGCAGAGACCAGTAAAAGAAACCCTCAGGCCCACTGAAGTCACAGAGTTGGAGTCTGAGAGACTGTAATATGGAAACGCACTCCTTGATCAAAGCAGAAGGTGTTTGTTAAACACATAGCGTCCCTAGCACAGAATTACCTCTTCCAGTCGCTGATGTTCACCTGAGTCTGTACTGCCTTTGAAATTCAGGAGCTATGTAATGCTCTAGTATTTATCTTCACCTGTATAAATAAAACTGCTCAACCGAACTTCATCTGCTTGTTTCAGGATCCCCAGGGACCGGCTCTAACGGCCCTACGAGGTTCTCTGTGTACAGAGTCATGGTTAATGTCCTCCCCACTGGCTCTTCTTTCTACTGCTTATCATTGTTGTTATCTTAGGGAAATTAACATAAAAAACAGCTTAAAGTAACTAGTTGCTTTTGAAAAGTTAAAGAAGAGCCTGAAGCATCTGTTTCCCATAGCTGTGCAAAGGTAAAATAGAAGTAGTGTTCATTTCTGATAGACTTGCACAAGGTTCTTGAAATAGCAAATCATAATCAGGGTAACCTTTCGCTTCTTCAGAGTTTTATGTTTTTTGATTTCAAAATCTGTGATGCCCATTTTGCCCGTGGCTTCTGATTTTCATAATCTACCACAATTTAGCAAAAGCAGTGGTTTATAAAGAAATTTGGCTTTGAGGAGCTTATTTTCATGACGATAAAAAGGAGAAAAAAGAATGTTAATCATTTGAATCCTGTTGACTCTTTGAGCATAAGGGCATTATTTTGGAATTAATGGTTATGTCAGGGACTTCCTTGGTAGTCCAGTGGTTAAGACTTCACCTTCCAGTGCAGGCCTTCTGGTGCAGAGGGCGCAGGTTCGGTTCCTGGTCAGGGAGCCAAGATCCCACGTGCCTTAGGGCCAAAAAACCAAGACGTAGAACAGAAGCAATGTTGTAACAAATTCAATAAAGACTTTTAAAATGATCCACATCAAAAAAATCTTTAAAAGATAGTTATATTAAATAAAGCAAATATATATAGAGAGAGGCATGTGCAGACAGGTATGGAAGAACCAGAGATTGCTTCTAGAACTTTAAAATAATTTAAAAGTAATTGTATATATTTAGAGAGAAAATATACAGAAAGAGACAGGAAAAATATAGAGAGCCTTATATGTGTGTGTATAAATAAATAAAAGGTTAATTTAAATGTGCTAGTATTTTGTTAGGATTTTTGAAATTCTTCCTCTGAGCAAGTAATTTGTTGAGTCTTCTAATCCTCATATGAGATTTAGGAAACCTGTAGTATCAATATACCTCTGTTCTTCTGCAGGTTAATTACCAACAAATTTGATAGCTTTAAGACAAAGCAAAATTGTAGTTTAAAATTCAAACCCAATAATACATTTCCAATAATTATAGAGCAGTTAGTTCTGAAATAGACATTTTTTTTTAGGTCTGGTCAGTGAAAGTATTAAAGTCCTTGTGTTATAACTTTTTAATAGCTTTTTTGTCTTTTCTCTTTGCTTTCAGTTTAAAATATTTTTAATCAAAATACATGCATAGGTAACTAGAGAAGTAAATTCATAGAAGCAGACAGTAGCATGATGATTACTGGGGCCAGGGTGGGGGATGAGTGTGGGGAATTATTTAATATGCATGGTGTCAGACTTGCTAGAAGAAAAAGTTGTAGAGATCTGTTTTACAACAAGGTATATACTCTTTACAATACCAAACTGTACACTTAAGATGGTTAAGTTGATAAATTTTAGGTTACATGTGTTTTACCACAATAAAAAATACACATGCATTTATAAAGATCAGGTAAAATTAATAGAAAAAAATATTAGCTGTTCCTTTTTATCTTCTCACCTGCTACCTAGCCACTCTTTTCTTTCATTTTTTTAAAGTGTGATTTACATACAGTAAAGTTTCTCTCTTTAGTACACAGTTCTACAAGCTTTGACAAACACACACAGTGGTTATACCATCAGCACAATCAAGAAATGAAACAGTTCCATCTTCTACAAAAACCTCTCCTCTCTCACCCCAAGGCTCTGGCAACTTCTGATCTGGTTTGTTTGTTTGTCTGTCTTTTGTCCCCATAGGTTTGTCTTTTCTGGCTTCTTTCACTTAACCATAATATATTTGAGATTAATTCGTGTTCCTGTGTGTATCAGTACTTAATTTCTTGTTATGGCTGAGTAGTATTCTACGGTATAGGTGTACCATGATTTGTTTATCCATTCTGCAGTTGAATGACATTTGGGTTGTTTCCACTTTTGAGTGATTATGACAAAGGGCTTCCCTGGTGGCTTAGCGGTAAGGAATCTGCCTGCAATGCAAAGAGCCACAGGAGATGCAGGTTTGATCCCTGGGTTGGGAAGATCCCCTGGAGGAGGGCCTGGCAACCCACTCCAGTATTCTTGCCTGGAGAAACCCATGGACAGAGAAGCATGCGCTCACTAACTTAGACTGGGATTATTGGGTTTTATGGAGAGTGAGTCTAACTTTATAAGCAACTCCTGAACTGTTTTACAAAGCGGTTATACCATTTTACATTCCTGACATACATGAGCATTGCAACTGCTCTGCAGCCTCATCAGCAGTTGATATTTTTGGGTTAAATTTTTAAAAGATTTCCCCCCTGGTATCTCATTGGGACTTCCCTGGTGGCTCAGATGATACAGAATGTGCCTGCAATGCAGGAGACCTGGGATTCAATCCCTGGGTCAGGAAGATCCCCTGGAGAAGGGAATTACATTGCTGTATCTCATTATGGTTTTAGTTTGCATTTATGTAATGACTAATGATGTTTAACATTTTTTCATGTGCTCTTTACCAGTCTTCATCTTCTTTGATAAAGTGTTGTCCATTTTTTTAAAAATTGGGTTGTTTCCTTGCTATTGAGTTTTAAGAATTCTTTATATATCTGGATATAAGTCCTTTACCAGATGTGTGACTGGCAATATTTAATTACAGTCTATAGCTTGTATTTTCATTCTTGTAACTGTGTCTTTCACAGAACCAAAATTCTCTACGTTAATAAAGTCTAGTTTATTGATTTTTTTTTTTTTCTCTTTTATGGATGGTGCTTCTTGTGCCATATGTAAGAAGTCTTTGCCTAACCCAAGGTCCCACGGAATTATAGTTTGGGATTTTACATTTAAGTCTGTGGTCCGTTTTAAGTTGATATTTCATGTGGTGGGGGAAGAATGGGTCAAATTGGGTTTTGTTTTTTTATATGCATCTAGTTGTTTCAGTACTGTTTGTTGGAAATATCTTTCTGCACGAAGTCAGTTTTACATCTTTGTCAAATCAGTTTCCATATATGCATGAGACTGTCTCTTAACCTCTCTGTTCTATTCCATTGCTCTGAACATCTGTCCTTTTACCAATACCATACTATCCTGACGAGAGTAACTTTACAGAAAGCCTCGAGTGGGAGTCCCTCAGCACTTTTCTTAATGTTGTTTGGCTCATTCTAGTTCTTTTACTTTCACATATAAATTTTAGAATCACTTTATCTTTTTTTTTATAAGATGTCTTGCTGGAATTTTGATTGGGATTACATCGAATCTATACATTATTGTAGGGAGGGGTAATTGACATGTTACCCATGCTGTCTTTCAGTTGGTGAACACAGTTTATCTCACCATTTATTTGATTCTCTTGGATTTCTTTTGTCAGCATTTCTTAGTTTTCAGCATACAGATATTATACATATTTTGTTAGATTTTACACCTGTTTCACATGTTTTTATGATATTGTAAATGGAATTTAAAAAATATCAGTGTTTAATTGTTTATGCTAGTACATAGGAATACAACTGCTTTTTCTGATTGAACTTGTATCCCATGACTTAGGTAAACACGCTTATTGTTAGTTCCTGTAGTTTTTTGTGTGCATTCTTAGGGATTTTCCGTATAGGCAGTCTTGTGCTAAGTTGCCTTAGGCACGTCCAACTCATTGCTACCCTATGGACTGTGTAGCCCACCAGGCTCCTCTGTCCGTGATATTCTCCAGGCAAGAATACTGGAGTGGGTTGCCAGGCCCTCTTCCAGGGGATCATCCTGACCCAAGGCTCAAACTCTAGTCTTTTATGTCTCCTGCATTGGCAGGCGGGTTCTTCACCGCTAGCGCCACCTGAAAAGCCCCAAAGACAATCATATTATCTGTTAATAGGATAGTTTTATTTTTATCTTTTTAATCTGTATATCCATTCTTTTGGTCTTCCTTCCTCCCCCCCCCCTTTTTTTTTTTTTGCCTTATTGCCTACCTATTACTATTACCTCCAGTGTCATATTGAATAGTATTGCTGAGATTGGACATTCTTGCCTTTTTTTCCAATCGTAGGAGGAAAGCATTCATTCTTATATTGTTAAGTGTGTGTGAACTGAATGGTTTTTATTAGGGTGAAGAACTTCAATTCCTATTTTGCTGAGAGTTTTTTTTTTATTATGAATGGAGGTTGAATTTTGTCAGATTGCTTTTTCCTGCCTCTATTGAGATGACCCTGTAATTTTTCTTTAGTCTGTTGACTAAATCATACAGTAGAATCATATTGATTTTCAGATGTTTACCTTGCCTTCTCAGAATAAATGCTATTTGGTCCTGATTATATAACTGGTGTCAAGTTGCCAAAACTTTTTAAAGAATTTTAGTATCTCTGTTCAGTAGGGCTATTGGTCTATAGCTATCTTCTTTTTTTTTTAATAACATCATTACCTGATTTTAGTATTAGGGTCATGCTGGCCTTGTAGAATGATTTGGGAAGTATTTTCCCTTCTTGAGTTTTCTGGAAGAGAGTTTGTATAGAATAGGTATTATTTCTTCCTTAAATGTTTACCAGTGAAACCACATGGGCCTGAGGGTTTTGGCATAGGAAGATTTTAAATTACAAATTAATTTTTAAAAGAGACCA
Organism: Bos indicus x Bos taurus; assembly: GCF_003369695.1. NCBI lineage: Eukaryota > Metazoa > Chordata > Mammalia > Artiodactyla > Bovidae > Bos > Bos indicus x Bos taurus. The sequence continues at coordinate 14,502,216 of NC_040087.1, read as the reverse complement.
TTTAGATTACCTGTTTCTCCTGGAGTGAGTTTTGGTAGTTTTTGTTTTTCTAGGAATTTGTTCATTATATCTAAGTTGTTATATTTATTAAAATAAATGTAATATGCTATGTTTTATTTTATTTTTTTCTCAGTTCAAAATATTTCCCAATTTCCCTTTTATTTGACCTCCATAGGCTATTTAGGTATGTGTTATTTCCAAATATTCAGAGATTTTCCAAATAATTTTCTGTCATTGATTTCTAATTCAATTCCAATGTGTGTATACAGCATGCTTTGTATGATTTGAATTCTTTTAAATTTCTTGAGACTTGTTTTGTGGCTCAGAATGTGGTGTCTCCTGGTAAAAGTGCCATGTGTGCTTGAAATGAACGTGTATTCTGCTGCTACTGGATGGAACGTTCTACAGAAACCAGCTAGGTCAAGTGCTTGACAGTTATTCAAGTGTTCAGTATTCTTATTTTCTGTTTACTGTCTTTCAGTTACTGAGGATTGTTGAAAACTACAGTTTTGGGATTTTTTTATTTCTCCTTACAGTTCTATCAGTTTTTGCTTAATATAGTTTGAATCTCTGTTATCAGTGTTTAAACACTTAGGATTTTTATGACCTCTTGATAAATTGATCCTTTTATTCATTAGGAAATGATTTAGCCTTGCAGTCTACTTGGTCTGAAAAATACAGCCTTTTCAGCATTCAGCATTTGATTATTTTAACATAGAGGATCTTCTTCCATTCTCTTATTTTGCCCATTTATGCCTTTATATTTAAAGAATTATTTCTTAAAGCCAGCAGTAGGTGTGTCTTGCTTTTTTATCTAATCCAACAATCTCTACCTTTTAATTACGGTGTTTAATTGAGAACATTTACATTTAATGTGATTATTGCTACAGTCGGTTTAAGTGTACTGTCTTATTGTTTGCTTTTTGTTCATCCCTCCTTTCTACTTCTTTTAGATTGTATTTTCTCTAATGATTCCATTTTATCTTTATTGGCTTATTATTAATAGCTATAACTCTTTGTATTGTTATTTCAGGTATTACTTTAGAGTTTGTAGAATCCATCTTTAACTTATCACATCTACTTGATAGTAATCTAAGAACTGTACAGCAGTATCCATTCCTTCTCCCCTCCTGGTCTGTGTTCTATTTTGTCATACATTTTACTTCTATGTATGATATAGCCCCTCTTCACTCATATACTGTTACTAATTTTGCTTTAAACAGTCAGTTATTTTTTAAAAGAGATATAATAGGTTTTTTTTTAAGAGAAATAATAGTTAAGGGAAATATTTTTGTGTTTAACTACATACATAGTTCCCATTTCTGAAGCTCTACATTCTTTTGTACAAAATTTCTTATGGTGATAAATTTCTTATCACTGGCAGTGATTGAGTCCTTCCAGCTTTCTGAAAAAGAACTTCATCCTCATTTTTTTTTCTTTGTTAAAATATTTATTTATTTGGCTGTGCCAGGTCTCAATTGCAGCATGCAGGATCTTTTGTTATAGCATATAAGATCTAGTTCCCTGACTAGGGATTGAAAGCAGGCCCCTGCATTGGGGGCACAGAGTCTCAGCCACTGGACCACCAAGGAAGTCCCTCGTCTTTATTTTTGCCAGATATTTTCACTGGGGACAGACTTATAAGTTGACAGACTTTTCAGAATTTCCTCTCAGCGCTTGAAAGATACTGCCACACTCTTCTGTCAACCAGAAGTCTGCTTCCAGTCTCATCTTTGTTGCTCTGTGTATAATCTAGTTCTTTTCTCTGGGTAGCTTTTAGGATGATCTCTTTATCGCTGGTTTTAAGCCATTTGATGATGATATACCTTGCTGTAGTTTTCTTCATAATTCTCTTGCTTGAGGTTTGTTTAACTTCTTGGATCTTTTTTTTTTTTTCAATAAAATATGGAGAAAATTACCATAATTGCCTCAAATATTTTTCCCCTCCCTTCCTCTCTTCTTCAGGGACTTCACTAGAGATTTATTTGGTTGTTTGAAATTTCTCCACGGTTCAATGATATGGAGCAATAATAATTTTTTTGGTTTTTTTCTGTTTTGTTTTTGTTAGTTTCTATTGCTAATATATCACTAATATTTCTGCCCTGTTTAATTTGCTGTTAATCCCATCAGCCTATCTTTTTTCCCAAATCATATGTTTCATCCTTGTAAATTGGGTTTTCTGCACTTAATATGCTAATGTTTACCTGTACTTTCTTGAACATATAAAACATGGTTATAATAATTTCAGTGTCCTGGTATACAAATAATATCATCTTTGTCATATCTGGGTCATTTTGATTGATCGATTTTCCTCCCCATCGTGAGTCATATCTCCCTGCTTGTTTGTATGCCTGGGACTTTTCATTGGATGCCAGACATTGTGAATTATTGGTTGCTAGCTGTATTTTATTTAATATCTCTGAGCTTTGTTTCAATAAAAAATTAAGTTACTTGGAAACAGTTTGATCTTTTCAAAGCTTCCTTGTATATTTATCTATTTTATTTTTTATTGAAGTATAGTTGAATTACAGCGCTTTGTTAATTATTGCTGTGCAGCAAAGTGACTCAGTTTTTCACATATACACTCTGTTTCATATTCTCCTCCATTATGGTTTATCATGGGATACTGAATACAGTTCCCTGTGCCGTCCAGTCGGACCTTGTTGCTCACCCTTTCTATATATAATAGTTTGCATCTGCTAACCCCAAATTCCTACCCTTATCCTCTCCCACCTCCTTTCCCCTTGGCAACCACCCATCAGTCCAGAACTAACTTTTCATCGTGACTTTGGCACTATCCTTCTAAATATCTGGCATCCTGTGTTTACAAGTCTTTATTTTTTTCTTTTTTACCCAGGCTGGTGGCAACACCAGCCCTGTGTGATTTCTAGAAGCTGTTCTGCTGCTTCTGTTGCTGGCTCTTCCCCAGCCTCAGGCAGTTTCCCCACGTGTGCTATGTACTCATCTGAAACCTGGGAGCAGAGCAGCTCCTGGAAGACCCCATTCTCCCTCTTGAAAATATTTTTTAATCAAAGCAATACCTGTACATACCTAAAAATAGAGTGAATAGAAACAAAAGTTAGCAATTTCCTTTTTTCAGTCCATAAATTTATGCCTCAGCAGGCAGCCACTTTTAATTTCTCAAATTTACCCACAAATGTCCATGTAATGATATATTTATACTGTTATTTCTTGCTCTGTTAATTGTAGGCATTATATAATCAAGCCATAGTCGAGGATTTAGCACTTTTACACCATTCTTAACAGACATTGTTTTTTTCCTGCCATGCATTTCTTCTTCCCACAACCTTCCCAGTAACCTTAACTTTTTAAACCAGTAAAACAATTTTAAGAATTATTATAGTCAAGTTTTATCTATGAACATTCTTTTCTTTTACTTTTGATTTCTGCAAAACTGTAAAACTGCCTTTGAACTTAGCTAGTTGTTCAATTAGATCTGGTTCATACCTGGCTTTAGCCCCCTCCCCCTACAAATGCTCAGCTCTATTAGATCATGTCTCTGTTTATTCTCAACAAAGTGCTGCCTCCCAAAGGCTCTCTCTCCCCCCCACGATTACATACCTGTTGCTTATTATATATGACAGGTTTGCTTATTAGCACTGTCATCCCCAGATTTCCTTCCCCATCATCTTTTGGGTTCTTTCACTACACCGTGCAGCATCTTAGTTCCTGCACCACGGATCGAACCCATGCCCCCTGTAGTAGAAGCGTGAAGTCCTAACCACTGGACAGCCAGGAACATCCCTCATTATCCTGTTGATTCCCTTCCTCCTCTCCAGCATTTGAGTCCCTGGTTCATGTTTCTCATGCCATCTTTTCTTTGTGGGGGAATGTATTATTTTTTTTTAATTTTCATCTTATTGTGGTAAGAAGACTTAACCTGAGACCCACCCTCTCAAAGTTTTACATTTGCAACATCGTATTATTGATTTCAGGTGCAAGGTTGTACTGCCGATCTCTAGAACTTATTCCTCTTGCTTTTAACCCCTTTCCCTGATTTGCTCCTCCATTTTGCTGTCTAAAATATCTGAAAATGTTCTTGTGATACATTTACATTTAAATGATTTGACCAAGTGAAAAACCTTTCTCTCTTAGAATTTTATAAGCAGTTTCTCCATTGTTTCCCAGTGGCCAAAACAGCCATTCTGATACTGGTACCTGTGTTTGTACCTTGCTTTTTTCTGTTTGGGAGCTTTTAGGATTTTCTCTGTCCCAAGTGATCTTTAGTTTTGTCATGACGCACTTTGGTGTAGGGCTCTTTTCATTGATGGTGGTCGCCATTTGGTCGTCTCATATAATCAGGAGACTCGTGCCCTTCAGTTCTCGACATATTCTTAAATTGTTTCCTTGGTAATTGCCATCCCTCTGTTCTGTGTTTTTGGAATTCATTCTATTTTGCTCTTGGACCTCCTCCTCGATGGACCCGGTTAGTGTCTTGTATCTCATATTTCCATCTCTGTTTCTTTTGTTCTGTTATTTTGGGGAAGATTTTCTCAACTTTATTTTCCATCTTTTCAGTGGAAATCAAGGAAATTTAAAGTATGGTTGAATTTTTCTTAATTTTTTTTGACATTCTTTCTTGTTCCAATAGTGTGCAGGACCCAAACAATAGAACATTATTTGTGGTTTATCTGCAGTTCAGCTTTAACTTGGAGTCCTGTAGTTTCATTTGCTAAACCTGGTAAAATGACCCCCAGCACCTAGAGAGAGTGGACTAGAAAGGGAAGGTGGCGAGCAGTCCCTAGACAACAGCTGTTCGGTCAAGCTCGGGGTTCTGTGCTTCAGCCTCTTCTGCGGCAGTCAGTTTAGATTTGCAAGGAGTTTGGACAGAGGGACAAACAGGTCATCTTGTTTGAGTGGTGGGTCACCAACTGTACCTATATTGTTGTTGCTGTTGTTCAGTCACTAAGTCCTGTCCGACTCTGTGACCCCGTGGACTGCAGCACGCCAGGCCTCCCTGTCCATCCCCAACTCCCAGGGTTTACTCAAACTCATGTCCATCAAGTCAGTGATGCCATCCAGCCGTCTCCTCCTCTGCCTCCGCCTTCTCCTCCTGCCCTCAGTCTTTCCCAGCATCAGGGTCTTTACCTGTATTGTACCTATCAAGTTTGGAAGAAGAGCACATGTCACTGAATCAGCATATGTGCTATTAATATGCAGAAGTGGTTGAACTGGAATCCAGGTGAAAAGGCACTTAGGCAAAACAGAACAGAACAACAAAATCAACAACAGATAACCACCCAGTCTTAAAGGTCCGGGCTTTTTCCTGTGATCCAGATTCCCTACTGGAGTGAGACCTCTTGACCTCTGCCCAGTGTCTGAAGGGGACTAGTATCATCCATGCCTTCAGGGGTCTCTCCTGGAGGCATGCGTGTGTTTATCCTGTCCTTGGTTAAACTCTGGGCACTAAACTCACAGATGTTCTATTTTGCAAATGGAAGAAACTTTCTGTAATAGCTGGAAAGTAATTTTAGTCCTCTGGGCCTCAGACATTCCTGACCCATGGACTCTCCTCTGTAGAGATCTCTAATCTTGTTGCCTTCTTTTTGAAATTATGTCTTTTCAGTTTTCAATTTAAAATCTATCTTATCCAAGCTACCACATAACATTGAGCAGAATTCCATGCTCTATACAGTAGGTCCTTGTAGGGTACACATTTTAAATATATCTGTGTGTACATGTCCATCCCAAACTCCCTAACTCTCCTTTCCCCTTATCCTTTCCCCCAGGGAAAGTGGATACTTGTGTATGTATGGCTGAGTCCCTTTGCTATTCACCTGAAACTGTCACACCATCATTAATCGGGGGGTGTGTGTGTGTGTGTGTGTGTGTGTGTGTGTGTGTGTGTGTGTACAGAATAAAAAGTTTAAAAAAAGAAATGAAAGTCAAACTTAATAAATCTAACAAAGGCTATAACATTCATAGAGATTAAAATTTTTTCTCTAGTTAAAAAGAAAATCTATCTTAAAGGAACCTAGCACATTTATGAAAAAGATAGGAAAAGAAATAGATTTCTAACTATCCTTTTTCCCAGCAGATTCTCCAGAAATATATTACAGATGTTCAAGGGTGTATGTACAAGGATGTTTCTTGCAAGTGTGTCTAAGATAGCAAAGTGTTGGTGATGACCATAATGTCCCACTGTAGAGATATGGGGTAAACAGATTGCAATTTGGATATTGGCTTCTATTAGCTGAATACGTGGATGATCAGTTGGAATGAATGAAATGAAAACATGACCAGCTTGTAACTTTCTATTTTCAAGAACATCACAAATAAATAAAATTCAGTTAATTTATTAATCTTCTTAAACCAGTGGGAATTTAAAATTCTTTTCTGTATATGATCTTAGAGTTTTGGTTTTTTAAGCTCTTTTTACAACTTAAGTGATGCTTTACTTTTTCCTGTGCACTTGACATTCCATTTAAATCTGTAAATGACTTAATCATGTAATGATAACTGTAACTTTCAAAATATATAGAAACTGCTGCTGCTGCTGCTAAGTCGCTTCAGTCGTGTCCAACTCTGTGCGACCCCATAGACGGAAGCCCACCAGGCTTCCCCGTCCCTGGGATTCTCCAGGCAAGAACACTGGAGTGGGTTGCCATTTCCTTCTCCAATGCATGAAAGTGAAAAGTGAAAGTGAAGTCGCTCAGTCGTGTCCGACTCTGAGCGACCCCATGGACTACAGCCTACCAGGCTCCTCCATCCATGGGATTTTCCAGGCAAGAGTACTGGAGTGGGGTGCCATTGCCTTCTCCGGTATAGAAACTATGATGTAGTAAATAATAATTGTGCCTAGATTCATAGACATACAGACCACATATCTGCTTCCCAAATTGTGATTTTTGAGCTTCCACTTAGTTTTTTCCTTTTGAAAATAAATTTGTATCATAATATATAATTTTTGTAAATTATAAATATGCCAACACATATTTGAATATGACTTGAATATCATTTGTTATTCAAAAGCAAAGCCTTAAAGTTTAGAGAATATAAACCTTACAATAACAAAGAATGATGATACTGCCTTGGTTTTTAAACCCCAAAGAGAATTAATTGCCCTTTCATCAACTTCCACCTTCACGAGATTTGGTACCTAACCATTTTGGACAGTTTCTAAAACCAAACACACTTTGCCAACATTGGGTCAACTTCAAAGACTTATCTAAGAGGCTCCACTAGCAACTTAAAATTTCCTAAATTAAAGGATTCTGCTTAAGAGAGAATGTTTGAGAGAGGAAAGACCATATGTGGGTTTGTGTGTGTATGTATGTAAATAGAATACGTACCTATATATGTTCTGTGGTCAAGTTTTATGTTGGAATTATTTGTGATGATACAATTTGCTTATTTGAAAGTCTTTAGTATTTGTTTTTTGTTTCTGTTTTTATAGGATTACGCCATTAGAGGGCAGTATTGTAGAGGCTTAAATGTACCTTAAACATACTGAATTGCAAGCTGTTTATAACCTATAATAATCAAGTGACCCTAAGGCCTTAGACTTATAGTATATTAAACTTTAAACTCAGTTGGTACATTCTTGCAAGTATTTTAAATTAATAGAAGAAAATTATGTAACGGGTTAAGCTATTTCACACTCAGATCTTTTAATTTTGGTTTAGAGAAGGGAATTATTTGGTCAGTGTGGCTGTAAGGTTGACACGCAGACTTTACAGTATCTCAATTCCGCTGATGTAAGAAGGCTCAAAGGACTGACTCTTATAGAAATTGCACTTAACATCTAAAAACTTGCCTTAGGGACTTAAAGTGAAAATAGATCTATGTAGGAAGGATTCACGGAGAAGGCAATGGCACCCCACTCCAGTACTCTTGCCTGGAAAATCCCATGGATGGAGGAGCCTGGAAGGCTGCAGTCCATGGGGTCGCTGAGGGTCAGACACGACTGAGCGACTTCACTTTCACTTTTCACTTTTCAGCATTGGAGAAGGAAATGGCAACCCACTCCAGTGTTCTTGCCTGGAGAATCCCCAGGGACAGGGAAGCCTGGTGGGCTTCCGTCTATGGGGTCTCACAGAGTTGGACACGACTGAAGTGACTTAGCAGCAGCAGGAAGGATTCAACCTGTGGGGTTTTTTTTCCCCCTAGCTATACACGGAAGGAAATGCAGTTTTAAGGTTTATGGCAATGGGAACTTTTAAGATCTCATTTCATCTGGTAGATTCCTTTTGGCTTCAATTTATATATGCGTAGCAAAGACTATGTACTGCTTTTTGTTTCTACACATAATTGATAAATTCATAGAAAGGTAGAATCTCTCAAAAAGGAAATATGATTTTTTTCCCTCTAAAATTCACTAGCTTAAAAAAAAGTATTATTACAACATAGTTATCTTTATAAATAAAACCACCCTTAAAGTCCTCCAATTACTGCTGCCTGTTACAACGAGATAATTGAAATCGAGATACTCCAGCTCCTGCGAGTCTTTAAGTGCTGGGACTGGGCATGCCCAGTAGCTCAGACGGTTCTGGTTGCAAATAAGCAGCTTTCGCCGTTCAGCAGCCACGGGGACAGGCAGCTCCAGGGACGGGGTCTGACTCCCTTAAACGTAAGCACGTGCGGAGCCCTAATCGCATTTTCAGGACCCCTCGGCGTTTTCCGCCGGAGCACTGCTCGGTCTTTCCTTGATCTTGGAGGCCCCTGCGGCCCGCTTCTGGGCCCCTGAAGCCGCGGCCTGGGCCAGCCCACCCGAGGAGCCGGTGGGGAGGCTGGGGGCGGGGTGGGGGTGGGGAGGGGGCGGGGCAGCGGGAGGAGGGCGGGAAAGGGAGGAGGGGGCGGATCCAGCGGCGCGCTGGCCAATCGGCGCGGCTCTTTCCTGCATATATTTTGCACGGAGACTGGGAGCCCTAGACTAGAGCCTAGTGGAGCCCGGCTGCTGACCAGGGAACCTTCTCTGCACGGCAGTGGGATCTGCGTCTTCCCGGAATCACCAAGCCCCAGAAGCCGGGCTTCTTTCAATTAGTGCTGCCGTTTCTGTTTCTCTCTGAGCTGCGTAAAGCTAGAAGATTTTTATCTAGCCCCAACAAAGCGGCTAGTATTCCCTCTTTTTTTTTTTTTTTTCCTGCGAGGGTGTTTTTGGCTGCAATTGCATGAAATCCCAATGGTGTAGACCAGTGGCGATGGATCTAGGAGTTTACCAACTGAGACATTTTTCAATTTCTTTCTTGTCATCCTTGCTCGGGACCGAAAACGCCTCTGTGAGACTTGACAATAGGTAAATGTCGGCTGGGATACTTTTTTAAATTTACTCGTGAGATCCTTGTAATAATGCAGGTGAAAGATAGCCCGGCGAATTCCTTTGTCCATTGCTGAGAGGCTACGGTGACATGGATGTTGCTTTTTGAAATGTTCCGAATAGCCTTGTTTTTGCAGGTCTGGCCAGAGCACAGTGTTTTACCACATTATGTAATTTAGCCTTTGTGGCTCACTAAAATAGGGAAATGTCTGGATATTCGTTAGGAAGAGAGTGGCTGGTGTTTTCTGGAGGGTGATATATTACATAGCATTAAAGAATGTTCAGAAAATGATGTTAGTAACACCACAGAATTGAGGAATTCTTTTTGTCTGGGATAGGGAAAAAAGGTCTCATTTATTGATTTTTTTTCCCTTCTCTTTTTCAGCTCATCTGGTGCAAGTGTGGTAGCTATTGACAACAAAATCGAGCAAGCTATGGTATGTACTGTTTTAAAAATCGTTTGTACTAAATGTGGGCACGGTACAAAATGCAGGGTATCTTGGGATGAAAGGAGCGCATCCGTAGAAGATGATGACTGCTCTCCATACACTTAGAAATGCCGGCACTGTCTCCATTCTGCCAGCATGAAGCCACATACCGGGGCTGCTAAGGAGAGAGAAAGGGACCCTGCGGGCATTCGATGTTCTTGCCAGGACCGATTTCAAACAACCGTCAAGACTTTGGCGGAGGTGCCTGCCCCTCTTTTGGTGGGGAATTGCTGGGAACGCGCTGGCCCAGCGTGTCCTTCGGTCTCGGGCACATCGCTAGTGATGTGGCTTTCCTAGGGATCCTAAGGTTTACCGCGGAGCCGGGAGCGGGGAGGGCCCCAGAAGTGGGGGTCTCGGGAAGGAGCCTCCTACACAGGGCCAAACGGATCCCCAGTGGTGGAGGCTCCTGCACAATGAAGAGCTGGAGAAAAGTTTCGCCGTCTCAGCCTGCGCCTGGATTTCTTCTATTTTTTATTTCCGCCTTGGCCGTTCTTTGTTATTGGAGCAGCGCCTGTGGCTCTTCTCACGGGATTCTCTGCCCACTGTTGCTAGGCAAACTCTGAACCTTTAATTCGGAGCTATAAATAACTCGAGCGCCCATTGGCTGCGACGGCTACCCAGGTTTCTGTGATGTCAGCTTAATCACGAAAAGGGGGGGTTGGGGGGAGGAAAATGCGGCAACACGCTCTGTAGGAACTGGCTGCAGCCGGTGCTGAGGGAGGCGGTCCAGCGGGCGGAGGGAGGGGCTTGGGGGCGGGGTCGTGGCTCCCGTTGCTCGGGGCTGGACATCCCTGAGCCCGGCTTCTTTCTGCACCGAGCTGGAGCCCGGCTGCATTTTGCCATCTCGAATAGGAAACCTGAGCGTAGGCATTCCTGGCCAACGGCTGCAAGGAAAGCAAAACCTTGATCACTTATACGTTAAACTGAAGTATTGTACAGTTAGGGTGGTATTCCGTCTTTTTCCCCTGGAGCCTGTTAAATGAACCTCTAAAGGCAGGATATGTCAGTGGTTAGGGAGAGACGTGCAAAATGTTTTAACAATTCACAATCCGGGAAACAGTCAATAGAACGTTAAACCTTTCTCCCCCACCGCCCTTCCTTCTCTCCCTTTCAGGATCTGGTGAAAAGCCATTTGATGTATGCAGTTAGAGAGGAAGTGGAGGTCCTCAAGGAACAGATCAAGGAACTCATAGAGAAAAATTCCCAGCTGGAGCAGGAGAACAATCTGCTGAAGACACTGGCCAGTCCCGAGCAGCTTGCCCAGTTCCAGGCCCAGCTGCAGACTGGCTCGCCCCCTGCCACCACACAGCCACAGGGGACCACACAGCCCCCAGCCCAGCCAGCGTCCCAGGGCTCAGGACCAACCGCGTAGCCATCCGGGCCCCCGAAGAACTGGCTGCTGTGGTCTGAACTGAACAGACCCGAGAAGATGTACTAGGGGAGGGGTCCGCCCCCACCGTCACCCATTTCATTGCTCGCTGCAAAAGAGACGTGAGACTGACACATGCCATTTTCTCTTTTCTCCAGTATTAAACACTCATATGCTTTCGGCTTGAAGAAGTTTCTTAGTTGGGTGAGTTAAAGGTTAATCAGAGAATTAGCATGGATATACTGGGACCTCATGCAGCTTGGCAGGACCGTGAGAAATGGATTCATTCATTCTGAGGAGCTGTTGTGCCTTTCCACCCCCCCGCCCCTGCTCCCCACCCCCCACCCCCTCCAAGAGTTCTTCCTGCTTGCACAGTAGTGTACTCCATGGGGTTCCGAAGCAGAGGAGCTTGCCGCTGGACTTTCCTCTCCTCCCCGGAGAGGAACTGGAAAGGGAGGTGAAGGTCAAGAGTGAAGCTTAGTCTCACCTAAGATGAGGGGAAAACATAGTCCATTGTACAAACGACGACTGTCACCAGACTCCATTAAAAAAAAAATTGGACTGTGCCTCTTTCCGAAACAGCGGATGACACAAAACTATTGGCGTGACTAAATGGTGACAGGTAGCTGGGACCTAAGCTCTCTTACCATGAAGGTTGTTTTGCTTATTGTATATTTGTGTATGTAGTGTAACTATTTTGTACAATAGAGGACTGTAACTACTATTTAGGTTGTACAGATTGCAATTTAGATGTTTCATTGGCAGTCTGAAGAGGTGTGGATTGTCTTTTATATAGCGATCTTCGTGAAAAACCCATGAAGCAAAACACACCTCCCTAAAGAGATTTTAAGAATTTGGCACAGTTAGTCACTTTGTGTAATCTGCAATCTTCTAGCTGCTGAGTATCTTGAAGTCACTCCCTGTTCACTGAAATCCTTTGATTGAACTGGTTGAATACTTTGAAAAATGCGGAGTTCTAGCTAATGGATTTCCCAGTAGGGGTTTCTGCATATTACCTGTATAGTAGTTATCTGCATATGTTTCTCTGCATGTTCTCTACACAGTTGTAAGGTGTCACTGTATTTAACTGTTGCACTTGTCAACTTTCAATAAAGCATACAAAATGTTGATAAACAAGTGTTTCTACGTTACAGTGTTAATGTAATGGTAGTCACTTCCACAACTATTTCCAGGCAAAGTTAAAACAATTTGGTGAAATTCTGAAGTGGGGTGAAAGGGTTGGGCAAAGTAGTGATGCTCATGGTTTGACTGGAGAAGCATAAGGAATCTGACATTGCATTATTTCAGGCAGTAAGGGAAGAGACAAGGAGGCAAGAGCTTGGTCCTTCAGATTGTTGTGTGACCTGGACAAATGGCTTTCCCCATTCACAGCTGATGGGAGGGTGCTGAAAGAAATCTCTTCAGTGCCTCTGTGGCTTTAAAACTCCGGGAGTCCATGGAAGTCTTAATCTTCCAGTGTTTACCGGCTGAGGGGAATGAACCTTACTCTGTGTATAATCCCAACAAGCAGCTCTAGGATCAGAAGGTGGGGCTTAGAGAGAGAATCTGAGCTTGAAGAACTCTGAGAATGGATGCCTTTCCTAGTGTGGATTGAGTTCCCAGCTCCTAGGGATGCCCAAACAAAAGATAGGATAATTCCAGTGGCTTCCTTTATACTGAGTTTGAGGAAGGACCAGATGAACAAGGGAGTCCCCTCCCGCTTGTTTCCTTAAGGCTAAAATAAGTCAAAGTTCTAAACATGGAATCCTAAAGCAAGTTGGCACCTGAGAAGCAAGCCTGCAGGGTCCCATTCCGTTGCAGGAGCCGTGCCACTGAGCAGAGATGAACAGGGTGGGTTTTCAGCCCTGCAGTCTGCCCCAGCACCTCAGTACCCCTCCACTAGAGAGAAGCAGCATTCCTCAGCTCCACGGTTTTCTCAGGCCCTTGCAGGATAGGACTCAACTTTTCTGAATCCTTCTCTAATGTAGAACTGATGGGAGGTTGATGGGTGGATGGAGGGAACATCAGAGTTCCCTGGAAAGGACTGGACTGGGTGCATGTGTGACGGAGCTCAAAGTGACCTGCTGGGCAACCTAGCTCTTATTGAAGCGCTGAACTGCCGACTGCCGTGGAAGGGGGCCGTGGCCATGAAGATGGTTTGGGGAAACTTGGAGAGGGCTTAAAACAATCCTTGTCATACTCACGTGAAGGTTATATATTAATAACTGACAAAGGGATACTCATGTAGTAATCCCATTTCCTTTAAAAAGAAAGCTATGCTGATTCTAAATCCTTAACCATTTCATCCTTTATATTTTTAACGAAGCCTCTTCAATAGCAAAGGTTGTAATTGTGGGAAATTTGAAAAAACTCATGTCAATGTATCATTAAGGTAGAACTTTCTTCATTATTTAATGGAATTGGGGGCCTTTTTTATTAAAAATGCAAGACTCCCATGCTGTTTTGGGAGCTGAATATTGTACGTGAAATAAGAATGAATTAGTAAAATCAAAAGATGTTTTTTCATGCATGTTCACTTTAGTTACTACTAAACATGTTTTAAGTAATTTTAAAGGGCATTTTTACTGTCTGCTTACAGACCTGATTAGGGCTTTGTTGGCTTGTGGGTTGCTATATAATTGATTATATCATACTTAGTTTCTCTGGAGCGGGAGAGATTTTTAAGGAGGACGGAATGTTGTCCAGCCGTGGGTGTGCCTGACATCATCAATTACAGCAGGAGAAACCACCATTTGGGGAAGGAGAGACAAGGAATTTTACCTGATTTTAATGAATGAATGCTTTCTGTTTTAAATTCACAATGCTTATAACTCATTAATTCTGTGCCTCTTTTTTTGCATAGTTTAAAAGCAAAAATTTATTTTTCGTTATGTGATAAATACATAATGCCAGGATCAATTTTAAATTGATACAAGATATGTATAGATACTCATTATAACTGAAATGGGTAAAGAACTTGCCTGCAATGCAGGAGACCTGGGTTTGATCCCTGGTTTGGGAAGATCCCCTGGAGAAGGGAATGACTACCCAATCCAGTATTTTTGCCTGGAGAATTCTGTGGACAGAGGAGCCTGGCAAGCTGCAGTCTTTGGGATTGCAAAGAGTCAGACACGACTGAGCAACTAACACACACAGATTAGAAATGAAAACTTAATTTCCACAAACAGTGCTCTGCCCTTACTTTTATGTAAAAGGAGTAGCTGAAGCTACCAGGGGCCTGGCAGCCTTTAGCCATCAACTTCACAACCATTCCAACAGCAATCACGGCCCAAAGATCAGAAATGGAGGCAGAGAAAAATGAAGTTTCCTCCCTCTTAAATAAGAGCGCCTGCCACGGAGCAGAGATGAAGAAGAGCTCCACCTTCCAGGCCTGGCACTGCAGAAACTAGCTCTTTGACCTTTTGAATGGGACCTTCTACCCACTTTCTCATCAGTAAAATACGGAGCTGGATCAGATTACGAAGATGCTGTCCTGCCGCAAGATGCTACAGTCCTCCGCTTTTTCCAGTGACTTCATTTCATTGGACCTTTTGGGAGGAGAGTGTACTGTTTTAGTTGTTTAACTTCATGGGCTAAATTAATTTGGTGTTAATCCTAACTCTGCCGTTTTCTAGCAAGGTGACGTTGGGCAGGTTCCTTTACATACTGGTCTGTTTCCTCATGCTAAAATGGGGACATGCTATCTCCATAGGTTTTATTTTGTAAGGGAACGCTGTAAACACAGATTGATTCAAAGCAAATGGGTCAAGAAATGTTAGGCTCTGTCTTATTTTTGAGTCATTCATTCTCTTGTTTATTTGTATATTTAATTTTGTATTTTTTTGCATGAATAAAGGTGTGGCAGTTTTATTTTCTGAGCTTCCCTGATAGCTCAGTTGGTAAAGAATCTGCCTGCAAGGCAGGAGACCTCGGTTTGATTCCTGGGTTGGGAAGATCCGCTGGAGAAGGGAAAGGCAACCTACTCCAGTATTCTGGCCTGGAGGATTCCATGGACTATGGGGTCACAAAGAGTCGGACACGACTGAGTGACTTTCACTTTATTTTCTATTAGCTTTTATTTAGCATTGGGATAATCGTGATGGCTGTTAAAATTTTATTACAAAAATGCACTAAAAAATGCCTTTTCTTGGAATAGGGACAGAAATATACTATTCCTTCTATATCTAAGAAATTATACTTAAGGCAGCTATTTGATTAGAAAGAATTTATTGGGAATTGTTTGAAAGTCATATTGGTGGAAGTAAATACACAACTACAGGTGGAATGTATGTCTTACATGATTGATTTCCTTATGGAAAGAAGTTCTAGGTAAAACAGTGCAGTGGATGGCCAGGCAGGCCAGAGTCACCGGGGTCGGTAATCCAGCTTTATCAACAGCTGTTTTAAAGGTTTAGTGGCCATCTTAAAGTGTGCAAAAATTACTGCACTATTACAACATAAATCTGTGCTTTAATCCAGATGTTTTGGACCCAGATGTCTGTAGCATGTGACAGAGAAGTCCCTTGAGTGAAGTGAGGGCAGACAATAGGAAGCGGTGATGACCATGGCCTCGAGAGTACGCTCCATCCACACACGCACGGAGCCTGTGCTGCTCAACTCCGTGCAATCATCGCTGTGTGCGAACTCAAGCTCTGTGTTGCCAGATCTTCACATTTTCCAAGATCCAGAAATCCAGGCTCTGTCTGAAAATTCCTGATTTTAGACATCGTGTAGACCAGACAAAAGCACGGCTACTCTGCTGATCTGGCCCATGGGCTGCGAGTTTCCGCTCCCTACTTTCTAGATCTGCAAGAACCAGACTCCTACCCTAAATGGCAGCTCATCCCTTCAGCACAAAACAAAACAGAAAACTTCTCTTTTGAGTAGAGAAAATGGGCAAAGGCTGTCTGGGGAGCTATGTGTGAATTTCTTCAAAGATCCTTTCCTGAGTACACTCCTGGCTTTTTTTTTTTTCCAGTGTGGACCATTTTTGAAAGTCTTTATTGTATTTGTTAACATTGCTTCTGTTTTATGTTTTGGTGTTTTGGCCATGAAACATATGGGGTCTTAGCTCCCTGACCAGGAATCAAACTCTCACCCCCTGCATTAAGGGATGAAGTCTCAACTGCTATACCGCCAGAGAAGTCCCCTGTGGCTTGTTCTTTATACTAGAAAGGAGTACAGAGTCTCAGCCCTAAAGGGCAGCCCAAATATCGCCTGTTAGAGATATGAGGTACTTTGTTTTCTGGAGAAATTTGCCTTATGTGACAAAATACCGAATCGCTCCTTCTCTTTCAGGTGAATCCTTCAGCACAAATATTTCTGGGAGTTCTTTTAGGAACTGTTGTTAAATCGATAGCGATTCCTCAGGGGAGTATGACCCCTCCACTACAGTTTACAACTGACTCATTTAAGGACAAAGATGTTAGCGGATGTGTGTACTACAGGGTTTTATCATACATGCTTCAGAATTCCAGGAATAACCTGTATTTCAGTAAAACAATCGGCCCTATTGTGTCAGGTAAACTCAAGCATGTCTGGGTAGTGGTCTGCAGTCAATGCAGACTGCTGCTGCTGCTAAGTCGCTTCAGTCGTGTCCGACTCTGTGCGACCCCAGAGATGGCAGCCCACCAGGCTCCCCCATCCCTGGGATTCCAGGCAAGAACACTGGAGTGGGTTGCCATTTCCTTCTCCAATGAATGAAAGTGAAAAGTGAAAGTGAAGTCGTTCAGTCGTGTCTGACTCAGCGACCCCATGGACTGCAGCATACCAAGCTCCTCCGTCCATGGGATTTTCCAGGCAAGAGCACTGGAGTGGGGTGCCATTGCCTTCTCCGAAATGCAGACTAGGGGACCAAGAAGACAGAAGTTTGTGTTTCTCTCCTTAAGGGGAGAGAGAGATGGAGACAGACTAACCCACTGTCCTGGTTTGCTGGGGAATTGAGAGTGATTCCTGGAAGTGGGACTTTCAATGCTACAACCAGGAAAGTCCCAGGCAAGCTGGGAGAAGTTGGTCTCCCTAAAAACCATTTCCTCTCTACTTGGACACACAGCTGAATCATACCTCCCAGCCCTTTGAAATTCGGTACAACCTGGAACTCAGTTTTAGCCAATGGATTGAGAGCTGAAGTGATGAACACTCGGCCCTAAGAAAACCAGTCTGAGGACTTGCCTGGTGGTCCAGTGGTTAAGACTTGGCACTTCCACAGCAGGGAGTACAGGTCCGATCCCCGGTCGGGGCACTAACATTCTGCGTGATGTGCCACAAAATAAAATAAATAAAAACAAACAAAAAGCACAATCTGCCATGCTTGTTCCACTGACCCAGAGGGGAAGACCTGGGGCCCTTGGGTGTGACAGAGCCTCTGTCCCTGGGTGTGTGAATGACCGAGTGTCCTCCCCCACTAATCTGGAACCAGCCTGCACAGTCCCATAAGCTGGAGTGTGTCAGCCTTCAGACATCTGAGAATCTGCTTGTCTTGGGGGCGGACCCAAGGCTAACACAGAAATGACGCTGAACTGGGTGTTGCCGTCAGAACAGAAATGTTGACTGTGGCATTGACGGTGGCCGGTGATAAAACCATTGGAGGTATGAGAGGTTGAGACCCATACTGGAAGTGGTAACACATTTTGTAAAACTGGTACCTATAGCCACCCAGGTGCCCAGGGAGCCTGTATTTCTGAAAGGTCAGAAAGTTAGTAACCTGTGGTTCTTTGCTATGTTTGATGAAGACTTTCAAGAAAAAGGTGGGCTCAGGAAAGAATGAGTCCACTTTCTCAATAAAAAGAAAAGGGAAGAAAAGATACAGAAATTGGGAAAGTCAAAGGGTTCAGTCGCTCAGTCGTGTCCAACTCTTTGCAACCTCATGGACTGTAGCCCTCCAGGCTCCTCTGTCCATGGAATTCTTCAGGCAAGAATACTGGAGTGGGTTGCCATGCCCTTCTCTAGGGGATCTTCTGACCCAGGGATCAAACCTGAGTCTCCTGCATTGCAGGTGGATTCCTTACCATCTGAGTCACCAGGGAAGCCCATTTACTTAACCCTGTTTTTAAACTTCATATCACGTTAACTCTTACAGAAGAAGAGAAATAGAACTTGTTCTAGTCTCTCTTGGATTTTATTTTGCTTCATAGATACCCAAGTTGTTGGAAAGGAGCAGAGTTACGCTTCTTCCTTCATGGATGTGAAATGATTGAACTGGGTCACAGCATGAAGGGCTTCAGCTTCCTTTTGGGGAAAGGAAAATGGAACCCATTTGTTATTATTATTACTACATGGTATTGAGCCGACTGTGTGCTAAGCACTTGAAATACGGTTTCTCATTTATTCTTTGCACCTGCCCTCTGAGAAAGGTGTCATCCCACATTACAGAAGAGAGCAGAAATAAATGGCCAAGTGTAAAAGAGGCGATAAGTGTCAGGCAAACCAGGGGCGTCTGATACCAAGGTCAGTGCTCTTAGCCGCCACGTCGGCCGCTTTAAGATGGGCAGCCCCAGCCTGCCGAACATGTCTGGCCCCCCTGGCCGCCCCAGTGTTGCATTCAGTGTGCACCCCAAAGAGGGGTGTGCTGGTGGCCCAGGTCAGGGCTGGCCTGTGAATCCTGTTTCCTCCAGAAAACAATAACACACGACACACTGCCCCGAACTCTTCCCACCCTGCCAAGCTGCTTGGCTCGTAAGGCCCAGTGGAATTCTATGTCCTTGGAAGGGAATTTTATACTCCAAAGGGAAGAGCAGGTATGAACTGAGGATTTATATGTGAATGGGGCTTCCCAGGTGGTGCTAGTGATAAAGAACACGCCTGCCAACGCAGGAGACCATTAAGAGACTGGGTTCGATCCCTGAGTGGGGAGATCCCTTGGAGGAGGGCACGGCAACCCACTTCAGTATTCTTGCCTGGAGAATCCCCAAGGACAGAGGAGCCTGGCGGGCTACAGTCCATAGGATCACAGAGAGTTGGTCACTGGTCACAACTGAAGTGACTTAGCATGCACACACACGCAGGAGCACGTACAGTACAAAAGCAGGTAGATGCCCCTTCCTCCTGTCCAGCGTGGCAGCAGGCAGTCCACAGCACAGACGGGACAGCTACCTTTCCCTCACCAGTGTCACCACCTCTTGATCCAGAAAAGCCATCACTGGAGAATGAAATGATCCTATACAGGATACTACTATTGATTCACTCATAAAACCCACCCTGTTTATTAAGCACCCACAATGTGCCAACGTTAGGAGTCCCCCACACCCGTCCTGTGGGTACAACAATGAAGACACTTCTGCTTTGGAGGTGCCTCAGTCCGGTCACAAAGACAGATCATGTTAAGAATGATAACACGAGAGACTATCTCCTTCAATACCAATGTATTCAGAAGGCTCACGGAACAAAGATATGGGGAAAATGAACTTTGTCTGGGAGGTGAGGGAGGGAGGGAAGAGACACAAGTTCGCAGAGGATATTTTGGTCTCACTCCCTGCTTGTTTTGGGAAGAAGTGTTGGCATACTGTCTGCTGTTGGCTGCCCAGCATTCAGTCTTTATCCTTCCTTTGGGAAGCCCCAAGGTGGCCACAGTAATGGTCTTATTTGACATCTGCCCTCTCCACTCCACATCCGCCTTCCCCTGGTCTCAGTGACCCAATCTAGTCAAGTCTGAGTGGACTTTAGCCCTCAAAGGACTCAGAATCTTGCCCTGGCCTCCCTCTGCTAGGATTGGCCATATGAAAATGAAATGCTCAGAAGTGCCACAGCCCTGAGCGGAAAGCTCTGGACACCGGCAGGAGCCACTATACAGATCCAGAGGAGAGGCAGCTTAGAGAGTGCTGGGCCAACACGTGACTCTTTGTGACCTCATTTGAACCCTGCATTCATCTAGATCCGAAGACAAGTCTGTATCCCCAGAGGTTGCTTTATTCTCCACAGCTGGTTTAAATTACGTTTCCTGCGCAGACTGCGTGTGTGTGTGTGTGCTCAGCCATGTCCAATTCTGCCACCCCATGGACTGTAGCCCGCCAGGCTCCTGAGTCCATCGAATTCTCCAGGCAAGAATCCTGGATGGGTTGCCATTTCCTTCTCCAAAGGATCTTCCCGACCCAGGGATCGAACCCGCGTCTCTTGTATCTCCTGTATTGGCAGGTGGATTCTTTACCACTAGCACCTCTTGGGAAACTAGAGGATCCCTAACTAGTACAGATCTTTCCTCTGTTTCCTTGCCAACAGTTTGGAATTCTGTTTACTTTCTTTTTCCCCATAGGAAGAATTACTGTAGGATACTTTGAATTTTGGAAGAAATAATTATTGCTGTATACTTTGAATTCTCAAAATTCTATAGGAGTGATAAATCTGTCTCACAATAAAGGATGGAAGGGAGGGAGGGAGGAAAAGAAAGAAAGAGAAAGGAAGGAAGAAAGAACCACCTCCCAAGCTTTCAAATTGAGTTTATTAGCATGTAAAAATTTTACTTGTACTGTAGATGAAGGACACGATGTTTAACTGGTCCACATGGTTGAGTCCATTCTGTAAATGACCAACTGCAATCTATGTGGAGGTGGTGCTCAGCTCCATCTGGGGAGGACCTTGAAGGCTCCCTGGGAATGTGATACTTGAGCTGTGCCTTCTATTAATAGGACAAGTTGCCAAGAGGGAGTGGGCAGCAGTGTTGGAGGCATCTTGTGAGTGTGTTGAGAGGAGTGGCAACTTGAGGCTAATTTCCTCTAACTGAAGTGCAGGCTGGTGGGGTGTGAGGCAGGAGAGGGCAGGCTCTAGCCTCTAGATCTCCTCTAGCCTTTGAATTGTGGGAGAGGCTCCCATAATCACGCTAAGGAATAGCAGCAAGCATCACACTGTAAGGTACATTTTAGAAAAAAATCGAGGCGGGATGGCCTATACAGAGAGAAATCTGTTATTGAACTGCTGAAATAGATTAGGTGCAGGAAAGAAGTCTAAGAAACACACAAGGTCATAGACACTTGTCAGGGTGGGGTGGGGGAAGAGTGTAGGAGCCTCTAGTTCGGGGAATTGGATGGGTGAGTGATTGCACCAACCCCCGGATGGGAATAAGAAAGCAGAGCCAGTCTGGGAACCTAACAGAGTTCAGTTTTGAATGTGTAGAGTGGGGAACTTGCAGGGAATCCAAGTGGAGATTTCCTTTAGCCAGCCCCGCCTCTGGCCTGGGGGCTAGCTGGTGGAGATGCTTGTGTTCATCATGCCCACGTTTTTCTCTTCTTTAGGGGCACAGCCAGACCACCTTCCCACCTCCCTGCTGTAACATGCGCCCTGCCTTGCCCATGGATGGCGAGCAGAAGGGGTGTGTGACACCTGTAGGCGTGGCCCCAGGGCATCTTCCACGCTCTCTGAGTGTGCAGCCCCAAGAGGAGGGGGAGGGCGGTGAGGGTGTGGGGAGGGAAGCAAACTGTGCTGAGCCCCAGACGTCGTAGGGGGTTGGGGGAGTCATTACAGCATTTAGCCCACCTTGTCCATTGGAGCTGAAGAGAGTGAGAGTCATTTCGTGACCGAGTCCAAGCCTGTACTGCTGCCCACATAGATCAATGAATCGAGAGATGAATTGTTAGGGCAAGGAATGGTGACTTTATTCAGAAAGCCAGCAAATGGAGAAAATGGTGAACTACTGTCTGAGGAACCATACTACCTGAGTTAGAAGTCAGGCTTCTTTTATACTGAAAGGGGAGGATTGTGGCTGGTTGTTGCAAACTTCTTGGTACCTGAATCCTTTATTCTTGCAGTTGTCCGTGCAGGTCTGGTCACCGTGTTCCTATAAACCTCCAACAAGACAAATGGTATTCTCTGTTCTGCAACTTCTTATCTCTGTATGAATGGAAAAATGTTATACCTTTAAAGGTCAGAGCCTTGAGAACGGGCTATCATGTGTATTTCAGGTTATCGGCAACATCTTTTGGACAAAAGGTGCAGAACCAGCCTGACTAAGCACAGGCAACAAAGGTTAGAGCTAAAGGAACAGATCCAATATGGAGTCAGGATTGTTCTGGACCAGAACTCAGGGCGAGGAATCAGGTCTTCTCAGAGAAAGGGCAGGAAAGAGTGAAGGTGGAGGCAAATACAGATGGATTCGCAGGTGTTGAGAAGCTGAAAGTCCCTCCTACTGGCCAAATTTGGCCCTTGTGGATTAGGAAGAGGATGTTTGAACAGAAAGTACAAACGGCAGATGCTGGGAGTTTGAGAAAAACACTGGAGGTAGAATCACACAGCCTTGTGGAAGGAAACTGCTGATGTTAAGGACTTTGGGTTCCAACAGGAAATCCAGACCTTGCAGGCTTCTGCAGGAGCCTCTGCCCCCAGATCAGCTGGCCTGGCGCCCAGGCTCTGGGGCTGGTGGTCTAGGGCTGTGCAGAAGATGGACTTGAACGAGACAGGAGGTCCTGGGGGCAGTGACTTAGAGTCCACGTGGAAGAAAATGGAGAAGGGACTCAAGCTGTGGTTTAAGGGAAAGGTGGAAGGGGGGGTGGGTGAAAGTGTTTGTCACTCAGTCCTGTCTGACTCTTTGTGACCCCCTGGACTGTAGCCCGCCAGGCTCCTCTTCCATGGAATTCTCCAGGCCAGAATACTGAAGTAGGTTGTTGTTCCCTTCTCCAAGTGATCTTCATGACCCAGGGATCAAACCTGGGTTGCCCACATTGCAGACAGATTCTGTACCATCTGAGCCACCAGGGAAGTCCTTTGGGGGCAGGTGTAGGGGATTTGAAAACTTGAAAACTATAGAATTGAGGGGACAACATGACCAACTGGATACCAGAGTTCCTGGGAGGAATCTCAGGGCAGAGAGCACGGCCTTGAGAGGTTCTTCTAACCCAGCAGTGCTGACACCTACAGACTCACACAACAGAATCACTTACACAGGACTGAGGGGAGGGGGCTTCCTACCAGCCTCTGGCTCTGCCCCACCCCTCTCCACTTCCAGAGGGGACACTGAGTCCCAGGGACATGAAGTCACTTCTCCATGATCAGAGTTAGTGGCCAAAACAGCCCTGGACCCAAATGTAATTGCAAAGGAAAGGGAAAACTTGGTGAAAGAGGAAGAGAGGAGGGGCATTCATTCATTCATTCATTCGTCCACTTTTTCATTCAACAAATGAGTATTGCCTTTTAGATGCTGGGGCCACAGATATGAATACGACCTGGTATCTACCTCTAAGGAGCTTCTAGCCAGGGAGGGGCCACCAATGGCTTTTGGAATAAAGCACACAGGATACAGAGGGACAGAAGGAGGACTCATGTGTGCCTGGGTTGTTGAAGTGGGTGGTTGATGAGTATCACGAAAAGCTTCCAGAAGGAACAACTTGACTGAGTCTTACAGGATGAGGTGGACTAGTGGAAAGGATGTGTCAGACGCTGGCCAGAAAGCAAGCTGTGTTCTAAGGCCGCCCTTGGGCAGGAAAAGCCAGTGCTCCTCGGAAATAACGTTTTGATTGGCGGGGGGATTGGGAGGAAAGGTCAGAGAGCAACGTTCTCAGGGTGGCACATGTTACAGCCTTGCCCCTCGGAGGCCTGGCTAGTGCACACTGGCCACTGGAGCGGGGAGTAAGTTGCCTCCATCCCTCAGCTAAGAACAGGCGCTCGGGAGCGGACCCCTGGGCTCCGGGACCAGCTCCATGGCACCGCCAGCCACCAAACACCATGGGCTGAGGGCCAGGATCCTGGAAGCGAGGTGGACTCATAAATAAAGCCAATAAAAAGTGACAATGCTAAAATCCAGGCGAGAGCATTGGGGAAGGAGCCATTGATTACCTCCAGCTTGGAAGGGGCTGCAGAGCCAGGAATGTTGAGGCATGGGCAGGAGTTTGAGAGAGTGGATGGGGAGTCATGGAGAGAGAAGACGAGGCTGGGGTGGGGGGCTCTGAATCACTCTGATGGAATCTCTACCTTAGGGAGGAGCTGCGGTGGATTTCAAAGCAATGACTGGTTGGAAGCTGTGTTTTCTCTAAATTATTTATTTATTTTTGGCTGTGCTGGGTGTTCATTGCTGCTCGGGCGTTTCTCTAGTGGTGGTAAGTGGAGGTTACTTTCCAGGTGCGGTGCTTGGGCTTTTCGTTGCGGGGGTTTCTCTTGTTGGGGAGCACGGGTGCATGGGTTTCAGTTGTTGCAGCACGTGGGCTCAGTAGCTGTGGCCCCTGGACTCTAGAGTGCTGCTCACAGTTGCTGCCCTAAAGTGCAAGCTCCGAGACTTGTGGGACCTCTTCCCAGACCAGGGATCGAACCCATGTCTCCTACATTGGCAAGCAGATTCTTTACCACTGAGCCACCAGGGAAGCCCTGGAACCCGTGTTTTTTCAGAGCCTTGATTCCTTGTGTCTACCCAGCCCTCATCCTCTCACCTGCTAGGGTCGGGAATGCTCTTAACAGGTGCTTTGTTTTTTCCCCCAGTTTGCCTGGTACTTTGTAGAAGTTAGATAAATGCCTATTGAATGAATGAATAAATGGAAAAGAGTGTTGAGAAAAGATTTGGAAGGGCTTCCTCTTTGGTAATTCTGGGATTATAAAACAGAGGGTTTCGTTTACCCAGAGGACCCAAATCTTAGCTTCATCTTCCAGGCCTCTTAATCCTTTTTTATGCCTTGGATCTGCTTGGTGCCTGGTGATCCCTTCTCAGAGCAAGGTTTTGGTTTCGTTTTTTGTTTGTGATTTTACATTCTTTGAAAGGGAATAGATTAAATCTTTCTGGTTTGTTTGTTTTAATGACCACTGCATTTATTTAAAAAAGCATTTCTCAACAAAATGGGAACTCAACATTTCCTAACAGTGTGAATTCAATGAGGATAACTTTAAACAACAGAGAGGAGAGAGAGAAGGAAAGGAAAGGAATGGGGGGAAAGAAGGGAAAGGAAAAGTTGGATGCGTTTGCCAATCTCATCATCCATGATGGGAGTCTGGCAGGGAGGTGGCATCATGACCATCCCTTGAGGTCCCCTCGAGGTCCCCTCACCAGAAAGCAGTAATGCTGATGGGTAGACAGGGTCTACGCTGCCTCGGCCACCCACAGGTGAACATGTTACTGGCAAACGGACACGCGGGCTGGGAGTGCTGAGTGTCTCAGGGGCTTAGGGGCCACCAGGCTCAGTAGACCCCTCCTTACTCCTGAGCCCTCACTTTCTCTTCTCACCTCGAAGAGACAGGGACCCAACTGACTCTGGCCAAGGAACACACACTCCTTCTGCAAAACCTTAGGCTTCTAGAAATATCTGAACATCTGTGATGCTTTGTTTTGTCTTTACAAGCATTTTCTTTCAGAGGTTGATTGCATCTCCCTTGTAACAAATATTTATAGTCCCTTTTATGACTTATCATCGTATAGTTCATGCCTTTGGTCCACAAATATTTGCCGAGTGCTTACGTCAGCAAGAGCAAACCATCCATGCTCCCTCCAGGACCGTGGGGCCTCTGTCACCACGTGGGTAGATTCCAACCATTCTTCCCAGTTTGGTTAAGAGAGGCCCTTAGAGTGGGGATGAGGAGCACTGAGGGGAGAGATTCTGGTGGTGGGCTGACGGGGCCTCACTGGGGGCCTGCTGGGAGGTGAGAGAGTGTCAGGGTGGATGAGGCTGTGGTGGGTAGCACTGATGTGAGCACAGTGGCAAGGAGCCCATCTGGGGTCCATGGGGGGCGGGCTGGGCTGTGGCTCTGCAGGAGTGAACTGGTTTGGTGCGACGCTGGATGGCAGGCTTTCTGCCATTCATTCCTTCCCCTGATCCATCCATCCACATACATCTAAAGAGACCTTCTCTACCTGTATACCTTCTCCAGGTTCCATGCAGCCTTGAGTGCCAGATACAAGCCCCTGCCGCCTGAGAGGAGAGACAGGGAAGTCAGTGGTTGGAACCTAGAAAAGGACTGAGTGAGCATCAGCCAGAGGGGCTGCCTTGGAGCAAAGGAGGAAGTGACCAGCTTTACTGGAAGGGCAGGGAGGAGAGGAGAGGGGGATTCCAAGGAAGCAGGAGCAGAGAGGCGTGAGGCAAGACTGCCTGGCCCGGAACCAGGTAGTTCAGCCAGAGCCAGGCTGCTTGCCTCAGAGGTGGCTGGCTAATTGGCAGGGAGAAGCGAGGTCACGTTCAGGGCCACCAAGGGCTGGGGCCCAACCTGATGTAAGATTGGCCTTTAGAAATCCTGAGTGACGTTCATGGGGAGGCCTGGTTGTGGGGGCAGGGCTGGGCTGGGATTGATGTTGTGACACTGAGTCTGCCCGGGGCCCTGAAGCCATGTGTAGTGGCGGAGACCCTGGGAGGAGGAGGTGGATCCAAGAAACATCTAGAAAAACACGGGCAGGTAGCAGATGGAGGGAGAAGGAAACCGAGGGAAGAAGGGAGGCCCGGGGGCTGTTGCCGGGTCACCTGCGTGTTTGGCCGCAGGAAGCTGGGCTCAGTTTTGAGTGAGGTCTGGGGTGCCTGATGGGGGAGCCTGGACGCAGCTGTTGGCTGGAACTTGGAGTTCAGGAGAGAGGAGGACCCTGGAAGGGAGTTGAGCTTCGCACGGTCCTGTCCTGATCAATGAGACCAGCTGCAGAGCTGGTAAGAGGGCCACTGGGGCTACCACCTGTGACCTTGGGCGAGTCCTTTTCCTCTCAGCCCTTGCCTTCCTCTTTTGTCCACTGGACTGGGTAGTGGTACGAATGTGATGATATAACCTATATATTGTGCTTAGAACAATGCCTGCTGCACGTGCGCGCATGCTATGCACACACACACCCAAAGTGTGGTAGCTACTGTGTCCCGGACTGCCTGGGACCCCTCGCATAATAAGAGATGGTAGGAGCCTGGTGGGCTGCAGTCCATGGGGTCGCTAAGAGTCGGCCACGACTGAGCGACTTCACTTTCACTTTTCACTTTTATGCATTGGAGAAGGAAATGGCAACCCACTCCAGTGTTCTTGCCTGGAGAATCCCAGGGACGGTGGAGCCTGGTGGGCTGCTGTCTATGGGATCGTGCAGAGTCGGACACAACTGAAGCGACTTAGCAGCAGCAGAAGCCTTATGAATGGATGAGATGGCTCAGGGAGAGAGCGCTGTGAGGCTGAGGATGGTGTGGCCCTGAGCACGTAAGGATGTTTTCTTACTTCACCACTGTTTCTGCATCTCTGAGTCAGGATCCTGGTCAGAACAAATCACAGGGCTGTGGTTTAAAATCTTTTAAAAACAAGTTCTCATCGGACCTTCTAAATATATCAAACCATTCAGTTTTATGAGCGAGCCAAATTAAAGCTTTACTCTTTATATTGCAAGAAGAACAAAGTGATACTGTAAATACCATACAGGGCGTTTTTAAGGTACGTGGGAACCGTGGTTGATCCCAGACTTGCTGTTAAGCAGCAGCGTGACCTTGGGGAGACATCCACTCTCTCTGAATCTGAGTTACTGTAAAATGAGTCACTCAGATGATAATCGTCGCTCAAGTTTCTTCCAGTCCCAAAAGTCTAGTTCTAAAGGCAGATAGCTAGTTGTTTGTTGTAGTTACTTGATATTGGAGGAGGAAATGGCCACCCCCTCCAGTATTCTTGCCTGGGAAACCCCGCGGACAGAGAAGCCTGGTGGGCTATGTATGGTCCATGGGGTCACAAAAGAGTTGGACATGACTCAGAGACAAAACAACAAGTTACTTGATGTACTTGAAAGTTAAATGGTGGATCTTCTTTAAAAACATCTATATGTGGTAGGAGGGGTTATCCACAGCAGGCAGGATGCCAGAGCAGTTGGGGAGAGGACAGTGGCTGGGGGTCTGGGAATCTGGGTCTGCAGCCCCAGCTGGGAGGGGAAGCAACTCAGGCTGGGGCCCCTATATGTGCTGGAGGTGGACACCACCCCCCACAACCACATCAGACACTATCTCTGCCTCCGTTGTATTTAAAATCTGTCAGGCAAGTGAGATAGTGAACAAGTCCCAGTAATGAATGAAATGATGCTGAGACCATAGGCAAATTCCTCAGTCTCTTCAAGATTCTCCATAAGATGGGGATACAGACATTTTACTCAAGGGGTGTTATGACAGTAACTGCCTTAACATGGGTTTTTTCCTTGATATTTGATGGGATTTGCAGAGATGCATACAGTATGTGTGTGCTGTGCTAAGTCACTTCAGTTGTGTCCGACTCTTTGCAACCCTATGGATTGTAGCCAGGCTCCTCTGTTCATGGGATTCTTCTCAAGGCAAAAATACTGGAGTGGGTTGCTGTACCCTCCTCCAGGGGATCTTCCCAACCCAGGGATGGAAGCCATGCCTCTTGCATCTCCTGCACTGGCAGGCAGGTTCTTTACCACTAGTATCAACCTGGGAAGCCTGTATAGAGCACAACAGAAGCTAACAAATAAAGACATGGGAGCAAAGGGATAATAAGATGAGAGAAAGGTAAATTAATCTCCAATGGCACATGGGTGGCCTTCTGTGGTTGCTAGCAGTAGGCGGCAAATTCCGTTCTGAGCTTCTAAGTTATCAAAGTGAAGTGAAGTGAAGTCGCTCAGTCATGTCCCGACTCTTTGAGCCCCAGTGGACTGTAGCCCACCAGGCTCCCCGTCCATGGGATTCTCCAGGCAAGAACACTGGAGTGGGTTGCCATTTCCTTCTCCAGGGGATCTTCCCAACCCAGGGATCGAACCCAGGTCTCCCGCATTGCAGGCAGACGCTTTAACCTCTGAGCCACCAGGGAAGCAGAAAATATGATCAGCCTGATCACATCACTTCCAGTTAGAATTTTTCAGTAGTCTCCTACTGCCCTTAGAAGCCAGGCACCTCCATCACCTCACATCTTCCTCTGCTCCCAACAGCCGCTCACATTCTACGGCAAAGAGCAGCCCTCCTTCTCTCTTTCTTGGGCCAGCCGTGTTCCTGCTCTTATAGTCTTTCTTTCCGGGCTCAGCTCACCGTCTCTTCCTCTAGGAAGCTTTCCCTGACCCCAAGGCTGGTGAGAGTGTTGCTGTCTGCTCCCCAAGAATCCTGTACCTCTTCTCTGTACTTACTGGTCTGTCTTCTCTTGGTAACCCATCTCCTTCCCCTTGGCTCCCTCCCTCCAGAGTACTGGGTACACAATGGATGCTTAGTAATTACCAGCAGAATGAATGGATCTGCTAAACGTTGCATAGTCCTGAGATCTGTGTGTCAGGCTCCCCAATGGATCTTCAGAAAGAGGATGTCCTGTGGTGTGGGGGACACCCTGGTGGCATGACTCACAGCCTGGCTGGCTGGACTAAGTGGTGATCTACCAAAAATGGAAAGAGGTTGATGGTGGTGGTTCCAGTAGGAATCTCAAATGATGAGAACTGACGTGGGAGTTTCCTGCAGGGGAGGGAAGGCAAGTGGGGAAGAGTGAGCTGAAAGTGCTACTGCTAAGTCACTTCAGTCGTGTCTGACTCTGTGTGACCCCATAGACAGCAGCCCACCAGGCTCCACTGTCCCTGGGATTCTCCAGGCAAGAACACTGGAGTGGGTTGCCATTTCCTTCTCTAATACATGTAAGGGAAAAGTGAAAGTGAAGTCTCTCAGTTGTGTCCGACTCTTAGCGACCCCATGGACTGCAGCCTAACAGGCTCCTCTGTCCATGGGATTTTCCAGGCAAGAGTACTGGAGTGGGGTGCCAGAGCTGAAGGTAGTTTACAGAAAACCTACAAAGGGCATTTTAAGGAGTCTGCTTTCTATGACCACCCCTTGGAAGGTGGATCTGTAGAAATTAGTGAGATTTTTGAAAATAAACCAAAGATCAACACCAGAAAAGAGAAGGCAGAGGATGGTACAAACCCATAGCCCCAGGGGACATATTCTAGGACAAAGGTCACAGAGGAAAAAGGCTAGTGACTAATCTGAATTATCAAGGCAATGAGTTCATATGGTGAAACCTTTCAGACTTGCTGAGCTGTGAAGATGCTGTGGTGAACTTCATGGAAAAATCAGAGAATCACAACAGTCCACACTAACATTTCACAAGTAGACACTGGTCCAAAGATACTTGGATATCTAATCATTTTGTATCTAGGTGCCTCATCTTAGGCATATATAGACTTTCCAGGTGGTACAGTGGTAAGGAATCCACCTGCCAACGCAGGAGACACAAGTGTGATCCTTGGATTGGGAAGAGCCCCTGTAGTAGGAAATGGCAACCCGTTCCAGTATTCTTGCCTGGAGGATTCCATGGACAGAGAAGCCTAGTGGGCTATAGACCATGGAGTTGCAAAGAGTCTGACATGGCTGAGCGACTGAGCACACACATATGTTTATATAGGTGCCTAATTTAACTTATATATACATATGTGTGTGTATATCAACCATTGGGTTCTAAGTTATTTGAAAAGAGTAAGAATATGTCCATTTCATGCATTTCCCACAATATCTGCCCTAGAATCTTCATACCATATTTGGTTGTTGAATTAAACTGAATTAGAAATATTAGAAAGGCATGGTTTGCAGATGTAGGGAAGTCATGCTAAGCTTAATAGTATAGGCTTGTACTTTAGATGGCTTACAAAGGATCACTTATTTGTAAAATTGTTCACTTCCCATTAAAGAAAAAAGACCCAGAGCCTCCGTTAAAAAAAAAAACAAACCAAACAATAAAAAAAAACCTCAGGGATTTTACACAATAATATATTCCATGTGAGTCATCACTGTGAAATGACTTCCAAGGAAATCTGAAGGACTCGTGGGCTGCATTCATTAAGTGTGTATGGTCCTTCCCTCCACTGGTCAAACCACAGCTGGCATAATTCTGTTCCAGGGCCCATGTCTTCTACAGAAGATGGATAAACCCAGAATAGATTCAGGAAATGATGGCCAGGAGAGAAAAGACGCTCAAAGTTGTGAAATGTAAGAAACAACCAAATGATGATTCTATTTATGCTTTCATTCCCCTACTCATCCGAACTGGAACCTTGATAGTAATTCGAGACTATTTCACCTCCCTCAGTCCCTCTTGGATCCTGGCATTGCTCTGTGTTCCCCAGTGTCCTCAGCTGAGTTCTGGAGCCCCTTGTGTCTCCTGAGGCTCTGCAGCAGCTCCCATCCTCCGGGCCTGCTCACCTCTGCCCGTATTCCACCTGACTCAGGGTGAGCTTTCCAAAATGCACAGCAGTTTGTGCCACTCCCTGCTGAAAATCCTTAATAAACACGCCTACATTCAGCACCTGACTCAAGCCCACTGTTAGCCATATCCTACTGTCTCAGGTCACAAGCACCCTCAGCTCTGGCCAGGCCACAGACCCAGCAGGTTTCCAATAGACCATGCACTTTCTCACCTCCCACTTTTGCACATCTTGTTTCATCTCCATAGTGAGCTGGGATAGAAACTCAACTCTAGCTCACAAACAACAAGAGAAATCATGTTATATATCAGAAATATATCATGAATATAATAAATGTCTGAATATAAAGTGACCCATAATATAAAATATTTTCCAGTAAGAAGATTCTCTGCTCTGAATCAATTTTTCCTCCAATTGAATATTTACATTTATTGGGGAGAAGGGAAAGATGGCAGGAGATAGTTTTAACTTTACAACCACCCAGCATCCTGATTTCAAAGGCAAGAGACAATTTTCCTCCTTAGCAGAAGACCACACGCTGGGAAAACTCTGAGGGGCTGGGCTTTAGACCTTCCCTGAGCCAATCACTGTGCTCAAGGGATGGGGACTCACTCTGATTGGTTCCTGCAACAGAGAGGGGCAGGGCACAGTGTCTGGCACCCAGAGCCCTCTGCAGGGACTGAAGCAGAGGAGGAGTTCCCAAAGGAAGGGATGCAGTGGGGATGGACCACTATGTCTTCTCTCTTCCAAAGCCCTCCCTCACCTTCTTTGAAGAGTCAAGTGCTTCTTCCCAAGTGCATTCAGAAGTCCTCATGAACACCACTCTCAGCAAGGGTTGTATCACTCTGGTTTTCTGGGTTGTATAACCTTCTCACTCATCAGATGTAACTTCCGAGAGAGCAGGGTTTTGGTTTGTACTGGCCATCTTCTGTCTACTCTCCATGTTCACTCATCACCCTCTTCACCCCACTTTCCCATCTGGACTGTATCGCTGGGCCCCTGGGCCTAGTTTGGCCTGAGGATCTCACCAGCAGGAGATGAGGGGGGCGGGGGAGAGGAAAGAGGCTGAGATATTTGTCACTCTGGCTCCTTGCTCTGTTGTTCACAGCCCCGGGTTCTGCACTATCTCTTTAGGTTTCCCTATACCCTTTCCACACCAGACAAATAGCTCCTTTATTAAACTCTCCTCATATTACCCAGTTAAAGCGTGCCACCTGGTTTCTGCCAGACCATGCCTAACACAGTGCTCCATTCATCCTTGTTTCCCCAGGACCCCACATTGAGCCTACCACACCATGGGTCCTTAATAAATTCAGGAATTAAGGAATGATTGAGCATTGGCTAGATCTAGGAGGGTTGAATTCTATATTGAAAATGGATCAGGGCAATAGGTTTCAAATATTTTTTGGTCAGGATCAGAGAGAAACTTAACTCAGATTGCAGTGCAGTGGACACATACATATTTTTATGTAGCTGAGTGACAAGTTTTGTGAAGCAATGCTTCCTTTCATGATTTGCAACGCACTGTGGTATTTTCCATTTAATTCTTCTCTGTTTCAAGTTCAAATTCTCATTTGCTGTTGTTCAGTCACTCAGTTGTGTCTGACTCTTTGTGACCCCATGGACTGGAGCACGCCAGGCTTCCCTGTCCTTCACTATCTCCTGGAGTTTGCTCAAACTCATGTCTATGGAGTTGGTGATGGCATCCAACTATCTCATCCTCTGTTGCCCCCTTCTCCTCCTGCCCTCAATCTTTCCCAGTATCAGGATCTTTTTCAGTGAGTTGGTTCTTCACATTAGGTGGCCCAAGTATTGGAGCTTCAGTTTCAGCATCAGTTCTTCCAATGAATATTCTTTAGGATCGACTCATTATGGGCTGCTAAATAGTCTTATGTTTCCCCCAAATGGTTGCAACTACGGCTTGAGAAGCACTATTCCAGTAGCATTTAACTTTTACTCCCTGCTGGAGACTCGGGGATTCCAGAGGGAGAATTCTAAGGCACAGCGGGTGACAATGTAATAGTGTCATAGGGACAATGCATTTAGTGAGAATTGGCTTCATTGCCTTGAAAAATCAAACAAAACTGCCATTTTATCTTCTGTTTTTCATAGAATTCTTACTCAAAGTTAGCCTTTTAATGTTTAAACGAATTTGGAGGAAGGAGTGGATGAGAGCTCTTAAAACAGCCTGGTGTATGTAAGCAATGGTAGGCACTGTGTTCATAAAGTCAGTGTGGGGACCACAGGCCTGGGAGCTCAAGAGAAAGGTAAAGAGGAAAGCTAATCCTGTAGGCTTGTCTAGGGGTCCCTGGGCCTCTCCTCTGTCACCTGCTGCTATCAGCAACTCTGTCTCCTTCTCAGCAAAAGCACATCTTAGTGGCTTATGCTGTGCTTAATTGTGTCCCACTCTTTGTGACCCCATGGACTGTAACCCACCAGCTCTTCTGTCCCTGAGATTTTTCAGGCAAGAATACTGGAGTGGGTTGCCATTTCCTCCTCCAGGGGATTTTTTCAACCCAGAGATCGAACTCTGTGTCTTCTGCATTGGCAGGCAGATTCTTTACCTGCTGAGCCATCAGGGAAGCCCATCTTAGTGGCTTGGTCATATGTAAAACTTGATTAAGAGGGCACCATTAGCCAGTCCCAGGCCATCAGGGGCTGGTAGTCAGCAGGCCATGCCATCCACTTGCAATTGGATATTGTCTCCCTGTTTCAAACCCAGCCCAAGTCTGTGGTCCCCTCCACCTCAAAAATTGTATGATTCTATTTTAAAAACTAAGTTTTATGTTCTCTAAAATTGACTCTCCCCTCCCAATTCACCATCTGGCATTCTCTTGGTTTCTGAACTGTAACACCAACTTGGAATCGTGGAAGATGGTAAGAGATGTTACTTAGCTGTGATTCGGTATCAAATCCTCAAACCCCATCTTCCACATCAAACCCCATCTTCCACATCACTTCCCTTCAAGGTTCTTGAGAGAGAAAAATGCCAAGAAGATAAGCCCAGATGGGGCTCCAAAGTGGAGGATTGGGATGTGATACAGGCGAGCTGTGGTATATTTGTTTGTCATCATTCTTTCCAAAAATTCCTACCAGCGCCTAGGATACGTTGGGCATAGGGGAGGGAACAGTAGACAGAGTCCCTGTCCTGGTGAAGCTGATGTCCTGGCAGGGGGATCAAAAAAGAAACAAATAAGCCAATGTATAGATACCAATGGGCTTCCCCAGTGGCTCAGCGGTAAAAAATCTGCCTGCAATGCAGAAGATGCAGGAGATGCAGGTTTGATCCCTGGGTTGGGAAGATCTCCTGGAGGAGGGCATGGCAACCCACTCCAGTATTCTAGCCTGGAGAATCCCATGGACAGAGAAACCGGGCGGGCTATAGTCCATGAGGTCGCAAAGAGCTGGACACGACTGAAGTGACTGAGCATGGATATCAGCATAAAAAATGGTGGTAATGGAGAATGGAGATTCTCCATAACTCCAGCTAAGGTGTGTGCCAGGCAGTGCGTGTGTGTGTGTGTGTGTGTGTGCGCACGTGTGCACATGGGAGCACCATTTTAGTGGTATCAGTGAGGGCTATTTGAGAAGAGAGCTGAGTGGATTTGAGCCAAAGAAATACTAAGGGAAAACGTGTGCCCTCCAGTCCACACCAAACCTTGGCCACCGTTTTAAAACCAATAGGCTCAAGGATTTTAAAAATTGTTTTTAATTGTGGTAATATATATATATAACTCAAAATGTACTCTCTTAACCATTTTTAAGTGTCCAGTTCAGTAGTATTAAGTATATTCATGGTTGTGCAACCATCCCCACCATCCATCTCCAGAGTGCTTTCCATCTTGCAAAACTGAAACTCGATATCCATTAAACAATGCTCTGTTTTCATCTGCCCTCCAGCCCCTGAGAACCACCGCTCTACTTTCTTCTCTAGGAATCTGACAATTCTAGGTACCTCATTTAACTGACTTCCCTGGTGGCTCAGTGATAAAGAATCTGCCTGCACTGCAGGAGACTGGAGTTTGATCTCTGGGTTGGGAAGATCCCCTGGAGAAGGGAATGGCAACCCACTCCAGTATTCTTGCCTGGGAAATCTCATGGACACAGTCCAGGGGGTCACAAAGAGTCGGGACTTGACTGAGCGACTAACGCTTTGCTTTCACTTTCCTCAGGCAGCGGGGAGATCACTGAGCAGCTCTAGGAAGAGGGGAAAGGGCAGGGCCTTCCCTGGGGAGAGAACGCAAGGGCTGCCTGGGCCAGGGGAGGAGGACGGGGTGCAGCCCAGAACAGGACTGAGGCTGAGATGCTGGGGGCGCGGCCGGAGGAGTGTGCAGAGGCAGTGCTGTGAAATTCCCGAAAGCCGGGGCAGAGAATACACCATCTTGTTAGAGAGCAGAAATTGCTGCTCCTTTGAGAGAGAGACAGAGACCAAGGCATAAGGAGACAGCCCGGCATCCACTGGGGATGCGGTGTCAAGGGGAGCTTCCTAGGGAAAAGCCCAAGATTCAAGGCTATTTTCAAGGCTGGTCCTCCGAGGCCTGCACCCAGCCTCCCTGTGCAGTAATGCCGGGCAGCCCGGCCATGCACCGGCTTCCTCCAGTCTCCGTTGCCACGGGCAACAGAACCCAAGCTGAGTTATTACATCAGCAACTTGTCCCTTCCTTGGCCCCCTGGGAGCCCCGCCAGGTTGGCTAGCAGCAGGAGCCTTTTCCAACACAAATGTTGATCTCAGGTAATAGTGCTGATATTAGAAAACAGGGAGAGAGACACCGTGCAGGTTTCACTCAGACTGAAAGGAGTGGGAGCCAAGCCCGGGCCAGGGCTGCGGCCCAGGCCCAATCTGGGGACCCAGAGCTGCAGAGATGGCTCTGGAAATACAGGTTTGGTGACTTCTGACAGCGAGTGCCCTTAATTCACCGGGGAGTCTTTCTGCTTCTCTGCCATCCTTTCCCTATTCGCAGTATTTGCTCTAAAATAGAAACACCCAACTAGGGTTATTCTCCTGCCCTAAAGGCAGGGAATAAATAAAGTGCTTTCCGGTTATGCAAAGAGCTCACATTTCCCCACATGCAGACCATGGATCAATGTCATCAACCTTTCTCCCTTCTTTCATTTTCCCAAATCACATTTCAGAAGAGAGCAACAATGCCAGTTTTGTGGATGTATGTCTAATATGTAGATACTTTCTGGGTCACCCTCATCAGTTCAGTCGCTCAGTCGTGTCCAACTCTTTGCGACCCCATGGACCGCAGCACGCCAGGCTTCCCTGTCCATCACCAACACCTGGAGCTTCGTGTCACCCTCGTAGTGGATGCCATTGTATTCCGGCAGCCACCTGGCATCCTCAGGAGGAAAATTAGATGATGTGTCCAGCCTCTGAGTGAAAGGAAGGGTATCGAGAATGCCCAAGGTGACTGTGTACCCTGGAGCCTTTAGGAGCCCAGGAGACTAGCAGGGGGTGGCCCCCAACACACCCTGCTCTCTGCTCTTCCTGGGTTCCCAAGATACATTGCCCTGGTCCATGGGACCAAGAAAACTTCTCCTGTGTGTGTCTTGCTCCCTGACAATCCTATTCACACCTTGTCACCAGAAATGTATCTTTTACTCTCACTTGTTCCCTGCCAAACCCCAGCTTATCCAGTCTGAAGATGGTTTATCCTAACAACACTAATCAGAGGAAAAATAGGGGAAAAAATTAAGCTCCTTTCTCAGGTCTTGTGTGTGTTAGTTGCTCAGTCATGTCTGACTCTTTGTGACCCTATGGACTGCAGCCCACCAGGCTCCTCTGTCCATGGGATTCTCCAGGCAAGGATACTGGAGTGGGTTGTCATTCCCTTCTCCAGATCT
This sequence comes from Bos indicus x Bos taurus, assembly GCF_003369695.1. Taxonomy (NCBI): domain Eukaryota; kingdom Metazoa; phylum Chordata; class Mammalia; order Artiodactyla; family Bovidae; genus Bos; species Bos indicus x Bos taurus. The sequence goes on along the minus strand of NC_040087.1, from coordinate 14,465,215 downwards.
TCCCGACGCAGGGGTTGAACCCGGATCTCCCACACTGCAGGCAGATTCTTTACCGTTTGAGCCACCAGGAAAGCCTGGACAAATTTCTACCATCCCTCCTTAGAAACATACCCCTGTGGGATGTGGTTCTGAGAGTGGAGATTGAGTGTGTGGAAGGGGGTCACGTGCGAGATCCTGTGACCTAGCCCAGGCACAACAGATGTGGAGATATTGTGTAAATGATAAAGTGACTAGCACTAAAATGTCAGGAAAGTCCTTTCCTCCCTCCCTTCCTCCTCCCTCCCTCCCTCCTCCCCTCCTTCCTCCCTCCCTCCTCCCCTCCCTCCCTCCCTCCCTCCTCCCCTCCCTCCCTCCCTTCCTCCTCCCCTCCTTCCTCCCTCCCTTCCTACTCCCCTCCCTCCCTCCCTCCCTCCTCCCCTCCCTCCCTCCCTTCCTCCTCCCCTCCTTCCTCCCTCCCTTCCTACTCCCCTCCCTCCCTCCCTCCCTCCTCCCCTCCCTCCCTCCCTTCCTCCTCCCCTCCCTCCCTCCCTTCCTCCTCCCCTCCCTCCATCTCCCCTGCCCATCCCCAGCCATTCTCTGTCTGTTTGGAATCTCCAGTGCTGTGGGAACTGATTGCGTGTCCTGTCTCCATTCTAACATATCAGAAAGTTTGAAGATAACAAGCATAATGAGAACAGAACAAGCAGTAAGTCAACCTCTTCACAGATATCGTTGTCTTCTATAGCGCAGATGAATTTAGAATCTTGTCTAAAACTCCAGGAGCTACTACGAGCAACAGTGGTAATAGAGGAAACAGGGGCAATGACAATAGCTATACATTTTGAGTTCTTTCTTCAACAGCCTGGATGGATTGTGTTGACCCATTCCACACCTCCCCTTCTGGGCATTCTTGCTGCTGGAGCATGTTCTTCTAAGACAGGGCCCCAGCAGAGGTAGGATTTTGAAAACGTAGCAACGTTTCTCTGTATAGTCCCCACCTGTCCTGAGTAGCAATTACTCTTATATTATTATATGATTGCCAACAATAATTACATATAATCGTATACGTATATATAATTATATATATAATTTGTATAGCATTCTACAGTTTTTTCAAAGCAGTGTCACATACATCATATCATTTGCTTCCCACAACAGCCCTGTGATGTGGGAGGGCAGGAGATCTTCAAACAGATGAAGGAGGAAATCAAACAAGAGAACAAAGTGATAAACAGAAGCCAGGAACTCGGGGGCCTGATTTCTGGTCCTGGGCTCTTTCTATGGTTCAGTTCTGCCTTCCGCAGCTCCAGCCTCGCTGAAACTATGCCCTCACCAAGAAGCTATTGTTCGCAGACTTATTTATTCATTCATTTCATGAACATATCTGTTGTTTAGTTGCTGAGTTGTGTCAGACTCTTTGCGACCCCTTGGACTGTAGCCTGCCAGGCTCCTCTGTCCAAGCAAGAATACTGGAGTGGTTTACCATTCCCTTCTCCAGGGGATCTTCCCAACCCAAGGATCTAACTCACATCTCCTACATCTTCTGCATTTCAGTCAGATTCTTTACCACTGAGCCACCAGGGAAGCCCCTCATGAACATATATGCTCAGTCAGTGGGTTGTCATTTCCTTCTCCATCATGAACATGTATATTGAGCACCAAATTTTCAATACAAATTTTTTTTGTATTGAAAAATCAAAACAAAATCAGCCATTCCGTGGAGCAGAATCAGGTGGTGGTTAAGGTCAGTGCAGTGGTGGAGAGCGCAGATGCAGGGCCGGCCTGCTTGGGTCTGCAGTCCCGCTCATCTGTTCACTTGCAGCGTGACTTCTGGCAAGTGTTTCAAACCTTCTGGTCTCTTTCTTCATGGGTACAGTTCAGTTCAGTTGCACAGTCATGTCCAACTCTTTGCTACAGCTTGTACTACAGCACGCCAGGCTTCCCTGTCCCTCATCAACTCCCAGAGCTTGCTCAAACTCATGTTCATTGAGTCAGTGATGCCATCCAGCCATCTCATCCTCTGTCGTCCCCTTTTCCTCCTGCTTTCAATCTTTCCCAGCATCAGGGTGTTTTCCAGTGAGTCAGTTATTTGCATCAGGTGGCCAAAGTATTGGAATTTCAGCTTCAGCGTCAGTCCTTCCACTGAATATTCAGGACCGATCTCCTTTAGGATTGACTGGCTTGATCTCCTTGTAGTCCAAGGGATTCTCAAGAATCTTCTCCAACACCACAGTTCAAAAGCATCAGTTCTTCGGTGTTCAGCTTTATTTATGGTCCAACTCTCACATCCATACGTGCTTACTGGAAAAACCATAGCCTTGATTAGACGGACCTTTGTTGGCAAAGTAATGTCTCTGCTTCTTAATATGCTATCTAGGTTGGTCATAGCTTTTCTTTCAAGGAGCAAGCATCTTTTAATTTCATGGCTGCAGTCACAATCTGCAGTGATTTTGGAGCCCAAAGAAATAAAATCTGTCACTGTTTCCATTGTTTCCCCATGTATTTGTCATGAAGTGATGGGACCAGATGCCATGATCTTAGTTTTTGGAGTATTGAGTTTTAAGCCATATTTTTCACTTCATGGGTAAGACAGGGGTAATTATAGCTTCTACCCAAGGGGCATTTTGTGAGGCTTCAAAGAGCAGATACTCATAGATACCAGAATAGGACCTGGCCCACAGTAAGCCATATGTGTTAGTCATGAGTCTACCCTACCTTATGGGGAGACTGAAATAACACAGCGACAGCAACAAACGTGTGTGCAAGGCTATTAAATGCTCAAGAACGCTTCATGCAGAAGGGGAAAGCAAATATCGTGTATACATGCAATGTAGAAAAATGGTGCTGATGGACCTATTTGAAGAGCAGGAATAAAGACACAGACGTAGAGAACGGGCTGTGGGCAGAGCCGGCGTGGGGGGCGGGGAGAGGAGGGCGGGAGGAACTGAGAGGGCGGCAGGGAAACACACACACATACACACACACTCGGCACCATATGTGAAACATAGCCAACGGGAAGAGGCTCTTTAACACAGGGAGCGCAGCGGCTACTCTCTGACAGTCTGGGCGGGGGATGGGCTGGGGGTTGGTGGGATGTTCAACAGGGAGGGGACATCTGTATACTTACGGCTGATTCTTGTTGCTGTGTGGCAGAAACCAACACTACACTGTGAAACAATTATCCTCCAATTAAAAATTTAAAAAAAAAACAAAGAATGCTTTTCAGCAAATTTGGGGTGATGACTCCAAATGCTTATTTCTTTCTGGATCTTTCTTCTTCTGTTTTTTTTTTTTTTTCCTTCAGATTGTATTTATTGATTTATTTTTAACTGAGCGGGGTCTTCATGCAGGCTTTCTCTAGTTGCAGAGAGCAGGGGCTACTCTCTAGTTGCGGTAGTTTTGGCCGGAGGGCTTAGTTACCCCAAGGCATGTGGAATCATCCTGAACAAGGGAGCAAATGCTTTACCACTGGACGAGCAGGGAAATCCTGGACTTTCTCCTTAGTAGTAACATATTTTGTCTCCCCCATAGTTGACCTCCATCTTGGTCCCATCAAGAAGTAATGGATGAGTTATAAATGTCTTAGGACCAACCAATGTTTGTGTTTTTGTTTTTTTTAATTTATTTTTTGACCACATCAAGCAGCCTGTGGGATCTTAGTTCCCTGACCAGGTATCCAACCTGAGTCCCCTGCATTGGAAGCAAGGAGTCTTAACCACTGGACCATGAGGGAAGTCCCTGGGCCAATTTTTAAACTATTCACTTGGAACTCTCTTCCAGACCTCTATGCAGCTCTGCTCAGGTCTTTTTGTTCTCCTAATGCAATATTTAAAGTTGGTATCTGTCACAGTGAGATAAACTATTAGTCTCTGTGTACAGGCTTCTATCTTGGGGACTTTCGAGATGTTGTAACATAGTCTGTGCCTCTGTTTTGAACATTCAAGGCTGAGAATCTCCAGTTACTTCTCAGAAAGAGCTTGACTCCCCGGCTCCACCTTAAATTTGGCTTTGCCTTCAAGGTCTCACCCTATCACTCCAACTCTCCAATCTTACCTTGGCACTGATAGAATTAATATCCTTTCTATTCATCCTGAGAGAGTCCCTCACAGCTCTGCCGAGGCAGATCAATTGCCTATATTACTTTTATTATTTAAATTCTAAATTCCTTTTTAGGAGAGTCTGCCTTCTGTCATGAGCAACAGGCTTGTGGATATGCAAAACCTTCCAACATAATCCAGTGTTCCAGGGGATGAGGGCTTGTGTACCACAATCTGAGATTTGTTGTTGTTCAGTCGCTGAGTGGTGTCTGACTCTTTAGCACCCCATGGACTGTAGCCCTCCAGGCTCCTCTGTCCTCCACTATCTCCTGAAGTTTGCTCATATTCATGTCCATTGCATCAGTGATGTTACCTAACCATCCCATCCTCTGCTGCCTCATTCTACTTTTTGCCTTAAATCTTTCCAAGCCTCAGGGTCTTTTCCAGTGAGTTGGCTGTTTGCATCAGGTGGCTGAATGATGGGAGCTTCAGCTTCAGCTTTAGCATCAGTCCTTCCAATGAATATTCAGGGTTGATTTCCTTTAGGATTGACTGGTTTGATTTCCTTGCAGTCCAGGGAATTCTCGAGTTTTCTCCAGCACCACAAATCGAAAGCATCAATTCTTTGACACTCAGCCTTCTTTACGGTCCAACTCTCACATCTGTACATGACAATCTGAGAACTGCCATTCAAGAGCAGGGCTTGGCAGGATTCACCGGCTTGTTAAATAAAGTTTTATTGAAACAAAGCCTGTCCATTCATGTATGTGTTACCTATGGCTGCTTCCAAGCTACAAATGTGTAGCTGAGTAGTCTCAAGGCTGTATGGCCCACAAAGACTGAAATATTTACTCTCTGGCCTCTGCCGAGAAAGTCTGATGACGCCCCAGGGAGGAAGGCAGACCCACAGGTGGCAGATGGAAGCCTGAGGACTGGATGATTTTCAAAGAAAGGAGCTCACTGCTCCTGAAGAGCTTACTGCTATGTCTTCACAATTTGCAGCTGAAGCCTGATGATGAGTTGTGTATGATAAAGGAGATCACTCAAATGATATTTTGCCTCCAAAGCAAATGTGATCCAGAGTGGAGTAACTGCAGGCTGTTAGGATGTTCTCGTGTCTGGAAGGGATGAAAACTCTCTTCCAGCCCTGCGCAGCCCACATGTCTCTCTGTGTGCTTTCTTCCCCTCTGAAGCTGTGAGCACACTCTCTGTGCACGGCCTTCCCAGAAACAGTGTTTGATTTGTCATGATGCCCTGGGAGACGAGAATCTGAAAAGAGCCAGAATCTGGAAAGAGCCCTTCACATTTCCACTGCAGATGGCTTCCCTCTTACAGAGCTTTTGAGGGTCAAGTCGTAAGCACTCTGTGCCCCTGTCTGTGTTGTTCTTAACGACAGAGATGCGCAGGACCTGGAGCAAAATAAGACACAGAGTCTTAGTTGCTGAGCTCTGCGGAGGGTCCCAGATGCTTCCAATGTCAGAGGAGGGAGGCGTTCTCATGCATCAAAGTTGATGCCGTGTTAGGTTTGGGAATATTGCCTCTGAGTCCCCATTTGATTTAATTAAACTAAGTCTGCTGATGAATTGGTTCCCAAAGGCTAAATGAGTGGATGGGCAGCACTGAAATCATCTGGATATTGTTTTTAAAAATACCCCGTCCCCCCCCGCCCCAAGCCCACCCCACAATAACTGTGATGCACAGCAAGTGAATGCTGACAAGCAGAATGTGGTGTTTATGTTTCAATGGATTCAGGGGGTGCCAGTTCTTTCTCTGTAGGATCTGTACCCTAAATCCCCAAAGAAGCTGCTTAATGTGCTCCTCGAGGTACTGCTTGGGGGTGACCGAGATGAGAGGTCAGGTTCTCATCAGGATTCAGGATTCTGACTTTCTCACCTCACAAGCCCTGCTTCTCTATTTCCCATGAAGGGCTTGATTTTCTCCTGAGCAGTGTTTTTTACAGTAGGTTGCAATCTACTCGTGATTTATAAAGTCCTTTAAAGAGGGTGCAACCAGCTTCTTAAAAAAAAGGACTAGAAAAAAACCAGAGTGCATCACATGTGTTAAGGATAAGTGTTGTTCCATGATTGCTTTAGTAGGTGTGCTGTATATCCAGTTGCCATGTGTTTCTTTTTTCTGCTCTTTTACTTATTTTGGCTGCACTGGGTCTTCACTGCAGTAAGCAGGCTTTCTCTAGTTTTGATATGAGGGCTTCTCTTGCTGCAGGAGCATGGATTCTAGAATGCGAGGGCTCAGTAGTTGTTTTGTGGGCTTAGTTGCCCCGTGGCACGTGGGATCTTAGTTCCCAAACCTTGGATCGAACCTGCATCTTCTACATTGGAAGCTGGTGGATTCTTAATCACTGGGCCACCAGGGAGGTCCCTACCATGGGTCATGCAAAAAATGTTTGTAAATCTCCCTTGTACAGCCATGACCCTAACTTAGGGCAGCTCTGGTCTCCACGAGTAGAGGGCTCATGGAAGAAGTCACCAGGGAGGGCAGACTGTCAAATACAAGAACTTCTGGGAGGTTACCTGGAAACTAACAGAAAGCCAATTTGTGGGCGACTGCATAGCCCGGTGGAGATAACTCCACCACGGGAAGTTTTATGGATGGCAGACGACTCAGCCCACCACACCTGTCACCTGGCGACAGCTGGGTTTACGTGGAGCCCAGCCTGGCCAAATTTCAGTTTCCATTTCCTTGAAATGGGGATAATCACCCTATTGATTATTATTGTTGTGGAAAAGACCAAATGAGGATGGGAAAAGACTCTTTCCAGTAAAGGATAAACCTCAAAGCTCAGAACCAGCCATGGCTTTTCACAATGGTCTGATGGGTGTGCTTTTGTTGGCATAAAGGGGCGGGGGGGAGAGGAAGGCTCTTAGATCAAGTCTAGGCCCCGTGGGAGTCAGAGAGGGTGTAAACAGGAGCACAGACCAGGGAAACCTTACAACAAGGGGCCTGGCCTTCGGCCTGCTTCTTGGCAGGCAGCCATGGGGTCTGATCTCACACTGATCTTAGTCACCAAGAAGAGGGTGGCCAGACAGAGCCCAGATAATGAAGGGGCCAGCTAGCAGAGCGCCTACCGAGTGCAGCCCTCAAGTGGTGGAGAATGCCTTTTGCCAGCTCCGGAGGGGCTTAGGGTGGGGGTGGAGGTGGGCACAAGGAGGGTAGCCTGTCCCTGCGGCAGCTAAATTTCAGAACAGCCCTGACACCCTATCCTCAGTGGGAAACAAAGAGGAAGGAGGGGAACTCGGAGGATGGGAGAAAAGAAAGCTTTCAAGAACATCACTAAAAGTCTGGGGTGAAGGACTCTTGTGGACAAAAAGCCCCCACCCTCTATTCCGAAGGGCCACTTATAACAAAGCCCCTTAAATGGTAACTAGAGGTCCTGGCTGTTTCCTTCATTTTTGTTTTTAAAACTCTCACACTTATTAGGGCTTTTCTGATGGCTCAGGTGGTAAAGAATCTGTCTGCAAAGTGGGAAACCCTGATTGATCCCTGGGTCAGGAAGATCCTCTGGAGAAGGGAATAGCTTAACCACTCCAGTATTCTTGCCTGGAGAATTCCATGAACAGAGGAGCCTAGTGGGCTATGGTCCATGGTGTTACAAAGAGTGACTAAGTGACTAACACACCCAATTATTAAGGGATGAAATAAATGACTAAGAAAGCAAAAATGGAATTAAAAAAAGAAACAGCAAAGGCCTGTTTAAGAGCCTCTTTTATCCTGCAGGTGATCTGGGCATCTGTGACCTCTTTAGGCAACATTAGAAGTCCCAACCAGGGGGCAGGTCCAAAGATCCCCTCTGCAAATTATCAAATGTGTGGAAAACCCAAAGTCCTTAAGAACTGCCTAGGCCTTCCTTTCAGGTGTAGACCTTGAGGATGGGTAAATCTAGCCCTGGTTCCAGGGCCACAGATTCCCTGACTTTCCCCTGTTACATAATTAAGTCCCCCCACCCTACCCATCCCCCTGCGGAGCTATCTTGACACCTTTTCTCACTGAAAGCCGCACGGGACATAAGGTTGAACAAAGACATTTATTTGTAAAAGCAATTCCCAATGGAGCAGAGACTGTCTCCATAGAAAGTAAAGCAGTGATCATGGGGGGCCCACATGCAGACATTAGTGAAACCCAGGGCGAATCCAGACAGACACTGCTGCAGACACCACAAAGCTCCCCATCCTGCCAACTGCAAAGCAAAATGTCCTTTCCGCTCAAGAACACGGATGTACCGAGATGTCCTGTGAGAAAGCAATTTGGTCTGACGTCCACGATGAAGTGATCAGGGAACAGCTGAGGGAGCCTTTGATTGTTTGTTTGTTTTTTCCTCTTCTGGGTGACTTGTCGGCTTCCCACAGATACCCGGCTAAGAGCTCAAGTGGTCCTCCACCCTCCAGCGGGCGGGGGCGGTGTCAAACCCCCAGGGCTGGCTCACATGCCCATTCTGATGCTCTGAATGATCTGGAAGATAGCTGGACGGGGAAAACAAAACAGTCGGCTCAGACACCCGACAGCACACAGCTGGAAACCCAACCCCACCGCCAGCCCCGCTTTGCTGACCCGGGGCCCTGGGCCTGTTAGCATACAGCTGATTAGAGATTTCCTAACAAGGAGTTAAGTTAACAAGAGGTCAGTGAACTTCTTTAAAAAGGCAGTCTTGCTCTGTCTGCTGATGGATGCCGCGGGGATTTATGGATAACTCCTGCTAATTCTACCGAGAGTGGAGGCCAGCCAGCCCTCAGATGCTGAGAGATTTGGCCCCCGTCCCCAGAAGGTTCTGATGCTGCTGGGGAGCGGGGAGCAGGGCTTGCGTGCGGGCGGGGCGCTCATTTAACAGGTCATCGACGCTGCCTCTTCCCAAGGGCTGTGACCTGGAAAAGAAGCTGCCCTTGAACAGGAAGGAAGGCCAGGTGCTGGGAGCAGGCGCGGGAGCTGGGCCCCCGGGCTGCTGATAACCTTTGATACAAGTGCATCTTCAGGCGGCCTGGAACTTTCTGAAATTCAACTTGAAATACACCAAGAGCCGCACTGATTTATTCAGGGCGCTGTCCTCACTAAGTGGAATGAACTCCTTCCTGATAAACTGAAGGGGTGGGTAGCCTGAATGTCCAACAAACAATTCCAGGGGCCCATCCCCTCCTTATCTGGGTTAGAGCGATTGGATAGTTCCCAGTCTGGTTTGGTCTAAAGGGTTTAAATGTGTCCCAGGAGAGGAAGGTCCACCTTCTTTTTCACATCTTTCCCAGATGTAAAATATACAATATGGGTCCATCATGATGAAGACAATCATGATGATAACAGCAGTGAACATGTACGGAATGATTTTTTTTTTTTTTTTTTTTTTTTGAGGAGCATCTGGGTACCATGTAATCATCTGTAAACACAGAGCAAGCAGAGGTCATTTCAGGGGTTTACCCCATCTCTCCCTTCATAAAGTCTTCCTGGAATAGACCCGGGAATGCTGCATCCTAAGTAACCAGAGTGAAAGAGGCTACTCAGAACCCTCAAAAAACAAAGTGTTTGATTTTATCATCTAACGTTAGTGGGCATATACCATGGGCCAGGCACTGTGTTTGGGGATCAAAAGATAATTCACAAGGGCTCTTTCTTGGACAGCTAGATTTGAAGCGTAGATTAAGTAAGAATGAAGTTGGATTTTTTTTTTTTTTTTACGATTTTTCATTTTTGATGTGGACTATTTTTAAAGTCTTTACTGAATCTGTTAAAGTATTGTTTCTATTTTATGTTTTGGTTTTTGGGCCACAAGGCACATGGGATCTTTGCTGCCCAAAGAGGGATCGAACCCACAGCCCCTGCAATGGAAGTCATAGTCTTAACCACTGGACTGCCAGGGAAGTCCCTGTAGTTGGATTTTTATAGATTAAAAAAAAAAAATCACTGTGTACATCATTATGACTTTCCTAAATTGGATATACACCCAATGTGATTTAATATTAGGTTTTCATGAATGTCCAGTGTGACCATAATAAAAAGTGATAACTGATAAGGCTCTGCTGTAATATTGTTACAGCGGATGCAGTGTTTGATCTGATCCCCAAATACCTCCAGTCAACTACATATCTTGGGCTCTCCTTTATGCTTCTTAGTGGTTATTTGGGCTCAGGTATTCTTGTGTCTGGTCACATCTCTGGTGTTACTACTCCAGTCTGCAGTGTGCCCTCTTCTATTATTATGAGCTGCAGACTAAGTCGAAAACAAAGACTGTTAGAACTACATGTAAAACTAGAGTCAATTGGTTGTATGTGAAGGTTGGACTCTTTTCTAGATAAAGGAGTTAATTCAACAAGTCGTGATATATAACCCTGGCTGTGCTCAGAGGTTTTCTTGGCTTATTCTGATTTGGGGGTGACTTTTGACGGGAGAAGTTGCTAGATGGATGAGGAAGTACTCACACAAATGTATAAGCTTGCTGGAATACGGACGTTTCCGTCTTCCTCTAGCAAAGCTAACAAGGAATAAAAATTAAATAAACATTCTGTGTTCTGGCTTCACATAGGAGTCCTAGGAGGCAGCTGTATATTCAAGCACATTAGGAAAAAAATATTTACATCCACCATGCCTCAGGCTTTGTTCTTGGGATTGGGAAAATATCCCTAATTTGGACAAATGGGCTTAACTTTACAAGAGAGTGTTAGGGTCAGAGGGAACTGGGTTTGACTCTCCACTCTTCACTGACCAGCTGTGTGACTGCATGAATAATTTAACCTCTTCATGCTCGTCTCCTCTGCTGTGCAATGAGGACCACGTTGCTTGCTGCGTTAATATAGGGATTAAACATATGATATAGATGAGGGTCCTCACATATCAAGGTTTTGGTGCATGGGAGCTATTGTAACTAGTTACTATTGCTACAATGATGGTTGTGGCTTCTCCAGGTATGCCCATGAAGACCGGAGCTCAAGGGCTATTTACCATCTGCCAGAGTGTGCATTTTTGGAATTCACTAAATAGTTCTGAGCCCTGATTTCTCTAATTTATAAAACTGTAGATAATATATACTCCAAAGAATTGTTTCTCTGTGAGATTTATTCTTAGACAACAAATCGTTACCAGCAGTATGTAGGTCAATGGCTAGGAAACAGTCTGTATCTTAGTCCATCAGATCCCATTTAAATTATTCCATGATTTCAAAAGAGCTGGGTAATGATAAAAGCACTCAATTCTTTTCGAGGAATGCTGCAAATTTCTCTTAAGAATCTTAGACAAAGTTTGCTTACCTCAGAGTAGCAACACTTATATTAAAACTTACCTATCTCTGGGTCTGCTTTAAAAACTAAGAAAAGGTCATTCTTGACCCTTATTGGATCCATGAATTAACATGTAAAATCTGATGGTCTTTAATATGTTTACAGGTAACCCTTTAAAATCGAATCCTCTTGGAGAAATTACTTTGAATAAAGTCTACTTTAAGTTCAGCATTTGCCTCCACTGCTAAGATAATGGAGAGATGGTTGTATTTTATGATTTCTTTTTCAGTTGCATCAAGATCTTTAAAAAGGCTTTACCATCTTATACCAATTATATTAACTTTACTCCTGTGTGCACACCAGTAATGACCCGCCGAGCAATCCAGGCCTCCCCAGTGCTGACTTTCTGAGGCAGTGAACGGGAAGGGAGCCAAGAGTGGGTTCCGAGTGGGAAAGGAAGTGGGGAGTCTAGACCCTGACAAGTTAATAACTTAACAGTGGGTGAACAAAGCAGACAAAACAGTTGAGCGGGCTGCAGGAAAGGGGCTGTGAGCAGGCGAGTCAGCAGGAGGAGAATGCCAAGAAAGGGAGGGGTGGCGGGCATTCGAGGTCAGGGCATCCGGCCCTGGGAAGGCCACAGAGGTTCAGAAAAATCCAGGCTAGAGTGGCAACTCCAGAATCCGAGAGCCTCCAAGCTCTCCCATCTGTTCAGGATCCTGGTTCTTGTTAACCTCGGCTGGCTCCATCTCTTTTTTTCAACTGTTCCCTTTCAATGAAGTCCTTAGGGTTTAACATGTGAGAAGCACTTGCAAACTCAAAAATCAAACAAACCAGGACAATCTTCTTGACTCCACATCTCCCATCCACGGATACCCTCCTCTTTACAACCATTTTCAAAAAGCTGTCTATAGTCCTCACTTTATCCATTTTCCTTACCTTCGATTTCTCATTCCACTGCACTCTAGCTTCTGCTCTCTTCAACTCCATTGAAATAGCTCTTGCTAAAACCACAAATGGCCTTCCAAGTCACCTAATCCACAAGCATCCTTCAGCCGCCTCCTGCCGTATACCCCTCTTCACCGTCACTGAGCGCTCCCTGGGGGAAACTCCCCCTTGGCTTCTGTGACACATGATTCTCCTGGTTTCCAGTCTTCTTCCTTCTCTCTACTCTTTACACTAAACCTGGTGTATGGGGGTCATCCCGACTCTTCCTGACCAGTCAACAAGAATGTTGAAGTTCCCCAGCACATATTCTGGCTTCGCTCTCTTCATTACATTCCTTCTCCTGGGTGATCTCATCAATGGCCGCTTAGCTTTCAATGACTCACCAAGATGTGCCGTCAGCCCCGACCTCTCCTAGGAGCTCCAGACCCACGCCTTCCACCGTCTAATTGATACCTGCACACAGGTGGCTCAAAGGCTCGTCGAACACAATGGGGACGCCTCACGGTCTCTTCCCACTGCCAAGCTTGGCATCCTCCTCCTCTGTCTCACACATAAACCCAAAGCACCAGAGTCATTCTTGGACACGTCTAGTTGATGACCGAGACCTGTGGGCATTACCTAATAATCTTGTGATTCTGTGTCTTTCATTCATCCTTCCAGAAACCGCCCTAGTCCAAGTTACCATCATCTTTCCCCTGATTCCTGAGACAATCTCCAGCTGGTTTGCTCCTCTTCAATCCTTTCTCCATACTGTAGCTAGAATTATTCCTTAGATAAAAATAAGTGAGATCATGCCACCCTTGAGTTCCTAGCATACCAGAAGCTTTGTATTGCCCAGTAAGTGAGACCACACCATCCTTGGGTTCCTAGCGTTCCAGAAGCTCTCTATTGCCCAATCCTTTGCAAAGCCGTCATGACAAGCATTTCCTGGCCCCAGGCATCTTGTCCATACTCACCTTCTCCACTCTCTTCCACCTTTATGGCACATCTTCCTGTTTTCAGGAGCTCCCTGATCTCACAATTGGACTTCTAAACATGCCATTTTTTCCGTCTGAAATACTTTCCCCATCCTACCCTACTGCCTAGTTTTTCTTCATGATTCAGAAGTTATTTCTTCAGAGGGGCTGCCTTTGACCATCTGGAGCGAGAGGTCTCTAACTTGTGTACCACAGTGTCCTGAATGTGCCTGAAAACAGGTGCTGGACGCTGTCCCTAGAGTTTCTAATCCAGTGGGTCTGTGGTGGGAACTGAGAATGTATATTTCTAACAAGTTCCTGGGTGATGCTGAGGCTGATGGTCCAGGGACCATGCTTGGAGAGCCACTTACCCAAAGCACACCATCCCTGTGCATTACAGGCACACTTTGTTTTATTGCCTTTTTTTTTTTTTTTTTTTTTTTTACAAATTTGTGGCAATCCTGTATGGCTGAAGTCGAAGGGTGCCATTTTTCCAACAGCATTTGCTCATTTCTTTCCTCTGTGTCACATTTTGATAATTCTCACATTTCAAACTTTTCCATTATTATTATACTGGCTATGGTGATCTGTGATCAGTAATCTTTGATATTACTGTTACAAAAAAGACTGTGGCTTGCAGAAAGGCTCAGATGATGGTTAGTGTTTTTCATCAATAAAAAAATACATTTTCTAATTAACATATGTTTACTTTTAAAAAAGATGTAATGTTATTGGATTCTTAATAGGCTATAGTATAGTGCAAATATAACTTTTATATGTACTGGGAAACCAAAAAACTCATGTGACTTGCTTTATTGAGATATTCACTTTACTGGCACTGGCCTGGACCCAAACCTGCAATATATCTGTGGTCTGCTGGTACATGCTTTCACAGCCCTACGTGCCTCTCCTCCAACATATTCATGGCTGAAATTTTACACATCTCAGCATAATTATTTGACTGACTCATCCTTCTTCCCCACTTGACCACAGGCTCTAGGAGAGCAGGGATGATTTTGTTCCCAGATCAACCCCTGGGTCTAAGCTCAGCACCAGGAACATAGTAGGTCCTCTGTACAAATTTCCTGAAGGACTGAAAGATGAAAAATTGTGAACAGCATGGAGGAAAATGTATTTAAAAACTTCAATTGATTACTCTGCCAACGAAAAGAATCGGTATCATATGGCAACCTTGAGATTCAATTGGTCCAAGAGCTTAGTCCTTGAGGGGAAGTCAAGTCATAAGAACATACACTTCCTTAAGGTTGGGGGCTGTGCCAGTCCAATCCACTCTCCTCCTGGGGACTGACTGACCCCAGATAACTGCAAGTGGCTGGAGAACACAGGCACGACACAACTGGATCTCCTAGGAGACTGTCAGAAAGCTGGAACCCTGCCAGACAATGGGGGGTTCCAAAAATGATGTTTATTGAAAGTAAGTGGTTGACGATAAGAGAGATCAAGGAAGTTGCTGAGAAGAGAGATCAAGAGAGGCCAGAGGGAATCCCCTTTAGGAGGATAAGCCAACTTCGGAAATCACACAACTTTTATTATTTTTCATTTAAAAAATTTAGAAAATTAAAGCACCAGTAGGAAAAGTATGGGACCCACAAAAGACAAGCAGAAATGTTAGAAGACAAGACATCGTGAGGTGGTTCTTTCTTTGAAAGGATCAGCACAAAGAAAGTCAAAGGCAAGATGCCATTTCCCAGTGGCTTCTCCAGAGATGGAGAAGAGCGGAAAGAGAGGGAAGCCTGGGACAGGTGAGGGCGAGAGGACGACGTTAGAAGAAGGGATCATATTAGCAAAGAATGGGATGCTCGCTCTCTAGAGTCAAATGGCAGACAGTAGAAGCATTCTTCTGAGAAGGAACCCATAAAGAAACCCAGAGGACCCAAAGGGCACGGGGAAGAAGGAAGCACAGACAAGGGAGGTGTGAAGATCACCTTGAGGGAGCCAATGGGTGATGAGACATCTTTTTCCAGACTGTTCATCTCAGATCCTGAGGCAGGAGTTCCAGAGCAGACGCACGTCCTCAAGCTTTCCTTTGTGGTGAAACAGAAGGGGTTCTCCCGGGCGGCTCAGCTCCTCAAACATCCCACTTTCCAGTCTTGGGGCTGCGACACCCTCTGGGTATCACAATTTCAAGATAGTTCAGGCAGTCTCCAGGGAAGGCCAGTGTTTATGTGGTCAACCTGCAAACATGGTGAATTCAAATCTATCCTGAAGCAACTGTCCAGGAAAGAGCAAGGTGACAGAGAAGACTGGTGGCCCAGTAAAGAAACATGGCTGGGTCGGGGCTTTACCCACCTGGGAGCAAACCCAGACAGTCTGTCCAAATGGAACTCTGGACTGTGCACCTTTTCTGGCAGGGAAAGTAAGAGATGTTTCAACAGGAGTTCTTTTCAATACCTGGTCATATGCTAAATGCCTGAAGTTGGTGGAAAACTTCTGCTCCATGGTCGTTTGGGGGAAATGGTAAGAGAAAAGGATGTAGGGTGATAAAAGCAGATGGGTTTGGAGTTTAGGTTTGGGAATTAGCTCTCTTTTTAGCTATGGGATGCTGGCTGATTTCCTCTGTGGACCTGTTTTGTGATTTGGAGAAATGAGTACCATAGCTTCTTTGCAGGGACTGTGTGATAAGAAAAGAAAATATAAATGTAGGGCCTGGCATTATAGTAAGTACTCAAGAATCAGTAGTCAAAACAGTTGTATGAATAGATCCTGCTCACCCCATGGGCTAGTCTTCAAAGAGTTCTTTCTAGAAGGAGAGAAGAGGCTCTAGCTCTAGCTGCCCCTGCAGAGATGACACCACTGACTTCTGGCTGGCAAACCCTGAGCTCTACCTGTCCAGTAGGAGCTGGGGCTCCTGTCTTCCCCAATATCACAGAGCTGTGCCCCCCACTACACATTTTCTCACCTGCACAAGAGTCACAGCGTTACCTTTCCTTGTAAACATTCAGAAACTTGGTTTGAACTTTGCCAGGAGTGTTGAGATATGGCGACACAGCACGATGAAGGGCATCATCAAAATGACAATAACAACAAACATTTGTAAAACCACTACCAGGACTCAACTAAACACGCTGCACACACTGTCTCATTTAATAATCCCCAGGATTCATTTCATGAGGATCCTAGGAGTTTTCAGTTAGAATCTTATTGCTTTTAACAGTGGGAGAACTGAGGCTTAGAGTGGGGATAGATGTGAGTAGCTTGGACAAGGCCACAGAGTTAGCAGATGGCGGAGCCATGTTCCCAACCCAAGGAGGCTGGCCCTGGAGCTGGCACACGCTTGGTCCTTTTGCTCATCCACACCATCCTTAACAGAACAACCAGTCCCAGCGAGGGAAGGGGAATTGGCCCTTCCAGAAACGGAGAGGCACATCCATAAAGGGAGACTGCTGGACCCCCTGAAAAGAGGCTGGGAAGACAGGAGACTTCAAGCCCAGCCAAGAACATCTCAGGGAATCACTCTTCCTATCTGTTCTGAATAGGGTGTCCTGAGAAAACGGTCCTGCCCGTGATACATTATCTCTGCTCCGTTCCACCCCAGCAGGCAGAGTGCCTGCAGGAGACAGGAGAAGAGTACAGGCTGTTAACTGCCGGACAAAGGGAACATTCCTGTCCAGAAACCGTGCAGCTACTCACAACTGACAGGCAGGCTCTGCGGGAAAGGCATGAACTCTGTAATCACAGAGGCCAGCGCTGGGGCAGACATAATTTCCTATGTGATGGGCAAAGAGGGTCCAGATGTGCATTCCCTTCTGGGGATGAAAAAAAATCAGAATATCCAGCAACACAGGAGGTATCCCCTAAACACATACACACACACAGACATGCACATAGTCAGACATGTACACACATACACACAAAACAGGCAGACACACACAAACACACAGACACACACACACAAACCCACAGAGACACACAAACACATATATGCTAATACACAGAGACATATAAATACACAGAGACACACACAAGCACATATACACAAACACACATACAGACATGTGCAAATATACACAGACACAGACATAAACACACACAGAGACATAAACACATATGCATACACACACACGACACAGGATCTCACTGAAGATCCTGCCTCAGTGAGAAGAGCTTTTCTTTCATTTGTTTCCCTTTAAGATTTGAACAAAGAGGTCTACTGCTTAAAAAAAAAAAAAAAAACAGAAAGAAAGAAAAGGCTAAAACCAGGAGTCTAGACATTCTGTTCCCCAAATACACTTATTTTTTTCTGATTATACAAGTAATATATGCTCATTGACAAAATTGGAAAATATAGAAAATTAGGAAGGAAATAAGTCACTGGTTAATCCTATTACCCTGGAGGTTTCCCTTTGATGGGGGCTATAAACTCATCAGCTTCAAGAAAACCCAGGCTTCAAGAACCACGAAAATGCGCATAATCTCTAATTAGGAAGTGAGTATCAGGTTCAGCCAGAGAGAGAGAGAGAGAGAGAGAGAAATGAAATTGAAATGAGGGGCAGATGAGAGAGAATTAGTCTGAGGGAAGGAAGCGGGGCTGGCTGGTGTGTAAGTTTCCTTCTGAGAGTCGTAAGCACGATGGCTCCAGCGACCTGGCTGAAACCTCAGTGAGGGGAGAGGACAGACTCTGCTCTTAGCTTGCTGCTTCCTGCCCATGTCCAGGGACACGCCAGGGCCCCGGAGAGGTGAACGACACCACAGGGTCCCAAGAAACATGGAAGCACCGACTGAACTACCAAACTGTCTGTTCAGCTAGCCTGTGAGGAAAAAGACCTCATTTTCCCAGGTCCAGGTGAAACAGTTCAAGAGGACAGTTAAAAATGCTGAAGACAGTAATACTTATGGAAAGATCCTGTGTATATAAAAAATGAAAGACTAAAAAGGGGTAAAAAAGTGCTGAAGACAGGGACTTCTCTGGTGGTCCAGTGGTTGAGAATCTGCCTTGCAGTACAGGGGACACGGGTTTGATCCCTGGTTGGGGAACTAAGACCCCACGTGCTGCAGGACAGCTAAGCCAGTGCACCACAACTACCGAGCCCACACGGTGCAAGGAAAAGTCCCGAATGACGCAACTAAGACACAGCCAGAGAAAGCACGCAAGCAAGAAAACAATTGCATGCACAATCACGTCAAAAACATAAATGCTGATGTTTAGACATAAACTTTGCAAAAGATGTGCGTAACTTGTACACTAAAAACTATTGTAAAACTGCTGAAGACGGTTGTCCAGTGAACACTGTAGAGCGGATGTCAGGGCCGATCACCCTGCTGTGACTGCTGTGTTCAGGTCAGACGTTACTGACCCGCGGCCGCACACTCCCCACAGAGCCCCGGGGGCGGCTCGGAACCCTCCTCCACAAGGCTCTTGAAAGAGCCCAAGACAAAAGGGAGAGGGAAACCCAGGGGCAAGAATTGTGGGCACAAACGGCGTATGGACTTCGTCAATGGTCCAGGGAAGCACCCGCAGACAGCAAGTGTCTGGAGCAGATAGCGCTCAGTGTATCTGTATGACAGCATCTCTGCCGCCTCAGACAGACATTCCGGGTCACGCTTGTCTCTGAGTCTCAAGATAAAGACAGAAGCTATCAGACAGTTCCCTAAAGAGGCAGGGTTTTGAAAACAGGGGACTGAGAGTCGGGACGAGCTGCTTATCTGGAAAGAGGACCCCTGGCCTGCAGAAATAGAAGATAATTTTTTTTTTTTATAAAAATGGGAGAGAATAAAACAGCCAAGTCTCTAAGAGAGGGCTGTTGAAAGCCTTGGTACTTCAGTGTCAATCTAAAGGTCTAGGAGATCAAACAAAGCAAATGCAACCCAGTTAAAAAGGCCCCAGGAAAAATTTCGGGTCAAGACCTGAACATGAAAAGTTTCTGGCCTGTTTGAAATAATCATCTGAAAGGACTCAGAAGAGGGATGTGACTAAGAGACAGGTTATAGATTTCTGATGGAAGGTATATAATATTAACAACAATAAGGCTAGTTTCCAAACTAAACCTGACCAAGTAAGACACGGCCCTGACATGGCCTATGTGGACAATTACGTGTCTCAAAAGAACACGCTGTTCCCCTGAGCTTTTGTATCTCACAAGCTTTTTTTTTAAATAACAAAACAGTGGTGTATTTCGGTTGCTTTGAGAAAATAAAAATCCAGGGTCAGGAAGATCCCCTGGAGGAGGAAATGGCAACCCACTCCAGGATTCCTGCCTGGAAATCCCCCTGGATGGTGGAGCCTGGCAGGCTACAGTCCATGGGATTGCAAACAGTCGGACACGACTAAGCGACTGAGCACACACACAAGCAAAGGCATGAAGCTCACCGGCTGCTTCTGATATTCAACTTTAAAGTACAAACCCCTACTCACTGATTTTGGTCTGCCTGTGGGTGGTTCCTTTTTCCTGCCTGGGTCTGTCTGAAAGGCTCTGATGCTTTCTCGTGGGAACATAAGTCTCACACACCGGGAGTGTTATCACCGAGATAGCGTCCCCTTCTCCTTGGAGTGAAGAGGTGGGGTCTACAGCTCTCTGGAAGGTTCAGACCACCGTGAGTGGCTGCGTCTGCCAAGCAGAGGCACAGCCTGGGAGGATGGGGGTGGGGGGCGGTGGGAGACTAAGCCGCCCTGGCACGTAAGTCCCATCCGAGGTACCACTACTTCCCATGAGGGTGATGGGGACGGAGGTGGCAGTGGCTGAGGCTG
Organism: Bos indicus x Bos taurus; assembly: GCF_003369695.1. Taxonomy (NCBI): domain Eukaryota; kingdom Metazoa; phylum Chordata; class Mammalia; order Artiodactyla; family Bovidae; genus Bos; species Bos indicus x Bos taurus. Next base: position 14,445,378 of record NC_040087.1, on the reverse strand, counting down.
CAGGTTTCAAGCGTGCTGTGGGCTAGCATGTACGTCCCTGGGGCCGTTCAGCACCTGGACAACCTCCAGCAGGGCTCTTCCTACCCCTGTTTAATGCATAAGGAAATCAATACAGAGAGAGTGAGGAACTGTTCCAAGGGTTTTCAGCGGATACCTAGCAAACCCAGGTTCTGAACCCACGTCTGGCAGCGCCCCAAACTAACCTCCCCTCGGAAGCCTCTTATCCTTTTAAGGCCAGTTGGTCAGTTTTCAAAGAAGTGTCTTGCCGGAGAGATCTTTTGCAATCCTGAAAAGTGGAAACTTCCTTCCTCTGAAGTGAGGTGTGCTACATAACGTCTTCTGACTGGTCACAACTGTGGATCCGGGCTGGATGGGACCCCGGGGCCTCCCTGGTGAGGAGTGGGCATTCCCTGGGTGCCAGGGCTCTCTCTGGGGGCCTGTGCTTTGCGGCCTCCCGGCTCCCCCGGGTCCTCTCCCATCCTTCTCATCATTGGGCTCTCGTCAGCGCCCAGTGCCGCTGGCACGAAAGGCATGTGTGGAGAATGAGGAAGGCCACAGGGAAGGAGCTGAGGGGGGAGAGGCCAAGAGTGTGCTGTGACACGTCACTCCCCGTGATGAGGGGTTCCGGCACCTCCTGGAGGTGTGTTAACTTGTTTTCCCACATAAAATGGAGTAAGGGTGACCAGCAAGTGAGCATTTACTTAAGTGTCAACATTTTTACCAGTCTTCATTCTTTCCCAGAAGATACCAGGAAAACAGATAAAACAGGAATTGCTTATGACGTGCCTGACCTGAGTATTTATTTACCCTGGTAGCCAAAGCAAAGACAGAGGATGAGATGGCTGGATGGCATCACTGACTCGATGGACGTGAGTCTGAGTGAACTCTGGGAGTTGGTGATGGACTGGGAGGCCTGGCATGCTGCAATTCATGGGGTGGCAAAGAGTCGGACATGACTGAGCGACTGAACCGAACTGAACTGACAGTATTTCTGTGACTTTTTAAATTGAAGTACAGTTGTTTACAACGCTTCAGGTGTACAGTAAAGTGATTCATTGATACAAACATACATGTGTGTGTATGTAAGTCACTTCAGTCCTGTCTGACTCCTGGCGACCCTATGGACTGTTGCCCACCAGGCTCCTCTGTCCGTGGGATTCTCCAGGCAAGCAAGAACACTGGAGTGGGCTTCCATATAGCAGAGTGATTCAGTGATACAAACATATATATATATTATTTTTCAGATTCTTTTCCACCATATGTTATTACGAAGATGTTGCATATAGTTTCCCATGCTATACGGCAGGTCTGTGTTGTTTATCTTTTATGTATAGTAATATCTGTTAATCCCTAATTCTTAATTTATCTCTTCCCCCTCCCCCATCCCCCTTTGGTAGTCATAAGTTTGTTTTCTATGTGACACTATTCCTAAAAAGAGCCCTTTGCCCAACCATCAATCAGTAAAGTGGGTTAACAGAGTAAGGTAATGAAAGTAAGAGAATCAGATCACATTTTCCTCTCTGTATAAAAATCTAGGGACTTCCCTGGTGGTCCAGTGGTTAAGAATTTGCCTTCTAATGTAGGGCACTTGGGTTGGATACTTGGTCAGGGAACTAGGAGCCCACATGCCTTGGGGCAACTAAGCCCGCAAAACTCCTGAGTCCTCTCGCTACAACTAGAGAAGCCTGTGCGCTGCAATGAAGAGCCTGCATAGCCAAAAAGAATTTACAAAATATGAATAACTAATTATATGAACTCAGAGAGGGCAAATGACCTCCTCAATATCCCCGGGACTTGGTGAAAGGGAACTTAAGGTTGGCCTACGGTATATCCGGTTCATGGGAAAGGGACCCGCTGGACAGGGACAGGAAGCGGCGTGTCTGCAGAGGTATGGAAATCCCACGGGAAACTCCGGTGTATTTTGTGTGAGCATGACAGGCAAGGCGGGGATGAGAGGGCTGCTGCGCACATCACAGATGGACAGCAAGAGGTGGGATGTGATGGATCTTTGTGACTTTGTGCTGCAATGGGTAAAGTATGGTAAAGACCGTCAAGTACCTGCCTACAATGCAGGAGACCTGAGTTCGACCACTGGGTTGGGAAGATCCCATGGAGGAGGGCATAGCAACCCACTCCTGTATTCTTGCCTGGAGAATCCCCATGGACAGAGGAGCCTGGTGGGCTACAGTCCATGGGGTAGCAAAAAGTCGCACACGACTGAGTGACTAACATTTTCGCTTTCACAAAACTGAACAGAGGCGAGACAGAGCAGTGATGAGGGGCTTCAGTCATCCAGGCACTGAGACGGCTCATGACATAAAGCAAAGGAACTGATGATAAAGGGAAGGGCTAGATTTGAGGAAATTGCATTTTTTTAAATTTAATTTTATTTTTAATTGGAGGATAATTACTTTACAATGTTGTGATGGTTTCTGCCATACATCAACATGAATCAGCCATAGGTATGCATATGTCCCCTCCCTCGAATTCTTTTAAACGTACAGAAAAAGTAGGTAGATCACCGAATCACTTAGCTGTGAGGCAGAAATTAACACGACGTTGTAAAATCAACTCCTTTAATAAAATCAAGGAGAAAAAAGACAGGCAGGAGCCTATGGCCTGTGACTCTAGAACACGAGGAACTTGGAGGGAAAGTGGGAGCTGCAAGAGGAACTGAATCATGACTAATCCCAGAGAGACGGCCACAGGGACGGAGCTAAAGGAGCTATTGTGTTTCTCATGACATGTTTGGTTTAGAAAAGGACACAGACAAAGATAGAAGGAACGGCACAGTACCAAGGATGAATTGAGAGGAGTGATACACTTCTGTGAGAACAGCGCTTAGGCCTGAAATGAAGCTTGCAAAAAAAAAAGCTAAAGTTGGCAAAAGAAATTTGAAAAGAAAATTTAAAAAGGGACATTATTTTTAGTGATGATTAAAAAAGGGATGAGGTTCTTTGCTTGGATCACAACAGCATGTTAACAGAGAATGAAGTTAAGATGACCCAACTCCCTGTTCACTGTCTAGTCTCTCCATAGAAGCCAGTGGTCTTAACTAGGGAGAGGTAAAGAAGCATCCTTATGGAACTTCCTTGGCAGTCCAGTGGTTAAGACTGTGCTTTCAATGCATAGGGCACAGGTTCGATCCCTGGCCGGGGAACTAAGATCTGGTGAACCATGTGGCATGGCCAAAGTATTTAAAAAATAAAAATAAAGAGGCATCCTTAGAAGAGCCCCAGGCATGCAGGCAGGGGATGTGGCATGCCATGAGTGGTATGTCCTCTTAACCATTTTAAGTCCAAATCTCCAGGCCCTACAGGCTCCCATTTCAGGCCCCTGCACAAACCAACAAGTGGATAGGACAGCAGAGACAATGTACCTGATCCCTGAAAAAACTAATGGAAACTGGGAAGTTTCCAAAAGATTACTGGCAGCAAACATCCCAATGTACTCACGCAGGAGGGGGAGACACAGTTCCTACTATGTGAACCAATAAGCCTGGCAAAATGTTAACTAAGATGAAGTTTAAAGAAGGTTTTTAATCCCTTTGAAAAGGATGGGTATTGAAAACTAGCACAGGTTGGAGAAAAATAAGCCAGACTACTGGCTTGCCCTCTCCCTTATATGGGCTTCCCTGACAGCTCATTGGGTAAAGAATCGGCCTGCAGTGCAGGAGACCTGGGTTCGATCCCTGGGTAAGGAAGATTCCCTGAAGGAGGGCATGGCAACACACTCCAGTATTCTTGCCTAGAGAACCCCATGGACAGAGGAGCCTAGTGGGCTACAATCCATGGAGTCGCAAGAGTCAGGCGTGACTGAGCGACTAAGCACGAACACTCCCCTATATGCTACCTAAGGGCACAGGCCAGAAAGGGCTCCAGTTACTGTGTATCTTGAAGCAGAAAAAACAAAACAAAACAAAACCCAGCTCTGTATCTATTTAGTTCCTAACAACACAGGCTGTATGGTGACCGACACTCAGAGATCCCTGTGACTGGGCTTTGGCCATTCTTGAGCCTGGTGTATTATCTCAGGCCTCCAAGCCTTTGTCACACGGTGCTCCCTCATGCGGAATAACCTTCCCTTTGTCTGGCTGTTTGTCCTTCAAATCTCAGTTCAAATGGCAGCTCCTGTGGGAAAATGTCTCTTCTGCTCAGTATGATTTAGAAGCCCCGCTATGCACTCTGATTCCCGTGTTGGAATCCTAGTACCCAATGTGATGGAGGTGGAAGGCAGAGATTTGGGGAGGCGCTTAGGTCCTGGTGGAGGTCTCATATGTGGGATGTGTTGTTTCATTTACTTTCTCAGTCATGTCTGAATCTTTTGAGACCACCATGAACTGAAGCCCTCCAGGCTCCTCTGTCCTTGGGATTTCCCAGGCAAGAACACTGGAGTGGGTTGCCATTTCCTCCTCCAGGGGATCTACCTGACCTTGAGATTGAACCCAGGTCTCCTGCTTTGGCAGGTGGGTTCTTATCACTGAGCCACCAGGGAAGCCCCATAAATGGGATCAGTGCTCTTATAAAGGAGACCCCACTGAGCTCCCAAGCCGCGTCTGCCATGTGAGGATGTCATGTGAGGATACAGGGAGAAGTCTATGTTTGGGCACAGGGCCCTCACCTGACTATGTTGGTACCCTATTCTGACTTCCACGCTCCTGAACCATGAGCAATAAATTTTTGCCGTTTCTAAGCCACCCAGTCCACAGTGTTTTGCTAAAGCAGCCCGAATGGACTCGGTCCCTTATCCGCGCTTGCCCAGCCCTCTGGGCACTCTGCTATCACAGTGCTCTTCCCCTGGGCTACAACGGACAGCTTCCTTATCTGCCTCCCCACGGCCTGCTGCCTCCTGGAGGAGTTTCTATTTCCAGAGGCTGCCCAGTGCCAGGCACACTGGGGACCCTCAAGTCACCGGGATTGCTTGCAAGACTTTTGCTGAGAGGTTCAAAATCAACCTGAGGGGATTTGTCTCTAATCATGTTCTGTGGGCTTCTCCAAGGCTAGACTTTTATCAGTGACTTGGAGGAATAATATTTTTTCAAGAAACCATAAAGCTGGGAGAGAAAGATAATTAGATAAAAGGCTCAAGGTTCAATCTTTGGTTGACTATAAAACCTGAAAACATAGATAAGTTTTTACATAGATGGATTTTTCTTTGGCATGCTATCAGTATGTGTTTTTCCTTTTTTGGTTTGTTTTGCTTTGGGGAGAAAATCAGAGGCAGATCACGTGAGGCAACGTGTCACAGATGACTGTATAGGCGGCACCGAGCAAAATGCCACAGTGGTGCACCGTATTTATTGCAATTTTTCACCAGTGCTTTGAACTATGCATTGCTAATGCAGGGCAACACACTGAATATATCATGGAATGTCACTAACCGTATGGTACATTATCACATAATATCAGTAAGCCATTTATTATAGATGTTCTTCTATGCTTCCACACTTTCTGGCTACTCTGTAGAAAAATGGCTTGTAACCAACAATGAAATTATAATAGAAATGTTCATGAAGCTTAATGCGTGCATGCTTGCAGTGTCTAATTCTTTGCGATCCCATAGACTAGCCCACCAGGTTCCTCTGCTCATGGGATTTCCCAGGCAAGAATACTGGAGTGAGTTGTCATTTTCTCCTCCAGAGGATCTTCCCCACCCAGGGACTGAACCTGGATCTCCTGCATTGCAGGCAGATTCTTTACTGCTGAGCCACCAGGGAAGGCATGTGTTGTAATGTGAGTATAAATACCGTTCTCTGAACTTGCCACCTTCCACATCAGGGGATTGTACCGTGAGGCTTAGGTCCAAGGTTCCGTTCTCCCCAGCATCTCTGCAGAGCTTCTCTTAAGGCACAAGGCCTCTCCCTCTTTCTGGAATGTGAATTTATCTCAGGCAGATCGGTGCTCCACTTTCTGTTCCAAATGCCCTTTTTTAGGTCAGGTCTTCAGAGAAAGCTTTAACTGAACTCTGAAGTGTAGCCAGCCAATTTAATTGCTCAGTGTAATCACTTTATGATTATGATCTGATAACATATCAGTTCTGTCTCTATTCCTATTTGGTTTGCTGGAACGAAAACGAAATCAAAACCCATTAAGAGGAAGGCTTCAGGCAGCGATTACCTTGAATCCCAGACCAATATATTTTTGGCATATTTACCTTGTGGAGAAAACATGTGTTTTTATGGGACAGAGGAGACCATGGGACAGTAAGCACAGTGAGAAACCCATACCTGAGCCGCAGACAACAAAAACGAACAACGCCAACAGCCATGGGCCCACAGGGTATTTCTCTTCTTGCGGCCTCTGAAAGTGAGTGGGAGAAAGTAAGAGGAGGTTCATTCATTCAAGAAACACTTACCGAGTACAGCTAGACACCGTCCTAGGGGCCGGGGACCCGTCTGTGAACAAGACAGATCCAGTCTTAATGCCAGTGGGCAGATCTAGATGAAAGTGAAAGTGTTAGTCGCTCAGTCGTGTCCAACTCTTCTGCAACCCCATGGACTGTAGCCCACCAGGCACCTGTGTCCATGGAGTTCTCCAGGCAAGAATACTGGGGTGGGTAGCCATTGCCTTCCCCAGGGGATCTGCCAGACCCAGGGATTGAATCTGCGTTGCCCACATTCTGAGCAGATTCTTTATTGTCTGAGCCACCAGAGATCTAGATGAACAAAGTCAATTTAAAGGATCAAGACTGGTTTGGGAAAACTCATCAACAACCTTATTTGCATCCCTGTAACTCAATGAACTTGGTAGTTCTTAAATATTCTGGAGACAGATGAGGTATAATACATAAATCATTACAGTGATTTGGGAGCCAAAAATGCCATTACTAATAATTGTTTCTGTTGGCTGAAAGCACACTTCATACCAGGCACTCTAGGAAACAGCCGATAGTCACCATTTCCAGTGCTCACAACTCCACACGAGGTCAGTCTTATCATCCCCCTTCTGTAGCTGGGAAACTGAGGCTCAGGCTTCGTTAACTTCAGCAAGAGCTGGGATTCAAGTTTAGATTTGCCTCATTATAGAGCCAGGGGTTTTGCCTCCAAAAGACTCCCCTTGAATTCCCGCATCTGTGGCTTCCAAGCTGGGTCACAAAGCACAGCCATTTTCTCAAAACTTTCCAAGTGCCAGGACTTCCCTCGAGATCAAGTGGGTAAGACTCTACCTTTCAAAGCATGGGTGCTTATAAGCTCATTCGTGTCTGACTCTTTGTGACCCCGTGGACTGTAGCCACCAGGCTCCTTTGTCCATGGAATTTTCCAGGCAAGAATACTGCAGCAAGTTGCCATTTCCTTCTCAAGGGGATCTTCCTGACTCAGGGATGGAACCCGGGTCTCCTGTGTCTCCTGCATTGGCAGGTGGATTCTTTACCACTGCGCCACCTGGAAAGCACGGGTTCTATCTCTGGTTGGGAAACTAAGATCCATGTGTCTTGTGGTGTGGCCAAAAAAATAAAGAGAACTCTTTAAAAAATAAAAAATGGTGGTTTAAAAAAGAAAAATTTTTTAAGTGCTAAAAACCTGGGAAGTCACTTCAGTGCAAATCCAGGGAACGGCAGACAGCAATCACGTTATGGAGGTGAGAGGAGCAGCATTTTGTAATAAATCTAATTTTAGTGAAGCTGACTCTGGAGAAATCTCTACTTCTCTGGGAAGCACAAGGGGCCTGTGGCTCCCACAAAGATGAGTCCTTCGAACCTCTTGCTCATCTCAAACCGAATGAACAGAAGTCCCTCTGCAACCCCTCTGGGTCTGTGTGCTGGTAGGGCTTGGTCCTTACAGTCCAATCAATCAATGGAAAACCAATATTTTCTGAGAGAGGCATCTGAAAGTGGAGAATTTCTCAAATGCTAACGGAGAAGGTAGAGTGAAAAAAAGAAAGAACTCAGTAAATATTTCCTCATTGGCATGAACCAAAAATAGGCTGTAGTCAACACAGGTTAAAAAAAAAAACAAACATTTTTATCATAGATAAGGCAACAGTTCTCTGGTTCTCAGCTTACTTGTTCCATTCGTAGAGAACCTTCTCTCTTCTACTTCTGTTGAGCTCACTTGGCATTTATATCACCAAGTACTTTTTCTAGATAGCACTTAGCATGGTTTGTATTGCAATATTTATTCTTGTGATGCTTTGCTTAATGTCTGTCTCTCCACTAGACTGTAAGCCCCACATGGGCAGGCACTGTGTCTCTTTCATGTATCACGGCATACCAATGCCTGATCCAGAACTTAGGTATAGTAGATGCTTGATAAATATTCATCAAAGAATGAATAAGCATGCAAGTTTCACTAAATATGACATCTTAGGACACCTAGGGGCTTTCCTGGTGGCTCAGATGGGGTAAAGAATCCACCTGCAATGCAGGAGACCCAGGTTCAATCCCTGGGTCAGGAAGATCCCTTGGCGAAGGGAATGGCTACCCATTCTAGTATTCTTGCCTGGGAAATCCCACGGACAGAGGAGCCTGGCAGGCTACAGTCCATAGAGTTGCAAAGAGCTGGATATGACTGAGCGACTAACACTTTCACTCTCACTGCTCTGTAGGTCATCTAGAGTAAAGAAGGATCTAGAAAAGATACTGGCTCTTTTATGAATTTTTCCAAATTGGTGATAGGGTTATTCCAGGATTTCTCTTACTAGAGAAGTATAGATTAATGTCAGGGGCAGATAGAATCTGACTAAGGATTAAAGCAATTCACTTCTCTGACTTTGAGAAACTTGTATCTACCAACACTTGTATGATGGCAAATCACACTGAAAGGGGATAGACTGTTTCTTTTAACTAGAACAAGGACGAAATCAGTCAAATAATTGCACAGAATAACTATTTAATCAGCATTTGCACTGTGTCCTTCTTTGGCACTTGAGACTAAGTCAAGATGAGAGCAGATAAATAGTTATTTGAACGGAGCGGAACATTTGCCCCTCCCCCACCCACCAACTTCCTAATCATTTGAACCAGCTGACCAGAAACCAATTCTGTTGCTGTCATCCCACTAATGCTATATTTTTAAAAATCCATTTAGTTCTATCTCCAGCAAAGTCAACAAGTGAATTCAGGAGCCTGTAAATGGGATTATTGGTCTAGGGCAGATACCAAATGGAGTCCTTTATTTTTCCTTTGAGGAACCTCCACTCAAATTATCAGGATACAGAGCTTGGAGCGTATAACACAGAAATCTTTTTGATGACATTTCATAGTGAAACAATAGTACTTGGGGACTTTCAGAGCTCAAGAACAACTTGGTCATAGTACCTATATATATATATATATTTTTTTTTTTTTTAAACTGGAGTACAGTTGCTTTACAATATTGTGTTAGTTTCTGCTATACAGCAAAGTGAATCAACCACGTGTGTGTGTGTGTGTGTGTGTGTGTGTGTGTGTGTGTGTATCCTCTTCCTTGGATTTTCTTCCCAGTTCCCTGTGCTATACAGCTTGTTCTCATTAGTTATCTATTTTATGCATGAAAGTGAAAGTATTAGTCTCTCAGTAGCCTCTGGCTCCTCTGTCCATGGGATTCTCCAGGCAAGAATCCTGGAGTGGGTTGCCATTCCCTCCTCCAGGGGATCTTCCCGACCCAGGGGTCAAACCTAGGTCTCCTGCATTGCAGGCAGATTCTTTACTGAGTCACCAGGGAAGCCCACAGTTAGTGTGTATGTATCAATCCCAATTTCCAAATCCATCCCATCCTCCCTCCTCCTTGGTATCCATACATTTGTTCTCTATATGTGTTTCTATTTCTGCTTCGCAAATAAGTTCATCTATACCGTTTTTCTAGATTTGAATTCCTGGTGGTCCAGCTGTTAAGACTCCATGCTGGCAGTGCAAGGGACATGGGTTCAATCCCGGGTAAGGGAACTACGATCCCACATGACTTGCAGCACAGGGGAAAAACAAACAAACCCCTCTATCCCAATATATCCTTTTCTGAGAGCTTTGAGTTACTTCATTTTGGGAAACATTGCCCAGCACAAATCTGTCAGGACAATTCACCTAAGCCTGAATCTATTGCTGGGAAAGGTTTTTTTTTTTTTTTTTTAAAGCAGTAGAATCGTGCAAATGACATGGTTCATTTCCAGCAGGAGTTTGACAGTCCGTGGGCCCCAAAATGGGCCTCCCTGGAGGCTCAGACAGTAAAGAATCTGCCTGCAATGCAGGACACCCGGGTTCAATCCCGGGGTCAGGAAGATCCCCTGGAGAAGGAAATGGCAACCACTCCAGTATTCTTGCCTGGAGAATCCCATGGAGAGAGGAGCCTGGTGGGCTACAGTCCATGGAGCCACAAGAGTTGGACACAACTGAGTGACTAACACTTTCACTTTGTTGGAGGATATATTTCCCTGTGATAAGATACCAGCAGGAGAACTCTGAAATGTAAATTGCCCCTTTATTCTGAAGAAGTTACTACTGTATAATTATGAAATGATCATCCCACTACTCTGTTATCTGGGAGAACAATATTGATTCACTTCATAGCTGTACACCAATAATGAAATATCTGCATACAATTAAAGGAGTTTATTTCTAAATGACTAGTCTGGATTTTCCTTTAGAATCTGTTCGTGTGTCTGCATTTCATACTGAACAAGTTACCCCTTGCAAGTTACTTCTTTCTAAGTATAATCACGTTTGATCTGTAATTAGGAAAATGAGATTTAGGATTTAAAGTGTTTCATTTTGTTTTGTTTTTTTGAAAGAGAATTTCATTTTTCTTTTTGGATGCTGATCCATGTACAATAAAGTTAACCAAAAAAGCCTTTCTAACCAAGGGAAAATAAACATACCTTGTGGCTTAGTTTGGAAATCTTTCATTACAAAGTTAGTAGGACCACTTAAATACCCTCGTAGGCGCCAGGCACTTTTGAAGGGCCCACTCCATGGTATACCAGAACCTATTAAAAATCTACTCACACCACACATTAAACATTATTTGAAAATATTTCTGAAAGTTGAATTGAGTTGAACTGCAGTCAAGTTGACTACATTTCTTAGATATTTAAACAGTTTTTTCTCCAGCTGTTCCATTGTCTTTTCTTACTTTGGAGACTTTTTTTTTTTCAGGTCCCAAATGTTCTCAAGTGGTCTTGAAAAGCTTAAGGTGACAGATGCTGACTTTACCAAGCCTAACAGATAACACAGACTTCCCTGGTGGCTCAGTGGTAAGGAATCCACTTGCCAATGAAGATATGGTTTCGATCCCTGAGTCAGGAACATCCATCCCCTTGAGAAGGGAATGACTACTCACTCTGGTATTCTTGCCTGGGAAGTTCCATGGACAGAGGAGCCTGGGGGGATACAGTCCATGGGGTTGTGAAAGAGTGGGCCTAACTGAGCGACCTAACAACAACAAATGGATAACACAACTCTGCAAAAAAGTTTCTGTTTTGTTGTTACTTTTGCAGTCAGATAAGTTGTCAACTGGAGAGAATTAATAAGTGAAGTCTGATTTTTTTTTAGTTCATTAAAAAGAACCACACAGCTAGAAATTTTCAGTAAATTAGCTAGTCTGTATGATATCCTTGGAAGACCTGATCTTCTAGGGATATAAACCCTGAATGCTTTAATATCCTTAAAAACTGTTTTTCAGAATCAATTTGGACAGTAAGATTTTTTTTCCTGAGTAAAAATAAGAAAAACACAGATCTATGTGAAAAATAGTTCCAATTCAATGGCATGTTGCCGTTTTGCTGCCCAACAACAACTAAATGATCTAGCTCCCAAATGAGAGAATTTCCAGCACAACTTAAGCCTGTAGCTGTGCTGTGTTTAGTCACTTCAGTCATGTCTGACTCTTTTCCATCCCATGATGTGTAGCCTGCCCGGCTCCTCTGTCCATGGGATTCTCCAGGCAAAAATACTGGAGTGGGTTATCATGCCCTTCTCCAGGGGATCTTCCCAACCCAGGGACCAAACCCGGATCTCCCGCATTGTGGGCAGATTCTTGACTGTCTGAGCCACCAGGGAAGCCTACTTAAGCCTGTAGCTGTGTATAAAGATCCAGCTTTGATCCCAAGGCTTCTCTGACATAGTACTGCTTGTTTGTGCAAGAATTCTAGTCTAGTGATTGCAAATCTAGCTTTTTGCTCAGTGAATCAAACTAGCATTGTGTCTTTGGCCAAAAGCAATCGCTTCATCAAATCAGAAGACTCTTCCAGCCAAAACTCCAAGCTTCAGCTAAACTTCCACTGAAGTGTCTGAGATAATATTGACAGATTCCAAGTGTCTTTGCTCACGCACTTGGAGACAAACACTACCCGACAACTCATCTGTGGCCTGCCATTGAATGTCCAGAAATACAGGCCTGGCAATTTCTGCTGAAGATCATTTACTCTACTGAAAACAAATGAACACCACACACACACACACATAAGGCATAAGGCACAGATTTTACTTAAACATTGTTATAAAGCTTTAATCTACAGTTTTGGAGGCGTAGAATGCCTGGCAATAAAGTAGGCTCTAAAATTCTGGAACATATTATCAAGATGAACCTGAATTCACAGAATGAATAAGAGGAATGCTGCTTTTAGAATTTGGCCTACAAGCCCCTGGAGAAAAGGCAAAGAAGGAAGATGGAAGGAAATACAGGTTGAATCGCACTTCGAATTCCCAATGTACACAAGGAGAGCATTACAAAAGGCAGGAAAGAAAACCTTATCAGGGTGTGTTTGTTGCGGAGGGCGGGCAGGGGTGAAAGCCTAGGAGGGAGAGATGGCAAACGGCCTCCCTTTACCCATTCATTCATTCAACAAACGATCTCGCACCTGCTAGGTTTCTGTCCCTTGTGTCAAGCAGTGGGTTTAACTCTTCCCTTAAGGATGTGACTTTGATCTTTCCCAGAGACAAAGATTCAGTTCTGTCCTGGGGAGGCCCTTCTGCGCCTCCGTGGCAGCCACTCCCAGAGGGGCCACGGCCAACCAGGGCCCTCTCCGCCCACGCGAGCCCAAGTCCGCGCCCCGGCCGTGGGGGAGCCCATTCCTCAGCGCCCCCGGGTGCCGGACTCCGCGGGAGGGGCGGCCCGGGGCGCGGATAAGGCGGGGTGGGGGGCAGCCCCGCGCCCGCAGCCCTACGCCCGCCCCGCCCCGGCCCGGCCCCGCGCCGCTCGGTCCACGCCGCCCCCGCCTTACCAGGGTTTTGGCTACGTTCCCCCTCTGGGTGATGTTTTTGCTGTGCTTCTCGTTGGCCATCCGGATCCGCTGTTTGGCCACCATGGCTCGGGCGCCAGGAAACGCTCTCGACTCCCACCTGCAAGGATGCCCCCCCGCGTGAGCCCCCAGACCGGGCCGAGCTCGTCTCGCCCGCCCCGGGCGCTGCAGGTGGCAAGGCGCGGCCCCCGAGCCCCGGGCACCCCGCTCCCCAACCCCCAACGAGCTGGCTCCAGAGAGAGGCCAGAGCCCGGACGGAAGTAATCTTTCATCTCAGGAAACCCTCTCCTACTTCCTCGCCATCCTTCCGGTCCCCCCAGCTACCTAACCAGCGCAGCCCCGAGGCGGGCGCTGCGGCGCGTCCACTGCGCACCCGGCGGCCGGAGCGCAGCGCGCCGAGCGGCTCCGGTCTGGGGAGCCCGGGGGAGTCGGGATCCAGTGCCGAAGGCGGCGAGGCCCAGGGTTCCGGCGGCCGCGGGCTTTGTGCGCTCACTGCGGGCGGGGCTCCCCGGCCCGGGACCCACCGAGGCCCTGGGGAAGGGGTTGGGGCGGCTGCGCTTCGAGCCGGGGTCGTGCTCCCCGGCTCCGCTGCCCGCTGGCCGAGGGCAGGGCTGGAGGCGGCGGCCCGCGGTCCTCAAAAGACAAGTTGAACGAGGGAGGACGGGGCTGGGCCCGCGCTTTTGGGGGACCGTGGGAAGGAGCCTCCCCTTCGGGGGTCTGGGGAAGGGCTTGCGTAGGGAAGGGCGCAGCAGGAGCTTTCTGAAGTGCTGCAGAAAGGACCGGATCTTCCCGAGGATGGGGAGAAGGGGGTGTGAGGATGGAGCGGAGAGAGGCCTTCCTGCCTGGGCGGTTACCGGGTTACTCGGAAGACGGGCAGCGCCGCATCTGAGTGAAACGTGGAGGAGGAAAGACTTAGGCTTGCTGCCCAGGCGGAGTTTGGTGGTCACCGCCCGGACGTGGGTAACTTGGACCACTCGGGGCAACTTGGATCTCCTCTAGAAAATTCCTCCCCCCCACAACCCCCGACCCCCGGTCCAGGGGCATCTGAACTGGAGGCTTCCCTGTGGTTCAAGGGTACAAATGGAACGTTCCTGACTCACAACCATTGGTACCAGGCCCTACAGATTGTCTAGTGTGGGGACAGGTGGGGAGAGAGGTCCAGTCCTTCACTTTCCCACGTGCTGGACGGATTGGAGTTAGCCCCTAGAAGACCAGAAGAGGGGAAACCTCAGCCTGGAAGTTCTGGGGCTGGGGAGAGTGGTGGGAAGAAGAGTTAGACCAGCTTTGGCTCGTGCACCCCAGTCCTTCCCTTTGGGGCATCTGTGACTGGGTTTCCACCGGGTTTTATGGCGTGAGACTCCCCTGTGTCCAGGGGAGGGGAGGGAGGGCGCCTTCTGGCCCTTTGGGCCCTGGTAACTGGCAGGGGCTCCTAGACTGAGCTCAGCCTCATGCCCCTCCCCATTTCTTGTCAATCAAACGATAACACGGACTGTTTAGGGGCAGCTTTGGGTAAGCTAGAAGAAGCCAGAAGTTATCTAGCATCATTAATAAAGTCTGGTCATTCTTTTTCTACTCTGAAGATGAGTTAAGTTTCCAAACTAGTTTCCATTGGCTTAACCATTACCACCACCACCATTATTCAGTTCAGTTCAGTGGCTCAGTCGTGTCAGACTCTTTGCAACCCCATGAATTGCAGCACACCAGGCCTCCCTGTTCATCACCAACTCCCAGAGTTCACTCAGACTCACATCCATCGAGTCGGTGATGCCATCCAGCCATCTCATCCTCTGTCATCCCCTTCTCCTCCTGCCCCCAATCCCTCCCAGCATCAGAGTCTTTTCCAATGAGTCAACTCTTTGCATGAGGTGGCCAAAGGACTGGAGTTTCAGCTTTAGCATCATTCCTTCCAAAAAAATCCCAGGGCTGATCTCCTTCAGAATGGACTGGTTGATCTCCTTGCAGTCCAAGGGACTCTCAAGAGTCTTCTCCAACACCACAGTTCAAAAGCATCAATTCTTCGGTGCTCAGCTATCTTCACAGTCCAACTCTCACATCCATACATGACTACTGGAAAAACCATAGCCTTGACTAGATGGACCTTTGTTGGCAAAGTAATGTCTCTGCTTTTGAATATGCTATCTAGGTTGGTCATAACTTTCCTTCCAAGGAGTAAGCATCTTTTAATTTCATGACCACAAACCAAGTAGGCCCAACTCTAATGCTGTGCTTTTAATAACAATTGAGTTCTTTCTTTTTAAAAAATTAATTTTTATTGAGTATAGTTGCCAGCTGATGTCAAGAGCTGGCTTATTGGAAAAGACCCTGATGCTGGGAAAGATTGAGGCAGGAGGAGAAGGGAGTGACAGAGAATGAGATGGTTGGATGGCACCACTGAATCAATGGACATGAGTCTGAACAAACTCCGGCAGATAGTGAAGGACAGGGAGGCCTGGCATGCTGCAGTCCGTGGGGTCGCAGAGTTGGACATGACTTAGCCACTGAACAACAATAGCTGCTTTGCAATATGGTGTTCATTTCTGCTATAGAGCAAAATGAATCAGCTATATGTATACATACATACATCCCCCCCTTTTGTATTTCCTTCCCACTTAGGTCACCACAGAGCTCTGAGTAGAGTTCCCTGAGCACTGAGTAGGCTCTCATTAGTTCCCCGTTTTATTTGTAGTATCAGTAGTGCATATGTGTCGATTCCAAGCTCACAATTCCTCCCATTCCCCTGCGGTTCCCCCTTGGTGTCCATTCATTTCTTCTCTATGTGTGTCTGTTTCTGCTTTGCAAATAAGATTCTTGGTGGGGAAGGGTGAGAGGCCTTCTCCCCCTCAGTCACACTTGCTGGATTTGGCTGTGTGTGAGGCCCAGGGCCAGCCTCTCTGTGACTCACCTTCCTCCGATCCTGGAGAGGAGACAAGGCAGGACCCCGCCTGAGCTGCGCACAGACCTGGCTCCGAGAAGCATGAAGGAAAAGATGCAGACAGAGATGGTTTTCCATTTGGGCCTGAGAGCAGAAAAGTGTTCCTCAGGGTCAGAGATCTGCCTTCCATCAGGCTCAGGTGTGCTGCCTCGCTTAGGGAAAAAACTGGTTTTTGACCCATGAGTCCTGCTTGATGTGGGGCTTCCCAGGTGGTGCTAGTGGTAAAGAACCCACCTGCCAACGCAAGAGATCTGGATTCAGTTCCATGGTCGGGAAGATCCCCTGGAGGAGGGCATGGCAACCCACTCCAGAGTTCTTGCCTGGAGAATCCCAGGGACAGAGGAGCCTGGCGGGCTACAGTCCAAGGGGTCACAAAGAGTGGGACGTTATGGGAGCAACTGAGCACGCACACATGCCTGCTTGACACTGACCAATTTTACTCTCTTTTTCTTGCTGTGCTTCATTTCACAATATTTTAAGTTAGTTTAATTATAGATTGTGTACTCACAGCAAACATTCAAACAGAAATAGGATATAAAGTGATAAAGCAAAGGTCTCATTCCCTGCCCTCCCCACTAATTCCCATTGTTTCTAGGTTACCCTTCTAGTAGTTTTTACTCCTATAGAAGGCTACTTATATATTCCCTTTTAAAAAACAAGCCAACATATGCCAACTGTTCTGCCACTTGCTTTTCTCAGTTTATTGCAATATGATTACATCTACTTTTATATCCCTTCTTTTTCTAATAGGTACACAGTCTTCCATATTTATGGTTATATAGTAATATATTGAATTATAGGTGGACATTACTTTGCTAACAAAGGTCCATCTAGTCAAGGCTATGGTTTTTCTAATAGTCATGTATGGATGTGAGAGTTGGACTATAAAGAAAGCTGAGCGCCGAAGAATTGATGCCTTCTAACTGTGGTGTTAGAGAAGACTCTTGAGAGTCCCTTGGACTGCAAGGAGATCCAACCAGTCCATCCTAAAGGAAATCGGTCCTGAATATTCATTGGAAGGATTGATGTTGAAGCTGAAACTCCAATAGTTTGGCCACCTGATTCGAAGAGCTGACTCATTGGAAAAGACCCTGATGCTGGAAAGATTGAAGGCGGGAAGAGACGGGGACGACAAAGGATGAGATGGTTGGATGCCATTACTGACTTGATGGGCATGAGTTTGAGTAAACTTCAGGAATTGGTGATGGACAGGGAAGCCTGGCGAGCTGCAGTCCTTGGGGTCGCAAAGAGTCGGACACGACTGAGTGAACTGAACCGATAGGTGGACAGTTATTTCCAGTTATTTTGTATACATGTGTGTGTTTACCAACAATGCTTCAGTGAACATCCTGGATGTGTATCTTTATGTGCTTGTGCAGGACACGTGTATATGTATGGACTAGATTGCTAAGTTGAAGCTGCTGCACCTTTCATGGCTTCAGTGGGGTTACTGCTTTCTTTTGGGGAGAGGCAGTCTCCTGCTCTTGTTCTGTCATAAGTCGTGCTCAACTCTGCGACTCCGTGAACGCCAGGCCTCCCTGTCCATCACCAGCTCCCGGAGCTTGCTCAAACTCATGTCCACTGAGTCGGTGATGCCATCCAACCATCTCATCCTCTGTCTCCTCCTCCCCCTACTGCTCTCAATCTTTCCCAGCTTCAGGATCTTTTCCAAGGAGTCAGTTCTTTGCATCAGGTGGCCAAAGTATTAGAGCTTCAGCATCAGTCCTTCAAATGAATAATCAGGACTGATTTCCTTTGGGATTGACTGGTTTGATCTCCTTGCTGTCCAAGGGACTCTCAAGAGTCTTTTCTAGCACCACCACTACTGTGACCTCCACTATATCTGCCCATTCTCCTCTTTGCCCTCTACAAGTCTCAGACCTTTATTAGACCTAGAGGATCACCGTTATTGTTTTTTAAATATGTTTTAATATGGACCATTTTTAAAGTCTTTATTGAGTTTGTTAAATACTGCTTCAGTTTTATGTTTTGTTTTTTTGGACCTGAGGGATGTGGGATCTTAGCTGCCCCACCAGGGATCAAACCCACAGCTTGCTGCATTGGAAGGTGAAGTCTTAACCACCGGACTGCCAGGGAAGTCCTGAGGATTACCATAATTTACTAAGAGTTTTCCCTTCCACCGTGGGTCTTGTCCCTTCCTCTCCTTAGCCCCACATGCATGCATGCATGCTCAGTTGCTCCGTTTGTGTCTGACTCTTTGCAACCCCATGGACTGCAACCTGCTAGACTCTTCTGTCCATGGGATTCTCCAGGTGAGAATACTGACGTGGGCTGCCATAGCCTCCTCCAAGGGATCATCCTGACCCTGGGATCGAACTCACATCTCTTGCGTCCCTTGCATTGTAGGCAGATTCTCTACCACTGAGCCACTGGGGAAGCCCCCTTAGCCCCACAGCCTGCCATACACCAGAGATCGAGCTGGCTCATGCCAGAAGCCCTTCTGCTGGGGAGCAGGGCCCAATGTCTGAAGCTGCATCCTTAGAGTTCAAGAGTAACTGCTGTGCTAAGAAGGAGTGAGGCCTGGAGTCATCTTGCTTTTGTGAGGTGGGAGGATTGAGGAGGGGAATGGAAAGTCGATCAAGAGGAGAAAATTCCTTTGGGTTAATCGTGCTGGTGGGAGAAGTTTTATGACACACCGGTAGTACCTAATGCTCAACTGCAACTTCTAAAATTGCCTTGGGTAAAGAAGCAGGAAGCTGTTAACTGATTAAAATTGAATTTGGGGTGGTAAGTTTTTCAACCTTTTGAGCAAGAATTCATCACAAGCCTGTGACCATTAATCCTAAGGCTGGATTTCAGACTAGAGAGACTGGGTTTCACCCATCTTTATGAATGATGTACAATTAAAGCTGCAGCTTCCCTGGTGGCTCAGTGGTAAAGAATCCACCTGCCAATGCAGGAGACATGGGTTCAATCCCTGATTTAGGAAGATTCCCTTGAAAAAGGAAATGGCAACCCACTCCAGTATTCTTGCCTGGAAAATCCCATGGACAGAGGAGCCTGGTGGGCTATAATCCATGGAGTCACAAAAAAGTCAGACTCAACTTAGTGACTGCTGCTGCTGAGTTGCTTCAGTCGTGTCCGAATCTGTGCGACCCCATAAACAGCAGCTCACTAGGCTCCTCTGTCCCTGGGATTCTCCAGGCAAGAATACTGGAGTGGGTTGCCATTTCCTTCTCCAATGCATGAAAGTGAAAAGTGAAAATGAAGTCGCTCAGTCGTGTCTGACTCCTAGCGACCCCATGGACTGCAGCCAAGTAACAACAAATAATCAAAGCTTACAGATGTGACTCTATTGAGCTGTGATGTACTGGACACCTGTCATTTTTCTGTGAACAACACGCAAACCTTGTGTCTTTTGGGGGGACTCCTCACTGTGTGGATCGCAGGATCTTCTCTCCCACTATGGGAGCCCAGTAGGGTGTGTGACCAAGCTTGGCCAAGTGATGCTCCTGTTTGGAACTTCAAAGCTTGAGCAGGAAGTGCAAGGACAAAGGGCCAGGTTCAACTTCACCTTGGTGGTGAGGTCTAAGACACCAGCAATATCTGGTGGAGAGGGTGATGGTTAAGGTGGTGGTGACCCAATGGTAGTATCTCATGTATTCTGCAATCCTTGCAATAAATTATTCTCCTGCTTCCATTGGCCAGAGTTTATATGTGTTGTTCACAATCAAGAGGGCTTCCCAGGTGGCTCAGTGGTAAAGAATCTGACTTCCAGGCAGGAGATGCGAGTTTGATCCCTGAGTTGGGAAGATCCCCTGGAGAAGGAAGTGGCAACCCACTCCAGTATTCTTGCCTGGAGAATCCCATGGACAGAGGATGGGCTAGTCCATGGGGTAGCAAAAGAGTCAGACATGACTTAGCAACTAAACAGGAACAATCACAACCAAAAACCCTGCTGAATGTATGCAAAAACAGACAGAAGCCCAGAATGTCCTCTGTGGTCATTCCCCTTTCCAGATCTGGAATGATGGCCGTCTCACTTGAAGTTTTCGGACATTGACAACTAGTGGCCTCCCCTCAGCCTACCTCATCAAGGGGACCTGGGCATAGAGATCTTGGTGGCAGGTGCTGTGGTGGCCAGTTCTTGATATTGAATGAGGGTGACAGGTACCCACTATATAAGTAAAACTAGCAGATCGCTGATGCTTCAAATTAATATTTTCAGTTTCTTCTTCCTCCAAACTGTTTCCAATACTGCTGGAGAAGAGGCAAAGTTGGCAAATCTCAGCAGCATCTCCTTTGCACATGTGAAGCTCTGATAAGAATGTTCATGGTGATATGTCAACAGTAGGCAGAGAAAAATAGGAGAACTGACAGTCATCGCTGTCTGCTGCACGTGTTAGAATCAATGCCTTCAATTATGATTTTATAGAACCATATCAGGTTGTAACTGGAAGAGAACTCAGCCATTTATTTCATGTTTATTGTCTTCTATGTGCCAGACACTATGTTAGACACCGAGGATTCGATGACTGACACAAGAGTTTCTACCTTTAGAAGCGCTAGGTTTTATGCAGAGACAGAGAGCAAACACTGGGAGACTAGCCTCATTTCACAAATGAGCAAAGGCCTTGAAATTGCAGAGGGAGTTGTGGCAGAGTTGAAGGCAGGAAAGAGGCCTCTTGGGTTCCTGTTTTCTCAGAAGGAACATTTACTAGGTAAACTTGAGTGGGAGCCAGCCTGCAGGTTTGAGGGATTTGGAGTAGCCTCTACATGCTCTGAAATAAATCACACACGTGCACACACACACACACACATGCATACTGCAGAACAAGGATAAACTATCTTCCAGACGAGCCTTGATCTTTGGTCCCTAAGTGATAGCACAAGACAGACTTTAAACATGATAACTGTCATTCCCTGACCCTACAGGTGATCAGATTAAGCTTTAAAATGGAAGATGTGATTACCCATCTCCAGTCTGTAATTGCCTGCTCACAGCTGTTATTAATAGCAGTAAAACCATCCTATCCCGAGGGGGGAGGGATCGTACCCATCACAGTATTTTCCCTAATGACCTCCCACGGCAGTGCACTCAGGGCTGTAGTGATGCGAAGTGTTTCCACATGTTTGAACACTCAAGCCATGCTGCGTATCACACTCCTGCCCGTGCCCTGCTAAGATTTCAACTGTGATTTAGCACAAAGCCAGCTTGTTTCTGTTCAGTCAGGTACATGTTTTTAATGGCTGGAAGAGTTTCCTGGTAGGGAAGAAATAACATCAGTAATATCTAACATTTCCTAAGCACTTCCTGAGGGCCAGGCATTGCTAACTGCTTTACCTGTGCTTTCTCACTTCTTACACAACCCTCTAAGTATGTGGATCCTGGAAACAGACAAATCCTGGTCCCTCCCCTTATTAGGTGGGTGATATAAGTCTCTCTCCTCATCTATAAAGCGGGGATATAGCAGTAATGCTTATAAGAGTTCTTTTGAGATCAGAGGAAATTATTCATGTTAAGAACATTAAACGCAGAGCATAGATCCATGGTCATTACTTAGTAAATGTCAGCCTTTGCTAATATCTCCATAGACCGCTGAGGAAATTGGTTTATAGAAGTTAAGTATCTTGCCTAAGGAAGGTCAAGACAATGAGCCATGGTCACTGCCCTCACATAGTTTGGAGTCTACTTGAGGTTCTTAAACAGGGCTGAATGTTGTAAGCCCAGATGAACCCAAAGAGCCATTGCATTAAGAGACATAATCTTTCTCGGTCATTTTTTCTTTTAAATTATTTCAAAAATCTAAAAAAAAATCCAAGCATTACCATATTGAAGGGATATAGAGAAAAGTCAGACTTTCTCACCTTTGACTCCAATATGTTCAAAACAGTTTCTACCTGTCCATGAATATTCAAGTATGTATGCATGATACATTTTAATGTGTGTACATGTATTATATATGCTTATTTATATATAATAATTTTAAATAAACTCTTTACAAAATCCCTTTAATTCTCCTTTAAAAAATCTCAAGTAGTATCCTGCTATTCAACCTGATCTGTACCTTATTTTATTATTATTTTTTCACTTCATGTATCATGGAGATTGATTCACTTCATTTGATCTAAGTGTATATCATTCTTTTAACATGGTTGCATGATATTTCAGGTGTGAAGAAACCATAATTGATTTAACCAATCTCCTATTGATCGACATTTAGATTGTTTCCAGTTTATTGCTACAAAAATCAATGAATAGCTTTGCCTATATATTTTTGCAAAAATACATGCATATATTTATTGGAGGACTTCCCAGAAGTGTGATTACTGGGCCAAAAGTTATGTGTTGAGAAGTGTATGGAGATTATCAAATTATCCTCAGAGATATTGTATCAATTTGTATACTTCCTTCATAGTGTATGTGAATGGGTTCAGGGTATTTTTTCCTTAGTTACATGGCACTGGACAAGCACTCTTGGGTGAGTGGCATGACTTCTTTTTGTTTCTTTACAGGCTTTCCTAGTGAGAGTGAGTACTGTAATGAGGCCACAGGCATGAATTTGTCCACTCTGCAGTCAGTTAGCTTTGTTGTCTCTTTTATCAAGGTTTCCTGCTCAGTGAGTCACAATAGGGACCAGAGGAGAAAATGGACAGATGGGAAATATTCCTGACCATTTCTGGATTTCCTTAGAGTCTACTTTCCTAAAATAGAGAATTATAAAAAAATTGAAATGTTTAAAAAATAATATTATTTTGTTTGTTAAGCTTCACTGTCACAAGACATGTTTATATCTAGTACAGAGCTCTAACAATTTGGAGATAAAGGACTTATATTTATGCACAATCCTTATTGTACAGAAATTGCTTTCAGTAGACTGTGAGCTCCTTCAACACACAGACCATGGATGTTCATTATGGTATCCCCAGAGGGTGTCTGATGACAGATTAAGTGAATACTGAATGAGAGAATAGTGAATACAGAAAGAATTTGGGAGATGTGGATATTAATTACAATAAATATCTATTTAGTGTATTATACAGTTTGTATTTCATTCGTTCAGAGTACATGTCAACTTGTGTTAGATATGCAGAGCAAGTTCATACTCCAAGCTGTAACCCAGCCATCTATAGACAACAGTAAGCCTCTGTTTTCGTTGCTTATGTTACTTTCCTTTGATTTAAATTCAAAGTTATATCACCATTTAGAATAATATACATGTTTTACTTGTCCGGGTCACTCACTCCTCATTATAGTTGTGATTTTTATCTGTCACGTTGAATTTTTTTTCCCCCAAAATCCAGTCCTTTCAATAATGTCATCACACAGTTGTTTCAAAGGAGCTTTGCGGATGATGAAGAATGCTCTCGGCCTTTCTGAATGTCAGCACATTCAACCAAGATTCCCAGCTTTTGGAAACTTGTCACATCGAATGTACTTTAAAAGGATTTCATAAAGAGCTTATTGGCAATGGTATGGGTATGGATTAGTAAACCATCTGCAGAAAGCTCAGACATTCGGATGAAACTGTTTGCACCGAAACCACAGTGGCGTTTGAATCACACAACGTCCCCGGGTGACTTTGCATGAGGAAAGCTCTGGGCCATTCTGGTTTCCACATTCGTCTGGGTGGAACTGTGTTCTAGGCAGGGGCTGCCCCAAGGCTGTTGAATATCACAGTGAAATCTGAGCCGGGATGAGGGAAAAATAGGTGAGGGAAGAGGAAGAAGAAGCCTTGAAGGGAGCCCCTGCTGGTCACCTAGAAGCATCAGTCGCCTCATGGCACCTGGAAACACACGCCTGGACCAGAGCCATGGTGTCACTCCCGCACCCGCTTTTCACGTAGAAGCAGAAATCAGGAAGGAGCCAATCCATGGGAAGAAAGGAAGTGACTCAGAGCAGTTGGCAAGCCTCCTCACCAGACTGATTCCCAGGAATTCCTCTGAGCATAATATTGGGAGGGTGTGTGGTTCAAGCCTGCCTTTTACTCCAGAGCCCTTTGTCCAAGAAGGATGAAATACTGCCATAGAGTGACAAGTGTCGCCACATCCAGTACGGGTCAGGCCCACGGAAGCACTGAATTCTTCCTGGGAAGTAGATCCTGTTCTTTTGTCTGTTTTCTAAGATATTTTACCAAGCTTGATCAGTCAACACCCACACCACTCCTGGGAGATAGGTCAACGTCATCCTTATCCCAGGTTTGTAGCTGAGAAGCTAGCACACAGATGGTGACTGTGACAAAATTCCCAGAAATAAAGGACCTCAGGGTCAACAATCTGGTTAGAAGTGGGGAAGAGGGGACCGTGGTAGGAATGTACCTTTTTGAAAAAAATTATTTTACTGAAGTGTAGTTTATTGACTTATTTGGCTGCAGGGTGTCTTGGTTGTACCATGTGGGCTCCAGGGCACGTGGGCTCAGTAGTGGTGTCGTACAGATTCGTTGCTCCGTGGCACGTGGGGTCTTAGTTCCCTGACCAGGAACCGAACCCAAGTCTTCGGCGTTGCAAGATAAATTCTTAATCACTGGCCTACCAGGGAAGTCCCTAGTTGATTTATTAATACAGTGTTGTGTTGATTTCTGCTGTAGCACAGTGATTCAATTATATACATACAATATGTTCTTTTTCATAGTTTTTCCCACTATGGTTTGTCACCGGATATTGAGTGTAGTTTCCTGTGCTGTACAGTAGGGTCTCGCTTATTTATTCTGTATGTAACAGTTTGCATCGGCTAATCCCAAACCCCCAGTCCATCCCTTCCCTGTGCCCCCTCCCCCTTGGCAACCACAAGTCTGGTCTCTATGTCTGTGAGTCTGTTTTGTAGATAAATTCACTTGTGTCACGTTTTAGGCTCCAAATGCGCATGATGTAATACGGTGTTTGTCTTTCTGACTCACTTCACTGAGAGTGATTGTCTCCCATTCCATCCATGTTGCTGCAAATGGCCTGCTTTCTTTCTTTTCTATGGCTGAGTAGCATCCCGTTGTACACATGTAGCCCGTCGTCTTTATCCATCCGTCTGTTGATGGACATCTAGGTTGTCTCCATGCCTCGGCTATTGTGAATAGCACTGCTATGAAAATACGGGTGGACCTATCATTTTGAATTATAGGAATGTGTCTTGAAATTTTGCTTGCATAGCATTTTCACAGAATTGAGAAAGCCTGAAGCATATGTGGCTTCTATCCCCAGCTCTGTCTCCTTGGCACCAGCATGGCCCACCGTGACAGACGTGATTTTGCCAGAGGGTTGTCACATAAATACCAGTGGTGGCCCTGGCTAAGGGTTCAGGTTGCTGAACCTGAGGGGGTTGCCAGCCCCTCTGTGCTTTGTCAGAGCTCCCCATTGAACAATCCCTGAGCCCACCTCCTGTGCGGACTCAGGGGACTTCAGGGTTGAAAAGGACCTTGAGAGCTATTCAGTCCAACTCCTCCTTTAAAGGTGCTGCAAAACAAATGTCAAAAGAGAAAAATTCATCGAGATGGTTGCTTGGTAACTGAGAGTGATCATTTTCATATGCAAAACCTGTACTCAATGAATTTGAGTGTGTGTGAGTATGGAGAGAGAGGGGGGCTCTTTTTTTTTTTTTTTTTTGCTTTCTCTATCACTTGGTACTGTGTAGGACATATAGTTAAAATACATTTCATTATTTTAACTCAGCTAATGCTTCCCAGGAGGCTCTGTGGTATAGAATCTGTCTGCCAATGCAGGAGACTTACGTTCAATTCTTGGGTCAAGAAGATCCCCTGGAGAAAGAAATAGTAACCTGCTCCAGTACTCTTGCCTGGAAAATTCCACGGACCGAGGAGCCTGGCGGGCTGCAGTCCATGGGGTTGCAAAGAGTTGGACACGACTGACTGAGCACATACATGCACAAACATCATTCATGAGTAGAAACCATACACAAGACTTTGGCAGCAAAAGGAGCAAAGTCTAGAAGGAATGGAAACATGATTGATTCGACTGAGGGTTTTTTGTTCCTTTGCTCTGAAGAAGCAGAAATATTCTTCTCTCAGATTCATTTTGGTTAATATTAGCATTGCTGTTTTAATGACAAAAATTCCCTCTTTTCCCGGGGAGCCCAGTTCTCTGGGACACCTCCACAATTCAGTCCATCCAGACATTGTCTTTTGTTGTTGTTGTTCGTTTAGTGGCATGGCGCTTCTTTTCTGTGTTTTTTTCTTTGTCATATTTGATATTCCATGAGTGTGTTCTCTTGGTTCATATTTGCATGATCTGTTTCCTCTTTCTCTGATCCCCTTCTCGTCAGCATTTTCCACCGTGTTCTACTGTACCGTAGACACGTCAATGGCACGGACATTCAGGCCCATGGACTTGGAATGGGTAAAGTTGTCCTGTATTAAAATAGTATTGCCTGAATGCACATTCAATGTCTGGACTCCATGCAATAGGAAATTACTGAATTTTCATACTGTTATCTACCACAAGGGAAGCCTCTACTAACCGATTTATCTAGTTCATTCTGCAGGTCTGCTAGTCTGATTGAGAAAACAAGGCCTTAATGAACTCCAACTATAGCCAAACATGAGTGCCAAGGAGCAGCCTGTTCACCTCCCCAAGATCCCAGTCTCCCCGGCTTCGTTCATCCTTCCTGAGACGTTCACACCCGGGTGGCCTATGGCAGCTGTGTGGCTCCTGAGCTTAGTTTGGTCCGACTCTTTAGGTTCTGCTCCAGCGCGAGTCAGGGAGAAGGTGTCATGTCTTGACTGGTGTTTTATTCTTCTTCCTCTCCTGTCCAAACCCACAGAGTCTCATCAGTACCCAGCAAGCTTTATTACAGAGTTGGCTTTCTCAGTGACAACTTAATGAAAAGGGACCTTGACTCTCCTCTTTGTTTCTCTCCCTCCATTTCCTTGACTTTGACTGCACCCCACGTGAACTCACTCCCATAAATGGGATGGTTTGCTCTCTCCCATCCCCGCCTGTTGAGATCTGCAAACAATTGCCTCGTCTGACACTTCTTTCCACAGCTGAACTTGTCTCAGTCAAACTGTGGTCTCTCCTGTTTCGTTGGCTATTTGTTTGCCTAACTCTGAAATGTGCTTCCGCCTCACCCACCCCCTCCATCCTGTGTATTTTGTTTATCCAATGTAGGCGGTTGCCAATATAAAAGGAAGAAAATGACCGGTTAGAGCTCTGAATAGTTTAGAAGGAGGGGGAGGATGAGGGGAGGAGGCCAGAGAAAGAGGGACAGGCTATTTGGAAAACTTCTGGCTGAATAAGACCTCACAAGCCAAAGACCTGGGATAGCTGTCTGTAGAGTCGACTGGCTAAATGCTGCCTCATGACCGCAACAGCCCATTTGGTGAAATGTAGTGTCATTCCCAGTCCGTAGGGTGACCAAAAGTGGGACACGACTGAAGCGACTTAGCACAGCCCAGCGGTGTCATTCCCCTCCCACTGCTAGTGTCTACCAGGTATTAATCATTTCCCTTAGGATTCACTTTCTTTTTTTCATTTTTATTTCAAGTGGTGGAGATGTTCTAGGTTTTTTTGTGTGTGTGATAGAAAATATGTAAAACTGAACATACAACGTAAAAATGTTTTATTTAATACATAGCATAAATGTTAACCATTTTAAAGTGTACAATTCAGTGGCATTAAATATCACCACTGTTTCTAGAATTTTCTCATCATCCCAAATGGAAACTCTATGCCCACTAAGCTCCCCCACCCTTTCCCCAGCCCTTGGTAACCTCTATTCTATTTCTGTCTCTATGAATTTGCCTCTTTAGGAACTGAAACACAGTTTTGAAGTCTTAGCATCCTTAAACGGATAACAGTTGGCTCAAAGCCCCAGCACGCTTCTATCAGATTGTGGAACGAGCCATCTGGTGACTGAATCTTCCCTTAAATAATCCAGGAAACAACCACGGTTCACCTGAATTACTCATACTATGGCTCCTAGCAAACAGTCTGACGTTCCTCTGTATCCTCTTTAAAAGCTTTGTTTTCTCCTTTCCCTTCTTTCATGGTACTTTTCAAATAGCTTACTCGAAACTGGCTTGTCATTAAAAGTTGGCAATTGCCCTGGTCATTGCTCCTAGAAGATTTTAATTCTTCATTTTTTTAAAGAACATTAAAGAAATTGAATTATAGTGGATTTGCAATGTTGTGTTAGTTTTTGGTGTACAGAAAAGTGATTCAGTTATGTTCACACATATATATTCTTTTTCAGATTCTTTTCCATTATAGGTTATTACAAGATATTTTATATAGCTCCCTGTGCTATGCAGTTGGGCCTTGTTGTCTATCTCTTTTATATATAGTAGTTTGTATCTGCTAATTCCCTTCTCCTAATTTATTCTCCCACCTTCCCCTTTGGTAACAATGTCTGTTTTCTGTGTCTGTGAGTCTGTTTCTGCTTTGTGAATAAGTTCACCTGTATCATATTTTAGATTCCACATTTAAGTGATATCATAGATTTGTCTTTCTCTGTCTGACTTACTTCACTTAGGATGATAATCTCCAGGTCCATCTATCTTGCTGCAAATGACAATAATGTGTTTTAAAACAAGTTCCCTATCTTCCTTTTTTAAAATTGTGATAAAATATATAGAACATAAAATTCACCATTTTAACCATTTTAAAACGGACAGTTCTGAGGCATTAAGTGCATTCACACTGCTATGTGACCATCAGCACTATTCATATCCAGAACATTCTCATCCTCCCAAACCAAAACTCCATACGTACCCATTAAACACAAGCACCCCATTTGCCTCTCCTCTGGCCTCTTATCTTTACAAATCTGCCTATTCTATGTGCCTCATATAATTCCCTTTAATTGACTCAATGTCTAGAAATCCAACTCAACAGCAGAAATGGGATACCACATCAAGAGGAAAGGGGCTTGTTAAACTTCGAGAGTTTATCTTAGGCTTCTGTTTCGACACAGCTGGACTTACAGAGATTTACGACTTGGGGTTCACGGTTAAAAATCAGATTTTTGAGATTCCTTTACTTTTATAAATGCTCACACTGGGTTAGTTGCTTCTAGTAATCAGGAATCAGATGGTTTATGTTTCTTTAACTATAGGCAGAGCTACCTGATTTCTAAAAGGGAGATTATTTCCTCAAGGGACTGTTGACCTAGTTAACAGCTAGAGGGTGGATCCTTGGGCATATTCAGAGCACTTTCCAATGCCTTTGGGGTGAGAGTGTAAATAACACCTATTTTCTTGGCCCAGGGTAAACAGAGGAGCCTGACAGGCTATAGCCCATAGGGTCACAAAGAGTCAGACACAACTGAAGCGATTTAGCGCAGCACAGGATAGCTATTAGAACTGAAGCAGGCACTTAAGTAAGCCATCTCAGTCTTCTGGTTAGAAAAGTTGTCATCATTTTTTAGGTTTTGAAGAGAGGTAGGAAGGAGGAAAGGATTTGAACTCGTTTTCTCCCATCTTGCTCCAGAAGATCAAGATAAATGTGCAGATGTGCTTAAAAGTAATAAGAACAAGAGCACAAAATGATTCTACTAGAATGCTCAGGCGCCATCTTCCCTCAGGAAGCGTTAGCTGACAGTGTGACCTGTAGCTTTGCCTCCTCTGAAGCCCTCAGGTGCTTTTCGGTCCCATTCATCTGATGGGGGCCAGCCATTGTCTGTGTTCAGTGTCTGGTTTACTCTCTAATAAGATTATAAGCTCATCAAAGACAAGACTCAGGTCTTCTCTGAAGTGTTTACCATCGCATCTGCCCTGGAGCTATCTTTCTTTAAGCACCAAACATAGCACTTTGCCCACAGAAGGTGGTCAATCTTAATTTGGTGAGACTGTTCCTAGAAGGAAAAATATCTGATGTGGGATCTCTGGACTTCTGTTTTTCTGAGTTCTCATTCTTTATCATCACCTCCCTTTCTTTCCTCCTCAACACGTGTGGGGTTTTCCTTTCTTCTATCCACAGTCCATGCTACCTGCCTAAAGCAGGGGCTCGTGAGCTTTCAGGGGCAGCTGTGGTGGAGCAGAAAGAACACTGCATTAGGAGTCAGAAGACGTGGGGTTGAGTTCTGGAACTTTACCACCCAGAAAGGCCTTGGTGTGCTCATCTGTAAAAATAAGCATAACAGTACTTCCTTTGTAGGGTTGCCATGGGGATTACGCATGGGCTAGGATGTCGGGGTGCATTTTGATCTGTAATGCTCTGTTGGGAGATGTTAGGGTGGTTAGGGACGTGGCCTTGGGGACCAGCTCACCTGGGTGGGAAACTTGGCCATGTCCCTTAGACCCTGTCTCAGATTCTGGATCTGAAAAAATGGCAATGATTATGATACCTGCTTTGCAGGCTTGTTCTAAGACTTCAACAGTGAATGTGTTTGTAGACACAGGGTAGGGCTTCCCTTGGAGCTCGGTGGTAAAGAATCTGCCTGCCAATGCAGGAGACACGGGTTCAGTCCCTGGGTTGGGAAGATCTCCTGGAGGAGGAAATGGCAACCCATTCCAGTATTCACTTCATGAACAGAGGTGCCTGGTGGTTACAGTCCTTGGGGTGGCAATAGAGTCAGGCACGACTTAGTGACTAAACCACAGACACATGGTAAGAAGCATGTGGATGACATTGATTATTGTGTAGTTATAACGAGGTGTTGTTTTTCCATAGTGAGGTGTCATTACTGAATGAAGATAAAGTCCAGTCTTAGCCCAGTTTTGTATTTTGTTCTTATCTTTTTCCCCCAGTTTGCAAGGTGTTTCCACTTGGATAGTTTATCGTCCCCGAAATCTCTATGCCTAAAATGGAATATATAACCACAAGCCTAATGTCTCCCCAAACCTTGGCTGCTATTCAACTCTACTACTGCTGGTGGCGGGCTCCATTCTTAGTTACCCATATTTACATTCTCATAGCTCTCCTTGACTCTTCCCCCACTCCCTCACCCTCTGGGTCGAAGTCGTCAACAGGATGTGCTGTTTCAAACATACTGAGGTTCAGCCAGAAGAGCTGGAGACAATGTCCTTTGCTCTAAGAGAATATTATGATTATTAACCAGCTGTTTTGGCTGGAGTTTTCATAGAAAACAAATCCATCTTGTGCCCTTCCAGCAAGTGAAAAAGTGGATGATCAGCAACGGGTCGTAATAACAAACTTTCTGAAGATCAAAATCACACATCAAAGAACTCTGTGATCTCACTTTCCCGGTTTGAAAATAAAAACACAGATGCATTCTTGATTATGTATATCCTAATCTTTCTGAACTGTATTAAAAAAAAATCTACCATATGATAAGCTTCACACGTGTTTATGGCTGCATTTTCTAGGAGGAATTTCCATTTCGATGTGTTGGTTCCCAGATCGTGTTACTAGTGAGTTAGACAGGATGGAAAATAAGCTATCAAGCTGACATCCTGGATGAATACAACTACAGATTAATGGGTAGGGGAATTCTTTCAGGGCTGTGAGGAAGTACACTGTAAGTTGAGCAGTAATTTCATCAGAATATGCCAGGAGACACGGGCAAATTGACAGGCTGGGATGTGATGGCAGTGAATATATTGGCTTTTGCTATCATCAAAAATGTCAAATGTTCTTTTTAAAAAATGATTGTATGGGTTCATAAGATGGAAAGAAAGAAAAAGATAGTGGCTGAGTTGCTGTTTTTGTTTTTTTTTTTATGAAATAGTTTCAAACAGTGATCAGAAGAGCAAGAAATCTAATAAATTATCTGGCACGCCAGCTTGTTGTAACAGACCACAAAATAAAATCTTGTGATTTCTTCCAGGTCACTGTTAGAGGAACCAAGAAGAAAAGACAAATATCATATGATATCACTTTTATGTGGAATCTAAAATATGATACAAATGAATTTATTTGCAAAAAAAGGGGAACAGACTCAAGATAGGGAAAACAAATTTATGATTACCAAAGGGGCAAGGTGGAGGTGAGGGATAAGTTAGGAGCTTGGTATTAAAATATACACACTACCTATGTAGGGCTTCCCAGGTGGCACAGCGTTAAAGAATCTGCCTGCCAATGCAGGAGACCCAAGAGACGTGGGTTTGACCACTGGGTCGGGAAGATCCCCTGGAGTAAGAAATGACAACCCTCTCCAGTATTCTTGATTGGAAAATCCCCTGGGGGCTATAGTCTATGGGGTGGCAAAGTGTCAGACGTGACTTAGGAACTGAAGATACACACACATACTACAGTGTGTAGAAAGAAATAACAAGGACCCGCTGTAGAGCACAGGCAGCTATATTCAATATCTCGTAACAAGCTGTAACGGAGGGGAATCTGAAAAAGAATACGTGTGTGTGTATGTGTATGCTGCTGCTGCTGCTAAGTCGCTTCAGTCGTGTCCGACTCTGTGCGACCCCATGGGCTGCAGTGTACACCCACATACAAACAGATACGTATGTAGCTGAGTCACTTTGCTGTTCCCCCGAAGCTGACACAACATTGTGGGTTAACTATACTTCAGTTTTTTAAAAAATGGTTTAAAATTTAAAAGAGGAAAGTTTGATTGAAAATTCAAATACTTAGGTTCTTCTATTTCCTTCAGCTATATGATCTCAACCCACCACTTATTCCCAAGCCTCATTTGTCTGACTTGTAAAACAGGATAATATAATAATATTCTCTTAAATCATGAAGTGGTTGCGACGATTACTTTAAATAAAATAGATGAAAAATCTTTGAAAAATTTAAACTATAAATTATCCTCTTATTAGATAGAATACTTCTTCCAGGTATTTACACCTTTTCCCTATCACATTGTTTTACTGGTTCCAAACTTCCTCTTATCTTTTAGAAATGCTCAGCAAATAGTTCTGTTGTTTATCAAGGAGATGAGCTTGGCGCTTGTTTACAGCTGTTACTGCGCACATAATATTTTCTTCTGAAATGCCTATCTCTCTCCCAGCAGCCCTGCAGGGCAAACAGTGCATTGAAGGTACAGGGATTGATCTGGGGGATACAGGAGGGAGCCCCATTTTTTCCCTAACGAGACTAAGATGATGGATTAAAATGAGGTAAGTTCTTATTTTAGTGTGTTCCTTTAGGTTTGACAAGACATATTCAGAAATAGCCTAATAATGTTAACTGGTATATCTTGATTTACACACAGTTACTATTTGAAAGAGGAAGCTCAGGAACCGCCATATTTAATAGACTCTCAGATCCCATTGCTTCCAAGACGTGTCTCTATGTTGTTTCCTCTAAGAAATAACACAAAATACCACCAATTACAATTTCAAGATGTTAACGATTGGAAGCAGGCCCTGCTTTCAGAGCTTTTAAATCGAGAGAAACTATATGACAGAGTTGATGAAATATGGTAATGTTCTGAGTGTCTACTGTATCCAAGGAATGAACAAGGATGTGCCTTCTTTATTCATTTAATTCTTTCAACAGACCCAAGAGGCAAGTATTCTTTTGCCCACTTCCACAGATAAGCAGGCCGAGATGCAGACAGGTTACTCTGCAAAATGACCCACAACTGATAAATGGTGATGCTGGCATTATGATCCAGGTCTGTCTGATTCCAAAGCCTATAATGCCGTATTAGGTTTCATGGTACCTTGACCTGTCAGGAGGGCTTCCCAGGTGGCGCTACTGGTAAAAACCCTCCCGCCAATGCAGGAAACATGAGACACGCGTTCAATCCTTGGGTTCAGAAGATCCCTTGGAGGAGGGAATGGCAACCCACTCCAATGTTCTTGCCTGGAGAATCGCACAGAAAGAGAAGCCTGGCCAGCCACAATTGCTAGGATCACGAAGAGTTGGACATGATTGAAGCGACTTACC
The DNA here is from genome assembly GCF_003369695.1 of Bos indicus x Bos taurus. NCBI lineage: Eukaryota > Metazoa > Chordata > Mammalia > Artiodactyla > Bovidae > Bos > Bos indicus x Bos taurus. The sequence continues at coordinate 14,411,580 of NC_040087.1, read as the reverse complement.
ATGCACGCACAACCTGTCAGGAAACTTCATTCGTTCTCTTGGCAATTTAAGGCTAGGAAAAGTTTGGCTGGTAATATTGTGCCCCCCTAGACAATCCGCCCTTTATTTATTTATTTTGTTCTTGTTTTGGCTGCACTGCATGGCACGTGGGATCTTAGTTCCCAGGTCAGAGATCGAACTCCTGCCCTCTGCAGTGGAAACACAGGGTCTTAACCTCTGGACCACCAGGGAAGCCCCATCCTGCTTTTAAAATCATGAGTCACCTTTGACTTGCACTGGATGTCTGGCCCCAGAATTAGATTAGATCCAAGAGACCAATTTGCTGAGGTCTCTTCCTGTAGATGGACTGCATGTTCTGCCCTCAGTGGAGAGAAGGCCACTCCAGAGACGTGACGGTGGCGAGACTCCTGGGTGCCACAAGCCAAGGGGCTGAGGCAGGCAGCTTCCCAGGGCAGTGCCTCTTCATGATGCCATTTTTATTGTGGATGAAAAGTTTGCAAGTCAAAAACAACAGAGAATATAACACACACCCGGTGCCCACTAGCCAGACGCAGCAGATGTCCACGTTTTACCATACGTGCGTCAGAGAAGCCAAAGTCCCTTCTGTTCCCCTTCCCAGTCCCATTGTTCCATTCCCTCCTTCCTTAGATGTCAGTCGCTGCCATCATGAATTTAGTGGGTCTCTTTGTTTTCCCTACTTAACATAATAGTATATATTTAAAACATTTGCAGACATGGCGGCGTGTTATATTTATCATCCTATGAATGTCTTTGTTTCCTTCACATTATGTTCCAAAGATGTCACTGTGTACCATGTTGGTTTGTATGAATCCAGTTCATTCAACTTCTGCTTATTGTTTCGTAGTGTGAATATACCACAAAATCTATCAATTTCCCTATTTTTGGCTATTATACAGAACGTTAGGGCTTTTCTGAAGGCCCAGTGGGTAAAGAATCCACCTGCCGTGTAGGAGACACAGGAGACTTGGGTTCAATTCCTGGACCAGGAAGATCCCCTGGAGTAGGAAATGGCAACCCACTCCAGTATTCTTGCTTGAAAAATACTGTGGACAGAGGAGGCTGGTGCACTATATATACTCTAAAGGGTCACAAAGAGTCAGACACGACTGAGCAACTGGGCACACACACACACACACACACACACACACACAGAATGTCACAGTCAACGTCCTTCTGCACATAAGGGACATTTCCTTTAGTGTGTACACGTAGAATGGTTAACTGGGTCACAGGCCGTGTGCGTTTTCCATATTGCTGAATGTTCTCCAATGTTTGAGTTGTTTTCTACTCCTGTCAGCCATATGTGAAAATTCCCATTGCCCCACATCTTCAGTAACGCTTGGTATCGGTCAACTTTTCAAACTTTGTAAATCTGATGAATGGGAAATGGTAACTGTTTTTTAATTTATTGGTGAGGTTTTATTTCCGACAAGCATCAAGGCTCATCTGAATGGCCTGTAATCACAGCCCGGCAGTCTCGGCCTCCCAGGCTTTGTTATCACAATATCCGTCCTCCACCCTCACTTCAGCGTTTGCAGCAGGGTGTGTGGGAGGCGTGTCATGTCCTGAGGCTGATGACTGCCTCTGTTCCCACATCCTGTTAGTCCGCAGGACTGCAAGGCCATAACAAATATTGACCCCGATTTTCTTAAGTGTAGGTTTCTCTCTGTTAATTGGTTGGGGACATTTAGGAGCCTGATGAGTTTGTGGAGCAGAAAATGCCTCCAGCCATAGGGCCTTGGAGGAAGATTACCTGTTTCTCCGATAAAAGCAATATTTCTTGGGGCTCCCCTGGTGCCCCAATAGTTGACTTCGCCTTCCAATGAAGGTTCGATTCCTGGTCGGAGAACTAAAATCGCATATGCCTGGCAACCAAAAACAAAAACAAAAACTAAAACAGAAGCAATATTGTAACAATTTAAGATTTTAAAAACTGGTCCACATTGGGACTTCCCTGTAGCTCAGATGGTAAAAATAAATGGCCCACGTTTTTTTAAAAAGTCTTTTAAAAAAAAGCAATGTTTCTTAAGAATCTGTGCCCACAAGACATGGTGGCAATAACTTGTTGGTTAGGATTCCCCTGGATTCTTCAAGTCCAGTTACAAATTAGACCTTGTGTAGTGTGAAAGAAACTGCACTTGGGGTACTTAGCTCATCTCAACTCCACCTCTTAACAAATAGATGATCTGGGAAAACGTCTTAAAGCCACGTTTTTCTCCTCTGCAAAGAGGTGATCTTAACGCCTACACTATAGAATTGTTAGGATTAGATGAGGTAACGCAGACATAGGTAAGGGCTCTTTGGTTACCTATTTGTGGTAATAACTATCTGATTTATTTTAACTGACTCAACTTTTAGAAACTGGGAACTCTCAAATAAATACCTTGATTTCTTGCTTCCCTTTTAAAAAAATTTGAAGCTCTGGTAACACTGGACCAGATCCTATGTATTTTGATAATCCTAGGCGGCCCTCTGGATGGTCAGGCTTTCTTTTATTTGTCATGCCCCTCGTCCCACATTTATTTACATCTCCTGCCTGGCCCTTGGAGAAATCAATTTGCAGCTTCCCTGATTGCCAGTCTTCAAGGTTCCTTCATGAAGATTAAGCCATTGTTCTCTGAGCTGGTCCTTGGGGATCCTGTCTACTGCTTCCAGGGATGGAGGGGACCGAGAAATAATATTTGGTGACTGGCTGGCTCTGTGCTCTGTACTTTACATGCTCTGTATTATTTAACCCTCATAGTAGCTGTGAGGTATTGTGTGTACTATCATCCTCAAATACATAATAAAAGATGCGTATGACAAATGGTGAAGCAACCTTGATGAGTTGAACAAACTGCGCCAGGACATGCCACTACAGAGAGACAGAGCAGGGATGTGATGCTGGCTATTTAGAACACCTAACCTACTCGTGATACTGTGCCAAAGGAGAGAAAATTAGCTTCTCAAAGATTTGGGGGTTCATCACTATTAAAGTGAAAGTGATAGTCACCCAGTCTGACTCTTCGACCTCATGGACTGTAGTCCGCCAGGTTCCTCTGTCCATGGGATTCTCCAGGCAAGAATACTGGAGTGGGTTGCCACTTCCTACTCCAGGGGATATTCCCAACCCAGGGATTGGCAGGCAGGTTCGTTACCAGTAATGCCACCCGGGAAGCCTTCCTGACAGGTCAGTGTACAATGAAACCCAATGTGGCATTATAGGCTTCGGAATCAGACAGACCTGGATCAAAGCCAGGTCTCCCGCATTGCAGATGGATTCTTGACCACCAGCGCCATGTAAGGCTCCACCTAAATGTTCTGACACTTGTTGCTCATTTTCAGGTCTGTTTTTGGGAAGAGGTGAACCAGGATCACCTGGAGGACAGGCATACCTGAGAGCCCCGGGGAGTTATTTTCTGTGCCTCAACTGGAGCTACCTCCTCCTTCAATGACCATTTCCCTCAAGGACCAAGAGACCTCCTCAGATGAGGTGTGCATGTATCTGCGGGGAAGGTTATAAATTTGGCTGTGTCCCAACACGCTCTGAGGCAGAGGTTTGGGGCTTAGCCAGTCAGACCTCCTTTTTACCTGTCTGACTGAGACTTCCCAGAAGAGCTCTGGAAAGTCAGAGAAAATGTCAGCTGGAGTGTTTGAGAAAGCAGAAACAGGATGTATTTCACACTGAAGGTAATTACACGGTGGGTGTGTAGTAAAGGGGACTGAGGCAGTTGAAGTCACACAACAGAGATGCCTCCGATTGGCTGAGGAATGTTTCTCCGTCGTGGATAAATATTTTGCAGCAGTTACCTGGGTGAAAACCAGCTTCCTGTAAAGGATTGATTTAAAAAAATAATAATAAATACTCTTGAGGGCTGCGTGCTCTGTAATTATTTCCCAGCTAATGGTACCAACTCAACTTTATGCAAAGGGAAGGTTCAAAAACAATCTTCATCCTTCAAGGACCATTCCCAAGTGTGTAACTATCGCTCCACAGCTTCAGAGCTGAGAACCACTTGTTCCTTTGTTCTTCAAACAGAATTCACAGCTACAGAACCCTCCTTAAAAAAAGAAAGCCATTTAATTTAACCCTTATAATGTAGCTGAAAGTCCCGTGTGTGACCTTAGAAGGCGGAAGGCTTAACACCGAGATCCTTGGCCAGGGAACTTCTGTAAGTCTTTGTTTTCACCTCCATAAATAAGATAATAATATGTCTATTTCTGCTAGGTGTAGTGAAGTTCAAGTGAGATTGTGTTCCATTAGGCAACAAACATTGAGAGTTGGTTATACCTGGCACTGTGCTAGATGCTGGGAACAAAAAATGAAAGGATCCTTCAGCCTCGAGAACTCCCTGTGTAGAGGGGACAGACCCTTCAACGAGTGACCTGTTCCATACTAAGGGGTACCCATGGAGGCACAAGTCCGTTCCTCGGACAGGAGCCCCAGGAGGCCCACGGCCATCACCCTGGAATGACAGACGTGGGAGGTGGCCCCAGGCTGGGTCCCTAAGGTGTGCAGGTCCACCGGAAACAGGCGGGGACGGCCGGAGGAGACCCGCGGTGGGTGTGAAGCAGCATGGGGATCACCCGCAGCCCTCTCGGGTGGCTCAGAATTACACGGGACACAGGGCAGGATGGGGGCGGGAAGATGAAGCTAGGGAGGAGGGAAGGCAGCGTGGGCAGAGCCAGCCTGCGCGCTGCCGGTGACTCGCTTGGGTTTCCTGGTGCAGGGCCAGCCCTGGAGGAAGGAATATTGGCAAGCGTTAGCAGGGTGAGTAAGGGACAGCTGAGGTCGTCCCGGTTTGCCCTCATCACGTAACATGGAGCCGGTCGACGGCTGCCCAGCCAGCTATGTAGAGCAGGCCTCTTCCGGACCTCTATCACTCCCGAATCTGCTCCTTTATAGAGTCAGGTACCTCTTTTAAGAGACTTCTCGCAGCCGTCCGCCTGTTCCTCCCATCCCATGCCCTCCGGGTCTCGGACTCGTCCTCAGTCAGGATCACGGAAGTGCTGGACCACACCGTCCAGGGCGCCGTGTGCATAGGTCCCTCTTCCTTATTCTCGCGAGAGTTTCCAGGCCCCAGACAAGGCTGCCCCTTGAATCTCAGCATCCCAATGTCTCCATCTCTGTGATTCTATGGTCTCCCCACCCGCCTTGACGTTGCCTCCAGCAACCCGTGAGAGGAGAGGTCTTAGGTTGCATAAAAGGTCAAGAGCCGACTTCCCAACAACCAGCTGCGAAAGGAGCTTGCTGGTTCTACTCCCTTTCTTACCTTCAGAGGCAATAAAACATCGTGCCCCGGATATCTGACTGCTGAATATTAATAGCTAAATGAAAAACATTATGTCAATCTACCATGCAAAACAGCATTAAAATTTAAAAATATATGTATAGTTATAATTTTTATTTGACTAATGGACAAAATATTAAATATGACTGAATTTAATTATCATTGTACATGCATGGATGACCTTTTCATGAGTGGCAATGAATGAATAATAAGTAAAGACCTAAATAATAATAAAGTATTATATAAAGACTCTTGAGAGTCCCTTGGACTGCAAGGAGATCCAACCAATCCATTCTGAAGGAGATCAGCCCTGGGATTTCTTTGGAAGGAATGATGGTAAAGCTGAAACTCCAGTATTTTGGCCACCTCATGCGAAGAGTTGACTCATTGGAAAAGACTCTGATGCTGGGAGGGATTGGGGGCAGGAGGAGAAGGGGACGACAGAGGATGAGATGGCTGGATGGCATCATCAACTCGATGGACATGAGTCTGAGTGAAATCTGGGAGTTGGTGATGGACAGGAAGGCCTGGCGTCCTGCAATTCATGGGGTTGCAAAGAGTCGGACACGACTGAGCGACTGAACTGAACTGATAATATAATTATTACATACATTTTATTTTCTTGCCTTATTTCAGCTTAATTACAATCTATGTTATAATCAAGATTTTCACATCATTTATGCTCACTTGTAACAATGATATAAAGAGTTAAAATGACCTTGTAATTATTTGAAGGTAACAAAGTATAAACATATTTTATTTATAAACAAATTAAGTGGAAAATTTTAGAATTATTTTAATATACATTTCCAAATAGTTATTTTCTCCTAAGATAGTCAAAATTACCTTTTAAAATGGAGGCCAATTATAGACTATAATTCATAAATATAAAACCTTTAAATCAAAGTGACTTAGAGCAGTGTTTTTAATTCTTTGAATATTTGAAACCTATTAAATATTTTATAAAAATAAATCTATTGTATTTCTAGCATTAAATGTCTCTTCAGATGCCAACATAATTGCATGTCATGTGTATATTTATAAGCACACAAGTCCAAATGTAATATGAGTTGTGGAATATTGCAGAATGATTCTGTTGTGATGACCTGCTAATTTGTAAGTACTTCCAGAATCATTCTGCTGCTGCTGCTAAGTTGCTTCAGTCATGTCCGACTCTGTGCAGCCCTATAGACGGCAGCCCACCAGGCTCCCCCTTCCCTGGGATTCTCCAGGCAAGAACACTGGAGTGGGTTGCTGTTTCCTTCTCCAATGCATGAAAGTGAAAAGTGAAAGCGAGGCAGTGACCCCAGGGACTGCAGCCTACCAGGCTCCTCCATTCATGAGATTTTCCAGGCAAGAGTACCGGAGTCATTCAGTGGACCAGCAATACTGTGAACCAGTATTTAATTTTGCAAGAGTCTGTGTCTTCTAGGCTATTTGAAAGGAAGGTCTTCGAAAGTTAATTACTTTGTCTTTTACCTTCACACTTCTGTCACTCAAAAACTTTCAGCACTTTGAATCAGTGTTCATCAGTGACCTTGGCAGAGGCCCAACCCATAAACCTTCCCAGTGTTTAGATACAGTTGTCTATTGTTTCAAGGACAGGCAAACAAGAGGAGTGGACAGGTGATTCCCTGGGCCTGAATGGCATTCACTGTGAGAACAGTTCCATTATCAGAGAGAATGTTTGCAGGTTATGCTGTGCCACTGATGAAAGTCTGATCTTGGTAACAAATGATAGAGGAGCCCATGTATTTCTTTACTAGGTTTTTTGATTGTTTGGGTTATGTGTGTTTATATTATACAAGGCCCTCTAAAGCAAGGACAAATAAAATAATGCTGCTGCTGCTGCTGCTGCTAAGTCACTGCAGTCATGCCTGACTCTGTGCGACCCCGTGGATGGCAGCCCAAGAGGCTCTCCCATCCCTGGGATTCTCCAGGCAAGAACACTGGAGTGGGTTGCCATTTCCTTCTCCAACGCATGAAAGTGAAAAGTGAAAGTGACGTCAGTCAGTCGTGTCCGACTCTTAGTGACCCCATGGACTGCAGCCCACCAGGCTCCTCCGTCCATGGGATTTTCCAGGCAAGAGTACTGGAGTGGGGTGCCATTGCCTTCTCCAAAATAAAATACAGGATGCACAATTAACTTGATTTCAGATAAATTAGAACTATTTATTTTAGTGAAAGTGTATACCCTAATTGCATAAAATACACTAATATATCCTACATATACAAATAAATGCTAATTTAGTATATTAGAAATAGATAGGGAAACAGTGGAAACAGTGTCAGACTTTATTTTTTTGGGCTCCAAAATCACTGCAGATGGTGATTGCAGCCAGGAAATTAAAAGACACTTACTCCTTGGAAGGAAAGTTATGACCAACCTAGATAGCATATTCAAAAGCAGAGACATTACTTTGCCAACAAAGGTCTGTCTAGTCAAGGTTTTTCCAGTGGTCATGTATGGATGTGAGAGTTTGACTGTGAAGAAAGCTGAGCACCGAAGAATTGATGCTTTTGAACTGTGGTGTTGGAGAAGACTCTTGAGAGTCCCTTGGACTGCAAGGAGATCCAACCAGTCCATTCTAAAGGAGATCAGTCCTGGGTGTTCATTGGAAGGACTGATGCTAATGCTGAAACTCCAATACTTTGGCCACCTCATGAGAAGAGTTGACTCATTGGAAAAGACTCTGATGCTGGGAGGGATTGGGGGCAGGAGGAGAAGGAGACAACAGAGGATGAGATGGCTGGATGGCATCACTGACTTGATGGACATGAGTTTGAGTGAACTCCAGGAGTTGGTGATGGACAGGGAGGCCTGGTGTGCTGCAATTCATGGGGTCCCAAAGAGTCGGACACGACTGAGTGACTGAAATGAGCTGAACTGAACTGATAGTTATACTAAAAAAAAATTGTTCTTTGCTTATCTGAAATTCAAAGGTCACTGGAGCTTCCAGCAATTTTATTTGCTAAATCTGACAACCCTCAGGGCAAAGAACATGCTTTCTCTTGCCCAGGACTAAATGCAGTTCTGAGCTCAAAGAGCTTTATTTGGAACATAGAAAAAGAGAAAAGCAGATTTCTGAAAATCACAGCCATGACTCCTGTAAGAGGAATGTGGAATATTTCTTTTACCTATCACCCAGGTAGGTAGAATCAGAGAGGTTAATTTCTCATCAAGAATGTCTGTGGGAAACCAGAAGATGAGTTCTTCTCTTGCAAATGTTTCTTTAATCATGAAGCTATGAAATGTTATTGGCTTATTCTGTCATAAAGCTCGAATAATCCGTAGCTCTTCATTTATTTATTCATGCATACATAAAATATACATTAAACCTTTTTATGTACCGTGCACATAATATTTAATAGTTGAACAGTCCTATGAGGTAGATGTTATTATGTCAGTTTCACAGATACAAGAAATGAAGCTCAGTGAGGTTAAATAATTGGCCTAAGATCACCTACTGGGCACATTAGAGAGGCCGAGTCTAAGCCGATGTTGTTCTGATATACAACTTCTAGTGGAGATGCAGGAGAAGGCAGTGGCACCCCACTCCAGTACTCTTGCCTGGAAAATCCCATGGATGGAGGAGCCTGGTAGGCTGCAGTCCATGGGGTCGCTAAGAGACGGACACGACTGAGCGACTTCACTTTCACTTTTCACTTTCATGCATTGGAGAAGGAAATGGCAACCCACTCCAGTGTTCTTGCCTGGAGAATCCCAGGGACGGGGGAGCCTGGTGGGCTGCCGTCTATGGGGTCGCACAGAGTCGGACACAACTGAAGTGACTTAGCAGTGGAGATGCAAGCCAGGGTGCAGAAAGGAGAGAAGAGTTAGTCATTCTTTAGTGCTTCTTATACCCCAGGCATAACTGTTTGTGGTTTAAACGACTAACAATCTTTCCTGTTCTTGTCAGATAGAATTCTGACCTTTCACCAAAAAAAAAGGAAGAAATACAGGATTGTTTCCATAAGATAAAAACTGTTTCCATGAGGTTAAAAAAAAAAAAAAAAGGTGTTTTCTCTTCTTAAACTTGTATGGAAATGCAAAGGATCTAAGTTGCCAAAACTATTTTGTAAATGGACAGAGTTTGAAGACCTATACTACCTGATTCAAAGCTTATTATAAAGCTACAGTAATCAGATACACGTGGTGTTTGTGTAAGAATAGACACATAGGTCAATGGTAGAGACTAGAGTCCAGAAATAAATGCGTACATTTGTGGTCAATTGATTTTTGAAAAGGGTGCACAAGAAGAAAGCATAGTCTTCTGGAAAAACTAAATATCCATTTGTGAAAATAAACACACAACAGCAACAACAATAAAATGCTTAGATCCTTAGCTCACACTATACACAAAAATAACAATATATACCATAAATCTAATTATAAGGACCCAAACTATAAATGGGGCTCCCCAGGTGGCACTAATGATAAAGAACCTTCCTGCCAATTCAGGGGACATAAAAGATGTGGGTTTGATCCCTGGGTTGGTAAGAGCCCCTGGAGGAGGGCATGGCAACCCTCTCCAGTATTCTTGTCTGGAGAATCCTATGGATAGAGGAGCCTGATGGGCTACAAAGAGTCAGACAAGACTGAAGCGAGTTAGCATGCAAACTATAATGCAAAAAACTTTTTTTGAAACCTGCTGTTCATTCTAAGACCTGAGAATTAAGGGGTGAATAAAGTGTCAAAAAACCCCTTTCACTGATGAGCTTACATCCTAGTGAGGATAGACAGATACTAAACAAAATGTTTAAAATTTTTGTAATATATAAAGCAACTATAGATCAATAAAATTTTTGGCTGACTTAAAATTCAACATTCAAGAAACGAAGATCATGTCATCTGGTCCCATTACTTTATGGCAAATATATGGGGAAACAGTGGAAACAGTAAGAGACTTTCTTTTCTTGGGCTCCAAAATCACTGCAGATTTTGACTGCAGCCATGAAATTAAAAGATGCTTGCTCCTTGGAAGAAAAGCTATGACCAACCTAGACAGCATGTTGAAAAGCAGAGACATTACTTTGCTGACAAAGATCCGTCTAGTCAAGGCTATGGTTTTTCCAGTGGTCATGTATGGATGTGAGAGTTGGACCACAAAGAAAGCTGAGCACCGAAGAATTGATGCTTTTGAACTGTGGTGTTGGAGAGGTCTCTTGAGAGTCCCTTGGACTGCAAGGAGATCCAGCCAGTCCATCCTAAAGGAAATCAGTTCTGAATATTCATTGGAAGGACTGATGCTGACGCTGAAGCTCCAATACTTTGGCCACTTATGTGAAGAACTGACTCATTGGAAAAGACCCTGAGGCTGGGATAGATTGAAGGCAGGAGGAGAAGGGGATGACAGAGAATGAGATGATTGGATGGCATCGCCGACTCCATAGACATGAGTTTGAGCAAGCTCTAGGAGTTGGTGAGGGACAGGGAAGCTGCAGTCCATGGGGTGGCAAAGAGTCAGACATAACTGAGCGACTGAACTGACTGATATAAGTTGGTGATAAGAGCTATTGAGAAAAGCAAGTCAGTAAAGGGGTTATAATTTTATGGACCTGGTGTCTGGAGGGCACAACTGGGAAGATGAAACATGAACAGAGACTTAAAGGAAGTGAGAGTGAGACACCGGGCATACTGGGCAGAGCTTTCCATGTAGAGAATGGAAAGCGCAAGGGTCCTGGGGTACACAGAGCTACAAGGAGTCTCGTGTGGCTTGAGGCGAACACAGGAGGAAAGAGGGCTCATGGCTCCAGTCACAGGCCTTGCAGCCCATCGAAAGGACTTGGGCTGTTATTCCTAGTGGGGTGAAGAGCATCACATCTGATGCAATTAGAAATTTTAAAAACAAAAAATTCTAGGAGAATAATGTTTTTCATGATACAATGTTATTTCTGTCAATTAGAGAGCTCTCCTGAAGACCCTCAGCATAAGCACATTGATCCTTAGCATCTTTTGGAATAAACTAGTTCGTAGGATTCATTTCAAACTCCTTACCGGGATGGCCAATGCTCTGTAGCCTAAATCTCTAAAAATTAAAATTCACAGTAAGCATATACACCCTCCAGATATGCACAGAGTATACATGCACATGCAGCAGATCGTATGCCATTTCCCATTCACTTGACTCAAATGTTACTTGTACTGTGAATGTCTCCTTCATTTCATCAACTTCCCTCTCTACTCTCAAAGCGCTTAGTAGACACCTGAATTAGTCAGGAGAGGTGGATAACAAACACTCCCTACATCTTCCAGGTGTAGAAGAACAGTGATGTATTTCTAGTTGATGCAGAGCAGGCTGTAGTTTGGGAGCCCCTTCTGGGTAGCTGAAGAGGGAAAGCTCAGCATCGCACATAATGGCTACCCATCCTTCCACAATCACTTACGATATCAAATGAAAACTCTAAGGAGTCTCATGTGCTGTGCTGTGCTGTTTTTAGTCGCTTAGTCATGTCTGACTCTTTGCAACCCCATGCACTATAGCCTGTCAGGCTCCTCTGTCCATGGGGCTTCTTCAGGCAAGAATACTGGAGTGGGTTGCCATGCCCTCTTTCAGGGGATCTTCCCAACCCAGGGATCAAACCCAGGTCTCCCACATTACAGGTGGATTCTTTACCATCTGAGCGACGAGGGAAGCCCAAGAATACTGGAGTGGGTAGCCTATCCCTTCTCCAGGGGATCTTCCCAACACAGGGATCAAACCCAGGCTCCCACATTACAGGCAGATTCTTTGCCAGCTGAGCTACCAGGGAAGCCCATGGAGTCTCATGCTGCTGCTGCTGCTGCTAAGTCGCTTCAGTCGTGTCCGACTCTGTGTGACCCCATAGATGGCAGCCCACCTGACTCCCCCATCCCTGGGATTCTCCAGGCAAGAACACTGGAGTGGGTTGCCATTTCCTTCTCCAGTGCATGAAAGTGAAAAGTGAAAGTGAAGTCGCTCAGTCGTGTCTGACTCTTAGCGACCCCATGGACTGCAGCCTACCAGGCTCCTCCATCCATGGGATTTTCCAGGCAAGAGTACTGGAGTGGGGTGCCACTGCCTTCTCCATGGAGTCTCATACTGGCAGCTAAATGCTTCTGTCCATACAATTTTTTCCTAACATTTATTGACCAGAGCAACTCGCCCCTGCCTAGAAGGGCAATTAGAAATATTGGTAGATAGCATCTCGGGTATCATAGAGCCTCTTTACTAGAGCTTGTCGGACTTGATTCGTCTATTTGTGTGTCTCCCCCACGCATCACACATTGTCCTTCTCAAAGGTCTGTCACTTATCATCTTGATTTATTTTGACCTAGCCCCACTCTGTCCCTGGCACTTAGTGGGTGCTGATTAACCTTTTAGAAAACAAATACATAATTTTTTTGCATAGACGTTTATTCATTTTTATTCTTTAAATTATTACTATTATTTGGCCTTGCGGCATGTGAGATTTTAGTTCCCGGACCAGGGATTGAACCCGTGTCCCCTGCATTGGAAGTGCAGAATCTCAACCACTGGACTGCCAGGGAAGTCCCCACATATATATTCTTTACGGAAAGCTCACAGGTGTGGCTCAGAGAAACTGGGCGTTCTGCATTTTTGCACTTTATTTTCTTTCTGGTAAAAGGCAGCCCCAGATCCTCAAGTTTCCATTTGTTCGCCCATCAGTTGAAGGATGATCAGCTGCATTTCTCACCACTTGGCTGAATCAAATCATAAGGGACATTTCTCACCACTTGGCTGGGTCAAATCATGTGGTTTACGATTTTCAACAAATTATGGAAAAGGACCGTTAATTTCTCACTGTTGTTGGAATATTTACAACAGCCTGATTTTTGCACATACCCACTCTCCAGGGAGCACAAGGCAGTTACAGGCATTAGCTAATGCAGGCAGGTCTGGGGAGAGGGATGCAGGTATAATAGTCTCCATTGTCTGGGATGCAAAGTCAGTGTGGTCCAGTGATTTACACAAGCACACCCGGGAGCCTGCAGTCCTTGATTTCCTGACTTCGGCTCACACATCTCTCCATTTCCTCTGATTCTGTCTTCATTTTTCAAATCTAAAAAAAAAATGTACAAAAGTGGCCAATTTTACTTGGCCTCCTTTTAAGGGATCATTTTTCTTTTCTAATATCTTTTTCATCTTCTAAACAACCTGGGTTCAAAATAATTAATATAGTAACAAATCCACCGAAATGGCAAACAGCACTGCTCTGAAGCCAAGGTCTCTTCTTGGGTTTGGCTGGATCAGCTCAGAGCATCAACTTAAGTGACCTCAAAGGACCCATCCCTTTCTAAGATTCCGTGACTCCACAGTTGAGAACATCTCCAAATGAAATCTATCCTCATTTTAACAAGTAGATCCAAACCCACTTTCCAACGGCTGTCTCAGGATGTGTGCCCAGCACACTTGGCCTTGGGTGGTCTGTTAGCCACTCTGACTTCTATTCTTTTGGGGAAAAAGTGATTCAGAGGCTAAAACTCCCCCACCATACAATGTTGTGAGTCATCTGGCTTTTATACCTTTTTCCTTCCACTTCATCTGTCAGTTCATTCATTGATTTCTTTATCCATTCATCAAGCAGGTGCTGAGTACTGCTCTGTGTTGGACAGTGGGCTTACTGTAGGACATGGAAAAGCATCAGGTTTCTGCCCATTGGCATCTCATCATCCAATGGGAATATGGATAATTATAATCCGAGGTGGTAAGTGTGATAATATGCACACAGTGTTTTAAAAGTCCCAAGAATAGGTTCCTCATCCAGTCTTGAGGTGGCCAGGGAAGAAATCAGGAGGGCTTCCTGTTAGAGGTGATGGCTCAGTGTTCAGGTATGAAATGTGTACCCAGGGAAATGAGAGAGTGAATGGAGAGGAATGAGACAGGACTGCCTGACAGCCCTGAGGGTCCTCGTGAGATTATTAGTCATAAATTTAAACTGAGGAGCTACCCTGGTGGTCCAGAGGTTAAGAATCTGCCAGTGAAAGGGACATGGTTCGATCCCTGGTCCGGGAACTAAGATCTCACATGCCACGGAACAACTTAGCCCTTGTGCCACAACTACTGAGCCTGCGCACCCTAGGGCCCATGCTTTGCAGCGAGAGAAGCTACCTCAAAGAGCAGCCCATGCACAGCAACTAGAGAATAGCCCTCACTCCCTGCAATGAGAGAAAGCCTGCACGCAGCAGTGAAGACCCAGTGCAGCAAAAAATAAAAATAGTAAATGAATAAATAGAGACTGTGGAGCCTGACAGAATGTTTTTCTCCAGCCGAGTTCAAATGCTTGGGTATAGGTGAGAGTAGGTGTGTGTGTGTGTGCGTGTGTGTGGTGGAGGTGGTTTGAACTTTCCAGGGTTTGGATTTTACAATGAATGTGGAGGAAAGAAAGGAGAATAAAAATGATAGGGATACATCAGGACGTCCCTGGTGGTTCAGTGCTTTAGACTCTGTGATCCCAATGCACTGAGCCTGGGTTTGATCCCTGGTCCGGGAACAGGATCCCACATGCCTCAACTAAGACATGTAACAGCCGATAAAAAACCTATTTTTTAAAAATGATAGGGGTGACATTTAAGGGATGACTGTATTTATGGCCAATGACACATCAACTAGGAAGGGAATAGGGGTATGAAAAAATGAAACCAGAGGACTTTTGGAGCCTGAGTTCTGGACTTAGGGGATTGAGCTGGAAAGATAAGAGAAGTGGTGTTTGGAGAGTGGGATGCTTAATGGTGAGATTACAGAAAGGTTATGGTTTGAGGAAAAGACAAGATCGTGGGAATGAGAACTTTGGAAGAGGGAAACACAGGGAACTGAGGGACTGAAGGATATTGGATGGACTGTCTACCCCTTGTAACATTAAAGTCACCAATGCTTATGGCAAGAGTTGTATTTGTTTCTATTGTTGCTGTAACAAATGACCACAGATTTAGTGGCTTAAGCAACACGAGTTGATTATTTTCCTTTTCTGTAGGAAAGAAGAATAACACAGGTCTCATGGGCTAAAATTAAGATGTCAACAGGGCAGTGTTCCTTCCTTGAGGCTCCAGAGGAGAATCTGCTTCCTTGCCCTTTCCAGCTTCTAGAGGCTGCTTGTGTTCCTTGGATGGTGGCCCCTTCCTCCAACCTCAAAGCCAGAAAGTGTGGGTCAAGTCTTTCTCGTGTCATATCACTCTGATCTCTGTTTTCCCTCTCCTGCTTTTAAGGACCCTTGTGGTGGCTTAGCTGCGAAGAATATGCCTGCAATGCAGGAGAGCTGGGTTTGATCCCTGAGTCAGGAAGATCCCCTAGAGAAAGAAATCGTAACCCACTGCAGTATTCTTGCCTGGGAACTCCATGGACAGAGGAGCCTGGTGGGCTACAGTCCATGGGGTTGCAAAGAGTCAGACACAATTGAGCACATGCATTCTCTTCACTCTCTTCTAGGACAGGGGCCATATTTGATATACCCAATAATGCCAAGGGCTTCTGTAGTGGCTCAGATGATAAAAGAAAGGGCCTGCAACGTAGGAGACCTGAGTCTGATCCCTGGATCAAGAAGATCTCCTGGAGTAGGAAATGGCAACCCGCTCTAGTGTTCTTGCCTGGAGAATTCCATGGACAGAGGAGCCTGGTGGGCTACAGTAATCCATGGGATCACAAAGAGTCAGACCCAACTGAGTGACTAACACTTTCACTTTCTTTCATTAATGCCGAGCACAGTCCCGGGCTTGTAGATCAGAAGTTCAATACAGAATTGATTAAGTCCCTTGTACATTTAATTTTTAGAAGCGAGAACAGGCAGGTTACCTCGACCACCTTCCACGCCTCCACATTCTTTCTTACAATGACCAACTTTTCAGTGACTTGGGAATTTTGCCTAATGTGAGCAATCTTGTTTCCTTCTAGATCCATAATGACAGCTGACAGTTACTGAAAACTTTCTTGGTGGGACTGCTGTACTCCAAGCAGAATCTCATTGAATTTAACCCTCCCAGCGACCTGAAGAGGGGATACGTGGGATACGTTTACTGTCCTCATTTTGTGGATGAGGAAACTAGGGTCTGGACTAGTTAGAACGCTGTTCCTGAGGCCTCACGGGTGAAAGGTGCGTGGAGCCCAAAGGCCGCTCCTTCTCCTCTTTGATGTGCAGCCTTCCGTTTGTCCATCATCCTTTCTTCTTTAATCGTGAAACAGCAAGCAACAACTCTTAGAAAGGCATCACTTGCTCAGGATGACCACGTTTAGACTTTACTGTAAAGCTTAATTTTTGTTGTGAAAAATATAAACCTCAAGAGTCCTTGGTAAGAAGCTACGACTTCAGGATGGGTGTGTAGGCAAGGGACTCCTGGATGTTTTGGAAATGAAGTCTAGAGTAGCTCCTCTGTGACTTGCAGGGTCTCTAGCATCCTTTCTGATCTGTTCTAGGAAATTCTGTTTCCTGTGACTTGTCAATGTGCCAGTGAGGCTGAGAAGTGCTTCTACTGGGAACACAAGACTTGTGGTCTGTGTGCCCCATGGATCTTTTCAACTGCGGGAAGAATGACGTGTGTTTTCTAAGCACATCACTTGAAACCATGATTTAGTAAACTTAAAAAAATTAACTAACTTTTTAAATTGAGGTAGAGAACAATTAAAAAAATTTTTGCATTTGACATTGGAGTACAGTTGACTTATAATGTTGTGTTCGTTTCAGGTGTATAGCAAAATGATTCAGTTATATGTATATATGTATCTATTCTTCCTCAACTTCTTTTCCCATTTCAGTTCAGTTCAGTCGCTCAGTCGTGTCCAACTCTTTGTGACCCCATGAATTGTTAGTACAGAATATCGAGTATAGTTCCCTATGCTATACTGTAGGTCCTTGTTGGCTGTCTAATTTAAATACAGTAATGTGTATATGTTAATCCCCAATTCCCAATTTATTCCTCCTCCCCGCTGGTAGCCGTAAGTTTATTTTCTAAGTCTGTAAGTCTGTTTCTGTCTTGTAAATACATTCATCTGTATTATTTTTAAAGAACTTCTACATATAAACAATATCATATGATACTTTTCTTTCTCTGTCTGACTTACTTCACTTGGCTTGATCATCTCCAGGGCCATCCTTTTTACCTTTAGGCCTTTTTGCCTTTAATGCAAATGGCATTATTTTATGCTTTTTTCTGGCTGAGTAGTATTCCACTGTCTATATGTACCGCATCTTTTTTATCCTTTCATCTGTCAACATACATTTAGGTTGCTTCTATATGTTGGCTATTGTGAATAGTCCTGCTATGAACATAGGGGACAAATGTATCTTTTTGAATATAATTTTGTCCAGCTATATGCCCAGGAATGAGATTGCTGGACCACATGGTAACTCTATTTTTAGTTTTTTGAGGACCCTCAATTATTTTAGTTGAGGTACAGTTGATGTACAATCTTATATAAGTTTCAGGTGTACAGCAGAGTGATTCACAGTTTTTAAATGTTATATTCCATTTATAGTTCTTATAAAACATCGGCTAGATTCCCTGTGCTGTAAGATATCCTTGCAGCTTATTTTTTTTTATTCATAGTAGTTTGTGCCTCTCAATCCCCTGCCCCTACTTTGCTCCTCCATCCTTGCCTCTCCCCACTGGTAACCACTTTTTTTTTTTAATTGGAAAATAATTGTTTTACAATGTTGTGTTGGTTTCTGCTTTACAACAATTCTAATCAGCTATATGTATGTGTGTTAGTTGCTCAGTCATGTCTGACTGTTTGTGATCTCATGGACTGTATCCCACCAGGCTCCTCTGTCCATGGAATTCTCCAGGCAAGAATGCTGGAGTGGGTTGCCATTCCCTCCTCTACCCACTATGTGTGTGTGTGTGTGTATATATATATATATCTCTCTATATATATATATCTCCTTTCCCTCATGAGCCTCTCCCACCCCCACTCCCCCATCCCACCCCTCTAGGTCACCACAGAGCACCAGGCTGGGCTCCCTGTGTTATATAGTAGCTTCCCACTGGCTATTTATTTTACACATGGTAGTGTATATAAGAAAAAAAAGTTTATCAGCTTGTTCTATGTCTGGATGTAGGGGGAATTAACTTTGGAGCAGAAATTCTGGCGAAGTCCAGAGTATTTTCTGCTTTCATGGTCTTTCTCCACATTTTCTTTCTTTTTTTTTTTTTTTTTTGCTTGTGTCTGGAGAAGTTGCATATCACTCGTATCAGTCCATTTGACCAAGTGTTGTAGGATGGAGAAACTGTTCTAAGCCCTTCCAGGAAGCAGCCTGATGATTCTGAAGGTCAAGGAATTTCAAGTCATGGATGCACAACCAGATCTGTGCTTTAAACCCCTCCAGAGAGAGGGCTTAATAAGCTGCTAAGGTCTCCAGGGATGGAAATGCCAACATTTTTTTTTTTTTTTTTTTTGCAATGAACTTTAGTCTCTCACAGCCCTGTGATTGCAGAGTGAGTTTTACTAGCTAACATTGAAATCCCAGTTTTGGAGAAAGCCAGACATGGGCCTTGTTTTCCCCTCAGCTTGGCTTGCCTTTCTCTCTCTGATGTTCTGGTAGATTGCATTTCCTTGGAGCGATGACGCGACACGACGCTTACAAGAGCAGATGCAGAACCTCTTAAGAGCTTGATTGTTCTGGGTCCACGGTTGTGATTAAGCATTGGAGAGATCTCCTTAGTACCTTTCTGAAAGGTCAGGCATTGACCTGATTTTGATGGGCACCGGCGGATGGGCTCTTGCCTACTAGCACTCTGATTATCTTGGTTCCAAGTGTGTGCAGGGTCTGGTAGTGATTCTCCAACATAGATGTGTTCCAAAAGAATACAGAGCCTCTGGATCTTTGAGATCTGATAGGGTCTGGATCTTTGGACTTTAAGGAAGTTCCCCAGGAGATTCTGATGCACATAAATGCACATTAACATTCGCTGTTGGAAGCACAACACTAATTACATATCTTCCAACCCTAGCTGTATGCTGGTGAGTTGCGGTGCTTATAAAGTAAACTATAATTCCTGTGGGTGACCTTTCATAAAACTGTTCCTTATTAAGTCTGGATAAGAAGAAATAGAAGGTACCAAAGGTATTATTCTCTTACATGGCAATCAGGAGAAAACCAGAGTCATTGATAAGAACAGTTGCTAAGTAACCAGTTGAGGCCAGGATGGTAAAGTCACTTTAAAATAAAATGTCAAGGCTTGTGGAGAGGGGGCTTTATGCTCCAGGTAAAGAGCCCTTCTTCACTCTCTTTGGTTTTTTTCTTTTTGCTGGTCAACATACCTGAAGGCAGCATCCTCCTCAAATACTTAGAGAAATTCTAAATGATATTTCAAATGAAGGCTAAGTCATTTATACAAGAAAGTAAAAATAGAAGTTAAGTAAATAGTTCTTAATGAAGCAGAACTGAGTAAATTTTGTTTAAAAATTGAGTAATTTGTACTTGTGAGTGAAGTTTTGCTAAAGGATCAATGTCTCAAAGAAATAGGCAGCAGTGGGACTTCCCTGGTGATCCAGTGCTTAAGAATCCACCTTCGAATGCAGGCGTCATGGGTTTCATTCCCGGTCCAAGAAGATCCCATGTGCTTCGGGGCAACTAAGCCCATGTGCCACAACCTACTGAGTGGGCACCCGAGAGCCTGTGCTGTGCAACAAGAGAAGCCGCTGCAACGTCAAGTCCACGAACCGCCTCTAGAGAGAAGCCCCCACTCTCTGCAACTAGAGAAAGCCAAGGTGCAGCAACAACCCAATGCAGCCGATAAATAAATATGTAAAAAAGTTTGGTTAAAAAGAAAGAAATAGGCAATGGTATTGCCATGAAATAAATAAAAAGCAGAGACATCACTTTGGCATTGAAGGTCCATATAGTCAAAGCTATGGTTTTTCCAGTAGTCATGTACAGATGTGAGAGCTGGCCCGTAAACAAGGCTGAGCACTGAAGAATTGACGCTTTCCAATTGTGGTGCCAGAGAAGACTCTTGGGAGTCCCTTGGACAGCAAGGAGATCAAACCAGTCAATCCTAAAGGTAATCAACCCTGAATATTCATTGGAAGGACTGATGCTGAAGCTCCAATACTTTGGCCATCTGATGCAAGGAGCCAACTCATTAGAAAAGACCCTGATGCTGGGAAAGATTGACAGCAGGAGGAGAAGGGGATGACCAAGGATGAGATGGTTGGATGGCATCACCGACTCAATGGACATGAATTTGAGCAAACTCCAGGAGACAGTGGAGGACAGGGAAGCCTAGCATGCTGCAGTCCATGGGATCACAAAGAGTTGGACGCGACTGAACAATTGCCATGAAGATAAGCGAAACTTGTAAGGGAGTGCTTTAGGCAGGTGGCTGCCCCCGTAGCTAATCCTCATTCAAGCTGTGGGGGCTGAGTGTCTGTCAGTCCTGCTGGGATTTGAACATTTGAACCTCGATTTCTCAGGGTATATAGGGGGATTTCTATGTTTCTAGTTGGTTCAAATATACTCTGGATCAAATATACCCTCTCTTATTCCCCATGACAAACCCCAGCAGGCTGGTATGGGACTTGAGAAACAAAACATTAAAACCAAGGGGAAAATAGCTACTAAATGTTCCATGAGACTTAATCTGTCGGAAAACCTTTCTAAGGGTCCCATAACTCTTGGCATGCCAGTGGACAGCATCTGTATGTTTACTTATTACTATTTTTATATGGCTGATTTCTTTCTATTTTTTTAATTGGAGGATAATTGCTTTACAATGTTGCATTGGTTTCTGCCTTACAACAATGTAAATCAGCCGTAATTATGTACATTCACTCCTTCTTGAGCCTCTCTCGCTTCTCTCATCTCACCCCTCTAGGGAGCCCAGCCTGGCATTGCATGTGTGTGTTTAGTGCTCTGTGAAGGAAGAGACATCCAGCGACTCCCTTCAAGGCAAGTGTTGGCTTTCTGATCGCACCTCCAGGACACACTGTAAGGCCCTTTTCAGGATCAACCGTCAAAGCCAGGACTGACAGGGCCTCCTAACACTGTGAGCCTATGTCTGCCCGGCCGCATTTTTCTAAATTCAAATTTATAACCTGGGCAAATATTTGTTTGTGGGGCAATGGCATGGAATATTCTTGTTAAAAACTGCAGACATACAAATATTTTGTCCAACTCCAGTGGTGGGTTTCGATCACCATGTTCTCAAACATGAGGTGAGTTGAAGATGGTCTTGGACACAATTTTCTCTCCAAACATGCCCACCTGGGAAGGATTTTGAGGGTCTTATTCAAGGTTAGATTTGCTATGTTGGCTGATGTTCAGACTTTAATCCTATGAGGAAATGTGAAAGGGAGCCTTTTTTCTTTTTCTAAGACCTCCCCCCCCAGTTTCTTTCCATTTAGAAGAGAATACATTTTCCGGATTATAAACTTAAGTAAACATTTGGTTTGGTTCGAATAATGAGAGATGCTGGACTGCGTCAAGTCCGTTGTCCTTGCTTGCGTCTGTTTCTGGCTCTCAGGCTGTCAGTTTCACATGGTCAGCTCCAGAGAAGCACCCTCGGCGTGGCGTCCCCTCAGCTCAGGTGGGCAGTGTGTGTGTGTGTGTGTGTGTGTGTGTGTGTGTGTGTGTGTGTGTAGTGGGCGGGTGCGTGGTGTTCCTGGCTCAGCAGGCCACTGGGCTGCGTGTTTGTCGGGCTGCATGCGTCCACTTGTGTGCTGTTTGGGCCCACATCGAAGCTCCCTGCGGCAGCAATGCTGTGAACTTGGCCTCCCTCCCTTCATGAAACAAACACCTTCCCATCACTGTGGCTGTGCTCCCTGGGCTCCAAGTCGGAGATGCAATGAGTCAAGGACGTTTCAAAATCTGGGATGGAAGGAGAGGGGAAAAGAGCATTTATGGAATTCCTCCTCTGGGCCGGCTAGTTTACATCTGTTCTTCTGTAACCCTCACCCAGACTATTGGATCGGCCAAAAGGTTCCTTTGGATTTTTCTGTCCCATCTTATAAAAAAAACTCAAATGAACTTTTTGGTCAACTCAATACACTGTAAGAGGGGGAAGTCATCCCTATTTAATGGATGATAAAATTGAGGCCCTGCCCCATGAAATCATTTGCCCAAGGTCATGCAGCCAGTAAGTGGCCAAGCCAAGATGTGAGTTCCGGTCTGCCTGAATCAAAATCTACGGCATCTCTGCGACCTCGTACTGGAGCTGGGGTTTAGAATCCATCTAATTCTGGTTGGAGGGTGAAGCTTTTCTCCAGTAAAGCTCTTTCTCTCCCTGGTGGCTCAGCCAGTAAAGAGTCTGCAATGAGGGAGACCTGGGTTTGATCCCTGGGTCTGGAAGATTCCCTGGAGGCAACCCACTCCAGTATTCTTGCCTGGAGAATCCCATGAATAGCAGAGACTGGTTGGCTATGGTCCATGGGGTTGAACAGAGTCGGATACAGCTGACTGAGCATGCATAGTGATTTAGCATGTGTAGTCGATTTAACAATATTCTGAGTTTTAGGTGAACAGCAAATGGACCCAGCCATACATACACGTGCATCCATTCTCCTCCAAACACTCAGCACTCCATTCTCTTTCTGGAGAATTCTCCCTTGTAGCTTGTCCTGAGTGGAGGCAGCAGTGGGGAATGTATTCAGGGTTCTAGGAGCTTTCTTTGACTCTGTAAAGCTGGGTTCCTAATTATATCATCCCTATAATGGGCTCTTGGCTCTGTACTCAGCTTCCCAGGCTACTCACCCTCCTCCAGATCCTCCTTCCCACTTCCCACCCCACCACAACAGCTTTTGGATATACTTCTTGCCTGCTGAGCTTAGCTGAGCAGCTTTCTGTTACTTACCTCCACCCTCCTAGTCAGTTCAGTCACTCAGTCGTGTCCAACTCTTTGTGACCCCATGAATCTCAGCATGCCAGGCTTCCCTGTCCATCACCAACTCCTGGAGTTCACCCAAACTCATGTGCATCGAGTCGGTGATGCCATCCAGCCATCTCATCCTCTGTCGTCCCCTTCTCCTCCTGCCCCAAATCCCTCCCAGCATCAGAGTCTTTTCCAATGAGTCAACTCTTTGCATGAGGTGGCCAAAGTATTGAAATTTCACACTCAGCATCAGTCCTTCCAATGAACATCCGGGACTGGTCTCCTTTAGGATCGACTGGTTGGATCTCCTTGCAGTCCAAGGGACTCTCAAGAGTCTTCTCCAACACCAAAGTTCAAAAGCATCAATTCTTCGGCACTCAGCCTTCTTCACAGTCCAACTCTCATATCCATACATGACCACTGGAAAAACCATAGCCTTGACTAGACAGACCTTTGTTGGCAAAGTAATGTCTCTGCTTTTGAATATGCTATCTAGGTTGGTCATAACTTTCCTTCCAAGGAGTAAGCGTCTTTTAATTTCATGGCTGCAATGATCACCCTCCTAGAGATAACTCCAAACCTGCAGCAAATAGAACTGAGGATCCAGGCTCAAGGAATGGGTGACTCCTGCTCTGTTTTCTCCTCTCCACTCCCCCCTTTCCCTGGAACATGTTTCTCCGCTCTTAGGGAGTATGCAAGTTCCAATCTCCATGTGTTTTCCCAACAAAGCTATTCCCACAAAAGATTATGAAATGTACTTATCTTTAAAAAAAAAAATTATTTTGTATTGGAGTATAGCCGATTTCCCACTCCAGTATTCTTGCCTGGAAAATCCCATAGTCAGAGGAGCCTGGCCGGCTGCAGTACTTGGGGTTGCAAAGAGTTGGACATGACTGAGTATATACAACCAACCATAGCTGATTAGGGCTTCCCAGGTGGCCCAGAGGTAAAGAATCTGCCTGCAATGCAGGAGCCACAGGAGACCCCAGTTCGATCCTTGGATCGGGAAGAAACCCTGGAGCAGGGCATGGCAACCCACTCCAGTATTCCTGCCTGGAGAATCCCATGGACAGCGGAGCCTGGTTGGCTATGGTCCATGGGGTTGAACAGAGTCGGACACAGCTGAAGTGACTGAGCATGCATAGTGACTTAGCACCCGTAGCCAATTTAACAATATTCTGATAGTTTTAGGTGAGCAGCAAATGGACCCAGCCATACATACACATGTATCCATTCTCCTCCAAACTCTCCTCCCATCCAGGCTGCCATATAACATTGAGCAGAGTTCCCTGTGCTCTACAGTAGGTCCTTGTTGGTTATCCCCTCTAAATGAGGCAATGTGTACGTGTCCATCCCAAACTCCCTAACTATTCCTCACCCCTGCCCCCACCTCGTCCTTCCCCCCACTTGCCCCAGGAGCCATACATTTATTCTCTAAGTCTGTAAGTCCACTTCTGTTTTGTAAATAAGTTCGTTTGTATCATTTTAAATTCCACATATAAGGGATGTCATAGGATATTTCTCCTTCTCTATCTGACTTGCTTCACTCAGCCTGAAACGCATTTATCTTAAAGTGAAAACGCCAATAAGAGCTTTAAACAGAACTTCCTCCCCCATACCCCGCTTCCTCCCAGGGAATTTGCAGTTTAACAGGCCAAAGAATGAAGGGAAAAGGCAAAGGCTTGAGCCATCTGGGGAAACTAGGCTCCAGGGAGACTTAAGAGGGATCTTCTTTGAAAAGGAGGTGACCTTCCAGGGGTCCTGTGGATATGACCTGGGCAGGCCTGCAATGGACCCCAGTCAGGACCTCTCCAGAACTGGGGGAACCTCTGAGGGCCAGACATTTGCTGTCAGGGCTTGTCTAGGTTCTGACAAAGGAGGTAGGCTTGATCTCCTGGGAAGAGTTTCAGCTTTATTGCACTTGTAAGTGGACAGATTAAGGGGGACCCCAGAGAAGAGAACCAGGCATGTCTTTCTTGATGTAAGATAAGCCATTTTTGGCCTGAGCCATTTTGTGATCTAAGCTTGGCCTAAATGCTTGCCCTTGAGCAGGTCTTAATAATTAATGATTTTAAGAGAAGGGAAGGAATGCGGAACAAAGGCAAAGTACCCAAGAAACAGTAGTCCTGGGAAAAAGAGACCTAGTTCTTTCTCCGGGGAATAGATGGGGAAAGAGTGGAAACAGTGTCAGACTTTATTTTTCTGGGCTCCAAAATCACTACAGATGGTGACTGCAGCCATGAAATTAAAAGACGCTTACTCCTTGGAAGGAAAGTTATGACCAACCTAGATAGCATATTCAAAAGCAGAGACATTACTTTGCCAACAAAGGTCTGTCTAGTCAAGGCTATGGTTTTTCCAGTGGTCATGTATGGATATGAGAGTTGGACTGTGAAGAAGGCTGAGTGCCGAAGAATTGATGCTTTTGAACAGTGGTGTTGGAGAAGACTCTTGAGAGTCCCTTGGACTGCAAGGAGATCCAACCAGTCCATTCTGAAGGAGATGAGCCCTGGGATTTTTTTTGGAAGGAATGATGCTAAAGCTGAAACTCCAGTACTTTGGCCACCTCATGCAAAGAGTTGACTCATTGGAAAAGACTCTGATGCTGGGAGGGATTGGGGGCAGGAGGAGAAGGGGATGACAGAGGATGAGATGGCTGGATGGCATCACTGACTCGTTGGACGTGAATCTGGGTGAACTCCGGGAGTTGGTGATGAACAGGGAGGCCTGGTGTGCTGCGATTCATGGGGTCGCAAAGAGTTGGACGCGACTGAGCGACTGATCTGACCTGATCTGATCTGATACATACAGAAGAGTCAGATACAGATAGTACAATTGAAAGTCAAGAATTTTGATTTTCCATCACTGTCCTCCACTCTTTGAGTTGGAGAGACATCAGTTGAGTGAGTCCTGCCTGAACTAACCTCCCTAAACCTAGGCTGGGTTGAGGGTTTTATGAGATGCATGCCATTTGGATCCTTTGATGCTAAAGAACTTAGTATAGAAAATCTTATCCATCTGCTCCAGTCCATAGACTTTCCAGCTTAAATCCAGATGCGTTTTGTCATCAGCTGTTTGCAGACATTCCTCAAAGCTTCAGATTCACGATTTAGCAGCTGCATTTACTGTGGGCTGAATTGTGTTGCCGTGATTCTAGGGGAGCCCTGGATAAACTTGTGAGTATCCATGTATTTACAGGGATAACAATGCAGTCAGGCAGAAGGAGTTCTGCTGTGTGTGTAGGGATCCCCAAGGAACACAGCTAAGTTCTGAGACATTGCTCTTTACCTATAAAAACAGTGCTGCCAAAAGCCCTGAGTGAGGAGGCCCAGAGGTAGCTATCAGGCAGCTGTTTTGGTTTTTCCTTGTGTCTTGTAATAAATACTGTTTTATCTCTTTGATTTTATGTAGCATTTTATGCTTTCCAGATCTTTTTCAACTTTTATCTCTTTTTACCCTCTAAAATAACTTTGCAAAATAAACAATTATCATCTCCATTTGATATATGAAAACTTCAAGTTCATTAAATGTGATATTTAGAAAACTTGAGTAATGAATATCTTTAAATGAAGTTTTCTTAGAGATCAAGTGTTGACAAATTATTTTTCTATAGAGTTACATCAGAGATCAGATCAGATCAGTCGCTCAGTCGTGTCCAACTCTTTGTGACCCCATGAATCGCAGCACGCCAGGCCTCCCTAATCCATCACCAACTCCCGGAGTTCACTGAGACTCATGTCCATCGAGTCAGCGATGCCATCCAGCCATCTCATCCCCTGTCGTCCCCTTCTCCTCCTGCCCCCAATCCCTCCCAGCATCAGAATCATTTCCATTGAGTCAACTCTTCGCATGAGGTGGCCAAAGTACTGGAGTTTCAGCTTTAGCATCATTCCTTCCAAAGAAATCCCAGGGCTCATCTCCTTCAGAATGGACTGGTTGGATCTCCTTGCAGTCCAAGGGACTCTCAAGAGTCTTCTCCAACACCACAGTTCAAAAGCATCAATTCTTTGGTGCTCAGCCTTCTTCACAGTCCAACTCTTACATCCATACATGACCACAGGAAAAACCATAGCCTTGACTAGACGGACCTTTGTTGGCAAAGTAATGTCTTTGCTTTTGAATATGCTATCTAGGTTGGTCATAACTTTCCTTCCAAGGAGTAAGCGTCTTTTAATTTCATGGCTGCAGTCACCATCTGTAGTGATTTTGGAGCCCCCAAAAATAAAGTCTGACACTGTTTCCACTGTTTCCCCATCTATTTCCCATGAAGTGGTGGGACCGGATGCCATGATCTTCGTTTTCTGAATGTTGAGCTTTAAGCCAACTTTTTCATTCTCCACTTTCACTTTCATCAAGAGGCTTTATTCATTGCACAATCATTGAAAATCTACTAACTAAATATAAGCAAGACAAAAATATTGATAGATTTGAATTGATAGCATTTGTTTCATATGTTGGGTGATATTTTGCTGAAACTTAATGACTAATATTTGGCTTAATAGTATACCCATGTATCTATATTTTTCATTCCTGTCAACATGATTTCTTTGATTAGTTTGAGTTATCGCATTTACCATAGTCACTACTCTCCCATTTTAACCTGACTATATTTTAAACCATGGATACACGGTTGTGAAGGACCAACCAATTGAGAAGTGTAAATCAAAATGCCACGCTCAAAGTTTAAAGAGTTAGTATTTAATGAAAAGTCCTCATTGCGTATTTTCTGTAATACTGTTGATAAACCATTGGAGATTGGTATAAACAGAAACACGATCCAATGAAAAAGTTTATTCACAAAGTGATATTACTTTGAATGAACGCTCTGGGATGAGGTTTCCACTGTCCACTGTATTTCCCCATTTCAATTACCCTCTATTAGCAACGCGTTCTAACCCTCACTCTTCATTGTTTCTTAAAATCTGCTCCAATCCATGGGGCTCATTGAGCTGTGCCTTCTTTTCGTCAGAATCAGTACCTCCTCTTCCCATGATCCCACAGTTTATGTCTCTGAGTTCACTCTGCCTTGGGTTACAGTTAGCAGCTGCACGCCTGGTTTCCATATTGGGTGGAAAGCTTTTAAGTCAGGAAACTTCTCATAATCTTTGTGGTCCCCAATATGAATGTCACATGCATAAATGCTTAGTCATGTCTAACTCTTTGTGACCCATGGATTGTAGCCCACCAGGTTCCTCTGTCCACGGAGTTTTCCAGGCAAGAATACTGGAGTAGGTTGCCATTTCCTGCAATGTCCTAATTTGGGGGGGAACTAGAGTGAGGGACCTTCGTAGGTCATATACATAAGCCCCACAAGGAGCAGACCTCAAATTGCTTGCTTTCTGACATAATGGAAGCCTCTCAGCCTAGATTGGTTGACACAAAACTTGAAATATTCAAAATCTGAGCAGATTAAGGACCCCTCTGACCCCATTCATCTCATCTGAGTTTCTTGTTTGTAGAAGGGAAACCAAGTCTCAGAGAAATAAGATGACTTGCCCAAGGAGAGGTCACACAGCTAAATATTTGCAGAACCGGTATTAGCTCTGAACTCAGTGTGCTCCGCTTCATCAGGCAGCTTCCCTGCCTTCAACGCTTCACTGATTCCTGGAGAAGCTGTTCAAAGCAGCCTGCTCTGAACTCAAAGAAGAGGCTCAGTCCAGTTGTTCATTAGAAGTCTACAACATTGACTTATACTGCCTGCGACTGTCCGATATTTAATATTTTTAAAATTAAAAATTGAAATCTTCATCAAAAATTAAGTCTTGGGTCATATTAACAGAGATAAGGCTAATTAAGGACAGAACTATAGTTTTGTACTGTCCAGCGTATAGAAAGCTCTCAAAAAAAACTGTAGTTTTGTACTGTCCAGCATATAGAAAGCTCTCAAAAAAAACTGATATGTTATAATGAATGAACCAACACTCCACATCCTAAATCCCATGACATTATAAATCCAGGCACAGATGAAATGAACATGTGGGCTTGCAAATACAAATTGCAGATAGTGAGATTACAGAGCTGATAGGCAGTCTTCATTATATTATTCACACACTACTTCAGGGGTTGGCATTATGGCCCTTGGGTCAAATCTTGTACTTCTTTTTGTTAATAACATTTCATTGAAACATGACTGTACCCATCTGTTTAAAATTGTCTGTGACTGCTTTTGCGCTGAAAGAGCTAAATAGCTGTGACAAAGACCATACTGCCCATGAAGCCTAAAATCTTTATTATCTGGCTTTTTACAGAAAAAACCTCTAGACATTTATACTCCACGTGTTTCTTCATCTGGGGTTTGTTACTCCAGATCTCTAGACATATTTCTGGAATTATCCCAGAACTTTTATTTATTCATTCATTTCTTTTTTAACTTTTTATTTTGTGTTGGAGTACAGCCGATTAACACTTGTGATAATTTCAGGTGGACAGCAAAGGGACTCAGCTGTGCACATACACTGCCACATAACATTGAGCAGATCCAGAACTTTTAAAAGTTGCGTTTCATGTCTATGACGATCTGGAGTTAAAACGAACATGAGCACGCTCTCTGCCTTCCACATGGTTTCTTTAGAACCTGATCACAGTGCCTTGCGTTTTAGTGCCTGCATTTGGATTTGGGTTTATGGTTGCGAGAAACATGAGAAGGTGGGAAGACCTCACAGCAGGCTAGACAAAGTCCCTTTAGGAGCATCCAGGGCTGTTCTAACCACTTTGCCTATGACTTAGAGGCATCTGCCCATGAGTCAAGTAAAATACACCAGCTTTCTCTACCCGCAAGAGACTCCTCCTGGAAGCCAAACACATTTTGGGTTGCTCTGAGGGAAAAGAGAATAGTTAGTTTTACTATATGGAGGGGTAAGGAGGGTCTGCATTAAGCTTTGCACAGGGTGTGTTTTTCTTAGTTACTTGACCAGTGAGTGTTCCAGATGTTTGAAAAGTGGGCAGTAGGTTTCCAAGGACCTGGCCTTTTGCCAGAGGAAATCAGTCGTGTTCCATCTGGATGGAATAATTATACCATTTTGCTCCCAGACTGAACATGTGTCTCTAGCAGGAAGTATAAAGTTGGGCTTGATCATCCTATTAAAATGGTATTCTTGAGCCATTTACACATCCTAGGGGGTCTACATCAATCCAGTGAGATTCCTGAAGAGAGACAGGGAGATAAAAGCAGACAGTCTTTTAAATGTTCAAGATCTATGAAAGATAAGCCTGATTGGTTTGTGGGGGAACTTTCAAAGCAAGAAAGCAGGACTTGACTTATAAAGCTTGAAACCCATGACAAGGCAATCAAAATACTGGTTTCCCCAAAGTAAAAGACATCTGTGGCATTTCAGACCAACTAACTGATTAGAGGAACTCAATTCCAGTCTTGACTAGTTGAGACAAAATTTACAATTGCGAATTTCAATAATCCTTTGGGAAAGAGTTACATAGAGGAGACATAAAGATAATAATGCCTCTAGACCCAGTAATTCTGTCTCTAGAAATTTTTCTTAAGGAAATAATGCACAGAAACCAAAGAATGTGTAAACAAAAATGTTCACTGCTACATCGACTTTAAGATAAAAATAAAGAAACATTTATGTAAAAATATCAGTGGTAGGAGAATGTTTAGTCAGTTTTGCTATATCAATATTATAAAACTATTAAAATGAATAATTACAAAGAACATGTAGAAAAATGGAGAAATGTGCTATAATTTAAGTAAAAATAACAGCAAAAAACAAAGTAGAATGCTTACTATAATCGTGGGTATGTGAATACTATGTGCAAGAGGTAATATCAAAGAATGAAAATAGATAATTAGGTAGTGAGGTATGAAGGGTGACATTTAAAATAGTTTCTTTAATGATGTTGTACTTTTTTTTTTTTCCAAAAAAGAATTAGGGCAGTCACTAATTAAAAAGCCAAAAGCTCAGGTAAGGGCAAACAGTAAAGAAACGCCATATTTTAATTTTGACACAGATTTGATAGGCTGGGAAAAATAAAATCACTGTATTCAAAATATCATAAGGATTCTGAAAAGTCTCTAGGTACCAAAAGTCAGTGATTCTCTCATGGGCGCTAACGAGAAATGACCACTTACTATGTAGAAATGTGCAGTAAGTCCCGTCCATTTGAACCTTTAAGTTACAAGCTTTGAAAGACGAGAATGTGCCCCTGTGTGCTAGCTGTAATACTATACTCCTGGACATTTCAAGGTGCTGTACCGTCAGGTTAAAACTAGTTTCTTTATTTTTTGTGTTTGCTATGTATTATTTGTATGAAAGGTATTATAAACCTATAGCAGTACAGTACTATAAAGCCACTTGTGTTAATTGGGTACCTAGGCTAACTTTGTTGGACTTAGGAACAAATTGGACTGACGATCATGCTCTCTGGATGGAACTCGTTCATAGGTAGGGGACTCATTGTACTTTAGACTTCAAGCATCCTTTGTGGCCAGCAGTAATACTATTCCCATTTTTCAGATGATGTGATAGGTGTAAAGAAGACAGGAGATTTGCCCATGATCACACAGGTCATCAGTGACAGAAAGAAAAAGAAATCAGTTGCTCAGCCATGTCTGACTCTTTGAGACCCCATGGACAGCAGCATGCCAGGCTTCCCTGTCAGTGGCAGACCTGGGATTTAGTCCAAGTCTGACTGGAGGGCCAGTGCAGCTGTTGAATTGGAAACCCTTCAAGACGTTATGCACAGAGAGACGATCTCTTGGACTAGAAAACTCTTGGAATAAGTACGCACTTGATTGTCAGAAAGACCTGAGTTTGGATTTGCCTTTTGCATCAGGCAGGCTGCTTCTGATGAAAGAGAAATAGAGTCTGACTCATCCTGATGCAAGTACTTAGGAAATTTATTCTCTCATGTCACTTGGAGTTCAGAGGTCAGGCAGGCTGTGGGGTTGGTAAGGTTGGCCACTTAGTGGCACCATCCAGGACTCTTGCCCTCTTGCCCTTCTGTCAGCCTCAGAGTGATCTTTACTGGGAAAAGGATGCATTGAATCTTTGTCTGAGGAAGAAAAGAGAGCACTCCTACCTGGGACGATGTCTCAGTGCAGGGAAGCTTTCCTCTGAAGACTTCCTGCAGAAAAGTATCCCAGGATCATTCCTGAACTAGTTCCTGGCTGGAGATGGCCATAGCCTGATTGGTTTACACTAATGTGGAGGCATGGACATCAGGGAATTAACCAGAATATTCACTGCACTCTTTTCTTGGTTACCTTAGTTCAGTTCAGTTCAGGTGTTCAGACGTGCCTGACTCTTTGTGACCCCATGGACTGCAGCACGCCAGGCTTCCCTGTCCATCACCAACTCCTGGAGCTTGCTCAAGCTCATGTCCATCAAATCAATGATGCCTTCCCACCATCTCATCCTCTGTCGTCCCCTTCCCCTCCTGTCCTCAATCTTTCCCAGCATCAGGGTCTTTCCCAACGAGTCGGTTCTTTGCATCAGGTGGCCAAAGGATTGGAGTTTCAGCTTCAGCATCAGTCTTTCCAATGAATATTCAGGACTGATTTCCTTTAGGATTGACTATTTGATCTCCTTGCAGTTGAAGGGACTCTCAAGAGTCTTCTGCAACACCACAGTTTCAGAGCATCAATTATTTGGTGCTCGGCTTTCTTTACGGTCCAACTCTCAATCCATGTGTGACTTACCTGTTGCATTTCCATTTCTCTGTCTGTAGAAGGGTAGAACTGAGGATTCGATGGGATGAAGGTTGGATGCGCCTGTACTGTGGGGACATTCAGTATTGAGTTTTTCAGTTTGGGGAGAAAGGTGGAGGGGTGAGTACCGGTCGTATAAACTTGAAATGCAATCTTAGTGAGTGCGCTGAATTCTTTTTCTTTACCACCCCTTGTGTGTATATCATGCATAGTTGCTTCAGCCGTGACTGACTCTATGGACTGTAGCTTGCCAGGTTCCTCTGTCCATGGGATTTTCCAGGCAAGAATATTGGAGTGGGTTGCCATGCCCTCTTCCAGGGGATCTTCCTGACCCAGGGATCAAACCTACATCTCAGTCTCCTGTACTGCAGGTGAATTCTTTACCACTAGTGCCACCTGAGGAGAAGGCAATGGCACCCCACTCCAGTGCTCTTGCCTGGAAAATCCCATGGATGGAGGAGCCTGGTAGGCTGCAGTCCATGGGGTCGCTAGGAGTCGGACACGACTGAGCGACTTCACTTTCACTTTTCACTTTCTTGCATTGGAGAAGGAAATGGCAACCCACTCCAGTGTTCTTGCCTGGAGAATCCCAGGGACGGGGGAGCCTGGTGGGCTGCCGTCTCTGGGGTCGCACAGAGTCAGACACGGCTGAAGTGACTTAGCAGCAGCAGTGCCACCTGGGAAGCCCTTATCATGCCTTCAGTCAGTTCAGTTCAGTGGCTCAGTCATGTCTGACTCTTTGTGACCCCATGTACTGCAGCACGCCGGGCTTCCCTGTCCATCATCCCTTACTCCTTATCATCATCCCTTATCATACCTTAGTCCTAAGGAAATCATCCTGAATATTCACTGGAAGGACTGATGCTGAAGTTGAAGCTCCAATACTTTGGCCACGTGATTCAAAGAGCTGACTCACCAGAAAAGACCCTGATTCTGGGAAAGATTGAAGGCAGGAGGAGAAGGGGGCAGCAGAGGATGACATGGTTGGATAGCATCATGAAATCTAAGGACATGAATCTGAGCAAACTCCAGGAGATAATGAAGAACACGGGAACCTGGTGTGCTGCAGTCCATGGGGTCACAAAGAGTTGGATGTGACTCAGCGACTGAACAACAGCAACATCCCTTATCCAGTAATAGTTTGGTAAACAACGAAGAGCTAGTAGTCCTAAATTTTTTTTTTAAAATATTTCTTCCTTTCTTTTTTGAAAGCAGCTTTATTGAGACATGATTGAAATAGAAAAATTGTATTTATTTAAGGCAATGTTTTGATACACATATACCACAAAATATACACAAAATCACCACAATCAAGATAGTCAACATCTATCATGTCTACACAGTTACTGTGTGTGTGTGTGTGTGTGTGTGTGTGTGTGTGTGTGCATGTGCATGCACATGTGTGTTAAGAAGCTTTAATTTAAAATTTATCCTCTTAGCAAATTTCAAGTGTACGATATGGTATTGTTAGCTGTCATCATGTGCTATGCGTCAGAACTCCAGAACTTATTAATCCTGTTTAAGTTTCTTTTTTCTTCTTCTCCTGGGCCTTCACCCCACTTCTGCATTGAATTTCTCTAGCTGATCAGAAACATGCAGAGACTCAGAGTTTAAGATGTTATGAAGTTCCATTATTTAAAAAGTGGAAATTAGAGTTCCCAGAAAATTTTCAAGATTCAAGCTAAACTGTGACCTCTGTCTTCTTCCTCACCTCTGCTAGTCTTTGCTACTGGTGTTTCCCCAGGATGATTCAGTTTATCTTTGAGCAACAGTATTTCTTGCTTTGTATTATTTCTCAGTTTTTATTTGTGCTAAGTGAAAAGACAATGAGTTTTTACAAACCACGAAATTCACAGGCCTAAGCATTCGTGACTCTTCCCTCCCCGGTCCCCTCCTACAAGAGCAGAGAGCATCCACTTTCTCAGTGAAACGTTTCTGGGTGCTTCAGTCCCCCGGAGGACCATCAGGCCCCGGTTCTGACTGTGTCACATACTAATGTACAAGCTGAACTGCTCTCCTCTGCTCCATTTGCTCCGCCTTCTCTGGTGACATGCTTGGGACAGATAGAATGATCCCTGGGGGTCAACACAGGAGCTGGAAGAAAAGAAAAGAACTGGCTAGCAAGCTCGTTAGCATGACTCCTCCTCTCTTTCTGTCCTTCTTACTCCCTTCCTCCCTCCCTCCCTCCCAGGGTCACGTGGACTGAACCCCTGGATGTCAGTTGCAGTTCCTGTCCAATCAATCAGTGGAGTTCAGGAATCAGAGGCACATCTCCTTACCTGAGTGACTGTCAGCCCCACTTCGAAGCCCAAGTTCTGATTGCAGTTTCCCCGTGTATATGGAGAGAAAGACATATTGATTTTGGCACCTCTAGTCAAACGTCATGGGAAGTATGGTGTGCTTAGTTCTGTACTGAGTTCCTGCTTAACTCCCCAGGTTTTACCCATGTATGGCAACCCCAAAGCCCTGCAAACACGTTAAACACTATAAAACCAATGGGTTAAAGGCAACTGAGTTCAACCTATTGGAATGTGGCCATAGCATAGTAAATCATTTGTGTGAGCTTTACTTATTATAAAATGACAATATAATACTTAATAAATATTTTAAAAGGAAAATATTCCTTAGAATTCTTTTACCCAAACACTCCTGTCTCTATTTTTATATCTAAGCAGCAGCATTAGTCATATGTCTACATTTATGTAATATTATATATATAATATATGTATATGTATACATATGTAATATAATTATGTGTATTATGAATAGTAGTAGACATTGTTGACATACTTGAATTTTACACTCTCATTTTTTCAATTATTTGTCAGGGACGTCCAAGACATCTTTAACTTTGAAATGACCGGATTTCAAAGCTGATATGAAAGAAGGCAAGAGTCCACAGTTAGTGAACAAGTTGCCTACCATTGCTGGGAACTGCGTTTCAATACAGCTTTGTGCTAGCCTATGGAGCTTGTGAGGAACTCTCATAAAGTGATAAAAATGTTGTTTCTTTGCAGATTTAGGTAAGTATAGTAATGATGTGATATAATGCAATCTAGAATTTATTGGCAGAATTTATTTTTATAACTTTATAAGCAAATCCCGAGTTCATAGGTTCATTAAG
This sequence comes from Bos indicus x Bos taurus, assembly GCF_003369695.1. Classification (NCBI taxonomy): domain Eukaryota; kingdom Metazoa; phylum Chordata; class Mammalia; order Artiodactyla; family Bovidae; genus Bos; species Bos indicus x Bos taurus. Next base: position 14,375,722 of record NC_040087.1, on the reverse strand, counting down.
AGTCTCAGGGGGTTACTTCACATTTTCAGTTACTGCATTTAAAAGGGAGCAGTTGTGTGCCACAATGGCTTTCAGTTATCTGGGAATTTGCAAGGATATAGGCTATATTCTTCATGAATGTCAATGTTGTACTGTTTTCTACCTTTTTACATGACAATTTAGTTCCTATAACTATTTTCCCATGGTGTTATGTAACCCTCAAAAAGATTATGTCAAATAACTACACAATATTCCATTGGGATGTTGTATGATTGTTTACCAAACTGTTCTCCCGTCACTCCACATTTAGTTTGTTCTCAGCTTTGCACTGTTGCTCTTGCAATGACAAACTTTGCGTCTACTTCTGAAATATTTTCTTGGATCAATTATTACACTGTTTTGCAAAATATTTATGTAAATTTACAGATGACCATCAATGTGTTACCAAGTCCAAGCTCATACTCATCACCACACACCAGGGCAATACATCAAGAGACAAGTTGCTGAGACAGGAATAGAGAGTTTATTTGGACAGTTAGCAGACCTAGAAGATGGTGGACTCATGTCCCAGAGAACCATCTTCCCTGAGTTAGAAGTTAAGCTTCTCTTCTACTGAAAGGGAAGGGGTTGTAGCTGGTTGCTCCAAACTTCTTGGTGCCTGAATCCTTGTTCTTGAAGCTGTCCAAGTAGGTCTGTTCACAGTGTTCCTATAAACCTTCAACAAGACAAATGGTATTCTCTTTTTTGTAACTTTTTATTTCTATACAAACGGACAAGTGCTATACCTTTAAAGTTCAGAGCCTTGAAAATGGGCTATCTGTAATATTTCAGGCTATAGGCAACAGTCTTTTACAAAATGTGCAGAACCAGCATGACTAAACCCAGACAAAGAGCACAAAGGTTACAGCTAAAGGAATAGATCCAACATGGAGTCAGGTTTGTCCTTCTCTGTTACAAATGTATTAATGTTTATTGAGTGGTGCAAAGTAGATGGCATCGTGCATGGTTGTTAATGTTTTCTGCTGGTTAAATAGATATAAGATTGTTCAATATTATCATTTTACTTTCTGATGCTGATTGAACACTGTAAATATATTTAAAATTCAAAGTTTCCTTTTAAGTGATGTATCTGTTAATATCCTTTGTTGGTTTTCTTTTAGGGAATCCTTTGGGGCTTTGGACTTGAGAGGGGTGGAGAGAGTTTGAATTCCAACTCTGCCACTTACTAGCTGTGTGGCCTGGACAAGTTACTTAATATCCCTGGTCTCTTTTTTTTGTTTGCATCTGTAAAATAAATCCACCTGCAATGCAGGAGATGTGGGTTCAGTTCCTGGGTCAGGAAGATCAGCTGGAGAAGGCTACCCACTCCTCTTGCCTGGGATATTCCATGGGCAGAAGAGCCTGGTGGTCTATAGTTCATGGGGTCTGAAAAGAGTCAAACATGACTTAGTGACTAAACAATAACAACAAAGGGGGGATAGCACCGTGTCTCTCACACAGTTGTTAGAGGATGAACCACATGCACACATGAGGAAGTACTGAGAACACCCGTCAAAATCATTCCATGCGTTTTTAGTTACACGATACGGCTGGTTGGTTGGTTTTTATCCCAGCTTGAGCTGCCAATGGCTTCCTACTGCTCTTGGGATAAGCCTGCCTAGACTTCCCAGGAGCCTGAGCACTCTCTCATCTCTGTATTAATTCTCCCAATTCACTCTTCACAGGAAGTGTCTTGAATGTGTCTTGCGGTTTCAGAATTCTACCTATGCCTTCCTACAATCAGTTCCTCCCCTCACGCCCTCGCCAACCTTCTTCATCTAGTAAACTCTGAATCATCCTTCAAAACAGCCTCCAGCAGTTTCCGTGACCTTCCAATCTAGCTCACTCCTCTTCCTCCCATAAACCTCCGTGTCTGTCCCCATCACAGCATTTACTACACTGTTCTGTATGGTCAATTTACTTGTAACTTTTTTCCAGTAGATTCTAAGCCCCATGTGAGTAAAGACCATGTTTTATTTGATTTTACAGCCCCACTTGTAGCAAAATCCTTGGCGTGTGGAAAGCACTCAACAAATATTTGTTGAATGAATGAATCAATACCTACATTACTCATCAGGTGTGGGTTCAAATGTCTCAAAGAGGAAAGGAAGTCACTTTCACAGGACAAATATTTGCCATCACTGGGATTGGCTGGATTTAGGGCAGCCTTGCGGGAGAAAGGGTTTCATCTTCCAAGGAACTGTTCTGGGTGTGTAAAGTGTGGAATTACAAAATACATATATACTCTCACTAACCTGCAATCAATCACCAGTCATGGTTCTGAATGATTTGTTAAAGCCTCAAAGGACAGAGAATTGCTGTAGTCTATTTATCATGTTTAATGGTGTATGAGAAATACATATGCTGAAGTCAAACCCAGAGACGAATCCCCAAATTAGAATGGGCAGTGGCTGTATTGGAGGAAGTGATTAATCTCCCAAGATGAGTACTTTGAAAGTGACAACATCTATTGGGATGGTTAAGTTCGGATCTAATTGTCTAAAAAATAAAAATAGGTACGTGTTCTGGCATATGACTTCAGTGCTAAAGAAAACACACATAAGGGGTAGGCATGGAGTCTAGTTGGCAAGCCTTGGAATAAGTAAAACTGAGGTAGACTTTGAAAGAAAGGAATAAGTGGTGGGGAACCCCTCTTAGCAAGACAGAAAACAGAAGTAAGACATGCAATGTGGAAATAGGGTGCTGTTCTGGATGGAACAGAGGAAGCTAAGGAACAGGGGGTATAATGGATGACTTATGGGGACGTGGAAGGCTTTCCCGAGAATTCCTTGGTGCATCTGCGCAGACGCAAGAGGCAAACTCAGAGGCTTAGGCTGGATTCCCTAGAAGTGAGGCCTGAGATAGAGATTCAGATGCCTGTGATTTACTGAGAGCAAGGAAGGAAGGTAGGAGAGGGCAGAGAACCCAGCAGAGACAAGCCTCAGCCTGACCCTATGGGACATGGGGTGCAGAATTGTCCCCATGCTGAGGTGGGGGGGACTGCCCTTTTGTGCCCCTGTATCTGCCAGTCCCCAAGAGGCAGGGCGTGGGTATCTCTCTGGTGGGGTGTTCTGGTCAGCCAAAGGCAAACCTCAGAGATGGGGAGCAGCCTGGAGCCACGAGCAACCAAAGCCCCAGCCGCCCCACACAGAGGGCGTCGGGTCGGTACCCCATGCCTCCATTGCGCCCGTGGAGGCAGCTAATGAATTCTCTTCCTCCCCAACTGCACTGCCTGCATCGTTTCTCCTTCAGAAGACTTGGCTGAATGCCTGTCTTCCATAAAGTCATGGTCTGTTCTGTGTGGGAGAGTAATCTCTCCCTTTGCACTTCCTAAAGTGCTTCATCTACACCTCTTGTGTGGCACTTTCCTCTTAGTGGTGGCATCTCGCTCACTGGTGCGTGGTCCTATCTCGCCTACTAGCCTGTCAGGCCTCCCACGACAGGAATCACAACTCGTCCAGCTCTGTATTGTGTTGACCCCAGCTCTGTGTCTAACACGTGGGGTTCAAAATAAACATGTGCAAAACAAGTGTCCTGAGAATGCTGCTGTTGCTGCCCAAACTGGGGAAGAACTTTGGCTGCAAATCCATTTTTTTCTGAATTGGCTGCTAGATGCTCTTGGTTTATTTAGCTTTGCAAAGCCCTTCATAATCCCATCCCCACCCCCAACATTAATATAATCTTTTTAATATCCTTTTGCCTGTGGGCCATTAGCCTATTACCAGCATAATAGCGAAATTATAGTGACTTTGAGATGGCAATCTTGGGGTTTCTGCAGGATGTTTTCAGAGACTTGGCTTTGAGCTACCCAGTGTCTGATTCCATAGACAAAGTCAGGCCTATGAATGGAGTGTAGAAGTGCTGTTTTTGACATGTTCATGAATGCATAGCATCTGCCACACTGAGGCCTGCAATTCCCAGCCTGTCTCTTGAGTTTCTTGAAGTCTCTATAGGGAGTTCTGCTGATTGATAAGCAATCAGCAGAACAGAGTAGTGAGATGCTGCGGAAATTGCTCCACGGTGCCTTCTCACCTCTGTCCTTCCTAGCCCGCTGGCCTTGGCACTGCTCTCTCTCACACAGGAGAACACAGGAGAGGTGGTGTAGGGTGTCCTGAGGCCGTACAGGGCTCAGCCAGGGACGCCTACATGCTTCAGCTTGCTGGGGTGTTTGGACGGAGGTGGAGAGTGGTGTGGCCCGGGAAGGAGCTCTTATTCTTGCAGGGCAGCCTTTTCTGTACACATTCTTTTGGAAGAACATCCAGGATGGTGTGTGTTTCATAACATGATGCAACCTGATATATCCTGGGCAGGTTGGATTCATGGCTGACAGTGTATTTTTTAATCAAGCCCAATCTCCTTAAAAATGTTATTGGCAGAGATGGGGAACAGGTATTCCACAGGGACTCTGTTGCTAAGCATGATAGCACTGAACTGTTTGTAACTTGCATCGTTCGAAAACCAAATGTGTTATCTATGCAACTTAAAGGAAATTAAATAGTCCAGAAAACAACAACAGTGAATTCCGACTTGTTTTCTAGACTTGAGGACCTGTGTGCAGTCAGATTCTTACCTTGAGCAAAACTACTCACTGACCAGAGAAATCATTAACCATAGATGACCAGGGTACCCAATTGGGATGGGTGCTGTTGGTGGTCATGGGAATAATTAACCTTGGAGATGTTGACCAGATCATAGTGAAGGCCTTTTGTAAATTACTGGTGCCAGACTCTTCCGAAGCATCAGTCCCTGGGTTTCCCAGACCCCTCATGCCAGCTTCTGCAGGATGCAATCAACCAATGGCCAGAGGGAACCATCTGACACCACCCTAGAGGGTGAGAGTTTCTTGTCCTTCTCCAGAGCCACCACTTCTTTCAGTCTGGTTAAACCAAGAGCATTTTAAAATGGCTTCATTTATTGAGACAAAGTGTTGGCTCCGAGTCTGTTTCTTGATTGGCACTTGTTAATTTCGTCTACCTTGGCTCACTCGGATTCCCATATGATCCTAATGAATAAAACATTCAAGGGCCAAATGTTGTAGTGTGACAACTTGACGTCAACGTTTCTGGAGTGTGGCATAATGTACAGATTGGGTCCCGGAGAGGCATCTCTTTCAGAGGAAGACCTGGAAACAGCTCTGCTGTAGTGGAGTGCATCTTCCACCCAGAGTCCGAAAGAAGAAAGCGTGTGCACAAGCTCAATCGCGTCCAACTCTGTGTGACCCCGTGAACTGTAGCCCACCAGGCTCCTCTGTCCACTGAATTCTCTAGGCAAGAATACTGGAGTGGGTTGTTGTTTCCTTCTCCAGGGGATCTTCCTGATCCAGGGATCAAACGTGTCTCCTGGGTCTCCTGAATTGGCAGGCAGATTCTTTACCACTGCTCCAGCTGGGAAGCCCTGGGTTCCAAAGACTTTCTTCAAACACCGAGAGGGCTGAAGACTTTCTTCAAATAACGAGTTGAACACTAACATGACACTGGTCAGGCAATTGCTTCACCTCACTTTCTTTGTGAAATGATGTGATACATAGCATCTGTATTTGCGATTTGTTGTGTCGCTCTTTGGTGGAGGATTTTGCATTTAGCCCCACGGTGCCAGGCATGGCTGTGTGATTTTTGGCACCCATCCACCCTGTGGAAGAGTCGTCCTCCCTGCCCTACTGACGTCAGGCGTGCCCGTGGGGTTTGCACTGGCTTGCAAGAGTGAGTACGAATAATTGTGTCACTGTTGTATAGATGCCCTAAGGGCCACCGTGTGGTGTGCCACCTCTCTTTCTCTCTGTCACTGGGGCCTGGAATGAAGAATATGTGAAGATGGGCTGTAACTGACCCACAGTGACATGGGTGAGCATCAAACCTGTGTTGCAGTAAACGCTGAGGTTTGTAGGTTGTATGTTACCGCAGCATAACTTGGCTTAAGCTGATTAATACAACTGAGATAATACGAGCTATTGGATGAACATTTGGCGGGAGAATCTGATGAGAGAATTAACTCAGAAATATATGTGTGTTAATCACTGCAGATGGTGATTGCAGCCATGAAATTAAAAGATGCTTACTCCTTGGAAGGAAAGTTATGACCAACCTAGATAGCATATTCAAAAGCAGAGACATTACTTTGCCAACAAAGGTCCATCTAGTCAAGGCTATGGTTTTTCCAATGGTCATGTATGGATGTGAGAGTTGGACTGTGAAGAAGGCTGAGCGCCCGAAGAATTGATGCTTTTGAACTGTGGTGTTGGAGAAGACTCTTGAGAGTCCCTTGGACTGCAAGAAGATCCAACCAGTCCATTCTAAAGGAGATCAGTCCTGGGTGTTCTTTGGAAAGAATGATGCTAAAGCTGAAACTCCAGTACTTTGGCCACCTGATATGAAGAGTTGACTCATTGGAAAAGACTCTGATGCTGGGAGGGATTGGGGGCAAGAGGAGAAGGGCATGACAGAGGATGAGATGGCTGGATGGCATCATTGACTCGATGGACGTGAGTCTGAGTGAACTCCGGGAGTTGGTGATGGACAGGGAGGCCTGGTGTGCTGCGATTCATGGGGTCGCAAAGAGTCGGACATGACTGAGGGACTGAACTGAACTGAATACATACCTGCTTATAGAAGGTGCTTGGAGCTCATCTTCCAAAGAGCTAATAGTAGAAGAGACAGAGGTTTCTAAAAAATATATTAATAACTATGTGTAATAGACCTACGGACTTTGTAAGGGACTCAGCTTGTGCTGTCACAAATTCCCCAATCCAAGAAAACCTCTTTTTTCCCCTTAATAGTTACATTTTATTCAAGTATAGTTGACTTACAATGTCTCAGGTGCACAGCAAGGTGATTCAATTATACATATACACATACATTATTTTTCAGATTATTTTCCATATAGGTTATTGTAAGATATTGACTATAGTTCCCCATGATGTATAGTAAATCTCTGTTGCTTGTTGCATATCAATTTTTTAAATTAGAAACCTAGCATGCTATTCATACTAAGTCAAACAAGTGGAATCAAAATGTCATAAACTTTTTAGTTGGGCAAAATTCTTAATTTTCTAAAATATATGTTATACATGCTGTTTATATGTATACAAGAGCTTTTCTACTATGCTTGATAAAAGCTTGAGAGAGAATATCAAGAAAAGAAGAGAGAAAGAAATCAGAAAACATAAACTAAGTGAAATGGGAACACTGGATATGAGACAGAGAAAGTGAGACAAACTAGATAAAAGTAAAAGATCGTCATATAGTCCGGTTGTTTTTAAACATGGCTGCTCATTGGAAACATATCTGGAGTTTTGAAGAAAACCTCTTAACAGATCATTTTCCTCAGAAAATGCTTGCAGAACAGAGCGTTGAGGGCAGCAACGCTGCATCATGATATGGATACGGGGCAGGTGTGGGAGACGCTCACTAGTTGAATTCCTCATTTTTTTTGCATCTAAGCCCTATAGATCAAAGTACTGGATCTCATGAAGATATTTTATTTCAGCTACATGTGGCTGCTTGTATGTAGTCAAAATTGTAAAAATAAATCATTCAAGGACCAAGTATACGTGGTATGCAACACGGCAGAATTTGATATCCAGTATGTTTATCCCTTGGTAAATGGCTTAGAGAATGGGCATCTCAGCAAAATCCACAGTGCGTTTGTTATAATCGGGGGTGGTTTGGTTGTCAGAAAGAGAAACCCACTCAAGTCCATTGGGTAAAGGAGGGGGTAAAGCATGTAGAATCTTAGCTCCCAGATCAGGAATCGAATCCACACCCCTGCATTGGAAGGCAAAATCTTTACCACTGGACCACCAGGGAAGTCCTTGCTGCTGTTGTTGAATGAATAACATTTCTCTCACCGTTTTCCTCTCCTGCAAATGCAACTAACTTCATCTCTGTAGAGTCAAGAGGGTTTTGCACTGTTATGAGGTCATCATGTGGGTGGCATCTCTGAGTGTTCCACTTCCCCAAACCCCGGAATGCTGAATGGTCCCCCCTTACCCTCTCATTTCCCAGTATAAAAAGAAGACATAGTGACTCTTTGAGCTTGAGCTTGTGATTGCAAATGTACTTTCGTCACTTGGAGGACCAAGCTATTGCCCACGATTGCCCTTCCAGAGCACTGGACCAGGAGGAGCTGCTGAAGGTTTGTTACAGGCTCTGCTATCTACCAGATATGTGGCTTTAGGCAAGCTACTTCCCCTCACAGGGCCTCAGTTTACTCCTCTGTACAATGGGGTTAACACCCATAGCTGGATATACAAAGAGGTGCTGTTGTGCACAACGCTTTGACAATTGCATTATAATGTGTAATGTTAAAGTTATTTAAGAATTCCAGGGCATCCAAGCTAGAAGGTGTTATAAAGGACACTTAGTCCAACCCTTTAATTGTAAAGAGTATGAAACTCAGGCTCAAAGATATGTTATTATCACTGTGAACATAAATAATGATCCTTACAATTCTGTTGCTTGTTCTGGTCCGACCTTTCCACCCTCCACAAGGCATTTGTTTTCCTAGCTGGGAGGTTGAGGATCCCCAGGCTGCCTTCCCTCCTCCCCCTTTAAGGGCTTTCTTTGTTTCCTCTGGGGCCACTGGTTGGACCCCCTCTGAGGTTAGGTGTGTGATCTTCTTCCCTAATCAGGAAGCCTGTGCAGGCCGGCTGCTCTTCTGTGGGCAGCCTTGCCAAGGGCGGGCATCCAAGGTCTGAAGGCATTAAGAGTCAAAAGCTATAGATCTGAGTGATGATTAACTCACACGGCAGGAAAACACACACACACACACACACAACACACAAGTGTGTGGGCCCTGTGGCCGGGTTTCCCTGGATGGGGATGTGCAGTTTGGCAGAACCAAGCCCGGGGTGCCCAGAAAACAGCTTTTGATCTAACGCCATCGTGGTTTTTGAACTCTAAGCGCAACGCCTTTAATCGCTCTTGGCTCCGATTTCCCAGGTTAATTTCCTGACATCTAAGGAGCTTTGTTTAGTGTATGTAACTTCCTGCCTTTTATGTCAGAGCCTGTGAACTGACAGATTCAGGGACCGAGCCAAGATAACCTGGGGTGGGGGCGACCATTTGAGACTCCTTTCCTAGCTTTATTTTTCTTTGGGCACACACTCACCCTTAGTCACGTTTTTCCTCTAATATTAACACAATAGGAGGCGCTTATGTAAGATGTTGGGGGGTGGGTGTGTAGAGAGGGGCTGGTGGTGTGGGGGGTTAGTGTGCAAGGAGGCTGTCATTGTCAGAGTGAAGAGCTAGAGAGGTTTTACCGCAGCATTATGACTTTTCCCTGATGTCCTGAAGCTTTCAGGGTCCTGGGTCCCCATCCCAGTCCTCTCTACCCTCCTTTCCCTGCCATGGACCAACAGGACACAGCTGGTGACTGTCGTATGGTCCGTATGCTCCTCTTTCCTCCACCCTCCCAAATGGAAACTCTTTCTTTTTTTTTAATTGGGAGGGGCTCCCCCATGGCTGTGGGGGTCTCAGTTCCCTAATCAGAAATTGAACCCAGGCCATAGCAGTGAAAGCCTGGAATCCTAACCACTAGGTCACCAGAGAATTCCCCTGATGGGAACCTCTTCCCCAGTTCTGTACTCACATCCCCTTTGTTGCTCTGACAGCTCCCGTTTTATCAGTTTGCTCTGTTGTTTCTCCTTTCCATGTGCAGGCTGCAGGGTTTCTAGAAGCTTCTGAACAACTGGGCTGTGCCTCTGACTTAGAGCTCAGGTCCCCGGAGCAGACAGGAGCCTAATGAGTGTTTATGAGCGTGGCGGATGTTGCCACACTCACCTCTCCCCGGGGGCTGTGGCGAGGCTCTATGACCAGCTCAGACACCCACATTGCCAGTGCCAAGTGGTTAAGTCCAGGAACCCAAAAGAAAACAAACAAACAAGCAAAACATGATTCCTTTTACTTAGTAGGAACTGAATTTCATTAGCTCAGGAGATCTAAGGAAGCTCTCTGGCCACTAAGAAAATATTTAGAGACTGTTGGATGAGAAAGGGGCTTCCCTGGTGGTTCAGACGGTGAAGAATCTGCCTGCAGTGCAGGCAACCCGGGTTCGATCTCTGGGTTGGGAAGATCCCCCAGAGAAGAGAATTGTCAACCCACTCCAGTATTCTTGCCTGGAGAATCCCATGGACAGAGAAAAGCCCTTGGAGAGTCGGTCCTATCCGCTAGTTGATGCCTGGGTTCACAAGGACTGTTTTGCTATTTGCTTCTCTAACCCAAGGCTGACCTTGACATCTGGAGCTGGGTGGGGGGCATGCTCAATGTGACTGTTGAATCAGTGACTGCAACTGCTCACACCCTGACCTCTCAGAGGAGCAGACTCGCTCCACAGAGGCTGTGATGGAACCAGGAAGACGAAACCCTGTCCCCTGCTTTCCACGCTCGAGCTACTTCACTTAATTGAGTTGTTTGTGTCGTGTGCCTGGTGTGGCCACTCAGGCTGGGTTCGAGGACCCTCCTGTCTCAGGAAGCGCCTCAGAAGCCCACACCCTGGGGAGAATGAGAGCCCAGGAGTGCGCTAGTGGGAGACCCACCGCCACCTTTGAGGTCAGTAGGAAGTCCTGGTTGGGAATCAGCCAGAGTCCCTTTCAGACTTGACTGGTCTCAACCACTGAATATCCAGAGATATTTGGCCAGAGACAGATCCTCTCAGAGACAGTGCTCTCCAGCCAAAGCGCTCCTTCCCCCACCCCCGCAGGGTTGCCTCTAGAGGAAGTTGTTAAGGGGGACACTGTGACGCTGTGGTCTGGCTTGGGTGGAGCCCCGGGTTCCCCTTCAGGAAGATTTATCTTCAAAGTTGCCCTCCCACCAGTTACCAACAAACAATAAAATTCTGAGTCAGAAACAAAACACCTCCAAAGAAAATAATTCCTCTGTTCAGGAATTCCCACAGCCTCTGTGGGAGGCTGTCTCGCTTCTTTGTCAGTTTATCTCTTCGCCTTTGTCAGTTTGTCTGTTTCTCACACACACACACACACACACACACACACACACATTTACGCACTTTAGTTCATCTTTCCTCCAATCGTCATCATCAGGAGCCATGTGCACTCTGCTGGATGGACAGATAAATCCTGGGTGTGTGAAGACGAAACCAGCATTAACGTTATGCTGACGTGTACCCCGAAGGATGGATTCAGAACTTTCCAGAACTTCACAGGAAGGCAACAAAGGAAGTCAGAAGAGTCATTGGGATCCCCAGTGGGATGAAGCTGCTGGTGCAGAGGGGAGGATGGCGTTACTGGTTCCGAGTCTGGGAATGGTCATCACGGAGACAGCAAGTCTCGTGAGAACAACGCCTGAGACCATTGGCTGCTGCTCCAGCTCTTGGCCCATCTCCCGCCCTGTGGCCCTTTGGTGAACTCTCTGGGGCTCTGGAGCCAGGGAAGCTTGGACTACAAACTCCAGCCCTGGCCCAGGTAGGAGTTAGGAACAGATTAGCAAGAGAAGGAGAACACAAGGAGTGAAAGAGTGGTCATGCTCATGGAGAAATGCCAGGGAAGGGAGTCCAATTCTAGAACCTTCTTAATCAGGACACGTTAACATCCCAGGGTTTCCTGCACTGGGAGAAGAAAGATTGTTTACAGCACTGAGGCTCGGTAATGCCCTGTTTTCTAATTTAACAGGTCTTGTTTTCTCATTTCTTCCTACTTCCTCTGGCACCTAACTACCTCCCCAGGGCTGTTCCTAGGACTAATGAGCACATGTGTAATTGCTGTGAGTTCCTTAAAAGGAAAGTGCTATATACACACAGAGGATTTTTATGTGTGCATATAAAATATGTCTACTCTGGCTAGGAGTTTCTTATTCATGGAGCTAAATGAAACAGGTTTATTTGGAATAGCAGCAATCTCAGAGGACCTGAGTAGCGCAAAAAGCTTGTGTTTGGGGAAATATCAATCAATATTAGAAACTGTTTTTAGCATTAATTTCTTCCCCGTGTCCGTAGAGTCTTAGTTTCTACATTATTCCCTTTGTTTTACTTTAATGAGGCTCTGGACCCACACTCACACACAGATTTTTCTGTCGGGATCATTATATGGTTTAGGGTGGTGGTGTGCTGACTCTCTGGGGAGAGGGTAGGTCTAATTTGCAGTTTCTGCAATGTAAATTTTCATGATGCAAATAATCCTCTCCATAACTGATGCCAAACCATTGACATGGCTGCCGTTGATAAGGGTTGGGGAGAGATGCACCCAGGATGCCTTTATATGATTGTCCCACGATGCAGATAAAAATAGATGTAAATCATCTGAAAACCACAGATAATAAGAAACTGTAGTAAAGTAACTAGAGAGTTGAGAGCTTTGAGAATTTATTACAGCTCTTTTTAAGATCATTTATTTATAATTGTTTATGACTCAATTTTTAATGATGGCTGCATTCACCAGCGGTTTGCAAAATTTCAGGAAATATATCCATTGCCTCTCCCACGCTGCGATGAGCTGGCCCTGCCACCCACTGGGTACTGAAGTGCTGAGCTTGGTATGGTCTCGATTCTCGAGATCTTGGAGTCTCTGGCTCACTTTGTCAAGCATCTGTTGGCTGTTTCCACCCAGATGTCACACCTTAACGGTAAAGGACTCTGAAAATAAATTCCTCATTTCCACTGTGGCATCCCTTTCTGAATTTATCCAAGTTAAAGATCTTAAGGTCACCTTCTTCCCCCTTCTCGTTCACTCATTTGCTAGTCAACTGTTATCAGTTCTTCTTCCTGTGCCGCATCTCTTGTAAGTGATACTCTATAACTCAGTCGCACAGGGGCTCACCTGGGAAGCTTTACACAAAGATTGATGTCTGGATTCCACTCTTAAAGGTCCTGATTTAATTGGTCTGGGGGGCAGCCCCAGCATCAAGAGTTTGAAAAGCTCCACAGGGGAATCTAATGCTCAGCTAGGGAGCATTAGATTTCCATTCTCATTAGTATCTCCCCTAACACAGCACAAAGGAAATGTGGGCTTGGAATCCGACAGACTCGAGTGTGAACCTTGGCTTTGCCACCTACAAGAGTGTGTTTCAGCAGTCTCTGAGCTTCACTTTGCCAAACTGTAGAGCGGGGATAGGAACTCTGATCTTAGGTAGTTATGTAAAAATGTTTCGAGCTCAATGCTTGACTTAATGAGTTAAGTCAGATTCCTCCTCTGTGTCTCAGTGATCCCCTAATTGATCTTGACTCCCCTGCCTCCCCAGCCTATGGAGCTCAGACACTTCTGCTAAAGCAATCATTCCCCAATGTCAAGCGCTTGTTCACAAATCTTGAATGAACTTCCCATTCGCTACTCTGCCCCCTCCTCAAGGCCCTCAAGGATCTCACCTCCCTTGACCTTTCCAGCCTTGCCTTCTACCAGGAAGGTGGACCATCTCTTCCAGCTCTGCGAATCCACCTGTGCTTTCACTCATGGGCTGCCCTCCTGCCTCCTCACCCAGTAACCTGTTCACAGCTTTCAGGAAGCCCATCTTTTCAAGAAGACTCTGACGGCTGTCTCCCCTTCCAGACTCCTTTAGTCCTTGTCCACCTCATCACAGTTTTTCTTTAAAAAATTAATTCATTAACTTTATTTTTGGTTGCCCTGGGCTTTTGTGGCTGCACACAGGATTGTCTAGTTGTATGGAGCAGGGGCTACTCTTCGATGCGGTGTGTGGGCTTCTCACTAGCGGCTTCTCCTATTCCGGAGGGCAGGCTTCAGAGTGCGTGGGCTTTGTAGTTGTGGTGAATGGGCTTAGTTGCTCCCTGGCACATGGAATCCTTCCAGACTGGTACTGAGCCTGTGTCCCTGCACTGGCAGGTGGATTCTTATCCGCTCTACCACCGAGGAAGTCCTCATGGCCGATTTGAACATTCTGTGCTTCCCTCAATGAATTTATCTATTTAGTTAGTTAGTTATGGCCTTGCTGGGAGGCTTGTGGGTTGTTGCTTCTCTGACCAGGGATTAAACCCATGCCCTTAGCAGTGAGAACAGGACGTCCTAACCACTGGACCACCAGGGAATTCCCTCCTCATGGAATTTAGACATTGACATTTCATATCCTCAGGCTGAAGCCTCCAGGATGACAGAGGTATCTCTGCACCCATGGCCAAGGCTCTCCCGGGCTGTGGTCAGCGATGGTAACTGATTATGCAGGGTGACAATCGGCCTTATAGCTCAGAGCTGTTGTTTTCTGAAGCTGCTCAGATTGGCCCGAGAAGGAAGTGGCTGAGTAATTCTGAGGTCCCAGGGTCACCTTTGTAGCACCTCTTCCCCTGTTTTGCCTTCCCATTCGCCCAGTGCCAACACTGCCCTTAATGACACGTCAGGTCCTCCTGGGTGTTCAGGGTGATGGTGCAGGGCCTGAACTCCTGTCTTGGCAGCTCTGCCCAGGGTCTTGCATGCCCAGGCTCCCAACAGCATGGAAACAGTGAGGAAGACAAGGTCCTTCCTGCCTAGCACGTTGTCTTCATTACTGTGACCCCTGGGGCACCGTGTAGGCAAGGGAAGACCTCACATCAACACTATGTCCGTTTATCTCCCTAAGGAACGTGTGTCTCAGATCAGATCACATCAGATCAGTCGCTCAGTCGTGTCCGACTCTTTGCGACCCCACGAATCGCAGCACGCCAGGCCCCCCTGTCCATCACCAACTCCCGGAGTTCACCCAGACTCACGTCCATCGAGTCAGTGATGCCATCCAGCCATCTCATCCTCTGTCGTCCCCTTCTCCTCTTGCCCCCAATCCCTCCCAGCATCAGAGTCTTTTCCAATGAGTCAACTGAACGTGTGTCTAGGACCACCAAAATATAACAGATGTTCCTTTTATAGCAATTGATTGAAAAGCTCTGTCTAAGGACTTCCCTGGTGGTCCAGTGGTCAGGAATCCACCTTGCATTGCAGGAGACTTGGATTTGATCCCTGGTCACGGTAGTAAGATCCCACCGGCTGCAGGGCACGCAACTAAGCCTGTGTGCCGTAACTGTTGTGCCCACGTGCCGGTGAAAGACTTTGCATGACACATCAGAGACCCCTTGCGCTGCAACCAAGGTCCCACGCAGCCAAATAAAGAAATTTTTTTTTTTTAAAGAAAAATTGTGTCGAAACAAAAGCAGCTACCTTCACCTGGGCTTTTCCAAATTCCGTTACTAGATAGTAAACATTCAGGATGGGCGGGACCTAGTTTCTTCTCTCTTGTGTTTCAGCCTCTTGTATCTGAGTTCCCAGCCAGGTTAACACCATCACCATCGACTCAGTTGGCTAGGGTAGGGAAACTTCATGATCCCCTTTGACTTTCTTCCTGCCTCACCTTGCATCCCCATTTCCCCACCCCTCACCCCAGGATAATCAACCACCAAATTCTTTTTTTTTTTTTTTTAAGTAGAAAAGAACAACTTCATTGCTTTGCCAGGGAAAAGGGCCCACAGTGTGCTAATGCTCTCAAAGTTATGTGTCCCAATCTGGAGGCGGTAGTGAAGAGTTTTATAGTAAAGATTCAAAGAGGAGGGTGTGATCAGCTCATGGACATTCTTCGGATTGGTTGGTGGTGAGGTAGGTGGGAGTCCACATCCTCAACCTTCGGGTTCCAACCTGTCTTGGGGGTGGGGTCTATGTGCTTGTGGGCAGCATACAGTTAACTTCACCTGGTCAACCACCAAATTCTATAGACTCCACTCTCTAAAGGCCACACACCCAGCTGCTCTCTCCATTCCCACCACCATGAACTTATTCCAGGCTTTCATTTCTCCTTAGTTGATCTATGGTGGGAGCCTCTGACCTTCCGTCTCATGTCCTGTTTTCCTTGCTGCCTCGTATGTCTTTCTAAAATTGAATCAGTCGTCAGTTCGGTTCAGTTCAGTTGCTCAGTCGTGTCCGACTCTTTGCGACCCCATGAACCACACCACACCAGGCCTCCCTGTCCATCACCAACTCCTGGAGTCCACCCAAACCCATGTCCATTGAGTCAGTGATGCCATCCAACCATCTCATCCTCTGTTGTCCCCTTCTCCTCTTGCCCTCAATCTTTCTCAGCATCAGCATCTTTTCAAATGGGTCAGCTCTTCGAATCAGGTAGCCAAAGTATTGGAGTTTCAGCTTCAACATCAGTCCTACCAATGAATACCCAGGACCATTCTCCTTTAGGATGGACTGGTTGGATCTCCTTGCAGTCCATGGGACTCTCAAGAGTCTTCTCCAACACCACAGTTCAAAAGCATCAATTCTTTGGCCCTAAGCTTTCTTTATATACCCACGCTTAAAATCCTCTGTCATTTCACTCAAAGAATTAAGTCCAAATCTTTTCGTTAGATGCAGATATAACCTTCATGTCTGACCCCAAATCCCCAATCAGTCTTGTACCTCCCCAGTCTCCTCCCACTTAATCTGCAAACACACCACACTTCGGGGGGGTTTCCAGGCCTCTGGGGGTGTTTGGAAGACATCCCCTCTTCCTGGAATGTCTTTCTTCTCTTGTATCACTTGGACACATCTCTCAAGGTGTCAGCTTAAAAGTCACCCTCTAGGAAATCAACCCTGAATATTCATTGGAAGGACTGATGCTGCAGCTGAAGCCATCTGATGTGAAGAGCCAACTCATAGGAAAAGACCCTGATGCTGGGAAAGATTGAAGGTGGGAGGAGAAGGGGACGACAGAGGATGAGATGGTTGGATGGTATCACTGACTCAGTGGATATTAGTTTGAGCGAAGTCCAGCAGATAGTGAAGGACAGGCAAGCCTGGTGTGCTGCTGTCCATGGGGTCGAAAAGTGTCAGACATCACTTAGCAATTGAACAACACCACACAACCTTCCTTGACTGCCTCCGACAAAATTAATTATTCCTCTTCGTGTTCTCACGGCCCTTCATATAAACCTTATTCAGCACTCGGCAGCATTATTTTAATTATTTGTTTTCTTATCAGCCCTCATTTGAGGGCAGCTTAGTCATCATGATATTCCCTAATGGCCCCACAGAAGGGAGGAGCTCTGCATATGTTTGTGAAATTAACCAGTGTGTTTCCTGTCTCATGTTACACATTCTCTCTTGTCCTTCTCTGCCAGAGGTATGACAGGAGACCAAGAGGAGAGAGCCTAGATCAGACAATGCTAGTACTCACTAGCATTTCAAAAATTCTACTGTGTGCTCGGAAAAAGCTTCCTCCCAGAACTCACGTGGTAAAGCATCGCTGAAGCGAGCCATGGCAGACAGGTGAAAGTTCTACTCATCACCCTCAGAGAGGCTGTGTTTGGGAAACCCGTGTTGATTTTAACTTGAGTGTTAGTCACCCATAAAGTGCTGCCAGAAGTCTCTCTGGGGCTGGCCCCAACAGCAAACTGTGTGCTGTTTGTTTTCTAAGCTGCGCTTTGTTAAAATAGCAGTTCCCAGTTTGCCTCAGGTGTAGAGTTTAGGTTCATGGTTCGTTGGATATTTTAGGAAAATATGAGCAAACATTCCAATCCCTGAATCCCCCACCTGACACTCTGTGAGATTTAGGTTGTTTGTGCACATGGCTGAGATTTTTCAGAGAACAGATTGCTGATAAAGGCCTTTCCGTCTCCTGGCCCTCTCCCAGAAGAACCATGTTTAAGCTCTCGGTGGATTTGAATGTCCACAAAACATCACTCTCCAGGGTAAGTCTGGGGGTGGTTTCAGGGGACATGGAGTCGCTGTTAGATCCAGACCCCTGGGACTGCACTGGAGATGAGGCCACCTTGAACCTTTTCCTGGGAGCTCTGCTACTGCTGATGCTGCTAAGTCGCTTCGGTCGTGTCCGACTCTGTGTGACTCCATAGATGGCAGCCCACCAGGCTCCCCCATCCCTGGGATTCTCCAGGCAAGAACACTGTCGTGGGTTGCCATTTCCTTCTCCAGTGCATGAAAGTGAAAAGTGAAAGTGAAGTCGCTCAGTTGTATCTGACTCCTAGCGACCACATGGACTGCAGCCTACCAGGTTCCTCCGTCCATGGGATTTTCCAGGCAAGAGTCCTGGAGTGGGGTGCCAGTGCCTTCTCTGCTTGGGAGCTCTAGCCAGACTGAAAGAATGAACAAACAAAGGAATCTTCCTCGTAAAAGGAAGATTTGAAAAGAGCAGTTCAGTTGATCAACTCAGTCCTTTGAAAACAGGATTTGAAAACCCAACTTTATATTTAATGGTATTTTCCCCTCTCATCTATCTTCTCCTACTCTCCTCTCTACAGGTTCATCCCCTTGCTTTTGAGCACTGACTTGGTGAAGTCACTCACCAATCTTTCCTTTGCTGGGTAGACATTCAGTGTCAGACAGTAAAAAAGACCATCAGTGATAGCACAGGGAGCTCAGCTCTGTGCTCTATTGATGACCTAGAGGGGTGGGATGGGGGTGGGTGGGAGAGAGGCTCAAGATAGAGCCTTATATATACATATGTATATACACACTTATAGCTGATTCGCAATGTTGTGCAGCCAAAACTAACACAATGTCGTAAAGCAATTATACTCCAATTAAAAAAAAGACCATTAGTGACCGTTGCACAGGACCAGAGAATGACTCTGTAATGAATTCCAACCAAAACAAAAGTAGGAGGAAAGGATCAAGGAGTGATGGTAGCATGTAAAACGCCTTCATTGGAGAAAGTGACGTCAGGTCGGCTGTCACTCTTCATCAGTCAGGTTTGTGTGCTGGAAGCGGTGTTGGCAGAACAGATTGGGTGCTGGGGAGACGATGGGGGGACAGCCAGGTGGTGAAAGCGGGGGAGGCGATTGTTGTTAGAGCTCCAGCAAAGGTGAAGAAAATAAATCACAGTCGTGGAAAGAAGCTGCTCCAACCATGTCATCAAGCGGAATCTCTGAGCATGAGGGCAGTGCTGCCTCGTTTCTGCCTGGGCAGCTATTCGTGACAGCTGCTTGTCAGACTCTTCAGGAATGAGTGAGTGTACGTTGAACTAAAACAGATGTTCTTAGAAGTGTACATCCAATTAAGTTACGTGAATCGATTAATGAGTATTATGTGGAACAGAGAAAGATGTACGAGTGAATAGCTGTGGTTTGAAGGCACGCTACCTCACAGATAGGGTGCGGCTGCCAACCACCTGTCAACCAACAGTCAGTGGAATGAAGTTTCTTTTGACTGCTTCTTGTGGAGCCCAGGTGCTCACACTGTCTTAGAAGGTGTGTCAGCCTGATCCTGGGCTACAAATGTGATAAGGCAGACTCTGGCTACAAGATGCTCAGACCATAGTAAGGGAGACAGTCAAGAATGTTAGCCATGAAACCACAGTGTGAAAACATCAGACTACAGGTATGCACAGCATGGGCTCCCCTGGTGGCTCAGCTGGTAACGAATCTGCCTGCAATGCAGGAGACCCTGGTTCAATTCCTGGGTTGGGAAGATCCCCTGGAGAAGGGATAGGCTACTTACTCCAGTATTCTTGGGCTTCCCTGTGGCTCAGATGGTAAAGAATCTGCCTGCAATGCAGGAGACCCGGGTCGATCCCTGGGTTGGGAACATCCCCTGGAGAAGGGAATGGCTACCCACTCTAGTAGTGTTGCCTGGAGAATTCCATGGACAGGGGAGCCTGACAGGCTCTACAGTCCATGGAGTCACAAAGAGTCAGACGTGACTGAGCTACTTTCACTCATAGGTACGCAAAGAACACTGTGAGAACACATCAGAGAGGTACTGGATTCAGCCTTGAGAATTCAGGCGGGCTTGAGTTGATCTTGAAGGATGAATAGGAGTTAGTCAAATGACAAGATGGCAAAGAGTGGGGTTTGGAATCCAGGAAGTTGGAATAACATTTATAAAGATGAAAGAATGAAAAAATACGGTGACGAGGAAGCAGCAAGTATTTCAGAATGACTAGGGCAAAGTGGGTGGGATTCTAGCTGGAAATAAGGCTGGAGAAATACAAAGGGGCCATATCATCAAGCACCTTGTATGTAACACTAATATTTTTTTTCCTTTACTCAGAAGTAAAGAGGAACAATTGAATGCTTTCTTCTTTTTAAATCAAATTTATTAAGGTATATTTAAAATACAATAAAATACATCCATTTTATTTTTTTCTTGCATTTTAATGAGATATAATTTACATACAGTACTGTAAAAGTTTAAGGTATATAGCATAATGGTTTGACTTACATACATCATAATATGATTATCATAATAAATGTAATGAACATCCATCATTTCATTTAGTTACAGAATTAAAGAAATAGAAATTTAAAAATACTTCCTCTTTGGTGAAATCCTTAGGATTTATTCTCTTAACAACTTTCACAAATAGTACTGTTATATTTATCATATTATACATTATATCCCTGGTACTTATATATCTTACAGCTGGAAGTTGGTTCCTTTTGACTGCCTTCATTCCCCCTCCCATCATCCTCAACTCTGATAACCATAAATCTGATCTCTTTTTCAAGGAGTTTGTTTGTACGTTTGTTTGTTTCTGAAGCATAATTGACCTACAACAACTATGGTAGTTCCTGTTACCTGGTACAGTGATTTGGTATTTCTACACTTTTCAAAATGATCAGCACAATAAGTCTAGCTATAATATGTTACCGTAAAAAGATATTACATTGCTTTATTGACTGTATTCCCCACACTGTACATTTCATAGCTGTGACTCACTTATTTTGCAACTTGAGGTTTGTACCTCCTAATCTCCCTCACCTATTAATTTCCTCTCCCCAACCCTCTCCCCCTTCCCTCTGGTGACTATGTGTTTGTATTCTGTAAACATAACTGATTGTGTTTTGTTGTTTGTTCATTTGTTTTGTTATTTAGGCTCCACATATAAGTGAAATCATACTGTATTTGTCTGACTTATTTTACTTAGAGTAATACTTTCTAGGTCCATCCATATTGTCACAAATGGCAAGATTTCATTCTTTTTAACGGCTGAAAAGCCGTTGGGTTTCCCTGGTGGCTCAGCGTTAAAGGATCTGCCTGACAATGCAGGAGACACAGGTTTGATCCCTGGGTTGGGAAGATCCCCTGGAGAAGGAAATTGCAACCCACTTCAGTATTCTTGCCATCAAAATCCTGTGGACAATGGTGCCTTGCAGGCTACAGTCCATGGGGTCACAAAAAGAGTAGGACGAAACTTAGTGACTAAATAACAATATTCCATTAGGCATGTACTTTATCCATTTATGCATCTTCTTTATCCATTCATCTATTGATGGGCACTTGGCCTAGTATGTGATCTATCCTGGAGAATGTTCCATGTGTATTTTAAAAGATTGTATACTCTGCTGCTTTTCGGTAGAATGTTCTATTAATATTAAGCCATTTTGTTTTAATGTGTCATTTTAAGCCTGTGTTTCTTTATCGGCTTTCTGTCTGGATGACATGTCCATTGATGTAAGTGGGGTATTAAAGTCAATTTCTGTGTGTTACTGTCAATTTCTCCCTTTATGTCTGCTAGCATTTGTATCATGGGTTTAGATACTGATACCAGGCTCAGTGGTTAAAGAATCTGCCTGCAATGGAGGAGACCTGAGTTTGATTCCTGGAGAAGGAAGATCCCTTGGAGAAGGAAATGGCAACCCACTCCAATATTCTTACCTGAGAAATACCATGGACGGAGGAGCCTGATGGGCTACAGGCCATGCAGTTGCAAGAGTTGGACAAGACTTAGCTACTAAATCACCACTACCATGTTTGTTGCATGAATATTTACAATTGTTATGCTTCTTTTGGGACTGATCCCTTAATCATTAGGTAATGTCTTTCTTTGTCTCTTGTTATAGTCTTTGTTTTAAAGCCTATGTTGTCTGACATAAGTATTATTACCCTGGCTTTCTTTTGATTTCCATTTGCATGGGATACCTTTTCCTGTCCTCTCACTTTCAGGCTGTGTCTTTGGATCTGATATGAGTCTCTTATAGGCAACATATACTTGAGTCTTGTTTTATATCCATTCAGCCACTCTATGTCTTTTGATTGACACATATGGTCCACGTACATTTAAAGTAATTATTATTTTTTAAAATATTTATTTACTTGGCTGTACTGGGTCTTCGTTGCCGATGCTGGATCTTCAATCTTAGTTGTGGCACACAGGATCTTTAGTTGCACCATCCAAACGCTTAGTCACTGCGTGTAAGATCTAGTTCCCTTGCTGCTGCTGCTGCTGCTGCTGCTAAGTCGCTTCAGTCACGTCTGACTCTGTGCGACCTCATGGACTGCAGCCCACCAGGCTTCTCCATCCCTGGGATTCTCCAGGCAAGAACACTGGAGTGGGTTGCCATTTCCTTCTCCAATGCATGACAAGTGGAAAGTGAAAGTGAAGTCGCTCAGTCGTGTCTGACTCTTAGCGACCCCATGGACTGCAGCCTACCAGGCTCCTCCATCCATGGGATTTTCCAGGCAGGAGTACTGGAGTGGGATGCCATTGCCTTCTCCCAGGGCTCAAACCTGGGTCCCCTGCATTAAGACCTCAGAGTCATTGGGACCATGAAGGAAGTCCTCATTTAAAGAAATTATTGAAAGGCATGTACTTATGTCATTTTGTTACTTGTTTTGGGATTGTTTTCTCTTGTCTCTTCCCTTGTGATTTGAAGACTACTTTTAGTATTCTGTCTGGATTCCTTCCTTTTTTGTATTTCTATTCTATTTGTATATCTATTATAGATTTTTGGTTTTTTGGTTTCTGTAAGGTTTATATATAACCATATATATGTGATTGTGACTTCCTAGGTGTTGTCGGTGGGAAAGAGTCTGCCTGCCAGTGCAGATGATGCAAGAGACAAGGGTTTGATCCCTGGGTGGGGAAGATATCCTGGAGTAGGAAATGACAACCCACTGTGGTATTCTTGCCTGGAAAATTCCATGGACAGAAGAACCTGGTAGGCTACAGTCCACGGGGTCACAAAGAGTTGGATACAGCTAAGTACGTGTGCACAGGACACATATATGATTATTTCAAGTTGCTGGTCTCTTACATACAAACACACTTTGATAACCCTGCATTTTTACTCCCTCATCTCCATTCCACATTTACTGTTTCTGACATTATATTTTCCAGCCTTTTGTCTTGTATATCCCTTAACTACTTCTTGTGAATGTAGATGATTTTACGACTTCTGTCTTTAAACCTTCCTACGAGCTTTAAACATGGCTGATTGACTTTACTTTATATTTACCTTTGCCAATGAGCTATTTCCTTTCGTAATTTTCAGTTTCTGGTTGCAGCCTTTTCTTTTTTGCTTACAGAAGTCCCTTAATTTTCACAGATCAGGCAAGAGAAGCTCAGATTGATTATGTAAATTAGCTAACATAGGTTGGAAAAGGTACAGCAGTGTTTTGAGCCTGTGTCCTTGATCCCTTCCTAATCTAGGGGTTCCTTATTTTTCTGTTCACACTTATGTGAACGCAGAACTTTATTTGGAGAACCCCTATTCTGTACTATAGACTCCTCTAGTGTTAGGGGTACAACAATTAAAATTCATAGTTCTTGTTTCCACGGAGCTTTCCAGATTCCTTCCACTCTACCTGGAGAAAATCTCAAGTGAACAGACTGAAGTACAAAAGAAAAAAGAGAAAAAGTGTTAAAGTCATATAATGGGTCACAACCTGGATACTTTTTTTTTTTAAATGTTTATTATTTATTTAACTGAAGCACCTGGGATCTTTCTCCGGGGTGTGTGAGCTTTCACACATGTGGGATTCTAGTTCCCTGCCCAGGGATGGAACCCGTGTCCCCTGCATTGCAAGGTGGATTCTTAACCACTGGACCACCAGGGAAATCCTCATTTTTGACCTAGCCTCCAGAACCATGCTGAGAGACCCAAGGGAATTGCATCTTCTGTTATGGCATTTCTTGGCTGGGCCAGTCACGGGGGTAGAGGTCTGGAATGAAGAAATCCTTCTCAGCGAGGATTAACTATAGAGATTTAGTGTGAGCTTAAAAAGGAGAGAGTATACAGAAGCACTCAGTGGGGAGAATGACAGATTGCAGCAATAACGGGGGAGTCTTGACGGAGGCAACTGAATTGAATGCATTTTATTGTGAATGACTCACATTTCTTGAGTTCTTTCTGCGTGGTTGGCATTGTTCTAGGTACTGGAAGAAAGTAGAAGTAAAAAGCTCTGGAGGCTGGAGATCAAGACGTTCCAAGAAACGTCTGGCACGTATCAATGCAGGTGAGGGAGGAGGCGGAGTGCGGAGGTGGTGGCATTTCATTTGTGTGCTCCAGCTCCCTCCGGGGGCCCTTTTTCCATATCCTCTCCCCACCTGCAACCCTGCCCCACTGCCAACCCTCCCCCCGGGCCTCCAGAGACCGAGCTAGCACTGTCGTGTTAGCCCAGTCCTTTGCAGAGGCACCTTGCTTAGGGCTGCACGCCTACTTTGGGATTAAACCACAAATGCCTACAGATACCAGCCAGGTCAGCCTAGTGACAAAAGAAGGATATTGCAGGGAACTAGTGTTAGGGGTTGCAGAGAACAGGACTGCTTCTTGTCCATCTCAACAGGACAGCTGCTGCTGCTCTGGGTGATTGACGATATTAATAAAATGAGGGCATCATGAGGTGGCCCATGGTTCCTGGAATGTGGGAAAAGTAGTTTTCATCCAAAACCTTATGTTTAAATATTGGAAATTCAGTTAATTCAAATATTTTTTATTGCAATTGATATTGGCCAAAATAAAATGAGTTTGGACTGGATTCCACTGGAGGCCTCTCTCATCTCTGCTTCTATCCTAGGTAATGCCACTCTCTATTTTTTTTTCTTTCTCTCTCTAAGCCTGTCTCTCAATCCTAGGAAGTGACTGCTCGACTAATTAATTTCCAAGGTGATAATGGCTTAACAGCAATCAACTTACTTTTGTCTTCAAAAGCATGACCTCAAGATACTGAAACTAACAGGGAGAATTGAGCCTTCATGGGAGGTACAAGTGGTCACTAGGTGGGTATGCCCTTTCTGTCTCAAACCATTTGGACAGCCTGTGGGCTCTGACCACGTACAGGGTCAGCTCCCTCTTCCAGGGTTCAAAGATTCTTTATGAATGGTTTCATTTGGGTCTGGGGCTTGGAATGGAGAAGATGGCTCTAGGGCATGGTACCTATGGAAGATAAGGGCGACTACCCAAAACCCCTCTTTGTGCAGTTTAGGTTTAACACCAAGGCTATTGCATTGTCCAGTATGGTAGCCACTAGTCACACATGGCTATTTAAACTTAAATTAATTAAAAAATAAGAAATCTAAGTCCTCAGTTGCACTAGCCACATTTCGTATGCTCAATAGCCACAGTAGCTGGAGGCTACCGTGTTAGACACTGCAGGTATGGAACATTTCCATCGTCACAGAAAGTTCTATCAGACAATGATGCTGGACCACCAACCTCACAAGGAAACAGGTTTGGGTATCAGGAGAACTGAGTTTTGGCCCTAACACAGCCATTCATTGGCTCTGTGACCTTGGGCAAATTCTTTAATTCCTCTGGATCTGTTTCTTCACTGATAAGATGGAAATGATAACATTTTCCACAAAATTCCCTTGAGCATTAAAGGAAGGACAAACACATTGACACTATAGTTATTAATAACGTTATTCCACCTCCCACCCCCAGCCAGAAAGCCGTCCTCTATGTGGGGCAGAAAGTGAAAGTGAAGTCGCTCAGTCGTGCCCGACTCTGCGACCCCATGGACTGTAGCCCACCAGGCTCCTCCATCCATGGAATTTTCTAGGCAAGAGTACTGGAGTGAGTTGCCATTTCTTTCTCCATGGAGGGCAGAGCTGAGTCTTATACTCAGGAAGAACCTTTTCTCCTCCCCAGTCTGGTTCTAGGATTTCACTGAATTAGTTTTGCTTGTTAGCATAATAAACTCAGAAAGATTCCCTATGTGCACATAGGCAGGGAAGATAAGCAGGAAGAAAGAACTAGGATGTGGATGGTGCCACAAGAGTTGTGTAGAGCACGACTGTCCCAGGTGGCCTGAGAGAGGCTCAGGGTTGAGCACGCACCTGGAAACAGTGAACCAAGGAGAACCTGAGGGGTCAGGCAGGTCTGGTTAACTGTGGACAGCCCTGGGATTTCTTTGGAAGGAATGATGCTAAAGCTGAAACTCCAGTACTTTGGCCACCTCATGCGAAGAGTTGACTCATTGGAAAAGACTCTGATGTTGGGAGGGATTGGGGGCAGGAGGAGAAGGGGACGACAGAGGATGAGATGACTGGATGGCATCACTGACTCGATGGACGTGAGTCTGAGTGAACTCTGGGAGTTGGTGAGGAACAGGGAGGCCTGGCGTGCTGCGATTCATGGGGTCGCAAAGAGTCGGACACAACTGAGCGACTGATCTGATCTGATCTGATAATGCTGGAAAGCAATGGAGACTAGAGTAGTGCTTGGCATGTGGCAGGAGCTCAAAAAATACTTGAGATGAATAGTTGAAATGTTGCTAGAAATTAACACAACATTGTAGACCAGCTATGTTGTTGTTGTTACTCTTTGGGACCCCATGGACTGTAGCCCACCAAGTTTCTCTGTCCATGGGATTTCCCAGGCAATAATACTGGAATGGGTTGCCATTTCCTTCTGCAGGGAATCTTCCTGACCCAGGGTTTGAACCTTTGTCTCCTGCATTGCAGGTGGATTCTTTGCTGCTGAACAACCAGGAAAAGCCAAAATCAACTCTACTTAAATAAAAAATAAGTAAAAAAGAAATACTTGCTAAATGAATGAATGAATGAGCTACATAGAGGTTAAAGGCCAACAGGCAGCTTCTGGTAACCCTGGCTTCTGTGATGGCTTCCCCATTGGTATAAAGCCTTAGGTTGGTGGAGGAGGGGGAATAATAGAGGGTGAGATTAGTTTGCAAAAAAGAATGCAGTAAATACAGGGTGGGGGGTGCATGTAATACCCTGTATTTATTGGCCAGCTATGTTCCAAGGGTCTGCATGTTTATCTCTACTCCTTCTGAATACACTGCAAGGTACATGTCTTTATTCCCATTTTACACAGGAGTGAGTTGCCCAGAGTCACCTGGCTTTGTGCAAGTATCCAGTTACAGATCTGAGATTCAGACCTAAAGTCCGCATCTTTCCTGTGATGTCAAATTACTCTTAGCAGGTAGCATGTTCTCTCTGAGGAGGCCTATGCTGCCTGAACTTTAATGCAAGAAGTTGCAAGAATCTCTACTCTTCAGGTGGACTTCCTTTTTAAAAAATTTTTTTAAATTTTTGTTTACTTATTTTTGGCTGTTCTGGGTTTTCATTGCTGTGTGCAGGCTCTCTTTTGTTGCAGTGAACAGGGGCTACTCTCTAATATATCAGCTTCTCATGGAGGTGGCTTCTCTTTTTGTGAAGTTCGGGTTCAGTAGTTCTGCTGCATGGGTCTAGTTACTCCACAGCATGTGCGATCTTCTTGGACCAAGGATTGAACCCTGCCTGTGTTGGCAGGCAGATTCCCAACCACTGGACCGCCAGTGAAGTCCCCAGGTGGATTTCTGACTTGGCTGATGCTCTCTTTGGGTTGGCTTGGTTGGTAGATGAACTTGTACCTGTCCATACCATTTATACAATGATTTCACAGCACTTTACCATCCCTGCCTTGATCATACAGAGTGGTGAAGTTGTATCTCTCAGTTGAAAATGGAGAACCTGTAACAGTAGGAAGTTATAGGGTTTGTTCACCAGCATAAGACAGTGGGTCACTGTTGGAGTCTATAGGGAAATGAGGACATTCAGGAGACTGGCGGTGTAGTTGCTAAGTTGTGCCCAACTCTTGTGACCCCACAGCCTGCCAGGCTCCTCTGTCCTCTGTCCATGTGATTTCCAGGCCAAGAACACTGGAATGGATTGCCATTTCCTTCTCCGGGGGATCTTTCTGACCCAGGGATCAAACCCGGGTCTCCTGTATTGCAGGCAGATTCTTTACCAACTGAGCCACCAGAGAAGTGTCTCTCTCAGTTGAAAATGGAGAACCCGCAGCACTACAAATTACATAACTTGTTCAAGAGCATAAGACAGTAAGTCATGGATGGAGTATATAGGGAAATAAGGATATTTGGTGATATTTGGAGAAGTGAGATGGATCTATGACATGTCATTGTTTGTATCTACTGCTAATTTGTAGAATTGTTTAATGCTTTTTGCTTCTTCAGCTTCAATGCTTATAACTGTATAGTCTAGTACACAATGAAAACTAATGTCAGGTCATTGTGGATCACACAGAACACAGGTGTCAACCACAGGCCATTCTGCTTGGAGGCTGTTTGTCTGATGCAAACGGGGTATCTGGTTACCAGACCCTATGTGTTACTCATGTTTCTACTAACACCTTTGTGGATGCTCTCCTTACAAGTCTACATGGTCCAGGGCGTGTGAATGCGGGAGTGGTCAAAAAGAGGCAGGCGGATGCTTTCAACCAAGGTCCTCCCTGGACTTTTCCTTTTCCTTTTACCACCTAGGTGATGTCTTCTGTTTGTGGATGTAGCCATATTCCCTCATGTTTCAGTGAGGATTGACCCGGGGGGTCAGTGGTTCTGGGCCAAGTCTGCTGGAGATGGGATGCCCCGTTCTGGGAGTTGTTGGAAGGCACCCTGGAGGGAAGAGAAGAAAAAGAAAGTGGAAATCAACCAGAGCAATTGATAGTTGCCTGAGACAGTGTTCTTCATAATGAGTTACATGAGACACTAGTTCCATGAGCTTTTCTGATAAAAGGATTCTGATCCAAAGATTACAAGGATGGTGCATATTATATCATCCATGTGGAGCTTCACAATGCAAATAGGCATATTAAAGCTTACCAAATACCCTACAGAAATGAAATTCAGTTTTTTTCACTTAATGGTAGTTAAGTGTAGTTCTTCTAAAATTTACTAGAATGGGGAACCTCATCTCTCCTCCCCCTGTGCTCCCCACATCTCTTAATACCTCAGGAAAACAGCATTGAAGGAAGATGAAGATGGAGAAGAAGATGCAATCTACTGCCTAAAAGAAAGTGTGAGCCCTCTTTCCATGGTCTCCTCAAATTAGTAAATTCGAAACTCTATTAAGTAAACCACCAAGGTATCAGGGGCCTTCCCTGGTGGCTCAGATGGTAAAGAATCCACCTGCCAGTGAAGGAGACATGGGTTCGATCCCTGGGTCAGGAAGATCCCCTGGAGAAGGAAATGGGAACCCACTCCAGTATTTTTGCCTGGAGAATCCCATGGACAGAGGAGCCTTGCAGGCTACAGTCCATGGGGTCACAAAGAATCGGACATGACATAATGATTGAGCATGCACACATGCAAAGTATCAGGAAGCCCACCAAACATTATTTGAAGCATGGAGACGTGCATTCACTTTGATCAGAAAAGCTCCCATTGCCGTATGTGATGTTTAGCAGGAAGCAAAGGACTGTGGGATTCTCCTCCCTCACTTGCTCAGAGAATCCTTGCTGGCTCTGCACCACAAGTTGTCTCCTTCATTGTGTACTCTCACAGAACCTGCTCCTTCCTTCAGAGCACTCATCTCTTTTGTAATTAGGCATTCACTAGCATCGGTTTTGGAGAAGGCAATGGCACCCAACTCCAGTACTCTTGCCTGGAAAATCCCATGGATGGAGGAGCCTGGTAGGCTGCAGTCCATGGGATCGCTAAGAGTCGGACACGACTGAGCGACTTCACTTTCACTTTTCACTTTCATGCTTTGGAGAAGGAAATGGCAACCCACTCCAGTGTTCTTGCCTGGAGAATCCCAGGGATGGGGGTGCCTGGTGGGCTGCCGTCTATGCGGTCGCACAGAGCCGGACACGACTCAAGCGACTTAGCAGCAGCAGTAGCAGCAGCATCGGTTTTGGCTCCCCAGGTGGCACTGGTGGTAAAGAACTCGCTGGCCAGTGCAGCAGACCTAAGAGACAGGGGTTCGATCCCTGTGTTGGGCAGATCCCTGCATTGGGCAGATCCCTTGGAGGAGGGCATGGCAACCCACTCTGGTATTCTTGCCTGGGGAATCCCATGGACAGAAGAGCCTGGAGGGCTACAGTCCATGGGGTCGCAAAGAGCTGGACACAACTGAAGCGACTTAGCACACATCACTGGTTTATGGCTTCCATGGACTTAAATACAGCAAGAGAAGAGGGACTGACATATAATTATGGTGTTCAATAAATTTTTGCCAAAAATGTTTATTAAATCCATTCGAGGTCATGATAAATCCATATTCCTTGAAACTCATTACACCAGACATTCCTTTACCCTCTAGGCAAAAGTCTGTATGTGTTTTCAAGGGCTACCATAACAAAGAGCCACCAACTTGGTGGCTTAAAATAACGGAAACTTACTGCTTTGCAGTTCTGGAGGTTCCTCCTGGAAACTGTTCCACGCCCCTCTCTAGCTTCTGGCAGCTCCTTGGTAGTCCTTGATTTGTAAATTGCATCACTGTAATCTCTGTCTCCATCTTTGGGTAAACTTTTTTTTTTAATTAATTAATTTATTTGGTTGTGTCGGGTCTTAGTTGCAGCTCTCAGGATCTTTGTTGTGTCACCTGAATCTTTCATGGCAGCACATGGACCCTCTCTAGTTGTGGCATGGACTCAGTAGTTGCTGTGCTTGGGCTTAGCTGCTCTGCAGCATGTGGGATCTTGGTTCCCCATCCAGGGATCAAACTCGTGTCCCCTGCATTGCAAGGCAAATTCTTAACCACTGGACCACCAGGGAAGTCCTTTCATATGACCTTTTCTATCTCTATATGTCTGATCAGAGATGCCTGTATGAAGCTTTGGAATCCTTCAAACGTAGCAAAAGCTCGAAGAAAACTTATTTTTGCACCACCTGTCCTGCTTTCTCGCCCACAAATACATGCCCACATCCTCCTGCCTCTCACAAACCTTCAGTGTTTTCTAAAAACCGAAGGCTGGCACATGTTCCCATCATTAATTCTGTCGATAGGTATTTGTTGGACCTCTTCGCTGGGTGGAGAAGACAGAGAGGCATTTCAGGTGGCAAAACCATAAGGAATATAAGTTTTGTCCCGGTGACGTACAAAAGGGCATGTTTCCTCTCTTTCTCATTTGTCCTTGTTGCCTTCCTTGTACCGTCAGCCACAGAATCCACACACGACACACTCATGCGCCTTGTCCTCAGCTACAGAAGTACCAGGTTGTGGCACTGAACTGAACACATATACACACATACACATATGCATATACATATACATACACACACACACACAAGCACACATATACACAGACCACCGAAATCTGGCAGGTGTGTTGACAGCCTGCTGACCTTTTGAAATCCATCATCCCGGACTCGGGGGCCCAGCAGACGCTCATCTGAACAGAAATCTATGTTTGATTGGTCACATTTACATGGCACATTTATTTCTCTGGAGCAGTCGAATAAGAAGACAGGGTGCAGTTCTCTCACATCACATAAGGACTTGTGTTTTCATAAAAGAGGAAAACCAGGACTTCCCTGGTGGTCCGGTGGACAGGGGTCCACCTGCCAATGCAGGGGACACGTGTTCAATCTCTGGTCCAGGAAGATTCCCCATGCTGGGCTGCAAATAAACTCGAGTGCGACAACTACTGAGCCCACACTGTAGAGCTCTCGAGCCACAACTCCTGAGCCTGCGAGCTGCAGCTGAAGCCTGCGCTTTGCAACAAGAGAAGCCACCGCGACGAGAAGCCCACGCACCGCAACGAGAAGCCCACGCACCGCAACGGAGAGTAACTCCCACTCACTGCAACTAAAGAAAGCCAGCAACGAAGACCTAGCACAACCATATTAATTAATTAATTGATCAACCATTAAAAAATAAAATAGAAGGGGAAAACCTCAGAGGCCGCTCCCTCTCTTGGGGTCAACAGCTGCTCAAGAAGGCCTGGGCTCTTCCCTGGTGCTCACTGATCATGTCTCCATGCAGACCTGGTACCAAGTGGAAGAAAGTACTCATAGGAGACTGAAGGGTGAAAGATGGAGGACTCAGCTCTCTTGGCAAACGTCTCAGATTGTCCCCACTGCTGAGAGGAGGCAGCAAAGGGCAGATCGAGCACTGGACTGAGAGCCCTAATAGAAGCCCCGGGTCCCAGGACAGGCGGCTTCCTCCTTTCACCTGCATTCTGAAGCAGATGTGAAAGCCATACACGATTTGTGAAAATATTTTTAGACGGTAAAATGCTTTACAAGTAGAAGGCATCTCTGCTTTATTTTTTTTTTAATGAACAAAAAATAATTTCCCATTTTGAAACATTTTGTTCACCATTTTTAATGGCCACAAGGTAGGATTTGGTCTTAGGAATGAGCACCCAATTACCTGAACCACCAGGTGCATCTCCCCAAGCCCGCCCCGGCCTGAGTTATGTCTGGGATCAAAGGGCTGCTTTAAGATCAAAAGACTCTATAATCCAGAAACCCAGAAACTGGCTCTGCCTCACCCTCGGCCTCCTAGAGAGGACCAGTTACTCCTCCAAACAGCAAGTCTTCCCTCCTCTTTCTTCCCCAGTGAGCTTGGCCTCCGTTTTTATTTCCTTCCAAACCCGGAAAGTGAAGAAGGCGCACAGCACTCTCCGGGCCAGTTCAGGAGGAAGGAGGGCAGACAGATGAGCTGGCTTCTTCATGGTAGACGCACACAAGGGCTTCCTCTTTGCCTCCTGCGTGTCTCTCAAAACGATGAATGGAAATCTCAGGAACAGGAAGTCTGTCTTTTAGAAGGAAATAAAAGTGCGCCTTTCCTGTTTTGTCCTGAACCTCTAATGATAGAAATTCTCCTAAAAATAAGTTCTCCTGAGATCTCTGACTAGAACACATTTCCAGCCCTTCCCCCGTCACAGTGGCCCCTACTTCTCTGAGGAAAACGGAAATCTCAGTACATGCGTGCTAAGTCGCTTCAGTGTGCCTGCTTCCTTGTGACCCCATGGACTGTAGCCCTCTAGGCTCCTCTGTCCATGGGATTCTCCAGACAAGAATACTGGAGAGCGTTTCTATTCTCTTCTCCAGGGGATCTTTCTGACTCAGGGATTGAACCCGCATCTCTTAATCTCCTGCATTGGCAGGTGGGTTCTTTACCGCTATCACCACCTGGGGAGCCCAGATCTCAGTAGCTTCTTCCAATTATTCATTCATGGCCCATCTAGTACCTTCTCCTCTGCAGAAGATAAATGCCAGAGTCACTCGACAATTGGAGTTCTACCCCATGATTGAATCAGGAAGAGTAGCAACAGTACACAAACTTCCACTCTGAAGAATACTAGTCCCAGACTTCTGAAACCCCAGCAGAGCCGAATACATTTTACAGATGTGTGCACTTCAGGGATGCTCCTGGTCCCTGGCCAGCCTCCTCATTCCCCTTCTGAGTCTCTTGCCAGGCTGTTCCAGGCCACAGTCCCCGTGTCTGCTCTGTGCTGCTAACCCTGGTCACATCCAAGCTGCAGAACTCTGGCACTGACAGTCACACCAAGGCTGTTTCCTTCTCAGGATGTTGGAGCCAGGCTGAGATGGTGCTTGGTCAGGAAAAGCTCCCCTCTGCTACCCAGGCCA
The DNA here is from genome assembly GCF_003369695.1 of Bos indicus x Bos taurus. Lineage (NCBI taxonomy): Eukaryota > Metazoa > Chordata > Mammalia > Artiodactyla > Bovidae > Bos > Bos indicus x Bos taurus. The sequence continues at coordinate 14,342,280 of NC_040087.1, read as the reverse complement.
GGTGACCCCGGAGCTCAAAACCTAGTCTGACCCAAATACCTAACCTGAATCTAACCATGAGGAGACAATCAGGAAAATCCACACTGAGGATCTATAAAGCAATCAGCCTGGACCTTTCAAAAATCTCCATGAGATGGAAACCATAAAAGGTTGGGGGAACTGTTTGCTAGACTAAACAGGACTAAAGAGATGTGACAACCAAAGATATTGGGCAGTCCTGCATAAGGCCCTAGGATTTTTCTTTTTTTTTTAAACAGAATAAAACAGCCAAAAAAGACCTTAGTGGGAACATTGAGGAAATTTGAATGTGACCTGCATATTATATAAGAGTGTTGTATAAACTTTAATCTGAGTGTGAAGGTTATATTGTAGTTACATAGAATGTGAAGTACTTGGAAGTGAAAGTTTATGATGTTTACAACTAATGCTCAAGCGGTTTAGCAAGAAATAAAACACCTGTGTATACATGGGCTTCCCAGGAGGCTCAGTGGTAAAGAATCCGCCTGCCAATGCAGGACATGCAGGAGACATGGGTTTGATCCCTGGGTCAGGAAGATCCCCGGCAACCTACTCCAGTATTTTTGAGGAGCCTGGTGGGCTACAGTCCATGAAGTTGCAAAGAGTCAGACACAACTGAGCCACTGAGCACACGCGCACACACACACACACTACACACATATATAAATATATAGAGAGAGGAAGCAAATGTAACAAAATGCTAATATTGGTGAATCAAAGTGAAGGGCAGTTACATGGTACACCATTCCTGAAACTTTTTGAGGGTTTCAGATTGTTCATAATAACAAATTGAGGTTCATAATACCAAGCAGAGGAGACAGACATTGCTACATTTCTCCACCATTGATATTTCTCCCATCCTTCTCTAAGAAATCCAGGCACTAAACTTCCTCTATTAACCTTCAAAAGGGAAAAGAACACCTCACAAAAAACCATTCATAAAACAGACACAGGGGGTGGGGTGCTAGCTGATCAATAGCCAGATAAACAAACTCTGAATTCCAGTTTGAACATAATTGAGACCCTACCGGACATCCCTGGTGGCTCAGACAGTTAAGAATCTGCCTGCAATACGGGAGACCCAGGTTAGATCCCCTGGAGAAGGGCAAGGCAACCTACTCTAGTATTCTCGCCTGGAGAATCCCATGGACAGAGGAGCCTGGCAGGCTATGGTCCAAAGTGTCACAAAACTCAGACATGACTCAGAGACTAGCACTTTCACTTTCAAGACCCCACCACTTTGATAAATAATGGAATTTATTCATTGTCTCCATTTAGATGTGTCTTCACTGGTTGATACGGGGTGGAAAAAAGATGATGCCATACAAATGACCAGGACCCAGAAGTCCAAAAGGGAATCTGGAGCCCAAAACATATCTTCTCTCAAGATTGTGGACTGTCCACGCTTGCTGAGGATACAGCGTATTTTTCCACCGGGGCCAACCCTATTCTTGGTGGCTCCAGGACAGCACAACATAGAACACAACATTAAATATAGGTAGAGCTGAGGTTTTCAGAGTCCACTGTCAGGGATTAACTCAAATTCGTCTTTCCACATAAAGCTCTTCTTATTCTGCACTTCATCATTATTTTTTATTAATAAAAGCAACTTAAAGCTTCACAACCATTTTGTAAAATATTTATTTATTTGGCCACATCAGGTCTAGGTTGCGGCCCATGGGATTTCTGTTGTGTCTTGTGAGATCTTTTGTTGAGGCGCATGGATTCTCTAGCTGTGGTACAGGGGGGTTTAGTTGCTCTGAGGCACGTGGGAGCTTAGTTCCTCAACCAGGGATGGAACCTGTGTCCCCTGCATTGCAAGGCGGATTCTTAACCACTTGACCACCAAGGAAGTCCCTCATGCACTTTCTTATTTTTTCAATTGAAATATAGTTCCTGTACAATATTATGTGAGTTACAGGTATACAGTATAGTGTTTCACAATTTTTAAAGATTATTCTCCATTTAAAGTTATTCTAAAATATTGGCGACATCCCCTGTGTTGTACAATATATCCCCATAGCTTATTTTATGCCTAACCATTTGTACTTAATTCCCTACCTCTATATTTCCGACTGGTATTTTTTCCTGTACTCTATCTTCCTCTCCCCACAGGTAACCACTAGTTTGTTCTCCATATCTGTGTCTGCTTCTTTTTTGTTATATTCACTAGTTTGCTATATTTTTTAGATTTCACATATAAGAGATACTATGCTATTTGTCTTTTGATATCATGCAGTGTTTGATTTAGCATAATGCCTTCAAGTCTATCTATATTGCTGCAAATGGCAACATTTTTTTAAATGGCTGCTTCTTCTGCCCTTTAAAAGCTCTTCTATTTGTACCTCTATCAGAACTAAGACCTCTGGACTTCTGACACAATTCTCCTTCAACATTTGTGTCTGCGGTCAGGCCTTGGTGAGAACACATGGTCCCATATTTGACCTGGAAAATGCAGTTGTTATAACAGCAGGAATTATTACACGCTCCTTGTACTCTAGTTATTTGTGTACAAGTTTCTCTCTCCCAGTAGACTGGATTCCCTCAGGGGAAAGAAAAATGTGTTAGTCTTTTTTGTAGCTCCTGTTTTCCTCTTCACAGGTGATTCCATCCACGGTCACAGTGGCATTTCCCACCTATATGTTGATGATGCTCACAACTCACTCCAGCTCTCTTAAGAGCTTCAGATTATATGGCAGCAAACCGGGCTTTTTTGGTGGTTGAGATGGTTAAGAATCCATCTGCTGTGCAGGAGACCTGGGTTTGATCCCTGCGTTGAAAAGATCCCCTGGAGAAGAAAATGGCAACCCATTCCAGTATTCTTGCCTAGAGGATTCCGTGGACAGAGGAGCCTGGTGGGCTGCAATCCATGAGGTTGCAAAGGATCAGACACCACTGGGCGTCTAACAAATGTAACTCTCAAACATAACTCTGCTGAGCAAACCCTTTTTCAGGCCCTCCATGTCCTTTATATTCAGACAACCAAGGCTGAACTCAGCCTACCCTCACTGCCTTTAAATTCTGCTCTCCATCTTGTATTCCCAGTCTCAGTTCATCAAACCTTCTTGCACCCATTCAGTCACGCCTCAACCTAATTCATCCTGCCTCCTCCTTTATCTCCCCTTTGTTAGCCAGTCCATCACCAAATCCAATTACTTCTTTTGCTGACCCTTTAGATTTGTTCCATCCTCCCCACCCCATTCTACCACCCGTTTTGTAGCTCTGGAGCTCAGCATCTCTTATCCAGACTATTGAACGAGACTCCTAACTGATTCCCTGCTCCCAGTCTTGACACCTCTCTCCTGGATCCATCTTCTGTTCTGCAGCTGGACATCTAAGCACATCACCCCCTACATGAAACCATTCTATGGCTTCCCAACATGACAGAATAGAGTTAAGCACTTTGCTTGGCCCACCGGGTCATGTACGAACCAGTCTCTACCCTCCTATCTCCTCTTCTGCCCCTTCGTGCTCATAATTTACGCTCTAACTGTGCTAAAGCACTTGTAGCTTTTAATATGCGTGGTGTTCTTTCAAGCTTCTGTGGTATTACCCTTTTCTCAGCCTGGAAGGTTTGGTCCATCTTTTTCTTTTTTTTTTTGACATAACTACCTTTTGGCTCAGTGGTAAAGAATCCGCCTGCAATGTAAGAGACCCAGTTTTGATCCCTGGGTTGGTAAGATCCCCTGGAGAAGGAAATGGCAAACCCCTCCATTATTCTTGCCTGGGGAAATCCCATGGACAGAGGAGCCTGGAGGGCTACAGTCTATGGGGTCCAAAGAATTGGACATGACTTAGGAACTAAACAACAATACTTCTTTACTCACTTTTCCACACTCTACCACTTCTTGAAGCGTTCCCAGGAGTTCCAGATTGGGCTAAGTGCTGCTCTTCTATACCCCTAAAGCATCGTCTGCATTAAATATCTGTTAGGTGCCAGGCACTTTTGAGAGATTATCTCATTCAACTACATATAAACCTATGAGATAAACAGGATTTACCCCACTTCACAAATAAGAAAATTGGACTTTCAAAGAAGCCAAGTATTTTGGCCAAGATTTCTGAGCTGGAAAGTGAAGGAGCCAAGATAATGAAACTAAGTCTTTCTGGTTTCAATTCGGTGCTAGATGGACTGTACCAAACCTTTCTCACTTTCAGCCAACCAACACACCCAGAGTGCTGTATTCCCCAGGTATAGTCAGGAAACAAACTTCACCAGTGATTTTAACAGACAGAACTTAATATGGAGAATTGGTGAGACTGATAAAGGGAAACCAAAGAGGCAAATAGGAAGCCTTAAGGTAAATGTAGGAAATAGCTCATTAACATGTCTAAGAGAGAAGGCTAGGGTCCTCAGACCCTAGAAGCTTGGAGAAGGGGCTTTGGGAGCTACGACTCAGGTTCCTGAGGAGGGGACGCTGCCACACTGGTGCTGGCACCTCAGAGCACACGTCCTGGGGCTCTTTCCGGAAGTGCTGAAAAGGCTGGAAACCGCAGTCAATCAGAACCGAAACTGCTTCCGAGTTGAAAGGTCACTGTGGGGTGATAGGGACAGAAAGTGGAAAGTGAAAGTGAAGTCGCTTAGTTGTGTCCGACTCTTTGCGACCCCATGGACTGTAGCCTACCAGGCTCCCCGGTGCATGGGATTTTCCAGGCAAGAATACTGGAGAGGGTTGCCATTTCCTTCTCCAGGGGATCTTTCTGACCCAGGGATCGAACCCGGGTCCCCCGCATTGTAGGCAGACGCTTTACCGTCTGAGCCACCAGGGAAGCCCGATACTGATACTGAGACTGACAGAAAAAGGGAGCAAACACAGAGGGCAAGTCCTTCTCCTCTCGTTGCAACACCCCGTCTCCCTGTAGTGTCACTAACTGGTAAAGGAGACATGTAGTCAGCAGAGGCTTGGACCCAGCCCAACGGAGCAGAGAACAGGAGCATGGGCTTGAAGTTGAGAGAGAATAACGTCCTAACCAGCCCAAGCGGGCTGTGTGGCAGCACCAGTGCAAGTGGATTGGGGGTAAGGAAGCGACTGATCACTATAATAACATCAGCTGCCATTACCGAGCATCTACTAGGTGACATTCGCTACGTTCCCACCTTTCCACACATGGATTTCTTTGCTCCCCACAACCTATCAGGTAGGTACTATTGTCTTGTCAGTTTCACACATGAGGAAGCTATATTTAGAGATGCTAAGGACCTTTCAAAAGATTAGGAAGAGGAGGGATCCCAGTTCAAACCCGGGTCTGACTGATGCTAAGACCTGCGATAACCACAGGTCTGTTTGCTGGGGCTGCCATAACAGATTGCCACAAACTGGGCAGCTCACAACAAAAACCTTTATCCCCTTACAGTTCTGGGGTCCAGAAGTCCAAAATCAAGGTGTTTGCAGGCAGACTGTCTCTGAAGTCTTGCAGAGAAAAGCCTTCCCTGTCTCTTCTGATGGCTCCAGGCATGCATCAGCTTATGGCCACCTCACACTGGTCTCTGCCTCCATTTTCACAAGAACGTCTTCCCTTGGAGTGTTTGTGTCTTCTCTTTTTGAGGATGCTTGTCACTGGATTTATGACCCACCCAGGTAATCTAGGATAATCTCATGGAAAGATCTTTAGCTTAATTAAACATTTGCAAATATGCTTTTTCCAAGTAAGTTCACATCCACGTGTTCTGGGGATCAGGATGTAGACATAACTTTTTTGAGACAACCACTATACCACGTAAAATTACTTCTTTTGAAGATCATGTTCAGCAAATCCATTTCAAACGAAATCTGTGTTCTTACAGCATTTTCAGATTTTAAAACTGTTCTGTGCTGCACGTGGTACTTTTAATATTTGGTGTTCCTCCCCCTTTAAGCTTTCTCTCTTCCTAAAGACAAAGGCACAGAGACATCTTTGGCGGCACCTGTCATTTGGAACAAGCATCCTGTCTGTCTCCACCTCATCAACTCGTGATCTCATTTCAAACCTCATCTGAAAATACCCTCCCTCCTCTCTTGTCTCTCCTTGACCGCTTTCCTTGACTTGACTTTCATTAGCATTCACCCCGTGCAACCCTGGAATTCAGCACACCTGGCCAAAGGAGTGTTATCTCAGATGAGAGGGTTTCATCAACCACAGAGTGGAAGGCTGCACAAATTTCTATCGTGTGTCCCAACAGAAGCCCAGCCTCCTTCCCCACCCTCTACTCCACATCCTAGCCTTGAGAATGGAAACTTCCAATGACAGTTTCTTTTCTTGGTTGGAAGGATTGGCTCATCCATTTTGCAATTCACCTGGTTGAGAACATAGTTGCGAAATTTATGTACCTTGGAGATGTCTTCTTAGGTATGCGTGAAAGGCAAAAAGATTTCTCCAAGCAAACAGACATTAGGAGAGAAAGGTATATTTTTTTTTACTTTTTGCTAAATAAAATATATGAGCTGAGAACCCTAATGTGTCCAGGTTAATGAAATATATTTCATGTGCCTGACTTGAAAAGAATAAAAAAGACACAGTGTCTTCCCATGGAAATATGTCAGACCCATCTATCTTAGGGTCTGACATATTTGCCAGTAAATATTTCCAGTATACTAAGTACTATATCCCTTGAATTGAATTCTGAAGTTCATCAGTTTTGCTTCCTAGAAGTAAAGGAGATGAATATTAGAAAACAAAATTTTGAACTCCTCAGAGTTTTCTCTGTTCAACTGCCTCAATATCAATGTCATCACTATCCGTTTGGAATTCAATCAAAAACAATATTTCCTACCTCTGCAGACATGATATTGACATTTTCCCACTGCTTCTCCCTCTTTTCTTATAAAATTATTGGGAATATTTCTTCTACAAGTGGAGTATGGTTTTGGCATTCGGTAAGATAATGCCTCAGCCCTTCACTTGTTTTCCTCAAGCTCATCTGCGTATCTGAAGTTATTGATATTTCTCCCGGCAATCTTGATTCCAGCTTGTGCTTCATCCAGCCTGGCCTTTCGCGTGATGTACTCTGCATATAAGTTAAATAAGCAGGGTGACAATATACAGCCTTGACGTACTTCTTTCCCAGTTTGAAGCCAGTCTGTTGTCCATGTCTGGTTCTAACTGTTGCTTCTTGACCTGCAGGTTTCTTAGGAAACAGGTAAGGTGGTCTGGTATTCCGGTTTTTTGAAGAATTTTCCACAATTTGTTGTGATCCACACAGTCAAAGGGTTTAGCGTAGTCAATGAAGCAGAAGTAGGTGTTTTCCTGGAATTCTCTTGCTTTTCTATGATACAGTGGATGTTGGCAATTTGATCTCTGGTTCCTCTGCCTTTTCTAAATCCAGCTTAAACATCTGGAAATTCTTGGGTCACGTACTGTTGAAGCTTAGCTTGGAAAATTTTGAGCATTACTTTACTAGTGTGTGAGATGAGAGCAATTGTGTGGTAAATACATGTGTGTATGTGGGTGTATATGGTGCATATGCGTATGTTTGTATGTATGCATATGTGTATATATGTATGTATGTGTGTATATGTGTGTGTGCATATGTGAATACATATGTGTGCATCTGTATATGTGTATGTACGTGCATATTTACTCAGGCAGCTGTTAGGGGTTACTGCTGTAAGTGATCATCCATAGTTATAACACGTTTCACGTGTCACTTACAGGAAAGATGTCCCAATGGGATGATACCTCCTCCTATAATTTCAGCTAACTTTGGGGTGACTTGGTCACTCACAAGGGAGGTAACGTCCACTGATGCCTTTGTGAAGTCCCTGAACTGGAAGGTCGGTGAGGAAAGAGGCAGAGCTCCTTGGCGGGGTCCTTCTGAAGTCACACCAGGATCTTTCCACAATGAGGTGAACCCTGGGGCGGGTGGTTGAGAATGACACTTCAGGACCCCACCCCGCCCAGTTCTCCTCCGGGAGCTGATTCAAACATCATCATCTATACACATGTTCACACGTTACTGAGGGATGTCTGGACTCCAGCCCATTACAATCCATCATCCTTGAAGCCCTGTGTCCACAGCTGGAGGCAGAAAGCACATGAAATTGTACACTGGAGGAGAAAAATGCATCAAATCTCAGAAGCGAGCTCTCTTCAGGTTTCAAAGGTGATTGGGAAATCTAAACAATTTAGAGGTTGGTTTGGTAAAACCCAAAGAACCAGTCAATGCAGTTATTAAAAAAAAAGAAAGAAAAACAGACACATCCATGATTGTAGCAATGCTATCCGCAAATTCACACCTCCTCCCCAGCCAAAAGGTGGAAGCAGCTCAAATGTCCATCCATGGACACAGATGAATGGATAAACAAAACGTATATGTGTGTGTGTGTGTGTATTTATGGGAGAAATATCCATAACCTCAGATATTCAGATGACATCACCCCTATGGCAGAAAGTGAAAAGAAACTAAAGAGCCTCTTGATGAAAGTGAAAAGAGGAGAGTGAAAAAGCTGGCTTAAAACTCAACATTCAAAAAACTAAGATCATGGCATCCGGTCTCATCATTTTATGGCAAATAGATGGGGAAACAATGGAAACAGTGACAGATTTTATTTTCTTGGGCTCCAAAATCACTACAGATGGTGACTGCAGGCATGACATTAAAAGACGCTTGCTTCTTGGAAGAAAAGCTATAACAAACCTAGATGGCATATTAAAAAGCAGAGACATTATTTTGCCAACAAAGGTCCGTATAGTCATAGCTATGCTTTTTCCAGTAGTCATGTATGGATGTGAGAGTTAGACCATAAGGAAAGCTGAGTGCCGAAGAATTGATGCCTTTGAACTGTGGTGTTGGAGAAGACTCTTAAGAGTCCCTTGGGCTGCAAGGAGATCAAACCAGTCAGTCCTAAAGGACATCAATCCTGAATATTCATTGGCAAGACTGATGTTGAAACAGAAGCTCCAATACTTTGGCAACCTGATGCGAAGAGCTGACTCATTAGAAAAGACCCTGATGCTGGGAAAATTTAAAGGCAGGAGAAGGAGACGACAGCATATGAGATGGTTGGATGGCATCACTGACTCATTGGACGTGAGTTTGAGCAAGCTCTGGGAGATGGTGAAGGACAGGGAAGTCTGATGTGCTCCGGTCCATGGGGTCTCAAAGTGTTGGACATGACTGAGCGACTGAACAACACTTTTCCATGAAGGTGAAAGTATTAGTCACTCAGTCACGTCTGACTCTTTGTGGCCCCATGGACTATAGCCCGCCAGGCTCCTCTGTCCATGGAATTCTCCAGGCAAGAATACTGGAGTGGGTTGCACTTCCTTCTCCAGGGGAATCTTCCCAACCCAGGGATCAAACCCAGGTCTCCTGCATTGCAGGCAGATTCTTTAGCATCTGAACTACCAGGGAATTCCATACATATATGTATATTATTCAACCATGAAAAGGAAGGACCTTCTGACACAAACTATTACAATTCAGATGGACCTTGAGGACATTATGCTCTGTAAAATAAGCCAGTCACAAAAGAACAAATGCTGTGTGAGCCAGCTTATGTAAGGTACCTAGTTAGTCAAATTCATTGAGACAGAAAGTAGCACAGTGGTTGCCAGAGGCTGGGAGGAGGGGGAAATGGGAAGCTGTTTAATGGGGAGAGAGTTTCAGTTTTGCAAGCTGAGCTTCTGGAGTCTGATTGCACAACAATGTGTAGAAACTTAACACGTCTGCATGACAGATTTAAAAATGTTTAAGGTGGTCAATTTTGTTACGTGTGTTTTACCACAGATAAACCAACAACAACAAAACAAAAATAAGGCAAGATAAGTCAGTTGCATAACAGCAGAGCTTTGTTAACTGGTTGTTTGAACTTCCTGGAAACGAAGCCAGGAGTGGCTAGCCAGGGAGTGGGGTCAAAGGAGGTGATGAGCTCAGCGGGGAGGGAAGCTGCCCTGGGGAACATTTTTGGAGGAGGGAGTAGGAACGTTCTGTGCCCTTTGCCTTCCTGAGAGTTGACCCTTCCATCCGTGACTTCTGGAGAAAAGTCAGCGTGAAAGTGTCTGTCTCTGATCTCTGTGTTTTACTCTAAATCTCTGTTTTACACTGTCCTGGGCAGGGACCTGCTATCTCATCAACATTCCTGGAGATGGGGGTAGGTTTGTGTTTCCTTGGACACAGATGACCAGACTGGTCAGACAGATTGGGAAATGCTGCCTGGGTTGGTGGCTGATCTAACATAATGTTTCTCAAACACGGGGCTTCCCGGGTGGCCCAGTGGTAAAGAATCAGCCTGCCCATGCAGGAGACGCAGATTCGATCCCTGGTCGGGAAGATGCCCTGGAGAAGGGAATGACAACCCACTCCAGTATCCTTGTCTGGGAAATCCCATGGACAGAAGAGCCTGGAGGACTATAGTCCGTGGGATGGTGAAAGAGTCAGACACGACTTAGTGACTAAACAACTTTTATGATATAAATATAATTTAAAATTATGCATTTAATTGAATAGTTGGAGCATCCGGATGAGCAACTTGTCACTAGTATGATGGTGTAATTCCAGGTCCCACATTTAGGATTGTCATCACTCCAGTGAAGGGCAAGTGACATCTTGAAGCTTTGCATGAATGGAGGTGTAGCCCCAAGTCAACCTGAGGAAAGCGGTGGGGGAATGGAGTCAACCCACCACACAGGATGGTGTGAGCCTGCCGCACTCACGAATGCCAATGTCTCAACACTGTCATTGTATTTGCGCTCTGAGTTAGTTTCAGCAAAATATTACTGGTGCCATTACTGTAATATTGTTTTTAGTTTTATCGACTTTTGAGGTTTGGTTTCCATTTAATTTGTGGCCTTTTGCTGCTTTTCAGTTATATTTGCGTTATAAGCAGAAAGCATTTCTGTCTAGACTAATCTTGGTGTATTTTTAAATAGCTTCATAAAGAGGTTAATTTATAATAAGGTCAAGTTAACCCTCAGGGTCCAAGTTGCCTTCTTCTCTTTAGAAGCGTCTATAGCTTCTGCTGTTAGAAGCCCGTGACATGGAAAGTCAAGAGGCTCCACTTATATTTGATCAGATTTAGAGGAAGGAACTCAGGACTTTATGAGGCCAACCCAGTGACTTATTGAGGATGGTCTAAGTTGTGTTTAGGAGTTCTACGCATTGTCTCCAACACTGATACATAAACGCCTACGATATAAATAATAGCTTCCGGTTCCTGTTGGTGAAGAAAGCAGTGCTCTGAGTGTCTGGCCTATTGTTTCAGACTCAGTTGACCCTCTTCTGTGTTTCACCCCTTTCTTGTCCTTTCTCTTTGGAAGCTAAAATTTGGCTGCTTCTTTTGTTCAGGATGCTTGTTTTATGTACCAAAGCTTCGGCCAGCAAAGGCTCAGATTTTATTAAAAAAAATATTTTTTTATTGAAGTAGAGCTGATTTACAATGTTGTGCCAATCTCTGCTGTACAGCAAAGTGACTTAGTTATACAGAGATGTGTATTCTCTGAAATATTTTTTCCATTATGATTTATCACAAGATATCCAATATAGTTCCCTATGCTACACATTAGGACCTTGTTGCTTACCACAGCTTTCATCTTTCTCTTTTTACTGGAGTGTAGTTGCTTTACCATGTTGTGTTAGTTTCTGCTGTACAACAGAGTGATTCAGCTATATGTATGCATATATCCCCTCTTCCTTGGATTTCCTTCCCATTTAGGTTCAGTCAGTTCAGTTCAGTCGCTCAGTCGTGTCTGACTCTTTGTGACCCCATGAACCACAGCATGCCAGGCCTCCCTGTCCATCAGCAACTGCCAGAGCTTCCTCAAACTCATGGCCACTGAGTGGGTGATACCAGCCACTCATCTCATCCTCTGTCATCCCCTTCTCCTCCTGCCCCCAATCCCTCCCAGCATCAGAATCTTTTCCAGTGAGTCAACTCTTCACATCAGGTGGCCAATGTACTGGAGTTTCAGCTTTAGCATCATTCCCTCCAAAGAACACCCAGGACTGATCTCCTTTAGAATGGACTGGTTGGATCTCCTTGCAGTCCAAGGGACTCTCAAGAGTCTTCTCCAACACCACAGTTTAAAAGCATCAATTCTTCGGTGCTCAGCTTTCTTTACAGTCCAACTCTCACATCCATACATGACCACTGGAAAAATCATAGCCTTGACTAGACGGACCTTTGTTGGCAAACTGATGTCTCTGCTTTTTAATATGCTGTCTAGGTTGGTCATAACTTTCCTTCCAAGGAATAAGTCTTTTAATTTTATGGCTGCAGTCACCATCTGCAGTGATTTTTGGAGCCCAAAAAAATAAAGTCAGCCACTGTTTCCACTGTTTCCCCATCTATTTGCCATGAAGTGATGGGACTGGATGCCATGATCTTCGTTTTCTGAATGTTGAGCTTTAAGCCAACTTTTCACTCTCCTCTTTCACTTTCATCAAGAGGCTTTTTAGTTCCTCTTCACTTTCTGCCATAAGGGTGGTGTCATCTGCATATCTGAGGTTATTGATATTTCTCCGGACAATCTTGATTCCAGCTTGTGCTTCTTCCAGTCCAGCGTTTCTCATGATGTACTCTGCATATAAGTTAAATAAGCAGGGTGACAATATACAGCCTTGACACACTCCTTTTCTTATTTGGAACCAGTGTATTGTTCCATGTCCAGTTCTAACTGTTACTTCCTGATCTGTATACATGTTTCTCAAGAGGCGGGTCAGGTGGTCTGGTATTCCCAATTCTTTCAGCATTTAGAGTAGAGTTCCCTGTGCTATACAGTCAGTTCTCACTAGTCTATTTTATACATAATAGTGTATATATGGGGCTTCCCTGGTGGCTCCAGACAGTAAAGAATCTGCCTGCAGTGCGGGAGACCCGGGTTCAATCCCTGAGTCGGGAAGATCCCTTGCAGTAGAGAATGGCAATCCACTCCAGTATTCTTGCCTGGAGCATACCTTGGACAGAGGAGCCTGGCAGGCTTCAGTCCACGGGGTCACAAAGAGTCAGACATAACTGAGCGACTAACACACACACAGTGTATAAACGTCAATCCCAACCTCCCAACGCATCCTTCCCCTCTTGGTGTCCATGTTTGTTCACCACATCAATGCATGCATTTGACTATAACACCGTTCTCATGAAGCAGTTTGGCTTCCTTAGAACACACGCTGCAGACCGTTGCTTTCTTACTGCGCTGGTTCCCCCACGATGTGCTTTGCATCCCGCTTGCTTTCACAGCTCTCGTCTCTCTCTCGCCAGACGCTGCCCCTCCTTTGCTCTCCCCCTTGAGATGCAGACCCTGCCCAAGGGGTTCTCTGGACAGGAAGTCGCTCACTGAGTGGGAGCCAAGTTAGAAACGATTTCCCACTTAGAGGAGATCTCGGGCACCCAGACACTTTCTCTGAGAAACCATGAATGCTTCTGCTGTCTAAAGAGGTTAAGAGCTGTGTGATGGTTGACTTTCCATGACCTGTGTCACCAAGGCCTCCATGCCATTCATTCGCTTGGTGAATATTTATCAGGTACCTTCTGTATGACAGTCACTGTTTCAGGTTTTTGTCCATGCCAAGACAAATAAGTAGCATTTTCCTTCATGAACTAGTGATCTTGTTGGGGATGCCACATGCATCTAAATAGGTTGCCGTGCCTTGTGACAAATGCATTACCTTATAATACATATTTTATGTGTAATACATATTATATGTACACTATATACATAATATAATATCACACACTAGCCCTCCAGGGGTGAAGAGGAGGAGCCCCCTAACCACTGGTGGGGAGGTCAGGGGAGACATCCTGAGGCAGTGACCCTGAAACCCCTCTTGAAGGATGAAGGGGAGTTCCTTTGGTGGGAAACAGAGGTGGGTGGGCGTTCAAGGCAGAGATGAGGTTGTGCAGAAGCTCAAAGCTTCCTGGAGTTTAAGTAGAAATGCAAATTGTTTGGGAAGGCTGGAGCATACATTTTGGTGTGTGTACATATGAGTTGTGGGAGAATGAGGGTAAAGGGTGTAGACTCGGAAGAGGCTTAGACTCCAGGCCAAGCAGAGGCAACTGTGCAACGAGCCTTGTTCCAGTCCACAGTGTACGCCATTCCTGCCTAGGGCTGCTGTATTTTCCCTCCCTTCTTCCCTTCCCCTTCCTCCCTCCTTCCTCCTCTCTCCTTCCGTCCGTCCCTCCCTCCCTCCTTTCTTTGTTTTAAAATATTTATTTTTATTTATTTATTTGGCTGCACCAAGCTATTAGTTGCGGCAAGTGGGATCTAGTTCCTCGACCAGGGATGAAACCCAGGCCCTCTACTTTGGGAGCCCAGAGTCTTAGCCACTGGATCACCAGGGAAGTCCCCTTTTCTTTCTTTTTAATCTCTTTATAATCCAAATACCATACAATTCACCTATTAAAAGCATACAACTTAGTGGCTTTTAGTATGCTCGTAGAGTTGTGTCATCAGCACAATTAATTTTAGCACACTTTTAATCATTCCAAAAGGAAAACCCAGACCCTTTAGCTGTTATCTTCCTACCCCCATCCTGTCCACCCCAGCCCTAATTAATCAATAATCTTCTTTCTGTCTCAATTGGTTTGTCTATCCTAGGCATTCCAAATGGGCTTCCCAGGTGGCTCAGCTGGTAAAGAACCTGCCTGCGATGTGGGAGACCTGGGTTCAATCCCTGGGTTGGGAAGATCCCCTGGAGAAGGGAAAGGCTACCCACTCCAGTATTCTGGCCTGGAGAATTCCACGGACATATAGTCCATGGGGTTGCAAAGAGTAGGACACGACTGAGCGACTGTTTCACTTTCACTTCACAGGCATTTCGAATAGATGGAATCATACAGCATGTGGCTTTTTGTGACTGGCTCCTTTGATTCAGGATGGGGTATTTTCCTTAGCAATTGCAGAATGGGCAGCAGTTAGATTTTCCCTAGTGGCGCTAGTGGTAAAGAACCTGCCTGCCAATGCAGGAGACAGGGGTTCAATCCCTGGGTGGGGAAGATCCGCTGGAGGAGGAAATGGCAACCCATCCCAGTCTTCTTGCCTGGGCAATCTCCATGTGCAGAGGAGCCTGGTTGACTATAGTCCATGGGTTTGCAAAGAGTTGGGCATGACTGAAGCAATTGAGGACAAACTTGCAAATATGGTGCATTCATGGGAGAGAAAAAGAAATAGACCAAAAAAAAAAAAAAAAAACCAAACCCAAACCCAAAAAACAGCGATAGGGTATTTGGGGACTCGGAAAAGGCAAAGTTAAAAAAACATAAAATTTTATTTAAGACATTTCCTTCTGGGACCATGGCTCCCCAGGTGTAAATATTTCTCCTACAAAATGGTTAGAGAGTGTGGAATCCCATGGCTGGCAGTTTATGTCTTTGTAGACGGGTAAGTAGAGATCCCTCTTTTTCTCACTGCTGTGGTACCACAGCTCCTATGAAAAAACACCACCCACTTTGGCATCTATGCTACTTGCTTCATTGTGAACCTTCTGCCTGATATCAGGCCCACACAAAATTGCTTCTTCTCCAGAACAGCCTCGATGAACTGGTGAGGAGCATACACTGTACCGGGAACTGTTTCCACAAATGTGGTAAATTCCACTTTGCAACTTCATCAGGATGGCCCTTGTCCATTTCGTTGTATCGCTGTGCAGAACTGCTGAGTTCTATAAAAGGTCTGGTTTCTTTCTTTGCAAGCCTTGCTGGCATGTTCTCAAAGACCGCCTCAGTCAGGGAGGGCAGCCCTGTGTCCTTTCCACGCAGCTGACTCAGGGTTTTATAGATCCTGAGACAGAATCTCATAAAGCCTGGTTGCCATTTTGAGTTGCAGTCTAGAGATTCTCCCTCTTTTCCTCCATGAAGATTTGGTTTTAAATCTGTTTTAGAAAATGATATGAAATGAATGAATCATATTAGTTTTTGACGTTAAAATAGAACAGAATAGTCAGTAGTTGACTCACACTATTGTAGTTAGAGTGGCTTGTCACGTAATACTGCTCAGCTTTAAGGAATGTTTTACAAGGTACATAGTCGCCAGAGAGCTCCGTCCCTCTTGTTCTCATCTTCAGCAACGTGCGTCATTATTATAACAAATAATATATTTTAAGCGTCTGTTGTGTATAGCTCTGCTTTTTCTTTCTCTGTCTCTCTTATTCATACTTATATTTATCAAAATACGATTCCAAATATTCCCTTAATATTTTATTTTTCTAATTTATTTTATTTTCAGAAGCTAATTGTTTTTAATTTATTTTTTAATTCGAGGAAAGTTACTTTACAATGTCATGTTGGTTTCTGCTGTATAACAACACGAATCAGCCATAATTATATATATATATATATATATATATATATATATATGGGCCACCTCCTTCTTGCGCCTCCCTCCCCTCCCCCCATCCCATCCCTCTAGGTCATCACGGGCGCCAGGCTGGGCTCCCCACGTTATACGACAACGACTCGCCAGCTACCCAGTTTACACGTGGCCATGGGTGTCTGTCGATATTCCTTTCTCCATTTGTCCCACTCTCTCCTAATATTTTCACTGGGACGACTTGGGCATGCGGCTTGTGGTTGTCCTTGAATGGTTTTAAAAGTGCTCAATAAGTAGTATAGTCATTTTCGCAATATTGATTCTTTTAGTCCGAGAACATGGTATTTCTCTCCATCTATACGTAGTCATCTTTGATTTCTTGTATCAGTGTCTTATAGCTTTCTGCATGCGAGTCTTTTGTCTCTTTAGGTAGATTTATTCCTAGGCATTTTATTCTTTTTCTTTCGCTGGTCAATGGGATTGTTTCTTTTTCTGATTTTTCATCATTAGTGTACAGGAATGCATGTGTTTTCTATGCGTTAATTTTATATCCTGCGACTTTACTAAATTCATCAATGATGTCCTACAGGGGTGTGATTGGGGGGGATATTTATGTAATTATGACTGATTTGTGTTGATATATGGCAGAGATGACCACAACATTGTAACACAATTATCCTCCAATAAATACAATAAAATGAGGGAACGCCTAATGCTCCCAGGAATCTCAGCCTTGTGATATGAAACTTCTACCAGAGGTTAAAGATCAACTCACCTCATTGTCACATCCGTGACCCAGAATCTGATCTGGGAGTTGACGTCTCCCAAGAGCAGGGTCAGCCATGTGAGCCTGGAACCCCAAAGCCAGGAGCGGTGGCTGCCAGACTTATCCTCAGATATCAATGAGCCCCCCAGCCTCTGAGTGGCCAGGTGTGCTGAGAACGTAACAGTGTTACAGTCTGTGGATGTGGGATGGAGTTTGGGGCTCAGCCATGTATTGGCTGTGTGATGTTGGTTAAGTTGTTTAATATCTCTGGTCTTCTACTTTCATTGTAAAATAAATATAATCACCTCAATAACCACGGTGCGTGCATGCTCAGTTGCTAAGTCTTGACTCTCTGCAACCCCGTGGACTGTAGCCCACAAGACTTCTCTGTCCATGGGATTTTCCAGGCAGGAATACTGGAGTGGGTTGCCGTTTCCTTCTCCATCAATAACCATGGAGATTATTGCACAGAAGAAATATGCATTGAAGATTACACACATGGGGAATTTCAGAGTTAAGATTTGTCTCTGTCCCTTGGTAGGACAGTGTGTTCTGTGACTGAATTGAGAATACCTTACCAGAGATTTAGCTGGGAAGGTTGCCTTACCCACTTGGTTTCATGAATCAATTCTTTCATTGATGTATTTTCTCAGTTAACCTAGCTGGGGCGGGGTCAAGGGAAGCAGAGTTCCCAGAGATGAAAGGGAGGTAACCAGGTGAAGGTGAGGCGAAGAGCAGAGAGTGACGCACAGTGGACAAAAAGATGGGGATAACGCAACTCCTACAGCTCTTTTGGCGTATGTGGAGTGTAAGTGTGAGGGGCAGTAGAGACATCAATATGGAGATACAGCAAGAATGCAAGCTTCCTCACCCAGGGGTCTGCTCCTCACCTCTGCAATGAAGCTCTGTACCTCTGAAGTTGGTACCACGCATGCTGTCATCATGAAAGGCAGGGTGCTAGGGCATTCCTGACATTCAGAATTAAAACTTGAAATGCAATTTCCATGTTAACTGATAGTTCTATATACTTAGGATAGTGTCATAAGTAACACTTTACCGACCCAGGGATTGGACCCTGGTCTCCTGCATTGTAGACAGATGCTTTACCATCTGAGCCACTAGGGAAGCCCCAGATTTTAATTTAAACAAATAAAATACAGAGAAAAGTGAGGATAGGTCCTGTGTCTTGGCTAGGGATCCCTTGCAATGCAGAGCACTGGGCTTCTTGCTCTGGCCATCTGCACCCAGATCAGATCTGTAGGTTGGCTCTGCTTGGCCCATGTATTTGGATTTTTTTTTTTAACTAATTTTATTATTACTTTTTAAAAAGTTACTAATTTATTGGCTAAGCTGGGCATCAGTTGCAGCACACAAGATCTTTCATTGCAGCATGTGAACACTTAGTTGTGGCATGTCTTGTTCCCTAATCAGGGATTGAACTCCCCCTGCATTGGGAGTCCAGAGTCTTAGCCACTGGACCAGCAGGGAAGTCCTCCCAATTTCATTTTAAATTGAAGTATAATTGATTGACAATGCTGTGTTAGTTTCAGGTATACAGTGAAGTGATTCATATGTGTGTGTGTGTGTGTGTGTGTGTGTGTGTGTGTGCTGTGCATGCTAACTTGCTTCAGTCTTGTCTGACTCTTTGAGACCCTATGGACTGTAACCCGCCAGGCTCCTCTGCTCTTTGGATTCTCCAGGCAAGAGTGCTGGAGTGAGTTGCCAGGCCCTCCTCCAGGGGATCTTCCTGACCCAGAGATGGAACCCGCCTCTCCTACATTGGCAGGTGAGTTCTTTACCACTAGTACCACAGCAGGTACATATATATAGATATATATATTTATAGATACGATATATTTGTGGGCTTCCCCAGTGGCTCAGCGGGTAAAGAACCCACTGAAGTGACTAAACACATATGCACAAGTATATATATAGAACTTTTTCAGATTCTTTTCCCTTATAGGTTATCATGAAACACTGAGTAGAGTTCCATGTGTTATACAGTAAATCCTTGTTGTTTATTTTTTATATAGTAGTGTGTATATGCTAATTCCAAACTTCTAATTTATCCTTCCTCTTCAGTAATCCCAGGTTTGTCTTCTATACCTGTGGATCTGTTTCTGTTTTGTACATAAGTTCATTTGTAGTATTTTTTTAAAGATTGCATACGTGAGAGATACCATATGATATTTGTCTTTCTCTGTCTGACTTCCTGTGTTTGGATTTGAGTGTGTGGTCCTCTGAGGCTCTTATCCTAGTGTTTCCATGGTTCCGTCGCTCCCTGCTGTTTAACACCTGGCCCACCTCATTTTGATGCGGCCTCCTTTGGTCCCTGGAGCCACTGAACTTGGAACCCCATCCCTGGGCAGCAAAGGTGAGAGATGCCATCATGGCTCCCATCTGATCCATCATCACTCTGACACTCGTCTACATTCAAAGTCAAGCGTGACAGTTGAGGGGGTGTCTGGAGGTGCCTTCTTATATTCCATCAATGCTTCCTTTTCTTTCCCTCCATCCTCCTCCTTTTCTCTTGCCTTGCCATCAAGTTTGTTTCCTAGCTCAATTAAATTCGGTTCAGCAAAGGCAAATGGGACAGCGACCATGTGCCTGCCACTTAGGCTGCAGGGCTTAGCCAAGTACAGTGGTTAGCCTCAAGGGGTTCACAGTCTGGCCCGAGGGGTGGGAAGACGGTCACGTGGAGAGGCCCGCTCTGCGTGGTGAGGGAGGGGCCTGCTGGGGCAGAGTCTACCGAGCATCAAAGAGGAGAATCTGAGCTGTGTTGGGGATGAGGAAGAGGCTGGAGGGACCAGCAGGAGCTAGCTGGACAAATGCAGATGCATTCCAGCTAAAGATCAGGTACAGCTTCATGCACGCAGGATATTTGCAGGATTGGGCCAGAGGCCGCAGAAGAGAGGGGGAGAGAGTGGAGAACAGTGAGGTGAGGATGAGGAGGCCAGCTCTGCCTTTCCTGTCTCTCCCCAGGGGCACGAAGGTTGGCACTTAGTACCTCCTGGGAGCTCTCTGAGCTGAGATGGGCATGGACTCCTGCCCTGGGGGAAACCTGTATTTTTCAAAATTTTCTTAGAGAAGAGTCCCAGGAGGGTTGAGGAGCTGAGCCTGCACTGGCAGCAAAAGTGGATTGAAGGCAGGCCAAACCCAAAATAGCTCCTGGGGGTTGACCAGATGGATACTGGAGGGCTGGTTTGTGTGGTTGTAACCCTGGAGAGGCAAGTAAAAGGGTGAGAAAAAAGGGAGGGATCCCTTCTAGAAAGTAGGGAATAAAATGTTGCTACCTGGGTCCCAGCTCACCAAATGTTACAAAAGAATATGACCCCAAAAAAGGCCATCTCTTTAAAAAAAATTCAAAATGCAAAGGATTTTTGAATGCCATAGGAAAAATATTATTTTTTTTAATAGATGAGTACCAAAAGGATGTTTCAAATCCGGACATATTTGGGAAATAAATATCTGAAGGCAGCTTTCTAATTTTTCTTTTTTTTTTAGTTTTATGATTTTTCCCCCTCATCTTTCTTCCTGAACTGGGAAGCAGTCGGTCATTCTCCTTAGGTTACTGTCTCTAGGCACGTGATGTCTTGTTTGGAAAGTGAACCCGGCCTTGGAAAGGGACTGTTCTGTGCCTTTGTTGGCATCTAAGTCTGGTCTTTATGTGGAAGGCCATTTACTAAAGAAGACCCAGGGCCAGGGTGCTGTGTAAACACGAAATGCCTATGCCATTTCAGTTTTCATTTCTCATCACCGCATTGTTTGGGGAACTCGGTTCAGGGAAATGATGCTGCCAGCCTTTCAGATGGCCCTGGGCTGCAAAGCAGCCAGGGCACCCCAAGGCAGGCACGTCTGATTCAAAGAGACAGGAAGTAGCAGCCGTGGGATGAGCCCACACCTCAGCCCCATGAGAAAGACGGGCTCTGGGAAGGGAGATTTAAGAGTCAGAGTAAACAGGAGAGGATTTCATAAGCTTCTCGGAAACGCCTGGTCCTGATGCTTGTCATCTGCTGCTAAATTTGGCCTTTTCATTTTCCTTGCACAGGATACAGTGGCAACTGTGGCACAAATTCCGGGATGGCTTTAGATAAACAACTTGGTGCTGGAGGGTTTTTACCTGTGTTGGAAATAAGAAATGTCAAGGGTTATAAGCATGACTCAGGACAATTCAAATTAAAGTGTCAAGAATAGAAACCATCAGCAGTTTAGCTGATCGCGCCCATCTTTTTTTTCTTATAATCGTCTTTACTGTCAATGAACTGCTGGAGTAAAACTGTGTTGTCCTTTCAGGTTTTATGTTGTGTTTACATTGAGTCTCGTGTTTAAGTAATACTGTGGAGAGCTTCAGTATCACCCCCGCCCTCTTCCTGGGCAGGTAGCACACATCTCCCCCACCTTGAATACCCAGAGCACCCGTATACACCTCTACTACAGCACCTGTTGCTTACAGGGTGTTATTGGTTCATGAGTCCACCTCCCCTGCTGGTCCTGGAACCCCAGTGCGGACCTTCTCTTGTTAACAGTTGTATTCTCAGTGTGAGCATGGGGCCTGACACAGAGTAAGCCCAGGTTTGATGCTAAGTGGTCATCCTGATTCTCAGGGATGATGCTTTCGGCTGCCAGCTGACAAAAGAACAGAGCGAAAGGCTCATCAAAAGACATCAAAGGACTTCCCTGGTGGTCCAGTTGGTTGAGAAGCTGCCTGCCGACGCAGGGGACCTGGGTTCAATCTCTAGTCCAGGAAGATCCCATATGCCACAGGGCAACTAAGCCCGCTCACCGCAGCTACTGAGCCCACATGCTCTAGAGCCTGTTCTCTGCCACGGGAGAAGCCACCGCGATGAGAAGCCCACGAACCACAACTAGAGAGCAGCCTCCGCCTGCCACAACTAAAGAAAGCCAGGTGCAACAACGAGACCCAGCGCAGCCAAAAAATTTTAAAAAGAGCATTTAAAATATTATTTTTAAAAAAAGACAGCAAGGAGGTAGGGGAAGGAGCAAGGGATTTGAAGGCCAAAGATGCCTTTGTTGATTCTCTGTTTTCACTGAAAGTGAAAGTCACTCAGTTGTGTCTGACTCGTTGCAACCCCATGGACTTTACAGTCCATGGAATTACTATCCCTTCTCCAGGGGATCTTCCCAAACCAGGGATTGAACCCAGGTCTCCCACATTACAGGCAGATTCTTTACCAACTGAGCTATCAGGGAAGCCCTGATCAGTTCAGTTCAGTCGCTCGGTTGTGTCCAACTCTTTGCGACCCCATGAATCACAGCACGCCAGGCCTCCCTGTCCATCACCAGTTCCCAGAGTCCACCCAAACCCATGTCCATCAAGTCGGTGATGTCATCCAACCATCTCATCCTCTGTCATCCCCTTCTCCTCCTCAGTCTTTCCCAGCATCAGGGTCTTTTCAAATGAGTCAGCTCTTTGCATCAGGTGGCCAAGGTATTGGAGTTTCAGCTTCAACATCAGTCCTTCCAATGAACACCTAGGACTGATGTCCTTTAGAATGGACTGGTTGGATCTCCTTGCAGTCTAAGAGACTCTTAAGAGCCTTCTCCAACACCACAGTTCAAAAGCATCATTTCTTCAGCGCTCAGCTTTCTTTATAGTCCAACTCTCACAGCAGCAGATGTTGGCAATTTGATCTCTGGTTCCTCTGCCTTTTCTAAAACCATCTTGAACATCTGGAAGTTCACAGTTTACGTATTGCTGAAGCCTAGCTTGGAGAATTTTGAGCATTACTTAACTAGCGTGTGAGATGAGTGCAATTGTGCGGTAGTTCAAGCATTCTTTGGAATTGCTTCTTTGGGATTGGAATGAAAACTGACCTTTTCTAGTCCTGTGGCCACTGCTGAGTTTTCCAAATTTGCTGGCACATTGAGTGCAGCACTTTCACAGCACTGTCTTTCAGGATTTGAAATAGCTCAACTGGAATTCCATCACCTCCACTAGCTTTGTTCGTAGTGATGCTTCCTAAGGCCACTTGACTTCACATTCCAAGATATCTGGCTCTAGGTGAGTGATCACACCATTGTGATTATCTGGGTCATGAAGATCTTTTTTATATAGTTCTTCTGTGTATTCTTGCCACCTCTTCTTAATATCTTCTGCTTCTTTTAGGTCCATACCGTTTCTTTCCTTTATTGAGCCCATCTGTGCATGAAATGTTTCCTTGATATCTCTCATTTTCTTGAAGAGATCTCTAGTCTTTCCCATTCTATTGTTTTCCTCTATTTCTTTGCATTGATCGCTGAGGAAGGCTTTCTTATCTCTCCTTGCAATTGAAGAAAGTGGGGAAAACCACTAGACCATTCAGGTATGACCTAAATCAAATCCCTTACAATTATACAGTGGAAGTGAGAAATAGATTTAAGGGACTAGATCTTATAGACAGAGTGCCTCGTGAACTATGGATGGAGGTTCATGACATTGTACAGGAGACAGGGATCAAGACCATCCCCAAGAAAAAGAAATGCAAAAAAGCAAAATGGCTGTCCGAGGAGGCCTTACAAATAGCTGTGAAAAGAAGAGAAGCAAAAAGCAAAGGAGAAAAGGAAAGATATACCCATTTGAATGCATAGTTCCAAAGAATAGCAAGGAAACCCTGATAGCTGTCTCTATTACTTCAGGCAAATCACCAATTTGAACTTTTGTTACCCAGGAAGTGATAATACTGCTTTCCTTCTAGGTTTTTGGGAGTAGTTTGAATGATGTACCAGCCATGGACGTGTTTTCCCAACTGGGATGAGTTCTACGCAGGAGAAGGGTTGTCATTAGTGGAAAGAAACATCTTGACCTGGGACCTGAGACAGCCAAGACTCTGAGCAGTGCCCTCAACGTCTTAGCTTGGTGATCTGGGGCTTGTCACGGATTCCTTGTCAGTCACGAAACTGTCGATTCTGTTTCCCAGGGTCCTTGTGAGGATCCAAAGAGCTAAACATGTGACTCTGGTGTATTGTAACAAGGTGATTATTCAGGTCTGTGAACTGGAGCCCTGATGTTATTAGAGAAGGTGGGATGAGATGTGAGGTCTCTGCTTCTGCTCCCTGCTCTCCTGCTCTGAGCTTGTTTCCCCGCCACTGGCTCAGGGCATATGTACAGATGTGTGTGTGTACTGTCAGGGCACAAGGCAAGAGCCCCTCTGACTCCAAGTGCCGGCAGAGGGCCCCTGTTCTTGCTGAGCAGTGACCCAGATGGGCTGGATTTTTGGCAGTCTGTTTCGAGGACAGGATGGGAGGGCTCAGCGGAAGCTGCTCTGCCGACATTGCACATTTAGGGGAAATACATCCACGTGTATGAATAGACATGTACATTTCTGGTACATCCATCACCAAACTGAACAATGATGTTTGTCATCCTTTAATGAACAAGATCAGGTTTTTCTGCCAGTCAGACCATTAAAAGCACTTGGTGCTCCTACCTGCGTGCTGAAAATAAAGCACTGGAAAGCATGATTTGTTGTTGCTTAGTTGCTAAATTGTGTCCAACTCTTCTGCGACCTCATGGACTGTAGCCCGCCAAGCTCCTCTGTCTTTGGGGGCTGCCACTGCCTTCTTCAGGGCATCTTCCTGACCCAGAGATCGAACCTGCATCTCCTGCATTGGCAGGCAGATGGATTCTTTACTGCTGAGCCACCAGGGAAGCCTGAGAAGCATGATTAGTAGAACCTTAATAACCAGGACCCTCCATTCACCGGAATTACTTCGTTTGTAGTGGGGTGGAAGATTGTGGTTACCTGGGACATTTTTGTGTTTTACTCATTTTATCCCACTTTTCCTCATTCTGAGGAAGGAGACAGGTCTTTTAGGGTTGCTTGACTGCAAGTTCTTGGAGCAGAAGAGAGAGGTGAGGATCTGTGGGGTATGTGAGTATCAGAGGGAAGGGGACCCACCCTGAGCCTGGGGAGCTGGTGGAGATTGCTGGGTCTACTGCCTCACTCCTTCTCTGTCCACATTCTGGATCAGCATTGAGACCTTGGACAGAAATGGTTGTATGGAGTTCCAGCAGGGCTAAAGTCCAGGAAATGGGGCTCCTGGCCCCAAGAGCAATTGGCTCCCTCTGCCCCAGCACAGGGAAGCAAGTATCAGGCCCTAGGACTTTTGGAGGACATGTTCGCTCTTTGTATGATGCTGGTAGATCAGAAGCCCCAAATAGGTACTGAGATTGAATTTTGGAATTTTTGCTCAGAATTGGTATGAAGGAAGATAAACACAGGTGATGTTTTCCCAGGAAGCTGAATCTGTTTGTAGACTTACCCTTGGCTGTGTGGTTGGCAGCATTTATTTTAGAAATGTAATTTCCAGGGGTGGCTATGAGGTCAAATGATATCCAGTCTAGTTTCCTTCATCTACACCTTAGGACCATAGGAGCATGGAGAGCTGGAGGTGGAGCAGGAGGGAAAGCTGACAGCCAAGCTTCAGGGTGGCGAGATGTGGAGAGTGGGGTTCACCTGGGCCACGGCTGGAAGTGTCCTTCATCTTTATTCCTACAGGGAACCCCTGAAGCCCCTAGAGGTTATGACAATGGGCACACCAGGTAACCAGACACTAGGCTAAGCATGTTATGAACACAGACTCATTTAATCCTCATAACAGCCTTGGAAGGGGGACCCTTCTCTTAATCTGCTATTGGGCCATCTGAGATGGCTCAGTGGTAAGATTCCACCTTCACGCAGGAGCCGCTGGAGCTGTGGGTTTGATCTCTGGGTTGGGAAGGTACCCTGGAGGAGGAAATGGCAACCTGCTCCAGTATTCTTGCCTGGAAAATCCCATGGACAGAGGAACCTGGTGTGCTACGATCCAGGGGCTCACAAAGAGTCAGACACAGCTGAGCATGCCTGCATGCACGTATGCTTATAGAACTTTCTTACAGAAGTTAAAGAAATTGGCGTCGAGAGATGCTCACCATCACACAGCTAGTAAGGGGCAAAGCTAGGAGTGAACCAAGCTATCTGGCTTCAGAGCTAATGGCCTCAGCAGCCACACTCTTCTGCCAGTCAACCCTGATTCAGTACTGACTAGATGGGATGGTGTTACTGGACAGTGCCCAACATACTTGTCCAAGCAAGACTCTGGGTTCATCAAGGGAATGTCAAATGTGCATATTCTTGGTGGTTATTAACAGATAGGATATTTTAACTTTTATATTTTTATTTTTCTAGGACAAAATTTTACAAGCACTGAAACAAAAAGGAATTTCTGGATGACTCTTGTTTGTTTCATTTCAGCATTACCAAACAATTCTCTTGTGAACACAATTTAGGTTAATCTGGGTTTTGCTTCAGTAAATAACTTTTGGCAACTGAGGAAATCTTGAAGTGGATGAGGCCAGTTTTTGCCTGTGTGGCTCTATAACCAACCAAATCTGGCCCGGCATGTGGGGCTTTTCTTTGGAAATATGAGGAATGCCTTCAGACTCTCAGGATGAAATCACGGAAACAGTGCATTTGCCTTCTGGCAAGAATGTTGAAATTTGGCAGAGTGTGTGGGGTAAACACAGAGTGGATGGTTTCATCTGGGTCATCCTATGTAAATGAAATTTGACCAGGGATTTGGAGAGCCTTATTACAACCTTGGGGAATTCCTGGGTGGATGTAAATAGAGCTCAGACTTTGTTTTTAAGTAAATACCCAAAGTTCATACCAGGTGAGGGTTTGGAGGTTACAGCAACAATAGTATTTTTAAAAAAGAACTTTCTTTTTGGGTACTTTCCACACAACACTACTTTCTGGATGTGAAGATGATGTTTCTCATGGTTCTCTCAACCCATGGATATATGGCAGAGGGGTCATATAAAAATAGATACGTTTACACTCTATGTGGGATTTAATGTTATCCTAAGAGAGAGTAACAGCTAAGTGACCAGACACTTCCTTGGTTAGATGTCTTGAGACCCCCATTCCTGCCTCCCCTGGGGGGCTGCCGTAGGGCTAGCCCCTTCAGTAACACTGGGCTGTGCTCAGTGGCCCAGTCCTGTCTGACTCTTGCTATCCTCCGACTGTCACCGGCGAGGCTCCTCTGTCCATGGGATTTTTAAGGCAAGAGTACTGGAGTGGGTTGCCATTTCCTTCTCCAGGGGATCTTCCCAACCTAGGCGTGGAATGCGCCTCTCCTGCATCTCCTACAATGAAGGCAAATTCTATATCTGCTGAGCCATCAAGGAAGCCAATAGAACTAGGTCTCAGCAAGAGCCAATCACTGAATGAAAGTCATCTAGCAACCCTTTTCTCCTTAGCACCTTGTGACTGCTTTTCAGTTCTGATCTAGCTTTCTTTTCGAACCTGGGCTTCTGAAGTGTTTTGTTTTTAAGCCCTCTCTCGGTCTGTCCATCCACCAATCCATGTATTCACTGACGCATCCAACTGGTCGTTCATTCGTCCTTTCAGGTCTTACCCACCACCTACGTGCTCTCTGATGGGCTTCGCTCGGTGCCCCAGATGACGATGCTTTCCTCGGAAGGCCTGGGGACTCCCTGTGACCTCTTTCTTCACCACGCTTGCAGGGGAGTGCAGGGCGCTGGGAGGCCACCTGCATGGGCCCCTCCATGGGTAGTACGACTGCACTGTAAGCCAGGGTGACCAGGCTGCAGTTTCGGTCCGGCACCACCAACAGGGTTCTGAACCCACAGGTCTGGTGAGAGAGGAGGGGAGGTTCCGAGAGAGGGAAACCATATTCCTTCCAGGTTCCTCTTCTTCCGGTGGGGTGGGAACCTTCATGTCACCATCTTCTTCCCCTCATGCCTTGCTGTGATGGCCAGGCCCCAAGGCTTTTGGTTCTTCGTGTGTTCAAAACAAAAACCTTTGAGAGTCCTGATAAAACCTTTTTTTTTTTTTTTTTTAAAGCAGTCATACAAAATTTCATTGCCTTCAGAGTGAAATATGGTTTGAAATTCACAGCAGAAGCAATGGTTTCTTTTCTCCAGTTGGCGCCTCCACTTCCTGGGCTGTCTGTCTCAATAGCATGATCCAGTTTCAACGGCAGATGAGCTGTGGTGTTGGTGGACACAAGCAGTCACTGGGAAAACCCAGCAGGTGATAGCTGAAAGTATCCTTGGACGCATGGGTCAAGGGTATAAGCCCCAACCTCCAGTGGCCCCCACCTTCCACTGACCTTGCCCTGAATGGTGCTCTTGCATGTGACAGAGAGAAAACACCTTCCTTCTTACAGTGGCTTCTGATCTCTGTGGCCCTCTTAAAGCCCCTCAGCTGGGAAGCCCCACACGTGTGTGTGGGTGGCTTCTGTGCTGGGCTCAGCCGTCCCACCATCATGTCTCTGTACCACTGCCCTTGGGTCGTCTGGCCTCCGTCCAAAAGCAGCAGCCCCGAGGTGTTGCCATTGGTTACATCAGCAAACCATGGAAGCTTCTCCAGCCTGCAGCTCTCCACTTACACTCCTTGGGTTTTGAGTGGCATCAAATGCCAGCGTCCTCTCAAAACGTAGGCAGCTGGAAGACAGGCTTTCTAGGAGTCTGATGACAAGTCTGCCTCAAGGAGATCTTTTGGCCAGGACTTGTGGCCATGACCTGCTTCAATTAAGCTTTATCTGGCATTGTGGCTCCTCCTAGGCATCTTAGGGAAAGGATCTAACCATGACCTTGTGGGCAGCTCTTCCTAAGTCTCTCATCATTATGGCTCAAGGATTCAAACGTTCTGTGCTCTGTCATGCCTCCGTGTCTTCATGTATTTTATTTCTTGGTTTCTACCAAATGTTCTACTTTCTACTCATAATCCTTGACTCAGTATAACATTCACTGAATTAGGTGAGCACTTCTCTGGGTACCAAACTGGTCTAAGTCCCATTTATCCCATAGGTCTTGGCCTGACCTGGCCCATCTCTTGGCAGATACCCGGATTATTCCCTCTCCCTTCTAGAAATCTTTCTCCCTTTCCTCCCAGCCCTGAATTAGGGGCTCCTCCTCTGCTCCGATAGAACCTGCGGCATTTCTCTATCACACCATTTTTCAGGTACTAACATTGCTTTCTCAATACTGATTTTGATCCCTGAAAGGGCAGAGATGATGTCTGTTCGTCTCTGCATTTAGCACCCAGCACATGGTCTGCAATGGAAGGCTCTCAATCAGATCAGATCAGATCAGTCGCTCAGTCATGTCCGACTCTTTGTGACCCCATGAATCGCAGCACGCCAGGCCTCCCTGTCAATCACCAACTCTCAACAGAATATCCTAAATGAATGGATAAATAAATGATTGGTTTTAATGTATTTTCAAAATCACATCCTGGTAAAGGATTGACTAAGCAGATATTCCTGGAACTAGGAAAACAAACCAGAGCCATTTAGTGTGATTTTAATTTTACCCTGACCTTGAGGCTTTAGGCTGAGTAAACAGGAGATGAAAGACAAAATATTGGATTTAAGAAATGGTCATTTTCTCCATGTTTAAAGTTTTAAAAACCCCATGCAATTTTGCCCAAAGAGAGGGAAAGAAAAGAAATGCTGCCGTGAGAGAGCTGTGAATTTTATCTTGTCTCCGGGGAAGCAAAGTGAATAATTTTAGAGTGAGAAGGAGAGCAACTGAGACATGGTCTCACCAAGCGAATTCATTGTTCCAACCAAAAGTCACTAAAAAAAAAATTTTCCCCCCAAACAGAAAGGGTAGGTATCAAAATGAAAATAAAAGGAAATAAGGCAGCTTCCCTGTTGATGATGTTCTCTGGAAGGCTGGGAAGGAGGTGGTGAAACAATGGACATTTTATTGTTCCACTCTGTTGAGACACAGCAGGGCAGCCTTTCTGACGTTTACAGCAGGGAAGAAATATCAAGTCAGAACCCTAAGTATAAGCCATCACCAGGGCCAACTGTGAAACATAATTAACCCCAGGAGGTGTGTGAAGGAACACAGCGTCAGGATTTCCCCGGAAAGGGCTGCAAGGGGAACAGAGTTTCTTTGAAGGATTGCCCCTCACCTCTCCTTTGTTCTCCTGCCCGGAGAACCTCATTTCATCTTCATCAGGAACTAATTTCAGGTCTGTTTCTGGCATGGTTGTTGCCTCCTGACTCTGGCATTCTGTGAGTCAGCCTGTTGTCATGGAGACCACCATTTGGACAATTCATCTGAACAGGACGTTGTTAAGTGGACCGAAAAGGACCCACAGCACTATCCACTTTGGTGCTGGAAGGGTCCCAGGCAGGCTCCTGTGTCACTGCTGGCGTAGCAGCCACATTGGGTTGTCACAAGGCTTCGCAGAGCCTCCTGGGGTCATCCCTTTATTTCTCCATCTTCTCAGAATACATTTGCTTATTGCTCCTATGTACATGCCCTTGATGTGTGACTTCGGCAGAGATGCTTCTGACTGCTCTGATGTCAGGACCCTCTCGTGTACTGGGCTCCCACGTTTAGTCATCACACTCCCAATGGCACCAATGTTCTTTGGTGTCAGATGATTCCCGACTATGGGTGTTTCCCAAATGAGAACACCGGCACAGACTTGAAGCTTCTGCTTCTTCCAGCACCCTATTAGATATCACTCTCTGTGTTGAATGTAATCCTTTGCCCTAGAATCCTGTGTGTTGCTTCATTTCACGTGGTTTCCAGGAAGAGGGGCCCTCAGAATGGCTTCATGTCTCTTACACAGAATGAAATGCACAGGCCCTGGGGGACTAGCTGTTTGACTCCCATAGCTTTTAGACATGTCCTTGGCTCTACTCTTTCACTGGGGAGCTCTCCTGCCCATCATGACTTGAAAGCAAAGCATTGGTTGCTCAGTCTTGTCTGACTCATTGTGACCCCCCACGGACTGTAGCCTACCAGGCTCCTCTGTCCATGGAATTCTCCAGGCAAGAATACTGGAGTGGGTAGCCATTTTCTTCTTCAAGGAATCATCCCAACCCAGGGATTAAACCCTGGTTTCCAAAAATAATTTGCAGGCAAATTATTTACCATCTGAGCCACCAGGGAAGCCCTCCGTGACTTGAGGTATTTGCCATTTAACCGCGGGCTCTGGGCATTACTGCAGACGAACCTGCTCGGAGGGCCCACGGCACTTAGAAATTTCACAACTGTTGCCACAGACAGTGAGTAAGAAGTAGTTCATCATCCGTGTTCTAAACATGAAATGCTTGTGATGGCAACCCATAGCTTGGGGTCATTTAACACCAGAGAGAATTGTTGATACTGGAGGTAAAGAATTTTGCCTATGTCAGGAGCCACCAAAGGTCTTGTTCTATTGGTATTCAGAATGATATCAATACAACATCAAGAAGGGCTAAATTTTGTGAGTGTATATACACACATGTAGGGCCTATCTGGTGGCTCAAATGGTAAAGAATCTGCCTGCAATGTGGGAGACCCAGGTTCGATCCCTGGATAGAGAACATCCCATGGAGTAGGCAATGGAAACCCACTCCAGTATCCTTGCCTGGAAAATTCCATGGACAGAGGAGCCTGGCAGGCTACAGTCCATGGAACCACCAAGAGTTGGACACCACTGAATGACTACCGCTTCACTTCACGTATTCACAAGTACGCACATATGTTTTTTAAGGAGGTGAACTATATAGTGCATTTCAGGAAGATTTCCCACCAAATAGATATAATAAGAAAGTGAAAAACATTAGTTTTATGGAAAATTAAGGTATGTGAACTATTACTATGTGTATTCTGTGTGATAAGAACTACTTTCTGTTACAAGACCAGTAGAATTAACAGTGCTTATATGTGGACATCACAGAAACACTGCTAGTGTGGCAGGGATATTTGCGATCATCTATTACGGTGGCTTTAAAATAACAGTCAGCCTTGGAATCCTTTCTGCAGTGGAATCTTATGCAGGAGCCTCACCTGTACGTGGACACGCCTCTCTCTACTAGCCTATGGGGATGAACTGAGCTCTAAGAACTGCTGGTTTCAGGTTCAGGTGGCGACCCAGTCAACTCAGCTGCCAAGACAAAACACTATAGCTCAGCTCAGTCACCCAGTCGTGTCCAACTCTTTGCAGCCCCATGGACTGCAGCACGCCAGACTTCCCTGTCCATCACGAACTCCCAGAGCTTGCTCAAACCCATGTCCCAGTCAGTGATGCCATACAGCCATCTCATCCTCTGTCATCCCCTTCTCCTCCTGCCCTCAATCTTTCCCAGCATCAGGGTCTTTTCCAATGAGTCAGTTCTTCACATCAGGTGGCCAAAGGATTGGAGTTTCAGCTTCAGCATCAGTCCTTCCAATGAATATTCCAGACTGATTTCCTTTAGGATGGACTGGTTGGATCTCCTTGCAGTCCAAGGAACTCTAAAGAGTCTTCTCCAACACCACAGTTCAAAAACAGGGGCTTAAACAACAGAAACTTACCTTCTCACAGTGCTGGAGACTTGAAGTCCAAGATCAAGGTGCCAGCATGGCTGGTTTCTGGTGAGGACTCTCTTACTCGCTTGTGGATGGCTGTCTCCTGTCTATGTTCTCACATGGAATGACTTCCCTGATGGCTCAGTGGTAAAGAATACTCCTGCCAATGCAGGAGACTCTGAGTTTGGGTTTGATCCCTGGGTCGGGAAGATCCGCAGAGAAGGAAATGGTAACCCACTCCAGTATTCTTGCAGGGATAGTCCCATGGACAGAGGAGCCTGATGGGGTACAGCCATAGGATTGCAAAACGTCTAACACAACTGAGCACATTGGCCATCCACGTGGAAGGAAGAGAGATCTCTGGTGTCTCCTTATATAAGGGCACTAATCCTAACATGAGTGCCCAACATTCATGACCTCATCTAACCCTGATTACTTCCCAAAGATCTTATGTCCAAATACCATTGCATTTGCAGTTTAGGGTTTCTGTGGAATGTTAGAGTCAGACCATAACGAAGGCTGAGAGCTGAAGAATTGATGCTTTCAAACTGTGGTGCTGGAGAAGACTCTTGACAGTCTGTTGGATAGCAAAGAGATCAAATCAGTCAATCCTAAAGGAAATCAACCCTGAATATTCATTGGAAGGACAGATGCTAAAGCTGAAGCTCCAATACTTTGGCCACCCGAAGCAAAGAGCCGACATTGGAAAAGACCCCGAAGCTGGGAAAGATTGAGGGCAAAGGAAGAAGGAGGTGGCAGAGGATCAGATTGTTAGATAGCATCACTGACTCAATGGACACGAATTTGAGCAAACTCTGGGAGATAGTGAAGGACAATAAAGCCTGCATGTTACCGTCCATGGGGTCACAAAGAGTCGGACACGACTGAACAGCAACAGCAGCGTGGATTTTGGTGGGACATAAATGTGGCTCTAGCGAGGTCCTGTGATGGGGAACTTGCTCTCATGTGGTGTTGTTCATCCAGGGCTTCTCATCTTCTACTGCACAGCCTGGACTTGCAGAGCAACTGCCCTGGGTCTACACTTCCTCAGTCCCTCTGCCCTTTTAAGGGCTGTGTGGGTTTAAGGAAGGATTTCTGGAGGCTGCCTTTTCCAAGTCTCAATAGGTGCGATGTTAATGATCATGTTAGAAACAGGTCTCATGCAGAGCCTTGACTAACTGTCCTAAGAAATTCACAGAAAGTATGTCATTGAAGCCTCACAGCAACCTAGGATAAGGCATTCTTCTCTCCTCTTCATTTCACAGCCAGAGTACAGAGACACCACATTATCGTGCAAAGTCACCCAGCAGGAAGGCAGCACATCTAGGAGTAGAACCCAGGCTGTCTGGCTCCAGAGTCTGTGCTCTTAATCGGGATCACCCTTTGGGATGAAACAGACAATCCCACAATCAGGAGATGGGCAAGAGTCACCCTCCCCTGGGCTGAGTGTGCCGGAATACATTGACCATCTCCTGGGCAGCGCTGGAGTGACATGGGAAGCTGATTGTGAGAAAAAATCCAAGTGTAATTGACATCTGGGTTTTTTTCCAAACTGAACTAGGCACAGACTGGAATTTTCTGCTTCTTCTAAAGTCAAATAATGAAATAGACAGACTTATTCTAGTCACTCATAGTCGCATTTCTTATGTTCTAGATGAATGTAGGTCAGGGGTTTCTTGACCTACGATCACAGACTCAAGGGATTAGGCAAGGACTATTAAACCACCTGAGACCTTTCAATGTGATGTCTATCCCTTACGGGTGATAATCTCCCCTTCTTCCTCTGGAGTGACATTCAGGGGTCACCAAGGATGTTCATTGCGCTGGGTGTTCACAGCTTAGACTTGTCTTGTGCTGCTGAAATTTACATCTGGACATTGATTGATGTCAGTCCCTCCCAGGACTCTTAGCTGTTGCTTCCTGCTGGCTGGCCCACAAGATGTCAAAGTGTCACATTTGACTGACCAGCGTTCAATCTTGACTTGTCACTGGGTTACTTTGGACAAGTGACTTTACCTTTCCAAATCTGAGCTACTTCACTTGCAAAGTACAGTAACTGCATTGCAGGCTGCTGTCTGTGTTGATTTAAGGTGTTCGCCTTTTGGTCAGGGCTCAACAATGTAAGGTTTTTTTTCCCTCCCTCTGGTACTGGAGGTTGAGCATTTTTACATAACGGAATTCGGCTGCTAGAGTTTAATTGATATCATATTTCTTCGGTGGGTTGTTTGTTTGCCTTTGACCATGAGTCTCCTTATAACTGAGATGCGTTCACGCATCTGGGTAAAGAAGCAGAAGCCCAGGAAGAAGCAAAGCTGGGGTTTCAGGATAGTCATGGAAATTAAAGGCACACCCATTGGTGGAAAAAATAACATGATTTCAAAAGAGAAAAAGTTACCTCGAGTGGAAAATTGCACTGAATTTCATCCTGCTGTTTTAAGCCCGGGAGGGCTTGTAAAATTATTATTTTATGTCATGTTCTCAAATACAAGCGCAATAAAGAATCACCGATTCCTAGGAAAATTCAGGCAAGTGAAATGAAGGAATTAGAAGATCAAGACAATAACAAATAATCAGGGACTTTCCTGTTGGCCCAGTGGGTAAGACTTCGTGTTCCCAATGCGGGGAGCCGGTGTTCACTCCGTGGTCGGGCAGCTGGGTCCTACGTGCATGCTGCAGCTGAGACCCAGCGCAGCCAAAATAAATAGTGCTGATGGTTTAGTAAATAATAAACAACTATTTTTTTTAAACAACATAGCAAATAATCAGCCATAAGAACTAGAAAAAGGAGATAGGCGCATCCTCATAAACTCAGAATACTTTTTCAGACCAGATTCTGCTTGAGGTCAAGATTTGCTTAACAGATCTGTCCCAGGCAGCAGAAGTGGTTAGCAGGAGATGGATGGTTTTAGAGTTAAAATGTCGTTTACTCTTCTTCCCTGCAGGTCTTAGTTTTCAAAGGTGATTTTCTTGCTAATTCTTCAGGAACAGGGAGCAGCTGGCACGTTATGCTGCTTCTCTCCTAGGGAAACCTGCACTTTACTGGTAGGAGACACAGGAAAAAAAAAAAAAGAAAAGCCAATGCAAGTGGATTGATGAGGGATCGCGATTGGCCAAGAAAGAAGGTTGGGAAGTTACCCGTGGAGCTGACGCACACAGATTCAATTTAATATTGATTTCAGTTTCAGGAGGAAGAAATTGCCCTTGCAGCCATGCATGCTGTTGTGCAGAAATCTCTGTTTTCTCATTCTGACCACACTCTCTGCTCCTCCCAGTCACCTCCTCACACGCACATGTCTTACACTGAGGGCGTTTTGAAGGGCTGTCCATTCATTCTAAGGCGATGGAGGGGGCATATTAAGTGCATTCCATCAAAAGCACCTCTGTGCAGCGACCAGGAAATAGACAAACTTCCTGAATAAGAACATCTTCCCTGACAAACTGAGCCTGTTCTTACACATGATTTTTAAGAAACAATCACTCCGATTTTGCCTCCTCCACACAGAGGGATTTGAAAATAACCAATGGTAGGATCAAACACTGGGTTAACTATTTCTGGGATGTGTTTTCAAGTCAAGAAGAGCATGACGTCATTCAGTACCATAGCTGCCTCGTGCGGCATCTTTCCATGTCTCTGTCAGCACGGACACTCACCCCCTCATCCCCTCACTGCCTGACCATCTGAAAACAATGTGACTGACACACACATTGTGCCAGGCAAGGGACAGGTGGGCTGGCTGAGCTTGGGGCCCTGCCAACCCTCCCGTCTCAAATAGACACTGTATGATTTAATTGAATCTGAGCTAGGAGATATGGTTCTACAGAAACTAATTACCACAGGCAGCCTGGCATATTAGTGCAGTAAATCTCACTGTTGTCAAGCCCTTGAGCTGCTGCTATGGGTTTATTTTCTCTTTCTCTTCTTTTGCTTCGTAGTTAATTCCAGTCTCTTTCTACTTATGTTCATCTCTCCCTCTTCTTTCTGGCGTCTTTTGACCTTGAATAGGGGTTCAGCACTGGTAGTCCCCTGATTCCTGCTTAAGGTCAATAAACATGTATGGTTCTGTGTGCGTATGTGCATGTACACATGTTGGTGCATGTGTGTGTTTTGGTCTTTCTGCCTGCAATGGACATGACAATTCAGGATAGAGTGATGTAGGGTGGGGGAGGGCATGGTGGATAATAATGTTATTCAAACCTCTTGCCTTCAAATAACTTTATCATGGGTGATATTGGAAGTGGGAGATGGGGGTGGTTATAAAAAGGGGAAGAGGCAAATTATGTAAGCAATTAACCTTGAGAACATCAGGCAGAATGAGAAGTTCACCTGTCATGAAAGGGCAGATGGAGGGGTTTTAATTCTGATCAAGCGAAGCTTCAGCTTCTTTCCCTTAAGGCTACCTTCTGTTTCAGTTAGGAACAAAATGCTTGATTAAATATTGTGAGCAAATGAACTCATAATTACATTTATTATTTACGTAAGAAGTCTGGAGCTAATCTCAGTGTTTCCTCGGTTACTTGGTTATCCTTCCATGCTTTTCCCATCCTTCTTTACCATCTTCAGTGTTAATGGTGTTTTATTCTTCTGCCTCATGGTCTTAAGATGGCTGCTGCAGTTCCAGATATTACATGAGCATTCCGAGCTTAAAAGAAGCAGCAAGGGCAAAAGACCCTTTCTTTATTAGTCTCTAGGAACAAAAGTTTTTCCTATAGCCCCCAAGATAAACGTTCTTATATCCCCATGGTCTGAACTGGGTGGCTAGCTATAAGGAAGAACAGAAATGTGAGTATCCAGCAAAGGAGAATGAGAGGGCCGTGATTCGTTTCCTGGGGGTGAATGTATCATTACTGTATTAAAATTGAAATTCTGTGACAAAAAGGAAAGGGACTGAAGGGGCAACTGGGTGGGCTAGCTTCATGGTATCAGCCACACTTCCCTTGAGCATATTTGAGAAAAAGCATGTTTGTCTTAACAGTAGTTGCTGAACTGCCTCCTTGCAACCCCCAACAGATGTTTCTCGCAGAAAGCCCTTCTCCGTCGCTTGTTTTGCTGCTGGTCACCGTGGGAATTCTTCCACTATTGTCCTCTTGAAACAATACTGTGTTCTTTACATAGGGCTCCACGTAGGACTTCAGATTAGACAGACCTGGGATCAAATCCTACCCCAGGGGTACCATTCACTAGCTTTCTGATCCTGGATGAGTTATTTAACCTCTTCACTCAGTAAAAGTACGCATAATAGTTAGTACCTTGTTGAGTAACTATGAGGATTAAAGCATGATGTAAAGTGCTTAGCACTATGCCTGACCCAGAGGGGTGCTCAGAAAGTGATAGTTTTTTCTCCACATTAAAAAAATAATTATGGCTGACATTTGTTGAGTGCTTCCTGTGTAGCTGGAATGATTCCAAGTGCGTCATACGAATCAACTCATCTAACCCTCTCAAGAGTGAGGTCCCTGGTGGCTCAGATGGTAAAGAATCTGTCTGCAATGCAGGAGACCTGGGTTTGATCCCTGAGCGGGGAAGATCTCCTGGAGAAGGGAATGGCGACCCACTCCAGTATTCTTGCCTGGAGAATCCCATGGACGGAGGAGTCTGGCGGGCTACAGTCCATAGGGTTGCCAAGATTATTATTTTACAGGTGACAAGCTCAGTATGAGAACCCAGCAGCATGAAATCATTGTGATATTTTCCCTGGGCACAGCTTTTCTAATGGAAAGAAGACAGAGCTGTGTCATATGAGGGAACATGGCCACCTTTCCTTTGATTCCTGAAAGGCTTACTTGCATTGACTGATTGTAACTGACGTGGATGTAGACTGCAGCATCCAAAGGGGAGGCGCCCTATGGGGCTCAGAAGCTAAAGCACCTTTTGATCTGAGATCCTGGCAAAACAAAGGAGAAAAAAGATCTGAATGGGACACCGAATCCTTGCTCTGCAGGTGGTCTTAAGGTTAAGTAATTTCAATTCAATTCTTGGATGGTGCTATTTCTTTCCTAAGCGACCCCTGGATGCAAACGTCAGGCCCTGGGTGGATATACGCTTCATTTAAAGAAACAAATGAACTACAAACCACACTGGAAAGGTATTTGATGAGGAAATAGCATTTTTTTTTTTTAATGTGATTGCACCGGAGTTCATGGGGTTGGCTGGAGGGTGGTGGGTGGGGAACGTGGAGGTGCTTAAACAACTACACTTGGAAGAGGTACATTCCCTGCACATCCCCTGGCCCCTTTGTTGTGGTTTCGTTCCCTTTGGATTTTGTTTGCTTGTTTGAGTAAAGAATGAGCGCTCACAATAATGGGCCAGAAATTTTAGATAGAGGAGTGGTGGGGGCCTGCCTTGATCTGAGTCTATGCACTGTATATGATGAATTGTGTGTGAATTTTGGATATGCCAGTCATAGAATCAGCTGTTCACTTAGGCCTCTCTGAGCATCAGGCTTCACAGATGGCTCAGTGGTAAAGAATCCTCTTGCCAATGCAGGAGATGCAGGTTCGGTCCCTGGGTAAGGAAGATCCCTTGGAGTAGGAAATGACAACCCACTCCAGTAATTCTTGCCTGGAAACCCCCATGGACAGAGGAGCCTGGCAGGCTACAGTCCATAGGGTTGCAAAGAGTCGGAGTCCTGACTTTGTGATTAACAAATTTAAACATAACTCAGCAGGGTTTAGGGATTAAGTGTGGCATATCAGGAGGGCAGGGGTATGCCCATATTCTAGAAACATAACGGCCTGAACACTGGAAGGGACATTAGAGGTTTCCCAGGCTACTTCTCACAGATGAAGAAAAAAAAGAAAGAAAGAAAGTGAAATTGCTGATGAGACTCTAATTCTGCACCCAATTCCAATGAGTGGGATTTTTTTTCCCCCCACGCCAAGCAGTTCTCAGACACCATCTGGGTGTTGTACAATTCAACTCAGTCCTGGCACTATCGACCAGGAGAAAGCATCAGATTCCACAGCTGAAG
Source organism: Bos indicus x Bos taurus (assembly GCF_003369695.1). Classification (NCBI taxonomy): domain Eukaryota; kingdom Metazoa; phylum Chordata; class Mammalia; order Artiodactyla; family Bovidae; genus Bos; species Bos indicus x Bos taurus. Next base: position 14,303,003 of record NC_040087.1, on the reverse strand, counting down.
GACTCAGTCTTACAAAACTGCTCCCTCCTGCCCCACCTCAGTTGCCAGTCACAAGGCTGGGCTGTCAGCAGTGTTTTGATCAGCCAGCTATATATTGAAGGTTCCAATGGCCCCCTTCTTAGGTTCGATTGAAGTTCTAGAGCAAGTCACAGAACTCAGAAAAATGTTTACTTATAGATCACTGGTTTATTATAAAAGGATATAATTCAGGAATAACCACATGGAAGAAGTGCTTGGGATGAGGTATGTGGAAGCTTTCACGTTCTCTCTGAACACCCTACTCTCTCTAAATCTCTACCTGTTCACCAGCCTCAGAGCTCTTTGAGCCCCATGCTTTTGAGTTTTTATGGAGGCTTCATTACATAGGCATAATTGATAAAAAACATTCATCACTGGGGATTGAATTTAATTGTCAGCCCCTCTTTCCTCTCTGGAGCTCTGGGGGTGGGGCTGAAAGTTCCAACCTATTAATCACGTGGTTGGTTCCCCTGGCAACCAGTTTCCCTTCCTTAGGTGACCCAGGGGCTTTCCAAAAGTCACCTCATTAACACGACAAAAGACAACTCCAATGGCTCTCTTTCCTTAGGAAATTCTCAGGGCTTTTAGCAACTCTGTGCCAGAAATGGGACACAGTAATATATTTCATCTTACGAATCACAACATCACAGAGACTCAGAGAGGTGAACTGACTGAACTAAAGCCACACAGCCAGTACAGAGAGCAGGCAGACTTTTCTCTGTCTCTCACTGCCCAGCATTTTGGCTTCTTTCTGCTGGCTGTCATTTATGAGCCAGAAAAGTGATCTGAAGGAGGCGGGAGGGCACGGTGGTGAGAAGCACAACTCTGCAGGTGGGTGAGACCCAAGTGTAAATTCTGCTTCAGTTATAAGTAAAGTGACTGCACCTTCAAGCGGCACGTTCAAGGCAGAAACAAGGAAGAACGGCAGGGTCATGCTGGCCAACACGGTCCCTTCTGCTCAGGATAGGAAAACTGATCCTGGTAGACATCCAGGAGTCTTCGCTGAGCTGCGACCTCTATGGTGAGGATGCGCAGTGCAACAGGGCTCTCTAGGGTCTGTCTGCAGTGTCTGCCTCAGGCCCCGCCTGGATTTCCAGGGGGAGGGGCACAGGACACAGTCTCTGACTCAACTTCCCGTTTAACCCAGGGAAGTGGGTTTCCTACTCCTTGTTTTTAAGAACTGGCTAGGGACGGTGGAGCCTGATGGGCTGCCGTTTATGGGGTCGCACAGAATCGGACACGACTGAAGCAACTCAGCAGCAGCAGCAGCAGCAGAATTGATTCAGGTCTTCCCTGGTGGCTCAGTGGTAAAGAATCCACCTGCCAAGGCAGGAAACACAGGTTCGATCCCTGGATCAGGAAGATCCCCTGGAGAAGGAAATGGCAACCCATTCCAGTGTTCTTGCCTGGGAAGTCCCATGGACACAGGAGCCTGGTGGGCTACAGTGTCCATGGGGTTGCAAAGAGTCATCGTGGCAGAACCACGTTCCTGCCTGTGGGTGCTGCCTGTGTGTCCCCTTAGTTGACCCAGATGTAGATCTCACAGACTTTCTTTTCTTTCCATCAACCTTCCTGGGCTCCAGGTGTGTGCACTGTACTCTGAAGCGAGCTTCCAGTTCACTGACATCAAAGCCCAGGAAAATTCCATGGGAGAAAGCAAACTCTTTGCACCATTGTTTCTACAGCAGTTCGGTCAGAATGCCTTCTTTTCATGGCGTTTTCCCCTTGGGGCGGGGGCAGGGGCAGGCTGAGTCTGTTTTCTAAAGACCTGTCCGTGCATTGTTTGCAAGATGCTGGCTTCCCAGAGCAGGGTGGGGGTTTAATAAATGACTTAAAAAAAAAAGGCAGAGAGGACCATCAAGAACCAGGAGCCAACCCTTCAAATATCAGGAGAACTTATGTGAAAGTTAGAACTGGAAGCAGAACAACGTCTTTCAGTTAATTAGTGTTTAAAAAGGCATTTTCCTCTCAGACCTTTCACTTTCTCATGTGAAAAATGCTCTTACTGTTATCTTGGTGGAAGGAATGAGTTTTAATGTGAAAGGTATCACTTCCTGTATTGTCGGTGGCACTTTGATGATAAAAAAATACTTGAGGACTTTGCTGACAGTCCAATGGTTAGGATTCCACACTTCCAACACAGGAGGTGTGGGTTCAGTCCCTGGTCTGGGAGCTGAGATTTCGAGCGCTGTGTGCCGTGAACAAACAAACACACACACACAGATACATACGCATGTGTGTGTGTGGTCACCAAATCACTTCAGTGGTCTCCATCGCTTTGCAACTCTGAGCTGTAGCCCGCCAGGCTCCTCTGCCCAGGGGATTCTGCAGGCAAGAAGACTGGAGTGGGTTGCCACGGCGTCCTCCAGGGGATCTTCCTGACTCAGGGATTGAACCCAGGTCGCTTATGTCTCCTGCTTTGGCAGGTGGGTTCTTTACCACTAGCGCCATCTGGGAAGCCCATATACATATGTATGTGTATACATACCTATATATATGCTTCCCTGGTGGCGGCTCAGTGGTAAAGAAACTGCCCACCAACGCAGGAGTCATGGGTTTGATCCCTGGGTTGGGAAGATCCCCTAGAGAAGGGAATGGTACCCACTCCAGTATTCTTGCCTGGGAAAGTCCATGGACAAAGACGTCTGGAGGGCTACAATCTATGGGACAGCAATAGAGTCGGACATGACTCTGTGACTAAACAGCAACTATATATAAATACAAAACACTTGCACATGTAGCTCAAAACATTTTCCCGTAACTTATGTTATCTCTCTCCGCCATCTGCCTGCTTAGCAGGATTCTTTGCAGACTGCGTGTGCTACATTTCTGAGGTTGCCTTGGAGAAAGAAACTCTAGGACCTTGAGCCATAAATAAGGGCGCTGAATGTTTTTTTCCTTTTCTGCTGGGGGATCTAGGGCTGAAACATGCCTGTGTATTTACTATGGCTCAGTTTCCTTATGGGAAGAGCAGAATTGTTATTTCAGTTCCATGGATTCCTCTATGCCCTGAAGACTTACTGAAGGGCAATTTTCAGCCAGCTTGGGTTGGAAACACTGCTGGGTTACCAAGTCTTCAGGAAGCCAAGCTGTGATTTTGGAAGGTACAGAGATCAGGTTGGGCACTGAGGGAATCTCACTCCTGGCAGAATATAGAAAATGCCTTTCTAGGAGAAGAATGGAGAGAAGCCACCCATGTCAGGCCACTCTCACTGATGGTTCAGGTGACATAATAGCTCCACCAGCTCGTCACTTAAGGCTCTGATAGTGCTTAAGGCTCAGCTGCTATTGTCTTGGGTTTTGTCTTTTGGTGTGGTTCAGGACAGAAGGATGGTGGGGTCAAGGGCTGGGAGAAAGTCAAGTACTTTCACCTCTGCTCAAGTTTCTTCCCTCTGAGCTGTAATACAAGATCCCTTCTCAGAAGAATCAGAAGTAGAAGCCATGGTTCATGTTTGATAGCTCATCAACCTACAGTAGGGAGCAGAGCGTGACATGGAAAAATCACGCAGGGCCACAAGGAGAGTGGGAAAAATCCACTCCAGGTCTTCATCACCATGTGTGAAAAGTCGAATAGATTTCTACCAAATGGCTTCACAGGATCTTCTAGAAGGGTAAGTTAAACAGCTGCTTCATCTAAATAATGAAAAGTGAAAGCTGCTCAGTCATGTCCGACTCTTTGCAACCCCTTGGACTACACAGTCCATGGAAATCTCTAGGCCAGAATACTGGAGTGGGTAGCCTTTCCCTTCTTCAGGATATCTTCCCAACCTAAGGATCAAACCCAGGTCTCCCACACTGCAGGCAGATTCTTTACCAGCTGAGCCACCAGGGCAGTCCTAGAAGCCTATCCCTTCTCCAGGGGATCTTCCCGACCCAGGAATTGAACCAGGGGCTCCTGCATTGCAGGCGGTCTTTACCAACTGGGCTATCGGGGAAGCCCTCATCTAAGCAGTGCCCACAGATATTTTGTCAGTGGGTAATGGGAAACAGATCTGCCTGAAGTTCTTTTAAAAGGAAGCAGTCACCACACCCCAATTTCATTTTATAAGCGAAGAAACTGAACTCAGAGTTTACATAGCAGAACAGGAGCGGAGAGAACCATTTAGCTGGAGTCAAGTCTTGACCATTGCCCCCTGACTGTCTCTTGCCTCTGAGGCTTCAGGTGAGGGGGATGTTGAGAGCGGGTGATACGCCAGGTGGACCATCTCAGTGACGAGTTACTGAGTAGCTGAGGCCAGACCATCAGAGCACAGGATAGATCAACCACTGCCCTCCTGTCTTTCCAGAAGAATTCCTCCCCGTTGTGTTCCAGTCATGGAGAACCTTTCTCCAAACATGGCATTTGCTTGGCTGTTTTTTGCACCTTTGCATATTCACTCCGTCTAGAATCCCTTCCTTGTTTTCTCTTCTGGGCAAGTCCCTCTTCATTCTTCAAGCCCCTTCCTTGTGGTCACCTCTTTTCAGATGCCCCAGCACGTTACCCGTTCAGCTCTAATCACCCTGAATGCTGTCCATACCTGGACAGACACCTCCCTCTCTCCCTGTCCTGTGCGCAAAACTTTCATTTCTGCAGACGATACCTCGACAATGCTTGGCATTTAAGATATGGTTTTTAATTGATTAATTATTAGATCGGTCTCGCCGTTCTCCAAGCTGGAAATGCACCAGCAGCATAACAAGTCCCACAGAAAACTGTATTAACTCACTCCAGTTACAACGGAACTCTGGGAGCCCACAGAGACAAACCCCACCACCAGGCATGTGCGGAAGGCGTGCAGAGCGCCAGCATTTTGCATGCAGATTCTACTCATCACTATCAATGTGGGTCAGACCTTTTCTACCCACCATCTCATTTAATCTTCACATCAGCACTACAAAGTAGGTGTTAAAATCCTTCCTTGATATTTGAGGAAACTGGGGCAAAGAGAGGTTACCCGGGTGGCTCAAGGTCACAGGACTCCACAAAGTGGAAACGTCAGATTTGGGCCTTGGCTGAAAGCTAAAGGTGATGCTCTGGACCACTGAGCTGTATTTACTGCCCTTTAACACATCCATCCTGGGATGCATTCAAGGGTATAATGATGGCAGTGGGTGGAGAGGGCTGGGAAGAGATGGCTCAGCCTGAACTGAGCATTGTTTTCACCTCCAGGCTTAGAGTAAGATTCCTCAGTGGATCAAGCCTGAGGACTGGACTGGGGCTCAGGTCATCTACTTGGAAACCAGGACATCTTCAGTGTCTGCAATAAGAGGTGTCAGTTAAAAAAAAAAATTATTATTCTTTTTATTCAGATGTTGGTGTACAATATTATATGTTTCAGGTGTACAACTTAGCGATTCACAACTTTAATAGGTTACACTCCATTTATAAAGTATTAGCTGTACTGCACAATATATCTTTGTAGTTTGTTTATTTTTTGCATTAAAAAATTTTTTTAATTGGTGTATAATTGCTTTACTGGCTTCACAGGTGGCTCAGTGATGAAGAACCTGCCTGCGAATGCAGGAAACATAGGAGATGTGGGTTCGATCGCTGGGATGGGGAGATCCCTTGGAGGAGGAAATGGCAACCCACTCCAGTATCCTTGCCTGGAAAACCCCGTGGACAGAGGAGCCTGGTGGGCTACATTCCATGGAGTCACAAGAGTCAGACACGACTGAGCAGGCACACATGGATGAAATTGCTTTACAATGTTGTGTTAGTTTCTGCTAACCCAGTGTGAGGGGTTTCACACACGCACACGCACACGCACACGAGCATGTCTCCCCCTGAAGACCCCACAGCAGAGACTCCAGAGTCTGTCCCAGGCAGTACCAAGGGGAGAGGTCCTGTGTGGGGCCTGGAGACAGACAGCACAGTCATCGCCACGGCAACACTAGTAAGAACAAGCCCCAGGGAGCAAATACTCCCTCCTGCCCTGTGTTTGCTCAGAGTTCTGGGCAGGAATTGGAGGCAGGAGGGGACAGGCTTTCAGCTGCCCTGCACTAGCCCTGGGCAATGGCCCGAGTCCGGGATTTCTCTGGGTTTGGCAGTCCTGGAGGGTTTTGCTCCTTGCTGCAGAATCATGAGCTGCCAGGAAGCCCCAGAAAACGCTCGAGAACAAAGACAATAAACATGCTCTGAACCCTTTTACCAGCTGGCTCCATCCCAAACCAAAATGAGAAATGAATTGCTGGTGTGTGTGTGTGTGTGTGTGTGTGTGTGTGGTCTCAAACTGGTGGGAAAGAAAAGCCCTGTTTTTTCAGATGGGAATATTCAGTTTGGACCACCGAAAGGTATGGTCAAGTGAATGTGTGCTGTGCTTAGTCTCAGTCGTGTCCGACTCTTTGTAACCCCGTGGACGGTCAGCCTGCCAGGCTCGTCTGTCCACGAGGATTCTCCAGGCAAGAATACTGGAGTGAGTTGCCATTCCCGACTCCAGGGGATCTTCCCAACCCAGGGATCAAACCCAGGTCAAATTTCCATAAATTTGTCTCCCTGAAAAGCTGACCTAATCAGCTGCACAATCTCAGCACTTTAAGTTTTCTCAGGTACTAACATTCCTGGGGGAAAGGCATAGTGTTTATTTAGCTTGAGCCTGTGTTTCCTGAACAGGGAAGATCATCATCGTCATTATCACGCTCATCTCCCTGCCATCATCGTCATCCTCTGTTAAGCACAGTTTATAAACAGGCCATCTCCTGAAAGCGTACAAACATCATCTATCACTTTTATAACCACACTGCCAGGTTGCTACCCTTGACCCCATTTTACAGAGGACATAACTGATGCTTAGACTGCCTACGTAGTTTTCTCAAGAGCACACTGCTGGTATTTCAGTCTTTCAGACTCCAAAATCCATTTCTGCTGTACTCTCTGTGCTCAAATATTTATTCTTACTAATACAATGTCACAAGCCAGATCGACATTCAGCAGTGGGGTATGGGAATGGCTATTTTCTCACTGTATTAGGTTTTTATAGAGAAGTCTGGGTGGGTGGACTGTTACTCCAGCCAGCCAAGGCAGGAGCCAGAGCCTGTATTCTGTTTCTGGTTCTCAATTGCATTTTCTGTTTTTCTCTTTGATGAAGTAAATATGGTGCCACTTGCCTTTAAACCTATTTTGTAAGACTTGATGTATTCATGTCCATGTTGTGGTTTTGTTGCTAAGTTGTATCCGACTCTTTGAGACCCCATAGGCTGTAGCCCGCCAGGCTCCTCTGTCCATGGGATTTCTCAGGCACGAATACTGGACTGGGCTGCCATTTCTTCCTCAGGGGATCTTCCTGACCCAGGAATCGAACCTTCATCTCCTGCTTTGGCAGGGGGATTCCTCACCACTGTGCCAGCTAGGAAGCCCAATGGGAATAAAACCAAAGCACCCTGGGCATATCTGACCTTTATACAAAAAGAATCAAGCCAAAAGTCCTTTCAGGACTTTTTTGATAGCATCATTTGACTGAGATAATTATAAGATGTGAAAAAAAAATGAAAGTCGCTCAGTCATGTCTGACTTGTTGCGACTCCATGGACTATACAATCCATGGAATTCTCCAGGCCAGAATACGGGGGTGGGTAGCCTTTCCCTTCTCCAGGGGATCTTTCCAACCCAAGGATCGATCCCAGGTCTCTCGCATTGCAGGTGGATTCTTTACCAGCTGAGCCATAAGTCTGTGAAATTGCTGAATATCTGATAGTCCTCTGTGAGAACATAGGAAGAGAACCATTAACAGAAAGACCTATGCTCAAAAATATTTAACATTAATCAGCATTGTTTTTAAGAGGTTCACATGATGAAACCAACGGTTCTCACAACAATTCTATATTTTTTTCCAGGATGAGGAGAAGCCAAGTAACTCACCCAAACTCATTCACAAACATTTATTTGTTCAATAGCTATTTACTGGCTCTGAAGTCTGGTCACTGCTCTAGGTGCCTGCAGTGCAGCAGTGAACGGATCCACTGCAGATGCCGGCGCCCATGGAGCTGGCATTTGAGGCAGGGGGCAACTCCCAAACTACAAATCTCATATTTAACAGGACTCCTCACTTCCTGAAGCCCCAGTCGTGAAAATTCACACCTCTAGATTGGTAGCTAGATCTTTGCCATGGAGGTTTGTTGTCGTGAACTGGTTTTACACTGTGAGTTCCAGAGTAACAGATATTGAAGTCTCTCATTTGAGTGGGAAGGGTGTATGAGAAATATTGACACTTTTTAAAGATTATAATGGACTCCCCTGGTGGTACAGTGGATGAGAATCCACCTGCCAGTGCAGGGGACACCGGTTCAATTCCTGGCCTGGGAAGATCCCACATGCCACAGAGCAACTAAGCCCATGCACCATAACTGCTGAGCCCAAGTGCTGCAGCTACCGGAGCCTGCACTTGAGAGCCCGTGCTCCGCACCAAGAGCAGCCACCTCAATGAGAAGACAGCTCATTGAAAAACCCCTACTCTTCACAACTAGAGGGGCCCTGCGCACAGCAACAAGGACCCAGCACAACCAAAAAACATTAAATAAATAAATTTTTAAAAGATTATGGAACTCTTGGTTCCTTGCTATATAATTAAGATTCTTTGCACAAAAACTTCATTATAATCAGAGCGGCAGAGGGGAACTCAGAGGGAGTGAAAGTCCGAAGCCGAGCTCTCAGCGTGGACGCCCTGGTTTGGTCTCATGCACACTGCAGCCTGCGTCTCTGGACCTGTGTTGATCTGATCTGAGCTGTGTCCAGCAGAGCATGAGAACCACATGAGCATCTCCTCTAGGCCTGTGGAGGCCACGCTCACTTTGATGTTGGCTCCCCATGCTTCTTGCAATCATAGCGAAAAAGGGGTTCATGACCACAGGGGTCCCTTTCCTCTCCTATGCCTGGTTCTTCAAAAAACTGGCTTATTTAAGTGCTTGTCAAATGATGAATGGATAAGTGAAAAGATCCCAAGTCCAAGAGTCATGATAGCCAGTTGGGGGTCTTAGAAGCTTACCCCAGGGGTTCTGTGTCCTGGGCCTCCATAACAAGAAGGCAAGTTCCCTCAAACTTAGGCAGCTGAAGATGGTTTCTCTTCCAGGAATCTGCAGCAGTCGATATGGATAACCTCTAACCTACACTGTTCTTCTGCCTCATAGTGAACCCTATGGAAAACCCCAATGACATCACCCCTGACTTTCTGCAGAGTGCTAAGGGGCTGAAGGTTCTTTGCCAGGAAAGAGCAGGTTTTTATTAGTAGTAGCACTACTATTATCTATCAATTATTGCATACTCAGAATATGTCAGGCATTGTGCTAAGTGCTTTATAGATTCTATTTCTATCACTTCTTGCAACAACTATGATTTGGCCCTGTTTATTTTTCTCACATCATAAACAAGAAAACCAAGGCTCAGAAAGGTTGATTAACTTAAAGAGGCTCACCAGCTAATAAATGCTGGAGGCACACCTGTGTGTGTGTGTGTGTGTTTGTGCAGATGTGTGTAGGTGTTGACTTCTTAGTGTAAAAGCATCTCTTTTTCCTTTTATTTGTCTCAATTCTGCAGGAAGGTCTGTCTGTCCTCCAGAGGCTATGAGACTCTGGCAAAGATCCATAGTTGAAAACAAAGCCCCTTCCTGTCCAACCTGCTGTCTATGTCTGTTCGGGCCGCTATGACAAAATATTACAGATTGGGTGGCTTACAAACAGCAAACGTTTGTGGCCCTCGGTTCTGGAGGCTGGCCATCTGAGACGAGAGTGCCAGCACGGCAGGTTCTAGTGCGGGCTGCCTTCCCGGTCGCAGACTTCTCATTGCATCCTCAAGTGGTGGATGGGGCTCAGGAGTGCGGGGGTCTCTTTTACAAAAGTGCTAATCCCACTCATGAGGGCTCTACCCTCGTGCCCCAAGCACCTAGCCAAAACCCGCCTCCAAATACCATCATCCTTGGGATTGAGGATTTCAACACATGAATTTGGGGGCACGGACAAATTCAGACCATAGCCCTTGCCTAAGCCAAGTCAAGGTGTGAGAGTAACTAGATGCTTTAATCAAAGGAAGGGCAAAATGAAGGGCAAGCCAGAGTCCTAACTAGCTAACCTCTACCAGTGCTAAGCACCTCAGTGGTCAGCGGCATTGGCAATCTGTACATAAGAACTGAAAATGATTCCCAGGGGAAGGTTGGGGTTGTTAAAACTTCCAAAAACTTTCATGACCATTAGTTCAAGTTGTTAAAATGCCTTTCCACAAATAAGCCATTTTTACTCAACTCTTCAGTCTCAACATTGTAACCATGTTTAATTCAGAGAATATTCAGGCATCTATGAGTCTTTGATTTCAAACAAATTTGTCTTGCTTTCTGTTAAAACTAACAAAGCTGCTATTGATGGAAGTCAAGGACATTAAAACCCAGAGCATGTCTATTGGCCTGGGGAAATCAATCAGATGATGACTATTTTGAGAAACAGGCTCTGTGTTGGGTCACATTGGCCAGTCTCCTTAAGGCACACCCAGGATCTCATGACAAACCACATACACTTCTTGTGTAGACTCTTCTGCACAACTCACATGAACAAACTTGTCTCTGCTGTGGGACTTCCTTCCCCAGACTATGAGTTCGCTGTGCTGTTTCACAGAAGAAACAAAAGCCAAAGAATTTTTAAAAATTACTTATTTTGGCTGTGCTGGGTTTTTGTTTGCTGCTTGTGAGATTTCTCTAGTTGTGGTGAGCCTGGGCTACTCATCCTTGCGATGGGCAGGCTTCTCGTGGCAGTAGCTTCTCTTGTTTCAGAGCATAGGCTTCAGAGCGCAGGCTCAGTAGCTGTGGAACATGGGCTTAGTTGCTGCGTGACATGTGAGATCTTCTGGGATCAGGGATTGAACCCATGTCCCTTGCACTGGCAGGCATATTCTTACCCACTGGACCACCAGGGAAGTCCAAAGCCAAAGTATTGATGTGCGTGTCATAGGCTAGTGGCTGAGGCACCTTGGTAAAGAGCAGCCAATAAACTCAGGAATGCCAATCATGTGGTGTTTTGTTGGGCATGGGCCCAAGGCCGCATGCCAGCCTGCGTGCCACTCACAATACTTGCGTCTAGCTTCACTGGTGAGGACCTCCAGGCCTACCTACTAACTGGAATTATGATGCGCATTTTACCTGGATTTCAGCAGTCTGCTCTTTACTCCTGTTGTTGGGTGTGCAAGGCAATTGCTGTTGCCTTATGTTCACCTTATGCTCTTATGTTGCCTGGTGTTCACTGGTGGCTCAGATGGTAAAGAATCCACCTGCAATGTGGAAGACCTGGGTTTGATCCCTGGTTTGGGAAGATTCCCCTGGAGGACGGTATGCAACCTACTTTAGTATTCTTGCCTGAAGAATCCTCATGGATAGAAGAGTCTGGTGGGCTACAGTCCATGGGGTTGCAAAGAGTTGGACACAACTGAGTAACTAAGCACACACACACATGTATGTTCAGCTTACCATCATTCCCCTGAGCCGAGTGCAAGGCCCACGGTCAAATGATGAATGGATAAGCGAAAAGATCCCAAGGCCAAGAGTCACGATAGCTAACTGTGGGTCTCAGCAGCCTCTGCAGGTCTGAGTTTGACTGCTTGAGAGTTTGCCTTCTCATTTTACAGGTGAGAACAGGGAGGCCCAGAAACCTTGAGCACCTGGCCAAGGTCCTAGCTACCCATCCTTCTAAGGATCCTAGAATCCAGCCATCATGACTCTTGGTCTTGGGATCTGGAAGAGCACTCAAGCCAGTTCTTTGAGGAACTGATTTGGAAACAAAACGGGGGTCTTGTCCTGGGGAGACTGTGGTCTCTGTAAACCTGATTGCAAGAAGTGCTGAGTCCTAATGTCAAAGGCAGAGAGATGTCCAAAAGCTTAGAGAGAGCGTCCCCACGGTTCCCACCCGCCACTGAATGCACCTCACACCAAATGAGCACAAATCATGATTCACTTAATAAAACCACCGGAGAGCAAGGTCAGAGTGATTGAGACAAGTGCCTTCCTATCCTTTCTGAGAGGCGAACCAAAGAGTGGCCCCGAGGGACAACGTGGGACTCAGGGCTGGGCCTCACCCCCTCCCCACCCCAGCACCGCCTGGGATGAATCACACAACAGAGAACAACGGGGCTATTTCTTAAGACTCATTTGTCAAGTTGACGTCCGTGCGCAGCGTTGTTTAGGGCTTTCTAAAGACACTTCTTTCCCTCTCTGCTGCAGGAAGCACCTGCGTGGCTGTCAAGCTGTGGGTTAGCTCAATGGCACTTTGATATCCCTCAAGGCCATCAATTACACTTCTGTCCCTACGGCCATGGACTTTGGCTGATACAAAGATAGGAAGGCTTCGAGGGGATGATGAAGAGGAAGAAGATGGTGAAATCCCCACCCTGGGGTCTGGGGCCAGACACTGTCTGGAGGTGGGCTCCTTGCCGATCCTTGTGGGGAATCCTCCAGACAAGGACAGTCTGAGTCCGTGGTTGGCTGGACTTGGAATTGAACGGTGATGCTCCCACGAGGGCAAGTCTCCCTCCTTGTCAACTACTTAGAGAAAAAGCAGGCCCATCAGATGAGTGAGACTCGAGCAAAATTCAGGTAACTGACTCCAGGGAGAGGGAAATCAGAGAAGCATCAGAGGAGAAAAATATAAATAATTAGAAGACTCGGTGAATGGACCTCTGAAAGCAGTTAGGGGAATTAGAATTGTTGAGTCTAGGGAAGGCAAGGGTGAACCAAGAACCAGCTTTGATTACAGGGAGAATAATTGTACAGAGATTAGTGGTCATTTCTGCTGAAAATATGATGTGGGTTAGTGAGGCTTAAATTGCTGCCTGAGAATTTTGTGCAGAGTGTGCTGGCCTGTCTGGGCTATTGCACTGTACTTATTCATGAGGTGGTGGGGCTCCTTCTGTGGAGATATGCATGAATGAAAATGACATCCTCCCAGCTGGAATGGTTTAGGGAAAGTCCTGATGCCACATGGGTCTCCTCCCTTCAGGTCTCACAGCCCAACAGCCCAGCTTGGCCCGTCTGTCTGGATCAGTTTGGCAGACTCTTAGTTGGTTTCCAGACATTCCATCTCTACCTCCTCCAACCCATTTTACATATTGAGGTCCTACTTATGTTCCTTAAATTCATCTTGGGTTATAGCAGGATCCTGCTCAAAAAAATGTTAATGGTTCATTCATTCAGCAAATACTGAGTACCTATTGTGTTGAGCCTGACACTGTACTAAGCTTTGTGCGTACTGGGTGCTCAGTCACTCAGTTGTGTCTGATTCTTTGTGATCTCGTGGACTGTAGCCCACCAGGTTCCTCTGTCCATGGGATTTCCCAGGCAAGCATACTGGAGTCGGTTGTTGTATCCTTCTTCAGGGCATCTTCCCAACCCAGGGATGGAACCTGCATCTCCTGCATTGGCAGGCAGATTCTTTACCACTGAGCCACCACACAGTGTGGTACAAAGTGCAACAGTGCTTCAGGGATATCAGTCTTCATGTCCTTGTCCTGGAGTTTTTCAAGGCCCTCACGATCAGTGTGTGTGTGTGTTTCAAATTATTTATCTGGCTGCCTTGGGTCTTAGCTGCGGCACGTGAAATCTTCATTGTGCCATGAGGATCTTTTGTTGTGGCTCGAGGGCTTCTCTAGTTATGGTACTCAGGCTTAGTTGCTCCACAGTATGTAGGATCTTAGTTCCCCAACCAGGAATTGAACCCACGTCCCCTGCATTGCAAGGTGGATTCTCAACCCCTGGACCACAGGGACGTCCCCCCACTGCCTGGTTTTGACATGTCTTTCTGACTTTACACCCACTGTTAAACCTTCCCTCTTTACTATCCTGGTCTATTCACCATGCCCTGCCCACTCTGGGCCTTGCCTTGTGCCATTACTGAGGCATGGAGTATCTTTAGCCAAAGCCCATCTCTCCTTTGATTTACTGTAAGTCACAAGGTGAAGTCATAGCAAAGTCAAATCTGTTCTCCTTGTCCACCAAACTATCCTGACTCTAGACAGTCCAGCAATTGGAATCCTAAAGAATCTACCGTTTCAGGACACATATGAAAGGACTGGGAAATGCGTTAGTTTCTTATTATAGCTGTAACAAAGAAGCAGGCATTTAAGGGTATGTGTGCTCAGTTGATCAATCATGTCCAGCTCTTTGCAATCCCATGGACTGCAGCCCGCCAGGCTCCACTGTCCATGGGATTTCCCAGGCAAGAATACTGGGGCAGATTGCCATTTCCTACTCCAGGGAATCTTCCCAACTCAGGGATTGAAACCATGTCTTCTGTGTCTCTTGCACTAACAGGCAGATTCTTTATCACTGAGCCACCTGGGAAGCCCTTAGGAGCTTAGACAACACAAATTTATTGTCTTACAGTTCTATAGCTCGGAAGTCTGAGGTGGATCTAATGGGTTAAAATCCAAGAGTTTGCATAACTTCATTCCTTTCTGGAGGCTTCAAAAGAGAATCTGTTTTCTTGCCTTTTCAAGTTTCTACAGGCTCCCTGCATTCCCTGGCTCATGGCCCCTTTCATCCATCTTTTAAGCCAGTGATGGAGTGTTGAGTCCTTCTCGCATTACATCACTCCAGCCTCCTCTCCTGCCTCCCTCTTCTACTATTAAGGACCCCTGTGGTGGGGGCTTCCCTAGTGGTCCAGTGGTTAAAATCTGCCTTGCAGTGCTGAGGAGGTAGGTTTGATCCCTGGTCAAGGAACTAAGATCCCACATGCCACAGGGCAGTTAAGCCCTCAAACTGCAACTTCTGAGCCTGAGTCCCACAATGAAAGATCCTATATGAAGCAAAGAAGATCCTGCGTGCCATGACTAAGACCTGATGCAGTCAATTTTTTTTTTTTTTAATAAAAATTCCCTTGTGTTTACAGTGGGCCCACTGGGATGCTCTTCCTATCATAAGGTCAGTTTAATAGCAAACGTAATAGCCAAGTAAAGCCAAGATATTCACACATTCCAGGAAGGGGGCAGAGAAATGAGAATGAAGCCCAAATGTCTTGTTTTCTTCATTTCTCTAATTCTCTGTGACCAGAAAAAATTAAATTTGAAGATATTCTAGATTAGGCTTCTCTTCTGAGCCATGAGCTGGTTAATTTGATCAAGGCATAAAGGAAAGGAAAACACCAAAATTTACGAAAAAGAAGCCTCCAAATTTGGCTAAAATGGTATGAAGACCAAGGGAAGACCTTTCCAGTTTCTAAGGGCCTGAGAATTTCCAGGCTTCAAGGGTGTGGGCTTAATTTACTAGTTGTTGTTCCGTCACTCATTTCTCTTTGTGACCCCATGGACTGCAACACTCCAGGCTTCCCTTTCCTTCACTATCTCCCAGAGTTGCTCAAAATCATGTCCACTGAGTTGATGATGGACCATCTGATCCTCTGTCATCCCCTTCTCCTTCCCTCACTGTTTCCCAGCACCAGAGTCTTTTCCAATGAGTCAGTTTTTCCCATCAGATGGCCAAAGTATTGCAGGTAGCTTACATGAGACATTTAGATGGGATCCCTACTTGAAGGCTTGTCTGTCATTAAAGTCAGTAAGTAAGAGTGAGGGAAGAGAGGGAATGTCCTGGACAATTAAAGGATGGAATCAGCCAATTATGGGCTGCTTTCATAGGCTCCTGGCCTCTCAGAGTTGAAACAAAGGGCCTTAAGAGGCTTTGTCTGACCTCACAGCTCATGTAAAGTCCTCTGCAAGACAGTTGATCACCCGCCATCACCCTACTTTGTGGAGCTCTGACCAAGAGATAGAAAATCGTCTAGATTCCCTTAGGTATTCTCCACTGCTCCGACTCCTTGATTTCCTGTGAATCCCCAATTTTATTTCTAATGAATTCTTGGTGTTGGTGGGAAATGCAACATTCCACATAAAAGTAAATTAAGTAAATTAAGCCCACACCCTTGAAGCCTGGAAATTCTCAGGCCCTTAAAAACTGGAAAGGTCTTCCCTTGGTCTTCATACCATTTTAGCCAAATTTGGAGGCATCTTTTTTGTAAATTTTGGCATTTTCCTTTCCTTTATGCCTTGATCAAATTACCCAGATCATGGCTCAGAAGAGAAGCCTAATCTAGGATATCTTCAAATTTAATTTTTTCTGGTCACAGAGAATCAGGGGGAATGTTTCCCCCTGATCTTTTCTCTGGCAGATGCTAGGGTGTTGACTGCTGATCTGTGTTCACATGGAGAGTCTAAGACCTCCCTGTACCACGTGTAGTATTTAACCTGCATTGTGGGACTTTGGGGCTTCCCTGGTGGCTCAGAGGGTAGAGCGTCTGCCTGCAATGTGGGAGACCTGGGTTCGATCCCTGAAGAAGGGAAGATACCCTGGAGAAGGAAATGGCTACCCACTCCAGTATTCTTGCCTGGAGGAGGAGGAGCCCCTCCTTGACAGAGGAGCCTGGTGGGCTACAGTCCATGGGGTCACAAAGAGTCAGACACGACTAAGTGACTAACACACACACACACACACACACACACACACACACTCTCCTCTTCCATCTCTTTTGGTAACAGACCATGTCTCCTGGTCATCTGGGATACATGACCCAGGAGAGCCAATCCCATACCTCACTTGCTTAGTCACTGTGGCTGGCCCAATCAGCATCATCTCTCGGGGACTGTGTTCCAGTCCATGCAGGGAAGGGGAGGAAGCGACTGTTGGCTCAGATCCTGGGCTTGTGAGCAGATGAGCTTTGCCTATAGCCACTCCCCCACCACATGGAGAAGCTGGTCTGGGAAAATGGCATCGGGCAGGAGTGAAAACAAGAGAGAATGATTATACTGAGGGTATTTTCAAGCCCCTCAATCCAACCATCTTTCTTTATGGTTTGGTTGTATGAACAAATAAATTTCTTTTGTAGGCTTAAACTGGCTCAAGATGTATTTCTTCCATCTGTAACCCATACAGTCTCAATAATTTAGGACCTTCCTCAGTTTCCTGTTTCCTGAAAAGTGAACTAAAGATTGGAAAGGATTCCTATCAGAGTCCAACTTGTCCATGATGATTTGGAGAAGAATCAGTAGAAAGAAAGAGTGGAAAAAGCATGCAGGTGAGACACAAAGGTTCTTGTGTGAAGTGCAGCAGGGTGGAATCTGTGCATGGCTCATGCGGTTCCTTTTTGATCCCTTTGGAGCTCAACTTGCTTAAAACAAATCATGGCCCCGAACTCATAGATTCAAGCCAACTCCAGTTTCCCAAAGGGAGTATTTTTCTACTCTGTGGATACGGTACTATTTGTTTGGGGGTAAACCAGAGCTTTAGAGAGATTCATTCTTAAGCCCAAAGGGAAGGGGAGGGAAGTGAAAGAACAGTCTAGAAGAAGTAAAGAAACATGACTCCACCACCAAGATGCTGACTATCTCCTGTGAGTGTTAGTCTCTGCTGGTTTCAACTTGTCATTCCAAAGCACCAAGCAGACACCTTATTCGTGACGATAGACGCTAAGAGTTAGGTGTGTCTAGCAGGAGAAAGATGCACACCCAGGTAGGAATGACAGACGGCAAAGTGGACGGTGACTCATAACAGCTGCTAAGGAGAGAAGAGGGATGAATGGGCCCATGTTTAAACTAGACGCTAAGTTAAAACACATGGAAAAAATGGTTTAAATATTCGCTTAAAGCATGCAACAGCCTATACAAAGACTGTGGCGTCTCCCTCAGAGGGAGGCTACTGAGGATAGTTTAGACTGCCTCATGACTGCGTCTCAGGCTTGATTACAGGTCTACAGCTCAGCTGTCACATCTGCTTTCAGTACCACTGTGGGGGTGGGCAATTTGTCCGATGGATCCTTCATCAAAATCTGTCTGAGGCTTTTGCGTACTTTTTTCCTGGCAGAGGTAGTTTTTCATGTTTATTTTGTCAAGAAGAGATTTATATATATATACACACACACACAAGCATATATATATATATATATAATTTTTTGCAGTAAACAGTTGAACAAGATGTACACAATGTTGTCCAAACTCCTTAAGTGCTTTCAGATTCAGATATAGTGTTTATTTATGGAGCTTTCAGAAAGTCCGAATGGATCCGAAAGGTCAGAAGACACCTGAACTTTTGACTCTGGCCTTGAGCTCACACGCCGTTCTGTGCATTGTTTTGCCTTTAACCTGGGAAAACGAGGGCCCATTCTTTGGCCATATCCTGCTCTGACAGGGCCCTTCCCCTCCTGCAGACTGCGCAACCGCCACACGCCCCGGGACACCATGCCGGCATTGTGAGCAGACTAATCGCCACATACCACTCGGTTTTCCTTCCTGGACTGCGTCACAGGCCCGGAGCCCTGCGGTTCCCACATTGTTTCTGTCATCATCCCAAGAAGCATAACTCTTGAGGCTGCGTCTGAGCGGGACAGCCTGTCTCAGCACGAGCTTGGACTCTTATGTAAGTGGCTGTGGGGAGAACTGGCAGTAAACAAACATTTTTCCAGCCATTGTTTTCTTTGCCGTCTTGAAATTTTTTTTTTTCCCTCTGGGGCCACTGCAGCTCTTCTGCCCCCAGGATGGCAGATTCCCAGCTTAGAAATGCCTTGCGCGGCATTTCCAGATTCTAAAATCAGAACGGAGTGAACCACAGTGTGCAAAGAAATGCCTGAGCATGGGAACATGTAGATGGCTTTGTCTGCAAGGGTATTTGAAGCAGCGTGTCAGCAAGCTTGTCCACTCAGCTGTGCTGCTGATAGCTGTTTGGTAAGTTACATGGTCCTTCAGGACCGCAGATGGGTAAGCCAGAAGGTGACAGAACTCACCTGGGAATGGAGAAATGATTTTGTGGCTACTAAGTCTTGTCTTCTGGAGTCAAAGTCAGACTCTTTGCCTGAACAGATTTCAAACATATGAGAAAAATAGGACTATTTGCAGACACCATTTTCCCTTGAACCACTCCATCTGAGCAAATCAAAAGAAGGGCAGTTTCCAATACTGCCTTAAAACACCCTGCCTCTAACTCTGGCTCCTGAATTTTGTGGAAATCCCACCCAAGTGAGCAGTTTCTGGGGTAGGGACACTCAGACAGATTCCTGCTTCACCAGGGAGCAGCCCCGGGCTTCCTGTGATTGATAGGACATCAACTGTGAGGCTACCTGGCTTCCACTGCTTGTCTGAAGTAGTCATTTCCTCTCCCTAATCCCTCCGTCCTCCTAACCCCCACCTTAGTAGTCTCCATTGGGAGGCCCCAGCTAAAAGGAGTGAGCCCGCACTTTCCCAGCAGGGACCAGCTGCTCTCGGGGCCCTCCCTGTGCCGAAAGCCAGGCTGATTTCTCTGTCTCTCTGAGTAATGCAAATCATTGCACAATGAATTATCAAATGCATTTGTTGTTTATCAGCGGGGGGCAGGGGTGATGGCTTCCCAGGTGGCCCAGTGGTAAAGGATCCGTCTGCTAATGCAGGAGATGGAAGAGATGCAGGTTGAGTCCCTGCATCGGGAGGATTCCCTGGAGAAGGAAATGGCAATCCACTCCAGTGTTCTTGCCTGGAAAATGCCAGGGCAGAGAAGCCTGGTGGGCTACAGTCCATGGGGTCGCAAAGAATCTGACATGGCTGAGCAATTAACACAGAGAGTGGTGGCAGCATGGATTGGAAGCACACCAGAGTCTCTTTGAGTTTTCCTTGAGGGTTCTGAGACCCCTGAGAGAGAAACTGCGTATACCCTGGACATACCACTGCACTCTTGAGAAGCCTCCACTCTGCTCATTGCCAAGGCTGGACCTGAGTCTGTATGCATCGTACCCTGCTCATCCTTTTCTCCACAACATCCACAGAACAAGGATAGGGTTACTTGGGATGGAAGAGGCCATGGAAAGCCACTTGACTCATCCTTGGTCACATAGACATAAGATCAGCTACATAATTTTAATTTTGCAGGGTCCAGTGCAAATTAAAATGTAGAGTTCCATTTTAAAAAATTATTAAGAACTTCAAGATGGTAAGTCAAGAGTTAAGACCCACACAGCTACACAAGTCACACACCCATGGAGCCTGATTTGAAATCTTTAGTTTTCTGAATGGAGTGGCTGAAAGAGGTAAGTCATTGGAACCCGGTGTAAGGAAGTGTATGACAAAGAAGTGTCAGCTGGCTGCTTCTAGTCGGGTGCTCAGAGTGGGGAAGGCCTCCTGGGGGCACGGGGTGAATAGCAGGCACCATTCTCAGTACTTCCATATATGAAGTCATTTCATAGACACGCTGCTGCTGCTAAGTCGCTTCAGTCGTGTCCGACTCTGTGGGACCCCATAGACAACAGCCCACGAGGCTCCCCCGTCCCTGGGATTCTCCAGGCAAGAACACTGGAGTGGGTTGCCATTTCCTTCTCCAATCCATGAAAGTGAAAAGTGAAAGTGAAGTCCCTCAGTCGTGTCCAACTCTGTGGGACCCCATAGATGATAGCCCACGAGGCTCCCCCGTCCCTGGGATTCTCCAGGCAAGAACACTAGAGTGGGTTGCCATTTCCTTCTCCAATGCATAGATATACATACATGTAATTTACGTCTATACATCATGAAGCCTCACAGCAGCCATACCGAGCAGGTACTGTTATTGTCCTCTGCTTTACAGATGAGGAAACCGAGGTGCAACAGAATTTAAGAAAACACTGAGAGTTCACTCCTCAGCTTTCTGATACAGAACCTCTGTTTTTCTTTTTTCAGTAGATATTCATCTTTTATTTATTTAAAAAAATTTATTGGACTATAATAGCTTTACAATGCTGTGTTAGTTTCTGCTGTACAACAAAGTGGATCTGCTGTATGTACACATATATCCCCTTCCTCGTGAGCCTCCCTCCCACCCCAACCCCGTCCCTCCCCTCTAGGTCACCACAGAGCACCAGCTGAGTTCCCTGGGCTACACAGCAGCCCCCACTCGCTATCCATTTTACATATGATAGGGTATCTATGTCAATGTTACTCGACCTCTGTTTCCAAGTCTACCTGGACCTTAGCAGACACAGAAGGACTGAATCATGCTGAACTCGTGGATAATTGATTTCTATGCTGAAAAGCACATTTATTCTTCCATGATGACAGACACTATCATTCCAGTAATTGAAATATTCAGTTCCATAATTCAGGGCACCCCTTTGGGTACTGAGGTTCCTGGGGTGACTGAAGTCAGAAGGCTTCTCAGTGAGCACAGAGTCAAAACAAAGCTAATGGCAAAATCTCAGGGGAGATGTTGACCAGACTAACGCAAAATCCGGGAAACCATCCTCCTTGTGCTTAACTCACTTCTTCCGGGTGGGTAGAGTGCCCTCATTTGCTGGCACAGAATCTCTGTCCCACCACGCCTGGTGTCACCTCCACCACCTCATGCCAGCTGAGGTGGGTTTTCCCCTTCTTTGTTGCTTTCGGGTCTGGGATTTGACCCCAAACATCACGATCCGAGAAGTAGGCCATTTACAGACCAGTTCTGAGGATGCTCAATCCACAGAAGTCCTGTTTATTTCTACCAGCTTCCATTTCCAAGGACAAACTGAATTTGGCCATCTATACGCTGCCTAAACTTTGCATTTAAGGAGCTCTGAAGAGAAGCAGAATATTAACGTTAAAATGAGATTGTATCGGTTGCATAATGAATGTAGGATAAAGATGCCAGGCTGGCTCCCTGGAGGTAAATCAACCCCCTAAAAGCTGCTACCTGAGTGGCACTGAGTAATTAAACCGCAAACTGCACTGGAACAGGTTTCAAGTGGGACTGAGGAAGTAGTCGTAAACTAAATGACTTCTGCATCATCAGGGGATTAGTTTTTGTTTTGTTTTGCTTTGTTTTGTTTGTAAACCTCCACTTGAAAGCTGTCTTCTCTCTGCCAGAAGTTAGGGTGGTTCAGAGAACTCATCTCCTGATGTATAGAGAAATTGCCGGAGGCGATTCTGAAGGGCATCTTCTGGGAGCCGGTTTCGAAGAGCATGATTGGATTATAAAGATGATGATAGCTAACGTTAAAAATATTCTTACTATATACATGCAAGAACTGTGCTAACTGAATAAAAGTAACTATTTTCTAACAACCTTATGAGAGTATTCTCTTTTTACTGAGAAAAAATGAATTTTGGATCAGCAATTGTAAAAGAGAGAAAGGTGATGATTCTTAAACTGTGAACTAAAAGCATTAAGAACTGGCTAGTGAGAACCTACTGTATACCACAGGGATACAGTGGAGGGAACTCAACTCGATGCTCTGTGGTGATCTAGATAGGGAAGGAAACCCACAAAAGAAGGAATATGTGTATATGGATAGCCGATTCACTTTGCTGTACAGCAGAAATGAACACGACATTGTAGAGCACCTCTAATATATATATGCAT
The DNA here is from genome assembly GCF_003369695.1 of Bos indicus x Bos taurus. NCBI lineage: Eukaryota > Metazoa > Chordata > Mammalia > Artiodactyla > Bovidae > Bos > Bos indicus x Bos taurus. Next base: position 14,280,726 of record NC_040087.1, on the reverse strand, counting down.
ATATATACATGTATGTATAATTTTGAAAAAGAAAACAAGAAATAGCTGCAATTGGAAACTTGTCTGAGGTGAAAGGATGGTTCCAGGCAGATCAGTGTGGGCTGGATATTGGTGAAGTACATGGGAAAGGACCAGAGACCAAAATAATGAAGTGATGAAGATGAGAGAGGGTCCTGAAAGGATTAGGACAGAAAAAGAATCAGAGCAGGTATGTCTTTGGGTTAGATCCACCTGGAAAAAATTTTCCTGAGATGCCTTACTGTGTGTGTGTGTGTGTGTGTGCACGCTTAGTTACTCAGATGTGTCTGACTCTTTGCCACCCCATGGACTGTAGCTCCCCAGGCTCCTCTGTCCATGGGATTCTCCAGGCAAGAATACTGGAGTGGGTTGCCATTTCCTTCTTCAGAGGATCTTCCTGACCCAGGGATGGAACAGGGTCTCCTGCATTAAAGGCATATCCTTTACCATCTGAGCCACCAGGGAGGCCCCAAGATGCCTTACTAAGAAGCGTTCAGAAAGACCAGCAGAACTACCTGCTCTCTAGTTAGGTATGAATATTAATTGTAACCAATTATATATATGTTCATTCACACTCAAGTCAACTGAGTATAGATCGGTAGGATATCATTCCGTACTGGGGATTTTGCCTTTTATCCCCTAGTCTCTTTTGCCCCATGAGAAACTTCAGCTAACAGAACATTTCCAATATGGTGAGAAGCAGAAGCCAGTTGACCAATACATGGTCACTTAGCCTTCTCTTTCTCCCCAGGAGGTGGTATAATCATATCCATTTGTAACAGAGAAAATGGTGGCTTGGAGGTACCCTGTAATTTTCACAGCAAGGGAGTTCACAGGTGAGTGGTTCAGATACGGGTATCCGATATCTCTGGCTCTTTCACCTCCAGTGGAGAATCAGGCAAACAGCAGTCCTTAGATAGGCGCAATCAACCAGGCTTATTCCTGTCTCCAGCATGCCTCCTGCCATCCTGTCTGCATTTGCTCACGCCCCATCACCCCCCACCAGGGGAGAGGGTTTAACCTCAGGTACCTTGTTTCTTTTAGCTCATTGCTTTACCTACTCAGGTGTGGCCTGAGAAAAGCAAGAATATGACTGTGATTTTTCTCAGCTATTTTTTAATGTTCAAATCAGCTGTTTAAAAACCAAGTCAAGATATAATAATAGGGGCTTCCCTGGTGGTTCAATGGTTAAGTACCTCCTTTGCAATTCAGGCTTGATCCCTGGTCGGGGAACTAAGATCCCACATGTTGTAGAGCAACTAAATCCATGCTCTGCAACTAGGGTCCGACGTTCAAGTAAATAAATACTAGTGTATTGTAAGTATTAATATATTAAAATAATTATTATTTATAGTTAAAGCAAGGAATCAAACAGCACTTCTATAGCATCTATTTTGCTTTGTTTTGTTCAGTCGCTAGATTATGTCTGACTCTTTGTGACCCTATGAGCTGTAGCACGCCAGGCTTCCCTGTCCTTCACTGTCTCCCTGAGTTTTCTCAAACTCATGTCCACTGAGTCAGTGAGAGCATCTACTACGTGGCAGGTATTATTGGTGTGCTCCGTGATATTTTGCTTGTGTATTCATAAAGCAGTTTGTGTGTGTGAGTGTGTGTGTGTATCTGTGTATGTGGCAAAGAATGCTAGAATTTCAGTTTTCTCCTGCTCCTGTCTTTGAACATCTCAGAATTAATTTTAGCAGGGCTGGACCTAAGCACAATCTAATTCTTACTTGTGGCGCCCAAAATGGACCTGCTCTCAAGGCTGTCTGCTTGGCAAAGGGAGGGGCTTGATAAGACACAAGGGTTGGAGGCCCACCCTGGAGTTCCCCAGATCTGACCTCTCTGCGGGTGTTTATCAGAATCTGTGGTTCCTTCTCTGCTTCCTCTTATTTGGCTTCCTCCTCTGACGCCAAAAAGTCTTTCTTTTCCTGGTGAAGAGCCACATCTTAATTACCTTGTGTGCCAACGCCCTCACCCTGCTCTGGCTCCCAGGGCCGAGGCCCCAGTCTCTTGAGACTCCTGCACCCTAAGAGGCTGGAGACGGCTCCACCTCCCGCGCACACACAGCCAGGAGGGACACACGTGTTCAGTCAGGGGGAGAATTTGGCTCCCAGGATCCAAAGACACTTAAAACCAAGCTCTGCGCCGTAATTCCCCTCATAAATCTTGGCTTAAACTACAAATTATCTAGACTCTCCAATTTCACTTCCTTCTCCCCTCCTGTCAGATTCAAAGGATTTTAGACTTAAGAGAAACATTGGGTCTGAATTAAGCCAAGTCATTAACTCGATCATCATGAAGTCTCTCGTTTCACAGGGGAAGCCTGGGAATCAGGAGGTGTGGGGATAGGTGGGTCCCCAAAGCAGGGGCTCAGAAGATAGCTACATGTAATAAGGCTTTTGCAAAGGCAAACTTGCTGTGGGCTGAATAATACTGAAGATGGTATAGCCCAGATGAAACACAAAATGTAAGGCTGGCCCACCTTGCTGTGACATTATTGCCCATAATAATTGTCCTGGGTGGTATACCTCCAGAAATTTTGAAACAGGAAATCAACAAGATTTCAGGGGCTCCAGCAAGACCATAATGGCAGCTTTGGGGAGCACTGCGGCCGCTTGCAGTTATTAGCCTTCTGCCCCTACCCTGGGGTCCAGAGTGCTAGTTGATCTCTACAGCCTTCCTTCCACCCAGTTCGAGCGCAGCTTGCAGGCCTCCCTGGCCCGGCACACAAATGACGTGACAAAGGCAAACACTGGCAGTGGGTTCGAAGGCAGGCCTGAGGCAGGGATTTCCCAGGATTTGTTGTCAGAGGCACCCTGCTCCAGGGGTCAGGGAGCCAGGTGGAACAGCGGTGAGTCAGGCCGAGAGAATTTCAACACCCACTCTGCAAGAGGCTGTTTAATTATATCTGTTACCTTCAACAAAAAGGTCACCCAATCTGTAGTAAATGATTAATTGCTGATCGCTGTGCATACTGTTCCCATCCTAATTCCTTTACATTTTTGGTTAATTTTTGCAGGAAAACCAGACTGTGCTTCGTTTTGCTCTGTTAGTTGCTCAGTCGTGTCCAACTCTTTGTGACCCCATGGACTGTAACCTATGGGGTGGTAAGTGCAGTCGATATGCAGCTGGGGAGCTGGTTCCCTTTCATGGATCCTTTGCAAACAGCTCTGGGTAGTATGGAAGGCTGAGGGTGGGCAGCATGGTACTCCACTTGAAATTCAAAGTCTGGTATAAGTTGTCCCACCCAAGTCAAAGAATGGTTGGCAACCAGTTGAGTAACTGTGGCCAGAGCAAGGTAGGAAGGAAGGATGTGGGTTTCTAGAGAGCACATTCCATTTACGCCACACCAGGACTGCACTTGGGGTCCTCCAGCCCCCAGCCCGTGTCCTCGGCCTTTGGAGCTACGGACCCTAGAAGATCAGGGTCCCCTCTCAGGACCTGTCAGCATTTTTCCTGAGAAGAAGCCGTGCTCAGAGTCTCCTTGAGCATTGGTCATGCTTTTGTTGTTACAGCGACGGCAAAGGGCCGGGAGGACACCTCTGGAACTCGGTCTATAACTGGTCACGACAACCCAGCCCCTTCATTTCCCTCAAAAGCATAATTGTCAAGAGTCTGAATTGTTGGAGATTATTTTTAGGAGAGATGATGGGAGTCAGGGATTGAGAGATGAGGATAGTGTCAGATACACTCTGATCATTTCTTCACCTCTTTTCCTACATTTTTTCTACATGTGTGTGTGTATCAGTCTCTCAGTCAGGTCCAACTTTGTGACCCCGTGGGCTGTAGCCCACCAGGCTCCTCTGTCCATGGGGTTCTCCAGGCAAGAATACTGGAGGGGGTTGCCACTTCCTTCTCCAGGAGATCTTCCTGACCCAGGGATCAAACTTGTCTCTCCTGCATTGACAGGCAGATTCTTTACCACTGAACCACCTGGGAAGCCCTTTTTCTACATGATATTCATTTAGTGTTTGTCATAAGCTCCAGAATAAACAGAAACACATTGTCTGAAACCATACCTAGGAACCAGCCCAGTTTCCCAGGGCTTGAAACTTAGCAACTATGGGGGCCTCATTTAAGAAATTTGAATGTTTATTCAAAATTAGGATAGAAATAAAAATAAATGCAAATTTCAAAATAATGACAAATACCACAAACATTGACAAAAATCCAGAAAAATCCCATACTGTTTTTATTAACTAACTGCTGGTGAAGTGAAGTCAATGTTCAGTCATGTCCAGCTCTTTGCGACTCCATGGACTATACAGTCCATGGAATTTTCCAGGCCAGAATACTGGAGTGGGTAGCTGTTCTCTTCTCCAGGGGATCTTCCCAACCCAGGGATTGAACCCAGGTCTCCTACACTGCACGCGGATTCTTTACCATTGAGCAACCGGAGAAGCCCTGTAACCATTATACACAGAGGCAACTGTGAACCATATAAATATATCCCATTAAACCCAAACCAATCGTATCTCCAATTCACCTTTGCCTCAGCAAAGTCCCAAAGGCTGTAGCCACTTTAAGCCAACCTGTACAAGGGTGAGTGTGATGACAGCGATGTCAGAGCAGAAGAGGTAGTCTAAACTGATCTAAGTTAAAATATTTCACTGTTGCAAATTTTGCAAAACTCTTGTGACTGTGGGCCCTGTAGCTTCATTAGCATCACAGTCAATCTGCCTTTGCTCGGATCTTTTTTCAAGCCCAGTTCAGTGCTTAATGAATAGCTCTTAATTGAAGAAATTAATCTGGAAAAGACAGTGAAGAATGAGGAAAGAAGACATCAAAGGTGTGACTGCTGGTAGCCATGTATGTGATAAGCAGCATCTCAGTCTAATGTGAGTCCAAGGGAGTAGCCAGGTGGTCGGTCTGAGATGCTCCAGAAATCTTCGAGGGATGCCTTAGGCTGGGGATCTGGTTTTTCTACCATGATAGTTTCCAAAAGCACAAAGCCATTTTGGCTGTTAGTGAAGGTGAGAAGACAGCCTGAATATACAAGAGTAAAAGGGAATAGAGGTTAGAGAAGGAGTAGGAAAGGAATGACAAAAAATGATGACAGGCAGACAACAAAGCACAAAGGTTAGAGCTACAGAAATAGGTCCAATATGGAGTTAGGTTTGTTCTTCTCTGTTACAGTAATACTTGCAGGTACGTATCTTGGAGGTAGAACTGAGAAGACTTGTGAAACAATTGGAAGAGCATATACAAAAGTGAGGAGGAGGATAGGGTTATCAACTGATGAAAAAGGAAAGATGAGAGAGACAGAATTTTAGTGGCAAAATTTGGCTGTCTGTGTTTGCAATACCTAATGACTAAGAGGTCACAAAATGGGTGACCTGGAGCCCACGGAGAAGGTAGGGACTGAATTTCTGTACTATCGGTTTTATTAGTTCCTATTGATTCTTCAGTCCATAGGGTCGCAAAAGAGTTGGACATGACTTGGTGACTAAACCACAACACTGATTCTTCCACAACGATGTGAGCAGCCAGACAAACACATAGTTCACATTTTGCCTTTGCCACCTGTGACCAGTTGATAGTTGTTCATCAAAAACGAACAAAGAAGAGTTATGGCTGCAAGGAACTGCCCACCAGGACTCATTTCTCTGACCCTCTTACATTTAGATGGAAATCAGTGGCTCAAGATTCCAGACCAAAGAAAGACAATCACAGAATAGAGAGTGCATGCGTGTGCTAAGTCGCTCAGTCATGCCTGACTCTTTGCAACCCTAGGAACCTGTAGCCCACCAGGCTCCTCTGTCCATGGGATTCTCCAGGCAAGAACACTGGAGTGGATTGCCATGCCCTCCTCCAGGGGATCTTCCTGACCCAGGGATAGAACCCAAGTCTTTTGTGTCTCCTGCCTCGACAGGCAGGTTCTTTACCACTAGCATCACCTGGGAAGCTAGGCCAAAGAAAGAGAGTCACAGAATAGAAGAGTAGTTGTATCTTACTGAGTCTGTCTCTTCTTCCCTGTTTAGCTGGCTGGTTACAGAAGATAATATGCCCCTGGGGCAGTATTTCTCAGCCTTGGCATTAATGACATTTTGGGCCAGAAAATTCTTTGTTGCAGGATATTTCCTGTGCATTGAAGAATGTATAGGAGAATTCCCGACCTCTACCCACTAGATGCCAGTAGTATCCCCACAATAGTGACAGTCAAAAATATAACCAGAGCTTCCCTGGTGGCTCAGTGGTAAAGAATCCACCGGCCAATGCAGGAGACAAGGGTTCGATCCCTGGTCTAGGAAGATCCCACGTGCTGCAGGGCCACTAAGCCCGTGCACCACATCTACTGAGCCTGTGCTCTAGAGTCCACGTGCCGCGACTATTGAAGCCCAGTGCCCTTAGAGCCAGTGCTTGGGAACAAGAGAAGCCGCTGCAGTGAGAAGCCCACACACCACAGCTAGAGAGTAGTCTCCACTCACAGCAACTAGAGAAAAGCCAACGGAGCAATGAAGACCCAGCACAACCAAAAATAAATAAACATTAAGGAAATATATCTCCAGACATTGCTAAATGTCTGCAGGGGTAAAATCACTTCTGATTGAAAACCACTACCCTGGAGTAAACATCTCCAACCTCCGGGATTGAATGCCTGATGATCTGAGGCGGAGCTGGTGTAATAATGAAAGAAATAAAGGGCACAATAAATGCAATGCACTTGAGTCACCCTGAAACCACCCCCTAAGCCCATCTATGGAAAACTTGTCTTCTACAAAACTGGTCCCTGGTGGCAAAAGTGTTGGGGATCACAGCTCTGGCGGATGGTGAAGCAATAAAACGAAAGAGGACTGAACCTCTGCATAGAGAAAAGCCACCACTTGCTGACCAGAAAAAACCACATTGTAGTTTCCAATGAGTAAAATAAATGTTTATTGTCTTAAGTCACTAATGTACCATCATGGGCTTCTTTGTTACAGCAGCTATTACTCTAGCCAGCCCAACACTAGACTAATGATGTAAGTAAAAACAAAAGCAGCTAAAACCACAACCTTTTTGTCTCTTTAACACCACTCATGACGGCGTGACTCTCCATAAATCATTCCACTTCTCTGAGCCTTAGTTTTTTTTCTTATCTGAAAGCAAGTAATGTTGGGCACATGCCTTCCAAACACTTAAGACTACAAATCACAGACAAAAATACATCGTGGTCCAGGACACACACAAGAGTTTCACAGAGCAATACTTATTACTCTGAGCAGATAATTTTAGTATAGCTGGGATACTGCTCTATCGTTAAAGTTATGGCTATAAAAAGTCTGTAAGAAAATGGGGAAATGATGATTTTACTGTGTTGAAAAGTAAGAAGTTTTAACTGAGCTCTTTCCCATGGCAATCATCCCAAGGACGATGCATAAAAACCCATTTTTGTGTAGAAATGTTGTTTTTCTAATAGAAAGGAAACCTAATACTACATTTTAAATCCAAAGAAAACCCAAGTTTTGGCCTCTGCAGTGTTTCTGACAGACTATATAATCTATAAAAGTGGTGTGAGGAAAATATGTTGCTTCCACCAGGAATTCTGGTGGGAGAGAGAATGACATTATTTGTAGCACTTTCCAAGGACCAGCCCTATATAAATATAAGGTGTTATTCTCCCTGCCCTTCATAACTAGCAAGAAAAAATATTACGAAACCTCTAGTTTAAAAAAATAAGACTTTGAATCCTGAGTAATTGTTGTCATAGACATTCGATAGAGCATAGAAGTCAAACTCAAAGGTAATAACTTATTTCCTTGTCTAAACTCTTTTCCTTGATTGAAAAAATTCTGGCTTAAATCTATGGACTACAGCTGCAGTGGAAGTGAAGGAACTGGTCTCTGTTGATATGTCTGCCTTTCTGGAGCCTTCTGTGGAAATTTTTATGGGAAGCAAGATATACTAGAGTTCCTGAGATGGTAGAAGGACAGTCCTGAAGATTCCAATTTTTCCTAGAGGGCCTCAAAGTTCATTTCTTTGCAACAGCGTCTAGTGGGGGTTATTCATTACTTTGTCAATTGGTTCCAGAAGTTGGTCAGCTGTTTTGATATCTCTCCAGGGAGTTATCTTTTGTTGGTCACAGCACAGCTTCTTCCAAAGATTGAAGTTGCTTGGACTTCAATTACCTGTGAAGTCACTTTTGGAAAGGTCAAAAGGAGTATCAAGGGTACCATTTTCATGCTTTTTCTACCCAGGAATCTTAGTGTTTCATGCATCAGTGGATAAGAAGAGAAATTATGGAATGTGAAAGAGGGAGATTTTAAACAGACCTCAGGCAAAGGATGGGGCTGGATATAAATGGAAAATATCTATGGAGATATATTTCTTATTTCAGAATCATAGAATGGAACATTATCACAATTAATCATTCTAAAACTCTCTAGCCTTGAGGTTCCTGGGCACTCTTATAAATAATAATAATTAGGAACATTGTAATGAAAATAATAGTAACTGTGGTAAAAATCTCGGAGAAGGCAATGGCACCCCACTCCAGTACTCTCACCTGGAAAATCCCATGGACAGGGCAGCCTGGTGAGCTGAAGTCCATGGGGTTACGAAGAGTTGGACACGACTGAGCGACTTCACTTTCACTTTTCACTTTCACGCATTGGAGAAGGAAATGGCAACCCACTCCAGTGTTCTTGCCTGGAGAATCCCAGGGACGGGGGAGCCTGGTGGGCTGCTGTCTATGGGGTCTCACAGAGTCAGACACGACTTAAGCGACTTAGCAGCAGCAGCAGCAGTAAAAATCTAGTGATTTTTTTAAACTAAGGGCTGGATATTGTACCAAACTCTTTATCTGTATCATTTCTTTTAATGCTCACAATAACCCAAGAGGTAAATCTCATTGTTGTGCCAATTTTGCTTAAGGAGTGTTAATAACTTGCCCAAATACCAAAGCCAACATTGGATACTGTGAAGATTTGAAGTTGAGACGGTTAGAATCAAAGGTTCAGGTTGCTAGCCAGTAAGCTATGCTGTCTTCTTGATGCCAATGAGATGTCCCTGGTGGAAGTAGCTATGAATTCCAGAGCAGGTTTCATGCGTAATCAGTGCTAATAACACCACTTATGGTGATGGCATCCACTTCTGTTGACATCTTTTCCTTTCTTTAAAAAATAGGACTTTTCTTTAAAAAATAGGCATCCACTTCTGTTGACATCTTTTCCTTTCTTTAAAAAATTAGGACTTTCTTTCTCCAAAGTCCTAATGTACTAGATCTGAGGCACTGTGAAAACATTTTTTTGCTCCTTTCACATTTGCCAGTTTACAATGTTCCTTAAGTGATCCCTCTCTCTTCTGGAAATAAATGCACTTCCTATGACTACATGCCACTTGGCTATGTCATGTCCAGTCAAGTGACAGTGATTGGTACAGACCTGGGCAGGTGATTCAGCTGGGCGAATCAGAGTCCTTCCCTGAGACCTTTCCAACTGAAGATAAGAAGAAGACTATTACATGAGCCAAAATATCATATCACCTTTTGGGAGGTCTTATTTCATGTTGAGTTTTTGAAAGAGTCCTGATTATTTATAATATAAACTTACCCCAGGTCTTTTCAATTTTTGTTTGATTATGTGTGCGTGCTCATTTGCTCAGTAGTATCTGACTTTGTGATCCCCATGGACTGTAGCTCACTAGGCTCCTCTGTCCATGGGATTAACTCAGCAAGAATACTGGAGTGGATTGCCATTTTCTCCTCCGGGGAACTTCCTAACCCAGAGATCAAAATTTCTTTCCTGCATCTCCATCATTGTCAGGTGGATTCCTTACCACTGAGCAACCTGGGAAGCCTATTTTGTTTTATTTTTAAGTTAAGTTGCTCAGTCTTATCCGACTCTATGAGACCCCATGGACTGCAGCACGCCAGGCCTCCCTGTCCATCACCAACTCCTGGAGTTTACTCAAACTCATGTCCATCGAGTCAGTGATGCCATCCAACCATCTCATCTTCTGTCATCCTCTTCTCTTCCCACCTTCAATCTTTCCCAGCATCAGGGTCTTTTCCATTGAGTCAGTTCTTCACATCAGGTGGCCAAAGGATTGGAGGTTCAGCTTCAACATCAGTCCCGTCAATGAGTATTCAGGACTGATCTCCTTTAGGATGGACTGGTTGGATCTCCTTGTTGTCCAAGGGACCCTCAAGAGTCTTCTCCAACACCACAGTTCAAAAGCGTCAACTCTTCGGCGCTCGACTTTCCTTATGGTCCAACTCTCACATCCATACATGACCACTGGAAAAACCATAGCTTTGACTAGACAGACCTTTGTTGGCAAAGTAATGTCTCTGCTTTTGAATATGCTATCTAGGTTGGTCATAACTTTTCTTCCAAAGAGCAAGCGTCTTTTAATTTCATGGCTGCAGTCACCATGTCCAGTGATTTTGGAGCCCCCCCAAATAAAGTCTCTCACTGTTTCCACTGTTTCCCCATCTATTTGCCATGAAGTGATGGGACCAGATGCCATGATCCTAGTTTTCTGAATGTTGAGTTTTAAGCCAACTTTTCCACTCTCCTATTTCACTTTCATCTAGAGGCTCTTTAGTTCTTGTTTGCTTTCTGCCATAAGGGTGGTGTTATCTGTATATCTGAGGTTATTGATATTTCTCAATATCTATTGAGAAATAGATATAGATATCTATCTATTATTGATATTTCTCAATATCTATCTATTTCTCAGTATCTATTGATATTGATATTTGCCATTGCCTTTCTTTGGGATTGGGATGAAAACTGCCCTTTTCCAGTCCTGTGGCCACTGCTGAGTTTTCCAAATTTGCTGGCATATTGAGTGCAGCACTTTCACAGCATCATCTTTCAGGATTTGAAAGAGCTCAACTGGAATTCCATCACCTCCACTAGTTTTGTTCATAGTGTTGCTTCCTAAGGCCCACTTGACTTCACATTCCAGGATATCTGGCTCTAGGTGAGTGATCACACCATCGTGATTATCTGGGTCATGAAGATCTTTTTTGTATAGTTCTTCTGTGTATTCTTGCCACCTCTTCTCAATATCTTCTGCTTCTGTTAGGTCCATACCATTTCTGTCCTTTATTGAGCCCATCTTTGCATGAAATGTTCCCTTGGTATCTCTAATTTTCTTGAAGAGATCTCTAGTCTTTCTCATTCTATTGTTTTCCTCTATTTCTTTTCACTGATCAGTGAGGAAGGCTTTCTTATCTCGCCTTGCTATTCTTTGAAACTCTGCGTTCAAATGGGTGTATCTTTCCTTTTCTCCTTTGCCTTTCGCTTCTCTTCTTTTGTTTTATTCCCTTCACCTCTTCTGTTTTATTGTAGGTCCCAGTAAACTCTAGCTATAGGAGAATTTGGTTTTGTACCAATGAAGTCCAAGAAGTTCATTTGAAAAATGAGAGCATTTGAAAAATAATATAAAGATGAGGAATGGGTACCTATAAGGATACATTCTCATTGTAAGTGTTTGAGGCCAAGGGAAGTTTTAATATTTCTTCTCAAAAGATTTGTTTAAATATGGCAAGAAATTTTCATACGAATAGATACTGGGGTAGATGTCATCCTACCTAAATGTAGGAGAGTCCTGAGGATTTTCTAGATCTAATCTCTTCTATCTTACTCCAAATTTGAAGACTCATCATATTTTAAGCTTTAGAAAATATTTCTCCTCTGGGTGTTTCTGTTTGTGTAAATTATCTATATTTGGAATGCATGTTTTTTCAGTGGAACTTTTCTCCATTGTGTACATCTTTTCCACCCCTAGGGACATATAAGGGAAAAAAAAAAAAAAAAGCTTATTTTTCCATCTAAATGGAGGTTTGTGCTAAACACAAAAATCTAGCTACAAGTAAATTATGCTCTGATCTTGAAGGATAAAATAAACACAAAGCAATGCAGAGTTGGATTTTGCCAGAGCCAAATGGAACATGACGTCCAGAAGTTTCCAACTGCGTTCCAAAATTAGAAGAAATCTTGGCAAAATGCGTATTCATGTCCCATTAGGAATTTTATCATTGGAACTCTGTGCTGGCTCCTCCATGCCTTATTCATTCCAGTAGCTCCCAGGAGGCCTGAAGACCAGACTCCTTGTGTTCTGAAGCTGCCCTTGGGTCTGCTTGTTCCAACTCTGCCTCAGTTAGGATGAAAACAGAGCATAAAAAACCAGTGATCTAAGCCTTGAACAACCAATTCCAGCCCCATTTCTTCTAGGAAGTTCAGTTTTTGCATCTGAATTTGTGCACGGAATAGTTATCTTGCTTGGGCTTCCCTGGTGGTTCTGTGATAAAGAATCCACCTGCCAATGCAGGAGCTGTGAATTCAGTCCATGGATTGGGAAGATGCCCTGGAAAAGGAATTGGAAACGCACTCCAGTATTCTTGCCTGGGAAATCCCATGGACAGAGGAGCCTGGAAGGCTACAGTCCACGGGGCTGCAAAAGAGTCAGACACGACTTAGCAACAAAACAACAACAGGTATCCTACTTGGTTTTACAGCTGTAGCCCTCTCAGAAGCATTTGGTGGTAGCTGCTGGGTCTAAGCCTTTTGGTTGGGCGGTGAGCTCTGGGCTCCAATGATAGTCTCTCTGGATTATACATTCTGTAAGAGGTAGTTCATTTCTAGAAGGGAGACCATCTTGGATAGGCAGTCTGGTTCAAGTGTGAGAGTATGGGAGTTCCTATGAGAAAGTTCTTAATTGAAGATAGTCATGCGGTTGCCAATTAATGTCAAGCAACTTTTAATACTTGCTGAGTTGCCTTCCAGGGGCTAGGATGCCAAACTTTTTCACCAAAACAGACTTGAGGCTCTTCTTTCTTTTGTTCATGGGAACTCTTAGCACAGGACTTCATCTTATCTCTCACTACTCAATATAATGTCAGAGTGTAGTGCTTTCATCAACTAGTGTCCTCGTGGCCCCGTAATGTGTTGTGTTCCTTTGGAACCTCAAGATTTCACTCATTCCAGCTTCCTCCATGGAATGTTTCCTTCCACTCCACTCTATAAATGCCATTCATTATCCAAGGCCATCTCAAATCTTCTTACTTCAGTGTGAGGCAAACTGACCAACAACTTCAGCCCACTTTGGTTGCTTGCATGTCTCTTTTCTTATTGCTTCCATCATGCAATCATTACTTCATTAATATTCAGTCTTTTACTTTTCTGCACTTGTGTCCCACAGTTGTCCCAAAGCATTTTGAAGTCAGGGCACATATATCAGACTTTCTTATATTTCTTGTAACTCAAAAGATAAGTACTTGAGATTTGCTAAAAGTTGAACTTAAGTACGTCAAGGCTGTATACTGTCACCCTGCTTATTTAACTTATATGCTGGGCTGGATGAAGCACAAGTTGGAATCAAGATTTCCAGGAGAAATATCAATAACCTCAGATATGCAGATGACACCACCCTTATGGCAGAAAGTGAAGAGGGAACTAAAGAGCCTCTAGATGAAAGTGAAAGAGGAGAGTGGAAAAGTTGGCTTAAAACTCAACATTCAGAAAACTAGGATCATGGCATCTGGTCCCATCACTTCATGGCAAATAGATGGGGAAACAGTGGAAACAGTGAGAGACTTTATTTGGGGGGGCTCCAAAATCACTGGACCTGGTGACTGCAGCCATGAAATTAAAAGACGCTTGCTCTTTGGAAGAAAAGTTATGACCAACCTAGATAGCATATTCAAAAGCAGAGACATTACTTTGCCAACAAAGGTCTGTCTAGTCAAAGCTATGGTTTTTCCAGTAGTCATGTATGGATGTGAGAGTTGGACCATAAGGAAAGTCAAGCGCTGAAGAATTGATGCTTTTGAACTGTGGTGTTGGAGAAGACTCTTGAGGGTCCCTTGGACAACAAGGAGATCCAACCAGTCCATCCGAAAGGAGATCAGTCTGGAGTATTCACTGGAAGGACTGATGTTGAAGCTGAACCTCCAATCCTTTGGCCACCTGATGTGAAGAACTGACTCATTGGAAAAGACCCTGATGCTGGGAAAGATTGAAGGTGGGAGGAGAAGGGGATGACAGAGAATGAGATGGTTGGATGGCATCACCAACTTGATGGACATGGGCCTGGGTAAACTCTGGGACCTGGCGTGCTGCAGTCCATGGGGTCACAAAGAGCTGGACATGACTGAGCGACTGAACTGAACTGAACTTAAATCTAACAAAAGAGCAAAATCTTTAGATTAAAAACTACAGAGATAAATTAAACTAAAAACTACTGAGATAAAGACTTAAGTAAATGAAGGTATACACCACGCTCATGGATTGGAAGGCTCAATATTTTAATGAAAAGAATATTTACATAAACACAAGAAAGGCAAAGATTTCATAATGCATTTATGAATTATATGATGCGCTAAACATAAAATTGACATAGAAAACGAGAACTTCTGTTTAGCCAAAGATACCCTGAAAAGAGGAGAAATGAAGTCATGGATTGGAAGAAAATATTAGCAAATTATATATCTGACAAAAGACTTATATCCAAAATATATAGCAATCTACATATTAATAAGAAAAAGGATGGACATCTCAACAGAAAAATGTGTGATAGACTTAAGGAGGTAGTTTCCAAATGAGAAAATACAAATGGCTAATAAACATGAAAAGATGTCTAATTTCATTAGTCCTCAGGAAAACACAAAATAAAAACATGAACTTACAAAGCATAGTCATCAGAGCAGCTAAAATGATATTCACTTAGTACCAAGAGTAGGAGAGAATTTGAGCTCTTTGGAGTTCTTGCATGCTGTTATAAAAAAACGGTAGTGTATGGTTGACACAGTCACTTTTCAAATCTACTTAGCAGGATCTACTAAATCTGAGGAAATATAGCATATGAATCAGCATTTCCATCCAGGTATATATATGAGTATGATTGCTCATCAAAAGACCTGTAGGAAGAAGATTCATAATAAGCACAGGGTGTAATCACCAAAAAGTGGAAACAACTCAAATATTCACTCCCCGCAGATTAAGAAAGATAAATGTGGCATTGTTCTTTCGTTTCATTCATTCAGTCACTGAGTCATTCTCTTTGTGACCCATGGACTGTATGTAGCCTGCCAAGCTCCTCTGTCCATGGGATTTTCCAGGCAAAAATACTGGAATGGGTTGTCATTTTCATCTCCAGAGGATCTTCCCGGATCACGGATCAATCCTGAGTCTCCTGCACTGGCAGGCGGATTCTTTAACACAGAACCAGCAGGGGAGCCAGACTCGCTTTGACAAAATGTGGCATATCCATACAGTGAAGTTCTTTCAGCAACAAGAATGAGCAAACTATTGCTACATGCAAACATCTGGATGAACCTCACAGACACATTATTAAGCCGAAGAAGTCTGCTTAATAAGAGTATATTTTCTATGATTCCATTTCTTTAAAGTTCAAAAAGAGGCAAAACTAATCTATGGTAACCAGGAGGGATTTCATGGATGCATAATGTTCTATTTCTTCATCTAGATGGTAGTTACAAGGATTTGCTATTTCTCTGCCAATTCACGGAACTGTATACTTATGATTCGTACATTTTTTTTTCCTGTTTGTAAGAAGCATTTATATTTAAAAGCAGAAGGTTTTGTCCTAAGACAATGACCTGTCATTCATCAGGGATTTTTACCACTGCTTATAAGTGGAAAATGAGGAAAGTTTGACTGAATAAACAGACTCGTAAATCTGATTTTAAACTTCATCTTGACCTTGAAAAGGTTAAGCTGGTTTGAGCTACTCAGCTCCTCCTGCTTCAACACATTTACTCATAAAACCATTTTATAGATGTTGCTTTGCTTTCAACACGGAAAGCATTTTTATTAATAACATTCACATCCTCATTATCTCCCCATCGTAGTTCATCTCCTGGCTTAGAATTGCCTAAGTCTCTCTCATGACCATGATCTTGTTGAATCTTGCATTATAATTGTATGTATTCTTTCTTATTCCACCATCCCTACCTGCTCAGGGCAAAGTAGACCTGTGCTGCTCAGTTTAATACACAGGAAGAGCTTGAGGCTGGATTAAAAAAAATAATAATTTAATTGGATTAACTGCAAGGTTCAGGGTTACAAGCTAAGCAGGTGGTTTTGGCTATATCTGGCTGTGCTTCAAATTCTCCTTGTGGTGAATTGGGTTAAGAGTTCACCATTCCCGCCAAAACCCAGCTGGGTGCTGAGGCATCTTTGCTCCAGTCTGCAAGACCACATTCTTCATTTCCCAAAGTTATTCTTGGGCATTCAGGTTTGCTTAGGATATTTCAACCCGAACCTTCTTGATTGTTAAAGGCAAATTGGAAAACATACTCTCCTGCTTTTGTGTACATGCTTAGTTGCTCAGTCATGTCCATCTCTTTCTGACCCCCATGAACAGTAGCCCACCAGGGTCCTCTGTCCATGGGGATTCTCCAAGTAAGAATACTGGAGTGAGCTGTCATGCCCTCCTCCAGAGGATCTTCCTTCCCAGGCCAGGGATCGAACCCAGATCTCCTGCATTGTGGGCAGAATCTTTATCATCTGAGCCAGCAAGGAAGCCCTGCTTTTGTGTAAATTATATTAATTATACTAAAGTGAGGTAAAAGAACCTTGGATTTGCACTTTAGAAGTCCTGAATTTAAAATACTTCTACTTGAGCACTTTGGAACCTTGGTCGTGGGGTGAGGGAGGGGAGCTTGGCACCTATTTCCATATCTTCCCCCAATGCGACAGTAATGCCCCCCCCCACAGGATTATCGGAAGGACTCGTTCATGCATATGTGCATTCAGCTTAAAGTATTCAACATTTATTCCCAACACTATAGCGTGTCAACCACTCCAGTAGCTCCAGGGACCCTTGAAAGATTCATAGTCCAGTTGGTAAGGAAAATGTATGACCAAGTCAGTTCAGTATTTCTCAACTGATTTTTCAGTATTGGCCTCTAAAGGGCCTTCTTAGACATTTTATTCCCTAACCCTTCTCCATGATGTTTTAATACCACACATATACTGGATGAATATGTATGCATTTCTGTGCTTTATGATAAAAACTAAGCTTCTTCCAACCCCCTCCTTCAAGGACTATTGCTCATCCCCTTGAGGGAATATCCACTCTGTTGACAATGAAGGAAAGTTTAAAGGGGGGCTGTGGTGAGTGCAGTAGGAAAAAGAAATACCAGCTGTAGAGCCTCAAAGCCTGCCCATGGATGGGGGAGACCACTTGTGATAGGTGCTGCGAGGGAAGACTTCAGGGGGAAAGCGAGGTGCTGGAGCTCACAAAGGACGGGTCAGGACTGCCCGGCAGCTACGGAGAAGGGCGGGTCCTGCGGCTTTTCTCACAAGGGGCTGTGAGGCAGAGTGCCTCTGCAGGTGGGTGCGGGTGGGGAGGCCCCGCGGCAGTGATGCAGGGCCCTGAATGCCGAGCCCAAGAGCAGACCTTACCCCGCGACCCTGGGGACAAGAAGGTCCTTAAGCAGGAGACTGACTTGATCAGATTTATACATCTACAAGGTCACTCAAGCTTCTGTGTGACTAAGGCAGGGAAAGCAGGTCAGAGACTATTAGAGAATTTAAAAGCCGAGACTCATGAGGACTTGAATGAGAGCAGTTGCCCTTGAGGATGAGAGAGGAGGGAAGATTTTGAGATAGTATTAAGTGAAACCCCTTCTGTGACAACATTTGACCTGCTGTTGGTCACTGATAAAAGGGCTTATCACTAAAACTCAAACCTTTTGGTGGCTTGACATTGCAGATGCTTCCAGAGGTCTCAGAACATGACTGTCTGCATTTCTCAGTGGCCTGAGGTTTGCTATCTGTTAAATCAGTGTTTCCTTTGAGGTGAGACTGAGCAGAGTAAACCTAGCCAGCAGGCTGCGAGGGGACCTAACGGGCTGGGTGCTGACCCCTGAGCTGAATGATTTCAGAAATTGTGTGTGTCTCAACAAGAAAGCATGGGCCACGGACGGTCCTAGACCCGTGCAGACGTTACATGCTGACTTCAGATGCTCCCTTTCCACTCAGCTCCAGCAGGTCTGAATCCACAGACTCCATCAGATGCTGCACACCCCATCCATTCTGCCTGTTCTGCTCTCTTCTGGGCACCTCTTGACCTGCTACCAAGACCCTGCGTTTTGGTGGAGGATCAGAGGAGACGGGAAATGTTCCCTCCTCCTGTTTCCAGACTCAGCCTTGGACAGATAATATCCAGCCAACCGTTCAGGGCTTATTCCCACATAGGCCCCTTGCTCCTGACCCTTGCCTTGGTTCCTGGGTATAAGAAATAGTCAGGACTGAGATAAGAGAAAAGAGAACAATACTGTGTTTGAATTTGAAATATTAACGAGGGACATAAAACAAGACAGTTGACAATACATTTCAAATGGTATCATAGAAATCACGTATAACTAAATATTGGCAGTCACTGCCCTCTGAGTCATCTGTCTTTTGCCATGGCCCCTTGTCCTCAATCCATCTGGGACAGGCTGGGACCTGGACCATTTGCTGCAGTGCTTGCACCTGGCCAAACATCTCCTCGAGCCACAAAATGCAAATAAACTATAAGGGACTAAGAATAACTGCGTGCATGCACCATTCATGTACCTTTGGGGCAATTTATGATACAAAAAGACCAAAAAAGTCCAACCGCCACTTTTGAAGAGCTGGGAGCAAAAACAAGGTGTTTGGAGCAAAACCAGGGTACTGCGCATACCCCCTGCACTCAACACCATCAAAGGAGTGGCAAAACACCCCAGCCATCCCTCCTAGCAGACTCCTGGACCTGCCCTGACCCTCACCCCATATAAGGAACAAGCTAGCGGCCCCTTGAGGATGGAGTGAGCAAGGGATATTGTTCTTGTTTCACCCTGCCCACTGCTGCAGCACAGGACCCAATAAATCCTTGCCTGAATTTCTTGTCTGGCCTCTGATCAATTTATATTGATTAAGGAGGCCAAGAACCCTGATGGGTAACACATAGAGTCCGTATAGATATATGCTCCTGAGAGTGCTGTCCTGGGCTCTATTTTCTTTTCACTTTAATCATTATGCTGAGGGCTACCGTTTACTCCCTGATGGCATATATGATCCACATTCTGATGGGTCTCAAGTCTATTTCTAGCCCCAGGCTCTCTGCTGTGTTTCTGACCACTCAATTTAAATGTCCATTGATCAGTTCTAATAGCCTGTCTCACAGATACTGCAAACTTACCCCAAAGGTGCCCACCCACATGGCACCTCCTTCTCAGCTCCTGACTGCAACAATGGCCACACCTTCCAGACCCAAAACCAGAAACCTGGGCATCATCCTTGACTTCTGTGCTGAAATCCCACCAGCCACCAAATCTGTTGACTGCCTCCCAAATGCCCTTTTGAATTTGTTGACTTGTCTCCCTTCCCTTCTACAATGCCCTAGTTTACCATTCACTGCCCAAATTATGTAACCATTTCCTATCCATTCCCCTGGTCCAGTCTTTGCTGCCTCCAAATGATTGCCGCCACCCTACAGCCATAGCAATCTTTTGAAATCTGATGAACTGAACTGAATGTCCTTCCATTGTTTAAAACCTTTCGGTGCCTCCCCATTTGACTGCTTGGAATGACTTTCTGTAGTTACAAGGCTATTTGATTTGGCCCCTTCTCCAGCTGCTTCTTTTACCCTTTCTCCTTATACATTCTTCTGCAATTATATGAGCTTCATTTAGTACCAGGAATCCAGGAGGCTTAACTTTGTATTGGGATCTTCGCACATGCTATTTCCAGAAACGTTTTCACCACCATCACCCCCTTCTTTTTCTCTTTTCCTGGCTTATTCAGCTTAAATGTTATTTTCTCAAGAAGGCTTACCCCAGGTCCCCAGTGTGAGGTTAACTGCCTCTGTCATATACCCACTACAGTGGATTAAGTGATGACACTCCCCCACCCCCATCCCCCAAATATAAGTCCATATCCTAATTCCCAGAACTTGTGAATGTTATACCTTCACAAGAAAAAAAGAGTGTCTTTGCAGATGTAATTAAGGATCTTGAGATGAATCATTCCGGATTATCCAGGTAGACCTTAAATATGTGTGTGTGTTCAGTCACGTCTGACTCTTTGCAACCGCATGGACTAATAATAGCCCAACAGTCTCCTCTGTCCATGGAATTTCCCATGCAAGAATACTGGAATGGGTTGCCATTTCCTACTCCAGAGTATCTTCCTCACCCAGGGATTGAACCCTGCATAGACCTTAAATATTTGGTTGGCCAAAAGTTCATTCAGGTTTTGGCCAGCCCTATACAATGTCAAATGTCTTTACAAGAAACACAGAAAAGAGGGAAAGGCAGCGTGAGGAAGGAGACAAAGATTGGAGTGATGCTGCCACAAGCTAAGGGATGCCGGGAGCCACTAGAAATGTCTTCTGGAGACTTCAGAGGCTCAGACAGCAGAGGCTCTGCTGACCCCTCGATTTCAGACTTCTAGCCTCCAGACTGTGAGAAAAGAAACTTCTGTAGCTAATAAACCACAAAGTTTATGGCAATTTGTTACAGCGGCCACAGGAAACAAACACAGCCTCCCCTCCTTCCACGAGACCTCTTATCACAGTGCTTCCAAGTGGCCTTTTTTACATGTTGGCTCTCCAGACTTGTGAAGTTTCATGAGGGCAGAAGTGTGGGTGTGTTCACAGCTGTATCCAGAACACTGGCTCAGGCTATCAATAATCATCTGGTGCGTGAATAGTGCACTCTTGGCTGATAAGACACAGGATAAACTTGTGGAGGAGGTAGACTTGAGCTGGTGTGATAAATTGGGCAGGATTTGGGTAATACTGAAGAGGGGAGTGATTATTCCCAGCAACAGGAACTGTATTCGTGAAGGCCTGGAGATGAGAAGGAGAGTAAAGGACTCATAGATATTGGCATGATTGCAGACTGGGGTTCCTAAAACAAAGCCTGTACCATCTCAGCCAGCAGGAAAGCCCAAAACAAAGCCGGGTGAGCACTAAGGTGAACTAATAGAACCTTCTGCAGGACAGAGCTTTCCTAGAAGGTGAACTAGGCATCTTTGTGGTGCTGTGAAAGGATCACAGTTTGCCCGATATCTGCTCTCCCCGGAATGGCTGACCAGGGTTTGGGGGTTCAAAGCAGCCCACTACAGCTTCCATATCTTATCAGGTTCTTTGTGTACCATGGCTTAAAAAGGGCAGGGAAATACTGCCAAAGTTAGGAACCATTAAAGCTTCTGGAAATTGAAACATGAATAGGACCAGCTACGTAATTTGTGGGCCCCAATTCGAGCCTACAATCCAAAAATCATGCAGAATTTCAAGATGGCCATAGCAGGGCATTAAACCAAGTGTGGGATCCTTCTAAATGTGCGGTCCTGGGTAATTGATTGCAAGAAGCCGACCTTGGTCACAAAAGAAAGATTTGTTGAAAATGGATATGAAGTTGTTGTGTGAAATGGGCTGATTGGGTAGGGCAGGAGTCCCCAAGTTCCCGGATCTAATGCCTGATGATCAGAGGGGGAGCTGATGGAATAATAATAGAAACAAAGTGCACAATAAATAGAATGTACTTGAATCATTCCGAAGCCACTCCCCCACCTCAGTCCATGGAAAAATTGTCTTCCATGAAATTGACTTGTTGCTGTTCAGTCGCTCAGTCGTGTCCGACTCTTTGCAACCCCATGGACTGCAGCACGCCAGGCCTCCCTGTCCTTCACCATCTCCCGGAGTTTGCTCACACTCACATCCATTGAGTCGATGATGCCATCCAACCATCTCATTGTCTGTCATCCCCTTCTCCTCCTGCTCTCAATCTTTCCCAGGATCAGGGTCTTTTCTAGGGAGTCAGCTCTTTGTATCAGGTGGCCAATGTATACGAGCTTCAGCTTCAGCATCAGTCCTTCCAATCAATATTCAGGGTTGATTTCCTTGAAGGGAGATCAAACTGACTGGTTTGATCTCCTTGCTGTCCAAGAGACTCTCAAGAGTCTTCTCCAGTACCACAGTTTGAAAACATCAATTCTTTGTCTTTCAGCTTTCTTTATGGTCCAACTCACACATCAGTACACGACTACTGGAAAAACCACAGCTTCGACTACACGGACCTTTGTCAGCAAAGTGGTGTCTCTGCATTTTAACACGCTGTCTAGGTTTGTCATAGCTTTCCTTCCAAGGAGCAGCCGTCTTTTAATTTCATGGTTTCAGTCACTGTCCACAGTGATTTTGGAGCCCAAGAAAGTGATGTCTGTCACTGTTTCCATTTTTTCCCCATCTATTTGCCATGAAGTAATGAAACTGATACCTGATACCAAAAAGGTATCAGGGGACCACTGGGGTAAGGGTGTACCAGGCGCATGAGGCAAGGGTTGATGGCGATAACCCAGGAGGTGGAAGTGAGGAGACCCCTGGCTAAGGTGGTTTCATGGCAGTGATAAAGGAGGAAACAGGCAAATCTAGGAGATGGTGTGTGCTCAAAGGCAGGGATGCCTCAGGGTCTTACTAGATTTAGAGCAAGGAGAGGCATCAGGGAGCCCTGGAAGAATCTGGAACATCCTATGTCATTGACATTGTCCTGGGAGCTGCATTGGCAGGAATGATTAGAACTAAATGGAGACCAGAGTGACCAGGACATATATTCCACAAAGGAACCATATACAGCTGTCAGTCTGCAGCCTAGCAACTCGATGCCTCTAGTGAAGGTGATGGATGGAAAAGCTGTTGGGGGAGAGAACCCACCCTCAAATGCTGCCATACATGTTATGTGGGAGCACAGGGCCAGAATGGCCAGAGCTGCAGATTTTTAAAGAGAAGCTGGGGAACCCGAATTGTGAAATCTTCCATTCTTAAGTGTTGATAACTAAGTTAAATAGTTAAATATTTTCCTATAAATACAGTAAGCCAAACTAAACACACCCACAGGCCAGATCTGGTTCCTGGGACTCAGCTTGCAGCCACTGTCCAGGGCGAAGAGGGTAAGAGTTGAGGGCAGGGACTCAAATTCTGTCTTTGCCGCTTCAGCAGCCAAGCCCATTTAAGCCTCACTTTTCCATATAATGGGGACAATTCTAGGATCTACCTCTGCGGCAGTAATGAGGAATAAATGTCTCTTAAGTAAAGCTCAGATCACAGTAACTGGTATGTAAAACTGCACAGTTTATATATTCTACTGTATTTTAGGATTGATTCCCTGGTGGCTCAAATGGTAAAATGTCTGCCCACAGTGCGGGAGACCCGGGTTCGATCCCTGGGTCGGGAAGATCCCCTGGAGAAGGAAATGGCAACCCACTCCAGTATTCTTGCCTAGAAAATCCCATGGATGAAGGAGCCTGGTGGGCTACAGTCCATGGGGTTGCAAAGAGTTGGAAACGACTGAGCGACTTCACTTTCACTTTTCACTGTATTTTTAGGCTCACACCACACAGTCAAGTAAGGCTTATTACAAAAGACCCATTTCCTAGAGAAGGGTGGAAAGAAAGGCTGAGAAATATGAAGTCACTTGCCTCAAATCACTCACACCAAGTCTGAGCAAGCCTTCAAATCTCATTATTTCTGCTTCCAAACGTATTGTTTCTTAGCCCTGACATGCATACCTATCATGTGTAAAACAGATAACTAGTGAAAGCTGCTGTATAACATAGGAAACCCAGCCTGGCACTCTGTGGTGACCTAGAGGGGTGGGATGGGAGGCAGACTCAAGAGGGAGGGAATGCAGATATCATTATGACTGATTCACATTGTTGTATGGCAGAAACCAGCACAACACTGCAAAGCAATTATCCTTCAAATAACAATAAATAAATAAAAAGTCTCTCTTACCCTGTACTGACTCTTGTATTTTATTTCAGAGATTGCTAGAAAGAATATTCTAGCCAAGGGCATTTTTCAAGAAAATTTTAATAGCAAAACAAATTCCAAAAAGGGAAAAAAGTCTCTTCCTCCCCACCTCCCCCCTCCACACACACTCAGTCGTGTACACACATAATCAAAATAAAAGTAATGAAAGTTGGGCTCCCCTTGTGGCTCAGTGATAAAGAATCCACCTGCAATGCAGGAGACACAGGTTCAATCCCTGATCCAGGAAGATCCCACATGCCGCAGAGCAACTAGGCCCGTGCACCACTGAGCCTGTGCTCTAGAGCCTGGGAGCCTCAACTAATGAAGCCTGAGTGCCGGAAAGCCCATGCTCTGAAACAAGAGAGGCCACCACAGTGAGAAGCCTGTGTACCACAAGGAAGACCCCTACTTGCAACAACGAAGACCCTGTATGGCCAAAAATAAATAAATAAAATTATAAAAAGAAAGTAATGAAAGCTGCCAGAACATCCCCCCTCCCCACTCCACCACCAATCCAGTGGACTCTTAGATAACGTTATTTGAAGGAGTACATTATTCTTTGTATTTTCTCAGTTTCTCAGGACAACCACGATAGTCCTCTGCTTCAATGTTTTAATTTTATACAATTTCTAAAAGTTACTTTCCATTTACAGTTACTGAGAAATATTGGCTATATTCCCCATATTGTGCGTTACATCCTTGAGCCTCTCTTATACTTAACAGTTTATACCAGCTACTTCCCCACCCCTGTATTGCCCCTCCCCCTTCCCACTGGTAACCGTTAGTTTGTTCTCTATATGGTATCTGTGAGTCTACTTCTGCTATGTTATTGTATTTACTAGTGGTAATTTTTTAGATTCCACATATGAGTGGTATCATACAGGCTGCAAACCTGTTCTGCCTCAGAAGGGCAGGAGCTGATAGTACAGCACCAGGGACCCACGCATAGGCCCTAAGGCAAGAGACTAACAGGCAGGACCCTAATGCCTTTCTTGAGGCGACCAGGCCCTTAGGTCCACTCAGCAGTGGTGACAGATATCAGCACCAAACACAAGGCCCTACCCTGGAAGGCAGTTAGACATTTGCTCAGTGGCCTGTCCTTCACGCACATCCTCCAGTCCCACAAACCGATCATTCCATCTCCTGTTTCTCCTCGGGGCGTTTATCCTCTGGAGCTGTCTACCCAGATCTTCCAGCAACCAGGACTTCCTTTCTTAAAAAGAGTAGATGAAAGAAAAGATCTGTCTTGTTCGTATGTCTGAAAGTAGCACGAATTTTAACCTGTTCCTGGAATAAATTCTGGAACATTCGAATTGGGAGTAGCACTGGGGTCAGGGTGGGGGAGGTCCCAGCTGGGAAAATCAGAGTGATAAAAGTCATAGCCAACAGCTCTGTTTGGTTCTTCTGAGCACGGCCCAGGCAGTGGGACTGACAGCACAATGTTCTCAATAACAGCCTTGACAATAACGTGATTTGTTTCCCTTTCGGAGCTGAAAAGAGCATCTCAGCCTGCAAAGGGGAGCTTTCTTCTGAACCCGTGTGATGGCAGAGCCGATGTCAGCCTCCAGACTAGGAAATGAAGACGTTAAGGAGGGTGGACTCGAATTGAAATACCATCCGGCCATCACACTCGCGCAAACAATACATATTTCATTTTGTATTCTGGAGGAACGTCTCTTCAGTGTTTTCACGGGTAGGATTTCAGACTAAGATGTTCATCTTTTCTAACCACCAGATTGAAACTGAATATTGCCTCAGTCCACAGGGGTACAATGGCTTTGTTTATTTCTGTAATTCACAGCAGAAACTAAGTCCTGAAGCCTGACCCAAGCCAGCTGACATTTTCAGGCCCCGGACTGAGACCTACCAAATGGTTTTCCTTTCTTCACGCTTTTCTGGATTCTTTTGGTGAATTGAGTGGATGTAAAGTAAGCCTCAGTGCTTTCTCAACAGAGAAAACTGAAAGCTAATAGGCATTTCTGCCATTAAGAAGAATAATGGCTCCAGTTAGCTAGCAGTTAATCATGATGGTAAGTGATTGCAGATCTTGAATGATACAGACAGAAACAAATGAGGGTTCTGATGCTTTCTCCATTGGTGAAAAGCACGGATCAAGCTCAACACTGGCCAAAGCCGGGCTCTAGTGCTGTAGGGAAACAGTGAGTCATCGAAGATGTGATCCCTGCCCCGACTGAAATTACAGGAATGCAAGAGCAGGGTGCCCACAGGCACACACATGCACACACCTGCAGTAGTAGCACAGTCTCCCGGGCATGCTTGGGAGTACACGTTCATTTACAAATCAATGGCTTGAATTCAGATTGCTCTTGGCAAAGTAAATTAGACCCTGAAGGCTACATAAATTCTTGGGCTGACATATCTCACCGTCCCTTTGCTTCTTCAGACAACTGTAGGATTTGTCTGCCTTCTGCAACATTGTTTCTATGGACTAATGGATTGATCCCCATAGTCCTGATAACAAATTCCAGAAGCTTCATGTCACCACCCTGCTGGAGAGAATGTCCCCTCCTCTCTCCTTTTACTGGGATTCTGCTTTCTTAAGTGCTTCTGTGGGGGTGGGGCAATATACCTGACTGTCCGGGAGGTCTCCAGGGCATTCAGAGAGCACGGTATCTTTAGGAAGGGGTTTAGACCTTAGCTGTGGCACTTATTAGTCCTGGGGCCTTAGGCAACACCTTCTTTTTTTAAAATTTATTTTTAATTGGAGGATTATTGCTTTACAGTATAGCATTGATTTCTACCAAACATCAACATGAATCAGCCGTAGGTGTACCCATCTCCCCTTGCACTTGAACATCCCTTCTACCTCCCACCCCATCCCACCCCTCTAGGTCGTCACAGAGCCCTGGTGGTTGGAATTCCCTGAGTCATACAGCAAATTGGCTATCTATTTTGCATATGGTAATATATGTTTCCATGTTATTCTCTCCATACCTCCCACCCTTTCCTTCTCCCCTCCCTGCGAGGCAGCAACACCTTCTTGATGAGTCCTTCAGCCCTCAGGGACCTTTTGACTCTCAGTTTCCACATCCAGAAAATGGGAACAATAGTAACACAGATGTTCCCTTTAGGGGGTTGTTGTGAAGATAAAAGATGGGGTCTGAGAAAGCACCTAACTTGATGCGCTATCCCAAGGTGGGCATTCAGTAAACACTGGATTTGGATCTGTGAAAGGAAGGGATGGCATGTACAAAAGTTTAAACAAGTACAAATACATCGAATGCAATGTATCGGAGTTATGGGGAGATGAGGTCATTTGTGGACTGGCAGATAAACCTATCCAGGGAGATTCTGAAACTTCTGCATGGATGCCTCTCCTCAGGATGTGTCTCTTAGCAGGGCCTGGCTTTTGAGGTTCTTTGTAGTGATGTGGGCTTGGTCAGGACTTCCGTGTGAGGCTCTTGGCTCTGCTTCTGTTCCCACTGATAAGAAGGAGCTCAGCCCCACCCATGTAGGGCTGTAAGATTTATCAAGCAAGACTGCAGAATGCTCAGCTAAATGTGAATTTCAAATAGACAATACAAAATTGTTTAGTATAAGTATGTCCCATGCAATATTTGGGGGGTGCGTGAGCTCTCAGTGGTGTCCAACTCTTTGCAATCCTATGGACTGTAGCCTACAAGGCTCCACTGTCTATGGGATTCTCCAGGCAAGAATAAGGGTTGGAATTTCCTCCTCCAGGGGATCTTTCTGACCCAGAGATCAAACCTGCGTGTCCCGCATTGGCAGGCAGATTCTTTCCTACTGAGGCACCTGGGAAGTCCTATTTGGGATGTACTTTTACTTAAAAAAAAAAATCCATTATTTATCTGAAATTGAAATTGAACTGAGTGACTTGTATTATATTTGGAGACCCTACCCCTGTCACCCAGAATCTCAAGGGACTAAGGGCAGAAGTCAACAAGATACTCCACACTGACCTGTTGGGGAAGAGAAATTAACTACACCCCGGGTAGTTGGATAGATTCAGGAAAAATGGTGAGAGCAGTGCTGAGGGACAGGAAGGATTTCTGTTGTCAAAAAAAGTATCGAGGACTTCCCGGGTGGTCCAATGACTAAGACTCCAAGATCCCAATGCAGGGGGCCCGGGTTTAATCCCTGACTAGAGAACTAAATCCTGCATGCCCCAGCTAAGAGTTCTTACGTCACAACTAAAAGATTCTGCATGCCACAATTAAATAAGACTCAGCGCAGCCAAATACATCGATAAGTATTAGGGGAAAAGGCTCTGTCACCTCCCCTCTCCTCGACTCACCTCTTTGGATCAGGAACTCTCCGTGAATGAAAACCAAGATTGATGCCCCTGGACTGTGTAGCTTCGGGATTCAGCCCCAGAGGGAGAATGCTTGCCTGTCCCGGATACGGATCTGAGAGGAATTACATGTGGCCTGAGGCCAGGGTTTCTCTAGATGCTAATCAGTCCTCTGCCTCAGAGTCAGGCTTTAGAGCACGGAATCCACTTCTCCCCTCAGCACCCACCGTCTGTATGCTTTCCTGCTGGAGACACAGGGTCCTGTGTTCTGAGGAGATGGAACTTGATAATTCTTAGGACAACAACATGGCTTGAAGAGAAAGATCTGAGGAGGCAAAGAAAACCTTGAAAATATAAAAATAATTATATTAACTGACAGAAGCTTGGAGGGAGGCAATCTTAGAAGAATGAAAAAGCACTAGCTTCTTAACCTTACATAGTGGGGAATGAATCAGCGCTATTGAAAGCTGGTGGAACAAGATTCAAGGACATAATTTTGAGTTATACACATAATTAACAGAAATATTTTAAAAAGAATAATAAAACTAACCAAACTCAAGAAATGGGAAGTAATGCGAGAAAGGCAGAGAGAGTAAAGAGGTATTTACTCTTTTTTTTTTTTGGAATAGAAAGTTAAAAAAAAAAAAACTGTTAAAAGTTTATAAATAAAGGCATATAACTAACAGTCAGCTTTCAGTCGGTTATAATGAGATAACAAATAATGGCTGAAACAATGGTTTATCATTTTGCTTTTATCTCATGACTGTGGCTGCCAGCCTCTGAAATGACCTCGACCAGCCTTGGCTCTTGGTATGTATACCCTTCTGTAGTCCCCTCCCACTTGGTACTGAGAATTGGTCTATGTGACCAATATAATACTAGAACAGTGATGAGATACAACTTCTGAAATTAGGTTATAAAAGACACTGTGACTTCCATCATGGGCACATGGCTTATATCACTCTTTCTTGGATCCCTTGCTTTGAAGGAAATCAGTTGCCATGCTGAACAGCCCCATAGAGAGGTGCCTGTAGTGAGGAGTGGAGACACGCCTCCTACAGATAGCCACATGAATTGGTCCTCTTGGGAGCAGATCCGCCAGCCCCACTCAAGTCTTCAGATTGCCCCACACCAACCTGGCTGCTTAACAGCTGCCTCATGAGACTGAACTGGTATCGCCCCACTAGATTGCTACCAGATTCCTGAACCTCAAAAATTTTGTGAGACAGTAATACCTACGTTGCTCTAACCCTCTGAGAAGGTGACTATACTTGAAGATAAGGTCTTTAGATTGCCATTGTTTAGTCGGTAAGTGGTGTCTGACTCTTTTGCCATCCCATGGACTGTAACCCTCCAGGTTACTTTGTCTACAGGATTTTCCAGGCAAGAATACTCGAATGGTTGCCATTGCCTTCTCCAGAGGATCTTCCTGACCAAGGGATCCAACCCTTGTTTCCTGCATTGCAAGTGGATTCTTTACTGCTAAGCCACTAGGGAAGCCCTTTAAGTAGATACAGTACCTACTAAAAATACTTACTTGAAATGAAAATTTAAAGTGGGGAAGGGAGTGTAAGACTTCTATTTTGAAATAAGTCATTACTGGGGAGACAATTGGAGAATCACTAGTTATTTATGGAGAGTGAAGTGAGGGTAAGGCAGGAGAAGTGAGAAGCTTAGATGTTTCATTTAGATCCTGTTAGGTACTTTTTAAAATAAGACAAACTTCTGCTTCCACTTTTGCCCCCTATTTCCTCGCCAAGGACAACTAAAATCCCTGGACATTATATTTAAAACAAAGATTAGATGATACTGAAAGATAGAGAGATGTAGACAGACTGGCTAGGCATCTAGGGACCCAAGAAGTGACATGGTCAGGAGTTCCCTGAATTCTCTTTTTACCTCATATACCCCAGACTTGGAGCTGAAGAAGCCAGTGACAGAAAAAATTTTCACTTATTGAAGTATGAACAGTTGTTCTGGTTTATATGTGATTTGGCTTGAACATTATGCTAGCTGCAACAGCCTGTCTTTTGGCCTGTCAAATACACATTGTACATTGGCTTTAAGCATTAAAAAAAAGAATGTAGTTAAAAATCAAAATGGGGTAACTGTGGTTTGAGCATTCAAAGAGAAATTGGGTGGCCATTGTGGATGTGGTTTCAGGACACGTTCCTGCATCTCTGAGAACTTGACTCTTCTGAACTGTATCAGACTCAAGGACACCACCAACTGTTCTCAAAGCAATACCTGCTGGCAGCTACCAGCTGCCACCTTATGGTCACAAGTTCTCCCCTTGTAACTATGCCACCATTTCAGACCCCAACCAATTCTTACTGTTGAACAGCACCCTTGCTTCTTGCACCCTTACTTCTTGCAGTTGTCTACTCTTGAAAAGGGCTTCCCTGGTAGCTCAGTTGGTAAAGAATCTGCTTGCAATGCGGGAGATCCCAGTTCAATTCCTGGGCTGGGAAGATTTGCTAGAGAAGGGATAGACTACCCACTCCAGTATTCTTGGGCTTCCCTTGTGGCTCAGCAGATAATGAATCTGCCTGCAATGTGGGAGACCTGGGTTCAATCCCTAGGTTGGGAAGATCCCCTGGAGAAGGGAAAGGCTACCCACTCCAGTATCCTGGCCTGGAGAATTCCATGGAGTATATAGTCCATGAGGTCAGAAAGAGTCAGACACGATTGAGCGACATTCACTCTTGATAAACAACTCAAGTAACTAACTGTAACTTTGTGGGTTTTGGCTAAGTAAGCCTCCCCCATTTTGTAGTACAATGGAACATACAATTTAAACGTTTCTTGAATCTGTGTCTGACAGGCTACATCACCTTGCAACGCAGGGGACTTGGGTTTGATCCCTGGTAGGGGTGGCTCAGAGGTTAAAGTGTCTGCCTCCCATGTGGGAGACCTGAGTTCAATCCCTGGGTCGGGAAGATCCCCTGGAGAAGGAAATGGTAACCCACTCCAGTATTCTTGCCTGGAGAATCCCATGGACAGAGGAAGCCTGGTAGGCTACAGTCCATGGGGTTGCAAAGAGTTGGACACAACTGAGCGACTTCACTTCACTAGGGGAACTAAGATCTGACATACCTCAGGGCAACTAAGCCCACATGCCCTAACTATGGAGCCCACACAGTCTGGAGCCCGCAGCAGCCAAATAATTATATAAATGTTTTAAAAAATACTCAATTTGGATCAAATAAAACACTTGTGTTTCCATTATAGATTGTTTATTGACTATTTCTGTCAATACCAGCAACCCAGAAAGTACAACAGGAGCAGACAAAAAAAAAAAAAAGCCCTAAGAAAGTCGATTTTCTCTAGTCTAAGGAAGAGGAAAGAAGCAATCAGTCCAGAAAGACAGAAATGTTTAGATAATAACTGCTTTTTCAGTGGAAGACCATAGGAAAACTGCCACCCACGCCAGTGATGACCAAGTAGAGAACCTATACTTTGACCTTTGTGAGGTTGTACTAAGGTCCTCCCAAACGCCCCACTAGGGCATGGTCAGAGAAAGGCAAGTAGGGTGTTTTTACCTCTAGTGGCCTGTAAGAATCCCCCTATCTAAAATTTATATGGAAAGAAAACTAATTTAGGATAACTAAAACTGCTTTGAAATATAAGAATGAAATGAAAGAAATTGGTCTACTGGATTTTAAGACATTATGTAGCTCCAGTATATTTGGCCAACTGATGCAGAGAACCAGTCATTGGAAAAGACCCTGATTCTGGGAAAGACTGAGGGTAGGAGGAGAAAGGGATGACAGAGGATGAGATGGTTGGATGGCATCACCAACTCAATGGATATGAATTTGAGCAAACTCTGGGAGATAGTGAAGGACAGGGAAGTCTGGTATGCTGCAGTTCATGGAGTCACAAAGAGTCAGACACGACTTGGTGACTGAGCAGCAGCAATTACTGTAGCTACAGTAATTAAGATTGTGGGAATGGGTGGGAGAACAGACACACGGATCAACAGGACACAACAGAGACCCTTGAAACAGACCCAAACAAATATAGCCCATTTATATTTGACAACAAGTGTCCCAAGAAAGGGTAGAAAAGAGAAAATTGTGGTTTTAGAGCAAATTGGACGTCCACAGGCAAATAATGAAACTCAATCTAAGTCTCACATGTTATAAAAATTAACTCAAAATGGATCACGAACACATAAAATGTATGATTATAAAACTGCTAGAAAAAACCATACAAGAATATTTTCAGGATCCAGGGTGAAGAGTTATTGGACAAGACAACAAAAGTACAATCTATAAAAGGAAAAACTGATAAATATAGAAAGCTTAAAAAATTTAATCTGTAAAACTCTCTTAAGAGGAAGAAAAGGTAAGCCATATATTGGGAGAACGTATTTAAAAATCACATATCTGATAAAGGACTGGTGTCTAGTCTATACAAAGAATGATCAAAAACAAATGGTGAAAAACCAAACAATCCAATTAGAAAGTGGGCAAAAGATATGAAGACACATTTCATCAAGGAGAATATACAAATATCAATAAGCACATGAAGAAATGTTCAACATCGTTGTCCATGAGGGCAATTTAAATTATAGCCACAATATTTCTACTCACCCAGTAAAGTGCCTAAAATAAAAAATAGCAACAACACCTACTGATGGCAAGGATGTAGAGAAACCGGATGACTCATGCATTGCTGGTGGGCATGCAAAATGGTACAGCCATGGGAAGCAGTTCGTCAGTTCCTTAAAAAACCGGACACACTACCATCACATGACACCCCAATTGCATTTCTAGGAATTTATCCTAGAGCAATGAAGACGTCTGTTTACACAAAAATCTATACATGAATGTTTATAGCAGCTTTATTTGTAATAGCCCAAAAGAGGAAACAACCCAGATGTACTTAAATGGGTGAATGGTTAAACAAATGGGATACACCGATACCCTGGAACACCACTCAGGAAAAAGAACAGACTATCAGGGCACATGACACACTGGATGAGTCTCCAGAGTACTATGCTGAATGAAAAAAGCCAGCTCCCAAAGGTTATATCCTGTTGATTTCAATTATGACAAAATTTTAAAAATGGAGAACAGATGCACAGTTGCTAGGGATTATGGGAAAGGTGAGAGGAATGTGGATGTGGCTATAAAAGGGGAATATGAGGGATCCTTTCGATATTAGAAATGATCTGTATCTTGGCTGAATTGATGCCAACAGCCTGATTGTAATAGTGTATTGGTTGGCCAAAAAGTTCCTTCAGGTTTTTCTGTAGCTTTTTATGGAAAAATCCAAACAAACTTTTTGGCCAAGCCAATATGGATGTGAGAGTTGGACTGTGAAGAAAGCTGAGTGCTGAAGAGTTGATGCTTTTGAACTGTGGTGTTGGAGAAGACTCCTGAGAGTCCCTTGGACTGCAAGGAGATCCAACCAGTGCATTCTGAAGGAGATCAGCCCTGGGTGTTCTTTGGAAGGACTGATGCTAAAGCTGAAACTCCAGTACTTTGGCCACCTCATGCGAAGAGTTGACTCATTGGAAAAGACTCTGATGCTGGGAGGGATTGGGGGCAGGAGGAGAAGGGGATGACAGAGGATGAGATGGCTGGATACCATCACGGACTCGATGGACGTGAGTGTGAGTGAAGTCTGGGAGTTGGTGATGGACAGGGAGGCCTGGTGTGCTACAAATCATGGGGTCACAAAGAGTCGGACACGACTGAGCAACTGAACTGAACTGAACTGAATACTATAGTTGGAGGAAACTGGGTAGAGTAGAGGCAAACTCTCTACAATATTTCTTAGAATTGTTTGTGAATCTACAATTGTCTCAAAAGTTTAATGAAAAAAATCATGCTTCAATTATAAGGAAACCTGAAACAAGATAAAACAATGTTCATCTATAATTTATAATTTAAAATAAACAACATACTGGGAAAATACATTTAGCACAAATTACAAGGTATTAATATTATATTATAATGTGATCTTTATGTAATATTAACAACAGACAACTTAATAGAAAAATAAGCAAAAGCTACAAACAAGTGATTCTCAAACTAAGAAATGCAAAGTCTGGTAAGTAGTATGACTTGAGTTCCATTTGTTTCCCATTTAGCACCCCTTTCCACTCTTACAACACTATAAATTGCATAGGAAGTTATATGATCATCTCACTGATAAATTGCTAAAAAGATTTTAACTTTCACAGTGAAAGAAAAGTGAGAAACAAAGTTATCGTTTTCCCCTATCAGCTTGTTGATGAAGAAGGAAATGGCAACCCACTCCAGTGTTCTTGCCTAGAGAATCCCGTGGACAGAGGAGCCTGGTGGGCTGCTGTCCATAGGGTCGCACAGAGGCGGACATGACTGAAGCGACTTGGCATGCATGCATCAGCTTGTTGAAGAATATAAGTTTGCTAATTCTCATGGTGGGCAGAGGTGTGGGAAAGGTGGATCTCATGTTCTGTTGGTCAGAGTAAAAATTTGTTCGGTTCTCTTGAGATTCATTTGTCAACATATCAAACCCTTTACAAAAATACATTCTGTATATGGTGTTATTTCTTTTCTTTTCATGACTGAGTAATATTCCATTGCATCCATGTACCACATCTTTATCCATTCCTCTGTTGATGGACATCTAGGTGGACCTAGAGATTGTCATTTTGAGTGAAACAAGTCTGAAAGAGAAAAACAAAAATCATATAATATCGCTTATATGTGGAATCTAAAAAAATGGTAGAGGTGAACTTGTTTGCAAAGCAGAGTCACAGATGTAGAGTACAGATTTATGGTTACCAAGGAGGAAGGAGCGGGTAGGATGAATTGGGAGACTGACGTATGTACACTGTTAATACTATGTATAAAATAGATAACTAACGAGAACCTACTGTCTAGCACAGGGAACTCTACTCAGTGCTCTGTAGTGATCTGAATGGGAAGGAAATCTGAAAAGGAGTAGATACATGTATAAATGTGGCTAGTTCACTTAGCTGTACAGCAAGAAACCAACACAATATTGTGAAGCAACTATATGCAACAAAAATTAATTTTAAAAAGTGCATTCTTATGAACAATAATTCACTTTCTGGAAAATTAGACAAGTATACATAGATGGATATTCAAGAATTTTCACTGAAATGTTGTATTAGGTTGGCCAAAAGTTCCATTCAGTTTTTTCTATACCATCTTATGGGAAAGCCTGAATGGATTTTTTGATCCATCCAATATACATTAATACATTGAAGACAATCCAAATAGCAAATGTTCATTAAAATATGAATAACAGTACCTACAAACAGGTAGATATGATGGAATATTATATATATACACATATTAATATATAACATGGTCATATATTATATAATCACATATAATATATAATATAGTCATATTTAAATATAATAAAATGAGCATATCTTCAGTTCAGTTCAGGTCAGTCGCTCAGTCGTGTCCGACTCTTTGTGACCCCGTGAATCGCAGTACGCCAGGCCTCCCTGTCCATCACCAACTCCTGGAGTTCACTTAGACTCACGTCCATCAAGTCAGTGATGCCATCCAGCCATCTCATCCTCTGCCGTCCCCTTCTCCTCCTGCCCTCAATCCCTCCCAGCATCAGAGTCTTTTCCAATGAGTCAACTCTTCGCATGAGGTGGCCAAAGTACTAGCCATATCTTAGTAAGTGGGTTACTTGTTAGTGCTTATTTTCTCCTTTATGCCAAACTATTTTCAAAAGTCACACACTATTTTCATAGTCATAATACAGCAAGTCTATTTTAGGAGGATCCTGAGTAAATTAAACCTAGAAGATCAAGATAGCCCCAAGGAGATTCAGTGAAGCAATGAGAATGCAGAGTGTCACTTAGGAAAGTGGCCTTCACAGGATGTGGGAAATGATTCCAGCATTTAAGAATAACACCAGCACTGGGCCTACATACCAGGCTGAAAAACACGGTCACCTTGCTGTTCTGTTTTCAGAGTGGCTCCTTGACAGCTAGAATATGTGAGGTATGTCCTTAATAGATTATAAAATGCCATGAACATGTTGGTTATCACTCTCAGCAGAAGTGTCCACTCCACACTGCTGAGATGGGATCTGAGGGTGGTTCTGGAATACCAGCAAGCCAGGGGGATCCTGGGGGATCGTGAATGGAGCATGCTGGTGCTCAGCTCACATCCAGCCCTTTGGCCAGCCTTGGGCTCTGCGCTGAGATGTCACGTGGTGTCCGGCCCAGAGCAAACATTTGGGCATTGTTAAGACATGGGATCAATTTCTGCTGACCCGTTCACATCAGGAAACTTGGGCAAATTGTTGCAATCCCTCTATCTGTTTCCTCCACTTAGAAGTGAAGAAAAGAATAACTCTCATGTCACAGGACTGTTCTGAAGTGCTGATGAAATGGGACAGGTGAAAGTGGTTTACAAATGCAATATTCTGCAAAGCTCAGGTACGCCCGTGGAAGAGGCATCAATGATACTAGGAAAGCATCGCTTTTGCAATGTGAACCCAGAGTGGCCACCTGTGGTCATCTTACTTAAACTCTTTAATCTTCTGTTTCTTTATCTATAAAATAAAAATTATAATAACTTCCTTAGAGTGTTCTTTTATGCAAACTAAATGAGATGGTGATGTAGGGAGGGAAACACAGTTTTGAGCATCTGCTATGCTTCATGCCCACTGTAGGTGCTTTTTTAAATAGCAAGTTTTGAAAAAAAATAATTTTATTTCTGTATTTACTTATGGCTGTGTTGGGTCTTCGTTGCTGGGTGGACTTCTCTCCAGTTACAGCAAGTGGGGTCTACTCTTATTGCACCGTGCAGGCTTCTCATCACGGTGGCTTCTCTTGTTGCCGAGCACGGGCTCTAGGGTATGTGGGCTTCAGTAGTTTTGATACATGGGCTCAGTAGTTGTGGCTCCCAAACTCTAGAGCACAGGCTCAATAGTTGTAGCGCACGGGCTTAGTTGCTCCAAGGCATATGGGATCTTCCTGGATCAGAGACAGAATCTGTGTCTCCTGCATTGGCATGCGGATTCTTTACCACTGAGCCACCAGGAAAGCCCAGTAGGAGCTTTTTATATGATAGTAAATAAATGTAAGGCATATTTCCCTCCAAATTTCCCTTTGATATGAGAGTTGTGCCTTTCTTTCAGGTCCTTACAATTTTCCTTGTATTATGGGATGTTCTCTCATTTTATTTTTGAACAGCAAAGTACCATTTGAGAAGTAAACACTGACTTATCAAAATGACTCAGTGGATGTTGGTTTTGAACACAGAGGTCATCGGACAGAATCTGTGAAACAAGGAAGTAACGTTCCAGGATGGTTAACCAGCACATGACATGCTTGATCATGAGTCAGCATCTGCAGAGTGGTTATCTAGCATTCACCATCAGTCAGCTCAGTGCAGCCGCTCAGTCGTGTCTGACTCTTTGTGACCCCATGAATCGCAGCACGCCAGGCCTCCCTGTCCATCACCAACTCCCGGAGTTCACCCAAACTCATGTCCATCGAGTCGGTGATGCCATCAAACCATCTCATCCTCTGTCGTCCCCTTCTCCTCCTGCCCCCAATCCCTCCCAGCATCAGCTTTTCCAATGAGTCAACTCTTTGCATGAGGTGGCCAAAGTATTGGAGTTTCAGCTTTAGCATCAGTCCTTCCAGTGAACACCCAGGACTGGTCTCCTTTAGGATGGACTGGTTGGATCTCCTTGTAGTCCAAGGGACTCTCAAGAGTCTTCTCCAACACCACAGTTCAAAAGCATCAATTCTTCGGTGCTCAGCTTTCTTCACAGTCCAACTCTCACATCCATACATGACCACTGGAAAGACCATAGCCTTGACTAGACAGACCTTTGTTGGCAAAGTAATGTCTCTGCTTTTGAATATGCTATCTAGGTTGGTCATAACTTTCCTTCCAAGGAGTAAGCGTCTTTTAATTTCATGGCTACAGTCACCATCTGCAGTGATTTTGGAGCCCCCCAAAAATAAAGTCTGACACTGTTTCCACTGTTTCCCCATCTATTTCCCATGAAGTGATGGGACCGGATGCCATGATCTTTGTTTTCTGAATGTTGAGCTTTAAGCCAACTTGTTCACTCTTGCCTTTCACTTTCATCAAGAGGCTTTTTCGTTCCTCTTCACTTTCTGCCATAAGGGTGGTGTCATCTGCGTATCTGAGGTTATTGATATTTCTCCTGGCAATCTTGATTCCAGCTTGTGCTTCCTCCAGCCCAGTATTTCTCATGATGTACTCTGCATAGAAGTTAAATAAGCAGGGTGACAATATACAGCCTTGATGTACTCCTTTTCCTATTTGGAACCATTCTGTTCTTCCATGTCCAGTTCTAACTGTTGCTTCCTGACCTGCATATAGGTTTCTCAAGAAGCAGGTCAGGTGGTCTGGTATGCCCATCTCTTTCAGAATTTTCCACAGTTTATTGTGATCCACACAGTCAAAGGCTTTGGCATAGTCAATAAAGCAGAAATAGATGTTTTTCTGGAACTCTCTTGCTTTTTCCATGATCCAGCAGATGTTGGCAATTTAATTTCTGGTTCCTCTGCCTCTTCTAAAACCCGCTTGAACATCTGAAAGTTCACGGTTCACGTATTGCTGAAGCCTGGCCTGGAGAATTTTGAGCATTACTTTACTAGCATGTGAGATGAGTGCAATTGTGCAGTAGTTTGAGGATTCTTTGGCATTGCCTTTCTTTGGGATTGGAATGAAAACTGCCCTTTTCCAGTCCTGTGGCCACTGCTGAGTTTTCCAAATTTGCTGGCATATTGAGTGCAGCACTTTCACAGCATCATCTTTCAGGATTTGAAATAGCTCAACTGGAATTCCATCACCTCCACTAGCTTTGTTCATAGTGATGCTTCCTAAGGCCCACTTGACTTCACATTCCAGGATGTCTGGCTCTAGGTGAGTGATCATACCATCGTGATTATCTGGGTCGTGAAGATCTTTTTTGTACAGTTCTTCTGTGTATTCTTGCCACCTCTTCTTAATATCTTCTGCTTCTGTTAGGTCCATACCATTTCTATCCTTTATCTAGCCCATCTTTGCATGAAATGTTCCCTTGGTATCTCTAAGTTTCTTGAAGAGATCTCTAGTCTTTCCTATTCTGTTGTTTTCCTCTATTTCTTTGCATTGATCACTGAGGAAGGCTTTCTTATCTCTCCTTGCTATTCTTTGGAACTTTGCATTCAGATGCTTATATCTTTCCTTTTCTTCTTTGCTTTTTGCTTCTCTTCTTTTCACAGCTATTTGTAAGGCATCCTCAGACAGCCATTTTGCTTTTTTGCATTTCTTTTCCACTGGGATGGTCTTGATCCCTGTCTCCTGTAGAATGTCATGAACCTCGGTCCATAGTTCATCAGGTACTCTGTCTATCAGATCTAGTCCCTTAAAAATATTTCTGACTTCCACTGTATAATCATAAGGGATTTGATTTAGGTCATACCTGAAAGGCCTAGTGGTTTTCCCTATTTTCTTCAATTTAAGTCTGAATTTGGCAATAAGGAGTTTGTGATCTGAGCCACAGTCAGCTCCCGGTCTTGTTTTTGCTGACTGTATAGAGCTTCTCCATCTTTGGCTGCAAAGAATATAATCAATCTGATTTTGGTGTTGCCCATCTGGTGATGTCCATGTGTAGAGTCTTCTCTTGTGTTGTTGGAAGAGGGTGTTTGCTATGACCAGTGTGTTCTCTTGGCAAAACTCTATTAGCCTTTGCCCTGCTTCATTCCGTATTCCAAGGCCAAATTTGCCTGTTATTCCAGGTCTTTCTTGACTTCCTACTTTTGCATTCCAGTCCCCTATAATGAAAAGGACATCTTTTTTGGGTGTTAGTTCTAAAAGGTCTTGTAGGTCTTCATAGAACCGTTCAACTTCAGCTTCTTCAGCATTACTCGTTGGGGCATTGGCTTGGATCACCGTGATATTTAATCGTTTGCCTTGGAAATGAACAGAGATCATTCTGTCGTTTTTGAGATTGCATCCAAGTACTGTATTTTGGACTCTTCTGTTGACCATGATGGCTACTCCATTTCTTATAAGGGATTCCTGCCCACAGTAGTAGATATAATGGTCATCTGAGTTAAATTCACCCATTCCATTCCATTTAGTTGGCTGTTTCCTAGAATGTTGACATTTACTCTTGCCATCTCCTGTTTGACCACTTCCAATTTGCCTTGATTCATGGACCTGACGTTCCAGGTTCATATGCAATATTGCTCTTTACAGCGTTGGACCTTGCTTCTATGACCAGTCACATCAACAGCTGGGTATTGTTTTTGCTTTGGCTCCATCCCTTCACTCTTTCTGGAGTTATTTCTCCACTGATCTCCAGTAGCATATTGGGCACCTACCGACCAGGGGAGTTCCTCTTTCAGTATCCTATCATTTTGCCTTTTCATACTGTTCATGGGGTTTTCAAGGCAAGAATACTGAAGTGGTTTGCCATTCCCTTCTCCAGTGGACAACATTCTGTCAGACCTCTCCACCATGACCCGCCCGTCTTGGGTGGCCCCACACGGCATGGCTTAGTTTCATTGAGTTAGGCTGTGGTCCATGTGATCAGACTGGCTAGTTTTCTGTGATTATGGTTTCAGTGTATCTTCCCTCTGATGCCCTCTCACAACACCTACCGTCTCACTTGGGTTTCTCTTACCTTGGACATGGGGTATGTCTTCAGGGCTGCTCCAGCAAAGTGCAGCCACTGTTCCTTACCTTGGATGAGGTCGCCCTTCCTGACCTTGAACGTAGAGTAGCTCCTCTTGGCCTTCCTGCACCCGCACAGCCACTGCTCCTTGGATGTGGGGTTGCTCCTCTTGGACGTGGGACTTCCCTGGTGGCTTAGATGGTAAAGCGTCTGCCTACAATGCGGGAGACCCAGGTTCAATCCCTGGGATGGGAAGATCTCCTGGAGAAGGGAATGGCAACCCACTCCAGTATTCTTGCCCCCTCAGCCAAAAAAGAGGTGGGGGGGCATTTAGCATATCTTTAGTGAAATCATTTCTTTGATACAAGGAATAGTGTCAAGACTAGTGATCGGTTAGGCATATTGTACAGGTTGCTCTCAGCCCCTGTCCTTTTATAAACAAGACATAAGAAAGTGGCAGATGTAGGCCTTCCAGCAGTCCCTTGGTCCTCTGTCCTTCCCTTCACTGGGGACCCTGTTTCCTGATCTGACCCAGACTGTCCAGTGTTCTCTAAGAACATTGCCGTGATCGCCCCACTGCCAGCCTTTCATGCCCAATGCTCACTGAGTAAGTTGAACTCCTTGTTTGCACTTGCTTGTCAGTACATGCCTGTTTGTCTGGTGGGGTTCAGTCCAACATTTTTGAGGTTGTGGGAGAGGGGACTTATAATTCCCCACATTCCCTTTATCTGGAAGAAGTCACCAGTAGTTACCAAAAGAAACTGATGCTTTCCGAATGACAAACTTTGCTTAAGTCAGAAGGCAGTGTCCTTGTCTCTCTCCCCCAGACCATAAAGTCCTTTAAGGAAGAACTATGCCTCAAGATGCCTTGTGTAGTGCTTTGTGCCAAAATGATGCAGGAAGCCAACAGGTTATTTGGAGTAAAGCTACTTATGTTCAAATCCTGGTTCTTGCATACATTGAGAGTCTTTGGGGAAGTTATTTAATCTCATCACACCTCAATTTCCTTTTCTGTAAAATAGAAAGGGCAACCGTGTCAACCACTCTGTAGGGCTCTTGTGCAGACTCAGGTAATAGATATGAAGAGTTCAGAAAAACACTTGATTTTCAATAAACATTAGCTCTTCTCATT
Organism: Bos indicus x Bos taurus; assembly: GCF_003369695.1. NCBI lineage: Eukaryota > Metazoa > Chordata > Mammalia > Artiodactyla > Bovidae > Bos > Bos indicus x Bos taurus. Next base: position 14,238,925 of record NC_040087.1, on the reverse strand, counting down.
AAGGAGGTGGAAAATGTTTGTTATGTGAAGTAGGAGTATAGGATTCTGGTAACTGCACTGAAATCTGCCCAGACCAGCTATGACTGTGTAATCAGTTGCTATAAATCTGCTAACCTTTCCAAGAAATACATCAATGAATGAATCTACCTGCACTGCACTTGAAGCTGCCCCAGTAGGGCTGGAGGCAGGCCACACGGCCAGACCCTCCATCACCCCATCCTGCTTCTCAGTACAAGCCCCCAGAACACTTTCTGAGAGGGCCTTTGGTTCTGAGACGAATCTAGTTCCAACTCGTCCCTAATGGGCCCTATTTTTTTCCCACACTGAGTGCGCTTCCCATCACCATGTTGCCTCTGATAATTGGTAGATCTCCTCTTGGTTTCATTCCATCTCGTTACTTCATGCTTCTCCTTCCCCCCAGCGATGCTTTGTGGTTCCCAGAGGGTGAACTGGAATGAGAACAGAGCACTTGTCGAGTCTTGGAAAAGAACGGCTTTTCCCATCAGAGTTGGGTTTGGCAACTGTTCTGTGGTTAGGCTGACATGTGTAGTGCTTGTATGGTTTGCAGCAGCACATGAGTCTCCACATGCGTGCCTGGAGCCACTAGCACTCGGATATGGATCTGCGTGAGGTTGTGCATGCACCCCATGTTCATTCACATGTGTTCATTCACAAGGCCCTCCCCTTCTTCGCACAGATTTCCCACTTATCCTGAAATGGCCTGGCCCGGGGAGAGAAGGGGGGAAGCAATCCACGTTCATCCTGTCATTATGTTTGCCAGATTCGTTGCTGTTGATGTTTTAGTCACTCAGTCATGTCCAATTCTTTGCAACCCCATGGACTGTAGCCCGCCAGGCTCCTCTGTTCACAGGGTTTTCCAGGCAAGAGCACTGGAGTGGGCTGCCATTTCCTTCTGCAGGGGATCTTCCTGACCCAGGGATCGAACCTGCGTCTCCTGCATTAGCAGGCAGATAATTTACCACTGAACCACCTGTTTGCTCTGTTTGGCAGACAATTGTTTGGAATACTGGGCCCCTCCACTCACATTTATTCCTTTCTTCTCTGCCCTCTGGGTTTCATTCCCTGCCTCCTCCACCTAGAGAAGATTCCAGCTGGGTGGATAAAGCCCAGGTATATGAGCATGTGCTGTGCTCAAGGTGATGACTTGCTCTAAATGCAACTTTGCAGGCCCTTTATGTCCAACCAAGAGGAAGTCAGGACATTGTCCTACCATCCTGACTGTCCTCCCCGTTGGTCTTGGGACTGCGGTGGTAAGGACAGTCGTGGGGAATGGAGCATTCCAGATTTGAGGACTGAGATTCCATTGTCCCTGGGCTGACTTTATATCTTGGTTGCTACTTCTCTCATGAGAATGTGCCCCTGGAATTCTGAAGCATTTACAGGCTGTTGCCACCCATTTCCTTGAAATGGTCCAGCTTATTCAGCAAATCCCTGGGTTCAGTTCACATCAAGCACCCTGGAACTGGCTTACATGGTGTGTCTTGCATACCAAGGGAGCGAACATGCCCGTGGCATCCCTCATGATGAGGACGTCCTCTCTTCCTCATGCAGGATGGTGACAACATGACCCAACCCCTCCCACACAATGGAGGCTATTTATAGCTAAGTGTGTGTCTATACATAGAACTTTCTAGAACAACCTTCCAAGTAAATTTATCTGTTTAAGGGACTTATCTGTCCCTTAAATAATATTGACTGATAGGGAGAGGCAAAGTTATATTAGCTTTCCACCAGCAAGCAGAAGGCATGGCTGATCAACCCGCCAGGTGAGATGTTAATGAGTTTGTGTAGGTGAACTCCCGGCCAGAGGGATGAGAGATAAATACCGTCTAAGAGATGTGAACTCTCACCCAGTACCTGTTTTTTTTGTGTGTGTGTGTGTGTTTTTCTCCACTAATTACGCCCTGGCTTCAGAAAAGAGAGTAGATAATGCAGGTAAAATGTGCTTGTATCCTGGTTGTCAGGGAGATGGGGAAATCTGTTTGCTTAAGTCTACACACAGGCAGACTTCGTAAGCACAGCCCAACATTTAGATTTCTGGATTTTTATCAAATCGCTGCATCTTTGCTTCAAAGCTCTGTTGAGTTCAGTGACTTGTGGCATGTTCTTTTCCTTCCATGGTTCTCTTCTCTCTGCCTCTCCCTCAGCCAGGGAAACTACTGACATACAACAAATCTCCTGTGGAAGGGGAGCTTCGCCAGGCTTCCACGTCTGATGTCTTTGAGCCCCTAGGATGACAGAGCTGGGCAAGGTGTCCATCCGCAGCCCAACTCCTACACGCACTCCTCAGGACAGGGAAGTAGAGACCTTCTCAGCCTACTGACTGGTTGGTTCAAAGGACAGGTGATTGAAGTAGAGAAGTGTGATTTTGGAAGGCTGGAGTCAAAGGGGCTTGGAGCCAGAGAAGAACACACTGAGACACGAGGGCAAGAAAGCTGAACCACAGATTTTGTTGACCTGTTTCCATGTCAACCAACTGTTTCAGATCCAGGGGCTGGAATGACAGAGTTTTCCTGGCAGAATGGTGGGGAAGCTTGTGGGACCAGCCAGGCCAGGATGAGCTTTGCTGGCTGTTCTGTTTTTTTCCTGGGATCGTTTCTTGGTAAGCCTGGTCCCCTTTGGTTGATCAGTGTTAAATCATTACAGAGCTACAACTGGGGTATGTGTGAAAACTCCCCATGTTCTTTAGCCTTGGACACAATTGAAATAGTCAGACTTTTAGGATCAAACTTTGCTCACTCAGCTGTGTCCCCCATGGGGCTTCCTTCAGTCCTTGCTTCTCCAGTCTCTCTGAGCATTCCGAGGCAATGTCTTATAGCCTCCATGGTCCATCTGTATGCAAACAGCAGCCTGTCACCTGTGAGCTGCTGTTTGAGGGGGTTCCCTGAAAATTTTTTGGAAGTTTAGGAGGTCAGGGTGAGCTGCGTCTGACCCTTTCACTTCCGGGCACATCCCTTACCACCAAAGGGGATGGTTGGGGTGAGTCCAGCAAAAGCCATCCATGCCTTTCACTCACATGGTTCTTCATCCCTGGGAAACATTCTCCTCAAGGAGGCAGCCACCCTTCCTGTGGTTTGCCTTCTTTTATCCTTGCCTCTCTCATTACAGTTCACCAGTCAAAGAGGCAAAGTTCAAAGAAGTAAATCATCTTTTTTGAAAATGAATGAATCAAAAAGGACAGATGAAAGTAAACTGATCTGATTGCAAGTGTGAGGAGGAGGGCCTGGGGGGACCAGGTGACGGGCAGCTACGGGAAGTGCCCTGGGAGAGGTGACTGGAGCCACGAGGGAGCTCAGAAATGGGATTATGCAGACATGGGGCGGGGGAGGGGGGAGGATGTTCCAAGTGCTTCCATAGCAACCGGGCTTTCCTCTGAATGGACTCCCACAATTATAGTGCCTTGTAATTGCTTTCTCCGTGTCTCTCCACTAATCTAGGAGCTTCAGAGACTGAAGCTTTAATCTCTGAATTCCCAGAACCCAGCTCAGTTCCTGATATATAACAGGTGTTCCAAACACAGAAGAATGGCTCAGGTAAAGATCTGGAGGCGAAGCAGGCGCACTGTGGCCCACGGCCGTAAACAAAACTGCTTGGTTTAAAATGATGGGTGTTGTAAATCGACTATACTTCAGTAAAATAAAATGTAGTTTGATTTTTTAAATTATGGATATATATAGGGAAATGACTCTTATAGTCAGCCTTGAGGACCTTGGTTTTATTTAACAATGAGTTGGAAGCTGAAATCAATCCTTGAGAGTGATCCCAACAAGGCTTGAGAATGAATTTACAGAAGTTGGGTGTAGAAAGGCTGGGGTTGAGGGAGAGGAGGAAAGAGGTTGTGGGCTGAGGGACTCACCTAGAAGGTGTTGTAGGTAGTCAGCCAGTGACCCGAGAGGGAGGAGCTGAAGGTCCATTTACTGGAAGACAGGGCCGAGCAACAGGGGAGGGGCACATTGGATGAGCAGGAATTAGGCTGGACCAAATGAAAGACTTCTTGGCACAGACTCATTCCTTTGCTCCTTTGTCCATTAACTCATAAGCTCGTGCAGGCTTCATTTAGCACTGGGTTGTTCCCTTGCCCTCGCTAAGCACTCCACTCTCTTCATGGTCAGATGACAGCTGTAGGTTTCACTGCAGTCAGGGTGACCTCACAGCAGAGTCTGGGCCCCGGATTCAGAGCACGCTGCTTCACATCTGGATTCTGCCTGCATGCGGTGACGGTTTAGTCGCTCAGTTGTGACTCTTGTGACCCCATGGACTCTAGCATGTTAGACTCTTCTGTCCATGGGACTCTCCAGGCAAGAATACTGGAGTGGGTTTTGCCATTTCCTTCTGCAAGGGATCTTCCCTACCCAGGAATCGAACCTGGGTCTTCTGCATTGCAGGCAGATTCTTTACCAACTGAACCACCAGGAAAGCCTGCATGAGTCTCAGCAATTTATTCAACTTCTCTAAACTTCAATCTCCTCATCTGGGAAGGGGGAATAATGACCTACCTCATAGTTATTGTGAGAGCATTGCTTGAGATGATACAACGCACTAACAAAGGCTAGCTGGCAGATGATAAGTGAATATTTCTTAAGCACCGTGGTATTAGGATATGGAGACAGATAGGATCCCATCTTGTCCTCTAGCACCCAAAGACAGCGTTGTGGGGGCGGGGTAGGGAAATTTGTAAACTGTCCTGTGTTGTCTAATATGATAACCAACCTAACAGAAGGATAATGTTAGGACCATGGAATTCAGACAAAGAGATGAATGATGCCTGGGGAGTTGAGAGATGCCATGGAAGAAATGGTAATTGAACTGGGTTTTGAAAAGGAGTAGAAATTTGGAAGCTGAGAAGAGGAAGGAAGAAAAAGAACTTAAGGCAAAAGGAACAAATGGACAAAAGCACAAAGGGTAATGACACTCCTCTCTTGCAGTCACTGTAGGATTGACTGAAGTGAAGTGAAAGTCTCAGTCGTGTCCGACTCTTTGCGACCCCATGGACTATACAGTCCATGGAATTCTCCAGGCCAGAATATGGGAGAGGGTAGCCTTTCCCTTCTCCAGGGGATCTTCCCAACCCAGGGATCGAACCCAGGTCTCCCGCATTGCAGTTAGATCCTTTACCAGCTGAGCCACCAGGGAAGCCCAGGTAAAAGGAGCAGAAACAACAGGCTTCATGTCACATAAGCTGAGGAAGGGCAAGTTAGGAAGTAGGCCAATTATGTGGTCTGTAACGAGGGGTCAATAAAGGACTGACTGAAGCACCATCCACTCCCAGCACCAGGGTCTGTGAGGCCATAGCAAGACTAGATGCATCAACATTCATTCACTTCTTCCTGCCCTAGCTGAATCCCACCTGTCTCTTCTCTAGACAACTTGCAGCTAGACCGAGAAAACAGAGGAACATCTCAGAAAAGAGAGGAGAAAGAAGGTGGGGGTTCTAAGACCAAGGCTTTTATGACCAAGGCTAATGAATAAATGGAGAGAGTAAAATGAGAGTCTGCAAAGGAGGCTGACAGAGGTCAGTCCGGGTAAAAGGAGCAGGAACAACAGGGTTCATGTCACATAAGCTGAGGAAGGGCAAGTTAGGAATTGGGCCAACTATGTGGTCTGTAACGAGGGGTCAATAAAGGAAGAACATCTCCAGGGCCGTTTCCAGCGGTCGGCAGCATCCCCCTCAGAGGTTTCTATGGTAACAGCTGTGGCCACTCCGGGCTGGCTCTCCGGTGGCAGCCTGCAATTTCAAAAACATTTCTTCTTCCCTCCAGGTCCCCGTTGCCCTCTGTATCCCCCACCACGCCAGATCCGCAGGTCACACAGATCCCAGTGAGGGGGAGCAGGAGGGCGCGGGGCTCTACTGGGGGCCACTCCGCAGGCCACGCCGCTGTCCCCGACAGCCCCGCTAACCCCCAAGCCTTCTGACAGTTATGGTTCCAGCAGGAGAGGCCTGCCGTCATGAAGGGCAGCTGCCTGTCAGCCTGGGGTGAGCCTCCAGGAGGAATTCAGTAAAGCCAAGATGAAGCAAAACAGACTTCCTGTGTCACTCTTGCAGCTGCGATTGGTCTGCAAACTACCTGCTGGTGTCATTCTCTCAGGAGATGACCTTAAAAGACTCAGACCTCAAATATTTAATGACAAACAAGTATGGTTGTCAAGATAAAGTCCTATGATACTGGATCATTCACAAACGCACTGGTAAGCAGTGAGGGCCACACTAAACTCTGCCAGCTGCTGCTGCTGCTAAGTCACATCAGTCGTGTCCGACTCTGTGCAACCCCATAGACGGCAGCCCACCAGGCTCCCCCGTCCCTGGGATTCTCCAGGCAAGAACACTGGAGTGGGTTGCCATTTCCTTCTCCAATGCATGAAAGTAAAAAGTGAAAGTGAAGTTGCTCAGTCATGTCTGACTCTTCGAGACCCCATGACTGCAGCCTACCAGGCTCCTCCATCTATGGGATTTTCCAGGCAAGAGTACTGGAGTGGGGTGCCATTGCCTTCTCTGAAACTCTGCCAGAGGTCCAATGTATTCCAGCACTTAAAATAAAACTCAGGAAATGGGCAGTTCCTAAAAACAACAGATCAGTAGGCCCACCTTTGCTTGAACTGTATGTCAGTGAGTCCAGACATGGGTTCCCTTTGGTCTATTTATAGCTGAAACTTTGTCCAGTGGAATAAAATAGTACTTTCTCCTGAAAGTACAGTAATACAGTGGAGAAGACAAACATGGTAGGAGATTTCCTGTTTTCTCTTGCCTCCTCTTTGCCTCATATTTTCTAAAACTTAGATTGTGAATGAAATCTGAAGAACTACCCTAAGACAGCAGGCTAAACTAACAGGGTTAAAGTTTAATTTGCTTTTGGTTGATCAGGACTTTAAAACTTTGAACAAACTGGACTTCACTAAAGATAGAAGGTGGAAGAAGACGTTAATACAATTTTGGGGTAGAAACAGGGCAAAAGCAAGTCATTAAGGAGGAACTAGTTTGTAAGGAAAAACAAGCCACATCCAGGGGTTGGTGAACAGAGTAGGGAGAGCCAAAATCTCTGCTTTATGTAAACGAAGCTCTTGCCTCTTCTTCAGGGACTGGGCTGTGTTCTCACTGTACCTCATTCTGCTGGACCTTCCTCACGTCATGCGCAGTCAAAACTTGCCAGTTGGTCACCAAATACCAATCTAGGACCTACTAATTGAATTGCTAAGCAGAATACTTAGCATAAGGGGGTATAGAAAGTAGTCCATGCAACCCCATGGACTGTAGCCCACCAGGCTCCTCTGTCCATGGAATTTTCCAGGCCAGAATACTGGAGTGGGTAGCCTTTCCATTCTCTAGGGGATCTTCCCAACCCAGGGATGGAACCCAGGTCTCCTGCATTGCAGCCGGATTCTGTGCCATCTGAGCCACCAGGAAAAGCCCATAGAAAGAAGAATATTCTAAAATCTTCTTCATCATTTTTTAAAACTATTTTATCTTTTGGCCATGCTGTGTAGCACGTGGGGTCTTAGTTTCCCAACCAGGGATCAAAACCCACACCCCCTACATTGGAAGCATGAAGTCTTAACCACTGGACTTCTGGGAAGTCCTAAAGCCCTCTTCATATTCATCTACTTGAGATGACTCTGACCCCCGGACTAAGTGTGGGACCCCATCACATGTGTGTACAAAACCTCCACTTTCTCTTTCACTCCATCTTGTGTTTACTTGATGAGTTATCTGTCTCCCTACAAATTATAAGCCCCAAGAGGGCAGTGACTCTTGGGGAGCTGATCCCATCTGTATCTGGAACACCTAGCATAGTGCCTGACACAAAGAGTAGGTCTTAAACACATAATGAATGAATGAGTAAGCAATGGAAGGACAAGTACCATTCCTGTGCCATTGAGAGTATCAGTTCATCCTTCTTTTGGAACAGCCATGGAAGAACGCCATTCAAATATCAACTCACTCTCCCTCCCTTCTCTTTTCTCTTTCTGCCTCCCGGCTTCACTGCTGCATGCTTCACTCCTCACCCCTCCTATCAGCCCCTCAAATATTGAAAGAACAACTTCAATACCCCAAAACGCATTCTGAGCCCCTGCCTCACCGAGGAGGTGGTGGCGCCGCTGTGGGCTGCGTGGACAAGCCCACGTCCTCAGCTGCGCTGCCTGGGGTTTTTATGTAACAGGAACATGTCGATTGGCACGTTCTCAGCGTGGAAAGAGAAACCATGCCTTGTTGTGGCTTTGAGTTCGGACCAATCTTTCTTCATCTTTGAAGATGAAGAGCCCTACAAGCCAAGCCAGTCAAAACGAGCCTGAATGCTTCAAGGCAGCAGGAAGAATGCTGTGCAGTGATATTGTTTAGAAAGACTTGGTAATTGCCGTGCTGGAGAGCCGACATTTGCAGAACTCAATTGTGTGGCGTCCGACTGAGTAAGTTAGCAAAATAAAGACAGATGGCAATGGATTAACTCCAACCCGCCCACCAGACAACAGCAGCCAACGTGGAGAACGGTGGAGGGCTCTCAAAAAGCGCTTTCTGGAAGAGTTCGCCAAGCACCTCCAGGAGATGCCACCTAGCGACTCACCCAAGCATCGCATCCTGCACAATCCTATAGAGGAAACCGCTTAAGGGGACTGCGGCCCTTGGCTTTGTTTAACAGGAAAAGACAAGAGGGAGAGATACCAGGTCATGGAGGCCTTGAAAATGTATAGTAGTCTAATGCTCAGTTCAGTGAGAAGTAATGGCTGAATTCTGTATTTTGCCTTGTACGTTTAGGAAAAAAAAGAGATAAAGAGCACAAATCCTACAAAACAGGCAGAGATAAATGACCATCCAGAAATAAATGACCCAGAGGGAAATATAAGATACAGGATAGTTTATGCATTGGGGTGGGCTTCCTTGGTAGTTCGGATGGTAAACAATCTGCCTGCAAGGCAAGAAACCTGGGTTCCAGTCCCTGGGTCAGGAAGACCCCTTGGAAAAAGGAATGGCTACCCACTCCAGTATTCTTGCCTGGAGAATCACAGGGACAGAGGAGCCTGGGCAGGGCTACAGTTCATGGGTTGCAAAGAGTTGGACACAACTGAGCACACATGAGTGTATTGTGGTCTTGGATTTATACAACTAAAACCTAGGGTATGGATCATTCATTTCAAGTGCCAGCTTCAGTGGTCTAGCAGAAGCTCTTGGGAAGATGTGAGGGGGGCCCCATGCTCATGGTTGGGAACTTGTGGGTCCTTGAGGTTGTCTGCTGCAGCTGCAGGCAAGGGACTGGTAGTGTCTGGGTCTGCATTAGACAACCATATATATATCAGGCTACCAAATACCCTAATTTTTTTTTTTTTTTTTTAAGAAACTGTACTCCTGACTATCGGAAGGGAGGAACTGAAATGTACATAGAACATATAGAAAAGGTGGTGGTTTCCATGTAAAGGAGAGATGAACAAGTAACATTTGTAGTTTTGTTAATTTCTACAGAACTCGGGTTTCAGTGTGTTTGTCCTCCATTGGGGAAGGTGGTGTTTGAAGGGTAGTTTACACCCTGGCATATATAATTTAGGGCTTATAGCCCTTGAATGTGTGCCAAGAACTTGATGCTGAAACACTGATTATTCTCAACTGTAGATGTATTTTATGAGTGATGGTCTAGACAATTTCACTACAGGCTGACCTCAAAGATATCACAGGTTCAGTTCTAGACGACCACAATAAACGCAAATATTGCAGTAAAACAAGTCACATGAATTTTTTGGCTTCCCAGTGCATATAAAAGTTATGTCTATGTTATACAGTAGTCTGTTAAGTGTGCAAGAGCAGTCTGTCTATAAAACAAGGTACATGCATTCATTTCAGTTCAGTCAGTTCAGTCGCTCAGTCGTGTCTGACTCTTTGCGACCCCATGAATCTGCCAGATAATGGTCAGCAAGTTAAAATATTTTATTGTTAAAAATTGCTAACCATTATCTGAGACATAGTAGTTAACATCAGAGATCACCAATCACAAATTGCAGTAAAATATAACAATAATGACAAAGTTTGAAATATTTTGAGGATTACCAAACTGTGACACAGAAAGATGAAGTAAGCAAATGTTGTCAGAAAAATGTTGCCAATGGGCTTGCGGGATGCAGCCCAAACCTTCAATTTGTAAAAAAATGTGAAGTTTTATAAAATGATGTAGTCTATTCATTGTCACATGCAGCCAACTCACTGGAAGTGTCTAGAAAGGTAGCCCAAAGTGGTTGGTGAACACATCTTGTTCACTATTCTAGGGGTTCAGGGACACAGAGATGAAAAAGAACCACAACTTGTGCAGGAGAAGTTCATGTTTTAGTGAAGAGACAGACATGCATAGATAAATCCCCAATATTATGAGAGATGCTATGACTGAGGTCATGGCTGAAGGATCTGAAAGCTCAGTGCAGAAGGTGAAAATTTATCTCGGTCTTGAAGGATAAGGTACAGTTGAACAGGCTGAAGATGACAGACTAGTATTTTCAAGGGCAAGGTCACTCAGAAGGGCAATGCGCAATTGGAAATAATAAGCTCCAAGCCAATCGAAACACAGGGCAACAAGAAGCCACTGCTAACAAAATCACAAAGGTTTTCATGTCTTCTCTGCTTTAACATGAGTTTCATGTCTGGAGATTATTCTGTAGGCCAGCAGTCCCCGATATTCACTCTTAAGAACTTTTTTATACTTCCTTTCCAGTGGATCATAACTTCAGAGATTTCTTTTCAGAACTTCCCCAATCCTACAGCTCAGTTCAGTTCAGTCATTCAGTCATGTCCAACTCGACTCTTTGTGACCTTATGGACTTCAGCATGCCAGGCTTCCCTGTGTATCACCAACTCCTGGAGCTTACTCAAACTCATGTCCATCAAGTCAGTGATGCCATCCAACCATCTCATCCTCTGTCATCCCCTTCTCCTCCCACCTTCAATCTTTCTCAGCTTTAGGGTCTTTTCCAATGAGTCAGTTCTTTGCATCAGGTGGTCAAAGTATTGAAGTTTCAGCTTCAACATCAGTCCTTCCAATGAATATTCAGGACTGATTTCCTTTAGGATGGACTAGTTGGATCTCCTTGCAGTCCAGGAGACTCTCAAGAGTCTTCTCCAACACCACAGTTCAAAAGCATCAATTCTTCAGCGCTTAGCTTTCTGTATGGTCTGACTACTGGAAAAACCATAGCTTTGACTAGATGGACCTTTGTCGGCAAAGTAATGTCTCTGCTTTTTAATATGCTATCTAGGTTGATCATAACTTTTCTTCCAAAGAACAAGCGTTTTTTAATTTCATGGCTGGAGTCACCATTTGCAGTGATTTTGGAGCCCAAGAAAATAGATTCTGTTTCCATTGTTTCCCCATCTGTTTGCCATGAAGTGGTGGAAACCCGTATGCCATGATCTTAATTTTCTGAATGTTGAGCTTTAAGCCAATTTTTTCACTCTTCTCCTTCACTTTCATCAAGAGGCTTTTTAGTTCGTCTTCGCTTTCTGCTATAAGGTTGGTTTCATCTGCATATCTGAGGTTATAGATATTTCTCCCAGCAATCTTGATTCCAGCTTGTGCTTCATCCAGCATGGCATTTTGCATGATGTACTCTGCAAAGAAGTTAAATAAGCAGGGTGACAATATACAGACTTGATGTACTCCTTTCCCAATTTGGAACCAGTCTGTTGTTCTGTGTTCAGTTCTAACTGTTGCTTCTTGACCTGCATACAGGTTTCTCAGGAGGCAGGTTAGGTGGTCTTGTATTCCCATCTCTTGAAGAATTTTCCACAGTTTGTTGTTATCAACACAGTCAAAGGCTTTGGCGTAGTCAATAAAGCAGAAGTAATGTTTTTCTGGAACTCTCTTGCTTTTTTGATGATCCAACGGATGTTGGCGATTTGATCTCTGGTGTCTCTGCCTTTTCTAAAACCAGCTTGAACATCTGGAAGTTCACGGTTCACGTACTGCTGAAGCCTGGCTTGGAGAATTTTGAGCATTACTTTGCTAGCGTGTGAGATAAGAGCCATGAAAGAGTTGGACACGACTGAGTGACTGAACTCAACTGAACTGAACTGAGATGAGTGCAACTGTGTGGTAGTTTGAGCATTCTTTGGCATTGCCTTTCTTTGGGATTGGAATGAAAATAGTCCTGTGGCCACTGCTGAGTTTTCCAAATTTGCTGGCATATTGAGTGCAGCACTTTCACAGCATTGTCTTTCAGGATTTGAAATAGCTCAACTGGAATTCCATCACCTCCACTAGCTTTGTTCATAGTGATGCTTCCTAAGGCCCACTTGACTTCACATTCCAGGATGTGGAATGAGCTCTAGATGAGTGATCACACCATCATGATTTTCTGGGTCATGAAGATCTTTTTTGATAGTTCTTCTGTGTATTCTTGTCACCTCTTCTTAATATCTTCTGCTTCTGTTAGGTCCATACCATTTCTGTCCTTTATTGAGCCCATCTTTGCATGAAATGTTCCCTTGGTGTCTCTAATTTTCTTGAAGAGATCTCTAGTCTTTCCCATTCCATTGTTTTCCTCTATTTCTTTTCACTGATCACTGAGGAAGGCTTTTTTTTTTTTTCTTTTTTTTTATCTCTCCTTGCTATTCTTTGGAACTCTGATAGAAAGTAAATAATTTGTTTCCTATTTCAAAAAAAGTCATCTAACCTCCGTGACATTTAGCAGATAACATGAGATAAAGGGACTTCCCTGGCCATCCAGGGGTTAAAACTTCACCTACCAAGGCAAGGGTGTAGGTTTGATCACTGGTTGGGCAGCTAAGATCCCACATGCCTCCAGGCCAAAAACCAAAACATAAAATAGAAGCAATACTATAACAAATCCAACAAGGACTTTAAAAATGGTCCACATCAAAAAACAATCTAAAAAGAAAAACAGAAAACAAAAACTGAGTTGATAATATACCATTCAGGAGAACAGGCACTTTCTTATGCAAAGAGCTATATGATGGGTCGTGTTGGTCATATATAGAACATTCGTTGCTGCCGTAGATAAGACCACCAAATCTCATTGTTTTAAGACACAGGGGTTATTCTGCTCAAGTGAGGGCCAGTGCATGTAAAAGCTGTGTCTACACTATACAATAGCCTCCCTTCATGTAACAGTAAAGCCACTGAGAACATTGTCTCCCAAGGTCCCTGCATCAGGGGAAGACAGAGCCCAGAGGAGGCATCCTGTCTCAGCCTGTAGGTTGAGCCTGTAGGTGACCTTGTTACTTGTAGTCACCATTTACTGGATAACACTAGTCACACGCCAAGACACAGCATTAGTATTCTGGGTTTCTTAGTGGCTCGGTGGTAAAGAATCCACCTGACGGTGCAGGAGACACAAGTTTGATTCCTGGGTTGAGAAGATCCCCCATCAAAGGAAATGGCAAACACTCGAGTATTCTTGCCTGGGAAATCCCATAGACAGAGGAGCCTGGCTGGCTACAGTCCATGGAACCCTAAAGAGTCAGACACCACTTAGCGACTAAACAACAAGTCACATGCCCCAATCTAACCACAGGGGAGGGTAGAAGGCGTGGGAGTGAGCCATTTGCTCATCATTAACGGCCTCTGCCATGTGTCATGCATGTGTGAGTTTGCTCCTGGGTCTGTGGAGCTCAGAGGAACCTCCGGTTGAGAACCACAGCCATGGCAATAGGAAACAGGGGAGTACAGCATTGGTTTCTTTCTCAGAAAGCTCTCACAGGTGGGAGTTCAGTGAATGGACTCCAGTAAGTAGACTGGAGACAGGAAGACCAGTTTAGGAGGATGAGGGCCTGGCCCAAAGCAAGGGGTGGAGCTAGGGAATGGGTTCTAAAAATAGTCTCAGGGTAAGATTCCTCTGAGTTGGGGCCAGATATGATGCCTGAGGGAGTCGGAGGTGTCAGCATTGGTTCTCGGGCTTCTAGCCTGGGTGAGTCAGAGGCACCACAACAGCCGTGGCGTGAGTCAGATGGGAAGTCGGGCCAGGGAGGCAGGATCCCCTTCTCCAAGGTTGCAGCATAATGGTTGCCAGTCATCCCCTTTTGCCTGCTGACCTAGTCATTTGTCCTACCCCTTCCCCACCCAAGAAAACACCAGGTTTGAGTCATCAGAGTTAGGGCAGGTGTGGCCGAAAATTTCAGACTCCAGCCCAGGAAGTGAAGCCTTCCCAGCTCTTCCCATCCTTGCTTAGGTGCTCCCTTACGTGTTTGGGCCAAACAGCACTTAAAGCCACCACTACGGGGGACTTCCTTGGTGGTCAGCAGTTAAGACTCCGTGTTTCCACTGCAGGTGGTGCTGGTTCGATTCCTGGTCAGGAAATTAAGATCTCACATGTCCTATGGCACGGCCAACACATTAAAAAAGAAAAACAAAACAAACAAAAAACACAACTACTGCCATCGCTCAGTGCTCCTTCGTCTATACTTTTCCTTCATCAGATATTTTCCCTTCCAGATGCTTCTCGGTTACTCCAACCGACTTTGCCAATTTGTACCAAGAATTATAGCTCCCTGTTCATCACTCTGCAGACATTGTAATCAAATATACCATGCACTTCTTGTCCAGCCTGTCCTGTCTCCCGCTGGACAGTGACTTCCTCCATGGAGGAATCACACCTTCCCAATTGCTGTGAATGAGCAGAAAGGGGCAAACGCCACCGCTTTCAACAATGCAGCTACACTCTTTCATAAGTTGGCCTTCTGAGGACATCAGGGCCTTGAAGGCAAAAATCTATCTGTGTTCCCCTATTTGAAGCATCACCTTCTTAGCAGAACCTACTGGAATATGGTTTCTTTAAACTTTATAAGGAGAATTGAAACAACCTCTTGAGAAGAACTGAAACTACATTTAGGGAAAAAACACTACGTTCTGTGTACTAAAAATCTGTTCTGTCTACTCAATACCATGAACTACCAATGAGTAAGGGGCTATTATCTGGAGAAGGAAATGGCAACCCACTCCAATATTCTTGCCTGGAGAATCCCATGGACAGAGGAGCCTGGAGGGCTACAGTCCATGGGATCACAAACAGCTGGACACTACTGAGCGACTAGTACTACACTAAGGGGCTATTATGGTGGATAGCAGGAGAGAATGGGTTTAGCATCAGGGAGAACTTGGCATTGGGTTCTAAATTCCCTGATAGCTCAGTTGGTAAAACAATCTGCCTTCAATGCAAGAGACCCCGGTTCAATTCCTGGGTCAGGAAGATCTGCTGGCGAAGGGATAGGCTACCCACTCTTGGGCTGCCCTTAATGCTCAGCTGGTAAAGAATCTGCCGGAGAACCTGGGTTCACTCCCTGGGTTGGGAAGATCCCCTGGAGAAGGGAAAGGCTACCCACTCCAGTATTCTGGCCTGGAGAATTCCATGGACTATATAGTTCAGAGGGTCGCAAAGAGTCGGATACAACTGAGCGACTTTTACTTTCACTTTCTAATTTACTGCATGTAGAGCTTAGCTCTCTTCATCTGCAAACAAGGGGTCATAAGAAGCAAAGGCAGTGCTGTTCTACGCCTTGAGTCATGCAGAGTACACATTGCAGCTTTGCACGATAAAAGCCACTCATTAAAGAGCAGCTGATACCACACGATTACCATTCAGTTCCCATCCTATGACATTTGATGCTACAACCTGGAATGTTTCTGCTTTTTCCTTTCTTCCTTTTCTTTCTTATTTATTTTTGGCTGTCCTGAGTCTTCATCACTGAGCATGGGGTTTACTCTAGTTGCGGTGAGCGGAGACTGCTCTCTAATTGCGGCACGCAGGCTTCTCATTGTAGTGATTTCTCTTGTTGCAGAGCATGGGCTCTACAGCACAGGCTCTGTAGCTGTGGCACATGGGTTTAGTTGCCCCTTAGCAAGGGGATCTTCCTGGACCAGGGATCGGTCCCATGTCCTCTGCATTGTCAGGCGGATTCTTTGTAGAGGATCATGTCATCTGCAAACAGTGAGAGTTTTACTTCTTCTTTTCCAATTTGGATTCCTTTTATTTCTTTTTCTGCTCTGATTACTGTGGCAAAACTTCCAAAACTATGTTGAAAAGTAATGGTGAAAGTGGGCACCCTTGTCTTGTTCCTGACTTTAGGGGAAATGCTTTCAATTTTTCACGATTGAGGATAATGTTTGCTGTGGTTTGTCATATATAGCTTTTATTATGTTGAGGTATGTTCCTTCTATTCCTTCTTTCTGGAGAGTTTTTATCATAAATGGATGTTGAATTTTGTCAAAGGCTTTTGCTTAGTCTATGGCCATACCACCCTGAACGCGCCGGATCTCATCTGATCTCGGAAGTCAGGCAGATTCTTAACCACCGCGTCATCAGGGGAAGTCTCCTCAGCCTTTTTTCTTGTCTAGGTCCCCTTTGCATTTTATCTTCCTGATCTTGGGTCATTCACTGAGCCTCATTCATGTATCACACAGAACCTTGCTGGGCTCATCCCTTCTTAGTCCTACTAATAGTATTAATTGTGAAAGGCGGTCAGTATTTTGTTTGCTTAAAAGTTGAACATAAAGTACTGAGTTTGCCTCCCCTGCTTTTATAAAGAGACCCTGAACTATGGAAGTTTCCATTTGCTGTTCTATGGGACCATGCAAAGGCCACTGGACTTGCTTCTGATTCTCTGAGAGCTGCCTGGGAGTATCATCTTGTGGTCAGAGAAGGCAAGCCAGCCCCGATGCTCCTTCTGCCAGAAGTTCAAGAGGTCTCCTGTCCTTTCTGCTTGAGATGATTATACTGCTCAGAAGTTAATTACTCTGGGATCTGACCATTGTCTGACCATGAGTTTTCCCTACTCGCTGCAGAAGCTGGGGTTCGAAACTGCACTGTTGTTGCCTGACCGTGGGTTTGCTAGTCAAGCATGTCTCACCACCTGTGTGTGTGGTGGCAGCAAGTGCAAGGCTATGTGTACTCTGGGAAGTACTTTCTGTTTGACATGTCTGATGCATTCCTGGTGTAGTTTGAGAGTTCAAAGCCACTTCACGTAACTCTTTTTTTTTTTGCAATGTGGGCTCAGTAGTTGCAGCACCTAGGATTAGCTGTCCTGTGGCATGTGGGATCTTAGTTCCCATCAAGGGATCAAACCCACATCCGCTGCATTGGAAGACAGATTATTAACCACTGGACCATCAGGGAAATCCCTCCACGTAGCCTTTTGAGGAAAGGAGTTGTAAGAATACACCCAAACAAACAAACAAACAAAAACATATGAAATGGCATATTTTTCCATCTGGGCCTGCATTGAGTGTTAGGGCATCTTTAGGGTATCAGAGTGTTGGGGTTTCCTTCTACCTTTTGCAAATGTTTGACCAGAGCACGGAGGTAACCAAGGTGAAAATAAAGGGAAGAGGTTATAGCTTGGAAGAGGTCCTATGGCTGGAGAACGTAAGAGTGCATGGTAGAGGGGGAAGGAGTGGAAACATGCTGTTCTCTACTCAGCTGTGTTTCCCCCAAATCCATATGTTGGGGTCCTGACCCCTGAGAAGGTGACTATGTCTGGAGACAGTGTCTTTGAAGAGCTGTTGCTTAGTCACCAAGTCATGTCTGACTCTTTTGCGACCACATGGACTGTAGCCCTCCAGGCTCCTCTGTCCATGAGATTTCCCAGGCAAGAATACTGGAGTGGGTTGCCATTTCCTCCGCCAGGGGAATCTTCCCAATCCAGATGGGATTGAATCCGTGCCTCCTGCATTGGCAGGCAGATTCTTTACCACTGAGCCACCTGAGAAGTGCCCTTTAAAGAGTTAATCAAGTTAACATGAGGTCACTAGAGTGGGCCCTAACACAATATGACTGTTGTCCTTGTAAGAAGAGGTCAGGACGCAGACACACATAGAGGGTAGACTACGTGAAGACGTGAGGAGGAGAAGACGGTCATCTACAAGCCAAGAAGGAAGGGCTCCAAAGACGGCAACTCTGCTGACACCTTGGGCTCGGTCTTCCAGCTTTCAAAACTGTGAAAAAAGATATTTCTATTGTTTTATCCACCTAAGCTTGTCCTACTAGAAACAGCTGCATGCATGCTAAGCAGCTTCAGTCATATCTGACTCTTATGGAGTCAGAAAAGAGTAGCCCACCCAGAAGAGACCTATGAACCATAGCCGGCCAGGCCTCTCTGTCCTTGGGATTCTCCAAGCAAGAGTACTAGAGTGGGTTACCATGCCCCTCTCCTGGGATCTTCCTGACCCGGGGATTGAACGTGCATCTCTTAAGTCTTTTACATTAGCAAGCAGGCTGTTTACCACTAGCACCACCTGGGAAACCCCCTAGAAATGGATAGGTTTGCCTTATTCATGCAGAGCAACAAATGAACATTTCACAAGTAAGGAAGTTTAGGAAAGCTGGGATAAATATTACATATCTCTAAAATATTGTGTATAGGTATGTTGGTATTTAAAGTTGCCCTATACCTCTTACTCCTGAAATGCTTGTTCAAGTTTAAATTGTTCAAGATCTTGGGGTCAATCTCGTTCAGAATCATACTCAAAACGCCTCCATTTAAAAGGACATTAAATGGGTAATATTCAAACTCTTCTATCTGGGTATTTCTAAAAACAAGTAAGAAGAGGTAGATCCAGGGACTTGTCTGGTGGTTCAGTGGCTCAGGATCCACCTGCCAGTGAAGGGGACAGTGTTTTAACCCCTGGTCTTGAAAGATCCCACGTGCCAGGAGGCAACTAAGCCCGAGGGCCATAACGACTGAAGCTGTGACCCACAACCAGAGAGTCTGTGCAACGCAACCAAAGATCCCGCATGGATTGTCCCTTTAAAACCACACACCCAGGGGCCAGGGTTTGGGTGGGAGGCTCTTGCCAACCAGCCCTGTGGAAGCTTCTTGTTCCTGCTTCACTGCCTTGCAGGGTATACCAACAACAGACTAGTAAAATTCAGGGTTTGCAAGAGGGCTGTATATATGCTGATGACTCAGTTGGTTTACACTTATAACAGAAGCTCATATAATCTAAAATAAAGCTGCCTGTGTTAAAAAAAAAATAGATCCCACATGGCACGGGGATATCCCGTGTGCCACAACTGAGACCTGACACAGCCAGATAAATAAAGGATATATATATATATATATTTTAGGAGTAGATGCAGCAGTGAATTAGCCTGCACCAGGAGCCTGGAGTAACCTGATTTTTTTTAAAGTCAGGTTTATTAAGATGTAATTTACATAAAGTAAAATTCATCCTTTTAAATTGTAGAGCTAATTACATTTTTACAAGTATATATAGTCATGTACAAAAAGATCTTCACGACCCAGATAATCACGATGGTGTGATCACTCACCTAGAGCCAGACATCCTGGAATGTGAAGTCAAGTAGGCCTTAGAAAGCATCACTATGAAGAAAGCTAGTGGAGGTGATGGAATTCCAGTTGAGCTATTTCAAATCCTGAAAGATGATGCTGTGAAAGTGCTGCACTCAATATGCCAGCAAATTTGGAAAACTCAGCAGTGGCCACAGGACTGGAAAAGGGCAGTTTTCATTCCAATCCCAAAGAAAGGCAATGCCAAAGAATGTTCAAACTACCACACAATTGCACTCATCTCACACGCTAGTAAAGTAATGCTCAAAATTCTCCAAGCCAGGCCTCAGCAATATGTGAACTGTGAACTTCCTGATGTTCAAGCTGGTTTTAGAAAAGGCAGAGGAACCAGAGATCAAATTGCCAACATCTGCTGGATCATCAAAAAAGCAAGAGAGTTCCAGAAAAACATCTATTTCTGCTTTATTGACTATGCCAAAGCCTTTGACTGTGTGGATCATAATAAACTGTGGAAAATTCTGAAAGAGATGGGCATACCAGACCACCTGACCTGCCTCTTGAGAAACTTATATGCAGGTCAGGAAGCAACAGTTAGAACCGGACATGGAACAGCAGACTGGTTCCAAATAGGAAAAGGAGTACATCAGGGCTGTATATTGTCACCCTGCTTATTTAACTTCTATGCAGAGTACATCATGAGAAATGCTGGACTGGAAGAAGCACAAGCTGGAATCAAGATTGCCGGGAGAAGTATCAATAACCTCAGATATGCAGATGACACCACCCTTATGGCAGAAAGTGATGAGGAACTAAAAAGCCTCTTGATGAAAGTGAAAGAGGAGAGTGAAAAAGTTGGCTTAAAGCTCAACATTCAGAAAACGAAGATCATGTCATCTGGTCCTATCACTTCATGGGAAATAGATGGGGAAACAGTGGAAACTGTCAGACTTTATTTTTTGGGGCTCCAAAATCACTACAGATGGTGATTGCAGCCATGAAATTAAAAGATGCTTACTCCTTGGAAGGAAAGTTATGACCAACCTAGATAGCATATTCAAAAGCAGAGATATTACTTTGCCAACAAAGGTCCATCTAGTCAAGGCTATGGTTTTTCCAGTGATCATGTACGGATGTGAGAGTTGGACTGTGAAGAAAGCTGAGAGCTGAAGAATTGATGCTTTTGAACTGTGGTGTTGGAGAAGACTCTTGAGAGTCCCTTGGACTGCAAGGAGATCCAACCAGTCCATTCTAAAGGAGATCAGTCCTGGGTGTTCACTGGAAGGACTGATGTTGAAGCTGAAACTCCAATACTTTGGCCACCTGATGTGAAGAGTTGACTCATTGGAAAAGACCCTGATGCTGGGAGGGATTGGGGGCAGGAGGAGAAGGGGACGACAGAGGATGAGATGGCTGGATGTCATCACCGACTCGATGGACATGAGTTTGGATAAACTCTGGGAATTGGTGATGGACAGGGGGGCCTGGCGTGCATGGGGTCGCAAAGAGTCGGACACGACTGAGCAACTGAACTGAAGTGAACCATCATCACAATCAAGATATAGAACATTTTCATCATCCCCAGATTTCCTTGTGTACCACTGCAATTTCCTTCCTCCGCTCCTAGCTCCTGGCAAGCACTGAAACGAATTTTATGCTTATAATCTTCTCTTTTTTAGAATGTCATGTAAGTGGATTCACATGTCTGGCCTCTTTCATTATTCTGGCCTATTTCATTATTCAATATTCCAATATTTAGGTTCTAAAATTTATTTGAATTTTATATTCAAAACTGATATACATGATATATACACATTTAACACATATATTTAAAATGCTGAATAATATATCCACATTTGTTTTAATACTGGGAAACATTTAAACCTACCTACACAGCTAGATTCCTTAAATGTGACCTGATAATAATTAGATAAAGTGAATACCCCATGAAGATGCCCCATTTTCTAATTTAAAAAATATCAGTTAATTATAAAGATGTTGGGTTACAAGAGACCTCCAAGAAAGTTCAAAGAGGTATTCATTAAATACTGAAAAAGTATGGAACAGGGAATAATGAGAGACAGCCTCCTCCCCTTCTGTCAGAGGCTGAGATCAGAAATGCCTTCTTGGGGTTTGAGAGAGAACACTTTTTATAGGTAAAATCATTGGAAAAAACTTTAATAAGAAAGATATCCAGTGGGCTTCCCTGGTGGTCCAGTGGTTAAGAATCTACCTTCCCATGCTGGGGACGCAGGTTTGATCTTCGGTCGGGGAACTAAGATCCCCTGTGCCAGGAGCAGCTAAGCCCCACGCACCATAGCTACTCAGCCCATGCACTCTGGAGCCCATTCACCACAACCAGAGGGGAGCCCACACACTGGAGCAAAGGGCCTCCAGCCCACAACTTAGATCCTGCGTGCTGCAACTGAGATGCCGCCATGCAGCCAAAAACAAAGCAATTAAATAACTTTTTAAAAAAGAAAGATATAGAAGCAGGCCACCTGATAATCTCAATAGTGATGTATCATTGAAACGTGCTGACACCCTAGAGTTCACCACTGCATGAACAGAAGTCGCTGTGGATGTGGGGTCCCTGCTCCCCACATCCAGAGGCTTTTCTGGTTGGTTGTTTCCCTGGGCCATGATGCATTTGTAGAACATGCTTGAGATCTGTCTTTAGATTTCTGATCAGAAAAAAGATCTTGTGCAGGGGTTCCCCTGGTGGTCTAGTGGTTAATAATCTGCCTGCCAACACAGAGGTCATGGGTTCAATCCTTGGTCTGGGAAGATCATACCTGCAGAGGGCTAACTAAGCCAGAGTACCACAATGACTGAAGCCCGAGCACCTAGAGCCTGTGCTCTGCAATAAGAGAAGCCCTTGCATCGCAATGAAGAGTAGCACCCGCTGGCTACAAATAAAGTCCATATGCAATAAAGACCAAGTACAGCTCCAAATAAAAATTAATTAATTGTTTTTAAAAAGAAATAGTTCTTGTGTTAAAAATAAAAGGTTCTTTTAATGCAAGGTCTAGGCTTTGGATAAGATCAACGCAGAGAAAGAGGAGAGGAAGAGGCTCCCACTCGGTCAGCTAGACAGTGTACTTTCTGGGCTGTCTTTCCATACTCTCCTTACTGAATTCTTCAAGATCCCACTCAAATATTTCCTCTTTTGTGCCCCCATCATGACCTGACCCCTAACGCAAGGCAGAATTGGACCTCTTATAACACTTGCACATAGAGTTACCACATTTTATGACAATTTGGTTTTTTTAAATATTTTATGTATATATATCATACGTGATCTGCCTGCAATGTGGGAAACCTGGGTTCACTCCCTGGGTTGGGAAGATTCCCCTGGAGGAGGACATAGCAACCTACTCCAGTATTCTTGCCTGGAGAATTCTTATGGACAGAGGAGCCTGGTGGGCTACAGTCCATGGGGTCGCAACAAGTCGGACACGACTGAGCAGCAAAGCACAGCACATATCACGTGCTATGTCCTAACCCTTTATCCGTAGATCCTGACATTAAACCAAATGCTTGCCCCTTACAATATATGATGTGCCACATGAAACAGACCTACCTCAATTAGACTTTGGAGAACCAAGCACTGGACTGTGCAGATGAAGAGCTAGTCTCCATTTTAATTTGTGTATCAGGCTTCATGTTTCCTACCAGTTTGCCAAGCTTTTGACCTAGATTCCTTCTCTGAGCCTATTTGCTTGGTCCAAGTGCAAACATAATTCCTGCTCTGACCCAGATCCACTGCTCCTACTTGTTTCAGCTCACCAGGGTCTCCTGCTTTGGGCTCATCTATGAAACCTGATGTGTGACTAAGGCAACCCTGGGGAAGAGCCAGGTGGGGCAGGCTGGCACTGCGAGGTCCCAGGGTGACATCCAACTCTCCTGGATGTCTGCAAGGCCACTGGGTGGGCCAACTGGAGTACACTTTCACGGGCTCCAGTATACACCATGCTGCCTGCAGCGAATCCTGAGGTAGGGAGCAGGTGCAGATGGGGGCCAGAGTGGAGCCTGGAAGGAGCTGATTGGTCGGTCAGGATGTCTTGCTTGCCCCTCTGTCTGTTAACATCCCACGAAAGAGGTCTGGATGAGACTAGAATAAGTGTGTAGGGGAAAGGAAAAGCAGATATATGTAGGTTCTAGCAAGGTTAAGGGATGAATTCTGTTTAGAACCAATTGCATGGGCATGTGTGCATTCTCAGTCACTTCATTCATGTCTGACTCTTTGCAAGCCCATGTGCTGTAGCCCCCCAGGCTCCTCTGTCCATGGGAGTCTCCAGGCAAGAATGCTGGAGTGGGTTGCCATGACCTTCTCTAGGGGATCTTCCCAACCCAGGGATCGAACCCAGGTCTCTGATGTCTCCTGCATTGGCAGGTGAGTTCTTTACCACTAGCACCATCTGTGAAAGAGTTAGAACCCATTAGGGCTTTTTTATTTCTCCTAGTGGGTTGACAAGGCTGCCCCCAAAGATATATCTATGTCCTAACTCCTGTGAATTTGAACCTATTTGGAGAAAATTGTCTTTGCAGATATAATTAGGTTAAGGATCTCAGGATGAGGTCTTCCAGAATTTAGGGTGAATCTTAAGTCCTATGACAGGTGTCCTTAATAGACATGGGTAGAGGAGGACTTGTGACAGAGATGCAGAGAGGGAGAAGGCCACATGAAGATGAATACAGAGACTGGAGTGATGCTGCCACAAGCCAAGGAATGCCTGGAGTCACCAGAAGGTGGAAGAGGCACAGAATTCTCTCCCAGAGTTTTCAGAGGGAGATGGCCCTGCCAGTACCTTGGTTTCAGACTTCTGATTCCAGAGCTGTAAGAGAACAACTTTCTATTGTGTTAAGCCACCACGTGCGGGGTACTTTGTACAGCAGTCCAGGAAAATTAACACACTCCTCCTTTGTTCACTTATGAGAGAAATAGACATGCATTTGAATGTTTAGGTCTATGAGGAAGGTTTTCAGAGCATTAAGGAAAGAAGACAAAGCATAAGGAAGAGACTGGCTCAGAATCACACAGAAAAAACTTCTTTTCTCCCCCAAACATCAGTAGAGACCCAAAGCATCCATTGGAAGAAAGTTTCTATTATTCCATTAAGTTCACCCTAAGAAAGTATTGAGTTGGCCAAAATGTTTGTTCAGGTCTTTCCATTACATCTTATGAAAAGCCCAAATGAACTTTTTGGCCAACCCAATTATCTTCCACTTACAAAGGAAGTGATGATAATAGAAATATTAATAATAATTACAGGGAGTATGCCATATGTTAGGCACTAAATCAAGTGTTCTGCATATATCCTTTTTTTTTTTTTTCTGGTGAGGCTCGGGATAATTAGGTATACCTTTACATTGTACTTAGGGCTTCCCTGGTGGCTCAGTGATAAAGAATCTGCCTGTCCATGCAGGAGACACAGCCTCTATCCCTGGGTAGGGAAGATCCCCTGGAAAAGGAAATGGCAACTCACTCCAGTATTCCTGTCTGGGAAATCCCATGGAGAGAAGAACCTGGAAGGTGACAGTCCATAGGGTCAAAAGAAGTCAGACACAACTGAGTGACTAACACTTTTACTTTACATTGTACTTACTATATGCCAAGCTCTGTTCTAAGAATTTTACAATTATTAACTCATTCAGTCCTCATAATAACCCTGTGAAGGAGAAATTATTTCCATCTTACAGATGAGAAAAACCAAGGCCCAGAGGGAAAGTGTAGGAGCTAGAATTCAAATCCAGAAGTCTTGCCCCAAAGATTCTGCCCTTACCTAAAATTACCCGATGGCCATAGGTAAAGGAATAGCAGGTTCATTTGACCCAAATCCCATGTATATTCCATAGACTATACTGTATCTTAAGAAAAAGTGTGGAATCCCATTGTGAACAGTGGTCCTGTCCACATGACCAGCCCTGTCTGCCCTCTCAGTTACAGGTTCTGAAGCCAGAAAGGAATTCCTCCCTGTTGCTTACGTAATCCTGAGCACAACAGCCAATGTAGATGGAAGCTGAGACCTTCCTCCAGGCAGAGACTGGCACTGCCTTCAAGGGCCAGTCTCTGGGAGATTGGAGGAGAGCTCTAGCCACCTCCCCCCATCCCCCTCCCCCATGCTGTCCTGGCCATGTTTACCCAGTTGTGTAACTGAAAATTGTACTGTTTCAACAAATATTTACCAGGCATTTACTGCATGGTCTGCAGTGTGGCAGATGGGATAAAGGCCAAGACCTAGGCAAAGCATGCACGGTCTCCAACTCAGAATGACAGGTGCCGTCAAGGGAAAATAATAGTAACAGCCAATATTTGCAGAGTATTTGTTATGCTCTGGTCATTATATTGGGTTGCCCAGAAAGTTCGTTTGGGCTTTCCTATACGATGTTACAGAATATCCAAAAGAACTTCCTGGTCAATCTAATACAATCCTGGACTTCCCAGGTGGCTCAGTGGTAACAAATCCGCCTGCAATGTTGGAGGCCTGGGTTTGATCCCTGGGTGGGGAAGATCCCCTGGAGAAGGAAATGGCAACCCACTCCAGTGTTCTGACCTGGGAAATCCCATGGACAGGGGAGCCTGGTGGGCTACAGTCCATGGAGTAGCAAAGAGTAGGACAAGACTTAGCAACTAAATAACAGCAACAGGGGAGAGTATGGTCGGGTTCCGGAGGCGGTTATCTCTTTAAGCCTCTCAATTTTTCTCCGCTTGAGAGGCTATTTCATGGTCCAGGCATGAGGAAACAGTAGCTTGGGAGACACAGCAGTAAGGAAGAGACGTGGGGAGATTTGGTGTGAGGAGCCTCAGATCTTGGTGATGTTTTTATTTAGAGATTAGGAACAAGAAAGGGAGAACAAAGGGTCAAAGACAGGCACTGGGGGCTTCCCTAGTGGCTCAGTGGTAAAGAATCCAACTACCAATGCAGAAGACACAGGTTCAATCCCCGATCTAGGAAGATCCCGTGCACCACACCTATTGAGCCCGTGGTTTAGAGCCAGAAAGTCACAACTACTGAGCCCACGTGCTACAACTATTGAAGCCCAGGCACCTAGAGTCCATGCTCTGCAACAAGAGGAGCCACTGCAATGAGAAGCCCACGCCCTGCAACTAGAGAGCATCCCCTGCTTGAAACAGCCAGAGAAAGCCGGAGCAGCACCGAAGACCCAGCACAACCAAAGGAAAAAAAAAAAAAAGATGGGCGTGGGAGTTCTTCACACTTCTTGTAGTGATATCTGCACACCCTGCAGTTTTATCTTCAGCAGCTTAATGAAGAAAGTGTTAGCTGCTGTGTGTCCAACTGTTTGTGATCCCATGGACTCTTAGCAAGCCCACTAGGCTCCTCTGTCCATGGGATTCTCCAGGCAAGAATACTGGAGTGGGTTGCCATTCCCTTCTCCAGGGGATCTTCAGACCCAGGGATTGAACCCAGGTCTCCTCCATTGATGGCAGATTTCTTAATTGTGAACCACCAGGGAAGCCCACTTTCTTTCTCTTTCACTATAGTTTCATTTAAATAGAGGCAAAAGAAAAATTTAGTTCCACTCTTTGCAGTGTCAAAAAGATGATGATGAAGAAGTTATAAAAAAGAGATTAATTTTGGGGGGAAAGAGGGGTGGGGTGGAGAAGGAAATGGCAACCCACTCCAGTATTCTTGCCTGGAGAATTCCATGGACAGATGAGCCTGGTGGGCTTCAGTCCATGGGGTCCAAAGAGTCGGACACGACTGAGCGACTATCACTTGGGGGAAAATCCCCCATCTCCACTCCACACATTCTTCCCTCTAAATATTGCTCTTTAGGTTAATTGATTGGCTTTGTTGAAATAACCACATTTAGGTATTAAAGGAAATATATATTTAGAGGCTTAGGAAATTACACCAAGGGATTTTTCCATGCTTTGGGCAATGGGAAGCATAGCCACCCGGCATGCTAAATTTTGCAAAAGGAACTTTGTGGCTGGCTTCACCTTGGCCCTACCTCTTCTAAACAGAGTCAGGAGATGGCAGCAGTCGGAAATGGTCCCACTTTCCTGTTGCTCTGATTGGCTGGCTCACAGTTCACCTCATATTCTTGGCATAATGACTGTGTTGTGGGATCTGACAGTTGCGACATCTAATCTGCCTCAAAGACTTTCCTCATGTCCAGGGAGTTCCACGGGACCTCCCTTAGTCTGCTGTAAGATCTAACCACAACCTTAATTAGTAGTCTTGGGAGAACCAGAGAGACGGTCTCCCACACCATGACTGTCCACTCAGCCCTGAATGAACAATTCAGCTCTTTACAGCTAACTCCCAAACAAGTGTCAAGCCCCAAGCATGAGTAAACTAATTCTGTGCTTTGCACAACACAGCCCAGGCATGCCACTCCTATTTTGCTTCTTAGGCAGCGTTTTACACTTATTTGCAGCCTGAGTAAAACTTTCTCTGGTATCTTCTCTGACTCACAAGAGCACCAACTTAATCCACAGTAATAATAGAGTATTCTATTTAGCTGTACTTGTGGAAGAGGCAGCATCAAGGTTGCTTAGCAGCAGACATTGGTTTATTAAAAACAACTGTCTGTCTGGGAGGAAATCACCTCCTCATTTTCCTATGGATTCACGTCTTCCATGTGACTGTTAACTGAATTGCTAAAAAGAGTTTCTCTTTGGATGTGAAGGGAGTGAGGGTGGGGGGGAACTGAAGAGCAAAATGGCCAGGAAAGACTCAACATTAGAAAGAAGTTGAGATGCCTTGAAGCAATTAGGGGGACTATATTTCCCCTGTCTAAAAAGTCAGAGGACCTCAGCACAGCTGTGTGTCCCGTGCTCTGCCATCGGGTTTCAAGTGAGCTCCAGCAGGAGGAGGGAAAATCTCAGAGAGGGAGAAGGGGCAGCTCAGCGGGGACTTGAGGAAATCAAGCTAGGAAAGGATGCAGACTTGAGTTATCACCTCTGACCCCAAGGACCAGAAGTGCCAAACTCATTTTGTTGAACTTCTTAGACTAACAGTTAACAGTTACGCTCACGGGGCTGGGAAGGTATGGAAAATGGTAAAGCTACTTGTGTCAGGGGGTGGAGAGGGAGAATCATTGACGTTTATTGGACGATTGTCATGAGCTGCCACTTTTTAAAGCGCTTTTGGTACATAAAAATAATTGCTACTAGTTTAACATTGTCTTAAAAGATGAGAAACCAAGACTTTGAGAGGTTAAGTTCATGAATTTGGTACTTTGGCCACCTCATGCGAAGAGTTGACTCATTGGAAAAGACTCTGATGCTGGGAGGGATTGAGGGCAGGAGGAAAAGGGGACGACAGAGGATGAGATGGCTGAATGGCATCACCGACTCAATGGATGTAAGTTTGAGTGAACTCCAGGAGTTGGTGATGGACAGGGAGGCCTGGCGTGCTGCGATTCATGGGGTCGCAAAGAGTCGGACACGACTGAGTGACTGCACTGAACTGAACTGAACTGAAGGAGCAGGGATGGGATCTGAACCCTGACAACCAATATTCCTATCCACTTTACCAGGTAGGCCCTCAGTTATCAGATAATTGGGACCATGGTGTATATTGTGGTCCTCAACTGTCAGATCTTCCCATTTTTTCAAGCTTCTCTGAATTTATCAATGAGAAAATTCTGAATTTTTTAATTGTTGGAAATATCTTTTTAATGTTTTTGTAAAACTAATTTCAGGTTAGCAATTGAATGCAGATTGAAAGGGATCGAGGATTACTTCCTGCCCAAATTCATTAGGTCATTGCTCACACTACAGCCCCATTTACATGCTGGGGAAGCCTGTACCAAGGAAGCAGAAATGGAAACAGGAACCTACACACTCCCGTCCCATTGCAGGAAGTGCCCTTTGGGGAAGCACTGAAACATTAAATCATCAGAGGGAGTTTATTCACCTAGGCTTTGCTAATTTCACCAGAAACCTAGGGGAATTGTGGATTTTAGATTTGCAATGGAGTAGAGTCTAGACCTGTGGTTTAGACCACACTGCCATGATCCCATAGTTCAAAGAGGTCAGAGAAAGCTGTGATGCTGACTAGGATGGATCAAGTCCTAGGACACTGAGAACCAGGTAGACCCATGATAGAGACAAAGGAAGTCTCACTTCCCGTATCAGAGGAAAACTTCTCATTATGGACAGTCACCGTTTAGAAAACATTTTTATGTAGAACAACAGCTTGCAGATTGACATGCATTTGAACACAATAGTGTGGCATTTGAGCAGCCTTATGCAATCTTGGGAGGCAGGCATCAGAGTTCCTATTCTCTCCATTCTATAGATGAGAAAACTGAGCTTTCAAGTAGTTTAGGTCACAGAGCTGAGTCTTGGACTCTGTTCTCTTGAAAGTGAAAGTCGTTCAGTTGTGTCTGACTCTTTGCAACCCCAGGGACTATACAGTCCATGGAATTCTTGAGGCCAGAGTACTGGAGTGGATAGCCTTTCCATGAATCTCTGGAAACTCTACAGAGAGGGGGGGAAGGGGTGTCAGTGGGGTCTTATCACTGAGCAGCCATCTCAGAAGCTGGAGCCCTAGGCATGGAGCATTAGGGACCCCTGAAACATAGACTGGAGCAGAGGCCTGGGGTTGTGAATGCCATGAATGTTGGGGCACCAAAGAGGTACATTAAGGACTTGCCTAGTGGTCCAGTGGCTAAGACTCTGAGCTTTCAATGCTGGAGGCCCAGGGTTCAATCCCTGGTCAGGGAACTAGATACCACATGCTGCAACTAAGATGGAAGATCCTGAGTTCCACAATTAAGACCCAGAGTGGCCAAATGAAATAAATAAATACATACTTTTGAAAAAAGAGATACACTAGATTTGGGGCTTCCCTGGTGACTCAGACGCTAAAGAATCTGCCTGCAATTCAGGAGACCCAGGTTCTATCCCTGGGTGGGGAAGATCCCCTGGAGAAGGAAATGGCTATCCATTCCAGTATTCTTGTCTTGAGAATTCCATAGACAGAGGAGTCTGGCAGTCGGATCAGACAGGACTGAGCAACTAACACACTTTTCCAACACACACTAGATCTGAGGGCAATCTGTGTGTGTGCCCTCTGCTGGGGCTGTGTCCCTGTGGTCACATCTCCAATCTGATCACTGCTCGTCTCCCTCATCCTGATTATTCCCGGCTGGTGCTCTGGGATGCCATTGGAACAGAAATGATCTCAGAGTCCTGAGAGGACTCATAGTTTTCTGCTGTGTGCTACCACATGAAGCAGGATGATATTGTATCACTTTTGATGCTGTTTAGATGGCTTGTCCACTATAGATGTTTATTCCACGAGTAGACCTGTAATATATTCTTATACATCTGAATTTAATTAAGAACTTTTATCTCGCTGGCATGGGTGTGTGTTTACTGTTTCTGGCCAGTTCAGACAAAGAAGTTGGAAGACAGATTTTTGAATTGTGGGCTAATTTCCCCGATCTTTTAAACCTCGGGCCCCAGCTCTGAGATGGAGATTTATGATCTTGACAATGCTGTCTTCAACCACTCTCTGGTCACCAGGGAGAACAGAGAGCAACTGCTCCCAGGAGTCAAAGTTGTCCCCTGCAACATCACCGGGATCCTCAAGGGATTCAGAGGATGGCTTAACTTTCAATATTCAGAGGATCTGGGTGCCAGGATCACCCCAGCTTTTCTTAATCATCTCATGACTTGGGAGGGCTGGTGATGAGATTCAGCCTTCTGTACTGTGGTCCATTTCTGATGAGTTTGGTCTTTGGAGCTTCAAAGGGCATTGTGGGCTCTACTTTTTGTGTTCCAAAAGGACTCAGACCAGAAGCTCATGTATTGGGTTGGCCAATAATTTCGTTCCCACTTTTCCATTGAATCTAATAAAAAGCCCAAACGAACTTTTTGGCCAACCCAATACTATTTGTGCTGTAGTTTCTCTGTTTAGCAATACCTCATGTTTGATGCTGATACTGTTTAAAAATAATTGAAGGTTCAGGAACACTGACAATGGTTACCAAGGGCACTTCTCACAGCCCTTGCCTCTCTGCATATGTGATGGCCACATCAGCTGCACCCTTTAATCGCCTTGCAAGTGCTCACCCCAGCTGTTGGCTCAGACTTAAACATCCAGGTTAGGGAACATTGCCTCTCTGGTGCCTGCAGTAATTAGGAGACTAGGGCTCTCTTGAGATTCTGGACTTCATTTAGGGTGGAGAGTTTGGGAAGCAGGGATGAGGGGACGGCAGCATCAATCTGTCCATCTCTTCACACATCGGTCCAGTCCTCTCTTACCTAGTGATTGGGTACCGTGTGTGTGCCGTGTGCTAAGTTGGGTGCTGTGCATTCAGTGGTGAACAGAGAAGACCCCCATCTCGAGGAGCAGCTTCTGTTTCAGTAGAGCAGCCCGAGGAACTTCATCTGCTATTACTTCAGGTGTGTTCATTGCCAAGCGTCCGTAGGTGTCTAGGGACTTCATTAAAGTTTTGGACCTCAGTAAGCTCTGTATCCTCTCTGCTCCTTTGGAACCCCGCCCTTGGGTGGGCTGGGCCCTCAACGTGCCACCGTCAGCACTTTCCAGATGGGGAGGGCCTCCAATGCCTGTGTCATCCCCAGCTCTGGCCACAGAGGCTTCATCACAGAGGGAGGTTGAGCTGTGAACATGTTGCTAGGCTGTGGCTTTTTTTTTTTTTTTAATAAACGAGGCTTGGGCTTAATTTAGAAATCTGCTTTTGCTTTTTCTTTCTTTTTCCCCAGCATCATCTGGCTGTCTGGCACTGTCAGAGAATTGCATTTCTGACCCAAGTAGAGCTCCTGAGCGTATGGGGGCAGGAAAGAGTTTGGGGAGAGGACTGACGCCAGCCCAGGCTGCCTCACGGGGAGGTGGAAACACGTGGGCCTGCTATTAGCATCCTGTTCGGGTTTTGGACGAGTGTCATTTGTGACACCTACATAGTCCTCTCTTGGAACAAGAGGATTCAAAGCAGCCCTGGTGCGAGCGCCTCTTCTGCTAACCACACCCCGGCATACAGCGGAACAGAAGGCAAAGCTGCACGAAAGAGGGCCAGAGTCAGGTGCCAGAAGCAGACGACATCCAGGCTTTCAGCTCTTTGGATGCAGCTATTTCAATAAAGTCACTTTTTGTGCAGCTATTTTAACATGAGGATATTTCGATTTGACCTAAAAATTCAGCCAATAAATGTTAGTTTTTCAGCACAGGGAATATAGCCAATATTTTATAATACCTTTAAATGGAGTATAGTCAATAAAAGGTCTTCCCAGGTGGCTCATGGGTAAAGAATCTGCCTGCCAATGCAGGAGATGCAGAAGACGTGGGTTCAATCCCTGGGTTGGGAAGATCCCCCTGGAGTAGGAAATGGCAACTGATTCCAGTATTCTTGCCTGAAAAATTCCAGCAGGAATTTTTTGACAGGAAAAATTAGACAGAGAAGCCTGGCGGACTCCAATCCACAGGGTCACAAAGAGTCACTCACAAAATCTATAAAAATAATTGAATCAGTGTGTTGTACACCCGAAATTAATACAACATTGTAAATCAACTATACTTCAATAAGAAGTAAGTTTAAATAAATGATGAGTAAAATGGGCATTTTATACTCCATCGGTGAGTTTTACCCTAACCCTGAGATTTGCTCTATTGCCAGTCCTACCTCTAGGCATTAGGGTGTATGGATCTAGTACAGGTAAGGGAAAAGTGTGGTTGAAGTTCAAAGTGGGAGCAATATCAGGATCAGGTTATGGTCCAGGAAGGAGTGAATGTCAGGAATAAGGTGCCCATAAGAACTGGAAGCAGATCAGGAGTAGAGAAGCATTGAGAGGTCTCTAAAGTCAATGAAAGGGTCAATCCAACTGAAATAGAAGAGTCAGAGGTTGAGTGAGGGCTGGGGAATTGTTTAGAAACATAAAATTCTGTGAGCTTGCATTTTGGCTTGCTTGTTTTGAGGCTGTGTTAGAACAGCTGCATGAAATTGTTGGGCAAGAAAATAGTTCACTTAGGATTCAGAACAGCTCATTTTGGCTCCTCCAAGGGAAGAGTCTGACTCATAAATGTCTATGCATTTCACTCAAGGGCTTGTTTGAACCTTAATTTCTCCATATACCAGGCAGGTGATTGTGTCTACCCTTCCTCTCTCCCCACCTGTGTTCTTCCTCCAAGAGACAGAACTCAGAATGAGCCAGCAGCTCGTAAACTCCTTCGAGGCATTTGGAGAAGATGCTTGCGTAACTAGTGGGCAACTAGTCTGAATGAGTGCCCCATGAGTCAAGGGTTTCCGAGTCGGGCAAGCGTAGCCGTCCCTGCCGGGTGATTCATGTGGACACAACGATGCCTTTGGTTGGAATGTACACTGTTGGTGATGAATCTGTTCTTGCCAGTGCACAGAATTCCATCTTTATCCAGATGCTATCAGCGTGAGGCTTCCCAGGTGGCGAGTGGTAAAGAACCTGTCAGTGCAGGAGACGTAGAGACATAGGTTCCATCCCTGGGTCAGGAAGATCCCCTGGAAGAGGAAATGGCAGCCCACTCCAGTATTCTTGCCTGGGAAATCCCATGGACAGAGGAGCCTGGCAGGCTACAGTCCATAGGGTGGCAAAAAGAGTCGGCCGTGACTTAGGGATTTAACAACAAAATCAGCGTGAGGAGTGTACACACGAGCACTCAGAGATTAGATGGGGGGAAGAGTTGAAAATAATCTGACAGTTGTTCCTGCCTCTAAACCTCCACTGTACAAAGAACCATGGCAGCATGTTTATGCCCAGCCATCAACTGCCCTTGGCCAGTGAAGAAATTTTTCCAAATTCTTCTGCCGTTTGTCAAACTTGCCAAAGTCCCTGGAGGCAGATCTGGTGTAACTGAAGGTGGAGGGAAGAGAGGACTTTCTCTGCCAGGTTTCCCTAGTTCCTGTGTTGATCTTTTCACATCACACAGTGAAGCCTCACGGAGGTGGGGATGGTGTGTCCTTCCAGGATTGGCGCAAGCAGGCAGCAGGTCTGCGGCCTCAGCTGCCAGAAGCCTGACCTGGGGCCGCCACGTGGCTGGGCAGGGACCCTCCTCTGAGCCCTCAGAGTGGAGGCCAAGGGCAGGAAGAGCCCACGTGTCTCTGCATCTCGTTGACCCAGCCTCACCTCCAGGTGCTGGGCGCCCCATCCCTGCTCTAGGAGCCAAGACACCAACCATCTCCCTGGTACAGTTAATCTTCGTTTCTGCCACGAATCCATCTTTCTTTGTTACTACTCACCCTGCCCCTGGCTGCAGATTTCTGATGGATGCCTTTCTCAGGCGTTGTGTTTTGATTCTCTCCTCACATTTACTCCCAAGTGCCAAGAACAACTCTGTTCTGGCAGAAGGATGCTTTTGGCTTATAAACGAGAGGGAGCAGTAGTTTCTCTGCATGAGCATTCTTGGGATTTACGTGCAGATTAATTCTGGGCACTGTCTAGAGGCTCCTCCAGGTCTCCCCACTAAACAGCATGTTTCTGTTGCAGAGAATTACTTTGCGTTCACTGCTTGTAGCTGGAGGATGATAAGAGCTTTTCTTTCAGAGCCCAGTAGAAGGACTCAGCACCCTGTACTCCCCCAGACCTTGGCTGAGTCCACACTGAACAACAGGATGTGTATTGTTACCATGGTTACAGCTCCACACCTCGTCCCTAGTATTTGTGAGCTAAACCTTGAGACCTCTTCTGAAACCCTTGGTTTTTCCAGCCCTGGGCGGTGGGGGGAGGGGGTGTGTGTGTGTGGCATCACCCCTTGGCGCTGCCCTCCCTGAGCCACTGACAAGCCCTCTAGGATACATAGCCGGAGTCAGGTCCAACTGACGCTAGATTCTCTGTTGTCTTCGAGTCAGACTTAATGACACTTGCTAAGCACAGTAGATGCCCTTCTCGATAGTCCCCATCGTGGTTTGGGAAAAGTTGTGTTGCCTGATCTGCTGCTTTGTACAGTAATTCAGGAATTTGCTGCTGTACATAGAACTAAATTTAGAGACAGGAGGGGTCATGCCTCACCCAGGCAGTATGCAAGCCTTCCTGCCCTATCCTGTCCCCAGATGGGGGACTGCAACCTCCGAGAGTGGCCAAGTCCTAGATTTGCTCTGCCTGGATCTCCTGCAAACAAAGGCCTCATCCCGTCTAGACCAGAAGACATTCTCCCCTCCCAGAACAAGGTGCTGCCCTTGGGGGTGAGGCTGTGAGAGGTCGGCCAGCAAGACTCCCTGCCTTGGGGGCTAAAACCAAGACATGACCACAAGGCTGAACAAGAGCCACCTTAAGTATGAAGGTGCTTCCAGGGACACAAATTGGCTCCTTTGAGTCCCAACACAGCTCTTGGAGGTAAACAAGGCAGGTGTTATTACTTCGATTTTACCGATGGGGAAACTAAGTTTCAGAAAGTTTCATTAACTTCCTTAAGGTCTATAAAGCAAATCACCGGTGGACTTGAGAAACCTCAAATTCCTGACATCTGCTCCATTTTTTTCCATGACTCCATGCTGCACTTCAGCAGGGCTTCAGCAAGCATCAAACGGCGCAAGTTCTGGCCCTTCCAGCTGGGCAGGGGCTGGCTGGAAGCTGGCATGGGCTTCCATCGGTGGGGCCAGGGCCCCGGAGGCTGTCAGTGCAGCTTCCACTCGCTGTACAGTGAGGCGAGGCTGCCTGCCTTGGAGGGGCTGAGACCGTTTAGGTGCTTGCTGTTTATGAGGCTGTAGTGAGAGGGATGGAATTGAAAGAGAGAAAGGTGGACCAAGGAAGAGAGTGTGTGTGTGCACTTGTGTGTGTACACACACACACCACACGCACAGAG
This sequence comes from Bos indicus x Bos taurus, assembly GCF_003369695.1. NCBI lineage: Eukaryota > Metazoa > Chordata > Mammalia > Artiodactyla > Bovidae > Bos > Bos indicus x Bos taurus. Next base: position 14,202,904 of record NC_040087.1, on the reverse strand, counting down.
CCTGCATTCACAGGTGAAGAACAGCTGCTCTGCTGTGATGGCCGTTGAAGACAAGTGGAATAGATCCCCTTGGAGGTCATCTGCTGCTCCTGGAGGGCACACTGTGGCTTCTTGCCTCAGGCTTCGGCAGCCCCCGCCTGAAGGGCTTCCTCTGGCCATGGGAATTTGTTGGGGTAAAGAATTCACCTGCCAATGCAGGAGACTTAAGAGATGTAGGCTTGATTCCTGGGTTGGGAAGATCCCCTGGAGAAGGAAATGACAACCTACTGGAGAATCCCATGGACAGAGGAGCCTGGCATGCTGCAGGCCTTGGGGTGGAGAGTTGGACAAGACTGAGCGACTAAGCATGCAAGCACCTGAGTGGGGCAGCCTAAAAAAGCCCCAGAGCTAATGGTCCTTATTGTTGTGGTTAGTCGCTCAGTTGTGTCTGACTCTTTGCAACCCCATGGACTGCAGCACGCCAGACTTCCCTGTCCTTCACTATCTCCTAGAGCTTGCTCAAGCTCATGTCCATCGAGTCGGCGATGCCATCCAACCATCTTATCCTCTGTCACCCGCTTCTCCTCCTGCCTTCAATCTTTCTCAGAATCAGGGTCTTTTCTAAAGAATCGGCTCTATGCATCAGGCGGCCAAAGTATTGGAGCTTAAGCACCTATCCTTCCAATGAGTATTCAGGGAGTTGATTTCCTTTAGGATTGACTGGTTTCATCTCCTTGCAGTGCAAGGGACTCAAGAGTCTTCTCCAGCACCACGGGCACTGGTTAAGACCCAATGAGGAATGGAGTTGGGGGGAAATGTCCCCAATTCCTTGCCTGTTGATAAGACAATTGAGGTGTTTTCGAGAAGGATCCCAGTGGGAGTGAACCCTAGTGCTCTGAGCAGCAACTTGCTTATAATGTCAACTTTTTGGCTCTTCCCTCTTATATCTTGCTTCCCAATCCTTCACTGTGTTTCTAGGAATCATCTCCCCCAAAAGCTCTGTGCAACCAGATTCCTGTTTCAGGCCTGAAAACTAAGACCGTGGGCTCCTAACAAGCTTCTGCCTCCCAGAAGTACCTTGTATATAGTGGGCTTTCAGCACAGCCAGGATCCTGCTGGAAGTGGCAGTGTGCATTTCCTGGCGGGCACTGTTCCTTTTCAGTCATCAGATAGGCAGCCTGTGGTTCTGCTACAATGATGGAGTTCTTTAAGTTGGAAGAGTCTCTTTGCCTGTGTATCCAGGAAGGGCCCCTGAATCGGGGCTGTGTGGGGAAGAAACAGAGAACTGGGGTTGCAAAGAGTCGGACACAACTGAAATGACTTGGCATGAGTAGCGCCATAATCACTCCCTTTCCTGGGCAGGCCTGCGTCATCTTGCTCTTTGCATGCGTGTGTGCTCAGTTGCTCAGCCATGTCCAACTCTTTTTGACTCTATGGACTGTAACCCGCTGGGCTTCTCTGTCCATGGAATTCTCCAGGCAAGAATACTGGAGTGGGTTGTCACACCCTTCTCTGGGGGAACTTCCTTACCCGGGGATTGAATCTGCATCATCTGTGGCTCCTGCATTGCTAGCAGATTCTTTACCACTGAGCCCCCGGGGAAGCTCCGCATTGCTCTCTAAATTCCTCTTAATGCAGCAGCAAATCTCGGTAGCGTGGGAGGCAGAGCCAGGGCTCTCCAAGGGGGAGCAGCTCCTGGATGCCACTGAACCATGTGTCCTTCTGGGTTCCAGCAGACAGTGGATCCCACTGGCAACCAGGCAGACACGCGAAAGCAAGCGTGCGCTTCTAACATTTTGTAACGTGCCTCCCACAAAGCAGAAGGCACGCTTTCTCCTGCATTGTTCCCTGCCTTGTTCTTGACATTTTTAATGTGCTGAGCTTACAGGCAACTCTGCATTCCTGCCACCACCCACTTGAATTGGCTCCTGGTTGCTCCAGGCCTGAGGATCCCAGCCATGTGCTACACCCCAGAGAACACTCTCCCACTCCCCAACCCCCTTTCTGGGCGAGCCTCCCTCCTCCTCACCTTGACATTTAGGGCCTGCTGCTTTTTCTCCTCTCCTCCTCCAATAAATCGGGGCCAGTCAAGTCTCACTGTACCCTTGGCAGGTCTAGGGCAGCTGCTGCTGGGATAAGGCGGCTTTGCTGCAAGCCTCCGATGAAAAGCAAACACAGCCCGTCTGCTCCTGTTGCCTGGCTTTGCAGCCGTGTGAAACCCGAAGCAGAAGGCCCAGCTTCCATTTCCAGGCCCTTGTCTGACCTGCCCAAAGCCGAGTGGAGCTTAAACCAGATCCAGCAATGCCGTCCCTCTCCTAGGTCCTTCCTAGTTTGCAGCCCAGATTGAGCTGCTGGTTGAGCTTGCTCGCCTTCAGCAGGGCTGGCGTGGAGCAGTGTCCTCAGCAGCCTAAGGATCACAGAGGCTGGGCCATTTCTGCCTGTCCCCCACAATCTCCCAGGGCCACATTCAGGGTGGGGCTTTTGTTCAGCCTGTGAGTGAAAGGGAAGCCTTTTTAGCCCAAAGTGTCAGACACTAAGCAATGCCTGAGGGTATGTATGTACAAGATGATAAAGTCATCAAATAGGTTACCAGGATGTATTGTACAATGTGGGGAACATAGCCAATATTTTGTAGTAACTGCAAAAGGAAAGTGACCTTTAAAAATTGTATACAATTAAAAAAAAATAGGGCAAAAGGAGAAAAAGGGACACAGAGTAAATGGGAAAAAGATGGGAAAGGAGGAAAAGCAGTCTACAAAGTCAGAGTGATGCGGAGGAGGGGCTGAACACCACCCACAAGGCTTTGAGTGGCACCAATGCCATCTGTCACCCATCCCTGCTTCAAAGTGGCATCAGGAGCTGGTGAGTACATTCACTGGCTCCATAGAAAACACACAGCTCTGATTGTAGAACCATGTTGCCTCCAAGGGTCCTTGGAGTGGGCACAAGTGTGAACTTCCTTACTCAACCACAAGACCTCTTAACCTAAGGACTTTAAAATGCTTTAGAAAACATGAAACCACTTGTGTAAATGCAAGATGGTATGTGTTTTCCTCTGATCTCACTTTAAGACCTGAACACATACTATGTGAGCAAGCCTCAAGTTTCCTTTAAGAATACTTAGAAGATGGTTAAAGGCTTCGCTGGTGGCTCAGTTGGTAGAGAATCTGCCTGCAATACAGGAGACCTGGGATCAATCCTTGGGTTGGGAAGATTGCCTGGAGAAGGGAATGGCAACCCAATCCAGTATTCTTGCCTGGAGAATCCCATGGACAGAGAAGCCTGGCGGGCTATAATCCATGGGGTCGCAAAGAGTCAGACACGGCTGAGCCACTAACCCTTTCATTTCCAGGAGATTGTTAAAGGAAGAAACCATGACAGTTGTGTTGAACTGAGTGCCTGGCACATAGTAGGTGCTCAGTAGATGTCTGAAATCGAATGAGGGAAAGAATGAATATGAGAGACATACAAAGAAGACTATTTTAACAAGAAGATACTTGAATATTCAGCACTGACTCCTTTCCAACACATTTCAGGCCTTTCCTTCTGGGCCCCGAGGATCAAGGATAAGTGTGAGCTCTACATGAGTACTCACTGGTGAGAGCTGTGATCACACGTGTACACTGGAGTGAGGTGTGGACAGGGCACAGGGATGGGGATGGTTGACACCACCCAGGAGATTCTGCAGAGGTGTCTACCTATGTGGGTTCTGAGCCTACCCAGGAGACCTCCGCAGACAGACCACTTGGAAGACAGAACATGAGCATAAAGGGATGAAACAGCCTAATGTGTCAGATACCTGCATATTGCTGGGCAAATGGAAGGGGTGTGTGTGTGTGAGAGAGAGAGTTGGGGTTGAGGGAAGGCAGGGGCAGCATAGAGAACCCTGAATGTCTCTGATAATCACCAGCTTCTGCGGATCACCAAAGATTTCAGAATGTCTTCCTTATGACCAACCACCAGCAACAGCAGTGCTGCTCTGGAGTGGCTAAGTCATGTCTGATTCTTTTGTGACCCTATGCACTGTAACCCGCCAGGCTTCCCTGTCTGTAGGGTTTTTCAGGCAAGAACACTGGAGTGGGTTGCTGTTTCCTTCTCCAGGGATCTTCCCGACCCAGGAATCGACTGCACTGGTAGATGGGTTCTTTACCACTGAACCACTTGGGAAGCCCCACTGGCAACAGTCGGTTTCACTTTTTCAAATCTTCCTGGGAAGCTGAAACTGCATGGATCAGCTGTTGCTTGCTCGCTGGGGGAGAGTGTGGGTGTCTCCATTCCTCCATAGGACAGCCCCCCCACCCAACCCAGCTGATGGTAGAGGGCTATGATCTCTGCCCTTCTAAGCACTCATGGTATTTGTGTGGTTTCTGGTCTGCATTCTCTGCGCTGAGCTACCTCTGGGCAAAATCTCCCTATTTTCTGAGTAGACTGAATACAACAGTGTTTTCCTGGAAGGATGGATGGATAAACAGATGGACAAGTGGATGCTGAGTCCTACAAAAGCCTTTAAGCCCCACCATTCTTCTTTAAGGGTAAAAAATTCATATTTCCATGACTACTTCTTTATTATTAACCCTGCAAGTCTCCCATGGGCCCAGAGCCCAGACAAAACCAGTCCAGAAAAGTCTCCAAAGAACTTAGCGAGAAGCCAGATCAAGGCTTATCAGAAGAGTGGCCAGCACAGGCCCTGAGACCTGGGAGGAAGAGGACAGGCTGGGAGCCTCTGTGGTCACTCAGGCTCCTGGACCCCTGGCAGTGCCAGCAGAAGTGGGCCCAGTGCTGGAACACCATGAACGCTTCTGCTTCAGGATGCCCTGGAAGCAAGAGGATTCAATAAAGCCCAAAGCAGAGCAGATAAACAGCAATTCTGGGAGAGAACAAGATGGCGGAGGAGTAGGTGGACGTGGAACACATCTCTCTCCACGGATACATCAGGAATATACCTTCAGACACAGAGGTGCATGCAGAACACCAGCTGAGAGTGGACAGGAGTACCTGACCGGCGGAAAAGAATATATACAGACTCAAAACTCGGTAGGACGAAGGAACTAGGGGGAAAAACAGGAGTGTTAGTAGGACTGGACCTGCCCTCGGCAGGTGGGGGAACTGAAGCAGGAGTCTGATCCCCACATCGGCAATTGTCTGAGTCAGAGGAGAAACATTTAAGGCTGAGAGGGAAAGAGCTGAGCTGTGGCGGCCTAAATGGAGTGAGAATCAGACAGTCCTTGCCACAGCCATACATACCCTGGACAGGGACGCAGGTCCCCTGGAAGGTGCAGCAGCTGGGAGCTGGAGTTTAGGGATTGTGGAGCAATCCCAGGGAGAGGGCTGCTGTTGACGGCAGAGAGACGGATCAAGGGGATGTGAAGGAGGATATCATGCTGGAAAATGCCTGTGGAGCAGAGCTGGGCAGCCATGGAAGCAAGGCAATACTGCTGAGTCATGTGTAGCCATCACCATAGTGTCTCTCTCCCCACATGCCAGCATGGGCAGCTGAACAATAGAGGCTGGCCCATCAAACGCCTGATGCACTGAACTACAGTGTAGAACCCCACACAGGGTGCCCCATAAGTGCCTGACATGCTGATCTACAGCATAGGACCCCAGGTGGTGGCCCCTCTATGTGCCTGATGCCACAAACAACAGAGAAGGACCCAGGCAAGGAAGCCCTCTAAGTGCCTGAACAGGTGGGGCTGTGGAGAAAGACTGGCCAAAGAGGTCTTCTGATCACCAGCTACGAGATGCTTGAAAATAGACCCTAACAGGGCCATAACTGTGGTGTTGGGGAAGACTCTTGAGAGTCCCTTGGACTTCAAGGAGGTCTAACCAGTCCATCCTAAAGGAGATCAGTCCTGGGTGTTCATTGGAAAGACTGATGCTGAAGCTGAAACTCCAATACTTTGGCCACCTGATGTGAAGAGTTGACTCATTGGAAAAGACCCTGATGCTGGGAGGGATTGGGGGCAGGAGAAGGGGACGACAGAGGATGAGATGGCTGGATGACATCACTGATTTGATGGACATGAGTTTGAGTGAACTCCGGGAGTTGGTGATGGATAGGGAGGCCTGGCGTGCTGCGATTCATGGGGTCACAAAGAGTCGGACACGACTGAGCGACTGAACTGAACTGAACTGAACTGAGGGCCATAACTCCTGTGGTGGAGGCAGTCTGTGTCCCCACACACTTGGCACCACCAGGGTCCCTCCAAGCTAAGCAATTGCGCCACCTTCACATTCAACTCTCACTGGGGCAGAGCTGCCACAGGCAAAAAAATCTTGCTTCTATGCACGCAGGGTCGCTTCGGTCATGTTCAGTTCTTTGCGACCCTGTAGACTGCAGCCTGCCAGGCTTCTCTGTCAGGGAGGGTGTTCCCCAGGCAAGAATCCTGGAGCATATTGGCCAATACTGGTTGCCATACCCTTCCAGAGCACTATATTTCCTGCTGCCCTAGCCACCAACTCCCCTGAATACCTGGTGCTGCCAGAACCCTTGTGACCCAAGCAGCTGCACCACCTCCACACCTGGCCCTCACAGGGGCAGGCCCAAGTCCTCCAGGGCAGCCTCAGGAGCAAACCCCAGTGAACAGCCCATATCCAGAGGTGGAAATAAAACCACAGTTGAAATCCAGGGGCAATGTGGCTGAGGAAGAAGACCCAAAACATTCCCACCAGCTGTACAAGCTACAGATTAAATCCACATGATCAACTAGGCAGACTCTGTGTCTATGGATTATATAAAAGGACATTGAGAGCTGCCACAAAAGAATGCACACTAGTTCTGATAGCTGTGGACATTGGAGGCAAGAACACACAGGAGTAGAAGCAGATTAGAATCTGAGCTGCCCCCACAACAGGTCCAGAGATCAGCACAGTGTTAGAGGGCATCCTAGGGAGGTGAAGTGGACTGTGACTCCCAGTGAGGGAAAGGACTCTGACAACAGTGACTCAAGAAAAACATTTATTACTCTTATGCTGTGACTTGTTCTGTAGATTCTTTTGGATTTTTTTCTTTTTCCCCTCCTTTTTTCCACCTCTGTTGTAGTTGATTTTATTGGCACTATGAAATCTAATTAAGCTTTTGAGCTTTTTTTCTTTTTTCTCAGCACATTTTTTATTATTGTTATAAACCCCTGCCTCTATGTTGGGCTTCTGCAGTTTTGTGGCGTTTTCTCTTTTTTTGTTTGTTTTTAATTTTAATTTTTAAACCTATTATTATTTTCTCTACATTTATTCATTTGTTTGCTTTTTCTGCTATTCTTTTCACCTTGCAGTTAATCTTTAATATATATTCCCGACTTGGCACCTTCCTTTCATTTTGCTTTCTGGTTTGTGCTTTAGTCAGTTTTGTCCTTAACAGGTAAAAGTAATCTTTTATTTCCTTTGTTCATCAGGTCAATCTATTGTACTTTATTTTAGTTGGACTGTTTTGACTTTGCATAAGGCTGTATATGTGTATATTGCACTATTTTAATCATTATTTGCCAGATTTAGTAACTGCCATTTCTCTGGGGTCCATCTTTGGTTTCTCCTTCTTGGGTATTTGTTTTAATCTCACTCAATGCCATTACAAGCCACTAGTGGAATTTTCATTCCTGACCAGAGATAAAGCCCTGAGCCTTCAGAATAGGGGCACTGACTCCAAGACCCTAGACCACCAGAGAACTAACCCTAGGGAGTATCAAATAGTGAGAACTCACGCAAAGGAAACCACTTGAAAACAAGTCCCGACATCACCCAACCACCAGTAGCACCTGTGCACCCTCATCTAAACAACAAACAAAACAACACAAACCAGTCATCAGCAGACAGGATACCACCTCACTCAGCCTGCCCATCAGAGGAAAGACAAACAAACAAAAAACTCAACACAAATCTCACCCCATAGGAAGCTTACACAAACCACTGAACCAAACTTGGGAGGGCAGAAACCAAAAGGAAGAAAGAATTCAACCTTGAAGCCTGGGAAAAGGAAACCTCAAACACAATAAGTTAAAAAAAAAAAAAAGAAAAGGTGGAAAAATACTACATAAATGAAGGAACAAATTAGAAACACAGAAGTCCAAATAAATGAAAAGGAAATGGGTAAACTACCTGGAAAAGAATTCATAATATTGATAGTAAAGATGATCAAAAACCTTGAAAATAAAATGAAGAAAATGCAAAAATCAATTAACACAGACCTAGAAGAATTAAAGAATAAACATACAGACACAAACAACACGATTACTGAAATTAAAAGTACTCTGGAAGGAATCAATAGCAGAATATCTAAAGCAGAAGAACAAATCAGTGAGCTGGAGGATAAAACGGTGGAAATAACTTCTGAAGATCAGAATAAAGTAAAAAGAATGAAAAGAACGGAGGATAGTCTCAGAGACCACTGGGACAATATCAAATGCACCAACATTCGAATTATAGGGGTCCCAGAAGAAGAAGAGAAAAAGAAAGGGTATGAGAAAAAATTTTAAGAGATTATAGTTGAAAATGTCCCCAACATGGAAAAAGAAATAGTCAATCAAGTCCAAGAGGTTCAAAGAGACCCATACAGGAAAAACTCAAGGAGAAACACACCAAGACACATACTAATCAAATTAACAAAGACTAAACACAAAGAAAGAATATGAAAAGCAGCAAGAGAGAAGCAACATATAACATATAAGGGAAACCCCATATGCTTAACAGTTGATCTTTCAGCAGAAACTCTGCAGGCCAGAAGGGAATGGCAGGATATACTTAAAGTACTGAAAGGGAAAAATCTACAACCAAGATTACTGTACCCAGCAAGGATCTCATTCAAAATTGATGGAGAAATCAAAAGCTTTTCAGACAAGCAAAAGTTAAGAGAATTCAGTACCACCAAACCAGCTTTACAACAAATGTTAAAGGGACGTCTATAGTCAAGAAATACAAGAGAAGACAAGAGATCTACAAAATCAACCCCAAACAATTAACAAAATGGCGATAGAAACATACATATCAATAATTACTTCAAATGTAAATGGATTAAATGCTCCAACCAAAAGACACAGACTAGCTGAATGGATACAAATACACAACCCATATATATGCTGTCTACAAGAAATCCACTTCAGACCTCAAGACACATATAGACTGAAAGTGAGAGGATGGAAAAATACATTCCATGCGAATTGGAAGCAAAAGAAAGCTGGAGTAGCAATTCTCATATCAGACAAAATAGACCTTAAAATAAAGAAGATTACAAGAGATAAGGAAGGACACTACATACTGATCAAGGGATCAATCCAAGAGGAAGACATGACAGTTGTAAATATCTATGCACCAACATAGGAACACCTCAATACATAAGACAAACACTAACAGACATAAAAGGAGAAATTGACAGTAACACAATAATAGTAGGAGACTTTAACACCCCACTCACACCAATGGACCAATCATCAAAACAGAAAATTAAGGAAACACAACTTAAATGATACATTAGATGAGATGGATCTCATTGATATCTTCAGGACATTCTATCAAAATGCAGAAGAATACACCTTCTTCTCAAGTGCACATGGAACATTCTCCAGGATAGACCACATCTTGGGTCACAAATCTAACCTCAGTAAATTTATGAAAATTGAAATCCTTTCAAGCATCTTCTCTGACTACAATGCTATGAGACCAGATATCAATTACAAGAAAAACTGTAAGAAACACAAACAAGGAGATTAGGCAATACATTTCTAAATAACCAACAGGTTACTGAAGAAATCAAAAGGGAAATCAAAAAATTTCTAGAAACAAATGACAATGTAAACACAACTCAAAACCTATGGGGTGCAGCAAAAGCAGTCCTAAGAGGGAAGTTTATAGCAATACAATCCTACCTCAAGAAGCAAGAAAAACATCAAATATACAGCCTAACTTTACACCTAAATAACTGGAAAAAAGAAGAACAAAAAACCCCCAAAATTAGTAGAAGGAAAGAAATCATAAAGACCTGAGCAGAAATAAATGAAAAAGAAATGATAGAAACAATAGTAAAGACTAAAAAAACTAAAAGCCAGTTCTTTGGGAAGATAAACAAAATTGACAAACCCTTGGCCAGACTCATCAAGAAAGAAAGAAGAATCAAATCAACAAAATTAGAAATGAAAGAGGAGAGGTTACAACATACAATGCAGAAACACAAAGGATTATAAGAGACTATTATGAACAACTATATGGCAATAAAATGGATAACATGGAGGAAAGGGACAGATTCTTTAAAAAGTTCAATCTTCTAAGACTGAACCAAGAAGAAATAGAAATTATGAACAACCCAACTATAAGCACTGAAATTGAAGCTGTGATCAAAAATCTCCCAAAAAACAAAAGCCCAGAACCAGATGGCTTCACAGGATTACTATATCAAACATTTAGAGAAGAGCTAATGCCTATCCTTCGAAAACTCTTTCAAAAAATTGCAGAGGAAAGAACACTTCCAAACTCATTCTACAAGGCCAACATCACTGTGATGCCAAAACCAGACAAAGACAAAACAAAAAAAGAAAACTACAGGCCAATATCACTGATGAACATCGATGCAAAAATCCTCAACAAAATTTTAGCAAACAGAATTCAGCAACACATCTAAAAGCTCATACACCATGTTCAAGTTGGGTTTATTCCAGGGATGCAAGGATTCTTCAATATACACAAATCAATCGATGTGATACACCATATTAATAAATTGAAAGATAAAAGCCATATGATCATCTCAATAGATGCAGAAAAAGACTTGGATAAAATTCAACACCCAAGTATGATTAAAACTCTTCAAAAAATGGGCATGGAAGGAACCTACCTCAACATAGTAAAGGCCATATATGATAAGTTTACAGCAAACATTATTCTCAATGGTAAAAAACTGAAAACATTCCCCTTAAGATCAGGAACAAGACAAGGGTGTCCACTTTCACCACTATTATTCAACATAGTTCTGGAAGTCCTAGCTACAGCAATCAGAGAAGAAAAAGAAATAAAAGGAATCCAGATTGGAAAAGAAGAAATAAAGGTATCACTGTTTGCAGATGACATGATAGTCTACATAGAAAACCTTAAAGATAGTATCAGAAAATTACTAGAGCTAATCAGTGAATTTAGCAAAGTTGCAGGATACAAAATCAATACACAGAAATCACTTGCATTTCTATATGCTAACAATGAAAAATCAGAAAGAAAAATTATGGAATCAATCCTATTCACCACTGCAACAAAAAGAATTAAACATCTAGGAATAAACTCACCTAAGGAGACAAAAGAACTGTATGCAGAAAATTATAAGATGCTAGTGAAAGAAATCAAAGACAACATATACAGATGGAGAGATAGTCCATGTTCCTGGGCAAGAGAATCAATATTGTTAAAATGACTATACTACCAAATGCAATCTACAGATTCAATTTGATCCCTATTAAATTACCAATGACATTGTTCACAGAACTGGAACAAAAAATTTCACAATTCATATGGAAACAGAAAAACCCCAAAGAGCCAAAGCAGTCTTGAGAAAGAGGAATGGAGCAGGAGGAAGCAACCTTCCTAACTTCAGATTATACTATAAAACTACAGTCATCACACAGTATGGTACTGGCACAAAAACAGAAATATAGAGCAACGGCATAAGATAAAAGCCTAGAAATAAATCCATGCACCTATGGGTACCTTATTTTTGACAAAGGAGGCAAGAATGGGGCAACAATGGGGCAAAAACAGCCTCTTCAATAAGTGGTGCAGGGAAAACTGGACGGCTACATATAAAAGAATGAAATTAGAACACTTCCTAACATCATACACAAAGATAAACAAAATGGATTAAAGACCTAAATGTAAGACCAGAAACTATACAACTCTTGAGAGAAAAACAAAGGCAGAACACTTGATGACAAATCAAAGCAAGATCCTCTATGACCCACCTTCTAGAGTAACGGAAGTAAAAACAAAAGTAAACAAGTGGGACCTGATTAACTTTGCTTTTGCACAGCAAAGGAAACTATAGGCAAGGTGAAAAGACAACCCTCAGAATGGGAGGAAATAATAGCAAATGAAACAACTGACAAAGGATTAATTTCCAAAATATACAAGCAGCTCAAACAACTCAGAAAAACAAACAACCCAATCAAAAAGTGGGAAAAAGATCTAAACAGACATTTCTCCAAAGAAGACATACAGATGGCTAACAAACACAGGAAAAGATGCTCCACATCACTCATTATTAGAGAAATGCAAATCAATACAATGAGATATCACCTCATACCAGTGAAAATGGCCATCAACAAAAAGTCTACAAACAGTAAATGCTAGAGGGGGTGTGGAGAAATGGGAATGCTCTTGCACTGTTGGTGGGAATGTAAATTGATACAGCCACTATGGAAGATGGTATGGAGATTCCTTTAAAAACTAGGAATAAAAGCACCATATGACCCAGCAATCCCACTCCTAGGCATATACCCTGAGGAAACCAATATTGAAAAAGACACATGTATCCCACTGTTCATTTCAGCACTATTTACAATAGCTAGAACATGGAAGCAACCTAGATGTCCATCAACAGATGAATGGATAAAGAAGTTGTGGTACATACACGCAATAGAATATTCAGATCAGATCAGATCAGTCACTCAGTCATGTCCGACTCTTTGTGATCCCATGAATCGCAGCACACCAGGCCTCCCTGTCCCTCACCAACTCCCGGAGTTCACTCAGACTCACGTCCATCGAGTCAGTGATGCCATCCAGCCATCTCATCCTCTGTCGTCCCCTTCTCCTCCTGCCCCTAATCCCTCCCAGCATCAGAGTCTTTTCCAATGAGTCAACTCTTTGCATGAGGTGGCCAAAGTACTGGAGTTTCAGCTTTACCATCATTCCTTCCAAAGAAATCCCAGGGCTGATCTCCTTCAGAAGGAATGGTTGGATCTCCTTGCAGTCCAAGGGACTCTCAAGAGTCTTCTCCAACACCACACTTCAAAAGCATCAATTCTTTGGTGCTCAGCCTTCTTCACAGTCCAACTCTCACATCCATACATGACCACTAGAAAAACCATAGCTTTGACTAGACAAACCTTCGTTGGCAAAGTAACGTCTCTGCTTTTGAATATGCTGTCTAGGTTGGTCATAACTTTCCTTCCAAGGAGTAAGCATCTTTTAATTTCATGGCTGCAGTCACCATCTGCAGTGATTTTGGAGCCCCCCAAAATAAAGTCTGACACTCTTTCCACTGTTTCCCTATCTATTTCCCATGAAGTGGTGGGACTGGATGCCATGATCTTCGTTTTCTGAATGTTGAGCTTTAAGCCAACTTTTTCACTCTCCACTTTCACTTTCATCAAGAGGCTTTTTAGTTCCTCTTCACTTTCTGCCATAAGGGTGGTGTCATCTGCATATCTGAGGTTATTGATATTTCTCCCGGCAATCTTGATTCCAGCTTGTGCTTCTTCCAGTCCAGCATTTCTCATGATGTACTCTGCATAGAAGTTAAATAAGCAGGGTGACAATATACAGCCTTGATGAACTCCTTTTCCTATTTGGAACCAGTCTGTTGTTCCATGTCCAGTTCTAACTGTTGCTTCCTGACCTGAATACAGATTTTTCAAGATGCAGATCAGGTGGTCTGGTATTCCCATCTCTTTCAGAATTTTCCACAGTTTATTGTGATCCACACAGTCAAAGGCTTTGGCATAGTCAATAAAGCAGAAATAGATGTTTTTCTGGAACTCTCTTGCCTTTTCCATGATCCAGCAGATGTTGGCAATTTGATCTCTGGTTCCTCTGCCTTTTCTAAAACCAGCTTTAACATCAGGAAGTTCACGGTTCACATATTGCTGAAGCCTGGCTTGGAGAATTTTAGCGTGTGAGATGAGTGCAATTGTGCGGTAGTTTGAGCATTCTTTGGCATGGCCTTTCTTTGGGATTGGAATGAAAACTGACCTTTTATTACTCAGCTATAAAAAGGAACACATTTGAATCAGTTCCAGTGAAGTAGATGAACCTAGAACCTACTATAGAGACTGAAGTAAGTCAGAAAGAGAAAGATAAATATCATATTCTAATGCATACACATGGAAACAAGAAAAATGTCACTGAAGAATTTATTTATTTACAGGGCGGCAATGGAGAAACAGACATAGAGAATAGACTTATTGGCATGGGGAGAGGGGAGGAGAGGGTGAGATGTATGGAAAGAGAGTAACATGGAAACTTACATTACCATGTGTAAATTAGATAGCCAACAGGAATTTGCTATATGGCTCAAGAAACTCAAACAGGGGCTCTGTATCAACCTAGGGTGGTGGGATGGGCAGGAAGATGGAAGGGAAGTTCAAAAGGGAGGGGATATATGTATATCTACGGCTGATTCATGTTGAGGTTTGACAGAAAACAAAAAAATTCTGTAAAGCAATTATCCTTCAATAAAAAAATTAATTAATTAAAAAGAAAGAGGAAATTGTGTTCCCACGGCCTGGGCTCCTGCCACCCTGAGGTTCCCTGGGAATATACTTGTGGCGTTTGGATGTTTTTCTCACAAAGGCCTAGAGAAGAGAAACAGGCACTCAACATCTAATAAATTATCCACCGTGTCACAGCTTCAGCTGGCTGTGTTCTGACACTTCTCCCCTTCTGAGGGTAGACAATCACCCTTCTCTAATTTCTCAGTTCATCTTGCTCATGGAGCTATAGCAACAATGGTACACTTTCAGTCATTATTGTTTGTTCAGAATTATTTTTTTTTTTTTTTTACCATTTTTAATGTTTATTGAATTTGTTACAATATTGCTTCTGCTTGATGCTTTGTTTTTTGGCCCCAAGGCGTATGGGATCTTTGCTTCCTGACCAGGGATTGAACCTGTAACCCCTGCACTGGAAGATGAAATCTTAACCACTGGAGCACCAGGGAGGTCCCTAGCATGATTTTGAATGAAACCAAATTATGTCTCAGTTTAGGCATGATTCTATTCTGAAGAGCAGAACCCCTTCCCCTCACCCAACAAGACTTCTCTCTTGGCCCGAGGGCTGCACCTGTTTTCCAGGAGGTCACAAAACAGCCCCTCCCCATTTGGGACCTGGAAATGAGGTCCGCGTGTATCTGGGGGCCATGAGCCGGCAGTGGATGGAGAATAACTGCAGGAAGGCAGTGAGTTCATGTAGGTCCCTACCCCACTAATCAGTAGATTTCCCTGGAATTCAGACCAACCTTAGATCCTGCCCGTGCTTATCTTTTTTTTTTTTCAAAGCACAGAATTAAATGGCTGGAAAATAGGGCGAATTGTTGACAAAATGAAATAGTATTTATTAGCCATCCCATATTCATTCGCTTGGTGTTTTACAGTTTTGAGGAAGCTTACTTCCTGCACCGTGAGTACAGGTTATGCTCAGTAGCCATCATGAATATACAGAATACATGGAAATCTGAGGCAACACAGCAGGGAGCGCTGATTCTTGGAGCAGCAGCGCGTGAAGAACGCATGAGAGAAATACCTGAGTGCGAGCTGGACATCAGGCCTGGCAATCTAAGTTGCTTAAGTGATTACTTAATTCATTTGTCCAACCCCATGTATTGAAGACTGATTAAGTAACAGGTACCAAATGAGGCACTTAGAGTTTAAACAATAAACCACTGCCTGTGGCTTTGAGGAGTTCGTACTATAGAGAGAATTGATAGGAAGGGCAGGGAAGCCTGGCGTGCTGCAGTCCATGAGGTCACAAAGAGTCGGACACGACTGAGCAACTGAACAACAACACACTATATAAGTAATTAGAGTACGTGGTACATAAAGAATAGAAATTATTGGGGAGGCATCAAGGAAGGATGAATGGACTCAGACCGAGGATATGGGATTCGGATTTGACAGGAACTTGTGGGGCTGCCTCTTGAGAAATCTGTATGCAGGTCAGGAAGCAACAATTAGAACTGGACATGGAACAACAGACTGGTTCCAAATAGGAAAAGGAGTACGTCAAGGCTGTATATTGTCACCCTGCTTATTTAACTTATATGCAGAGTACATCATGAGAAACGCTGGTCTGGAAGAAACACAAGCTGGAATCAAGATTGCTGGGAGAAATATCAATAACCTCAGATATGCAGATGACACCACCCTTATGGCAGAAAGTGAAGAGGAACAAAAAGCCTCTTGATGAAGGTGAAAGTAGAGAGTGAAAAAGTTGGCTTAAAGCTCAACATTCAGAAAACGAAGATCATGGCAAGTGGTCCCATCACTTCATGGGAAATAGACAGGGAAACAGTGGAAAGAGTGTCAGACTTTATTTTTCTGGGCTCCAAAATCACTGCAGATGGTGACTGCAGCCATGAAATTAAAAGACGCTTACTCCTTGGAAGAAAAGTTATGACCAACCTAGACAGCATATTCAAAAGCAGAAACATTACTTTGCCAACAAAGGTCCATCTAGTCAAGGCTATGGTTTTTCCAGTTCATGTATGGATGTGAGAGTTGGACTGTGAAGAAAGCTGAGCACTGAAGAATTGATGCTTTTGAACTGTGGTGTTGGAGAAGACTCTTGAGAGTCCCTTGGACTGCAAGGAGAATCCAACCAGTGCATTCTGAAGGAGATCAGCCCTGGGATTTCTTTGGAAGGAATGATGGTAAAGCTGAAACTCCAGTACTTTGGCCACCTCATGCAAAGAGTTGACTCACTGGAAAAGACTCTGATGCTGGGAGGGATTAGGGGCAGGAGGAGAAGGGGACGACAGAGGATGAGATGGCTGGATGGCATCACTGACTCGATGGACGTGAGTCTGGGTGAACTCCAGGAATTGGTGATGGACAGGGAGGCCTGGCGTGCTGTGATTCATGGGGTTGCAGAGTTGGACACGACTGAGCGACTGAACTGAACTGAAACTGAACTGTGGGATTGGGGAGCTCCTGAAAGGTCTGTTGAGGGTATTTCAGGCCTGGAAACCAGAAGAACAGCAAGCAGTTAAAGGAATGTGAACAGTTGTTTGTGACCAAAGAATTCAAGGAGGGAATTTGAGGAGCTGGTGAGAAGATGATGCTAGTTCAGGAAGCTTCTGAGTGTCCTGGGAAGGATGTGGGCATTTACATCGAAGGCTTTAAGTGTGGAGAGGACATGAAAAGACTGAGTCTGCCAGCGTGGAAGGGAGTGGATAGAAGAGGGAGGGAAGGAAGCAGAGACACGTGAGGAAGTGACAGAATTAGTGGGGCTGGCTCAACATGGGGTCTATCTCAACCTCGTGCTTCCGTCTTTTCTCTTTTCAGTGCTTTTTGCGGCATTACTACACAGAGCTGTTTTATAATTTGACCATCTTAATCTGCGCATTCTGGAAGCATTTCCCCACATTTTCTCATGGGTCCTGAGATTTGTCCTTTATTTCTGTCAGTCAGGGTGCACAATATTTTCTGTCTTTGGTTAGGGCGCACACCTTAGGTTAATGGAAGTTTCACATCACAGGCTGGACTCAACTTGAAGTCTATGTTCTAAATAATTAATACATGTTTTCTCTTTTCAAGGTGATAAATTCTCACTAGAAGCTAGAGTTACCATGTGAAGACCTGGATCTTTCTCTGCTTTCTCTATCAAGGGTGTTAGTAGTCCAGAGATCAAGTCTCAGCCAGCATTTGAACATGTATTTGTTAGACACCTGCTGTTTATACTCCACATCCCTATTCCAGGGTGTGTTCAAGAAAGAGTCTGAGTGTTGTTCAATAGCCAAAGTTCCTCATGGTTCAGGCCATGGAGGAAGGTTCAGGCTAGGTTTTTAGGCAATAAGCAGCCCCGGCCTGGTGCTGAACTCGCCAACCTTGGGCTAATGGTGGATGTCTGTCCTTCTCCAGAGCCCTGTTTATTTGCTTGGTGTTACTCGGATGACTCAGCGTCCTGACTCCAGACGCACAAACATCTGCCTCCAGGGCAATCACCGTAGTTGTTTCCAGTTCACTTCTGAGAAAGGTGATAAGTACAAGTGCTCTCTCGGTGGCCTTGAAAAGAGCTCTGTTCTAAACCTGTACCTCTCCTCACTTTCTCTACCAAGGGTGTAAATGATCCAAGGGTCAAGAGTCTGCCAACCTGTGGTCAAAGATTTACGGGATGCGTCCTGCTTGTATATCACAAGCTATTTTAGATTGTGTCCAAGAAAGAGTCTAGACTCTGAGTCTCAGCAAAAGTCCCCTGTAATCCCTCCTACTGCCAGCAATGCTTGTGGCTGGCTTGGGGCAGGCTTCCCATGTGCTGTTGTGAAAACTAATCTCTGTAAAATACTTGCAAAGGCTTGATGCACATCAGTCATCTGGACTCCCAGCTTCCTACTGACAAGAGAAACAAGAGAAGAGCTAGTCTTTGGAATGCTCTCCAGACCATAAATCTCCAGCTATATTGAGGAAGCAGCCTCTCCCTTGTGTGTTAGTTGCTCAGTTGTGTCCAACTCTTTGTGACCCCATGGACTGTATCCCTCCAGCCTCCTCTGTCCATAAAGTTTCCCAGGCAAGAATACTGGAGTGGGTTGTCGTTTTCTCCTCTGGGGGATCTTCCCAACCCAGGGCTCAAACTCTGTTCTCCTGCATTGCAGTCAGATTCTTTACCATCTGAGCCACCAGTGAAGCTCAGCCTCTCCCTTGGAGATGGCAAATTGATTTGCCTAAAAACCAACCAACCCAACAAAACTGCATTTGTCTGAGCCTGTTTCTCATGTCCCAAAGAAAGCATATTCTGGAAGGGGAAGAAAAGGAAAATAAATAGATTTATTCAGCACCTCCCATATGTATAATCTCTGTTAGGCACCATTATAGGTACTATGTGTATGTATATAGTATCAGACTCTCAGTCATGTCAGACTCTTTTGACCCTATGGACTGTAGCCCACCAGGGTCCTCTGTTCATGGAATTCTTCAGGCAAGAACAATGGAGTGAGTAGCCATTCCCTTCTCCAGGGGATCTTCCTGACCCATGGATCCAACCCAGGTCTCCTGCATTATAAGCATATTCTTTACCATCTGAGCCACAAGGGAAGACCTACAGGTACTATAGGGTCACAGAAAAACTAAGGCTTGGCCTCTGACCTTGTGGAGTTTATATTCTACTTGGGGACATACAAATGAATACCTTTACAGGCTCTAACATGAAAAGATATGATCCCTACCACCCATGTACAGGTTAAAAAAAATTAAAAACCTATAGTGTAAAACACAAAACTTACGTGTAAAAATTCTGGGTTTTCTGGTGGCAAAATTTTGGACAAGTTGGTTGAATTTAAGAGGAACTTTTCTTAATGTTTTTGTGCTCTTGTTTTATTGGTTCCTTAAGCACAGTTTTCATCTGCCTACTAGTAACTAGACAGAGGGCCATAACTATACCAACAAGACGCAAGACTATACCCACTAGGCAGTATTAGAAGGAAAAAAAAAGACATGGTGGTTGGTTCCCTGTGTCATTCAGGGTTCTCAAGAGAAAAAGAGCCAGGAAATTGTATGTGTGTGTGTGTGCATGTGTGTGTGTGTGTGTGTGTGTGTATATATATATATATATATATAGAGAGAGAGAGAGAGAGAGAGAGAGAAACACACACATACAGAATTATTTCAAGGAATTGACCTAAGTGATTATGGGGGCAGCTGGCAAGTCTGAAATCCATAAGGCAGGCCAGCGGCAGGCTGGAAACTCTCACATGGGAGCTGATGCTACAGTCAGCAGATGGAATTTATTCTTCCTCTGGAAAACTTCAGGTTTGCTCTAAAGGCCTTTCAACTGACTGGATGAAAGCCACCCAGATTATCAAAGATAGTCTTTACTTAAAATCAGTTTAAGTAAAAATGTTAAGTACATCTACAAAATGCCTCCCAAGTGACACTTAGACCAGTGTTTGGATAACGGCTATAGCCTGGCCAAGTCGACACATTACCCTGACAATCACAGTCCCTACAAAAGACAGAACCATAATCAGGGTGGGTCATCAGAAGAAGAAATCCCAGGATGTGAGAGCCAGAAGAGGATTTAGGGCTCACCAAATTCAGTCTCTTCCATGCACAGGGAAGGGATCTTCAGTGTTTGGTTGTACATGATCTTGAAAACTGATTTTTCCAACCTAGCGATCTGTTGCAAGTAAAGAATTCAAGGGAATTGCTATAGAGGCCTGGGGTTGACATCCTTCTTGATTAAAGCTGGATGCAACAGAATATGGGGACTTTCCAGGTGGTAAAGAACCTGCCTGCCAATGCAGAAGACACAAGAGATGCAGGTTTGATCCCTGGGTTGGGAAGATCCCCTGGAGGAGGACAAGAGTAACCCACTCCAGTATTCTTGCCTGGAGAATCCCATGGACAGAGGAGCTTGGCAGGCTATGGACCAAAGGGTCACAAAGAGTAAGGACACAACTGAAGCGACCCTAGCGTGCATGCACAGAACAGAATGTACACAACAGGTGTTCTAAAATATTTTTTAGTTGCATCACAGGGGTATTGGAACTGGGCCTAAGGTGAGTCCTACTCTTTGAGAGCAGGGTCCAAGCCATTCAGTTCACTGATATGTCCCTAGCCCAGCCTAGCTATGCATGGCACGCAAAAGTTTCTCCAAAGCACTGGTAGGATTCATGAGTTGAATGAATGCATAGAATTCAGGCCAGTTGGATGTATAATATCCTGATTCTATCCATAAAAATGTAGACACCGAAAGGAAATATTCTAAGCATGAAGTATGGTGCTTTCTGAGTTTCTTCATCAGTCCAGTGGAAATGGGACTAATAGGTGATGGTATAAAGCCTACCTAATAGCTATATTCCAAAGATTATATGAGCATATATATACATATATGTTTTATATGTATATATAGCATTTAGCACAGCATATGGCACATAGTAGGTGCTCGATAACTACGATCAGCATTATTTCACACTATCTATTTCCTGGAGACACTATTGGTATCACACCCATACTATTTTTTACCAGTCATGATACGTATGGTAAAAGTACCAGCTCTGAGTGTTGAGCACCAGTGACCCACAGATGCCCCTGGAGAGGATTAATGTCTACTAAAACAAGATCTATTTCACTAGGCAGATAGGGTTTCTGGCCCTCAAGTGACAGCCCACAGCCAATGACTGACCCATAAAGAGAGACAAAGAGTTAGCCTCTTTGCCTTAAGGTGGGACCAACTCCAAAGCTCATGGTGATAAAGCTGCAGCTAGTCTCCAGCTGAGCTCACATCCTGACATTTCCCCTGCTGCCTTCTGCTCCTCACACTCCCTTTCTCCAGGGAGAATGCCCTCACTAAAAAAAAATTTCTTGGATAGAGTCCTTGTCTCAGGATCTGCTTCAAGGGAACCCAACTTAAGACATGAGCATTTACTTGGAGAGAATGCCCCTTCGCTGCCTGTGCAATAATTTTGCTCATGGGATTCTGCTATTCAGATCCCCGGTGAGCCTCTGCCACATGCTGTTCCTAGCCAGAGGAGAAAAATGGCCTTGCTTCTGCAGCTGGCACCTGGCTCATCCATATCAGACCTCTCTAGGCTGGTGCACCGAGTCCTCTTTATCTCACATTTTGCCTAATTCTTCCTGGCCAAGTCTATTCAATTAGCCTTTCCTGTTTAAACCAAATAATCACACTTTCAATCGCTAAAGCTTGAATTTTAGGGAAAGCATTCACTCACCCACCCATCCAGCCAACCAACAATTATGTAGTTTTGTCCTTGTAGCTGAGTGCTGTGTTAGGTGCTAGGGATGTGGCTACAAACATAAAGATACAGTACCTAGCCTCCAGGATTTTACAGTCTGGAGAGAAAAACGGACAAATAGGCAACCGCAATGGAGTTTGTGATCCACTAGAACAGAATGCTACAAGAACACAGAGAAGAGGCTCCCAAACCAGGCTATTGGTTCAAAATGGTTTGGTCTTCATCGTGATTGATCTAAACAGAAATATATAGAATGGATATCCCTTTAGCACACTGTAAATCAAAGTGGATTGCTTCAGAGAATAAGGTGTCATATGTAGAAAGATGTGCAGTTTTAAGCACAAAGAATGGTTGCCTAGTGATGGACAGAATAAAGAGTCATAAATGCAGAGGACTCTGCCTGCTGTGTTATTACTGCTATTGCTTTTCTCCCACTCAAATGGTCCCTTCCTGGGGACCCAAAGAAAGAGCAGCTGAATTAGATGTTTCTGCCTGGGGACTGGTGAGATCAGTGGCAATCAAAATTGAGTTCTTCCACTGCCTGTTCACCTGATGGCATGGCTGATCTCCCCAGGCATGGCCAGGACTCAGAGGTCTCACTGCACGCCTACCTTATTGCTGCTTAATCCTCCCAAGACATTCATCAATCTATTCCTGCAAGACATGTGTAGGTTGTAGCCTAACCATGAGGTTAGGAATGTTAATTGTTCTGGGCTGATATGAATGTGGCTGATGCTAATGGGAAAATAATTACTACTCTGTGCCTTTATGGGCATTTTCATTGCCCTCTGGTGGTTACGCAGTTTGGCTATAGATGGTAATGGAGCTGTTATTGCTTCAGCTATACAACGGGGAGGTGAGGGCGGAGAAGGAAATGGCAACCCACTCCAGTATTCTTGTCTGGAGAATCCCAGGGATGGAGGAGCCTGGTGGGCTGCCGTCTATGGGGTTGCACAGAGCCAGACATGACTGAAGCGACTTAGCAGCAGCATACAACTGGGGAGGGTCAGATAGGAGGAGGTGTTTGAAGGGCTGGGACTTAATAAACAATTCATTCCTCTTGAGACTTTTTTTTTTTTTTTGCAGAGTTCTCTTTGCAAAATTTCTACTTAAAATTCTAAAAACACCTAACATCCTAAAAATCCAAAAAACTTGGTGATTCAAGAACCCCAGCATCCCATTCCTAAGTCAGCTCTGTTGGTGATTTTGTGCTGGAGTCTGATAAGGAGTATCCTTGTCTCTCTGGATGCCTCCTATTGCCTAGGTTCCTAAGTTACAAGCCTTGGGGTTGATCTAGATTCCTCCATCTCTCTTTTTCTTCTGTGCCTGCCTCCAGTCACTCTCAAAGCCCATCAGGTGCATCTCTTGAGCATCCCACTCCTCTCACCTCTTCTCAGGTCCTAATCACGGCTCTGGTAGCAGGCCTGGGCATTTGTCTCTTCTTGGACTGACAACTGTCAATCCAACTCTTCTTGGATTGACAACTGCCGCCTTACTAGTCTCCCACCTCTGGTCTCAACCATTTCAGCCCACCAAGGATGCCACTTCCTTGTTCAAAATTCTCACTGACTACAGGATAAAATAAAAAGTTCTTTCTGGACTTCCTTGGTGGTTCATTGGTTGAGAATTTGCCTGCCAATGCAAGGAACATGTGTTCGATCCCTGATCCCGCCCGGGGAAGATTCCACATGCTCAGTTCCACAACCACTGAGTCTCACTCTAGAGCCCTCTAACTGCCAACTGCTGAAGCCTCTGTGCCCTAGAGTCTGTGCTCTGCAACAAAAGAAGCCATCACAAGGAATAGTCTACGCAACGCAACTACAGAAAGCCAGCACACAGCAGCGAAGACCCAGTGCTGCCAAAAATAAACTAAATAAACATTTAAAAATAAAAGTTCTTTCCAAGATGCTTCAAGATCTAACCTCTGCCCACCTCCTTTCACACTTTCTTCTCCTTCCCAGCCCTGTGTATGACTCCTGACTTGCTCTTCTCTGATTACATCACCTTCTCCTCCAATGCCACTCCGATGCTCTCATCCTTTGGAGGCTACTTTGTCTGAGAGCCTTCCTGCCTTGCCCAGGCAAACAGGACCATACCTTCCCTGTGTCCTACAGGTGACACCTCTAGCACAGAAATGACCATCCTGTAACGTGGGTTGGCTCATCTGTTTTCTCAGAAGACTATGAGCTTCCAGAGTTTCATGAGGTTTTTCTCTCCTTCATGTTCAGAACCTCGCACAATTGCTACACATAGCAATTATTTAACATATGCTTAATAAATGAATGAAGTGGTTTTCCTCCTCATGAGGTAGGATCTTCTGGACTAAAATGACAGATAAATCAATTAGTCTTCAGGAGAATCATATAAGATTATTATTATCAACTTATACTCACAGTCACACAGTCCCACCTGTTAGAAAGTGAGTCTCCGCTTCTTCATGTCCTAACATGTGCTGTTCTTAGAACATACTTTCTTCCTTGTCATGATTTCAGCTTGAATGTGTATTCCTTAAACAAGTTTACATTGAACACCCTTCCAACACCCATCAAACTAGGTTAGGCCCCCAGTTATATGTTCCCATGGCATCTGAATGTTGGTTTTCTGTTTTATTTACCCCAATTATTATTAGAAAATATTTGTTTGATAACTGTTTTATCTATTAAATATTAAGCTCTTTGAAGGGCAGGGGCCTTATTTGTCTTATTCATTGCTGTGTTCCTGGGCCTGGTATATCACCTTACCTACACAGAGTGTGTAATACAAATTCAAAATAAGGAACTGAAAAAGCTTCTAAAGCAAGACATTCTTTTGACATCTTCTTTATGCACAGATTAACAGGTTACATAATTGCACCTCTTCCCTGAGATAGGCTGAAATGCATGTTTTCTTGCAAAACATTTTAAGCAACAGGTTGAGATTTCATTAATTCAAACTAAGAAGAAGAGAGGAGAAGACAGGGTCTTTTGAATGTGCTGTTAATTTCAATTTCAGCTTTTTTTCCAGGTCAGTTTGGCTCAACATCTCCTGAGCACCTACTCTGTGCTAGGCACTATCTTGGACTCAACACCTGGTATACAAACATGAGTACAACATACTCTCTGACTCTCCGCTGCTTAACGTCCTTTGAGAAATGCCTTTCTGTAGATTTAATCAAATTTAATTCATTTTAAGCACAACCTGTTCCTTTGAATCATGTGGTCATCTCTCCCCAGTTCTGTCTGTAGTGTTGTTTACGGTCATAACCATTTGGTTAATCACTATTTCTCTCTCCTACATCAAAACTTTTGATTATGATCAAACTGCTCCTTCTTCAAAATCATTGCTCCTTCTCTGTGCTGCTCTGTTCTCCCAGGACTAGTCTTCATAACACCATCCACTCCATCGTCCTTACTCCTGCATTCCTATTCTGTGTGTGCCTGCAGGGCAGGAAGCATCACTTCATTCTGTTTCTAGCGCAGTGATTTAGATATAGGAGATGCTTGACAATTTTTTGGCCACCTGATGCAAAGAACTGACTCAATGGAAAAGACCTTGATGCTAGCAAAGATTGAAGGCAAAAGGAGAAGGTGGTGGCAGAGGATGAGATGGTTAGATAACATCACTGACTCAATGGACATGAATTTGAGCAAACTCCAGGAGATAGTGGAGGACAGAAGAGCCTGGAGGGCTACAGTCTACAATGTCACAAAGAGTTGGACATGACTTAGTGACTGAACAACAACAATGATTTTTGCTATTGTTACAATGAATGAATAAATGAATAAAACTCGTATTTTTAACTAGAGATAGTGCAAGACTCTTTCTAATGGATTGTTTGCAGTTAGTGATACTCACTCCTACAAAGACCTAAACAAAATTCCTGTTTTTTTCTCCCCTGCAGTCAAGTAAGTTAAATATCCCGTATCATATCCTATATCTCAGGATTCTGTAAGATTCAGTAATATGAAGCTACTGTTTCTGTGTATCAAAAACAATTGAATATCAGTACTTCACGTGGCTCAACCTAATACTTATCCGCTCATGAATGACGGTGCCAAGGTGAACATCAAAGTCTACATTTAAATGTTTCAGATTCCAAAAGAGAGGACTGTTTTCCTTATCTCATTCCAGATCTTCTCCCTGGCTTATGTCTCCAAAGTTATTCAGGAGTGTCTGCAAAGACCACTGCTTCTTCCATTTTCCCTGAGATTATAAATGTTTGGCACATGGTGCAGAAATAATCATTTTTAGGATCATTTAGAAAAGGTTAGCATTTATAGCCAATTAGCAAAAGCCCAACACAAAGTGTGTGTTACAATAAATGTCTCAGAACAAACACTGAGCAGCACAGTGGATATTATTCACATAATGATGAGAATGTCAAGGTGGTTGGGATGAAGGGCTTGATGGATAACGGTTTTGGTGAAGCCTCTTCTTTTCTGGAATGAGAGACACACTTTATGATTATTTGTTTCTGGGCCTTTAACCCACTGCCCTGCCCTCATCTCACGTGTCCAACACCCACAGAACAAAGCAATCCTCTGAACCGTCTAACCCACAGTGTCTGCCTGAGACTCTATTGACCATTCCATGTTTTATTCCATTTCCTAAGCAAATGGCGTCATTGGCTCCCAGTATCTTGCCCCATCTCCTGTCTGTGTCTGTATGTTCACCACTAGAATCACACAACCAATATTTCTCTCCCAGAACTGCCCTAGATTTCCCTCTTTGATGGGCTTCCCTGGTGGCTCAGATGGTAAAGAATCTGCCTACAATGCAGGAGATCCAGGTTTCATTTCTGGGTCAGGAAGATCTCCTGGAGAAGGAAATGGCAACCCATTCCAGTACTCGTGCCTGAAGAATTCCATGGACAGAGAAGCCTAGCGGGCTATAGCCCATGGGGTTGCAAAGAATGGGACACGGCTAAACGACTAGCACTTTCACTTTCACTTCTTTCCCTCTTTGACAGAGGCTGCATTTTCTCCGGTCACTCTAAATGTCTT
Source organism: Bos indicus x Bos taurus (assembly GCF_003369695.1). Taxonomy (NCBI): domain Eukaryota; kingdom Metazoa; phylum Chordata; class Mammalia; order Artiodactyla; family Bovidae; genus Bos; species Bos indicus x Bos taurus. The sequence continues at coordinate 14,176,294 of NC_040087.1, read as the reverse complement.
CTTAGGATACTAATGGAACCCTTGGGACCTAAGCCCCACACTATCCCTACTCCCTTCTCACACTCAGTATGTTCCAGGCTTACCTGAAAAGGCAGAGGAACAGAAGGCAGAAGAGAGAGGGGTGAAGCCCAAGAACCTGGGTACTTTTCTTGATCAAGAATCAGGACTGCTCTGGATTAACAGAGGCTGTGTATGAAAGTGTGCTGTGTAGTTCAAGGCCACCAGAGTTACAGAGGTCAAAGTCACTTTAGCAGGAACCTTATCCTGGCTTCCAGGAAAATCTGCCTCCAGCTTTCCCTTACAGACATTAGCCCTTTTTGTCTGCCAGGCAAATAAATCCCTGCTCCCATCTTATAGTATTTAATCTTCAGTTTGAGTCCTTGGTCCCCTGAGGTCTACCAGCTCCCATGTCCTTCCCTTTCTTTTTCCCTTGTTTGGTGACATCTGTTGGATGAGGCACACAGGATTTGCAGTCACTGCAGCATACCTTGTGATTGTGAGGTAACTGGATGATATTATCACCTTCTCAGAAAGTCTTCAACACTATCACGGGGAAGTGAGGCATTGCTCTCCTGGCAGGTATCTGTGTGGTCAGTTAAGATAACCACTACATTCCATTACAATCACATCATTCAGCCATTTTTTTCCACAGTGGGCATGTCCACAGAGACACTGAGAGTCCAGAGCACTCAGCTAAAGTACAATTCCAGACACAGCACCCACACATGGGTTTCTAATTATCAGTCAGCAAATAGTCTCTCCATAACGCAGGACTTAGGTTCCACTCACTGTATTGTCTTTGTTTTTTTCCTCCTGCCCTTTGGGAATTTTAAAAAGTCAAAGGCATCTTAGAGATAGTAACAAAAGTATTCATTATCAAAGAGAGCTGTTTTATATAGCACAAATATTAATGTGTGTGACTTTATGAGCTAGATTGACTGGGTATAATCCAGCTCCAACAACGTTTAGCTTTTTAAACATGAGAGGTTACTTAAACACTCTGTGCCTCAATCACCTCACCTGTAAAAAGGGAATTATAATAGGATGCACCTCACAGGCCATTGCTAAGATTAAATGACATTGATTATAAAGTACTTAAAACAGTGCCCGAGAAGAGACTAACCCAAAGATGTACTGTTATATTAGTAGTAGCAGTCATAGAAATAGTGTTTATCATCTGACTTGGAGGAATATGTTTTCCAGCAGTGTGTTTCTCCTATGTAAGAACTCACTGATGCCCTTGAGTATGTCCCTGGGCCAACCTGAGCTCTCTGGACTTCTGAGAATCATAGGTTTTCCATAAAGAGTCCCAGACTAGAAGTCAGACGACTTGAGAGGGTGCTGGGTGGGTTCAGTAGTTACCTATTTTCTATGTAATTCATTCATAGCCTACACGGACTAGTCCACATACCGGGTTCTTCTCTTGTTACTTTGTGTATTCTTCACACCAGTTCTGCATGAATAAGCTCAGATCTGTTTAACCACTGAGTCGATGCTATGGAAAACGCAGGCTCGAACCAGCACGTGGTTCTACGGAAAGTTTTTATACCTTTGCGACCCTTTATTTCTCCTGCCTGTAAAACTGGACTCTCCCTCCCAGGTCCATCTCACAGGGTTAGACTCCAAAGGAAGTGTCTATGCATTGGAATCCTTACTCCAAATAGAAAGAAGCACTTGGAAGAAAGAACAAACCGAAAAAGTACGATAACACGGGGAGGGGACTCGAGAGCCCATTTCCCGCCAGGCACTCAGATGAGTGGCAGGAATGTTGGCCAATAGCGCTGCAGGAGGCGGTAGGGGCGGGGTTGCCCCTCGGCCCCAAAAGGCTTTGTGGGAAAAGAAGCGGTCGCGCGCCTGCTGTGCTGGATGTCAGCTCTGAGGAAGCCAGAGGAGCTTAAAGGCCAAAGCGCTAGCTCCCGGCACTGAGAGGCCTGGCCTTAGTGTAAAGAGCCTGGCGAAACCTCATTAGGAAGAAGAGCAGGCTGCTGGCGAAGTTACTACATGCTGCGAATGGCCTCCTCTGCCCGGCTCTGGAATCCAGGCTTTGGGACAGTTGATTTCTGTGACCAAACCCCGGCCTACTGATTCCTCTCTCATTCCCCAATGTTCCAGGGGCAGGGAACAAGCAGAGGCTGGAGAAGGAGCAGGAGAAGGAGTAGGGACTGTTTTCCTACCAGAAACACATTTGCAGTAGCCCAAGAAGGAGCAATTCAGAACAGTAGGATTCGAGGAAACCGTGACACCTTGGTTCACACATTTGGATGCGAGCCATTCACTTTGCTTCTTAGGCTGCCGCACGCGATCACGTGCTTTGTTGCCATCCTTCCGACTGGTTTCCTGCTTCAAGATTTTGCTGGTTTCTGCGGTGCCCACCGCAGCCCAGAGTGATTGCTGCCAAATGCTGAGGACATTCCCCTACATGAAACTCAAGAAATTTTCCATTACTCTCAGATAAAGACCTAACGCTGAACTTGGCTTTCAAGGCCATGGGGTGGTGGGTGACCTCTGATTACTGCCCCAGCCCCTGCTCTAGACACCTTCCACTGCCTTTCTTCAGTTAAGGGTTTGTGAGAGGAATACATACATAAATGAGTTATTTCTAGAATTTTCAACAGTATTATCAGAATAGAAGCCCTCCATAATCTGAGGTGAATGCTCAGTAATCGCTTCAGATTGGCAGTCAGCTCCACCTTGGAGTCCAGGAAACCTGAAGGCTAGTTCTGGCCCCACTGCTGATTTTACTGTGTAATCTACCATACCTTGCTTCCAGTCTCTGTTCCTTATTTTAAAAATAGAGCCAGTGACCTAACACTTAGTTTTATATTTTTACCTTTTAAGCTTACTTCAATGATAAATATAATTGTACATGGAGAAGCACTCTACAAAGCATTATTAATACATGCCCCTTGTATCACGTTGGACACCTTAAAAATAGGCCATGTAGAACCTGTATTTTATATGCAGTATGTAATACCTAAGATTTATTTTTGTATCTGACATAGATTTAAAGCACCTCAGATTCCTTTTCCTATGGCTGTCTGAGGTATCCACCTCACTTGTAAGTCTTGCCTACTTCTGTTCACCAGTTATTGTACATTTTAGCAGAAGGGCCTTGAGAGAAGGTGAGATAAAAGATGTTAACTAGGGAGTCCTGCCTGAATTAATAAAACTGGCTCTATCTTAAGGAGACCTTATAAGGCAATGTGTGTGTGTGTGTGTGTGTGTGTGTGTGTGTACCACATACAGTGATTGCCCTCAAAGGAACTGGAATAGCTTATAAAATAGAACATGGTATCATGGTATGTTGTACGTTCCTCCACATACCATGCTCTTAATTACCTCATTTTCTCTGTCTTCAATGCCCAGTCCCAGTCTGGAGTGCGTCTCTTCTTACCCCAAGCTGCAACAAACATATACTTTTCAATTCACTAAGTGAAGGTGTTAGTCACTCAGTCATGTCTGACTCTTTGCAACCCCATGGGCTGTAGCCCGCCAGGCTCTTCTGTCCATGGAATTCTCCAGGCAAGAATACTGGAGTGGGTTGCCATTCCCTTCTCCAGGGAATTTTTTTGACCCAGGGATTGAATCTGGGTCTCCTGCGTTGGAGGCAGATTCTTTCCTGTCTGAGCCACCAGGAAATCTAATTCTTGGAAAATACAACACATACTGCATGAAGAATGAAGAAATGAAAGGATTATAGATGGATTGATGTTTGGACACCATGGACATTAAGTCAGAAGAGCGGGATTCTTGTTTGGACAGGCACAATCACCTTGTAAAGTAAGTAGAGCAGAAATTACTGGCCCCATTTTACAAATGCTAAAATTGAAGTTCAAAAGGTTAAGTGATTTGGTTGAAGAGATACTGTTACAAAGTGACAGAACTGGCCCTTAACTCTTAGGAATTTTTCTTCCCACAACATCATAATTCTTGAAGTCAAGAAAGACTTAATTTCCATATTTTAGGCCATGTTTAGAGAAAAGAACACTTATATGCCTGTCTCCTTCACCACCTCCTCCTCCCCTAAGCAAAGCATTTCAAGGCAAGCTAGTCCTTGGGTTAAGTTTAAAGACAGGTCGGGAAAGTGATGGCTATTAGGAACATGGTGAAGAACTAGACATTATGAGATTTTGGCTCATTTTTGCACAGACTTTTAATGGGTGACAGTACAGTTCTCTGCTTGTGAAAGGAGCCTGTTTCCATAGCAAGGGTGGGACTGAGGGAGGAAAGAGAAACAGTAGAGAGTATTTTCTCAGAATCATTTCTCCAGATACAGTGAACAATTCAAAAGGCAAGTGCAATTCACTGATGAGGAGTTTAGCAAGGGTGAGCTCTGAGAAGTAGAACAATTCTTTGGGTCTCACCCAAGTGACAAGATCAGTGAGAAATGTAGGCATAAAAATGCTTTATTGAGCACATGAGCCTGGCCTATTTCATTTTGTCTGGCTTCAGTTCAGTTGAGTTCAGTCGCTCAGTTGTGTCCGACTCTTTGAGACCCCATGAACTGCAGCACACCAGGCCTCCCTGTCTATCACCAACTCCTGGAGTCCACCCAAACCCATGTCCATCGAGTCGGTGATGCCATTCAACCATCTCATCCTCTGTTGTCCCCTTCTCTTCCTGCCCTCAATCCCTCCCAGCATCAGGGTTTTTTCAAATGAGTCAGCTCTTTGCCTCAGGTGGCCAAAGTACTGGAGTTTCAGCTTCAACATCAGTCCTTCCAATGAACACCCAGGACTGATCTCCTTTAGGATGGACTGGTTGGATCTCCTTGCAGTCCAAGGGGCTCTCAAGAGTCTTCTCCAGCACCACAGTTCAAAGGCATCTGGCTTACATCTCTCCATATAGACTGAAGCTGGACATCCTGGGTTTTAAACCCCAGCTCTACCAGTAGCTAGAGTCTTAGGTATGATTCCTAAACTCTTTGTCTGTTCCCTTCTGTAAAATGGGGATAATAATAATTAACACCTCCTGTGTAGATTGTTGTGAGAATTAAATTAATTAGTTTATTCTAATACCCTTAGGTCAGTGTCTGGCACATAAATGCTGCTGTCATCATTACAGCTGCCTCTTGATAAATGAAGGAGGGCATATACATTAAGACAGTTATTTTCAATTAGGTCACAAAATAGAGGAAAGAAAAACAGAGAAAAAAGAGTAATGCGACCACCTGGGATATGTATACACTTTCTAACCCCCTTCTCCATCTCCCATCCCTAACCTTCTGGAAATCCAGACTCATTTGGTCTGGGAATAGACACAGGCATTGTGTTTTGAAAAGGCAGATGTAAAATGCTTTCTTTCATTCTCTTCTCCAACCTTAAACCCCAACAGAATTGGAACTTTAAGGGACTTCTCTAGAGGTTAAAAGGTATTTTTACTTTGTGAGGATTACAGCATAATTTAAGCGTAGGCAAGGCATGCATGCATTATTAAGTCCATACAAACTTGATTGAAACCAACCCAGTTCAGAATTAAACTGTTTTTACATTATGGATAAGCTGATGAGCCCTGCTCAGACTTACAAATGATGTTAATATGATACTCTTACTATGGACACTAAAGTCCTAGTAATTTAAAGCTGGATCATACAGTATTGTGTTTATTATACCTCAACTGACTTTTTTCACTTAATAACATGTGGACATACTTCCAAGTTCATGTATCTAGATCTAACTCATTCTTTTTAATAGCTGTATAATATTCCATAGTTTTTTCTCCCATTCATTCTTCAAGCATTTACTATTGTAGGAAATACAGATTGTCTGCCTAGATTTTTACCACTGAGCAACAAGCACCTTTGCACATAAATCCTTAAATACTAGGGCATTTTTTCTTTCTTCTTAGGATAGAATAACAAAAGTATAGTGGTCAGATCCGTATGTATATTCGTGATTTTAGACGATATCACTAACAAGGTTAAAACGCTTCACCACTGCCCCTCCCATGAGCTTCCCCAGAGCCTATTCTGTGTAATGTGGGAAAGGGTCAGGCTGACCTAGAATATCTTCAAGGAGATGAAGCTGTGAGTACAAGTCTATGATTCATGATTTGTAAAGTATTTTTGATTTTATGAGTCAGCTAAATTCTTATTAGGTAACATACCTAACATGCCACCTGCCCTTTTCAGAATATAACTGTGTCCTTGATATGGCCGAGCGTTTTACCCACCCTTGTTTGGCCACAAGTATCGATCTGCCTTCCATTACTGCTCCCAGTTTTGCATGGAACCTGCTTGAGGGAGAGCGGAAGTGGGCTGGAGTAGATGCAAACCAAGTACAGGGGGAAGTGAAAAGAATTGTTGGGGTGGGAATCATCATAAGTCAACTGAGAGACCAAAGGAGAGGTGTCAGACAGCAGGATAGAATCTGTTTCCTTATTTCCATGCTCTCTCTCTGCTCAGAAACATTTTCCATGGAATAGCTGCTGACTTCTACAGCACTGTCCTGTAAACTCTTGAAAATCTAGTGGACTCTGTATTGTCGCACTTCATCAGCTGTGTTATAATTCCTAATAACTGGCACACAATTGACATCCTATCCCTGAAAAGCTGGCCCCAAATAAATGGCTTCCAAGGGCTTAATGATAAATCAGAGACGCTTTGAATGGATTCTGAACATTTTCTAAGTCAGGACAAATCCTCCCTAGAAGCCAATTTGGCTGCTTCATTACTGGTTCTGTCTCCTGCATGCAGAAAGATGATAAACAACATTGTAAAGATGTAGATGAGATTGGCTTTTGTGACCTAATGTTTCTGAAGAGAGAAGTACATATTGTTAAAATGGAAAGAATGCACACAACCCGCTGGCAACAGAATATTACAAGCTTCATTTTGAACAGGAATCTTTTGTGATTTTATTACTTTGGAGACAAAGACCTGACTGCTTCTGAATTTTATAGTGGTTTAATTAACCTTTGTGCACAGAGAACTAAAAAGCACTTAAAAAATTGAAAGTTGCCAGCTATTTCTTACAGACCCAGACCAAGATTTTACAGGGGTAGATACAGGAGTGATGAAATCAGGGACTACACTGGTGGTCTAGTGGCTAAAACTCCACCCTTCCAATGCAGGGGGCCCGGGTTTGATCCCTGGTCCAGGAACTAGATCCCACATGTCAGAACTAAAGATGCTGCGATGAAGATTGAAGATCTCTCATCCTGATGAAACCAAATAAATAAATAAGAAATGAAATAGGAATGATGAGGTCAAACCTTTCCAGGTCAGGCTCTGGGGGAGTTGAATTCCAACAAATGACTGAACTTCTCTGTGTCTCAGTTTCTTCATTTGGAAAATAGGCTAATAGCAGTTTGCACCTCATTTTTTAAAGTAGTGCTAAGAAGAACCAAGAAACAACCAAGAGAGGTGTATAGGCAAAGAGTGAAGGTTTAATTAGGAAATTTAGCCACGAGAAATCATTAAAGACTGTTGGAGTTTGGCTGTTAACAAGTTTAGAGTGTTTAACAAGTTTCAATGTAAGGTGTTGGGATTGACTGCATAGTACATATGTTGTTTCTGTTCATGACCTTTGGAATTGGACAGACCCGGGTTTATATCCTTGCTCTACCACATAGCAGCTGTGTGACCTCAGTTTCTTCATTTACCTTATGGGGAACAAATATCACAGAGTGCATAGTCAACACATTGTAAGGATACAGTACATGGCAGCTAAGATGATTATTATGCTCTTAACTATTGGCTGCCATGTGTTGATCCTTGTATTAACTTCCTGTTGCTGCTGTAACATACTACCACAACTTTCACGACCTAAAAACAACAGAAATTTACTCTTTCACATTTCTGGAGGCCAGAAATCTGAAATCAAGGTGTCAGCCAGGCCACACTCGCAGCACACGCTCCAGGGGAGAACTAGTTCTTTGCCTCTTCTAGCTTCTGGTGCTGCCAGCATTCCTGGTGTTCTTTGGTTTGAGGCTGCATCACTCTAATCCCCACCTCTGTCTTCCTATCACCCTCTCCTCTGTGCATGTCTAATCTCTTGAAAAGACACTTTTGGGTTTACAACCCACCCAGATAATTCTGGATAATCTCATCTCTAACTCTTTAAAGTAGTAACATCTGTTATAAAGTTATAAATAACATCCACAGGTTCTAAGGTGTAGGACTGATATCTTTGGGAGCACCACGAAGTCCACTGTAATCCCTTGCCATGTGTCAGGCTATCTTGGGTTTCTAGGAATGTTTCTCATTTCTAGTTGAGGAATTGAAAGTGAAGCAACCACAACTTTTTTAACTAGAATGCAGAGAGAAATAGGAAGTATTTATCAATTGAGGACAAAGTAAAAAATTTGTTTCTGTGTTACTGGGTCATCATTACTAACATAAATAATGATCTGCACAGGTGATATACCTTAGAGATGGAGACCCTAGACCCTGGACCCAAACCAGCATTTCCTGCATTTCCTGCACTGCAGGCAGATTCTTTACCCCTGAGTCACCAGAGGAGTCCCTGATGGCTTATAGATTAGGTGTAACTTTGGGAAATTATGCCTCATTTTCCTTAGCTATAAGATGAGTTCAGTTAGGGTACCCACCTCAGGGAGGACTGAAAGGGGTCCAGCTTGCAGTAAATATTATGTGTTAGCTGTTATCATGCATTTCTGTGGATGTAGAGGAAAAAAAGATCTGGGACCATGTGGGACACATGCTACATTTCTAGGATTTGAAATCCGCACTATCAGCATTTTTTTTTTTATTCCAGTTTCATGACTTGCATCTGAGAGCCTTACGCCGAGAACATTCTGGTTAATTAAGAATCAGACTTATCAGGCCCCTCATTAATTGAGATTTCCTTTGTAATTATCACATTGAACATGTGCAGTACATGAGGGCTGTGCTGTGCTTAGCTGCTCAGTCGTGTCCGGCTCCTGGCGACCCCATGAACTGTAAGCTGCCAGGCTCTTCTGTCCATGGTAGATGTATGAAAAGGCAGATCCAGCTTTGTGGGCGCTGAAACTTAAAGAACATGGGGACCTTTTTGACGAAGAGGAACACAAAACCACAGATGCGAAATTAGGTACGAAAGTGAGTATTTGTTTACAATGAGAAGAGAAAACACAACAAATCAACAATTCATGCTGGTCACAGAAGGCAAAGAAATGCAGATTTCAGGGCCTGTGCATATGACTGTGATCTGGGTGGTTAAAAGCAGCAGCTCCAGAAGTGGTCTTGGCACAGTGGATAACTTGATTAACAGCCCTCCTTTCCCGGACCATGAATTAATAAAGTTAAATTCATTAATAAAGGAAATTTATTATATGTAAACTAAAGGCAATTTATTTTCCTTTTTTAGACTTCATAGGACAAATTGACATATATGTCTGAACCAACATTCCAATTTGGAATTAGGAAATTTGGTCCTGTGTTCCTTTTATGTCCTTGGTCTTAATCTAGAAAAGAATCCTTCTTCAGATTCTAGGTCTTATTTGGATGGAGAAGGGTGTCTAGAAAAGAGGACCTGGGGCATTACCAAGGTCACAGTATCATCTGCAGCAACATACTTTTGTTTTGATGTTCTCCTTCTCTGTTCTTTATACACACACACACACACACACACACACACATAAGTTTGTTTATTTATTTTTGGCTGTGCTGGGTCTTTGACGCTGCACTCTGGCTTTTCTTTCTGTGGTGAGCAGGGGCTACTCTTCTTTGCGGTGCGCAGGCTTCTCACGGTGTTGGCTTCTCTTGTTGCAGAGCACAGCCTCTAGGGTGCTCCGGCTTCAGCAGTGGCAGCTCCTGGGCCATATAGCACATGCTAAGTCGTCGTGGTGCATGGGCTTAGTTGCTCCTCAGCATGTGGCATCTTCCAAGCCTAGGGATCAAACCCATGTCTCCTGCATGGGCAGGCGGATTCTTTACCATTGAGCCATCAGGGAAGTCCTCTCTTATTTCTTCAGTACCTGAGTTTTCAGGTGCTGTGTGGCTGAGAGAGAAAGTATGTATTTAAGAATATGTGTTGTGAGGGACTTCCTTTGTGGTCCAGTAACTAAGACTCCGAGCCCCCAGGGCAGGGGGCCTGGGTTTGGTTCCTGGTCAGGGAACTAGATCCCACATGCTGCAACCAAGAGTTCACATGTCACAGCTGAAAAATCCCACATGCTTCAACAAAGATTGAGGGTCACACGTTCTGCAGTTAAGACTTGGTGCAGCCAAATAAATAAATATATATATATTTTTTAAAGATGTGTTTTAAGTCCTGACCTGCTGGGCTTTTCAGTATTGTCTGTTTAACTTTGGAAGCACTAAGGGTATTCTGGAAAGTATCGCCCTGCACTGGGACCACAAGAAGAGACACCACGTCTTTTTATATCTCCTTCCCATTTCTTTTTCTGTCTTCTTTACCTATCCCCCTGCCCCATATTGCAGAATCCTACACAGATACCAGGTAAAGAAAGCACTCAATAATTGGAATCCGAAATACTCAAAAGTATGAATAGCTAATGATGACAGAATTTGGGGTACTATGACAGGAAATGGAAAGCTCAGTGGGGAAGCTGTGGGATGAGAGGCTTCAGGCACTTGCCAGATGACTCAAATGCCATGCCCACTCAAATGCCCACTCTTCTGACTCACAGGCCATTGCTGCCCTTGGAGAGAAGCTGACCCCTATATAGTGGGCAGTGCAGCTGAGCCAGCTCTGCCAGGCCCAGTGACAGTGGCATGCCCACACCAACCTGTCCACACCTCCTCCTCAGCCAGAAGCCACAGGACATGGAGGAGTATTGTGGATTCCAGTGTGGGTCATCAGAGAATTCATGCTTCCTGAAGTCCAGGGTTCATCTACAGACCTCAGCGACGAACAGAAAGGTAAGAACAAAACCCAACAAAATCATCAGCCCCTTGATGATAAATGAGACTTGATTTTGTTGAGTGACTCAGGGTTCCATCCTGTTAACAGATATGTGTAGTAGTCAGTTATTCAAATATTCATTCAGCAAATACTTCTTAACACATGCCAGGCACAGGACAAAGATACAAAGAAAAAGTTCACAAGTATAAAAACAGATATGAGTATACCAGAAATAATGTAGTGTAATGGGATAATTGCTATAATAGAAGATAAATAAAAGTTTTAAGGAAACCAAGAAATAGGAATGATTAATTGTATATGTGTTTGTGTATGTGTGTGTGTGTGTGTGTAGGGGGTTGTCATCCAAACCAGAGAAATGTGGTTGTTTTTTTTTTTTAATATGTATGTTAACCAAGTTTCCTAGTGTCTCCTACCAGCACAGCCCTTTCCCCTGTAGGAAATAGCATTCCTTCTGCCTTCCTGTCAGGTTCACCTTCTTCAAATGTATTTTGAATGAAAAGGAGTCACATCGTGCCCATTCACGAGCTGGGATGGCCCATGCTTCAGCCTTCTCTCCACTGTAGCCTGTTCTTAATGGCCAGTCACAGCTCTTCCAGTTGTTGACCTATCCTTCCTTCCCCTCACACTGGGCAACATCTCTGTTCATCCCCAAAGCACCCCTCAATCAAAGCTTTTGTGTGTAATAGACTTGCAGAGTGGTTGGAGGTTATAGGAGGCATCACAAGAAAATGAAAAACTATTTAAAATAGAAAATAAAAATGCCACTGTTCTGCAAAATGCCGTAGCCATTCTTGCCCCCAAGCAATTTTTCACAACCCTTGTTGAACCTTAAGGCCTGCTACCTTCTGTTATCTCTCCAGGAACCACTGCCTTTTCTTGGAGACTAAGACCCTATGGTGTCACTTGGCTTCCCTGAGGAAACTCAGATTTTTGGTAACTTTATGAAGCAGAAGTTTGGTGCTTCTATGTCCTGGTCTCTGTAAGTCAAACCAGGTCATTCTTGAGGTCACTTTTATGGATCAAGGCCATACCTTGGGGACTTCCCTGGTGGTCCAGTGGCTAAGACTCTGTACCCCCACTGCAGGGAGCCTGGGTTCGATCCCTGGTCAGGGAACTAGATCCCGCACGCCACAACTGAGTGTTCACATGCCGCAGCTGAAGTCTTACATGCTGCTATGAAGATTGAAGATCCCTTGTGGTACAACCGAGACCTGGTACAGCCAAATAAATAAAAAATTTAAAAACCGTCTAAGAAAAGAAAGCCGCACTCTGATGCCTTTTCCTCTGAGAAGCTTCTCCCCGACACAGAAGAGCAGCAGTCATTTTTGTTGTTGTTAAAGCATTTTGTTTTCATGCCCTTGAATATGAGAGGTGGAATAAAATGAAATCTTGTAGACTTGAGTCTTCCAATGGAGCCCCTTATCCAAGGAGGTGGGGTAGAGATGGTGGCCAGAGAGGCAGTTCCCAGAGAGGGATGGCCACTTGGGGTAAAGTTTTGCATCTCTGTCAGGAGTGTGTCCTGGACAGATTCCTTGAATCCTTCCACTCTTAAGCACTATGGATTTGATGTTTTCTCTGTTATTAATACTTCAGACTTGTGATTTGAAGTCATGAAAGGACCAAAACATTGCTATACTGACAGCAGCCTCTAGTTTTGGTGTGAATGGCAGCATAGGCACATGCTTGTCCCTCCCACACTGACTTGATCTGTTTGCCAGCTCAGCTCAACCAGGTAACCTGCTCAAAATAGGTCAGGTAACTCAAAGTGAGAATTAATGAGGAGAAAAAAGGAAAACAAAAAACTTGCTTTGGTTTCAATGACCTAAGCAATGTAAAACAATTTTTAAATTAGATCATCCAGGAGGTTGGTCTTCTTGAATGGGCTCTAGGAATATTTTTTCTTCCTGCTCTGATAGATCATTTAGCTTATTCCAAGGGCTATGAATTTGGCTCCAGCAACTGCTGCCAGTCAGGCTCCACAGTCATGCTTAGGCATCCACCCCTTTGCTTTCATTGTCTCCTCATGGCAGATCTTTGTGAAGCTTTATTGCTTTATTTCCCAGCACTTGGCAGGGAGGGGCTGTCCTCTGCAGCAATACTGGGGTCAGTCAGGCTCAGTGGTCCACTGGTTGCCTGTCTGGCAAGCAGTACCACCATCACTCAAGGTCAGGGATCACACTGGGTTGGTTGCATGAACAAGAATGTTTATGGTCATGCTTAGCATCTGGACTGTAGTTTGCCATCCAAGATAAAAGATGAAACTGAGCAGAATGGAGTGCACATCTATGGAGACAGGATATGCCACACGTGGCCTCCAAGGGAAGAGGCCAGGGGGATATTGGGAGCAAGAATGTCGTCGCTTATGAGCTTTAAGAATTCAGAGGTAATTCCACGGGGGAGAAATGAGTGTAAAGAAGTCTAAATTAGCAAGAGGCAATGAACACAGAGACTGATAGACAGCATTTGCCAACTCCAAGCCCTGCCTCCAGTCTTCACCGATCTCCCCCTTTTCTGAACCCCTATCACGTGCTCCATCTTAATTACAGTTTGACATTTATACCATACTCTGTCTTATGTTGTTTCCCAACTGTGGCTTCATGTAGAAACATTATCTCTTCCCAACTTGACTATAAAGTCCTGGAGGGCAAGACCGTACTTGAAAACTGGCAAAAGGTATGAATGAAACTAATTTTTAAAACTTGTGTATTTACTATGAGAGGCAATAAAATTGAGTTGCATTGTGCATGGAAGTTAATTAAATAATAATTACAGTAAAGAAGCATACCAGCACTATTAAAAAGCACTCTGTACCTAATTTCCACCATGCAAGGCCACCCAAGACAGATGGATCATAGTGGAAAGTTCTGATAAAAAGTGATCCACTGGAGAAAGGAATGGCAAACCACTCCAGTTTCCTTGCTGTGAGACGGCAAAAGGATATGACACTTGCAGATGAGCCTCCCAGGTCAGAAGGTGTTCAGTATGCTACTGGGGAAGAGCAGAGGGCAGTTACTAACAGCTCCAGAATGAATGAAGAGACTGGGCCAAAGCAGAAACTCTCAGTTGTGGATGTGTCTGGTGGTGAAAATAAGGAATCTGCCTGCAATGCAGGAGACCCAGCTTCCCTGGTTGAGGAGGAGCCTCTGGAGAAGGGAATTGTGCTCACTTCACCTGTTAATAAGGTTATACTCAAAATCCTTCAAGCGAGGCTTCAGCAGTAGATGAACTGAGAACTTCCAGATGTACAAGCTGGGTTTAGAAAAGACAGAGGAACCAGAGATCAAATTGCAACTTTTGTTGGATCATAAAGAAAGCAAAAGAATTCCAGAAAAACATCTACTTCTGTTCCATTGACTGTACTAAAGATTTTGATTGTGTGGATCACAATGAACTGTGGAAAATTCTTAAAGAGATGGGAATACCAGGCTACCTTACTTGTCTCCTGAGTAACCTGTATGCAGAACCAGACATGAAACAATGGACTGGTTCAAAATTGGGAAAGGAGTACATTAAGGCTGTATATTGTCACCCTGCTTGTTTAACTTCTATGCAGAGTACATCATGGGATATGCAGAACTGGGTGAATCACAAGCTGAAATCAAGATTGCCAGGAGAAATATCAATAACCTCAGATATGCAGATGATACCACTTTAATGGCAGAAAGTGTGTGCATGCATTCATGCTAAGTCGCTTCAGTTGTGTCCGACTCTTTGTAACTCCATGGACTGTAACCCACCAGGCTCCTCTGTCCCTGGGATTCTCCAGGCAAGAATACCGGAGTGGGTTGCCATGTCCTCCTCCAATGGCAGAAAGTGAAGAGAAACTAAAGAGCCTCTTGATGAAGGTGAAAGAAGAGAGTGAAAAAGCTGGCCATTCAACACTCAACATTCAAAAAACTAGAATCATGGCATCCAGTCCCATCACTTTATGGCAAATAGAAGGGGAAAATGTGGAAACAGTGACAGACTTTATTTTCTTGGGCTCCAAAATCATTGCGGGTGGTGCCTGCAGCCTTGAAATGAAAAGATGCTTGCTCCTTGGAAGGAAAGCTATGACAAACCTAGACAGCACATTAAAAAGCAGAGATATCACTTTGCTGACAAAGGTCCATGTAGTCAAAGCTATGGTTTTTCCAGTAGTCATGTTGGATGTGAGAGTTGGACCATAAAGAAGATTGAGCACCAAAGAATTGATTCTTTCAAATTGTGATTCTGGAGAAGACTCTTGAGGGTCCCTTGGACTGCAAGGAGAGCCAACCAGTCAATCCTAAAGGGAATCAACCCTGAAGAGTCATTGGAAGGACTGATGCTGAAGCTGAAGTACCAATACTTTGGCCACCTGGTGTGAGTAGCTGACTCATTGGAAAAGACCTTGATGTTGGGAGAGATTGAAGGCAAAAGGAGAAGGGGCCGCAGAGGAGGAAATGATTAGATAGATTCACCAACTCAATGGATGAGAGTTTGAGCAAACTCCAAAAGATAGAGAAGGACAAGGAAGCCTGTCATGCTGCACTCCATGGGATCACAAAGAGTCAGACACTACTTAATGACTGAACAACAGCAACCTAATTTCCTGGTCAAAAAATTATTTTAAAGGCTTTTAATAATTAAAAAGTTTAACATACTGTTATAGTAGGGAAAACAGTTTTATCCCCATATAACTATCACCTGGAGTCTAGAATTTTCAGGTTTTCACCACTGTTATTTCATTCTCTTTTTTAAAAAATCTGGGTTGATTTTACTTCTGTTATCATTTCCATAATTTCTATCTGTAGCATAATAGCTATTAGCATATTTCATCAATCCAGATTAGCAACAACAATAAAATTGAGGCAGACAAAGCCATTTTTACCTACAGTAATTAAAAAATTTTAATTACAAATCCCAGATATGTTATTTATCTCTATATAGTTAAAATACACCTCTAAAAAATATGGACATTTTATTTCATAACCATATGCATTCATCAAGCTGATTCAGTTCAGTTCAGTTGCTCAGTCGTGTCCGACTCTTTGCGACCCCATGAACTGCAGCTTGCCAGGCCTCCCTGTCCATCACCAACTCCTGGAGTTCACCCAAACTCATGTCCATCCAGTCGGTGATGCCATCCAGCCATCTCATCCTCTGTCGACCCCTTCTCTTCCTGCCTTCAATTCCTCCCAGCATCAGAGTCTTTTCCAATGAGTCAACTCTTCACATCAGGTGGCCAAAGTATTGGAGTTTCAGCTTTAGCATCAGTCCTTCCAAAGAACACCCAGGACTGATCTCCTTTAGGATGGACTGGTTGGATCTTCTTGCAGTCCAAGGGACTCTCAAGAGTCTTCTCCAACACCACAGTTCAAAACCATTAATTCTTCGGCACTCAGGTTTCTTCACAATCCAACTTTCACATTCATACATGACCACTGGAAAAACCATAGCTTTGACTAGATGGACCTTTGTTGGCAAAGTAATGTCTCTGCTTTTGAATACGCTATCTAGGTTGGTCATAACTTTCCTTCCAAGGAGTAAGCATCTTTTAATTTCATGGCTGCAATCACCATCTGCAGTGCTTTTGGAGCCCCAAAAAATAAAGTCTGAGACTGTTTCTATTGTTTCCCCATCTATTTCCCATGAAGTGATGGGACCAGATGCCATGATCTTCGTTTTCTGAATGTTGAGCTTTAAGCCAACTTTTTCACTCTTCTTTTTGACTTTCATCAAGAGGCTTTTTAGTTCCTCTTCACTTTCTGCCATAAGGGTGGTGTCATCTGCATATCCGAGGTTATTGATATTTCTCCCGGCAATCTTGATTCCAGCTTATGCTTCCTCCAGCCCAGCGTTTCTCATGATGTACTCTGTACAGAAGTTAAATAAGCAGGGTGACAATATACAGCCTTGATGTACTCCTTTTGCTATTTGGAAGCAGTCTGTTTTTCCATGTCTGGTTCTAACTGTTGCTTCCTGACCTGCATATAGGTTTCTCAAGAGGCAGGTCAGGTGGTCTTGTATTCCCATCTCTTGAGGGATTTTCCACAGTTTATTGTGATCCACACAGTCAAAGGCTTTGGCATAGTCAATAAAGCATAAATAGATGCTTTAAATAAATAGAATAGAAATAAATAAATAGAAATAGAAAAATCTGGGACTCTCTTCTTTTTTCCATGATCCAGCGGATGTTGGTGATTTGATCTCTGGTTCCTCTGCCTCTTCTAAAACCAGCTTGAACATCTGGAAGTTCATGGTTCACGTATTGCTGAAGCCTGGCTTGGAGAATTTTGAGCATTACTTTGCTAGCATGTGAGATGAGTGCAGTTGTGCAATAGTTTGAGCATTCTTTGGCATTGCCTTTCTTTGGGATTGGAATGAAAACTGCCCTTTTCCAGTCCTGTGGCCACTGCTGAGTTTTCCAAATTTGCTGGCATATTGAGTGCAGCACTTTCACAGCATCATCTTTCAGGATTTGAAATAGCTCAACTGGAATTCCATCACCTCCACTAGCTTTGTTCGTAGTGATGCTTCCTAAGGTCCACTTGACTAATCAAGCTGATTAGTGTCAACTTAAAATTAACAATAATTCCTGTAAATCATCTAAACTTCCCTAATTGTTTCCAAAGAGCAAGAACATCATTTAAAAGAAGGCCTTTTTCTCAGCCTGTCACAGGGAGTCATGCTAGAAACTGACAAGAAAAGGCAATGATTAAATTCAAGGTCAGTTCTTTTCTGCACGTAATAGCAAAGTCTGAGAATGACAGTCACAAGCTAGAGATGGGCTGCTCTCTAACAGAGAGGACTGGCCTGGAATCCATCTTTCTGGAGAGAGGATGTTGGGTTCTAGAGAGCTAATGCTATCTCAAAGTGTGTGTGTATGTATTTAGATAAGGGCCATCTTTGGGGCACTGAAGTGGAAATAGATTGCAGGGAATTGTGTTGGAATTCAGGGGGAGCTATGAATTTAGATGGAGAAAAGGGATACGTCTTAAGATTTTATTATCCTTTAATGGAAATTCATAATTCTTTTTAATTATAAATATAGGCAGCAAAGCAGAGAAGGCAATGGCAACCCACTCCAGTACTCTTGCCTGGAAAATCCCATGGATGGAGGAGCCTGGAAGGCTGCAGTCCATGGGGTCGCTAAGAGTTGGACACGACTGAGGGACTTCACTTTCACTTTTCAATTTCATGCATTGGAGAAGGAAATGGAAACCCACTCCAGTGTTCTTGCCTGGAGAATCCCAGGGCCAGGGGAGCCTGGTGGGCTGCTGTCTATGGGGTTGCACAGAGTTGAACACGACTGAAGCGACTTAGCAGCAGCAGCAGCAGGGGCAGCAAAGCACAGAAGTATTCGTATCTGTGGCTTTGTCACCAATGGAAATAAAAATACTTTAATATCACATTCAGTTGTCCCAGATATCTTAGAATATTGTGAAGATTCATTATTACTTTGAAATTATCTTCTTTTCCCACCTCTAGGTCTTATTATATGTCAATAAGGAAGTAAATACATTCAGTTCAGTTCAGTTCGGTCGCTCAGTAGTGTCTGACTCTTTGCGACCCCATGAATCGCAGCACGCCAGGCCTCCCTGTCCATCACCATCTCCCGGAGTTTACTCAAACTCATGTCCATCGAGTTGGTGATACCATCCAGCCATCTCATCCTCTGTCGTTCCCTTCTCCTCCTGCCCCCAATCCCTCCTAGCATCAGGGTCTTTTCCAATGAGTCAACTCTTTGCATGAGGTGGCCAAAGTGTTGGAGTTTCAGCTTTAGCATCACTATATCATAAATCTAGTTTGTTTTGTTTTGCTATTTGGATAACAGTATTTTTTATGTACTTGATTTCCTTTGTAGTCCTGTGTATTTTATTTTACACATTTTAAAGCAGTAGTCTGAGAAAGAGTCCACAGACTTCACCAGACAGGCAAAGGAATCCATGGCATAGAAAGAATAAGCCCCTTGAAATAGCCTGTTGTAAATACACAGAAAGCTAAGATGCTGTGAGTGATGTTAGGGAAGAAAAGAGAATTTCCCCCTGACTAGTTCATCATATTTTTGAACCCTGAACATAATGGCTGGACATGAGAAATTAGCCCATATAAGGAGCCTGGAACCACCACAAGAGCCGTATGAAGGCTCATCTCCAAAGCCACATTTCTTCTAATGCTGGCATATGAGTCACAAGCTTTGGCTGGCTCTTCTAGAAGGATGCTCAAAGTCCTCTACAGCACAGCAGAGTACTATAAAAGTCTAAGGTATTAATAGAATTCCTCCCACCTCGAGGCTGTGGTTCTTCCCACGAGATCTTTGCAGCAACATACAGGGCACCTGCCAGGCTGACTGTGTGTGGGGCAGGGGCCTGCTGGAGACAGCTCTCAGCTCAGTCTAAAGTTGATATTGACTTGCTATCATAAATAGGACAAGAGGGAGGTGAAGTGATTTGCCTAAACTCCTTTTTCTGGAACATGCCACTTGCCACCTACTTAACAGTTTTAAGTTGATCAGCACAGTATATATGTTAAATCCTAGGAGTGTCACATTATCGTATCATGAAAAAGTTATCAAGCTTTGCTAAAGGCAGAGAGTAAAGATAACCGACTGCTGCTGAGATCATATCAACTCTTATTCTTTACCTGAAAATTCATCAATTTTGTTTTCTTCTCACTGGCTAATGACTTATTAGCAGTATACTGTGAATTGCACATAACTGCCTTGTACAGTAACCATACCTTTAAATTTTCCAAGCCCGGAAAAAGACCTTTCATAATTATTTTTGCTTCATATAGCCATGACGGACTTCCCTTAGATAGCTAGGTTGGTAAAGACTCCACCTGCAATGCAGCAGACCCTGGTTCAATTCCTGGTCTGGGAAGATCCGATGGAGAAGGGATAGGCTACCCACTCCAGTATTTTTGGGCTGCCCTTGTGGCTCAGCTGGTAAAGAATCCACCTGTAATGCAGGAGTCCTGGGTTCTATCCCTGGGTTGGGAAGATCTCCTGGAGAAGGGAAAGGCTACCCACTCCAGCATTCTGGCCTGGAGAATTCCATGGACTGTATAGTCCATGGGGTTGAAAAGAGTTGGACACGACTAAGCAGCTTTCACTTCACTCACAGCCATGACAGTTTATCAGCTTTTGAGTTTCACATTCACATTTGGTGTGGCTTCTGGCAGGAGTATGTTGACAACAATCAGACATTTGAAATGGCTGGCAGCCATTCACTTTAGCTCCAAACTGGAAATGACCCAAATGTTCATCAACAGGAGAATGAATTGTTTGTGATGCATTCCTACAAGAGTGGACTCTACAGCATTCCCTGATGGCACAGTGGTTGAGGATCTGCGCACCAGTGCAGGGGATGGGGGTTGATCCCTGGTCTGAGAGGATTCCACATGCTGCAACTTCTGTAGCCCTTGAACCTAGATAGAGCCTATGCTCCACAACAAGAGAAGCCACTGCAGTGAGAAAGCTGAACACCACACACAGCAGTGAAGACCCAGAACAGCCAAAAAAAATATATAAATAAAATTTTATATATATATATATATACTGCTAAGTCACTTCAGTCGTGTCCGACTCTGTGTGACCCCATAGACGGCAGCCCACCAGGCTCCCCCGTCCCTGGGATTCTCCAGGCAAGAACACTGGAGTGGGTTGCCATTTCCTTCTCCAATGCATGAAAGTGAAAAGTGAAGTCGCTCAGTTGTGTCCGACTCTTAGCGACCCCATGGACTGCAGACTACCAGGCTCCTTCATTCACGGGATTTTCCAGGCAAGAGTACTGGAATGGGTTGCCATTGCCTTCTCCTATATGTATGTATGTATGTGTATATATATATACATATATATATATATATATATATATGAAAGGATGAAGGAGCTATTGCCACTGGCAACAATCTGAATCAGTATCACAAATGGAAGGTTAAGAGGAAGAAGCCAGACAGAAGAGAGTTCATGCTAAACGATTCCACTTACATAGAGTTCACAACGGAGAAGGCAATGGCACCCCACTCCAGTACTCTTGCCTGGAGAATCCCATGGATGGAGGAGCCTGGTGGGCTACAGTCCATGGGGTTGCTAAGAGTTGGACACGACTGATGCAACTTAGCAGTAGCAGTAGAGTTCACAAACATTCAAAGTGAGCCTCGGGCATTAGAAGTCAGAGTAGAGGTTGTTTGTAGATGGCAAGCAGTGACTAGAAGCCATGAAGGGGTCCCTGGGGTATTAGGACCAGGTCTGTTTATTGACTTGAGTGCTGGCTACTTGGGTGTATTCATTTTGTGAAAATTTTTTGAGCTGTACACTTATAATTTGTGTAGTTTTCTGTGTATTTGTTATAGTTAAACAGAAATCCAGAATTAAAAAGTTTGACATGTACAGGGTCCCAATATGTTTTCTTTCTAATACACTCTCCTCCAGAATGCATTTCTTCTTAGAGAATTGGTGATATTTTAAAATAATGTTAAGAAGTCTGAAATTTTTAATTGGGGTTTATGGGAATATGCAAATAACCAGAAAATAAGCTATCCTGCCAGCCCTGCAATCCCTAATTGGGTTATAATTCTTTTTATTGACATATTTGTTCATCCTAAATGACAGATATCACAAAACCAACTGTGATCTGTTCTAATGATGTGTTAAAGTGACCTCAAGTACACTGAGCAATGGTGAGGACAGCCTTACCAGAAGCAGGCTCAAGGACAAGGACACCTTACCAAGCAGATGTAATAGCCACTGGGATCCCAATGCGGTGTGTGAAGCAGGAAGAAGGGCAAATGTCTTCTAATTGGCCAGTCCAGAGAGTGCATTGTTTTCTGATTGGTGGACCCAAAATGTGTACTGTTTTATAGAGAGGACTAGGTGCAGCCCTTCTTCTGTTCCCCTGGGGGTGCTTTCTTCTGCTCACCACTATTGATATAGATGGCGGTCCCTCCCTCCTTCCTAAAGAAGGTTGCCTACCTTCTTTCTTCCTTGTTTTTACATAGCAAGCCTTTGGGAACCATCTTCTTTCTTCCATGTTTCCTTTTCATCCCATTCCAATTCCAGAGCAGAGCTTAACTGTAAGTCCCTATGTTTCACTGTTAGCTTTGTAGGCATTAAAGATGGGAGCCCTGTTTACCAATCATTGAAATCCATCACTTGGCGTCTAAGAAGAATTTATTAAACATTTGTTTAAAGAAGGAACTGCAGATTCTTGGTTTTTAGGCATCCATTCTTCTATCTGTTCAGTGCAGTTCAGTTCAGTTGCTCAGTCGTGTCCAACTCTTTGCGACCCCATGAATCGCAGCACGATCACTGCAGATAGTGACTGCAGCCATGAAATTAAAAGACGCTTACTCCTTGGAAGAAAAGTTATGACCAACCTAGATAGCGTATTGAAAAGCAGAGACATTACTTTGCCAACAAAAGTCCGTCTAGTCAAGGCTTCTATCTGTAGATACATATAATTCTTCTAAATTTATCTGATGTAATTATATAAAGTACTATATGTTTGCTATTATTATTAATCATAATGTTATAACTATGCATACCAAGAAATGTCTGCTATAAAATTTTAACCATATATGTATATAGAAGTGTTTATATTATGATCATTTGTAGGGCTAGGATTTGGGGTAGGATTTTCAGTTTCTTCTTTAATTTTTTTCTGTATTGATTGAAATCTTCAACAGTGATTATCATTCATAAGAAACATTAAAATATTAAAAGACTTATAAACTAAAAAAAAAAAAACATAGACAAAATGGAAAACTATCAAATGCCAAAATTAGTATTAGAAATAGGGAACTTGAATAGACCAATACGTTTGAAAGAGGTTAAATTGCAATTGAAAACCTCCACTCTCAGAAGACTATAGACTTAAATGGTTTTTCAGGTGAGTTTTACCAAACTCTTGAGGAATAATAAGTTTCCAAATTACTCCAGAAGAGACAAAAACAAAAGTTAATCAAGATCATTTCATATTGGTACAATCAGATGAACACATTATAAAAAAAAAAAAAAAAACTCTACCCTCTTTTAAAAAATATTTTGAAAGATGAAAAGTCTTTGAAAATACTAACTAATTGATTCCAACAGTTTGCTTTAAAATAATACAGCTTGGTTAACGAATGGTTCATCATTAGGGATTCTGCCAACATAATTGGAGCATTAATAGACTAACATTTTTAAATCCCATAATAATTTCAATTGATACAAAAAAAGCATTTGATAAGTTCTTTACTTATTTATGATAAATATCTTAGTAAGCCAAGAGTAAAAAGGACTTCTTTAATTCCCTTAGTGGATTAAGTGCCATTTAATCCGGAGAAGGTGATGGCACCCCACTCCAGTACTCTTGCCTGGAAAATCCCATGGACATAGGAGCCTGGTAGGCTGCAGTCCATGGGGTCTCGAAGACTTGGACACGACTGAACAATTTCCCTTTCACTTTTCACTTTCATGTATTGGAGAAAGAAATGGCAACCCACTCCAGTATTCTTGCCTGGAGAATCCCCGGGACGGGGGAGCCTGGTGAGCTGCTGTCTATGGGGTCGCACAGAGTCAGACACGACTGAAGCGACTTAGCAGCAGCAGCAGCAATCCCTTATTAATTAATTAATCAATTAATATTGTCATGTAATCCCTTAAATATACCAAAACCCTCAGTAGATTACTTATTGAAGAAATTTTAAGTACATTCCTATTAAGACTGGAAACAAATATTCTTAAGTTAAAAACCACTGTATATTATAACCAATACTACAATATTGGAAATCTTGACCAACACTGAAGAAAAGAAAAAAAATAAGCAGCTTGGAAAGGAAGAAATAAACCATTGGTTTTTTCAGGGTGATATACCTATTTACTTTGAATAACTGATAGAATCAACAGGTAAATTATAAGAACATGGTATATGTATGATCAAGTTATAAGTGCATTTCTAAGAGCAAACAACTAGAAAATATTATATAAAAAATCAAGATACTATCATATAACAGCAACTAAAAATAGTCTGGTAATTAACTTAACCAAAACATATAAGGCTTTCTGGAGAAAATGTAAATATTATAATAAAGAACATAGAAAAAAATTTTTGAGTGATAAACAGATATTCCATGTTCTCAGAGGAGAACACTTAATAATATTGTAAAGATATCAGCTTTCCCCACATCTAGTACATGCAAAGTAATTCCACTAAAATTGTAGTTAGACTTTTGAGATACATGATACATGTATTTTAAAATGTATATACTGATGAGGCAGTATAAGACCTCTTAAGCAAGAACTTGAAAAATCATGTAGTGTATGGTTGATTATTGAATACATCAAAGTTAAGGATTTCTATTTTATAATAACAGGCATATGAGTAAAGTTAGAAACAAATTTCACAATGGGTGAAGAGCCTTTAAAATGTTGATAAAGGACTGACAAGTGGACATTGTTGACAAGTGGACAAAGGATTCCTATCTAGACTGTGGAAAAACACAAATCAAACAAGAAATCAAATCAACAAGAAATCAAATAATACAAATCAACAAGAAAAAGACAGTAATTCAATAGAAAAATGGGCAAAATATCAATAATTTATAGAAAATAAACTCAAAGGGCTAATAAATCATAAGTAACTCACCAAATTGACAAAACATTGAGATATAATTTTATACTTATTTCACTGGAAAAAATTAGAAAGGTGAATCCATGCCTTGTGTTGGCTGGATATGGGAGTAAGTCCTGCTGGTGGGAGTAAGGACAGGCCCAGTCAATGAGAAGCACACTCTGTACTATTCAGACAAAGTAAGTAAACCTGTGTCTTATAAGATGGCCAGACTAAAAGCGGGGTAAGGAAATAAGGAGTAGAGAAAACAATAAGGTTTCTGGCTTAATCCCAGACTGGGTAGATTCGGGTGACAGTGCCCAGGATAGAGAATGAAAAGGGAGGATGAGCTGCTTTGATGATAAAGTTGATGTTTTCTGTTTTGGACCTTTTAAGAATCATGAACTTATGAGACACCCTGATGGTACTCAATTAATATTATGATCTTCTTCATCAAATAAAGTCCCTTTTTCTTCTGTGTTTAGAAAAGATTGAATCTTTTTTTATTAGTTCTGTATTTTTTAAAATTTATTTGTTTATTGAAGGATAATTTATTTACAGAATTTTGTTGTTTTCTGTCAAACCTCAACATGAATCAGTCACAGGTATACATATTTCCCCTCCCTTTTGAACCTCCCTCTCATCTCCCTCCCCATTCCACTGCTCTAGGTTGATACGGAGCTCCTGTTTGAGTTTCCTGAGCCATACAGCAAATTCCTCTTGGCTATGTATTTTACTATGGTAATGTAAGTTTGGAGAAGGCAATGGCACCCCACTCCGGTACTCTTGCCTGGAAAATCCCATGGATGGAAGAGCCTGGAAGGCTGCAGTCCATGGGGTCGCTGAGGGTTGGACACGACTGAGTGACTTCACTTTCACTTTTCACTTTCATTCATTGGATAAGGAAATGGCAACCCACTCCAGTGTTCTTGCCTGGAGAATCCCAGGGATGGGGGAGCCTAGTGGGCTACCGTCTATGGGGTCACACAGAGTTGGACACGACTGAAGTGACTTAGCAGCAGTAGCAGCAGCAGAATATAAGTTTCCATGTTACTCTTTCCATACATCTCACCCTCTCCTCCCCTCTCCCCATGTCCATAAGTTTATTCTTATGTCTGTTTTTCATTGCTGCCCTGTAGATAAATTCTTCAGACCATTTTTCTAGATTCCATATATATGCCTTGCTGCTGCTAAGTTGCTTCAGTCGTGTCTGGCTCTGTGCGACCCCATAGACGGCAGCCCACCAGGCTCCCCCATCCCTGGGACTCTCCAGGCAAGAACACTGGAGTGGGTTGTCATTTCCTCTCCAACACATGAAAGTGAAAAGTGAAAGTGAAGTCGATCAGTCATGTCTGACTCTTTGCCACCCCATGGACTGCAGCCTACCAGGCTCCTCCTCCCGTGGGATTTTCCAGGCAAGAGTACTGGAGTGGGGTGCCATTGGCTTCCAGTTCTAGTATTGTAAATAGTGCTACAATGAACAATGGGATACATGTGTCTTTTTCAACCCTGGTTTCTTCAGGGTATATGCCTAGGAGTGGGATTGCTGGGTGATATCCTGGAAAATCCCCTGGACAGAGGAGCCTGGTAGGCTGCAGTCCATGGGGTCGCTAAGACTCGGACACAACTGAGCGACTTCACTTTCACTTTTCACTTTCATTCATTGGAGAAGGAAATGGCAACCCACTCCAGTGTTCTTGCCTGGGGAATCCCAGGGACGGGGGAGCCTGGTGGGCTGCTGTCTGTGGGGTCGCAGAGTCGGAAATGACTGAAGTGACTTAGCAGCAGCAGCAGCAGCATGGTGGTTTTATTCCTAGTTTCTTAAGGAATCTCCATACCGTCTTCCATAATGGCTGTATCAATTTACATTCCCACCAACAGTGCAAGAGCGTCCCCTTTTCTCCACACCCTCTCCAGCATTTACTGTTTGTAGACTTTTTGATGATAGCCATTCTGACCAGTGTGAGGTGATATCTCATTGTAGCTTATATTTGCATTTCTCTAATAATGGGTGATCTTGAGCATCTTTTCATGTGTTTGTTAGCCATCTGTATGTCTTTGGAGAAATGTCTGTTTAGGTCTTTTTCCCACTTTTTGATTGGGTTGTTTGTTTTTCTGAGTTGTATGAGCTGCTTGTATAGTTTGGAAATTAATCCTTTGTCAGTTGTTTCATTTGCTATTATTTTCTCCCATTCTGAGGGTTGTTATTTTCACCTTTGCTTATAGTTTCCTTTGCTGTGCAAAAGCTTTTAAGTTTAATCAGGTTCCACTTGTTTACTTTTGTTTTTATTTCCATTACTCTAGGAGGTGGGTCATAGAGGATCTCGCTTTGATTTATGTCATTGAGTGTTCTTCCTATGTTTTCCTCTAAGAGTTTTATAGTTTCTGGTCTTACATTTAGGTCTTTAATCCCTTTTGAGTTTATCTTTGTGTATGGTGTTAGGAAGTGTTCTACATTCTTTCTTTTACATGTACCTGTCCCGTTTTCCCAGCACCATTTATTGAAGAGGCTGTCTCTGCCCCGTTGCATATTCTTGCCTCCTTTGTCAAAAATAAGGTACCCATAGGTGCCTGGGCTTTGTAGTATAATCTGAAGTCAGGAAGGTTAATTCCTCCAGCTCCATTCATATTTCTCAAGACTGCTTTGGTTCTTCAGGGTCTTTTGTGTTTCCATTTAAATTGTGAAATTTTTTGTTATAGTTCTGTGAACAATGTCATTGGTAATTTGATAAAGACCAAATTGAATCTGTAGATTGCATTTGGTAGTATAGTCATTTTCACAATATTGATACTTCCTGCCAAGGAACATGGAATATCTCTCCATCTGTATATGTTGTCTTTGACTTCTTTCTTTAGTGTCTTATAATTTTCTGTGTACAGTTCTTTTGTATCCTCAGATAAGTTTATTCCTAGATGTTTAATTCTTTTTGTTGCAGTGGTGAATGGGATTGAGTCCTTAATTTCTCTTTCTGATTTTTCATTCATTGTTAGTATATAGAACTGCAAATGATTTCTGTGTATTTGATTTTGTATCCTGCAACTTTGCTAAATTCACTGATTAGCTCTAGTAATTTTCTGATACTATTTTTAAGGTTTTCTATGTAGACTATCATGTCATCTGCAAACAGTGAGAGCTTAACTTCTTTTCTGATCTGGATTCCTTTTATTTCTTTTTCTTCTCTGATTGCTGTAGCTAGGACTTCCAGAACTATGTTGAATAATAGTGGTGAAAGTGGACACCCTTGTCTTGTTCCTGATCTTAGTGGGAATGCTTTCAGTTTTTCACCATTGAGAATAATGTTTGCTGTAGATTTATCATATATGGCTGTTACTATGTTGAGGTAGGTTCCTTCTATGTCCATTTTTTGAAGTGTTTTAATCATGCATGGGTGCTGAATTTTGTCAAAGGCTTTTTCTGCATCTACTGAGATGATTACATGGTTGAGATGATTATATGAATTATCTTTCAATTTGTTAATATGGTGTATCACATTGATTGATTTGTGTATGTTGAAGAATCCTTGCATCCCTGGAATAAACCCAACTTGAACATGGTGTTCAAGAGTCCCTTGGACAGCAAGGAGATCCAACCAGTCCACCCTAAAGGAGATCAGTCCTGGGTATTCATTGGAAGGACTGATGTTGAAGCTGGAGCTCCAATACTTTGGCCACCTGATGCAAAGAGCTGACTCATTGGAAAAGACCCTGATGCTGGGAAAGATTGAGGGCAGGAGGAGAAGGGGACAACAGCGGATGAGATGGTTGGATGGCATCACTGACTCTATGGACATGGGTTTGGATGGATTCCAGGAGTTGGTGCTGGACAGGGAGGCCGGGCGTGCTGCAGTTAATGGGGTCACAAAGAGTCGGACATGACTGAGCGACTGAACTGAACTGACTGACTGAACATGGTGTATGAGCTTTTTGATGTGTTGGTGAATTCTGTTTGCAAAAATTTTGTTGAGGATTTTTGCATCGATGTTCATCAGTGATATTGGCCTATAGTTTTCTTTTTTTGTTTTGTCTTTGTCTGGTTTTGGCATCACAGTGATGTTGGCCTTGTAGAATGAGTTTGGAAGTGTTCTTTCCTCTGCAATTTTTTGAAACAGTTTTAGAAGGGTAGGCATTAGCTCTTCTCTAAATGATAGAATTCTCCTGTGAAGCCATCTTGTCCTGGACTTTTGTTTTTGGGGAGATTTTTGATCACAGCTTCAGTTTCAGTGCTTGTAATTGGGTTGTTCATAATTTCTCTTTCTTTTGGGTTCAGCCTTGGAAGATTGAACTTTTCTAAGAATCTGTCCATTTCTTCCAGGTTAGCCATTTTATTGCTATATAGTTGTTCATAATAGTCTGTTATAATCCTTTCTATTTCTGCATTGTCTGTTGTAACCTCTCCTTTTTCACTCCTAATTTTGTTGATTTGATTCTTCTCTGTTTTTCTTGATGTGTCTGGATAAAGGTTTGTCAACTTTGTTTATCTTCTCAACGAACCAGCTTTTAGTTTTATTCATTTTTACAATTGCTTCTTCCATTTCTTTTTCATTTATTTCTGCTCAGGTCTTTATGGTTTCTTTCCTTCTACTAATTTTGGGGTCTTTTTGATATTCTTTTCCCAGTTGTTTTAGGTGTAAAGTTAGGCTGTCTATTCGATGTTTTTCTTGTTTCTTGATGTAGGATTGTATTGCTGTAAACTTCCCTCTTAGGACTGCTTTTGCTGCACCCCATAGGTTTTGAGTTGTTGTGTTTACATTGTCATTTGTTTCTAGAAATTTTTTGATTTCCCTTTTGATTTCTTCAGTAACCTGTTGGTTATTTAGAAACGTGTTGTTTAATCTCCATGTGTTTGTGTTTCTTACAGTTTTTTTTTTCTTATAATTGATATCTAGTCTCATAGCCTTGTGGTCAGAGAAGATGCTTGATAGGATTTCAATTTTCTTAAATTTACTGAGGTTAGATTTGTGACCCAAGATGTGGTCTATCCTGGAGAATGTTCTATGTGCACGTGAGAAGAAGGTGTATTCTTCTGCATTTGGATAAAATGTCCTGAAGATAGCAATGAGATCCATCTCATCTAATGTATCATTTAAGACTTGTGTTTCCTTATTAATTGTCTGTTTTGATGATCAGTCCATTGGTGTGAGTGGTGTGTTAAAGTGTCCTATTATTATTGTGTCACTGTCAATTTCTCCTTTTATGTCTGTTAGTGTTTGTCTTATGTATTGAGGTGCTCCTATGTTGGGTGCATAGATATTTACAACTGTCATGTCTTCCTCTTGGGTTGATCCCTTGATCACTATGTAGTGTCCTTCCTTATCTCTTGTAATCTTCTTTATTTTAAGGTCTATTTTGTCTGATATGAGAATTGCTACTCCAGCTTTCTTTTGCTTCCAATTCGCATGGAATGTATTTTTCCATCCTCTCACTTTCAGTCTATATGTGTCTTGAGGTCTGAAGTGGGTTTCTTGTAGACAGCATATATATGGGTCGTGTATTTGTATCCATTCAGCTAGTCTGTGTCTTTTGGTTGGAACATTTAATCCATTTACATTTGAAGTAATTATTGATATGTTTGTTTTTATAGCCATTTTGTTAATTGTTTGGGGTTGATTTTGTAGATCTCTTGTCTTCTCTTGTATTTCTTGACTATAGATGTCCCTTTAACATTTGTTGTAAAGCTGGTTTGGTGGTACTGAATTCTCTTAACTTTTGCTTGTCTGAAAAGCTTTTGATTTCTCCATCAATTTTGAATGAGATCCTTGCTGGGTACAGTAATCTTGGTTGTAGATTTTTCCCTTTCAGTACTTTAAGTATATCCTGCCATTCCCTTCTGGCCTGCAGAGTTTCTGCTGAAAGATCAGCTGTTAAGCATATGGGGTTTCCCTTATATGTTATATGTTGCTTCTCTCTTGCAGCTTTTAATATTCTTTCTTTGTTTTTAGTCTTTGTTAGTTTGATTAGTATGTGTCTTAGTGTGTTTCTCCTTGGGTTTATTCTGTATGGGACTCTTTGTGCCTCTTGGACTTGATTAACTATTTCCTTTTCCATGTTGGGGAAATTTTCAACTATAATCTCTTAAAAATTTTTCTCATACCCTTTCTTTTTCTCTTCTTCTTCTGGGACCCCTATAATTAAAATTTGGTGTGTTTGATATTGTCCCAGTGGTCTCTGAGACTATCCTCAGTTCTTTTCATTTTTTTCCTTTATTCTGATCTTCAGAAGTTATTTCCACCATTTTATCTTGCAGCACACTGATTCATTCTTCTGCTTCAGATATTCTGCTATTGATTCCTTCTAGAGTATTTTAGTTTCAGTAATTGCATTTTTGTCTCTGCATGCTTGTTCTTTAACTCTTCTAGGTCTTTGTTAATTGATTCTTGCATTCTCTCCATTTTGCTTTCAAGGTTTTTTTTATCATCTTTACTATCATTTTTCTGAATTCTTTTTCAGGTAGTTTGCCTATTTCTTCTTCATTTACTTGAAATCCTGTGTTTCTAGTTTGTTCCTTAATTTGTAGTATTTCTCTGCCTTTTCATTTTTTAAAAAAACTTATTGTGTTTGAGGTCTCCTTTTCCCAGGCTTCAAGGTTGAATTCTTTCTTCCTTTTGGTTTCTGCACTCTAAGGTTGGTCCAGTGGTTTGTGTAAGCTTCTTATAGGGTGAGATTTGTGCTAAGTTTATGTTTGTGGTTTGTTTTTCCTCTGATGGGCAAGGCTGAGTGAGGTGGTAATCCTGTCTGCTGATGATTGGGTTTGCATTTTTGTTTTTGTTTATTAGGTGAGGTATCCTGCACAGGGTGCTACTGGTGGTTGGGTGATTCTGGGTCTTGTATTACAGTGGCTTCCTTTGTGTGAGTTCTCACTATTTGATACTCCCTAGGGTTACTTCTCTGGTAGTCTAGGGTCTTGGAGTCAGTGCTCCTAATCCAAAGGCTCAGGGCCTGATCTCTGGTCAGGAATGAAGATTCCACAAATGGTTTGTTAGGGCATTAAATGAGACTAAAACAAATATCCAAAATGAGAAATCAAAGATGAACCCCAGACAAATGGCAGGTACAAAATCAGGCAAATAATAATTAAAATAATGGAATATACACATTTACATATACATCCATGAGCAAAGTCAAAACAGTCCAACAAAAATAAAGTACAGTAGATTGACCCAGCAAATGAAAGAAATCAAAATTTATGTTTACCAGTTAAGAACAAAACTAACTAAAGCACAAACTGGAAAACAAAATGAAAGCAAGATGCCAAGTGGGGAATAAAGCAATGAAAACAAAACTAAGAAATCTGTTGAGAGGAATGGAAAGAAAGAAAAGAAAGAATAGACATATTAACTTAAATAGAGGTAGATGAAGATTTATATACATTAAAGATTAACTTCAAGGGGAAAAGAACAGTAGGAAAGGCAATCAAAGGAATAAATGTAGAAAAAATATAATAGGTTTAAAGAAATTAAAGGTTAGAATTGTAAAAAACAGAAAAGATAAAGGAAAAAAGGAAGAAGAAAGAAAAAAAAAAAAAAAAAGGAAAACTCCACAGAACTGCAAAAGCACAACGTAGAGGCAGAGGTTTATAACCACAATAAAAATTGTGACTGAATATACACATATATGTATACACTGATAAGCAAAATCAAAACAGTCAACAAAAATATAGTACAATAGATTGACCCAGCGAACAAAGGAAACCTAAAATTATATCTACCAGAACAAAACTAACTAAAGTATAAACCGGAAAACAAAACTAAAGCAAAGTGTCTAGTGGGGAATAAAGCAATGAAAACAAAACTAAGAAATCTGTTGAGAGGAAAGGAAAGAAAGAAAGAATAGATATGCAAAGTTAAATAAAAGCAGATAGAGAAGATTTATATACATTGAAGATTAACTGCCAGGGCAAAAGGACAGTAGGAAAGGCAAACAAAGGAATAAATGTAAAAAAAATAATATAGGTTTAAGAAAATTAAAAATTAAAATTATAAAATAGATAAAAGGAAAAAAAAGAAAGGAAGAAGAAAGAGAAAAGAAAAAAAGGAAAACTCCACAGAACTGTAAAGGCCCAATGTAGAGGCAGAAGTTTATAACAACAGTAAAATGTATATACATATACATATACGCCCATAAACAAAATCAAAACAGTCCAACAAAAATATAGTACAATAGATTGACCTGGCAAACAAAGGGAACCAGAAGTTATGTCTACCAGAATGAAACTAACTAAAGCACAAACTGGAAAACAAAACTAAAGTAAGGTGCCAATTGGGGTATAAAGCAATGAAAATAAAACTAACAAATATGTTGAGACTAAAGGAAAGAAAGAAAAGAAAGAAATCATAGATATGCAAAGTTAAATAGAGGTAGATAAAGAAGATTTATACATATTAAAGATTAACTGCAAGGCAAGGGAAAAAGAACAGTAGGAAAAGCAAGCAAAGGAATAAATGTAGAAAAAATAATAATAGGTTTAAAAATTAAAATTTAAAACAAAGAGAAAAGAAAAAAACAAAAACAACTCCCCAGAACTACAAAAGCCCAATATAGAGGCAGAGGTTTATAACAATAAAAAATGTGGCCGAAGGAAAAAAAGAAAAAAAAAAGAAAGCTCAAAAGCTTGGTTAGATTTCATAGTGTCAATAAAATTGACAACTACAACAGAGCGGTTGGGTAGGGGGTGCGGGGGAAGAAAGAAAAACCCCAAAGAATCTACAGAAGAAATCAAAACATAAGAATAATAAATGCTTTTCTTGAGTCACTGTTGTCAGAGTCCTTTCCCTCACTGGGAGTCACAGTCCACTTCACCTCCCTAGGATGCCCTTTCACACTGTGCTGATCTCTGGACCTTCTGTGGGGGTAGCTCAGATTCTAATCTGCTCCTACTCCTCTGTGTTCTTGCCTCCAATGTCCACAGCTCTCTTTTCTTTAGTGGGAGCTCTCAGTGACCTTTATATATTCCACAGACACAGAGTCTGCCTAGTTGATCATGTGGATTTAATCTGTAGCTTGTACAGCTGGTGGGAAGGTTTTGGTTCTTCTTCCTTAGTCACACTGCCCCTGGGTTTCAATTGTGGTTTTATTTCCCCCTCTGAATATGGGCTGTCCACTGGGGTTTACTCCTGAGGTTGCCCTGTGAGGGCCAGGTGTGGAGGTGGTGCAGCTGCTTGGGTTGCAGGGGTTCTGGCAGCACCAGGTACTCAGGGGAGTTGGTGGCTAGGGCAGCAGGAAATACAGTGCTCTGGAAGGGTATGGCAACCAGTATTGGCCAATATGCTCCAGTATTCTTGCCCGGAGAAGCCCCCAACAGAGAAGCCTGGCAGGCCACAGTCTACAGGGTCGCAACGAGTGTTACCCAAGCGACCCTGTGCGCATAGGAGCAAGAATTTTTTTTGCCTGTGGCAGGTCTGCCTCAGTGAGAGTTGAGCTTGAAGGTAGCGCAGCTGCTTGGCTTGCGGGGACTCTGGCAGCGCCAAGTGTGTGGGGACATGGACTGCCTCTGCCACAGGAGTTATGGCCCTATCAGAGTCTTTTTTTCAAGCCTCTTGTAGCTGGCGATCAGAAGGCCTCTGGCCAGGCTTTTCTCTACAGCCCCACCTGTTCAGGCACTTAGAGGGCTTCCTTGCCTGGGGTCCTTCTCTGTTGTTTGTGGCATCAGGCACATAGAGGGGCCCCCCGCCTGGGGTCCTACTCTGTAGATCAGCATGTCAGGCACTTAAAGGGGCACCCTGTGTGGGGTCCTACTCTGTAGTTCAGTGTGTCAGGTGTTTGATGGGCCAGCCTCTATTGTTCAGCTGCAGATGCTGGCGTGTGGGGAGAGAGACACTATGGTGATGGCTCCACCCCCTACACATGACTCAGCAGTATCGCCTTGCTTCCATGGCTGCCCAGCTTTCCTCCACAGGCATTTTCCAGCACGATATCCTCCTTCACATCCCCTTGATCCGTCTCTCTGCAGTCTACAGCAGCCCTCTCCCTGGGATTGCTCCACAATTCCTAAACTCCAGCTCCCAGCCACATACATAGTAGGGTATGTATGGCTGCGGCAAGGACTGTTTTCGTCTCAGCCTTAGATGTTGCTCCTCTGATTCAGACAATTGCCTGATGTGAGGATCAGACTCCTGCTTCAGTTCTCCCGCCCACTGAGGGCAGTTCCAGTCCCACTAATTCTCCTGTTTTCCCCCTAGTTCCTTTGTCCTACTGAGTTTTGCGTGGGTCTATCTATTCTTTTCTGCTGATCAGGTACTCCTGTCTGCTCTCAGCTGGTGTTCTGCATGGACTTTTGTGTCTCAAGGTGTATTCCTGATGTATCCATGGAGAGAGATGTATTCCATGTCCACCTACTCCTCTGCCATCTTGCAATCCCAAGATTGAATATCAACTTGCAATTTTCTTCAACTTAAATTCTGTTAACTTTTGTAGTTGAAGGACCAATATTTTTATTAACCCCTTCTCAATAATAAATAGATGATGCTGATTTTTTAGCTCATCAAAACTTTTAAGCCAACGTTAGGAACCAAGTGAGACGATATCCTTGTTTTTTCCAAGTCACCGAATGTTGACATTTTGGACATATTTTTTAAAGTGAAGTCACAAAGAGTCAGATACGCCTGGGTGATAAACACACATACACACAAGGAATGTTTAAAAGACATAATTCTAAAAACCTCATGGCAACCAAAAATCTACAAGTGATTAAATACACAAAAAAGAAAAAAAAAAAATCCAAACATCACTAAAGGTAGACATCAAATCAAAAGAAAAGAAAGCAGAAGAGGAAGGGAGGAAAAAAAGACCTTCAAAAATAAATCCAAAACAACTAACAAAATGGCAGTAAGAATATTCATATTGATAGTTACCTTAAATGTAATTGAATGAAGCAACAGTTAGAACTGGACATGGAACAAACTGGTTCCAAATAGGAAAAGGAGTACGTCAAGGCTGTATATTGTCACCCTGCTTATTTAACTTATATGCAGAGTACATCATGAGAAATTCTGGGCTGGAGGAAGCACAAGCTGGAATCAAGATTGCCAGGAGAAATATCAGTAACCTCAGATATGCAGATGAGACCATCATTATGGCAGAAAGTGAAGAGGAACTAAAAAGCCTCTTGATGAAAGTGAAAGAGGACAGTGAAAAAGTTGGCTTAAAGCTCAACATTCAGAAAACTAAGATCATGGCTTCTGGTCCCATCACTTCATGGGAAATAGATGGGGAAACAGTGTCAGACTTTATTTTTTGGGGCTCCAAAATCACTGCAGATGGTGACTGCAGCCGTGAAATTAAAAGACGCTTACTCCTTGGAAGGAAAGTTATGACCAACCTAGATAGCATATTAAAAAAGCAGAGATATTGTTTTGCCAACAAAGGTCTGTCTAGCAAGGCTATGGTTTTTCCAGTGATCATGTATGAATGTGAAAGTTGAACTGTGAAGAAAGCTGAGCACCAAAGAATTAATGCTTTTGAACTGTGGTGTTGGAGAAGACTCTTGAGAGTCCCTTGGACTGCAAGGAGATCCAACCAGTCCATCCTAAAGGAGATCAGTCCTGGGTATTCATTGGAAGGACTGATGCTGAGGCTGAAACTCCAATACTTTGGCCACCTCATGCGAAGAGTTGACTCATTGGAAAAGACCCTGATGTTGGGAGAGATTGGGGGCAGGAGAAGAAGGGGAGGGCAGAGGATGAGATGGCTGGATCACGGACTTGACGCATATGAGTTTGGGTGAATTCCGGGAGTTGGTGATGGATAGGGAGGCCTGGTGTGCTGCGGTTCATAGGGTCACAAAGAGTCAGACATGACTGAGCGACTGAACTGAACTGAAAGTGCTCCAACCAAAAGACATAGACTGCCTGAAGGGATACAACATCAAGACCCAAATATAAGATGTCTGCAAAAGACCCACTTCAGATCTAGGGAAACATACAGAGTGAAAGTGAGGGGATGGAAAAAAGTATTCCATGCAAATGGAAATCAAAAGAAAGCTGGAGTAGCAATACTCATATCAGACAAAATAGACTTTAAAATAAAGAATGTTCAAGAGACAAAGAAGGATACTGCATAGTGATAAAGGGATCAATTGGAGAAGACCCTTCTTTCAATTTTCTGTAGACCCTTACCTTCCATTTTTCTCTTACTAATTCTGCACAGAGTAGTCTACATTAGTACTGTCCATAAGAATATAATGTAAGTCATATTTGTTACTTAAAATGCTTAGTAGCCATATTAAGAAAATAAAAATAAACAGGTTAAATTGATTTTAACAATAGACTTTATTTAATGCAATATATACAGAATACAATTTCAACATGTGGCCAATATAAAAGTTATTAATAAGATATTTAAATCCTTTTTATTGTTTCAAAATATTATGTATATTTTACACTTAGAACATACCTCAATTCAGATGAGCCACATCAAATGCTTACTAACCACATGTAAGCGGTAGTGGCTGTCACTGAACACACAGGTCTAGATACAGTGTTTAAAATCCTTTATTATTTAAACATTCTTTTTAAAGTCATTAAGTTCCTCTCAATCATTCTCAGAAACTAAAAGTTTGTCTAAAAAACAATACAGCATTTTTTTCCCCACCCCAGTCATTGGAAACAGAGAGTTCTTCAGAACAGTCTTTAGGCCTTTAGTGCTTTTGGCAAGAAGGTCTTTGCAAATGCCCCCTCCTTTCCTCCACTCTCCAGAGCCAGGCTGAATGGGGCCTTGGAAGGAGCTCTTTGCAGGAGTCCACACCGCTGTTTTGGCTGCTTTATTGAGGGATTGCAGGTTTTCTGACTCTTGTCCTCAGCATTCAGAATATGAATTCTTTCTTTTTTAAATTGGTTATTTATTACACCTTGTGCTTATACAAAAGAGGCCAGAATATGAATTCTTAAACAAATGGTATTCCATCCCAGACCTGGGAAGATCCAAACCACACTAGCCATTAAACAAATGGGAAGAAGGGAGACGACTTTTTCCATTTGGGGCTCACTCACGTTCCAGTGCAGTCAAGCAGCTCTTTTGTTCTGTTTGGAATTGGTTTGGAATGAAACAGAGAAGAAAGAAACACATATTGCATAAGCTTATGGTAGCCACAAGTTGGGTAAGGCAAATATTAACAATACTTGAAGCAAATGAAAATGTTTGAAATTATTTCCTTTCTCTACCAAATCTAATACAATGTTCTGCTTTGGGTGGGAGGGTGACAAGATGACTTCTCTCAAACCCATTTTAAATCTCGTTTTGTCTACTTTT
Organism: Bos indicus x Bos taurus; assembly: GCF_003369695.1. Lineage (NCBI taxonomy): Eukaryota > Metazoa > Chordata > Mammalia > Artiodactyla > Bovidae > Bos > Bos indicus x Bos taurus. The sequence continues at coordinate 14,138,670 of NC_040087.1, read as the reverse complement.
TAAAATAATTATGTAAAGACCAGGGGTTTTTTTTTCTTTTTTTTTTTTTGGTTTTAAAATAATTATGTAAAGATCAGGGTTTTTTTTGTTTGTTTGTTTGTTTGTTTGTTTTTGGTGTGTGGGATAAAAACACATACCATGAACTTTACCCTTTTTTATCAATTATACAGTTTCGTAGTTTTAATATATTTACATCATTATGAAACAGATCTCCAGAACTTTTTCATCTTATAAATCTGAAACTCTATACACATTAAATAACAATTCCTTTTCCCCTTCTCCTCCCAGCTCCTGTTAACCACCATTCTAAGAGTTTGATTACTTTAGACACCTCATATAGATGGAATCGAACAGTATTTGTCTTCTTATGACTGGTTTATTTCACTTAGCTTAACGTCCTCAAGGTTCCTTCATGTTGTAGAAACATTTTTTTATAGTAAGATTTTTTAGAGTTTAGTATCCTAGATTCATCATAAAAAAAGCACATTCGATTTTTTTCACCAGACGTACTGAGCAACAACTGTATGCCGTACACATGAGGCTTATCTTCCTGTTGAGGAGCTAGAAAGCTCGTATCTTCAGTCTCAGGTTAGCAGAGCTGCGAATGGGACTTCCTTGAGACTCACTCCAGTAAGCTCTAAAGAACATGCTGGGGAATAGACAGCGTTATATCCAATTTAAATTCTACCCACACCCCTCAGCCAGGGACTTCATTACTCCACTTTTTTTCACTCTCCTAGGTGATGAGTCAGGTCCACAAACTATGGGGAATATAGGTAAAAGTAAGCATAGAATATGTTTGCAGCCTTGAATGAAGTGGAAATCAATCATAAGCTCAATATTTCATGCTCAGTGATTTGGGTGGGACACAGGCTGGTGATGGAGACGGTGGCCCATCGGAAAGAATCCCCCATCATCAAACTCTGTCTTTCCCATTCCCAACACTTTTGACTCCTCCAGAGCAGCAGGAAATTCAGTCCTGCCATGTGTATCTTAGGTCAAAGAGAAAAAGAATAGAGCTCCAATGTGTAATTTCCAGCCTGAAAGAAACCAAGTGTCTTCTGATAAACAACACTTGAGGTTTTTTTTCTTTTTAATGAAGGCACTAAACTGACCTTCTTTTAAAATGGCCTAGAAAGGATAAACAGGAGAGATCTTGTTTTCCCTTCATCCTGGAAAAATAACATTTCTCCCTTTCCAGCTCAGTACAGTTGACTGAATTGGAAAGGAATCTATTTTCTCTGGAAAGATTTATTTGCCCAACAGTCGTGTTTTTGTATATGTGTGTGTGTTGGCAAGAGGCGATAGATTTTCCAGAACAAGGGTCGTCTTGTTCACAGTTTAAAGGGGCCCAGAAGTTGACTAAGGAATTTAATGTTAAGGAAAGCTTTTGCTTTCCTTAATGCCATGTACAGACTCCAAAGCATCTCAAGTTGTCCTGGGCTTTAGGATGCAGAGGAGAGTGTGCTGGGGCATGGCTCAGTGCTACCACCCCACTCATTCATGAACAGGTGAAAACATTTCCATTTTCCTCACCTCGATCTCAAGGCTTGTGACAATAAGGGTCTGTTAGGAAGCATCTGTGTTTCTGTTTTTCAAATAAATTGTTTCTCAAAAAGTTAAACAAGTTTTGAATAAAGCCATGTGGAAAAGCAAGGAGTGGCATTACCCTTTCTCCCCACAACCGGACTTCTTTTCCCACCTGGGGACACATGTTTTGAATCAAGGAAAGATGTAAATTCCTTTCTGGCCAAATTAGAGTGAAGATTTAAAGGGATTATTAAGGTGCTCCTATCTCCTCCTCTACTCAGCTTCACAAAGGACTGGCATCACATTAGAAATTTTAAAGCAAATCCTTTCTACTTTACAGGGAATTGTTTTCGCTACTTTTAGTTTTCTTGTATTGTAGGCTAGGCATGAATACAATATACAATAAACTTGGATACTTTTGGACATGTCCTTGAGAACATTTCTTTGAAGGTGAATGACCTACTTCTTGTCAAAAAAGTTGAACATATATTGTTTACACATGATACACATAATTAATTGTATATATTAGTTAATATATATATTCTAACACCAGAACTGCAATCTATCTTAAACTAAAGATTCTTTCCCCAGATTTTTTTGTTTCCAAGTCACTGCTTGCTGAGCTCAGCTGACAGCTCAGCTGGATTTTGCAGAAGTGACTTTTCACTAAGCTGGCCTTTGCCTTGCCAGGTGTGGCTGGCCAATGTAAAGGAAAGGAAAGGTGTTTTTCCTTTTAGCATGAATGTTAACACTTTTACCATATTTTCCATCGCCCAGTGTCTGTTTTCAAGGAAGCATGGATCTGCAGAAAACAGAGGCAGCTGAGATTTCTCCTTTGTAGATGTTGGCTCCCAGCCGCTTGGTGCATTTAATTTAGCAAAAGTCCATGTAATTAAATGAGGGGAAAATAGAATTTTTCTTTGATGGCAAAATGATTTCCATGAGGAGAAACTGGCTGATGGTGTTGACTCTGAAGTGTTGCTGGAAGGCTTCACAGCAGACAGGCACCCTCCTTCAGAGCCCAGACGGTACACACTCCCAAGGGCTGACTCTCCTGGGGCGGAACAGCTTTCTACTTAGGAAGTGTATGCCTTCTTGAGACATTTTTTACTTTTGTGTGCAAAGTCCATGTATTTGGCACAAATGGAAATTTTACCAATCCCTACATTGTCCTCTATTCCCCCAGTTTGAGGACAGATGGGACTACATCTGGGTGAAACGAGTTTCCCACTTGCTCTCAAGTATGGCTGCTGTAGATAAATCAGCTGTTGTCTTTGAGAAAGACCCCAGAAGCTTCCCAGGGCAGGGTCCAGGCTTTTCTTCTTAGTCTAATCTTCAAACATCTACGCTATGCTTGGTGTTAGATAAATATTAATTGGAAATGCTGACCCTGAGATAAAAGACATGGAGGAGGGAAGACAAAAATGGCAGCTTGCTGTCCATGACCAAAGGATAAAAGAAGGGTAATCACCCAGTAGACCCAGACCTGATTCTCAGTCTCCAACTTATTTTTGCAGGGCCCTCAGGCACCTGAGACTTCCAGGTCTTTCTCTGCCATGATCCCTTCTCTGATTAACCCCTGGTGGTACCCCCTAAACTCTGCTCATGCATCCTTCCATCAGCACACTTATTTGCCACCCAGTGGTCCTGAGATCCCTTCAAGATGACACTTCTCTTGCATCACTTCCAATCTCTTCTTCTTCAGCCAATGGCCTCTGGAGTGGCGGGGGGCGGGGGGGGGGGTATTAAAAACAGCTTCACCAAAAATCAGTACCTCTGGGTTGGAATATTATGTCAGGTTGGATGGATCGCACTCTCCAGGCTTCTGCATGTAGGACAAGAGGCAGAAGGAGATTTGAGGTGGGATGTTAGAGAACTTGCCGCCTAATTGTCAAGGCTGGTTGTTCACAGAGATACATTTCTCACTCAGGTTGTGGGCAAGCTTAATGGAACAGAATGGGAACAGACTATCTTACCACCTGGCCTCAGAATTTCTCTTACCTTGGTGAGCCAGCCTGAAGTGAAAAGTTGAGCAGGAAAGTTTGGACCCAGGTAAGTTTTGAAAAGAAAAGATAGGAACAAAGAGAGGGCTGATTGCTCTGTATATATAAAGCATAATACTCTTTGCTAGTAAGAGTGAGGATAGGAAGGAGGGAATAATGTGATAGTTGGTCTCAATTGATAGAAATATATTGATATCATATCAATAGTAATGACTTTATTTGTTTGCATGCGTCTGATATAAATGCCTGTATTTAAGTCTTCAGTAAAGGGCATAAAGTACTTATAAACTATAATCAGTGTATATAAGACAGTGTGTGTGTGAGAGAGAGAAAATCAAGGGACCATTTTGGATTTTCGACATGTATATCCCCTTGTTAGAGAAAGCCCTCAATGAGGTGACCCACAGGTTGATGCACAGAGTCAGTGTTTCAATGGGAGGAACTGGAACTTGACCAGCAGTATCAAAAGGTGCACCTTCCTTATGCATCCAGAGTCCAGGAAGCACAAGGAGTGCAAAACCCTTCAAATGGGAGTGTAAGGCAGTTCATTTGAGATTCAAAAGGCAGATTTTCTCTCTGAAACTTTGGTTAAATTAAGAGCCAATTTAGCAAAGTTGGGGGAGGAGGGTAGACAGCTATTTACTGGCTTGATTTAGGTATACTAGTGTTACCTGGTAAAAGAAATCAGACCAAAAGAAATTTAAATGTCTAACATTTTGTATGGATCACAACAGACTGTGGACAATTCTTAAAGAGATGGGAATACAAGACCACCCTACCTGTCTCCTGAGAAAACTGTAATGCGGGTCAAGAAGCAACAGTTAGAACCCTACATGGAACAACCAACTGGTTCAAAATTGGGAAAGGAGTACATCAAGGCTGTATACTGTCACCCTGCTTATTTAACTTCTATACAGAATATATCATGCAAAATGCCAGGCTGGATGAATCACAAACTGAAATCAAGATTTCCGGGAGAAATATCAATCACTTCAGATATGCATATGATACCATTCTAATGACAGAAAGTGAAGAGGAACAAAGAGCACCCTGATGAAGGTGAAAGAGGAGAGTGAAAAAGCTGGCTTGAAACTCAACATTAAAAAAAACTAAGATCATGGCATCCGGTCCCATAATTTCATGACAAATAGAAGGGGAAAAAGTGGAAGTAGTGACATATTTTATTTTCTTGGGCTCCAAAATCACTGCAGACGGTGGCTGCAGATGGTGACTGCAGCCATGAAATTAAAAGACACTTGCTCCTTAGGAGGAAAGCTACAAAAAACCTAGACAGTGTATTAAAAAGCAGAGACATCACGTTGCTGACAAAGGTTCATACAGTTAAAGCTATGATTTTTTCCAGTAGTCATGTATGGATGTGAGAGTTGGACCATAAAGAAGTCTGAGCACCAAAGAATTGATACTTTCAAACTGTGGTGCTGAAGAAGACTCTGAGAGTCCCTTGGACTGCAAGGAGATCCAACCAGTCAATCCTAAAGGAAATCAGTCCTGAATGTTCATTGGAAGGACTGATGGTGAAACTCCAATACTTTGGCCACTTGATGCAAAGAGTGGACTCATTGGAAAGACCCTGATGCTGGAAAAGATTGAAAGCAAAAGGAAAGGAGGAGACAGAAGATGAGACTGTTAGATAGCATCACTGACTCAGTGGACATGAATTTGAGCAAATGACAGGAAGTAGTGGAGGACAGGGGAGTTGTTAGAGAAAGCCCTCAATGAGGTGACCCACAGGTTGATGCACAGAGTCAGTGTTTCAATGGGAGGAACTGGAACTTGACCAGCAGTATCAAAAGGTGCACCTTCCTTATGCATCCAGAGTCCAGGAAGCACAAGGAGTGCAAAACCCTTCAAATGGGAGTGTAAGGCAATTCATTTGAGATTCAAAAGGCAGATTTTCTCTCTGAAACTTTGGTTAAATTAAGAGCCAATTTAGCAAAGCTGGAGTCCATAGGGTCACAAGGAGTCAGACACGACTTAGTGACTGAACAACAACAACAAACCAGCATTTTGATCTTTTTAAATAGAGATCTTCAACATTCTTTATGAAGATTTATGTATTACAGACATGAAATCACCCAAAATGTTAGTCATGAACCCAAATGTGGCAAGGGCCGTAGAGCATGCGAATCCAACCTCTGGTACCAATGATCGGGACTTGACCAAACTTACTTGTAAGCGACTTTATGCAAGTTCCTTAACCTCCCCGTGCCTCAGTTTCCTCTTCTGGGGATAATCTTAAATCATGAGATCCTCAAGAACATTAAGAGAGTTAGTGTGCATAAAGCATTTGGAAGAGTTCTGGCACATTCCGAACCTGAATTATTATCATCTTGCCTTATCATAGGAAGTTGGGAAGAGGAATATGCTAGGAAATTTATGTACTATCTCAATCCTCCCAGCAATGAATTTTCATAACAATGGGACATTATTAAAACTATTTTCTCAGCTGAAGACTTGAGGTCAAGAAAGAAAAGTAAATTTTCTAAGGTCACACAGCTGGTTAGAAGCAGATGTCTCTGTGGATCATTTGTTACACACATTTACACAGCAAAATTATAATGATTGATTCTAGCTTACACAGGGAATAGTGCAACACCTTATATAGTATTTACAGAAATGGAGGGGCTTCCCTGGTGGCTCAGACAGTAAGGAATCTGCCTGCAATGAAGGAGACCTGGGTTCGATCCCTAGGTCAGGAAGATCCCCTGGAGAAGGGTATAGCAAATAGAAATGGGAAACCAAATAGGAAATAGCTATGTTATGTGCATTTGGCTAGCCACACACCATTTTAAATGGGGAAGTGTGAAATGAAACCATTACAGTTTATCTCTGAGCAGAAAGTCCATCGGATCAGGAGCGTGGCTGTGGTAGCATGTCTGCTCAAGTCTTTATTTTCATGTTGTCTGGTCTGCAGTTGCTTAAATTTTTTAAAACAATATTAAAAGTTGATTTAGCTAACATCTCAAATATTAAAATATGTTCATATTAGTTGAAAGAGAAACAATTTTTCTCCTCAAAGTGGTATCTAAAGTCTCTTTTCCTCAGTTCAGGCAAACCCGGTTTACTGGCGGTGAGCTTTCATGTGCCCCCGCCTCGTCTTCTGATGTGGATCCCAGTTCTGGGAGATGGGCTGGGAGGTCTGAGAGAGTCCTTTCTTCTTGAGTGCCTCCTATTGTTAGCACCGTGATGGAGACCTGGTATCCATCATCCCTTCCAGTCCCCACCGCCATCTTCTGAGGGTGGTACTCTCATCCTCTTTTTGGAGGAAACCGAGGCACAGAGAGCTTATTTATTACTTGTTCACTAAACACTGACACTACTTGGAGGAAAACAAAGGCTCTAATCTCAAAACAGTGCTTCTCTCGCTCTTCTTGTGTGAAAGAGGTGGTGTGTTTTGTTCTAATGAATGACATGCTCCCTTGGGCACGTGCAGGGCTGTAAGAAATTTGCTACATCTACACTCTTTTCTTTTCCACTTCAGAAGGCCTATCAGAATGCAAGTTATTGGAATCATAACTTTGAAACTACACTCATTTATAAAAATAATATATATTTTGCTAACTTTAGCACACCTCCACCATTATTGGTAGTAAACCATATGCAAGATACCAAAGAACTGATACTATGATTGTTTAAATCAAAATGAAGCAGGCACGGTAGGTATATGGGTCGGCACATTTCTGAAGGGACAGTTCTGCACTTTCCTCTCTTTCCTCCTTTCTTTTTCTGAGGATCCCTTCTGTGTTCCCTTTCCATCTATAGAACTAACTAGAGTCATCCAAACCGAGCCACTCAGGGCCATTTCAGTGCCTCCGTCACACTTCACTGTTTCCCTCACATCTGTTGCTTTTCTCCATCCTTAGTCCAGGTAGTCACTGTACTACCTCTGGGCCATTGTTCCCTTGTTCCCTGCCTCTTTTCTCTTTCCCCCATAATCTTTTTATTTCATTGCTGCCAGGTGAGTGTTCCCAAAACACAATTTAAATCCTTATAAATAATTTTATTGTAACGGAACCCTAAATAGCGTCTGAGATCCAGTGCAAACTCCTCTCCCATCCCCCAATAAACTTTGCCGTACGATCCCAAAAAGTTTTCCAGTTTTACCTTCTACTATCTACCCTATGGATAAGGCGATGGCACCCCACTCCAGTACTCTCGCCTGAGAATCCCACGGACAGAGGAGCCTGGAGGGCTGCAGTCCATGGGATCTCGAAGAGTCAGACACGACTGAGCGAGTTCACTTTCACTTTTCACTTTCAAGCATTGGAGAAGGAAATGGCAACCCACTCCAGTGTTCTTGCCTGGAGAATCCCAGGGACGGGGGAGCCTGGTGGGCTGCCATCTATGGGGTCGCACAGAGTCGGACACGACTGAAGTGACTTAGCAGCAGCAGCAGCAGCAGCAGCAGCATCTACCCTATGCCCAAGCCACAGTATAATAGATAACTAGTGCCTGTGTTTCTCTTTGCTCATCAATTCCTCATTTTTTTTTTAAATTAAAATGCTAGTCATCCTTCTAGGTCCTAGTCATCCTTCTCCAAAGAAATCTCTCTCAATTCTCTCAGTCTGTCATCATTTTTCCTTTGAACCTGTCTGTCATAAAATGAGCAGACATTTCTGTATATTTTTATCTCTAGTTCTCTGGTCTCTTGTCCTCCACACTCCCCAACTACTCACAGACACACACACACACACACACACACACACTTGTCATTTCCTTGGCAGTTGGTACTTTGTGTCCCCTATAGTTCCAGTAGGGTCTTTCCCATGAAGTGGTATTTGCAGTCATAATGTTGTTAAGAAGAAAAAGAAGGAGGAGGAGGAGGGAAGAGGAGAAGAGGGTAAGAAACTGGGAGGAAAGGATGGTGGAGAGTTCTTTCACTTCTCCAGCCATTGTGGTTGGACAACTCTAATTGTTGGAAAGTTTTTCCCTATATTCATCTGAAATCTGCCCCTTTGAAAAATTGAGTTCTATAAATATTTATTGTGTAACTACTATATACAAATTAAACCATTTTAGGCACAAAACACATTCACTAATCCAGTCACAGCCTATATGCCTGCCCAAGACCCACCATCAGGGACCTTCTCACACTGAGGAAAAAGGCTTAGCAGTTTCTCCAAGAGTCAAGGCCCTGCTCTCCTTGTTAATTTCTTGAAAGTATTTTTCTCCACTTTTCTCTGAGCTATAGTATATATAGGAGGGTCCATACAAGGTTGCTGAGAGATTTATTGGATTTATTATCATTATATATAGCAAACCCCCAGGGGTCGGGGCAGAAAGGTTTGTTCTTCCATTTACACACAAAATATAGTTCTAAGAATCATGATTACTGGAGAAGGAAGTAGCAACCCACTCCAGTGTTCTTGCCTGGAGAATCCCAGGGACAGAGGAGCCTGGTAGGAGGCCATCTATGGGGTCTCACAGAGTCGGACATGACTGAAGCGACTTAGCATGCATGCATGCATGCATTGGAGAAGGAAATGGCAACCCACTCCAGTATTCTTGCCTGGATCCAGGGATAGAGGAGCTCGGTGGGCTTCCGTCTACGGGGTCGCACAGAGTTGGACACGACTGATGCGACTTAGCAGCAGCAGCAAAAATCATGATTAAATCTTCAGATATGTGAAAATTACCATCCTATTTCCCAGAAACGTTCTTTGGAAATATTTATTTACTTTGGAAGCTGAGAGTGGAGGGATAGGTAAAGATTCTTAGTACAAATACCAGAAGAGGGGTTTAAAAGGGATGTACTTAGAAAGAGAACTTGTTCATTATTTTTACATTAGAGGGACAGGGAATGTTCTGAAAGTCAGACTATATGATTGTATCAGTTCTTGGTGGCACTCCTACATAGCTGGCAGAGAAATAGACATAACTTCAGTTTCATAGATTCATCATATGAATTAGACTTTGTTGTTTGTTTCTGTTTGGTCGCTAAGTCATGTCTGACTCTTTGTGACCCCAAGGACTGTAGCCCACCAGGCTCCTCTGTCCATGGGATTTCTCAGGCAAGAATATTGGAGTGAGCTGCCATTTCCTTCTCCAGGGGGTCTCCTGCATCTGCTGCATTAGTAGGCAGATTCTTTTACCGCTGAGCCAGCAAGGAAGCCCAGACTTTGTTGTAGGTAGTTACTGAGCAATGCGTGATCTGGTTTGACTCTTGGATCAGCCAAATCCACCAATGTGTTCCTTTCTATCACTGTTAGCATTACCCTCGTTGTCTATTTCCTGGACCATGTGATGACCTCTAGTCAGAATCCTTGTCTCCAGTTGCTCCTCACTCCAAACCATCCCACACAACACAGTGTGGGTGATCTTGCTACAATGCAGCTCTAATCATGTCCCTGGCCCAGTAGTCTTGTTTTCTTAAATCTCAAACTTCATTGCCCCCTCCCACCCCATCCCTGGCGGTATTCCTAAGCTCCATATAGAGTTGACCACCGTACATTTTACCTTTCAGTCATAATACTTATGACCCTTTACTTCTTTATATCTCTCTCCTACTTCGAAGACTGTGACTTACCTTTGCATCCCCCAGTGCCAAGCACCCAGTAAGTGGCTAATATCTTGTCCTAAGGATGACAAACTTGGGCAAACTCTGGGAGATGGTGAGGGACAGAGAAGCCTGGTATGCTTCAGTTTATGGGGTAACAAAGTCAGATATGACTTGGCAACTGAACAACAGCAGGATGAATACAGGCATACTTCATTTTATTGGACTTTGAAGATGTTACATTTTTTAACAAATTGAAGGTTTGTGGCCACCCTGCATTGAGCAAGTCAACTGGCCCCATTTTTTCCAATAGAATTTGCTTACTTTGTGTCTTTGTGTCACATTTCAGTAATACTTGCAATATTTCAAATATTTCATAATTTTATATTTATTATGATGATCTGTGATCAGTGATCTTTGAGGTTGCTATTGCAAAATATTATCACTCACTAAAGAGTCAGATGATGGCTAGCATTTTTCAGCAAAAAAAATATTTTTTAATTGAGGTATAAGGCTATCGCACACTTAACAGACTACCCTATAGTGTAATCATAACTTTTATATGCACTGGGAAACCAAAAATTTTGTGAGACTCACCTTATTGCAATATTTGCTTCATTGGGGTGGCCTCAAACTGAACCTACAATATCTCCAAAGTCTGCTTATGTAGCATAAAATCCAGTCTCCTTGATACAGCGCTCTAGGCCTTCTGTAACATTGGCCTGCCCCATTTGTCCAGTGTGCCTTTTCATGGCCCTATTCCATTATAAATCACAGAGCAAACCTTTCCCCGAACAAGGCTTGGATTTTCCCACTTTGATAGGGAAAGTATCCAGCTGTCCCATCTGGTGTTTTCACTTGACCGGCCCTTTTGCCTTTCTCTGCTTGTTGAAACCTACTCATTTTTTTTTTTTTTTAAGACCATCCAGTTATCCCTTCTCCTTGAAGCCTCCACCTGCTCTGGTAACACCTGGTTAATCTGTCTTTGATAGCTTCAACCAAACACTTACGTCATGACCTTATCCTATTTCATTTTCACCACAGCATTTAGAATGGAGATTTGGTCAAATAGATGCTAAGAAAACTGGGTGGCATGGAAATAATACAACTGCCTATCTGCGGACTTTGCTGAGCACTCAGCCCTGCCCAGTGTGTGTACATCTCGCTACTAAACAAGTGCTAGAAAATGGTACATCAGAGGCACAGGGGCGGTTAGAACACGATTAGACCAAAGTCTTTTCCTCTCTTAATCTTCTCTGGAGGAACAGCGAGCTGGGCTGCAGAATGTCGAGCTTCCCAGCCAGTGTTTCCCCAGCAATGGTTTACAGGTCTATGGAGAGAGATTCCTCTCACTCCTCAGGGTGGCAGGGCCACACTCAGAACCACCTAAACCCCTGGGCCAGTGGTCTGGCTGTTAGCCAGGTGTGCCTCACAGACACGGGAAATGGGCCCTGTTATAAACAGAGTTTGGGGACTCTGACCTTAGTCTAATTAGGACAAGACCACAAACGTGGGTGCACACACACTGCGGTGGAAAATGGCTCTGTTTGGGTTTAGCATCATCTCTGTGGGCACAACAGGAAATCTGCCCCTTTAGGTCTGGGTTGGTATAGATTCACAGATGACTCTGCTCATTCAAAAGAGAGGGCTAGGTCAAAAAAACACAAAAACCTTCTAAAGTCTCTCTTTCTGAACCTGGTGATTAGTCAATAAAGGATGATGGAACCTGAATGAATTACAGGATTCAGAATCAAGCCTTTTAGCTAAGCTCTGATTCCTTCTAAGAAACAAAATTTTAGATAATTTTTAATTCATGCTTTCTCCTGTGGTTTGTGCTTTATGAAGGTTTGGTTTTCCACATCAGGATTTTTTTCATTGGCATGGACATTCACCTGGATCTTGACCACAACAGAATTCTGCGTGCTGATTCAGAAACCAGTCCTTGAGGTCAGAATTCACTTACTGAATGAGGATGCCTTCTAGGTGCAAGGCATCTCCTTCACCATTCACAAGCATGATTTATTCACTCATTTCCACACTGGCTTCTGTCTCAATCCACAGAGTTAGTAAAAGGGGTCTTGATTGTATAAGGGCATTATAAGCTGAATCCATCCTTGCAAGGTCTCCTCCCTTGCCAGGGGAAGGACTCCCAGACACACTCTGTGTTGTATAAACCCACATTTTCATCACCTGGCACACCTCCTCCATTTACAACCTGTGAATTCCCTTCCTTTATTCTAATCTGGTAATGCTTTTTGCTTCACTTAAAAGTGTGATTGGGTTTCTGGGATCTTCTTTCTATTAATGCTCAAGCATGGTAAAGTCCTATGTAAATACAAGCTCATCCAAAGCCTTCACTGACCCCCACTGTGGAAATAAGCTCTCCTTTCTCTTGGCTCCTGACATTTTTTCATAACTTTTCTACTTACATGTACCACTTTCTCAAGTGATATGGGATCTTCAGATCCCCAGCAGGCTGTGAGATGATTGAGGCATTTGCCTCAGATGCAGAATTTAAGCATTCCCCACCCCCCAAACCAAATAACAATACATAACATCACAGTTTAAAAAAATAAAAATTAGTGCAAAAATCCACGATGAACAAATATCAAAATTTTCAATAAAGACTAGATCAGTATTTTTCCTTTTATTTTCATTTTGTTTTTCTTTCAGATTCTTCCTTTGGCCCCAGGATTCACTATGATCCAGCACTGTTACTGATTCTATCTTTTTTAGAAGTTTTGATATGTTGTTCATCATAGATTTTGGCATTAATTTTGATTTTTAAGAGAATATTGCATTCGTGTGTTATTTATCCTGATTCCCAAGTGTTATGGTGTCACTGAATGTTGTGCTTCAGGCCAGTGCTCATTTGCCTTTCTCTGGATTCTGGCTCTGATCACAGTAGCAACTAGCACAACCCACTGCCCATTGATAGGCACTCAATTTATATTTCAGGAATGAATGAATGAATGAGTACTAGTAGAGATATTTTAGGTGTTCTTTCCCTTTTTTTTTCTTAAAGGCAAAATGACACCTTGCTCACAATCCAGCATCTGCCTGACATTTAGACAGACAGCTTCACAGATATGTTGTAGTAGTCTTAAGTTGCTGCATCTTGTGCCCGTCAGCTGTGCTCACCAACTAATATGCTTGATCCTGGACCTCTTTTGCTGTCACAGAGTGTCCCCTTCCAGTCTTGCTTTATCTCATAAACAATTTTCAAGAAGCTAAATAGCTGTGGATGTATAGAATCATCTTTTGCCTTCTTCTAGTAAATTGTACACCACTAACAACAAAAATCACCTGTTTGGAAGTCCAGAATCCTGGGGACAAGGGTTCTGTTGATGGTTTCTGCAGGAGCTTCAGTGGTTTCGTGGAGAGCAAGGAGGCAAAGGGCTGGAAGAACAAACATGATGGAATGGGGTCTGCCCCTCAAAATAATACCCAACGTGGAGGAAAGTAAAATGTTATTGCATTACAATGGCACGACGCAGAGGAGAGGTTCCCGTTTCGCAGGGGAAAAAGACACTGATCGCGGAGGTATTGAGTCTGAGTCTCACACATGCTCTAAAGTTGATTCCTCAGTAAAAAATAAATATGATCATTCACAAAATCCTTTCACAAAATCAGCTTTAGAAAGATGAGCCTGTAATAACAAAACTGTTTCTCTGCCCTGGTAGATGGCCTGTGATAATAATGTTTTTGATTTAGTTACAGGAATTCTGTTCAGAAAACAGTGCTGTTTAAGTGTTTTCTCTGGGTTCTGTCCACATAGTAGTCACTGTCCTGAAGTGGGGAAAATAGATCTTATTCTGTAATAGTGATTATGATTTATATTTTTTGTCCTGTTAAAATGATCATTAGCCTTTACCTATCCTCACTGCTTCTAACCTTAAGTAGTCCGAGGGTAAAAATGGATAACTACATTAACTTTCATAAAACTAGTGTTTCTTAGCAACTGCCTCTTTGTTTCACTGACAGTCTTCAAATCCCTTATTTTCCCATCTTGTTCTTTGCTGTTTCATTGTGATGTGACCAAAACTTCACTTTTGGTATACCTCTGGAAATCTGGGGATCCGAGACCTGGAAATGTGCTCATTTTAACAAATTATCTTACAGGGAGAATATTTAGACACTTCTTAGACTATTAAGGAGACTCACTAACACTAGGTTAATATTTCACTTTTCATGAGGGCCTATTGTGTGCCAGCCACCATGCTAGGCAGCTTTCCCATGTTATTTCATCAAACCCTTAGAAGAGTCTGGCAGGAGAGCAAGTATTGTCAGCCCATATTGAAGAAATAAAAACCAAGACTCCAAGGGGCTGTGATGTGCTCAGGTCACAGGACTATGAGGAGCAAGTCTGAGGCTTGGCTCAGGTCTCGTGCTTGTTGTATTGCCTGCAACTGTCTGGTTATTGTTACAGGAGAAAATTTGTACCTTTTCTGCTTCAAGAGATGCTGAGAATATGTTTATCCAACCCAATTTGTCATATGGTTAGTTTCCAAGGTGAAATGAAATCAATCCTAAGGTTTCAGATATTATTTAAAACTGTATGAAGAGACAAGCACCCTGTGACCATGTCTCTAGGCCCTGTGTATATTTTCCCTGAAATTCCATATTTTTTTTCAGGGAAACTTCTCCCTTTTCAAAAAGGTCACCCTAGCTTCCAAAAAGGCTCACAAGGAATAGGTTTTAGATCACCATGGAAGAATTGGTGAGGTATGGGAAAGATATGGACAAGAAAGAGAAAAATTTGATTCTATGAAATGAAAAATGCATCAGAGTTTATTGCCCTGAGTTTGGAGGGGTATATGTGGGCATAGTTGTGTGTGTGCTGGGGGTTGGAAGAGAATGTATGTAACAGAAATTGAATGGTGCTGGAAAAGACATTACTCTGAACCATATTTTTGATGAAGAAACAATCAAGTATTCATGGCTACAACTCTAATGGATAAAATAACTCAAAAATAGCACAGGGAAGTAAGAATAGTACAGCACAGTGGTTAGAACTATAGGCTCTTAAAATCAGTTGCAGGAGTTTAGATCCCAGTTTTGCTACTTCCTGATTGTGTGACATTTGATAGGTCACTTAAAAACAAACAAGCAAACACCGCATGTTCAGTATTCTCATCTATACAGTGGACAGTAACAGTAAGTACACATCAGGATGTTGTAAAAATTAAACGAGAATGCCTATAAAGTATCTAACTCTTCATAAAAATGTGCTATTATCAAAAGGAGGCCATATCTAATATTTTTGAGCTCCTTGTAGTAGAACAGTCTACTTCTCAGGTTCAAGACATTGGAAAGAGTTAATCCCGACAGAAATTGTCACCAAGCTTAGCAATAGAGCAAGTGATTTTATTAGTGGAAGTGAATATGACCCCCAGTAACCAGGCCTACAAAACATGGGGAAGAGGACACCTGACCAACAAGTAGCAATAATCACAAGATTGTCGGCAGCTGAGCCCTCAGAACATCTGCATTCCTTTAATAATTAGTAAGCAAATAACCCTGCTCAGTGGCAGCAAATCTGTACCAAGCATACAAGCGGCGCCTGCAAAACTAGAAAAAACTAGCAGATGCCCCTTGCAGGAAATTTAATTAAAACGGAAAGGCCTCTAATAATGTTCCCATTGTGCTCTTGACTTCAGTTGGAGAAGGCAAACATTGTGCAAATTCTCCAGACCAGGAGGCTGGTGTGGAAACAGCCAGACCCGTGGGCCTCCTTGGCTCCCGCCAAGAGCCCTCGCGGCTGTGTCGATTGATAACCACTTCCCCAAAGTCACACAGTACTTTCAGATCAGCACAATTCTGGGTCACAAAATGGGTGGGAAGCCACAGAGTTCCAGGTCCTTTAAATAAAGTTAAAGATTACACCATTTGTGATGAAACACCTTTGTGTTTCCTCATGGCCTCAGTTCCTTAGTCACTGATAATACAATAAACTCAGATAATTCACGGAGCTGAGAAATGAAGCCTCACCCTCACGGTCTGAAGTTAGCCCTCACTCTGCCTCTTGGAAGGAGGATGGAACATCTAGTTACATCCTCAACCTGTGACATCTTCTTGCCAACGTGGAGACTCTCAAGTTGTTGGAGGCAGCGCGCAACAAGCAGAGGGTACAGCAGGTGCCTGCCTGGAGCAGCAGTGTTCGCCTGCGCATGTGGCTCAGGGCACAGCTCTACGGCCCTGGGCAAATGGCTGCGTTCCCTGTGCTCCTCAGTTTCCTCATCCACAAAATGGCAGTAACGATAGCGCCTTACGCATAGTGTAGTTGTGCCGGGCACACTGTGTACTAAATAATTGTCAGCTATTATGCCCATTCTCAGGGAAGGCGATGGCACCCCACTCCAGCACTCTTGCCTGGAGAATCCCATGGGCGGAGGAGCCTGGTAGGCTGCAGTCCATGGGGTCTTGGAGGGTCAGACACGACTGAGCGACTTCACTCTCACTTTTCACTTTCATGCATTGGAGAAGGAAATGGCAACCCACTCCAGTGTTCTTGCCTGGAGAATCCCGGGGACGGGGGAGCCTGGTGGGCTGCCCTCTATGGGGTTGCACAGAGTCGGACATGATTGAAGCGACTTAGCAGCAGCAGCATCGTGCCCATTCTTCTTAGTAGTTAACGATGGTCTCACCCTGTGAAAGTCTGGCAAAGAATTCTTTGAAGACAATTATAGTGACCAGTTAAATGAATCTTTTATAAAGTATCTTATTTTGAATCCATACCCTGAGGTGGGATTGCTGGATCATATAGTGGTTCTACGTACACTTTTCTGAGGAAGCTCTACACTGCTTTCAGTAGTGGCAGCCCTATTTTATACTCCCACCAGAAGTGCACAAGGGTCTTGATTTCTCCACATCCTTGAAAACACATGTCTTCTTTTTTTTTTTTTTCAAGTAATAGCTATTCTAACTGGAATGAGGTGATGTATATATCGTAATGATTTTGTTTTCTTTTTATCAATTATATTTCAACAAAGCTGTTTTTTAAAAATCTAACATTTTACCTTACATATTGTAGGCATGTCATACAAGAGCTCTTTGATTGCTATGTAGAATAATAACATGTGTTGCTTCTTCTCAAATTATATTCCGCTCCTTTGGCTTCTCCACTGCTTTGTCCTTTTCCGGTGAACCTGTTAAAGGATTACAAAGATCTGCATTTGGCAAGTCTTTACAGGGTTTATTTGAAATGCAAACACCCACTTGATGTTAAGAATAGAGAAGGAAGAGGCACAGACAGGAGTGTGGATAGGGTCCCTCCTTAACTGAACTTAAATTCTGGTTGAACAAGTGGTAACAACAAAACCTGAGAAGTGTTAGGATCAGAAACTCAGAGTGAGGGAATTATGTGTCAGGAACTCACAGGAGGAGGAAGGAAAGACTTCCTTAAGGAAATGAGAAGTGAAGGATTCTAGGCATAAGCTGCACTTGAGAAGGTGCTCCAGACAGGTGAAAGATTGTGGTTCCAAGATCTGGAAGGAAAAGAGCTGGTAGCGGGGAAAGATGGAAAGGTGGGATGGTGGCCAGATTCTGAAGTCGGCTTGGAGGCCATGTCAAAGGGTGAGGCTTGATCCTGAGAATGATGGGGGATTTGCTGGAGGGTTTCAGGTAGGGAAGGGAAATGTTCCCATCTGAAATTAGGAAGCATCATTCTGACTGCTTTGTGAGGCAAGAGGGAGTGTGGGGTCCTGCTAAGAGGCATTAATGCATCATCTCTTGATGATTCTGGTCCCAACTTGGATGAAGGCAAAGAAATGGGTGGCTTTGAAAGAAATTTAAACAGTAGGCTTAAAACCCAAGCTAACCTCATCCCGCCACTCAGATAGGGACAGAACAGGTAAAAACCTTAACCTTCAGGCTGCTCTTCTGTAAGGAACACCCAGAACATATTTAGTCTGAAGAAAGACAGTAAACTTATATCCAAAGTGGAACTAGGGTCTGTCTACACATGTCAATTGTCTGCACTAATCTACTTGACCCATTGCTTCAGGTAATGAAGGGCTGCACGCCTGCCTTTCACCCTAATTATGCTTATCATCCAGGGCCCATAGACGCCAGGAATAACTCAACACCAGTCCCTCTAGCCAAACAATCAGCAAACAAAGATAAGTTTAAAGAGTGTCAAACCCAACTTTATGACTCCCGCGTAGGCACCAAGGGCACTGTCTCAATAGCCTAAGCCACCAGACAGGATGGCCCAGCGCTGCTTGTTAGTTGACCTGCCGGGACCAACTGTGACTCATCTGTTTACTGCAGAGCAAAGGTAACTTGGGATGTAAAAGTAGACAGCTGCCTGCCATTGCACCTGGAAACGAGGGCACTGGGCTCTTCAAATGGAAGTGTTTCCATTGGCACAGCCCCAGGCTGGATGAAGCCTGCTGGGTGAGAAGTCACGCCATGGGATGTGTGGGAACGCATGCACATATTTTAAAGAATGTGGTCTTCACAGCTGACTGGCTGTTTCAGGTCACTTTCATTGTCTCACGGAGCAGCTTAGAGGCCAGTGATAATCACTTGTAAGTGTTTTTGTTCTTTACAATTTCAATATAACCAGAATTCTTTTCTTGGCAGAAGTAAGGTTATGAGCAGGAATAATGAAAGAGTAATAATAGTATTAATACTATTGGTATCATTTATTATTGTTTAGAAGGTGCTATGTCATTCAATCTAATGATAACAACCTGGGTACCCATGTGAACTACCTGGGGAACTTTAAAATATTGATACCTGGGCCCACCCGCCAAAGGTTCTGACTTCACTGATTCGTGAGAAGCCCAAGCATTGGCATTTTAAGGCTCCCCAGAGAATCCTGGGCTTCCCAGGTGGCTCATCAGTAAAGAATGCACCAGCCAATGCAGGAGATGAAGGAGATGTGGGTTTGATCCCTGGCTTGGGAAGATCCCCTAGAGGAGGAAATGGCAACACACTCCAGTATTCCTGCCTGAAAAATTCCATGGACAGAGGAGTCTGGCGGGCTACTGTCCATGGGGTCGCAAAGAGTTGGACACAGTTGGATTCTCACACACAGAGAATCCTAATGTGCAGCCAGTGTTGAGAACTACGGCTTTAATGATGATGACAGCATGCAACATTGGGATGTTCAGCTTCATCTGATAGATGAGAAGGGGAAAAAGTAGAGACAGAGAGAAAAAGTAATTTGCATAATTGCAAGATCAGGCACTTGATCCTTAAGTCTGTCTGGTCACCAACCTCCCTCGAAATTATTTCCCATACTATTCAGTGGGTCCTTGATAAGGAGTGCACAGGGAGAGTGCACAGCGGAAGAAGGAAGCCCAGGGCCAAAGCACCACACAGGTACCTGAAACTCTGTGTAGGAGGCGCTGCCTTGCTCTGAGGCAGCTCTGCAGCCATAGATAAAGATTCATAAAGGAGAGAAGCCAAGTAGGCAGATAACCCACCCTGATGGTGGCAGCAGCTCCCGCCTCTGTCTAAGCCCCTGGGGATGGCTCTCAGGAGATACTTGGCACAAACTCAAAAAGGGCACAGCTGGCAGGCAGCCCCTTTGCCATAACGGCCTGCAATAAATATAATCAAGTAGGATTCTGAAACCGCATTCCTATTCCTTCCAGCTGGGAAGACAAGGACTAAATATTTGAGGAATAAAATATGGCAGAGGATGCTGTATCTGGAGCTAATTGAACATATCTGGGCTTCTCTTCGGAGAAGGCAATGGCACTCCACTCCAGTACTCTTGCCTGGAAAATCCCATGGATGGAGGAGCCTGGTGGGCTGTAGTCCATGGGGTCGCTAAGAGTCAGACACGACTGAGCGACTGACTTCTCTTTCACTTTTCATTTTCATGCGTTGGAGAAGGAAATGGCAACCCACTCCAGTGTTCTTGCCTGGAGAATCCCAGGGACAGGGGAGCCTGGTGGGCTGCCGTCTATGGGGTCGCACAGAGTCGGACACGACTGAAGTGACTTAGCAGCAGCAGCAGGGCTTCTCTTGTGGCTCAGCTGGTTAAAGAATCTGCCTTCAATGTGGGAGACCTGGGTTCAATTCCTGGGTTGGGAAGATCCTCTGGAGAAGGGAAAGGCTACTCACTCCAGTATTCTGGCCTGGAGAATTCCATGGACTGCTAGTCCATGGGGTCGCAAAGAGTCAGACACGACTGAGTGACTTTCACTCACTTCACAAGCATGGGCCTGTCATGTTTCCAAAAAAAAAAAAAAAAAGATACAGAGTGAAGCATGGATACAAATGGCAAGTTCAGCTCCTTTATGTTCTCTCACTTGGGAGTGGCTGGGAAAGAATAACACTCTGAGGGAAGAAGAAAGGAGGGGAGATGGTTCTGGAATCTGGGTGGGAGGTATCTGGCCTGCTCAGTAATTCGCATCTGACTCCTACTGGTACACTCCCCACAAAGCTTTGGACTAGCCACCTTCATTCATGTATTTACTCATGTAAACAGTCATTAAGGGTTTAAAACTCTCGGGATTCTTAGAGGAATACGACCCATCCCTGACCTTGAGTAACTCACAGTTCAGTAGGGAAGGAGTCACAGGGGGCCTGGAGGGGCAGCTTCTCATGTGGGCCGTCCTGACTGCCTCACGGGATGAGCCAGTGGAGAGAGGGGAGATGGTGTTCTCAGTGAAGCGGGCAGCTTCCACCGAGGGACAGAGATCCCCTCCTCTGCCTCAATAAAAGATGTGCCTTATTAAATAGCCACATAGGCTTCACTGCAGAAACTTCCTTCTCTAGATTTCAAAGACTTGGACTTCCTTCTCTCTGTTCAAGCCAAAGAGCTGAGTGTCCAAAGTGAGACTGAATTCCTTACTCAGGTTTTTTTTTTTTTTTTTTTTTTAACAGAAGCACTCGATTCTGAAGGCCTGCCAGCCACACTAAAGAGCTTTTCTCAAGAAGGCATGGGCCAGGTAGAGGCGGCTTTGCAGGGGGGCGAGTGTTAGGTTTTGGACTAAAATAAAAATCCTATTCACATGAGGTTAACAGTACACAGAACACAGGCACTGCCTGAAGGAGTCATTTCTCCCCTTGGTAAACATTCTGTTTCATAATATCAAATGTCATAACAGGGCATAACGAGGGCAAACACACAGATCCTTGGAGGGAGGTATTCCTGGATTTCAGTCCCGACACTGCCATGTAAGATCATAGATGACCTCCTGCAGGTGTCTGAGCTCCACTGCTTCTCTGTATAAAATAGGGCTGTAGGGGTCCCTCCATCCACTCTGGTGGGGAGAATTAGGTGGCATGGCAGCAGAAGAGTCCTTGGGCTTGGCACAGAAGGGGTCTCAGCCAGTGGTAGCTATGCTTCCTGCCCTCCTGATGTGACCTCCTGTTTCCAGTCCCCCTCACCATACAGCCCCCTTTCAAGTCTCTAAACTCAGTCATCCCTGCTCTCAGAAATGTCTACCTTTTTCCAAAAGTGGATGATTCACTTTTTGATCCCTTTCTGCTCCTCAAAACAAGGCAACATAATCCCTCCTTAAGCTCTTCAGTTGGATATTCATAGATCCATCTGTGTTCAGTCAACTTATACTGAGGTCAGGATGGCAAGGGCTGGGCTATGGTTCCAGAATCAAGGGTTAAATGTGAAGGTTTCTCAGCCTTCCTCAGTGACTCAGTGGTAAAGAATCTGCCTGCAGTTCAAGAGCCACAGGAGACACGAGTTAGATCCCCAGGTTGGAAAGATCCCCTGGAGGAGCGCATGGCAACCCACTCTTCTTGCCTGGAGAATCCAATGGACAGAAGAGCCTGGTGGGCTACAGTCCATAGGGTTGCAAAGAATTGAACACGACTGAAGAAACTTATATGCAGAGTACATCATGAGAAACGCTGAGCTGGAAGAAGCACAAGCTGGAATCAAGATTGCCGGGAGAAATATCAATAACTTCAAATATGCAGATGACACCACCCTTATGGCAGAAAGTGAAGAAGAACTAAAGAGCCTCTTGATGAAAGTGAAAGAGGAGAGTGAAAAAGTTGGCTTAAAGGTCAACTTTCAGAAAACTAAGATCATGGCATCTGGTCCCATCACTTCATGGCAAATAGATGGGGAAACAGTGGCTGACTTTATTTTTTGGGGCTCCAAAATCACTGCAGATGGTGGCTGCAGCCATGAAATTAAAAGACTCCTTGAAAGGAAAATTATGACCAACCTAGACAGCATATTAAAAAGCAGAGACATTACTTTGTCAACAAAAGTCCATCTAGCCAAGGCTATGGTTTTTCCAGTAGTCATGTATGGATATGAGAGTTGGACTGTGAAGAAAGCTGAGCGCTGAAGAATTAATGCTTTTGAACTATGATGTTGGAGAAGACTCTTTAGAGTCCCTTGGACATCAAGGACATCCAACCAGTCCATCCTAAAGGAGATCAGTCCTGGGTGTTCATTGGAAGGACTGATGTTGAAGCTGAAACTCTAATACTTTGGTCATCTGATGCGAAGAACTGACTCATTTGAAAAGACCCTGATGCTGGGAAAGATTGAGGGCAGGAGGAGAAAGGGACGACACAGGATGAGATGGTTGGATGGCATCACCGAGTCAATGCACATGGGTTTGGGTGGACTCCAGGAGTTGGTGATGGACAGGGAGGCCTGGCATGCTGTGGTTCATGGGGTCTCAAAGAGTCAGACACTACTGAGGAACTGAACTGAACTGAACTGAAGCTACTTAGCGCAAATGCATGAAGGTCTCCCAGCTCCATTTCTGTCTCCCTCTCCCCTGAGAGAGCCACCCCAAGTCAATTAATTTCTCCATCACCATGATTTTCGCTTTGCCATTTTGGAACACTCACTCACCACTAATGTTCAGAAATGTTTTGTTTCTGCCTGTGCTGAGTCTGCCTATAAGACAAATCATGATCTTTGTCATAGTTATGCTCTTTGCTTCCTGAGTGAAATAGTACCAGGTTTGATTATATTTTATTATTTACAATTAATTATATCCTATTATGTATCTCTCTTTGATGGTGAGTGGCAGAGGCATGCATGTTAGTTGCTCAGTTGTATCCTACTCTTGGCGACGCCATGGTCCGTAGCCCTCCAGACTCCTCTGCCCATGAGGTTCTCCAGGCAAGAATACTGGAGTGGGTACCCGCTTCCTTCTCCAGGGGGTCTTCCCAACCCAGGGATCAAACCTAGGCCTCCTGCAGGCAGATTCTTTACCAGCTGAGCCAACAGGGAGGCCCATTAAAGATGATTCACATACAAAGTCACCCACAGGTGTCAGTGGAGATGCCGCCAGATGGGAAAGACCCCTGAGCCAGGTGCCCCTGAGGCCTGGGATGTTGGGGGTGACTTGGAAGGGGTCCGGCCTGCTCATTCCTGCCTCCACCTCACAGTCCAGGCTCCGCAACTCGCCCTGCGCCCCAAACAGCACCTGGAGCAGCCGGCTCTCCAGCTGGGAACAGCCCGGGCCGCGCACCCAGCCTAAGCTCAGAGCCTGTGCGAGGAGCGCGTCACTGCTGTCCGGCGAGGGTAGGCGCAGCGACAGCACGGACGAGGAGACTGAGGACAGCAGGCCCAGGGTGAGGACCTCGCCGGGCACATGGGCCACGCCGCTGCAGCGTGCCGAGTCCCTGGACCACCGCAGCACGCTGCACCTGCGGCCCCCGCGGCCAGCCGCCCTGCTGCCCACCAAGCTCCATGACTGCAACAGGCAGGCGCAGCCCTGCCCTGCGAGCTCTTCCTCCGCATTGAGTTTCACGACGACGGGTTTGCTGATTCATCCCATTCCAATATTTTATAAATAAGCTCTCAGAATCAAGACCATTTTATTATCTTCTTCTACTTGTAAATAGATTTTTTAATACTCATCAAGTTAAAAAAAAAAGCATGTATAAATATCTATGCTGCTGCTGCTAAGTCGCTGCAGTCGTGTCCGACTCTGTGCAACCCCATAGACGGCAGCCCACCAAGCTCTGCCGTCCCTGGGATTCTCCAGGCAAGAACACTGGAGTGGGTTGCCATTTCCTTCTCCAATACATGAAAGTGAAAAGTGAAAGAGAAGTCGCTCAGTCGTGTCTGACTCTTAGCGACCCCATGGACTACAGCCCACCAGGCTCCTCCATCCATGGGAGTTTCCAGGCAAGGATACTGGAGTGGGTCGCCATTGCCTTCTCCATATAAATATCTATACTCTGTGATATAATGGCGAGAGGGGGAAATCTGAAACAAGAGGCCACAAGAATATTTTAGAAGACAGTGCTTGAACACAAATCCTTCCCTTCTCTTCCCATTGTTGCCAATGGGTGTGAGGCCTTGGTCAGCTCATACCAGAACTGTTACAGAACTGTCAAATTTATTCTGCAGCCTCCAGCCTCTTTTCCCTGCAGTCATTGCTCCCCAGGTACTTCAGTCCTAGTGTGACAGATCACTTGTTTCCTAATAGCTCCCAGTGATTGCAGGATAAATTCCATCCTCCTCAATGAGACATTCAAGGTGCTTTGCTTCTCCTGACTTTCCAAGGACCCCATTGCTGCCAAATGGATCTACACATTGTCCTCTGATAGTCCTGAAACAGCTTCACTTGACCTTTGGAGATTAATATGATATCCCAGGGCAGAATGGTGCCCCTGAACCCCACTTTCCCTTTGACTTTTCCCTGGCAATTCCACTATCCATCAGCTTCTCTGCTCTGGCTGTTTCACAGTCCTCCTTCTTCACAAACCCAGAAATAATGTAATATCCCTAAGATATTGCTCTCTACTACAATCTATGTCCAAGCACATTTTTATATACTTTTGTCTTTCCCATTGTGCACCTGTCCTTCAAACACACCTGAGCAGGTAAGGAGAGAAAAGGAGAGAAATTCCTGATGTTTACTGTGGATCTACTGCACACGGAACATGAACACATTGGGAGACATTTAAATTCACCTTCAAATTTCAAAAGGACTGCCCTAGTGTCTCAGATAGTAAAGAATCTGCCTGCAATGCAGGAGACCTGAGTTCAGTCCCCGGGTCGGGAAGATCCCCTGGAGGAAGGCATGAAAACCCACTCCAGTGTTCTTGCCTGGAGAATTCCATAGACAGAGGAGCCTGGAGGGCTACAGAATGTGGGGTCTCAAAGAGTCGGATATGAATGAGTGACTAACACTCAAACTTATCTGGAGGTATTTTAGATTCACACTTTCCAGTGAAGAAACTGAAGCTGAGGAGGGGTTAATGACTTTCTCAAGGATAGTTATATGGTGCCAAAGAGAAAAAAAAAAAGAGTTGTGGAATGGAGCTCGTGAAGACAGGCTTCACAGATGTGGTGGGAGCAGAGCCAGACCTTGGTGGGGTGGGCAGGAGGGGAGCGTACCATGAATGTGAGCAGCACCTCAAAGACTCCAGACTCACCCTGACAGTGGGGTCATTTACAGCTTTTAGAGATTATACCTGATTTCCTTTAAGAAGGCAATATTAAAGTTAATTGCCTGATTTTGAGCATGCAAACACTGAAATTCACTGGAAGAGCCAAAGTTCAGGGGTAAGTGAACTTTACTGCAGCACGTTGAGAACAGAATAAATGCTGATGAAAAGACAGAGGTATTTTTAACTGCAGGTCAAAAGAGGGCTTTTAACACAAGATGGCTGAAATTGGGCAAACACACAATCCCAGGTGGTCTCATACAGCAGGATAAAAATGAATGAGTCTACATGGGTCCATGGGTAATAACAAACTGCGTGTATGTGTGTCTGAGTGTGTCTGTCTGTCTGTGGAGGGTATACTTTCTGCTCAGTTTTGCTTGGAACCTAAAACTACTCTAAAAAATAAAAAAGCCTATTTAATAAAATGAAATAACTTTAAACATTTTTGAATAAATGAGTCCAGATCCCAAAGCTGTCCTCTGAGACATAAAAGGAGGGGAGAATGTGCCCTCCTTTTGGTGCATTGGAGCACAGACTCCTGCTCAGTTGTTGTGTTCCATGGCCTTTTATTTTTCCATTTTTCTCCCCAGTGAAATGCTTATGAGCACTGAAGACTCGAAAAGCAAGGTATGGAAATAAGAAAGAGGTGGAAGGGGGACAGCAAAGAGAAGGAAGTAAAGGATGTTTGAATAGCTTACATATTGAAAATAGAAAACTGGCTGCATGTTTCAAAAGCATGATAATTAAGCATCCATGAAGAGTTTTACAGAACATCTATTATATGGTAACCCTGGGAGGCTGCTCACTTTTCTGATTGTCTTCTAATTTCTTCTCTGAATCAGGCATGACAATACTTGCTTTACATGATTATGATGAAGATTAAATAGCATAACGTGCTTTAAAGTCTTAGCCCCAAAGCCTGCATTCATTCATTGAAAATAGTTGTTGAGTGCCTAATACGACCTAGATATCAAGGGGATAGAAACAGATGTGATTATTCTGGGCTCACTGCATTTACAGTCTAAAGGGGGAGACAGATGTCAAACAAGGAAACATAAAACTAATCAGTTACAAGTTGTGGAGAATTCTACAAAGGGAAAAGCCAGGGTGCTATGCAAAAATAATATGGCCTCTGAGTAAATGATCAATAAATAGTAGTTAAAGACAGATATTACTCTGTAATAGGACACATTCATTTTTATCAGACAAACCTATCCACAAAGAATAATTGAGAGAAACTAGATAAAATATTTTTTTAAAAATCTGAAGGAATATAAGAGCTACCACAGCAGCAAGGTTAGACAGGATTCAAGAGAGAAGGCAAATACAAAGAAGTAAGATTAAAATGCAGTTCTGCTTTTTCCTGGAAACATTTGCAAGATGGTAAATGGCTGAAGATAGTTTTCAGCAATCTCATGAAACAAAATTAAGAGTTCATGGCCCACTAAAGAAGAGGAACACTGTCAGTTTTCAATTTCAAACTCTAGAGGGTGATGCTGTGAGTAAGGGCAAAGTAAGTACAGATTGCTGCTACTGCTAAGTCACTTCAGTCGTGTTCAACTCTGTGTGACCCCATAGACGACAGCCCACCAGGCTCCCCCATCCCTGGGATTCTCCAGGCAAGAACACTGGAGTGGGTTGCCAGTTCCTTCTCCAATGCATGAAAGTGAAGTCACTCAGTCGTGTCCAACCCTCAGCGACCCCATGGACTGCAGCCCACCAGGCTCCTCCGTCCATGGGATTCTCCAGGCAAGAGTACTGGAGTGGGGTGCCATTGCCTTTTCCAAGTACCGATTAGCTCTCACAAAAACTAAAAGCAGCCTCGCCCTAGGTTGGATTATGATGATTTGCCTAGCTTAACCACCTAGACCACCCTATGAGGAAAGATAATCACCCAGGGCCTCAAATTATCTCTATATTTTTTCATAGAATAGTGTCTAGTATTCAATTTAAAAAGTTCTAGTGTGCCAGGAGGCAAGCCAATGACCAAAAATCATTTGAAGGCAATAGAAACAGATCCATGGTAGCTATAGATACTATATAGACACTGGAGTTATCAGACATACACTTTAAATACTATTAATTATATTAAAGAAAATCAATGACTAGATGGATTTCAACAGACAATTGGAATCTGTAAAAAGAGTAATAAGGAGGTCAGAGAACCAAAAGAAAATACAATAAATAAAATTTAAAATTCAATAAATGAATTAAGAGCACATTAGACACAGCTGAAGTTCACTATCTCCCAGAGTTTGCTCAAACTCATGTCCATTGAGCTGGTAATGCCATCCACCCATCTCATCCTCTGTCACCCCCTTCTCCTCCTGCCCTCAATCTTTCCCAGCATTTTTTTTTTTCCCCAGTGAGTCAGCTCTTTGCATCAAATGGCCTAAGTATTGGAGCTTCAGCTTCAGCATCTGTCCTTCCAATGAATAGTCAGGGTTTATTTCCTTTAGGATTAACTGGTTTGATCTCCTTGAAGTCCAAGAGAGTCTCAAGAGTCTTCTCCAGAACCACAATTCAAAAGCATCAATTCTTCAACTCTCAGACTTCTTTATGGTCCAACTCTCATATCTATACATGAGTACTGGAAAAACAATAGTTTTGACAATATTGACTTTGTCAGCAAAGTGATATCTTTGCTTTTTTAATACGCTGTCTGAGTTTGTCATACTTTTCTTCCAATGAGCAAGTGTTTTAATTTCATGACTGCAGTCACTGTCCACAGTGATTTTGGAGCCTAATATATAAAATCTATCACTGTTTCCACTTTTCCCCCATCTACTTGCCATGAGTGATGGGACCAGATGCCATGATCTTAGTTTTTTTAGATGTTGAGTTTTAGGCCAACACTCCTCTTTCACTTTCATCAAGAGGCTCTTTTAGTTTCTCTTCGATTTTGGCCATTAGAATGGTATCATCTGCATATCTGAGGTTGCTGATATTTCTCCTAGCAATCTTGATTCCAGCTTGTGAGTCTTCCAGCTCAGCATTTCGCATGATGTATTCTGCACATAAGTTAAATAAACAGGGTGAAAATATACAGCCTTGACGTACTCCTTTCCCATTGTTCCATATCCAATTCTAACTGTTGCTTCTTGTCCTGTATACAAGCTTCTCAGGAGACAGGTAAGGTGGTCTGGTATTCCCATCTCTTTAAGAATTTCCAGTTTGTTGTGACCCATACAGTCAAAGCCCTTAGCATAGTCAATGAAGCAGAAATGGATGCTTTTTTTTAAATTCCCTTGATTTTTATGTAACCCAACAGATGCTGGCAATTTGATCTCTGGTTCCTCTGCCTTTTCTAAATCCAGCTTGTACATCTGGAATTTCTTGTTTCACATACTGTTGAAGCCTAGATTGAAGGATTTTGAGCATTACTTTGCTAGCATGTGAAATGAGCTCAATTGTATGGTAGTTTGAGCATTCTTTGGTACTATCATTCTTTGGGATTGGAATGATTATCATATATAAACACGTAATTGTAGTGCCATGAAGAGAGAAAGAGAATGGGTAGGAACAATATTTGAGGAGAGTTTTCCAAAACTGGTGAATGACTCAAACCACATATGGAAATGGCTCTGTGAAACCCATGATGGACAAATACAAGTAAACTATGGCAAGACGTACCATAATAAATCTGCTGAAAATTGGAGAAAAGATAAAAATGTTAAAAGCCGCTAAAGGCTAAAAAGACACATTATCTTCAACCAGAACAATAAACCTGATAGCTGAAGTCTTAAGAAAAATTAGGAAAACAAAAGACATTAGTATCCCATTCTAAGGTGAAAAATACCACCTTCAAACTGGATTTATAAAAATTATTTTTCAATATTGCAGATAGAATTTACTAATTTTAAATTTATTTTGATTTTGTATATTTTAATTATAAAATAACATATGCATATGGAAAACACACAAAACAAAGGTATAGTTTTAGAAATTATTTTAAGAGTAATACCTTTGCAACCACCATAAAGAAATAAAACTTTGTCAGCTACTCAAAAACCTCTCTTTACATGCTGTTCCAATCACAATGCACTGTCTTCTCTAAGAGCAGCTCTTACCTTTGTATCAAACTTTAATTGTCATCTCTTTCTTGTGTTTATAGTTTTGTTATCCAATATGCCTTTCTCAACACTATAGTCTATTCTGGCCCACTAAAAAACTATGTTTGATATTTTAATCTAGTGGGGCTTCTCCATTCCTTTCTTCTGTAGGGACTTTAATCTGTTGAATATCTTGGCCTGTTGGACCTATAGAATTTCCCAAAGCCTGGATTTTGTTAAACTCATAATTATGGTGCCTTTTAATAAGTCCCTCTCATCTCTGTTGTTCTTGAAAATTTTTAGCTGGATCCAGATACTTGAACACTGTATTTTCTGGAAGAATTTGTCACCAACACCTGCAGGGAAGGAAATATACAAGGGAGATCTTCAGGCAGAGGAAAAATGTTGCTAAGTGACAGTAAAAAATTACAAGATAGAGTAAATAGGAAAATATGTATATGTAAATCTAAATAATATTGAATCTATATAATATGAATGCTGTCATATGAGGTTTTAAATATTCATAGAATTAAAATATGTGACAATGATAGCATGAAAGTCAGAAAAAGATAATAAGTAAAGTCAAAGTGTTCAAAAGTCCTTTCATTGCACAGAAACTGCTTTTAAAAATACTACTTTATATTAAACTTTAATAAATCCAGGATTCATGTTAAATCTCTAAATAATCTCTGAAAGAATGCCAAAAGATTATATAAGTGCCAATATATGAAAAAATGGAGTATTAAAACTCCATTTAAATACTTGACTGACCCTAAAGAAGATAAAGAGAAAAAGGAACTTAGAATGAATGGGAGAAACTGGAAAAAATTAGTTACGATGGTAAATCTAAACTCAAGTGTTTCAACAATTATATTAAATATAAACAATTGTTAAATTTTGTCAGACTGTGTTAAAAATATCAAGACCCAATAGTACAATGTTTATAAGAGATGCATCTTAAATAAAAGGATATGGAAAGAATAAAACTAAAAGAATGAAGAAAGATAGACCATACAAGCCATAACCAAAAAAAGCTGACATAGTTATATTAGTACCAAGTTAAATTGTAAGACAAAGGATCGTATAAAAATGATAGAGGTCATTCCAGTCCAGTTCAGTTCAATTCAGTCACTCAGTCATGTCCGACTCTTTTCGACCCCATGAATTGCAACACACCAGGCCTCCCTGTCTATCACCAACTCCTGGAGTTCATTCAAACTCATGTCCATCAAGTTGATGATGCCATCCAGCCATCTCATCCTCTCTCGCCCCCTTCTCCTCCTGCCCCCAATCCCCCCCAGCATCAGTCTTTTCCAATGAATCAACTCTTCGCATGAGGTGGCCAAAGTATTGGAGCTTCAGCTTCAGCATCAATCCCTCCAATGAACAC
Source organism: Bos indicus x Bos taurus (assembly GCF_003369695.1). Taxonomy (NCBI): domain Eukaryota; kingdom Metazoa; phylum Chordata; class Mammalia; order Artiodactyla; family Bovidae; genus Bos; species Bos indicus x Bos taurus. Next base: position 14,107,824 of record NC_040087.1, on the reverse strand, counting down.
CTAGGACTGATCTCCTTTAGGATGGACTAGTTGGATCTCCTTTCAGTCAAGGGATTCTCAAGAGTCTTCTCCAACATCATAGTTCAAAAGCATCAATTCTTCGGCAGTCAGCTTTCTTCACAGTCCAACTCTCACATCCCTACATGACCACTGGAAAAACCATAGGCTTGACTAGATGGACCTTTGTTGGCAAAGTAATGTCTCTGCTTTTGAATATGCTATCTAGGTTGGTCATAACTTTCCTTCCAAGGAGTAAGCATCTTTTAATTTCATGGCCACAATCGCCATCTGCAATGATTTGGAGCCCCAAAAAATAAAGTCTGACACTGTTTCCATTGTTTTCCCATCTATTTCCCATGAAGTGATGGGACCAGAAGCCATGATCTTAGTTTTCTGAATGTTGAGCTTTAAGCCAACTTTTTCACTCTCCTCTTTCACTTTCATCAAGAGGCTTTTTAGTTCCTCTTCACTTTCTGCCATAAGGGTGGTGTCATCTGCATATCTGAGGTTATTGATATTTCTCCCGGCAATCTTGTTTCCAGCTTGTGCTTCTTCCAGCTCAGTGTTTCTCATGATGTACTCTGCATAGAAGTTAAATAAGCAGGGTGACAATATACAGCCTTGACGGACTCCTTTTCCTATTTGGAACCAGTCTGTTGTTCCATGTCCAGTTCTAACTGTTTCTTTCTGACCTGCATATAGGTTTCTCAAGAGGCAGGTCAGGTGCTCTGGTATTCCCATCTCTTTCAGAATTTTCCACAGTTTATTGTGATCCACAGTCAAAGGCTTTGGCATTGTCAATAAAGGAGAAAGAGATGTTTTTCTGGAACTCTCTTGCTTTTTCGATGATCCAGTGGATGTTGGCAATTTGATCTCTGATTCATCTGCCTTTTCTAAAACCAGCTTAAACATCTGGAAGTTCATGGTTCATGTATTGCTGAAGCCTAGCTTGGAGAATTTTGAGCATTACTTTACTCGCATGTGAGATGAGTGCAATTGTGCGGTAGTTTGAGCATTCTTTGGCATTGCCTTTCTTGTCAGTCCACTAGGATTTAAATTTGTAGTATTTAATAATTTAGCTTCAGAATATATGAAGAAAAAGTGATAGAATTAAAAGAGAAATGGGCAAATGCCTCGTCACAGTGGAAGCTTTTAAACATAGTTCACTGAAACTGACAGAACAAAAAATAGAAGTTAGAAAAATCAGACACAGTCTCTGCCTATATTGAACTTGCACTAGAGTAAAGGATACATATAATAATCAAGTGAGCACATGAACAAATGTGAAATTGCGTTAGCTGAGTGCTCTTAAGGGAAGGAAGACAGTTTTATGACAATGAAGATGATTTCAGATAAAAAGATATGACACTGAAAGATGAACTTCCCAGGTCAGTAGGTGCCAATATGCTACTGGAGAAGAGTGGAGAGAAAACTCCAGAAAAAATGAAGAGACAGAGCCAAAGTGAAAACAATGCCCAGGTATGGATGTGACTAGTGATAGAAGTAAAGTCTGATACTGTAAAGAATAATATTGCATAGGAACCTGTAATGTTAGGTCCATGAAGTAAATTAGAAGTGGTCAAACAGGAGATGGCAAGAGTGAACATCAGCATTTTAGGAGTCAGCAAACTAAAATGGACTGGAATGGGTGAATTTACTTAAGATGACCATTATATCTACTACTGTGGGCAAGAATCCCTTAAAAGAAATGGAGTAAGCTTCATAGTCAACAGAAGAGTCTGAAATGCAGTACTTGGGTGCAATCTTAAAAATGACAGAATGATTTCTGTTCATTTCCAAGGCAAACCATTCAATATCACAGTAATCCAAGTCTATGCCCCAACCAATAATGCTGAAGAAGCTGAGGTTGAACAGTTTTATGAAGACCTACAAGACTTTCTAGAACTAACACCCAAAAAAGATGTCCCTTTCATTATAGGGGACTGGAATGCAAAAGTAGGAAGTCAAGCGATACTTGGAGTAACAGGCAAATTTGGCCTTGGAGTAGAGAATGAAGCAAGGTAAAGGCTAACAGAGTTTTGCCAAGAGAACGCACTGGTCATAGCAAACACCCTCTTCCAACAACACAAGAGAAGACTCTACACATGGACATCACCAGATGGTCAATACCAAAATCAGATTGATTATATTCCTTGCAGCCAAAGCATATACAGAAGAGAAGCTCTATACCGTGAGCAAAAACAAGACCGGGAGCTGACTGCAGCTCAGATCATGAACTCCTTATTGCTAAATTCAGACATAAATTGAAGAAAGTAGGGAAAACCACTAGACCATTCAGGTATGACCTAAATCAAATCCCTTACGATTATACAGTGGAAGTGACTAATAGATTCAAGAGATTAGATCTTATAGACAGAGTGCCTGAAGAACTATGGATGGAGGTTCGTGACATTGTACAGGAGGTAGTGATCAAGACCATCCCCATGAAAAAGAAATGCAAAAAGGCAAAATGATTGTTTGAGGAGGCCTTACAAATAGCTGAGAAAAGAAGAGAAGCAAAGAGCAAAGGAGAAAAGGATATACGCATTTGAATGCAGAGTTCCAAAGAGTAGCAAGGAGAGATAAGAAAGCCTTCCTCAGTGATCAATGCAAAGAAATAGAGGAAAATAATAGAATGCGAAAGACTAGAGATCTCTTCAAGAAAATTAGAGACATCAAGGGAACATTTCATGCAAAGATGGGCACAATAAAGGACAGAAATGGCATGGACCTAACAGAAGCATAAGATATTAAGAAGAGGTGGCAAGAATACACAGAAGATCTATACAAAAAAGATCTTCACAACCCAGATAATCATGATGGTGTGATCACTAACCTAGAGCCAGACACCCTGGAATGTGAAGTCAAGTGGGACTTAGGAGGCATCACTATGAACAAAGCTAGTGGAGGTGAAGGAATTCCAGTTGAGCTATTTCAAATCCTAAAAGATGATGCTGTGAAAGTGCTGCACTCAATATGCCAGCAAATTTGAAAAACTCAGCAGTGGCCACAGGACTGGAAAAGGGCAGTTTTCATTCCAATCCCAAAGAAGGCAATGCCAAAGAATGCTCAAACTACCGCACAATTGCACTCATCTCACAAGCTAATAAAGTAATGCTCAAAATTCTCCAAGCCAGGCTTCAACAGTACGTGAACTGTTAAGTTCCAGATGTTCAAGCCGGATTTAGAAAAGGCACATGAACCAGAGATCAAATTGCCAAAATCTGTTGGATCATCAAAAAAGCAAGAGAGTTTCAGAAAAACATCTATTTCTGTTTTATTGACTATGCCAAAGCCTTTGACTGTGTCAGTTCAGTTTAGTTCAGTAGTTCAGTTGTGTCCAACTTTTTGCGGCCCCATGGACTGCAGCACACCAAGCTTCCCTGGGCATCACCAACTCCCAGAGCTTGCTCAAACTCATGTTTACTGTTTGGCTCACAACAAACTATAGAAAATTCTTCAAGAGATGGGAATACCATAACACCTTACCTGCCTCCTAAGAAATCTGTATGCAGGTCAAGAAGCAACAGTTAGAACCAGATATGGAACAACAAACTGGGTCCAAATTGGGAAAGGAGTTCATCAAGGCTGTTTATTGTCACCCTGCTTATTTAACTTCTATGCAGAGTACATCACGTGAAATCCTGGGCTGGATGAAGCACAAGCTGGAATCAAGATTGCCAAGAGAACAGATATGCAGATGACATCACGTTTATGGCAGAAAGTGAAGAGGAACTGAACAGCCTCTTGATGAAGGGGAAAGAAGAGAGTGAAAAAGCTGGTTAAAACTCAACATTCAAAAAACCAAGATCATCACATCCTGTCCCATAATTTCATGTCTAATAGATAGTGAAACAATGGAAACAGTGACAGACTTTATTCTGGGGGGCTCCAAAATCACTGCAGATGGTGACTGCAGCCATGAAATTAAAAGGCATTTGCTCCTTGGATGAAAAGCTTTGACAAATCTAAACAGCTTATTAAAAAGCAGAGACATTACTTTGCCAACAAAGGTCTGTCTAGTCAAAGCTATGGTTTTTCCAGTAGTCATGTATGGGTGTGAGTGTTGGACTATAAAGAAAGCTGAATGCCAAAGAATTGATGTTTTTGAACTGTGGTGTTGGAGAAGACTCTGGGGAATCCCTTGGACTGCAAGAAGATAAAATGAGTCAATCGTAAAGGAAATCAGTCCTGAATATTCATTGGAAGCACTGATGATGAAGCTGAAGCTTCAATACTTTGGCCACCTGATGTGAAGAACTGACTCATTGGAAAAGACCCTGATGCTGGGAAAGATTGAAAGCAGGAGAAGAAGGGGATGACAGAGGATGAGATGGGTGTCTGGTATCACCCACTCAGTGGCCATGAGTTTGAGGAAGCTCTGGCAGTTGGTGATGGACAGGGAAGCCTGGCGAGCTGCAGTCCATGGGGTCGCAAAGAGTAGGACATGACTGAGTGACTGAACTGAACTGAGGTGGAGGAAATCAAGAAAGGCTTTCCTGAGAAAGTGAAACTTGACCTCCGACCTGAAAGATCTCAGATCTTTCAGATCTGAAAGACAGTAGGGTTAATTAAAAGTTGAAAGTGGACACATAAAGCGAAGAGCATTAGATATTGGGCTTCATGACATCTGCAAAGATCCTGTAGTAGGAAGAAACATGAGTTTAAGGAACTGGAAGGTCAGAGTAACCAAAGAACAGTGTATGAAGGAAAACTGGTCAGATCAAGCTGGAGAGAAGGGTAAAGCCAGAACATTGAGAATTTTGTGGGTTGTGTTAAGGATCTTGGGGTTTATTCAGAGCGTAATGAATGGGAAGGCAATTGGAGCATTGAAACAGCGTGTGGAGAAAAGGGAACTCTCCTTCACAGTTGATGGGAATGGAAACTGGTGAAGCCCCTATCCAAAACAGCATCCTGGTTCCTTAAAAAACTAGAAATCAAGTTGCCATACAATCCAGCAGTCCCACTCCTGGGCATACTTCTGGAAAAGATGAAAACTAACTCATAGAGACACAAGCACCCCATTGTTCAAAGCAGCACTATTGACAGTAGCCAAGAATGGATGCCGTCTTCAGTGTCCAACAGCAGATGAATAGAAAAAGAAGATGTGGTACGTATAAACAGTGGAATACTACTCAGCCATAAAAAAGAGTGAAATAATGTCATTTGCAGGAACATGGGTGGACCTAGAGAGTATTATACTAAGTGAAAAAAGTCAGACAAAAAAGATAAATATCATGATACTGCTTATATGTGGAATATAAAAGACCATACAAATGAACTTATTTATAAAACAGAAATAGACTCACAAACATAGAAAACAAATTTGTGGTTACAAAAAGGGAATGGTAGGAGGGGATAAATCAGTAATTTGAGATCAACAGATGCACACTATTATATATAAAATAAACAACAAGGACCTACTGAATAGCACAGGAAACTATATTCAATATCTTGTAATAACCTATAATGGAAAAGAATCTGAAAAGGAATATATACATTTGTGTATATATATTATATATATGTATATACATGTAAATATATATATATATATATATGAATGCATGCTCAGTCACATCCAACTCTTTGCAACCCTATGGACTGTAGCCCCTAGGCACCTCAGTCCATAGAATACTGGAGTGGGTTGCCATTTTCCTCTCCAGGGGATCTTCCTGACCCAGGGTTTGAACCCACACCTCCTGTGTCTCCTGCATTGCAGGCAGATTCTTTACCACTTGAGCCATTGAAGAAAGATTTCCCAGAGAAGGATGGCGACCTATTCCAGAATCATCTTTTCCAAACGGGTATACAACAAAGTGATTCAGTTTGTATAAGTTTTTTATATGTATACAAGCTGAATCACTTTGTTGTATATTTGAAACATTGTAAATCAACTGCACTTCAATAAAAAAAATGTTAAAATAGGTTTATATTGTTATTGGATTTATGTTTGGAAAAGATTATTCTAGCTGTGGCATGAGAATCAGTTGTAGAAGGTGAAGTGAGAGGAGGCTAAACCACCCAGCAGTTTTTACCAGGGGAGATGATGGTGGTGGAGACAGTGGAGATGGAGAGGTGTCAGATTCAAGAGACATGTTAAAATCAGCAGGTCTTGGAGAAGGATTTTACATGGTGACTGAAGACAAGGGAGACATCAAGGGTGTCTTCTCAGGTTCTTGCTTGTGCAAATGGGTCTGACTGACAGTGATGCCATCCTCGGAGACAAGAAACACGGAAGAAGGCCAGGTTTTGGAAGGAAGATAATAAATTCAGTTTTGGACACATTCAGATTGAGGATTTTTTTTTTTTTCTGTAAAAGCTTGTTCTGTAGAATGTCTTTTCAAGATTCTTAATTGATTATTCTCTGTGGTGTTTGTTTTACTTATTTTTCTTACCTCCTCCAGTCTAACACTTGAAGAAATGCAATCACAAGTTCAGACCGTGGCTGTTTATCATGTCTCTGCATCCAAATATTGATGCTTGCCTAATTTGAACCTTCCTGGGGAGTAATGAAAACAAGAGAGAAGATGGAAAATTTGTGAAGATTCCCCAGGAGTGCTTGCAGGATGTCAGACACTGACCCCAGTTAGACTCCAAATGTGTCAGGGAACTTTCCTGGCTCTGGCTATCAAAGGCCACCTATTGAGGCTAGATTGCTTTTCTTGAAGATGCTGCACAAGGATGAACAAGCCGAGTTTAGCAGAATTGGCTCTCAATACACAGGGCCGTTTCAGAGAAACACTAATGATCTTTTCCTTCATTGAAAATTAGATCTGTCAAGGATATGAATCAGGTGTCATGTGAAAGAGAAGCCAATCAGCTCTTTCAAAGCAATTTCCTGTTAGAGCTTCTGGATGGGAGATGCCATTTTCCTTGTTCCAGGCTGGTTGAAATCTGGTTGGCAAGTTGTCTTGAAATCCTTCCCATGACAAAGCACACAGTGCAGATGACAGGCTGTGCAAGTCAATTACCATCCAGTGAAAGGGACTATGTAGTCATGATCTACACACACTCTCTCTCTGGCACTGACTGATACCTTATGAGGATATATTGGACCTTTTTTCAACACATTTTTATTTTCTTCTGCCTGTATATATCCTTTAGTTGTGTTTGAGGCTTAAAAGATGAGATTGGATTTCTGTCTTTAGACATCTGATTTTGAAAAATTTGATTATGGTACATGATTAGAATGAGCTTTGTAGATTTTATGAGGATTAAATTATGTGTTATTCTTTAAGGCAGCTTAAATTTTAAGATTTTGCCCCAAATCATTATTATTAAGTTTGCCTAAAGTTTCAACCTGGGCTTCCCTGGTGGCTCAGTTGGTAAAGAATCTTCCTGCAATGTGGAGACCCATGTTCAATCCCTAGGTCAGGAAGATCCCCTGGAGAAGGAAATGGCAACCCACTCCAGTATTCTTTCCTGAAAACTCCCATGGATTGAGGAGCCTGGCAGGCTATAGATCATGGGGTTGCATGAATCAGACATGACTTAGCGACTAAACCACAATCACCACAATTTCAATAGTTGGCAATTCTTTACTTGGAATAGAATTTTGAGTTTTGTAACTGTATGAAGAAGGAGGAGACAGATGATTTATACCTGTTTCACAAGCTATGAACATAATTCAATTGTCAAAGAAAGAAATGTGGTAGATGTTCAGGAACTTGTTCTTCTATGTGATTTCTGTATTTCTGATTTGTTTGATTATCATCTTAGAAATTTATAAATGCTATATATAGGTAGCCTGGGTCAAAGAGCCAGTTCTAACTTAGAACTTAATACCAGCCTTAAATGGCTTTAAGCATAATTTTGCTTAATACCAGTGCAAAAGTCCACATACTCAAAGCTATGGTTTTTCTAGTAATCATGTACGGATATGAGAGTTGGACCATAAAGAAGTCTGAGAGCTGAAGAATTGATGCTTTTGAGTTGTGGTGCTAGAGAAGACTCTTAAGAGTCCCTTGGACTGCAAGGAGATCAAACCAGTCAATCCTAAAGGAAATCAACCATGAATATTCATTGGAAAAACTGATGCTGAAGTTGAAGCTCCAATACTTTGGCCACCTGATGCAAAGAGCTGACTCAATGGAAAAGAGCCTGATGCTGGGAAAGATTGAGGATAGGAGAAGGGGGTGACAGAGAATGAGATGGTTAGATAGCATTACTGACTCAATGTGCATGAGTTTGAGCAAACCCCTGGAGATAGTGAAGGACAGGGAGCCTGGGGTCCCATGCTACAGTCCATGGGGTCTCAAAGAGTCAGACATGACTTAAGGACTAAACAACGACAACAACTAATGAAAAACACCACAAAATATTTTTTTAATTAATTAATTTTTTATTGAAGGATAATTACAGAATTTTGTTGTTTTCTGTCAAACCTCAACATGAATCAGCCATGCTATGCCATGCTAAGTCACTTCAGTCGTGTCCGTCTCTGTGCGACCCCATAGACGGCAGCCCACCAGGCTCCCCCGTCCCTGGGATTCTCCAGGCAAGAACACTGGAGTGGGTTGCCATTTCCTTTTCCAATGCATGAAAGTGAAAAGTGAAAGTGAAGTCACTCAGTTGTGTCCGACTCTTAGTGACCCCATAGATTGCAGCCTAACAGGCTCCTCCGTCCATGGGATTTTCCAAGCAAGAGTACTGGAGTGGGGTGCCGTAGGTATACATATATCCCCTCCCATTTGAACCTCCCTCCCATCTCCTTCCCCATTCCACCCCTCTAGATTGATACAGAACCCCTGTTAGAGTTTCCTGAGCCATATAGAAAATTCCCATTGGCTATCTATTTTACATATGGTAATTAAGTTTCCATGTTACTCTTTCCATACATCTCACCCTCTCCTCCCCTCTCCCCATGGCATATGTCTGTTCTCAATGTCTGTTTCTCCATTGCTGCCCTGTAAATAAATTCTTCAGTACCATTTTTCTAGATTCCATAGATGTGCCTTAGAATACAATATTTATCTTTATCTTTCTGATTTACCACTTTGTATAATAGGTTCTAGGTATATCCACCTCATTAGAACTGACTCAAATGTGTTCCTTTTTATAGCTGAGTAATATTCCATTGTGTATATGTACCACAACTTCTTTATCCATTCATCTGTTGATGGACATCTAGGTTGCTTCCATGTTCTAGCTATTGTAAATAGTGCTGCAATGAACAATGGGATACCTGTGTCTTTTTCAATTTTGGTTTCCTCGGTGTATATGCCTAAGAGTGGGATTGTTGGTGATTTTATTCCTAGTTTTTTAAGGAATTTCCATACCATCTTCCATAGTGGCTGTATCAGTTTACATTCCCACCAACAGTGTAAGAGCGTTCCCTTTTCTCTACACTGTCTCCAGCATTTATTATTTGTAGACGTTTTGATGATGACCATTCTGACCAGTATGAGGTGATATCTCATTGTGGTTTTGATTTGTATTTCTCTAATCAGTGATGTTAGAGAAATAACAAGTCGAATCAAGGCTATGGTTTTTCCTGTGGTCATGTATGGATGGGAGAGTTGGACTGTGAAGAAGGCTGAGTGCCGAAGAATTGATGTTTTTGAATTGTGGTGTTGGAGAAGACTCTTGAGAGTCCCTTGGACTACAAGGAGATCCAACCAGTCCATTCTGAAGAAGATCAGCCCTGGGATTTCTTTGGAAGGAATGATGCTGAAACTGAAACTCCAGTACTTTGGCCACCTCATGCGAAGAGTTGACTCATTGGAAAAGACTCTGATGCTGGGAGGGATTGAGGGCAGGAGGAGAAGGGGATGACAGAGGATGCTTGATGGCATCACTGACTTGATGGACGTGAGTCTGAGTGAACTCCGGGAGTTGGTGATGGACAGGGAGGCCTGGCGTGCTGCGATTCATGGGGTCGCAAACAGTCGGACATGACTGAGCGACTGAACTGAACTGAACTGAATAAGTGATGTTGAGCATCTTTTCATCTGTTTGTTAGCCATCTGTATGTCTTCTTTGGAGAAATGTTTGTTTTAGGTCTTTTTCCCACTTTTTGATTGGGTTGTTTGTTTTCCTGGTATTGAGTTGTATGAGCTGCTTGTATATTTTGGAAATTAAACCTTTGTTGGTTATTTCATTTGCTATTATTTTCTCCCATTCTGAGGGTTGTTTTTTCACCTTTGCTTATAGTTTCCTTTGCTGTGCAAAAGCTTTTAAGTTTAATCAGGTCCTGCTTGTTTACTTTTGTTTTTATTTCCGTTACGGTCGCACAGAGTCGGACATGACTGAAGCAACTTAGCAGCAGCAGCAGCAGCAGGAGGTGTAACCGCAGATATGCAGATGATACCACCCTTATGGCAGAAAGTGAAGAGGAACTAAAAAGCCTCTTGATGAAAGTGAAAGAGGAGAGTGAAAAAGTTGGCTTAAAGCTCAACATTCAGAAAACTAAGATCATGGCATCTGATCCCATCACTTCATGGGAATAGATGGGGAAACAGTGGAAACAGTGTCAGAGTTTATTTTGGGGGGCTCCAAAAATCACTGCAGATGGTGATTGTTGCTATGAAATTAAAAGACGCTTACTCCTTGGAAGGAAAGTTATGACTAACCTAGATAGCATATTCAAAAGCAGAGACATTACTTTGCCAACAAAGGTCCATCTAGTCAAGGCTATGGTTTTTCCAGTGGTCATGTATGGATGTGAGAGTTGGACTGTGAAGAAAGCTGAGAGCTGAAGAATTGATGCTTTTGAACTGTGGTGTTGGAGAAGACTCTTGAGAGTCCCTTGGACTGCAAGGAGATCCAACCAGTCCATTCTAAAGGAGATCAGTCCTGGGTGTTCTTTGGAAGGAATGATGGTAAAGCTGAAACTCCAGTACTTTGGCCACCTCATGCGAAGAGTTGACTAATTGGAAAAGACTCTGATGCTGGGAGGGATTGGGGCAGGAGGAGAAGGGGACAACAGAGGATGAGATGGCTGGATGGCATCACCGACTCGATGGACATGAGTTTGGGTATACTTCGGGACTTGGTGATGGATAGGGAGGCGTTGCATGCTGAAATTCATGGACTCACAAAGGGTTGGACACAACTGAGTGACTGAATTCCTCAGTGACCTACCTGAGGAGGTAGGTCATAGAGGATCTTGCTTTGATTTATGTCATTGAGTGTTCTACCTGTGTTTTCCTCTAAGAGTTTTATAGTTTCTGGTCTTACACTTAGGTCTTTAATCCATTTTGAATTTATCTTTGTGCATGGTGTTAGGAAGTGTTCTAATTTCATTCTTTTACATGTAGCTGTCCAGTTTTCCCAGCACCATTTATTGAAGAGGCTCTCTTTGCCCCATGTGTATTCTTGCCTCCTTTGTCAAAAAACAAGGTACCCATAGGTGCATGGGCTTATTTCTGGGCTTTCTATCTTGTTTGATTGGTCTATGTTTCTGTTTTTGTGCCAGTACCATACTGTCTTGAGGACTGTCACTTTATAGTATAATCTGAAGTCAGGAAGGTTGATTCCTCCAGCTCCATTCTTCTTCCTCAAGACTGCTTTGGCTATTTGGAGTCTTTTCTGTTTCCATATGAATTGTAAAATTTTTTGTTCTAGTTCTGTGAAAAAAAAATGTTATTGGTAATTTGATAGGGATCACAGTGAATCTGTAGATTGCATTTGGTAGTATAGTCATTTTCACAATATTGATTCTTCCTGCCCAGGAACATGGAATATCTCTCCATCTGTTTATGTCATCTTTGATTTCTTTCATCAGGGTCTTACAATTTTCTGTGTACAGTTCTTTTGTCTCCTTAGGTAAGTTTATTCCTAGATATTTAATTCTTTTTGTTGCAATGGTGAATGGGATTGAGTCCTTAATTTCTCTTTGTGATTCTTCATTGTTAGTACATAGAAATGCAAGTGGTTTCTCTGTATTGATTTTGTATCCTGCAACTTTGCTAAATTCACTGATTAGCTCTAGTAATTTTCTGATACTATCTTTAGGGTTTTCTATGTACACTATCTGGAGAAGGAAACGGCAACCCACTCCAGTATTCTTGCCTGGAAAACCCCATGGTTTTTCTATGTACACTATCATGTCATCTGCAAACAGTGAGAGCTTAACTTCTTCTTTTCTGATCTGGATTCCTTTTATTTCTTTTTCTTCTCTGATTGCTGTAGGGAGAACTTCCAGAACTATGTTGAATAATAGTGGTGAAAGTGGACACCCTTGTCTTGTTCCTGATCTTAGTGGGAATGCTTTCAGTTTTTCACCATTGAGAATAATGTTTGCTGTAGATTTATCATATATGGCCTTCACTATGTTGAGGTAGGTTCCTTCTATGCCCATTTTTTGAAGAGTTTTAATCATACATGAGTGCTGAATTTTGTCAAAGGCTTTTTCTGCATCTATTGAGATGATCATATGGTTTTTATCTTTCAATTTGTTAATATGGTGTATCACATTGATTGATTTGCATGTAGTGAAGAATACTTGCATCCCTGGAATAAACCCAACTTGATCATGGTTTATGAACTTTTTGATAAAAACGCTACAAAATTTTGAAGTGGGGAAGATATTAAGCCATCAGGTAATCCAGGGCTCACTGGAGGGCTGCACTTCAGGATCCTTGTTTTAATCCTCCTACCTCTCAGTACCTACAGGGAAACAAAGTCTAAGGGGAAGTGACAAAGTCTAAGAGGGGAAGTGACAATAAAAATCATGTGATTTGTATCTCAGCATTCACCTTCTTATGAATTTTATTCAAAGAAAAGAACCAAGAACTTGAGCTAGTCTTTACTCTAACTGGGTGATGTGAAATATTACAAAGAAAAAATCTCAGATGATAGCACTAGAAGAACTATTTGACATGAAGTCCCTTTCCATTGGTTCTGCACTTTGAAGTGCTTAGGCCATTTTATTTCCATTTTGGATTCCTGCAAACCCTGTAATTAGGAGGAAGCCACTAGCTTCTTGCAGCTGAGTGGAATTGAGGGGAATGAGAAGAGGGACGCATCTCAGCGCATGTCTAAACTTACCCCTTACTTTGGATCCCTTCTGCACACAGAGTATGCCGCTCTTGAGCTGATAAACAAGGACCTTGAACAAGAGTGTTTTGCTTTCACATTCTCAAGCTTTCTGTTTGTTTCCTTTCCTCTAAGAGAACACTGGCTTACTCCCCATGTGGCCCCCAGTCACATATTGAGATATATAGGCCAAGTCTACCTTTTAATAATTTATCATGTTGCTTGTACTTAAACTTGATGGATAAAACAGATGACCCAGAGTTTGTGATTAATGGAACCCCATCTCCACTCCATCCCCTACTCATTAACCAAAGAATTCTACTTATGCCTCCCATATTAACAAATATGCCAGAGGTCTTAATTAAATCTGGAGCTAACCTGGTGACCTTAGATGTAATACTCTGATTCATTCTGAACAACCATTTGGTAGAATAACCTTGATTTTCCTATCTGTAAAATGAATTTTATGTTGGCAATGCTGGTGTTAACATAAAATAACTTTAGGAAAACTGCTGAAGGCTGTGACATATTGACCTGGTATATTATCATTTATAAACGGAGAGTTCTAGCTACTAAAGAGAAGAGCTATCAGTTGCTCATGGCATTGCTGAAAATTTATTATTAATGATTTCTAAAAATTCCAGCACTGCAGGAAGCTTCAAGAATCATTACTGCATCACATTTTGCTTTCATGTTAATGGACAGCTATTTTTCATTGTCACTTTCATGAACAGCAAGAGAACACAGATTAACAATTTTAGCAAATGTGGACAGTTGAGAACGTATTCCAGGCTTTGTCACTTATTAATAATTGAATGATCAATTTCAGCTTTACCAGAACTAAGAATTTCCTGGACACAAACAGCAACCCATATACCCTTAACAGTACCCTTGTTGTATCACACCCACTCAGAAGCAATGGTCAGGAAACACTGAATTCTGTTAGCACTTTTATACTTAAAGAGTTGAGAAATCCACATCATCGATTTTTTGCTTTTTCATAACTGAGAAGAAAAAAGTCATGGTATAATTTCAGGCAGTGGAAAAGCTTCTATTCAATTCAGCTTTATTGTAGATTAGAGGAAGGAAGCATTTTTGATGTCACCAAAGAGATCTTCTCCTTCCAGGAGGCTTTTAAAAATATGTCTCCCAGAGGGTTCTCTGGTTTGCAGTCATCTTATAGAGGTAAAGACTCTCTGCTTGCCCACAATCTGGAATAATCTAAGTCAAGCCCAGTTAGCATACTGTAGGAGCAAAACCATGCTAAACCCTGTCTAAATCACTATATATATACATTACTCCACATTTCCAGCTTGTAATCTTCACAATGTTTGTGTCCTTGGGATGGCTGTATCTGAAAGTGCTAACAGTCAGCAGGGACAAAGACATCAGGGCTCTTGTTCTGTCTCCTCCCTTCCATCCTGTCCTTTGATTAGTTGGTGCTGTGAAAACAAATTTACATGCTGAAGGGCACATTTTCAAAGGAATGAAGAATGCCAAGACAATAGCTATCTGCAAATGTGGTGCAACTGGCAGATGTGAAAGGTGGAGAAAGGAGATATTTAGCATGTTTACATTTATTAATAGCTTAGAGCTAAGCAATTACATATTTTGTTTTGATATCTTCTGACCTCATTCAGTTTTCCTTTATTCAGTCCAAACATGTGCAATAAATACCTTCTCAGCCAGTTGCAGATACCAGTGTATTTTTTTTTCCCAATCAGGGTCCTTGGTTCTCTAGTAGCAGTCAGGAGAAACAAGGACATCAGGTGTCTTGTTCTTCTCTCCTTATATTTTCCATGCCTGCTCTTTGTTGTTTGGCTTTAAGTAATTTGATGCCGAGTAACAGCTCTAGATGCATTATATTTTCCATCCATTAACCAATGCTAATCCAAAGTAGAATGGGGCATAGACAAGGCAGGTCTCTTTCCGTCCCTTAAAAAACAAGTCACTGTTTATTCTTGGAGTCTGTTCTAGACAAATTAAAGGACAAAGAGGCTGCACTATCCATTAAACATCATGACAAACTGGCTGTAAAACCCTACAATTTGTTCAGGGTCAGTAAATGGATATTGTGATATCTCTTATCTGAATAATGGGTTAGTAAAGTATTTCCTAAAGGGCATTTCACAGAAGAGAAGCACTTGGAGGTGCTTCAGAGAAGGGATTCTGGAGTTCATTAAGATTTGGAAGCGTTTCTTACAGGAATGCCCTCTTTGAAATTCACAATGCATAATAGGATTTTACAGCTCTGACAACTCATTCTGTTAAAAGACAAAACAAACAAAACTATTATACTTGGTATAACCCAGAACTTTTAAAATTCATTTGATCACAGAGCACATTTTAAAGCTTATTTTTTTGGAGGTGGCTGGGGAATATATGAAAGCCATCAAGTGAAGCAAGTGATCTGTAAATTATAGTTTGAAAGCAGATCAGTACTTTTATTTAAAAGATAAAATTTCTAACTCAAGGTCTACAACTGATTTGTAATAAATCACAAATCACCATCATATCCTGCTATACCCCATCAATAACTTACTTTTAAGAGAGAATTTGTTAAGTTTTTATGATATGTCAGACACTATACTTAATGTGAAAGTGAAAGTCTCTCAGTCGTGTCTGACTCTTCGTGACCCCATGGACTATGGGACTTTGCGACTCCAATGCAATAAGATATGTATAAAGTATTAAAGTATTTGGGCTTCCCTAGTAGCTCAGCTGGTAAAGAATCCACTTGTAATGCTTTATATATCATATTTAATCTTTAAATCCACCTGCAATGCAGGAGGCCCCAGTTCAATTCCTGGATCCGGAAGATCTGCTGGAGAAAGGATAGGCTACCCATTCCAGTATTCTTGGGCTTCCCTTGTGGCTTAGCTGGTAAAGAAACCACCTGCAATGTGAGAGACCTGGGTTTGATTCCTGGATTGGGATGATCCCAAGGAGAAGGGAATACTCCAGTATTCTGGCCTGGAGAATTCTGTGGACTGTATAGTCCTTGGGGTCACAAAGAGTCGGACACAACTGAGTGACTTTCACTTTCACTTTCAATCTTTAAACTTGTGTTATTTTCAAATAAACCTATATAGTGTAAGAATACATTCTCTTACAAAAAAACAGAAATGTAAAGAAAATTCCTTAATTTTAGCATGTAAATATACAAATATTTTTCTGTGCATTTATATTACTGGTACATGTTTTATTATTTAGATAAAACCAATTATATTATGCATACTTGGAGAAGGAAATGGCAACCCACTCCAGTATTCTTGCCTGGAGAATCCCAGGGACAAAGGAGCCTGGTGGGCTGAGGTCTATGGGGTTGCACAGAGTCGGACACAACTAAAGGGACTTAGCAGCAGCAGCAGGAGGAGCATTATGCATACTGATGAGTGACTAGCTTTTTCATTTAAAAGTATATGTTAGAGATATTTCTGTGTTAGGATATGTGCATCTACCACATTACTTTTAATGGCTTCATGACATTTATAGTGTATGAGAAGTGAAAGTGTTAGTTGCTCGGTTGTGCCCGACTCTTTGTGACCACACGAACTGTAGTCCGCCAGGTCCCTCTGGCCATTCAATTCTCCAGGCAAGAATACTACATACTATATATACTTTATATACTATTTATACTATATAAATAGGTGGGGAAACAGTGGAAACAGTGTCAGACTTTATTTTGGGGGGCTCCAAAATCACTGCAGATGGTGATTGCAGCCATGAAATTAAAAGACGCTTACTCCTTGGAAGGAAAGTTATGACCAATCTAGATAGCATATTGAAAAGCAGAGACATTACTTTGCCAACAAAGGTCCATCTAGTCAAGGCTATGGTTTTTCCAGTGGTCATGTATGGATGTGAGAGTTGGACTGTGGATAAAGCTGAGTGCTGAAGAATTGATGCTTTTGTTTTTATTTATTTATTTTTTTTTTTAGGGTTAATTGTTATTTTATTTTATTTTTTGAACTGTGGTGTTGGAGAAGACTCTTGAGAGTCCATGAACTGCAAGGAGATCCAACCAGTCCATTCTAAAGGAGATCAGTCCTGGGTGTTCTTTGGAAGGACTGATGCTAAGGCCGAAACTCCGGTACTTTGGCCTCCTCATGCAAAGAGTTGACTCATTGGAAAAGACTCTGATGCTGGGAAGGATTGGGTGCAGGAGGAGAAGGGGATGACAGAGGATGAGATGGCTGGATGGCATCACCGACTCGATGGACGTGGGTTTGGGTGAACTCCAGGAGTTGGTGATGGACAGGGAGGCCTGGCGTGCTGCTATTCATGGGGTTGCAAAGAGTTGGACACGACTGAGTGACAGAACTGAACTGAACCATGAGGAGAGGGGAGTAGAAGGATGCTCAGATTAAGAAGGAATTTTGATTTCACAAAAAAAGCACATCTCTTTGAAAAATAAATATGAAATACAGAAATCTTTGTAGCTAGTTTTGGACAGGGCTTCCCTGACAGCTCAGTTGGTAAAGAATCCGCCTGCAATGCAGGACGCCCGGGTTTGGATCCCTGGGTTGGAAAGATCCCCTGGAGAAGGGAAAGGCTACCTACTCCAGTATTCTGGGCTAGAGAATTCCATGGACTGTGTAGTCCATGGGGTCGCAAAGAGTAGGACACGACTGAATGACTTTCCCTTCACTTTCCTTTCACTTTTGGATTGGATTGAGTCTGTTTCTGATTTCCTGAATATCATTTAGATGAACCTTCTTCATCATATAAAACTGATACTCCCCATCAGATAAAACTGATTGGCCCCTTCAAGTCTCCAGTGCATTCTGTGTAATACCGAGTACACTTGGAGATATTGTGTTGAACAGTTATTGATGGAGCAGTTATTGATGGAAATAGAGAGCTGTAGTAGAGCTCAGTGTGCCTTAAAGTGCTTTCAGGAAGTCAAGATTTTCATCTTAATACAAATGTGATCTTTTGATTCTTTTGAGACTGTTTAAGAGTGTTGGCTCAAAGATACAGAAATCATTTAATGTAGAAGATTATATTGTCTGAAGATGTGTTGATATAAATATATCTGCTATAATTATGTCTTTCAAATAATTATTATATTCTTGGGCCTTTCTAATTTGAAATTTCTGTCTGGTTACATGTTTCATTACTCAATTTAATTAAATCAAGTACATGCAGGAAATATTTGAGGAGCAGCAAATATAGGCCTTTCATGTTCAAAACTAGAGAATAGAAAACTCCAGTGTACTTTAAAATAGAAACTTTTTCGATTAAACCCACTCCCTCCTACTCAAGAAAATCCATCTAAATCAAATTTGATGACAGTACTTCCAACCTGTAATAAATGACTGTAAATAAGCAATCTAATTTTCAGTGCTTGCAACATGAAATGTAATTAACCTAGCATAAGTTTCATTATAATATCTGTCACATATTGAATCAAGGTTATCAAAATGGCCATTATTTATAGTGACAGAAGCCATTCATTTCTGACTTTTGTTACTCCTGCATTTTAAACCAATGGTCCATTGTCTACAGAGAAATTATATTTTAAAAGCAATAAAATAAAGCAATATAATACTAGTTGCTGAAATACAGGATATGAAATGTATTATACATGAGAGAAGCTTAAATAACATAGCAACTGGATTCCATTTGAGAAATCTGTTATTCATTCATTGTGAGGCTTGGACACATACTTTACTACAAGAGTACTTCTGTTCTTCTGTCTATAAAATAAACAGAGGAGAAATAGATGTTCACCCATCCAAATGAAGCATATTGGAATTAAATAAATAATATTTCAGTAGTCCTTGCTTAATTGCACACTAAAATATTACAGCAAAATGAACATTTTTGCCTGAAAAGTTTGGACCAATTTGCAACTAGTGTTAGAAGATGATGCTCAGAGCTTCACACAAAGATAATACTAACTTTGTTTATACAGAGGTTTTTTTTTCTTTCTTATTCAGTGTATTTCTGGAAAAGGGGAGACAGCCAAATAAATAGAAGTTCTTTGGAAGAATGCTGACGTTAATCGGATATGAGAAAATTGCTATCACTGAATCTGAGCACTCTTGCGTTCTGGGGACTGAATTGAAAGAATTGTTCATACTAAGAACCATACTAATTCTCACATCAGGTTAGAATCAATAACAGATTTACAAATAGAAAAATAATGAAAGCTATAGTTTTTTAATGCAAATATAAGGAGACATTTACAGATTTGATTTTTATTAATTGAAGTTCTGATTGGCATAAAATAATTGTAAGCCTCACTGCATTATACACACATTTCTTATTATATCATATTTAAGAAATGATCTGGACAATCTGGATGATCAGTAGGGAGGAGAGACAGTCTTAGGACCCAAAGAGCAGAAATAATCCCCTGTGTCTCCAGAGTCTCTTAGCAGTACAGGGTGTTCCTCCAAATGTCTCCACTGCCCTTCCCTGATATCAATCCATTTTTCCCCAAAATGTAAAGTGCAGCACTTCTTTTTTTTAATGTCTTAACAAATTCACCAACAGTCTTGATCTGAAAGGTTTTTAACATAATTTGAAAATTATCTCCAATTTTTATAATGGTACAGATAATTTTTATTTATTTATGCTCTTCAGTTCACAAAATTCCACCTCAATCACTACCTATGAATCATATCTCACACCCACAGCTTACCCAACCTGATAATTTCAGCAACTTTTACTGTAGAATATAGTTCCCATTCCACTCGTATAAATATAAGTGCATGTAAGACAAGTTTCCTAAAATGCTGCTAGTATTATCCACTT
This sequence comes from Bos indicus x Bos taurus, assembly GCF_003369695.1. Classification (NCBI taxonomy): domain Eukaryota; kingdom Metazoa; phylum Chordata; class Mammalia; order Artiodactyla; family Bovidae; genus Bos; species Bos indicus x Bos taurus. The sequence continues at coordinate 14,088,081 of NC_040087.1, read as the reverse complement.
AAGTAAGGGAATGTGAATAAGTAATTGACAAGTTGAATTTATATTAAGCAGTTTTTCCCTTATTGATTAAATAGGAAGAGTAGGCTTTCTATGGCAAAAAAACCACAATTTTTTGAGAGATTAAATCAGTTGCTCCAGGGAAGGAGAACTGCATTAACACCGAGTTTCTATCCATGGTTCAGTTCAGTTCAGTCGCTCAGTCGTGTCCGACTCTTTGCGATTGCATGAATCGCAGCACGCCAGGCCTCCCTATCCATCACAGGTTCACTCAGACCATCAAGTCAGTGATGCCATCCAGCCATCTCATCCTCTGGCGTCCCCTTCTCCTCCTGCCCTCAATCCCTCCCAGCATCAGAGTCTTTTCCAATGAGTCAGCGTTTTGCATGAGGTGACCAAAGTACTGGAGTTTCAGCTTCAGCATCATTCCTTCCAAAGAAATCCCAGGGCTAATCTCCTTCAGAATGGACTGGTTGGATCTCCTTGCAGTCCAAGGGACTCTCAAGAGTCTTCTCCAACACCACAGTTCAAAAGCATCAATTCTTCGGCGCTCAGCCTTCTTCACAGTCCAACTCTCACATCCATACATGACCACAGGAAAAATCATAGCCTTGACTAGACGGACCTTTGTTGGCAAAGTAATGTCTCTGCTTCTTAATATGCTATCTAGGTTGGTCATAACTTTCCTTCCAAGGAGTAAGCGTCTTTTAATTTCATGGCTGCAATCACTATCTGCAGTGATTTTGGAGCCCAGAAAAATAAAGTCTGACAGTTTCCACTGTTTCCCCATCTATTTCCCATGAAGTGATGGGACCGGATGCCATGATCTTAGTTTTCTGAATGTTGAGTTTTAAGCCAACTTTTTCACTCTCCACTTTCACTTTCAAGAGGCTTTTGAGTTCCTCTTCACTTTCTGCCATAAGGGTGGTGTCATCTGCATATCTTAGGTTATTGATATTTCTCCTGGCGTAGATAATTAATATTTGTTATCTCATTTAAATCTGGAAGTGTTAGTAAATACCTGACCCAAGGAAAACAAAGATTGCCAAATAGTAGTCTGAAACAAAGCCAAATCTCTGCTTAGTTTCAGTTCAGTCGGACTCCTTGGGTAGGAAAGAAAAAGGCTAGATTGTGTTGTCTAATAGAAAAACAATCCAAGCCATATAGATAATTGTTTCTAGTACCTACATTAAAAGAGTGAAAATGAAGGGAGTAAAATTAATGTTAGAAATATATTTTATTTAACTCAATATATTGAAACATCTCGATTTCAACATGTAAGCAATATAAAAATTATTAATGAAATATTTTGCCCCTTTTTTGGTACAAAGTCTTCAAATTTCATTGTGTGTATTATATACTGTGAACTGTCTCAGTCTGAACTAGCCCATTTCAAGTGCTCAAGAGTCATACATGGCCATTGGCCACCGTGTCAGACAGCGTGGAGCTCTAGAACAAGCCAAATAAGAAAAGGACAAAGTTCAGTTTTCTGAACGGCTCATGAGATAAATTGTAAATGCTTCTCTGGAATTAGTTGTCTTCAGTGTTTGAGACACCAAAGCTGGGAAGCCTGGCTTCAAAGAGTCTGTACTAAGATTCCAGCCAGCCAAAGTCAATCCGTGGATGCACTTGGTTAAACACTGTTGAAACTTGGCAGCGATTTCTTTTTGACATCCAAACGAGTTTGCAATCTGCCACAGATGTGAACTGGACTTTTTTTATTGCTTCATCAACCACACTGATCTTCAGTTAGGATGACTGTAGATATTATCAATCATTAGATCGGGGATACTTTTTTTAAAAGTTTATTGAAATATAGTTTATTTTTTTAAATAAGAGCTTGATTTATTATTATTATTTTCTTTTTTTTTTACTTTACAATATTGTATTGAAATATAGTTGATTTACAATCTTGTGTTAATTTCTGCTGTACAGCAAAGTGATTCAGTTATGCATATATGTATTCTTTTCTTATTCTTTTCCATTATGGTTTATTATAAGATATTAAATGTGCTATATAGGAGTTGATAGACAGGGAAGTCTGGCATGCTGCAGTATGGGGTCGCAAAGAGTCGGACACAACTGAGCAACTGAACTGAACTGTGCTGCTATACAATAGAACCTGGTTGTTTATCATCCTATATGCAATAGTTTGCATCTGCTAATTCCAAACTCTCAGTCCTTCCCTTCCCACCCTCCCTTCCTCTTGGCAAGCACAAGCCTATTCTCTGTGTCTGTGAGACTGTTTCTGACAAACAGGAATAGTTTTGAGAGAGAAAAGAGGTATTCTTAAAAATTGCCCTGGGACAATAGGCGTAACGCAAAGACTATCCCTCCTGGCAAATCAGGACACATGATTACTCTACCTTTTGTGAACATACCCCAAAGAAGTTGGGTTACTGCCTGTAGGTACGTGCATTCAGGATATATTCAACTCAATAAAGAGAACCTAGTGCCCACAAGAGCCCTGTACACAAAGCCCTAAACTCCTCCTATAGAGTTTAGTTCTTGTCCCAAGAGCCAGCATCATAAAGGGTCTTTTACTCCAATGTATAATAACATTACTTTGATGTAATTTGCAAGCTTCCTGTTTTGCAATTTTCCACTCTTGGTCATGCTTAAATTGGGGGTTTAATGAGAAATGGCTGTTGTCAGCTAGATGGAGCTTCTTGTTGGCAAGGTCTCCCAAGAAAGCTAGAGGACCAGTAAGCAAAGCTGTGTGTATGGGTGGCCAGGAGATGTCTTTTTTTGGGAGGGCAGGGTAGGTCCTTCTCTTTTAAAATTTCTTTTTCTCCTATGTAGAAAAAAAAAAAGAAGTAGAACAATCAGCAGTGACAGCCGAGGGAAATGTTTCACAGGAAGTAACAGATGGCTCAAAGCCACCTTCATTTCTGAGTGAGAGAGAGTGCCTGTAGGCCTGGAAAATTGAAGGTTTGGAAACTAATTTTGTTTGACTCTTTAATCCATTTCAAACATAGGCTCCAAAATGGAAGATTAAAGGATTTCACTTTTGCTGCTGAGGACGTTCAGTTTAGAAGGGTGAAAAATACAAAAGTGGAGTGACTTCAGATGAAACAAGAGGAGACTGAACAGAAAGAGCTTATCTTCATTAGTCCCACGGTAGTTGAGTAAAATCCTCAAATTAGGATTTTGCTGTTATTGTTTTAGTTGTTTATGTTAAGACCACAGTGTTTTATGAAACTAGAAAACACTGGGTCACCATGCAAGTTTATATTTTATGTATGAATCACAGGTCAGATTATTTAGAGCAAAAAGTCATAAGGTTAAGATTTGAAGGTTGGTTAATATGAGCATTCCAGCAAGGGTAATGAAAAGCACAAAGGACTCAAGCCCATTCATTCCTTTGTCTAGTATTTACTGAGCAGGCAGTGTTCTGTTTCAGGCTCTAGGATTACTCATGTATGAACCAGGTGTACAGTGTAACGTACATTACAACAGCAAGACACTGACAACAAAGAAATAGATAGTAGTGTAATTTCAGAGGAATATGAGCACATGAAGAAATCTTAAAAGGGAGAAAGAACAGAATGAAACTGGAGTACTTTAATTAATGTGGTCAGGAAAGACTTCTCTGAGGACGTGTTATTTAACCTAAACATTGAATGGTAAGAAGGAGGCTTGGAGGTGGCAGAAATGAAGTGATAGTCACTCAGTTGTGTCCGAATCTTTGCGAGCCCATAGACTTTCCCAGGCAAGAATACTGGAGTGGGTTGCCGGGTTCAATCCCTGGGTAGGGAAGATCCCCTGGAGAAGGAAACGGCAAACCACCCCAGTATTCTTGCTGGAGAATTCCATGGACAGAGGAGCCTGGAGGGCTGCAGTCCATGGGTTGCTATAGTCAGACACGACTTAGCGACTAAACCACCACAGAGCTTATATTTTAGTGGGGTTGGAAAATAAATATGAGCTAAATAGAAAAATTTGGCTAGGAAGTACTCGTTCATGTTAGTCAGGAAAGGTGATCATGGCTTAGGGAAGGTTTCACTTGCTACCATTTCAGGCCTTGACTTTGAACAAGGACTGTAGGAGACGGCTTCCCAAGGGGCTCAGTGGGTAACGAATCTGCCTGCAATGCCGGAGACACAGATTCCATCCCCAGGTGGGGAAGATCCCCTGGATGAGGGCATGGCAACTCTGAAGCAACTGAAGTGACTGAGAACACGCACACTGTAGGAATGAGCTATGCAAATTTATGGGAGAATGACAAGTTTTCTAGACAGAGGGAACAGTCAGTGCCAAGGTCTCAAAAAAAAAAAAAAAAAATGGATAGCTTATTTGAGTAACAGCAAAGAGGCCAATGTAGATACAGTTAACCCAGGAAAAGGACAAGAATAACTTATACTTACTACTAGAATATGGGGGTTGCTTGGTCAATATTATAAGACTTCATGATTATCAATTATTAGCATGTTATTTAATCTTCAGGTCTTTAGGGGACTTCCAAATATCTTTCTGTTATTGATTTCTACTTTAATTCGTTGTGGGTAGAGAACAAACTTTGCATGACTTAAATTATTTTATAAATAATGAGATTTGGTTTATGGCACTCAATGTGGTCTTAGTGATTGTCCTGTGAAAAGAACACATGTTCTGTTATTGGGTGGAAGTTCTACTACCAATGTCAGTTATATCACGTGGATGATAGTGTTGTTCAATCTTGTATGCGTTTGAAGATTTTTCTATCTAGTTGTTTTCTACAAATTAGGGAGAGAAATGAGTCAGAATCTCCAGCTCATGTAACTGTGGATATGTTTATTTCTCTTTTGACTTCTATCAGCTATTTCCACTTCCTGAAAAATTATTTTAAATATTTATTATTGTGTAGTTTTGCTGGTACTTAATACTTCCAGATGTTCAAGCTTGTTTTAGGAAAGGCAGAGGAACCAGAGATCAAATTGCTAACATCTGATGGATCATCGAAAAAGGAAGAGAATTCCAGAAAAACATCTATTTCTGCTTTATTGACTATGCCAAAGCCTTTGACTGTGTGGATCACAATAAACTGTGGAAAATTCTGAAAGAGATGGGAATACCAGACCACCTGACTTGCCTCTTGAGAAACCTGTATGCAGGTCAGAAAGCAACAGTTAGAACTGAACATGGAACAACAGACTGGTTCCAAATAGGAAAAGGAGTACGTAAAGGCTGTATATTGTCACCCTGCTTATTTAACTTATATGCAGAGTACATCATGAGAAACGCTGAGCTGGAAGAAGCACAAGCTGGAATCAAGATTGCTGGGAGAATGATCAATAACCTCAGGTACGCAGATGACACCACCCTTATGGCAGAAAGTGAAGAGGAACTAAAAAGCCTCTTGATGAAAGTGAAAGGGGAGAGTGAAAAAGTTGGCTTAAAGCTCAACATTCAGAAAATGAAGATCATGGCATAACAGTGGAAACAGTGTCAGACTTTATTTTTCTGGGCTCCAAAATCACTGCAGATGGTGATTGCAGCCATGAAGTTAAAAGACGCTTACTCCTTGGAAGGAAAGTTATGACCAACCTAGATAGCATATTAAGAAGCAGAGACATTACTTTGCCAACAAAGGTCCGTCTAGTCAAGGCTATGATTTTTCCAGTGGTCATGTATGGATGTGAGAGTTGGACTGTGAAGAAAGCTGAGCACTGAAGAATTGATGCTTTTGAACTGTGGTGTTGGAGAAGACTCTTGAGAGTCCCTTGGACTGCAAGGAGATCCAACCAGTCCATTCTAAAGGAGATCAGTCCTGGGTGTTCTTTGGAAGGACTGATGCTACAGCTGAAACTCCAATACTTTGACCACCTGATGCTAAGAGTTGACTCATTGGAAAAGACCCTGATGCTGGGAGGGATTAGGGGCAGGAGGAGAAGGGGACAACAGAGGATGAGATAGCTGGATGGCATCACTGACTTGATGGACATGAGTCTGGGTGAACTCTGGGAGTTGGTGATGGACAGGGAGGCCTGGCATGCTGCAATTCATGGGGTTGCAAAGAGTTGGACACGACTGAATGACTGAACTGAACTCAACTGAATGCTCTAAGATTTTGTATGAAAACACACAGGGGGAAATTAAGATTTCCCCTTCCTTTTTTAAGAATATTTCATTCAATATAGAATTTTAGGTTGAGTGTTATTTTGTTTCAGATTATATATAGATGTGACCCCACTGTCTTTTGACTTCCGTTATTTCTATTGAGAAACCATCAATTTATAATTGTTACTTTGAAGGTATGAGTCTTTTTCTTTCAGCTGCTTTTAAATTGCTTTTGTTTTTAGTTTACAGAAGTTTGACTACATTGTGTCTGGGATTGGGTTTTTTTTTTTGTATTTAATCTTTTTGGGTTCTTAGAGCTTCCTGAATGTGGATTGATATGTTTCTTCATGTTTTGGAAATTATCTCTTCAAATATTATTTCTTTCACAATTTTCTCTTCTCTACGTCTGTAAATTCAATCTCAAATGTTTAGTCTTTTTTTTTTTCTTTTTGTATTTCACATACTCTACTGTCTTTCTGTGTTTTTCATCCTCTTTTCTCTCTATGGTTCAATCTGAATTTTTATTCACTTACCAATCTTCTAGTTTACTATTTCTCTCTTCTGCTCTAATTTTGTGTTAAACTCATTTATTGAGTTGTTAATCTAAAATACTGTAGTTTTCAATTCTAAAATTCCTATGTATTCTTTATTTAAAAGATACCAGTTTCCTATTCTCCAGCTTGTCATCAGTTTTCTCAGAAATATGGAGTGCAATTAATTTTAAGTTTTTTCCTGATAATTCCAATAACTGAGTCTCTTGTGGATCCATTTCTATTGTTTTCTTTCTATTTCTTGGTTTTCAATCATTTAGTCCTGTCTCCAGGAATACCTAATTTTCAATCAAAAAATGAGTACTACCTATGAAAAACTGTAGACTTTTGTGATATTATCTACTTCCATAAAGGGCTTATTTTCCTTCTAGTAGGCAGTTAGGAGATTCCCCGATGGCTCAGTGGTAAAGAATCTGCCCGCAATGCAGGAGACAGGAGATGCAGGTTGGATCCCTGGGTCAGAAAGATGCCCTAGAGAAGGAAATGGCAACCCACTCCAGTATTCTTGCCTGGAAAATCCCAGGGACAGAGGCGCCTGGCAGGCTACAGTCCATGGGGTCACAAAGAGTTAGATGCGACTGAGCACGCACACATATAGGCAGTTCGAGTAGGACCATGTAATCTTGATTCAATGAGGGACTAGGAGAAATCGACTTGAATTTCCATTCTTGTAAGGGCTTGTCTGTTTCCAGTTTGCCTTTACTGTCAGAATTCATGGATCTCAACTAAGAGAATAGAATGTTGACCACTGCTCCTCCTCCTTGGTTGGAATTTAAACTCCAAGTTGTGTCTTCCCAGTATCATGATATCAACAGAAGTTTGCTAGGCTTTTTAACTTCTTTTGTGTGCAATGACACTGGATTGTCATTGCAAAAATGCTTGTCTGCTACTCCAGTAGTCTCCAGCTTTTTTGGCACCAGGGACTTGTTTCATGGAAGACAGTTTTCCCACAGATCAGGATGTGGGGGATGGTTTCGGGATCTTTCAAGCAGATTGCATTTATTGTGCACTTTATTTCTATTATTATTATATTCTGATATATAATGAAATAATTATACAGCTCACCATAATGCACAATGAGGGGGGAACCCTGAACTTGTTTTCCTGAGCTCAGGCAGTAATGTAAGCAATGGAGAGCAGCTGTAAATACAGGTGAAGCTTCACTCCCTAGCCTGTGCTCACCTCCTGCTGTGCACCCCAATTCTGCAGGTCAGGGAGTGGTAGAAATCTGTGGTCCAGGGGTTGTGCTAATCTTTTCACCCTACACAGTTTATCATTGGTAAAATGTCTCAAAGGGAAAAGCAACAGAGTGTCAGCTTGTCTCATGGTATTTTCTTTCTTTCCAGGTTATTTGTCCCCTCCCTCCTTACCCCCTTGATTATTCTCTAATGCCTTCGAATTGCTACATTTTAGTATTTGTCCAGCTTTCATTGATGTTATCAGAGAGGCAGCTGATTTGATATTATAAGTACTCTAGGATTCTTTAAAATGTAAATGAATTCAACTTTTACTTTTTTTTCTTTTACTTCTAAATATCATTTTGATGAAAAACATTTAAATATCAAAGAAGCGTTGCATTTCTTCTGTCATGTAAAATAACAACCTGAAGTTAAGACACTGATTACTTGACAACCACATTTTTAATAGATGACTACACTGTAGTCATGCTGGAAACCAAGTGATAGGAGGAACAAAATAAACCATGAGATAATATTACCAGCAAGATATTAGTTGAAACCAAAGGGAATGGTACTGGAAAACAAGTTCTGCAATGTCAGTGTGGGTGTGTATAAGAGGAAGAGAACCATTAATAGCTCATTCATTTTTAGAAAGTAAGTGGGCTGTTATTTCATTCTAAAAATATGATCATTTATCTAGTAGCACCACCCTTATGGCAGAAAGTGAAGAAGAACTAAAGAGCCTCTTGATGAAAGTGAAAGAGGAGAGTAAAAAAGTTGGCTTAAAGCTCAACATTCAGAAAACTAAGATCATGACATCTGGTCCCATCACTTTATGGTAAATATATGGGGAAACAGTGGAAACAGTGGCTGACTTTATTTTTCTGGGCTCCAAAATCACTGCAGATGGTGATTGCAGCTATGAAATTAAAAGACGCTTACTCCTTGGAAGGAAAGTTATGACCAACCTAGACAGCATATTGAAAAGCAGAGACATTACTTTGCCAACAAAGGTCCATCTAGTCAAGGCTATGGTTTTTCCAGTAGTCGTGTATGGATGCGAGAGTTGGACATAAAGAAAGCTGAGTGCTGAAGAATTGAAGCTTTTGAACTGTGGTGTTGGAGAAGACTCTTGAGAGTCCCTTGGACTGCAAGGAGATCCAACCAGTCCATCCTAAAGGAGATCAGTCCTGGGTGTTCATTGGAAGGACTAATGCTGAAGCTGAAACTCCAATACTTTGGCCACCTGATGCTAAGAGCTGACTCATTGGATAAGACCCTGATGCTGGGAAAGATTGAAGGCAGGAGGAGAAGGGGACGACAGAGGATGTGATGGTTGGATGGCATCACTGACTCGATGGACATGGGTTTGGGTGGACTCCGGGAGTTGGTGATGGATGGGGAGGCCTGGTGTGCTGCGGTTCATGGGGTCGCAAAGAGTCAGTCACGACTGAGCGTCTGAACTGAACTGAACCATGATCTTTTAATGTAACATGATAAAAGAAGGTATGATTGAGAGGCAGGTACAATTAATCATTTTATACTGAAAATTTGAAAATAAGGTGGCAGAACTGAGTAGCCCCTTTTCCTCAGCTATTGAAAAGTCGCAGGTGCATCAGTTGTATGAGAGCACAACGTAGTAGCCTCGGGGGGGGGGAAGCACCGTTCTGCGTACAGTCTATAATAAGTGGTCATGTCAAATGAGTGAATAAGGGAGGAAATGAACAAACACAACCACCTGACTGTTTACTTGGGTTATTGGCCTAAAGCAAACCACCAACCTGCCCTTCCACAGTAAAGATACCAACCCAGTAGACAGTGATGCTGTAATTCACCAAGCAGGTGGTACCAGAGAGTATATGGAAAAAACAAAGGAAGAGTGCAGGGGTGAGAAGGTGTCTTGAAGTCATGGCAACTAGGGTTCAAATTCCCAGGTTCTGTCACTTCTCAGCCATGTGGTCTTAGCTATGTGGTTTGAGTCTCTGCTTCTTCATTTGTAAAATGAGGATTATAATGCCTAACTTGCAATGTTGTTGCACAGGTTAGAAATTTCCTGGCAAAATGATTGACATAAATAGGGTCTCAATAATTGATATTCTTGTTATCTCTTTCTCGAGATCTCCAGGATAATCATGTGTATCTTGTTACATATTGTCATGTAATCATTTACATGGAAGACAATTTGCCTTAGAAATTCTCTCAAAACGAACGTTCAATGTCTGTATTAGAAGAGTTGTATGAAATTAGCAAAAGGGGGAGAAAATGCTTTCAATAAAAGAATTCATAATAATTGTCCCAGGAGCTATTAGTAGTTTCTCATGGGTAAATGAAACAATTAAACATTATAAGGTTGAGAAAAAAAGAAATCAAAATCAAATGGAGTGTGGTTTTTGTAATTATGACTTGTATTCCATTTATCATTTGATGCAGTAAGACTTCAATGTAGCTTTAGTTCCTTGTCATTGTGATTAGAAATGCAGAATTAATTTGCGGCATAATGACCTGGACACAGATCAACAGGCTCTTTCTATCACAACTTTAAAGATTATTCACAAACGAGAATCTCTATTGTATAGACCTTACCTCCAATGTCACTGCCTCCATATCCTCAAGTTACCTCACTGGATTTAGAATCCATGGCCCATCATTAGAATTGCCTGTCCCTTCCCTTCCCATCCTGAAGGCCTGGCAAAACACCAACCTTCTCACCCTCACCCCATTTCTCTTTATAGAAAACCTTGAGTTTTCTATGTGGTTCTTCCCACTCCCTCTCCACTCATTTTCACTTAAACTCATCCAGTTTGGCTCTTGTACACACCACCCCTCTTAAATTGTTTTTATCAAAGGCACCAACTGTCATCTTACTCAGCAAGTGATAATTTCCTATTTTTGAGAAAACCTTCTTTAATTGGCTACAAAGACACATAATGTCCTGTCTGTTTCAGACTTTAGAGGCTACTACTCCTCAGTCCTCTCTGATGGATCCTTTCCTTTCCCTGATTTCAGAATGGTGGAGTGCACAAGGGCAAGTCATCAGACTCCTCTTTATCTATATTCACTCCCTTTTGATCTCATGCAGGCTATGGCTTTGAGTGACATCCACATATTTCATCAAGCCTAAGATTCTGAGCACAAGCTGGAATCAAGATTGCTGGGAAAAATATCAATAACCTCAGATATGCAAAAGACACCATGCTTATGGCAGAAAGTGAAGAGGAACTAGAGCCTTTTGATGAAAGTGAAAGAGGAGAGTGAAAAGCTGGTTTAAAATTCAACATGCAAAAAACTAAGATCAGGACATCTGGTCCTATCACTTCATGGCAAATTGATGGGCAGACAATGGAAACAATGTCAGACTTTATTTTGGGGGGCTCCAAAATCTCTGCAGATGGTGACTGTAACCATGAAATTAAAAGACACTTGCTCCTTGCAAGAAAAGCTATGACCAACCTAGCATATTAAAAAGCAGAGACATTACTTTGTCAACAAAGGTCCATCTGGTCAAAGCTATGGTTTTTCCAGTAGTCATGGATATGAGAGTATGGATATGAGAGTTGGACCATAAAGACAGCTGAGCGCCAAAGAACTGATGCTTTTGAACTGTTGTGTTGGAGAAGATTCTTGAGAGACCCTTGGACATCAAGGAGATCCAACCAGTCCATCCTAAAGGAGATCAGTCCTGAATATTCATTGGAAGAACTGATGCTGAAGCTGAAGCCCCAGTACTTTGGCCACCTGATGCAAAGAGCTGACTCACTGGAGAAAACCCTGATGCTGAGAAAGATTGAGGGCAGGAGGAGAAGGGAACAACAGAGGATGAGATGGTTGGATGGCATCACTGACCCAGTGGGCGTGAATTAGAGCAAGCTCCGGGAGTTGGTGATGAACAGGGAAGCCTGGTATGCTGCAATCTATGGGGTCACAAACTGAACTGAACTGGACTGAAGATTCTGAGATAGGCTGAATATTGCCCCCCCCCCCCAAATATCCAGGGTCTAATCCTAGGAATTTGTAAATGTTCCCATATAAGCCAAAAAAGACTTTGCAAATGTGATTTAGAATCTTCAAGTGGGAAGATTGCCCAGGATATTCAGGTGGGCCCTAAATAAAATCACAAATACCCTGTAAGATGGAGGCAAGTACAGCAGAAACCAGCACAACATTAGCTTTCCTCCAATTAAAAAATAAATGTAAAAAAGGAAAAGGAAAAAAATTGGAGGCTAGGGAGATTTGACTGTAGACACAGACGGTAATGTGATAATTGAAAGAAGACACTGCAGCTAAAGAAGGAGGAAGGGGCGACAAGCCAAGGAACATAAGGATTGCAGTTCTAAGAACTGAAAAAGGCAAGGAAATGAGTTCTCCCCTAGTGCCTCTGAAGGAATATGGTTTTGGTTTCAACCTCATAATACAACTTGGACCTAAATTTCTGATGTTTTAAGCCACCAAGTTTGTGGCAATTTATTACAATAATTGTTGGAAATGGACATAAGGAAAGGAAAGTGAAGTTGCTCGGTCATGTCTGACTCTTTGCAACCCCGTGGACTATAGCCTACCAGGCTCCTCTGTCCATGGGATTTTCCAGGCAAGAGTACTAGCTGCTAAGTCACATCAGTTGTATCCGACTCTGTGCGACCCCATAGACGGCAGCCCACCAGGCTCCCCCGTCCCTGGGATTCTCCAGGCAAGAACACTGGAATGGGTTGCCATTTCCTTCTCCAATGCATGAAAGTGAAAAGTGAAAGTGAAGTCACTCAGTCGTGTCCGACCCTCAGCAACCCCATGGACTGCAGCCTTCCAAGCTCCTCCGTCCATGGGATTTTCCAGGCAAGAGTACTGGAGTGGGTTGCAATTTCCTTCTCCAGGGGATCTTCATAACCCAGGGATCAAGCTGGGTCTCTGGCATTGCAGGTAGACGCTTTACCTTCTAAAGCACCAGGAAAACCTGGAAATGGAAATAGATAAATTTTTTCTTTACATTTTAACATCTTTGAGATTGGGATACATCTAACAATCATGTCATCTGAGAACTGTGACCTAGTTGGCATAGCTCAGTAGTGTAAGTACATTCACACTGTTGTGCAACTCATCTCTAGCACCCTTTTTAACCTGCAGAACTAAAACTGTCTGTCTATTAAACAACCATTCCTCATTGCCTCCCTCCCAGCCTTGGGCTACTACCCTTCTACTTTCTGTCTATGAATTGGACCACTCTGGGTACCTCATGTTAGTGGAATCACAGTGTTTATCTTTTTGTGATTGACTTATTTCCCTGCTGGCTCAAACGGTAAAGAATCTGCCTGCAATGAAGGAGACCCAGGTTCAATCCCTGGGTCAGGGAGATCCCCTGGAGAAGGAAATGGCTACCCACTCCAGTATTCTTACCTGGAGAATTCCATGGACAGAGGAGCCTGGCAGGCTGCAGTCCATAGGATCACAGAGTCGGACACAACTGAGTGACTAACCTTCACTTTTATTTCGCTTAGCCAATAATGGTGATGATATCATCAAAGTTTATCTATGTCGTAGCATGTGCAAAAATGTCCTTCCTTTTAAAACCTGAATAATGTTGCATTGTATATATACCACACTTTGTATGTAATGTATATACCACATTTTGTTTATCCATTCATCTGTCTGTGGACACTTGGGTTGCTTCTCCCTTGACATTTTGTCATGCTTGGAATAAATCTGGAGTTCCTATACAGCTCGCATGGCCTTATATGATCTGATCTCTAGCCATCACTTTGGCTTCTTTGCATAATAAGCTCCTCTTCACTGCTCCGCAGCCACACAGTCCCGCATCATAAGGGGGCTTTCTTCTCTCTCTGCAGGACTCCAGGACTTCTCTCTGAGTGGTCTTCTTGGCTTCTCTCTCACTTCCTCACTCAGGGCCACCCTCACACATCCCTGCTGGGAGCACTTCCCTGACCACCAAATCTAACACACACGGCTTCTACCTCCCCTGCCTGTGCACTGTGCTGATCTATGTCCCTCCATAACATTTACTGCCTGACATTATTTGAGTTTTTACGAATTGATTATCTGTTTCCCAACCAGAAAAAAAACTCCAAGAAGGCAGGGATTTTGTCTCTAACCATTGAGTCCTGAGTGTCTGAAATAGGAAATAGCATGCAGTGGAAATTCAATAAATGTCCTGGAATATTGAATAAAGTACAAGCGATCAAATTCAGCAATTAACCTTTGGAATATCTTAATTTTTTTTAACTAAAAGACTTTAGTTCTTAGAGCATTTTTAGGTTTACAGAAAAATTGCATAGAAAGTACAAAGCCCCCAATTATTCCCTGTCTTCCCTCCAGTTTCCCCTATTATTAACCCTTTTCATTGATTTGGTATATTTGTTATAATTGACGGACCAATATTAACACATTATTATTAACTAAAGTCTGTACCTTGGGTTCAATTTTTGTGTTGTACATTTCTGTGATTTTACAAATATGTAATGCCATGTATCCACATGAAATTATCATACATAATAGTTTCACTGCCTAAAAATTCCCTAAACTCCACTTGTTCATCCCTCTCTCCTTCCCAGCCCCTGGCAGCTACTGGAGTATTTTAATTTAATGTGACTACATGACTAGACTCTAGGACCGACAGAAGAAAACCCATGCTTGAGTTTTCCGTTGCTCCTGACATCCTGCCTTCATGTTTAATGTTCTAGCTTTTCAAAGCTATTAAGGAACCTGAGTACACTTCTGGGTTAAAAAAAGAAAAGAAAAAAAGTCGCCTAATAATGTTCCATCTTGTACTCCTTTCCGAATGATTGCTCGGTTCCTAATTATCACCCAGCTGTGGCCTCTGAGGCTGCCGCCTGAAAGCTGTGATTAATATGGGGGCTCACTGGGAAAGAGTTTCTCACATGGACTCATTTCCTCTTTCTAGGATTCTCCCCACACCCACTTTTCCCCCTTCTTGTCTTCATTTTCTAACAGCTCTGAGTTACTGCAATTTCTCAATTTGTTTTTGTGTAATGCCACTTTAATTAAGAAATGGCCACAAGCAAATTGATTTTTCCCATCAGTCACAGGGGAAAAGCTGTGCCTAAAAGCTTCCGAACGGCAGAGGCTCCGACACTGGGGGTCGGGTGGGGAATATGGAGCGCTACCAGGGGGCTGGGGGCCTTCCTGTGGGGATGGCAGGTGACTTCTTTCCTGGTAAGAAGAGGATCTATATCGTATATAATCCCTGATTATCTGTGAAGGCGGCTGAAAAGTGATAAGGGGAAGTGAAGCTTTGTGGCCTCAGTTTGGCTCCTGGGGGATTCCTCTTTCTTTTACTCATATGACCACTGGCATTGGATCACTTATTCCCTTAGCCCTTAATTCTGCCTCCTTGGAGAATCTCATCAGTTACAAAATCACAGCTATTGCTAAATGCAGAGAAGTCAGCTCTAGGGAAGAAAATGTATTCGAGGTGTATACAATGTATGCAATATGTTCATTGTAGAGTTCATCAGTTCAGTTCAGTTCAGTCGCTCAGTCGTGTCCGACTCTTTGCGACCCCATGAATCGCAGCGCGCCAGGCCTCCCTGTCCATCACCAACTCCCGGAGTTTATTCAAACTCATGTCCATCGAGTTAATAAGAATGGTCTATTTCACCAACATCTTGTTATTTCCCAGGCACACAGTTCTTTCTCTCACATGTTTTCCATGTGTTCATCCCCACATCAGTGTTACCTTTTCTTTCTTTCTCCCTCCTTACCCTCTGAGATGACCTCTCTGTGGCCCCCGGGGTGAGTCAATCACTCCTTGCTCGATCTTCCCATAGTTCTTTATACATAATTTTAATATAACACTCTTTACTCCTCTACTAAGTGACCAGTTGTTTCTTGAAGGCAAGAAGTTCATCTAGAGAACCGTAATTTATGGCTAGGTGCTCAAGAAACTGTGGACTGAAAGCCTGAACTCAGGTCTTTTCACCGTGGTGTGGCAGGAATCCTGGCTGAAGTGTGAGCTGTGGACCCAGTGGCCAGCATGCCTGGAGGGCTGATGGAATGAGCCCATGACAAGCTGTTTCTGTGAAGACTGAGACTCTCTGGAGAAAGAATTAGTACTATAAGACTGGTTCTTGGAAAGACTAATCTCTCCTGCCTCCGGGCCTCTACACATGCTTTGCACATGTTTTGCCTGAAACTCTCTATCCATGTATTTACTGAACTAACTTCACTTATATTTCAGAGCTGAGTTTAAATATCACTTCACCAGGAAGCCTTCACTGGAGCCCCTCAGATTGCCGGCTCCTTCTGTTCCTCCCTCCCTAAACCCTCTGATTTTCTACATCAATACCTACGTCATGTTAGTTAGTTGTTCAGTATCTGTTCTACTTGCTTGTAAATTTCATAAGGCCAAGACCACCTCTGTTTTGTTTATGGCTCTACTCCCAGAATCCAGCCCAGTTCCAAAGCACAACAGAGATTCCAAAATATTGTTAAATAAACAGATGTGTGTGTGTGTGTGTGTGTGTAATCCTTAAAGGGTTGTTTTTTTCTCTCCCTTTGGTTCTTAATGTAAATGTCATTTCCTGAATGAGGCCGCATCCTGGCAGTCCCATCAACTCTTATTCCTCATCACAGCACCGTGACTATTTCCTTCTCAGCACTTCACGTTGGTAATTGTCCATCTATTAGCTTGTTTGCTTGTTGGCTGTCAGTCTACGCACAGGATGTAAACTCCATGATGCTTACTTGGCCGTAACTATACACCACGAGCCTACTTTGGGGCTCAGTAAATAATAGGTTTTCAATGAACACTGTGGACTGAAAGAATGGACAGTGGTTGAAGAAAGCTCATGTTCACTTCACGCCACTTCATGGCAAACAGATGGGCAAACAGTGGAAACCGCGACAGACCTTATTTTCTTGGGCTCCAAAATCACTGCAGATGGTGACTGTAACCATGAAACTAAAAGACTTGCTCCTTGGAAGAAAAACTATGACCAACCTAGACAGCATACTAAAAAGCACAGACATCACTTTGCTGACATAGGTCCATCTGGTCAAAGCTATGGTTTTTCCAGTAGTCATGTACGGATGTGAGAGTTGGACTATAAAGAAAGCTGAGAGCCTAAGAAATGATGTGTTTTAACTATGGTGTTGGATAAGACTCTTGAGAGTCCCTTGGACTGCAAGGAGATCCAGCCAGTCCATCCTAAAGGAGATCAGTCTTGGGTGTTCATTGGAAGGACTGATGTTGAAGCTCCAATACTTTGGTCACCTGAGGCAGAGAGCTGACGCATTGGAAAAGACCCTGATGCTAGGGAAGATTGAGGACAGGAGGAGAAGGGGAGGACAGAGAATGATATGGTTGGATGGCATCACCAACTCTATGGACATGAGTTTGGGCAAGCTCAAACAGGAGTTGGTGAAGGACAGGGAAGCCTGGTATGCTGCAGTCCATGGGGTTGCAAAGAGTCAGACACAACTGAGCAACTGAACTGAACTGAACAAAGCTCAAGGGCAATGAGGTGGAGACAGAGCTGCTTTGAGGACAGTACAGGGTCTGTCATGACTGACAGCTGTGACCCAGATATTCATTCCTTTTACCTTGGTCACCGTCAGCCTCACTTTGGACATCTGGAACAGTCAGCCTCTCTGGTGGGCATTGAAGGCCAACCTCTTCCCTCAGGCAAAGAAGATACAGCACATGGAAGTCTGGGCACACTGGGGTCTCATAAGGGCCAAGAAGGTTAGTTGTTTGAACCCTTGGGATGCACCAAATGGGAAGAATTTGAGCCTTCTCTAAGACCCTCACTGGACGAATTTGAGGGGGTTGAAGACTCTACCGAGAGTGTATCAGGGTAGAGCTAGAAAAATGCCATTTTGTGAGGGTTGTGGCCAAGGACATGCAGATTTGAATTGCCTAAGTCTTTTAAGCCTTGTCTCTCAATTGGTAACTTATGTGGGTTTTGATTTTTATCTTTAAGACATTTAGAGTAGGCTGTATTAATAACCACTTAACATCAATAGTGATGGAAGATGGACTCAGGGAGTTAAACAAAGCCACAGTCCCACTGGTGGTAGTGGTTACAATTTTATGAAGTCACATTGGAAGTACATTAAAAAGCAGACACAAAAGATCTGTGAGCCATGTTCCAGCTGTTGTAGAAAACCCTTCAGGTATTTATGTCAATGAGTACATTAACAGTCTTAATAAGTCACAGGTGGCTGCCTTTTATTTTTTTTTAAAGCCTTCTTACAAGGCAATCCAGTTTAAGTATACATTTGGGCCAAATTCTCATCCTTTATGGCTCTATGGGGACATGAATTCATTAGTGAAAAGGCATAGAGTTCTTTAAAAGGAACAATTGTCTACCAGTTAGTGAGTTGGCCTAAAATCTTAGAAGCTCCATATCCTCTTTCTACTCTGTTCATTCTCAAATTATTTCCTTCAGTGGGGACTCTGGTTTTTCTCAGGGCTGATGTTTCTTCTTGTCATCCCCAAAGTGAGTTCTGGGTAAGGAAAATGAGATCACAGGAAAGCAACATGAATTAGTCTTGCCCAACATCCAGCCTCTCCAGGCTTCTCCCTCCATAGCTGAGGTTACTTATGTCCAGTTTCAGGCTCAACCTTCTGAGGTTTAAACAGCAACAAGAAGTTCCAGAACACACCCTGAGCCTCTGCACAAAGTTACGTGTTTCCCAGTCCAGCTCTGCCCTTGTACACAGGCCCTTCTATCTTACCCTAAGAGCTAGTCTCTACCTCAGGTGCCAGTTCTGAGAATTTGGTTTCTCCCTTGTCCCTAGTGTCTGAGTTCCTGCATTGGAAATCTTATGCTTTCTATATTATAACGTTTTTTTCTTCTTTTAAAATGTTTTTGTTGCAGTAGACGTGACATATAATCTATCATTTTAACCATTTTTAAATGCACAGTATCTTCATATTGTGCATTCATTCACATTGTCGAGCAACCATCACCACATCTACCTTCAGAACTTTTTAATCATTCCAAACTGAATTTCTATACCCATGAAACACCAGCTCCCCATTTCCCCTTCTGCACCACCCCAGGCAGCCTGTGTTCTACTTGCTGGCCATTGTCTCTTGCACCATGCCCTGCCTTACTCTTGCCTGCCCACCTCTTTGTTCCCAAGCCACAAGGGTGAGTCAGAGACTAGAGTCTTGTTTTTGAACTTTGACATAGAAGGTGAAGCCCTGCTACTTGCTAAGAGATTCTTTATATTTTCTGCCTGCCTGGACTTCTCAGTATCCATCCCTTCATACTGCAATCTTCACAGAGTTCCTCTGCCTGTCTCTCATAACGCCCCTGCTCTTCTGCTTTGAGCTCCTCCTCTACAAGACAATCTTCCTGCTTCAAACGCCCCTGCCCATACCTATGGCTTATTTCCATATGCTCTGAGACAGCATTCCCTCTGTTAGGTTAACTTCTCAGCACTTGTAGGTGGACCCTTCTCCCTGCCTTCTCATTCTAAGTTTTTAGCCCTCCAAGGTTGTTCTTCCCCAGCTTACCTGGCAGCCTCTGAAGGCAAGAGAACATTGCCATTCAGTGCCTGGTCACATGGAGGCAAAAACCAGTGGCTCTACAGCCTTTAGAAGTATAAGACTCTCTCAGTCTTCCTAGGAGCATGTAGGCTCGAATTCAGAAGTAGAAGCCAGAAGTGATGAGAACTGCCAAAGCATCTGGCAACACAGATGAGTTTTAATGGACTGGGGTGAACCAATACAAAATTTCATTTGATACATAGATTTAAAAGACTGACTTCAAAAGTCATCAGTTCCGTTTCCCAAGGCCCTCCACACTGTCATGTGATATGTGAGTCTCTTCCACAATAACCCCAACAAAGATAGGAACTATTAATAAACACATCTCATAATGCCTTGTACCTTAATAGGTTAGATAGTTAAAACCCAAGATCCCTTCCTAAAGAAAAGCTTGTTTTTCTAATGTACAGTATTATTTTTCTCCCCTGTTAAAGTCTGATTTGAAGAATTCATTTCTATGCCATTTTAATAGTATTTTTAAGGGTCAGTGAAATATTACTGTGAAACTGAAGATAATGACCCAATTCCTCATCTCCTTCAATAGAAATGGCACATATTAAGACTTATCTCCCCGAAAGGAGAGATGAAGTAGAATTACATGTTCATAATAACTGTGAATTCTCAAGTACTTCATTTTTCAGTGAACTTTTAAAAATAGTACAGAGAGCCTATTTGAAATGGCCTTTGGGTCATCTCTAACAGTCTAATGCTCTTTGTCATGTATCACACTTGGTCAGGACCAAGGCATAACAGGGACAGAGACCAGTGTCTCAGTATCAGGCAAGTGAGTGAGAAATTCAAAGCCGAATTTTCTGCTGTAAGATAAATAAGATCTGAGGATCTAATGTAAAAGACGTGACTATAGTTGATAACACTACACTGCATAATTGACATTTGCTAAAAGAGTAGAACTTAAATGTTATCACCAAAAAAAAATAGGAACAAAATTTTAAAAAGAAAGCTAAATTATGGTATGAAGCAAGATCGAGTAAGGTATTAGAGGGACTGCTTACCAGCTGAGCAGGAATAATGAGACCCAAAGATCAGATCAGACTCGTACAAGCAGCAGAGACAATGAGAGCCTTTGGGGAACAGGTTGAAAGAAGAAACTAAATGACTGAATTGAGACCGTGATAGGCAGAAAAAAATTTGAGGTTTGTACCCATGCCCACTTAGAAGGCCAAAGACCACCTGTGGTGTTCTCACTCAACAGATGACACTTTGTTCTAAATGCCTGGTATTTTCTAACATGTGCCAAAGGACAGAACAAAGGCTTTTCTCAAAACACATTTTAGTTGTAGAAAGGGTATTAGGTGTTAATTCCAATTCCACTACCATTTAGATGTATGGTGGTTTTGTCGCTAAGTGTCTCTGACTCTTGCAACTCCATGGATTGTAGCCACCAGGCTCATCTGTTTGTGGGATTTCCCAGGCAAGAATACTGGAGTGGGTTGTCATTTCCTTCTCCAGGGGATCTTCCCGACCCAGGGACTGAACCCTCATCTGCATTGCAGAAGGATTCTTTACCAACTGAGCCACCAGGGAAGCCCACGTTTAGATGTATAGTCTGTGCAAATTACTCACTGTCCCTGAATGTGTTTCTTCCTCTAAGTAATAACAAAACCCACTTCACAAAGTCCTTTTAGGCATCAAATGAATTAAGGAGCCTTTGAACATTGGACCGCATTCTGCAGTTATTAAAGCTAGTTTCCTGAAAGAAACATCTTGCAGGCTCTACAAAGAAAAATCCAGCCATTTGTTCCTAGGAGATGTCAGCTGCATACAGAAAACAAAGTCGAGAGAGTTTGTATTTTCCTGTTTCAGTTCTGTTCAAGGGTTCCATGTCATGTTTTCTCAGCTGTTAATAGTGGAAATTTCTGCCCAATAAGTAATAGTGATCATTCTAACTCAGCCTTTTCTGGCTGCCACTTTAGCACTGAAGCAGTACAGAGCCGCAGGGAACACATTTTTTCTGGAATTTATCTGTATGCTATCAGTTCAGTTTATCCCAGACTCTTCTATATATTTCTCCCTTTATCAGTCTTATACTATCACAGAAAAAATAGTAAATTTTTTGTAACTAATCTTTATTTTTAGAACAATTTTAGGTTTACCAAACACTTGTGAAGGTGGTTCAGAGAGTTCTCATATACCCACACTCACTTTCCTCTGTTAACGTCTTATATTAGAGTGGTGTATTTGCTGCAATTGATAAGCCAGTGTTGAAACATTATTATGAACTAGAGGCCATCATTTAGTTTTCTTAGTTTTTACCTAATTTCCTTTTTTCTGTTACAGCATCTCATCTGGGACACCACATTACATTTAGTCATCATGGCTCCTGAAGTTTCTTCTTAGCTGTGGCAGTGTTTTAGACTTTCCTTGTTATAGATGACTTGACAGTTTTGAGGAGACTTTGGTATTTTATAGAATGACTCTTAGTTGGAATTTGTCTGATTTTTAAAAATTTATTTTTAATTGAAGGGTAATTGCTTTACAGTATCATGTTGGTTTCTACCAAACATCAAGATGAATCAGCCGTGGGTTTACCCATGTCCCCTCCCTGAACGTCCCTCCACCACTCTCCCCATCCTACCCCTCTAGGTTGTTACCAAGCAGGAATTGATCTGATTTTTCTCTCATGGTTAGATTGGGATTATGGCTTGAGAGAGGAAGACCAAAGAGATTAAGTACCATTTTTCATTACATTGTATTAAGAATCGTATCAACATAACATCACTGTTGTCATTAACCTTGGTCACCTGGCTGAGGTCATGTCTATCAGGCTTCTGCACTGCAAAGTCATTTTTTAATTCCCTGTTTCATATTGTACTCCTCTGAAAAAAGGCACCGTGTGTAGGCTATACAGCCACACTAAAAGTGTGGGAGAGATATGCCCCAATTCTTGAGGACAGAGTATCTACATAAATTATTTGGAATTCTTCTGCATAGGAGACACTTACCTTATACCCAGTAATTTATCCATTCAGTTCTTTATATCAATATGTGCTCACAGACATTTATTTTGCACTTTGAATTATAAGGCAATACTTCTTATCTGATTTTTTCCCCCAAATGGTTTCAGCACTGGACACTGGGAGGTCTTTTAGTTGATTCCTACATCCCTTATTGTGGGGTTTTGTTTGTTTTGCTCTCATTTTCATTTTTTGGACACTTCCTTACCTTCCAGACTGTAAGATGCTCCAGGATCATCTTGTTGACCTAGCCTTAGAATTAGCCATTTCTCCAAGGAGTTCTAGTTCCTTTTATTGGGAATGGTATTAGAAACCAAGATTTGCATACAAGGTGTGCTTATTGCTACCGGGGTGTTGGTGCTTCTGCAGCCTTTCAGCAGACAGAGCAAAGGAATCTATGCAAGAGTACTCATCTATGTATTTATACATATTTAAAATATTTTGTTATATAACTAACTGTATCTTTATTAAGCTAAACACGAGTTCATACTGATGTCACCAAACCTGATCCATTCATGGTTCATTGTGGCCTTCTCCCCTTGCTTGTCTGTTAACATCCGCTGTAATAGTGAGAAATCGCGCTCTCATTATCCATCATCCATTTACTTGCTTGGTCAACTCCAATATACGTGTAGTAGTTTCCGAATCGTTTAGTCCACGTCCCTATGTGCAAATTCTTTCTCCTTTAAGTCTTACAGACTCCACTCATTCCCTAAATTACTAAGGTCAGCACCTCTCCTTTGCTCTTAGTGAGGTTGTTTGATACACTGTGACATAGTTAGAGTCTCTTGTCATAGTTTGCATTACTCCTTGTATCCCCTGACATCTTAAATGATTTCTTAAAAAGTTTACATAAACCGAGTTTCATTCTTCATGGTTTAAAGTTCACTGGGTTTGGACAAAATGCATAGTGGTGTGTGCCCACACTTTCAGTAACATACAGAATAGTTTTGCCACTTTAAAACATCCTCTGTGCTTCACTTATTCAATACTCCCCCACCACGACCTTGAACTCTTGGCAACCAGTGATTCTTTTCTGTTCAGTCACTCAGTCACGTTCAACTCTTTGCGACCCCATGGACTGCAGCGTGCTTCCCTGTCCATCTTCCCTGTCCAGTGATTCTTTTACTATCTCTGTAACACTGACTCTTCACATGGTACATAGCTCTTTCAGCTTGGCTCCTTTTACATAGCTGTATGCAGTTAAGATGCATCCATGTCTTTTTGTGTCTTGACAACACGTTTCTATTATAACTGAATAGTATTTTATCATATGGCTATACTGTAGTTTGTTTAGACATTTGCCTCTTAAAGAATATCTTGGTTGCTTCTAGTTTTGATTTTTAAAAAAAGATGTTATGAACATTCAGAAGCATTCATTTTTAGCACATTTTCATCAATGAAAAAATTCCCTTGAACTATTTTCAGATAATCCCTGATATCTCCCTAGCCCCAAGCTTTTTTGTCTTTTTTAGAAATTATTTAAAATGTAATCATTATAGCTTAATGCATTTGGCTTCTTTTGTTTCCCGTTACTTTTGTGAGGGCTTCCTCGGCGGCTCAGTGGTAATGAGTCTGCCTGCCAATGTGGGAGACATGGGTTCGCTCCCTGGGTCAGGAAGATCCCCTGGAGAAGGAACTGGCAACCTACTCCAGTATTCTTGCCTGGGAAATCCCATGGATGGAGCAGCCTGGTGGGCTGCAGTCAATTATGTCGCAAAATGTCGGACACAACTGAAGCGACTTAGCATATACGCGTGCATGCAATAAGTGTGTAGTTGTATCTTGAAGTTTTAATTTGCGTTCATTAATGACTGGTGGCATGGAACATATGTGTTTATTAATCATTTGTATGTCTTCTTTAGAGAAATGTCTATTCAAATCATTTCTCATTTTTAATGGTTGTTTGTCTTATTGAATTGTAAAAGTTACTTGTTTATATGAAAGTCCTTTATCAGATGTTTTGAAACTATTTCCCTCTGTCTTGTCTTTTCATTTTCTTAGTAGTATCTTGTGAAGATGTGCTTGTGATGTCACATCTAAGAAATATTTACTAATCTAAAATCACAAAGATTTTTCTCCTGTGTTCTCTTTGAATTTCAACTCTTCAATTTCTGTGATCAATTTAAAGTTATTATTATTTTTTTTGCCAATAGATATCCAATTATTTCAGGTCCACTTGTTGAAAAGACTATTTTTCTCCCTTTGAATTACCCTGGCACATTTGTTGAAAATAAATTGAACATATGTATGTGGTCTTATTTCTGGACTATTCTGAACCATTGATTTTTATGTTTGCCATTACCGGCATCACACTGTCCCGCCTGCTATTGCTTTATGGAGAGCTTTGAAATCAGGTAGTGTTCTTTCAACTTTGTTCCTCTTTCTCAAAATTGTTCTGACTGTTCTATGTCCTTTGCTCTTACATATGGTTCCTAGGATCAACTAATTGAATATAATAAAAGACCCAGCCAGAATCTGGTAGAGATC
This sequence comes from Bos indicus x Bos taurus, assembly GCF_003369695.1. Lineage (NCBI taxonomy): Eukaryota > Metazoa > Chordata > Mammalia > Artiodactyla > Bovidae > Bos > Bos indicus x Bos taurus. Next base: position 14,063,327 of record NC_040087.1, on the reverse strand, counting down.
ATTTTTAATCTCTGGATCAATTTGTGGAAAGTTGACATCTTAATATCAAGTTACACAACCCATGAACATGACATATTTCTCATTCATTTAGGTCTTCTTTAATTTCTTTCAGCAATGTATTGTAATTTTCAATGTAGAGGTCTTATCTTTTTAAAGAAATAGAAATTATTCCTAAGTATTATGTTCTCTTTTATATTGTGGTGAGTGGAATTCTTTTATTAATTGTATTTTTAGGTTGTTGCTAGTATATAAGAATACGTTGCTGTCTGTGTGTTCATCTTCATGTTACCTTGGTAAACACTCAACATTAGTTCTAACAGCTTTTTCTTAGATTCCTTAGGATTTTTTTTTTATACAAGATCATTTCATCTGTGAACAAAACATTTTACATCTCCCTTTCTAATCTGTATAACTTTAGGTTTTTCCTTGCTTTACTTCACTGAATAGAGCGCCCAATATACAATTAATGTGCCAGTCTAAGGGAGAGAAAATTTAGTCTTTCACTAAGTATGATATCAACTGTAGGGTTGTTGTGTTTTCTCATAGATGCTCTTTATTAAATTAAGGAAGTTCTCTTTTCCTCCTTGTTTGTTGGGAATTTTAAACACTAATGGGTATTGTGCTTTTTCTAGTTCTTTTTCCTATATTTATTGAGATGTTTATATGGTTTTTGCCCTTTTTCCTAATATTGTGTATTACACATATATTGATTTTTTTAACTTAAAACTACTCTCGCAAATCCTGCTTTACATCATTTATAGTTCTTTTTTCTTACATCTGTGAATTTGATCTGCTAATGTTTTGTAAATAAACTTTGTTATTATTCCATAGTTAAAACTAGTGAGTGACTGTTATTATTCCATAGTTTTATTTATTCACTTTTTTTATGATAACTGTCTTGCTTTGCCATCAAAGGAATGCTGGCCTCATTAAATAAGTGGATAAGTATTCCTTCCTTTATTTTCCGAGTGTGTGTAGAATTGGTGTTATTTCTTCCTTAGAAGAAATGACTTGATAGATTTTACCAGTAAAGTCATTTGGTCTCAGATTTTCTATATGGAAAGAGTTTTAATTGCTAATTCAATTTAATTACTTGATGTAGATCCATTCAGATTTATTATTTCTTTTAAAGTCAGTTTTAGTAATTTGTGTCTTTCTTGGAATTTGTCCATTTCATTTAAATTGTCTAGTTTGTTAAATAAAGCTATTCATAATATTCCCTTATAACTATTTTAATTTCTTCACAGTTTGTGTTAATGTATCTCTTTTGTTCCTATTTTGGCAATTTATGTCTACTTCCATCTTTCCTTGGTCAGGCTAAGTAAAGGTTTATCAATTTTGTTAATGTTTTCACAGAACCAAAATTTAGTGTAATTGAAATTGTTTTTCTGTTTTCTAATTTACTAATTTCCAACAACAGACTGGTTCCAAATAGGAAAAGGAGTATGTCAAGGCTGTATATTGTCACCCTGTTTATTTAACTTCTATACAGAGTACATTATGAGAAATGCTGGACTGGAAGAAACAAAAGTTGGAATCAAGATTGCCGGGAGAAATATCAATAACCTCAGATATGCAGATGACACCACCCTTATGGCAGAAAGTGAAGAGGAAGTAAAAAGCCTCTTGATGAAGGTGAAAGAGGAGAGTGAAAAAGTTGGCTTAAAGCTCAACATTCAGAAAATGAAGATCATGGCTTCTGGTCCCATCACTTCATGGGAAATAGATGGGGAAACAGTGGAAACAGTGTCAGACTTTATTTCTGGGGGCTCCAAAATCACTACAGATGGTGACTGCTGCCATGAAATTAAAAGACGCTTTACTCCTTGAAAGGAAAGTTATGACCAAACTAGATAGCATATTGAAAAGCAGAGACATTACTTTGCCAACAAAGGTTCGTCTAGTCAAGGCTATGGTTTTTCCTGTGGTCATGTATGGATGTGAGAGTTGGACTGTGAAGAAGGCTGAGCACCGAAGAATTGATGCTTTTGAACTGTGGTGTTGGAGAAGACTCTTGAGAGTCCCTTGGACTGCAAGGAGATCCAACCAGTCCATTCTGAAGGAGATCAGCCCTGGGATTTCTTTGGAAGGAATGATGCTAAAGCTGAAACTCCAGTACTTTGGCCACCTCATGCGAAGAGTTGACTCATTGGAAAAGACTCTGATGCTGGGAGGGATTGAGGGCAGGAGGAGAAGGGGACGACAGAGGATGAGATGGCTAGATGGCATCGCTGACTTGATGGACATGAGTCTGGGTGAACTCTGGGAGTTGGTGATGGACAGGGAGGCCTGGCGTGCTGCGATTCATGGGGTCGCAAAGAGTTGGACATGACTGATCGACTGATTCAGCTTTTTATTATTTTCTCCTGCTCCCTTTGGGTTTGATTTACTTTTCTTTTCCAGCTTCTTATGATGGAAACTTAGATTAATGATTTTAGATCTTTCTTTTTAATTCTGTGTAAGTATTTATCACTAATTTTCCTCTAAGCACTATTTTAGCCATAGTGTACAGATTTTGATATGATTTGTTGTCATTTTTAATTAGCTCACAATATTTTCTAACTTGTTTTGTGACTTATTTTTATAATTAAATTTATTTATTTTTAATTGAAGGATAATTGCTCTATAATATTGCGTTGGTTTCTGCCAAACACCAACATAAATCAGCCATATATACCTATGTCCCCTCTCTCTTGAACTTCCCACCCACCTGCCTCCCCATCCCACCCCTCTTGGTTGTTACAGAGCCCGGGGTTGAGGAGGTTTGAGTCCCTGAGTCACACAGCAAACTCACATTGGCTTTCCGTTTTACTTATGGTAATAATGTTTCCATGTTCTTTTCTCCATACATTCCCACTCTCTCCTTCCTCCCTGGCCCCATGTTCATAAGTATGACTTCTTTTTTGAGACATGAGCTATTTAGAATTGTGCTGATTAATTTCCAAATTTTGAGTTTCCAGATTTTGTTTTGTGATTTAGTTTTTAATTTAGCTTCATTGTAGTCATAGAATTACTTAGTATAATTTTAATCCTATTAAATTTATTACTATTTGCTTTATGGAATTGTCATAATATCTATAATGGAAACTTCTCCACATCCACTTGAAAAGAATGTGCATTCTGCTGTTGGTGATGGAGTGCATTATATATGTCAACTAGGTCAATTTGGTTCACATTGTTCAAATCTTTCTTACTGATCTTTCTAATTCTGTCAGTTACTGAGAGAGGAGTATTTAAATCACCAACTGAAATTGTTGACTTGTGTATTGCTATGATCATTTTGTCAGTTTTTGTTCCATGCATTTTGGAGCAATCTCTGTTGTAAGGAGCATAATATACACTTAATGATTATTATATCTTCCTGTTATATGTTCTTGTTTCCTTTTATCATTACTAAATCCCCCCTTTTTTCTCTAAGAATATCCTTTGTCTTAAAGTCTATTTTGTCTGATGTTAGTGTAGCCACTCCAGCTTTCTTTTGGTTACTCTTTGCATAGTATATCTCTCTAAAATGTGTCCCTTGTAGCATAAACCTGCTCTAATTCACTTTTCATTTTCTCCATTGTTAGGTATCAGTGTTAAGCTCTGTTTTATAGATAGTTTCCTTCCAAACATTTAACTACTCCCTTAGAATAAGAAATTCACTTAGTTACCATTCTTCAAAAAAGAAATGTTTCAAGTTTTTTTTCATAGTCATATAGAGATTATTTTTATGCTTGGGAAATTACAAATTGATGAAAGTAAAAATTATTTTTAATGGAATTGCACTATATGCTTTAAACTTATAATTTAACATAATTCTAAAATCAATCCAGTGATGTAGGTATTTTTATTCTTTTTACACCTGAATAACCTAAGGATCATAGAGAGCAAATAACTAGTTCAAGCATACAAAACAAGTGTTGAATGAAGGACCCAGAATTTGGATCCAGTCCTGTTAGACTCAATATGGTACTGTAGAGTTTTTTCCAACCCCTTCTCTCTCTTTTCTTCCCACCATGCTCTCCTCACTCACATAATTTTTCCTTCTAACATTCCCCATGCAGTTCATAGCAAAATCTATCTCTTCTGTCAAAACTCAGAGACTATGATAAACTCATTCACAGTTGTCAGTAATTAATTGTGAGCTGCTTTATATAAAGATATGGCCAAGTGTGAGAATTTTATCCTTTAAGAACATTATCTCTAATTTTATTGGTGGATGATCCATAAGAGAAACACAGATGAGGAATAAGGAGAGGGGAGTCATTTTCATTGTTGCTCTTAATTGTGTGTGTGTGTGTATGTGTGTGTGGTATCCTATGTATTCTCAACTAGGTCTTCTGAAACTATCAAATCCTGTGTATCTAGGCTGAGGAACAATATCTCTTTGGGATATAAATTAACATTTATCACATATCACTTCACAAGAGTTTCTAGGAGGATAATCAAAACCGATGTTGAAATTACAGAAAGAATTGGCAAATAGATTGATGGCTGTAAAATCCTTATGTGAGTAACTGTAGAACAATATGGGGAAAGCAAAGAGAAATATAGTCCAAATGAGAATCACTGAAGAGATATAGATATAACCTCTCTATTCCATGCCAAAATAGCAATGACCTCTTCAGCATAAAATGTATCACTCAGCATTGATCCACAGCAATAAATCCAAATCTTATGGTATCACCAAAAAATGTTCAAAAGTTATTTACCCTTTTGTATTCTGTGCAAAAAAAAAAAAAAAAACACGGAAAAGGCTGAACTTTAAATTTTCGCAGATTAGAAGTGCTTGAGGAATTTTATAAATGTTATAAGTAATTTTAGATCCATACAGTGTTATTCCATCTTAATACTTTCCCAGAGCCTCCATCTTTTTTTTTTTTAATCTTTCAAAGTGATATAATGATGATCTTTTAGAAATGTTTCTTTCTCCTAGAAAGAAGGCAGTCTGTCATGGAAACAGTAGAAAATATAAGATGTGTAGGCAATTACAATTTCCCACAGTAGTTAGAATTCTCAAGTTCTGTACTTATACTTTGTAATGGTGGGAGAACCTGGCAGAAGGCAGGATGAAGGGAGTGTTCACACAAAGAAGAATATCTAGAAAAGACTTCAGCACATTTCAAATCTCTGTATCTCATTGGGCTTATGCCTTATTGCTAAAGACAAAGAGTAAGATGTAGAATCAAAGAGGAGACTGCTAGTGGAAAGGTTAGCACTTCCCTGGGATTCTTATGTAAGGGATAATGTGGATGTGATAAGTTGCTCAGTGGTGTCCGACTCTTTTCGACCCTATGGACTGTAGACCATCAGGCTGCTCTCTGTTCATGGGATTCTCTAGGCGAGACTACTGGAGTGGGTTGCCATGGGATCCCTGGGATCCCATATCCAATCCAGGGATCAAACCTGCAGCTCCTGCAAATCTTGCATTGCAGGTGGATTCTTTACTGCTGAGCCACCAGGGAAGTCCAGGATATAATATATACATGTACATATAGTGCGTATGTACGTGCACACACCACATTGTTTTTTAACTGGAAAAGTCTAAGAGTGTTCAAAGTCCTAAAAGTTGGTCTTAGGTAATCGATAACAACGCCTATTCTTCTCCACTCGATACTAAAGAAATTTTATTTACTTAGGGACCAGGAAAGTCTTTTATCTCTTTCTCCCACCTGCCTTCATACCCACACCCTTTATGCACATGGCTCTTTGGTTGCTGGCTTTTCCAAGTGATTGACCTGGACAGGGGTGGCCAGGCAGGTCAGGAGCAGAGACAGGGCTGGTGTTAACTGTAGAGCAGTTGGCTTCTCTCTTTCCCACTCTAGGGCCATGTTTTCTGGAATGTAAGATGTGTTGGCTTTTAATTCTGATTTCCCAAACCCAACTGGAAAATTTGAATGTAAATGTATCTCCCCTTTTTCTGGGTGTCTAGAGGGCTATCTGAGGGAGTCAGAAGTAGAATTGACTTACCAGAGACACTACACTCTCAATTCTTTACTTAATTCTCACGAGAATAATAAAATATTCAATATAAGGTGTTCTAGACCAGCATTTTACTTTTGCCGATGAGAAAACTGGTTGAGAGGTTGAGAGGTTTTTTCAGGTCTCACAGCAAATCTCCAACCATCTGGGACTTAAATTTGCTTCTCCGGCCTCTCAGGCCAACATTCTCCCTACTCTGCTATGCCACCTCCTTGATGGATGCTAGCAGAAGAACATTCTGATGAAAAGGACCTTAAATTTTTACAACAGCTGCTTAAATTTTTTTCTTTACCACCATGCAGTATTATGAGTTAGATTTTGTACTTAAATGTTACTTATATAAGTTATTTAGTATTAGTTACTTATTACTAATAATAAGTAACTAACTACTTATAGTTAGTTACTTATTACTGGTGGACTTGTATCTCGTTTTAGACATAAGAAAACTGAAGAGCTAGGTTGTAGCAACTCCCAAGGAGTCTGAAAAACACACCTGAGACAGCTTTTCACAGGGCAGGTGCTCAACACAGGCTTCCAAAACCAGAGGAGTGTGGCTCAATCAAGAGGCATGGCTGCCCATTCACGATGAGCCTAAGGGCACAGCATTCCTTCAACAGTCCAACCCCCCAAATAAATCAGGATCTAGCTTGCCAAAGGCATCCACAGGCGATGATGCTGAGACTGCCTGACACGAACACCACACTTTGATCACTCAATCGTATCCAAAAGCGTTTATTCAGCATCTGTGCGAGGCTCCCTGCTGGCCTTCACTTTGTGTCTGTGACGTTCACACTTCCCTGCTTCTCTCCCGTGGCTCTTCACCCTTGCCCAAAAACTCCCCAGTGCTCACTTGTCTCACTGCTGGTGTTACCCTTGTCACAGCAAGAGCAGGACCCCTTTTTGATTCCTTTCAAGATGCTACTCAAAGTCCAGGGCAGAACTGTGAGCATGGGTCCAGCCTTTATTCCACTGTAGAATCTATGCATCCCCCTGCTTTCACAGATTCTGTGTGAGAAGCACCCTAGACAGTAGTCAGAGCTTATCAGGGTGAATTTTCAGCATCTGTTTTCTTCTTTCAGAATGCAGAGTGAACACTTAGAAGGGTTTTTAGGAAAGCAATTTACAGCTAGGAATTGGAAGTGCTGAAGTGTTTTCGCAAGACCCGTGTCTCAGATTACAGGTTTATGATTTGTCTAAGAATAAATCATTTGTTTCAGAAAATAGACTTAGACTTTAGAAGGAAGAAAAATAAAGCCTTAGAATGATTTTCTTCAAGTTTCCCCGTGACATTCTTTACATCAGGAAGAGAGAAGGGAATCTAGAGAAAAGGGGAATCCAACACTATTTTTCTTCAGATCATTTATGAGATTACATTTTCCTACCATATACACTATTTCCATTTTATGACTCACTCAGACAATTTACTATGTTTAAGATTACATTAATCTCTTTTTGTAATGCTTAGGTCAAATATACATTCCGTGTGTATCACTGGAAATTCTACCTCATATATTCAGCTCTTAGGGTGGATGTTGTTTTTGTGTCTTTGTTGCTATGGTGACTAGAAAAGGTTAAAGCCAAAGTCTCAGAAAACAGAGCGGATGTGCAAAAAAAAAAAGTATCATAAATATGTGTGTGCTTCTTAAAATATTCTTTGCAAATATGGATAAAAAAGAAAATCTCTGATCCACTGTCTTAAAATTAATTTTCCACTTCTAGCATGCAGCTTATTACCTGAAAAGAATATTCTCAAAACAATTTTTTTTACAACTCACCCCCTTTCTTTCTCAACTGTAACCTAATGGATGTTTATCTCAAAAGACAGATGGTGTAAATCATGAGAAATGCTGTCGGTGTTTGATATGGAGGAGAGTGAAGGGGAATGGCATTGTTTTCCGACTGAAGCACGCTGTCTTTTACAAATTCCCCCTTTTAAATCCATTTATATAGGAATAATAAAATATTTTCCCCAGTCTGTTTGAGAACTTGGTAAATAAACTTGGGCAACCCTTGACAGTGCCAAGATGTTAAACATTTACCGGCTGTAAGAATGCAGGCTCTTCTTTTTATTGGCTGATGGCCCTCGGGTCCCCAGCTAACCCCTTTTATTTCCTCATACGTTTTAACTATCCAGCGAGATGGATTTTAAGGGTTTAGCTTCAAAAGTAACAGTAAATAGGAGTAGAAAATGTAATTCCTGTAAGACCTGGAGCCATTACAGTACTGGATAAATGAGCATTTCTCATATCCACTTGTCTTTCTTATTATATTTCCAAATACAAAGGGAGAGTGGATGAACCCATTGACTCATTCTCCTGTCCCCAGTAGCCATTTCATCAGGATACCACAAAGAGGATTAATATATCCTTTGGTCTGTCATCCCTGGCTTAATTTGTCATCTCCAACCTAAATTCTAAGATTCACCTAAGTTCTCTACAGCCTTTTCTTCATTTCCAGATATTTCCATCTGCTGCTGCTGCTGCTAAGTCGCTTCAGTCGTGTCCGACTCTGTGCGACCCCATAGACGGCAGCCCACCAGGCTCCCCCATCCCTGGGATTCTCCAGGCAAGACTAGGACATATAATAAAAATAAAATCATAGCAATACATATCACAGTTTATTTCCTGCCTTTGGTACATCTCGTATTTAATAGCTAAGAATCAAAATTATCTCACGCTCAGTTCCCTGGCCCTTCTTCTGCCATCTGGTGGAGAAATAGGGAAGCAGTGAAATTAAGGTGTCTTCACTGAATCTGTAAATGCATGTCAGCAAATGTTTATCGGGCTATTACTACTATGCATTCTTTTTATTCAAATAGCACTCTTCAAGGGAGGTACTTGATATCAGTAAGCTCAGTGCACTTCAAATAAGCCAGACTCTGTCCTTGGCCCCGGTGTGTGCTCAGTCGGTTCATCTGTGTCTGACTCTTTGTGACCCTATGGACTGTAATCTGCCAGATTGCTATGTCCATGGGATTTTCCTGGCAAGAATATTGGAGTGGGTTGCCATGGCCTCCTCCAGGGGATTGTCCTGACCCAGGAATCAAATTCCCATCTCCTGCATTGCAGGCAGATTTTTTTTTTATCGCTGAGCCACCAGGGAAGCCCTCTTTGGCCTCAGAAGAGCTATGAATTAAAATCTTCCCCACAGTTTAGTATTTTCCAGCAATCAGTTCAACACATATGACAAGGCAGACTCTTTAAGACACTGAGGTACCATTTAGCTCATTATAGTGGTAGTGTACTTTGTAATGATACTCTGACCCTGTGATACTCATGCTTTTCTGAGCATTTTCTAAAGAGAGAGAGAGAAAGAAAAAAAGAAAGTGAGAAACAGGGGACGGGGGTAGGTGGGGTGGAGAAACTCTCTTATGCCTTATGAAGCAAAAAATTAAGTTTGGCAACATTTTTCAGTAAGCCATTTAAAAGTGCCTAAAAGAGAAAGAAAAATGAGAAAAAATAACATCTCTGTGAACTGTCTGCATTCTTACCCATTCCTAATTTACAGACTATGGAGAATAGAGATGTGATAGTAATCATACTGACACAGTCTCGAGGGAGGTGACAGCCTCCTCAAATTAGCGTGACCAAAATGATGCGACAAGCCTGTTGAATTGGCCCATATATAGCCAAATCTGAATTCCCTTCTTCCTGCCAAAACCCACAGAGAAGAGGTAACCATAAATCATGCAGGAGATGCCATGGTTGTTACTAAATGTCCTGTGAATTTCAAGGAAATGTGGCTCTTTATGCTATGGGTTCTGGGGGAAGCCACTCAAGTCAGAAAGATCATTCCACTTTATGTTGAAAGAGGCTAAGGGCTTGGTCTGTTCCATATGCTCTTTGGTTTTGAAGGACATTGAAATCTAAGAAAGGTCCTTCATAGTATTCCAGAGTCATTACTATAGCATAGAGGAAAAAATAATGCTGATGTAACCAACATACTCAACTCAGATGGCCCTAGCAGGGGATGTGGGTGGAGCATAGTAATCTCCAACTCCTCTTTCCTACCTCCTCCATTCAGCATACTCTTGGACCAAACCTAGGATGAGTAGTCTGCCAGAAATTATTCTCCTGCTTAAACAGGGGATAGAGGCATCCCTAGAGGTATACCTAGGACATGCCTACTTATAACTGTCAGTGGCTATAGTTTGAATATATATGGATATGTGATGGCTTTTCTAAACAAAATGAGAATTTATCTCATCCAAAAATATAAATATAAATACTTTAAAAATATAGCATCTGGAGTTTTAGTAGCTGCTTCTCTCCCATAACTCCCATCCTGCAATGCATCCTGATCTGCTGCAGCAACCTGAAAAGTCAATGTAGATTCATGATTGCCTCCCAGAAATTCTGCTCCCACTGGAGTGTCTACAAGAGGGCTAATCAGACATGTTGCTCAGAAAGGGAGACTCTGGAACCTGTGGAAGAGGAGCTGACAGTTACTGAGAGCCAGTGCAACATCAAGTTATATCAGTCTAAACTCATCTTTCATTGAAATTGTTTCTATAGTGTAAGTGCAGTGTACCTTGTTGACAGCAAAATATCCCCGAAACCTTCCTTATGACAAAGATGAAGGAGAAAAATGAGCTGAATCTAAATACATTTGGATTAATACACATCGAGAGATAGTTACCAAAAAAGGATGTTTCTGGAAGAAAGCTAAAATATTCTGTCCTTTTTTAACATTTTAATCAAAACTTGAAAACTATGAGGTATGTCTTTCAAGTTTGTCCAATAAACATTTACCTGAGTATGCTCTAAACATTCAACTGAGTATGCTCTAAACACCAGGCCTTATGCTAGGATTTGGGGAGATTGGACATGAGTGATGCAGAAAGCCTTACTTCTGGAAGGATAAAGTCAGATTCATTGATTATGCTGTTGGTAGAAAGCTGGGGGAACTAAAAATTTAATGACATTGTCACAAGCAAAAAATCATGCTGACGTTCAATGGGCTTAATTTAGTATGGATATATGTGAAATTCTGAACTAAGGATCAAAAAATATAATAACCTAGCAATGCCATTACAGAATGGGAAGACAGGGCTTAGCAGCTGCTTCATGAAAAAAGACTTAATGGTTTGAGATGACTGACATAGGGTGACAATGTAGTGCAGCTCCCCCAGAGCCAGTACAATGTTGGGGCACATCATATAGATATAAAGATCCAGAAAAAGTTGGCAACTACCCACTTGCATTCTGTGATGGCTCTACTGATACCAGAGCATCCTGCACTGGCTACTGAATGTTAGTTGAGCCGTAGGCAAACAAGAGATCCATTGAGATGGTGATGAGCTAGAAACTAGAAACTATTCCCCAGCAAATGTTTACTGAGTGCCTACTTTGTTTTTGTCACTGATTTTGGTGCTGGGAATAAATGGTGGGCAAAACACACAAGGTACCTGTTCACACAGAGGTGACTATTTAATGAAAACGGAAGATAAACAACCATATGATTATCTCAATAGATGCAGAGAAAGCCTTTGACAAAATTCAACATCCATTTATGATAAAAACTCTCCAGAAAGCAGGAATAGAAGGAACATACCTCAACATAATTAAAGCTATATATGACAAACCCACAGCAAACATTATCCTCAATGGTGAAAAATTAAAAGCATTTCCCCTAAAGTCAGGAATAAGACAAGGGTTCCCACTCTCACCACTACTATTCAACATAGTTTTGGAAGTTTTGGCCACAGCAATCAGAGCAGAAAAAGAAATAAAAGGAATCCAGATTGGAAAAGAGGAAGTAAAACTCTCACTGTTTGCAGATGACATGATCCTCTACATAGAAAACCCTAAAGACTCCACCAGAAAATTACTAGAGCTAATCAATGAATATAGTAAAGTGGCAGGATATAAAATCAACACACAGAAATCCCTTGCATTCCTATACACTAAAGATGAGAAAACAGAAAGAGAAATTAAGGGAACAATTCCATTCACTATTGCAATGAAAAGAATAAATGCTTAGGAATATATCTACCTAAAGAAACAAAATACCTAAATATAGAAAACTATAAAACACTGATGAAAGAAATCGAAGAGGACACAAATAGATGGAGAAATATACCATGTTCATGGATCAGAAGAATCAATATAGTGAAAATGAGTATACTACCCAAAGCAATCTATAGATTCAATGCAATCCCTATCAAGCTACCAATGGTATTTTTAACAGAACTAGAACAAATAATTTCACAATTTGTATGGAAATACAAAAATCCTCGACTAGCCAAAGCAATCTTGAGAAAGAAGAATGGAACTGGAGGAATCAACCTGCTGGACTTCAGGCTCTACTACAAAGCCACAGTCATCAGGACAGTATGGTACTGGCACAAAGACAGAAATATAGATCAATGGAACAAAACATAAAGCCCAGAGATAAATCTACGCACCTATGGTCACCTTATCTTCGACAAAGGAGGCAAGAATACACAATGGAGAAAAGACAATCTCTTTAACAAGTGTTGCTGGGAAAACTGGTCAACCACTTGTAAAAGAATGAAACTAGAACACTTTCTAACACCATACACAAAATAAACTCAAAATGGATTAAAGATCTAAACATAAGACCAGAAACTATAAAACTCCTAGAGGAGAACATAGGCAAAACACTCTCCAACATAAATCACAGCAAAATCCTCTATGACCCACCTCCCAGAGAAACAGAAATAAAAGAAAAAATAAACAAATGGCACTTAATTAAAATTAAAAGCCTTTGCACAACAAAGGAAACTATAATCAAGGTGAAAAGACAGCCTTCAGAATGGGAGAAAATAATAGCAAACGAAGCAACTGACAAAGAATTAATCTCAAAAATATACAAGCAACTCCTACAGCTCAATTTCAGAAAAATACACGACCCAATCAAAAAATGGGCCAAAAACTAAACAGACATTTCTCCAAAGAAGACATACATATGGCTAACAAACACATGAAAAGATGCTCAACATCACTCATTATTAGAGAAATGCAAATCAAAACCACAATGAGGTACCATTTCATGCCAGTCAGAATGGCTGCTATCCAAAAGTCTACAAGCAATAAATGCTGGAGAGGGTGTGGAGAAAAGGGAACCCTCTTACACTGTTGGTGGGAATGCAAACTAGTACAGTCACTAGGGAGAACAGTGTGGAGGTTCCTTAAAAAACTGGAAACAGAACTGCCATAGGACCCAGCAATCCCACTGCTGGGCATACACACTGAGGAAACTAGAATTGAGAGAGACACGTGTACCCCAATGTTCATCACAGCACTGTTTATAATAGCCAGGACATGGAAGCAACCTAGATGTCCATCAGCAGACGAATGGATAAGAAAGCTGTGGTACATATACACAATGGAATATTACTCAGCCATTAAAAAGAATACATTTGAATCAGTTCTAATGAGGTGGATGAAACTGGAGCCTATTATACAGAGTGAAGTAAGCCAGAAAGAAAAACACCAATAAAGTATACTAATGCATATATATGGAATTTAGAAAGATGGTAATGATAACCCTATATGAGAGACAGCAAAAGAGACACAGATGTATAGAACAGTCTTTTGGACTCTGTGGGAGAAGGCAAGGGTGGGATGGTTTGGGGGAATGGCATTGAAACATGTATATTATCATATTTGAAACGAATCGCCAGTCCAGGTTCAATGCATGATACAGGGTGCTCAGGGCTGGTGCACTGGGATGACCCAGAGGGATGGGATGGGGAGGGAGGTGGGAGGGGTGTTCAGGATAGGGAACACATGTACACTCATGACGGATTCAAGTCAATGTATGGCAAAACCACACTACAATATTGTAAAGTAATTAGCCTCCAATTAAAATAAATATATATTGAAAACAAAGAAGATAAACAAATAGTTGATAACATTACATACTGATAAGTGTTTTTTGTTTAGTTGCTAAGTTGAATCTGACTCTTTGCGAGCCCATAGATGGACTGAAGCCTGCCAGGCTCCTCTGTCCATGGAATTCTCCAGGCAAGAATACTGGAGTGGGTTGCCATTTCCTTCTCCGGGGGATCTTCTGGCACAGGGATTGAACCTGAATCTCCTACATTGGCAGGTGGATTCTTTCCCACTGTGACACCTGGGAAGCCCATACCAATAAGTACCATTTTAAAAACCACCCAAACCAAGTCCCATCAAATACATTGGAAGGGAACTAGAGACATGATGTTTACATTGGAAAGGGGGAGATAAAAGAAATATGCAACTGCCTTGAAGTGAAAGTGAAAGTCGCTCAGTCATGTCCAACTTTTTGCAACCCCATGAACTATACTATGGAATTCTCCAGGCCAGAATATTGGACTGGCCTTTCCCTTCTCCAGGGATCTTCCCAACCCAGGGATCAAACCCAGGTCTCCCACATTGCAGGTGGATTCTTTACCAGCTGAGCCACAAGGGAAGCCTTATTACAATGTAAAGAGGATTTTCTGTAAAAGAGAGACTAAATATATTCTATCAAGTTTGAACTGAAAAAAGAACCAGGGCCAGTGAGCATGAAGACAAAATCAGCTCAACATAAAGTTAAACCCCTATAAATCTGGTCATTCCAAAGGAGATAGAGCCTCTTGAAAGAAGAAATGCTCTTCATCAATATACGCACCAAAGCAGAAACTTCACGACCCCTAGTTGTGCCGGAGTTGGAGGCTCATGGCTGGTGTGTCCAACATATGTGATCCTCCAGCGCTTTGTAGGTGCCTCTGTTCGTACTTTTCACACACTTTACTTCTCTATTACCTGAAGTTTCATTAACATCACTGAAACCATTCTCTCTAGCCTCAACTCAGGGTCTCGCCATTTTTACCAGATTATCTTATTCAGGAAAAGCTAACCCCAGTTTGCTCAAGCAAAAAGGAACTTTTTGATGCATGTTGTTTCAACACAGCTGAATCTAGGTCCTAGATCCTAGGGGGCTCAAAGAATGTCAGTAAAGCTCTGTTTTCCCACCTTTTAATGTATTTTCATCTAACTGGCTTGATGATCAAAGGGACCTCTGTATGTAGCAGGAGAGGGGGCTTCTAGATATCAAAGCCTGCATCCTTTCATCAGGAAGGAAGGGAAAACAAAATAAAGAAAAAGAATTCTACATCCAGAAGTCCGTGTGTGAAGTTTCATGAGAGAAGCCTTCTGCTTTGTGCTGCTCAGATTAGGTGCCCATCCCCGAACCAATCATAATGAACCAGGACTAGGGTACCATAATGGGCTGGGTTTGGGTCCTATGTCCACTCCTATGAAGATGGGCCAAGGGTTGATAACCAGGCAGTTCTCTTCCAAAAAGCAGATGCTAGACAGAAAACAAATAAATGAAAAAAAAAACATGTTAAATGTCTTCTGCTGCTGC
Source organism: Bos indicus x Bos taurus (assembly GCF_003369695.1). NCBI lineage: Eukaryota > Metazoa > Chordata > Mammalia > Artiodactyla > Bovidae > Bos > Bos indicus x Bos taurus. The sequence goes on along the minus strand of NC_040087.1, from coordinate 14,048,006 downwards.
TAAGTCGCTTCAGTCATGTCTGACTCTGTGCGACCCCATAGACGGCAGCCCACCAGGATCCCTCGTCCCTGGGATTCTCCAGGCAAGAAAACTGGAGTGGGTTGCCATTTCCTTCTCCAATGCATGGAAGTGAAAAGTGAAAGTGAAGTCGCTCAGTCATGTCTGACTCTTAGTGACCCATGGACTGCAGTCTACCAGGCTCCTCTGTCCATGGGATTTTCCAGGCAAGAGTACTGGAGTGGCGTGCCATTGCCTTCTCCAAATGTCTTCTGTAGTCATATTATTTCAATAGCTTCCTAACTGCCCCATGTTCATGCTTTCCTTTGCTAGAAGAATAATCTTCCTAGATAGCAATTATAATTCTCTGCCTTCTTTCCTAGAAACCCTAAGTAGCTCCTATTTACCTGAAAAATAAAGCCAAAACTCATTAGAATCTGGACCCTGCCTACCTACCTCTGTCTTATTTCTCCCCTGGACTGCTCTCAAGGCCATAGCTCCAGCCATTCTGAATTACTTGCAGTTCTCCAAACATTCAAGATCATTCTATGCCTTGAGTCTTTACTCACATTGTCCCCTCTACCACCCTCTCCCAATCCCACTAATTTCCTTTCGAAAAGTCTCCCAAGCATCACTTTCTCTCCAAGCCAGTCCTGGTCTCCCTCAGGTAGCATTTATTCACATGGGCCTTGTGCATGCCTCTGTCTCTTTGCGTGCGTGTGTGTTAGTTGCTCAGTTGTGTCCAGCTCTTTGCAACCCTATGGACTGTAGCCTGCCAGGCTTCTCTGTCCATGGATTTCTCCAGGCAAGAATACTGGATTAGGTAGCCATTCCCTTCTCCAGTGGATCTTAACAACCCAGGGATCGAACCTGGGTTTACTGAATTGTAGGCAAATTCTTTACCATCTGAGCCACCAGGGAAGCCTGTATGTCTCTATCTTCCCTGTTTGCTTACATGCCATATCCCACTTGATAACCTGTAGGCTCCTTAGAGAAAATGTACTGAGCCTTTGACTCAAAAGCTAGAGCCTTTGAATGTGTGGATCAAAACAAACTATGGAAAATTCTTAAAGAGATGGGAATACCAGACCACCTTACCTGCCTCCTGAGAAATGTGTACGCAAGTCAAGAAGCAACAGTTAGAACCAGACATGGAACAACAGACTGGTCCCAAATTGGGAAAGGAGTATGCCAAGGCTATATATTGTCCCCTTGCTTATTTAACTTATATGCAGAGTACATCATGAAAAATGCCAGGCTAGATGAAACACAAGCTGGAACCAAGATTGCTGGGAGAAATATCAATAATCTCAGATATGCAGATGAAACCACCCTTATGGCAGAAAGTGAAGAACTAAAGAGCCTCTTGATGAAACTGAAAGAGAGAGTGATAAAGCTGGCCTAAAACTCAACATTCAAAAAACAAAGATCATCACTTCATGGCAAATAGATGGGGAAACAATAGAAACCATGACAGACTTTATTTTCTTGGGCTCCAAAGTCACTGCAGATGGTGACTGTAACCACAAAATTAAAAGATACTTACTCCTTGGAAGAAAAGTTATGACCAACCTAGACAGCATATTACAAAGCAGAGACATTACTTTACTGACAAAGGTCTATACAATCAAAGTAATGGCTTTTCCAGTAGTCATGTATGGATGTGAGAGTTGGACCATAAAGAAAGTTGAGTGCCAAAGAATTGATGCTTTTGAACCATGGTATTGGAGAAGATTCTTGAGAGTCTCTTGGACTGCAAGGAGATCAAACAAGTCAATCCTAAAAGAGATCAGTTGTGAATATTCATTGGAAGGATTGATGCTGAAGCTGAAACTCCAATACTTTGGTCACCTGATGCGAAGAACTGACTCATTGGAAAAGACCCTGATGCTAGGAAAGACTGAGGGCAGGAGGAGAAGGGGACGACAGAGGATGAGATGGTTGGATGGCATCACCGACTCAATGGAGATGGACATGAGGTTGAGTAAGCTTCAGGAGTTGATGATGGACAGGGAAGCCTGGCATCTGCAGTCCATGGGGTCACAAAGAGTGAGACACGATTGAGTGACTGAACTAAACTGAACTGAACTGACTGAGCCTTATTCATCCTCATCTTCCTGGTAATTGCCTGGCAGATAATGGCACTAATAATACACTTTTAAGACAGAAAAAATGGGGGAAGGAAAAGAGGAATAAAAAAAAGGAGAAGGAAAAGGACAGTCTTCAAGGACTTGTTTTTTCCTCCCAAATGACAAATTTTGAAAATTATACTCAAAACATCCTGACTTTTTTTTTTTTTTGTCTAAATTGAGTAAAGAATCACAGTGAGAATTTCAGGCTCAGCCACGGCAGAAGGTAGATGCAGGGAACATGGGAAGAAGGGATGAAAGGTCTTCATCATGTCCTTCTTGGATGCGGACCAGAATGGACCAGCCAGTGATCCCACCCATGCCACCCACCCGGCACAGGTGTGGAGGCGTCATCCTCCGCGATGTGCCCGACCTGCCCCATTTCTGGCTCACTTCTGACTGGCCACTCATGTGGAGAAATGAGAGTGAACAGAGAATTAAAAAGATGACCTAATTCTCTGCCGAAAGCATTTCCAATCATAAGTCTGAGTGTATTTTAATTATACCTGGACACAGGAGCCCTCATCCAGACATAACTGAAGTCCCAAATGGACTGTCACTGTGGCTGTAAAGATTTGTCTAATCTCGTGGTTATCTCAAGGGCCTGACATCACACTGATCATTAAGCAACAGTGTGGAGGCGCAGCTGCACGTTACCATGGTAACCTCACTAGGCTCGCCTGCAGAGCTTGGTAACAAGAACATTTTATTATGGGTCATTAAGGGCAAAAGGCTTCATCTACATTATTTCCTGTAAAATCCTATTATTTCAGGTGTTGTACTCCATCTTCATCTATGCCGCTCTTGTGGTAGAAATTGTAAATGTGGGTTACTAGGTAGCGAAACAACTGCAAGCTTCTAATAAACTGTAAACCAGTGTTTTGTAGATGAGAAAAGCATTTTGCCATAGGGATGTGGGGTAAAGAGGCATCCAGTGTTTCTGAAAGCAGAGAATTCTTTCTCTGAAAAGAGAAAGGTTTTTCTTTTCATTGTTGGTTCCCTCTGGCCTGAGTCATGCTTTAGACTGATATCAATTCTTGGGTCCTGTAATCTGCTAAACTTGCAAGCTCAGTCACTCAGTCAGGTTTGACTTTTTGCAATCTTATGGACTGTAGCCCACCAGGCTTCTTCTGTCCATGGGATTTTTCAGGGAAGAATACTGGAGTAGATTGCCATTCTCCTCCTCCAGGGGATCTTCCCAACCCAGGGAGCAAACCTGTGTCTCCTGCATTGCGGGCAGATTCTTTACCACTAAGTCATGAGGAAAATGAGTCTGATTCTGCTGTTTTTTTTTTTTTTTTTTTCTTTAAATTTTATTGTATTGTGGTAAAAACACATAATGTGAGATCCACCCTTTAACAGATGTTTAAGTGTACAATATGGCATGCTGACTACAGGTAGAATGTTGGACAGGTATCTAGAACTTACTCCTCTTATTTAACTGAAACTTTAAGCCCCTTGATGAACAGCTCCTCATCTCCTTCTCTCCCTGACCCTAGTAGCCACCATTCATTTCTTTCTTTGATTCCATGAATTTGACCTAGCCAATCTCTTTCTCATAGCCCAGGCCCCTAGCCCCATCACAGGCTGACCTGGAGCTGATGGACAGTGATTGCCTCTGAGCTGTGATGGCATTAAGTCTACTTGGGGGAGGGAGCTTACAAGGTCATTCATTCACTCACTGTCCCATCTGCTGCCTATAATTAAGGATATCAATTCTACAAGGAAGAACCACAAATACCACAGCATATATTCTTCCTTCCAAATCCCTGTGACCCAGTGAGAGTACAGTTAGGCTTTTCTGAATGTTCACTAGTCCTCTCATGAGCAAGACGACTCTGGAGTCTTGTATCCCATATGACGGCTGAGAACTAGAGATAAACAGCAAAGGATCTAATCATTACATTTATTTTCTGAATTAATTTAGAACAGCCAGGGGTATATAGAATGCTTCCCTGTTCTGAAAACCGCTTGCCTAAATGAGTGGAACAATGAGCATGTCATTGAATTAGTGCCTGATTTCACTGGCTTTTTCTACCATCCTCCAAGGATGGCAGTAATTGACTTCAGATGACCCAGGGCAGAGCAGGAGCCAGCAAATGGGTGATTGTTGATGCTTTGCTTTATAAGGAAGATGCTACAGATTTGCTGGATCATATTAAGAACAAAAAATTTAAAACCTGTTCCTTAATATTCACCAGAACTCTTAGAGCTAAAATAAGTTCTATTTCATGTGTGTGTCTCAAATTCCAATCTTTGAATTCTAGAATCAGAGTATCTCTGTTATGAACAGTGCAATTTCTTCTATTAGAATTGAGTGACACAAGGAAGAAGGCGGGTGAAGTAAGACAGTATGATGGCTGTTCCAAGGTGTATATCCTGGTGTGATGGAGGAGACAGAGAGAGGAGTTTGGTGCAGACCTCATATTGAGTTGTAAGCTAATACACAATCTCCAGCACACTTTCAAGCCCAGAAGATACTACTTGAGGGTTATGACAAAGAGATTATATTGCAAGTCACTTTTCTTACCCCAGAAAAGGGGATTCATCTAGATTGCATTTGGAAAATTATGCTGTACTACACATATTTGTACAATATCAGGTATGTAAACACATCTTATATATAGAACAGAGGTGAGTATACGTCTTAACTGGTATTTTTAATACCAGCAGTTATTACTTACTTCTAAAAGAGTCACAGCTATTTGACACATCAAACGTCCCTCTAAAAATATTTCAATTCAGAAAATGCCCTATTTGAGGAGGTGAATTTTCCTGTTCCCTAAATCAGTAAACATGTAACTAGTTGGTTAAGTTAAAAGGGGCAAAGCGCTGAGGACAAGGTTTCACAGAAAACTCCCAAAAACTGGATTAAGAGATTGGATTTAATCACAAATTATTGTCCCTTCTTCAGCTCTGATATATTTACATAAAATATATGTTTAAATATTATAAACAGAACTTATACAGATCAGTTTGAGGGGTGCACATATATTAGACAAGTAATGATAAAGACAAAAAGAGAGGAAAAAATTAAATGAAACTCAATTTTACAAAATGGAAAGGTTTTTCAAACTTAGTGGTGATCAGTTCAGTTCAGTCACTCAGTCGTGTCCAACTCTTTGCAACCCTGTGGACTGCAGCACACTGGGTTTTCCTGTCCATCACCAACTCCTGGAGCTTACTCAAATTCATGTCCATTGAGTCAGTGATGCCATCGAATCATCTCATCCTCTGTCATCGCTTTCTCCTCCCAACTTCAATCTTTCCCAGCATCAAGGTCTTTTCAAATGAGTCAGTTCTTCGCATCAAGTAGCCGAAGTATTGGAGTTTCAGCTTCAGCATCAGTCCTTCCAATGAACATTCAGGAGTGATTTTCTCTAGGATGGACTAGTTGAATCTCCTTGCAGTCTAAAGGACTCTCAAGAGTCTTCTCCAACACCACAGTTCAAAAGCATCAATTCTTCTGCACTCAGCTTTCTTTATAGTCCAACTCTCACATCTATACAGGACTACTGGAAAAACCATGGCTTTGACTAGATGGACCTTTGTTGGAAAAGTAATGTTTCTGCTTTTTAATATGCTGTCTAGGTTGGTCATAATTTTCTTCCAAGGAGCAAGCATCTTTTAATTTCATGGCTGCAGTTACCATCTGCAGCGATTTTGGAACCCCCCAAAAAATAAAGTCTGTCACTGTTTCCACTGTTTCCCCATCTATTTGCCATGAAGTGATGGGACCACATGCCATGACCTTAGTTTTCTGAATGTTGAGTTTTAAGCCAACTTTTTCACTGTCCTCTTTCAACTTTCATCAAGAGGCTCTTTAGTTCTTCTTCACTTTCTGTCATTAGGGTGGTGTCATCTGCATATCTGAGGTTATTGATATTTCTCCCAGCAATCTTGATCCAGCTTGTGCTTCATCCAGCCCAGTGTTTCTCATGATGTACTCTGCATATAAGTTAAATAAGCAAGGTGACAATATAGAGCCTTGATGTACTCCTTTCCCTATTTGGGACTAGTCTGTTTTTCCAGGTCTACTTCTTATGCTTTAGTCCTCTTATTATTTCTGAAGAAAATCATTATGACCCCCTTTTCAGGTTTGTGCTGTGCTGTGCTCAGTCGTGTCTGACTCTTTGCGACCCCATGGACTGCAGCCTTGCAGGCTCCTCTGTCTATGGAATTTACCAGGCAAGAATACTGGAGTGGGTTGCCATTTCCTGCTCCAGGATCTACTCCAACCCAGGGATCAAACCCGTGTCTCTTGTGTCCTTGTATTGGCAGATAGATTCTTTACCACTGAGCCACGTGGGGAGCCCCTTTTCAGGTCTGTCTGTAATTCCTAAAGAAATAATCACTTTATCCAGGTTTGAAAAGCTGTCATACTTGTTTGACTCTGGATCTACCAAAAAAAAAAAAAGAAAAGCAAAAAGTGCTATTGAAAATGTAAGATATTGTTATTTTAATCTTTTGGCGTAGACAAAATAGCTTGAGTGATTTTCTATGTTTGGTTTTTTTAAAGGCATATCCATTTATGAGTGTAAATTTAAACTAACACCTGAACCTTGTTTGATGTTCCTTTTTGCACTTACTGCTACTTCAAAACTGATTCTATACCTCTTGCTAATATATTTGTCTAAATTATATGTGACTTCAATGTGAGACCTTCCATTCATTCTTTGATTGGATGAAATAGGCACAAGTGTCCACTTTTAAAACTTTTTTTTAGGCTAGTTGAGAATCAGCCACAGTCAGGCTCAAAGAGACTAAGTCATCGCTGTCTCCAGTGCTGGTTAACAAAGAGATCAATCATCAAAATTTTAAGATCTATTTTTTCAGAGTAATATTTGCATTGTTCATATAGAATCTGTCTCAAGAGTTTCAGGGACTTCACAGACAGCATCTCATTGTAGCATCTTGATAGGATAATGGGAGGCTGACATCCTGGCTCTGGAGCACAGGGGGTGATGCTGAGCCATTGTAGTAAGCATTGTGTTTATATTGTTAGTGCATTAAGTCATATTCTTTTTTCTTTGGTTTTTTTCTTCTTTCTTTTCTTCACGTGGTCTCTGGTTCGGTGTGTGGGCTCTCTCTAGTTTTGGTGAGCAAGGGCTATACTCTCCATTGCAGTGCGCGGGCTTCTCATTGCAGCGGCTTCTCTTGCTGCGAAGCACGGGCTCTAGGGCACACAGGCTTCAGTGGTTGTGGCTCGCAGGCTTAGTTGCTCTAGCTGCTCCAGTGCATGTGGGATATTCCGGGACCAGGTATCAAACCCATGTCCTCTACATTGGCAGGCAGATTTTTAACCACTGGACCACCAGGGAAGTCCCAAGTCATATTTCAGTTTTAAGGACCTCAGGTGCATAGGACTGAGATGATCGTACTCACATTATTAGTAGCCATCTGAGAGGTCTTTGTTTCATTACTTTCATTTTCCATCTCCAATCCCATTCCCCTTCTTGCTCTACTGGAAAAGTATGTAAAAGTATAAGCTGTCCTTTCAGGTCCATTATATGGAAACACATGAATTTATGACTCAGCAATTTCACACCTGAAAATATACCTGAGAGAAAAGCTTGTACCTTCCCAAGGAACAATGCACTTGTCTGCTGATCACAGAGTTATTTGGGAGAAGCAAAGAGATGCAAGCCACTATGTTTATCACTAAGTGAGCACATAAATAAAGTAAGTCTTATACGCATATCAAGACATCATGTAACTAACAGTCAAAACTAATGAAGCAGATTCTCATTTAGTAACATGAAAGATGAATGAAACAGAATGAGGTTAGAGTACAATGTCATTTATGTAAACTTTTAGCATTTTAAACATTTATGTTTATTTTAAACATAAAATAATACTAAGTATTTCTCAGATACAGATTTATCTCAATTTTAAGGGAAAAATTATGTAGTTGTTTAAGAATGAGAGGAAGAAGGAAAAGGAAAAAAATACAAGGGTAAGAGGAAAAATGAAATTCAACAAAGGGTCTATGGATCTAATTTATTAGACTTCCCTGGTGGCTCAGACGGTAAAGTGTCTGTCTATAATGCAGGAGACCTGGTTTCGATCCCTGGGTCGGGAAGATTCCCTGGAGAAGGAAATGGCAACCCACTCCAGTACTCTTGCCTGGGGAATCCCATGGATGGAGGAGCTTCGTGCCGGCTACTGTCCATGGGGTTGTAAAGAGTTGGTTGGGCACGACTGAGCGACTTCACTTTCACTTTCGTGAGATTGTTAAGCTCTTTAAACTAATTATCTTAGTCAAACACAATGCTAAACTCTTTACACTAGTTATCTTAGTCAAAGTTATAACAACCTTAGGAGGTAGGCACTGTTATTTTTGTGAGGCTTAGAAAGTCAATTGTCTCAACCAATGGTTCACATCAAGAAAGTGGCAGATTCCATTTACAAATGAAGGACGTCCAGCCCAAGAGTCATCAGGCAGTTATAAAATCACTCATATCTGAGAGCGGTGCTTTTGGATAAGTCAAGCTCGTTCATTAGGAATCTTCCCGTAGTCAGTTTTCTCTGTTACAATTCTACTCTCAGTTTTCAACTGTTGGTTGTTTTTGTTTTCCCAGATTCCAAGAAGTGGATATGAAAGTAAAAGAAACAGTTATAACAGACTCTGATAGATATATTCTGCTTTGCACAGATAAATACACTTACATCTGATTTATACTTTAGTGTCTCACTGATTTGGTTAGCATGACTTGGTATGGGGGCTCAGCTTGGTGCTCTGTGATGACCTAGATGAGTGGGATGGAAGAAGGGGAAGGAGGGCCACGAAGGAGGAAATCTACGTATCTGATTCACTTTGTTGTACAGCAGAAACTAACACGACATTGTGAAGAAGTTATACTCAAATTAAAAAAATTTATAGATGCATTTTTAGAATTTATTTTCTTGATGTGAAAAGGAAAGGAAGTGATTCCACATCGTGGTGGCCCCTCTGCTATCATCACTTTACCTGAAGACCTGACTTGACCTACAGATTATTTCTCTTTCCACTCCAAAGGCTGTTCTCAGTTGGTTATTAAGTTTTTGAGAGTATGTGTTCTGTTTATTCATAATCCAAACTATTCTATAGTCGGTCTTTAAAATATTACAGAAACATGTTCCTTCATGAGAATGATCAGTTGAATGTCCTTTCTGGAAATTTTATGTGCTGCTTCCAGTTTGCTAGAGGTTAAATTTACCAATGATGAAATGTCTTTAAAAATTTCCGAAATCCAGACCACACACCCATGACTGAGTTGACCCTTTACTTTCTCTGTAATTGCTTACTGGAAAATGTCTCTTGAGAGCTCTAGCAGAGATGACACAAAAGCTACATCTGATCAATGAAAGAAAAAGGGGAAGATGAGCCGGGTTCCACCATTGGCATCACTGAATAATGTCATGCTTTAGATTTTCACTTTTGTGTTAAGTATGCAAAAGCAGAGACATTACTTTGCCAACAAAGTTCGTCTAGTCAAGGCTATGGTTTTTCCTGTGGTCATGTATGGATGTGAGAGTTGGACTGTGAAGAAAGCTGAGCACCGAAGAATTGATGCTTTTGAACTGTGGTGTTGAAGAAGACTCTTGAGAGTCCCTTGGACTGCAAGGAGATCCAACCAGTCCATTCTGAAGGAGATCAGCCCTGGGATTTCTTTGGAAGGAATGATGCTAAAGCTGAAACTCCAGTACTTTGGCCACCTCATGCGAAGAGTTGACTCATTGGAAAAGACTCTGATGCTGGGAGGGATTGGGGGCAGGAGGAGAAGGGGACAACAGAGGATGAGATGGCTGGATGGCATCACTGACTCGATGGAGTCTGAGTGAACTCCAGGAGTTGGTGATGGACAGGGAGGCCTGGCATGCTGTGATTCATGGGGTCACAAAGAGTTGGACATGACTGAGCGACTGATCTGATCTGATCTGATCTGATGCTCACTATGGACTTTCCCAGTGGCTCAGCGGTAAAGAATCTGCTGAAACACAGAAGACACAGGTTTGATCCCTGGGTCTGGAAGATCCCCTGGAGGAGAGCATGGCAATCCACCCCCATATTCTTGCCTGGAGAATCCCTTGGACAGAGGAGCCTGGTGGGCTACAGTCCATAGGGTCGGAAAGAGTCAGACATGACTGATGCCACTTAGCTTGCACACACAGACATGCTCACTACACAATGCAGAGAAAGAAGTAGAAAATTCAACTTGGAAGTTGCAATAAAAAGTATTGATAATCTCATATGAACCTTCAAAATCTAGAAAAAAAGGAAATTTAGGGGATGGGGTGGGAGGGGAAATATTTGTCTTAGATGAACTTTGAGATTTATAGTTCCAGAAATAGAAAAATAATTGAATAGTCATGAAGAAGGACATATTTAATACTTTCTATTTCTTGGAAATTACGAATACCCATTGTAACAATCCTTATATTTTCACCAAGGAGAATATAATTAAAGAATTTCACATGAACTTCATTTCTTTATGCCTTGAACCTCTTTTTTTCATCTAGTTATGATCAAAGTTATGGACCGTCTTTTTTCAAAATGCACACACATGCACTATTTTGAACAAAATCCCAAGAGTTTGTAAATTAAAAACCCCAGAACTTATATTAGAGAGGTCACATTGATAGGATATGTAGCAACTCAATCTAAATTTTTCCTGTAGTATTTTCGTAAAGTTTTCTAAGAAACATCTTGACATTTGCCATTTTTGCAGGTGTTCAAATATATAGAATGAAAACCAATCACCCTACATCAGGCCAAGTCCAATCTTAACATAATTAGATTTTGTTTATTTTACTGGAGCTGCCCTTGAATTCTTCAAATTGTAGACATCATAATTGCGGATCCAGGAGCTAGTGTCAAAGGAGGTAAAAAATATCTAGTTATCAAGGAGAAGGCTGGTGATGCCCTGTGCTTGGGGAAGGGAGGTGATATTAACCGGGGCCTACCTCAAACTAATAGATGAGAACTGAGGACTTATCAAAGCTTATAGCTTTTTGAAAATAAATCTAGAAGAGTGCACCAATGGTATAGTTGCCACTCAATTAAAATATTCTTGTCTAGCCCCCATGTTAGGTACATCATTAAGGTTTAATGCAGTCATGAGAGCAAATAGAAATGTTATTTCCCAGACGCACTTATTCAAATTGAGAAGTGATATCAGTTTATTGTGTCTTGGGGTGTTCTACAGAGAAGCATCTACCCACTAGAGAAAGCTTTAGACCCTAAAGCTGTACCTACTATTCACCTGAATGCTCATCTCTGTTCCAAACTGAGGATGCAATGGTGACATTAGATTCCATTCATTTAGCTAAGACATGACTAATGAAGGCTGTCATTTTGTATATTCAGATTTTTTTAGTTGCTACTGTGTGCATGCATGCATGCTAAGTCACTTAAGTCATGTCCAGCTCTGTGACCCTATGAACTGTAGCCCTCCAGGCTCCTCTGTCACGGGACTCTCCAGGCAAGAATACTGGAGTGGGTGTCATGCCCTCCTCCAAGGGGTCTTCCTGACCCAAGGATTGAATCCATGTCTCTTACCTCTCCTGCATTGGCAGGTGGGTTCTTTTTACCACTAGCACCACCTGAGAAACCCTGTGTAGGTGTATTATTTATAGCAACATGACAATTTTAAAGTAAAAGATAATGAGAGACAGGACATTATTGTGAGGAAGCCTGGAATACAAAATCAGAAAGACTGGGTTTGAGCTCAGGGTCTACCACTTAGTAACTATATTCGTGTACAAGCTCCCTGGGCTTCAATTTCTTCCCATGTAAAATGAATATATAATATTTATCTGTTAAGGATTTTCTGGGTTTTCACTTCATTCATCATATTGAGGTATTGTTTTTTCTACATTCCAAATACACTTTAATTATAACTTTTATAATTATTAAATTATAATTATAAATTAATTGATATATATATAATTTAAAAACTCAATATTGCTACAAGTCTCAAAGCAACAATAATGAAAAAAGCAGCGTTTTCTTTCCAAACTCCTGCTTCCCAGGGCCAACTACTATTAACTCTTTTTTAATTATTTATGTCCATTTTTATAACATGCTTTTATCATTTCTGAACGTTTTCTCACACTTAGATGGTGTGGGGTGGAATGTGCATGCTTAGCAATGTCCAATTCTTTGTGACCCCCATGGACTGAAGCCCACCAGGCTCCTCTGTTCATGGAATTTTCCAGGCAAGAAATACTGGAGTGGGTTGCCATTTCCTTCTCACACTTAGATGGTATATATTAAATTATTAAATTGAAAGATTAGAATTTACTTCTCCTGTTTCACCCTCCAGACTTTCCCCTCAGTCATCCTTCCATTGTAGCTTATTATGATTTGTGATTACATAAGGATTCAGTATTTATACTATTATGGCAGTAAACATCATCAGAGCTGAGCTATGCAATTTACTATGATTACATTCCTTTCTTAGTTAACTCCCTCCCCCCACCAATAAATAGAATTTATTCTATTTTCTATTTGGTTTTCATTCAAGTCTCCACCTGAACTGCCGAGTCTCTCAACATGATCGAATGCATCTGCTGACATCAGTTTCAATTTCTTCTTCCTACAACCTTCTCACAGCTCCTTGCCTTCCTGTTCCAGTCTTCACTGTTTCTAGGACTCTTAAGGTTTTACCCTTAGCAGAAGACTGGGAATTCCCTTTGCTTCTCTCCTGTAATAAAGCCTGTGTTTCCTGAATCCCTCTTCCTTGCCTCTTTCTCTCTTTTCTTTCTTTCTTTTTCTTAATTTATATAGAACACATTTTGTTGCTCCCTAAGAAACTGTGTGTGGCAAATCAACTCTTGACTACATCTGAAAATACTTAATTGGGTTGGGTATAGAAATCGAGATTAGAAAATAGTTTCTTGACGAACAGAAGACGTTGTTCTATTGTATTTTAGCTTCTAGTGTTGTCCTTGAGGAGACGGATGCCCCTCTAATTCCTAATCTATGCTGTGTGACCTATTTTTTCCTCTTGGATGCTTATGTTTTACTGTTCATGAACGTCATAAAATTTCAGGACTATCATGAGCCTTGTTGTGTCTTTCATTTTATTATGCTGCTGTGTATTTGAAGGGCCCTTTTCTCCAAATTCTTATGTTCTCCAGGGAAATTTTCTTGCATTATTTATGTAATAACTTCCTCCCTCTCTCCTTTCTGTTTCCTTTTCTAAGAACATTTCAAACAATCCTCCCGTTTTTGGTCTGATACTGCACTTACCCCTTGGAGAAAGTTGTTGTCTCCAAATCCCAATTCCTGGAAAGGAAAGGTACAGCAATGCTGACTTCACAGAATGTCCTTATTCAGGGCAGTCAGCACTGTCAGCCATAGCCCTGAGCTCTCAGTCAGATTGCAGGGATCAGGCCACTGCTCCTCACTTACACAATCAAGCAGAATCGGGATTCCCAGTCAACCCTCTACTCTTTTTTCCTACTCTCCTTCCTCTTTCTCCCTCTCTTTTCTTCGTTTGTCTCCCTCACCCCTTTCCTCTACAACCATTTGATTCTCCTCTTCTTTCATCATCTTCCTTTTCCCCTAAACTTCACCATCTATCTGTATCCTAACCCTACCAACCATGACCCCCATTCAAGTCCATGTCCTCTCACCAGTTCTCTCTGTAGGCTCACTTGTCGTATCAGCTATGGATACAAACCCGGCGTTCTGGAACGGGATGAGTTCCATCCGCAGGTAGAAATCAGGCCTAGAGAGGCTGGGCTGACTCGTGAGTGGCAGCACCGGCACTCCAGTGCAAATCTGTTAACTCTGAATGCATCCCCCCTCCCGCTGCACAGCTGTTAAGGGGACCTCAAGCCCAAGAACACAGACCCCTGGGCCTCATGCCTACAAAGTTTGCAGTGGAAATTCCCCTGAAAAGGCAGTTAAGCCTTGTGTTTAACTATTAGAAAGTTGTCTCTGAACATTCCAAAGACAAAACAAAACAAAACAAATGAGAAAAGGGTTTCTAGTAATTGCCAACATAAACTGAACACTTACATGCCATTCATTTTGCATGTGTTACCTTATTTAAGGCATGTTGTAACTTTATGTAATAGACACTTTCACAAGCTTTGATTTCAATATGATGAAATGTATGGAAATTAATTTTGTTACTCATAGAGACATTAGAGGGACTCCTTTACAAGTCTGACTGGTTTTCAAGTCCATGCTGTTAGCTAATTGCCTGTGTTGTTTCTTGACAAACATTAAGGCATTAACATAGCCTGCTAGACAAGCTCTGTAGTCCAGAGGCTTGCACACTTTTAAAACAGTCTTCAAGATGTACATACTCTCTGCCTGTTTAGCAATGCTTATTTATTCCGCCTCTTTGCAAATCTCAAGGTTTAGAGAAGGATGGTGTCTCTCTAGTCCCCTGTACATTGTTCCCCTGAGCCCTCCCACCCTCACAGAAAAATAGTAAATATAGCAAGAATAGAGTTTTCCAGATTGTTTCCAGTCTGGCTAACTTCTTTTCAAATAAGTCCACTTGGGAAAGTGATCTTTGAAAGGCTGCCATAATAGTTTTACTCAGCAAGCTTCTTAAAGTTTATTTAAATTGAGATGATTTCCATCAGCGCAAGTTCCTGGTCTGTTCTGCAGTTTCTTGTGACTGTTCTTTGTGAGCTGTAAATCCAGTTTGGCTAATGGAGGATAATAAGCAAAATATCCTTGCTTTCTCTCCAGTGTAATTCACTTGGAGACCATAGTACAAAATCGTGATTCTGCCTGTAAACATGTGTGACCAGTTTGTCGGAATTTCAGTTGACATTGTATATGAGGGTGGGTAGAACTTTAGATCTAACTGAATTTTTTAAAAAAATCTTTCTTTCAAGTTATTGTCCAAAATATTTGTTCAGGTTTACAGACACATCCCACAGAAAAACCTGAACAAATTTTTGGCCATCCCAATACTTCAAGCCCTTGAAAAAGTTACCAAGTATATGGCTGTCTATGAGAGCTATGTTTTGGCAAGCACAACTTAAACTTTGTTAGCTTTTTTTCATTAAGGAGTTTGTTTTTTTTTTTAAGCTATTTCTATCATCTGTTAAACTGATATGTTTTTTCTCTGATGTGATATAAACTTTTTGCCTTATTTTCAGGGCATTTTGCTATATCTTCAGGGCATTTTTTCTGTTAAAATATTGTTAATTGCTCAGTCATATCCAACTCTTTGTGACCCCATGGACTGTAGCCCACCAGGTTCCTTTGTCCACAGAACTGTCCAAGCAAGAATACTGGTGTTGGTTGCCATTTCTTCCTCCAAAGGATCTTCCCGACCAAGGGACGGAGCCCAGGTCTCTTGCATTGCAGGCAAATTCATTACCATCTGAGTCATCAGGGATGCCCACTTTAAAGTATAATTAACCATATGTCAAATGGTAAAATATGTGTTCACAGCTAGTTAAATCTATTACCTGTTTCATAACAAGCAGGGAGGAGAAGGCAATTGGAGAAGGAAATGGCAACCCACTCGAATATTCTTGCCTGGAGAATCCCAGGGTCAGGGGAGCCTGGTGGGTTGCTGTCTATGGGGTCGCACAGAGTCGAACACGACTGAAGCGACTTAGCAGCAGAAGCAGCAGCAGCAAGCAGGAGAATGAATAGTCTGATGCAGTCTCCTCAGTAAGGAATAGAACTTCATATTCAAATGGCTTCCAAGGTCTTTCTGAGCCCATTTGTTGCTCTAGGCACTGTCACCACCAGGAGACCCCATATGGTGAATTTCAGCAGAGAATGAGGGCCAGTAAGTCCCTAAGTACACTATATTGAATATTGTGCCCCCCTCCACCCCCAAAAAAATTTATGTCTTCCTGGAACCTCAGAATGTGACCTTACTTAGAAATAGGGTCTTTGCAGATATAACTCGTTAAAATTGGGGGCTTCCCTGGTGGCTCAGAGGTTGAAGCGTCTGCCTCCAATGCGGGAGACCCGGATTTGATCCCTGTGTTGGGAAGATCCCCTGGAGAAGGAAATGGCAATCCACTCCAGTACTCTTGCCTGGAGAATCCCATGGACAGAGGAGCCTGGTAGGCTACAGTCCACAGGGTCGCAAAGAGTCAGACACGACTGAGTGACTTCACTTCCCCTGGAGAAGGAAATGGCAACCCACTCCAGTACTCTTGCCTGGAGTACTGGATCCATAGTGGATAAGAGTGGGGGTTAAATCCAATGACTTTTGTCCTTATAAGAAGAAAGATAGAGATAGAGGGTAGATACAAGGCCTGGAGTGATGTACCTACAAGCTAAGGATTACTAGAAACCAAGAAGAGACATGGAAAGCTCTTGTCTAGCACTTTCAGAGGAAGCATGGCCCTGCCAATATCTTAATTTTGAACTTCTGGCCTGCAGTACTTTGGGAGAATATAGTTCTGTTATTTAAACCACCCAGGTTGGGGGTCATTTGTTGCAGTAGCCCAAGGAATGAATACACTGAGAAACTGGTGAATGACCTTACGAAGAGGAGTGATCACAGTTAACACTGTTCGATCGCTCATGTGTAGGACTTTAAACAGCTATACTGTGGGCAGTGGGTAAGAGGAATGACTGGGGAACTGGTGGCACAGTGATCAGAGATGGAATCAGCTCATTGCAAGTAAGAAAGTAACTGCTAAAGTAATGAGGAAAATCCAAGCTCAATGTGAGCCTTGGAATGCAGGGTTACAGCCGCAAATTAAGATTAGATTTTAGGAGAAAACTGGGAGGGAAGAAACTCAATAACCTGCCCAGCTTCACAGCTCTACCAGTGTTCATTGCTTTGGGAAATCCAGGCCCAGGACTAGACCCAAACCAGGACCACTCTGGGGAGCATCATTTCACATTGGGAAGCACATGGGCTTGGGCGTCAGTGAGACATGTGTTCACATCTTGGCCCCATGAGCTTCTGGATGCTTAGCTGTTGTATTTTAACAAAAGGCAGTGAGCCATGGTGTCCTCATTTAAAATGGGAAGAAAAAATACCTACTTTATAAAGTGGTTGTGAAAGTTAACTGAGATCCCTTCATCTCAGTTCATATGCACAGCAGCCGGCATACAGAAGGTGCTCATCAAAAGTTAGTTTAGTCCTTTTCACTCCTGGCATCCAGGGAACTAAACAGTAATTATTCTTTTTCCCTCTTTCACACTTGTATCCCTAAGAAACTAGACAGGGTATGATTTCCAAAGAAATGAGGAGACTATGTTTGGTCATTATGCTTATATGATAGTGAAATTAATACACTACTTCTCTACTTGATAGTCAAGCATAATTTTTTTAAACCCACCATCTGTTTAATTAACACATCTGTCACATCACATATATATCTTTCTTCTTTGTTTTTTGATGAGAACAAAGTTTTACTCTCTTAACAAATTTCGATGATAATACAGTGTTATCAACTATAGTCACCAAGTTTTACATTATGTAAGTTATTAAAGTACAAATAATTTTTCATTTTGCCACTAATTTATAAGAGGCCTCCAGAAGGCATGGATTTAACTCAGAAGCAGACTTCAAATCCTGCTATGGTGAGAGACTATATTCTATGAGCTGCTTTGAGCTCCTTTTCTAGAATTTAAGTGCTGGCTTGTGAGGCTAGAAATTATAAATGACTGCTCTTACACACAGCTTGGGTTGGGCCAAGACAGAGATGTTCTACAGTAGGACAGAAAAGGTTAATAGTTAAAACTTTTTTCTAGTTCTGCAAAATCATAAATTCTTTCAAAGCTAGTATCTATTGACATAGACTTTTCTGGGCCCTAATTCTCAAGACCTTTAGCAAGTAATGATTTTCTAGTCTGGATTCAAATCCAGACTTAACGCCTTGAGTGTCTGCCAGGCCCGACCCACACAGTACCTCCCAGCATCTCCCCTGCACAAATCTCCTCCATTTCATCTCTCAAAAATCAGGGAAACTAGCCTGAAACCTTGTTTCTGAATTTTTGTCTGTTTAGTGTTTTGTTTTTTTCCAGAGAAAGTTACATTCATATCCTACAGTAATTAAATCATGAAGGAACAATGAAGAACATTTGCTTTGCTGGATGGGATAAAATGACAATATTCAATATCTTATAATAGCCTATACTGGAAAAGAATATAAAAAAGAATATGTATCTGTATTTCAGACAGAAGGGGCTATGCTAAGCATAATAGAAAAGTTACATATTTTAAACTGAGACAAAAGTTAGTACCCTCTAGCAACAACTTTGGCCTTTGTGATTCTTAGGTTTAGCAAGAAAAGGACTTGACCTTTAGGACTTCACAGTGGGATGGAGGGGAAAAGTATGCCAATTGAAGAAGCCTCGGCTGATTCTATCCCTGGTCAAACAGAAATCATCCTTCTTGGGAAAGAAGGGTGTGATTAGGCCTATTATTGGAGGGAAAATTAGCATCTGTGGCAAATCTGGTAGTGATATATACTTATGTCATATTTGTATGCAAAAATCAAGGCAATCAGTGAAAAATGATCAAGTCATAGCTCCTTGGTCATTTGCCGACATCCCACAATTCCCACTGGAAAAGTGGTGACAATGAGAGTTTAATGACCTTCCTTTCATCCCACTCCTCACTTACACTCAACATTGTTATCTGGCTGTTCTTTCATCCCTCTTCACTCAGTACCAAAAGCAGTCACCCTTCACTGAGAAAACTCTGTTAGCTGCTGAGGGGCCTGTTGTGAAGATTTCAATATTGGATAAAATGGATTGTTGCCCAGTCCTGTGTCCTAGACGTTCAAATATTTGAAGTCATATATAATGACCAAGTATTATGAAAATTCCCCTGGTTTGCTTTGCAAAAGTAACCAGAGCCTTCCGAGGAATTGACTGGTGTGGTTGTTGCAGGAACTAAAATGACATTAATTTGGGAGTCTCCTGGGTGATTCCCTCCAGAGATATTCTCTGGCTATACCTACACACTTACTGCCCTAAACCCAGCCCTGGAAACTCACTGTGTGATGTTTTGCAAAGGTAGAGAAACCATTAGACTAGGACCTGGGTTTTAGTTTGCATAACTACACTCCTACCAACCTTCCCTCAAAGCTGTAACTGGCTGAAGCTTACTTTCTGAGCTGAATTACAGTATCTTGTTTACAGTATCTTGGTCTTCTTTCTCATTCCTCACTGATCATAGCTCAGTGATGAAATGACAGAGAACTTGGGAAACATTAATAATGGAAAATATCAGTTGTGAAAATATTGACTTAAGTGTCTTGAAATAGGGTTAAGACATTGTTTCTTTCTATTCACATTTCCTCTATGAAATGTCTTGCTGCTGCTGCTGCTGCTAAGTCGCTTAAGTCATGTCCGACTCTGCAACCCCATAGATGGCAGCCCACCAGGCTCCCCTGTCCCTGGGATTCTCCAGGCAAGATCACTGGAGTGGGTTGCCATTTCCTTCTCCAATGCATGAAAGTGAAAAGTGAAAATGAAGTCGCTCAGTCATGTCCGTCATGACCCTCAGCGACCCCATGGACTGTAGCCTACCGGGCTCCTCCGTCCATGGGATTTTCCAGGCAAGAGTACTGGAGTGGGGTGCCATTGCCTTCTCTGGTGAAATGTCTTAGTCTGACATAAATCACATATTATAAACAAACATTTCTCAAACATTAGCATGCTGCACGTCTCAAAATCACCTGGAGAACTCATTTAAATGCAATCACTAGACCTCAATCTAGAGTTTCTGACCCAATAGGTCTGGGTTGTGACTCAAGGATTTGATTCCTACAGGTTTCCAGGTAAGGATCCCAGGTGGTGTTAAAAGGTCAGGTACTTTTGAGGTGAGGCTAGAATGACTGACCCATCTTGGTTTGCCTGGGAATTTCCCAGTTTCTATACTAAAAGTCCCACATCCCAGGGACTCCTTCAGTTCAGATCAAAGCAGGCAAGTTGGTCACCCTAAGTGAGGCCAAAAATATTTCTAGTTTGAATTAAAATGTTGTACTTCTTAACATTTCCCAGAACCATATTCCTGAATGCTGAATTAGAGCTTTATATTTAGGAGATCAAAAGGATTTTAAAATCACAAGATTTAAGATACTCCATCTATAAGGTATCCATACTTATAAAAATATGGATGTCCTCACAGTCTCCTGTATTAACAGTAATGAGCTCTTCTTGAGGCCCTAAAGTTCTGGAGGTGCTGTGTTTGCACTTGGTATGTATTATATATAATTCCTACAACTGTACACCTTGTTATAAATCATATATATTATAAATATATAAATCACCTGATGCAGTGTGAAACAAAAATCTCAGAGGTTATAGGTGACATGGCTATTCACTTTGCAGCTGGAGTTTGAACCTGTGTCTCTCTGGCTCCATGGCTTGTATGCTTATATATATTTTTTCCCCACATGATGAACTGAGTGAGCATTTGTTTGTTCCTAGAGTTTAACATTTGCCATCAGTTAAAAAGTATAAATGCTTAAGGCCAGCCTTCCAGGGCCTGATTATTTGTGCATTAAATCTGAAATGATTATGCACCACATAAGCACCAGTATCTCCTGAAGGGCTGGAGGGTCTGCAGACAGCTTTCTTTACTTAGGAAAAACTGCAGAAACAGGAAAATGCCTAGCTAGGATTTTTTAATTAAAAAATGTTTTCTAAAACAATTTCATTTTCAGAGTTAGCTATTTTACATATATAAGATATAATAAATTACAGAATAAAATTTGAAGGCATACCCTTAAGTATGTGATCTCCTTATCAGTCTCTTTGTCACACTCCAATATTGTCAGCCACTGCAAAAAAGACCAAGTCTTTCTTTTCCCTTCCTGGGGCACTTTTGATTCATCACAGGTGATCACTTATCACACTCAGGTCCCAGATCTTTATTGCATCTGTGGGACCTCCGGTAGCTAGGGATGAAATTCCCTCCACTGTTTCTTTTCCTGCCCTTCCTCCTAGAAAGCTACTGAGATTTCATTTTTTTCGCCTGTTGAGGATCAGGAAGAGCATCTTCATTATTGAAGAAGAGCTAGTTACCCACCCGTTTGTTGTTCACTTGCTCAGTTGTGTCCAACTCTTTGCGACCCCATGGACTGCAGCACACCAGGCTTCCCTGTCCTCCTTCGCTGTCTCCTGGAACTCATCTCTTGTGAAGCTTCAGACTATTTTTTTTTCCTGTTCTGTGATCTCTCTTTTCGAGGCCAGACCATGGGAACAGAAAAAAAAAAAAAAACTTGGTCAAAATATGTCTCTTTTTTCCTAGGCTTCTTACCTCTGATAGTTTCCTCCCCAACAGGAAAAAGTCCTCATTGACTCACTAGACTCATATGATGAACTCTCTCCCTGCTCCTCCTTTAATGTCATACAGTAAGTGTAGAAACAGTTCTTTACTAAACCTGTCAAATTTGTAATGGATAAAGGGCACTCTTTATTTTTTCACTACTGTAAATATATTTGGGTTCATCAGAACGTTTTGTAGGACTTGCTTCTATTATTCCTTTATACAGAATATTCTCAATTCTGAGCATTCAGTTTATATGAATATTATGGTCTGTGCATGGTATGGAACAGACTTCTTAGTGACCTTTCTTTTTCCTTCCCTGATTTACATTAAACAGAATTACTTAAATTGTTTAGTTTTGTCCCTACCTTGAGAAAATAAAAATTCAGTTCAGTTCAGTCGTTCAGTCACATCCGACTCTTTGCAACCCCATGAATCGCAGCACGCCAGGCCTCCCTGTCCATCACCATCTCCCGGAGTTCACCCAAACCCATGTCCATCGAGTCGGTGATGCCATCCAGCCATCTCATCCTCTGTCGTCCCCTTCTCCTCCTGCCCCCAATCCCTCCCAGCATCAGAGTCTTTTCCAATGAGTCAACTCTTCGCACGAGGTGGCCAAAGTACTGGAGTTTCAGCTTTAGCATCATTCCCTCCGAAGAACACCCAGGGCTGATCTCCTTTAGAATGGACTAGTTGGATCTCCTTGCAGTCCAAGGGACTCTCAAGAGTCTTCTCCAACACCACAGTTCAAAAGCATCAATTCTTCGGTGCTCAGCTTTCTTCACAGTCCAACTTTCACATCCATACATGACCACTGCAAATGTAAAATCTCACCAAGATTCCTAGAACTTGAATCTAGTACGTCCAGTCAGAGGCAGAGAACACCTCTGGTCTCCCACTCCCAGGATGTTTGCCTACCTGAGGTGGGCCCAGAGACACCTGCTCATAGAAAACCGAGAAGAGGCTGAAGGGCCAGCCCTGAGCAGAGTCTCGTGGGCGCTGGTGATCGTTCATCATCACCTCAAACCTGTGGCCTCCCTGACCCTGGACCTTCTTCACCTACCTTGCTTCTGAATCTTGATCTTAAATATAATCTGTGTCTCTGGGCTTGGCCCGGTCAGTCTTTGCCAATAGTTTAAGATGTGAATCGGTTACTCTCTAACTTTTATTTTACTCCAAATGTTAGATAAAAGAAGAAGATGAAATGGTGCATGTAGTTATGCCCAAACATGAGGTACATATTGGTGAAACATTTAAGGAGAAAGTGGCTGGGGAGGAGAATGGGTAGCAGGTAAGCAGGAGTACCAATGAGTTCAACTAACACTCATAGGGAATTTCTTCCTCCAAGCTCAACAAAGAGCAACCACATTCTCCTTCCTTTGGCCAACATTTAAAAGTCAAATATCTTGAACCAGACACAAAACAAAGAGACAACGTTTGTTTCATTTTTTCATAATCAAACGAGGATTATTAACAGAAAACATATTAAGCATAAAAGCCCAACATCATAAGAGATTTTCACTTAACACATGTCAACAACAAAACAAAATGTTCTACAAACATCTAGCATTTCATAAGATAATTGTAGAAACTGTAAGAAACCAACAGCTAACAGATTTTTGACAGTATTTTTCTTTCTTTTCTTTTTTTTTCAAGGCAAAATGCCTTTTGCTATTTGCTCATAAAATCAAATTATCCCTCTGGGGCAATGACAGGGGGTTTTAATTTCTGAACTGAACCAGATCAAAGTTGTTGGTGGTTTCTTCCTCTTAAGGGTGTAGACTAGCAGAGCCCCTGCCAGGCCTTGGGTTTCCCTAGGTCCTGACCACATTTCCTGACCACAGAGCAAGCCTCACGAAGGGAGAGACCCAAGGCTACTTTGACATCTTTGATTCAGAGCATCCAGGGTACAGTCTTCCATTTGAGTTTCTAGTTGGCAGGTTCGAAGGAATGTGATCTTTTAGCCAATAATCCATTTTGATATTGTCTTAGGGTTGTAATAAGAGACACAAGTCAGTCAGTTAGGTTTGCACCAAGTACAAGTTCTCCCCCAACTCTCCTTTCTGAACCAGAGCTCTTTCCAGGAAGCAAGCAACTGCTACTGAGAAATTGTTCATTCCTAACCTGTGAGCAGCACGCAGAAACAGGATTTCAATTAAGATGCCAGTCTGGAGGTTTGTTCAGTCATTAACATGTTACATTTTCTGGATTGAATAGCTGAAGTTTACCCAGAAAGATAGGAAAGGAGCATTTGAACCTGAAACACAGGTTAGAGAATTAGATTAATTGATTATTTCATTTTCTAAACTATATTCAAAAGGTTTAGGATTATTTAATCTGATCTATGTTAAAGCTTGTATTTTACTGTCTGGGAAGAAGTGTCTGGCTAACAGTGTAATAAAATTATCTAGTGCATTTTAACCAATCAAAAAGAATAGGGTATAATTATTTTCTTTTTGTGTGTGTGTGTTTTATTTCTATAAAATTTGAGTGAGTGAAGGAAAATATATTTTGTTTAATAGAAGCTTTTATCTATTTCCTTATTTTTTGAATAGTGATTCATTCATGTAATTTTCTTATGTGACAATAAGAGGGTGAAGCAGTGTTTAGAAAAACAAACAGTACATTTCAGAAGACTCAAAAGTCTACCAGAAGCTTTTGTTTCGACATTTCACTTCTCAGTCTAGCTTTTTTATTTCTACATTTGAAAATTTATTTTTGTTACATTCAATCAGTGTGGATAGAATTATACCGTGAATGTAGGCAATTTGTTTAAAAAGGCATCACCTAGTACAACCAGGAATGACCTCACTGAGGCACACCCTGTCCTTTAATCAGCAGTGCTATATCAAGTTACTTCTCTGTATCGAAGACTGTCTTCTTTTTACAGTCCAATGGATATAATTTTCTTTTGGGGGAATCAAAAGCCAAATCAGAATTTTTCCCCAGGTTAAGCAGCAAGTTCCTTGGTATAGAGACCCAAGGTGTGAGGCAAGTGCCAGGTTGGAGAGACCAGGAACCTGGCAGCAGGTGGCAGCCAAGCAGCTCAGTGACCTGACACCAGGAACCCAGTGTATCTGGAAGGAGAAACCCAGCTGATCTTCATTCCTACGGGCTTCCTTGTATCTGATCTAACCAAGAAAACACACAGAACAAGTATGGGTTGACCACAGGACAATCGTGTAATTTATTGTCCAGATTGTCACACTTGTGAGAGTGAAAGATGCTGTTAATAATTATGCCAAGACAAAAGGTGTAAACTAGGTCTATCCCAGGCAGAATAGAACTGACGTCACTCAGTTAGAAGCTATACAGTTTTCAGAGCCTAAAATCAGAGCAGAGGGAATCACCCACCAGTACGTTCATGTTTCAGGTGGAGCAGCAAACATGCAGAGCTGTGAAGAGGACTTTCTCAAAGCTCGCCAGCAGTTACTGGCAGAATTAGGTTTAGAATAGGACTTCCTGCTCCCAGCTCAGTGTTTTCCTTTTGAATCATGTATTTTACAGTGTTTTGTTCTCTTCAAAGCATGATCACAACCTCATGTAGACCCAGGTCTCCCCAGGCCATCCCATTTCGGAATATAAACTAAAGTCATAGCAAAAACAACAAACTAGTTTCCTGGTTCTTTCTCTACTTGTGATTTTAGAAATTCTGGTTCTACTTAAAATTCCCATTAAGCAATTTCTAGGAACTTCCTCAGACCAACTTAAGTTTTGTTCACGAATAAAATCCTCCGTACATTGTGGGGAATCCACCATTTCCCAGCATCCACTTTCATGCCAAAGTAATATCAGCATCATGAGCTGGAGATTCAGAGTCAGAACTAGGTTCTACTTCCTTGCCAGTGTTAAAGCTTTGAACACAATATTTAACCTCTCTAGGCCTTTTTGTAAAATGTGACCTTTGTAGAATGGGTAGTTCAGTAGCTAAGTCAAGTCAGCATCTTTGCAACCCTATGGACTGTAGCCCACCGGGCTCCCCTGTCCATGGGATTTCCCATGCAAGAATACTGGAGTGGGTTGCCATTTCCTTCTGGAAATGGGTAGGGGATCTTCCCTACCCAGAGATCAAACCCACGTCTCTTGAATTGCAGGTGAACTTTTTATTGCTGAGCCACCAGGGAATCCCCTTGTAGAATTAATTTCCGGAACCATGATTATTTAGTGAAATAATGTATAGTCAGTTCTCATTATTCATGGCAGTTATGGTCTATAGAGTCACCATGAACTAAATTAGAAAATACTGAACTATCACTAGGAGACGAAATACAGATTTAGATTCCTGAGAGCCTCTGGTCACATTTTTCTCAACTAATCAAAACATAATCTTGTCTTGTGTGTGTTTCTGTTTAAAAACAACTTATTTAATACAGTGTTGGGACTTCCCTGGTGGTCCAGGGGTTCAGGGACAGCTTTGCAATGCAGGGGACACAAGTTTGATCCCTGGTCAGGGAACTAAGATCCCATATGCTGTGGAGCAGCTCAGAGAGCTCTGTGCTGCAATTACTGAGCCCAGGACACAACTGGAGAGTCCATGTGCTGCAACAAAAGATCCCCCATGACACAACTAACACCCGAAACAGTCAAATAAATAAATATACAAACCTGTGCTCTAGAGTCCCTGAGCCACAAGAGAAGCCACCTCAATGAGAAGCCCAACATCGCAACGGGAGAGTAGCTCCCAGTCACCAAAACTAGAAAAACCCCAAGAGCAGCAATGATGGCCCGGCGCAGCCAACATTTTTAAAATAAATAAATAATTTTTAAAAAGGAAAGAATAAAAAATAATAATACATAGTGCTGATTCGTTAAGGTTAAACTCATGGCCAATAGCATCAGAACTCATGCTGAAACAAAGTTTATCTAATGTATACCTTTTTGTCTAAAAATATCACAGCCTTCTTGTGCTTAGCAATAATACTATAAGGCACTTGAGCATTATTACACTTGGGGCCCATATCAAACTGTGAAATCACCAACAAAAAGCACAAAGACTCCAAAACGTTGGCTTGTTTACAGTATGAAAGTTGAAACAAGCAGATCCACCCTGTGTGACCTCAGCTAGGAACACACATGCATGTCAGGGGACTCAGATTTTTCTGTGTGCCCTTGTCCCCAAATGACCACAACAGCTCTGTGAGTATTGATTTTGGAGTCACACATTCTAGCAAATAAGCAAAAGTAGAATTCACAGATAATCAGGATGGACTGTCTATAAAGACCTCAACACAGCACATGACATGGACCTCCCCCACCCCCCACCGGTTAATGTTAACCATTGTTCCTGTGTGAACGTAGTTAAAACAAGCCCCTGCCAAGGCCTAAGACGCAAGGAGGCCACCCCGCAGCAGTTGCTGGAGATCCCAGTGCTACCTGCTGCTGATGGCAACGAAAGGAAATATTTTCTGGCTCATTGATCAAGCCTTCTATACCAGATAGAGAGTGTTGTGAGTTTTTCCCCAGTGGCTCCAGTGTCCACCAGGGAGTGGACTCCTAGTGAGCCCACCTTCCATGTTCTCTAGGGTTAAACGCTACTGACTCCTTGGGTGAGCATCATTTCCCCCATCTCCGGGGGGCCCCAGTTCTCTGCGTTGCGTTTGCCTCTCACAAGGTGTTGATGTGTTACTTATGCAAATACATGGCACAGTGGCATGAATTAATGACCCAACATCAAATTCCACACACCCTTGAACACTTCCCAGGCTCTGGTACGAAAGGTACCCTCAGAGTTTCCGTTCGTCTCCTCCATTTATTTATTTTTTGCTTTGTTCCTCAAGTTCCTCCTTGAGCTCTCTGTGCGGCCTCGCCTATTCTCCTATTCTTCGAACCTGTTCTTGAAATGCATTTAACTCTGCTTTGACTGCCCTCAGGGTTTTCTCTTCCCCTCTCCTCTTTGACTCCTCGGTTTCTGGCTTATTCACTGTCTCAAATTCCAAAACTCCCTCCTGCAGCAGATCCTCTTCCTGCGGATCTTTCTATAATTGAGCTTGTTGTTCTCCTCTGGCCGTCTTCACTTCCGAGAACGGCCTCCTCCCTGCGCCCTTTCGTCCCCCGCGGCCCTTGGACAGGGTTGTTTTTCTCTGGGGCAGGCCCAGACTGTCGCCTTATCTCAGCAGGGGATGGCTTCTTCCCCTTTCTTACTGTGCTCTTTGTGGAGCCCTAACTGCATTCTGAGTTGGTTTCCCACTTCCCTTTTCTCTCTTATCTCTGAAATCCATCACTCTGGACTCATGAGATTTGTAGCTTTGGGTTTTGCAGAAAGCTGGATTGTCTTAAAATAGGTGGTACTGGAACAGGCTGTGTGTGCTGTCCTTCATAGCACAGCTCAATCTCACATGGATTTGCAGACAGTGCAGGTCACAGCCCGCCCTCTAGACTGCAGCTCCACACAGACCAGCCCATTGTGAATGCCAACCCAGTGCGTGCCTTTGATTTGTCTTCCAAAACCGGCAGCATGAAGAGCAGATCCAGTTACTTGCAGATCTGGAGTTTTAAATATGCCCGAATGTAACTGAATTAGCTCTCTGACCTTGCTGCCTCCACTTCCTCTACCCTGCCCAGCCCCCAGTTACCATCCCCAAACTTCCCTCACTAGATCTGCCAAGAATTTCCCAAACATCAGTCTGAGGCAGGAGGCAGAATGGGCCCCCACCAGGATAAAGCCATTGGAGATTCATTCCCTATGGACCACAACTCCAAGACCAGGACAGCACGACAATTAAGGGAGAAGGCTGGGCCCCGTGGAAGTAATTCAAACTACCACAAGGGCGCAACTCAGTGACTCTCTCAGTCTGCCTGTGCGCCTACCCGCACGTTCTGTATACACTCTTTGTCCTCTTAATAAACACTTTACTTCACTACTTTCTTTATGGAAATTTTTTTCTGCAAAGCTGAAGGCCAGGACCCTTCTCACTGACCACTGGTCTAGTAGCTAGAATCTGTTCCTCCGCTGCGACCCTGTCTCAATCTCTTGCTGGGAACCCTGACCCTGCTCCAAGCTGATGCAGGCTGAGATCACCCAAGATCAAGTCCAGTGACCTTGCCCATTCCCCTGCGCTAGCCACCTTGTCCTCTCAGCTCTGTCCAATATGGTTCATTCTTTCCTTCAACAAATAGTCATTTGATATTTCTGTATACTTAAGGACTGTTGTAGGCACTCAGGAAAGGTGCCTTCATGATGTTTATATTTGATTAGACTGATATCAAACAGCATAAGCAATTATTATTTTGTAGACAAATGAGTAAGTAAATTATCCAGCATCAATATATTAAATGGCTTCCCTCATAGCTCAGTTGGTAAAGAATCCGCCTATAATGCAGGAGACCCCGGTTCGATTCCTGGGTGGGGAAGATCCACTGGAGAAGGGATAGGCTACCCACTCAAGTATTCTTGGGCTTCCCTTGTGGCTCAGATGGTAAAGAATCTACCTGCAATGCAGGAGACCTGGGTTCAATCCCTGGGTTGGGAAGATCCCCTGGAGAAGGGAAAGGCTACCCACTCCAGTAATATTTGCTTCCCTGGTGGCTCAGATGGTAAAGTGTCTGCCTGCAATGTGGGAGACCTGGGTTCGATCCCTGGATCGGGAAGATCTTCTGGAAAAGGAAATGGAAACCCACTCCAGTACCCTTGCCTGGAAAATCCCATGGATGGAGGAGCCTGGTATGCCATAGTCAATGAGGTCACCAAGAGTCAGACACGACTGGGCACCTTCACTTTACTTTTCCTAATATATTAAGCGGTCCTAGGGAAAACAGGAAAGAGAGCAGGCAGACCACACTGAGAATGTGACAATTGAGCAGAGACCTGAAGGAAGTGACTGCCAATTGTGTGGACCTCCGGGGTGGGGGTGCTCCAGGCAGAGAGGCTGACCAGGGCTAAGACCCTATGGTGGGGCCTACCTGCCTGCTCGAGGAATGGCAAGGAAGCCAGTGCACAGGAGAGGGGAGAGTTGAGGGGAGAGTCATAGAAGACAAGCCCCAGAGCTGTTAGACCGCAGGCCATCTTGGCTGCTCACATTCCCCCCTGGCCTCCACAGCACCAAGCTTTGCACTGGTTCTGTCTTTAGTTTCTTCCTTTGCTTCCTCCACCGGAAGCTTATCCTCAGCTGATCTCCTCGGAGCTGGATTCTCCACATGCTATTTGATCTTCCTCTTCTTCTCCCTCACTTTCTCTCCCATTTCAATCATATCTGCTTCCTTGGCTTCTGCAATATGCTAATTACTAAAATTTCCTCCAGGTTTATACTTGCTTCCCACGTGCTGTTTCTAACTTGGTGCTTTACCCACATCTCACACTTCATGTGTAATACATCAGCTTTCTCTCAAGCTAGTCATTTCTGGGGGCTTTCCCATTTCCATTAATGAAAATTCTATTTCCTTGGCCATTTGTATTTCAAAATTTCTTAATTACCATCCTCTTCCTCATCAAATCAGTGTTAACATGCTGTTAAATCAGTCTCCAAAAGAGAAAACTTCACATGAAGGTCTAAGAGAAACGTAGTTTTAAACTAGGGTTTACCAAGTCACTTTTAGACCTTTATATTAATAATACTGTCAAACGTGCCTTCAGTTCAGTTCAGTCACTCAGTTGTGTCCAACTCTTTGCGACCCCATGAACCGCAGCATGCCAGGCCTCCCTGTCCATCACGAACTCCCGGAGTTCACCCAAACCCATGTCCATCGAGTCGGTGATGCCATCCAGCCATCTCATCCTCTGTCATCCCCTTCTCCTCCTGCCTCCAATCTTTCCCAGGAACAGGGTCTTTTCAAGTGTGCCTACTACAACTCAATACCATCACTATTTTTGTAGAGTCTAATGAATCAGGAATTGATTTTGTTTTATACTAGAATCATTCAAAAGTTAATAATAAAGGGCGATTCCAAGGTGTCAGCTAGACAAAGTAGCCATGGTTTTGTGAAAAACTGGCAGAATTGTAGGATCTAGGTTGCAAGCTCTGCTTCTGGTGCCGGAACACTCAGACCCTGCCCTCTCCTGGGCCTTCCCTTACATTTCTTTATCATTTTTGGCTGCTTTGCAGTTCCTGCTTGGCACTACCATTCAGTTGTTTAACACAGATCCACTCAGAAAAGAATTTAAGGAATGAGTAAAATTCCTGGAAGTAACCTGTCTATCCTCCAACCTGTTGAAAGATTGCACAACTACAAGCCTGCCTAACTCATTACTAGTTTCCACTGACACCATTCAGATTTTATGAGAACCCCATTGTTCACCCCAAGCCTGCCTTGAGTTTATAGGGTACAAGCTGCCTTATTTACTTTTCTCAAGGCATTGCTATTTTCTGTGGCACTTTTTTTGCAATAAGAAGATGAAGGGTTACCCTCTGCCCTGCCTGTCTCTCCCTCCCTCTCCTTCCTTCCTTCCCTCCCTTCCGTCTCTCCCTCCTGAGAAGCCACTACCCAGCCTGCCTTTGGATAGTTGGAGAGAGAGCCAGTAGAAGCATGGCTGCTCTCTCTTGACCAGTGAGTGTCATTTCTCGCTCTTAGGGGTACAGAACTTCTTGGAGCACAAAATGTGTTCTCCATTCCTGTTTGCACAACCTCCCACTCTTCTTCTTTTAAGGAGGAAGGGACTTCTCCAGGAAGGGGCTATGCTTCTTGCATGGGGTACAAACTCTGACTCTGTTGACAAAGATCCAAAACCACCATTAGAACAAGGTGGTGTTAGTGGTAGGGTCTTCAATTGGGTGCTGGTGAGGAAGCACAGGGGAGAGTGGTCCCGGCCCCACTGGACCAGCCGAAGGGCCCCATTGCAGAGACTGGCCACTCAGCAGACGCACCTGAGGGGTTTCTACAGGTCTTAACATCAGGATTTAGGAGTCTGATGACAGTTCTGAGACCCAGTGGAGAAAGGAAGGGGGTGAGGAAGAGAAGAGAAAGGCTTTAGGAAGAAATAGGCTGGAGGGTTAGCTCTCCTTGGGGCTGCAGCCGCCACACACAGACTTTCTCAGCTCACATGCCAGTTGATCCTCAGTCTAACAGTGAGACCAGGAACTGATGGCATCACTGAAGTTTCTAGCACATTCATGAAACACTTAGGCCCACAGTACTCTTTGCATGTCTGTGTGAAGAGTCCAGTGTGTTTGGACTGGGGTCTATAGGTTGGGAACTCCTAATGAGGCTTTGTTAGGGCCTCTGATCCTGAAGTCTGGTGCCACCACTGGCTGCATCTGCTGTGTGTGTGTGCTAAGTTGCTTCAGTTGTGTCTGACTCTTTGCGACCCAGTGGGTTCCTCTGTCCTTGGGATTCTCCAGGCAAGAATACTGGAGTGGGTTGCCATTGTAGTCACTCTCTAATTGCTCCTCCCACACCCATGTCTGAGGACTAAGAAGCTGCTGTAGAGCTTCTGTGAATTCCTGGCTCGAGGAATTCTCTTGAAGCCTCATGGTCTAAACTCTGACTCCATCTCTCCCGGGTTCCACTCAGCTTCTACTCCAGCAGGTGTCATAGTGTGACAGCCCCTTCCTGTGCTGTCCCTTTTGGAAATAATAATTGGGTTCTGAACATGTACTGCTGGTCTGCAATCCCTATAGAAAACTGACTTGCACACTTTTCTTTGGACTCCATTCTCTGTTCTCATGACACCAAGGACCATTGCCCAAGACACCAATGACCAGGCAAGGAAAGTAGACACATTGTATGTTCCCTAAACACAATGGAATCTGCTAATTGGCTGAGTGGCAGAAAAATGTCCAAGGGGGAGAGAAGCTTATACAAAATAGAAATTCATCTACATTCAAGGGGTATGCATTCCATAGTGGACAAAACCTTGAGAACGTACAGCTTAGACATCCTTCATGGGCCTAACATGTAGTGATACTGATTGAAATTCAGAAAGTTCTGAGGGAGAGGGATAGGGTGGGATGATTTGGGAGAATGGCATTGAAACATGTATAATATCATATATGAAACGAGTCGCCAGTCCAGGTTCGATGCACGGTACTGGATGCTTGAGCCTGGTGCACTGGGAAAAGCCAGAGGGATGGTACAGGGAGGGAGTAGGGAGGAGGGTTCAGGATGGGGAACACATGTATACCTGTGGCAGATTCATGTTGATATATGGCAAAACCAATACAATATTGTAAAGTTAAAAAATAAAATAAAATTTTAAAAAATTAAAAAAAAAAGAAATTCAGAAAGGCACATTGATCAATCTGATTAGCCAGTACCAACAAATTTGATGAAAAAGACTACTAATATCCAGTCAGAAACAAATGTATGCTTTATTGTAGATTTTATTAAATTATCTGGTCAGTTTGGTCAACACATTTAAACTGACTAAGTATATGGGCGTATTCTGGAAAGATCAATTTGGTTCTTCAGTTATCATCTCAGCCAAAGAGTATCCTAAGTTGTTTAGCTTGTGTCATTCATCACTGACCAGTTAGCCATTTAATTGCTCTTGTCTTATGAAGAAGGAGAATGATGGGAAGAGTACAAAGGGAGAAGTTTCTGGAAATGGTGTAAAACTTTGACGTAACTTCCCAAACCATCTCTTGTTCTCAGTGACCTGGTCTACAGAGTCAAGTGCATGCATATGTTTAGGAGGCCAGCAGTGCCAAATCCCCTCAGCCTTGGAGATGGACATGTGGGTGATCCAATTCCTGCCGAGCTGAATCTGAGCTCACTGGCCAGCTGGTTGCAATAAAACCTTCCTTTCACATAAAAGAGAAACATTTCAAAACAGCCCTCCTCTGTATAATACTATTCCAGGCAAAGGTAAGAAAGCAAATCTGAATCACTCATTTGAATCCAAAGTACTATTTTTAGTTGACTGTGTCAGCTGTTATTTGACACTCTGTCCTGAAGTCTGGGTCTCTTGGCTAGAGTTCGCATCATTTGCTGATCATTAATGGAGTGGGTGAGACATGACTTATTAATGAGTTTTGGTCTGAGGCTGTGAATTGGAGGCATCATGGTCTTGCCCCTTCTCTGCTGAATGATCAAAGTTCAGCTTCTTAGACTGTGACCAAGCCCCACAGCTCCCACCCACATCTTTCTCATCTCCACCCTTCCCCAAATAGGGTGTTATCAAAGAGCTTTCTTGTTTGATGCTTCTATGTGATTGTAACTTGGAAAAGGGAGCATTTTGAAATCCAAAAGGGAACATTTTAAAAAGAGCTTTGGTTAAAAAATATAAAGCTGGATTTCCCCTAGTGATGTATCACCCAGGCTTTCACAGCCTAAGCTTCTTATATATTCCCAGAAATTTGGCAAAATCTCCCGAGAGAGAGCCTCTGGAAAGCTCTCCTCCTTTGTTTAACCTCTCATTTATCCTCAGGCTATTCTGCAAGATCCTAGAACCTGGGGACCAGGGGAGGACCAGAAAGGTGGCAAGCATCCTGAGTTCTCCCAGAGGGGGCCAGGATTTAGGGCCCCCTGGGGTGCAAGGCAGGAGGAGGTGGGTCTTTCAGCCTCTCTCCCTGAGGGTATTTTACTGTCCTGAGCTGACTGCCCCTTATGTGTCCACCATGCCTGTTTGTTTATTTGGCGGATTAGCTTTCCTCTTGTTGGCTCTCATGTTTCTAGATCCCAGAATAATGAGCCTGCTAACTGCCAGGAAGTGTTTTTCACCCCAGGCTGACCAGTTAGGGCAGTAACCACAATCTAAGAACCAGAAAGATCCAACTGTACGTCTGAAGCAATTTATCTTAATAAATTTTCACAAAATGTAGTTAGGAAATGTGGAGGCCAGTTCTCCATTCCTTAGTCAATTCAAAATATGGACAAAAACAATCAAATCCAGCTTTTACCCAAATGTATCAGGATGATTACTTAAGACTTTCCATTTTATCATGTTATTCAGATGTGTTTCATCAAATGCAAATGCTTTTGATCTCTCAGTACCTCATTATCATCAAACATTTGAGAGATCAAGAAAGCGATTTGGCAATATATGTCAAAAGCCATATAAACATGCATATCTTTGTGTAAGTGATTCCATTTCTTGAAAATTTTTAAAAATTGGTCCTCAGGGAATAAGCAACTACTGTGCATAAAAATTTAGACAACTGAAAATTCATCTCGAAACAGACAAAAAGTCCAACAAAGATTTAGAATAAGTAATGGCCAATCTGGGCTTCCCTGATAGCTTAGCTGGTAAAGAATACACCTGTAATGTGGGAGACCTGGGTTCGACCCTGGGTTGGGAAGATCCCCTGGAGGAGGGCATGGCAACCCACTCCAGGATTCTTGCCTGGAGAATCCCCATGGACAGAGAAGCCTGGTAGGCTACAGTCCATGGGGTTGCAAAGAGTCAGACACGACTGAGTGACTAAGCACAGCACAACACAGCACATGGATAATCCATGTTATAGAATATTATGCAGTCACTTAAAAGTTATATCTTTGAAGAATATAATGGCATGGGAAATATGTCGTATTAGAAAAGAAAGAGTATAGAGAGAGATACACAAAAGCAGAAGATTGGGACAAGAGGTGAAATGAGATTGAGAAACTGAGGGAAAACTGAATGTGAACTCAATACTTTCTTTGTGTGGGACGGGAGGGCAGGGCTGAGCTGAGGGCCACCACGTGGGATGTTGGGATGAGCAGGTACAGACTCTTCTGAGGACCTGTATGCAAGCTTAGCTGATTGGGGTTGGAAGTCATCCTAGAGAATTTCCAAGGCATTAGAAGCAGGTTTGCAACATTACGAGCAAATGGAACCCACACACCCTCTGCTCAGACCAGGAAAACATCTCTCTTTACCAGCTTCGTTCCAGGACATTCTTAACATCCTAGGGCACCCTCCTCTTTAATCAAAAAACAGTGCTAAGAGTCCCTAGTCAGTCCTAATGCTTTCTTACACCTACAGCACTCTGCCTCTTCTTCCCTGCCCAGGCACACTTCTTAACTGAAGAGAATCAACATGTCAGCTTCCTTGTGGTCCATTCCCCCCTCAGCCCATAGAACATCACTGCCACCCACTGCACCACTGCCACACACTGCACCACTGCCACGCACTGCACCACTGCCACCCACTGCATCACTGCCACCCACTGCATCACTGACATCCCACCACTGCCACGCACTGCACTGCTGCCACCACTGCATCACTGACATCCCACCACTGCCATCCACTGCACCACTGCCACCCACTGCATCACTGACATCCCACCACTGCTACCCACTGCACCACTGCCACCCACTGCATCACTGACACCCCACCACTGCCATCCACTGCACCACTGACACCCACTGCACCACTGACACCCCACCACTGACACCCACTGCACCACATAGGGCTTCCCTTGTGGCTCAGCTGGTAAAGAATCCACCTTCAATATGGGAGACCTGGGTTCGATCCCTGGGTTGGGAAGATCCGCTGGAGAAGGGAAAGGCTACCCACTCCAGGATTCTGGCCTGGAGAATTCCATGGGCTGTATAGACCATGGGGTCACAAACAGTCGACACTACTGAGTGACTTTCACTTGTAAAACACTGAGACCACAGTGGCAGAGGTCACCACGTGACTTCCTTATTGCTGAATCCAATAGACCCCTTTATGTTCTCATCTACTTGGACTTGTCACAGCACTTAACCATCCCTTGTTGAAATTTGCTCTAAACTCCCCAAAGCCACCATACTCAACTGATTCTCCTCCCACTCTTACCATTCTATCTTTGACTCTTTCACTGGCACCTCCCATGAGCCCTGGCCATTCCCACTGACCTGCTAAAAAAATCTCCCCTTATCTTTCAAGACTTGGCTCCAAGTTCCATATCGCTGTGATGTCTTTATTCACTCAGTCATGTTATCTACCTTCCTCCCCACAGGTGGATTTCCCTGGTGGCTCAGACGGTAAAGCGTCTGCCTGCAATGCAGGAGACCTGGGTTCGATTCCTGAGTCAGGAAGATCCCCTGGAGAAGGAAATGACAATCCACTCCAGCACTCTTGCCTGGAAAATCCCATGGACAGAAGAGCCTGATAGGCTACAGTCCACGGGGTCGCAAAGAATCGGACATGACTGAGCTACTAGCTAATAAAACTCGTGTCAGGACACTTCATTCACAAAGGTCCTGTGGCCTTGTGCATTCATGAGGTCATAGATCTTTACAAAGTTTGCATATATGATCTATTTTAACTGCAGTGACTTAAGACCACTGTTTTCTGTCCCACTCTGACCGACCCCATCCCACTTTACATATGTTTCCTCATGTTAGGTAGTTTGGAAAGGCTGGGGGTATTTGAGGGATCCAGCTTAGAGAGAGTTGATATAGAGAGACATTTATTTGGATTTAATCAGGTGTATTTATGTGATTCATAAACACTTCCATGTATAGTTAAGTGACACTGGCTGTCCCAGTGTAGGAATGGCTTCCAGGAGCACGCCTCCTACCCACGGGGCTGACTCCCCCTGTACCGTGACACTCGGGAGCGAGGAGACGGGCGCTGCGCCTTTACAGGAACAGCTTGCCGCGCGAGGCACGAACCGTGAGGGCAGTGAGGTGAAGCAAGGCTTGCAATGTGCAAAGTGTCTTTCAATACATAAAATTGTTAAGTAAGTGATTCAGCCTTTAAT
Source organism: Bos indicus x Bos taurus (assembly GCF_003369695.1). Taxonomy (NCBI): domain Eukaryota; kingdom Metazoa; phylum Chordata; class Mammalia; order Artiodactyla; family Bovidae; genus Bos; species Bos indicus x Bos taurus. The sequence goes on along the minus strand of NC_040087.1, from coordinate 14,011,121 downwards.
CGTATCTAGTCAAAATGATCAATAATAAAAAAAAAATTCACTTGGAACTATGTGACCAGGAAGACTGAATTACATTTCTGTCTTTCTATGAAAAATAATCGTAAAACATCATATGTGTGCTTGTGGCTGATTGGCGTTGTTGTATGGGCAGAAGACAACACAGTATTGAGGAGCAATTATCCTCCAATTAAAAATAAATTTTTAAAAATCATTGTCATATGAAGAGGTGATCAAAGAATTTATAGTCAAAAAATACAGGGAAAAAAGTAATAGAAGTTTGTTATGCAGTTAGTTAATAAAAATACTATATATTTTTTCCTACCTAGATTTTATATTTGTGTTATTTGTCTGACTTTTATTTTGTTGGAATTTTTTTCTCACCCTAAACAAATAACACTTCCCTTTTATACTTAAATTTATATTTGTAAGTTTTTTTTTTTTTTTTTTTTCTTCTTAGAGAGAACCCTGCAAATCACAGAAACTTCAGGCTTTATAAGCCTGGCTGGCCCCTGGCCTCCCCTGCAGACCTATGTCACAGCCCTAGGTCTTCCTCTGGTATCTCCATTGTTTACACCAGATACAGATACTTACTACAGGCTTAATCAATGTTTGTTGAAAAACATCCAACAGTTTCAGGATGCTACACTCAGAGTTTACTGTATCTTGATACAATCAGAGGGTGAGAAATAGGGTGTCAGAGCATCATAGAAAACCAACCCCAGTTTAGATGGGCCACTTTCAACTCTTATGCTTCTCTGCTCACAGTGCTTCTAAATGCTACATCTCATTTCATCTTTACAATGTCCCCACTCCTGACAAATGGGGGACAGAGTAAAAGGAGAAGGTGCAGGAAGTCCTATAATTAACTCCAGGTGACTCAGAGCATACATGCAGCAAAAGAAGAAATTAAAGAAGAATAATGAAAAGTATCTGCCTAGGACACCTTGAAACACTGAGTCCCCCAAATTCCCCGCAGAGACTAGCCAATACATATTGTCAGGGCTCAAAACTCCTCTTCAGACATCAATCCTTGTACTTTGTTACTCTCCCTGGAGGAGGGCACGGCAATCCACTCCAGTACTCTTGCCTGGAGAACCCCATGAACAGAGGAGCCTGGTGGGCTACAGTCCATGGGATCCCAGAGAGTCAGACACAACTGAAGCGGCTTAAAACACACACAGACTTTGTTACTCTGCTCTGTCTGGGAGGCCTTGCTGTCTCAGGCAATGAATTCTACCCAAGGCCTAAATTGTAGGTATTCAGCCAGTGGCTAAGTCTGCAGGTCACACACCCAAGTCTGGCTTTTTCCATTTTCAGAATGCTTCTTGCCCCCCGTTCTGGAGATAATTCTCTTTTTCTGTGGGACATCAGATACACTCTCCTTAGTTTGAATCTAATGTTAATCTCTTTCTGTATCATTGGTACCAATTTCCTTCATCTACTAGGTTTTATGTTTGAAACTCTATGACCTAACTTCCCCCTTGCCCTCCACCTCAGTTCAAATTCTTTCTTTCTTTGACGACTAGTCTTATCCCTTCTAGATTTTCATAACCATAGAGATACAGTTCTTTTCTGTTATCCTTTGTAGGTGTTCATCTGGCATCTTCATCACTGAGCCCTTAACCTCAGCATCCCCTTTCTCTACGGACACTGAAATAAAATTTCCTGGAAATAATTCACATTTGTGTGATGAATAGCTCCTGTGGTTTAATCCAGTTTATCCCCCCCCCCACCCCGCCACCCGCATCCTGTAATCCTATCAATCAATTTTTTAATAGATATAGAACTGCATTCCTAACCCCATATCTACAGGTCACCCATCCACTCTATAGCTCCTGGCTGAAAGGAAGAGACAGAGAGAGAGCGAGAGGACACTAACCCAGGATTCATAAATAAAAGGGATGATCTGGATAATCCACTTTAGGAAGTGAATAAAAGTAAACACAAGACAGTCAGGAAAAACCAAAGAAAGAGAAGGACATGGAGAGGCTAGCCATGAAGAAGCTAGAACTCTCAATCCACATTCTAGATAAAATATAAAAGAAGATTTGGAAAACAAAGCTAACACTGTCTTCTAGAGAAAACTGAAAAATAACTCTAAAGCCTTGAAGCATAGGACAGATATTAGAAATAAGAAACAAAATTTTAAAAATGTAGAGTTTTATGTCCCAGTGGCAGAGAAACAGCCTTCTCTGCTCAAGAAGAATGACCAGCTAAACTGAAGATGCAATTTCTGGGCCTTATGGGACAACAATGAACACAGAGGAAAAGAAAACATAACCACCAAGACAGCAGGTGTTGTGGGCAGATTATATTCTTAACTTGAGGAAGAAAGTATAATGAACTGCATAGTTCATCTTTATGTGCTGCATTTTGCAATCTGATATTTAAAAGAGTAACAGCAGATTAAAATAGAAGTATATTAGCACAAGAAATGTATAAGGTTAAAAAGGGACGCAATAGATTCCTTTATATGAGAATTCTTTGGAAGTAAATTCAAAGCATTTTCAAGTTTGAAGATAGAGGGACAATATATTTCAAAGGTAGTACGAATATTTGCTTCCTGTTTTTGAACAAATTTGGTATGACTCCAAGAACCAGTTGCTCATAATTATAGGTTTTTCAGAAGTATTAATTAAAAGCCAATTAACAATCATCTCAACCTAGATTTATTTCCAGTTTTGTTGACAAATTGACCGTGGGTGTTCCTTGAAAGGGAAACATAACAAAATTGTGTTCTGCCTGACATTCTTCCACCATCACACAAGGAAGTTTGTGATTTAGAAAAAAACATTTTTTTCTAATAATGTTGGCATAAATTTGTGCTCAAAGAATAGAAGCTCCCAGGGGAGAGTCAAACATGAGAAAAGGGTAGGTAGGAAATAAAAATCTGCATTACCTGATCTTGGCCAAATCTAGGGGAATGACGTTTTGCAAATACTGAGAGTGCTTCCCTGCACTTACACATTAGAGAAATTTTCCTGCTCAACATCCAGAAAACATGTACATTTTTGACAACTGAAAAGTTCCTTTTAGTAAAAGGAGAGTCTCTAGGATTTTACCCCTCTCAAGTCATGTAAATCTTGGAGTAGACAAAGGCCGGTGACAATATCCACATTGTTCTCTGTTCTCCTTTCTGCCTCCCACTAGGACCATGGTACTTCCAGGGACCAGGTGCCATGTACCAACCAAACACAGTGACTAGCACTGCTTCGTGTCATGAGGAAACCCTCTGCAGTCATCTCAGCAACAGAGAAACAGCAAGCCGAGTGAAATTAAAAGGTACTTTTATTTCTGTTATATCCTAGATCATGCTGGGTCGCCAAAGAGGATTTCCCACATCCATTGTACAGCTTTGCGTGGCAGATGAATATGCACATACCAGAGAGTCACATTAAACTTTTCTGATTATTACAAAGAAATGCACCCTTTTCTTTCCTACTCCCATGTCCACCCCACCATGTACTCCCCACTTGGCATCATTCTCTGGCAGAGGAACATAGATTGTGTGATCTCTGAAGTCTTTTCTCACGAGGAGATTCAACATTTCCAAAAGAGTTGTGTTTCCTGGGGATGCACTGAATGGCATCACTGTTTTCTCAGGAAGCTGTTTACATGTTCGCTTTGTATTTAACCAGTCACGCCCCCAAATAATTCAAGCAAAGAGGTACTGTAAAGCATTCACATCTGAAGTGTCTTGGACAATTTTCTGGCAAGAATTGAAGTGTTCCAAGTTAGGGTCTATTTTTCACAGAAGAAGAGTAGGCATCCTTTGGCTGACAAGTCTTTCAGCAAGCTCACCTCCCACTTCTCTAGCTGCAGGATAAGGGTACTATGGCCCAGAGAAAAATTCCAACTGAGTACAGTGACCAGGGCCACCTTGACATATGAGGGTTAGTTAGCACAGATGCCTGGGGGAATTTGTGCATGTTAGGATTATTTCGGGGTTTCCCCAGTTGCTCAGTGGTAAAGAATCAGCCTGCAATGCAGGAGTCAAAGGAGACACAGGTTCAATCCCTGGGTCAGGAAGATCCCCTGGAGGAGGGCATGGCAACCCATTCTAGTATTCTTGCCTGGAGAATCCCACAGACAGAGGAGCCTGGCAGGCTGTAGTCCACAGGGTTGCAAAGAGTCATACACGACTGAAGTGACTTAACACACACCCAGGCACATACAGGATCGTTTCATTGAAGAAATAGAGTCAGATTTCTTGAATCAAAGGGAGATGTCTAATATTCTAAGGAGTTGAATTACTTCTGAGAGTCTTAGAAAATCGATATGATAACAATTCAGTGTTTCAGTAAAACTTCATTTATATGGGCAAGAGCCAAGACTGAGATCACTGTGGCATTTACAAACATTGCCATAAGTATTTCCTCTCTGTAAATGTGGGCTTTATGACTGCTTGACTAATAGAATTCAGAAGTAAAGGCACTATGCTTGTTTCCATACACTGGCCTTAAAGACACTGGTTTTCACTTTCTCTCTCTCAGGATGCTTATATTTGAGAACCACCTACCATGCTATCAGGAAGCCCAAGCAACACATGAATCCTGTCAAGCTCACCCCAGCTGACCTCTAATTGAGCAAATGAGTTATCCCTGCTGAGCCCTGACAAATTTAAGATTCATGATCAAAATAAATTATTGTTGTTTTAAGTGAGTGAATTTTAGAGTGGATTATTAAGCAGCAGTGTATAACTAATACCATCAACTTGCCACAGGCGTAAAACAAATTTCTCCCTAATTAAATGTCAATTTTGAAATCTAAGAAAGCAGATTTGAGATGTGGTATTTTGCAGCAGACATGAATTTGATATCAGTGTTTTGTAGCAAGCTGTGTTAAATCAATATTCTGCATATTTAAGATTGAAAGCAGTAACATTGATAACAAAAATAGAGCACTGTTGGCCATTCAATTGATAATGCTATTCCTAATATAGGAGTCTTATTGTTGTTTCCTTTGACATTTTTGCCATCAGCTTTGTATCACTCTGTGATGAACAATTTTGGTGTTTTGATATCCCTAGAACATTAGATTACATGGAGAGGATTATGATTATGTAAACATAAAGATGTTCAGCCTGAAACAGAAATACACCAACACAAAACCTTATGGAATTTAAAGTAGATGAAACTCTAGAGGACCAAATGAATTTACTAAAACACATCTCAATTACTTACAGTAAAGATACATTCACTTATTTATCATTCACTTGACAAAAACATGATGAGCCTTAACCATGCATTACACCAGGCATCTGCTAGTGGCTATACATAAAGATGAATAAGAAGGCATAGTGAAGAACAACCAACACCCATGGTTCTCTTCTGAAAACCTTGTTCCTTTTTCAACTCATTTGGGTTCAGTCACTTCCCATTCTTGTCTATAAAGCATTTTTACCTGCACACCTGGGGAAACCGGCACTTATGGATCACAAAACCAAACTAAATTCTGTCAATGTGATTAAAGATGTTAAGCTCTTGGCTTTGAGTCATCCAAATGAATCAACAGCATGGGTGGTTGTGGGTGGTCACTCTGACCACCGGATTGATTTGGGGTGAGCAGCGCCCCAATCAGAGCAAGGCTAATGAGGTGGGTTCTCTGGTGAAGGAAAGGAGGCCCTTTCTTGATCCCAGACATGAATGGGAGAACATATATTACAGTTTGTTGGGGTATTAATCACAATGTTGGGGGAACAAGCCACAGAAATCTGCATTTTTGGCTAGCTTACCCAGAAAGTTTACAAATCACAATACCAGACAGAGAGCAAGAACCTATACTCACATCAGGCACAGTCCAGATTCTGGAGAAGATACAGGTGTTTTAGCCAGGAATCAGGATAATTTTCAGTAAAGAAAGAAGATGGCCACAGAAAGTGCATGGTTTTAAGCCAGTGAACCCAAGTGGGCCCACAGAGGAAAACTACTTCTCTCTTGCAGGCACTGACTCGGGGGAGCGGGGAGGGGCTGCAGAGTCAAATGGAGACCACCCTGGGCACAGCAGGACCTACCTGGTGTGAACTTGTTAAACAGTAACTGGAAAAGGAGGAACGAAGGGTGGGTGAGACATGGTCCCCATCCTCCGCAGTCAAACGACTTCCAGTCTTGGGAGAGAAGCAGCCAGTGTCTGACCAGTCCTGCGGGGGTACCAGGAAGACACTGCCTGCCCTGCTGTGGGGCTCATGAATGGCTCTGGGAACCTGAGTCTGGAGAACCAGGGGACTCTTCTTCCTGGGTTGTTTGTGCTGTTTGTTTTATTTTGCTTTCATACTTTACCACATCCCCGAAAGGAATTAAAGCAATTTTCAATTGGGATGTTCCCAGCTGAGAAGTGCTTTGAGGGCAGGAAAAAAAAGCAGGAAGTTAAGGAACAAAACAATGATAAATGAACACAAGCAGAGCAGAGAGGGGAAAGGAGTGGAGTACAGTGACTAGACCGACTGGTTACAGTGGAGCCAATAGAAGATGACTCCACCAGGTGAACCGTGATGACCTGGGCCAAGTCAGGCTCAGCGGACTTGGAAAAGTGCACTTGGGAACTATGTTGCAAAATCTGCAACCACTGAACACAAATGGAATATGGTGGGTTAAAGAAAAAAAGAACAGTGAAGTTTCTAGTTTGGCTCAGGTCAAATGGAAACATTATTAGCCAGGCTGAGACATATGGGATGAGTGAAGCAGAGAGACATCTGTGCAGCGATGAAGAGGTCAGTTCAGACCCAGCTGTTTGGAATTTTTAAAATATAGATTATGAACAAAATAGGTGAAAGGGATCAAATGTACAAAACTTCCAGTTACAAAGTAAGTCAGTCATGGGAATGTAATCTACAGCATGGTGACTAAGTTAATCATACTGACTAAGTTAATCGTACTGCTTTGTGTATTTGAAGGTCACTGAGTGTCTTAAAAGTTCCCATCAAAGGCAAAAAATGTGTAAATATGTCTGGTGATAGATATTAACTAGACTTATTGTGACGACCATTTTACTATGTATACAAATATTGAATCATTATGTTGTACATTTAAAACTAATATAAAGTTACATGTTAATTCTATTTGGTAAATTTTTTAATTCAGGGGAAAAAATTCCATATAAAAGTGTTTTGAATATGTTCAGTTCAGTTTAGTCGCTCAATTGTGTCCGACTCTTTGCGACCCCATGAATCACAGCACGCCAGGCCTCCCTGTCCATCACTATCTCCCAGAGTTCACTCAAACTCATTTCCATTGAGTCGGTGATGCCATCCAACCATCTCATCCTCTGTCGTCCCCGTCTCCTTCTGCCCTCAGTCTTTCCCAGCATCAGGGTCTTTTCCAATGAGTCAACTCTTCGCATGAGGTGGTCAAAGTATTGGAGTTTTAGCTTCAGCATCAGTCCTTCCAATGAACACCCAGGACTGATCTCCTTCAGAATGGACTGGTTGGATCTCCTTGCAGTCCAAGGGACTCTCAAGAGTCTTCTCCAACACCACAGTCCAAAAGCATCAATTCTTCAGTGCTCAGCTTTGAATATATTAGGGTAGGTCAAATTATTAAATAAAGAGTTTTTATATCAAAAAGTCAGGAAAAAAGTTGCTTCTAAAGAAATAACAACAACAAATAGGTGATCTACAAAAATCTACCACAATTACCTCACTCAAGGAGAATAATTTTGATAAAATCATATTAGAAATATTTGATATAGCGGGTGCTACTTTAGTTCCAAGTACAAATGAAAGGGAAGAGATGATTCTACTATCATAAACAGTGTTAGTGATTTATTTGTAATAAATACTACATATGTGTAAATCGAGTAAAGCATAGTGCTGAATAAGAGAATTATGAGATAATTCTGAAGATAAACAAGTGATAAAAATAGAGAAGATCAATGACAGATAGATAGACAGACAGACAGATAATGTAGACAAAATAGTTGTCTACTATTTTGAAGAGCTACTAATCAGAGCTGGGAGCTTAAGCTCTAACCTCAAGGAAGGAACAGAACAAAATGAACAGAGATTGAAGTACAAGAGTTTCAAAAATAAGATGAAATCAGGATAGGGTCTCAATTTGCAACACCCTTAAGAGCTAAGGACTGATTACACAGATCCAGCCACTTGATGTTTCAAGTTTTGTTGTGTTTTTGACTTTTTTTGTTGTGTTTGCTTTTGCCTAACAGAAAATACTCTGGAAAAGGATAGGGTACGAATAGGCTACAGGTCAGCAGTAGCAGCAGTGCATTCTCCTTTCAAAATTAGGAGTGGAGGGGGACAAGCAGATGGGAAATAATGACCATCACAGCTGCTTGCTGGAGCCCACAAGTCAGCCGAGTGGCCAAGAACTGACCCAACCTGCGAGACACCTGGTGAAAGGACTGTTAATCCAGACCTCTGCAGATCACACAGGCTAAGCTCCCAAAAGGTATGAAAACAGACGGTGAGCCTGCCTTGGCTCTACTACTGAGCACATAAACTGCTCTAGAGAAAAACAGCACCGTTTTGTACAAGAAACTTGGCAAACCCAGAGCGTCGACAATGTGCTGAGAGTCAGTTGATGTTTGACCTCCGCAAGACTCAGCCCCTGAGTTTCCAGCCCCTCTTGACCTAGCTAAAACTTGACCATGAGCACATCTCACTAAGGCCTCTGATAATGAAAACCTTTTCTTCGCTATGTCCCCCAGCTGTCACTTGAACTTACTGGTAAAATTTCAGTGGACAATAGTGAGACTGTCAAATCAAACAGTAACTCTTTCAGTGATTCCAGCGATGTCTCTGAATTTACTTGGATGTCAGGAGTCCAGTGTTGGTGGACAGGACACAGAGGAGGGACGGCAATGACTGGGGCAAGACGTGTCATCAGAAGGAGGCTCTCCTTTCTAGGGAGAAAGGGACACCTATGGGCGAGTGCCTCCCTGCTAAAGACATAAAGTCACGGTTTATATCTGTAAGATTCAATTACTTCACTAGCTTTATTGATCATACATCCAAGAGTTTGAAGCCTAGAGCAGGGTCCTAAAGCCATAAGAAAAGAGAAATGCATAAATGTTGAAAATAGCAGAATAATGGGAAATTATGAGGATGAGAAACATTCTAAGGAAAGAGGACACAACCCAGATTTTGGTGATCACAGAGCACTGACTTCAGATAACAGCATTAACCCTGGGAGAGCAGCCAAGTTGGCGAGAGCTGGGCCATGCCCTGGTCAAGTGGGCTAGATTATTTCTCTCACCATCTCTGTCAATCCCAAACTTTTAGTGAGACAGGCAGCAGAGATATTGAAAATACCTAATGGACATCAAGGTCTGAGCAACAAGAACAGATGTGGGCTGGAGTGCTGGCAGAGGTACTGGAGACCTTCTGCCCAGCTGAATCCCGGGGAGATCACAGAATTGGGCCCAGGCATCCAGGGTATCAGAGCAGCTTCTTAACAACCAAGACAGAACTCCTTCAACAGACTTCAAATTTGTGTGCACTCACAGCATGGACCTGCAATAACTGCCCTTTTTGGAACCCTGATCTTGTTCTCCTCCAAATAAAGACTGGGTATCCTTACACAGTACCCTATTTATCTAGTTTTATATCACCCCAGGTTTGGTTATCTGTTTACTTATCTATCTCCGCACTATTGTAAAATGCTGAAAAAGCAGTCCTGTTTTTCTCTGTGTTTTTGGTACCTAGTATAATAGTTAATGGACTTCCTTGGTGGCTCAGTGGTAAAGAATCCACCTGCAATGTAGGAGATGTGAGTTTGATCCCTGGATCAGGAAGATCCCCTGGAGGACGGCATGGCAACCTACTCCAGTATTCTTGCCTGGAGAATCCCATGGACAGAGGAGACTGGCAGGCTATGGTTCATGCATCAAAGAGAGTTAGACATGACTCAAACGACTTGGCATTCTGCATCCTCATAATACTTTGCCTCTATTTCAGATGGGAGTGTTGGAATCCTGGAAGAAGTAGAATCTGAGAGGAATTTGTGTGGGCTAAAATTCAGGCTTGCAGAGTGGGGAGAACTGGATTTGCAAGCTGAGGAAATGCAATAATAGAAGGCAGGAAGTGAGAAGGAAATGCTATTGCAGAAAGAGGAAGTACTGAAGCCTGGCTGCATGAACGAAGGCAGGAGTAGGGAGCAAGTCTGAAATCGTATTCTGAGACCAGACTGTCAGGTGACATCAATGATCAGCTCAAGGAAGTTGAAATGTATCTTGTAGACTGGAGAGAGAAGTGGAAAATTGTAGAGCACAGGCAAATCTTGACTGCAAGTATGTGACGTATTACATGGGAAAAAGTCCTGTTATAGGGTGGTTCAATACTCAAGGCAGGAGGCAGGGTCAGAACTTGACCTTGGCAGTGAAGAACAGTGGGAATGGAGAGGACAACTTATATAGGGGAGGCATTATGGAGTATGATTACCAGCCCTTGATAAATGATCAGAAGTCCAAATAATGGGGGGCCACGATCAAAGATGATGGCAAAGTTGTGAGCCTTGATTCCAGAGAGAACGGTGCTGAGCTCAACACCATGAGTAACTGAGAGAAGTCCCAGGTTGAGATTGAACTGACAGGGGAAAAGAAGGGCTACAGTAAGGACATTTGAATCTGATGGACTAGATGGAAAACCAAGGGGAGGGTTGTGAAAACTAAGGGGAGGGTTGCAAAAACCATCTCAAATGTTGAGTCAGAGTTAGGCGAGACCTCAGAGATGAAGTTAGGGAATTGGCTCAAGCAGACTCAAATTTTACTGAGCATGAAAAGACAAAGCTTAGTAGCTGGTAGACTGGGATCCTCATTGTGGTGCTCACTTCCTCTTTCCCTGAAACGCACTGCTCCTCTGTGTCTCTCAGAGGAAGGTGAAGGAGCGATTCCTGAGCTATCCAGCTGAATTGCTATCATGCCTAGCTGATGTCCCAGAGGCAAGGAAGAGAGGAAGCAGCCTCAACCCAAAGTTTTATTCAACCTCGAAAGAATTATATTTATAAAAGCTTTCTAATGGTGTATTATAAATCATTGGAAATGGAGAGAATTTTCTGGGACAAAAATTTATTCATGAGTAAAATGTATTAACCATGTTAAGAAATCCTAGATTGTTCAGAGGAGTTTTAATCTGGCCCAAGAGACCCAATATCTCTAAGGAATTGTTTTGCTTTTTCTCTAAGTACACAAGACAAGATGTATTGATCCCAAGCTGACATTGTCATTGTTACTGATAATAATAGCACAGATCTTAGCTTGTCAAATAAAATGTTCTTGTGTTCTGCTCTTACTGGGTTTCTTGTTGTTTTTCTTTAGTCATTCAGTCGTGTTTGACTCTTATGATGCCATGGACTGTAGCTCACCAGGCTCCTCTGCCCATGGGATTACCCAGGCAAGAATACTGGAGTGGGTTGCCATTTCCTTCTCCAGAGGATCTTCACAACCCAGAGATCAAACCCACGTCTCCTGCATTGCCTGGTGGATTCTTTACCACTGAGCCACTGAGCCTTATAGGGTTTACACGTTAGTAAGTTTGCTTATCTATGCTGAGGGTTAATGTACTATTTTCTCTTTCTGAAAAGGATTTTTAATTTTTTTAAAAACTAAATTATTGTAGGTTACTTCTCCGAAGAATAGCAAGGAGAGATAAGAAAGCCTTCCTCAGCGATCAATGCAAAAAAACAGAGGAAAACAATAGAATGGGAAAGACTAGAGATCTCTTCATGAAAATTAGAGATACCAAGGGAACATTTCATGAAAAGATGGGTTCAATAAAGGACAGAAATGGTATGGACCTAACAGAAGCAGAAGATATTAAGAAGAGGTGGCAGGAATACACAGAAGAACTGTACAAAAAAGATCTTCACAACCCAGATAATCACGATGGTATGATCACTCACCTAGAGCCAGACATCCTGGATTGTGAAGTCAAGTGGGCCTTAGGAAGCATCACTACGAACAAAGCTAGTGGAGGTGATGAAATTCCAGTTGAGCTATTTCAAATCCTAAAAGATGATGCTGTGAAAGTGCCGCACTCAATATGCCAGCAAATTTGGAAAACTCAGCAGTGGCCACAGGTCAGTTTTCTTTCCAATCCCAAAGAAAGGCAATGCCAAAGAATGCTCAAACTACCACACAATTGCACTCATCTCACATACCAGGAAAGTAATGCTAAAAATTCTCCAAGCCAGGCTTCAACAGTAGGTGAACCATGAACTTCCAGATGTTTAAGCTGGTTTTAGAAAAGGCAGAGGAACCAGAAATCAAATTGCCAACATCTGCTGGATCATGGAAAAAGCAAGAGAGTTCCAGAAAAACATCTATTTCTGCTTTATTGACTATGCCAAAGCCTTTGACTGTGTGGATCACGATAAACTGTGGGAAATTCTGAAAGAGATGGGAATACCAGACCACCTGACCTGCCTCTTGAGAAACCTATATGCAGGTCAGGAGCAACAGTTAGAACTGGACATGGAACAACAGACTGGTTCCAAATAGGAAAAGGAGTCCGTCAAGGCTATTTATTGTCACCCTGCTTATTTAACTTCTATGCAGAGTACATCATGAGAAACACTGGGCTGGAAGAAGCACAAGCTGGAATCAAGATTGCTGGGAGAAATATCAATAACCTCAGATATGCAGATGACACCATCCTTATGGCAGAAAGTGAAGAACTAAGGAGCCTCTTGATGAAAGTGAAAGAGGAGAGTGAAAAAGTTGGCTTAAAGCTCAAGATTCAGAAAACTAAGATCATGGCATCTGGTCCCATCACTTCATGGCAAATAGATGGGGAAACAGTGGAATACTTAGTGGAAACAGTGGCAGACTTAATTTTCTTGGGCTCCAAAATCACTGCAAATGGTGACTGCAGCCATGAAATAAAAAGACGCTTACTCCTTGGAAGAGAAGTTATGACCAACCTAGACAGCATGTTAAAAAGCAGAGACATTACTTTGCCAACAAAGGTCTGTCTAGTCAAGGCTATGGTTTTTCCAGTAGTCATGTATGGATATAAGAGTTGGACTATAAAGAAAGCTGAGCACAAAAGAATTGATGCTTTTGAACTGTGGTGTTGGAGAAGACTCTTGGGAGTCCCTTGGACAATGAGATCCAACCAGTCCATCTTAAAGGAAATCAGTCCTGACTATTCTTTGGAAGGACTGATGTTGAAGCTGAAACTCCAATACTTTGCCACCTGATGTGAAGAACTGACTCACTGGAAAAGACCCTGATGCTGGGAAAGATTGAAGGCAGGAGGAGAAGGGGATGACAGAGGATGAGATGGTTGGATGGCATCATTGACTCGATGGACATGAGCTTGAGCAAGCTCCAGGAGATTATGAAGGACAGGGAGGCCTGGCGTGCTGCAGTCCATGGGGTCTCAAAGAGTCAGACACAACTGAGCGATTGAACTGAACTGAACTTCTGGACCAAATATTTTGAAAGCTTAGCGTTCAACAACCCCGTCCTCACATAAAAATGATTTTGATGTTTTAGTTTGTGTAACAGCACAGGCCCACAATTTATTAACCCTTTTGTTTCACGGAAACAATCATACCACACTGAGTTGGAAATTTTGCTTTTCTCCCAAGTTTACTTGTATTTCAAATAAAAAGGAAATTAAGAGAAAATGACCAAGTGTTTCCACTCTGGTGTCGTGCTTGCTCTGTTTGAATCCTGGGGTGGGCCCTTTGGTGGTTTCCTACAGCTGTTGTCACTTATCACCACAAACTGGATGGTCTAAGACAACAGAAAGGCACTTTCCCACTGTTCTAGTCACTTAAAGTTCCTCAATCAAGTGGTCCGTGGGGCCTCGCTTCCTCTGAAGGCTTTAGGGACGACTCTTTCCTTGTCTCTTGCTCATTTCTGGTGGCCCCAGACATGTCCAGGCTTATGGCAGCATTTCTCCAGTCCCTGCTTCTATCTTCAAATGGCCATTTCCCCTCTGTGTCTGTGTGTCCATCTGCCTTTTGTATAAGCATGCTCACATTACATGTAGGGCCCACCATAATCCAGGATAACCTTACCTCAAGATCTTCCGTTTAATTATATCTATGAAGACGCTTTTTCAAATAGTCACTTGCCCAAGTACAGAGGGTAGGACTGGGATATATTTCTTTTGCAGGGACAAAATTCAACCCACTATATTACCAGCTGTGTGACTTTGGGCAACTTATTATACCTCTCTGTGCCTTTGTTGCCTCATCTGGAAAAAAGAGATGGTAATAGTAACCAGAATTTATATAAATAAATAGGATATACAAACCACTTAGCACAGTGCTTGAAACATAAATAGTGGCTGTTATTATTTGCTTGGCATAATGCAAAAAGCAAACAAGGAACAAAAGACAAGATCAAGTTATGACTCTGCTCTTTACCATGCACTACACTTCATGTTTCTGTAGTATGTATTTTCCATTTTAAGTTTTATTCAGTATTTATCTCACTCCAGCCTCACCCAGGCTCTGTGAAATGAAGGTATTAAATATCATATCATACCTATTTTACAACTTCCCTGGTGGCTCAGATGGTGAAGAATCTGCATGCAATACAGGGGACCCAGATTTGATCCCTAGGTTGGGAAGATCCCCTGGAGAAGGAAATGGCAACCCAAACTCCAGTATTCTTGCCTGGAAAATTCCATGAACAGATTAGCCTGGCAGGCTATAGTCCATGGGGTCACAAAGAGTCGGACACGACTGATCAACTAACACACACAACTATTTTACAATGAAATAAGCAGAGGTACTGTGTGGTTATGTGCAGTTGTTAATATCATCACTGGATCTGGAACTCTTGAAGACAGAATCCAACACTCTGTCTCTCTTAACAATGGAGACAGGCAAGTTATTTCATATTTTCATGAAAAATCATCCTTCCATGTCAAACACTTTATCTAGAAATAAAAGAGGGGTTGTGATAGAGATCTTGATTTGAAATATATCTATGATAATTAATATGGAAGAAAGGCAAAAAAAAAGAGGAATTAGAAAAGGTGAAGAAAATATATTTATGAAGTGATGAAAAGGTCTTTATTTAGAATATCCTTTTCTTTCGGGTTTCATATTTAATATGTTGGTATGTTTGGTCTGGAACAGGTTAGCGATAGGCAACCTCTTCAGGCAAATTTCATCCAGTCTGTTCCTGTGGCCCCTGGGGTCACAGGGGGTTGGAGCTGCCAGCAGATGTCCCGGGAGAAGCTGTTCTTTGCTCCATCCTTGTTCTAATCATTCTCAGTGGCTCCAGCCCAGTCGTTAACACTTCAGGGAACACAGGGGCAGAAACAGGTAAGAAACAGGCAATTAAAGAGCAGTAAGAAGAAACCATGATTTAATTCTTTGCCAACCATGGTGAGAACAAACCCGCTCTGTTTTTTTCTTCAAAAGGTATTCCTTGATGGGGAAAAAATTAGATGTATAGAAAGGAAAGTACATGAAGGAGGGATTCTGATGTTTTCATCTAGATCACTCAGCCTCTTGTTTTTAAATTCCCCTGTGAGCTCTCGCTAGAAGCCAGAAAGTTACTTCTTAGAATAAAAAGAACAGAAATAAAAGAAGAAAGAGGGGATGAGATAATTAAGTGGGGACTCATTCTTACAAATTTTATTCTTGAAATATGGGGTGTGAATAATTACTTACGAAGATGAAATATGAGTAAATATGGGTATTATAACCTCCTTTGGAAATTGGACTCATGCTGTTTAAAGTCATTTTAATAATCTTGTGGTTTATTCTGTAATGTATTTTCCAAATTGCTCTAGAAAGCCTCAAGGCACGCGTACAATGAGATCATTCAGCAAAGCTCTTTAAACAATTGATAATAGTAATAAAATGAAGCAGCCTGCATCTAATCCTAACCCACATTAAGACAATTTTTTGTCCTTTTATGGCATCTGCCTTGAAGTGACTGACCTGTGGGTAAAAATTAATTAAATCCCACAACTGCAATGAGGGGGAAAATTCCAGACAAGAACAATTAAATCCTGTTATAAAGAAACTTTTTGATTCACAGGTTGGGTTACAACTGGGTCAGATTATGCCCTTGGTGTACAAGAGAATGTAAAAAGCATCTTTCACTCTATAACCTGAAGACTTATAACACAAGGTTATCTTTTGTCTAGGAGGATGATTAAATGACTGACTCAAGAACATCTTGCTTTTGTTTTCTTCCTTTATCCTATGCTGCCTCTCAACAATTAGTCCCCAGATGAACTCCATCTAATCCTACGTTTAAAGCATTACAGCATTTGACACAATGATACAGTACTTAATTTCCCCAACTCAACTGCTTCTCATTTTTCCAATCTGTCTTCAATGAAGGAACTGAACAATATGTGTCCCACGTAGTGGAGGAAAAGCTATTTCAGCTAAACATTAGGAGACGGCTGTTTCTTCCTGCCTTCAGTACTGGATTTTATTTATTTATGTTGTATTTCTGAAAACTGTATTTTTTAAAAAGATGTAATTCCCCTCTAACTGGAACTTGCAGTCTGCAGGGCATATGTCTTCCAGGAACTGGACTGAGAACCCCAAGCAGGAAACAACCAAATATCCATCAGATGGTAAATGCATCGAGTCCCTGACTGATGCATCGCGTCCCTGCTGTTCTCTGTTATATTTGAACAGGAGCCCGTCAGTGGAGCGCAGTCCACTGGGATGGGATAACTCTGCCTTTTCTTCAGCCACCCTCAGGCCTTCATGTCTCATTTCCTCTCTGCCAAGTTCAGTCTGTCCACCCTTTTAGCTGATCAGTGAGACCCCATTAACATCATCTGTCACATGCATGACGTGCCTCTCCGGATTATGACGAAGTCAAAGACCTTCCTTGCCCACATGGGACAGATACCAAGTCTAACTTAAATGCAAACACAGGACCACATGCAAATGATAAACAGAAATCACAGATATGGCTTCTTATGACTTCAAACCAGCTCTAGCTGAGCCAACCAAAGTGAAGAATTTAGAGAGTTTTCTGAAAAGTCTTCTAGGAGGCCAAAGGCTTGAGGACGTGTTTTAAATGTTAACATTTAAAAGCATGAAAAGATTGGCTCACAGAGAACAGAGTAAGCTAAGAGCAAGGAACAATTTTCAGAAACACATGAGCCTGAGGAGGGGAGCTGTCGTGGGCATGCAAAACTTTGTTAGGCCAGAAAAGAGAAAAATCCAAAACAGGCTTTCCCATGGCCTCTCCAGAGAGCTGATACGCGGATATCTCCTTGAAAGACTAGCTGCTTTTTTGTTGTGTTACATTTAGTGTAGCGGGTTATAGATTCTCAGACGCTTCTTCAGACTCAAATGATGAAAACAATAGATATTATTTCCACATTGCTAATCTCTAAAGAATGATGAGTTGCTAAGTGTTATGGTTTATCTGGTTTTTTACAGGGACCACAGAAGCAACTGGGTGTCCATGGAAGTTTGTAAGCAAGCAAGGAGCTATTGAGGAGACAGTTCCTGAAGGCCCGTACCTCCAGTGACATAGCTGGTCAGGAAGGAGCCACCTGATAGTCTCTGAAGGTTAGCTATTGGAAGAATCCTGTGTGTTATTACCAAACTTGAATTCATGTTTCTGGGCATGACTGTTGGCCCTACAGCCAGAGCAGAGATCCACTTCTCAGACTGAGCCCACAGAATTCTCCACTCGATGTACAGTGTACGGTTTTTATCATTTGCTCTTTCAAGATGTCTCTTAAACAACATGGCCAAATCCTGAGTGGAACTGAGAACGTTTTCTCCTTTGACTGCTGCCTTCTTCCCCGCCAGTGCTCTTGTTAAGGACGTCCAGGCTAGCAGAGCAGAGAGCCCAGGGTCCCAAGGAGCCTCCTTTCTGAGAGTTCTGATCCACTGCCCATACTTCAAAACCACGTCGTTATCAGTGGCCCTAGGAGCTCAGGGCTCTGCGGGAAGGCTTTGCTTCAGATCTCCTTGTTTGTTCTCCAGGACATAAAACAAATGCCTTGAGGCTTTCATCTCTGTCAGAGAATGTTCTCTTGGATTATCTTCACTCAGACTAAAAACGGGAGAGCGGAATTGCCACAGAAAAGTGAACGTGTTTTTTTATCCACTTTCTCACTGACTCAACAAACAGTTCAGTCCTTTCCCTGCACAGGTCAGGATGCTAGATTTTCCTGGGAGTGGGGAGTGAGGGCATGGGTCTCTGGGAGGGCTGGGAGGCTGGCCATATGTGTGGAGACCATGCAGCTCCTCTGCTGACTGCTCTGGTCTGAGAGTTCTTTGGGTTAAGTTTGTGTAGAAAACAGGAGAACTTAGCATCCTCAGGGTCCAAGACCAAGGAATGAAGGGACTGCGTGGAAGGGGAGATTAAAGAAGCTACTTATAAGTCATTTATTATATCATGTTCCAAACAGGTGCTTTCCCCTCCTGATTTCAGACACAACTTACTCCAGATGACAGTGTCTGAGCAGACCACCACCTCGCCCAGTCCACTGTCCCTAGCTACACCTGAGCAGGTATAATTCCTACCCAGATACTAGCAGAAGTTGTTGAATCAATAGATGAGTGTTAAGTAAATAAACAGTAAATTTGTTGCTAAGTTGTTTCAGTCATGTCCAACTCTGTGCAGTCCCATAGACGGCAGCCCACCAGGCTCCCCCGTCCCTGGGATTCTTCAGGCAAGAACACTGGAGTGGGTTGCCATTTCCTCCTCCAATGCATGAAAGTGAAAAGTGAAAGGGAAGTCCCTCGGTCGTGTCCGACTCTTAGCGACCCCATGGACTGCAGCCCACCAGGCTCCTCCATCCATGGGATTTTCCAGGCAAGAGTACTGGAGTGGGGTGCCATTGCCTTCTCCGAAACAGTAAATAAGTGTTAAATAAATAGATAAAATGTTCCCACTGGCCCTTTATTAGACAGTATGTAATAAGCAAAAAGGAGAAATCAGAAGGTAGAAAAGCAGATGATCGTGTTCATTTGTTCTTGCTTTCCAAAAAGACGTGAGATGCACTGCTGTCTCTATTTCCTTAGAAAAGAAGTCAAAACTGAGTAGATAAGTGATATCACTTCTAAGAATGGTGCCAAGCCAGGTGAGAACCCACATCCCCTCTGAAGTATTGGCTTGTGTGAATTCCTCATCCTTACCTTGAGGAAGGTTCTCTTTCCTTCTAAGCCCCCGGAGTAAGATAAGTTTGATCCCTGGCTTCTGCAAAGCATGTAGTCCTACAAACAACTGGTCATTAGAGTTTGGAGACCAGAAAGCAAGAGAAATTTTAAGTGAAAGTGTTAGTCCCTCAGTCGTGTCCGACTCTTTGTGACTCCATGGACTGTAGCCTTCCAGGCTCCTCTTTCCATGGAATTCTCCAAGCAAGAATACTGGAGTGGGTTGCCATTCCCTTCTCGAGGGGGTCTTCCCAACCCTGGGATTGAATCCAGGTCTCCCACGTTGGGGGCGGATTCTTACCATCTGAGGAACCAGGGAAGCCATGAGTTCCCTTAGAGGACACAAAACTTACCTGTGTGCAAAAGAAAAACCACCAAATACCCCCCCAACCCCCACCCCAACACACACACACACATGCTCAGTATTGATGTTAGTACCTTTTCTGAGGAGACAGAAATGACTGAATCTATCTTTAGATTAGGTTAGAATTTATCTTTAGAGAAAAACAGATGGTTATATAATATGCTTTGTGAGTCAGAAGAATTCCTAGAAAGAAAAATAATAATTAATTTACAGTACAAATTAATCGTTGCCACTTACCGCCTTTTTTTTTTTTTTTTTTGAGGATAGAAGATAATTAAGATGACACCAGGATGAACTGCCTTGATTGTTGACAGAAGTCAGACCTAACAAATCATCAGTTTCTTCCCATGTAGACCTGTGCTCTCTCACCTCTCTTCCTCCATTTCCTCCAGCAGACTTTCCCAGACTGATGCTGAGTTATTTGTTGAGTCAGCCTGGCATGCCTTCCGTTTGAAAGTGAGTTGGCAGAGTTGATGGACTTTCGAGATTCATCCTATCTGTCAGCCTAAGAGGCTTCACCGGGCTAGACTTCAGTATCTGTAGCAGTACTTCCCCCAGGACCTCGGCACACCAGCCAGGCTACTATCAGAGAAAAGAAAAGACATCTATCTGCCAAACATTGCCCTGTGTCCTTACACACTCACATGCCTGAGTCCATAGGGAATGCTCCAGGCCTCCCATTGCAACCTGAAGGGTGCTAACTTCAGCTTGGTTCACATCTGTGAGTATACACGTATACACATAAAGGCACACACGGGTACACATAAAGGCACACACTTGCACATGTGTGCTCACAAGGTAGGCTTAGGGGGGAAAATCCATTTTACCTATCTCTCTTGTGGTGAGGTAAAGAATCCACCTGCCAAGGAAAGAGATGTAGGAGATATGGGTTTGATCCCTGGGTCGGGAAGATCCCCTGAAGAAGGAAATGGCAACCCACTCCAGTATTCTTGCCTGGGAAATCCCATGGACAGAGGAGCCTGGCGGGCTACAGTCCATGGGGTCCCTAAGAGTTGGACATTACTGAGCACCCACCCACTTGCCTTTTTATTTCTTCAGCAGAAATAAAAGATGATTAGTCTCTTTAGATGGAAGTTCCTATAGTACTCTCAGCACACCTTT
Organism: Bos indicus x Bos taurus; assembly: GCF_003369695.1. Taxonomy (NCBI): domain Eukaryota; kingdom Metazoa; phylum Chordata; class Mammalia; order Artiodactyla; family Bovidae; genus Bos; species Bos indicus x Bos taurus. The sequence goes on along the minus strand of NC_040087.1, from coordinate 13,990,568 downwards.
TCTCTTTCAATCAATAGCACAGAAATGAAGTCTGCTTTTTGGGCTCAGACTTTCTGCACAAGATGAAAAGATGGCAATCACATGAAAGTGATCAGGAGAAATGTTTGGAGAAAAAATACTTTCTTCTAGTTTCAACTCACTGAATAGGCAGAAACACTGCAAATGTGGATTGGCATGACAGCTCATTGACTAGACCCTGTGAAATTGCCTCCCCACCCCACCTCCTACCCTGGGTTTCAGATCTGCATTCCCACAAAATTCCTCCAGCCCAGCTGTTTGGAAGATGGAAGAATATTATTAAGACACAATTTAAAACTCAATCATTTGCTGAAAGGATTGATATTTGCTAAACTTGTTTTTGTGGAGAAGGACGTCAAACTTATTTTAACCCTGGATGGAAGCTGGAAAGCAGATTACTCCCCAGTGTTGATTGCCAGGAAAGAAATATTTGACATTTATTAAGGAGAGCGCTGTGAAGAAGAAAATGCCACTTGCATGACCCAGATGTTAACCAATGGTAGCAAAGTTCACCACTTGACCCCTTGGCGCCTGGTTATTTTAAGTGCAAAGACTCCTGGTGCTTTTCTTGAGAAAGGCAAACACATCCACTGCAGAGTGTAGTCACTGAATTCAGCGGCCCCTCGATGGGGTCAATCAACAGGTGCTCGGTCTACATGCAGTGTTCCTCAATGCCATTCCTGATTCTAAAAGTGTGTGCCTGGAGTCCCAGGCACTTATATTTTTAACAAGCTTATATTTTTAGGAGTGTTTTCAGCTACTATGAATAAAGCTGCTGTAAAGAACATTACTTTACAGTCTTTTGATGGATAAACTTTTTATACTGCTTAGGTATATGCATAGGAATAGAATTGCTTTGCCATGAATAGGCGTACATAACACTATAGGAAACTGCCAATGAGTGCTCCAAAGTGATTATAGTCCCACCAGCTGGGTAGAAATGTTCCAGTGGTTTCTCCTTCTTGCCAACATTTGATGTCATACTTTTAGTCAGTCTAAGTAGCTCTAAAATTGCATCTCATTGTGGTTTCAATTTGCATTTCTCAGATAAAAATTGATGTTGAGCACAACGCCGTCTTCCTTGTCACTACCTTTTTGATTTTCAGTATTTGAGCTACAAGAAAGTTTGTACATATTTTTGGTTCATCTTTAGAGTCAGCTCAATCAGGGTCCTGGAATTCAGTTACCATGGGAACATAGGTTTTCTGTTATTTCCTCTCTACTTACCATCCTCCTCCTTTACTGTTGATTTCTCGGTAAAATTTGGTTTGGAAGGAGAATTATCGAGCCAGTTCTGTTCATCAAGGCTTCCATGTAACCACTGCTCTTTGCTTGCCCCATGGAAAATTATGATTTAAATTTTTTATGGATCTTTCTTTTTGTTACCTATGGAAGCAAAAGGCTTTCACATGTCTCTAGATCCTAACTGGAAGCAAAGTTATTTTCCTTTTACCTTTTTCTAGTTCCTAATTAGTTGACCATAATTAAAAATTAGGGAAACCCAAAGACATATGCAGATTTCCAGCTTCTATTGAAGGTAGGCTCTCTTGAACCCTCTAGGCCTGTAGCCCTTACTTGCAGTGATTAGTGAGCCAAGCTATGGCTTCTCCTTTACTCAAGGTGGAAACCCCCAACTTCCACCCCGTTCTTCCTACTCCTGTCATCCAGCCCAAGTCACATGACCTGTAATTCCTGATCTTTTGAATATTCATCACCAGATCTTTCCATCAAGACTGAAGGAGAGTCCTTCAGCAGAGTTTTTAACCAAATTCTGATTTGTTTGAACCCAAGGGCAATAAATATTAAGTTAAAAAAACCTCTTGCATGACTGAGAATCTTTTCTGGTTCAAGTCTCCGATCAAATTTGGCAGCTAATTTATTTTCCAGACAAAAATTTCAGGAATAATTCCTGAGTTAGGATAGAATGTTCTGCTCTGAAAAGACAGAGAAACTTGGAGACTACAGAAACTATGTTAAATTTCCATGCTCTCAGCTGTATCACTCAGAGAAGGCGATGGCACCCACTCCAGTCCTCTTGCCTGGAGAATCCCATGGGTGGAGGAGCCTCGTGGGCTGCAGTCCATGGGGTCAGGAAGAGTTGGACATGCCTGAGGGACTTCACTTTCACTTTTCACTTTCATGCATTGGAGAAGGAAATGGCAACCCACTCCAGTGTTCTTGCCTGGAGAATCCCAGGGACGGGGGAGACTGGTGGGCTGCCGTCTATGGGGTCGCCCAGAGTCAGACACGACTGAAGTGACTTAGCAGCAGCAGCAGCAGCAGCAGCAGCTGTATCACTGAAGTATCATCTGTTGATAGGTGACAGTTAAACATACTAGGCACTATCTTTGACCTTTCTTTCAACACAACATCAATATATCTCTGAGAACCTTCTCAAACTTAGTTTACAAGTCACCATTATAGGAGCTTCTTGCCATAAAATTCCCTACTCCTAGGACTTTCAATTAGTATCAGTTTCAAGCAAGAAGTCCCAGCCCAATTCTTATATGTATATTCTTTTCATCTTCTGAACTTGGGATACTCCTGAACTATGCCTAGGCTTAGTACTTTTAAATGAAGTCAAGCAGGATGAATTCTCTGAAAAAAATTCTTTAATCAAAATAGTGCATGCATACTAAGTCTCTTCAGTCATGTCCATATCTTTGCAAACCTATGGACTGTAGCCCACCAGGCTCTTCTGTCCATGGGATTCTCCAGGCAAAAATACTGGAGTGGGTTGCCATTCCTTTCTCCAGAGGATCTTTCTGATCCAGGGATCGAACCCACGTCTCCTGAGGCTCCTGCATGACAGGAAGATTCTTTACTGCTGAGCCTCTAGGGAAGCCCCTAATCAAAATAGAAGTTAGCCTTACACTGGAAGATCACCAGCAAAGAAGTATCAGGAAAACAAAATTTAAAAGTCATAGTTAGGATGCAAATTTTGGTGCTTTAACTAGCACCAAAATTCATTCCTGTGACTAGACTATCAATTTGCATGACTGTTCTGCAACCAATCAAGAGCTTCCTAGAGACAGAGACTACATCTTACTCATTATATGACTTCAGCACCAAGCTCACTGCCAGGCATATAGTGGACGTTGAATAAATAGATGATAAGAAGTAGTCTTTTCTGGATTATGCTGGATGCAAGTTCAGAAAAAGTCAAGGAGCTCAAAAATTCACACTATTGCTGATTTCTGAAAGTCATGGATTAAAAGATTTCAAAACCATATGTGTGTTGTAATGAACCTAGAATGTCCTGGAATATGTTAAGATTTTGATCCTAGCAAAAGTTGTGTGGGGCAAGGGAGAACTCTGCCAAAAGAACCTTCTTATCCTTTGTTAACTATGAATCCAGAGCTCTCCAGGAACTGCTGCTGGTGCTGCTGCTGAGTCCCTTTAGTCGTGTCTGACTCTGTGCAACCCCATAGGCGGCAGCCCACCAGGCTCCGCCGTCCTTGGGATTCTCCAGGCAAGAACACTGGGTGCCATTTCCTTCTCCAAGGCATGAAAGTGAAAAGTGAAAGGGAAGTTGCTCAGTCGTGTCTGACCCTTAGCGACGCCATGGACTGCAGCCTACAAGGCTCCTCCACCCATGGGATTTTCCAGGCAAGAGTACTGGAGTGGGTTGCCATTGCCTTCTCTGTCTCCAGAAACTAGAGGCCCCTTAATAAAACTCAAGGTTCTAACTCAGAGGGCATTCACGGTCAGCCCATACTCTCTGGACAAGAACAGCAGGAAAGGGAATGCTGAGCTGATGTGTCCAGTATGCCTTAGGAATCCCAAGCCCTGAGAGATGACTATCTAGGCAGCTCAGTGGTAGCAGAAGCTGTGGGAAATGAACAAGTGGGCAAAATTAGCATGGGTTTTCAAGCAGTATTCAATTAATTTTTCATGGTGATGTTTTACAGCATGTGTTTTTTGCCTGAGTTGGAGCCACATTCAATTCACAGTAGCCCATTGTTGAAGCAGCATCTCTGCTTCCTATTCCTAAATTTTAAATACCTTGGTAAGGTCTGCACATTCTCTGCCCATGTTACACATAGATCTTTTTACTGGAGAGCCTGACATTTCTTAAGTAATGCCTGAGATGACAAATTAGCTCTAATTGATTCCATTTACCTGTTTTTATGTAATGTTGATTTCAATTTAACCATAAACTTTTTTAATTGGGAAAAAGATAACTAGAGAAGTCTGATTGAGAATTTTAACAATTAAATCAGATTATAAGTGGGTAGAAGATTGAGCTTGAAGGCAAATTTTGGCTGAGTAAGTTGGGTCACTTGCTGCCTTCAAGCTCAGTCTTCTATCCAATTATAATCTGATTTAATTGTTAAAATTCTCAATCAGGCTTCTCTAGTTATCTTTTTCTTTAGCAACTGTCAAAGAGTAAGATTGAACTTAAATAAAACACTGTTATTTTAGGCTTCAAACTAAAAAATGAGATTTTCTACCGGCCTTACATTTTTTAAATACATATTAAAGTTGAACATCTGTAAAGAAAATTATAAATTATAGTTCTCTTGCTTAAAGAATTATTACAAAAAGAATTCATCCATCTAAGAACCAATTTGATGAAGAAATCAAACATTCAGTTCAGTTCAGTCGCTCAGTCGTGTCCGACTCTTTGCGACCCCATGAATTGCAGCACGCCAGGCCTCCCTGTCCATCACCAACTCCCAGAGTTCACTCAGACTCATGTCCATCGAGTCAGTGATGCCATCCAGCCATCTCATCCTCCGTCGTCCCCTTCTCCTCCTGACCCCAATCCCTCCCAGCATCAGAGTCTTTTCCAATGAGTCAACTCTTCTCATGAGGTGGCCAAAGTACTGGAGTTTCAGCTTTAGCATCATTCCTTCCAAAGAAATCCCAGGGCTGATCGCCTTCAGAACGGACTGGTTGGATCTCCTTGCAGTCCCAAGGACTCTCAAGAGTCTTCCCCAACACCACAGTTCAAAAGCATCAATTCTTCAGTGCTCAGCTTTCTTCACAGTCCAACTCTCACATCCATACATGACCACTGGAAAAACCATAGCCTTGACTAGATGGACCTTTGTTGGCAAAGTAATGTCTCTGCTTTTCAATATGCTATCTAGGCTGATCATAACTTTCCTTCCAAGGAGTAAGCGTCTTTTAATTTCATGGCTGCAGTCACCATCTGCAGTGATTTTGGAGCCCAAAAAATAAAGTCTGACACTGTTTCCACTGTTTCCCCATCTATTTCCCATGAAGTGATGGGACCAGATACCATGATCTTCGTTTTCTGAATGTTGAGCTTTAAGCCAACTTTTTCACTCTCCACTTTCACTTTCATCAAGAGGCTTTTTAGTTCCTCTTCATTTTCTGCCATAAGGGTGGTGTCATCTGCATATCTGAGGTTATTGATATTTCTCCCGGCAATCTTGATTCCAGCTTGTGCTTCTTCCAGCTCAGCGTTTCTCATGATGTACTCTGCATAGAAGTTAAATAAGCAGGGTGACAATATACAGCCTTGACGGACTCCTTTTCCTATTTGGAACCAGTCTGTTGTTCCATGTCCAGTCCTAACTGTTGCTTCCTGACCTGCATACAGATTTCTCAAGAGGCAGGTCAGGTGGTCTGGTATGCCCATCTCTTTCAGAATTTTCCAGTTTATCGTGATCCACACAGTCAAAGGCTTTGGCATAGTCAATAAAGCAGAAATAGATGTTTTTCTGGAACTCTCTTGCTTTTTCCATGATCCAGCAGATGTTGACAATTTGATCTCTGGTTCCTCTGCCTTTTCTAAAACCAGCTTGAACATCTGGAAGTTCACAGTTCACATATTGCTGAAGCCTCGCTTGGAGAATTTTGAGCATTACTTTACTAGCATGTGAGATGAGTACAATTGTGCAGTAGTTTGAGCATTCTTTGGCATTGCTTTTCTTTGGGATTGGAATGAAAACTGCCCTTTTCCAGTCCTGTGGCCACTTCTGAGTTTTCCAAATTTGCTGGCATATTGAGTGCAGCACTTTCACAGCATCATCTTTCAGGATTTGAAATAGCTCAACTGGAATTCCATCACCTCCACTAGCTTTGTTCGTAGTGATGCTTACCAGCATTCGAAACCCTCCAAATGGTTCACCAAATCATGACCCTCTTGACACTCTTTAAACATAACCTCTGTCCTTATTTCCAACACCACAAATTACTTTGCTTTTGAACATTATAGATGTGAAATTATACCGTATATATTTTTATGTCTGTAAGCCATATACTGGTCTATAATTTGGTGATAATCAAAATTCAGGTTTATTAACTCTGGTAACCAGAGTATTGAGCCTTTGTTTCTGTACTTTTGTGTCATTCAGGATTATTCAGGAAGGCTAAAAAAATGACTATGCATTTTGAGTCGGGAGTTACTTAATATAGAAAACTAGAAAGATTTGGAAGAGTTGAGGGGGCAAAGGTCAAGAGTGCAGGCTAGGAGACCTGGAGATGCAGTGATGGCGGGAAACCGACGTCAGTGGCCTCACTGCTTATCTGACGGGCTGCCCCTCTGCCCAAACTCTGTATCCTAGGGAAGCTGTCAGCAGTGATCTTAGCTCCCTCCACGGGGCTATCACAGGAGAAAACACATTCTCCTCTTCTCCTTCCTAATCTCACCTGAGTTCTTATCATTGGCAGACTTAACCCAGAATTCTCCTGGAAAGGAATTCAGGAGAGTGACATTTTAGATTTCCCTCCTGTGATGCAGGAGAGAACATAGAAAGGGGCAATGACGATGCTGAGCTAAAAGCATCATTTGGCAGAAGTTTCATTCTAAATTAGCTAGCTGAAGGAGGAGGATAAGCCTCACCGGCTTGGCTCTCTGTCTTCAGGTCCATTTCTAACAAAAATCCTATAGCGCCCTCCTTAGGGATACTTGAAAGCCTGTATTTTACTTTTTGCAAGACCAATGAATTAGAAGGCCCTCTTCTCTTTCAGATTGCAGGGGCAGCTTTTGAAGATAAGCAGGCGAGTGGATACTTATCATAGGAGCCCCAGAATTAAAGCAGGATGCAGTTCATCATATTGAATGAGAACACTTCTCATTGACCATGTTTCTGGGATGGCAAGATCATCTCTTAGGGGCAGATATAGTTGAAAATAATTATTATTTATTATGATTTTCTCCCTTCACCTAAGTTTCCAACCATAGAGGTTGTCCTGTCCTCACAGAGGAATTACCGGCGAGGTAAGAGTTTTGTTTGCTGTTCTGTGCATTTAAGCATCCTGAAAATCTAATCTCCAGAAGGTCCCAGTAACTAGGCAACACAAGACACGCTCCAATTACAAAGTCCTCTATCCATTTTTTTTTTTCTGTGCTATTCTTGTTCGAAATAAAATACCAAAGGCAGAACAGCAGAAATTAGATTTGAAGCTTTATTACTACAAGCAGATAACTGAACTGCAACCCGTCCCGTTCTTACAGAAGAGAAATTCTAAGATACGTGCTTTTAAAAAGATTTGAACAACAAATCTCACCTAAGAATAAGATCAGATCTAGTTCCCTGTTTTTCTTACAGAAAAAAAGAACATGGAAAGAGATAGCTTTGGTCTGGTGACAGTTTATTTTAACCCAGACACTTTCTCCATTTGTAATTTAGTCTCACTTGTGTTTTCAGAAGTATTGCCAATTCGCATGAGTTTCTTGGGCAGGGACTAACAGACAAGGTTAAACACAGCTGCTCGGGTGACCGAAATCCGTAAGAATCAGGCAAGACCTGAGCTGGTAAAATAAACTCAGAGAGGACCATCTGGAACCACTTTTCTAGAGACAAAATGAACATAAATAAGCATAAAATCAACAAGCCCCCTAGGCCGAGGTCAGAGGCAACCTGGGGATGTGAATTGATAGATGCAAATACTGTCTGTTAGTACATTTGCTACAGGACAGCACAGAATCAGATGTTCTGGCTTTGAATCATCAGGATATCACAAGGAAACATGGTCCAGATTGGCAATGACCCTGTCAGCACTTTTTGGTAATAAATACTTCATTTACTGGGAACTCGGCTATCAGGTTGCAAAAGATAAAAATGACACTGAGATGCAAGGTCAAAGCAGAGTGTTTATAGAGCTTCAGTTAGCTAAGCAGAGCTCTGACTGTGCCGAGGAAGGGGACAGTTGCTTTCACAAGTGATGCTTCAGTCTCTAACAATGTACAAAGTACTTGTTTAAAAACGTGCGTTTATTTATTTTTGGCCGTGCCGGGTTTTCGTTGCTGCGTGTGGGCCTTCTCTAGTTGCATAGTGGGGCTATTCTGCAGTTGTGGTGCGTGGGCCTCTCACTGCAGCGGCTTCTCTTGTCGCGGAGCGTAAGCTGTGCGCACCAGGGCTTCAGTAGTCGTGGCGCACGGGCTTAGTTGCCCCGTGACATGTGGGATCTTCCCGGATCAGGGATTAAGCCAGTGTTCCCTGCATTGCGAGGCAGTTTCCTAACCACTGGACCACCAGGGAAGGCCCACGAAGTACTTTTATACACATCGTCTTATCACCATGGTGTGTACCCCGGTTACAGATGAGTTGAACTGAAAATAGTTTCATTCACCACTTTTCAGTATCTACCTTTCCCTTCTGGGCAGCGTTAGTGCCCCTTGAGGCCTAACAGATGTCACTGTCATTTGGCTTTTCCAGGCACAAGACACCTCTAGAGAGACCACCAGACTAGAGCGATTCAGTTCTAACATCTTAGATGAGAGTCCCTCAGTCTTCCTGGGTTTCAGCTTCTTCAGATGTATACTCTAGATATGTTGTCCAAATTGTGGCAGTTCTCACCTGCAAAGTATTAATAGATGATAAGAATGAGTTTGGGTGGCTATGGGACTTTTATACTACATGGAGGTACAACTTAATGTGACTTGTTGTTGGCATTATGTAATAAAATTTTAAATGTAAAATATCATACCTAATAAATAGCCTATTTATTAGGTATAAATAGTCTATCCCAGTGAGATAGTCACATAAATATGCCAGGATATATAAAGACTTTCATCATCATTAGAAACCTAAACATCCACCAACATGGGCCCGGTTTAGAAAGATGTGATATATTCCCCTCCAGAGACTCTGTGCCTCCACTTAAGAGAATCACAGAGATTCACATTTGTTGACTTGAGAAGAAGCACCATGACATTTTTGAGAGAAAAGGAATTACAAAGCAGCATAGTTGATATAATCCCATTTGTGTATAAATCAAATGAATCCCAGATCCCACTGTGATCCACTCACAGCTCCACAACCTTCACAGAAATGGCCCAGCTACCAAAAGACTTAACCAAGCCAGCAATTTCAGTCTTTGCTCTCACCTTCCAGAAAAAAGTAAAGAACATACAGCTCCTAACTCACAGCATCATATCTTAAAATATCTTCTGCACCCCACCTTTCTCATCCTGTTCTCTCACACTGTAATAGCTCCTTCCTGAATCCTCTCTCTCCCCAGCAGCTTTTGCAGTCTCAGCCACCAGCTTTGCTCCCAAATTGATCAACCCGTCTCTTCTTGCTTCTCTTCCCTCTTTCTTTCATAGTAATTACTGTAATCTGAATAACAAGGTAGAAGAAAATGATAAGTGAACAAAATCTCTTTCCTACAGAGTAGGAAAAAAAGATATTTATTGACTGTGTATATACTGCAATGTCTCAACCTGGTAGCAAATACAAAATTATTATACCAGTATCTAATATATATATATGCTGTGCTGTGCTTAGTCGCTCATCATGTCTGACTCTTTGCAATCCCATGGACTGTAGCCCACCAGGCTCCTCTGTCCATGGGGATTCTCCAGATAAGAATACTGGAATGGGTTGCCATGCCCTCCTGCAGAGGATCTTCCAAACCCAGGAATTGAACCGGGGTCTCCTGCATTGCAAGCAGATTCTTTTACCAGCTGAGCTACCAAGGAAGCCTAGGTATACACACACACACACACACACACAGGCTGAAGTGTCTGTAAGGATGTTGACAAAATTCTTAACAGTAGTGATCTCAGTTGGGATTTCCCTGTGAATTTTGTTTTTAACTTAATATCTCTCCATCTCTTTAACTTATTCATGATAAAAGTGTTTTGTTTATAATGAGAAATAAACTCATATCAACATGTAAAAATGGATTGTCATGATGCTCACAGGATGTGAAATGCTAAATATACTAAGTACAAAATAAATGTACTTTAAGTGAACTATCTCCCTGTTTTCAATATTAAGGAGCTTTATTAGTTTGGAATTATTTTAATTACTCCTACATGTTAGCAACGATAAGTTTCGTAACAGCTGAACATTTCCATTACTGGCTAATTTGTTCTTTTACCACCAATCTCTCTTGCTTAATTTGTGCATCCACTGCCTTGTGGCTTGTAGGGCGTCTAATGATTTAAACACCTCAAACTAACTGTGACCATTTTCCTCCATTTGCCCTGGAAGCCATTGTCTTCTCGGGGTCTTGTCAGTAAAGAGGAAGTTAGTATATATATATATATATATATATATGTTTGCATCCATTTCAATCTCCCCACACTTAGACAGCCCTGTTTCTCTTTCAAAATACATCAGTCAGTTCAGTTCAGTTCAGTCGCTCAGTCGTGTCCGACTCTTTGCGACCCCATGAATGGCAGCACGCCAGGCCTCCCTGTCCATCACCAACTCCCGGAGTTCACTCAGACTCATGTCCATCGAGTCAGTGATGCCATCCAGCCATCTCATCCTCTGTCGTCCCCTTCTCCTCCTGCCCCCAATCCCTCCCAGCATCAGAGTCTTTTCCAATGAGTCAACTCTTCGCATGAGGTGACCAAAGTACTGGAGTTTCAGCTTTAGCATCATTCCTTCCAAGGAAATCCCAGGGCTGATCTCCTTCAGAATGGACTGGTTGGATCGCCTTGCAGTCCAAGGGACTCTCAAGAGTCTTCTCCAACATAGCATTTATTTATTTTCATGATTTGTAAGCCAGACAAGTTTCTCTGAAATTTCAAGATGGCTTCCCACGCAGTTCCTAAAATCCTGCCTCATGAGTCTCCTCCTGGCTGGGGGAATTCTGAAGAGAGCTCTGTAACACATCACCAGGGTGGCCCAGTTCCACAGCTGCTAATAACTAGTGCCAGGCAACTGTCATCCTGGTTCCTGAGAAAGGAGCTTGCTAGTCAGACTCTCCATCCAGAAATGCTAACTGGCACCTTTGCTTATGGCTGGAAATTCCATCCTGGGATTCCAGAAAGCAGAGGGCGTTGCTTGACACCTGCATTTACCTCCCAAAGTTCCTTCAGCTTGAAAGTCAAATAACTCAATCCATTCTCGTCAGAGACAGCTTAATGCAGGTCTCTTTGTGAGGAGAGAAATAGCTGCTGGTCAAAATCCCAAAGGACCTTGAAAAACTGGAAAAAAAAAAAAAGTTGGAAACGGGTTTTAATAGGCTGGTGACAGAACAAAACATTCAGAAGGAAAAAGTGCCCAAAGTAAGTGGAAAATGGCTGTCTTTTTAACTTCATAGATTCAGGTGTTAGGAAGGGACTGTACCCTTTAATAAGCAGAGCAGGGTATTTCTGCTTGCTGTCTTTAGTTGCTTATTTATTTCTGTCCTTCAGAGTTACTTGAGTGGCCCTCCGTTCTGTGACTACAGCTGCCTAAGTACCGTTGACCTAGAACTATGGTGTAACAGGACTCCTTTATTTCGCATTCTTTTAAAGTGACTTGGGAAATGTTGTTTCACTTTCTGGTAGGAAGTTCATCAACTTTGGCCAAAAGCCAGGCTGTTCTGAAAAAAGAACTCAGCAGAGTCATCTCCCCAGCAAAGCCCTCTCCAACTGTCCCTGCCAGAGGATTCTCCTTTTATGTGACCTCTCCTACCACTCCATCATTGCCTTCTCACAGTGTGGCTTTGCGTTTTCCTGTCATTCCTTGTTTCATGCTTTAATCCTGCTCCCAGCTTCAAGTAACACGAGGGCAAGGGCCATGACTCTCTTTGTTCAGCATTATGTTCCTAGTGCCTCACATGGGACCTGATCCACACAAGCACTCAACACACACAGTACTTGTTGAAACAGTAAATGATATGAATGAACGAATAAGTTGGAATGATCTATCTAGGGTGTTACCAAGCAAGGTAGGGCTTCCTAGGTGGCGATAGTGGTAAAGAACTTGCCTGCCAATGCAGGAGACAGAAGAGATGAAGGTTCAATCCGTGTGTTGGGACGATTCCCTGGAGAAACCCACTTCCATGTTATTGTCTGGAGAATTCCCACGAGCAGAGGAGCCTGGTGGGCTGCAGTGCATGGGGTCGCAAAGAGCTGGACACCACTGAAGTGACTTAGCATGTACGCACAATCAAGGTAAGTGGCAGAGAGGATTAAAAAAAAAGTCCAACATAAAGTTACCACAAAGGTAGAAAGAAATGGAGCCAGTGGAGTGGATTTGAGTTAGAAACAGAAAGGGAGATAATTGTTTAATTTCTATGATGTGACCAACACTAGAAATGGTCTTGATCCACCCTTCCTGGGAAGGCCTGTCTTAGGAACTGGCTAGGTACATAATGAAAGAACCAGTCTCTATGAATGGTATCAACATGGGCCTCAGACTTACTGTAGATTAAAGCTATCTCATCTGAGCAAGCGATAGGTAGTGACCTTCCCCCCAAAGCTTTTTGGGGTTGTTAGAATAGGTCTCTTTCAAAGCAGAGGACTTCACCCAGCCCCACTGCCACGTTCCTGGACAGCATACAGTATTTGCCAACAAGAGCAGACAATATTCTGGACCAAAGCAGCACACAAATGATGCATGACCTCCCTTCCTGCCTCTTCTGCTGGAGAGTTTCTGGGCCACCTCCCCTAACATGAAGTATTGCAAGTCCAGTGATTGGTCCTCCACTGGACTCTCATCCCCCCTACATTGACATGGTGGTTTTCATTCAAGCCTGTCCTGGAGGAGACTGGCACGCTGTGACCCTCACCAGCTGAAGGAATCAAAATCACTCTGAGTCAAAGAGCCCAGTCCATCTGCCAGGAGTCAATGCCACTGAGCACGACGCAGGCCACCCTCACGTGACAACTGCCAAACTCCCTGACACCCTTGATACCCTCAGGATGGGGACTGTCCAGCTCTGTATTCCAGAAAGGCCAACCCCTGCTGGGAGGTTTTCTTTCCTGCAACACTATCTGTCCACCTGCACGACTCAGGAAGAGCCTGAATTTCCCTCTTGCTAAGACACCATAGACTCTTAATGGAGCTGGGACATGAAATGAGGGCGACTGCAGAGAGGAAAGAAGGGGCTGGAGCGTGTGGCCCTTCGTCTACTCTTAGAAGCCACATCAGGACCTATTCACTATACCCTAGGAACCTCCAGCGCAAAGTATTTCCATCCAAAATTAGATAAGGAGTATTTTCATACCATAAATAAAAACCAAAAGATAACTAGTTCGTAAACTCAGTCTGCCTCTCACCAGTGCCTATAATTTTCAATCCTGTCTCCCAAAAATACCAGTTGACTCTCACCACCCTTAGAGGTTAAAAATCTCCATGTGCTTCTCATTATCGACAGAATCAAATCCAGTCTCTCAACACACCTTTGTCTCATACCCCTCCACACTTCCTTATGTTTGTGTTAGCCATATCAGTTTTTTAATTTTCTTTTTAACATAAAATACTAAGTGTAAAATAATATATACTTTACCAAGTATAACATAATATGCACTCAAACAGTATAAAAGGCACAAAGAAAAAGTATTTTGTCTTTTTCTATCTCCACCCCTTTCTCAAAAGTAAGCTGTTTGCTTTGGCACATAGCCCTTTGGATCTTTTTCTCCAAATAAATCTTTACCTGTTGTAATTGTATTACAGCCTACCAAACCGATGAATGCACGTGTTATAAAAATATGTAGAAATGGAGAAAATTACAAAGAGAAAGCAAGACAAGTAGAGAAATTCAGACTACATATTCTACTCCATGGAGCACAGAGCCTTAACAGAGCCTGTGGAATACAAGCCAGGACTCCACTCACCCTCCGGAGAGCTGCTTCCAGGCCTGTGGAGGGTGAACCTGAGCTGGGTGTGTTCCTAGCCCTCATAGATCCAGTTCTGACTGGAGTTGATTCTCAGCTGATGAATTCGCTCCAAGACCGAATCCCCTCATTGGATATGACTCTATTGTCTATATGAATATATATTTTCATTATTATGAGGGCGGGCTTCCCTGGTGGCTCAGTTGGTAAAGAATCTACATGCAATGCAGGAGACCCAGGTTCAATCCCTGAGTTGGGAACATCCCTTGGAGAAGGAAATTGCAACCCACTCCAGTATCCTTGCCTGGAGAATCCATGGACAGAGGAGCCTGGTGGGCTACAGTCCATAGCGTCGCAAGAGTCAGACATGACTGAGTGACTAAGCCACACCACCAGTGAAGGTGTAATACACTGCTTTGTAACCAGGGGCATTTTTTTTCAAGACCTTATCTGTTTGTACCACTGCCTGATACGCCATTGCTTCGATGTACTGTAGCAGTTCGTTCAAACTGCCCCCTGTTTATGGGTGTTTCGCTCCTGATTTTCACCAGTCTAGGTGATGGGCCAAACATTCTCACACACCAGCCTTTGTGCTCTTGTTTGGTAGGATATGTACCTGGTACTAAAAATATTGGAATGGAAGGTAGGCACTTACACATTTTTGATAAATATTACCAAATGGTTATTGGAGAAGGAAATGGCAACCCACTCCAGTACTTTTGCCTGGGAAATCCTGTGGACAGAGGAGACTTGTGGGCTACAGTCCATGGTGTCACGAGAGTCAGACATAATTTAGCAATTAAATCACCACCACCACCAAATGGTTATATAAAATTTACAATTACTGATAATAGAGAATTGAAATATATAAATATCAAAACTAAAATGTGAAAAAAATCTACCTCTCCACAATCTCTTTTAAAGATAACAACCTTATGTTTCCCTTAAAATTTTTTGTATGCATGTAATAGCATTCTTACATGCAAATATATTATATAGATACTGTTTTAATAAAAAAGAATTATTATATACATGCAACTTTTCATTGTACTATTCTTTCCTTTGAAAAACTACATCTTTGAGATTCTTTCCACATCAGCATCCATAACCCTACCTGATTCTAGTGGCTTCATAGCATTCCATTTTATTGGTAATTATTTTATTTTATTGGTGATTATTTAATTAATCAGTGCCTTACTGATTGATACCTACAGTATTTCAAGTTTCATATTATTACAGATGATTCTTAACACATTCCTTATAAAAACACACCCATACTCTAACACATTCATTCTTAAAATTGAACATGACTCTTTATTCATATTTTATTATTAATACATACATGTAAGTGTAGTGTGATTATTTATACATGTCTTCCTCAAAAAAACTGTGAGCTTGAAGAAAAGAAACATGCTTTACTCTGTAGTAAATCCCCAGACCGAGTACATTGTTATCTGATAGGAGCTCATTAAATGTTCCATATATGAATAAAGAAATGAAAAAACAATGCTGCTAGTGAAGATCTATCTTTTCCTAGTTTTAATGTGAATTGAAAATATGTATTTTATGGGTCCATTGATACAAGGGACATTTGTGAAGCATCTATTATGTGCTAGCCATTATGGCCCACATGACTGGGAATTAAGGCAGGTCTATAAATAATGGTGATAAATGGAGACAAGGGCCTCAGAGCACCACCAGGGAAGAGCCACAGAACTCCCTCCAATAAGAGGGAGCCAGATAACATTTCTAGAAAGTAGTAAAATCAGAAACCATAGCCCTGGTAAATCAAATCCTGGGCTACTGGGTGGGTGAATGGGGGCTTTGATCTGTTCAGTTCAGTTCAGTTCAGTCACTCAGTCATGTCCGACTCTTTGCGACCCCATGAATCGCAGCACGCCAGGCCTCCCTGTCCATCACCAACTCCCAGAGTCTACTCAAACTCATGTCCATCGAGTCAGTGATGCTATCCAGCCATCTCATCCTCTGTCGTCCCCTTCTCCTCCTGACCCCAATCCCTCCCAGCATCAGGGTCTTTTCCAATGAGTCAGCTCTTCGCATGAGGTGACCAAAGTATTGGAGCTTCAGCTTTACCATCATTCCTTCCAAAGACCACCCAGGACTGATCTCCTTTAGAATGGACTGGTTGGATCTCCTTGCAGTCCCAAGGACTCTCAAGAGTCTTCTCCAACACCACAGTTCAAAAGCATCAATTCTTCAGCACTCAGCTTTCTTCACAGTCCAACTCTCACATTCATACATGACCACAGGAGAAACCATAGCCTTGACTAGATGGACCTTTGTTGGCAAAGTAATGTCTCTGCTTTTTAACATGCTATCTAGGTTGGTCATAACTTTCCTTCCAAGGAGTAAGTGACTTTTAATTTCATGGCTGCAGTCACCATCTGCAGTGATTTTGGAGCCCCAAAAAATAAAGTCTGACACTGTTTCCCCATCTATTTCCCATGAAGTGATAGGACCAGATGCCATGATCTTAGTTTTCTGAATGTTGAGCTTTAAAGCCAACTTTTTCACTCTCCTCTTTCACTTTCATCAACAGGCTTTTTGGTTCCTCTTCACTTTCTGCCATAAGGGTGGTATCATCTGCATATCTGAGGTTATTGATATTCTCCCGGCAGTCTTGATTCCAGCTTGTGCTTCCTCCAGCCCAGTATTTCTCATGATGCACTCTGCATAGAAGTTAAATAAGCAGGATGACAATATACAGCCTTGACAGACTCCTTTTCCTATTAGGAACCAGTCTGTTGTTCCATGTCCGGTTCTAACTGTTGCTTCCTGACCTGCATATAGGTTTCTCAAGAGGCAGGTCAGGTGGTCTGGTATTCCCATCTCTTTCAGAATTTTCCACAGTTGATTGTGATTCACATAGTCAAAGGCTTTGGCATAGTCAATAAAGCAGAAATAGATGTTTTTCTGGAACTCTCTTGCTTTTTCCATGATCCAGTGGATGTTGGCAATTTGATCTCTGGTTCCTCTGCCTTTTCTAAAACCAGCTGGAACATCAGGAAGTTCATGGTTCACATAATATGCTGAAGCCTCGCTTGGAGAATTTTGAGCATTACTTTACTAGCGTGTGAGATGAGTACAATTGTGTGGTAGTTTGAGCATTCTTTGGATTGCCTTTCTTTGGGATTGGAATGAAAACTGACCTTTTCCAGTCCTGTGGCCACTGCCGAGTTTTCCAAATTTGCTGGCATATTGAGTGCAGCACTTTCACAGCATCACCTTTCAGGATTTGAAATAGCTCAACTGGAATTCCATCACCTCCACTAGCTTTGTTCGTAGTGATGTTTTCTAAGGCCCACTTGACTTCACATTCCAGGATGTCTGGGCCATTTCAAGCTACCAAAATATGTAACAGTCGATTCTCTTAAGTCAATACGACCTTCTCCAGCATAGCACTGAGTCGGGGCATACCAGCCAAGCTTCTGGGAACTCCCTTTCTCCTCCTGTCACCACGGCCTCCCAATACTGCATCACTGGAGTTATCGCCACCCCTCCCACGTACTCGACAGGTAAAACAAGGTATGCTTTGGAGATCTTAGCAAGAGAAGTGGAGGGTAGCGGGGTGGGAAATAGAGAACGACTTCTAACTGCCCTGTCTAGGTGTCTACGCTTATTACCAAGTCTTGCTGGCCCTTTGAGCAGGGCGGGCACCCAGTTGTTATCGCGAGACCCTGAGCCGGGAGGTTAAAGGTCCAGCTCAGCCAATAGTCAGCTCCCAGTGGTCCTTGCCCCAGAGCATGTGGTAAGAGGTAGATTGAGGCCTTTGCTCTGGGCCCTGCAGGCCTCTGGCCTAGGCTGGTGGGTGAGCTGAGGGCCCCAGAAGAGACTGAGGGCTGTGTCTCTAGAGCTCCAGGGCCCTCTCCATGGCCACCCCTGGCCGGGTCCATGCCTTGAAGCAGCAGCAAACCTCTCCCCAGGTCCTCACTACGTGACCCATGGAGCGCCCAGCAACTGGAGTATGTACAGACATGGCTATTAAGATAAGAGCTTCAACCAACCGCAGTCTCTCCATTCAAGTTTCAAAAACTGGTACAGCTTAGATCAGTTGTTGACCCCTAAGAGATAGCCGGAGGTCAGGGTTAAGTTGCAAGGGCATTGCACAGCATTACTTCAGGGCATTGCACAGCATTACTTCAGGCCCACCTTTGTGGCTGGGGCTGTTTTCTAAGAAAGGCAATTGTGAGCTGGGAATTGACCTGACTGTATTCCTAGTGATCCCATACAACTGATTCTCTGTGGTGTAAATGAAAAGCCTGAGGACGGACTATGTCTTGGGCTTCTGCCTGCCTCGGTGATGAGGCTGGGTAGGGTCTGGAGACCTGGCCCCGCCAGCTGAGATCTGCCTCCTCAGCCAGGCCCAGTGCTGGCGGGTGAACCCAGTCCCGGTGCTGGACGAATGCTCTCCAGGCAGGATGACTGGCCTGCATAGAGACCCCTCCTCCACTTAGCCAAGGCCTGGACCTCGAAGGGTGAAAGTTGAGCTTTGGGACCCTGCCCAATCTTGTCATAACAGAGAAAAGCATTTGTTTTGGTGGTGATTTGAAGGAGTATAATGACCTGACCATGACCTAACCTCAAGAATACAGGATCTGATACCAAGAAATTTGCAACAACTAGTCACACCTCACGCCCCCCGCCCCCCTTACCCGCCCCCCCGCAACACACACCCTCACACACCTTTCCTAGAAAAGGGCTTGCCTGGAAAACATTTTGAGGAGTTCAGAGTTTTTAAGGCATAAGGCACCCAGCTCCTTGCGAGGCCCTGCAATAAACCTTTCTGTGCTCCAAACTCCAGTGTTTTGGTATTGTTTGACCTCATTGTCGTGGGGCTCGATAACCTCCCCTCCTTTAAGGCCTCTTTCCCTCATTATACTGTCTAAACTGCTGAGTTCTTTGCTAAAGCTTCCAACTCCACCTTGTTAACTGAGCCAGAGTCTCAGAAAGATAAGAAAAACAAATGGAGCTTGCAGATTATAAATAGGGCTCCCTGCTAACCAAGCTCACGTCCCCTGAGGCTTCAACATGTACTTAAATATTGAATTTATAGCAGGAATATAGGGCCTGGAGTTTGAGAGATGAGTCAGAATATATTTTAAGAGGTACTGGATACATGTTAAGATTATACTTTTCTTTGGAGCCAGGAAACAAAGTGTGTTAGCTGTGCCATGAGAAGTTATAATTTCACAATCCTGGCTTGGTTGTCTGAATTAGAATCTTACACAAGTTTCTAAAAGAGGGCCTTTACAGACATTAGTCAATCTTAGCCCGAAGTGTTTTCAGTATGATTATTTGGCTTTGGGCTTCACTCTTTATCAGAAATCTTGAAAACCAAAGTGAAAACAACCAACAGAAAAGTCACATCTACCTCTTTGGGAGTTTGAAATGTATTTTCTGAATAGAACTTCAGTTTTTAATATTTTCATTCATCAGATCTAGGTAATACAAACCAGTGTGATATTCTAATTTTCCATTTAAAACCAGGAAAACTAATATGTCAGAAGAAGTCCCTTGGAGAACTAAATAGTATCTTTGATGATCAAAATAAAATAGCATGGGGAATCAGAGAGAAGAAATTTAACCCAACCCAGTTAAAACCAATGAAGATGTATATATATATATTTTTGTTTATTTAAGAATATTCACATGCTATCCCTGAAAATTAGCCGTACCTTCATTCCTATGAATTTTCTATGGAAGAGTTCAGACATGAGGAATTGTTAAAGCTAATTACTAGCAAGAAAAAGAATGTGTTTTTAAATGAAGCACAAAACATCAAAAAACAGAGGCTGAAGCAGGAAATAACTTGGCACGGGAGGAAGACCCGCCAGCAGATGATGGCCAGGCTGCACAACCTTGAACACAGCGTTTCTAACCAAGGCCAGGTTCACGGGGATGCTACTGGTGCAGTCACAGTGTCGCATGCCCACAAGGGCCTTACGCTTGCGGTTAATGCCGTTGTCTTAAAACTCTTCAATTTATCTCCGACTTATGTTTTTAAAATGAAGTCTAGGAGTCAGTTGAGCATGTGCTGATGGCTCGGAGGCTTGGCCCACAGGAGGGCCCATCTCAGCTCCCCTCTCTCAGACAGGCTCTCAGCACCCACTCTCCCACTCCCTGGCACCTCAGGACATGCTCAGCCTCCTCTTCCTGCCCTCTCCCACCCAAAGGCTGGGATGTGCTCCACGCCACCTTCAGACAGGACATGCACTCCAGGGTGGCATCCGGGCTGGCAGTACCAAGTGCAGTAGGCAGGTGACTCTGTGGGGAGTGAACCTCCCACCCACCCCTGACCCGGGTACTGAGTTTATCAGGGCGCAGAGGTCACAGCCCCTTGAGGGTCACTTGTGGGAAGGGAGTTATCCTCCCTAGTTGGGTATGATTAGTAACTTTTATATGCCTGTTTTACTTTTTCTTCACTTAATTTTCTCTTTACAGAAGGTAATGTTTTTAGTTGTTAAATCATCTGCCTTTTAGCAGTTCTCTGCCCAAAATCTCATCTCTCACTCTAGACCGAGGCTCAGAAAATGCCCCAGGAGAAAAACTGACACTGAAGTTGGTTCACCTCTTGCCATTCCCTTTCCTTGGGTCTTTATGTCTTGATTGCTTTGGCAAGGCTGCAACAAGTCTTGTTGTTCTTTTTTTTTTTTTTTAAATGGTTCTTTGTTTTCCAGCAGAAACACAGGTATTTCATCATAGCTGGAAATTGATGACATAGTTTGATGCCATAAACTAGACAGCCGTTCCTATAAACAGAAAGAACAAATGAACATCAGCTATTCCAGAATCCTGTCATTTTGAGCTCAGAGATTCTAAATTTTAACTAGTTTATATTAAATAGTATTTTACGTTAGTTCTTTAAATTAGATTGTATCTTTGAGTTTTTTTTTTTTTTTTTTAATAGCCATTTCAGGTGATGTTCATCACTTAATGGAAACATTTTCCAGTGAAAATGTTTCTGGCATGAATTGCCTGTGTGTTCAGGTTAAATAATTAATTAGTTTCTGGGGGAGATCTTGGCCCTGCCTAAGGGTAACCCTGAGTGAAGGTGGGACTGCCACTGGGGCAGTCACATGTCCTGGTTAGACCCTTTATTATTCATAAAATGTCTAAAGAGATGTCAAACCTGCCCTTCTTTGTTTATTCTTAAAATGTATGTGGGAAACCGCTTTCCCAGTAACCTGAAAATTACGTTATAAACAGACTATATACTCTTCTTTGTGGAACTTTCTCAAATAAAAAACTTAGTTGTAAAAAATGTCACTCAAAGAAGATTACATTAAGACTACAGGAGTCCACTCCTCCCCCTTGAATCTTAAAGAGCTAAGGGGAAAAAACATTGCTTTCGACTTTACTGCTTTGGCCCTTTGCTTACTATTAATAGCTATGCTTTGGCACTGTGCCTCTTTGACTTGCATACAGGAAGGTAAGAGGAGGAAGTCATTCTACGCTTGTCATTTTATTTATGGCAGAAACTATTGTTGAGGATGTTGATCTCCATGGGAAATCACAGGAGAGGTTTCTCTCAATTCTCAATATCAAGAGCTGTGCGTCTCTGAAAAACAGGGATTTGTTTTCATTTTTAGACAGTCTACACGTTGTAATCAATTACATTTCATTTTACTTGGCAGCTAGGAAGTTCAGAGCCAAATCTGGATCCTCTTCAGGGAATATATTTCAAGGATTTTGTGTGTTAATCTTGTCTCTGATTTGTTGTCTTTCGATTATACGGCACGTGTGTACAGCAGCACTGTACATATGTTTTCACATAGAGTCTTAAATAATTTTTAGAATGAAACAAAGGATTGAAAACATAAATAAATGATCTTGAGAATGGAGATAGACTGTCCTTGTGTCTCCAGTGTTTTTATCTTTTGAATCTCCCCTCCGGGCGTGGGCAAAGCAAGTAGCTGCATCTCTCTCCCCTCCTATCCCTGTCCCTAAAGCAGCGATTCACTGGGAACTTTCCACTGGCAATGTCAGGGTAAGAGACGAGAGGAATGCTGAAGAGGGCCACCTACCAAGTTCATCAGTAATCCGTAACAATTGATGGGTTAGAAATTGGTTTAAAATGTTTGTGACAATCCCTTCCAGCTCTAAACTTTTATTTGTTTCCTATAATTCTATGAGCAGTCATGAAACTTAAAGGTTAATTCTAGTTTTGTAAGTTTTGACATTCTTGTTACTACCTTCCAGGTTTATTGAAGCCCTTATCTTAAGAGTTCCTGGTGCTCAGACTCTTCCAGAAGGTTCTGTCCCACATTAAAATCTAAGTGAAGATCCCCTGTTCCTGCTCCCACCTTTCCACAATAAAAACGAGGTTAGCAGCACACTTGTGTCACACTTGTACGTTCCCGGCCCCCTAGAAGTGATTCTTGAAGTGGGTAGGAGCTGGACATTAAATGTATCTGCCCCTTTGAGAATCCTAAAGAATTAGGATTATATCAAAAAGATGTAATCAACTTTAGAATCCTTTGCTTCCTCTAAAAGTTTTCTGTGAATCTTTACTTGAGGCAAGGTAGGAATGAGTGAAAATACTGTCCTCTTTCACCAAACACATCTCACACTTCATACGATAAACCGTATGTGGAGGTTGGTATGAGAACATACTGGCTGTACCACAGACCAGTCACAGTGCTAAACTCCTGATGATAACTCCTGAAAGGAGCTGAGGGTCTGGGAGAAGGAGAAAGAGAGAAAACTAATGTCACTAATGATGCTGTAGTTAAAGGTCAGAGAAGACACAGTAATGCCTCAGAGGATGAACTTGGAGAGCATTATGCTAAGTGAAATAAGTCAGACAGAGAAAGCTAAATATTGTATTACATCATTTATATGTGGAATCTAAAAAAACAACAAACTGGTAAATATAATGAAAAAAGCAGCAGACTCACAGATAAAGAGATCAAACTAGGGATAATAGTGAAGAGAGGGAAAAGGAGAGGGGCAATACAGGGGTAGGGGACTAAGGCACAATTGTGCATAAAATAAGGTAGAAGGTTAAATTGGACAACACAAGGGAACATAGCCAATATTTTATAATAACTATAAATGGAGTATAACCTTTAAAAATTGTGAAACACTATATTAGTACACTTGTAACTTACATAATATTATACATCAACTATACCTCAATTAAAAAAACCACCAGTGGGGAAAAAAAAGAAGATAATGATTCCTGGTGAAGGATAAGTGGTAGTTTGCCCATAGAGAGGGCGAGGGGGCAACTCAGGCAGAGAAGACTGTAAGTGCAAAGATATAGCAGAAAAACAGGCTGGAGAACTTCCCAGGAATGTGCTTTCTTTTTTTCCATAAAGACTGAGAAGAGACAAAGAAAAAAAAATGGAAGAAAAAGGGAGGGAGGGAAGAAAGAAAGGAGAGAAAGGGAAGGAAGGAGCAAAGACTTAAAAAGCATCAAGACTGCTACCGATCTTGAGTTTCATATGGACTTGAACTCCAAGAGAAAACCAGAAGCTACATCTAAAAGAGGGGAAACTAATGTACAGATTTAGGGAGAAGCTGAATGGAAAACCTCATCTTTATAAAGTTACAAAATGCTTAAGGCTCTCTCTGTCTGAGCTGATAAGATCTAAACTCCTTTGGCAAAATACATAGCTATTCATTCCCCATTGTGCGTAGTCTTGGTGGAGTAACACATCAGAATGGAATTATTACCATAGCTTCTGAATCCCATCTCTTGGTATTTCAGCGCTACCTTGATTTCTGACCGTGGCCAAGCCTTTGTTCCCAAGCCTCTGATCTGATCTGTGAGAACCACAATGCTCTTTTAATATCCGGTTATGTTCAGATAAGCCCAAGCAATAGCTTTCAACCAAACATATCATGTTGACCAAGTATATCTATTTACAATTGCTGCTGCAGTGAATTATCAAAAACTTGGGGGCTTAAAGAATACTCAGTTATTGATATTATCTTTACAGTTCTGTAGGTGAGAAGTCTGATAGGATTCTCACTGTGCTAAAGTTGGACTCTGCTGCTTTCTGGGGACTTCCTGGGAGATGCCATTTCTTCGCCTTTTCCGTCATCGTGAGGCTGTCTGCATTCCTCGGTTCCTGGCCTGTATTTCCAAAGCCAGCCATGGTGGATTGCCATCTCACACCATCATCTCTCTGGTTCTCTATTGACTTAATAAAGTCTCTTCTCCCTGGTGGCTCAGACGGTAAAGAATCCACCTGCAATTTGGGAGACCTGGGTTCAGTCCCTGGGTTGGGAAGATCTCCTGGAGAAGGGAACTGCTACCCACTCCAGTATTCTTGCCTGGAGCCTAGCAGAATACAGTCCATGGGGTCACAAAGAGTCGGACACAACTGAGCGACTTTCACATTTTTCTTTATAAAGGACTCATGTGATTAGATTGGACCCATTTGGAAAATCCAAGATAACCTTAGCAACTCAAAGTCTTTAACATTAAATACATCTGCCAAGTCTTTTCTGCCACCTAAGGTGAGATAATGCAGGTTCCTGGGGTTAGAGCTAGGACATCTTTGAAGGCCTCCCACAGAAGGTGATCAGTGTTTACATCACCATGGTGGAATGGGTCAGCATTATATTGTCTCCTGTGTGGTGCCCTGAGAAGAGCAGGGGTAGCATCGTTTCTGGGGGGTATTGCTTTCAAGAATGCATGGGCATTATTGTTTGAGCATGAGGAATCATTGCACAGACTCAAGTTGAAGGACATTATATAGAATGAAGATGGAACTAAATACAGATACAGAATTTAAAACATCAAGGCCATGGTAGACAGGGGAAGAATGAGAACTGCTCTAGAAAAAAGAGAACTGAATGTAACACATGATTCTGGATTGGATCTTGAATGAGATAGAGGAATAGACATTTCGGAGACAGTTGAAGGAATGTGAATGGCATCTGTGGATTGTGGATCAGAGAGTAGTGTTATCAGTAGTATGAGTGCCAGCTTCCTGATTGGCAAATGTGTATGGTAGAATGTAGAAAAGTGTCCTTGTTTGCGGAAAGGATGTGCAAAAATATACACCGAAGGATCCAGATATGATAGAGCATCATATTTGCAACTTCCCCTCATATGATTCAGAAAAAACTTAACACTGATGGGTATATCTGTATCCATATCCTTATCTATAAAGACAGAAAATGAAGGAGCAAATGTGGTAAAATGCCAGTAAGGGAGAATCTGGATGGGGGGATATGGTGTTCTTTAAGTTTGAAATTATATCTAGATAAAGTATTTTAAAAACCCATAGGATTTATGTATATTGAAATGCAAAATATGTCTATGACTTATTTGTATAGATTATCCATATTTTTATATGTTAACAGGAGTAAATGTCTTCATCCAGCAGATTGGGAAGATAGGGGAGAGGCTAAGAGGGACTTTGTTCTCTCATAAACTTTATAAATAAGCATTTTCCCTCATTATAGGAAAATCCAGCTCATGGAAATTAACATACCATTTACATATAGAAGGCAAAGAAGTCAATCCTTCTCTGAAATGGCTTATGCAAATAACAGTTAACTGAAAAATACAGAGTCCACCTCTGTTACTAATTCTGTTTTCTCAATGCTTAGATATCTCTGGATTGAGTGTTCTCCTGCTTTTTTGATGCTTTAGGTTGGTCGTTAATTTAAGAGAACTAGTTCCACCAACATTCACATACACAAACTGTCTTGTGCAGTGGATATCTGTAGGGCTTTTTATCTAGTACCTTTCTATCATTGGAAACTTCTGAAGAAACCTGTGTTTTTCCAACTCTCCTCAAAGATTTGCCCCCTCCTATCCACCTCCATGGATGCTGTAGAGTCCACTCTGTTAGCCCAGTGCTACCCTCCTCTGACGTAGTTATTCACAGGATAAGACCTAACCCAAGCAGAGCCAACAAGCTTTTTCTTCCGGAGTTTTACACTTGGGTTGAGAGCATCACATTCTCTATCTCTGTATAAGTGATTAAAGTTCTGAGGGCTTTCAGCAGCTGTCTTCTCTGTCAGGTAGATGGAACTGTTTTTTAAAAAAATAGTCTGGGGAGTCCGGGTTTTCAAAAACCTCACCCAGTTGTTCCAGAAGCCAAGCCATCTTTCTGACCTTGATTTCCAGGAGACATCTATGCTTACAGTAAACACCCTTCTCCATTGCAGTGATTCAAGTTGGGTTTCTGTCGCTTGCCATCAAGGGAGTTTTACGTGGAAAAAGCACAGCATCTATGGAACCTGCTCTCCATTTAGGTCTCATGGCAGTTTGAGTGGCATTTCTCAGACAAGGAGATGCTCACCTTAGGACACCAGGTGTGCCGCCTTCAAGCCACTCCAGGAGTACACTGTATGATGGAGAAAAACTCCAGAGCTAGGTTCTTATCCACCATCAAGAAACATATTTTTCTTCAACTCTCCAAGGAAAGATATTTACATACATAATTTCCTAGAGAGATTACCATTGTCTTAGACACCTGCCTGGTAGGTAGGCTTTCAGAGTCAACACTGCTAAAGTTTAGAAAAATATTGGTGGGGGGCGGGGGAGTACCTGGGTTTTAGAAGGCTAACAAGGAGCAAAAAAAAAAAAAGAAATCTGAAATGCTCAAGTTCTGATTTTCTCTCCGTCTTCTTCTCTCCAAAGTTACTTTGAGGAAGAAGTGTGGAAGCCTCTAAAAAAAGTTTGTTTGTTTTTTTTTTCTGTGTTCCACTCTGCTTCTGCTCCATCAAGGCTAAAACTATCAGTTTTCTTCCTCTGTTGCCTTTTCCTTTATGAGGAAATTTTCCACATTTAAAATAGAGTAAAATAACCTCCTTATCCATATTCCCATTCAACTCTTGTTTCCTCTCATCCATTCTTCACATAGCAACCAAAAGGCTATTTTAAGACAAAATCAGAGCACCAAATCTCCTATCTGAAACACTCCATTTGTTCCTCGCCATACTTAGACCAAAAGCCAAATTTCTGACATGACATCCAAACCCTGTCTGATCTGTGCCCTGCATACTTCCTAGCCCCCAAGTCTCATCACCCTTCCCCTCACTGGCTCATGGCCACCCTAGTTCCTCTCAGCCTTGTAAAAGTGACTGGCCCAAAAAGTGCCATTCTAAACTAGACAAACTGTGCTTACGGGGAAGCAACCTACAAAATCCAAGTCTTCCAGAAGCTCTCAGAAGGGCTGATGTGCCAGCCAATAAGGCAAATACTACCCTGGAAAACAGAGATACATATGGTATCAAATCAACATTCATTATTCTATAGTCAATATATGAGAAAACTAAACAGGCAACTGCCTAATTTTCCCCTTGCTCTGAGTGCCGTGGGACCCCTGTCACCACTCAAGTGAGACTGCAAAGATAGAACCAGACTCCTGACAGTAGAGTGTCATGGTTAATAAGATGAGTTTGATTTAGACAACATTAAATTTGAATCTGCATTTAACCACTTAGTGCTTGTGTGACTTAGGCAAGTCACTTAATCTTACTGAACCTCAATTTTTATACATTATAATGTGATAATTATTTGACTTTGTGAAAATCAAAAAAGAAAAAGTACATACAGCCCTTTCTCATAGTAAGTGCTCAAGCACTGCCAACTCTTGAACAGTAACTAAACAGAATCATAGTCCTGGCTTTTAAGTTTGCTTTTACAAACTTCACAGGTGCAGAAGTTAGAGGTTGGTTAAACAGAGAAAGAACCAGTAAAGCAGTCAACTTATTGTTCATTCAGTTCAGTTCAGTCGCTCAGTCGTGTCCGACTCTTTGCGACCCCATGGACTGCAGCATGCAAGGCCTCCCTGTCCATCACCAACTCCCAGAGTTTACCCAAACTCATGTCCATCGAGTCAGTGATGCCATCCAACCATCTCATCCTCTGTCATCCCCTTCTCCCGCC
The DNA here is from genome assembly GCF_003369695.1 of Bos indicus x Bos taurus. Taxonomy (NCBI): domain Eukaryota; kingdom Metazoa; phylum Chordata; class Mammalia; order Artiodactyla; family Bovidae; genus Bos; species Bos indicus x Bos taurus. The sequence goes on along the minus strand of NC_040087.1, from coordinate 13,962,690 downwards.
TTCAATCTTTCCCAGCATCAGGGTCTTTACAAATTAGTCAGTTCTTCACATCAGGTGGCCAAAGTATTGGAGTTTCAGCTTCAACATCAGTCCCTCCAATGAATATTCAGGACTGATTTCCTTTGGGATGGACTGGTCGGATCTCCTTGCCATCCAAGGGACTCTCAAGAGTCTTCTCCAACACCACAGTTCAAAAGCATCAATGCTTCAGCACTCAGCTTTCTTTATAGTCCAGCTCTCACATCCATGTCTTGTTCATTATGATCGTGTTAAACTTTGCATGAAGCTTTGCGACACCTACTGCAGTCCTAGGTACACCGTGGGGTGATGCTTCTCAAGTGAGGCCTGTAGAGCCCTGTATCAGGAACACTTGTCATACGGTACATTCCTCAAACCCACACAAAACCTCTCACTCAGAATCCCAGGGGTTGAGGGCTGAAATGGACATTGTAAACAAGCTTTCTAGATAATTATTACTGTACACATAGGTTGGCAGCATGGAACTGGTCTTCAAACCAAAACTAACTGATTTATTGAAGGATAGAATCTACAACTGTGACCCCAGATGCAAACAAATTCCATTTAGCTTTGAGTTTTTCAAAAAATATTTTTCCAAACATAAGCAATATATTAAATTTTGTTTTAAAAGAAATGCAGTGAACAAAAGGTCAAGAGTTCCTGGGATATTTATTTCAGAGCCCTGGAGACTTCCTCTTTGACATTCCAAAGGCCCTCGATAGGCCTGTAAATTGAATGTTATATAACTGCACGCTTATGAAAATCCATTCTTTCAGATACCTGCCTCCTACAATGCAGGTTCTATCAGGTGGAGGGTTATAGCTCATGTATAAAATATTGACAGCATTCATTTGGCACTTCCTACCTTATGTGTGCATTACAGTGAATCAGACTCCACTTTTGATGTCTGCTGACAACTTTCCAGCCACATTATTATTCCCCTTCTCCTTCTGCCCCACATCTGAACCAGCTAAAAAATAGCCTGGGTGCTCCCTCCTTTGGTACAGCAGGAAATTCAGATCACACAAGCCTCAGCACATGTGAGAGGACACTCACTCCATCCCTATGCTCTCACCATCCTAAAAAATCATGCCAGTCAGACCTGCCTGCTCTCTCAAACCTTTAGACCTGCTTGGGAATTTGTCCTGTACTCCCTTAAAATCTCCATTGTGTGAGTAATAAAGCTTCTTGGACTCTATTTGTGTGTGGTGTCATCATTCTGGACCCCTGAATTGAATTTGGGATGGTGGCAAGCCCATCCCATTTCCCTGGAGGGACCTAAACAACCTGGGAAATGGCCATATCTTCTAAGCCATCTCAGTGTCTGAAGTTTTCTCTGTGCAGTCTGCACACAGCTGAAAGAGTCACCTTTCCAACATGCTGCTCTGATTTTTCACTTCTCCATTGAAGGTTAGAATTTAAATCTTTCAGTGGTTTCCCTGTAAAATCAAGTTCTTAAACCTTAGCCTGGCATCTAAGGCCCATAATTTTACCACAGTTTTTCTTTCTTAGGCCTATCTCCTCTACCCAGAAAGTGTGTTAGTTGCTCAGTTGTGTCCAACTCTTGGCAACCCCATGGACTGTAGCCCGCCAGGCTCTTCTGTCCATGGAATTCTCCAGGCAAGAATACTGGAGTGGGTTGCCATTCCCTTTTTCAAGGGATCTTTCTGACCCAGGGATGGAACTCGGGTCTCCTGCATTGCAGGCAGATTCTTTACCATCTGAGCCACTAGGGAAGTATACCATCTTCAGAAACTCTGTTCTTTAGCCAAATAGCTGAACTGCTGCTGCTGTTGCTGCTAAGTCGCTTCAGTCGTGTTCGACCCTGTGTGACCCCATAGACGGCAGCCCACCAGGCTCCCTCGTCCCTGGGATTCTCCAGGCAAGAGCACTGGAGTGGGTGATAGCTGAACTACTGATTTCCAAAGGAATTTTAATGTCTGACATATACTCACAGTTGGCCTTGTATGTGTTTCTCCATTGTTCTCTTTATTACTTATATCTTATGATACTATTTAAACTTTCAGTTCTTAACTATGTTCTTCTACTAGATTTTAAGACAGGAATTTTTTTTCCTCCCCTAAGACTTAAGGCAAGGCCTGACCCATCATATGTGTTTACTGAATATTTATTCTTCTGATTTTATAGAGTTACAAATCTACTCTAGGATTTCTCTAGGATGAAAAACTAAAGAATAATTTTTTATGTAGAATTTTGAACCATATTTTATATTTTAATTAAGCATGACTTAATGGATTGGGTTTGGGAAAGTATTCCTTAATATAAAAATGAAATGGATCTGCCCATTAGTCTGCTGTGATAAACAAATTTGGACTTTTCTCTCAATTATAAGTTATCAAGGATAAAATTTCCTTAGGCTGAGTTAATAAATCAATTGGTTTGTTTCAGATTTACTGATTTTTACAGGAATTTTTCTAATTATAGGTTTTAGTACATATTTTAGCCATTTAATTAGCACTAGGAGAAGGCGAGGAGAAGGCAATGGCACCCCACTCCAGTACTCTTGCCTGGAAAATCCCATGGACGGAGGAGGCTGGTAGGCTGCAGACCATGGGGTCTCGAAGAGTCGGACACGACTGAGCGACTTCACTTTCACTTTTCCCTTTCATGCATTGGAGAAGGAAATGGCAACCCACTCCAGTGTTCTTGCCTGGAGAATCCCAGGGACGGGGGATCCTGGTGGGCTGCCATCTGTGGGGTCGCACAGAGTCGGACACGACTGACGTGACTTAGCAGCAGCAGCAGCAGTAGGCACTTTGTTGCTAAGACAGGCAACATGGTAATTTTTTTTTCCATTGGATTGGTGTTCACATGGGCAAACACAACAGAGATTTGGGGCTCCTTCAAAAAAAATATTTTTCTTCTTTAAACCAGCGTCTTTCCTGGATGGACAATAACTCAAGGAGAAAAACTTGGGGCATCACAGTTTTCTCAGTACAAGTCATCAATCCAGTAAAGCTTCTATCACAAAAACAGGCTATGCCATGGCAACCAATGGAATTCTGACTATTTGTGGGAGGGCCAAGAAACACAGGTGGATCATTTTTCCCTTAAACTTCATTAGATACAAAGAAAAGGATAGTCAACAGAAAACCTGTAATCCAGAATCTACTTAACAATGTTTATACCAATACCTTTCATGAAAACCTGCTGATAATATTGGAAACTCTATTCTCATTTATTAGGCAATTTGCTAAATAATGACAGAAGAGTCAACATCCCTGTGCACATAGCATGCTGGGAACTGTGGGCTGCAGGTTAAAAAAGACTGTAGTTAAATATGCTTTGAGTCACATACCTGGGCTTCCTTGAATATTTTTGAGAAGCATATTAAAGCTTGGATTGCCTATTCTACTTTTATAAAGTGCTTTTGTAAAGTGACACAGCTTAGGCGTTGGATCACATGCGTCACAGTTTCTAAGTAATACGTCAGCTCCAGACTCTCAATTCTACAGCACTTTCTCAGTTTTTCTGCTACATCAGCTGCCATTCACTAAGAGCTCACAGTTCATGCACAACACACAAGATGCTGTCAGTGTCTAGGCTTATCCCACCCAACTCAGTGCACTTCTCGGGTCTCCTTCCTCTACTTAATCCTAATTCCCTTCATTCCATTTTCTCACCCCCAACTCCTGCCTACAGCCACACATGTCTGAAATAATTCCCATTCAGCTAGCTCCACATTCCTCTCCTTTAAATGCTCCATGTATTTAGAAGGTCTGAAAAATCTCAAAACTTCTGAAGTCTTTTAAAAGGAGTTTTATATCTACCCTATTACTTTGCTAGACTCAAACATACTTTCCATGTTTTCCTCCCATCGTCTACTTTTTCTGGCCATATAATATTATAGCAGCAGCTAAGTCTGGCAGACTATCAACTTTTGATGCTAAATAAATCTTCATAATGATGGAGGCTAATAAAGCAATTATCTAAGATCAGACTCCGGCAGTCACTAATGATGGCATGTGAGGAGAATGTCACTAAACTCCCTCAATTACAAGGATTTATTTCATTCTTTTAAAAAAATGTAGCCTGACTTTCCAGCTACACAAAACAGAATGGAAAAAAGAAACCACTATCACAAATTGGTGTCAGGCTTCTTAACAAATGTGTGCTTGTTTTGTGATAGTGTGTTTTGTTTTTTTTAATATCCAGAATCACCACTGGTGACTAGTAACAGGAGGGATGTTTATCTGTAAAAATAGAAGTAATTCCATGAAGACCAAAAAGCATAAGTAGAATATATTTAGAATATGCTCATGTACTTGGAGGATTTCTGGTAAATAAAATTTGAATATTCCATTGAAATCTCACATTAGGTTTCTAGTCTTTGCATCAAATGAGTAAAATAATCATTCCTAATGATTGATAATTATTTTGATTATCAATGTTTGATAATTATTACATGTTTGATAATTGTTGCATTCTGTTGGGTTTTTTTGTTCTTTTCCTGTAATAATAAGCCAACAAATCCAGAACAACAGTTTTATATCATAATGTTGCCACCTTTCTGTGGGGATTTGATCCTAAATATGACCAGAAAAGTTAGTCCCAAAATGTCCCCTTGGCAATAATCTATTTCTTGATTCTCATTTCATTCTAAAACATTCCCCAAGGGGCATACCGAGTGTGGGTGCTTTTATTTGTCAATCTGCTCTTAGAACAACAGTGAAGAAGTAGCAATTCTTATTTATGTTTCAGAGACATCCAGAGACGATTTTAAATTCTTGCATATTGACTAACTGGCTTTCAGTTAAAATGTGGATTGAGCACGAACATGTACCATTTTTCCTCTAGAAACTTCAGTAGGGAGGCAGTAAAGGCAATAAAACATTGAAATCCACAAGTACACAGAGAATGCCATTGTAGTGATATTACTCCTCGACAGAAAAGAAAAATTGTTTGGGGGAGATCCTCCCCCATCCTCCAAGCTCCTTCACCTCCTCACGCTTAAGTCTCCATTTCACAGCTGCGGATGATTTCCAGCACTCTCCCACCCACGGCCCCTGTGTGTCCTATTTACACTTGACATCCAGACGGAAAGCTGGCTCCCCGTCGTTCAGCCCCTTGATTCTTCCAGTGGCAGCACCTTGTACATTCTCTTCCCGCAACCACCCAGAAATTAGAGTTTAACCATCCCAGCCTTAACCATCTGATAAGTATATACTGTTCCAGACATCCTGGGCTTCCGTCAGTCCTAAGTAGAATGTCCGCCTTGGGGAAAGTGCATAGACTATTTTTACGATAATGCTGTCATCTTACTCCACATTCTAGGCTTGCTGAAGTCCTCCTTCCTACCTCATGGCCCAGAAAAGAACAAAGGAAGAAAAGAAGGAAAAAGATTAAGAAGACGTGGCTCTGTAAATTTCTAATCTCCTTTCTTTCCCCTGCTAGCACAAATTTTATTTTAGTTTATTATAATTCTCATATTTTTTCTGCCTCTTCCTTTCCTTTACACTATTCTTATTACTTCTTTTTTCTCTACCTATACCTGCTATAGTTTAACAAGATGTTAGAAAAATGGAATCGTTTTGGAATGATTGACATTTTAAATTTTTTATTTTTTTAAATTTGTTGAACACTAGCATTTACTGAGTACTGGAAACCAATTTTAGCAGAGATCCAAAGTGGTGGCCCATAGACTGTATCCACCTGAAGTTTTGTCTTCAAGTATTTGAATTTTTTTGTTTGTTTAAGTTTTTGACCATGCCACATAGCATGTGGGATCTTAGTTCCCTGACCAGGGGTGAAACCCATGTTCCCTGCAGTAGAAACATGGAGTCTTAAGCACTGGACTACCAGGGAATGCTGAATTTTTTATTTAATATATTTGGTATGTAACATCGAAGCTGGAGCTTCAATTCTTTGGCCACCTGATGCAAAGAGCTGACTCATCGGAAAAGACCCAACTCATTGGAAAAGACCCTGATGCTGGGAAAGACTGAAGGCAAAAGGAGAAGGGGGCAGCAGAGGATGAGATTGTAAGATAGCAACTTACTCAATGGACATGAAAATGAGTGAAGTCGGGAAAAAAGTAGAGGACAGAGGAGCCTGGCAGGCTGCAATCCATGGAGTCCTGGATTTGGACCCGACATAGTGACTGAATGACAACATTGTGTAAACTTAAGGTGTACAAGATGTTCTTTGATACACTTCTGTATTGTAATATGATTACCATTGTAGTGATATTTATCACATTACATAATTATAGGACAATATTATTGTCTAGATTTAGAATGATTTTTAAATTAATGTACTTCTTAGAGGAGTTTTAAGTTTATAGAAAAATTGAACAGAAAGTACGGAGTTCCCACATAGTCTCTTTCTAAGACATCCCACCTTTTGCCCACAGTTTTCCTATTATTAACACTTTGCATTGGTGTGGTACAATCAGTGGACCAATACTGACACATTATTATTAACTAAAGTTCACAGTTTTACACCAGGGTTCATTGTGTTGTACGGTTCTGTGGTTTTGATAAACGCATGGTCATATAGCCACTGTTATGGTATTATGCAGAATAGTTTTCTTCCCTAAAAATGCTCTGTGTGCCAGCTATTCATCTCCTTCCCCTACCCCACCAACCCCACTAACCCCCTGGCAACCTCTGATATTTCTACTCTGTCTGTAGATCTGTTTTCCAGAATGTCATAGAATCATACAGTATGGAGCCTTTCAGCCTGGCTTCTTTCATTTGCAATATGCACTGTTTCCTCCATGACTTTTTCACTAGCTCACTTCTTCCCATCACTAAGTAATTTTCCATTGTCTGAATGTACCACAATTTGCCTATCCATTCATCTATTGAATTACATCTTGGTTGCATACAATTTGGACAGGTTGAAGTAAAGTGGCTATAAAAATGTGTGTGCAATGTTTTATGTGGACCTGAGTTTTGGCTCATTTGGGAGCATGATCGCTGGATCATATGGCAAGATTATGTTTAGCTTTGACACAGACTCACTTTTTTAATATTTTAAAAATAAAGAAATGAGGCACTTCTAAATAGGACATGGGAAATAGCCTTCCTTCCATTGCTGCTCCAAACCTGCTCGATAGTAGGTCTCGTAATACTTAACATGTTAACCTTTTATCCTGTACGTGTCTTCTCTTGAAGATCCTCTGTATCAATCAGAATCTTATAGACCTGGATGCTGATGGCGAGAACCAAAATGCCCTGGACAAGATTTCCTGCATAAGATCTTTTTCTGGGGTTAGTGAGATTTGAAAGGAGAAAGGTCAACTTTGACTCCAAGATCTGCTATTTATCAGCTCCTAATGGCAGCTACTTAGCCTCTCATAGCCTCAGCTTCCCATCCATAAAACAGTGATAGAAGTAAGAGCATAATGGCATTGGAAGGGATTTGATGAGACACCATGTGCAAAGCTCAAAGGACAGAGTCAGGGACTTGGGACACTCAACAAAAGTTTATTTCCCCGCTTTGATTAAGACCACTTGAATGCTGTGCTACATTTTTTTCTCTGCATTTCATTTCATTGGTGATGCCAGTGGTTAGCCTATCTCCACTTAGGAGACTAGGAAATCACTGGTAAGACTTTTAAGTGAATTCTTGAAAAAGTCTTGAAAAGCCTTCTAAGAATGAGTGACATTTTGAGGAATTCAGATAGAAATTGACCTTGGCCTCGGCTCTCTTGATAGTGTTTCTCTTAAGGATCTTTAATGCATTACCCTCCCTAGAGTATCTGCATTTTAAGCGAGGGTTCCAAAAGATAATGCAGAGGAATTAGTGTCCAATTGAATTTTAATTGATCTTGTAGTTTACTCTCTTTAACCTGCCCTAGGAAATACCAGTCTTTCTGCAACATAGCCTAACATGTCTACAGAATTCAACTCAGACTCTTCAAACAACCATGGCAAGTCCCACAAGGATTGCAAGGCTCAAATGAAAGGAACACCACAGTGTTGAGACTGATCAGGGCCTTGTGAAAAGAAAATGTGACTGCTGTCTTGTTTTGTTTGTGGATGTAAATATATAAATTATTTTTTGTGGAAATAGATTTATCTTTAAGCATGTTTTAGCCCTAGCTAGCACAGGAAGGATCCAAAGTTAAGTAACTTTACAGAGATAGAAAGTGCTGAGATCTGCTGATCACTTTTAGGATGTGTCTTATCTCAGAGTTAGCTCAGTGCTTTGAAAGTGAAAGTGGAAGTTGCTCAGTCGTGTCTGACTCTTTGAGACCCCATGGACTGTATAGTCCCTGGAATTCTCCAGGCCAGAATACTGGAGTGGATAGCCTCTCCCTTCTCCAGGGGATCTTCCCAATCCAGGGATTGAACCCAGGTCTCCCACATTGTAGGCGGATTCTTTACCAGCTGAGCCACAAGTGCTTTAGCATCATAAGAAATTATATCTCCCCTTTGTCTCTCTGAATGGCTACTGAGGGATTAGCCATTGTTTAAATGCACCTATATTATGAGCATCTGCCAGTTACAGACCCCAATATTATTTCCCGAGGACAATTTACCCTCCCGATTTTCAGGGTTATGTTATATTTGTATCATGGAGCCAGTGTTTTCCCTTCCTCAAAAGAGGGCATGTCTTATTTATCCCTGTATTTTGTGTATATGATGCTGAATATCTATTGACAATCACCATGATCTTAGTGTAAATCAGAAAATGAAAGATGCCAATTCTCTCTTTACAGTGTAACCCAATGGTTAACAATTTCCACTTCACAATTTACAAATTCCCCAGATCACAGATACCATTATAGCACAGAATTTTTTCCATAAGGTTCAGTCAGATATCGTTAAAAACTCTTAATTGACCCCCTAAGACCTTTATAATTCTATAAATAGAGGAGTAGACTCATTTATAAAGCAACTAATATGAATGCTGTCTGGAAAATTTATTGAAATAGTTTTTGAATTGCCTTTCCTTATTTCCTTACGGGACAAATAGTAAAAGCATTCATATCATGGCTCCAAGCCACCGCCAATGTGGCATTCCCACGCCACAAATTAGTCTAAACTCCTATTTTGCTGCTTAATCATCATTATTTCCTAGATTTCTTATTTTTGCTTCACTTTCATGCCAACACTCTGCATTGGTTGGTTTGAGTTATTTGTTGTTTTTCTGTCTGTGCCTTTGTTTAGCAGGAACATTTTCCATAAAATACAGAGGTTCTCTTGCTTCACAAAAGCTGCATGGATTAGGCCCTATGAACCAAGGACCCTGAAGTTAGGCTGAGATGAGGGCCTTGCACAGGTCTCACCCCAGGAACAGGACTCACCTGTCAGTGACCCTCCCCTCAGTGTGCAGAACTCAAAAGCGTAGCTCAGGCAAGTTCAAATGACTACATTCTGTGGACCGCTGGAATTACTTAGCTGTAGTGGAAACTGCACAATTCTCTAAATGCCAGTGGTCTTATAATGATGTTTTAAATTTTAGTATAATTTGTGAATATACAGCTTGTTTGAGTCCAAACGAGAGGGAGACTAAATTAGTGCGCCCCAGTGTGAGTCAGGAGTTGGGCAGCTTGCTTTATGCTTGAGAGACATGACATCGTTTAATTCTCTCACTAACTATATAAAGTAATTGTATTGTTCCCATTTTAAAAGAAACGAAAGCTCTGAGATTTAAATTTTACCAGCTTTATACAGTTAATAATTGGCCAGGAAATAATTCAAAATGGGGTCTGTCTGACTGAAACCTTGATGCTCTGACCACAGCATCAGTGTTACCTGGGAGGTGGCTGAAAATGCAAAATCTCTGAGAAACTGCTACCAGTTTATAGGCAATTATAGACGGAGGGCTGACAAATGTCAAAATGCCTAGGAAAGAATGGAAAACTGGAAACTGAGGCAGAGAAGGATGGCAAAGATCAGCAAGGTTGAATTCACTACTTAATTAGGTAATTAAACTTTGAATCTATTCTTTTCTCTAGAACCTTATACCCTACCCTCAGATTGCTTTAGATTTCCTCTCAAACATTCTCCTCTGTTGTATTGCTAGTCTTTCAGATCCCAGTTAGTGAAGTGGCCCTATATGCTCATGGCTTATCCTAGGGGTCATTTTTAATTACTCATTTTTCACTCTCCTACACCTAACCCATCACAACTTCTTTTAGATTCACCTCTGAAATAAATAGCAAAATCAGTCACACACCACCATCACCACGCTTGCCCCAAACACTGCATTTCTTTCCTGGGTGGTCTTATATCTCTCCATCCTTCCCGATTCTTTTTTGAACATCAGCAAGTCATTCACTACGCTTGCAAAGTAGAAGTCAAAGTAATACTTTAAATTATCACTAATAATACTTTACCATATTTAGAATAAAGTTCAGACTCCATATGTGGCAGCTTTTTCTACCAGCCCATTTTTTGTTTATCACACTTGTGTTAACACTGGCCTTTTTGGGGAACATATCCAATTCATTCTTCCCTTAGGGTCTTCATACATCTGTCTGTCTGGAAGGCTCTCCCCCAGATCTTTCCATGCCCTTTTTCATCATTCACATATTAGCTCAAATATCAGCTCCTTGGAGGAGTCCTACCTGCCTGTCTTGAATAGACCATCCCCTCCTGATCTGTGCTCATCTGTGTCCAATTCTTTTGCAACCCCATGAACTTTAGCCCATCAGGTTCCTCTGTCCATAGGTTTTTCTTTGACAAGAATACTGGAGCAGGTTGCCATTTCCTCCTCCAGGGGATTTTCCCAACCCAAGGATCGAACCTATATGCCCTGCATCTCCTGCATTGGCTTCTTCACCACTGAGCTACCTGGGAAGCCCAGCCCCTCCTGATATTTATTCCACTACCCTGTTTCACGTCTTTGTGACTCCATGGACCGTAGCATGCCAAGCTTCTCTGTCCTTCACTATCTCCAGGGGTTTGTGCAAATTCATAATCCATTGAGTCAGTGATGCCATCCAACCATCTCATCCTCTGAGTCAGAAACAACCTAGTTACTGAACAACAACAACCCTGTTTGGTTTTTTTCATAGCGCTGCTGCAAGTTAGGTTTCTCTGGAATCAGAAACTGAGGAGTAGTTTCCATGGAGGAAGTTCATTATTGGTTGTCTTGATCAACACCTGAGGAAGGGAAGGAAGACAAAAAGGGAGATATTAGGATACAAATGGCACCCCACTCCAGTACTCTTGCCTGGAAAATCCCATGGAAGGAGGAGCCTGGTAGGCTGCAGTCCATGGGGTTGTGAAGAGTCGGACACAACTGAGCGAGTTCACTTTCAGTTTTCACTTTCATGCATTGGAGAAGCAAATGGCAACCCACTCCAGTGTTCTTGCCTGGAGAATCCCAGGGATGGGGGAGCCTGGTGGGCTGCCGTCTATGGGGTCGCACAGAGTCGGACACGACTGAAGTGACTTAGCAGCAGCAGCACAGTCTTAACAAAAACCTCAGCAAACCCCACAGTTGAGTTCTGAAGCTGCAAAGTACAGAGATAACTGTTTCAGCAAGAGGCAACAAGTCTGACATCCTCAGGTCAACCTGCTCCTGGATGCCAGTGGCTGTCTTCAGTTCAGACTATTCCAAACAAAGTTGACAGCCAAAGCTATCCATTTGCAGCACTCTCAGCAGCTTGGGGAATAAGCTTTTTGGTACTGAATGAGGATCTAGGCTGCACTTGACAGAGTTCACAAGTCCACCCTTTGAATATACTTTGTAGACATTCTGGAAGCAGTTTTGTTAAGATTAAGATGCTGGTGTATCCTTTCTCAAGTAAAACTTACTGAGGTTTCGGACATTAGGTACAGCCCCAGCTTAGCAGCCAGTCTTGGAGTCCCAAGGGAAACTCACTGTCTGCTCCTCCACCACCCATTCTATATTCTCCTCAATCTCATCTGGTACCTCCGCAGGGCTGGGTGTCTCACCTGCTGGCAAAAACCCACCCACCAGCAGAGTCCGAGCTCCCAGTCACCATGTTCTTCTCTGACGAGGGTTTCTGAACTTGTCTATTACGGTTAAAAATGGGCAAAGCAGCACCAAGAGGCACCTAAAAAATATGGGTGTCAAATAGATTCTTCCCTGCCTGCACTGTATGACAGGCTCCCAGTCTCCTGATGCCAGGAGACATCCCCTTCTGGCCTGTCGGTCCCCTGGCACAAGGAACCCAGAGGGCCCAGCTGTCAACTACGGTTACAGGACTCAGCCGTGTCCTCTGGTGGAAGGACCAGAGGGAATCAGGGCCATTAAACCCACAGAACCTAGACATTGAAGGAGAGGAAGAGAAATTCTCCAAGAAGGTAACCGGGGTGATGGTAAGCAGGGCCAGTCCTGCCTCTACTAATTCTCGGAACTCTATTCTGCCCGCTGAGGATGCCACACCATATAACAGCCATTAATACCAAGTAGACACTGCACCCCGGATAAGGACCCGCACCTCTTTATGAGGTATGGTCTCAAAACTGATGCCTCAGCTGTGTCGTGAGTGTGGCGTTGTGTTGTGTGCCGAGTCAGGCTCTGCTGTGTTGTGAGTGTGGCGCTGCGGCGTGTGCGGAGCCGGGCTCTGCTGTTGTGAGTATGGCGCTTCGGCGTGTGTGGAGCCGGGCTCTGCTGTGTCGTGAGTGTGGCGCTGTGGCGTGTGCCGAGCTGGGCTCTGCTGTGTCGTGAGTGTAGCGTTGTGTTGTGTGCTGAGTCAGGCTCTGCTGTGTTGTGAGTGTGGCATTGTGCTGTGCGCCGAGCCAGACTCTGCTGGCGCAGTACATGGTAAGACCAGAGCATGTCACAATCTTGGGCCCACTGCTGCGTTTTGGTGCGTCCATGTGGCACTCACCTGAGGGAGCAAGTTGCTCCCAGCATCCCTGCAGTGAAGCCTATGAGCACATCCCCTGTATCTGGAGCCATGATAGTTTTAACACCTAGAAGACTCACCTTTGTGAGGCGAGAGCTGGGACTAAGTCGCTTTCAGAACACATTTCGAAGTCAGTTCTTTCTTCAGCCTGGGGCAGAGTTGTAAGAGTGAAGGGGCAACCCTTTTAGGACTACCACAAGCTTCAGAATATTATAGAGAACCCCCAGCCACCCACCCCCCCCACCCCCCACTCCCGCAAAAAACAGTCGGATTTTGATGACTGGAATTTCTGGATCAGTGTAGACCTCCAGGGCTAGGGTTCCAGCTACCGCAGGCTTATCCCATTAAAGTTTATGGAAGGTTTTGGGCCTCCACTGATATTCATTCTGTTTTATTCCAATCTCAAATTGCATGTTAAAGAAAACGAAAGGAGAAATCATATCCTTTAAATTCATTTATTAATTATGTGCATTTGCCAATTGGATGAAAAACAAGATGCCAACCTCTTGCCAAAAGCCAAGTGGAACCAAGGTTAAGTTATATTTACTTACCTAAAGAAAACTTCATATAAATACAGTTAATATTTTACACCTAGAACTATCTATCTATATGTGTGCTCAGTTGCTCAGTCATGTCTCACTCTTTGCTGCCATATGGACTGTAGCCCACCAGGCTCCTCTGTCCATGGAATTTTCCAGATAAGAATACTAGAATGGGTTGCCATTTCCTACTCCAGAGGATCTGCCTGACTCAGGGATCAAACCCATGTCTCTTGCTTCTCTTGCGTTGGCAGGTAGATTCTTTACCACTGAACCATCAGGGAAGCCCATCTATCTGTATATCTGTGTACATTTTTATGTCCTGAGATATATATATATATATATATATATATATATATAAGGACATAGCAGATGTCACCTGATTTCCAGATAGTGAACCTTGCAATATTTCTTTACAAATACACTCTTCAAAAGCATAATTTTTCACTTAATGACTAGGACCAGTCTATCCAAAATACACTCTTTGTAATAATATGAGATATGTGGGAAAGACAAGGAAGAAAAATCTGGGAAAACCACTAATGCTGAAATCGAACTGAAAATGCAAGACCTGCCAAGGTCATGCAAAGGGCGTGGTATGTGTCCATGGCTGCTGATGCAGTCAGCCAGGCTCCACAAAGTGGCTCTCAGCTCAACTGCAAAGACTAGTATAGGATTTTCTCACCCACCCTTCTTTCTACTTTGGTTTCTGCGTGAACCTAAATAAATACATTCTTCATCTGGAGGGGTCTGGTTATTGGCTTCAGAGAGAAACCAGAGTATTGAACTTGGCCATGGAAACCGTGGTTTACGATGCCTGTGAGCCACGGTCCTGTTTACACAGGGAGAGGAGCTGGCTGCAGGGATCAGGTAGCTTCTTTTGCTGCTGAATTTCAATGAGCAGAATCGATCAACAGAATCGGGACATGGAAAGCCCTGGCAGGCTCCAGCCTCCTCTGGGATGAGGCCAGTGTGGGGACTTGAGCCTGACACAGAACTTTTACATTTAATATTAAAGACACCTGAGCAACAGCACATTCCCAGGAGGCTCTTTCTCTGAAGAGTCAGTGTCAAGGCTGTGTGGCCTTCTCCTTCCTGACCTATTGTCTGAGACCACGCAGATATAAAAGGCATCTTCTTTTGAAGAGAGTTAAGGAAACAATGCATAATAGTCGTTACCTAACTCTGGGAGTTGGTGATGGACAGGGAGGCCTCGCGTGCTGTGGTTCATGGGGTCGCAAAGAGTCAGACATGACTGAGCGACTGAACTGAATTGAACTGAAACATCTTACTGACATAATTAGCAGACAAATGCAAGCAAAAGGTTGTAAATTGAGTGAGTGAATTTAGAATTTCATTTTGTCCTTAGATTTCCCTTTCTCAAACCTGAGAGCCACAATAAATCAACTCCACACTCTGGAGGTGGGACAGGGAAGTCTTGAGTACAGTCACCAGGCAAGCAAGATTCAAGGATACTGGTGAGACCCCAGTGTGTTTCTGGTTTTATCTGGTTGTGCTTTGGTAGGAAAACATTTCACAGCAGCAACTCCTTCAATATTACTCCTTGTAGGGTGTCTCTGATTCCTCTTGACTTATTTCACTGACAAAAAGCATGTTTTTAATCTGCTTTGCATCACTGAGCCAACTGAGAAAATGGGTCCTGTTCCTCATGAATTATTGAAGCTCGTTGTCAGCAACTATAAACCCCAGAGGCAGATGACAGCCCCAGAAGCTGAGAGAAGACAGCCCAATCTGTGGAGCCCAGTGGGGGGAAAAAGGGAGAAAGAAAATCACTCTTGAATGGAAAATTGAAGAAACTCCTGTTTCGGTTTAGAATATGGATGTGAGGGAGCTCTTCACAACCAACCCAAATCAAAACTGATGTATAAGTCTTCTTGGATAAAGTTTTATGCTATTTCTCTTGTACTTGTGCTTTCCTTAACATATTACTTGGTTGGGATCAGAATCAATTAAAGTGATTAAAATGATAAGTTTCAGAGGTAAAGCTTGTGGGCACTTAACATACATATTGATTCAAAAAAGTTAGTATATAAAATAAAACAAGTCTGTTTCTCACCAGGTGGAACTAAAATGAAGAGCACTGAGTATTTTCATGGGGTTCGTGTGAGTCCGGTTCTCCCTGTTGTCAGTTTTAATTCGTTATCTATTCATTCAGTATTTGCTGAAGTCTCTCAGTAACTTTCTCTCTGTTCTTTTTTTTAGCATTTACTTGGCCGCGTTGGGTCGGGTTGCGCGCACAGGGTCCTTGTTGCGGTGTGTGGGCTTCTCTCTAGTTGTGGTCTATGGGCTCAGTAGTTGCGGTGCTGGTGGGCTTAGTTGTCCCAAGCCATGTGGGATCTTAGTTCCCAGACCAGGGGTCGAACCCATGTCCCCTGCCTTGGAAGGCAGATTCTTAACCACTGGACCACCAGGGAAGTTCCTCTCTGTTCTTCTCGAAGAAAATACTCTTAAGAGAGAACAGAGGCCATCGGGTATCAGGGCCATGTGCTCAGCCTTGTGTAGGGAGGTGCCTTCCCCTTTCTGAGTCCCAGTGGCCTGCATCTGTATGACCCAAAGAGTGAATGCCCCCTTAATCCTGACGCCCTTGGCACCTCACTCGCCCACCCTAGTCTAAGCCCTGCCTCCATAAAGGTCACTTTGGTGAATTTTATGACTCCAGAGACATCTTAGGTATAAAGATCTTGTCTCTACTCTGTCTCCTCATAGTGGAAAGCTAGTAAAAGTGTAAACAGCTCACCCCGACTCCAAGGTTAATTGCACCCCCAAGCCCAGCTGTAGTGGCTGCTTTCCAAAGGAGCTGCCCACATTGGGGGCAAGGAAGCGCCGTTGCACTGAGGGAGGTCACGAGGGCACTTGCTGAATGCTGACACTGGACATTCTTGCTCAGTGCTGATTGCTTCTTTGGTTCCTGTCTTGTGCTTTGGCTCTGAGCTTTGCTAACTGTGACTTTTGGCTCTGGTTCCTTTTGGGTTTCTGCCCGCTGGCCTCCATGTTTTCTCAGTAGCCGACCTTGCAGCTCTGACCATCAGCTGTGTCCTTGCTCTGGCTTGTTGCATTCATTCCCTTTAGGCCTCCTGCTCTCTTTTCTCCACAGTCCTGGGCTGAGGTCCTAAGGCCATGCCACAATCCAAGGTTTGGTCACTGACAGTGTGTCCTGGGAAGGAGAAGGGAGGCCAGAAACATTCGTTTTCTATTATTCTTCATGAAAAACAGACTAAAAAGAGTCTGCCCTTCTGGACTACATAGGTATGTTATAAAGATTAACATCCGTGAAGCCTGTGTGGATTAATGTAAAAAGCAGCCATGTAGAAGATTGCCAAGCTATTGCCTTGGCAACATCCCCACGTTAGGAAGAGACCTAAAACACAAGCTGTCATTATAAAGTAAGGAGGCTTGTTTTTTCCCCTACCAAACGCATCAAACTGTATACTTGTAGATAACTCTTGTCCCTTTCAAATTAATCATTGTGGGGAAATGGTCACTTATTACAGCAACTAATGCCCACTCAAAAAAATTTTTTGACTCAACTTTTGGTGTTTCCTTTAAGGACAGAGGCTTTTTATCTTTCCCTCAAATCTCCTTAGTGGTAAAGTGTCTTTATTTTATCAAGGTTGTCCTGAATTTAAAACAACCAAATCTGGAAGGAAAGTCAGCCATGAGTCAGGGAAGCATTGGAGAGAGACAGATACACAGAGCGAAATTGATTGATTCCACCTGAAACTAAGAAGAAAAAAAGACTTGACTCTGTAGTAGTAAGGTGGATGTGCATGTCTGCAGGCATGCATGTGGATGGTGGAATGATTGTGTATAGGAAAGTCAGAGAGAAGAGCCTTGGTATTTCAATTTGTTGGTAGTGACTTTGCATCCCACTGAACAAAGAATGCAAATCGAACAGGCCATGCATGCTACAGCTTCCATCCCTGTCAGGACAATTTCTCAGCTTCAGTCTTGATTAGAAGCATAATTTTTTTTTTTTTTTTAAACAGACGATGCTGTCAGCTGGAAGGAAAAAGTCCCACAGGGCACATCACGGGAATGTCTCTCCACCCAGGGTTCACATAGCTTTGTCATCATATCTGATCTCTGCTGCCGCAGATAACAGGCCAACAGAACTGGACGTGCAGACTTGGGAAGGCTTTCAGTTGAATTTTTGAGTAAAAGGTTACTATACAGACTGGTCAGCTCCTTTTGTACCACTGCCGCTATTCTTTAGGTCCAGCATTTCTTCCCTCAGGCCTCTCTGTGCCTTTATAAAGATCAGCAATTATTTTCAGCTCCAAGCAGGATGCTGCCATGCAGGGGCTCCCCAGAGGCAATAAGTCTGGGAGAGAAGGGGGATGATTTACAGATCAACAGCTACCTGGTAGATACTGTGGGATACCTTGCTGTCAACACCAAAGGATTCATGAGCATAGCTTTGTGAGCCATAAAAAAAATCTGTAAGAAAAAAAAAAGGAATCAAAATCCTTTCTCCTCCTCTTGAAAAATCTGGTGGTTTCTTTCTTTGTCTTTGGAGGCTAATGCCATTTTTAGATTCCTATGAAAAAGACAGAAACATTCTTGCTTTGTGAATTCTGGTATTTAAACTCATACTGTGTGTAATCTAGCCAACATTAACAGTGGAATGAATTCCCTGTGTTTGCAATATTTCCTGGATCCCCAGGGGGGTCTGCCTGTCGGATGCTACTGAGGACCACTTAAGGCTAAGTCAGGACGGAGGTGCTCAGCCCCCCATGCCTGCTATGACTCTCAGCTGTACCGTTCACCTCCCCACCCTGTAATGGGCATTTCTCCCTCACCAACCGGCCTGTACTATCCGCTTGCCACATTTCAGGAGCTGAAATGCCAGAGTATCGTGAGGTCCCAGGTTCAGGTTTTTCTTTTTTTTCCTAGTTTTATCCCTCTGGTAGATGCCACATTATTTTAGAATGGATTAGCTGAATCTGTTTTGCCCTGTCACCTGAATTCAATTAAGCTTAACAATTACTTATGGAATCCTTGCTAAGGACAGATACTAAAGCTACAGAGGGTAAATGAAAATTGAAGACATCATTCAGTATCTAATTGGGTGGATATTCAAGCACAAAAAAAGCAATGTGTTAATAACACAAGGTAGAATGAGATAGGTGTCTCAGGATACATGAAACATCGTTCCTTGACCACTGTACTGCGAAATACTGGCCATCAGGAATGGGATACTACTGATGAGGAAAAGAGTGAAACACAGAAATCAGGAAGCCGCTCCATCAAACACTTGTGCAGTAAATCCTTTGCCTATGCTGGTAGTTTCTGAATGCTACTAGGTAGGTCAGTCTGTTTTCAGGGTATAAGTGCGACGAGGCTGTTATTTACTTTTTTAAATACATTACCTTTTAGAGCAGCTTTAGGTTTACAGCAAACTTGAAAGGAAGGTACAGACACTTCCCCTATGTTCCTACCTCAACAAAGGGCCCTCACACCACAATGGAAATCTCCTACGTTCTACAGCTAAGACCCCATGCAACCAAAAATAAATGAATAAATAAATACTTTTTTAAACATTAGGAAGAAACCTCATAGGCCATCTGACCTAGCCCTCCAGAAAAGGCTGAATTCCTTCCTTCAACAGAAAACTTAATCAAAAGACACAGTCCAACATTTCTCTAAACAGACCCATAAGTGATTTATTCACTTCCTCATGACCCAGTAGTCTATTCTTTATTCAAACAACACTGCTCATTTTTTCCCATATTAAGAGAAAGTCTGCTCCGCTGCAGTATCCCCCAGATGGCTTTATAAACCCTCCATTAGGAAAGCTCTCAGGTGTGGAAACAGGTATCATGACCCATTACCTCTCTATTGCCCACCTCACCCCTCCACACCATTCTCTTCTGCAGCCCAGCACTATCAAGTCCCTCAATAGGTATTCCCTCAATTATTTATTTTGTTAGAATGTAAAAATAATCAGTGACTATAGTAGAAAATGGGTTTCCCTGGTGGCTCAGATGGTAAAGAGTCTGCCTGCAATGAGGGAGACCTGGGTTTGATCCCTGGGTCAGGAAGATCCCTGGAGAAGGGAATGGCTACCCACTCCAGTATTCTTTCCTGGAGAATCCCATGGACAGAGAAGCCTCATGGGCTACAGTCCACGGGGTCACAAAGAGTCAGACATGACTGAGTGACTAACACTTGCACTTAATTCACTTTTCATAGTAAAAATACACTAAAAAAGCGTAGAGTAACAACTCCAGATGCATGTGGTCTACTTAAAAAGATATGTGATATGGACACTATAAGAGCACAAAAGAGGGACATCTGAATGAAATTGGGTGACAATGACACTGAGCTGACTGATGATGAATGAGTCGAAGGATAAGAAGATCATCTGAAAAAAATCTTATAATGTTCAAAGCTTGCACCACAGACCAGGGGTAGGAAAGTACACAATATTTAGATGGTGATAGGAGTTCTACTTGGTAAATGCTTTGTATGAAGGGCTGGTAAAAGACAAAAACTAAAGAGATGTCTGAAAATCAGATCACGCAGGGCCTTACATGCTAAGCAAAAAAAGAAAATGTTATTTTTGTCCTAAAAGTTAAAGGACTACATAACATGTGTTTAAGAAAGGGAGCATTTTTATTACTGAAATGTCACTCCACAGAGAGGTGTAAAAATCAAAAGGAGCAACGTAGAATCAGGATGAAATCAGTTAGGCTGTTGCAGAGAGAAGTGATGAAAACCAAAGTGGCAGCAGTGTTGGAAAGAAAGAGAAAAAAATATATATATAAGAGATTAAATCACTATTACTGGCGTTTGATTGAAATATAGTGGTGAAACTTCTGTTCAACATAGTATGGAAAGTCTTAAAGCAATTAGGCAAGGAAAAACAAAAGGCATCCAAATCAGAAAGGAAAAAGTAAAAGCATCTCTGTTTACAGATAATTGCTCCTGCTGCTGCTGCTGCTAAGTCGCCTCAGTCGTGTCCGACTCTGTGTGACCCCATAGACGGCAGCCCACCAGGCTCCCCTGTCCCTGGGATTCTCCAGGCAAGAACACTGGAGTGGGTTGCCATTTCCTTCTCCAATGCATGAAAGTGAAAAGTGAAAGTGAAGTTGCTTAGTTGTGCCCGACTCTTAGCGACCCCATGGACTGGAGCCTACCAGGCTCCTCCACCCATGGGATTTTCCAGGCAAGAGTAATGGAGTGGGGTGCCATTGCCTTCTCTGAATTTGCTCCTATACACAGCAAATTCTAAAGATTTCACACACACACAAAAGTCTTAGAACTAATTATGAATTCAGGAAACTTCAGGATAGAAAATCAACAGACAAAAACAAATTCCATATGGCCAAAATCACTACAATATTGTAAAGTAATTAGCCTCCAATTAAAATTAGTTAATTAATTTAAAAAACAAGGTCCATTTCTATATATTAACTATGAAATATCCAAAAAGAAAATCAAGAAAACAGTCCCGTTTTCAGTAACATCAAAAGCATAAAATACTTAGGAATAAACTTAACCAAATAGTTGGAAAAACTTGTACACTGAAAACGGAACTACATTGAAGAAAGAAAGAAGGAAATAAAAATACAAATAAATGGAAAACACCCCATGTTTAGACTCAATATTGTTAAGATATCCATATTATCCAAAGCAATCTACAGGTTCAATACTATTTCCATCAAAATCCCAATGGTATCTTATTATAGAAAAAAAATCCTAAAATTCATATGAAGTCACAAAAGATCTTGAATAACCAAAGCTATTTTGATCCTGAGATCTTGAGAAAGAAGAATAAAGTGGAGGTATCCTAGTTTCAAAATATATTACAAAGCTACAGTGATTAAAATAGTATGATACTAGAAGAGCAAAACTATCTGAATAATGAGTAGGAAAAAAGTACAGAAAGGGAAAAGTCACAGAATAGATGCTGGTCCAAAGGAAAGAAAAGTCTAACCATCATAAAATAATCAAATTATTGGGTTTGCCAAAAAGCTCATCAGGTTTTTCCATAAGTTTATGGAAAACTAGCCTTTTGGCCAACCCAATATATCTAAAGATGTCTAAGTAAATTAGGAACACTCACCATAAGAAGAAGTTTCCTTCATAGGAAATTAATTTTAATTGGACAATTGGCTAAGCAGTTTGGTTTTACCAAAAGAAAGAAAAAAAATAGAAATGATCTTGGAAACTTTGGCCATTTCAACATTTTTTATAATGAGCCAAACAAATTACCTTCTAGCTAGAAGCAAATATATGAAATTCAGATGGAGAAAAGTCAAGTTGGTGTCATGGAAATGCTTAAATTGATCAATTCCAGCCCTTAAAAACAGGCTGAGGAAAATTTCAAACATAGTCATGAGGTAATATCCATTATTGGCAAAGAAACAGGCTGAGTGTTCCCATCTCAAATTGTTCTAACTTTTTAATTTACTCTTTCCCAAATAATTTGCTCCATGATAAGAGAATGTTTACCTTCTGATCCAAAGGAAGAGGGCCATATGTTTTTCCATCTACTTCTCTTTTAAAAAATAAGACAAAAGAAAAAATAAAACCAATAAAAAGAGAATAGACCCTAGTTGCTAGATAGTAATAATAAATAGATCCTAATAGATCTAGTTCCTTATACCAGGGGCTTGCTCACACAGGTTCATAGACAAACCATTCTAACCTTGCCTTTCTTTTATGTAAATAAATATCCTCTCCAGAGAGAGAAACATCTGAGATTCTGTTTCTATATCAAACACACACGTGGGAAGGGCTCCTAAAACTGTAAGGATATTTGCCCACTGTAAATAAAATATTCTGAATATCTAGACCTGCATTGGGTGATTTTTTTTTTTTCCTTGTCATTATTTTTTAGATTCCACCAGAGGTCTATTGAAAGTGTGTTCCAGCAGATTCAAGAGTGAAGGCTACCTGAACAACAGGCTCAACTTGGTTCCAATGCTAAGTCATCAAGGTGGGGAAGGCACACCTGCAGATTTGCCAGGGCCTTTGTTAACGAAGGGACTTCCAAGGTGGTTCTAGTGGTAAACAACCTGACTGCTGTTGCAGGAGATACAAGAGACGTGGGTTCGATCCCTGGGTCGGGAAAATCCCCTGGAGGAGGGCATGGCAACCCACTCCTGAGACAGACTTTTAATACTGAGTTTCCATGGAAGGGCTTGGGAATTCGGAAAGGAGGGGAGAATTGAAGTAACAGAATCCTGGCATTCAGCATTATGCTAACTAGAACTGAAGTAAAACAAAATCCAGACCTCAAAGAGACAATACAAAACTCACTATAAGAAATGGACAAAATGCAAACATCTCCAGTGTAAAACAATGGCACAGAAACGTTGTCCTGATTGGTCAAGTTTTCCCGTCCTTCCTAGTTTTCATAATTATCCCAGTTCTTGCCGGAGCATTAAATGTGCTCATTAACTTTCTCTCGGATAGTCCACACAAAATTAAGTCTTAGTGGTCAGGTTTGTTTTTGTGCCCTTCATATTCCCCAAAAGTTTGTTTTAAAAACTAAAGTTCTATTAATCCAGGCTAGTAGTCACTAGAATTTTGTCCTACTTTGGACTTTTCCAATGATTTATTACTGTACCCAAGTGAAGTGCATATTTTGTTTTAAATTTACTATATATTTATTTTAAATAAACACTGATAATTGGTCTGTGCTTTTCATTCAGTTTATTTTTTTTTTTTGGATTTTTATTATTTTTATTTTTTATTTTTTAACTTTACAATATTGTACTGGTTTTGCCATATATCAACATGAATCCGCCACAGGTATACACGTGTTCCCCATCCTGAACCCTCCTCCCTCCTCCCTCCCCGTACCATCCCTCTGGGTCGTCCCAGTGCACCAGCCCCAAGCATCCAGTATCGTGCATCAAACCTGGACCGGCGACTCGTTTCATATATGATATTATACATGTTTCAATGCCATTCTCCCAAATCATCCCACCCTCTCCCTCTCCCTCTCCCACAGAGTCCAAAAGACTGTTCTATACATGAAGTGCATATTTTTATTTCCTCCTCTAGTTGGATTTCTCTTTCTTAACACAGGAACAATAGTATGGTACCTATAATTTACCTTAACAGAGTTATGGTAAATGTTCTGCAAACATTTAGCTCATGGACATTTTTCTGAATGAATATGAAGAGCCATTTCATATTAAACTGTTATGGCACACTTACTAAATACTGATATAGGACATTATAGTAATAGCTCCACAGTGGCTCACAGAGCTGAAAGTTGTAATTGTACATACACTCTAGCTCTCAGGATACCATATGACTGCCCACAAGACTTCTTACTTCTCAGGAATGGAAGACCTAATGATCCATTCAGTTTTCCCTTTATCATCAAAATACTATCATCATTATATTAACAAAAATCCAACTCACTAAAAGGCTATGACCTATGACTCAGATATTTTGAAAACTGACCAACGTACCCTCCAGGGGACACCTCATATTTCTACTAGCCCAGGATAGGTATGCAAATCTAGCTCTCTACTTAATATTACAAATGCTAGTTTGATGGACAACCTGTCAATGGGTAAAAAGAATAGACTTATAAACCAAGACAAAGCATATGTAATCCTCCGTTTTACTTTCATCATCTATGACCAAATTCACCAAGACGTTGACTTTGTGCTGAAGGATGCAAGGATTCCAGCATCCAGAGAGGCACTGGGCTGGATCCCCTCTGCTCTCGCTTTCTGAGAAAGGTTGTATGGAACGACAGGTAGGGTTTAGGTGTTAACTCCCTATCTCCATGCTGGATTTCAGTTTTGTCTGTTGTACAACACTGAACAAATCATTTAATCCTGAGTCTTGGTGTCTCATGTATAAAGTGGGAACGAGCAGCAAGCTTGGAGAGTTGTAAATGCTTTTGTTGCATTCATTCCCTGACATTTTGATTTGTTCACAGTTCTGTCCTGGGGCTTCTTGAAGTCAAGGCCCGTGTTTTATCCATCTCTAAATTTTGAATGCCCAACAAATACCCAACAAATGGAAGACACTCAATAAATGACCTGTGATCTCTCAGTAACATTTGTCACAATAATAATAGTGACTTCCTGTTCAGGGGCAATACCTCTCTCTTTTTTTCATTTTTAACTTTTTGAGAAACCTCCACACTGTTTTACAAAGTGCCTGCACCAATTTACAGTTTCATCTGCAGTACACAAGAGTTCCCTTTTCCCACACTGTCGCCGATACCTGTTGTATCTTGTCTTTTTGATAATAGCCCTTCTGACAGTGTGGGTGATACCTCACTGAGGTTTTGATTTGTGTTTCTCTGATGATTAGAGATGTTGATTAGTGACGTCATTTTCCATTCCCTTCTCCTGCTTCTTGTTTTTTCACAGCACTTAACTCTTAAGCAGTGACTTTATATTATATATCTGTTAATTTATTTGTTTGTGCCCTTCCTGCTAGAATGTAAACTCCAGGAGGGCAGAAACTTGATCTTGTTTTTGGTTGTGTCTCCAGCACCTGGAAAAGGATCTGGTATCGTATGTATCAGGCTGTTGTTGTTGTTGTTGCTAATTTCAGTGAAAGTCACTGAGTCGTGTCCGACTCTTTGTGAGCCCATGGACTATACAGTCCATGCAATTTTCCAGGCCAGAATACTGGAGTGGGTAGCCTTTCCCTTCTCCAGGGGTTCTTCCTAACCCAGGGATCGAACCCAGGTCTCCTGCACTGCAGGCAGATTCTTTACCATCTGAGCCACTGTTGTTGCTAAGTTGTGTCCAGCTCTTTGTGACCTCATGGACTGTCGCATGCCAGGCTCCTCTGTCCTCCACTATCTCCCAGAGTTTGCTCAAATTCATGTCCACTGAGTTGGTGATGCTATCTAACCACCTCATCCTCTGCTGCCCTCTTGTCCTTTAGCCTTCAATCTTTCCCTGCATCAGGGTCTTTTCCAGTAAGTCAGCTCTGCGCCTCAGGTAGCCAGAGTATTAGAGCTTTAGCAACAGTCCTTCCAATGAATATTTAGGGTTGATTTCCTTTAGGATTGACTGGTTTGATCTACTTGCAGTCCAAGGGACTCTCAAGAAGATCACCACAATTTGAAAACATCAATTCTTCAGTGCTCAGCCTTCTTTATGGTCCTCCACTCACATCTGTACATGACTACTGGAAAAACCATAGTTTTGACTGTATGGACCTTTGTCAGCAAAATGATGTCTCTGCTATTTGCTACACTGTATAATATATTAGGTACTCAATAAATACTAGTTGAGTGAATAATATCCACATTCACTCTTTCAAATTATTCAACACCCATTTATTTTATGTAACAGTGCCAGGCAAGCAATAGCTTTAGATCTCAGGGTGGGATTACACGGGCTGCTGTGTTATTTACTACTCAGGTTGCCTGAATGGATGAGATTGAGCTGAGGGGCACCATTAAAAGAGGGCTGGTGAGTGGCAACAATTCTAAATTGTATCCAAACCAGAGAAAGGCAAACCCAGTGCAGTGCCCTGCAATTGTTGGTGTTAGGGTGGGGAAACAATGGGATGGGATAGCCCTATCATAAGGGCAGAGCTTCCCACTATCAGGAGAAGAGTAAAGACCACAGCACTCCAAACAGCACACAAGGTTAACTGGGAAAGCTGTCAGGTGTACTGGAGCAGAAGATTTGCAAAGCTCCCAAGAAATCTATCAGCTGATTGTGTGTTTCCTTAATTTCAGTGCAGGATCATGGCTGCCTGTTGGCTTGACTGATGCTCGGTCCAGTACCAGACATGGGGAGGGACTGGGCAAAGATAAATGAAGATTGTAAAAAGATAAAATCTATCTTCAAAGTGGTTGGAGACTTACAGGAAGAGAAGACACAGCTAATAGGACTAAGAGCATTACATAACATGTATGTGCTCAGTGGAGCCATGGAATCATAGCAAATTACATCTGTAAAGGAGGCTATTTCTGGACTGTGTTTAAATATAGAGCTAGTCTCTTGGGTACAAGAAGTACAATTTACCAGGCACAGATCTCTTCATCTGCTAAACTGTAAGCTTTAAATAGAATTCATTTTTCTGTGTCCCTTCAGTTCTAAATTGCTATCCTTATTGATTTACATACATGTAACCCTATATACATACACATGCATATGTGGATAATAAAACCTCATTAATTGGACTTTGCCAATTTTGGATTTATGATCAACCATCAGAGTACGGCTAGCTGAATTTTAATTTTGGTCTATCACATATATTAGTAGCTTGTCCAACACAAAGTGTCAGCAAATTATAAAAGGAATGTTCATCAACCTTAAAGAATGGACTGTTTTCAGAGTGTTCAGAACTCCCATTAGAGCACTGTAGCTGAAGTGGAGCCAGCCGCTTGGACTAATGTTTTGATATACAGATCTTCTAACAGATCCCTGAGCTAGGGACCCTGGAAAGAAGGGGGTTGACACACAAGGCCTCTGACCCACACCTGCTCTCACAGCCTCGGGAGTCGGAGCTTGACTTAAGGAGAAGCCAGAGGAATCGTCTCAGAAGAAGTATGACCTCACCATGTATCTCTGGAGCCTCTACTGTATTTGTTGTTGTTCTGATGGTAAAAAGTGCTTTTGAAAAGTATATAACATGGGACTTCCCTGGTTCTCCAGTGGTTAAGAATCCACCTTCCAATGCAGAGGATGTGGGTTTGATCCCTGGTCAGGAAACAGATCCCACATGCCATGGGGCAACTATGCTGTATGTGGCATGCTGCAATGAAATAGGTAAATTTTTTTTAAGGTGTAGAACAGAAAAGACGTATTCTTTTTTTAAATAGGTTATTACATAAGATTAATTCATTTACAAAAACTTATCAGATGCCTCTGTGCAGGAGTCACTATTACGTGTCTTCCTTACATTATGGATTTTTCAGTACCACACATTTATCTATCCATTATGCTAGAAGAATACCTCATTGTTATACAGTTAACTCTAATGGGAATTCCAGTAACACTGCCTCAAAAGACTGTGTGTATACCTCACAGGAAAACAGGAATCTTACCCAAAATAGAGACTAAGGTGACTAGGGAATCCTACAATCTAGCAAAAGCTTTTAGCACTCAGGTCAGAAAAGCTAAAATTCAAAATGAGATGCAAATGGGAAAAAGCCAGAAAGGGGATGACAAAAAGAAATCCTGGAATCCACACAACTAGAAATTTTCATTCTATCATAGAAAAATGATCACATATGAATCCTGCTGAGGAGATGGATATAGGAAGGCAGAAATAGGCGTCACAGCACCCAGCAGCCTCTCCTTGTGGCTGAGCCAAAAGACAAATCAAGAAAGGTCATGGTCCTCCATCTCCCTCGGACACGGTGAGGTCATTTCCAGTTTGGCTCCTTTCCTAAGGCGACTGTCCTCACTCAGGGTCAGACTTTCAGATACTGCTCAGCCTTCAGAGTTTTGCTGCAGTTCCAGCTTCTCCTCGGTTCAGCCCTCTCTGCCCCAAAAAACAGATGCTTTCTGTACACTACAGTTGATCACTAAATGGTTTCCCACTGGGTGTTGAATTCTTCCTCTGGACTAGGCTACAGATTCCTAACTAACAGGACTCAGATCTTAAACCTTTTAATTATTTATGGACTTACTTATGAGAACAGAACTTTTATCTCTTTACAAGAGATAAAAAGTTAAATCATATTAATTATACATTTAATGACCTGTGTTTATTAAAAAGAATAAAACTGTAGGAAGTAAAACTGTCTTGGAAAGTTTGGGATGTACGGTCCACAATATCCATTCTACTTAACCCCTAAAATACTTTTGACAGCATATTGATTGATTGATGAATGGCAGCAGGAGATTTTTCTCTATGGAATCTTTCATTCTAACCTGTGTATTAATAATGTATGAAGCTGATTAGTGCAAATAATTGGATAATATGTCCTCAAGTAGACTCAAGACGTTCATCATCACTACCTCCTAAAAATTGCTCAGCCTCCTGTATCCCCTACCCTGATTAATAACATCATCACTCACCCAGTGACCTAAATCAGGAAACTGGTCACAAAACACTCTCTTTACTCTCAAGTCTGATTCCTCATCAAATTCTGTTGAATCTCTCAGATTCATCCCTGATCTCCTTCAGACAGCTTCTGGCTTCTACCCTGGCTCAGGCCTTCACTTCTCCACCCAGGCTCTATGCCCTTTTCCTAGCTGGTTGCCTCGTATCTGATCTCACCTCTCTCTAATATACGCCACACACAGTTGCAGATGACATTTCTAAAGTGAAAGTCTGTGTCATCCCCCCTTCTAAATATTTCAGTGACTCCAAGTGTCTAAAGCATAACATTCTCCCAACATAGGAGTGCCCAGTATGTAAGTCGTAACACTTCTTTGCGTGTAATTCAAAGGCCCTCAAAATCTCGTCCCTGTCTTTCTTCTTCACACCCAATTGGCCATTTGCCTATATACCTCCTACATTCTATCCATTGTCAGACTTTGAAATACCATGCCTTTTCATCTCACTGTGTAAAACTATATTTAACTCTGTATCCAGTCCTAACCCAAGGACCATCTCTACAAGGCCAGTAATTTGGCCACCATAGTTTCTGGCAAATGCTTTCAATCTATTTGTTTATAAAACCATTTTATCAACAAGATATTCTCTACCCTCAGAAGGGTAGGGAGGGACATAACAGTGTGAGGAGAGAGTATGTAGTTTAGGACTTTTTTATATTAGCATCACCTTAATGCCTACTTAAATGTTTGTTCAACATTGGTGAGTCAGTAATGAAAGAGTTTAGAGGGGGAATTTCAGGGAAAGAGAAAAGCAGAAGCAAGGTCCAGAAATGGCAGTGAAATGGCAGTAGGCTGAGACCAGCCCAGGTGTTTTTCCCCTGACACGGCCAAATTGGAGGCTTTTATGAACTACCTTGCCTGGAAAATCCCATGGACAGAGGAGCCTGGTAGGCTGCAATCCATGGGGTCACTGAGGGTCGGACACGACTGAGCGACTTCACTTTCACTTTTCACCTTCATTCATTGGAGAAGGAAATGGCAACCCATTCTAGTGTTCTTGCCTGGAGACTCCCAGGGATGGGGGAGCCTGGTGGGCTGCCGTCTATGGGGTCGCACAGAGTCGGACACGACTGAAGTGACTTAGCAGCAGCAGCAGCAGCGTGAACTACCTACAGGTGAGGGAAGGAGCCAATTTGAACAAGCAGTGACTCCATAAGTAAAATGTGAAGTGAAACAGAAAAGTAACTCAAAGATTTTGCTGGAAGGCTGGAAGATGCGTAGCACCTTCACAGAAAATGATGAACCTGGATAACACATTCAGACCAATTCTCACTGTCTGAATTTGAAAAAAAAAAAAAAGTCTGAAAGAAAAAGCTGAACTGGTTACCTATAAAATACTTCCAAATGTTCTTGCCAGTCTGAGGGTTTGTGCCACCTGGTGGAAGTTTATCTACTTTTAGATTCAATTCTTTTAAAGTGGTATAAACTCTCCAAAAATTTAAATACCTGCAAATCCTAGCAGAGTGACAAGTAAGGAGCAGTTACGCAGGTTATTTTTTGTTGTCGTTGTAGAACAAATGAATGAGTTGAATGCATAAGTCAGTTATTAAATGAGGCAAAGCTCTGTGGTGAAAAGAGCTCTGATCCGAAGGTCAAGAGAGTAGGCATCCAGTTCCATACTGCTGACTAGGGGGTGACCTAAGGAAGTCGCCGGATCTCTGGGCCTCAGTGTTGGCGTGTGTAGAATCGCTAATAGGGCCAGAAGAGAAGCTACATATCAGTCCTGAAAATACAAAAAGATTCATTGGGATGACTGAATTTTCTTTTTAATCAAAGTATAATTGATTTATAATATGATATTTGTTTCAAGGGCACAACACAGTAATTCAAAATTTTTATAGTTTTTACTCCCATTTAAAGTTATTATAAAAGATTGGCTATATTCCCTGTGTTGTATGATATATCCTGTAGCCTATTTACTTTACACATAGTGGTTTATTTCTTAGTCCCCTACGTACATCTTGCCCCTCCTCCCTGCCCCTTCCCCACTGGTAACACTAGTTTGTTCTGTTTATCTGTGAGTCTGTTTCTGTTTTGTTATATTCATTCATACATTTTATTTTTTTAGTTTCACATGTGAGTAATATCATATATTTGTCTTTCTCTGCTTGACTTACTTCACTTAGTATGATAATCTCTGAGTCCATTCATGTTGCTGCAAATGGCAATTATTTCATTCTTGTTAATGGCTGAGTAGTATTCCATTGTATATATGTGCCATACCTTCTTCATCCATTCATCTGTCAATGGACATTTAGGTTGCTTCCATATTTCGGCTTGTAACTAGTGCTATGTGAACATTGGGCTGCATGTTTCTTTTCAAATTAGTGTTTCTCTTTTCTTTTAATATAAATAATTGAATAGATAATAAAAGGAGAAGAGTAGACAAATCTCCTCTGCATAAATCTTCAAATAATTTATGTAGATTCTCTGCCTTCACAGAGGTGGAACATAACTCCCTACTCAGTAAGCATCAGTTCAGTTCAGTTCAGTTGCTCAGTCGTGTCTGACTTTTTGCGACCCCATGAACCGCAGCACGCCAGGCCTCCCTATCCATCACCAACTCCTGGAGTTTACTCAAACTCATGTCCATCGAGTCAGTGATGCCATCCAGCCATCTCATCCTCTGTTGTCCCCTTCTTCTCCTGCCCCCAATCCCTCCCAGGATCAGGGTCTTTTCCAATGAGTCAACTCTTTGCATGAGGTGGCCAAAGTACTGGAGTTTCAGCTTCAACATGAGTCCTTCCAATGAACACCCAGGACTAATCTCCTTTAGGATGGACTGGTTGGATCTCCTTGCAGTCCAAGGGACTCTCAAGAGTCTTCTCCAACACCACATTTCAAAAGCATCAACTCTTCAGCGCTCAGCTTTCTTCACAGTCCAACTTTCACATCCATACAAGACCACTGGAAAAACCATAGCCTTGACTAGATGGATCTTTGTTGGCAAAGTAATGTCTCTGCTTTTCAATATGCTATCTAGGTTGGTCATAACTTTCCTTCCAAGGAGTAAGCGTCTTTTAATTTCATGGCTGCAATCACCATCTGCAGTGATTTTGGAGCCCCCCAAAATAAAGCCTGACACTGTTGCCACTGTTTCCCCATCTATTTCCTATGAAGTGATGGGACCAGATGCCATGATCTTCATTTTCTGAATGTTGAGCTTTAAGCCAACTTTTTCACTCTCCTCTTTCACTTTCATCAAGAGGCTTTTTAGTTCCTCTTTACTTTCTGCCATCAAGGTGTTATCATCTGCATATCTGAGGTTATTGATATTTCTCCCGGCAATCTTGATTCCAGCTTGTGCTTCTTCCAGCCCAGCGTTTCTCATGATGTACTCTGCATAGAAGTTAAATAAGCAGGGTGACAATATACAGCCTTGACGTACTCCTTTTCCTGTTTGGAACCAGCATAACTGTGCTCAGACCACCAAAGAGTAAAGCATGAACTGCAAAGAGTGACTTTACAATGGAGAAATCTAACAAACACTACCTCAGCCAGGTGACCAATGGTGCTAAGTCATGGGGATAGCACTTACCCATGAAATGACTTCACCTCTGTGGTCTTCTTCCCCCAAATCCATAATCTAAGTTTAATTAATAGAAAAACATCAGAGAAATACCAGTTGAGGGGCATTCTATAAAATACCTGACCAGTATTCCTCAAAGCTGCCAAAGTCATGAAAAATAAGGAAAGCCTAAGAAATTTTTGTAGCCAAGAGGAGCCTAAGGAGATATGACAACTAAATGCAATGGAGTGTCATAGATGAGATCCTGAAACAGAAAAAGGACATGAAAACAAAGGACATCTGAATAAGGTTTGAACTTCAGTTAAAAATACTGTATCAGTATTGGTTCAGTAATTGCAATAAGTGTACCAAACTAATGTAAGATGTTAGTAATAGGGAAAAGTGGTTATGTTTTGGTTTGTCTTGTTTTTTACAATTCTCTGTAAGTCTAAAAGCTATTCTAAAATAAATCTTTAACAGGAAAAAAAAAAAAAAAAAAAAAAAGCCTGAGCCAAGGTTTTCAATCCAGGGCAGAGAAATAAATATGTTTTAGACACAGTTACATATAATTTTTTTCTTTTGAAAAAAGTATGTGCTTAGTTGCTCAGTAGTGTCTGACTGTTTGCGAGCCCATGGACTGTAGCCCGCCAGGCTCCTCTTTCCATGGGGGTTCTCCAGGCAAGAAC
The DNA here is from genome assembly GCF_003369695.1 of Bos indicus x Bos taurus. NCBI lineage: Eukaryota > Metazoa > Chordata > Mammalia > Artiodactyla > Bovidae > Bos > Bos indicus x Bos taurus. The sequence continues at coordinate 13,930,102 of NC_040087.1, read as the reverse complement.
ACTGGAGTGGGTTGCCACTTCCTCCTCCAGGAAAAAAGTATAGTTCGTTAAAATAAATAGAAAATATTAAAAAGATACAGAAAAACGGAAAGGAGAAATGAGTTTCCATAATTTCACCATCTAATGCAGCTACTATTACTATGATTTTATTTTCAATCATATATATACATATATATAAATTTTTGTGAGTTTTCTCATATTGCAATCAGACTTGACAAAAAATTTAATTTCTTGGAAGTTTTTCCCTTTCTTTTTTTTTTTTTTTTTTTGAAAGTTTTAGAAACAGTAGAGACAAGGATGGCTTTATTTCAAAAATAAAACACTTTATAACAAAGTTGTCCCTTGCGTATCAGGATGGTAGTAGTGGTTGCTAATACATTCTTGAATTGTTTTCTATGGTGAAGGCTCATATCTCGTCTCTTTCTCTCTTGAGAGAAGACATCACTGACAGTGTTTTCCACTATGAATGTCAGAGTCTCATATTTTGCAGAAGAGTTTCTCTCATTGTAAAACTGGCCCATATGAATCCATAAGCTATAAACCTGACCTTAGTTAGGCCTGATTTGTGGAACTAAATTACAGTAGTATATAAAAATTACATTCTAAATCATATTGAGAAAGCTGCTTATGAGGTTTCCCTTTCTTATATTGAAAATAAATCTTACACGTTGTTGTTTAGTCACTAAGTCATGTCTGACTCTCTTGCAGCCCCATGAACTATATAGCCCACCAGGTTCCTCTGTCCATGGGATTCTCCAGGCAAGAATACTGGAGAGGGTTGCCTTTTCCTTCTCCAGGGGATCTTTCTGACCCAGGGATCAAACTCAGGTCTCCTCCTTTGCAGGCGGATTCTTTTACGTCTGAGCACCAATATCTAAATCCATGAGGCAAATATTAACAGACATAAAGGGTGAAATTGACAGTAACTTACAGAAATTGACTTTAACAGCCCACTTACTTCAGTGGACAGGTCATCCAGACAGAAAGCCAATAAAGAAACACAGGCCTTAAATGACACATTAAACAAAATGGCTTAATATTAATAGAACACTCTATACAAAAGCAGCAGAATATACAATCTTTTCAAATATACATGGCACATTCTCCAGGATAGATCACATACTAGGCCAAGTGCTCGTCAATAGATGAATGGATAAGGAAGATGATATGTACATGTATAATGGAATATTGTTGTTTAGTCACTGATTTGTGTCCTACTCTTTTTGTGACCCCATGGGCTGTAGCCAGCCAGGCTCCTCTTTCCATGGGATTTCCCAGGCAAGAATACTGGACTTGGTTGCCATTTCCTTCTCCAGGGGATTTTCCTGACTCAGGAACTGAACCTGCATCTCCTACCTTGGCAGGCAAATTTTTTACTGCTGAGTCACCAGGGATGCCCGAAATCTTATATACAGCTAGTTAATTAGTCTCATTCTACATTTTGTACAGTTAAGTCAAGTGCAACTACATAACTTTCCAAGGCTGAATATCCTGAATCTGCTCTCCTTATCTAGGATGTAGTAAAGAACCAGAGTGGATATCTGTCAAGTTATATAGGAGCTTAATGATGTGTCTGTTGATTTCACTATGAAGGAGATGTGATATTTAAGAAACAAATTGGAAAAGAGGAAAATCCATTGTCAGGCACAAGCCACAGAAATGAGAGGTAGGGAACTAAGAGTGTTGGGGCTGGAAAACAGTTTAGGGGAATACAGAAAGGGCATATGTGTGTTTAAGGAGTGAGGTATGAATAATTATAGAATGGCATGGACTGAGAAGAGCATGAGGGATCATCTGTTTTGCAAATGTGTGGTCTGTGAATATATTGGGAGGAGCATGTGGTTGAGAACAAATGGTCAGGTCAGTTCAGTCGCTGGGAGGAAGTATTAAAATTATTAAAGTCTCTGTAGGTAGAAGCTTGAATTCAGGTAATATTGTTTCATAAGGTTTGATACAAGGCCAGTTTTCCAAATAAAAACATCTGATGTCAAATTCAGTTAGATTGAGGGAATGAGAAACAGTAAATATCCCTGAGTACACATCGCCACCCAGCGGATGAATGTGTGTGATGCACAAATCATATGCAAAGAAGAAGACAAAGAATGTGAGCTTACCACAGGAAGCTTGTGTTAAAACTTTGTGTTCAGGGATATCATATGTGATGCAAACCTGAATCACACCACTCATGCAAAAGCCAGACTAGATTTTAATACATATTTTTCAAAGTATTCTGATAAATGAGAGGCTTTTAGCAGTGAAAGAAAAATATTATGAGTGTGCTTACCACATTACATACTAGAGTTTCACTAAGGCTAATAAAACTGAAGTTCATGAATTTCCAATAAGACAAATAAGAGACATTTAGCTTCTTATATGGCAGAAAGAGGGCTGCCAAGGCAGAGATTCGAGATTCAAGTCTTGACTCCTCAGGGTACCAAAAGCTTTGACGAAAAGTCAGGGATGAATTAAATTTTGGCTCAATACTTTTTGAGTTTTCCTTCATCTGCTAGCAAATAAAGATTTATGAGATTAGGGATATGTAGGGACAGTGGGTGGAAGTTGGGTATTTAAAGATGCATTGAATCATGTTTATACAGGGATTTCCTAATGGTTCATCTTGGAGGGATACAGCAATATTCTCTTGGGATAACTCAATAAAAGTCTTCTGGTATTCTACAGAGAAGTCTAAACCTATATACTGTGTTCCCTAAAAAGAAAATTTACTCAAATGGAATGACATTAAAAGTCTAAGGAAAATTAGTGTGGGGCTTTAGTTTTTGCTATGTCTATGCAGTATTCTAACATAAAGGTTTGTGCATCCACTTTTGAACACCTTTCAACAGGGAACCCACTAACTAATGTGTTTTTCCTTTGTTGGGTCTGGTATTTATTTATCTAATCCTACTTATGAACTAATAAATTAGTCTATTACTGTTTCACCAGTGTTGGCAGAAGATGTGAGATGTCTGAGTCAGAGACAAAATTTTCCATTTTTCATAGTTAACAAGTAGGATAAACATCACATTTGAGTTAGTTTCCCTTATGGTCCAAGGTCAATGAGGGCACCAAAGAGGGGCCCAGGTATATTATATGCACACAGTAGGGTTTTGTCCTAGGTTAAGAACACTGAGCTTGGGGAATTCACTGCTTTTATAATAAGTAGTGAACAAGTCTGTCTTTTCTCCAAAGTGGGATCTCTAACTTATCCCTCAAAGGCTGCTTGCTTCAAACTACCCTGATAAATGGTCTGGCGGGGGGAGGGTGGCAGGGAGGAAACAGCAGATGGGGCCTTGCTGGGGTACTTAAGGATTATGGCAGGTTGCCTTTCTATAATTTCCACTAATTTGTTCTTTTTTCTTTCTATCCCTTCAGCATTTTGTACATCAGATACCTGTAGTGTGTTTGAATTCCATTTAGACTTCTTTTCTCCAAACTAATCATTTCTAGCCCTTTGACCATGCCTCCCATAATCTGGCTTTGAGTCCCCTCACCAGTCAGTTCACTTGCTCAGTTGTGTTCAACTCTTTGTGACCCCATGGACTGCAGCACACCAGCCTTCCCTGTCTGTCTCCAACTCCTGGAGCTTGCTCAAACTCATGTCCATTGAGTTGGTGATGCCATCCAACCATCTCATCCTCTGCTGTCCTCTTCTCTTGCCTTCAATCTTTTCCAACATCAGGGTCTTTTCTAATGAGTCAGTTCTTCACATCAGGTGGCCAAAGTATTGGAGCTTCAGCTTCAACATCAGTCCTTCCAATGAACATTCAGGACTGATTTCTTTTAGGATTGACCGGTTTGATCTCCTTGCAGTCCAAGGGACTCTCAAGAGTCTTCTCCAACACCACAGTTCAAAAGCATCAATTCTTTGGCACTCAGCTTTCTCTATGGTCCAACTCTCACATCCATACATGACTATTGGAAAAACCATAGCTTTGACTAGATGGACCTTTGTCAGCAAAGTAATGTCTCTGCTTTTTAATATGCTGGCTAGGTTGGTCATAGCTTTTCTTCCAAGGAGCAAGTGTCTTTTAATTTCATGGCCGAAGTCACCACCTGCAGTGATTTTGGAGCCAAGAAAACAGTCTCACTGTTTCCATTGTTTCCCCATCTATTTGTTATGAAGTGATGGAACAGGATGCCATGATCTTCATTTTTTGAATGTTGAGTTTTAAGACAGCGTTTTCACTCTCATCAAGAGGCTCTTTAGTTCCTCTTTGTTCTTTGCCATAAGGGTGGTGTCATCTGTATTATCTTGAGGTCCTGGCAATCATGGTTCCAGCTTGTGCTTCATCCAGCCCGGCATTTCTCATGATGTACTCTGCATATAAGTTAAATAAGCAGGATGACAATATACAGCCTTGACATACTCCTTTCCCAATTTGGAACCAGTCCATTGTTCCATGTCTGGTTCTAACTGTTGCTTCTTGACCTGCATACAGATTTCTCAGAAGGAAGGTAAGGTGTTATGGTATTCCCATCTCTTGAAGAATTTTCCACAGTTTGTTGTGATCCACACAAAGGCTTTGGCATAGTCAATAAAGCAGAAGCAGATGTTTCTCTGAACTTTCTTTCTTTTTACCCTCACCATTAGTATTGCTTTTCTTTGACCTTATACAAGGATTATTTCCCAAAATATAATGTTCCAAATATTGTCTAATCAATTTATTAGAAGAAAAAGACATTGCTTTGCATATTCTAGAAGTATACTTCTATATGGCAACCTGGGATCCCATGAGCTTTTTTGGCAGTCCCATTAATTCTCATTGGAAAACACTGACTTTTATCATAAACTCCTATTAAGCCATACATTTTTATTCTGTCCTAGTCTATTTTTATGCTAGAGGATAGACTCTTCATGTAGTTTTTCATTAAAGTAATCATTGTATCAACCAGATTCCATTTCATATAATAGAAAAGATGAAAGTAAGCTTATTATTTTAAGATAGATGTTATTTAGCAGAAAAGGCAGTTCCTTGTTGTCTGATAATTTTGTGAATTATTCCTCCTCTATATAAGAGAACAGTCATTTAATATAAATGACATACAACCCTCAAACTCTTCTTTTAAACAAGAGTTCAACCGATTTTTGCTATCTTCTTTCCACTCTCCACACCATGTATGTACAACGAGTTGACATTGTTCATCTTCTGCTTTAAAAAAAAGAAAACTGAAACATGTACATATTTTTTGAAACAGAAATGTTACTTTAAATATTACTAGCAGGGCAAGAAATTATGGCTCAATTGAAAACATTCAGGAAAGCAGAGTAAATAGTACAATGCACCCCCAGATAACCATCATTCAGGTTCAACAATTATCAAGATACTGCCACACTTGCATCATATCCGTTTTATTATTAAAATATTTCATAGTAACTGGCATGTAACATATCAGTTTACTCCTCCATAGTTCAATAAGGATTAACAGACACTTTTAACAAGACTGCAATATCATTAACCCCTAGAAAAATTAAATGGCACCCCACTCCAGTACTCTTGCCTGGAAAATCCCATGGGCAGAGGAGCCTGGTGGGCTGCAGTCCATGGGGTCGCAAAGAGTCGGACACGACTGAGGGACTTCACTTTCACTTTTCACTTTCATGCATTGGAGAAGGAAATGGCAACCCACTCCAGTGTTCTTGCCTGGAGAGTCCCAGGGACGGGGAACCTGGTGGGCTGCCGTCTCTGGGGTTGCACAGAGTCGGACACGACTGAAGCGACTTAGCAGCAGCAGCAGAAAAATTAATAATTCCTGTCATTTAATACCTCAACCATATTTAAATTTTTCCCAATTGCCTCAAAAATGTAGGAACCGCTCATTACATGGGATTGTTAGGTCTAATAAACATACTTTTATCTAGAACAGTCTGCCTCCTTTTTTTGGTAAAATAGCCAATTTAGTTTTTAAAAAGTTTTACTGAAGTGTAGTTGACATCTTGGTTTTGGCTGTATCTCCTATCCTTTTTACAGTTCTTGACCAGTTGGAAACTGGATCACTTTTTTACTTCCTCGAATTTGTGGTATCAACTTAATCCTCTCTTCCACATATTTCTTATACACCGATAATTTAGCTTGAGAGCACTAACAGACTAAAACATGTGCTTAAGGAAAGTGAAGGAATAGGGAAGCACTGGTAAGATGTAAATGTAGTAATGAGTGATGCAGAAATAAGAAAATAAAGGATGAAAATGCAAAACTCAATTGTCACATAAATCAATCTAATTTACACTCAAATGTTTCTCATGAAATGAGTACCCTTTTTTATTGTTAGAAAGGACTGTAGTAGTTCGAGCTATTGCATCGGCTAGAAATTTTAATTGCTTAAGAAGATAGAGTAACTGGACACCCCAGCCTTCTGAGAATTAAAAAGCTTGCTCCAGATACAAAAAGTACATAGTTCACCTCAGGCCCCTGACACAAACACAGGGGGGATGTGACATAAGCATATCTTTTTCTACACAGAAAATGCATCTGTGGGGAGAGTATGAGAAGTTTGTCTCCACATAACTGACATGTGATCATTGAGTCCAAACTAAATTAAATCCAGAAAAAACAGTACTGGCAGATTTCCTCTTCCTTAGTTACAGGATGACCTAGCATGGAACAGTGCATTACTTACAGGAGCTGCCTCATCTTTGCCATCACAAGTAAAGTTTAAAACATTGCCTACAATGGAAACGGGCATGCTCTAGGCCAGAGTTCCCATAAACACTACAGTGAGCACAGGGACCACGCTTCCATCCTTTACTGCACGATTCACAAAATTTTTATACAGAGAAACCTGATCCACTGCATCCAGTGTATTTTGTGTGAATTTACACTAGCTAGGGCGAACAGGCTATGTATCTTACATGGCACATAGATATTTCTCATTTACTATTTAGCACACACACAGATCCACGTCTACACACACAAATACACAGATAACTGAGTGGACTTCTACAGATTGAAGGCATTCTCTAAAAGTTCACATAAAGAAGTAGGATGGATACATTGGAAGGATAACTTCAGGAAAACCAGGTGAAAAAAATGTAAAATCCCACTTTGAGATATAAAATGATGTAATTCATATGTCATTGTCCTCTTAGTTCCAGCTTATGAATCCATGGGTATTATCTGTTTGCCACGTGACACAGAGTAAGCTTCTCTGAATTTCCTCCCTCAAAATCTACTTACAGAAAAGCAGTTACTGGAGATTCTGTAGAAGTGAGACCCAGGGAGGTGAGGATTCCTAAATGTTTTTATCTACTTGAAAGTGTAAAGAAGTTGTATCTAAAATGAGAGCTTTACAAGTATTTTGTACAAACACATAGGTTAAGATTGGTTCAACTTTATACCAAGCAACAGAACAGAGCTACTTGTAGAAAGTAGCAGAGCTACTACCTCGTCATGGAAAGACCATTTTTTTGCATTGCTTTGTAAAGCAATGGAGTATAGCATAATTAGTCACTATGCTACCCCTTGGGATTTCAAATTACAATTAGATAAATTTTAGTTTGATAATTAGTACCTCTAAAAAATGATCTCCTGAACTCTGATTTAAAAAATTAATTTATCGTCTCACTAAAATGATAACTTGTATTTCCTATGTGCAGTTAGAAGCAGTACCGAGATTGAAAACAGAACAAAACTTACTAAAAGTCATCATTGTAGTTACACCCTGAAAGTCCCAGAAACCTACATACAAATGCTTAAACGTGAGAGAGACTCTTGTAGAGGCAATAAGATATGACCATTTAACAGTAACAGTCTGTTTCTGAGTTATTGAATCAATACTTCTCACTCAGTAAAATTGCAAGGAGACAACTTCTCTTTATATGCTTTGACACAGATAATCCAGTCATAAATAATCAAATGTAATTTTTTTCAAAAATAATTTTTTATTTGGCTTTGGAATATTTTGGTACATAAAGTAAAACATGGCTACCTAATACTCTGCATTCAACAGATTAATATAGAGCGACAAATTGGAAAATTACCCATTTTTCTCAGTGGAATTATTCTTTAATCTTATAATCGTGAAACAAAAGAGTATTTTGCATGAGTTTGAAATTGCTCTTATAATTTGTATTTAATGCCTTCCCTGAATTGGAAGACATGAGGTATTTTAAAAAATGTATTTATTTTTTAACTGAAGTATAATTGTTTTACAAAATGTTTTCTGCCAAATATCAACATGAATTAACCAGAGGTATACATATGTTCCCTCCGTCTTGAACCTTCTTCCCATCTCCCTCCCCACCCCACCCCTCTAGGTTGTTACAGAGCCCCTGTTTGAGTTTCCTGAGACATACAGAAAATCCCCATTGGCTATCCATTTTACATATGGTAATGTAAGTTTCCATGTTACTCTCTCCATACATCTCACCCTCTCCTTCCTCCCCCAATCTGTCCATAAGTCTGTTCTTTATGTCTGTTTCTCCACTGCTGCCCTGCAAATAATTTCATCAGCACCATCTCTCTAGATTCCATATATATGCGTTGAAAGTCAAAGTGAAGTCGTTCAGTCGTGTCCAACTCTTTGCGATCCCATGGACTGTAGCCTACCAAGCTCCTCTGTCCATGGGTTTTTCCAGGCAATAGCACTGGAGTGGACTGCCATTTCCTTCTCCAGATATATGTGTTAGTACCCGACATTTATCTTGTCTTTCTTACTTTGAAATGAGATATTTTATATAAATTTCTCATGAGTTTCATAAAAGAATTAAACAAACAAGGTATCAGGTTGTCACAACCATACAACACATATCACAGTATTGAAATTGTTGTATTGACTGTCACCTTTCACTGGATATTAAAAAAATATGGGCTACAACTGTATTTTTTAATCTACCCTAGCACCTCAACAAAATTTTGACTGAGTATAAGAATACTGACATTAACAAAAAGTCGTAAAATTTTAATTTAGATAGCTTTGATTAACTGTAAAATCTGAAATGAGATATGGGGTCACAAGACATATAGGTTCAAATCTTACTTTATCACAATTTATGTGATTTCAGTCTCTAACTCATCGGGGGTCATCTGAACAAAAGGAATAGCACCTGACTTATGTACTTTAGAGTACCTGTAGGGTAAAATGAGGTAATGGATGAGAAGTACCAAACAAACGTAATTTTCTGCATATTCAGGTAAGAAATACATGTACGAAATAAGAAATCCTTTTAAGGTTCACTGTGACAAAATTCATGGTAAAAATAGGTACCATACCATTTCCCCAAGTGAAAACACCTTTTCTCTTCAGCCTACACATACGCTTAAAACTACTCACCCCCGCCCCTCCACACACACAGTATACATATACACCCCTTGTGTCAAAATACAGCCCCCAGTGTTTTATGTCCTCTGGACTTCCCTGGTAGCTCAGATGGTAAAGCATCTGCCTACAGTGCGGGAGACCCGGGTTCAATCCCTGGGTCGGGAAGATCTCCTGGAGAAGGAAATGGCAACTCACTCCAGTATTCTTGCCTGGAAAATCTCATGGGCAGAGGAGCCTGCTGGGCTACAGTCCATGGGGTCGAAAAGTCAGACACACCTGAGCAACTTCACTTACTTCAATAAATACTAGCAAAGTAGTGTTGACACTGGTGCATCCTCTTCCTCAAAGCACTGAAATCCATCACCACAATGACCCATAGAACAGCCTCAACACAGTAATCTACTAGCTTCTTATTTATTTTTGTGTTTTGGCTGCAACCAGCGGCATGCAGGATGATCCCTCCCACCCCTGGCCAGGGATCAAATTCAGGCCTCCGTGGTGGAAACACCAAATCCTAACCACTATGCCACCAGGAACTCCCTGAAGATTTCTTTTTGAGTACTTCTCATATTTATGCTGGCTTCTCTCCCCAAAATGACTGTATATATATATTTTTTTCTAGATTAATCTTTTTTACTGGTTCAGTTTCTGGCTCTTCAAATGCAGGTGTGTAAGGTTTCATCCTTGGACCTCCTTTTTTCTCACTCTGTGTTTCTGTGAAGATGACTCAGCCTATTCTAGTAGACCCAGGCACTATCTCTGCACAGCCAACTCCCAAATCTCTCTTTATTCATGGCTCCTTCCCAGGTTCCAGGTCTCTATATCTAATTGTTGATCACATATTTCCATCTGGAAGCCCTTCAGTCTATGTGTCAAATTCATTATTCCTCCCGTGTCCCAAACCTCTTCCCCATCTTGGCTGCCCCTCCAGATAGTCATCAAGCAGAGACTGGGGAGTTATCAGGGATTTCCCCACTGGTCCTCACCTCTCACCTCCATGCTCTAGGAATAGGATCTGCAGATTCCGTCTCTGAAATGTCATACTATTTCATTTACTCTCAATTTTAATTTCCACTGCATTCGGGCTTCATTATTTTTTAAAGTATTCTGATTGTCTCTTAACTAATCTCTCTGCTTTAGTCTCTCACAAATCCATCATGTTAATATAATGCCAAGGACATAAAAACACTCTCCTACTTTCTATACCTACTCTTTGCCTGGAAAATAAACTCCAAAATTCTTTGACATAGCAGTCAAGACCCTAATTTGTTTCTAACCTGTTTTTCCAGTAACTCCTACCCACACCCTCCTCTTTCTAGAACACTTTCAGTTTCATGCCCTAGTTTATGGTATTCCCTTAACCTGTTATGGTTGTTCTTTTTTTGTCAAAAGTCTGTATGTCTTTCAGATCCATGTGACAAGTCATTTTCTCTGCAATACCTTCTCCAGTCTGTGTTCCAGATAGAATTAATCCTCCTTCTCCTGTACTCTTCTGCTGTTAAAATTAAACTTAAGTGTTAGAAGTGTTTATCTCTTTCACTACATTAGACTCAAAGGGAAAAAGTATTACTCATCTTGATTTCATCTATGATTCACGGAATGCTTGACAAATAGAGGCTACCCAATAAATACTAAACTGAATAGACTTATTCCTGATGTATGTAACAAATACAGAGGACAAACTTTAAGAATAATTCTTATCTGTATAACATACAAACTGTATCATATTGATTTTGTGTCAGTTATTGTTAAAATCAATAAATCATTTGGCTTTGGATAATAATGAAAGTATATATGAAAGTTGAATTATTCATTGTAATCCTTTTGGTTTTAAGTATATTAAACAGCTACATTTCTTTCTTACAGTTGGTTTGGAAGGAAGCAGGAAATAGTTATGCAAAAATCCAGTCAAGTATCTGTAAAAATACATAGAAATCAAATATGAGACCGTTAGTAGTGCTATTAAAGGAATCACTAAATTTATTAAAGTCTTTTGTATATTAAAGAGTTAAAGACATTGTAAAGACTAAAAACAATATTCAGTTAAAATAACCTTAAAGAAAATCAGATATATGCTAAAGAGTTAGTGCCATATCACTGTCACAAAATTTTGTATAACCAAAAAAATCCATCTCTAAGAAATACTAATTTAATGAAATTACACTCAATCCTGTTCTATGATTGTAGCTCAAGTGTCAGCAAACTATACCCTGTGGACCAAATCTGGCCCCTCACCTGTTTTTTTGTCAACAGAATTTTACTGAAGTACAGACATATTCATTCATTTCTGCTTCTGTCTGCTTTTGCTCTACAAAAGCAGACTTGTATAGCTGAACAGAGACGATGTGTCCCACAACACCTAAAATGTGTACTATCTAGATCTTTAAAAAAATTGACCAACTCCTGCTACAGATAACCAGTTGGAAGTTTGGTTTTAAAACTAGGCTGGTCTGTGTATGTATTATTACTCTAGAATTTAGGTTTTTAAGCAAGGATTTCTTCTTAAAACTCAAAAGAATTTAAAAAATTATAAAGATGTTATGATAAAAATAGAAGATGTTGAGCATATAGGAGAGTTAAATGGCATACAAAAAGGATTTAATGAAAAATTGTTTTACTTTTATACTCTTATATATACTTATACTTTCCTTTTATATTAGAGTACATCACTGAAAATGAACTGTTCTACCATTATTGTTTCACTAAAAAGTAGAAAATTAATTCTTCCTACAGGAATAAAGGAGTGAAGTTAAGTACAATTATTTTTCAAAATGAGGGGAGGGAAAGGTGGAAGCAGGGAGGAGAAGGGAGAGAGAAGCTACTGTACCTCATTCTCTAACTGAGATGAAGCCAATCTGTGTACCAAAGTTAGGGCCATCGCGGACATGGGAAAAATACTTGTCAGGATGACAAGATGTACAGAGGTTGAGATCCTGGTTCTGGTCCTGAATATTCTGTGGTAGAATTCCTCCCTGTTCTAGAAGAATCCTTAGGATAAAGATTTTTCGAAAAACAGAAACTTTACCAACAGACAAAGCAGCATGGAAAAAGCATTGATATTAGTGTAAAAGAACTCTGGAAAAGATCTGCTTGGAATAATGCAAGTTGTCATTCAGTTACAGAACAGGGACACAACAGGAAATGGTAGATTTCACCATTACAATTCTGGACTGAAATCAGTCGTTATTGTTGTTTAATCGCTAAGTCCTGTCTGACTCTTTTGTGATCCCATGGACTACAGCCTGCCAGGTTCCTCTGTCCATGATGTTTCCCAGGCAAAAAAACTGGAGTGGGTTACCATTTCCTTCTCCAGGGAATCTTCCCAACCCAGCGATCAAACCCACATCTCCTGCATTGGTAGGCGAGTTCTTTACCACTAAACCAACAGGGTAGCCTGAAATCAAACATACCTAGTGGCTTTACGGATGTCAACATAGGGATTTGGTGAGTCCAACAGCCGTACACATCCGGGATCAAGATTATGAAATGCCTTTGCTGATTCCCTTGGAAGAGTAAAACAGCACGGTCCGACTGAAGGCCCCAATACAACAATAATGTCTTCCAAACTGCAGCCATATTCTGCTCTCATAGCGTTCACTGTAGCCATAGCAACACCTAACATGGTACCTCTCCAACCTAGTAAATAGGAAGAAAGAGAGCTAAGCAAAGTCCTAACATAACAAAATTCATCTTAATTTATATCTAAGTTAAAAATGAGCAGGGTCAGTTTATGTATTTTTCCTAAGGGTCCTTTCACCTCTTAGTTATTGTGAATAATTTATGTTTTGAGCATAGGTGTTTAAATATCCTATTGACATCCTGCTTTAAATTCTTTGGATATATGTTCAGAAGTGGAACTGTTGGATAATATGAATTCTATTTAAAACTTTTTGAGGAATCATCACAGTTTTTCATGGCAGCTGCATCATTTTATACTCCCACCAATAGTGCATCATGGTTTCCATTTCTCTTCAACAAAACTTATTTTCATTTTTAAAAAAATATCAGCCATTCTAACGGATGTGAGGTGATATCCTGTGGTTTTTATTTGCTTTTTCCAAATTAGTGATGTTGGGCGTCTTTTCACATTTTTACTGACCATTTGTATATCATCTTTGGAGAAAGATCTACTAACGTCCTTTACCCATTTTTCAATCAAATCTTTTAGTTTTTGTTGTTGTTGAACTGTAGGTATTCTTTTTGTATTTTGAATATTAACTCCTTATTAGATGTATGAACTGCAAATATTTACTCTCAATCTGTTGGGCTGACTTTTTACTTTGTTGATTGTGTTCTTTGATGCACAGAAATTTGTTTTTGATAAAATCCAACTTATCTATTTTTACTTCTGTTGCTTGTGCTTTTGGTATCATATCTAAGAAACCATTGCCTAATCCAAGATCACAAGGATTTACACTTAATCTTTCATTTTTAGAGTTTTAGCTCTTACATTTAGATCTTTGATCCACTTTGAGTTAGTTTTTATATATGACGTAAGGGTCCAATGTTGTTCTTTTGCATATGCCTATCCAGTTTCCCCAGTACCATTTGTTAAAGAAATTGTCCTTTCCCCATTGTATAGTCTAGGTACCTTGTCAAAAATCATCTGACCCTATTGCAAGGGTTTGTTTCTGGAATGTCTATTCCATTCCATTGCTCTATTGTCTTTATGCCAGTACTATACATACTGTTTTGATTACTGTAGCTTTATAATAAGTTTTGAAATTAAGAAGTATGAGACATCTAACTTTGTTCCTTTTCAAGACTGTTTCATTTATCTTTCATAATTTTAAATTTAATGTTTCAAAACCCAGGAAGTAACAAATAATATTCACGTTTTATATCCAGGAACTAAGACTCATATTTTAAATAACTTTTGACAATGTTAAATAGTAAACCTGACTTCTAGTCATTCAATTCCATTACTTTAGTTAGATCAAAACAAACAAAAAACCACTTTATTTGTCTATAGTCTAAAATGCAAACAAAGTAGCCATAGATTTACAAGCACTCCTCATTTTACATAGACTCATTACCACTGGATAATCTAAATAGTATTTTTAAAAAACTTCCAACAAACAAAATTCCAAAACCTTAACAAACATAGCACCTAAAAATTCTTTGTTCTTATTTTCAGAGAATAGTTAAAGCTAATCAACTATAACATATTAAACTACATGCAATTTTCCAAACATATCTTGTTTTTTACCTTTACACTTGCTGCTGCATTTCAAAAACACCTTCTATGACATGTCTAACCTTCCTATTCCCTATTACCTAGACTTCAAGGGTAGACTTCTCAAACCAGAGACAATACAACTCAGTACAACTCCCCTGGGAATGTTTTGAAAAGCATAAAGGCTTTTCTTTTTGGTTATTACAACAAGTACAACTGGCATTAAGAATTTTGAAAGCCAAGCAAACTTAAGTCTGCAATGTAAGACTATCTTGCCCCAAATGTTAATAACACTCCTGCTGAGAAACATTGGTACCTAGCCAAATCCTACAAATCTCCCAGGAATCAGCCTAGGTAACTGCTTTCTTTAGGGATTATACTCTGAGTCACATAATTTGACGTAAGTACTCCTTGTATTTGCTCCTGACCTAAGAGTCTACTAGCCCTCTTCTATCTTTACTTATCACCATGGGTAGTAATTAACTATTTAAATGCTGGGAAAGACTGAGGGCAGGAAGAGAAGGGAATGACAGAGGATGAGATGGTTGAATGGCATCGTCGATTTAATGGCCATGAGTTTGAGCAAGCTCTGGGAGATGGTGAAGGACAGGGAAGCCTGGAGTGCTGCAGCCCATGAGGTCACAGAGAGTCAGACCATTACTTACAGAATGAACAAAAACAATGTCCATCAGAGAAAAATTATAACTTTCCCCCCAAATTGGTAAAAATCCTAGGTGCTTAACTAAGTACACTTACCAGAGTGAGCAACCCCACATGCTTTTTTGACAGGATCTGCAAAAACTATCGGAATACAGTCAGCACCAAGAGCTGCTATTGTGACTCCTCTTTGATTTGTGGTGATTCCATCATAAGATTCAGGCTCCTTCCTTCCCATAATCCAGACATCATTGGCATGATCAGTCTAATACCAAAGATGTGAAATAAAAATGTTTTTAAAATAGAATTTCTCATACCATAAGCTTTTCTGAAAGTATGTATTTTGTACAAAATTATATAACCAGTTTAAGGTTACTAGCATTCCTTAAATACATCAGGTCCATATATATATAATAACAAATTTATTTAACTCTATGATATGATAATCTCTATGTATTTTCCTCAAAGGAAAACAGACTTCAACATTTAAAAAAAATCAAAATAGTACTGATGAACCTATTTGTAGTGCAGGAATAGACACGCATACAAGTGTAGTATTCACAAGTGTTCACAAGTGTAGTGAACAGACTTGTGGTCACAGCAGGAGGGCAGGGAAGAGAGGGTGGGATCAGTTGAGAGTAGTATTGACATATATACACTTCCATATGTAAAACAGATAGCCAATGGGAGGTTCAAAAGGGAGGAGATATATACATACTTGTGGCTGATTCACATTGTGGTACGGCAGAAACTAACACAACATTGTAAAGCAATTCAGTTCAGTTCAGTTCAGTTCAGTCGCTCAGTCGTGTCCGACTCTTTGCGACTCCATGAATCACAGCACGCCAGGCCTCCCTGTTCATCACCAACACCCGGAATTCACCCAAACTCATGTGCATCGAGTTGGTGATGCCATCCAGCCATCTCATCCTCTGTCATCCCCTTCTCCTCCTGCCCCCAATCCCTCCCAGCATCAGCTGACTTTTCCAATGAATCAACTCTTCACATGAAGTGGCCAAAGTATTGGAGTTTAAGCCTCAGCATGAGTCCTTCCAATGAACACCCAGGACTGGTCTCCTTTAGGATGGACTGGCTGGATCTCCTTGCAGTCCAAGGGACTCTCAAGAGTCTTCTCCAACACCACAGTTCAAAAGCATCAATTCTTCGGCACTCAGCCTTCTTCACAGTCCAACTCTCACATCCATACATGACCACTGGAAAAACCATAGTCTTGACTAGACGGACCTTTGTTGGCAAAGTAATGTCTCTGCTTCTTAATACGCTATCTAGGCTGGTCATAACTTTCCTCCCAAGGAGTAAGCGTCTTTTAATTTCATGGCTGCAATCACCATCTGCAGTGATTTTGGAACCCCCCAAAATAAAGTCTGACACTGTTTCCACCATTTCCCCATCTATTTCCCATGAAGTGATGGGACCAGATGCCATGATCCTAGTTTTCTGAATCTTGAGCTTTAAGCCAACTTTTTCACTCTCCTCTTTCACTTTCATCAAGAGGCCCTTCAGTTCCTCTTCACTTTCTGCCTTAAGGATGTTGTCATCTGCATATCTGAGGTTATTGATATTTCTCCCAGCAATCTTGATTCCAGCTTGTACTTCTTCCAGCCCAGCATTTCTCATGATGTACTCTGCATAGAAGTTAAATAAGGAGGGTGACAATATACAGCCTTGATGTACTCCTTTTCCTATTTGGAACCAGTCTGTTGTTCCATGTCCAGTTCTAACTGTTGCTTCCTGATCTGCATATAGGTTTCTCAAGAGGCAGGTCAGGTGGTCTGGTATGCCCATCTCTTTCAGAATTTTCCACAGTTTCTTGTGATCCACACAGTCAAAGGGTTTGGCATAGTCAATAAAGCAGATATAGATGTTTTCTGGAACTCTCTTGCTTTTTTGATGATCCAGCAGATGTTGGCAATTTGGTCTCTGGTTCCTCTGCCTTTTCTAAAATCAGCTTGAACATCTGGAAGTTCACAGTTCACGTATTGCTGAAGCCTGGCTTGGAGAATTTTGAGCATTACTTTACTAGCGTGTGAGATGAGTGCAATTGTGCAGTTGTTTGAGCATTCTTTGGCACTGCCTTTCTTTGGGACTGGAATGAAAACTGATGTTTTCCAGTCCTGTGGCCATTGCTGAGTTTTCCAAATTTGCTGGCATATTGAGTGCAGCACTTTCACAGCATCATCTTTCAGGATTTTAAATAGCTCAACTGGAATTCCACCACCTCCACTAGCTTTGTTCGTAGTGATGCTTTCTAAGGTCCACTTGACTTCACATTCCAGGATGTCTGGCTCTAGGTGAGTGATCACACCATCACGATTATCTGGGTCTTGAAGATCTTTTTTGTACAGTTCTTCTGTGTATTCTTGCCATCTCTTAATATCTTCTGCTTCTGTTAGGTCCATACCATTTCTGTCATTTATTGAACCCATCTTTGCATGAAATTTTCCCTTGGTATCTCTAATTTTCCTGAAGAGATCTCCCCCAATTAAAAATAAATTAAAAAAATTCAAAATAGTCCATCCATCACGAACAGCCCTCACTAGAGATCGGTAAATCTCTAACTGCAGTAGTTGTTTAGTCACTCAGTTGTGTCCGACTCTCTTTGATTTAATTGACGGCAGCACACCAGTCTTCTCTGTCCTTCATTATCTTGTGGAATTTGCCCAAACTCATGTCCATTGAGTTGATGATGTCATCCAACCATCTCATCCTCTGTCACCCTCTTCTCCTCCTGCCCTCAATCTTTGCCAGCATTAGGGTCTAAACCTAATAGCAGTACCTTCCACGAAGTACTAATTGACTGAAAGAAATTAAATTTCCAAGTCAATAATATCTTTACTTTTCCTGGAGTCAGAGAAATCTAGAATCCTGTAAGAAACAATTATCAGTTTTACCCTAGTTCCTCCTAGTGTTGATATAGAAAACAATGGCTTTTCTCTCCCACCATTCAGGAAACTTACCTCTAAATCAAAAAGGCAGTGGTACTATACTCTGGGGCTTTCCTCATGGTTCAGTGGTTAAAAAACAAACAAAAAAAACTCACCTACCAATGTAGGAGACTCAGGTTTGATCCCTGGGTCGGGAAGATACCCTGGAGAAGGAAATGGCAACCCACTCCAGTATTCTTGCCTGGGAAATCCCATAGACAGAGGAGCCAGTGGGCTACAGTCCATGGGGTCACAAGAATCGGACACAACTTAGTGAGTAAAAAACAACTATACTTTTAGATGTAAGGAGTTCCAGATGTGTGTGTGTGTGTGTGTGTGTGTATTATATCACAGAATTGATCTTTAGAATATGATATGTATCTCTAAGAAAAATAATCACAAACATTATCCTAAGTTTTAGATAAAACATTAGATGTAAACATTAAATAGCTTATTTAAAGTCCATATAGTCATTGTCAGAGTCAAGAATATACTTTAAATCTTCCAAAATATGAAACAAAATTGTACCTTTATTTGGTAAAATTTATTCACATTAAATCCTGCAGCCTTCCCCAACCTACGCAGATTTTCTTGAACAACAGCCTTGGGATCTCTCCGTTTGGAACTACTGAAGAGATTGAATGAGCTAAGAGTTGGTATGTAAGATATCCCACCTGTTCTTGTAGTAAATCCATGTATGAAAGTATCTGTTGAGGATAAACAATGAAGATTAAAACCAGGCTGTACAAAAGACTATAAAGCCTTACAAAAACCCAGTCTCTCATTAAGACTTTCCCTAATAACCTCACCCTGCATTAGTTTATCCAGTTTCTAATTTCTACAGCTCTTTATAGCTTCATCTGTTCTTATGACACAATGTTTTGAGTTTGTTTTACCTTCTCCATGGGATTACTGCTCTTCAAAGGGTATCTTTTCCCCATTAGTTTTTGTTATCCCAATAGCATATAGCTCACAGTAAATATCCTTTTACTAATAAGTGAGATTGACTGTTTTAAATTTCACTCTTCTGTGAAGGCACTACGGAGTTAAGGTTTCAGAATTTCTAAGTAGGAAATGCTTAGGGTCATAAATCTCACCTAAAACCAAGGCTGGGGGACTTGTCTTAAAGCTGAATTTGCATAAAGCAAATTTATTTAGAGTGGCTTTGAAGGGACTATCCCTTCACACTCGTGACTCTATAAGGCTGTCCATGACACTCCCATGTTGTAACTGATGCTAAGGAACACATAATCTCACACCAGTCTACAAAAGAAGCAAGGTTAAAAGCGATGAACAACCTGTAAAGAAAGACTCGCTTTTCATATTCAAGTAAAACAACTGATAGTGTTTAACATACCTGGGATCAAAGGAGATGTGATAATGGTTAATTCTCCCTTCAGTGCCGGCAAACTTCTCAAATATGTTTCTATTTCATTCTGGATTGCTTCTAGTTCTTGAGATGTGATTATGTTTACTTCAGTAGACTGTTTCAAAAGACCTCCCTTCAAAGTCATCTGTAGATCTTCAAACTCAAAATTGTAAACATCAGTAAAGAGTTGATCAATGAAAGCCTTCATTAATGTCTTCCGGTGCACAGGCACAATTACCTTAATGCAACTCAAATTCCTTTCATCAACTTTTTGTTTAATTGTATACAAAGAGGCAGCCATGCTGGGATTGCTAACAATCTCAAATTCTCTCAAGAGAGCTGATAATCCATTGCCTGTTTCTAATTCACAGTTATCATGGTCACAGCTGATGTTACTACAACACATTATGCAAAAGAACTTGGCCTTGGCACCATGGTGATATCGGACTGCATTCAATATCTTTAATAATGTCTGATGACAGTTTTTCTGAGAGTTCAGTTTCAAACCAAAGAGATCAATCAACACTGCTTCTGCCATCCTTCAATTCTGTACAAAGTTCTTGAATGAAGTTTGTGTGTCCCCCAAAATTCACCTGTAAAGAAAAATTAGCATAAGTAAGAATGCAAAATTATATCAATATAGTTATAGTTACAACGGAAACTTGTGGATGGGTAAAAAGAAGAATTGCATTGATTTAAAAATGTAACCAGAATAGCGAGCCTGTACTCCTCCCAGAAAAGCTAATCCACTGTTTATCAGAAGAAAACCATGACAATGAAAGCAAAACCAGCTCTTAATTCATTTTGTGAGTGTACTTTACCTCTTTCCAGTAGAACAACAGGTTTTGTTTTGTTTTCAGATAATAAATTTTAAGCGAGGAATTACTTATTGACTTGGAGGAAGTCCTGTTTTTTAATTACAGGGTGTCAATGTATCATTGATATATCATTAATCCTGACATGATAGGCTTGTTAGGTCACATCCCTTCCTAAGAGATACCTGGGCCTTCAGTTCAGTTACTCAGTCATGTCTGACTCTTTGCAACCCCATGAATTGCAGCATGCCAGCCCTCCCTTTCCATCACCAAATCCCGGAGTTCACCCAAACTCATGTGCATTGAGTTGGTGATGCTATCCAGCCATTTCATCCTCCGTCATCCCCTTCTCCTCCTGCCCCCAATCCCTCCCAGCATCAGGGTCTTTTCCAATGAGTCAAGTCTTTGCATGAGGTGGCCAAAGTACTGGAGTTTCAGCTTTAGCATCAGTCCTTCCAATGAACACCCAGGACTGATCTCCTTTAGGAAGGACTGGTTTGGTTGGACCTCCTTGCAGTCCAAGGGACTCTCAAGAGTCTTCTCCAACACCACAGTTCAAAAGCATCAAGTCTTCGGCGCTCAGATTTCTTCACACTCCAGCTTTCACATCCATACAAGACCACTGGAAAAACCATAGCCTTGACTAGATGGACCTTTGTTGGCAAAGATATGTCTCTGCTTCTTAACATGCTATCTAGGTTGGTCATAATTTTCCTTCCAAGGAGTAAGCGTCTTTTAATTTCATGGCTGCAATCACCATCTGCAGTGATTTTGGAGCCCCCCAAAATAAAGTCTGACACTGTTTCCACTGTTTCCCCATCTATTTCCCATTAAGTGATAGGGCCAGATGCCATGTCTTAATACCTTGGCCTTAAGTTCAATAAAATTAAATGGAGTTGCATTTAAAATTAAAAAAGTTTTTTTTTTTTTTTTCAGAAAAATTGTATTTCTGCCCACCCCCCGCCCCCCCCCCAAACAGACTCACAGGTATGAGCGGTTACCAGCAGGTTGAGGGAAGGCAGAGAGGGGCAAGATAGGGGTAAGGGGATTAAGATACAAACTACTATTTATAAAATAAATAAGCTACACGGGTATATTGTACCCCACAAAGAATACAGCCAGTATTTGCGAATAACCTTAAATGGCGTATAATTTATAAAAACGTTGACTCACCATGTTGAACCCAAAATTAATATTGTAAATTAACTGTACTTCAATTAAAAAAAAAAAAATCCGTTTTGAAGGTTAAGAGCAGAGATGACCGAGAGGTTTGCCTCCAGCATTCACGGGTATGGCAGCACCTCGTTACATTAGCACTTGGCACTCGGTCCCTTCCTAAGTCCAACGGTCACGCAAGCAACTGCCATTTGGATCACGTGCGCACCCCCCACCCCGCCCGGCTCTCCTCACCCCTGCCCCCGCCCCAGCCCGGCTCTCCTCACTCCCCGACTACACGCACACGGTTTCTCACCCCAGCCCCTGCCGGCCCCTCCGGGCTGCCGCTCTGTCTCTGGTGACCCCTCCGGTGTCAGCCTCTGCCCCTCCTAACCCCCGCCCTCCGCACCGAGTAAAGCCGCACGACAGACGCCTCGGCCACCGCCCGGTAGACGCTCGGCCCCGTGGGTCGGCCGCTGCCCACATGCCGGGCCCTCGCCCCGACTCCTGCAGCCCCTGCGGGCCTTTCTGACGGTCGGGCGCACACTCGAGGCCGTCCTCCGTCACTTTCGGTTGCACGCTCGGCGGCGAGCTCGAGCTCTGAGGCGTCTGCCGGCCCCGGTCCTGAGCCTGAATGAGACCCAGAGGCCGCGAGCGTGCGCCCCCGCAGTCTTCAGCCGGGTGCCCGCCGCTGTGAGGGCGGCGCCCGTCCCGCCTCAGCCGCTGCACCAGTTCGACTGCGGACGGCGCACCCGCCCCGCTTCCACCCGACGGCTGCGGAGGCCGGGCCGGGGGGCCGGGGGACGGGGAGCGGGAGCGACCCGGGGGGCGGACGCGCTGGAGCGCCGGGAACCGTCAGCAGTTCCGGGTTCGGCGGCCGCCAGCCCGCACCCGCCGCGCGGCTCCTGGAGGAGGAACGGGAACCGAGCAGCGGCCGGGCCGAGGGGAGCTATAGGCAGGTCCGCGGGCGGGAGGCGGGGCGGGTGAGGGGCGGGCGGGCCGTGAGGCAGCGGGCCGGCCTCCTGACGGGGCGCACGGCGGAGGGGGCGCGGCCGCCTTCCTCCCCGGGCGAGGACGCCCTCTCCTGAGGCCGCGCTCTGCGCGCTCGGGACCCCCAGTTTCATCCTCAGAGCCCTGGCCCAAGAACCTCCTTATGTTAGCACTTGGCACTGTGTCTCGTCCAAGTTCACTTACTGCGCCTCCTGAGGCAGATTTTTTTTCTTTCATCTTTACTGTTTGGCTTTGTTTCCAGAAACAAGTTGGCGGAACCCTCCTTTGCCTTTTTTGCTGATCCCGGCTAACTTTCTGACTAGACTTCATAGCTCCTTCACGTGTGTGGATAAACCGATGTCCTTATAAAAATATGGGCCAAGCATAGAAAATTAGAAGGCACTGACCTTAAGAGTTGTGATAAAAATGTAAATTAGCACCCCTTTCTCCCCTCAAAGAGCGTAACATTTGTTTATTTTAAAATACTGAACAGCTCCTACCTATGTAGACGGTAGATGCTATGGCCAAAGGGAAACTATCTCCAACTGTCAAAGCGCAGGAGACAAGGTGCTTCCTGTGGCACTGGTTATGATGGAAGGAGGGGTCCCTTTTTTCTGACAGTTGCTCACATGAGAAGTTCTGAAGAATGTTTCCCTGAAAGAATCTCAGCAATCTGGGAGTTTAGAAGAGCACTGGGAACTGAGACTGCTGCTATTCTGTTTGAGTAGAGAATATGGTCCCCAATCCACCCACCAGTTAACCCACTCTTCAGTATCTGGCAGATTTTTTTTTTTCTGAAAACTGTATTTTCATTATTTTTCTGGACATTAAGAGCACTGAGTGGTAGGTGTAGCAGCGGATCCCCTCTGCCCCAAGCTTGTTTTATGTTGAATATCACTGTAAACAAAATGGAGGTCTTTAGTTACAAAGCTGGGTTAAAACATTTATGTCTGGTTTTATAGACGATGGTGGGCATTTATGTCCTGTCATGCAACAGTAAACAAGTTAAAAAGAAATATTTCAAAATAGAGAAGCCGTCAGGGAAGAGAAAGTTTGTCATTATACTGTATTTACAAACCATTTCCTTTCACCATCCGGTCCAGGACTATGGCCTGATCTGACACTCATCTCATCCCCATTCCTCCACTCCAGTGGTTCTCAATCCTGGTGGCCCATCAGAACTACAAGTAGAACTTTAAAAAGCAGAAATGCAGGGACCACCCCCCTCTACCACCTCCAGATACACATTTGAATCTGAAACTCAAGGAGTCAAGTCTCAGCCTGTTTTGCTTTGCTTTTTGTTTTGTTTTAATCTCTACAGATGATTCAGATGCATAATTAGATTTGAAAAAATGACTTCCCTATTACCAAACCACTCAAACTAAAGGTTGTTTCTTGGAACACCATATGATTTCATCCTTTATTTATTTATTTTTTTGATTTCATTTTTTACATAAACTATTTCTTCTACTTAGAACACTGTTCTCTATATATACTTTTTTTAAAAACAGCTACTTGTTCAAGACCCTCCAAGCTCAAATATAACCTTCCTTGAAGCCCCATCCCCTCACCAAGCACAATCAACTACTTTGAGCATTTTGTTTGTACAGGAGAAGCTCATTCATAGATGCAGTCTGGATCCATAACCAAGCAATACATTGAAAAAGTCAATTAAAGATTAAATTGTATACTTCATAAATATGAACACGGTAGTATATAAATTATATCTAAATAAAACTGTTTCAAAGGAAAGTTAAACCAGTCATGAAAAAGTATAAAAAATATACCATAATACCTTAAAGTTTCTTTTTTTAACCTGAAACAGCTACATGCTTGTTTGCCAGTCTGTTGAGGGCACAGCCTTTTGCCACAGCCTGTACATGGCCTCCAGATTAGAGTTCTGCATCATATTGCTACCGTAAAGTACACTTCCCAACCATCAGCTAAGCTTTCTCAAAATTTCATTCTTTTAAGAGGAAAATGAGGCTTCCTGAGTGGTGCTAGCGGTAGAGAACCTACCTGCCAATACAGGAGAGACATAGGTTCTATGAATCCTTGGGCCAGGAAGATGCCCTGGTGAAAGGAATGGCAACCCACTCCAGTATTCTTGCCTGGAGAATCCCATGGACAGAGGAGTCTGGCGGGCTACAGTCCATGGGATCGCAAGGAGTTGGACACAACTGAAGCGACTTATCATGCACGCAAGAGACACTTGTGAAGCTATGGGAGTGCAAATTGCTTCTTTATAATCTTTTTATAGTTATCTCACTCATTCAAGCAACTCACCTTAATTGGGTCTTGAAAAATGTAAATGTAGCTTTTAAAGAACAAACTTTTTTTCCCACACTATTACATTGGTTTACTTAAGACTTAATTAAATTGTGAAAGCACAGTGACAGGTTCAACTGGCATAAACAGGTTTGAGAACAAACAAGTGACATTGTCAGATGTACAGTTTTCACTGGTAGCAGCAGGAGTGGGCAGACTCATTGGAGAATGGCTTTCTAACCCTTCAGCATTCAGCATGCACATTGAGCATGATGTGGAGATTTGCAGCTTATGATTTAAAAGGAAATAGAATGAGTTAATTGGTGAGAGGTTAAGTGTGGGTAGACTTAGAAAACACACACTGTACCTCTACATTTTCATTATTTGACTTTGCATCTACTTCACCCATAGAGACTTAAAAAGTCTTTGGGGGACAGAGATAGTGCCTGGCTGTTAAGGGGAACCATTGGGAAAATCACCAGGAGTTGTTACATCACCATGTAAATCCTTATCTTGATAATTTTAAAACTGGTAACAGTTGTCTTTAAACCATTTACACTAGAGTTTATGAGTCCTTCCAGAAATGGACATAAAACATGCAAACTTCCTTGTGAAAAACTTATTAGTTTCCATAACAAATGACCAAACTGGATGGCTTAAAACAACAAAATGTGTTCTCTTGTAATTATGGAGGCAGAAATCTTTTTTAAAAATATTTATTTATGTATTTTAATTGGAGGATAATTGCTTTACAGTATTTTGATGGTTTTTGCCATACATCAGTATGAATCCATCATAGGACCTCTCCATGCTGAAGCCCCCTCCCACCTCCCTCTCCACCCTGTTCCTTCCTCCAGGTTATCACAGAGCATGGCTTTCTGTGCCCTGCTTCCTACACCAAACTCGCTCAGAGAAATCCCACCTTCGACTGAAAGCTATAAACAATGAATAATATATAAATATTCTCTACATTCTCTCTGAAAGGAACTTAAGGAACAGTACCAATCCTCTGGTTACTTTCTGTTTTCAGCAACCTGAAACTTTAATCTCATCGCCTAGCCACAGAAGAGAATAATCCCTAGTTTCAGTAGATTCTAAGACTCTGCCATATAATAAGTATGATATTATAATAATTTTTTTAATTTTAATGATTCAATTAATTTATTCTTTTGGGATGACTCTGATGTTCTAGCTTCTCTTGAAAACCTGTGGTAGAAATAGTCTTTTTTACCTGAATTGTGTATTATTGATACTTACTAATATGTGCAGTATGTTATATTTTTTCCATGATGCCTCTTTAGTTTTTTGTTGGAACTGAGCCATCCAGAACTGATTTCATTTTTTTTTTTTAGGTCTCAGTTTCCTGGAAAACTTTTATCTTTCCCCAGGTTAGTTTTCTAGCTTTCCCAGTCGAAATCAACTTGAGGTATTAAACTTCCTCTCCCACTTGGAAAACAAAACCAAAGGCAATTTCATAGCCATTTGAAAATTATCTACACAATTTTTCTCTCCTTGTTTTCTCATAAAATATTTGCTCTAAAAGAGGTGGGAGGAAATTATAAACTTAACTAAAACTACCTGGCAAGTCCACATAGCAGTATTTTCCATTCTGGATGAAAAATGATGTTTATGTGACATGGATGCACATGGATGGCTGCCTCTTAATTCTTTTAAGCCGGAAGCTCTCAAAACTCTGGGGTTGGGAGGGTGGGGGGAAGGATTTGACAGCCTTGCTTTATTTTGTTCATTAACTTAGAGGGAGGTACTAGATGATGAATTTCCAAAAGCTGGAAACATGGCCTTTTAAAAATCTCCTCCCAAGGGCCAATTATAGGCACTTGCCTCTTGAATTCAAATGAGATGGTGCACAAATGTTGTTTATTACAATGCCTAAGTACATACTGAATACCTAATGTTAATTTGGATCCTAATTCAAATTTCATGCTTCCTACTTGGATGAAATTAGGCAAATTTCCTAATTTCTCCAAATTTTAGTTTCCTTATTTTCAAAATATAGGTAAAAATAATGTCTAGACTGTAGGACTGCTCTGAAGGATAAAATAGATAATCTATGTGAAAGTTGTTGCTTAGTCACTAAGTCATGTCTGGCTCTTTGCAACCCCATGGACTGTAGCCTGCCAGGCTCCTCTATCCATGGAATTTCCCAGGCAAGAAGACTGGAGCAGGTTGCCGTTTCCTCCTCCAGAGGATCTTCCCAACCCAGGAATCAAACCCATGTCTCCTGCATTGGCCAGTGGATTCTTTACCACTGAGCCACCAGGAATGACCCCACTATGTGGAAATACTTACAGGTAATTAATAAATATTGGCTGTAGTTAATATTTGAAGGCAAAAGGAGAAGAGGGCAGAAGAGGATGAGATGGTAAGATGGCATCATCGACTCAATGGATGTGAATTTGAGCAAACTCTGGGAGATAGAGAAGGACAGGGAAGCCTGGTGTGCTGTAGTCCATGGGGTTTTAAAGAGTCAGACATGACTTAACGACTAAACAACAGTAGTTAATATAGGACATGGTGGTTTATTATAGTATTTCCATTGCATTGTTTTCTGTAAAGCTAGTTATTTAGTTGAAAGTGTTTTTCCTAAATGATTTTTTACATGTAATACTTGTCTATTATCAAATACTGTAGATATTATAAGGTTTTTATTTTTAAAATCAGAGTCACTTAATTCATATTTATATTTCCCACAATGTTTTGTATATATATATATGTACCCATATGTGGCTTGAATGAAAGAATAACTGATATTGTCTAATCTCTAAACTCTTGTTTTCATTGATTTATGCAATTTTAAGGAATTATCAGTAGATGGCAGTAGTTTATTTTCATTTTTATTTTTTGTCCATTTTAGGGAGATCTGGAAAAAAAACAATTACTTTCTCAATTTTAAACTAGATATTCTTTCATGAATAGCTTGTTTAAAGAAACATCACCCAATAGTTCTTCAGTGTATGCTGCTTCAGGAGTAGAGATCCAAAAGTACCAATTACTTTATTTTTACTGTAAAAATCTAATTTTCTATTTTTTTTTTGGTTTCTTCATCAAATACTTTGTAGAGAATATGAAAATGAATAAGACACTGTATTTACTTTCCTGGAGCTTATAGTATAATAAGGAAATACAGTATAAAATACTGTAAATTCAGTAATAGGAATAGAAATAGTTGAGTGGCAGAAATTTGCTAAATACATTCATTATTTCACTTCATCCTCACAGTAATCTAATGAGGCTGCTACTATTATCGATAAGGAATCTGAGTCTCAGGTTGGAAAGAATTTACCTAGTAAACTAGCAGTTGCTCAACCTTGGTTCAAGATTAGCCCTTACTCCAAGACCTAGTAGTATCTACCTCATAGGGCTAAATAAGTTAATATTTATAAATCGAATATTTATAGAGTTCCCACACATAGCACAGAATCAGCAGTATATAATGTTCATTTTTTAGAAATCTAAAACATTTAGAACAGTGGGGCAAAAAACTAAAGCACTATTTAGTTGTTTATCTTTATAATCAATTGAGAGAACTCACTGAAAGTGTAAATGTAGACGGTATGCATTTTCAACATAGGTAACACTAAGAATAACATCTGTAACCATGAAACCCATACAAAAAAGCTAAAGAGCTTGGATTCATTGGCATATATCTGGGGGCAGAAAAGACAGAGTAATGGCATGAGTGAATGGACTCAGTATCAGGGAAGACTTCGTGGAGGAGGCAGATCAGAAGTGAGGTTTGAAGAAAGGAAGTAATGTGAATAAACAGGAAAGAATCATATATTCTCAGAGGTGATTATGACACTGTTGAGTATTTCTCTCAGGACTTCTTTAGCTTAATAAGATATTTCTGGATAGATTTGAGTTTCCTGACTTAGGAAGTGATTTAACTTTGTTGTTTTTATCAGATTGCAATCTTTTAAAATTTTGTTTTTTAAAAACACTTATAACTAGTATACAAGTACTCTGTATCAATATTTAACCAATCTTTAGAAAGATATTTAGTGATTTTGCACACTCCCTTGTGGAAGCTTCCTTATATACATGCCTTACTGTTATGATAATATTTTACTTCTTTTGGCTGGCAAAGTCTATCATGACTTTAGTATGATTTGGAAAGATTCACAAGTTCTATAAAAAATCAACTAAGATTTTTTTTAAAAGATGTCACCTAAAAAGAAAAATCCATATGTTCAAATGTTAAGCAGAAACATTACATTCCTTTTATTAATCATGCATAATTGTGTGATTTCTTCTGTACAGGAATGGACAGGTAAAATCAGATATGCTTTTTCCAAAAACTGGTAATGTCTTTAATTCTGCCAACTCAGCATTCATTCATTGCATTCATTCCCTGGTAGAGGAAAGAACTCTTTCTTTTCACCTTTCAAGATAGAAAAATATCTCCCCCTTCATCTCATCAGTTTCTCCTAAGTATAGAAGAGGTTGGTGATTTTAAACCTGTATGAGGCTTACCCTGGCTGGCACTGGACAGGAATGCCATTGCTAATCCATCTTGTTACTGTTTTTCACATATTCTGGTTGTAGTTTTAGAATACACTTCACAATAGTACTGGAGATAATTATTTACTTAAGATATATGTCGGATACTGTGCTGAGTGTGTTACATACATTCATTATAGTGGGGCGCCATTGCCTTCTCTGATTGTGTGATCAGTCATGTCCAATTCATTGTGGCCCCATGGACAGTAGTCCACCAGGCTCCTCTGACCAGGAAATTTTCCAAACAAGAATACTAGAATAGGTTGCCAGTTACTACTCCAAGGGATCTTCCCGACCCACTTCTGGGAACCCACATTCCCAGGTCTCTGGGAACCTCCGTCTCTTGTGGTTCCTGCATTGGCAGGTGAATTCTTTAGCACTAGCGCCACCTGGGGAAGCCCACATTCATTATTACACTAGCCCTGCGAAGTTTTACAGACGAGGACATTGATGATAAATAAATTAAGAAACTTCTGAGGGTCATAACAGCTAAAAAGCAGGACAAGCAAGTTCCATAGAAAGTTCTACTTTCTTCCCCCATCTCTCACTCAATCATTGTATTTTAATTCTTGGAACTGATGATGAATGTCATTGCCATCCCTGTGACACATTTGACAGTTAATTTACTTTCAGGATCACTAATACATAACAACAACAAAAAATAAAAGTGAAAGATTATCAGCACTGATTATTTTGTATGAGAAAAGGTGAACTGAAAAGGTGGAAAGAGACACAAGAATGTCAGAAAACGAAAGGAAGAGTCAAGGAGTTCCCAAAGAAGGTAATGAAGCACTTTTCATAAATATAGAGCTGAAAGATGAGCAGTAACAGAAAAAGTAGTGTGATAGGAAAATTGGGTTAAAATTAGTAGCAAATTAGAGGAAAGCTGCCAGGAGGAAGCTTCTAGAGTGTTTAGAAAAGACAACAACCTGAAAATGCAGGCCTATAATGAAAATTCATCAACTGTAATTGAGAAATAGTTGTTATGGTAGCACTATAATTATAGTATATGTGCAGACGGTCTGGATAGAAAATTTTAGGACAATCAAAATATTTATAATGTTCCATAAAGGAACAGGTGTAGTATTGCAGTAGGTGACTTTGAATTGTCTATTATCATGGCCTTTGATTTTAGTTTTGTTTATAGTCAGAAAGGGAAGAATATCAACCCTAAATTTAGTTTATTAATGAGAAAACATCACAATTTTCATGATTTGGGGTGATGAAACATAAGTTTCTTACAATGTTTGTGTTTAGATTTTTATTATGTACTTTATTCTTTTTGTCTAGCTCTGGCTAAACAAGACACATCGTCATTAACCGATGCTGTAGAACAAGTTGCAAAGCAACAACAATCACAAACATCAGAAATAGAAAGAAACAGAAAAGTTCTGTTCCATTTGCAGGTAACCTGTTTCACAAAGTCTTGTAAATGAGTTTTTGTGTTCTTCAAAACTATATTAAATTAGTAAGAGGGAAGTTATTAAGCAAACTTAATAACTTCTGAGGAAGCAATATAACATTTCTAATGTTCATATTTATACCTTCTAAATTATTCTTGTGTCCTTAAGTAAGGGCTTCACTGGTGTCTTAGATGGTAAATAATCCACCTGCAATGCAGGAGACCTGGGTTCGATCCCTGGGTTGGGAAGATCCCCTGGAGGAGGGCATAGCAATCCACTCCAGTATTCTTCACTGGAGAATTCCCATGGACAGAGGAGCCTGGTGGGCTATATCCATGGGGTCACAAAGAGTCGGACATGACTGAGTGACTAAGCACACATAACATCCTTAAGTAAAATCTACATGAATATTCCAGTTTTGAGGAACATTTTACCTATTCATTGTGCAGAGATTCAACAGTGTCATCATACTATAGATAAGCATATAGAACACAGTGGTCACATAGAATTATTTTAACTTTATTTGATAGTTTTTCCTAAAATGCTGAATTGAAGGAAGGTTAAGTTTTTAAGCCAGTATTTTTAAAGATGTGGCTTAGAAATTACTAGTTGCCAATGAACATTTCAGATAGATAAGGAACATTTCTGTGTTCCTTAAATTTTTCCTGGAGAAGGAAATGGCAGCCCACTTCCGTATTCTCGCCTGGAGAATCCCATGGACAGGGGAGCCTGGCAGGCTATAGTCCATGGGGTAACAAAGAGTCGGACACGACTGAGCGACTAACACCTAAATTTCAAAATATGTTCATAATTCCATCGCAGGAATCTGAAAGCCATACATGTTTTTGTATTCAGCATAGACATAATTATTCTGTTAATAAAGCGGAAGAAGGAAAAATGAAAACAGTGTTTTTACTTTTTAAAGATTTTTTAAATTAAATGTATCATTGATATGAAAAGAATATACTCTAGATCTGAATTGCCAGGAGATGATTTGCTACTTCTAGCTCCTTGATTTAATCTTTCCATGCTTCTGTTTTCTCATTTGTAAAATGGAGATAATAATAGGACCTATCTGTAAGGTTTTCATGATAATTAAATGAGAGAATACTTGTAAACATTACTTAAGGTATCCTTGCTGGGACGCTGGTGGGCAGTGTAGGACTAGATTTTGAATATGGTTTTAGGCATTAATGCATCAACAGATATGATAATAATTACACTATGTGGTAGTATAGATTTCTTGTAAATATTTGCATTGCATGAAATTAAAAAACACTTGCTCCTTGGAAGAAAAGTGATGACCAATCTTAACAGCATATTAAAAAGCAGAGACATTGCTTTGCTGACAAAGGTCTGTCTAGTGAAAACTATAGTTTTTCCAGTAGTCATGTATGGATGTGAGAGTTGGACTATAAAGAAAGCTGAGGGTGGAAGAATTGATGCTTTTGAACTGTGGTGTTGGAGGAGACTGTTAAGAGTCCCTTGGACTGCAAGGAAACCCAACCAGTCCATCCTAAAGGAGATCAGTCCTAAAGGAGATCAGTCCTAAAGGTGTTCATTGGAAGGACTGATGTTGAAGCTGAAACTCCAATTTGGCCACCTGATGTGAGGAACTGATGCACTGGAAAGGACCCTGATACTGTGAAAGATTGAAGGCAGGAGGAGAAGGGGATGACAGAGGATGAGATGGTTGGATGGCATCACTGACTCAATGGACATGAGTTTGAGCAAGCTCCAGGAGTTGGAGATGGACAGGGAGGCCTGGTGTGCTGCAGTCCATGGGGTGGCACAGAGTCAGACACAACTGAGCCACTGAACTGAACTAAGTCACTTTAGGAAAGAACACAAGTTGACAGTAGGATATAATATAAAAATAATAATGTCTTAGATTTCTATAAAGAATCATTCCATAAAACTTGTCAATCTTCAAGGAGTTTTAGAGATGTTATTTCATTTATATTGAGAACCTAATTTCTGTTAAACATTTTGCTGAACATTGTCCTCACTCTTAAGCTACTCACCATCTGTTGAAAATGAAAGTGAAAGTGTTAGTCAGTCATATCAGACTCTTTGTGACCCCATGAACTTTAGCCCACCAGGCTCCCCTGTCCATGGAATTCTCCAGGCAAGAATACTGGAGTCGGTTGCCATTCTCTTCTCCAGGGGATCTTCCTGACCCAGAGATGGAACCTGGGTCTCCTGCATTGCAAGTGTTTTCTTTTGCCATCTGAGCCACCAGAGAAGTCCTCACCATCTGTTGAAGAGGGAGACAAATAACTAAACAAATAATTACGTGCAGGGAAGTATGTCAACAATAGAGACATAAACACAGATTTAACATTGAAAAAGGAATGATCAGTTGAGTTTTAAAGATTAGCTGGAGTTCACTAGAATGATTGGGTGTATGGGATTGGTTTGAGGATTAAAGGGAAACGAGGATGTGATATTCTAGGCAAAAAAAAAAAAAACAGAAAATTCAGAGGCCTGAAATAGCATTGGTACATTCATAGAGCTATAAGTAGTTTGGTAGTGGAATAACATAGAGTGTATTTTGAGAAGCAATAAGAGATGTATAGCATGAAAAGAAGCTTAAATTTTATTTTAGAGTTGATGAGAGGGTTTTGATAGACTTCAAAAGAGTAAATGATTAAACTTATGTTTTAGAAAGAGAATTCTAGATGCATGAAAGATACTTGTTATAATCCAACATCAATTTAAGATAAAAACTACCAGCAAATTAGGAATAGAAGAAAGTTCTAGCCAACTAAAAGGGGCATCTACATAAATCCTACAGGCAACATACGTAATAGTGGAAGACTGAATATTTTTCTCCTAAGATCAGAGATAAGGCAAGCATATGTCTTCTTATCACATCTGCTCATTCTGTGGTACTGATAATTCAAGCCACTCCTTCACAGAAAAAGAAATAAAAGGTATCCCGATTGGAAAGGAGGGAGTAAAACTGTTTTTATTCACATACAGCATGATTTTTTTGAGTAAATCCTAAGGAATCTATTATTTTAAAATCTATTAGGACTAATAAGAATCCACCTGCAATGTGGGAGACCTGGGTTCAATCCCTGGGTTGGGAAGATCCCCTGGAGAAGGGAAAGGCTACCCACTCCAGTATTCTGGCCTGGAGAATTCCATGGATTTTATAGTCCATGGGGTCGCAAAGAGTCGGACATGACTGAGTGACTTTCACTTTCACTTTTTCAGGACTAATAAGGGAGTTTAGAAAGGTTGCAAGATAAGATTAATTATAAAAACCAGTTGTATTTCTACATTTTAAAAGAAACAATCAGAAATTGAAATTTAAAATGCATTGTTATTTACAGTGGCATCAAAATTATGAAATAGGGGTAAATTTAACAAAAGTATTGTATTATAGACTGAATGTTTGTATCACCCCCAAAATGCATATGCTGAAGCCATAAAAACCCATGTGATTGTGGTTGGAGATGAGGTTTTTGTCAGGTAATTAGGCTTAGATGATGTCATGAGGGTGGGATCCTGGTGGTAGGGTTAGTGCCCTTAGAAGAAAAGATACCAGAGAGCTTGCTCTTTGTTATGTAACAACACAGTGAGAAGTTGGCCCTCTGCAAGCCAGGAAGAATTCTGACCAGAACCTGACTATGCTAACACTCTGACCAACCTACAGAACTGTGAGAGATAAATTTGTGTTGTTTTAGCCACTAAGTCTATGATATTTTGTTATGGCTGTGCTATAGCAAACTAAGACAAGATGTAAGACCTGTGTACTAAAAACTGCAACACACTGTTGAGAGAAATTAAAGACCAAAACAGAGAGATACACCATTTTCATGAATCATAAGATTCAGTATTGTTAACACATCAGGTCTTTCTCTTCTATCTATTGTTTAAAAGCAGTTCTACCCAAAATTCCATCAGGCTTTTTTAGAGAACTTGACAGACTGATTCTAAAAGACCTATGGAAATGCAAAGAACCTATATAACCGGAACAACTTTGAAGAACAGTGTTGGAAGTTCTAGTTGAGGGAGAGGAAGAAGCATGGAAACAGGGAGATGGGTTAAGAGCTGGGCCATGCTACAAAGACTGGTCAGAAGTGAGTTGGGATTTTATTTTAGAGGCCCAGGCATCAAGGTTTGCTGTTAAATAGGTTGTGATGATAAGATAAAGGGAAGAATCAAGAATGGCTTCTAGGTCTTTTAGTATCCAAGGTGGAAAGTGTATTGAAATCAGAAAGTCTGAAAGAGGAACATATTGGGCTTGCAAATTAAAAGCTCTTTTAGGAGCACCGAAGTTTGATGCTTTTGAACTGTGGTGTTGGAGAAGACTCTTGAGAGTCCCTTGGACTGCAAGGAGATCCAACCAGTCCATTCTAAAGGAGATTAGTCCTGGGTGTTCCTTGGAAGGAATGATGCTAAAGCTGAAACTCCAGTACTTTGGCCACCTCATGCGAAGAGTTGGCTCATTGGAAAAGACTCTGATGCTGGGAGGGGTTGGGGGAAGGAGGAGAAGGGGACGACAGAGGATGAGATGGCTGGATGGCATCACTGACTCGATGGACGTGAGTCTGAGTGAACTCCGGGAGTTGGTGATGGACAGGGATGCTTGGCGTGCTGCGATTCATGGGGTCACAAAGAGTCGGACACGACTGAGCAACTGAAATGAACTGAACTGAACTGAACTTCTGAACATGTATATTGAGATGTCTGTTAGATATCCAAATAGAATGTCAGATGGGCATTTTAAAAATCAAAACTGGAGATAAAGATTGAAGTTCATCAGCATGTTGTATCTTTCAGTGTACTTCCCTCTCCTGTCTCTGTTAAGAAAAGGATAGGCTGGGTCTGCCTTCTTAGTGAAGTGCTTCCCTCCCATAATTATACATTTATTTAAAGAGGATGACCATACTGGATAGAAGAAAAAGAATAAAGGCCTATAGTTATACTGGTGGGAAAATCTACAGAATTTGATGAATAGTTAAATATAAAGAGGGCTTCCATGATCGCTCAGACAGTGAAGAATGTGCCTGCAATGCGGGAGACTCAGGTTTGATCCCTGGGTCAGGAAGATCCCCTGGAGAAGGGAACAGCTACCCACTCCAGTATTCTGGCCTGGAGAATTCCATGGACAGAGGAGCTTAGCGGGCTACGGGGTTGCAAAGAGTCGAACACGACTGAGCAACTAATGCTAAATATAAACGGAAGTGAGAAATTAAATATGGCTCCCAAAAGAATACCATTAACTAAGTTTGGGAATATAGAGGTGTGGTGATTTGCATTTTTGGTCCCAAATATTCATCCTTGTGTATATCCACACCCTTTACTATTTATCATTATAATGACCTCCCATAGTGGGTGGACACACTTTCTACCCCTCCACTGAGAAGTTTGATCACGTGACCAGATGAATGTTAGCAGATGTTATTCTAACAGAAGTTTGAAAAATTTTTTACATAATTGGGCTTCCATTATTTACATCTACTATAATCATGAGAAGGACATACCTGATCTGGCCCACTGGAGGAAAAGATATACGTGAAGCAAAGCCAAGACACCCAGGTCAGCCCAGTTGAAGCCAACCTAAACCATTTTATAGACTGCCGATCTCCAGACATTTGAACAAAACCACCTGAAGTTAACAGAACAAACTAGTTGGTAGCAATAAACACTAGTGTGTTACAGAGTTTTTGTGGTTCTGACAATTGGCAACTGATACAAGGGAGAACAGGATGGGCCACGGGAGGGGAGGTGTCGTCTGTTTTTTGGACAGTGAATTTGAGATGCCCAGTGGTAGCTGGGCCTAGGACTTAATAGCCACTTACATTCTGTGAATCATCAGTATACATGTATCTCAAGATCTAAGTATGTGTAAGATTATCCAAGGAGTATAGATAGAATGAGAGAAGAAAATTATGACGACTGCACCCTGAGGAAAATCTATATTTTAAGGAACCAATGAGACAGAGAAGGAATGCTCAGAGGTATCTGAGAAACAGAGATGTGTGTTGGGTAGGTTCTAAAAAGCAGGTGCTGGTTAGAAATGTCAAATGCCCCAGAGAGGTAAGAGTTATGTGTGCTCTGTCATGTCCGACTCTTTGCAACCCTGTGGACTGTAGCCCACCAGGCTCCTCTATCCATGGGATTGTCCAGACAAGATCGTGGAAGTGGGTTGCCATTTCCCTCTCCAGGAGATCTCCTGACCCAGGAATCGAACCCACGTTTCCTGAACCTCCTACGTTGGCAGGCAGATTCTTTACCACTGTACCACATGGGAGGCAAAGATAAATATACCTTCATACTTATCTTACAAGTGAAGCAAGTGAGGCTTGAATAGGATAATTAAGTTTGCTAGTTGATCATGGGCTTCCCTGGTGGCTCAGATGGTTAAGAACCTGCCTGCAGTGCAGGAGACCTGGGTTTGATCCCTAGGTTGGGAAGATCCCTGGGAGGAGGGCATGGCAACGCACTCCAGTACTCTTGCCTGGAGAATCTCCATGGACAGAGGAGCCTGGTAGGCTACAATCCATGGGGTCACAAAGAGTCTGACATGACTGAGCAACTGAGCACAGCAAGTATAATCACCCCAACTAGTAAACAGCAGTAAGGGCACTAGAACTTAGATCTTTTGTTCTTTTAACTCAGAGTTTTATCATTTTTATCATAAATTTTTCTTTAGTTTGTACTTCTGATGCCCATAAATATATTGTTAAAATTACTGTAAAGTATTTTTTATATATAAAATGTCAAGACAAATGATAAAATTTTAATAATGAGAATTAGATGAACATTAAAAAATAAGAAATATGTAACCCTGGGCTCTCTCTGATTATATGATAATTTCATTACTTTATTACTTGTCTCCTACTATGCATCAATTTTTCTATATTTGATAAAAAATATTTTTTATGTTAAGTGATTTTTCTACACACACTGTGGATCAAAACAATGGCTTTTCTTTCATGTTGAATATCATGAATTAATAACAATAATGTTGAAATATCTTACAGAATGAACTTCATGAGCTTGAAACACAAATAGCATCTGTCTCTGCAGAAACTAAAGAAACAGAAAGGCAAATTTATCAGCAAGATGCTGCCATACAGAATACCAGACTTCAGTGTGGAGACCTGGAAAATCAAATCAAATCTTTACATGCGGAAAATGTGAAGCTTAAATCTGACATAGAAACAGCCCAAGAAAATTTTGAGGAACAAATGATAAAATATAATGAATACTATGCCAAGATAAAAGCACATAAAGATAGTTTGAGAGAGGTAGAGAACAAATGGTCATTCATGACTGAACTCAATGAGAAACGAGACCTTGTTAAAAAACTAAAGACAATGAAAGAGGAACTTAAGCTGGATCTCCAAAATCCAGAGGGAAACCTGATGAGACAAGCACAGGTTTGAAATGTCACTTATTAAAACATTTTCTAGTATTCCTTTTTTTGTGAGTACACTTACTCAGTGATAAATTATCATTAACTTGGTAAAATACCCATGAGTGCTCTAACTGGATTCACAGCTTTTAAAACCTTGTTTAGTGCATGAGTTATGTAACAACTTTGTCAAAAGTACAAATGCATAAAGGAAACATCCCCAAATCCCTTGTGGCCTAATAAAAATATGTGGTCCAACAAAATCAGATGAACAATTAATCCATTTGTTACAGAAAGTGTGACTCACAAAAATGTTAACTAGCTTCTAGTCTGATGGATCCAAACCAATTAAAATCTATTTAGTGTGCTTAATGCTGTTACACAAACAATGTGAATTAATAATTGTACCCTAAGGATCTTAATATTCTTTGAAGACTTTGGGAGATAAAAACTTAAAATATCTATTATTTCTTCCTAAGAATTAAAAAAATATCCATACAGCATTGCCAAACAGTTGCCGCTATGACTTCCGCTTTCCTTTGTGTCTTATTTTCATTTGGTTTTTACTTTTGTATCTTCAAATCTAAGGTTTGCTTGTTTGAATAATGCTTTCTCGTTCCTTATACCTATAGAAGTAACATTCTAATCGTATTAATCAAAATTAAATGTCATGGTTAATCTTAAATTATAGAAACACTGAAATCTTGGATTTATATTGGCGATTCATTGTTTGACATGTATATTTTAAATTTTATAAACATACAGGAAGATATTACAAAACTGAAGGATGAAATTACAAGTGTAGAAGAATCCATCAGTGAACAAACTTGTTTTCTTGAGGAAGAAATAAAGACACATGAAAAGTTAAGAAAAGAAATAGAGGTAAGTCTTAAATATCTGGATTTCAATGTTTTATGGGATCATTTTTAAACTTTTATTAATACTGTAGTCATAATTTGTGTAGTTTACTGTCAGTTCCCAAAACAGAGAACCAAAAAGAACTACGAAAAACAGTTGATACATCCAAACTATTAATAGATAAGTATAGATAACTCCCAAATATTCAGATATTTGAATGTATTCAAGAAAATTAAGTACTTGGTCTTACTTCAGTCTGGCCTAGAGTTCTTCCAGGTCTCATTCCATCAGGTGGTGGTGGTGGTCTAGTCACTAAGTCATGTTCAACTCTTGCAACCCCGAGGACTGTAGCTCACCAGGCTCCTCTGGCCTTTGGATTACCCAGGCAAGAATACTGGAGTGGGTTGCCATTTCCTTCTCCACATTCCATCAGCTTTGTAACCAATTAATATGGATAGACAGCAGAGGCTATCCAGTCAAAAAGGACCATTCATAGACAGAAATTAAAGACTCTTCAAAGTAAAGACAATGGAAGTGTTGGTATTCTAAACCTCTGACTTCCTATCTGTAATTTTCAATAATCCAATTAGAAAGCAAACTGAATGATAAACTAAAAGTGAGACTAAATTTGAGATGCCACTGGTAGGCCTTACAGTCATTGTTTAGATAAGTGGAGAACAAAAAGGGAAAAGTGTATGTTGTTAAGGGCAAACAATTTTCACCCTTTAAAATTACTTTGGAAAATAAAAAGATGCATATTTTCAACTTGCTTGTGACTAATTTGACACAATGAAAAAGCAACAGGAATTTGAAGACAAAAGCCCTCACCTTTACAAAACATTCTCTTTAAGAAACACCATGATTTTATCTTCTATTTTACTAGCAATGTAAATAAATGGATA
This sequence comes from Bos indicus x Bos taurus, assembly GCF_003369695.1. Taxonomy (NCBI): domain Eukaryota; kingdom Metazoa; phylum Chordata; class Mammalia; order Artiodactyla; family Bovidae; genus Bos; species Bos indicus x Bos taurus. The sequence goes on along the minus strand of NC_040087.1, from coordinate 13,890,410 downwards.
TTTTTACCCTTCTAAATATCAAGATTTATTATAAATCTATATATGTGGCATAGAAATAGAAAAAATGATTAATGAAGCAGAAAAAAGGAATCTAGAAATAATCCATCATAAATGGAACAAACAAAATGTTAGTCATGTGAAAAAATTACAACCGTTTTGCAGTAAAATTAGATTCCTACCTCTGAACATGTACATACATAGACTTCCACAAGGATTAAAGATAATATGAGACAAAATTACTTTGCATTTGCATTACAGAAGTATTTATTTTAAAAGACACAGACATATATCCAAACTGCATGATTAAATACTACTTTTGGCTATATCATAAATTTCTAGATTATTGAGATGCAGCATAACAATAAAGAAGACTAGACTCGTTTTGAGAGGATGTATTTGTAACATACATAAGTGACTAAGTGATAAGAAAATTTTGAACAAGCCATAGAACCTTGGGAATATGGTTTGAAAAGTCTTACTTTTTAAAACATAAATATATATATAAAAAAAGATAAAACCCAATGGAAATTATGACCAACCTCATTAACAGTAGATCAGATCAGATCAGATCAGTCTCTCAGTCCTGTCCGACTCTTTGGGACCCCATGAATCGCAGCACGCCAGGCCTCCCTGTCCATCACCAACTCCCAGAGTTCACTCAGACTCACATCCATCGAGTCCGTGATGCCATCCAGCCATCTCATCCTCTGTCGTCCCCTTCTCCTCTTGCCCCCAATCCCTCCCAGCATCAGAGTCTTTTCCAATGAGTCAGCTCTTCGCATGAGGTGGCCAAAGTACTGGAGTTTCAGCTTTAGCATCATTCCTTCCAAAGAAATCCCAGGGCTGATCTCCTTCAGAATGGACTGGTTGGATCTCCTTGCAGTCCAAGGGACTCTCAAGAGTCTTCTCCAACACCACAGTTCAAAAGCATCAATTCTTCGGCACTCAGCCTTCTTCACAGTCCAACTCTCACATCCATACACGACCACAGGAAAAACCATAGCCTTGACTAGATGAAACTTTGTTGGCAAAGTAATGTCTCTGCTTTTGAATATGCTATCTAGGTTGGTCATAACTTTCCTTCCAAGGAGTAAGCGTCTTTTAATTTCATGGCTGCAGCCACCATCTTCAGTGATTTTGGAGCCCCCAAAAATAAAGTCTGACACTGTTTCCACTGTTTCCCCATCTATTTCCCATGAAGTGATGGGACCGGATGCCATGATCTTCGTTTTCTGAATGTTGAGCTTTAAGCCAACTTTTTCACTTTCACTTTCATCAAGAGGCTTTTGAGTTCCTCTTCACTTTCTGCCATAAGGGTGGTATCATCTGCGTATGTGAGGTTATTGATATTTCTCCCAGCAATCTTGATTCCAGCTTGTGTTTCTTCCAGTCCAGTGTTTCTCATGATGTACTCTGCATGTAAGTTAAATAAGGGATTGATAAATCAAGCCCCAAAATAAGGCCCCAAATTTGGCCTGTCAATTATCAATATTAACAGTTTGTAAGATGTGGACCACCTGAATTCTAAAATACTATTGGTATGAGTATAAACTGGTAAAAGCATTTTGGAAAGAAATTTGAGATTCTTAATAATTTTTATTAAAGTATAGCTGTCATAAGAGTAGGTACATTATTTGTAAGGCTTTAGCTTGTTTCGGAGAAGGCACTGGTGACCCACTCTAGTACTCTTGCCTGGAAACTCCCATGGATGGAGGAGCCTGGTGGGCTGCAGTCTATGGGATCTCTAAGAGTCGGACACAACTGAGTGACTTCACTTTCACTTTTCACTTTCATGCATTGGAGAAGGAAATGGCAACCCACTCCAGTGTTCTTGCCTGGAGAATCCCAGGGGTGGAGGAGCCTGGTGGGCTGCTGTCTATGGGGTCGCACGGAGTCGGACAGGACTGATGTGACTTAGCAGCAGCAGCAGCTTGTTTAATTTTGACAATTTATACCTGTGTTACAATGACAGAACAAGATATAAAACTTCTGCATCATGCCTAGAAAGGTCTCTTGTCCCTTTTTCTCAGGCTACCATGATTCTGATTTTTAAAACAGCTTTACTGAGTAATAAATCACATAACATATAATTCACTCATTTAAAATGCATAATTAAATAGTTTTTTAATATGAATACAGGTATTGAACCCACGTCTCATGTATCTCCTGCACTGCAGGCAGACTCTTTACCACCGAGCCACCAAGGAAGCCCTTGTAACCATTACCATAGTCAATTTTTAAAATTTTCATCACTTCAAAAGAAACCTGATACCCTTTAGCTATGCCCTTTCCATCTGTCTATTGTATTTATCTGTATTTTTGCTCCACCATATTCTTTCTTCCTCCCTGATGTTCTAAGATTTCCTCCTTTATTGTTTTATTTCTCTTTCAAGCTTCTAAATTCATTCTTTTAGGAGAGGTCAGCTGGTGCCAGTCTTGGGATTTTTTTTCTTTTTTTTCATCTGAAAATGTCTTCATTCCCCTTTCATCTTTGAAAGATGTTTTTGCTGGATATATATTTCTGGGTTAACTGTTCTTTTTAGTTGAAAAATGCTGTCCCACTTCTTTCTGGTCTCCGTAATTTCTAATGGGAAATTCACTGTCATTTGAATTGAATTGTTTTCCTCTCAGACATTTGTTTCTCGATGCTTTCAAGCTTTGCTGTCTTTGAGTGAAGTCTGACTCTCAGTGACCCCATGGACTGTAGCCTACCAGGCTTCTCCATCCATGGGATTTTCCAGGCAAGAGTACTGGAGTGGGTTTTTTTCTGGAATTAATTTCTTTGGATTTAATCTGATTTTGAAAATTCTTAACTTCTCAGTTCTGTAGGCTTATGTCTTTTGCTAAATTTTGGAAATTTTCAGTTCGAGTTTATTTGAAACTTTTGCAGGTCTGCCCTCTTTCTCCTATTCTTCCAGAACTCTCATGGCAGAAATTATAGGTCTTTTTTTGATGGAGTCCCACGGGTCCCTGAGGCTCTCTTCATTTCTTTTTTTTAAGTCTTTTGTCTCTCTGTTTGGTCATATTGCATACACCTTAGTGTTCTATCTTACATTCACTGATTCTGTCCTTTATCCCCTCCATTCTGCTATTGAACCATCCCACTAAGTTTTTTATTTCAGTTATTGTGTCGTTTCCATTTGGTTTTCTGAATATTTTATTCCTTTTCTGAGACTTTTAATATTTTTATTTGTTTCAGGCACATTCCTTAATTACTCATTGAAACATTTTTATGAGGATGGCTTTAAAATGCCCGCCAGATAATTCTAACCTCTGCATTTTCTCGGTGTTGGCACATGTTGATTGTTATTTCTTATTTAGTTTGAGAGTTTCCTGGTTCTTGCTTTGGTGAGTGATTTTCTGTTGAACTCTGGACATGTTGGGTATTATGTTGTAAGAGTCTGTTTCATTGTTACTTCCACATAGTAGTGGAAGTTCAGAGACTCCATGAACACTGGTGGAGGGAATAAGGACTTCTGTTACTGCTGGTCAGAAATGGGAGTCCTGGCTGCCTGCTAGGCTTCTGCTGATAAGCCCCTGGCTGGGCGGTGCAGGAGCACCTCATTACTGCTCCCACAAAGATGCGGCCTTGCTACTGCTGAATGATGGTAAAAAACCTCGACTCTCCACTAGGCCTCCTCTGACACTCTCCCAGTGGGAAGGGGGAGAGTGCCTTGTTAGCCACTAGATGGAGCAGAAGTCTAGCCTCCCCAAAGGGGCTCCCCTCACACCAGAGGATGTGGTTGTTACTTTCCAGAGGGAGTGAAGAGTCCTGTCTCCCCACTCAGCCTTCTCGGACAGCAGCCCAGCAGGAGGACTGGGGCCCTGTTATAGCCCAGCAAAGGTGAAAGTTTAGGCTTTCACTCAGTGTTTGCTGGTGTGGGTGGTGGCGGAGCCATTGATGTTTTTTCCGTGGTGTTTGTCTTCAGTAGAGTAGCTGCTACCTCAAAATTTTCAGTCTTAGGCTGCCCTTTTCCTGGTCCTTTGATTAGAGAGCAGGCTTTTCCTGGATTTGTTTTGTTTTGTTGTTGTCTGCATCTGTTGGCATTTTGAGCTTTCTTTCTTCCTTCCTCTTATCTGTGATATATGAGGCCAAATGAAAACCCAGGGAGCTATTACCAAGTCGTTCCTTGAATCCTAAGGCCTCCAGTCAGTTTGCCTTCTTCTCTCCACCTTTCAGAACTTCTTATGTTAATATTATATCCAATGTCCAGGGTTTTTAGTTGTACTTGGCATGAGGAGTAGTTATATGAAATACTTATACTTTATTTTGACAGAAGCAGAAGTGTACATGGGTATATTTAGTGGTAAAGGGTGATGTAAGTGACTACTAATGTTAGATTTAGATGGAATGTCACTGAGCTTGATATTCAGTTTTTAATGTTTTCATCATTATACTTATTATGCTGAAATTTAATAAACTCTTTTTAAGCTTTCATAATAGGGTTACTAATTTTAAGCTTTCATAATAGGGTTACTAAAGACTCTTTTAGACTTTTTAATCTTGGTTTTATTAACTCTAATGTATTAAAAATAGTCCTCAATTCTATTACTATATTATGGTTGAAAAATGAAATGAAAAAATGAAAATCTAAGAAATCTGAGATTATCTATAATAAACTATCACATCGAAGGACAAATGCCACAGCATTGCCTTGAAACACTGCATGTTTTTTTTTTCCCCAACAATTTCTCTTATTGCTTGATGAGAATTTATCATTGATCCAAGTAACCTCTTTCTCAAAACAAGCAGTTTTTTGAGAGGATAAATTTGAACAGATTTTTATTACTTTTTTCTTTTTCGATTCTTTTTTTTTTTCTTCCCCTTCTGGATGTATTTGGCTGTGGCCTTGGTGCAGTTCTTGGTCATCTTTTACCTAGGTCATAGCATTCTTTTGTTCTAATGTTTAACTCTTTCAAACATTTTGTGCTTTGCATGTTTAATCTTCATATTAATGCTACTCTTCACATTTTTGATTAAGAAAAAATGAAAATGGTTTTTGGATTTTACATTTTTTTAAATAAAGTAAATGTGTTTGGTTGTTTTAGGCCATGTCTGAGTGAAGGAAGTATTTCAAATACTTACCCCCAAATGCCTTTTTTCCCCTGTCTATTGTCTGTCTTTAAATACATTGTAGAAGAAAGGAACTAGAGATAAGAGAGAGAAAACAAAGATAAGTTATGAGTCACTGACGAAAAAATTAGGAAGCAAAATTCAAAGCATACAAACACAAAGCTTCTAATACAAAGCATTAGGCAACGATCAGTAATTTTTAGTTCAAGGTTTAAGAACATGTTATTTGCCAAATCTAAGCATTTTCAGGAAGGAGAAACTAGAGCATTTAAGACGTTCTTAGCAAATGATGAGTGCTGCAAGTAACATTTTATGATAATAGGTATTATGTAAAGCACCTTAAGATTCATTGCTGGTTACTCTTGCCTAAATTTTGTTCAATTTGAGCTCCAAATTTAAAGTACAGGAAAAATTTAAGAGTGCTTTCGGAGCTACTAGGGAGCAGGAACAAAACACATTTAACTTGTTACAGTACAGCATACAACTTACACAATTAACTAATCCATTCACTTACTGAGGTCAGCCACAGAAATGACTGCACTACTAGAAAGCCTGTCCTAGGTGAAAACCCCAAAGAAACAAAGGTAGAAAGGTAAACTAAAGGCAAGGTAAGAATGATTCAGATAGCTAGATGACATAGTAACAAAAATACGGGGAGAAATGTTCAGTATTATTAAATCAGTTGTTGTTTATTGATTGCCTGGTATTTTTCAAGTACTTTTTGTTTATTTATTTATTTTTTTAACTTTACAATATTGTATTGGTTTTGCCATACATCAACATGCATCCGCCACAGGTGTACACGTGTTCCCCATCCTGAACCCCCCTCCCACCTCCCTCCCCATACCATCACTCTGGGTCATCCCAGTGCACCAGCCCCAAGCTTCCTGTATTCTGCATTGAACCTGGACTAGCGATTCGTTTCTTACATGATATTATACATGTTTCAATGCCATTCTCCCAAATCATCTCTCCCCTCCCTCTCCCACAGAGTCCAAAAGACTGTTCTATACATCTGTGTCTCTTTTGCTGTCTCGCATACAGGGTTATTGTTATCATCTTTCTAAATTCCATATATATGCGTTAGTACACTGTATTGGTGTTTTTCTTTCTGGCTTACTTCACTCTGTATAATAGGCTCCAGTTTCATCCACCTCATTAGAACTGATTCAAATGTATTCTTTTTAATGGCTGAGTAATACTCCGTTGTGTATATGTACCACTACTTTCTTATCCATTCATCTGCTGATGGACATCTAGGTTGCTTCCATGTCTTGGCTATTATAAACAGTGCTGCAATGAACATTGGGGTACACGTGTCTCTTTCACTTCTGGTTTCCTCAGTGTGTATGCCCAGCAGTGGGATTGCTGGGTCATAAGGCAGTTCTATTTCCAGTTTTTTAAGGAATCTCCACACTGTTCTCCATAGTGGCTGTACTAGTTTGCATTCCCACCAACAGTGTAAGAGGGTTCCCTTTTCTCACACCCTCTCCAGCATTTACTGCTTATAGACTTTTGGATAGCAGCCATTCTGACTGGCGTGAGATGGTACCTCATTGTGGTTTTGATTTGCATTTCTCTGATAATGAGTGATGTTGAGCATCTTTTCATGTGTTTGTTAGCCATCTGTATGTTTTCTTTGGAAAAATGTCTATTTAGTTCTTTGGCCTATTTTTTGATTGGGTCGTTTATTTTTCTGGAATTGAGCTGCAGGAGTTGCTTGTATATTTTTGAGATTAGTTGTTTGTCAGTTGCTTCATTTGCTATTATTTTCTCCCATTCTGAAGGCTGTCTTTTCACCTTGCTTATAGTTTCTTTTGTTGTGCAGAAGCTTTTAATTTTAATTAGGTCCCATTTTTTTATTTTTGCTTTTATTTCCAATATTCTGGGAGGTGGGTCATAGGGGATCCTGCTGTGATGTATGTGGGAGAGTGTTTTGCTTATGTTCTCCTCTAAGAGTTTTATAGTTTCTGGTCTTATGTTTAGATCTTTAATCCATTTTGAGTTTATTTTTGTGTATGGTGTTAGAAAGTGTTCTAGTTTCATTCTTTTACAAGTGGTTGACCAGTTTTCCCAGCACCACTTGTTAAAGAGATTGTCTTTTCTCCACTGTATATTCTTGCCTCCTTTGTCAAATATAAGGTGTCCGTAGGTGCGTGGGTTTATCTGTGGGCTTTCTATTTTGTTCCATTGATCTATATTTCTGTCTTTGTGCCAGTACCATACTGTCTTGATGACTGTGGCTTTGTAGTAGAGCCTGAAGTCAGGCAGGTTGATTCCTCCACTTCCATTCTTCTTTCTCAAGATTGCTTTGGCTATTCGAGGTTTTTTGTATTTCCATACAAATTGTGAAAGTATTTGTTATAGCTCTGTGAAAAATACCGTTGGTAGCTCGATAGGGATTGCATTGAATCTATAGATTGCTTTGGGTAGTATACTCATTTTCACTATATTGATTCTTCCAATCCATGAACATGGTATATTTCTCCATCTATTAGTGTCCTCTTTGATTTCTTTCACCAGTGTTTTATAGTTTTCTATATATAGGTCTTTAGTTTCTTTAGGTAGATATATTCCTAAGTATTTTATTCTTTTCGTTGCAATGGTGAATGGAATTGTTTCCTTAATTTCTCTTTCTATTTTCTCATTATTAGTGTATAGGAATGCAAGGGATTTCTGTGTGTTGATTTTATATCCTGCCACTTTACTATACTCATTGATTAGCTCTAGTAATTTTCTGGTGGAGTCTTTAGGGTTTTCTATGTAGAGAATCATGTCATCTGCAAACAGTGAGAGTTTTACTTCTTCTTTTCCAATCTGGATTCCTTTTATTTCTTTTTCTGCTCTGATTGCTGTGGCCAAAACTTCCAAAACTATGTTGAATAGTAGTGGTGAGAGTGGGCACCCTTGTCTTATTCCTGACTTTAGGGGAAATGCTTTCAATTTTTCACCATTGAGGATAATGTTTGCTGTGTGTTTGTCATATATAGCTTTTATTATATTGAGGTATGTTCCTTCTATTCCTGCTTTCTGGAGAGTTTTTATTATAAATGGATGTTGAATTTTGTCAAAGGCTTTCTCTGCATCTATTGAGATAATCATATGGCTTTTATTTTTCAATTTGTTAATGTGGTGTATTACATTGATTGATTTGTGGATATTGAAGAATCCTTGCATCCCTGGGATAAAGCCCACTTGGTCATGGTGTATGATCTTTTTAATGTATTGTTGGATTCTGATTTCTAGAATTTTATTAAGGATTTTTTCATCTATGTTCATTAGTGATATTGGCCTGTAGTTTTCTTTTTTTGTGGCATCTTTGTCAGGTTTTGGTATTGGGGTGATGGTGGCCTCGTAGAATGAGTTTGGATCAAGTACTTTTTAAAAGCTATCCCATTTAAATTCTCATAGTAACATATTTTACAGAATTTCAGAAAATTTAAATAACTTGTATAATTTTATATAGCTAGTGATAAGAGACAGAATAGAATATAAGTCTACGTCTTTTGGACTCTACTCCCAATCTTTTTACCTTCTGAGCAACCAGGGAAGCCCTGAAAGTCTCTCAGTTGTGTCCAGCTCTTTGTGACCCCGTGGACTGTAGCCTGCCAGGCTTCTCTGTACATGGAATTTCCCAGGCAAGAATACTGGAGTGGGCTGCCAGTCCCTTCTCCAGGGAATCTTCCCAACCCAGGGATTGAACCCAGGTCTCCTGCATTGCAGGCTGATTCTTTACATCTGAGCCACCAGGAAAGCCCAATCTTTTCTAAAAATGGTTCTACTGTCTCCATGATTTTACCTTTTCCAGACTGTCATATAGTTAGAATCATATACTTTGTGGGCTTTTCAGATTGGCTTCTTTCACTTAGTAATTGCATTTGAAGTTCCTTGTGTCATTTCATGGCTTGATAGCTCATTTTTTTCTTTTATTTATTTATCTTTTTATTGCTAAATAATATTCCATTGTCTGGATATCAATTCAGTTCAGTTCAGTGGCTCAGTCGTGTCTGACTCTGCGACCCCATGGACTGCAGCACGCTTCCCTGACCATCACCAACTCCCGGAGTTTGCTCAAACTCATGTCCATTGAGTTGGTGATGCCATCCAACCATCTCATCCTCTGTCATCCCCTTCTCCTCCTGCCTTCAATCTTCCCAAGCATCAGGGTCTTTTCCAATGAATTAGTTCTTCGCATCAGGTGGCCAAAGTATTGGAGTTTCAGCTTCAGCATCAGTCCTTCCAATGAATAGTCAGTACTGATTTCCTTTAGGATTGACTGGTTTGATCTCCTTGCAGTCCAAGGGACTCTCAAGAGTCTTATCCAGTACCACAGTTTAAAAGCATCAATTCTTCAGCAGTCAGCTTTCTTTAGGGTCCAAATCTCACATCCATACATGACTACTGGAAAAACCATAGTTTTGACTAGATGGACATTTGTCAGCAAAGTAATGTCTCTGCTTTTTAATATGCTGTCGAGATTGGTCATTGCTTTTCTTCCAAGGAGCAAGCGTCTTTTGATTTCATGGCTGCAGTCACCATCTGCAGTGATTTTGGAGCCTCCCAAAATAAAGTCTGTTACTGTTTATATTGTTTCCCTGTCTATTTGCCATGAAATGATGGGACCGAATGCCAAGATCTTAGTTTTCTGAATGTTGAATTTTTAGCCAACTTTTTCACTCCTCTTTCACTTTCATCAAGAGGCTCTTTAGTTACTCTTTACTTTCACCAGTGTGGTGTCATCTGTGTATCTGAGGTTATTGATATTTCTCCTGGCAATCTTGATTCCAGCTTGTGCTTCATCCAGCCTGGCATTTCTAATGATGTATTCTGCATATAAGTTAAATAAGCAGGGTGACAATATACAGCCTTGACATACTCCTTTCCCAATTTGGAACCAGCCTGTCTGGATATACAACAGTTTATTTTTCACCTACTGAAGGGCATCTTGGTTGCTTCCAAGTTTGAGAAATTATGAATAAAGCTGCTATAAACATCTGTTTTTGTGTAAACATCAGTTTTCAACTTGCTTGAATTGAATTGGTTTAGTCGATCAGTTGTATCCAGCTCTTTGTGAACCTATGGACTGTACTGCTAGGCTCATCTGTCCATGGGATTTTCCAGGCAAGACTACTGGAGTGGGTTGCCATTTCCTTCTCCAGAGGAACTTCCTGACCCAGGGATCAAATTGGTCTCCTGTATTGCAGGCAGTCTCCTACATTTGCAGGCAGATTCTTTACCACTGAGACACCAGGGAAGCACTTTGGGTAAATGCCAAAGATTATGATTGCTAGATCATGTGGTAGAACATGGTTAGTTTTGTAGGAAATTGCCAAATTGTCTCCCAAAGTGGCTTGACCATTTCTCATGCCCACTAGCAATGAAGGAGAGAGTTCCCATTGCTCACAATCCTCACTAGCATTTGATGTTGTCGGTGTTCCAGATTTTGGCCTTTCCAATAGATGTGTAGTGATATCTTGTTTTGATTTTCATTTCCCTAATGACATTTCTTGTTGGGCATATTTTCATATACTTATTTACCATTTGTTTGTCTTCTTTGATATGGTGTTTGTTCAGGTTTCTGGCCTATTTTTTAATCTGGTTATTTTTTTTCTTATTGTTGTGTTTTAAGAATTTGTTGTGCATTTTGAATAGCAGTTATCAGATGCGTCTTTTAGAAATATTTTCTCCCAGTCTGTGTCTTGTTTTATTCTCTTGACAGTATCTTTTATAGAGCAGAAGGCTTAATGAGGTCCAGCTTATCAATTATTTCTTTCATGAATTATGTCTTCAGTGTTGTATGTAAAAAAACATCACCAAACCCAAGGTCATCTAGGTTTCTCCTGTGTTATATCCTAGGAGATCTGTGGTTTTGCATTCTGTATTTAAGCCTGTGATCCACTCTGAAGAGAGAAAATAAGTAAGAAATAAAAAAGGCAAAAGAGACTAATAGAACACAGATATTGAAATGGTAGACTTAAATCCAAGCATACCATTAGTTACATCAAATGTAAATGGACTAAAAAATCCAATTAAAAGGGGAAAATTTTCAGATTGGATTGAAAAAACAGTTTGGTAACGTAACTTTTTCATAAGAGATACATTTTGAATATAAACACATGATTTGAAAGATGGAAAAAGATAAACTATGAAGACATCAATCTTAAGAAAGCTGGTCATGACTATATTAATATCAAGTAGATTCTAAGGTATGGACTACCCCCAAAGTTGAAGAGAGCCAGTCAGTTTGTCAGAAATGAATAATAATAATGAACTGAACTGAACTGAATAAATATAAATTTACCTAATCACAGTGCTTCAAAATACAGAAGTAGAAATGGACAAAATTAAAAAGAAAAAGACACCACAAGTCTACAGTCATACTAGAGAGCTTAACTTTTTTGAGTAATTGATAGAACAATATACAAAATCAATAAGCAAGCATATAGAAAATTTGAACAACTAATCTACCAACTAAACTTAATTACCACTTATAAAATACTCTACCTAGCAACTATTGATTATACTTTGTTTTCAAATGTACATGAAACTTTCACCAAGATAGACAGTATACTGGATGATAAATTTCAAAGAATTATATGTTCTTTAATCACAACAGAATTCAGTTAGAAGTCAGTAACAGTTCCAAAGCTAGAAAATACGTCAACATTTTGAAATTAAGCATCACAATTATAAATAATCCTTGAGTCAAAGAAGAAATCACAAGAATTATTAGAAAATATTTTAAATTTAATGATAATGAAAACAGCATATAAATATTGTGAGGTACAATTAAAGCAGTATTTAGAGGAAAACTTACAGCTTTAAATGTGTATATTAGAAACGAAAAAGGTTTAGAAACAATTGTCTAAGCTTCTATCATAGGGGACTAGAAAAATAAGCCAATAGCAAATAGGGAGAAATGACATAATAAATAGTAGAAATGAAAGAAACAGAAAATGGAAAAACAGAAAAATTGACAAAGCCAAAAGACTGATAAAATCGATAAACCGTAACAATACTGATCAGAAAAAGGAGGATAGTGGGGCTACTACTTTAGGTCCTATAGACTTAAAAAGGTGATAAAAGCCTCTTTTAAACAACTTCATGTCAATAAATTTGACAGCTTAGATGAGATGGGCAAATTCCTTGAAAAATACACATATCATCAACACAGGAAGAAGTTACTTTTATGTTTAGCTCTATGATCCATTTCAAATTAGGCTATATAAATGGTATGAATTAGAAATCAATGAAATTGAGCTCATAATTAAAACCCTTCCCATAAGGAAAGCTTAAGATTGACATAACCTCACTGGTAAATTCTACCACATATTTAAGGAAGAAATAATATCTAGATTATACAAAATCTTTCAGAAAATTGAGGTGGGAACTCTTCCAAGCTTATTTTGGGAGGCCAGCCTAACCCTGACACACAAAATGAACAGGAACATTATCAGAAAAGTAATTACAGACCAGTGTTCCTCATGAACATAGATGCAAAATATTTTCAAATTTACCATACCTGGTATATATAAAAAAGTTAATACCTCATGATCAGGCAAAGTTTATCTCAGGAATCAGAGTACGTTCAACTTTCAGAACACAATGTAAAGAAGTGATGGAGCTAGTCATGAAAGTCTGAGGAATAGTTTTTCAGGCAAAGGAAAAAAACAGGTGCAGAGGTCTTAAGATGAGAACATACCTGGACTCAGATTCTGGAAGTGAAGTATGTCTAGAGCGAAGGGAATGAAGAGGCAGTTCTTGTTACCCCTGTGTTCTGTGGGCACCACCCCTGCTTTATTATTATTCTCATTTCTGCCGCAAGGGTAACAATAAGTAAATAAGAATAGTAATGTATCCATTTCCTAGAGGCAAAAAAAAGCTATATTTTCTACAGAACCACTATATCCTTAGGTGTATAATGGTATTCAAGTTTAAGTATTGACACTTACCAAAGTCAGAATTATACCTATAGAGGCTGAACAATTGGCCGGCCTCCAAGAAAGCTCCCAATGTGACCTTCACCTTTACGAAGTCACTTCTCGGCCAAAACTGCCTTTTAGCCTTATTAGCTTAGAAACTTGACCTTGTAAGTATCCCAGGATTGGGGAGATATAAAGAAGTGTTACTAGAGTTCACAAATAGCAACTATATAAAACTCAAATGCCAGTTTATTAATTTACAAGAATGCACAAAACTCTCAAGGAAATCAGAAAACTTGTATCGGTCATTAGTGCTTCTTCTCCTTGTAAGGAAATGACACTGGAAGCCAAATAATCATAAAGCTAGTTACTGAGCATGGGAATCAAGTCCATCACTTGAGTTTGAGTGCTCTTGACCTCTGGCTCTGGACACTCAAGGAGCCAATCTCCATAACAGTGTCATTCTTATCAGAGCGTCACTGAGTGGGAACTATCTTCACTTGCCCATTTTTATGCTGTGTTCTTCACATAATCCCTTCTGATGGATTATTCTTTCTTTAGTTTATATTATAACCCACCATGCTCCTCTGCCCATGGACTTTTCCAGGCAAGAATATTGGAGTGAGGTGCCATTTCCTACTCCAGGAGATCTTCCTAACCCAGGGATCAAACCAACATCCCTTAAGTCTCCCGCATTGGCAGGTGGATTCTTTACTGCTAGCACCACCTAGGAAGCCCAACTTGATATATATCCCTTTGAATATATTTGATATATTAAAATCTTCTTTTGAATATAGTTTCATTACCTAATATGATAATGTTTCTGTTTACTAATTTATTTATAATTCTTTTAAAGTCAGTTTCTGTTTTGCCAACATATCAGGAGGCCTAGTTCACCAGTTTGAATGAACTATCTGAATTTTCAGAATTAAAAAAACTGAAAACTTCAAAAGATATATTAAGTTTTTAGTTATTTACGTGAAGACTTAGTTGATGAGTTTTTATATCAGTATTTTGGAATACCTAGAGTGTCTCTGTCCTAGTTCCCCTGATGCTCTGCAGAACTGTGTTTCCATATAATTGATTTCTTTTGTAATCCCGTGTATTATATTTTATACATTTAAAAGCATTCTAAGAAGGAGTTCGTGGTCCTTGCTATACTATCAAAATGAGCCATGGCATGATAAAGGTAAAGAAACTCTGAGCTCACTAAGGGAGGAGCTCTGAGAGAGGGGGGCGGTGCTCCTCTGACGGTCCCGGGAAGAAGGGCCCCAGTAGAAAGGAAAGCTGAGTTACAGAGAGAAGGGGAGACAGCTTGGGGCAGAGTCTTAAGGCCCCAGAAACCCAGAGTCTTGTCTCTCTACAGCCATCTTAAGCTATAAGCTTTTTTGGCAAATTAGTTACTTTGATAAATGTGGCCTGGTGTTCTGACAAATTGATTCTTTTTTGTATTGACCTAGAGGAGGAGCCTGGTAGGTTGCAGTCCATGGGGTCGCTAAGAGTAGGACACGACTGAGTGACTTCACTTTGACTTTTCACTTTCATGCACTGGAGAAGGAAATGGCAAGCCACTCCAGTGTTCTTGCCTGGGGAATCCCAGGGACGGGGGAGCCTGGTGGGCTGCCGTCTATGGGGTCGCACAGAGTTGGACACGACTGAAGCGACTTAGCAGCAGCAGCAGCACCTTCCTGATTGACTAGAGCTCTCTCTTAATCAGATATGAGAATGAAGGGGTAACTTTCGCAGTCCCGTTATTCTATTAATATTATTCTATCAGTTCATTTAAAAAGGACATTTTACCACAACACCACTGTTACACTCAAAGGAAATACCACATCATACCATCATAAGATGGCTCTGATTATGACCAGAAAGGCAGATAGTATAAAGTACTTTCAGTATGTGTAGAAATGGAACCCTCCTCCATGCTGGTGAGAATGTAAACTAGTACAACCAGAGTAGAAAACAGCATGGCAATTCCTCAAAATAGAATTATTAAACGATCCAACAGTTCTACTTCAGGGTATATGCCCCCCAAAATTGAAAACAGTCTCTCAAAGGAATATTCATACACCCACATTCATCGCAGCATTAGTCCCAATAGCCAGAAATAGGAACAACCCAAATGTCCTTAGATGGATGAACGGATAAACAAAATGTGGTATATGTACTGTGTCACGTATAAATACTGACCTACTGGCAGGAAAATGGCCTACATTATTTCCCAGATCTTTTAGATCAGTTGGGTCTATATTTCAGTGAACCACTTGATACAGGAAAAAAAAATATATCTCTTAACTGGAAACTACTTTGATAAGTAGAAGGCCTTCCATCACAAATGCTTGCCTTGGGTTCAAATCCCAAACACCATCATTTACCAGCTGTGAAACCTTGAGTGTGTGACTTAAACTCTTTGACCTTCAGTTTATACAAAAATAGGAATAATAATCTTTACCTCAT
Organism: Bos indicus x Bos taurus; assembly: GCF_003369695.1. NCBI lineage: Eukaryota > Metazoa > Chordata > Mammalia > Artiodactyla > Bovidae > Bos > Bos indicus x Bos taurus. The sequence continues at coordinate 13,874,954 of NC_040087.1, read as the reverse complement.
AAGGAATTACGAGGGTTTAATCATATGTAAAAAGCTCTCATCACAGTATCTAACATGTAGTAAGCATTGAATAAATAGTTATAATTACTATTTATTTTTTATTAACATTATTATGTATTAAGTAATTTTTAATTGAGTGCTTCCCTATTTAGAGTAGTCAAAATATCCTTTATGGCTGCTTACTATTTTTCTTTCTCAAGCCCTGTTGATATGTGCTCTTCTTTTAATAGGTACAACATAAAAGATACGGTGCAATTCTTAAGCGTTTGCACTGTCAGGTAAATAAGCTTCACTCAAATAGAAGACAATGGCAATGGAACATCCAACAGCTGGAAAAAACCGCTGCTGAACTGAGAAAACGTATTGGAATGAAAGACTAGCATGGCTATAGGGTGTTGTAGGGCCTGGACTATGCCACAAAAATTATGGGATAGAAAGGTGAGAATATCCTTTGGGTCTTAACAACAGCATCCACTATCAAGGGGTTGTCTTAAGGACAGATATATTTTCTCCTATTTTGAATCAGTCATCTCTTTGTTAAAGTTCCTTCCAACACTATAATTGATAGCAATAGAGAGACAGTAGGAAGGCTCGCAGAATAGTGAAAGACTCTGTATGAATATTTTGAGTGTATAAGATGTCCTGAACTCATCAATGCCTATTTATAAACATGTTGCCTTCACTATTATATGAAGCAAACATTTAGAAGAAAGAAGCACTTGCATTTTCAACGATTTGAATTTTTAAGGTATTTTAAATGGTTGTCTGTTTCAGACAACCTGCTCTTTTACCTTGGCTTCAAAGAAGTCCATAAATATTGACATTTATTATAATGTTATGTATTCAAGGCTTTCGATATTTACTTAGTTTTCTCCTTTATCCAGAAGGTAACAATCATTTTTTCTTTGCTGTTGGATAAATGTATTTTAGAGCTTTGCAATGTATACAATCTTTTGTTCACTTTTCTGTCTATACATTCTTACTATTTTATAACTAAATTCAAGTTATAGCATCATGTAAGACAAACATACTACCTCTTGAAAAATGAATGTTAGCCAATGTAGAATAGCATGTATTTTTTCTCATGTATGTCCACAGCCACAAATCAATACTTAATTTGTCACTTCTAGAGTAAAAGCGTTCCTTCTTCTGGCTCCATTGAGTCAAATTTTTAGAAGCAGAAATAAATTATTAATTATTTAAGATATGATTTTAAAATGCTCTCTTTTAGGATTTAATGAGTCCAAAGCAATAACATTAAACAAGTATCTCAGGTCTATTTTGTCCTCACTTATCTATGTGCAAAGACTCAGTTAGATTATAGCTGATTTAAAACCTGATATTAATAATCTTATTATGCCTAATAATTGTAGTCCTATTAGGAATTTGCATGGCTAATCACGGCTAACACTTCAAGTGGCTTATGTTGTAACACAGTCAGCTTTGGTCCATGACTCAGAACTAGGTTTTTTTTTTTTTTTTTTTTTCTTGCTACTTTTTTAGGACTAGGGTTAATGTTACTAGATCACAGACATAACTTCAAAATGCAAGATTATTAAACTGATAGAAGATACATAGGAGAAAACCTAGATGACCATCGACATAGGGATGTCCTTCTTAGATACAACACCAAAGGCACAACTCATGAAAGAAATAATTGAAGAGCTAGACGTCATTAAAATTAAAAATGTTTGCTCTGTAATAGACACTGTCAAGAGAGTGATAAGACGAGCCATTGACTGAAAGAAAATATTTGCAAAAGACAAACCTGGTAAAGAACCATTATTTAAAATATAAAGTAAAATTTTAAAACTCAGCAATAAGAAAACAAATAACCAGATTAAAAAATGGGCCAGAGACCTTAACAGATGCCTCACCAGAGAAGATATACAGATGGCAAATAAGCACATGAAAAGATGCTCCACATGAAATGTCATCAGGGAAATGAGAAATAAATCAATGAGGTACTGCCATATACCTATTAGAATGGCCAAAAGCTGGAACACCAGCACCGCCAAATGTTGATGAGAATGCGGAGCAACAGAGACTTCGTTTATTGCTGCTGGGAAGGCAAGTCGTTTTAGAAGACTCTTTGGCAGTTTCTTACAAAACTAATCATACTCTTAAGATATGGTCCTGCAGTCACACTCTTTGGTATTTATCCAAAGGAGTATAGAAAACCAAAGTCCACACCAAATCACATGATTATGATGATTATGGCAGCTTTTTTTCATAATTGCCAAAACTTGGAAGCAGCCAAGATGACCTTCAGTAGGTGAATGAGTAAATAAGCTGTTTTACAGGCAAATAATGGAATATTATTCAGGGCTTAAGAAAGAAATATTATCAAGCAATGAAAAGATATGACAAAACTTCAGTGTATATTACTAAGTGAAAGAAGCCAATCTGAAAAGGTTACCTAAGTTCAACTATATGACATTCTGGAAAAGGCAAAACTAAGGAGACAGCAAAAAGACCAGGGGTTGCCAGGGTCACTAGGGGGTGAGGGGTTAGAGGAGAGATGATTAGGCAGAACATAAAGAATTTTGGGGAGGCGTTGAAAATATTTTGTATGATACCATAATGATGGATATATGTCATTATACATTTGTCCAAATGCATAGAATGTACAATACCAAGGGTGAATCCTAAGGTAAACTGTGGCCTTTGGGTGATTTTGAGGTAGGTTTACCCTTGGTTTAAAAAAATGTGCCATTCTGGTGAGTAATGTTAATAAATGGGGGGCCTACACATGTGTGGGAACAGGAAGTATATGGGAAACCTCTTTCTCTCAATTTTGTTGTAAACCTACAACTGTTATAAAAATGTCTTTTTTTTTAAAGCACTTAGATCCATAGATAACAGTGCATGCAAGTTAGTATTAGTAAAGCATTTTGCAAGGGAAGTGAAATTCTACTTATAAAGGTTGTTTTGGAACCTTGTACAGTTCACAAGAAAAGTGTTAGTTGCTCAGTCGTGTTGCCCACCAGGCTCCTCTGTCCTTGGAATTCTCTAGGCAAGAGTACTGGAGTGGGTAGCTGTTTCCTTCTGCAGGGTATCTTCCCAACCCAGGGATTGAACCCGAGTCTCCTGCATTGCAGAGAGATTGTTTACTGTGTGAGCCATATAGGGTATAGCAGTTAACATGCAAAGTTCCTATATCATTTTCATTGATTGAACTTGGAATCTTTTATTCATCCATAAAAATAATTAAGGCCTCCATCAATACTGTGGAAATTTAGGACTATTTTTTGGTAGGGAGAGTCAGTAGATTAAGAAAAACTTGTGGTTTTTCAACTAAAAACTATCTGATTTATTAGTTGCTCATGTTTTCAGTACTATAAATATTTTATTTTTCAAAAATTAAGCTAATGATTAGTAAAGCTAATGATCAGAAAAAGTTATATGCCTGTCATAAATAACTTATCCTGTATTCGTTTACCTAAATTTATAATGTATTTCTAAGGGAAGGATTTTTTCTTTTACTTTTCTGATAAATTTGGCAGGTAAGTAATGCGTCTTCTATATCACATTAGCTTACCATATAGCACTTTCTCCTGAACGTTACTGAACTATGACCGAAACAAGGAAAAATAAACTGAAATAGATACTAAAATAGCAGAATAGATTTATTCAATACATAGCTAAGAATGGGATGTTTCAAATTGCTTTTTCTCCCCTGTAATGTTCTATTTAAATGATGACTGTGAGGTCTAGATCTTGAGAAACATAAAAATAGCATATGATTTAGTAATGACAGAGTTGCTGCTGACATAACCCAGTAAAGACAGACATGAAGTAATGAAACTTCAATCTCTTAATTAATTAGATGATGTATTCCAAAAGCAAAACCAGAGTTAACGTGATAAATAGTTTTAAAAAGCTCTCTGGCATAACAACCATGTAAGAATCAGAATAAAACACTTAAATTACAGATATTTGCAGTATTGCTCAGTCACGTAGCACAGGGTAATTTAGAGGCAATGATGATGCGCTGCCCATCTAAGATACATTTTCAAATTTCTCTTGTCCAAAACATTTACGTCGAGACATACCATCCCCCTCATCTACTTATTACTCTCTGTGACATTGTTTTATGTAGAATAGAAATTTGTAATGCCTGTGCCCATATCGGAGAAGCTTCCTCAAGGTGCTCTCAAGACTTATTTTTCCTTGATTGCATAGTGCCTCATTGTGTGTGTGATGTGAGAGAAAGCCAACAATCCTGCAGAACCGAGTTGTTTTGTCTTTAGAGACTGCTGCTGCTGCTGCTGCTGCTAAGTGGCTTCAGTCCTGTCTGTGCGACCCCATAGTGTTAACTAATTCACGCCCAGTGAGCCAGCCAGATGTATCCCTGGGCTGAAAACATCACATAGATCTCTTCTCAGCCATCTTTCCACGCGGACAGTGCACAGCCATTGTCAAGTGTCTGTTGCTCCTTAGAGGGATGCTGCTTTGAGGACGCCTCCATCCATTGGATGTGATATTGACTTGGTTGGGAAGTTAGAAAATGTTGCTATTTTATCTGTGGTTCATACAAGTTTATATAAAGCACTCAATTCTCAAAAGAGTGCATTCTTTTTCTAATCTTTCACCAATTTAGATTATTCATCCTCTATGCCTTTCAATCTCAATTAATCTGTCAATGTAATTACTCATGCACAGTTTCCTAATAATTAGTCTAATTCTCCCACTTTTCTTTTTCTTTCCATCAAAAAATAGCATTTCCACCTTCAGAGCTTTCCTTTTCTCACTCCCTGAACAGCTCCAGTTGTATGATCTTTAAGCTCCAGTTCCCATTTTTGTTGTAATTCAAAGTTTAATTCACTGGCCTAAATACAGATCCTGAACACTGAAGACAATCTTTAATTTGCAACTGTCTTATGCAGGAAGCTCCATCTTTACTTCGAAATGCGTCACAAAGATAAATTTTATGCAAAACACTACACAGTCAGTGCTCTGCCCAGATCCTCTCAGATCTTTTTTTAAAATCCTGTTGAGCACCCCTCTCCCGAGTGAGCCATAATTTTACTTCCACTAGCTCTCACCTAATACTGTCTGTGGGAGGTTTGCTACCCTCAAAAGGACTTTGCCCAATACAACAGCCTCACTTGGCTTCTTCTTTCCATTCTTGCATCCCTTACTCTCCCAGAACTTCACTCTCCCAGGAGAAACTGGGATAAACTACTTTCTCAGAGTCTGCTTCTGGGGATCCCAAACTAAGTCACCTTGCAAAAATAATTACACACCAAAATCTCTATTTTCAAGAGATGAGTATTACTTTACTCCTGTTCCTCATTGCAGATCCATTCTGCTTCCAGCTGCAGCAGCAACAGAAAATAAAAATAATTTTTTAAAAAGCAAGAAACTTAGCACCTTTGAAATCCAATCACTATTCCATTTCAGTTCAGTTCAGTTCAGTGGCTCAGTCGCGTCCGACTCTTTGCGACCCCATGAATCGCAGCACACCAGGCCTCCCTGTCCATCACCAACTCCCGGAGTTCACTCAGACTCACGTCCATCGAGGCGGTGATGCCATCCAGCCATCTCATCCTCTGTCGTCCCCTTCTCCTCCTGTCCCCAATCCCTCCCAGCATCAGACTCTTTTCCAATGAGTCAACTCTTCGCATGAGATGGCCAAAGTACTGGAGTTTCAGCTTCAGCATCATTCCCTCCAAAGAAATCCCAGGGCTGATTTCTTTCAGAATGGACTGGTTGGATATCCTTGCAGTCCAAGGGACTCTCAAGAGTCTTCTCCAACACCACAGTTCAAAAGCATCAATTCTTCGGTGTTCAGCCTTCTTCACAGTCCAACTCTCACATCCATACATGACCACTGGAAAAACCATAGCCTTGACTAGATGGACCTTTGTTGGCAAAGTAATGTCTCTGCTTTTGAATACGCTATCTAGGTTGGTCATAACTTTCCTTCCAAGGAGTAAGTGTCTTTTAATTTCATGGCTGCAATCACCATCTGCAGTGATTTTGGAGCCCAAAAAAATACAGTCTGACACTGTTTCCACTGTTTCCCCATCTATTTGCCATGAAGTGATGGGACCAGATGCCATGATCTTCGTTTTCTAAATGTTGAGCTTTAAGCCAACTTTTTCACTCTCCACTTTCACTTTCATCAAGAGGCTTTTTAGTTCCTCTTCACTTTCTGCCATAAGGGTGGTGTCATCTGCATATCTGAGGTTATTGATATTTCTCCCGGCAATCTTGATTCCAGCTTGTGTTTCTTCCAGTCCAGTGTTTCTCATGATGTACTCTGCATATAAGTTAAATAAGCAGGGTGATAATATACAGCCTTGACGTACTCCTTTTCCTATTTGGAACCAGTCTGCTGTTCCATGTCCAGTTCTAACTGTTGCTTCCTGACCTGCATACAGATTTCTCAAGAGGCAGGTCAGGTGGTCTGGTATTCCCATCTCTTTCTAAATTTTCCACAGTTTATTGTGATCCACACAGTCAAAGGCTTTGGCATAGTCAATAAAGCAGAAACAGATGTTTTTCTGGAACTCCCTTGCTTTTTCATTTAGTATAATTTTAATATTTGTGTTTAAGTTAAAAAGGCAAGCCAAAAGGCACAAACCTTACTCCCGATATTTAGTACAACAGTAAAAATACTATGAGCCTTCAAGTATACTCAATCAGTTACTGTTTTGTACAGTCATCCTGTTTCTTTTTTCTTTCAACGATCCTTCCTAATCTTATCCATTTCTTAAAATTAGCTGTTCTCCCTTTTAATCATTCATTATTTCACTACAGCTCAAAATACTACAGTAACAGCCTGCTGCAGATCAAGAGTAATTAGCTCAGAATATTACAAAGAAATGCGGGTCTAGAAGACAGAACATTGTAAAGAGTCAGAGTCATAGCACCTGTCATCATGGCTTCAGAAAATTTACAGTCATTGTAAAAGTATTTATTGCTAAGGGTATTTTATAATATCTTTATGATTTTTTTTTTACTTTAGAAACACTGAAAAATGTAAAATTAGTAACAGTTACGAAAAACCATTATTACTGTTGTGAAAATGGTTTTAACCTAGGCTAAAGTAAATTTTAGACTTTTTGCTCTAGGCCTTCAAACACTTAAAAACATTAATATTGCTAGTCCTCAAAACTTTAAGCTGATGTAAATAATTTAAAACTCTGAAAAATGTCAGATATTTATGGAAGTAGGGCCCAGTGGTATGAACAAAATTTGAACAATGGCTTTCATTTTGTAACATAATATTAAAAAGAAGCTGACTGGTATGAGTTAGAACCAGCTGATGATGACAAAGAAAAAATTTTATGTTCTACCTTCTCTGTTCAGTGAATATGACATGGTTCTTTCTATCTAGATCAATTTAGTTGGCAAGATATATATATATATATAGATATAGATATAGATATAGATATAGATACATGTATGTATGTGTGTGTGTGTGTGTGTGTAAGGGTCAAATACAACATAAAACGTCTGTAATAGAAACATAAACCAAGCCCTGTGGAAACACAAAATAAGGTGCAATTATTTCCAGACGAGGGTGGGAGAGTTTAAAAGAAGAGGTGACGTTTGAGATGGACTACAAAGCAGTTATTAAGTTCTCATGATTGTTTTCACTCATCACACTCTGAAAGTTTCTATTTTATTCTGTTTTTTCATTTCCATTAGCAAGCAAATATCTGGCCTGCATAATAGATGCTCAGCTTTACGTTGAATGAATTAGTGAATAAAATGATCGACCATTACTCTTGTGATCAATATCTCCCAATACCCCTATTTTCAGTCGCTCCCACCTCTAATCTTATTGTTAATGTTAGTGCTTGAGTTATCGTCTTTGAGTAAAAACTGAGCATGAAACACTTTTTCTGAAAAAAAGAAAACCTTTCCAAAACACAAAATCCACTTTAGGACTAAACAGTAAACACTTAAAAATCTGTCCCAACCTGCCTATTAATCCACTTGTCAATTTTTGTTTTCTGCTCTGCTTAACATTGAACCCTGTATTCCAGCGAAAGCAAAATTCTAACTCTTCTGTAGGCACATATTTTCACATATTCCCTTTGCCTCAAGTTCTGTCACCTACGAGTCAATACTAATACAGCATCAGAACCAGGTTCAGCTACTATAAAGCTTGAACTACATTTAAACACATGTACACTCATGGCTGATTCATGTGAATGTATGGCAAAAACCTACCAAAATATTGTGAAGTAATTAGCCTCCAACTAAAATAAATTTAAAAAGGAAAATAAAATCAAATGCCTTAGTTTCTCTGTAATGAACTTAGAAGTATTTCTCTATAATAGCTTAGAAGTACTAAGAAATCTACATCATGAATTCTGACTCAAAATAGATATTGGTTTACAATTTAGAGAACTTATGTAGAGTTCCTTGTTTAAAATAGGTTAAAATAACTTTAAGCTTTTAAATGTTTGGCTTAATTATGGAGAGTCCAGCATGGAATCATTTGACTGACATTGAATGATTCCAAATAACAGATAATTCATTTATAATTTATAAAAGAACATGAAGATTACTTCCAAAATTTACTTTTATGGTTTTAAGCCAAAATATGTGAATATTTATTAAGACCAAAACTTTTCTTTAAACAGTTTTCTAGAAAATGAAATGAAACTTTTAGGTAACCCTAATGAAAATAAACATGTCTAACAAGCCACAAGAAATATGCTTTTGTGTTCTTCAATTATAAACAGTTTGCACCATGCTTTTTAAAAGAGTTTTATGTATTGAAAAACTGTATAAAATACTCTATATTTTAAAGAGGAAATCTGTAAAAGTTTCATGAAAATATAAACAAGGGGCCTGTATGGAAATAGAAAGAAAATCTTTCTTAAAAATGGAAACCGTAACATTTCTCTGAATGGCATATCATATATTACTCATAAATATAATGCCTATTCAGGATGATTTGGGGCAATTTCACTTTGTTTTATTGTTTCTATATGGGTTATGCATAATTATGGAGTTTAACCATATTTCTAATATATTTTTTCAATGACACACTTTATAGCTTTCCTAATTACATCTGTAGCACAATCATTTTCAAAAAACCAGCTTTCCATGTCTATTATATTATTCTTTATATCAAAATAGCCTCTCTTTTAATCATTTTCAAATAGTCTTTGCTTTTTCCCCCTTGAATGGCGATCTTCCACAAGCTGATGGCATGGGAGTTTTGAGTGCTTTTCAGTTTTGGCATCAGAAGTATCCTTAACCATGCTTATTAGGCCTTTAAGAGTGCTAATTTTCTTGTAGAAAGGGGGTTTTGAGCCTTCATTAGGATGCTTCCCAGATACTTTCATTTCAGCTATAGCTTAGTATAATTATGGCTGCTTTAACCAGGGCTGTTTGAGAACAGCACTGAGTAGCTGATAAATAAATGACAATGGTAACACAGTTTAACATCCCATATACAAAAGGACAATGTGTATTCTGTGATATTAACTATTGTAATTGCTAATACATCACAATTTAGGTGAATAAATTCAAAGAAAACCAAAGTCCTTGAAATTGTAAGCATTCTTTGAATCTGAATAAAAATTGCAGCACTATTTAATATGATGGACCCTGGAATGGAGTGAATAAAAAAAATGAAAAGCCAAATATACCTTATTAAAAACAATGATAAAAATACCTTATTAATATGAATATTACTGAGTATAAATTTGCTGAATGAATTAAGAGGAAAAGTAGATTGTAAAAATTAGGAGATATATATTGTAATTACGTAGTTTTTAAAGTGGCTATGAACTTGGTTTCAAAGAGCTGGGAATATGTAGCTCATGTCTAGCCCAAGAATTGTTTTCTCTGAGCTAAATATTCCCAGTTCTTTTGTAGCAACTCATGTGACTTTAGTTTGTGCTCCTCCATCATCGTAGTCACATCCCTCTGGATGTCCTCTGCCCTGACATTGTCCTCTGAAAGATGCAAAGCAGAAAATGACACTTAAAGTGTAGTCTGACCAGTCCTTGTAGAAGAGACCTATTTCATCCCATTCTTGGGGCTTAGTTTTCTGTTAATGCAACTTAAGTTTACAGAGGCTTTTATGGTAGCCATATATTATATCGATCACTTACGCTGAACTCATTCCCAAACCTGAGAGACAGCAATGCACACTCATTCCAATTTCTCAACATCGTACCAACTCATATTTTGTTTTTATAATTAGATATAAAGTGATGGATATAAAATGATAGATACAAATTGATATCTCACTTTGGTTTTGAGATGTGCTTCCCTAATGATGAGTGGTGTAGAGCATCATTTCATTTGGTTATTGGCCATTTGTATATCTTCTTTGGAGAAATGTGTACTCAAAACCTTTCTCCATTTTTAAGTGGGCTTTTATTTTTGTCATTTATATATTCTAGATAGTAATTGTTTATCATATATGTATTTACAAATATTTTCCCACTCCATGAATTTCCTTTCTGCTCTGTTGAGTACATCCTTTGATATGCAGAAAATTTTGATGAAAGCCTTTTATTTAGTTTTTCTTTTTGATTGTGCTTTTGTATCATACCCCTAAAATTCTTGCCAAATCCAGTGTCATGAAGCTTTTCCTTTTTGTTTTTTTCTAAGAGTTTTATTGTTTGGATTCTTACATTTAGGTCTTTCATCTGTTTTGAGTTAATTTTGTGCATAATAGAAGGTACGGGTCCAACATCATTTTTTTGTGTGTGGATATCTGGAGTTCTAGCTTTATGTGCTGAATAGACTGTCCTCTCCCCATTGGATGGTCTTGGCACTCTTGTCAAGAATTGTTTGACCACACATGGGAGGGTTTATTTCTGGGCTCTGTATTTTATTTCATTGCTCAACACATCTATCTCGATGACAGAAGAATCTTTTATTTGTGATACAATTAGCAAATATTTATTCCAGTTTGTTGCTTGTCCTTTTTTAAAAATTAATTAATTTATTTTAATTGGAGGCTAATTACAATATCGTAGTGGTTTTTGCCAAACATTGACATGAATCAGCTGCGGGTGCACATGTGTTCCCCCTCCCCATCCCATTCCTCAGGGTCATCCCAGTGCACCAGCCCTGAGCTTGTCTTTTTACTTTGCTTATAGTACATTTTTCCATGCAAACATCATTTCATTTTTATGTAGTTAAATTTATCAATTTTTTTTATTACTTCTATATTTGGTGTCACAGGACAGTTTTCACTGTACCTAACTTATAAAGGAACGTACCTATGTTTTCTTCTAGTACATGAATAACACTATAACATTTTCAGAGAAAAAAGACTGACTCCTTTCCTCAAATGATATAAAAACAAGTTGAGAAAAGACTACACAAAGACTGTTGTCCAAGTTAGAATGTAATCCTTTGTTCAATAATAACGATGACAACACCATCATGATGATGCCAGCTGACTATCTAATGGCTTCATATTCTGTACGAGGCCCTGTAGAAGATCTTTACATACAGTTAAGTATAGGGAAAGTAGAAAAATACAGTGGTTAAGAGCTTTAACTTTACAGTTATATAAACTTGAGTTCTGATACCTGTTTTACTAGATTTTACTAGTCCAAGCTATTATCCATTTGTGGTGTGATTAGGGGCAAGTTTCTATATTTATTAAGTCTCAGTTTTAAAATCTGTAGAATGGGAATAATAATACTATTTGCTTCAGGAAGTTGTTGTAGATTACATAAGATAATGCATATAAAGTCCTTAGTGATTAGAATGAAATATTCAGTACATACTAACTACTGTTAATATAATTAGTATTACTATTACTTAATAAAATTCTCAATTTATGAATGAAATTACTGAAGCAGTGGAAAGTTAGATGAAGTCATTTAACTAGTATGTGTCAGATTTTGGACTCAAATGTAACCTGTGATCTGACTTTACTCCAGAGCTCCCATTCCTCACTACATCAGTAGGAATGTTAATTTTAGAGGACCTTAGTTATGAAGAGAGATCCCTTCTGATTGGAAACATTGGTGATCATATAAGAAGCAGTATACAAAACCGTATTGCATGACCCCATGACCTTTGTCTCTTTTTCCACAGTCAGATGGGAAGTGATCAGAATTTGAGGGCTGAGAATTTGAGACTGGGAAGGTGTCACTGGATTGAGTAGTTACAGTCTTACAGTTGATCTTTGAGCCAGAAAATGGCATATAGGGTTAAGGAGTGAGTGTATTCCAGCAGCCGCAGGGCTCCCATGATGGCTAAGATTAGAGGCTTTCTGGCACAGAGGAGCAGTTAGGAAAAGCCTTAGCAAGGAGGCAGAGGATGGATAGTGTAGAACATTTATTCCCCATGACTCATATTTCCATAAAGGGAAAAGAATGTCCAATCTACTCTCCAGGAATGGAAAATTATGGTAGGAATGTTTTCAGCTAATCTCTGATCTTCCACTTGTCCCAGTAGATGAGTGACTTACCTTTTGTTGATTTAGAATCATGCTTAGCCTCTGATCCTTTTTCTTGTAAGCCAGACTGCAAAGCAAGTGCAGAAAGGGTGCATTCTAGTCTGCTCTTACAGGAGAAAATCCAATTTAATAAAATTATTAGCCTAAATATCTAAGATACATTTACCAATTAGCTTTATCAATAGTAAAGTCAACGTTCTGAGGTCTGTCCAAATGTGAAGCGGGAAGAAAAGAATGCATTGGGAGTTAGTAGTAGGCAGAAATTGAAGCCAGTAGGTGGCTAGCTTCTGTAAGTTCTAGTAGCAGTGACAACAGGCAGCATCTTGGCTTCCCAGGAGGCTCGGTGGTAAAGAATCCGCCTGCAAAGTAGGAACCACAGGAGATGTGGATTCGATTCCTGGATTGATCAGGACTATCCTCTGGAGGAGGGCGTGGCAGCCCACTCCAGTATTCTTGCCTGGAGCATCCTTTGCGCAGAGGAGCCTGGCAGGCTACAGTCCATAGGGCTGCAAAGAGTCAGACGTTACTGAGTGAGGTGACTGAGTGTGCACACACGCAGGCAGCATCTAGTTCTGGTAGGAGCACCTGACCTAGAGATTAAAAACTAAATCTAAGGGGTGACAGTTGCTCCCTTGTCACTAGTTTTGTCATAGAATCTCAGCACAAGCTTACTACCCCTTAGGACTGGGATTTGTGGCCCTAGGTATGAGGACCAGAGGGACGCCATACATCCAACTCAAGAAGTGGGTAAATTGAGATAGCATATATTGACCGTTCTATAGAAATGCAAGATGACTTACAGGGTAAATAAAAGGGTGACCAGGCTTGCAGGGCTCTTGAAAAGGGCAGCATTGAAGATATAAGAGAGTGAAAGCTGATTCATGGATGCTGCTCCTGGAAGCCAGGAGGGGACAGGTTCCAGGGCAGAAAGGAAGGGAGTAGCCTTGAGAAGAAAGAGCACTCCTGAATCAGGATGGAAAAAAAAAATGAATAAAGGAATAGGACAACTGAAATAAAATGGGAAATCAAAGGAGTTCTTGATTATTAGAGGGTAAGGAAACAGCTGAGGGTGAGAGTGTAGTGTTAGCGCATTAGAGGAAAAGGGGAATTATGTGAGCTGCCACAAAGCTAGAAAAGAAAGGGATGGGACCATTAAAATGATCTAAATGGTGCTGATTAGAGTAAATCCATGGTTGGTGTAAATCCGTGGTGAACCTACTAATTTCAACTTTGCAGTGTTTATTCAGCGAAGTTCTCTTGTCCAGGGTCAGCAAGCATAGCAAAAGATGGGATGGAAATTGGATTAAATAACTTCAGTGTGTCAAACACTTTTTAATTTTCTTAAAAAATTATGGACTTTTACCAGAGGGAAGTCATTTTAAATGTCTGTTCTCTCCATTTGCTAGTATGGCGGTAAATATAAAAGTTGTAAAAAAGAAGGTTGAACTCATACCTGGGAAGTAGTTTGCGTGACTTGTTGGTTTATTTTAAAATTAAATTTGACATCTCAGATTACAAGTGGAGTGCTAATATTTATGAGATACCTAAGAAATGCTCAATATTTGCTAGGGCACCACACAAATATGTAACTTGATTTAATTAAGCATTCCAAGGTTCTGGATCATTTATTCAAGAATTGTACATCTACTAACTGCATCTCTCTGCAATGTAATATAAAGTACAATGCATAATCCTTTTTCTCCTTTATCTTATACCCAAGTGTGCCTTCCAATAAGATATGAAACAGATGAATCAGTTCAGCAACACTGGAAGAGTAATTGTAATGAACTACCAACATATTTTACAAATTTTCAGAGGAATGAACAATATGAACTATCTTTGTGATGATGGATAGGATTTGGATGAAAAGGAAAGGGAAAAAAATTGGATATTTCAAACTACAGCCATTGTGTGCTGGGATACCCATAGCACACAGGTCTAGTTACTATGCGGGAGAGAGTGAAAGAACATATTTGAATCAGATATACTGACTTTGAGGCCGGGTAGGGTTGGGAGGGCTGCTTCATGGAGGGAGAGAAGAGAACCACATCTCTGAGCATATATCTACATCACTGGCTTCTCTGCTGGATCTTAGTCTCTAGGTTGTTTTGGCTGTGGAGTCATTACTATGGTATGTTATCCACATAGTGTTCTGTGAATATTATAACTTACCATAAATCCAGCATAATGATTTTCAAAACATGAAGTTTATATATGTCAGTGTTCTCTGTCATCATTAAGTAAGTCCCTCTCCTGCAAGCAGTCCTCAGCTAACCAACTCAGTAGTCTAAGTTAAATTGGAAACTAACAATTTTGGAGCAAGCCACAAGGCCTTTAAGCAACCTACACTTTTTTCTTTTTAAAGTCTCAAAATATACCAAATAAATACGAAGAGGTAGCAGTTTAAATTTTCTGATTTCTCCTTTAAAGTAAAAAACTAAGCCCAGATGTTTTTCTTCGTTATAGCTCTAAAACCAGCTAGTAGGTTGATGCCATTTTATCCTATCTCTGCAAAGTAAATTGTTTATATGATATCACTTATATGTGGAATCTAAAAATAATACAAGTAAACTTATTTACAAAACAGAAACAGACTCACAGATGTTAGAAAACAAACTTACAGTTACCAAAGGGGTAAAAGACAGGGGAGGGATGAACTTGAAGAGTAGGATTAACAGATAAACAACACTATATATAACCGAGATAAACAAAAAGGATTTATTGTATAGCACAGGGAACTACATTCAATATATTGTAAAAGTCTATAATGGAAAGAATCAGAAAAAAATATGTGTAACTGAATTACTTTGCTATACACCTGAAACTAACACAATATTATAAATCGACTATACTTCCATTTTTAAAAGAAAGTAAATTTTTATTTTAACAAATGCTTGAACAAAACTTGCTGGAATATATCCTATAACTCCCAAACCTATAGCAGATCATATATAACACCAGGTTGACTCTGAATCAGAAAGCCCAGACAGTTGTGTGAATTCTAAGGTATCTCAGGAGTCAGTTTAGTTACAGAACTCATAACTGAGCAGGGCAGTTCAGTTCAGTCACTCAGTTGTGTCCAACTCTTTGCAACCCTATGGACTACAGCACAGCAGACCTTTCTGTCCATTACCAATTCCCAGAGTTTACTCAAACTCATGTCCATTGAGTTGATGATGCCATCCAACCATCTCTTCCTCTGTTGTCCCCTTCTGCTCCCACCTTCAATCTTTCCCAGCATCAGGGTCTTTTCCAATGAGTCAGTTCTTCGCATCAGGTGGCCAAAGTATTGGAGTTTCAGCTTCAACATCAGTCCTTCCAATGAATATTCAGGACTGATCTCCTTTAGGATGGACTGGTTGGATCTCCTTGCAGTCCAAGGGACTCTCAAGAGTCTTCTCCAACACCACAGTCAAAAGCATCAATTCTTTGGTGCTCAGCTTTCTTTATAGTCCAACTCTCACATCCATACATGACTACTGGAAAAACCATAGCCTTGACTAGACAGACCTTTGTTGGCAAAGTAATGTCTCTGCTTTTTAATATGCCATCTAGGTTGGTCATAACTTTCCTTCCAAGGAGACAAGACTGTCTTTTCAAATCACAATTAAAAGACAGTCCTGTCTTCAGGCAGGCATAAATGTAACTCTAATTCCCTGCTTACAATAAGACTTCTCTTCTCTCAGCTGAGGTCTGACTCCTGCTTTTGTTTGGGTGCCAGGATTAAGAAGTGCAGGCTGCTTCTACTGCCGTCTTCTTCCAATCTCCAACTCGCAACACCACGACCTCCTTTCCACACCCCAAGGTCAAGGAGGAGGGCTGAGAGGGAAGAGCAAAAGCCTATGTACTTAGCTTTGCCGTTTGTCTTCTGTCAGATGTAGACTCTCTGTCTAGGTGTTTGTGCTTGTGATTTAAATCCCTCCCAGTCAGGGAACTCTAGTCTGCACCGTTCTCTCATAGAATACCTTCCATATGGCCTCCTACCATCCCCTGCAGCTCCCAGCCTCTGTCGTGCACCCACAGTCTCCTTATGCTGGGATCCTTCCACTTCAATGGGCAGCCTCAGGAGCTGGCTCAAACCTGGCACCTCTCTGGTGTCCACTGGTTGGGATGTGCAAAGTCCAGGAATGATGAGACGTTTGGGGGGCCAAGGAGGCTTCCAAGAGAAGCAGGAAATTAAGATTTCCTGGCAGGAGTGATAGGAAGTCTGGAGTCAGAAATTAAGGTGCATTTTAGAAAGTAAATAGATATTTTTCGCACAGTTGTGTTTGTGATTTGAAAGTCATACCTGCTAAATCAGTAAGTATCCTCTAGAATATTGTTCCTGGATTTATGTGTCACATGGCCCTGTGCTGGGCTTAGTTGCTCAGCTGTGTCTGACTCTGAGACTCTATGGACTGTAGCCCACCAGGCTCCTCTGTCCATAGGGATTCTCCAGGCAAGAATACTGGAGTGGGTTGCCATGCCCTCCTCCATGGGATTTTCCAAACCCAGGGATTGAATCCAGATCTCCTGCATTGCAGGCGGATTCTTTACCATCTGAGCCACGAGGGAAGCCCAAGAACACTGGAGTGGGTAGCCTATCCCTTCTCCAGGGGATCTTCCTGACTCAGGAATCAAACCGGGGTCTCCTGCACTGCAGGCAGATTCTTTACCAGCTGAGCTACCAGGGAAGCAATGATCTACTAATGTAGGCCAGGTTTTTGCTCATTGAAACAAATTTTCTTGGAATGGTTGAAGAGGAGGTGAAGTCAACTGCCATTATCATATAGGAGGCTGAAGGAATGATTTGCTCTGTAATCAATGTGTAACCGTGTAAATCATGGTATCCAGTGAGGAGTGCCTTCTGGTTTCTAATTCAAAATTTTACAAACATTGATAGTTTTCTTTAGTAGAACAATGTGAAGAAGACATTCCTTTCTCTCCTCTCTTCCCCTTCACCCTCCCTCTTTCTTCTTTTGTCAGTTGATCAATAGTAGCCAAAAGCCACAAGTCACTGCTAATTGCTAATTGTCACAAAGTTGGCTTCTTTTCACTCTCTCCTTTCTAGATTTTAGCTTGTCCTTGTTGTGGCAGCAGGGGACCATCATGTTCTGACAATTTGCTATTCTATTGATCTTCTCTGTTAATGTCTAAGATAGCAAAAATATTCATTACCTGGGCATTTATCCAATGTTAATAATCATTCTAAAAGGACATATTTCATACTTAAAAATATGTGATGCTACTGTGTCACTAGATTCCACTTTACTTCTACAAAGCTTTTAGATGCTGCTGGGTCAACTTTGACATGCTTAGTTAACGAGTAAAACAGAACAAAGAAAATAAACCTACATAATGGGTCTGCAGTTAAAAAAAGGAGGCAGCATGGTTGGGGGGCTGTCAAGTATTGCACACCTGTGTGTTCTGCTTCTTCTCAGTCTGGCTTTCTGACTTGTCAAGTCTTTTGATTTTTCAATTACGCATCTCTGAACCCAAACGTAGAAAAATCTGTTAAAGTTCTTTAAAAAGAAACAGAAACGGCTGTTTTCAGCTCACAGAACAGAATATGTTTTTGGAAGGATGGCATGGTTTCATAACAATCTCAGTACCCTTCTAAGGCTCATCCCTCAATTGGTTGTGAATTCTTTCATAATTTTCCTTGGAGTTCCCATATACCCATAAATACCTATTCAGCAAAATTGGCAGATTAAAAATACTCTCATTCTTCAAATGTGTTCAAAAACACACTTTATAAATGAATTATGTATTTCAGATCAGCTAATATTTGCTGATAAAATAGATGGTTAGACATGCAGACTTTATACCATTGTCATCTCCATTGGTTACTGACAGAAAGAGTAGGGATCTAATAATGTGGCTGCTGCTGCTGCTGCTGCTAAGTCGCTTCAGTCGTGTCCGACTCTGTGCGACCCCATAGATGGCAGCCCAAAATAATGTGGAATGCAGTTAAATAAAACAATTTCAAATGGATGGAGGAGGGCATTTTGTCCTAATGTGAATCATTCTATTTTAGTGAAACCTATGACACACATATATTTATTAGCCATTCACATATCCCCTGGATACTGACGTGCCATGCAAAACATAGAGACGGGCTGAGAAGTATCCTGTGCTATTGTCCTCAAAGGTAATTAACAAATAAATCCTGGAAACAGTGCACTGAGTGGGCAGTAAACCGGGTTAGACACGATGGCTGGCAACATCATCTACTGGGCAGCACATTTGAGTGGGAGTCGTGTTTCTAAATTCCATTCAAGGCAGTCCTTAAAGCAAACATACCTCTCAACCCTTTAATTTCTCCAGCACTAAAGAGAAATGCTTGGGAAGAGAGAACACTGGTGAAGATTTCCAAGGTCTTATTTTACCAGAGCTTTCCATTTCATACCCATTTATAATTAATATATTAACTCGGTGGTTCTTAAACACATTTGGGAGAATCCCTAGCCTTAAAACCTTTAAAATATCTGAGGATTTTAGTTAGCTACATAAGCTGATGGAAATAAGGTAGAGTACAACACTTCAAATACATTGTATTTATACAATTATATTCAGATTTATACAGTGTATACCACTGTCTGCCTACTTTCTGTAAATGTCAATATTTTCATATATTAATTTTAATAGTTACATCTTAAGTCAGGAGTTTTGACTTAAATTTGATGAGAAAGACAGAATAGGAGCTTCCTAGCTGAGCATAAGAAAAGTAGTGTTCTCAAATCTCATATTAAAATCACCTGAAAGTGAAAATATTAGTCGCTCAGTAGTGTCTGACTCTGCAAACCCATGGACTGTAGCCCTCCAGGCTCCTCTGTCCGTGGAATTCTCCAGGCAAGAATACTGGAATGGGTTGCCATTCCCTTCTCCAGGGGATCTTCCCGACCCAGGGATCAAACCCAGGTCTCCTGCATTCCAGGCAGATTCTTTACCATCAGAGCAACCAGGAAAGCTCCGTAAAAATCACCTCAGAGATTTTTTAAAATACTGACCCCTTGAGTCCACTCCAAACCAATGAAATCAGACTTGCTTAAGAGACCTGGGCATCAGCATTTGACAGAGTTATTCCAATGTTTCTGATTTGTTGCCAAAGTTAAGATCCTCTGGAAAAGGATAACCAACAACCAGTAAGAAGAGGAAGTGTTTTATGGCTATGGAAGTGTCTGGGGAAACAGGGCAAAAGTTGTGCTTAGAGCATAATGGAATTGCACTGGGAGGAGTTCTGCATGAAGAGACAAGCTGGAGAGCCCATTAGAGCTGGATGAAATGAAATAAGTAGACTTCTAAGCTCACCACGTGAAGAAGGAATTGGTATGGAAGAGACTGAATCAAAATTTCATGACAGTGATTTTCAGAGGGTCTCAACCTCAGACATAATTCTACTCTGTTGACTGTAACCTCCAATCTGCTGAATACTCAGCAAGTCCTGCATTAAAGGAGCTTTTGAACACTTCAAAAATTGCTATTTGCATCTTAGCCCCTAGGACAGGTAGGAAAGAAAAAGTTACATTAAATGAGCCACTATTTAATGAGATAGGAGATACTATGAGCGTGATATCAAAGATAATAAATACATGGTCCCTGCCTCTTATGAGAATATTTTCAAGAATTGTAACACCAATACCCATGCTCCACATTATTGCAAATGTTCACTTTCAAATCATCTTTCTTCAAGGTCTTCTTCAACACAACTGAAGTATTTTAAACCAGTGACTAGTTGTCACGGAAAGTGTCGAGCTGTAAGTGCTGTGGCTTTAAACAAGAAGAGATCACTGCAGACAGAGCTGACCTAGGAGAAGACTTCACAGGGGGACTTGAACCCGAGCTGGGTTTGATGGCTGAACTGGCTGTAGTTAACTGACACGAGGGTGTTGTCAGTCCTGGGGTTGCATTTCCCTGGTGTCACTGTTGTCCTCAGGGAGAGTGAGAGAAGGTCTGATTTACTGACAGTCAGGTGGCCTTACTGCACCAGCATGTCCAGGAGAGGTGACACCACACATGAGCCGACTTCCACAAAAGGCCGGGTGAGTGAACCCCTGTCTACACTGCCACACACTTCACACACTCTGTGGACCACACACATGTGTCACCATCACATCAGAGAGCCTTTACCAGGCCAAAGTGTTTGACACCTGATCTGAAGAAGGAGCACCAATCTGAGGACATAATTGGGAAAAGAATAAATAATCTATTGATATCCTGTTACAGTGTATGACAAAGTAATATTTTATGTTTATAGGCCACCTGCTGAGCACTGAAGTTCATTAGAAGTTAATGTTCTGGGAGAGGTAAATTGCCATTAATGAGACTGATAAAGAATGGGATAAATGAAAGGAATCTGAGTGTCGGGAGTAAGAGAGGAGCAGCCCACATGGAGAGACAGGTGCCAAGACGAAGGAGGGGACATTCACAAAGCAGCAGGAGATGGCCAGCAGATGCTTCCCGTCTGCTCCATAGTTTTCCTGAAGACTGCCTTTGTTGGGGTAGGCCTGGAGTCTCCCCAGAGCTGCACCTTACCAAGACTGGCTGTACATTGGTGTGACCTAGGGAGACACCCAGTTAATCGAGATCACTGAGCTAGGACCCAAGAATGGATAATTTCTTAAAATGTATTTCAAGTAAATCTATGTTGTGAAAGACTTTTTTTGTATGCCTTCAGCAACTTTTTTATTGAAATATACTTGATTTACAAGATTTCAGGTGTACAGCAAAGTGTTTCAGTTATATATATCCTTTTTCATTGTAAGTTATTACAAGATATTGAATATAGTTCCCTGTGCTATACAGTAGGTCTTTATCCATTATTTTTAAGGAGAGCGCATCTGTTAATCCCAAATTCCCAATTCATCCTCTCCCCTGCTTTCTTTGATAACTGTAAGATTGTTTTTTATGTCTGTGAGTCTTTCTGTTTTGTAGATAAGTTCATTTAAAAGTTTTTGAATTCCACATATAAGTGATACATGATATCTGTCTTTCTCCTGCTTACTTCACTTAGTTTCATAAACCCTAGGTCCATCCATGTTGCTGCAGATGGCATAATTTCATTCTTTTTTATGGGTGAATGACGCACAGCTTTTTAAATGCCACAGATGGTGCTAATGTGCAGACACACAGTGTTCCAGAACAGCCCAATCGGGGAAGGCCTAGATGGATGCTTGGAGGCCTACCCGCCTGCAGTGTGGTCTTAGGCACCACAGAGGCTACAGAGTCAAGAATCCCAAGGTGCTGGACTGTGGTCATCAAACCTCAACATGCATAAGCACATCTTGTTAAATGAAAATGTCTGGGTGCCGGAACCAGGGG
The DNA here is from genome assembly GCF_003369695.1 of Bos indicus x Bos taurus. Classification (NCBI taxonomy): domain Eukaryota; kingdom Metazoa; phylum Chordata; class Mammalia; order Artiodactyla; family Bovidae; genus Bos; species Bos indicus x Bos taurus. The sequence continues at coordinate 13,853,248 of NC_040087.1, read as the reverse complement.
TTTATGATTAAGCACATCTTAGGTTCAGACTGGGAACCTCAGTCTTTTGCAAGCTCCCCAGGTAATTCCTATGTGGGTGGTTCGAGGACCTCAGTTTGTGAAACACTGTGCAGGATGTTGCCAGGCGGTAGATCACGAACCACCTTGCACACTGACTGGTATGCAAGCCAGGTGACGCAGTGCCCTGAGTCCTCCTGGGAAGAGATAGGACAACACTTCCAGCCATCTTTTCCCACCATATGGGAAGCATAGAACCAGCATCGTGCACACCACATAGGCCCTGGTCTCCTTCCCAGGATAAGTTATTTTATTCCTCCTCTTCTCTGTAGAGAAGGTAATATGTTAGCCTCTGAGGTAGATCAGACTGAGGTTGGAGAGTTGTCAGCTGAGCAGAGGAGATGGGTTATCTCATAACCTGTGGAGGTTTCACTCAAATTTTACCTGATGATGCTTCCATGTAGGGTAATTTAAGTTTCTTTCTAGAAAGATCTTTTTAAACATCACAGTGCCTTGTGTGCCCAGCCACTCAGTCATGTCTGACTCTTCATGACCCCATGGACTGTAGCCCACCAGGCTCCCCTGTCCATGGGATTTCCCAGGCAAGAATACTGGAGTAGGTTGCCATTTCCTCCTCCAGGGGATCTTCCCAACCCAGGGATCAAACCCACATCTCTTGCATTTCCCACATTGGCAGGTGGATTCTTCACTACTGTACCACCTGGGAATCCCTATTATCAAAATAGATTTCTGTTTTTATTGAATATTTCTGTTAATACCATTAGTAAAGTAACCTAGAATGTATTCATAAACAAACAAACAGCCACTTTAAAATATCTTCATGACAGGTAACACATTTTTTCTTATTTTATTGTTTTATTTATCTTGTGTATGTATATTGAATATACATGTCCTAGAGTGGGATGCCATTGCCTTCTCTGATACATGTACACAGCTGTTAGAAAAACTTCTGACAAACAGAAAATTAAAGCCCAGTAGATGGCACTGTCTGCTACTTTTTACAAATGAATTCAGCAAGGAAACATTCCCCTTGCCCCCAAATCTATTTGTTTTTACAATAATATAAATCCAAGCTCTGTTTTAAAAAAAGCGTTCCTTACAAAAAGCCCAATCATTATGTCCTCTTCTGGACCTACACTGAGTAACTCTGTCACAATTTATTAAATAGAAAAGTACTTAAGGATTATTAATCTTGTCTGAGCGTAGAACGCATTTAGCTTGTCCCTTTTCCTTCAGTGCTGCTGAGACAGATATATTTCTTCTCTGCCACCCACCCCCATCCACTCTACAGATGCTCCCTCTTCAAAAAAGATGTAGGCTCAAAATCAATTTTAGGCCAGAACTGCACTTGTGCTAAAATGAAATTGTTTGTATTGGGATTATACTTAGCTGTTCTCGAACATCATTTTTTAAAAAATGCTATAATACATTTATGAACAAACCTCTCGTTGTGTCTCTTGATGAGAGAAACAAGGTGTAATCCTTGTGGGTAGGTCACTGAGACCAGATGGAGCACTGGTGTGAGCTCTGGGGGTTCCAGCCCCAGCTCTAATCATAGGACCCTGGGTCCAGTATTTAACTTGTCTGAGCATCATTTTTACCGTGTGTATAATTGTGATAGCAATGCCTATTCCATAAGGATACTATGAAAATGAAACCAGATAGTATAAGCATCCATACAGTGCAGCATCCACAGCAGATAATCAAGTAATGCTATCTGTTGTTTATGCTCTTATATCAAACTTAATCTCCCAGAATCAGTCAAGCTTGATACAAAACTTTCTAAAAACTTCAGAAAAATAAATTCCATAATTTCTATCAGCAGTATATTTAGTTGTAACCCTCCTCCAACCTGCTGCTGCTGCTGCTAAGTCGCGTCAGTCGTGTCCGACTCTGTGCGACCCCATAGACGGCAGCCCACCAGGCTCCCCCATCCCTGGGATTCTCCAGGCAAGAACACTGGAGTGGGTTGCCATTTCCTTCTCCAATGCATGAAAGTGAAAAGTGAAAGTGAAGTCACTCAGTCGTGTCCGACTCTTTGCGACCCCATGGACTGCAGCCCACCAGGCTCCTCCTTCCGTGGGATTTTCCAGGCAAGAGTACTGGACTGGGGTGCCATTGCCTTCTCCCCTCCCCCAACCTACAGGATACTAATTTACTGTGTTTTCTCATCATTAGCATCAAGCCTATATTTTTAAGCTTCTTGGGCTTTAGAGGCAGGCACACAGAGGCAATTCAGCAAGCATCATTTACTGTTGAAGGTTAAAGCAGCTGTACCCTGTAATCTCCTACTCAGCTGCCAATACTAATTTAATGCAGAGAGGTGAACACATGGCTGAAACGTTTAGTATAGTATCTATTTTTCCCCATCCTGGTTTAAGATTATGAAAATTATATATTGTCTACAAAAGCTAGTATTTCTAGTTAGTGATAGTTTCCCAACATCAGAGCACTAAATACATCAAAGTGCCAAGGTATTCTCCTGCGAATTAAAATTTGATGTCTGTCTGTATTCAATTTGATTAAAATTCAGAAGCCAAGCAGAAAAATATTAACAAATTGAAACTGGAATGTTCAGAGGGAAGAAAAATACCAACTAGTAAAGAGGTAAGAGGGGGATCACCTTAGAAACATTTTGAATTTTATTTATCCATGTGTATTTGCTCTACTTGGTTGTCAATTTTAATTGGTTGGCAACATGGTGGGGGTTCTAATGTATTCAGAATTTCAGTTGTTATTTCGGCCACCTATTATAGTATCCCCAAATGCAGTCTATTCTTGGTGAATAATAAGAGTCTCTCTTTATAGAAATAAATAGCTTATTAAATCTGCTGTTAGTCTTTATACCTGGTGACACAACTGTTTAGAAGTGCAGAAAATGGCAAAGTATCTCCCTCACAAACCATATTTACTAAAAGCAAGGTTGATTCCTCAAGGTTGGTCCAGTGTTAATTAAGACTTTGGACATGGGGAGGGGGAGGAGAGGTGAGATGTATGGAGAGAGTAACATGGAAACTTACATCACCATATTTAAAATGGATAGCCAATGGGAATTTGCTGTATGGCTCAGGGAACTCAAACAGGGGCTCTGTATGCACTTAGAGGGGTGGGATGGGGAGGGAGATGGGAGGGAAGTTCAAAAGGGAGGAGATATATGTACACCTATGGCTGATTCATGTTGCAGTTTGACAGAAAACAAAAAGATTCTGTAAAGCAATTATCCTTCAATTAAAAAAAAAAAAGATTTTATCCAGGTTAAAGCCAAGGCAGGTATATACCAAGATGTCAGAAGTTCACTACTGATACTCATGTCTTTTCAGTGCAGTTGTTTTTTGGATGTCAAGATTATTTTTAAAAAAGAGAATCCTGCTGTTCTTGTGTGTATTTTTGTGTTGTTGTATCTATATAAACCTTGGTGGTTCTGAGATTTGAGAAACCATATGATATACTGAAAAGAACACAGGCCTTGGAGAAAGACAGATCTGGATTCATAGATAGATGCTGCTGCTACTGCTAAGTCGCTTCAGTCGTATCGGACTCTGTGCGACCCCATAGACGGCAGCCCACCAGGCTGCCCCGTCCCTGAGATTCTCCAGGCAAGAACACTGGAGTGGGTTGCCATTTCCTTCTCCAGTGCATGAAAGTGAAAAGTGAAAGTGAAGTCTCTCAGTCATGTCTGACTCTATTTATTTGTTTTCTTACCTTGAGAACTTATTTAACCTTTCTGAAGCAGAACTTGTCATCTATAAAAAATGAGGATAATAATACATGCCCCATAGGAAGTGATTGCAGTATTTTGTCACAGTGCCTGAAATATAGGAGTAGCTCAATATTTGCTTAAAAATTAACTCAGAGCATAGGTGGACCCTTAAATAATTGGATATATGAAAACCTGGATTTGCAACTACAAAAAATTAGTTTGTTGATAATTATTTTAAAACAATTTTAAAAGTAAATAATAATAGAATTACCATAAAAGCATCTATTAGTTCATTCAAAATTTAACAAAAATGACACTGTAAAAATGTTATTAAGTACAGTGAAATTGTGGAATAACAGGACACCAAAAGGAAGACACTGTTGTTTCTAAGTCATTCATTTGTTGACTCCTATTAATGGAAATTAGCTTCCCTACTTGAAGAGTAGGGAAACACCCGACAAGTATTTGTCTATAGTTTAATTTAAATAGGAGGACTGGTTGATATTTAGATGTTTAGGTTTGTTAACTTAGATATTTTCTGTGTGTGTATGTGTGTATTATTTTGTGATATTCAGAGATATTCGTTAATATGTGCCTAGTCAGGATGTGAAAAGGTTAAGCAAAATGAACATAAAGAAGACATAAGGATCAAGAAATAGGGAGTTTGGACCCACTCTCCTCTGTCCTTTTCTCTGTGTGTCTCTCAGATCTCTCATTTGATATAAAAAGTTGAAAAAGTACTTAAAATCTCAGATGGTTTTATGGAAGGGATATTAAAATTGAACTACCACATGATATTGGCGCTCAAGAATCCAGGGTTATATATTCTACAATTTCTCAAAATGTTATTAGAACATTTTATCATAAGGTCTTCATTTTAAATAAGATTTTCTTCCAAGAGAAATAGTTTGATGGATGTTTTGTCAGTTTACTAGAAATTGAAAAACTGGACTGAGGATGCAGAGTTAGCTGAATTCACCAATATGTCTGTCTAACAAAGGCTGTGTGGGTGAGAAAGTGTTGGCAGTCTCTTGGATTGTAATCAGAATTGATTATGATTAAAAGAAAATAAGTTCAACCACTGACTTCCTTGAACCATTTTGAAAAGATAATTAGGCCAAATGCTACTAACACACTAAAATGCTTCTGCAAAACGAAAGCATACATAGAAAGGCGGTGGAGGATGTCGACTTTGTCCCTACACTAGTGCACATTCAAACACTTGCCTTGTCTTTGATTCTGGTACCACCAAGGGTTGATGATCACGCTAGCAACTAACGCGTGAGCAACCAGCCCCTTCAGCTCAGTCTCATCTAGGTGAGAAGATCCCTCACTGTTTCTGGCACATCTAAGAAAAGCATTGCTGGGAAATGGAAAGCCATTCTCATAGCCTTCCCTTCCTTACTCTCTACAGTCCCCAGCTCCCTTATTGCACAACCCAGCTTGCATGCCCAGCACTTTCCAGCGCTCAGTCTAAGCACCAATGTCTCAGAACTCTTGTATGCCACTAGCAGAAACAGAGGACCTTCACAGCAGATACTCGGTCACATGTGTCCTGGTATCAGTGTCTGACTTCTGGACAACACAGAAGATTCTGGCAGTAACAAGTCACACATTTTCTTAATGAGATGAGAAGTGAAACTTTTAAGGGCTCTTCTAATGTGTTTTATAGGTTATAGTTGAGTCTATCAGAGTGATGGCTGTATGACTGGGCTACTGAACAGGGGTATCAACTTGTTGAGAGAACGATATGACTGGAAAGTGGGATTGACAACTGGCCTCACAAGTTGCCCTAAATGAAACAGAAAATTAGAAATATATCATGATTTTCTGTGGGCTGAGCAACAGCCTTGATGGCAGAGATACAGGCCTCACTATGGATTCAATAATTATTTCTTGAATCTTGCCGACAGGACATCCATAGTATTAATTAATTAATCAAACAACTGTATATTGAGCACTTGCTGTGGGCCCCAGTCAGAGTTCAGTGCTGAGTTTCAAAGGAAAGAGGATAGATATGCTTCCTGATGTGTTCACAGACAGCCCCAGTGACAGCTGTGAAGTTCCTGGGGTATCAGTTAAGAGGAGATGGGCAGAGGTTCTGCCCTGGCTGTGCTGCTGACTTGCCAAGGAACCTGAGAGCGGGCACTTAAGCTTTTAGTCTCACTCTCTGCTTTCACACATGGAGGCCAACAGTCAACGTGCCCCATCCAGCTTCTTCACAGTGTCGGTATGATGGACAAACCAGGCAATCGATAGGAGAATGCTTTGAAAATTGTAAAGTGCCCATTTTCACCGTGCAATAGACAGAAATAATAATTTCCACCTATTCACCTCACATGCATGCTGTTGCTTTGTGGCATTTATCGAACAACAATGCTCGCTCCCTGGTTTACAGACAGAATTAGAGTTCCTGCCCTGTGATTTTAAACTAGGCAGACATGCGTGACAGAACGATGAGAAAACATTCAAGGTAGACAGTATTGTGTGATGATCATTAACATGTTTATAAAAGGCCTGTGAATTTCTTAGATGGCAAGGGTTAACGGCATTTTTGCATAGCCCTTAGGATATTTGTTTCCTGTGAAAAAATAATCCACATAATGCAAAATAAAAAGAAAGCTATAGGAGGACTGAAAAGAAATTGAGTAAAAAGTAGGGAATAAGTCAGACAAAGACAAACATCATATGATACCACATATATGTGGAGTCTAAAACTATGAAACAAATGAACTTATTTACAGAACAAAAATAGACTCATAGAGATTAAAAAAAAAAAAACAAAAAAAACTTAGTTACCAAAGTGGAAAGAGTTAAGTAGGAGGAGGGATAAATGAGGAACTTGGGATTAACAGATACATACTACTATATATAAAATAGATAAACAATGAGGACCTACTGTACAGCACAAGGAACTATTTTCAGTATCTTGTAATGACTTAAAATGGAAAAGAATGTGAAAAAGATACACATATTCATATACAACTGCATCACCTTGCTGTACACTTGAAATTTTGTAAATCAACTATATGTCAATTTAAAAAAAGATTATATGTCGATTAAAAAAAACAGAAAGGAATAAATAACATGGGGCAGTTGAATCCAACAAGATGCTCTATGCTTTATACTACTTTGAGCCCTCAATGGGGGAAACATCGATGTTGGTATGCAATGAACATCAAGGAGATTCTTTATTTTGCTCTAGAAACTATACTGAGTAGTTAAACTCATAGTTGACTGTGATCCTACAGTTAGCTTTGAAAATATTAGTATTTTTAAGTAGTAACAATTTTAATACTACTCCCCCAGGTATTTTAGTATCTATATGATGCCTTAGGTTTTACAAATATTTTACATGAACAATTAAATTTAATCTTCATAATAACTTCATGAGATGGGCATCACCATTATCTCTAATTTACAGATGAAAAAGCTGGGCAGGAGTTGTTAAAATAATTTACTGGAAGTAAGACAGTGAGAGAGAGACTCGTGGCTTGAACCCAGATTTTCTGACTCTTAGATGTGTTTTCCATCTTCATGTCACATAAAAATAAGTCAACATTCTAAAATAAGTTGCTGTTAAAATGTGCTGGAAAAAGAAAAACCTGGTAAATAAATTTAAAAGGAAACTTAAAGCATGGCTTGAACTTGGAAGCCTTGTACCTTTTACACTCATCTTATTCCATCTGTAGGATTTACAAGTCCATTCCATTGGTTTCTAGAGTAATGCAGTTATTAGTAGAATTTCATGAAATGGTTGTTTGGGGCAAACTCTGCCTTAAGGAATGCCACTGTGAAGATTTAATTGTGGATTGTGGTTCTGCATAGTTTTATGACATTTTCCTTTATAACATGGTTAGAATTCTCCAAAAAAAGCAAAAGAGCCCTGATGTGAGATTCACCAAAAAAGTTTAAAGCATAAAGCCTTTAGTTTATTTTCATTAGTTACAGGTAGTCTATGTAACATGAAATCTAAAAAGAGAGTGAAAATAGCTTTAGAGAAACATAACCCAAATATAAAGTCATAATTGACATCTCTTTTCTAAAGAATGAAATAAGATTCTAGTTAAATGTCTAATTAATGAGAAGACTGTATAAGTAAAACACATACACAATCACATAATTATGCATGGTTGTAGCAAAACTTTAATGATTTCCTGGAAATCCTAATAGTCTTCTAGTACAAGAACAGATTACAGCATGGCCCCTTTGCCAAAGTTGGGGTAAAAGACAACCACCACTACAGTAACTCCTGAGGTAGTGCTATAGTTAAGGCTCATATAACAGAATACCACAGACTTGGTGACTTAAACAAAAACATTTATTTGCACAGTTACGAAGGCTGGGAGGTCCACGATCAAGGTGTTGGTAGATCCAGGGTCTTGTGAAGACTCCCTTCATGGCTTGCAGATGGCTATCTTCTTGTCTTAGTCTCACATGGCAAAGAACAAGTTCTCTTGTCTCTTCTTGTAAGGGCACTAATCCCATTCATGAGGGCTCCATCCTCATGACCTAATTACCTCCCAAAGGCCCCATCTCCTAATACCAATACTATCAATTTGGGGATTAGTCTTCCACATATGAATTTTTGGGGGGACGCAAACATTCAGTCCATAGCAGGTAGCTTAGGTCTCTCTCCCACAAACACACATACAATAAAAACAAAATCTTTAACTAAACATCTTTTATCACAATAAAAAAATCTTGTTTCTTCTCTCCCAGACTGTTGTCTCCATTTCAGAAATCTGAAATAAAAATTGTCTTACTAAAACACATGCTGAAGGCCAATTTCCCTTTCTTTTAATTTTTCCTTCTATAATTGTCATGTAATAAAACTATCGAAACATATCATCCTACTCTGAATTTTCTGTTCTATAGTATCAGAGAATCATATGACTAGAAGAGTACTTGGTTGATTATCAGTGTCTGCCTTTAGGAAGTACTGTGTATAAATACTTTCATTTGGACCTATTTAGATGGTAAAGCATCTGTCTACAATGCAGGAGACCTGGGTTCGATCCCTGGGTCGGGAAGATCCCCTGGAGAAGGAAATGGCAAAACTCCAGTACTATTGCCTGGAAAATCCCATGGACAAAGGAGCCTGGTAGGCAAACAGTCCACGGGGTCGCAAAGAGTCGGACACGACTGAGCAACTTCACTTTCACTTTAAGAGTTTCAGAGAGGACAATCCCATCATCTTTCTTAACTGAATTACAATGCAATCACTTTCTTTGTCTCAAAACTCTCCTTTATACTGATTTAATCCCTTACCACAGATTAAGAAATATAGAGACTGAATATTTGCATTTGAAAATTTGACTCTTGGACTATCTTAAATATAGAAAAGAACTTAAGTTAATTTACTTCCAAAAACTTGTGATTTTTATGATATGAAAATCACTGAATGTTTCAGGCTGGATCACACATGTTGTGACTCTTAATGAAATTTTCACGGTCTGGGCCTCGGTCCACAGTTTTACAGTTTCAATAAATTGAGGAGTGGTCTGGCCCCGAGCAAATGATTCATGCTAGCTGATCAGATCAGATCAGATCAGATCAGTTGCTCAGTCGTGTCCCACTCTTTTCGACTCCATGGACTGTAGCCCGCCAGGTTCCTCTGTCCATGTGGATCTCCAGGCAAAATGCTGGAGTGGGTTGCCATCCTCCTCCAGGAGATCTTCGTGACCCCAGGACTGAATATATATATATATATACACACACACACACACACACACACATATACACACATACATATATACACACACATATGCATATGTAGGTATATATGTGTGTGTGTATAGATATCTGAATCACTTTGCTGTACACTTGAAACTCATACATTTTATTTTATTTTATTTATTTATTTTTTTTAAAAAACTCATGTCCGCCGTCATTTTCCTTAGAGTAGAAGCCTGTGATTGTAGACAGGCGCGGCCATGACAGTTTCCCCGCGAACTCAACTCATACATTTTAAATCAGTTGATTATATTCCAATTTTTTAAAAAGTTCATTTTACTGATCTTGAAAAAAAAAAAAAACCTGAAAAACTCACCCATATTCACTCAGAGAGTGACAGAAGTATGATTTAAATTTAGCTCAATCTGATCTTAAATCCTATAATATTTTTACTGTTCTATGCTCTTTATCTTACTATTAAATATTATATTTATACCACTGATTTTAATTTGTGAAGATTAAAGGATATACAATATAGTATATTTTAGCATAATTCTATAAAGTATTTACTAATTAAATTAAAAAATATTTTGGTACTTTTCTTAATTATTCTGGTCAAATATGGCCTTGTTATATTAGTTGAAATAAAGGCTGACTTCTGAGAATTGGGGTCAAAAGAAATCAAAGTGGAGCACATTGACCCCTTCGCGCTTTAACCAAGCCAAGTCCCACACACGAGACGCATCCCATGGCTACCCAGTTCTCATGGACTTGGTTCCAGAGCAGCAGCCGCGTCCTGTCTCCAGGTTTCAGACTTGCTGTTTCTTCTCTCACCTCACCTTTCAGAGTCAGTGCTGTACACATGGTACCTTTTCCTGCCTAAGACACCTTCTCAGTCCAAGGTGGATCTATAGACATAAACTTGCAGCATCTAGGACAGGAAAGAAGCAGGATAAATGATCCTGCACAACTCAAGTATACCTTTCCAGTTGCTGAAATTCTCTGATTTTCCAAACATGGTGGCTCTGATGAATGCCAGAGACATGTTATCAATTCTCTAAAACTTTTTAATGCATACTGCTATGCCATGTATGCAATTTCTAAGATTTTAGCTTATCTCATATGTTGCATTTTATTATCTCATTATTTTCTTATATTTTTCATATCTTTCTTATATGCATATTTTCTTATATGCACATAGAGGGTGGTAACTTACTTAAAACTTTCATAATTCACAGTATAGAGTGTATATTCCTTAGAAAGCTCCTATAGATAATTAATCTCACCTTGTTTTCTTTCCTTCCTTCTTCCTGTCAGTTCTTTAGATTTCAAGAGTGATGCCAGACGTCCTGGTCTCTTGGATTGGCAGAGTGGGATAGGCTGAGTTGGAGTTGTTTTACTTTGGGAACTTGTGCTCTGTACAATTAACAAATCAGCAAAATTATAAGCATTGTTACATGTTTCATTAACAATGATAGCTTCCTAGGTAAAATAATGAGTATGCTCAGTTGCAAAAGCAGGAGATTCTTTTGGAATTACAGTCAGCATTTGTGTCTTGAAGGACTGTTTATGGACCCTGAAAACAAAATAAAACATACTTCCCAAATTTTGCCTGCAGCAGTTGACGCAAAACATGAACTCAAATAATTTACCTCCTGGCCAACCTTCTGTATAACCAGTAGATGGTCACTCCAGTGAACATTTTGGTTACTTATTGAAATCAAGAATCTTTCCTGTTCCATCAGGGAATTCAGTACCAGATCCAAGGTCAGTGCTGGACCACATCTTGGGGTTGGGGGTTAAGTAATGCAAAGCATCCACAGAATGGCTAGAGGCCAAGGAGCAGGGCTTGTGACTCCAGAATACGTCAGCTCAAGGTGAGATGAAGTTTTTAAAGGGTCACTAAAAAGTGCTCATTGTTAGATGTGTTCAAAGTGGGGAAGTACAAAGGAAAGTTTTCAAGGATGACTTGGTAAAATCCCATTTAAAGGACTTGCTGAGCAAAGAAACCATCCTGATAAGAAAGGGTATGAAAGGAAGAAAAAAATATGAAAACACTTTTGAACCTTTTTGTGAAAGAGTCTAATTATTTTTGCTAAAATGCTGGTGGCATATATTTAAGTGGCTGATATGTTGACTTGAATGACATTTTAAAAGAATAAAATGATGCAAAGAAAATGTCTGGAAGGATCCACACCAAAGTAGGAATGTTGGTTGTTCCCTGAGAAGGCATGTTAAACAACAATTGTTTTCTTCTTTATACATTTCTGTATTGCCCTTTTTCCCCCAGTGAGCACACACACTGCTTTCACAATTAAGGAGGGATAAACAGTGAATTATTTTTGTTTAAAAACAAAAGAAATTTTATGGTTGGCCTTAATCTGTAAAATAAACGTTCCTATAGCTAAGTTAGCTACTCAGAGCACCACTGGAGAAGCAGGATCTATGTGGCAGGAAAAACAGAGACTAATTAAAAACAAATGAACACAAAAGCTTGGGTTTTGCAACAGCAGCAGAATTTATAGAATTACAGCACCTCTAGAATTATGGAGCCCACAATTTCCTGCAATGTGTCTGTTTCTGCCAACTTCTGGTTGTCTGTGGTTTTCTTAAAATATCCTTGGAAGGGACTCCAAGAAATCATCAAATCAGTTCAACGTTCTCTAAGTTATAGTCTTACAAAGGCTCCAGCATTTCTATGGGAGCTGCCCATTCATGTACATGTTCCAATTTTCTGCCACACACTTGATTTAGATCCAAGACTGTGCAAGAGTTACTAAGCTCCTACATGAGAAACCCTTTCTCACGTTGTAATGTTCTTAACCAATGAGGTAGTTATTATTGTCCGGATTACACAGCAAGGTCAACTGAAGCTTAGAAAGTGAGTTGCCAAGGTCTCCCGGCACCTTTAAAAAGGTTAAAACTAGGCTGGGATTGACCTTGGATCATACACTTGGTGCTCAGTGCCATTTTTATATGACATCAAGACTACCGCTGGAAAAGTAAAAAGATGTGACTGGTAGTCCTGGTACTTGGTGAGGCAGGTTATCTAAATGGTCAACACATGGATGGGTGAGCTTTCCACAGCTCTAATCACATTTTGAACTCTGGTGTTGGAGAAGACTCTTGAGAGTTCCTTGGACTGCAAGGAGATCCAACCAGTCCATCCGAAAGGAAATCAGTCCTAATAGTCATTGGAAGGACTGATGCTGAAGCTGTCCAATACTTTGGCCACCTGATGCAAAGAACTGACTCCTTGGAAAAGACCCTGATGCTGGGAAAGATTGAAGGCAGGAAGAGAAGGGGACGACAGAGGATGAGATGGTTGGATGGCATCACCGACTCAATGGACATGAGTTTGAGGAAGCTCCGGGAGTTGGTGATGGACAGGGAAGCCTGGCATGCTGCAGTCCATGGGGTTGCAAAGAGGTGGACATGACTGAGCGAGTGAACTGAACTGAATCACATGTCTGATTTTATGTTTGTGCCACCCTGTAAGTGGCAGGGGACTTCCCCTTAACACTGCCTTCACCTGAAAGCTTCTTGTTTCCTTGGATTATTGCTTTTCCTATTTATAAGTTTTTCATGAATTGAGTGAAGAGTTGTAGTTTCAAAAGCTCTATTAGCCAAAACTAAGTCGTGTTGGAGGGGACCTAGGTATACTTATGACTGATTCATGTTGATGTGTGGCAGAAACCAACACAATATTGTAAAGCAGTTATCCTCCAATTAAAATTAAATAAATTTTTAAAAATCATGTTAATAAGTGAAAAGAACATAGGGCAAAACTAAGAAATTTTAAGGAGAGTGATAATAAAGTATTATAATAACATTATCCAAGAATAGACTAAAGGGTCTTTGTAGATATGGAAACTTCAAAATACACGGGTAGCCCTACTAACTTATGAATCAGTTGAAATATAAAGTCTATAAAATTGATTAGCATATTCTAATCAATTCAATTCTGCCCAAGGATCCCCAATGATAGGCAATTCACAGCTGCCGTTGCCAATATGGTTGATTTTTTCTTGTCCTTAATTTTCTTCTTGTCCCCAATTTAAAATTCAGAATTCAGCATCAGATGAGCTTTTCACCTTATACATCATGTGATAATCTAAGTGATCACTACTAGGAAATATGAATATGAAATATGTATATATACCTTGGCCACTAATCAGTTTTCAGTTGGTTTACTGAAACCAGTGGCTCACTAAGTCACATTGGTGATTCAAGTTTAAGTTTGTTGTCAAGTGATAAAGTATGCTTATGTTTACTTTTTTGTTTCCAAGAATAATGATAGCTGGATTGTAGGCTCCTTAGAGGCAGTGATAGATTGCATTTTATACTTTATTGGTAACAATCATGGCGTGAGGAGTAGTACTGATTATGAAGTAGGTTAAGACACTGATGCTGGGAAAGACTGAAGACAAGGAGAAGACGACAACAGAGGATGAGATGGTTGGATGGCATCACTGACTTGATAGGCCTGAGTTTGGGCAAGTTCCGGGAGTTGGTGATGGACAGGGAAGCCTGGCGTGCTGCCATCCATGGGGTCGCCAAGAGTCGGACTCGGCTGAGCGACAGAACTGAACTGAACTGATGAAGTAGGTACTCAATAGTGACTTGTGGGGTTTACTGATTTTCTTCTGCACCTTCTTGGCTTTGGCAGTTAAATAACTTATTAGATTAAAAACAGATGTAAGGATAGTAGTGTATCTACCAATTCAGTTCCCTTTAGCCATAAATATCAATGTGTAAAGGATCTATGTTATATGGGGGTTCTTACCCTGAGCTTCAGAGGGTGTTCCCTTAACTCTCTGAAATTTTATTCAGTTTTTTTTTGTGTTCATATGTTCACTTAGCTGGGGAGAGGATCTAGAATGTTCTTCACTCCCAGGAAATCCATCATTCCATAAACTATTAAGAACAAGTGGTATTTAATATTTTCTCCTGCATCTCGAATATCAGCACTGATAACTCTGGAGGCTCATCTACACTTGCTTGGAATACACTATAACCTTTTTTTCTGATCTTTTACTTTCCTAAACATGCCTGATCTCCAGTTAGAATTAAGTTGCCCTAAGCATTTAATAATATCTGGAATAAACCAGTGTATAAAGCATGAAGACAGGGTAATTGAAACTTCTTCTTGTTCCCAGGCTGCACTCTTTACTGAGCTGGCATTTGGGTCCATGTGCAAGTCAAGGTATTTTTTATTATTTAAAACTCTAATGCACGAAGTGATCTGCGACCTAATTATGGGGGAAATTACCTGTATCCTTATGCACGCTCACACCACTAAACTCAACAGCGGCATTTCAGCTAACGGTCCCTGTCTTCTCACTTGAAAGAATTTGGGGCAATCGGCTCCCAGCATGAGGAGTTGATTTTCGAATTCATGGTACATCTCACAGCCTAAATTTACCAGGCTTCAGAGTTAGAAAGCTTTTGTTGTTTCTGTAGATGGACAGAATAGGTTAGTTAGTTGTGGTCAAATCAGTTTAAAGTGTTTCTCTACACACTCTACCCTTTTCCAGTCCTGTATTTCTAAGTTAACGTTTAACTCGGTTTATTGCACTGCTGCGAATTTTTTAAAAAGGCAGTTATGTTAAGGAGCATTCCCTTTTAAGGAAGAAAAATCAAACCTTTATAATTATGCTATTAATTCTCAGTTTAACTGATAATAACATATGAAAATGGATCTTTCAGTAGAACATTTTATTATTATTTAGTGTTTAGCTAGCATGAAGAGCCATGGTTTATAGCATTTTAATCCTAGCTCCTCCTCCAAACGTTAAGTGGGTCAGAAGCACTTTTAACTCTTATGTTGTGATTGTTTTCTATTGTTTATCTTTTAAATTAACATTTATTAGGACTGCTGCAAGCCTACATTCTTGTTTTTAAATTTTGGCTTCTTGTAAATGTTTTTGTTTTTACAAGGCCAAGTCTGTTCCCTTTGGTGCTCATCAGAGAAGTTATGGCTTTGTTCCATTCCTCCATCCTACCAAATGAGCAAGCTCTTGGGAAGCTGTTGAATGAAACCCTTAAGGCATCTTTGTAAGCAAAATAAAGCTTTACAATTACACTGGAAGACTTTGACTCATACCCATTTTAAAGGTTGGCTGTCAAGAGTCCATTTGGAGTGTCAGAGATTTTCTGCTCCTGCAAGTTCTAGAGCTTCCTTTCAAGTAAAAAATTTAAATATCCACGCTTTTAACTTAACAAAAAAGCACATGAATTCCATAGCACAACAAATGGCTTCCAAAATGATTGTAAATTGAGTGACAGAAGACAAGTCATTTAAAGGGACTCCCACTAGAGAACACAAGGCAGCACCCAAATAAATCCATTTTAATTTTCACTTTATTTCCGTTCTGCTTCAAAGCTGTGATATCATGAGTGGAGAGAGAAGCAGCTCATAGAACAGCCCGAGTTCAAACGCACTGAAATTTAGTATGCAATGTAAAATCGAGGACTTCTGCTTCTCAGAGGATAATTGTGGAAATACCAGCGTGGAACTGTGTGGGCTCGGTGCTACAGCAGAATTAGAAATCTGAGATGACCCTGCATAGATTGGCAAGTAGCCATGAAGTAATGCTTTTTACAAGAAAAAGCTTGTACCTGACAAGCTATTAGAAGCGTGCATTTCTCTTAAAATTCTCTTCCTGTCCTGCACGAAAAAAAAGACATTATAAACTGCTAATGAAATGTGACTTTCCGACTGAGAGACCGGATTCCCCCAGGACTGAAATGAAGCACTCTTTAGCCTTCTCACCCGGGGTGTCCTCTGGGGTTCCCTGCAGAGTGCACTCTACCTGCACCTTGGCGAGACAGCACTAAGGGTCAGTATTCTCTGCTATCTTTCTTTGCATTGGGGCTCAGGCCGCCAGAGGGGAAATAGTCACACACACACAGGGTAAAGGCCTAAGTGAAAATCAAGCAAGCCTGGTGGGGTGGTAATGACTTTCCCAGCATCCAAGCCTTTGCCTTCAGGACATGTGAAGCTAGAAAACAATGTCATTCATTTAATGTTTATAGAGAACACACAGAGTGCTCGGTGCTGGGCTCAGTACTGGAGGACATGCAAAAGTACGCGGAACACAACCCCTGCCGGCGGACTCAGACGGGTTATTTCAAGTATCAAACAGACCTTATGACCTTTTAAGAAATTCTTGAGTGAATAACAGTGCACTCCGAATTTAAAATAAGCAGGGAAAAGAATACCGCTAGGACGACAAATCTTTTAGGAGAAAAGGCATGTAAATGTACTGGGACATTTTATTTCTGTGATATAAAGTGTAGCCTGGATGAGTGAGAGAGTAGCGGTTTAAAAGGTTTAAGAGGCGCCAGGCTGGCTGGTTCTTGGAGAAGCCGGACTTCAAAGCAGCACAGTGTTCAGATGCCTTACACAGTAAGCTGGCTCCGAACAAAGAGGAACCCAGCACTTTTACCTGGGCAGTGGATAACTTTGAGGAAAAGTGCCCCCCGAAGGGGAAAACAGGCAACGTTCCGCCCGGAGCGGAAGCCCCCCACAACCCTCGACTCTGCCTGCCGACCGCACCCTGGACCGACCTCACCCCCGCTCCCCCGCCCGGCTTCCTCCACCCAGCGGAGGCGGCGGGCCGCGCCGCCCGGGGTCCACCGCCCACCGCACGCCTGGAGCCCTTGCGCACGCCGGCTGCAGCCGGTAATCGGCCACGTGCGCGCGGGTTCCCCGGCTCGGCCCGGGGCGCTTCCACGGTCGAGGTGGCAGCGGTGGGGGTCTCGATCCCTGGCCTCCGCGCCCAGCCAAGAAGTGCGGACGGCGGCGGCGGGAGCGAGCGGCCCGGCCCCTCCCCAGAGCGGGCAGCGCGACCGTGGGCTGCGGGCGCCGCCTCCGCTGCGTCCGTGGCTGCGCGTCCCGCTCGGTTCAGCCCCGCTCGGATCCGGAACCTGCGCGTCCGGCGCGGCCGCCCCCTCCTCCTCGGCGTCGCCCGGCGGGCAGCTCCTCCCCGCGGCGAGACGCGCGTTCGAGCCTCCTTCCCCGGTTTACGGATTCCCGAGGCAGGAGAATTTTGCCTCGGTCCCTACGAGCATCTCTCGGCCTCTTCCCCCCCGCCTCCCCGTGGGCGCGCGCGCGCACACTCACACACACACTCACACTCGCCGGCGCGCGTGCGCACGGCCGCGCGCCCGGAGCCGCGGAATCTCCGGCGCCGCTACTCACACGGGCTTCCAGCCGCCACTGGGCGTCCTCTGTCTGCAGCAGCGGCGGCCGAGGCGACGGCGGGGAAGGCGGCTGCAGCCCGGCCCGGTCTCAGAGCTCGGCGCCCAGGACAGAGTCCGGGGAGAAGCGGAGAAGGAGGGCGCGGAGGCGAGGAGGAGCCGCGCCGCGCCCGCTCCTGGTGCCGCGGCCCCAGGTAAGCAGCTCCGGGGGGCCCGCAGCATCCCTGGGGCGTCCGGGCTTAGAGCGGGGGTTTCGCGGTCCCGCCCCTGCCGCGGTACCGGGATCGAGGCACGGAGAGGAGTGGGCTCGGGGCGGGGGAAGGGGAGAAAGGAAAGGAGCTCGAGGTGCGGCCGGGAGGGAGGGGTGCAGGGGAGCGTGAGGGGCTTCGGCGCAGCCGCCCGCGCCCTTCCCTTTCCTGTCTCAGCTCCACTAGGCTCACTTTTACAAGCCTGGGTGGCGGGGTGGGGGGGGGGGGGTGGGTGGTGCCTGGCGCCCCCGGACAGCCGTTCCGAGCTCTCTCCCCCGCCGCCGCCAGCCAGTGTTGGCTCCGGGATCCGCGCCCGCCGCGCGCCCACCACCTCCCGTACACCTTGGACAGCGCACCCCGCCGCTAGCGTCCCCCAAGCACCGCGCCCCGGTCCGCGCCCGGCTCGCGCAGCCCTCCCGCTGCCCTCTGCTTTCCAGGTCGTCACCCTCCCGCCCAGCCTCCGTCCTCCTCCCAGCCCTGGAGGACTTCGTCGGGTGCGGGCCTGAAACTTTCCTCCCGGTCTTGTCTGAGCCGGGTACTACTGTTATCTGTGACTGTCCCCTTACTCGGGGGCGGGGTAGGGGGGAAGTCCGACGTTGTGGACTGGTCTTTTTTTTTTTTCGGCGGGAGCATGTCCCGCCCGAACGGGCCAAGGCAAAAGAGGAACTGGGCAGCGGGACTCGGGGGATGCCGGGGTGCAGAGCCCACGCCTCGGGACCCGGACGCCCGCCGCCTCGCAGCCTCCCCGCCTCCCCGGACCGGACACGTGCGCGCCTCCCACGGACGCGGCCCCTCCCCGACCACCCTGCGTCCTCCCCCTGCATGGCCAGGGCCACCCCATAGGTTGGACACCCGGGGCTTGCGGGTTCTGATTGGCCGAAGGCGTAACCCCGCCCCCTTTCCGGAGGGGGTGGTCCGGGAGTGTTGTGGTTGTCAGCCGCGGTGCGCACATGGGGGAAGTGGGGTCGACAGGTAGGGGAAGCGAGGCCCCTTGAGTCCCCGCGACCCACTGTGCAGAGCTACACTCCCACCCGCTTTCCTCCAAGTACACGCCTGCATGTCTCCTTTCTGTCTTTTTTCCCCCCAACATTTTGCTCCTATGACATTAAAAAATCAACTGGCTTGTAGCCTTTCTTTTATTAATATTGTATTTGTTCGGTGGCGGAGATTTTTAAAGCAGATCTAGAAGAATCGGGAAGACAAGTGTTTATGGGGAGGTTCGTGGCAAACTGCAGGTTTGAGTCCGGTGGTTTGCAGAAAGTAATGAGTGTCTAAGGAATACGGAAAAGGTGGAGAAAGTGGGGAGAGCATATTTCTTGGTGAGGTCGGGATACAGGTGAACAAGCTTGAGAAGCTGCGGGAGAAGGAAGTGGGTCATGTGTGGGGTGAGACCTGAAGGAGAAACCTGGATTGGGCGCTCCCTCCCAGGAGCGGTCTGCTGAGGATGGTTCTGTCCGGAAAAGTGATCATTTGACTAGTATTCAGTTAATAATTTAACACACTCTGTTTCTGTTTTGCTAAAGTTGCCCTTTTGATAGCAGATTTTACAGTAATAACGTCAACCCACGTAATGAGTTTTGCTTATTACCAGTTTCTTACAACGTGTAGATTTACAAGTTGTGGTGAATTTCAAAAGGTGAATTTCAAAGGCTTGTTTAGAGAATTGAACTAAATAGTTAAAGTGGTTTGGAAATATTGTGAAGGAAGATGGATGAGCGTTGCATAAAATGCAAAGACTGTTCTGGCATTATTTAGGGTCTTTGCAGAAATATATGCGTGTGCATAAGTGATACTGATTTCTCTTCATTTCAAAGCATGATTGCCTCTAGCAGTTTCCAGCTTTAATTCCTTCAGGCTGTTTTGATGTTGTGTCTGTACATCTAAGAATATTGTAATTCTTATCTTTAGAAGCCTTGTCAATGGAAAACAAACAGCAACTGATGCAAGCGAATGTTGACAGCTTTATATTGAGTACACTGCGTTATTTTATTTGTAAGCTAGTGAAATATGCAAGAGTAACATAGCATGACTGCTATTCCTGAGGGACTAATATCAGAACAAAGTGGGGAATCACATGAGGCTATTCCAGAGAGAACAATTCAATTATTTTAAAAGTGAATATATGTTAATATTCTTGGGTGTAAAGAAAAACAGAATTTTCCCATTTGAATTATTATCTTTGTACACAGGGGTAGCAGATGATGACATGAAGTAAAACAACAAATGATCAGTGATTCCAAAGTAGATAGTAAAGGCATTCCATTTATTATTTTTATATCAGTAGAATTGCTTTCCTGACTGGAGAACTTTGTATTCAAGAGACAGAATTTGATACATCTGGCAAGTTGGAAGTTATTGCTATTGTTGAGAAAATAATTCTGACTGTGTTTTCGTCTCTCCAGGTCATGCTTTAATTTGCCCTCTGGGATTTAGATCTAGTTTTTGGCCTATTCAATTTAGATGAGTTTGGAGGTAGGTAGGAGGAGAATGTATAATAAATAGTCACACACACACATACATACACATGCAAAACGTATGTATGCATATCCGCACACAGCTGTATGTTTATAAACATAATTTAGGGATACCTTCATTGTGTTTGCTTATATATATGTTTATTGTTCTTAGAATTTTTTCGCCTTTCTTCTTGTCTAAAAGGTGGCCCTATTTTAAACTGTGGAAAGCATTATCACCGGTAGAATTGGCCAATAGATCATGGAAACAGACAATAGTATTTTGTTGCTTGGCAACCACCTACTGTGAATGAAAAACAAAGCGGTGACAGCTGCTTCCACATCCTGACACACACTGTAGCTTGGGCATTGCAGCCCAAGCTACAGTGTGTAGCCCTCCGGAGGAGACAGCTCTACCAAGTTGCATTTGAGGAAGGTGAAGCTGTTTCCTTTGGAGGGGGATGTTTTTAAAAAGAACATTTCAACATTTTGTTACAATCAGAATTACATTGTTATTGTGGGATGAAATGAAGCATCTAATTTCAATTGCCCTCTTAAGCCCTGTAGAAACTGAAAAATGCAAGGCTGGGAGGATTGTTTAGACCCTCCTCATTCTCCCCTTTGTAAACACCATAAGCACATTTTCTGCCGCTCTCAGATGCTCTTAGGATTTTACAAACACTTGAGTTCTCTCTGATATCTAAATAGGTGACTGGGTTTTACTGCCAGGAGGGAGTTAGAGATGGATGCTGTGGCCTAAGCCTTTAGTTTTAAGGGACACTGAGGCCCAGGGAAATGTTGTGACTCAGACCTGGTGACTGAGCCCTCTCCAGGAGGTCTTGCCTTGGGTCACACTTGAAAATCCACCCCCCAACCCCGTTTCCTCCCCCAAATCATTCTTTCTTTGTTCTTTATTTACACATAATTTATAATCAGGATTTTTACCCTGATAAAGATCATTAGAAGAACACAGTAGTATTTGGGAGTCAAAATTCAGTGTTGACACCAGTCTCTGTTTGGTTTTAGATACCTTGTGTACAGCCTTCAGTCTCAGAAAGTCCTGGGACTCCCACCTCTTTCCTCAAACTGGGGATGCCCTTTCGCTTGCTTTGTTAATTGTTTACATCTTTGGAGAGTTTTTAATGTTCTCCTTTTCTCTATATGAATTTAAAATGGGGATCAGATTGAGGATTGTGTTGGTCAGCGGGTATACCTGTAAGAGTTTAACCATTACAGCTAATTAATCACTCGTGGTCTTCTGTCTGCAAGGGATAGACATATTGTTGGTCTAATGATCAGGGCTTCAAAAAAAAAAAAAAGAACTTATTTAGAAAACAGACACAGACTCACAGACTTAGAGAACTGAATTTATGGTTACCCGGGGGATGAGTTGGTGAGAGGCAAGATTGGGGATTGGGATTGACATGTACACATGCTATATTTAAAACAGTTAGCCAACAAGGACCTACTGTGTAGCACAGGGAATGCTGCTCGATATTCTGGAATAAGCTAAATGGGAAAATGATTTGAAAAAGAATAGATGCACGTGTATGTATAACTGAGTCACTTTGCTGTACACCTGACTCTAATACAACATTGTTAATCAGCTGTGCTCCAGTATAGAATAAAAACAATTTTTTAAAATAAAGTACCCAGGACAGACTATGTTGCTGCATAACCCTACTTTTGGTCCTTTACAAAACTGTTTTGCCAAAGGTGTCACCTGAAGCCTGCTTGTGGAGGATAGTCATCTATCTGTGAGAGATGACAATGGCATAGATTGTTTCTGAACCCTGAGATGCTAATGAATGGAGTATTGGATGGGAACGTGAATCACATGTGCTTTATTCAGCCTTCTTTTTAAGCTTAGACATGTATTGCATGGGCGATACATTTTGAGTTTCCTTCTGCCATAAATACTTTGAAGATCTGTGTTCTGTCGTTTCTTATTTATGACAAAGGTAGGCATTTAACTTTAATACACCTTAACTGGAAGAAGAACTTGGATCGGACTGGTTGGAGAAACAACATAGTGACAGTATTAAGTATCATTGAAGAATCATTTTCACCAGAAAAGCATGCACTTTAGCAGATTGGTCGGGGGGAATAAATTGATTTACAACGAGTTTCACCTAGTGTTAGAAGCCTGGTGTTAACTTGTTCTAGCTAGAAGGATTTCCAAGCAGAATAATTTGGCAGATTTCAAGTGAACTTGGCTGATTTTTAGAGTTATTTTTCATAGTCTGTAGTTCAGGACAAGCACTTGCTCTGGGTCTTCTAGGAGTAATCTAAAATTTAAAGTTATTATTATTTAAAAAAATCAGAACTGTCTTTTTGTGGCATGGTGTTAAATATTCTGTAGTTCATACATTTAATTTAGTCCACTGGAATCTTGAAATTTAATTAACCTCCTTCTTCTATCTTCATGTTCAAGATAATGTGTGTGTATGCATACATATGTGTTGGCTTTTTTTTTTCCTTTTTGTTGTTTTTGTCCTAACAATAGAATGCCAAAGGGCCTGATTTGTATTTTTTTTTTCATACAGTAAAGAGAATCTTTAAGCAAGAGATATTTATGTTTTCTACTTCCTTATGTCAGCTTCTGCTATTATAAGCTGTAAACTCTCACCCACACAAATAGGATGATTGCTAAAAACAAGCAAACAAATAAATATTTATCTAAACAGCATCCCATTTGCTGCCCTACAGGCTGGCCAAGAAAGCATATTTTCTCATTCTTTGACACATATACACTTCCACACACACCCACATACTGAGTTTAAGGTCTTACGTATTCTTCTTTAGGTGGTTCTAATTTTAAGGGTGGACAGAAATAGTATTGAATGGGGCTACCTGTGTTTGATAGATTTTAAGCGAAGTCGATGGATTCAGATTTTCAGAAATGCAGCAGAAGAGGAAGAATTAAATTGAATTATTCCCCTTGGAAAAATGTCACGTTTGTGCTGACCGCATAACCTGTGGCCCCTCCGTCAGCACCCGGTACCTGCAGCAGCGCTTGGCTTGCAGCAGACTGTGTTTTGTGAAGTATGCACCTGCCACCTCCTTTTTGTCATGTTGCACATATTTTGGTCTGTATTTTCATGAACAGCAAAAGCCTGGCAAATGGAGAAGAAATACTTTTCGAATTGTTTCCAGCCCTGTATAAAAGCATATCAAAAGCACTAATGTAGCCAGTGATGTTTTGGAACGTACTTCTTGTTGGTGTAGACAGTTATACCAGGGGTGTTGATTTTTCACACACACAGCCATCGTAAGTACAGAAGAACTCTTTAATAGCCCACAGCAGCTTAACAAAGGTTAGGGCAGCTGGTCTGAAGGAATACTTTATTTAGCTGCAGCGGGAGGGGGAAGTCTGCTAGCCCCAGCCTGCTTATCCAGACTGGAGCGTGGCCACCGCGCTGTGGTTTAACATCCCAGACTGGGGAGAAAAGCCACCGATGAGGTCTGTAGTGACTCCGAGTGCCCAGGCCTCTGCTTTGGTCTCGTTTGCGAGAGAGGTCCTTGAAAATCGCAGAAACTGTTGTGCCTCTGAGGGTGGAGCCCAGAGTTCCTATCGAGGCCCCAGGTACCAAATTTCTGATCTTCGGAAGAAGCCTTCATCCTGAGACATCAGCGCCTGCTGCTGAAATACGACTTTCCTCTTCATCCCGCTCCATCTCTGTGAAGTAGGAGGAGGGCGACCGTGTTTCTGGGGACAACCCCCGCAGAATGACCAGGTAGGGTCAAGCCCAAAGGCTTCCAGTTCCTTGGAAAGCATCCCTCACCTTCCTACCATGACCTCAGTCTTTTGTCTGCCTTGTAGGGATTAATTCACCGTGTTGTGTTATAGCAGCAAGTCTCTGTTAAGATGCACGCGGATCAGCAGTTATGGAGCATCTCAGGAGGAACTCCTGAGTGTCTTGCATAGATTAGGTGCTCGATAGTATTTTTTCATTTTACTACTATTTTGAGAGATTTGGAAGATAGTTTTGTCCAGGGAGCCGAGGTACCTAGTACCATACTGTTTCTTTTCAGGGTGGTTTCATCAATACACATTTATTGAGCATTTACTGTATGACTGGTATTTGGCTCTGGGGATCACAGACATTCTTACAGCACATTTCCTGCTTGTAGAAGAGTATGCCGCCTAAAGGAAGACTTGTGGAAAGGGCACAAGTTCTGTGTGGTTTACAGGTGACAGCTGGGAGCTGCTACTGAAGGTTTTGCACTTCATGATATGGGTCAGTGTTTCACAATCTGCCTGTGCAAAAGAGTCCCACTCAGTGCCATGGGGTCACTAAGAGTTGGACACGACTGAGCGACTTCCCTTTCACTTTTCACTTTCATGCATTGGAGAAGGAAATGGCAACCCACTCCAGTATTCTTGCCTGGAGAATCCCAGGGATGGCGGAGCCTGGTGGGCTGCCATCATGGGGTTGCACAGAGTCGGACACGACTGAAGCGACTTAGCAGCAGCAGCAGCAGCAGTGCTTGCCACAGCGCTGATTCCTGGGTCCCACCCCCCAGCCTCCCGAATCAGAATCTTCAGGGACATGGCCAGGTCAGGTAGATGCATTCATACACCCAGACACTCACGCTCTTGTACACTTCTGCAGAATTCTTCTGCAAGCATCTACTGTTCTCCACCTGAGGGCTTTCTCTCTGACTTGTGGGGCAGCCGTGGGACAGCGAAGCTAAGTGACCCCAGAAGTGGACCTCAGCTGATGACCAAAGAGAGCAGGGAGGCAGTGCCCTGGCCTCCTGACCCAGCCCATGCAGAGACTGACCCGTGTCCTGCACAATGTCCTAGGATCCCCTAGTGAGACTGACGGTGCTGCCCGTGGTGGCCGTCTCCTGCAGCATATGGGCTTACTTGGCTTCCTTCCTCCCCAGGAACTAGTCCTGCCCAGGATCCTCTCTCAGTTGAATAACTTGCATTTAAGAGACCTCTGTCTCAAGGTCTGTTTCAAGAGAAACCCAACATAAGACACTGAAGAATCTGCTTGATTTATTTATTTTAAAAGTAATGCCCCCCACTGGCTCAGCAGTAAAGAATCTGCCTGCAGTGCAGGAGACTTGAGTGTGATTCCTGATCTGGGAGGGAAGATCCCCTGAAGAAGGAAATGGCAACCCACTCTAGTATTCTTGCCTGGGAAATCCCATGGACAGAGGAGCCTGGCGGGCTACAGTCCATGGGGTTGCAAGAGTCGGACATGATTTAGTGACTGAATCACTACCACACAGGTTTCACTAATGAGGGAGATTTGGGAGCTCTGGCTTCAGGTGATAGAGAGCTGCTAAAGAATTGTGATGATGGCATTGTTACTCTTGATAACAGGTGTTGGGGGGGAGGGATTGATAGAATTGGGGGCATGGAGACCAGCTCCGAGGTGGTGCTGCCCAGACAAATAGTGAAGATAGTAGCTGGGGGGCTGGAGATAGGGACGGGATACAAGATGGATTTGGATGGAAAGCTGGCTGGAAAAGTCAGCATGATGCAAAGGCCTGAGACGCGGGCTCACTTAGCACGTCCCTAGACTGAGACCTTGGTCCCCTCCCCACAGCTCCGCCTGCTCTGTCCCTCCGGCTCAGTGACCCCCTAAAGGGCTGGGTTGCCTCTGCCTTGCTTGCAGTCCTGGTCAGGCTGTCTTGGAGTTAAGTAGTACAATTCTGGGCATAAATAAAAGAAGACAGAAAGATAAATTGAAGCATATAAATAATTCACCACCAGATCATTAAAG
The DNA here is from genome assembly GCF_003369695.1 of Bos indicus x Bos taurus. Classification (NCBI taxonomy): domain Eukaryota; kingdom Metazoa; phylum Chordata; class Mammalia; order Artiodactyla; family Bovidae; genus Bos; species Bos indicus x Bos taurus. Next base: position 13,827,207 of record NC_040087.1, on the reverse strand, counting down.
GAAGAAAGTTATATTTCACAGGCAGGATTTGTGGAGTGGTAGAGAAGGAGAGTTGGGGAGATGTCCGTGGTGTGTGTCCATTTTGTGATGAATAGTGATTTTTTTCCCCCCACCCTCATACTCTTGGCTAAGAAGGGATTTTCATCCAGCATCAGTTTCCGGAAGACCTAGCATGCACTTCTGTCTATTGTTTTCCCTGCCTCTCCCGGAGCCTGTATTTTAGCTAAGTGGATGAGTGGTGGCTGGGGTGGGCTGGCTCTTGCCTCTTGATCTGTCAAAGTGCCAGGCTCTCCCAACGCAGCTTCTCCCACTGGTTCTTAGGCCGCCAGCTCTCACAGGAGACCAGAGGGTGCGGGAAGGAAAGCATGCATTCCAGAAAGAGAGCAGTTTTGAAATGAATACTTCATTGTGAAATGAGCAGGTTAAGGCTTGTTAGCTAATCTGTACTAAGATCAGGCAGCCTCCTAATTGTCCTGTGCGTGAATACTAATGTCCTGGCTTCCGTCTTCAGTCAGAAAGGCCAAGGCTGAAGAATCAAACACGAGTAAGCGACACCATCATATTTCTGCAAAAGTAGCCCTGAGCCAATAACACAGAATAGACAGAATTTGGAGGAGCTGCAGATGGGGCCAGCTCAGACCTTCCTGAGCCTCGCTGCACAGGCAGATCAGAGTCCTGAGAGCAGAGATGCTGTGTTTGTGAGTATACAAACTGGAGACACTTACGGGGGAAACACGGTGGAAAGGAAGAAGGCTTAATAATTGAGAAGAGCTGCAGGTATGTCTGAGCTTCCCAGGTGGCGCTAGTGGTAAAGTACCTGCCTGCCAATGCAGGAGACAGATGAGGTTCAATCCCTGGGTTGGGGAAGATCCCCTGGAGAAAGGAATGCACCCACTCCAGTATTGTTGCCTGGAACACTCCATGGACAGAGGAGCCTGGCTGGCTACAGTCCATGGGATCTCAAAAGTCAGACACGACTGAAATGAATTAGCATGCATGCACATACTTATGATATTTTTTAATTAAAATTTTAATTTGGAGATGGTTATAGATTCTTGTGCAGTTGTAAGAAGTAACACAGAACCTCTGTACTTTTTTTTTTTTTTTTTTAATGTGTAAATCAGTTTGAAACTTTTCAAGTTGTACACTTAATTTTTTTGGCTGGGTGGCATGCCAGGATCTTAGTTCCCGACCAGAGATCGAACCCAAGCTCTCTCTATTGGAAGTGTGGCCTTCCAATAGACTTCCAAAGACTGCCGGGAAGTCGTGAGCCTGTGTCTGGTAACATTTCCCACCCCACCCCCACCCCCTGCCCCTGGTAACATCTTTCAGACCTGTAGGACGGCATCATGACCAACCTGGATGGCTGCAGGCCAGTCTTCCTCAGATTTCCCGTTTCACTTGGACTTATTTGGAGGTGTGCGCTCAGCCTTGCTCATGTATATTTTCTCCTATTCGATACCTATATTTTTTCAAAGAGCCTTTTTTCCCCCTAGGATTTTGGGGGGGAAATGCGCTTGTTAAGACTAGTCCCGGAGTAATTGTAACTGAAGAAAGGGTATTATATAAATTATAGAATAAACTATAAAGGACAGAATAAATTCCCCAACCCTTGTTACTCAGTTTGGCTCGCGCTCGGTCATTGTCGCTGCGCCGGCCTTTCTCTAGTCGCGGCGAGCGGGGCCTGCTCTCGTTTCGGTGCTTGGGCTCCTCCTTGCAGGGGCTCCTTTGGCTGCGGACCACGGGCTCTAGGGCACGGGCTTCAGTGGTTGCAGAGTTCGAACCCCTGTCTCCAGTGGTTGCAGAGTCCGAACCTGTGTCTCCTGCGCTGGCAGACGGATTCTCTACCCCGCGCCACCAGGGAGGCCCCGGTAAGGGACTCTTTTAAAAGTGCGCCTGTTGGAAGGGAAGCTTGTTTGCTACAGCGCGCGGCCCCTCCAGCGTCCTAGCGCTCCTGGTCTCCCCCTCCCCTCCGGGTCCTGGGGGCTCACCCTTGCAGGCTGCTCTCTGAGGTTTCTGGGTCTTCTGGCTTTTGCTGTCCTCAGCCCTCTGGAGGCACGTAGGAGGCAGCAGGGAGAAGGGCCCAGCCAGGGAGGGTATATTTTTTCTTTCCTCCAGCTTCCTGGGGCAGCCCTGGCAGTGGGAGTCCCTCCCCGTAGCACCACTCATGCCTGACGGGACTTCTGTGGTTCCAGCTGCTCACAAGTGACCTTGGACGCCTGCAGCCCTACCTCCTCTTCTTGTCTGTTGTCCCCTGTCAGCCCTGGGGAGGCGGCAGCTTCCTGCTTTGAGCTAGTCTCTGGATTATCTAACTATACTGGTGTAGGCACTCTGCTCCTCCCATCACCCGAGTCACCGATTCTCGCCTGTACATTTCCTCTGTGAAATATACTTGTAGAGATTCCTGTTTCCTTAGTTAGACAGTCCCCAGGTCCTCAAAGCGTGGGAATGATAAACATCTGATGAGATTTTCCTCTTTGTGACATGCTGGCTTCTTCCACCGCAAGAATCTGGCCAGCTCCAGTCCTGGCAGAAAGTACCTGCATTTTTAATGTCACCGCCTCCCACTAGGAGTCTCCTTCCTTTTAGTGACTATTCATCTTCTCCTAGGCTCTGGTTTCCAAAGCGCTAATTTCTCTTTGTCAAATATATTCTGCATTTTGGCAACCTCCCCTGATGTCCTTGTAATCTGTCCTTGAGCTTCTCTTTGTCTAACCATCCCTGCATTATTTTCTGCAAGTGGTTTTTCTGGCTGGCTCCATCTCCTGTGTGTAATGTCCTTATAGCCTATATTAGTGTGTTGGTCTCACGACTCACTCCTGATTGTGCTTTGGTTTACAGTTGTATCTATGCTGGACTTCCCTGGTGGCTCAGTGGTAAAGAATCTGCCTGCAATGCAGCAGACTCAGGTTCTATCCCTGGGTCAGGAAGATCCCCTGGAGAAGGGAATGGCAACCCACTCCAGTATTCTTGCCTGGTGAATCCCATGGACAGAGGAGCCTGACAGGCTACAGTCCATGGGGTCACAAAAGAGTTGGACATGACTTAGCGACTAAACAACAACCCTGGGTTTGCAGGCACTTCACTTTCCCATACTGAGATGCTTTCAAAATGTGTTACCAGGCTCCTCACCCCCTCATCTCCTGTAGAAGTGTATGTGGTTTTGTAGTAAACCATTGGTAAGAACGTTAATAAGGATGCTTTGGGAAGAAGGAGGTAGGACTCAAGTGGCATCTTCCAGTATAAAGCTAACTTAGGAGCTGCATCAGAGGAAGCCATGCTGGTGGCCAGCTGGCACGGTCGTCTTGTGCTTCTGCCATAAGGACTGTGCCCAGGCTCCTCTCCTGCTGGAGGGCAAGTCTTGTTGGTTGCTTCCATAAAGGGCCCATAGTTGGCCACAGGGGCAGCTCTGTCCCTTCTCCAGGGGGTCTCCAGTTGAGCACAGAGAGCTGGGAATTGGAGCGAGGAGAAAGCCTTCAAGTTGTCTTCGACCAAGAGGTCCAAGAGCTTGCACACACAGCCCAGTTGTAGGTGCCCCATCCTCAGGTGCCCGGAGCAGAACCTTTTGGTGTTGCAGCACACAAGTGTTCAGCTGTCTGACTCTTGGCAACCCCATGGACTATAGCCCTCAGGCTCCTCTGTCCATGGGATTCTCCAGGCAAGACCTGACTGGAGTGAGTTGCCATTCCCTTCTCCAAGGGATCTTCCTGACCCAAGGATCGGACTGCGTCTCTTGCGTCTCTTGTATTAGCAGGTGGATTCTTTACTACTGAGCAACATGGGGAGCCCTCAGTATACAGGGAGATACCCTAAATTCCCAGTCATGCAAATCACCACCAGGTCTAAGGACTGGGGCTTAGGGAAGTCAAGAGCTTTGGCTAAAGGACAATTTAAGTATTGAGAAATAACTGATGACATGGGTAGTAAATGTCTGATGTTCTCCTGCCGTTGTGGGGGGAACAGAGCTCATGCAGAGTTTTGCACAGATGGGTCTACTTGGAGCTGGGTCACTTGCTAGTCTCTGCTCTCCACGGTGAGCTCAAGTGGTGAGAGCTGGGCCCAAGGACTGTGGATTAGAGGCTCTGAGTGAGCCAACAATGGAAAAGAAATAAGCTTGTTTTCAATGGGCAGAAGCTTTGAAGGAAGTTAATTAAGACACACTTACAAATTAGGGTTCTAGTTAATACAAATGCAAGATTGAAAAGAATAAGTCAGTTGCACACCTATAATCACCAAAGAACAATTTGTTTAGTAACAAAACACCAATTATGTCTGCTCTTATGTGAGTTTCTCCTCTATTTCTCTTGCAAAGAAATATCCCTCAGAACAGACTGAGTTCAGCATCCTCTCTTCCCAGGTCAGGCTCTCCGCAGTTTCCTTTGAGGAATTGGTACCCACGAGAGAGCCAGCCCACGGGTTCCCCTGACATCCTTCCGAAGGTTGGTCTTGCACCTGGCTCAGGTGTATCTCTCTGCAGAGATACAGTCTCTGTTTCTTCCCGTATTCCTCAGCGATGGGCAGTGGCACGAGGAGACAGTCTGGATCTGGAGTTTTCTTGGGCATCAGGGACTTGACACTGCCCAGAAACAAAGCAGGTGCTGCAGAAGGCAGAGAGCTTGCTTTCTGCGCCAGGTGGGTGTCTCTGTACTGTGCTGAGTCGGCCCTCAGTGGTCTGTGACGTTTCTCATCTAGTTATTTATAATGTTGACATGTATATTTTAAATCTCCCGTCATATTGTGACCCAGCTCTCTACTCTGTTTGTAGCAAAGGGTTAATGGTTTTGGAGGAAGGCACACTACACAAACGTTTGTGCCAAATGATTTTATGGTTGCCAGGTTCCCACTGGGTGCTGGGAACACAGGAGCGGACAGAAAGTCCCGGTCCTGTCCTCCGGGGAGTCCATAGTTTACTGGAAAGAATATCAAGTAAAACAAAAAGCATGATGTAACTGAAGCTTATGAGAAGTTCTTGGAAAAGACCAGGTTTCTCTGAAAAGATACCGTGAGGGTGGTTAGGGAAGGCCTGTGTGGGAGAGTCATTCAAGACCTGGAGATTGGTTGGGGTTGTTGCAGGGCGCGGTGGTGGGGAGGGTCTGTGTGTGAGCGGGAGTCCCTGGAAGAGGCGGTGTGGCTTCAGGGCAGAATGAGGGTGACCGTGGCTGGCATGAGGCTGCTGAGGGTAGGCTGGGGTCTGGTGGTGCAGGACCTGCCAGGCCAAGCTGAGAACTTTGGATTTTAGCCCAAACACCCTGGGGCATCACAGAAAAGGTTTTTGTTTTGTTTTTCTTTCTTTCTTTTTAATCGGGGTGAAATTTATACAACACAAGCCGAAGCATTTTAAAGTGAACAAATCGGCGTTTTGTGTGTTCACAGCGTTGTGCAGTTGCCACCCATGTCCATCCTAAAACATTTTCACCACCCGGAATGGAAACCCCCGACCCACGCAGCAGTCGTGGGTTTTAGGGAGTCACGTGGTGCGATTTTATTGCGTAACATCTTTCTGGCAAGCTTTTGGAGACGGAATTAGAGAGGGCAAGAGTGGAAGCAAGACAAGCAACTGGGAAATTAGAGTTGACTGCAGGGAGAGGTGGTGGCGTGGCTCCTGGACCAGGGGGGCCAGAGGAGTCACCCGAGATGTGGAGAAGGGTGCGGTGAGCCGCGTGAGCGTCGGACCGTCACGTGCGATGATCTGCAAGTGGCTTGGTCACCTTGTAATAGCCTACGTCAGTGTTTCCCAAAGGGTGATCCACACCCCGTTGAGACAGACGTGTGGAGGATGCTTGTTGGAGGTACAGCTTCTTAAGCCCACCCCCAGATACCGAAGCAGAAGGAATGAGGCGGGTTCCCTAAGGGATTCTTACGGGAACTGCGGTTTGAGAACCACTTACGGTCTTCTCATTCCGATGCCCTTTCAGGTTGAAGGTCGCCAGCAGTCCATCCAAGAGGGATGAATCAGAATGAGACACAGGATAGACAAACGGATTGCCTAGCGCGTGCTTGTGACTGAGTGGGAGAGATGCTTTTCCGAGATGTATCTTTGACTTAATCCTGAAGGCGGACTGGGATGTGTAATGTAGATAATTCTATGGGTGGTGTTTGTTTTTGATTCTTTTCCCTTGGGGAGTGTCCTGCCTCTCCCCGAGTGACTTGTGAGCAATGGCATTATCATGAAATACAGTGTAGGTACTGTGTAGTAATTTATCGTGTTGATGTTTAGTCGCTAAATCACGTCTGACTCTTGTGACCACATGGGCTGTAGCCCGCCAGGCTCCTGTGTCTATGGGATTCTCCTGGCAAGAACCATGGAGTGAGTTGCCATTTCCTTCTGCAGAGATCTGCCCAACCTGGGGATCGAACCAGCATCTCCTGCTTGGCAGGCAGATTCTTTACCACTGAGCCACCTGGGAAGCCTAATTTATTGTTAAAAAAAAAAAAAAAAAAAAGCCAACAACTGCAGGAAATTAACTTGTAAAGAAAACCATCTTGGTATTTTTGGAGTTACCTTCTAGTTACAAGATTCTTACAACTTTAAAGAGGTATGTCCTCAAAATAACTGACTTTAGAGCCAAAGTTTTTGAGACTTCATAGTCAGAAAATCCTACAAGCTGTAGTAAAAATCACCAACAAAGAGATGGAGATTTTTGTCTTTGACTTCTCTTTTCCACTTGCCTTTGGTATGTTTTTCTAACCCAGTGCTACCTCTTACAGACAGAATTTCCCGCCACGTCTAAGCCACTCAGATGATTCTGTCCTAATGGTGTTTGGATCTTTCAAATAATCCTCTTCCTCCCAACAGTTTAGATAATACGTTTGGTTGAATTATACCTTTAGAACTGAGATAGCTCATGGAGAGCATCTAGCTTTCTAGTCTGCTTGAAGCGATCACTTTTGGAGAGCTTGAAGGGACTGTCACAGTCCTCGCTGCTGGGGAGTGGGGTTAGGTTTGCTGGGGGAACTGTCCCCATGAGAAAAGGGTGCAGCTGTCCGCCAGCAGCCAAGGGGTTAAGCTGTCTGCACCCCAGCATGGCAGCATCCCACAGCAGCCCGCCCTGTGCCCTTTTCCTGCCCACTGGCACTGCTCTTTCTGGAAGCAGCTGTGGGTTGCCCTCTCTCTGCCCCTCCTGCCCTCCCCCTACTCCCGCTTTCCCTTTTGGGAAAATGAGGTGCTCAGCTTCTTTAAGAAGATGTTTCATTTTGATTAATATTATTTCCACTCTCCTAGAAAGACGCTTAGGCACCTCGGGCTGTGTTTCTTTTTCACCAGTGTACAAACTCAGATCTTAAAGTGGTTTCACTGCTTCATCATGGAATTTTATAAAGAAATAATATTTTGAGTGTCTGGCTAGCATCTTCATTTTTTTAAATCTTGAAATACTTCGGATTTGTGAGGGATAGGAGGTAAAACTGTCCACTTATTTTACGCTCAAGATACACAGAATCAGTAAATAACTTTCCTTAAAGCTTGATTTTTCTGTGCCCTGCCCAAATACATGTTGTTATATGAGAGCAAACACTTTAGAAGAATACAAAGAGGAAGGTTAAAGTCTTCAGAAATATTGGAGCTAACCTTTGCTGACATTTTAGTAAAGTTCTTCCAGGCATATCTCTCTGTCTCTGTCTCTCTCTCTCTCTATATATATATATGTATGTATCTGCACATGTACATGTATACATGATATACAGATGAAATTCTAAATAAAAGGGATTTTGCTGTGCATGCTATTCTGTAATCTACTCTGTTGTTCTACTGACGTGTGCTGGGCATCCTTCCATGTCAACAAATATATATTATCTTTTTAATGACTGAATAGTTGTACTGGATGCTTTTCATTGTGAGTAATGCAAATCCCAGGGCAAACTAGCTTAAATAATAGAACATACTGAAAAATCCTGTGGGCTGGGGCTGCAGGCATGATTTAATCAGGATTCAGGATTTCTTTCTTTAGAACTTGCTTTTTTCCTTGCTCCTCATGATGGCAAAACAGTTGAAGTTCTAGGGATCCATTCACTGTCCAGTGAAAGATAGCTGCTCTTAATCATCAAATAAACAAATCATCATCGTCATCAAAAAAAAAAAACCAAAAAACGGAAATCCTGGCTTCCTTCTGCTTGAACCATCATAGGTAAAGCTACCAGGGAAGTGGCATGCACTGATTGCTTCAGATTTGGGTAGAAGTTTGTGCTAATCTGACCCAATCTCAGTGCATACACACATCCAGAGTTCTGCTAGAAAATACCGGAAACAGCTTGCTGAGGAGGCAGCTTGCTGAGGAGGCAGCTAATGCCGTCTCTTAGGCTTGACTCCAGACTTTGTTGTTGTTTAGTCACTCAGCCGTGTCTGACTCTTTTGTGACCCTTTTGTAGCCCTCCAGGCTCCTCTGTCCATGGGATTCTCCAGGCAAGAATACTGGAGTGGGTTGCCATTTCCTTCTCAAAGGGATCTTCCTGACCCAGGGACTGAACCCACATTACCTGCTTGGCAGGCGGATTTTTACCGCTGAGCCGCCTGGGAAGCCCCTACTCCAGGCTTTACTGATGGACGTTTAAGTTGTTTCTGATTTTTCTATTGAAAAATCATTGCCACTCTAAGCATGCTTGTATGTACACCATTTTACACCTGCGCAGTGACCTCACTGGGGTAAATTCTTATTAGAAGAGTTGCTGGATCAAAAAGTATGTCCACTTTCCATCTAATAGCCGTTAGCCACCCACCATCCAAGCTCTAAAACCACCCTTTTGCCAGTTACATGTTGAAATCCCTCAACTGCCTGTTGGGAGCCTTTTTTTTTTTTTTTAAGTTTTTGAATCATTAAGCAGAGACTTCAGATTTACAGCAGAATTTCAGATGTCACAATTTTTCTGAGCAAGACAAATTTGATGTGACAGAATTTAAGATTAATCAAAGCTTCTGTGGTGTAAAAATGTTTCACCAGGCAGGCAAAAAGGACAGATTCTGCCAGCTGCAAGTCTCGTGCTTGGTGGGCGGCGGCTCAGGGATGGCTCTTTGGGTGCCCTGAGTGGCCACCTGCAAATTGCCATCAGCACGTGCTCTGCATCCACTTTGTTGCTGTCGACTCCCGTCTCAGGGTGGTACGAAGACAGGCCAGATGGGATTGGAAACGCCAGGAGAGGATGGCCATTCATGCATGTACCCTGCAGTTTCCACTGTAGTACGTTGGAACGTCTTGCAGTTGAATTTTGTAGAAAAAAGCTTGGAAACCAGTGATCTTTGGGACGACAGGATCTCGTGTGCCGTGGTCATCCTTTGGAGGAAGTGAGTGGCGAGGCTCCTGTGAAGACACGCTTTGGGGACCCAAGGGTGCAGAGGTGCTGCTTGCGGGATCACCTTTGCTGGTGTGAATGACAGTTGCGTGAGTGGGGACCCAGCAGGAGGATTGCAGTTGGCGTCTCTTGTGTATTTGCAGGCACAGTTGACATGCCGTCCAGTTTAATCCTCATGGCAACCTTTTCTTATGTCAGTGGCCAGAGGAAAGCAAAGCTCCAGAAGATTGAGCACCTGGTCCACTGTCACAGCCGGTAGGAGGAAGAGGTAGGAAGTTTGAACCCTGTCTTCCACCACACTGTGTTTTGAGGCTCCTTTTCTGCCCAGTGGAAATGATTAATGGCATTGTGCTTTGTTTTCTCTGATGATGCCAAGGAATGAATGTAATGTCTAGTATTAAAATTAAGATATGGCAGTGAGGAGAGTCACCGGAGAATTGTAAATGATAAAAGGGACTGAAAGTGCGAATGGCACAAATGAGGTGTGTGACCCAGAAAGCTGCAGTGACATCCACTGTTGTTGCGTCGGCAGTGACAAAGAGGACAGAGTTCCCTGTGGGACATGACTGCATGGTGGCAGTTTCATGAGCAGGAGCCTGGTGGAAAGGGGCCAGGTGGGGAAAAGTAGCTAAGATGAAGCATAGGCTTCCCTGGTGGCTCAGATGGTAAAGAATCTGCCTGCAGTGCAGGAGCTCCGGGTTCGATCCCTGGGTCAGGAGGGAAGGCGATGGCACCCTACTCCAGTATTCTTGCCTGGAGAATCCCATGGACAGAGAAGCCTGGTGGGCTACAGTCTGTTGGGTTACTAAGTCAGGACACAATTGAGCGACTAACACTTTCACACTTTCTCTTTCATAATATATGTGAGCATGTTTCAAAGCTATGCATGTGCTACAGAAATATAAATTATTATTGCTAAATTAGAAATGTTTATCGTGGAAGCATATTTCCATGAGAGCTATTTTATCACCAATAGAGAAGTTGCAGAGTTCTGGAGATGTGTGAACCTCGCTGCTCCGTTGTTGATATGGGTTCAGCATGCTCGAAGGCTACAGCTCGGTGAAGTCAAACAATATCCTCATCAAGAGAAAGAAGCAAAAGGGCAACTTCCAAATAAAGCACAGCTGTGTCGGAGTGAAAAATACCTTTATAGGGGAAAAGAGAATGTCAGGGTGTAGCGTGCCTCCTGGAGAAAAAGAAGGGCTTGAAGTCTCAGGAATGGGATTACGTAACACACGGTCAGTTCTTCTGACCTTGAGAGTAAGGGAGAGTCCTTTCGATTGTGGGTCAGAAAGATCGTGGGTCTCAGGGTCTCTGCCCACTGCACCCCTCTCCCAAGCCCCCCAACTGCTGAAGGCCACGTGGAGCAGGAGGATGGGGGAAGCACCAGCAGGTTGAGTGATCCCAGCAAGTCCCCTCCTGCATCCGGGAACCTGTGCATTGCTGTCCGCTGCCGGGCGCAGCCCTTGTCCGCGGCGTCTGCCGGCGGGCAGGCGATTTGGGCCCCGGGGGTGCGTTGCAGGACTTCAGTCAGTGCCCAGCTGCACACAGCAGCCCCCGGGCATCGTGAGTGCTTTACTGGGAGCTGAGCGCCTCCTGACCCACGGATGCTCGAATGCAGCCATCGTGGACTGTCTGCTAGGCTGGCTCCTCTGTCTCCTTTCCTGGGAATCACTGCATCGCCCAGCTGCACCGATCATTAACAACTTCTTGAAGCGTGCAGCCCCAGCTCACTTCCCCTAGGCTCCAGGCAGTCGCGGCTTGCCCTATTTGGCAGTCGCCTGAGTAGCTATGAGCACTAGTGATGTTATTGGCCGAGGAGTTGAACAGAAGCTGAATAAAGTTTGGCTCTGTGCATCCTTCAGGGCACAGCTCCTGGTCCCGGGGTGGAAAAACAACAGAAACGGGCCCCTGAACGTGTTCTCGAGCGGCACACACTGTGACTGGGCTTCGACCATCCGCGCCTCCGCCCGACCCGGAGCTCGAGACTTGTGCTCCCGTCTCTTTGGTCTCCAAATCTTAGCGTGAAATATTGAGTACCCTAGGAAAGCTAAATTAATGGTGAGTCAAAGTAATTAAGGCAAAGTAAATAATCTCCGAGGTTCTCATTCCCCGTGAAACTAATTTCATATCTTATCCTTCATGTGTTAAAAATAGTTCTCTGCTAATTCAAGATGCCCGTCCTCTGTGTTGGTGAAGTGCACTTCAGTTCTATTGAAAGGATGCAGATTAGAGAGTTATTTTCAAATGGGCGATTTTTTTTTTTTTTTTTTTTTGACGAGAGACATTTATTTTGGCACCACGAGAGCGTGAATCTCTTTGGGTGAGCTGAGCGGTGCATACAGCTGTAGCGGGCAGCTGATGATCAAGTCGCTTATGATCACTTGCAGCTGGGACAGGCTTTTCATCCATCCCTTTAGTGAGGACTCGAATGTTCCCAGCCTCCCAGCCAATGATGAGATTTGTTTAGCTGTTTTGCAGGATTTTGACTAGCCGTAGCTTGACCTTGAATATATCTGCATGTTTAGAAACTATGTCTGTTTCATTCTTCTTCTTTTGATGTGGGCTATTTTTTAAAATTGTGTATTTATTTTTTATTGATTTATTTTTGGCCACACTGGGCGCTCTTTGCTACACAAGGACTTTCTCTAGTTGTGGCGCGTGGGCTTCTCATCGAAGCGGCTTCCCTTGCTGCCGAGGGCAGGCTTGTGTTCGGACTTCAGCAGTTGTGACACAGGGGCTTAGTTGCCCCGGTCATGAGGGAGCTTCCCAGACCAGGGATCGAGCTGGGGTTCCCTGCATTGCAAGGCGGATTCTTAACCACTGGACCACCAGGGATGCCCTGATGTGGACCATTTTTAAAGTCTTGACTGAATTTGTTGCAGTATTGCCCCTGTTGTTTCTCTTCTGGCTTTTTGGCCAGGAGGCATGCAGGACCCCGGTTCCCCTGGACCAGGGATCAGCCCCGCAGCCGCTGCGTTGGAAGTTGACGTCTCAACCTCTGGGCCCCCAGGGAAGTCCCCATTCAGTTCTTCTGTAGGAAGGGAGCAGTGGACTGTAAACGTCATTTTAGAGTTTTTTTTTGTCACCTTAAAACGATGACAAATCCATAATGGGACAGTTGGGAGCATACGGGCTTTGAGGCGTCATTGTATCAAGCCCGTCCTTCTGCCACTGAGACGTTGCGAAGACAATGCCCTGTTGTCCTGGGGCCTCAGAGGGCGTGGTTGTGGCTTGGATGAGGCTAGGATGCTGTGCTTCCTCAAGCTCAGAGAACTGCTTTAGGATTTCCTACTGTGCAGCGGTGGTCTTGATCAACTGAGAGAATTCTTTCTGTTTCTGTGACAAGGGAGCATTTTGGTTAGGAAGAGCAGAGGTATTTGAAGAGAAACCTTGAGCACACAGTCCTCAGTTCCCACCAGCTGAAGAGTGACATCATCTCTTGGTTTGCTTTGCCTCTTCAGAGAGCTGCCCCAGTCCTCCAGGATGTTGTGGACCTGTGCTTCTAGAGAGGTGCCGTTTTGCTTTTGAGGTGACAGCCTGATGGCGGAATCTGCAGGATTTGGTGGCATCTGTAGTCACACATCTGCACAGAAAATTGTGGCTAATTAAAGGGAAGAGTTGTTGCTCTTCAGCCACAGTCGTGTCCAACTCTTTGCAACGCTATGGACTGCAGCCCCCCAGGCTCCTCTGTCCATGGGGATTTTCCAGGATGCCATGCCCTCCTCCAGGGGATCTTCATGACTCAGGGATCAAACCTGGGTCTCCTGCATTGGCAAGTGGATTCTTTACCATCTGAGCCACCAGGGAAGCCCTTGAATGGGAGGAGAAGTGCATGTAAAGTGACTTTAATGATTCTCTGACTTTTAAATATTTAGTTTCAGTGTCAGAAGAACATTTTTTTAAAGACAGTGAAGTGTGCTCTTCTGCTAAATTTTTAATTTCTCTTTCTGATTAGGCTTCCCTGATGGCTCAGTTGGTAAAAAATCCGCCAGCAATTCAGGAGACCCCAGTTTGGTTCCTGGGTTCAGCAGATCCATTGGAGAAGGGATAGGCTACCCACTCCAGGATTCTCGGGCTTCCCTGGTGGCTCAGCTGGTAAAGAATCCGCCTGCAATGCAGGAGACCTGGGTTCGATCCCTGGGTTGGGAAGATCTCCTGGAGAAGAGAAAGGCTACCCACTCTAGTGTTCTGGCCTGGAGAATTCCATGGGCTGTATATATATAAGTCCATGGGGTTGCAAAGAGTTGGATATGACTGAGCGATTTTCACTTTTGGGAAAAGAATATGGAAATCGAGCATAGGCATGTGGTGCACATGGGGAATAATAACATTTTTGCTGCATGTGGAGATATCATACTATATTTGTACACTGAGATATTAATCATTACTTGCATTTATACAGCATCTAATAGTGTGCAAAGTACCATCTTATCTTTTGATCATTGTGACTTCTGAATGAACTGGGTAATTATTATTGTCCCAGTTTTAAAGGTGAGGAAACAAATTCAGTGAGAGTGTCAGTCACTCAGTCGTGTCCGACTCTTTGCAACCCCATGGACTGTAGCCACCAGGCTCCTCTGTCCACAGGATTCTCCAGGCAAGAATACTGGAGTGAGTTGCCATTTCCTTCTCCAGGGGATCTTCCCAACCCAGGATTTGAACCCGCCAGGCAGGCTCTCTACCACTGAGCCACCAGGGAAGCTCTTAGGCTAGATTCTTTGTAGCATTAGCACCCCCTACACAAGCCACGTTAAAGCAAATGACAAATGGGGATTTCACTTGACAAGGTTATCTCATGTAGCTAGCAATGTAGCTTGCATTTTGGGCAACGTATGAGTCTGCGTGCATTCCTGTATATGAGCTGGGGTGACTGGGGGCCAAGGCCCAGACGTTCTGGGTTAAATGTTCCGACAGGTGAAGCAATTGCCACTCCATCAACGATCAGGCACCCTTTCTTTACCTGCCTGACCTCGGCCCTAGTTTAGAGGTCTCCCAGGCTATGTATATTTGGCACTTGGAAATCTAAAAGCTTTTAGTAATTATTCTGAAGGGGATCTTTTTTTTAAAGCTGTTTCTCCTGCGGAAATGACTTTTTGGTCACAGAGCTGAGTGAGTGCTAGCAATAATTGAAAATGACTTGAAGAAGGGGAGGGTAAAGTGGAAGCAAGGCGTATTAGCTGCTGGCTGATATTATTGCCTGAAAGCAGGTGGTTTTGTTAGACTCAGTACACTGTATGTGGTGTAAAGAACAAACCTTTCCATTTTTTTTTCCTGAGAACCATGATGCTATCTCAGTAATTGAAAATAATCTTCTAAAGTTGCTCCTTAACTAGATTTACACAATCCCCTTTCAAATCAGCTGTTATCTGCCCTTACATTTCACAGTTAATGTTGCTGTCTGCACAGCCCCTGCTAACAAGAAGATCAAGTGTAACTCTTTTCATGATTTGAAATAAAGTGTTTCTATTGTAATTATCCCGGCGCCGGGTTGTGTGGTTACAAGTGGGCTCATTTCTCAGCTGGGTTTATGAGGATGTTTCCTTGTGGAACATAAGACCTTCTGTTCCAGCAGTGTTCTCGTTCACAGACCTCTCAAGGATTTCTCGAACTCCCTCGTGTTCACTTTTTTTGTACGTTTAGAAATGTTTGCATAGATGTTTGGGGTGTGGGCTGGGACGGGGGAGAGGTAGGTTGAGGCACCTTTTCCTCTGTAGCACCGACACGTGAGCGGCACCATATCCCCTTGTTTATGTTGTCAGCGACCTCATTTTGGCAAATTTAGGCAAAAACACACACCTATTCAATGACAGTTGTTTAGTCACTAAGTCCTGTCCAACTCTTGTGACCCCATGGACTGTAGCCCACCAGGCTCCTCTGTTCATGGAATTTCCCAGTCAAGAAGACTAGAGTGGGTTGCCATTTCCTCCTCCAGGGGATCTTCCCACCCCAGGGATCAAACCTGGGTCTCCTGCTCCTGAGTCTCTTGCGTTGCAGGCGGATTCTCTACCATCTGAGCCACCAGGGAAGCCCCATTAAATTGCAGTAGGCAGGTTTTAGGGACTTCCCAGGTGGCACTAGTGGTAAAGAACCTGCCTGCCAGCGCAGCAAACATGAGACCTGGGTTTGATCCCTGGGTCAGAAAGATCCTCTGGAGGAATGTTTGGTGGCCCACTCCAGTATTCTTTCCTGGAGAATCCCAGGGACAGAGGAGCCTGGTGGGCTACAGCCTATGGAGTCACACAGAGTCGGACATGGCTAACGCGACTCAGCCACTCATGGACACAGACAGCTTTGAAATTGGTGTCTCATTCCTGACGGTGCTGAGAGAGGCAGACGGGAACATGTGCTGCCAGGGAAGGTTGTGGGAAGTCTGGAGTCGCCTTCAGAATTCTTCTGGAACAGGCTACATCCTCACGTGTTGAGGATCCAGATGCTCTGTGAGTCTTCCGTCTCCATGCGGATGCATGTAACTCTATTTCCAGCCTGCGCTCACATTTTATTTTTAAGTAAGTTGCTATGTTACCCCTCTTGCATAATTGATCTACAGAAGCCTTTTGCTGCTTCCAGGCTAGCGAAAATTTCAATGATCCATTTTTAAAATCAAAATTGCTAATTGCTTATTTCCTCGAGGAAGATGTCAATCCATAGCCATGGCATGATGGAAGGACATTAAGTCCTATGTATGCTGGAGTATTAAATCCATCTGAAACTTGTACTGAGGAGGTTCTCAGTAGGTGGTATTTGTTACTAGTGTTTTGGGAAGTCTACTAAGGATGGGGCTGGAGGTGAAAGACACTAACTGAAGCAACTAGTTGTTTTTAAGACTTCTTTTAAAATATAGGCCACAGGGCTCTACGGCGCAGTGTCAGTTGCCATGGTTACACTGAGCCCCGCCCCACCTTCCGTTTACAGTGGTGGTGCCTTCAGCATTTAAGCCAGGTTTCCCTTGTGTGCAAAAGAAGGTTGAACAGAACGACCCTCTAAGAGTCCCAAGCACTGTGAATTGATGAATTCTATTAAACCGGAAGAATATTCAACGCACCCATCTACCAATAATAAAGAGACGGGATTTATGAGCCATCATTAAACTTCGTGGGCTGCCATTTCAGGCTCTCCAACTGTATTGATCCACTCCATTAGTAGGAATAATTGAGAATTGATTGAATCATTTAGACATCCTCTTAATTACATTAACAAAAAATGTAAATAGTCCATAAATATGGGCTTCATATAGTGTGACCCCCCTTTTTTTTTCTTAAAATGCTTTCTGATTTCAGGTAGAATAAATATCGTTTTGCATGATGAAAAGTAAGAGAAGATATCCTGCCTAACTTTCACAGTTGGCTATCCCAAGTGCCTTTCCTTGGGACTGTAGGATCCAAGTGAATGAGTGTCCCAGATTCTTGACGTCTTCCTGGTGAACATGGGTACCACTGGCTGACTCTTCTTGGAGGCAAGAGATCCAGCTTCTTCTTTTCTTTCTATATTTTGTTTTGTCTGGTTCAGTACTTAACTGGTAGCAGTACCGCTTAGAGCAGCAGTCCCCAACCTTTTCGGTACCATGGGACGGGTTTTGCGGAAGACAGTTTTTCCACAGACCAGGGATTAGGGGATGGTTTTGTGATGATTCAAATGCATTACATTTATGTACACTTTATTTCTATTATTATTACATCAGCTCCACCTCAGGTCATCAGGCCCTAGATCCTGGAGGCTGGGGACCTGACTTAAAAGACATACAGCAGCAGTTGTAGGGAGTTAAATGCAAATTTTATCCCCTGGTTGAGTAAACAGCAGAGGAAGTTGATAAGCAAGAAACTCCAATTGGAGCATTAAAAGGGAGGTAACTTCCCAATTATCACAGAGAACGGAGGCCTGGCTTTCCCCATAGAGTAAATGACGACGCCCTACCTGCACAGCTTTGCTTCTCTCTTCTCAACATCAGCCTGGGGAGGAAGGGGAAGGTTGGAAGGAGGTTTGCACAGAAGGACTGGCAGTGGCCACACCCTGAGCTCACCCTTATCTGGGAGCTGCAAACAGAAGGGGCAGTGTGGAAGGAGAGACCAGGCTGGTAACAGAGTTTAAACTGCCCCCGGGCGGCTTTAATTTATGAGCCTCTCGCCTGATGGAGATGTTGTCAGAGGAATTCTCCGGACTCCCGCCAGCGCTGAGCTGTCCCTCAAGATGCATCTCGGCGGTCCTGGCCGCCTCACGCTCACCTGGGCTCTTTAAATGTGATTCCTCTGTGCCCGCTAGTTGTTGTTTAATCTCGAAGTCGTGCCTGACTCTTAGTGTAGTGTGCCAGGCTCCTCTGCCCACGGGATTTCCCAGGCAAGGGTACTGGAGTGGGAGGTCCAGCTTTATTTGACATCTGGTGCAGAAAAAGTGGAGGAGGAGGATGTGCAGTGATTAGATTTACAGGAGGAGGCAGCAGTGACCTCAAGAAGGACACGGACTCACGCTTTTATTTTACCATTTTTGTTTCTCTTCCTGATGTGCTGCTGACTGCCCGGAATGCTATTTCCAACTCCTCTGCTGTAGAAGTTGGTAGTATTTTACTCATTGAGGCTGGGAAGTGACACAAATTTGGCTTAAAGCAACGAGACCATTGTGAACACTTATATCATATAACAAGCATCCTGGGAGATTCCGCAGACACTAATGAGGAGAAAGAAGAGGCGCCGGAGTCCCTCTAGTTGAATAGCCAGTAGAGGTGGGTCCCCATAGTGAAATTCATCTGAAAACAATCCGGTCTAGTGCCTGAGAGGACAGCCAAAGAGAGTGGGCGGGTGGTTAATATTTGTAACTTTCTAATGCAAAGTCTTGTGAAAGTGTGTAGTTTTACATGCTGTCATAGCATGCTGTTGCTTTTTTTTTTTCTTCACTGTATGACAAGTACTCTGAGAGTTTTTGCATTTATCTCAGCAGTTTCAAAGTGACAAGTCCATCTGATGGTGTAGAAAAATGAGTATTTTCCTATAAGTTTTAGGTACTATCCATAAATCTTTGTGTGAAATAATGGTGGTTTTCATGATTGAAAACATCTAT
The DNA here is from genome assembly GCF_003369695.1 of Bos indicus x Bos taurus. NCBI lineage: Eukaryota > Metazoa > Chordata > Mammalia > Artiodactyla > Bovidae > Bos > Bos indicus x Bos taurus. The sequence goes on along the minus strand of NC_040087.1, from coordinate 13,808,874 downwards.
TAGAAAAATTTACTGATCTTAGTTTTGAGGAACTTCCTTTTTTTTTTTTTTTTAATTCCAGTGTCTCTATATCTGAGCAGAAAATCAGGTATCTTGTGGGAAGCTCGTCTCTGGAAGCCTTGGGAAACATTGTTTTTTGGGATGAAAATGAAGACCACAAGGCAGGAAGACCCTCAGGTCTCTTCCTGTGACTTTGGACAACTCACAGTCTTGATCACCACAACCTCCCTCTCCAAGTATTAATAGCTGTACTTGGTTTTTTTCTGTATCTCATGCATTTGGGGAAAATAAGCAAGATAATAGTGCAAATCTCCTCTGAGGGAAAAATGCTGTAGTAATATGAATTGACATAGTTCTCACTGCCAGGCAGGTGGTGTTTCTTTCTTTGTTTTCTTCCACTTTTCTGCTCTGGAATAGCTGTGATTCTGAAGCGAAGGCAGGAAAGCACAGTATCCCTCAGCACCCTCCCCAGACACACACACACCCCAAAAAGACTTTTCACAAATCCCATGCATTTGAATTCTGTTGTAGGCAAAGAGTCTTTTTACTTTAAATTTGAATACTGTGCCTGCTGTTTGGGTTCCCTTGGAAATTTTCATTTTTGATCTAGCTTAGAAAATACAAGGAGAATAAAAGCTGAAGAAAGCAGGTGAGAAGTGAGGAGTGGTGGTGGAGGCAGGTGGCAGGGACTTATGCCCCTGGAGTGAGTGGGCCGTACGGGAGACAGACCACGGCGCTGCCCTGGCTGTGTGATGCGGCCCAATGCTGATGTCCTCCTGGAGAGGCAGTAGGCAGGTCTGGGCAGACAGCAGGCCAGAGATCCAGTCCTCTTGGGCAGAATTCTCAGTGTCACCATCGAAAGGAGAGTAAATTCCAGTTGCCTGTGCAGTGTACTGATACAGAAGTGTGAATAACTTGTTGCATTGTAGAAGGATTGTAGTTTTTTAGGCTTCCCTGGTGGCTCAGACGGTAAAGGGTCCGCCTGCAGTGTAGGAGACCTGGGTTCGATCCCTGGGTCAGGAAGATCCCCTGGAGAAGGGAATGGCAGCCCACTCCAATACTCTTGCCTGGAAAATCCCATAGATGGAGGAGCCCTGTAGGCTACAGTCCATGGGATTGCAAAAGAGTCGGACACGAGTGAGCAACTTCACTGGGTCACTGGTAGTTTTTTGAAATTTTAAATAAAATGTTACCACAGGGTGATACTTTACAGCTTTCTAGAAAATACACTCAGCCAGACCAGAATACTCTTTGATAATGGCAGGCAAAATGAAGTATTTGTTTTCATTACTTAAATGGCAAAAAAAAAAAAAAAAAAATTGAGCTATTTTTACATTGTGTGGAAGAGATCAACTTACTGTTGATGATAACTTTTCAGACGAGTAGATTCTTCTGCATCCGGTGAAGTCTTAAGCCCCTCTGTAATCCCCATTATTGTACATTTTGTTATCAACAAGTAGTTAAGCTCCTCTCCTACTTACAGACTTAGAGAACAAACTTATGGTTGCCCCCCGGAAAGGGATAGTTAGGGAGTTTGGGACGGGCATGTACACACTGCTGTATTCAAAATGGATAACAACAAGGACCTACTGGATAGCACATGGAACTCTGCTCTGTATTACGTGGCAGCCTGGGTGGCAGGGGGTGTTGGGGAAGAGTGGATACCTGTGGATGTATGGCTGAGTCCTTTTTCTGTTCACCTGAAACGATCACAGCATTGTCAGTTGGCTATACTCCAACACAAAATAACATGTTTGAAAAGAAAGAAAAAAAAATTAAGTTCCTTGCCTCGTGGAATAGCAGTCTCATGAAGGCAGAGATCATGTCACCCTTGCTCACAGTTGTAGCTGCAGCATCTGATGTGGTACCTAACACAAAGGAGATGCCCGGTGATTACCTGTTGAATGAATGGATGGATGAATGGATGCCCTTAAACGCAGTGCAGCTTGATGAGCCTGAACCTCGGCTGGATTCAGATGCCATCAAAGAAGTAAGTGTCTTAAACTGTTGCCTTTATCTACACCCAGAAGTGACATCACTCTCTATCATTCCAAGGTGATAGAAGATGGAGGCCATTAATTCTCATTTTCAAAATGCTTATCCCGATGACTCTGATGTGCAGCTTGGGATGCCTACGCCAAGCTCTGATTTAGAGTGTTACAGTTAACGTTCAACTCTGAAAGATACTGGCCTGGTCAGCATCTCCTTTACTTTTTTTTTAAAGGGAGATACTTTCTCATTAGGCATTGTGGATCATAGCTTGAGGGGTTGAAAGTTTAAAAGGAAATAAGTTTGACTGCAAGATCTTGTGACTCTCAGGATATGTGTTTAATTACATCTCTTTAGGTGTATTATAGCGACTTATCCATTTCCAGCCTAGGTTTTCATTTACCCAGCTGTTTGACACACATTTTCTTTGTTCCATTCTACAGCTTTTTCTAAATGGAGTTAGCTAAGTTTCCCGGTCCTTGAGCAGATAAGGTCTCCTTTGCCTTGCTGTAGGCTCTGTTCACTAGTGAGCACCTTGACCACATGAATTGATGTGTGCCAAGAGTTTGTTACGTCTTATAGTTGGAGCAGGAAATGGCAACCCACTCCAATATTCTTGCCTGGGAAAATCCCATGGACGGAGGAGCCTGGCAGGCTACAGCTACAGTCCATGGGGTCGCACAAAGTTGGACACAACTGAAGCGACTTAGCACACTCGTTGTTGAGGAGCAGTCCAGTTTTTTAAGCATGTTAAAAAACTGGACTGCTTTTAAGCATGTTAAAAAACGGTTGTTTCAGGTTTTCAGCTGCTAAGAATAAAATTGCTGTGGACATGTGTGTAGGTTTTTTGTTTTGAACATATTACTTCTCTAGGATAAATGCCCAAGAGTATGAGTGGTGGGTAGTTTCATTTTTTTTTTAAAGGATTTTTTTCAGGTTTTATTTATTTTAATTTTTGGCCATACCCTGCAGCATGTGGGATCTTAATTTCCTGATCAGGGATTGAACCTTCACCCCCTTCAATAGCAGGCAGCCTCCCAAACACCAGACCACTAGGGAATTCCCTCATGTTTCTTTTTATAGCGGAAAATGAAAGTATTAGTCACTCAGACATGTCTGACTCTTTGTGACCCTAGGGACTGTAGCCCACCAGGTTCCCCTGTCCATGGGATTCTCTAGGCCAGAATACTGGAATGGGTTGCCATTTCCTTCTTCAGGGAATCTTCCTGACCCAAGAATCGAACCTGGATCTCCCACATTGCAAGCAGATTCTTTACCATCTGAGCCTTCGTTTTATAAGAAACTGCCAAACTATTTTCCACAATGGCTATCCCATTTCACACCCTCACCAGCGACAATTGTGTGATCCAGTTTTGCTGCCTCCTTACCAACACGTGGTGTGATCCTTATTTTTTATTTAGCCACCTTGGTGGGTTTTTAGTGTTATCTCAGGGTGGGTTTCATCTGCCTCTGTCTGCACATTGCCACATGGCTCAGGCCTGGGCAGCCCCAAGTCTGGTGGTCGGCTCTCTGTCGGCAGGAGTGATGGGGCCACATCCCTCTTGTCTGCCTTCATCCAACAGGCCAGTCTGGTGACCGGGCAGGGTTCTGAGAGAGTGGAGGTCCTCCAGGTCTTTTGAGTCATAAGTCTAAGCTCCAATACTTTACCACCTGATGCGAACAGCCGACTCTTTGGGAAAGGCCCTGATGCTGGGAAAGATTGAAGGCAGAAGGAGAAGAGGGCGCCAGAGGATGAGATGGTTGGATGGCATCATCAACTCAATGGACATGAGTTTGAGCAAGCTCTGGGAAATGGTGAAGGACAGGGAGGCCTGACATGCTGCAGTCCATGAGGTCACAAAGAGTCAGACGTGACTTAGCTACTGAACAACAAGACAACAACTTGGACCTGGCACACCTTCACTTCCCTTGTATTATATTAATCACAGCAAGTCACAAGGCCAGCCATGACTCGAGAAGCAAGAAAATAGACCATCTACCTCTTGAAGGGAGAAATTGCAAAATCAAATATCCAAGAGTATGGATACAGAGAGTAACAGAGAATTGAGGGCCATTTTGCAATTAACATACCACATCAGGTATCTTGTATAATTATCTTCCACCCATTTTTATTTTCGGTTCAGTTCAGTTGCTCATTCATGTCTGGATCTTTGCGACCCCATGGACTGTAGCATGCCAGGCTTCCCTGTCCATCAACAACTCCCCAGAGCTTGCTCAAACTCATATCCATTGAGTTGGTGATGCCATCCAACCACCTCATCCTCTGTCATCCCCTTCACCTGGTGCCTTTAGTCTTGCACAGCATCAGGGTCTTTTCCAAGATTCAGTTCTTCGCATCAGGTGGCCAAAGCATTGGAGCTTCAACTTCAGAATCAGTCCTTCCAATGACTAATCAGGACTGATTTCCTTTAGGATGGACTGGTTTGATCTCCTTGCAGTCCAAGGGACTCTCAAGAGTCTTCTCCAGCACCACAGTTTGAAAGCATCAGTTCTTCAGTTCTCAGCCTTCTTTATGGTCCAACTCTCATTTTTATTTTATAATACACAAGTAGTGTACTTGTGAAAGTATATTTGACTAGTCATCATGCTAAGTCGCTCAGTTGTGTCTGACTCTTTGTGACCCCATGGACTGTTGCCTGCCAGGCTCTTCTGTCCATGGGATTTTCCAGGCAAGAATACTGGAGTGGGTTGCCATTTCCTTCCCCAGGGGATCTTCCCAACACCGGAATCAAATGCGAGTCTCCTGCATTCGCAGGTGGATTCTTTACCACCGAGCCACTTGGGAAGCCCTGTATATTTGCCTAGGAGTTGGAAAACCTGTGTGTGTGTGTGTATGTGTGTGTTAAGAAATTGGATTAAAGATGCCTAGGGCCTTAATTTTATCCAGCTTATTTATAAGCATTTACCTTTAACACATGCAGGGTTGACTTCTGCCAAAATCAGAATGGGACAGTTATAATTAAAGAAGATTATATCTTCATCTTTTTTTGTAGTATGTTTTGTAGGCTAATTTCTTCCCTTCCAGTTTTAACTCAGCTGCTTCTAGGGCAGTCCTAAATTCATCTAGCAAATCTTAACTAAGGGCCATGCATGAGGGATACAAAAAAGACGATTAATATACCTGCTAAGGGGACTTCCCCAGCATTCCAGTGGTTAAGACTTGGTGCTTGCACTGCCAGGGACTTGGATCCCCTCCTTGGTTAGGGGACTAAGCTCCTGCATGCTAAGGGGTATAGCCAAATATATGTATACACTTCATATATAAAAAGTGTATATATATACACACACCTGCTGAGGACTTCCAGCCCAGTGAGAGAAATGGGTGTACAGAACAGTGCCAAGTAGCAGCTTGTATCTCCCACTTCATATACACTTTTTTTTTTTTGGGTCTCTTGCATTTATTAAATTTCTTTCCTTCTCAGCAGCAGCGACATGGCCCTCATCTTTTCCCCATTTCCCGCCCCCCAGTGTGCGGTCCTACGCACCCGGGCTGTCCAGAGCTCTGTCTGTGCTACCTGGCTGAGTGACAGTGTTCCGAGTACGGTGTTCTAATTAGTGAGGGATTTCTCCATTTGCTAGTTAATTCTGCTCATTTTAGTAATGAACCACAGGTGGCCGGAGGGAGTACAGGCGTCACACCATAATTATTTTACGGCTTTTGTTGGAGGTTTTAACACTCTCTGTGACGTTTACTTCTCTCGGTAAAATCGCAGCAAAAAATAATCAACATGTGTTCCTGCCATGCTTACCTCCTCGACAACTTAGAAGATCACTGTGGATAGCTTTCTGATTTCATTTGTTTTGAAAATGTTGTAACAAGGAAGAAAAGTTTGAGAGAATATATACCAGATGTTAGGAGTGGTGATTTCTTGCTGGCTAGTTTAATGATGATTTGTTTTCTTATTTTGGCTTCATTGTGTTTTGTAATTTATACTGTAAAGTGTATGATGGTTGTACAAAGTTTGTTTTTTTTTTTTTAATATGAGAGAAATTCATGGCCCACAGGTAATGCTTTATAACCAGAAAAAGAGAATGGGAGGGACAGGCATTAGAGCTTCCCAGGTATGCGAGACCCTGATTAAGACAGCAGCAGAGGCCTCCTGAATAACTGTTACATTAACGCAGAAAGATAGGAAGCAGGTTGAGGGAGTTTTGACCAGATTTCGTTCTTTGATGTTAATTCTGTATGTTTCTCCCCGGGCGTCTCCATTGAGCTCTAGTGTTCATAGCTTGTGCCATTCATACTCAAGGGTGCTGCTTCTGACAGTGATAGCCATCTGGAGACGTGGATATAGCTGGAGATGCTCGCATTCTACCCCCCATCCTTTCAGTTCAGGAGCATGCTTTGACGTTCCCTGTGCAGTGTGGGATGGAGAAGTGGTTTTGTGTTCTGGGGTTTGTAACAATGGTGTCCTTTCTTTTATGCCCCAAGCAGATAGAATTCTGGGGATGTGAAGGATGGTAGAACACGTGACCTCAGAATTTTCTCTTGTGGAGAATCAATGCAGCAAACAGGATATGTTGCACTGGGAAGCAGGCATCCTATTTATGGATGCGGGGTCAATAAGCACGTAAGTGGATTCAGTTACACAGGCTGTAGACGTGTATTCATACGTAGAATTCAGAATCAGGAACTCAAGACTAATCATTCATCATGCAAGTAGATTCATAGAGGAAAACCTCCAATTTATGGCCCAGTTCTGAAATGGAAGGGCTAGATTCCCACTGAGAAAACCTGGTCATAAAAGGGTGAGGAAAAGAGCAGAAACCACCCTGAAGGAATCAGGGCCAATAGGTTGGTGAAGCTCTACTATTACGGGCTCCCTGGAGTTCCTTTTCTGTGCTGAGGGATTATACTGTTGCTCATTTCAGAAACAGTTTAGGAAGGACCATGTGCATTTAATCTTAGAACTCTTTCCGAAGCACTTGGCTCATGATCTCAAGGACTCATTCGAACCATCTAGGTCAGAAATATAGAAACAGGAATGTTGAGGAGATATTTGACTTCCTTTATTTTCCCCTAGGAAATATATCTCCACAGCATACAGTTTCCTGAATGTGGTTGTGATCAACTTTCTTTCTCCCCTGAGGCATTGAGATGGCAACTTAATTCCAGTGATCAAGATTCTAGGATACAATATCAATACATAAAAATAGTTGTTTTATACTAACACTGAGCAATCAGAAATTGAAATAAATGCCATTTACAATAGCATCAAAGACAGAAATACTTATGAATAAACCTGATGAGAGATGTGCAAAACCTAGACGCTAAAAATGCACACGTTGTTACTGAGAAAAACTAAAGAAGACCTAAATAAATGGAGAGGTGTGTTTTTGTACATGGTCAGAAGTCTCAATATTGTTATGATGTCCATTTTCCCCAAACTGATCTGTAGATTCACCCACAATCAAAATGCTGGTAGTTTTTGAAATTGCAAAGATGAACTTAAAAAGTCACAGAGAAATGCAGAGATACTAGACTAGCTAGCCAAAACAACTCTGGAAGAGATGAGCAAAACTGAAAGACAAAAACTAGGTGATTTAATGACTTATAAAGCTTAGAAACCGAGAGTGTGGTGCTGTTAATTTAGTAAACGTATAGAGTGCTAGAACAGCAGAAAGAGACAGAAAGAGTTACACGTGCATGTGTGTTATAGACAAAGGAATCCTAGATTCATTCACTGACTCTAGGATTGTTTCTTCAACAAATGACTCTGAAACCATTCAGCATCCAAAAGCGAAAAAATGAACGCTGAAGAATGCCTTGTAGTATGTATTAAAATGAACACAGAATAGATTATAGACATATGAGGAGAACATAAAACTATAAATCTTATAGAAGAAAGCATAGGGAAAAGTCTTTGTGACATTGGGATCGACAAAGATTTCTTAGATTTTATGGATGTTAGTTAAATCTATTGTCATCATTTCATAATACATGTAAATCAAACCATTGTGCTTAATACACATTAAACTTAATACAGTCATGAAAAAAACAAAAAGATTTCTTAGCTCTTAGATCAGAAACTACAATCCATAAAAGAACAAATTGATAAATTAGACTTCATCTAAAATTAAAAATTCTGCTCTTCAAAAGATACTGTTAAGAAAATGCAACAGATTGGGAGAAAATATTTCCAAATACATATGATAATGGACTTGTATCCAGAATATATGAATTATTCTCAAAACTTAATAATAAGAAAATAAGCAACCGACTAAAATAATGGACATGTGACACGAACAGATATTTCACCAAGGAAGAAATAGAAATAAATACATGGAAAGATGCTCAACATCATGAATCACGAGGAAAGTGCAAATTAAAACTCCAATGAAATAACACAAAGACATATTAGAATGGCTATAATTAAAACAGCTAACCATATCAAATGTCCATGAGGCTTTGGAGGAAATGAACTTTCATACTTTGTTCCTGGGAATATAAAATGGAATAGCCACTAGGGAAAATAGTTTGGCGGTTCCTTAAAATAGTTCCTTAAGAAAATTAAACATCTTGCGTATGATTCATCCATTCCCACTTCTAAATGTTTACTCAAGAGAAAAAAATAACAACATGTGTCTGCTCAGAGACTTACGGATGAATGGTTCATAGCAGTGGAGTTTGCAATAGCCAAAATGTTGAAACAACTCAAATGGTCATCAGTAGGTGAGAGAGCAGGCTCACTGTAGCACAGCCCTTTGTTCCTGCTGCTGTTCAGTAGCCAAGTTGTGTCTGACTCTTTTGTGACCCCAGGGAGTCTAGCCCTCCAGGCTCCTCTGTCATGGGATTTCCCAGGCAAGAATACTGGAGTAGTGGGTTGCCATTTCCTTCTCCAGGGAATCTTCCCGTCCCAGGGATCGAATCTGGGTCTCCCTATCTGTGCTGAAATGACGCAGGAATAAAAGGTCATGAACTATTGATTCGTGCAACAGCATGGATGAATCTCAGTGTAATTATGCTGAATGAAAGGAACAAGTCCTCTGTCCTCAACTGAAAGAATACATACCGTATAGCTCCGTATATTTAAAACTGTTAAAAATGAGAGTGAATTTATAGTGTCTGAAAGCAAATCAGTTTTTCCTGAGGATGAGAAAAGGCCAGGAGCGGGTGACAGGGAGAGATGGCAGCAGGGCGTGAAAAGCTTTTGAAGCTAGTGTGGGCTATGTTCATGATCTTGATTGCGGTCATATTTTCACAGGTACAGCCTATGCTAAACCTTACGAAACTGTACACTTAAAATGTGCAGTGAATTTGAGTTACTCCTCCGTAAAACTAGGAAGAACCAGTGTAGTGCAGGGCTGTGGCAGGCAGGAGGTTACAGGGCATGGCGTGGGTGCGAAGAAAGGGGTGGTCAGTCTTTCCTGGGAAGGTGATCTTCGCCGAGCTGGGAAAGGTGGATACGCATTTGTCAGAAATGCTGCAAAGACAGAACAGAGTACAGGGGCTCATTGAGGGCTGGGAGGTGTGAAGGAGCGCGGCAGAAGTTTTGAGGACTCACAGGGAGGTTTAGCATCCTGGCAGCCTGGAGGTAAAGGCGGTGCAGAGAAGTAGATAGGGACCAGACCATAGAGGTCTTGCTCATCATTCTGCAGTGTTAGGATTTTTAGCTCCTAGGTACAGGAAAGCCACCAAAGCTGTTTAATCTGGGCAGTAATAGGCCATGTGTTTTTTTTAATGAATTTTATTAGAGTGTAGTTGCTTTACAATGTTATGTTAGTCTTCTTGCTGTATGAATACATATATCCCCTCTTTTTTAGATTTCCTTCACATTTAGGGCAGGAGGGAGGAGGAGGCTGTGTTTAAGGAAGATTATTTTTACCCTAGAATGAATGCTTAACTCTGATAATTAAGGATATGCAGGATTTTAGCTAAATAAGAAAAATTTCCATTGATGAAGGTCCCATATGATCACTTCCTGGGATAGGTATTGTGTTTTGAATGGCCCCCACCCCAAAACGGGGTCCTGTGGAAAATTTGGCACTTAATGCCAACTCTGCAGACACATACCCGTGGACGTCCATTCCTGGATTTCTCTCCTGTCTTCCCCTCACCCCATCTGTTGACAGTGCACATGTGCCAGTCTTGGTCCAAGGCTGCTTTGTCAGAAGATTCCAGATCCGAGATGTTGCCTTAATCCTCATTGTGAACCTGCTCTGCCGCAGAATCGCATCAGCCCGGAGCTGAGAACCAAACTCAGCAGCCTGGAGATTTGGAAAGCATCTCGGTGTGATTGAGCTCCAGTGGTCCAGGCGCTGAAGCCCAGACTTGCGTCTCCCTGGGTGCTTGGCAGCGCCCCTGCAGTGCTGAAAGCCAGCATGGAAAGGGCACTGTTAATCCCTCAGTTGGAATGTTTTACTGTGGCTCCTGTTAAGGGATGCTGGAAATAATAATACTGGCACGACTTGAGCCCGAAGAGGAGAGCCCTCTAATTACCAACTGACCCCGATTCCATTGTAAATATTTTTACTCCCCGATAACCTTTGGCCACTGAGCCCAGAGTATGCCAAATTTTGCTTTCCTGGTATGAAAAGCTTCTTGTTTTCCTTCCTTCTTGGTGTGGACCTTTAGCTATATGTGTTGGAAAACTCAATCTCCAGGGAATACCGCTGCATGCAGCTGGGGAAAACCTAAAGATTTCCTGCTTCTGACTTTCAAACTGGTGACTTAGGAATCTTTTAATTGTTATTTTGTAATAAAAAGCAGATCCAACCCTTGCATTTTTGTGGCATACTGGGGAGATCGATGAGCATTCATTTTATCATCTATCAGGATTATGGTACTTACGTATCATCATTTGATTTTAATATTTACTCCCTATATGCCGAGAGTGTTAATATTACAGACAGCAGAGAACCCTGAATTCCTAAAGCTTATGAGTAAAAGTTTTTGATTTTTATGAATAAAAAGCAAGGAAATACAGTGATGGTGAGGATAGTTTTGTTTCCTGATTTTGCCGTGATGGTGAATTGCTGGGTTACTGATTACTCAGCTCCCTTAAAAGATGAGGAGAAGTGAATGTGTTTATTATCATCATGATTATTGTTTTTACTGTGACCCTCAGTTCAGAAAACAGCCTCAGTCCCATTCTGAGAGATGAGTGGTAGGTGCAGGTTTTAAATTAAGCCAAACCCTCCTAATTGCGGGGTGAGGAGTAGGGCCGGCCCCCTGCTGAGCACAGGTGCACCTCTGTCCCGTGATGCTGACGTGGCCCTCGCTGTCACCGAGCCCCGAGTCTCCATGGCTCCTTTCTCCAAGGTGAGCTCCAGCCCGGGCCACAGAGGCCCCCTCGGTGCCTATTTAAAGGAACAGAAGCAGAGTTGTGCTTGTCCCTCTTCGACACAGATCTGTGGTCATGAGGGAAGCATTTCTTTTTAAAGTATCTTTCTATGTGAGCTTGGCCTTGGTTACAAAGCCCTGAGAAGTGGGGCCTTTCTGATCCCTCCTAGGAAATAACTGCAGCTGAATTTCCTCCCTGCCTTGTTCTTATTAGCATCCAAATATATTCATGTAAATGTGTTAGTCTCAGTCGCATCTTTGTGACCCTGCGGACTGCAGCCCTCCAGGTTTACAGCTGAATTCCTCTGTCCATGCAATTCTTCAGGCAAGAATACTGGACTGGCTTGCTATTCCCTTCTCCAGGAAATAGTTTTGTTGAAATGGGACTTCTCCACTTCATTTATGGTCATTCATCACTGAAATGAAGATGAGAGGAAGAAGAGAGAGTTCTGTGTCGCCTGTTGTGAAACCATTATATAATGACTATTGATGATGTAGCAATAGCTGATGATCACCAAGTATTTACCGTTTGCCAGGCGCTTTGTCGGAGAAGGCAATGGCACCCCACTCCAGTACCCTTGCCTGGAAAATCCCACAGACGGAGGAGCCTGGTAGGCTGCAGTCCATGGGGTCGCTCAGAGTCGGGCACGACTGAATGACTTCACTTTCACTTTTCACTTTCATGCATTGGAGAAGGAAATGGCAACCCACTCCAGTGTTCTTGCCTGGAGAATCCCAGGGACGGGGGAGCCTGGTGGGCTGCCGTCTATGGGGTCGCACAGAGTCGGACACGACTGACGCGACTTAGCAGCAGCAGCAGGCACTTTGTAGTGGGCTTCGCATATGGCTGTAACTTGGCCTTTGTAACAATCCTATGAAGCGGATATGACCATTTTCCCTATTTTACAGATCTAGAAACTCAATCTCAAAAAAACTGAGGTGCTTACTCAGAATTACACAGCTTGTAAGTGGTGGAGGAGCATTCAAACGTGAGCAGTCTATCTTTAGAGTCTGTGTTCTGAGGCAGTGTATTATATTGCCTCTTGATTGTATAATCTTTTAAAGATATCATCTTAAGTCTCAATATAAGTTATGATTCAAATGCCATTAATGACAAAGCAGTGATATTGCTCTGATTTATTGAGTACTTACTATGTGAGGTACTGTGCTAAGTACTTTGCATGTATTATTTAGTGTTTTGCATGTATTATTTAATCCTCTTAATAATGCTTTGAGACAGGTATTATCATTCACATTTTATAGATGAGAAAAAATGAGGCTTAGAGAGGTTTACTGGCTTGCCCAAGGCCAGACAGTAAATTTGAGATAGAATTCAAAGCCAAGCGCTTGACTCAGATGCTTGTTTTTTTTTTTTTTTTTAACCCAAAGGGAAAAAGGTTATAAAAAGAACTCAGATTGGACTGTCTCATGCATGGGCTGCTCTATTATGTAAGTCTTGTCATCAATTTCGAACTTTCTCGTCAACATAAGCAACTCACGCATCTCAGAATAATTACAGGTCTCAGACGTTTCCACCTTTGCATTTGCATCGTTTCAAGCCTGCATGGTGTTTGCAGTTGTTGGGCGGTGCAGTCCAGGGCTCCTTATACTTTTTCAGTGTCATGGACATCTTTGGTAGTACGGCAGAATTTATTTTTGCTTCTCAGAGCAAAGTATGTAAAGACGTAAGAGGAAATACATAGAATAATAAGGAACCAATTATGTTAATTATAGTTATCAAGTATTAAGTCAAATCTGTTTTGTAGTAATATCACATGTGCTCTTTGCTTATATTAGATCTGGCAGAGGGAATAGTAACTGCTGTAATTTCAAGCTGATTGTAAATGTACATGATGTTTTCAGGTATCGGTGTCAGTTACAATGAGATCTGAAAACATTGATGGCTTCCGTTGGTGACAAATGTACAAGTCCCATTAATGCTACTGTGATTTGTTGCCTAGATCCATAATTGAAGCAAATGCTAAATTTCAATTGGATATTGGTAAGAAAAAATAAAAAATGCTTCCCAGGTGGCTCAGTGGTAAAGAATCCGCCTGCCAATGCAGGAGACATGGATTCAGTCCCTGGGTCAGAAAGATCCCCTGGAGAAGGAAATGGTAACCCGCTCCAGTATTCTTGCCTGGAAATCCCATGGATGGAGGAACCTGGCAGACTGTATAGTCCATGGGGTCGCTAAAGAGTCAGCCGCAGCTTAGTGGCTAATCAATTGTTTGTTGTTTATTTTGGCAAAAATAAAGATCTGACTTTTTTCCCCAGTTGAGTATCAGCACCTCTGTGAATTCCATCTGTGAGTCCCTTCGGAATCCAAGGACCTAGAGTTAACAACCCGTAACCTAGAGAGTATTGCTTAATCCTAATGCCCTTCAAGTGAAAGGTACCCCATTTGATGTGCTCTGAAGACTGCCTCACCTCAGCGTTGCCAAAGGATCTGGGGTCCCCTTCACTGCCACCACATAAACCTTTGCACCGTAGGGTCCGCCCTGGGCCTGAGGAAGGCTTGGACATGCATACTTCTCTGCGTGGCTTTATAATGTTCGTTGGTAATTTGCCTGCTCATGAATCCTGAAGTCACATCCCTCGCCATCTGAGATCTTACGGTTCTAAAGAGGAAAGCCAAAAAGCACAGAAATAATCCTTTGCAATGTTGAGGATGTGTTATAAATGCCCAGGAAGGGCAGTAACAGTAGTAGAAGCAGTAGATGGGAGACTTGGACGTTAAAAGGAAGTGACTTGTCCTTACTTCAGCAAGAGAGAATTCACTAGAATGTTACCCTTTCCCATACCTTTGTTTTACGCAAGATAATAGTACCTGTAGCACCAAGCTACCTCGGTTCATGTGTTCATTCAGTAACATTTGAGTGTTGTGCTATGTCCAGGACACTGAGTTATCATTTTTCTATCATTTGAATCTCACAATTCTGTGTACCCATTTTTCAGACTGGGAGCCTGAGGCACCTGGTGGTTTAGATGTGCCTGTGAGAGGTAGAGCCGAGCCTATCATTTTACTGTTTATACTGAGGGATGCTGCTTCCTCTTGTCAGTTCTCCTCGCCTACTGGATGGGAGGGCTTGGTAACTGAACAAATTAGCTGTTTCGATTCCTAGGAACATCTGGGACATGGTGACACGGACTAACAGGATCTGTAAGGAACAGTGATTTTCAGCTGAAATTTGCTGAACTTGTTAAGGGCAGACAAACTGCATTTTGAAGTTCTGATTGCTTTTTGAAAGCAAGAAAGAAGATTTCAGGTTCATGGGTTTGCAGCCAGCTTACTGGGTGCCTGACCAGCTTTTGGTAAATCAGCCATATGTTATGAGTCCCCGCATAAATTCTGTTTCCTCGCCTCTTGATATTCTTTTGAGCTGTTTTACTCACTGTTACCCAGTCATTCTCAGCCTTGCTTTTTCCATGTTTTTGCCACCTCCTTCTGCGTTTCAGAAATTCCCTGTCATTTTTTTCCCCTTGGGACTCTGTGAATGGTCAGTGGATCTTCGTACCCTGTGAAGTACCTTCTCCTTTGGTTCAGGGGGTTTTCTCGTTCCTCCTACCCTTCAACTCAGGGCAACTGGTTAGCTCCCTGCCCAGGTCAGAGCTCAGTGTGACCACCGCTTTTCATTCCCTTAGTTACACTGCCTCTCTGTACCCTGCGCCACCGCAGCCCTACCCACCCTCTGCTCTTCAAAGCTGTGCTTAGATTTTACCACTTATTACCCTGGGATAGACTTCTTTTTTTTCTTTTTTTAAGAAATTTATATCTTTGTTATTTATTTATTTATTTGGCTGCATCGGGGCTTAGTTGCAGCACGTGGGATCTTTGCTGCATGATGTGAGATCTTAGCACATGGACTCTCAAGTTGTAGTGAAAAGTGTTAGTTGCTCAGTCATGTCCTACTCCTCGTGACCCCATGGACTGTAGCCCGCCAGCTCCTCTGTCCATGGGGATTCTCCAGGCAAGAATACTGGGGTGGGTTGCCATTTCCTTCTCCAAGGGATCTTCCTGACCCAGGGATCGAACCTGCATCTCCTGTGTCTCCTGAATTGCAGGCGGATTCTCTAACACTGAACCACAAGGGAAGCCCACAGATGCTAGTCGATGTCAAAAATTTTGGTTCAGTTTTCACTCTTTAAAACTGTGACCCATATAAGTTTATATTGTACAAAATTCAAGCATCAGCTGCTGCTGCTGCTGCTAAGTCACTTTAGTCGTGTCCGACTCTGTGCAGCCCCATAGACGGCAGCCCACCAGGCTCCCCCATCTCTGGGATTCTCCAGGCAAGAACACTGGAGTGGGTTGCCATTTCCTTCTCCAATGCATGAAAGTGAAAAGTGAAAGCATCAGAGACATACATTAATGTAGGAAATGAAAACATGCAGTCCCATAATTTTCCCTGCATTTATGTCTGTTACTCCAAACTCTTTCTTTCCTGTATATATACCAGCATATACTAATGCAGTTATTTATTTTAATAAAAATATTATTATATCATGCATCTTTTTCTGCATCTTGCCTTTTAAAAATTTTACTTGGCTGTATCTCACAGACTTAGCTGCACGTCAGTACAGACAGATATACCTCTGTTTTTAAGTGGCATAGGAAGTCATTTTCTGTATATGCCAGAATTTATTTGATCTGTCCCTGATAGACGGATGTTTGAATCGCTTCCCATTTTTTAAACCATTACAGGCCTGCAGTGAATATTTACGTACACTCTAATTGCCTATAAAAATATGGTGAGTGTATACACATGTGTCTTTACCATAAGATTAGAAGTCATTTTAAAAGAAAACTGATCTGTCCATAATTCTACCACTGTCGTTTGGTCGTTTTGAATTTTCTATTGATAGATTCCCGTCCACCTTTCAACCTTTTGTATACGTGATTGCAACCATAGTGCATTCACTGTTTTATATCTTGCTTTTCTCATTTAACGTTATTTTAGAAGCACTTTTCCGTGTGGATGCATTTTCTTGGTGGTTCTAATGGAAATGCCATTTTCCATGAGATTGACATTCTGGTTGATGTTTTTTGTCTTCTTTCACTCTTGCTTCCTGTTACCCGTCTCACGATGCTTTGCCAGTTTGAGTTTTTCCTTGCAATTACCTCTGCTCTTGCAACTTCTTCTTCCTCCACCGTTGTGAAGCCTTCTGACCAGAGGCTGCTGCAGTCTTACCACCTCCTTGGTGGGGCTCCAACCCCAGCACACTCTTGTGTGTGTTTGGGCTTCCTGGTGGCTCAGACGGTAAAGAATCTGCCTGCAATGCAGGAGACCCAGGTTCGATCCCTGGGTTGGGAAGATCCCCTGGAGACAGGAACAGCTACCCTCTCCAGTATTCTTGCCTGGAGAATTCCATGGACAGAGGAGCCTGGCGGGCTACAGTCCCTGGGGTCACAAAGAGTTGGACATGACTGAGCACTCCTCAGTTCAGTTCAGTTCCGTTGCTCAGTTGTGTCCGACTCTTTGCAACCGCATGGACTGCAGCACTCCAGGCCTCCCTGTCTGTCACCAACTCCTCAAGCTGGTGATGCCATCCAACCATCTGCTGTCCCCTTCTCCTCCCACCTTCAATCTTTTCCAGCATCAGGGTCTTTTCTGATGAGTCAGTTCTTTGCATCAGGTGGCCAAAGTATTGGAGCTTCAGCTTCAGCATCAGCCCTTCCAGTGTGTATTCAGGACTTATCTCCTTTAGGACGGACTGGTTTGATGTCCTTGCAGTCCAAGGGACTCTCAAGAGTCTTAGTGTTCAGTACATACATGATCATCTTCTGCCAGGGAACGTCTTCCCAGTTATCTCCCCAAGGATTTTGTCTACATCCAAGTGCCTCTACAAACACTGGATTCTGGAAAACCCTGTTGGTAAGATGACTTGTAGTTGTAATTTATATTCATAGGCATGTATGCAGTGCATTATTTAGGCAGTTCAGCACCAAGGAGAGTGACTGTTTGTTGTAGCTTGGGTTCAAGGTCAGTGGGGGATTTACTGTGCTCAGGCCCCTGTAGTGCTGTGGGCAAGATGTAATTTTTCCATAATAGATGAAAAGCCAAACCCTGTGTAAACACACTTTAATAATGGTGAAGGCACTGGCAGAGTGGTGCACGGAGGCAATAGGAAAGTTCACTCTCCTGTAGCTTAGACTTAATTGAAGCAAACAGTCTTCATATTTACATTTGGGTTGTTTGTTTTAACGTCCGTCTTGGAGGGGTCCATCGAAAGCCTCCCATGCATCTGTAACGAACTGCTTAACAACCTCCTCTCCGATTCCATTTGGTCTTTGTCTTGTCTCCAGGCCCGGGGACAGATTTACATTTTCCTTTGTGTGCCTTGGAAATCCTTGACGTGCTAGCCTGGCCTCCTTCCCTCTGAGTGTGTCTAGTGCTGAGAGGCACTGCTTGCTCATTAGCTGTTGCTTCACTGACAAGGAATGACTTGAGGGACTTATTAGGGTCCTGAACAGAGGCTCTTTGTCTGTCTGTAGAGCAGGTTCTCAGATCTAGTTCAAGGTTGTCCAGAGCCGGTTTTCAGAGATGCCTCCCAGCCTTCCCTTGAAAGGAGCACTAGCTCTTCCTCGTGCCCTCCGCACTCCATAGAGTTTCACTGAAATGGAAACCTTGGCTAGGCTAGAGGGGAGAGGAGGGATGCTAAATCCAGAAGAAAATCACCTTTTTTTTTTTTTTAATAAGAACGTGCATGCGTGCTAAGTCACTTTAGTCGTGTCTGACTCTGTGACCCCATGGACTGTAGCCCGACAGGCTCCTCTGTCCATGGAATTGTCCAGGAAAGAATGCTGGCGTGGGTTCCCATTCCCTTCTTCAGTGATCTTCCCGACCAGGGCTCGAACCCAGGTCTCCTGTGTCTTCTGCATGGCAGGTGGATTCTTTACTGCTGAGCCCCCGGAGAATCCCCTTTATGAGGAAAGAGGTGATTTAAATGCCCCTGCTCCCTCCCTGCGTGTCACATCCTTGTCCTGCTTGACCTGCTGCTCCAGAGGCCAGGGGAGGGAGATCGAGTCCCTTTAAGGAACGCTAGAGATGTGCTGCTTATTTTCACCAGTGTGGAGACGTGAGCTGTGTGAGTTGTGCCTTGACCATCTTCTCAAGGGGCTTTCATAGAACTTGAAGATTAATGCCTGAGAACCCGCAGGGCTGGGCCTATTAGCAGGTCTGCTACAAGAGCTGCTTGAGTTAATAGGAAATGAAACTCTCCTGTCTTCCAGTGGATACTTTCTGCAGGAGTGTGACTTGAAGGATGCCTAAAAATCCCTTCTAGCCTGTACCGTCTTCTGCATTGCCCCATGGTGAGAGTTGTAGTTCTCACAACTAATTATTTGTCAGAGGTCAGTCACTGTGTCTCTAGGAAGGACTAGGGACAATTCAGATAAATCCTCAAAGAGGGATTATCACTGTAGCCTTCTGAATGGTCCATCTGCTCTCATCCGGAACAGGGGCATTTAAGCCACCTCTTTTCTCATAAAGGGGCTTCCCCGGGGGCTCAGCAGTAAAGAATCCACCTGTGATGCAGAAGATGCAGGACACCCGGGTTCTGTCCTTAGTGTGGAAGATCCCCTGGAGAAGGGAATGGCAGCCCTCTCCAGCATTCTTGCCCAGAGAATTCCATGGCCAGAGGAGCCTGGATGATCATGTGACTCTTTTCCAAACCAGAATTACAGTCTGTGTGACATCAAGGCAAACATATTGGAGCTGACTTTAAGTCCTCTTTTCCTTTTGCACCCACATCCAATCTCTAAGCAAGTCTCATCAGCTCAATTTTCAAAACGTATCCAGAATTTGACCACTTCTCAGCATTGCCATGTCACCCTCCTTGTTGAGCCACCATCATCTCTTACCTGGCCAATTTAAGGGCAACAGACAAATCCTGTTAAAGTATAGTTTAGTTTGACATGGGAGCCAGTAATTAAGTGGAGAACCAACAGTCTTTTCAAAAGATGCTGAAACAAACGTGGTTTCTACATACAAAAGAATAAAGTTAGACACCCTTCTCTCACACGGTATACAAAAATTAATTAAAGATGTAAAAATAAGAGCTAAAATGATAAATCTCTGAGAAAGAGACAAAAGTATAAAAATTCACAATCTTGGATTAAGCAATGGGGTCATCTGAGATATGACCCCCCAAAGCACAAGAAAATGAAAGAAAAAATAGATAATTTGAATTTCATCAAAATTAAAAACTCTAATGTTTTATGGCAAATCATAAAAAAATGAAATGACAGCTTACAAAAATGATAGGAAGTATTTGCAAACCATATATTTGATGAGGGACCTTTATCTAGAATATGTAGTGAACTCTCACAACTCAGTAATAAAAAGACTTTCCCTATTAAAAAAAAAAAAACAATGGAGGATCTGAATATGCATTTTCCAAAGAGGATGTACAAATGACCTGTAAGAAGAAAAAGATGCTCAATATTATTGGCCATCTGTGAAATGCAAATGAAAACCACAATGAGATGCTACTTTATACCAGCTTAGGTGGCTGTGATCAAAAAGACAGGTACAATTACAAGTGTTGAGAATATGGAGAAGTTGGAACTCTCACACACTACTGGTAGAAAGTAAAAATATTTCAACCACTTTGGAAAACAGCTTTGCAGTTCCTCAAAAGGTTAAGCATATGACCCAGCAAGTGTACTTTTAGGCATTATATTTACCCAAGATAGCTGACAATGCATGTCTGTATAAAACTGGCAGAGGGCATGGCAACCCACTCCAGTATTCTTGCCTGGAGATACCATGGACAGAGGAGCCTGGCGGGCTCACGCCATAGCTTTTTGAAGAGTCAAACACAACTGAAGTGACTTAGCACACACGCACATCTGTATAAAAACTACAATACAAATGTTCTTAAAAGCATTATTTGTGACAGTTACCCAATGGAAGCAACCCAAATGTCCGTCAACTGATGACTGGATAAACCATGTGTGGTATATCCATTTAATGGAATGCTATTTCGCAGTGAAAAGAAATGAAGTACTGGTATATGCTACAACCAGAGCGACCCTTAAAAACATTATGCTAAGTGAAAGAAGCCAGTGACAAAAGAGCACGTGTTGCATGATGCCATTTATATGATGTGTCTGGAATAGGCAAGTCTACGGAGGAGTTGCCTAGGCTAGGAGCTTGAGGCTTGGGGAGTGCTGCTGAGGGGCATGGCGTTTCTTTTTGGAGAGATGCAAATGTTCTAGGGTTGATTGTGGTGATGGTTTCATAATTCCATGAATATACTAAAGACCAGTGAATTGTACACTTTACAAATGGAAGAACATATGGTTTGTCAGTTGTATCTCAATACAGTAAGTTCCCCGCATACAAGCGAGTTCCATTCCGAGAGCACATTTGTTAAATCCAGTTTGTTTGTAAGTCCAGCAGTGTTAGCCTAGGTACCCAACTAATGCACTCAACGTATCATTCTGTTCTATAATAGGTTTATAATACTTCCCATACAAATAATACATAAAAACAAACATAGAAATAAAGAAATGTGTTTAATCTGACAGTGCGGTGCCTTGAAAAGTACAGTTGTGCAGGACAGCAGCCGGCATCCAGGTGCTGGCCCTGAGGGAACAGGCAAGAGCTTCTGGGTGGAGGCGAGAGAGGCAGCGGGAGATGATACAGCTGAGAGTCGTCAGTGATAGACCCGGAGGGCGAGCGGCAGTCTCATCCCGCAGGACGTCGACGGAACACAGGTCTGCATCCTTGAAAGCTCGTGACTTGAATGAAGGTTTGTATGTCGGGGACTTCCTGTATAGATGTTTTGAAAATAGTAAGTGATGGTATTCCTTTGCTGAGAACCCTCCAGTAGCTTCCCTCCCCGTTCAGAGTAAAAGCAGAGTCTTTACAGCGGTCCTTGGTGCCTGCCCTAACTACACTTCGCCTCATGTACCCCAGTTGAGACGCATTGGCCTCCTTTCTGTTGCTCAGAAATATTAGACTTGATACTTAGGAGTCTGCTGTCCTTTGCCTGGAACGCTTTCCCCATGTCCCTCCACGGGACTTTCTCCCCTCTTCAGGCCTTTATGCAGCTAATCGCCTGTGTAACCATCTTATTTAAAATGCAGTCCCACAACCACAGCTCTTCTTTTATGTTCTTTTCCTTTATTTCTCTGAGAAACATCTAACGGAATATATATATATACATACCTACATCTATCTTTATTATCAGTTAATTCGCATATGTATTGTGTTAGCCTCTCATGAAGGTGAACGTCCTGATCTGATCCCACCCATCGATATACCCCTAGCACCTAGAAGAATGCTGACACATAGTTGGTGCTCAGTGGACACTTGTTGAATGAATGGATCAGTACAAGATTCTTAGTGAAAAATTGCCATCAATCTGATTAGATGGTTGGAACCTAGGAAACGGTAGCGGACAGAAGAAAGGAGAGAAAGGATAGGTTTTTAGAAACTGTGCCTTTGCAGATTGGCCAGATTTGGGAATACTGTCCATAAAGAGGCTACCCTATGAAGTCATGAATAGTTGAGGGTGAGGGTCTCGGCTGCTAGTTGAGAAGATTCAGCAAGGACATGGTATGGGATGACCTCCAGAGCACAAAAGGACTGGGTTAAAGAAAGTGCCTCTTCTGCAGCTTTAGTTAGGGTGGTGTTGGGCCTTCGTAAAAATGAGTTGCTGATTAGCAAAGGCTTCCCCAGTAGCTCAGCGGTGAAGAATCCACCTGCGATGTAGGAGACACAGGTGATGTGGGTTTGATTCCTGGGTCAGGAAGATCCCTTGGAGAAGGAAATGGCAACCCACTTCTCTATTCTTGCCTGAAAAATCCCCATAGACAGAGGAGCTTGGCGGGCTGCGGTCTGTGGGGTTGCAAAGAGTGAGACACGACTGAGCAACTGAACAACAAAAAGCTAGTATGAGTAAATGAGATGGTTTCAGAGTTTTTTAGGCAAAAATTGTTAATCTATGCTTAGGATGCTTGTTATGGTCAGGTAACAGGAAAAGGGACTGAGCAAATATAACCCAAGAGGAATCAGTTGCCATCTTGGTATGCCTATTAGACATTAACTGTCTTTATTATTTTTTTGAAACATCTCTAATGATATGCCATTAAAGGATTATTATTTGGAAGGCACTTCTTTTTGAAAAGCAGCAAATGAAAGCACTGTTTGTATTTAAATGTGGATGAGAGATGGACCATTTAAATAGAATGGGTTAATATTATCTTTACCAATTAACCTTTTTAATTGATAACTTAAGAACTAATTCCATTGTAATTCTATACATTGCACTAGAGAAAGGCAGTTAACTATAGAATGAATGTTTTTGGTGTAAGATCTTTTTGTTTTTTTCACTTAATGTCACAGAGCTTTTCCTTAAATTACTAGATCGTTTGACTGTAAAAACTACATTTTGTTATGTTGAAAAACTGATTAGAGATTATATTTAAAAAACTATGATTAGTTTATAAAATTCTTTTCCTCTAGGTTTTATCATATACTGTGTGCTCTTTGAGCCTGGATAAAAAGGGCTTTTGAAAGTTTTCATATCACAAAATAAAAAATATGGCATTTCCAATGCTTTATAATATTTGGACAATACC
The DNA here is from genome assembly GCF_003369695.1 of Bos indicus x Bos taurus. Taxonomy (NCBI): domain Eukaryota; kingdom Metazoa; phylum Chordata; class Mammalia; order Artiodactyla; family Bovidae; genus Bos; species Bos indicus x Bos taurus. Next base: position 13,785,988 of record NC_040087.1, on the reverse strand, counting down.
ATCTTATGAATAATCATATTTTCCTACACATTTTAATTCAAAAATCCTGAAGATTTTCAAGGGAACGAATTACAGTTATGGATATAGGTTTAATTTAAAGTAAGAATTCTGCAGAAAATAAAAGAGGAAAATGGCCTAAAATCACAGCCCCTGTTCTCCTGTCAGAATTGGTTCAAGTGAGGTTGATCCCCTGTGTGGGATGTGGGGCTGCATAAGAATTAGATTCCATATTATTAGTTCTGTTTGCCATGTGAGGGCCCGTTGTGTGTTCAGTGAGATTGGCAAATTAGCTATACATGAATTTTAAATAATAAACGTCAAGGTATAGTCGCGATGTTCACAAATTACGCCTTGCTCAATAGCACTGGTATTTGTGAATACCAGGCCTTAAATCAGGTGGGCCTCTCTGGAAGGTCAGGCCTCGTCTCCTTCCTTGTTTGACTATGTTATTCTGCTGTGCACTGTTGATATATAAGTGCATTAACTAGGCGTTCTGGGCAACGTGTATAACTTGCAGAAGTTTGGGTGGTGTCCTTGGTCAGTGAGATCAGTGCTGGGGAAGAGCTCCCATCTATCCAGAAGAACTCAGTGAAGATCTGAACCACACGGAAGAAGCATGTCATGCTCGGGAACGGGGAGCGTGGGAGACAGTGGAGCCTGTCAGCCTGTTCACGTGTTCAGTTCACTGCCGCTGCTGAGACAGGCAGAGATTTCCCAGAGATCGTTTGCTGGAGGAAATCTGCATCAGGCACCAGACGCATGCCCAGGCTGTCTGGTAGTTACCAGAAGAACTTCAGGATATGTGTCGAAGTTGTTCAGTAGTTCTGTCGGACTCTTTTGCAACTCCATGAACTGTAGCCCTCCAGGCTCCTCTCTCTATGGAACTTCGCAGGCAAGAATACTGAAATGGGTTGCCATTTCCTCCTCCAGAGGATCTTCTCAAGCCAGGGAGCGAACCTGCATCTCCTGCATTAGCAGGTGGATTCTTTACCACTGAGCCAGCCCAGAAACCTCAAGATATGTAGACCCTCTGTTAATATTAATGACCAGTCAGGTCAGAATGGAGAAGGCAATGGCACCCTACTCCAGTACTCTTGCCTGGAAAATCCCATGGACGGAGGAGCCTGGTGGGCTGCAGTCCATGGGGTCGCTAAGAGTCGGACACGACTGAGCGAGTTCACTTTCACTTTCATGCGTTGGAGAAGGAAATGGCAACCCACTCCAGTGTTCTTGCCTGGAGAATCCCGGGGATAGGGAAGCCTGGTGGGCTGCCATCTATGGGGTCATACAGAGTCGGACACGACTGAAGCAACTTAGCAGCAGCAGTAGCAGGAATATTTCTAGAAATTGAAAAAAAAAAAAAGACATTTCCATCCAAATGAGTTGTTCAGTCAGTCTTACGTAATTTTGACTTTAGAAAAAAAAAATTCTTAGTGACAGCATCTCTAAGACATAACCCAAGGTAAGCAAAGCACAGTGCTTCATTTGTTGAACATTTTTGATGATTTTCTTGCCCTCACTTGAGAAAATAAAAAATATTTGCAGTAAGGCTCTTGTCAGGTTGTTTGGCCTCAATTACCAATTAAAAGATCAATAAAGGCACTGTAGCAGAAGTTTCTACACACGTATAAATGTGTACGATCGAATCAATAGATGCATTAAATGGTGTTCCCTGCAACCAAGCTGCCTGGGAGAGTGCAAAGTAGGCTTAAAAAAAAATCAATAAAAGGAGGAAAACGGAAGGAGTTAGTCCTGAAGATGGGTTTTGGTCGTCATTGTGTTTTGCTCACTTTTCCTTCTGCTGTTGCCCTTTTATGGGAAATCTGAGGAAGCGTGGCGTCTTCCCATCATTGTGCTGTGGTCAGTGCTGAATGGGAGGTCCGGGTTGTTTTAAGCCTTCACCTTGACCAGCCTTCTGGTCTGATGCGATCTGTGTGTGTTAACCATCCTTAGCTTTTGACTTATTTTTCTCTGTGGCCTTTCGTCTTTCACATTTGATTTTTTTTGCCCCACATTTGCCTTTTTCATTCGCCTTCCTAATTCTCCGAGTACTTTGTGTGGTTGAAGAAGAGTGGTAATAAATATCACCTGTTTCAATTTGGTAAATACTGTAATGTGGTTTATTGATTACATTATTATTATTATTTTTTAACATGTAGCAGAAAGGACTTTTTTTTAAATGTCTGTTCAGAAAAGCCAAGTTGTAATTGTGATCTTTAAAGCCCCAACTACTAGATTATTACCTTAAATGTCATGCTTTCTGATATGTTTAAACACTGAGAATTTTGATTAACACTTACTGTATAGGAATATCTTTTCCATTTTCCCAAATCCACTTTCCACTTAAAAATATTAAGAGTTTTTGCCTTTTTTTTTGTGGGCACAGAATTGGCTTTAACTGGGGCATCTAAAATGGTACCGATGAACCTATTTGCAGGCAGGAGTAGAGACACAGACGTCGAGGACTGACTTGTGGACCCAGCAGGGGAAGGAGAGGGTGGGGCAGACTGAGAGAGCAGTGCTGACATATATAGGCTACCATGTAGAGGACAGACAGCAGGTGGGAGGTTGCTATATAACAGGTACGCCAGCCTGGTGCTCTGTATTGACCTGGTGGGAGGGGACTCGAGAGAGGGGACACACACACACACACACACACACACACACACACACGTGTATATGTAAACACACATACGTGTATATGTAAACACACACGTGTATAGGTAAATATATACACATGTATACGTAAATATACACACACGTGTATATGTAAAAACACACGCACCCATGTATATGTAAACACACACGTGTATATGTAAACACACGCGCATATGTAAATATATATACACACATGTATATATAAATATACACACAAACACATATATGTAAATATACACACACGTGTATATGTAAATATGTATACACACGTGTATATGTAAATACACACACACACACTTATGGCTGATTTGCATTGTTGTCTAGCAGAAACGGCACATCACTGTAAAGCAATTATCTTCCAACTTAAAAGAAACCAAAGCATATGTTTGAGGCTTTAAAAAACTCAAAAGGAGGGGGAAAAAAAGGCACATTATGGAGAGACATCATCACCCCCCTGCAAAAAAAAAGACATCATCACCCCACTCTTTGGAGATTGAGAAGCAGACAGACAGTAGTCTGGCACAAGGCCTGCCTAGGGTTGGCAGTGGAGTCCTCAGGATGTGTCTTGAGCGTGGTTTTTCTCGTCTGTAAAATTACAGGATGCGACCTCTAAAAGCATAACTGGCTCTCGTAGTGAGTTCTCTGCTTCTGTGTCTCCGGAGCTGTCCTCTGTCCTAATGAATACATCCCACATGCCTTTGTTCCACACAGAGCAAACTGGCATCCCCTTCATATCACACAGTATTACCGTCTCTCCAACACGAGTGCTCAGTGTTCCCGTTTGCTAGTGTTACACGCTGTGATCTCATTGAATAATCCAGGGCTGTCATCCTCTATGCGCTCATACCTGTGGCTGTTAAAACATCAGGTTGCTAGGGGCTCTTTAGAGCTGGGTGTTCTGAAGAAGCAAATGACAGGTGACAAGTTGATTGCCAGATCTGCTTCATCGCCTGGTCCAGGATGAGTCCCCTGGGGATAGGAAGGCAGGGTGACCTCAGCAGTTTCCAAAGATTCTTTCAGGCTTGAAGGTGGCAGCTTGCAGCAAGTTTCTCTCTTAGTTACAGACACGAATTTCTAGTGTCAGGGGGTTTTATCCACTGGTATAGGTTATGGAGCTCCCCTGGTGGCCCAGGTGGTAAAGAATCTGCCGGCAATCTGGGAGACCTGGGTTCGATCCCTGAGTTGGGAAGATCTCCTGGAGAAGGGATCAGCTGCCCACTCCAGGATCCTTGTCTGGAGAATTCCATGGACAGTGGAGCCTGGTGAGTCTCAAACAGTTGGTCGGACACGACTGAGCGACTAACACTTGCGTAGGTTATGGAGGGAGCTTCTATGGGCTCGACTTAGACCCCTATCAGGATTAATTTTCATGAAGTCCTGCTTGGGAGGTAAAAGAAAGATGTGCCTTGTGTTAGCTTCCAAGGGTTGCCATAAGAAAGTGCCACAAACAGTATCACTTAAATCAACACAAACTTGTTGGCTCCTAGTTCTGAAGTCCGGAAGTCTGAAATTAAAGTTTTGGCAGGGCCGTGCTCCCCCGACATCTCAGGTGCCAGGGCTGGGGGGTTGTGGCCCTTCCTTGTCCCTTCTTGGTTTCCGGCGGCTTGCTGGCAACAGCGGAAGGCAGACCTTGGCGCCCCTTAGCCTGGGTTGCGGCACTTCAGTCTCTGCCTTGGTCCTCAGGGGACACTTGTGTGTCAATATCTGTTCCCTTCTTCCTATAAAGGTATCTATCAGTCAGATCGGATTAGGACTCACCGTAATGGTCTCATCTTCACTTGATTACATCTATTTCCAAATAAGTTTGGATCCACAAATACTGGATTTGAGGCTTCAGTGTCCCATTTTGGGGGACACAGTTCCCCCCGACATAACCCTAAAGCTCTTTTTTTCCTTCCATGTCTAAGATGCAGGGAGCCTCTTGAGGGGTTGAACCTGCAGGTCAGCAATCTGAACGATGTGTTTAGAAAACAAGTCTCTGGTACAAAGAGAGATGAAAAAGCTTTTTAAAGGACAGTGCTTTTGGTATATTGAGAAACTGGGTCTTGGTACTTGGGAGCATTGAGACAAAGTCTAAGGATAAATTGCCACGTTGGATGTGGCTTACGTTAATGCCTTTTGATGCTTCTGACATGTTTGTAAAGCCCCGGATTCGTTTGTGCATAGAGGTTATTATCTTCCAGTTCTTTGTGTGGGAAATAACTGAGCCGATGCTGTTCTTCACATGGTTATGGGGCCTTTCACATAGCAATTACCACTTTGTCTTTTCTCTTGCTGTAGAAGGTATTTTATGTACCATTTATATAAAATACAGTGTTGTAATACACACACACGTGTGTGTGTGTCTGTTTGTTACTGTTCCCCAATAAGAATCATATAAGATTATTTGTTGCTTAATCGCTAAGTCATGTCTGACTCTTCGCAACCCCAGGGACTGCCTCACACTGGTTTCCCTGTCCTTCATTATCTCCCTGAGTTTGCTCAAACTCACGTCCATTTAATCAATAATGCTATTCAACCATCTCATCCTCTGTTGCCCGCTTCTCTTTGCTCTCAGTGTTTCCCAGCATCAGGGTCTTTTCCAGTGAATCGGCTTTTCACATCAGGTGGTCAAAGTATTGGAGCTTCAGCTTTGCCAGCAGTCCTCCCAGTGAATATTCAGGGTTGATTTCCTTTAGGATTGACTTTGGATACGTAAAATCCTTATATTTTTATTCCCCATCGCCCATGATACATACACTTTTTGTGAGAAATGGGGCCTGAACATCCAGGTGGGAAGGCATGTCCTGGATAGAGTTTTACCCTCCACACCAGGGATGGAGGGAAGGTTCCAGGAAAGGGACTGATAACACTGAGCTGCCTCTTAGGACGGGCCTGGTCTCTCAGACACGGGCTGTCTTTTACTTTGTGCGTGTGCCCCTGAGCGATTAGTTGTAATTTGTGTCTGTGGTGTGAGCCGTCACCGTGTACAGCCTGGCCTCTGTCGCACCCGGAGCAGTCTGATGGGCAGGTGGAGAGCTTGCTTTGTCTTGCTTCCCTGGGGGGGGGGACTGAAAGGCCAGAGAGAATGTGGTGAGTGAGCCCAAAGTGTTCATAGGTAGTGATGCCCAAATCGTGCTCCACTGTCTGAGCTTTTAGAATCTGCCAACTTAATGCTTGTGGGGATTCTCATTTAGGAAAATCTTGGAGCAAGGTTTAAGAGACATGTATCTTATTACTCTTTCACTTACTAGCACTTTGTCTTCTTTTCACTTTTTTTTTTAACTCCATTCATTAGTTCTTCAGTATGGAGCAGATAGTTCACTTAAAAGCATGTTTTTAAATAGTAGGAGGCTGACAGGGCCTGATTCTTGATTTGGCATGTGTATTTCAGTGACTTGGTAGAAGATATAGCTAATTTTTATGAGGACAGAAGTGTATTCTAGAAGCCTAAGTTGTTTATGTGTGCTTGCTAAGTTGCTTCAGTCATGTCTGGCTCTCTGCGACCCCTACAGCCCGCCAGGCTCCTCTGTCCATGGGATTCTCCAGGCAAGAATACTGGAGTGGGTCACCATGTCCACCTCCAGGGGATCTTCCTGACCCCGGGGTTCGAACCCAAGTCTCTTATGTCTCCTGCAGGTGGGTTCTTTACCACTAGCACCACTTGGGAAGCCCTGGATTGTTTATACATCAATTTCAAATGGTCTTTGGTTGAAAGGAATTGAGGGTGCATACATAAAAATAACTATGGTGTATCTCTTCATCCCATATTCCTGTCTTGCCCCTCTCTGCTTCTCTCTACCTGTTAGTAACCACTAGTTTGTTTTATAACCACTAGTTTGGTTTTTTGTTTGAGAAGGAAATGGCAACCCACTCCAGTGTTCTTGCCTGGAGAATCCCAGGGACGGGGGAGCCTCGTGGGCTGCCATCTATGGGGTCGCACAAACACGACTGAAGCGACTTAGCAGCAGCAGCAGCAGTTTGTTTTCTCTGTCTGTGAGTCTGTCTGTTCTATTCCATTACATACATTCGTTTTACTTTTTAGATTCCATATGTAAGTGATAATATGGAGTATTTGTTTTTCTCTGACTTACTTCCCTGGGTGTAATATCCTCTAGGTCCATCCATATTGTTGCAAATGACAAAATTTGATTTTTTATGTTAAGTAATATCCCATGTGCGTATATCCCACATCTTCTTTATCCATTCATCTGTCGGTAGACTCTCAGGTTACATCCATCTCTTGTCTGTTGTAAGCAGTGCGACTGTGAACATTGAGGTACATGTGTGGAATAGATAAGCAACAAGGATCCTTGCATAGAAGGATCCTTGCATAGAACAAGGAAATATAGACTTTACTTTTAATAACTTTAAATGGAGTATAATTAATCTATAAAAATATTGAATCATATGTCATATACCTATAGCTAATATACTATAAATCAACTATACTTCAATTTAAAAAAAAGAGGATAAATGCGGTGTGTGATAAATCTAGGTTCAGTGTATTTTCTGTCATCAGATACTTTTAAGGAGTACATGTGTACTTAGTCATTCAGTTGTGTCTGACTCTCTGTGATTCTATGGACTGTAGCCTGCCAGGTTCCTCTATCCATGGAATTTTCCAGGTAAAAATACTGGAGTGGGTTTCCATTTCCTCCTCCAGGAGATCTTCCAGATTCAGGGATCAAACCTTTGATCTCCTGAATTGGCAGGTGGATTCTTTACCACTGCCCGACCTGGGATGCCTAGTCATAAAGGGAAGGCAAAAGAGAGAAGAGTCAGCCATAAAACAGGGATGAGTCCCTGGAATTCATCTGATCCATCTGGTGTCTCTTGGCACGTCTGCCATTGGCTTCGTGAGGCTGAATCAACCACACGTATGCTGTTGTTAAGGGTTGGCTGAGTAGGGGCAGGAGGAGGGGGTATCAGATAGGGCTTGGTGATGTCTTTTCAGTTATACTCACATTACAGATGCCTCCTATAAGGTTGGAAGTGATTTTTGATTCTCTTAATATTGATTTTATTTTTCTTTCCCTTTTCCTCCTTTGCTTGGGATAAAATGTTAATTAACTTTAACCTGTGAAACTTGTGTGGCTCATATTGTGTTTTTAATTTACATTTCAAGCCCATGGGTCAAGCTCTGTTCTTTCCTCTGCAGAGTCAAGGACCCCAATGGCAGAAGTGTTTATTTTTATTATGTATTATAATAATCATGATGTTCTGCTAAAATACTATGCTGATTGCCTTCACTCAGAAGTGATAGCTTTAGTCCTTTTTTAACTGAAAAGTATTTTATTTTGCTTTAAGCTGGTTAGACGGTGATTTCATCAGGAAGAGTAAGCTAGATACTAAATTGAAAGGTAGTTGGAATGCATTTTTGAATTATGTTGGTTATTCTGAGCCAAAAGCAGTTACACCTTCAATGTAAAGTATGTTTTAATCATTTTAAATCTCCTCTCACTCCAGAATGGCTAAATGGGTTTTTTTTTCCCCCTCAAATTATTCCCAAAGAAAGAAAAAAAAAAATAGGACTGGGACCAAGCTTAAATAAGTTTGGCTGAGGAAGGGAGTTATGATTGAGTGAAAACAGGTGGCTCTAATATTCTGCCTAGAAATATCCTCAACACAAACTTTGAAAAAATTGTAAACTCTGTCATTTCTTATGGAAGGCTACATCCATGAAAAGTGACAGAGAACTGGGGCACACGTCAGAATAATTCAGTCCAAAAAGCTCTTTATGAAGCATCTCAACAGATAAAACTTCATTAGTTAAGACTAGCTTGGAAAGGCCAGCCAGATTAGTGACGTTTATATTGGAGTACTCTCTTGTGTATGGCAAATTGATATGACTTACCATGGCTCTTACCTAGAGCTTGGCCATGGTTCTTAGAGGTGGGCGGGAACTCAGGGACAAGGTCGGGTGAGTGGGTCTGTGCTTGTCATAGCTGCTTATGGTGTGGGCATGTCGTTGGTCGCCTCTTACGTAATCGGCACGGTGCTCGGAACTTGGTTGTTGCTGTTGTTCATTTGCTAAGTCATGTCCAACTCTCTGTGACGTCACGGACTGCAGCACACCAGGCTCCCCTTCCTTCGCTGTCTCCTGGAGTTTGCTCAGATTCATATCCATTGAGTCAGTGGTGCTATCTAACCATCTCATCTTCAGCTGCCCGCTTCTGCTTTCGCCTTCAATCTTTCCCAGCATCAGGGTTTTTTCCAGTGAGTCGGCTCTTCATATCAAGTGGCCAAAGTATTGGAGCTTCAGCTTCATGATCAGTCCTCACACTGAGTATTAGGGTTTTTTTCCTTTAGGATTGACTGGTTTGATCTCCTCACTGTCCAAGGGACTCTCAAGAGTCTTCTCTAACACCACAGTTCAAAAGCATCAATTCTTTGACACTCAGCCTTCTTTATGGTCCAATTCTCACATCTGTACATGACTATTGGAAAAACTATAGCTTTAACTATACAGACCTTTATCACAAAGTAATGTCTCTGCTTTTTAATATGCTGTCTAGGTTGGTCATAGTTTTCCTTTCAAGAAGCAAGTGCCTTTTAATTTCATGGCTGCAGTCATCATTCCCAGTGATGTTGGAGCCCAGGAAAATAAAATCTGTCATTGTGTCCACTTTTTCCCCATCTATTTGCCATGAAGTGATGGGACCCGATGCCATGATCTTAGTTTTTTGACTGTTGAGTTTTAAGCCAGCTTTTTCACTCTCTTCTTTCACCCTCATTAAGAGGCTCTTTACTTCCTCTTCACTTTCTGCCATTAAAGTGGCATCATCCACATATCTGAGGTTGTTGATATTTCTCCCTGAAATCTTGATTCCAGCTTGTAATTTATCCAGCTCAGCTTTTTGCATGATGTACTCTGCATAAGTTAAATAAGCAGGGTGACAGTATACAGAGGTAATACATTGCTTCTGCCCTCAAGGACGAGACACACCCTCAAGGAAGAGTAAGGGGACTTCCCTGGTGGTCCTGTGGTTAAGACTTCGCCTTCCAGTGCTTGGGGTGCAGGTTTGATTCCTGGTCAGTGAGCTAAGGTCCTATATAACTCTTAGCCAGCAAACCAAAACACAAAACAGGAGCAATATAGTAACTAGGGCTTCCCTGGTGGCTCAGTGGTAAAGAATCCATCTGCCAGTGCAGGAGACCCAGGTTTGATCTCTGGGTCAGGAAGATCCCCTGGAGGAGGAAATGGCAACCCACTATAGTATTCTTTTTTTTTGTTGTTCCTATTTCACATATGGCAATATACATGTTTCAATGCTATTCTTTCAAATCATCCCACCCTTGCCTTTTCCCACAGAGTCCAAAAGTCTGTTCTTTACATCTGTGTCTCTTTTGCTGTCTTGCGTATAGGGTCATCATCACCATCTTTCTAAATTCCATATATATGTGTTAATATACTGTAATATATATACTGTTAATATACTGGCGTTTCTCTTTCTGACTTACTTCACTCTGTATAATAGGCTCCAGTTTCATTCAACTCATTAAAACTGATTCAAATGTATTCTTTTTAATAGTTGAGTAATACTCCATTGTGTATATGTACCACAGCTTTCTTATCCATTCATCTGCTGATGGACATCTAGGTTGCTTCCATGTCCTGGCTATTATAAACAGTGCTGCAATGAACATTGGGGTACACGTGTCTCTTTCAGTTCTGGTTTCCTCGATGTGTATGCCCAGCAGTGGGATTGCTGGGTCATATGGCAGTTCTATTTCCAGTTTTTTCAAGGAATCTCCACACTGTTCTCTACAGTGGCTGTACTAGTTTGCATTCCCACCAATAGTGTAAGAGGGTTTCCTTTGCTCCACACCCTCTCCAGCATGTATTGTTTGTAGACTTTTGGATCGAAGCCATTCTGACCAGCGTGAGATGGTACCTCAGTGTGGTTTTGATTTGTATTTCTCTGATAATGAGTGATGTTGAGTGATTTTCATGTGTTTGTTAGCCATCTGTATGTCTTTTTTGGAGAAATGTCTGTTTACTTCTTTGGCCCATTTTTTGATTGGGTTGTTTATTTTTTTGGTATTGAGCTGCATGATCTGCTAGTGTATTTTTGAGATTAATTCTTTGTCAGTTGCTTTGTTTGCTATTATTTTCTCCCATTCTGAAGGCTGTCTTTTCACCTTGCTTATAGTTTCCTTCATTGAGCAAAAGCTTTTAAGTTTAATTAGATCCCATTTGTTTATTTTTGCTTTTATTTCCATTACTCTGGGAGGTGGGTCATAGAGGATCCTGCTGTGATTTATGTCAGAGGGTGTTCTGCCTATGTTTTCCTCTAGGAGTTTTATAGTTTCTGGTCTTACATTTAGATCTTTAATCCATTTTGAGTTTATTTTTGTGTATGGTGTTAGAAAGTGTTCTAGTTTCATTCTTTTACAGGCGTTTGACCAGTTTTCCCAGCACCATTTGTTAAAGAGATTGTCTTTTCTCCATTGTATATTTTTGCCTTCTTTATCAAAGATAAGGTGTCCATAGGTATGTGGATTTATCTCTGGGCTTTCTGTTTTGTTCCATTCATCTATATTTCTGCCTCTGTGCCAGTACCATACTGTCTTGATGACTGTAGCTTTGTAGTGTAGTCTGAAGTCAGGCACATTGATTCCTCTAGTTCCATTCTTCTTTCTCAAGATTGCTTTGGCTATTCGAGGATTTTTTGTATTTCCATACAAATTGCAAAATTGTTTGTTCTAGTTCTGTGAAAAATACCGTTGGTAGCTTGATAGGGATTGCATTGAATCTATAGATTGCTTTGGGTAGTATACTAATCTTCCCACTCTAGTATTCTTGCCTGGCAAATCCCATGGACAGAGGAGCCTGGCAGGCTGCAGTCCATGGGGTCACAAAGAATCAGTCAGACATGACTGAGCAACTAACATTTTTACTTTCACGTCTAAAAAAGTTATTTATTTTAATTATAAGATAATTACTTTTTCCCACAGTAACCAATTCAGTGAAGACTTTAGAAATGGTCCAGATTTAAAAACACTTAAAAATAAATATATCAGCTATACTTCAGTTTAAAATAAATATATAAGTAAGAGTGAGGCAGCCTATGAAGGTAGCAGGTTACAGAGTATCACAGAAGTACTGGGAATGGATTGCCAGACTCGCTGGGGCCAGGGAAGGCTTCCTGGAGGAGAGGGTGCCTGAGCTGAATGCTTCAGGGTGAAGCTGAGGATGAGGGAACAGCATGGACAGAAGTACCAAGGTCAGAAATAACTCAGGCACAGCAGGAAGTCAGGAGCAGTTTCCAGACCACGTGAAGTACGGGCCCCTGATGGTGAGGCTGGGCGTTGGGCAGAGGCTACATGGGAGCCTGAGTTAGGGAGTTGGGGCTTTGGCCTCTAGATGATACGGTGCTGATGAAGGGTTTTGATTACAGATGTGATGGAGACAGGGCTTCCCAGGGGGCGCTAGTGGTGAAGAACCTGCCTGCCCATGCAGGAGGCGTAAGAGACTCAGGTTCAGTCCCTGGGTCAGGAGGATCCCCTGGAGAGTGAGCTGGCAACCCACTCCAGAAGTCTCGCCTGGAGAATCCCATGGACAGAGGAGCCTGGCGGGCTACAGTCCATGGGGTTGCGAAGAGTCAGACACGACTGAAGTGACTGAGCACACACACTCGATGGAGTCGGTTTTGTGTTTCACCAGGTTCTCTGGGGATGGGTTTGAGGGTGGAACATGGCCAGAGGCATGCACACTATTTAAAGGGAGATTTTTGGGGGTTATCCAGGCTAAAAGGGAGAATTGGAATCTTGTTGGTAAAAGCAGCCCAGCTTGGAGTTTAACTGGATGGAAGGTTCTGAGGGCAACGGTGGAAACTAGAATGAGTCTGAGATTTCTTCTTTGGGCAGCTAGAGGAGTGCTGGCATCTACAGAGGAAACTGGGAGCAGAAGTGGAGGATCAGGTTTATGGAGAAGGAAGAGGCAAGGCCCGATTTGATGTTCCATGGGACAGGAACAGTTTCTCTGCTGCACGGCCAGCCCTGGAGAGTCCACTCTTCTCTCCTTTTGTCTCCCTGTTTTTTTTTTTTTCCTTTCTTTTCTTCTCTTTGCTTCAGAAGTGTTTAAGGTGGCTAACTCTAGTTATCAATTTTGGATCCATTAGCATACAGCTCTTCCCTGATGGATCAGCAGGTAAAGAATCCGCCTGCAATGCAGGAGACACAAGAGACACGGGTTCAATCCCTGGGTCAGGAAGATCCCCTGAAAAAGGAAAATGGTAACCCACACCAGTATTCTTGCTTGGAAAATCCTATGGACAGAGGAAATTGGTGGGCTACAGTCCAAAGGGTTGCAAAGAATTGGGCATGACTGAGTGAGTAAACACATGGCATACGGATGGTAGGTAAAATTGTGAGAGTGGAAAAGATTCCCTACTCCCGTGGATAGAGGGGACTGCAAATTCAGGGAAGGGGAGGGACTTCCCTGGTGGTCTAGTGGCTAAGACCCTGTACTCCCAGTGCAGGAGGCCCAGGTTCAGTCCCTTTTGGGGGAACTGGACCCCACATCCTACTACTAAAGAGAAAAATAAAAAAGGATCCCCCATGCCACAACTAAGAATGAATAAAGCTGAGAGAGGGACTCAGGTTTGCGTTGGAAGGTAACTGGGTGCCCAGCTTACCTGACCAAAGAAAGGGCAGAAACTTGCTCTCCACCCTCCTCTCCCAGGCACTCAGGTTCTTGGTATCCACACACCTCCAGCTGCTGTTTACGAACTTAGGCAAACCATTTTGTAAATATGTATGATTGGGTTGCAAATATGTAGTCCATTTTCTACCTTCTACTTATGTTTTATAGAACATTGATTAGTGACATGTAACCCCAAGAAGAGGCTTCCCAGGTGGCACTAGTCATAAAGAACCCACTTGCCAATGCAGGTGTTGTAAAAGATGCAGGTTCGATCCCTGGGTTGGGAAGATCCCCTGGAGGAGAGCATGGAAACCCACCCCAGTATTCTTGCCTAGAGAATCTCATGGACAGAGGAGCCTGGCGGGCTACAGTTCATAAGGTTACAAAGAGTCAGACACGACTAGGCAACTTAGCACACATGCAGCCCCGAGGAGTTTTAGTGGCCAGGTAAGTCTTGGGAAATATGGCTCACTGTATCTCTCACTTAGCAATTCCCACTGCGTCTCACATTCTGCAGCAAGTTCTGCTGTGAGCAAATGTGTTGAAGTTTTTCTTTTTTTCCCCCTTAACCCAGTACTCATGTTCTCAAACGAATGTATTAAATTCTTATTTTACTCAGCCTCTGTTACCATCCCAGAGAGCCCTTGATCTCAGTGCACTTTATGGGAAAAAATGATGCATTTGCCCAAGCTCTCCAGATGTCCACTGAAGGGACAGAGTGTTAAATGCTGGAGAGATGAGCCACTACACTAGACCCAGATGGATGTCGCCACCTCATGAAGTCTTGCGATCTAAGATGGCCTGGCAAATAGCTACAGGAAGAAATAAGCAAAATGCTTTTGACCCCCTCAAAGTCTTTAACTTGACAAATGATACTATTTTGTTCAGACTGTATTTTGTCATTGCTGTTGTTCAGTCGCTGAGTCGTGTCCGACTCTTTGCAACCCCGTGAACTGCAGCACGCCAGGCCTCCCTGTCCTTTGCTATCTCCTGGAGTTTGCCCAAGTTCATATCCATTGAGTCGGTGATGCCATCCAACCATCTCATCCTCTGTCGCCCCCTTCTCCTCTTGCCCTCAGTCTTTGCCAGCATCAGGGTCTTTCCCAGTGAGTCAGCCATTCGCATCCGGTGGCCAAAATATTGGAGCTTCAGCTTCAGTGTTAGTCCTTCCAATGAGTATTCAGGGTTAATGTCCCTTAGGATTGTATTTAATTCCACATGAAGCAATAGCATTGAACTGAAACTTACGAATTTGAGGTTTTCCCTTTTTTCTTTTATTCTGAGGACTACCCGAGGAAAAGAATGTGCTCTTGACTCGTGAAATCCAGTCTGGTTTGATTCATAGGTCTCTTGCCCCATCCCCACCTCATTTTTGTCTCTTCATACCTCTTCAAGGAAGAAGAAAAAAAAGATCAAAAGAAAAAAGTAAAGGGAAATAAAAGGAGGGGAAATTGGTTTTATGAAAGCCCAAGGGGTACTAAATTCGCACAGCTGGTTGCAGGGCCTTGACTATTTTAGACTATTGTACATTTCCTGTGATAGAAAGGAGGCTAAGCGGGGGCTTTTGTTTTAAATCTAGAATGATTTCTTGCTGTGGATTGGTGATACTAGTGTCTATACCAGATGTGCAAAAATGCCTAATTTGTACCTACAGCTTACCTGAAAATTTGATTTCTTTAAAATGAAAGAATCAGTAATCAAATGCCTAATAGTAAGGGTAATGATTTTAGCATTAAACAAACCTTCAAAGTTGATACTGTTTTTCAGATGGCTCCCTACATTTGACTAAAGGGTGGGGTGGGGAGGAGGGGGAGGGAGGCTGTTGAATCCTGCCTTTCCCTTGGCTGTGCCGCACAGCGTTTAATTCAGATCAGCGCTTCTGCACACTTCTGCCTGATCTCTTCTCCCTCCCCTCTTCCTCCGCAGCAGCCACATGTGGACTCCACCACCATCTTTCACCATCCCTGTGGTGAGCCCCCTGACTTCAGGGAACCCCGTGCCTAACACAAACTTTCTAGAACCACTGTTTAATGACAGTCTACTTAGGTTGCCTGCCAGCCAAGGATAGAAAAGGACGTAGATTGAAGTAATTTTAATCTACGTCTACATTGTCTACCAAGAGTGAGGGAAGCAAAATTCTGGGGCTTCCGTGGTGGCTCAGATGGTATAGAATCCACCTGCAATGCTCGAGACCTGGGTTCGATCCCTGGGTAAGGAAGATCCCCTCGAGAAGGAAATAGCAGCCCACTCCAGTATTCTTGCCTGGAGATTTCCATGGACAGGGGAGACTGGTGGGCCACAGTCCATGGGGTCGCAAAGCTAGCCATGAACACACTTGCAAAGCAGGACCTGTACTGGTTGTGTGTGTGCAGGGGGATGATTGCTGGATCTGAAGGTGGGTGTTACTCCTTTACTTCCATCCAGTTGAACATGTGTAGTGAGAAATTAGCCACAGAATGATCATAAAAAGCCATGTAACTTGAGTTTGTTAAAGTAGCTGGTGAGAACATACTGTGGAGCACAGGGAGCCCAGTGTGATGCTCTGTGATGACCTGGAGGGAGGGGATATATGTGTCATTATGGCTGATTCGCTTTGTTGTATGGCAGAAACCAGCACAACATTGTCAAGATTAACGACAGCAACAACAGAAAGTGCTCTGGGGGACTTCAGCCTGTACTCTGGAGTCTGAGATGGCAAGAAGGACCCCAGGAAAGAGATGGGGTGTCAGTATCAGTAGTCGTGTATGGCTGTAGGAATTGGACCATAAAGAAGGCTGAGAGCCAAAGAGTAGATGCTTTAGAACTGTGGTGCTGGAGAAGACTCTGGAGGGTCCCTTGGACAGCGTGGAGGTCAAACTGGTCAAGGCTAAAGGAAGTCAAGCGTGAGTATTCATTGGAAGGACTGATGCTGAAGCTGAAGCACCAATCCTTTGGCCACCTGATGTGAAGAGCCAGCTCACTAGAAGAGACTCTGATGCTGGGAAAGATTGAGGGCAGTAGGAGAAAGGGGTGACAGAGGATGAGATGGTTGGATGGCATTGCCAACTCAATGGACGCTGCTGCTGCTGCTGCTAAGTTGCTTCAGTCGTGTCTGACTCTTCGCGACCCCATGGATGGCAGCCTACCAGGCTCCTCCGTCTGTGGGATTTTCCAGGCAAGAGTACTGGAGGGGGTTGCCATTGCCTTCTCTGCAGTGCACATGAGTTTGAGCAAACTCCAGGAGATAGTGAAGGAGAGGGAATCCTGGTGTGCTGCAGTTCGTGGGGTTGCAAAGAGTCAGATATGACTTAGTGACTCAACAGCAACAACAACCAACATTTGCACAGAGGAAAGAAAGGACTGAGACAATATTCAGGATGTTCTTGGTGTAAGACTTTGCCCTTGAGGCCAAAGTTCCAATGCTTTTGCCTAAAAGAAGCAATATGTTTTCTTTAGTCTCTTTGGAGCTGAATTCTGACCAGAGGAGAATTTCTACTTCCTCCATTAAGGCTGGTCTTCGCCTTGTCCTTGATTGTTTAAAGCATAAGAATATTTTTTGGGGGCGGATTCTAGTGTTCCCTAGTAGTTCATTTTTTAATCTCATGCGGATGATGGGATGGTCACTGGATGAGTAAAGTTGGAACCGTGAGTTGCATAACGAAAGGTAGAGTTAAAAGCTTGAGATCTTCTCTGTCCTTCCGTGTGTGCCTTTCTGTGGTTTTACATTTTTTTTTTCAGTTGCATGACCATTTTTTTTCCGTTCCCTTGTTGTGTAAATAAGTGGCTTGCTTTGAAAACTAATATGTCATCATGCCCTCTTTGGATCATGTCTGGTTACCAAAAAAGTTAGGAGCATCAAAACTATCTTTAAGTGGCTCATAGGTGGCCCGGAGCAGAAGGTGGCTGTAAAAATATGCAGCAACAGTGACCAGCAGTTACTGCTCCTGCAGGCATTTCTTACTGGTGGAAAGTAAACCTGACCTTGGAGACAAAGAGTCTGGCCTGGTCTCAGGGAGAGAAGCGTGACTTTGACTGCCGATGTGTTAGCTCTTCTGATTGGGACACGTCAGAGCAAGAGAAGAGCATCTCTAGTTGGTGAGCCTCCATATACTTCACTTATTATTACTATTATCATTTATATGTTTTATTTATTTTTTTAATTTTATTTTTAAACTTTACATAATTGTATTAGTTTTGCCAAATATCAAAATGAATCCGCCATAGGTATACATGTGTTCCCCATCCTGAACCCTCCTCCCTCCTCCCTCCCCATACCATCCCTCTGGGTCGTCCTAGTGCACTAGCCCCAAGCATCCAGTATCGTGCATCGAACCTGGACTGGCAACTCGTTTCTTACATGATATTTTACATGTTCATCACGGGGCTTTCCTGATGGCTCAGTGGCAAAGGATCCACCTGCAGTGCAGGAGACGAGAGAGACCCAGATTTGAGCCCTGGGTCAGGAAGATCCCCTGAAGGAGGAAATGGCAACCCTCTCCAGTATTCTTGCCTGGAAACCCCCATGGACAGAGGAGCCTGGTGGGCTACAGTCCAAAGGGTTCCAAAGAGTTGGACAGGACTTAGGGACTGAGCACAGCACTGCATATACAGTGTTTTAGTTTGATGCCTGTATGTAGTGCCAGGCGATCACCGTCATCAGTCTAGTTGCCATTCATCACAACACAGCTTTCCTCCTATCCCAGTTTTTACCCACAGCCAGCCCCTTCCCCTCTGGTAACCAGTAACCTGATCTCTGTACCTGTACATGATCTCTGTACCTGATCTCTTCTTTTCTTTTGTTTGTTAATGTGTTTTTTTTTGTTGTTGTTGTTAGATTTCACATATGAATGAAATCACATGGTATTTGTCTTTCTCTGTGTGACTTATTTCATATAGCATACCTTTGTCCAGGTTATCGCAAATGGCAGGGTTTCGTTCTTTTTACGGCTAAGTAATATTCCATTGTGTCCATGTCTGTCTCACATTTTCTTTATCCATTTGTCTGTTGATGGGCACTCAGGTTATTTCCATATATCGGTTACTGTAAATAATGCTGCAGTGAGCATAGGGGTGCAGATATCTTTTTGAGTTAACGTTTACATATTCTTTGGGTAGATACATTGGCCATGTGGTAGTTCTAGTCTTAATGTTTTTGATGACCCTCCATACTGTTTTCCAGTGGGTGTATCAATATACAGTCACACCAGTGGTGTATGATGGGTCCTTTTTCTCCACATTATTTTGTTCTTGTCTTCTTGATAATAACCATTTTAGCAGGTGTGATCTCATTGTAGTTTTGATTTGCATTTTCCTTATAATTAGTGATGTGGAATACCTTTTCCTCTGCCTGTTGTTCATCCATAGGTCTTCTTTGGAAATATGTGTATTCAAATCCCCTGCCTGTTTTTAATGCGGTTTTAATTTTTTTACTGTTGAGTTCTATGAGTTCTTCACATATGTTGGATATTAACCCCATATTGGATATATAGTTTGAGAATTTCTTCTCACATTCCATAGTTTCCTTTTCATTTTGATATCTTCCTTCACTGTGCAGAAGCTTTTTAGTTTGATATAGTACTATTTGTTTTCATTTCCCTGGTCCTCAGAGTTAGATCCACAAAAGCATCACTAAGGTTGATGACAGTGAGGTTACTACCTATGTTTTCTTCTGACACCTGTGGTTTCAGGTCTTACATTGAAGTGTTCCATTTTGAGTTAATTTTTGTGCATGGTATATGATAGTGGTCTAGATTCATTTTTTGCATGTGGCTGTCCACGTTTTCCAGAACTATATTTTGAAGAAACTATCCATTCTTCATTATATGTTCTTTGCTCTTTTATCATAAATCCTTTGTCCATGTATGTGTGAGTTTATTTCTGGGCTCTAAATTCTGGTCCACTGATCTGTATGTCCGCTTTTATGCTAGTGCTATACTATTTTCATTATCATAGTTTTGTGCTATGGTTTGAAATCAGGAAATGTGACTTCAGATTTGTTCTTTCTTAAATAGTTTTGACTATTTGGGGTCATTGGCATTTCCATACAAATTTTAGAATTATGTGTTTTAATTTTGTGGAATATGCCATTAGATTTTTGATATGGATTGTGTTGGATTGCTTTGTTTTGGGTACTAGGGACATTTTAACAATATTCTTTCAGTCCATGAACATAGAACATCTTTCCATTTATTTGTATCTTCTTCAGTTTCTATCATCAGTGTCTTACAGTTTTCAAAGTATATGTCCTTCACCTCCTTGGTTAAATTTATTCCCAGATATTTTATTCTTTTCAATGTAATTGAAAATGAGATTGTTTTCTTAATTTCTCTTTCTGCTAGTTTGTTATTGGTGTGTAGTAACATCATAGGTTACTTTGTATTAATTTTGTATCCTGGACTTCCCTGGTAGCTCAGATGGTAAAAGCGTCTGCCTACAATACGGAAGACCCGGGCTCAATCCCTGGGTCAGGAAGATCCTCTGGAGAAGGCAATGGCAACCCACTCCAGTACTCTTGCCTGGAAAATTCCATGGACGGAGAAGCCTAGTAGGCTACAGTCCATGGGGTCCCAAAGAGTCGGACATGACTGAGAGACATCACTCACTCGTCACTCACTCAGAAACATCACAGTTTACTCCATATTAATTTTTTATCCTGTTACTTTACTGAATTCATTTATTATTTCTAACAGTTTTTGATGAAATCTTTGGGGTTTTATATATACAGTATCAGGTCATCTGCAATTAGTGACAGTTTTATTTCTTCCTTTCCAATTTGAATGCCTACTATTTTTTTCTTGTCTAATTGTTGTGATTAGGAATTCCAATACCATATTCAATAAAACTGAATGGGCATCCCTGTCTTCTTCCTGATCTTAGAGGAAAAGCTTTAAGCTTTTCACTGTTGAGTATGATGTTAACTATGGGCTTATCACATATGGCCTTTATTATATTGAGGTACATTCTGCTCTATACCTGCACTGTTGGGAATTTTTATCATAAATGGATGTTGAATTTTCTTTAAAGCTTCTTATGCACCTCTTGAGATAATCTTATGATTTTTATCTTTCTTTTTGTTAATGTGATAATATTGATTGATTTGTGTATATTGAACCATCTTCACATTTCTCTAATAAATACTACATGATCATGATATATGATCCTTTTAAAATATTGTTATATCCAGTTTACTAATATTTTGTTGAAAATTTTTGTGTCTTATTTTCATTAGGAATATTGCCTATAATTCTCTGTTCTTACATTGTCCTTGTCTGATTTGGTATCAGGAAAATTCTGGTTCATGAAATGTTTGGAAGGCTTCATTCCTCTTCAATTTTTTGAAGAGTTTGAAAATGATCTGTAGAGTGATCCATAGATGATCTTTGAGTGATCTGTAGAATTCAAAAGTGAATCCATCTAGTCCTGGCATTTGTTTGTTGGGAGATTTTGGGGTCTTAAGCTCCTTGCTAGTATTCAGTCTATTCAGATTTTTTATTTCTTCCTGATTCGTTCTTGGAAGATTCTACATTTGTAGAACTTTAACCATTTTTATCGGTTGTCTATTTTGTTTGTGTACAATTATTTGTTGTAGTCTCTTATGATCCTTTGTATTTTTGTGTTATCTGTTATACATTTTTTCTTTGATTTCTGATTTTTGAGTCCTCTTTGATTTCTTTTTCTTGGTTAGTCTAGCCAAAGTTTTGTTGATTTAATTTCTTTTCAAAGAAGCAGCTCTTAGTTTCATCAGTCTTTTCTGTTGCCTCTATTTATTTCCTCTCTGATGTTTATTATCTACTTTCTCTTGATTAGTTTTACACTGCATTTGTTCTTCTGTTTCTTGGTGTTTTAAGTATGAAGTTAGATTGTTTATTTGGGATTTTTTGTTTATTTTTTTTTTGAGGTAGGCCTGTGTCTCTGTGAATATCTATCTTAGAAAAGACTTCACTACATCCTATAATTTTTTGTATGTTGTACTTCATTTCTGTTTTCATTTCTCATTAGGTATTTTAAAAGTTTCTCTTTCTTATATGGCTCACTGGTTGTTCAGTAGAATGTTGTTTAATCTCCATACTTTTGTGCTTTTTCCTGTTTTTTCCTCGTGGATGATTTTTAGTTTTCGTACCTTTGTAGTTGGAGAGGATGGCATTGTTTCAGTTTTCCTGAATTGACTGAGACTTGTTTTGTGTCCCAGCATGCAGCCTATCTAGGAGACTATTTCATGTGCACTTGAGAAGAATGTCTTTTCTATTGATTTTGCATGGAATGTTCTGCATATATCTATTAAATCTATCCAACCTAATGTGTCATTTAAGGCCAGTGTTTCCTTATTGATTTTTTGTCTGGATGATCTATCCATTTATGTAAGTGGGATGTTGAAATCCCTTACCATTAAGGTATTGCTTTCAACTTCTCCCTTTCAGTTCACTAACAATTACTTTATATGTCTTGGCACTCCTATGCTGGGTGCATGTACATTTATAAGCGTTCTATCTTCTTGCTAGATTCTTCTTATTATCATTTATGTAATGCCCTTCTTTGTCTTCTGTACAGTCCTTGCTTTAAAATCTTTTTTCTCTGATATGAATATAGATACCCCAGCCTTCTTTTCATTTCCATTTGAATGGCGTGTCTTTTTTAACCCCTTCGCTTTCAGCCTGTGTTTTTTTTTCTCCTGAAATAAGCTTCTTGTAGGCAGATATATATGGATCTTGATTTTGTATCCATTGAGCCACTCTGTGTCTTGTGATTGATGAATATGGTCCATTTACTTTGATTATTGATAGGTATATGCTTGTTGCTAGTATGTTAATTGTTTTCTAGGCATTTTTGTAATTCCTGTTTTTCTTCTCTTTCTCTCCTCCCTTGTTTTCTAATGATTTTATTTAGTGTCATCTTTAGATTCCTTTCTCATTGTCTTTTGTGATTTACTATAAGTTTTTCTCTTGTGGTTAGTGTGAGGTTCAAATATAGCATCCTATGTAAATAGCAGGGTGTTTTAAGTTGGTAGCAAATTAAATTTGAACACATTCCAAAACTTGATCTTACTACCTTTTGCCATCGCTCTCAGCAAAACTTTGTGGGCCAGAAGGCACTGGCATTAAATATTCAAAGTGCTAAAAGAAGAAAAAAAAAAAGTCTTCCAACTAAGAATTCTCTACACAGCAAAGATAACCACTCAAAATGCAGGAGAGAGCAAGATTTGCTCAAATAAGCAAAAGACAGAGAGGTTCATCATCACTAAACCATCACTACAAGAAATGTTAATTGGACTTACCTAAATTGTCACCCTGC
Source organism: Bos indicus x Bos taurus (assembly GCF_003369695.1). Lineage (NCBI taxonomy): Eukaryota > Metazoa > Chordata > Mammalia > Artiodactyla > Bovidae > Bos > Bos indicus x Bos taurus. Next base: position 13,763,433 of record NC_040087.1, on the reverse strand, counting down.
TTTTTTAACTTATTTGTGGAGCACATCATGTGAAATGGCTGACTGGATGAAGCATAAGCTGGAATCAAGATTGCTGGGAAACATATCAATAACCTCAGATATGCAAATGACACCACCTTATGGCAAAAAGAGAAGAACTAAAAAGGCTCTTGATGAGAGTGAAAGAGGAGAGTGAAAAAGTTGGCTTAAAACTCAGTATTCAGAAAACTAAGATCATGGCATCCGGTTCCATCACTTCCTGGTAAATAGATGGAAAAACAATGGAAACAGTGAGAGATTATTTGTTGGGCTCCAAAATCACTGCAGATGGTGGCTGCAGCCATGAAATTAAAAGACACTTGCTCCTTGGAAGAAAATCTATGACCAAGCTAGACAGCATGCTAAAAAACCAAAGACATTACTTTGCCAGCAAAAGTCCATCTAGTCAGAGCTGTGGTTTTTCCAGTGATCGTGTATGGATGTGAGAGTTGGACTGTGAAGAAAGCTGAGCGCTGAAGAATTGATGCTTTTGAACTGTGTTGTTGGAGAAGACTCTTGAGAGTCCCTTGGACTGCACGGAGATCCAATCAGTCCATCCTAAAGGAAATCAGTCCTGAATATTCATTGGAAGGACTGATGCTGAAGCTGAAACTCCAATATTTTGGCCACCTGCTCCAAGCCAGGCTTCAGCAATACGTGAACCATGAACTTCCTGATGTTCAAGCTGGTTTTAGAAGAGGCATAGGAACCAGAGATCAAATTGCCAACATCCACTGGATCATGGAAAAAGCAAGAGAGTTCCAGAAAAACACCTATTTCTGCTTTATTGACTATGCCAAAGCCTTTGACTGTGTGGATCACAATAAACTGTGGAAAATTCTGAAAGAGATGGGAATACCAGACCACCTGACCTGCCTCTTGAGAAATCTGTATTCAGGTCAGGAAGCAACAGTCAGAACTGGACATGGAACAACAGACTGGTTCCAAATAGGAAAAGGAGTACATCAAGGCTGTATATTGTCACCCTGCTTATTTAACTTATATGCAGAGTACATCATGAGAAACACTGGATTGGAAGAAGCACAAGCTGGAGTCAAGATTGCCAGGAGAAATATCAATAACCTCAGATATGCAGATGACACTACCCTTATGGCAGAAAGTGAAGAGGAACTGAAAACCTCTTGATGAAAGTGAAAGTGGAGAGTGAAAAAGTTGGCTTAAAGCTCAACATTCAGAAAAGGAAGATCATGGCATCTGGTCCCATCACTTCATGGGAAAAAGATGGGGAAACAGTGGAAACAGTGTCAGACTTTATTTTTTGGGCTCCAAAATCACTGCAGATGGTGACTGCAGCCATGAAATTAAAAGACACTTACTCCTTGGAAGGAAAGTTATGACCAACCTAGATAGCATATTCAAAAGCAGAGACATTACTTTGCCAACAAAGGTCCATCTAGTCAAGGCTATGGTTTTTCCAGTGGTCATGTATGGATGTGAGAGTTGGACTGTGAAGAAGGCTGAGTGCCGAAGAACTGATGCTTTTGAATTGTGGTGTTGGAGAAGACTCTTGAGAGTCCCTTGGACTGCAAGGAGATCCAACCAGTCCATTCTGAAGGAGATCAGCCCTGGGATTTCTTTGGAAGGAATGATGGTAAAGCTGAAACTCCAGTACTTTGGCCACCTCATGCGAAGAGTTGACTCATTGGAAAAGAGTCTGATGCTGGGAGGGATTGGGGGCAGGAGGAGGGCATGACAGAGGATGAGATGGCTGGATGGCATCACTGACTCGATGGACGTGAGTCTGAGTGAACTCCGGGAGTTGGTGATGGACAGGGAGGCCTGGAGTGCTGCAATTCATGGGGTCGCAAAGAGTCGGACATGACTGAGCGACTGAACTGAACTGACTGATGCTAAGAACTGACTCATTGGAAAAGATCCTGATGCTGAAAAAGATTGAAGGCGAGAAGAGGAGGGGACGACAATGACAGAGGATGAGATGGTTGGATGGCATCACTGACTCGATGGACATGAGTTTGAATAAGCTCCGGGAGTTGGTGATGGACAGGAAAGCCTGGCGTGCTGCAGTCCATGAGGTCGCAAAGAGCTGAACATGAGTGAGCGACTGAACTGAAACTGAAAAATTGCCACTATTTAATAATAATAAAACATACAAAATTAAAAATTTATCTGGAAAAGGAAATATGTAATAAATATAGTGGATCAGTCACTTATAAAGTAAGTATGAAGTTTAAAAGATAAAGGTACCATAATTAATTAACTAAAATAACAATGATTTGTTCAGGTATGTATAAAACTTAAAAATGTAAAACGTCATCAAAAGTATAAAATGTAGGGGAAAGGAGTAAAAAAGTACCTTTGTGATCCCTCCCAATTGTGAATCACCATGGCTGGTGTGTGTTTCCCTTTGATAAGACTCTCTCTCTTCCTCTGCTCCCCATCTCAAATGTCCTTGTACTCTTCATTTGGAGGTTGTTTTTATTGGAAGTAAATGCTATGGCTCAGGTGGTAGAGAATCTGCCTGTAAAGCAGAGGACCTGGGTTCGATCCCTGCGGTTGGGGGAAGATCCCCTGGAGTAGGAAACGGCAACCCAGTCCAGTATTCTTGCTTGGAGAATTCCATGGACAGAGGAGCCTGGTGAGCTACAGTCCATGTATTGTCAAACAGTTGGACAAAACTGAGCGACTGACACTTTTACCTTCTTTTCATCCAGTCTTCAGGTCCATTTCCATAGGGTTTATTCTATATATAGTTGTAGATTTATTGTGTCCATTGGAGGAGGTAAGCTCAGGATCTTCTGACATCACCATTTTCTCCTTACTCTTTAGATTTCTGGTAATTATAAAGGCCCAATTAATCATACCCTCACCTCTTAACATTCAAGCATTTTAGGGAAATAACGGCGTTTACAGTCAACTTTTCAGGCTCAGAGTGATTGGCTGATGATTGCTTAATCAGTGGGAAAGGAGCTCCTGTTTGGTTTCCTCATAAAAACAAAATTGAAAATGCACTCATCACTCCTTCTTAATGGCAGTCAAGAAAATCTTCGCTTATCCTCTCCTGCCAAGGTCAGATGCTTTAGAATTACAACCTAATAATCAAGGAAGTTGGAACATACATTCCATGTAATAATGCTTGAATTCCTGACATGCAAGAAGTGTTACCTTCACTTTGTCCTGCTAAATAGCAGAGCATTCAATGCTGCCAGCCATGCTCTGGCCTTCCCTTTCTCTCAATGGCCCTGTGCTCTCATGATGAGAATAATAGAGTCAGATAATTTTTATTTTGTCATTATCTCATATATGCTGCTTTCACAGCAAGAGGAAGCAGGGTAACTGAATAATATAAAAGTATATTTCTTGATAGGTTTAAATAGAAGCTGGGTGTGTGAAACAGAGAGATGGGGAAGGGGAAGGACAGAAAAGGAGGGGATGGAGAGAAAGAGAAAATGTGTTCTTTTGAGGAAGGGTGAATTAGTCAAATACGGATTGGAAGCCATCCAGAATCTTGAAGTTCATTTTACTCTTTAGTTGAATTTCCTCCAAAACCTGTTACCAGGGTTATAATTCAAAGAGAGACTTGACTGGTCTTTGTTTAATCTTTACATATGCATTTGGTGTTGACTGAGTTTCCACTATTGTGCTAGTCAAGGAAAGTATGCAAGTGAATAAAATTGTCCTTGTGCCCAGGTTCAGACAGTAGATTATTTCCTCCATGTGGTACATTCGTGCTGCCAAGGAGAGAGGGAGGCGTGGATGCTGTGGGAATTCCCTCTCCTGCCCTTTCCTTCCATGAGTTGGATGTCTGGGTAAATCAGGTGTCAAAAGGAGCACGGAAGGAGAAGCAGGAATCAGACTCATCAGGAGGGGTAGCGCGAAGATAGACTCGGTGTTTATGAACTCAGCGTTCTGGGTCTTGCGGAGGATGGATGTGGCGTTCCTATTTGTATGGCAGCATTTGGTACCTTTCACACATGGAAAGTTCTTTGTACACATTTGATTTCTTGAATTGAAAGGAACTGGTAGAGAGGCAAAGTAAGCACCTCCATTTGGGCAGTAGCAAAAAGAACATGAAAAATGGACCCCTAGAATCTTTTCCTGGTGTTCACAGCATTATTTAAAAGTCCTAATGTGATGTCATGTGTGATTTATGCTGTGTAGGTACTTTTCTACTGTGGTTTGAAGCAGATAGGTATTACAGTGTAATATATTGCGTAGTTTCAGATATAAAAACAGCCTAGTGATGTGAAGGGATAAGGTGTTGTACTGCTGATTAGATAGCACAGAGTAACTTTTCAGTGGCAGAGCGGGTATGTGGACATTTTTATCCTAATGAAACATTCAGGTGTCTAGTTTCCCCTTTTCCTACTTGTAGCTTGAGGATATGGTCCAAGACTTCTTTCTTTCATATACATTTTTCTTTCTTTTTTTGTCTTTTTTCTTTCAGGCATTTGTATAGGTTTTTAAAATGCTACCACCGATTTGATGGAGAGCAACACCTGGATAGAAAGAATCTTGGATCCCATTTCAGCTATGTTGTCAACTCACTTCTAAACCTGAGTGTTTTCAGTGGCTCTCGTTGTGGGCTTTCCCTTTTTGCAGAAGTACACCAGAAATGCACTTGTACTCATAGTGAAGGGAAGTGAAAGTCGCTCAGTCATGTCAGATTCTTTGTGATCCCATGGAGTATACAGTCCATGCAGTCCTCCAGGCCAGAATACTGGAGTGGGTAGCCTTTCCCTTCTCCAGGGGATCTTCCCAATCCAGGGATTGAACCCAGGTCTCCCACATGGCAGGCAGAGTCTTTACCAGCTGAGCCACCAGGGAAGCCCATAGAGTGCTTTGTTAACTACCAAAAATGAATATAAGAAGATTAGGAGTTCAAAGTCCTTTTAAGAATAGCAGATAGAGTAGGCTGTTTTCCACTTCTGAATTTTCAGTTGAAATTTGGGGTGATGTCATTTCAAAACAATCCTAACAGGTAGAATCCAGAACACTTTCATGGCTCCTGAGTCACGTTTTGGAAAGGGAAGCATTTAAATGAGCATCCCCGCTTTGCTTTCGACAGATGTTGGTTTCAACCACGTTCTGGGCTTTCGTGGTAGGAAACAAGGCGGATAAAGTGAATTATGTCCCACAAAGTGGTAATTTCACACCTGCTAGACTACCATGTACCCAAACACCCAAATATGGCTTTCCGAGGGTGATTTTCAAGATGTGTGAGTATAAAAAGCTGCAGCACATATCTTAAAATGGGACAAAGCTGCTTTCTGGCAGACCTGCGCTCTCACTTGCTCTGCAGATGGAGGCTGAGGACAACGTTGGGAATCGTATGTGTAGTGATAGAGCTCCAGAAACTCAGCTGTTTTGGTAGATGGAGCAACAGTTTGGGGCAGGCTGGAAACTCAGTAACTCTGTGGATGTTCAGGGAAGAAAACGCCTTCTGGCTCCTTGATGTTTTGAAGCTCTGCTTGAGAATGATGTAATTCTCCTTGACGGTTTCTTGCATCTTGTAGGTTCCCTCATAATGATTCAGATGGGTGCTGTCATATTGGTGTGACATTGAGGGTACCATCTGGGGAGTCTTTCACATTCAGACACAGGATTTGTAATCATTCTTATTTCATTTAGCATGTGGGTGAATGTTGTCCAGTGTTTTGGAGTCTCAGAATTAGAATTCGGTGGTAAGTGGCTGTCTTCATAATATACTAGCTTGGTGAACTTGAATAAATTAATTAAATTTTCTTATTTATCCTCTAAGAATAACAGTAATAAGAGGAATATTGCCTACCTCGTGGATTGCTTGTTATGATTCACTAAGGTAATATGTGTAAAGCACCTCTTGTAGCGTCTGGCACTTAGAATCTGCCGGGAAACCGCGTCTACTGTAATCATTGTTACTATTTTCTGTCCTATGCTGTGCTATGCTAAGTCGCTTCAGTCGTTTCCGACTCTGTGCGACCCCATAGACGGCAGCCCACCAGGCTCCCCCGTTCCTGGGATTCTCCAGGCAAGAACACTGGAGTGGGCTGCCATTTCCTTCTCCAGTGCATGAAAGTGAAAAGTGAAAGTGAAGTTGCTCAGTCATGTCCGACTCTTAGCGACCCCATGGATTGCAGCCTACCAGGCTCCTCCGTCCATGGGATTTTCCAAGCAAGAGGTACTGGAGTGGGGTGCCATTGCCTTCTCTGATTTTCTGTCCTAGTCTTTATCTGATATTGCACGCTTCTTAAAACTTTGTCAAGTACTCCTCTCCTCTCTCAAAGGACAAGGAAGTTACTGTATCCCCAGGCAGGCTCATGTTTGCCTTCGTAAATTCTTCATATTGGTTTTATGCCTTCTTAGAAGCTTCTTTCCGTTGGCTTCTACTGGGCTCTTACACGTCACTCTTAAACCTTCTGTTTTCTCAGTAGCAGATGTTCAGTGGTTAGGAGTCAGCGGTTGTGTTCCCCTCTTATCTTTTTAAAAACACCTTATTATCCTTATTTTGCAAAAGAGAAAACTGATGCTGCCAACGGTTAATTAATTTTCCTTTGGTTCATGCAGGTAATATGTTACCAAAGTTAATTGCTCAGTGGTGTCTGACTCTTAGCGACCCTGTGTACCTTAGTACCTACGTACCTTAGTAGCCCGCCAGGCTCCTCTGTCCATGGAATTCTCCAGGCCAGAATACTGGAGTGGGTTGCAGTTTCCTTCTCCAGGGGATCTTCCCAACCCAGGGATTGAACCCTGGTCTCTAGCATCACAGGCAGATCCCTTCACATGTGACCCCTGGAACTGGGCTTAACATCCCAGGTGTGTTCTGTCCTTCTCAGAGCAGAGAGCCAGATTATTGTTATCCTAGTTTGGGACCCTGTGGTCTTTTTTCTTTATTATACCCACCATATTCCAGATCCAACAGATACTTACTGAACTCAAAAGTAGGGGCCGAGGTACTGCAGTCATACAGCCATGGATAAAGAAAAGTCATTGCCCTCTGGGAACGTAAGTTTTAGAGGCAGGGCTGGCTGTGGGGTCCAGAGCAACTGAAAACGAGGGGCCGCTTGTTCAAAAACAGGGGAAAAAGAAGCCATTAAAGGTATGAAATATAATTTTTTTGCTCTCTTTTGTGGTTTCTTTCTTTCTTTTTTACTTGCTATTTAATGTCATTCTACGTAAGGAACAATTGAAAATGTAAATTATTCGGTTCAGTTCAGTTGCTCAGTCATGTCCGACTCTTTGCGACCCCATGAACCGCAGCATGCCAGGCCTGCCTGTCCATCACCAACTCCCAGAGTCCACCTAAACCCATGGCCATCGAGTCAGTGATGCCATCCAACCATCTCATCCTCTGTCGTCCCCTTCTCCTCCTGCCCTCAATCTTTCCCAGTATCAGGGTCTTTTCAGATGAATCAGCTCTTCGCATCAGGTGGCCAAAGTATTGGAGTTTCAGCTTCAACATCAGTCCTTCCAATGAACACCCAGGACTGATCTCCTTTAGGATGGACTGGTTGGATCTCCTTGCAGTCCAAGGGACTCTCAAGAGTCTTCTCCAACACCACAGTTCAAAAGCATCAGTTCTTCGACACTCAGCATGAACTTTACCATTCATTTTTTGGTGATGCAATGCAGGTTGTAAATATAAATGTAAGGGCACTAAACTTGTATGTGGAATCACTGAAAGAACAGAAGTCCTGTGTGTCTCATTCTTACCGGAACAGTGGAAACGCTGCACAAAACGACCTCAGTTGCTTATTTTGCTTCTCATGTGCATATTCTACCTAACACACTTTCTACCTTTTCTTACTGATAAATAAGGAAGTCCTGAGAGGAAACCAGACTATGGATTACCCTCTCGTTCTTTTTCTCTCTGTGGCATTATTTTCAGCATAAATGGTTGACTAATGTTTAGACCTGTTGCCTTCTTTCTGCAGTCAGATCAGGTTCTGGTTCCAATGAAAAGCATGGCCTTTGGGGACGTTCAGTGCCTCTACCTACTCGCTACTCAGTGATAAATGTACTTATCTTGGGCTTTGAGCCTTGTCAAACTCCCACACTTCATGGGTCCCCTAGGGACCCCATGAGGCCAGCCCTGCCCAGCGAAGAAACAGGTCAGTTGAATGCAAGGCTGAATGGTAATTAGGACAGCCCTATGGGCTTGGACGCCTGGCAGGAAAGTTTCAAGGGGAAGATAAAGTTGAGTAGCTGTTGGAGGAAGCTGTTGATAAAGATAAGCAGTGACTGTAGTTTATGATGCTGTATTGCATCTTTGAAAGCTGCTAAGACAGTGAAAGTGTTGGTCACTCAGTCGTGTCCTACTCTTTAAGACCCCATGGATTGTAGCCCACCAGGCTCCTCTGTCCATGGAATTCTCCTGGCAAGAACACTGGAGTGGGTTGCCAGTTCCTTCTCCAGGGGATCTTCCTAATCTAGGGGTTGAACCCCGGTCTCCTGCATTGGCAGGCGAGTCTGTTACCATCTGACCCACCAAGGGAGTAGACAGTAGTAGATCTTAAAAGTTCTCATCGCAAGAAAAAAGCTGTATTACTGAACCATTATGTTGTATCCCTGAATATAATACAATGTTACATGTCAGTTATATCTCAATTAAAAAAAAGAGAGTCATTGAAAGGATTTCTACATGAGGGAAAACCTGTGCCACGGCATGGAAGATGGGGTAAGGGACCCATTAGGTGTAGGAACAGCTATGGTCCAGGGCGGCCTGGGCAAGGACATCGTGGTAGGTTTATAGAACGTTTACTCTGTGTGGCATGAGGAAAAGTGAATAAGATCCTGGCTTCCTTATTCTCATTTATATTGCATAGGATCTATAAATCTGCAAATATCATCCTGAGAGAAACATCAGATTTATATATGTGATTTTTCAATAATAATGTAAGTAATTTATATTAGCTTTAGACAATTTCCCCTCAAAATGAAACACTATTAATTCTCTGTCTTGCTTTTAAAATGACTACAGTTAGAGATATAAATCTTGAACTTTTTTTCCAAGTATATGTACTTGAAGAAAGGATTAGGTAAACAGGCTGTAAGTTCTTTTCCTTATATGTGAAAATCCCAGTGAATTTAAAGACATTGCCCTAATCATGTCTCAGAGATAGCCTGTGGGTTCTGATACCTTCTCTGGTAACCTGAGACAGGAGGCCAGAATTGGGCAAGATACCCATTCATCTGGACAGGCTAGGGGTTAGGAGGTGATGTGGTCCATTTGGTCCATGGTCAAAGGGTTTGCTGCTGCTCCTAAGTCACTTCAATTGTGTCTGACTCTTTGTGACCCCTTGGACTGTAGCCTACCAGGCTCCTCTGTCCATGGGATTCTTCAGGCAAGAATACTGGAGTGGGTTGCCATGCCCTCCTCCAGAGCATCTTCCCGACCCAGGAATCAAACCTACAATCTCTTATATTTCCTGCATCAGCAGGCAAATTCTTTACCCCTAGCGCCACCTGGGAAGCCTGGCCATAGTGTAGTAAACCCTTTTAGTTTTCTGGCTGGTCTCTCAGAGTTCTGGCTGCTCCACTGCGTGTTCCAAGGCTGGCCATACTTGGTGAGCGGCATTTGGGTTCTCTGGTGGGTGCTGCTTTTGATTCCTTATGTTGAGATGAAGTTTTGAATCATGTGTCTTGCCTATGAATGCCTTAGGACTTGGAGCATTTATAGTTTCCATTCCTTTCACCTGTAATCTCCTTATCTCATAGTTTCCCAGCCACTGGTTGTTTCCATTGGTTTGGGGAGGATTCAGGGGGAGGCGGAATGCTCAGTCACTGCATGAACAATTCAGCTTCCAGACAGAGAGGCAGCCTAGAGCAGACAAAGCCATGGAAACCAGTGCTCACACCTAACTCTGAGCATGTGAACATGGATGCATGTGTGTGCGTGTGTACGTGAATGAGTGTGTGCACCTGTGTGCACCAGTGTTCAGTTCAGTTCAGTTGCTCAGTCGTGTGTGACTCTTTGCAACCCCATGGACTGCAGCATACCAGGCTTCCCTGTCCTTCACTAACTCCTGGAGCTTGGTCAAACTCATGTCCATCGAGTCGGTGATGCCATCCAACCATCCCATCCTCTGTCATCCCCTTCTCCTCCCACCTTCAATCATTCCCAGCATCAGGGTCTTTTCAAATGAGTCAGTTCTTCGCATCAGGTGGCCGAAGTATTGGAGTTTCAGCTAATGTTTACTTTAGGGTATTTGCATCTATGTTAATTAATAAGATTTTCTTGCATTGTCCTTATCAAGATTTATGATTAAGATACCACTGTTCTCATCCAGTATATTAGACAGCTGTTCTTCTTTTCCTGTATACTAGTCAGAGTATGAGATCAGTTCAGTTCAGTTGCTCAGTCATGTTTGACTCTTTGCGACCCCATGAATTGCAGCATGCCAGGCCTCCCTGTCCATCACCAACTCCCGGAGTTCACCCAGACTCACGTCCATCGAGTCAGTGATGCCATCCAGACATCTCATCCTCTGTCGTCCCCTTCTCCTCCTGCCCCCAATCCCTCCCAGCATCAGAGGCTTTTCCAATGAGTCAACTCTTCGCATGAGGTGGCCAAAGTACTGGAGTTTCAGCTTTAGCATCATTCCTTCCAAAGGAATCCCAGGGCTGATCTCCTTCAGAATGGACTGGTTGGATCTCCTTGCAGTCCAAGGGACTCTCAAGAGTCTTCTCCAACACCACAGTTCAAAAGCATCAACTCTTCGGCACTCAGCTTTCTTCCCAGTTCAACTCTTAGATCCATACATGACTACTGGAAAAACCATAGCCTTGATTAGATGGACCTTTGTTGGCAAAGAGTATGAAATAGGGATTTTCTATTCCTTAAAAGTACAGCTTGATGGTAACATGATCTGAGACTGATCTTTTTTGTTGTGGAAGAGATTTTGTAAATTACTGTGGGACTTCCTTGGCCCTCCAGTGGTTAAGACTCTTAAGCTTCCAGGGCAAGGGGTGTGGGTTCAGTGCCTGGTCAGGGAACAAAGATCCCACATGTTGTGCACCCAAAATAAAACAATCATTATTATAGTTTCTATTTTTTATACATTATACAATTTCTAATTTTTTGTGTTTAATGAAGGTTCGTACTTCATCTTAATTCTGATATTTAATGTTTTTTGGAATGTTTAATGGTTATTCTTTTCTCATTTAAAATTTTATGTTTGTAGTTGTATTTGGTTTTATTTTTTTAACTAATATTTATTTATTGAAGTGTAACTGACATATAACATTATGTTAGTTTCAGATGTACAATGTAATGACTTGATATTTCTATATATTATGAAATGATCACCCAATTAGTTTGGTTAACACTTGCCACCACACATAATTACAAAATATTTTTCTTGTAATGAGAACTTTTAAGTTTTAGTCTCATAGCAAATTTCAACATAATAAATACTATATGATACTGCTATAGATAATAGTATTATTTATGGTAAACATGTTATACATTACATCCCCATGAGTTATTTATTTCATAACTTTTCAGTTATAAATATGTAATTTTCATTCCCTTTACACACTTGGCCCACATCCCCCACCCCCGGTCTTTGTTCTTGTGGAATGGTATGATGCTTTCCAACTGTGGTGCTGGATAAGACTCTAGACTAGAGTCCCTTGGACTTCAAGGAGATCCAGTCGGTCCATCCTAAGGGAAGTCAGTCCTGGGTGTTCATTGGAGGGACTGCTGAAGCCGAAGCTCCAATACTTTGGCCACCTGATTTGAAGAGTGGACTCATTGGAAAAGATCCTGATGATGGGAAAGATGGAAGGCAGGAGGAGAAGCGGGCAACAGAGAACGAGATGGTTGGATGGCATCACCGACTCAATGGACATGAGGTTGAGCAAGCTCCGGGAGTTGGTGAAGGACAGGGAAGCCTGGTGTGCTGCAGTCCGTGGGGTTGCAAAGAGTCGAACACGACTGAGCGACTGAACAACAATGTATTTTCCAGACACAGGTCCTTTTTGTTGTTGATTAGCTTCCCTGTTGTGATCGGTTTCTGAGTTTATTATGTATTATAATCGTAGGACATTTTTTTCAATGGACATTTTCTATATCACTTTTTTTGGCCCCGTTGCAGAGCATGGGATCTTAGTTCTCTGACCATAGTGATCCCATGCCCCCAGGAGTGGAAGTGCGGAGTCCTAACCACTGGACCACCAAGGAGTCCCTCTATATGATGTCGATTCTTTGGAATTTATTGTTTCTTGTGGCCTGTTACATCATCATTTTTCAGGAGTGTTCTAAGCACATTTCTCTCCTTCATGCAAAGTCTTATCTAAAGCTACTAGTTTCAGTTTATTCGCTGTGTTATTATATTCTATTGTTTTGCTACTTTATTGTCTGCGTGATCCATCAGTTTCCAAGAGTGTAAGTTAATATCATAATTACAATTTTAGATATATCCACTTGTCTCCTTATTCTGAGACAAGATTGTTAGGTGCATTTATGTACATGATAGATTTATATTCTCAAATTCCTCTTCTATTTGTTAACATGTGATTTCTTTGTCCCTTATGATTTTTCCTTGAATTCTATTTTTTGTCACTTATTAAGAATGCTATGCTAGGTCTCTGCTGGTTCATTCATATCTGATATATAAATATTCTTATCCTTTTGTTTCTGTACTTATATGTCCCTTTTAAAATGTTATTTTTGTTAACAAGATATTGCTTGCATTTTAGAATCATTTAGGAAATATGTATCTTTTGGGCGGGGACAGTATAACTGACATGTATAAATTGCACTTGATTTTAACTGTATGGTTTGATGAAGTTGTCAAATGTATATACCTATGTAACTACCACTCCAAGCAAAGGATGGAAATTTTGATCTCCCAGATTAAGCCCTCTTACCTTTTTCTAGTCACTTTCCTTATCCTTCTCTGAAGCACAAATACAATTGCTTTTCTCATGTTTGTCAATGCATCTTGGTTTGACCTGTTGTAGGAATTTATAGAAATTAAATTATCCATTATATCGGGAAAGGAACACGTCAAGGCTGTATATTGTCACCCTGCTTATTCAACTTATATGCAAAGTACATCATGAGAAATGCTCAGCTGGATGAAGCACAAGCTGTAATCAACATTGCTGGGGGAAATAACAATAATCTCAGATATGCAGATGACACCACCCTTATGGCAGAAAGCAAAGAAGAACTCAAGAGCCTCTTATGAAAGTGAAAGAGGAGAATGAAAAAGTTGGCTTAAAACTCAGATTCATAGAACTGAGGCATCAGGTCCCATCACTTCATGGGAAATAGATGGGGAAACAGTGGAAACAATGACAGACTATTTCCGGGGGCTCCAAAATCACTGCAGATGGTGGCCGCTGCCATGAAATTAAAAGACGCTTGCTCCTTGGAAGAAAAGTTGTGACCAACCTAGACAGCATATTAAAAAGCAGAGACATTACCTTGCCAACAATGGTCCCTCTCGTCAAGGCTATGGTTTTAATCATGTGTGGATATGAGAGTTGGACTATAAAGAAAGCTGAGCACCAAAGAATTGATGCTTTTGAACTGTGGTGTTGGAGAAGACTCTTGAGAGTCCCTTGGACTGCAAGGAGATCCAACCAGTCCATCCTAAAGGAAATCAGTCCTGAATATTCATTGGAAGGACTGATGTTGAACCTGAACCTCCAGTTCTTTGGCCACCTGATGTGAAGAACTGACTCACTGGAAAAGACTCTGATGCTGGGAAAGATTGAAGGCAGGAGGAGAAAGGGATGACAGAGGATGAGATGGTTGGATGGCATCACTAACTCAATGGACATCAGTTTGGGTAAACTCTGGGAGATGGTGATGGACAGGGAAGCCTGGTGTGCTGCGGTCCATGGGGTCGCAAAGAGTCAGACGTGACTGAGTGACTGGACTGAACTGATACATTATATACTCATGTCTGGTGTCTTCAGCATAGCATGATATTAAAAATTTCCTTCAGATTGTTGTCAATGTCAGCAGCTTATTTCTTTTATTGCCATCCCTAATTTTGTTGTATGGATACCCCGCACTTTGTTTATCCATCAAGCAGCTGATGGGATTTTTAGTTGTTTTGATTAATTGACTAGTATATATACAGCTGCTGTAAACATTTGTGTCCAATACCTTTCTTGGTGGATGAGGGGACAGAAAGTGTAAATACCTGGGAATGGAATTATTACATCACTGGATAGATACACGAAAATCTGCCAGTGCTTCTCTAAAGCAGTCTTATCATTTTATGTTCCCGTCAGTGATGTCTGAGAGCTCTCGATGCTCCACATTCTCATCTTTTTAGTCACCATTCCGATAGGTAGGTCTCATTCTGGTTTTAATTTTCTGTTTCCTAGATAACTAGTGATGTCTAATTGAACATCCTTACATGTGCTAATTGACCATTTGTATCTTCTTGTGTGAAGGTCCTATTTAACGCTTGTTTATTTTTTATTTTATTTTCTATTTCTTTATTATTAGATTATAGAATAAAAGTATTGTGAATACAAGTCCTTTGTCAGGTGTGTATCTTTCAAATATTTTCTTCCTATTTATGTCTTTTCATTTTCTAAATGATTTCTTTGAAGAGCAGAAGTTTTAATTTTGGCAAATGATATCAGGGTTTTTTTTTTTGGCCTAGCCCTTAGTGGGTTTGTGTGCAGAAAGATCTTTGCCATCTTTAGGACAGAAAGGCATTTTCCTATGTTTTCATCTAGCTGCTTGACAGTTTCAGTTTTTATGTTCAGGCCTGTGAACCATCTTGGGTTACTTTTTCTGTCTGCTTTGAGGCACACATTTTATCATTAAAGATTTGCAGTTGTTTCAGCATCATTTGTTTAAAAGATTATACTTTCTCTAGTGGATTATTTTTGTGCCTTTTTTGAAAATGAGTTGGTCATATATGTCCATACATATTTCCCATTTCTTTTTTCTAGTCCCTTGATTTATTCATCTGTTATATCAGTATTTATTTTCTTGATTACTGTATTTTTGTAAAATTTAAAACCAGCTTTTGTCTTTCCATTTTGTTCTTCTTTTTAAAGATTATTTGGTGATACTGCAGTGTGGTTTTGATATACATTTCCCTGAGGATTCATTATGCTGAAAACCTTTTAATGTACCATATAAACTTTGACTCTTAAAAAATTCCGTGAAAAATGCCATTGGAATTTTGATAGGGGTTGCCCTGAATCTATAGAATGCTTTGGGTATATGGATATTTTAACAATATTATTTCTTCCATTCCATGAGCTTGGAATATCTTACCATGTATTTGTATCTTCTTCAGTTTCTTTAATGAATATCTTGTGCTTTTCAGTGTAGGTATCTTTCATCTCCTTGGTAAAGTTTATTTCTAAGTATTTTATTTGTTCTATAAATGACGTTGTTTTCTTAATTTATCTTTCTGGTATTTTGTTGTTACTGTATAGAAAGGCCACTGATTTTATGTATTGATTTTGTATCCTGGAAATTTGCTGAATTTGCTTTTTTAGTTCTAACAGTTTTGTGGTAGAATCCTTAGTTTTTTAATATATAATATTACATCACCTGCAGATGGAGGCATTTTTACTTCTTCCTTTCAAATTTGAATGCCTTTTATTTTTCTTCTTCCTTAATTGTTCTCTCTAGGACTTCCAGTAAAATTTTGAATAGAAATGGTACGAGTGAGCATCCTTGTCTTGTACATAATCTTATAGGAAAAGCTTGAAGCTCTTCACTGTTGACTATAATGTTAGCTTTAGGCTCATTGTATATAGCCTTTATTATACTGCGATATGAGATGCAGGTTTGACCCCTGGGTCAGGAATGTCTCCTATTCTTGCCCAGAGAATCCCATAGACAGAGGAGCCTGGCAGGCTACAGTCCATGGGGTCACAAAGAGTCAGACATGACTGAAGCTATTTAGCACACATAACACATACTGAGATACACTCAGTTTGTTTAAAGTTTTTTTTTTTTTAATCATGAAAGGATATTAAATTTTGTCAGCAGGTTTTTCTGCACCTACTGAGATGATCATATGATTTTTATCCTTCATTTTGTCAGTGTGATGTATGGCATTGTTTTGCAGATATTGAACCACCATTTTAACCTGGAATGAATCCCTCTTGATCATTTTGTATAGAATCTTTCTAATACAGTGTTGAATTTAGTTTGCTAACATATCACTGAAGATCTTTGCATCTGTGTGCATCAGGGTTAATAGTATTAGTTGCTCAGTTATGCCTCACTCTTTGTGACCCCATGGACTGTAGCCCTCCAGGCCCCTCTGTCCATGGAATTCTCTAGGCAAGAATACTGGAGGGGGTTGCCATGTCCTTCTCCAGGAGATCTTCTTGACCCAGAGATTGAACCAGGATTTGCAGGCAGATTCTTCGCCATCTGAGCCTCAGGGAAGTCCGTGCATCAGGCACACTGACTTTTAATTTTTTTCCGGTAGTGTCCTTGTCTGGTTTGGTGTCAGGGTAATGCTTGCCTTGTGAAGTCAGTTTGGCAGTGTTTCTTCCTCTTCTATTTTTTGGAAAGGTTTGGAAAATGATATTAATTTTTCTTTGTATATTTGGTAGAATTCACAGTGAAATTGTTTGGTCTTGAACTTTAGTTTTGGGGGAAGCTTTGTTTACTGATTGAATCTTCTTCCTAGTAATTGGTCTATTTAGATTTTCTGTATCTTCTTTATTCAGTCTTGGTAGGTTGTCTTTCTAGGAATTTATCCATTTCTTCTAGGTTTTTCAATTTATTCACATATAATTTTACATAGTAGTCTCTTACAACACTTTTATTTGTGTGGTATTGGTTATAATATCTCCCCTATCATGTATTTGAGTCCTTTTTCTTTTTGATGAGTCTAGCTAAAGTGTTGTCTATTTTGCTTAATTTTTTTCAAAAAACCAGCTTTTAGTTTCATTGATCTTTTCTATTGATTTTTTAGTCTCTATTTCATTTATTTCCTCTCTGATCTTTGTTATATCCTTTCTTTTATTAACTTTGGGCTTCATTTGTTCTTTTTTTCTAGTTCCTTGAGGTGTAAAATTATGTTGTTTATTTGAGGTTTTTATGAATTTCCTGCATAAACCTAGTTCTGTTATGTTCCATAAATTTTGGTCCATTGTTTCTATTTTTGTTTGTCTGAAGATTTTTTTGATTCCCCTTTTGATTTTTTCTTTAACTCTTTGTTCAGTAGCATTTTGTCTAATTACAGATTTGTGAATGTTCCATTCTTATAACTGATTTCTAGTTTTATACTGTAGTGCTTGGAAAAGGTGTTTGATATATATCAGCCTTCTTAACTTATTAGAACTTTCTTTTTAATGTTTAATGACATTTTAGAAATTGAAGTGTAGTTAATTTACAGTGTTGTGTTAATTTCAGGTACATGGTGATTCAGTTAAACATATGTAACCTATATGTATATGTGTGCATATGTATGGGTGTGTTTTCTTTTTTGCTCCTCTGAGGTATCCAATTATGTTAGACTACCTTGTAACATCCTTCAGTTTATTGAGACTCTATAATGATAGTAAATTTGACTATTTCTCTGATTTTTATGCTTTAGTTTGGATGCTTTCTGTTGACCTCACTTCAAGTTTACTGATTCTTTTTTGTAGCCAATATGCTGATTGTTTCAGTCATTAAAATTTCCAATTTCAAATAATGTATTTTTCTGTTTAGGATTTACATGTGTCCAATTTTACAGTTTCTATACCTTTCCTAAAATCCCCTAGCTAATCATTCTTTAGACCAAATTTCTCATATAGATTTTATAACATCTTTACCATAATTTTGTTTGCTAATGCCAACATCAGAGTTGTTTCTATTGCCTGAATTTTCTCTTGTTTATGTGTCCCATTTTCCTATTTTTATATCTAGTGAACTTCTATTGCATGCTGATATTGTGGATAATATGTTGTAGATGCTTTAGATTATCTTTGCTCTGAATATATTTGTGTTGTGTTGTAGCAGCTAGTTGTGCTATGTCGTGATCACATTAAACTTGTGGAGGCTTGGCGTAAGGCTTCATTAATGTAGGCCTGTTTTGGTTTTGACTTTAGTCCTAGCATGAATAGTCTTTTAACACAGTCTTTTCACTATTAAGAAAAGTACAAGAGTACATCTCTCTTTGGTGTCATTCCTTATCTGTGACGTTTGGGTGTGTTAGAATTTTAGTTCTTTTTTATTAAGGATATTTTCTTCAAATTATATATATACATATATATACACACATATACACACATATACACACATATACACACATATACACACATATATACACACATATACACACATATACACACATACACACACATATACATACATATATACACACATATATATACATATATATACATAAAACTGAATCATTTTGCTGTACCCCAGAAACTAACACAATATTGTATATCAACTATACTTGATTTTTTAAAAAGGGATATTTTCTCCAGATTTTTGCCCGAGTAAGAGATACAACAACCTGTTCTAGTTTGCCATTTTGCCATCGATCACATGTAATTTTAAAAAATAAAATATATTCCATTAGATACAAGGTTGTTTCTTTAAAATGTTAAACTTGAGACACTAATAAGGAAATAGCTTCTTAAGGAAGACTGCTACAGAATTGGTAAATGTAGCATATTTTTTATAGTTAGCCATTTCTTGTGAAAAAACATAAGGGGAAAACAAAACAGACACAGTTTTCATTCAGAATTTATGTTAAGTTCTCTAAACTCCTACTGTATTGCCTTTTGGTTATACATTTCGCCTTGACTGTTTCAGCTCCTGAGTGAAAATCCACTGTTGAGAAATAGTGTTGAGATAGTTTGTAGTGCCATAGTCCCTAGCCTTTTTGGCACCAGGAACTGATTTCATGGAAGACAGTTTTTCCACAGACCAGGGATTAGGGGATGGTTTTGTGATGATTCAAATGCATTACATTTAGTGTGCACTTTGTTTCTATTATTATTATATCAGCTCCACCTCAGATTATCAGGCATTAGATCTCAGAGGCTGGGGACCCCAGTATAGAACTAATTTAGGAATAGGCTCATCCCTGGGCCCTTCAATCATAGGAGGAGGATAGATGTGTGACATTCCCAGAGGTCCTAAAAGAGGTAGCTGAAAATGCCGCCTGAAGCTGCCTAGATTTATAGTCTTGAAAACTAGTCCCTGCTTAGGGAGATGGTCACATTTCTGGTTACCCATAAATGAAGGGGATAAGCAAAAAAGATTGTGAATGGGTCAAGAGAAGAAAGCTAAATTGTTGGGTGGAATAATTATTCCATAATCTTTGTGTTTCTGTGGGGGAGAGAAAATGTGAACGCTACACCCGAGGAAGGAAGCATATGGAAGGAACACTTCCTATTTCACTGTGTCTCCTCAGCCTCTGGAGTGTCTGAACTTTCTTGAGAGATGAGTTGGGGAATAGGAAGTGAGCTTGCCCCCAACTTTCTGATCCATCTACCAGTGGTTTTCCAGCTTATGCCAGTGAAGAAGTTTAATCCTGCAGTAGAATGTTAGCCAGTGCTTTTGGCTGCAGATAAAAAGCCACATTCTCCAATCAGGTTGAACAGTAATACACTGATATCTCTGGCCCTGAATGACTGCTTCATTTGCTTTCTTATTTTGTTTGGAACATGAGAGGAGTATTATTTATTGATCCAGTAAAATCCACCATTATATTTTTGAGCCCAGTCAATTTGTATGATGATGAAAATGCTAGCAATATTTCAGAGCACCAAAAGGGTGCAAACAAGCTATTAACACATGCAACATCTTGGATAGATCTAAAGGGCATTATGCTGAGTAGGAAAAAAGGCAATCTCAAGAGATTTCATAATATGTGATTCCATAATGTATAACATTCTTGAAATGACAGAGTTCTAGAGATGAAGTACACATTAGTGGTAACCAAGGACAGGGATGGGATGCAGGGAGTGGCATGAAAGAATTCCTTGGTAAGAGAGGTTCTCGTTTGAAATGGTTGTTACCTGAATCTGTATAGGGGATACAATTACATAGAAGTGCATACATGTGTGTGGACACACAGACACAGACGTGAATGCATGTAAAAGTGGTAAAATCTGAATAAAGCCTGTAGTTTTTA
This sequence comes from Bos indicus x Bos taurus, assembly GCF_003369695.1. NCBI lineage: Eukaryota > Metazoa > Chordata > Mammalia > Artiodactyla > Bovidae > Bos > Bos indicus x Bos taurus. The sequence continues at coordinate 13,743,367 of NC_040087.1, read as the reverse complement.
TAAGAGTATTGAACCAATATCGTTTCCTGGATTAATGTATATTTTTAAAAATTTTATTGGTTTATTGTTTCTTTTTGTCTGTGCTGGATCTTAGTTGCTGCAAGCGGGCTTTCTCTAGATGCAACAAATGGGGGCTACTTTCTATTTGCAGTACGTGGGCTTCTCATTGTGGTGGCTCTTCGTGTTGCAGAGCGTGGGCTCTAGGGCATTTGGGCTTCAGTAGTTACGGCACATGGGCTCAGTAGTTATGGTCCATGGGCTTATTAGTTGCCCCTGGGCATGTGGAATCTTCCTGAACCAGGAATTGAACCCTGGTCCTGCATTGGCAAGTGGATTCTAAACCACTGGATCACCAGGAAATCTGATTTGATGTTGTATTATAATGTTATTTGATGTTGTATAATATAATGTGATTTGATGTTGTATAATATAATGTGATTTGATGTTGTATTATAATGTTATAATGTATTATAACATGTTACCATTTGGGGGAACCTGGGCTAAAAGTACACAGAACTCTGTAAATTTTTTTTTTAATTTTCTGTGAGTCCATAACTATTTCAAAGTAAACAGTTAAAAAAAAAAAGTTATGTAAACATTTTCATTTAATCTTAGCAACTTCTCCCCTGAAAGATAACAAGTAGCTGCATAGAGCTTATAAAGCTGGGAACGCTATGAGAACTTTTGCAGTAATACATTTTATGCCAGCTAAAGTCATGGTACCAATAATCTTGAAAATCCCCTCCAAATATCCTAGTAAATAATGAAATTTTAAAAGCCATTTATCTCTTCCTGAAAATTGTTTTTTTTTTTTTTTAAGTCAAAAGCAGATTTTTTTCTGCCCTTACTGAATGAGAGTGTTGACTGCCGTGCTGCTTGATTTAAAATCCAAGACTTGTGAAGCTCAAACTCATTTGTTGGATGTGCAAATACATTTCATTTACTAATGTACTGTTGGCTCTAATAAAAATCAAGATGCTTTTAAAAAACAAATTGTTATTTGGGGGGAAAGAAACTTGGGAGCAATGAATGGTTTGGGTAATTATTATTCACTGCACAGGTATTAACCAGTGTTCACACTTTAGCAGTAATATATATTTCAAGTCCCTAAATATTCAAAACATGCACTAATTTTTCTTCATTATTGAAATCTCTCTATGCAAACCTGGTAGTATTTGAAAGCTAATCTCCCTATGTGCTGGAGTAATTACAGCAAAGTAAATAATCTCCAGTGTTCTTATTCCCTATAGAAATGGTTTAATATCTTATCTTCTAAAACTGGTTTTTCAGCTCACTCAAAAAGCATGGGAAAAGTTATTTAGTATTCAGAAAAGGAGTCACTTTAAGAAAGCTCTGGAAACTGTCATCCCTCAAGCAGTTGCTATTGGACCAGAGCACTTTCTCCATCTGAGAATGAGAACGAACCTCTTTATTGCTTTTCCCTAACAGGGGAGTGGATATGTTCCTCTGTAGAGCCCCGGATCAGAACCCTGAGTGGGAAGCCACAGCATGTAAATAAGAAGTGGTCTGTATGGCTTGTTGATCATTCCATAGGTGGCATGCCTCCATCAAGTCATTCTACACTGCAGGCACAGCATGGTATTAGGGGTCCCCAAGCTTTTCCCTCATAGCTCAGTTGGTAAAGAATCTGCCAGCAATGCAGGAGAACCTGGTTTGATTCCTAGGTTGGGAAGATCCACTGGAGAAGGGATAGGCTACCCACTCTAGCATTCTTGGGCTTTCCCTTGTGGCTCAGCTGGTAAAGAATCTGCCTGTAATGCGGGAGACCTGGGTTCAATCCCTGGGTTGGGAAGATACCCTGGAGAAGGGAAAGGCTACCCAATCCAGTATTCTGGCCTGGAGAATTCCATGGACTATATAGTCCATGGTGTTGCAAAGAGTTGGACATGACTGAGCGACTTTCATTTCACAAGCTTTTCCTTGAGCTGCTTCATGGAGGGCCTAAGTCGCCATGCTGGTTTATTATCCACTGAGCTTTTTTGTTGTTGTTTTTTAATCCTTCAAGCTTTGCTGTGTTGGTCCCAGCGTCCATACAGGTTTCAGAATGAGTCGTTGTACAATTGTTTCTCAAATTGTAAGGCAGTCATGAACTGGAATGAGTTCTTCACTTCTATGTCTGCAGTGTTGGGTATCAGGCCTCAAACTGCCAAAGCAATTCTTGCTTTTTAAAACTGTGAAATTGTTCTTCACAGGCTTCTTCAGTTTCCAGTGGATGGGCTGGAAGCTCTGCATTTTTTTTTTCTCCCCCAAAAGGTTAAAACTGTGACGAGAGTTTCTCAGCATATATGACTCATGTTTCTTCTACAGCGGGATCACTGGGAGACATTTTGTTTTGAATAAATACATCTTTAGTGAAGTGTACAAAAGATCTGACATGTGCTGCTGGCAGTTTTCAGCCTGTTGTAATTTTGTGAAAAGTGCAGCAGTGTTGATTGAAATTCTCTATTTTTTGATCTTGGTGTTAAGATGATTTTTGTTTTACTTTTTGCCTCCATAAAAGAGGAGGGGAAAAAAACAACTATTCAATTTTTGTGAGTTTTTGTTTGTATTAAAACTACCATCTTTTAAATCTCCAAAAGATCCTTTTTAGAATATAATTTAATTGTTTACATTTTAGTTCACCATCTGTCTATTCTATCACCATCTATCACCACTGAATTTTACATTTTGTCATTTCTGCCCTGACTTGGCATTCTGCAGCATTTCTTACATTTTTCTGGTACTCTAGGGATGAGAGCTTTTGGAGGCCCATAGTTCCAATTTATATTCTTGATTTTTCCTTCTGCTTTTAGGAGAGTTTCTAGATCAAGATTGGATATGTTCACTAAAAGGTGTTTATATAGGAGTTGCTACTCTTACATATCAGTTGCCAAAAACCAAAAAGAGAGCTTTAATAAATGGCCCGACACAGCATTATTTGTGGTAGCACATCACTAATGGATACAGTGCAGTGAACATTTTTGTGAAAACCAGGGGATCCAGAGGGTTCCCTGGTGAGCCACTCATTTCTGCTGAGTCTTCTCCTCTGCCTCTGACTTTCCTGACTTCTCTCCTGCGTCAGTCTCCGTCTCACTAAGGCGCAGAGTGTCCTTTGAATGTCTTCTCTGCCTCATCATTTTTCTCCCTCTTCCTTCTTTGCCCCAACAAATACAGATGTTCTGTATGGCCCTGTCCCTTTCTTCCTCAGCCCTGGTTCTGGAGTAGCTGAAGGTCTGGCTTCACTGGGTTTCTGGACGTTTCCTGAGAAGGTCAGAAAGCCCCATGGAAAGTCATTGACAATAGCATGTTGGGTTTCCGTCTGAGTGAGGAGGCAGGCTGAGGCTTGGCACCCCACTCCGCGGCATCTGTCCATCCTGTGTGAAGCAGAGCCGTTGTGCAGCCCATCCTTTCAGATGGAACCTGGATATTCTGCTCAGCTCTTGCTTGTCCTGGGAGGCTGGACACTGCCCTTCACCTCTTCAGTCAGTGCAGGAGGTAGCTCAGAAATCTCGTACTTCTCTGATGGGGAATTCCTACTGCTAGGCCTGACTTAGCGGATTAAATCCCCCAGATGTCAGCCCTGGTCTGGTTAAGCCTGAGTCTGCCGTGGCCTTTAGACCCTCGTGCTTGAAATGCTGACTGCCTGCCTTGAGGCTTAGTCCTAAAGTTGGGTCAGTTTCCCAAATCCTGACCCAGCATAGTCCTGATTTCCTTGGCTTTCCCAGAGGACTGATTTCCTGTTTGGGTAGAAGCTGAGACAGGCCGTTTTTTCTTCTCTTATTACGTCCTCTGAGGGCTTCAGCAATGACTTCAATGAGGAAATATTTCCTAAGCCCCATTTCTATGTTTTCCTTTGACCGGTAGACCCCACCTACATGTGTTCTCCTGGACTTTTTTTTTTTCATTCCCAAGATTTTTTTTTTTTAATGTGAACCATTTTTTAAAGTCTTTATTGAATTTGTTAAAGTTTTGTTTCTGTTTTATGTTTTGGTTTTTTGGTCTAGAGGCCTGTGGGATCTCAGCTCCCTAACCAGAGATCAAACCCGCGGCCCCTGCATTGGAAGGCTAAATCGTAACCACTGGACCACCAGGGAAGGTCCCTCCTCTGGACTTTAAACTCTATAGGTTTCTGGAAAGGAACTGACTCATTGCTTCCCTCTTATGCAAGGTCTTCTAGCCTTTGCCATTATTTATGTTACTGGCATCTGGAATACCAGACCACCTGATCTGCCCCTTGAGAAATCTGTATTCAGGTCAGGAAGCAACAGTCAGAACTGGACATGGAACAACAGACTGGTTCCAAATAGGAAAAGGAGTCCGTCAAGGCTGTATATTGTCACCCTGTTTATTTAACTTATATGCAGAGTACATCATGAGAAACGATGGACTGGAAGAAACACAAGCTGGAACCAAGATTGCCAGGAGAAATATCAATAATCTCAGATATGCAGATGACACCACCCTTATGGCAGAAAGTGAAGAGGAACTAAAAAGCCTCTTGATGAAAGTGAAGGTGGAGAGTGAAAAAGTTGGCTTAAAGCTCAACATTCAGAAAACGAAGATCATGGCATCCATCTATTTCCCATCACTTCATGGGAAATAGATGGGGAAACAGTGGAAACAGTGTCAGGCTTTATTTTTGGGGGCTCCAAAATCACTGCAGATGGTGACTGCAGCCATGAAATTAAAAGACGCTTACTCCCTGGAAGGAAAGTTATGACCAACCTAGATAGCATATTCAAAAGCAGAGACATTACTTTGCCAACAAAGGTCCAGCTAGTCAAGGCTATGGTTTTTCCTGTGGTCATGTATGGATGTGAGAGTTGGACTGTGAAGAAGGCTGAGCGCTGAAGAATTGATGCTTTTGAACTGTGGTGTTGGAGAAGACTTTTGAGAGTCCCTTGGATTGCAAGGAGATCCAACTAGTCCATTCTGAAGGAGATCAGCCCTGGGATTTCTTTGGAAGGACTGATGCTAAAGCTGAAACTCCAGTACTTTGGCCACCTCATGGGAAGAGTTGACTCATTGGAAAAGACTCTGATGCTGGGGGGGGGGGTGGATTGGGGGCAGGAGGAGAAGGGGACGACAGAGGATGAGATGGCTGGATGGCATCACTGACTCGATGGACGTGAGTCTGAGTGAACTCCGGGAGTTGGTGATGGACAGGGAGGCCTGGAGTGCTGCGATTCATGAGGTCGCAAAGAGTCGGACACGACTGAGTGACTGATCTGATCTGATCTGACTGTCTCAGCCCCAAATCTGGGAGGCATCTTTATTCTACTTTGGGCCTCACTTGGCACATTCGGTCAGTTGCCAGAATGTCAGTTCTTCCTTGTTTCTCGTCTGTTTTCCTAATCCCCCCTCTCATTCATACCTTCACTAGGTACGTTTACTTACATAATTCCTTCTGAGATTTGTTCCTCTTCATAAAATTTAAGCCTTTAAGAGCCAGGAAAGATGGTCTCTGCTCCAAAATAATCTTCCCTAATGTGCACAGCAGGAATTGTTCTCTCACGTTAGGTTTCTTTAAAACCGTATTTTGTCATTATATACATTCCTGTTGTATTGTTGCAGTTATACTGTAAGTCCTTGAAATAAAGATGCAGGTATACTTACATTTGTGTGGTGTATTGTTATAAATCTAGGGCCTAGAAATTTAAGCCATCCTGAACCCCCCTCAGAACTTCCTGAATTGGCCCCTGAACTCCAAGCGCCACTGCTGTCCTATGTGGATGACCTGTCTGTGTGCGCCACTTGTGCGTCTTGTGCGTCTATGTGCGTCTTGTGCGTCTATATGCGTGTTGTGCGTCTGTGTGCGTCTATGTGCGTCTTGTGCGTCCATGTCAGCCACCTTCTGTGTTTTCTCCACATAGGCGTTCTTGCACAGTGGCTCAGTCGTGTTTGACTCTTTGCAACCCTATGGACTGTAACCCACTAGGCTCCTTTGTCCATGGAGTTTTCCAGTCAAGGATGCTGGAGTGAGTGTCCGTTTCCTCCTCCAGGGGATCTTCCTGACCCAGTGATCCAACCTGCATCTCTGGCGTCTCCTGCATTGGCAGGTGTATTCTTTACCACTGAGCCGCCTGGGGAGCCCTTTCTCTACCTATAGTGGCTAAAAATTACTCTTTCTGTAGGAAACACCTTTACAAAAAGCCTAGTTACTTCCCAGATGAGACTGAACAACCGGAAAGCAGACACAGAAGGAACCCGAAGGACAAAAGCAAAGAGGATGGTATGACCACTATGGAAAACAGTTTGGCATTTCCTCCAAAGGTTAGACATAGAGCGACCTTATGACCCTGGAATTCTCTTGGATGTATACCCTGGAGAACTGACAGTATGTTACGTCCATAGTGTTCAGATCAGATTCAGATCAGTCGCTCGGTCGTGTCCGTATGCAAATGTTCATGACAGCATTATTCATGTTAGCTAAACATGTCCATCAACCGACGCATGGATAAGGGAAATATCTTATATCCCGACAATGAAATGTGCTTCAGCTATAAAAAGGAGTGAAGTGCTGATGCATGCTGCAATATGGATGAGCCTAGAAGGCATCTAGGCAAATCCATAAAAACAGAAAGTAGATTAGTGGTTGTGATGGAGAGATGGGGAGTGACTGCTAATGGATATGGGCTTTCCTTTCCGGGATAACGAACATGTTATGAGATTACATGGCGGTAGTAGTTGCACAACTCTGAATACACTAAAAACCACTGAATTATCCACTTTAAAGGGCTTCTCTGGTGACTCAGGTGGTAAAGAATCCACCTGCAATGCGTGACACCTGGGTTGGGAAGATCCTCTGGAGAAGGGCATGGCAACCCACTCCAGTATTCTTGTCTGGAGAATCTGCATCGACAGAGGAGCCTGGTGGGCTGCAGACCATGGGGTTGCGAAGAGTTGGACACAACTGAGCAGCTAAGCACACCACAGCACATCAACTTGAAAAGGGTGAATTTTTATGGTATATGAATGGCATCTCCACAGAATTGTTAATTTTAAAAAAGCCAAGAAATGATTAGAGAATTTAAAGGTAAACAGGGAAGGAATTTGAATGTTTCATTGAACCAGGGTGGGCCCTCTGACTCTGGGAGGCTGGTGAAAGCACTTTTACAGAGGAGAAATTTAAGGCTCAGACAAGTTAACTAACCCTCGTAGGACCCTGCAGTGAGTAGTCAGGGTGGAGCAAGGCACCTTTCCTCGAAACACGTACTTACTCCACTAATGATGTTTCCTTCTCAGAGGGCCTTAGTGCGCATATCGGGTGTGTCTTGTGAACATGTGGCTCTGTGATGCCTGTCAGCTGAGCCAGCTGAGTGAGTTTGAGGTCAGGACCCCCCAGGATAAAGACCCACCCTGCCACATGTGCCTTCCTGCGCCTGGACTAAGGGGGGCTGTGGACTGTGTTCTGAGTGCCCTGCCTCCTGTTCCTCTGTTCCTCGGGTTTTCCAGCCTCCCAAGAAATAGAGCGCTTGTCCATCCTCTGTGAAGAGAGTGGTTGGGGCTTACACTGAATGGTGGCTCTTCATTTCTTACATGCACCGTGTGGGAGACCAAATGCACCGAACAATTAAGGAGGGGGTTTTACTCCCGTGGTTAAAAGGGAGAGAATGTTCATGAATGAGGACTGTCTCGAAGAGGGAGAGAAATTGGGCTTCTTATACAAGGAAGGCACTGCCTAAGGTGGAAGTGGGTCCTATCTCGGAATCAGAGAAGCGAGGTGGTCCTTGCAGGTGGCTGCGGCGTCAGTCACTTGTTCCAGAACCCCAACAATAACTGAAATAATGGACGCTTCCACTAGGATTATAAAGATGGAAATAACCTTGAAGTGTCTGTCCAGAGAATGTATTGGCCCGTTTTTACCCAATTGAGATGAGACCCACTTACCTACTGGGGATCAGTTTTAAAGAAAACTAAAGACGCTTAAGGAGAGTCAAAGAAAGGGAAGGACTGACTTGTGTGAACCAAGTTCAGTAGGTAAATAAGTGTCCTGGCAAAGTGACCTCCAAGCCACAGCCACTGCTGGCTGGGGAAAAGCGTACACTCAGCAGGAGAGGAACTCAGCGTAGTAAAGTGATGGAATGCTTTTCCATAAAGGCTGATGGAGTTATTTTTGAACATAAGTGTTTAAAAAAAAAAATTCCAGGTTTGAGTTTTTTTAAATTGGAATATAATTGCTTTACAATATTGTGTTAGTTTCTGCTGTTCCATGAACAGAATCAGCCGTATGCGTACATGTATCCCCTCCCTCTTGGGTCTCCCTCCCACCCCTCTAGGTCATTGCAGAGCACTGAGCGGAGCTTCCTGCGCTTTATAGCGTCTTCTTCCCACTAGCTGTTTTCACCCATCGTAGTGTATAGATGTCAGTCCGCATCTCGCAATTCATCCCACCCTCCACTTCCCCGCCCGTCCCACCCCCCCATGTCCACATGCCTGCTCTTTACATCTGCCTGCCTTGGGAATAGGTTCATCTGTACCATTTCTCTAGATTGCACACGTATGTGTTAAACTACCATGAGGTATCACCTCACCCAGGTCAGAATGGCCATCATCAGAATTACCTACAAACAATAAATGCTGTAGAGCGTATGGAGAAAAGGGAACCCTCTTGCACTGTTGGTGGGAATGTAAATTGATACGGCCACCATGGATAACAGTATGGAGGCTCCTGAAAAAGCGAAACATAGAATTACCCTAGACCCAGCAACCCCACTACTGGGCATATGCCCTGCTGCTGCTGCTGCTGCTGCTGCTGCGTCGCTTCAGTCGTGTCCGACTCTGTGCGATCCTATGGACAGCAGCCCACCAGGCTCTGCCGTCCTTGGGATTCTCCAGGCAAGAACACTGGAGTGGGTTGCCATTTCCTTCTCCAATGCATTAAAGTGAAAAGTGAAGTCGCTCAGTCGTGTCCGACTCTTAACGAACACATGGACTGCAGCCTACCAGGCTCCTCCGTCCATGGGATTTTCCAGGCAAGAGTACTGGAGTGGGGTGCCATTGCCTTCTCCAGGCATATGCCCTGAGAATATCATAATTCCAAAGGACACATGTACCCGTGTTCACTGCAGCACTATTTACAATAGCCAGGACATAGAAGCAACTGAAATGTCCAACAACACATCAGTGAATAAAGATTTGAAATTGTTAAGACTGATTTTGTTCCAACCCAGACTAGCAGCTCAATAACAAATTAGCCTTTCTTAGTGTTTTTTTTTTTTTTTTCCCCCCCCTGTAAGTCTAATTTCCATGATTTTACCATATGGAAACTATGACTTTTTAAAAGACCTTGCTCCACTAAGCAAGCTTGGTGTATTTTTCAAATGTTTCCTGACATGAACAGCTCTATTTCTCAATTAGCAAAGGGAATAAAGTTGATTATGCATATCCATGGAGTGACAATTTACATCTGATTAGCCAGCTCAAAGGTAAACATTCAAAGGTCACTATAAATAGCTTTTACTTCTTTTGTCTTCAGAAAGACCAATCACTGAGTCTTGGCTTTCCCCTACTCCCCATGGTTGAAACGCCCTATTTTTAAACAATGGACTTAAAATTACATTGGGTAATAAAATGCGTAGAATTTAAAGTTTAGTTAGTTGACATCTGGTTTGTTGTTCTTCTAACCATATTCTGATACCCATCTGTTTTTGTGATAAGTATTAGCTAATCATAGGAATTAAAAAAAAAATTGTGTGTAGACTTACATGTTCTGCTAACCTATTCATAGATTTATCCTTAGAATTGAAGTCTTCCAACTTTTTTTTTTTCCTGTCTGAAACTAGCCAAAGTGTCATAATGAGGGAAGGAGGATATTAGCTTTATTTACTCTGTTATGAAAAAGAACAGTTAATCATTGTTTTATGCTTAGTGAGATCAGAGTATCTGTTGATCATCTCATATAGGAGAGAGATTCTGAAAAGTAAATTCATGGTGTAAATTGTTCAGGTATTAGTTCAGATGGCCCTGTTGCAAGAAGGGGGCCCCCTTCCAGGGCCCAAAACTGGGCTCTTGTCAAACACTCGGAAATGAATTGTCTGAGGAGACACACATGCTGATGAAGCAGGAGGTTTAATTGGGAAGGGGCTCCCGGGCAGAGAGCAGTAGGGTAAGGGAACCCAGGAGGACTGCTCTGCCATGTGGCTCGCAGTCTCGGGTTTTATGGTAATGGGATTAGTTTCCGGGTTGGCTTTAGCCAGTCTTTCTGACTCAGAGTCTTTCCTGGTGGTGCACGCCTTGTTCAGCCAAGATGGATGCCAGCAAGAAGGATTCTGGGAGCTGGTTGGACACGTGGTGTCTCCTTTTGACCTTTCCTGAGCTCTCCCTGTTGGTGGTGGCCTGTTAGTTCCGTGTTCCTTACCAGGACCTCCTGTCGAAACAGCTTACGCGAGTGGTTGCTGTGGCGCCTGGCCAGGGCGGGTGGCTTCCGTCAGTGTGCGTCCCCTGACACTCCTGTTGTGTTGCGCCAGTGGGGTTTGGCACCCCGGTAGAAGGTGAACTTCATCACTATCCCCTGTTCCTGGTTGGCATAATTCAGTTAAAACGACAGCTCTTTTAGTCTCTTTCAGAGACTCTGGGCTCTCTCAGTCTATTTGTATGAAGACTGTTTTTGTCTTCTTTCTCCATTTTATTCATCCTTTTTAAATAGTGGTAATAGTTTTATTGTTGGAAATTGAATGATAAAGTATACATACACTTGGTTAAAAAAATCAGATAATATGAAAAGGTATGAAAAAGAAGGAAAGAAGATATAAAGAAGGAATTCAGATTCTCATCTTTCAGAGATCATGATGATTTACGTTTTGGTAAACGTCCTTCCAAATTCTTTTTTTTCCTGTGCAAATATACAGACATATCTTAAAATAGGATGTTTTTGGTTGTTTTTAAATCAATTAAAAAAATTGACATATCAAGCATAGCTTTTTGTGTATGTATCTTTGTGTGTGTGTGTGTGCATATATCTTTTTGTGTATATATCTTTTTTTGTGTGCATATATCTTTTTGTGCATATATCTTGAATTTTGATGGGTATATGATAATAATGCCGTGCTGCTGCTGCTGCTAAGTCGCTTCAGTTGTGTCTGACTCTGTGCGACCCCATAGACGGCAGCCCACCAGGCTCCCCCGTCCCTGGGATTCTCCAGGCAAGAACACTGGAGTGAAGGAGATATTCTATTTTATTAAGAACCCTCCCCCCTCCCCTGCGGTGCTGGATGTTTAGATTGTTCTGCAGGATAAATTCTGGGAAAAATTCAGGGTCAGAGTTTTTGAGACTCATTGTCAAACTGCTTCCTAGACCTTTCTTCTCAGCAGTATTTAACAGTGCCCCTGTCTCATACCTTCAATAATCCAGAGTATTTTTTTTAATCTTTGCTGTTCTTACATGCAAAATAGCACTGAAAAATTGAATTTCTCTGACTTAAGAGTTTGAAAACTTTACATGAATTGAGAAGCAATTTGTGTGTCTGTTTATATCATTTGTTTTGCTTTTTCTAATAGAAGGTTTATCTTTTTCTATTGGTTCTCAAGAATTCTTTACATACTATGGAGATTAACTTTCTTCCATTTGAATCAGTTTATTCAAACTAGGCAATATACCCACTAGGCATTTTTCTCAATTTATTGATTGTCTTTTCCCTTGGACTACAGTACTTTTCTCCAATTAAAAAGCTACTTATTTATGTATTTAGTTATATATATCAATCTTTATAGTTTCTGGTTTTTAACATCATGCTTGGAAAAGTCTTTCCTTTGTGTTACAGATATTGTCTCATGAATTTTCTTTTAATTCTTCTGTGATTTTTTTTTTTTGACATTTGAATACTTAATCTAACTGGAATTAATTTGGGGGTAAGATAACTGGCTGAGTATCCAAAATGGTCATTTCTACATTTTTAACCCATTATCTGGGCACCATTATTTGAGAGTCCATAGCTTTTCTACTTTCATCATACACAAAATTCCCATGGGTTTGGATCTAATTCTGTTATTGTACTCTGTAGATAACTGTGCTGTTAACTCAGAGATACAAAAATGTGTTGTTGAATGGCAATATTAGCTTCCACTCGCAGAGTTGGATAGAGAGTCCTTGAGTGCTGAGAACGTGTCCTGAGTTGGCCAAGAGCAGAGGTGGTCCCTGCTGCAAACGTGTACTGGGAGGAGCCATGTGAGGGTCAGGAACAAGGAATGCATTCTGGGCAGCGACTTTAGTGTGAGTGGTTCATGAGGTGGGGACTAGAAGGGCAGGTGTGTGTGTGTATGTGTGTGTATGACTAGAAGGGCAGGTGTGTGTGTGGTGTGTGTGTGTGTATCACTAGAAGGGCAGGTGTGTGTGTGTAGTATCACTAGAAGGGCAGGGGTGTGTGTGTGTGTGTGTGTGTGTGTATCACTAGAAGGGCAGGTGTGTGTGTGTAGTATCACTAGAAGGGCAGGTGTGTGTGTGTGTATGTGTGTGTATCACTAGAAGGGCAGGTGTGTGTGTGTGTATGTGTGTGTATCACTAGAAGGGCAGGTGTGTGTGTGGTGTGTGTGTGTGTATCACTAGAAGGGCAGGTGTGTGTGTGTGTGTGTGTGTGTATGTGTGTGTGTGTGTGTATGTGTATCAGAGAGAGAAATAGGCAGACAACATGAGAAATGAGGTTGTAGCTGTGGTCTGGTACCTGATGTTTGGGGCTCTTACTGCCTTTTAAAAAGTTTAGATTTATTTTCAGAGGGTGTTTTTCATGAAAGTGTTTTAAGCAGAGACTGTTTACTTTTTGAATTCTGTTTTAGGTAGGTTTTGTTTGCTTTCCATGAGCTGAATCCATTGTACAGAAATCGAGCCTGGCAAGGAGATCACGAGTCATTTCTGCGCTGGTCCAAGTAAAGGGTGACAGGACCTAAACTGAGGTGGTGGAGGGAGAGACGGGGGTGATGGGCAGCCCTCTGGTGACGGCTCACGCAGGATGATTGATGAGCTGGTGGGAGAACACGGCGGGGGGCCCAGGGTTCCCAGCGCGGCTGAATGGCCTTCACTTTCTAGACTGGGAGGAAACGAGACCATCTAGTGAAGAGGAAGAGGCAGCTGAGTTGGCTTGGCGGTTTTAGAATGACAGAGATAGGAGGAGAATCTGACCAAGGGAAATCAATGGGCTTTCCAGCCCAGCAGCCGTTTGAAGCATCAGATAATAGAGGTTCAAATTGTGAATTTCACATTTGCATAATCTTTTTGAACAACTGCCTGTGACATTTGTATACCTCATGTTGGTGAACTCCTGCCCATCTCTTACAGCTCCCCCCAAAACAGCTGAAAGAGTCTAGAATCTTTTTTTAAAACTTACATATTTGATCTGGCCGGTGGGAAACAAGTTGCAATCTCTCAGTTTCATACATTATCTGCATCAGCAGCCAAATTTCTCCATGTGTGCTCTGCAGATGATATTTGAAGCGCGCTGACTTTGAATAATGATGCCCCTATAAAAGTAGCAATAAGAAAGCCTTGTTGGAGCTGACAGAACATCTCATCACAGAAGTCAGGGCAGAAATGCTGCTTGCAAAGTTTTTCCTTGCTTGTAAACACGGGCTGGTCTCTCTCAAATCAAAGGAAGAATTAATTTTGCTAATTGGGAGGCTTTTTCCAGTAGTTAGACCTGATGTGAGTTACAAGATGAGGAGCAGTGAAGGGAAAATAAAATGCATATGATTTGTGCCACTGAGCTGCCACCTGCGTGTCATTAAGGAAATATGGGGAACATTGTCACCATCTGCAAGTCATATTTATTGAACCCCACGGTGTTCGAGGTCAGGCTTATAAATAGTCACTTGGTCGGATTGAGTACATAATAATTTATGCTGGGCAAGTAGAAGAGGTTACTAATTTTACTTTCTTTACCATCTGTGTACTTCCTGGGCGGATCATTTTTTAAAAAGCTACTTGTCTTTTTTAAACGTATTTATAAGCAAGGCTGGCTGATTTTCTGCTGAAGAGTGTTCCAGATTCAAAACCCTTGGAAGCCCCTTCTGTACCCTAAAGATTTCACATTCTAAAAGTGGGAAGGTTGGTAGACACAACTCTGCTCGATCTCAGATTTTTTTCTCTTTTCTCAGCTGAGGTCTCCTGGGCTCAGAATAGCTGAAGACAGGAGCTTAGGTGTTCTGGCCTTGATTTTCTTGTTTCAGCAATAGGCTCTGTTGTATTTTGTAATAATGAAGCAGTGCTTCAAGTGTTATCAGGGTGGAATACAACTTTTTTTTCTTGGTCTTCTCATTGGGAGCAAGGACTAAACGTGGGTTGGATGGGAGGTGGAAGGGCCTTGAACAAAGCACAGAGTATGGAAAATTGCCAAAAACTACAAGTGAAAAAGAAATGTAGGAATGTAGTGAAAATGCACTGTAGGAATGAATTGCCAAAAACTAGAAGTGAAAAAGAAATGTAGGAATGTAGTGAAAATGCATTGTAGGAATGAATTGCCAAAAACTAGAAGTGAAAAAGAAATGTAGGAATGTAGTGAAAATGCATTGTAGGAATGAATTCGGGGAGTGCTGAGTCAATGTGTGTATACAGACAGGCATGTATTTATATTAGTATGTTCACAATGTGTATAAGACCACATAACATTTTTTAAACAGAAAACACATTTTATCTATATACATTGACTTATGGACACAAAAGTGAATGGAAACAAAATGATTGCCCTACATAGCCCTAAAGCAGTCCATCTAAATGGTAAGGGAAACCTAGAATTTTTGGAGGAGCTGATTTGTCTTTTTTTCTTAAAGGCAGTTTGGCTCCTTTCTCATCTAAATAGAGGCTTCCCAGGTGGTGCTAGTGGTAAAGAACCCGCCTGTCACTGCAGGAGACACAAGAGATGCGGGTTTCATCTCTGGGTCAGGAAGATCCCTTGGAGAAGGGAATGGTAACCCATTCCAGTATTCTTGCCTGGAAAATCCCATGGGCAGAGGAGCCTGGCGGGCTACAGTCCAAGGGACTGCAAAGAGTTGGACACGACTGAGCGTCTGAGCACACACTCATCTAAATACCAGAGATACCAAATATGTGTCAGCTTGTCAAAGATGTGCTTGATGCTTAATGACTAAATTTGTGCTCATGTCTGCATATGTTCATTAAATCTCTCACACACTCTCCCAGCTTTCTTCTCCCCCTGTCATTCCTCTCCTTGGCTGGATTGTTCGGGGATGAATCTTCTCCGTTCATCTCGTATCAGTGTCCGTCTGGGCCATGGACTTGGTCTCACTCGTCACGTTATCGGAATCTCTCTTGTTCACCCTCAAGCCTTCTAGCCTGTAGGTCGTTTTGACTCCGGTGGTCCATCCTGGTGACCTCCCCCCCACATCCACTCTACCCTTGATCCTAGACATTCTGGGACGCAACTCCACCGCGTCCCCAGCCTTTCTTGCAGTTCCATGGCCGTGTGGGTGACGTCTCTCCAGTGGGTGGTGGGCAGACATGATACCATCTTCCGACCTGACCCCCAGAGGGCTCCTGCCAGTGCTCCTCCCTGAACTGTCATCCTTGTGGGTGGTAACGAGGCGCTGCTACCCGACAGGATCCTGGAATGATTGTCCCCGCTTCCCCCTCGGAGTGTCTGGCATCACCATCTGAGAACCTTATTATTACTGAAGCTGCAGACTTGTGGTTATCTGCTTGTAACATTGAGTCTGCTCCCCCAAGACAACTCCCAGATCCCCATGTGTCCTGTATCTAGGATCTGAGTGGTGTCTCTCAGGTCTCTTGAACTCAGCTTGTCTAAAAACTGGCCACACCTCCCTCTCTCTGATGCCGCTCTGTCTCCAGCATCCCTTTGTCTGTGAACAGCAAGCCGGGTTGGTGGCGGTGGGGAGGGTGCTTTCCTGGTGGTCCAGTGGTTAAGAATCCATGTGCCAGTGCAGAGGACACAGGTTCCAGGGAGATTCCACGTGGCACGAGGTGACTAAGCCAGTGCGCTCAACTACCGAAGCCTGAGCGCCTGGAGTCCACGAGCCGCAGCCCGGGAAGCCGCTGCAGTGAGCCGTCTGTGTACCCCAACAAGGAGGAAGCCCTGCTCACGCAGCTAGAGAAAGCCCATGTGCAACAGTGAAGATCCAGCATGGCCAGTAAATCAATATTTTTGAAAATAGTAAGCTAGCCATCCAGGGGCTCATGCCCCATGCTTGGGACCGTTTTTTCATACTCTTCCTGCTTCATCCCTCACTTAGTCCAGGGGTCTGCAGGCATCAGCCCTGGGCTAAATTTGGCCTGTTGACATGTTTTTTTTGGTAAGGGAAATTTTACTGGAACACAGGTACAGTGTGGATGTTGGATATTGTCTATGTCTACTCTCTCAACCAAAACAGCAGAGTTGAGTCATCATGACCGAAATTTTATGGTTGGCAAAGCCTAATTTCTTCCTCTCTGGCCCTTTAAGGAAACCTGTGCCCTCCCCTGACCTAAGATTGTCACAGTCTGTTAATTCTGTCTTCTTAATCTTCTCTTGCACCCATCCACTTCTCTCCATCTCCATCATGGCCATTAGCACCCTCATCTGGACGACTGCAACAGCATCCTAAGTGGCTTCTGTGTATCTAGTCTTGCAGTTTTATAATCCATTCTCCATATGGCAGCCAAGTAATCGTGCTAAAAGGAAAATGTTGAAGATCTATTTATTGCTGCACGTAGCCTACTCTAATGGTACAACTGCAAATCTAGACGTCTTTCTCTACAACCCCAGTCTCTCTGCTGAAACTCACATCCAAATGTCACCATCTTGGTTAAAATCCTTCAGTGTTCTTGATTGCCCTGAGAATAGACTAGCTGGGGCTCGAGCCGTTTCCTGACTTAAACCCCAGCCATTCTGTAAGTGGGCTTCGCTGGTGGCTCAGTGGTAAGAATCCAGCTGCCAGTGCAGGAGATGCAGGTCTCATCCCTGGCTCTGGAAGATCCCCTGGAGAAAGAAATGGCAACCCACTCTAGTATTCTTGCCTGGGACAGAGGAGCCTGGTGAGCTGCAGTCCATGGGGTCACAAAGAGTCTGGCATGACTGAGCGAATAAACGGAACGACAACATTCTATAAGTTCTTTCATACGCTATGCTCTCCCCTGTCTCTGGGTCTTCCCCTCCTCTTTCCCACAGTCCTGTTGCACTTGGATAAGTCTTGGTTATTTCTCAGGTCAAAACTTGAAAGGACTTTGTCTAGGGGGCCCTTCCGGATTTCCAGATTAGCTTTGATCTCTTTGCTCTGTGCTCTTGTAACACCCTGTGTTTCCATTGTCATTGTTACTATGCTTTACTCACCTTATGATCTCTTTCGACCACTGACTGTAAATTCTGCAAGAGGAGTGGCCACGTCTGTATTGAGTCTTGCTGAAACTCTAGCATCCATCATACTTGGAGCTCAGCTGGCGTGTTGCGGGCAGCTCTGTGAGGTGGTTCCAAGTCACATTTTCTACCCTTTCCTCTCTCTGGAGTCTTATAGTAAGAAGGAGAATACCATTTTAGATTAAGGATTTTACTTGAATTAAGTCCAAAGAAATACGTGATTAAGGGAGAAAATTATGAGATAGGCAGGCTTGGTGGATACAAAGTGGAAGTGATGAATTCTGCAGAGGAAAATGCAAAATATTTGGTTGGCCAAAAAAAGTCTGTTCTAGTTTTTCTGTAGCATCTTTCAAAAAACCCAAATGAACTTTTTGGCCAGCCAAAAAGCTGCATGGTTATACATGCACATATAACCACACATGAAACTCATTCATTAAGTGCCCAAACATCCTGGACGTCTAACACTACAAATGCGCATGATCTACCCCTCGCCAAGTGTGACAGCATCAGCCATCTTCAGTCATAAGCAATAGAGCACATTTCTTGTTGCCCCAGTTAGCCTAAGCCTGGGAGCAAGTTGCAAACAAACCTTGTGCGCACCAGGACCCAGGGACTCCACAGAGACGGAGACAGAACTGAGAGCGTCTCCTGTGGAGCTATGGGTCAGCAGTGGTCTGCCACAGGGACAGGGGCTCTGGGTACGGGTATGGCATACGTCCTCTTGGAGGAAGTCACCATTAACCCCACTATAGAGCTGCCAGAACTTACACGGGACTGGGAAATAGACTCTTGCAGGGCACCGATCATGGCATCCGGTCCCATCACTTCATGGCAAATAGATGGGGAAACAGTGGAAACAGTGACAGATTTTATTTTGGGGGGCTCCAAAGTCAAGTCACTGCAGCTGGTAACTGCAGCCATGAAATAAAAAGACACTTACTCCTTGGAAGAAAAGTTATGACCAATCTAGACAGCATATTAAAAAGCCAAGACATTACTTTGCCAACAAAGGTCCATCTAGTCAAGACTATGGTTTTTCCAGTGGTCATGTATGGATGGGAGAGTTGGATTATAAAGAAAGCTGAGCACCGAAGAATTGATGATTTTGAACTATGGTGTTGGAGAAGACTCTTCAGAGTCCCTTGGACTGCAAGGAGACCCAACCAGTCCATCCTAAATGAGATCAGTCCTGAATGTTCATTGGAAGGAGTGATGTTGAAGCTGAAACTCCAATACTTTGACCACCTGATGCAAAGAGCTGACTCATTTGAAAAGACCCTGATGCTGGGAATGATTGAGGGCAGGAGGAGAAGGGGATGACAGAGGATGAGGTGGTTGGCTGGCATCACCGACTCAATGGACATGAGTTTGAGTAAGCTCCAGGAGTTGGTGATGGACAGGGAGGCCTGGTGTGCTGCAGTCCATGGGGTTGCAAAGAGTCGGACACGACTGAGTGGCTAAGCTGAGCTGAACTGGGAGCAAGTTGTCCTTCACTCATCATTACATTCAATCTTACATTGGTTTGTTAACAGTGTTTGTTACACATGATATCAGATGAATGGGACTCAGATATTCAGGGGATAAGAGGAGCTGTTACCTAAGTGGAAAGTTGTTGCTTAGTCGATGAGCCATGTCCAACTTTTTGCGACCCGTGGACTGTAGCCCAGCAGGCTCCTCTGGCCATGGGATTTCCCAGGCAAGAATACTGGAGTGGTTTGCCGTTTCCTTCTCCAGGGGATCTTCCCAACTCAGGGATCAAACCCGCATCTCCAGCGTTGGCGGGTGGATTCTTTCCCGCTGAGCCACCTGGGAAGCCACACAGGTGGAGTAGACGGCAGGACAGTCTGGTAAGGTCCGTAACTTAGCAGTTGGTCTAACGTAGAATGAGAGCACAGAGCAGGAAGGAAGCCGATTGTCTTGTCCCGTTTTCGGCAAGAGGAACATGCAGATGTGTGTACACGTTTTTATGGGGGGAGTGAAGGAGGCGGGTCAAGGTCGCCTCTCTCTGGTGGTTCGGGTTTGCCTGAGTAACTTCTCATGGCTGCCTTGCCCACTTTTTCGTGGAACTGGGATAGAGGTAGCCTGCTGTTTTCCATGGACTTTGCTGGGCAAATCGAATCATTCATGCATTGCTCTGGGGCCAGCAAGAGTAGCGTTTCTTTGACATGTTCAGTTGAGTCATAGCGGAGAAGACAGACACTGTTCCCATGATGTCACCAGCCCTCCCCTGCCTCTCCAAGGAGGAGACTCGGTTGGAAAACTCAGCTCCTGGGCGTTGACCTCTTGAAATAGCCACAGATGACTGGTGGGGACAGATCGCTGGTGAATAAGAGCAACCCCATGTGAGTGAGGTGTGAGTCTACACTGGAAACTGTGTTTAACAGACAATTTGCTTGGCTATGAACAAGCCCCAGTCTTTGTGGGCAAATGTTCACATCGTCCGACTTTAGAATTTCCTCCTGCCTCATTAAGCCAGATAACAGAAATGAACTGACAATATGGCAGAGAAATTCTGTTTTCTTCGAGTTGTTTCTTTTTATTCTTCTCAGCTTTTTTTTTTCCCCAAGAATTCTTATTTTTCTTGCTTACCCCTTTCCTTCATCCTACAAAATTTCTTGGAAACAGGCTAATTCTTATTTAAAAAATCTCCTTGGCCACTGACAGTGTAAGTAATTGATAGCATGTGGGAGCTTCCCTGGTGGTTCACATGGTAAAGAAACTGCCTGCAATTCAGGAAACCCAGGCTTGATCCCTGGGTCGGAAAGATCCCCTGGAGGAGGGCATGGCAACCAGTATTCTTGCCTAGAGAATCCCATGGACAGAGGAGCCTGGTGGGAGACAGTTCATGGGGTCACAAAGAGTCGGACCTGAGGAGTGACTAACACTTTCACTTTCATTTAAATCCCATCAGATTGGGGAAATATGGATGATTTACTTAAGCTCATAAGCTTCAGTTTCTTCATCTTAAAAATGGGAATTCAATACTATAAATAATATTGTTGGATTGGCCAAAAGGTTTATTTGGGTTTTCCCATGAGAGATTAAAATCCAGATGAACTTTTTGGCCAGCTCAGTATACCACCATCTGCCTCAAAGATTGTTATGAGGATTCAGTGAGGTAATACAAATAAGATCCTGGCATATCCTAAGAGCTCATTAAGGTTATCTTTTGTTGAGTCCCAAACTCTACTGCTGCTAAGTCACTTCAGTCGTGTCCGACTCTGTGTGACCCCATAGACGGCAGCCCACCAGGCTCCCCCGTCCCTGGGATTCTCTAGGCAAGAACACTGGAGTGGGTTGCCATTGCCTTCTCCAGTGCATGAAAGTGAAAAGTGAAAGGGAAGTCGCTCTAAGCCTTGCCTATTGCCTCTTCTCTGTTTAGAAGGTCAAGAGACTTTCATTTGCCATTTTAGCCATGACCATGGCAAGAGCTTGCCGAAAGGTTATCTCTCCTAAGGTCTCACCTGTGACTTTTGACTCCTTGATTGGTTTATGTTAGCCAAGACTTTATATTATGAGACATCTCATTGTTTTAAACCGTGTAGTTGTTTATCCATTCCATGCATTACCAGTTTGCACCCAGGATCCAGAACTCCCAATTCAACCCTCTCCCGTCTCCTCTACCCTTGACAACTGCCAGTCTGTTCTCTAAGTCCCTGGTTCTATTTCTGTTTCCTGGGTAGGTTCATTTCTGTCATATTTTCATTCCACATACAAGTGATGGCATATGGTATTTGTCTTTCGTACTTCACTTAGTGTGATCATCTCGAGTTGTATCCGTGTTGCTGCAAGTGGCATTATTTCATTCATGGTCCTACTGTATCTCACAGGGAACTGAATTCAATAACCTGTATAAATCATAATGGAAAAGACTAGAAAAAGAATATACACACACACACACACACACATACATATATAACTGAGTCACTTTGCTATACAGCAGTAATTAACACAGCATTGCAATTCGACTAGACTTCAATTTAAAAAAAAAATCCCGTGGTGGGTTTTGCCCTGGGTCTTCTAAAAGGCCGGGAGGCATCTTCAGTTCTCAAGGAGGTTGAATCTGCTCCATAATGGGTCTGGGCTCAGCAGGTCAAGGTGCTCTCATTCCCCAGGATGCCCAGGGCTGACCCAGGCTGGGCTCAACCTGGAGCCAGCAGTCATCTAAAAGCCCAGAAAGCTGAAAACAGCAGAAGAATACAAATGTCTATCACTTAATAGCCTTTCTTCCCCACTACCAGCACCTTAAAGAAAAAAAAAAATGTCACCATGTCACCATTTGATACTTGTCTTTCAGAATTCCCTTTTGAATTGAGGCCTCCCATAGCTCAGGTCTGAATTGCCAAGTACACTGACTCATTTCTTCATTATGTAAGCCATTAACAGGTTACCGCTCCGAAGTGGGAGTCTATGCTCTAGGCTACAAGCGAGGCACCGTGATGACTCTCAGCTGAGCCTTTACACTTGCGCTCACCTGCGCTCCCCAGAGAACTACCAGCCCAGCTCCTAGCCATTAGCTGTGAGTCCTGCAGAGTAGCTTCATTAGATCAAAAAGCTCCTCCTCCCTGCTGCCTTCTGGGCAGCTGCCTACCCAGGGAAATAGGTGGAAAATGTGCAAGAGGTAGGTTGCAGCTCCTGGGAAGTGAAACTTTTATGCAGAAAATGACTAGATTTGGATGGAGGTAAATAGGAAGAGACCCAGTGTGTGAAAGTGTCATCCAAGTGAACTTCAGAGCTGGGGTGGGATCTTTGGCACCAAGTTGTCTTTAAAGCAGACAGCCTTAGAGAATGACCCTGAGGATCTTGGAAAAGTGAGGAAAAACAGAATGATTTGTACAATGGGGCCAGAAAGAAAGCAAATGCTGAAGGAACACTTATTTCTAAAAGGTATTAGCTCTAAAAAGAGATTCTAAATTTCTTTGAAAGTAATTGCAAGGCTGAAATATTTATATTGATGCTGTTTAGTTACTCATTTGAAAAGACCCTGATGCTGGGAAAGATTGAAGGCAGGAGAAGAAAGGGACGACAGAGGATGAGCTGGTTGGATGGCATCACCGACTCAATGAATGTGAGTTTATGTAAACTCCGGGAGTTGGTGATGGACAGGGAGGCCTGGTGTGCTACAGTCCATGGGGTTGCAAAGAGTCAGACATAACTGAGCGACTGAACTGAATTGAACTGAGACAATGTATGTAGTCCCATGTTGTAATTATCCAAGAAAATATTGGTTCAAAAAGTATATGAAGAGACATAACTTGTCACTGATCGTGATTGGCAGGCATGCTGGGCACGAGGGAGCATTGGCTTAATTAAGCTCTTAATCCTTTCTTGTTACCATAGAGGTCATATTTTTCAACATGGTTAATGCAGCCTGGGAATTCAATTGTTTCTGAAAATGCTCTGCAGGCGGATGGTCCTCAGAGGCATTCCAGGGCCTCAAAAACAAAGATATTATTATCCTCTAGTGATTCCTGTCATTGGTATGGATTAGGAGCACCATCATGCGAATGATGTTCCCATCTTAAAAGGACCTTTCGGTGTCTTTCTTGGCCTTCTCCAGGGGAATCTTCCCCACTCAAGGATCGAACCCACATCTCTTGCATTGCCCGTGGTCTCCTGCATTGCAGGCAGATTCTTTACCAACCAACCCACATGGAAAGCCTTTTGACATACTATTAGAAGTTACTAGACTTTAAATGGTCTTCCCTGATGGCTTATGTGGTGAAGAATCCACTGCAATTCGGGAGACATGGGTTTAATCCCTGGGTCAGGAAGATCCCCTGGAGGAGGGCATGGCAACCCAGTCCAGTATTCGTGCCTGGAGAATCCCATGGACAGAGGAGCCTGGCGGGCTATAGTCCATGGGGTCGGAAAGTGTCAGACATGACTGAGAGACTAAGCAGAGCAGAGCATACAGACTTTAAATGAATATGTTAGGTGACATCCCAGGACCTCAGGCTTATCTTCTTCCTTAATTTTGGATCTGCTCCTTTCTTCCTTTGACAGTTTAACTCTGGTGTCCTATTAAGTGTAACTTGGTAAAGTCCTCCCTGACCACTTGGATCCCTCAATAGCTGTCTCTACCACATAGTCAAGAATCTTATGCTCATTATATTTCATTCTTTCCACTCAGTAAAATATCCTTGTTCAAAGAACTTAAGGGGCAATAAGACAATTACATACATAGCTAAACTCAAGTGAAGAAGATGTTATTTCCGGTTAGGGCATTAGAACAACCTCACGGAATAGGTTATATTTAAGGTAGAACTTGAGAAAGATGAAGTGCTGACTCGTGAGTTGCTTCTTGCATAGATACTGGCATCTTCATCTTTGGATAAAGTTCACGTTTAGTCACGTGGGCTTCTCTGGTGACTCAGTGGTAAAGAATCTTTCTGCCAATGCAGGAGACACAGGGGATGCGAGTTCTGTCCCTGAGTTGGGAAGATCCCTTGGAGGAGGAAATGGCAACCAGCTCCAGTGTTCTTGCCTGGAAAATTCCATGGACAGAGGGCCCTGGTGGGCTACATTCCATGTGGTTGCACAGAGGTGGACACGACCCAGCACACACACACACACACACACGTCTTCAAACACATGATGGGACAAAAGCATGTCCTTGCCCAGGAGCCCTGCAATATTTTCTTGAGGGCATGTTTCCTTTTTACCTCTTTGTTCACGTCTTGGACCCAGTTCCTTTGATGGCGTACTAAAGACAGGGTGAAGGAGTGAGTGAGGGTCTGATGGAGTCTGGTTGCTTTTTACAAAACCATCTTTGGAGATGGATCTGGGGCCATTTCATCCTGGAGTGAAGATAAACCATCTCAGAAACCCAACTGAAGTTGATTATGTATAAGTCTTACTGGCTTTTTGCCTGATTCTGTTGTCTTTGACACATCTGCTGTACATCTAATGAGGAAATACAGCTAGCCATGGAATTAGTATGGTGAGCTCTGCAGAGATGCAGGAGGCACGGGACACCAGGTCCCTGGGTCCCACCAGAAGCGGAAACCCAGACCTGCTTCTGCACCTGGGGAGACCCTCACTGGCCTTTATGAAGTTGCTTCTCTTCCCTGTCTCACCTTCTGCCATCATCGTTTGTCAAAGGATAGCTGAGGAACTTGTACTGGGGGTGTGAGATCCAGAAGTCCTCTTGCCTGATAGCACTGTCCCATCGTGCCTTTGCGGGACGGTTGTCGGAAGCTCAGAGCATCACCCAGCCAGCTCTTGGAGGAGAACTTTTCTGCGATTACCTGCCACCGACCTTGGCCTAATTGGTCATGTTTTAGCTGATATTCCAAAGACAAAGGATGAGGTACCTATCAGATTTGTTGGGCCACCTTCTTCTTGCTCTGAAGCAGTTTGTTTTCCTCGCCAGTGATTCTATTCTGTTACATGAAAAACTCGAGGTTTATTTTATAAACATGACAACTAGTCATTATCTGAGTATTATTCCACAGGCCCTAAGCAGAATATGTAAAATGTCATTTCAAGTGCCAGGTTGGGATTTTTTGTGTGTTTTTATTTTTCTGATTTTTTTTCCTTTTTTTTTTTTTTTACAGAATTTAGAAAACGGCTTAAATCTAATTGGCTCCCTAAGGATCTCAGTTCCTGTTACTTGTGAGGTGTTTTTTTTCTGAGAGGCATCTGGAGAGAGTGAACTGCCTCTGCTAGTTGGCAGGCAAGGTAGGAAGATGCGGTAGCTTTTTTTTTTTTCCATAGAAACTTTCAGATTTTGGCTCAGGTCTTCCTGAGTCTCAGTGTTTGATTTTTGCAGTTGTTTTGGCAATGCCACATTCTTCTGCTTCTCCTGTAATTGAATTTCATATGAATGAGAACAGCAGCCACAGCTACCACCAGCCTATCTCGACTGTGCAAGAAAAAGAAAGAGAATAAGAAAAACAAAATAAATCGTTGTCATAGAGTGTAATCCATGTAAACACCACTTCACCGAGCGCAGTTCTAATAAATAGGCTCTATGTGGCTGCAGTCTACTAAAAGTAAACACCTATTTAGGCAACAGAACTGAGTTATTTTTAGTGGCCCAGATTCACATGTTCCTCTAGTCTAAGCAACGTGAGAAGAGAGCCCAAATTTTAATCACAGGGAGGACGCATCCACATGGCTTCCTAGGTGGCTCAGTGGTAAAGAATTTGCCTGCCAATGCAGGAGACACAGGAGACTGGGGTTCAGCCCCAGGGTGGGGAAGATCCCCTGGAGGAGGAAATGGCAGCGCACTCCAGTATCCTTGCCTGGGAAATCCCGTGGACAGAGGAGCCTGGTGGGCTACAGTCCATGGGGTCGCAAAGCATCGGGCAGGACTGAGGAACAGAGCACACACCCAACTACCCTGAGAGCAGGGAAGGGAAGGGGGTGGGCATCAGCAAACAAGTGGCTTCTTCTCACGTTAAAATGTTTGTTTTAACCAGATGCTTACCCATAAGGATCTGAGCTAAAACCACAGTGCAAAAACATACTTACTGTGTTTATTTTTATAGGATTTTTTTAAAACAAGTCTTTGTTGAATTTGTTACCATATTATTTCTGTTTAATTTGGGGTTATTTGGCCATGAGACTTGTGGGATCTGATCTCCCCAAACAGGGATCAAACCCATACCCTTTGCTTTGGAAGGGGCAGTCTTAACCACTGGACCACCACAGAATTCTCTGTTTCTAAAGATATTGTTAAAACGCATCAAAAGCTCTGTTTTCAGAGCCTCCCTCTTCCACTGCAGAATTGAAAACTAGGAAGAAGGAAAGTTAAAAGTCTTCAGGAGACTACTGATCTGGTTTTGCCCAAACAGACCAAGGACTCACAGAGAAGACAGAGTCAAAAGCTTGTGGAGGAGTCCTTTGGGGAGGCTGCCTTTTGTTGTTGGGTTAGAAATAGGAAGCAGTAGCAAGAAACATTCCTACTTTGGAGAATGAGTAACTTGGAGAGAGCCTTATTCAGAGAGCCTTATCTTATTATATTTGATACCTGCTTCTTAAATACAGGCCAGAAGAATGACAGCAAGAATGGGCTTAAATTGTGTTTTGATTAAGTGCCTCTTTGAGGGGGTGTGTGTGTGTGTGTGTGTGTAGCCCAAGAGTGAGTATCTGTTTAATTGAAATCTGATTGTTGTGTTATTGGTTAGGCAGGACCTACCCAAGCATAGGAAAACCTAATTTCAGGCTTAGCAGGCAATGAAGTTAATAATAAAACATGTTTATTGAATTAAAAACAGTAAGTTTCTTGTTAATTCATTTAAAAATATTTCTCAAGATTTTCTTCCCAAGATAAAAACTTACATACCTGACTGTATAAGGGCAGTCAGACTCCACTTGGGTAAATGGCTTCCCTCATAGCTCAGTTGGTAAAGAATCAGCCTGCAATACAGGAGACCCCAGTTCAATTCCTGGGTCAGGACGGTCCACTGGAGAAGGGATAGGCTACCCACTCCAGTATTCTTGGGCTTCCCTTGTGGCTTAGCTGGTGAAGCATCCACCTGCCATGCAGGAGATCTGGGTTTGATCCCTGGGTTGGGAGGATCCCACGGAGACAGGAAAGGGTACCCACGCCAGTATTCTGTCCTAGAGAATTTCATGGACTGTGTAGTCCATGGGGTCACAAAGAGGCACTGAGTGACTCATTTTCACCCAATTTATTGTCCTAAAGGAGACAGCACAGATCTGGGGCACTGGGAGTCCAGCGTGCATGTTGTCTCTGCCACTGTGGAGCTATCTAGCCCCAGGTAAATGATTTGGTCTCTTTGGCCCTCAGTGTTGAGTCTTGTTGCCCTCAGTGTTTAGTCTCGTTGCCCTCAGTGTTGGGTCTCGTTGCCTTCAGTGTTCGGTCTCGTTGCCCTCAGTGTTTAGTCTCATTGGCCCTCAGTGTTTAGTCTCGTTGCCCTCAGTGTTTAGTCTGTTGCCCTCAGTGTTCGGTCTTGTTGGCCCTCAGTGTTTAGTCTGTTGCCCTCAGTGTTTAGTCTCGTTGCCCTCAGTGTTTAGTCTGTTGCCCTCAGTGTTCGGTCTTGTTGGCCCTCAGTATTTAGTCTGTTGCCCTCAGTGTTTAGTCTCTTGCCCTCAGTGTTTGGTCTCGTTGCCCTCAGTGTTTAGTCTCGTTGGCCCTCAGTGTTTAGTCTCGTTGCCCTCAGTGTTTAGTCTCGTTGCCCTCAGTGTTTAGTCTCATTGCCCTCAGTGTTTAGTCTCGTTGCCCTCAGTGTTTGGTCTTGTTGGCCCTCAGTGTTTGGTCTCATTGGCCCTCAGTTTTTGGTCTCGTCAGCCCTCAGTTTTTGGTCTTGTTGCCCTTCAAATTTTTCCCATGTGTGAAATAGGGAGCTGCATTGGGTGACCTCTGAGAGTCTTTATGGGTTTCCCTGGTGGCTCAGTGGTAAAGAATCCACCTGCCAATGCAGGAGACCTGGGTTTGATCCTTGGGTTGGAAAGATCCCCTGGAGAAGGGAATGGCTACCCACTCCAGTGTTCTTGCCTGGAGAGTCCCATGGACAGAGGAGCCTGGCCATCTGCAGGCCATGGGGCCACAAAGAGTGAGACAGGGCTGAATGACTAAGCAGCAACAATAAGGTCCTTTCTGTATCTCATATTCTGTAAAACAGAGGTGTGAACAGTGGAAAGAAAAACACAGAGTTTTAAGGAAAAGTGTGGTAGCTTAGTGCTTGAGGAAGGATTTTCTGGGCAGAGGAGCAAACAAATCAGGGCAAGGCTGCCACAAGGGTTATCTCCAGCTTAGTTCACCTCCTGTCTACCTGATGGTTCAGCTAGCTCAGAAATGTGCCTCCTGCCTGCTCTCCCTCCTTTTCCTCTCCTTTTCTTTCTGTCCCATAATTGTTTACATTTTTCTCTACATTCCTACCGACCACCATCTTTACATCACTCTGAGGATAGATGTTGTTAAGATTCATTAGGAAGACAGAAGAATAATGAAATCTGTTGGAAAGTATTAGGTTGACAAAAAAGTTTGTTCCAGTTATTCCTATCTTATGGAAAAATCCAAACAATTTTTTGGCCAACCCAATAGTTTTCCAATCAGTCCATCCTAAAGGAAATCAGTCCTGAATATTAACTGAAAGGACTGATGTTGAAGCTGAAGCTCCCAATACTTTGGCCACCTTATGTGAAAAGCTGACTCTTTTGAAAAGACCCCAGTGCTGGAAAAGACTGAAGGCAGAAACCAGAATTGAAAGAGACACGTGTACCCCAGTGTTCATCACAGCACTGTTTATAATAGCCAGGACATGGAAGCAACCTAGATGTCCATCAGCAGATGAATGGATAAGAAAGCTGTGGTACATATACACAATGGAGTATTACTCAGCCATTAAAAAGAATGCATTTGAATCAGTTCTAATGAGGTGGATGAAACTGGAGCCTATTATACAGAGTGAAGTAAGCCATAAAGGAAAACACCAATACAGTATACTAACGCATATATATGGAATTTAGAAAGATGGTAACAATAACCCTGTATACGAGACAGCAAAAGAGACACTGATGTATAGAACAGTCTTTTGGACTCTGTGGGAGAGGGAGAGGGTGGGATGATTTGGGAGAATGGCATTGAAATATGTGTAATATCATATATGAAATGAGTCACCAGTCCAGGTTCGATGCACGATACTGGATGCTTGGGGTTGGTGCACTGGGATGACCCAGAGGGATGGTATGAGGAGGGAGGAGGGAGGAGGGTTCAGGATGGGGAACACATGTATACCTGTGGCGGATTCATTTTGTTATATGGCAAAACCAATACAATATTGTAAAGATTGAAGGTAGGAGGAGAAGGGGATGACAGAGGATGAGATAATTGGATGGCATCACCGACTCGATGGACATGAGCTTGGTAAACTCCGGGAGTTGGTGATGGACAGGGAGGCCTGGCGTCCATGGGGTTGCAAAGAGTCGGACATGACTGAGCAACTGAACTGAATGGAATAGTTTTCCAGGTTGTCTGTTTTTTTTTTTTTTTTTTTTTCCTTTTATTTCCTAGAATCTGTTATAATTTTACTCAATAGGACAATGAAAAATTTAAAATCATGGGTTGTGTGTTCATATAGATGATGATCATGATGCAGGAACCAGCTCTTAATGCCATCAGGGAAGTTACTCAGCTGTCCCTATAGCAGCACTAACTAGGTCCTGTCATTAGCACCACTGTGCTGATGAAGATGCTGGATCAGAAAGGTTAAGTAACTTGTCCAAGGTCTCTGGCTGATTACGGTTAACCAGCTTGCGTCCTCAGGCAGTTGTTTTCCAGTGTCGCTGCTTTTATCCTCTTGGCCTTGCTGCGTCTCCTCTGAGGCAGAGATGATGTTTTATTCATTTTCTGCATCCCCTTGAGAGTTTGATACAGTGCTTGAGGAAGGTATACATCGAATTTGTGCAGGATGGAATTAAAGGGGCCCGATCCTACCTAGAGAAAGCTATGAGAGGGATCCACTGTCTCCAGGGGAGAAACTGTGCCCATAAGTGGCCTCCCAGCTGTGCAGAGAATTGGGTTGACAGACCTTTAACCTGGTGTTTGAAAGTGTCTACTTCCTGTCTGTATAAACGCTTTTAATTTAGAAGTTTCCACTTTAAGAAAGACTGGTTTCAAGGAGTTGAATTATACTTCTGTACAAACAGTGTAACTACAGTTATCATTTAAACAAATGTAGCTGAGAAGTTAATGTATGAACCGAGAAATAGCTGGGCACATAGGGTCAGTGAAAGCGCTAGATTTAGTTGTTAGGAAAAAAATTTTTTTCCTTTAAAGTTTTATTGGCCTGAATGCAGTTGACTCCTTTGGAGACAGACTAGTTTTTCACTTATGAACACTTGGCACGGGGAAAAAAATGGATCGATATGTTTACATCCCAAGGTCAGTCTTTCTCCTGTTACGTATGATGTTAGGGATGAGAGAAAGAAATAAGAGAGCTCATTTTTTCTGTATTTGTTGCCGTGGTACAAGGATAATATCTCCTTGTGAGGACGTCTGGATTAGAGGGTGAAGGATGCATTGTTTATTCATTATGTCTCTAAGATCTCAGTTACCTAGTGATCGGATTTCCAACAACTCTATAATCTGGAACATGCACAGGTAGACAGGAGTATAGGATCATGGAAGATGAATGTTGAATGTGATCTTAGAGATCCCTTACCCAACTGTTTGATTTTGCAGATGAGATATTACAGCCTCAAACAAGTAAGGGGCCTAGTCGTGGATTAGGATAAAGTCTTCAGATAGAAAATGGTGAGGACAAAGGTTGCGTACTATTTACTCTGTTCATTCACTTTATAGGTATTTGTTGAGTGCCTTCTATGTGGAAGGCATTAGGGATAGAGCAGTACTCCTTGGTCTAGGAAAGCTGTGGGCCCTCCTTCAAGCTCTTAGCAAACATACGTGTCATGAAGCAGAAACAGATGAGAAATCTCTTGAGAATGAGGTCTGGTAAACTCTTTGAAGATGACGAGGACTTTCTCTTAATTCCCCAATGTCTCATGCCTTCCAGGGGATGAAGCCCCTGACCACAGGAAGAAATGAAAACCATGGTCAAAATGTCAAAATCTGGGAAAATTTAGTGTGAGTAAGCTTCCCAGGTGGCTCAGATGGTAAAGAATCTGCCTGCAATGTGGGAGACCCATGTTTGATCCTTGGGTTGGGAAGATCCCCTGGAGAAGCAAACGGCTGCCCACGCCAATATTCTTGCCTGGAGAATTGCTTGGACAGTGTAGTCCATGGGGTCACAAAGAGTTGGACACAACTAAGCAACTAACCGGAGAAGGCAGTGGCACCCCACTCCAGTACTTTTGCCTGGAAAATCCCATGGACAGGGGAGCCTGGTAGGCTGCAGTCCGTGGGGTCGCTAGAGTCGGACACGACTGAGGGACTTCACTTTCACTTTTTACTTTCATGCACTGGAGAAGGAAATGGCAACTCACTCCAGTGTTCTTGCCTGGAGAATCCCAGGGACGGGGAAGCCTGGTGGGCTGCCGTCTATGGGGTCACACAGAGTCGGACACGACTGAAGTGACTTAGCAGCAGCAGCAGCAGAGCAACTAACACTTTCAGTTTCAATGTGAGCAAATCAACCAATGTAAAAAGACTACAAGGAATTAAAAATTCCCATTCCAGTGCTAAAACTTACATTTATGTTGACAACCCCAAGTCAAGAAAAAATTAAAGTTCCTTTAACCTGTTCTTTTAGCCAAGTGGTTAAGTGTACATTACATTTTAGAAAGTTTTCAAATATAAAAAGTATTGATGAGCTTCGCTTCTCTGAGACATTTACTCATTTAGTCTGCAAAATATTTAGTCAAAGAAATCTGTTGAACACCTGTTATGTACAACAACTTGTCTCTAGACCATGAATAGATGAGTCTGATGTTAGTGGAGGGGAGATGGACCATCACTGTAAATAAATTTGATATTTACCACAGGGTTTTTTGTACTGAAGCACCATAATAAAGGTTGGTATGAAAGGGGATTGGGCTTCCCAGATGGCGCTAGTGGTCAAGAATCTGCCTGCCAATGCTGGAGATAGGAGAGATGTTGGTTCGATCTCTGGGTCAGGACGATGAAAGAGGGACACACTAAATGTGGAAGACAGAAGGGGAGATAAATAAGCTACCGCAACTTCTGCAACCCAGGCAGTGTGTCAAGTCTATGACGTCATTTGATCCTCAGCCAGTTCTGTGTGGTACTCAGTGGTGTCCGTTTAGCTGATGAGGAAACTCAGACTCAAGGAGTGAATTAATTTGCCCACAATGACACAGCTGGCAAACAGAATTCCAATCTGTATCCATGTGACTCGGCCCTTTGTCCTTGAAGCAAGTAGCATTTCCCTCTTCGGTTAGCATGGAGAGTCGCCTGATGGACACATGTATTCATTTGCTTATGTATCTATCCATCCATTCAACAGATATTTGGAGATCAGCTTTAAAATGCCAAACTCTTTAAGGAGATGCAGATATGAATTGATAGAAATCTGAACTACAGGGTAATGTAATAAATAGTAAAATTACTCGACAAAACCGTATGACTGGGATGGTTTTGATTTCAGCCTCTAGACTCAGTGGGGGCTTCCCAGGTAGGTCAGTGATAAAGAATCTGTCTGCTAATGCAGGAGACCAGGGTTTGATCCCTGATTTGGGAAGATACCCTGGGGGTGGAAATGGCAACCCACTCCAGTATTCTTGTCTGGGAAATATCATGGACAGAGGAGCCTGGTGGGCTATACAATCCATGGGGTTTTGAAGCATCGAACACAATTGAGCAACTGAGCATGCGTCCACCATCGTAGACCCAGTATTATTACTTTCAGATCATATTTCTCATATTTGGGGGGATATTTTTTAATTAAAAATATTGCTTAGCCACAAAACAAATCACTTGTAGTTAGCAAATTAATTTTTTAATTGCATAGTGGTATGAAATCGGTGCTCTAAGGCCTCATGACTAAGCAAAAGCAAGCTTTGTTTTTCTCCTCCTTTAGACTGGTAGCTCCCCCCTTTGGCACCCTGTATGAAATTGGGTGCATATTTGTCATAGCATCTCCTGGATTCCAAGTAAGTGGGGTGTCACTTGATGATGGTTATTGCCTCAGAAATTCTGAAGTAGTGAAGCCTGTGTTTAGTCAGTCATGTCTGACTCTTTGTGACCCCATGGACTGTAGCCTGCCAGACCCCTCTGTCCATGGAATTCTCCAGGCAAGAATACTGGAGTGGGTTGCCATTCCCTTCTCCAGAGATCTTCTGGGCTCGAACCTGCATCTCCCGTGTGTGCTGTATTGCAGGCACCTTCTTTACCCATGAGCTATCGGGAAAGCCCAGCCAAACCTAGATGAGTAAAATTTACAGCACATAGAGGTAAAGAACAAGAAATATAGTAACAGCATCTTCTAGAAAGCATAGGATCTCAAGTCACAAGACCTGGGTTTGAGAGAAGGCTCTTTCCCTTGGGGTGGAAATGGGCACAATTTTAAATCTCTTTCAACCTGGATTCATTGATTTAATAGTGCTCATGTCACGTGGTGCTTCTCAGGTGGCTCAGTGGTAAAGAATCCCCCTGCCAATGCAATGGACACAGGAGACATGGGTTTGATCCCTGGGTGGGGACCATCCCCTGGGTTAGTGCATGGCAACCCACTTCAGTATTCTTGCCTGGAAAATCCCGTGGACAGAGGAGCCTGGCTGGCCACAGTCCATGGGGTCGCAGAGTTGGACATGACTGAGCATGCAAACATGCATGTCACCTAGTGCGGTGAGAATTAAATGACATAATAGATGTGAGAAGTGATTGGCAGAAAAGCTGTAGCGTCTAATTGTGTAGAGATAGGATCATCACTCTGATAATTGGCAGGCCGGGTCTCAGGTGTCTTATGAGGATAAAAGAGCATTTGGCATCAGGCTCAAGCTGTGACAGAAAGACATGAAATAGAGCTGTTGAGGGAGGTTGCTTTGACTCTTAGGAAGATGAGCGTGAGCATTTGCCTTATTACGTACTGTGTTCCTCGCCGTCTCCTGTGTCAGGGACCCCTGGCCTCCTGTAGCCTTCTGCTTCTAGCCTCCAAAGTTGCCTCTAACGTGTCCCACAGGGGTGTCGAAAGCCCACTGTCTTGAATGCCACCCCTGGTATCTCACCCACTTGTTTTCAGTCATTCCTACTTGTGTCCCCGTCTGCTCCCCAGGCCTCCCCCCATCAGCCCATCTTGACCACCAGCTTGGGCTTTTCCTAGGCTCAGACCGTCTGAATTGAGTCCACTCTGAATTATCCCCAGTTTGCCTTCACTCTCGCCATCTGTCTTTTCTGAACTCTCTTTGCAAATCTCAATCACCACAGCATCAAAAAAAAAAAAAAAAAAAGGCAAGAAAACTTCACTGATATGAGAAAATGGAGTTAAGAAAATGACGTGTCCAGGCATTCCCTGGATGGTGAAGAATCCGTCCTAGGATCTGTCCCCTCAGATGATAAAGAATCTGCCTGCAATGTTGGAGACTCGGGTTCAATCCCTGGGTCGGGACAGTCCTGTGAAGAAGGGAATGGCTACCCACTCCAGTCTCCTTGCCTGGAGAATCCCATGGACAAAGGAGCCTGGCGGGCTGCAGTCCATGGGGTTGCAAAAAGTTGGACATGACTGAGCGACTAACACTTTCACTTTCAGGCAGGACAAAGGGTTCTGCAGGGCAGAGAGGGGTTCACAGCGTGATGGGGCCCGGTGGAGGAACTTGATGGGAATGGAGCCGTGGTGGGAACCAGCGGGGAGTTTCAGACAGGGAGCCGCCTGAGCATCTGTTTAACAATAGAGCGAGTGTCCACCCTCCTTTGGTGTGTGCGGAGAGCCTGTCGGTCCTACGTGCCTTCGTGAAAGCTTTGGAAAGAAAGCCGGTATTGAAGGGGGAGGGAATCCCATTGTGCCATGTGGTTTTAACCCTGACAGATGAATTTCTAAATCTCCAGCTTGGAGGACAGGACGTTGCTGACCAAGCATCTCAAACTGCTTTCCCCCAAATCTCCTTCTCTGCGTGTTCTCAGTCTGGCTAGGGTGCGCCCATTCACAGTGGCCCTGTTGTCTGTTAGCAGGGCTCTGCCTACCATGCAGGGGTCCTTCGGAAACACATTAGTAGACAGAAGCCGTGGAGAGGAAGCCTGCAAATCAACAAGACACAAACAAGCCACATTCAGTAAGAGCAGGGAGTGTGCGACTCACAGCAAGAAACACAGAAGCAGACGCCCCTCACTGTTTCCCTTTCGGACTTCAGAACGGCGAGGTGGGAGACCTCACAGCTTCAAGGGAGCCTGGTGGATGATGGACAGCCCAGTAGATGGAAAAAGGAGAGACATTTTTATTTTGGCTGCACCCCACGTGGCATCTTAGTTCTCCAGCCAAAGATTGGACCTGTGCCTCCTGCAGTGGAAGCACAGTCTTTTGTTGTTGTTGTTAATGTGAACCAATTTTAATGTTTGGGCTTTCCTGGTGGCTCAGCGGTAAGGAATCTGCCTGCAATGCAGGAGACACAGGAGACGCGGGTTCAATCCCTGGGTCAGGATAATCCCCTGGAGGAGGGCATGGCAACCCACTCCAGTATTCTTGCCTGGGAAATCTCATGGACAGAGGAGCCTGGAAGGCTATGGTCCATGGGGTCGCAAAGAGTCAGATAGGACCGAAGTGACGGAGCAAACATTGAATTTGCTACAATATTGCTTCTGTCTTATGTTTTAGTTTTCTGGCACCTGGCATGTGGGATCTCAGCTCCCCAGCCAGGGATTGAACTTTCACACTCTACATTGGAAGGCGAAGTCTTGTCCACTGGACCAACAGGAAAGAGGCCCAGCAGAGACTGTTTGGAACTCCTGTGAGGTGGTATGCAGATGAGAGAGCGTGCCCAGCCCTCCCAGGCCTGCCCCCATCTTCTTCAGATATGATCAGAATGATTTTAGGGTGATTCCATCTCGTTGAATTTTCCTCCTTTAAATGATACTGCAAAAACCCCCAACCTGCCAATGCTTCACTTTTTCCTCTTTCTCAAATGTGTTCAGTGCTTCTGGTGTTCTTGGGGAAACCTAAGACACAGGGGAGGAAGTCCTGGAGAGGTGGTATCAGGCCAGCTTCTTTAGTTTCTGAGGACGCTCCGTGTGTGGCACCCCAAGGAGGTTTCTGCAGGGCGTGTTCATAATTAAAACCTCTGTTGAAAAATCGGCGTCACGTTGCACTTGAATATTTAATTTGCTCTCTGAGAGGTCGGCTTGCATGGTATTGATTTTCTGTAGTTTGTCAGCCTTGCCGTAGCGATGGTTTCAATAGCGTCCAGACAGGATGAGCTAAAGGAAAGGACCACGACACCCCCACCCTTCCTTCACCCCGGGAGTGTGTTCCCACACGGAGAGTGGGGCTCGTGGGTGCCCTGCACATTCCGGATGATCTACAGAGAGTGTGACAGGTGGTGTGAATTCCTTCAAGGAGACCTGGTTCCTAGTGTGAGCTCTGCTGATCCCTGGCTGTGTGACTGCCACCAAGACGCTTCACCTCAATTGTCCTCAGCTGCCTTGCACGCTAATGGAAAAAACGACAACAGTAACACAACTCCTACGCTTTATCTCAATTGTTGAAACGATTTCAGATTTGCTTTGAATGGCAAAGCCCGTCTCTTAAGCACGATGCATGTTTGCACATATCCATATCTGTGAGTGCGGGTATCACATGCACACACACATCTGCCCTTCACATTATGGCAGAGGTCAAGCAAGTTGACGTGGAGTTCCCTCGGCGAGCCTGAAGCCCCAGTACTTCATCTGGGCTTCACATGCTCCTTGTGTGGTCTTCAGAGGTAGTTTCCCAAGGGTCTTCCCCATCTCTGTGAATGGGCGCTCCTCCCATTCAGAAATCATCTTTGGTTTCTCTTTCTCCCTCACCTCCCGTTTCCAGTATATCCGTCACCGATTCTGCCAGTTCTTCTTTCACAGCATATTTCCGATCCACCCCCTGCTACCGCTGCCGCCCTCGACCACTCTCATCAGCCTCTGTTGATTCCTCGCTGTCACCCATCCATCTTCCACACGGGAGCCCGAGTGATTCTTCAGAAACAGAAAGCACCTGATGACAGGGCCGGCTTCAGACTAGCCAGTGGCTCCTGATGCTTCTAGAATGAAATCCACACTTCTAACCATGACCTCCTTGGCTTCCTTGGTGGCCTCCTTCTTCCTGCCTGGTTTACCGTGCTCTAGCGAAGCTTTACCCCTTTTCATTCTTCAACACCCCACACTTGCTTATTGTAACGATTTTGAAATTTATATTTATTTTAATATTTTTAAATTTTTATTTACTTATTTTTCTACTCCTGGTCTTAGTTGTGGCACCCGGTATCTAGTTCCCTGACTAGGAATCAAACCTGGGCCCCCAGCATGGGGAGCACAGAGTCTTAGCCACTGGACCACCAGGAAAATCCCAAAGGATTTTTTAAACCATAGGTTTTATCTTTTTAGAGCAATCTTAGGTTTACAGCAAAATCGAGGAGGAAGTACAGAGCATTCTCATATATCTCCCGCCCACATTATACGGTCCTTCCCACTACGGACACCCCCTACCAGAGCGATACATTTATTACAGCTGATGAGCCTCCATTGACATGTGACCATCACCCAAGGTCTGTAGTTAACCTTCAGGTTCACTCTTGGTGTCGCACATTCATTCTATGGATTTTGAAAAATGGATGATGACGCGTGTCTACCATTGTATACTTGGTTGGCCAAAAACTTCATTAGGGTTTTTGATGGAAAACATACATCTGATGGAAAAAACCCAAATGAACCTAATGGCCAACGCAGTAGTATCATACAGAAGTTTCACTGCCCTAATAATCCTCTGAGTGCCTCCTGTTTATCTCACCCTCTTCGCATGCCCAGCAGCCACTGATCTTTTCATTGTCTCCATTCTAATTTTGCCTTTTCTAGAATGTCATATAGTTGGAATCATACAGTGGGTAGCCTTTTCAGATTAGCTTCTTTCACTTAGTGCTATGCCTTTAAGATTCCCTCGCGTCTTTTGCTATAGCTTTTCACTCTGCTTGCCTTTTCCTGTCCACCCTACTTAACTGGCCTCTCGTGTCACATCACCCTCTGTATGTTCTTCCTAGCACTTGTTACCCTCTGACATTTTCTTTTCTTGTTTACTGCCTGTCTCTCCCACAGGATCTCAAGTTTTGTGGGAGTGGAGGTCTTGTCTGCCTTACTTCTGGCTGCAGCTGAGTATCTAGAACAGGCCAGTGCATAGAAGATGCTCAGTAAATGTTGGAAGGATTGAACGCATCAGCGACCCGCATACATGAGCCCCCGTTAGCTTCACTCCTCCCCCGTAGTTGGTCTTTGAGGTGACACACTCTTTCATTCGCACGGCTCCAGGTTTTTTTGGAGGAAGAGGCAGACATTCGTGTTAAGCCCCTGAGTCTGAGAGTTATTTCTCGTTCACCTTTTGCACCTGAAGCTCTCTCGGATGTCTGCCGAATTTAATGGGCCTCCAGGCAAGCGGCAGTTGGGAGCCTTAGTGGGAATCAGTCACATCGCAAAGGAGCACAGAGGCGGTAGAAAAATGATTAAGGGAGAATAGCAGAAAAGTATGATTGAACATTTATTGAGTCGCACATTGTACTCCAAGCTGTGTATAACATAAAAAGCGAATTAGGGGACAAGTCAGATATAAAATGAGTGAGCACACACAAGCGCACGGATGCTGCAGAGGAGAAGGTATTTCTCCAGATGCCTTCTCTCATTCGCCAAACTGTAGCCTTATCAGAATATGTGGGCTCTTTCAGGAGAGTCACTGTGCAGCCAGTGTTCGTAGCCCAGGCTTCCCTCGGGGCTGGGGGCGGTGGAACAGAGAACCTGCAATTTCATTACCGCTTCCTAAAGAAACTTTCTCCAAGGCTAACAGACTTTCTAGGGAGGCCAAACCAAGTGCAGCTGAGTTTAATGTTCTCATTAAAATGTTAAAGAGGCTTTATTCATGAATGACTGAAGCTGTAATTGCTTTATCCTCGTAAACTATGGAAATATGTGGTCATCTCTTACAGTGGTGTTCACCCAACCCTCCCTCAGGAAGATCTGTTTAATGGAGGGCTTGGCAGGATCTAGAGACTCAGTTCAGTTCAGTTCAGTCACTCAGTCGTGTCTGACTCTTTGCAACCCCATGGACTGCAGCAAGCCAGGCTTCCCTGTCCATCACCAACTCCCGGAGCTTGTTCAAAGTCATATCCATTGAGTCAGTGATGCCATCCAGCCATCTCATCTTCTGTCGTCCTGTTCTCTTCCCTCTTCAATCTTTCCCAGCATCAGGGTTTTTTCTAGTGAGTCAGTTCTTCTCATCAGGTGGCCAAAGTATTGGAGTTTCAGCTTCAGTCCTTCCAATGAATATTCAGGACTAATTTCCTTTAGGATGAACTGGTTGGATCTCCTTGCTGTTCAAGGGATCTTGGGACTGGGAGGGGGTTAGCTGAATTATATCTTTCAAAGATGTAGTAGAAGTGATGGGCAGGGTTCCCCCTTCCTTGATCTGTCTTCATGCTGTAGTTCTTTTTGCATATGTATTATTTTGTCTACTTGATCTAGAGTTCTAACTTGGAAATCGTATGAGAGATGAACACTCAAATACACACAGGCCCACAAATGTGGAAGGAAGTGGGTTTTTATCCTCCCACAAGCAGTAGCTTATTGAGGTGAGATTAGAAGAAATGCACACATGTTGAGATGCTGGTCAACTGAACAGGGAGTTGATCTGGAAAAGAAATGCTGTTAATCAGAAGGGGAGACTGCACTGAGAACTGGCTGTGGGCGATCATAGATTCATGCCCCCTCCCTTTGCCATCCTTAAGGGCCCAGCGCAAAACATTGCAGTAAACCTTTAGGGGGAAGGCTTCCCACATGGCACTAGTGGTAAAGAACCCACCTGCCAGTGCAGAAGACATGAAAGACTGGGTTTGATCCCTGGGTCGGGAAGATCCACTGGAGGAGGGCATGGCAACTCACTCCAGTCTTCTTGCCTGGAGAATCCCCATGGACAGAGGAACCTGGAGAGCTACAGTCCATGAGGTCGCAAAGAGCTGGACACGACTGAAGCGACTTAGGATACACGCACTCGCACACCTTTAGGGAGTGGATGCAGATGGCAAATACAACTATTATTTTTTCCTCAAAATATTTACAGTAATGTATAGTTGATACTGAAATTGTAGAGCTATGGGCTTTATATAGGTAGGAAACTATATTGCTTGAAACCTCAAAATTACATTTAGGAGGAGAAAGCGTTAAATCATGGTGTCTTTTTCTCAGTTCCTTACTATTAGAAAGCACTCTTTGTTGAATGGTAACAAATCTAGGTCTCATGATATGCAGATGTAGTGATATATATCATATCTAGGGATTATTTTGGAGAAGGCAATGGCGCCCCACTCCAGTACTCTTGTCTGGAAAATCCCATAGACGGAGGAGCTTGGTAGGCTGAAGTCCATGGGGTCGCTAAGAGTCGGACACGACTGAGCGACTTCACTTTTCACTTTCATGCATTGGAGAAGGAAATGGCAACCCACTCCAGTGTTCTTGCCTGGAGAATCCCAGGGACGGGGGAGCCTGGTGGGCTGCCGTCTATGGGGTCGCACGGAGTCGGACACAACTGAAGCGACTTAGCAGCAGCAGCAGCAGGGATTATTTTAAGATATTTTCTTCTTTTTTCTATTGATGGGTCATTGAGGTACTTTGCTCTGGGTCAGATGTAAATGAAAATACATTCATTCTAGCTAGAGTTGTCAAAGTTTCTTCCTTACGCGGTCACATCTTCTTTTCAGAATGCAGGGCATTTGTTAAAACTGTTTCAGGTCGGAGGCGCAGTGGAGTTGAAAGTTAACATAGGAGGCTCTTTCTAGGGATAATTGGATGGGTTTCTGGAGAGGTGACCATCTCAGCTCAATCACTTTAATGGTGTTAATGCTGCTAATGGTATGACCAACCTAGACAGAATATTAAAAAGCAGAGACATTACTTTGCCAACAAAGGTCTGTCTAGTCAAACCTTTGGTTTTTCCAGTAGTCATGTATGGATGTGAGAGTTGGACTATAAAGAAAGCTGAGCGCTGAAGAATTGATGCTTTTGAACTGTGATGCTGGAGAGGACTCTTGAGAGGCCCTTGGACAGCAAGGAGATCAAACTAGTCAATCCTAAAAGAAATTAGTCCTGAATATTCATTGGAAGAACTGATGCTGAAGCTGAAATTCCAATACTTTGGCCACCTGATGTGAAGAATTGACTCCTTGGAAAAGACCCTGAGGCTGGGAAAGATTGAAGGCAGGAAGAGAAGGGGACGACAGAGGATGAGATAGTTGGATGGCATCACCAACTCGATGGACATAAGTTTGAGCAAGCTCTGGGAGTTGGTGATGGACAGGGAAGCCTGGTGTGCTGCAGTCCATGCGGTCGCAGAGAGTCAGACACGACTGAGCAACTGAACTGAACTGAATGCTGCTAGTGTTCAAAAGAACCACTTGCGATTTTTGAACATGAAGAAAGTGCATGCTGACTTTGGGAAGAGTGTTGATTATTTGTAATGAAATACACTGAGAGAGTCAGAGCCAGATATAAGAAAAACACTGCCGATAGGCTGGCTCTTCTGTAACTCTTGTTGGTTGATATGCAGTGACTTCCTATTTTGGGGGCCAGCTGACCTGGCCCCTGAATTCTCACGTGAATCCAGAGAGGTGGGACGTTTTGGACTAGTTTAGACCTAGTTCAATCTGTCATGTCTCTCTTCGCCTTCTCTATGATAGGATTGCAATGCCTTTCCTGGTCTGCAGAGTGAATCCATTCTGGAGCCTTCTTGACTCGCCTAGGAAATCTTGGTGACCAATGGCCAGGTCCTCACTGCTAGCCTGACTCAGACACTGTTGAAGGCATGAGAAAGTGTGATGAGAGCATCACTGATTATAGAGCAGGGGCACAGCATCATGCAGGGATACATGGAGGGCTTGACTCATTTATCCTGGGCTACGTTATTATTATTTTTTTTTTCTTTTGAGAACTTTTGTCAGTTCTATAGAGTTTTTCTATCTGCCCATTTGCTGTTAGAATGGCAGTTGTCACATCTGACCACTCTATCCCTCCGCAGTCAGTCCCTCTGCCCCTTTGACTTCTTGGAGGTGAGTTACACCCACTGCGCTAGGCTGACTTTATGATTAGGGCCAATGGAAAAAGCCCGGGGTAGATTTTCAAAGTACACCCGTGTGCCATAGTGTTTCCCTCCGGCTGCTTAATTGTGTCGTGTCTTGGGCTGATATTGATTGATCAGTTGATTCTTCGGTTAATTAACTCATTCCTCAGATATTTGGGCAGCATATACTCTATGCCAGGGGCACATACTACGTCTGCTCTCTGAAACAAAAGGGTGAACTGAGCAGAGTTGTCTGGAGCTTTGCTGAGGGTTCACAGGGGTGAAAATAAGAGTGAAATATATAAAGGAAACCAAATGGCTTTTCTGCAATTCAGAGAGTACGTGTGAGATTACCGTATCACAGCCTACTCTGCGGAGTACTCCCTGAGTGCATTTCATGCAGGAAGTGGTGCTACCAGACAATTTCTGTATTATAATAATCCTCATATATTTTTTAAGCTGTAACTGGTAAGGCTTCCTGACGGGGTGTTCACGGAGCCTTTTTGTCTGCTGCGCTGTGTCTTTGTCGGGAAGCACTCTGGGAACTCCAGCCTGTGACAAGGCAGGTTTCAGTCATTCCTGGAAGGTTTGGGGGATCGGCACAGAGAGGGGTCAGGCGACACTAGGGAAAGGGTTGGAGTCATGGCAGGTTGAAGGGAGTGTCCTTAGGAAAAACCAGTGGTAGAATGAAACCCTTTTACCGGGTATATTTTACGTCTCTGTACCCTTTGAGCACAGCAGCTGAATAGTTCAGCATTGTTCGACATTTTAAAGACTGCTAAGAAAATGCTAGCTTACTGCATTTTTAAAGTGTGGGTTTTTTTTTTTCCTTTCTCAACTGTTGATCTGGCAGCTGGTTGGGAGAACGTGCGGACTTCAAGTGTGATGACGCGACAGCAGAGGAGTCCAGCCATCGTGCTGTTACTTCCAAGCTCTATGCCTGGGATGCCTGGGCG
Source organism: Bos indicus x Bos taurus (assembly GCF_003369695.1). Classification (NCBI taxonomy): domain Eukaryota; kingdom Metazoa; phylum Chordata; class Mammalia; order Artiodactyla; family Bovidae; genus Bos; species Bos indicus x Bos taurus. The sequence continues at coordinate 13,700,455 of NC_040087.1, read as the reverse complement.
CACACTCATGACAGGTTCAACGCTAGGAAAAGAGATAACACGGCAGAGGGGAAAGACAAAAAAATCTGCAGAGATGTGGATGAACCTAGCGCCTGTCATACCGAGTGAAACAAGTCAGAAAGAGAAAGGCAGATATCGTATAGGAATGCATATATGTGGAGTCTAGAAAGATGGTACTGATGAGTCTGTTTGCAGGGCAGCATTGGAGATGCAGACGTGGCGAATGGACGTGTGGACACAGGTGGGGGGGAGGGTGGGACAAACTGGGAGAGGCCCGTGGACATGTGTACACTACCGTGTGTGCAGTAGCGTACAAGAGAGAGCCAGCTGTAGCTGCTCTGCAGCACAGGGAGCTCAGCCTGAAGCTCTGTGATGACCGAGATGGGGAGGATGGGGGGAGTGGGGAGTGAGGTCCCAGAGTGGGGAGACACGTGCATGCATATAGCAGATTCATGTTGTTATACAACAGAATGCGATATTGTAAAGCAATTAGATTCCAATTAAAACAAACGAAGAAAGAAGAGGGAAAAGAAGTGTGGGAATGTTAGCAGAGAAAAGGGAAGCAAGGTCAAGGTGGGCAAGGGATAAAGATGCTCCGTCATCCTCGCTTCTCTTCCTCATCTCCTTCATCTCTTAGCAGGAGGGGGTGAGAAAGCAGGCAGATTGAAAAGGGGGAAAAGAGAGTGAGATGAGAGGTGGGAGGGCACTTGGAGGTGGTAAGAGAGAAGGAGAATGAGTCAGAGGAAGCGGAAGCCAGGGGGAAGGAGACAGAATGAGAACGATTTAAATGCGGAGAGAGGAGCCAGGCACAGAGAAAGGTGTGTACATGGTGGTCTCCCTAAGAGCCTTCAGTTGCTCCCAGCAGTGCACCTGGCAAACAGCCAGGGTCCCTCCCAGCAGACAGTTCCCTGACTTTTGTGTTAACTTCAGTGCCATTCTGTTTATGGCCCCCCGTGTCGCTGGTTGCGATTGCATTGACACTCTGTGTGATCAGAGAGCCGACATGGAGACCCGGCTCTGTTTTCCCTGCCACCTCGCGGTGTTGGGCAGACTTCTGAGTCAGGGCTGCTTGCATTTGATGTCTGCCATCCTTCCTTGTGTACAGGTAGGAGAGTTGAAAGGGAAAAACTCTTCCTGAGGGTTCCTGCATTTAGAGCTCATGCATACAAATATTCAAAGCGGTTGGGAAAAACAATCTATACGGTCCCAAACCAATATTTTTCTCTAAGTAAGGTAGTTGACTTGTTCGTTGCTGGGCTGGGGACTTGCCCTAATCCAGCGCCACACTCACTGTGCCTGAAGGTGGGCAGGAAGCCTTCACGATGTTCCAGGTCTGGGCAGGTTCTCTCTAAAGTGAGCACCCCTGTCTTCCTCTACACCCTGGCTTCTGGTCCTGACCCTTCCTGATTAGAGCTCCCATTCCTATTGTAATTCCTATCCTTCTGCACATTCTGGACTCTTTGCCCATGCTGGTTATTATTGTTGTTGTTTAGTCACGAAGTCACGTTCGATTCTTTGGAACCCCATGGCCTGTAGCCCGCCAGGCTCCTCTGTCCATAGGATTCTCCAGACAAGAATACTGGAGTGGGTTGCCACTTCCTTCTCCAAGGGATCTTCCCAACCCAGGGATGGAACCCGCATCTCCTGCATTGGCACTAACATGAATGGCTATGGTGGTTGTCTTATGAGTATAAAAGCAAATTCTTCTAGAATGAGCTATGCTTTTACGTATGTGTACCATTAGCCTATCTGTTCTGAAAAGGAAAAGTTGATTTAGCCAGCAGTAAGGAGCTTCTGGGGAGTTTATTCAACTATAATTAATGGATTGAGTCCATTCACTCCTGGACACCAGAGGATGGTCTTGAAGTTTCTGGCAGCCTGTTTCTTGTGAGTCTCGTAATTGCAGGCCATATGCATGAGGCACTTCAGAGCCATGCTTCTCAGACATGAGTATGCATAGGACTTAACGTGAGGATCTTGTGAAAATGCTGATTCTGTTTCAGGAGTTTTGAGCATTTCACATTCCCTGGGGATGCTGAGGTTGCTGGTCGGTAGACCCGACTTGAGTAACAGGATTTTAAAAATGGTTCTAGTAAATAAAGTTGGGATTTATTCTATGCAAATACCTAGATGCATGTTTATAGTCTGCAGAACAGCAGACTTCCTAGGGGGAAACTTATAAGTATCTAACTCCTATTTCAGCTTGCAAATTTATGAGAAATCTTTCCCACACTTAAACAGAGAAACCCTAGACTGATCAGCCCCCAAAACTGCTTTCAAATGATCCTCTAGGTTGTACTCCTTTTAATATACAGCTTTATTTATTTAGGCTTTTCCAGATTTGGGAGGCCCTGGCCCTGGTGTAGCTACTTTAGCAATAGGGATGACTTTAAAGCAGAAATATTCTTTGGAAGATCAGCAGTTCAAGGGCTGTGTTTATGAGACCTTCACATTTATTGATTGTGACCAAGCAGAGAAGTTCTCCAAGGACAGTCAGTTAGAAAGGCAGCAAGTAGGAAGAGGCAATGTTCAGCTTGAATTTTGCAAGAGAAACCTCGCCTCTGCTTACATGTGTTCCAACAGATCTCTGAGTTCGAAGTTGGAAGTCTTCTCTAACAAGGTGGCCTTTATTTTCCAGGTCATCCGCAGCCAGTATGATGCCATCTTTATAATCCCTGGAGGAGAACGTGCTCATCATGAGCAGGTGAAGGAGTGGTGAGTCCCACAGGCCACGGGCATGGCCAGCGGCAGGTTGCCTGTCACTGTTTGAGACAACATTCAGTTTACATCATTCTCTTGTGTGTGTTCTACTCACTGATAACCAGCGTGCAGAGGGCCAGTCATGGGTGGTCTCACTGAATTAATGCACATTTTGGAAGCATCTCAGAGTCCCTACAACCAGGGACAAAACAGGACTGGTCACCAGAAATCTCTCTCCATCTTCTACAGAGTTAACATAGACTTCTTATGATTGTTCATCTTTATTACCTTATCAGAAGGCTTTTATCTTTTCAATATTGATGTAAATGGGTGAACACCAAAGACTCTTCTAATTAAAGTCTTATCTCTGTCCCCTTATCTGAAGTTGCCCTTCTATAGAGTGTCTTTGCATTTTCCTTTTAAATACATGTATGTCCCACAACTTTGATTTGCCCAAATAGGTCACCAGGATTAATTTTCCATTAACCTTTATTGCTTCTTCCTTTCTAATCATCTTTTTAGAGGATTAAACAGTTCCCATTGGGTCAATCTCTGTGTAGGATATAAACCGTCTTTATTCTTTGGTGGTCTTTGTGGAACTGATGTCGATGGTGGTAACCTCTGGTCCAGTACGGAACGCGGCCCCATTAACTATCTGTGGATAGACCCCACAGGAGTTCTGTTGACCATGGCAATTTTGTCATTGGTATCACTCTTTCGTAACTCAGTCTGTATTCATTTTCTCTGGCAGCTGTAACGAAGTAACAAGGGCTGGATGGCTCAAACAACAGACACTTGTCATCTGGAAGCCAGAAATCTGAAATCAAAGTGTCAGCAGGCTTCGTTCCTTCTGGAAGTTGTAAGGGAGAATGTGGTCCTTGCCTGTCCCAGCTTCTGGTATCTCAGGTGTTCCCTGGCCTATGAATGGCCATCTTCTTCCTGTGTCTTTGAATTGTCTATCTCCATGTTCAAATTTCCCCCCTTCTAAAGACACCTATCATATTGAATTAGAGACGCCTTTAATGACTTCTCTCGTAATTTAACCATCTGCATAGATTCTATGTCTAAATGAGGCCACATTTAATTAAGACTTTCATATCTTTTGGGGATACATAAATTCAACCCATAACATTGTCTAAGGAAAGGCAAATTCATTCATTTTGGTTTGCCCTGAAGAAACTAGAACCAAGCTTGTTGCTTAATATTGGTTGAATGAGCAAATGGCAGAGACCGTAATGACCATCGTCAAATTCAGTTGGCAAAAGTAAAGCTCAGTGACCAGGAGTGGACAGGACTTCTACTCTGTTGTCCTCAGCAAGCTCTAACTTTTGGGAGAGTCCAAGTTCAACAACATCCTAAATGGGATAAGAGTTGTCCCTTTAAAAGTAAGAGCAGGTAGACAATTTCTAAAAGGTAGCACTCTGCATGAGCCCGGCCCGCTTTCTCTGTCGCATCTCAGGCTGAGCTGCCAGTTGACACACTACCTCTATCAGAACATCAACGTATCTTTCCAGCTAATTCAATACCATTTAAATCATACTTAGCTGGGCTGTTCTTTCTTTCCAGCTGTATCACTTTGCACTTATTAAATTTAACATTCTGTTCCAGAGCTCTCATCTCTAAATGCGCTCCTGAAACAGACCTGCCCCTGTTGTGTCTTCTCTCTTCTCTGTGCTTCCTCGGCTCAGACTATTAGCTGCAGCCTTTTGTGTGTTTAGATTTGATAACATTATGAGGATGCTGGTCTCCAGATAGCAGTTAAAGGATACATTTCTCAGAGATGTTTATTTAGAGAACCCTTATTTCCTGCAAGGGTGGAGCTTTCTGGATGTGTCTACTGTGACTTCCAGGAAAGAAAGTCTTACAGAACGGCTTACCTTTCTGTCCCCAAAGGAAGCCTCCTGCTGAGCGAAGTCCAAGGCCATGGGAACCTGGTCCGAGGAGTGAAGCAGACATTTTTAGGGATCCTGTGAATTGATGTCAGCCCCTGGGCTAGTCCTGTGGACCACGGGGTTCCAGCTTGACTTCCCCAAGGCTGCACAGCAGGCAGGCTGGGGTAATTGACTTCCAGGCTTCTCAACCCCGCGGAGGCTGTCCTATGGCCAAATAATAGCGTTGGTCCAGATAGCACTGGATTTATAAGATGATGATAGGCAGGAGAAAGTGAAAATGAAAATAAGTCATTTTCGCATTTTTATGTTGACACTAGTCCTAAGGAAATTGGTAAATTACATAACATATTTACAGGGTATGCGATGCTTGCAGGCAGAGTTCCAGCAAATGCCACCGTATATGGTTGTATAACTTCATCTTCATGCCTCCTGTGTTTACTTTCTTTTCCATTTTATCAAAGTGCATAGTACTCTCTATTACAAGCCTTCTGTAACTTACTATGTGAATCTCCTCATTTGGTATGTGAGAATGTCAACAGGCATAAATTAAAACAATTGATTTTGGTCACACAATGATCATATCAGAGTAATGGTGGAAGAACTCTTTGATAGTGATGTGTCAGGTTCAATGAGCAATTGCATCTTGATCATTAAACTGTTTGTTGTTTAGTCGCTAAGTCGTGTCCAACTCTTTTGTGACCCCATAGACTGTAGCCCACCATGCTCCTCTGTCCATGGGATTTCCCAAGCAAGAGTACTAGAGTGAGTTGCCATTTCCTTCTCCAGGGGATGTTCTAGACCCAAGGATCGATCCCGTGTCTCCTGCATTGAAGGCAGATTCTTTACCACTAAGCAAACAGCTTGCTTAGTGGCATCTGGTCCCATCACTTCATGGGAAATAGATGGGGAAACAGTGGAAACAGTGTCAGACTTTATTTTGGGGAGCTCCCAAATCACTGCAAATGGTGACTGCAGCCATGAAATTAAAAGACGCTTACTCCTTGGAAGGAAAGTTATGACCAACTAGATAGCATATTCAAAAGCAGAGACATTACTTTGCCAACAAAGGTCCGTCTAGTCAAGGCTATGGTTTTCCTGTGGTCATGTATGGATATGAGAGTTGGACTGTGAAGAAAGCTGAATGCAGAAGAATTGATGCTTTTGAACTGTGGTGTTGGAGAAGACTCTTGAGAGTCCCTTGGACTGCAAGGAGATCCAACCAGTCCATTCTAAAGGAGATCAGTCCTGGGTGTTCATTGGAAGGACTGATGCTGAAGCTGAAACTCCAGTACTTTGGCCACCTCATGCGAAGAGTTGACTCATTTGAAAAGACCCTGATACTGGGAGGGATTGGGGGCAGGAGGAGAAGGGGATGACAGAGGATGAGATGTCTGGATGGCATCACCAACTTGATGGACATGAGTTTGAGTGAACTCTGGGAGTTGGTGATGGACAGGGAGGCCTGGTGTGCTGCGATTCATGGGGTCACAGAGTCGGACACGACTGAGGAACTGAACTGAGTGCCTAAATTATGCATTGGTATAATTTTTGTTATAATAAATCTTACTTTAATAACTAGGTTATTTTGTGTGTACCTAACACTTCTCTACCATTAAAGAGAAATACACCAGAAATAAAACCTTAAGTGCCTTGAAAACTAGAAACTAATTTACTATTGCTAAGTATTTTCCTCTATTTGCATTTTATACTCTAATTTCAGTAATCTGAGATTTCTGAAAATTCAGATATATGCGTTTCGTGGAACTGATAATAATACACATAGTCATTATGAAACTCGGATCTTTAAACAAAGGGGAAATTATTTTATTTTTTTTGTTGTTAGTAATTAACAGTAGTTTTTTTAAAGACCTCTGAAATTTTAGAGTGTATTTATGATACATGTGAAGTATTTTAATTAAAGAACTTGTGCTTTGAATCAAGATTCTATCAGACTTTCTCCGAAGATGTTTGCACATGGGTAAGTTAAGATGCAAATCTTAGTGTTTGTTCTCCTTGGCTTCTTTTTCTGCCTCTGTCTCCTGACAGTTCCTTTTTTGTTTCTTTTAAATCCGTGCATTAATACTCAGTGCTTTTAAGCTGATAATAAAAAAGTCATGGAGAGGAGTGGAGGGCTTCTGGCGCAGAGCTCAGAAGCTTGGCATGCCCCTCCATCACTTGCTCCCCCGACATTTAGCTCTCAGGAAGCTTTGTCAAATTTTCTATAATTCTTTCATATTTTTGCTTTCCTTTCCCCTTTGCGTCCATGACCACCTTTTCCTAAGTTTTTCGTTCCCTCTTCTATTGTGTGTTCATAGGACCCTTCCGTTTCTTCATTTGTTCATTCAGGCAAATATTGTCCTTCTCACGCGTGCCAAAAGTGTCCCTGGAGGGGGGTCACAGGAAGAGGGTTACAATCTAGGTGGGAGACGATCATGCAGAGATGGCTGCTCTGCTGGCGCTCTGGGCTGTGGGCTCCTCACACACAGGAAAAAGAGCAGTGGAGCTGGCTTGGGGGGCCTCAGGAAATGCTTTACGGAGAAGGTCTGAATCTGAGTGGAGGTTGGAAGAAAGAGAACCGTGCCAGAGGGACCAGTGTGGTGGAGAGAAAGTCTGAAAGGAGGCAGGGGTGGGGGGAGGGGGTGGAGATGGGAGGCGGCTCCGCAGGGCCGCGTGCGGGGCAGGGGTGCGGTGTGGGGGGGAGGGGTGCGGTGTGTGTGGGGGGGGTGCGGTGGGGGGGGAGGGGTGCGGTGGGGGGGGAGGGGTGCGGTGTGGGGGGGAGGGGTGCGGTGTGGGGGGGGAGGGGTGCGGTGTGGGGGGGGAGGGGTGTGGCGTGAGGCGGGGCAGGGTGAGGCGTGGGGGAGCTGGGGTGCGGCGAGGGGGAGGGCAGGGAGGGGCGTGGTGGGGGCGGGCAGGGTGCGGCGCGTGGTCCTCGCTGCGTGGCTAATGCTGCTGGAGCGCGAGCTGGCTGAGGCTCCGCGGGAGGGTGGGAGCAGCCCCGTCTCCCCAGGCCACTGTGAGTGGGAAATGAGATGATGGTTTCAAGATGACAAGCACGGGTCGCACAGAGTCGGACACGACTGAAGCGACTTAGCAGCAGCAGTAGCAGCAGCACAGGGCCTGGCATATTATTAAATAAGCATGACATCGTCATTGCTCTCAGTGTTTAATAAACAGAGCAGAGAGGACCATGGCCCCAGGAGCTGTGTTGCACACTGTGAGCTCTCCTCTCATCTCAGGTCTGCAGCCTGTACTTGCCTCCATTCTGCCCACAGCAGCGAGGCTGCTGGTGCCAGCAGGCTCACCCTCTGCCACACTTCCCCGCCTCGCTGCTGCTAAGAGGAAGTCAGGCCTTCCTAAGCCGGTGCTTGATGACCTCAGTGCCCTGACTAGGTTGGCCAAAACGTTCGTTTGGGTTTTTTGTACCGTCTCACGAAATACCCAGACGAACCTTTTGGCCACCCCAGTATTCACTCTGTAAGTCAGTCCTGGCTACATTCGCCTACTTTGGATTCTCACCCACAGTTTATTCTTTCCCATTCAAGCTCCATCTTCAGAACGTCCCCCGCCACCATCCTTCAGGACCTCACTTAAATTCATCTCCTCTATGAAAACTTTTCTCCATTCATAATTTACCTTTTCTTCATTCCAGGGGAACTTTCAACACGGGTTGACACCTGCCTCTGTGATGTCACAACTCAGTTCATTAACACCCTGGGAAGGGCTGGCAGGTGCTTAGGGAAAGGGCCATGTACTTATTACATGTCCTGTTTGTGCTCAAAGCACAGCTTCTTGCAAACAGTGAACGCGCATTGATGTGTGTGAAGAGTGGAGGGAAGACAGAGTTCCCGTAATTTGTAAGGCTGCTACAGAGGTGGAACGGAGGGATTGATTACTTGCCATCTGGGAGAAGCAGTGGTTAAAGTAGGATCCAGATGACCTCTCTCAGGGCAGAATGATTGTCAGCAAAGGGAGGAGGGTTACATTAGACAAAAAGCTGGAACGTCCACTCTGAAAGCTAGTTTATCCACCCTAAGGCTGGGACGCGCGAAGAAGAGACTTAGAAAGCCATGAAGCCGTATAGGCCCCATCTTGACAGTGAATGACAAATGACATAACAGGTAAGAGCACCTCTATTGCATTAAGAAGAAGCTCTGCATCTCTCCAGGAGATGGCCCTGGAAGACTTGATTCAATTTAAGACTTCGCCGCCGCAGATCTGGAGATAATCACAAATGCAGAAATATATTTATGAAAGTCTGTTGCCACTGAGCTCAAAAGAGCATAATCCTATTACTTGTGAGTTTGAAAAGGGTAAACATGAATAACCGAAAGGGAATATCGATTACAGGAGTAATATGAACAGGAATAATGGAATTAAAGTAATTGAGGCAATATTGGATCTAATGGACCTTGTTTCTCTTAATGCCTCTCTTCTGCTCTTCACATTGACTTGGCCCTAAAGTCGATTGGACTGTGTGCACCGAGAGAGAAGAACATAATGGAAGAATTAGTATTGCTGTCTATAAAAAAAATCAATCTGTTGTTCTTACAGAAGAACATCAATCAGTCTGTGAAATCAATTAGCTGGAATTTTTTACATTCAGCTCATAAGGTTACGGGACAAAGTGATGAGCAAAGCTGGTCTGCCTCGCACATAGTAGATACTCAGGAAAGGTTTCTTGAGTTAAAAGCCAGAGGAGACCACGGATTTTTCTTGAAACGCAACTTCAGTGTAAGTCCTTCCGTGGGTACTGATTCAGTCCCGCCCCTTCTCCTTGCTGGACTGCGTCCGTCATGCTGTAAGTGGAGTCGGCTCCATCGCACTGACCTCTGCAGTGAGTTCTCTCTCACGTTGCTGCCTGGCCTTCCAGGCCAGTCTTGGTGACCTCGGGTCTCTGTGTTATTTAAGGTCTGACCTGTTTCCTGTGACTAAGTTTTCTGCCCTGTAGAGCACTAGCAAATTACATTTCGCGGGAAATATCCCTTTGATGACATTACTGCCTCTCCAGAAAGCTTGCGTCTCCCCTTTGTCTCCCAAGTTACAGGCTCTTTGTACTTTACACCCTTCCGCAGCCCGTGGCTCTGAAGAGCTTCTGCGTTTAGACTTCTCCCACTGTCTGTCCACACTCAACTCCCACTGGCCCTACGTGGGCCCGATGGAAGGCACATGGATCTCTGCAGGGCATCATCCCGTTTTCAAACAGGCAGGATGCTCTCCTTGGAAGTCTTCTTCTCATATCTATATCCCTCCAATTAGAGTCCATCTGGCCAAGGCAAACGTGATCTTCCTTAAAACTGTGTGTTATTAAGAACTGTGTCGTGAAAACGTTTATTTCAGTGAGATAAATGGTATGAGGAACTAAAGCATTGCAGGCACACAGTAACAGAATTGTTTTACCAGAAGTTGGGCTTTCCAGGTGGCTCAGTGGTAAAGAATCCGCCTGCCAAGGCAGGAGACACAGAAGATGTAGTTTCAGTCCTTGGGTGGGGAAGATCCCTTGGAGGAGGAAATGGCAACCCACGCCAGTATTCTTGCCTGGGAAATCACATGAACAGAGGAACCTGGTGGGCTACAGTCCATGGGATTGCAAAGAGTCAGGCAGGACTTAGTGACTGAGCATATTTCAGTGATAATGGGGTTTTCAATGTCTATAGGAGTGTGACTTTAAATCTGAAGATCCCTGAAAAGTATAACATGGCACTGTATCTCTTTTCACAGGTTTGTTGTGAACTAAACTGGAATTTTAAAAAACAATTTCAACATTTTAAGGACCCACAATGGTGAAAAGCTAAGAGTAAAGACTTAAAGCAGCTGTATTTTAAGTAGAAGAGCCTTTTCTCCATTCTCCCAGCAGTCTTGGTCTGCATTAAATAAATCTTATTTCTCAATCAGTTGATCGCTTTGTATCTAATACACAGTTTGCAGACTGTACAGTAGAAATGTTTCTGATGTTTGTTCTTCAAAACTGAGTTTAAGTCCTTTTTCCTCCATTGGCTTTGCTTCTTATCATTCAGCTCTTCTGTGTGGTGGTTTTTCCCCCTCCAGATACCTTTTTTAAGGCTCGTGATCCATTTAAGGACATTTTAAAATATTTAACCTTTTTGAGAATTTTTAGATGCTATTCTGAAATAGGGATATATTTTAATTTCCCACAATGCCCAATACATTGTTAGAGCAGCATGACATATTGATTTATAAAAATATACAATTATTAGGTTCAGTTTCACCTAAATTCCCAAGCTGCTCTTTTTCCTGCTTTCTATTTCATCTAAGGGCTTTGCTGGTAGCTTAGTGGTAAAGAATCCACCTGCCAAAGCAGGAGACTTGGATTCTATCCTTGGGTTGGGAAGATCCCTTGGAGGAGGAAATGGCAAGTATTTCCTCTCCAGTATTCTTGCCTGGAGAATCCCATGGACAGAGGAACCTGGCGGGCTATAGTCTAAGGGGTCACAAAGAGTTGGACACCACTTAGTGACTGAACAACAATAAATTCCATGTGAACACTGGAGTTGGTCTGAACGGTTTAAAATTTTTTTTAAAAAGCTGAATAATCCCCATTTCAATGTCAATGTGGAAAGATGAAGAGTGAGATAGGTTTCCAATTATAGATGATACATGTTTTAGTTTCTGGTACTTTTCAAGACACCATTAAAATGACATTTAAGTGATCTATCTGAAAAAACAATCACTCACCTAAAAGAACAAAGAAATGGGGCAATTACCATAGCATTTTGGAATCTGTGAATGATTGGTAGCTTATTGAGCAGAGGAGAAATGAAGAAGTAGCCTTCTTCGTTGTGTAAAGAAGTGTAAAGAAGAATTTACAGTGTAAAGAAGAATTTACACTGATGGATTCTACAGAAGCTCAGGAATTTTCAGCAACAAGAACCCCTTGTAAATGAGCCTGAAGATAGGACTAAAATCAGGATTATTGATGAACGTTTAGATCTGCTCCCCAACTTCACACAAGCAGGTAGCTGCCCCCCTTCCATTCTAACATAGGAATGGAGTTTTTCGTTTATTTGTTTTTTCTGTAGAGATGATAAAATAGAGGCTTCTGCATCGGAATGCTAAGTCACGTCAGTCGTGTCCGACTCTGTGCGACCCCATAGACGGCAGCCCGCCAGGCTCCTCCATCCCTGGGATTCTCCAGGCAAGAACACTGGAACACTGGAGTGGGTTGCCATTTCCTTCTCCAATGCATGAAAGCGGAAAGTGAAAGGGAAGTCGCTCAGTCGTGTCCAACTCCTAGCGACCCCATGGACTGCAGCCTACCAGGCTCCTCCGTCCATGGGATTCGGAAGGTGTCAGGAAAAGTAAAAAGTGGTATTATCCATACATAGTGTTGAAATCAGGGTGATTGCATTGATTTACCAATTACAGTTACCGTCTTCTCCCTGCCCTCTAGCCTGAGGACACAGGGTGATAACCTGCCTACATGAGACCCCAGGAGACTTCCCTGGGATTCTGACCTAAAAATATAACACAAGGGTGCTGAATCAGGGGTTCCCCAAAGGACAGGCCTAACTAGAACAATCCTAAAGTGAATCCCAAGTCAACTGTCCTTCCACCCCACCCCTCTTCCCACCATACAACCGTTTCTATTGGCTTTCTTTAATTATCAGCAGACAGCCAAGGAACATGAGATATTTAAGAAAAGTTTCTCTTATGAGAGACAGACACTAAAACGTGCAAACAGGAAAAATAAAGCAACTTAGAGGAAACAGAACCTTTGCAAGAAGGAAGAAATCTTAAAAAAGAAATCACTTGTGTCTTCAGAGACATAAGGTGTGATATTACAGCTGGGACACAGAAAAGAATTTGTAAGACTTGGGAGATTAAAGTTAAGGAAATTTCTCAGAATGTGAAGTAAAAAGGAAAAATACGAAGTAATATAGAAAAAAAAAAAGACAAGAAATTTATAGGATTGGCCCATGAGGTCCAATGTCCAAAAATAGTACCACCCAGCTTGAGAGAATATAGAAAGCAGAGGACAGAAAACCATCAAAGGACTAATTCAACAGAATTCCCCAACCAAAGACAGGAGTTTCCCAATTAAAAGATAGTACCAGTGCTCATCATGACAGGGCCAGTCAGCCAGTTCAGTCCCTCAGTCGTGTCTGACTCTCTGTGACCCCATGGATTGCAGCACACCAGGCTTGCCTTGTCCAGCATCAACTCCCACAGCTTGCTCAAACTCATGTCCATTGAGTCGGTAATGTCATCCAACCATCTCATCCTCTGTCATCCCCTTCTCCTCCTGCCTTCAATCTTTCCCAGCACCAGGGTCTTTTCCAGTGAGTGAGTTCTTTGCATCAGATGTCCAAAGTTTTGGAGCTTCAGCTTCAGCATCAGTCCCTCCAATGAATATTCAGGACTGATTTCCTTTAGGATTGACTGGTATGATCTCCTTGCAGTCCAAGGGACTCCAAAGAGTCTTCTCCAAACACAACAGTTCAAAAGCATCAATTCTTCAGCACTCAGCTTTCTTTATAGCCCAACTCTCATATCTGTACATGACTTCTGGAAAAACCATAGCTTTGACTAGACAGACCTTTGTCAGCAAAGTAATGTCTCTGCTTTCTGATACTCTGTCTAGGTTGATCATAGCTTTTCTTCCAAGGAGCAAACACCTTTTAATTTAATGGCTGCAATCACCATCTGCAGTGATTTTGGAGCCCAAGAAAATAAATAAAATCTGCCACTGTCTCCACTTTTTTCACCATATATTTGCCATGAAGTGACAGGACCAGATGCTATGAACTTTGTTTTTTGAGTGTTGAGTTTTAAGCCAGCTTTTTCACTCTTCTTCTCTTCACTTTCATCAAGAGGCTCTTTAGTTCGTCTTCCCTCTCTGCCATAAGGGTGGTGTCATCTGCCTATCTGAGGTTATTGATATTTCTCTCAGCACTCTTGATTCTATCTTGTGCTTCATCCAGCCTGGCATTTTGCATGATGTACTCTGCAAATGAGTTAAATAAGCGGGGTGACAATATACAGCCTTGACGTACTCCTTTCCCAGTTTGGAACCAGTCCATTGTTCCATATCCAGTTCTAACTGTTGCTTCTTGACCTACATACAGATTTATCAGGAGGCATGTAAGGTGGTCTGGTATTATTCCCATCTCTTGAAGAATTTTCCAGAGTTTGTTGTGATCCACACAGTTGAGGTTTTGGCATAGTCAATAAAGCAGAAGTAGATGTTTTTCTGGAATTCTCTTGCTTCTTCTATGATCCAGTTGACATTGTTAATTTGATCTCTGGTTCCTCTGCCTTTTCTAAAATCAGCTTGAACATCTGGAAGTTCTCAGTTCCCATACTGTTGAAGCCTGGCTTGGAGAATTTTGAGCATTATTTTGCTAGCGTGTGAGATGAGTGAAATTGTACAGTAGTTTGAACATTCTTTGGCATTGCCTTTCTTTGGGATTGGAATGAAAACTGACCTTTTCCAGTCCTGGGCCACTGCTGAGTTTTCCAAATTTGCTAGCATATTGTGTGTAGCACTTTCACAGCATCATTTTTTTAGGATTCGAAATAGCTCAGCTGAAATTTCATCACCTCCACTAGCTTTGTCTATAGTGATGGTTCCTAAGGCCTACTTGACTTCGCATTCCAGGATGTCTGGCTCTAGGTGAGTGATCACACTATTGTGGTTATCTGGGTCATAAAGATCTTTCTTGATAGTCCTGTGTATTCTTGCCACCTCCTCCTAATATCTTCTGCTTCTGTTAGGTCCATATCGTTTCTATCCTTTATTGTGCCCATCTTTGCATGAAATGTTTCCTTGCTATCTCTAATTTTCTTGAAGAGCTCTCTAGTCTTCCCTATTCTATTGTTTTCCTCTGTTTCTTTGCATTGATCACTGAGGAAGGCTTTCTTATCTCTCCTTGCTATTCTTTGGAACTCTGCATTCAAATGGGTATATCTTTCCTTTTCTCCTTTGCCTTTCAGTTCTCTTCTTTTCACAGCTATTTGTAACGCCTCCTCAGATAGCCATTTTGCCTTTTTACATTTTTTTTTCCTAGGGACGGTTTTGATCACCACCTCCTGTACAATGTCATGAACCTCCGTCCATAGTTCTTCAGGCAATCTGTATATCAGGTTGAATCCCTTGAATCTATTTCTCACTTCTACGGTATAATCATAAGGGATTTGATTTAGGTCATACCTGAATGGTCTAGAAGTTTTCCCTACTTTCTTCAATTTAAGTCTGAATTTGGCAATAGGGAGTTCACGATCTGAGCTACAGTCAGCTCCCAGTCTTGTTTTTGCTGACTGTATAGAGCTTCTCCATCTTCAATTGCAAAGAATACAATCAGTCTGATTTCTGTATTGATCCTCTGGTAATGTCCATGTGTAGAGTCTTCTCTTATGTTGTTGGAAGAGGGTGTTTGCTATGACCAGTGTGTTCTCTTGGCAAAACTCTGTTAGCCTTTGTCCTGCTTCATTTTGTACTCCAAGGCAACACTGGAGTACAAACAGGCAACATTGCCTGTTACTCCAGGTATCTCTTGACTTCCTACTTTTTCATTCCACTCCCCATCAAGAGAAAATTGGATTAAAGATTTACTGGGCATGGCCCCGCCCATCAGAACAAGACCCAGATTCCCCCACAGCCAGTCCCTACCATCAGGAAGCTTCTACAAGCCTCTTATCCTTCTCCATCAGAGGGCATACAGGATGAAAGCCACAATCACAGAAAGCTAACCAAACTGATCACACGGACCACAGCCTTGTCTAACTCAGTGAAACTATGAGCCATGCCATGTAGGGCCACCCGAGACTGATGGGTCATGGTGGAGAGTTCTGACAAAACATGTTCCACTGGAGAAGGGAATGGCAAACCACTTCAGTATTCTTGCCTTGAGAACCCCATGAACAGTATGAAAAGGCAAATGGATATGACACTGGAAGATGAACTCCCAAGGTTGGTAGGTGCCCAATATGCTACCAGAGGTAAGTGAAGCAATAGCTCCAGAAAGAATGAAGAGGCTGAGACAAAGTGGAAACCATGCCCAGCTGTGGATGTGACTGGTGGTGAAAGTAAAGTCCAATGCTGTAAAGAACAATATTGCATAGGAACCTGGAATTTTAGGTCCATGAATCAAGGTAAATTGGAAGTGGTCAAATAGGGGATGGCAAGAGTGAACATCGACATTTTAGAAATCAATGAACTAAAATAGCCTGGAGTGGGCGAACTTAATTCAGATGATCATTATATCTACTACTGTGGGCAAGCATCCCTTGGAAGAAATGGAGTAGCCCTCATAGTCAACAAGAGTCTGAAATGCAGTACTTGGATGCACTCTCAAAAATGATAGAATGACCTCTGTTCGTTTCCTGGGCAAACCATTCAATAACACAGTAATCCAAGTCTATGCCCCAACCACTAATGCTGAAGAAGCTGAAGCCGAATGGTTCTATGAAGACTTACAAGACCTTCTAGAATTAACACCCCCAAAAGATGTCCTTTTCGTGATAGGGGACTGGAATGCAAAATGATAGCATAAACCAGTTGGGGGGTGGGGGAGAAAGAAGGCCCCAGATCCCAGAGACAGGACAACAGAAGAGCCAGGCATGGAGAGGGACAAGTGTCCCGCTGATCTCAACAGGAGTAAGCTGGGGGCTACAGGAAAGACCTCTTGAAGATGATGACATTGATAAAATGTAAAGAAGTTTACAGAACTGGGGGAGGCTTTGGGGATAACCTCATGGTAGATATATAAGGAAAGTAACCTGAATGCAACAGAGATTAACTCCAGGAAGAAGAAGAAGTAATGTTGAAAAGGAAATATAATCATTGAGTAGCATTAATAATACATGTGTGCTTGGTGTGCTCAGCTGTGTCTGACTCTCTGCGAGCCCATGGACTGTAGCCCGCCAGGCTCATCTGTCCATGGGGTTTCCCAGCAAGAATACTGGAGTGGGCTGCCATTTGCTCCTCCAGGAGATCTTCCCGACCCAGGGAATGAACCCGCATCTCCTTTGGCTCCTGCATTTGCAGGTGGATTCTTTCCCACTGAGCCACCTGGGAAGCCCGTGAAAAATACCTGACTCAGACATTAAGAGTGTCTGTAGTTACAATGATATAAAAATGGGTATTTAACATAACCACACTTGTGCTAGAAATCTGACAGGACAGGAACATGGGACAAGTATATGTGGAGGAAACAAAGGAACCCTCATCTTCCTCTCTGAGAGGTCAGTCGCTGCTGCTAAGTTGCGTCAGTCGTGTCCGACTCTGTTCGACCCCATAGACGGCAGCCCACCAGGCTCCCCCGTCCCTGGGATTCTCCAGGCAAGAACACTGGAGTGGGTTGCCATTTCCTTCTCCAGTGCAGGAAAGTGAAAAGTAAAAGTGAAGTCGCTCAGTCATGCCCAATCTTAGCGACCCCATGGACTGCAGCCTACCAGGCTCCCCCATCCATGGGATTTTCCAGGCAAGAGTACTGGAGTGGGTTGCCATTGCCTTCTCCGTGAGAGGTCAGTAGATAATACCTAAAATTGAAAATGCCAGAGGTGCTAACATAAGCACATTATTTAAATCATCCCTCAATTTCACCTCATGGTGGTGCACATAGTTGAGGACATCCATTTGGGATTACTGCATAGATAAGAAACTTCCAAATAAAATGTTCTCAATTTTCTAATAAGAAACTTGAATTTGTTTTCATGAATGTAACTTTGTTTCATATTGCTTATTTGCCTGAAATAGTCTTATAGAATTCTTGATCAAGATGTCAGTGATTCTTCTCCTGGCATTCGTGTTCGTCACTGTCAGATACTATACAGGCAGCAATTAAGAAATATTCGAGCTGTTTCCACACTATTCCAAATTTTACAACAATATTTTTGAAAGTTTGTATTTAAAAAATTCAATTGCTTTAATACTTCTCTTTGCTCTGTACATGCGATACTCTGATACTGCCCATTGTATTTTTTTTTTTGGTCTATAAAGTAATTAAAAATAATGGTAGGGCCCTAGTTTGTAAAATGCATGTTCATTGTCAGAGCAGTTACCCCATAGGTTGCTTGGATGCCAAGGAAAGGGTGCATTAGCCCCCAGCAGAAAGAAGTTTCTGAAATCCATAAAGAGAGAATTTGGGGAGCTGATACCTGTAGCTTTGCCCAGCAGTTCTCTCTCCCCAACTTCCTAGAGCAACACCTACGTCCAGATGTTCCTTGCACATCTGAAATGCAAACAGCTCCCTCCAGCTGCATCGGCCACTTCTCCAGAAGGGCAGTGGTGCCTTGTACAGCAGCATGTCGATGTGGGTGTCATGGCCCAGTGGTGTCAGGACCTCACAGCAGATCTGGAGCCAGTTCACAGCACAGCAGTGTGCTGAGACCTACCACTTGGGATGCACTGACTTCTGGATGTGGAAGCAGAGGCCCGAGAAAGGACTGCAAGAGTCGCAAGCAGTTAACCCATGGGCCTATCCCTACTTAACTGGTGAGACTGCGTCATGAACAAATTAGTATAAATACAAGCTGATTCTTTAGGAATATCTCTCATGTGTTCACATTAGATCTTCCAGACCTTTTACCTCATCCAGGGATTGGAAGGAGCTGCTTTGACTCCATTTCCATGAGATGAGACAAGCAAATGTAGATAATTGTGGAATATGGCTCACTTCTTAAATTCAGAGTTTCTTTAGTTTCTGCATTATCCACATGCTGTATTTTCCATTTTGTCTCAAGTATTGGGCTTCCCTGATGGCTCAGATGGTAAAGAATCTGCCAGCAGTGTGGGAGACCTCAGTTCCATCCTTGCATCGGGAAGTTGCCCTGGAGGAGGGCACAGCAACCCACTCCAGTATTCTTGCCTGGAGAATCCCCAGGGACAGAGGAGCCTGGCGGGCTACAGTCCATGGAGTCACAACAAGTTGGACTCTTCAGTGTGTGGATTATCCACATGCTGTATTTTCCACTCTGTTTCAAGTATTACAATAAAGAACAGAACATCTGAAGATAATAAACAGTACCTTTGACTAAAAGGAAGAAAAGTTGAAATGAATGGGGAATAGAGCTTGTGTTGTTTTGAATCTCCAATTGTTAATTTTCTCACTATCCCTTTAATGTGGTCCTAGGGAAGTTAGTAATAATGTTTCAAAAGAGGTAGGAAATGGATAGCACTCTTTCACTAAATTAGCTGGAAAAGAAGAAAGGTACTTCAGTATACAGAGTAGTGACTGCTCACTGTCCTTCTACATTAGGGAAGGAGAATGTGGTCCATTTGGCGCCCTCCATATTCAAGGCTGAAATTGGAAACAATGACGCTTTAATTCACTGCTGAGTTAATGGGCCTGCTGATTTGTCTTCATTTTTCAGGACTCTAAAATGTCCTTAAAACCCTCTCAAGGGTTTTATACTTTTAACCCAAGGTCTCTGTGCTTCATTTTTCCTTTTGTTCTTCAAACACTCTCGTTGCCTCTCTCTGTTTCATCTTCTGAGAGGTTTGGAATAATGCATGATATGTATTGAATGATTTGGATGGAGTTTGTGACATGTCTTGCTGATGTTAAGCCATTCAAAATCCTAGGGAATAGTCCCAGCTTGCATTAGCGGTAGATTAATGCAGGTGAACTTCAGAGTCTTAATTTTAAAGAATTTACATTTTTACCAGTGATGATTGAAAACCACTGGCATTCTTTCTGCCCAAATTACTGATTACAATTGCAAATTCTTGCAAAAAGTGCTAGAATGACTTCTCACTGTTCCATAAGGCGCAGAGTATTATTTTACCCGTTTAATGGCTATTAAATATTTAAAAAACAATTTTCCGAAAATACATCCATAACTGTAGGTAATGTGCATAAATCACAATGGGAAATGCATTCTGGTATGCATGCCTAATAATACTTGTGTAGACCAGTTTCCTGTCTAAGAGAATTTGCAGAGAGGAAAGGTTAAATTTGGGGGAGGTTTTTCATTTGTGATTTTATTAGGAGATTGAAACAAGTAGGCGTGCTTTCAGATGAGATCAAGAGCGTTATTACTCAGGTGGTTACTGACTTTTTGCTCCAGGATTTCCTGGATGTGAGCTGTGAGTCCCAACTTCAAGATCTGAATCAGGAATGGTGGATAACCATGTTGACTTAATTATTTGGGATATGGGATCCAGGAAGCCCATCAGCTCTTGAATGTTCCCTGTGAAAACTGAGCAGGAATTAGTTTTATAAAGTTAAGGGACTTCTGTTCCAAGCAAAGATTCAAAAGAAGATTCTAGAAAGAGGGCAAGTAAAGAACCTGCCTGCCAGTGCAAGACTCATGAAAGATGTGGGTTCGATCCCTGGTCGGGAAGATCCCCTGGAGAAGAGAATGGCTTCCCACTCTAGTATTCTTCCCTGGAGAATTCCATGGACAGTCTATCGGGTCACAAAAGGTTGGACATGGCTAAAGGGACTGAGCACGCACGCACGCACGCATGCAGGGGAGAGAAGGGTTAGCATCACCATCTGGAGAGCAGAGAAGGGACTGGGCAGGGCTGGGACCAGGGAGTGGGGGCGGGGTCAGAGTTCGGGGGCGGGGCTAGAAAAGAGGAGTAGGAGGAAAGCAGGGAGTCATCTGGTGGGTTTGAGATCTGGGATGGAAATTTAATTTTCTTGAAGAAACATTTGGAACTCTTGGCAACAAGTGACATGATCAAAATGACATTTAGGGGAGGTGATGCTTGTGGGCTATACAGAAACTCAAAAGAAGAGGAAAGAGGCAGGCATTTGGTGAGAAGGGCTGCAGTGAAGAACGGAGAAAGAGAAGAGATTTTCCTCGGCTGCCTTGGAGAACTCCTCCCATCCCTACAGGTCCAAAAAAAAAAAAAAAGGTGTTGGGGTTATCCAAAAGATTATGCATCAAATGTCCAGATGCCTTCCAGAATAGGTCAGTTCTCTTCCCAGCTTACAAGTCATGGAACCGTGGCAAAGGATCAGTTTGCAAAAGATAGACATTTGTTAAATTGATTGATTATCCTTTGGACATGGTAGGACCCTTCCCCTCATTCTTCCTGTCCCCAGGAGATCCTGCAGTTGGCAATAAATAAAAGGATGTGAGAAGAGTTATCGGTCCAGGAAAGGAAACACAAGCCTGGGTTGGGCTGTGTACACACAGTAATTGGATCCGGGTGTGGGGATAAGCATTCCATGTTGCAAAGAGGAGACAGTAAGAGCCGAGGCGGGAGTGCACACACAGTAAGCTGCTTTGGTGAGGCCAAGGGAGAAAGGAGACAGAGAAGGAGCGATCAGAGTGGCATTAAACCCGTGAAATTGTTTGATCTGAACTTGACACGGATATTTGCTTTATTAGAGCTGATGGCATGATCTTTGCTTTTAAGTCATAAATGTTGCGGGGGGGGGGGTGGGCAATCTTATTCCCCAAGACTTAGCATCTACAAAGAATTCACAATATAAATACAAACAAGGTGAGCTCCAGACCAGTATTGCTAACCGGATGTTCAGCCACCCAAGAGATTTTCACGAGCTCCCTTTACAAATACAGTTCCCCATTATTCTTCCTAGAGTCAGCCTATTGGAGTGAAAAGTCTTTAAATGAGTATCAGGAAGGCAATTTTCAAGATAGGTTTGCATTCTGAAGTGGTGGAGCTTTTTGAAAAAGGAGCAAAAGTGTCAAAAGGTACAGACTAATAGTTATAAAATCAGTAAGTCATTGCCATGTACTGTAGAGCGTGGTGACTGTAATACTGTATTATACATTCGGACCTTGCTGAGAGACTAGATACTAAAACTTCTCATCCCAAGAAAAAAGTTTGTAGTTATGGGTGGTGATTGACAATAACCTGACTTCTTATAGTAATTGTTTTGCAATATATACATATATTGAATCATTATGTTGTACATGTGAAATTGATGTAGTGTTATATGTCTCAAAATAAATTAAAAAAAGAATACATTAATTTTTACATTGTAATCAAAATCAAGCAACATTCACCCAGCCTCCAGGATGGATTATAATACTGGACACTTTGTTCTAAATGGGAAATCTTTTTGAATTCCATATCACTCAGGGTTTTCCAGACAAATAGAATCAATAGATATCGTGCATATATATATGTGTGTGTGTGTGTGTATATGTATGTGTGTATGTGTGTGTATATATGTGTATGTGTGTATATGTGTGTATATACATGTGTATGTGTGTGTATATGTGTGTATGTGCGTATACGCGTGTGTGTATATGTGTGTGTATAGTTTGTTTATTTTAAGTAATTGTTTCACACAGTTGCGTGAAGCAGGCAAGTCTGACACTCACTGGGCTGGCCAGCAGACAGGAGTTGATGTTGTAGCCTTGAATCTGGAATCTTTAGGGCAAGTCAACAGGTTAAAAACATAGGCCAGATTTCTGTAGTTTTTAGGCAGAATTCTCTTTTCACCTGGAAACTCAGTTTCTGCTCTTAAGACCTCCAGCTTATCGTATGAGGCCCACTCAGACTGTCCAGGGTGGCCTCTTTCACTGAAAGGTAACAGATGGATAATGCCAGTCACACCTACAGAAGTACCTTTACAGCCACATCTAGACTATTGTTGGATCAAATTACTGGGCACCACAGCTGACCAAGCTGACATGTAAAATTTTACCATCGCAAATCTCTGCTTTTTCCTTTAGTGGAAGAGCAGAGTCAGCTGTTTTCTGCCCCATTTCCTCAGTGTTTAAATCTTTACAAGGCAGAAAGGTTCTCTTAGTGATTCAAAGGTGGCAGTTTTAGTGGAACATTTTTTTCCTGTCAAATTATTAAAAAAAACAAACTTTGAAAAGCTGAGCAGTATCAATACCCTACCACTGCCTCACACGATGCCAAATGGTCTTGTGAGCTCTACCTGGTTGGTGGGATGGGCATAACTGATAAAAGTTATATTCTTCCTGAACTCTACACTGAGGCTGCTCCACAGACTGCAGTAATCACATGGGATGAGGCGAGTTAATTTTTTTTCTGGGAAGAATTTCAGTGTTAGAATTTACTGTCTTTTGCACATATAAATTTGAAGCTTTAATGGTACACTCTTCTGGTTATTTGCATTTAATATGCATGCAAATTCACAATGTATACTATGTACCAAGCACGTAATTTATAAATCGGTACTTTCCCTGGTTGTTAGCAATTTTGGCCGCTTTAAAAATTAATACTTTGAAGAAATATATGATTTTAAATTTATATGTAGTATCTTTAGTTTCCAGAGGAAAATATGAAGTACATTCTCTGCTGGGAAAAGTAGATCTCTGCTGTAACATTCTCGGTGTTTAAAGAAGTTATGCGTAATGCTAAAGGTTAGAATGCTGTTCTTTTTCTTTCCTGTGATTGGCTTCAGCTTAGTTGTTGCAGACATTTGTTTCCACTAACGACGCTGAGAAATATGTGTTTCTGAATCGTGATTGATTGTAACCTGCGAGTTGTTTCAGGTGATAAACACACCTCATGCAACAAGAGTAGCACATTGTACGTGTAAGTGGGAGAAGATCAGGTCTGCAAGGCATAATCCAGATGCAGATGGACCCCAGAGAGGGAGTCTGGGGCCTCTCAGGCTGTTACTTAGGCTCGTTGTCTTGGCAACCAAAACACAGCCGTCAGTCTGCCTGGGCCAGGCACTTCCGCCAGCCCTGACTGCCCGACCTTTCCTCCTTACCTTCCGATCTGTCACTGGTGCCCTCCCTGGCCTCTTACAGGCAGTTTCAGGTTTTCCATTTTCCTCCTGGTGCAGCTCCAGGCACCACCTGTGTCTCTTCCTTCTCCTCTGAGCGGCTAAAACCACATCACTGACCCCCAGCTTCTCTGCTGTGTTCCTCTTCTGTCAGCCCAGACAAGGCCTCCCAAACCTTCCCGCTACTGAGGAAAGTGCTCTTTCAGTGTAGACCTCCCGGCATTCGGCATCTTCTGTGGGGACAGGCCTCCATCATCAGCTCCAGCAGTCAGCTCTGGTGTCTTAGTTGGGCTACTTTTTTTTTTAACCCTTCTTTCTGATCATCTTCATGGCTGTTAGTCACCCTCCTCCTACAACTTACCAGTTCTCGGGATGGCTTCACCCTCTCCATCTCTACGTTGTCTCCAGCCCTCTCAAAGTCAGCCCTCCTTAAGTGACAATGAGCAAAGGCTTTCTGGCTGACCAGTTGGTAACGGCACCACCATCACCATCATCAATGCCATGAATATTATCACCGGCTTCCATGTCAGCTTAGTGCCAGTTGCTTAGAAGATGGACTGAATTCATTGCGTCTGTGGACATGGACTCGCAGCCCATGTCATGACCTCTGCGTGGTGTTGTGCAGCTTGTCAAAGACAAGAATCAGGATGAGAACCCGCCCTCATGGGTGTCCTTGGGCACAGCTGGATCTTCCAGGGTCAGAGGGGACTTCCATCCCCCATTCGTGCCCCGAGAGAGGCACCTTCAGGTGACCGATCTATGCTGAGACACAGAGATGAAGGGGCCCTGTTTTCTGGCTCCTTTGTGGGTTGAGGGGACTCACTTACTGATTTGTAGCTGAGCACACATGGGAACGGAGAAGGCAATGGCAAGCCACTCCAGTACTCTTGCCTAGAAAATCCCATGGATGGAGGAGCCTGGTAGGCTGCAGTCCATGGGGTCGATACAAGTCGGACTCGACTGAGCGACTTCACTTTCACTTTTCACTTTCACACATTGGAAAAGGCAATGGCAGCCCACTCCAGTGTTCTTGCCTGGAGAATCCCAGGGATGGCAGAGCCTGGTGGGCTGCCATCTATGGGGTCGCAGAGTTGGACATGACTGAAGCGACTTAGCAGCAGCAGCAGTAGCAGCACACATGGGAAGGCCTTGACTTACGGCATGTGTGTGAAAATCAAGAAGAATCAAAGTGAAGTTATCTATTAAGAAGGGGAGATGTTCATTGAGGACCAAATCTACTCTCTCCTTTCAGTCAGTTCAGTCGCTCAGTTGTGTCCGACTCTTTGCGACCCCACACGTCAGGCCTCCCTGCCATCACCAACTCTCAGAGCTTACTCAAACTCATATCCATTGAGTCAGTGATGCCATCCAACCATCACATCCTCTGTCGTCTCCTTCTGCTCCTGCCTTCAATCTTTCCCAGCATCAGGGTCTTTTCAAGTGAGTCAGCTCTTCGCATCAGGTGGCCAAAATATTGGAGTTTCAGCTTCAGCATCAATCCTTCCAGTGAATATTCAGGACTGATTTCCCTTAGGATGAACTGGTTGGATCTCCTTGCAGTCCCAGCGACTCTCAAGAGTATTCTCCAACACTACAGTTCAAAAACATCAATTCTTCTGTGCTCAGCTTTCTTTATAGTCCAACTCTCACATCCATACATGCCCACTGGAAAAACCATAGCTTTGACTAGACGGACCTTTGTTGGCAAAGTAATGTCTCTGCTTTTTAATATGCTGTCTAGGTTGGTCATAGCTTTTCTTCCAAGGAGTAAGCATCTTTTAATTTCAGGGCTGCAGTCACCATCTGCGTGATTTTGGAGCCCCCAAAAGTAGTCTGTCACTGTTTCCACTGTTTCCCCATCTATTTGCCAGAAAGTGCTGGGACCAGATGCCATGATCTTAGTTTTCTGAATGTTGAGATTTAAGCCAACTTTTTCACTCTCCTCTTTCACTTTCATCAAGAGGCTCTTTAGTTCTTCTTCACTTTCTGCCATAAGGGTGGTGTCACCTGCATGTCCGAGATTATTGATATTTCTCCCAGCAATCTTGATTCCAGCTTGCCCGGCATTTTGTATGATGCATATAAGTTAAATAAGCAGGGTGACAATATACAGCCTTGGCATACTCCTTTCCCAATTTGGAACCAGTCTGTTGTTCCATGTCCAGTTCTAACTGTTGCTTCTTGACCTGCATACAGATTTCTCAGGAGGCATTTAAGGTGGTCTGGTATTCCCATCTCTTTAAGAATCTTCCATAGTTTGTTGTGATCCACACAGTCAAAGGCTTTGGCATAGTCAGTAAAGCAGAACTAGATGTTTTTCTGGAACTCTTGTGCTTTATCGATGATCCAGTGGGTGTTGGCAATTTGATCTCTGGTTTCTCTGCCTTTTCTAAATCCAGCTTGAATATCTGGAAGTTCACGGTTCACATACTGTTGAAGCCTGGCTTGAAGAATTTGAGCATTACTTGGCTAGCGTGTGAGATGAGTGCAGTTGTGCGGTGGTTTGAACATTCTTTGGCCTTGCCATCGATGATGGGGAGTCTCACTTTTGCTTTTGGGTAATGTGACAGTGTTTGATAAACTTGCTCTAAGTATCAGGCGAAAATGGCTCTGTGGTTATAATGACATCCAAATGAAATATTCTGCAGTGGTTTCTCTTCCTTTCCTTTCCCTCATCTCCCTTTTTCCTTCTCCTCTCCTCCCCCCGCTTCCTTTATGATAATAAGCCTAGCATCTTATGGAGAAGTAAATGGCAACCCACTCCATTATTCTCGCCTGGAAAATATCATGGACAGAGGAGCCTGTAAAGCTATAGTCCGTGGGGTCGCAAATAACTTAGTGACTCCTGTCCTGTCCATAGCAGCTTATAAATGTCTAAGATACTCTAGGTGGCCCAGTGATGCCTTTTTGCCGAGCTGGATGGTATCATAGGTAACTGCAGCCCGCAGCTTCCATCCGTGTGCTGCGGCCAGAGTGGCCTTCTAACTGCCATAGAATGTCCAGGAGGCATGGAAGCCACATGCTTGCTTTACAGGAGCACTGAGTGTGAGAAATTGAGCCTAACTCACTTCTGGAGCTCAGACACGGACTGCTTTCTCCCATGGCTCAGGATTCCTCAAAAGAGGCCAGATTGAGAGAGGGAAGAAGTCTGCGAGTGGAACTAGGCTGAGCAACAGCCTGGGTATCCAAGATAACAGAGACTCAAGGTACCTCTCCTGACTTAACTAGCGTCCCCTCAACTCCCCTTTGGAGAAGGCGACGGCACCCCACTCCAGCACTCTTGGAAAATCCCATGGACGGAGGAGCCTGGTGGGCTGCAGTCCATGGGGTCGCAAAGAGTTGGACACGACTGAGCGACTTCACTTTCACTTTCATGCATTGGAGAAGGAAATGGCAACCCACTCCAGTGTTCTTGCCTGGAGAATCCCAGGGACAGGGGAGCCTGGTGGGCTGCCGGCTATGGGGTTGCAGAGTCGGACACGACTGAAGTGACTTACCAGCAGCAGCAACTCCCCTTACTACAGCAGACACCTCCTCACACACAGAGAAACAGGCGTGCTCCTGGAGGAAGGAGGCTGTGGCATAAGGCATGGGTGGGCAGACTCTGGCCCTGGGACATATCCAGACCTGTTTTTGTAAGGACAAAGGCTCAGGATTGTTTTTAACACGTTGAAAAAACAAAGCAAAAAAGAATGTGTTAGATACATTACTAAAGCCTTTGAAGTTTACAATATTATCTGGCCCTTAATATATAACGTTTGTCAGTCCCTGTAAAGAACTGGTCATAATGCCTAATGACTCCTTCCTGGTGGTCAGTTTTGAAAGAGCAAGCCCAAGAGTGGAAGTGGTTTCCCTGATGGCCGGGCCTGGGGTTGGTGTTCTACAGGAAGTTGTGTGTCCAGACAGGGTCGTTAGTGGTGTCCTTTGTAACCTGTGGATTGGTGGAGCAATGAAGGCCAGTGCAACGGGGAAAAGCACAGGCGAAGAGGAGAGGAAGGCTCTCAGATTAGGAATGGCCTTGCCCACCGCCACCTGGGCACTGCAGAGAGAATGACTGAGAAGAGGACTCCCCGGCAGAGTGTGGAGACCTGGAACCCAGGCTTTTGCCTTAAACCCAGCATATTTGAAGCACCACGAACAAGAAGGCCGGGGGACTTGGGTTTACACTTGTATTTAGTTCACAGAGTACATCTCTGTCTCGCGTGTCTCACTGTGCGCACTGTCTGCTGAACCGCTTTAGGCACGGCGTGAGCTAAGAGGCTGGAAGAAAATGCGAGAAGCTGTAGGAACTGCAGACACATTTATTCTTTTCTGGCTGGTGCAGCAGCCCTGTGTGTGTGTGTGTGTGTGTGTGTGTGTGTGTTAGTCGCTCAGTCGTGTCCGACTCTTTGTGACCCCATGGACTGCAGCCTGCCAGGCTCCTTTGTCCATGGGATTCTCCAGGCAAGAGTACTGGAGTGGGGTGCCATTTCCTTCTCCAACTATACTTCATAATATGTAACAACTACTTTTGTTAATAAGTCAAACTTTTGTATACACATGCATTGTTTTCAGGAGAAGGCAATGGCACCCCACTCCAGTACTCTTGCCTGGAAAATCCCATGGACGGAGGAGCCTGGTAGGCTGCAGTCCATGGGGTCGCAAAGAGTCGGACACGACTGAGCGACTTCACTTTATTTTTTCCCTTTCATGCATTGGAGAAGGAAGTGGCAACCCACTCCAGTGTTCTTGCCTGGAGAATCCCAGGGACGGGGGAGCCTGGTGGGCTGCTGTCTATGGGGTCGCACAGAGTCGGACATGACTGAAGTGACTTAGCAGCAGCAGCAGCGTTGTTTTCATATATGTTCCAGGTAGGAAGCCTTTACATGTACAGATAAAGATCAAGAAACTAAACTCATTCAGAGGTATAAACTGACTACATTTACAGCTGAAGAAAGAGAGATCTATTGTGCATTTAATATGACCACAGTTTTCTCACTAAATCTTCACAACTCTAAAAGATATCTGCTTTAATTTCTAAGATTTAAATTATTTAAAAATATGTACTTATTATCTGTGGTTTAGAAGCTAAGTTGTGTCCGACTCCTGCAACCCTATGGACTGTAGCCCACCAGGCTCCTCTTTCTATGGGATTCTCCAGGCAAGAATACTAGGGTGGGTTGCCATTTCCTTCTCCAGGGGATCTTCCCAACCCAGGAATCAAAGCTGGGTCTCCTGCATTGCAGGCAGATTCATTACTGAGTAAGCTACTTATTATCTGTAGTACTGTTCATAAGTAAATCAATGATTCGTTATGTTAAAAATTTTAATTCTATGATCCTAAATATCCCTGGTGATGAGAGCTCCCATCTAAAAGAAAACAGTATTGAGAGCTTCTAAAGTGCATAATGTTAATTTCTATTAAGGTCAAAAGGGAATCCAGAGATTCAAGAGAAAAATTTAAAGATTTTAGAAACTCACCTTTAAATTATCAAAGTGCACCCAAGAAGCAGACTCAACCTTTTTTGGTTCCCACATGGCAGCAGCAGACATAACATAACACCACACAGCCCAACATGCCCTCAAGGGCCTTCCAGGTGGAGCTTACGTATGCTCACAGAACAGAAGTAGCCCATGGCCAAGCACGTAGCTCGTGAGGTGTATGTGCGGTGCTATAAGTGAGCTCAGCTGCTACAAAATCATTACTTACAAGACATGGGGGGAGAGCGAGAGGGCATGGGGTGAGAGAGCCTAACCACTGCCGCTTTGGCTAATTTGCTCCTTCCCAACAACCTCATTTTGAGGTTGTGAGAACCCTCTGAACAGGTGAAAGGGCATTTATTTCAACCTCAATCAATAGAGAAGAAAGAATTGATGCTTGATCAGAGGTGTGTCCTGTTTAAGGTCATATAGTTGTTATTTTGTGGAGTTGGAAGTCAGACTCAGATATTCTGGCTCTAAAATCTGATCACCATCCTCAGGCTCAGTGATCCACAGTGTTAACCTTGCACCCCAACTCCCCAACACAGAAGCCTTCCCAGTCAATAGTAAGTCTATACGTTGTTATTGTTCAGTCATTAAGTTGCATCCGACTCTTTGTGACCCCATAAACTGCAGCACACCAGGCTTCCCCATCCTTCACTATCTCCTGGAATCAGTGATGCCATCCAGTCATGGCATCCTCTGTCATCACCTTCTCCTGCCTTCAGTCTTTCCCAGAATCAGGGTCTTTCCCAGTCAGTCAGTTCTTTGCATCAAATGGTCAAATTATTGGAGCTTTATCTTTAGCATCATTCTTTCCAATGAATATTAAGGGTTGATTTCCTTTAGGATTGACTGGTTTGATCTCCTTGCAGTCCAAGGGATTCTAAAGAATCTTCTCCAGCATCACAGTTCAAAAGCATAAATTCTTCAGTTATCAGCCTTGTTTATGGTCTAACTATCGCATGCATCCATGACTACTGGAAAAACCATAATTCTGACTATTTGGACCTTTGTTAGCAAAGTGATGTCTCTGTTTTTTAATATGCTGGCTAGGTTTGTCATAGCTTTTCTTCCAAGATGCAAGCATCTTTTAATTTCATGGCTGAAATGAAATTTTAATTTCTATATGTTTATTATATTAACATATAAGGAATGGGTAGCATATCTCTAGAAACTGACTCATTTGTGTATCTCAGCTTTGTCCCCTTCTCACATGGGAAGGTGTATGTGGAAGAAACCCTTAGGAAGTGTGCAAGGCGGTGTGCACTGCTCTGAATTGTGTGTGTATGTCTGGTAATGCTGACTCGTGGCAGATTCCTTGGATATTCTAGTTTGACCTTCATAAAGGACCTAAGAGAGAAGCAGTTGTGAAAGGTATTAATGACACTGTGGCAGTCTTACTAAAAATTGGAGTTGTTTTCACCAGCTTACCATAGTTGTCAGAGCAAGTTGCCCTTTAATAGATAAATCAAGTGGTTTATTCTGTGTATGTATGTTTTGATTGACAGCAGCCATCATTCCT
Organism: Bos indicus x Bos taurus; assembly: GCF_003369695.1. Taxonomy (NCBI): domain Eukaryota; kingdom Metazoa; phylum Chordata; class Mammalia; order Artiodactyla; family Bovidae; genus Bos; species Bos indicus x Bos taurus. The sequence continues at coordinate 13,670,228 of NC_040087.1, read as the reverse complement.
CCCTGACAGGACAGGAGAGAGAATCTTACATGTTTCCTCACCATCTACAGACTTTGATATTTTTTCCTCCTAATTAAGTGTACAGGATGAGCCAGCGGGGTCTGCATCAGCTCTGGTTCTCCATCTGAGTCTGAACCCTGAGCGAGGAATTTGGTCCTGGAGCCAGTGTCACTGACAGAGGCATCAGCCACCGGGGAATCCGTCACAAGTAAGAGCAATCTAGCCGTCCCAGGAACCTAACCACGTCCATATTCAGATAAGGAGAGCACCAAATGATCTCACAAAGAGTGCTTATCAGGGGCTTGGCGGGTAGTGGTGCCTTTACCCTGCTTCTTGCTGCTGCTGCTGCTAAGTCGCTTCAGTCATGTCCGACTCTGTGTGACCCCATAGACGGCAGCCCACCAGGCTGCCCTGTCCCTGGGATTCTCCAGGCAAGAACGATGGAGTGGGTTGCCATTTCCTTCTCCAATGCATGAAAGTGAAAAGTGAAAGTGAAGTCCCTCAGTCGTGTCCGACTCTGAGCGACCCCATGGACTGCAGCCTACCAGGCTCCTCCGTCCATGGGATTTTCCAGGCAAAAGTACTGGAGTGGGGTGCCATTGCCTTCTCCGACCCTGCTCCTTAAGTATGTTAAAAAATAGAGCCTTGGAAGTCATGGTTGTGAAGAGGGAGGACAGGAAAATGAGCGAAACAGCTCACATGGTGCACTTATCTTTGGAGCAGCGATTCACATGGTGCATTTTTCTTCGGAGCAAGAAGTCGTGTCAGTTTCTCAGAGTGGCTATTTCATCTCTTACAGTCTCAGTAAGAATGTCTTGGTCAGCCGCGGGTTAGCAGCTCGGGAGCTGACTTAGATCTCTGCCTTGCTGACTCCTTGTAGCTTTTTGATTTCAGCTCAAATGTCATTTCTTAGAGAGCCTTCTTCCCACCCAGTCTGGGATTTCCTTCCCCCCAGCTCTGCTCCCTGTGTTCTCTGTCTCATCATTCTGTTTCATTTTCTTCACAGCACCTACCACGGTTTGAAATGGTTTTATTTCTTTATTGGCCTGTTTAGTGTCTCTCTCTCTGTTACCTCTGGGACATAAGCTCCACGCAGCAGAAGCCAACCGTGCCTCCCTGGTCTACTGTTGTTTTTCCTAAGACATAGAATGGTGCCTGGCTTATGGCAAGTGCTTCATAATTCAAATTCGATTGACTCAGTGAAAGAATGAATTAGTGAGGAAGTATGTGCTTTTCTGTTGCTCAATCCCACAGTAATATAGTACCTATATACTGGCTTGTGGTCTTTCCCTATGAGGGGAATCCAGAGGGACTCCATTAGCTTTCTATTGTTGCAGCAACAAGTTACCACAAACTTAGCAACTTGATAGGGATTTGTTATCTTAAAGTTCTAGAGATCAGAAGCCCACACAGGTCTCACTGGGTTAACGCCAAGGTGTTAGCTGGTCTGTGTCCGTTCTGGAGGCTCCAGGGGGAATCCATTTTCTTGCCTATTTCAGCTTCTTGAAGCCACACACATTCCTTGATTTGCACCCCTTTCAAGGTTTTTAAAGCCAGCCGTGATGAGTTGACTCTTTCTTGGGTTGCCATCTCTCTAATTCACTGCAGCTGGGGTGCTTTCTCTGCTTTAAGGATTCATGTGATTAGATTGGGTTCACTTAGATAAACTAGGAAAACCTGCCATCTCAGTGTCCTTGTTACTCAACTCTGCAAAGTCCTTTGGTCAGGTAAGATAATATATTCATAGGCTCCAGGAGAAGTTCATGGATGTCTTGTGAGGGGCGTGGAGGGGGATTATTTTTCTTCCTACTATGTGAATTTACTCAAAGAGCAGGCAGAGGATGATCTAGCCCAGAGTTTCATTTCTCTTTCATAATATATATCGTAGAGGACAGAGTTGCTTAGTCCATTTATTCATTCAATGATAAAGATTTCTGGAGCTTGTCATGTTGTCTTTGACAATTACGTTTCTGATGGCAGAGTGGGCTAGGCTAGCTGTGGATGTGACGACCCTGGAAAAGTTCACCTGCAGGTCCAGGCCTGACAATGAGAAATTGAGGTGCTAACCGAAAATGGGATCCGTGTGTCCAGTGGGGACTCAGAGTGGTTGTACTAGTAGTGGTGACAGATACATTTGCTGAGTACAGGCCTGCTTGGAGTAATTAATTCATGCCATACTGTAACAGGTAGTTATTATCCCCATTATATGGATGATGAAACTAAGGCACAGAGAAGTTAAATAAGTCACCTGAGATCATACAACTAATATGTAATTGAGCTGGAGTTCTAAACCCCATGTCTTCTGGCTCTAGGTCCTGCTCTGTAATGGCTCTCCTGCCTTGCCGCTCGTGGGGCCATTTTGAGAGTAGCTGAAAAGAGCTAAAGGGGCTTCCCAGGTGGCGCTTTTGGTAAAGAACCCTCCTGCCAACGCGGGAGACAGGGGTTCAATTCCTGGGCGGGGAAGATTCCCTGGCGAAGGAATTGGCAACCCACTCCAGTGTTCTTGCCTGGGAGAATCCTTTGGACAGAGGAGCCTGGCGGGCTGCGGTCCATAGGGCCGCAAAGAAGTCAGGTTGACTGCGGCGATTTAGCACGAAGGAGCTTTGAGAGAGCCTCGGTGTCTTGCAGGTGTGTGTGGGAACGGGTGGGTGATGGGACCTGGGGTCTCCAGGAAGCGGAGGCACGAGGTGCTGTGCGCAGGCGCAGCCCCGCGGTTGGGCGGGCGCGGGAGATGCTGCTAGGAGGCTGGACCATGCGACCCGCGGGCGCATCGCGTCCGGGGCCGGCGGAGCGGGCGCGGGCTGAGCCCTTCACTGAACCGGAGACTGAAACCATTACAGGGGAAAGGCTCGGAAGCCCCGAGCTGACACGTCTGCTGCATCAGTTACCAGACCTGGGTTCTGGGGCAGCACTTGGATTTGCTGAGCCTCCTGTGAAGAGAGCCTACAAATCGTCAGCATCTCCAGGTGGGACAAGGATCAAATGGTTGTTGAGAAGGGGGCCCTGTAAATCTTAGTTATTACTGTCCACATGCCAGACTGGCAAGGTGGGGGAACGGAACCAAGTAGGGGCACCCCCGCACCTCAAAAACCTGAGCAAAAAACGGGAGCAAGACAGGAGCTTTTCTTCCCGTGAAACTGATTGATGGCGGGGATTTACAGGTCAGCCTGGGGAAGCATGTAATCCATCAGGGCATTAGAAGGATGTCTTGTTTTGGGCGTGCAGATCCATGGTCACTAAGGTACTAATAAGCGGACAGTGGACAAGCCGCCTCCGCTTTTTCTGCAACCTCCTCATTTTACTAGCTGACAGGTGGCCAGGTCTTGCAGGAAGGTGGTTTTCTTCAGTGGGTTTGCCGTAATTGTGTGAACGCACGTGGTGGCTGTGAGTTTCAGGCTTCAGAAGGGAGGTGCAGAAACTTACCTTGGAGTTAAGAGCCTCTGCAAATACTTAATCAATCATGCATAACTGTGGAGAGCAGTAAAGGCTCTGAGATTTTACCTTGCCTGTGAACTCTGCGCCTGACCCAGTTCTATACCGGTTGGAAATAGACAGGAAAATCCTGGGTCAGACACACAGGATTTTATTTCCTCATGGCCCAGCCGGCAGTGGGAGCTTCCAGTTTGCCTTAGTTTCTCTTGGCCTTCAACTCCCAGAGGGGCAGGGCCTAGCGACCCCAGTGGGTGCTTCACCCAGGAGGGTCTGTGTCACAGCTGAGGTGGGCAGAGCTTAAGAAGCCATCATTCTTATAAAGCAGGGGTCGCCGGCCTCCAGGCTTTGGACCAATACCTCCTTGTGAGATCAGCAGCGGCATCAGATTAGAAATAAAGTACACAATAAATGTAATGCACTTGAATTATCCTGAAACCATCCCCTCACCCCCACTGGCCCTCTGGTGCGTGGAAAAATTGTCTTCCACGGAAACTGGTTCCTGGTGCCGAAACAGTTGGGGACCACTGTTATAAAGGGCTGCTGGCAAACATATCCAGCCTTTAATATCCTGGTCAGGTAACCAGTCTATCATTTGTCCTGGAGGGAGACACTGTCTTCATCCTTCTAAGCTGTTCACTTTACAGACATCCTTGTAAAGATAGTCTGGGACAAATGCTGTCACAAGACATGTAATGAAGTTTCCCACTAGAACCTAATGCATAATTAGCAGAAATTCCTAATAATGACCTATCAGAGGTGTTTTTGTTTAAGTAGCCAGAATTGTACCAGTGAGTTGGTATAATCTGAATTCACTTTGGGGGAAAAAAATCCATTTCTAATTCTGTTCACTTAGTGAGTTCTCAATACTTTTGGATGGTGATTCTGCCAAACTTGTTGCTTAAATACTTAATTACTATGGAGTTTCGAACTTCTAATGAATTGGTAATTGAAAGATACATAGATTAAAAGTGGTTTACCTGGAGCATGCAGGGGGTGTGTGGTTGACACACAGCTTTGTTACAGGTGTGACAAAGTTTAAGACTTTAATACTTTGTCAGTGGATGATACTGATAGAAACTTAAAGATTTTTGCTTAGAACAATACACACTTTGATTTCCACGATAAACTTACTAGGCAAATTCTATTAAAATTATTATTTGAGGTACAAGTTTCTTCAAATTCCACAGATAGGTTAAATCTTTACGTAAGATCATGGTTGAAAATTGTAGCCCTACCATTTCCTGCTCAGTATGTAATCAGTGATAAATTGAAGCCAAAAGTCTTGGATAATCCATGAAATAAATGAACTTTGAATATTTTTTAGGTTTAAACTTGATACACAAGTCCATATGCTATGTGCTAAGCCGCTTCATTCACGTCCGACTCTTTGTGACCCTATGGACTATAGCCTGCTAACCTCCTCTGTCCATGGGATTCTTCAGGCAAGAATACTGGAGTGGGTTGTTATGCCCTCCTTCAGGGGATCTTCCTTGACCCAGGGATCCAACATGTGTCTCTTAGGTCTCCTGCATTAGCAGGCGGGTTCTTTATCACTGGTGCCACCTGGGAAGCCCCGCAAGGATCCACATGGGGCCTGTGGTAAATGTCAGGAAGTTCAAGAACTCACTTTATGCCTTATGCCTGGGGGTTGGTGAGCACTGTGAAGGTGGCTGATCTAGATTGAATGCAGCTGGATCTGGACTGAATTTAAGATCTGCTAATTCCTAAGTCTGTAACTTGCCTAAAATATCTGAGCCTTAATCTCCTCATACAACTGTTGTAGATAATGACTACTGCGTCATAGAATAGTTGTGCAGCCTAAATGGAGTAAGTTATTCAAAGCTGGTACATTCCTTTTATAATGTCAAGGGAATACTGAAGTCAGATCAGGACCATTATAAAGTTTCTTTGATTACTTTCAGCTTGGGTGAAGCTTTAAATTCTTAGTTAAATTCCTTCTCTAAAGCACTCATTTATTGTCTTATTATTTTCCTAGTTATCTGGGTACACTGGGGAATTAAAATCATCCTCTAAAAATCATCCCATGGATATCAAAAGCTCATAAATTGTGAAATGCTAATAGGAAAGTCAAGATCTGCTCCAGCTTATTATTACTGGAGTGCACAGAGCTATCTTGGGAAAAGCAAGAGTTGGCTTGATTTCCCAGCATTAGATGCTTTGCAGATTTCAAAATATGTCACTCACTGTAAAAACCAATTCAGTTATTTACCAGCCACACACATGCTAATCAGAGTTGAAAACATAAAGACCAGGGGGAAGAAATGGACTGTTACATTTCTGTTACCAGCACTGGTGTTAAGAAATAACCAGAGCTCGCATGAGCCTATGCCTTCAGTTTTATCAGGAATCAGGAACTGAATATTTAGAAACTAATTACAGTTCATTAAGATGACTAAAAGAGCTATGGCAGTTTGGGGTTCTATTTTTATCAGTTTAATCGATCTCTCCAATGAAAAGTAGGAAACAGGTTTTCAGTTTTGACAAATAAGGTGAAAGCTTTGCAGTGGGAACAGAATGAGACGTGTTGGGAGCAGCTGTGAGGTTCTAGACTTTTTTAAAATAAGCAGCTACTGTGTTCTGAATTTAGGGCTTCCCAGGTGGTACTTGCCTGGAGAATCCCAGGGACGGCAGGGCCTTGTGGGCTGCCGTCTATGGGGTCGCACAGAGTCGGACACGACTGAAGTGACTTAGCAGCAGCAGCAGGTGGTACTAGGGGTAAAGAACCCACCTGCCAGTGCTGGAGACGCAAGAAATGCAGGCTCAATCCCTGGGTCAGGAAGATCCCCCCGGAGGAGGGCATGGCAGCCCACTCCAGTATTCTGGCTTGGAGAATCCCATGGACGGAGGAGCCTGGTGGGCTACAGTCCAAGGGGTCTCAGAGTCGAATACGGCTGAAGTGACTTAGCATGCGCGCATCCTGAATATGAGGGCATTCGTGACTGAGGAGATGGAGGTGGAGAGGAAAGTTGATGTATTTTGGCAGATGGGCTGACGAAAGATAAATGGTAAGGTGTCTGCCTCCTGATGTGTAAATCTCTATTCACTGTTACCAAATAGAAAACAGCACTCTTACGATGAGAACAGCTTTTATTCCAAATGTGTGTTTGTGTATATATGTATTTTTGTATATGTCTTCAGATTGTATGCAAAATGTTAATGGCTTTACTTAGTAGAGATTGGGTTAAATATTTACTTCCAGCTAAGTATAACCATATGCCTACACTTTAAAAATAGTAACAATTCTAAAGAGAGTAAAGCAAATGAACAATTTAGAAAATACCAAAGCTCGCCTAGATTGGTTGCTAGTGGAGGTAACTGGATAACACTGACATTATTTCCGTTTAGTCCAGCTCATGTTAAATAGGCCCCTCCCCTGGGCAGGGTTCTGTCTGGGTGTGTAGTGACAAACCTGGCCACGTCATCAGCAAATCAGCTCAGCTCCCTTACAACCAGAGAGTACCCAGTGGGAGCACAGCCACCATGGCCCCGGCCTCGGCATCGTCCCATGTGAGAAGGGAGGTTTCTTGAATTTACCCATGCCCTTTAGAGCCTTATAATACAGAAGAGAAGCTTGCACGTTGGTGAGACAGGACACACATATACATATAGATCAGTTTGCTTACATCAACAATTTTCCTTTGTAAGTAAAAAACGATGGGAGTTAATTTTTTACAGGAATTTTTTTCCTACCTAACTGTAGTTGTTTTATTTTGCAAGACAGTGAAAGAAATGTCTCTTCCTTTTCATTTTCTACTTGTATTTTTCTTTGCCTTGGACTGTACGTGGTCACAGAGACAAATATTTCACACCTAGCACAAATGCAGCCATAGCAGAGATAAAGCAGTAGAAAGTCAGCTCAAGTGAAGGAGCTTCAAACTCTGGGCTCTATTAGACAGGAAAATGGATATTTCAATAAAGAGAGTTGTTGAGGCCACAGCAGGCATCTGCCCAAAGCTGCAGGGTCAGCATTTTTTTCGGATAGTGTCATGGATGAGTAGTTAACTAAGTAAAGATATTCAGTCCCAGCAGGATCTTGGGGAAATGAGGTCTGTGTTTTCTACTCCTTGGACAGGGGGCAAATCAGTCTGGATTCTGCTGTGGCCTTCTCTTGAGTGCCGCCTCCCTAGGTTCTGCTTCTGTTACTTTGAAAATCATTTTGTTGAAATGACCTTTGTATGAGCAATACCCTTAGGATAAATTTAAATGCTTCTCTTTAAAAAAAAATTTTTTTTAATGTGGACCATTTTTAAAGTCTTGATTGAACTTGTTACAAGATTGCTTCTATTTTATGTTTTGGTTTTTTGGCCATGAGGCATGTGAGATCTTAGCTCCCCAGCCAGGGGTCGAACCCATACCACTTGTGTTGCAGGGGATGTCTTTAACTACTGGACCACCAGGGAGTCCCTAAATGCTTTTCTAAAAGTATAATTTTCTCCAATAATTCCTTCAGTTCAGAAAGTATGAGGTGTTGGAAACTTTCTTGGTAAACACTTCCTATTCTTTACCTTATTGACGTATTTTTTTCACCACAAAGGGCCCTTTCCAAATGGGTAATATTTCTCTCAGCTTTGAGCTCCTAGCTTGCTTTCCTGATACTGATTTAATTTGGGGACAGTCAAAGCAAACAGACCCACCAATTCAGTTCAGTCGCTCAGTCGTGTCCGACTCTTTGCGACCCCATGAACTGCAGCACCCCAGGCCTCCCTGTCCATCACCAACTTCCGGAGTCCACCCAAACCCATGTCCATTGTGTTGGTGATGCCATCCAACCATCTCATCCCCTGTCGTCCCCTTCTCCTCCTGCCCTCAATTTTTCCCAGCATTAGAGTCTTTTCAAATGAGTCAGCTCTCCACATCAGGTTGCCAAAAGTATTGGAGTTTCAGCTTCAACATCAGTCCTTCCAATGAACACCAAGGACTGATCTCCTTTAGGATGGATTGGTTGGATCTCCTTGCAGTCCAAGGGACTCTCAAGGTCTTCTCCAACACCACGATTCAAAAGCATCAATTCTTCTGCGCTCAGCTTTCTTTATAGTCCAGCTCTCACATCCATACATGACCACTGGAAAAACCATAGCCTTGACTAGATGAACCTTTGTTGGCAAAGTAATGTCTCTGCTTTTGAATATGCTATCTAGGTTGCTCATAACTTTCCTTCCAAGGAGAAAGTCTCTTTTAATTTCCTGGTTGCAATCACCATCCGCAGCCACTGTTTCCCCATCTATTTCCCATGAAATGATGGGACTGGATGACATGATCTTAGTTTTCTGAATGTTGAGCTTTAAGCCAACTTTTTCACTCTCTTCTTTCCCTTTCATCAAGAGGCTCTTTAGTTGTTCATTTTCTGCCATAAGGGTGGTGTCATCTGCATATCTGAGGTTATTGATATTTCTCCCAGCAATCTTGATTCCAGCTTGTGCTTCCTCCAGCCCAGCATTTCTCATGATGTATTCTGCGTAGAAGTTAAAAAAGCAGGGTGATAATGTACAGCCTTGATGTGTTCCTTTCCCAATTTGGAACCAGTCTGTTTTTCCATGTCCAGTTCTAACTGTTGCTTCCTGACCTGCATACGGATTTCTCAAGAGGCAGGTCAGGTGGTCTGGTATTCCCATCTCTTTCAGAATTTTCCACAGTTTATTGTGATCCACACAGTCAAAGGCTTTGGCATAGTCAGTAAAGCAGACATAGATGTTTTTCTGGAAAAACAGACCCATAGAGACAGATAAAACTCTGTACACGTGAGTAGCGGAACTGTTATCCTTTTTTAAAGAACTTACAGAATGAGGGCAGGATCTTTTGAAATTGGAGGCTGCATTGTGTAGTGGTTATTAGCATACATAAATTTGGACAGGTTATTAAGTCTGTAAGCTTTTTTAATTCATTTTTTAAAATTATAATAATAGTATCTAATAGTATCTAATGTGTATTAGAAATTGGAAAGCATTTAAAATAACGCCTATTATATTGTGCTCAGTAATAAATGGTTATCGTTGTGGCCATGATCAATCTGGATATTTTGATTTTGATTAGTGTATATTTTAGGGTTTTGTCGGATGGAAAGCTTCAAAAATCGAATTTGCGATATCTTAAGAGGCAAATGAGACTATAAAATTTTTCTATGATAATGTCTCTGATTTCCATTGAGTTGATATAAATCACACAAAAGTAACAGGGACTCAAGGGCCTTGAGAGCAGGGGCATGTTAGAGCTTTAGTCAGAGTAGGTGCTCGGCAAATTTGGACAGAGTTCTGGGTTCTGGGTTTCTTTCTTTTTAAAAAAAAAAAAAAAAATTGGGGGCTGTGCTGGATCCTCATCACTGCATGCGGTCTTTCCCTTTTGCAGCGAGTAGGGACGACTCCTCACTGTGGTGCTTGGGCTTCTCATCTCTGTGGGTTCTCTTGTTGTGACGCATGGGTTTAGTTGCTCTGCAACAAGTGGCATATTCTCAGACCAGGGATCTAACCCGTGTCTCCTGCATTGGCAGGTGGATTCTTTACCGCTGATCCACCAGGGAAGCCTTGTTTGCAGAATTTTAGCAGGCAGTGACTGCTGGTTACAAGATAGATGAGTGGTTCTAGGCAGGCTTTCTTTGGGTGGGTGAGTGAGTGGGTAGGCAGTGGGACAGGCTTCTTCCTACCTCAGAGTGCTGTTTTTATATTGCGCTTGTTATATGAAGGATTGCATGATGAAATTTGATTTGACTGGCGCATATTACCCCGGTAACATTTTAGCTTTCTAAAGAAATTGGCTTCTAAGGAATTGGCCGATTGCCCTGAGGCATTCGCCTCTGGCTTAGCCAGTTAGGAAAGGCATGGTTTGGGTTGAGTTATTTTAACCTCTCTGAGCCTTGGTACCATTATCCTTAAAGCGTAAGGCGGGGTGGACGGGAAGAGCAGGGGTCACACCAGCAATGTCTCTCTTCCTAGGACAGCTGCTTCTCTGCTTTCTTCCCATTGGCCAGAAGTGAATCACGTGACCCCCGCTTGCGGCACAGGGAACCGGAGAAGTACCCGGTTCACTTTTCTATTATTTCTGGTGGCTCTCGGTGCCACCCTTTTCCTTTCTTTCAAGCAGAACAGCGATTGATTGTGGGCATTAGGCTGCCTCTAGGGACTGTGTGTGAGAAGTACTGTTCTATTAAGCATATAGCAGAACCTACATGCCTAGTCAGTAGTAGGCATGTGAAAAATCATGTGTTTTCTCATGTCTCTTTCACTGTGGATTGCTGGATGCATTAAAAGTGTTTTAGGAGATAAAGAATAAACCCATATTTAATATAGATTTTATCTTAGGATGTATCTCATTTTCAAAAATGTTAAAATGTAGAAAAAAAATTGGATATTATGGAATTAAGGAGCTATGAAAGTAGATAGGATGAGCCTGAAATTTTAATTATTTTTTTTTCTTTTAAAGCAGGGCATAAACATTGCTTGGCTTCAATTACTCAGATAAAAGAGATGTTTATTTTGAGGGATATGTATACTCTGCTTTCAATGCAATAATTTGGGGGAATTATTTTAAAATTAATTTTGTAAGGCTGCCAAAATACATATTTTTATATAATGATAGCAAGAATAACAATAAAAGCTTTATTTAATAAAAAGAGTATTGAAAATTTTCTAAATAAATCACTCATAGATGCAAAGGGCATTTTTCAAGACCTTTTAAAAAAAAAATCATGCTGAGTCAGACTGCTGATCTATCATAGGATGTATTATGGGAGGGTACTGTTGTCAGCTCCGAGTGTCCTGATCGATGCTGTTATTTTTATTTCAATTCAGTTAATGAGTCAAATAGGGTATTGGTGATCTAAGACTAAGGTCAAGGTATTGTCAGTATAAATCTCCTTAAGAAAATATTAGGTTCTTATCTTTATGCAATAGCCAGTTTTTTCCTTGTTAACTAATTTTACTTAATTTCTCAGATTTTTTTTCTCTTAACGTAGTAGTTTGTATGCATCACATTTCTTGTAGTGTTTGTGTTAATGTCATGCCAGCCGGATGTTGTTTATAGTTCCTAAAGAGGTGTTAATACTTCTAAAACAACAGAAAACTAAAACTGAAAAATCCAGATTTGTGGAGAGTTATATTCTGAGCTGGAAGCCTCAGTGAATTAATTGCATAATTTTAATAAAATAATGCTATCAGCAGTGGTTTTAAAATCCAGTATTCAGATATATGTGCAATATGCAGCATCCTTTATCAGTGATTTTCTCAGTCTAAATTTGTGCCAATTTGTTCATATTCACACCCACACATACACACACATGCATATAACATATAAACACATGTACAGACATGTAAACATATAAACATACTTTTCAAATATATAAATTATATATTTTATATAAAGGTATATTTTAGCAGATTATGAAATGGCCTTAGAGAAGAAAATATGTATCCATAAATAAAGACATGGTTAAGCAATCCTGCTGGGAAATGTACGATTCCAAAAAAATAGACATTTGGTTCTATTATTGCTGTGTGTTTCACAGATAGAAACTCTTTGGTTTAGTTGGCAAAGAAGTTTACTAGGTTAGAAATCAGTTCCTTAAATTACAGTCTTTGCTAAAGTGCAGTGCATTTAAAGAAACTTTCTCAGAATTAGAGGGTCAAATATTACAGTTTTCTGAAAAAGACCCTGGACAGTTATGATGGTAGGGTGAGTTAATTGTTTCCCTGGGTGAAGTCTCACTGTGAGGACACAACACACCACTTTGGCTGAGATGCAATTTCCAATAAATTATGAAAATTATTGCTTCCAGTGCTGGGCTCTGTAAATCTCATGGGAAATAACTTGAAACTATGTGATAGATTTGAAATTAATTCCTATCGCCCTCCCTTGCCCCCGCCACCACTTCCCTGAAGTAACCAGTCTCTGTTTACAAGATGTACCATTATTTCTTGGCCATCAAGAAAGGCAAGCCAATGTAGTCCTATTTTGCAGAATGAGACTGTTGTGATAAAAATCTCGTCCATACATGGTTGTTAGGGTTGAACGTGCCTGGAGAATCCCAGGGACGGGGGAGCCTGGTGGGCTGCCATCTATGGGGTTGCACAGAGTCGGACACGACTGAAGTGACTTAGCAGCAGGGCTGAACTGAATACAGCAAGCTCTGATTTTGGGAGTTGGACAGAGTGGCCTGTGCTTCTTTCAGAAGCTAAAGAGTTGCTCTTTGACCCTTTCTCCTGGTCCTTGTCTTTTTCTGGCTTCTTCTAGTGATGCTCAGCAAAGAATGTGATGATTGGGATTTTCCCCTTTGCCAGATGAGGTGAGTTTTGTAATGAAGAGTTTCAAATTAAACCCCTGTTCTCAACCTTGCGAAATCCTGGTAGGACAAAGGTGAAACATGCCTGCCATTTGCAGGCTTAACTGGTTGAGGAATTGGTGAATAACTCATTATGCTTCTAAACCAGACTTGGGGTCCACTCGCCTATCTGCTGCCTCTGGCTTGAGGTGAAGGAAAGTGCAGTGTTTATTGTGAGGCAGCAGACAAGGAGCCCAGGAAGCTAATGCTCAAAATACCCCTGAACTCCCTGGATGGGTTTCAGCAAAGACTTTTTAAAGACAAGGGTGAGGAAACAGAGTCACATGGCAGGGTTATGAGATCAGCTTGAGCACAGTTCTCTGATTGGTCGACGGTGGGATAACAGGAGTATCAGGCCATTTGGGGGCTGTGTGCTCACGTTAGTCTTCTCTCTGATGGAGATTTTAGCATCTATAAAACAACTCAGGAAATGCGCGCCAGATAAGGTTGTCTGGGAACTTCAGAGATGGGGGAGGCTTTGTCCCCGAAGGCCCCACAGCGTCCCGCCCCTTTGCAGTTCTATTGCACATGTTGGGAAAGACTGTTCTTAAAAGTGGGGAAAGACAGGAGGTGCGTGTTTTGGAAATCTCTGTGGATAAAGCAGAGACGCTCAGCGTTTATGAAGACCGTGCTTTTTGTTCGTTTCTTGAATCATTTTTCTTTTATCATTTGTGTGTTTCTGGCCGCACTGGGTTTTCGGTGCTGCTCGTGGGCCTCCTCTACTTTGGCTACTAGCAGGGGCTACTCTCTAGTTGCAGAGCACGGGCTCCTCATCGCGGTCAAGAGTATAGGCTCTAGGGTGCTTGGGCTTTAGTAGTGATCTGCTGGCTCAGCTGCTCTGAGGCATATGGGATCCTCCCGGACTAGGAATCAAACAGATGTCCCCGGCACTGGCAGGTGGACCCTCGACCACTGGACCACCGGGTAAGTCCCTATGAGGGCCATTCTTAAAGGATTTGAATTCGAATGTGGCAGCTACCCTCTGAGATTAGAAACACCTAACCTGTGCATGCTCTGAATTCACCTCCTGCTTTGTGAGTATCTGTCTGCGACTAGGGAGGGGTATGGGTAGGCCTGGCCTCTGCTGGCTCTCCGTAGGCTGCGAGGCTTCACTGGGCTAAGGGCTGTCTTGTTCAGTCCCTAAGTCATGTCTGACTCTGTGACCTCGTGGACTGCAGCGTGCCGGGCTCCTCTGTCCTCCAGTGTTTCCTGGAGTTTGCTCAAATTCATGTTCATTGAGTCAGTGATGCTGTCTAACAGTCTCATCCTCTGCCACCTCCTTCTCCTTTTGCCCTCAATCTTTCCCAGCATCACAGTCTTTTCCTGTGAGTCATCTCTTTGCATCAGGTGGCCAAAGGGTTGGAGCTTCAGCATCAGTCCTTCCAACGAATATTCAGGGTTGCTTTCCTTTAGGATTGACTGGTTTGATCTCCTTGCTGGCTAAGGGACTCTTCGAGAGTCTTCTCCAGCACCAGTTTGAAAGCATCAATTCCTTGGTGCTCAGCCTTCTTTCTGGTCCAACTCTCACATCTGTACATGACTACTGGAAAAACGGTAGTTTTGCCTATATAGACTTGTGCTAGTGATCTTCTTTTTCTCCTTTGGGACCGACTTTTCCAAGCATCCTCCTTAACTTTTTGTATTACCTGTGGTAGATTGTTCTCTTTCAGTTGTGCTTCAGTGGTTGAAAAAGACGTAAGCGTTTAACCCTGCTTTGTTCATTTCTAACCAAATAACAGGGAATTTTGTAAAGATGTAGCAGGTTAATAAAAACAAATGCGTGTGTGCAATACTTGGAGCTTTTGGAAAGTTGGTTCTGAATACTTTTAATCCTAACCTGGGGATGGTGCCCAGACTGGAATTCTATGAAAGGGGAGGCACTGTGAGCTGAGTCCCTTGGGATTTCCATGCAGCCCCCCCCCCCCCCATAGAAAGCTTATGCTATTCTCCATAAAGTTAGAGTCATAGAAAAGTGTTGTTTTTTTTTTTTTTCTCTCCTCCAGCCCTTTCTTTTCTTTCTAGTCTTCCTCCTCTGGTGCCAAGATGAGTCAGACCTGGGAGGTCTCCGTGTCCTAATAGCTGTCCAGGCCACTATGGGCCTAGGAGGAGCTCTGGATGTCAGCTCCTCACTTATGCTTGGAGTAAGGCTCATCTGAAGGCGGCCCTCCATGGAGAACTGGGGGTGTTACTGAACTCAGTTGCTCACCACTCAGAAATCAGTACTCGAGAGAGGGGGCAGATGCTGGCAGAAAGGAAATTTGCCTTTAATCAGAATGCCGGCAGTCTGGGCAGATGGTGGCCTCATTGTCCTGCAAAAACTGGTTCCAAAGATTCTGCTCAGCTATGAAAGTTTTTGAAGGGGAAAGGGAAGTCATCTCATCTAATCATTGAGATGGGGGGTCAGTGTCATTTCCACCACTTAGCGTGTGCAGGCCTGCTGACTTCTTGTGATCCTTCCCGAGATGCTCACCTTGTTCATAGTTTGTTCATGAGATTACTGAAGGGGAAGCCAGGGAAGAGAGCAGGTCATCTGCTGATTACTTAGTCTCCAGTTATACTTGTACAGAAAGAACCAACGGGTTAGGCAGAGCATTGTGTGATCAGCAGTTTGAAAGGTGTGCTTGAGCTCGAGATGAGTAGAGCAAGGGTGCGTGCCAAGACACAGGGGGTGCCTCCTGCCACAAGCTGCTTCCGAGGGCACCTTTTACTAGGAGCCCGGGGTCTTGGCTGGGGCGTCTTCCTGATTGGATTGGGCTGGGGACACCTGTGACCCTTATACCCAGCCCCCACCCCGCTTCCTATGTGTGGCCGTGACCAGCCCTTCTCCTTCCTGCCTCCTAATGAAACCTGATGTCACTCAGCTCCCCAGTCCACAGAGGGCAGCCAGGACCCGCAGACCCCCAGCTTCTGAAGGACAAAGACAGTCCCAACACACCAGCCCCTGTCCCTGGAAAGACAGAGCTGGGCACACACGGGTGAGGGAGACTGCGCTCACCCGCAATGAACGTGATTTACTTCATTGTCAGTCCTACACGGTGTTGGTGGGCTTGTTAGCATGTCCGCTTTTCCAAGGATTTGAGTGAAGGAACCTAGACTGCTCTGACCCATTTTGAAGTGTTATTATTCCCTTAATTTTTTTTATAATGGATTTAAAAGAATATTTATTTGACTGTCTGGTCTTAGTTGCAGCACACAGGCTCTTCCTCGCATCACATGGGGCCTT
Source organism: Bos indicus x Bos taurus (assembly GCF_003369695.1). Lineage (NCBI taxonomy): Eukaryota > Metazoa > Chordata > Mammalia > Artiodactyla > Bovidae > Bos > Bos indicus x Bos taurus. The sequence goes on along the minus strand of NC_040087.1, from coordinate 13,654,245 downwards.
TCGTTCTGGTGCACGATCTCTGGTTGTGACACGGGCTCTCTAGTTGTGGTGCGTGGGCTTAGTTGCCCCCCTGGCATGTGGGATCCTAGTTCCCCGATCAGGGATCAAGCCCACCTCCTCACCTTTGCAAGGCAGATTCTTCACCACTGCACCATCAGGAAAGTCCCTGGTTATCCTCTTTAGATGTGTTGAATTAGTAGGAAAAGGCCACACTATAGGACCCTTTTTGCTAAGATTCTACTTGTTAATAAGAGCCTCATCACAAAAGTTCATGAGCTTTCAAGAGTCTCCAGAGGTGTTCATAGAGACTGCTGGGATGAGAAAACCAAAGCCAAGCAGCAAGTTACCCTGGAGCTTGGGCAGCCTAAGCCAATGGTCCACCTGCTCTTCCAGAGTCAGCATCCTATGATTCCAGGAAGGCTGTTAACTGCAGACTTCAAGGGAAGATTCCGTCATTTGAAATGGGATGTGATGTGATGCTACTCTCACTATAAATAGGAGATCCTTTTGTAGTCATTGCAGTGTCATGAGCACTTGTGTGGCCCTGGGTGTGGTTCCGAGTCCCCCTGACACATCGGCAATCCATTCGATGTTAACCCTTGGTGATGCCTGGTGTGCTGCATCCATAGGGTCGCAAAGGGTCGGACAAGACTGAGCAGCTGAACAAGAGCAGCTTCTTGATGCCTCTTCAGTTCAGTTCAGTCATGTCCAACTCTTTGCAACCCCATGAACTGCAGCACACCAGGCCTCCCTGTCCATCATCAACTCCAAGAGTCTGTCCAAACCCATGTCCATTGAGTCGGTGATGCCATCCAGCCATCTCATCCTCTGTCGTCCCCTTCTTCTCTTGCCCTCAATCTTTTCAGCATCAGGGTCTTTTCAAATGAGTCAGTTCTTCGCATCAGGTGGCCAAAGTATTGGAGTTTCAGCTTCAACATCAGTCCTTCCAATGAATACCCAGGACTGAGCTCCTTTAGGATGGACTGGTTGGATCTCCTTGCAGTCCAAGGGACTCTCAGGAGTCCTCTCCAACACCACAGTTCAAAAGCATCAATTCTTCAGTGCTCAGCTTTCTTCACAGTCCAACTCTCACATCCATACATGACCACTGGAAAAACCATAGGCTTGACTAGACAGATGTTTGTTGGCAAAGTAATTAATGTCTCTGTTTTTCAATATGCTGTCTAGGTTGGCTTCTTATTAAACAGCAAACCTTCTGTGCCCCGATTTCTTGAACTCAGTTGACTTGAATGTGGTCCAGGTCAGACCTCTCTTCTTATTCCGTCATTTGTAGGATTGAGGCCCAACTCACTCCACTGTCTGCATCAGTGGCTGTGCTGGGAAGTCCAGCCCAGGGACACAGGGCCTTGCTGCTTCCCTGTTGACAGCCTGCTGACCATGCAGGACGGCCTTCAAGGACTGCATATGGCCCTGGATCCTGGGACTCCCTAGTTTTCTTTTGCCCTGAATGGAGGTCACAGCATTATGCTTTGTCCACCCTGAGCACGCACAGCTAGCTCCAGCAGCAAGTCTAGCGCAAGTCCTGGCCCCTCCTTTGCCGTCTGATTGCCCTAGAGTAGCTGACGAGGTCCAACAGAATACTGATGTACATCATATTTTACTGATGCTGGATAACTTTAAGTGTGTTATCCCCTCTCTCATGTGGAAATTGCAGGAGGTATATAGATTGAACATACATTTCCACATTTAAAATGCTAAAGAGTGGCAGATATCCTTCTTAGCATATCCTTCTTAGTTTATCTTTGTCGAAAGACCAACAATTATCGAATGGTCAGTATTTTTTATATTTTTGGAAGGTTTTTTTAAATTATTATTACAGGGAACATCACTGGAAGCCAAGTTGTTAATTTGATGGCGACTTGGTTTTTAAGAGTGGGCATTTGTTCAAACAAAGAAATGCTTATCAGTGGATATGATCACTGTGATAAATTGCCTTTGCTTTCCTGCTTACCCGCTGTTTCCTGGTGGCACAAAATCCCAGTTTTAAGTCTGAAAAAAATTAGACTGAAGATCTTTTCCAGCAGAGCTTCCATTTCCCACTGACAGTATACAGGGTTTTTCTCTGGGACCCGGTCTAGGACTCTGTCCTCTCTCATCACTTCACAGGTATTAATCCCCCTTTTATCCTCCACTGTCTGTCTGTATTTCCACTCAGATTTCAGTCTCCCTGTATTGTTATGCTGCTTTTCATTCCTTTCTGTCCCTTTGGTCCTGATCTTTCAGAGCAGCTGTCATAGAAACGTTTTCTCTTCTCTGCACACATACACCATAAATGGGAATTTGGTCCTTGGGAGAATTAGTGCCCTGGGGAGCCGCCATGATTGATTAGTAAGTAGTGGGTACACCACCGCGATACAGAAAAGGTCTTAACGGTTGTGTTTGTCCACATACACCTTTTGTGTTTATGGCCCCTTTTGTCCATCGATGGTGTGTTGTATTTGGGGCTTGACTTTTATTTGCAGAAGACCACGTTTCCAGTGTCATCTGGCTGATGAGCCCTGATGCAGCCTCTCCCAGCTTTCCGCTTAAGTACCCCTGGTGACACAGCAAAGGATAAAGACATGTAGTGTACCCGTGGAAAATAGGACCGACAGCCTCTTGCAGGATTCCTGGAGGAATTTCTACTGATGGTTAGGCTGATAGAGCTGAATTGAGACTGAAAGTTGTTGGCCACTGCTGGATTTCTGTACCAAAAGAAAGTCCGAGCAGTGTTCTCCTGTGGGCCATGTGCTTTTTTTGACGTGTTGAAAATACTGTAGCAGATGGATGTTCCCTGGTGGTCCAGTGGTTGGAGCTCGATGCCTTTACTGCTGGGGCCCGAGTTCAACCCCTGACTGGGGAAATGAGATCCTGCAAGCTGTGCGGCACAGCCAAAAAAAAAAAAATTACTGTAACAGAGTTTCTGCTCTGCACCAAGGTTTTATATGTCCGTGTAGACTACAGTTCCTAGAAGTTTACTCTCCTTGTCTAGTGGGTGGTGCAGGAGGCGGGGAATAAAATCCATTTAGTGGTAAGGTCCCCTCCCCCACATAACACACTCAGACTGCTTTATGTGGAGACAGACGAAGCTCACTGATCCTGTGGATTGTAGCTTTTCTCTTTGTTTGCTGGGACTTGGGGTGGCGGGGTGGGGAGGGTAGAAAAATTTGCAGTGAGAAAAAAGAAATCTCACCCCAGTCATTTAGGGTAGTCCAAAATGAATGCTGGCTAAACCCTAGAAGTTTCCAGGCTAACTTGGACCTTAGGATAGAAACCAGAGGGGGTTCAGAAACTAGTACCCAAGCAGCATGGCCAGCCGGGATTCACACTTTATTTATTTGTTGGCCAACTCCAAGTATGAATAACTTTCTTCCAGTTAGAGAGTAAATAAACATGTAGAAACCCAAAATGGTGGTCCAGGAAAAGATAAGTAGTGACTAGGTATTGCTTTTAAATTTTTAAATTTAAAACATGGAAGTTGTATATGAACACAACATTATAGCAGAAAAGTAATGTACAAAATACTTAGATTAACTGTTAGTCTTCCTTTCTACTCTCTTAATTTCACTTACTCCCCAGAAGTAAATAAAATTACCCTTTTAGTGTCTGCCCTTCGCAATATTTTTACACCTGCTACCCCTCAGGGGCTTCCTAGGTGGCCCTGGTAGTCAAGAACTCACCCACCAATGTGGAAGACATGAGACTTGGGTTTAGTCCCTGGGTGGGGAAGATTCTCCTGGAGGAGGGTATGACAACCCACTCCAGTATGCTTGCCTGGAGAATCCCATAGACAGAGGAGTGTCCATAGTGTCACAAAGGGTCAGACACGACTGAAGTGGCTTAGCACAGCACAACTACCTCTCAACACATGAAGACAGATGTTTTAAGTATAAATAGCGTTGTGTTGGTCATATTGTTCGGAAACTAATTTTTTATTTAATAGTATGTGGTAGTTCCCCTTATCTATAGGGGAGGTGTCCCAAGGCCCCCACTGATGCCTGAAACCCTGCATAGTACTGAACTCTGTATATATACTGTTTTTTTCCTATGCATACGTATCTGTGATAAAGTTTACTTAATGGATTAGGCCCAGTAAGAGACTAAATATAATAATAACAAAATAGAACAATTATGACAATACACTGTAATTAAAGTTGTATGAATATGTGTCTGTCTCTCAAACCATCTTTTCTTAAATATTCTTTTCCAGTATGGTTCATCATAGGATGCTAACTGTCGTTCTCTGTGCTCTATAGTAGGGCCTTGTGCTCTATAGTAGGACCGCCAGTCTGTTTCACAGGTAGGTTCATGGAATCATAGGTTTAGATGCCACATGTAAGTGATATCATGTGTTGTTTGCTTTTCTCTTCCTGACGTACTTCATATGATAATCGCTAGTTGCGTGCATGTCGCTGCAGATGACATTATTTTTATGGCTGAGGAGTGTTCCATAGTATGTATGTACCACGTGTTCTTTATCCATTCATCCGCCAATGGACATGTCTTGGCTTCTTGTGAACAGGGCTGCAGTGGATGCTGAGGGCATATATCCTTTTGAATGATAGTTTTGTCTACGTAAATGCACAGGCGTGGAACTACTGGATCGTGTGGTCATTCTGGTTTTTTTGTTTCCTTTTCTGAGGAATCTCCATCCTGTTTTCCACCATGGCTGCACCCCCTTGCATTCCCACCAGCAATGCAGGAGTGTTCCCTTCTATCCACGCCCTCTCCAGCATTTGTTATTTGCAGACTTTCTAATCATGGCCATTCTGTCCAGTGTGAGGTGGTGAATCATTGTAGTTTTGATTTCTCAAAATATCTTATTGTACACGTTTCATGCCTTTTCCATCTTAAGTAAATGCTTGATCATGCCCTAGGGCTGTAACTTTTACTGCTGAGATGCAGCAGCAAAGTTAGCACGGATTTCTTCTTCCTTCTTCACAGTTTCGCGACAGAAGATTTGTTCTTAATGTGGATCTTAGCAACCTCAGTGTATGACCCCCCCCCCCCCCCCCCGCTTATTAAGAACTTTCACCTTTTCAGTTAAATGAAGCATTTTCCTTCTTGGCTTTGACACATCCCAAATTGCCAGAATCACTACTCTTGTGCTTTAGGGCCATTATTAAGTTAAAAAAAAGGGGGTGACTTGGATACAAGCACTGAGATATCTAGACAGTTGATCTGATGACTGAGACAGCCGCTGAGTGACTGGCGGGTGGGATATGCTGGTCAAAAGGATGGTTCTCATCCCACGTGGGACAGGTGAGGACAGCACGAGATTTCATCTCACTACTTAGAATGACGTGCAGCTTAAATCTCAGGACTCGTTTATTACTGAAATTTTCCATTTAGTATTTTCAGACTGTATCGACCATGGGTAACTGAAATCTCAGAAAGCAAAGCAGCAATTAAGGGGGGACTACTGTATGTTAGAGGTTTTTGTTCCGCAAAGATCATTACAAATAGATCTGCTTCGTTCTGTTTAAGAGCTGTACAATATTCTACTGTATGGACACTCTCTATTTTATCATTCCCCTAAAGTGGTTTTTTTTATCTGGATTCCGTTACAGGCTAATTGCAAACGATGGTGCAGGGAGTGACTGACCTGCCTTGTATCCTTATGTACATGTGTAAAAATATTTGTGAGACAGAGTCCTAGAAGGGGGATTGTTGGATAAAATGGTACACGCATTTTATATTTTCATGGATATGAAAAACTTCCCCTAAAATAACTACCAATTCCCTTTGTCTTCAGTGGTCTTTGAAAGTGCTAATTTCCCCAATACTTATACCACCCCAAACATTATCAAGCTTTAAAATTTCTACCTACTTTTAGATGGCAAATAACTTGTGCTATGATTAGTAGTGAAATTAAATGCCTTTTTGCATGCTTACTGGTGTAAGCATCTTTAATAATCAAAATTTAAATCTTATGTTTAAAATCTAAGAGAATTTTTATATTGAAACTATTGACTATGAAATTCATTTGGATTAATGAATGGATGAGCTAGTTAAATTTTTGAGGAAAAGGTAAATAAATGGTAGTGGAGGAAAGAATATTTGCCTTCCAAAATATTCAATATACCCCCCAGTAAACAGTATGAGAATCATCAGATAACACAGTAGTACAATTGCAAGGGCTTTAAAAGATCCAGTAGGTGAAATAATTTATTATATGATAAAAATGATATCAAAATCATAATAAAACTAGAAGAAAACATAGCTTAGTATGTATGTGATTTGGGACTTGGGAAAGTGTCCTAACTGTGCAAAAGAAAAAATGCTGAAGTAAAAGACATATTTTAATGTCCTAAAGTTAAACATTTCTGAAATCATATTCAGAATCAAATGCCTCTGAAAACTGGGGGAAAATTTTGCAACGAATATGACAGACTTAGAGTTAATATCATCAATACTTAAAGGAATTTCCTAAATTCATAAGAAAAAGAAACCTTAACACCTCAATAGAAAAATGAGCAAAGAACATGAATAAATAAAATGTAAATTATCCCCTGCTAAGGCTGCTCCTAGGGAGAGCAAACAGCTGATGGAAATTGGGTGTTTTAAAGTAAGTTGACAGATGAGTTCTTTTGTGTAAAGATACTCCTGTTTGTCTTGACAGCAATGGAAAATATTCTTGTTTTAAAGGGTATAAGGAGGTAGTGTACAGTTTTACAATTAAATAACATATATTCTATTAAGAAAAGAAAATAGCTTGAAAGTGCTTTATTAAGAGCATTGTGTAATTGGAGATTGGAGAAGGAAATGGCAACCCACTCCAGTGTTCTTGCCTGGAGAATCCCGGGAATGGGGGATCCTGGTGGGCTGCCATCTATGGGGTCGCACAGAGTCGGACACGACTGAAGCGACTTAGCAGCAGTAATGCAGTCACACAGCGTAATGAAACTAGTGTCCTAAATTTTGGCAATAGGTAAATAGAAATATATTTACATATAGGTATTGTGTTCCTAGTTTTCTTTTTCTATTTTGTTTTGTTTTATAATTGTATTTGTTTACTTTTGACTGCACTGGATTTGCTGCTGTGCATGAACTTTCTCTCGTTGTGACAGGGGCTACTCTGTAGTTGGCCTGGCTTCTCTTGTTGCAGAACACAGCCTCTAAAGTAGACCTAGTCAGTTGCAGCACACGGGGTCAGTGGCTTTCCCATGTGGGCTCAGTTGCCCTCTCCCCCCCGCCAGCATGTGGCATCTTCTTGGGCTGGGAGTTAAACGTGCGTTCCCTGCATTGGCAGGCAGATTCTTAACCACTGGACCACCAGGGAAGTCACCGATTTTGTTTTAAATGGACTGATACTGTAACCCTTTTATTTGTCCTGAAATAAATTAACAAGTAAGGCTTCTGCAAAAAGCACCGTTCTGCTGACTCATACCCTGCCCTTGGCCCTCACAGTTCCAGAGGTGAAAAGAATGGGATGCAAACTAGAGGAAGCGCACACATGACTCAGTTTCCCTGGTTCCCAGCAGCAACTTTAAGGAGCACAGGAAGCCAGTAGATCTTGGCGCAAGCAGGAGGAGCGTCAGGCTTGCCTGGCCACATGGTGTGACCTAAACAAGTACTCTGAAGACAACCCCGGCCTTGTGTTGCTGGAAGGATGCAGAATCTGCAAACTCCTTTCAGGCCCATGGGCAAGAGGGAACCAAGTCCTGACCCGCAGCAGTACTTCCTGCTCTAGAACGGAGCCTGGCGTTACTGGTAACTGCAATCCGGTAATCCAAATTCTAGCAATCTGCCCTAAGAAAAAAATAGATCAAAGATTTATGGTAAAGGGTATGCATTGCAATATCATTAAAAACAGCAAAAGTGTGGAAACATAGCCTCAAATAGAAGAACATTTAAATAAATTATGGCACCTTCATAAGGTAGAATATTACTATAGCCATTAAAGACTCATGTTTTTAAAGACCATTTAACCAAATGGGAAAACACATTATTTAATGTTAAGTGAATAAAGCAGGGTTCCAAATGATGTTTATAGTATCAGCCCATTTTATAAAAAGAAGAAAAAAAAATGCATGGAAGAAACTAGAGTGGACCATTCCAAAGAAAATGTATGAAGAGTTTATAGCTAGATGGTATTATGTTGAGTTATATTTGTATGCATTTCTTTTCCCCCAAAGTATTCCAGTGAGCAAATATTATCAGAAGTGTGTACACACACACACACACACACACACCCCCTTTTATGTAATACACTGAGGTCCCCAAGGAGTTAATCCTTTTCTGTTAACGTGGTTCTTTGCAGAGAAAAGCAGGAAGTTCAGCTTTTGAATTAAAATAAGCAAAGCCTGTTTTGGGGACCATGTAATAATGGCAGTAAGGTTTAACTGAGGGAGGTGTTTTAATTGTATTCCTGTTTTAAAGGATATTTTGTTGTTGCTTGGAATATTCTGTTCCCACTACTGTTGAAGTAGCACTTAAGGACTATGAGGCCAAAATGTCTGGAAAATAAAGGTGTGAGATAATAAAGTACAAGGGCTCCACACGTGAAAATGGATACTCAGGTAACAAAATTCTGCACTTCTGTGTCAGTGGAGGCCCATTAGGGAACCCGGACTTCTACTTTCACTTAGCAATAATGAGGTAGTGTCATCCCTGTCAGGGAAAGCCTTGTTAAGGTGAGTTTAAATAAGATCAGTGTCTCGGCGCATAATACAAAAATGTTCAGAGTTTAATTGAAAATCACACTTCATACCAAGAACTGGGAATATCTCAGGATACCTTTTTTAACAAACAGTGCTGGAGCAATGTGACATTTATAGGTGAAAAATGAACCTTATTTTAACAAAAAATAACTCACAATAGATCATGGACTTAAGTACAAAACTGTTAGGAGAAAATAGGATGAAATCTTCGGTGTGTAGGCACAAAGAGTTTTTAACTTGATGCCAAAAGCATGATCCACAAAAGAAAACATTTTCAGAACTTGTTCATATGAAGTTGTGTTGCTCTGCCAAAGACTGTTGGGAGGATAAAAATGTACGCTACAGACTGGGAGAAAATATTTGCAAACCATTAATCTGTGAAAGAGCTAGTGCCCTAGAATGCATAAAGAACTCTCAAAAGTGCACGCTGAAAAGCAGTCTAGTTAGAGAATGGGGAAAAGAGAGGAAGAATTTCATTGAAGGTTATATATAGTGGCCAATAAGCATGTGAAAACATGTTGGTGTCCTTAGCCATCATGGAAATGCATATTAAAATCACTGCGAAATCACTGTACATCTATCACAATAGCTGAATTAAAACTGGTAACAAGAGCAAACGCTGGCAGGGAAGCAGAGAGACTAGATCACTGATCGATTGTTGATAGGAATGTGTAATTATACAGCCAACTTGGAAAATGGTTTGGCAGTTTCTTAAAAAACTAAGGAGGCAACTAGGGAAACTTTTATTATCACTCAGAAATGTTCCTTAAGTGCAATTTTAATCACCCAAAAATATTCATTGTGAAGTGTAAGGCTTAATATTTCTTTGCAAAGAGAATGATCGATGATGAGAAATGCAATGTATTGTATTGCGTTTATGGAACAAAGTCCTGGGCTGTAGTGGAAGGCACAGGTCATAATGCTACTGATTTATTTTGAGAGTCATAAAAGTCTTGGTGGGAAAAATACTGAGGATAATTTATGATAATTAACTGGTTATTAGATTAATTTTTAATACAAGTTCCCTTGGGGGAAAAAAAAAACATTAATTTTCAAGTCACCTTATAGGAATTCTTGGGTCAAAGCTTTCCAAAATCATAAAGTCTGCTTTCTTTTTACTCTTTGGGAAAGAACCTATAATTCTATTCCTTTGTCTTTAGCAAAAAAAAATCTGCCCTTTGTAATTGATGACAGCTGGGATGGCAGCAAAGATGTTGCTTCTATCCATTTAGAACTATTTGTTGGTGATAATCCAGTTCCCTTCCAGATCTTTCTCAACCTTCAGATATGCTGCTCTTGACTAGTGACTCACAAGGCGATAAACGTCATCCGTACGGGATATGGCTGTGTTTTCTCATTTCCAACATGTTCTGCTACCATCGAATGGGCTGGTCACTGGGAAATACACTCTGTCTGCTCTTCCTTGATGTAATACCCACCGTCTTATTAGAAATGTTCCTGCCTCGGGCATTAATCTCTTCTCTCAGACTGCTTCTCAGAGGTCAGCTTTTCGTAGTGGAAATGATTTTCCTTTGGCTTGCTTGCTTATGATCGTGTATGTGTGTTCAGTTGCTCAGTCGTGTCCAACTCTCTGCAGTCTCATGGACCGTAGCTGGCCAGGCTCCTCTGTCTGTGGGATTTCCCAGGCAGGCATATGGAGTGGGTTGCCATTTCCTTCTCCAGGGGATCTTCCCGACCCAGGGATTAAACCTGGATCTCCTGCTTTGACAGGCGGATTCTTTACCACTGAGCCACCAGGGTGAACCGCCCCCCCACCTTTCAATTATTCCCACCAAACAAGTTACCAAGAATTATTTAATATACAGTATTAATGTTCATATATGAAGATGACTGTTGATAGTGATTGACTGGAAAAGCATGTAGAATTTGCCAAAAGGGAAAGAAAGTGTCTACGCTGAAGGTAATATCAGTGTCTTGGAGAGTGCTTAGGGGGTCTGTGTTTGAGGCCTGTGCCTTAGTAGGCTGGGAAGCAGTGTGGCATTGCTGAAACTGATGAAGAAGAGTACCATCCCAGGGGCAAGCCCAGGCTCCTGGGCAAAGCTCCCAACTGCCGGGAGGTTGACATGTTTTGCAGACCCTACATGTAATTTGTTGTTACATCACATTCGATGATTGCTGTAACTACTGTGCAGAGTGGCTTTACAAAAGAAGCATTGCTAGAATGCGTTAGAAACGGTGATTTAAGATTAAACTGGCTCTGTTGAAATAACCTAAATTACATGCTGCAACACTGTTTTTCCCAAGTGGCTCAAATCCCTGACTTAAGATATTTAAAATGTCAGAAACGTATATTCTTAATGAGACTGGAGAGTCAGCCATACTTCAGGGGGCATCATAGGTCTTTGTCGTCACCTAAGTAGACCTCTGAGACTGCATGGGTTGTGCCTTGAGTTCTCTCATTATAAGTTAATCCGAAATGACTGATGCATTCCGACATCTGGACAGGGCCGCACCGGATGTGTGACTGAGTCAGGTTTGCAAGTTCCTTGCTTCAGATCCTGCGACGTAATTTAGCATATAACATTTAAATGTTTAGACTGAGAATTAGTCTTCCAAGTATCAGTGTCATTCTTGACGTCTGATAGATGGATCCAGGGATACAAGTATGTGCCTTGGTAAACAGATCTGAATTAAGGAAAGGCAGAGTCTTCAGGCACCAGTACTGATAGAGGATCATTAGTTAATAGGAAATGTGTTCCGTATTAACCCAGATTTCCACATGTAACTCTTCGGCAACTGACAAGACAAAATTTATTCCAACCTCCTCACAGGGGTGTGGGGGCAAGATAACAATAAGAATGGTTGGCTGACAGTTGCTGAACTGCCTCTATTGAATATTTTCATAACTATAATAATCGTTGGCATTGCTGAACTGTATTGGATATTTTGTGCTATGTTACAGCCAGACTCACCACTATTGTGATCACCGGAATTGGGAAATGCAGTCGCTTGAAATTCTTATACCGAGTAGTATTATATATAGGCCTGTTTATTGGAAATAAGTGATTTGTTTATTTTCTAAATTTATGTTCTTTTATTGACATAAAATTGACATTTAACATTATATCAGTTTTTGGTGTGCAACATAATGATTTGAAATATGTATATATTGTAAAATGATCAACCACAGTGAGTCTAGTTAACATCCATCACCACACACAGTTAGTTTTTCTTTCTTGTGATGAAAACTTTTCAGATTTATGTTCTTAGCTTTCAAATATATATTACAGTATTAACTATTGTCACCATGCTGTACATTTATTTTGTTGTCTGTGTGCTTTCCAAGAGTTTGCTTGGTTTTGACATATCGTAAAGGAAGATTGAGCTGGGAAAAAGGACCAGGGAAAAGTGGAAAATGTTTTTGACAACACGAACAGAAACCAAAGAACTTTGCAATCCGTGTTGTAGCTCAATATATGTAGGTTACTGCTGCCCTCATGAGTGTGAATAACTAATTTTAGCCAGTAATGAGCCCAAAAAATGTGAAAAAGATTGACGCAAGAGAAAGTGATATATTCATTCAGCGCGTCAGCTAGGCCTGCGAACTAACCATGAAGAGATGCACACTTTTCTTAATAAAAGAAGTTTCCCCCAATTCCAGCTAATAAAGGTTGAGTAAATACGTTAGAAATATCAGTTTGAATGGATACCAAGCTAGAATTCATTTACCACCTGAAAATACCACGAAAACATTACATAAGTCCCAAGAGCACTTTGGTGTTTGGACACTGTCTTGACGACCAGGGCAGATGGTTGTTGCGTGGGAGGGATGAGCACTTTGTAAGTCCCAGCTTGGAACCCTGCCATGTAAATTTCAAATAGGTTGATGTGAAACATTCAGAATTTTCATATACTCATGAGAGGTTCGGTTCAGTTCAATTCAGTTGCTCAGTCGTGTCCGACTCTTTGCAACCCCATGAATTGCAGCACGCCAGGCCTCCCTGTCCATCACCATCTCCTGGAGTTCAAACTCACATCCATCGAGTCGGTGATGCCATCCAGCCATCTCATCCTCTGTCGTCCCCTTCTCCTCCTGCCCCCAATCCCTCCCAGCATCAGAGTTTTTTCCAATGAGTCAGCTCTTCGCATGAGGTGGCCAAAGTACTAAAGTTTCAGCTTTAGCATCAGTCCTTCCAAAGAACACCCAGGGCTGAGAGGTGCAAAATTTCAAAACTGGGGCAATCATAAGGAAGTTATTCTCTGAGAAAACAACCCTATTAGTAAAAATAAGTTTAGATCCGCGACTGTCATTTATCTGGCCTTCGTCTGGATGAATAAGAAGGAGATAGGAATAATTCTTACCTAAATGAAACCCCTAAGAGTATAGTGGAGGCATGTTCTTCTTACATTCATAATAGTTATTTTAATATTTGCCCGGACGCACCTTACATTAATTCTTAGGCCACAATAATGTAATGGTTATCACTTTTCAATTCAATTATAATATGTGCTAGCTTTAATGAGAGCCTGCAAGGAGATTAAAATAAAATTAGGATTCCATGACATTGTTTTTATGTTACAAAAGAAGACAAGACCATTTTTTTTTTTTTTGAATTGCAAGTGTGAGGTTACCTGGAGAGAAATAATCAGATGCTGCGTGTGCTATACTTTATAGTTGCTTTGTCTGTTAGCTGCGAGCCTTAGACTTCCATCTCATCTATAGGTTTGCCATCATTAGATGAGAGGGAGCAGCCTCGGAATAATGGTGATGCTTCTAGAAAACTTGAGTTGTGCGTCCATGATAACATGACTCAGACCCAGAATTATGTTATAACTGAAATACAAACTGTTTGTAAAAATATAAATAAAGCCAAAGTGACTATTTTATTAAAAAGAACCACCAAGTGGAGAAAATTTATGAAAATACTAAGGAGCTTTTAAGCTATCAGACTGTACCATTAAGATTGAGTTGTGGCAAGCATGATGAATGTCTTGTGCAGAGGTGAAGGAGAAAAGAAAACTTTGTTCACATGTGTGCTAAGTCACTTCAGGGGTGTCTGACTCTGTGCGACCCTGTGGGCTGTGGCCCACTAGGCTCCTCTGTCCATGAGATTCTCCAGGCAAGCATACTGGGGTGGGCTGCCATGCCCTCCTCCAGGGGACCTTCCCCACCCGGGGAGTGAACCCGAGTCTCTTCTGTCTCCTGCATCGGCAGGTGGGTTCTTCACCACGAGGGCCATCGGGGAAGCCCGAACTTTGTTCCCAGATGCACACAAATAAAAAGTGACGTGTTGTGATGTCTGGGTTTGCTGACCACAGAGCAGTATCTGTATGAGTCCACCCGATGGTGTGAAAGATGCCGAGACCAGGGCGAGGGTCACATCAAAGACTAGCCTTTTTCCAGCACCTGCTCTCCGATTACTCTCTGCTAGGCATGTCAGGCACAGTGTCATTGGAGGACAACAGAGTGAAGCGTTGCAGGGTACTTGGCAGAGATTTGAAGGGGCGGTGCCAACATTGTGGAGATTCAAGTGACTGCAGGGAGACGGGTGACATCAGAGAAGGTCTCAGCGATAAGAAGTGACCTTCAGGGAAACTCTGGGGACTCAACAGGGTGCTCAGCAGAAGAGTTTAGCCCTGGAGAGCCTCAGTGAAGACTTAAGACAGTTGTGTGCATGTTCAAAGCACATTTGTCATGCAGCATGTCTTTGGCTCATGTACAGCATGAGAAGAATGGGAAAAGACCAGGGAGCAGAGGATACGTGTATCTGTCTTGCCAGCCAGCCAGCCAGTTCCAGAAAGCAGACGACAAGCTCTTGGTTAACCCCCGTGATCAGTAGCCCTTAGTGCCAGAGTATGCTCATTTCTAACTACAGCTGTGCCTACTCTTGTTGCCAGGACAACAGCGGATATTTATAACGATGCCCTAAGCCACCAAGGAAAAGTTGTACAATATTATTCTTAAGAAGGTAGGCACATGTAAATTCTATTCTAGAAAGATTCCCATCTTTTCATTAGATCAATGATTCCTCGAGGGAAGAAATCATCTCTTATTCATCTCTGTATCTTTTGACACCCAGCACAATGTTCTTTGCATAGGAGATAAAAATATTTGTGACACTGAACAGAATAGACATAATTTAAGTTTTTTGGGGAAAAAAATATGTTGTTTAAAAGTCAGTCCTTTTATTATCGAGAGTTTCAACCCGAAATAATACATCGCTCTTCCAACACTCCTACTCGTTCTTAGCCCTCAATAAGAGGATGTTTTCATGTATTAAAGATGCAGTTACTGAAATGTCTTTAGTGATGCAGAGGATGTGTTTCTGAAACTTTCTTCCCGGGAACATTTAACAGAGGAAGATACTGTACAGTTGGTGTCACATGAAGGAGTCATTCCCTGCCATTCTGCATCCTAGACACCAGGAAGCGATCCCCGGCAGCTCAGTGACTTGGGTGTCACTAGCTGTAAGCCTTTGGCTTCCCTGGTGGCTCAGTGGTAAAGGACCTGCCTGCCAATGCAGGAGACGTGGGTTTGATCCCTGGATCGAGAAGATGCCCTGGAGGAGGAAATGGCAACCCACTCCAGTATTCTTGCCTGGGAAATGTCATGGACTGTGGATCCTTGGCGGGCTGCAGTCTGTAGGGGTCACAAAAGTGTCAGACCCAACTTGGTGAATAAGCAACAACAGCCATAAACTTGGTGCAGTACCCTTAACTGCACAAGATGGGATTTAGGCAGATAAGAACCAGGGATCTGGGACTTCCAGTGGCTAAGAATCAGGGGAAATCCCACATGCCATGGGGCTACTAAGCCCATGCACTCTAGAGCCCATGCTCTGCAAAAAGGCACCACAATGAGAAACCCACAAATGCTGCAACTGGAAAATAGCCCCCACTCACTGCAAGTGGAGAAAGCCCACATACAGCAGCAAAGACGCAGTACAGTCAAAAATTAAAAAAAAAGAAAAAGCAAAACTCTGGAATCAGGACTATAGAGTGTCCATAAGATGTCTACCTGAGGCTTGGCTCAGGTGTCCTCACAGATACCCAGGCCCAGCACATCTCCGAAGAGACTAAATTTTCTTCCAGTAGAATCTTCATCATGCGGTAGAAAGAGCAGTAGGTTCTTGGGTCTGTGGTCTGGGATTTGAGTGTCCGTATTTGCCCTAACTGGTAAGCTGTAACCTCCTTGGGCGTAGGTTTTCACAATTATAGCATGAGGATTGTCACATCCACCCTACAGAATTATTGGTAAGTCATGTGAAATAGGGCTTCTCAGGTGGCGCTAGTGGTAAAGAACCTGCCTGCCAGTGCAGCGGATGTGAGGGATGCAGGTTTGATCCCTGGGTTGGGAAGATCCCCTGGAGAAGGTCACGGCAACCCACTCCAGTATTCTTGCCTGGAGAATCCCATGGGCACAGCCTGGTGGGCTACAGTCCATAGGCTGCAAAGAGTCGAAACTGACTGAAGCGACTTGGCACTCATGTGCATATAAGAGTCTGTAAGATTATAGCTGATATAAAACCTGGGATTCAGAATTTTGTTATGCCTATCAGCAGTAGTTCTATTAGGAGTTTTTATAGCTTATCACAGCTAACACTTCCAGTGGTTTATGCTGTAACGTAATCAGCTTTGGTCCATGACTCAGAACTAGGTTTTTTTTTTCATGCTGATTTTTTTTTTTTAAGGATTGTGCTCAGTCACTTCAGTGTCCAACTAAAGCAACCTAGCAAGCACATGTGTGAAATGACGTGTCATTGCTTTGGGGGAATTGAGAGCTCTAGAGACATACCAGCCCAGGGTTCCTCTGTGACCAGACCAGCCTTTAGGTAACATTGCTGCCAAGGAATTAACTTACTGCCCACTGATAATGGTTGAAAATAAGGAAAATCAGAAGGAACTTTTTACTAATAAGTTACGCAGTTATAAATGAGTTATTTGGGATATATTGGCAACGCCTACATAAGGAAAACTAGAAAGTGTGGTTTATGAAAAATGAGCCTCTCTGCACACTAAGCTACAGGCTACGTACTCATGGCCCAGTTCCCCAGGGCTGTGAGTCTATTGGCTCTGTCAGAGCCTCTTCCAGCTTCCCCACAGCATTCTGACCGCCTACACGCACTTCAGCAGGCGCACTAACACTCAACTGTTTTCACTTAAATCTAGTTAGGAAGCCATTAACACTTTTCAGGGGGTCATCAGTGTTCTTTCTCTGGAACCACGCCACTTACCACAGGACTCTCCTTAGAGTAAGTGGAGGAATACTAACTCTCCAGGTCCTTGTCAGCTTGGTGCTGCCTTCAGAGCTTCTGTTAAACTACTTCTTGAATTTTTAGGGAAAAAAAAAAAAGAAGTTTCACATTCTGGGACTTTCTGGTGGGCCAGTGGTTAAGAATCTGCCTTGCCGTGCAGGGGACACAGGTTCGGGTCCTGGTCAGAGAACTAAGGTCCCATGTGCGGTGGAGCAACTGACTCACTTTAACCACAACTAGACCTGCAGGTGACTAAACACATGAGAAGATGCTGAACGTCAACGAACATCAGGGGATGCAAATCAAAACCACAACGAGGTATCACCTTGCTGCTGCTGCTGCTAAGTTGCTTCAGTCGTGTCCGACTCTGTGCGACCCCATAGACGGCAGCCCACCAGGCTCCTCCATCCCTGGGATTCTCCAGGCAAGAACACTGGAGTGGGTTGCCATTTCCTTCTCCAATGCATGAAAGGGAAAAGGGAAAGTGACACGACTCTTAGCGACCCCATGGACTGCAGCCTACTAGACTCCTCCGTCCATGGGATTTTCCAGGCAAGAGTACTGGAGTGGGGTGCCAGTGCCTTCTCCAGGTATCAACTCACACCTGTCAAAATCCCGCAGAGCGCAGCTGAGACCCAACACAGCCAAATAATAAATAAATATTTATAATAATAAATATAATACAAATTTAAATAATACATAAATAAAATAATACATATTTTAAAGAGAAGCAGGAATAAAGCTTTCAGAAGAAAGTGGTTTCACATTCTAAATAATGCATTTTAAAGGAGCCCAGACCCTGTCCTCTGGTTTTATACATAGCACCCCATATTGCCTATAGTTTAATTTTTTTTTTAACAAGTTACAATAAAAGTGAAAAACGGCCATGTCATGCTTTTTTTTTTTTTTTTTTTTGCAGATTTACTGTTTGCCCTTCTTCGGTTGGAGATATTTCCAGAGACAGTTTCATGGCAGGCCTTGCGCCTGCTGGGCACAAAGCATGCCGGCACCCCTTTGTGGGCAGATGAAGTAGGCCAGGGAAAGGGCCAGGCTGTCTGAACCATAGGGTGTGCTTACACTAGTTTGCAATGGAGGATTGGAGTTTTGGCTCTTTCAATGTGCTTGAGTATAGGAGACACGGCAGAATATTAATTCATTCAGCAAATACTTGCCAAGCCTTATAGGCCCCAGGTGGCGCTGGTGATAAAGAACCTGCCTGCCGATGCAGGAGATGTGAGAGACTCAGGGTTTGACCCCTGGGTCAGGAAGATCCCCTGGAGAAGGAAATGGCAACCCACTCCAGTATTCTTGCCTGGGAAATCCCATAGACAGAGGAGCCTGGCGGGCTGCAGTCCCTGGGGTCCCAAAGAGTCGGACACGAGCGAAGCAGACTTAGCACGCGCACCCACGTAGGCACTATGGGTCTTGTGGAAAACATTGTTTAAAATAGACAAAAACGACTTGTTTTTGTCTAAATATGCTTTCATGAAGCATATTTTCTTGTGGGGAGGGTGATACATATTTTTAGGAGGAAAGTGCTATGCCGGTTACTTGACTCTCAGGGAGTAAAGAGGCCTAATTTTTAGCATTTTCCAAGCCTGGCTGATTTTAGGACACCAGAGTGATTGGGAGCTGTGTATAACCAGCAGTCTGGTGTGTTGAAGGGTCCGCTTTTCTCCACGTCTTCTCCGAAAGTCTTGTTGACTGTTGTTTCATGATACCCATTTTGACAGGTGTGAGGTGATACCTCATTGTGGTTTTGATTTGCGTCTTCTGATGTCTGTTGATGTTCATTTTTTCGAGCGTTTGGTCATCTGTAGCTCTTTGGAAAGCATGTCTCCCCACGTGCTCTGTGTATTTTGTTCATTTATTACTTATTTGACTGCACAGGGCCTTAGTTGCAGCACGTAGCGTCTTTGTTGCGTCTCACAGACTCTCCAGCTGCAGCACATGGACTCAGTCGCTCCGCTGCATGTGGGATCTTAGTTCCCTGGTCAGGGATCAAACCCACATGCCTTGCGTGGCAAGATGGATTCTTAACCACTAAACCACCAGCACGTGTGTGTGCCAAGTCGCTTCAGGCCTGTCCACCTCTTTTTGACCCTATGGACTGTAGCCTGCCAGGTTCCTCTGTCCATGGGATTATCCAGGCGAGAATACTGGAGTGATTTGCCATGCTCCTCTCCAGGGGATCTTCCCGATCCATAGATCGAGCCCATGTCTCTTATGTCTTCTGCATCAGCAGACAGGTACTTTACCACTAACTCCACCTGGAAAGCCTATCTAAACCACCAGGGAAGCCCCCAGACTACTTTCTCTGCGTGACTGCGACTAGAAAGAATTTGTCCGTAGTAATAAACAACAGGAATAAGAGATATGCTCTAGGAACTGACTTCTTACATGTAAGTATTAGTTACCATGATGATCGCTGTTTTAAAATGGTGCCTACTGTGGGCTTTTTGAATAAAAACGAAAGGCCTGCAGTGGTGTTAGAAGTAGATAAGCAGAGACTACACTCAGTTGTCATGGTAGCCAAAAGCTCCCAAACAGATCCTCTCCCCTGCCCAGATGTTTAATGTCTATAATCGCCTAGATGGTGACAGAGCCAGATGTGAATGTATATTACCATTTTTTTTTTTTTATCCTTGACAGTTTAGAAAATCTTTTTAAACCTCAGTGATGAATTTAGCTGGAAGTAAGCAAGTGAGAATTTGGTAGAACATCTGTGTTTCTGAAGTTTGTAGCTTTTAAGCTGTGTATGAATTCTTAGCTGCCTTTTTAGATGAATGCATTAATTCCACACATTTTGAAGAGAAATTCATAAAACCAACTAATAAGAGCATATCTGGGAATTGAGGCTATGGAATTTAAAGCTGTTGATATGAATCTTTTATTTTCTCATGTTATGGTTTAGGTACCAATTCAGGCTAATAACTAGTAAATAACAGAACAGATATTAGTTTGCAGGTAGCTCCTAAGGTAGACTGTTTTAAAAGAAGACCTTTGTCTTGACTACAGCTTTACAGTAAGTGAGATTGTATATACATATTTTATAAGTGTATTTGATTTTGCAAGAGATTTTTTTTTAAATTTTATACAAGAAAGCTAATGTTGGCCAACATTTCCCTGCAAAAGTACCCCTGATAAAGGTAAAAAGGGTAACCTCGTCTCGTCACTGACTCTGTGACCCAATGAAAGACGGTTAATGGAGGGTCACAATACATATTTAAAGGACAGTTAGCTCTTCTTTTTTGTGTATTGGAGTGTAATCACTTTACAATGGTGTGTTGGTTTCTGCTGTACAACACAGAGAACCAGCTGTATGTACACATCTGTGCCTCCCTCTTGGGTCTCCTGCCCCGGCACCCCACCCCTCTAGGTCGTCACGGAGCACTGAGCTGAGCTCCCTCTGCTGAATAGCAGCTTCCCACCAGCTGTTTTACACATGGTGGTGTGTATATATGCTGATTTCAATCTCTCGATTAACTCTCTTTGAGAAAAAAAAAAATTAATGTTAAACTGCATGAAGACTAGTGAGTGTAAAAGTCTAATACATAAAAGAAACAAAATATTGTTTCTCCCTGGTGACTGGAGGGTGGAGGCAAACAAGGGCCAATTAAGATTTTTCGTGAGGAGTTTAGAGTCAGGCGATCAAAGAGAAAGAAGAGCGTAGGAGAAACTGGTGAAGAAACACACGTCACCAGTGGCTACCTGGTCTTACCCACAGACCCTCGCCGCCTCTGGGCCCTAGTTTCCCATTTCTCTCAGGAGCCACATAAAACCCTGCCCGCTGCACCCCATTCTGACCTCGGTTTGCCACTCTTCCCTCCCTGAGACGCCCTTTCTTCTCCGCAGCCCTGCTGCCAGCCCCAGAGAGGCAGAGTGGCTCTGAGTCACGTGCGCTCCGTGCCTGCCCCCTTCCTGCGGGCCACCCACCTTGCTTCACCTCCCACAGCCTTCCCTGCGTCTGCAGGGTCTCCTGAGATGACTGTCTGAAGGGGAGGCGCCTCTCAGGTCAGGCTTTCTCACTGCTGCTTCTTGATATGTGCACATTGCAGTCTGATGGTCTCTTCAGGCAGAAGTTGTCTTTCCCGTTGCTGTTGTTCGGTCGCTAAGTTATGTCTGATTCTCTTCTCTGCAACCCCATGGACTGTAGCCTGCCAGCCTCGTCTCTTTCTAAGGGATTTCCCAGACAAGAGTACTGGAGTGGGCTGCCATTTGCTTCTCCAGGGGATCTTCCCGACCGGCATCTCCTACATTGGGAGCTGGATTCTTTACCACTGTCACCTGAGAAGGCTTGTCTTTTAAGGGCAATGCAGTTTAGTACAACTTTCTGCAGTAGCAGAAATGTCCTGTATCTGTACCATCCAGTGTGGTAGCCAGTAGCCTCTTGGAGCTACTTAGATTTAAATCAATTAAAAGGAAGTTAAGTGTTTATCTCCTTAGTCACACTGCCCACATTTGAGGTGCTCAGTTATCACGTGCTGCTAGTGCCTACCAAACTGGGTG
This sequence comes from Bos indicus x Bos taurus, assembly GCF_003369695.1. NCBI lineage: Eukaryota > Metazoa > Chordata > Mammalia > Artiodactyla > Bovidae > Bos > Bos indicus x Bos taurus. The sequence continues at coordinate 13,632,857 of NC_040087.1, read as the reverse complement.
GCACAGCTTTAGAGGAGCCCCAGGTCTGGCCTGAATGGGCCACTTATGCTACCTCACTGTGCTCAGACACGGGCAGAGAAAAGTCTTCTGGAATTGTGGTCTCGCAGGAAAGCCACCGTGGATGGAAAGGTCCAGCACCTATCTGTTGGCCAGGCTCCCTGCAGCAGGCTCGTGTTCTCTTTGTAAAATGTTTGTTTGTTTATTTGGCTGTTCTGGGTCCTATTGTGGCACGCAGGATCCTCAGTCTTAGTTGCGGCATGTGGGATCTAGTTCCCTGACTAGGCCCTTGGGCCGCCTGCATTGGGAGTGCGGAGTCTTAGCCCCCAGATCACCGGGAGAGTCCCTTCCGTGGGCTCTCTTGAAGGGACACTGGAGCAGGTCACCTCCACGGCCTCCACACACCCCAGCTCCCAGGAAACAGTGGTGTAGCCTCAAGGGCGGAATTTGGAGTCAGGCCTGTGTCTGTTGGAATGTTGGCTCCACCAACAATTAGCTTTGGGGGCTGCAAAAAGTTATGTACATTCACTCAAGCTCTGTTTCTTCACTTTTGTAAGATCAGGGTAATAACTCCTGCTTGCCTGCTAGGGTTGCGGGGAGAGTTCAGTGAGATGATGCATGAAAGGCCCCGCAATGCCTGGCATGTCCTTACTGCCTAGTCTGTCCGCCAGCAGTTAGACTCTGCGGGTCCCCTGTCAGCCTGAGCCCCCTCTCCCTCCAGCTGAAACAAAATACTAATTAGCCTTTTGAACCGAAGTCCTAAACAAGAGAATAAGGCGGGAATTGTTGTTACATTGTCCGTAATCTTCAAACATATTGTTTTGTACAAATATAGCTCTCCTCATATGAAGATGCTGTTTTGAGGAATTGTGTGTGTGTGTGTGTGTGTACAGACTAATGTTTATTCCACCGTTACACCAGACAGGCGCTAGTGACGGTGCCCATGGAAAGATGTCCTTGACCTCTGTTTGTAGACCCAAGTCAGTTGCTATTTTCATCCCAGCCATTCATACTTGCTCACGATCAAAATCATCTCTTCCAGGGATTGTACTCACCCCCAGGGACCACTTCCCAGGTTGCCAAGGGAGGAGAAACATTTTAAGGGGCAGATTATCTGCACATCTTGGGAATCCCTTCTGCCTTCTTTCCTTGCAATTCTGCACACTTTCACCCACCCAAGAGCAAATGGGATTGTGTTGATGGGGCTCTGTAAGAGAAAACCTTGCAGAGAGCATGCTAGAACTTGGAGGTAAGAGGATGGGACCCTAGTCCAAAAACTCGGATGGATGCAACTGCCTGAACGTGTAGTTTCGGTGTGCCTCCAGACTCCATCGCTCAGCTTCTGTGCAAAACCGACCATATATTTTGACACTCGGAGAAGAGACGTAGTTCAAATAACTCATGTTTACTGAGCATCCTCACTGTGAACTGAGTTTTAAATAGTCCAGATCTTCCCCTGGAGAAAGGCTGATGAATTGTTTGGAAAGAGGTGCCAGTGTGTTCTGGGCTAGGGGTAGGGAGACAGCAATAGAATTATTCATACAAATCCAAATGGATCCTCAAGGATGAGGCTTCCCCCCCTCAAACACCCCCCTACCCTGCCAGACTCCTGCTAAGCAGGAAACTCTCTCTGTATCTCCACTCAGTTGACTTCACCTTCCAGATAAGCTTTAAAGGTTTTGAAGGGCTGCCTTTTTAATTTTAGGGACTCTAACCCCTCTCCTGAAATCTGGCTGTCTTGTGATTGCCTCAACTAAAAGAGTACATCTGCTGAGAGGAAAGAGACGTTTCTGGTGTATTTATTTATCTTCAAGGTTTCATTACAGGCAGGGTAACTAACGGAAGGCAGTTGGGGAAGTTGCAGCCCTGGAAGGGCTGTCCTGTAAGGGTCTCCCAGACTCTCTCCGCTCACCCCATCCCCAGACAGTTATATTTCTGATCCATCGATTGGTAAGGCTGTGGGCTTGTTTCTTTATTTTGGTTGTTTTCCCTGGAAGTATGTGGACCTGAAGATGCATTCTGGGCAAAACAGTGGAATCCCTTGGTTGTCTGCCAAACAGCCGATCCACCCAACCCTGCAGGAAGTTAAGAAGATGGGAAAGTCACTCCAGGCAGCAATCTGGACCAGACCCTAGACCGCAGCTCTCCTCTAAAACCATTGTTAGCAAAAATTTTAAACAGAGTGTACTAGCAGTGATGGGAATTCATTGGCATTTATTCTGTTAATATTGGAAACACTAACCAAATATTGTTACTGAATAATTATTATGAGAGGTACTAATATTTTTGAGAACATCAATGATGCTGGAATATCAAGTGGAATTTTAAGAATTTCTGAAATTGTATAGTTTTGCAGCCAAGGAATACTTACTAGCGACGTGCTGCTGCTGCTAAGTCACTTCACTCGAGTCCGACTCTATGCGACCCCATAGACAGCAGCCCACTGGGCTTCTCTGTCCCTGGGGTTCTCCAGGCAAAAACACTGGAGGGGGTTGCCAGTTCCTTCTCCAGTGCATGCAAGTGAAAAGTGAAAGTGAAGTCGCTTAGTCGTGTCCGACTCTTAGCAACGCCATGGACTATAGGCTACCAGGCTCCTCCATCCATGGGGTTTTCCAGGCAAGAGTACTGGAGTGGGGTGCCATTGCCTTCAGCAACGTGCTAGAGGTTGATTTTTCAGAGTGCTCGAGTATTTAGCACCGACTGTATCAGATCCAAATTTGACTTTAGGAGAGTGTATGATGGCTTAGTGTTAAAGAATCTGCCTGCCTGTAGTACAGGAGACCCGGGTTTGTTCCCTGGGTTGGGAAGATCCCTAGAGAAGGGAATGGTTACCCACTCTGTATTCTTGCCTGGAGAATTCCATGGACAGAGGAGTCTGGCAAGTATAGTCCTTGGGGTTGCAGAGTGGGACATGACTAACACTTTGACTTTACATGATAAACATTAGCTGTTTGGGGACCTTTTATCTGCAGAGAAGGATATTAATCGGGCAAACATCAGCATACCTTAAAGTGGGTTAGTTGAATCATGTAGGCTCTCTTTAGCAAAAGTTTGATTCCTTTCTTCTTTCCTTCTTTTCTCCCTCCCTTTTTTTCTTTCTTCTATAATATATTTCATTAAGATTGTGTTTTCAGCATAAAAGAATATATACCAATAGCATTTGCATACTGTTGAAAAAATTTTAAAATCCAACCAAACTAATTTTGAGGAATTAACTTAAATCACATACTAGTAGATATATTAATGTTCTATCACTTACAAGAGTAGATCAGAGTAAGTCAAATTGCCTTGCACTTACTGTTTCTTCCTAGGATTTTGTTTTTCATTTTGTGTGTGTTTTTATTAAAACAGCGATAGTATTTTTAATCACCTGTGAATGAAACCACATGAATGTTCCCACAAGTTATTTAGTCACCCATCTTTCCCTGTCTCAGACCCTCAAGATTTTAAATCACGACAATTGTACTAAGTTATCTTTATAAGGACTGAATGTTTTAGGAAACACCGGGGAGCGGACATACAGCCACAAAAGTCTGAAATGTGAAAGTCACTTGCGTTTAAATAGATATCTAATTACAAGATGTTGTCCTGGTACATTTTCTTGGATTCCTTTCACCTTCATCTCTAGTCCAAAAGGTGTTCAAATGATTTTTCCCTCTGTAAGATGAATGATTAAAAATTTGCCAGCCATATACTGTGAAAATACATACAGAGCATGGTGATAATTAGGAGTAATTAGTCTAGAAGAGACTCCAGGAAGCTTTTTGAAGTGGCCTACAGGTGGCCCTGGTCACCTCCGTTGAGGAGCTACCGGGCAGTGGTGGGGGGTGGTTTTCTACCAGGAGAAGGTGACGCCTGCAGACGTGGGGGTTACCAGGAGGACTTCAAAGCCAAAGCTGGTCTTTTGACTTGAAAGGTTCCTTGGAAAGTATTAGCTCAAACTTTTATTAGCCCAAACCTTGATTATCCTTCGGCCGGATTTGTGGGTGGAACCTGCAAGGTGTACCTTTAAGTCTGAGAAACGACGCAGGTGGGAGAGAATCAAAGACGTACCTGGCCGAGCCCTCAGTCCTACTCAGGTTCATTGTTTCCTTTCCTCGGTGTTCTTTTTAGAATTTTATTGGAATATTTTATACATACAGTGAAAAATACATAACATGTTAATATATTGTAAGGACTAGTAAAACAGCAGCTGTGTGTGTCACACAGCTTAAGAAATAGACCTTAGGAACAAAGCAGATGGCTCCTGTCTCTCTGATTTTATCCTCTCTCCTCTGTCTCCCAGCAAACCACTTTGCTTCAGTGATCATGCTCTGTCTTAGGGTTTTACTACACATGTATATATCTGTAGGGGCTTCCCTGGTGGCTCAGTGGCAAAGAATCCGCCTGCCAATGCAGGAGACACGGGTTTGATCCTTGATCCTGGAAGATTCCGTGAATAAGGAAATGGCAACCCACTCCAGTAATCTTGCCTGGGAAATCCCATAAACAGAGAAGTCTGGTGGGCCACAGTCCATGGGGTCGTGAAGAGTTGGAAATGACCTAGCAACTGAACAGCGGCAGCAGTGTATTTGTAGACAATGTATTCTTTTATATGCTTTTGAAGTTTATGTAGAGTGAGACTGTTTTGCCTTTTTTATTTTTAAAACTCAGCATGATTTTCTGAGATTTATTGTGTTGATCAGTGTAGCTATACTTCATTAATTTTCACTGCTCCGAAATATTCTATTATATGACTCTTCCAGAAGTTTTTAATGATCTGTTGATGGGCATGATTCGAGTTGCTTATAGTTAGATTTTTTCCCGCTATTACAAACCATGCTGTCAAGACCTTTGAGCTTTCTCGGGTCCCTGTTTCATGGGTGCGTATGTTTCTTTGGGGAATATATTTAATCATTGAAGTGATTAGTCAAGGGGTGTGCATCTCCAGATAAGATGCTAAATTACTTTCTGAAGTGGTTGGGCAGATTTAATATTCTACCGGTTCTCAGTGTTCTGAGTTCTTGTTAACATTTGGAACTACAAGTTGTTTTTTTTAATTTTTCCAAATCTTGGGTGTTAAATGGTAAATTTCTCTGGATATTTGAGTTTCCATTCATAACTGCATTGAGCATTCATGCTTTCGTCTTCTCCTATATTCTGTGTAACATCCTTTGTTGGGATCACTTTCACCACGTTTGTGGATTAGCTCTTCACTTTCTTTACAGTGTCTTTTGATAAAGACAACTTCAATTATAATACATTTCTTGTCATTTCTATTGTCTTTGTCTCATAGCCACTTTCCCACATTTTCCATTTTCTTTGTCACTTTATGTGATAATCTGGTTTATATGTCTTGGTCTGTCTTCTGGTTCACTGAGGGTTTTTTTTCTTAATTATTTATTAACTTTTGGCCGTGCTGGGTCTTCGTTGCTACGTGGGCTTTTTCTCTAGTTGCCCTGAGCCGGGGCTACTCTCCAGTTGCAGTGGGCGGGCTTCTCACTCGGTGGCTTCTCTTGCTGTGGACACACAGGCTTCGGTAGTTTCAGCTTCCAGGCTCTTGAGCCCTGGCTCCATAGTTATGACGCTCGGGCTTAGTTGCTCCAAGGCGTGTGGGATGGTCCCGGCCCAGGGATTGAACCCCTGTCTCCGCCACTGGCAGGCGGCTTCTTTACCACTGAGCTACCTGGCAAGACCCTCAGGTGTGTTCTAATATGTGTAACGTTCAATTTCAGTTTCAAAAAATTTCTTTTTATTTTCCAAACATCTGTTTTATCATCTAAGTCTGTTTTTGGATAGTCTTATATTTTTGTGTATTAAAATTGTTCTCTTTTTTATTTCTTTAGCTATTTGGAACGTGACTGTTTTATATTCTGCTTTGTGTAATGCTAATATTTGAGGGCATTGAGGCTTTGAATCTGACTTTTTCCAGTCCTATGGCCTTAAGACAAGGAATAAGTGTTAGTTTGATTACTGATTATTTTTACTTAGAAATAGAGATCTAGAGGCAAAATGTGACTTTTTTGATTTGATGGTGCATGAATGAGCTAAGTCCGTGATCCATACCTTTCCTCTCCAAATTCACTCACTTATACATCTTGTTTCAATGATATAATATTAAATCTATGTTTATTGTATGTCAAAACATTTCTTTCTAATATTCATGCTTCAATTTTTTCAGGTCAGTGTGAGAAAGTATAATGAACTTAAATTAACAGAAATTTACTTAATCTAGATTGAGATTTTTTTCCCCAGAATTGAATTAGAAATAACATTTTTTGTTTATTTTCTTTCATTTCAGTTCAGAAACATAATGTGGGTCTTTGTTTCCATTGCTTTATCAGAAAAAAAAAATTAAAAAAAAGTTTTCTGCTCTCAACACTGTCTTTCTCATTGTAGATTTAAACAAACAAACAAAAATACACAGAGATGAATGAAATCAGAGGATAACTCCTAGGACTGTCTTCACATGGTCTGTCTAAATCATCATTCTGGTGTTTTAGGGCTTCTGAAATGAACTTACTTAAATTAACAGCAATTTACTTAATCTAGATTGAGGTTTGTATCAACTGGTAGTTAAAAAATAAGTGCATTTATTTTTTACTTGGAGTTGAATTGTTACCCACACAAATATGTAACATATATTTAAAAGTGAAGAGGACTGCTAGAGAACTTTGTGAGGCTCCGATTTGAACCTGATGGTTGCAATCATCGAGAGGAACATCAAATCAAGGTGAACTATACTGTCAGCGCATCAGACAGTTCTTAGCTAATGTGTGAGTTTTTCTTTTTTCTTATTCTAGAAAAGGAAAATACTGGTAAATTATCCTAGCCATCATATAGAGTGGGATTGGCACATACGTATTCTGCAGATAAAAAGTCATTCTCACCCTGTCACTCAGGGATATGAGTCCGCAATATAGGACTGTTAGCAAAAAGGCAGACATACACGATATGGGTTGAGTTAACCAGAACATAATCCACCAGAATCATGAAATACTTCACTCACTGTGTTAAACATTGATAAAGCCCATATTAGAGTTTCATTTTCATTTCTGTATTTTGCACACAATATTGAGAAATTGGATATGGGCCAGAGAAAAGGAATGGAGATTATTTGAAAGTACAAAAAAAATTTATCTACGCTGCAAATGGGAAGAAAGTGGAATTCTTTATGACCAAGGAGAGAAAGAGAGTAGGTGGTGCAAGAAGAGCTCTGAATGAGTCTCGTCTGCAGCAGAACTCAGACTGACAGGGGTCTCTTGTCCTAAATCTGTCTTTTAAGGTGGAGTTCTTCACCCTAGAAGAAGTGGCCCTGATCCCAGGGTGGGTTGTTGTTGGATCACTTCTCAAATCTAGCACCTGCTGTTTGAGAATACAGGGGTATGAGGGCATGGTGTCTTACAGAGTTAATTCTCAAGGTAATTCCAAAGCCAAATATGAGCCAGACTGCCCTAAGGTAGGGCAGGCATAGGCCAGAGGTCACGAGAAGGAAAGGCTTGTCCCGTCTCCTTGTTCAGCACGAGGGCTGGGCTAGCACTGAGAAGGAGCTGGACCGAGGTTCCAGCCTTCAAGGAGGTCACAGTCAAGAGCTTGCCAACACACAGCCAGTTTGGAATTGAACTCTATGTAGAAACTGGCCACAGACAAGTAGTGAAGAGACAGAATAGAGCGGAAGTACCAAATACGATGGGAATGCAGTGTGGAGCACCGAGTTTATAGACAGAGGACAGAGATTAAAATTGGGTGGGTGTCAATCTATGAAAATGCTATTTCAGGTAAAAGAAACATATTATCAGTCTGTTGTCAGTAGTGAGGCATTTGGTTTGCACCTTGATCAGATTTGTGCCTTGTGGAGATCCCCTGGGGAAAGTTTGAAGACTGACCTTGCCCAGATTGGGGTTGGGGGAGGGAGTGTTCTAAGTAGGTTCAGGGAGACCAGTAAGCATTCTGGGATGTAGATCTGTCTCTGAGAGTAGCCGTGGACATATGAACAGATGTTGGAAGGGAACATGACGAATTGATGAGGCAGAGTCAGTAGTTCCTGGCAAGGCATATGGGAGAGTGATAATCTAGAGCGATTAATGAATCTGAGGATGCTTCAGGATGGTGCCATGGACTCTGAATTTCAATGGCTGCTGTAATAAATTACCACAAAATTAATGGTTTGCAGCAGGGTAAAATTGTTATAATTCTGGAGATCAGAAGTCTGAATGGGTTTCACTGGGCTAACATCAAGATGTCAGCGTGGCTGTACTCTCTTCAGACACTCTAAGGAAGGACCCTTCCGTGCTTCTTCCAACTTCTAGAAGCTGTTTCCATTCTTTGTTTCACGGCTGCCATTTTACTTTTTTGGCTTTTGTCATGCCATGTGTCACGTGGGGTCTTAGTTCCCTGACCAGGGATTGAACCCACGGCCCTTGCGTTGGAAGCACAGACTCTTAACCACCGGGACCACCTGGGCAGTCAGGTCATTCCCACATTCAATTACTGTAACGCTGATTCTCCTGCCTCATTCTCCTTGGCACTTTTGTGACTATATTGAGCCCAGCCAGATAACCGCAGTGTGTGTAACCAAATCACCTCTATGAAATTCCTTTTGCCATGTGAAGTACCATATTCAGAGATTCTGGGGATAAGGACATGGACATCTTTGGGGGGGCCATCATTTAGACTCTCTTGGTTGGGTTGGACAAGGTGAGTTCAGTTTATGCACGTGCAGCTGGCAACATATTGGGGACCATTGGGTACAAGATTCTTATCTGAGAAAGACATGTAAAAAATTTTTTTTATTGGAGGATATGAAGTAAGCCAGAAAAAGAAAGCCAAATACTGTATATTAACGCACACATATGGAATCTAGAAATACGGTACTGATGAACCTGTTTACAGGGGAGCAGTGGAGTCGCAGACAGAACAGGCTTGTGAACACGGCGGGGGGAAGGAGAAGGTGGGAATGGAGAGGCTGGCATAGAGATATATACATTGCCATATGTAAGGTAGATAGCTAGTGGGAATTTGCTGTGTGAGATAGAGATGTTCATGACTATTGCTGCTGCTGCTAAGGCGCTTCAGTCGTGTTCGACTCTGTGCGACCCCATAGACGGCAGCCCACCAGGCTCCTCCGTCCCTGGGATTATCCAGGCAAGAACACTGGAGTGGGTTGCCATTTCCTTCTCCGATTTAATCACTAAGTCATGTCTAACTCTTTGCGACCCCATGGACCACAGCCCACCAGGCGCCTCTGTGAATGGGATTTCCCAGACAAGAATACTGGAGTGGGTTGCCATTTCCTTCTCCTTGTTCATGACATAAGACTTCAATTTTAGTTTGGGGTTGAGACCGTGAACAGTGGTGAGCTCGGAAATGGCAGAACGTGCGGTGTGACATGAGATGAGGACTGAATACAGAGGCTGGGGACCCCTGAAGTATAAGGGAAGGTGGGAAAAGATGAGGGAGCCTGAGAGAAGTAGGAGGAATACCAAGAGAGGGCATCTCGAATATCTCAGAAGGGCACATTCTGTGGGAGGGATGGGTCAACAGGAGGGCAGGCCAAAAAAGAGAAGTCATCACTCCACTTCCCTACTAGGAAAGTGCTAGGTATGTCAACTTCTGCATTTCATATGGTCTTAAACTGTAACTCCTATATCCAGAATGAGCCAGAACGTTTTCATTGCTTTTGAAATAGCACCTGGAAACAACATAATAGGTTTAGGTTGAAAGTCCAGTTCTCAGAAAGTGTATCAGCAGTTGTTGGAACGTGGCCTTTTGGTCCTTCCTGACCTAGTGTCGATGTCTCATATTAGACCACGTCATCTCCACTCTGTTTAATATTCTGCTCTCGGCAAAGCTCCCAGCGTCATTCTGGTAGGACTGCTGACCCCACCATGCATAACAAATTGCGCACACATTTTGAAACTCGACATTATGACTGTCTCACAAGCTTACACATTTCCAGTGAAATTTGAGAGCACAGGTTAATATCTGGAGCTGCGTGAAAATGTGAAGAGGATGACTGTGCCTAACAGGTGTGCTAAGGTGGGCGTGAGAAGTACCTGCTTCCATATCGACACTCTAATGAAACCAACTGTTCCATCCTGACTTCTTCACTCATTCCCCCACTCCCCTCCTGTGCCTTGAGTCAATGCTTCTAGCCATTTTTGGGCTTCTGCAGTTAGTCGTTGCTGTCAGCTTACTGGCTGGTGGAAGGTATTGTGATTAGGGTTTCCTGGTCAGGAGCTTGAGCCTGTGTCATGCTGCCCTGATTGCGGGTGTGGGGTGAGAGTGAGGCTTGCATGGCTACTGCAAGATGCTAACTTTTCCTTCTGTGCACGTGCAGTAACATTTTAAGGACAGCATTGCTCACAAGTCTGCAGCTCGCTTTTTGCCTTTAAGGTCTTGATTTCTGTGTGTCTGTGCTCCAAAGCACGCAAGTATGGAAGGATTGGTACTTGGGAAGATTGGCAGACAGCGGCATCTAAGACATGGTATATCCTGTAGACATGGCGTGGAGTGTCTGTTTCTGTCGCTCAGTCGTGTCTGACTCTTTCCGACCCCATGGACTGTAGCCCACCAGGCTCCTCCGTCCATGGAATTTTCCAGGCAACAATACTGGAACCTGTTGCCATTTCCTCTTTCAGGAGATCTTCCCCATACAGGGATTGAATCTGCGTCTCTTGTGTCTCCTGCATTGGTAGGTGGATTCTTTACCACTGCGCCACCTGGAAAGCTCAAGACAGGGCCCTTACCCTCAAAAAGTTTCCAGTCTGATAGGAGAAGTCATGTCTTACAGGTACTGATACCTACTCTACAGGGTTAAATACATGTGCCGTGAGAGAAGGACGGAAGAAGGAAGGGACAGAGAGAGAAATGGAGCTCTTCAGTGGTCAGCATAAGAAGAGAGGTTTCTGATTGTGGGAGAATCAAGGAAGCTTTTCTAATAGGTTAACATTTAGATGCAAGTTTTTTGAAATTTATTTTGTTTATTTGGCTGCACCAGCCCCCTGCATTGGGAGTGCAGAGTCTTAGCCACTGGACCACCAGGGAAGTCCCTTAAATTGCGGTTTTGATGAGTGAATAGAATATTGAGAAACGGGAAGAAGTTGGAACTCATGACATTTCAAACAGAGATACAAAATTAGGAGAGGTCAAGAGATAGGAAATAACATTAAGTACATGGAAGGCTGAATGACATAGGATGACTGTCGCTGGAGTGATGGGATTAACATGGAGAGGGAAATCATTCATGAACTGAGTGCCCTCAGTTGAGTTGCTCAGTCATACCCGACTCTTTGCGACCCCACTGCGTCCCCACTGCAGGACGGGAAGCCAGGCTTGCCTGTCCATCACTGGCTCCCAGAGCTTGCTCAAACTCACGTCCATCAAGTCGGTGATGCCATCCAGCCATCTCATCTTCTGTCGTCCCCTTTTCCTCCTGCCCTCAGTCTTTCCCAGCATCAGGGTCTTTCCCAAGGAGTCAGGTCTTCACACCATGTGGCCAGTGTGTTGGAGTTTCAGCTTCAGCGTTAATCCTTCCAATGAATATTCAGGACTAATTTCCTTTAGGATTGAGTAGTTGGATCTCCTTGCAGTCCAAGGGACTCCAAAGAGTCTTCTCCAACACCACAGTTTCAAAGCATCAATTCTTTGGCACTCAGTTTCTTTATAGTCCAACTCTGGAATCCATACATGACCACTGGAAAAACCATAGCTTTGACTAGATGGACCTTTGTCAGCAAAGCAATGTCTCTGCTTTTTAATATGCTGTCTAGGTTGGTCATAGCTTTTCTTCCAAGGAGCAAGCATCTTTTAATGTCATGACTGCAGTCACCATCTGCAGTGATTTTGGAGCCCAAGAAAATAAAGTCAGTCACTGTTTCCATTGTTTCTCCATCTATTTGCCATGAAATGATGGGACTGGATGCCATGATCTTAGTTTTTTAGATGTTGAGTTTTAAGCCATCTTTTTCCCTTTCCTTTCACTTTGATCAAGAAGCTCTTAGGTTTTCTTTGCTTTCTGCCATAAGGGTGGTGTCATCTACGTATCTGAAGTTTTTGATATTTCTCCTGGAAATCTTGATTCCAGTTTGTGCTTCATCCAGCCTGGCATTTTGCCTGATGTACTCTGCATATAAGTTAAATAAGTAGAGTGACAGTATACAGCCTTGACGTACTCCTTTCCCAATTTCGAACCAGTCTGTTGTTCCATGTCTGGTTCTAATTGTTGCTTCTTGAGCTGTATACACATTTCTCAGGAGTCAGGTCAGGTGGTCTGGTATTCCCATCTCTTGAAGAATTTTCCACAGTTTGTTGTTATCCACACAGTCAAAGGCTTTGAGGAATTTGATGTTGACAGATGTATTCCTAAGTTTTTTTAATTCTTTACATTCCTGAAATGAATTCCATCTGGCTATGCATATTGTTTTATTCTCTACTGGGTTCTGTTTGTCACTGTTTGGTTTCAAATTTCCACACAGCTATCCCTAAGTGAGTTTGCACTATAATTTTCTCTTTGGTGTAGGCTGCCAGATTTTGGTATCAACGTTACTATTGCTTTGTACAAAGAACTTGGAAATCACCTTTGTCTTTTTCCCCTTGTGCTCTAGAAGAGTCTAAATGATATTCGAATTATGTATTATTTTAAAGTTCTGGCAAATTATACTGTGAAATCCTCTAGGCCTTGTGTGTGTGTGTGTGTCCAGTTTTGGGAATAACCATTTATTTCCTTTATTTGCATGATAATTGGTCTAAATCTTTTTTTCCTGGAGCCAGTTTGGCATACCATATGTTCTATAAAATTACCTCTTTCATCCAGGTTTTGAAATTTATTTGTATAGAGTTCAGCAAGAAATCTGTTTGTTTCTTTTTAATCTTCTATATCAGTGTAGTATACCTCTTACTGTTTCTTATTTTGATTGTGTCAGCCTCCTTATTCCCCTTGACTTGGTCATCCCCCTTGACTTGGTTAGCTAACAGTTTAAGCCTTTAGATTTATTTATCAATCCTCTACTCTTTTTTCTTTTCTTCTAATTAACTTACACTTATCTACATTCCCTTTTCTGTCTCCTATAGTTTTTATTTCCTTTAACACCCTATCTTGAGTGCTTATTTTATTTTTTATTCCTTTCTGTTTATTAAATAAGCTGTTAAGAATTTTTTTTGGGGCACTGCTTTAACTATGCCATGGAGTTTTTTCCATATAGTTGTTTTCTAGATATTACTTTTTTGGACCCCCAAATTATGAGAGGTTTAAAATTTTCAGATGATACAGTTTACCTTTTTCTAATTTTGTTAGTAATTGACAGATTTATTACATCATGAGAAAAGAATATTTTCTATACTATTCTATTTAGTGAAATTTATTGATGTTTTATTTTTGGTGTAATACATTGTCAAATTTTGTGCCCATTTGACGGATGCTGGGAAAGATTATTTTCTCTGTTTTCAGAATGTGGATATGATCTGTACTAATTAGATCTATTTAAATTATGGCTTTCAGATATTATAAATCATTACCATTTTTTGTATACTTGTTTTATCATGAATGGAAAGAGAAAAGTAGTTTTCTGCTCCTCACTTGTTTCTGTGCTTCTTACCTTGTTGACATGTTAGGTGGAGACAGTTCTTGTTTGTGACTGTCTCTCCTGTGTGTTGCAGGATTTTACCTTCCCTGGCTTCCATGCAGTTTAGGCCAGTAAGCTTCACTGGTTTATTTGACAATGAAAAATACCCTCTAGATGGTTACCGTTTGTAACTTTGAATCACTTGTGGTTGGAAACTGTTTTTAAACTTTTTTTCCCCTGCTTTTCATTTATATGATAGTTTTATGTCTTACAAGAAAATTCAAGATTTTTAAAGAAATTATTTAAAATTATATATGAAGAAATTTTTTTCTTTCCCTCTCTTGAGGATCTGATGAAATCAATTAAATAGTGATGGCAGAAGGAGCCAGTTGGAATCGGAGATAACTAAAATTGCTTGAGTCAGACCCTTCCCCTTCCAATATTTTGCTCTTGTTAGGGTGCAAGAGACTACCAGAAAGGTCTCCCAAATAATCTAACTCTTCCAATAGCCTTAAAATAAGTCAATGTATCATATTTCAACAGAGTCCTAACTTTTATTACCATCTGCTGCAATTTAATCTCCCCAAGGGCAAGCTGTATAAAATTGATGAGTTCTTGAATGTAAATATGGCATACTACACAATATAAATACGTGAAATTTGAAAACTTTTTTAGTTCTAAAATAAATTTCTAAAGACTCAAGCCAATTTATGTACATATAGCACAGAAAAAAATCAGATTTCCATGGAAAAAAGGTGGGACCTTATCTATAAAAATAAATCCTGAAGTTCTTAGAACGTAAGATGAGCTTACTAAAAATCACAAGCATGGAAATTGAAACTGTAATCAGAAATCTTCCAGCAAACAAAAGCCCAGGTCCAGACAGCTTCACAGCTGAATTCTACCAAAAATTTACAGAAGAGCTAACACCTATCCTACTCAAACTCTTCCAGAAAATTGCAGAGGAAGGTAAACTTCCAAACTCATTCTGTGAGGCTACCATCACTCTAAAACCAAAACTTGACAAAGATGCCACAAAAAAGAAACATTCAGAAAATGAAGATCATGGCATCCGGTCCCATCACTTCATGGGAAATAGATGGGGAAACAGTGGAAACAGTGTCAGACTTTATTTTTGGGGGCTCCAAACTCAGTGCAGATGGTGACTGCAGCCATGAAATTAAAAGACGCTTACTCCTTGGAAGGAAAGTTATGACCAACCTAGATAGCATATTCAAAAGCAAAGACATTACTTTGCCAACAAAAGTTCGTCTAGTCAAGGCTATGGTTTTTCCTGTGGTCATGTATGGATGTGAGAGTTGAACTTTGAAGAAGGCTGAGCACCGAAGAATTGATGCTTTTGAACTGTGGTGTTGGAGAAGACTCTTGAGAGTCCCTTGGACTGCAAGGAGATCCAACCAGTCCATTCTGAAGGAGATCAGCCCTGAGATTTCTTTGGAAGGAATGATGCTAAAACTGAAAGTCCAGTACTTTGGCCACCTCATGCGAAGAGTTGACTCATTGGAAAAGACTCTGATGCTGGGACGGATTGGGGGCAGGAGAAGAAGGGGACGACAGAGGATGAGATGGCTGGATGGCATCACTGACTCGATGGACGTGAGTCTGGGTGAACTCCGGGAGTTGGTGATGGACAGGGAGGCCTGGGGAGCTGCGATTCATGGGGTCACAAAGAGTTGGACACGACTGAGCGACTGATCTGATCTGATCTGATCTGATCACTGATGAACATAGATGCAAAAATCCTTAACAAAATTCTAGCAATCAGGATCCAACAACACATTAAAAAGATCATACACCATGACCAAGTGGGCTTTATCCCAGGGATGCAAGGATTCTTCAATATCCACAAATCAATCAATGTAATATACCACATTAACAAATTGAAAAATAAAAACTGTATGATTATCTCAATAGATGCATAGAAAGCCTTTGACAAAATTCAACATCCATTTATGATAAAAACTCTCCAGAAAGCAGGAATAGAAGGAACATACCTCAACATAATAAAAGCTATATATGACAAACCCACAGCAAACATTATCCTCAATGGTGAAAAATTGAAAGCATTTCCCCTAAAGTCAGGAACAGGACAAGGGTGCCCACTCTCACCACTACTATTCAGCATAGTTTTGGAAGTTTTGGCCACAGCAATCAGAGCAGAAAAAGAAATAAATGGAATCCAAATTGGAAAAGAAGAAATAAAACTCTCACAGTTTGCAGATGACATGATCCTCTACATAGAAAACCCTAAAGAGTCCACCAGAAAATTACTAGAGCTAATCAGTGAATATAGTAAAGTTGCAGGATATAAAATCAACACACAAAAATCCCTTGCATTCCTATACACTAATAATGAGAAAATAGAGAAATTAAGGAAACAATTCCATTCACCATTGCAACAAAAAGAATAAAATACTTAGGAATATATCTACCTAAAGAAACTAAAGACCTATATATAGAAAACTATAAAACACTGGTGAAAGAAATCAAAGAGGACACAAATAGATGGAGAAACATACTGTGTTCATGGATTGGAAGAATCAATATAGTGAAAATGAGTATACTACCCAAAGCAATCTATAGATTCAATGCAATCCCTATCAAGCTACCAATGGTATTTTTCACAGAGCTAGAACAAATAATTTCACAATTTGTATGGAAATACCAAAATCCTTGAATAGCCAAAGCAATCTTGAGAAAGAAGAATGGAACTGGAGGAATCAACCTGTCTGACTTCTGGCTCTACTACAAAGCCACAGTCATCAGGACAGTATGGTACTGGCACAAAGACAGAAATATAGATCAATGGAACAAAATAGAAAGCCCAAAGATAAATCCACGCACCTACGGACACCTTATCTTTGACAAAGGAGGCAAAAATATACAATGGAGAAAAGATAATCTCTTTAACAAGTGGTGCTGGTCAACCACTTGTAAAAGAATGAAACTAGAACACTTTCTAACACCATACACAAAAATAAACTCAAAATGGATTAAAGATCTAAACGTAAGACCAGAAACTATAAAACTCTTAGAGGAGAACATAGGCAAAACACTCCCTGATATAAATCACAGCAGGATCCTCTATGATCCACCTCCTAGAATATTGGAAATAAAAGCAAAAGTAAACAAATGGGACCTAATTAAAATCAAAAGCTTCTGCACAACAAAGGAAACTATAAGCAAGGTGAAAAGACAGCCTTCAGAACAGGAGAAAATAATAGCAAATGAAGCAACTGACAAACAACTAATCTCAAAAATATACAAGCAACTCCTACAGCTCAATTCCAGAAAAATAAACGACCCAGTCAAAAAATGGGCCAAAGAACTAAATACACATTTCTCCTAAGAGGACATACAGATGGCTAACAAACACATGAAAAGATGCTCAACATCACTCATTATCAGAGAAATGCAAATCAAAACCACAATGAGGTACCATTTCACGCCAGTCAGAATGGCTGCGATCCAAAAGTCTACAAGCAATAAATGCTGGAGAGGGTGTGGAGCAAAGGGAACCCTCTTACACTGTTGGTGGGGATGCAAACTAGTACAGCCACTATGGAGAACAGTGTGGAGTTTCCTTAAAAACCTGGAAATAGAACTGCCTTATGACCCAGCAATCCCACTGCTGGGCATACACACCGAGGAAACCAGAACTGAAAGAGACATGTGTACCCCAATGTTCATCACAGCACTGTTTATAATAGCCAGGACATGGAAGTAACCTAGATGTCCATCAGCAGATGAATGGATAAGAAAGCTGTGGTACATATACACAATGGAGTATCACTTAGCCATTAAAAAGAATACATTTGAATGGATTTTAATGAGGTGGGTGAAACTGGAGCCTATTATACAGGTGAAGTAAGCCAGAAAGAAAAACACCAATACAGTATACTAACACATATATATGGAATTTAGAAAGATGGTAATGATAACCCTGTGTGTGAGACAGCAAAAGAGACACAGATGTATAGAACAGTCTTTTGGACTCTGTGGGAGAGGGAGAGGGTGGGATGATTTGGGACAATGGCATTGAAACATGTATAATATCATATAAGAAACAAATCGCCAGTCCAGGCTTGATGCAGGATACAGGATGCTTGGGGCTGGTGCACTTGGATGTCCCAGAGGGATGGTACGGGGAGGGAGGTGGGAGGGGGGTTCAGTATGGGGAACACGTGTACACCCGTGTCGGATTCATGTTGATGCATGGCAAAACCAATTCAATATTGTAAAGTAATTAGCCTCTAATTAAAATAAATTTAAAAATTTGTATGCAAACAGTGTGGACGGGGTATAGCAATTTCAAAGTAACTTTTGGTTAACTCACCAATCTGAAAGAATCTTCCCAAATGTGTGGATAGGATTTGAAACAGCTTAGCTGAAGCTAACACACACTGACATCAAAGTCTTTTGTAGGGTGGATGAAAATGACTTTGACTGCTATAGAAAGGAGAATAAGTGGGTATTTTTAGGTATTCACCTGAGCATACAGACTGTTCTTAGTGCAGAGCTATTCTGGTCAGCCCTTGAAAATACCTCACAGGGAAGCTGCTCCAAATCGGCCACTGGTTAGAATTAAGGTATGATATGTCTGCAAATGCTCATACCATTACTTATTGGTACTAAAAGGTCCATTATTGTTTACAGAAACAAAAGACTGAAGGTCGGCTGACTCAGCATGCTCAGGTTGTTAATTTGCAGTGTATGTAGTATCATAAAACTTGACCTAATACAGGGGGAGAGGAGGGAGGGGGTGAGGTGAGTGGGGAGAGCAGCATGGACACACAGACACTAACATACGGAAACAGACAGCCAGTGGGGATCTGCTGTATGACTCGGAACTCACGTGAGACTCTAATAACCTAGAGGGGTGGGAAAGGCCGGGAGATCAGAAGGAGGTTCAAGATGGGGGGACATGTGTACACCTATCGTTAATTCATGTTGATGTATGACAGAAATCAAACCAATATTGTAAACTCAATTTAAAAAAATCCTTCTCTTAGTTAAAAAATAAAAAGGTATGTCAGATCAGTGCAGTTAAACTGGACCATTCAATAAATGGTGCTTCAGTGACAATAAGCAAAAAATAAAGTAAAATGAGACCACATGTGCAAGATGGGAAAAAAAAAAAAAACTCACGTAATGTGAAAACGAACTCAGAATGCCATTTAATGGTCTGGTGTTGCAGGTGATGTCGGATTTTGTGTTTCTCACAGACTCGAGTGTCCCAGGTTATGTCTCTCCTTATCACCAGTTAGAACCCACTGATAACGTTCGTTCATGCTGAACCTAGATTTCAGGTCTCACCCTCTTTTAAAAAGACTCGCTATGAGCTGTTGCGTCTTGATGAACTCCCCATGCACATCGCCCTTCCTGCCCAGCCTGTCCCTCTGATGGTTGTCTTTTTGGCCCCAGAACTCCCCGAGCCTGCTCTTTGCTACCTCGGGCCTCTTGGGGAGAGGCTGGCTTGTTCCCAGTTTCCTATCCCTCTCTCTGTAGTAAGATATGGATTTCTTTAAATGTGAATATATTTAAATTCTTCCTTTCCCATTAAGAACTATGTGTTTTTGTCTGGGTTTTTTTTTTTTTTTTTTTTTGGCTCATTTGCAGATCTCAGCATCTTTATAATTTCTTCCCTCCACATTCCTTTTAGTTTTCTTTATTGTAAGCCTTCTAAGTAAGTCTAACTTTTAGTATCTCCAAGAACACATGTACCCCAGTCCCTATGTTCATCTACCCCTCACTCCTTGTGAGGAGGTCAGGAAAGACCGACACTGGTGGTCAGACGTCAGCAGGAAGTTCCTCACATACGAAAAGACATCAACTCTCTTATGAAAATCTGGAGCCTAAAATGCTCTTTGCTTTTGCACTTGGGAGCTGTGCTGTCTCCTTCTTAGCTTCAGTTCACTGTGTTAGTCATTACCATAAGAGCTAAAGGTTTCAGGAACAGGAAGCGGGATGTTAAGAGTTACCTTTGTCAATGGCTTTCTGCTGCATGAATCTTTCTCCCAGTATGTCCAATGAGTGGGCATTAAGTCTCTGTTTGAATACCTCTGGGTATAGAAAACTCATTCCTGAAACCATCTAAGGACAGAAAATTCCACATTTTGTTAAGCCACCCCTCTTTCTTCTGTGACTTCCACCCATTATGGAAAGTGAAAGAAAGTGAAGTCGCTCATCATGTCCGACTCTTTGCAACCCCATGGACTGTAACCTACCAGGTTCCTCCATCCATAGGATTCTTAGGTAAGAACTAGAGTGGGTTGCCATTTCCTTTTCCAGGGTATTTTCCCCACGCAGATAATGATCCCAAGTCTCCCGCACTGCAGGCAGACTCTTTACCATCTGAGCCACCAGGGAAGTCTCCATCCATTATGGAGTTTCTATTAGTGCTTAGTAGGTTCCAGACACTATTTTAGACGCTTAGTCTTCAACCATGTGATATAACTTGATTTTTACTGATGAGGAAACCCAAGTCAGAGAAAGGTTAAGTAGCTTACCCAAGGTCATATCCTAGAAGAAAAAAAAATAAGGAATGAGAATTCCTATCTAGGCAGTAGGGTTTCTGGTGTTATGCTCTTAAATGATCCTATATTTTTGTTGTTCAGTCGCTCAGTTGTGTCCAACTCTTTGAGACCCCATGTCCTGCAGCACTCCAGGCTTCCCTGGCCTTCACCATCTCCTGGAGCTTGCTTAAACTCATGTCCATCGAGTCGGTGATGCCATCCAACCATCTCATCCTCTGTCATTCCCTTCTCCTCCTGGCTTCAGTCTTTCCCAGCATCAGGGTCTTTTCCAGTGAGTCAGTTGTTCACATCAAGTGGCCAAAGTATTGGAGCTTCAGCCTCAGCATCAGTCCTTCCAATGAATACTCAGGACTGATTTACTTTAGGGTTGACTGGTTGGATCTCCTTGCTGTCCAAGGGACTCTCAAGAGTCTTCTCCAGCACCGCAGTTTGAAAGCATCAATTCTTTGTCCCTCAGGTTTCCTTATGGTCAAACTCTCACATCCCTACTTATACTCAATAAGTCGAGTATGACCTCTAGACTAGATACAAAATTAATGTCTTTCAGTTATAAAGTTTTATAAACCATTGGGAGGAGATGGGATGTGGAATTAAGTCAGGTAATAATAAATTTGAATTTCTTGTTTATTCGTTCAGCAAAGTTACCTTCAAAGACTTGGCAGTCTCAAATGCTGTGGATGAAACAGTGGACGAGAAATACCATTTATGCTCAAATCAAGCTGACCTTCTAGAAAGAGGAAAGCAGGAGCAAACAGATAGTGAACAGGAAAGTATCAGATAGTGATCTAATAAAAATAAAGCAAGAGGTGACTTTTTATAATTATTGAGTGATTCTCCTTTTGATAGGAAGTCCTTTCAGAAGAAGTAGCATTTGGATTGAGAATTAATATTTGGGTTTTCATTCATCATTATTAAGAATTAGAAATAAAAGGTTTCATACGTGTCAAAACTTTTGGAAACACTATAGAATCCTGTTCAATCAAAATATATTTTCTCAAACTTACCGTTTCCTCTTTGTTTACACTAAAGTTGAGCTTGAGTCAGCTCTTAGTTGAGATCGTTTTTATTAATATTTCCAGGTTGTGTTTAAGTCTTTCCCGACTGGAATAGCAGCCAAATGTTCTTAGCTGCCTTGCTGTCTGTCCTGTGACTCTGATGACCTCCTGGTGTTCCTCCCAAGTTGTGTTTAGGTCTCTCCATCTTGGTTGTATCAGCAGCCAGATGGCTTCAAATGACTGTCCTGCGTAGTCAAAAAAATTCAGAGCAAAACTGGTTTTATTTATTTATTTTTTTCCCTTCTTTCTCTCTGATTATACATTGCATGCCCATTTTATTGCATCGCCCATAGAATCGATCAAGTCTGTGGTTCCCATTTCCCTTTCTCTAGTTTCCCATTTTAAACAACTCTTACCCCAAAGGTTCTGTGTTTGTGAGTAGTTATCATAGCTGTGACTTTAAGGACTCTGGCTTTCCCGTATAAGGACTGAATCAGACTAGAGACATACAAGCAGACAGAGACTGATAGAGAAAGCCAAGAGTTTGAGAAGTCACTTAGGGTTGCTATGAATGTTTGAGCTTTCTCTGTGGAATTAGTCGTCCTTCTACTTTCGCAAGGTTTAAAAAGAAAAAAAAAATCATATTTAGGAAAATTTAGGAAGATTTAGGAAAAACAGCTGCCATTCCCTTTTCAGGCTTTTCCTGACACCTGTTTTTTTTACCCAGGCACATTCTCTCCACCCAGCCACGGATCCCCTGTAAGCAGCTGTGACCTGGATACGGCTCTGGCATAGGTCTCTAGTGCGTTATGGCACACACATGTTCATGTACATACCACTCTGAGCTACACTGACATCCCTGAAGTCAGGGACCAGGGACAGTGCCATCTTCCTGTTTTATTAGTTTTTATTGACATGAAATTCACATAATAAAAAATTAACCATTTTAAAGTGAACAGTTCAGTGACATTTAGTACCTTCACAGAGTTATGCAGTCGCCGCTGCCATCAAGCTCCGGAACAGTTTCATCCTCCTCAGAGGAAACCCTATACCCATCATGCAGTTACTCCCATCTCTCTTCCCCCTCTGAGCCCCTGGCAACCACTTCTTGTTTATTTCTGTGCCCTCGGGGCCTTTCACAGTACCTGGCTTAGAGTAATGAGTGGATTGCAAATTTTAGAATAGAATAGAATGTTTATCAGAGTAATGAGTGGATTACAGATTTCTGAAAGGAGAGGAACTCTATTTTAATTGCTCCCTTCATTCCTGCTCTTTTGAACTAGCTAGCTTGAGCCAGAGTGTGTGATGGGGCAAGGCAGGGAGCCGTGACCTCTTGGAGCTTATAACTGACCCCAGTTCCATCTGGTGGCTCAGACGGTAAAGAGTCTCCCTGCAGTGCAGGAGACCCGGGTTCAATCCCTGGGTCGGGAAGATCCCCTGGAGAAGGAAATGGCAACCCACTCCAGTACTCTTGCCTGGAAAATCCCAAGGACAGAGGAACCTGGTAGGCTACAGTTCATGGGGTCACAAAGAGTCAGACACAACTGAGCGACTTGACTTTTGCTTTCCATCCAGCAGAAATACTATGTAATCCATATAGGTCCACCTTCTAGCAGCCACAGTGGGTTTAAAACAACCCACATGTCTTCTCTAATAGAACCAAAGGTCAGAGGATTTAATGGAGTGCACTCAAATCAAGGTGTCAGCCAGGCTGCATCCTTCTAGCAGAATTCACATAATGCCTTCCAAATCCGATCAACGTGTATCTTACATGAAAGCGCATCTCCATTTGAACTCACTGCATTTCAAGTCTCAGTAGCCACGCGTGAACTAGGGCCTACGATACTGGACAGCTCAGATCCAGGGGGGTCGAGAGATGTGGAAAAATAAGTGCAGGTGTGATTTATATCAAGAAAAAGCACAGAGGCCTGTGAGATCACCCTGCATGGAACCTAAGCCCATTTGGTGTGGGAAGATTCCCTGAAGAAAGGAGAGATGTGAATGATGGGCGGGTCAGGTCTTAAAAGCAGGAGAGATGAGCTACTCCACTTCACTCTCCGTTTAAACCATTCAGATAGCTTCTGGTGTCTTATGGCAAGAGTTCCTGTTAAGGATTTGGGGCCAGTCTAAGTGGGAAAGTGGTGGGACTGGCTATGCCTTTGTTAGGCAGCGGTGTGCTGTGCTAAGTCACTTCAGTCACGTCTGACTCTTTTGCGACCCCGTGGACTGTAGGCCCCCAGGCTCCTCTGTCCATGGGAATCTCCAGGCAAAACTACTGAGTGGGTTACCATTTCCTCCTCCAGGGGATCTTCCTGACCCAGGGATTGAACCTGCATCTCCTACATCGGCGGGGTGGGGGTGGGGGGGGTTCTTTTACCATTAGTGTCACCTGGGAAGCAGATTTAGGCAGCTATTCTGCCTGCTTTTTAAGATTTCATTTTCTTCATTCTCAACAATTCTCCCTGAGTTGTCTTTTTAATTGAAGAAAATATTTTTATTTTCATTATCTCCTCTCACAAGTTTCTCATTAGACTACGGAGTTGATACTTCACAACAGAATGTAAATTATTTCATGTTTTTTTTTCTTTTCAGTCTTTAGGAACTTACATATTGCAATGTAGTTCTAGAATGTCCTTCCCAGGGATTTAGCCCTATAGATAAACTCATGGTGCACATGTTCATCCCTTGTAACTAGGAGAAGGTCATGGCACATTGATTTTACAAAGGAGAACCTGGTATAAAATCCTGAAATCCCAGGCAGACGTTTTATTGGGTGAAGAGGACTTCAGCCAGCACTTTGCTGAATGACTGAGGAATCTGTGTCTTACTCTTCTGATGACAGTCCTGGTCCCGCTGTTCTGAGGCACCAGGATAAACAGTCATTGGGTGATAACTGCAGTGTAAAAGCATTGTGTAACACAAGACTCTCAAGAAAAGCCCAAGGTTTGCTGGGTCAGCATGAAGGCTGGGCACTTCTTCAGTTCACTTCAGTCACTCAGTCGTGTCTGACTCTCTGTGACCCCATGGACTGCAGCACACCAGGCCTCCCTGTCCATCACCAACTCCCAGAGTTCACCCAAACTCATGTCCATCAAGTCGGTGATGCCATCCAGCCATCTCATCCTCTGTCGTCCCCTTCTCTTTGCATCTTCACTCTTTCCCAGCATCAGGGTCTTTTCAAATGAGTCAGTTCTTTGCACCAAGTGGCCAAAGTATTGGAGTTTCAGCTTCAGCAGCAGTCATTCCAATGAACACTCAGGACTGATCTCCTTTAGGATGGACTGGTTGGATCTCCTTGCAGTCCAAGGGACTCTCAAGAGCCTTCTCCAACACCACAGTTCAAAAGCATCAGCTCTTCGGTGCTCTGCTTTCTTCACAGTCCAGCTCCCACCTCCACTTCTTAGAAATACTGTACCAACACTGCTTTTAGGTGCTTGGAAGATACAGCCTGAAGGCCGACTCCCGAAGTCTCCTGTGTCACTTACCTCTGTCCAGAGAGGAGCTGATGTGTTTTCCGCTCGTCAGAGGCAGGTGTGGATGGCTGCGAGAGCATGGTGTCAGGGCCTCCTGAGACGGGCCTGGCTGGTTGCAGGAAACCCCTCACTTTGGCAGGCTTTCCTCGCAGCTCTCACCCATCAGCAGGCAGCGCTTGCTTCCAAGGGGGCCTCGGAGATGGAAAGTGTCAGGTGGGAGTCAAGCTCCCTCGTAGTTCTCATTATAAGCCGAAATGAGAGGGCCATACGCTGGCCTGTCTCCTTTCAGGAGGTCTTTTATACTGATGTGTATTCTCAGTAAAGTGATATATCAGAGGACCAGGTGACTCACTCCATACCTGACACCTGCACCTTTTCTTTCAAAGTCAAAACTATTCTTTAGTTATAGGTACTTAAAAGAAATTTAAAATTCAGTTTGGGCACTCTCAGTCGTGTCTGACTCTTTGTGAGCCCGTGGACTGTAGCCCACCAGGCCCCTCTGTCCATGGGATTCTCCAGGCAAGAATACTGGAGTGGGTGACCATTTTCTTCTCCAGGGGATCTTCCCAACCCAGGGGTCGAACCTGAGTCGGTTTAGATGAACTTTATTCACTTTTATTTTCGGCTGCACTGGGTCTTTGTCGCTGCCCATGGGCTTTCTCTATTTACGGCCGGCGGGGACTCTTACTGTCTAGTTGTGATGCATGGGCTCCTTATCGCAGAGGCTTTTCTTGTTGTGGAGCATAAGCTGCAGGCACGCAGGCTTCAGTAGTCGTGGTGCACGGGCTTGGTTCTCCCTGTCACCTGGGATCTTCCCCGACCAGGGATTGAGCCCCTGTTCCCTGCACTGACCGATGGACTCTGAACCCCTGGTCGAGTCCTAGGTGAACTTGAGCCCAAACCTTGTAAAGCAGTGAGCTGCCTCTTCCCTGTGCCCTCCTCCAGGAATCCTGTTCTCCCTGTTGTTATTGCCCCCGCACCCGCTTTGCCTGCCTCTCAACCGGCCAAAAAGAGCTCCTCTTGAGTCTTCTTGGTCCTGTTTGTCTTCTGTATTCCACAGCCTTGTATATCGTCTTAGTCTCGTCTGTGTTTTCAGACCTTGCTTTGCAGAAACTTCCACGAGGGAAGGCGCGAGAACATCCGGCTTTCGTTAGTCCGTTTCCCTCTCCATCCCATTTCAGTCTGACGCTTAGTTCCTAGAGCATCCGGCAGGTCCAGGCATGGTGCCATTGACAGTACCCTGTCCTGATGTCAGTCACTGTGGCAGCATCCTGAGTGTCCTGGATCTTCCGCGCCTCGTGTCTCAGCAGCAAATTGGTGTAAATATCTGTGTCATGGTTCTCAAGCAAGGAATCCCCTATGATGATAAAGTGTGTTTTTTGGAAACCTGTGGTTCCTCTTGATGGATAATTCAAGCATGACAGGTGTTGAGATGGTACAGATGCTCTGGCTGGGATTAAAGTGGAAAACGAAGCGTCTATTTTGATCAGCAGTGGAAGCGCCAGCATTCTATGTGTCCGCCCATGTCTCACAGTGAATTACCACGATGGGAAACTTAGGAAGTGGTATGCGTGGCTCACTCATCAAACCATTTCCATCAGTGTCTTCCAAGCTCTGATTTCAACCCACATCATTAATTTTAGTAGAAATTGATGGATTGTGCCATGGAGGTCAAGGTACCCGAGTGGTACATGCCGCAAGGGCTCAGGCTGAAAGAACTCTTTGCTTTGCAAAATCAGCTCACCGCACCACACTTTGACTAAGCGACTGGGAGTAGCCTTTCTGTGGTTCACTTTCCTGATTGGCATCTTTATACCTTTCTAAGACCCCACGCAGGGGATTCCCTGGTGGCTCCAAAGGAAAAAACTCTGCTTGTAATGCAGGGACCTGCGTTTGGAAGATCCCCTGGAGAAGGGAATGGCAACCCACTGCAGTATTCTTGCCTGGAGAATTCCATGGACAGAGGAGCCTGGCGGGCTACAGACTAACACACACACAACCCTGTCCATATCTGAAGAACCTCTCCCGTGGGCCCTTGTTCTCTCCTATCAGATGGACACATGTATTACATTTTAAATAGAACTTGCTCTGCCATACGAAGTACTAGCCTTGAAGATCTGCAGTCCATGTTGTAATTTTGAAGAAGGAAATTGGTGAAATGACAGGAGAAATACGGCAATTCACACACAAAATTCTTTCTCAGTTTCTTTCTCTCTTCTCCTTATTTGTATCCCTGGCAGTAACCTCATTAGGTCAAGGGCTTCAGGCATTTCATACAGAATTGGTGGATGTTTTCGGCGACAGTGGTACATATTTTAGCATCTGGACAGTGATTTTCCCTCCTGTTTGTGGTGAGGGGAGCAGTAGTTTCCATATGTCTGTAATTTTTAAATTGAAAAGTTAACATTACACGGTGAATTTTGCCCAAGGGAAGCCTTTCAAGCAGGAGACTGAAGTTTGTTTCATTTTTCCCATCAGTCAGGAAACTCCTCCAACAGTCACCAGCAGCTCTTAGAGACCACGCAATGGAGTTAACCTCAGTGGTGAGACTGATCTGGGAGGATGCTGTTCTTTCATTTGTCTTCAGGTTATCTCAGGCGGGCTTCCTAGGTGGTGCAGTGGTAAAGAGTCTGCCTACCTATGCAGGAGACGTGAGTTCCATCCCTGGGTTGGGATGATCTGCTGGAGGAGGAAGTGGCAACTCAGCTCTGGTTTTCTTGCCTGGGAAATCCCATGGACAGCAGAGCCTGGCGGGTCACAGTCTATGAGGTCACAAAGAGTTGGACACAACTGAGCAAGCATGCACGCAGATTATTTGAGGCCTCTGAGGTAAACGAGAATCAGACCCTTGATTCTCTTAGGAAGGGTCTTTTATTAGAATAACAATGGGAAAAAATGAGTCAGGTCCGTGTTGAATGTGGACTGTGGCATGGAACATCTGTAGCGCTCCGTGGGCGTCTGGGTAACGCACTTGCTGGGCTGTGCTGCCCCCCCGCCCCCACACACACATCTGGAAGAGCTCATCAACACCGGCCAGATGCT
The DNA here is from genome assembly GCF_003369695.1 of Bos indicus x Bos taurus. Taxonomy (NCBI): domain Eukaryota; kingdom Metazoa; phylum Chordata; class Mammalia; order Artiodactyla; family Bovidae; genus Bos; species Bos indicus x Bos taurus. The sequence goes on along the minus strand of NC_040087.1, from coordinate 13,605,252 downwards.
GGTGTGAAATAGGTCATTGTCGCAGGCGAGCACCACAACACACAGATCCCTTTTTTCTCCCGGTGACAGCCGTTGCATTTTCCTCATGCTAATTAAGAACATGGCACACCCTCTCTGAAATAGGAACAGCCATGTGTTCGCGGGCCTGGGTGGCACCAAGGGGTAAAAATCAAACTAGCTCCGGAGGATCCCTACCCATCTCCAGGGTACAGACGGAGGACTCTCAGTATCAAGGAGTGGCGTGGGGGGAAGGGCTGGCAAAGGCACGCAGAGGGTTTGAATGCAGGCCCTGCTGAGTGCCCTCGTGGTCACCGATGCCCAGAAGGATGCTCACTCCTGGGGCTGCATCAGTTGTGGAGATGTCGCTGAGATAAGGACAACAAGCAGCGTGAGGACAGGAAGCAGTGACATTCAACGAGTCCTTGTCACCAGCCGTCATTAGCATGCAAGCCTGCTGTTAGTTTCTCACGCTTTATGCAATTTTCTTGACCATGCAGGGAGCCTCTGGAGCAGTTAATATCATACAAGTTATTGTTTCTTTTTGAAACGCCATATATATGTGTATATATATATATATATATGTATATATATGCCAATGAGATCCTTCTTTGTCCCCCTGTGCCTCTCAAATTTTAAGGAGACTCAAAGAATGCATAATTTATATCTGTCCCAGAGGTAACAGAGTGACTCAGTGATAGCTACGAAGGGATGATTTTAAATTTCATGTCTTATGCAAGAGGTGATTTTTATGTGAAAGCTGTAAGAACTGGCCTCGGGGATAACCAGACAATTATCCCTGGAACAGCAGGGAGAGATTCCGGGGGGGATTATAGCTGAAAGCCCGGGTGGATCGGCTTTGCCCTCGTGGATCGCGGTTGCCACAATGAAACACATAGCAACCAATTTCTCTGCATGGACCGCATCTCACCTGGGCCTCTGGAGGGTGCCCGCCAGAGACCTGCGTCTCAGAAGGCAGGTGAGCAGAGATTTCCTGTGCAAGAATTCAGGACAGAGCTCACTGAGATTTCTGTTTACAGCAGCTGGAAAAAAAAAAAAAAAAAGCTTTCTTCCCCTCTGTTCCCAGAGGTGCTCACTGATGAATCGGATGAAATGCATTGGTCCTCAGGCCATGAGTGCCTTGACCTGACCCAGATCATCACGGTCCCCATGGCGCTCACAGCCTGGAACCCCTCCTCACCTACGCCCCTGGCATATGGAATCTTGGAACTGAAAAGGTCTCAGAGCTTCCAAGGGACAAGAGAGCAAAATAACATTCTACCGTCCTCAGCTCAGTTAAAAGTCTCTGTTTTGGTCTTTGAGCCAAACAGTCCTTAGCATTTTCCTTTAAGCATTTTGTGGCTGTTTCGTTCCCCGCCCCCCTGGGAAAATTTAGATGCAGAGGCACCAAGTTTTGTAATCTAGTGAGGGAACAGGCTTATATAAGCATAGATTTCTCATCAGTGGAATGGGGAGGAATTTTTTTTCCAGGTGGATGCTTTGTTTCTTTGGTTTGCCTGTGTCATTTCCTCTATGTCTGTAGGCGTGTATATACGTTCTTGTTTATGTACAGTGGTCTTCATTCTTTTGATCCGTTTTTCTCTTGGAGATTGCTCTTGATAAGGTACCCACCCTCTGATCTCTCAATCTGCCTTCATCCCAGGAGGCTTTTCTGCTGAACTACCTGGTTACCTGCCTGCTTCTACTTGAAATCTTTACTTCCTTTTGCTCCTCGGATGTCTCTGACTCCTGATTCCCCCTGCTTATATCTTATGCGCTTGTATACAAGAACACACGAATGTTTAGAGATGGATGAAAGGAATTTGAGGGCTTCCCACGTGGCACAGTGGTAAAGAATCTGCCTGCCAATGCAGGAGGCACAAAAGATGCGGGTTTGATCCCTGAGTCAGGAAGATCCCCTAGAGGAGGAAATGGCAACCCACTCTAGTGTTCTTGCCTTTAAAGTCCCGTGGAGAGAGGAGCCTGGCGGGTTACAGTCAAGAGGGGTGCAAAGAGTCAGACACGACTGAGCGCGTGCGCACACACAAAGGATTTTAGGTATTAGTCACTCTCACCCCTTTAACTGGCAGATGAGAACTGGAGACCTTATATTTCTGTGTCTCTAACAGTCTCCTTGGAGAAGGCAATGGCAACCCACTCCAGTACTCTTGCCTGGAAAATCACATGGGTGGAGGAGCCTGGTAGGCTGCAGTCCGTGGGGTCGCGAAGAGTCGGACACGACTGAGCGATTTCACTTTTGCTTTTCACATTACTTTGCCAACAAAGGTTCGTCTAGTCAAGGCTATGGTTTTTCCTGTGGTCATGTATGGATGTGAGAGTTGGACTGTGAAGAAGGCTAAGTGCCGAAGAATTGATGCTTTTGAACTGTGGGTGTTGGAGAAGGCTCTTGAGAGTCCCTTGGACTGTAAGGAGATCCAACCAGTCCATTCTACAGGAGATCAGCCCTGGGTGTTCTTTGGAAGGAATGATGCTAAAGCTGAAACTCCAGTACTTTGGCCACCTCATGCGAAGAGTTGACTCATTGGAAAAGACGCTGATGCTGGGAGGGATTGGGGGCAAGAGGAGAAGGGGACAACAGAGGATGAGATGGCTGGATGGCATCACTGACTCGATAGACGTGAGTCTGAGTGAACTCCGGGAGTTGGTGATGGACAGGGAGGCCTGGCGTGCTGTGATTCATGGGGTCGCAAAGAGTCGGACACGACTGAGCGACTTATCTGATCTGATCCATGCACTGGAGAAGGAAATGGCAACCCACTCCAGTGTTCTTGCCTGGAGAATCCCAGGGACAGGGGAGCCTGGTGGGCTGCCGTCTATGGGGTCGCACAGAGTCGGACATGACTGAAGCGACTTGGCAGTAGCAGCAACAGTATCCTTGAAAGTTAGCTTTAAGGTGGTTGTAATTAAATACACATTCTCCCCCTTGAATTCCAGTCTAGTTGAAAGGCAAACAGGGGAGTCAGACACGTGATGCACATACCGTATGCCTTACTATCAGTAGGACTGAACCGGAGAACATGAGCTGGTTGGTTCTCATTTGAGTTTGTCAACCAAATTGGTTTACATCTGTGACCATGTGGGTTTCCTAATACAGCCCCTTGGATATAATCTGGCCCTTCAGCTACAGGCAGAGCTCGACAGCCCAGTCTTCCCCAGCTGTGGCGGGCTATTGAAAATGAAAAGGAGGTTCTGTGCCGCCTCTGATTCTACGGGAGGAAGGTGATGAGGTCGACATGCTCATTAACTTTCCCCAAACATAAAAATCAGATAAATTGCTTCTTCTCAAGGAGAAGTAACGGGGAATGCAGCGACTTGCCCCTTCTTGGGAAGCTGATGTTCTCTTACCTCTGCAGAAACATGAGGAAGGGAGGGGCGGGGTAAACATTTGTCCCCAATAGGAATCATGGAAGCACTTTCCCAGGGACATCTTGCCCCAAATGTAAAGTAAAAGGTTGCAGTGGGCAGAGGAGCATCCTTCCTGCTTTGCTCATTTGCTGATGCCTTCTCATCATACCTCCCCATCACGCCTTCCTTCACTCCCCACTTAGGCAGCCACTGAAGGCTTCCTGCTGAAGCCATCTTCCATCCACGCACACCATCTCAGTGATGAGTCAGGATGAAAGATACTCGTTCACTCTCAGCAGCCACAGTCTGTGTTGTCCTGGTCCTTTCCCTCCACTGAATTAGCTCTCAGTGGCGTCTTACTTTTCTCTGCACTTAATTTCCCCAACGTGTAAAATCCATCATCTCCATTTAACGTCCATCCCACATGAGCGTTGTGGGACACTCACATGGCTGATGCACCTTCTAATGTTAACTTTTTAACACCTTTGGCCTCTTAAGTTCTCTAGGTTCTTTCCCATGTTATTTCCCAGAGCTTTTCTGTAAGGTTCTTCTCTTGTCTTTTATCAGATCCTCTTTATCCACCCATACCTTCCACTGCCGCCTATGTAAAAACTCCCAAATGACTGTCTTTAGCCCTAACCCCTTTCCCCAGCTGTACACCCAGCTTTCCCAACTTTCTGGTTCCCTTTGGGGCACATCTTACTGGAAGTTTGAAATTTGAGCATCTCTAAATGAAACAACCCTTATGGCAGAAAGTGAAGAGGAACTAAAAAGCCTCTTGATGAAAGTGAAAGTGGAGAGTGAAAAAGTTGGCTTAAAGCTCAACATTCAGAAAACGAAGATCATGGCATCCAGTCCCATCACTTCATGGGAAATAGATGGGGAAACAGTGGAAACAGTGTCATACTTTATTTTTTGGGTTCCAAAATCACTGCAGATGGTGACTGCAGCCATGAAATTAAAAGACGCTTACTCCTTGGAAGGAAAGTTATGACCAACCTAGATAGCATGTTGGAAAGCAGAGACATTACTTTGCCAACAAAGGTCCATCTAGTCAAGGCTATGGTTTTTCAAGTGGTCATGTATGGATGTGAGAGTTGGACTGTGAAGAAGGCTGAGTGCTGAAGAATTGATGCTTTTGAACTGTGGTGTTGGAGAAGACTCTTGAGAGTCCCTTGGACTGCAAGGAGATCCAACCAGTCCATTCTGGAGATCAGCCCTGGGATTTCTTTGGAAGGAATGATGCTAAAGCTGAAACTCCAGTACTTTGGCCACCTCATGCGAAGAGTTGACTCATTGGAAAAGACTCTGATGCTGGGAGGGATTGGGGGCAGGAGGAGAAGGGGACGACAGAGGATGAGATGGCTGGATGGCATCACTGACTCGATGGACATGAGTCTGGGTGAACTCCAGGAGTTGGTGATGGACAGGGAGGCCTGGCGTGCTGCGATTCATGGGGTTGCAAAGAGTCAGACACAACTGAGTGACTGAACTGAACTGAAATGAAACAAATTATGTCACACAAAACAGTCAGTTTTTATTTCTTATCTCATCTCTTGGTTAACGTAGTCACTATTCCCTTTGCCTTGTAACTTGACAACATCCGAAGCTACCCCAGTGTGTCCAAACTGTGCTGGGTGCTAAGAGAACAGAAACAAATTAAGACAAAGTTCCTGCTCTCAGATATTAATTTAAACTCATAGACAGGACATGTGATTGGTGCAGTTATATTTATGGGAGAGTTAACAGAGCTAATCTAGAGAAGGGAATAACCAACTTTTCCCAGGGTGTGACATGGGATAATTTATAAACTGGATGTTCAGAACCACGTTGGAATTTATCAAGCAAGCAGAAAAGCAAAACCATCATGTGAAAAGACATGGAAGTAGACGTATCATGATATGGTTGGGGAGCTACCAGGGGCTCATCCTTGGGGAATGAGAATTAGTGATAGATGAAGCTGATTGAGAACAGCAGAGGCCAGATGGAGAAAGACAAGGTTTGCAAGCTAAGGAGCTTGGCCTGAATAAAGAGGCGTTGTCTCAATCTGCTTCTCCACGCAGGAATCCTAGGGGACTCTTTTGAGAGTCTCTCTGGGGGAGTGTCGGAGTGTCTTTCACCCAAGCCTAGGGGTTACAGTGAAATCAAAGCTTTTGTGAAGGCCTGTGAGCCAAAGCAAAGGGCTCAGAGAAGAAAAAGTATTCTCCAGATAACTGATAAATTGGTTAATGAAGATATCCTGGGTGAATATCTGGGGTCTATCTTAAGATCTTTCTCTGTTTCCCTCTTTATGTCTGTTCATTGATTTAACAAACCAGCCAGCATCCCAGCTTGCCTCCAGCCCTCCCATCCATCCATCCTTCCAATCTGTTTATCTGCCTGCCACGGTCGGTTTTTATAATCTGTGTGCCATGTTTCTTCAGTTCAGTTCAGTTCAGTCGCTCAGTCGTGTCCGACTCTTTGCAACCCCATGAATTGCAGCACGCCAGGCCTCCCTGTCCATCACCAACTCCTGGAGTTCACCCAGACTCACGTCCATCGAATCAGTGATGCCATCCAGCCATCTCATCCTCTGTCGTCCCCTTCTCCTCCTGCCCCCAATCCCTCCCAGCATCAGAGTCTTTTCCAATGAGTCAACTCTTTGCATGAGGTGGCCAAAGTACTGGACTTTCAGCTTTAGCATCATTCCTTCCAAAGAACACCCAGGGCTGATCTCCTTCAGAATGGACTGGTTGGATCTCCTTGCAGTCCAAGGGACTCTCAAGAGTCTTCTCCAACACCACAGTTCAAAAGCATCAATTCTTCGGTGCTCAGCCTTCTTCACAGTCCAACTCTCACATCCATACATGACCACAGGAAAAACCATAGCCTTGACTAGACGAATCTTTGTTGGCAAAGTAATGTCTCTGCTTTTGAATATGCTATCTAGGTTGGTCATAGCTTTCCTTCCGAGGAGTAAGCGTCTTTTAATTTCATGGCTGCAGTCACCATCTGCAGGGATTTTGGAGCCCAGAAAATAAAGTCTGACACTGTTTCCACTGTTTCCCCACCTATTTCCCATGAAATGATAAACGAGCCCAATAAGAATGCAGAACCTGGGGTGAGAAGGGCAGATGTGATCCAACATAGTATAGAGAAGGTCATTTTAATAGCAATGTGCTTCGGAAAAGGCTGAGAGGATGGAGGCAGGAAGACCCTTTTAAGAACTCTGGAAGTATGCCAGATGAAGCTTGAGTGTGTGGAAGTGCGTGGATTCATAAATCAAGGCATATCTAAGGGAATACAACTATTTACTGTTTGTTACCTATTTCTTTTTTAAAGGCCCTCTTGCAAAGAGACCTCAGCCATATTGCATGAACTGATTATTTTAATGTTTATTGATTACCTTACCTGTGTTGTAAGCCCTGGAGATTCAACAGGTCAGCACCCTTAATGTACAGCATGAAATCAGTCAGTCACACTTTTCTGTTGTCCTCGGCCTCCATGTGCTTCTCACTCCTGACCCCTGGGCAGCCAACTATGAATAGATTAAAATTCGTTTTGGAAATGAAGTCGGTTTGCTTTCCTCTGTCTAATTTCATTAATAAAATGAGTTTTGTAAGTTTAATGATTGTGATGAAAAAATAATAATTATTCTAATAATGGGCCTAAGTCAACAAATTCATGTAGCAGCTTAAATTTTGGCAGACCCAGGAAAATGCAGTTCTGTAGTTTTGGGGTCTGTTCTGGGTGACGACGTGGACGAAGCTGAAACTGATGACCGTGTGTGGATGTGCCGTTTCCGTCGCTTGGTTCTTTCTCATTTGTGCTGCCCTCTCCTCTCAACGTGTGATCCAGCTTGACCCTCAGAACTTCAGGAGGAGCAGGCTAATTTGACAACACGTGCTGGGTTGATGGGGAAAGTGTGATTTGTCTCCTTCTTAGGGACAGAAATGGCCGGAGGGATGTCTGACTTCCTTCCAAAGGCACCCTGATGTGTTTGTTGAGGACAGCTCTTCCTTGTCAAAAGCTGACGTGTTAACTCAGATTTTGGGTATTCTTAAGGTGTTAGTGTGTCACACGGACAGTGCACTGCCTGCCGGCTGTTCTGGAAGGTTCCATGTGCATCAGGGAAGGCGGAACATGGTTTCTGGGTTATCCTTTTGAGGCAAAGCATTTATCTCACACCTTGGAGCTAAGTATTGAAGGCGATGGCACCCCACTCCAGTACTCCTGCCTGCAAAATCCCGTGGATGGAGGAGCCTGGTAGGCTGCAGTCCATGGGGTCGCTAAGAGTCGGACACGACTGAGCGACTTCACTTTCACTTTTCACTTTCATGCATCGGAGGAGGAAATGGCAACCCACTCCAGTGTTCTTGCCTGGAGAATCCCAGGGACGGCGGGGTCTGGTGGGCTTCCATCTATGGGGTTGCACAGAGTCAGACACGACTGAAGCGACTTAGCAGCAGCAGCAGCAGCATGGTGGCTATGGCTATCTACTATTTGATTTAACTCATTTATAAATAATAGTGTTGTTGGTCAAAGAATCAGGGGTCGGGGAGACTGTTAGTCTATCACAAAGAAAAACCCAGCACGTAGGAATTTTTCATATTTTGTTTTGTGAGAGTACAACCGATCAGCATTTTTACAGCGAAGGAGCATTTTCTGTGATTTTGAGAGACCCAAAGCAAACTTTTTTTTTTTTTTTTAATGACTAAATTCTTTGAAACCTACAATACATTTGGATTACATCTGCTAATCATTCTACTCTGTTGCACAGTAGAGACTTTGGAGTTATACGAAGAGCAAAAATTTTGCTTGTGCTTTTAAACTCTTCTAAGTATAAGAAACTACATCCTCACTGATACAAAGAGGGATGACACAGAAAGTCCTCGTGATCCAATATTACTGCTAACTCTGAGGCTTTTTCTCCTTTTTTTTTTTTTTTTTTTAAATTTAAAATCATATAAAATTTAGCTTACAAAAAGGATCCCATATGTTGTTGTGGAACTCAAAGTAAACATTTTTAAGTGTCAGAAAGCTTTAAAACCCAAACAAGCTGTAGTCTCATTAGAGAGCACACTGGCTAGAATTCACCAATCAAAATATCCTATAAATATTTATTGTAAACTTGTAAACAAGAGAGCAAGGAAAGGCATGTGTGTAATTCAATAAATATCAAGCTCTGGATTTCTAGCTTGTTAAATTCCAAGATGTTTGAAGTTACGTAAGCATACCCTGACTCGTGTTATCAGGATTTATGAAATCTCCCTTGTAAATTCGGTTTCTCCTTGCAGCTTTGATTATGGGAAAGGAGCACAGTGGAGTTGTGGATTAAGCACTGATCCCTTCTCAACAAGGTGCTTATTTCTCTGAACCTCAGTTTTTCTCCTCTAAATTAGGGATATCTTGATTCTCATTTTACTTCTTATAAATCCATGAAGATTAATCATTTACTGTGTGAAATTAACTTTGGGAGTTATATTTGTCATTTCAAGCAATTTTAATTTTTTTTTAAAGGAAACAAAGTAACTCTTGGCAAGTCATTTATTTACTGGATATAATTTTATCCATTTTAAACCATCTTAGACATTTAAAACTATTACAGAAAGGTTATATGAAAATGATAGAACTCATTGGACTGAAGAGTAAATACTTTTTAAAATAGAAATGGAGGTTAAAGTATTAAAAATTAATGCTCACAGGAAGAAAAATACCCTGATGCTGATTTTATATTAAAATGTGTTATATTTGGCAAAACTAATACAATTATGTAAAGTTTAAAAATAAAATAAAATTTAAAAAAAAAGAAATAAAAATAAAATGTGTTACTTTGCTGACTTTTCAGAGTTAAGTGTAAGGGATACGCCCTGATACTGACCTTCCTATCGAGGACCTGGTTATGACATGGTTTTCATTCTAAGCTTCCAGGCTGCTAATTACACGATTGGGTTTTCGTTGTATCTTTTTTTGCTTCATCCGTTCTGGTGAATTTAAAAAAGAGCTTGGAAAAACCAATCAGAATTGACTCAGAGGAAGGTACTTCATTCAGATTATGAATCAACACATTCATTTCATGGATGGAATAAATTTTTCTTTTAAAAAAAATTATTTTGGCTGCACTGGGCGTGTGTTGCAGCATGCAGGCTTTTTGTTCTGTGGCGCGTGGACTTTGTCTTGTGGCCACGGGCTCTGGAGCGCACAGGTTCAGTTGCTGCAGCACACGTGCTCTCTAGTTACTGCGCAGGCTTAGTTACATGCGGAATCTTAGTTCCCCGACCAGGGATCAAACCCACATCCCCTGTGCTGGAAGGTGGATTCTTAACCACTGGACCACCAGGGAAGTCCCCGGAATACCTTTTTCCATTAGCTGTTTCTACTTCTAGGGGATCAGATGCTTCCGCTCATTTTTATTTTAAATGACCTGTGCCTGGTCAGTGAAAAAAATAATTATAGACAGGGCTTCAGTGATAATAAATGGCAGAATAAATCGACTCCAGTAATAATGACATGCACTTATATTTTGCAGTATTTTATAATTTGCAAAACAGTTTCACCCACTTTTACCACATTTTATGCAGAATATGTGTATAGATTAGTACATTATTAAATTTTCAAAGATCTATACCTTTTCTTCCAAGAGTGGAAGCAATGTCTTTTAATTATTCTTCTATCAAATGATAACAGTCCAAATAACACTAAGTTCTTAGCTTCTAGTTTTAGCTCTTTGTCTTTCAGAAATAATGCTTTATTCTTTTTATTCATATAACCAAAATTCCTTCTCTATTGCTGCACATAGAACTTGAACAAAAAGTCACGTTCTAACGGAATATAGAGATGCTTTTGCCATTGAGGATAACAATGTGTGTATCCCATATCCAGAAATCAAGTACATTTATTCAATTTGGGTGTTCATCTTCTTTAGAATTATTGAAGTGAAGTGATAAATCACTCGTGTCTGGCTCTTTGCGACCCCATAGACTTTCCCAGGCAAGAATACTGGAGTGGGTTGCCATTTCCTACTCCAGGGGAATTTTCCCTACCCAGGGATCGAACCCAGGTCTTCTGCTTTGCAGGCAGATTCTTTACCATCTGAGCCACCAGGGAAGCCCTTTAGAATTATTAGCAGAGTAGAATTCATGTGATATAATAAGCATAAAGTTCTTCCACCCATGCATTGATGGTTTGCCCAAAAATGACTATACCTGAAATGTTCAAAATGCCTAACCTTTGGTGACAAGTTCATTGAGTTTTATTCTTTGTGACTGTGGAACAAACATTCTTTTTAAGAAAGCAGTCAAATTCGGTCTTACTATTTTAAGAGTAAAGAAGTGTGGTGTCAGATATAAACTAGCCTATTAATCCTTGCTGATAAATGGCAAGTGGGGAAAAAGTGTTAACCGTAGCTCTTCAGAGCAACTTACTTATACTCAACATTTCTGTAGGAAAGCATGATTTTAGTAGAAATCATTTACTTGAAACTCAGCTTAGAAAAACAGGCACTTCTTAAATTTTCTGTTCTTAATTATCAGTCACAAGTTATTTTGATACTGTAATATTCACGGTGATTATAAAGAGTAGGCATTTTGAAAAGATGCCAGCAGGTAGAAAAACTGCTTTAAAAATCATCCTACTACGTGAGATTCACTTCCACCATCAGTGGTTTGGTTTTGCTTCTCAGGGTCATCCTTAGGGACATTTACTAGGATAGCATTTTGTTTTGTTTTAGTACTTACGTGAATCTCAAAAGGTTAGTGATACGTCAGCAGTTGTCTCCTTCCCCTGGTCTTGGTTTGCACATAGGACTCCCTTGGAATTCTGCTCTTCCCAGTTGATTTTTGTCCAAAGTGCTAATTTGGAAGCTCACAGGCAAACTAAGGGGTGGAGGGGGAGGCATGTATCTTTCCTTTAAGTCAGACGAAAATTCTCTGAAGATGGGTTGAAATCCACCCTCCCCCCTTACATATAATATCCAGGGTGACTTTTCTGGGTACTGGAGCCATGAGTACCTCGTTACCCTTCACTCACTCAAGCATTTCACTTTCCTTCCATCCTTGGAATCCCAAGGCCCCCTGCTGGATCCCTGCGTGAGACCCGCTGGCCTTGGGCCCTTCTGAAGACCTGGCCTCACGCATTCTGTGTCAGCAGCTAAGGAGCTGCTAAACCCCTGGTGTGCGTGCCAAGTTGCTTTATCTTTGCAACCCTATGGACTGTAGCCCACCAGACTCCTCTGTCCATGGGATTCTCCAGGCAAGAATACTGGAGTGGGTTGCCATGCCCTCCTCCAGGGGATCTTCCCGACCCAGGGATCAAACCCGCATCTCCTAGGTCTCTTGCATTGACAGGCAGGTTCTTTACCACTAGCACCAAACCTCTGGCAGGCACTGCCAATGAAGACCTTGGCAAAGGGAGGGGGACATGTGGGCATGATATATGAAGGTGGAACATGGAGTCACGTTCTGTTTAGGAAGCATGGCCCCTGGCACTTTCCCCTTCGCTGGGCTCCAGCCTTGCTGGCTTTTTTTGTGCCGGGAACACACTGGGCGTTTCCCAGCCTCCACTGCTTTGCTCTGATTTTTGCTTTTTTCTGCCCAGAACTTCCTGCTCCTGATCTGTCTCTTCATTCAGGTGTCATCTGATGCTGCTTCCTCAAAGTGACCTTCCACCCCAGGATGGGGCTTGCCTTTACCTTCCCCACGGCACTTTTCCTGTCTGATGGCACCTCCTTCATCCATTCGTTTACTCTTCTGCTCTGTGGCCCTCGCTCTTCCCACTCCTCACCTCCCTCCCCGCCACACACACGCACTGAACAAACCCCAGAGAGTGGACACCTTGTGTGTCTGCCCACGACTGCCACTCCTCTCTTAGGAGAGCCGTGCCCAGGTGGTAGGCAGACATCAAATATCAAATGAATGACTGAGCCAAGTGGGCTTCCAGCCCTGCCTTAGCAGCGTTTATCAGCCGGGGCTGCAGGGGCCAACCTAGAAATTCTCCTTCCCATAAGCCTGGAATCTGTCCACCAGCGCAGGAGGTGCAAGAGATGCGGGTTCGACGCCTGGGTCAGGAAGACCCCCTGGAGGAGGAAATGGCAACCCTTCCAGTATCCTTCTCTGGGAAACCCCGTGGACAGAGGAGCCTGGGGGTTACAGCCCAGGGGTCGCACAGAGTTGAACACGGCCGAGCACACAGCACACACAGAAGCCTTACGGTGTAAGGCAGGGCTTCTGTGGGAAAGGTGCTTCTCTGCAAACATTTGCCAGAAAGAGAAACTTTGGGAAGGCAGCTTTCCTCTCTTCTGTTCCGGGTTAGCTCTCTTTCTGAGATAACAGCTGATCCAGTTTATTCCTTGAGAGCAAAGAGTAAGTAAACATTTTCGTCTCCAAACAAACAGAGTGCAGCTGCCTGAGAGGTTAACTCCTGGGCAGTCTCCCTTTCCTCCTCCTGTCTCAGTGCTGCTTTGGTTGTGCCCGCCCTGCTTTACTCAGGGTCTGGGGGAAGTGGTGTCTTTAAGGCTCCTCCCAGCCTCGCCTTCGGAATGCACACGCACTGGTCTTTGCTTATCTTAGTCCTCCTTCTCACGTCCTGCCTTTTCCTTGCTGCATTTCTTCACAGACCCCGTGGGGCTCCCTTTTCTGCGGTCACCTAGCGCTGGAGTAAGGCTGGTTGGATTTTATCACACTCTTAATTTACATTGCTCTCTGGTCTCATTATCATTAACGAACCATGTTTATTTAGGGCTTCCCTCATGGCTCAGTAGGTAAAGAATCCACCTGCAATGCAGGAGACCCAGGTTCAATTCCTGGGTTGGGAAGATTCCCCCTGGAGAAGGGAATGGCAGCCCACTCCAGTATTCTTGCCTGGAGAATCCCATGGACAGAGGAGTTTGGCAGGCTCCAGTCCCTGGGATCGCAAGAGTTGGACATGATTTAGCGACGAAATCACACCACATGTTTATTTAAAACCTTGCCATGTGCCAGGCGCTGCTCTATGTAAAAATTCCTTTTACCATATAGGAATCCTATGATATGAAGTGTGTTAGTTGCTCAGTCGTGTCCAACTCTTTGCCACTCCATGGACTGTAGCCCACCAGTCACACCTGTCAATGGAATTTTCCAGGCAAGAATACTGGAGTGGGTTGCCATGCCCTTCTCCAGGGCATCTTCCTGACCCAGGTATCAAACCCGGGTCTCCTGTATTGCAAGCAGATATAGGAGTCCTCTTATGTAGCTGCTTTTATTATTCGAACACCCTGTATTTATCTGTATCTCATAGTTAAGGATTCTGAGCCTTGGAGCTCTGGGCAATACCATGAACAAGTTGGGGGTGAGGATTTGGCCTTTGTCACCATCTCCCATCTGCAGAAGTACAGGCGAGCTCTCTGTTGGCTGGACTCCTGCCCTGTCATTCTGTGCGTGCCAGTGGCAAGTCTGGCCAGTGCCCTACAGGGGGCACAGCCTGATGACCCATGTCACCGGTGATGACGAGGGACAGGGTGCAGAACCCTGGAGTATAAGATTCGGGCTAATCACTGGGAGGATGGAAACGGAATCCTAGGAAGTGGCCGAATTTATTTTATCAAATGAGTTCTTTTCTCCCTGACTCTCCCCAAAATTTTGGGCAAGGAACGAGGGGGAACAAATAAAACAAATATTTACTGGCTTTTGAGCAACCTCTAGATAAAAGGAACAGGCACTTTTGAGTCAGGATCCTGTCTGAGGATAAGGCAAGAAAAGCTGGGTGAGAGTGACCCCACGGTCAGAGCCTACTAGAAGGGCTTTCCGTCAATGAGTTCTGGTGACCTTGCATTCAATACAGCTGCTGACATATTGTTTAATAATACCTAACTTTCTAGAAGACTGCCTCCCACTCTGAAACAAAACTTTAGTCAACAGACAAATGAAAATCAGGAAAAGAATTTGTAATACGTATGACAGTCAATGGGCTAATTTCCTTGCTAGGCGAGGGGCTCCTATGTTTGCATCATTAAACAATAACAACCCGGTAGAAGAAAATAAGTAAAGAATATGAATGGTTAATTCTGAGAAAAATACAGTAGCCAAGAAACATGACCTCATTAGTGATGAAAGAAAAAAAATAGTTAAAATGAGGTGGCATTTTTCACTTGTCAATTAAAAACAATTTAAGCTGTGATGTTATCTAGTGATGGCGAAAACTTTTCACACTGTTGGAAGGAGTGTAGATGGGCAAGGTGGTTTTCTGGAGGAATTTTAGGTCTATTTGTACAAGATAGGCAGCTCTCACTGCAGGAAAGCATATTGCATCTTCTTTTGTAACAGTTAAAACTTGGAAGTAACCTCAAAGTATGTGCATAGTGAAACCGTTTACCTTAGATTGGGACTCTAACCCACACGTCTGGGACTCGAACCCGGCCAAAGCCCTGCTTGAGACTCAAACCCACGATCTTTTAATTAAAATCATTCACATGGTGTTTGGACTTACTGAGGATCAGGTTCTTTGTGTCTCATGGCAGAAGGAATTCAGTGGGAGACAAAGTGATAGGTAAGAAGTGGGAGTATGGGCCATCGCAGAGGGCAAGCGGAAGCTGTGAAACGTGGTGTGATTAGCTTCTATGGGCCAGGTAATTTCATAAGCTAACGAGTGGGAGGATTATTCCAAATGTTTTGGGGAAGCGGCTGAGATTTCCAGGGAACGGGCCACCACCCACTTTCTGGTCTCTGATGGTCGACCTTGGAGCTGTCATGGCACCTCTGGGTGCATCATTTAGCTTGCTGACGTGTTTGCAGGGAGCTTATTCTGAGCGTTAAGGCCAGTTGAGTTGACGTGTCTGCCATCTTGGACCCATTTGGTTCCCATTGGTTGATATTGTGCCCTAGGCCCGTGTCATTCTTCAAAGGTTGTGTCCTGCCCCCTTCCCTCCTGTTTCAGTAGGAATATCAGTGTTTATGATAACCTGTTCAGTAAGATACAAAGTAGCTGTCAAAAAAGGGTAAGTCAATCCATGGCAATGATGAAAACCAGTGCTGTAGGAATTTTATATATAGTTGAGCACATCTGAAGAAAATAGCCAGTTTCCATATAGATTAAGTATGTACCAGAAAATATGCACATATGTAAATATATGGATATATATGCTTTTATATGCATGAACTGTACTTGAAACTGTAGGGTTATTATCTAGAAAGTGAGACTCCGTTTGTAGGGAAGCCTTTATTTCTTGGTTAGTCTTTTGAACCAGCTGAAACTTTGACTTTAATCATATATTCGTTTTGAAGAAAACCCCCAGTTAGAGTGTATTGAAAGCCCTTTATTAAAGAAGAATATATTTATGCATTTTTTATGTTACCCCAAAGAACTAGGTATTTTTCCTTGTGGTCCATGCTCCTGTTAGAAGTTAAGGTTTTCTTTGTTATACATTATATACATTTTGCTGATCTTTGTGGCTGTCATTCCCACCACTGTTCTGGACGATTCCTTTCCTACTGTATTACCTTTGGCTACTGACTTGCAGGAGGAAATTCCACGTATTCTCTGCAGTTAGGATTCTTATTCTCCTGTTCACTTTTTTTTTCTTTTTTTTTTAATATACTTATGATTTGTGATAACTTAGTTAAACCTCAGGAACCATAGAGGAAGCGTATTTAAATAGGCATTTCTTTTCAGAAGCGGTTTGAACTGCCTAAGAGACAGTGAGATCTAAATCTTACAGAATCCACAGTGGGTTTCGGGTCCACAGATTTGAAATCTCCCTGAGTCTGTACTTTCTCCCATGTCATGAGGAAAGTAAGGTTGTGCTCAGGATTCTGGATTCCAGTGAGGTTTATAAGCAGCCAGAGGACAAAAATGGTTTTTATTAAAGGAGAGAATCAAGCACTGAGAAATGAGAGAGAAAAAAAAAAAAAAACAAACTATGAAAACACCAAGTAAGGTTGCATGTGTTGGAGGAGGCGTTTTTGTGGCCTGTGACCTTTGCACATTTGAGGGATCAGCAGGCCAGAGGGTTGGTCTCAGTCTCAGCACTGCTTCTCTGGACTGCTGTTGCTAAGTTGCTTCAGTTGTGTCCGACTCTGTGCAACCCCATAGACGGCAGCCCACCAGACTCCTCTGTCCACAGGATTCTCCAGGCAAGAGTACTGGAGTGGGTTGCCATCTCCTTCTGTGGACTGGCACGGCTGAATCCCACCAAGACTTGCCGGGGGGCCAGATGTGGCCGAGTTTGCCAGGTTAGCTGAGCGAGTAGTGCAGTGAACTGAGGACACGTCCCTGGTAACGCATTTCTGTTCCGTTTGTGGCACCTTTTTTTGTAATGTCCACGTGGTTCAGAGGAGAGGGGCAAGGGCTAGGGAGGCCGAAAACAAGTTTCCTCGTGTTGCTTTCATCCTCTTTAGAAAGGGACAAAGTGTGGTTAGTGGAGAGAAGTAGATCATGTCGCAGAAAGAAATGCTCTTTCATAAGAAAGATAGCTCAGTCCCCAAGACCGGCTGGTAAAAGGAAGTTCTGCTACATGAAAACATTTTTTTTTTTTAATTCAATATTTTTTTTTTACACAAATCTACTTCTCTTTAATCTTTTTGTTTTTTATTCATTAGCATCTATAATTTGCCATAACGATCCATTTTCCCCTTTACCTGAAAGAGTGGGAAAAACAAAGAATGAAAAAATAATTAATTGCCCTATCTATTTAATATTGAAAGGTGGGAGTGTCTCCTTGTCACAGAGGCAAAAATAAATAAAGCTTGTCAGAGCAACGAAGGCAAATCAGTGACTAATTCACTGTGATCCACAATAGAAACGCTGGACTCGCCCTGTCGCCCATACAAACAAACCCTGGGAGCGGCATCCTGACTCCTTGAGTGCGATGCCAGAGCCTAAGTCCGGCTGGATCGCCTGTCCTGCCTCGCTCAGCCTCACGCAGATGAACAAACAGCTAATTGTTCTCAGATCCACTGCTGCTTGATCAAGGACACCAGATGAACAAGTCACACTGGTGACCTCAGGGCAGAATTCTCCCAACCAGTCAAGTCCCGACACTGACCCAACAGCTGAGGGCCTTTCTCCTGAAACGCTGAAAGCTGTCAGAAAGTTGCTTGTGGAGCCGCAAGGGCAGCTTCCAGCTCAGAGTCTGGCAGAAGCATTCCCCCGGAGGCACCCGAAGTAGCAGACGCTGCCTTGTTGACAGCCCACCACCACGTTGGTTCCCAGCCCTCAGCCTGCACCACAGACCCAGTCTTCCAAGCAGCACTGGCCCAAGGGGCACGGCTCTCACAGCCAGGACCCCTCCACCTCTTCTCTTTGATGCAGTTTCCCTCAGTGGGTCACTGTGCCTGGACTTTCTGGAACTTCATAAGGCAGGGGATTTGGGTGGAAGATTGACCGTTCTAGTGAACCCTCTAGGCCCCATCCTAACCAACGTGTTTCTCCCCATTCCTGTTTTTTCTACTTCATCCACAAAGTGAATCTTCTGCTTTCAGCCCAGCTCTTTCAGCTGTTGGAACGGGGCTGGTTGAGATGTAAAGATCATCTCTTAGGAGATGATTCTTGCCAGTGACAGGCGAGGCTGAAGGAAGGTGCTATTTCTAGCATGGAGCAGAGCCCTAGAACCTGTGACACCAGATTGCATTCAAAGTCCCTGTGCTTCTCATCTCTGCCACCTTTGTGCCTCCTGTCTCAGAAACCATCCAGGCAGGGGTTCCTCTCACATACCCTCACTTGTATTCCCATCAAGGAGTTCCTTCTGCAAGAACCATGCCCCCAGCACCCCTTCTCTGAACTTGTGGCTTGCCCCTGCGTCTCCTGAAAGCTCTGACTTCCTTCTGCAACTCTGGCCATACGTGAAACGTGCCTATTATGTAGAGAGGGTATCTTCTTCCTTTGCAGTTTCTACACCCCAGACGCTCCTGGACTTGGAGATTGTCGGAGCATCTCGAGACTCTCCATCTCTTCTCCCATCATAAACTTTCCTCACCTGGAGTTTCAGGCGGTTCTGCCCCTTCCCTTCCTGGTCGTTCGGGTGGACTTTTCTGCCCTTGCTTGCTCTGATCTGCCGCGTGAACCTTCAGCCTCGCAGTGGACTCTGTGCTGTCACTGGCTTGTCTTGCTTTTCCTTCAGGAGTATTTTAGTGTTCTTTTTCACCCACTCAAATCCTGTCTCCCTCGGCTGTGTTACCTTCTCCCCTAGTCCTTTCCCTGAAGACTCCTGCCAGTAGAGATTTCTATTTAAGTTTTGCTGTAGCCCCTCCTTGGCTCATGATTACATGCAGTGCTTGTGACAGTTGAGCATTACTTTGTGTTATAACTTAAATCCGGTAATGTTGTGTAACTTTCTGATGTGTGCCTGCCATGTGCCCATTTAGATGGTCGCTCTCTTTGAGGATGGAACCTTCTGGGAACTTTGCTTTGATATAATTCTTATCAAACTTATATTTAAACATCTGATAAATGTTTGTGAAATGAATTCATCAATCATGAAGAATATCTTAAGCTGTTAGGGAGTCTGGCTTTCTTTTATTGCTGGTTTGACAGCTATAGCCTTTTCTAAACAAATTTCCTGGTGTGACCTCTTAGTTCTCAGCTTTCATTTGCTGCATGATTTGAGAGACCACAGTAAAGTCATTTGTGATTATAAGAAAAAAAATGTTTTTAATTAAGCATTGTAGCACAAAGAAAAAGTCATAGTGGAATCAAAGTAGTGTCTATATTCATTATCTGTATTAAAAAAAAAAGGAGATACAGCGTCCTTAACAGAAAGCCTAATGTTCCCTGTGTTGATCACTGCAAAATGTTTCTTTTGTCTTTGGGTACTTATTAGAAAAGAAAAACAATTAGTTCTATGGTTAAAATAATTGGACAGCTAGGCCTAGTAACTATTTTTAATTGCTTGTTTTCTTGTAAACATCAAAGAGAACAGGGGAGGTTAGGAGTTTATAAAACAGATGCAATTATTTTTGTTGTTGTTCAGTCACTCAGTCATGTCTGACTCTTTGCGACTGTTCGGACTGCAGCACGCCAGGCTTCCCTGTCCTTCACTGTGTCCCGGAGTTTGCTCAAACTCATGTCCATTGAGTTGATGAAGCCATCCAGCCATCTCATTCTCTGTCCCTCCCTTCTCCCCCTGCCCTCAATCTTTGCCAGCATCAGGGTTTTGCCAGTGAGTCAGTTCTTCGCACTCGGTACTCTTGCCTGGAAAATCCCATGGACAGAGGAGCCTGGTGGGCTGCAGTCCATGCTAAGGGTCGGACACGACTGAGCGACTTCACTTTGACTTTTCACTTTCCTGCATTGGAGAAGGAAATGGCAACCCACTCCAGTGTTCTTGCCTGGAGAATCCCAGGGACGGGGGAGCCTGGTGGACTGCCATCTATGGGGTCGCACAGAGTCGGACACGACTGAAGTGACTTAGCAGCAGCAGCAGCAGTTCTTCACATCTGGTGGCCAACTCACTGGAGCTTCAGCATCAGTCCTTCCAAAGAATATATAGGTTAATTTCCTTTAGGATTGACTGTTGTTTACACCTTGTGATATAGTTAGAGCTGAGTGTGGGACACTTGGCTATGCTTTGAATGTCCATTGGCATCAAAATACTTTTCATATTAAGAAACCATTCTCAAAGGAGAGTATTTAAGTAAGAGGAGATTCAGGAAGTTTGAGGACTGTTAAGTGTGGGGGACGTGGGTTATAGCCACTGAGCTTCCCACCAGGCTTCCTCTGCTCTGTGCTGTCTCTTTGGAGCTGTCTGTCATGCCGAACTAGTGGAGCAGATTCATACATATTTACCAGTTGCAAATTGTAAATGTGCAGCCTGGAGAGTAGCAGCATTCTTTCTCTTTCTGCCTTTCTTCCCCCACTAATAATTTAAAAACTCCAAACACACTCAGAACCCGGAGGCCGTAACCTGTCATTTCCTTTGTGTGCCAGTTAAGTCTTTGTAGTTTAAATGGAATTTTATTTTCCAGTTTAGAAGCCTCCACATAGGTAGACTGAGGTCTCCATCCTCTGTCGGGGCTCTGATGCAATGATTTATTAAGGTGCTAGGAGAAATATTGATCCTGCTAATAGCTTCTGTCTCGCCACATAATGTTGTCCATTGTCCTCAGCTGAAAGACCATACTCCCTCTCTCATCATCTGATTGACCATAAAGGCTTTGGCCTTTCCCCCGGAATTATCTCGCTTACCAAAGCGGTGGGTAAAGGTCCAATATTTATAGACTAATTAGTGGAGTTAACGGGCCTAAATAGAGTACTTTAAATAACACAAAGAAGTATTGTCCGGTACTGTGAAATTAGCAAAGTTGGGTCCAAGGCAGAGAAACAAGGGCTGAGAGCATGGACGGTGGAGGACGCACGCAGCTGCCCTTCCTGCGGTGAGTAGGACGCGGCCAAGGTGGTGCCATCATAGCTCTCTTCTCCATAGCTTCTCTCCTTGATCCTAACTTCTTTTTACTTTTGAAAGATTTGGGATGTTCTGAGTTTGGTGTTCATTTATATTTTAGAGTTTAGTATCCAAGGATACCTATGGACAGGAATGTATCATTCAACACTCGAACTCTTGGGTATAAAGACATGTTAAAAATGCAAGTATCACTTTGTTATAGATAAAGCTTCTTTGTACTTTCAAAATGTCTTGGAAGTCTTAATTATTTCCAAGGTATAATTAGCCCAATTTGGAAAGTTTTTAAAGGTGCTGGAAAATAAACAAATGGGACTGTGTCAAATTAAAAGCTTCTCCCTGGTGAAGGAAACCATCAGTGAAACGGTAGCCTACTGAATGGGAGAAGATATTCACAAATCATATGTCCAATAACAGGTTTATATCCCAGATCAATAATAACAGCAAAATAATAACCTGATTTAAAAAAATATATATATATATAGAGGACCTGAATAGACATTGTTCCAAAGAAGGCATTCAGCTGGCCAACAGGTGTATGAAAAGATGTTCAACATTACTAAATATTAAGGAAATGCAAATCACAACCACCATGAGATGTCATTTCACACCTGTTAGAATGGCTATTACAAAAAAAAAGACAAAAAATGGCAAATGTTGGAGAAGATGGAGAGAACACACACACACACACACACACACACACACACACACACACAGAAGTCGCTCAGTCGTGTCCGACTCTTTGCGACCCCATGGATTGTAGCCCACCAGGCTCCTCGGTCCATGGGATTTTCCAGGCATGAATACTGGAGTGGGTTGCCGTTTCCTTCTCCAATGGAGAGAACAGGGAACCGTTATACACTGTTGGTGAGACTGGAAATTGGCACAGCCGTTATGGAAGACTATATGGAGAGTCCTCCAAAAATTAAGTTATGGGTCCTCCATATGGTCCAGTTACTCTAATTCTCTGTATTGATATGAAGAATACGAAAACACTAATTGAAAATCATGTATGCACCTCTGTGTTCATTGCAACAGTTATTTACAATTGCCGAGATAGGAAAACAACATAAAGTTTGCATTGATGGATGAATGGATAAAGATGATGCAGTACAAATACAGTGAACTACTACTCGGCCATGAAAAGAATGAAATCCTGCCATCTGAGACAACATGGATGGACTTTGAAGGTGTTATGCTGAGTGGGATAAATCAGGTGGCAAAAAACAGATACCATATGTCCTGAAATGAAAGTGAAGTCGCTCAGTCGTGTCCGACTCTTTGCAACCCCATGGACCGTAGCCTACCACGCTCCTCCATCCATGGCATTCTCCAGGCAAGAGTACTGGAGTGGGGGGCTGTTTCCTTCTCCAGAGGATCTTCCCCTCCCAGGGATCAAACCCAAGTCTCCTGCATTGTAGGTCTGAGCCACCAGGGAAGCCCGTATGTTTTAACTCATATGTATAATTTTAAAAACCAAAGCAAATTAACAAAAAAAATAAAAGCAAACTCATAGACACAGAGAGTAGATGAGTGGTTACCAGAGGGGAAAGCAGCTGGACAGTGAGTGAAATGGGTAAGGTGGGTGGTGTCAACCGTATGCTGACGGACGGGAACTCGCAGTAGCTACAGCAGCTTGCAGTAGCGATCACTTTGTAGTGTATACAGATGTTGGGTTTATAGTGCTGTACTCTGGAAATTTATGTAAGTAAAGAAAAGGAAAATTTTGCTAATGCAACAGGAAGTATATTGGGCTGGAAGACCAGGTTTGGTTCTCGGTTTTATGACCAGTAGCTGTGTATCCTTATAGTAGTCACACTAGTCCTTTGGGTACCAATTTCATCATTTTAGAATGAGAGCTTCAAAAAAAACTATAAACATGACAGGAGATTATGAATGTAAAGTGCTGTAAATTATGCAGCACTTATACATATGTAACTCCCTCCCTTCCCCCCAACTTTATTGCGATGTTATTGACATATATGTAAGTTCAGGGTATACAGTGTGGTGATTTGATGCACGTACATATTGTGAAATGGTTGCCATAATATGATTAGTTAACATCTCTGTCCCCTCACATAATTACCATTTTTGATGGTGATAATATTTAAGATCGACTCTCTTAACAACATTCATATATGTATATGTGTGTGTGTGTATAATTCAATGCTGTTAACTATAGTTGCCATGCTGTGCATTGACTCCCCCAGAATTTGTCTTACAGTTGGAAGTTTGTGCCCTTTGACCTGGCATCTCTCTGTTTTCCCCACCCCTCAGTCCCTGATAACCACCATTCTACTTTCTGTTTCTGTGATGTCAGCTTTTTTAGATTCCACATGTAAGTGAGAACACACAGTGCTTATCTTTTCCCGTCTGATTTATTTCACTTAGCGTGCGACCCTTAGGTCCTTCTGTGTTATCACGAAAGTCAGGATTTCTACCTTTCTTGTGGCTAAATTAATATTCCACACTATATGTACACATTACTTTGTTTATTCCCTCAGTGATGGGCATCAGGTCGTTCCCACCTCTTGCCTGTTGTGAATAATGCTGCAGTGAGCATGGAGGTGCAGATCTCTCTTTGAGACAGAGATTTAACTTGGCTGTACACCCAGAAATGGGATAGATGGGTCATACTATATATAGTTCTGGTTTTAATGTTCTGAGGAAGCTCCATTCTGTTTTCTGTAGTGGCTGCACCAGTTTACATTCCCATAAACATCTATTTCTGCTTTATTGACTATGCCAAAGCCTTTGACTGTGTGGATCACAATAAACTGTGGAAAATTCTGAAAGAGATGGGAATACCAGACCACCTGACCTGCCTCTTGAGAAATCTGTATGCAGATCAGGAAGCAACAGTTAGAACTGGACATGGAACAACAGACTGGTTCCAAATAGGAAAAGGAGTACGTCAAGGCTGTATATTGTCACCCTGCTTATTTAACTTATATGCAGAGTACATCATGAGAAAAACTGGACTGGAAGAAACACAAGCTGGAATCAAGATTTCCAGGAGAAATATCAATAATCTCAGATATGCAGATGAAACCACCCTTATGGCAGAAAGTGAAGAGGAACTAAAAAGCCTCTTGATGAAAGTGAAAGTGGAGAGTGAAAAAGTTGGCTTAAAGCTCAACATTCAGAAAACGAAGATCATGGCATCCGGTCCCATCACTTCATGGGAAATAGATGGGGAAACAGTGGAGACATTGCCAGACTTTATTTTTCTGGGCTCCAAAATCACTGCAGATGGTGACTGCAGCCATGAAATTAAAAGACGCTTACTCCTTGGAAGGAAGGTTATGACCAACCTAGATAGCATATTCAAAATCAGAGACATTACTTTGCCAACAAAGGTTCGTCTAGTCAAGGCTATGGTTTTTCCTGTGGTCATGTATGGATGTGAGATTTGGACTGTGAAGAAGGCTGAGTGCCGAAGAATTGATGCTTTTGAACTGTGGTGTTGGAGAAGACTCTTGAGAGTCCCTTGGACTGCAAGGAGATCCAACCAGTCCATCCTAAAGGAGATCAGTCCTGGGTGTTCTTTGGAAGGAATGATGCTAAAGCTGAAACTCCAGTACTTTGGCCACCTCATGCGAAGAGTTGACTCATTGGAAAAGACTCTGATGCTGGGAGGGATCGGGGGCAGGAGGAGAAGGGGACGACAGAGGATGAGATGGCTGGATGGCATCACTGACTCGATGGACCTGAGTCTGAGTGAACTCCGGGAGTTGGTGATGGACAGGGAGGCCTGGCGTGCTGCGATTTATGGGATCGCAAAGAGTCGGACACGACTGAGCGACTGAACTGAACTGAACTGAAAGAGTTCCCCAGGGGAGGAGTGGGAATGGGTGGGAGGTACGAGGGAGATTCAAGAGTTCAGTTCCAGTTCAAGAGGGAGGGAACATATATATATATACCTGTGACTGACTCATGTTGATGTATGGCAGTAACCACCACAAAGTTGTAAAATAATTATTCTCCGATGTAAGTTAAGTTTAAAAAAAAGAAGTGCAGTGGGATTTCTTTTTCTCTGTATCATTGTTAACGTGTTATTTCTTGGCTTTTCTGCTAACTGCAGTTTTAAGAAGTGTGAGGTGATAGCTCGTTGTGGTTTTGGTTTGCATTTCCCTAATGCTTAGTGATGTTTGAGCATCTTTTCCCGTCCTGTTGGCCATGTTTTGAATTCAGGAAGTGTGAGACTTCTTACTTTGTGCTTTGTTGAGATTGCTTTGACTGTTTAGAGTCCCCTGTGAATCTTAGGGTGGATTTTTAATTTTTTTTTTTTTTTTTTTGGTAGGGATTGCATTAAATCCATAGTTCACTTTTTGGTAGTATTGACTATAATATTAAGTCTTCCAATGCATGAACTTGGAATTTCTTTCCATTTATTTTTATCTGCTTCAGTTTCTTTCATCAGTGTCATAATTTTCAACATATAGATCTTTCACCCCCTTGGTTAAATTTATTCCTAAATATTTTGTTATTTTTGATCCTATTGTAATGTCTATGGGATTCTTTATTTCTTCTTAAGATACAACATTTTTAAGATACTTCTTTTTTAGTGTATCAAAACACAACTTATTTTTATATGTTGACTTTGTACCCTTTATGAATTAGTTTATTAATTCTAACAATCTTCTGATATGTCATATGGGCCACTGAGGGATTTCTTTTGAAATAAATGTAGGCAGAAATGGGATTTCAATTAGGACTACTGTTAAGTCAGTAATATTGCACCCTGTTTTGTCCATGTGGTTTCTACTGATGTATAGATGCATCTTTATGTCCACCTACTTTTTTGTATCTTGTATACATCTTGGAAGGGATGGGAAAATCTCTTTAGAATTTCCAAAGGAGATTGTGGAATCTCTTTGGACATAATGAGGAATGCCTTGTATACTTATTATATTATTGCAGGGACCTACCTGTCATTATTTATATTTTTCCCAGTAGCATTAGTATTCTTGAAAAGATAACTTTGTGCTTTCTCACAGCATTCTGGGCTTAGAAGGGAAACAGTAACAAAAACAAGTCAATACTTTAGCGTGTCTACCTTAGGTAAACATCGCCATGTGCCTGATTTATGCTGGGCTTTCTGCTTCATCATTCTGCATTTCCTTTAATCCCTCCACTTGTCATTATCTACTTGGGAACTAACAATTTGTAAAACCAGAAACCAAAGCAAAATCAAATCATACAAATGAAATAAAAAAGGAAGTAGGCAGATATGTTTTAGTGAGACAGTTCTGAGGAACTGTGAGTATTTGACCCCAGTAAAGTATGAGTTTTCTTTTCAGACTTAGTCATCACGGCAGCCAAAGGTCAAGCCCAGTCTGTCTTCAGTTCAGTTCAGTTGAGTCGCTCAGTCATGTCCGACTCTTGCGACCCATGAATCATAGCACGTCAGGCCTCCCTGTCCATCACCAACTCCCGGAGTTCACTCAGACTCACGTCCATCGAGTCAGTGATGCCATCCAGCCATCTCATCCTCTGTCGTTCCCTTCTCCTCCTGCCCCCAATCCCTCCCAGCATCAGAGTCTTTTCCAGTGAGTCAACTCTTCACATGAGGTGGCCAAAGTACTGGAGTTTCAGCTTTAGCATCATTCCTTCTGAAGAAATCCCAGGGCTGATCTCCTTCAGAATGGACTGGTTGGATCTCCTTGCAGTCCAAGGGACTCTCAAGAGTCTTCTCCAACACCACAGTTCAAAAGCATCAATTCTTCGGCGCTCAGCCTTCTTCACAGTTCAACTCTCACATCCATACATGACCACGGGAAAAACCATAGCCTTGACTAGATGGACCTTTGTTGGCAAAGTAATGTCTTTGCTTTGGAATATGCTATCTGGGTTGGTCATAACTTTCCTTCCAAGGGGTAAGCGTCTGTCTTATGGAGCAGTTTTTGTTTGTTTGTTTGTTTTGGAAAATTAAAATACTTGTCGAATGGTGGTAGTCCTGCGTTCACCATTGACTTGTCATGGACCACTCAGTGCAGGCTCTGCGAGGCTCAGCAGCAGCATAATGCTAATCCAATGGTAATAGTGATGCTCATGTTCTGTGCTGTTGCCGTCTCTCCTTTCTCTTACCTTTCCCATCTCCTGGTGTCCTCTCTTACCTTCAGGTGCCCATTGTGTCCGTAGCTTGCCCCTGCCCAAAGTGCCCGTTTTGTTCCAAGACCTCTCAACTTTCCACCTGCCCACGTACAGAATAGCCCGGCCTCCAAAATTATTGCACCTTTGCCCTCTCAGTGTCATTACAAAATCTCATTTTTCTCCTCCAATTCTGGCTGACTGAATTAGGGAAAAGTACTTTGATGAAACAGTTCATAATAAGGTCTTTGTGACCAAAGAAAGTTCCTTCCTTAATTCTCCTATGGGTGTGTTTCCATTTTAAAAGAGAATGATGGCCTTCAAGTATGTTATTTATCAGATAAACAATTTATCCATTTATTCAATAGAAACTGAGCACCTAGTTTCATTGTCATGTGCTAAGACAGACAAAGGACTATGCAGTCAGGTAGGTCCTTTCGGGTGGCTTGGTCCTGAACCTCAAAGTATGACATGGCCTAAACCCTTATGCTGGGCTTCTCAGGTCGCTCTGTGGTAAATCATCCACCTGCTAATGCAGGAGATGTGAGTTCTATCCCTGGGCTGGAAAGATCCCTTGGAGGAGGAAACGGCAGCCCACTCTAGCATGGACACTCCACTCGCATAGACACAGAAGCCTGGCGGGCTGCAGTCCTTGGGGTCACAAAGAGTCAGGCACAACTGAGCACACATCACGCACAAACCCTTATCGGACCTCAGGGCTGTCTGAGTCCTGCTGTTCATCCCAGGAGGGCAGCATCCTGCCTCTGCCTACCCTGTAGGCCGCAGGGATCTCAGAGCAAGCAGGAGCAGGGAGGAAGGGTGCAGGAAGCATGCAGGGGCAGGGAGACAAAGTGGAAACAAAGGGAGGAGAAAGTATACAGCCACGGGAGCTGAATGATTTAACCATCAGTCTCTCCTGACCCTAAAATTCTGTGCTTATGAGAAAGAAAAAAGGGAGGAAAGAAAAATGAAAAGGGAAGGAGGAAGGTTCTTGGAATACAGTCAGAGCTGCATTTCTTTAACTAAGAGCCTCAGGTTAATAGATATATTACGATGCACTGTTTGCCTCCCAGAGCAGAGGTGGGCCCTCTTTTGTAGCTTCTAGGAATTTCAAAGCTAGGTTGGCACATGGCACGCTTCCGTGACATCAGAAAATGTCTCCCACCGAGAGGTGGGGGCTGTCAGTAAATACTTAAGCATTTTCTTTCCTAAATCAGAACCCTCAAAGAGGCCTGGTTAGACATGAGAAATCTCTCAGAGGATCGTGGCTACGGGTCGCTTGCTCCTTCCTGGCAGAGGTTGGGGAGAGGACGAGGGCACGGAGCATCAGGCAGCGATCAGGCGGGCTAAGAACCAAGTCCAGCTTCCTTATAGAGTGGCTGTTCACTCAGCTGAAAAAGTGCGGTGGAGGGTTTTTTGAAGAAAATTTAAAAAGACACTAAGTGGAAGTCGCTCAAGTCGTGTCCGACTCTGTGGCCCCATGGACTATACGGTCCATGGAATTCTCCGGGCCAGAATACTGGAGTGGGTAGCCTTTCCCTTCTCCAGGTGATCTTCCCAACCCAGGGATCAAACCCAGGTCTCCCGCATTGTAGGCGGATTCTCCATTAGCCGAGACACGGGGACTCTAAGCTCACTGCTACACGTGTTAAGTCCGGTCTCAACGCGGCTGGGCTGTTGCACATGCGCAGTTGCACTGGGCCGTCTTCCCGTTGCCGTGGGCAGGTGTGGCCCTGGAAGGAAGCCTGCAGGAGCTGGGAGGCTAGTAACAGCCTAGTGGGAGATTGGGTCATCATGATGTAATGTGTGATTTATATGGTGTTAAGATAGCAAATGTTCTTTTGCTTTGCCGTCCAACAGAATCAGTGATGGTTGCAATTTATTAAACCTACAACTATTAAATTTGACCAAATTATAATGTACCTTTTAAGATTTAAAAAAAAAATGTTTCAGGTATATAAAAATGCTTTGTTTGCTTTAAAAGGTCAGCAGTTTCTTGGAGCAGAAATACGCCATGTGATTCTTTTTAGACGATAAGCAGTCCCCCAGACTTGATTTAATCACCCCATTCTGAGCCCTCACGTCAAATGTCAGCTCCTTCTGTGTTCCGTGGGTGTGTGGTGCTTGGAGGAGGATCTGAGAAAGCATGTCTTGAGGGGATGGCATCTGTGATTTTGATTTTATTTTACAAAGCCAAGTGAAATTAAATTTAGGATTGTGTGTGTTTCTGAGAGTTCTCTAAAGTTACTTTAAAAAAAAGTCTCTTGGGTTATTAGAGTACTTGAAGGATGTTGCTGGGATAAGACACAAATACATTAGGGATTTACTCTCTAAATATGGGTTGTTTATAGTCTAAACTTTTCAACAGTTGAGGCATATTTTGTCATATGAAACCCTTGCTTTAATAGCATAAAATGGTGATTTAGGTTTCTTTTGTAATATCTGAAAAGGTTCATCCAAGATTAACTCTCTTATTAACATTAAGTGCAGCTCCTTTGCCAAGAATAAGTATCCTGAAGATAACCCTTAGAATCTTTGGAAGGAGAAGGAGAATTGGGGTCTTGGAGCACATTATTGTGGGAAAGTTACTTCACTTCTCTTAGGTTTCATTTTCTCATGTAGCAACCAGGCCAGTGATAGTTCTCTCTCAGTGTCTCCGTGGTAGTTGATTCTCTGAAGAGTGGAATTTCATCTTATTTCAAGAAGGGAGAGATGCACCTTGTCTGCAATCAGGTAGAAGAAGAGAAAGATGTGTGGGCAAAACAATTTGAAATGGCCCTAAGTTGCCCATAAGGAATGGCAAATGTGGTTCTCTGCTCGCCTGCACCATCTCTTGAGAAGTCCTGCTCAGGCCATTTTTCCCTCCAGAAACTAGGTGATGATGAGCTCTGAAGGAAGATCCCATGTTGCATGAAAACTTGCGGATGGTGGGACACCCACCATGTGTGCGTAAGATACCCAACCCCAGATCTTCCCTAGCTAGTATTGGTTTCTCTTCCCCTTGCTCCTAGGACCTCAGCATCAGTCTTTCCTGAACCGACAGGACCTTGATGTGGGGTTCAGTACAGCTTTTAGGGCTTGATCATGGACTTCCACTTGAAGTGGACGGTTCTAAACTGAGAACCGGGTTCTTGTGAGATAATCCTCATTTTATTCTGACGCTGAGGAGGAGACAGATGTGAGTGAGGCTCAGAGCTTGTGTATGTTTGCAGGATGCCCGAGCAGCATCCTCTAGATTCCACTTATACTGTTCATATTTTAAGTGGTAGTCAATTTAAGCAGTGTTTAAAATGCCATCATCTGAAAAAGCATGTATTATTGATCTATAGCTATTTTGACATGAAATGTCTTTGGTCATTGTGAACCACAGAACTTCTATTTTTGTAAAGTCAACACTGTAAGCTGAAAACATAAAATGGAATTAAAGTTGCATTAAAGTTATTTTGCTAGGTTGAACAGAAGGGCGAGCACTTCCTAATGAATTATTTTAAAATATTTTAAAATAGCAGTTAATGTTTTGCTATGCTTGTCTGAGTTGGGCTTTCGAGACTAGGTAACAACTCATTTCTCGGCGACTGAATTTTCAAATTTCCATTTACAAGATAGAGGCATTAAGATGCAAGGTCTTCTGGAGACTGTTTCATTGCTCTCCCTTAGTAAATTCAGTATGACCGATCTTACAACAGACTCACTGATACATTATAAGACAGAACTGTCTCTCTCAACCACAAATATTTGCTGTTTTTATGCCAAGGATGGTCCTAGGTGGCAAGGATGAAAAGCCTTGGGGAATTTGTTATATTTAATATGAATACATAAGCAGAGAGTTTCAAAAAGTGTATGGACTTCGGCTGCAAAGGGAAGCACAAGAGTCAGTGGGAGAACCAGGAAGGGGTCTGAAACCAATGGGTGAGAGTCTGAAAAAAGATTTTCTTTTTAATTAACCACTTTGAAGTGAGCAATCCAGTGGACTTTGGTGGGGGGAGGGTTGCTAGAGGGTGTAGCTGAAATTAATTTGGATAGGATTTTGATGAAAAAAGGAGGAAACAGGTGAATGGAGGGAACAGTAGATATCATACAGTAAATGTCTCTTGGTCTTATGTGATGGCGTGTATTCCTTTCCTTGTAACAAGATCCCAAGTTTTCCTTAGGAGCCTTAGGTCTAAGGTTGCCTTAGGTCTCTTGATAACTTGAGGAATTCAAGTGGTGCGGACACCATCCTACTCAGAGTATTATTCCCTCACCCTGCTTGCAGCCCACAGAGCTAGCATGTGAAGCAAGCCAGGTTCATGAGACCAATCTTAAAATATTTCTTGAACTCATGGAAGAATTTTGCTTTATTTTTGTTTTAAGCTTGAGGTGGTTATATGATACAGCAGAAATCTAGACTTCTGGTAATTATTTTGGTTCTATTAACGATAACCTGCTTAAAAACAAAACCATAGCTAAGGCTTTAACTGAATGAAGGAGAAAGTTTCTGATAATATAATTTAAACGCCTAGATCTAGCCATACGTGAATATGTTATCCTTTGGACTTTTCTGTTAAGCGTGCCAATAAATTTTCCTTTTTTCTTTAGTTACTTTGGATTGGGTTTCTGTCATTTGAAACTGGGATAGTTCTAAATAAATTGTTTTGGGTTTTTTTGTGGTTTCTTTTTAAAGCAGAATTTTGTTACTTTTGATTTAAAAAGAATCCGTGGCAGTTCCCCAATATTTCCTCTGAAAGGGAAGCTTATATCCTGTTTTCACATGTATTTATCAGAAATTTAAGCTTAGTTTCTTAAAGCCTTATTTCAGAACAGCACTTTATATCAATTACACACAAAAGGAAAGAAGCCTTTCACCAAATTTTAGACATAGAAAATCATTAATTTTTTATAAAACTTTATTTTGTTTTTATAGTAACATATTCTCCAACTACTCTCTCGGTGGAGAGGACTTAGGTTTCTGGACATCAATGCCCTTGGCATTTGGGGAAGTTAAACCCGCACACCATTTTTGTATCTGCACCTGCCTTACCTGACCGCACTTGGGATCTCAGACCCCTGTCTCTTCTAGGGTTTGCAGTGGTGTCTCAGCACTAGAGAGCCCCACTTTCCAGAAGAGCCTCTGAAGAGCTGTCCCTGGTTAAGTCTCCCTTGCAGATTTTTGGAGCTGTCTGAACATATGCAGATGTATTGGGGCAGAACTTTTTTTTTTTTTTTGTAGTGGCTCTAGTGATAAAGAATCTGTCTGCCAATCCAGGAGACTTAAGAGATGCAGGTTCAATCCCTGGGTGGGGAAGATCCCTTGGAGGAGTGCATAGCAACCCACTCCAGTATTCTTGCCTGGAGAGTCCCTTGGACAGAGGAGCCTGGTGGGCTATGGCCCATGGGGTCGCACAGAGTCAGACATGACTGAAGCAGCTTAGCACGCATGACCATCCATTGTTAACTCAAACTAGTCATTCCAAATTGTAAAACTTCCTGCGTGGCTTGCTCACCAGTATTTCAAAATGAAAGCATCCTCTTGGGATCTACAAGACGAAAGCAAAGCCAGATTGCACCTCTGTCTGTCTCGTCTGGTGATTATTTAGCAAGTGCACTTCCAGAGCATTCTCTTTGATGTCTTTTATCAGTTACCTTTTCAGCCAGAGATAACTTTCATCTTCACACACCATTAATGAATTTTTTAAAACGTTTGCTCCCCTTACGCACATATCTTGTCATTTATCTAGGGGTACAAATTAAGTTAATGTGTTCTTCTATGGATTCTCTGCCTCTTTGAAGCCATTTCACTTCTGTACTTTTGTCTCTGGTTTGTTTTCATTTAAGGAAACTAAAGCAGGTGTAGACTAAGGAACGTTAACTTGACAAAAGTAGTTGATCGTATTACAGGACTCTTCCCTCAGGAAAATGCAATTCAGACTTTGCTAAAGAGCCTGTTCTCCAGTTGGTCTTTGGACCGAGGGCCGGGTTCTTGGAGAAGTGATCCAGTTCGGAGGCAAGAGGATGGGCCAGGTCCATCTCTCCTATGATTTAATGGTCGGCTGAGCCAGCTTAGCAAACAGTGAGCTTGCATGCCTTGTTGAAACAATAATCCTCAATTGGTCCGAAGGGAGATGCTGACAACACATGTGGGAAGAGAGCTATTTAGTCCAGCCCGCATTGTTTGTATCTGAGATACTGCGCAGAAGACACTCGCTTCCAGGGAATTCAGTCTGACATCAAGGCCGGGCAAATCAAGCTGAGGGATTTGTGAGAAGGATGATTTGGAGTAATTTGTACTTTTCTGACTGTTTTCTGGGGCTTCCCTGGAGGCTCAGTGGTAAAAGAATCCTTCTGCTAATGCAGGAAATATGGGTCTGATCCCCTGGAGAAGGAAATAGCAACCCATACCAGTATTCTTGGCTGTAGGACCCCATGGACAGAGGAGCCTGGTGGGCTAGAGTCCATGGGGTCACGAAAGAGTCAGACACGACTGAGCATGCATGCATACACAACTGTTTTCTAGTTCCTGTGTCTTGCTGTTGAAGCTGTTCTGAAACACCCAAGAATGGTGAGACTGGTGGTAGGTAAAAGATCTCTCTCTCCTTTTTTTTTTTTTTTTTTAACCTTTTGACCACACCCCTCAGCATGTGGATCTTACTGCCCTGACCAGGGAACAGACCCGTACCCTCTGCATGGGAAGTGCAGAGTCTTAACCACTAGACCACCAGGGAAGTCCCATAAAAGGCTCTTTGAATGATAGATTTGCTAAGTCGCTTCAGTCGTGTCCGACTTTGTGCGACCCCATAGACGCATGCCCACCAGGCTCCCCCATCCCTGGGATTCTCCAGGCAAGGACACTGGAGTGGGTTTCCATTTCCTTCTCCAAGGCATGAAAGTGAAAAGTGAAAGTGAAGTCGCTCAGTCGTGCCCTACTCTTAGCACCCCATGGACTACAGCCTACCAGGCTCCTCCACCCATGGGATATTCCAGGCAAGAGTACTGGAGAGGGGTGCCATTGCCTTCTCCAGAATGATAGGTTTATTTAGATGTAAACAGTTTATTATCATAGTTCAGTATTTTTATTTATTTTAAAACTGTATTTGGCTGCCTCTGATCTTAGTCGTGGCCCACAGGATCTTCCGTCTTCCCTACAGCATGTGAGATCCTTAGTTGCATCCTGTGGGATCTTGTTCCCTGACCCAGAATCAAAACCGGGCCCCCTGTGTTGGGATCTCAGAGTCTTAGCCACTGGACCACTAGGGAAGTCCTCAAAAGTTCAGTCTTGATTAAGTATTTTTCACAAATAATAATAAAAAAAAGCAGAAATTGGGGGTGCAGGGCCCACACCTCTGTGCCCTGGAAATCTGCAGTCTTGGGAGGCATGGATCCATAGAAGGCACTGAGCTGGAGACACGCAGTGAGAAGGTAAAGGGACTTTATTTCTTTTGATTTAGGCCCCTTGCAGTGGCTCCCCTTTGCTGTGAAAGTGACATGGGAACTCCTCACTGTCCACAGGCCCCCATGGGATCTGGCCCTCCTGCCCCGTGACCTTTCCTTGTGCCACTTGCTCAGTGTTTAGCAGACCCCAGGTGTCCAGGTCAGACTTCCCCTCCACGTGGCCACAGGGCATTTGCATCTGCTGCCTGTGCTGCTCTTGACCAGAACCAGAGCTTGGTGGCTTCTTCTGATCCTTAAGCTTTCAGCTTGAATACCAGCTCTTCCTAGAAAGTGAAAGTGTGGTCGCTTAGTTATGTCCGATTCTCTGGGATCCCATGGACTGTAGACCACCAGACTCTTCTATCCATGGGATTCTCCAGGCAAGAATACT
The DNA here is from genome assembly GCF_003369695.1 of Bos indicus x Bos taurus. NCBI lineage: Eukaryota > Metazoa > Chordata > Mammalia > Artiodactyla > Bovidae > Bos > Bos indicus x Bos taurus. The sequence continues at coordinate 13,570,654 of NC_040087.1, read as the reverse complement.
GGAGTGGGTAGCCATTCCCTTCTTCTCCAGGGGATCTTCCTGACCCAGGGATCGAACCCAGGTCTCCTGCATTGCAGGCAGATTCTTTACCATCTGAACCCCAGGAAAAGGCACTCCTCCTAGACGCCTTCTTTAAACCTTCCTAACACCACTCCATATCCTGTCACTCCATCCACTGACCGAATTTTACCTCCTTCACAGCACAACACTTTGAAATTGCTTTTAGCTTGTCTCTTTCCTGTTACCACTAGAATTCATGGACTAGCATAATTACATATGCTTTGTTTCCTTTTGTGTGCCATAACTTCCACGCACTTTGTCTTTGTGTTTCCTTTTTAACAGTTTAGCCAAGTAGTGCACTGTGATCACTGGAGAAGGCAATGGCACCCACTCCAGTGCTCTTGCCTGGAAAATCCCATGGACAGAGGAGCCTGGTGGGCTGCAGTCCATGGGGTCGCTAAGAGTCAGACACGACTGAGCGACTTCACTTTCACTTTCCCCTTCATGCATTTGAGAAGGAAATGGCAACCCACTCCAGTGTTCTTGCCTGGAGAATCCCAGGGGCGGGGGAGCCTGGTGGGCTGCCATCTATGGGGTCACACAGAGTCGGACACGACTGAAGCAACTTAGCAGCAGCAGCACTGTGATCACATTTTCTTCCTTGAGGTTCTGATTGTTTGTTTGTTGTGCGTGGAGCACATTTTTTGGGGGGGCCACATTTTTTCATTTACTTAATTTTTCTTGGCTTTCAGGCAAACTTTCAAGGCCTAAGTAAAATGCTGCTTAATAAAATTGTTCTTGCAATTTTAAAAAATACACTTTCCATGAGGACGGGGACCTTATTTACCACTGTCTTCTCAGCATTTAATTATCATCGGGCACTATATAGGGCCTCAGTTAATAATGAACATCTAAATTTTCTAGACCTGTTCAAATGCTGATCCACTGTTATAAATGGATCAGACGGAAGGCAGTAGTTCAGTTGCCCCTTGCCATTACCAGGAAAACTTCAACCAGTGGACACAGCACCCCACCACATCCCTCCCTGCACCTATCAGAGGTCCATGTGGCTCAGACCAGGTTGTTATTGTTCAGTCGCTAAGTCGTGTCCAACTGTCTGTGACCCCATGGACTGCAGCACGCCAGGCTTCCCTATCTTTCACTGTCTCCCTGAGTTTCCTCAAACTCATGTCCATTAAGCTGGTAATGCCATCCAGCCATCTCTCCTCTCTTACTCCCTTCTTCTGCCTTCAATCTTTCCCAGCGTCAGGGTCTTTTCCAGTAAGTTGGCTGTTTGCATCAAGTGGCCAAAGTATTGGAGCTTCAGCATCAGTCTGTCCAACAAATAATCAGGGTTGATTTCCTCCAGGATTGACTGGTTTGATCTCCTTGCAGTCCAGGGGACTGTCAAGAGTCTTCTCCAGCACCACAGTTCAAAGGCATCAGTTCTTCAGCTCTCAGCGTTCTTTGTAGTCCAACTCTCACATCCGTACATGACTACCTTGGCTGAAAGAGAAGAGAGAACAGGGGATGTCAGACTTTCTATGGTTTGTTCTGGAGGAGACATCTTCCTCTGAAATATCCTTCTGACACAGACGCCCCCAGGGAACATGCACACTGCCACACAGCGTGGATGTCAACTTTTGAAAATCCACAAGTCCCTGAAAGTTCCTTGCCATTTTTCCACATGTGACCTTTGGCTTTGCTTTATGGAATGTGTAACCCTGGCGCCGGGCAGAAAAACAGAGGGAGAAGCAGGAAGGCCCAGCATTCTCAGCCGACCTTTCATAGAGACCAGGGGGCCGCAGACCAGGCCTCCGACTGACGCCATCCGTGGGATTCTGTTCCATCCTCCCGACCCTCCCATCTCCTCCTCCTCTGGGCCTCTTATTTGTGTGTGTAAGAGAGGACACAGAAAGAAATCTGATACAAAGATCGTTTCTGTGAAGCAGTTTAAAGGCAGAAGAGAAAGCAGATGCCACCCTCGGGTCAGCAGGAAAGGCTAGATGACCAAGAACTGTATTTTCATTGTTGCTTTGAAGATGGAAGGATGAGAACACTTCGCACCTTCATACACCCTGGGGTCCTTTAGAGATGACCGATTGTTTACGGAGACACACGTGGCCTGTTTTATTTGGTGGCACAGACATTTTGCGTTAACAATATCTGGATTTCCTCTGAGACAGCAGAGAGACCTCAGACCCAGGCTCCCCTCCAGCCTCAGATGAAGCTCTGTGGTCACAAGAGAGCGGGGCTCGGGTGAGGTTGGTTTGGACAAGTGCTCAGAGAGGCCTTGCCACCTGAGGGACTGGGGTTGGGAAGACAGCTCAGTGCATGCAGATTTAGGGGTGTGAGGTGTGTGTGTAGAGATGGGAGCAGAATAAAGTTTGGAAGAGAAAATAAGGATTGGTTTCTATTCAGTACAGGCTTCCCTGGTGGCTCAGATGGTAAAGAATCTGCTTGTAATGCAGGAGACCCGGGTTGGATCCATGGGTCGGGAAGATTGCTTGTAGAAGAGAATGGCAACCCACTCCAGTATTTCTTGCCTGGAAAATTCCATGGACAGAGGAGCCTGGTGGGCTACAGTCCACGGGGTCACAAAGCATCGGACCCGATTGAATTACTAACACTTTCACACTTTCCTATTCAATATAGTCTGTCACGGGCTTGTTTCTGAGCAAAACAACTGTTCTCTCTTATCAACCCAGTCTCTGCTTTTGAAGATAAGCAAAAATACCACTTTCTCCTCAGTCCAAGTGCGAGGCTCATCTTGACCCCCAGGTGCTTTCAATTACTGGGTGTTTTGTTTTTTTTTTTTTGGAGCAGAGAGAAGCACTAACTTCCTGTCGGGGCAGATGTGGCTCACCTGATGGAGCTTGACTTCTTTGTTGTCAGACCATTTGGGCAGTCGGTGTTTCCCATTGGGGTTACACTCCTAGTCCACAGAAAGCCCAGTAAGCTAATATGGGCATAAAGACTGGCCCTCATAATTGCTTTGGCAGTAGGGACACTCTGTTATCAAGAAAACACAACACCACCTTTTTTTTTTTTTAATTCAATTCTGTCAACTTTTATCAAGCATCTACTGGATGTCAGGCCCTGCGTTGCACTCGGGATGAAAAGAGATGAAAAGTGCTCATCATGAGGGTAGGAAGCAAGATGCCTGCTCATACAGAAGAGGGATAAGAAGCAGTTGTGTGCTTGGGTTCTCAGGTTATTATAGTTCAAAATAGTCATTTCTCAAATGCCTAACTTTTGTTGGGCACTTTGTAGGAATCATCTCCACTCCTTGCAACAATCTGGCTTCAGAGGTAGTATTAACTTTCATTTATAGCCAAAGAAACTAAGGCTCAGAGAGGATGAATAATTGCCCAAGTTTATACAGCATTGAAGTGATTTTGATTCATTGCATCCTTTTTTTTTCCCCCTCCTTTTCAGTTGGACAATAGTTTAGATAGGAATGTACTTTCAAATAAAGCCAGCTCATATGCCAGTTTTTAAGACCCTCTAACAAACAGATACTCAACGGAGAAAGGATCTTCCTAATCTTTGAAAGCCCAGTGATCTAGTGTGGCTAAAGGATTTGAGGACAACTTAAGGAGAATCACCATGTGACACAGAGTGAGACAAGGCAGGGATAACTTCTGAAACTTCGGAAGCAAGATTTTCTTCTCTGTTCTGTGACCAGGAACAGGGCTAAAGCGAAACCTCAGTGTCTTATTTTGAAGTTAAGAAGTCCAAGTAAAAAATGAGCAAAAGGTATTTAACAGACAGTCCTTTCCTGGTAGAAGAAGGGGGCGGGGAACCTTAACTGCTGTAGCTCAGACTCACTTTTTATGGCAGACCACAGAGTTAAAAGGGCTTCCCGGGTCGCTCAGTGGTAAAGAATCTGCTGCCAATGCAGGAGACACAGGAGACACTGGTTTGATTCCAGGGTCGGGAAGATTCCCTGGAGTAGTAAGTGGCAACCCACTCCAGAGTTCTTGCCTGGAAAATTCCATAAACAGAGGAGCCTGGCAGGCGACAGTCAGTCCGTGGGGTCACAAAGAGTCAGACATAGCTGAGTGGCTGAGCACACACGCATAGAGTTAAAAGCATTTTATGTGACAAATCAATAATACACATTTACACATTCTCACAAAGTATATTCATACATATATGAAACCTTTCATAAAATATTACCTCTATTCATATGATGTACTCTGATACCTTCTATTCTAGCTCATAAATTCTGGTCACAAACCATTCATTAATGGCTCACTACATAGTGTTTGAAAAACAAGGTTCTGTCTAATCCATCAACTGTGTTTTCTCTCCTCTCTTTATTCCTTAACCCCAGGAGAAGCATCTCTATTGAAAGCAAGAGAAACCCCAACACCCCTCCTCCTCTTTCACCCCCTTCCTTGTTCCACATTCCCATGTATTGTGTTGGCCAAAATGTTCATTTCCATAGGATGTTATGGAAAAACTTAAAGAACTTTTTCGGCGAATCTAACACACATGCCTGTGCTTTATTATTTTTTAATACTTTTTAATTTTATTTATGTATTTTATTTTGGCTATGCTGAAGCTTCATTGCTGTGCAGGTTTTTCTCTCGCTGTGGCGAGCGGGGGCTACCCTCTAGGTACGGTGAATGGGCTTCTCGTTGCGGTGGCCTCTCTCGTTGCAGAGCAGGGGTTCTGGGCATCAGCAGTTGTGGCATGGGCTCTAGAGCACAGGCTCAGTCATTTGGGGTGCATGGGCTTAGTCGCTCCATGGTGTGTGGGATCTTCCTGGACCAGGGATCAAACCCACGTCTTCTGTATCGGCAGGCAGATTTTCTTTATTAGCCACCAGGGAAGCCCACATGCCTGTTCTTTACATTCCAGGGACCTCTGGTGTCTGTATCACTTGGTTTTTGCAGCTGAGGGATGTGTATTATTTTTTACTGGTGCTTTGCAGTTTATGATTGTTGAGGGTGGTTTGCCCCCCCACCTCCTATAAATGAAGCTTCTCTAATGTTCAGAAAATATTCTTTCTTTTGGATGTTTTTTGGCATCATTTTATAACTGGGGGAAAGAAAAGAAGAACTTTGTTATTCACCAGTCTTACAATTCCATTAGGGACTTTATCATTTTCTTTTCGAGAAAGAGGTCAAAACTTGAAAACCTCAATGAAAGGCAGGCCCAGTAAATGTTTTGAGGGTGATCACTTCAGCAAGAAACATGATGGTTTCTACAATAGAAATGCTTCTTTTGGAAGCAGTGGTGCTGAGGCTTTGTGTTAGGGGGAAGCAAATTGTCGTTCAGCAGAATCGTCTACTTCAATTTTGCTTTCTTGTGAGAAGTGCAAGAGAACAAAAGTTTTGCATTTTAATTTTTTTAGAGTCAGTGTTAACCTGATATGAACCACTGAGAGGGTTTCCGACCAAACCTTATAATGTCTTTTGTGAGAAGAATAATATTGGGTAGTATGTAGGGTACCATTCAGTTTTCTTTGAAATAATTTTTAACACAAACACTGCAAAGGAAAAACATTAGAGATTGGTGTTTGTCGAACCGTGAGAGGTTTTCATAAGCTTGCAATTTGGAAAGTTTATTAAGTAATGAAAATAAGATAATGATAAGCTAATCAGTAAGTTTGATAAATGGCCTATAATTATTAGACTTCATTGTAGATAAAAATTCCTTACTAACACTTCACATCCGTGTTGTGTGGCTGGAATGACGATGCCATCATTAACAGCACCCTGTCCCTTGCTTCCCATGTGAGTCATTGTTAATTATCTCCTAATGATTCCAGCCTGAGAGATACTTTGAATTCCACCTGCTTCTGTCAAGTGGAAGACATGGCTTTGGCAGGGAGATGTCTCTTGGAGTCTGAAATGGCTAACCTTACCGTCCACCCACTTCCATTCTTGCCTTTTCTCATCAGCTTTTACTAGAGCTGCCCGGGTAAGCTATTAAAAACATAAATCATACCGTGGCATTGCCCTCTATACTGGGAAGTGGGTTTCTAACACAGTCAACAACCCCACAAAGCGCTGAGGGTCTAGCATGTGCCCGTCTCACTAATCTTACCACTTCTTGCCACACATCCCGTCTCCTCCTCAAATGCACCAAGGCTCTCTCCTTCCCAGAGCCATCCTGCGTACCTTCTGACCCCAAGCATCATGAGCTGTTTCTCCCACAGGGGTCCTCTCAGGAGATTGTGCATATGTCCTTATGATGCTGTCATCACTTGCTCTATTTTTTAAAATTTTTTACTGAAATATTGTTGATTTACAATGTCATGTTAGTTTCAAGAGTACAGCAAAGTGATTCAGTTACAGATAGGTACGTAAACAGAGATATAGGTCGAACGTTCTCTTTCATTATAGGTTATTACAAAATATTGAGTATTCTTCCTGGTGCTACGTACTTGATATATTTTTTAATACATCTCTGTAACTGCATTCACAGGCCTGCATTGCAGAGATTTTCCTCGTTTGTTTTTAAATCTTGAAGAATACTTACTGATGCAAAGTTTGATTTAGGATATTTTAATTTTCCTAAAACCCGCAATTGAAGTTGATACTGATCCTCAGAAAGCTAAGTATATGATAATATAGTAGACTTCAGTCTAAATATATTAGCAATTGTATTAACTGTAAATAGAACATATTAATTGTAAATAGTCATGATGTTCTAATTAAAGGGCAGAAGTTGTTAAATTGGATAAGATCCAACTTAATGCTATGCACACACGTGCGTGCACACATATAATATAAGGCTATAAAGATGTTAGAAGTTAAAAAATTGGGAAAAAACCATAAAATGCAGATGCCAATGTTGTCCCTCCATCCAAGCAAAAATATTACAGGATATAAAGACGATATTTTACAATGGTTAAAGGTTTAATTCATTTGAAAGTTATAATAATTGTTAAGTTTTAGCCACTTAATAATAAGAGCTAAATAAAGCAAAAAGCAGTGAAACTAAGAGAAAAAAAAATTTTTTTTAATAACGGATAGTAAGAGATTTTGATTATCTTCTTCAGTAATAGAACAGACAAAAAGTTAGTGTTTAGAAGGTTTGAACACTATAACGAACTTTAGACATGGACACATAAAGAGAATTGAACACACAGCAAATCCAGAAAATCATCTTTTTCTAATATACATGGGATATACCAAACTTGACCAGATCAGAAGTCAAGTCTCAAAATATTTGAAAGGATTAAAATCTTACAAATGATTAAAAGCTGATCATTACTCATTTAAGCTATATCAGTGACAAGACAGTGATCTAAACAACACTAAAATCTTGAGTATTTTTATACTAAAAAGTTAACAATTCTTCTACATAATGAAATATGTCAAAGAAGAAATAACAATGGTATTTAGAAAGTATTTTTACCTGAATGATAATGAAATTTTGACATCTCAGAATTTCATGTATAAAATGCAACTAAATCTGTCTTTATGGAAATTTTTAGCGTTAAGTGCGTATGTTAGAATAAAGTCTGAAAATTGATTAACTGAATATCCATCTCAAAAAGATTAAAAAAAACTGAAAGAAATTAGTGGGAAGGAAGAAAATAAAGAGAAGAGCAGAAAATAGTGACTATTTCCAAACAAATATATAGCAGACACCATCATCCAAGCCACTTTGTTCTTTGAAAAGTCTGTTAGAAATGACAAGGTCAAACAAGGAAAAGAGAATACAGTAGTCAGAGATGAAAAAAGGTATCATTATAGTTCCTTACAGATACTGAAAAATACTATCAACAACTTTAATAGGTATAAAATTTCTGAAGAAAGTATTAGCAAGTTAATTAATATATAAAAATGTTACCACATGAACAATTGAGTTTAAGGTATAGCACAATATTGATTTAGTATAATTTTCTGTTCTATTTTTTTTTTATAAAAGAGGAACATTGTGTGATTATTTTGTTATAAGTCAAGAAAGTATTGATTGAAATTAAAAATTAGCCCATGATAGTAACGGCACCCCACTCCAGTACTCTTGCCTGGAAAATCCCATGGACAGAGGAGCCTGGTGGGCTGCAGTCCATGGGGTTGCTGAGAGTTGAACACGACTGAGTGACTTCACTTTCACTTTTCCCTTTCATGCGTTGGAGAAGGAAATGGCAACCCACTCCAGTGTTCTTGCCTGGAGAATCCCAGGGACGGGGGAGCCTGGTGGGCTGCCGTCTATGGGGTCACAGAATCGGACATGACTGAAGTGACTTAGCAGCAGCAGCATAATAGTAACTCTTAGGATGCCAGGAAGAAAAGGAAATTGTCTTAATTTGAAAAGAGTATGCACTCCAAAGTCAATGTTATATGTTACATCCATGCCCCCTAGATCTATAATTAAAGCCTGTGTCCTGTCGGAGGTCATTCTGGCCTCTTCCAGGCCTGTGCTGTGCCATTGGACATTTAATCGCTCATCTTCTCTGTGATTTCATTTCATTGGAATTGATGAAATAAAAGAAAAATGAAGGGGATACTCTTTATGTTTGATGTCATATAGAATGCCTAGAAAGATGTTAAGAGGAGGTTAAAGTGAGTGAAAGTCACTCAGTCATGTCTGACTCTTTGTGACCCCATGAAATAGTCCATGGAATTCTCCAGGCCATAATGCTGGAGTGGGTAGCTGTTCCCATCTCCGGGGGAACTTCCCAACCCAGGGATCAAACCCAGGTCTTCCACATTGCAGGCAGATGCTTTACCAGCTGAGCCCCCAGAGGAGCCCAAGAATACTGGAGTGGGTAGCCTATCCCTTCTCCAGTGGATCTTCCTGACCCAGGAATCAAACCGGGGTCTTCTGCATTTCAGGCAGATTCTTTACCAGCTACTGGGGAAGCCCACGAGGAGTTTAAGTATTATGATTTCAAGTTAGACATTGCCTGGAAGAATACCCATATTGAGAGGCATGCAGAACTGGAAGGCATGGCCAGATCCAGAAGACAGGTCAGGGGCAAGATCTGGGACGAGCTGTCATAGGCCCAAGGAGGCTCTGTCCAAGGGCCCCGGAAATGCAAGTTCACTTAGAGGTGGGCCTGTTACTTGTTTGGAGGACAGAGGCTGAGTACCAGCCTCGAGAATGCCTTCTGTTGCCTCGTATCTTTGAGAACTCTCCCTGGTGGGTGTCGACTGTGGTGCCAGGGGTACCCCAAGTCATCCTCCAATTTCTCGGTTTCAGTCAGTAATATGGCGAGAAAGTTTTCATGTTTGTGCTTCGTCATCATGAGAGGGTAGAAGAAACTCTGATTTTCAGCAGTTCCCTCCCTCCCCACCCCGGCCCCAGCTCAATGCTTCTGGATATTGTGTCTCATACCACAGGATCTTTTATAATTTAACTTGACATCTTATTAATTTCCAGTGAAATAGTTCGATGCAGTTGTCCTGATTCACAGAAATGATGCCGAGAACTACGCAGAAAAATAAAGTAGCTATTATCGCAGTCACCATGATTACTTCCACATGGTTCCTGTATATCCTGAGCCGCTTCATCCTGGGAATAAAAACAAATCACAGGAACAGTTACAAAACAGTGTTTCTTTGGCTCTCGATAATAGCGCTGTCAGATTCCTCCCTAGTACTTCAGAATCTCCAGTGAATGTCTCACTTACATTCTGCAAGCGAGTCCTTTTGATCACTGCTGATCACCAGCAAGTTCATTCTGCTCCCACCCCGGGGAGGGCTTCCAGTGGCTGTGCCTCCACATGCGGTCCCTATGGGCTGCTTGGAGTTGTGATTTCTACCCATGCCCATTCGAGGGTGACAGAGCCTCACATCTCGGGCGCTTAGCTGCAGCTCAGGAGTGAGAGCGATCTTCTGTACACTGATACATGCTGCTGGATAAACACTACTCACATGTTGCATTTCTAGTGCCCCACTGAGGTTTCAGATCAACTGTCTTCTTTGTTGGCACTGCATTCATTGTCATTTCTCTACCGAGGACTCTTGCTCACCTGCTCCAACAGTCCCTCTGTATTCAGAGGGGATACTTTGTTATTCTCAGCATCAGTTCTTTCTACGAGTAGCATTGTCCCTTGTCTTAGAAGATCCTTGTTGATCCTTTTCCTTCCATCCTTAGCTTAGGAGGCTCCTTGGTTCCTCTTGTCTACGTGGACAAGTCCACGGATGATCCTCCACATGCCAGGGGACACCTGACTTCAGGGACACATGGGGCTTCAGTTTGGGACATAAATAAGCACATGCCTGGGACCACCCCAGCAAAAGGGGGGACACCTTAGTGCTTATCACAATTAGATCTTAAAAATATTACTTCCCAAACATGTAAGATTATGAGTGACCAGAATAATAGACAAGTGTTATGGGAGGTGTTATGGCACCACTGACTCAATGGACATGAATTTGAGCAAACTCTGTGGGTTAGTGAAGGACAGGGAAGCTTGGCATGCTGCTGCCTGTGGGGTTGCAAAGAGTCAAACATGACTTAGTGACTCAACAAAGCAGTGTTATGGGAAGTGATGACGTACTTTGAAGGAGAAAGCTTGTCATGAAGGCACTTCTCTGCCCTCTCTATCATTCTGGTCTGGGGTGTGTATTTTTCTTGAAGAAAGGTTTATAGAGTTGAGAACCTATGAAGTTCTTTTTTTTAAGTGAAACTTTTTTAAATGAAAAAAGTGAAAGTGCCAGTCGATCAGTCGTGTCCGACTCTTCACGACCCCATAGACTGTAGCCCACCAGACTCCTCTGTCCATGGAATTCTCCAGGCAAGAATACTGGAGTAGGTAGCCATTCCCTTCTCCAGGAGATCTTCCCAACCCAGGGATCGAACCTGAGTCTCCTGCATTGCAGGTAGATTCTTTACGGTCTAGGCCACAAGAGAAGCCTAGCCCCAAAACTAATTATGTTATATCCTCTTATGGTTTGAAGCCTTTGAGAAAATTAGAGGATTTCTGTATTACATGCAAGTAAATCAGCAATACATCTTCAAGGCAAAGACTGTAAATTTTCCTATGTGAGAGGACCAGGTTTCTGAAATGCAAGGCGAGTTACCTGCCTCATTAAGAAACATGAGTACAAACTAATTTTATGAAAAAATTATGGAATGCAATTGGCTGGAGAGTGATTATAGAGGTTAATCTGTGTACTAATTGGCTTGTTTAGGACTTACCACCAAACCAGATTCACCAATCATTTCTAGTGTAAATAAATGATACAGCATTATGGCAATTAAATCATGATTCATTTTTCCAGTGTTTCCACATTAACCGAAAAATAATCATTTGGGTTTAATCCAAATCCACAAAAAATATGCACCATCTAAATGGAGCTTTTACCTTTCAAGTAATGTTTTGGGCTGCTGAATGTGTACAATGATGCAAGACAGAACTTCTTTTCTGAGCTGGAGGGCTTAAAGGATACTGTTGTAAGACATATGCTTTCTTTCCATACCCTATTTATTTATGCTCCAGGTCGTTATTTCTAGTGAATGTGACACCGCAGTCGTTCATACAGTTACAGATTCTAATGTGCATGTTCAGATTATAACTTTCTTGCACAGAGCAAGGAATTAAGGTGCACCTGATGGTGTAAGAGGGATAAGTAAAAGTCACTTGATACAATAAAATTCTGAAGAGGTTTTTTAACTGGGGGAATTTTTTTTTCCTTGAAAGATGCTTTTTTCTGCTAAATTAAGAGTTTCTAGCTCATGCCACGCCAAAAATGCCACGAGGAGCAGTAGATTGATGGTACATGCTGACCACAAGCTCCTCCTGGGCTGAACCTTTGACCCCTGGATTTTCAGCATGGTGATAGGGTCAGCCCTCCTCCTTTCTGCGATCCACGGGAAGTCATGCCACTTACACACTGTTTTCTCTTTGCTGTAAGAGTAACTCTTCACTACAAAAGGCCTGAGGTCCAGAACCAAAGAACCCGAGGTTATAATGGGAGGAAGAGGTCACAGGGAAGCAGAGCGTGAGAAGACCCGGTTAGGACAAGCATAGGACCCTGTGATGCCGGAGGAGATGCATCTCGTTGAAGACGCAGAGGGCTCATAAGTGTGTCTCTCGCTTTGGGAAAATCCTCTACAATTTCAGAACTGCAGGCTGTGGCTCCTAATTACATTTTGGCTTAGCTGTGTGTTTCCGTGAGCTCCTTGAGCGTACATTCCAAGTGTTTTTTTTTTTTTTTTTTTTCCATTAGTGTATTTTCATGTCCAAACACAGCACCAGGCTCCTGGTAGTCATTAAGTATTTGGCGGTGATCATAATGGTGGTGACGGGATGGTGTTGGCAGTAGGTGCTAACATTTACTCACTGAGCATGTATTTTATATGTGTTTCTAATGTAACACTATGACAGTTGTCTTGAAGGTGTTATTGTTGTGTGTGTGTGTGTGTTTTTCCATTCGTTGATGAGGCATAAGGTTTCAGTGCCTTGTCCAAGACTCCGCAACTAGTAGGTAGGTGTTAGAGCTGGAGACCAGATCACGCTGACAATGCACACAGTGCAAAAATGCAAAGAGTTGAATGAACTATTGAGAACTGCAAGCCGTGTTTCCATTTATATCCATGAATCCAGAATCTGCACGTCTTGCATTAGATGGGGGCAGAGTTTCTCAACCTTTTGATGTTTTGTGCCAGGTAATGCCTTGCTGTGAGGGCCCTCCCGTGTGTGTAGGATGGTTAACAGCATTCCCACCTTCTACCTGGTGGTTCAGCTGGTAAGGAATCCACCTGCAATGCAGGAGACCCCAGTTCTATTCCTGGGCCAGGAAGTTCCCCTGGTGAAGGGATAGGCCACCCACTCTAGTATTCTTGGGCTTCTCTGGTGGCTCATATGGTAAAGAATCCACCTGCAATGCAGGAGACGTGGGTTCAGTCCCTGCGTTGGGAAGATCCCCTGGAGAAGGGCATGGCAACCCACTCCAGTATTCTTGCTGGAGAATCCCATGGATGGAGGAGCCTGGCGGGCTGCAGTCCACAGGTCAAAGAAAGTCAGACACGACTGAAGCGACTAAGCACTACCTTCTACCCACTGGATGCCAGGGGCACACAGTCCCCCACTCCTGCTCTCCCAGTTCTGACAACCACAGGCGTCTCTGGAGGGCATAATCGTTGCTGGTGGAAAAGTACCTGAGTGAGAAGGCCACTTGAGACATCTGCCTCCAAAAGCATGGATTCCTGCTGTGCTCACCTGGGAATGACTGTACCTTCCAGAGACCAACCGCATCACTGTCTACAACCCTGGAAAAGCGAGTTGAGGTGCATTTTCCTTCCTTGGTGATGCGTTACTGTCTTTACCCCTCTAGGACTTAGGGGATGAGGGAGGGAGCAGTATTTAGTTTTTATAATTTTTGTATGTTTTCTCTTCCTGTTATAGGAGGGAAAGAAGGCAACATCATTATCCCTGGAAAATGACAAGACTCTATCCAAAATAATAATAATAATAATAAAAAATCATTTTCTTACCCTGGGAAAAGAAAAAGGTAGACCTATAGGAGCAGGGCCATGGGTGAATTGTAGAGGTAAGGAAGAGCTTCATTCAGTGGTTGCAGCGATGGTGGGCCTCACCTTGAGAACATGAGACCAGAGCGAATGCCGGTAACCCAGGCCCGGACGACGCTGGGAGGAGGCTCCCAGTGGGCTGTTTTGTAACCTTCCTTAGATTCCTTGAAGATCTCCTTTTATTGAGGACCCGCAGTCTGTCTGTGACTGACTGGTAAAATGGAAGGGATCAGTTGCACAGAAGGGAGTGGATTGGTATAAAATAGAAAGGGTCAGGATACGATTGCAGAGGCAAAACTCAACATTCACATTTGAAAACCCCTGGTAAAAATTTCTCGCACTCCATTCTGAACTACAGAAAGGATCTGCTGCTCCTGTGTTCACAGTTTGAGAACCTCACATGTCTGTACTGTCCTTTAGTTCTAGGCTCTTTAACCTTCCTGCATGGATACCAGACTAAATGGGTACGCAAGTGCCTCTATAACAGTGAAAACACCCAGGTACTGCAGAATACATTTTAGGGAGTATAGTCATGTTTAAGGTGACTTAGGCAAGCCCCCCGGAGACCATTTGAGATTAATGAGGTTAACTGTGTATATATTTAATTCATTAAAAGTAATATTAATGCATGAGAGAATGGCATTTTACGGAATTTTTATGCTTTAGGACTCTGAACAGACTCTTTTTTTCATTCTACTAGATTAATTAAAAAAAAATAAAAAATCATCCTGATTTAAGAATATCCGAATTTGCAAAATAAGTAATCCGGGCCATGAGTTCTTAGTACTCCTTTGTATATTCTTAACATTTTTTTTTAAAAAAGGCTGATTTAAATAATTCTAATTCATTAAGGGCCATTCACATCTCTGGTATTTGACTGAGAGGCGATGAAGATGGGAAGGGAGTGAGAAAACTAAGGTGCTCAGGACACAACCGGACTGAGGTTGAAATTTAAAAAAAAAAATGAAGATATCAGAAGTATAAGGTGAGCTCAAGGAAAGCATCATGTGGCTTACTGAAATAAATTTGTATTTCACCTTCTTTGAACATTGTTTCTGTGGAAATCCTAGAAAAATTAGACAAAATATAGAGAAGAGAAAAAAAGCTAAGCAGAAGAGTGAGCATGGCTGTGCCCAAACAGCCAAGGGGAGTCTGGCCTTTGCTCCTGGTCTTGCATCCGCCCCACCTCTGGGGGAAGGACCTGGAATGCCGGGAGCTATAGCTCACTCTCCAGGCCCTTTAGGTAGTTTTTGCTTTCAAGAACTGTATATTCTAGTGTTAAATACATTAAGGCATGCCCATTAAAAAGACTTTGGGCTTCCCAGGTAGCACTAATGGTAAAGAACCCACCTTCCAAGTCAGGAGATGCAAGAGATGCAGGTTCAGTCACTGGGTTGGGAAGATTCCCTGGAGTGGGCAGTGGCAATCCACTCCAGTATCCTTGCCTGGAAAATCCCGTGGACAGAGGAGCCTGGTGGGCTACAGTCCATGGGGCCGCAAAGAGTTGGACATGACTGAGTGACTGAGCATACACACACATTAAAAAGACCACTATTTTTTTGATAAAAGTCCTTTCTTGGGACTTTCCTGGCAGGCCAGTGGCTAAGACCTAACACTCCCACTGCAGGAGGCCACAGGTTCCATCCCTGATCAGGAACTAAAATACCATATGCCATGTGGTCTGCCCAAAACATAGAAAATCCCTTCCCAAACTTTGTGGTCTCCGGGCTTGTTTACACCCTTAAAAATGACTGAAGATGCCAAAGAACCTTAATTCATGTGATTTATATCTATCAATATTTACTATATTAGAAATTAAATAGAAAAATATTAATATATCTCTATTTATATATTTAAAAACAACATTAAACATATTACCTTTACCTGTTAACATAAATCACATACTTTTTGGAATACAAGTTTTCAAGAACAAAAATTTTAGTGAAAACAGTAAATGGTCTTTTCAGTTTTCACAAATCTCTTTAATGTCTTCAGTCAGTTTAGTTCAGTTCAGTCACTCAGTCGTGTCCGGCTCTGCGACCCCATGAATCGCAGCATGCCAGCCCTACCTGTCCATCACCAACTCCCAGAGTTCACTCAGACTCACGCCCATCGAGTAGGTGATGCCATCCAGCCATCTCATCCTCTGTTGTCCCCTTCTGCTCCTGCCCCCAATCCCTCCCAGTGTCAGAGTCTTTTCCAATGAGTCAACTCTTCGCATGAGGCGG
Organism: Bos indicus x Bos taurus; assembly: GCF_003369695.1. Lineage (NCBI taxonomy): Eukaryota > Metazoa > Chordata > Mammalia > Artiodactyla > Bovidae > Bos > Bos indicus x Bos taurus. The sequence continues at coordinate 13,554,977 of NC_040087.1, read as the reverse complement.
TCAAAGTACTGGAGTTTCAGCTTTAGCATCATTCCTTCCAAAGAAATCCCAGGGCTGATCTCCTTCAGAATGGACTGGTTGGATCTCCTTGCAGTCCAAGGGACTCTCGAGTCTTCTCCAACACCACAGTTCAAAAGCATCAATTCTTCAGCACTCAGCCTTCTTCACAGTTCAACTCTCACATCCATACATGACCACAGGAAAAACCATAGCCTTGACTAGATGGACCTTTGTTGGCAAAGTAATATCTCTGCTTTTGAATATGCTCTCTAGGTTGGTCATAACTTTTCTTCCAAGGAGTAAGCGTCTTTTAATTTCATGGCTGTAGTCACCATCTGCAGTGATTTTGGAGCCCAAAAGAATAAAGTCTGACACTGTTTCCACTGTTTCCCCATCTGTCTCCCATGAAGTAATGGGACCAGAGGCCATGATCTTCGTTTTCTGAATGTTGAGCTTTAAGCCAACTTTTTCACTCTCCACTTTCACTTTCATCAAGAGGGTTTTGAGTTCCTCTTCACTTTCTGCCATAAGGGTGGTGTCATCTGCATATCTGAGGTTATTGATATTTCTCCCGGCAATGTTGATTCCAGCTTGTGTTTCTTCCAGTCCAGCGTTTCTCATGATGTACTCTGCATATAAGTTAAATAAGCAGGGTGACAATATACAGTCTTGACGGACTCCTTTTCCTATTTGGAAATTCTATTTCCTGTTTTAATTTAATATTTAATTTCCTATTTTAATGTCTTACTGACTGGCAAATATCTGGATTCTCATACCTACTTCACTGTTCAATCGGTGAATGATATGTTTCAGTGGAAGAATATAAAGAAAATTCCACCTCACAGATAAATGGGAGGAGTATTTCAGTAGCCCTTTCAAATAATTCTGAATGTTGTCTTTTGATACCGTTCCATACTCAGAAACTGCCTTGAAGACTATAGCGGTTTTACCCATGCTGACCTTTACCCCATCAGCGCAAAGATCAACTTGGTGAAAAAGGCAAACCACATTTTAGTGTTGTCATGAAAACATAATAGGTTTGACTTCGCAGATCCAAAGAAAGACGGTCAGGGAACGCTTAGGAGTCTGCAGACCATCCTTTGAGAACTACTGTTAGGGAAAAACATTTTAAAATGTGGGGGAAAAGTCCATAGCATGTCAATAATAAAGGGGCAGAAAAATTGCCCAACATTTGAAAATATTTCTTCTAGTAAAGAGAAAAACTGAAAAGTATATAGCAAACTGGTGTGTGTGTTTGTGTGTGTGTGTGTGTGGTCTATTTGTTGTGCTTGGTCGTGTCCTGCTCTTTGCGACCCCATGGATCAGAGCCCTCCAGGCTCTTCTGTCCATGGAATTTTCCAGTAAGAGTACTGGAGTGGCTGGCCATTTCCTCTTCCAGGGGATCTTCTGGACAAAGGGATGGATCCCACACCTCTTGTGCATCTCCTGCATTGTCAGGTGGATTCTTTACCGCTGTGGCACCTGGGAAGCCCCATATCCAACTGTTAAACAATGGTAATATCGCAGGATAAAAGAATTAGTGGTCCTTTTATTTTCTTCATTTTGTTTATTTTACAGAGTTTCCCACTGATAATATTTGGTACCAGTATAGTTATTGTTTCCATCTTTAACATGTTAGAAATTAAATATTTTGACATTTTTAGCAAAATAAAAAACCTCTTATACTCCCATAACCCTAAGGGGATTATTTTTATTCCTGTAAAAAATTTTTTATTGTTGTGTGTGAACTCATAAGATCTGCGCTCTTAAATTTTTTATTTTATTTTTGTAAGTTTTGTATTGAATTCTTTATTTATGTTTTGCAGACTAATTACTTTACAATATTGTATTGGTTTTGCCATACATTGACATGAATCTGCCACGGGTGTACATGTGTTCCCCATCCTGGACCTCCCTCCCCATCCCATCCCTCTGGGTCATCCCAGTGCACCAGCCCCGAGCACCCTGTCTCATGCATTGAACCTGGACTGGCGATCTGTTTCACATTTGGTAATATACATGTTTCAATGCCATTCTCCCAAACCATCCCACCCTCTCCCTCTCCCACACAGTCCAAGAGACTGTTCTATACATCTGTGTCTCTTTTAATGTCTCGCATAGAGGGTTATCGTTGCCATCTTTCTAAATTCCATATAAATGCGTTAGTATAATGTATTGGTGTTTTTCTTTCTGGCTTACTTCACTCTATATAATAGGCTCCAGTTTCATCCACCTCATTAAAACTGATTGATATTCCATTGTGTATATGTACCACAGCTTTCTTATCCATTCGTCTGCTGATGGACATCTAGGTTGCTTCTGGGTCCTGGCTATTATAAACAGTGCTGCGATGAACATTGGGATACATGTGTCTCTTTCAATTCTGGTTTCCTTGGTCTGTATGCCCAGCAGTGGGATTGCTGGGTCATATGACAGTTCTATCTCCAGTTTTTTAAGGAATCTCCACACTGTTCTCCATAGTGGCTGTACTAGTTTGCATCCCCACCAACAGTGTAAGAGGGTTCACTTTGCTCCACACCCTCTCCAGCATTTGTTGCTTATAGACTTTTGGACTGCAGCCATTCTGACTGGCGTGAAATGGTACCTCATTGTGGTTTTGATTTGCATTTCTCTGATAATGAGTGATGTTGAACATCTTTTCATGTGTATGTTAGCCATATGTATGTCTTCTTTGGAGAAATGTCTGTTTAGTTTTTGGCCCATTTTTTGATTGGGTCGTTTATTTTTCTGGAATTGAGCTGCAGGAGTTGCTTGTATATTTTTGAGATTAGTTGTTTGTCAGTTGCTTCGTTTGCTATTATTTTCTCCCATTCTGAAGCTGTCTTTTCACCTTGCTTACAGTTTCCTTTGTTGTGCAAAAGCTTTTAATTTTAATTAGGTGCCATTTGTTTAGTTTTGCTTTTATTTCCAATATTCTGGGAGGTGGGTCATAGAGGATCCTGCTGTGATGTATGTCGGAGAGTGTTTTGCCTATGTTCTCCTCTAGGAGTTTTATAGTTTCTGGTCTTACATTTAGATCTTTAATCCATTTTGAGTTTATTTTTGTGTATGGTGTTAGAAAGTGTTCTGGTTTCATTTTTTTTTTTTTTACAAGTCATTGACCAGTTTTCCCAGCACCACTTGTTAAAGAGATTGTCTTTTCTCCATTTGTATGTTCTTGCCTCCTTTGTCAAAGCTAAGGTGTCCATAAGTGCGTGGATTTATCTCTGGGCTTTCTATTTTGTTCCATTGATCTATATTTCTGTCTTTGTACCAGTACCATACTGTCTTGATGACTGTGGCTTTGTAGTAGAGCCTGAAATCAAGTAGGTTGATTCCTCCAGTTCCATTCTTCTTTTTCAAGATTACTTTGGCTATTCGAGGTTTTTTGTATTTCCATACAAATTGTGAAATTATTTGTTCTAGCTCTGTGAAAAATACCGTTGGTAGCTTGATAGGGATTGCATTGAATCTATAGATTGCTTTGTGTAGTATACTCATTTTCACTATATTGATTCTTCTGATCCATGAACAGGGTATATTTCTCCATCTGTTTTGTGTCCTCTGATAAAATCAACACACATAAATCCCTTGCATTCCTATACACTAACAATGAGAAAATTGTTTCCTTAATCTCTCTTCCTGTTTTCTCATTGTTAGTGTATAGAATGCAAGAGATTTCAGTGTGTTGATTTTATATCCTGCAACTGTACTATATTCATTGATTAGCTCTAGTAATTTTCTGGTGGAGTCTTTAGGGTTTTCTATGCAGAGGATCATGTCATCTGCAAACAGTGAGAGTTTTACTTCTTTTCCAATCTGGATTCCTTTTATTTCTTTTTCTGCTTTGATTGCTGTCGCCAAAACTTCCAAAACTATGTTGAATAGTAGTGGTGAGAGTGGGCACTCTTGTCTTGTTCCTGACTTTAGGGGAAATGCTTTCAATTTTTCACCATTGAGGATAATGTTTGCTGTGAGTTTGTCATATATAGCTTTTATTATGTTGAGGTATGTTCTTTCTATTCCTGCTTTCTGGAGGGTTTTTATCATAAATGGATGTTGAATTTTGTCAAAGGCTTTCTCTGCATCTATTGAGATAATCATATGGCTTTTATTTTTCAATTTGTTAATGTGGTGTATTACAGTGATTGATTTGCAGATATTGAAGAATCCTTGCATCCCTGGGATAAAGCCCACTTGGTCATGATGTGTGATCTTTTTAATATGTTGTTGGATTCTGTTTGCTAGAATTTTGTTAAGGATTTTTGCATGTGTGTTCATCAGTGATATTAGCCTGTAGTTTTCTTTTTTTGTGGCATCTTTGTCAGGTTTTGGTATTAGGGTGATGGTGGTCTCATAGAATGAGTTTGGAAATTTACCTTCCTCTGCAATTTTTTGGAAGAGTTTGAGTAGGATAGGTGTTAGCTCTTCTCTAAACTTTTGGTAGAATTCAGCTGTGAAGCCATCTGGTCCTGGGCTTTTGTTTGCTGGAAGATTTCTGATTACAGTTTCAATTTCTGTGCTTGTGATAGGTCTGTTAAGATTTTCCATTTCTTCCTGGTTCAGTTTTGGAAAGTTGTACTTTTCTAAGAACTTGTCCATTTCTTCCAAGTTGTCCATTTTATTGGCATATAGTTGCTGATCAGATCAGATCAGTCACTCAGTCGTGTCCGACTCTGTGCGACCCCATGAATCGCAGCACACCAGGCCTCCCTGTCCATCACCAGCTCCCGGAGTTCACTGAGACTCACGTCCATCGAGTCAGTGATGCCATCCAGCCATCTCATCCTCTGTCGTCCCCTTCTCCTCCTGCCCCCAATCCCTCCCAGCATCAGAGTCTTTTCCAATGAGTCAACTCTTTGCATGAGGTGGCCAAAGTACTGGAGTTTCAGCTGTAGCATCATTCCTTCCAAAGAAATCTCAGGGCTGATCTCCTTCAGAATGGACTGGTTGGATCGCCTTGCAGTCCAAGGGACTCTCAAGAGTCTTCTCCAACACTACAGTTCAAAAGCATCAATTCTTCGGTGCTCAGCCTTCTTCACAGTCTAACTCTTACATCCATACATGACCCCAGGAAAAACTATAGCCTTGACTAGACAAACCTTTGTTGGCAAAATAATGTCTCTGCTTTTCAATATGCTATCTAGGTTGGTCATAACTTTCCTTCCAAGGAGTAAGCGTCTTTTAATTTCATGGCTGCAGTCACCATCTGTAGTGATTTTGGAGCCCAATAAAATAAAGTCTGACACTGTTTCCACTGTTTCCCCATCTATTTCCCATGAAGTGATGGGATCAGATGCCATGATCTTCATTTTCTGAATGTTGAGCTTTAAGCCAACTTTTTCATTCTCCACTTTCACTTTCATCAAGAGGCTTTTGAGTTCCTCTTCACTTTCTGCCATAAGGGTGGTGTCATCTGCATATCTGAGGTTATTGATATTTCTCCTGGCAGTCTTGATTGCAGCTTGTGTTTCTTCCAGTCCAGCGTTTCTCATGATGTACTCTGCATATAAGTTAAATAAACAGGGTGACAATATGTAGCCTTGACGAACTCCTTTTCCTATTTGGAACCAGTCTGTTGTTCCGTGTCCGGTTCTAACTGTTACTTCCTGACCTGCATACAAATTTCTCAAGAGGCAGATCAGGTGTTCTGGTATTCCCAACTGTTTCAGAATTTTCCACAGTTTCTTGTGATCCACACAGTCAAGGCTTTGGCATAGTCAATAAAGCAGAAATAGATGTTTTTCTGGAACTCTCTTGCTTTTTCCACGATCCAGCAGATGTTGGCACTTTGATCTCTGGTTCCTCTGCCTTTTCTAAAACCAGCTTGAACATCAGGAAGTTCACAGTTCACGTATTGCTGAAGCCTGGCTTGGAGAATTTTGAGCATTACTTTACTAGTGTGTGAGATGAGTGCAATTGTGCAGTAGTTTGAGCATTCTTTGGCATTGCCTTTCTTTGGGATTGGAATGAAAACTGACCTTTTCCAGTCCTGTGGCCACTGCTGAGTTTTCCAAATTTGCTGGCCTATTGAATGCAGCACTTTCACAGCATCATCTATCAGGATTTGGAATAGCTCAATTGGAATTCCATCACCTCCACTAGCTTTGTTCGTAGTGATGCTTTCTAAGGCCCACTTGACTTCACATTCCAGGATGTCTGGCTCTAGGTCAGTGATCACACCATCGTGATTATCTGGGTCATGAAGCTCTTTTTTGTACAGTTCTTCTGTGTGTTCTTGCCATCTCTTCTTAATATCTTCTGCTTCTGTTAGGTCCATACCCTTTCTGTCCTTTATCGAGCTCATTTTTGCATGAAATATTCCTTTGGTATCTCTGATTTTCTTGAAGAGATCACTAGTTTTTCGCATTCTGTTGTTTTCCTCTATTTCTTTGCATTGATCGCTGAAGAGGGCTTTCTTATCTCTTCTTGCTATTCTCTGGAACTCTGCATTCAGATGCTTATATCTTTCCTTTTCTCCTTTGCTTTTCGCTTCTCTTCTTTTCATAGCTATTTGTAGGGCCTCCCCAACAGCCATTTTGTTTTTTTGCATTTCTTTTCTATGGGAATGGTCTTGATCCCTGTCGCCTGTACAATGTCACGAACCTCATTCCATAGTTCATCAGGCACTCTATCTATCAGATCTAGGCCCTTAAATCTATTTCTCACTTCCACTGTATAATCATAAGGGATTTGATTTAGGTCATACCTGAATGGTCTAGTGGTTTTCCCTACTTTCTTCAATTTAAGTCTGAATTTGGCAATAAGGAGTTCATGGTCTGAGCCACACTCAGCTCCTAGTCTTGTTTTTGCTGACTGTATAGAGCTTGTCCATCTTTGGCTGCAAAGAATATAATCAATCTGATTTCGGTGGTGACCATCTGGTGATGTCCATGTATAGAGTCTTCTCTTGTGTTGTTGGAAGAGGGTGTTTGTTATGACCAGTGCATTTTCTTGGCAAAACTCTATTAGTCTTTGCCCTGCTTCATTCTATATTCCAAGGCCAAATTTGCCTGTTACTCCAGGTGTTTCTTGACTTCCTACTTTTGCATTCCAGTCCCCTATAATCAAAAGGACATCCTTTTTGGGTGTTAGTTCTAAAAGGTCTTGTAGGATCAGCTTCTTCAGCGTTACTGGTTGGGGCATAGACTTGGATTACTGTGATATTGAATGGTTTGCCTTGGAAACGAACAGAGATCATTCTGTCGTTTTTGAGATTGCATCCAAGTACTGCATTTCGGACTCTTTTGTTGACCACGATGGCCACTCCATTTCTTCTGAGGGATTCCTGTCCGCAGTAGTAACTATAATGGTTATCTGAGTTAAATTCACCCATTCCAGTCCATTTCAGTTCGCTGATTCCTAGAATGTCGAGATTCACCCTTGCCATCTCTTGTTTGACCACTTCCGATTTGCCTTGATTCATGGACCTGACATTCCAGGTTCCTATGCAATATTGCTCTTTATAGCATCGGACCTTGCTTCTATCACCAGTCACATCCACAGCTGGGTATTGTTTTTGCTTTAGCTCCATCCCTTCATTCTTTCTGGAGTTATTTCTCCACTGATCTCCAGTAGCATATTGGGCACCTACTGACCTGGGGAGTTTCTCTTTCAGTATCCTATCATTTTGCCTTTTCATACTGTTCATGGGGTTCTCAAGGCAAGAACTTTGAAGTGGTTTGCCATTCCCTTCTCCAGTGGACCACATTCTGTCAAATCTGTCCACCATGACCCGCCCGTCTTGGGTTGCCCCATGGGCATGGCTTAGTTTCATTGAGTTAGACAAGGCTGTGGTCCTAGTGCGATTAGACTGACTAGTTTTCTGTGAGTATGGTTTCAGTGTGTTTGCCCTCTGATGCCCTCTTGTAACACCTACCGTCTTACTTGGGTTTCTCTTACCTTGGGCGTGGGGTATCTCTTCACGGCTGTTCTAGCAAAGCGCAGCTGCTGCTCCTTATCTTGGACGAGGGGTATCTCCTCACCGCCACCCTTCCTGACCTTCAACATGGGGTAGCTCCTCTAGGCCCTCCTGCGCCCGTGCAGCCTTGGCTCCTTAGACGTGGGGTTGGTCCTCCTGGCCACCACCCCTGGCCTCAGGCATGGGGTTGCTCCTTCTTCCTGCCGCCCCTGGCCTCGGGCGTGGGGCGTGGGGTATCTCCTCCCAGCCGCCGCCCCTGACCTCTAACGTGGGGTAACTCCTCTCGTTGCCACCCCTGACCTCGGACTCTCGGTATTTCCTCTCAGCCGCCCCCCGATCTCAGATGCGGGGTAGCTCCGCTCAGCCGTTCCTGCGCCGTGGCAGTCTGGTACTCTCGGCCGCTGCCCCTGATCTTGGACGTGGGGTAACTCCTCTTGGCCACCGCCCTTCGGGCATAGGGTCCTCCCGGCTTCTGCCCCTGACCTCGGACATGGGGTGGGTCCTCTACGCTGCGCTTTGGCGCGCCTGTCGCAGCCGCCTTGCTGATAGTAGTCTCTTATGATCCTTTGTATTTCTGTGTTGTCTGTAGCGATCTCTCCATTTTCATTTCTAATTTTGTTGATGTGATTTTTCTCCCTTTGTTTCTTGATGAGTCTGGCTAATGGTTTGTCAATTTTATTTATCTTCTCAAAGAACTAGCTTTTAGCTTTGTTGATTTTTGCTATGGTCTCTTTTGTTTCTTTTGCATTTATTTCTGCTCTAATTTTTAAGATTTCTTTCCTTCTCCTAACCCTAAGGTTCTTCATTTCTTCCTTTTATAGTTGCTTTAGGTTTAGAGTTAGGTTATTTATTTGACTTTTTTCTTGTTTCTTGATGTATGCCTGTATTTCTATGAACCTTCCCCTTAGCACTGCTTTTACAGTTTCCCATAGGTTTTGGGTTGTTGTGTTTTCATTTTCATTTGTTTCTATGCATATTTGATTTCTTTTTTGATTTCTTCTGTGATTTGTTGGTTATTCAGCAGTGTGTTGTTCAGCCTCCATATGTTGGAATTTTTAATAGTTTTTCTCCTGTAATTGACATCTAATCTTACTTCATTGTGGTCAGAAAAGATGCTTGGAATGATTTCATTTTTTTTTAATTTACCAAGACTAGATTTATGGCCCAGGATGTGATCTATCCTGGAGAAGGTTCCATGTGCACTTGAGAAAAAGGTGAACTTCATTGTTTTGGGGTGAAATGTCCTATAGATATCAATTAGGTGTAACTGGTCTGTTGTATCATTTAAAGTTTGTGTCTCCTTGTTAATTTTCCGTTTAGTTGATCTATCCATAGGTGTGAGTGGGGTATTGAAATCTCCCACTATAATTGTGTTATTATTAATTTCCCCTTTTTTACTTGTTAGCATTTGTCTTACATATTGTGGTGCTCCTATGTTGGGTGCATAATTTTTTAAAAAATTTATTTGTTTTTGGCTGTGCTGGCTCTTCATTGCTGTGTGTAGGTTTTGTTTGGTTTTGGCGAGCAGGGTGCCCTCTTAACTTTCCAAGTGTACAGTACAGAATTGTTAACTACAGGTGCAGTGTGGTGCAAACGATCGCTAGAATTTGTTTTTACAACTGTTTATTTTAGTTTTTATTCATTTGTATGCATATTTTGAATAGAGTAGTAGAAAATTCCTTTTTCTACGTACTATTATATATCACCATGAGTTTTCATCCTAATTTAATTTTAATATTTAATTTCATATAAAATATTAGCATTCATATTACTCATAGAAATTTTGGCTCATACTGAGATGAAGTGTCTAAAGGGTACCCAATGATCTTAGTTAATGCAATTGCTTCCTCCCAAGAAGTAACAGTGATTTTTCATTAACTGAGTTTACAGAAATGTCATCATTGCATTAACACTCTAATAATTTTAGATCCTAAATTATGCTAATTTGATTTTAATGATTTAGCAATTTCCTGTTTGTTCTTAAAGATTTAAAAATAGCCAGCAGTGCTTTAGTTGAGGCAGTTTTGTTTAATGTTATTGTCACGGAAACTACACCCTCTTAACTTTTAATCATTCTCAACCTGGTTGATTCCACACACCACTTAGGGCTAATGTGGAAAGATAACTGTATTCAGATTCTGATGATGCCTTATCTGCACAGAAGAGATTTCTGCTGGTTGGCACTCAGCTGCAGCCATTTTCCAAGTCCTGTCATTTTCATTTCTCAGCATCACTTGTATGATGCTCCCTAGCTGAGGGCATTTGGACATAGGTAGGCTCTGCGGGGTCACTCCCAGGGGACTTTCTATCAGAAACGATAAGGAAGAAATAATTGAATGGCAGCACCTCTCCTTTGCGCCACTTTGGTTCTTTTGGAGAAATTGTACTCTTTCCGTCTATCAAAGTAAACCCCCCAAACAACTTGTCTCCTCTGATTATATACTTCAGGTCTTAAAAATATCAGCGTCAAGCTTGTTACCTCCACTGCAGCAGATGATTTATGAGAGCTGATAGGTATTGTTTGAAGTACTGTGAACAGAGGATGCTTTGTTAGTTACTTCCTGTCTGCTCTAAGATCGCCTTTGCTCACAGGCCTCCTGGAACATGAGATGGATATTAAAATGTCATAGATGTAGAAAGATGGTAACAATAACCCGGTGTACGAGACAGCAAAAGAGACACTGATGTATAGAACAGTCTTATGGACTCTGTGGGAGAGGGAGAGGGTGGGAAGATTTGGGAGAATGGCAATGAAACATGTAAAATATCATGTAGGAAACGAGTTGCCAGTCCAGGTTCGATGCATGATGCTGGATGCTGGGGGCTGGTGCACTGGGACGGCCCAGAGGGATGGTATGGGGAGGGAGGAGGGAGGAGGGTTCGGGATGGGGAGCACATGTATACCTGTGGCGGATTCATTTTGATATTTGGCAAAACTAATACAATTATGTAAAGTTTAAAAATAAAATAAAATTAGAGAAAAAAAAAAAAATAAATAAATAAATAAAATGTCATAGATGCCCAGGAGAGTGTTCCTAGCTTCAGTGGTTGATTCAGAGGGATCCTGACTCAGAAGCATTGTTGGCATCTAAACTCTAGACTATCCAGGTTGCACTGCTTAGCACTACAGCTGCATTAATTGTCTGTTTGTTGTTTTAATAGTTGTGCAAACAACTGTTAGACTATTGACTTTTTTAATTGAGTGGATGCTAGAGATACTCTGCCTGGGATCAAACCTGACTCCTCTACTTCTCTGGTAGTATTTGGTATCACTAGAAATGATACAACAATACTACTAGTAGTATTGCTAGTAATTACTAGCAATAATAATTACTAGTAGCAATTATGGAGAAGGAAATGGCACCCCACTCCAGTACTCTTGCCTGGAAAATCCCATGGACGGAGGAGCCTGGCGGGCTACAGTCCATGGGGTAGCAAAGAGTCGGACGCGACTGCGCGACTTCACTTTCACTTTTCACTTTCATGCATTGGAGGAGGAAATGGCAACCTACTCCAGTACTCTTCCCTGGAGAATCCCAGGGATGGGGGAGCCTGGTGGGCTGCCGTCTATGGGGTCGCACAGAGTTGGACATGACTGAAGCCACTTAGCAGCAGCAGGAGCAGCAGCAATTAGCCACTTTCTATCAATGTTTTTTTTTTTTTCTGTAAAATAGTAACAGAGTTTCTCTAATGATTAAATGAGCTTGTCAGATACTTTAAAAAGCAGGAAATTTGCAACATATATTAACTACCGTTATTGTTAGTAGCATATAATTCACTGTTTAGTTATGCACACAATAGTGTTATGGGATTCTCCCCCAATTTCTGCATTAAGCAACCTAACTGAAATGTTGTATTGAGGCACATGCAGTTTGGGAGTCAAATTTTGTACATGCTAACCTCATGAAAGTGTGTTTCAAGTGTAGAGGAACATGATACTGCTTCAGTTTAAAAATTAAAAAATGCAAGTCATAGAATCAGAACCAGAAAGAGATCCCAGTCTTCAAATGAAAAAAATCAATTGAATGGCTGAATAATGGAATGAAAATGCTGAATGCCAGAATAGTGATTTGGAATCTGAAAGCCTCCTCCCCAAACGCAAAGCCAATGAGTCACAAAATGAAAGCACATGAGAGATGCGGGGGCATGAAGAATCAATCCACGAGGTCAAGCGTCTGCTGACTACGAATTCTAGAAGCAAGCGGAGAAATAGATAAGAAAATAATCAAAGAAATTATCAGAGAAATAGCCAGAAGATAATTCCTCTAAGTTGGAGATAGACTTGTGCCTTGAGATTAAAATGATTTGACCAATTTCCAGCAAAATGAAAGAAAAACAGCCTATACCTATGTGCCCCGTGATGAAATTTCAGAACTCTTAGAATAGGATAAAGAAAAAAATTCTGTTCCCAAGGATGAAAAAGAAAGTTACCTAAGAAGAAAGGAAGCATTATGTTAGCAGACTTCTTTTGGCTATCCTAAATTTTGTAATACAGTGAAGTATAAAACCTTTAAATGTTCACGGAAGATTATTTTGAGCCCAGAAAGTCTCAAACATGAAGGTACAATAAAGATATCTTTAGAGGTGCAGAACCTTCTAAAACTAACTTCTAGATCTTCCACAACGAAATGAAAAGCAAATGAGTGATAGCATTAAAAAAAGTGAGCAATAAAATATCCAAACTCATAACACTGATGAAAGTTTATGTTAAAATAACAGAGAAGGAATTTTTATCCAGCAAATTGATGATATTTAGTGTTGATGAATATAGAGAATAGATACACTCTTGTGTATAGGTGGAATGATAGTAATTTTTGCAGTCATTTTATAAGTTAGTGTGTCAATATATATGTATGACTATTTAAAATCTGCATCCCGTTTGATCCAACAATTCTAGGTGTCCGTAGTAAGACAATAGTCCTGGGTACTAAGAGAGCAGACACCAGAGGGTACAGTATGCAAGGGGTAGAACTGGCAGGGGAATGGATCAAAGACAACTCATTAGTCTTTTGTGCCATTTACAGGATGGAATTAATTAAGTGCTCAAGGATTCAGGAGAAAGGGGATCTGGCAGAAGCTATGTCAACAAAATGAGGTGAAACCCTGGTCTACTTTTATAGAAAACAAACTCATGATCAGCAGAGAAAAGGTGGAGTTAAATCTTCTTCAGATTCTCATGAATTAAAACATTCAGGTTTGAGCCAAAACCGAGCTTAGAAAGTTTCGACCCCAGAGGAAACCCTTTGGGAAAATTATGATGGAGTGAAAATTGTATTATAATGGAAGCCTATCTACTCTATAATTTTATGGTTTTCCAAACAGTATATCATCTCAGTTTACATTGTGTTTACTTAATTAGATGTTTGAAATATGGAAAATAATATTTAGAAGAAAGCAGAAACATGGACTTAATGAGACTCAAACAGCATAAACAGAAAAGAGAAATTCAGGTGTCCTTATATTTTAATCATAACCAGTAATAATTCTAGTTGTTGAAACTTTGCCGCCTCACTCAGATTTTTTATTGCATATGTCATATGCATTGTTTTTCCTTCCTGCAAGATGTGCTCAGGCATATCTGATTCTTTGGGACACCATGGACTGCAGCCCGCCAGGCTCCACTGTCCATGGAATTTTCCCGGCAAGAATACTGGGGTGGGTTGCCATTCCCTACTCCAGAGGATCTTCCAGACCCAGGCATCGAACCTGCGTCTCTTACATCTCCTACATTGGCAGGTGGATTCTTTACCACTAGTGCCACCTTGGAAGCCTGCTTGCAAGATGCATGCAACTGAATTGAGTGGGAGAGGATGAAACTCAAAAATATATTGCTTCTAGACTTCTTCCCAGCTGAGCTGAAACAAGTTTAATAAACTCTACTTATACAAAAAGATTGAGAAACGGGGGTCCCCAAAAATCAAGATAAAAATACCAAGTCCCTTCTCTTTTTCCTTCAGTAGCATGCAGTAGAATTTTTAGAGGAGAGAAAGGCTATAACTGGGGTTGATGGGAAGAAATACAGAATTGAGTGTAGTATAGTGTGGCTGTTAGAAAGTGACGACAGCAGCCCCTGGAGTTGTGACATCACAGCTTGGAGCACACAGCACAGGGCCTGGCACATAATACACCACAAACCCTAGCTAATGTATTTAAGTTGTTAGTTTACTTAACAGACTTGTATTGAGTGTGTGCTGTATGTCAGGCACCCATGCATGGGTCTTTGGGAGGGGAAGAGACCCACATTGAGGGAGGCTGTGGCTTGCCCTGCTGTTTACTTCGGAGCAGATTCCAAGTTAAAAAGAAAGTAGAGTAAGCTGTGTTTAACTGGGTGATTTTCTGCTTCAGGACTTGGAACTGGTATCCCTGACCTGTAATATGGGGTTGACCAAAAAGTTCATTCGGGTTTTTTCGTTACATCTTTACTTTTTGGCCAACCCAGTATGGTTAGTGTGAGTATGGAGTTTGGGAGAAATTGTTTATGAACGTAAAGTTATTTTAGACTACAAAAAATTTAAATCCAAACTGTTCTGCTAACTGCTGCTTTTCTTTTTGTCTCTTTGGCCTTCTAGTTCGAAGAACGTGAAAATCTTACTTTTTAACTGATATTTTAGAAAACTATGCCTTTCTATTATTACAGAGCATGAAGAAGTCGTTTAGAAATGTCTGTGATTTTTTAACATTTTCATCTTGTTTTTACAAGGCCAGAATAAAGGATGAAAATAATGGATAAGAAACAAAGACTTTTAAGTGCAAGATGTAAAGGATGATGAAAAAGTGACTAGTCCTCCAAATCTTTAATAAAGCTAGTTAATTCTCCACTAATGCTGTAGGAATTATGCTCTAGTGAGCTGGGACATTTTATTCATAATCAGGCAACATCATGTGCTTTTAATTAACAGTTATACTCTTATTTGCCAACCAAATAGAAAAAAAAGTGATTGAAAGAAAAGTGATACCAAATAATATCCTACATTGTTTCAAAGTCATCATCAAAAACATCAGGCATTGAACCTGTGTAGAGCATTGTTTGCTAAGAATTTCACGGATCAGAGTAACAGGCTCATCTCTCTTCTGTAGGAGTACACCATCCAAAATAAATTATGGAAAGGTTAAGACATCAGCGAAAAATATATTAAAATCCAAGTAATTAAAAAATATACCACTTAGTAACCCACTGAACGACAGAAAATATTTGCATATATCTGATAAGGGATTAATATCCAGAATTTATAGAGAACCCCTACAAAGATAACAGCAACAGCAACAAAACTCAATTTAAAAATGGGCAAAGCCCTTGAACAGAGTTTTCTTCAAAAAAGACAAACCAGTGGCCAGCAGGTGTATTAAAAGATGCTCCCACAATCGTTAGGGAAATGCAGATCAAAACCACAGTGGGCTATCTCCTCACACCCTTTAGAATGACTACTATAAAAATTAAAAAAAAAAAAAGCAAAACAGAAAATAGCAAGCATTGATGAGGATGTGGAGAAATGGAAGACGCTGTGAGTAATGGATTTGAAAAGTTCAGGGTTAGGGTCTTCTCCTTGGTGGTGTTTGTGTTGGGCTGTGCCCGCCATTCTTCTGCACATGAATCCCTGGTCAAGAAGAAGAATCAGGTGGTGGGCTATATTTTCTGTGCTAACTATAGTTGAGCCAACGGCACCGGTTGATGTTTGATGCTTGATGGTTAGATTTACCTTCTCTGGAGCCAGACTGACACCTCAGAGCTGGGGTAGTTCTGCTCTCTTCCGGGTTAGGGGGCTTCAGAGGCCACCTGGAGGGTGGAAGGTGTCCGAGAGAGTGGGCTCAAGGGACAGGTCCCTGGTCACTTCTGCCAGAGCAACTCAGCATCTGTCAAAAGATTTTTTTTTTTTTTTAATCCTTGAAAGATTCTGCTTAAAAATAGCTTACCTGTGAAGAGTTGAGCAGGGTGGGTTAAAAAGTCAGTGATCCCGGTCACAGTCTTTGTCAAAGGAGAAAACAGCAGCTGTGAGAATAAGTGATGTTCTCGTTAATCTGGTCCTCCCTGGTCCTGCCCTCCTTTTCATGGTGTCCTTTTTAGTTATCTCCTAGTTAGTGCAGAGTCGCAAAGGAATTCCATCCTTGAAATCCACACTGGTCTCCACCAGGATGAACAGATAAGACACAGCGCCACCGGCAAAAGAAGAGCCCAGGTTTACTGCCTCCTGACCCGCGTCTCTGAGAACTGGATCTCATTTTCTGAGAGCCTCATCTAGGGCAGGGCCAAGGAACAGGGGTTTTTAATCTGCACCTCAGATGTTGCTTTTGTAGGTGGTCCCGAGGCCACATTTTGAGAATAAGCAGACTCAATTTTTTGTGAAGGAAGAACCCCTGAAGTATGTGGGTCGGGAATTATTACTGAATTTTAACAGACAGAAACGCGGAGGACGAAACAGCTCAGTCAGGGGTACTCTGCTACTGGGATGTGGTTGAGACACCTAGATACTGTGTTTTCCCCACAAAATCATGACTTATCAAATGCAGGTCTACAGAACATTCCTTTCCATGTTTTTTCCCCTCTGTGATCCGTAGTGAAATGAGAAAAATGTAGGACAGTATTGTGTTTTATCAAGAATCTCAATTTATTCTGAGATTGTTTAATACCAAATGTTTTTAGTAACAAAATAGACTTTTTTTATGGCATGATGATAATTTTTTTTTAGTATTTTTTTCAACAGCATGAAATCCGTAAATCTGGTACTAAACCACTGAAAACCCAGGGAGTCTACTTGCCAAGAAGGCACGAAGAGGCAAGCTGTGGGACTCTGTCCTCCAGGTCTCCAGTGCCCCATTCCTGGGTGCCTGGAGGGCTCCACGGAGCACTGTTAGGGAACCACTTAGGTGGCGGAAAGTGTACCAGACAAGGAGTTGGGAGACCACAATTCCGATCTTGTCTCCATCATTAATTAGGTATGTGACTCCAGCAAATCACTTAATTTCTCTGAGCCTGTATCATCATCCAGGATTCTGTGTGCTTAGGGATAAATTTCTGTATTTTGAAATAAGGGAATTATTAAAATGGATTAGGAGTTATTTTCCTTCATTATGAGTAATTCATCAACTCTACCATATTTGTATGAAACAACTAATATAATTTTTTATTAAGCCCAGTACACAGAAAGCTCATTAAGCTAACACTGGCTTACCCAGAGTGGTATTTAATTCAAAGCAATTGCTATTCCCTAGTAATCTAGATCTCTGTGGTTTAGTAGTAAAATATTGAATTATCTGAATCTCGTTAATTTTTTTTTCAATTTCCCTATTTTTAAATAGGATTTTTTCCTCCTAATTCAAGAATGTTGATATATATGCCATTGAACATCAGCCTCTGATTTGTCAGAAGGTGACCCCACCTTGATAACCACATTCTCTCTCAAATGCTCTCACCCACAAATAAATCATCAGATACTTAAGGTTTGATTCTATTCCTGACTCTACTAATCATTCTCCATGGTGTCTTATAAATACTTAAATGCCACATCAGCTTTGAAATCCGTATTTCATTTGGGGCAACTCTGTTGCCTTGTAGCACTAATTTTTTCGTGTATTTGACAAGCATGTAACGAGCTCACTCTATCTGGCAGACTGAGCTGGGCCTTGAGGATATAGTCCCAGACCTCAGGGAGCTCTGAGTCCAGTAGAGGAGTTAGTGTTACAAATAAATGATTAAAATATGGTAGAAATACAGTATTGAACAATTTATACTTTCAGTCTTTTTGTTCAAACTTCAATTCATGATTGTCCCAACCAGTGTCCCTTTAGGGCAGAGTATCTTTGGGTGTAAAGCTGGGTGTTGAGAACACTGTGGTACTGACCCCTCCTCCCCAGCTTGATCAAGTACAGAGGCTGTTCAGGGCTTACGTCCTCTGCTCTCCTTCCTTTTAAGGAGGAGGGATGCGAGAGTGGCCTTGTAAGGCTCAGGGACAAAGAACTACTTGGATGCCAAAGGACTGGACTTGTATGCAAGATGTAGAAGGTACAGGGAGATTGTAGCCTTCCTCGTGGGTAAGTGTAGTCACTGGTCTCACAGGAAAGAGAACTCGGCCACAGCCCTTCCTCCTGTGGGAGCCAGGTACCAGAGCAGGATCTGTTGTTCCACAAACTGGGCTGAGCCTCCGGCTCAGTCTTTGGATGATCCTGCTTTCTCTCTCTACAGGGTCTTAGAGTATCCTGCATGGCATGCATCATCACCCTGCATGTGTGCATGTGTGGTTAGTCGTGTCCAGCTCTTTGCAGCCTCACGGCCTGTGGCCCACCAGGCTCCTCTGTCCAAGTAATTTTCCAGGCAAGAATACTGGAGTGGGTTGCCATTTCCTACTCCAGTCATCACATTGAGTTGTATCCAGACATATCTAATGAGAGTGGATATCTCCTTGGTCTAAAATTAATGCTAAGTCTGTTATTATTCAACTGGTCATGTCAGTAAAACATTAGAGTTTATCAATTTGTGCCTTTCATCATATACCTATAAAACTTAATTGTTTTCTTATAGAAAAAAAATGAATTTCTAGACACAAGAGGTCAGTGTACCTCATGCAAAGGGTCTGGACACAAGTCAAATTCTATTGACTTTTTCACAAGCTCCAAATGAGAGCTAATGGTCTAAAGCACGCTTTTCTCTTGTTTGGAAAATAGTGCTGTGTCCTCAGGCATGCCACGTTAGGGAAAACCGTTTCCAGTAAAGCATACACACAGCATTTATACCACGTGAATTTCTGAAAAATTCCTTAAAGTTAGTGCATAAGAGTTTTCCTCTGTCTTTGGTTCGTTCTTCTCCCCTCCCTCCTTCCCTTTAGCTGAGCTGGAAGGAATCATATTGTTTATTTACATGTGGGTTAAAACATGGACCTCCTAGTTCGTCCCTTTCTGTTTTTGCCTGGGCTGGGAGTATTAGTGGTGGTGGCTGGAAGGGACCTTGGAGTGCTCGGAAACCATGTTCCTGTCTTCTCTGGACTTGCAGGGTGATGAGTACAGATCACATTCTGCGTTTGACTCTGTGTTGGAATGTTTGTTGTTTATCAGTCTTCCTCTGCAATATTATAGTCCCTTAATCGCATGTATCTTCCACCCTGACCAGTGAACTATTGTTCATGTAACTGGGGATCAGTCACTGGCATGAGAATGAACAAATGGGGTCTTCTGATGGAAACCCACCTTCTGTTCTCATCTGCCAGCCCAGGGTGGTCTTCAAATAGCCAGATCATCTACATAATTGTGTTTCTTTACAGTGAGATACTTGACATGAAATTCTATTTTTAAAAACCTAGAATTTGATAGGCATAATTATAGCCTATGGCTAGTCACTGTCTTTTGATTCACTGAACTCCACGTATCTGTGCAAGCATCTCTTTCTCCCCAACCCATTCATTCGAGCCCCATTTGGCCTCTCTTGTCCCTGCCCAGTCGTCATGAGTGTCGGCATCACAGTTCACTCTGCTCAGCGGTCGGGCCAGAGGGTAAAGCAGTCTCTTAGCACACCGTATCCCCCCTTGCCTACCCTCCTGCATCATTCACTGAACAGAGTGATTACTTGTGCACAAAGACGCAAGAGCTTTTGGACTCAGGTTTTGAGTCCCAGCTCTACCCCTTATTAGCTTCGTGGCCTTGGACAAATTGCTCTTCTAAACTCACTTCCATCATCAATGAAAATGAAGGTAATTAAACCTGCTTCACAGGGTTGTGGAAGTTGAATAAGGTAACCAGTTAAGTGTTGGTTTTTCCCGTCTTTACTCTCAGCCGATTTGATTATATGTGAAAGAGAATGACTGCATTTTTCTATAGTGTATTAGATTGGGCAAAAAGTTCATTTAGGTTTTTCCAGAAGATCTTACAGAAAAACCCGAATGAAATTTTTGACCAACCCAATAATTAGCAATAGTTGGCACAGGTTTTATGTCTCACCTCTCTGAGTAATGTCATATTTTTTGGCAAGTACAGGCAATTTCCTGTTGAACTTACAGAGTTGATGCTAAGTCCTCTGCAGATAATGAAGAGAAGGGTAGTTTTCTACATTGGAGAAAGTCACTGTAGCCTCATTTTGATTCATTTATGGCATTCTGCTAGTATTTTATAATGTGCCTGTGAAAAGAAGTACAGTAGTCTCGAATTCCTTTGCTAGACCTTTGAAATTAAACTTGTAAAGAATGGGGCTCCTCCTGGGTTTATGAAGTTAAGTGCAGTTAGAGGTGAACTTCGCAGATGCAAGAAGCTCTGCCATGTTGTCGTGCCCTCCAGCTCCTCGTGTGGCTCGTTTTAATTGCCCGTCTCCTGAGGTGTTTGCTAAAACCATTGGTCATTTGGTGCGCCTCTGGTGATCGTAGCAACCCTGCTTTTCTCTGTCAGGTCACTTTTTCTCTTTTCATCCCGTACAAATAAGCCACACTGAAAAGTTTTCAGCAGCCTCAATTATTTGCTAGCTGCTTAGTTTAGCAAATTGTGTTCTTTTTCAGTCCTGACATCTCAGGGATGAGAGAGTTCAGGAGGGGATGGCTCTTAAAGAGCGACGGTCACCGCGGGTGGTGGTCGGGGCCCAGGGCGAGCCTGCTGCCGTGATCACGAGGTTCCTGACGCAGAGCCTGGCGTGCTCCTGGTGTGCTGTCGAGGCCTCTTCCTGCCAGGGTTCTTGCAAAGCGTCCTGAGACCTGAATCTGCTTGCTGTTACTTCCCCGACCCTCACGTGCTCACATTGTGCTTCCGTCACGGCGCCACCTTCTCTCCAAACGCGCATCTGACTGATGGCCGCCGCAGTCAAGTCCTCCAGTGCTGTGTCTGCGGAGCTCATTTGGTGGTGGTTTCCCTGGCAACTTAGTGCTACAGAATCTGCCTACAATGCAGGAGACTTGGGTTTGATCCCTGGGTCGGGAAGATCCCCTGGAGGAGGAAATGGCACCCCACTCCAGGATTCTTGCCTGGGAAATCCCTTGGACAGAGGAGCCTGGTAGGCTACAGTCCATGGGGTCGCAAAGAATCAGACACAACTGAGTGACTCTCACTTTCACTTTCTTTCACTTTTCTTTGTGGGGACAAACCATGTTTCCCCATGTTAGATAAAAAGGCTTGTGAGTAAAAAAGATTGTGTTTTATTTTCTGGACCTAACCCAACCAGCCTAGTTTCTTGCATGTAGTAGGAGATAAGTCAGTATTTATTAGTAGTTATCTTAGTCCAGTCAAGGGACTCAACTGGTGGCTCAGATGTGAAAGAATCTGCCTACAATGCAGGAGACCCAGTTCAATCCCTGGGTTGGGAAGGTCCCCTGGAGAAAGGAATGACTGCCTACTCCAATATTCTTGCCTGGAGAATCCCATGGACAGAGAAGCCTGGCAGGCCACAGTCCACGGGTTTGCAAAGAACTGGACATGACTGAGCAACTAACACTTTCACGTTTTTACATCTTAGTCTATCAGACTAATAAATGCCATAAATTGAGTGGCTTATAAACAACAGCAGTGTATTTCTTAAGGTTCTGGAGGCTACAAAGGTCAGCATCAAGGTGTGAGCAAATTCTGTGTCCCATGAAGGCCCATTTCCTGGTGTCTTTTCTCTGTAACCTCACAGGACGGGCGAGGTATTGGATCTTTCTCAAGCCTCTTTTATGAAGACACTCATCCTACCTGTGAGGGCTTTACCTTCATGAGCTAAACACTCCCCAAAGGCCCCCATCTTCTAATACCATCACACTGGGTTTTAATGTATGAATTTGCAGGGGGCGGGGGCACAAACATTCAGACCCATAGCAGTGATATTAGACAGTTTTTAAGAATTTAAATAAAATATAGTTCTGAAATTAAAAAAAAAAAAAACTTGCCATTTACTTTAGAGAACTTATTAGTAAAATAATGAGAACATCAAGATACCTATGTGTGCAGGGTTATTATTATCCTTCAGGGAATATAAGGAAGGACCAGGGGCAGTACCCGTAGAGTCCATCCCAACAGGGGTTGCTGGGGAAGGCGCTTTAGGACTGGCTTCTGACCTGCTGTGGGAGAGTGAGCAAAAGAATGGGCACTGCCAGGGTCATTGTGATGAAACCTGCTCACCGAGCCAGCAGAGCAGCCTGTCAGCAGGCCCTGCCACATTTCTAGAGTTCATGTGTTTATTCAATTATTTGATGAACATTTTGCAGAGCGTTTTCTACTGGCCAATTGCTCTGCTGGGTTCTGGGCACACTTAAGATGAATGAGGCCCAGGCTCGTTCACGAAGCTCAGGGCCCAGACACATCCGTGGACTCTTAGAAAGTGGTGTAAATGTTCAGGGATGGGAAGTCATATGTAACAGTGGGGGTCTATTGGTAGCAGGGACTCTGAGCCCATTGAAGTCTGGATCCATTTCCTTAGTCTAAGACAGGGCAGCAGAGACAAGGGCTTTGAGTGTGAGCCTGGGACTGCCGAGAGGGGGATTGTGAGAGAAGATCACGTGGGATAAAGAGTTCTGAGCACTTGCTGTGTTTGGTTCTGCCTCTTCTTGCTGACCAACTCCCTGCTCCCCCCACGGCCAGCTCCTGGGCTCCGTGATATGGGATGTCCTGGTCTTCACTCTCCCGGGCCCACTTTGGCTGTTGACCACATACTCAGTATAGACTTTCTCCCGGGTGCTCTAGGCAAACTGAGGTGAACTCATCACAGTCTCAGAACTGGTTAGAGGGAGATCCTACCCTAGGGGGGTGTGTGGAAAGGCATATCAGATGCTGGGAACAGTTTGAGCTGAAACCCAGAGGCAGGAAATGCGAAGAAATGGTCCAGGCGGTGGCCAGGTAGGCTGTAGACATAGGTTGAAGTTTCGTTCTTTGAATAGAGAATCTGTTCCTTATTCATTCCTTATTAGTAGGCAGAGAAGTTCTTTTGTTGTTGGTTTTTTTGTTTGTTTTTGTTTTCTTTTTCCCAAACCAGCGTGTGATTAATGCAGTGCTACAGGCTGTGGGCCGAAGGTGGTATATACCGTAGATGGTGAGCTTGGGGAAAACACATATGTCTGTTCAGTAATGTAACTGGATTGAATTTGTTGCAATTTGATGTGAATTAATACGCGTTTCAGTTGCCCTGACAGTAACTCTGGAGGAAACTGTTGCACAGAGATTCCTAACCAGAAGGTACCACATGGTAATTTGCATTGGAACCAGCACCCAGGCTGTTCATGTCCTCCATCCATGCTGTCTTTAGGTTACCAGGTCTTTCATACACTGTGGAAAGGAAATAAGGTTTGGCAGGAATTTCTGATGTGAGTAGGAGAGAGGGAGTTTTATCATGTATTGCCTAGAATTATTCATTTCAATCTTAAATTTAATGAAAGAGTGTTAAAATGAATGGATAACCTGCTTGGTTATGTTTTCTATAATTTACTTTTAAATTCTTCATTGTAGACGTAGTGGGGTATAGTGTGTGTGTGTGTGTGTGTGTGTGTGTGTGTGTGTGTGCTGTATGTGAGTTAATCTGCATCTCAGTTATGGATATATATAATTCCTAACAGACTATTCAGTTCAGGTTTTTTGCTAGTATTTGGAAGATTCATGAGATGATTACAATAAATGTTTCAGTGATCTTTGGGTCTGATCAATGAGGAGGATTTGGATGTGAGAGTTGGACTATAAAGAAAGCTGAGCACCGAAGAATTGATGCTTTTGAACTGTGGTGTTAGAGAAGACTCTTGAGAGTCCCTTGGACTTCAAGGAGATCCAACCAGTCCATCCTAAAGGAGATCAGTCCTGGGTGTTCATTGGAAGGACTGATGTTGAAGCTGAAACTCCAATACTTTGGCCACCTGATGTGAAGAGCTGACTCGTTGGAAAAGACCCTAATGCTGGGAAAGATTGAGGGCAGGAGGAGAAGGGGACGACAGAGGATGAGTTGGCTGGATGGCATCACCGACTCAATTGGACATGGGTTTGGGTGGACTCTGGGAGTTGGTGATGGACAGAGAGGCCTGGCGTGCTGCAGTTCATGGGGTCACAAAGAGTCGGACACGACTGAGCAACTGAACTGAACTGAACTAAAGAATTTACTCCTGAACAGTGAAATGAAGGGATTCAAGATTTGTGGATGAATAGGATGTTAGAATCTAGTGAACCAATTATGGGAAAGCCAGTCACCTTTTTAACATGACCGGTCAGTTGGTAGTGCAGCCCAGTCTTATATGTAAGACTATCCTTAACTAACTAAAAGAGTTAGCTGAATGGTGCATTAGAATATCATGATATCTGCCTGCATTGAACTTTTGATCCAAAATGTTGTTGGAACACCAAAAAGAACAGAGAGAGATTTCTCATGGAACTGAGTACATGCTGTGCCTGCTTGCCAATAGATGGTTGCATACGTGGCAGCATTTGGTGGCCAGGTTGTGGGAGAGAAAACATAGTCTCACCTATCAGAGGAAATCTAGTATCAGTGAATGATTAAACACTTGGATGAGTTCTCACAGTGCATCTGTCCTGAGGATGAACTGAAAGGAGGAGGTGGGGTATCTAAAGGAGAGACGCTGATGCTGGGAGAGATTGAGGACAGAAGAAGAAGGGGGCGACAGAGGAGGAGCTGGTTGGATGGCATCACCGACTCCATGAACCTGAGTGTGAGCGAACTCCGGGAGGACGGGGAAGCCTGGCGTGCTGCAGTTCCTGGGGTCTCTTAGCGACCGAACAACAACAAGCCTTATTGATATGGTTAATGAGTTCTTCCTGGTGAGGAATGCATTCTTTAGATTGGTTTTGTTTCTTTGATCAGCCATCAGGGCTCCCTGACTTGTCTCCTAGGCTCTGTTAGGAAGGAAAATAATAGTGCATTCCTTGACTTCAGGGCAGAGCCAAGATAATTAGCCCACACCAGAGTCCATCCGTCCTACAACCAAGGCAGAGGGCACTGACTCCTGGACTTTTGTTCAAAGACATTGGGCTTTATTTCCATAAGTAATGGAAGTCACAGAACTGTAATGTTTCACATGGAACTTAGAGAAACTTGAAGACTTGAGGGCATTTCTCTTAAATCACCAGGCAAAAAGCTTCATAAATATATTTTCCACCATAAAATATAATTGTGAGGTACAGTGTATAGTCTGTTTTATCTGAAACACATTGTTTATTTGTGTCGCAATCTGAGCTCTCCATCACTGAATTAGCATAATAGCTTTAGCCTATTTTCGTCCTAGGGTATTGTTTAGAAGGAAAAATTAATACGGTCTGTTTCTACTAATCACAAATTCCGTTTTGTGTTTCTTTGATATTCTTTCTTTGATGTGAGGGAAAAGACTAAATCTCTTTTAAAGGAAGGAAAAAAAAAGTGTCAGTGAGTCTGTTCAGCATGTATGCAATCTCAAGAATTTAGTAAGCCACGTAAGATGGGGAAGCTAATATTCTGTATTTGGGGCCACTTTGCTTGTTTGAGGAATTTGATTACAATTCGGGTGGCTTTCTAGGCATGTAAACTATTCTTACCCTATGACTATAGAACATTTCGCAACTCTTCTGTTTGATATACTAGGCCGCTGAGAGACAAGTTAGATAAACACCAAGCAGACTTTTCTAGAAGCAGGAGCCAAGGGAACTAAGCCGTCCCCATTGTCCTCTGTGTTCTTCTTCTGTAGAACAATGTTGTTTTCCCTAGATGGCTTTAGCGGTCATTGCCGGGCGGGGAAACTTGATCCTGCAGTAGCCAGGAGAGCGGGAACTCTCAAAATTTCTGGCTCCTGCCAGCTGGAGAGGGAAGGACCGCGTTCACAAGCCAAGCTTCACTACCCCCATCTGCTTGCACATTTTCAGCACCCAAACCAGCATGCACTAATGGGTACAGGCGCTTCCCTGAAAACCAGTGGTTCATTTCGCCATTTTCATAGGTCCACAGAAGATTTCCGACTGACTTAAATCATAGTTTCAGAGACATTTTATCGGAAATTTGGATTGATCTCCAGTTGGCAGTGGCTTTCGCTTACTATTCTTCAGGCTTGCTGTCCAGAAATTAATGATATGTAAATGAGCACAGGGGTTTAGAAACCTTGGGTAAATTTTATTACTGAAAATAAAACGAATGACCGTTCCTTACTTTGCAAACAACCAGTGTCTATGCCCTGAATATCTCTGGCGCTCTGGCTCACCTCCAGACAGCTGGGCAGATAATAATCAAGGCTCGATGTCCACCCTGAGGGGTTTAGAGTCTCCCGGTGGAGGACGGGAGTAGGTCTGCAGGTGTGCTCAGTGTGACTGGTGTCAGGAGGCCAGTGTGCTCCGGGGCCTAGAGGCGAAGCAGAGGGGACCATCACGTGTCCTGGACATCTGGGTGTTGTGTCCAGGTTTTGCCGGATGAGAAGGCATTAGCTGTGTGAAGAGAGGGGTGGGGCGTACAGGGCATGCTGGCAAAGAGAACCAAATACAGGGAGGCAACGCACGTGGAGCAGGGGCGCTTTGGATGACCCTAAGCTGATTCAGTAGGCTCAGGCCGAAGGTGGCTGTGAGCAGAGCTCCCCCAGCACTGCTCAGGGCAGTTACACATCTTGGTTTGAAGCTGCGGGTCTAGCCTAGTGCAATAGCTAAACACGAACTTGAGCCAGAGACTCCGAGCTCCTGTCTTGAGTGCGATTTGAGGCAAGTCCCTTTAACCTCTCTGTGTATGCGTTTCCTCCTCTGTAACATGAGTATAATGACAATGTCAGCTACTATGAGGTTGTGGTGAGAAGTTAATCAAGTAACAGGGCCTAGCAAGTAATAAATACTCTATGAGCATTTGTTAACACATTATCGACTGGGGGATTTTTGCAGATGCTAACGCCTGGAGTTGTAATATGTCTCTGGTCAATAATGTGTTAATATATGTGACCGGGAAGGTCAGGGTGTGGTGGCTTATTCATAAAAGACACTCAATTGATGGATAAAAAAATCCCAGAAATGTTCCTAATGACAAGCTCCTCCAAAGTTTAGAGATGGAAGAAAAGATGTAGTGCGGCAGTCCTCCAAGGCCACTGTGAGCAAGGATTACCCAGACAGATTGTTAAAATGCAGACTCTCGGCCCCACCCTCCAGAGAATCTAATTACTCACTCTTGACTGGGATCCAGAAATGCACATTTAAAAAACCACCCCAGTGATCAGTGATTTTCACACACATAGTCCCAGACTCTTTTTGAGACATTGCCTGAGCGTTTGCCCTTTAGAAGCAGGTGACCTCTAGGGACTCAGAAGGACTGTATTCTGGTCCCAGCTCTGCCACATCCTAGTCGTGTAACCCTGGGCATGTCGCTTAATATTGTGAAGAGTTAGCTGCTGATTCGTATCCGACTCTTTGCTGCCCCATGGACTATGGCCGGTCAGTCTCCTCTGTCCATGGGATTTCTCAGGCAAGAATACTGGAGTTGGTAGCCATTCCCTTCTCCTGGAGATCTTCTGGACCCAGGGATCAAACCGGGGTCTCGTGCAGTGCAGGCAAGATTCTTTGCTGTTTGAACCACCAAGGAAGCAACTTCACTGTGAGCATCTCCTGTATTCGTCCGGGAATACTGTCCTGGCTCTGCTGTGAAGATGAAAGGAGACTAGCTTCTGAAAGGCACTAATGAATTGACCGTTGTAAAGTGGTCTCGTGACTGGAAGGGAGGGAGCCTCAACCCACATTTGGGCCAGCAGAAAGCCTCACCCCTGAGGACACGGCTGTTTCAGGATTGGGAAGGGTGAGGGTGTGGAAACTGGACCTCTGCCCACGTTTTTCCATGGAATCCACCTGTCTCTTCTCTAGTATCTCATTTGATTATCCAGCTAATATTCCAGTGCTCAGCAGATAAAGATAAAGGAAGTTCCTGTTAACACAAGTTCACGTGCTCCATGCACAGTGAGGCCGAGCACTGAAATGTTGGAGTCTGGAGCAAAGAAAGGCTTATTGCAGGGCCCTGCAGAGAGACAAGGTGGTTCATACCCTAAAAAGCCCTGAGCTCCCCAAGGGTTTTGGCAAAGCATTTTTACAGGTCAGGTGAAGGAGCTGGGAGTCACAGATTGTGCACAGTCCTTCGCCCGTGGTGGGGTGGCAGGGTACTGTCACAGGTGTTCACATCATCAGTCCTTAGGCTCCAGGAGGCCTGAGGCTGTGTGCTCATGGGCCTTAAGTAGTCACCATCTTCCTTTTGTTGGTCAGGGGGAGGTTTTTAACACCTGCAAAACAACTCAGGAAATGTGCATCAAAAACCGCTTTAAAAAAAAAACAAACAAAAAACGCTTATTGTTGTTGTATAAGTCAGTCAGTCGTGTCCCACTCTTTGTGACTCTATGGACTGCAGCCTGCCAGGCTCTTCCATTCATAGGATTCTCCAGGCAAGAATCCTGGAGTGGGTTGCCATTTCCTGCTCCAGGGGACCTTCCCAACCCAAGGATTGAACCTGCGTTGGCAAGCAGTCAAATACTGTTATCTAAGCACTTCAGAGAGGAGCTAAAGCAGAGGATGTGGAGCAGGTCTGTCCCAGGAACGCCCCGTAGAGTCCTGTTCAGTTATGTTACTACTTTATAGGACAAATAGTCCCATTGTTAGACAGCTCTGGTTACAAGAAAGTGCCACAGATTAAGCCCAAGTAGGCCTGCTGTTTGCTGGGCTAGATTTCAGTGTATCGTGTGGGACAGCTGAACAACTGAATGTGGAAGGGTTAATCAGAATAGGCTGACCGAACAGCATGGGGCCAGAACCCAGCACTTGGGTGGGGAGCACACAGAGGATTGTTGGCAGGCAGATTCTGCTCATTTTTCCCTCCCAGCTGTTGAAGTGAACACTCTCTCTTGACCAATGTGTTTGGCTACAGCCTCAAGTTCCCATGCCAACGTGAAGAGAGAATTTAGAAAAAAACAGAAGGCTAGAAGAGATCTTTTTTTTTTAATTTATAAAGATAAAAACATATTAGGTGTTAAGATATAAACCCTCTTCCTGAAATATAGTTGCTTCTGGTTTAGGAATTTAGCAGCTACCCATAGGGACTTACTGTGATGCAAATAACTAGTTAGAATTAAAAACAAAAAAACTCTCAGTTGGAAATTTAGGACATATAAAACTAATTTGAGTTTTTTTTTAATTCCACTTTAATTGTAATAGAATCCAACAAAAAAGGTGAAATCCAAAATTACCTCTTTTGTCTCTAGAGGTGACTATGAAATAGATA
Organism: Bos indicus x Bos taurus; assembly: GCF_003369695.1. Taxonomy (NCBI): domain Eukaryota; kingdom Metazoa; phylum Chordata; class Mammalia; order Artiodactyla; family Bovidae; genus Bos; species Bos indicus x Bos taurus. Next base: position 13,525,932 of record NC_040087.1, on the reverse strand, counting down.
CCACAAGAATAAAAGCTAATTATTACTGCTCCTCTCCCTGCCAGCTAAGACAGAAATAGATCCACAGACAAATGTGTCCCTAAGTGTGTCAGTATGTAAATAAGCATTGCTTTAATATATGCATTTCATGGTTAAAGATTTTGATGTATTCTAGGAAAACAATTGTGCTCATATAATAATGCAAAATTGTAGTGTTGAGATTCTTATTTTTCCTTGAAAACTTGTTTTGCAAATTATGTGATCAACAGCTAAGGGAGAATCGTTACTTAAAGTTGAACTTTAGCTCAAAGTTGACTTGAAGGAGCACTTGTGATTTTTATCAGTTTTAAATGTAGTTGTTCCTTTTGTGTTTTTTCCCTCATTATAGTAAGTCTCATAAAAGAAATGTAAATCACAGTTGAAGATGTGATCATGATACTTGCTATTTAAGAGCTCCCGCAGATTTTCTAGGGGAGTAGATGGATAGTGCTTGTATTTCGACAATTCACTGGATTGCAAGATGAGGTTTGTGCTAAGAATAATGCAATAATACTTAAATTCTTTATTATTATTTCAGGTTGTATCTTCAGCATTTACCCTGTCTAGTGTTGATTAAAACAGTAAATAATAAGAGAAAGGAAAAAAACGAATCATAGAAGAATAGGAAGGGTCCCAACCTGTGCCCATATTTCCAGTCTCATTACTTGCCACTAAAGAGTTCTTTACACACCAGCCCCTCCTTCTTTGAGGTTTCTTTGTTTTTAATGTTCCACTCCCTCCATGGTGCTGTTCCCTCTGGCCCCCACAAGTCCCTTCATTTTTTTCTGACCTAGTACTACTTATTCTTAAGGCCTCAGGATAAATGCCATTTCTTTAGGACTCCTTTATGACCTTCCTGTTTCCCATCTAGCATTCTGTTCTGCCTCCATCCCAGGACCTTTATTCTTTCTTTAATTTCTTTATCCCAAATTAAAATTATTATTCCTTTCACTAAGAGTCTTCCCAGCTATCCTGTAAATCCATGGTGGCAGGAACTCTGTCTTGTTCATCATTAAGTCTCTGGCAACCGCACAATGCTTGCTGCAGCTTAGATACTTGGCGAGTATTTGTTAGAAAAATGGATGGATAGATGATGGATGACTAGATGGATGCATGGTTGGGCGGGTGGATGAATGGGAGAATGTAACACTCACAAGAAAGGGTAGATTCTGACCTCATGAGTCAGGATCTTAACTGATAGCATTTTGAGCCAAGAAATTTGTACTTCTTACATTCTTAGGGTGATTGACTTGCTGCTGCTGCTAAGTCACTTCAGTCATGTCCAACTCTGTGCGACCCCATGGACTGCAGCCTAGAGGCTTCTCCATCCTTGGGATTCTCCAGGCAAGAACACTGGAGTGGGTTGCCATTTCCTTCTCCAATGCATGAAAGTGGAAAGTGAAAGTGAAGTCGCTCAGTTGTGTCTGACTTGACTGCCATGCAAAAATGTAAATGATAGGCAGCGAGTAAAGTATGAACATGAAAATATTAAACTAGATAATATCGCAGTTATTTCCTTGGCCATAAATGGGAAGGGAAACACTGGTTTTGAAAGCTCTCTAAAAATGCATTTTTAACACTTAGCTTTCTTTGTAAATGATTTTCTTTATTATGTAGTATGTTAGACATCTCTAAAACAGTGCTGGCAAGGCTTTCAGTCAATTATATGCTCACTGGCAAAGGCTTTCAAAATGTTATGGTAAACTTTGGAGCAGTGTGCCATTCAGCAACTCACATGACATTTCCGTGTCAGGATGTTGCTCTTCTGTTGCATTTTGTTCGCTTATCACTTGAAGTGCTTCTTGCCAGCTTTTGTTCTCAGGATGGATTAGGTTTGAATTTGGGGATGAAAATGTGCAAAATGGTAAAAGTGCCTCAAACAGTGTGTATTATCACAAGTGTACAGCACACTCAGAAGGACCGTAAGTTAGAATTCATTTTCTGAGTCTTTCCTTCTGGAAAGATTTTTGTATAACTGCTTGTAGTGGTTTAAATCCAAATAGCCATCTTTGGACTTCCCAGTAATAGAAAAGCTCAAACTGATCTTGTTGTTTAGTTGCTAAGTCGTATATGACTCTTTTGTGAGCCCATGACTATAGCTCGCCAGGCTCCCCTGTCCCTGGGATTTCCCAGGCAAAAATACTGGAATGGGTTGCCCTTTCCTACTCCAGGGGATCTTCCCAACCCACGGATCCAACCCGGGTCTCCTGAATTAGCAGGCGGATTCTTTACTACTGAACCACCAGGGAAACCTGATCTTATAAAAGTATAAATCAGTCAGTCAATCACACACGCTTCTAGGCTTTACACGAAGGTATTGCCATGGTCACCCCAGGGAAGGACATTTCTGGGGATTTCTTAGTTCTCTTAGAATGAACCTGCAAAATTATAAAAGTTTGAAGCAGGAGCTGGCTGGTGACAGTTTTTTCTTCTACAAGGAGATGAAATGAGGCAGACTACCACTCGTCTGACATTTCTCAAACCACTATACAAGAATAACTCAGAATCAGTGAAATGGTATATTGCCTTATGCTTTATTTTGGAAATTTTAGAATTTCTTTGGCAAACTACTGCTCCCCGCCCTCCTCCAAGAGAATCCCTTGACCTAGATTTAGTTAAGTTCTAACTGAAAGGTCTCGCCCACCGCACAGAGTGTGGCTCACAAATGGTGTGTGGTTTCATTTGGGATTTTTCCTTTTAAGTCTCTGGAAGAATTCGGGTCAGTCTGATATGTGTGCGATGAAGTAAACTGGCATCTGGATTTCAATACTAACGGAGCGCAGCGTCAATATAAACAGCAGCACCGCCTCCACCGTGTGCACACTAATCATAAACTAAGCTCTTCTGAATGAAACCGCTGTCAGAAAACGTGTCAGCTTACCAACTCCAAGGACATCGCGAAAGCAGATCTCAGTAAAAATTAAAATAGTTGTATGTTTAAAACGATTGCAGTGTCCGTGTCACTTTAACCAATACAATATTGTAAAGTTAAAAAATAAAATAAAAAAAAACAAAATAAATAAAATAGAAAAAAAATAAAAGGCCTTCACGAAAAAGAAATCACAGCAACATGCTTTGAAAAACATGCACAGCTGCATGAAGTTCCCTCCATGATTTCATGCCTCAGCTGATATCCTAGTTTTATCTGAAACCTGCAACTTGCCAAACTGTAGTTCCACTGGGTTCTTGAAGGAGCTAAATATATAGAAAAATAGGGCATTAAGTTGAATATTCAGAGGAATTCAGGAATATAAACTCTATGCTTAAATTTGTATGGCACTGGTAAAAAAAAAAAAATTTAAAAACAAGCAGTATGGAGATGACTGAATTTCTTTATGTTTTTTCCTGCTTCCCTGTAGTAATAGGAGTAGCAGCATCAGCACTCAGAAGCTTTTTCAATGAGTTACTTATCAGTTCAGTTCAGTCGCTCAGTTGTGTCCAACTCTTTGTGACCCCATGGACTGCAGCACACCAGGCTTCCCTGTCCAAACCAACTCCCGGAGTTTACTCAAACTCATGTCCATCAAGTATGTGACACCATCCAGCCATCTCATCCTTTATCGTCCCCTTTTCCTCCTGCCTTCAATCTTTCCCAGCATCAGGGTCCTTTCCAATGAGTCCGTTCTTCGCATCTGGTGGCCAAAGTATTGGAGTTTCAGCTTCAGCATCAGTCCTTCCAATGAATATTCAGGACTGATTTCCTTTACAATGGACTGGTTGGATCTCCTTGCAGTCATTTTCAACAATTGCCATGTAAGTTAGGCACCATTATCTCCCAGTTAACAGATAAGCCAGTGAAGCATAGAAAAAGTGAAATTGTTAGTTGCTAAGCCCTGTCTGACTCTTTGTGACCCTGTGGACTGTAGCCCACCAGGCTCCTCTGTCCATGGGATTTCCCAGACAAGAAATCTGGAGTGGGTTGCCAACAGAGGTGAAAAAACTCACCACAGTTTGGCCAGCTGATGCAAAGAGCAGACTCATTGGAAAAGACCCTGATACTGGGAAAAAATTAAGGGCAAGAGGAGAAGGGGACAACAGAGGATGAGGTGTTTGGATGGCATCACCGTCTCAATGGACATGAGTCTGAGCAAGCTCTGGGAGATAGCGAAGGACAGGGAAGCCTGACGTGCTGTAGTCCATGGGGTACCAGAGTCGGACACGACTTAGTGGCTGAACAACAAGGTCATATAGCCAGAAAGTGTGCCATTGAGTGGAATTTGATCGCAGGCAGCCTGACTCCAGGGTTTATGCTCTGAGCAGCTGTGCGGGTCTGCCTCTCGCCTCTGTGCCTGCCTGTGCGCTTACTTGTGTCTGACTCTTTTCGACCCCATGGACTATAAGCCACCAGATGCCTCTGTCTATGGGATTCCCCAGGCAAGAATACTGGAGTGGGCTGCCATTTCCTTCTCCAGGGGAAGATCGAACCCATGTCTCCTGCGTTGGCAGGCAGATTCTTTACCACTGAGCCACCAGGGAAGCCCTCTTACCTCTGTAGGTGCTTTTAATTATATACCCTGGTATTAGACTTAAAAATGCAGGCAACAGCTTTGTCAGAGCCCTTAGGAACTGTCCCCAGCAGGGAACTGGATTATGCAGAATAGCAACAGCCATCACTAAAATCTTAGAGTGTTTGAGAATTCGCAAAGCATTTTCGTCTCTCCTTGCTCCTTTGTTCTGTACAATGAAATAAGGTTGCTATTCAGGTTCAAAATTGACAAAGTCCCTATTATATGTCAGGCTCTGTTCCAGACAGTGGGATACAGTAGTAAGTGAGACATGGAACTCGCTGTCATGAATCTTACCTACTTAAAAGGATTGCATAGTAACTATAACGTTAGTGGCAACAATTGCCACATGTGAATGCCTCAGAAATGGCAGTGCAGGCAGGCAGGGGAGCAACTTCTTGTTCTTTCCAGATTCTAGAAGGCTTATGAAATTCACATGCTGTTATCTTAAGGCTCTTAAAGCTCTGATTTCATTCATAAGGAAGAGAATCCTATAACATTTATGAATTACTTACTTTTTTTGGTGGTTATTTATTTCATTGCAGAAACAGTTTGGTGACTTCTCTCTTCTAGTTTTATATGTATATAGACACAGACATATAGATACATACACAAATACCCAGGCTTTTCCCGTAAACACTTCCAACAGAGATCTGAAGTCCATTGCCACTTGCCAGTCTTTCTGAGCCCTAATTTTTGCTGCAAAGGAATGTTTACTAGTAGGACTATCCAACCCTGAGAACATAAAGTCTGGAAACTCAGCAACAGCTGGAAAATTCTCATTCAAGAAGGGGTGGGGGGCTAGAAGCCTGCATTTTTTTTTTCTTTAGGAAAAGCAAGCCAGCATTCATTTTTAAAGCATCCTACAAGATGAAACTATTTAAAGTCTGCTGCTGAGTTTCAGATGTTTGCCTCTATCAAATGACACTGGAAAAACTCTTTATTTGAAATATTTAAACACAGAGCAAAAGAAATTTGAAGATGAATGAGAATACCATCCACAGACTCTACCGTCTTTCTTATTCTGACATTTGTCTCCTCTGAAGATTTTCCACTTCATTTTCACTTTTTCCAAATCCATATCACAGAGCAGTTTATTATAACCAGAAAATTCAAATTCATGCCACATCAGGTACATCCCAAATTTCAAGTGACATAAATTCTGTGATGTCCTGCTCTGCCTGCCATTCGAGCTTCATCGTGTTTGATAGAGAGGGTATTGTCACCTAGACATGAAGGCTGGGGATGTGCTCCACAGACCGGATTCTGATGGACAGTTTGTGGTCTAGCTTATTGGGAACCACACAGGGCATAAATGACGGACTCTGGGGGTTTAAGGATGCTCCAGCCTAAGGAGTTGTTTGTTGTTGTATTGGTCAGCTAGAGATGAGCGTGCCCCCTTTTCTCTGACACCTGTCAGATGCCATCACGGAGAGTCATGAAGGACAGGCATTTACTTACCTCCTGTATTTTTCATAAATACTGTAATCACATCAGTTTTAAATTTCATCAGCACTTTTTGGGCCATTAGGATTTGTAGAAGACCAAGTCTCTATTTGAGACTTTAAAATGTACTGTTTTAATTTATGAAATACCAAGACCTTATTTAAATCTTGAGGGCTACACTATGAAGCGTAGTCCAGTGGGATGATTTCCAGATAGATTTTTAAAGTGTTAATAAATATTTCACATTCGAAATGTTAAATATTTCAAAAATACTTATTTTTATTGATAAAATGCATATATATAGACGTATACATATATACATGCATTTTATTGATAATATATAAGTATGTATAAAAGTGTACATATTTGTACACTTTTTGAAAAAAAAAAAAAAGCCATGGGCTTATAATGCAAAGCTATTGTCCTAGACCTCACCCCCAGCACAGAGAAAAACTTACAATTCTTTTATATGTTCCTATGTTTACAATTTTTGCGTTTATAGCTCTAAATATATTTGTAATATTGGCTGTCTTGAGTGTCTGTCTGTATGTGCAGTATATTAACCATTATTGATTTGTTAAATTTAGATATTGTTAATTAATATTATGATAAAGATCTAGCTTATTTGTACTACAGCCGTCCCACTTTCAATATGCTACCATTTTTAGTTTTTTTTGTTGCCTACATACCTTTAAATAATATGCTCATTTCTATCTTATTAACTGTGCTTATTTCTATTTTATTAACCATGTGTGTGTGCTAAGTCACTTCGGTCATGTTCAACTCTGTACGACCCCATGGACTGTAGCCTGCCAGGCGCCTCTGTCCATGGGATTCTCCAGGCAAGAGTACTGGAGTGGGTTGCCATGACCTTCTCCAGGAGATCTTCCCAAACCAGGGATTGAACCCGTGTCTCTTACATCTCCTGCATTAGCAGGAAGCTTCTTTACCACTAGTGCCACCTGGGAAGCCTCTTATTAACTGCAGAAAGAAAGAAGAAAACGAAGTCACTCATTCATGTCCGACTCTTTGTGACCCCATGGACTGTGGCCTACCAAGCTCTTCCATCTGTGGGATTTTCCAGGCAAGAGTACTGGAGTGGATTGCCATTTCCTTCTCCAGGAGATCTTCCTGACCCAGGGACTGAACCCAGGTCTCCCACATTGTAGGCAGACACTTTACCATCTGAGCCACCAGGAAAGTCATAGTCAATAGTTAATATAGTTATTCCTTAGTTTATAAGATGAGATTATTACTCTTTCCGTAACTTCTGGCTTTAATATTTTCTAGTTTCTCTCACTTGGACTTTGAATTTTACACTATTAAAGCTAATTTCATTTATACCTAGTTTTAGTCATCTGAAGGTCTTACTGTTATGTTAGTAGGTTGACTCTGAAGGTTAAAAAATTCAACAAAAACTATTATGAGTATCTAAGCATTGTTACCGGAGAAGGCAATGGCACCCCACTCCAGTACTCTTGCCTGGAAAATCCCATGGACAGAGGAGCTTGGTAAGCTGCAGTCCATGGGGTCACTAAGAGTCGGACACGACTGAGCGACTTCACTTTCACTTTTCACTTTCATGCATTGGAGAAGGAAATGGCAACCCACTCCAGTGTTCTTGCCTGGAGAATACCAGGGACGGGGGAGCCTGGTGGCCTTCCGTCTATGGGGTCGCACAGAGTTGAACATGACTGAAGCGACTTAGCTGCAGCAGCAGCAGCAGCAGCAGCAGCAGCAGCAGCAAGCATTGTTACTGCCGATTGAAGTAGTGTATTGTGATTGATTTGCCTTTTGTAATTTTTTGTTTCCCTTGAGTTTCTGATAGTTTGTATTTTCCCCCCATAATCTGTCTTTATGGAATCCTTAAGTCCTTTCAGCTTCTTTGCAATACCCCCTTTTCTTATATACTTTATGCTATCTGCAGCCTGGAGCAACTGTAGTCTAGGCATCTCGTCTTCCACTAAGCTTCCTTGGATCCGTCTTTCTCACTTTAATTCCATGGACTGCTGAAGCTACTTCAGGGACCCTCCTACAGAGGGTATGTGTTGTTGTTGCTGTTTGGTCACTAAGCTGTGTCCGCCTCTTTGTTACTCTTAGGTCTGTAGCCCACCAGGCTCCTCTGTCCATGGGATTTCCCAGCAAGAATCCTGGAGTGGGTTGCCATTTCTTTCTTCAGGGGATCTTCCTGACCCAGGGACTGAACCCAGATCTCCTGTTTTGCAGGCAGATTCTTTACTGTTGAACCACCAGAAAGGGTATATAAGAGGTAAATATTCTCAATTTCTGTGTATCTGTAAATGATTAGTGTTTTGGCTAGGTCAAGAATTATAGGTTAGTAAGTTTTTCTTGGGAACTTGGAAGACATTGCCCTATTTTTTAGCATTTAGTAATGCTGGTAAGAAATATGATTCTTGCCTCTTTGAAAGTTAGTTTTTTCCTCCCTTCAATTTTTAGAAACTGACTTTTATGATCTCTTACCAAAACTTATCTGATTGTGGTTCTTTTCTTCATGTGCTTTTTTGATGGCCTTCTTGATGGGCCCTTTCATTTTGAAGAGTTGTGACCTATAGGTGTGGGAATTCTTTTAAATTATTTCTTTGATCATTCCCTTTCCTCTGTTTTCCTGCTTTAGAATTCTTTAAAAAATCTGTATTAGTGGGAACTTCTGGTTGGCTTCTGTACATTTTTTTTTTTCCTCTTGGACTTTTTCTGTCTTAGTTTTTTTGCCTAACTTTCAGGGGGACTTATTCAAAATTGTTTCCTTACCTTATATTGTTTTTTTTTTTTTTTTTTTAAATTTTTGACTGTTATACTTTAAATTTTCTAATACCCTTTCTTATTCTGAGTGTTCCTTTTTAAAACAGAATTGTGTTCTTATTTCTCAATGTTTTCAAGTACTGTTCCTCAAATTATTCAGGTTTTCTCAAAGATCATTTTTGTTTGGTTGGATTTTGCTTATTGAAGATATTTTCCTTTATCTTTCAATACAAATGTCTGTCAACAGTTGTTGTCCAAATATACTTAAGAATATGTCCAAATAATTTATGTCCAAATGTATTTAAGAATGAAAATTTGATTGGGGACTGCATCATCAGAGATTGTATGTCCTGTCATCCTGCTTTTTCTAGGGTGTTTATGGGAAACCTGGCTGTTTCCTTGCAGGATCCTCCAAGTTTCTGTATTGTCATGGTCATCCTTCCTTCTTAAGTGTTTTCAGGTTATAACTTTGTCTGCTTTCTGATCAACTCCATCGTCTAGAATTTTGCTGGACTGTTTCATCCATTCCTCTTTTCTTTGGTTTTGTAGATTTGTGCCTACTTGGTTTCTTGACCTGAATATTAATGAGAACCTGGGAAGGCATGGGATAAACTGACATGATCAGTTTGCCATTTGAGCTGGAAGCAAGTACAACCAGTATAAATCTTGTCTCTTTTTACGGTTGATTGAGAAGCTAAAATGTGAAATAATTTGGCACTGCCTCATCAAAGGATACCTGTTAGGTTCTTTTGTTCCCTAAGAAGATCAGTATTATCTCAGTGATTTTTGAAGTGAGAGTAGTTATGGAATTGGCCTTTATTATTTCCTTCTCTTAATGGTACCCTGTGTCGTCTTAGGAATAGTTGTAGCTATTCCTAATAGTCATAATGTTAGTAATAAGCTAAAATGTTTCTAATTAATTGCTCTTGTTTATCCTGTTTCATAAACTTTGTGTAATTATAAATCCAAACTACCCTATGTTTCAGAAAAAGGAGTATAAGTCCAATGATTAATATAAACACAAAGAGCACAAAATTCCAGTGTTCCCAAACATCAGTGTATGGAGTGATGTAATAGATTTTTTAAATTAAAAAGCCTTGGCCTTCCCTAGTAGTCCAGTGGTTGAGACCATGCTTCCGCTGCAGGCGGAGGGGTTGGGGGCGGGGGTTGGCGCAAGTTTGATCCCTGCCCAGGAAGCTAAGATGCAGGCAGCCAAACAAATGAGAAAGGCTTTCCTTACTGGCCTACTCATTTTAGTTGTCATGTTGGCAGCTTTTGATTTTATTGTGATCTTTTAAAGGTTAATTCTCAGTATAAGTGAAGGCTGGAGGAAACCTGGATTCACATTCTTTATGGGACTGTTTTTTTTTTTTTCCTTCTCTGTTTATAAGCCACCCAGTCTGTGGTATTCTGTTGGTGGTGGTGGTTTAGTCACTGAGTCCTTTCTGACTCTCTGTGACCCCACGCACTGTAGCCCACCAGGCTCCTCTGTCCATGGGATTTCCCAGGCAAGAATAGTGGAGTGGGTTGCCCTTTCCTTCTCCAGGGGACCTCCCAGCCCAGGGATGGAACCTGGATCCCCTGCACTGCGAGTGGATTCTTTGCTGGCTCAGCCACCAGGGAAGCCTCTGCATATCGACAGTATCTCAGTGCCTTGTCAAAGCTCAGGAATGGGCACGTGACACAACCTGATCTAGAGGAAAGCTTGGGGCTTTTGTTTGAGGGTTGGGGAAGATGTTCTCTTCCTCTGAGCATGAAAGAGAGAAAATGTATCCCCAGGAATTGTTGGCAGCCATTTGGTATCTATGAGAAAAGGAGGCTCTTAACCAAAGTAGGCAGAGCAGAGGACAGAAAGAAGCAGGAGATAACACTGTCGAGCTACTGGAGGGAAGCAAGCTTTGTGACCTGAGTTATCTGTGGACTGTATGAGAGCCATTAAAAAACCTTTATTATATTTTAAGATATTTAAATGTTGATTGGGTTTTTAAATTTCCTTTAATAGCAATTGAAGCCACTATAATTGATACATATCAAAAGCCTTAACATTTTGAATTTGATGAAGCAATTCCAATACAAGGTTTTGTTTTGTTTGGTTTTTAATAATGATATAATTAGAGAATGTAGCACTTTGTTTTAAAAAGTAAAACAGTGTTTAAAAAACTTGAAACTAATGCAACATTGTAAATTAACTATATTCCCAATATTTTTTTTAAACAGCAGAAAAAAAAAAAAAAAAACCTTTTCCTTTCGAAATAATTTTAAGTTTACCAAAGAGTTGGAAAAACAATTCAGAGAGTTCTTCTGTACTCTTCACCCAGCTTCCCATAAAGAATACCAAACTATGGTATACCCATCGAAACTAATAAATTAGCATTGATGAAATGCAGTTATCTACACTTCATATAGCAGCCAGACTCTACCAGACCTTCAGATCTGTCCTTTCTTCTGTCCCAGGGTCCAGTCTAGGATGCCAGGGGACCCTGTCCCGCTTAGTGCCCTCCAGGCTCTAACAGTTTCAGTTTTATTTTTTATCTTTCATGACTCTGACAGCTTTGAATTGTACTGGTCAGACATTTTGTAGAATATTCTTCAGTTTTTTTTTTTTTTTTCATGATGTTTTGTGTTGACTAGATGAGAGTTTGGGATTATAGGGAAGAATACCACAGTGGTGGAGTGCACTTCTCACCATATAAAAGGTATATGATATCAACATGTCTTACCCTGGTAGTATGAACCTTGGTCAGTTGATTAAGGTAGTATCTACCAGGTTTCTTCACAGTTGGCCATTTTATTTTTCCATGTTATATCCATTTCAAGCAAGTCACTGAGTCTGGCACACAGTCAAAGGGAGAGAAGTTGTTGCATATCCCAGATAGGAGACTATCAAAGAATTGGGGGCATGCGTTAAATCGACTGCAGTAATTAATAAATATTTTAGGGTGGGCTACTTTAAGGTTATTTAACTGTTCCTCCTTAAAACGTTCCCAACTAATTTCAATATTCATCGTTAGATCATATCCGTAGCATTTCCTGCTGGGTTTCTAATTGTTTTCTCTTTCCCTCCTTCCCTCTGCATTTTCTACCTAAAATTCTGTAAGGAAGAAGAGCCTTTTTTCTCCCATTTATTTGTTTGTTCATTAATTTATTTATAGGACTATGAACTCACGCTGTTTATTTTATTCTTTGGATTATATGGTCGGGTACTGTAATTATTTGCTTTGTTTCTCAAATTGTTCCAGTTTTGACCATTGGGAGCTCTTTCAGGTTGGCTCCTATGCCTTTTAGTGTGCCTGATACTAGTTTCTTATTACTATCATTAATTTTAACTCTCCATGCTTCCTGGCACTATGTAAGGTGCTCCAAACTCATCCACAGTAGATGTTTAAACTAACCCACAGTGGACAAATCAATAATCGCATAAATATTTATTTAATGTTAAATGACTACGCTAGTTGCTATGGGGAACAATGAAGTTTAAGGTATAATTTCTGCCTTCAAGAATTCTATTATCTATTTTCAGAGATAAAATAAACTAATAAAAGAAAATGGAAAATATAAGACAGTACGCGATTGAATTAGTAAGGACTGGAGAAGCTCACAGAAGAGAGAAACAGTAACATCAATCTGAATATGTCAAGAAAGGAAGCCTGGAGAGATAGATCTAGCTCAGCAAGTGAGGTGGCAAGGGAAAAAATAAGTGCAGGAATTGTTATTGGAGGCTGTGAGAAGTAGTGAGGAACAAAGTCATCGTAGAGGAAATTGACAAAATTTCTTGTTTTATAAGATACAAATCCAGCTAAAACTGATACAAGAAAAAATGGAAGGTAGAACTAGCTCTGGATTTGTTTAATTAAATTTAACATTCCCATAACAACAACCAAAATCCCCCCAGATCCAGATGGTATTATTAGTGAATTTCTTCAAATATTTGAGGAAAGAATGACACTAATCTTAAGTAAATAACAGAAAATAGAGTGGAACACTTCCTAAGTCATTTTCTGCAATATATACTACTTTACTACCAAGTCCTGACACAGTTTAAAAAAATACACATTAATATCTATCATGACCATAGATGCAAAAATATCTAATTCACAATTAGGAATAGAATGCAGTGATATAGAAAAAGGATTATAGTTGCAGGATACAAAATTAGTAGTACAGAAATCTGATGCTTTTCTGTACATCAGTAATGAACTATCAGAAATAGAAAGTAAAAAAGCAGTCCTGTTTAAATTTGCATCAGAAAGAAAAATAAGCTTAACCAAGGAGGTAAAAGTCCTATGCTCTATAAACTATAACAATATTGATTAAAGGAATTGAAGATGATACAAAGAAATGGACAAGATATTCCATGCTGTTGGACTGGGAGAGTTCATATTGTTAAAATGGCCATACCACCCAGAGCAGTCTATAGATTTAATGTAGTCCCTGTCAGATTACCCATGACCTATTTTTACAGAACTGGAACAAATAATTCTAGAATTTGTTGGAATTACTGGTAAAAAGGATTCTGAATTTCCAAAGCAATATTGAGCAAAAAGAACAGAGCTGAACGAAGGTATCACCTTCCCAGACTTCAGACTATGACAAAGGTACAGCAATCAAGAAAGCATGACATTGGCACGAAAACGGACATAAGGTCAATGCAACAGAACAGAGAGCCCAGAAACAAACCCATACGTCTGTGGTCAATTAGCTTGCAGTGAAAGAGGCAAAGATATACAGTGACGGAAAGATCATCTGTCTCTTCAGTAAGTGATGCTGAGAAAACTGGACAGCTGCCTGTAAAAGAGTGAGATTAGAACATTTCCTCAGCCAGAGACAAAAATTAAACTCGATTAAAGATAAAATGTATCAATGACCTAAGTAGGACCTGAAACCATACATCTAGAAGAGAGCATAGACAGAACACTCTGACATAAATTGTAGCAGTACATTTCTGAATCTAAGGCAAAAGAAATAAAAGCAAAAATTTAAAAAAAAAGTCACCTACTTAAACTTAAAACGTTTTCTCAGCAAAGGAAATCATCAACAAAACAAAAGGCAACCTGTGGAATGGGAGAAAATATTTGCAAATGATGTAACAGGTGGCTAATAGCCAAAATATATAAATAGCACACGTAACTCAATATCTAAAAAAACAACCAACCTGATTAAAAATTGGACGGAAGACCCGATAAAAGACTTCTCTTTTTTCCAGAGAAGACATACATATGGCTAATAGGCACATGAAAAGATGCTCAGCATCACTGATTATTAGAGAAATGCAAATCAAAAGAAAAAGATATTACCTCATGCCTGTCAGACTAGCTATTATCAAAAAGCCTACAAATAACAAACGTTGCTGAAGATCTGGAGAAAAGAGAATCTTCATACACTGTTGGTGGGGATGTAAATTGGTGCAGCCACTATGAAAAACAGTGTGGAGCATCCTTCAAAAACCTGAAAATATAACTACCCTATTGATCCAACAGTTCCTCTCCTGGGTATATATCTGGAAAACATGAAAACTATATTTGGTAAGATTCATGCATCACAGTGTTCATAGCACTAGCTACAATAGCCAAGACATGGAAGCAACCCATGTACACATCAGTACCATCAATAGACAACTGGATTAAGGGGTGTGTGTGTGTGTGTGTGTGTGTGTGTGGTGGAATATTATTTATCCATAAGAAAAGAATGAAATGTTGCCATTTGTAACAATGTGCATGGCCCTAGATAATATTATGCTTAGTGAAATAAGTCAAAGACACATACACAAAGATATCACACATATCACTCCCTGTGTGATATCACTTAGAAGTGGAATTTAAAAGTTAAACTGACAGATGTATATAGCAAAACAAACAGATTCACAAATTCAGAAAACAGACTAGTGATTACCAGTGAGGAGAGGGAATGAGGTAAGGACAGATTGAGGTTAAGAGACACAAGCCACTAGGTATACAGTAGATGAGCAGCACAGATACAGCGCACAGCACAGGCAGTCTAGCTGTCATAATGACATTTAATGTAGCATACTCTGTAAAGGTTCTGAGTCACGATACTGTACACCTGACACCAATATAATATTGTAAACCAACTATGCTTCCAAAAATAAAAAGCTGAAGCAATGAATTCTTTCCTCCTAAATCAAGAAGGTGGCATGCATGTCCACTCTCACTGGTTCTGTTTAACGTTGAACTCGAGGTTCTAGCCAATGAAATAGGATTAGCTACTAAAAGAAATTTTAGAAGTTAACAGATTGGAAAGGAAGACGTGATTGAACTGTCTCTGTTTGCAAATGGTATGACTGCATATCTGGAAAATTCTAAGAAATCTAAAAAGATCCATTTGAACTTGGCAGAAATCTATTCAATTTATCAAGGCCTCAGGATACAAGGTCATTGTAAAATATCAATTGTATTTCTATACATGAAAATATAATTAGAAAATGAAATTAAAAAACACCACCACTTACAATAATATCAATACCATAAGATAGTGATATATTTAAATGAAAAACATAATACCTAAATACTGAAAATTAGAAAATATTTCTGATAAAGATGACCTAGGTGGAAAATATATATATATATTATATATGTAATGGAAGAATCAGTAGTTTTAAGATGTTGGTTTTCCCCAAATAGTGTATAGAAATTGACAATTTCTAAAATCTATATGAAAATACAGGGGCTTACAAGAATCAAAACATTTTCTTCCTCTTTTTTAAAAAACTGAGTCAAACTTTTTTTTCTCTCTCTCTCTTTTTTTTTTTTTTTAAACTTTTTTGGCTGTGCCATGCGGCATACAGGGTCTTCCCTAACCAGGAATCAAACCCATGCCCGCTGTGTTGGGAGCATGGAGTCTCACCACTGGACTGCCAGGGAAGTCCAAGTCAAACATTTTTTTAAAAATGAATGACAGTGTGGGGGAACCCTCACTTCCTGATTTTAAGACTTACTCTAAAAGCATCAATAATTAAGAAAATCTAAAATTAGACAAAAGGTAGAGAAACAGATCAGTGAAACAGAATCGGAAATAAACAACTATATAGTTAATTGATTTTCAACAAAGATATCAAAGCAGTTTAGTGGAATAAAGGAACAGTCCATCAACAGATGGTGCTGGAACCATTCAAACTGTGTTGAAACACAGTGAAACTTAATGCCCACCTCACTCCAGTATTCCTGGGCTTCTCTTGTGGCTCAGCTGGTAAAGAATCTGCCTGCAATGCGAGAGACCTGGGTTCAATCCCTGGGTTGCGAAGATACCCTGGAGAATGAAGCAGCTACCCACTCCAGTATTCTGGCCTGGAAAATTGCATGGAGTGTATAGTCCATTGGATCACAAAGAGTTGGACATGACTGAATGACTTTCACTTTCACACAGGAAGTAATTCAGGATGTATCATAGATCTCCATGTGAAAGCAAAAGCAGTAAGGCTTCTAGAAAAAAATGTAAGCCAGTGTCTTAGAAAGATGGCAACTATTTTTTCGAATACCGAAAGTGCTAACACTACAGGGGAAACAAATTAATTGGACTTGGCCAAAATGAAGAACTTCCATTCGTAAACGGGCGAACATTAATAACAGGTTATTAATAGAGATACCACAGACAGGGAAAATACTGTGTAATACATACTTCTGACCGAGAAATTGCATCCAGAATCTCTACAGAACCTTTACAACTCACTTTAAGAAGACAGAAAACACCCTTTCCCCAAAGGGGCAAAGTTTCTTGAACAGAACCTTCACAAAAGAAGGTATCAGAGCGCCCAGTAAATATTTGAGGATCAATAATGACATCGGTAGTCGTGGGGGAAATGCAAAGTTAAATACCACTTCACAGCTACTAGACTTGGCTACAAATAAAAGCAGCGATGATGCGGAATGTTGGTCAGGACTTCGGGAGCTCGCAGTCAGTCAGTACTGGTGGCGATGCAAAATATTACAGCCGTTTTTGGAAAACTAGTGGCTCCTTAGAGTGAACCTGCCCTGGGTCCCCATCAGCCTCGATCTACTTGTTTACTTAAGAGAAATGAGAGCGTATATTTAGAAAAAGCCTGTATCAGAGTGTTTGTAATAACCTTATAGTGGCTGAAAACTGGATCAACCTCAATGTCTGTCAACCGGAGAGTGGGTAAGAAGCTATGGTGTTTTCCTACCACGGAATGATACTCATTTAAACAATATTTTTTATACACTAATGCTCATGAATTAACTGAATAGACTTAACAACAAGAATAAAGTATAGTCACTGTGGTGCAAAGGAAGCCAGACAAAAAATAACATATAATCTATGATTCTGTATATATGAAGTTCAAGTACAGACCAAGCCGTTGACAGAGATGGAAACCAGAGCTCCCCTTTTGGAAGGGCTTGACGGAAAGGCACTTTCTGGAGTGATGAAAGGCTGTTTATCTTAACTAGTGTTTGGTTACATTTGGTTACATTTGCAGATGCTCCGCACTGAAGTACATGCCTAAAATCTGTGCATTTTACTGTATGTAAATTATATGCCACTTGAAAGAAACTGTAGACATACTCTGTATTCTGCACTGATCTTTGGGGGAAGATTTATTATATCAGTAGTCATGAACATGGAAAGGAATGTGACTTCTAAAGCTTAGAGCAGCGTGGATTGTCCCATTCCACTCTCCTGGGCCTGTGCTCACACACCAGGTCCCCCTCTTGAATTCCCACATTCGGTCAGTGTTCTTACAATTTTCCTCAAACCCAGGCTTAAAATATTCTTGCAGCTTTGATTATTTCTTCTATTTTATCATGACTTCCATCTAATTTGTGGAATTTCCTCTATTCTCTGCTTTTTTTCCCTTCCATCTAGGCCTGCCTTTATACTTTCACAACTATATTTCTATTTCACCTCTTAGCAATAGTCCTCTCCTTTATTCTTTTTTTAATTATTCAGAACACTGATGCCACATTTATCCTCAAAAAAACACTCCTGGTCAAAATCCATCTGAAACAAGAACACTTCAGTAGCTCTAAGCCGGTTGACAAAATTTCAAATTTGTTATTCTGGAATTCACACCCTAGTCTTATTCTCCAGCTCCATAAATTCTCTACAGTCTCCAAATATGTCACAGCCTCTCTCATCTCTACAGTAAAGCAATATATGTGTCATTTAAAATTTTTCACATTGATTAGTACCCCTTTTGAAGGAACCTGTACTTATATACAGTAACAATTTTAGTTCCAGAATTGTCTCATTGTTTTTTGTTTTGTTTTGCATCTTTTTTTATTTTTTGTAATATGAAGACGCTGCTGTGAAAGCTTTATCACTTACTTGTTTACTTAACAAATATGTATTGGGCCCCAGCCATATACCAGACACAATACTGAGAGCTGTAGATGTGGTTGCAAGCATGGTGAACATGATGCCTGCCTTAACAGAACTTGAAGCCCTAATTAGAGAGGAATTTAAAAAGCAATTATAATTCAGTGTGGTTAGTGCTATGGAGGGGGAGGAGTCTCATATTAGTCACGTATTGCTGCTTAACAAATTACCCTGAAACTTAAGTATTTCCCCAGAGAAATACCACCAACAGGGTGCATGTGTGTAGAGTATGAATACACACACACGCGTGCACGTGCATGCATACTGTTGTTCAGTTAAGTCGTGTCTGACTCTCTGTGACCCCTTGGACGATAGCCCGCCAGGCTCCTCTGTCCCTTACTATCTCCTGGAGTTTGCTGAAATTCGTGTCAGTTGAGTCGATGATGTTATCTAACCATCTTATTATCTGCTGCCCCCTTCTCCTTTTGCCTTCTATCTTTCCTAGCATCAGGGTCTTTTCCAGTGAGCTGGCTTTTCACATCAGGTGGCCAAAGTATTGGAATTTCAGCATCAGATCAGTCATTCTGTAGAATATACAGGGTTGGTTTCCTTTAGGATGGACTGGTTGGATCTCCTTGCAGTGCAAGGGGCTCTCAAGAGTCTCGTCCAGCACCACAGTTCAAAAGCATCAATTCTTGGACGCTCAACCTTTTTCCTCTATACACACACATACACAAATATATAGAGATACACGCATATATATATCAGTATCTTTACCTATTTGTAGAGAACTTTATTTCAGAGAATTACCTCATGTGATTATGGGGGCTGGCAAGTCCAAAATCTGCAGGGCAGACTGGAGATCTGAGGAAGTGTTGTTTCAGCTCAAGTCCAGAGGCAGTCTGTAAGCATTATACCTCTTTCTCAGGAGACCTCAGATGGTTCTCTTTTAAGGCCTTCATCTGATTGGATGAGACCCACCAGCACTGCATAGGTTAGTCTGCTTTACTCAGCATCTACTGATTTAAATGTTAATTTCATATAAAAAAATCCTCTCACAGCATCATTCACACTGGTGTTGAACTAAATATCTGAGTACTGTGGCCTCGCCAAACGACACATAATACTAACTATCACAGTCAGGAATCTGCATGGCCCAGGGCAGTCCTCCGGCTCATGGTCCTTCACCTGGCTTCAGTCAGGGTGTCGGTCAGATGCACAGTTATCCCAGTTGGGGCTGAATGCAGTTCCCCTGGCTCAACCGTACCAGGATCCATTTCCAAGCTCACCCAGTGATCATTGGCAGGGCTCAGTTCCCTGACAGCTGGATGGACTGAGGGCCTCAGACCCTTGCCAGCGGGCCTCTCCAGAGAGCACTGCCAGCATGGCAGCTGGCATCATTAGGGTCAGAGGGCAAGAGAGAGGTCACTTCCCATCACTTTTGCCATACTTTGTTCGTCAGAAGACTAGGTCTCACCCACACTCAAGGTGGGGAAGGAGAGGGGATTACCTAAGTGTGTGAATACTGGAATAGAGTCAGTCAAGAGAATCAGCGGAAGATCCTTTCTAGTTTGAAATGTTTTAACTCTATGATAAGGAACTAGAGAAAGGATGGAATACTGCTGTGGCTTGGGAAGTCTCACTTAAAAGGGGAGGCTTCCCTGAGCTGTGCTAGGTGGGTTCATACACCAAGAGGAAGAGAAGCAGCAGCAGTGGTTCCTCACAAGCCGTGTACATCTGAGCATCTGCGGAGCATTTGGAAAATGCATGTGGTGACAGCTTTCCTCTGGTGATTGCAGTTTAGTTGACATGGGTAACTTTGACGCATCCCTGGTTAAGATTCACTGTAATATAATGAGCAGACAGTTTTTAGTTGACCCAAGGATTTGGATCAGAAATAGTATGTTTTAAGGTTAGAGAGAATGGTGGAAACAGGTATTCATAATGAGGACGTAGATCCGATCCTTAAGAAAATAGGGAGACATTGTAAGTGACTCAGTTGGTTGTTGAGTTGCTCAGTCACGTCCGACTTTTTGCAACCCCATGGACTGCAGCATGCCAGGCTTCCCTGTCCTCTGTTTCCCAGAGTTTGCTCAGACTCATGTCCCTTGAGTCAGTGATATCATCCAACCATCTCATCCTCTGTCGTCCCCTTCTCCTCCTACCTTCAGTCTTTCCCAGCATCAGGGTCTTTTCCAGTGAGTCAGTTCTTTGCATCAGGTAGCCAAAGTACTGGAGCTTCAGCATCAGTCCTTCCAGTGAATATTCAGGGTTGATTTCCTTTAGGATTGACTGGTTTGATCTCCTTGATGTCCAAAGGACTCTCAAGAATCTTCTCCAACACCACAGTTCAAAGGCATCAATTTTTCAGTGCTCAGCCTTCTTTATGGTTTAACTCTCACATCTGTACCTGACCACTGGAAAAAGCATATTTTTGACTAGTCGGACCTTCATCGGCAAAAATGATGTCTCTGCTTTTTAATAGGCTGTCTAGGATTGTCAGAGCTTTTCTTGCAAGGAGCAAGCATCTTTTAATTTCATAGAAAGTTACTGAGTAGTGCATGAATATATAGTTATGTTAAAATTTTTTCATTTATATATTCATGCCTTCATTTTTTTTCACATACTTCCTTATCGCCACTGTAGACTGAGATACAAGATATTTTTGACTGTAGGATGAACTACAAGAAGGAACACCAGCAAAAAGCTTATTGTGGTATATGAGGTGTGATGTCATGAGTTGGGTGAATGGGAAGAGGAGTTGACAGGATTCTATAATTCAGTAGAAGAAATAAAGAAGGGTGAGGAGGGAATGATGACACCACGTCTTTTAAAGTCCACCCTCCTTCAGCAGACCTCCCAGGGCTGGGAAGCAGAGAAGGTGTTGGGGAATTTGAGTTACCGTGTGCTTCAGCTCTTCTGTTCAGTAAAATATTCTATGGGTCTGACAAGGACAGAGTAGCGTGGCTCAGTAAGCCCTTGAAAGGGGGATTTATTCAGAGGCACTGTATTTTAAATCCACAAATGATGAGATTCCTGCCAAGCTTCTTTTGAATTAAATAAAGTCCAGAATATAGGGGAAATAGGAATGTTCATTAATGCGATAAGACAGCATTTCTACATGAAGGATACAAAATCAAATAGAGTCTTTGTTTTCGTTGCTTCTAGAGAGTCAAAGTCGGAGTCCTTTTGCGGCTCTGTGCCTGTAACAATGTGGGGCATCTTTTCATCATACTTGCGGGCATGAAAGGGCATATAGTTTCTCTGCACGATGACAGGCATGTTTCCTTGAACAATGCCCTGTAAAAGGTCACGTTGGAGATTTGAGTCACAAGCCTTGTGACTTCAATTTGAGGCTAAGTTTAGAAATGGTGTGTCCAGAGCGTGCCAAGTTCCATTAAAAGCCCTGGTGTCATGTTGGATTACAGTTGAATAGAATAGGACCCAGTGGGTCATTGTATCTTTCTTCGTAGCAATACATAGATTCTCCTTTGTATTATTCCCTGGTCGGGTGGTTATGATAGATGCCTACTTCCACACCAGATCCTGGAAAATAATGTCTAATTTCATGGACCTTTTTTTTTTTTTTCTCAAGTAGCATATTTTCTAACTTTTCAATTATCATTAGAGGATTTCTGTAAAAGCCGAATTATTTGTGTGTGTTCAGTTATGGTTGATCTTAAATGCTACCTTCCTCACTGACACTTTCACTATCCCCCTCGTCCCCAAGAAAGAGGATCTCCAGTCCTTCCCAAGCTTCAGAGCACTTCTTCCCTCACTGACGTCATTGTGGTCTGTTATATAACAGCACTTCTCCTCACTACCAACTGATGTGTTCTTACTGTGCTCCTCTTATTGTGCCGAGCACTTTATATCATTTGCTGTTTGCTTGTTTAGTCGCTAAGTCATGTCCGACTCTTATATAACTCTTTACATAGGTTATCTTACTTAATGCTCACAGCAACTTATATGGGAAGTATATCATTTCTGCATTTTGCTGAGGAGGAAGCCAGGGTTAAAGAGTCTTAGGTGCCTTTGCCTAAGATCACACAGCTAGTAACTGATGAAACAAGAACACCCCCAGGCAGTCTGGTCCAGACCCGATTCTTTCAGCCACGTACTAGCACCTCCTTCTTAAATTTTGGACATCCAAGTAGCATCCCATTCCAAACCAGTAAGATGCTTGAGGGAAAAACTATGTTGCCTTTTTTTTCAGTATTCTTGGAATTCTCCGACATGTTGATGACTCAGAAGTATGCACTGTGATATTTGTCTTTCTCTGTCTGGCTTGGAGAAAGACAGATATCATATGATAACACTTATATGAGAGATCTAAAAAATGATACAAATAAGCTTAATTACAAAACAGAAATAGATTCATAGATACAGAAAACAAACTTATAGTTACCATAGAGGAAAGCAGGCGAGGGGTAAATTAAGAGCTTGGGATTAAAATATACACACTACTATATACAAAATGGGACTTCCCTGGTGGCTCAGTGGTAAAGAATCTACCTACCAGTGCAGGAAACCCCAGTTTGATCCCTGAGTCAGGAAGATCCCCTGAAGAAGGAAATGCCGACCCACTCCAGCATTCTTGCCTGGGAAATCCCATGGACAGAGGAGCCTAGTGGGCTGTAGTCCATGGGGTCGCAAAAGAGTCGGGCATGACTCAAAAACAGCAGCACATAAAAAATAGTAACCAACAAAGACTTACTGTGTAGCACAGGGAGCTTTGCTCAGTATCTTGTAATAACCTTTAATGGAAGAGAATGTAAAAAGGAATCTATGTTTATGTACATATATATTTATATACATATATAATTAAATCATGCTGCTGTATATCTGAAACTAACATAACATTTGAAAATCAATTATGTTTCAAAAAAATTTAAAAATGAAGTCTGCAGTGAATTGTGGCTGAGTGACTGCTTGGAAGGCACCATCAATATTTTATGGAAAACACAATCTATAAGTTGAGGCATTCCACCTGAAACTTTGTTTTTAAGCAGTGTGAAGAAATGAGAATGCTAGTCTGTGAAGTTTTAAGAACAGTAGCTGTTTATTTTGTATTCTTGTCATTTAGCTTAGATTCTGTGGTCCAGATACTAACATTCCCTGTTCCTTGTCAAGCTCTTCTTCCTTCTTTTATGCAAAGATAAACTGGCTGTGTTTGGCTCGGTTGTTTTTTCTTTTGGCCCCATGTAGTAATCCTAGGCTCCACTTCTGCAGAGCTCTGAAAATGCTGTCAATCATTCTTCCTTATTTCTTTATTCATGCCTTAAGCTTTTGTTGCCTAAAATAAAATGAAAAGTTTTTAAAGTTTCACGTGACCTTCCTCATCCTTCCCTAGCCTTTCTGTAAAGCTTCCCAGCCTCAGTGTGGATATGAGCTAAAAGTTCCAAGGCTTGTACAGAAGACAATGCCATTAAAAGCTGGCACTTTGAGGGGAATTTTGAAGTGATTGACTACAAGGTAATAAATACGAAACACGCCACAAACATGGATGCTAGGAAAACTGATGGAGGGTCAGCTCTTGGCACCGGAACAACCCAAAACATGTAGGTACTTGACTGAAAATAAGAGAATAAATCTATCAATAGATGGAGCTCTGCCGAGACCTGTCGGTTGGCCCTCATAGATGGACACAGCTACAAGGAGATACAGTCCTGTCACTCAGAGATAGCCACAGGGATGCAGGCTCCATCCCTGCGTCAGGGACACGGTTCTCCTTAGGCAAAGGTGATGTCTTCTTTCCCCTGGCCAACGAAGGAACTGTGGGCCACATGGAGGTGCCAGAGGAAGATGCGACCTTCGCCTTGGTATCGCTGATGTCCCAGGGCACGCATAAACCTCCCCACCACACCAGGAGACCCCTGGGGCTCCAGAGGGCTCTCTCTGCATCAGGAAGAAGGTGGGAGAGAAAGTGCACCGTGTAGAGCTGGGTGTCTGCATTTCCATGACTCCTGACTCAGTGAGACAATGTCTGATATAAAACTAAAGCAAATTAGAAGAGGAATTTTCTTGATCAGTTTAGTAATATGTGAGTTCATTTGGTATATTGCAGTATAACCTGTTCCCCTGTCAAAATTCTGTTTATTAAATATTTTTCTTTTTTTTTTAAAGTGTCAGATCAGATCAGTCGCTCAGTCATGTCCGACTCTTTGCGACCCCATGAATCGCAGCATGCCAGGCCTCCCTGTCCATCACCAACTCCCGGAGTTCACTCAGACTCACGACCATCGAGTCAGTGATGCCATCCAGCCATCTCATCCTCCGTTGTCCCCTTCTCCTCCTGCCCCCAATCCGTCCCAGCATCAGAGTCTTTTCCAATGAGTCAACTCTTCGCATGAGGTGGCCAAAGTACTAGAGTTTCAGCTTTAGCATCATTCCTTCCAAAGAAATCCCAAGGTTGATCTCCAGAATGGACTGGTTGGATCTCCTTGCAGCCCAAGGGACTCTCAAGAGTCTTCTCCAACACCACAGTTCAAAAGCATCAATTCTTCAGCACTCAGCCTTCTTCACAGTCCCAACTCTCACGTCCATACATGACCACAGGAAAAACCATAGCCTTGACTAGACGAACCTTTGTTGGCAAAGTAATGTGTCTGCTTTTCAATATGCTATCTAGGTTGGTCATAACTTTCCTTCCAAGGAGTAAGCGTCTTTTAATTTCATGGCTGCAGTCACCATCTGTAGTGATTTTGGAGCCCAGAAAAATAAAGTCTGACACTGTTTCCACTGTTTCCCCATCTATTTCCCATGACGTGATGGGATCAGATGCCATGATCTTCGTTTTCTGAATGTTGAGCTTTAAGCCAACTTTTTCACTCTCCACTTTCACTTTCATCAAGAGGCTTTTGAGTTCCTCTTCACTTTCTGCCATAAGGGTGGTGTCATCTGCATATCTGAGGTTATTGATATTTCTCCCGGTAATCTTGATTCCAGCTTGTGCTTCTTCCAGTCCAGTGTTTCTCATGATGTACTCTGCATATAAGTTACATAAACAGGGCGACAATATACAACCTTGATGAACTCCTTTTCCTATTTGGAACCAGTCTGTTGTTTCATGTCCAGTTCTAACTGTTGCTTCCTGACCTGCATACAGATTTCTCAAGAGGCAGATCAGGTGGTCCGGTATTCCCATCTCTTTCAGAATTTTCCACAGTGTATTGTGATGCACACAGTCAAAGGCTTTGGCATAGTCAATAAAGCAGAAATAGATGTTTTTCTGGAACTCTCTTGCTTTTTCCATGATCCAGCGGATGTTGGCAATTTGATCTCTGGTTCCTCTGCCTTTCCTAAAACCAGCTTGAACATCAGGAAGTTCACAGTTGTTGCTGAAGCCTGGCTTGGAGAATTTTGAGCATTACTTTACTAGTGTGTGAGATGAGTGCAATTGTGCGGTAGTTTGAGCATTCTTTGGCATTGCCTTTCTTTGGGATTGGAATGAAAACTTCCCTTTTCCAGTCCTGTGGCCACTGCTGAGTTTTCCAAATTTGCTGGCCTATTGAGTGCAGCACTTTCACAGCATCATCTTTCAGGATTTGAAAGAGCTCAACTGGAATTCCATCACCTCCACTAGCTTTGTTCGTAGTGATGCTTTCTAAGGCCCACTTGACTTCACATTCCAGGATGTCTGGCTCTAGGTCAGTGATCACACCATAGTGATTATCTGGGTCATGAAGATCTTTTTTGTACAGTTCTTCTGTGTATTCTTGCCACCTCTTCTTAATATCTTCTACTTCTGTTAGGTCCATACCATTTCTGTCCTTTATCGAGCTCATCTTTGCATGAAATGTTCCTTTGGTATCTCTGATTTTCTTGAAGAGATCCCTAGTCTTTCCCATTCTGTTGTTTTCCTCTATTTCTTTGCATTGGTCGCTGAAGAAGGTTTTTTTATCTCTTCTTGCTATTCTTTGGAACTCTGCATTCAGATGTTTATATCTTTCCTTTTCTCCTTTGCTTTTCGCTTCTCTTCTTTTCACAGCTATTTGTAAGGCCTCCCCAGACAGCCATTTTGCTTTTTTGCGTTTCTTTTCTATGGGGATGGTCTTGATCCCTGTCTCCTGTACAATGTCACGAACCTCATTCCATAGTTCATCAGGCACTCTATCTATCAGATCTAGGCCCTTAAATATGTAGTTGATTTACAATAATGTGTTAGTTTCTGGTATATAGTAGAGTGGTCCCGTTTTATATATATATATATATATATATATACATATATATATATATATATTTCAGATCTTTTCCATTGTCGGTTATTCCAGGATATTGAATATAGTTCCCTGTGCTGTACAGCAAATCCTTGTTGTTTATATAATTTTGCATATAGTAGTTTGTATCTGTTAATCCCATTCACCTAATTTGTCCCCCTCCTCCACGCTTCCCCCCTTGGTAACCATGTTTGTTCTCTATGTCTGTAAGTCTTTTTCTGTTTTGTAAGTATCGCTCTTTTGTGTCATTTTTTGTTATTCCACGTCTTAATGATATCATATGGTATTTGTCTTTCTCTGTCTGACTTACTTCACTTAGTACGATACTCTCTAGGTCCACCCATGTTGCTGCAAATGGCATTATTTCATTCTTTTTTATGTCTCAGTAATACCCCACATCTTCTCATGCATTCATCTGTTGATGGACACTTAGGTTGCTTCCGTATCTTGACTCTTGTAAATAGTGCTGCTGTGGCCATTGGGCTGCAGAGTTGCCTTATTTTCTGGATATATGCCCAGGGGTGGGATTGTGGGATCATATGGTAACTCTCTGTAATTGTTTTTTTTTTTTTTTTTAAGGACGCTCCATACTGTTCTCCATAGCAACTGTGCCTGGTGAACTAGTTTTCTAAAGCACACAGACCACAGAGTGAAGTGAGGGAAGAGGTCTTTAGGCTTTGATGCCCTGGTTTTCAGCCTGATCAGGAACCTGTGCCTTCGTTTTCTTATCTGGGAAGTGGCGCCAGTGCCTTCCAGTAGCAGGGCCATTCCTCAAATCAGAGAGCCTGTGCCCGGGGTCTCACAGTTGGTGGGCTCTCAGTGAAGATCAGTGTTGCTACCTTCATGTTGAGAACTGTCCTTCAACCCTCATCTGGTGAAAGAAGGAGAAAAGCAGATTCACTTAAGTATAAAGTGCTGCTGGCCCTTGGTCATTTCTAGAGACAGTGCTGAAAAGGTTGCCATCCCACCCTGCCATTTATGAATATGACGATCTGGGAGTGCAAAATTAATAGCAATTAATACTTTTAACAGTAGTGGTAGATGCTATTCCAGCATGTTCTGACTACAGTGGCCGGTTCTAACAGTCACAATACTTTGGACGTGTCCTAATGGAGTGCTTTTTTCTCCTTACAGGAGCATCTGGCATGTCGAAGCCCCACTGTCTTCCATGGGACTGCCTTTGTGAACAGCTTCCATTTAAAAGAGTTTTGTGAATAAGTGGTTTCAGTCAAGTCCCCAGCGAACACATTTGTCTTCTCGTCTCCTGGAGCTCTTAAGGTTTGTGTTAAGTTTTCCATTTGTCTCATGAAGTTATTCTTAATTTTCAACGTTATTTTTTAAATGGATAATAGTCTTACTCTATTGCAATAAGAACTCTGGAAGTAGATTATGTACAGATTGTAATCCTTTGATTTCACTGGGAGACAGATAGAAATGAGAAGAAATTTGATATGCTGTTTCTCATATTTACTATTATATACTCTGTGGGATGTTACAAGGATATTAGAAATAACATATCCCCCACGTTGGCTTAAACAAGTTTTATTTCTGTGTTCATAAATTCTAACTGAATAGATTCAATGAATTTATGTTGAGTGTCTACATATATCAGATTTTGTTAAGTACTTTCAATTAGCTAAGACTTTGCAGATAAATTATGCTTTGAAACATTGAAAATCAAAACTGCATTTGTCAATATCAACTAGTGTTATCATTTTGACATTTTTCAACTTATACAGTCTCAGTAGCCAGAATGTTTTCATTTAGCCGTAACAAGGGGTACTCACTGTATGATTTGCTATGGTAGAACAGGGTCGTTGTTTAATGCGTGTGTGTTAACAGCTTAAAAGATTACTAACTATATTGTTGGTTACTTAAGGACAAAGCTTGCTAGCACAACAGGCATTTTATTTTGGGAAATGCGTGTTCTGCTGTTGAGATGGTACCAAGTAAATCACTTTTATTTTGAAAGTACTTTCTGATAAAAGACCCACCTAAAGGCTGAAGTTAATCCCCGCCTCTTTCATAGATGAAAAAATGATCAAGCTCACAAATAAAGCTTTGTACACTGAGTGCACAGAAGCTAAACAGAGCATGGAAGAAGGAACGTAGTTCTTCCGGAATGGCATGTCTTTTTCCACAGGCATTTATTTCATTTGGTTGGACTTTCATTCTGTCCACGGTGACAAATGTTTTCTCCCCTAAATAGCTCTCTACTCTGTTTTTTTTTTTTTTTTTTTTTAATTTCTTTTATTGCTACTGAGAAATCAAAGTGGATTTCACTGCCCTGCCGGGCTAGACTCCAGTTTTCCCACTGTAGCCTTCATTGCTGGGCCCCATGATTGACTTTCTTTGAAGGATGAGGCGTGTGTGGGGGGAGGTGGGAAGTTGTGTTTCCACCTTAACTCTCCAGTCTGGTAGGACACTGTGGTGTGCAGAGACGTAACAAAGAGTATCTGTATTAAATAGAGGCACTGGGAAGAACTTGACAAGTGACCCAAATGTTCTTCCCTACTCGGCAAGCAGGACCCCACTTGAACCATCTGAAACCAACAAGAATCTGTCTTCAGACCTTCATTCTACGTATCCACTTTCCTTTTGAATCCTAATACAGATTCTCCTTTCTTAGAGCCTCCTTGTCTAAAAGCCTAAGGGATTCTTGACCTCCTCACGCAGCAGTTTATTTCTGCTGCCACGGAGACAGGGAATGTGTTGGTCAGAGTCCCCCTGCATCATTACAGACTCAAGTCTCAAGTCATCCTTTTCCTCTTCAGGAGAGAGAAACACGTTTTTCTGAACCTTTCCTATGAGATCATACAACCCACAAATTTCTTTACCCTCACAGTTTTGTTCTCAGTCTCTTAAATTCTCTATATTCTGCTTAAGTTTAACAATACAGACATGTTACTGGAGCATTAAAAATCATCTATTGGTGTTCCTCTGTGGGGCTACTATTGACATTTTGAAGGGAGTGCTTCTTCTTTTTTTGTTTTTAATTTTTTTTTCTTGACATGGCACGTGGGATCTTAATTCCTTGACCAGGGATTGAACCTGCCCTGCTTGCATTGGAAGTGCAGAATCTTAACCACTGGCCCACCGGGGAAGTCCCAGGGGATTTTTTTCTTTATGCTGTAAGATCAGCCCATGGAGTTTAGAAAGGTTAGTAGCCCTGCCTTCCAGGAACTGCAGACCAGCAGCACCCCTGCCCCCAGCCCCCGGTTGGTGCAATATAACCAGATTCAAACCTCCTCACATCCCTATTAAGGAGGACCGGGACTGCCCAGACCACAGAGTCTTCAGCAAGAACTGAACATGCTGAAACGGGCAGAGCTGAGCAAATGGTGAGGTTGGCCCGGACCCCATTTTAACTCTGGGTGCCATCCTCTTCCCATCCTATCGTTCTGAAAACTCTGGGCTTGCATTGATTTTTCAGCTGTCTAGAAACGCACCAATATGTGTATATGGATGCTTTTTTGAGAACCAGACTTTCTGATTTGGTGTCTAGAGGAGGTCACTGTTGTTTGCTACAGGAACATGGATCTGGGGATGATAATCTCAGAACTCAGTGCAGGAAAATAGGAGAGAGTGGAGAGCTCTGGGGACCTACAGAAAGGAGAGGGCCCAGACCACAGCGGAAGTGGTGGGGCGGGTGTGTCACTGTTGTGACACCCGCTCAGTCACGGAGAGAGGGAAGGGGCAGAGCAGCTGAAATCCGAGGGGAGACTGGAAAAGGTAAGGAGCAAAGGAGTAGTTTTTCACTTGCGTCTGTGGCACGCATCACAGTTTCAGCTCTCTGCCCCGTGTCATAGGCTGACTTCAGGGATCAGGGTATAAGGACTTCAACCCGTCCTTTACTGCAGCCCAAACTCTCTCTCCCATCAGACCCGATACTCCTTCCTCACCCACCTTCCATCCACATTTCTGTCTTGTTCCTCACTTACCTTCTGGCATCCCCTCCACCCCCTTTCATTCTTCATGCATGCAGAGAATGGGGTCATGACTTAATGCCTTTTATTTCTCTGGATTCTTCCAAAACCTCAAGTGAGGCTCTCCATGAAAAGGAAAGGGCATAGAAACAATGGGTTTCGGGAAATGTTTCCCATAAAAGCTTTGTTAAGGCTCTGATCTTTTGAGACATTTACCATTAATACAGGCACAACCTTTCCATAGGAAAACAAATTCTCATTTGCTACTATTTGCTTTAACACAAGGAATCACTGAATTCCCTAGTACAGAGTTTTGTTGTTGCTGAGTCACTGCATTGTGTCTCTCTCTTGTGACCCCATGGATTGTCACCCGCCGGGCTCCTCTGTCCATGGGATCTCCCAGGCAAGAGTACAGGAATGGATTGCCTTTCCTTCTCCGGGGGATCTTCCCGACACAGGGATTGGACCTGTGTCCCCTACATTGGCAGGTGGATTCTTTACCACTGAGTCACCAGGGGAGCTTGTCGTATAGTTTACTTAATAAGAAGATGAGGGTAATTCGTGACTTAAAAATACAGTTAGGGGTATCTTGGTTGTTACGTGGGTTACACGTACCGTCTGCCTTGGCTTGCACAAAATACACACAGCAAGTGCAGAGTTGCGCATGGGAACTAGACTAAAGGACTCTTTTTCTTTGCTTTCTGCTAAAATGAAGACTCCTGCATAAGATTTATCATCTATAAAAAAAGACTACTATTATAGAGACAGGAATAACACCAAAGGCTTCCCTTAGCTTGTGTTGTTGAATTATTTAAAGCTTTATAGCCGAGTTTCTGGTCCTGATTTTTTTAAACATGGCGGTTTTCCTGTCCTCCCTTCTTGGGTGTTCAGGACACCGAGTTCTATTTGGCTTCTTGGAGTTTCTCATTTCCTGAAGTGTACCACTAGGTCTATAAACATGGAAGAATAAATATTAGCTTTATGAGACCATGTTCCTCTACTAGTTGAAAAATAGCATATAATAAAAAATACAAGGATGTAATATTGAAAATTATAGGTCAATATGCTCTCTTATGGTGGGTATATATCTGATGCTCATGCATGGAGACTGTGTTTTCAGAAAAATGGTGTGCTGTGTAATACCACTTGTGTCTGTGATATATTTTCACCCCTCATGTTTAACAATATATCTCAAGTGAGTCTCGCCTCACTAGTGAAATGTTTCTAACTTATTTACCACTATGATTTAAAAACCAAGGAAACGCTCTGACTCTTGCTGTTAATTCTAAAAATTACATATGATCCAAAGTTAAAATGTTTGTGGCTTCCTTTCTTGCTGGAGACCCCCAGCATGCAACCAGCTCCTTGGAATTACATTAGAAAATGTCTAATGGCAATTTTCAATCTAAAAGAAGTTTTGTGAGGGATTTAAAATAAAAAGTCAGTTGTGGTCTTGCACAGCTAGTCCATAGTTTATGCATGCTGTCGCTCAGTCGTGTCCGACTCTTTGAGACCCCATGAACTGTAACTCACCAGGTTCCTCTGTCCATGGACTTTTCTAGGCAAGAATACTGGAGTGGGTTGCCATTTCTTCCTCCAGGGGAATCTTCCCAACCCAGGATTCGAACCCACATCTTTTGTGTCTCCTGCATTGACAGGCAGATTCTTTACCACTGACAATTGTTACTATGAAATCCAGACTCTAATTATGCATGTTTAACAGCATTGAAAATGTACAATCCATTGATCATGCCCCTAAAGCTTCATATTCATACCCAGTAAGGAAGAAAAAGAGTAACCTTCATGGATAATGTGTGAGTTGAAACACTCTTGAAGCTACAGGATTCAATGTAATTACTAATATGTTCAGATAATTCACTTCCTTCTGGAAATGACTATCCATTTGCCAAAAGTGGCAGTGATTTATATCAAGGCCAGTTTCTTCTCTTACATTAATATTCCATTGTTCCTCTTGATAAAGATGGAAAATAATCAGCCTTGTATAGTCCAGGCTCAACAATAAGAAAATTGAACCTATTGGAATAGTTCCTTCTAATTGCCTGAATTTCTACTGGATGCTTCTTTTAAACCACAAAATTTAAAAATACATTAAATTTTATTATGAAGTAATTTAAGCCTACGGAAAATAATACAGTCTATTTACTGCCATGTTTTATTTTATTATTTTTATTTTTAGTGAATTTGTTTTTGTTTTCTTTCCAATTTTATACACAATACATGTTGATGACATAAAACTAGCAATACATAAAACATAAGGTAAAAATTAAAAACTGCCAAAGATACCTACCCCCAGAGATACCCATCATTATTAGCATTTTTATGTGTTTCTTCCAAGTGTTCAGAGTTTTTTAACATTGAGGTATAACTGGCCTATATTATTATGCAAATTCCAGGTGGACAAGATAGTGATTCCGTATTTCTGTACATTACAATATTATCACCATGATATGTCTAATTACCATCTGTCAACAGACAAAGATATTAGAATATAACTAATTATATTTCCCACGCTGGACATTTCCTCCCCGAGGCTCACTTTTTCTTTTCTTTTTTGTAATTGGAAGGTTGTACCTCTTAATCTTCCTCAACTATTTCACTCTTCCCTCAACCCCCTCCCCTCTGGTAACTACCTGTTTTGTTCTCTATATCTGTTGAGTCTGCTCTTTTATATCTGTTCATTTGTTTTGGTTTTTAGATTCCATATATGAATGAAATCATACAGCATTTGTCTCTCTTTGTCTGACCGAGTTCACTGACGATAATACCCCCCAATCCACCCATGTTGTCATCAATGGCAAGATTTCATTCTCTTTTATGACTTATATTCCAATTGAATATATGCACCACTTCCTTAATCCATTTATCTATTGATAGACGTTTAACTTGTTTCCATATCTTGCCTATTGTAAATAGCACTGCATTGAATATAGGGGTACATATATCTTTGCAAATCACTGTTTTTGTCAGAGCAACACCCAGAGGTGGAAGTGCTGGATCATATGGTAGTTCTGTTTTATGAGAAACCTCCATATTACTTTCCAGAGAGACTGTACCAATTTGCATTCTCACCAACAGTTTTCTAGGGCTTCTTTTTCTCCACATCCTCACCAGCACTTGTCTTTTTGGTAATAACCATTCTAACAGGTGTGAGGTGATAGCTCATTGTGATTTTACTTTGCATTTCCCTGATGACTGGTAATGTTGAGCATTTTTCATGTGTCTTCTTTAAAAAAAAAGAATGTTCAGGTTCTCTGCCCAGTTTTTGGTCAGTAATTCATTTTTTGATGTTGAGTTATATGAGTTTTATATATTTGGGATATTAACCCCATATCAGAGATTCATTTGCAAATGTCTTCTCCCATTCACTAGGCAGCCTCTTCATCTTGTTAACAGTTTCCTTCATCGTGCAAAAGTCTTTTAGCTTGATGCAGTCCCAGTTTTAAAATTTTACTCTTGTCTCCCTTTCCTAAGGAGACAGAGCCAGAAAGTTATTGCCAAGGCCAATGTCAAAGAGAATACGGCCTATGTTTTCTCCGAGGAGTTCTGTGGTGTCAGGTTATTTAAGTTTCAGTCCTTTTTAAGTTTGTTTTTTATGTGGTGTGAAAGGTATCCAGTTTGGTTCTTTGCATGCCGTCTAGTTTTCCCAACACCGTTTATTGAAGACGCTGTCTTATCCCTGTTTGTATTGTTGCCCCGTTTGTCATCGACTGATTGCCCACATAGGCATAGGTTTACTCCTGGGCTCCGTATTCTGTTCCTTTTATCTAGGTTTTTGCTTTTGTGCCGGCACCATACTGTTTTGATGACTGTAGCTTTGTATAATCGCTTGAACCAGGAAGCCTGATACTGCCAGCTTTATCGTATGTTTGCTTTTACCAATGAGATTTTTCCTTTTATAGTTTTCGTATTTCTAGGTGTGCCATTTTGCTTAAAGAAGTTCTTTCAACATTTTTTAGAAAGACTGTTTCTGGGGCTCTCCAGGTGGCACAGTCGTAAAGAATCCTCCTGCCAGTGCAGGAGATGCTAGAGACACTGGTTCTATCTCTGGGTTGGGAAGATCCCCTGGAATAGGAAATGGCAACTCAATCCAGCATTCTTCCCTGGAAAATTCCACAGGCAGTGGAGCCTAGTCCGTGGGGTCACAAAGAGTCGGACACAACTCAGCACACACACATGCACATAAAGGCGGGTTAGTGGTCCTGGACTCCTTTAGCTTTGGCTTGTCTCTGAAACTCTTCGTCCCTCCTCCAAACCTGAATTATGGCCTTGCTGAGTAGAGTATTTTTAATTGTGTATGTTTTTCCTTTCATCCCTCTGAAAATATAGTGTCATTCTTCTGACCTGCAGAATTTCTGCTGAAATGTCAGCTGATAGCCTTTTGTGAGTTCCCTTGTATGTAAATAATTGCTTTTCTCTTGTTCCTGTTAATATTTTCTCTTTATCTGTTGCCATTTTAATTTTAATATATCTTGGCGTCAGCCTCTTTGGGTTCACCTTGTTTGATATTCTCTGAGCTTCCCAGATTTGGATGTCCATTGCCTTTCTCAGTTAGGGAAATTTTTAGGTGTTATGTCTTCAAATCGGTTCTCTACCCCTTTCTTTCTTTTTGGGGGGGGACCCTTAGAATATTAGTACACCTGACGTTGTCCCATAGATCTCTTGATGTAGCCTCAGTTTTGAAATCTTTTTTTTCTTTTTTTGTTCAACTTGAGTGATTGCCACTACTCTGTCTTCCAGCTTGCCGATCCTTTCCTCTGTATCACGAAATCTACTGTACTTTCCTTCTTTTTTATTTCAGTCATTGTATTCTTCATCTCTGCTTATTTCATCTTTTTATTTTGTAAGTCTCTCTTAAACATTTTACTGTGTTCACCCATTCTTCACCCAAGTTCATCGAGCATCTTTATGCTCATTGCCTTGAACTCTTTACTGGGTAGACTCTACTTTGCTTAGCCTTTCTAAGATTTTACCTTGTTCCTTCATTTTGAACCTGTTCCCCTCTTGCCTTATTTTGCCTGTTCTCTGTTTTTGTTTATGGAAGTTAAGTAGATCAGTTGCATGTCCTGATCTTGGAAATTCGACCTTTTTATGTAGGAGACATCTATGGGGCCCAGATGCACACTCCCTTCTGTTCACCTGAACTAAATGATCTAGGAGTTCCTCCCCATTGTGGGCTGCTTGGGCCCTTCTGTGGGGGCGGGGGGGTGATTACTGTGGGTATACTGATGTGACAGGTCCCCAGCCTGTTGGGTTTAAGACTCTGCCTAGTGCAGAGGCTGCTGGCCACTGGTGGGTGGAGCTGTGTCCTGGCATAGCTGCCTGCGTAACCCAGGACGTCCAGGGCCTGGTGCTAGCCTGATGGTGGGTGAGGCTATGTCCCTGCAAGGCTGGCTGCTTAGTGTAGGGCATCCCGGGACTGATGCTGCAAAGTTGACTAGTGAGGCCAGGTCCGGGCACCAGTAAACTAGAGGGAGGGCTCCAGCGTGGTGTCTGTCAGCACTGGTGTTCTCATGGTAGAATAAGCTCCTAAGAATGGCCGCCTCCAGTGTCTCTGTCAGCAGGGGAAGTGCCAGTAGCCTCTTGCCTCTCTGGAAGACTCTCCAAGACCAGCAGATGTGTCTAAATCAGGCTCCTTTCCAATTGCTTTTGATTTAGAACGTGCCCTTTAAGAGAAGAGTCTCTGTTTCCTGTAGCCTCTGGTTCTCCTGAATGCAAGCTCTACTGTCCTTCAAAGCCAGAAACTCTGGCTCATGTTCCTGATGCAGGACCCCCCAGGCTTTTGAACCCAAGGTTAGGCTCAGACTCCTTGCTCCTTGAGGGAAGTCTCTGCAGCTGGGATTATTCTCCTGTCTGTGGGCTACCTACCTTCAGATGCAGGTCTTGACTATATGGCATCTCTGCCTCTCCTACGGATCTTGTTGTGGTTCCTTATTTATATCTTCCGTTGGAGAAGATCCTTTTTAAAAAATTGGAGTATAGTTACTTGACGGTGTTAGTTTCTGTTGTACGATGAAGTGAATCAGCTGTACGTATACATGTATCTTCTCCCTCTTGGACCCCCCTCCCACTCCCCCACCCAGTCCCCCCCGTCTAGGTCATTGCAGATTCCCACTCACCATCTGTTTCACACGCGGTGCTGTGTATATGTGATTCCGAATCACACAGTTCATCCCCCCTCCCCCGACCCCCATGTCCACACGTCCATTCCCTACATCCGCATCTCTCTTCCTGCCTTGCAAATAGGTTCACCTGTTCCATTTTTCCATTTTCTATATGTTTTTCTATTGTATGTTAATACAGCCTTTATTTTTCTCTTTGACTTTACTCTGTGCGACAGACTCTAGATCCATCCACATCACTACAAATGACCCAGTTGTGTTCCTTTTTATGGTCGAGTATTGTTCCAATGAAGATATGTACCACATCCTCTGTATCCATTCCTCTGTTGGTGGACATCTAGGTTGCTTCCATGTCCTGGGTATTGTAAATAGTGCTGCAGTGAACATTGGTGTGCATGTGTCTTTTTGAGGTATGATTTTTTTCAGGGTACATGCCCCGTAGTGGAATTGCTGGGTCATATGGTAGTTCTGTTTTTAGTTTTTTAAGGAACCTTCATAATGTTCTCCATAGTGCCTGCATCAGTTTATATTCCTACTAATAGTACAAAAGGGTTCCCTTTTCTCCACCTTTTTCTCCAGCATTTATTGCTTGTTGATTGATGATGGCCATTCTGACCTATGTGAGGTAATAACTCTTTGTAGAGCAACTCTTTTGGTCTGCATTTCTCTAGTAATTAGCAATGGCACCCCACTCCAGTACTCTTGCCTGGAAAATCCCATGGACGGAGGAGCCTGGTGGGCTGCCGTCCGTGGGGTTGCTGAGAGTTGGACACAACTGAGCAACTTCACTTTCCCTTTTCACTTTCATGCATTGGAGAAGGAAATGGCAACCCACTCCAGTGTTCTTGCCTGGAGAATCCCAGCGACGGGGGAACCTGGTAGGCTGCCGTCTATGGGGTCGCACCGAGTCGGACACGACTGAACCGACTTAGCAGCAACAGCAAGCATCTTTTCATGTGCCTCTTGGCCATCTCTGTGTCTGCTGTGGAGAAGTGTCCATTTAGGTCTTCCATCCTTTTTTTTTTTTTTTAATATTGAGCAGTAAGAGCTGTTTGTATTTTTTGGAGGTTAATGCCTTATCAGTTGCTTCCTTTGAAAAATAAACTCAAAATGGATTAAAGAAGTAAATGTAAGACCGGACACTCTAAAACTCTTAGAGGAAAACATAGGAAGAGCGCTGTGATGTAAATCACAACTAGATCTTCTTTGACCCACCTGCTGCTGTAGTGAAAATAAAAACAAACAAAGGGGCCTTTTAAACTAAAAGGCCGAATTAAAGCGAAAAGCTTTTGCATAGCAAAGGAAACCATAAACAAGATGAAAATATAACCCTCCAAATGGGAGGAAATGTTTGCAACTGAAAAAAATCTTTTCAGCTAGTCTTCAGATCATTCTCATCGAGAGTTGCTCTGTGTTGTAATTTTAGTTCTCTGTGGGAGGATGTGAGCCCAGGTCCACCTACTCACCGTTTTGGCCTCCATCTCCACTGCCATAGCTTAAAATGTTAATTCTGCCAAAGTTCTGGATATCTATTTTTTAAAGTGAAAAAAAAGTACCATTCTTTCTAATATTTAAACATCCCATAGATAATATCACTTATAAGATTTTGTATTTTATTCCATTTGTGTTATATGTTCCATTTCCTTACTAGTTATGTCTGTGTCAATGGATATGGAATATTTCTTTCAAGTTTTCATAGATGAGATCATACTGAATTTATACCTTCCAATTTGTTTTTCCTTAACAGTTTTTTTGGGGGAAGTGGAGGGCAGGCCGTGTGGCTTGTGGAATCCTGGTTCCCTGATCAAGGGTTGACCCCAGACCCTTGGCTGTGAGAGCGTGGAGTCCTAATCACAGGACTGCCAGGGAATTCCAGCCGTTTGTTTCGTTCTGGATCTGGTAATACATGGACATTTGACTCGTTCATCGTAATTGATCGTTGTATGTACTTCCCTTCTCATAATGGAACATTTACAGGTCGTCTTTTTTTTCTGGACAGCCACCTTCCTGCACCCCTCATTCATCCATCATTCACTAGACGGGGAGACATGTAGCTGTGGGTTCAGTGTTTGGTAATGCAGGCCCCTCCTTGCCATTGAATAGGCACTTGAGAGCTAGTTATTCTTTATACTAGAAAACCTTTTTATTTCCTTTCTGTCAACAAAGTTTTCTGTTTTGTCTTGTTGCTGTTTGCTGTGCCTCTGCCCTTTTCTACTGATTTTTTTCTGGGAGCAGTTTCTAATGTGGCTTTATTATTCCATAGAAATCAAGTATAATTATGTCTGAACCACAAGAAAAGACAAAAGAAATAAAGCAAAGACTTAACAAGAGAGAATTTAAAAAAAAGAAAGAAGGGATTATGTCTAATTTTTAGCCTCTGAGATTCAATTGGTGTTTCTCAGAGATACATTTTAAAGGGCATTTGCACAGTTTCTTATTTTCCATCTCAGAGATTAGCTAGTTTGGGAGGCCTTTCTCTCCCATTAAACTAATCAAATACTTCCTTAGTTTCATAATCACATTAGGAAAATATGCATTATTTCTTTCAAAGTTAGATATAATGTTTCAAGATCTATCTCAAATTAAGTGTCTTTTAATTTCTGGTACCTCAAAAAATGGGAGCTATCAAAAATCTTCAAATGAATCTATATTTGTACTTTTTAATAGATTTTAGAGTTGTTTTGTATTTTGCCTAGTATGTTCTGAATAAATATTTGGTGTATGGTTGAATAGATGAACAAAGTAATAAATATTTATAAAGGTAACAGTAATAAATATTTGTAGAAGTTATATGGTCATTTGACTTGGAGACATTTTAATGTTCCTGGTAATAGTCTTCCATCTACTAAAACACTGAACTTCAGCATTTATATCTCCTGTGACTGGAAACTGAGATCTAAAAACAAGGACCGGAGTTACCTGAGAATACAAAATGTTATTATTCCCAAAATTATTAAAATCAAAGTCTCTATTTAGGGTTACCAGATTATTTAGGGCTCTAAAACAAATGTCTACTCTCTCAAAATTTTGAGAGCTGTGTATCTCAGTGTTTAGATGGGCCTGAAACTCTGTTATTCTAAAAATTTAAGGTTGTTTTAGTCCATTATATTTTTATATATGACTGTGGGATGAGCCAGTTGACATCACTAAAAAAATGAAACTTTGAAAAATTGAAGAGTAAACCAATTATTTTTAGAACTGACAGAGCCTTTCTGAGGCTCAATTCTTGTTCTTTTTACTTATTCCTTTCAAGGTACTGGAAATTATTGGACTGTAAGTGATCTTAGCACTTGCCAAAGTAATTTTCTATATAAAAAGATCAGTAAGTATTGAGAATTTCCTTTGGTTTCCCTTGCACACAATGCTCTAGTCTCTTCTGAAAGTCAAGTTTATAGGGTTTTCCCCTACACTTAATCCTTATTTTTGCTGCATTTGATGGAGTTCTACTAACCTAAGATCTGTGCCAAGTTTAGTCTCCAGCAGACATTTGTCACTGAGTATAAGTCTTCAGAAAATAGGATTTCAGCCAGAAATTCTTGCCCACATTACCTAGAGCTGCTCTGCTGGCCATACTATTTAGGTCTTCCTGTATATCTGAAATCTGCAAGGAAATGCCTTTAAATCTTAACTCACATATGGTTTTATGTAGAATTTGTTCTGGTAGAACCAATGTCCCCATTATGAGATTATTAGTGCTATTTTATAACAGTAAATGTATGATTTTTTAATCAGTATCCATCATAATGACAGATCTGCAGATGACTTTGGGTTCTCATTTGGCATACTTGTTAATAAGTGTGCTGGAATCCCCACAAATTGCACACTGTTAATTTCTGGTGGATTTCACTTTAGGAAATGAAGTTGCTGCTCTGGCCATCTGTCTGCCTCCAAGTTGGGGCCTGGGGACTCAGCTCAAGTTACCACCAGGTCTGCAGCCTTCCCTGCCTTCCTCCCCTTTTCTCTGCAGGTCCATCTTCTCAGGAGTTGGGGTGGAGCCCCTGGGTTCTGACAGTGTCCAAGGAGATGAAGCTGCAGAGGGAAATGAGGAAATGTGTCCAGTAACAGGCCTACCATCGTCCTTCGCATTTCCTTTTCTTTTTCTTTATATCACAGTCCACAGAACTTTAGAAAAATAAAAAGAATTAGGCCACCAATGCTTGGTGGAAAGATTGGTCATGACGCTGGATTATAAAATTTTCAAGAAGTATCTGTTCAAGTTTGAAACGTAAAGGAGAAGAATGAAAAAATTAGTAAGCGTGGTTTTAACTCATGACTGAGCGACTTCCCTTTCATTTTTCACTTTCATGCGTTGGAGAAGGAAATGGCAACCCACTCCAGTGTTCTTGCCTGGAGAATCCCAGGGACGGGGGAGCCTGGCGGGCTGCTGTCTATGGGGTCGCACAGAGTCGGACACGACTGAAGCGACTTAGCAGCAGCAGCAGAGGATCATCAAATTCATACTGAGTAAACTAAAGCTTGAATTTGGGGTTCTGAATGTAGAAAGAGCTATGCAGAATTTAAAAACAAGCAGTGTATTATCCCCCGAAGTGTTGAAGACAAAATTAGGTTAACAGGTCTAGGCAGAAAACAAAGCTAATAAGTGTTAGGAATTTAGAAAAATTGTAAATTTCAAGTGTGCTCTTAATACCTGAAACACAGTCATAAGTAATTCAGAATAAAGAACCTCAAGGATGCTTGTGAAAGAGACAAAATGAATACAGGGAAGCCTTCCTAATTTGGGTGAGCTAGACAGAGCACACTTGTTAGAATCATGTGATGTTTCATTTCAAGGCAGTTAGGCACTCTCAATAAATGCAGTCGTATGAGCTTGTGGTTAATAAAAATCCCAATAACAAGAACAATAGCAAAAAACCCTCTCTGTCTTGCCTTATGAATCCCTAATTTCTCCATAATAATTTTACTCTGAGATGATCTGCATGGGGAGGAACTAACAAAAGTTTGCCTTTGATCATTCTAAGCAACAGGTATTGATTTAGAAAACAGTGGATTCACCTGAAGTCAGTGGAGAGATTTATTTGAATGTTGTTGCTGTTGTTCCTTAGTTACTAAGTCATGTCCGGCTTCTTTAGCAACCCCATGGACTGCCGCCCACCAGCCTCCTCTGTCCATGGGATTCTCCAGGCAAGAATCCTGGATCAGGTTGCCATATCCTTTTCAAGGGGATCTTCCTGACCCAGGGATCAAACCCGCATCTCCTGCAATGCCCAGCAGATTCTTTACCACTGGGCCCCCAGGGAAGCCCCTTATTTGCATATAGGGCTCTTAATGTACTTCTGTGACAAATTCATTATTATTTAAATTGAAAGAATGTTTTTTAACATCATAGATGTATTGGTGCTGAAACCCAGAAAGATGATTTCCAAGTGACTGAGTAGTTTCATTGGCACAGAACATTTCATTTCCTCTTAACAGTTAAGGTTTCACTCAAGAGGAAGAAGAATAAGACTTTAAAGTGCAGGGCACCCGACTCACAGCTTGTGTCTCCCCTCAGAAAAAAGGTCACAGACATCCCCAGCCTGGGAGAGATAAGTGGGAGGAAAAGATCAGGGCTAGGAGAGGTGATTGCTGACCGGCTTTCTGTTCTCTCTTATCCCAGAATTTGGCATGCAGTCAGTGTTTCTTTAATTTTATCTTTTGCTTCTATTGATAGCACAGGGCCTGTATGTTGTGTCGTGTAGGGAGGAGAGAGAGAGAGTTCCTTTATAAATAGACACAAGGGAATGACTTCTTTTCATGAGAAAGACATTTTTCTGAATCCTTCCCTGAAAATATGGACAATATTTGAATAAATACTATAGGCGAAAGTTTTCCAGATAAAATGTCTAAGACCATTTCCATTCATTTGAAAGTGTTCACACACACAAAGGTCTGGTATTTGCTGAACAATGCCATCCCTGTTAGAACTTCCATCCTAAATTTTAGCACAGAATGTATAATCCCAAAATAAAGATGAGTCAGGGGAACAGGATGTACTTTTCTTTTCATTTAAAAGAATTTTTTGTTGTTGTTTTTTAAAATTCTGGGTAAAAATTCATCAATATCAGCTTCTTAGAATTATCACAAGTGTATACATTTGAAAACTGAAAGGACAGTGTTCATCATAGACTGAGTCAATTTTCAACATTCTAGAGCCCAGTTTTCTTCTCAGAAGCATTTACTAAATTAAAAGTCAAAGATATCACATTAAGAAATCCTACTTGTGTTTACAATATCTATTTATAAAAACGATAATACAAGCACTGAAGGAAATACAATTTACAAAAACGTATTTCTACTTATGCATTTCTCAGCAAAGTAAGACATAACTCACATAACACATCCTCCTGTCTCTTTTCCTGAGCATCCCTGTCATTTATGAAAATATGTGGCTGCTTAATCTATTGATTGAAAATGTTAAAAAGTGCATTTTTAGAATAAATATTGAAAAAGGATGTGGCAGGTGCAAATAGGACTAACCTCTCATTATACTGCACTTAGAACTTTTTTTCTTCCTAAAATTACCTCACTCAGCTTCATTTTGCTTATGTCCTGGGGGGCATGCATAGAATGCTGCTCATGGTAGGCTGTGATTAAAATGTTTGCTAAACAAATAAATAAAATTAATTAAAGGTGACCTACAAAAGTGAATTTCCAAAAGCCCCCATCCTTTCAGTGGGCTAAATATCAGATGGTGAGGGCGTTGGAACCATAGTGTTACATGCTCTCATTTCCCTTTCTTCTCTGAAGCCCCACTCTGTTTATTGCTGTGGCATCTGGCAGGCTTTCTTTTCTGGGCCCAGCAGGCTCCACGCAGTGTGTTCTTATTTTCCTGGAACGAAAAGTCAAGGAAATACCATTTCTAAAAATATGCTTTATGAGTTTTTTTAAAATAATATTTCCATTCTCCTGGCTCATTCACTTAGGGGTCTTGATCAATGACACAGTGCCCAGAAAAAAAGAAATCACAGCGAGTCTAATGTCAGCTGTGCAGCAAACGTGACAGCTCCCTCCAGTGTGCACACAGTGTCCCCTCTTCTGTTTCTGAGACATCTTATTTTTATGGGTTTATGGCCACGGGCACCCCATGCTCACCAGAAATAGTGGCTGAGACATTTACTCCGTGCTTATTTATATCAAGAATCTTCTTTACATATATTAGCAAGTGTAGCCCTTTAAGGATCCTGTGCAGATGGTGCTGGGCTTCCCTGATGGCTCAGGTGGTAAAGAATCTGCCTGCCAGGCAGGAGACCTGGGTTCGATCCCTGGGTCAGGAAGATCCCCTGGAGAAGAGAATGGCTATCCAGTCCAGTATTCTCACGGTATTCTTGCCTGGAAAATTCCATGGACAGAGGAACCTGGCAGGCTGCAGTCCATGGGGTCTCAAGGAGCCAGAGACTAAGTGACTAGTATATACACATAGAAGATATTATTTATCATTTTAACTTTACAGATAAGGAAATTTAGATATAGACTGTTTATTTAAAAGCTTTGTCAAGTTCATATGGCTAATAACTTAAGAAGTTGGGATTGCTTTCTTTTTTTTTTTCCTTTGAACTTTTTCCTTTTATTTATTGGGCTTTCCCTGGTGGCTCAGATGGTAAAGCATCTGCCTAAAGTGCAGGAAACATGGGTTTGATCCCTGAGTCAGGAAGACTGCCTGGAGAAGGGAATGACTACCCACTCCAGTATTCTTGTCTGGAGAATCCCATGGACAGAGAGCCTGGCAGGCTGCAGTCCATGGAGTCAAAAAGAGTTGGACATGACTGAACGACTGTTGCTTTCTTTTTTTTTCTTTGAACTTTCTCTTTTCTTTTTTATTATTTACTGTGAAAGACTCAGTTTTTTTATTTTATTTTATTTTTAAACTTTACACAATTGTATTAGTTTTGCCAAATATCAAAATGAATCCACCACAGGTATACATGTGTTCCCCATCCTGAACCCTCCTCCCTCCTCCCTCCCCATACCATCCCTCTGGGTCGTCCCAGTGCACCAGCCCCAAGGATCCAGTATCATGCATTGAACCTGGACTGGCATCTCGTTTCATACATGATATTTTACATGTTTCAATGCCATTCTCCCAAATCTTCCCACCCTCTCCCTCTCCCATAGAGTCCATAAGACTGTTCTATACATCAGTGTCTCTTTTGCTGTCTCGTACACAGGGTTATTGTTAACATCTTTCTAAATTCCATATATATGTGTTATCTGCTGGGCATACACACTGAGGAAACCAGAAGGGAAAGAGACACGTGTACCCCAATGTTCATCGCAGCACTGTTTATAATAGCCAGGACATGGAAGCAACCTAGATGTCCATCAGCAGATGAATGGATAAGAAAGCTATGGTACATATACACAATGGAGTATTACTCAGCCATTAAAAAGAAAACATTTGAATCAGTTCTAATGAGGTGGATGAAACTGGAGCCTATTATACAGAGTGAAGTAAGCCAGAAGGAAAGACTCAGTTTTTAAGGATTTTTTTCCTTTGGCAACATTTTATTAGAGAAATATTTAACCGTACAGAAAAGTCGAAAGAAATTTACAGTGGTCACTCAGATGCTTACCTCTACACATCTCTCTCTTTATCCATGAATCCACCATATTCTTGGAAACATTTCTCAGTAAGTGGTAGACATCTCT
This sequence comes from Bos indicus x Bos taurus, assembly GCF_003369695.1. Lineage (NCBI taxonomy): Eukaryota > Metazoa > Chordata > Mammalia > Artiodactyla > Bovidae > Bos > Bos indicus x Bos taurus. The sequence continues at coordinate 13,480,984 of NC_040087.1, read as the reverse complement.
ACAGTTCAGTTCAGTTCAGTTCAGTCGCTCAGTCATGTCCGACTCTTTGCAAACCTATGAATTGCAGCACGCCAGGCCTCCCTGTCCATCACCATCTCCCGGAGTTCACTCAGACCCACGTCCATTGAGTCAGTGATACCATCCAGGCATTTCATCCTCTGTCGTCCCCTTCTCCTCCTGCCCCCAATCCCTCCCAGCATCAGAGTCTTTTCCAGTGAGTCAGCTCTTCGCATGAGGTGGCCAAAGTACTGGAGTTGCAGCTTCAGCATCATTCCCTCCAAAGAAATCCCAGGGCTGATCTCCAGACATCTCTACAGTTATCCCAAATACTTGGGCATATGTACCATTACTAGAATTCAAAGTTTATAATTTTTTTACATGATTCTTATTTTTTAAGTAAAATTGTTAGGTTAAAATTTGCCTATTTACATAAAATGCATAGATCTACAGTGTCTATTTCCATGAGTTCTAACAAATACATAGACCTGTGCTATCCAGGTATGTATCACCCCCAGAGAGTTCCCTCATACTCCTTCCCAGCACATCTCGCCCTCCACCCACTTCCCAGAGTAAATCAATTCTAATTCCGTGCGTGCTCTGTCACTTTAGTCATGACCCACTCTTTAAGACACAATTCCATGAACAGAGGAGCTTGGCATGCTATATTGTCCACGGGGTCTCAAAGAGTAAGAAGCGACTGAGCTGCTAACACTTTCACTAGTTCCAGAACTCCGCATAAATCGATCCATATACTGATGCTCTTCTGTGTCAGCCTTCTTTTCCATAGTATGCTTTTGAGATTGTTCTTGGGTCTATCAGCGGTTCACTTCTGTCTCCTGCTTAGTGGCGTCTGGTTGTGTGACTGTTTCACGGTTTGTTTATCCGTTGTTCTATGGATGGACACCTGTGCTCTTCTCAGGCTCCGACTGCTATGAATGAAGTTGCCGTGCACATTCTCAACCAAGTCTTTTGTGACCCTAGGGATTCATTTCTATTAGGTCCGTATCTGAAAGTGGAATTTTAGTCATAGTAGGTATAGTTTTAGAAGAAGTCTTTGTCCAAAGTTAACTGCACCCTTTTATATCCACACCACCACTAGATGATGGCTTTAGTTGTTACATACCCTTAGCCATCTGGTCTTGTCAGTCTCTTTAATTTTAGCCATTCTGGTAAGCTAGAATTGGGTTTGTAGTGATATTTCATTGTGATGTAATATGCAATTTTGATAACTAATATGTTGACGTCTTCATGTGCTTACGAGCTATTCATATATCTTTAAAGTTTTTTTTTTTTTACATTATTACATTATTTACACATCGTTCTGTGTTGGGTTGTTTGTATGTATTTTTATTTTTGAGGTATAAGATATATGTCTCTAGTATTTTATTAATGTATCCATTGCAACTATTTCCTTCCAATTCTAATCTATGGATTGCCTACTAATTCTCTTAATGATGTTTTTGGTTGATCAGAGGTTTTAACTTAGAGGGTATAATTTATTAGAATCTTTTCATAAATTCTGAAATTTTTTTCATACATTTCAAAATCTAGTCATAAGTACTGTTATCTGTATCCTAAAACAGCTTTACGCTCAAGTCAAAAAAAATTCTGTGGTTTCTTTGAGAAATTTTATAGTTTAAGCTTTTATGCTTAGATTTATGATCCTTATTGAAGTTTTGTATGTTATAAGAGGTCAGGGTAGGGCTTATTATTTTCTTTATAGGATATTTAATTTTTCTAACAGTATTTTTGAAAAGCCTTTGCTTTCCTTATTGGAATGCCTAAGTGATATTTGCAAAAATCAAGTGACCAGATAAATGTGCACCTACTTCTAGCTCTCTATGCTGTTCCACTGATTTTATTGCTTCTTATGCTTGGGCCGTACTGTATTGATTACTGTAGCTTTACAGTAAGACGTCAAGCCAGATATGTAAGCCCTCCATCTTTGTTGTTCTTTTCTAATATTGGCTTAGATATTTATTCTGAGAATTTATATAAATTTTAGAATTAGCTAGTCAGTTTCTAAAAGTAATCAGTTTAGTCAGATTGCAGTTGAGAATATGTTAAATTTAAGTCTCAGTTTGGAAAGAATTGACATCAGTATTGAGCCTTTCAATCCATAAATATATGTTGTCTCTTCATTAATATTTCTCAGCAGTGTTTTATAGTTTTTAGTGTGTAATTTGTGCATACCTCTTGGTTCATTTATCACTAAGAATTTAATGTAGTTTTAATAATTTCAGTTCATTTCAGTCGCTCAGTCGTGTCTGACTCTTTGCGACCCCATGAATCGCAGCACTCCAGGCCTCCCTGTCCATCACCAACTCCTGGAGTTCACTCAGACTCACGTCCATCGAGTCAGTGATGCCATCCAGCCATCTCATCCTCTGTCGTCCCCTTCTCCTCCTGCCCCCAATCCCTCCCAGCATCAGAGTCTTTTCCAATGAGTCAACTCTTCGCATGAGGTGGCCAAAGTACTGGAGTTTCAGCTTTAGCATCATTCCTTCCAAAGAAATCCCAGGGCTGATCTTAATAATATAGGTGTAATTTAAATTTTTTATCTTCCAATTCTTTCCTGCTAATATGTAAAACTGCAGTTGTGCTATTTTCCTGATACCAAAATCAAACAAATGTACAGACCAATATTATAAATGTAGACTCAAAAATATTCAATAAAATTCTAGCAAATCAAATGCAACAACATGTAGAGAGGATTCTACACCATGACTAAGTGCGATTTGTCTCAGGAATGCAAGGTTAGTTCAACATTCAAAAATTTATCAATGTAAGACTCCATATTAATAGAAGAAAAGACAAAAGCGTTATGACTATCTCAGCCAATGCAGGAAGAGCATTTGTCAAAATACCTTTCATTAAAAAACACTCGGGCATCCCTGGTGGCTCAGTGATAAAGAGTCCACTTGCCAATTCAGGAGACACGGGTTTGATCCCTGACCCAGGAAGATCCCCCATGCCACAGAGCAGCTGCGGCTGTGCGTCACAACTATTGAACCTGTGCTCCCGAGCCCTGGGGCTGCAACCGCTAAAGCCTGTGCACCTTAGAGCCCGTGCTGCACAACGAGAGAAGCCGCCTCAAAGAGGACTAGAGCTGCCCCCACATGCTGCAGCCAGGGAAAAGCCCACACAGCAAGGAAGACCCAGCACAGCCAGAAATAAATAAGTCATTAAAAAAAAAAGCCTCAGCAAACTAAGAATCTAGAGAAACTTTCTCAACCTGATAATGAAATATCTGTGAGCATCCATGGTGAAAGACCGAAAGTTTCCTACTTGAGATTAAAAAAAAAAAAACACACAACAAAAAAGTTGTCTGCTCTTGCCACTTTTATTCGTTATATTTTGGAGATTCTAACAAAAGCAGGCAAGTAAAATAAAAGGCATCTGGATTGAAAAGGGACAAACAAAACAGGGCTTTCCTGATAGCTCAGTTGGTAAAGAATCTGCCTGCAATGTGGGAGACCTGGGTTCAATCCCTGGGTTGGGAAGATCCCCTGGAGAAGGGAACAGCTACCCACTCCAGGATTCTGGCCTGGAGAATTCCATAGACTCTATAGTTCATGGGCTCGCAAAGAGTCGGACGTGACTTTTACTTTCACTTTCAAACAAAACAAACTCTGTTTGTAGATGACACAGTCTTATATATATGAAATCCTAAGGAATTCACCCAAAACTGTAGATCTAGGAAATGAGTTCAGCAGACTTGCAGGATAGAAGATGAGTATATTAAAAACTACTTACATTTCTTTACAGCAGCAATGAATGATCTAGAAAGCATTTCAATTTAAAATGGTATCAAAAAAAAACTTAGGACAAGATTTAATAATGGAAGTACAAGACATATACAATGAAAACTACAAAGCATGTTTAAAGAAATTAAAGATGATCTAAATCAATAGAGAGATAGTACATGTTCCTGTATTCAACATGTATTTTTCAGTGTTATTGTTGTGTAGGCTGTCGTCCCTTACCTTCTATTTCTATTCATTTTATTTTCCTGGCCTTTTTATTTGGCCCCAAGATTTTCTATCTTCCTTTTTAGGTTTAAGATCCTGAAATTTACTTTTACAGCTTAGAACTCTCTTATAATCCTGACCTTCATTTCAGGAGGTCTTTGATGCATGTCCACATGGATATTCCATTTTAAATTCCCCAGACTCAATTATTTTCTTCCCAAATCCTTTCCCCCCGTGTATTTTTTTAAAAACTGAGATAAAAAGACACTGTTCACCCCATTACTTAATCCACATTTATTTCTAGCTTCTCTCACTTTCCACATCCAATCACTTAAGTTCTGTGAATTAATCTTGTAAAATACCTCTCAAACTGATTTGTGTTTGTTTTCAAGTTTTTTTTTTCTATTATTTTAAAGTAATAGAATTTCATTTTCAAAAGAAGGTTCGAATACTGGAGTCAAATACATAAGTAAATGGATGGATGGTGAGAGCCAGGTTCTCTCTGTCAGGGCTTTTGCAGATAAGCAGGGAGGGAAAACCAAAATGAACCATTTAGTACTGGGGTATAGTTGGACATATTAGTATGAATTCATGTTTAGTGTAATATATACACTGATTAATGATTATAGAAGCAATTTATACATATATATATATATATATATAGCTGCTGCTGCTGCTGCGTCGCTTCAGTCGTGTCCGACTCTGTGCGACCCCATAGACGGCAGCCCACCAGGGTCCCCCGCCCCTGGGATTCTCCAGGCAAGAACACTGGAATGGGTTGCCATCTCCTTCTCCAACGCATGGAAGTGAAGTCGCTGAGTCGTGTCCGACTCTTAGGGACCCCATGGACTGCAAGCCTACCAGGCTGCTCCATCCATGGGAGTCTCCAGGCGAGAGTACTGGAGTGAGGTGCCATTGCCTTCTCCGATATATATAGCTATAATTGTTATATTACACTATATATATATATTTATATGTATATGCACACACACAGATACACATACATTTCCTCACTTTCTGCTGAGAGGGCCTGGGAGCAGTGATACCCCAGAAGCATCTAGCACACCCATACCCAGATACTAGTTTCTAAATATCATCTTCCATAAAAAAAAAAAAAAGACAAGGGATCTTTGGAAAAATGGCTGGTTCTGGAGCTATGGTAGTGAAAGTGCAATGTAAGACTGGATTATCTGGATTCCCTAAAACAGTAAAAGTGCTCAGAAAACAACAGGATGGGGGCCCCTCAGAAGAATGTGAGAGACAACCTAAAAACAGTCACCAGCAGCCAAAGCTGGAATAGTTTGTGCAATGGAATAGGTAATGTGGTGTTTATTGGATTATAATCTAAAATATAAATATGCATGAGTTCACTGTAATATAAAGGGTTGAACCAGTGAGTAATGACAGTAGGAGGAACAAATCTTCCTTGTAGAAGAATTCCAAATAATGTGGGTAGATACAGCCCCCTCCAGAAAGTGAAGCTTACCCTTGTCCGTCAGTGTGGCCCGGGGAGACCGGCTTCCAAATAAGAGTGTATGTGAAGAGGGAAAGTGGTGAGTTCACAGCAGAGAAACCCAACAAACACCACCTAGCCAAGTGTTCAAGGTTAGCGTGGCAATTGCCAAGACTTGTTGATGATATATGCCCCCTGATATGACAAAATGAAAAATGTACCTCGCCTCTGTGGTATTCTTCCCCAAACCCATAACCCTGGTCTAGTCATGAGGAAAACATCTGACAAACACAGAGTGAGAACAAAAATACCTGGCTCCTATTTCTTCAGACTGTCAAGGTCATGAGTTAACAAGGGAAAAAAACCGAAAAACTGTCACACATGAAAAGAGACGAAAGAGACACGGTGACTCAATGCAGTGTGATGTCTTGGCATGGACTATGGAACAGAGAAGGTACGCGTGTGGAAATACTGGTGAAATGTGATTGGAGCCCGGAGTTAACAGCGCTGTGCAAGGGCTGGCTTCTCGGCTGTGACAACTGAGCTGTCGTAACATGAAGAGGTTAATGTCAAGGGAAATTGGGTGAGGTGTTTAAGGGGAACTCTTTGTATTAGCTTTGCAACTGTTGTAAATCTCAAACTTTTCCAAACTCAAAACACATATTTTAAAAATTTAGAAGACCCGATAGGAGATAGACATTGGCCAAGCTACTGGAATTGAAGCAGAGTTTGAGGGCCTGGCGTCCTGACTGGCCAGCTGCTTCCTTACTCTTGACTCCTCCCCAGTCTGCCTCCCTCCCTTCCTGTGACCCGAGGGTCCCCCCGTCCTGTGTGTTGCAAACAACTGCCCCACAGAATGAAATGCCACATCCTGGACCTGTCTTCTGGGGCCCTGCACAGCCTCACCCTTGCCTGGCCTTCACCATCATCTGTTGACCTTCTGGTGGTGGTGGTTTAGTTGCTAAGTCCGTGTCCAACTCTTGCGACCCTATAGACTGTAGCCCACCAGGCTCCTGTGTCTATAGGATTTTCCAGGCAAGAATACTGGAGTGGGTTGCCATTTCTTTCTCTGGTTGACTTTCTGGCCTCTTGTATTTATTTCCTTCATATACTCTGAAGGCGATTTCTTTTTCTCATTCAGACCACAGCCTTCTTCTTGATTTTGCATATGCTTGCCTCTCATTTTCCAAGGCTTTTTTTTGCTCAAGCCTCTTCAGCCACAAAAACTCTTCATTTTGTACCCTTTTGACCTGGTCCTAAAATGCAGCTCCAGACTCACCTCCTCTCTGAAGTCTCCAAGGAAAGGGAAGGTACTCTGAAATGATTCCTACAAGAACATGTAGAAATTGGCTGTGTGCGTGCAGCTTTCCTCCAAGAGTTGACAGACTCCTTAAGGAACTGTCATTCATCCCTCTCTGTCTCTCTCTCTGCCAAATATCAAGCAGTACCTAGCACATAGTAGGTATTCAGTAAATATAGAATGGATGTATGAATGCAGAATGGATGGATGGATGAATAACAGCAAGTTTATTTAAAATAAAGGTATTTTTTGAAGTTTTATTTATTTGAATCTAGTTGTTATAAAGCTGCAATTCAACATTTTAGTCAGCAAGTTGATCCCAGTTTGCCAACTTAAAAAGAGAAGTGTTGGGTTTTCAAGAGTAAATAACAATGTGAATTCAACCAGTGCTTTGTGTTCATGCTAAGTCACTTTAGTCATGTCTGACTCTTTGCAAACCTGTGGACTGTAGCCCGCCAGGCTCTTCTATCTATGGGATTCTCCCAGCAAGAATACTGCAGTGGGTTTCCTTGCCCTCCCCCAGGGGATCTTCCTGACCCACGGCTCAAACCCACATCTCTTGTGTCTCCTGCATTGGCAGGAGGATTCTCTACCACTAGCACCTCCTGGGAAGTCCAATTCAATCAGTATGTATGTACAAAATGTTGCAGGTGGTTAGGTTTTATTCCTTTAAATCAGCAGTCCCTAACCTTTTTGGCACCAGAGACAGGTTTCATGGAACACAATCTTTCCACAGACGGGAGGGAGGTGGGGGATAGTTTGGGGATGATTCAAGCACATTATGTTTATCGAGTACTTTATTTCCTGCCTCAGATTCTCAGGCATCGGATCCCGGAGTTGGGGACCCCTGCTTTGAAATGAAAAATCTGCAGTGTGCTTACCTTTACTGTAAATGAAGTAGGTAGTGTAGTGTGCCTTTTCAGGCTGCTGGAGTTGTCAGTAAAGCATACATTTGTCTTCATTAGTCATTCCAAGGAGATGCTTTCTGATGCAGGTGGCCCAGCTATTCTCAGGCAGTTTAATTTCCCAATTACTATACCCATGGCTAAGAACAGATAGTGATTAGTTTCACATTTTGCTCACTGGGCAGCTTAATGTTCTTGTCACCTTACATTGAGTTTTAAATGTGCAAAGCGCAAGGAGTGTCAAATATTTTTCTCAGACTTGGTGGGTTGGCAGGGGGAGGGGGGCTCATTCCTAGCAACTTGAATTGCTTCTGGATACAGAAATTGAAGGGCCTGGTTGATTAATGAAAGAACAAGGTAATATGGCAGAAGTACATCCAGGAAGGTGATGTGTGTATATATGTGTGTGTACATTACCTTCCTTGATGTATCTTTTCATCCTTTAGATGTCTCTTTTTCTTTTCTTTCACAGAGCCACCACTTCCTGGTCTGTGCAATCAGAGTGCTAGTTTGATGGCTTAGATTACTACCATTCAAGGAAACACAGGATGGGAGGATGTTATTTACAAAAGATCATTCAACTTTAGTAATTTCCTTCTTTGAATATTCTCAGGCATAACAGGCTCCCCAAAACACAGAATGAGATACATCATTTTTAACCTAATGGATATTCACCACCTTATATTTTGGACAGTTTTGCTCCAGCTTGACTTACTAATGCCTTCTTTCTAAAATTTGGGGCAGAAAGGTAGAAAAGTTTCCTTTGGAGAAAACCAAAACCACACTGGCACTTTCCCCTGCTGTTCTTTTGCTTAATAGCCTGGGAGGGAAGTTGACTCATTTGTGGAGACTTAACCCAGTGCCATTATTAGCAGAAAAGATTATTTAACGTTATAAGGAGGCATGGGGAAATGTCAGGCACACAGCATCCCAAACATAAACTTTATTTGCTGTCCTCTGGAAGAATTTGTTTGCGTATAATGTTGTTCACACCACTGATAACAGAAAATGTATTTAATAACTACTCAGAATTAATATGCTATAGTATGCATGGCTGCCTAATTTAATTTATCTCTGATTAAGCCTATTATGTTTGAGATCACTTTACAGAAGAGATTTTTTTTTTTTTTTGCCAGCTGTAAGCTTATTTGAATTGTAATATAAGTTAATAATGTGTGAAATAACCAGTGGTGCCTACTTCTAAATGTTCTTCTTGCCAGCTGACTTCCTGGGATGATGCAGACCCAGATCGTTTATTGGCATTTAGTTACTGTCTTGCCCGAAGACCAGATATTGGAATATCTGGTTTTCTAGGTTGAAAACATCTTAGTTTTCTAAGATGAAAACTAACTATTTTAGGGGGCAGGGACAAATTCAAGTGGTACTTGAATTCTGAAATCCAGAGAGAAAGCCATTGCATTAGAAAAGTGGTTGAAAATCAGTGATTGACCATCACATGATGTAAAAGTCAACACATAACTTTTGGACGATTTTTGTCCTGAATATATTCCTTCAACATTAGATAGTCATGCGATCGTGTAGAGTGGGAACCTCAAGGCTTTGGCGATGCTCTGGGCAGCTTTTGCCTTGATGCCTGGGTAATTAGGTCTCTTCTGTGGGCCCAGCGTGAGAGAGGGAAGGACCCTGTACCGTATGAGGCTGCTGTTCTGTGGCTTGTTCTCTGAATTATATGCCAAGCTTGTCTTTTTGCTTCAGCTGAACCAGCTGTTTCATCTGCCAGTTTAATTCTTCTTTTCGATGTCAAGAGTGGTTATCTCCAAAAAAAAAAAAAAAAAGTGACTGAGCTCATTATGTCTCTTTGCTCAGCAGTTGGCTTCATATAGTTCGCATTTCTCAGAATATGAACTTTATTATTTGTGTATATATTTAAATTTGGTAGTCTGATTGCATCGTACCCACTTCCTCCTTGGAAGGTCTTTGCTTCTTTTTAAAATTAATTAATTTGGCTGCGTCGGGACTCAGTTGTGGCACGTGGGATCCTCATTGCAGGATGCGGGACCCTTCACTGTGGTGCACAGACTCTGGTTGCAGCACTGGGTCTCTGGAGTGCAGGGGGCAGAGCATATGGGCTCAGTAGTTGTGGTTCCCAGGAAGGCTTAGTTGCTCCGCAGCTCATGGGATCTTAGTTACTGGACCAGGGATCAAACCCATGTTCCCTGCATTGCAAGACAGATTCCTAATTGCTGGACCACCAGGGAAGTCCCAGGCCTTTTCTAATTAGAATGCTAGCCAGTCCTCCAAGGCCTTCTTCAAGTCCTACCTCCTCTGTGCAGAATTCCTGACCATCTCAGGCTACAGCCATTTCCTTCTTTGAGTCTCCTCTGTGAGGTCATTTGCTTTATCATCTAGTCACCTTTTCCTGTGTGAGCTCCCTGAAGGCAGAAACCTTGGGTTTGAAATCACTGTAGCCCCACAGTACCTACCTAAAACATTTTCCTGTGCAAAAAAAAAAAAAAAAAGCAAAAAACGAAACTCAGTGGATGGTGGTGATTGATAATCAGAATGAAAACACAAGGGAGAAACATATCATGAACCCTAGTAGTGTTAGTCGCTCAGTCGTGTCCGACTCTTTGCCACCCCACGGACTGTAGCCCTCCAGGTTCCTCTGTCCGTGGGATTCTCCAGGCAGGAATACTGGAGTGGGTTGCCATTCCCTTCTCCAGAGGATCTTCCCCACCCAGGGATTGAATCCGGGTCTCCTGCATTGCAGGCAGATTCTTTACCGTTTGAGCTACATTTAAAGTCGGTTTGTGGTTCTCATTTGTTTTAAATGTGAAGTGGAAACGTGCATGCAATCTTTTAAAAGTCAGAGATAATAAAGTAGCTTTCTCCTTGCTTTTGAATGACTCTTGCTAGACCTGTAGTTTGAATCCCAGAATGGATGCCAAGCAGTGTTTCTTCGCCCTGGATAACATTAGAATAAGCTCTGAAATTTTAGACATCTATGCTGATGACCAGGGCTAAACTTCAGTTCAGGTAAGTCAGGGAATGGTATCATTACAAAAAAAAAAAAAGCTTACCAGATGATTTTAGTGAGAAGCCAAGACTGAGAACCACTGGTGTAAGGGAAAGGGAAAGGTCATTAAATGTGCTCCTCTATCTGCTGTTAGATGGCGTTCTACAGCTGGTTAGTGATGAAAGAAGGGTGCTTCTAATGAGAGGATTAACGTGGCAGCTTTCTGATGCAGGCAGCCTTTGCCACTTGCAATCCTCCTCTCAAGCTACCAACAAAGGTGGCCCACAGTCTTCATTTGTCAGGGGCTTGTGCTGGTTTGGGGCTCCCCTGGTGGCTCTGGAGGTAAAGAGTCTGCAACACAGCAGACCTGGGTTTGGTCCCTAGGTTGGGAAGATCCCCTGGAGATGGGAACGGCAGCCCACTCCAGTTTTCTTGCCTAGAGAAATCTATGGACAGAGGAATACAGAAAGCCCTACACAAAAACCTCTCAGGTGGTCACTCTACTACTAAAGCTCAGCATTTGGATCCTACAGAACTGATGAACTTTATTTTGACAGAGTTGATTAACCTCCTCTTGAGAAGAAGGAAATGTATTTTGGGGGTGGGAATAGAGTATTCAATGAAAATATAGACATAATTAGAACCTTAGCAGTCTTGAGGGGTGGGAGACATATCAAGAGAGAATGAAAAAAAACATTGCAACAGGTTTTGATAGAATTCTTGCAATTAAGGTGAAACTGGGAGAGGGGAGCTTCATTGTATTGGGGATTGGCCCAAAAGTTCGTTTGAGGTTTTCTTTTCATCTTACAGAAAAACCCAAATGAATTTTTGTCCAGCCCAGTGGCTAACTAAAGAACATTGAAATATTTGTTCACTTTTATCTCCACTACGTAGCAGAATTAAAAATGATTTTTTAACGTAAGAAGGCATGAAATGGAAACCCCAAATGTGTAAATATAATCAGCTAAATTATAAGCTACTTGAGGTTAGTTATTTTTAAAAGAAAACAAAGACTTACTGAAGGCTCCATGGAAAGTTACAGAGCATCTGGCTCCTGGCTCTTTTCTCTGGTAAGGTTCTTGGGCCTCCTTCCTACTAAATGCTTCCATTCCCAGCAAACGGCACTGTCTTTTCCTTTTAGATAAAAATGAATGTTGGTAGATTGATAGAAAAAGTGAACATATTTTTCTACTAGAAATACCTTAATTGTTTGAATTGGTAATTGTACCTGAAAGTATATTCATCTTGAATACCGATTTGAGGTGTATTCTGGAATAATGGTACAGTCCTGCCGTGTAAGGATTAATTTATCCCACAGTTATTTTCCATTCCGGTCATGTTGATCACTGAGCAGCCAGTCCAATTACTCCACGGTTGATTCATTTCATTCACCGTCTGCCAAAATCGCCAGATGTGTCCCAGTAATATGTCTATCTTCATAACCAAATTAAATCCACTGACTTGGCAGCAGTTCAACCAATGCTTTGGTGATCACCTGCCCAAGACATGGATGGTGCCATAGCTAAAATGTTAAACTAAGAAATAGCTGGTTTCACTGAAATTATGAAAGATATTTTTTTCTCCCACTCTAAAAGTTATATGCTGCTATAGGAGAAAGCACCAATAAATAAAGCTCCCGACACATCACATTTATCCTTTTTTTCCTTAACCAAACATTTAGGTGAAGTAGTAAAACTCAGAGAAACATATTTTAGGATGAGAAACTGCAGATCAGCTCATCCATCCTTTCTAGAATATGCTAATACGTAGTACCTGGGTGGGGAGGGGAAATGTGGAAAGGATTTGTAGGCTGTCCCTGGTGGCTCAGATGGTAAAGCATCTGCCTGCAATGCAGGAGACCCCGGTTCAGTCCCTGGGTCAGGAAGATTCCCTGAAGAAGGAAATGCAACCTACTCTAGCATTCTTGCCTAGGAAATCGATGGGCAGAGGAGCCTAGCAGACTACACCCATGGAGTCACAAAGAGTCAGACACATGGAGTGACTAACACTTTCAGATTTGTAATATTCCAGGTAAAAGAAAATCAAGCTGCTGCCGTAAATGGGGGAGGGGACAGGCATGACATGAAGAGTCATATTCCAAAATTATCCAACCACAGAACTCTTCATTGTGAGTATCTGGAGGGACTTCATCCAACTTCCTAATTTTGTAGATAGATAAACTACAAAAAGGTTAAGGAACTGACCCAAAATAAAGTAATTTTCTTCCAGGCCTTCTCCCTACCCCCACTTTCACACAGCCTTCCCTCGTTGCCTGTAAGTACTCCCCCCTTGCTTTTCCGTGACTGACAAGCTGCTTCCCGTTGACCAGCCTGCCAGTGATCTGGGGCTTCCCTGGTGGCGCTCGTGGTAAAGAACCTGAATTTTTCAAGAGTCAAGGTTTCAATATCTTCTCATGTTCTGATTTTAATAGATTTAATTTATTGAACACCTATAATATGTCAAGTTCTTTATATGCATTTTATGATTTCATCCATGTAACAGCCTGAAAAATGGATAATAGTATGTCCATTTTCCTCTTGGAGAGATTATTTAGCTCCCTAAAGGTCCAGGAGTTGGTGATGGACAGGGGGGCCTGGTGTGCTGCGATTCATGGGGTCGCAAAGAGTCGGACATGACTGAGCAACTGAACTGAACTGAACTGAAAGGTCAGACATTCAGTAAGTAGAAGTGAAATTGAAAACAAGGTCAATCTGACTACAGAGTTTTTCATCTTATCAAACTCAGAGATGGAGATGTGGTTTCAGCTACATTAGGATCATTCTTGTTGACAACGTGAATACCTCTTTAAAAACTAATTGGCCCATAGTTGAGTATAGCAGAGAGTAGAAAGAATTGCATATTACTTTGCCAACAAAGGTCCGTCTAGTCAAGGCTATGGTTTTTCCAGTGGTCATGTATGGATGTGAGAGTTGGACTATAAATAAAACTGAGCACCGAAGAATTGATGCTTTTGAACTGTGGTGTTGGAGAAGACTCTGGAGAGTCCCTTGGACTGCAAGGAGATCCAACCAGTCCATCCTAGAGGAGATCAGTCCTGGGTGTTCATTGGAAGGACTGATGTTGAAGCTGAAACTCCAGTACTTTGGCTACCTGATGCGAAGAGCTAACTCATTTGAGAAGACTCTGATGCTGGGAGGGATTGGGGGCAGGAGGAGAAGGGGACGACAGAGGATGAGATGGCTGGATGGCATCACCAACTCAATGGACATGGGTTTGGGTAGACTCCAGGAGTTGATGATGGATAGGGAGGCCTGGCATACTGTGATTCATGGGGTCACAAAGAATCAGATACAACTGAGCGACTGAAATGAACTGAAGTAGAGAAATTTGTAGGAAATGTACTTAGGAAAATAAAAATACATTGAAGTAATATATTAAAAGAACAACCAGCAAGCTGTCTTAAGGGGGATGAGGTGAGGAATACCTACATATATACATTAATATACATATGTATGTGTATGTACATATACATTTAGGCAATAAAAGGGTGAGTACATAATTGGAAGGTGATCTCACAACTATTTGCAAGAATCTCATATGTATATAGTTTCTAGCTGGATAATGGTGATTTTTTTATATGAATTCTGAAGGCAAGTTGTTGGATGAGTAACCGGAGTTTCACAGCTAACATTGGGTGGTAGGAGTTAAGCAACTGCCTTCCAAGTGAGTGCTCATTTAGTTATCTTAAAGTCAGGTTGTTTTCTGCTGTCTCCCTTCTTATTTAATAAACTTACATAGCTTTTCTTAAAATAGTATTTGTTGGACCAGCCCCCTTACTGTTCTGTTTTTAAATCATTTTCTTGATGTCTGTTTCTTTTTTCCTCCCTGCTTCCCTCCATCTCTCCCTTCATCTCTCCCTCCTCCCTTTCCACCTCCCTCCTCTCCTTCCTTCCTTCTTATTTGAAAATGGATGTGGCATCTACTTCAAATTGACCTTTGGTCCAAACTTCTAGAACCAGGATAATGATGAGATGCTGTAAAGATAAATTTGTAAGAGTCCAGCTCACTTTGAACTTGTACTCTGTAGAAAATCACTGAGAATTAAAATGATTTTGACAATACCCTACCTGAAAGTAGTTGTTAGGTAGTTAGCAATTGGTTTAGGGTAACACCTAAGGTTCTCTGGATAAACTGTCTAGACTAGGCTGACGTACATAGTAAGTACATAGATGACAAAGTAAAATTCATAAGACTGGGAGCTTGTGGTTCTGTCAGATTGAACACATGCATTTAAATCTTCTTATTGCAAAAATCTCCCTAAAATTTTGGCAAAGAATAAGAAAAAAAATACTATACAGAGATAGAGACTGAGAGAGAGCAGAGAAGCAGGTGGTACTAAACAGGAGATATGAGCAAACTTTGGGAAGCTGGCCCTGTGATGGGGGCACTGGTGAGGGGTCCCAAGAGAAGCCTGCAAATCTATTCTGCAGGATCCTGGGGAGGCTTAGAATGGGCATGTGGGTGAGCCTGGAGGAGGCTGACAGCGGTTGCAGAGTGATCAATAATACTTGGTGAAAGAGTGCACACGCGAACTTGGCCCTGTTCCTCTCCCACCCTCACAAAGCCGCTCCCAAACCTGTGTCCCTGATGGAGGCTTGGGGCGTAGTCTTGGGCTCCGAGATGCTCCACACTCAGAAAACTGAAGCCTAGGATAGAGAGGGGAAACCAGGGGAATTCAATGCAACCCCGTAGAGTGAACAGGTAGATGAGACCCGCCCGGACTGTCCTACAGCTGAGCCCTGAGAGCATTTGTAGCTACGACAGGCTCCGTAGACAGGAGATTAAAGGATTCTTATCTAGAGAAACTAAATGACCGGACTGGCATTTGGAGTCCCACCCAGTTACCTCGGGGGACGCCTGCCGGATAAGCGTACTGGCCCCCAGTCAGTGTTTCCAATTCATTGTGTGAGGACTCAGCGTCCCTAAATATAAATAAATTCTTTGTATTACTTATGTATAATACATATGATGACTATCACATATAGATGTGAGTATGGCTCCCTATAGAAAATACAGAATAAAATATTGAGATCAAAATAGAAATGGGTTAGAGGGTTTGGGGAAAATATTGACAATTCAAGAAGCAAAAGAAGAGCTTTTAAAAACCTGTAGTATCTTCAGAAAGATGGGAGACAATATGACATCCATGAAATAAAAGGTAAATTCTATGAAAAAAAGAAACAATCAGAAAATGAGAAAAAGATCTTGGAAATTAAACTCATAGTTAAAAACAAAATTATTCAGAGATGTAAAAGGTCATGTCATGCAAAGTTTCTAGAAAGTAAATTAACAGGCAGCAGTTATAGCAGGGTAGGGGAAAGAAGGTAAAAAATGGATTGGATCAGCCCACCAGCTTCAGCATTTTACCTTAGCTATTCCCCAAAGGAAAGATAGAAAAAAAAAAATGATGTATTATATCAAAGAATAATACAGGAAAAATTTCAAACCAGAATAGGAATTTCCAGTTTTAAAGGGGAGAAAGTACCCAGAACAATGGATAAGTAAAGAAGTTTCATTAAGGTTCTTTACTCTGAGGTTTCAGCATCCCAGGGACTTAAAAGATTCCTAAACCTTCCAGCGAAACAAACCAGGTCACAGATGAAAGGTCAAGAGAACAAGTGGCCTTCAGACTTCTCAACCGCAGCCCTGGACGCTAGAAGACAGTGAAACTCAGCCTTCAGAGTTCTAAAGGGAAATGAATTTTACTTAGAATTAAGCCTCATTGGAAAAGACTTTGATGGTGGGAGGGATTGGGGGCAGGAGGAGAAGGGGACGACAGAGGATGAGATGGCTGGATGGCATCACTGACTCGATGGACGTGAGTCTGAGTGAACTCCGGGAGTTGGTGATGGACAGGGAGGCCGGGCGTGCTACGATTCATGGGGTCGCAAAGAGTCGGACACGACTGAGTGACTGAACTGAACTGAACTGAGAAAACTTAATAAGCAGGCAAGCGTGAGAGTAGAAGTTAAGACGTTTTTCAGACACACAAGAAAGGTCTCAACAAATTTACCTCCCGTGTACCTTTTCTCAGGAAGCTACTAGAGAATGAGCTCCACAAAAATGAGGCTGTAAACCAAGAAAGAGGCAACCATGGGATCCAGGAGGCGGGGGACCCAGCACAGGCGAGAGGCACAGGGATTTCGCCAGATGGTGTTAAAAAGAAGCCCCAGGACAACAGGTGGGCAGCTGGCCTGGGGAACCACTAGCCTGGACGGACTGAATGGGAGGCCTGTGGAGGGACAAACAGGTCTGAGAGGGTCACTGATGGAGTTGCTCACGTCAGAAAGGGTGGTAGTAGGGCTTTTATAGTTCCTCTGCAAAGTTGAGGGCCGTTAGTAATAAATACACACGAAGAGGAAGAAGAAAGACAGCACAAATGAAAGAGATGGAATAAGCTAGGAAGTGTGTTCTTGTAGGGCGTGACTTAAAAGTGAACGATATTGCATGGCATAACAATGCAAACAAAGAATATTGATTTAACCCCAGATTCCAGTTTAGCCAACTGGAAAGATGAGAGAAGAATGCTCTTTGGAAGGTGGTGATGGTATAAGAGTGTCGAGTGTTCCTCATTTTACAGAGTAGTAAGACATTAGGTAAGCTCTACAAATGATCATTTAAGAAATATCAGTGTACATGTATCACTTAAATATATGGAATCAGATATCAGAATTGAAAGTTAAAAGTGGTGTCCTTTTCCACGACAGGATTCAACCTCCTTGAGGTGGGGAGGGCTGGGTTAGATTTACTGGTTAGGCTTCCTGCCCTGGGCCAGCCCATAGGTATAACCATACTGAAAGGAACCAGTTGAGGCAAAAGTCTTACCTGTATCAGAGGCTGCTTGCTTAGGCAAAGCATCATCTTTCATAATAAAAGCAAACCAGACTCTGTGGGAGAAGTTGAGGGTGGGATGATTTGAGAGAATAGCATTGAAACGTGTATATTATCATATGTGAAACAGATCGCCAGTCCAGGTTCAATGCATGAGACAGGGTGCTCGGGGCTGGTGCACTGGGATGACCCAGAGGGATGGGATGGGGAGGGAGGTGGGAGGGGAGTTCAGGACGGGGACACGTGTATACCCATGGCTGATTCATGTCAGTGTATGGCAAAAACCACTACAATATTGTAAAGTAATTAGCCTCCAATTAAAATAAATAAATAAATAAATAAATAAAAGTAAACCACACACAAAAGTGGTTTCGGAGGAGAAGGAGGGCGGCAGGGACAAGTGGGGTGGGGGGCTGATTTGGGTTCTAGGCCTCTTATACCCTGCTTGCCTTTTTAAGCTCTAGGCATATGTGACTTTGAAAGGTTTTAAGTTGGTTTTTAAATCTACTGGAATCAGAAACAGAGGCTATGAAAACAAAGCACACAGTACCCCTCTCCCAGAAAAATTAAACACAGTGCAAGAAGAGGTCGGTGGTGCTTTTCTCGATCTCTTTCAGGACTCGTTTATCTATCTCATGTCTAACAACAAAATAGGGGCCTGAGAACTGTCTTCCAGTCTCACTCCAGCCGACACCTCCTGTCATCTGCAGCCACCCCCATATTCTGTGTTTAAACTCTACTGGGCCACTTCCTGTTCCCTCTATAATGCCTGTATTTTCCCTCACCTCAGCCTTTGCTTATATAATTGGTGCAGTGGTAAATAATTCACCTGCCAATGCAGGAGACAGTGGGTTCAATCCTTGGGTCAGGAAGATCCTTGGAGGAGGAAATGAAAACTCACTCCAGTATTCTTGCCTAAAAAATTCCATGGACAAAGGATCCTAGCGGGCTGCAGTCCATGGGGTCACAAAAATATAAAACATAGTTATATTCACCTTCCTTTCATATCTATCCCCCCCAAGACACATACACATCCCTTCCCCAAATCCCCTGGTTCCACCTGCATCTCTTCCTGTTTGTATCTCAGCCAGGACCCCCTCTCTGGATCACAGCATCCTCCTCTTTTCTTTAATTCCTCTTGCTTTATCCTTGGCACCACTGACCACACATGGCTTTCAGTCAGTCCTTTTTTTTTTTTTTTTTTTTCCCTTGTCGAGTCTATTCAGAGTTAGCAGGTAGCAAGGGTAGGAACCATATTGCACAGATATTTATTCCTCTTCCAGAGGCTGGCAGAGTGCGGACATAATACAGGTACTGCCTCAGATAATAATTAAATGAATAAATGAATCTTCCATTACATTTGAAATCTGTTCAGTCATATGGCCCGATGCTAAACATCTGTATCTGTATAAATAAATATTACTGGAAGGAAAGGAATTTATGTGCCTTTTTGTTTTAAGGAAGCTGATGTGTTTTCTCCTGAAAGAGGAAGATCATACTCAGAGCCCAGAGGGTTAGCTGCTCCCTAAAACTTTTGCTTGTGTTTCCTTTGTGGAGAATGTGGAAAAGTGTCGCCCAGGGGGTTTATATTTGACTCTCCAGGGATTATAGGGTAGCTTGGAATTGAGCAAAACATCAGTAGAATGTTGCCTTGGTCTCAGGGTAGAGAAGCTTTTAGATATCTCCCTGTACGTGGTGGATATAGCCCTGTCTAAGATGTAGCATAAAAGGATAAAGCGCTAATATAAAGCAGTGCGTGGGTGCTCAATCCATTTAGTTGTGTCCGACTCTGTGCGACTGTATAGACTGTAGCCTGCCAGGCTTCTCTGCCCGTAGCATTCCTCAGGCAAGGCAAGAATACCAGAGTGGGTTGCCAGGCCCTCCTCCAGGAGATTTTCTCAACCCAGGGATCAAACCTATGTCTTTTATGTCTCCTGCATTGGCAGGCAGGTTCTTTACCATTAGGGCTACCTGGGAAACCAATATGAAGCAGATTTTCAGGAAATAGTCAGTAATAACACAGTCATCTGGTTGACCAGGCACTAGGATTTCCAACCCCAGCTTTGCACCTAATTGCTCTTTCTACTCCATCAGGCTTTACACCACACTGCTCACATCTCCTTATAACCACTCAGATGATCCCCTAACAAATTAAATCACAAGATGAATGTAAAATGTTTCCTTTGTGAAGATAACAGAATATGCCCATCTGTGTTATGGTGTATGTGAACAGCAGAGTAACTATGAAGCCATTAGCAAGAATGAGGTAGATCTCTATATTCTGATACAGCAAGGGCTTTAATATATATTGCTAAAGGGGAAAAGTAAATGTGGAATAAGTTGGCCTTCTTCATGTCTACTCAGATACCATCTTTTCCATGAAGCCCTCCTTAACCACTCCATTTATAGTTGCAAACACGTGCCCTCCACTGCTGGCTTTTTCTTCATTACCAGTTATTCCCATTTGACATAATGTGTATTTGTTTGTGATGTAGCTTACCCACTCGAATGTCAGGTGATGAGGGATGTTGCATGTTTTATTTACTGCTTCTCCCCCTGGAAAAATAAATGACTGGAATGAATGAATTTGTGTGGGAAAGCTGATTATTTGCATAGGAGGTTACTATTTGCATAGAATTTCTAGAAACGGACAGAGAGGTAACAGTAGTTCTCTCTATACAACATAGGGCACGTGGGAGGAAGGCAGACTCTTACTGTTTCTGTCTTCACCGTGGACGTGCATCACTTTCTAAAATAAAGACACAAGTGTAATAGAGAATCCATCTAAAATGTTTCTCCACTGGCTATAGTAAAATATAAGTTATTTAGTCAGCACTGTTTATTTCTGGTCCTGAGATAATGGACACCAGTCAGAATTTCTCTTCTTTCCAGAAGTCAAGTTGTATATGGACCAGCATTCAAGTCCACAGTCTATATTTTATGAAGCCTTTACCAACAGAGACTTTTTATTTTCCATCACAGAAACCATCTGTACTTAGGTTGTGGTGAGGAAAAATTGGGTTTCTAGGTCAGATGTATTTATATCTTCTGAGTCTCAGCTAACTGACCTGTGGCAGGTTACTTAACCATCCTGAGTCTTAGTTCCCTTCCCTATGATATTGGGATAATTCTTCTTAAAAGCAAAGGATATTGTCCAAGCAAAACAAGGTGAAATGTGTGTATTCAGGGCCTCGCGGTATCTAGTGCAAAGCAGGGCTCAGTAAATGTTAAGTTCTTCTGTTTTCCCTGCAGAAGCTGACCCAGGAATATTCTTATCCCTAATGACTCAAAGCATCATCAAGGTCCCAGCATCACTGAGGATTTTATTAGAAATGCAAAGTTTCAAGTCCCAGTTGATCCAATGAATCAGAATTAGATGTTGCCATTTAACAAAATACCCAAGTGATTCCTAGGCACAATAAAGTTTGAGAAGCTCTGTTTTTATGTTTCTTATAGCAGTGTTCCAGACAGGCTCGTATTAGTCTTGTTTTTTATGTTCGGTATTTTGTGAGATGTATTTTGAGGTCTCAGAGTCTTCCAGATGCCGGGGAGGCACTGCTCTTACCCAGAGTTAGCTAATTCCTGGGGCTTCCCTTGTGGCTCAGCTGGTAAAGAATCCACCTCCAATCTGGGAGACCTGGGTTTGATCCCTGGGTTGGGAAGATCCCCTGGAGAAGGGAAAGGCTACCCACTCCAGTATTCTGGCCTGGAGAATCCCATGGACTGTATAGTCCATGGGGTCACAAAGAGTTGCACACAACTGAGCGACTTCCACACACTCACACAGAGATAGCAAACAGCTTGCCTGGGATCACACCATTGGTTTGCAGGTGAACCAGTCCTGAGGCTGTGTCACACCTGCCCCTTTTTATCAGGCTCTTGTTATCCAGAGCACTATCCCCCTGCCCCAGATTATACCAGGGCCAGCTGCTGGACAGTCGTCCCAGTGCCTTAGAACACGCTGAAAATATTGAAGCTGCCGAATTCAGAACCTTCTTACCTTGCAGAAACCACAGGAGAGACTTTTGTCCACACTTTCCCCTTATTTCCTCTGCTCGTGGGCTATCCTGGTGCCTCTCCACGTGGCCTTGCCCGTGCGTGGCCCGTTGTGGCACTGCACACCCCTCCTCTTGGGAACTATAGGCAACAAACTGTCTTTTCAGTGACACGTGTCTCCCAATCTGCTAGCCGTGTCATTGTTCAGTCACCAAGTCATGTCCGACTCTTTGCAACCCCATGGAACTGTAGCCTGCCTGGCTTCTCTGTCCATGGGATTTCCCAGGCAAGAATCCTGGAGTGAGTTGCCTTTTCCTTTTCCAGGGGATCTTCCCGACCCAGGGATCTAACCCACATCTCCTGCATTGGTGGGCGGGCTCTTTACCACCGAGCCGCCTGGGCAACCACAGCCCTGGATACGTTTGAAAACAAGCCGCCCCCATGAAGCTTTCTTTCCTAGTGAAGTGCCACCTGCCAGTCCTGCCCATTCACCTTGGCACCTGGAGTTTCATTTAGAGAAGTGGTGAAGGGTACACAGCAGAGCCAGGCGTTCTGGTGGGCATGGCTAACAGGCTGAAACACAGGCAGACTCTTAAGCCACCTCGTCAGGCTGAACTTACTTTTAAATAAAGACGATCAAGGAGAGCCGTGAACAGGGTTGTAAATCTGCTTAACGCAGTCTGACTGCATTGAATGCCAGTAATGCTCCTTAAGCATAAGCTTTGCATACTCCAGAAACTGCTATTACAAATGCTTAGGCCCTCCAAGATAATGGAACCATTTGAATCGAAACACACTTATTTACAGTAGTCTGAGACATCCAGGAAACAAGTGAAAACCGGCCACCCACATCCATTCATTTCTTCGCTGTGGTTTCTTAATACCGTGTGTATGTTTTAGGTAGAGATCACTCCTACCAGGGAGTGGCTTTCAGGTCACCCAGCAGCTTCCCTCGCCACATTTGCATTTACCTCTTGGGCTTCCCTGGTGTCTCAATGGTAAAGAATTCACCTGCCAATGCAGGAGTCACAGGAGACACAGGTTCAATTCCTGGGTTGGGAAGATTCCCTAGAGAAGGAAATGGCAACCCACCCCAGTATTCTTGCCTGGGAAATCCTATGGACAGAGGAGCTTGGCGGGCTACAGTCCATGGGGTCGCAAAGAGTTGGACATAACTGAAACGACTTGAGTTTTTCTTATTCCTTTTTCTTCTCTTCTGCTTTGAAAAGAATCTTGATGTATGGAAGTGAGCTAACTGAAGCTGAAGTTCATAGAAGCAAATATTAAAAGAGTATAAAAGGGATTTTTCTCCCTAAGACTCAAAGAAAAAAATACAGTAAGGAATATCTATTTCAGAAATATTCCACATATGTTAGGTAAGATGATGAGAATGGAAGATAATAACTTCATGGTAGCTTTTCCCTTATGAAAATTTTTGCTACAGTTTTATTAAGGAAATAGGATTTGGTTAGCAGCTTTTAATTAGAAATATTAGATAAGGAAAATTTTCATTATTTTATGACTATCAGTTGTGCTTCCATAAAAAAATAAACCCTTGTCACTGACCACTCCCACACACACACAAGGTGATGGGTATGTTAACTGCTTTATTGTGGTCATTTCACAATATAATGTGTGTTGATTAAAAAAAATTAATAATAAATCTAAGAAAGAAGTGTAAATTTTATTCAAGCCAACCTGGGGATTATAACCTGAAAGACAGTTGAGAACTTTGAGAGCTGTTCCAAAGAGGTAAAGTGGGGAGGTTGATGTATATGTGACTTTTGGAGAAGGGGGTGCATGCAATTAAGCAAGCATTTTGGTAGAAGGTTACTGCTGGTTGCAAGGAAGAGAAGTGTTTCATGGTTTTAGGGCTTTTCTACATTCAGAGGATACAAGGATCTGAGAGCTGATAAAATTTTCTCCTAAAATGTCTAGTGATCTTGGGGTCAATTTTGCCGGTTTTCCTAGAGCACGAAGTAACTGCATCCTAATCTTTGCCCCGAATTCCTTTGAGGGTGTGTTGTAGGTCAGCAATTGCAGTGGTTAATGACTTGAGTCTTGTAGAACTGGATGGTGAACAACCTTCTTTATTTTACAGTCCCTCCTTTTCAGTCTTAATTTCACCCACGGTTTTGGAGGCATACCAGGACCAATTTGTCCCACTGTGCTAGGAATGTTCATTTCCAGGTCAGGCAAGGATTTCGTTGATAGGCTTCTCAATGTGCTGTTAACGCACTAGGTCTCATTAACAGTAGCCAAAAGCCCAGTTTTATAGGTAAGGGAACCAAGACTCTGTTATGGTTCAGGAGATGGTTTTCTCTAATCCACATCTAGAGTTTTCTCTTCTCACATCTAGAGTTACACTTGCTATCATGGATGTTAATAGAACTCTGTGTTTGGTATATTGTTTCAAGTCACCTGGTCATTTTTTTTTTTTATCACTTTACCATTTATCATCGTATTTGATAGTACGAGAAACAATAATCTTGTAAAATAGAATACAAGTAGTATAATACAAGAATGCAAGTAATAACAGCTAGTAAGATTAGCAAGGTCGTAAATATTTAAGCTAAGAACTTCCATTAGTGCAGCCCAGGATCTCCTCGATCTTTTGATCAGTCTCTTCTGCACCAGTCACTATCTTTAAGGGGAATAATATATTGGCTCTGTATGTGCAGAGATGTGTACACATACAAGGCAAGTGGTGGGTCATCGTGACCCCTTACAGGACTGAGAAAGGAATGCTTCTCTTCCAAGGAGTTACATGGCTGGTGCCAGAAGAGAAATCGATCTTTATGGTTGAACTGGCCTTTTTGCCGTTTGGGAGGTCTGGTTAACATATGAACCAGCTTCACGGTGCACACTCGAGGGGAGGGAGGAGGCCCAAACAGGCAGAGGGAAACAAAAAATCTGTGTTTAAGTTTTTTTTCGTTTTGCCTTCAATTATGAATTGTTATTTGATCATGTGTATTGGGTTGACCAAAAAGTTCCTTCGAGTTTTCCCATAAGATGTTATGAAAAAGCCCAAACGAACATTGTGTTTGGTCAGCCCAGTATATCAAATCATCATGTTTATACAAATGTCATACAAATTTATTTGTCAGTTATACTTTGATCAGCCTGGGGGTGGGGGGACTTATTTGTCATGACTGCAAAAGGAAACTTGGGCTGCGGATAGCAGGATTTTGCTTAACATTCGTGGCCCAATCAGATTCAACATTACTGCCTGAACAGTCTCTAAAATTTGACTTGTAGTCAAGTTTTTTTGGCCTACCAAAAAAAAAAAAGACAGCATCCCCTGAAGCCACAGGCTTGTTGGTGGTAGGTATTTTGTTTCATTGCTCCCTGACCCTATTCTAAGAAACCTAATTCGCCCAAGGGAGTCTCACACAGGAAAGGAGTGTTTGCATCTGTTTAGGGAAATGTACCCAAAATGACTTAAAATAATGACTTACTTAGAACTCGGAATCCAATGGAATGGAATGGATTGATAAGCCAGTTTGAGCAAGCTGAGAGCCACCCAGGCCTCGCAGTTATAAAAGGAGCCCTGCAGCAATGCATTTTGCCCAGACCATCTGCCAAGCCCCATCCCCATTCAAGGAACGTTCTCTCTCTCAGCTCTGTTCAAAACTCCGACTTTTCCAAACGCCTCAAGGCACGAGATCTCCTCTTAAGTTGCACTTAGACTGCTAAGATGGTGCGGATTTCTCGGTTCAGCCCTGCAGACCCCAGGGTAGAAATTGCTCTCCGAGGTATGTTACCCATTTTAAACTTCCTCGAGCCCTTCTGGTGACCGCAGCAAGCTGGGTGGTGGGGGTAGTGCTCTGCCCAGAAGGTAAAGCCTGCTCTAGGTGGCCAGGAGAGGTGGTGGGTGTGAACAAAGCCTGTCTTTCCTCCAGGGAGAGCCGGGCTCAGCTTCTTTCTCACTTATTGAACTTAAAATGAACTGGGCAGGCAGAAGTAAGGGGCTGACATCTCATCTAGCAGAATGAAGGATGAATTGAGGCAAAGAAAAAAGAAGGAAAGAAAACACTTCCCTGCCAGGTTCTTTTGTGCTGCTTCATTTCCCGTTTCTGTGGCTTTGTCTTTTTCTCTCTTCACTTGTCTGCCAAGGAAATATAGTTGATTTGTTTATATAACCCTAGCCTCAAGGTTGGCAGCAGCTCTGAAGGGTTAGCTGCTGCTGCTGCTGCTGCTAAGTCGCTTCAGTCGTGTCCGACTCTGTGAGACCCCTGAGACGGCAGCCCACCAGGCTCCCCCGTCCCTGGGATTCTCCAGGCAAGAACACTGGAGTGGGTTGCCATTTCCTTCTCCAATGCATGAAAGTGAAGGGTCAGAGGTGACAACAAAAGCTTCCTAAAATATATTTTGAAAATCTGCAGCTAGATTAATTTCTTTCCTTCTTAATCTTTCTCCGTATTTAATATATATATAAAAAAAAAAGCTCAACCTTTGACCATGATTTAGTTAGCAAGTTTGAACTGAAACTTCTGTTCTTGCAGGGTGGTAATGACAGTTTCCGTTTTTTAAAAAATTTAGATCCGTCTTTGCACAATTAGCAAATTATTATATGACCTTTCCTTCAGAGTCTGCAAGCACTTGCTTGTTTCCATTAATAAGAGAACATGTTTTACAAGGTTCACGTTGA
Organism: Bos indicus x Bos taurus; assembly: GCF_003369695.1. Classification (NCBI taxonomy): domain Eukaryota; kingdom Metazoa; phylum Chordata; class Mammalia; order Artiodactyla; family Bovidae; genus Bos; species Bos indicus x Bos taurus. Next base: position 13,454,879 of record NC_040087.1, on the reverse strand, counting down.
TTAATTGACAAATGCTGATAAAATCAAAGTAGGGCTAAAATGCAGCACACCAGCTGCAGTGTAATTTACTTTTGGTCAATAATGTTTCAAGTGCCTATACGTTTATGGTTTCACCTTTCAATAAATATTACTGTCATAAGTAATTGAAACATCCATTGTGGAAATGTATCTCTGAGGACGACTGTCAGGAACCCTAGCTACGATGAAACATTTATATGTCTGTATATGTTTTTTCTGCTCAATTAAAAGCACCAGTTGCTGTGAGCATTTTAAAGATGGATCCTTTCTATTTTATGTGAAATGAACACTAACCTCTTTTAATATATTTTGAAAATCATGTTCCCTTGATTAACCTAAGTATAGAGTCCCAAACATTCATGGAGTTCTTAAGCCATAAAAATAAGTACCTAAATGCTCTAAGCTACTAGGCTTACTTACACCATTCACTAGAAGCCTGATCGTCTTAGCTCCTTGCCATCTAACTGTTTGGGCAGCTCTGCTGTGCTCCATTAGAGGCCTATAGCTGACTGCTTACTCTCGATGTGTTTCAGGCATCAGAGATGCTGGGCCAAACCCACATTCCTGCTTTTGCTTATGAGTAAGTAGCTGTCCATCTCCTGCATCCCAGGTCAGACCTGAAGGTGCCAAGGATCCCAGAAGAAGGGAAATGCATGCAGGGTCACAGACTGTCCTGCGGAGTCCCCACTCCTGTCGTGTGGTGGTCCACGCTCACCGGACAGACTCACAGGCTCTCATGCTCAGGAACACCCTAGCGTGTATTGATAGATTCAGGACTCCCACCCATCTGATAGTTGTGTTTTGTATATCTTCAGAAGTCCGGCCTCATCCACATTCCTGGGACATTAGATATCCTTCAAAGGTAGCTTGACATGCTCTTATCAACAAAGTCATTCTAACTCAGCAAATATTTGCCAGTTCTACTAAAGGCCAGGTCCTGCCCTGGTCCTGAGGATGTATATAAACCCAGACTCTCTACCCTGAGGGAACTTAGAGTATCTGATCATAACTCTCAATATTTGTGGTTTGTTATCTGAAAGATGTCTTTACGTAGTTTGCCAAATTTTGAAGGATCCCCATAGTATGCCTGCCACTGTTCTAGGTGTTCAGAAAATACTCCAGATGTTTTCTTTCTCGAGTAATTTGCAGAGACCCCTATGTCCTGGTGGCTCCCTAAGGCAAATCTCATTTGTGAGTGTTCTGTGGGAGCTGCCTCAGTTGTTGGTTGGGTAACAGCTGTTCCCAAGGGTACCACAGCTGCCGGTTCTGAATGGATGTCAGTGGAACTGAGCTGAGACCATCACTCCTTGTCATTGTTCAGTCTCTAAGTCGTGTCCAACTCTGCGACCCCGTGGACTGCAGCACGCCAGGCTTCACTGGCCTTCACTGTCTCCCAGAGCTTGCTCAAACTCATATCCGTCGAGTCAGTGATGCCATCCAACCATCTCATCCTCTGTTGTCTCCTTCTCTTCCTGCCTTCAGTCTTTCTCAGCATCAGGGTCTTTTCCAATGAGTCGGCTCTTCGCATAAAGTGGCCAAAGTATTGGAGCTTCAACTTCAGCATCAGTCCTTCCAATGAATATTCAGGGTTGATTTCCTTTAGGATGGACTGGTTGGATCTCCTTGCTGTCCAAGGGACTCTCAAGAGTCTTCTCCAGCACCACAGTTCAAAAGCATCACTCTAAATTCAGGCAGAGGATGCATCGCCTTCAGGATGGACTTGAAGATCCTGGGGAATGAGGGAGTTGAGGACAATATGGGCCACTTAGAATCAAGCTGATTTTGGAATGTCGAGGCACGTTAACCTGACAAGCCAGGGCTGAGGGCTGGGCAGAAGTCACAATTCAGTGACTGACCAGAAGGTAAGACTAGAAGGCAGAGTAGTGGAGGCCAGCAGTTGGAAGAGATCAGAGCAGGTGAGTCTTTGGAAGCGTCAGCCCAGCCAGCTTGTGTGCATTCCGGAAGCTCAGCCCCTGCTGGTGGGGTGGATCCAGCCATCACGGGAATGAGGCTTGAGGATGGTAACCCTCTGGCACTGAACTTGGTCACAGAAAGTAAAATGTGCCTCTAGTCACCTAGGTCACAGGCTGAGAGCACACTGGGAAGGAAGCATGACAGAGAATTTCTGAGCGTGGGCTCAACATGTTCTCTCAGCCCAGACGTCATTAAGACGGTGTCTGGCCCGAGGTAGACACTGTTCCGCCGAACTGACCTGCATCCAAAGAGGGAGGCAGGTTCCAAAATGAAGCAGTTTGTACGCAGCAATATAAAAATTAAATTGCCCTGGCACTTAATGGAGACACACACACAGAAAAATCCAGAGGAGTGTCAAACACATAAGGGGGAGGATCATGTCTCAATGACACATGTGTTGCCCCCGTGCGGGTATCATCCCCTCCCTTGGCTTCTTTCCTGTGGGACCCACTTAGCGAGGGGAGGGCAGAGCTGCACAGAACCTGGGAAGTTGGAAATGTGTGTGGTTAGCTGTCAGCTGGCTGGAGCGGTTTTTGTTGCTGGAGCATTTGGAAAGAAAGAAGGGAGGAAGGAAGGGTAGAGGATCAAAGCCCCGCAGAAGTCCCCGGTGTAAGTCCAGGAGGCCAGAACTGGGAGGCTTGCTGGCAGCTCTCCCAGCGTCTTTCGGGCTCTTCCCTTGGGAAGGTGCTGCCTGCCTGTCTCCATCCCCCAGGGGCTCTCTCAGGTTGATGGTGATGGCTGCCAGTGAGGAGAGTGGGAAAGGTGATTCCAGGAGACCTTTTTTAAAAAATGTCCCACATCACCAAGTTGGGCATGGGGGACAAGAGAAAGACCACCCCCTCCCCCTAAGCAGGCATCTGTCATGCCCCCTGCCATTCTGAGCCCTGAAGCCATGAAGGGCCTGCTCATACTCCTGAGTCAGTATTCCCTGTTCTGACACTAGGTGGGGCATTGTTATTATTACAGGGGCTCTAACACGTGCAAATATGAAATCCAGAAGGATGATAACATTTCTTTAGAACATCACGTTGTGCTGTTAAATCAGAGGACACTGGGGGAGGAAGGCCAGTGCCAAGTGTATAATCCAGGCCCTGGCCTTTCCTCTCCGCCCGGGAGAGCCACGACCAGCCCAAGCTCAGGCAGTGAGTCAGCAGCAGACCCGGAGCCGCAGGCAGCCCACACACCCGCCTGCGGAGGAGGGGGACCCATGGATTCCAGGGAGACACACGCTCAGCTCTCTGAAGCCGCCTTCTTTTACAAGGGGAATAATAAGAGGGTTAATCCCCAAGGCTCATCTTCCTAAATCCATTCTCCCTACAGCTTGGCTCTGCTTGTCTGTGGCTCAAAGTAAACACTGCACACAGTCCGGATACTTGGTTTATCTTTTTAACTTCTCTTGGACACACACACACACACACACACACACTTACACATATGCGTACACCTCTTTGAAAAAAATACCAATATGAATGAATTAACTTCATTTTGTAAAATGTGAAGAAGCAAATGTATAACCCTATTATAGTTAGGTTCCAGCTGCCTTCAGATCAGTTCAGTTCAGTCGCTCAGTCATGTCCGACTCTTTGCGACCCCATGAATCGCAGCACGCCAGGCCTCCCTGTCTATCACCAACTCCTGGAGTTCACTCAAACTCATGTCCATCGAGTCAGTGATCCAGCCATCTCATCCTCTGTCGTCCACTTCTCCTCCTGCCCCCAATCCCTCCCAACATCAGGGTCTTTTTCAAAGAGTCAGCTCTTCACATGAGGTGGCCAAAGTATTGGAGTTTCAGCTTTAGCATCAGTCCTTCCAATGAACAAACAGGACTGATCTCTTTTAGAATGGACTGGTTGGATCTCCTTGCAGTCCAAGGGACTCTCAAGAGTCTTCTCCAGCACCATGGTTCAAAAGCATCAGTTCTTCATGGCTCAGCTTTCCTTACAGTCCAACTCTCACATCCATACATGACCACTGAAAAAACCATAGCCTTGACTAGATGGACCTTTGTTGGCAAAGTAATGTCTCTGCTTTTGAATATGCTATCTAGGTTGGTCATAACTTTCCTTCCAAGGAGTAAGCATCTTTTAATTTCATGGCTGCAGTCACCATCTGCAGTGATTTTGGAGCCCAAAAAAATAAAGTCTGACACTGTTTCCACTGTTTCCCCAGCTATTTCTCATGAAGTGATGGGACCAGATGCCACGATCTTAGTTTTCTGAATGTTGAGCTTTAAGCCAACTTTTTCACTCTCCACTTTCACTTTCATCAAGAGGCTTTTTAGTTCCTCTTCACCTTCTGCCATATGGTTGGTATCATCTGCATATCTGAGGTTATTGATATTTCTCCTGGAAATCTTGATTCCAGCTTGTGCTTCTTCCAGTCCAGAGTTTCTCATGATGTACTCTGCATATAAGTTAAATAAGCAGGGTGACAATCTACAGCCTTGATGTACTCCTTTTCCTTTTTGGAACCAGTCTGTTGTTCCATGTCCAGTTCTAACTGTTGCTTCCTGACCTGCATATAGGTTTCTCAAGAGGCAGGTCAGGTGGTCTGGGATTCCCATCTCTTTCAGAATTTTCCACAGTTTATTGTGATCCACACAGACAAAGGCTTTGGCATAGTCAATAAAGCAGAAATAGATGTTTTTCTGGAACTCTTCTTTTTTGATTATCCAGCAGATGTTGGCAATTTGATCTCTGGTTCCTCTGCCTTTTCTAAAACCAGCTTGAACATCTGGAAGTTCATGGTTCACGTATTGCTGAAGCCTGGCTTGGAGAATTTTGAGCATTACTTTACTAGCATGTGAGATGACAGCAATTGTGCGGTAGTTTGAGCATTCTTTGGCATTGCCTTTCTTTGGGATTGGAATGAAAATTGACCTTTTCCAGTCCTTAAAATTCCTTCAGGCTTTTAACTCCACTATCGTTAGCATATAGCAACTGTGAAAACCCAGTAAACTCCTGTCCTTCTGTTGGTCTCAGCCTCTCAGCACCATCTTCACTTGGGCATTAGAACCTAATGCTTCCTCCATCCAGGTCTTCCCAGGGGACCTTGCTTCCCTCTTCCTTGTCCCTCTGAGGCAGGAGAGGGACGCAATACGAAACATGAAGGCTGCAGTCCAGCCCTCGTCTCCATTCGGGAGACTGATGGGATTAAATGGGAGCAATTGATCAGTTTCTCCTTGCTGTCTTCCCTTCCAAAGCAAAATTCTTACACACTCGAGTTAATAGCTCTTGGCAGACTTTTTTCTTAGCAGACCCTCTTTCTTTCAATTTAACTTATGTTTGAAACAGACCAAAAAGCTGTGATGATTGCAGTATGCTTTTCCGAATGGCGGTGGTAGCACTTCTCAGTTGCAAACATCTGCAGTGCTAATTCCATCTATTGTTTCAGTTATGGACACATTCTCACTTTCTCTGTTCCTGGTGGGGTACCGTATTTAACATATATAGATGCATTTCCTCAGTTGGCGGTGCCAGGTCTTAGCAGCAGCATGCGGGCTCATTTTTGGTTGTGACATGCTGGATCTTTTTATTTGTGGCATGAGAACTCTTAGTTGGGATCCAGTCCCCTGACCAGGGATTGATCCCAGGCTCCTACATTGGGAGTGCAGGCCCATTGAACCACCAGGGAAGTAAGTCCCTCCACCAAGATAACTTTAAATCCTCTCTTTCTTGTGACGTATACTTCCGAAATGTCTAGGCTGCTTGTGAGAAGGCCAGGCCAGTGAGAAAGAAACCATATTGTTCGTGATTTTTATTTCACATTAAGACTTCACAAAACTGAGTCTTTTTGAAGGAAATTTTAAACATCCAGTAATAAGCACTTGGGGTAGATGGGCTGGTGTGATTTTCCCCCTGGCTTGGAATGCTCTCGCCTGCCTTCCCTAATCTTCATCCTTTAAGACCCAGCTCCAATGTCATCTCCTCCGCTGAGCATCAGCCCTTCCTGCTCTCATGTCCTGTTCCAGAATCCTTGGTCTTCTGCTCCATCAGAGCGTTTGACTCATTCCATGAGAATATAGTTCCAGCACATTCGAACCAGTTACATGTTATCTGTGCTGCCAACCCAGTCGTGGGCTCCCCGAAGGCAGGACCAGCAGACGGTGCCTGACGTCTCCCATCACCTGCCTCCCTGCTCAGAGCACAGAAGATGAGGTGCCCTGGGAGCTCTGTACATATTTATGTGGTCGACTCATTGTATCAGCACCAGCTCTTTTTAATATAAAGGTTCTGAGTTTGGGAAAAGTATATCAAGTAAAGGTATAATTTTAAAACCATGGTCTTCTGGACTTTTCTGAAGAAACTGTTTTATATTCTTATCTTGAAAGGGAAAGTTGTACATAGGACTTTGCATATATTATTGCCATGCATCTGGGGATACTGGTCATGTGTTTGCTGCCCACATCTTAACAGGAAAGAAGTTTTGGTCACCAGTTCACTTTGCCTTATGCCAAAGATATGTGCTAGAAAAGTTGTGTATAAATCTGATGTCTATAAATCAAATTATGTATTAAAATGCACCAAGGCAGCAGTTTAAAAAATACTTTTCCAAGTGAAAGGGTATCATTTTCTAAATGAAAATGGATCATTTTTGAATGTATCAAGAGAATTTGCCTGTTGTAGAACTGTATTTTTCCTAGAATGATAAAGGCTCTCCTGCATTCCAAATTCACTTGGCATAAGCTTCATGCTTTTCCATAGTCTATTTAAAACATCGGACTTATTCCTAAGATTTTTAATTTGTACAACAGATATTCTTGGCTTACTAAAAGTGAATAACTCTTCTGTGTCGTAAAATTGGTATGCATTATGTATTATTTCTGGTTCAGTTAATAAAAAAAATTGCTCGTGTGGGCATTTAATCATTTTAACACAAATCTTACTGGAAACAGCCAGTATGTTATACTCATGGTTTGCAAGTAGAACTGGCTGAAGAGGGCTGATGTGAAAGCCTTATTCACCAAAGAACCAAAGAGACTGTGCTTGGAACTGAAGTTTTATATAAGTTCTATTTAAATGTTTCCATTTGCCTTTTTTTTTTTCTTTTTTTTTTTTTAGATTGGCCAAAAGAGAATTGACGAGGGGGCGGTGGAGTGTGAGTTGGGGTTGTTGCCGTTAAGAGTTTATAGCGCATGACTTCGTCATTGTCCCCTTGCATTCAGAATGTGAGGCTTCTGCCCCCTCTTCTCCCCACCCCATGTTGGGCACAGCAAAAGTCCTTTAATAATGCATTCACTGAGTCCAAGAGACAATGTTCTTGACTCTGGAACTATGCGTTTAAAACACCCTCAGCAAATGCCACGAGGCAGACCTGGTGCTTTTAGACTGAGGTTCTGCCGTGCATCAATAAAACACACGGGTGTTGGCCTTTTCCAGTAAGCACTACGAGAAATGTTGAGTACCCTCGAAATTAAACTGCAGCTTTTAAAACCTGCTCTCATTTTTCATGGACAGCTGAGGCCTGCCTATGCCAATATCCAGCTGATCTTAGGTCTGCAGAAAGCTTGGGAGTCAGTCACCCTCCGTTCATCTTGGTTTGTTTTAGCCCCACATGTGGACGCCTTCTCTGTTCAATTCTCCCTACACTTAGGCGTTCTGATTTCCTGGGAGATCTTTCTCGTGTCTGTGCGTTTGTCTCATCAGCATCACATTTGGACCAGCATTTGTGCTGCCACCCAATTTTAATTAAGTAGTAAAGCTGATCTTTATTTATGAGAATTTCATTTCAAACATGGATATTCTCCCCCCTCCCACCTCCATTAAAAAAAAAAAATGTTTATTGGCTGTGTCTCTTCTCACTCCTAAAAAACATCTAAGAAGAAGCCCCCTACCTCACTGCGCGATCCCTTCCCTTTTATTGCGGGTCTTTGGGATGAGAACACGCAGTCACGTGGTGGCCTGGAGGTAGCAGTTAGCCAGTGAGAACATTACTAGCAGACCTGCAGTACTGCCTTGGGGCAGGTTGGTCCAGGGACGGGCCTCCAGGTGGGAGAGCAGCACCTGACCTATTCAGCTGGATTAAAAATTAAAATCTGTTTAGGAGTGAGTGCTCACTTCTAGCCTGGAGCTTCTAGCAGTACTCCCAGGTTAACGAGTGTGTTTCAAGGGAAAAATGTTTCCTTCCTCCTTGCTTCAGTGTCCCCCACCCTCCTTTGGTTTGACTTCTCCTGTCTGCCTGCTCTCCTGTTTGGACGGTGGCAACACCCGTCATAACTCTAATCATCTCGGCTGAGATACTGATTGAGAAAGATACACAGCCTTTGTAAGAAATGACATGTAGATTGAGCTTAGCATAATGTAATTCTCAATCGGTTAACTGAAATCTCTAGTTGTTGTTGTTTTTTTTTTTTTTAAATAGCTGTTTGGGGAAAATTGCAAATGATATGAAAATAAGCTTGCATCACAGAATTTAGCTAATACCCTGGGTGTGATATGGAATTAATCCAGTTTTTTAAACCTACATTTATACAGCCAATACTGTGCACTGACTACTGAGCTTCAGAAAGATGATCTGAATACATCAGAGATATAAAATGAATAGGACATCTCTACATTCTTTCTCTTTTTTTGGTATTCTTTCTTTGCCTTTCCTGTTTATGATGTTTTTGAAGAGTACTGGTTAGATGTCTTTGGTCTGAGTTCATCTCAGGTTCTCTCATGATTTAATTGAGGTTATGCAGTTTTGGCAAGGATATCTCAGAACTGCTGTTACCCTTCTTGGTGTGTTATGGGCACATGATGTCCATATATCATATCACTAATCTTAAGATCTTTTTGATAACATCAACTGAAACAGTATTATTTTCTGTTTATTAAGCCAAATTATATCATTAATTAGAGCATAGTATTCTTCTAGCATTCTGATGGTTGAAGTCTACATTTACCATTTTAATATTAATAAAATAAGCTTTTATAAGTATACTCTATATTTTTCATTTGGATTAACATGATACTTAAGTGATTTTTAAATTTTAATTGACACTTTTTTTTCCAACAGTATTTCAGTTTTCGGCATACATCTGAGATTACTCTGATTTTTTTTGTTTCCTGATCTATAAAGTTGTTGTGAGAAATCAGATGAGATCATAAATGTGAAAAGTGCTTGCATATAATAGGTGCCTGGCAAATTTTAGGAAAAGTAGAATGCTGGTAATTTTTGTGTTAAAAAAAATAAACACCTCAAATTAGCTCTCGGGATAGTAAAATGTTTTGAAATGTCTTGAGTTAATTAAATATCATAGCAACTACTGTTGGTCATTGTTTTTTGCTTTTGTTTTTTTTATTTTTTGGTTATGCCCTGTGGTGTGTAGGACCTCCGTTCACCAACCAGAGATCAAACCCTTGTCCCCTGCAGTGGAAGCATGGCGTCATAACAGATGGACTGCCAGGGAAGTCCTGGCAAATGTTTGATCAAACATATAGAAGCACACTGATCACGATATAAAAATGTTTAATGTTTTTGGCTCTTGAAGTTAGCCCTTTTTCTATTTCTTTAATTATTCTGCTAGTATTAACTGTGAGTTTTTTCCCCATTAGCTCACCCTTTCGTTTGTTTTGTACCTAATCATTAGACTGATCGTTAACACAGATGATATGAAAGCCCCAAGTTCATCAGACTTTTGAGGGTACGACTTCCTAGGTCTCGATGAGGAACAATACCAGAGCTTAAGCTGTATTTTTTAGGCAAAACATCTGTCCCTATTTCACCCTTTGATTTATTCCCCATTTTAAAATTTGACTTATTTTATCTACGGAGCTATCGTATAGAACATCAGAGTTCTTGGAACCAAAATGTTTTCTCGAGGAAGAAGGTCTAAAAATATCTTGTCTGCAGCTGTATGTAATTTCAACACTTCTGAAACTGTTTCCTGGGTCTGTAAGACCCTCCTGGATGAATCTGTAGGCATACTGAAAGTGACGCAGAGTGGCCGAAACATTTTCATGAGAAAAATCTGACTCATTGCTCATTTATTCACTGAGCACCTGTGTTTTCCTCGGTAGGTGCTAGATACACAGTCGTGAGCAAAAGAAACAGAAGGCCTGCCTGTATGAAACTTCAGTCTAGTAGAAGAGACAGGCATAGGAAGAAAAGCAAATGGATAAAAATATGTATTTACAAATACACAAAATGTTATCAAGTTAAAGGACAGCTTGCCTTAAGAGGTCATTAATAATGTCAGAGATATAAGAGTCTTCAGGTCGAGCCAGTAATCACTCAGCTGGCTCACTGTCTGGAAGGGTAGAATCCGGGGTTTCTGTAACAGCATGATCTTGAACCCTTGAGATTGAAAGATCTGAAAGGGCACTGTGCAGACTTGACAGCCAACACCATGCTGTTGAGTATAGAAGGTCAACCAGCTGCTGATTCAAAAACTGCAGGAAGCCTTCTCCTTCTCCCTCTCTTCTTTTGAAATTAATCTGTTGTTTATCAGCTCTATGTTCCAGTGGCTGTCAAATTTTGACACACATAAGAATCTTCTATTGGAGCTTTTTTTTTTTTTTTAAATGCCTGGCCCTCACATTGAACCCACCAAGGGCTTAAAAATCTGAGGGTGGAAACCAGAATGCATGCACATGTGCTAAGTCGCTTCAGCTATATCCAACTCTTTGCGGCCCCATGGACTGTAAACCTGCCAGGCTCCTCCGTCATGGGATTTTCCAGGCAAGAATACTGGAGTGGTTTGCCACGCCCTCTTCCAGGGGGTCTTCCCAACTCAGGGATTGAACCCGCATCTCCTGTGGCTCCTACGTTGCAGGCAGATTCTTTATCAGTGAGCCACTGAGGAAGCCTGGAAACCAGCATGTGCACTTGTAAAAACCTTCTTAAGTGACTCTGGTGTCCATCAAAGGCTGAGAACCTCTGCTAGATGCAGAGGCTAGTTTCGTGGCTACTCAGAGAAGCCTAGGAACAAGCATGTCTCTCTATATTATTATTAGTTTAGGAATGGAAGCATTTAATTGCTCTATGGAAAACTCACGTTTTCCTCCTTTTGAACTAAACTTAATACTTTACCTGTTCCTGGTGCCCTGGAAATCTCCTGCTTTTATTCACCAATCCCCTGAGCCAGAAACCTGGGAATAGTTTTTGAACATGACCTTCTTGCACCATCACATATGTATTCCAACTGCCCTTCCAGTCCTAGCTCTCTGTCTCCAGGAAAGAAAGAAAGAAAGTGAAGTCGCTCAGTCGTGTCCGACTCTTTGTGACCCCATGGACTGTAGCCTACCTGGTTCCTCCATCCATGGGATTTTCCAGGCAAGAATACTGAAGTGGGTTGCCGTTTCCTTCTCCAGGAGATCTTCCCGACCCAGGGATTGAACCCAGGTCTCCCGCTACAATGCAGCAGATGCTTTGCCATTTGAGCCATCAGGAAAATCCAGGTGGACTCCTGTCTCCAGGATTCTCTCTCGAATCTGGTCCCCTCTCCATCTCTGCTGCCACAATCTCATCTTGCCTGGTCTGTAGGAACTATTTTGAAATTAGCCTCCCCAAGTTTCCCTCCCTGTGAGGAGACCCTTACTTTACTCTGAGAAGGTTTCTAAGCTACGAATGTAATCCTGTCACTCCCGATGTAGAACACTCTGCTTGGCCCTCATTTCCTGTGGAGATCAGACCCTCCAGCTTGGCCCTCTACCTGTATTTTCAGCACCATTCCGTGCCATTTCACCGTTTGCCCTACAGTTCCAGGCAGACAGAAACACTCATTTCTATACCATACCATGCACATTTCCATTCATGGTCTGTGCTCATAGTGTGACCAATGCCTGAAACACTCTTTATTCCAGTTTTCACCTTCATTCATCCTTAAAGAAAATCTAAAATTGCTTCCAAAGGTAGTTTGACTGGTTCGTTCTTTCTCTCTGTTCTTTATATTAACATATGTTTTAATTAATGCACCCATTTATCTATGTGCTTACCTATATCCTGGGCTTCCCAGGTAGCGCTAGTGGTAAAGAACCTACCTCCCAATTCAGGAGGCACAAGAGACTCAGGTTCTATCCCTGTGTCGGGAAGATCCACTAGAGGAGGAAACGGCAACCCACTCCAATATTCTTGCCTGGGAAATCCCATGGAGAGAGAAGCCTGGTGGGCTACAGTCCATGAGGTTGCAGAGTCAGACACGACAGAAGTGACTAATTACATATATCCATATACTGACGTATCTATCTGGGGCAGCCTTCTTTGGAATGAGGTTTTTTGGTTTTTTATTTGCCTCAAACTTGTGCTACACACAATAGGAGTTAACTGAATACTCACTGACTGAGGGAAAAAGAATAAATGAGGGAAAAAGAATAAATGAACCTGAAGCTGGTTTCCTGTATCCTCTCCTACAGGTCTGAATTCCATTTTTTTGGTGTATTGCTTAGCTAATCCAGTCCATTTTATATGTCTGCTTTCCTTCTAATATATGAAGATTACTCTCATCCTTTGTCCTTTTCCCATAGACACAGAGCTAATAAGTTTTCATTTTAAAACTGATGCTAACTCCTTAGAATTCTAGTAGTCACTACGGGCAGTTTCAAAGTTGCACTAAGCTCTCAAAGTCAAATGACCTAATCCTGATAAACTTGCTGCAAGCTCAGGTTTTTTGTGAGAGAGTAAAGTGAGTAGCATTTAACCTGTATTATACCGCGTTGGCTTCAAGATTGCTGCTGATCTCTTAAGTTCAAATGCATTTTAACCATCCTGCATTTTTACTCCCCTCCATTATAGGCCATTACAAGATACTGTTATTTGTAAAACTTTTGATCTCCATAAAATCTGAAGGAGAGCCTTGCTAGGTAGAGGATTTTTGGTTGTAGGTTTTCCCTTGGTCTGCAGAATTTCTTAGCTAATAGCCTTATGGGTGCTCCCTCGTATATAACTTGTTGCTTTCCTTTTGATGCTTTTATCTCTTTAATTTTTGCCATTTGAATTACAACATGTCTTGGTGTGGACCTATTTGAGTTTATCCTGTTTGGGACTCTGTGATTCCTGGACCTGGATATCTGTTTTATTTCCTAGGTTAGGAAAGGTTTTCAGATACTATGTCCCCAGGTATATTCTCAGCCCCTTTCTCTCTGTCTTCTCCTTCTGGGACCCTATGGTATGAACGTTGGTACACATAAAGTTGGCCCAAAAGCCTCTCATACTGTGCTCATTTTTCTGTTCACAGTCCACTACTGTGATTTCCAGCTTGATGATCCATTCCTCTGTATCTTCTCACTTTCTGTTGGTTCCTTCTTGTGTATTTTTTATTAAAATTACTGGATTCTTCATCTCAGTTTAGTTCTTCATATTTTTTGCCTCTTGGTTGAAGACTTCTGGCTTCTCACTCTGTCCATCCAGTCTTCTCCTGAGTTCCTTGAACGTCCTTATGATCATTACCTCGAGCCCTTTATTGGGTCGATTGCTTAGCTCCACTCCCCTTAGTTCTACGGTTTTCTCTTGTTCCAAAATGAAGAACATATTCCTCTGTCACTTCATTTTGCCTGATTTCCTGGTTTTATTTCTTTGTGTTTGGTGGTGGTGGTGGTTTAGTTGCCGAGTCATGTCTGACTCTCTGTGACCTAGCCTTCCAGGCTCCTCTGTCCATTTGATTCTCCAGGCAAGAATACTAGAGTGGGTTACTATTTCCTTCTCCAGGGGATCTTCCCGACCCAGGATTCAAAGCCAGGTCGCCTGAATTACAGGCAGAATCTTTACTGACTGAGCTATGAGGGAAGCCTCTCATAGGTTTGGTGGGTTGGTTATATTTCCCAACGTTGGGGAAGTGGCCTTTTGTAGGCGAGGTCCTGTGTGTCCTGGCAGTGCCATCCCCGCTGGTCACCAGAGTGGTCCGTGTACTCTAGGAGTTCCCCTTTTATCAGCTGCAGCTCACTTCACTAGTGATGCGCTGACTCCCGTTGGCAGTCTGCCAGGCTGGCTCCCAATCCTGATGGTTGCCACGCCCTGCCTGGTGTGGAGGCTGCTAGCCTACTGTGCAGAGGTTGGCAGAGCCAGGTTCTGGAGTGGGTCGTTGTGGGACCAGGGATCCCAGATCTGCTCTCAGCCTGCTGGAGGGTCGAATCAGTTTCTGACACAGCTGGAGTCTGAGATGTCCCAACGTTGGTGTTGACTTGCAGGGGAGTACGACTGGACCAGGGTGGCTGAATGAGGGGTCCCCCAAGCTGTCTCAGAACTGGTGCTGGCCTGCTAGTGGGCAGAGCTTGGCCCAGGGGGTCCTGGGGCTGATCCCTGGGCTGTTGCTGGCCCACTGGTGGGTGGAGCTGGATCTCAGGGTCTTTGGCTCCTAGGCCCTGGTGTTCCTGGTGGGTAGGTCCAGACCCTGAGCGTTCTGGCTGTTGAGGCCAAGTTCTGGGAAGGCGTGGGCTCGGGTCTTTAGGCAGCCTGTCTGCTGGGGGGTGGAGCCGTGTCCCTTCCCAGCTGCTGCTTGGCCTGAAGCATCCTAGTGCTGGTGCCTGCAGACTGCTGGATGGGGCCAGGGTTGGATGCTGAGGCTAGTAAGCTGGAGGGAGAATGCCAAAATGCTGCTTGCTGGCATCAGTGTCCTTGTGGGAATGAGCTTTCAAAAATCCCTGCTGCCAGCATCTGTATCCCCAGGTCGAGTTCCAGTTGCCTTCTGCCTCTTGGGAGGCTCTCCAGGATCAGCAGGGGGGCCTGACCTAGGCTCCTGTTGAATGACCACTTCTGCCCTGATCCTGGAGCTCGAGAGACTTTATGCGCGCTTCTTTTAGAGTGGCGTCTCAGTTTCCCACAGCCCTCCAGCTCTCCCAAATGTAAGCCCCACTAGACTCCAAAGCCAAGCGTTCTGGGGGCTTATCTTTCCAGCACAGGAACCCTAAGCTAGGGAGCCCAGTGTGGGGCTCAGACCCCTCGCTCCTTGGGGAGAACCTCTGCAGTTGTAATTACCCTCAAGTTTGTGGGTCATCCACTGGGGAACTTGGGTCTTGCCTGTGCTGGGTCTCTGCTTTCCCTGCTTCTTGTCTTGTTGTGGTTCCTTCCTCATATCTTTAGTTGTAGAAGATCTCTTGTGCGGGTCTTCTGGCCTTTCTCTTCAGTAGTTTCTCTGTAAATAGTCGTGATTCTGATATGTCCATGAGAAGAGGTGAGGTCAGGAGCTTCCTAATCTACCATGTGCTGTCGAGTCTACCATCTGCAGTTGATCTACCATCTGCAATCCAGTCTACCATCTTGGCCACTCTCCTCCCGGGATGGAGTTTTTCTCTTGCTTCTTATTTTGAGAACATTCTTTGCTCACCTAATGCTTTCCCTCTCCTCACTCCCACCACCTCCTCAGGCAGACGTCCCATGCTTGCGTTGTTTATTACACCTTCCCAATTTACGGACTATTTTGTTTGCACGCGTGGATTATTTTGCTTGCAGAGGGAAATGTACAAAAGGGGAATTGTGACAGTCCTGTGAACGTTGCTGTTTATTGTTAATGACCTTCCTCCAAAAGATTTTAATTTTTCCTTGTTCCTTCTCTTCAGATATTTTAAAACATACTCTGAGCACCACCTCTGGTAGTTTTTCAAAATGTTCAATCCCAGTCCTTCTGGATTTAGGCCTCTGCAATGTTCTCCTAAGGGTTCTTCCAACCCCTTTATGATGATCTCTGTGTGTCACTGCTTCCATTTATTTCATCCTGGTAGAATCAGAATTCATCAGAGTTCTTGTACAGACACGGTCAGTTCCATAGTAGCATCCCCTTTTCTTTTACTAGGATTATGACTGTGTAGTTATATGATCAAAATCTTTTTCAGTCTCTTTTAAATTATAACTAGTATCTCTGTGTTCCTTTTATACGTATCTTTTTGCTGATGTTTTAAAATGTTTTTCCTAAGTCAGTGCTGTGGATCTGATTAGAATTAACGTTCTCTCTCCTCACTATTACAGAATCCAGACTGGTACAGTAACTTCCATCTAAGAGTCCAATCACCTTCATGTTGTTATTGACTTTTTTTTTTTTTTTTTTTGCAGCTAGTCAATATAATAACTAGGCTGTTATTTAGTTCTTCCGTGTCCTCAAAGCTTGGGAAGAGACTCCTGCCATTCCTAACCTAGTTTAGTCAAACCATTGTAAATCTGCCCTCTGTGACTTTATTTAAAACTCTCTTAAAATATGTAATATTTAGTGTATTTTTTCACTCTTTTGGTTAAATGAATTCTGAGATTACTTTCTATGCTGTTAAAAAATGGACATTATTTTCTCTCTACTAAAAGGATCTCTCATGCTTTTGAGCAGTAAAACCCTAGTTTTCATATTGCATGGGTTGGTGACTAAATGCTTGTTTACATTATCAAGACTTTCCTAATCTCTTCAGTCTATTTTTTATGGAAAAAAAAAGAAGGTGAGTTTCATTTTCTGTTTGATTAACTGGCATCTTTATGTAGGAAAGTGTTTTACTTAGGAAGCATGCCTTTATATCCCTTGACATTTTCCTCAGAGCAACACTTTAGAGAATAAAAGCCATCCCTGTCTTTATATGGATATGGAGACCCGTGTAATCTGAGTGACTTCACTTCGGGGTACAGTGGGGGAGAGAGAGCTATGTCCTTTCAGGGGCCCCTCCCACTCTGGATTTCAAGCATCAGGGGTTACCATTCCCTTCCTGAGCCATAGGCTCGCTTTCCCTCTCTTTTCCTACTGAGGTATTTTTTATCCTTCAAGACTCAGCCCATATTTTTCTTCTCTGTGGTGCTTCCCTGACACCCCAGAAGAAAATAGCATCTTTTCTGTCTCCTCACCACCCATTTCTACAATAAAAAATTTTTTTCCTCTAATATTATCGCTTGCAGCATCTAGTGACCGACCTCCTAGGTGCTATGGAGACATGTCGTTCTCTGCATTGCTGTGAAGACTGGTTAGGATTTTTTTTTTTTAAACACTGGATTTAATATAAAAGCTGAGTTATAAGAGCTTTCAGAATATCAACTGTGCAAAATATTTTATATGTTTAAAAAAGAAATGACATATAGAAGCTATCCAAGTGACATGAATGATTTAAAGCATGGGAGTCATAATTAGCCCCACACATTTTGAAAGAGTCGGGCATCATTTTTTTTTAATGTATTGAGGATAATTGATTTATATGTTGTGTTAGTTTCCAGTGTACAGCAAAGTGAATCAGTTATACATGTAACCACTCTTTTTTTAAAATTCTTTGCCCATATAGGCCATTACAGAGTACTGAGTAGAGTTCCTTGTGCTGCACAGCAGGTCCTTACTAGTTACCTATTTTATGTATAGCAGTGTGTACCTATCCGGAGAAGGCGATGGCACCCCACTCCAGTACTCTTGCCTGGAAAATCCCATGGATGGAGGAGCCTGGTGGGCTGCAGTCCATGGGGTCGCGAAGAGTCCGGCACGACTGAGCGACTTCACTTTCACTTTTCACTTTCCTGCATTGGAGAAGGAAACGGCAACCCACTCCAGTGTTCTTGCCTGGAGAATCCCAGGGATGGGGGAGCCTGGTGGGCTGCCGTCTATGGGGTCTCACAAAGTCGGACACGACTGAAGTGACTTAGCAGCAGCAGCAGCAGCAGCAGCGTACCTATCGGTCCCAGTCTTCCAATTTATTCCTTTGCCCCCTTTCCTGCCTAGTAACCGTAAGTTTGTTTTCTACATCTGTGACTCTCTGTTTCATTTATAAGGTAATTTGTACCATTTTTTTATATTCCTCATATAAAAGATATCATATGATGTTTGTCTTTCTCTCTCTGACTTCACTCACTGTGACAATCTCTGGGCCCTTCCATGTTGCTGCAATTACAGGCATCATTTTATGCGAGACAGCAGGAGAGACATACATGTATAGAATAGTCTTTTGGACTCTGTGGGAGAGGGCGAGGGTGGGATGATCTGAGAGAATAGCATTGAAACATGTGTATTACCATATGTGAAACAGATCGCCAGTCCAGGTTCGATGCATGACACAGGGTGCTCAGGGCTGGTGCACTGGGATGACCCAGAGGGATGGGATGGGGAGGGAGGTGGGAAGGGGGTTCAGGACGGGGGACACATGTACATCTGTGACGGATTCATGTCAATGTATGGCAAAAACCACCACATATTGTAAAGTAATTAGCCTCCAATTAAAATAAATAAATTAAAAAAAATAAAAGAATAAAACTCTTCAGAGAATTTTGAAACTGCAAAAAAATAAATAAATAGATAAAGGACAGTGTTTAATCGAGCCCGGGCTTCCCTGGTGGCTCAGATGGTTAAAAAAAAAAAAAAAAAAAATCACCTGCAATGCAGGAGGGTTGGGAAGATCCCCTTGCAGGGGGGCATGGCAACCCACTCCAGTATTCTTGCCTGGAGAATTCCATGGACAGAGGAGCCTGGTGGGCTACAGTCCGTGGGGTCGCAAAGAGTCGGACAAGGCTGAGGAACTTTGACTTTCTTTTACACTTTGATGCTGGTTGCAGTGCTCAGTAGCTGGATGGGGGCCGGGGGTCTGGTGCCAGGAGGCTGTCCCAGGAGGAGCTAGCTTCTCGAAGTCTCTCCTCTCCCACCTGCTCGAGGCCCTGCCCACTGGGACTGAGGAGCAGAGGGAACTGTGCGTACTGCTCCGCTGAATAGAGTGAGTCCAGATGGTCAACCCATGTTCTGTCCAGCAGACCACAGTGCCTCCTAACACTTCTTGGCAGTTTCTAACAAGCAGTGCTACTAAGAGTCCTGAGTGGTAAATTGCTCCAGGTCTCAGCCCTCCCGACCAGAACAGCGTGGCCCATCAGTTTCTGGCTTTGGAATAATAAGAAGGAAAACAAACAATGCTTCCTGGTGAGAGAGCATCATCGTAGCGACCAGGTCCCCCTCCTGGGTTTGTCTGCTGTGCACAAGGTCCTGCACTAAGAGGTTCACCATTCACCCTGCTCGCTGCCTTTGCCTACCTGGGGAACTGCTGCTGCTGCTGCTAAGTCACTTCAGTCGTGTCCAACTCTGTGCGACCCCATGGACTGCAGTCTACCAGGCTTCTCTGTCCATGGGATTCTCCAGGCAAGAACACTGGAGTGGGTTGCCATTTCCTTCTCCAAACTAGTTGGAGAGAAAACCTAAGCACAGATAAGCAAAGAAAATAGCCACGCACGCAAAACCCCCAGGCAGGTTAAATGGCCAGAGGGGCATATGGAACACTGGTTGTCAAAATGCATTTGTTCTGCTGTCCTGCCGTTTGATGGTGGATACCAGCTTAACAACTTTTGTTGTTTCTGTGTCGTCAGAAGCATTTATTTACTTCTTTATACGTGACTCAAAAAAGTACCTAGTTGGACTATAAAGAAAGCTGAGCACCGAAGAATTGATGCTTTTGAACTGTGGTGTTGGTGAAGACTTTTGAGAGCCCCTTGGACTGCAAGGAGATCCAACTAGTCCATCCTAAAGGAGATCAAGTCCTGGGTGTTCATTGGAAGGACTGATGCTGAAGCTGAAACTCCAATACTTTGGCCACCTCATGCGAAGAGCTGACTCATTGGAAAAGACCCTGATGCTGGGAAAGATTGAGGGCAGGAGGAGAAGGGGATGACAGAGGATTAGATGGTTGGATGGCATCACTAACTCGATAGACATGGGTTTGGGTGGACTCCGGGTGTTGGTGATGGACAGGGAGGCCTGGCATGCTGCGATTCATGGGGTCGCAAAGAGTCGGACATGACTGAGCAACTGAACTGAACTGAAACCTCTTCCTAAGAAATAATACCTAAAAAAAATAAAAAAGAAAAAAAAAGAAATAATACCTGCAAAATTGTATGGTTTTCTTTTAATACATTTTTTTTATTCCTGACACATATTAGGTTGAACTGTATGAAACTGCCAATATTTGACCTTTTAAAAAAAAAATTCTCAAAGATATCCGTTTCATGTGGCTTAAAGTAAACATAACTATTAAAAATCAGAATGAGGGTTTCGTGGCTCACATTGAATCCCTGGATATAATAACAGAGGAACATGTCACCCCGGAGGAGGTCTGGAGTTGGAGGGATCAAGCCATAAACAGTGGGTCTTGTGAGATTCCTCAGAGGAGGGGAGCCAGGCTTCAAGCCTGGAAGGAAGGAGGCACAGAGAAGAGAGGGAGGAGCCTCTGTGAGGATGGCTGTCGGGGAGCAGCCATCTGTGAGGATGGCTAGGGGGCCAAGCGGAAAAGGAGAGCCAGTGGACTGGAGGGAGCGCTCTGGACTCCTCTGCTGTAAATTATTAATCCCTGCATTTGTTTGTTTGTTTGTTTCTGATGCAGTTGTGTGCATTTTTTAATGGGAGGCTACTTGCTTTGCAATGTTGTATTAGTTTCTGCAGTACCGCAACATGAATCAGCTACATGTATACATACATCCCCTCCCTGTTGAGCCCTCCCGGTCATCACAGAGCACTGAGCTGAGCTCCTTGTGCTATAGGGAAGCTCCCCACTAGCTGGCCGTTTTGCCCACGGCAGTATATGTATATGTCAATCCTACTTTCCCGCTTTCCCAATCCATCTCACCCTCCCCTTCCCCTCCTGGTGCACATGTCCGCTCTCTGCCTCTGTTCTCTGTTCCTGCCCCATAAACAGGCTCATCTGCACCATCTTCCTAGATTCCAAACATCTGTGTTAATACACGATCCCTAAGCCATAAAAAGGAGTAAAATTGGGTCATTGGTCACAATGTGGTTGGACCTAGAGTCTGTCTTGCAGGGTAAAGTAACTCGCATGTATTTGGAAAGCACGTTTTCAAAGCACACGAGCACAGTTTTCTGACCTTTCTGGAGTTTTGTGAAGGTTCCTCTGTTTCGATGACCAACACCTCACACAGGTCAAGTAGCATTTCTGATAGGAAGTGTGCGGTTGTCTGCAGGGTGACCACGATTAGGAATGGCTGTGTGGTGCGAATACAGGAGGCATAAACTTGCAAGCAGACAGCTTCAGAGAGTGGGAGGCTCCGTTGGCTACTACCCCTGAGAGAGTCAGGCTTCCCAGGCTCTCAAACCCCAGCGAGGTCTTTCCTGCCAAAGACAGCAACTGGCAGGGTTAAAGCTCCCTCCAGTTCATTCCAGAAACTCCCCCGGCCATTCCTGTGGATGTCTCTCTCTCTTTCTGGCCCATCCCTACTGTGCTGAAGATGCCAGCCCCCGGCTCTCGTCCTCACCAGGTGCATGTAAAGGGTAACACCCCAGACATTCCCCGGCACTTACTGTGAGGGTGACTCCAAGGTCAGCTTCCCAGGATCCTTTTCCGCAGCTGCCATGCCTGCAGGCCCAGTCTGGCCCTGCCCGAGGTATATGTTCCAGCAGAGAACATCCAGGCGTCTGAGCAGTGGGCCCTGGAACAGCATGAACTGCATTTTCTTGGAATAAAAAGAGAACACCTGTGTTCTCATGTGCTAGGAAAGCTAACCAAGGGCTTTTGTTGAAGAAGTGTGTCCGCATTGGTTTGAGAGCTCGCTGTATTTAGAAAAGTTTGAGTAGGACTTCTTATTTTATTGCATGTATAGAGAATAAACTTGTATGTGTTTTACTGACAATTTACTGGTGTTTGATGTCCAGGGTTTATTATTTGTGTCCATGGCAGAAAGAACAAGGAAAGCTGCTCCTATTCACTGATGGGCTCTAGACTACCTCCTACCCCAAAAAAGCTGGAAGGTCAAATAGAAAACCAGCAATAATAACCTTAGGAAACAATCCATTTATAAATTATTCTCAGAACCAAGATGAAGGCCAGATTACCTATACATCTTTAAAATAGCTTCCCTGGTGGCTCAGACAGTAAAGAACCTGCCTGTAATACAGGAGACCTTGGTTTGATCCCTGGGTCAGGAAGATCCCCTGGAGGAGGAAATGGCAACCCACTCCAGTATTCTTGCCTGGAGAAGCCCATGGACAGAAGAGCCTGGAGGGCTCCAGTCCAAAGGGTTGAGTTGCAAGGAGTCAGACATGACTGAGCGACTTTCTCTTTGCTTTACTTTAAAATGGTACAGTTATTTTACTTATTGTGAGTCCAAAGATACCATAACTCCTGGTGATGATTATCTATCATATTCCTTGAATATACAGAGGACTCAGTGGCATTCCTTGAGTCATTCAGCAGATTTGTATGATGAATTATAAAACGTAGATTTTAGTATTACCCAGCTATGGTGAAGCCAAAGGTCAGAAGCAGACTGCCATCGATGAGGTCGTGTGTCACTCACAGATCCTAAGAAGATAAAGCATGCCACCCTGGGTCAGGGTCAGGGTCAGGATGCAGACTGAACAAGGGGAGAGAGTGAGCAATAGGTCCTGGTAGTTTCTGAAAGAAAGAACAGGTAAAGCAGGGCAGGTCGGTTTAGGATTGGCTAGTTTGAATCACTTCAGCAGGTTATGAGGTACAGGGCTGTTTCTAGTTGTCGGGTGCCTAGTCCTGGGGTGGTTAGGGCAGGGGCTTAGTGGAGTGGATTGAAGATACGAGCTCTCAATTGATTGGCTTGCATTTGAAGAATATGCTCCTATGGTTGACTGTCTTTAGCCAACTATCCTTGGCAATCCCTCCAGGGTCCAGAAGAGCCCAGATGTTAAAGCATCAGAAAAATAGAAAAAAAATGGAAAAAAACACAATGCAGTATGTATGTATATGAATGTACATGTACACACACACGCGCGCGTACACAGACCTACTCGTTCTGTGTGTTTGGTGCTTTTGTGTGGGGGGAGGGGAGTGTGCATGTTCTGCTGCGTTCTAGACGCTGTTTTGGTTGATGATGGGTTAGCAGGAACCATGTAAACAGTTTTTGAAAGGCAGCCTGCCCTTAGGCAAAGACCCAACTTATCAAAGAAATAGTTATATAATATAACCTCAAATACTGAGAAATCCTCTGGGGAAAAATCCAGCTGGTGGAAGGACGGAAGGGAACTGAAGTTGCTCTTTTTGGCAGGTCAGGCATGGCCTGTCTGCAGAGGGTGATGGTTCAGCAGAGGCGAGGCTGAGGGAGAGGACAGGGCCAGT
The DNA here is from genome assembly GCF_003369695.1 of Bos indicus x Bos taurus. NCBI lineage: Eukaryota > Metazoa > Chordata > Mammalia > Artiodactyla > Bovidae > Bos > Bos indicus x Bos taurus. The sequence goes on along the minus strand of NC_040087.1, from coordinate 13,431,948 downwards.
GTCCAGGTGTCTGGAGGAACCACAGGTGCCGAGTCACGGATAGGATTCTGCTTGGCAGGCTCAGGGAACAGTAGCAAAGCTTGCGGCCTGGAAGCCCTGGGGAAGAGGGGGGCTATAGGAAATGAGACAGCAGGGGTGATGAGAAGGCAGAATCTCAGACCTCAGCGGGCAATAAGAAGCTCTGTATGTTTCTGTGAAGCTAGAAACCCAAGCCATATGAAGATGAGAGGTAAGCTTTAGCGTCAAAATGCAAATTAAGTAGCTACTGCTTCATGCTCTTTTCTTATCTTCTGTCCATGAAATTCTCTAGGCAAGAATATTGGAATAGGTTGGCATGCCCTTCTCCAGGGGATCTTCCCAACCCAGGGATCGAACCTGGGTCTCCTGCACTGTGGGCAGATTCTTTACTATCTCAGCCACCAGGGAATCCAGGTTGAAAGTTTCTGGTAAATCACTCTTATCGTCTACACTATTAAATTTTTTCAGTATTTATTTGAGACGGCTTTTTTTTTAATGTCTTTCTCCCCCAAAGTTCTACATTTGGATTTTTTTTTTTTTTTTTTACAGTTGAAAACAAACAACTTCTCTATAAAATGCAAAAGCATAGCTTTGGGTTAGGAATGTTGGAAAATGACTTTCTGTACCATTGAGTTCCTTGGCATATATGTGGCATTTAAATAAAATGAAATACAATTGGAAAACTGCCACACTTCTGAAAATCTACAAGAAAAAAGATTTGAGAACAATCAACAATTTGCTTTTATTTTCTGTTGCATTGTGATTTTTTTTTTGCACTTGGTATCGTTTACTGAATATAAAGTAAAATCCACTCACACTCCACTTACCATAAGCGTGCCCACAAAGAAAACCTCATTTCAAATATAATTGTGAATATTGTTCCTTTGTTAAAAATTCATGGGGTTTATAAACGTCTCACATAAGTACTGGAGTCTCCGTTATTTCCCCAGCTCTTTTCCTACTGCCAATTCTAATCAGAATTTTAAAACGCCCCATGTCTATAAAGGTGTTCTCCGGAGCACAGAAAGGAGGGGAGGAAATTATGAATATAACTAGGAAGACCTTCTGACCACATAGGCTGCAGTTTCCTGATTTAGTTTCAGTAGAAGGTAGATGAATGGACAGGGGGCACACTGACTTCTATCAACCTCAACATCTTGTTACTGCTATTTTTTAGATAACTTTAATTATTCATTTAGAGTGTGCTGGGGCTTCACTGCTGTGCCGGCTTGTCTCCAGTTGTGACGAGTAGGGGCTGCTGTTGAGTTGCGATTCACCGGCTTCCCACTGCCCTGGCTCCTCCTGTTGCAGAGCACGAGCTCTGGTGTGCACAGGCTTCAGGAGTTGTGGCACGAGGACTCAGTAGTTGGGGCGCGTGGGCTCAGTTGCTCCGTGGCATGTGGGATCTTCCTGGACCAGGGATCGAACCTTGTCTCCCGCATTGGCAGGCAGATGCCCTTGTTACTGCTATTAAGTTTTTCTCTCGGGAAACTTCAAATGTGGTGCGAACTAAAAGCTGGTTGGGGTTTTGGCAGTTTTATTTTTGGTAAATGGAGGAAGCTAAAGAGTAGGCTGTTGGCCTAGCTTCTCCTCTGTTCTGGTTCTAACACCCTCTACCACCCCACTTAGTGAGAGTGAAGTCATGTTCCACTTCTTAATACCAGGCATGGTGTTTGCTGCAGTGGGCAAGACAAGCAGTGCCATGCAGTTCAGTGCCTTGGTCCATCTCCATATGGAGACCCCGTTGCTTATATTTCATACGCTTTCATTGATTTGGGTCAAGAATATTCACGTACGAGAAAACTAGTGGCTGGGAATTCCCTGGGGGTCCCGTGGTTAGGACTTGGTGTGTTCACTGTCATGGGCCTAGGTTCAGTCCCTGATTGGGGAACTGAGATCCCCCAAAACTGCGAGGCATGGCCAAAGAAAGAAAAAAGAAATCTAGTAGAGTATAAAATAAGACTGCGATCATGTGGCGTGAAGAAAGAAAAACACTTTTCTGGATTTCATGTATAAATTTACAGCCATTATATATTATACTTAATATATTTCAGAAATCACCTTTTCTCCTCATATAAACTTATTTTTGCAGTTTAACTCAGCAAGGAGATTGCAAATTCAGAAACAATTTGAGCTCAGTACAACTCTCAGAAAGGATCCAATTATAACCTCTCTTTTCTTCTGCATCGCATTTCAGGATTAGCTCACATTTCCTTTTTAATTGGCTGCTCTGCCTAAAATGGCCTGTTCATCTCTTTGGTTACTGAGTGTGTGAGCCAGTGGCGAGTAATGTAGTCAAATGATCATGCTGCTGTTGGCTGCTGTTCTGAACTTGGTTTAATGGATTAAGTCATCAAGGTGGGCACTCCAAGCCTTCCCCATGTTTGATCTCCTGGACCACAGGAGTTCACAGATCAAGACTGTGATGCTGCTGCCAAGCCCTGCCACTCACAGCCTCAAGCCACCTAGCTTATTATTCTGGTGTCGTGTGAACCAACAATGAATCAAGCCAAAATACTGATAGAAAAAAAAAAAAAAAACCAGAGAGTCCAGAATATGTACTTTTCAGAGGGGAAAGTTGGTGTAAATATGCACTCATGAAATTGTCCTTTGTGGAAGTTTTGCTGCTGTTTTATAATCAAAAGAATTCCTCTGTGAGAACCTCTATAAAGGGATCTAGATTTTAACCATCAAAATGTCTCACAGCATTGACAGCAATGCTTCATTTCTTTTAGTTCCTCCGAAAGGCGTTAGGCATGAGCCCCTCAAATAACTCGTGAGATGAGATCTGAAGGTACATCAAGTGGAGAAGCTCAGGGAACTGGCCCAGAGGGGACTTGTGATGGGAGCTCTCCTGTGATGTACAAATTGTGCTGCTAAACTGCTGTGCTTGGTTTTATAGGAGAGGCAGAAAGGGGGTCCCCAGATCAGCTCTCAGTGTGTAAGGTCATCTTCACTGTAGGGGAGACGTAGTTGGCACAGGGTAGCCATCCTGATAAGCAGGCAGTGGGGCTTGGATTCACGTGTGGGTCACACACTAACAGATCCTGTGCTGGCACCACCGCCAGGATGTCAGCAGCCCCGGAGGACAGAAGGTGGTGTTTCTGGTTCACTCAGCTCCCAGCTTTCCCCTGCCCTGATACCTCCACTTCCTGTAGCTCTTGTTCATGGTGGAAGGCAGAAAGGAGACTTGAACTCCAGGTCAGCCTTGTAGCCAGCTACCAGCGGAATGAGATAGCTTGTGAAGGAAGAGAAGTAGGCAGGAAGGAGCACTAGTACAGAAGGGGTGAGGGGAACAGTAACCCAACTTTACCTCCCAGCCCTCCCACTCAGGTGGCCCCGACCAGCCTGTGTATCTTGGCAGCCTTCTCTCTCACTGTCCTCTTTGTGTTGGTGATGGTGATACGGTGAGTTGGAGATGACAGTAGAAGCTTTCTACACAGGGATAACAGTTCTTGGCCATCCCTGATGGTAATGATACTTGCAACAAGCTCTCAGCTCAAATCACAGATTTACTCTCATTTTTCCTGTGGTCATGTATGGATGTGAGAGTTGGACTGTGAAGAAGGCTGAGTGCCGAAGAATTGATGCTTTTGAACTGTGGTGTTGGAGAAGACTCTTGAGAGTCCCTTGGACTGCAAGGAGATCCAACCAGTCTATTCTGAAGGAGATCATCCCTGGGATTTCTTTGGAAGGAATGATGCTAAAGCTGAAACTCCAATACTTTGGCCACCTCATTCGAAGAGTTGACTCATTGGAAAAGACTCTGATGCTGGGAGGGATTGGGGGCTGGAGGAGAAGGGGACGACAGAGGATGAGATGGCTGGATGGCATCACTGACTTGATGGACGTGAGTCTGAGTGAACTCCGGGAGTTGGTGATGGACAGGGAGGCCTGGCATGCTGTGATTCATGGGGTCGCACAGAGTTGGACACGACTGAGTGACTGATCTGATCTGATCTGAAGCCCTACATACAACCTTCAAGTTGCAAAATATTCAAAGATGTGAATGCGCCCCTGTATGCCAGCTGGTGTACTACATTATTTTACTTTTCAAGGTACTGTACTGTCGGATTTTAAATGTTTGTGTGTGTCTCTGTGTGTTTGGTTTTTATATATGTATTATTTATGTGAGAAGTGTTATAGACCTAATACAGTGCAGCACTATATAGCCCAATCCCAAAGAAAGGCTAACGCCTAAGAATGTTCAAACTACCGCACAATTGCAGTCATCTCACACGCTAGCAAAGGAATGCTCAAAATTCTCCAAGCCAGGCTTCAACAACATATGAATTGGGAACTTCCAGATGTCCAAGCTGGATTTAGAAAAGTCAGAGGAACCAGAGATCAAATTGCCAACATCCATCAGATCATTGAAAAAACAAGAGAGTTCCAAAAAAAAAACATCTACTTCTGATTTATTGACTACGCCAAAGTCTTTGACTTTATAGGTCACAACAAACTGTGGAAAATTCTTCAAGAGATGGGAATACCAGACCACCTTACCTGCATGCTGAGAAACCTGTATGCAGGTCGAGAAGCAACAGATAGAACCGGACATGGAACAACGGACAGGTTCCAAATTGGGAAAGGAGTACATCAAGGCTATATATTGTCACCCTGCTTATTTAACTTATATGCAGAGTACATCATGAGAAATGCAGGGCTGCATGAAGTACAGGGTGGAATCAAGATTGCTGAGAGAAATATTGATAACCTCAGATATGCAGAAGACACCACCCTTATGGCAGAAAGCAAAGAAGAACTAAAGAGTATCTTGATGAAAGTGAAAGAGGAGAGTGAAAATGCTGGCTTAAAACTCAACATTCAAAAAACGAATATCATTGCATCTGGTCCCATCACTTCATGGCAAATAGATGGGGAAAAAATTGCCAACAGTGACAGACTTTATTTTCTTGGGCTCCCAAATCACTATACATGGTGTCTGCAGCCATGAAATTAAAAGATGCTTGTTCCTTGGAAGAAAAGCTATGACAAACCTAGTTCAGTTCAATTCAGTTGCTCATTTGTGTCTAACTCTTTGTGACCCCCTGAACCACAGCAGGCCAGGCCTCCCTGTCCATCACCAACTCCTGGAGTTTACCCAAACTCATGTCTATTGAGTTGGTGATGTCATCCAATCATCTCATCCTTTGTCGTCCCCTTCTCCTGCCATCAGTCTTTCCCAGCATCAGGGTCTTTTCCAATGAGTCATTTCTTCACATCAGGTGGCCAAAGTATTGGAGTTTCAGCTTCAACATCAGCCCTTCCAATGAACACCCAGGACTGATCTCCTTTAGGATGGACTGGTTGGATCTCCTTGCAGTCTAAGGGACTCTCAAGAGTCTTCTCCAATACCACAGTTCAAAAGCATCAATTCTTTGGCGCTCAGCTTTCCTTATAGTCCAAGTCTCACATCCATACATGACCACTGGAAAAACCATAGCCTTGACTAGATGGACCTTTGTTGGCAAAGTAATGTCTCTGCTTTTTAATATGCTATCTAGGTTGGTCATAACTTTCCTTCCAAGGAGTAAGCGTCTTTTAGTTTCATGGCTGCAATCATCATCTGCAGTTATTTTGGAGCCCAAAAAAATAAAGTCAGCCACTGTTTCCCCATCTATTTGCCATAAAGTGATAGGACCAGATGCCATGATCTTAGTTTTCTGAACATTGAGCTTTAAGCCAACTTTTTCACTCTCCTCTTTCACTTTCATCAAGAGGCTCATTAGTTCTTCTTCACTTTCTGCCATAAAGGTGGTGTCATCTGCATATCTGAGGTTATTGATATTTCTCCTGGGATTCTTGATTCCAGCTTGTGCTTCTTCAAGCCCAGTGTTTCTCATGATGTGCTCTGCATATAAGTTAAATAAGCAGGGTGACAGTATACAGCCTTGACGTACTCCTTTTCCTATGACAAACCTAGACAGCATATTAAAAAGCAGAGACATTACTTTGCCAACAAAGGTCTGTCTAGTCAAAGCTATTTTCCAGTAGTCATGTATGGATGGGAGAGTTGGACCATAAAGAAAGCTGAGCACTGAAGAATTGATGCTTTTGAACTGTGGTGTTAGAGAAGACTCTTGAGAGTCCCTTGGACTACAAGGAAATCAAGCCAGTCAACCCTAAGGGAAATCAGTCCTGAATATTCATTAGAAGGAATGAAACTGAAGCTCCAGTACTTTGGCCACCTGATGTGTGAAGAACTGACTCACATATAAAGACCCTGATGCTGGGAAAGATTGAAGGCAGAAGAAGGGGACGACAGAGGATGAGATGGTTGGACGGCATCAGCGACTTGATGGACATGAGTTTGAGCAAGCTCTGGGAGCAGTTGCTGAACAGGGAAGCCTGGCATGCTGCAGTCCATGGGGTCTTAAAGAGTCGAACATGACTGAGTGACTGAACTGAACTGACTATATAGCCAGTGGTATTAGTTGGGTACCTAGGCTAACTTTGTTGGACTTCATGAACAAGTTGGACTTAAGAACACACTGTTGGTATGGAACTTGTTCATATGTCGGGGGCTTACTGCATTTGAACAGAGTTAAGCCCAGTGTGGGCAAAGGCATCTGTGAGGCTTTCTGATAAGACCCAGCCCATTAAAACCCTCAGCCTGCAGATCAACCCTAGATAGATGTCTTACACATTTCCTCTCCACCTCTTTTTCTCTAGATGCACAATCAATATTCTAAGAAAAAATGTACTTCTCCCTAAAGCAGGGGTCTTGAAATGTTCTCCAGCAGTGATTTCTGCTGATTTGCTCATGTTTTATCCCCCTGTCTACTTTTATACCTGAAGTAGAAGGGTCAAGGTGATGACTGGGACTGGAGGGAGGACCATGCAAAGATGCAAAAGGTTTCCAAGTCAACAAGGGATGCTGGCTCCGCCTCACCAGGACAGGCTGTCATCTGACACAAAGCCAGTGCTGGCATTTCCCTCCGAAAAATCTAGCTTCATGTTTATTTACTGCTCCAGCAGCTTCTGGTTTCAGCCCACTTGTCTTTCTCATTTTGCGGGGAGAGGGTAGGAGGGAGGTGGGTGGGGAGGGAAGAATCTTAGTGACTTCCCTTCCTTTCTTCAAGATTAACAATATGTTAAAACGTGGTTACATCCAGAATCTAGCTGTGTTGCTGTTTTGTTATAATCAGTTCAGATCAGTTGCTCAGTCGTGTCCGACACTGTGACCCCATGGACTGCAGCATACCAGGCCTCCCTGTCCATCACCAACTCCCGGAGCTTGCTCAAACTCATGTCCATCGGGTCAGTGATGCCATGCAACCATCTCATCTTCTGTCTTCCCCTTCTCCTCCTGCCTGCAGTCTTTCTCAGCATCAGGGTCTTTTCCAGTGAATCGGCTCTTCGCATCAGGTGGCCAAAGAACTGGAGCTTCAGCATCAGTACTTCCAATGACTATTCAGGGTTGATTTCCTTTAGGATTGACTTGTTTGATTTCCTTGCTTTTCATGGGACTTTCATGAATCTTCTGCAACACCACAGTTCAAAAGCGTCAGTTCTTCAGCGCTCAGCCTTCTTTATGGTCCAACTCTCACATCCATTCATAACTCCTGGAGAAACCATTGCTTTGACTAGACAGACCTTTGTTGGCAAAGTAATGTCTCTGCTTTTTAATATGCTGTCTAGGTTTGTCATCTGCTTTTCTTCCAAGGAGCAAGCGTCTTTTTATTTCAGGGCTGCAGTCACAGTCCACAGTGATTTGGAAGCCCCAAAAAATAAAGTCTGTCACTGTTGGCATTTTTCCCCCCATCTATTTGCCATGAAGTGATGGGACCAGATTATAATTTCAGGTATATAACATATATATACCTGAATTGATTCAATATATTTGTACATTATACTCCATATAGTTATTATAAACCATTGGCTGTATTTTCTGTGCTATACATCATATCCTGGTATATTATTTATTTTATATTTAGTGGTTTGTACCTCTTGGGCTTCCCTGGTCCCTCAGACAGTAAAGAATCTGCCTGCAATGCAGGAGACCTGGGTTCGATCCCTGGGTTGGGAAGATTCCCCTGGGGAAGGGAATGGCTACCCACTCACATATTCTTGCCTGGAGAATTCCATGGAAAGAGTAGCCTGACGGGCTTCAGTCCATGGGGTTGCGAAGAGTCAGACACGACTGAGAGACTAACATTTGTACCTCTAAGTCCCCTTCACTCTTCCCATTGGTAACCACTAGTGTATTCTCTGCATCTGTGAGTCTCTATTTTGTTGTATTCATTCATCTACTGGTGCCTCTTAGTTTGCAGACTCCTTGAAGATGGGGTCTGTCTTGTTCACCATATTCCTGCTTTCAAGCACAGGGACCTGCATATAGGAAGCTTTTAATAAAGATCTACTGAGTGACTGCATCCCTAGGTGATGTAACTAACCCTTTTCCCCCAGATTCCTCTGTCTTCAGAATCAGTCAAAACCAAAAGGGACCTCTTACTCTGGCTCTTTTTTAGAGAAAAGTTCCTCAAGTCTGTAACAACAGAGGTCCAGGCTAAGACAGATTGAACCCTGGGCTCTGCCAGTCATTAGCCTTGTGACCCAAGGTACATGAGTCAGTCTTAATTTTCTGAAACTTAAGTTTTCTTCTATTGCAAAAACATAAGTGCTAATAACAACTGTCTCACGGGTTGTTGGGAGTTTTCATTAAATAAAGGATATAGACGTTACGTAGTAAGCTAATTTCCTGCTGTGTACCTCATGGAGAGCGCTACTTTATGAACTTCGGCTTTAAAAAAAAAAAAAAATTCAGGCCAAGTATTAGTGTTAGTAAAAATGCCTTTAAAATAAAAGTGTCCGCATAAGAACATTAGTTTCCATCTACCTGACATACAGTGATGTTATGGGGAGAGATTATGTCACTGCTTTTTCATGCAAATTTCACTGCTCAAAGAAAGGGTGGTTGAATTAGCTGATGAATAGGCATGGTAGCAAGAGTTTGGGAAGCCTGTTTGCATGAAGATGGTGTCCTCTATTAAAGAAAGAGACTAATGTTAAGAGATTTTCCTGTGGGCAGTCTGGAAATAATGCTACCTTTACTTTTCATGTTGATTGTGTGTCTCACAGTTATATCCACCTTACTCTTAGCTAATTAATTATGAATAAAGCTCTTTGTGTTGTAGAGATTGTGTCAGGTTGATATGCTGGATAAGTGCATGAACACATGTCTGCTTCATTGTGCGAGTAATGAAATCATTATCCTGATTGCATTAATGGGCCTAGGCCTGGAGTATGTTTGGAGTTGACAGCTACGAGGTTCTTAAGTGCCGTCAACTCATTCCCTGCATGGCTCAACCACCGCTCATTGCTTCTTATTTTCTTAGTCATCATTTTACAGTAAGCGTTATCTCATATAATAAATCATAAAATTTAGAAATGCACAAGAGTAAGAACATCAGAGTCCTTGAAGAACAGACAGTTTTTTGCAGTAAGACTAAAAAGGGGGAAGTGACAATGCTAGTGGGAATTCTTTTAAAATATTTGTTTAGGTTGGGCTTAAGCTGTGAAAATAATAAACCGTGGCAGCAATAGCAATACACTGTAATTCACGCTAAGCACATTCGGCATAATTTCTTTTTTTATAAATAATAAAACCATAAATAAATATGATTACTCTCAGCTAACATGAAATTACATTCAGCACGTGGAGCCAGATGTTTTCCTCTCAGATCTGTGTTCTTTCGGGTCAGTTTTCGCTTACTCCCCTGCCGGTAATTTGTAAGTAATCTGTGAATAAATAACTGGGGATGGCATTTGATCTTAACCCGAGTTTGGTGAATTTGAGGGGAGACGGAGCTTTGTTTATCTCATGTGCCGGAGGAAAGAAGGGGCCAGATGGTGCCTCAAAACAGCCACTTAAAACTTCACAGGCTCCAGGCACCCACAGCCTTCTTCTGGAGGCCTCATCCCACATTGTATCAAACATATGAAATGCACTCACACATGACATTCAGTATGACCTTGTCTACATGACTTTTGAGCAGGACTTTTTTCTTTTCCCCCTTGGCCACACTGTACATCATGTGGGACCTTTTTTTTTTTTTTAATATAAATTATTTATTTTTTAATTGCTTTACAGAATTGTGTTGGTTTCTGCCAAACATCAACAGCATGTGGGATCTTAGTTCCCTAGTCAGGGATCTGACCTGTACCCCCTGCAGTTGAACCATGGAGTCCTAACCACTGGATCACCAGGGAAGTACCAGGCAGGGTCTTTGTAATTCTGCTTTTGAAATTACTTGCCTTCACGTTACTCATTTCATCTACAACCAACTCTGATTTTTCTATAACTGTGCAAGCTCAGGGTGTTTTTTTTTTTTTGCAATGTGAGTAAGCCCTGCTTACAGATGACTTTTAACTCTAATGAGATCTAAATTTGCTAATTAGAGACGTTGTCATAATACAGAATGCACCGGTATTTCATTAAACGACTATTTGCTTTTGGTCGTGCATGTTTCATTACAGGTTAACACAAGCCATTTTCAGCTCTCCCACATTATCCTAGACATTGGTGCCTTTAGTGCCTCATTGTTAACAGAGTCATACTTAAAGAAATAGGCTACTTTGCCCGGGCCGATGGGTTCTTAATCTGGAAGATAGGAGTAGAGAAAGAGATTCCATTTGAGGAGCTTAGTCCTCCAAATGCCATCCCCTTGTACGGAAGGAAGATTTTCTTTAAGACATGCTGAAGAGGCGAATTGCATCTCCTGCTGGCACTGACAGGGAGAATGAGTGTTCACGGGAGAAGGTGGGGTAGGGGGCAGCGTATTTAAACCTTTGGATTGGATTCTGTTACTGAGACGGGGATAGGGGAGAGGTGGGGAGAGAAAGGGGAAGGGAGGCAAAGGATGGAATTATGTTCAAATAGCAGCAGCATTTTACACTGACCTTCAACATTGTCTTCAATGCTGGAACCTTATCATCATTTATCCCACCCCCTGTTTTTGAGAGTCTTCCCAAGTGGCTCAGTGGTAAAGAATCCACCTGCCCATTCAAGAGATGTGGGTTCGATCCCTGGGTTGGGAAGAACCCCTGGAGAAGGAAATGGCAACCCACTGCAGTATTCTTGCCTGGAAAATCCCATGGACAGAGGAGCCTGTCGGGCTACAGTCCAAGGGGTCACAAAAGAGTCAGACACAACTTAGCTACTGAATAACAGCAACAGCTCTTTTTGAATGTTGCCAAGCACGGCCAGTAGCAACCAAGGTTTGACCCATTTCCTCAGGATGCTCCCTGCCAGCCTTGAACTTTCCAGTTGGAAATCTCACTGCACGGGCGTTTGCACTGTGCCTTGGGGGCCCCTCCCAACCAGCCCAGCCCCTTGTCTCCACCTGTGACTCCCCGAAGAGTAAAAAGGATCATCCCCGGGAGCCCAGGGCCTCCAGACTCCTGCCTACTGGTTACAGAGCATCAGCAAGGGCTGTGGGTGCTCATTTAGGGAAGAGAAAACAAGGTCTCCAGCCCCAGTAACATGCTGGAGGTGAGGTGTCCTGCTCCTCGGGCGATCATGGCTGTGGGGCTAATGCTTTATTCATCGTGTTGCAATGGCATCATTAAGAGCACATTAGTTTAAAGAGTAACTAACATGTTCTTGTTGACCCTCCAAGGAGAGAGATTAAACAGGATGAGCAGCCAGCTCACGCCAGTCACAGCCCCATCCAGGTTTTATTGCAGGTGGATTTCCATAGATTAAAGAGCTCTGCTCAAGGCTTTTTGGAGAACAGGTAACTCATTTACCAGAGTTTGCAGCCGTTTAAGGGTCACTTTTTTCACCCTCTACCATTAAAGTGTTCCACTCGGTAGCTTAATATATTTTCCATGGTTGGGTCAAGGTGTGATATGAGAGTGTAATGAAAAAAAAAAAAAACAAAAAAAAAAACCAGCTGAGTACCAGACAGCACAAATTGTAGAGTTAAATGTCCTCTGCTTTCCCTTACATAAGAAGATGCTTCCAGAAATCACTTTCAGTGCATAAGTATGGTTCAAAATGATCAGTTTATGACCAATATGCCTTTCTACAACTGTGCATTCCATTAAAAAAAAAAAAGTTCTTTGATCTGTGGGACTGCCTATGGTTTATAGAGATAAAAAAAAAAAAAAAGCAAAACAAGTTTTTGTTTTATATTGGGGTGTAGCCGATTAACCAACAGTGTGTGACAGTTTCAGGTGAGCAGCGAGGGGCCTCAGGCGTTCATGTACATGCATTCTCGCTCAACCTAGATGGTGGCTGGGTCTTTGAAGCCAGAAGTCGACCTGAAGCCTCTTCGGGAGGTGTTACCATCTTTCTCCAAAGGACTCTTGTTCTCTCTGCTTTCTCCATCGGCCTCCCATAGTTTTCAAGAGAAGTTTTTAGGTAGCTCCAGCCTTCTGCTTACATTGTCTGTTCTGTAGAACTTTTTCAATGGGAAAGAAAGCGAACAGAGAGGTGCCCGCAGAAAAAGCTAGTCTGTTGAGGGGAAGCAAGAATTCCCTGATATGGCCTTGTTTACTTTTTCTCTTTTCCTTATTTGTGGCCGCACTGGGTCTTCGTTGCCGTGTCCTCCAGTTGCGCAGAGGGCGGGGTGCTCTCTAGTTGCGCTGCGGTGGCTCCCCTTTTTGTGGAGTACAGGCTCTAAGGTGCGTGTGCTCAGTAGTTGCGGCTCAGGGGCTCAGTCATCCCACAGCATGTGGGATCTCCCCAGGCCATGGATCAAACCAGCGTCCCCTGCACTGCGAGGCGGATTCTCACCCACTGGACCAGCAGGGGATGCCTGTCCTTAATTTCCTTTTATAAACTTGTCCGTGACTGACTAATTTGGCAGATATTGAGTTATGCCTCCATATCCCTAGGGAGGGGCTGGAAGAGTCCCTTGCCCAAGGCCGCACGTCACTGTAGAGGCAGGACTGAAAGAGCTCAGATATCTTGTTTTCCAGATAAGACCTCTGCTGAAGGGAGATTTGAACTTCTAAGGCTGTTCTGAGATTTTTGCCTGTCAGCAACATTTTGGGGACTTTTGTATCTGGGTGAAGTTACACGTGATGAACTCTCAGGTTAGAATATTGATATTCTATGAACTTGGGTGAGTTTGTCTCCATTGGTAGGTAGCCATTAGTGAGGGGACTTAACTGACCTATTACATGATTCATAAACAGTTTTCAAGTATAATATTGCCCTTTTCAGAAAATCTGAACTATCCTAAGTATGGAAGGTGTCTCTGCAAAGACTTTGAAATATATATTATCATAGTAGCATCCAGTTCTATTTTCTTTTCATTTCTGTTTTTAATGGAAAGAGAAGTACTTTATTCCTGTGGTCTCGAGCTTTCTCATTTATTACTTTGTTCAGTTTAGAAATATAAAGTGTAATTTTTTTAAAAGCAAAGAGCTCCTGAAAACAAAATAATTTTACCTCTGTCATTTCTCTACACTTAGGTAAGTAATGCCAAATAGTATTTTTCTTTGTGTCAAAAGATAATTGGCTTTATCTGCTGTCCTGCCATGCTGGTTGGGTTATCTCTTTGGCAAAGTTGGTTCTTTTGTTTGATCACATCATTTCAGAGGGAGACCTTCTGTCTCTCTCATATTCAGTCCCCACTCCCCTCTCTCAGCATCCAGTTCTTCAGAAATAGATATGTCGTGGGCAAAACTTCATCCTCCCTTCAGTAACCATTTCCTCCCCTCAGCTGGAAGGATGATGATTTGTAGTTTAAAACTGGCTGCTCGACAAAGTAGAAAGATGGAGGATATAATCACAGACCCTTAATGGCATTCTGTGTTTGAGAAATGGCCAGACCTGCTTTTTATCCTCTGCGGTGCCTGCCAAATGGAAACTTTCCCTTTCTTACCCTGATTTCACGTCTTTACCACTATACCTATATGCCTTTGTTACACTAATGTACTGCTTAATGGACCTGGAGATGCCATTATTTATGGATTTCGGCTCCTCCAGAATAGCTGGGAAGAAGTCTCACAAAAGGAGGACATGACAGTCACGTGCTTATGACCCTGTGTTGGTTACCAGGGAGGTGTGGGGTCTTAGCTCTTGGAGAGTGACTTGTTAATTGCACCAAGACATCTGGAAAAATCTAACATTTTAAAAAATTGTCTTTGATATTTTAAATTTCATCTTGTGTTCTAGTTTTCAATTGCAGTTTTCCCTTTTTTCTTTAGCTTTCAAACCTCCAGCCTTTGAGATTGGACCCTGGAACTGAATTCTGTCTTTTTGTACTCTTATTACTTCCTTGTCTCCCTCTGTTATTTTCCTTTTTACTTTCTTTCCTTCCTTTTATGCCTGAATTTTCTTGAAAAACATATATATATAATGTGTAATTTATACATAAGGATTTAAATGTATAGACTTATAAACAATTTTATATGTATACTGAGCATCTGTCATAATTCTAGGTACTGTACTTGCTTGCTGCAGAGTATGCAAAAATGATCAGTTTCCATGATCATTCTAAGTATGCTGTTTATCAGGGATGTAGACATAAACAGCTAATAAGAGTATGAAGTTCTGAGTGCTGGTGTATAGAACACAGCGCTGTGGGAACACAGAGGAGGGAATACACATCTCCTTTGTCTTCTTGCCTTAAAAGAAAGTGAAAGCCGCTCAGTCGTGTCTGACTCTTTGTGACCCCATGGACTATACAGTCCGTGGAATTCTCCAGGCCAGAATAGAGTGGGTAGCCTTTCCCCTCTCCAGGGGATCTTCCCAACCCAGGGATTGAACCCAGGTCTTCCGCATTGCAGGTGGATTCTTTACCAGCTGAGCCACAAAGGACAAGCTAAAAATTACTCAGCACAGAAGTGGCATTTTTCTCCTCGGGTGCACCGGGCTATGAGACATGTCACATCATGGCCCCTTTGAAAAGAGTCTAGTGACTTCATGAACATACCAATACAAAACTAAAGGTTATAGGTCAGGTTTTATTTAAAAAGCCCTGTCGATTTCACGGATTCGATAGAAAGTACTACAGGGTTCAACCCTGCCTGAGTCGACCCCAGCCCAGTTCGTCCTCTGCCAAGAGGTGGCTTTTTCTCTTCCATTACCAAGTAGGACCTTTCTAGCTTTAGTTGATGTAGTATTCCTACCCTGCAATTCTCTCATCAGAAATTCCCCCCACAAAATCTCATGCCTCATAAACTTTAATATAATCGAAATCCCTTCTCCAAACGTTAATCCTTTTATTTCACACTAATCAGGAGACATTGATCATTAATATCCAACATCCTTTCTGTTTAACAGATATGAAAACTTCATCGTGTGTTATCACGTAGTACCCTGAGTTGTCTCTGTCATCAACTGCCTCCTTATTATCCTCTTCAGGCTCTTGCCTCTAAAGGGTATCCACCATCCAAGAATTACTCCCATATAAAAACTATTAGTAAGATGTAATGTAGTCTTTACTGACATTTCCTTAGAGGGCACAGGGGCAAGATCTACGCTGTATATTTCCCAGTAGTCTGGATTTGGTCATTTCTCTTCTCTGAAGTCCCCTTTTCTCATGAGTGACCCCCAAAGATCCCTTCTTTTCTTCCCCTCCTCAAAGTATTTAGCCTTGGTGTTCTTTTTCTTTTTAACCACATTTTGCAGAGCACCTCCACTCTGCCTTGAAACTTAACAGATTCCACCCAGATCCTAGATCACTTAAGAGGACCTGTTCTCCTTAGAAGCCTGTTTAGTAATCCTCTTTGATAATTTAAACATGTCTTTGTGATCCTTTTGTGTTTGAAGAGATAACAGTGAGAATTTTATAAAACTGATGAAAGATACTAGGCTCTTCTGGTTGTTCCTCAGTGGGAAAATTACTGAGTTACTGTTTATCATTATAGGAAGCAGAAATGTCTCCTTTATTCCTAAATAGTTGCTTAAAAATCATGGAGTTAAAACATAAGTAATGTCAATTTAACAATATTCTGTGTTGTTTTAAACTATGAGCATTTCCATAACCTCCAGAGAGCATCCTACTGACTACATGGAGATCAAAGTGAGAATATTTTCTTAGTAATAGAAGTAGAAAGTAGAGCTTTGGGAATGCATTTTTCTTTTTTCTATAAAAGTAACCCATGATAATGCTACGACTACTTCCTGTAAATTAAAAAAATTTCAGATGTCCTATGAGATAGGTTCCCTTTGGAATCAACTCTCAACAAGAAACTAATAAAACTGACTTCCTCAGTATAATTATTCTTCTAGTAAGGTAGGCATGAAACTAAGGACTTAGGTCATTCTTTTAAAAAAGAAAAAAATTTAGTGCTCAGCATTTTTTAATAGGAATCTGTTTTGTGGACAGTTATAGATGGATTTTTATTACTCACAGTGTGTGGGATTTTTATTACTCACAGAGTGTGCATGTGTGTATGCTTGGGACCTGTAAGAGTTGGACAGGTGCAAAGAGTTGTGCTAGAGCAGGAGAAGCCTGTGTCTTTCTTTTAGGCCAAGCAATATTTTCTTAGGCTTCAGTTCAGTTCAGTTGCTCAGTCGTGTCCGGCTCTTTGCGACCCCATGAACCGCAACACGCCAGGCCTCCTTGTCCATCGCCAACTCCCAAAGTCCACCCAAACCCATGTCCATCAAGTTGGTGATGCCATCCAACCATCTCATCCTCTGTCATCCCCTTCTCCTCCTGCCTTCAATCTTTTCCAGCATCAGGGTCTTTTCCAATGAGTCAGCTCTCCACATCAGGTGGCCAAAGTATTGGAGTTTCAGCTTCAACATCAGTCCTTACAATGAATACCCAGGACTGATCTCCTTTAGGAGGGACTGGTTGGATCTCCTTGCAGTCCAAGGGACTCTCAAGAGTCTTCTCCAACACCACAGTTCAAAAGCATCAATTCTTCTGCACTCAGCTTTCTTTATAGTCCAACTCTCACATCCATACATGACCACTAGAAAAACCATAGCCTTGACTAGACGGACCTTTGTTGGCAAAATAATGTCTCTGCTTTTGAATATGCTGTCTAGGTTGGTCATAACTTTCCTTCCAGGGAGTAAGTGTCTTTTAATTTCATGGCTGCAGTCACCATCTGCAGTGATTTTGGAGCCCAAAAAAATAAAGTCAGCCACTGTTTCCACTGTTTCCCCATCTATTTGCCATGAAGTGATGGGACCAGATGCCATGATCTTAGTTTCTGAATGTTGAGCTTTAAGCCAACTTTTTCACTCTCCTCTTTCACTTTCATCAAGAGGCTGTTTAGTTCTTCTTCACTTTCTACCATAAGGGTGGTGTCCTCTGCATATCTGAGGTTATTGGTATTTCTCCCAGCAATCTTGATTCCAGCTTGTACTTCCTCCAGCGTTTCTCATGATGTACTCTGCATATAAGTTAAATAAGCAGGGTGACAATATACAGCCTGATGTACTCCTTTTCCTATTTGGAACCAGTCTGTTGTTCCATGTCCAGTTCTAACTTGCTTCCTGACCTGCATACAGGTTTGTCTAGAGGCAGGTCAGGTGGTCTGGTATTCCCATCTCTTTCAGAATTTTCCACAGTTTACTGTGATCCACACAGTCAAAGCGTTGGTGAGTTTCAAAGCTATTTGCTCCATTGATACAGCCCAGTAAAATCCTGAGTATAAATATATTGTATTGAACAATTATGAAATTGGGTGTGAGATTTTGTACTTGAATGAAACTTAACAAAGAACAGGTTAGATTTCCATTGAACCTTGGACAAAACTGTATTGTTATCCTAGGCATTTTATACATTGGGAATTTGGGAATTCCCAATTCCTGATTGTTTGGGAATAATCTTACCTCACTAATAGCTGTAAATAGAAACTGCCAGTTTCACAATTGATCATGAATCTCTTGAAGGCTTTTGTAGTTTCATAGCTTGGAAAAAAAAAAAAAAACCTAGAGAGAAACATTTGTACATTTTTAAAATTACATTATTTTACAAAGGAACAGTGGAAAAGGAAGAAATATTCCGGTACAATTTAGATGTGACACAGAAAACTAGGGCAGCCCTTACTTTTAGAAATATTGAGTGTTACTAACTGTTTTAAAATTAATTACATAATTATCCAGTGGAACACCAAGATCCCAGGGTACCTTAATGTCAAGCTACACTTCCAAATAAAATAATAATAATTAATACCTGCTTTATTCCAAGTGCTTTATTAGCTGTAATTTTTAACTCCCCACATGTCTGTGTGTAAATAAACATCATTAAGAATATCAGTCTTTTGTATCGTTTAGAAATAAGAAAACTAAGGCAGAGAAATTGATTAGAATGATAAATTAGGTATTATGGCCTTGAATCATTTAGAGAGGCAGGTACTCAATAGGAACAATAGAAGTTAGTAGAGTATAAAAATCACTGTTGCAACTATTCATAAATTCCAGAATAATAATTAAGTCTCATTAGGGGCAACTTTAGGTTTACAAAGCACAACTTGCCAAGGAAACAATAGTTTTTTTGGTGAAACAGTAGCAGTTTGTTAGTGTTTTTTCTCCATGAAACAGTAGTTTATTAAGATGGTGATGCAAAGTGTAGGTAGAAGCTATGGGCCACCAGGACACTTGATGCCCCTTTGTAAGACCGCAGTCATTAAAGTGAAAACGAACACTGGAACAGACAGTTAAAAAGCCAAGAAGACTAACACTACCCCTAAAACGCTACAGCGAAAAAGGCAAAGTGAAACATGGCCGGTCAGGTGCAAGTCATAAAGCCTACACAACAGAGGGATGTTCTCTGATATAGTGTTCCAGAACTGCAGACTCATTGGACAGGAAAAAGTTGTGATTAATGCCCATTTGGGGAGAACTTGAGCTAGAAAAGAAAAAAGCAAGCCAACTAAACTTGAGTGGGGCGATAAGTAAGACAAACAGTGGCCTTGCAGTGATCCGATCTGCCTCTACTTCTGGGCCATTTGAGCAAAAGAATGAACACATTCTAGCCTGTCTCTGCTTTGGTGTTCTGAAATAGGTGGATGTGGAGAGAAGAAAATTGCTTTAAGGTTCCACCATAGAAATGTCGCTAGTGAGTGTACAGCGAGAGGGCAGGCATTTGGTTACTTATGCCTTGATGTTACTGGCTTTATTTTACATGGTGAGAATCTCTTTGATGGCATTCATTGCCTAAGATAATGGAGGCATGTAAGACATAAACACATTCTGAATTCATTTAGGTGGAAGAGTCTAATTGCGCAGTATAAAACATTTGTCCTGAGTACAGTTTGCTCCCAAAATTGGAATCATTTCACTGCTTCTTTTTTTTTAAATTTTATTTTATTTTTAAACTTTACAATATTGTATTAGTTTTGCAAATATCGAAATGAATCCGCCACAGGTATACCTGTGTTCCCCATCCTGAACCCTCCTCCCTCCTCCCTCCCCATACCCTCCCTCTGGGTCGTCCCAGTGCACCAGCCCCAAGCATCCAGTATCGTGCATCAAACCTGGACTGCTTCTTGATGAAAAGGTTTCATCTTCCTGATAGACTATGGAAAACAATTCCCTACCATTTCTCATGTCCCTGTGCTGAGGGCTAGGGATTCATGGAGACCAAAGGAACAATTTGCTCAATACCTACCTATCCTTGAGATATTGAAACCTGAGCTTCCGTTTGAATGAAACTTAAACTCACCTGGAAAATTTATTTATTTATTGAGAGTAGTGTTCAAAGGGATCACTGATTCTCCCACCTAAGAATCAAAGAAATCAAAGGGCCAATCTTCATACTAGATATACTAACACACAGACTGTAACACTAATTCTAAAATACCTATTAAAAGAAGCACATGTAATAAAAATTTCTAAATGGATACCTAAATAAAAATAAATACTTTGCATTCAGTTGTTTTACCCTTCTATGTAAAATTCAAGTGATATATTTTATCTTCTAGTCTCAAGCTGGTGAAAGTGCACTTAACATGTACATAGGAAGGGTATGTTTTTGCATTTTTAAGGATGGAGAAAAAGCATAGCATTGTAAAAATAGTGAAGTCTGGAGGGGCCCTTTGCAACTTTTTGTAATGTTTTATTGTGGGTTTTTTTGGTTAGAAAAGTGCTTTGAAAAGGCTTATAAAAATACGTTTATATATAAGCTGTTCAATTCTCAGGAAAACTCAGACCAAGCAAGGTACAGCCAGTTAATCATATCTTGTCATAGAAATAAAAAAAAGCAAGTGCTTTTCCTCGGTGGCCCCATCACCCTCTGCACTTCTTCGATGGGCAGGCGGCATGCCATTCTTCCCTTTCACCTTTTCGCACGATTGTATTTTGGGCACGTCCTTTACCAATCTCACCGTGAATAGCTTATTGCTTTTTTCCTCCTTTTCCCCACTTTTTCTCCCTGTCTGAATATGTTTCACAGATGACTGTCTTCGAAAATAACATCAGTTAATTTTTGAACTTAAAAAAATCACATGTGCCGCGAGTCTGCCCTCTCCATTGATGTGCCGTGTGTGGAGGAGGCTGTGCGGGGCCTGATAAGCTCCGTTTGTGAAGTCTGTTCAGCTGGAGGCCAGGTACTAGCCGCTCCACAGAGGGGCTGTTTATTCAGCCAGCCCTGCTCCAGGTGGTCGCCGGTTGACCCTCACGTCTCCCGGCCGCTGAAACTGAGACTCTACAAGGAGGCGACTTCGCTTCTGTGCGTGCCACTGCAAATTGCCATTGTTTGTTTGCTGTTGTTGTTTGGAGTAGACGACAGATTTGCCCCAGAAGTCTTTCTCACCCCACTGCTCTCCCCCTTTTGCAGAATCCGATGATGTCCGCGGGGACCCTGCACTCAGCCATCAAAGCGCTCCTGCCGCTCAGGATGCTCGTAATTCAGTCGTAGATGCAGGTGGCGTTGAGAGCATCACCCAGTGTTCCCAGCAGCTTCCTCAGATGATGGCTGCAGGTAAATGTCGGTGGCCAGCACAGGACACAAGGCGGGCATTTTGCATCATAGTGGAAAGGCTCCCCAGCCATGGAAACGTGTCGAAGCAGGAGCCTGGGCTCCTCAAACAAGCCAGGCCGTGGAACTAGTGAACGTCACAGTTAACTCAGACTGCGCTGGTGGGCTGGTGGTTAAGACTTTGCCTTCCAGTGTAGAGAGTGTGGTTTAGATCCCTCCATCAGGGAGCTTAGATCCCACATGCCTCCAGGCCAAAAAACCAAAGCATAAGACGGAAGCAAAAATTGTAACAAACTCAATAAAGACTTTAACCAAAGATAATTGAGAAAATAAATTTCTTTAAAACAAAAAAGAGCATCAAGTCCAGTTTGATATATTTTGCTGTCTTCTTTTTTAGCTCTGTGCTATTTGTTTTCAATATTATTTATTTTGTCTTAATAAAAGTCTGTGCTTGTAAGAAATATTTTGGGAGTCACTTCAGACAGGCACCTGCATTTCATGTACGAATGTTCATTATTTGTTAAGGATGGAATGTGTTATAAGGTAAGTCTTAATAAATTCAATCAGGACTGCTTTCAGTGCTCAACAACTGAATTTGGAGATTTGTATTAGATAGTTAGAGGGTGTGCCTGCTTCAGAATTATACTCACAAACAGACAAATTTATTTATTCTTACCCAATTGACTTGTTTTACCCAAAGAGTCCTCTTCACTGGGGAACTTAACTAATGTTTCCCTGGGAAAAGGAAGTGATTCTTCATTTTTTTTCCCCCTAGAGGTGCGTCCTTAATGGCACGCTGAGTATGATATAAACTGCATGTCATTAAGTTTCCTCCCAGAATGTGTTCCGTCATGTTGACGTCTGGAGAAAGTGTTGGTGTCAATTACAGTGCCGTATTTTTTTGTGATTTGGGAATGTGCTTAAAGGAAGCCTCACGTCTCCAGAAACGCAATTTGTTTTCAGACACCCTCGCCAGTGGAATCTAAGTCGGTTTGCTTTCCCACCCGCAGCGGCCGATGGTTTGGGGAGCATCGCAATAGACGCGACCCAGCTAAACATGTCGGTGACAGACCCCACCGCCTGGGCCACCGCCATGAATAACTTGGGCATGGTTCCCGTGGGGTTGCCTGGACAGCAGCTCGTGTCAGGTAAGCCCTCTCTGGGGTTGGAAGATGTCTGCAGCCGCGCCGGCAGGCTTGGGTGCTTGGCACCTCGTAATCTTTCCACACACAAATGTTGAGCCTGGCCTGGGATTTATGCCCAGGGCGTGTTTGGCAGGCCATGTGCCTGAGTGTCTTGTCCTCGTCACTTCGCTCTTCTGCCGAACAGCCGTTCCCAGAAAAAAACTCACATGCAGTATCTCTCACTGATGGCATTGCAACATGAATTTTGTATTTTAAAAAGGTAAATAGTAGAGCTAATATTTGCTTTCCAATTTGCAAAGCTCTTCCACGGATGTTACAGCATTTGATTCCAGTCTTCTCTTTGAGACAGGTAGGTCCTAATGGTGGTTGCGGCTAAGGTTCGTGTTCCCATGTTAAAAATAGGGGAAGAGGGGCCCGGAGTTTGGGTGGGTGGCTTTTCCAGCACTGAAATGGCAGGGCTTAGAAGCCCGAGTCAACTGACATTGTGTTCCATGGTTTCTTTCCATCATATTTTGGAATTGTCATAATAGTAATGCATTTGAGAGAGAAAATGTTTGGAGACGTCACAAAGTAGGAAGTCTTTGGAAAGAGTTCATCATTGAATTTAACAAGTTTGTTGCTGATTTTCCGTGTGCTCTGTAACAAATGCTTTGGGAAATAGAATAAATATATACCTATATAAGTGTCCTTGAGGATTCAGGGAGCATGTCTCCCCGAATTAAAAAACATAGTGATTAAAAACCAGCAAAAAAAAAAAAATAATGGGTAGAATCATGGGCTAAGAGGTGGTTCAGACTAGTACTATAGTAATTTCCAGAAGGATCAATGCCTGGGGTCTGAGGAAAGATGTCATCAGTGAGATGGGATTTGTGCTGCCTGGAAAGATGCTCAGGTCTCCTGTATCCACTTTACTCAACTTATTCACTCACTTAACACACGTTTTTTGAGGCACTGTCCTGGTGCAGAGGTGGTCCCTGCCTCTCTGCCTTTCCAGAATTTTCAGTGGAAAACTGACAGTTATTATGCCATGTCGCTAATGTGGTTTAGTCCTGAAGTTGTGTTCAACTGTTGCAACCACACGGACTGTAGCCCACCAGGCTCCTCTGTCCATGAGATTCTCCAGGCAAGAATACTGGAGTGGGTTGCCATTCCATTCTCCAGGGGATGTTCCTGACCCAGGGATCAAACCCAGGTCTCAGTCACTAAGTCGTGTCCAACTCTTTGCAACCCCGTAGACTGCAGCACACCAGGCTTCCCTGTCCTTCACTGTCTCCCGGAGTTTATTCAAACTCATGTCCATCGAGTTGGTGATGCCATCCAACCATCTCATACTCTGTCATCCCCTTCTCCTCCTGCCTTCAATGTTTCCCAGCATCAGGGTCTTTTCCAATGAGTCAGTTCTTCACATCAGGTGATCAAAATATTGGAACTTCAGCTTCAGTTATCAGTCCTTCCAATGAATATTCAGGACTGATTTCCTTTAGAATTGACTAATTCGAGCTCCGTACTCTCCTGGGGACTCTCGACTATTTTCTAGCACCACAGTTCAAAAGCATCAATTCTTTAACACTCAACCTTCTTTATGGTTCAACTCAAATCCATGCATGACTACTGGAAAAACCATAGCTTTGACTAGATGGACTTTTGTCAGCAAAGTAATGTCTCTGCTTTTTAATATGCCATCAAGGTTTCTTGTAGCTTTTCTTCCAAGGAGCAAGCATCTTTTAATTTTATGTCTGCAGTCATCATCTGCAGTGATTTTGGAGCCCAAGAAAATAAATTCTGTCACTGTTTCCATTTTTTCCCCATCTATTTGCCATGAAGTTATGGGACTGGATGGTATGATCTTAGTTTTTTGAATGTTGTTTTAAGCCATGTTTTTCCCTCTCCTCTTTCACCCTCATCAAGAGGCTCTTTAGTTCCTCTTCACTTTCTGACAGTAGAGTGATATCATCTGCATATCTGAGGTATTAATATTTCTCCCTGAAATCTTGACTCCAGCTTGTGATTCCTCCAGCCCAGCATTTCACATGATATACTCTGCATAGAAGTTAAATAAGCAGGGTGACAATACACAGCCTTGATGTACTCCTTTCCCAATTTTGAGCCAGTCTGTTGTTCCATGTCCGGTTCTAACTGTTGCTCGTTGCCCTGCATGCAAGTTTCTCAGGGAGACAGATAAAGTGGTCTGGTATTCCCATCTCTTGAAGAATTTTCCGCAGTTTGTTATGATCCACACAGTCAAAGGCTTTAACATTGTCAATGAAGTAGAAGTAGATGTTTTTCTGGAATCTCTTGCTTTTTCTGTGATCCAGCAGATGTTGCCAGTTTGATCTCTGGTTCCTCTGCCTTTTCGAAATCCAGTTTGTGTATCTTGGTTCATGTACTGCTGAAGCCTAGCTTGAAGGATGTTGAGCATTACCTTGCCAGCATGTGAAATGAGTATAGTTGTGCAGTAGATTCGGCATTCTTTGGCATTGCCCTTCTTTGGGATTGGAATTACACTATGGTCATTCTTATATGTCAGAAGAACAACTCACTTTTGCACATCAAGTTGTATTAGAGTTGACAGGATACATTAAGTATAAACCTATTGCCTTTGGAGAGTTACTAAGTTGCACACCCATATATGTGTGGACTTTGAGCTGAGTTGAGCAAGCATTTGATTTTTTGTTGTTTTTGTTTTGTCAATAGGGCAGTACATGTAAGGGTCTAAACTAGCTGTAGTGAGTTATACGTACTGCGTGTGGCAGTGTGTACACGAATACAAGCGTGTATGTAATGCCCTTTCTTCTATAACACAACAAAGGAGAAGAGAGGACAGGAAGCAAAGGAAGGTGGGAGACAGGAAAAGGAAAGTCAGACATTAATATTACAAAACATTATGCTTAGGCTATTTATAAAATTCCCCAAAATGTTGTAAAATAAATGCAGTAGAGGCTTAGTCTGCTATGGGATGTGTGTGTATGCACATAAATGACATTTTCTATCATTTGAACATGTGTTTATCCAGACCCCTTTTCCCTAAAGCTAATCTAGACAAATACTTCCTCCTAATAACTTGAGAGTACAGATTTATATGTTTCTGTCCCAAATTTTCCCAGCTGTCTAATTGAAATATTCATACAGCAGAAATCACTTTACTCTTGTCTCCACCTCCACTCCTCTCAGAAAGTATTGTATGACTTCCAGGGTAAGCCACAACCTCAATAATTCATTATTTTTTTCTTATGATTTTGAGTCTTCTGACATTTTAACCATGACCGATTTATGATTTTCCCAGCAACTTACCATGAAAAGAATTACAGCCCTACTCGTTGTAGAAGATTTACCGTATCTGCCCTGAATTACATTCTCCATCTCCTATATTAGCCAAAGTGCTTAAGCTGCGTCTGAGCCTTTCGGGGTCTTGTGGAGCATCCTGCGTCATCCCTCCCCACCCATCAGGGGAACTGCACTTGGCTTTGTTCTCGTGGCGGCCTGCAGACTTCCTTTGTCGAGACTCTCTCAGGATAAAGTTCTGTTGTGCTTGGTTACTGTGTATATGTTGTCTTCCAGTCTTTTCTCTATGAAGTATGTGAGTACTATTAAATATAGAAATCTCTATTACGTATTTTTATTAACACCTTATCCTAAATTTTTTTTTCCATTTTATAGTTTTATATTAAAATTTTAGAATGGTTCTTTGAATAAATCTTCACCAGTTTTTCTGTATTTGCACTTAAGCTGTTTCCTTTTTTTTTTTTTAATTTTATTTTACTCTTCCTAGCCAAGTTTCTGGAGAACTTAATCTCTTTGAGTTTAAGTATTTTACCTTTTCTTTAAAATGATAATTGTATCTATTTCATGAGACAGTTGTAAGATTGAAATATGATAACTTATGACATACACTAACTGCATAGTACCTACACATAGTAAGCATGCATTAAACATTAACTCTTGCTCCTCCCTTTCTTCCTGGTGATGTTTTTTAACGATATTATGGTGAACCTTTTTTATGCATAGAAGTTTTTGGCAATTAGAATTATTTCCCTTGGATTGACTCCTACATGTAGAATTAGTCGGTCAAAAGAAATGAACATTTTAAAGTTTCTTGTTAAATACTGGACAATTAATTTCCAAAATATAAATGCATATTTAATATTTACTGACTTGATATGCAAAGGTGGCATCCTGTTCTTTTGCCTTAAATTATTTTATAACTACTCTTTTTAAATTGTGGCATTTTCCTTCATTTATTTTTTCACTCATATTTCCTCTTTTGTAAATAGATTACTTTCATGCTATATCCACTTATCACATAGGATTCGGGCTGACTTTTTTATTGGCTTGTATTTGGTCATTGCTTTTAAGCATTTTAAGGGGCTTCCCAGGTGGCGCAGTTGGTCAGGAATCTGCCTGCCAGTGCAGGAGACATAAGAGGTGTGGGTTAGATCCCTGGGTTGGGAAGATCCCCCGGAGGAGGAAATGGCAACCCACCCCAGCATTCTTACCTGGAAAATTATTTTAATCTTGCAGTTCATATTCTCTAAAAATATTTATCTAGTCTGTTTTTCACCTCTTTAATATTATTTCTTTTTTAAAAAAAGAAGGTTTACCATTTCCTTTATGAGTCCTTTTTGAGTATTCCATTTCTAAATGCAGAAAGGTTTTGCCCACTCTCTACAGTTGATACATAGTCCTAATTGTCCATGCCTCCATGGATATACTTTCTTCTTTTATCGGAAGTTCACTTGTGCACGTTTAATCTATTTCTAAAGTATCTGTTCTGTACTACCAACCTCTCTTTTTTCCCACCTCCACATCATTTCAGTTCTTACAGCTCTGTTGTATATTCACATGAAGTACCTAATGGGTGGTGCTGTTTCTTCCCCCCATAATCATAGAGCTGAAGAATGTTGCCCCTCGCCCAGTTTTCATGCTAGCACCTGTCTGAGGCAACTTTTAACGTACCCTTCCTTCCAAGAAATCTCCTCTAAATTGTCTCTGACAGGATGACAGAGAGGTTAGATTTTATGAGCACTTGGCCTTCTCCCAAAGTTTCTGGTATTTCTAAATGACCAACTACTCTTTCCTTGCTTATTCAAATCAAATTGACACTGAATCCCATTCCTTACTACTTTTTCCCTGTTTATTGGGAAATATGAATTATCAACAAAGCAGGACACACATTTTTCATATCCTCTGATTTTATCAAAAGGATTTCCCAGGAAATCAGATGCATTTATGGTTGCTGTATCATGCCATTCTGATGGGTCATTGTGAGCTCCCACGATTATACCTCTTTAATGTTCCTCCCCTTTCATCATCACCACAGTCCCCTTCCCACTTTCATGAACTTCCTCATCTACCTTCTTTATATGTCGTGCTACTCAAGATCATTTCATCGAATTTGCTCATTTTATCCCAAATGAACCATTCTACTGGTAAGTGCTTGCATGCTCAGTCACTTCAGTCATGTCCAGCTCTGTGCGACCCCATGGACTATAGGTCACCCAGCTCCTCTGTCCATGGAGTTCTCCAGGCAAGAAGACTGGAGTGTGTTGCCATCCCCTCCTCCAGGGGATCTTCCTGACCCAGGGATCAAACCTGCGTCTCGTATGTCTCCTGCATTGGCTGGCGGGTTCTTTACCACTAGCACCGCCTGTACTCCGGCCCTAAATCCCACACTCAAAGTCTTGGTTTATCATGAGATAATATTTGCCTCCTTATAGTATTGGACACTTATTTTATTCCACATATTTTTAGTTTTGAGGAATTTTCAAATTTTTGTTATTGTTGATTTGTTTCTATCATCCATACCTTGTGCCTTAGTATAGATCCAGATTTTCTAAACTGGCCTGATGGAACATCAGTGTCTTACAGTTGTTAGGTGGGGTGGATGTCGTGTAAGTATTTATGTGGCCTAATAACCATGGTAGATTCTGGGTTTAACATAGTTCAGTTCAGTTGCTCAGTCGTGTCTGACTGTTTGTGACCCCACGGATTATGGTCTTCCAGGTCTCCTGTCCTCCACCATCTCCCAGAGCTTGCTCAAACTCATGTGCATTGAGTCGGTGATGCCATCCAGCCGTCTCACCCTTCTCCACTGATCTCGAGATAGGGCACCTACTGACCTGGGGAGTTCATCTTTCAGTGTCCTATCTTTTTGCCTTTCCATACTGTTCATGGGGTTCTCAAGGCAAGAATACTGAAGTGGTTTGCCATTCCCTTCTCCAGTGGATGTTTTGTCAGAACTGTCCACCATGACCCATCCGTCCTGGGTGGCCCCACACGGCATGGCTCATAGTTTCATTGAGTTAGACGAGGCTGTGATGATTGCTTTCTCTGTGGGTTTCCTCAGAGCCTTGACTCTGCTAATGTGCAGTTTGAAAGAGTAGTGGCGTGTATCTTGGATTCCCCAAACATAACTTAGCCTTTAATAAATATCTGTTAACATCTCACGAGACATTAGAATACTGCCATCAAACCAGATTTTCCCTCCAGCTATGGAGATCCCAGGCCACGGCCATCCATCCATCTTTTGTTGCCCTCTCTGGTATGCTCCCTGTGATCTGGTTTACAGTTGTGTGTGTGTGTGTGTGTGTGTGTGTGTGTTTACTGAGCAGTGTCACTTCCTAATCTCAGGTTTCAAAATAATCCTCATGTGGTCTGGTGTTGCCTGTGATACACAGTGTCACTTCCCAGGAGCGCCCCCATCTCTGGTGTCATTGATTGAAACTGAGAATATCAAATCCCAAGCTTCACACCATCTGTGCAACCAGCTTCCCCCTTCTCTGTATATCCTGGCTTCTCCTCCAGAGTCATAGCCATCAACTGAAAGGGTTGGAAAGCAGCAGCTGAGTTGACCAGGTGTTAAGTTGCCTGCCCAGGCCCGCCTGGGAGCTGGTAATATTTCCTGGATGTTCTCTGGACATGAGTTTATACCTTGCTTTGCTCTAAACTTTTTGAAGTTTTCTTGCCTAACATCAGCAATCTCTCCTTAGCTGTTATTGACTTGTTGTGTGTTAGTCGCACAGTCGTGTCTGACTCTTTGCAACCCCATGGACTGTAGCCCTCCAGGCTCCTCTGTCCATGGAATTCTCCAGGCAAGAACACGGGAGTGGGTAGCCATTCCCTTCTCCAGGGGATCTTCCCAACACAGGGATCGAACCCAGGTCTCCCGCATTGGCAGGTAGTTTCTTCATCATCCGAGCCTCCAGGGAAGCCCTGTTATTGACTTAAAGTGGACATATATCTCTTACCTCAGGTTTCTTAGTGTGACATTTGTTGTGTTTCAAATACGTGTTCAGAAAAGGCGTCACAACTCCCCATTAGCTGTGGAAGTGCCACCTGCCTTATCGTGGCTTAAATCTCACAGGTATCGGAGTTCGTCCTCGGTTCCTACCTTGCAGTTCCTTCTGAAGCTCTGAGTTCACTCTCCGCATCCCTGTTCCCTGCCACTCTGAGAAGAGCTTAGCTTCACAGCTCATGGGGACATGAGCTGTCCTCTTCCTCTCTCACTCATGGATGCCTGCACTCATTTTAATTCCACTCTGCTTCCTCTGAATATTTTTTGTCTAGCTTCCTTGTTGGGTTGTTTAATCCTCCCAGGAACACCTTTATCCTCTTCAATATGCCCAGATATGAAGAGGCATTTGTTAAATCCTTTCATCTCCTGAAGCATCTCTCTTTTAACTTGGATTTATCAAGCCAGATGTGGTGATGAATACTGGGATTACAATACATAGACCTCACTCTCCTATATGAGAGCCTAGTGGGAGAAATAGAGAGGCGGGGATAAACAAATACAAATCAGCATGATGAGTAGCAATGACACTAACAAATAAAGGACGCTATAGGATATGGCTGAAGAGTGGTAAGCTGGGGAGTCCTATGATTAGAGCTCTAGTTTTTTACTTGTTTTTGTGTAGGTGTGTTTGTGGGGTTATTTTGTCATTTTTATTGGTGTATGCTGGATTTACAATACTGTACGCTTTTCAGGTGTATAGGAAAGTGAATCAGTTTTACAACCACATACATCCACTCTTTTTTAGGTTCTTTTCCCATGTAGACCACTACAGAGTATTAAGCAGAGCTCCCTGTACTACACTGCTGCTGCTGCTGCTGAGTCGCTTCAGTCGTGTCCGACTCTGTGCGACCCCATAGACGGCAGCCCACCAGGCTCCCGTCCCTGGGATTCTCCAGGCAAGAACACTGGAGTGGGTTGCCATGTCCTTCTCCAATGCATGAGAGTGAAAAGTAAAAGTGAAGTTGCTCAGTCGTGTCTGACTCCTAGCAACCCCATGGACTGCAGCCTACCAGGCTCCTCCATCCATGGGATTTTCCAGGCAAGAGTACTGGAGTGGAGTGCCATTGCCTTCTCCGCTGTGCTATGCAGTAGGTCCTTATTAGTTATCTGTTTTATAAATGGTAGTGTGTATATGTCAATGCCAATCTCTCAATTTATCCCTCCCCTAGAGATTGTCATACTAAGTGAAGTAAGTCAGACAGACAAAGATAAGTTTCATGTGATATCACTTACATGTGGAATGTAGATCTGTAGTTCCAGAGAGCACTTGTGTTAAGTCCTGCAGAGAACTGATGGGAGTGGGGAAAGGCTGGTGGCAAAGAAATCTGGTGAGAGGGTGTAGTGGTTACCCAGCCATGAGATAATAATGGCAATTATTGTCACAGTGGGGAGAGAAGTGAAGGGAACATTTAATTAAAGAAAAAAAAAAGAAGGAATTGATAACTGAGTCCATGTGAAATGCACGGAAAGTGAATAATCAACAGTAAACCCATTAATCCTGGGCTTCTGGCTTTGGAAATTGTGTAAGTGCTGCGGTCATTGACTGAGAACAGGGAAGGGAGAAGGGGGCTGGGGAGAAGAGGGTGTGTTCCTTTTTGGATGTGTGGAATACGAAGAGGCTGTTGAAGGAAGCACGTGGTGATCAGTCACATGTAAGGGTCTCGCGCTCATGAGAGAAGCAGGGGTGGAGACGTTGCTTTGGTGCGCATGGACGGCCGCTGACTCCTGTCTCTGCTAGTCACGTTTTTGCTCTGAAATTAACATAGGCCCTCAGCTACTCATGCAGGGATCAGCCTAGGCTCCAATTGCATCTCCAGATAACTCCTTCATCTTCTCTTTTCTTTGACCCGCTTGATTTCTATTGTTGCTGGATTCCAAGGTCTGAAATAAGAGAAGTCATCAGAGACTTTAAAAATGTAACGTGGAGATCTATAACCAAAGCTTTCTCACCAGCTCACAGAGATACTCAGACTATCTGATGGTAAACTATTCCACACACTTGTTTTTAAATGAAAGTTATACTCCACCCAGCAAACGTCCTTTTTTCTTAGTCCCTCTCGATACTAATGATGGCACTGGCATGATTAAGGGATGCGGATAGCCTGGGGGCTTAGTGGTTGGACTCTCCAGAAGATGATGTTCAGTCCTCTTTTGTTTTCATTTCCCATCGTGTTGGAAGACTTCTCATTATCAAGTGCCAGAAAATAAGTAGGCCCTCGAATTAACGTTTCACAATTTATATACCTGATTTCATGTCTCCCTGACAGTTCTGTTATACTTTCCACGGTTATTTACCCTTTTTTTTCTCAGGACAGCAGGGCGGTACATTGGTGTATTCATTCATTCACCGCACCATCACTGAAGGTTCATAATGCACTGTGTATTTTACAAGACACTAGAGAAACAGCAGTTTACACGACAGACAGGTGATGCTCCTATGGAGAGACACATTTCTAAAGAAGCAGATGTTTTCCAAATAGCTGTGCAGGTGATCATATAATTACAATCGTGGGCTGTTACCAAAGAGAGCTGGAAGCCTGACTCGCCTCGGAGCAATTGGAGGGTGTTCAGATAAGGTCCCCTTGAAGAAGTTATATTCATGCCAAGACCCCAAGGATAGATTAAAATTATTCCAGTAGCAGGAGGGAAGAACAGGAAGAAAAGGCGAGTTTGGGAAGATGAGAAAATTCTAAAAACAGAAAAAGCCCCGTGGAAAGGCCTGAGGTGGTAAGAACCTGGCTCTTGAAAGGAAATGAAAGGTGTGTATGGTTGGGCAGGAGAAGGAAATTGGCATGGGGTGGGTTGTCAGGCTGGTCCTTAACGTGTGTCTGGAGAGGTTGGCTGGGCCAGATCGTGCCTGCCAAAGTGAGGAGTACAGATGTTATTTGAAGTGCAAGTTATTGAAGGATTTCAAGCAGGGAAGCAACCTCTGACTCATGTTTAAAAGAGGGGGGTGGAAATCACCCAAGTTGTTTTGTAGGGACTGCACTGAAGGGTGGTAGAAGGCATCTGGCCCCACATCCGGAGGCTTATGGGAATCCCTAAAGAGATGAATGGTAGACTGGAGCACTGTGCACCCGCTGTGTGTCAGGCATTGCCACAGGCGCTGCAAATTCACACGCACTCCTGGAGCTGGTGTTCTAGTGCTTTGTTAGCGATGTGTGTGAGTCTACAGTATTTCTAGAGGGAAGAGAACCTGCGGAAAGTTTTTTCAGAAGCTGTTTGCTCCTTCCTGTACGAGGTACCGTGTACAGTAACTGATGTCACTCCAGACAAATCAAGGCTTGTCCTCCAATAACTCCCCACCAGTGACAATGGCCCATGTCCTCGTTGGCTAGAGATGCTGTAAAATGGAAGCCCTTTCCAAGTGCTTGTGTAACACGATAGGTATTTGAAATACTGTCATTTTTTTTTCCTCTTTCATGGAATGAAGCACATAATTATTACTTGCTGTGTAAAATTACTTCTTTGTAGACTGACTTCTTTTTTTTTTTTTTCAGTGTTACAGCTCCATTTTATTTATAAGATAGCAGGAGAATCCAAGACTCGAAGAGAAGAGAGTGGAGGAGTGCGTGGGGAGGGAGAAAGAGAGAGAGACCGCACGCATGCACACGGGAGAGAGAGTCCGAGAGCGAGAGGGCAAGAGCAAGAGCCAGAGCAAGAGAGAGAGAGAGAGAGAGCGAGAGAGAGAGAGAGAGAGCGCGTGCCCGCACGCACGTGGGAGAGAGAGTTTGTGAGAAAGCGCTTTGGCTCCTCCTTTTATATGTTTTTCCCTCCACCTGGGCCTGCCCTATGCAAATTGGGCTTACCAGGAGTGCTGTTTGTTCTGTTTGTTCTGCCTGAAGTCTTCACTCTGGTCCTCGGACCTTCCTTGTCTTTTAGCCACTGCCATTTTGGACTCCTTTTCCCTATTCTACCTACCTAACATTCCCCCCTCAAGAGATGGGAGGCCCAATTCTTTGGGAATAGGGGCGTCGAGGTCTTTCTGGCTACTTCCTGCTGAACTAGGACGGCAAGGGGTATTGGGCCTCCCCCTTTTGCTAGTCTCAATCCTCAGAGTCGTTATAGCGGTGTCCAAGGGTGTGTGATATTTTCCGTGGTCAGCTGTAGTTTTATATCTTTGTTGAACTGGCATTGCATGTTGTAGCTGGTTGACCTCCTTTCGAAGAGTTGGGTTGCTTTTCTGGGTGCCTGGTATCCTCTGCCGGCATTCAGAAGTTGTTTTGTAGAGTTTACTTGACGTTTAAATGCTCTTTTGATGAATTTGTGGGGGAGAAAGTGTTCTCCCCGTCCTACTCCTCCGCCATCTTGGCTCCTCCCCCTAGACTGACTTCTTTTGAATTCAGTTCAGTCACTTAGTCGTGTCCGACTCTTTGCGACCCCATGAATCACAGCACGCCGGGCCTCCCTGTTCATCACCAACTCCCAGAGTTCACCCAAACTCATGTCCATCGAGTCGGTGATGCTATCCAGCCATCTCATCCTCTGTCGTCCCCTTCTCCTCCTGTCCCCAACCACCCCCCCCACCCCCCAGCATCAGGGTCTTTTCCAATGAGTCAACTCTTCACATGAGATGGCCAAAGTGCTGGAGTTTCAGCTTTAGCATCATTCCTTCCAAAGAAATCCCAGGGCTGATCTCCTTTAGAATGGACTGGTTGGATCTCCTTGCAGTCCAAGGGACTCTCAAGAGTCTTCTCCAACACCACACTTCAAAAGCATCACTTTTTCGTCACTCAGCTTTCTTCACAGTCCAATTCTCACATCCATACACGACCACTGGAAAAACCATAACCTTGACTAGATGGACCTTTGTTGGCAAAGTAATGTCTCTGCTTTTGAATATGCTATCTAGGTTGGTCATAACTTTCCTTCCAAGGAGTAAGCGTCTTTTAATTTCATGGCTGCTATCACCATCTGCAGTGATTTTGGAGCCCCCCAAAATAAAGTCTGACACTGTTTCCACTGTTTCCCCATCTATTTCCCATGAAATGATGGGACCAGATGCCATGATCTTCGTTTTCTGAATGTTGAGCTTTAAGCCAACTTTTTCACTCTCCTCTTTCACTTTCATCAAGAGGCTTTTTAGTTCCTCTTCACTTTCTTTTGAATTATCAATGTGTAATTTTTTTCTTCTTGTATACGCCCTAACAATTAAAAAAAAAATTTTTTTTTAAGCTGGTGTCCATCTCTTGATTAGCTTAGTCTTTGATCTGTCATACCCGGGTATATGCATTATTCAACTAGCCTTTTGAATTAGGCAAGTCACTTTCTTACTCACTAGGCTAAAACTAGAGAAAATACAGTCATAGAATTGTATGTATATTTCTGTATGGATGGATATATTTAAGTATACACATGTTGCATAGAAATATATCATGCATGTACACATGCGTACAGGCTTCCCAAGTGACTCAGTGGTAGAGAATCCACCTGTCATGAAGGAGACGTGGGTTCCATCCCTCGGTTGGAAAGATCCCCTGAAGAAGGAAATGGCAACCCACTCCAGCATTCTTGCCTTGAGAATCCCATGGACAGAGGAGCCTGGTGGGCTACAGACCATGGGGTTATAAAGAGTGGACACAACTTAAAACTAAACAGCAACGGCACAAGCATATACATCACAGACACACACATCCCCTAGTTTTCTTGGTTTCCTTTTCTTCCCCTGGGATGGAGAAGCTTTGATATTTTTGACAGCAACATGAACTGAAGGGAAATATTTGCATTTCATAATGGAAAATTGTATCCTGGCCTCATAGTAGACATTAATGCATCTGGGAACAGAAAGAAAAAAACCAAACAGTTAAATTCCTGTATTAAAATCAGCTTGTGCATTTCTATCCCATATGTGCACACGCACAGATGCATGTTACTGTATATTAGGTTTTTGTTTTGAATTAATTTCAGAGCTTTTTACTTGTAAAAATGGAATAATTGTATGTATTTTTCTGTATCTCATTTCTTTTTATTTTCTCTTATTTCATAGCCTGATCATTTTCTGTGTTAGATGTTGTGTTTTTGAGTTGTAGTTGAGTTATGCCTTTTATAATTAGACTATCATTTATTGAACAGATTGCTGGACTGTACACTTACACAAGCAAGAACCGTGTCTAATTCAGCTTTCTATTTCTTCATCATCAAACACAGAGCTGAGTGCTCAATAACTACATAGATGAAAGAATGTATGATTTGACTTTTTATATAATTAGTTATATAAAATGTATTAATTTTGGAAAAGTCACTTTTGTACCTGATACTCGGAATAGTATAGCTTTTATGTCGTTAATCGAGGTTAGCAATAGCCGTCATCCTCCTTATTTGATGTCTGTGAGATTATTTCCTTTTTCTTTTTATCCTTTTTTTTTCTTTTTCCTTTTTCTTTTGTATCTTTCCCATCTCTTTTTCTTATGCTTAGGCTTTCATTTACCTTCTAGAACATACGGAGTCTATTTACAATAGCTGTTTTTGTGTGGTGCTCAGATGCTCAGTCATGTCTGACTTTCTGCAATTCCATGAACTGTAGCTCTCCAGGCTCCTCTGTCCATGGTATTTCCCAGGCAGGAATTCTGGTGTGAGTTGCCATTTCCTTCTCTAGGGGATCTTCCCAAACCAGAGATTGAACCATGTCTCATGTCTCCTGCATTGGCAGGCAGATTCTTTACCACTGAGCCACCCAGGAAGCCTTCATCGACCAATTCTGTTATATGTGATGTCTCGAAGTGTCCTTCTTTAGGTTAGTTTTTCTCCCCTTGTTGGGCTATATTTTTCTATTGCTTTGTGTGCCTAGTAATTCTTTGATGGATGCCGGACATTGTGAATTTTACATTATTAGGTGGTAGAATTTTTTTTGTTTTCCTTTCAATATTTTAAAAACAGTTTACTTCATTCTAAGACTTTGTTTGAATCTTGGGTAATTGGGTCTCGAGCAGCCTTTGGCCTGGAGATAATTTTATCCTCCTTCTGAATCAGTACCCTGCTGGACCTTTACTCAAGTACATTGCAGGGTTTCCCCTGTCTGGCTATTGGAAATCTGATCTGTTCCCAGAGCTTTGAGAGCTTCAGAAATGGTTCCACCTACTTCTCCTCTCCCATGGTTTTTGCCTCAGCCTTAGTACTTCCCTCACATGCCTGATCAAAACTCATCCAGAGTCTTGAGGGGAGCCATCCAAAGGTCTCCAGAGCGCCCTCTCTCTGATTAGCTCCTTCCTCCCCAGTGCTCAGCCCTGTAATTTCCAGCTATCGACTTCACTTTCATTTTCACTTTCATGCATTGGAGAAGGAAATGGCAACCCACTCCAGTGTTCTTGCCTGGAGAATCCCAGGGACGGGGGAGCCTGGTGGGCTGCCGTCTATGGGGTTGCACAGAGTCGGACACGACTGAAGTGACTTAGCAGCAGCAGCGGCAGCCTCCTCAGACACTGAACTCAGGTACCCCCTTAGGCTCTGAGTTTCTCTTCCCTGAGGTAAATCCCTGAAACCTCCTAGACAGCAGACTGGGGCGATCAATATTTTTCACTTTATCTGTCTCCGTTCTCTCAGTAATCACTGTCTTCTACTTCCCATTGTCCAGTGACTGAAAACTGTCATTCATGTGTTTTGTCTTTTTTGAACACTTATTTTTATTTATTTACTTGTCTCTGCTGGATCTTAGCTGCAGCATGTGGGATCTCATCACCCCACCACGGATTGAACCTGGGCCCCCTGCTTTGGGAGCGAGGAGTCTTAGCCACTGGACTGCCAGGAAAGTCTCTCACCTTTCAGTTGCTTGAGGCAGAAGGTTTGATTCTATCCCTGTTGCTTCCTCATGACTAGAAACAGAAGTTTTCAAGTCTTTTTAAAAAAGTGTGCCTGTGTGCTTTCTCGAAAGACATACTCAGGATAAATCTGAGGCTATGGTATGAATGACTTTACTAGGAACATTGAAAAGAATAGTAACATGCCCACCAATTATTGAGCACCTGCTGCTGCTAAGTTGCTTCAGTCATGTCCGACTCTGTGCGACCCCATAGATGGCAGCCCACCAGGCTCCCCCGTCCCTGGGATTCTCCAGGCAAGAACACTGGAGTGGGTTGCCATTTCCTTCTCCAATGCATGAAAGTGAAAAGTGAAAGTGAAGTCACTCAGTTGTGTCCGACTCCTAGCGACCCCATGGACTGCAGCCTACCAGGCTCCTCCATCCATGGGATTTTCCAGGCAAGAGTACTGGAGTAGGGTGCCATTGCCTTCTCCAATTGAACACCTAATGCATACCAAATACTCTAAATACTTTCAATTACTTTTCTGCTAGCTAAATATTATTTACTTGGTATTAGAGACAAGGGAACTGAGCCTGGTTGATGTTTGTTAACTTACTCAGAAGGAGGCAGTGCTGGAATTGAAATCCAGTTCTGGCTGCCTAAACTATTTCTATTCTATCGGGAACTGGGAAGGAATGATTCAAGCAAAATCTTCTACATTTTTACCTCAAGCTAGCCCTATCTTTACACTTTTATTTTTTAAGATAAATATCTTAGGTGGAAATATATCTTGGAGATTGGGGAGAAGTGATGATTGTAGAGATTTATTTTTGTATTGCATTGAAGTTTAAAAGATTTCAGTTATTTAATTTTTATGCATATCATTGTGCTTGAAATCTGGAGATTTCTATTAAACCTTATGATTTTAAGACTTGAGGTCCAGTGATCTAAGATCTGTACTACAATTTAACCAGGAATAGTTTAGTAATATAAAGTTGGCTGCTATGAATAAAATCATGGTGGTCATGCTATCTGATTAATATCCTAACCAGAAAAGATGATGAAATAAGGTGAATATGTACATTTCAGTCTGAAAATAAGAAAGTGCTCCCAAAGGATAAAAGAAACTGAATTTTTCAGTGATTAATGCTCATGAGATGAACTTTGTTGTTCAGTTGCTAAATAGTGTCCAACTCTTTGTGACCCCCATGGACTGCAGCATGTCAGGCTTCCCTGTCCTTCATTGTCTCCCAGAGTTTGCTCAAACTCGTGGCTGTTGTTTCAGTGACGCTATCTAAACATCTCATCCTCTTGCCCTCAGTCTTTCCCAGCATCAGGGTCTTTTCTATTGAGTTGGCTCTTCGCATCAGGTGGCCAAAGGATTGGACCTTCAGTGAGTATTCAGGGTTGATTTCCTTTAGGATAGACTGGTTTGATCTCCTTGCTGTCCAAGGGACTCACAAGATGTACTTGGATCAGCTTAAATATTCACTCTTCAGATGGTCCTGAATCCAGAGCAAGTGTGCAACTTGTGGATTTGGTGAACACAGGTGGAAGGAGTTCTTGGCTGAAGGATTCTCCATTCTCAGAAAAGTAGGAGGCAAAGCTATCTGGTGAGGTTAGGTGGGCTGATGAGGAATGAAAGGTCTGAGAAGGGAGATCCCTTGAAGGTAATCACTGGAGAAGCAGGAAGAAACTGAATGTGGAAGTTTAGGGAGATTGAAGAAAACTCACTGGGAGCTCACATGGTTTCCCTGAGCAATGGGGCATGTTCCCAGTGGGCAGGCACAGAGAAGGAGGGTGGCCTTTGTCCTGGTTGGGTTTTAGAAGGAGGCTGGAAGAAAAGGACAGGGGTCCAAAGAGGATAGGATAAGCATCACAGGAGAGTCGTCATGGAGCCTGACCATGCAGTCCTACAGCAGACTGGAGACAGAGCAGCGAAACGGGGAGGACCCGTGTCAGAGAATATGGAGGGGTCCTTCGGATGGAGGAAGCCCATGAGGGCAAGCAGGGGGTCAGCAGGGTCGGGAGGCATGAGGGAGCAAGGGGGAGTTAGCCAGTAGCAGCAGTAAACAAGGACCCTTCCTGTGGTCTTTGCAGAAGAAGAATCCTTTTCCTTAGAAATTGACGAGCTCTCTGTGAGAAGCAGATGGTGGCCTGAGGTCTTGGGTTTGAATCCAGGCTCTTTCCCTTAACTGTATATCCTGGGGCAATGGATTTCACTTCCCTGAGTCCGTCTGCCTGTAAAAGGGCCATAATAATACCAGAGGACTGTTGCAGTTCCTGCAAGGGGTGACGTGAAGTGTGGGAAACAGTGCGGAGGTCCAAAACATGCCCTTCCTGTACGCTCATTGGAGGGCAGTGTGGGGGGACGTAGGAAGTGGGGAAGAGCCTTCTTGGGTGACTCTCTGTGTGAAGGGAATGAGAAGAGAAGACTTGGCCCCTCTGAACGAGGACTCTCGTTCTGAATGTTCTCCTCTTCTAGGAGCAGTGACGGCCCTTCTCCTGTGCACTAGCTCTTGTTGTTCAGTCGCTGTGTTGTGTCTGACTCTCTACGACCCCATGGACTGCAGCACACCAGCGCACACCCATAAATGGTACCTCTGTGACAGTATTACCCAAAGTAATTTCCAGAAGTCACTTGTGCCAGCATTCCCTGGAATGTAGATTCCCAGTCCTATTTCAGACCTCCTAAGACCCAGAAATGACAACTGAAGACTTTAGAACACAACTCCTTGAGGTATTTCAGAGCCTGAGCTGTTGGGAAGCAAACAAAATTGCCCAACTGGGTCTGGGAATAGGTAGAGAAACTTGTCTGATACTACATTTCTTAACTATACCATAATTTTACTAGTGGTGTGTGTGTGAGTGTGTGAAAGTGCCTGAGCCAAAAAGTAGCTAACAAGGAACTGCTGATGTAAGGCTAAAAATCCGATCAAAGTGCAAGTGTGGCTTGCTCAGACATGTCCGACTTATTGCAACCCCATGGACTGTAGCCAGCCAGATTCCTCTGTCCATGGGGTTCTCCAGACAAGGATCCTGGAGTGGGTAGCCATGGCCTCCTCCATGGAATCTTCCTGACCCAGGGATTGAACCTGAGTCTCCTGCATTGCAGGCAGTTTCTTTACCGTCTGAGCCACCAGGGAATTTACTATGTTTAAGCACTGTGTATAATCTCATCTAAAAACAGATTTTATCTTTAAAAAAAAAAAAAATCTCAAGCATCAAGACACACATCCCCAGACTATAATAAACTATATTTTCCTCCTCATCAAGGACAGTTACTTGCTCTCATAGAAAGCACAGCTTTGACCTTGAAGCTTGACTTCTGAAAGTTTATGCCTGTAGGCGAAGAGACACTTAATCCTTAAGCTGAAGGAGAAATACTGTAGTCTTCAAGTTCACTAAGACTTTACGACCACGAGGGCATCTTTAAAGAAATATTCCTCAGTTCACTGGCTGGAACTCTGGTGACCTCCATCAGTTAATGCTTCCTAGATATTTATTCCATCTCAGCAGGAAAAATCTGCCTCACCACCCTTATGCGAGGCAGCTCAAGTCTCTGCAGGGGACCCTCGCTCAGAGTGAATCACTGCAGAAGAGCTTCTAACCAGAGACATTTTCATGAGCCAGGCAATCACTCAAAAATGTTCATTGGCTGTTTCCAAAACTCTGTGGCCTCTCTCTCTCGGAAACCATGCATTTGAGAACATCTCTTTGAATTTGCTCATCCCCAGCTGTGAGAAAATACTGCCTCGTCATGGGTAGGGAAAAAAGCAATTTAGGGAAATAATAGAGGAAGATGGTGATGTCATCCATGTCTGGTTTTCTGTGTCATCCTCTCTGGGGCTGGGCCAGGTGAAGGGCAGGCGAGAGGCTCCACAGGGGCCAGAGAAGGTCCTAACTGACCCGAGAAGACTGGGGGCACACACAGGGGCCAGAAACACCAGGCAGCCTCAGGTAGGGAAGTGGAGTACCTCGGGGCCGGGGTGTGAGCCCCCTCTGCAGTCCCATGAGGGCTAAGCGACCGCCAGCCAAGTTGCACAGATTCTGAGGGCCCTCTTCTGCCCACCTGTCTAAGGAGGGTCAGATTCCACTAAGGCTCTGAAATTTCGAGAGTTAGGAAAATCCTCATGTCTAGAATGTAAGTCCCTTACTTACTACGCACAGTGACAGGCATCCAGGTAACATCTTGAGGAAGTAAAGCAGGATGGTAACTTTTAACGAGAACCACAGGATGAGTAGCTCTGTAATTAAGGTAATCTTTCTGGTGGTGGTGATGATGGTTTTTGTTTGTTTTTGTTTATTTATTTGTTCTTCAGTGGACCGAGAGAGCCCCTGCAAAGTTAATCGCAGACATGGCCTTGGGAATGCGGTGGGAGAATCACTGTAAGGAACTCCATAATCTTTCTAGGCTTTGAAGAAGCAACTTCAGGAGAGGGAAGGACTTGACTCCCACCAGTTTCAAACCGTTTGCCTTATTGGCATCTGCTGAATATCCAATAACCAATGGCAAATGTGGAGGTGAGGGTCACATAGATTCTAGAAACTGGAGACTGTCAGTTCAAGTCATTTTGGCACGAGTGTGAGCAGGGCCTTCTGTTTCTATCTCAGCCTTTCTTGTCAGCTAAAGCTAATAGGGTACAGACCATCTTGTTTAGTCTCTCAGGCGTTTCCAACTATCTGTGACCCCATGCTGTAGCCCGCCAGGCTCCTCTGCCCATGAGATTCTCCAGGCAAGAATACTAGAGTTGGTTACCATTTCCTCCTCCAGGGGATCTTCCCTACCCAGGGATTGAATTCACCACATCTTCTGCATTGGCTGGCTGATTCTGTACCACAGAGCCAGCAGGGAAGTCCATAGACCAGAGAAAATCCTAACCAAGCAGCCTGGCTTGCTCTTATTATGTAATTGCTTTTCATCATGGCTAGATCTGACTTATGAATTGACAGTTCCTTAAAGAAAATTAGGAACTTAGTGAAAACCTGAGCAGGAAGGAAGCAGAAGTGTATGTTTTTGTTTTCTCTCTGACCTCGCTTCACAAAGCTCCGGCCGCGCCTGAACCCGGGCTCAAACCAAGGCAGGGAGCCAGCGCAGCATCTGTGCGGCCCATCGCGTGTCCATGTGGGACAGGCTCCTTCTCTGAGTCATTCAACCCTGTGTTCTGTGTCCAGTGGCTTCTCCCTGGGTCCTGGGCTTAGGAAGGAAAAGGAAATGAGGCCAGACCTGCTCTAATCATGTTCATGAGAACCAGAAAGCAAGACTTGGGGCAAAAATACAAATGAAGTCTAAATCATTATTATGAATTATTAAGAATCACTAATAATAAAAAAAAAAGAATCACTAATAAGAATCATTAAGAATTTATTGTAATATAGTACCCCTTGTATGGAAAGCTAAGAGCACCAATTTAGGTGAAATAGTAAGATTTGGAAGTTAGAAGGGACTTTAGATAGTCATTTCTTATATTGGTATTTAGGGTTTAATTTTTCAGAGAGGTTTCGGGTACCCTATTTCATTTACACCTTAGTGATCCACTCCACAGTGACACGTGTTTCTTATACTATCCCCATGCTTATAGCAGATGCTTATAACCTATCAGGACCCTCTTTCCTACTAAAGTTGTTGTTATTGTTTAGCTGCTCAGTCATGTCCGATTCCTTGCAGCCCCATAAACTGTAGCATAACAGGCTTCCTTGTCCTTCATTGTCTCTGGAAGTTTGTTCAAACTCATGTCCATTGAATCAGTGATGCCATCCAACCATCTCATCCTCTGTCGTCCCCTTCTCCTCCTGCCTTCAATCTGTCCCAGCATGAGGATCTTTTCCAATGAGTCAGTTCTTCGCATCAAGTGGGCCAAAGTATTGGAGTTTCAGCTTCAGCATGTGTCCTTCCAATGAATATTCAGGGGTGATTTCCTTTAGAATTGATGGGCTTGATCTCCTTGCTGTCCAGGGGACTCTCAATAGTCTTCTCCAGCACCACAGTTGAAAAGCATCAATTCTCCTAAAGTAGAATGTGTTTTATATCTTGATGCTCCAGGCAGCCAACACCAGAATAGATGTGAAGAAAACCTCTGGCTGACCCAGACCTTGCATTTCATGGATGAGGAGCTAGAGATCAGGATAGGGTCTAGTTCAGTTCTGTCGAATACTGTATCTTGACTGTTTCCTCCATCTTTGGTAGGTGGAGAGGATCACCCAGGCGCTCTTGCCTGTTCCCTTCCACGCCTGCTAAAGAGCATGCCAGGTCTGAGAGTGCCACTGTCACTGAAGGAAACTATAAAGCAACAACTAATCTCTAACCTTGATTGCCTGAGCACAAGAGTTAATCAACAGGAGACCACATTTTTCATTCATTCACTATGAGAGACTTGTGTACAGTAAAATAAAGGGAAGGTCTGTTGATATTTCCCAAGGCAACGGAGATACAGATAAAATTAATGAAGCGTGTTCATTTCTCCACATTTATAATCGGAGTCTCTTTAACTCTTCCTCATTAAATTTTGCATCCTGGTTACTTTCTTTTCCCCAGGAGACCAGGCTTGGCCATTCATCTTTTTTTCATGCTGCACCTGTGAATGTATCCATCTGCCCATCTATCCGTCCACCCCTCCTTCCATCCAGTCTGTATCTTCTGCTTAATGCTAAGCCTTTTAAGGGACACTGCATTTTATTCATCTTTGTGCCCCCACACCTCCCAGCACCGGGCATGCTCAGTGAATGATTATAAACAGAACCTTTTGTCTGTTTCTTCTTGCCCGTTTACCCACTCTCTCTTTGTATTGTTGTTGGTCGGTTGCCCGTTCGTGTCTGACTCTGCAGTCCCATAAACTGCAGCACGCCAGGCTTCCCTGTCCTTCACCATCTCCCGGAGTTTGCTCACACTCATGTCTGTTGAGTTTGATGCCAGCCAACCATCTCATCCTCTGTCATCCCCTTCTCCTTCTGCCTTCAATCTCTCCCAACATCAGGGTCTTTTCCAATGAGTCAACTCTTCACATCAGGTGGCCAAAGTATTGGAGTTTCAGCTTCAGCATCAGTCCTTCCAATGAATATCCAGGACTGATCTCCTTTAGGATGGGCTGGTTGGATCTCCTTGCAGTCCAAGGGACTCTCAAGAGTCTTCTCTAACACCACAGTTTGAAAGCATCCCCCCGCCCCGCCACCGGCCCGTGCTTTTTCTCCTATTTGAAAAAAATAAATTAAACAGTACCTTCCTTAAGGGCTTCTGGTTACCCTTCATCAGGTTGTGGGCCTGAGTACTCACAGCGGGCAGCCACACGACTGTGTAGGATTCTTGTTGCACCTCACTTCTACTTCCAGCCAGCTCCACAGCCAAAGGGCGAAGCCCTATTGTGTTCTGGCTGACAATGAATTTCCTCCCAGCAGCAATTCAAAAGCATACAGTGCTTCATACTCTTTCCTCATATTATTTGTGGTTCACCTCTTTTATATGAATTATTTATAACTAATGCTAAGTGGATAGTGAAAAAGTTGGCTTAAAGCTCAACATTCAGAAAACGAA
This sequence comes from Bos indicus x Bos taurus, assembly GCF_003369695.1. NCBI lineage: Eukaryota > Metazoa > Chordata > Mammalia > Artiodactyla > Bovidae > Bos > Bos indicus x Bos taurus. The sequence goes on along the minus strand of NC_040087.1, from coordinate 13,387,387 downwards.
GATCATGGCATCCGGTCCCATCATTTCATGGGAAATAGATGGGGAAACAGTGGAAACACTGTCAGACTTTATTTTGGGGGGCTCCAAAATCACTGCAGATGGTGATTTCAGCCATGAAATTAAAAGACACTTACTCCTTGGAAGGAAAGTTATGACCAACCTAGATAGCATTTTCAAAAGCAGAGACATTACTTTGCCAACAAAGGTCCGTCTGGTCAAGGCTATGATTTTTCTTGTGGTCATGTATGGATGTGAGAGTTGGACCGTGAAGAAGGCTGAGCACAGAAGAATTGATGCTTTTGAACTGTGGTGCTGGAGAAGACTCTTGAGAATCCCTTGGACTGCAAGGAAATCCAACCAGTCCATTCTAAAGGAGATCAGCCCTGGGATTTCTTTGGAAGGAATGATGCTAAAGCTGAAACTCCAGTACTTTGGCCACCTCATGCGAAGAGTTGACTCATTGCAAAAGACTCTGATGCTGGGAGGGATTGGGGGCAGGAGGAGAAGGGAACGACAGAGGATGAGATGACTGGATGGCATCACTGACTCGATGGACGTGAGTCTGAGTGAACTCCGGGAGTTGGTGATGGACAGGGAGGCTTGGCGTGCTGTGATTCATTGGGTCGCAAAGAGTCGGACACGACTAAGCGACTGAACTGAACTGAACTGAATGCAATATCAGAAATATCTACAGAACTGTACCTGGCTTTGCCTCAGACTCCTTGGTACTAACTTAGAATGATCAAGACAAGGGATCTGCCCCACTCCAGCAGCAGCCTCGCTCCTCACACCTTCTGTTTTTGTTTGTTTGTTTGGGCTAAGGACAGAGAAAAGAAAGCAGAGAAGGGATTCCTTTTAAAGACCTGTCAGAAGAGTCATGCTTTTCATGCTTTGGCTAAAAAAACAAAACAAAACAAATTTGTACAGAAACTGGTAGCTTTTAAGGAAAAAAAAATTTTTTTAATTTGTATGTAAAAATAAAGCCAAAATATGCAGAAAGTGTTGAAACTAAAATTTTATTCTCACGAATATGAATTTTTGGATTAATATGGCCACTTTCCAGTTTTAAGGATTCTATACTCTTTCTGATTTCATATAACTTGACGATATCTATCCGTTTTCCCTTCCTCTGCCCGTGCTTCCCTCCCTCCTTCCCCTTTTCATCCCTCCCTTCCTTCCATCCCTCTGTCCCTCATTGCCTTCTTTACTTGTCCACTTTTCAGAACTAAAGTTACTTCTGCCCTCATGGAGCTATTGTCTGATGCTGGAAACAGATAGTAAGCAGGCAAACAAATTCACAAGCGCATCATTACAAGTCATAACGATTGCTAGGAAGGAGAGAACAGGGTGCTGCAATGGTAGCGCCCGAAGGAGGGACTCGACCGTAGATCTTTATGGAATCAGCTCAGCATTTAGCCCGAGATCCTGAAGGATAGGGAGGAGTCCACTGTGGAAAGTGTGGAAGGAAGCGGGTATGAGGGACCCTCAAGGCAGAAGGAGCTTGACTTGCTTGAAGAACTACCAGAGGGCCAGTTTAGGGGATGGAGTGGAGGCTGTTATGGGAAGAGTTATAGAGGTGGTTCGAGGCTCCCTGCATCCTGAGAAAGGGTCTGGACTTAATTCTGAGACTACGTGTATGCTGAGTTGCTTCAGCCGTGTGCGACTCTTTGCGACCCCATGTACTGTAGCTCGGTAGGTTCCTCTGTCCATGGGATTCTCTAGGCAAGAATACTTGGAGTGGTTACCATGCCTTCCTCAAGTCTGAGATTAACTGACGGTTATTCTATTTATTCATTCATTCATTCTATCATTCATTCACTCACTCAACCAAGAGACTCCATAATTAAATTTGAATGGTAAAGGAGAATGGGTTTCAGTGCTGGGCTGGGGATGGACGTGCGGGAATCAGCCAAGAGACTTTGTGAGTCCCAGTCAGAGGATTAGAGTGAGTGTGGCTTCCCCTGGGGGTGGGAGGGTGGGAGTGAAGTCGGAGAGATGAGGATGGGCCTGTGATTGATTTTTGAGGGTGAGAGCTCAGGACTTTGTGATTAGATGAGAGGAGAATGGGAGAAAAAGTGGAATCAAGATGGACCCCTCGTTTCTAGCTCGAGAAACAGAGTAAATGGTGGAGACATTTCATAAAACGAGTAAAGGAGGAACAAATAGGGGAAGAACTGTGTATTCATATCTGTACATCCTCAGTGTGAGCTCTTGTGAGAAAATCTAAGTGGCATGAAGTAGGCAGAGGGAAATGAGAGTGCGGAGTGGGAGACACAGCGGGGCAGACGTGTCCACACATAGAAAGACCTGTATCCATCGCAAAGGGAGACAGGCTGGAGCGGACAGAGGGAGGGGAGGAGAGCAGGCCTTGAAAATCCACAGCATTTAATGTTCAGGAGGAAGAGGTGAGTCGGTTAAGGAGATCGAGAAGGAGCACCCAGAAGATTAGGAGGAGACAGACGCATGACCTTCTGGGGGCCAAGTCACGTTTCTCGGCCGTGGAGCAGCCACAGGACTGATACTGTCTGAGAGGTCAAGTGCAGAGGCCATAGTGGGGAGGTCACTGGGGACCTGAACGAGAGTCACTGCCACTGGTGCAAATAGAAACTGGGTTGGTGGGTTAAAGATGGAACAGAGGGCCTTTCCTGGAGGTTCCATCCAGGACTGCACGCTTCCACTGCAGAGGGCGGGGAGGAGGTTTCAATCCCCGGTCAGGAACTAAGATCCCACATGCCATGCAGTGCAGCCTAAAAAATATGTATTTTTTTAATTAAAAAAAAATGGGTACAGGTATATATATAACTGGTTCACTTTGCTGTGCAACAGAAACTAAGACAACATTGTAAATCGACTATCTGCCAATAAAATTAATTTTTTAAAAAGATATAAACAAACAAACGAAGGACTCTTTGAAGGTTTTTGTCTGCAAAGAGGGCAGGTAAATTTAAAGGTAACTTGAGGGAGATACAAGATCAAGAGAAAATTAAAATGAACTCAGACGTAACAGTTCACTTTTGGAAATGACCCCTTAGGTAGGAAGAAGTGTGAGATTCGGGACAGAGGGGCTCGTGCAAAAAGCAGAGTCCTTGGGAAGAAAGAGCCCCAAAGCCCTTGGTCTGAGCTAAGCATTTCAGTCCATAGTGTAGATGGTAAAACTGAGGCATAGAGAAATAGTGAATCCTTGGTCTAGAATCCGGCTGTTGAGTGGGAGGATTTTAAAACTCAAAATGAAACACATTCTCAACTGATGCGGTCCTGTCACTGGCAAACCCTGTGTATACTGACTGAATTTTTGCAGACGTTTTCCTTGATAAGTAACAGAACAATAATGCCATGTGTCCACTGAAGTTATTACCGGCCATCTGGTGCAACACCACGGCCCCTTTTTGTGTAATCTCTCCTTCTAGAGAGCGCGTTTACATGTCTGAAGCTCATTTGCATGCCTTGATATCATCGTTTTGTGCTGTAACTCCTTCTAAATATTTACTTTGGTTAATTAATTGATTATTGTGAAATCCATTGTAGTCCACACGGCTTTTAGAAGCAATATGGATTATTACTTCTCCTGCTGTGAAATAATAAGACCTCACCTCCCTGTTGGAATCTGCTCTCCAAGTATATGCAGCAATTGTGAATAATAGATTTCATAATCCTCACCTCCACTTAAGCATTCACACAGCATCTTATATTTGCATATAAGTTATTTCTGTGTGTTCTTTTTCATGGGCTAGGTTAGAGGACCAACAGCCTCACGCTTCTTCTACCTAAGGGGCCATTTCTCTTTCCCTCCCTGCCACTGTCTCTCTCCTCCCCCCAACAACACTGCCCCCCTGCAGAATATAGTGGGAGCAGTGTTACCCATTATTCCACAGAAAGTACAGAATTAGCCCCCAGATCCTTGGGGTTTGCCTCCGTGAAATGGAGTTCTGTGGCTAAACAAAGAGATGTTTGACATAAACAAGATGACTGTATTTTTAGCCTTATAAAATTCCCACCATTTGCATCATGGGACACTAGAAACATGAGTAAAGGATTTGACTTGTACTTGCTAGGCACATGAATTTAGGGCTAGTAGGGATAAGGATGAGTTACAAGCTGGAATCAAGATTGCTGGGAGAAATATCAACAACCTCAGATATGCAGATGATACCCCTCTAATGGCAGAAAACAAAGAGGAACTAAGGAGCCTCTTGATGAGGATTAAAGAGGAGAGTGAAAAAGCTGGCTTAAAACTCAACATTCAGAAAACGAAGATTTTGGCATTTGGTCCCATCACTTCATGGCAAATAGAAGGGGGAAAAGTGGAAGTGGTGACAGATTCTCACTGCTTGGGCTCCAAAATCACTGCAGATGGTGACTGCAATCATGAATTAGAAGACGCTTGCTCCTTCGAAGGAAGGCTATGACAAACCTAGACAGCATATTAAAAAGCAAAGACATCACTTTGCCAATAAAGGTCCATCTAGTCAAAGCTGTGGTTTTCCAGTAGTCATGTATGGATGTGAGAATTGAACTATAAAGAAGGCTAAGTCTTGAAGAATTGAGGTTTTGAACTGTGGTGCTGGAGAAGAATTTTGAGAGTCCCTTGGACTGAAAGGAGATCAAACCACTCAATCCTAAGGGTAATCAGTCCTGAATATTCATTGGAATGACTCATGCTGAAGCTCCTACTTTGCCACCTGGTGTGAAAAGATGACTCATTGGAAAAGACCCTGGTACTGGGGAAGATGGAAGGCAAAAGGAAAAGAGGGTGGCAGAGGATGAGATGGCTGGATGGCATCACTGATTCAATGGACATGAATTTGGACAAACTCTGGGAGATGGTGAGGGACAAGGAGGCCTGGAGTGCTGCGGTCCATGGGGTCTCGAAGATTCGGATACAACTTAGCAACTGAACAACAACAAGGATGAATCCCTTAATCTCTGTGACCTTCATGTTCCTCATTAGAAAATGGGCCTATCAACAGTATCTATCATGGACTTCCATGGAGGCCCAGGGGTTAAGACTTGATCTTCCAGTGCAGGGGGCACAGGTTCCATCCCTGGTTGGAAGAAAAGATCCCCATGCCACATGGCATGGCCAAAAGATAATATAATAGTAATAATAACAGTATCTATCATGACATCCTTTTTTTAGGGATTAAAGGTATTGTGTATTACATAATTTTGAAAGGAAATTAGCAGATGCCTTGGAATTTAGTGAAGTCCTGTACACACCTTAAGTACTGGATAGTTGGTAGTCAAAAGACTAAATTTCTAGAATTGACTTAGAGGAGTGAATATTTTAAGTTTAGATGTTGCCAAATTGTCGTTTCCAAAAATTTCACCCATTTTACCCTCACACCTGTTTTTCTTCTTGTTGCTAAGTTGTATCCGACTCTTTGAGATCGCATGGACTACAGCACACCAGGCTTCCCTGTCCTTCACTATCTTCCTACTCGTGTTTTCACTAAGTTCTTAATTTTCTTTAAGGAACTGTCAATTCATAAATCAGATCTAGCCATGAGGAAAAGCAATTACAGTAAGAACCAACAAGGCTGCTTGGTTAGGATTTTCTCTAGTCTGTGAGCTTCCCTGGTGGCTCAGTGGTAAAAGAATCGGCCTGCCAATGCAGGAGACGTGGTGAGGTCAATCCCAGCACCTGATGCAAAGAGCTGACATACTGGAAAAGACACTGATGCTGGGAAAGACAGAGGGCTGGAGGAGGAGAAGGTGACAGAGGGTGAGATAGATGGTTGGATGGCACCACTGACTCAATGGACACGAGTTTGAGCAAGCTTCCTGAGATAATGAAGGACAAGGAAGCCTGGCGTGCTGCAGTCCATGGGGTCACAAGAGAGTCAGACACGACTGACCGACTGAACAACAACAACTTTAGCAGGAAAGAGGGTCCTGACAGGTTATAAACATCTGCTAGAAGCATGGGGATAGTATAAGAAACACATGCCACCGTGGAGTGGATCACTAAGGTGTAAATGAAATACGGTACCCAAAACCTCTCTGAAAAATTAAACCCTTAATTTCAATATGAGAAATGACTATCTAAAGTTCCTTCTAACTTCCAAATCTTACTATTTCGCCTAAATTGGTGCTCTTAGCTTTCCATACAAGGGGTACTATATTACAATAAATTCTTAATGATCCTTATTAGTGACTCTTAATTCATAATAGGAGATGAGTCCTGGGTGTTCATTGGAAGAACTGATGTTGAAGCTGAAACTCTAATACTTTGGCCACCTGATGCGAAGAGCTGACTCATTGGAAAAGACCCTGATGCTGGGAAAGATTGAGGGCAGGAAGAGAAGGGGATAACAGAGGATGAGATGGTTGGATGGCATCACCAACTCAATGGACATGGGTTTGGGTGGACTCCGGGAATTGGTGATGGACAGGGAGGCCTGGTGTGCTGCGGTTCATGGGGTCACAAGGAGTCAGACATGACTTCGTGACTGAACTGAACTGAATAATTCATAATAATGATGTAGACTTCATTTACATATTTGCCCCAAGTCTTGCTTTCTGGTTCTCATGAACATGATTAGAGCAGGTCTGGCCTCATTTCCTTTTCCTTCCTAAGCCCAGGACCCAGGGAGAAGCCACTGGACACAGAACACAGGGTTGATTGACTCAGAGAAGGAGCCTGTCCCACATGGACACGCAATGGGCTGCACAGATGCTACACTGGCTCCCTTCCTTGGTTGAGCCCGGGCTTAGGCACAGCCGGAGCTTTTGAAGCGAGGTTGACGGGAAAACGAAAATGTACCCTTCTGCTTCCTTCACTGTCTCCTGGAGTTTGCTCCAATTCATGTTCATTGAGTTGGTGATGCTGTCTAACCGTCTCATCTGCCACCCTCTCCTCCTCCTGCCTTCGGTCTTTCTCATCAGCAGAGTCGGTACCAGTGAGTCAGCTCTTTGCATCAGGTGGCCAAAGTATTGGAGTTTCAGCTTCAGCATCCGTCCTTTCAGTGAACATTCAGGGTTGATTTCCTTAGGATGGACTGGTTGGATCTCCTTGCGTCCAAGGGACTCTTCAAGAGTCTTCTCCAGCACCGCATTTCAAAAGCATCAATTCTTTGGCACTCAGCCTTCCTTATGGTCCAACTCTCACAGTGATAGTGGATATTTAAAAACATTTTAAACTTTCTCCTTGGGTGAAAAAGATCTCACACATTGATTGATTTGCATTGCTTTGACTCCTCTGTTGGTGGTCTTTGAGATGTTTTCAGATAGTATAAGTAACTCTGCAGTTGGTATCTTGGACTTTTTATTTCCCATTTGGAATATTTCTTTAAGGTCAGTTTCCAGGTCAGAAAATAATGATCATTGCAGTTACTCTGGAGACATCACAAAATTACTTTTGAAAGGGCTTTACAATTTATACCTTCATCAGAAATGCCTGAATGTTTTCTTTTTAGCATCCTTGCTCACCCAGGGTGTTACTGAAATTATTTTTGCTAATTTAGTGAGCACAAGTTCTGCTTTCTTTGTTTGCCCAAGAGTCATAATTTAAAGGGCCTCCTAATGGTCCTGCAGCCAGATGGAAGCCCACAGTAACACCAGGGGTTTGTTTTCTGTGCTTTCACCTGCTAGTTAATAATCCGACAATATTTCTAGGCTCACAGTTGGATCAGATTGAACCACTCTTGCTGAGCTGTTAATGATTCAGGAACACCTTCCCCTAGTTTCTCACCCACCTAAAGTCTGCCAGCTCCTCCGAGGGTACCTCCAGCTCCACTCCGTTCAGGTAGCCTCCCCTGGTAGCTTGGGGCAAGCCCAGTGATGCCCTTCCCTGTCCACACCAAGGCAGTGATGGCTTTGATGATGCGGTGTGACCCTGGGCCGTCTGTTTCCATTATTTACTCTGCTGGTTAGGTTTTGTACAATGGAGACACTCCACGTGCCAGGGGATGTTCACAGCAGGCCTCTTTTCTTTAGTGTGCTTTCCTCTCTGTGAGCAGAGACAGTGCCAGGCACGCATGGGTGCATAACTGATGTGGGTCAGGGGTGTTGAACTGAAGCCCTGTCAGACAGTTTACTCCAGAGAGTGATGGAGTGTAAGAAACACTGTCCTCTCCCCTGTCAACTCATTTCCAGAACTCTGGGCAGGCAAAGAAAATTTACTGTTATACTTCATTCGCCAACATTATTGTTTTTGTGTCATTCTGATTTGCTTTAAAAAAAAAAAAAATGTTTTGGCCGTGCCATGCAGCATGCAGAATCCTAGCTCCCTGATCAGGGATCGAACCCATTCTACCTACAGTGGAAGCATGGAGTCCTAACCACTGGACCACCAGGGGATTCCCCCTGAATTGCCTTTTAGGTACCGTCCTTCATGGCCTTTTCTTGCTTAGACTTCTGATTGTTTCCAGTGAGCAAGATTAGTTTCTCTTCAAACAAAATAGCTGAAGCATTCTCACACATGGGTTGAATTTCTTCTCTATTTAGATCAAATTTCTTAAATGACACCCATCTGCTTAATTCTGGCAGCCTTCATTGTTATTATTGACTCCATCTCTAATGTTAGTGTTTTCCCACTCTGTTTTCAGAATATACCTGTCCGTGTCATTCATGTGTCTTATTAGTCATCTCTGGTTTCACTGGCATCCTGAGCTGCTCTCTCTGGCGGGGGAAAGCGGCCACCCACCTGTGGCTGACTCTGCTTCAGGCTCTTCCAAATCGTGCTCATTCAAGTTTGCCTCTTCTGCCAAGATTTTTAAGCCACTGTTTCTCTAGAGTGGGGGTCCCCATCCTCTGGATTCTAACGCCTGATGATCTGAGATGGTGCTCATGTGATAATAATAGACATAAAGTGCGCAATAGCTGTAATGTGCTTTGATCATCCCGAAACCATTGCCCCCTGCCCCACCCTGCAGTCTGTGGACAAATTGTCTTCCACCAAACAGGCCCTTGGTGCTGAAAAGGTTGGGGACCGCTGCCTAGGCTGAATCTCTGGCAAATACCAGCATATAAGTGTGTGTGTGTGTATACATGTTAATACATATGTATATATGTTTATAAACGTACGTATGTTTATATAATCACATACACATTATATATACATATATGCGTGTGTATCTCTATGTGTGCATGCTCAATCATGCCTGACTCTTTACAATCCTGTGAATTGTATGTAGCCCACTAGCTCCTCTGTCCATAACCTCTAGCAATTAGAATAGAATTAAAACAACCAAAGTTTTCAAATCTTCCTTTTTAAAGTGAAAATACTAATGAATGATCACTGAAGCAGAAAGTCATAAAACGTAGTGATTATCCAGTTGAAGAGTAGGGACAGGGAGGTTCTTGGGAGCAGTTTGCAAAATGCATAATCTGTCCTCACTGTACCCATTGCCCACCAGGCTGCATCCACTCTGGCCTCCTTGTATGCCTGGTTCTGCTATGCGCTAAGCTTATTCTTGCCTTCAGGCCTTTGCCCCTTCCATTCCCTCTGCCTAGCATCTCCTCACCTAGAGCTTCCCACCTCTCACAGCCAGACTCCTTGTTGTTCTGAGCTCAAATCAAAAGTGACGTGACCAGCAAGCGCCTCCTTCACCAGCCACGGGGCTTCCTGCCTCCTCTTTACCTCCAGGTAACATCCCTCGCTGGGCACTGACCACTGCCTGAAGGTAGCTTCTTGCTCTATGGTTTATGTTCCATCAATTCCCCACCAGGAGGTAAGATTCAGGAGAGGGTGGGCAGGTCTGTCTTAAAAGGCACTTACTAGTATTTGCTGGGGGAAGAGTCTATTGATGAAGCAGAGGACTTCATCTTACAGAGCACTCAACATCTTTCAGAAAGTTTTCTTCTCTCATTTCTAAATCCAGTAGGGTTTATTTTTTAACCTTCCAATTTTAAAAACTGTGTTTCACAAGCTTTTTCTGTAGTTAATGTTATCAGGTCAAGTTTTGATATTTGAAGTCTGATTGCTGGTAGGAATTTGAAAGCCTGTGGTCAAAGGCTACTAGGAAGAATAAACTAAAATGTGTTAAAAACCAGTTGTAACCATTTTAAAAGAGCACCTGAAGAGAATTTTTACTTATTAAAGTATTAAGTAGAATTTCAAAGTTCATTTCCCAAAAGGAACCATCATGTTCATGTAACGCTTAAATTATAGTGCCCCAAAGTAATTTTATTTCTAGTTTTTTGTTTGTAAATTAAGTAAAAAGTTTAAATTTTTATACCTAAGTAAACAATGAGGGAGTAAACAATGGTTTATTAATATACTATTTGGTAAGCAGTAGTTTTTATCAACTTTTCTCCCAGTTGTAGATTTGCTGAGTGCAAAGCAGCTAGTAAGCATATCATTTACTTGGAACAAAATAATAGTGTGTTAATACTGTACCGTCATTTGTGTTCTCTTCATCCCTGCTGAACTGGACTTCCAGTTCTAAAAAATGATTTTATGTAAAGTTACATTTTCCAACAGACCTACGCATCCAATCTTAAATAGTCCTCTTGGGAAAACACCACCAATACTCTTACAAAGAAACTGTATACGTTATCAGCATGTCTCAATGACGATAGGAGGGATGTGTAACATGAATCTTGTCTCATCCAGTTTCTATCAAAGATAGAGATTTTCGTTTTTTAGAGGAACTTGGAATATGCAGAGAAAAATTTTATAGCATAATTTTACTGTAAAAATTCTGTTGTCTTTAGAAGAAAAATATTGTAATCTAAAGGCTCAGAGTTCCCACAACGTATATTGATGTATTTCCTTCCAGTCACTTTTTCTGCAAAAGTATAAACAAATGTATTTGGTACTAAAAATATGGTATCCTTTCAGATACATGATTGCTTATCACTTTTTCATACCAGGGAGGAAGAAGACAGTTTTCTCATGTCAGTAAAAAGTCTTTGGATTCATAATAATTGACTTAGCCACTTGTAATGCTGGCCCATCTCTCAAATCCTTGCTAAAACTGCTATGATTGTAATTTAAATCTTTGCTGATGAGTGAAAAGAATCTTGCTTTTATTTGAACCTTTTCAAATCTTTTTAATTTCCAGTTTAAGACACAGCTGACATTCAGCATTATGTAAGTTTAAGGTGTACAACACAATGATTTAACTTCTGTATCATGAAATGATGGCCACAGTAACTATAGTTAATATCCACCATCTCATTAAGATAGAAATTTTTTTTTCCTATCTTAAGAACTCTTGGGGTTTAGTCTCTTAACAGCTTTACTGTATAACACTCAGTAGTGTTCAGTGCAGCCAGCATGTAGTTCATGACTTACTCATCTAGTAATTGGAAGTTCATACCTTTGACCACCTTCATCCGACTCCTTTCCCCACCTCTCACCTCTGGCAACCACAAATCCTGTCTCTATTTCTGTTAAGTCTGAACCTTTTCAAATCTTGACAGACTGTATGTATCTATGTCTTCTCTTGTAAATTACCTGTTTGTTTCCTACTGAAACATTTTCCTTTTTAAAAAAATTATTAGTGTTCTTTATATGCTAGAGGTTTTGCCTTTTATCTGTCATACATATTGCAAGTATTTTTAGTAGTTGCAATTTGAATTTAATGTAAGCGACTATGTTTTCATAGAATTGTCACTTTATATACAAGTTAATCATTATATGGTTTCTTGAGAATCTTGAGAATATTTTCATAGCTATGAGCTTACCGATAGTATAAGATAAAATTTTCTTCTGCTTATAATTACTTTGTAATTTTTATTCATGAAATCCTCCAAATATACATTAAAATGCATCAGTCAGAGACTGTTTCCCTCCCCCTGGGAAACAGGAAGCTCTGCTCTGGATCTTGATGCCCCAGGTCCTTCCAGCTCTCACAAGACCGTATGCCACCATGCCACACATTTCTTTGCTCTGTGCTATCTGCATAATATCCTTCCCTGAGGAAGAAAACTGAACAGCCTGATTTGAATTGCGGTACCAGGTAGGGACAAAGGAAAAAGCAGGGGAAAAAAAAAGTCATTATCATTTCAAGTATATTCTCTTGAAACACAGAAATGGCTCAGCAATGATGATGTTACCTCCTCATTCAGATGTGATGAGGAAGGTATGGTTCACCCAGCAGTATGTGAGACCATCCTTCTTTTAATAATTTCAAAAGACTATGACCTCTTGGAAACTCTGCCTGTTGAAAGATTTGTTTTCCTTCTGAACAGCTTTGCTCAAAGCACAGCACCACTTGGTCTGTTGAAAAATCACATGGCATCGTGGCAAAATCATGTTCTAAAGAGCAGGCCCTGCCAGGCTCTGTGCAGAAATGCTCCTATCAGCCATGTGAGCTGAGGCCACGCATTCAACTTCTTCAGGCCTGAGTTTCCCTGTCTGGAAAATGGGAGTGCTATTGTCTGCTTCTTGGGATTGTGGTGGGAATTAATAATATAGTGTATGTGATGCCTTTGCATTGTATTCAAAGATACTCAACAACTGATGGTATTCAGTTCAGTCGATCAGTCGTGTCCGACTCTTTGTGACCCCATGAATCGCAGCACGCCAGGCCTCCCTGTCCATCACCAACTCCTGGAGTTTACTCAGACTCACGTCCATCGAGTCAGGGATGCCACCCAGCCATGTCATCCTCTGTAATCCCCTTCTCCTCCTGCCCCCAAGCCCTCCCAGCATCAGAGTCTTTTCCAGTGAGTCAACTCTTCGCATGAGGTGGCCAAAGTACTGGAGTTTCAGATTTAGCATCAGTCCTTCCAAAGAAATCCCAGGGCTGATCTCCTTCAGAATGGACTGGTTGGATCTCCTTGCAGTCCAAGGGACTCTCAAAAGTCTTCTCCAACACCACAGTTCAAAAGCATCAATTCTTCGGTGCTCAGCCTTCTTCACAGTCCAACTCTCACATCCATACATGACCACAGGAAAAACCATAGCCTTGACTAGACGGACCTTTGTTGGCAAAGTAATGTCTCTGCTTTTGAATATGCTATCTAGGTTGGTCATAACTTTCCTTCCAAGGAGTAAGCAAGTAAGCATTTCCTTCCAAGTAAGTAAGTCTTTTAATTTCATGGCTGCAGTCACCATCTGCAGTGATCTTGGAGCCCAGAAAAATGAAGTCTGACACCGTTTCCACTGTTTCCCCATCTATTTCCCATGAAGTGAAGGTATTAGTATCGTTATTATTTGATAGAGTGGTTTTGTACAGCACTTTTTCATGGAAGATTTTGCTGCATCATTAGGAGGAAGTACTTCTCTGTCTTATTCCTCCTGTGCTTGTCAGGAGGAGGCAGTTTAGAGATGCTTCAGTCATCCATTCTCCACAACTATGGTTGTGTCTGCGAAGCTGTGTTAATAGTAATAATTGCTTACATTCGTTGTGTATGTGCCAGGCATTTTGTCAAGCATCTTACAGTTATTATCTAATCCTTATGTAATGAAAGAGGTGCTAATCGTAGCTCATTTTTACAAGTAAGTGCCCCTAAGGCTCAGAGGGGCTGAGGGATCTGTCCTGAGTCACGCTTCCAGGGAATGGCACAACCAGAAAATGCGCACAAGTCACCTGGCTCCCCTGCCCATCAGCCTCCTGCATTTTCCTAAGAGTGGCAGCCTTCCCTTTCTGAGACTTTTACCCAGAAAGATGCTGAAAGAGAAGGGGGATGCTCAGAGTTGAGCATCATCAACCTGAAGGGTGGGCTTCTCTGGTGGCTCAGACAGTAAAGAATCTGCCTACAATGCAGGAGACCAAGGTTCCATCCCTGTGTCGGGAAGATCCCCTGGAGGAGGAAATGGCAACCCACTCCAGTATTCTTGCCTGGAGAATCCCATGGGCAGAGCTACAGTTCATGGGGTTGCAAAGAGTCGGACATGACTGAGCGGCTAACACACACACACACACACACACACACACACACACACACACACAACACAACCTGCACGGTGGTGTCCAGAACACACACACACACACACACACCCCACACACAAAACACAACCTGCAGGGTGATGTCCAGAACACACACACACACACACATACAACCTGCAGGGTGGTGTCTAGAACACACACACACACACACACACCACACACACACAACACAACCTGCACGGTGGTATCCAGAACACACACACACACCCCACACACAAAACACAACCTGCAGGGTGGTGTCCAGAACACACACACACACACACACAACCTGCAGGGTGGTGTCTAGAAACAGCAAAGCCGCTGCCAAACGAACTCTATGCATTCTGCCAACAACAGACTGTCTTTGTATTGCTTTCAATAGAGAGTCTTCACAGTGCTGGGGGAATTCCTGTTGATGGTAATGGTGTCATTTCTTCTTTCCCAAGAACCCTTTTCTGTAATTGCAGCCCCATAAACAGCAGCAGCAGGAGACCACAAGGGAAGCCTGTGTTGATAGTACCGTAGGGTCTGTTGCCTTTGAATAAATAAGTAGACTTTATTTATTAAGCATGTAGAATTTGTTTAAAATACTAATGCTGAGGGAAGCAGTGGAAGGGTGTATGGATTTCGCATGGATTGCAAACTGAAAGGAATCATGTTGCAATATTAGCAAGATCTAAACTTGCTTTGCCTCAATACTCACTCTAGCATCCGGGATAATGATGTTGCTTTCCTCAATTCTATTTTAAAATCTGAAATACAAACAGCTTAAGCTGTGCTTGCCTTGAATCATTATTACAGTGAGGTTGAACCATCTGTGTTTTTCTTATTCTGCTCATGGCTCCAAGGAGAAGTCTTGAAATTTAACAAGTCGGGAGAGGAATTTGAGCTAATACAGTTGGGTGGAAATTCAGATACACTGCTGCTAAGTCGCTTCAGCCGTGTCCGACTCTGTGTGACCCCATAGATGGCAGCCCACCAGGCTCCCTCGTCCCTGGGATTCTCCAGGCAAGAACACTGGAGTGGGTTGCCCTTTCCTTCTCCAATGCATGAAAGTGAAAAGTGAAAGTGAAGTCGCTCAGTCGTGTCCTACCCTCAGCAACCCCATGGACTGCAGCCCACCAGGCTCCTCCGTCCATGGGAGTTTCCAGGCAAGAGTACTGGAGTAGGGTGCCATTGCCTTCTCCCAGCCTCTACAGTTGGATGGAAATTCAGATACACAGTGACATCTAAAACCCTGCAAGTTGTTAATGTTACTTGGGAGACTTTGTCACTCTTGGATTGAGTTGAGAATGAGAATTAATCTCACCCTGTGCTATGCTTAGTCGGTCAGTGGTGTCCAACTCTTTTGCGACCCCATGGACTGTAGCCCACCAGATTGTTCTTCCATGGGGATTTTCCAGGAAAAAATACTTGAGTGGGTTACCATTTCCTTCTCCAAGGAATCTTCCCAAGCCAGGAAATGAACCCAGGTCTCCCACATTGCAGGTGGATTCTTTACGTCTCACCAGGGAAGCCCAAGAATACCGGAGTGGGTAGCCTATCCTTTCTCCAGGGGAACTTCCTGACTCAGGAATCCACCCAGGGTCTCCCGTACTGCAGGTGGATTCTTCACCAGCTGAGCTACCTGGGAAGCCCTACCAAGTCATCTATAATTTTCAAAACTGCCTGAGATCAGGAACCATGCCAAATTTTGCTGAGTTCATCTATAATTTCCTGCATGTTTCTTGTTGACTTCTGAAATGATAGAATTAGCATAATAGTGGGCTGTTTGTTTTTAAATTTTACTTCATATACGTATGAAGTATAATTGATGCACAATAAGCTATATGTATTTAAATTGTATAACCTGATAAGCTTTGGCATGTGAATATACTTGTGAAATCACCATTACAATCAAAATAATGAACATATTTGTCACAGCTCAAAGCTTCCTTGTTCTTTTTGTAAATACTCTCCCTCCCTATTCAAACCCACTGCCCCCCACACCTCAATACCCAGGCAATCATGAATCTTCTGTTTGTCTCTATAAATTATTTTGCATTTTCCATAATTTTATATACATGTATCATGCAGAATGTACTCAAATTCTGGCTTCTTTCACTAGGTATAATCCTCCTGAAAATCTTCTCTGTTGTCATATATATTGAAGGATGAATATAAATGCTAAGAGTGGATATCCTTGCCTTGTTCCTGATGTTATAAAGAAAAGACAGTTAAGTATGAGGATGTCTGTAGATTTTAAGTTTGTCATCTTTACTAAGTTGAGAGAGTCGGATGTTGGGTTTTTTCAGATGCTTTTTCTGCTTCTGTGGAGATAATTGTGAGTTTGGTTTTTTTTTTCTTTTTCCGCCTGCTACTTTGGTAAATTACATTGATTTTTGTTTGTTTGTTTTTTTAGTGTAAGTCACCTTTGCATTCCTGGAATAAACCCTACTTTGTTGTAATGTGTTATCCTTTATACAGGTCACTAGATTAAATTTCCTAAAATTTTTCATCAAAGATCACGACTGATATTACCTATGTTTTTCTTTTCTTCTATTATTTCTTTTCTTCTTTGCCTGGTTTTGGTATTAGTGTAATGTTGGCATCATAAAATAAATTGAAAAGTATTGCCTTCTCTTCAGTTTTCTGAGTTTATAGAGAAATTAATATCATGTTTTATTTAGTATTTAATTTATGCTAGGGTACAATTCTCTAGTGAAGTCATCTTGGACCGGAGTTTCCTTGTAAGAATGATTTAATTATGAATTCAGTTCCTGTAATAGATATTGAACTATATAGATTATTTACATTTACTTTAGTGAGTTTCACTAATATGTGTCTTTCAAGAAATCTCTTCCATCCAAGTGGTACAATTTATTGACATAAATTTGTTCACAGTATCAAGTTATACTTACTAGGATCTGTAATTATGTAGCTCTCTCATGCCTAATATCTGTATGTTGTATCTTCTGTCTTTTTTGCTTCCTAATCCCGGCTAAAGGTTTATCAATTTCACTGATTTTCACAAAGAATTAGCATTTGGTTTCATTGATTTTTCTCTGTAATTTTAATGTTTTATATTTGATTCCTGTTTTTTATCTGTTTTTGCTGTTTATGTTATGCTTAATTTACTCATCATTTTTTCCAGACTTTTCAGATGGAGGTCAGTTTCACTGATTTGAGACTCTTATCTAATTGGGCAGTATTGTGCTGTAAATATCCCTCTTAAGTATTGCTGTAGCCACATCTCATGAAGTTTGGTTTGTTGTATATATTTTCATTTAATTTAAAATATTTTAAAATTTCTCTTTTGATTTCTTTTCTGACCCTACAAGTTATTCAGAAATACATTATTTTCCAAATATTTGATTGTCCAAGTGCTTTTCTGTCATTACTTTCTGATTTTATTTTATTGTGGTTGGAGAATATGCTTTTTATGACTTGTATCTTTGTAATTTTATTGAGATTTGCTTTACGCTCAGAATATGGTCTATTTGGTAAATGCATTGTGTACAATTGAAAAGAATGTTTTCTCGTATTGTTAAGAGAAGTGTTCTACAGATGTGAGTAGGTCACATTGATTGATAGTGTTTGAGCTTTCTGTGTTCTTACTGGTTTGCTGCCTACTTGCTCTGGCAAGTTGTTACTGCTGCTGCTGCTGCTGCTGCTAAGTCGCTTCAGTCATGTCCGACTCTGTGCGACCCCATAGACTGCAGCCCACCAGGCTCCCCTGTCCCTGGGATTCTCCAGGCAAGAACACTGGAGTGGGTTGCCATTTCCTTCTCCAATGCATGAAAGTGAAAAGTCAAAGTGAAGTCGCTCAGTTGTGTTCGACTCTTAGCGACCCCATGGACTGTAGCCCACCAGGCTCCTCTGTCCATGGGATTTTCCAGGCAAGAGTACTGGAGTGGGTTGCCATTGCCTTCTCTGAAGTTGTTACTAGGGAGTTATTGAAATCTCTGTTATGGATTTTTCTACATCATCTTTCCATTCTGTCAATGTTTATGTCAGGTATTTTAAAGTCCTCTTATTCAGTGCAGAAATGTTTTGGGATCATTATGTTCTCTTAATTATTTGACTCCTTTATTATGTTGAAGTGATCCCTATATACCTGATAATTTTTTGTTCTAATATCCATTTTGTCTGGTACTAATAATAGCTTTCTTCCCCAGTTTCCTTTTGACTAGTATTAGCATGGTATAGAATTTAAATACTTTTAACCTATTTATGGTTTCAAATTTAACATGAGTTACTTGTAGGCAGCATATAGTTGAGCCTTGCCTTTTTAATCCAATCTAACAATCTCTGCCTTTTAATTAGGGTATTTGGACTGCTTACCTTTAATATGATTATCAGTTGGGTTAAAATCAATCTGACTGATGGATTTTATTTATCTGTTCTGATCTTTATGCCAGCCTTTCTGTTTTCTCTGTTCTTTTCAATTGAGTATCTTTTACAGTTCCAATTTTCTCTCTTGTTGACTTATCACTTCATGTATAGTACAAGAACCATAAACAATATAATTTTATTTCCCTCTCTTGTTTTATGTGCTATTTGCTTTTATACATTTTACTTCTACATTTGCTATGAACCCAAAATACATTGCTAGTATTTTTGCTTTTTCAATTATCTTTTAAAGAAATATAAAAATCTGTTTTACACGGAATTACGTACTTACCATTTCCCTTTTTCATCTTCCCTTTGTGTAGAATAAGGCTAAAATTTACATTTCCTTTCACTTTTTTACTGTCTTTTTGTAGTTCAGTGGCTCAGGCACGTCCAACTCTTTGCAACCCCATGGACTGCAGCACGCCAGGCTTCCCTGTCCTTCACCATCTCCCAGAGCTTGCTCAAGTTCATGTCCATTGAGTCAGTGATGGCATCCAACCATCCCATCCTCTGTTGCCTACTTCTCCTGCCCTCCATCTTTCCAAGCATCGGGGGCTTTTCCAATGAGCTGGCTCTTTGCTCACATCAGGTGGCCAAGGCACTGGAGCTTCAGCATCAGAATCAGTCCTTCCAGTGAATATTCAGGGTTGATTTCCTTTAGTATTGACTAATTTGATCTCTTTGCTGTCCAGAGGACTCTCAAGAGTCTTCTCCAGCACCACAATTCGAAAGCATCAGTTCTTCAGTGCTCAGCCTTGTTTCTGGTCCAGCTCTCACATCCGTACATGACCACTGGAAAAACCATAACTTTGACTATATGAACCTTTGCTGACAAAGTGATATCTCTGCTTTTTAATACTCTGTCTAGGTTTGTCATAGCTTTTCTTCCAAAGAAAATAAAGTCTATCATTCCTTCCATTGTTTCCCCATGTATTTGCCATGAAGTGATGGGACCAGATGCCATGATCTTAGTTTTTTTTAATCTTGAATTTTAAGCCAGCTTTTTTACTCTCCTCTTTCACCTTCATCAAGAAGTCCTTTAGTTCCTCTTCGCTTTCTTCCATTAGGTTGGTGTCGTCTGCATGTCTGAGGTTATTGATATTTCTCCTGGCCGTCTTGATTCCAGGTTGTGATTCCTCCAGTGTGGCATGTCACATGATGTACTCTGCATAGAAGTTAAATAAGCAGGGAGACAATATACAGTCTTGATGTACTCCTTTCCCAATTTGAAACCAGTCCGTTGTTCCATGTCCTGTTCTGTTGCTTCTTGACCTGCATACAGGTTTCTTGAGAGACAGGTAAGGTGATCCAGTATTCCCATCTCTTTAAGAGTTTTCCACATTTTTTTGTGATCCACACAGTCAAAGATTTTAGCATAGTCAATGAAGCACAAGTAGATGTTTTTCTGGAATTCCTTTGCTTTTTCTATATTCCAAATGATGCTGGCAATTTGATTCCAGTTCCTTTGCCTTTTCTAAATTCAGCTTTTACATCTGGAAGTTCTCAGTCCATGTACTGCTAAAGTCTAGCTTGAAGGATTTTGAGCATTACCTTGCCAGCATGTGAAATGAGTACAGTTTTGCAGTAGTTCTTGGCATTGCCCTTCTTTGGGATTGGAATGAAAACTGACCTTTTCCAGTCCTGTGGCCACTGCTGAGTTTTCCAAATTTGCTGGCATATTGAGTGCAACACTTCCACAGCATCGTCTTTTAGGATATGAAATAGCTCAGCTGGAATTCCATCACCTCCACTAGCTTGATTCGTAGTAATGTTTCCTAAGACCTACTTAACCTCACACTCCAGGATGTCTGGTTCTAGGTGAGTGACCACACCATCGTGGTTATTTGGGCCATTAAGAACTTTTTGTACAGTTCTTCTTGCCACTTCTTCTTTATCTCTTCTGCTTCTGTTAGGTCCATACAGTTTCTGTCCTTTATTGAGCCCATCTTTGCATGAAATGTTCCCTTGGGATCTCTAATTTTCTTGAAGAGATCTCTAGTCTTTGCCATTCTATTGTTTTCCTTTATTTCTTTGCATTGTTCATTTAAGAAGACTTTCTTATCTCTCCTTGCTGTTCTTTGGAACTCTGCATTCAGTTGGGTATATCTTTCCCTTTCTCCTTTACCTTTCACTTCTCTTCTTTCCTCAGCTGTTTATAAAGCTTCTTCAGACAACCATGTCTTTTTCTTTGGGATGGTTTTGGTCACTGCCTCCTGTACAGTGTTTCAAACCTTCATCTGTAGTTATTCAGGCACTCTATCAGGTCTAATCCCTTGAATCTATTTGTCACTTCTACTGTATAATCATAGGGGATTTGACTTAGATCATACCTGAATGACCTAGTGGTTTTTCCTACTTCAGTGTAAGTCTGAATTTTGCAGTTTTCAGACTTAATTTTGCAATTTTACTGCCTAAAGGACTTTATTTAATATTACCATAGTGTAGATCGACTGTGTTGGATTCTTTGCTTTTATGTCCCGAAATGTCAATATGTTGCTTTCATTTTTGAAAGATTTTTTTTGTTACAGAATTCTATGTTGACAATTTTTTTGTACAATTCTTTAAAGGTATCCTTTCAATCATTTCGCTTGAATTTTTTTCAATAAGAAATCTGTTCTCATTGTTATCTTTATTCCTCTGTATATAACATATCTGTTTTTCTCTGGATGCCTTTAATAATTTTTCTTTATCCTTGGTTTTAAACAACTTGATTATGATGTATCTTGATATACTTTTCTTCATTTTTTTTTACTATGTATTCCTTAGCTTCTTGGATTTCTGAGTTTATGGCTTTTATCAAATTTAGAGAATCTTCAGCCATCAGATATTGTTCTGGCTCAATTACCTTCTTTCAGAGAAAGTAATTACAAGTATATTAGGCCATTTGTCATTGTACCACAGCTCTTTTTATGTTCTGTTTATATTTTTCTTATTTTTACCCCTGTGTTTCATTTTTAGGTGGTTCCTATTACTATTGTCTGCAAATTCACTATCTGTAATTTAATTTTTTATCTGCTGTTAATTTTATGCATTGTATTTTCATGCCATGCATTATAGTTGTCACCTCTAGAAGTTCAATTGGATTTACTTTTAATTAAGTTCAACTTGTATTTTTTAAATCTTCCAAGTCTATATAATGTGTTCAGTCTTCTGTATTCTATCTCCTTGAACACATGGAGCACAGTTGTAACCATTTTAATTTTCTCATCTACTAATGGTGTCTCATAAATAATTAATGTTATTTATGTTATTGTTTCTACTGATGTGTGTTTCTCTTTATTGTAGGTCACATTTTCTTCTTTATGTGCTTGGTGTATTTCTTTCTTTTGCTATAACTAGTTACCACAAACTTAGAGGCTTAAAACAACACAATTTATCAGTGTACACTTCGGTAGGTTAGAAGGCCTTGTTAGGCTCAAATCAACATGTCATCAACTCTGCATTCCTTTCTGGAGGCTCCAGAGGAGAAACTGCTTCCTTGCCTTTTCCAGCTTCTCAGTGTTGCCTGCATTCCTTGGCTTATGGCCCCCGTCCGTCTTCAAAGCCTTGTAATGTGGGTTGAATCCTTCTCACATCAAATCATTTTAACTTTTTCTTCTGCCCCCCTCTTCCCCATTTAAGGACGCTTATGATTATATTGGGCCCCCTAAATCATCCAGGGTCATCTCTCTTAAGGTCAGCTGTTTTGCAACCTTCATGCCATCTGCAGCCTTAATATCCCTTAACCATGTAAAATAACATATTCACAGATTTGTGTTAGCCTATCACATGTGGAAGTAATTTTTCATTGGTTGCCAAACATGAATTTCACCTTATTAGGTGTTGGATATGTTTTTATTCCTCTAAATATCCTTGAGGTTTATTCCAGGAGACATTTAAGTTAATTGGAAATAGTCTCAACCTTTTAAGTCTTGCTTTGAAGCTGGCTCAGCTGGTAAAGAATCCACCTGCAATGTGGGAGACCTGGGTTCAATCCTTGGGCTGGGACAATCCCCTGGAGAAAGGAAAGGCTACCCACTCCAGTATTCTGGTCTAGAGAATGCCATGGACTGTATAGTCCATGGGGCCGCAGAGTTGGACACGACTGAGCGACTTGCACTTGAAGCTTTATTAATCTAGGGTTAATTTTCCCTACCAATGAGGCCATACTATTCAGGGTATTCTACCCAATACCTTGAGAATTGTGAGACTTTTCTGCTGTGGCTGATGAGGGCACGAACTCTCCCCAGCTTTGTGATCACTAGGGATTAGTTCTTCCAGTCCTTTTCAGTGGTTCTTCTCTCGGCCTTGAATAGTGTCCTCATATGCATTTATCACCAGTCCTCAGCGGAAGTCTTGAAGTAGGTCCTCTTAAGTCTGGGAGCTGTGTGTTTATGGGCGTGTGTGTACATACACATGTGTCTGTAGTTCTTTTCTCCAGCACCCTGCCCTGCAAGCTCTGATGGACTTGACCTCCCCAGACTGCCTATTATGTCTTCACTCGAGGAAGCTGCAGGGCTCCTCCTCCCTGTGCTGCGTCCTGAAAACCCTCTCTTGGAAGTACCCCGGGAGTCACGTGGCTCGCCTTGTTTGTTTCCCTGTCTCTTAGGAATGATTGTCTTATACTGCCTGATGTCCATTATCTGAAAACCACATTTCATCTATTTTATCTGGCTTTTTCATTGTTTCAGGTGGGAGAGCATTTTCAGTCTCTGTTACTCTCATCTCACCAGAAGCAGAAGTTTAAACATTTGCCACATATTTTGTTTGAGTAAGGGCAACAATGATATCCAAATATTTAACAACTGTTAGGTCTTGGGCACTGACCAAACAACAGATGCTGGCCTGAAATGGTGATATGGCCATCCTGGTGTTTACCAGCTAAAGGTCAGTCCTGTGTAGTGATGAAACCCCATAATCCATCCAGTTCACTGGCTTGTCATTGACAGTCCTGAAGTCACAAAAGGAGTTTTGCAGTAAGATTGACCTAGCTTTGCCTTCTGACTCAGCCATTGCTAAGTGACCACCTGACTTAAATTTCTTCCCTTCCTTAATTTCTCATGTACTGCTGTAGAAAAGGTTAATTTCTACAACTTGGATCAAGGTTGCTAAGGTCGCTAGCATCTTGCCATGCCCCTGGGATACTCAGTAAAAGTGAGTACCCTTCCAGACCCTAACCAAACCTTCCTCCATGGTCCACATGTGTTCTTCAAGGCCAGCCACAACTCAGAGGGCGATTCATCCAAAGAGAAAGCGGGGATTATACCCAGGAGCTCTTAGTAGGAGGGAAGAGGCATGAAAGAGATGGTAAAGAAGCAGAAAATTGGGTAGTGATCACCATAACTCAGGAAACCTCCCAGTCATGCTGGTATAAAGTCAGTCCATGGGGGAGCTGGTGTCCATGGCCACCGGAGAGGTCAGTGGTAGCAGGGCCAGGTGTGGAAGTGTAACGCAAGGGGAGAGGTACCTGAACTCAGTTCTGAAAGCTTGGCAGGAGTCTGACCTGCATCCTCCCAGTGCATCCTTCTCTGCTTCTTAAGGTGATAGCATTTCAGAGCCATCCTAGCAGAGCCCCTTGACAGATGGGGGCCAAGAAGAACAGTGTGAGGGACACCTTGTGGGACTGGGTTTCTCTGGCATCATTCTCAGGGTTTGGGATTTCCCGGTCACATGCGTGGCTCTCTTTTTCACTCTCCACTGTCAATGAATCAGGTAACGTCACCTGTACCATCAGCCCTTTCATTTCCTTTTGAGATGCCTTTCAACACATGAAGGCCCTTTGTATCTGTCACTTTTATTCTCCCTGGAAGTTTCTGTCCCGTTGGAGCCATGAAGCCCAAACCCTTGTTTTCAACCTTTTTGTGTCCCCAGCACCCAACTCAAGCTTTGTGGACAAGTGCTTGGTGATGACGGTGTTTGATAACTGTGTCACAGGGTTCTCTGTTCAAGCCCTCGAGTAAGGGTTGTTGCTGTTGTTAGTCACTAAGTCCTGTCCAACTCCTGCGAGCCCGTGGACTGTAGCCTGCCAGGCTCCTCTGTCCATGGGGTTTCCCAGGCAAGAATACTGGAGTGGGTTGCCATTTCTTTCCCAGGAAGTCTTCTCAACCTTGAGACCAAACAAACCCACATCTGCATGGGCAGGTGGATTCTTTCCCACTGAGCCACCTGGGAAGCCCCAAGTAAGGTCCCAGAATCAAACTGCATGATTCACACTTGATACATCCTCCCAGTTCACTCTGTGATTTTAGCTCAACTTAGCTCTGTTTGTGCGATAGACACTTTATGCAGAAATTATTCCTTTCCCTCACACCTCTGTCCCATCACTGCGTGATGGAAGAAAGAAAAATACCTGTGATCAAGGTTTCAGATCCTTTTGACTGAAATACCACGTGTTTAAAAAAACAAAAAAAGTGTTACGATCTGTTTTTGTTACAGTCAAAAGAAAAAAACCATAATTGAATAAGGGTCTGAATGCCCGAGCTAGCATTTCTACTCTGGCATTTCTGACAGATGGAGATTCCCCGTCCGGTTTCAACCAGCAGCTGTAGGTTAGCAGAGCCTCAGACTCTGTCCCTGACAGATCTGTACCTCCATCCTCCACTCCAGGGATGCTTCTGATATAAACTCAGCCTGATGGAGGCCTGTTGATCCAGAATGTCCCCAGAACTAAGACGAAGAGAAAGATATATAGTAACACAGATAAAGAAACAAAACACCAGACAGTCCTCTGCCCTCAAAGAGTCATTTGATAAATGTGGCAAAAATGACCGCGGTCGTAAGTGCAGCTCCAGCCCCGGGGGGCAGCCGCTGTCTGACTTGGGAATGTATTTACAGAAGTCGGTGCTCAGGCTCAGGGACCCAGTGACTCAGCTGGGCAGATACTTGCAGTGAGAAGGCTCCTTGTCCTTCAGAGTGTGGACCGGCTCTTTTCAAGGGGATGGCGCGGATGCTGTGTAGGCCAGCATCCTCCCGAATTTTGCTGCCTCTTTCTTATGTGGCTATGTGCCCACGCATCTGTGTCACAGTGTACTGAGCGCCACAGAGCCTGGGCTCCTGGCTTATCTCTGCTCCCCCAGCCATTAGCACATGACTTAACATCCTTGTAGATAAGGAATGAGCAGAGATCTCAGAGGGACCCAGGACAGTAGATTTCTCAGCTCCTCAGTGTTCCAGCTGTAAAACTGAGTGATGGCCCTAACGTGGAGAGTGGCATGGTTGTGTTGGCACCATGGGTTATAGTGAGAAGAAAGAGGATATACGACACACACACAAACACACACACACACATATATCATGCCCCTCTCCCCTCCCTCTCCTCCTTCCTGCCGTGCTCCTGTCTGCTCTTTAAAGCACAGTAATATACAAAATAATATATTGGATTCTCTTTCTGCACAGGAGAAGCACTTAGCACCATTGTGGAGCCCTAGAGATCTCTGAAGTGGAAAAATCCTAACTATAATTTACATTTGGATGTTGCTTTCGGGTTTGTAAATGGCCGGCATATAAATGTCCATCATGACATCTGGCATCCGCAGTGACAGTGGGGACTAGGCAGGGCAGGCGGGCGCCTCAGGTCTGCAGTGAGGAGCCTGAGGGGGACGTGGGGCTGAGCCCTGCATGTCGAGCATCCTGGCTCTCCCCCTGTGCCCTGGGTTTCCTGGAAGACTATAGGCGAACAGACCCTCACCACAGCCAGGAAGGGATGGCCCACCGTCTGCCTGTCCTCCGAGTCCAGTGATGCTGTGGGCAAATGTCTTTAGTCTCCCAAAGCCCAGCCTCCTCACTCATGTTTAAAGGGGGAATGATCTCGGAGAGATGTAATGAGGACTAGCTCATTAAATGATGGAGAAAGGATGTTGGAAAGATAGTGTTGTATAAAGGCTTAGTGACAGTTCAAAGCCAGAGGCCTCTGGGAATGAGCGAGAGGCAGGAGATGTGGACCCCCAAATGAAGAACAAAAACATTCTGTGGATTTACCACTGGACAGAAAGTAATTTCAAATGAAGATCTGTGGACTAATCTCTGCTCCTCACCCTGAACTCTCCAGGAAAAAAAAAAAAAAATTACAATCTATTTTTCATGCCAGGCATGAATTCTCTGAGTTTTTCATGTTGAGGGATTGACACCCTGGAGGAGGACTTGACCAAAACATGTTGTTTGGAAATGTTCCTCAAAGTCTAAAACCACATTCGGCCCAAAAGGCTGAATTCATTTTAAATGGCAATTTCTTAGCAAAATTATTCCACCTTAGTTTCCTTCTCTGAAAAAAAATCAGCCACTGAGATTTCTCAAAGTATAGCTAGAAATGACAGGCTATCAGAGAGTATGGTTTGGCATTTTCTAAATTAAAATTCGTATTAACATGTAAATAATTAAATCTGGCCAGAGCATCAGATCTAACAAAGTATTTTTAAAGTCTGGCACTGCTCAGTTTTAATTTATTTAAAGACTGTGTGTGTATGTATAAAGAAGCTTAATAACATAGACATGTTCATTTAAGTTAATAAAACAGGATTACAAAGGGAAAAACTAAATTTAAGGAGAAAGCAGACATGCCAGATATGTGAATAGCATGGTGTGTTTGGGTATAGCACCTAATATTCCTGCAGAAAAAGCTGAGTGTAAACAGCTCTGAATTCTCTAATTCTCATTTCCAGGCACAGAAAAATATCCTGGACCCTCAGGGGCAGAGAGGAGTTTTTCTCTGGTGCTAAACTTACAGAGAAACGTTGCCTGTGGGAACCTGTACAGCTCTACCCACTCTGTTTACCTAGGAAAGACCCTCTGATTTCCACCTAAAGAATTACTTCTTGGAATTTAGATAGATAACAGAACATTAACTTAGAAACAGACTGCAGGAGGCCTTTTTTTTTTTTTTTTTTTTTTAAGGAAGGACACCAGGGCAATATTGTACCATGTCCAAGTGTGGCACACACACGTGTGCTCCACACCTGCGGTTCTCACCCATCTCAGCACCAGGGACCGGTTTCGTGAAAGACAATTTTTCCAGGGACCAGGGAGAGGGGGGCGGTTTAGGATGATTCAAGCCGTTACATTTATTGTGTTCTTTATTTCTCTGATTATTACATTGTGATATATAATGAAATAACTGTACAGCTCACCACAATGCTGAATCGGATCATCAGGCAATAGATTTTCGTAAAGAGAGCGCAACCTGCATCCGTGGCATGCGCAGTTCACAGGAGGGTTCGCGCTCCTATGAGAATCTAAGCCACCGCTGATCTAATGGGAGCCAGAGCTCAGGACGCGATGTGAGCAATGGGGAGTGGCTGTAAATACAGATGAAGCTTGGCTCGCCCGCTCACCACTCAGCCTCCTGCTGGGCAAGCCAGTTCCTAACAGGCGTGGACTGGCATCAGTCCGTGGCCCAGGGATTGGCCCTGCTCTGCACACTCAAATATACATAATACTCATCATCGAAGTGATTAGCTAATATGTATCAAGCATTTCTTATATTCCAGGCACTCTTCCAAGCCCTTTATGTGTTTTATGGTCATTATCATGACCACCCTATCAAGTGGTCATTTTTATTCCTCTTTCTACAGATGAAGTATGGAGATAGGCTAGTTTGCTGGACAGGAGGGCAGGCCCGCCCTTGAATTCAGGACTCAGACCATTCCTTAATCCACTGCAGCCTTTCTGTTTGATTTCTCTTTCCTTTCCATCTTCAGCTCTTATTTTCCCCCTTATTTCCTCATTCCTACCCAGAGTCTACATTTCCTTTCGTTCCCCCTCCATCTTTATTTTCCCCCGTCTTTATTTTTCCCTTAATTGAACATAATATAAAATCAGAGATAGTGTGTATTAAATATGGCTTGTGCTCCCTATGTAAAATGTTAGCAGTAGTCGAATCTGGATTTTATTTCTACCTCTTTTGTAAGCCTGCTTTGATAAAGTGACTCTGACTTATGCCATTAGATTCTAGCATTCATACTTTGGCATCAAAGTAAGTTGTAGTTAAAAAAAAAAATGGTACCCATTCCTGTCCTGAATTTTTGAAGCGCACCCAAGCAAAATTGTCTTTGTACGAATTGAGATGATACCGTACCACCCTCCTGCCTCTCCGTCTCATGGCTGTAGGATCAGGTCTGTGTTTTGCAGCCATGAGCTGGCAGGAGGGTGTTAAATGCAACACGGACGAGCGCTGAGACCTGTCCTGTAGTGTCCTCTGTGGTCTTGAGCACCCCCTCGCTCCTCTGCCTCTCAGACTCATTATCGGTAACATGTGAGTAACAATCACAATCACATCATTTTCCAATGATATGAAGACTGGCAGAAACCCTCATCGCTCTCACTGTTCAGTTAATAAGCTAAATATCAGTATAAAGAACACCAGATATCATTTGCTCTAGAATCTTCCATGAATCTGTGCAGTGACCCTACGGTTCTAACCGCCATGCATTGCCTTGTCTTGTCCCCTTAGTAGGAACTCTTGTCCCCTTAGTAGGAACTCTTGTCAATTCTGCGAATTTTGCAGTTTCTTTTATTCACTTCACAAATATTTCTTGAGGGTGACACCAGGTGCCAGGGACTGTATTAGACCCGAGAGTTAAGGTGATATTTCCACAGTGGAAAAATTAAATTAATATTAGATTAGTCTGTGATTTAAATACAATACACGATTTGAAGTTTCCTTTAGAAGTGTCAAGTGTTTACTTTATTTTTTTTTTTTTTTTTTTTTTTTTTTTTTTTATTTTTATTTTTATTTTTTTCCTCTAATTTTATTTTATTTTTTAAACTTTACATAATTGTATTAGTTTTGCCAAATATCAAAATGAATCCGCCACAGGTATACATGTGCTCCCCATCCCGAACCCTCCTCCCTCCTCCCTCCCCATACCATCCCTCTGGGCCGTCCCAGTGCACCAGCCCCCAGCATCCAGCATCATGCATCGAACCTGGACTGGCAACTCGTTTCCTACATGATATTTTACATGTTTCATTGCCATTCTCCCAAATCTTCCCACCCTCTCCCTCTCCCACAGAGTCCATAAGACTGTTCTATACATCAGTGTCTCTTTTGCTGTCTCGTACACCGGGTTATTGTTACCATCTTTCTAAATTCCATATATATGCGTTAGTATACTGTATTTATGTTTTTCCTTCTGGCTTACTTCACTCTGTATAATAGGCTCCAGTTTCATCCACCTAATTAGAACTGATTCAAATGTATTCTTTTTAATGGCTGAGTAATACTCCATTGTGTATATGTACCACAGCTTTCTTATCCATTCATCTGCTGATGGACATCTAGGTTGCTTCCATGTCTTGGCTATTATAAACAGTGCTGCGATGAACATTGGGGTACACGTGTCTCTTTCCCTTCTGGTTTCCTCAGTGTGTATGCCCAGCAGTGGGATTGCTGGATCATAAGGCAGTTCTATTTCCAGTTTTTTAAGGAATCTCCACACTGTTCTCCATAGTGGCTGTACTAGTTTGCATTCCCACCAACAGTGTAAGAGGGTTCCCTTTTCTCCACACCCTCTCCAGCATTTATTATTTGTAGACTTTTGGATCGCAGCCATTCTGACTGGTGTGAAATGGTACCTCATAGTGGTTTTGATTTGCATTTCTCTGATAATGAGTGATGTTGAGCATCTTTTCATGTGTTTGTTAGCCATCTGTATGTCTTTTTTGGAGAAATGTCTATTTAGTTCTTTGGCCCATTTTTTGATTGGGTCGTTTATTTTTCTGGAGTTGAGCTGTAGGAGTTGCTTGTATATTTTTGAGATTAGTTGTTTGTCCGTTGCTTCATTTGCTATTATTTTCTCCCATTCTGAAGGCTGTCTTTTCACCTTGCTAATAGTTTCCTTTGATGTGCAGAAGCTTTTAAGGTTAATTAGGTCCCATTTGTTTATTTTAGGCTCTATTTTCTCTCCAAGTCCACAGCCCTGTGCTGATCTTATTGAAAGAGACCAACTATGTGTTCCTTGAGCCCCATCAAACAGTAAGTTTAAATCGAAACCTACATAAATTGTTTAAGATAATATGCCGTGAATGTTTTCTGTGACGCTACACATTGAATATGCTTGCCTTTGTTCCTGTTTAAATTTATGAGATGTTACCTATCTCCCAGATGCCTTTGCAACTGAAACTAAGGTTGATAAATGAAAAGGTTAGGTCCTGTATATTACCTTGGAAAGATGTAGGTTTCACAGGTAAGATCTCTATAAAGACGTTTCGAGGCTGTGAAATACCACCTCTGCATCTGATGCAAAGAGGCAACCCATTGAAAAAGACCCTGATGCTGGGTAAGATTGAAGGTGGGGGAGAAGGGGACGACACAGGATGAGATGGTTGGATGGCATCTCTGACTCGATGGATATGAGTTTGAGTAAACTTCAGGAGTTGGTGATGGACAGGGAAGCCTGGTGTACTGCAGTCTATGGGGTCACAGAGAGTCGGACACTACTGAGCGACTGAACTGAACAGCGGGCTTTATATCAATATCACGCCTGGCAATTACCCTGACTTTGAAGAAGAGGAAACGTCTCTGCAGAATGAAGAGGCATTGAATGCCAGAAACAAATATGTGGACATAAACTCTCTAGCCTTCCCACGTACACGTGGAGTGTGCCTACTTCTTGGAAAGTTGGGCAGATAAACAGATAAAGGTGTCGCTGGTGGCTCAGAGGTTAAAGTGCCTGGAATGTGGGACACCCGGGTTCGATCCCTGGGTCGGGAAGATCCCCTGGAGAAGGAAATGGCAACCCACTCCAGTACTGTTGCCTGGAGAATCCCATGGAGGGAAGAGCCTGGTAGGCCACAGTCCATGGGGTCGCAAAGAGTCGGATACGACTCAGCGACTTCACTTTCACTTCACCAATCAGATAAATAAATGGGTAAAAATTAAAAACCGCTTCTTACGTGTTTGACTGAAGAGTCAAAAATATTTCTCAGCGTTCAACAGCGTTTCACCTCTACTTCTGCTCCCTTGCCATAAACGTGTCAGTGAGGACAAAGCCGAGAACACCACGAGCCTATTCAGTCCTTTCCCCCCTATCATTATGTAACAGTCCTGGTGTACAAAGTCACTTAACATCGTACAGAGAGAAAATTAATCATCGGCTAATGAGATAGGGATGTGAAAAGTTTGAAAGAAGCAATTTAGAGGCCCCAATTAGGGTCTATTCTTGTGGGCCTCCTGTGAGCATCACTGGCTGATCCCAGGTCCAGGAGGGTGAGAAGGGGATGAAGGGGGAGAGAGCAGGGGTCGGGGAGGGCAGGAGAAGAGGGAGGAAGGGAAAAGAAGCTTCTGGGCAGACAAAGAGGCTTTCACAGCGCTCCAGATGAGAGCTACTGCTGCTGCTGCTGCTAAGTCGCTTCAGTCGTGTCCAACTCTGTGCGACCCCAGAGACGGCAGCCCACCAGGCTCCCCCGTCCCTGGGATTCTCCAGGCAAGAACACTGGAGTGGGTTGCTATTTCCTTCTCCAATGCATGAAAGTGAAAGGGAAGTCGCTCAGTTGTGTCCGACTCTTAGCGACCCCATGGACTGGAGCCCACCAGACTTCTCCATCCATGGGATTTTCCAGGCAAGAGTACCGGAGTGGGGTGCCATTTCCTTCTCCAGGATGAGAGCTAATGCGAGCCTAAATAGCCATGGGGAGGGAAAAAGATGGCGTAGAAAACCCTTCAAGGGTAGGTCTGTCTAAAAGGCCTACCCTGGATATTTGCCCACAAGAGGTTACAAACTGGAAACTGAGAGGAAGGGCAGGTACCAGTGAAATAAATAGGAAAGGGGTTTCCCTGGGGGTCCAGTGGTGAAGACTCCACACTTCAAATGCAGGGGACATGGGTTTGATCTCTGGTCAAGAAACTAGGAGATCCCACATGCCACGTGATGTGGCCCCCAAAAAAGGAAAACCCTAAAGTTACTTCATCTGCTCAAGAACATCTCGGCGGACTGGAGTAGGGTGGATGTCCTATACACTGTAAATAGTTTGCCGTGGAGAACATTCAGCCAAGACACAGAAACAAGCGGGAGAGGGCCAGGAGGCTGCAGAGCAGGGGAAAGAACTCAGTGCGGTCCCATCGCCTCCTGGCAAATAGACGGGGAAACAGTGGAGACAGTGGCTGACTTTACTTTCTTGGGCTCCAAAATCACTGCAGATGGTGACTGCAGCCATGAAATTAAAACACTTGCTCCTTGGAAGAAAAGCTATGACAAACCTAGACAGCATATTAAAAAGCAGAGACATTACTTTGCCAACAAAGGTCTGTCTAGTCAAAGCTATGGTTTTTCCAGTAGTCGTGTATGGATGTGAGAGTTGGACCATAAAGAGGACTGAGCACTGAAGAATTGATGCTTTTGAACTGTGGTGTTGGAGAAGACTCTTGAGAGTCCCTTGGACTTCAGGGAGATCCAAATAGTCAATCCTAAAGGAAATCAGTCCTGAATATTCATTGGAAGGACTGATGCTGAAGCTGAAGCTCCAATACTTTGGCCACCTGATGCAAAGAGCCAACTCATTGAAAAAGACCCTGATGCTGGGTAAGATTGAAGTTGGGGGAGAAGAGCACAACAGAGGATGAGATGGTTAGATGGCATCACCAACTTGATGGACATGAATTTGAGTAAAGTCCAGGAGTTGGTGAAGGACAGGGAAGCCTGGCTTGCTGCAGTCCAGGGGTCACAAAGAGTCAGACATGACTGAGTGACTGAACTGAACTGATAAGTTCCCAACACAAGGAAATAGGGGTCACCCTGTATGCCAGGAGACTTGGCAATGGCCCTCAAAACTGGAGCCAATGAACAACAAAGCTTTCAGAAGAAATAAACATTAAGGGGAAGGCAACTAAATGGGATATGTCTAAGGGCATCTTGTCTCCTGTAGCCAAGCATGACCTGCAAAGAGAAATTTGCTGGGGAATTGGATGGGGCAGGAACTTACTGAAAGACTTGTCCTGCTTTCGTATAAGACGCTGAAGGCCCAGGAGGGAACATTCAAGACAGGAGAAGAACCTAAAAAACACAGATCAGGGCAATTCAGTGCAGAATGCAGAATTGTCTGTTTTGTTTCACAGTACCAACTGCGTGCTGCACGACAGCACCCTGAGGAGACCAGACGCGTGTTCCAGTTGATTGGGGTCCTTCGATGGATGTCACCTTTGTGACGGAACTGCCAGAAAGACCCAAATCACGAACAGACATGAAGCTGGGGGCACCGCCTGGCACAGAGTGGGCACTCCAACGTGACCACTGTCTTTCAGTCACGATGCACCCAGTCAGCAAAACCACAGAGTTTAGAATTCAGAAAGGGAGCGAGCACTCCTGATCAGAGGGGCCAGTGTCTGCATGGCTTGTTTCTAGAGAAAACCCCTAGACCTCAGGAAAGCGGGTCTTCGAGGACAGTCACACATAGAAGGACTATGGGAGCAGGATGCCCAGGGCGGCTGAGAGGAAACTCAGGTGTTCCTGTGACCATTCTCCATGGGTTTGAGCAGTAAAGGTGGGAGAGAACTCGACCTGGGAATAGCCCAGGAGTCCAGGCCAAAGACAGCAGATAGATAGTTGTTGTTCAGTCGTGTCCAACCCTTTTCGACCCCACGGACTGCAGCACGCCAGACTCCTCTGTCCTGTCCTTCACCATCTCCCAGAGTTTCCTCAAACTCTGTCCATTGAGTCGGTGACACCATCCAACCATCTCATCTTCTGCTGCCACCTTCTCCTCCTGCCCTCGATCTTTCCCAACATCAGGGTCTTTTCCAGTGAGTCAGTTCTGTGCCTCAGGTGACCAAAGTATTAGAGCTTCTGCATCAGTCCTTCCAATGAATGTTCAGGGTTAATTTCCTCTAGGATTCACTGGTTTTATCTCCTTGCTGTCTAAGGGACTCTCGAGAGTCTTCTCCAGCCCCACAGTTCGAAAGCATCAATTCTTCTCTGCGTATCAGTCAGTATCTCATAGTGAAAACCATTAGAGGGACTTTCTTAGTGGTTCAGGGGTTAAGTCTCAGCTTCCGGTGCTCAGGGGGTATGGGTTCAATCTCTGATGGAAGAGCTAAGATCCCACATGCCTCCAGGCCAAAAAACTGAAACATAAAACAGAAGCAATATTGTAACAAATTCAATAAAGACTTTAGAAAATGATCTACATCAAAAAATTTTAAAAGTTGGACAACAGAATGGGTTATCCTGGGAGGCAGCAAATACAGAGGTGGTTGTCATTAGGTGTATCCCAATAAAGGCAGGATGCAGAGGCGTTGGAGACTGCAAACGCACAATGAC
This sequence comes from Bos indicus x Bos taurus, assembly GCF_003369695.1. NCBI lineage: Eukaryota > Metazoa > Chordata > Mammalia > Artiodactyla > Bovidae > Bos > Bos indicus x Bos taurus. The sequence goes on along the minus strand of NC_040087.1, from coordinate 13,352,967 downwards.
CAAGCCCAGGACTTTCGATTCCAGTTCCAGCTGTATGCCTCTTCAGCTCTGTTGCTTTGGGCAAGTCACTTCACCTCTCTGGGTTTTCTCATCTCCAAATTGAGATGGTAGGACTAGGAAATGCCCGAGTCCCCTGCAACTCTGAGATGTGATGGTCCGTGATAATGCCCAGTCGCCTTTGCTTCCTTCTCTGATCGAGCCCATCCTGCCTGGCAGGCACCGTCCACCATCTTTATGCCTCACTGGTGAGGCCATTGTGTCTGAGGAGTGTGTTCCACAAGCCCAGGGGACACAGAGCGGCTCCCTTGGAGTGGGACAGCTCGGGCCTCTGTACCCAAACTGCCCTGGCAGAAAATTCAAATCCCCCGGCCCTCAGGGTGAATGAATTTCCCAGAACCTTTGATGGGCGTTTACCTCCCACTCCATCAGAACGTGTCTGGTTCCCACATGCACGTTAGTAGAAAAATCTGACAGAGCCCTTTCCAGCCGTCAGTTCTTCCCTGCACCAGTTTGGGTCAGAAGTTCTGAAAAAATCCCGTTCACTTGGCGTCATGTCATATTTACAGACACGGGCACAGATCTTCTGTCTCAAGTTAGCTGTTGACAGCTGCGTTTCCTCTAACTGCCAGCATTGCATCTGCCATAGGAGACAGGGGGCTTTACTGATGGGATGAGGTCTTTGTAAGGCGTGCACAGCCGGGCGGGGCTCCAGGAGCTTACTTGGGATATGCACCTTGGGATTAAATGGCACACACCTCTCCGCCTCCCAGTCTCTTCAGGAAGATCACAGCAGCATTTTCAATTTTGCTTTCCTCAAGATTCTGCTAGTTCGTGTGCATGCATGCTAAGTCACTTCAATTGTGTCCGACTCTTTGTGACCCCATGGACTGTAGCCCGCCAGGCTCCTGTGTCGGTGGGATTCTCCAGGCAAGAATACTGGAGGGGTTTACTGTGCCTTCCTCCAAGGGATCTTCCCAACCCAGGGATCAAACCTGTGTCTCTTACATCTACCTGCATAGCCAGGCAGGTTCTTTACCACTAGCGTCATCTGGGAAGCCTCACATAGCTGTTTAAAAGTACACAATTACATTAACGTACAATCTTTGTGATCAGATTGTTCTCAACAAATATATGGCAGTCTTCTAGGATTGTATTTCCACAGAGGAAAAACCGAAGGGCTGTTCTGCCCACAGGGGGCTGGCTTTGAACCCTTCTTCTAAGAGAATATTTAGAACTATCTTTATGTTTCTGATCCTGATAAGGATGTTGTGGAAATACCTTTTTTATATGCCCAGTGCATATGTAGAAGCCATCCTTTTTAAGACTCAGGTCAGCTGTCACCCCTGCCCCCTTCTTGGATTCCTTCAATGACGCTGTCCCTCTGGATCAGTCTCCTAGGGCTGTCGTAACAGAGAACAGAGTGGGAGGGCTTAAAGCAGAAATGTCTTCTCTCATGGTTTTGGAGGCGAGAAGTCCGGAATCAAGGTGTTGCCTGGGCTGTCTTATGTCTGAAGGATCTAGAGGAGAACCTGTTTCGCACCTTTCTCCTAGCTGCTGGTTTTCGTCAGTGCTCCGCTGGACTCCTTGGCTTGCAGCCTCCTCCTCTCAGTCACTGCTTCCATCTTCTCTGTGTGTCTGTCTGTGTCTTTCCTCTTCTTATAAGGACCCCAGTCCTGTTAGATAGGGCCCACCCTAAGCAGAGTATGACCTCACCTTAACTTGATCACATCCGCAAAGACCCATTTCTAAATAAAGTCACATTCTCAGCTTCCTAGGGGAATTAGGAATTCAACACACCTGTTGGGGGGACACAGTTTAAGCCATGACAACCCCTGCCCCAAACGGGTTCCGATGCCCCCTTCTCTGTATTTCCATAGCACCTCTTGGTTAAATGTTCTGCAACAGTTCTCCCACGGTATTGTCATTTTCTGTATAGCTGTTTCTGCCACTAGACTGTTGATTTCACTAAGAAAGGACTTCCATCTTTGTCTTTGCAGGCCAAGTACCTAGCCAAAGTCCAGCATTCAAATGTTAGTCAAATGAAATTTACCATCATCATGATTTTTTAAAGATAATTTTATGTATTTATTTATTTTTGGCTGTGCTGGGTCATGGAGAAGGAAATGACATCCCACTCCAGTGTTCTTGCCTGGAGAATCCTGTGGATCGAGGAACCTGGCAGGCTATATAGTCCATGGGGTCGCAGAGAGTCAGACACGACTCAGCGAACACTACAGCGCTGCTGTGCGGGCTTGTCTCTAGTTCTGGCGAGCAGTGGCTGATCTCCGTTGCAGTGCACGAGCTTCCCATTGCAGCGGCTTCTCTTGTTGAGAGCATAGGCTCTAGAATGCATGGGCTTCAGTTTTTGTGGCACATGGGCTCCGTCATGTGGTTTCCAGGCTCCAGAGCACAGGCTCAGTAGTTGTGACGCATGGGCTTAGATGTTGTTCAGTCACTACGTCATGTCCGACTCTTTGCAATCTCCACTATCTCCTCCACTATCTCCCAGAGTTTGCTCAAATTCATGTCCATTGAGTCAGTGATGCCATCCAACCATCTCATCCTCGGTCACCCCCTTCTTCTCCTTCCTTCAGTCTTTCCCAACATCAGGGTTTTTTCTAATGAGTTTGCTCTTTGCATCAGGTGGCTGAAATATTGGAGCTTCAGCATCAGTCCTTCCAATGAATATTCAGGGTCAATTTCCTTCAGTTCCTCTGAGGCATGTGGAATTTTCCCGCATGAGGGATGGAATCCATGTCTCCTGCTTTGGCAGGTGGATTGTTTACCACTGAAACACCAGGGGAGCCCCATGGTGATGTTTTATGTGTCTGCAGTGTTGATAACATACTTATTTAAGGTTACATTAAGTAGATGTGAAAATCCATACTAATGTCGTAGGCAACCGTTACCGTTTGTCGACCATATGTTAGATGTTATGTTAAACACTTTGGGTTTTTATTTAATTCTGTTTAATCCACCCAAGAATATTAAGGTTGAAATATGATTATCCCCATTTTATGGCTATTATAAGTGAGATTTAACACGGTTAGTTCAGTTTCCTGAGGTCACACAGCCAGTACGTGGGAGACCCAGGGGCCTGCCCATAGGCCGTCTGACTGCAGACGCGGGCACTTACAGGTCCGTACCCGACTGTCCTGAAGACTGTCCTCTCTGATGCTCCCGTTTTGTGGATGTAGTGTGTTCAGTGTTCATGTTCGCCTTTACCTAATGAAGATGCTGAAGCTGAGAGGAGTTGAGGAACTTAACTTCTGTTCACCTGGCTGTGCCCACATCTGTCTACTTCAAGGTCACCCTTTTTAGCATCTGCTTTTCCCTGTTGATCATAAAATGATTTTTAAGGCTATTAAAGGAAAGGCAGACCTGGATTGGAAAAAAGCATTGCCTTAATAATCCATAAGCTTAACTGATCTTACGGAAGCAAGACTTGTCAATTGCAGTGAGAAACCCTTGTGAAAAACAGCATCACCATCCTCAACTCCAAGAAAAAGAATGTCCCCATATATCCCATTGTTTTGAGTCAGCACTTCTTGAGAAAGGAGGGGAGTTACTGCACGTCTCTTGGGACCCCTCCTGCCTGTCTCTGCCTGTACATGCCCTGGGCCCTGAACCCCATGCCTGGCAGCTCCCTGGGCTTCCTCTGGTAGGAGGAAGGGGACCCCAGCACCCTGCTTCTGGGACTCAGCATCCCGCTGGGTTGACCTGGCAGTGCCCTGCCCTGTACTCCGGGACCTATAACCAGAGTGTTTGCTTCCTCCTGCAAACCCCAGGCGTCACTCCTGGCATCTTGGAGTGTCTTACTTCTCCAGCCTGAGTCTCCACTCAGGTAACCTGCCCAGTTGCCTAGTTTTTCTTGACCTGTGACCCCATAGTGTTGTTGCCAAACTCCAGTTTCCCCTGGAATGAGTCAGAGCCGTGGACCAGGGTGGCTCAGGCTTTGTGACCTGCGGACAGTGTCTCCTGGCAAAGTCGGCCAGCCTGGCTTCGTGTTTTATCTGCTGCTCACGATCTCTCGCCATCACCAGACCTCAAGTGCTACCAGTTGGCCTGATTCCCACCTTTTTTTCTCTTTTCTTCTCTTGGGGCGCTGTGTCCTGCCTCCTGGGCTGCCCTTGTTCTTGGCACTGACAGCATATGTCCGTCCACTCGGCCACAGTCCAGCCCACACCTAACTCAGTTCTGTCCAGCCTTGACCATACTATGCATTGCCTTTCTTTCAAATGGGATCTAGTGCTCACCTTAAATATGAGATTCTTTACTGAGGCAATGCCTGGAAGGACAGAAAAGGGGAAAGCCACTGCTCGGGGCAGCAGTTGAAGAGAGCAGGAGGGATGGAGGGCAGCACAGAACCCAGCTCAGGGCCTCTGGCCTGGCAGAGGGCACACCTGGCCTTCAGTGGCCACCATCCGGTGGTGCCACACTGGCTCGAACGGCAAGATCCCCTCATCACATCACGGCCACACCGTCACGTGCTCCCTGTACTGTGGCCTCAGGATTATTCGGACTTCTCCTATCAGGCTCCCCCTGGCTGGCCCCTTCCTGGACAACTCTTAGCCCTTTGCACCTCCGTTCACATGTCTCAGCTCTTCTGCTGAGGGTGGTCCTCATCCTTCCTGCTCTCTTCAAACTCTGTGATTTCTCCCAAGTGGGGAATGTGTTGCTGTTACCTGTGTCACTCCAGATCCTGGCAATTGTATGCGCTCAGCATGTGTCAAATGAATGGATGGATGGATGGATTCGACTGCCATACCTCAAAAGCTTGCAACACAAACCGCAAGTCGCCCTCTGAAAAATGGTCATCTGGTTGATAAAACACTAAACCGATTCAACAGGATTTTTGTTTCTGTTTTTGTCTTGTCCAATTGGGGAAAGACAATTAAAATATTTTCTGAGCTACAGCCTTGCTGTCTCTGTGATCGCAGCTAGCCATACAGAGAGCAGCTGGACCTGGCTGCAAACTTGGCAATAAGTGATGCTTCCTCTTGCTTAAGTATAGTTTCTAAAGATAAAAACTGTAGAAGAAAGTTCTATTATATACTTGTCATGTTCATTCACTCAGTCGTGTCTGACTCTTGGCAACCCAGTGGACGGTAGCATGCCAGGCTCCTCTGTCCTTCACTGTCTCCCAGAGTTTGCTCAAACTCATGTACACTGAGTTGATGATGCCATCCAACCATCTCATCCTCTGCTACCCCCTTCTTCTACCCTCAACCTTTGCCAGCATCAGGGTCTTTTCCTGTGAGTTGGCTCTTCATATCACGTGGCCAAAGTATTGGAGTTTCAGCTTCAGCATCAGGCCTTTCCGTTGAATATTCAGGATTGATTTTCTTTAGGATAGATTGGTTTAATTTCTTTGCCATCCAAGGGACTCTGAAGAGTCTTCTCCAGCACCACAATTCAAAAGCATCAGTTCTTCGGCATTCAGCCTTCTTTATGGTCCAACTCTCACATCTGTACATGACTACTGGAAAAACCGTAGCGTGGACTATGTGGACCTTTGTCGGCAAAGTGATGTCTCTGCTTTTGAATACAATCTCCAGGTTTGCCATAGCTGAATCGAATTATTTCTTGCTGCAGTTTCCCACCTCCTCCCTCTTTTCCCTGAGTGGAATTAGAGCTCACCGTCTCTCAAGTTCAAAGCAAGACGAGGAACTGACTCTAAGAGCATCCATTGTCTCCTCACCTTTGTCTTGTTATGCACGTGTCTCTCACACCTTCAAAATTTGTGCATTTTCTTTAATGCATCCGTCCAAAATACACTCCTGTGCTGTTTGAGAAAACAGTTTTCATGTGTTCATATATTGTTAAAAAGTAATGGGTTCATAATTTTTTAAGTCTAATCTTTCTTACCTTTTTCCCTCAAATACAGAATCTCAGATTCTTTGAGGTCCAACATAATTTAAGCACTAATTCCTTGCGAAGTGCTTTTCAGACTACTGCACTCACCATGCGGATTTCATTAAGCCCTCCCCAATCTCTTTGTATTCACATCTCAGAAAAAGCAAAGTAACTCTTGCTGTGTATTCAGATTTTTACTCAAGAGTTGTTAATCTTTTGTTTCTATTTCTGAAGATGTCTTTATTTATTTGGCCTTCAAAAAGAAAACAGAAGTCTGCTACAACTAAAAGAGAACTCAAGGGCTGGACCCCTCATCTCATTTGGGGAAACATCTGGTTATTGCCATTCATGGAGCCCTCATTTCAGGGTTTGCAGTCCTGAGTGGTTTCAGCCTTAAATCACCCTGTGTTGGCAAACAATAGTAAGAGCCAGGCCAGGAAAGAAACAGACAAATCTCATGTATGGAACGAGATTAAATAAAGGCATCACCGTGCCAATATTCCCCTTGGCAATATGTCTATTTCTAATATGTTCTCCTTAGCAGCCAGTAAGTTATGTCAGTGATGATGACATTGGAAGCTGTTCTATTCTGGACCTTCTCCTTTAGAACTGGCATCTGGATCAGAAGGCTGTATCTTGATTTTTTTTTTTTTAAAGAGTAGAGTACATTTGTAGTAGTGGCACGCATTATGTGAATGATAGTGTTGGGTCATTCTCAGTGGAAACTTTCAAGTGGTTATAAAAAGAGATATATTTAAAACCAGGGCCAGAGACCTGGGCCCTAGTTCTGACTCTGCCATTCATTTGCTCTATGATGTTGGAAATCTGACTTTCCGGCTTTAAGCCTTGATTAGTTTATCTGTGAAATGGGAATAAGACTGAAACTTCATGAAAATTTCAAGTGAATAAGCAGAGTGTTAGACCTGTCTCTGTCACTTCCAAATTTTGATATTTGTACCTCACTTTGTTTTGAGCAGTTATCAGTGCAGAATCCTGGAGTCCTCAGAGGTTCGTGCTTGCAGAGACTGTCCACTCAAAGCCCCATGTGAGAGACAAAGATACTGAGGGCCATGATTATATAGAAGAAGGGCCTAGGATGTCAGGGCCACTGCTTTGAAAGACAATGCTTCTTTGGCATTTACATGGAGGGTTTCTTTAAAAAAAAAAAAAAAAAAGGCAAAAACCAAACCCAAAACCCCACCTCCTTTTACTGAAGTGAGGCTGGTATGCAGTCAGATTAAATGAATCTCCTCATAAATGGGCCAGTGGTCCTCTTGGGGTCATAGAGCAGGATCACCCTGCTGCTTCCGTTCAGCCCAGAAGAGAAGCGGAAACACCCGAAGTAGCTAGAAGAAAGCTCTAACAGGCTTCTTCTGGGAAAGGAAAAGTTGGTGCTGGGCCTCTGTCCTGGCCTGTCTTAGCAAACAGAGCCTGGAGTTGTCCCTTCCTCACCTGCCTCTGGGCATAGCTGACCTGTCAGCTCAGCCAAGCAAAGAGTGAGGCCTCCCAAGGGCCTGAGGCACCAGCTGGACATGAGCACCTCAGAGGAGAGGGGGCAGGAGGGAAGGAGGGGAATGCACTAGAATAATGGCGGAAAAAATAGAAATTAGAGAAGAAAACTTCATTCCGGTTGTGGAGGGTCGCCAGCGGCGTCTGAGCTGCTGATCTGTCTGCCTGGGAGCAGTACCACGCCGCCAGGGAAAGTATTTGTTATCTGAAAACGGAAGAATCCTCAGGAGAGAAATCTCCTTGCAGCTACTCACAGACACAGTGCACTGTAACAATCCCCACCCTTAAAAAGGCCTTACTAATTAAAAAAAAAAAAAAAAAACTTTTATATCCCTTTGAAATGACTTCTTTTATTATCACACTAAAAAAAAAAAAAAATTCAGTGTTTATATTGGAAAACCCATCGTTTTTGTGCCCTTCCATTTTTATTGCAGGGCATAAAGCTGTATTTTTTATATTCCACAAATAAAGATTTCAGAAGGGCAGTCAATTATTTGCTGATTGAATTAGAGGAAGAATGTGTGATTATCCCACAGATCTCAGAAATGTATATAGCTAATTTTATGCCCACATGTATCTAACCCATGGGCTTCCCAGGTGTCTTGGTGTTAAAGAATCCACCCACCAGTGCAGGAGCCGCAGGAGGTGTGGGTTTTATCCCTGGGTCAGGAAGATTCCCTGGGGAAGGAAATGACTACCCATTCTGGTATTCTTCCCTGGAGAATCCCATAGACAGAGGAGCCTTGCATGCTATAGTCCATGGGATTGCAAAGAATCAGATTCGACTGAGTATGCAGATAATGTATCTAACCCAGCCTTCGTAATTATAATCACTCTTTGTTTTTTATTTCCCAGTGGAAATAGGATAGGTTGGACCTGAATGCATCATTATAAAGTATGCACGTCTAAATTGAACTTTTCTTAAATCTAGGTCATTTGGATAAGAAGCCTCTTTTGATAAAACCAGGTTGACAATTGGATTCACTGGGCACTTCAGTGTTAAATATATTCTTCCCACCTCCTTGGTCATAAGCCAGTCACATCTGCATTGGAAGTTAAGAAACAGAAAATAGAGTTGACAATAATAGCAGAGCTTCCTGGTTCATGGTTTTGCACTCTAATATGCTATCTTCTGTCCTGCTGTGTTAACATTTTAAATAACATATCCTCTTTTCCATGAAGCATTAAGTTCATCTTTACTCGTTACCTTTCTGTATTGCTATATTTATTGCCAATGAGAAATTCCTAAAAAACAGCCGAAAGTCAAATCACCTTTGCGGGAAAACAGCAAAGTAACCACAGAAACTGATCTAAGATCCACCAGCCAAAATGATATTTTATGTACTTTACAGACTCGATCTGTGTACCAGGCTTTGATCCGGGCCTCAACATGATGACTGGGATCACCCCTATTAATCCGATGATACCAGGCCTGGGGCTGGTACCACCCCCACCGCCAACAGAAGTGGCTGTCGTCAAAGAAATAATCCACTGCAAAAGCTGTACTCTTTTCCCTCAAAATCCAAGTAAGTGGCAACTGTAAGCAGTATTTGATCATCAAGTTTTAATTTCTTTGTCTTTTTTAAATATAGTATTCATTTTCCGAATATGACTCAAAGTTCTCCCACTTTGGTACGCAGAGTGGGGATCATGCTACAGAAGTCCTTTGTCTCTAGAACAGAAAAAATCTGTGGGTCCCTGTGTCTTTCCAGGAGCTGAATCGACACCATGAAGGGCACACGTGTGATTGGGGATGTATAAACAGCATTAAGAATCTTTTTTTCGCACAATGAAGTCTAGCATTTGCTGCGGATCAGAGTGTGAAATATGTGCACACTTCCATCCATCTTCACAAATGCAGGAGAGAAACCCTGAAATGTGTTTTGCTAGATGGAAAACAGAATTAATTTGGCAGTTAGCAATTTTGGTAGGGGGAGCCCACATCTGCGAGCTCCTGGGCCAGATTGCCTTCACTTGAAGGAAACATAGATTTGATGAAATGAATAGGCCAGTTTTTTTTTTTTTTAATTTAACTTCTGATGCTAAGTTTATGGGCTTAAATAGCTGAATTTTTTTTTATTCGTATTAATCAGTGTTGCCTTTTTAAAGTGGACCTTCTAGAAGATTGCTTTAGTAATCTACATATAAACTAGGTAAAATGTTGTGACAGTGTACATATTATCTTTTTATACAGCCTCCCTCAAATTTGGGAGTTTGCTCATTTAAATGTGAATAATTTTTTTTGAAAGCGTATTTTTTTCAGGCCCGCTGTTTCCCAGCCAAGTAAGTACCGTGCCCGCTTTCCGGCTGTTTCCCGTTCTGCCTCGTCGCTCCATTATACCCCAGAAAGACAAAGCAGATAACCAGCCTCAGGTTTCCAGCATGTTGTCATTTCATCATGCTTTGTAGTTTCTGAAGGCTTCCCCGCCAGCCCCCGCCAGTTCTCTGGGCCTCTGTATTATGAAGGAGAAATGAAATTATGCTCACATTTGCTTTATCTCTGTTCGTGGACAGGCATAGCCACTCTGTAGAAAGGAGCAGAGACGAACGGAGAGGTGGGAAGGAGGCAGGCACTGGAAACCTGACACCCCCATCCATATCCGTCGCTGTAGACATTCATCATTGCTCAAAATAGAGAAAGTCTGCGAGTGTGACTTTTGCCAGGTGAACCAGAGAAAAGAAAAATAAAATAGAGCAAAAATAAGTAAAAGGCAAAACACCCTGTGTTTGGTTGTGATTCTCAGATCTTCCACCCCCCTCCACAAGAGAACGACCTCCCGGGTGTAAGACTGTCTTTGTCGGAGGCTTACCGGAAAACGCCACCGAGGAGATCATCCAGGAAGTCTTTGAGCAGTGCGGTGACATCACAGCGATTCGGAAAAGCAAGAAGAACTTCTGTCACATCCGCTTCGCCGAGGAGTTCATGGTTGATAAAGCCATTTACCTTTCTGGTACTTTGCATTACATAAGGGGTTTCTTTCCCCCCGGCGCTTTGGTGATGTTTTGTGATATTAATATGAGTGCATTCCCTTTGGCCTTAATGTGCAATAAAAGCGCTCACAATTTGGGGCTGGAGAGGAGGAATTCTGCCTTTTCCCCCAGGTGCCAGAACCTCGAAGTCTGTGAGCGCACCTCTAGGCTGCAGGCGTGGGTTTCCTATCATCCAGGCTTTAGGGATTCCATTGGCTTTCTAATCAGTGTCCTCAAATGCTTATTAGCTGTGAAGCAATATTATGACTACCAAGGACCGCTGTTATTATCAGATGTAATTCTCGGGGGGAATACAGCCCTCTCTCAGTGTAATTTCAGTTTTTCAGAAGTGGTTCACTTTCTAGACAACAGGGCACCGGTTTAAGATCAGTGCCTTACAGGAGGTGGTCGTGGCCGAGGGCAGGCCGTCTCCCTCCGTTGGCTCGCACACTTAGCCTCTAAGCCCACCCACCAGCCCTGCTTCTCTGGTGCCATTTACAGGCGGTTGTTACAGATGTGGAAACTAGGAATGTAAGGCTGCCTTCCATCAGGTGGGTGTTGGAGCAAGTGTTCCCAGTGAATTTAAGGTTCTTCCTCCATCGCGAAAGAATTTGGAGACAAAGTGATAAGTACGAAGTAGATTTATTTAGAGAGAAACACACTCCGCAGACAGAATGAGGCCATCTCAGAAGGTGAAAGAGAGCCCTGAAATATGGCATGGTTCATTTTTAGGAGCTGTTATTTTATAGGCTAATGAGTGGGAGGATTATTCAAACGATTTTAGGGAAGGCGTGGAGATTTCCAGGTATTGGGCCACTGCCCACTTTTTGACCTTTTATGGTTGCCTCAGAATTGCCCCAGTGCTGGTGGGGTGTCATTTAGCATACACTAGTATATTACACTGAGCATATGATAAGGCTCGAGGTCATGTCATTCTTTAAGGGTTGTGCCCTACTGTCTTCCCATCCTGTTTCATACGGAGCCTGTCAATAAGGTCTTTGCCAAGTCTAAGAATCGCAGAGCATTGAAGGACATCTTTTTGGATTTAATTCACTGCTCTTCCTTCCCTCTCTTTCTTCATCTGCACCTTTCAGTCTGTCACTCTGCATGCCACCTCCCTCTTCCTGAAGCAAAGCCAGTGAGGAAAGGTGAGAAAATAATAGGAAAAAAAATCTGAACATTACTACCAGGTTTTCTTAACTTCTGCAGTAAGCCCCTGCTGCTGCTGCTCCTGCTGCTGCTAAGTCGCTTCAGTCATGTCCAACTCTTTGACCCCATAGATGGCAGCCCACCAGGCTTCCTCGTCCCTGGGATTCTCCAGGCAAGAACACTGGAGTGGGTTGCCATTTCCTTCTCCAATGCATGAAGAAAGTGAAAGTGAAGTCGCTCAGTTGGGTCAGACTCTTAGCGACCTCATGGACTGCAGCCCACCAGGCTCCTCCGTCCATGGGATTTTCCAGGCAAGAGTACTGGAGTGGGGTGCCATTGCCTTCTCTGCCGTCAGCCCCTATGGCCATCAAATTCTTTTGCAAACCCCAGAAGCCTTGGGGTTATTCCAACACTGCAGAGATATCCCTGTGCTAAATAGTGACCTGGGGAATTTTAAAACCTTTATTCCAAAAAAACCTGACAAACTGGGGCAAAAACCTAATAGTATTCCAAAATGGAGATGGAAGACAAAACATAGAGATATTGTACAGCACACATGTTTCTTGCAACTCTTGAGCTACAGCATTAGAGTAATCTATTAGACAACCAGGAGTTCTGTTGAGTGCTTGGCACTGGGTTTCACATGCCTCGGGCAAGATAACCTCTCTCGGAGCCTCTGTTTTCTCATCTGCAAAATTGAGACAGTAACAGTGCTACCTCATCAGATGATTACAAGGAATAAATCCAAATAATGGGAATAATGGATATTAAGCACCTAGCAGGACATATGCAGCCTGGGTACCATTCAGTAAGTGGCTGTTTTTAACACAAATATCCTGATGATGATAAAGTAGCACTGGTTTCTCAGGAGCCTTGCCCTGGGAATTCAGATTCTAATCACAGCTCTACTAATATAACTGTGACTTTATCCCACCTTATTAAATGAAGGAGTTAGAATAAATCAGAGGTGCTTTTCAACACCAACATAGCACAATGTTTAGACCCAATCAGAAACCTCATAGTACACTGCCAGAGATGAATAGTCCAGAATTTAGGCACTTGAAAGTCCCAAATTTATGCCTTGATGCTACATATTTTTTTTTTCAAGCTCTGATCTGGGCCCCCTCCTGACTGCCCCTTGGCAGCAGAAGGAGCCCACAGCAAAGGCCTCACCTCCAGCGTCCCCTGCCCGGGTGCAGCATCGTCCCGGGAAGATCTGAAGGGCTGATTGGGAGGGGCAGGAAGGCAGACAGGCTGCCCCTCCCGTGTGCAAGCTTTACTGCAAGCCGGAGCCCAGCTGGATGGCCTGTCTAATTTTAGGACCGTGATCACATCTGAAGGCCAAGTTAAATTTAGACTCGGCCTCATCATAGGCTCTTTTAAGAGCCTTAATGATGATGTTGGGTGAAAGAGACAGTGCTTTCTGGAACCATAAACATCTGAAAAGTGATGTTCTGGACCCGAGCAGGGGAAAGTTTCTTGGCCATTTGGGACAGCTGGCCAGTCTTAGGCCATTCTGCCTGTTCAGCTGTTAGGTATATATTACCACAGCCTGCTGGTTTGTTAAGTTCTCCACGGCCCACAGCCACGATACACTCTGCTTTAGCAATAATACTGCTCCTCTGTGATCAGTATTGATAGGTATTGTTATGTCTTCCCATTTTGGGAGAATATCCTTTAAACTTGGAAGGGAGATGGTCATAACAGGAATCAGATGTGAGATCAATTTCACGTTTGTAACTTTTCAAAGATGTGAAGTGCCCTCCTGGGGAGGCGCCAGGCCGTCTTGGGATTTTTGGCTCAGTTTCAACCCCAGGTACTAAGACAATCCTCTGAAATTCACCATGAGAGCGCGTGCATCAGCGCTGTGCTGCCCGGCATCTCGCAGTGGTGGCTCATGTGCGCAGTCCCCACACGGCAAAAGCGCTCCTTCTGCTCTCTCTTCTGGCGGCCCCCAACAGCCAGGATCCTGCTGGGACCTGAATTTATGTTTCTAAAATCCGAGCACCCCAAACTAAAGAGCAACCTCAAAGCCAGGCCTCCTCCATTTGAAGTTAGGCTGGCGGTCCGGTTGCAGTTACGTGTGTGTTGATGTCTCAGCTCCAGTTGCGGCTCATAATCTCTGTAAGTTGTGTAGCTCACAGCAAATCCCCCAGAGACCTCTGGGCCCTTTTTTCTTTTTTTGGTCTAGCTTTGGGTTCTCACACGGGTTCCTGTGGCCTTCAGAGATTGCACACAAACAATTTGTGCAGTGCTGTGTGCCAGATGAGGTGCTGGAGGGCTGTAAGGAAGGCCTCTTGATTGAAGGTAAAATATTCTCCTGCGTGCCCCAGAGGATAAGTGGAAATAAAACAGCATTGCCAAATTGCCGTGGTAGTTGTGGCTTTTGCAGCTGCCAAGACAGAGAACGGAGTGGCAGAATGAAGCAACAGGAGAATGAAGCAATAGCCTGTGAGTGAGGTGTGGTAGAATTTACTACTTAGACCTTTTTAAATATCATAGATATTCTTTCTTTACTCACACTCCACCGCTTTCTGAAAAGAATGTAAGTGAGCTTATGAGGTAGAGTTATAGTATGTTGAAAATAGAAAATTGAGGCCATAAAAAGCAGAGGGGTGTAGAAAAAAAGCTCCCTGCTCCGTTTGTTTGTGAGCTTCCTGGAAGCCAGAGGGAAGAAGGAGTTAGGATAGGTGTCCTGGTTCTTGAGATCATCTTGGTAACACTGGTTTGGAGATCACTTCCCAGCGAAGAGTTTAGCTGCCCATCTGTAACAGATACATCTTGGCCCCGTTCCAAATCACGGAGGACGGCAGCTTCCCGCCTCCCCTGGGAAGGATGTCCTTCTTAAGGGAAAAAGAGGTCAGCGAGAGCTCCCAGGCTCACCTTGAATGGCCTGGACCCGACTGTCGACAGCGGCACGGGACCATGTCGTGACCCTGGCATGTGACCGGACTTCCCCATTGGTTTCAGGTTACCGGATGCGCTTAGGGTCCAGCACGGACAAAAAGGATTCTGGCCGCCTGCACGTGGACTTCGCCCAGGCGCGCGATGACTTCTACGAGTGGGAGTGCAAGCAGCGGATGCGCGCCCGCGAGGAGCGGCACCGGCGCAAGCTGGAGGAGGACCGCCTGCGGCCGCCCTCGCCACCGCCCATCATGCACTACTCGGAGCACGAGGCCGCCCTGCTGGCCGAGAAGCTCAAAGGTAGGAGCCTGGCACCGGCTTCCTCTGCGTCTGTGCATGCCAGCGCCCTCCCCAGGCGCCGAGGCCCCGGGCATCTCTCCTGGCCCTTTGCATCCTGATCTCATAGAGCTGGCGTTACCCACCTGGGCTTCCTCATGCTCCCTGGACAGAGCCCGGCCCTCGTCCCTGAGTTCTCCCTGATTGGGTGCCTTCATCACTCAACAAAATTCGTGCAAAGACAGGCAGGAGAGCTCCTGTACAACTGCAAAGCAGGCTACCAGGTTCCCACCGTGTTGAATGAGCCCGTGTCTCCTCCTGTGGGGCTGGGCGGTCCCAGGGCTCCTGCTGATCTGTATGGTCTGCACCTCCACTGGGCTCTTAACCAAGCTTCCCCAGAGGCTCATCAGAAACCAAGCTGGGACCCATGCAGGACAGAAGAGAAATGTAGAAGAGGGCCCCTCTGTCTTCAGAGCCGGAGTGGAAGGGACCCTGCTAACACCTGCAGAAGAGTGAGGTTTAGAAGTGAGAGCGTTTCATTTCTTTGAATGTTTGCTGTGCTCCTCTCCCGGGTTTGAGACCCTGGGAGAGACAGACAGACAGAGGCTTAGTACCTGCCACAGTGAACCACAGATGGTTGGGAAGGGTCCAGATTTTGAAGGTAGGAGGACGTGTGTGTGAGTTCTGTTTCCTTCTTGATCAGAGTTGTTGACCCCAGCAACATGGGTGCCCTGCACAGGCAAGTGGCGGTTAGTCCCTCCTCAGTTATCTGGCATGTCAGGTTTTAAAGAGAGAACACAGGTCGTGGTCGCTGGCCACACACAAGTGTCTACAAGGAAACGACGCACTGTGACAAAGCCAGTGACACAGTGGTCCATCAGTGTGTGAGCAGCACGCTTGGGAACTCAGGGACACGTGTGCGTGATGTTGAGGAAGGTGTCAAGAAAGCTTTCAAGAGGAGGCAGAGCTTGAACATTGCAAGAGAAACAAGAATTCCCCCCCACCAGGGGAAGAAAGGGTCCAAAGACATTCTTGTCAGAGGCGGGAGCCCTAGGAAAAAAGACGCAGGGAAGCAGATGGGGAATTGGGCACAGAAAGAGGGAGGCATGTTGCCTCCTCTGGGGAACGTGAGAGCTGCTTGGAAGCTCACGGGAGTGAAGGTGATGCTGGGAACCCAGTGTGGGGCCAGACGGGGGAGCCCTGAGGGCTGCCGCTGGATCTGGGTTTTGCTCCATAAACAGTGCAGAAGTCATGAAGGGCTCTTAGGAGAGAAGAGATGTGATTTATCCTTGGGAGTGTTTTAGAGCCTAGCTGGCAGTGTTCAAAGTGGATTGTGTGTTTTCACTAAAGGAAACTTGAAAAACTGCCCCAGACCTATTTTCGGAAGATAAAAAGTTGACATTCTATTTTTTTTTTTAAAGAATTTTTTAAAATCATTTATTTATTCATTTATCTTTGGCTTCCCTGAGTCTTTGTCGCCGCACGTAGGCTTTCTCTAGTTGCGATGAGTGGTCGCTACTCTGCACTTGCTGTGCGCAGGCTTCTCGTTGCTGTGGTTTCTCTTGTTGCAGAGCTCAGGCTCTAGGGTGGGCTTAGTTGCTCCACAACCTGTAGAATCTTCCCAGATCAGAGATTGAACCCGCGTCCCTTGCACTGACAGGTAGATTCTTAACCACTGGGCCACCAAGGAAGTCCTAAAAAAGAATTAAAAAAAAAAAAGACTTCTGCTTCTAGTCTTCATCCTCTCCTCTGGCCTTGGGGACCCTTAATCAGATGTAATTGCCACTGAAATGCCCCTCTGAAACTGTGGACCTGGAAAATTTTTTGAAAAACGCACCTTGTGAGAGTTGAGTTTATTTGGTGTCTTACTGAGGACTGCAGCTCAGAAGACAGCCTCTCAAGATGGCTCTGAGGAGCTTTTCCAGAGTTACAGGTAAAGGAGGAAGTGTATGCGTGATTTTGGTGAAGGGGCTACCTGCCACCAAGCAGGCATCTCAGCAAAAGGTTGCTGCTAGTCACGAGGAACAGACATCTTGGTAAACGGTTTTAGTACTTTTCTCCGTGAGAGACAAGGCAAGAATCTGGGCTCATGAAACTTCCTCCCAAAAATATCTGCCTATCTGGAGGTCCGTTCTGCCGGTGTTCCCAGAGCACAGAGAGCCACATGCCAATCCCTGCTCTGAATTCCTTTCAGGCTGTGTTGAAAGTCAGCAGCTGTGGTGCCCAATGACTTAGTCCTTGTGGAACCTTCTTTAGTTGACATAACCATGGAGTCCCTCTTACCAATGCCCCTTGGCACGTGCTCTGGCTCTCCACAAAGGCGAGCCCTGCCATCATGAATACATAGGCTGTGGCTGTCCCTTTAATAAAAAGCATATAAAATGCAAATGTAGACACCCTCTCACTTTTCTGTTGAGATCGGAATCCATAAGGAGTGGGCAGAGTGAGAAAGAACACCCTTTTCAAGCAGGAATGTTGATCTCGGAACAAATAATTTTTCCTTCACTATCCAGCACATTGTCTTCCTGTAGCTCAGATAAGTGAAGAATCTGCCTGCAACACAGGAGATCTGGGTTTGATCCCTGGATCAGGAAGATCCCCTGGAGAAGGGAATGGCAACCCACTCCAGTATTCTTGCCTGGAAACTCCCATGGACAGAAGAGCCTGGCGGGCTACAGTCATGGAGTCTCAAAGAGATGGACACGACTGAGTGACTAACACTACTGTCTCGAGCACATTGTGTAGTATCAGCTAAACGTACTACATCAGCTATCCTGCATTCGAGCGTGTCCGCACCAAGAAGTGACAGAAACGTGCACCCTGGCGCTGTGACCCCGTGGAGGAATTTCAGGAAAGCTTGGCATCTGCATTAATGTTCTTTTTAAGAAGCCAGCGCCAGAGTGTCTGCACGTAGAAGCCACACGGCGTGGCCTTTCCTGTAAGAGGATAGTAGACTGGGGTATCCGTTTGGTAAAGTCATTTACAAACCCTGCCATTTCAGAAATATATATTTATATAGAAGAGCATAATATGCAGAATTTAGAAGCGGCACCTTTGCCAAGTACTGTGTGATCCCTTGAGGAGAGAACAGATTGGAAATTTTAATAGATGGCAGTTACAGTAGAATGAACTAGCCTGGGTTCTTAGGCAACAGTCAGGTAGTATCAAGCTTGACAGTTTCAACCAGAGCACAGAGTTTGGAACATAAACAGCATTTAATTGCTTAGGAAATTGGCTGCCTCAGAGAGGAAATCCACTCCATGCTTCTTGTAACACTGAAAAGCCAGACAGGAGGAGCCAAGGAAACTGTTTCCCTGAAGATGATTTTCCTTGATATGGGGATATAAATGCCATCAAGACCTCAGGTAAAATAAGCCTGGGTCAGAAAGGAAATGGAAATGCAATCTGAAAATACCTAATTGGATTTGATTTTTTTTTTTTCTTCCCATGAGAAATCTTGCTATCTCAGGTTTATTACAAGCATTTTTTCCCCTCTTTTATATCATACTTGTTTATCCTTACAATTTTCTTGTGGAAAATCAGCTTTATCCAGCAAAATCTGTCCTACCTGAATCTTTTTTAAAAAGCTTTTATTTTGTATTGAGGTATAGCCGATCAACAGTGTTGCGGTCATTTCAGGTGAATAGCAAAGGGACTCAGCCATACCTATACATGTATCCATTCCCCCCAGACTTCCCTCCCATCCAGGCTGCCCGTAACAGTAGAGTTCCCAGTACTATACACCAGGTCCTTACTGGTTTTCCATTTTAAATATAGCAGTATGTACACGTCCATCCCAAACTCCCTAACTATCCCTTCCCCTCAACCTTCCCCTCTGGCCAAGTCTTGACCACACAAGTTATGACCCACAAGGCCCTCCATGTCCTGCCCAGTGTTAAAACTATGCTTAATAGTAGATGCTCAGTAGGTTATTCCATTTCTCTCTTCCTTCACTGTTGGGAGCGTGTGAGTGTGTTGCATTTCCGGCCGCAACGCCAGGAATGAAAGCGTGGGGAGGGCATGGGGACATGCCCTCAGCCATCATTCATTCACTCCACATGCATCCCTGAGCGCTCTGCTGGACCCCTGACACTGTGAGGCCAGGGGAACACAAAGCCCCTGCCTTACCGAGTTTGCGTTTAGTTTTGGATTACTTGAGTGATCCAGGAAGTTACAAAGCACTGTTCTGGGATGAGAGATGGACAACCTCCTGGGACCAGGTAGCCCTGATCCAGTGACCCCCAGGCCTTCTGAAGTCAGATGAGACACTGAGTTGCAATTGTGTAGTGTCTAAGACACCAAACGCCCAACGTCTGTTAAGGTTAATGCAGATTCTAAAAAAGAAAATTAGTGGGCACCCCACGGATTAAATAGACATTGTTCTGAGACAGTTCCACTTAATGAAGACTGACTGGAAAGTAACTTCTCACAGATGCAGAGTTTATAGCACGGCTTTGAGAAAGTGAGAAGGGGCTCAATACCAGCATAATTGCACTTTATTGGAGACGGTAGCACCCGGCAGATGAGATAATGAATTTCTGCCTTTCTAAGACAGACCATCCACCCCGGGAGGAGCCTCCTATTTGGACTGTGGAAGGAAGAGATTGATTAGACAGTGAAGAGAGATGATTTCCTGATTCATGGGGGGATTTCTCCTGGCAAGAGCATTTCAAAGTTTTTGTGTCCTTTTCCCCCTTTTAGAAAACTTGGCATAATCTTTCACCATGTGATGAAAGAATGGTTTCTCTCGGCCTCAGGTGAAGTTTTACAAGCTTTACAAGCAGTGTCCTTGGGACTCCCTGTTTCCTATGTGTTATCCAGGATACAGTCTTCCTGGGATCAGCATTCCTAATTTCCAAGGACTTGTCTCTGATTTGCATACGGAATGGCTCCGAAACCGCCTAGCAGAGGAAGAAAGGGTGGAAGAGGTTGCCAGCATCTTACTGAGATGGTTGTCAACATTATGGTTCTAAGAAAGAAAGAATCAATAATGCTATGAGCCAAGTGGAAATTCCATTAGCTGAAAGCCAGACTTCTTTCTCAGGACACAGGAGATGTGAAGCATGGGAGCCTGTTTGAGAATCACTTCTTTGGCATTACTGACCTTCACAGAGGCGAGATGGGCCATTTCATCTATTCACATTTTGCCTGATCCAAAAGCGGGAATAATCAGTGCACGTTCGTGTGCTAAATCTGAGAGTTTGTGTGTGTGAGAGAGAGAGAGTGAGCTTATAGGGTAGGGTTGTTGTTATTTAGTCACTAAATTGTGTGTGACTCTCTGACTCTTTGTGACCCCATGAACTATGGCCTGCCAGGCTCCTCTGTCCATGGAATTCTCCAGGCAAGAATACTGGAGTGGGTTGCCATTTCCCTCCTCCAAGGGATCTTCTGAACCCAGGGATCGAACCTCCGTCTCCTGCATTGCAGACAGATTCTTTAGCGCCGAGCCACCGGGTAGGGGGGAAAGTATTAATCATTTCTGTAGCTTTTCATGCTATCCGTGATCTGCAGGGTAGGTGAGGTACCACCCCTTCTGATGGTTAATTGAGCAGCCAGAGATGGAGCTTTGTTTTGGGATGTCCATGTTTTAGGAACACATAGTAAAATTTGGGGGATGTTGTAGTGCCATCCTGAAATAGCCATTCTGCCTGGATCAATATGTACACCGTAAGTTATCTCTACCTATCAAGCCAGAAACCAGGGACAATTTTATAGACACATCATTCAGTATGTTTGTGTGTGTGTCCACCCCCATTTCTTTGAAAAGCATTGTAGAATGTCTTAACTTTTTTCCTCTCATTCTTGAGACATT
Source organism: Bos indicus x Bos taurus (assembly GCF_003369695.1). Classification (NCBI taxonomy): domain Eukaryota; kingdom Metazoa; phylum Chordata; class Mammalia; order Artiodactyla; family Bovidae; genus Bos; species Bos indicus x Bos taurus. The sequence continues at coordinate 13,332,491 of NC_040087.1, read as the reverse complement.
TTGTTCAAATGTGAACTCTCCCTTCCTATCATTCCTTTCTGGACCCGCCAGAAATCAGGTTCCACTAACGCATTTCAGTTTTCATATTCAGGGTTCATTGTCTTGGCTCTTGTCCTGCCTGTGTATATAATTAATTTATTTATTTTAATTAAAGGATGATTACTTTACAGTATTGTGATGGCTTTTTGCCATACATCAATGTGAATCGGCCAGAGCTATACATGTGCCCACCCCCCCAATCCTGAACCCACCCTCCCTCCCCACCCCATCCCTCTGGGTGGTCCCAGAGCCCCAGCTTTGGATGCCCTGCTTCATGCATCAAACTTGCACTGGTCATCTGTTTTACATATGGTAATGTACATATTTCAGTGCTCTTCTCTCAAGTCATCCCGCCCTTGCCTTCTGAAGTTCAGGGCCAGATCTCCTCTGCCCACAAAGAGGGAGAAGAAACTGCTTACCGGTTTGATTCCTTTTCCCCTTCATTGTCTGCACATCCATTTCATTAAAGGTCACCGAGTGCCCACCTGTTGGGCCCTGGGCTCTGTGCCCTGCCTGGGGTTTCAGATACGACCATGGCATGGGCCCTGCCTCCGAGGAGCTTACAATCAGTGGTTGCTCGAGGATGCTGTGACAATGGAATCATGACTGTCTTACAAATATGAAATGAACATGTGTCAGTGATTTTATTTAAGGCATTAATTAATGAGAGAACAAGATGTTAAAACTGGTTCAAAAGAGAGTTTGCTTTGTAAAGACTTTTCTTTTGGACAAAAATTCATTTACATTATTACAGAGAAGAATTATTTACATTATTAGTTTTCACAATTTACGTTCTGTCCCTAAAGTATGGTAAAATAGCCTAGTCAATGACAGTTGGAGATTCACACCCCGGTAAAATCAGAAAATCCCAGAGGGTCCTCCAGTCCGGCATTCCATCGAAAAAATCTGCTGCCCTCTCAGTGCCCATTTCCAAGACTTTGACTTATCTTTCACATTCTTTTTCTGGCATAAGGATGACTGATGTTTAAGCCACTGTTCTTTAAGTGGGAGTGGAGGGTTTGCGGACAGAGATTCATAAATCTCACGGGAGTCACGTGAAGGTCTTTCAGTATTCTCCACTCTCTCAGATGCCCCTTTCCATTTCCGGTTTTCATGATCTTTTTAAGTTAGGTAAGCTCCTAACCAGTTTCCCTGGTTTTTATTGAGTGATTTCTTCCCGGTCTTCTCCAGTTTCAATGTGCATAGGAAACACTTGGATGAGGATGCAGATTCTGAGTCAGGAGGCCTGAGTAAGGGTGAGACTGTACTTTCAGCACGCCCCAGAATGAGACTCATGCTTATGGTCTTGGAGTAGGAGAGATGTATCCCATATGTGAGCTTCCCAGGTGGCGCTGGTGGTAAGGAACCCACCTACCAGTGTAGAAAACAGCTGATCCCTGGCTCTGAAAGATCCCCCTTGAGAAGGACATGGCAACCCACCCAGTATTCTTGTCTGGAGAATCCCATGGACAGAGGAGCCTGGTGGGCTACAGTCCATAGGGTCACAAAGAGTCAGACACAACTGAAGCAACTTAGAATGCATGCATGTATCCCAAATGCAATTTTTAAAATGCCTACTGCATGCCTCATGCTGAATAAACATGAGAAAGGGGGATAGGGAGAGAGGTTGACAAATTCTGAAGTAACTAGAAATAAAATGAACTGGGTATGGATTCAGGTAGCGATATTGAAGTGTGACCATCATTATAATATTCTTTAGTCCTCACAAAGCTAAATCATTCCCTTCCCAGAATTAAAAAGCTAAATACAAGGTTAAATGTAAAGGTTATTACTTTTCCAGAATTTAAAAAAAAAAAAAAAACGTTCAAAAGATTTTTAAGTCATTGGATAAGCTGGTTAGCTTACTGTGGAAGACTTCTGTGTAATTTTCTGAGATCACTCTTAACTTTCATTGCTAATGGAAATAACCTCAGAGGCCTGAAGGATAAAAGGACCAGCCAGCCTAAGTGCCACGAGAACATTTATCTCTGGTGGACAACGTGAAAATACTCTTCAACATGAAATTAAAATGTTTATTATCAACTCTTGACCATTGGACTTGCTGTAACTTTCCAGTACTAATGCACTGCAAATCTATTAGACATGGAGTGTAATGAAATAAAGTACAAAGGGAAAAACTCAGAGTGAACAGAAGGTTGAAATATGTCTTGGAAATTTTCTTCTCATCCTAACCCCTCAGAGCTTTAGAAGGCCAGTTGGTAATGAACCAACAATTATTGTACAGAATGACTAATATTTTAATAGCAGGATATGTAAGGAATTATAGGAACATTAGCAAAGGGATCCTTGATTCATGTTAGGGTTAGAGGAAAGCTTCCTTTATGAAAGGCAAATTAGGCTGACTCTTGAGGGAAGCAGACCAGTTAGCTGGGTCGACCAGGATCTCCAGGGACCCTAGGATGAGTACATAACACATGCAGAATTAGGGAGGCAAGGGCGGGGTGCTTAACTCATTATTAACTGGGTTTTTTTTTTTTTTTTTTTTTTTGCAGAAACTAATATCTGAGGCTGGCTATTTTTATTTTGACCGGCCAAAAAAATAATTCTGTTATTTTATTAACACTTGGCGGGTTATTATATGCAATAGTTACACCTGGCACACCCGTGTAAAGTCTTCTAATTTTCATGAAATGTTGTCTTCAATCCACTCTTCTGTAGAAGCAAAGGAAGTTCAGCACCGTGACTTTCATTTTCACTTTTTGTGTCAGAATCAATCACTAAGGTTTTTGTCTTTTTGTTGTTCTAATATTCACATTGTCTGAATCAGAACTATATTCTGAAGAACTGGCATCTTCTGAAACACTAGTACATATGTCACGTGGACAATCAAGGTATCTGCATAAGATTCACTGAAAAATTCTTTTTTTTTCATTCAAAGTTTCGCAATGCGTCATTTTTGAAAATTTTGCATTTATAATATACACAAGGCTGAAACAGAAACCTAGTGGAGCAAAATGTGAAAGATAATGACAATCATAATTTGTACAGTGAACCCTTGATCAATTTTAAGCTCTCACAACTTCACCCGGTGATGTTCACGGGATCACTCTCTGAAAACGTATTGAAAAGTCTCCAGTCCATACTGTTCAGGTAACAAAAGAGATATTAATATATCTCTGGTCAAAACTGTGTTAACAAAGAGGAGCGTGACAAAGGAACAGCGAATGGATTGAAAGGGGAAATGCCAATCAAGGGAGGCCATGGAACAAATGATTGCAGTAATCCAGGTGTGACATTGCAAAGTCCCTGATTGATTAGTCAACATTGGAGAATTTTTAGTGAGCAAATAAATGGCCCATGTGAAAGTGAAAGTTGCTCAGTTGTGTCCGACTCTTTGCAACCCCATGGGCAGTAAGTAGCCTGTCAGGCTCCTCTGTCATGGAATTCTCCAGGCAAGAACACTTGGAGTGGGTTGCCATTCCCTTATCCAGGGGATCTTCCTGACCCAAGGATTGAACCCAGGTCTTGTGCATTGCAGGCAGATTCTTTACGGTCTTATCCACTAGGGAAGACCAGATGGTCCATAGTCGCTCCATAATATGCAGACTTTCCCGGTTCTTAGTATGAAGAAGATGTGTTTGCCCATTCTGTTTTCTAAAGGGCACTAATGTTCAGAGTTAAGTCCAAGCATGTTCACAAAAAGTGTTTGGAATTTTTCTAATTGCATCTTGGATGTGATTTTTATGAGCTGTGTTAATTTCTTTCCACATAAATAGCTGTAATAGTGCTGCAATCTATGGCCTGTTTAAATTAGTTTATATTGTTTCCTGTTTTCTTAGTGATCTTTCCCCTGAAGGCAGAATTGAATTTTCATTCGGATATTGAAAATGACCACTCCCAACACACTCATGTAGCCATTCAGAAGGAGCTGCCGGCTTAGCCTTAATTAATATAAATTCACTTCTTGCATGGCAACAAATATTGACTAGACTTAACCAATCACATGTTAACTAATGTTTTCATGGTTAATTTAAATGTAGTGCATCAGTCATCCATGAGCCTGCTACAGAAAGTTCAGAAATGATGAAACTGGAAGTTTTCAAAACTATATACTAAGCCATATGTACATATGTATATGATATATCTAATATATAATATGTATTTTATTTTATTCACATATATTGAGAATGGAATCTGCCTACTATTGCTTGTTATGATAGTAGCAAGTCTCTTGCCTACTTACTTTTTCATTGCTTTTTCGTTGTGTATTTTTAATTGCTTAATCCTAAAATTGCTCTCTCTCTGAAAACTATGTATTAACTATAATCTACTGGCGAACTTACACTTTAGGTCTAAGAGTGAAGAGTAATAAAAATTGGCTTTTAGATCATTTAAGCAAACATCTGTTTTTAAAATTTAAGTGTGTTCTTCCTGACACTAAGGGTATTTATGATCTGTGTAACCACAAGCAAGAGAAGAAAAACCGTGCCCATTCATGGGTGAAAGGAAGATGGGGCTCCATTGTTTGTGCGTGCTCGCTCGCTCTCTCTCTCGTTCTCTCTCTCTCTTGCTCTCTCTCTGTCTCTCTCTCGTTTAGGATTTTTCTTTGTGTTACATAGAGATGAAAAAGTCACAGCAAAGGGGGAGAATGGTCCATGAAGTCAATAGTTCCCTTTTCTGTTGTTATCTTTTAAGAAGCCGGGGGGCAGGTAGAAAAGATTTCTTAAAGGCATCAGGTAGATTTCTGCTGTCTTTTCAGAGGCCCATTCTCTTAACATACACAGGCAGGGAGAGAGGCAGAGAGTGGAAGGGAGGCAGAGTTTATTCTGACTGTAAGTGTTGCAGTGGGGCTCCCACAAGCATCATGCTAAATTATGGGCCTCTCCTCAGGCTGAACACGGTGTTAAGTTGTATGATGGACTCTGTACTCGCCTGCTCCAATCCATGAAATGAGATAAGAAACTCGTGCAGCTGGAGTTCACTGAGGGTTGAACTCAGACTGAAATCCCAGAGTTAACAGAACTGCGTGGGCCAGCCGTGACGCTGAACACGTGCACACACTCGCTCAGCGGCAGGTTGAAATTGGCAAGGAAACTTGAGTCCTTCCTGTGCAGGCTGCCCCGTGGGCCTTCCTCAGGCCAGTTATCTCCTCGGATCAAAGCGTGAGGGCCCCGGGGGCAGGTTTGCTCAGGAATAAAGCTTTGATCCCCAAGCCCAGACGGACACCACCTGGGCGGGAGAGGACTAGAGATGGTGGCCCATCAGCAGCGCGATTTCCAGCCTGGAGAGGGCAGAACCCGCTCCACGGGCACGGGGCAGGCTAGCCTGCCTGCGTACAGTGCACGTACTTCTGGGGCAGGCAGCAGCCGCAGCCGTGAAGTCGTGCCCCGGTCTGGGAGGGGATGCCTGGGAGAAAAGGGATGAAGGGTTTTTCTGTAGCGCTCTGCAAAACTCATAAAGCACTCTGCAAATGCACGCTTCGTATGGGGTGTAAAATACTAACAGTGCCTGATTAGAAAATATCTGGGTAGTAAAATAAAATAAGATCCCTTTACTAAATATGAATCACCCTCTATCTGTTCATCTTGAGTGTGTGTGCGTGTATGTATGTATGTATGTGTGTGTGTGAATATGGATTTGTGTGTATGTATATATGACCAATATATAATATATAAAACAATAACGCACACACATACGCAGCGTATAAGGATGTCTCTGGTGTTCCTCTAATGGAAGGAACATAGTAGCCGCTCTGTATTTGTCAAATAAATGAGTAAGTATCTGAATCTTTTAGTCTTAATTTTCCTTCTGATATTTAGGACCCTGACTCCGTTTCCTTGGAAAATGCAGGATATTTTTGTTTTCTTTATTTTTACAATAATTCTTATTGGAGTATAATTAATTTATAATGTGTTCGCTTCTAGGATATTTTTCATAAATTATGTTTTTAGAGGCTAGAAAAATACAAAAATGAAAGACTTCTCAAGTTTAGAAAACAAGCCCAGCGCTTGCAGCAGTAGGATTGATTTATGTTGTAATAACTGACATACAACTTCCGGTTCCAATTAATCACCTCCAAACTTGCTTTTTTCCCATGTCTAAGCCGTACAACAGAGATCTGCTCCAGTAACTGTTTGCAAACAGGCAAGTCTATTTGCTTTCTTTTGAAATGAACTTTATCACTTACTTACAGGTGGAACCTCCTGGCCCCTACCCCAAGCCCCATACTCCTAAATCAAACACAAATGGATTTCTAGCAGCCTTCCCCAACACACACACTGACCCCCACGCCCCCCAGGAAGAGGTCCTCTTTTGTTGAAAGCATGGAAATGGTCTAGTTTTTACCATAATCAAATATGTTATAGTAAACCTAAAGTAAATCTAAAGTAAACCTAAAGTGAAATTGGTTTTGAACTGCAGCAGAACAAGAATTGACCTTTTGCTACTACCAGCTTGGGAACAATATCTTACATCATGACTACTTTTAAAAGTAATTTCACCCGTCATCCACATCCTGCCCATAACTCAGTAGATTCTAAGTCAGAAAACTGATATTGCTGTATACTGTTACCAATAAAAGAATAAGGAAATGAACTGGAGGCCAAACAGGTAACAGTTTTTTGAGCCAGTCTTGAGAAAGAGAAATCTGGGTTTGGTGGAGAATGCAGTTGTGTCATATTTCAAAGGATCCCCAGAACAGATCTTCTGAAACTGGGCTCACCAAGTTGGTAATCTGAGGGTAAGCCACTCTGTTTCTTGGGTGGCTTTGTAGTGCCGTGCAGTCAGATGAGGAAAGAGAAGCTAAGTGATGATGGAACCATTAGTTGCAGGAAAGCTCACAAGGTCAAGTTGTGGCCATTAGTGGCTCAGAGGGTGAAGAATCTGCCTGCAATGCGGGAGACCTGGCTTAGATCCCTGGGTTGGGAAGATCTCCTGGAGAAGGGAATGGCTACCCACTCCGGTATTCTGGCCTGGAGAATTCCATGGACAGAGGAGCCTGGCGGGCTACAGTCCATGGGGTCTCAAAGAGTCGGACACGATTCAGCAACTAACACACACTCACATATACACAGGATGGACTGTGCTGTGCCTTTGGAGAGGACCTGAAGTGAAAACCAAGACCTTGCCTTGGCATGATTTGAACTTGGTGGTCTTCCATTTGCAGACGACAGCAAGTTTTCAGAGGCCATCACGGTGCTGCTGTCCTGGATCGAGCGAGGGGAGGTGAACCGGCGGTCCGCAAACCACTTCTACTCCATGGTGCAGTCAGCCAACAGCCACGTGCGCCGGCTGATGAACGAGAAGGCCACCCATGAGCAGGAGATGGAGGAGGCCAAGGAGAACTTCAAAAACGCCTTAACCGGCATCCTCACTCAATGTAAGTAAGACTTCTGGGGGCCATCTCTTTTTGTCGTGATGTTGCCTTTTCTTGTGTACTCATTTTTTTTTTTCCCATTTGGGGGTAAGTAGTCCCATAGTTTCCCATCTTACTCCATACCGAATGGCCAAACCTCATAACCAGTTTCATGTTCTGTGGCATCTTGGAGGAACACGGACCCCGCCCTGAGAGCTTACTTCTCAAGGTGAGCAACGTTTCTGTAGCTTTTCCGCAGAACACCCCGTCCGGGCCTCAGGGCGGGGTGGACAGATGCTCCCATGCCTGCTGGACCCTCCGCAGTCCACACCACCCCTCAGGGCAGCCACTGTCCCCCATAGGTTGGGTACACAGAGCCCACGTCCTCCCTGCACTGAGAGTAGAAGCAGCCCCAGAACACACTGTCCTCGTTATCCTTGGGCTCTGTTTAGGAGGAAGGTCAGACAGACTCCTCCTCAGGATCCTTTTCATGTGGGGTGAGCCTTGGCTGTGAACACGGGCAACTCAGGAGCAGAGATCTTTCAGTGCTATTATTTTTTTTTTTTTGGTCCTTTCTTCATTGAAAAAGCAAATTGCCTTCACCGCTTAATGCCGGTGATCGTTCCCATCTAGATCCTAAACTGATGAAATGGTGTAAACAGGGCTTTCTCATAGAACAATGGTTAGGGTAATTACCCAGGGCTCTATTCAAAAAAAGGACGGATTTTTTTTTTTATTTTTATGGGCGTGCTCTCTGTGTCTGTGGCCGCATGCATCACAGCTGCTGATGTGCCCTCGCCTGGTAAAAGCCACTGAATGGCACTGTGACAATGCCACGCTCCATTCCACACCAGGTGCAAGGTCCCACACAGGACGGTGACACATGCAATTTACATACTCAGTCTGAGGATAAGTATTATTTTCAATGATACACTATGCCAAAATACCCATCACCTCTTTCATCAGTATAAACTCCAGCAATAATGTGCCTGATAGGATGGAAAGAGAAAAGGGAAGGAAAAACCAGAAGCCTCGCTGTAAATGTGTTTTATTTGACTTTGTTGTCAAAAGACCATTTTTGCTGCAGTGTCAAATAACTCCCAAACATAAACTCTGATAAGTGACCAGATATCCAGCATGACACCAACCTAGGACACCTGTCTTTACAGGAACGATAGAACTGGTATATCTCATAGACGTCACCGTCAGACTGCCTTCCCTAGATTCCCTAGTGGTGAGCAATGACCTTTTACCCGGCTGTGTATGCCCAGCAGTTCTGAAGTTTGGGTTACTAGAGCTAGGATAAATACACTAACACCCAGACCACCTGTAAAGGAGAGAAACAGAGAATGGATTTAGTAGGTGGAGGAGGGGTAGGGTGGGTTAATAGCAGAGAGCGGGAAAGGCCACACCAATTCTAATAATACAACCTCTGCAAAGTTGAGGCAAGAAGCCAGCTGTCTGAACAGTAGAATGATCACCGATTACCCTTTGCTTACTAGCATCAGTTTTAAATAAATCCTCATTCCTATGCAGTTTATCATCCCACTGGGCAGGGAAGATTCGATCCTTAACTCTCACAAGGAATATAGGAAGGCGTTAGAATAGGGGAGGGCGTTCGTTTTTTCTGGCAGTATCTTTTCCAAGAAGCCCTTGTTAAAAACAAGCACGCAATCATGTGGCTGAGCGAACAGGACATGTCCAACCTTACACAGGTAGAAGTGGGCCGAGGTGTGAAACCACTGAGAGACAGACAGACAGGTGTAGCATGTGGGGACACCAACACCAGCTTGTTACTCCTGATCAAGGCTGAACCGGATCACGGGACTGAGATCTGCAGCCATGGTGGGCTCCCCAATGCTGACCTGGGGGTTGAGCTTCCAGCCACAGGCAGTGCTGAGGACCACAGGCTTCTTCCTGCGGAGCCTGTATCTGTATGCGCCACATCACATGTGGAGAAGCTGATGGGAATGAGTACAGGTGACCCTCGAGTGACGTACATGTGATGAAAAATCCGAGTGTAGCTTTGCAGCTGGCCCTCCCTGTCTGGGGTTCCATATCCAAGCATGGATGATGCCATATTGTAGTACAGTATATGTGAGTGGACCCACACAGCTCAAACCCGTGTTAGTCAAGGGTTCACTGTATTCTGTCCAGGCAAGCGGATTTACTTTCTCCCTCCCTGCAAAGGAGAGAATGAAGGGCCAGAGCAAGGCCAGAGATTTTGGAGGAAGATCCCGTCTCATGGAAATCATAGAAATGCAGATTACTCTCATAGACACCGCTTAGGCACCTCACCTGTACAATATCAAAAGTTCAGTTCTTGCTTTTAATCTTCAAACCTGCCCCTCTAGGGTTTTTCTTTCCCATTTTACTAATTCTCAGACTCAGATCCTGTTGAGTACTTTTCACACCCACCATCTCCCACCACCAAAGCCCATCTAGGCTATCAGGAAATCCCATTGTTTCAGCATTCAAATTGGCCCACTTTTCTTCATTTTCACTATAGCCTTTCAAGTGCAGGCTGCCTGAACGATGATGGTGTCTGGGAGTAATAGAAACCCCCCACCAAACTTGATCTTAACAAATGGAGAGTTTTCGTTCTCCGTACGGTGAAACCCAGAGTGTTGGCACTGGTTTGGTAGTTGAAGAGCGCCAGGCCTGAGGTTTCTGTGATGTTATTAGCTTTCTTAGATAGTTGTCTAAGAGGTCTGCTGTTTCTCCTGCCATCACTTCTTTTTTTACTAGCTGGAATCACAGAAGAAAAAGGAGAGGAGGAAAGAAAGAGGAAAGGGCTGTACCTTTAAAACAGAAAAGCAAAACTTGCCCAAAAGTCCCCAGCAGGCTTCTATTTATGTCTTGTGCAGAAGCATTACATGTGGCCATGCCAAGCTATTTATACAAGGAAAATGGGAAATAGACTCTTTTGACTGGACCCATTTCCCTCCAGAATAAATCTGGAGTTCAGGTAAGGAAGGAGGGGAGAATGGCTGCAGGCAGACATTTTGCAGTTTCTGCCATGTGTGATTCTTCCCTTTGCACCTTACTCCAGCTCAATCTATTTTTCACACATCATCTGACATAATTCAGAGCACATCTTCTCCACTGAAATCCCTTGAGTAGATTCCCATTGCACTTAAAATAACATTCATCTTCCCAAGCTCACTGTGCTTGCCTCTTCTGCTTCAGCTTTCGCTCGACTCATGACGCGTCATCTCCATTGGCCTTTTTCCTGCTGAGCCCATCAAAACTCCCTCCCATCTCTGAGCCTCTACACATCCATTCCCTCTGTCTGATGTTCTCGTCCTTGCAGTCTGCAATCTTGAATCCTTCTCATCCTTTCAGTCCTGGCTCTAAGACCATCCTATCAGAGAGGCCTTCCTGATCTCCCCTCTCCTAGCAGGCTCACCATTCATATTTCATCAGTCCCTCAGAGCACTTATCCAAATGGGTGCATACTAAGTCACTTCAGTCGTGTCTGACTCTTTGTGACCCTGTGGACTGTAGCCTACCGGGCTCCCCTGTCCATGGGATTCACCAGGCAAGAATACTGGAGTGGGTTGCCATGCCGTCCTCCAGGGGGATATTCCCGACCCAGAGATGAAACCTGCATCTCATGTCTCCTGTGTTGGCGGTTGGGTTCTTTACCCCTAGCACCACCTGGGAAGCCCATCTAAATGGGTATAATTTGATAAATTGTCTGGTTATGATTATTATAAGTGTCACAAAGGAAAATGTATGTGTCTCTTAGTCACCGATGTGTATCAGGCGCCTGGGATGTGGAAATATGCAAGAAATAAATATTCCATGGGTGAGGGAGTGAGTGAATGAATGAGTGCATTGCAAAGAAGACAGGAAGTAAGCCTGAAACAGTGAGCTAAGACGTTTCTAGGAACCTCCCAGAAGAGTTTTTCACCAGTGGTAGTCCTGTCTGTGGAGTTTTCACCTTGCATGTGTAATCAAACAGACCGAATAGAGAGCTCACCGTTTCTAGGAACCTCCCAGAAGAGTTTTTCACCAGTGGTAGTCCTGTCTGTGGAGTTTTCACCTTGCATGTGTAATCAAACAGACCGAATAGAGAGCTCACCGTTTCTAGGAACCTCCCAGAAGAGTTTTTCATCAGTGGTAGTCCTGTCTGTGGAGTTTTCACCTTGCAGTGCTAGTCCTGTCTGTGGAGTTTTCACCTTGCATGTGTAATCAAACAGACCGAATAGAGAGCTCACCAGCTATGCTTTTGTTGCAGATCGTTATATTTTACCAGACTTGGTTGCAGGCCAGAGGATATAAGGAGAGTTGAGGTAGCAAAATAAACACCAAAGTTCACACTGACATCTCCCACTTGTCACCGTCTGACAGCCTGTGCATTCCCCATCTCCCTGTTACTATTTAAGAGATTCCTCCATAACCCTGTATTTTGATCCTGGAAGTATTTCGGCAGCCAACAGAGACGGTGAAAAGCCCAGGTGAACTTGACGGCCCCCAGGGCTGTCCAAGGGCTACACGCCTCAGCCGGAAGCCCTGAGAGGCCTTCGAGTGAATCATCAATAGCCAGGACCCTTGAGGGTGACTTGAAAATATGCAGATCCTTTCAATGTGAGCCTCAGCTGGAGTTACACCTCTGAGATAGAACAGGCATTGCACAGCTCACTGAACAACCAGAATTTTCCGTTCATTTCTGTGTGCTGTTACAAAGATGACAATTCCCCAGATGCAAAAGGGATCCAGATTCTAACATGAAATTCGTCATGAAAATGTTAGTGGTAACCTGGCTAACGTGGTAGGTATGTGTACATTTCATCCGCCTTTGAATTTTGAAACAGATCTTGTTTCAGGTCTGGTGGAGTTAATGTTTCTCGGTCTCCACCACATTTTCTGCTTCCCCAGCTGGCTTCAGGCTGAGTTTGGTATCCATAGAGCTGCCTCTAAAGTAATAGCTGCTGAAGTCCACAGCAGTCTTCATACTTGTCAAATTTTCCAAAAGCAGAACCAGTCAAACCCCCCATTTGTCGGCTTTAATATTCCTGGCAGACACTGCGAGAGTCACATTTGGCTTTCTCCTTTAGAATTAGATTAAGATTGTAAAGCACTAAGATTCAGGAATGACATCTCAGCTTTGACTCTGCAAAGTGGCTGGAAATCTGCTGGTTACTTGGCAGTGTCTTCCTCCCACTTAAAAGATCCCCACAATTGTTCTAGCATCCCATGGGAGCCTTTCTATTAGAAAGCCAAGTCTCAGGGAGTTGTTCATAGGTAGTTTGGGAGCAGGTCTATTGTTGAACTAACTTGTTACAGTAAGTGGGGTTGGTCTGGCATTGAAGGCGGTGTCCATCTAACAACTTCCAGGAAAATTCAGGTATATTCCAAAGGTCCAAGTGCAGTTAAAGTGTGAATGCCTATATAGATTTTGTTGAACAGGGAAAGGGAAATTGCATGAAATGTTAGTCCATTAAGCTGGGTTGAATGCATGTATCTCCTTGCTTTGCGGATCACATTTGTCCTTGTTTTCATATTTGAACAAATAGCATTTGCTCAAAGGGGAAACAAAATCAAGAGCCATGAATAATAATATAAAGTTGTGATTTATTTCAAGGTCTGCATCAGAGGCCAGCAGTTACCTTCTAGCTTTGTTGATATTCAGTTCCGCCAACATTTATTTAAGTTCTGACTTTCTTCCTGTCTCCAGCCTTCACCCCAGGGTGGGCTATGTAATTATAATCCAATGGGCATTGTTTCCATGTGGGCCCTGGTGTAGCATGTCAAAGGGCAGCAGCTAAACCCAACCAAGAGTTTGGGGAGTACAGCATCCACTCGTATTTTGGATCATTTTCCACCTCTGACCATGAATGTGCAGTTTTCCAAGATGTTTAGGTGAGAGCCTCCTTTATCCTGCTGGGGCCCCTGGGTCTTTCCCTTTCTTTCAAGGCCAGCTGGATAGATTCTCATTTACTAGATATAAAGAAAGGGAAAAAGACAATTCAGTGCAGGTGAATCATCTCATCCTTATGCCATTTTATTCTCACATCATCCTTTTTTCATCTTTATGTCATCTCTTAACCTGCCCATTGAGCAGAAACTCCTCCTGGTTTCCCAAGTGAGAGACTTTCAGGTTTTGATCTTCTTCGCTTTTTAAACATTAATACCTCCAAGGAAACTCCCCATAGGCCTGCCTGAGTTCAGTTTTTCAGTTATGAGCAAAGCTTGTCATTTCAAAGCTCAGAGAGAAACTGTTTATAAAGTTGAGGAAGCATGTTCTACGGCTCTCAATTATTAATATGCATGCCAAGATGATCAATTGGGCATGCCTTGTTACAACACGCACACACGTCTGATGAAAATTTAAACACTCCGTGATCATGCCACTCTGGGACTTTCCCAGCACACTCCTTGGTGAGAGAGTGCCGGGGTCCTGCCCCGGCTGATCCAGGGTATTCGAAGCGGGGACGGCGTCGGCGACCTATTTATTTAAATATTTTATCAAAGATATAAAGAGTAATAGGATGAGGATAGCTCAGTAGGAAAATTCAGTGGAGAAAAGAGGCTGAGTAGCTTGGTTTACGCGGGAGACCAATAAAACTTCAAGACAAGAAGTTTGCACCACTTACGTAGGCCGCAGGCGTCCTTCCGTTCTCCCGAAGGAGAGGAGACACTGAGGCCTCCCCGGTCGGATCTTAGAAGCCCAGGCATAATTAGTAAGCATGGTGGGTTCCGCGCTCCAGATGGAGACTCAACCAGAGTGAGAGAGAGAGCGACATGGGGAGACCAGTATTTCGAAAAACTGATCCCAATTCTTTATTTTCCATGGTCTACTTTTATACACTGAGATGTTATGCAAAAGTCACGTGGGGTCAGCAGTCCTGACTTTTATCAAAGTCAGGTGCTTCATACAAATGTATACAGAGGTCTTAGGGGTGTTACATCATCTTCTGGCCAGGGGGGCCTGCTGACAATTTACGACCCTCTCCTTGTGACAGCGGTCAGTCAATCAGGACACTTATTTCTCCAGGGCTGATTATTCTCAAAACAGATGCCACCCAAGTAAAGTTACATTCCTACAGGGTGAGGGTGTAGTGGGTTTTAGTTAAGGAAAGAATTTACTTAGCCTAAGGTCTAACGTGATTAATATCAAAGGTTAATTCTATATATTCATTAATGTGTGTAAAGGCAGGGGATATGGAGACTTAGCAACAAACATTGGCTCAACAAATGAAAAACCCTTCACCAACACAATTTCTAATTAGCCCATTATACTTATACTAATAGTTTTCTAACTTCTCTAAAGAACCTGTTTTTAGAGGGTTTAAAGCATCTTGTGCCTCTCACGGTTGGGAGGCTGTGAGCGATCACATGTGGCTGGACGAGCCTGTCAGGCAGGCTAGAGAACCTTCAGAGGAGTTTGTAGGTTAAAACACTCTTATCACGCCCAGGAATTATTATTAACTGGAGCTCTAGGTTAACTCCTTCTCCGAAAGAGGTGGTGGGGGACAGCCCCCCGTAAAGTCAGAGGTGTAGGTAAGAGCACAAAGTAGTAAAGTAGGCAGGCTCTGGTTATGGGGGCAGATGCTCGAGGAGCTCCAGGGGGCCTCCTGAGGCTCGATCCCGCCTTTGCGTATGTCGAGCCTCCTTCCTCATGACCTTTGTCACGGGCGGAGTACCTCACTCTGGCCCCCAACAAGAGAGGAGACGGGGAAGGGAGGAAGGTGTGGAAAAGGCAAACAGGAAGCAGATGGTGATGGAGAAGGGCCTAGTGATACTAAGAATATGTGCCATCACGGAGGGCTTCCCTGGTGACTCAGCGGTAAAAAAGCTGCCCGTCATGCAGGAGAACTCTGCTCCATGTTATGTGGCAGCCTGAGTGGGAGAGGAGTTTGGGGGAGAATGGATACATGTATATATGTGGCTGAGTCCCCTCACCTTTCAGCTGAAACTGGCACAGCATTGCTAATTGGCTCTGTGCACGTGCTCAGTTGCTCAGTTGTGTCTGACTCTTGGCGACCCCTTGGACCGTAGCCCCCCAGGCTCCTCTGTCCGTGGGGTTTTCTAGGCAAGAATACTGGAGTGGGCTGCCATGCCCTCCTCCAGGGGATCTTCCCAACCCAGAAGTCGAACCCAGGTTTCCCACATGGCAGGTGGAATCTTTACCATATGAGCCACCAGGGAAGCCCAAGAATACTGGAGTGGGTAGCCTATCCCTTCTCTAGGGGATCTTTCCGACTCAGTAATCAAACCGGGGTCTCCTGCATTGCAGGTGGATTCTTTACTGACTGAGCTATCTGGGAAGCCCCTAACTGGCTCTACCCTAATACAAAGTAAAGTTTTTTAAAAAAAGAGTACATGCCATAAATATTAACGAGCAGAACAGAAAAGTAGAAATTGTTGAGTGTCAGACCTGGAGGGGGGACTTCAGACACTTGTGGGCCCAAACCTTCTCATTTTAGAGAAGAGAAAACTGAGGTTCTGAGAGCAGACCTCTTGGGCCCCCACCATTTAGCAGTCTGTGGGTAGCTTAGAAACCAAGACTCAGCTTCTCAGACAGTTCACTTTCTTTGTGTGATGTGTGTTCGTGAAAGCTGAAAATGATGAGAGGAGGATGTTATAAATATGAATTTATAGTTTGCAGGTGGGGGTAAAGAAGTGTGCTGGCATCACACCGAATAGAAATGCTACAACATGGTTAGAAAAGGAAGTCTTTGCCTCTAGCACAACCCTCTCTCTCTCACCTCTACGCTTGGACCTCCTCCCTGTCTCTTGTCCGATAAGAACCAAAGCTCCTATCGCACCTCCTCGGTGAACTTTTCCTGTCTTTTCTACACATAACCACCACCCTCTCTCCTCCCTTCTGTGGCGCTTGTTAATACTGTCCGCTTGAGCATTTTATGATTTTCTAAGCATCAGGTTTTGGGGGTTTGGCTTGTTCCTCTAGCACGATTTTCGGCTAACCAAAGACAGAGTCCATCTGCTGTTCTCTCTTCTCACCTCGCTGTACCACTTTCAGACGTGATACTTGTAAGCACCTCAGTACAAGTGTTGGTTGTTGATCAGATATGGTAGACGAAACTGAAGATTGGAAATTGCAATGGAACCTGTTAACCTAAAACTCATTCTCAGTGTTGGATTTTGAGGTAAGCCATGATCTCATCTGACTTTGCTCTAATATACCCTTCCCCTTAAAAGTGAAATACACAGAGTGTACCGTAGTTGAGAATTTTGTAGAAGTAGTATTGTAGCACTGTTATTAATATTGTTTTAACCTGCCGATTGGAAAGGTTAGAACCATCATGCAAATTTGCTTTGTACCTTTATGATAGGGAATGGCATCAACCTCGTCTTAGATCTCAAAAACAGTGGAAAGACTTTCAACCAGGCACCAGGAGATCCTGATTTGAGTCCCAGCTTGATCATAAGTT
Source organism: Bos indicus x Bos taurus (assembly GCF_003369695.1). Lineage (NCBI taxonomy): Eukaryota > Metazoa > Chordata > Mammalia > Artiodactyla > Bovidae > Bos > Bos indicus x Bos taurus. The sequence goes on along the minus strand of NC_040087.1, from coordinate 13,315,733 downwards.
AGGCAGGTCACTTTAGGCAAGATCCTGAAGCTCCTTGAGTCTTGTTTCATCATCTCTATGGGGAAAGTGTTCGACCAGACGATCCCGTAGGATTGTATCTTCCCACTCTGGAAGTACCCCCTGTCCTTATCCTATCAGCCGGCTTCCCAGGTGACTCAGTGCTAAAGAATCCTCCTGCCAGTGCAGTGGACGGGGGAGGAGGGGTTCGATCCCTGGGCCAGGAAGATCGCCTGGAGTAGGAAATGGCAACCCACTCCAGTATTCCTGCCTGGGAATCCCTGTGGACAGCGGGGGCTGGCGGTCTACAGTCCACGGCGTCACAAAGTCGGGCACAACTGACCACACACGCGTATTGTATTGTATCAACAGCTTCAGCCCCTGAACATCCCTGAATGTCTGCACACGGCCAGCACCTGCCAGGACCCAGCCAGGATGTCAGTGGCTCCTGAGCTGATCACAGAACAGAGGATCGGCGGGTGCCCCCCACCCATGCCTGTCCCCACTCTGCCCCACTGCGGGTTACAGCTCCAGGTGGCACTGTGAGCTTTAAGCCACGTTTGCCCCCTGAGATCATGTGTGACTACTGATCGGCCAAAATTCATATCAGAGAGGCTGCACCTTGCATCTCCTCTGGCACGTCCTCATCTGTTTTCTTGACTGAAATCGTAAAAGCCTCTGGTGTCTGAATGAATGATGACACCCATCCACGATATTTACAGGGTCCCTATTAAGTGCCAGGTAGCGCGCAGAGGGCTGGAGTGAAATGTGAGGGGTGTCTGATCTCCCTCTAAACCCCAACCCCCCCCTTTCAGGCAGACTGGCATCCTTGTTCACATTTCTCCCGCCTAAAAGGCTTTCTCTGAAATCATTTCCTCCTTAGGAACTTCTGAGCCAAACTTTTCAGTTTATTATTAGTATTTTTTTAAATTTCCACCAAGGGAAATTTGGCTCCCATGTCCCTGCTGTCGGGAAAAAAAGAGTTTTATGAAGTGTTAAAATGTTTTCCCATGTCTGTGGTCGTCATCGCTGTTGTACATCCTTGGGAAGGAAGTTCCCCATGACTGCCTTAGCCACTCGCCAGGTTTTCTGCTTTTCCTCTAAATTACACAGATGGCTATATTTTCTAGTGTTGTCAGTGCTGCAAATGAAAGTTTCATTAAAAAAAAAAAAAAACCTCTTGGCTCTAGGGGAAAAACTATCCAGAGACAATATCTTTTGTAATAACTTCCCAGTCAATGATGAGCACAGTTTTCTGTTCCATAGGACAGCAAAGCAGATAGCAGAAGTTTCTAGAAATTTGGCAGAACTGAGTTGAGCCTTTTTGGTATCGCCTCCGTCTGTCTGTCTGTCCTTCTATGCGTGCTCGGTCATGTCCAACTTTGTGACCCCCATGTAGCCCGCCAGGCTCCTCTGTCCACAGGATTCTCCAGGCAGGAATAGCGGAGTGGGTTGCCATTTTCCTTCTCCAGGGGTTCTTCCTTGACCCAGGGATAGAACCCAGGTCTCCTGTGTCTCCTGCATTGGCAGGCGGATTCTCACTGCACCACCCGAGGAGGCATACCTGTTCCTATATATATGGTTGGTTAAGTAATACACTATGATATTGGTCTTTCTTTTAAAATGTAAGGATAGCAAAAGATGAGAGAGAAGTTATGTGTCACACTCTGGAACAATGAAGAATTTTAGAGGGCTATATTTTAAGAATTAACATACAAATGTTGCGTGAAACACAGAACTTCAGGAAATACTAGATCTAACTCTCGGGCGCTAAGGATGAAAGCCTTTCCCCTGTTGATCCGAGCCCAGTTTCAGGGTCTGGGAAAGAAACCACTTCCCAGGGCAAGGGGGAGGGGAAGAGGAGGAGAAACGGGGGCAGGGGGCTCCTGTGAGGAAACAGCCTCTGAGCTACTTTGGAAAGAATCACACGTTTAAAAGAAATATCTTTTACCAAAGACCCTTTAAAGCCACAGGACCTTCACATTAGATCTGAGGGAAAGTGAGGGGCCAGGAAAGTTCCTTGAAGGCCGACGCGTCCGTAACTCTCTGTGCAACTGAGAAGGGAGTACAGGTTAGTATGTGTGCTCAAAGAAAGGACAGCGTCCCATGCGGCTGGTGAGAGCGCAGCCACAGACGGCGGGAGAGCTCTGTTGGAGGAGCCAGGAGGCTCAGGTGGGCCTGCCCCGCTCAACAGGTTGGCATGTGAGCTGAGAAGCCATTTGTCCCTTCACAAGAAGTTTGTGGGTGTCTATGTGGTGGGACGACAGGGATAGGAAGGATGCACGGGGCTGACTGGTCCACCTCTCTTGACCAAGGGATTCAAACCGGGGTAGGTTTCTGCAGGCTGCGTGGCTGCTGAGAGGTGGAGCCGCAGCCTCAGCCACGCAGCCTCACTGCCCCTCCCCGCCCTCCCAGGGTACCCCGAAGCCCTCCGCCACTCCTAGACCCCTAAAAGCTCTCACCCAGCCCTGCCTTGAGCTTTCCCGGCCGAGGCATTTGTTCAACAACAGTGACAAACAGAAGCAGGACAGATTTTCTTAACAGATGAAAGCACGTGCTGGCAGACAGGCAAGCAGGGGCCCACTTTCCAGACTCTCAGACTTCCTTGGTGTCTTTCAGATTGGAGAGGGCTCAATGCAGTTTCTTGTCCCATCATCGTTGTTCGGTCGCTCAGTCATGTCCGACTCTTTGCCACCCCATGGACCACAGCACACCAGGCCTCCCTGTCTGTCACCAACTTCTGGAGTTTGCTCAAACTCACGTCCATTGAGTCGGTGGTGCCATCCAGCCATGTCATCCTCTGTCATCCCCTTCTCCTCCTGCCTTCAATCTTTCCCAGCATCAGAGGCTTTTCTGATGACTTAGAAAGAACTAATGACTTAGTTCTTCACAACAGGTCGCTGAAGTATTGGAGCTTCAGCTTCAGCATCAGTCCTTCTCACATCCATACATGACTACTGGAAAAACCATAGCTTGGACTGGATAGATCTTTGTGGGCAAAGTAATGTATCTGCTTTTTAATATGCTGTCTAGGTTTGTGAGAGCTTTTCTTCCAAGGAGCAGGCATCTTTTAATTTCATGGCTGAAGTCACCGTCCACAGTGATTTTGGAGCCCAAGAAAATAAAGTCTGTCACTATTTCCATTGTTTCTCCATCTATTTGCCATGAAATGATGGGACCGAATGCCATGATCTTTGTTGTTTGGATGTTGATTTTCAAGCCAGCTTTGTCACTCTCCTCCTTCACTTTCATCAGGAGGCTCTTTAGTTCTTCACTTTCTGCCACAAGGGTGGTGTCATCTGCATATCTGAGGTTATTGATGTTTCTCCCAGAAATCTTGATTCCAAACTTGTGCTTCATCCAGCCCAGCGTTTCTCATGATGTACTTGCATAGAAGTTAAAAAAGCAGGGTGACAGTATACAGCCTTGACGTACTCCTTTCCCAATTTGGAACCAGTCTATCGTTCCATGTCCGCTTCTAACTTGTTTCTTGACCTGAGTACAGGTTTCCTATCAGGCAGGTCAGGTGGTCTGATATTCCCATCCCTTTAAGAATCTTCCGTATTATGTTGTGATCCACACGGTTAAAGGCTTTAGCATAGTAAATGAAGCAGAAGTAGATGTTTTCCTGGGATTCTCTTGCTTTTTCTGTGATCCAGTGGATGTTGGCAATTTGATCTCTGGTTCCTCTGCCTTTTCTAAATCCAGCTTGAACATCTGGATGTTTTCGGTTCACATACTATTGAAGCCTGGCTTGGAGAATTTTGAGCATTACTTTGCTAGCGTGTGAGATGAGTGCAGTTGTGCGGTAGTTTGAGCATTCTTTGGCATTGACTTTCTCTGAGATTGGAATGAAAACTGACCTTTTCCCGTCCTGTGGCCACTGCTGAGTTTTCAGAATTTGCTGGCACATTGAGTGCAGCACTTTCACAGCATCATCTTTTAGGACTGGAAATAGCTGGAATCCAGATGAGCTGAAATTCCACGACCTCCAGTAGCTTTGGCTCGTAGTGATGCTTCCTAAAGGCCTGTTTGACGTTGGACTCCAGGGTGTCTGGCTCTGCTGCTGCTGCTGCTGCTAAGTCGCTTCAGTCGTGTCCGACTCTGTGCGACCCCATAGACGGCAGCCCACCAGGCTCCCCCATCCCTGGGATTCTCCAGGCAAGAACACTGGAGTGGGTTGCCATTTCCTTCTCCAATGCAGGAAAGTAAAAAGTGAAAGTGAAGTCGCTCAGTCGTGTCCGACTCTTAGCGGCCCCGTGGACTGCAGCCCACCAGGCTCCTCTGTCCATGGGATTTTCCAGGCAAGAGTACTGGAGTGGGGTGCCATTGCCTTCTCCGATGTCTGGCTCTAGGTGAGTGATCACACTATCGTGGTTATCTGGGTCATGAAGCTCTTTTTTGTACAGTTCTTCTGTGTATTCTTGCCGCCTCTTCTTAATATCTTCTGTTTCTATTAGGTTCATATGCTTCTGTCCTTTATTGTGCATAAACACAAATATTTGGCTTCTTTGTGTTAGAAAATTCTACTTACTTAAAGCTTTTCTCCAGCTGTTGTTAAAGTCGTTCCCGCCTCCTTTGACGTTTTCTGCCACCTCCGTTCCAGCAGTTTTCATACTGGGGTTCCTTGGGGCTGTAGCAGCATCTTTGGCGTTTTTTGTCTTCAGCGCCTTGTAAAAGGTCTGGCACTCCCCAGTGTTCATAAGACTTGGGCTTATAGTAGAGATCCACATACAAATGGTTATAAATGCATGATGTGAAGTTGCCCAGATGCTGTTTCCATTTCCAACTTTACCACTTGTCAAGTATGTGACTGGTAACGACACCTCTCTGTGAATCTCAGTTTCTTTGTCAGTGAAACAGGCATAACGATAACTCTTGCCTCAGAGAGTTATGGTTGTTCATCGCTCAGTCATATCCAACTCTTTGCAACCCAATGGACTGCAGCACACCAGGCTTTTCTGTACTTCACTGTCTCCCAGAGTCTGCTCAGACTCAGGTCCATTGAGTCAATGATGCCATCCAACCACCTCATCCTCTGTTGCCCCCTTCTCTTCCTGCCCTCAGTCTTTACCAGCATCAGAGTCTTTGCCAGTGAGTCGGCTCCTCACATCAGGTGGCCAAAGTTTTGGAGCTTCAGCTTCAGCATCAGTCCTTCCAGTGGATATTCAGGCTTGATTTCCTTTAGGATTGACTGGTTTGGTCTCCTTGCAGTCCAAGGGACTCTCAAGAGTCTTCTCCAACACCACAGTTTGAAAGCATCAATTCTTTTGTGCTCAGCCTTCTCTATGGTCCAACTCTCACATCCATACATGACTACTAGAAAAACCATAGTGTTCAATATATGGAGAGTTGTTGGGAAATTTAAATGAGATAATATTTTTAAATCAGAGATTCTCAAACTTTTATTATGTGTGAGTATGATCTGGAGACCTTAGAAAAGAGCGTTTGCTAGACTGGTGGTTGCCAGAGACAGAAGGTGGAGGTGCAAGAAAGTGATGAAGGCAGTCAAAAGGCACAAACTTCTAGTTATAAATAATTCCTAGGGATGGAATGTACAGCATGGCAACAATAGTTAACAATACTGTATTGCATACTTTAAAGTTTCTAAGACAGTAAATCTTAAATATTTTTCATCACAAGAAAAAAATATGATACCCAGGTGAGATGATGGATGTTAAGTAACCTTGGGGTAATCATTTCACAATATCTACCTATAGGAAATCATTATGTTGTACACCTTAAATTTACATAATGTCAATTACATCTCAATGAAACTGGGAAAGTGTTTTCAGAAGAATAAGTTGCTGGACCCCACCCCTAGAGTTTCTAATCAGTAAGTGTAGGGGCTCCTTGCATTTTAATAAGTTTTCAAGTGATGCTTATGGTACTGGTCCAGGATCCACATTTTGAAAACCACTGTTTAAAATCAAGTGTAGTGTCTGCCCAGTTAAGTCTAAGTAAGTAGAAATAGCCAACAACTGTTGTCTGATTTTCCCAGCACCACTCATGGAGTTGATGGTGACCCAGAGGAAGGCAGGGTCACCATTTTGAAGGTCACAAAGAAGAAGGGACACCCAGAAACTGTATCTCTCCCCTTCCTGATGAATGATAGACAAGCCGACCACTGACAAAGGGGCTGTTGTGACAAATCTGTAGGCATCTTTCTATGATTCATAATGGAAACTGCAAACGTAGATAGCTCAGATTCAGAGCATTGGTCATCATGTCCTTCAAGCCTTTTCTCATTGATCAGGAATGGCAGAATTTAAACACTTGATTACCAGCTGTTGACATGGGATAGGAAAAGAATCTGAAAAACACTTAGTGGGCAGAAAATTGTAATGAAACTTGGTGATAGCACTTAAAAATTCAGATGTTCTTTATCTTTTTCCCACTGCTAAGAATCTCTTATAAGTATACCTGTGGCAGATTCATTTTGATATTTGGCAAAACTAATACAATTTGTAAAGTTTAAAAATAAAATTAAAAAAAAAAAGATATTTACGTAAGAATGTGCCAGAAGTTAGGTCTGAGGGTGTCCACTGTGGCCTTGTTAATTATGCACATAAGGCTAGATTTCCAAATACGACCCTGTGGAATTCTCCAGGCAAAAATACTGCGGTGGATTGCCATTCCCTTCTCCAGGGGATCTTCCCAATCCAGGGATCGAATGCAGGTCTCCTGCATTGCAGGCAGATTCTTTACCATCTGAGCCACCAGGAAAGCTCAGATATAGCACAGTGTATATAATAGCACTTCTATGTAAGTTTAAAAAGGTTGCACATAGAAAAATACAAGTGTGTACTCTGTGTATAACATTTTCTCTGGAGGGATAGGCTCTTAACAGTAGTTTAAAGAGAGACACAGAACGTACTGAACAACACAGAGCTCAGCCACATGTTCTGTGATGACCTAGAGGAGAGGGATGGAGGGAGGTTCCATGCATATACAAGCAGGAAGCTGTATATGTATACATATAATTGATTCAGACGGAGGGAGGTTCAAGCAGGAGGCTGTATATGTATGTATACACATAATTGATTCAGATGGAGGGAGGTTCAAGCAGGAGGCTGTATATGTATACACATAATTGATTCAGATGGAGGGAGGTTCAAGCAGGAGGCTGTATATGTATACACATAATTGATTCAGATGGAGGGAGGTTCAAGCAGGAGGCTGTATATATATACACATAACTGATTCACTTTGTCATACAGCAGAAACTAACACAACATTGTACAGCAATTATCCTCCAGTTAAAAAATATAAGTAAAGAAGTAAAAAGAGACACTGAGTGGGAAGTAGTCAGGATGGGGAGATAGACTTTGACTTTTCAGTTTATTCCTTTTTTCGTATATACATATATTACTTTCATTTAGTCCAAAGGGATAATCTAGACAGGGTGATTTATTGGATCTTAAAAAGCCTAATGAGTTCTATATATTGTAAGGAACCATTAAAATTATAATAGTCTCATGGATTTTTGTTATGTTACTTCCCTGAATCTTTGAATAGATGCATTAAATAAAGGCATCTACAGTTCTCTGAAATGTAGTGGGATTTATACACAGCTTAAAAAGTCACTGTCCAATATCCTAGCATTTATTTGAACAGTGTCACCATTTCTTGCTTGCTTAAAATTTGCTAAAAGGATCCTTTTCTTTTTCCTTTTTTTTTTTTTTACAATTTGATCAGTATGTGTTTCTTCCTAGCCCCATCCCATTCCCCCCCAAAATCGGATTTTTTACCTCATCCAGACAGGAAGTTCAGAACCGTGGCACCTGCTGGTGATGTTTGGGCTGCAGGTGGCTCAGATGGTAAAGAATCTGCCTATAGAGCAAGAGACGTAAGAGACATGAGTTTGATCCCTGTGTCGGGCAGATCCCCTGGAGAAGGAAATGGCAACCCACTCCAGTGTTCTTGCCTGGCAAATCCCATGGACAGAGGAGCCTGGCAGGCTATGGTCCAGAGGGTCACAGAGAGTCAGACATGACTGAAGTGGCCTAGCACGTACCCACACTGCAGAAGACCCGAGTTTGATTCCTGGGTGGGGAAGATCCCCTGGAAAAGGGAATGGCAACCCACTCCAGTGTTCTTGCCTGGAGAATTCCATGGCCAGAAGAGCCTGGTGGACTACAGTCCATGGGGTCACGAAGTGTGGGACACAACTGAGCGACTATCACTTTTACTTTTTAACAAGGCTGTCATGGATCTCACAGGGTTACACAGCCTGATTCGTTTGACTCGTCTCAAGACAGAACCCAGAAGGCCGTTTTTCCTCCTCGACTTGAAATTCCAGCCCATGCCTCCTTAATGTATGGGTTTGGCCGAGTTAATTCCGTTTCCTGGGCTTCCCGCCAGACTGGCTCCTGAGCTGAGGACCCAGAACCAGAGTAAGGGCACAGGAATCTCTGGGAGCCACTCTAGCAGCCGCCCATGCTGTGTTCGACACTAACTGCTCCTCCCTCTGGCTTTGTCTCGCTCCTCTGGGCATCCCAGAAGCCCTGGATCACTTACTCCTTTCTCTGTTCTAATTCTTCAATCCAAGGCCAAGGCTCATCCATCCCACCCCGGCTTTTAGTATTTAATAACAGCACTGATGAGCCAGGGTGGGGAAACTCCCCTCTTTCACTTGTTACATGCCTTTGAAAATCTCTCAAAGCCATTCACAGAGAATTTGGGAAAATGTTAGCCCTTAAAGGGAAATTAAATTTCCTCTGAAACCCACAGAATTTAAGGTTCTATCAGGAACCTAGGTAAGTTTTAAGAACAAACATTCTGCCTGGAAGATTTGTTTGAGGTGCTCTATGTAAGCAGGCCTACTGCCTATGAGGACTTCATCAATTTCTCCAGGTATCAGCCTTTCCTAGTGGCTCAGTCAAAATCTGCTTGCAGTGCAGGAGAGCTGGGTTTGATCCGTGGGTTGGGAACATCCCCTGGAGAAGGGAATGGCAGTTCACTCCAGTATTCTTGCCTGCAGAATTCCATGGACAGAGGAGCCTGGCAAGCTACAGTCCATGGGGGCTCCAAGAGTCAGACACAGACAGCGATTAAACCACCACCGCCAAATGGATGGGAGGTTCTGTCACAGCTGTTTGGTGGGAACAGAAGATGCAGGAGGTTCAGAGACTCAGACATAAGCTCAGGAGGATATGGAGGAGGAGGTCTGTGTTTGTTCTCTGGAGGAGCCTAACTTTCTCTTTGACTGCTTCCAATGCTTTTCTGTCCAGAGCTCAAAAACCAGGAGCCTGGGGCGGCCCAGAAGTCTGGTGCCTGGCTCCTTCCCCAGAAATGTATTGGAGTAGGATCTGTCCTGGGTGTTTACCCAGAACGCCCTGTTCTGAGCTTGTCTTTTCTGAGAAGACTGAAGTCAAGTGCTTCTCAAGAGGATTTGTAAAGTTCTCTCTCATGTAAGAAGTCTGTTCTGAAGTCAACAGAGGTCCAGTTTGAAGTGGGGGTGAAATACTGGGAAAATGTATTAAATTACTTAGTCTTAGGATTTTTTTGAAGTTCTGAGGAATTTATACACATACATGTGCATGTTATGTGTATAAGAGAATGGATAGTCACTCACTAGTAGACTGTTCAGTTCTCTTATACACTCGACATACACGACGCCTATGTGTATAAATTCTTCAGAATTAAAAAAAAATCCTAACAAGTATGTGTGCCTGTTACGTGTATAAGAGAACGAATAATCACTGGTAAGGTGTTCAGTTGGGCTTCCCAGCAGCACAGCAGCAAAGACTTCACTTGCCAATGCAGGACTTGTAAGATACGTGGGTTCGATCACTGAGTCAGGAGGATCCCTGGAGTAGGAAATGGCAACCCACTCCAATGTTCTTGCCCGGAAAAGTCCATGGACAGAGGGGCCTGGCGGGGCTAGAGTCCAGGGGATTACAAAAAGCCGGACACACACACACACACACACTCACACGTACTCACACTCACTCTTAAACGTAGAGGCCATTAGGCTGAAGAAGCTCTCAGCCCATGGTGGGGCTGGAAACCAAACCCTCTGCCTGCACATGCCTCAAGGTTAAGACAGAAACCTGAGGGCAGCCACTCGCAAATAAGCAGCCGGAGTCTGAGCACCAGCGAGTCAGCAGTAGCCTTGCTCAGCCTCTGCCTGCTCGCGGGGAGTCTCCCCGGCTCCCGTCAGCGGATCACTCCTGGCCACTTCCGGTTCCCTCCTGCTCGGTTGGAATCCACTTTTGCTGAAATAAACTTCACAAAGTTTAGTATACTTCAGTTTATCCTTTCACAGGAGTTTCTTCAAAGGGTGATGAGCCATTTCCTCTCTTCGTCCTTCATGTTCCTTCACACCTGCCAGATGTGTCCTCGGGGACTCGACTGTCACCCCGAAGACGGACATTCAAGCATCCTTTGGAAAAAAATCAGTCTCTCTCATTCTTTTATTGAGAATAATTGTTTTGGGGTTCGATCCCTGGGTCAGGAGGATTCTTTGGAGCAGGAAACGGCACCCAACTCCAGTATTTTTGCCTGGAAGATTCCATGGGCAGAGGAGCCCAGTGGGCTGCAGAGAGCCTGACACCACTGAGCGCGCACACACGTAATTGCCTCACAGGGTTGTGTTAGTTTCTGCTGTACAAGGAAGTGAATCAGTTCTATGTACCCAGATACACGCTCCCTCTTGGACTTCCTTCCCGCTCCCATCCCGCGCTCCAGGTCAGCGCAGAGCCCCGCGCTGAGCTCCCGGTGGTCTATGGCAGCTTCCCGCTAGCTAGCTTCTTCACGCGTGGCGGTATTTATACGTCAGTCCTCCTGCCCCAGTTCGTCTCACCCTCCCCTTGCCCCTCTGTGTCCCCATCGTCTGTTCTCTGCGTCTGTATCTCTATTCCTGCCCTGCAGACAGGCTCCTCTGTACCATTTTTCTAGATTTCACATGTATGCATTATAATAACAGCTGGTAAGTCACTTCAGTCATGTCCGACTCTGTGTGACCCCATAGACGGCAGCCCACCAGGCTCCCTCGTCCCTGGGATTCTCCAGGCAAAAACACTGGAGTGGGTTGCCATTTCCTTCTCCAGTGCATGAAAGTGGAAAGTGAAAGTGAAGTCGCTCAGTCATGCCCAACCTTCAGCGACCACATGGACTGCAGCCCACCAGGCTCCTCCGTCCCTGGGATTTTCCAGGCAAGAGTACTGGAGTGGGGTGCCATTACCCTCTCCGATATATAATAATATATAATATAGTAATATTATATATTATTATAATAATATAAAATATCACATATATGTTTTTCCCTTTCTGACCTACTTCACTCTGTATGACAGACTCTGGTCCATCCACATCCACCACAAATGACCCAACTTCATTTCCTCTTATGGCCGTCACTTTTGATTTTTTTCATTTTTCTCAAATAACCTAAATTTAGGCAAACCTAATATGTAGAAACACATGGCATCACCGACTCAATGGATGTGAGCTTGAGCAAGCTCCGGGAGTTGGTGATGGACAGGGAGGTGTGACATGCTGCCATCCATGGGGTTGCAAAGAGCTGGACACGACAGAGTGGCTGAACTGGACTAAATACATAGAATGGGAGGGGAGATGTGCAAAGTATGAAGAGTACATATTAATTCTCTTACTGAGAGCTCTTTCTGTTGATAATGCTTCCAAAATGCTGAAGTATTCTAACCGCTGTAAGCTGGTGTGGGGCCTCCAGCCACCACTCTGCAGATCCCTGGGTGGTGAAGGCCCCGTGGGGGTTGACGTGAGTTTATTCTGCTCACAGCTCAACTTCTGCACGCTGTCTTTGTGAACTCAGGCCAGCACCGTCTTGTGTACTATTTCTCTGTCTCAGCATTGAAGTAGAGTGTTGAAGATCCCACGTTAGCAACTACTTGTAGTTTTGCCTTATAGAATATGTTGTATAAATCATACTGGGGAAATGGTGAGTGGTAGTCAAATTCACCAACTTGCTCTTTGGTGTGTCCTGCTGGAGACAATGAAGACTGAATGGTCTTTCCCTGGGACATCAATCCTAGCAGTCATCCTGATTTATGATTTAAAAAAATACAGTGTCTTGGAATCCCATCCATGAGGGCATACTCTTTGAGATAGTGTTTCCCTAATGAGGATGAATCCATGCCGAGCCGAGCATTCTTCTGAGTCCTTTCGTGCACTTTTCATTTGAAAGACACAGCTGGTTCACAGTTAGTCTGCACCAAAATGAGAGGAGTCAGCTGGACCTCAGAAATACTGTGCAAGTTATTTTTTAAACCTAAGCCAAGTTACCCAGTTTGGGGGTTTTAGTTTTGAGGTTTTTTTAACTTGTTAATATGTGGGGCGGGGTAGGGAGTATAAAACTTAATAAGAAATAAAGATAATCATTTTAGTTAATGTGCAATTGAACAGAATACAATTAATTACATGAAGTTGAAAATGGCCCAGAAAATTCAAGATAAATCTCTGAATTCTTACTTTTTTCCCCAAACCTCCAATGTGTGTTAATGTTTTGGCTCCATCTGGATGACCTTCAGGTATCTCAGATTCAGCCTGTCCAGAAGTCAGCTCCTGATCTCCTCTCGCAGACCTCCACTGTGCTCATCCTCTTGGTCTCTGGTGTACTCCCCAAGCTTGAGCCATTCTGTTCTCCCTTCTGTCCAACCTTACAGCAAGTCAGCCACTGTGTCCTATTGACTCCTTGCTCCTCTCTCCACCCAGCACCCTGTGTTAATCCCAAGCCTTCATCATCTCTCCCCAAAAAATCCTGCTTGCCGGTGCCTCCTCTGGTCTACAGTATACAGTCACACTCTGGCTTGTAACATATACAGTCCTTCCTGAGTCATCCTCACCCAGATTCAGCCCCATCCCCACCAGCTACTTTCACACAAAGTCCTTTCACAGCTCCATGCCCACCTTTGAACCAGTCGCCCCTGCCTTCTCTACTGGGCAAGCCACTGATTCATCATTTAAGACTTAGCAGATGTGGCCTTCTTTAGGGATGTTCCATCTGATTTCTGCCTAACTGAGTTAGTTACTGTGTCCCCATCAGTTCAGTTCAGTTCAGTCACTCAGTCATGTCCAACTCTTTGCGACCCCATGAATCATAGCACACCAGGCCTCCCTGTCCCTCACCAACTCCCGGAGTTCACTCAGACTCACGTCCATCCAGTTGGTGATGCCATCCAGCCATCTCATCCTCTGTTGTCCCCTTCTCCTCCTGCCCCCAATCCCTCCCAGCATCAGAGTCTTTTCCAGTGAGTCAACTCTTCGCATGAAGTGGCCAAAGTACTGGAGTTTCAGCTTTAGCATCATTCCTTCCAAAGAACACCCAGGGCTGATCTCCTTTAGAATGGACTGGTAGCTGTCATCAATACCTCTCTTGTGTAGGGTAATTACCTGCTTGTCTTTATTTCTCCCTAGAGACAGTGATCTCATCAAGGGCATGAGCTCTGTCTTAATTGTGTGTTTCTAGCAATCAGTCAAATGCTTGTTCATTCGGAGGATCTTCTATGTTTGCTGAATGAATGAATGAATTGAACTTATGCCCTGAGATGTGGTAATAACATGTACTAAATAATTGAGGCATTTAACCTCATTCAAGAGTACTGGGCTTCAGTAGATACCCAGGAGTCTGTTTTAACCCTTGAACCTGCGCAGTCTTTTCTCTACATGCCTTGCCTTCTGTACGCCTCCACATGCATTAATGATCCCTCTTACTTTCCTGCCACTCCACACACACACATGTATGACTTCACCATTTTCACTGTTGTATATCCCCTCTATTAACAGCCTTCCCTCACTGCTAGCAGAATGTTGACTTGCACCCCCCAGATACTCCGTCTCAACCTGTCCTGTGCTTTGTCCTCAGGCCTGGTGTCAGGACACCCACCATTCAGGACACCGTCATCTAACCATGATGCTGGTTAGAGTTCTACTATTAAAAGCAATGGAGCCCTTTACTCTCTAACAATCCCACGATCACCACCCCGGACAGATAATCTTATTAGACGGTGGATCCCACCGTGGCCTTTTGGGCCGGCTGCTCTGTGTTGCCCGTGCAGCAGGCAGCTTGAAGCCCCAGATTCTCGCAGCCTCCCCGCAGACAAAGCAACAGGAAACCCAGGCGGCGGAAGCCGAACCAGTTCTCCACCAGCCGCGCAGCTGAGCGGAGCCCTGGGGGTGGGTGATCAGGGGAAAGTCAGCACTGGGGGTGGCTTGGCGGGACTGGCCTGGAAGTGTTCCTTCCTCTAGGTGAGGTGGGAGAGGGGAACCGAGTATACTCAAGGTGGGGGAGAGCTTAGCTGCCCACCGATCCTCCTGTTCCAAGTAAGCGCAACAAATTCATCAGGTGACCGGAGGATGAAGTTTGATGAGATTTGGAGTTGGGATTCCCTTGAGGCAGAAAACAGTCCACGGGAGAGCCCCTGTGAAAATCACCCACAGAGTGAGAAGTAGTTGCTTGTTAATATTAGAAGATATTTACCATGTAGTAGGGCTTCCCGGGTGGCTCAGTTGTGAAGAACCCACCTGCCAATACAGGAGACATGAGAGACGCAGGTTCGATCCCTGGATCGGGAAGATCCCCTGGAGGAAGGCATGGCAACCCACTCCAGTAATCTTGGCTTAGAAAATCCCCATGGATAGAGGAGCCTGGCGGACTACAGTCCATAGGGTCGTGAAGAGTCAGACACGACTGCAGCGACTTAGCCAGCACCGTGTAGTCAGTGAAGGAAATCCGCTTTCTTCCTCTCCTCCATCACACACTTGTTTGTTTTGTGGGCTCACTTTTGAAATCAGGGCACCAGGTGCTGCTCTTCTGTGGGCATTATTCTATTTCTCTTTGACATTCTTTGGACACCTGGAAGATTGGGAAGAGCTTTGATGTCCTTTTTTATAATAGAGCCCTGGGAAATCACTTAAGAAAGATTTATGTTAAGCAGAGCGTTAGCATCCATAAGAAGCTCATTTTACCTTGCTTTCCTAACATTTCCTAAATGTTTAGAAGTTCGGGTTTAATCATATGGTTCATTCAGTGCCACGATTTCCTTAATCCCGTGCTTAGTAGATTGATAACCGCTTGAGCAAAATTAAATCTGCAGTCGGTTGGCCCCACCTCTGAGCTCCACTGCTAAGAGTCCTTTCCTTTCCCTGGAGAGCTTTGTTCACCACCCCTCAGCACTGACCATGGACACAGCACCTCGCCTGGAAGCCACAGAAGTGCTATGTTAAGTCAAAGTGATAGAAGTAGAACTTCAAGGGTGTTGGGAGCCTGAGGGGGGAGGGGAGCTTTATGAAAGTGAAAACGGAGTCACCGAGAATGGTCGTGGCCGTGCTGAAAGCGTGGAGGGCGCCATATGGTGTTGCATTAAGATCTGCATGCAGTGTGCTGCTGGTTGGGTGAGAGCCTTGGTCTGTCTTGAAGTGGAGGCAGTGGCTCCTGTTTACTGCCAGAGGGCTGGAGAGCTGGCTGCAGTGGGTGCCACAGGGGAGAAAGGGGGACCAACGAGTAAAAATGGCCTTGAGATCGAGGGGAAATGTCACACCACTACTCACTGCCCCACCTTGGAACTTGGACACGGTAATGTCTTCAGAGGGCGGCAACAGGGCCCTTGAGATGGAGGCCAGCAGAGGGAAAGATGGATGTTTGCCACTTCCTCGTTCAGCCGCTCCACCCCGGCTTCACTTCTCAGGCCCCAACCCCAGGCATTCCTGGATTTGTAGATCTGTATCTGTATGCCACCACCAGTGCCTGGATATCTATAGATCTACATTGACAGATCCACCAAGTCATGTTTTTAGACACGAGCTAAAGAAGGCTGGGGTGCCAATGTCCATGCCCTTTTCCCAGCCGTATTTAGAACTTGTGTTAACCTAAAGTTGTGGAGACAGACTTGAAGGGAGACCTCCCCAACCTTGCTAACATGTAAGTACGAAAAGGCACGAATCGGATGGATATGGATGATGTCATTTCTACTGTGACATCATCTATAGACTCTTAGTGCCTTTGCTTTGCTTCCCTGGAGTGATCACAACATAAATTACTTGTCTTGTTTGACTTCCTTGTTCACCAAAGTTGAGCAGATTGTGGCCGTTTTCAACGCTTCTACCAGACAAAAAGCTTGGGACCATTTCTCGAAAGCTCAGCGCAAGAACATAGACATTTGGCGAAAGCACTCTGAGGTTGGTGATTTTATTATTACTTTCTAACCACCGTCACACAGCTGGATTGGCAGGGAAGAGTGTGGCTACAGCCATGATGGTTTCTGTTACAGCGGGCAGACCACCGGCCCGTGTCCTGTCTCACTGTCAGCCCCACATCCAGCTCAGATTGGTCCCCTGGTCCATAAAAGCAGCTGACCTGATGCTTGGAGGACGGAGAGCTTTTCTTTCCTGCAGAGAAAAGCATCTCTCCCATTCATAGGAAAGAGCTCGGAAATAAGCCCTTGGCGTAATCATTGTGCCGAAAAAGTGTAACGTAAAATAGAAAACTGGTCTTGACTGAGTTGGTTTTTTCCAGTGTTCTGCGGCACCATGGTTGCCATTTGCCCCTTGGCTAGAAAGGGCAAGTGTGCCTTTCAGCCACATCTTCTCATCTTAAGCCATGCTGTAGTCTCCTGTGCCAGCCGAGGGGCCCCGTCAGATCCCTCCCCAGAGCAGATGTCCCCAGGTAGTGAATGTCCCGGCTAGCACTATCCACCTTTCTGCATCAGTGCATGTGTGAAGTGTGAGTATCTACCCCGAGGCAAGAGCTCAGACCTCGACCTTCCCTGCCACCTACAAGAACCAGAATGTGTCATGAGTCATTGCTCGTCCAGCTGTTATTTTTAACCCTGCAGTGTAGTGTTCGCTTTGAACCTGTAATTTGAAAGTAAGTATACTGTCTTTGTTTGCTTCTTCCTTTTTTTTATTTAACGAGAGAATGTCTTTCATTTGGATGCTTCTCCATCTCTAGCATGTTAATATTAAAGCTCTCTAAATGATAACCCCCTCTTTCCAAATCCCAAACTTATAGAAGGTAAGGTTTATTTATTTAATGATTTTGGCTACACTTGGAAAATAAGTGTTTTATGTAGAGTTTGAGGAACCACAAAGTGCCGGGGAATCAATCATCTGGGTAGCATTTTAAGTGCCCATTAACTAATGCTAAATTACAGTTGAATACCAATGGCGCTGGATGTAGCATCCACATGCATACCAAATGAATTCTTTATTATCACTGTTATTATGGTGAATACTGAATGACTTCACAATAATGGGACACTTAAAACGCTAGTGCAATTTATTATGAAGAAGGACATTTTTTATTTTGTTCACAAATTCGGAGAATGTGGCTGGTGACTGATACAATTCTGTTCCTCTGCCCAGGATGATGGATAAGGAGGAGGTGGGGTTTCTCTTCAATGTTGGGGAAAAGGGGGGCAGAAAACCAACAGGAGCTCATCTCAGGCTCTCGCAGACACTGACTGACTCAGGACCCATGTCAGTGTTGATTTTCAGGAGGAAAGAGTCCCGGAAATCAGTGATGAAATATCCAAGATGAGTGTTCTGAGACACTCATTGGAATCCACAAAGCACGATTCAGGTGTGGGAATGATCTGCCTATGAATTGTTTGCTTTTTTGGCTTCACACAAAACCAGACATACTAGGAGAAATGTTAAGAGAAGGGCAGGTGGCTTAACTCTGGATAAATCCAGACCTACCAAATCTGGCATTAATACGTGAGTGTCAGCAACTCATTGATCCATCAGGCTTCCTGCCATGTCTGATCCTGCTCCCCTAGCCCTGCCGCCGCCTCCTGTGCAGGGCCATCCTCTCCTTTGCTGAACGGGACACACAAAGGGTTCTGGCTTTGTCCCAAGGAACCCTGCTTGCTTCACTCCCTCCCGGGAGGCAGAAACGGAAGCAGTCCAGAGAGATGCTCCTGGAAAGGGTCTTTGCGTCTCCTTGCCGCTCCCACCGCCTCTTTTGATACACCAGGAAATAGAATTCTAAATTACCTTTGATTTTCTCTCCTCCGTGTCGCCTAACTGATTAAATACCAGTTGGCAGTTTAACATTGTGGATGATTTCTCAGTTGCATATAAGCTTGATAATTGGCTTGATTTTTTCCACGTTCCCGTGAACAGCATCTGTTAATTATCGGCAACACCTTTACAGATTTATTAGAGTGTACTAGTGATTCACTGCTGAACCAGAGGCACCCTGTGGAAACACCCACCGCTTTTTGTTCCCCCTTCAATTTTTTTTTTCCTTTCCATCACCCTTCCGAGAACAGCTACTGTATGACAGTTTGTCATTAATTGTAAAGACTAAACAACAGACCCTTTCAGCCTCCTTTATTCTTTCCACCTGAAGTTTCTTTGTTTCGAGTATTTTCAGGCCACCTCCTGGGGAAGTGGGCTCCTTGTCAGTGGAAAAATTAGCTGTCCACAATCTAAAAACCTCCCCACTAATCACATGTGACAACCACCTCTGAGCTCCGATGGTGTTATTAAGGCGGAATTGGAACCTCTCTCTGCTGGGTGGCACGGTCAAATAAGGGAACACTGCCTTCATCCTGTGCCGCTCAGGACTGCCCGGTGACGGGTGGTCCTGTCCCAGGGACGTCCCTTCTACCTCTCCTTCTCCCTGTCTTGTGACTTCCCTGTTTCTGCAGTAGTGGTTCCTGGGGTTCAGAGCTGACCGTGCGAGTGTGATTGGCAAAACATAATTCCCCATCCATCGTGCTTCAGTTAAAATGTGTGCATTATGGAGAGAGGAGAATTGAGAGCACCTATAACAGAATAATACAGACACATCCATCCATTGAAAGGGCACTTTGCGTTTAAAGTCATGCCACTGACATGTTAGTGCTGTGATTTAGTTTTATTGTGAGTCATAGAGTCATTTATTATAAAGTGAAATTATTTTAACTGTTTGACTTTTATTTAGAGACCTTGGTTTAAATGGGGAGAAAAATAATAATGCAACCCTGCTCTTATTTTTTTTTCCCTCTTTAAGACCAGAACATATAAGAGAACAGAATAGATAAGAATTTACAAATATATAATATCCAGCTTGATGCAAAATAGTAATATAGTAATTTAATGTAAACCATTACAGTGTCCTGATTTTTAGGCACAGTAGTAAACAATTTATTATCTAAGTCTTTATTTTCGAAAATGAATTTTAACATAGCACTTTTCCATTCAAACAGCCTTGTATTACTACTATCTCGTTTATGTGTGAGTAGACTGAGACTCAAAGAAATTAAATGCCTTGATTACAGTCACTTCTCTAGGAAACAGAGAAAGATACAATCCTTAGATCTTAAAGGGATGCTAAAACAACCATTACATCACAAACAATAAACCCCTGTGATAATGTGAAACACCAGAAAAGAAGGCATCTGCTTTTATTTTGTCCTGAAACACCTTTGGATATCTGAAGTGTGTGTGTGTGTGTGAGAGAGAGAGAGAGAGAGAGAGATAACATGTGGGCACATATACACATGTGCAGGGACACTATTACGCATGAACTTAATTTTCAACTTAATGAACCAAATCTCACATGATGCTAAGAATGTCACATGCATTAACTTGTTTATCCTCAAAACTCTTATTGTTACACTATCTCAGTGAATGAATTGACCCTAAGAAAGATGAAGTATCCCTAAAGTGACCCCAGTGGTTCAGGGGTAGATGAGGCCTTTTTAAAAATCCTCCTGTGTGTATTTCTAATCACTAGCTGAGCCCCTCCTGTGTGCCATTCCTGGTAATAGACATTTCTGTGGGAGCCTCAAAACAGCCCTGCCTGGGTGGATGTTATTGCCCCCATTTTTACCAAAGAGGAAATTAAGACTCAAGAGATTGAATATCTTGCTTACAAGCCCTTGACTCACCTTTGGTGAGCAGGGGTTTCTCGCGAATCGGATGCCGAATCCCTCGGTCTGTCCGCACCACAGACCCCGCAGAACTCCCCTCTGGGTTAGGTGGGGCAGTGTTTGGGAGGTGAAGACATGTCTGTATCAGTCTTAATACCCCGAGAGACCGCTGAGAAAGCAGTGTCACGTGTCTGCAACTCTGACGCCCGTGGGTCCTCTGCTTCCAGGAACTTCGGAATGCTCAGAGTGAGCAGCTTATGGGCATCCGTCGCGAAGAAGAGATGGAAATGTCGGACGATGAGAACTGTGACAGCCCCACTAAAAAAATGAGAGTCGATGAATCAGGTAACGCTGATCACCACCGCACCCCTGTGAGCTGCCGTAATGATCTTCCTAATCTTAGCTGGGGCGTACATATCGGCAGGTGGTCACATCACTCACTTTTATTTGAGTTACGCTAAACTTTTCATCTTTGAGTGACTGTGCCTTTTATTAATAGAACTTGAAATTCCTTTTTGGAAACATAATGATTTAAATTGTCCCATTTGTTTCTTATGTGCCTGAGTCTGGGGCTGTTAAGACATTTTTTTTTCGGGGACATTTGCCTGTTCCCATAAAAATCCTCTTCCAGAGTGTGGCAGCCACTGCTGATGCTGAAATACAGATAAAATTTGGTTTCAGTCAATGTACTTCTTTCATGGGAAATGTTTAATCCCTAAAGAAG
Organism: Bos indicus x Bos taurus; assembly: GCF_003369695.1. Taxonomy (NCBI): domain Eukaryota; kingdom Metazoa; phylum Chordata; class Mammalia; order Artiodactyla; family Bovidae; genus Bos; species Bos indicus x Bos taurus. The sequence goes on along the minus strand of NC_040087.1, from coordinate 13,295,174 downwards.
GTTTCTAGCCTCCAAAGCAACATGCTTGGAGAATTAGATTTTTTTCCAATAAATTTTAGTTCCTAACCTATGATCAAAGGGATGGCCCTATTCAGTACCAAGAAAGGGGCATCAATCCTTGAGTTATAAAAAGGAGAGAGGCTTAGAGAAAACCTTGCTTTATATGCTCTGACTAATCTGAGAGGCCGACTTAAAACTCTTTTTCTCAAATTGTGTGTAATTCCCTCGGTGTTGTATCAATAAAAGCACGCAGGGGAAATGCTCACTCAGAGGTAGGAGACACCCAGGGAGACTGCTTGTCTGAGGGGAGGAGTGTTGCCTAAAGGGCCTGGGACAACCACCCTTGCCACCATTGCCAAAAAGGGGATAAAACAGTCCCCTCTCCCAGGCCTTTTAACAGGAAGACTCAGGTGACCAGGAACAACAGATTTTTATGAATTTGTTAGTAGAGGCCAAAATGAGGATTACAAAATGATCAGGTCATCAGGATTTCAAAGTTGTCAGTTAGGCTGCTTCTGTGCCTTGGCTGTTGTCAGGAGTGCTGCTATGAACGTAGGTTATGTGTATCTTTCTGAATTAGAGTTTTGTCCAGGTATATGCCTAGCAGTGGGATTGCTGGGTCATACAGTAGTTCTATTTTTAGTTTTCTGAGGGACTTCCAGGCTGTTCTCTACAGCGGTTGTTCCGGCTTATATTCCCACCAACAGTGTTGGGGGGTTCCCCTTTCCCCAAATCCTCTCCAGTGTGTATTGTTCGTAAACTTTTTTAATGATGGCTGTTCTGATCGGTGTTTTGATTTGCATTTCTCTAACAGTGATACTGAGCATCTTCTCATGTGCCTACTTGCCATGTGTATGTCTTCTTTGGAAAAATGTCTATTAAGGTCTTCTGTCCATTTTTAAATAGGGTTGGTTGTTTTCTGTTGTTGTTTATTTGTATGAACTATTTGTATATTTTGGAGATTAAGCCTTTGCCAGTCACATCTTATTTTCTTCCAGTCCGTAGATTGTCTCTTTGTCTTTTTTTTTTTTAATGGTTTCCTTTACTGTGCAAAACCTTGTAAGTTTGATTAGGTCCCATGTATTAATTTTTTTTAATTTCTATTGCCTTGGGAGACTGACCTAAGAAAATATTGGTATGATTTAGGTCAGAGAATGATTTTCCTGTTTTCTCTTCTAGAAGTTCTGTGTTGTCATGTCTTATGTTTAAGTCTTTAAACCATTTTGAGTTTACTTTTGTGCATGACATGAGCGTGTGTTCTAATGTCGTCGATCTACATGCAGTTGTACAGCTTTCTCAGCACCATTTGATGAAGTTATTGTCTTTTCCCCATTGTATATTCTTAGTTCCTTTGACAGAGAGTAATTGACCGTAGGTGTGTGGATTTATTTCTGGACTCTGTTCTATTCCATTGGTCAATATGTCTGTTGTTGTTCAGATAACCACACTGTTTTGATTACTGCAGCTTTGTAGTATTTTCTGAAGTCTGGGAGAGTTATGCCTCCTGGAGACAACCTAAGTGTCCATCGACACATGAATGGATAAAGAGGATGTGGTGCATATACACAATGGAATACTACTCAGCCATAGAAAAGAGTGAAATAATGCCATTTGCAGCAACATGGATGCAGCTAGAGATTATCATACTAAGTGAAGTGAGTCAGAGAAAGCATGGTATCATTTATATGTGGAGTCTAAAATATGGCAAAATGAACCTGTCTACAAAACAGAGATAGGCCACGGAGAATAGATTTGTTGTTGCCAAAGGGCAGCGGGGGAAGGAGAGGGATGGACTAGGAATTCGGGATTGGCAAATGTAAGCTATTACATTTAGACCAGATAAACAGCAAGGTCCTACTGCACAGCACAGGCAACTATAATAAGTCCAGTCTCCTGGGATACATAGTGGAAAAGAATGTGTGTGTATAACTGAATCACAGCAGAGAGTGGCATGGCAATGTAAATCAACTATACTTCTATTTTTTAAACTAATTAATTAAAAAAAAAATTTAAGCTGTCAGAACACTCTGTTTCTGCAGTGCTTTAGGAGAGAATACCTGAAGCATATGATGATCACAAGAAAAAGCTCCTGCACAGAAGTATACAGAGGGGAGTTTCGTTTCCTTAGAGCAGTGGTTCTTGAAAACATTGTTCCCCAGTCCAGCAATATTAGCATCACCTAGGACCTTATTCAAAATGTTAACTTCTTGGGTCTTACTCAGGACTTACTGAGTCAGAAACTCCAGGGGATGGAAGAGGAGGGTTGTGAGATCCAAAAATCTGTGATTTAAAAAAGCCTGTGGGGAATCCCAATGCAGGCTCAAGTTTGAGAGCCAGGCCTTAGAAAATTTCCCTTTCATCCTCAAATTCCATTCATTTAAATCTTTTAAAGCCTAGCGTAAAAGCAGGCACCACAGCGCTGTGTTTTGAAGCCATATATCTTTTGTCTGGAAAATGAACCAAACACTTATGTGACGCATGTAATGTCTCTTATTAAACTGATGTCACGTTTCTCAGGACTGCTCGATTATTGGGTTTGGATTTGCTTATGTGAGGAAAGCACCTTCTGCACAGCATTTCTATTCTGCACACTTTCATATATCAGAAGAAGAGAGTGAGTTTGGGTGTGATTTTTCTTAAATTCAACAAGCTCTTCCAATAAATTAGTAATTTTTTTTTCTCAAAAAAGGCTTTCATCATTTTTGAAGTTTCTAGATGTGGGGCAAGTTTGCACAAAACTCGGATCCTTAACAACCTTATAAGGTAGGTAGAGAAGAAAAGACTAGGCTCAATCAGGAATTCTGATTGAAACTGTAAGTTTTTTTTCCTATTTGAGTGGTGGTGACATTTCTTTTTAAACAACCTACCAATTTCTCAAGTAAGAAATATGTATAATTTCATAGCCTACTCGGGAGCAGACAAGAATAATAATAAGCCACAGAGAAAAATCTTACAGACTGTGGTAGTAAGCATGTTCCTATAGAATGACCTGCAATCTCTGCTCAGGAAGAATCCACAAGATACCAAGGACCTCTCTTCTCAGTCAGGACCACAAAGATGCTCCCAGAGCCCTTCCCAGACTGCTATGACTTTTTTCCCCCAGGCACCTCATAAGAGCCTGAAATAGGACCTGAACTTGCAGAATGTTCTCTAGGCTTGTTCCTTTGGTCAGCAGAATTAATGAACTCAACCAGTACATGATCCACACCAGGTGCCAAGAGCAGAGATGAAAGAACCAGAGAGCAAATGCCAGGCCCTGAGGAGTTCAGAGTCTTTCTTGTGCTTTTCCAGACGAGATGGACCAGAGAACGTGGCCTGTGGTTTATGGGGAAAGTGCAAGACTGATGAGATGGAAGGAAAAGCCATCCTTGTTCCACCGGGCCCTCAAGACCCTGCCAAAAGGCAGGTGGTGGTTCTCTCAGCCCTGCCTATTCCGGGGGCACAGCCTGAGAGCAGGAATCCCCTTGATCTTTGGCCAAGCCTCAGACAAAAGATCCCTGTGAACTACTGAAAGTGGGTCAGGTCCAGCTGCCTGAGCCGCAGCCTGAGGGAAACGGGTCTTTCAGAGGCATCTCTTTAGGTAACAGGCCACTCATTTTTTTTTTTTTTAGGTACAAATTTGCATGTCTAGTCACCTCTTAGCAGGCCTCTGAAGACAGCACTTTACTGCACTGAAGGGAAATTGCCAGACTCATGATAGAAGTAAGCTTCTGCATCTTTTGCAGTGATTCCCGACCTTTTTGACACCAGAGGCTGGATTCATGGAAGAGAATTTTTCCATGGACTGAGGGGTGGGCGTACCGTTTCAGGATGATTCAAGCACATTGCATGTATTGTGCACTTTATTTCTATTATTATTACATCAGCTCCACCTCAGGTCATCAGGCATCAGATCCCAGAGGTTGGGGTTCCCTGCTCCAAGGAATCCTCTGGCCCTTCCTCTTCTCTGAAATCTTGAGATTTTGCCTCAGACCTTTCTGGCAGCAGCTGACCCAGAAATTCTTAGAAATGCCGGGGAGGAATCCCCACCTGGGAGCCTCCTACCAGCCCTGCTGTCCCAGAACAAAAACCCAACCTCCACAGGTTTTATTTCTGATGGGGAGAGAATGGACTTTGGTTTTCAGAAAAGGAAGGATTTCTATGATACCTTGAGTTTAATCTTTTCCTTTAATCACAGTTTTTCAGGCCATCTCTGCTCTTCTGATCAAGAAGAGTGCTTCCTTGTACTTTGGCTGTTGACCGCTCCTGGTAATTTACAGAGTGTCTTTGGCCAGAGTTTGCCCAGACCAGCTGTCCCTTCCAGATCACTCTGGGCAGGCTGGTCACTGAGGCTCAGCAGGTGACTCTTAAAGAGGGGAAAGGGGTTTGCCGGAGCCAAACTGAAATGCTGATGAAAATGAAAATGAGTTTTGTTAATACATTTGAAAATCAAGACAGATGAATCAAAAGCGTTCGTTCAGGAAGATTGGCATCCTGCTCCAAAACCCCTGAAGATAATTTGTGATAAAAATTCAAATGTATTGTTGCACAGTCTGCCTCCTGCTGCAATCAAGCCAAACTTTTGAAGCCAAGTCTATTCCTACTTCCCTCCCTCTCTCCCGCCCACTCCCTCTCCCTCCCTCTCCCCAGTTTGCTTCTCCCTCCCCCTTTCTCCTTCCTCCCTCCAGATCACCAGTGGAGGGGGGCGCAGGAGTGCACTGGAAGGAAGGGAAGGAGTGAGGAAGTCTGTCCTAAAGCGTAAGGCCTCCTTTGGCAGAACCTGATCAGCATCAGTGTTGAGAGAGGTCAGTGAGTCAGTGCGTCTTGGGAAGCCCATCCAGCTAGCACATGACCAGTAACTCAGTGGCTGTTAACTTTGCCTCTTATCTTAATCCTCCTCCAACACCTGGTCCTGGGCCTTTCACCAAGTAAGTGCTCAATAAACGTTGGTTGACTTCAGTCTTCTTCCTGTCTGTTTTGGATGGTGCCGTCCCGTAAGTCAACCAGAGGATGGTAGCCCTAAGAACACTTGCTTCGGTTAAATTGCAACGTCAGGCATTAAGTGGCGTGTTCAAACAGGGATGGTTGATTTCTCCGCAACGTTCAGAACTTTTGCATACCCGGAATTCCCGTGCCGCATGCTGAAGAGGCTATGAACCAGAGAGCTGAAACTCAGTGTTAACCTAATGATCAGCAAGCATCTGTCAGTCACCTTCTTGTGTTCAAGGCACTATGGACCCAGGAGTACGGGGAGAGTTCAGACACAGTCTACCTTGCCCTCCAGGCTATAAGATACTTTTTGAAGAGAAATATGAACATTTTTTTAAGTTAATAGAAATGCAGTGCCTGAAGCCAAATATGTTTTAAGCCGTTAATTTAAATTCCGTATAAAACAAAATGAGCATCGCTTCCAGTGTGTGTACCTCACGCAGTATTTGGTGAGTATACATTATATGTTGAACACAGATTTGAGAAAAGTAAAACTAAAACAGCCCTTGCTTAATACACAACCCTTAAACCATTTCATAATGTACAGACACTCTTGGATTTTAACTACACCTCATTTAAACTCGGAGTTCTTTGTAGGGACCAGTACTCTTAATTATGAAGAGTGTTGTCCAGGTTGTCGATTTTCCATGGAGACTCAACCACAGCATAGATACAGACTTCTTTTTAATTCCAGTAAGAAGTTAAACAAGGATTTTTGACAACTGAGTCACGTTAGGGACTCATAATTGGGTCATCAGTATTCAGTATGTCTAAAGTTTCATATACAGCCGGAAGTCAGGTTAAAAGATTAATAATCATAAAGCTCTCTGGCTATCCCTGATCTCTTTGAACACCAGGACTGCCTTCATTTTTCTGATTCAGTTTATTTCCTGGAAGGAAGTGCTTTTGAGAGCCATGAAGGAGACCCAACAGAGGCATTCCGATTAGACACCAGCCCCAGAGGCTCACCTAAGGTGTTTGTAGACTTCCTGTCTTCACATGCGATGGTATCCCAAAAGAGAGATAAGAATGGTGATGTGTGTCCATCAGTCGCCACCGAGTTAAACATGAGCATTTTATTACCACAACTGAATGTCTTCTGGGACCTCCAGGGCCAGACAAGGAGATGTGATCAGCTACAATTACATGTCTTCAAGATGAGGAAATCAGTCTTCAGAAGTGTGCTGAGCAGCCAGCTTCGCTCCTAATCTCTTGACATGGAGCTTCATTTGCAAGCAGTCCAGGTTTTTCCTCTGTTTCTTCCTTTGTATTTTAATCTTGCTAATCTTGCCAAAGGAAATCAAATCAATGTTTATTTGGGGCAGATTTTTCAGTTCCCTGGTGATTTCACGTGCAGCTGCAGTTCTCATCTCATGATGGATGTACTTCTGAAAAGTGTATAAATCATTCTTTACCTTTTATATGTAAGAGGTGTGCGTCGTGCGTGCTAAGTCGCTTCTGTCGTGTCCAACTCTGTGCGACCCTGTGGACTGTAGCCCTCCAGGTTCCTCTGTCCATGGGATTCTCCAGGCAAGAATACTGGAGTGGGTTGCCATGCCCTCCTCCAGAGGATCTTCCTCACCCAGGGGTCAAACCCACATCTCTTGTATCCCCTGCATTGGCAGGTGGGTTCTTTACCACTGCTGCCACCCGGAAAGTCCCAGCCCTGTGGTGGAGGGTTGTTTGTCACAGCAACACACCTGTCCCACCAGACCGTGCTTATCTGTTGTGTAAATTCACATTTGGAGCTTCAACTCTCTTTAAGCCAAATCCCTTTATAATCTTGTTTTTCTGTAGCACACAACAATGCCGTATTCCCAATATTGCTCTCATATATGCACAAATTTTCCATAATCGTGTGTTTCGTGTCGAATCAGTTCATGTTGCTGAAACTGTGCTGTGTCTCAGAGACCATGGATTTTTCCCTAATGCTTCAGCCACTTAGCTGTGTGGCCCCTCCAGAGAACCCAGGCGAGCCCTGGCGGAGAGTCTCTGGCCATCCCCGCCTGGTCCATCCTAGCTTGGAGCCCAGCGGGTTCTCTGCTTGGTTTCCTGGGTGACCGCCCAGAACGTGCTTCTAGCCCCGCTGCATTTGCTCTCTGAAACCCTGGCTTCCTGCCTGGTGACTGGAGCCCCCAGAGTGTGGTGAAGAGCACCTGGGCAGATGGACAGATGGCAGGCAGTGGAGAAAAATGGGGAACTTACCAAGCAATGTTTAGGAAGGAAGAGGTGCAGAGACCTTGACCCAGAGGGAGTGTAGACAAGTGACCGGTGGGCAGCTTGAGGTCACAGCACAGCTGCCCCTGACCCGCCTGTGGTACTCAGATGCCTTTGAGCTGCCAGGAGCACTGCGATCTACATTACAGTTTATTGTGTTTTCTGGGCATTTCATTCTGATAAGGTTTGATTGCGGGATCATTACATTGGGGAGTAGATTTAATCCTGTTTTCTTAGCAGGCTCTAAGGACACTGAGGGAATATTTATGTAATAAGATGCAAAGTTGCTATGGAAAGTACTGTAGCAACCTAGCATCTTCCCAGAGCCAGGCAGCCACTTGTAACAGCAATCTAAATTTACATTTATTTTAGTGTCATTTTATCGACACTCTTAGTATCTCATTCTGACAGGATGTTAAAATATGTTTTCAGCTTGCATTTGAGCAAAATTAACACAGTGTTGTTGGAATTTAACTGGGGTTTGCACAACTTCTGGAAAAAAACAGCAGAGTATTTTCATGCGAGTTTAGATGACAGAATCTGGGTAAGTTTGTGACTCTTTCCTTTTTCTCTTCTAAATGTAAAAAAGAATTCTTTAGCAGCATTTATTCCTAATTTTTCCTCTTAGTTTGTAACTAAAAGTCGAAATTTCTGATTACAAAATGAGAATTATTCTTTTCAAACTTGAGGTAATGTTTCAAGTGCCCACCTATGTTTCTAGTTGGTGCTTATAGAAAATGCTTTTAGTAGATCAATCCATTGCCCTCCAGCAGGCTGTAGCACTTCAAAAATGAAATTACTTTTTATATAAATAATACTTGTTAATTTTTGAGAATCTAATTATTGCCAATAGTAAAAGATAAAACTGTGTTAATTATAACGCAACAAAAGACTTTAGTTTTTAATTCTGTTTCTTCTGCACAGCCTAACTATATAAGCATCTTTGTATATATTTTTAAAGCTCAGAAACAATTCTCTATGATTTTGTTTTCAGTCAGATCAGTTTGTATGGCAAGTGAAGTTTTTTAAAGCTTTTTTTATATGTTAATGAAACAGAAAATATAGAGCAAATGCATGTGTATCCTTTCTGGGTCATAGACTCCTTCCTGTGAACCTTTTATGATTTAAAGCTGTAGTCTTTGAGGTGGTCAGAGTAGATACCTAAGGTTATTAAAGCTTGAAAATTGGGCCAGCCTTCCCCATAGCGTCTTTCAGGTCCCTTAAATGTGAGCATGGCGGAAAACCATACAGGTATGTAGCTGGTTGGTCGTGGAAAGATAGCATCTATTGATTTTCTTCTCTACCTTTCCATCTGAAATCTTCAAGTGTGACTATACCACTGTTAAAGCAGGACATTGGCCAAAAGAATCGATACCAGACCATATTAAAACATATGCTACTACCAGCTTCTTAGCCCTAATGTACTGTTCGTGAACAGTATATTGGAATCCTCCTAATTCTTCCTAATTCTGTGCTTTTATACTGCATTGTTCAAGACAGCGATATGTAGTGAGTGTACCTTGACTTTTAACAGTGTTGCCCATAGGCTGCTTTCATTGCTGGTTTTGCTGGTTTAATAAGAGAACAACAAAAAAAGTTTACATAAAGAGTTGCTTACATAGTTGTTTTATTGCGAGAAGGCCAAACACAAAGCAAAATTAGACTTCATCATATGATCAGAGTTAAGATTAATCTATCTCTATTCACTGAGTTTTATTTAAAAAACATCAAAAGAGGATTTAGTCAGTTACGTCAATAGGCTATGAGCATTAAGAAGGATATCCGGTGCTCTTATGCAGTACTTTGGTGTTTTTTCATTGATCTTGATATATTGTTACAAGAGAAGAAAGGAATGCATTTTATATGTAGACTAGTTATTCAAAAGAAGACCAAAGAGGGGCCAGGGAGGAACATGTGTCTGGAACCAGATCTAATGTGTACTCCGGATATATCCAAATATTGTCAAAATAAAGGAGGAGAACTCTGGGTTCCTCCCCACTTTGGCTAAGTACACATACAAAATTTACATGGAGAAATTCTTTAGACAAATTTGTAAATAATCTATTTCATGCCTAGTTATATACAGAAATCAATAAATGAATCACTAGACATTATAACTCAGAAAAAAATCATGTGAACTGGTGAGAATATGCCGTAAAATAAAGATCTACATTTATCCAATGCTGCACAAGTGAGGTCCATTATGAGCAATCACCAAGTTGTTAGATTTATGGATAGGGAGTATGTAGACACGTATTCGGAGACAGCAATGGCACCCCACGCCAGTACTTTTGCCTAGAGAATCCCATGGATGGAGGAGCCTGGTAGGCTGCAGTCCATGGGGTTGCGAAGAGTCGGACACGACTGAGCAACTTCACTTTCACTTTTCACTTTGATGCATTGGAGAAGGAAATGGCAACCCACTCCAGTGTTCTTGCCTGGAGAATCCCAGGGACGGGGGAGCCTGGTGGGCTGCCGTCTATGGGGTCGCACAGAGTCGGACACGACTGAAACGACTTAGCAGCAGCAGCAGCAGCATACACATTTAAGCGCCATAGAACTAATGGAAAAGTAATTTAAAGGAGTAGCAGTAATTATCTCTTCCCTTTCTTAGAAAGTCCACCTGCTATTTATGATACTTGGGCACCCTGGACAGGGAAAGTAAAAGTGAAAGTCACTCAGTCCTACTCTTTGCGACTCCATGGACTATACAGTCCATGGCATTCTCCAGGCCAGAATACTGGAGTGGGTAGCCTTTCTCTTCTCCAGGGGATCTTCCCAACCCAGGGATCAAACCCAGGTCTTCCGCACTGCATGTTAGATACTTTATCAGCTGAGTCACAAGGAAAGCCCAAGAATACTGGAGTGGGTAACCTATCCCCTCTCCAGTGGATCTTCCTGACCCAGGAATCGAACCGGGGTCTCCTGCATTGCAGGCAGATTCTTTACCAACTGAACTATCAGGAAAACCCAAACGGAATTATCACATTTAATTTTCTGTATTTTACAGCTTCCTAGACCATATTGTCTTGCAGTTTCCTATTCTGAGTATGATCATATTTGCATAGCTACTAAACTAAAGATCTAAGAAATCATTCAAGTTCAAATCTAGGCAGACATGTGAAGTTCTTTTTTTTTTTTTTTAATATTTATTTGGCTGAGCTGGTCTTCGTTACTGCGCACGGGCTTTCTCTCGCTGCGGTGTGCGATCTTCTCTTGTTGTGGAGCACGGGCTCTAGGCACACGGGCATCAGTAGCTGAAGCCCAGGCTCTGTAGTTGTGGTGCACTGGCTTAGTTGCTTGGGTCTGGGGTCTTCCCAGGCCAAGGATCGAATCAGGGTCCCCTTTGCACTGCAAGGTGGTTTCTTACTGCTGGACCACCAGCGAAGCTCCTCATCACAAGGAGATTGGCAATGACGAGTCTCTTCATCAGATGTGGAAGAAATGCTGAGAAATCATTTTGTATACCCCCCTCTGCACAGATAGGAGTGTGCAGCTCTACGTTGAGAAGTTATGTTATTTGCCCAAGATAGTAAGTAGAAGGTCCTGAACTCAGTACTAGTTCCCTTCTTTCCAGGTTGATGATCTTGCTGTGGCACCGCTCTGTGCGTGTTAGAGGGGGAAAGGCTCCAGAATATCCCTCAGACACCTTGAGTGGCATCAACAGAGTCAGTGAAATCTGCCAAGGACATTGAGTGCCTGCCTCGTGCATGGCGCCATGAGGGCATTCGGAGGTAGAGGTAGACGGGGTATGTTCGTTACCTGAAAGTGCTCATCCTGACCAAGCTCATTGCGGCTTTCTCTTGGTCTTCCCATTACTCTTGGGATTTTCTGCTGACTAGAAAGAAGTTAGCTTCAGCACACACAGTGCATGCAGCAAACTGTTCTCTAGCTCATGCCAGCAGAAATGCCAGCTTCTAAAAATATTCAGGAAACTGGCACAATCCCTTTTCAAGTCGAGTGATATTTATTTCCTCAAAAACAGCCTGTTCTGTGGCTTTGAGCAAGAAGAAGACATGCTGTGAAGAACTGAAGTATGTACATGGGGGAGGAATCATGCCATGTCATGTATGCCTTTGATAAACCAGATAGATACACTGTCTTCCAATGGAAGCCCAAGTGTTCCATTCCCTGACTCTCCAAAAAGCCAAAGAGGAAAATAGAACTACCCTAAATGCAAGCGCAGATGTGATGATTGATCTAGAGTGATCCGAGCTACAGTATTAGTTCTTTGATTTCCCATCTCATGTTTTCTCTGCATGCCCAGGGACTGGGAGAGCCTACCTGAAACTCATTCATTGTCTTCCCATCTAATTTCAAGACCTGTTGAAGCATTCCCCCTCCTTCCTTGCTCCTGAGGCTTCTTCTTTATGAGATGTACCCCTCAATCAATCTGGAAAATATATGTCTGAAGGAGAGCATCTACAGTAGTAATCTTATTGAGATACACAGACTCGGGCATGTTTTGATTGTAAAGAGATCTTAGAAGTATTATGTCCTTTCCTTTCTTACCCTATATCCAAAATTATAATGACAAAAATGTAGTTTTTGCCCCCAACAATAAGTAGCTGGAATGCTGAATAAATTCTGCAAGTTTGAATTAGTGATTTTTTGTAATTACAAGTTTTTAGGCAAAACTTAAGTGGTAACATGAGTTTAGCAAATCTCTTGGAAGCAGGATAAGAGATTTAATTCTTTTTTTTTAATTGAAGGATAATTGCTTCACAGAATTTTGTTATTCTTTTCTTTAGTGATTTAGCAGTCAGTTGTTTAAGAAATGTCTCCACTTGCCATTCTAGACTTTTCTTCTAGTTATATAATCTGAAAGTTGTTAAAGCTAGCCATTTCTCTATCCTCAGCCCTTTGTTTCCATGAAATTGTCTTAAGCAATGCCATAATACAAAGCAATGATAAAACAAATATTTAGTGAACTCTTACTTGCAACGCATATGGGACCATGATATCATGTCTTGCGGTGCCGTATTAAGGAGGAAAAGTAGCAAAGTCTTGTAAGACTGTTTGAGACAGTCTTTGAACTGAGCGTGTTGTTTTCCTACTCTGAAAAATCCCAGTAGCTACCAGAGATCTCCTTTCCTTGGAATAACACTGGATCATAGGTCCATCCTGCACCTGCTCTCCACACCCTCAGAAGTCAAAGCCAAGACTAACAGATAAACTCTCACAGGCAGAGCCGTGAATGCTGCGAGGATCTGAAAAGAAGGGTAAATCTATTCAGCTGAATTCTGTCATCCTGGAGAAAGTTTGCCTGGTTTTTGTTTGTTTTTTTGTTTGTTTAAGTAAATAATGGTGAGATGGAAGACTTTCCACCCATCTACTCCTTCAGGACTAGGTCAGGATCTTTTAACCTCCCGGAATGGCCAGCACCTTGCAGGGTACATAGTCAATGGACAAGAATTTGTTAACCAAATGGATTGGAAATAAAAACTAGGAAGAACCAATTCAACTAATTTTTTAATCGTGTTGAAGGATATTTTTTCAGCTTAGACCAAAAAAAAAAAAAAATGTTATCTGTTTGATCCTCACAGTACTGACCGTGTTTTTCAGATGAGAACCCTGAGGTCTAATAGAGGTTGACTAATTGCCCCCAAGTCTCATAACGCATATAGCTGTAACTCCCCTTCTCTCTTTTGCCTCACTCTTGCATATTGTATAATCTGTGTCTGCACGACTCTTTGAGGTTGACAAGGGCAGACGCTGGGATGTAGAACAGCCCACCCAGCGTCCTCTTAGAACCGCTGCCGCTCAGATGCACGCGGTGGTCCCTGAATCACCACCTGTGTCCTGTCCTCCTCACTTCTCTGTGGGAGCCTCTTCCAGAATTATGCAGAGACATATGCATGTTACTGTTTAGAGCAGGAAGACGGGTGTGTTCTTTCAGGTCATTAAAAGATGGGAGACTTGGCAAGGTGACGGATGGAGCTAAAAGGGAAAACAACAAAGAAATATGTCAGGTAATGTTTGAAACCATTTTTCTCCTGGAACTAGGTTGAGATGATTGCAAATGGAAAAATAGAGCTTTTTTTTTTCCTTTGGTAGTAAGAGAAAGTTGTTAGGTCCTTGAGCTTTTGAAATAGAAATCAAAACTTAGATTGGACATTTTGCCCATTCTATATAACATTTAGGCTCCAAAGGAATAGTGTAATTGATGCCAGGCCATCAACACCATGTTAACAAAGCACTTGATATAAAACCACCTTCTCTCCCGAGTTCAATAAAAAGCTAGTAAGCAGAGAACTGCTTTCTCGGGGGAATTCTTTTCACCTTTCAGAAACAAAATATTTCATGCTAATTCCTGCTTAATTGGAGGGAAGTCATTTCTTTAAAATCATTGAATATGAGCTTGAAGTCTGTTCTGTCCCTGACCTTTCTAATTCAATCAAGGTCACCTTCTCAACTTGCCCAAACAGCACTACTTCTCAATTAGAAAAAGGGGCAGTGCTGTTTTAAAGCATTTAGCGTCTGATTAATTGTGCTGAACTGGGGCTTCAGCACTTGCAGAGGGATCCTAAGGCGTCACCAGTAAGAATAAAACATTGCTACCTGAAAAATTATCCCCATCAGAAACATCATTTTAATAAGCAAAGCAAGAACTGCTATTTGTGGGGATGTGAGAAGCATGATCATACTCAATATATAGTGGGTTTTAATATCCTAACAACTCTCTCTCAGGGAAAAATATGCTATAATTTAGCCATCCAGTCAGTTTATGAAATACACGCACTTTTCCCTGCCCAAGGACTCAAAGAAGATGAATGCCGAGGTTGTTAAAGCAGAATTTCGTCACACTCAAGCTCTAGGGATGAAAAGAAGTAATGGAAAGAGGTGTCCAGCTGAAGCCGTCTGGCTGGAGGAGAGAACATGAGTTTTGGAAATAAGTTTTTTGTTTGTTTGGCCACACCTCGTGGAATGTGGGATCTTCGTTCCCCGATGAGGGATCGAACCTGCTGCAGTGGAAGCACAGAGTCCTAACCACTGGACCACCAGGGAAGTCCCTGAAGATAAGTGTTTTAGAGGCTGCTTCTCATATTTCCTTCCCATTTTCTGGGCCTGATTGAGGGATGCCAACCTCACGCTGATGCTCTTTTGAAGACCACCTCACCTGGGTGGTCAAACCATTAGAAAAGCTCTGAGAAAGTGGCCCACATGAGTGAGAATTGGTGTTGCTGGAAGAGAGATGTTGGATTCACCACAGAGTTCAGAAATAACTTTGAACCAGACAAGGTAAGAGGCCCCCAGAGGAAGTTTTGAGTTGTTTCCAGTGTGGCTCAGCCAGTGATGTCCCTTCTCCAAGCCTCAGCATTCTCAGCAGTAATATAAGGTTCATCCTAAGAGGGTTTCCTCAACTTTGTAAGAAATAACCAACTAAGGGTTTCCAAGGCATTTTGCAAGTGGTACCGTGACAAGGTGGAGAACAGATACCGCTGAACAATCACAGAAAGTGAAATGAGCGGTTCCCAGCCCTGGCTGTGAGCGGGAAGACCTGGGAAGCTTTGCACAACACCAGTGCCCAGAGGTTAATGCCCAGGTACATCTGTTATTACAGTACTCCTCAGGCAGGTCTGACGTACAAAGGATTGGAAACCACTGGCCCGTGACAGGAGAATTGGTGGCTGTCAATTATAGGTGGAAAAGAAGGTAAGAAAAAAAAAAAGAGATTGTAAGGTAACAAACAGGGAGCTATACTCAGGGCTCTGTGGGGACATAGAGGGGTAGCATGAAGAGTAGGAGGTAGGGAGTCCAAGAGGGAGGGGGATATATGTAAATGTATAACTGAGTCACTTGGTTGTACAGCAGAAACTAGCACAACTTTGTAAAGCAACTATACCCCAACTAAAAAGAGAGAAGAAGAGAATGAAAATGAAGTAGAAGATAAAAATGTTTAGTCGAGAGGAAGCAACTGAGATAGGCAACAATAAAGGACCAAAGAGAGAAGAAAGGGAGGTAGTTTATTTAAGTATGGCATGCATGATCCAGGTGGAGGATTCCCCCATAGCTGTGTGCGATGCACCCTAATAGCCCTCGGTTAATTGGGAAAAAAGACTAGCTGGGAGGAAAAATGAAAGTAGCCTGATGCAGAAAGATGGGATGAGAGCCAAGGACAGAGTTCTTGCTCTTCTCTGATGCTGGGAGAATAGCCAGGGACAGTTCTCTCATCCATCGGTGGTGAGAGAAGAAAGCAGGGGTGTCTGGGCGTTGGCCAAAGAGAAGGGCCTCGCAGGACCTACCGACCGGTCTGGGGAGAGCTCGCATGCAGGAAGGGTCTCCACTCCTCCAGTGAGAGGCTGGTCCAAGGGCCCTCGGTCAAGGGCGATTAGTGCCGCCCCTGCCCCACCGGCGAGCACGAGGGTGCAGCCCAGCCTCTCCTGAGTGCAGGCTGCAAACCCACTGCAGCCGTGATCTCTCCAGAAATATGCCCGCAAGAAAAAGTAATACACAACCACATCTAGTAGATCAGAGAAATGTGTTTTGGAGACACTGCCTGGAGGATTTATGAAAGCATTCAGTCACAATATCATCACGGGAAGGGCAGTAAGCAGCGTTCAGAGGAGCAGGGAGATAGATGAGCGAAGTGTGAGAAGGCAGAACAGAAGGCAGAAAATCCTGGAAAGCCATGCTGGACGGTACAAGCTTGAGAGGGGAAAAGTCTTTTCAGTAACAGAAGCCGTTAGGAAAAGGCTGAGAGAAAGCAGGTGTCAAAAAATAATGAAAGACGCACAAGCCTGAAAGCACGTTATGGAGAAACCAGGGATCTGGTCCCTAAAGGCTAGTGAAGTGGTCCTAAAACTTTGGCATTAGAGTCACCCTCAAAGCTTGCTGAAATGCACAACCTCAGACCCCGTGTCAGAAGCTCAGATTCCGAGGGGGCTGGGGTGGGTCCAGGAACTCCGTTTTACGAGACACTAAGGTAGGACAGGCGGCGGCTGTGTGTGGAGCGAACTTGGACTGCTGGCTGGGCGACAGGTCATTCTGTGCTCCCCTGGTGGCTCAGCGGTAGAGAATCTGCCTGCAGCACGGAAGACACGGGTTCAATCCCTGGGTCGGGAAGATCCCCTGGAGAAGGAAACTGCAACCCTCTCCAGTATTCTTGCCTGGAGAATCCGTGGATGGAGGAGGCTGGCGGGCTACAGTCCATGGGATTGCACAGAGTCAGACACGACTTAGTGGCACAGGGGTGCCAGTGTCATTCCACTTTGGTTATGTGTCTAGAGAAGGCGGTAGTCTCTTGCCCCGGTGCCAGACACAACATGTGGGCTTCAGCCGGTCTCAGCATTGGTGACGAGGCTCGTGTGGAGGGGATTTGCTGCCCACCGCTTCCCAGCAGCCTCGGTTCCTGTTCCTCAGACTGGGTTTATGCTCCGCACAAAACCTGAGGGGAGCCATAGGCTTTCTTTTTAGCTCATCTGTGTTACCCCAGGTATTTGGTGTTTTAATAACCTTTTTGTGGAAAAGGCCACTGTTCCTTGTGAAGGATGGTGTCTAGGACTGAGCACACGCTTCACGTGGGCTGACCTCCACATTTCAGAGTGGGGTGTGTCTTGTGTGGTAGAAACCATCCATATAGAAAGAGTGTGTGTATGTGTGTGCGCGCGTGTGTATGTGCAGGGGGTTAGAACAAGTAGAAAAACATCACTCCTTCAGGGAAAGGTTTCTTGAAGAAAATTGGAAGTCACTGTTGGTTAAAAGGGAAAGAAATCTGCGGGTCGGGAGGAGAGCGAGGCAGGAAGGGAGAGCAGTGAATGCCTTCAGGGAAAGGCTTGCTGTTTGAAGCTGTTCTCTCTGGAGAGACCAGCTGCGAGCGAGGGCGGAGCACCGTCCCCGGAGAGGGTGCCTAGGAGACGAGGGCATGGCCAGGGTGGGGCCCTTGTTCCCGAAAACCTGCGTCCTTCTGGGACGGATATCGGTCTTAAGTCTGACGGCCTTAAAAAAGAAACCTTAAAGCTTTCAGAGTTGGGGGGTGGTAAAAAGGTAGCTGTGTGTCTTGGAAATCGAAATAGAGACCGAAAGTGGAAAAGCAAACTGAAGTCCGATTTTAAAAGGGAGAGTTGGTGGAAATGCCGCTCTTGACGTGTCCGCTGTAGTGACTGCAGACGGGGCCCTTGGCAGCCCAACCTCCTCCCCTCCCCACGTCCATCTCACCCTGTCGCCAGCACCGGCTCCTGGGGTCCACGGTGAACGTGATCCTCACGGCGGCGGCCCGCTCCCGAGTCCTGCAGCCTTTGGCAGCCTGAGCCTGCCTTCAAGGTCCAACCCGCCCCCCAGCAGCCCTCCTTTCCCAGCCTCTCCCTCCGTCCGACCACCACAGCATGGGGAGGGGAGAGCAGGTGAGGGACCCCCAGGCCCATCCATGCCTGTCTCATGTCCCCATCGCTGGGCACCGAGCCCCCGAGGTCAGGCAGGTGTGCTCACCTAGCGCAGGTGAGGAGCTGAGCTTTGCTGGACTCTATGCCTCCCCGAGGACCCTTTTAAATGGCAGACTCACCCTGCTCCCTGCTCGTAGAAGAAACAGGCGTGCCTCTTTCTTTCACTTACTTCCCTCCAAGACAGTGAATGGGAGAGTTGGGGGTGGGGGGGTATCAGATATAGTAACGTTGATGGAAAAGCAGTAAGGTGTGAGGTCAGTTCTCAGCAGCGTCAGTGACCCAGGGGCACAGCGTAGTCACGGCCACCAGCAGATCATGTCCTTAGGAGGAGCTCCGTGAACAGGGTCTTGGAAGATTGTTTTTTTCTTTTCCCGAGTCACCTGCTGCCAGGTGTGCCTGCAGACTCGCACAAGCCATTATTATAACAGGATCCAGCTTACCTGCACTCTTCAAATTACCCTTATTCCACTGACCTCACACAAAGATGGAAATAGACACTGCATTGTGCTTCTGGTGAGCTCTCCCTAATCACCGCTAATGCACAGACGCTGCAAACAGAAAATGTTATGTCAATGCTAAGTTGTAATGATAATAATCCTGAAAAACTGTAACAGAAGGAATTTCCGCCGGCAGTTGGAAGAAGATTGCTGCTTCGGTGGCGATACAGGTGTTGCTGGAAAACAGATCGATTTTAGTTTGTTGGGAGCAGGAGAGGCTGTCTAGCAGGAGACTAGCTGCGAGGCAGGCGTCTGATGCTCCCCAGCCCTGTGCCAGGATGCTGGGAGGCATGCTGTGACACCAGCCCGAGGAGCCAGGGCTTTGTCCTGTCATCTGAGGGCCATCTGGTCCTTGTCCTGGACCTTTCTGAGCCCATTCAGACCAGGGGAATCTGTGGGAAGAGGGGTTTCTACCACCTTTCCTGCAGCTGAAGACACTTAGAAAGGCACAGCATAGGGGCGTTCAGATGGGTACGGTGTGCACTGGAACATCCTTCAGGACCGCAAGAGCAGCCTGAGCCCTTGGACCTGGCTGTCTTCATAGAGCCTTTTTTTTTTTTTTAATTGTATTGAAATACAGTTGGTTTACCATATTGTGTTAGTTTCAGGTGTGCAAAAAGTGATTCAGTTATATATACATACATATATATATATTGGAGAAGGGCATGGCAACCCATTCCAGTATTCTTGCCTGGAGAATCCCATGGACAGAGGAGCCTGGCAGGCTGTGGTCCATAGGGTAGCAAAAAGTCAGACACAACTGAAGCGACTTAGCACACACACAAGCGTGTGTGTGTCTGTGTGTATTCTTTTTTAGATTCTTTTCCATTATAGGTAATTACCAGATAGTGAATATTGTTCTTTGAGCTATACAGTAGGTCCTTGTTAGTTATCTATTTTCTGTATATTGGTGTACATGTTTTAATCCTAAACTCGTAATTTCTCTCTCACCATCTCCCCTTTGGTAACCATAGCTTTTCTATGTCTGTGAGTCTATTTTGTAAATAAGCTTACTTTTTTTAAGATTCCATATATAAGTGATACCTTATGATGTGGTCTCTGGCTTACTTAATTTACTGTGATAACTCTAGGTCCATGCATGTTGTTGCAAATGGCCATATTTCCTTCTTTTTTATGGTGGAGTAGTATTGCATTGTGTGTATATACCACATCTTCCTTATCCATTCATTTGTGATGGACACTTAAGTTGCTTCCATGTCTTAGCTGTTGTAAGTAGTGCTGCTATGAACATTGGGTGCGTGTATCTTTTCAAATTAGAGTTTTCTGTGAGAGAAGAGTGGAGCTTAAGGAATCAGACCTCATCACTTAAGGCTATACTACAAAGCTACAGTCATCCAAATAGTATGGCCTGGCACAAAAACAGACATAAAGCGCAATGGAACACAACAGAGGCTCAGAAATAAAGCCATACACTTGTGGTCAAGTCAGGGAACCTCACTAACTGGCCAAAACCCAGATGCTCAGTGGTTGGCAGCCTCAGTGCTGCTGTTTCATAGAAGAGGGACACAGCACAGAAGACAGGATCCCTGCCGAGTGGATCAAGTCAAGCCTCAAGACTCTAGAATCCTTAGTTTAACTTCCACATGGCTTATTCCCAAACAACTCCTGCAGAAGATCCGTGGGTGTTTGTTTTAAAACAGTCTCATCCCCTCTGCCTCCATAACAGAGCCCCATTCCTGCGGAACAGTCACCAAGCGGAGCCAGCAAAGCAGTGTTCGCCTCTGTTAGGAACAGAGCAGGCCCTGCAGCAGGGCCCCTGGTTTCCTTTTGCTCTCAAGCTGCAGCACTCGCTGTGCGAGGCCACCCCAGTGGCGTTACTTTGGGAGGTGCAGATGCTGGAGTTCCCCCTGCCGAGGATAAACCCTGCACCTCCAGCCAGCTGTGTAACCTCCACGTCTCTCAAATTTAGTCCTATCTCCTGGAAAAAAGAAATAATAGTCATATTTACTATGTCATGTTTCCACGAGGGCAGAAGGAGATTGTGTAAATCATCGGCTTAGGCATGTAACATCCTTAGCTATTACTACTGCTATTACTGTTTTCATTACTACTGCTATGCCTGCTGGTACTGTTGGTGAAAAAACCAGGGACAGGAAAGTGGTGGTGACTGTATCTTCTCCTCAGATCTCCCTGTTTTTATAAGGAGGTAGCTGGGGCATGGGGACAGGGCTGGGACAGGACTGCCTACCCTGGTGCAGAGCATGGGGCTGGGGCTCATTCAGAAGGTCAAGGAATGAAACCAGAAGGCCAGGCTGAGCCTGTGGTGCCCTCAGAAGTATTTGTCCAAACAAGCTAACTGTAGCCGCAGTTCAGAAGCCAAGGAGTAGATGGAGCCGTGGTCTGAGCTGCTGCTCTCCAATGTGGTCTCAGCCCCAGCAACATCAGCATCACGGGAAACTTGGAGGAATGCAGATTCTCAAGCCACATCCTTGACATATTCCCATTGGAAACTCTGGGGGGAGGACCAAGAAATACGTGTTAAACACACCTACTGGGAGTTTCTGATCCAAGCCAGTGTTTGGGAAACTGGGGTAGAATAGTGTCAGCTGCTCTACAGTTAAGTCCCAAAACTTCAAAGAAAAAAAGAGCTTGTTTCTTGGGCACGGTTCAGTTCAGTCTCTCAGTTATGTCTGACTCTTTGCCACCCCATGAATCACAGCACACCAGGCCTCCCTGTCCATCACCAACTCCCGGAGTTCACTCAAACTCATGTCCATCGAGTCGGTGATGCCATCCAGCCATCTCATCCTCTGTCGTCCCCTTCTGCCCCCAGTCATTCCCAGCATTAGGGTCTTCTCCAATGAGTCAACTCTTCACATGAGGTGGCCAAAGTATTGGAGTTTCAGCTTCAGCATCAGTCCTTCCAATGAACACCCAGGACTGATCTTCTTTAGGATGGACTGGTTGGATCTTCTTACAGTCCAAGGGACTCTCAAGAGTCTTCTCCAACATCACAGTTCAAAAGCATCAATTCTTCGGTGCTCAGCTTTCTTCACCATCCAACTCTCAACATCCATACACGACCACTGGAAAAACCATAGCCTTGACTAGACAGACCTTTGTTGACAAAGTAATGTCTCTGCTTTTGAATATGCTATCTAGGTTGGTCATAACTTTCCTTCCAAGGAGTAAGCGTCTTTTAATTTCATGGATGCAATCACCATCCACAGTGATTTTGGAGCCTAGTAGAATCCAAAGCAGGTATTCTTGGTCCCTGGACACCTTTCCTCCATGCAGTGATTCAGAGACCCAGGCCTGTTTCAGCAGCAAGAAGAGAATGAGGGATGGAGCAGAAGGCACATCTCACACCCCTCACGCTGCATCCGTGAAAACCAGTCAGATGGCAGTGCTTGGCCCGGTCACCCCTCAAGAATGAGCTTCACCAAGCAGAGAAAAGCATGACATAGCGTGGTATCTGTGCCACAGCAGAGCAACTGGACACCCCAGGCGCCCTTCAAGAAGAAGAGCAGACGCAGAGAGGCAGACGGAGCCTGGTCCCTAGGTGCCCAGATCTGTGGGAGCTGGAAGGCAAACAAATACGGCAGCCATATCTTCCAGGTCTCAGACCCATCCCGTCATCCTGGGCTCTGGACCTATTAGCACAAGTGCTTGTATCGGTTGCAGCTGATGAAATCCTTGGAAGCGATGCTCTTTGCACACGAGGAGGAGATGCACAGCTCAGTAGCATCCTCCTGCCATTCCAGGAGGACAGCTGGCAGAGGGGAGGGAGGGACATTAAACACAGAGTCCCCCAGTGACACCAAGTTCTCAAGAAATCCAGATATTGTTAGAAACAATATGTTATAGTGTTTGATTATTTAGTTACATCTTGCCTGAGCAGGAAAAAGATATTAACATACTGTCAGCTTACTGGGACATAACCCAAAATAACTTACATATTTCCATAGAGTGCTAATTATTTTTCTGAGGCTGGCTCAGGCTGCTAAGAGAGAGATTTCAAGGCTTTCACCAGATTATTTACTTAAAGAAGTTAAGCATGCCATTATCTGTTCCCATGGAAACACAGTAAGTAATAGAGGAGTCGGAAGAGGAGGTCACTCTGACCATAATTAATATGAAGAATACTGGTTTGTATAGGATCTAGTCAAGGGTGCAGGGAGGTGCTGTAATGCCTTTAAGCCTCGTTTACAGTGATGCAATTCAATCTTTGGATCAACTTTCATACGCTTTGGTTAATTTTAGTAGTCTAGTGCTAATTTTTGAAATGGAATTTAATCTTGTTTAACAGGGTTTTTCCAGTGTCTTTATTTCTGTTTTGATCCAACCAGAAAATCCCTGTAACAGAATTTTCCTAAGGTCCTGAGCAAGGATAAGCTGATGCCTGCATTGGCTTTACCCTCGTGGAGGTCACAGCTCCCTGCATGTGGCTTCACACAGCTGATTGGTGAATGAATGAATGATGATCTGAGACACCCTTGGATACAGCAGTGCTTTTCCCTGGTGTCTCAGCTGGTAAAAAATTCACCTGTAACGCAGGAGACCTGGGTTCAATTTCTGGGTCAGGCAGATCCGCTAGAGAAGGGATAGGATACCCACTCCAATGTTCTTGGGCTTCCCTTGTGGCTCAGATGGTAAATAATCTGCCTGCAACACAGGAGACCTGGGTTCGATCCCTGGGTTGGGAAGATACCCTTGAGAAGAGAACGGCTACCCACTCCAGTATTCTGGTCTGGAGAATTCCATGGACTGTGTAGTCCATGGGGTCACAAAGAATCAGACACGACTGAGCAACTTTCACTTAAACTCACCAAAGCAAAATTCAGTTATGTTCAGAATAGTTTACATTTAAAGTGTCTCACTGTATTCTTTTTCTTTAAATTTTATTGAAAGTCAGTAATCCACATGTTCAATATTCTATTTGTTGCAACACAGTGCATAGCCACAGGAATTCCTACAAAAAGATGCCTAGTGTCATTTTATTTTTAATCCTGCTTATTTGAATGGTAGGTTTGTTGCCATTTGTATTGTAATCGAATGTAATTCAAGGGTAAATTTTATCCTGGAAGCTTCATTATACATTTTCAAAACTGTTTAATGCAGTATCCTAGAAAAAAAAGAGAGAAAAAGGTAGACCTTTCAAGTTTCTGCATTTTGAATATACCGAGAAATGATATTAACTTAGAAATGATTAGGATTTTTTGTTTCCTTTGGAGCCCTGGTCCAAGAAACATAATCTAACTTCTTCCAGGAAGCCTCATCTGAGGGGCGGATCCATGCAGCATGATGCTGAAAAATGTTTACAAACAGGTGGCCAGAAGTTAAGTGGAGTCAATAGACAATTTCTCACCCTTTATAAAATAACCACTTTGCAGCCACATGAGAAACCAAGATTTTTTTTGCAGATATCAGGCTTGAAATCACTTAATAAGGAATGTAAATCAGTTATATGCCCCAATTATATAAATGTTGATGGGGTTGGCTATGGTATTGATTTGGGGGGAGGGGAGCGGGGGATGAGAGTGGATAGTTACACCTGCTGGATTTTTTTTTTCATCTTTTTTAATATGATGATATCACATGCCTATTCCAGAAATGCTAACGACGTTGTATCCTACTTGGCAGGAGCAGTGGTCACTCAGCTCAAGCCAAGAGTAAGAGCTGTCAGCTGTGCCATTCTAAGAGAAGTCCTAAAATAATGGATGGTGCACTTCCCTCTATGTATTTATGTTCAGACAATTTATTTAAATAACGTTGCTGGCACATGCTTTATAGCTGCTTGCATTTTGCTACCCAGATTTCAGCATATCTTGCAGACTCGGCAATTCATTTGGAAAATGTAATTTCCATCTCTGCATACTAATCGATTTCTTCACGAACACCTGCTATCAGTTATGATAATAAAAATGCCACTCTGAACTGAGAAGGGGCCAAATGGAGCTTCCTAAGGAAATGACTTAAGTGTCTTTGAATGCTACTAAATGTAGTAACGTGCTTCTGTAGCGCCAACACTTTTTCTGTCATTTGCGTTTTCTCTAATTTTGCCCTATTACAACATCCCTCTCTTAAATGATGCCTGGTAACCATTTCCCTAGGGTTGGTAAACTGAGTTGTCAGGGTGTGTGTCAGGGTGTGGACAGGACCTGAGGCGGTATAGTGTTGGGCCGCGCCATGTTTAAAAAACCACCAGCTCGTACTCTGGGCTCCCCTGGTGGCTCAGCAGTAAAGAATCTACCTGCAATGCAGGAGTCACAGGTTCCATCCCTGGATCGGGAAGATCCCCTGGAGGAGGGCATGGCAACCCGCTCCAGTATTCTTGCCTGGAGAGTCCCATGGACAGAGGAGCCTTGGGGGCCACAGTCCCTAGGGTTGCAGAGTCAGACACGGTTGAAGCGACTTAGCACACATGCACACACTCAGCCCATACTCCAAGGTGGACCCTGGGTCATTTCTGATTTATGAGTCAGTCCCTGAAAACTGTAAAACTGGCAGTTTCTGGGGTTTGCACATACATATACAGCAAATAAAATTTCCTTTACTCATCCTCTTCAGCCTCCAGTTCATTCCATGCACCATTGCCAAACCAATCTTCCTAAATCACCAATTTCGTCACATCTTCCACTGCCAGGCACCTTCAGCAGTGCTCAACTGGCCGCCCCGTTGGCCCAGCGGTCCAGCTGGCCTCCATCCCCTCTCATCATGCAGCACGGCTCACCTTTCTCTCACTGCTTCCAGACGGACTCTTGCACTTTTGGTCAAGCTTCTCTGCTTCCTGCCCGGAGTAGTCTGCCTTCCCATCTCTGGGTTTTGCTTCAGCTCTTGTTCCTGACTGAGACGCCCTTCACCAGTTCATGGGCTTTCAGCCTTCAAAGCCCTCCTTTATTATTCCCATCTGCTTCTTCCTTTCTCTCCTCTGAATTCCTGTAGAATGGATTCCCCTGTCATACACCCTGACACTAAGTTGGTCGCTCATGTATTTATCCAACCAGTATTTTTTGAGTGCCTACAGTGGGCTTCCCAGGTGGCACTGGTGGTATAGAACCCACCTGCCAATACAGGAGATGTAAGAGACGTGGGTTCAGTCCCTAGGTGGGGAAGATCCCCTGAAGGAGGGCATGGCAACCCACTCCAGTATTCTTGCCTAGAGAATCCCATGGACAGAGGAGCCTGGTGGGCTACAGTCCGTGGGTTTGCAAAGAGTCAGACACAACTGAGCGACTTAGCACATAGCATACATGTCAGGCATTAGCCTCTTCTCTCTTCCTTTGAGTACATTCCTTTCACACTTGTAGGTATCTGTTGTATGTCAAGCTCTTTGAGAGGAGAGACATACTCTGTCTCCTTGTTTTGTGATCCAAGAGGCCCAGACAGGCTCCGGCACAGAGTGCATATGCAGTGAATGCTCATTGACTAGTTGATCCCTGATGGTTTGAGGTAGGGAATTTTCTGGTTAATTGCATGTTCTATTTGATTAGTCTTTCAGTGTGTACTATATACATCATCAGTTTTACAAAGAAGAATGCCGTAAAACACTCAACTATTAAACCACTGTTGACGTAATTTGATGGTGGTTATTTGAGGAGAGAGCTCAGTGGGTTTTCAGAGCAACTCTGTTCACATCTGTCACCTCTTCATGGTGGAACTGTGACCTGAGAGGCTGACCTTGATCTGGCTTTGGAACTGGGGGATTGTTGGGGAGGGGCTGGAAGTGATCCTGGACCAAGAATCTGCTGGAGCGAGGTTCCACACCATGTCCTTACAAACCAGAAGTCACGTCTTTAAAGAAGCTTCTGATAACAGACTTTTGAAATATCTCCCCTTTTATCTTGCTTACAAAAGTAGCAAATGGATTTTCTGAAGGAGGCAGAGAAAGTATGGGAGACTGGTAAAAAAAAAAAAGAGAGAATTGGGGGTTCTTTTAAAATAATCTGTTCAGAACTAAACCCATTGGGCTGGCAGAATAGCCCAGTGACTGGGAGCAGAGACTCTGGAGCCTGACCTGGGTTTGAAGGCTGTTGATGGTACTTTCTCTGTGAAATCAGACAAGTTCTGTAACATCCATGTGCCTCATTTTTTCTCATCTGTAAAGCGGAGTAATAAGAACAGCACCCACATCAGAAGCTGATGGGGGAGATGGAGTGAGTGAGTGTGTGGTCCAGCGTCTGTTAACATTGTGAGAGCTCAGAAAGCTATTGTGATTGCTGCGGAGACCACCAAGTAGTCAGCTAGAGACGAAGGAAGGGAGTCCCCATCCTCAATTTTCCTTGGTCCCATTCACTCTTCTGTATTCCACTTCAGTTACTTTTGGAGTCGTGAGATGTGTAAGGCCCTGAATTACCCATCCCGGTTTCTCCATCGGGTGGGGAGGTGAGTGAGCTCTGAGCCCCCCACTTGGAGAGTTTCAGGTTTCAGGAAGGTGTAGGGTAGGAGACTGTTGGTGAAACAGATGAAACCAAGTCTCTGTCCTGAGAGGAGTTAGAAGGAGCTAACAGGCTTGTGCAGTCTGTCCTGGCAGTTCAGCGGGAAGGAACGGTGTGTGGATCCATCCCCGCCACCCTCCCCTGGGTGGCTGTGGCTGCATGCCTCCAGCTGGGGACCACAAATGACGTGTACGTGGCCCTCCAGGGAGCTAAGCCATCCTGCCAAAAGGGAGAGGGCAGTCACAAGGCAGACAGAGTGTCTGCCTGGAATTCTGAGCGCTTTCATCACCACCAACCCAGATCAGTTTTTAAGAGGGAGCCTAGGGTCGGGGCAGGGGTCAGGAGACAAGAATTCAGAAGGAATTCATCCTGTACCCACAGGCACCCATAAGATGGGACAGACAGAATAGCTAACACATTCCCAAAGAAGTGAGCTGCAAAATAAGGCAGCACCAGCCATAAAATGAAGCAGCACCCCACGGTAGGGCATTTAAGTTTGGCACAAAGGTGACGAATCAGAGTGAGGGGGGACTCCCCTGGCCATCCAGTGCCGGAGGTGTGGGTTCGATCCCTGGTGGGGGAGCTTAGATCCCACATGCCTTGCACCAAAAAACAAAACATAAGACAGAAGCAATACTGTAACCAATTCCATAAAGACTTTTAAAATGGTCCACATCAACAACAACAAAAAAAATTAGAAAATAAAAAATTGGGGTGCAAGGCTCCCTTTAGTACCGAAGGCCCTCCATCTCAGCGAGACGGTTACTCACTTGAACTCGTTCTGTCTGCCCCGCAGCCCTGGCCGCCCAGGCCTACGCACTTAAAGAGGAGAATGACAGCCTCCGATGGCAGCTGGACGCCTACAGGAACGAGGTAGAGCTGCTGAAGCAGGAGAAGGAGCAGCTGTTTCGGACGGAGGAAAACCTGACCAAGGACCAGCAGGTGCAGTTCCTGCAGCAGACGATGCAAGGCATGCAGCAGGTACCTGCGCCTCTGCTCGGAGAGCAAGGGGCACGTGTGCTCAGGGGACGGGGGTGGCGGGAAGCTGGAGGAGAAAAAAGGACAGCAGAAAAGCTGAGTGGTGGGATCAGGCAAGTCCCGATGATGTTTTGTGGGAGGAGAGGGTCTGGGGAGAAGCCACACAAAGAAATAGGTTGCAGTATCAATAACTACACCCTCCAGGTGGGAAACAAAGAGAATCTAAGGCATTGAAAGCTCCACACGGGAAATGTAGCCCCCTGGCAAATGGTTAGAAAATCCGTGCCCATCACGACACCAGCGTTGTGTAATCTTAGAACGTCTCCACTTACAAGCAAGCAGACTGATTTTTATAAAAGCGTGGCGAGTTTGTTTTCGAGATCGATGAACGTGTAAACTGTTTTTATTTCCTCTTCTCCCGGGTGATACTTAAGATGTAGACCGGTTCTTTGGAAACACTCTGTATTTCAGAAATGTTTGCTGTCGGGTTGGATGAAAGACTGGAATTCAGGGCGATGGGCAGCTTCAGAAAGAGGCCAACGTCTCTGCTTTTTGTTAAAGAGCCACGGGCTTCAGTTTGGCACGTTCAGATTAAATCTGGATCTTTCCAGCTAGTGTAAGAAAGAAACAGAAGTGATGGGCTCTGTAGGAAGGAGAAGGAACATGAACTATGGGGAACGAGGGCTCAAGGGCTGGGATAACCCGGGCGCTGGCTGCAGAGGGTCAAAGAGTCATATCTAGATTTATATCTGGAAACATTGATTGATGTGTGACGCACTTAAGGGGTTTGGGCCTTTGAGTTATCTTAGAATAAATATAGCTGAAATTATCATCATACAAGTGTACATGTGTTACTCCTGAATATATCAATTTAACCTCTCCTTTCTAGGGGGGAGGAATAAAGATTGTTTTTCGTTAAATGGGGGAAATACAAGCAGGCTGATGGAAAATGATGGAGTGAGTAGGATATTTTTTCAAATTCCCCCATCTGTATTGACTGCTGTCTAAGAGCAGGAGCCTGAATTGCCTAGAGAAGTGTCTTAAAGATGAGAGGTAACTGCCGCTGAAACCTTCGCCAAAAACAGGTTGCAGTATCAAGGGAGGGAAAAATAATTGAGAGGAAGGGAAGTGAGAGAGAAGCGCAGATCGGGATGTAAACAAGTTAATGACCAAGTCACAGAAATCCTGTCTTAAGCATCTCCTGCCATTTAAAAGCAGTTCTGCCGTCTTGGCTTTGAGTCCTGACTCGCTGATGTTCACAGTGTGTGTTAGACAAATCAGCGAGATTCAGAGGTCAGAGCCAGCCAGGAAAATGTTATTACAGGCGGGGCTCAGGCCCCCGCACTTGAAAATCGGTGTAACAGCTGCCACGCGGGGCTCCTGGGGTTGTCCATCTGTCCCCATCGGGGGGTGTGTGATGCCTTTGCCAAGAGGAACGTCTGGCCGTTTCTCCGAGGACCATGACGCCAGATCTAGCCGGCAAGCTACTATCTCGTATTTCCTGCAACGGGCCCTCTTTTCCTCCCAAGAAAGGTGACCCTGGTTGCTTGAAAAGTGGATCAAAACCTTGAAGGCGGCTGAAGTTTCAAATGTGAGAGAAGTCAGGAGGCAGGGTGGGCTGGCCCATCAGGAAGAAGCATGCTCTGGTCCACACTGGTCCACTGTGCTGGGCATCCTCACTGAGCTCCAGCCCCTTAAAGGGACAGTTCTCCTCTTGCAGCCTCTTACACGTTTGCAGAATCTCCTTGTCCATAGAAAGCGTCCTTTCCTATGTTTGTGTTGTTTGGGGGGCAGGGGAGTTTTGTTTGGAGGTCTGTCTTGGTTTCTTCTGGTTTGGTCTAAATCACAAAAAGTTATGGTCACAGTTGTAGACCTAGAAGTGCACGACCAGGTTGCTGGCAAAGTTGGTTCCCTGTGGGACCCAAGGGAGTGTCTGCTCTCTTCTCTCCCCTGGCTTCTGTGGGTTTGCTGGCAAGCTTTGTGCTTCCTCGGCTTGTAGACACATCACCCCGCTCTCTGCCTTCATCTTCACATGACCTTCTCCTTGTGTGTGTGCCGGGGTCACAATCTGTACAGGGTTAAGGGGCCCACACTATTAAAATATGACTTCATCTTAACTCATAACACCTGCACGGATTCTGTTTCCATAAGTTTGCATTCTGAAGTACAGATGTTTGGGACATCACCATAGAGATTTGGTGGTGGTGGTTGTTCAGTCGCCAAGTCACATCCGACTCTTTGCAACCTCCTGGACTGCAGCACCCCAGGCTTTCCTGTCCCTCACCATCTCCCAGAGTTTACTCAAGTTCATGTCCATTAAATTGGTGATGCCATCCAACCATCTCATCCTCTGCCACCCACTTCTTCTTCTGCCTTCAATCTTTGCCAGCGTCAGGGTCTTTTCCAATGAGTCAGGTCTTCACATCAGGTGGCCAAAGTATTGGAGCTTCAGCTTTGGCATCAGTCCTTCCAAAGAGTATTCAGGGTTGATTTCCTTTAAGGTTGACTGGTTTGATCTCCTTGCTTTCCAAGGGATTCTCAAGACTCTTCTTTAGCACCACAATTTGAAACCATCAGTTTTCAGCACTTTTCCTTCTTTATTGTCCAGCTCTCACATCTGTACGTGACTCTAAATTTGGAGGGGGGCACAATTCCATCAGCAGCACACATAGAGGAGATGTCAAAATATATTTGTTGAATGGAAGAAAGAAGGGACAGAGCTACAGGGGCAAGAACTAGCCCAGTGCCTCTGGGGGACTCTGGGATCTTGGAAAGCGCAGGGCAGGGTGTGGGGAGAACTGATGCCCCAGGGGTCCATGTAGCACCTCCTTAGCATGTGAGACGCACTAGGTCAGTGGCAGCAGGTACAGTTTTCATTCTCACTGGCCCTTAGGTGGACCCATGGTGATTATTGTGGAACACATCTTTAATAGAGTTTTTTAATGTATGTGCTTCTTAAGAGTCATCTTCCTACCTTACTCACTTTGAATGAATTCCCACAACCTGTCGATTTGAGCCCCACTGCAAAGAATTCTCCTAACTTTAAAACCCACCCTCAATCTGCCTGCTGTCCACTTTATAAATCAGAAAATAATCACCTCCCAGGAAAGTCAGCAGATAGAGGAGGGCGTTGGTCTCTCACGTGTCACTGTCTTAGCAATCCATCTAGGGAAAATTATTCTGCAATAAACAAAACAATATAAACAGCCTTACTAGCCTTAGGACTAGCATACAGTTTTTTAGAACTGCCTTCAAGTTTAGCTGGAAAGTTGCTCACCTTTCTTCTTTCCATCCCTGAAGGATGTGTTCACTGACTTCACATAGTTTCTCATGAGTTCATGCAGGAAATACGGGCAGGGTTTGGAAAAGTGAAAAAAAGCCTCAGGTGAATTTGTCTGGGTGTTTCTCAGTCAGTTTCGTATTAGAGGTTTCACACAAAATGAAGTAATAGTTGGTATCCATGGTAACACGATAGCCTTTACCTGATCTGAAGCTGGTGACAAAGTTAACCTGTCTCTGCCATGGGGAGAGTGAGGTTGTGGGCTTTTGTTTGTATCTTTAGGTATCCAAGGAAAACATATCCATACTTGAAATTCTTACTTATCTTCAGGTTACCACACTGAAGTGTTTTTTGGGGTTTATTGAAGTAAAATTTACGCACAGTGAAAAAGACTATTTTCAGGGTTCTGTGAGTCACTGCCACAATCAGTATATGAAACAATTCTATCACCACCAGCACCCCCAAATTCTCTCATGCCCCTTTTCAGTCCACCCCACTCCTCGGAACCACTGACTTGTTTTCTGCCTTGCTGGTTCTGTCCTTTCAAGGAAGTCATATAAGTGGAGTCATGGTGTATATACTTCCCAGGGGCACTAGTGGTAAGGAGCTCACCTGCCAATACAGGCTGACGTAAGAGACGCTCGATCCCTGCGTTGATCCCCAGGTTCGATCCCTGGCTCGGGAAGATCCCCTGGAGAAGGAAATGGAAAGCCACTCCAGTATGCTTGCCCCAGAAATCCCATGGACAGAGGAGCCCAGCAGGCTACAGTCCAGAGGGCCGCACAGAGCTGGACACAACCGAAGTAGCTGAGCACTTGGACAGGATGTACAGCCTCTTGAGTCTGGCTCCTGTTCCTCAGCATGATGGATTTGTGAGGCATCCATATTGCTGGGTGTGTCTGCTGTTCATTCTCTCTATGCTGAATGGTATTCCATTGTGAGGAAGGGACATACTTGGTTTGTCTAGTCACCAGTTAATGGACATTCGGACGGTGTCCTGTTTGAAGCCAATGTGAATAAATCTGTTATAAACATTCCGTTTACATGCTTTTTGTTTGGACATAATTTTTTCATCTCACTTGGGTAAATATAGAATTGCTGGGTCATATGGTGTGTTTGACTTTTTAAGAAACTGCTAAACTGTTTTCCAGAATGTCTTTCCTGATGTGCATTCCCGAAAGATTACATGAGAATTCCAGCATCCTTGTCAGCCAGCACTTGGAGTGGCCAGTTAGTTTTGTTTTATTCTTTTTTTAGTCACTATAAGCAGTGTATAGCTCTATACAGTCAACAAAAACAAGAGCGGGAGCTGACTGTGGCTCAGATCATGAACTCCTTATTACCAAATTCAGACTTAAATTGAAGAAAGTAGGGAAAACCACTAGACCATTCAGGTATGACCTAAATCAAATCCCTTATGATTATACAGTGGAAGTGAGAAATGGATTTAAGGGACTAGATCTGATAGAGTGCCTGATGAACTATGGACTGAGGTTCGTGACATTGTACAGGAGACAGGGATCAAGACCATCCCCATGGAAAAGAAATGCAAACAAGCAAAATGGCTGTCTGGGGAGGCCTTACAAATAGCTGTGAAAAGAAGAGAAGCAAAAAGCAAAGGAGAAAAGGAAAGATATAAGCATCTGAATGCAGAGTTCCAAAGAATAGCAAGAAGAGATAAGAAAGCCTTCCTCAGTGATCAATGCAAAGAAATAGAGGAAAACAACAGAATGGAAAAGACTAGAAATCTCTTCAAGAAAATTAGAGATACCAAGGGAACCTTTCATGCACAGGTGGGCACAATAAAGGACAGAAGTGGTATGGACCTAACAGAAGCAGAAGATATTAAGAAGAGATGGCAAGAATATACAGAAGAACTATACAAAAAAGATCTTCATGACCAGGATAATCACAATGGTGTGATCACTGACCTAGAGCCAGACATCCTGGAATGTGAAGTCAAGTGGGCCTTAGAAAGCATCACTATGAACAAAGCTAGTGGAGGTGATGGAATTCCAGTTGAGCTATTTCAAATCCTGAAAGATGATGCTGTGAAAGTGCTGCACTCAATATGCCAGCAAATTTGGAAAACTCAGCAGTGGCCACAGGACTGGAAAAGGTCAGTTTTCATTCCAATCCCAAAGAAAGGAAATGCCAAAGAATGCTCAAACTACCGCACAGTTGCACTCATCTCACATGCTAGTAAAGTAATGCTCAAAATTCTCCAAGCCAGGCTTCAGCAATATGTGAACTGTGAACTTCCTGATGTTCAAGCTGGTTTTAGAGAAGGCAGAGGAACCAGAGATCAAATTGCCCACATTCACTGGATCATGGAAAAAGCAAGAGAGTTCCAGAAAAACATCTATTTCTGCTTTATTGACTATGCCAAAGCCTTTGACTGTGTAGATCACAAGAAACTGTGGAAAATTCTGAAAGAGATGAGAATACCAGACCACCTGACCTGCCTCTTAAGAACTCTGTATGCAGGTCAGGAAGCAACAATTAGAACTGGACATGGAACAACAGACTGGTTTCAAATAGGAAAAGGAGTTCGTCAAGGCTGTATATTGTCACCCTGCTTATTTAACTTATATGCAGAGTACATCATGAGAAATGCTGGATTGAAAGAAGCACAAGCTGGAATCAAGATTGCCGGGAGAAATATCAATAACCTCAGATATGCAGATGACACCACCCTTATGCCAGAAAGTGAAGAGGAACTAAAAAGCCTCCTGATGAAAGTGAAAGTGGAGAGTGAAAAAGTTGGCTTAAAGCTCAACATTCAGAAAACTAAGATCATGGCATCTGGTCCGATCACTTCATGGGAAATAGAGGGGGAAACAGTGTCAGACTTTATTTTTTGAGGCTCCAAAATCACTGCAGATGGTGACTGCAGCCATGAAATTAAAAGACGCTTACTCCTTGGAAGGAAAGTTATGACCAACCTAGATAGCATATTCAAAAGCAAAGACATTACTTCGTCAACAAAGGTTCGTCTAGTCAAGGCTATGGTTTTTCCTGTGGTCATGAATGGATGTGAGAGTTGGACTGTGAAGAAGGCTGAGTGCCAAAGAATTGATGCTTTTGAACTGTGGTGTTGGAGAAGACTCTTGAGAGTCCCTTGGGCTGCAAGGAGATCCAACCAGTCCATTCTGAAGGAGATCAGCCCTG
The DNA here is from genome assembly GCF_003369695.1 of Bos indicus x Bos taurus. Classification (NCBI taxonomy): domain Eukaryota; kingdom Metazoa; phylum Chordata; class Mammalia; order Artiodactyla; family Bovidae; genus Bos; species Bos indicus x Bos taurus. Next base: position 13,261,282 of record NC_040087.1, on the reverse strand, counting down.
GGATTTCTTTGGAAGGAATGATGTTGAAGCTGAAACTCCAGTACTTTGGCCAGCCCATGGGAAGAGTTGACTCATTGGAAAAGACTCTGATGCTGGGAGGGATTGGGGACAGGAGGAGAAGGGGACGACAGAGGATGAGATGGCTGGATGGCATCACTGACTCGATGGACATGAGTCTGTGTGAACTCTGGGAGTTGGTGATGGACAGGGAGGCCTGGCGTGCTGCGATTCATGGGGTCGCAAAGAGTCGGACACGACTGAGCGACTGAACTGACTGACTGACTGACTGAAGCAGTGTATAGTAGTATCTTTTTATGGTTTTAACCACAGCTTCATTAAGTAGGATTTGTGTTCTACTTCATGAGAATAAGTCAGTTTGTCATATTTCTAAATAAGCAACTTAATCAGAATTCTTTTTGAAGCCATGTGTAAATCCTATAGGATGGTAAATATTTAGATAACAACAGGATACCATTATAAGCTGCCGGTCCTAAAACTGTGAGTGACTGCTGCTGCTGCTGCTGCTAAGTCGCTTCAGTCGTGTCCAACTCTGTGTGACCCCAGAGATGGCAGCCCACCAGACTCCCCTGTCCCTGGGGTTCTCCAGGCAAGAATACTGGAGTGGGTTGCCATTTCCCTCTCCAATGCATGAAAGTGAAAAGTGAAAGTGAAGTCTCTCAGTTGTGTCTGACTCCTAGCGACCCCATGGACTGCAGCCTACCAGGCTCCTCCATCCATGGGATTTGCCAGGCAAGAGTACTGGAGTGGGTTGCCATTGCCTTCTCCATGTGAGTGATTAATGACGGTTATATCAGAAGGCTCCCTCATACACACTGAATTTCAGCCAATGCTCTTTAATGCTATTAACAAATGTCATTGAAGACCAACTGTCTTGAGACCAGCTGTCTTAAGGCCAATGGTTTATTGGCCCACATAGAACTCTCTTACGCTTTTGGCTTGACATTGGTAAAGACCAGGGCTAGTCAGCTGTCTTTGACAGCTTTCAGCAAAAGAGACCGGGGGGCAGGAGGAATTGGGAAAAGAGTCCTATTACGATCAACACTATTTCAGAAATTAAATAACAATTTTTTTCCCCACTTTATGCTTAAAGAGGAGCATATGTGGAATTCTCTGTATATGTATTACAACTCCTAATCTAGACTAATCGTGCAGAAGAGGGCAAAGAAATACAATAACGTCACTCTCCTAAAATACAACGTAACCCCAGCGAGTTTTGCCAAATCATCAAGGATGGTTTGTGGGATATGTATTATAAATTAAATGAAAAATGTGTTGAAATGAGAACACCAGTGAGTGCATCTGACCACTATAAGGAAAGTTAGGCATCTCTTCTGAAATCTTCTTTAAACTATTCAGTTGTCTAAGTAAGTACTTTTTTTTTTTAAGAGATAGTGAAAAGTTTGGGTTTGCTTTGCCTTCCCAGACTCACGTGTCAGGAGGTCTGGCATGCACAGGTCACAGGTAGGGTCGTTGTTATGGCAGCAGGAGTCATGTCCAGGGCTGCTGTGATGATGAGTGTGTGAGGATGCTGGTTGTGCTGGGCTGGGGGTGTTTTTGATCATTAGAAGATTTTAGAGGAAGACAAGTAAAATGAACTTACCCAAGACAACTTCAGATAACTTCTTTTTAAATTTGGGGGGGGGGAAAGAGCATCTCCCTTAAACATTGTGAAAATCCTATGAAGGCCAGCAGCCCCATTGCTCCCAGTGGCCTTCAAAGACAGCGCTACAAGGAACATGGGTGAGATTCTGCAGGCAGAGAACATGGACAGATGCAACAGGCGTCTCTGTTCTCTCACAACTGTTCACTTCTGATTTGCATTTGTATTTGCTTTCTGAAAATGCCCAGCAGTCAGATAATGGACCTACGAAGCCAGTGCTCTCTGTCCATTATCCTTTTTCTCATATGATCTGTTTAAACTTTATCTTTTATCCTTTCCGCTGAAGTTTCTATTTGATCGTCACATTACTTTATTTGCACATGTTATTTCTGTTCTTTGTTTATTATCTTTTCATGCAGTGCTATTTTTCGGTTACCGTCTCTTCTCAATCTTTTTGAGAATACCAATTAGAATTCTTTTTTTAAGTTCTTTTTGGTCCTGAACCATTTCTGTTTATTCCAGGACTGCTTGCTTCATTTCTGTGTCTCCATCTGTCTCCTTCGTGCTCCGGGTTTCTTCTCCTGGGAGGTCATGCTTAGTAGCCTGTTTGTATCTGGGATGAAGGGCTGGAGGCCGCCGTTCCAGGATGCTGTGTGGTTTGCCGATGGCTGAGTCCAGGTCTCCCCATAGCGGAGTCTCCCTTTCAGCAGCTCACTGACTGGCAGGCTTCATTTTGAGGAGAGTTGGGGATTCCACAAATGCCAGAGTCTGTCCTACATGAAGAACTCCCTGGCGTTTCCCTTGTATTCGCATTGCTCTTAAGTTTATTCACTGACATACATTTCAGTTGTCTGTGGAGGAGAGAAAAAGCAAAACCAAACACCCATGGACTGGGTCTGACATTTTGAACAAGAACCTGTTTCAGGAGCTCTTGGTTTTAATCCAGTCCTTGAACGAATCCTGGGTTAGTATGGTGCCTGGAGAGTGGAAGGGGAACGGAGCTTGGGGGGAACATTCCACGTTATTCTGGCTTTGCAGAAACAAGAGAAGAAGAGAGAGCACATTTTCTAAACATCTAGGAGGTAGGAACATAGGAACTTAAGGCAGCGTCTTTTAGAATAAAGATGGATGCTTCAGGATGAGGAAGGCAGATACACAAATTAGGGGCATTTAGGGGAGGAGAAAAGGGAGATGAATAGTCTGAACGAGGTGACGGGAAGTTGGATTTTTAAGTTGATTCTTTTTATTATTAATTAATTATGACTGTATAATCAATTTATATAATTATAATTGATTAATTAATTATAACTCATAATTTGTTACCGCACAGGCTTTTCTCTAGTTGCATCAAGCAGGGGCTATTCTCTGTTTGCAGCTCACGGACTCTTCACTGCAGTTGCTTCTCTTGTTGTGGAGCACCCAGGCACTCGGGCTTCGGTAGCTGCAGCATTCTGGCTCGGTAGCTGCAGCTCTCAGGCCCTAGAGCATGCAGCTTTGAGTGGTTGTGGTGCACGGGCTTAGTCGCTCCGTGGCACGTGGAATCTTCCCAGACGAGGGATGGAACCCACGTCCCCTGCATTGGCAGGTGGATTCCTACCCACTGTGCCGCTACGGAAGCCCTTCAGGTGGCTCTTTAAAAATGTGATTTCATGGACTTATCCTCATGAATGAAAATAGAAATACTGCTTAACGGGGTGACTTTTCTCCAGTCTATGTTGGCTGGCTGCCCTCGAAGAGAGAAAGAGGCACAGAACTGAGAAAAACGAATGATATGGAGGAAGGCAAGCCTCAGCCTCAGTGGGCCTGTGAAGAGTAGATTAGAAGGTGCTGGAGGTATAGGAAGGAGAAGGATGCGTGGAGACACTGGAGAGGCAGCAGAAGGACACATCTTCCTCCGGAGTTAAAAACACAGTGATGCGGACATTAACACAGAAGAAAGAGAAGAGGAGAAAGTTCTCTAAAAGAAGGGATTCACCACTTTATAATGGCAGGTTAACTTTTAAGAGCTTTTGTCAAATATATAGATCAGTGAACTCGGTGCAGGCTGGGCAAAACTAAAGACTGATTCGTTGGGAATTTAAGTTGCAGTTTATTATGAGGATTTTCTTCCTAGGGAGGACTCATGAACCTCAAAATTGCTCAGTTGAAGAAGTATCCTGGGAATTTTGGTTGTTTACTCATCCATATCTTTACTGTATGAAAATATTTTACATCAGTGCAGAAAATACTTCGGTATCACTGGTCAAGGCAAGAAAATTGCATTATTACAGTGTAGAGAAAGGGTCTGAGCAATCTTTATGGGCAAGTAATAAAACATTCTGTAGTCTTAAAAAGTTCAAAAAAATATTTCTGTGCATAAAGACATACACACACACATCTGGAATTTTTACAAGCTGTGGCTGCGGAGACATAGGCATGTTTATTCTATTTAAGCTACCCAGATGCAGTCTCTTTCTTTCTGAATCAAAAAACAACTCATAAGACGTTTCCCACATTCATATCAAAGATTTTTGACATTTTGCTAAAATCAGAACAATCATAAAAACATGTACATCTCTCAAAGTGTGGCTTGACATAAGTTCCAAGGCAAGACATCAGGTTTCACAACAGCTGCTGAGTCCGGGGTCTACCGTGGTCATCGTTCCTTTTCACGTAACTACCCCAGAGTTTGTCGTTTCATTTTCTGCCTATTCTTCAACCATTACCTTGGGATTTGCTGTTGTTCAGTCGCTAAGTTGTGTCTGACTCTGTGACCCATGTACTATAGCCCACCAGGCTCCTCTCTCCATGAGATTTCCTGGGCCAGAATAGTGGAACAGGTGGCCATTTCCTCCTCCGGGGGATCTTCCCACCCAGGGATCGAACCTACGTCTCCTGCTTGGTAGGTGGATTCTCGACCACTGAGCCACCTGGGAAGCCAAAGGAGTCGGACTGTGGGATGGTACATTGTAATAGCAGCCCGCGTGATGGTGATGATACCCTCATTTATAATTCAGCACCTCTTACCTTCAGCTAAATATCAGTTGTCCTGCTGGCAGCATGTCCGTTTTCTAGCACTTGCAGATCACACTCCCTGGCACTTCTAAAGGACGTCTGGTACCCCCTGCTGAGTGAGAGTCTTGAAGGGATGGTTGGGGACATTTGGAACCAGAAGTGGAAACCAGTGCACAGGTCCTTGGCTCATTCCCATCGCATTTGAAATGATCCCACCTGACATCTGCTGAGGGGGTTGGGAGTGGTGAAGGCACTTGCCCATTTAAATCTGGACAAGATACAAAGGACTAAAAGTGATGTGCGTGGAGAGGAAACTGCTGTTTTTAGTAGTTTCAGACGGGGGCAGGCCACGGGGCATCGTACCGTTTTCACCGGACACAGAGACCTTCTGATGAGAAAGGAGATAGGCTGCCTTCGTGGACGTGAGGGACACTGAGCCTTTCACAAGAAGAGGAAGACACCGAACCGGTGGGACGGAGAGGGTGTCCAGCCTGGCCGTCTCCTGCACAACACTGCATAAGTCAGCCTGTCTGAACCTTAGGTTCTTAACCTGGAAAACGGGCCCTGCTCACCTCCATCAGGGTTTGCGACCATGAAATGAGGCCATGTACGTGAACGAGTTTGGAAAAGCCGCTCCACAAATGCCAGCTGCGATCGCTGCGTTCTCGGGGCCAGCATGAAGAAGTGCGGAGGTTTAAGAGAAGACTCGGGGCTTCCCTGGTGGCACTCGTGGTAAAGAACCTGCCTGCCAATGCAGGAGACACAAGACACACAGGTTTGAGCCCTGGGTCGGGAAGATGCCCTGGAAAGTCAGACACGACTGAAGTGACTTGGCACAAGCATGCAGGAGAAGACCCAGGACTCACAGAGTAAGTCTGGAGACATGCGGTTCCCGACCCTTCGGTGGCTTATTCTGTTGTTCTTACACCCCTTTATGGCTGGGGGACCCTCTCCCCTCAGTTATGCCCCAGAAACCCCTTCATTCCTCTTCTCGGCGCTCACACCTCAGGAACATGTGCTCACTGTGGTTTCTCGGGGGAAAACCTGAGACCTGGAGACGGCCAGTGACTTGCCCAGGGTCCGGACACAGCAGAGTCAGAATTCCAGGCCAGTCCTGCCAGACCACAGTCTCTGCATTCTCTGTCTCCCTGTAACTCCCCACAGTGGACCCTGCAGAGAAGTGGGGCTTCAGAGCTGTGGTAACCAGGGGCCCAGGACACCTTCCAGAGCTCCTCACTCATTAGAAATACTTTTGGCCAAAATCCACTGACTGTTTGCCGACTCTGTGTCCCAGCCCTTGATTTTTACCTGGGCAGAGTAAGAACCAGCAAGAAGAAAATAACACACATGCGGCTTTTATTTATTAGATTTGAACTGTGAAAATAATTCTCTTCACTTCTGGGACAAGAAAGAGAAGCCCTAATAAAGTTTAACTCTGGGAGGTTTCAGTTGACCCTGAGTGCTCCTGCTCTGCCAGTAATTAATTTGATCATCAAATGCATCCTCATTAGTAATCATCTCTTCTAAAAATTAATGAGACTAGCGGACAGATCAGTGCGGAAGCCAGGGGTAGACATAATGGCATCGCCCTGCAGACCATTAAAATCTCTCAGCTTCTACCTTTTGCCACTTTCCCCGATGTCTGCACTGGGAAATATGGACTGTTGGTAGATTCGCAGCCATTCCCAGGATAAAAGAACTTGGCTTTTCCCCCGACACTGTCAGCCATAGTTGGTGGATGACCTTTAAATGACCTTCCCCTCCGCCACCTCTTTTAGAAATTGCCTCCTGACGTATGGGCCATATACCAGGCCAGGAGTCCCAGATTTACAGCGCCATGGATCTTTTCTTAAATGCAGTAAATCAAAACGGACTCTGGCTGCAGACACGTACTGCTTGACCACTGTCGGGTCTCCCCTGCAGCCGTGAACGCTGAAATGAATCCCTGTGTCCTGGCCTTGACTCTCTTTCTTCAGCATCTGCCAATGCAAAGAGACAGGCTCGTCCACACCAAAGCCCTGGGCCCGGACGCACACATGGCCGCCTGCGTACAGCAGGTGTCACGCTCCCAGCCAGACCGATGTAATTAATCCATCTCTCCAATTGGGCTGCCGTTGGGAGGGAATTGTGCTCTGGGGCTTTCTCCATGCAGCTGGTTAGGAGAGGAAACATGAGGATTAGCAAGGGCAGCCAATTTCCTCCTCATCAGAAATGAGGGCTGTGAAGAGAAAGCAGGGAGAAGTGTGGCGGGGGTGAAAGAAGACCGCGTGGAAACAAAGGAGAAAGAATGACTCAGAGGGGGAAGAAATCTTCAGCTGAGTAAGAGAATAAACACAGGGGAGGAGAAGTGTGGGTGGGAGCTGCAGTTTTTCTGGGTATAGGTTTGTCATGTTAATTTTTGTTTTATTTTCCATCTTACAAAACAGTGTGTGCTCAGTGCTGAAAACTGGGAAACCTAAAAGAAGCATATAAAAGGAAACACATCATTCAGGGTGTCGCTTCCCAGATATCACTGTGGGTAACATTTACATATATTGTTTCAGTCTCTTTCTCTCTGTGCGCATAAACATGCAGCGTTATCATTTTTAAATATCGACCAGTGGACTAGCCGAACGCAGTCAGTTCACATTTCTGGAATTGTAGCCAAAGAGTGGAGCTGGGAATTCAGTACCAAGATGTTGGAATGGTTAGTTAAAGACTATGTTTTCTCCTCTGTTTAACAAAGCACCCAGAATAGTCACCAAGGGAAGCTTAAACAAAGTTAGTGCCCAATCTGGCCCTCCCTTTATAAACCACCCACTTCACTCAATTGATCGCTGAAAAGACCCTGCCTCACGAAGTTCTTAACTCGATGCAGCTTCTTCAGTCTGGTGATCGCCTCTCCGGTTTCTGTTCCCTCTCTGTGTGTCGCTGGGTCAGTCTGTCTGTCTCACCCACTCTGTGTCTCACATACACACACAGACACAGACACACGTGTGCACACACACTTAGTAAATGGCCAGAGCAGCTTTATTTTCTGGAAGATATAAAAGGAGAAAGTATATTAGCACTCTGGTTATAGGTTTCCAAGGAATGGGCATTACAAATGGTACTTATAAATGAGAGATGAGCAGAATGCACTTCATGCCTTTATTTTCACTTTTTCCCTTCTTTCGTTTGTTCTGTAATTTATTGTGATTACACGTGTAGTTCATTCTGCTGTCCCCTCCACGCACACACAGTTCATGTTTCTATGTCCTCCTCCACCACCACTTTATTTTAAGCTGGTATCACTCATGTATTCCAGTCACAAGACTTTCATTGGCAAGCCCCGGGGCTCTCGTTCCCGGTGTTAGAGATATATGTTTTCACCCGTGATTTACATTTTTCCCAAAGTCATTTCCTGAACCAGTGCATTATACATTTTTCAATAATTTAAACACAGACTGGTGCCCTGCAATTTTGTCCTTCGCTAATTCTCTGTGTATCTTGTCTTTTTTTCTCCTGGGTTTATATTTCTTCCCTGCTGCTGCTAAGTCACTTCAGTCATGTCCGACTCTGTGCAACCCCATAGACAGCAGCCCACCAGGCTCCCCCGTCCCTGGGATTCTCCACGCAAGAACACTGGAGTGGGTTGCCATGTCCTTCTCCAATATTTCTTCCCTTGTAGCATGTATTTCTCATCTCCAGTGCTACTCACATTTTATTTCAGGAAAATCTTGGTAATGATGTAACTGTAAAGTCCATAAAAAGGGTGTTGTGCCGAGTTTCTCTTTACAAAATGATTTTCCCCAGGTGGTCCTCTTAGTTATCATTTAGGGAGAAGGAGAAAAGGAGTGTTCTGGATGAAGTTTCACCCCTCTACACAGGATATCATGAGCTCAGATTTCCGAGAATCACCGGATCACTTAAGGAGCACTCTCAAGTCTGATCTTTCCCTCCTGAACCCTTGGATCTTAACTGATTAGGCTGGCCTTTTAGTCTGCTTTTTCTGCCCAGCTCGTGATAGATATGCTTGATTTTAGGTTCACAGTTTTCTTGTCATTTCTCATGGCCCACCCACAGTATAAAAAACAAGCTAGCATATGATGATAATGGGAATTCTGCTTTCGATACAAATTTTGGACTGGGCATGGGCTCAATTGCAGCACAGCAAGAGATTGTTACCACCACGGTTACCCCAAGAGAACTGCGAAACACAGACTGTGAAAGCTAAGAGGGGCATTGCTGAGCCCCTAATCCGGCCCACTTATTTCCTAATTTTAATCAAATAGAGTTGAAGTCACTGAGCTAAGCCCTACCCCCAAACCCCAAGCTCACCTCCTGCTCCTCACGGCTCCTGGTTGTCGGTCCTTGGCTCCTTGCTCCGCCTGCTCATGCTTGCATTCTGAGAATCTTTTCCTTTTACGCTCATTCATATTGGTCTCCTACCCCCTGGAAAATGAATTGAGACACAGGGGGCTATGACCCTTCCCCCAACGTGTCAAATAACTGTCAGTCTCTTTTTTCTTCTGATAATGGATAGAGATTAATCCTGGCACCTAAGGTCCATCTTTAAAGGCTAATTTTTATTTTTTGTATATCCAGCAACTCTCTGAGTAAAGAATGGATGAAGTAAAGAACAAATTGTTGAGTCACCACACATGTTTTAGTCTCGGCTACTAAAACCTGTGAACCAGCTTCCCTGATTCTTAATATCCGCTGCTTCTCCTAGTCATGCCCAAATACATAACAACCTCATCTCACTGATTGAATAGAACCCACTTTCTGACAAGTCTTTGTTGAAGTGTAAGGGTTTTTTGAGCACTTCTGTCTTTAGAAGTCATGGATGCTCTCTGCTGCTATTAGATGCTAAGGAACTTATTAGTCGCTGACCTCATTAGGTACTACAGGCATGGCCCCAGGGCTCTGAAAGAATGACTGCAGCCTCGGGAAACAGCCATTCTGTCTTCACTCGCACTGAGTGCGTGTACATACAGTCATATACATTTCTGTTCAGACTGTCTTCTACCATCCAGATGTTTTGAGAACCTTGCATCCTGAGAGCTGACATGTACATCATGCGTATCAAGGAACCAAGGCTTAGAAAGAGTAGTAAGAAAGCTCCAATCCAGGTAGCACGGTGCTTAAAATTTCTTCCTAATTATTTTTCCTAATCTTTTGAAAGTGAGGTTATATCACACATTGAGACTTTAAAGGACAATGGCGACATGCCAAGCCCACTCTTAGTGAAAGACCTTAAAAGATGACAGGGAATAAGGACACTTTTTAAAGCAGCTCTGCTCTTCCCTTCCTCTTGCTCTTCCTGCTGATGTTTGCAGTTGATGAAGCATCTCCATAGCATTCAGCTTCTACACTCTTTTTAAAAATGTATTTATTTTTAATTGGAGGATAATTGCTTTACAATATTATGTTGATTCCTACACTGTTGATTAGCAGGACCTGTTCAGAAAACTGTACTTTTCAAATATTTCTGGAATATTTACAAAAATTAATTCCATAGTAGACCTTAAGGCAAATCTCAATAAATTTCTAAGTGGTGCTATTGTATTTTCTGACCACATTAAAATTATTAAGAATCAATGTCACAGAGGATGACTAAAATAAATTCTGTATACTTAGAAAATTTAAAACACACATATAAATCCACATAAAAAGAAATCAGGATTGTAATTTTAAAATACTTGATAATTGATAATTAAAATACAACATATCAAAACTTGTGGGATGGAGCTAAAACAGAACCTAGAGGAAAAATTTTAGACTTTTAAATGTCTGTTTTCAGAAAAAAGAAAATTGGAAACAGAAGTAAGCATTGAATTCTTATTTTAAAAGAATAAACACAAAGATGGAAAGATAAGTAAAGATAAGCATTGCTGCTGCTGCTGCTGCTAAGTCGCTTCAGTCATGTCCAACTCTGTGCGACCCCATGGACTGCAGCCTACCAGTCTCCTCCGTCCATGGTATTTTCCAGGCCAGAGTGCTGGAGTGGGGTGCCATTGCCTTCTCCAAAAGATAAGCACAGAACTTACTAAAGTAGCAGAGTCATACACTGCAGAAGATCAGCAAAGGCAGTTGTTGCCTATTTGAAAAGACTGATATAATAGAAATATTTGGCAACAGTGATCAGAAAGAGAATAAACTAATAAATAACATTTTTTAAATGAGTTACAACTTTAGATATGACAGAGATTACAGAGCTATGAAAAAATCAGGACTAGCTTTACGACAGGTTTTTAAACTCAGGTGATATGTAAAGATTGCTAAAGGAAAAAAATGTGTTAAAATTAAATCAGGGAAAAATCAAAAGCCTGGATGATCTCATTTTAAAAACTGGAGGTAGTAACTGAAAAACCTCACATCAAAGCAACGGATCCAAAATGGATTTACAGAAAAGTTCTACCAAATATTCAATGAAAATTATGACAATCTTTTACAGAATTGTTCAGATAATAGGAGAGGAGGAAAAGCTTTCCAACTAACTCATAAGGCTGGCATAAATAGTACACTTGATACCAAAACAGGACAAAGGCAGTAAAAAAGAGGGGTGGAGGAATTACAGGTCTGTCTCACTTATGAACTTAGATTTAAAATTCCTTTTGAAAACTTAATTTAATCTAGTATTTTATAAACCACCCTATTGGATTTATTCCAGGAATTCAAGGTTGGTTCAATATTATAAAAGTCTATTAATATAATGTAACCCCATTAACAGGTTAAGTCAGAATAATATAATCTTTTTAACAGCTACTGAATATCCATTCATAATATTAATATAAAACTAAGTAAAAAAATGAAGATTGTAACAACTTGGAATAAAATAAAACCTTCATTTCTTGTTAAAACATTATCCACAGTGAACTCAGTGGCAAAACAAGTGATTTTTTTTTTTTAACCTTCCCAATGTAATCCTTACATAATCCTTCTTAATCCTGATATAATCACTTGGACTAGAATGTAACTGCTTTATGTCACTTGCCTGTATCATGATTTACATTTTCAAATTGTCCTTTGGAAGCAAAAATCATTGCCACGCAAAGTCTATTGGCAGACCCTAAAAATGTGGTTTCTTTTTTGTTTCTTTTAGAAAAAAAGTCATCTTGGTGTTGATTTTCCTATTTCTAGAATGCTTGTTAACTGGCTGTATATCACAGATGCTGATCGTCCTTGTTAGATGGTGGTCTTTCTGCTGACTTCGGCAAAGCCTGTGGCTCAAATTTTCAGTCAGAGGACATAGGTAGAATTCCCACCCGCAGGGTTCCATTGCATGCAGTCTCTGATCTCTAGTTGGGGGATTGCTGAGGCTGGAGGAAGACATCATCACAGGGTAGATTGATATTGATACTAAGTGTGGAACTACAACTTTAATTTCTCTTAATTTTTATACCTTGGGAGCCTTTTTTGCTGTTATCATTCACGGCCATGCTGACACCGTTTATTGTAAAGGGTCTGAGAGATTCAGCTCACTTCTTTAATGCTTCCTATGTTTAATGTTTCAGAAGCAGAGAAAATTGGTTTAAAATGGTAATTTTCTGTCTGCGTCCTTGAGATCTATGCAAAATGGGTGGTACCGTATTTCATTTTACCTGATAGATCTCAGCCCCAGATATTAAGAACATGTGGCACATTTCACAGTGGCAGTCTCTGTTGAGCTTTTCTGTTGTAGCTGCTGCTACTCTTGCTGGGGTTTTGTCTGTTTTTTTTTTTTTTTTTTCTTTTTTTCCTGTATGACAGTCTACAGTTCAGAGACTAGCAAGCCTCAGGTAGTCCAGAAGCTAAGTAGCTGCCTCCGAGGATGCCTGCAGGTGGTTAAAGCGCCTCAGGGAAACTGCTCCTTTTGAAATATATATATATATATAAATATATATGTATTTATATATTTTCTAATTTATTCACTTTTAATCGAAGGATAATTGTTTTACAACACTGCATTGGTTTCTGCCATACATCACCATGAATCAATCATAGTTGTACGTATGTCCCCACCCGCCCACCTCCTTGCCCATCCCACTCCTCTAGGTTATTACCGAGCCCCAGTTTAAGTTCCCTGAGTCATACAGCAAGTTCCCATTGACTGCTCTATGCATGGCAGTGTCTATGCGTCCATGCTCCTCTCTCCATCCGCCCCCCTTCCTCCCCGCCCCACCACGTTCACGAGTCTGTTCTCTATGTCTGCATCTCCACTGCTGCTCTACAAATAGGTTCATCAGCACCATCTTTCTAGACTCCATATATATGCATTAATATATGATATTTGTTTTTCTCTTTCTGACTTACTTCACTCTGTATAATAGACTCTAGATTCATCCACCTCATTAGAACTGACTCAGATGTGTTCCTTTTTATGTCTGAGTAATATCCCATTACTAAGGAGAAAATGGAAAATGGAATATTACTAAGTAATACTCCATTCCAAAGGAGAAAAGGAAAGATATACCCATCTGAATGCACAGTTCCAAAGAATAGCAAGGAGAGATAGGAAAGCCTTTCACAGTGATCAATGCAAAGAAATAGACGAAAACAACAGAATGGGAAGACTAGAGATCTCTTCAAGAAAATTAGAGATACCAAGGGAACATTTCATGCAAAGATGGGCTCGATAAAGGACAGAAATAGTATGGACCTCACAGAAGCAGAAGATATTCACAAGAGGTGGCAAGAATACACAGAAGATCCATACAAAAAAGATCTTCATGACCCAGATAACCACAATGGTGTGATCACCCACCTAGAGCCAGATATCCTGGAATGTGAAGTTAAGTGGGCCTTGGGAAGCATCACTACGAACAAAGCTAGTGGAGGTGATGGAATTCCAGTTGAGCTATTTCAAATCCTCAAAGATGATGCTGTTAAGGTGATGCACTCAATATGCCAGCAAATTTGGAAAACTCCACTCACAGGACTAGAAAACGTCAGTTTTCATCCCAGTCCCAAAGAAAGGCAATGCCAAAGAATGTTCAAACTACTGAACAATTGCACTCATCTCCCATGCTAGCAAAGGAATGCTCAAAATTCTCCAAGCCAGGCTTTATCAGTACGTGAACCATGAACTTCCAGATGTCCAAGCTGGATTTAGAGAAGGCAGAGGAACCAGATATCAAATTGCCAACATCAACTGGATCATTGAGAAAATAAGAGAGTTCCAGAAAAACATCTACTTTTGCTTTATTGACTACACAAAAGCCTTTGACTGTATGGATCACAACAAACTTTGGAAAATTCTTCAAGACATGGGAGTACCAGACTACTTTACCTGCTTCCTGAGAAATCTGTATGTAGGTCAAGAAGCAACAGTTAGAACTGCACATGGAACAACAGACTGGTTCCAAATCAGGGAAGGAGTATGTCAAAGCTGTATATTGTCACCCTGCTTATTTAACTTATATGCAGAGTACATCATGTGAAATGCCAGGCTGGAAGAAGCACAAGCTGGAATCAAGATTGCCAGAAGAAATATCAATAACCTCAGATATGCAGATGACACCACTCTTATGGCAGAAAGTGAAAAAGAACTAAAGAGCCTCTTGATGAAAGTGAAAGAGGAGAGTGAAAAAGTTGGCTTAAAACTCAACATTGAGAAAACTAAAATCATGACATCCAGTCCCATCACTTCATGGCAAATAGATGGGGAAACAATGGAAAGAGTGACAGACTTTATTTTGGGGGCTCCAAAATCACTGCAGATGGTGACTGCAGCCATGAAATTAGGATACTTGCTCCTTGGAAGGAAAGTTATGACCAACCTAGACAGCATATTGGAAAGCAGAGACATTACTTTGCCAACAAAGGTCCGTCTAGTCAAGGCTATGGTTTTTCCAGTGGTCATGTATGGATGTGAGAGTTGGACTGTGAAGAGGGCTGAGCGCCGAAGAAGTGATGCTTTTGAACTGTGGTGTTGGAGAAGACTCTTGAGAGTCCCTTGGACTGCGAGGAGATCCAACCAGTCCATCCTAAAGGAAATCAGTCCTGGGTGTTCATTGGAAGGACTGATGCTGAAGCTGAAACTCCAATACTTTGGCCACTTGATGCGAAGAACTAACTCCTTGGAAAAAACCCTGATGCTGGGAAAGATTGAAGGTGGGAGGAGAAGGGGACGACAGAGGATGAGATGGTTGGATGGCATCACTGACTTAGTGGACATGAGTTTGAGCAAGCTCCGGGAGATGGTGAAGGACAGGGAACCCTGGTGTGCTGCGAACCGTGGGTTCGCAAAGAGTCAGACACTACTGAACAACTGAACTGAACTGAATATTCCATTGTATATATGTACCACGGCTTCTTTATCCATTCATCTATCGATGAACAGCTAGGTTGCTTCCCTGTGCTGGCTACTGTAAATGGTGCTGCAGTGAACATTGGGGTACATGTGTCTTTCAGTTTTGGTTTCCTCAGGGTGTATGCCTAGTAGTGGGATTGCTGGTTCATGTAGTAGTTTTATTCCTAGTTTTTTAAGGAATCTCCATTCTGTCTTCCATAGTGGCTGTATCAATTTACATTCCTTCCAACAGTGCAAGGGGGTTCCCTTTTCTTCACACCCTCAAGCACTTGTTTGTGGGTTTTTTGATGATGTGCATTCTGACCAACATGAAGTGATAACTCATTGTAGTTTGGGGTTGCCTTTTTCTAATAGTGAGCAATGTTGAGCATCTTGTCATGTGCTATTAGCAAGCTGTTTGTCTGCTTGGAGAAATGGCTGTTTCGGTCTTTTGCCCACTTTTTGGTTGGGTTGTTTGTTTTTCTGGTATATGAGCTGCTTGTGGCTGTGCTGGGTCTTTATTGCTATGTGTGGGCTTTCTTTCTTAATTCAAATGTATTTATCTGTAACTGGAGAATAATTGCTTTACAGTATTGTGTTGGCTCTGTTGATCTGATTCATGGTCAGCATGAATCAGCTGTAGGTATACATGTGCCCCCTCCCTCTCGAACCTCCCTCTCACCATCCACCCCATCCCACCCCTCTAGATTGTCACAGAGCCCCAGCTTTGAGCTCCCTACATCAAACAGCAAATCCCCATTGGCTATCTAATTTTACATAGAGTAATATATACATCATGAGAAACGCTGGGCTGGAAGAAGCACAAGCTGAAATCAAGATTGCCAGAAGAAATATCAATAACCTCAGATGTGCAGATGACACCACCCTTATGGCAGAAAGTGAAGAGGAACTAAAAAGCCTCTTGATGAAAGTGAAAGAGGAGAGTGAAAAAGTTGGCTTAAAGCTCAACATTCAGAAAACTAAGATCATGGCATTGGATCCCATCACTTCATGGGAAATTGCCGGGGACCAGCCCCGGCTGATCCAGGGTATTCAAAGGAGAGACGGCGTAGGCGAAGATCAGGAAACAATTGCTTAATTAAACGTTAATTAAGGATATAAAGAGTAATAGAATGAGGATAGCTCAGTGAGGAAATTTAGTGGAGAAAAGCGGCTGAAATAAGGATAGCTCAGTAGGAAAATTCAGTGAAGAAAAGAGGCTGAATAAAATTCCAAAGCAGGGAATTAACATCACCTGAGAAGGCCGCAGGCGTCCTCCCGTTCTCCCGAAGGAGAGGAGACACTAAAGCCTCCCCGGTCGGATCTTAGAAGCCCAGGCAAAATTAGTAGGCTTGACGAGCTTCCCCGCCTCAGAGGAAAAATTCAGCCAGAAGGTGAAAGAAAGAACGACATGGGGAGACCAAATTTCGGTGAACAAAAAGGAGTGTACTTTATTTTTCAAAGTAGTTTATACCTTAAGTTGTGCATAGAGGATAATGGGGGAAGGGGTGGAGTCATGCAAGGACAGCAGTTCCTGGTTCTAATCGAAGCCAGGCTTTCAAACTTATCATATGCAAAAGTTCAGGTGATTTACATCATCTTCTGGCCAGGAGGCCTGTTAACATTTTAAGAAACTTATTTTTCTCTAAAGGTGATTATTCCAAAGTCAGGCCATTATTCTAAAGTCAGGCACCAGCCTCCAAAAAGCATTGGATAGAGTTGCATTCCTATAGGGCAAAGGTGAGGTGGGCTCAATCAAGAAAAGAATTAACTCAAGAGTCCAAGGTTACAAACATTGAGGCTACTACTTACATTTCTATACACCCATTATATCAATCAGTACACTGCCAAGGACACAGTAGGTAAGGGGTATGGAGACTTAGCAGCAAACACTGGCCCAATAAGTGAAAAACCCTTCACCAATACAATTTCTAATCAATCTTTTAACTACTCAAAAGAATCTGTGTTTAGACAATTTAGAACATCTCCTGCCTCTCACAGTTGGGAGGCTCTGAACAATCACATGTGGCCGGAAAAAACCTATTCAGGCAGGCTAGAGGACTTCCAAAGGAGTTTGTAGGTTGAAACACTGTCACACCCAGGAATTATTAACTGGAGCTGTAAGCTAACTCTTTTTTCAGAAAGAGGTAGTGGGGGACAGCCCCCCGTAAAGTCAGAGGTGTAGGTGAAAGCACAAAGCAGAAAGTAGGCAGACTCTGGTTTTGGGGGTAGATTGCTCGAGAATTTCTGGAGAGACTCCTGAGGCTTGATCCCGCCTTTGCGTATGCCAAGCCTCCTTCCTCATGACCTTTGCCAGGGACGGAGCTCGCTCCCCGCAGGAAATAGATGGGAAAACAGTGGAAACAGTGTCAGACTTTATTTTGGGGAGCTCCAAAATCACTGCAGATGGTGATTGCAGCCATGAAATTAAAAGATGCTTGCTCCTTGGAAGGAAAGTTATGACCAACCTAGATAGCATATTCAAAAGCAGAGACATTACTTTGCCAACAAAAGTCCGTCTAGTCAAGGCTATGGTTTTTCCGGTAGTCATGTATGAATGAATGTGAGAGTTGGACTGTGAAGAAAGCTGAGCGCCAAAGAATTGATGCTTTTGAACTGTGATGTTGGAGAAGACTCTTGAGAGTCCCTTGGACTGCAAGAGATGCAACCAGTCCATCCTAAAGGAGATCAGTCCTGGGTGTTCTTTGGGAGGATTGATGCTGAAGCTGAAACTCCAGTACTTTGGCCACCTCATGTGAAGAGTTGACTCATTGGAAAAGACCCTGATCCTGGGAGGGATTGGGGGCAGAAGGAGAAGGGGACGACAGAGGATGAGATGGCTGGATGGCATCACCGACTCAATGGACATGAGTCTGAGTGAACTCCGGGAGTTGGTGATGGACAGGAAAGCCTGGCGTGCTGCGATTCATGGGGTCACAAAGAGTCAGACACGACTGAGCGACTGAACTGAACTGAATGTATATGTTCCAGTGCTACTCTCTGTTTGTCCCGCCCCTCTCCCCACCGTGTCTGCAAGTCTGTTCTCTGTGTCTGCATCTCCGTTGCTGCCCCTTAGCTGTGGCAGGCGGGAGCTACTCTCTGTGGTGCCGGCTTCTCACTGCAGTGGCTTCCCTTGTTGCACAGCACGGGCTCAGTTGCCTCACGGCATGTGGAATTGTCCCAGACCAGGAATCAAACCATGTCCCCTGCGCTGACAGGTGGATTCTTAACCACTGGACCACCAGGGAAGTCCAGGGAAACTGTTCTTATCTGGTGAGGCCCTCACCTATCTCCCCAGGACATGGCCCTGGAGCCAGAAACCAGTGAAGCTTGGAGACTTCCAGAAGGTTCCAGTTACTCTGAGACTGCTCATGTGGGGTTCCAGACCAGCCCCAGTGTATTAAAGTAACGTGGAAACTTCGGGGGATGAGCAGACGTCCTCTGCCTCCCACGTCTTCTGTGACAGGTGAATGTGCCCAGTATTTACAAACCTTGTTGCAGGGTTGAAGTCCTCAGTTCAGGGGCACTTCTCACCCTCCTCTCACCCTGCCCCTGGATGTGTGAGTCTCCTAGCCGTAAAAACATTAACTTGTGTTAACAAAGGAAAATTGAGAATATCGTTGTCATTGAGTTGGCTTCCCTGAAGTTCTTCCATTAATTGGGAGTTAAGTGACGTAGGTGATGACCCATGTCCATCCTTTGTCAGATATCTGTGGCTGATGTAGAGAGAAAACTGTCAGCTGTTTTTTTCTCTCATTTATATGCAGCACATGTTAGATCATGACAGCTTTCTCACCAATTGGGACTCAACTAAAACCTCTCAAAACCACAACTTGCATTCTTAGTGTTAACCATTAATTCAAAATGGGCATTCCTTGGAGAGTGTAGCATGGAAACATATACACTAGCTTATGTAAAATAGGTAGCCAGTGGGAATTTGCTGTATAACTCAGGGAACTCAAATCAGGGCTCTGTGACAACCTAGAGTGGGAGGTGGGAGGGAAGCTCAAGAGAGAGGGGACGTATGTATTCCTGTGGCTGATCCATGTGGATGTATGGCAGAAAGCAACATAGTACTGTGATTATCCTTCAATTAATAACAAATTTAAAAATAATTTTTTTAAATGTTCATTTCTAAAACTGCAGCCCAGGTGGCCAGTGATGATGGTAGTATCTTTTGTTGATACTACAGTGAGCACGCTTTGCTCTCCGTGGGCTGTTCTGAATGAGGCCCAGATCACTTTGCATCAGTCACCTTCAGAGATGGCCACAGAATTTTGGTCACAAGTCATCGATAAAAGGATTTTCTAGCTACAAGCTTGCTCATGACTGGGTTATAAACTCTGCAGACAAAGAACAAATCTCTGTTGGCCCTTGGGGCGCGATTCGAGACCCAGCTGTGCAATTCTGTGCTTGTTTGAAGTAAATGGGCCAACCTGGCTGGAAAGCATGTTAATATTTTAAATTTCTACATTAACAGCTGTACATGTGCCCAGAGGCTGCGGTGATGACCACCTTATATAATTACCCCCCCAAAAAAAAGTGATAAGAATAAATAAATCCCAGCAAATTGGATTATCATTTGCAGCAGAATTGCCAGCAGAGGCAACAGAGAGAGCATCACCGATCTGTATTCCTACTCTGGCAAAGCAGTTGACACCTTCTCTTGGGAATTGCATGAATGGTGTTAATTCATGTTGGCTGGCCCTGTGTTTTGAAAATTGGCTGAAGGAGGACAACTGGCCTGACTAGGACAGGCCTGAACAGCAGACCTTGCCTCTGAATATTAATCCCCAAGAGTGCCCACTCGTGGAAGTTAAAAGTCACTTGACCTTAGTCTCTCCATTTTTGCAGAGAGGATTGTGACAGCGCTTTCATTTAACTTGGTACCCTTTGCCATTCAAGGAGCCTTCTGTACTTAATGGATATTCTTTAGTCTCATAATATCCCTCTCGTAAGTACTGTCATCTTTGTGTAACATGTGAGGAAAGTGGAAGACAGGAGGTTAAAACGACCCTGCAAATTACACTATTGAAAAATCATCTGAAGAAGAGAAAGCAGATTTTAGAGTCTTCCAAACCCTTTTTGTTATCTTCATGAGTCCGGTAAGCAGGACATTAATTGATGTGTTGCTTTGCACATGATACATCATTCCTCATGAGACAGTTGCGAGGGAGAGAGGAGACCAGAGCAGTAACGTGGCTTGCTCAAGGCCACACAGCACGTCAGCCTCAGAGCTGACCATATTAACCTTGGAATGATGATCTGGGGCCTCTTTTTTTTTTTTTTTTTTGGCCTTTTCGCCAAACCTTGGCTGGACTTCTTTTCATAATGTTGCCTGATCGGGGTATCATGTATCATGGTAAGTAACTACTGGATTGTACAAATGCCAGAAAGTATCTTGTCTTTCACACAAGGCCCTCCCGAGAGGATATCCAAGTAGCGGAAATGGTCTCTAAAACTCTGTCTGATGACACAGTCCTCCACCCCAAGGTCATGATCTCCTCTCCTGCCCAGACAGTGGGCTGCCTGCCAGCAGTGTACCTGGTGTAACTTGACACTCAGGGAGGATCTGATTTTAAACATCCTCCTCCTCTATGTGACAGGCTTATTTTCAGTAATAATCAGCTTATTTTCAGTAATAATCATGAAATGAAACAAGTAATAATAATGGCCAAGAAAGAAATACAGTGAAATTTTTCTGATATTGAATTTCACATATATGATGCCTACAAAATTTTAATAAAATAGTAAAATGAAAAGGGAGAAAAATCACATCTATTAAATCTTTTTTTTAGCTCACTTAGCAGTTTGAACTTTGATATTTTGATTATAGTTAATATATTACAGTATGTTTCTATAAAGAAAACTGAGCACCAAAGAATTGATGCTTTTGAACTGTGGTGTTGGAGAGGACTCTTGAGAGTCCCTTGGACTGCAAAGAGATCCAACCAGTCCATTCTCAAGGAGATCAGCCCTGGGATTTCTTTGCAAGGAATGATGCTAAAGCTGAAACCCCAGTACTTTGGCCACCTCATGCGAAGAGTTGACTCATTGCAAAAGACTCTGATGCTGGGAGGGATTGGGAGCAGGAGGAGAAGGGGACGACAGAGGATGAGATGGCTGGATGGCATCACTGACTCGATGGACGTGAGTCTGGGTGAACTCCAGGAGTTGTTGATGGACTGGGAGGCCTGGCATGCTGCGATTCATGGGGTCGCAAAGAGTCGGACACAACTGAGCGACTGAACTAAACTGAACTGAATATATTACAGTACGTAAATGGCCAGTAAATATGTGGATCTTTGAATGTTTGTTGTTGTTCAGTTGCCCAGTCATGACTCTTTGCTGTAGACTCGTGGACTGTAGCAAACCAGGCTTCCCTATGCTTCACTATATCCCAGAGTTCACTCAAACTCATATCCATCAAGTCAATGATGCCATCCAACCATCTCATCCTCTGTCACCCACTTCTCCTCCTGCCTGTGAATCTTAACAAAACCAAATGCAAAGGGTACAGTTTAGACAACTGCTGTTAGTGTCACTGACGTAACGTTTTCTTGATTTGTCCTTTAGTTTTAAGGCAAACATTTAACAATTTTGAAAGAATTTATTTCGGCTTGTAAAATATGAAAATTCAGTAAAAATATTTCACATAAGAAATCAATTCTGCACTCAACAATAAATGGTTCGTAGTGCTCACCATATTTCACTGCTTCCAATTTTTGACATAAAATTTCTTTAAGGGGTCTTGTGAGATGAAGTAGAGTAACTCAGTTCTAGTTCTTAGTCTTGGCAACAACTGTATTCTCATTGTTTATTTTGAATCTGCTGTAGAAATCTAGGAATTTGTGTAGTGCTGCAGGGGTTGGGGACAGTGTGTCTTAGATGAGCTCTGCTGCTGCTGCTAAGTCACTGCAGTCGTGTCCGACTCTGTGCGACCCCATAGACAGCAGCCCACCAGGCTCCGCCATCCCTGGGATTCTCCAGGCAAGAACACTGGAGTGGGTTGCCATTTCCTTCTCCAATGCATGAAAGTGAAAAGTGAAAGTGAAGTTGCTCAGTTGTGTCCGACTCTTCGTGACCCCATTGCCTGCAGCCCACCAGGCTCCTCCGTCCATGGGATTTAGATGAGCTCAAGTGCTTTTAAGCCCCAAAACTGGGCTTAGCTGAGTCCTGTGTGAGTCTGTGGGGGTGGGGGAGGGTTGGCGGGGAGCAGACTGTGACACCAACATTTTCCAAATTAGTTTCTACATAAAGTATGTTTATTAGAGGGTAAGAGATGGAACAGTACTCATTTGAAGCTTACATATATGTTGAATCTTAACAGTAAAGGCAGCAACTGTTTAGGTTTTAGGTCAATAAAGGATTTTTATCAGGATGGAGTGTTTTGTCTGATTTTGTTCGAATTGCTGGTGCACTGATAGTCAATAGATGGACCTTTGGATAATTTAATTTTTGTTTAGTTCTGTGCAGTTGCACTTGCTTATTTCCTGTACTGAGTCCGACAGCGCCTAGAGCCCCACTGTGGGAACCCTACTACTGCATATTTAGGCCCCCAAATCCTCATCTCAGTAGTTCCCTGTGTTTCCCACACTCTTGAAGTCTTAACATTCATCGTTCCTGCTCCCCTCTGGAAATTCTGCACAGCTCACAGAATTCGTGGATTTTTTTTCCCTTTCCTTGCAACCAGGGAGATCCCAGTGTTAGGGACCAGCCCCGGGGAACCTGGAAACATTCCTGCTCCAAACCCTTGCCCTCTGGATTGCACGCTTCCCCTCCAAAGAATCCACAAGCTTCTCCTTCCCTTCACCCACTTCCTGAGATCTTACTCTGATGTATGCATGCTGTGTGTATCTTGGGTCAGACACATACATTCAGAGAAGCGGACCCCCATCAGCACACTGCCCTGGGTGGGTGGCAGGGTGCCCATGTTTCACAGGACCCCCCCCCAAGGATCCACACCCCTGAAAACACTTTCTGCCTTCTCCCCAGTCTCCCAGAGCTGTCCCAGAGCACCCACAGACATGACCCCAGGGTTCCTGGTCTCGACCTCTCAGAGGACCAGCCTGGTCAGACCCGCCCTTCAGCTGTTTGGTTCCGGCCGACATCAGAATTTGTGACAGCGGGGTCAGGGAACAGCACCAGACTCCAAGCATCTCTCAGTTGTAAATGAAACCTGATCCCATCATGAGCAAGAGATTGCCTTTCTGCCTAGCAATGAGATTGGCATTTAAAATTCAATATCAGAAAAGATATTGACGAGATTAAGGGCCTGAAGGAATTGATTTATGAGGAAAGACCCAAGGAATTAAATATGTATAGCCTGGTGTAATAGGATATTAGGCTCGGAGCACAATTTCATTTCTGTGATCCAGTAGTCCTGTTATCAGTCATCTGAATGGTGGGGCTCTCTCCGAGAGATGTTTCTCCCCTAGGGGTCACCGAGCCAGAGGTGGAGAGAGAGGTGCCTGGGTGGGTATA
Organism: Bos indicus x Bos taurus; assembly: GCF_003369695.1. Taxonomy (NCBI): domain Eukaryota; kingdom Metazoa; phylum Chordata; class Mammalia; order Artiodactyla; family Bovidae; genus Bos; species Bos indicus x Bos taurus. The sequence goes on along the minus strand of NC_040087.1, from coordinate 13,237,949 downwards.
CCCAGCCATAGTCTTCATCACCCTCAGGTCTTAAGGTAAATTGAAGTGCACTTTCATCCGCAGGGAGAAGCAGATGACATTTTTTAAATTTATTTATTTTTTATTTTTGACTGTTCTGGGTCTCTGAGGCTGCCCAGGCTTTCTCTAGCTGCGGCTAGCAGGGACTGCTCTTTTTTGTGGTGTGCAGGCTTCTCATTGCAGAGGCTTCTCTTGTGGAGCCCAGGCTCTCGGGTGCGCGGGTCACTAGATGTGGCGCCCGGGCTTTGCTGCTCCATGGCAAGTGTGATCTTCCCAGACCAGGGACTGAACCCATGTCCCCCGCCTTGGCAGGCGGATTCTCACCCACTGTACCACCAGGGAAGTCCAAAGCCAGTGACATTTTAAACTAGAATAAATTTTGAGTAGTCTTATGTCGGAGAAGGCAATGGCACCCCACTCCAGTACTTTTGCCTGGAAAATCCCATGGATGGAGGAGCCTGGTGGGCTGCAGTCCATGGGGTCGCTAAGAGTCGGACACGACTGAGCAACTTCACTTTCACTTTTCACTTTCATGCGTTGGAGAAGGAAATGGCAACCCACTTCAGTGTTCTTGCCTGGAGAATCCCAGGCAGGGACGGGGGAGCCTGGTGGGCTGCCGTCTATGGGGTTTCACAGAGTCAAACACGACTGAAGTGCCTTAGCAGCAGCATCTCATGTGACCCCAAAAATTCAAGCTAGTTCAATTCCATCCTTTTTTTTTCTTCTCCCAAGGAGAAAAGTGAACGTTATAGGTGCCAGGTGGTAAATGACTGTCCTTCCCCTGAGCGGGGTTTCTCTCTTTTGTCAGGAATACTGTTAGCTGTGTCTACCTTCAGGCAGAGCCTTGTGTGTGATTGGCGGTCACTGTCAGTGTGTATCTACCTCGTGGCATAAGTTCATGTGACATTGCCACCACTGTAAATTTAGAAAGTGCCCCACCACCACCATGAAAGACACAAAATCAGTATTCCATTTAGGGATCCTCTCGTTTTCATGCCAACCACCACCTCCATGCCCCAGCAGCTCACCAGTCCTGCCAAAGATTCCTGAGGTATCACAGTTCTGTGAGCGTCACCTTATCATTCGACTCATTGGAAAAGACCCCGATGCTGGGAAATATTGAGGGCGGGAGGAGAAGGGGGCGACAGAGGATGAGATAGTTGGATGGCATCATCGACCCAATGGACATGAGTTTGAGCAAACTCCAGGACATAGAAGACAGGGGAGCCTGGTGTGCTGCAGACCATGGGGTCGCAAAGTGTCAGACACGACTGAGTGAGTCAACAAACAACAGCTCATCATCAGACGTTGCTGGTGTACTTCCTACCGTGAATTTGCACCATAGTCCATGATTTTCATGGGATCTAACTTTATACTATCTTTTAGTTATATAGACTTCACTTTAGTGACAAAAGTATAAAACGTAAGCAAGAAAGACAAGGAGAGAGTTACAGTTTTTAAAGGAAAGTGAAATTTACCATACTGCTCACAAAGGGTGCATGAAAAGCATGTCCCACGAGGTACAAAAACGGCCTCACTCGTAAGTGGAAAATGGTGAAAGCCTAGGTGGAAGGCCTTGCTGCTGCTGCTGCTAAGTCGCTTCAGTCGTGTCCAACTCTATGCGACCCCATAGATGGAAGCCCACCAGGCTCCCCCGTCCCTGGGATTCTCCAGGCAAGAACACTGGAGTGGGGTGCCATTGCCTTCTCCGGGAAGTCCTTGCTAGGAGGGTTTTAAACCTCGCATGTCCTCATTTCCCTCTCATATTAAGGGTTTGATGTGGTTGCCAGGGTAGAAAGTGCAGTTTGAAGCAGGGAAATTGAGTTGGGCAAGCGGTAGGTCTTTGCGAGACGCCATGGCTTCAGGTCCATGACTTAACCTTTGGGCGCCCATGATTCGCCCATCTATAAAAATGGAAATATGACCTCACTTATTCTGGGGCTCCAAATAACATTTGTAATGCACTTTGAATTTGTCAGAGAGAAAGACCCATTACACACCGAAGTCTACATCCCCAAAGAGCATTACAAATGATCCTATTAAATCAGTGGCCTGGAAACATCAAGATGTGTCAGGTACTGCATTTATTTACCTGTTATTGTCCGCCCGAGTGTTTGCACTTGATTGGCATATGGATAATTGTCTAATTGGAACAGAGTCAGTTGTAACCACCAAAAGATGTAATAGTGCATCTGTTTAATGCCACACTCTCCACTGTTAAATTAAAATTATGCTGCAGTCAGCCAGTCCAACCGAAAGGCTCTTCTGATTAAGTTCTTGCTACCTGTGAACTTCTGTAATTGAGGCACTTTGGTACTTAAAAATTCAAACCGGAAAGAACATTATACAGTTTCATAAATTTGAAGAGAAAAAAGACCCAGAAAGCGTGACTTAAATTATCTAGTTGCAGGCTATCTCATTGTTTTTATAGGGCATCTAGTCAAATATGGAATAGCAGTTCTGAATTACCACTGTTTTGAATACATAAATATTAGGTTCATGAGTTGATGTTTGGTAAACAAAAGAAACGGTTTGAAAAAATGCAGACAGTACTCTAGGGGTGTGTTGATTTTGTTTTTCCTAGTGGCGGTTTTGGTTTATTTGTTTGCTTTCCGGTGGGACATGGGGAAGAAATTACATAATTATAAATTCACTGATTGGGCTTCCTTAGACTTTGAAGAAATATTCCCCTATAGCTTCAGGACAGCATCTATTACTTCCAGAGTAATGAATCAGAATGCCTTTCGTGGAACTGCTGTTTCCCTCTGAAGCTTTCATATATCCATATGTCTGGAACAATAAGTTACCCAGTGATAGATCAAGTAGTTTTTGTTACTGAGCTTGTTTTAGTTTGGTGTGTGTGTGTGTGTGGTTTTTTCCTTTGTTTTGTTTTTTGCTAGATTATGGCTTAATCTCATAGAATTGGGGGAACCAGAGCAAATATTCATTTACCTCTTTACTCATTCATTCATTCAGCACCTACTGTATGTTAGAGGTAACCCAGTTATGGCTTCTACCTTTGGTGGATGTAGTCTAGCTGGGGAGATTCCTATGAACTGTAGTATGTCATATAAAAGTGCTTTGGGAAGATGAAAGGAAACTAGCTTTGCTCGGATGAATGGAGGGGGTCTTTATTGAGGAGGAACCTAAAACTGCTGCAAATAGTTGTGCAAGCTTTGCCCCGAGCAGGACAGCAGGCCAGATGGCTGAATGGGGATGAGAATAAGCCCTGCTGCACTGCCCAACCCTGTGCCTCAGTGAGGGGCCCTGTCTGGCTAGAGGGTGCAGCTCTTTTCTACATTATAAGTCATCACATGATTTGATTTTAGCCTGAAAGCATGCTTTAAGTTGACTTAAATGTTCATCGCAACACTGTTTACAATAGGCAGGACATGGAAGCAACCTCAATGTCCGTCAACAGATGAATGGATGAAGAAGTTGTGGTACATATACACAATGGAATACTACTCAGTCATGAAAAGGAACAAAATTGGGTCATTTGTAGTGATGTGGATGAACCTAGAGTCTGTAATTCAGAGTGAAGTAAGTCAGAAGAAAGAAAATATCATATATTACTGCACATATATGGAATCCACAAAAACGGGTCAGTTCAGTCCAGTCCAATGTGTCTGACTCTATGCTACCCCATTGCCTGCAGCACTCAAGGCTTCCAGTCCATCACCAACTCCCAGAGCCTACACGAACTCATGTCCATCGAATCAGTGATGCCATCCAACCATCTCATCCTCTGTCGTCCCCTTCTCCTCCCACCTTCAAACTTTCCCAGCTTCAGGGTCTTTTCCAATGAGTCAGTTCTTCCCATCAGGTAGCCAAAGTATTGGAGTTTCAGCTTCAGCATCAGTCCTTCCAATGAATATTCATGACTGATTTCCTTTAGGATGGACCGGTTGGATCTCCTTGCAGTCCAAGGGACTCTCAAGAGTCTTCTCCAACACCACAGTTCAAAAGCATCAATTCTTTGGCGCTCAGCTTTCTTTATGGTCCAACTCTCACATCCATACATGACTACTGGAAAAACCATAGCTTTGACTAGATGGACCTTTGTCGGCAAAGTAATGTCTCTGATTTTTATGAAGAATGGCACAGATGAACCTTTTTGTGTGGCAGGAATAGCGACGCAGCCGTAGAGAACAGACATGTGGTCCCAGGCGGGGGAGGGGAGGCTGGGGCAAACTTAGAGACTAGCATTGACGTATGCACACTGTGTGTGTGTGTGTGTTCAATCAGTAAGTCGTGTCCAACTCTTTGAGACCTCATGGGCTGCAGCATACCAGGCTTCCCTGCCCTTCACCATCTCCTGGAGTTTGCTTAAATTTGTGTCCATTGAATCAGTGATGCTATCTAACCATCACATCCTCTGCTGCCCTCTTCTCCTTTTGCCTTCAATCTTCCCCAGCATCAGGGTCTTTTCCCGTGAGTTGGCTCTTCGGATCAGGTGGCCAAAGTATTAGAACTTCAGGATCAGTTCTTCCAGTGAATACTTAGGGTTGATTTCCTTTGGAATTGACTGGTTAGATCTCCTTGCAGTCCAAGGGACCTTCAAGAGTCTGCTCCAGCACCAAAAGCATCAGTTCTTCAGAGCTTTATATCTGTCAGCTTGTCATATCCATCTTTATGGCCCATCGATTCTTCAGCCTTCTTTATGGTCCAACTGTCGCATCCATACATGACCACTGGAAAAACCATAGCTTTGGCTATATGGATCTTTGTCAGCAAAGCGATGTCTCTGCTTTTTAATATGCTGTCTAGGTTTGCTATAGCTTTCCTTCCAAGGAGCAAGCATTTTTTAATTTCATGGCTGCAGTCACCATCTGCAGTGATTTTGGAGCCCAAGAAAATAAAATCTGTCACTGTTTCTACTTTTTCCCCTTCTGTTTGCCATGTACTGATGGGACCAGATGTCATGATCTTAGTTTTTTGAATGTTGAGTTTTAAGCCAGCTTTTTCACTCTCCTCTTTCACCTTCATCAAGAGGCTCTTTAGTTTGTATTCACTTTCTGCCATTAGAATAGTATCATCTGCATATCTGAGGTTGTTGATATTTCTCCCAGCAGTCCTGATTCCAGCTTGAGATTCATCCAGTGCAGCATTTTGCATCATGTCCTCTGCATGTAAGTTAAATAAACAGGGTGACAATATACAGCCTTGTCATACTCCTTTCCCAGTTTTGAAGCAGTCCATCGTTCCATGTCTGGTTCTAACTCTTGCTTCTCGACCCTCACACAGGTTTCTGAGGAGACAGGTAAGGTGGTCTGATACTTCCATCTATTTAAAAATTTTCCACAGTTGTGATCCATGCAAAGACTTTTCCATAGTCAATGAAGCAAAAGTAGATGTTTTTCTGGAATTCTCTTGCTCTTTCTATGATCCAACAGATGTTGGCAATTTGATCTCTGGTTTTTCTGCCTTTTCTAAACCCAGGTTATACATGTGGAAGTAAAGCCTAAAATCATAGGGGATCAGAGAAAGTATGAGATGATTTTAAAAGATGAAGAATCTTGATATTATTAGACTGACAGATGTTAGAAAGCTAGGTAATGTGAAGTGTGGACACAGTAACTCATCCAGCACTGGTGAGTGGGCAGACTGTATAGCCATTCTGTAAAGCCGCTTTGGCAGTGAAATCCTCAAGCGTGTCCTGTGAACCAGCAGATCCACTGCTGGATACACACCAGGGAAAGTGTCCCACAGGTCCGGAGGGACAAGCACCAGAATCTCCCACTGTAGCCCTGACAGGGGGCAAGAAATGGGGGTAATCTGAGTGGGCTTCACTGGGAGAGCGAAATAGGTATAACTGGGTGGACATACCCCATAGACTATTACGCAGCCACCAGAGGCAGTAGTTAGAGATATATGCATATCAACATGGTTATCTTAAAAGAATAGCGCTTCGTAAAAAACATAATAAACAAGAAATATGGCACAGCCACTTACATGCAATTGCATACTCACATGACAACAGTATATATTTTGGAAAAACACATTCAAATAAAAGAGAAACCATTGAAAACGGTTGCCTGCATGTGAGAAGAGAAGGAAATGCAGATGATTCCTTGGAATCACACTTTTTGATTTAAAAAATTAAATTGGAATTACAATTTAAATTAAAAAGCGTGATTCCACGTAAGAGTGAGATAAGATAGATGCTAACCTGGGAAGTGAGGTCCAGGGAAGGGAGTGTGTGTGTGTGCGTGTGTGTGTGTGCATGCGTGCACGCGCGCACACACACAGTCATGTTTTGAATGAAGCAGTGTTGTAACGTGTGGCTGAAATGGCAGACTCCAGTAGGGTTCTCGCTTGCCCTCTGATTTATTCACAGTGTTGGTAATGATAACTGAGAGTTGTGTCTGGGTAGTTTTCCTCTTTGTTGTTTCCTCAACCTTATTTAAGTTCATTTGCTTTTTTTTTTTCTTATTATTACTACAGCAGTGTCTGCTCCTTACAGACTTCCCAGAAAATTATAAGCCAGACTAACAGAAGGATCCACGAACCTACTCACCCGCAGACTCTATCCAGATCCTTTTCTGTTTTGCAAAATTCAGTGAACCCCTCATGCAGGGAACAGTATGTTGAGTTTCTCCTGTGTCCAGAGACACTTGTGTAACTTCATTTTTAATGGCTGCCTGGTTTTCCATTGTCCAGGGGCGCCATCCTTAGCGTGGCCAGCCCCCTTCAGCCAGACATCAGTTGTTTCTCTAAGTTTTGCTACTTCGCTTACAGCAGTGAGTGAACAGGAGCTGTTGAAGATAATTCCCTGTCCTCTATTCGGCTCATTTTGAAAGGAGGTTTCAGGATTGGATTCGAAATTGTCTAATGACACAAAAAATCCACTCAGCATCATGGAAGTCAGAGCACCAGATCCCTTCAGAACCATTCTGGGGCTGGTCGTGAATGAGAATAAGGAAACAGGATCATTCCCCACCGTTTGGAAAGGGCCATTTTCGTTACCTGTCATGGTGCCAAAGTACAACACGGCCCCCTGGTTTCTGCGCTGTAATCAATTGGTACCCATTAAACCACATCACGTCTAAAGGGAGGCCGCGTGGGCTGTGTGTATTGCCTCATATGGGCAGTGTATGATAGGGGCAGGTGGTGAAATAAGAGGCACTGAGTGTTTTCAAAACTGCAGGGAAATCACTGTTTATGTTTAAATCTATACCCCACACCAGGTGAGGGGCCAGGACAAGCAAGCCCGGGGGTTAAGACACAGTGTGTTTTTCTGAGCACTTCCTGTCTTCAACATACCCCCTAAACTAGCGGATTTGAAGATCTGATTTAATCCTTCCAGTTGGTAGGTTTAATTTGAAGATCTGATTTAATCCTTCCAGTTGGTAGGTTTAAGCACCGGGAATCCAGTGCCATTGTTTATTCCAGCCTTGGTAGTTCAGAACCGGCCAGGCAGCTCTGCAGCCAGCTTGTCAAGCCCCAGAAGCAGCAGCCTTGGCGTGGAGATGGCTACGCACTGACATTTCCATGTCATTAGGGCACCACTTGTTTTGTGCAGGAGCAGAAGAAACACACATTTGTCTTTGCAAACTAGCCCTCTGTTGTCAAGAAGCTCTGAATAGACACACTGTTTCCAGGGCCTGTTTGGAAGCTCTTGAATGTGTTCTCCAGCCTGTGTCTATATTAACAGAGAACCGCGTTACAGAGAATTAGCGCTGGGTAGCCGCATCCTCCTGGCAGGCCAGGTGAGCCTCTGTGTGAGTTACAGTTGATGGGGGCAAGGACCGCTCAAGCTTCCAGCAATACCATCAGTGCCTTGCTTCCAAATAGCAGTGCAGGCCATAGCTGAGTGTTTTGACAGCTTATATCAGCAGTTTTCTCTGCTGATATATTGATTGCCGTTTGGACCTGAGTCCTGCTGATCTAATAAAACATCACCGTCATAACAGAGAAAGTAAAAGTCTCGTTTGTGGTCCCAGCCACCTGGCGAAACGGCTTTACAGAGCTACTCTAAAGCTAGCTGTAGGGTCCAGTGTAAACTGATGTAACCTTGGACATGGACTAATTATTTTAAGTGTTGTGTTTTTTTTTAATCTCTTCAGCTATCAATATTTTCGTTTCTTACCATGATTCTGCATTTCGTTTCCTCGCTTCTTGTTGCAACAAACGTTTGGAACAATTGACTAAAGGGTTTAAAACAACAGACAAGTTACAGCCCAAGGAAACAGAAGTTTTATTAGACAGATAGTCCCCAAGACACAGGCAGGAGTCATAGTCCTCTCACAATACCTCCTGTCTTCCCCCTTTTTATACTTCCTGTCTCCTCCTTTGCTCGTGCCGTGTGCAAAATAGGGCTTGTACGCACCACCAGTCAATGAAAGGGAATGCAAATAGGCATAGGCTCAAGGCTGATGGACACTCTCAAGTTACATAACAGCAGGTTCTGTTGTGTATGTCTTCTCATAATTGAGTCTGTTACAATCAGATGCATATATGTGTAGAATATTCATGAGCCTTTAATGGGCTCCTAGCTGCCTAAGGTTACTAGAGGAGGCCCCTGTGGTTAGTTTGTATCCCCTGTGTGCTAGGGCACATGTTCAGGAGGTGGAAAAGTCTCTGTGGTAATTTTGTAGCACGTCTGTGAGCTCTCCTGGTTGCCTCTGGGATGGGGTTTAGAGATCAGCTTTCATCCTTTCCTGCTAGGGCACCCCTGGTTGCTCATGCCTAACTTCCTACCTAACATGCATTATTTTTATAAATGTGCATCTGTTCAAAGGCAAACAAAGGTGCCTTCACAGACACTGACACAAGCATTGTGCATCAGTGTCACCAACGGCCTGAGACTGTGGCATTAACTGCATGCTCGTTACCCTATGTAGGGGGTGAAATGTGCATTTTAAAAAGTCAACTGAAGTCCAGATTACACTTTAAGGCATGTACAAAATTTTTTTCTTGTGTTTTGGAATGGATGTTCTGATTATCTTAAAATATTCCAGTTGGCCTTCTATCTTATTGTAAACATCCTTTAATTTCACAGCAATTGCTGACCATCCAGGAGGAGCTGAACAACAAAAAGTCAGAACTGGAGCAAGCAAAGGAAGAGCAGTCACACACACAAGCATTACTCAAAGTTCTCCAGGAACAAGTAAGTGAAAGCCACAGCTCCAACCCGCGAATCGGTTCAAACTCAGACACGCGCTTCCCCGTGTTTGACGCATACGCAAACATTGGATGAAGTTAATCTGCAGTAGGATTATCCTGGACCATCCCAACCTCCCAGCTTTGCTGCGTGGGATTTTTAATCGTATCTCCAGCATCTCTGTTCTCACTTTGGTACCTCTTAGGCCATCCAAGCCTTCCAGCGATCTGTGAAACTTTCTTCCAGAAGACAAATGAATTTTGATTAAATTTTAAAACATTGGAGATGCAGATAAATTTCAGAGCAAGCAGCTAGTTTCATCTTAAGTCTAATCGTGAGGAAAATGAGTTTAGCATAGCCTATGGTCCTCCTGCAGACATCTGAATAAAAAGGAATGATTCATAGCAACATTAAAAAAAAAACCCACAAAACTCTCCCCTGTACATCAGGACACTTATCTAGCCAGGGTGAGCAACAGACCTTTTATCCGAAGTTTGTAAATCTGATCATTTCATCCTGGCTTTCTCTGATACTAAAGTGTGGCCTGACATTGATAAGTGGATTTGAAAGTATTGTCTTACAGCAGGGTAAGATGGATTGCTTGGCAGCTGAGTGAAATCTAAGCCCCGTTATCTACACAGGAGAAGCCAGGCAAGTTCCTGAAATACTTTCCTATTTCTGGCCTTCACAGGCTGCCCATGAAGTAATGAATGGCAAATGGAAGGGGAAAAAAAATCACATGTAGTAGCCCCAACCCTTTGGGGGTAGTCAAATTTAGATTGCTTTAAAATTTTCACTTACCATGATATATGAGGAGGTCCTTTGTACAACATAAATCACTTCAAAAGTGATTCAAAAAAAAAAACCTATGAAGTTGGGGAAGTATGACCTAGCCCTCTGTGACTCAGTCACTGTACAAATGATTTTTTAATGGTTTGAAACCAAGAAAATACATTTTCAGTCACTTTCCTCTACAAGTATCAGTGAATTGTGAGAGAACCTTGAAGGTGTTGGATAGTTTATAAGCTTTTTTAGCTTTGGAGGAAAATCCTTTCTTAAACTAATCATTATCTTTATATGATTAAGACAATAACAGACTGAGTCTGACTGTGTATGATTTTGGAGAAGTTAGATTGAACTGGGAAATATTGATGACTAAATTGACAGTGACCTGCTGTCTAAGAGACCTGCAGTCTTTCTTCTGTCCTGTTCTTTCTTCCTTTGCATTATGAAAAAGCTTCCAACAAATTGGAGCACATTTGGTCCAGATTTGCACCTGATCAAACATGCACGTCCCTGAGCTTTGTTGTTTTGTGTTTTCTCTCTCTGTCTCTTTGATTTACTGGGATGAGGGGGGGTGAATTCCTCTTCCTCTAAAGGACTCCAATCCTTTATGTTGATGTGAAGTCCAAACCCCAGTCATAAAAATAGACGCTAAGTTTTGCAGATCACATTGCTGTATCCTTGTCATGACACGCGTTTTTAAAGAGCAGTGAGCACACAGAAGCTGTGGTGAAGCATCACACTTCATTCTCCATTCCTTAAAAAAAAAAAAAAAAAAGATAAATGGGTAATGTGAAAGAGATTCAGAACAACTAAAATCATTGAAGACCTAGGAAGTATGACTGGAGAGGAAGCATTTTAAAATCTGCTGTGCTAATGGGATGGCTCTTTTTCAAGCAAAAGCCCTGAGAATACATAAGTCTAAGAGGGCCCATTGGCCGCTGTTTTCCCAAGAGCCCCTCAGCTGGTGCCCCCATCTGTCATCTTAGAGACGAGAGCAGGCAGTGGACATACTCCTTCTGCCATACTCCGTATCGCCACCACCACACACCCACACACGCACGTACAATTAGAAACACACCTACCTCTGCATGGGCTTCCCTGGTGGCTCAGATGGTAAAGAATCTGCCTGCGATGCGGGAGACCCGGGTTCAGTCCCTGGGTTGGGAAGATCCTCTGGAGAAGGTCATGGCAACCCACTCCAGTATTCTTGCCTGGAGAATTCCATGGACAGCGGAGCCTGGAAGGCTACAGTCCACGAGGTCACAAAGAGCTGGACATGATTGAGCAACTAACACTCACTTTTCGACACCCTGTACTTAAGCCCAGGTGTCCTCGGACACGATGCCAACCTCTCCATCTCGAGGGGAGCAGCAGCTCCAGAGGGGACAGAGGGTAGGCTGGTGAGGACGGAGAGGCCAGCCCACCGCCCCAGGCAAGGAGGACACATGTGGATCCCACAGCAGAGAGCAGGCAAATGGGGAGTGAGATCTCACACACACACGGCAGAGTGAGGGTAACACAAAGCAGGACAATGGAATTTATTTAAACAGAAGAAGGAGAGCAATGGGTATGTTTGTGCTGGGAAACATGTGAAGGTGGGACGGGGCTTTAAATAGAGTCCATTCCTTCCACTGAAAAACAGCAAAACCTTCTTCTGAGCCAGCCCCACTCTTAACTCCCGGAAGCGTGAGTTGCAAGGCGGGAGAAGCAGTGAGGGAGATGGTGAGGGTCGCCCATGGAAAGAAAACTCTCAGATCGGAAAGCAGGGGTTTTGAAGTCCCTTCGTGCCCTGACCAGTTGGGCTTCCTGTTGCCAAGGTACACTTGGCTTCTCACGTTTGACACACGTTGCCCGCGCTCCCTCATCCTGGTGTGCAGAAACATCCGTGGTGCCACCCTGAGGACCCCTGGACAGAATGTCTCTTTCTCAAGTGCGATGATGTGGAAGTGAGCCTTCTTCGGCTCCACGGGTCCGCAGTCTGCTGCCCCATCCTCAGCCCCTTCATGTCGCCACGGCTTTGGCAGAGCCCTGCTCTTGGCTTGGAGAGCGGGTGCCTTTCTTGCTGAGAGTTTGAGATCGCCTTGCAAAAACCAAAAAAGCTTTCCTTCTGACAGTACATAGAACCCAAAAGAACCAACATCTGAGTCACACGTTGGTGGTGCATTTATTTTCTTTCAAACTTCAAGCATTTATATCGCACTGTGAGTGCTTTATTTTAGGCATTAAAAAAAAGAGAGTGCTGAAGATGCTGCTTCCTAAGCGCAATAAGCCAGGAAGAAATGCCAGCAGACAGCTGCAAGGCTGCTCACCTCTGCCCTTGTTCTTTGTCTCCACATGTTTGCTTCAAGTCAGGCTGGAATAAAAACGCCAATTAAAGGTTTCCGGGAAATCTCCCGGTAACTGATTACTCCTAAGCCTTCTGAGAGAGAACAGAGAGAAGGGCATTTTCAGATGTGCACTGTTAAAAGTCTCAGCTTTGCTTCTAATGCCTCGGTGACCAAGGAGCCGAGGTCCCATTTCTTCCTTTCGAAAAAGCAGCAGAGCATCTTCCTCTAGGCCTCCAGAAATCACGTCAGTCATTCGAATAGGTTCTCTAGGAGGACGCGTACAGTAGCGCTGCAGCGCATTAAAGCGACTGAAAATACATCACTCTCGAATAATCATTAGTATAACATCATTTAGCTGGCGGCAACTTGCAAACACTGCAGGGTTTAAATTAATAGCAATACAACGAGGAAATGAAATCATTTATTATTCTTAAGAACCAATTTTATACATTTTATGCCTATGAAACTGCTTTCTAATCTTATTATTTAAAAAGAATGGCCAAGGCCCGTTTATTTTTTTGCCAGCCATCAAGTTTCATAAAATATTGGCCTCAAACTGGTTTCAGTAAGACTCGTTAGAATTATGTACTCCTTCTGTTTTTTTTTCTTGTTGGAAGTTTTCTGAAGTGTAGCTTCAGATAAATCAGGGTCAGCAGGATGTTATGCACTTAATAGATATGCTTGCTTATTCATTTGGGTTTTTGTTCTGTTTTTGTTTTCTCTTTAAACCTGCAGTTGAAGGGTACCAAGGAGTTGGTCGAGACCAATGGCCACAGCCACGAGGACACAAATGTAGGTACCCCGAATCTGACATTTGCTTTTTTTGCTTGGTGTTGATTAAATGCTCATGAGAAGGTGGCACTTTTTAACACAAAGGAAGTCAGAAACCCTGCCTCTCAGTAGCTTATGAAGATGACCCATGTGTGGTTTGGCAATAAAATAGGGTAAGTCCTATTAGCTTAGGTTACCAAATGTCAGCGTAGAAGTACTTGAGCTGATCTGTGTCATAAAAGTTCCAATCTCAATGAATTCATTCGAGCCCTTTATGTTTTGAAAGCTGTAAACTAATGTGGTGTTGGGATGGCAAATGGAATGAGACCTAGCAGGATAATAAGTTGTATATTGCATGTGTATTTGTTAGGTTTGCCTGGCTGTGAAGATGGTAGTGAAATGATTGTGATAGCCATCACAGTGAAATGCTTGCTGTGCTGAAGAGGGTTCAAAGCAAACTCCTTCTCCCAGAAAAACCCCTGAATGTGTACCTCCCTCTGTCTCTGACCCAGATCAGTAGCGTGGTGCCGTCCTTCCTCTTGAGAGAGGCTAATGGTACCCGATCCCACTTGGCACCCAGCTTCTTTCTCCTTAGTAGTCAAATACCCTCTTTACCTTGTAAGTTCTTTAGTCTCAGATGAAGCAGTACGCCATGGAGATCATTGTCTCTCCACATGTTTGATGATTTTGTTTGTGCCTTTTCTGAAATCTCTTTGATGTCTGTCTGTATCTGACTGGCCTCATCACAGAACATGCTTACTGAGCAGTTCACGTAACACAGAGTCAGACATGGTAATGAATGCCTGATTAAGCTGGAGCTGGGAGAAATTACACATCTCGTGTTCACTCTTGTTTTAATTATATACAGCAGAGAGCCTGACATTCAGAGTACCAAAGAGTCCCTCTTGATGACTTCTGTTACTCCCAAACAGATATTTGACATATGATGCTTTTTGAGAACCTACTGTGTGCGTGGGGCTCTGCTCAGTCCCGGAGGGGTGGTTACAAAGAAATATAAGGCTTGCCGTCTGCCCTCAAAAACCTACAACAAAAGACTGATGAGCTAAGGAACACGCGGGCAGGCAACACACAAGATGAGACACGTGTGCAGGAAGGTGAGGTGGACGTGATGTGATGTGGTTTGAAATCCTGACTTTGCTGCTTACTCGCTATGTCAGCTTAACCTGTTCCTAAACCCCTCTGAGCTTCATTTGCGAAATTATCTACAAAGCCTACCTCAAAAAACTCACAATGATACAATAAGCTAAGGCACATGGGAACCTTAAGATGTGGTTGTTATGGCTTCTCCGTAATGGATAATCAAGCATGACCTCCTGGAAAGTTAGGGAAGGAAGCCGTTCACCCAGAGCTCTCCACAGGCAACAGTGAGGCCTAAGCAGCGTTTGTCTTCACCCTCCAGTGTCTGATTACTCCATCCCTACCTGAAAACCCTTTTTCAGGATCCTGTCTTCCAGGGACACGTTGCTGCTATGTTTCAGAATTTTTGCGTGCACCGCTCCCTGCCTCCCCAGAGTCAGCCCCTCCGTGCCTTTCGAGGAAGCTGCTGTCTAATCCAATAAGCCAGGCAAAGTGGCAGTGTGCCTCACCCTCCTGATCTGTAAAATGGGGTGATAGCACCTCCCTCTCCTTCCTTAAGGTTTACTGTGGGAAGCAAATGCGATACTTGATACGGAATCACTAAGTGACTGTGAGGTTCTAACCTCACACTAGGACGTTGTTAAGATTCTGAACTCATCTGCTGATGGCATTAAACAGGATGATGCATGGGAAGACAGGCCTGACACAATGTCTAGTCTGTAAGCTCTTTCTTACGATATGTCTAAAGACGTTTATTATTGAATGGAAAGAGTGAAAAGAGATCATCTTTAAGGTCTGATGTCCTCTCTAAAGGAAAGTTATAATGTTTAAAAGTACCTCTAGGTACTTCCCTGGCAGTCCAGTCGTTAAGACTCTGTGCTTCCAATACAGGGAGTGCATGTTTGATCCCTGGTCAGGGAATTAAGATCCCACATGCCATGAGGCATGGCCAAAAAATAAAAAAAATTATGAAAAAAAAATTTTTTAAACCTCTCTAGAATCCATGACACGTGCTTTGTAATCAACCACCAAAAACCACCATTGAGAGATGTTATTCGTGCACGCCGAGTAGGAGGGAGGAGCAGGACCTTGCTGGGGGGAGACAGTGGGGAGAGATTCGCAGACCGATGGAGCTGGTAGCAATGGCTTGCCTTCTCTGTCACTGGGCAGAGGGCTAGGCTGGTTTCTGCAGCCCTAAGAATTGCCTGTTTACTCAGGTGTCTCCCTGTAGGTGATTGTTCCCTTGCCTTACTCTTTTCCGTCATGCTGTCTCCTTTAGGCAGCTTCTCCAGCACCTCTTCCAGGCTGTGGTGCAAGATGAGAAACAAAACGTAGTTATTTGGGCCACACATTCAGAGCACTAGCAAAATAGTTTAAGTTTTTTTTTTTTTTAATATCTGTGTGTCATCTGAAGTTTTCACCCTGTGGTCAGACTGAGAAGGTTTACATCCACTTTGATCACTGACTAGCCATGTGACCAGAACCAGTGATTTGACCTCTTAGAACTTCACCTTCCTCGTCTAGAAGTGACCTATGCAAAACGCTATATATAAACACCCGGCCCAGCGTACCTTCTCAACAGGTATCAATTCCCGTTTCATGCATCAGTATCAGCAGTATTTAATACAGTAGGCAGTGTTTGACATGCTGAATTTTAATGTGGATCATGAGGTTTAAAGCTTCTGGCCCAGAGGTTATTGACTAAGGCATATAGATTTTTTTTTTCAACCATCATTATTCACATGCAAGGACAAGAACTTTGTACATTTATCATTTATTAATAATATATAGTAGACTGGCACTGGCTTTGCTGGATATTCTTGTGAGATTAACAGTTGCTTCCTTAAAACAATATATTTTATTAGAAAAGGAGCTTTGTATGAAACTGGAAAATCACAGAAAAGAATACAAAGGTAGGTAGTAAGGCTTCCCTGGTGGCTCAGTGGTAAAGAATCCACCTGCCAAGCAGGAAACGGGTTCAGTCTCTGGGTTGGGAAGATCCCCTGGAGAAGGAAATGGCAACCCACTTCTGTATTCTTGTCTGGGAAATCCCATGGACAGAGGAGCCCGGTGGACTGCAGTCCATGGAGTCGAAAAAGAGTTGGACACGAGAGAGTGACTAGACAACACACAGAGGTTAGAGAAAAAGATCTCATTACTCAGAAATAGTCACTATCAGTATTTTATTTTAGTTCTTCTCAATCACATGCATGTATATGATCAGAGGGGAAAAACCATTAAAAAAAGGAATAAGAAATAAATATGATTTCATAGTGTCTTGTGTTTTATACCTTTCTGATTTCTCATTATACCATGAATATTTTTCATGTCAACAAATGTTCCTCAAAAGCATGGTTCTTAATGGCTGTAGAATGGAGACATGAACTAATTGAACTGCATGCCTAATGTGTTAGGCTTTTAACTTCTCATTTTTTTAACATTATTTTTTTAACATTATAAAAAATGCCATGATTTACACGTCCATAAATCTTGGTCTGCGTTGCCCCTGTTTGTTTCTGGAGGATTCTGTACATTAGAAGTCTGGCAGGGAGATTTGGACCTCATAGAACTGCTGGGCATTCAGAATGTTAGGGTGGGAGCTTCCCTCGTGGCTCAGTGGTAAAGAATCTGCCTGCCAGTGTGAGAGACATGGGTTCAGTCCCTGGTCTGGGAAGATCCCATATACTGCAGGGCAACTAAGCACCACAACTATTGAGCCTGTGCTCTAGGGTCCAGGAGCTGCAACTGCTGAGGCCCTGGCAGCCTGGAGCCCATGCTCCCCAACAAGAGAAGCCCGCACGCCGCAACTGGGTGAAAGCTGAGCAGCAATGAAGACCCAGCACAGCCAAAACTAAATAAATAAGTAACATTATTTTTTTTTAATCGAAAGAATATTAGCTTGGCAGGTGCACATGATCATATCCATCAGTCATCCTAAAGGGATCCACTCAAAGATACGTGGAATCTTAACGATTTAATAACTCATTGGCCAGTTTAACCTCAAGAGCCAAGCTTATGGGACACTAGCTGCATGTCGAGTCAGGCAGTCACTTATACTTTTCTGTCGTTTTCGCGTCTTCCGGAGCAACGACAATATCTGCCTGACACCTCATTCAGTATTCTTGAAGTCCCCAAGCAGAGGTACCCTTGCAAAGCCGACCCTTGTCCCACACACAAGACCTTCTGTAGGCTTGTGCCCACAAGAAAAAAGATTCTGACAACTAATCCACAAGCATTAGCGCCAGAAACAGATCGATTGCCAAGGCTTTTTCTCTAAGAGGACTGCATTTGGGATTTGAAATAGGTTTTTCCCTATATTTGAAACTGGATTTGTATAAGTACACCGAAGTTTAAAACTAGCCTTTAGCACAGATCCTTTAGAGATTTCAGTTATTCCAGAACCAATTTTCTTTCCTAAAAGCCCAAGCTATGATTTTTTTTTCCTCTCAGCTCTCTCTTAATTCCTAGGATTGCTGAATAACTAACCTGGTCCCAGCTCACTATATGTAACAGATACTAAAATATCACTTTAAAAATAGAATCTCAAATTAAAGTATTACTGTTAATTTATTGAATTAAAAGAATATCTGTCCTCATCTTGCATCTTTTTTAACAACCTTCCTCCCAAATGCCTCCCAGAGGTATCCCATCGCCAGCTATGACCCTTACGTACATACATTTGGTAGAAGGGAAGAGAGAGAGAAAAGCTGTGAGAGTAAGAGGGATTGAATAAAGTGGCTACTTAAGCCAGCAATGTATACAGAACAATTTATTCTCAAGGTGTTCCATGAACTTTGTTTTTGTTTGGCCACACCACATAGCTTGTGGGATCTCGGTTCCCTGACCAGGGATCGAACCTGCGCCTCCTACTTTGGACACACAGGGTCTTAACCACTGGACAGCCAGGAGAGTCCCTTCCCATGGATTTTTTTTCTCCTCCCTCTTTGCGTCTACTCCAGGCAAGCTGCTGCTCCCAACCTCTGTTTGCCTACTTCAGGCTCACACACTGGAGATAGAGAAACCATTGGCAATCTGCAAAGAGTTTGAATTTGTGGTGTTGAAGGTTACCCCCATCCCGTGGAATACCTTTCCCATCCCCAAAAATAAAAAACACAAAAGAGAAAATATTTTTCAGCTTTTCACGTTGTGTCTACAAGAAAGTGAATCCTCAGTGTGTCCATAGATGTGAGGCATCTATGAAAGACCTGCAGTGTGAAGGCCTTCTTCAGGTTTAGCATGTCGCAGCAGACAGCCACCGTTCACCAGGTATCCTAACGGTGTGTACTGCATGCCGGGAGCTCTGCTGGTGCCGAGTTCTGGGCCCGGTTTTAGGGTGTCCTCTCGTCTTTCAGGTGCATAAGCACGAGACAGAAGCATACATATTCATGTATTTAACAAGGCAAAAGAGAAAAAACCCACAGGAAACTGGGACCCTAGTCTCAAAGGGCGGAGACAACCCAGGCTCTGCCCTTTCCTCCCGTAACAACTTCCTGCCCGCTCTCGGGCGGGAGGGGCGGGGGGGGGGGCGCCTGCTCTTGAACCGGAAGAGGAATAGACAAGACAGGAAGGAGCCCCTCAGCCCCCTTCCACCCCGTTGCACAGGCTCCGCGGGCGGGAGCTGGGGCACTAGCCCAGGGAGCATATGCCTGGCAGACCCCAGCGGTGAGACTGCAGACAGACATCACGGTCCTTCCAGCCCCTGCATGTCCTTCTTCTCACCCTGAGCTGTACAGAGTCCCTCAGTTTGTGTTCAAACACAGGCTTCCATCCCTTAAAAAAAAAAATTATTGTAGTGTAGTTGGTTTACTTGGAGAAGAAAATAGCAGCCCACTCCAGTATTCTTGCCTGGAGAATCCCAGGGACAGAGGAGCCTGGTGGGCTGCAGTCCATGGGGTAACAAAGAGTCAGACACGACTGAGCGACTTCACTTTCACTTTTCACTTTCATGCATTGGAGAAGGAAATGGCAACCCACTCCAGTGTTCTTGCCTGGAGAATCCCAGGGACAGAGGAGCCTGGTGGGCTGCCTTCTGTGGGGTCGCACAGGGTCGGACACGACTGAAGCGACTTAGCAGTTGGTTGACTAACATTGTGTTAGTTTCAGGAGTGCAACAAACTGATTCAGTTTTCCATATACATGTCTTCATTCTCTTTTAGATTCTTTTCACATATAGGTCATCAGAAAACATTGAGTAGAGTTCCCTGTACTATGTAGATCCTTGTTGGTTATCCATCTTACATATGGTGGTATGTACATTCAGGGCTCCCCAGCGGGGTCAGTGGTATAAGAATCTGCCTGCCAGTGCAGGAGATGCCAGAGACATGGGTTTGATCCCTGGATTGGGAAGATCCCCTGGAGGAGGAAATGGCAACCCACTCCAGGATTCTTGCCTGGAGAATCCAATGGACAGAGGAGCCTGAAGGGCTCCACTCCGTGGGGTTGCAAAGAGTCGAACTCAACTGAGTGCAGGCACGATGTATGTGCATCCCAAGCTCCTGATTTATACCCACCATGTTTTCCCTTTGATAACCCATAAGTTTGCTTTCAATATCTGTAAGTCTGTTTCTGTTTTGTAAATAAGTTCATTTGTATCATTTTAAAGAAAAAATTAGATTCCCCATATGAATGATCATATGATGTTTGTCTTTGTCTGACTTCACCTTCCACCCCTTTTTGACTCAGTAAACCAAGTATTCATTGAAGGAGGCAGGAGAGTGTGGAGGTTAGGAGCAGAGCTGGGTGCCAAGCAGCCTGGCTTTAGTCCTGGTTCTGTCATTTACTGTCTGGTAGACCCTGAGCCATGCATGGCGCCTTGTACCACCATTTAATTCACATGGAAGATGAAGGTACTGATCGCAGCTACCTCGCAGGGTTCCCGTGAGCATTGCTTAGCAGTGCTGATGTGGCCAGGAAGTACTGGCTATTATTACTGCCCCATCCTTCCACGTGCCGGGTGTGATGCTGGGTTTTGGAGATCCATAGGTAACTGCTATGGACCTTGTTTCTGCCCTACTTGGAGCTGATGCTGTCATCATACCCTGCTCTTACCAAAACTCACTTTCTCTCTGTCTCATCCCATCGAGACTTACTCTCCACCTTCAGGTTGACTGTCATTCAGTCGCTCAGTCATGTCCAACTCTTTGTGACCCCATGGACTGCTGCATACCAGGCTTCCCTGTCCTTCGCCTTCTCCTGGAACTTGCTTAAACTCATGTCCATTGAGTCAGTGATGCCATGCAACCATCTTGTCATCTGTCGTCCCCTTCTCCTCCTGCCTTCAGGTTGATACCACAGTGCAAATAATGAACGGGCTTGAGGTAGCTAGTTGGCATGTTTTCATAAACTCTCTGGAGATAAGACCTTTCTTGGAAGGATTGGGTCCACAGGGAGGAGACGCTGGTGGGCATAGGGCACCATGTGTGAATATATAGGGGGCTTTGAAACCCCTAAAAAGCTCAACTGGAAAATCAGTAGCTACTTTGTCTTCCTTCAGGGAGAGATGGGCCCACAGCTGTAGCTGCCTGAGGTCACCCTTGCTCTGGACGTGCGTGCATGCTAAGTTGCTTCATTTATGTCCAACTCTTTGCAGCTTTATGAACCGCAGCCCACCAGGCCCCTCTGTCCATGGGATTCTCCAGGCAAGAATACTGGAGTGGGTTGCCAGGCCCCTCCTCCAGGGGTTCTTCCCGACCCAGGGATCAAACCCACATCTCTCATGTCTCCTGCATTGGCAGGCGGGTTCTTTACCACTGGTGCCACTGGGAAGCCTAATACTTCCTTTATCCTACAAGATATGTTCCTGTTCACATATTAAATGTTCACACCCAAAGTCCAGCCTCTTCCTCCAGTCACAGCCTCTGAAATGTAGCTTTTCTCCTGCTGCTGCTAACTTTCCCACCGCAACCCCCCTCTACTCTCCTGCCCGCATGCAGCTAGTTGACGATGTTTTGTTTTGGTGAATTAGCTTTCTGCCATGCCATTTGCTGTGAAATCCAAAATTCCTTCTGAAAAAACCTACACCCATCCCGACCCAGCCCTCTTGGAAAGAATTGATGGTGGGAGGAGACTCTATTTGTACACCCACTCCCCAACACCTGCAGAGAGCTCCAGGGAAGGATGAGAAAGGGAGCTGCTGTCAGGATAGACCAAAGCTGACTTGAGGGTTTGTGCTTTTGTTTCTGGCAAACACTCGAGAGGTTCCTTACCAGGAGCCTTCCTGCCAAGTACACCCTGTTTTTCTGCAGCTGGAGCCGGTGCTGCAGTTGGTCCTTTTTGTCAGGGACAGGAGCTCTGAGGACCTGCCTGGCCATTAGAGGATTTGGAACATGTAATAGGATTGGTGGTGGTGGTGTTCAGTCGTTAGGTCGTGTCCGACTCTTTGCGACCCCCTGGATTGCAGCACACGCCAGGCCTCCCTGTCACTCACTATCTCCCGGAGTTTGCCCAAGTTCATCTCCATTGAATCGGTGATGCCATCCAACCATCTCATCCTCTGCCGCTGCCTTCTCCTTTTGCCTTCAATCTTTCCCAGCATCAGAGTCTCTTCCAATGAGTCAACTCTAATAGGATTGGCACATGTTTAATAAAGCTGACAGGTTGGATTTGGAGAAGTGAAAACACTTTCTCCCCCAGGTCAAGTTAGAAACAGCCAAAGGAGACATAAATTTCAGTACTGAGTGAGATGGTCTGACACAGACGTGATAGTTTTATACCTGATGCCAAGATCTGAAACCAAAGTTTTCCATTTTGGAAACCAATACTCTTCCCCCCAAAGGTTAATGATAATCCTATGTGATGTAGAAGCAAAAGCAATTGTTTACAATGAAAGGTTAGTGACTTTTATAGATCCAATACACACACACACACACGTTGTTAACTTAAAAGAGCATTTCTTTTTGTAGAAAATGTGGAAAGTGCAAGAAAATACAGAGAATACAACCACCTGCAATCTTACGACTCAGAAATGAGTGTTCACACTTCTTTGTGTTTCCTTCAGCTTTGTCCGTGTACACACATACACACTTTTACCAGATTTACAGTTTACCATATGGGCAGTTTTACAGCCTACATTTATTTTTCATGGTGAATCATGAGCATTCTCCCATGTTATCAAAGAGATTTTCTTAATGTGACATTTCTATGTTTTTAATTTATTATACTTTTAATTGGAGGATAATTGCTTTGCAACGCTGTGTTGGTTTTGCTATTCATCAACATGAGTCAGCCATGGTGTACATAGGCCCCTCCTTCTGAGCCTCTCTCCCACCTCCCTCCCCTCTAGGTTGGCACAGAGCGCTAGTTGGGTTCCCTGAGTCACATGGCAAATTCCCGCTGGCTGTGTATTTAGCACGTGGTGATGCACACCTTCCAGCGCTGCTCTCTCAGCTCGTCCCCCCTTTCCTTCCCCCACTGTGTGCACAAGTCTGTTCCCTGTGTCTGCGTCTCCACTGCTGCTCTGCAAATAGGTTAATCAGGAGCATCTTTCTCAGTTCAGTTCAGTCACTCAGTCGTGTCCGACACTTTGCAGCCTCATGGACTGCAGGCCTCCCTGTCCATCATGAACTCCCAGAGCTTGCTTAAACCCATGTACATTGAGTCGGTGATGCCATCCAACCATCTCATCCTCTGTCATCCCCTTCTCCTACCTTCAATCTTTCCCAGCATGAGGGTCTTTTCCAGTGAGTCAGCTCTTTGCATCAGGTGGCCAAACTCAGCTTCAGCATCAGTCTTTCCAATGAGTATTCAGGACTGACCTCCTTTAGAATGGACTGGTTGGATCTCCTTGCAGTCCAAGGGACTCTCAAGAGTCTTTTCCAACACCACAGTTCAAAAGCATCAATTCTTTGGTGCTCATCTTTCTTTATAGTCCAACTCTCACACTATACAGGACTACTGGAAAAACCATAGGTTTGACTAGATGTACCTTTGTTGGCAAAGTAATGTCTCTGCTTTCTAGAGACATCTAGATTCCATATATATGTGTTAATACATGACACTTGATTTTCTCTTTCTTTTAATGACTGCTTACATACTTCATGCCGTAGGTGTCCTGTAGGTTACTTAATGTGCCTCCTGTGGGACTTTAAAATGTTGTCTTTGCTGTCATAGATAGTGTGCAGTGACTAGTCTTTAACAATGCATTAGTTAATTCGTCCACCATTTAAGCACTTTTGAAATGGGCAAGCTTTTCCACTTAATTGGGATTTAGTGATAGATCCCTTATGACTATACAGTAGAAGTGACAAATAGATTCAAGGGATTAGATCTGATAGACACAGTGCCTAAAGAACTATGGACAGAGGTTCCTGACATTGTACAGGAGGCAGTGATCAAGACCATCCCCAAGAAAAAGAAATGTAAAAATGCAAAATGGTTGTCTGAGGAGGCCTTAAAAATAGCTATGGAAAGAAGAGAAGCGAAAGGCAAAGGAGAAAAGGGAAGATATATCCATTTGTATGGAGAGTTCGAAACAATAGAAAGGAGAGATAAGAAAGCCTTCCTCAGTGATCAGTGCAAAGAAACAGAGGAAAACAATAGAATGGGAAAGACTGGAGATCTCTTCAAGAAAATTAGAATTACCAAGGGAACATTACATGCCAAGATGGGAACAATAAAGGACAGAAATTGTATGGACCTAACAGAAGCAGAAGATATTAAGAAGAGTTGGCAAGAATACACAGAAAAACTATACAAAAAAGATCTTCACGACCCAATCACAATGGTGTGATCACTCACTTAGAGCCAGACATCCTGGAATGTGAAGTCAAGTGGGCCTTAGGAAGCATCACTATGAACAAAGCTATTGGAGATGATGGAATTCCAGTTGAGCTATTTCAAATCCTAAAACATGATTCTGTGAAAGCGCAGCACTCAATATGCCAGCAAATTTGGAAAACTCAGCAGTGGCCACAGGACTGGAAAAGGTCAATTTTCATTCCAATCCCAAAGAAGGGCAATGCCAAAGAATGTTCAAACTACCGCACAATTGCACCCATCTCACACGCTAGCAAAGGAATGCTCAAAATTCTCCAAGCCAGGCTTCAGCAATACGTGAACCGTGAACTTCCAGATGTTCAAGCTGGTTTCAGAAAAGGCAGAGGAACCAGAGATCAAATTGCCAACATCCGCTGGATCATGGAAAAAGGAAGAGAGTTCCAGAAAAACATCTATTTCTGCTTTATTGACTATGCCAAAGCCTTTGACTGTGTGGACCACAACAAACTGTGGAAAATTCTGAAAGAGATGGGAATACCAGACCGCCTGACCTGTCTCCTGAGAAATCTATATGCAGGTCAGGAAGCAACAGTTAGAACTGGACATGGAACAACAGACTGGTTCCAAATAGGAAAAGGAGTACGTCAAGGCTGTATATTGTCACCCTGCTTATTTAACTTATATGCAGAGTACATCATGAGAAATGCTGGACTGGATGAAGTACAAACTGGAATCAAGATTGCCAGAAGAAATATCAATAACCTCAGATATGCAGATGATACCGTCCTTATGGCAGAAAGTGAAGAAGAACTAAAGAGCCTCTTGATGAAAGTGAAAGAGGAGAGTGAAAAAGTTGGCTTAAAATTCAACATTCAGAAAACTAAGATCATGGTATCTGGTCCCATCGCTTCATGGCAAATAGATGAGAAAACAGTGGCTGACTTTATTTTGGGGGGCTCCAAAATCACTGCAGATGGTGACTGCAGCCATGAAATTAAAAGATGCTTACTCCTTGGAAGGGAAGTTATGACCAACCTAGACAGCATATTAAAAAGCAGAGACCTTACTTTGTCAACAAAGGTCCATCTAGTCAAGGCTATGGTTTTTCCAGTAGTCATGTATGGATGTGAGTTGGACTACAAAGAAAGCTGAGCACCAAAGAATTGATGCTTTTGAACTGTGGTGTTAGGGAAGACTCTTGAGAGTCCTTTGGACTGCAAGGAGATACATCCTAAAAGAAATCAGCCCTGAATATTCATTGGAAGGACCGATGTTGAAGCTGAAACACCAGTACTTTGGCCACCTGATGGAAAGAGCTGACTCATTGGAAAAGACCCTGATGCTAGGAAAGATTGAAGGCAGGAGGAGAAGGGGACAACAGAGGCTGAGATGGTTGGATGGCATCACCGACTCAATGGACATGAGTTTGAGCAAACTCCAGGAACTGGTGATGGACAGGGAGGCCTGACGTGCTGCAGTCCATGGGGTCGCAAAGAGTCGGACACGACTGAACTAAACTGAACTGTTAGAGGAAGATCCACTGATTCTTTTTTTTTTTTTTTTTTTTTACTTTTTATTTTGTATTGAAGTATAGCTGATTAACAATGTTGGAATAGTTTCAAGTGGACAGCAAAGGGACTCAGCCATATATATACATGTATCCTATCTCCCCAAAACTCCTCTCTGATTCTTTAGAAAGATTAAACCTCATCGCCTACATGGTAAGTGATGAAGTAAACAACAGATAATAATGTCTGGTAGTTACCACATCGAGGGAATTCCACAGTGGCTCAACAGTAAAGAATCTGCCTGCAACAGGACATGCAGGAGATATGAGTTAGATCCGTGTATTGGGAAGAACCTCTGGAGGAGGGCATGGCAACCCACTCACTATTCTTGCCTGGAGAATCTCATGAACAGAGGAGCCTGGTGGGCTACAATGCATGGGGTCGCACAGAAGTGGGACTTGACTGATGCAGGTGGAAAGATACAGAGTTACCACAGACAGTGGGTACTGAGTTCTCAATTGGAAAGGGAAATAGCTCCCAAGAATGCCTACATTCTGGGACTTCCCTGGTGATCCGGTGGTTAAGACTCTGCACTTGCAATGTCGGGGGCATACGTTTGATCCCTGGTCAGTCAGGGAACTAAGATCCCACATACTGTGCAGTGTGTCCCCCATAAAAGGCATGAAAAAAGTCTGCATTCTGAAGATACAGGCAAACTGTATAGCCTTCATAAATGATTTAGAAGAACAGAGACATGTTATTGGAGGAATTTGTGCTGTGAACTAGAGGGCCATCTTCCTGGTGGCCTGGGGGAGGGCAGAGTCTGTTCTCTGTGTGGACCTCAGACCCAGACCACCCCTGTACAAACGAGGCTAGTCCACTGTCTCAGGAGGATACATGCAGTTGAGAAGAAGGTTTCAAGTAAAAGGATGGAAAGAGTTCCAAGTCCAAATAGAAAATTCACTTTTCTTTTCTAAGATGGCCCAGCAGATACATGGAAACTCCAAACCATCAGCAAGAGACGCAGACAGAAACACACAGACCTGAGTTGAGTGCAGGCAGTATCACTCTGAAGTGTAATAAACCCAGAGAGCGCAATCCCTTTCTCCCAGGAGATCCTGCTTATCCCTGCAAGGTGTGCTCCTCAGAACAGAACAGGAAGAAGGCTGAGGAGCGTTTATGAAAAAAGCCAGGGGCCCAGAAGGTGGACGGAAGCGGTTGTGGGGCCTCCGGAAGATGGTAGGGGAACGCGGGGCACCTTCTTCTCTGAGGCTGCTTCCGTTCTTCCACCGGGGAACAGGGGTTCACCAGGGGGTGGGCATCCTCTCTTGTTAGTCCTTGTGTTTCTTAGGAGCCATAGGGCTTCCTAGACATTTGTTTTTTTCTTTTTTAATCTTTGGCCGTACTGGGTCTTCATTGCCATGTGCAGACTTTCTCTAGTTGCGGCGAGCAGGGGCTCCTCTCTGGTTGCGGTACGGTGGCTTCTCTTGCTGCAGGACTCTCGGCCTGCGGGCTTCGGTATTTGCGGCCCGTGGGCTCGGTAGTTGCAGCCCCCGGACTCTAGAGCACAGGCTCAGTAGTCGTGGCCCACGGGCCTAGTCACCCCACCACAGGCAGGATCCTCCCGGACCAGGGATCGAACACAGGTCCTTGCCTGCATGGCAAGGCGGATCCTTAAGCCCTGGACCACTGGGAAGCCCCGTTGTTGTTTTTAGAATATTAAACGTCGTGCAGTGATTTCCGCAATCCTCGTTTCTTCCCACCACGGGGCCCAGGAGAAAGGGAAGTAAGAGATGCTTCTTCCCAGGCTGGGGCCAGCGTCGCCTGGCTCACCACCCGTGACACCGGTCTCGCTCAAGGATTTCCTGCTCGGCGCTTCCTGGGGTCTCAAAAGGTTTCTAGAACCCTGTGCAGGGAGGTCAGCCTCTCTCTCTCCACACACACTGCTCATCTCCAGACCTTATCCATCACAGTGGCACATAACTCACTAGACTGTGGCGTTTCTTCGAGGAAATGTGTAGGAAAGTGACAAAGAAGAAAAGTAGGTGGAAAGAAGGAAAAAAGGGGAGGTGGGGCAGAACAGATCATTGCAGGAAGAGTTTTCCCAAATTTCCATCACTTTCTGTGGCCGCCAGCACTTGTAAAACCACAGGCAGAAGAGCAAGGGTTGCCAACCAATGGGTGTGGACCCGTCCCTGCCAGCTCAAGTTGGCCAAACTGCCTTCACCAAAGGTGTATGTCGTCATACAAATATGCCCATGTTATGGAAACTTTACCCCAAAATAAGTTTACCCTGGAATTCTAGGCCAAAAAAAAAAAAAAAAAAACCACCCAGATGCTAATCTGCAGCTGCAATCCTGGCAGACTTCCTGGAGGGGGTTGTAAAGGTCAGACTTGGAAATTTCAGAGGACCTGCCAGCACCTGAAGTGTATTCCAGTCCTTCAGCCTCACAAGCCCTTCTTGCTCTGATAGAGGCTCCTCTTTCCCTCCGCCCCTGCACCCCACCCTGTTGAGGGCCTGACAGGTGAGAATTGTGCCCCCAGCCATGAGTTCATGGCCAAATGCAGCACCCCCTCCCTCCTTCCCGGTCTGCCCACCCTGCCCAGAGGGCCACCTGGCCACCCTGCGCTCCCAGGCGCCAGACATCCTGTCTGTAGCTATCTGGAACGGGGCAGCGTAACCACACCTTCAGGAAGGCCACGCAGCTCCTGCTTGTGGCTTTAAACCTGACTTGCTGCTGCTGCTGCTGCTGCTAAGTCGCTTCAGTCGTGTCTGACTCTGTGCAACCCCATAGACGGCAGCCCAACAGACTCCCCCATTCCTGGGATTCTCCAGGCAAGAATACTGGAGTGGGTTGCCATTTCCTTCTCCAATGCATGAAAGTGAAAGTGAAGTCGCTCAGTCACGTCCAACTCTTAGCGACCCCATGGACTGCAGCCTACCAGGCTCCTCCATCCATGGGATTTTCCAGGCAAGAGTACTGGAGTGGGGTGCCATTGCCTTCCCCGAGACCTGACTTACGGCCTCACAAAATTTCAGAACTTCTGCCCGCCAACCTCTGCGTTGCCCTCCTCCATGTCTTCCCGATCCAGGCAGAGCAGACTGTTGAGCTGGGAAGGAAAGCTTCCATCCACTCCTGCTGATGGGAGAGGCCTTCACATTTTATGTTCTCTCTAGAGAGACTCACAGCCTCAGAACACTTAATAGGTTTTGTTTGTCATTGTTGTTTTAAGATTTCTGTTCCTTTTCTTCCCCCCAAGAAAATCCTCTAAGCCTCAGCCTTTCCAGCCCTGAAACTGCCCTTGTAGGAGAGATTTGTGGCCATGATGCTCAGCATCGCCATCATTTTTATTGTTAGGTCAGCTTCCCTGTGAGATCTCAGAGTGCCTTTCTTTGTCTGGACAGTTTCCAAACTGTTCAGCATATGCTCATAAGCTGCTTATGTTCACGAGACTTTCAGAATCTGCACAATTTCTTTCCATGCCAGCTTTGAGAAGGAGGACTTGAAGCTAGGGCAGAAGTCTTCAAGCATGACCTGTGTAAAGCTCCCACACCTGTGCGGGTGTAATTTCCTGCTCCTGTCACCACATGTATACACACACAGACACACGTGTGCAGAAGTATGGCATGTCACACCGCTGTAAGCTTGGGTGTGGTTCCTGGACATTTACATTTTACAAGGGGACCAATTCTCAGGTTGGTCCCCTTGGTCGGAACAGAAATGACTATTGGCCTGCTACTGGGAGTAACTGTTGACCCGGTCTCCTAAATAAATGACTTTAGTCAACAGGTCAAAGTTCAGTTCAGTTCAGTCACTCAGTCGTGTCCAACTCTTTGCGAACCCATGAACCGCAGCACTCCAGGCCTCCTTGTCCGTCACCAGCTGCCGGAGTTCACCCAAACCCATGTCCATTGAGTCAGTGATGCCATCCAGTCATCTCATCCTCTGTTGTCCCCTTCTCCTCCTGCCCTCAATCTTTCCCAGCACTATTCACTAAAAACTCTAAATAGTTAGACTTTTTTAATTGGTAACTCAGTTTTCCTCCATCTTTCGTGTCATACTTTGGGTCCGCAATGCAAATTCTACTGTGTTTAAGCCCAGCTGAGTTCCCACTTCTTGGGATCAGCCCAAGTTAATGACCATCATCTTATTCCCACAGAATTTATCATTGTCTCAAACATTATGAACCACCCAGATATGATAGGCTCGTCAACTCAGGTTTAAGTGCCTTAAGGGCCCATAATATGTAGGTATGCGTTCCAGAACCTAACATAGTGATGAGCCTATGTACGTAGGCACATCTGTAATAGAATACATTTTTAATACTTATTGATTGATGGACATATTTCAGACAGCTCTGTGAATCTCTTTGGCCTGATTAGGTGATTCCTTCTATATATTATCTGCAGCTGATCTCATAGATTAAGTTCATTTCATTGCACAGAAGTCTTGCCAGCTGTGAAAGTTAGAATTGAAGTAGCAGGGATTGCTCATCCAGCTTTCTTATTTTACAGATTTGATTTGGTGTAAGTTTTCTTGCCTGATGGTTAGCGCCTCTGTGAATTTTATACTCTCTAAGGTGGTGCTACTCAAACTTTAGTAAGCAACAGAATCAAAAGGAGAGCAGAATTCTTAAAGCACAGGTTGTTGGGCCCTGCTTAGAGATTGGGAAGGTTTGGGCTGAGGTCTGAGAACTTGCACTTAATGAAGCTCCCAGTGCCATCAATCTGCAGGCCACACTTTGAGTAGCTGCTGCCTACTGTCCAGTCCAGATTAAGCCACTGCGGGCTTCCACAGCCCCTAAAGCCAGCGCTTGTCAGAGTTACATCACACTGGGTTTTAATATAGTTTATGTGTCTGTCCATCCTCTAGACTCTTAAGTTCTTTCAGAGTAGGAAGCACTATTAGCCATCTTTGAATCTTATCTAGCATGAAACCAACCATATAGTACATACTCAATACATATTTGATGGATAAGAGAGTGGTGGAGGTTCAGTGGGTTGGATTATACTGAACTGATGTGTCCAGAGACTTAAGTCTAAAGGTTGAACTTTGCTGTGATTCAATGCCAAAAGGAGAATATACAGCTAGGAATCACCAGATTCTGGTTTATAAGAAATCACAGTCATTTGGGGACTACTCACAACCAGATGCTCCTGTGTCCACCCAAGTCCACGTGATGGGCAGGGTACTGTCCTAGACACAGTGCTGTGTATTGGGAGCATGTGTGACTACAGCTCAGTCCCCATTCTCAGAGAGCCCATGGCCTATTGTGGAGACAGCAGATGCTGAAAAGGGAAATCCCCAAACACGTGCTTCAGTCCTCTCAGCAAGGAAGGGACTTGGGCTGGGATTATAGACTTGAGCAAAGTCCAGAAGCTGTGATTCCCTGAGAAGTACCTTGCACAAGGGCAGTATAGACTCTTGTCTATACCTGTCAGACTCTGTCAGCTCGACGGGCTGACTCCCTGGAGCCGGGTCTTAGAGCCACCACTTTATGGGTATGTGAGCTTAGGAAACTAACTTATTTATGCCTCGATTTTATCATCTGTAAAGTGGGGAGGCTAGCAGGGCTGGATCCTGGCAGCTACCAAGCACTCAGCAAGGGCTGACTATCAGTGCCATTATTTTTTTAGTTCAGAGGACTCCAAATTCTACATCCATCATGCACCATACATCAGCAATCCAGACCACTTCATTCTTGGAGTATTTCTCAGAGCTGGCGTATGCCGGAAGGCCGTGAGGAGAGAGAATTGGATTTTGGTGCATGGGGGAGGAGAGATGCTTTAATGTTTACTGAGATCTCAGTATGGCGGGCAAGCCCTGTGGAATTTGATCTTACCTTAATCATAATTAAATGTCTCTCTTTCCCATTTATCAGATTGCATCCCATCTATTCTCATGACCTAATTTACCTCTATAAAGGTCAAAAAAAAACTCTGAATTTTAATATTATCATTAGTAATGTAAACTCAGCAGGTGAAAATTATGATAGTGGGTGCTTTGTAGCGGAGAAAAATAAGAAATGTCATACTGAGAAATGGACTGGGAAAATAACATGCCAAGAGCGCCATAATACAATTAATCTTTACCGGCAATAGAGTCAGTATCATAGAAGATGAATCAAACTGACTAATTCTGGATGCACGTACATACATTTAGAAGTATTTCGCTTTAGTTTCTTCTATTTGCTGCTCCATTTTTATTGGTTAAGGAGATTTTTCATGTCAGTACTTTTTCAGCCTATGAAGGGTATGGACTTGGGTAGATACAGTAGTAGGGGTCACATTTTTATGTACTGAAGAGAAATACACAACTGTTTCTGAGATCAAGGGTATTTTTTTTTCATTTGGCAACATCTGTAGTGGCATACAGTAAAACAAAATACTGCAACCCGCGCTTCACTGAATGGAGCTAAAGGAAGACAAAAGAGTAATTTTTCTTACATTTACTTCAGTTTTATTTAATGTGGCTGCCACAAAACTATGCCAGAAAAGAAAGTCATCTAATCACCAGCTTGAGACCACAGTTTAAGCTTGGTGTGAACTGTGATAGCCATAATTAAGCTGTGATCCAGGCAGCAGTATGCTCTTAGTATTTAATGGAAAACATCACAAAATTGAAATTGCTCTTCCCTATCAGAGTTTTCTTATTAAAAGTATTTGTGGGATAATCCCATACCTATGGCCGATTCATGTTGATGTTTGACAGAAAACAGTGAAATTCTGTAAAGCAATTATCCTTCAATTAAAAAATAGATTAAAAAAAGAATTGAACTATATACACACACATACACACACACAACTGTATATATGCATTCATGTGTGTATGTATATTATATAATAGTAAATATATGTGTGCATGTATGTGGGAGGAGGGTTATATGTAAAATATGAAAGGTAAGATAACTGAATGTTAATAGTGCTTATAACTGGGTAGTAGAATTCCAGTTATTTTTTAAAATCTATATTCTGTCAATGTTCTATATTAAAAATATATGTTTATTTATAAATACATATTTATTTGTAATGAGAAAGCCAAGAAATGTTTTAAAAATTAAAGTGAACTCGAGAATTGTCTTAAGTTTTAAAAAGAAAGAAAAGAGTTATAAGCTTATAATGTGACGTCCCCCAAAATGTTAATACTTTTAAAACATATTGAAAGCAATAACGACAGATACAAACTCAAAATTAACTTTGTACCAACTGAATCTAAACTAGTAAAGAAATTATTTTACTTTAAAATGATGCCACAACAAATACATTTAGGACCCAAAGGATGTAAAATACCCAGAGCAACTGCATTGTTTATTTTCTCTTTTCATTACACGTCGTCCTCCTAGACTTCCAGTCTAGGACAGGAGTTTGAGCAAACTCTGGGAGATAGTGAAGGACAGAGAAGCCTGGCGAGCTGCAGTTCATGGGGTCACAAAGAGTCAGCCACAACTTAGCAACTGAACAACAGACTCCTGGTAAATCACTCCTGGCCGGGGCTACTGACCTGATCCTATGACTGCCAGTCAGTTTTGTCTACAAAATTTATGCCTCTCCATGTAATAACAGACGCGCTTGATTTAATTCAACAAAGATTACCGACTCTACTTACTATTTATTCTTTTAAAAAAATATATTGGTTGCAGATTTAGCTGTGTGCAGAGGACTGTGTAGCCCCTGAGGACACTGTCCCCGTGTAGAGAAATGCCTGCAGGTGGCATGGTCCCTCGAAGTCCTGGTAGAGACACCAGAGGATGGCGGTGGTACAGCAGGTAGCAGCTGTCACCTGCGGGAGGCGGAGACAGAGGGTGGCTGGAGAGCCGCTCCCAGCCCAGATGCTGTCCTGAGGTCAGGACCCATACTTTCAGCTACCTGCCCAAGATTCGGACAGAGTTAGACAGTAGTACAGAGTTAATTTCGAGTATTTATTATGAGTGCTTTCGTTATGTGTTTAAGTGTTAACTTTCCAGCTGCCTCCAATATTTCTCAACTGCTGGGGCCAGTCCTTCTCGTTCTTTGTGACCCCTGATTCTGGTATCATTATTCTGCTAGTTGTCCAGACTTTCTGCTTCACACACACACAATCTGTTCATTCTTTATTTTTTCTTTTTTTTTGTATTTTCTTGGCCACAAGGCATGGCATGTGGGATGTTAGTTCCCTGACCAAGGATCGAACCCATATCCCTTACATTGGAAGCACAAAGTCTTAACCACTGGACCACCAGGGAAGTCCCCGTTCTTCCTCTAGAATGGCTCTGTATCCCCTGATTTTCTGTCTTCTCCCATCACCTCAACTTACCTGGAGTGTGGCTGGGGCTCCCCCGTGTTCCCCCTGCCCGAGCCTCTTCCCTCTCTCAGCCAGACCCACCCACGGCCCTCCCTTGGTCTTTGGAGCATGCCCTGACCCCAGCTTTCCCCCACATACATCTTCAAAACCAGGAGGGCATGCATGCAGCATCTTCTTCCTCCTCACTGGCCCCAGCATCCTGCCTTTGAAACCCTTCCCTGTTGCATGGACCATGGTTACAACAAGTCACACTTGTCCAAAGGACAGGGAGTCACCACGTAATAGCAGCAGAGAGCCAGGCCCGTCCCTGCTAACCCTGCTCCCGAGCCAGGCCCCTGCTGGCTCAGGCAGGGCGAACCCTGGACCACGACTCTCCTCCCTGCTCCCCTCTGCGTTTGCAGCTGCCCCCAAGCCACCACTCATCAGTCAGCCTGGAGCCCCTGCTGACTCCCCAGTGGGCCAGGACTGATGACAGAGGGGGCCCAGGACTCAACAGGCATTCTGCAATTTACAAGGGCCAGAGAGGGAGCCCAGCACAGTGGTTAAGACTCTAGAGGGAGACAGCACAGGTTCACGTCCACAGTCTGCTCCTTACTGGTTCTGTGATCTCATGCAAGTGCTCAGCCGCTCCAGTCCTCGCTTGCCTCGTCTGTAAAATGGCAGTGCAGCAGTGCTGACGGCCTAGGGCTCAGTCTTCCTGAGGAGGATTGCATGAGTTCGTGTGTGATTGCATGAGTTCGTACATGTAAAGTTCTTTGTTCAGTTACTTATTTCTGTATTTGGCTGTGCTGGGTCTTAGTCGTGGCACATGGGATCTTCTGTCTTCACTGTGGATTGTGGGATCATTTTAGTTATAGCATGTGGGATCTAGTTCCCCGACCAGGGACTGAGCCTGGGAGCGCAGAGTCTTAGCCACTGGGCCACCAGGGAAGTCCCCATAAGGTTCTTATAATACTGCCTACACAGAGTAAGCACTGTCTGTGTTTATTAAATAAATATCACCAAGGATGATCTAGAAAGAAAGCCACCGGGAGAAATGCTTTATCTCAGGTAACTAAACTACCCTGAGTTTTCTCTTTCTTAATCAGTCAGTTCAGTTCAGTCACAGTCATGTCTGACTCTTTGCAACCCCATGGACTGCAGCACGCCAGGTCTCCCTGTCCATCACCAACTCCCAGAGTCTACCCAAACTCATTGAGTCAGTGATCCCATCCAACCATCTCATCCTCTGTCGTCCCCTTCTCCTCCCTCCTTCAATCTTTCCCAGCCTCAGGGTCTTTTCAGAATGAGTCAGTTCTTCACATCAGGTGGCCAAAGTAGTGGAGTTGCAGCTGATTTCTTAATCGGTTCTCACCCGTTTTAATCTTTGTGATTGGAAATCTTAGAAAATCTTTTAGGTGTTTTAGGACATGATGCATGCCCTCTGGATCTAAGTCCAGGCATTGAAACTCAATGAGGTGGAACATCCCAGCACAGAAAATGAGCTAGTGCTGTGATGAATCCCTGCCTCTTGGCTGAGGGCAGGAGCCACACGTCTGCTCTCAGACGGTCTCTCTGAGGCTCCCCTCTGCAGACCCTGGACATCAAAGGCTGCTGAGCAAAGGTGGGTGGAGTGCCCTGACCCTCAGGACTGGTGGTACCGAGCTTCAGCAACTGGTAAGATTAGTGGGGCCTTGGAACTTCTAAGCCACAGAAAATCCCTGCCATCATGTTCACTCTTGGGGATTGATCCATTCTTACATTCCCTTAAACCTTAAGGAATCTTGAAGCTTACTCAGCTACGCATTCTCGACAATCCTTTTCCCATCCATTTGCTTTTTAAATGTTTTTTTTTTCTTCCCTCTTCCTTTTCTTTTCTCTCTAATTTTTATTGGCACCGAAATGCAGGGTAAGTATATATCGTCAGTGCCAAGCTGGCTGTCTTACTTGGATGGAAGCACCAAGTCAGGGAAAACAGCACATAGCAGAGATGAAATCCGGGGGCAAGAAGAGACTGTAGGGCTCATCCACTACCAAGCCCACTTTTAACAAAGAGGGATAATGAAATGAGGGCCCACAGCAAGTGAGTGGCGCTTAGGACCAGTCTTCTGTGTCTAAATCCACCGTTTTCCCACCGTTCTGTGTGTGTGCTCAGTCATGGCCAACTCTTTGCAACCCCGTGGATGTAGCCCGCTAGGCTCCTCTGCCCGTGGGATTTTCCAGGCAAGAACACTGGAGCGGGTTGCCATTTCAGCCTCCAGGGAATCTTCCCGACCCAGGGATGGAACCTCTGTCTCTATGTGCCCCGCATTGGTGGGTGGATTCTTTTACCACTGCGCAACCTGGGAATATCCTTTCACTATTCCAGGCCGTTGTTTATGGGTCATCCTTCACTTATCAGCCTTCATTTATTGTCCTTCATTTATCAGGGGTACCTGCCGTATAACCAACTTAGTCACTGGCTCATAAAGAAAAGCAGGAGAAGAAGCCATTCTTCCTCCCCGACTGTGGTTCTAATCTTGTGCAGACTAGCTGAAGGCTACTAGAGACTGCTATGGCGCTTGATGGATTGCTTTGGTATCTTGAAAAAGTGTTAAGTAAAGGCTGCGGAAGTAGCTGATGGGCATCTTGACAGTTGTCTGCAGGGCCCCTGGCTTCATGGAGTGTGATGTCTAGGATTAAGGCCTGGGCACAAACAAAGGAGGCAGAGAAGGAACCAGAGTCTCACGGCGTGGTGTTGGCAGTGGGGAGGTGACACGGTGAATCTTGACCAAGCGAATCTTGACGACTCTCTCACTCACCTTGTACTAGTAGCCCTTGGAGGGCCGCAGGGTGGAGGTCTCCTTATCTCAGATGTGTGTGGCGGGGGCGGGGGGATGTCGTTTGGTGTGTTATTCAGTAATCAGCTACCGAGTGTGCTCACGTACAGCTCTTCAGAACGGCGTCTTTTTATTTCTTTCTAAATCAGAGGATAGCAGGATAGCCACGGAGCGTTAAGAAAACAGACTATGCACAGTTCGAACCCTGCTGCAGTTTGTCCCTTTTGCACACATGCTTTTATGTAACCGTAGCCAGGGTCTTACACAGAACTGTCCCGTAGGTGGAGTACCCCAAGTATGTATATGCATCTGTTCTGTACCCGGTCGGTCTTGAGAATAATAAAAGGAAATAATGATCTTAATAACGATGATGGCACAGTATTCCTAGAAGTTATAGTCTTCAAAAGCACCATTTCACGGATGACGTTTGGTCTTCACAGCACCCCGGAGGGATAGGCATACGTTGTTCTCCATGGTTTATGTAAGACAGTTCAGAGACTCCCTGCCTGAAGTTATCCAGTACGTAAATAATGGGAACAGAATCGGAACACAGGTCCCACCTGGCCAGGCTGCCTCACTTGCTGGGATATGTGAGTGCCCTGCAGGAGCTGGCAGTTTTGCAGAAGCAAACACAGGTGATCCTCGGTTTATGCCAGATGTGCAAGTGGGCAACTGCCACACTAAGTGACATAGGAAATGTGTTGAGATAAGGGAGGCTTACAGATAGGCTGGAATCAGTGCTGCTAAGAGATACGGGATTTGTACTGTGTGTGAAAATACATGTAGGAGGTGGTGAAGAAAAGAGGAGAAGGTTTTCTAAGAATGTATCTGGACCTACCATCTAAAGAAGAGAGGCTGTAAGGGGAGGACTGAATCCAAAATGCCAGGCTCAATCTGGCATTTTTCCACGGGTTATCAAAAAGCATCCAAAGTGGTGGTGGTGTTGTTTTTTAATTTTTGTTTTTATGTGGCTGCACTGGGTCTCAGTTCCACCATGTGGGATCTAGTTCCCCGACCAGGGATAGAACCCAGCATTTGGAGCAGAGTCTTAGCCACTGAGCCACCAGGGAAGTCCCCAGGCATCTGAGTTTTAAGTGGAGACTGACAAGATGAAAGTGGCATTTTAGAAAACCGATCTGGTAATACCATATAAGGTCGACTTGAAGAGGGAGAAGCCAGATGCAGAGACAAAGCAGGAGGTCCCTGCTGTGGTCCAAAGAAGAAATGAAGCGGACTGAGAGTGGAGCACTGGGAGTGGCGATGGGAGAGAAGCAGGAGAGAGATTTCACAGATCCTCAATGGGATCCTGATCTAGAAAAGTCTTTGGGGGCAGAAGAGGATGAACCAAAGGCCTGCAAGTGGAAGGATGATGGTGCTACTAGTGAAAGAGAAAAGTTAGAAGAAAATGCAGCCCTGACAGGTGAGGTGAACTGGACATTTTAGAATGTAGGCATTATAGAATTTTAGAAGAAGCACCACATCAGGAGGGACCTGGATGCACACATTTTTTAAATAAGGACATTCCACTCATTCCAAAGGATGCAGTCTTTTATTTTTAATTAATTTTTTAATTAGAGGATAATTGCTCTACATTGCTGTATTGGTTTTTGCTATACAGAAAGGAGAATTAGCTATCCGTATACAACTAGACTGGATACATATATCACCCCCCTCGGGAGCCTCCCTCCCTGCTTCCATCCCATCCCTCGAGGTCGTCACAGAGTGCCGGGCTGGGCTCCCTGTGTTACGGAGCAACTTCCCACTAGTTAGCTGCTCGACACGTGGTTGTGTATATTATACGCCAGTGCCTCTTTCTCAGTTAATCCTGCCCTCTTCCTCTGCTGTGTCCGCAAGTCCTCCTCTGGGTCTGCAACTCCATTTCTTTTCTGTAAATAGGTTCGTCAGTCCTGTTTTTCAGATTCCATATACATGTGTTACTGTACGGTATTTGTTCTTCTCTTTCTGATTGACTTCACTCTGTGTAACAGGTTCTAGGTTCACCCACCTCACTACAGCTGACTCACATTCTTTGCTCTTTATGTCTGAGTGATAGTCCATTGGGTATATGTACCACTACTTCCTTATCCATTCACCTGTCAGCGGGCACCTCGGGTGCTTCCATGTCCTGGCTATTGTAAATAGTACAGCAGTGAACATCGGGGTACATGTATCTTTTAGAATTGTGATTTTGTCAGGGTGTATGCCCAGTGGTGGGATTGTGGGTCATAGAGTAGTTTTACTCCTAGTTTGTTAAGGAATCTCCATACTGCTCTTCAGAGTGGCTGTGCCAGTTTACACTCCCAGCAACACTGCAGTAGGGTTCCCTTTTCTCCACATCCTCTCTTGCATTTACTGTTTATAGTTGTTTTTTTTTTTTGATGATGGCCATTCTGACTGGTGTGAGGTGAGAACACTGACCTTTATTCCAGACTAAATAATTAGAGAGGAACATCATAATGTAACTGAAGCATACCTTGCTCTAATACACTGAATAATTTTATATTTTGTAGTTACTATTATCTGTTGAATTTACTTTGCTTTCACTTATTTAAAGAAATATTATGTCTTATAAATTTTGAACTTTGTTTTCCTCCTAATGAACGTATTTTGTCATATACTGTTACTTTCTTACCCTCTAAAGTCACAGTCTGCACATATTTTAAACTTTTTTGAACCCTTTTTGTACTGTTTTTTTATTATTTGTTTTATTTGTTTTTATTTTTTAACTTTACAGTATTGTAATGGTTTTGCCATATATCAACATGAATCAGCCACAGGTATACACGTGTTCCCCATCCTGAACCCTCCTCCCTCCTCCCTCGGCAAATACTTATTAAGGTATTACTTTAAATAATAAGTAAATAAGTATTTAACTCCTATCCTGACCCCCACCCCTGACACACGCTCCTCCGCAGAGTTTTAACAGATGGTTAAGTACAGACAGTATACCGGGGGTAAGAATTGCACCTTAAAGAAAGCCTCTTTTTTTCTATTCTGAAATCATGTTGTTTTGCAGAGAATATGCATTTACATTAATTTTTAAGAAAGTAATGGACTTTATAAAGAATAATCACATGTACACCCGTGGCAGATTCATGTTGATGTATGGCAAAACCAATACAATATTGTGAAGTAACTAGCCTCTAATTAAAATAAATAAATTTACATTAAAAAAAGAATAATCAAAAATGTTTTAATAAAAATGAGGACATCCCTTTAAATGAAGCTTTAAATAGAAGTCCTATATTATAAAACAGAAGAAAGAAGTAATAGACTGGGAATTCTAGAGATCTGCTCCTAGTTAATTTTAGAGATGGGGTTCCATGACGCATACATTCAAAGATGATGAACCCTC
Organism: Bos indicus x Bos taurus; assembly: GCF_003369695.1. NCBI lineage: Eukaryota > Metazoa > Chordata > Mammalia > Artiodactyla > Bovidae > Bos > Bos indicus x Bos taurus. The sequence goes on along the minus strand of NC_040087.1, from coordinate 13,198,186 downwards.
TCCAGCACCCTCATTTTTAGACTATTGATCCGAGGCTTGAAGATGTTGCTTTCCTTACCCAAGGTCAACTCATTGTTCGTAGAGGAGCCAAGGCAAAACTTAAGCATGTAGGGTGCTTTCTGCCACCTCACGACCAGCTCTCATTTTTGTGAATTTATTTATTTTTCTTTATTTATTTGGTTGTACTGGGTCTTTGTTGCTGCACTCAGGCTTTCTCTAGTTGTGGCAAGTAGGGGCTACTCCTCCTTGCAGGGCAGCGGCTTCTCACTGCCCTGGCTTCTCTTGTTGTGGAGCACGGCCTCTAGGTGCATGGGCCTTATTAGTTGCTGCACGCGGGCTCAGCAGTTGCAGCGTGCGGCTCTCAGGGCACCCAGGGTCAGCAGTTGCAGCGTGCGGCTCTCAGGGCATGAAGGGTCAGCACTTGCAGCCTGCGGCTCTCAGGGCACGCGGGGTCAGCAGTTGTGGCAACAGGCTAGTTGCTCCATGGCGTGTGAAATGTTCCTGGACCCAGGATTGAATCCATGTCCCTGGAATTGGCAGGTGGATTCCTATCCACTGTGTCACTGGGGGAGCCCCCCACCCTTCATTTTGAATTTGAAATGGGAAGTGATAAAGCAAGCAAGCCCAGGGGTCGATTGATGATAAGGAACAGAAGGTAAAGCGTGAACTGTGATGATAGATGAACCCAGAAGAATGAAAGAACTCTTATCAAAGGAAATAGAGGAGAAAAAGTGGTGACTGAGCTTTGGCAAAAGTACCCCAGTTAAGAGTATAAGAAAGTTACCATTTTATCCATGTGTACTGGGCCAGCAGTGTGTTAGTTGCTCAGTCGTGTCCGACTCTTTGTGACCCCATGGACTGTAGCCCACCAGGCTTCTCTGTGCATGGAATTCTCCAGGAAAGAATACTGGACTGAGTTGCCATTCCCTTCTCCAGGGGATGTTCCTGACCCAGGGATTGAACCCAGGTCTCCTGCATTGCAGACAGATTTTTTACCATCTGAGCCACCAGGGAAGCCCCTGGGCCAACAGAGGGAATAAAAAAGCCAATGAAGATGAAATTAAAAATTAGGAGGAAAAAGACCAGGACTTCTTATGTAACAGAAGCAAGAGAGGCAGAGGGTTTAAGAAGGGATGAGTGAGTGATGTCAAATATCACATGGTACAAAGACTGAGAAAAATATAAGCAGTTCAAAGGATAGTTTCAGGGGGTGAATAATGAGGAAGCTGAGTTTCCAGGTGGTGAGCCAGTAGCCACAGTGGGTATACACCATGTATTCGAGAAACTTTGTGGTGGAAAGAAATTAGCATGAAAGTTAAGGAGGTCACAGGAATAATGAAAGGAGTAACACGAGGATTTTATAAGGCTGGAGAAGTCATGTACTTGGTTCTTAGGGGCTTGGTAGGTGGAGGAGAACAAAAACAAAACAACAAAGCGCGAACCTAGCTCAGTAAATTATTGAAAAACAGCTTCTCTAAATGGATAAATTACTTTGGCCATCTCTTAAAGTAATTGACAAGGACTCTTAAAGGAGAAATGTCTGCCTTTGAGTAGCTAACCTTTCAGAAGTCTGAAAAAACCCTCCGTGGCATCTGTAGTTTCCAGTTATTGAAAACCTCTTCTTCCAGGCCTTTCATGGTTCCCTGTAAGTGTCACAGAAATTAGAGTTAAAAGGTAGACGGCGAAAAGATTTATTAGATAATCTTGCTCATTCTCCTGCCAAGTGCAGGATTGTTACTTATTGTGCATTTTCTAGTCTGGAGTGCTTTTCGACCATGTCGAGTGAATGGTGTTCTTACCACTGCCCTTGGGATACTATTTCATAATCCTGTTGATCTCACGGTGAAGAAACCCTTGATCCCCACCCTAATGTTTCCTTCCTAGTGTATACTTGGTACACTATTAGCAATTTGTCCTTGATAACCTCTCTTACTTCCTAACCCAACCTGCACTTACTGTATCCAGTTTTCAGTCTCTTAAGCACCTGGACACCTTCACTAGTAGACATGTAATTCTTAAGGGCATGTTACATCTATCAGGGCAAAGAATTTGTATGGGATAAAAGATACAAATTCTATTTTCCACTTCATGGCAAATAAGGAAACAATGGAAACGGTGAGAGACTATTTTCTTGGGCTCCAAAATCACTGCAGACAGTGACTTGCAGCCATGGAATTGAAAGATGCCTGCTCCTTGGAAGAAAAGCTATGACAAACCTAGACAGCATAGTAAAATGCAGAGACGTTACTTTGCCTACAAAGGTCCATGTAGTCAAAGCTATGGTTTTTCCAGTAGTTATGTATGAATGTGAAAGTTGGACCATAAAGAAGGCTGAGTGCTGAAGAATTTATGTTTTGAACTGTGGTGCTGGAGAAGACCCTTGAGAGTCCCTTGGACTGCAAGGAGATCCAACCAGTCCGTCCTAAAGGAAATCAATCCTGAATATGCATTGGAGGGGCTGATGCTGAGGCTGAAGCTCCAATACTTTGGCCACCTGGTACAAAGAGCTGACTCACTGGAAAAGACCCTGATGCTGGAGAAGATTGAAGGCGGGAGGAGAAGGGGACAACAGAGGCTGAGATGGTTGGATGGCATCACCGACTCAATGGGCATGAGTTTGAGCAAGCTCCAAGAGATGGTGAAGGACAGGGAAGCCTCGTGTGCTGCAGTCCACGCGGTCGCAAAGAGTCAGACAGGACTGAACGACTCAACAACAATTTTATGCTTCTGATGGTGAAAGTTCCTTCTATATTCCATAGATTTGGTGGGGGGGGGGGGGAATGAACAGTTAATTTTTTTTTAAGAAATGGGCCTAAGTCTTTCTAACCTGTGATCCAGTGTCGTAGTAAAAGATGTTCCCCAATTACTAAATAGATAAGTTGTAACATCCTAAGTAGAGAATATGAAACCCTTAAGGTCGGACTAGGATTTAGACTTAAACCATGGATTTTATACTAAGAGCAGAGCATAGGCTGTCATTTTCAGTCTGAAAAAATACTTCCACAGAAAGTTGCTCCCAGGACTTTCAATTTTCCAGTCATCAAAGCAACAGTCACTGGTGAGGCACATCTGAGTCCTTGTTGACTGAGCCACATTTATTGGAGGCTGCTCAAAGTCCCTTTCTTTTATGACTTCAGCTTTGGACATGAGGACGGATGCCTTACAGCACTCTTGACTGGCCTTGGTCTGGCCTGCCCTTCCTCTTCTTGCTGGTTTCTGACCTGCTGCCTGCCCTCTGTGATCCATATTCCCCCAACAACCCGGATCCTCAGCTGTGCAATGCCCCAGGACACCACTCAGTTTTGGCAGCTAATGTGGGTCTGTTATCTGCTAAACTCTGCTCGTGATCTCATTTGGCCCCCGTCATCATCCTGGCTGTTAACAGAGCACCCCTTCTCAGAGATACTGTTTCTACTCAGCCCTGAAGTTCATTATTTATATTTCTCTTAAATAACACTGTCATCATCCTGGTTAATGTTGATCCGTCCTCTTTCTTGATACATCTCTGCTGCTGCTGCTGTTAAGTCGCTTCAGTCGTGTCCGACTCTGTGCGACCCCATAGACGGCAGCCCACCAGGCTCCTCTGTCCCTGGGATTCTCCAGGCAAGAACACTGGAGTGGGTTGCCATTTCCTTCTCCAATGCATGAAAGTGAAAAGTAAAAGTGAAGTCGCTCAGTCGTGCCCGACTCTGTGCAACCCCACGGGCTGCAGCCTACCAGGCTCCTTCGTCCTTGGGATTTCCCAGGCAAGAGTACTGGAGTGGGGTGCCATTGCCTTCTCTACTAGCCCTTAAAACACTTCATCACAGAAGGAATTGCTTGTGACTCTTCTTTATCAGGTGTTCTCATCTCATCTACATAAACCTTTGGGTTTATTGTTTTCAAGTTCTGAATTGTGTTTCTGCTGGGTCTGGTTTCCAAGATCCCTTCTGTGCAAGTATAAGAGCATCTTTCATTCTCATGACCTTTTGTGTCTAACAGGCTCCAGACTTGCCCCGATCATTCTTAATTTGAATGCTTTCAGGTTGGGGTGTGCTCTTTACAGACTCAACACGCTTCTAACAATTTCCTATATTCTTTTATCTGGCCAGCTTTGTTAATGTGTAAAGGTTAGCTAAATATCTGTGCTGTAACCAGCTCCAATCCTGGGATCACTGGCCAAACCATCTAAGTTGTCCTCTGTCCCTGCCTCCCTACCCTCTGTCCTTCTGACAGAATCCATCCGCTAATGGAAACAGTGTCCTTAATTCTTTTTTTTTTAAGATGACAGTTTTGTTTTTTTGTTTTGTTTTTTGCCGTGCTGCGTCTTCATTGCTGAATGGGCTTCCCTCCGGTTGTGCAGAGTGAGGACTACTTTCTAGTCACCATGAGCAGGCTTCTCATTACAGTGACTTCTCTTGCTGTGGGGTGCAGGCTCAGCATTCGCAGCTCCAGGGTTCTAGATCACAGGCTCAATAGTTGTGGCACACAAGCTTAAGTGCTCCACAGCATGTGGATCCTCCCTGACCAGGGCTCGAACCCATGTCTCCTGCATTGGCAGGTGGAATTTTTTTTTTTTTTTTTACCACTGAGCCACCAGGGAAGCCCCTATCCTTAATTCTTTATCAGTGGGCTAGTCCTTCTTTGAGACGTATTTTTCAGTGAGAAATTGCCCTCCAACAAGAATCAACTACACTAATGATTCTGCCATCCCATATATACAGGTCTCCGATCATTAAACTTGATTTTCTATTAAATTATTCCCATTATGAGTCCTAATATCAAGTCTGGGACAATATGAGTTAAATCTTTTTCTCTTTTTCAATTAAAAAGACCATATAAAAAACTAAAAATAGTCCAGCCTCCCATACCAACTTGTTGTACAATTCTTCATTTTTAGTTTTCAAAGAAAAGAATTTCCCAACCTTTGCTTTATCTTCCTTTTGCAGTTGTGTATAAGGATATACTTACTCCACTTAAACACTCCTACCAGTTCTATCTGACCTTCCCACAGGCCTGTGTCCTCGTACACTGACACAGATTACTCACATAATATTGTAAATTAGTCTGCATATGCTTTTCAGAAAAATTTTTCATACTTCAAAACTTCTTAAAGTTAGCTATGGTCAATTTTTTTTTTTTTTTTTTTTTGCTAACAGAGTTTTATCAAAACGTGGACAAAAGTAACACAGTTTGCACAAAATGTGCCACTTTTTCAGTTATTTAGTACTTAGTTCACTAGAAGCAGTAGCTGGGAACCTAAGTTTTAGAATTACTTTTCTACTCTTGGGTAAGTAGGCCAGCCAGTTATAAAAGTTGATCTTCGGCTATAAATAGAAGCAGTGACCTCTCTTATAGACTTTAAAAGACCTCGTTGCTTTTGTCGGAATGCACAAAAAACCTACATGTTTTTGTTTTTTGACTTCATAGGAAATCAATGTATTGACAGTCGCATTGGTCAACCAAGACCGAGAGAACAACACTGAGAAAAGAAGCCAAGGCTTAAAATCAGAGAAAGAAGCTCTGCTGATTGGTAAGGAAATTCTGTTTTCCTCATCTGTTCTCTCATTAGTAATAATTCACTTAAGCAGTATTTTTATGTTATTCACCTCCAACGTGTTGATGATTTAAAAGCTTTGTCTTCTGGTCAAAGATAGGATTAACTTCATCAAGATTATATTACATACATTACAAATCAGGCAGACCAGCCCCTGATTTGCTCTCGGGCTTCCCTTGTGGCTCAGCTGGTAAAGAATCTGTTTGCAGTGCGGGAGACCTGGGTTCTATCCCTGAGTTCCATCCCTGGTTTGGGAAGATCCCCTGGAGAAAGGAAAGGCTACCCACTCCAGTGTTCTGGCCTGGAGAATTCCATGGAATATATAGTCCATAAGGTCACAAAGAGTCGGACACGACTGAGCAACTTTCACTTTCACCTTCCAACCATGTATAGTAGTTGGTTATCCAACATAAAACTAAATACAAGAAAAACAGATTAACTTGCAAGTCATATGTTACAAATCTCGATTTCAAGATGTGGCCACAACTGGAGGCCAGGTTGGATTCAGTCCAAAGGGGATCTTCTACCCGAAACCAGATCTCCAGACTCAGGAGCAGCCATGCCCTGAAGTCAGCTCCAAGGCCAGACCTGCAGCACTAATGATACAGGGCCATCTAGACCACAGAGCTGGCTAGGCTAGGACAGCTGACCAGGATTCCCTGCCCGAGTTTGGATTCATTTCTCCAAGGTAAATGAAACGAGATGCTCACGAAAGAAAAGAAGGAAGAAAGTTGGTGTTTGCCTAAAACATATTCAAGTTGCCCCAAAAAATATATCAAGCTTGGCTTTTTCTTTGCCAGGCCCAGAGAAAGCTCTAAGTGTTCTTTTTAAAATTATTTTTATTGAAATACAGCTGAATTACAATGTTGTGTTAATTACCGGTCTACAGCTAAGTGGCCCAGTTATACAGACACACACACACACACACACACATACACATATATACATATACACACACACACACACACACACATGTACACACATTCTTTTTTGTTTAATTTTTAAAATTATTTAAGTACGATAACACATTTGCAGGAGACTTGGAAAATACAGAACAAAGTTACATATAGTTCCATGATATATTACAGTTATTTTTTAAGTAGATAAATGAAGATTTTTAGTTGGAGTTTCAATATCAAACTCTCAAAAATTAATAGAGCGGATAGACAGAGAAGTAGAAGGATATATATGTATCCATTCTTTTTCGTACTCTTCTGCTGTGGTTTAGTACAGGACATTGAGTATATAGCTCCCTGTCCTCGACAGTAGGACCTTGTTGCCTGTCCATTCTGTATCTACCAGGTTGCATCTGCTAAACCCAAACCCCCAATCCATCAGCATATACAAAGGTATCACTCAGTCTCATAAGGAAGTGTTCCTGATGGTGATGTGTTGGTAGCACGCCAGGGACCCCACCTTGGTAGCCCGTATATTTCAGGCTGTTCCCAAAGTCGTCAGATCCAGAGGAGGCGAAGCCAGCAGCCTCACTCCCTGATGCACAGCGCCGACCCAGCCACACCTCGGCACTGAGCCCGATGTCAGGTCCCAAGGTTAGCCGGGCTCCCCCTCGGCGTGGTTAGGAGTGAGGAACGAGGCTGTGGTCCACGTGAGACAAACTGTTCTTCCGTAGTTCGTTATCTGGCAGGAGTAGCATGTGGCTGCATTTTCTAAATACTGCAGGCACTCACCTCAGAACTACAGGTACCTCAGGTCCTGGAGAATCTGGCACGGGAGGAATTAAACTCAAAAGACAGTCCAGACTTCATCCATCACATATAGATTTTTCAACTACAGGGTTATTGAATATGACATCAACTTAGAGATACTCCGAGGAAAACCAATTATTTTTTTTTCTGTGATGATATACAGCCGTGCATGAGTTTCATAAGACATGCTGATGTGTTGTTGGTTCCAGGAGCCCAAAATGAACCCATATGTAGTTGGCAACTGGATTTTTCTTTTACTGGAAAATATGTCAGACTCTTGACAACAGTTTCTCTTTTGCTCAGTGTGGCAAAGTTGTGGTTTCTCCCACAGTGCTTTTAGGGTATGACTGGAGTACATATTTAATGATCAACAGTAAACGCTCCCTCTTTACGTCTGAGTAATATAAACCACTTGGCAGTTTTAAAAAAATGGGAAGTGTCCATTTTCTTTACTTCTTTCCTGTCAGTATAGATTGCTGCTGCTTTATGTTCTACTTGGAGAACACAGTTCATTTACAATATCAGCTACATAATTACCATATAGCAGCTGCTGCTGCTGCTGCTAAGTCGCTTCAGTCGTGTCCGACTCTGTGCGGCCCCATGGACTGCAGCCCACCAGGCTCCTCCGTCCCTGGGATTTTCCAGGCAAGAATATTGGAGTGGGGTGCCATTGCCTTCTCCAACTATATAGCTAGCTAGCTAGATTTTATATATATATATATATATATATATATAAAATCTAGCTAGCTAGCTATATACACACACACATACATACATACATATATATGCATATTTATATATACACATACACTGAAGTCGCTCAGTTATGTCCAACTGTTTGGGATCCCATGGACTGTAGCCTGCTAGGCTGCTCTATCCATGGAATTCTCCAGGCCAGAATACTGGAGTGGGTTGCCATTTCCTCCTCCAGATGATCTTTCTGACCCAGGGATTGAACCCAGGTCTCCTGCATTGCAGGCAGATTCTTTAACATGTGAGCCACCAGGGAAGCCCCTATATTTACACACACAGTTTTTATTTTACATATATAAATTTATTTTGCAGCATTTATATTACACATACACACACACAGATCTTCCTCAGTTTATGATGGGGTTACATGCCAATAAACTCATCTTAAGTTGAAAATACCTAAGTCAAAAATGGATCTAATACACCTAACTTCCCTAGTGGCTCAAACACTAAAGAATCTGCCTGCAATGCAGGAGACCCAGGTTCCATCCCTGGGTCTGGAAGAATCCCCTGGAGAAGGGAATGGCCACCATTGCGGTATTCTTGCCCGGAGAATTCCATGGACAGAGGAGCCGGGCAGTCAATGGAGTCTCAAAGAGTCAGATACAAACTGAGTGACTAATACTTTCACTTTTCTTTCACTCACCAAATGTCATAGCTTAGCCCAGCCTACCTCAGAACGCTTACATGAGCTAACAGGCAACCATCTAACACAAAGTCTACTTATAATAAAGTGCTGAATATCTCATGTAGCTTATTGACTACAGTACTGAAACTTTAAGACAGAGCTGGCTGTAGGGTGCAGAGTAGTTCTCAGCGTGTTGGCTGTTCCCCTCACGGTCGCGTGGCTGACAGGGAGCCGTGGCTCGATACGGCTGTCCAGTGTCACGGGGGGTGTCGTGGCACTAGCCCAGGAAAAGCCAAAATTCAAACTACGGTTCTTACTAAATGCACACTGCTCTCACACTATCATAAAGTCGAGAAATCATTAAGTGGAATCACTGTAAGTTGGGGACTGTCTATATAGACACACACACCACACACCATTTTTTTCAGTCAGCCACCTCTAAAGTTTAGAAATGCTTTACACAATGTAGGTGAATGGGAGGAAACGGGAGGGCTACATTTAAAACATGTCAACTCGACTGAGGTCTCTAATCTTAGGGGAAAAAAAACTTAAAAATGGGTAAATTCATGTCTGTTTAGAAGAATAAATTTTGTAAATCGGGATCTTCAATAAAAATTAGGTACAACCAACTCCAAATTTTCCAGAACTTTTCCTTCACTTTTGAGCTTTCAAAGTGGTCTCTCATATTAGCATTTGCAGTTCAGGGCTGGGCAAAAAAAAAAAAAGGATGTGAAACTCATTTTGAATCAATATATGAGGCTGTTTAACGAGAAGTAAGATTCGAGATTTAGAGTTTGATTAAATTTGGGAGTTTAATTTTCCCTTCATTTCTCCACTACCTCTCCACCTCAGTATTTTATTTAACTTTATTTAATGGAAGTTTGATTACAGATGTGACTTCCTGCCCAAACCCTACCCAAAATACCTAGGTACTTACACCATTTTGTACTCAGAGAGAGAGTAATCATCCAAAAGAATGGCCAAAAGTAGAGAGAAGTTCCTTTTTTCTTTTTTTTTTATTATTTTATTTTTGACCACACCACGTGGCATGTGGAATCTCAGTTCCCCAACCAGGGATTGAATTTCCACTCCCGTGTTAGAAGCGCAGAATCGTAACCACTGGACCACCAGGCAAGTTCCAGAGAAAGAGTTTCTAAGATTGGCGAAATGGATCTTGCAGTTGCCCCCTGAATTAAATGTGCCGCTCTACTAGTTGAGTTTGGCCATTCATATTTTGTGGACACCCAAATGTTGGGGCCATAGAGAGCTCTCCTGCAGCTTCTGGAATCTGGATAAGGACTGTGATAGAGACGGAATGACAGACTGCGGGTTCAGAACTGCTTTGGAGCAAGCTAGAGAGAGGGGGGAGATTCTAGTTCTTTTCTGAAGAACACTTGTAGGCAGAATGATTTTGGGAGTCCCCTGGACTTGTGATACATCTGGAGGGGTCAGCAGTACTCTGGAATTTCCCTGGAATCTGCCCTTGGAAAAACTAAACCCATATCAAGGATACAGTAGGCCTGCCCTAAGTCACTCTAAAAGGCTAGGAGCACAGCAGAAAATCTCCCTTGTATTAGAAATGCTTATTAACAAAACCTTCATCATATCTAGGTGCCTATAGTATATGCTGCATGCAAATATATTCAGTTAAAACCCTCTTGGGACATACAAATTTTATATAAAAATGCAAAGTGGAACAAGCCTTGATTGCCTGGAAGAGAGGAGTGAGAGATAAGCTACTCAAATGAATTTTATCTACAGAAAACTTAAAACTGAGGCTGGCACTTCCTAAACAATGCGTAGTCCTTGTGTGTGACTTTAATTTGTGACATGAATTTATCTGGGCCAAAGTGTGTATTCTTTCTAGGCATTCTCATGACCATTTTATAAAAGTGGTGTCTTTAAGGCATATAGATTATGTGTACATTAAAGAAGATCAGTGGGATTTCATCTGTAACACTACTTGGATCTTTGTAGATGTCCATCCTGAGTCTCTTGGGAGTTCCACCGTTCTGCCAAACTTTCCGCTTCACAATTAATGGGCATTGAGTGCTATGTTCCAACTCAACCAAAGAAGCTAGGCCCTTGGAAAGCACGTTAGTATTTTGATTGCTGGAATCAATCGATTCTTGTGAAGACAGGTTGGCATATAATTGAACCTAACAGAATTACATTTTTATGGAAGTTTGGGAAGGTAGCATTTTATATCTCAAAACTATATAGTAACCACACATTAGGTCAGCTTGACATTGCCCAGTGTCTGTGCCAGAACTCCTGGTTCATTTCACATGTGCCCTACATGTTGGATTTGGCATGCATTGAATTCATGTGGGAGAGCATGAGTCAATACTTGTGGTTTAGAACCAAAGCTTTGGAGCTAGGTTCAGTTGGAAACCCCTGGCTATTGTTAGGAAGGAGAATGGATCAACATTTTTTATTGATAAGCAGATAGCTCTGAGGAGATGCTGACAGTCTAACTCTGCATCACTCCATCTTCTCCTGCTTAATTAATTCTAACACAATAGATTTCCATTCCCAGCAGCCTTGATCAGCACCCCAGCAGTGCTAGTCATCATTGTAAATCCCATCCAAATACAGCCCAAACCTTCTCAACAACTCTGTTTATGAAGCTGTTATTCAAAACTTACCCGTATCCCTGAGAACCATCCTCACATTCTTAATGATCAGGCAGGCTTCTTTACATATCACTGTGGCCTGTGGCCCCTCTGTGGGTCACGACACACATTTTATGCGTAACCAAGATGACTGTTCACATCAAGCCCCACCCCTCCTACTGTGACCACCGTATCCATCGCTCTCACTATGTAACCCACCTGCTCACAGCCAGTCTGCATCTGAATTGGAATGTTCCCCCTAACACATGGGTATTAGAAAGCAGATGAAGGAACTGTAGATAAAAACACTTATAGGAGGTTGAGTGGCAACTTTTTGGTGTTTTCAGTGAAAAGAGTTAAGGCTTTATTTAGGCTTCACCTGAGAAAAGTAATCTAGGGAGTGTGTTCTTGTCTGAAAGCTACTGACCATAAAGAATGAGTCATCGACCTAAATCTTGTTTCCATAACACAAATGTCCATATCAATAAACCAACAAACTTTTGTCAAAAGCCTGCATAAAAATTACCAGGCTTCATTGTGGAAAAGGGCTTCCCTGGTGGCTCAGACGATAAAGAATCTGCCTGCAATGCAGGAGACCTGGGTTCGATCCCTGGGTTGGGAAGATCCCCTGGAAAAGGGAATGGCAACCCACTCCAGGATTCTTGCCTGAAAAATTCCATGGACAGGGGAGCCTAGTGGGCTACAGTCCATGGGATCACGAAGAGTCACACACAACTGAGCAACTAACCTTTTGTACTGTGGAAAAGAATCATCTGAGCAGCCTGTTTAATTGGCAGAGTCTTTGTCCTCAGGCACAGAGGTTCGGTTTATTGAGAGACTAACATCTGAGGTGATACTGAAGAGGGCACCTCTGGGTCTGTTTCAGGAACTAGCAGCCTACCATGTGCCAAGACGTGTGTTAGCTGATGGTGCTGATGAGACGAGCTCTCCCCTTGAGAACTTTATAGACTAACGAGAAAGAAAGTAGTCAGTGACGATGAAAGTCAAATCAGAAACACAGCGAAGGAGCTGCTTCTGCTGCAGATGCCTTTTGGGATGAAAGGACAGTTGAGGGCGTCCTACAGGATGGATAGAGTTCCTCTGGATAGATGGGGAGTTTCCAAGGCCATTTCAGATACAAGGAGCAACTTACTGAAAGAGCCAAGTGCGGTCTCAGCAGTTTAGTTAAAAATAAGACAGACATATATACTATCGATGCTATATATAAAACAGATAACTAATGAGAATATATTGTACAGTGTGAAAAGTGTTAGTCGCTCAGTCATGTCCAACTCTTTGTGACCCTGTGGACTATAGCCCACCAGGCTCTTCTGTCCGTGGAATTCTTCAGGCAAGAATACTAGAGTGGGTTGCCATTCCCTTCTCCAGGGGATCTTCACAACCCCAGGGATCAAACCCGGGTCTCCTGCATTGCAGGCAGATTCTTGACTGTCGGAGCCACACCGCAATAATATTGTACAGCATAAGAAAGTCTGCTTAATGCACTTCGGTGACCTGAATGGAAAGGAAGTCCAAAAAGGAGGGAATGTATGTATACATGGGGCTGATTCATTTTGCTGTACAGCAGAAACACAACATTGTAAAGCGACTATACTCCAATAAAAATTAATTTTAAAATTAAGAGAAAAAGACACAGTTTTACAAAGCTGTGCGAGATCCAGTATTTACAATCAACAAATAAGTGGGAAAACCTACTTTTTGGACAATTAAAGGTTTTTAAAATCCCAGGGCACTGAGAAACATTAGACCAAAGCACAGAAGTGTTTGATCAGCCTTCTGCCACCCACTCCCAGTCTTGCCTCTCTCCACTTCTCATAAATGCTCTGTCCTCTGCAGCCGCCCACAGGCAGCTGTCCCCAGCAGCTTAGGGGGAGACCCAGATTTCACATAACCTCTCCCTGCTGACTCTCCAGACTCCTGGTTAGGCCTCTACTGATTTCCAGCAAGATATGACTGCGTCTAAGGACAGCTATTCTTCTGCAGAGCTAAGCCTTCTAGAGACAGATCTAAAAGAATATTGCAGCAATTTACATCAAAGAGCGTCCTGCCTATGTTTTCCTCTAGTTTTATCGTACCCAGTCTTAAATTTAGTCTTTAATCCATCTTGAGTTTATTTTTGTGTATGATGTTGGAGAACCTTCTAATTTCACCCTTTTACATGTAGGTGTTCCAGTTTTCCCAGCATCACTTGTTAAAGAGACTATCTTTATTCCATTGTATACTCGTGTCTCGCTTGTTGCAGATTAATTGGCTATGAGTGTGTAGGTTTCTTTCTGGGCTTTCTATTCTGTCCCATTGATCTATATGTTTGTTTTGGTACCAGTATCAGTACAATTTTGAAAAATAGGAGTCCATAAGAGAAAAGCTTCCCTAGTGGCTCAGACGGTAAAGCATTTGCCTGCAGTGCAAGAGACCCAGGTTCAATCCCTGGGTCAGGAAGATCCCCTGGAGAAGGGAATGGCAACCCACTCCAGTATTCTTGCCTGGAAAATTCCATGGACAGAGGAGCCTGATAGGCTACAGTCCTTGGGGTCACAAAGAGTCAGACACGACTGAGCAACTTCACTTTCTTTCACTTTGCAAGAGAAAAAAAAAATCCATGTACTACATTGAGGTATGTTCCCTCTGTACCCACTTTCTAGAGTTTTTATCATGAATGGATGTTGAATTTTATCAAAAGCTTTTTCCTGCATCTATTGTAGTCTTTGTTAATGTGGTATATCACGCTGATTGATTTTCAGATACTGAAATCTCCTTGCATCCCTGGGATTAATCCCACTTGATCATGGTGTATGATATTTTTAATATATTGTTAGAGTTGGTTTGCTAGTATTTTGTTGAGAATTTTTGTATCTATGCTCATGAGTGATATTGGCCTGTAGTTTTCTTATCTTGTAGTATCTTTGTCTGGTTTTGGTATCAGAGTGATTCTGACTTCATAGAATGAGTTTGGAAGTGTTAGGTCCTCTGCAGTTTCTTTTTAATAGTTTCAGAAGGCTAACTGTTAACTCTTCCCTAAATGGTAGAACTTACCTGTGAAGCCATCTGGCCTGGACTTTTGTTTGCTAGGAGTTTAATTCTAACTCAGTTACAGTACTGGTAATTGACCTCTTAACATTTTCTGTTTCTCCCTGGTTTGGTCTTGGGAGATTGTACTTTTAGTTCTAAGAATTTGTCCATTTCTTCTAGGTTTTCCATTTTATTGGTATATATAGCTGCTCATAGTAGTCTCTTACAATCCTTGGTATTTATGTGGTGAAGGCTGTAACTTTTCCTCTCTCATATCTTATTTTATTGACTTGTACCCTCTTTTTTTCTTGCTGAGTCTGGCTCATGGTTTATCAGTTTTGTTTATCTTTTCGAAGAGCCAGCTTTTTGTTGTTGTTAAGTCTCTATTTCATTTATTTCTGCTCTGATCTTTATGATTTTTCTCCTTCTACTAACCCTGGGTTTTGTTTATTATTCTTGCTCTAGTTGCTTTGGGTGTAAGTTTAGGTTATTTGAGAGTTCTTTGTTTCCTGAAGTAAACCTGCATCACTATAAAATTCCCTCTTAGAACTGTCTGTGCTGCATCCCATAGGTTTTGGAGCATCGTGTTTTCGTTTTCATTTGTCTCCAGGTATCTTTTTAAATTCATTCTGTGATTTCTTCAGTGATCCAGTGGTTGTTGCAAACGCTTCTAATTTGCCTGCCAGTTTCCTTTTGTCTGTTTGCTGTGCAGCCGCTCGAATGAAATTTTTAAAACGTGATTCAGTTCACATCATGTCCCTGCTTAGAACCTTCCACTAGTTTCCTGCCGTATTTAGAGCTCAATCCAGCCTCCTGAAGCGGGGGCCCTGTGTGGTCTGGCCCCCCACCTACCTCTGAGTGCACGCTGTCGCTCCCCAGCCGCACGTGTTCCTGCCACACTGTTCCTACCTCAGGCCCTTTGCACGTGCTGTGGCCGCTCCCCAAGCCATCGCCCCTGGCTCACTGTGGCTGACTCCTCAGCTGCCCTCGGGCAGCTTGCCTCCACTGGCCTCCTGCAAAGCAGCCTCCTCCGCGATTGGGGCCGCTCCCAGTGCTGTCCTGTCACCTGCTTTCTTTTCCGCACTGTGTTCACCATCTGAAAGCATCTCCTTTTGTTTTATAATTTTATTTTTGGCTGTGCTGGGTCTTTGTTGCCGTACGTGGACCAGCTGCAGCGAGCGGAGCTGCTCTCCAGCTGTGGAGCGCAGGCTCCTCTCTGCGCTGGTGTCTCTTGGTTTCGGAGCAGGCTCTAGGGTGCAGGGGCCTCAGCAGTTGCAGCATGAGGGTTCAGCAGTCGTGGCTCATGGGCTTAGCTGCTCCGAGGCATGCGGAATCTTTCCGGGCCAGGGATTGAACTCATGTCCCCTGCACTGGCAGGCAGATTCCCAAGCACTGGACCACAAAGGAAGTCCTCGTTTTATTTTTAATCTTTGTGTTTATCGTCTGTGTTGCTTACCTAGAAAATTAGTTCTTCAAGAGCATTGTCTTCTTCAAGAACCTTGTCTGTGTGTGCAATGCAATACTCCCTAGGACTTAGTACCCAAATGCTGCTAAGGAGATGAATCCGTACAAATCTAATTGAAATGCTGCTCCCTTGGTCTTAGTGAGGTCTAAAATCAAGAATGGGCTAGATGACTTTGATGGGAAAAGCTAAAAATGTCTTAATGTGCCTGTTTAAATGGGTCTTCCTAGTGAGGGATTTACCACAAGGTGTATAGAGCTGGCTTGTGTTTCTTTATAAACTAGGCCCTGAGCTGTGTTGCAAATCCAAGAGTACTGACAGCCTCCTCTGTTTCTTCTTTATTTTCTTAATTTAGCTAATTTAGAGTTGTATTTTCCACTGTTGGGAAATCCAGTCTTAAACATGGAGACCTTGCTTCTCCATGGATCGAACCAAGACCAGCTGTTGAATCCATCCCTTTGGAGATCCATCAGTTCAGTAATGGCTGAGTTCTCCACCCTCAGTTCCTTGTGTTTCTTTTATCAAGCCTTTATGGTCTTTATGGTCTTCCAGAGAACCATAAATAGTTTCCATTTCTGGGTTTATAGATTAGATTTTGAGTTATACCTATCATTTTTTTTTTCCAGCCTCAGGAAATCTCCCAGTTCCTTTAAAGGAGGGCTTCCCAGGTGATGGTAGCGGTAAAGAACCCACCTGCCAATGCAGAAGACCTAAGAGACATGAGTTCTATCCCTGGGTGGGGAAGATCCCCATGGCAACTCACTCCAGTATTCTTGCCTGGAGAATCCCCATGGACAGAGGAGCCTGGTGGGCTACAGTCCATAGGGTCACAAATAGTCGGACACGACTAAAGCAATGTAGCAAGAAGCTTTAGTTGATTATTTAGAAAGCTTCCCTAAAATGAACTGGTCCAGAACCAGGGCCTGGACACTACATGTTCTCAGATGGCATGACTGATGCTTCTGGCGATGCTGCTGGGATGGGCAAGGGAGGAGGGAGGAGGGGGTGCAGGACTTGCCAGAGATGATGACTCGCGTTTCCCATTTCTACTGTGTCTCTAGCAATACTGAATAACTTGGTTCCCATCCAGAGGTAAAGCTTGGAGAACCTTTATTTAACTTCCTGCTTTGGCCCCACAGGTATCTAGTGACAACTCCTTAAACTTTTATAAAGAAAAGCTAATGGCTTGTTAATATCAGCTACCACTAAGATGGTTCTAAATACTGTCCTAGGGAAAAAGACTCATGTCTGGATTAGGGTTTCTAATCTGACCTTAGAGACATATCTAGAAATCACATGAGCATTTTCCCCTTAGCTTTATGAGCAAAATAGTTTCAGTAAGAAGTTTCTGCACCCAAAATATCCAGGTTACTCTCTTGAATCCGTAGAGCATGAGCAAAGGTCAGGAATCACTGATGAATAGTACTTCAAAGTTAACCTGCTTTTGAGGAAGTATGATATCATTAGTGAGTACTGGTTCCAATTTTTAAGGTTCTTATTTCTCCTCATTTATCAATAACAGAACAGTAGAAATGTCAAAGAAGTATACTAGCTATTCTCAGTTCTAGAGGATAAATTCATTCAGGGTACATTTGATGCTGGGACAGATAGAGGGCAAGAGGAGAAGGGGACAACAGAGGATGAGATGGATGGATGACATCATCAACTCAATGGACGTGAGTCTGAGCAGACTCCAGGAGACAGTGAAGGACAGGGAAGCCTGGTGTGTTGCAGTTCACAGGGTCACAAAGAGCCAGATGACTTAGCCACTGAACAACGTTTTTTTTTTTTTAACTTGTTTCTTTGGCTGCCCCGGGTCTTTTAGTTCTAGCATGTGAGATCTTCGATCTTTGAGGCAGCACACTGGATCTAGTTCCCTGAGCAGGGATGGAACCCGGGCCCCCTGCATTGGGAGTTCGCAGTCTTAGCCACTGTACCACCAGGAAGGCCCCTCAACATACATTTACTGTAAATGTATACTATACTCCTGCTGCTGAACCTGAACACACAAATATTGTCTAAGGGAAGAGTTCCTTGGGGGTAGAGACCCAAGATTGGGGCTGAGGGACTGTAAGGAGGAGGGATGCCAGCATCACAGAGGCAAGAAAAACAGCCACTCCAGGTCCTCCTGTCTCCGGTATCCCTAAATTTCCTCCTTCATATCTTCCTCTCTTTAGGCCCAGAGTTGTCAGTCACTCCCCCTCGGCCCCACCCGACTCTCTTCTAAACCATACTGTCCATCCTGTTGAGTGCATTTAACTTCATGGCACACCCCCAAGGGTATTCAGAGGAGAAGCTGGGTTACCCAGGAGATGCTGATGATTCTTTGTCCCATAGGGATATTAATGTGAAAAATGTTGTTTTCTCTATTTGCTGGAGCCCCTGCGACACCTGTAAGACTGCTCAAGCCCGTCCACCTTCTGAGATGCCCCCATGTCCCATGGGACGCTTACAGTCCTGTCACCCACAGGCTGCCGCGCCACACCACTCCCCGTCTCAGCCCCACCGTCTCCCCTGTGCTCGGCTCACAGCAAAGCCGGATCAGTCAGTCTGCTGCCTAAGTGGATGTCCCACCAGGGAAAGGAATGCCCGTCCCCCTCTTGCAGGACCCCTCCAGTCTCTCCAGGCTGCTCTCTTGAGGTGCCTCCTCCCTCCCTGGAAGCATCCCACTTGAGAGGAAAAGCAAAGAGCTTCTCACTGGGAACACCCTCGCCTTCCCACAAAGCCAGCACTGACTGCCCCTCCCTTCCCTGTCCACCGCCTTTCCCCCTTACAGGGGCTGGGGGTCTGCCCACCATTTGTCGGAAGCTCTTCTCTGGAAAGCAGTGGACACTGAACCACTCGTCCTCAGCCTGGGACAGCAGAGAAGCACCACTCACCATCCTGAAATAGAAGCAATTCCCCATGAGAATTCTGCCCCCTCTCTCCCACCTAAGGAATGCAAATCAAAGTATTATTTTTTTTAAAGACTTCTAATTTACTTTCTAAGTAAATCATTCACAAGCTTCTATACTGGTGACAGAATTACAGTGCCACCTCACCAGATTTGAGAATTTCAGGCACAGGGAAATAGTTCAAACACAAAGTAGCAAATGAAGCAGTAGGAGAGGGACAAAACAATTCCACTTAAGTATATTAAAAATGGCTGTTTGCCATTAAAAAAAAGAATGAGAGAGTGCCATCTGCAGCAACATGGGTGGATCTAGAGATTGTCACACTAAGGGAAGTGTGAAGGAGAAATATCGTATGACATCCCTTATACGTGGCATCTAAAAAGAAATGATACACATGAGCTTACAACACAGAAAGAGACTCACATACTTAGAGAATGAACTTATGGTTGCCTGTACACACTGCTCTATGTAAAATGGATAATCAGCAAGGACCGCTGTAGAGCACATGGAACTCTGCTCAGTATTATGTGGCAGCCTGGATGGGACGGAAGTTAGGGGGAGAATGGGTACAGATATATATAAATGTCTGAATCCCTTTGCTGTTCACCTGAAACAATCACAACATGTTTAATCACCTGAACCCCAATACAAAATAAAAAGTTTTTAAAAATGGCTGTTTGCCACTTAGATTAAAACTACCATTGCTACCTGCTATCTGAAACTGCTCGGTGGCGTTCAGAGGGCTCCGGAGCTCTAGTCCTTTATGTCTCAGCACAGAAAGAATTCAGCAAGAGGCAAAGTGATGGGTAAGAAGTGATTCACTAGAATACTTCCCATGGGAGGCTTACAAGCAGGTGGGCAAGAGGTTTCGAGCCCCAAGAACTTAGAGAGCTACAGTTTTAAAGGAGAAGTAGGGAGCGGGAAAGGACTACCTTCTTCCTCATTCCTGAGTAGACATTACGCTTCCATCATCAGTTCCTCCTCTATGTTGGTGGAGAGGGGGGACATCTCCTTGTACCTCGTGATCCAAGGAAGTTACTGTCATGGCAGTATGGAAAAAATTATTTCAGGTCTCAGTACAATGAGGATCTTCCACTTTGAAATGACACCTTTCCATAAATTATTTTTTAGGTGTGCAGAGAGCATAGATGTCCTAGAGGTCATTAATTTATAGCGGTCTCCCATACTTTTTCCTTTATCTACAGTCCCCTAGTGGGATTAACTATTTAATCAACTGTTCTGTCCCTTTACTCCATCCCTAACTTATCATCACCATTATTTCAGAGAAGGACATTTTAAGAAAAGAAGAAAAAGAACATAATATCAGAATAAAACAGTAGCTCTTTTTATTTCAGGGAAAAGGTCAATCTCTGAAAACTGAGATTTTGGCTTTATGGAAAAGTGTTTCTATGTTCCCCATTTCACTGTCCAAGAAAGCACCCACTAAAGTGCTCTGAGGACCAGTCTTAAGAGTATTTGTGTAGACCTCTTGGTTCTCTGTTCTCAGCCTAAGGATAAACTGGGAAATTTTTCTTTAAAAACTGACACTCATCCGGAGCATTCCAAGCATCTCACGGGAGCCCAGGGGGCCATGAGATCCTATCCCAGGGCAGTCCCAGGACACCCTGCAGTCGATAAGATGACCATGACCAGTTGCATACCAGTGTGGGTCTTTCCTTTGACCTTTGGCTCTCAAGCACCAAAGCGTCACAATAAACAGAACATCAGGGGCCTCATCCACAAACGTGATTCATCTCAAAGCCTGTTCCAAAGAGAAGCCAAAAACGTCAGTCTGAACATGGTTTCTTAAAAACAGGAGTATACAGCCCGTGGGGTCAACATTCTCATTTTCACTGTTTTAATTTTGGATGTAGGAGCAGGGAGGTAGGAGGGTGATGCTTTTCCTTCAGCCCTAACACCGACATTCAGCTTTTCATTTGTCAGTGCAATGTTGACAGTTGAATTTCACGATGGAAAAAGCCCTCTGATTTATAATCAGACTCCAGCCAAACCATCCATTCCCAGGCCTTTTAAAATGATCTTGTAAATTACAGCAGAGAGGGGAGAGCGGGCTGGCTCCCTTGAAACAACAGCAACAGCCAGGGGGAAATAGCAGAGGATTTGTGCTTCCTTCAGTGGCAGTGAGGGAAAAGAGGGACTAAATATTTCCTGTAACTAGCATTGGTAATTACCAGGGGAATTGGAGGCAGCGTGCTCTCTGGCACAGCCGCAGGAGCCATTTTCATATTGCAAAGTCCACCGAGGGGGAGGAAGGGGATCACTTGATCCTTCCAATAACTACAATTTTATATTGGTAAATCAAGCATAAAATTGGTAGTTGAAATGCTGCCAGAAGCCTCTGTTTGGAAATACCTTTATTCATCTGTGTATTTTCTCAGTCTTGCTTTTCTAACTACGGTCTTTCCAGGAGACAATGTTCTGTTGGCCACGCTACTATTACTGTCTTCAAAACAGGCTATTACTGAATGCTTGCCGAGCATGGATACAAGGGGCAAGACCACGACTCGGCCCTGACAAAGCTGTCACTGGGGTCAGATGACAATATTCGCCTGAGATTTTTACTTGCCTCTCAATAACATCCGTTTGCCCTCTTCATTTCAGGCATCATATCCACGTTTCTTCACGTCCATCCTTTCGGAGCTAATATAGAATATCTCTGGTCGTACATGCAGCAGCTGGACTCCAAGGTAAGTCCTTTTTCTCAACTGGCATTGCGAAAACTTAGGACGTTGGTTGCTGGCTGCAGGTTGAACCCGTGTGATCTGTGTTAGGGATATAACAGCGGATGGAGGTCTGTCTGTATTTCTTCACAAGAACTCAGTTTCTGGCAGAGAATGTCTTCTTTTCCTTGCTTTTGTCACTTTGGAAAGAAAAGCCGTTATCGAAAATGACGCTGACTTTAAGCAGACATCAAATGACTTTGAGCAGCATATGAGGGATTTGAAAGTGCAGTTTGGTTTGAAAGTCCGCACAAGGGAGATACAAGGTCAGGGCAGCTAATGGGGCAGTACCCTTCGGCCGCGTCCTCCCAGAACGCTATGCTAAGGGCTCGACACAATAGAGGAAAATCACCTCAAATTACATAAAGATCTGATACAACTCTAAGAAAACTGTGTTAGCAGTGGTATTTAGCATCATTCCCCAAATGGAAAAAAAATGACTACAAAAGTTCTCAGCTCTGCACCTCGAGAGGCACACCCAGGTCAGGACATTACTCCTCTCTTCTCAGAAGCTAGTTTTCCTCCTCTGCAGACAGCTGCGCTCCTAGCCCATAGAGGCATTTGTGCGCCAAAAAAGAAGAGACAAAAAGCTCAGTATAAGTATCAGATCCCGGTGAAGGGTGAGAGGGGCCTCTGTTGAAATAAGTTCAGTTCAGTCGCTCAGTCATGTCTGACTCTTTGCGACCCCATGGACTGCAGCACGCCAGGCCTCCCTATCCATCACCAACTCCCGGAGTTCACTCAAACTCATATGCATTGAGTTAGTGATGCCATCCAACCATCTCATCCTCTGTCATCCCCTTCTCCTCCTGCCTTCAGTCTTTCCCAGCATAAGGGTCTTTTCAAATGAGTCAGCTCTTTGCATCAGGTGGCCAAAGTATTGGAGCTTCAGCTTCAACATCAGTCCTTCCAATGAACACCCAGGACTGATCTCCTTTAGGATGGACTGGTTGGATTTCCTTGCTGTCCAAGGGACTCTCAAGAGTCTTCTCCAACACCACAGTTCAAAAGCATCAATTCTTCTGCACTCAGCTTTCTTTATAGTCCAACTCTCACATCCATGCACGACTACTGAAAAAGCCATAGCTTTGACTAGACAGACCTTTGTCGGCAAAGTAATGTCTCTGCTTTTGAATATGCTGTCTAGGTTGGTCATAACTTTTCTTCCAAGGAGCAAGCATCTTTTAATTTCATGGCTGCAGTCACCATCTGCAGTGATTTTGGAGTGATTTTGAAGTGATTTATTCACTGTCGAAATAAAGTAGTAGCATTAACCAGGACTGCCTCAGGCAGCCCTGGAAGGGACAGAGATGCTGGGCCTGTCACTGGGCAGCCTGCTAAGTGTCCTTCTGGGAAGGCCAATGGAAATAAGCAGGTCTTACATTGAGGGCAGTAAGGTTCATGGGGTGTACAAGACTGGGTCCATGGCCTGCAGCTCTCTGACCTCAGTACACGTCAGTCATCCTGACTCTTCAGTTTCAGTGGTCAGGATCGACTGTAGGGTTGCATTGTCATCTTCTCTTGATGCAGATGATCAAACCAGTGCACGATCCCACAAACGATTGACCTTTCTCACGGGGCCTTACACTTCACCTTCAAGAGAAATCAGCTGGAACAAAAGGTGGTTTGCAGTCATAGAGATCCATGCCCTCTTGAGTCTCCTGCAGCTGAGGACAGGGTGGACCGGCCCTGTGGAAGGAGGGGATTGTAAGGGTCTTTCTGTAACTTTTTTAAAAAAATGATTTCATTTTGGCGGTGCTGGGTCTTCGCTGCTGCATGGGCTTTGTCTAGCTGGCGGCAAGTGGGGGCCACCCTTTGCTGCCGTGTTGAGTCCTCTCACTGTTGAAGCTTCTCTTACTACAGAGCGTGGGCTCTCAGGTGCATGGGCTTCATTCAGTAACTGCGGTTCCCGGACCCTAGAGCACAGGCTCAGTAGTTACGGCACACGGGCTTAGTCGCTCTGCAGCATTTGGGATCTCCCGGGTCCAGAGATCAAACTCACATCTCCTGCACTCGCAGGTGGATTCTTTACCACTGAGCCACCAGGGAAGCCTGGTGATTGGAAGAGTCTCGATATTCAGAATCATGGCACTGCCCTCCCTGTGGTCTCCCCTCACTTGGAAGGGGTTGGGCTCGAGGTACAGAAAACACTCTTGTGAATTCAGAAGAGAGGAGGAGGAGCAATACAACGTTCCTTTGTTGAAAGCAGCCTTTGAAGGGCTTCTTGGCTGTGCTTTCCTTCTCCAGTGTCATCCTTCCTGATATCACCACTACCTTTGTCTGGAGGAGTAAATGAAACACCGCCCGCACCAGTGTTCTTGGCATAGAATGAGCCCTCAAGAAATGATTCCTGTTGTTGCTATCATCCTTCCCTCGGACTGTTGACATTTCTCTCCTTCCCTTTCTAGAAACCCCAAGCGGGAAGCCTTTTGAGAAAGCAGTGGTCGCTTCACTAGGAACCCATTTGTTAGCTGTGTAATCACGGCAGGGCGCTAGTCCGACGTGCGCGCCCGTGAGGCGTGTGTGAGCGCGCGCGTGGACGTCCGGGTATGGTCACTTACATGATGGTGAGCAGCTCAGGAGTTCTTGTTCCACTCTCACCCTCAAGGCAGGGTCCATCACCCCCTTGCTCAGCTGAGATCTGTGTGGTCTCCCTCACTGAGGAGAGAAGTCATACACCTGGTCTCTGGCCCTTGGATGGCAGACTTTTCCAGAAGGAGAATTCCATTTCCTCTCAGATTCATAGTTTCATTTTAGAAGACAGCGTTACCCTCACAGAGAAAACACATGGCATCTCCTCCAGACAGCCCTCCATCTCCTGGCTCAAATGCAATTCTTTACTCATGTCTAAGGTAAAAAGTATCTATCTATCTATCTGTCTATATATATAAACATTCAGTTCAGTCTAGTCGGTCAGTCGTGTCCGACTCTTTGCAACCCCATGGACTGCAGCATGCCAGGCCTCCCTGTCCATCATCAACTCCCAAAGTTCACTCAGACTCATGTGCATCGAGTCAGTGATGCCATCCAGCCATCTCATCCTCTGTCATCCCCTTGTCCTCCTGCCCCCAAGCCCTCCCAGCATCAGGGTCTTTTCCAATGAGTCAACTCTTCACATGAGGTGGCCAAAGTATTGGAGTTTCAGCTTCAACATCAATCCTTCCAATGAATACCCAGGAATGATCTCCTTCAGAATGGACTGGTTGGATCTCCTTGCAGTCCAAGGGACTTTCAAGAGTCTTCTCCAACACCACAGTTCAAAAGCATCAATTCTTCGGCGCTCAGCTTTCTTCACAGTCCAACTCTCACATCCATACATGACCACTGGAAAAACCAAAGCCTTGACTAGACGAACCTTTGTTGGCAAAGTAATGTCTCTGGTTTTTAATATGCTGTCTAGGTTGGTCATAACTTTCCTTCCAAGGAGTAAGCATCTTTTAATTTCATGGTTACAATCACCATCTGCAGTGATTTTGGAGCCCCCAAAAATAAAGTCTGACACTGTTTCCACTGTTTCCCCATCTATTTCCCATGAAGTGATGGGACCAGATGCCATGATCTTCATTTTCTGAATGTTGAGCTTTAAGCCAACTTTTTCACTCTCCTATATATAAACATGTATTTATATAAATATAATATATATATTATATAAATATTTATACATATATTAATGTACATAAATATTAAAATAAATCCATTCATAGATATAATATATAAATATTTATACATAAATATTAAAAGCAAAATATACATAAATACAAAACATAAAATATTTATACATAAATACAAAACATATTTATACATAAGTATAAACATAAATATTTATACATAAATATAAAACATTTTAATATTTATATATAAAATTTAAATATGGCACCCCATTCCAGTATTCTTGCCTGGAAAATCCCATGGACAGAGGAGCCTGGTAGGCTGCAGTCCATGGAGTCACAAAGAGTCGAACACGACTGAGTGACTTCACTTTCACTTTATATTAAAAAAAGTGTTCTGACTAAAACTCCTGGGTGCCAAGGACTGGACCAAATATTCTTTCTAACCCAGTGAGGCTGAGAGGATATTTAAGACTTTTAATCCAGAGAGCAGATTACGGCTCTAGACTGGAATCCCACAGCCCCAGAATCTCAGCAGATAGTAAATCGAGGAGTGGTTTGTCCTCTAAGTGTCCTCCAGGGCCCTGTCGTTGCATCTGCTACCAGGAGGCTCAGGACCCTGCAGGGCCATGGCCCTGTCACTGACATTCTCCTGCACAGCAGCCTGGTTAATCCTGTTAGTTAATCCTGGTTAGCTCCTGGCGCCCACTGTGGTTAATCAGGACAAGCTGAGTGTCACAGTCCACCCCCCAACTCCAGAGTTTTGGTGAATGTTGCATGAAGATGGGGAATTCAGCCTGGCTTCCGCAGCTCGGGATGTTTGCTGACTGCTGAGAGGGCTCCTGCTTTTTACTGTTTGTTCGTTTCGTTGTTCACCTGGCTGCGTTGAGTCTCAGCTGCAGCACACGGGATCTTCGCTGCATCATGCAGAATCTCTCTCTGGTGGCATGTGAACTCTCTAGTCGTGGCATTTGGGCTCGGAAGTTGCAGCACTTGGGTTCAGTTGCTCTGTGGCATGTGGGATCTTAATTCCCTGACCAGGGATTGAACCCGAGTCCCCTGCATGACAAGGTGGATTTTTTAACCACTAGACCACCAAGGGAAGTCCTGAGAGGGCTTTCTAGAAATTCCACTTAGCACCGTATTGTTTCCTTGAGATGAGACAGAGTCACCATCACCACTGCTGTTAAGATAACATTTCAATTCTGCCTTGCCCTGTCTTGATGGGCTTTCCTGGTGGCTCAGATGGTAAAGAAGGCACTTGCAATAATGCAAGATATCTGGGTTAGATCCCTAGGTCAGGAAGATCCCTGGAGAAGGAAATGGCAACTCGATCCCATATTCTTGCCTGGAGAATCCCATGGACAGAGGAGCCTGGCGGGCTACAATCCATGGGGTCACAAAGAGTCAGACACGACTGAGTGACTCAGCACACACATGCAGACAGGAACAAGGAAAGCAGCTTCCGTCCAGCCTGTAGCAGAGTTTTTCTTAGGAGTTCCCTGAAGGCCACAGATGAGGATATGGATGGTCAAAAATGGAAGGAGAGACAGGAATTAATTTAAGTTAGGATGGGCATGTACATTGCACAGGGGTCCCTAAAACTGTGTATCCCCAAATAGTCCATTTTCTGGTTAAATACTTTTTCTGCCTAATTTTTTTTTTTTCTTTCCTGCCTCTTCTAAACCACTCACTCTCATCTGCTCAGCTCTCTTATGTCACAAACATATGACCAAGTCAGAAAGATGCATTCAGAGGAAGACAGTGCCAGAGTGGTTGAGGGGAGATGGCTTCCTGAAGCTTTACTGAGTCAAAACTCATGCCCCAGGCACAGGCAGGTAATCTTTTCCAAACGGGCAACACTATCTTGAAAATGCTTTATGATCAATACCTAGAATGTCTCATATCAGCCCAGAGCCTTTTGAGCTCACTGGCTTATCCTAAGCCTTGCAGAAGTCACATCTGAGCATCAGCAGATGAATGTTTTCTGTCTAACAGTGAAGAGGGGGGAGACCTCTGATCTTCCCCCAATACTGTCTAAGAGATTCAGACCCAGTTCTCCAAGTGTCTCTGGCTCCCCACCCACCTGCCAGCAGCCTCTTCCTAAAACCCATAAAGTGAACAATTTGATTCTGAGACCAGACTCGATATAATGGGGCCACAGAGGCTAATTTTTTTTAGAAAGAGCTGCCATTTGGGACATGACACCGTGTTTGGTAACAGACTTGGGTGCTCATGACATGTTCCTTTCCCGCCAGAGGGGAAAACCATTTGCATCTGTGTACTGGAAGCATTCCTGTGAGATAGATAAAATATCTTGTCAGTTCCAAGGAGGTGCAAAATAGACCTTAATTGGAGAGCATTCTTCCCCAGATGATAGCTAGGTGGTAAGGTTGGAGAAAATGTTCCAAATAGTGTTTGTGAGATTGCCTACCTGAATAATCTTTTTTTTTTTTTTGGTAGATTTTTTTCACTGTGGACCATTTTTAAAGTCTTTATTGAAAATTGTTGCAATATTGCTTCTGTTTTATGTTTTGGGTTTTTTTCAGCCGCAAAGCATGTGGAATCTCAGGTGGTTCAGATGTAAAGAATCTGCCTGCAGTGCGGGAGACCTGGGTTCAATCCCTGGGTCGGGAAGAGCCCCTGGAGGAGGGCGTGGCAGGCCACTCCAGTATTCTTGCCTGGGGAATCCCATGGACAGAGGAGCCTTGCGGGCTACAGTCCATGGGGTTGCAAAGAGTCGGACACGACTCAGCAACTGACCCTTTCACATGGGATCTTAACTCCCCAACCGGGGCTCAAACCCAGTACCCCCTGCACTGGAAGGTGAAGTCTTCACCACTGGGCCACCGGGGAAGTCCCCCTACCTGAATAATCTTTAATATTACGTATATTCTGGTGTTCTCCTGAGTAGCCACCTGAGTGAATGAGTGTTCTGTTGCTTAGACAGGCTATCATGAATGTGTTTTCCAGACGTCACAGCGCCTCTAGAAAGCATGTGGCATAGGAAGGTTTGGAGGTAAGGAGACTTCCATCTGGCCGCATGAAAAGCAGAAAGGGAGTTATAACTGAAGAGGGTACCAGGGACCCAGTGACTACTTGGTTAAGTCACTGCTTTTTTTTTTTACAAACTGTGTTTCCTATGGACAAGGCAGAACGGGGAGTGGCCAGGATACAAAAGAAATCTAAGAAAGGACGCTGCTCTCAAAAAGCTCGTAGTCTCAATGAGCAAATGGTGTATTTATGAAGGAACTTGAGAGTCAGAGGTGAACTAATGAGATGTTCGCTCGGTAGGGTGGGCAGACAGGGAGCGCAACAGGGGTTGGAGAAGGGCAAAGTGCGTGCGGATCATGACCAGCAGGGGCGCCCACGAGTCCGTGCTGGTTCTCATGGCTCCTCTGGAGTGCCTGAGCGGTCCTCACCATCTCTCTCCCCTTTCTCCCCTCCTTCCTCTCTCCATTTCCCTCCAGATCTTTCCTCTTCTCCTTCTGGTTCTTTCCTTCTGTTCTCTTCTTCCTGCTTTCCTGTGCTTTTCCTCACACCTCCTCGCCTTCCTCCCTGATCCTCTGCCTCCCAGCCCTTTCCTTCTCTTTCCCCCAGGTCCTCACTTCCGTTTATCATCTTTCCCTTTTCTCCTCTCCCGTTTCTTCCTGTGTCCTGCCTGCCTCCCCACCCACACTCTGCATGTCTCTCTGCGGATATTCGCTGCAAGGCGTCTGTGTGGCGTGTAGCGACACCGTGCCCTGCCCAGGGATGTGAAGGATGAGTAAGATCTCAACGTGCAGGAAAGGCTAACAGTCAGTTCATTCCACAAAAAGAAATCTGATTTTTGCAGTTGGCTTCTCTTGACTCTCCAGCCTTGACAAAGCCTATGTGGGTGTCTCTTCAGTCCCCCAAAATGAAAACCCCTTCTCCACTGGCCTCCCTTGGCTGACTGATATGGGACACAGAGCCAACCATCCCCGATGATAAAATTTATTTATGCCTTCCTGTGTCCGTGTATACATGTGCTTAGTGGCCTGGCAAGGAGGCAGTGGGCTTGAACCAGAGTCAGCAGACCAGAAAATAAAGCAAGTACATCTTACAGATGACCTCTGCCTCTCACAAACCACCATCACGCAAGCCCCTTGGTTAGAGCCTTCCTTCTCATCCTTTCTTTTCCTTCTAATTAGAGCAAATCAATCCTTTCTCAAAGAATAAACGTTAGAAAATTTTAAACAGAAGTGAGGGGGAGCCACTGACAACATCGAAGAATAAAAAGACACACAGACCCCCAGTTTCCCGGAATAAAAGCCAGCTGGGTAAGAGGAAATAAAAGCATCATGTTTATGACAACCCTCCCCAGTTGCCAGAGCACCAACATGTGGTGTATGGGAAAATGAGATTTCACAGTCACAGCACGTTTCTGACCTATATCATAACGCCGCACGGGATTCTCTTAGCTTCGTGTATCTGATTCGTCTCATAGTATCCTTGTGAGAAAGCGAATGCGGTGCTGGAAAGCCGGGCTGGATGCAGCATCAGGAGCCCAGCTCGGAGCTCCAGCCTCTCCACGTACCAGCTGGGCCGGCAGCAGCCCTGCCCTGGACCCCAGGGTTCCATCCGTGACCCACAGGTGCTCAGGGAGAATCCCCGGCCTCAGAAGGGGTCTGGAGAAGGGAATCCTGCACACCTGGCCGGGAGATGGGTCCCTCTGGCTCTGATCGCAGCCAGTGAGCGCTGAGTGCTGTGTCTTTGTGATGATTCCATGACGCTTCCAGTTCTGAAGACCACGAAATGACTGAGAGGAAGAGAAAGGATACCGTGAAGACAGGATCATAACAGCTGGCATGTTTTAATAAGGAAGAGAAGAAAAAAAGAATTAAAGTGAAGAAATTTGTAGGTTAACATTCTTCTTCAGACATACACTAAAATAGAAGGACAAATTTTCTCTTGAATTTGTCTTGAAAATCCCCAAATGTCACATGTCATATAGGTTGTTTTATCAGGAAGGGAAAAGGTTTAAAAACCATCAAAATAATAACATGAAGCAGTTTCTCCATGCTGTTTCTTCTCACATGAGACATAAACATCTTTAAGGGAATGGCTCTAGAATCTAGCTGAGCACCTTATTAGTAAATGAATTTTTTTTTCCTGGCATCAGGCTCCTTTTAATTGCTTCCCCAATACTGTTGTCCTTTGGTATCTGCAGGCGACTGGCTCAAAGAAACCCTGTGGTTACCAAAATCCACAGATGCTCAAATCCTTTATATTCACATAAAATGACTTGGTCTTTGCAAGTAACATACACAGCAACGTCCTTGCCCTATTTATTTTGTTGTGCCCAGTCTTAGCTCAGGCATATGGGATCTTCGATCTTCGCTGCAGCACACAGGATCTTTAGTTGTGATATGTGGGATCTGGTTCCCTGACCAAGGCTCGAACCCAGGCTCCCTGCATCAGGAGCTCGGAGTCTAGCCGCTGGACCACCAGGGAAGCCCTGATCCTCTCTGTACTTTTAACTATCTCTAGATTATTCACAATAATATCTCACTGTGGTTGTTTTTTTTTTTTTTCTCTTGATTAGTGATGTTAAACACCTTTTCATGTATCTGTTGGCCATCTGTATGTCATCTTTGGAAAACGTTCAGATCCTCACTCATTTTTTCGATTGGATTCCTAGGTTTTTTGCTACTGATTTTGTGAGTTCTTTGTACATTGTGAATATTAACCCTTTATCAGACATATGACTTGCAGTATTTTTCCTATTCGGTAGATTGCCTTTTCATTTTGCAGAGCTTTTTATTTATTTTTTAATGGGTATTTTAGATAAGATTTCATTTGAGGTGCCTGTGCTGTAATTGTATCCCTGTCCATATTATAATATTTACACCGTCCTGGCTGAATCAGGCCGTTACCTTGCAGTATCAACAGCAACTGGCAGTTAACTACTTCTTTTTTTTTTTTTTTAATAAGTTAGTCTTTCCCCTAGTTGTACTATTTTCTCACCACCCTAGACTCTTTACCTACTTTTCTTTTTTTTTTTTAATAGCATTTACTGCTCAGATATATTTTATTTTATTTTGTTTTTTAAATTTTATTTTTAAAATTTACAATATTGTATTAGTTTTGCCAAATATTGAAATGAATCCGCCACAGGTATACCTGTGTTCCCCATCCTGAACCCTCCTCCCTTCTCCCTCCCCGTACCCTCCGTCTGGGTCGTCCCAGTGCACCAGCCCCAAGCATCCAGTATCGTGCATAGTTAACTACTTCTGAAGACACCAATGGTTGTTATAATCATTTCTGGCTAACTGGTTATTCCAGCTAAGTAATCATGAGAATTTCAAATGCCAGTTTCACTACTATTTAGATGTGTGACTTCAGACAACTCACTTAACATCTCTGTACCTTAGCTTCACTGCCTATAGAATGGGTTTTTTATGTGTATTAAATGGCTTAATAGATGAAAAGCATTTACAGCAGTATCTGGCACATAGTAAGTGCTGCCTAGTGTTGGCTGCCATTTGTTTTGAGCTTAAAAGTGCGCAAAAGACCTATCACATTCTCTCAGTTTGAGATCTCCGCCACAACCTCGTGGACAGGTGAATTTTAAAGGCCTGCCCCAAACCCAGTGTTAGCGTGTGCTGGGGCAACACTGCAGCAGAAGTCCTTAGAGCATCCGATGAGTTTCCTTCCAATTCCTTTCCTGCGAGTGAGAAAATGCCCAAAGACACTTGGTGACTTAGGCAAGATGGTGGCGGTCATTGTTCAGTCGCTCAGTCACGTCTGACTCTTTTGCAATCCCATAGACTGTAGCCCACCAGGCTCCTCTGTCCATGGGATTCTCCAGGCAAGAATCCTGAAGTCAAGTGACAGTTCCTTCTCCAGGAGATCTTCTTGATCCCGCGATCGAACTGACATCTCCTGCTTGGCAGGGAGAATCTTTACCGTTGAGCCACCCTGGAAGCCAGGCAAGATGGTAAAGCAGGTTAATGGTCATTCGTGACTGGAAAGTGAACTTCTGCGTCTGCATTTCTTCCTTCTAGCAGGTGAACGGCTTATTTGCCTGTTTAGATAACTTTTTGATGAGACAGTGCACTTGAAGCACGGACCCAGTCTGAGGACGTGGTGCCGCCTCTCCGCTGCTTCTTGCCGACCTCTGCTTCCTTTGTGGTTGAAGTCTAGGCTCAGGTCAGAAGCTACCATAGGAGACGACGTGTTGCTGCTTTTCAGCACAGAGTTTGACCCACCAATCACCGAAGACCTGATGTGAGCATGCAGGATTCGATCAGCATTGCTGAAATAGGGATAGAGAGAGAAATTGAACCTGTGCCAGGCCCTGTGTTACATTTTACACACAATCCTAATAATAACACTATTCTCCACAGTGGCTGTACCAACTTACATTCCCATCAGCAGTGTGGGAGGGCTCCCTTCTGTCTGCACCTTCTCCAACATTTGTTATTTGTAGATTTTTTGAATCATGGCCATTCTGACCAGCGTGAGGTGATACTTCATTGTAACTTTGATTTGCATTTCTCTAATTAGTGATGTTGAGCGTCTTTCCATATACCAATTGTCCATCTGTACTTCTTTGGAGAAATATCTGTTTAGACCTTCTGCCCATGTTCCGATTGGGTTGTTGTTTACTACTATTAGATGAGCTGTTTGTGTCTTTTCTGAATTAAGCCCTTGTCGGTCACATTGTTTGCAAATATTTTCCCCCATTCTGTATGTAGTCTTTTCATTTTGTTTATAGTTTCCTTTCCTGTACAAAAGCTTTTAAGTTTAATTAGGTCCCACTTGTTTATTTTTGTTTTTATTTCTATTGTATTGAGAGATTAAGCTAAGAAAACATTGGTATAATTTATGTCAGAAAATGTTTTGCCTGTATTCTTCCTAGGATTTTTATGGTGTCATTTTGAGTTTATTTTTGCGTATGGTGTGAAAGAGGTGTGAGGGAGTGATCTGACTTCATGGATTTATATGCAGCTGTCCAGCTTTCCCAACACCACTTGCTGAAGAAACTGTCTTTCCTCCCTTACAGTCTTGCCTCCTTTGTCAAAAATTGACCATAGGTGTGTGGGTTTATTTCTGGGCTGTTATCCATGTCTGTTTTTGTTTATCCATGTCTATTTCTGTTATCCATGTCTACCATACCATTTTGATTATTGAAGCTTTCTATTGTCTTGGGCAAACTGCAGGAGATGGTGAGGAACAGGGAGGCCTGGCATGCTGCAGTCTATGGGGCTGCAAAGAGCAGGACACCACCTGGCGATGAACAGCTACTGCTGCCTGAAATCTAGGAGGGTTATGCTTCCTGCTTTGTTCTTTTCCCCAAGGTTGCTTTGGCAATTCCGAGTCTTTCATGGTTCCATATAGACTTTAGGATTCTTTGTTCTGTGGGTAATTTGACAGGAATCATATTAAATCTGCAGATTGTCTTGGACAGTATGCCTTTTTAATCATCCTGATTATTAATAAAACCTTAGAGCATGTGGTATCTTTCCATTTCTTTGAATCATCTTCAATTGTCTCATTATTCTCAGCATGTAAATCTTTCACCTCCTAAGTCAGGTTTATTCGTAAGTATTTTTTATATGATTTTTTCAAAGGGATTTTTGTTTTTTTACTTTCCCTTTCTGATATTTCATTGTTAGTGCAAAGTAAAAAAATGCAACAGATTTCTGTACATCAATTTGTATTCTGCTGCTGCTGCTGCTAAGTCACTTCAGTCGTGTCCGACTCTGTGCGACCCCATAGACGGCAGCCCACCAGGCTCCCCCGTCCCTGGGATTCTCCACACAAGAACGCTGGAGTGGGTTGCCATTTCCTTCTCTAGTGTATGAAAGTGAAAAGTGAAAGTGAAGTCGCTTAGTCGTGTCCAACTCTTAGTGACCCCATGGACTGGCAGCCCACCAGGCTCCTCCATCCATGGGATTTTCCAGGCAAGAGTACTGGAGTGGGGTGCCATTGCCTTCTCCTGTATTCTGCTACTTTACTGTATTGTTTTATTAATTTTAGTCGTTTTTGTGTGGTCCTTAGGGTTTTCTATATAGAGCATCATGTCGTATGCATATAGTGACAGTTTGACATCTTTTCTCCCAATTTGGATACATTTTATTTCTTTTGTTTTACTGTTGTGGCCTTGAAAGGAAAGTTATGACCAACCTAGACAGCATATTAAAAACCAGAGATATTTCTTTGTCAACAAAGGTCCATCTAGTCAAGGCTATGTTTTTTCCAGTAGTCATGTATGGATGTGAGAGTTGGACTATAAAGAAAGCTGAGCACAGAAGAATTGATGCTTTTGAACTGTGGTGTTGGAGAAGACTCTTGAGAGTCCCTTGGACTGCAAGGAGATCCAACCAGTCCATTCTGAAGGAGATCAGTCCTGAGTGTTCATTGGAAGGACTGATGTTGAAGTTGAAACTCCAATATTTTGGCCACCTGATGCGAAGAGCTGACTCATTTGAAAAGACCCTGATGTTGGGAAAGATTGAGGGCAGGAGGAGAAGGGGACGACAGAGGATGAGATGGTTCGATGGCATCACCAACTCAATGGACATAGGTTTGGGTGAACTCTGGGAATTGATGATGGACAGGGAGGCCTGGCATGCTGTAGTTCATGGGGTTGCAAAGAGTTGGACACGACTGAGCGACTGAACTGAACTGTGGTTAGAACTTACAAAACTATGTTGAATAGAAGTGGTGAGACTGTATATATCCTCCTTGTCTCGTTCCTGATCTAAGAGGAAATGCTTTCAAGAGTTTCACCACTGAGTATGATGTTAGCCGTGGGTTTGTCATAAATGGCCTTTATTATGTTGAAGCATGTTCCGTCTGTGCCCACTTTCTGGAGAGTTTTTATCATAAAAGAAGGCTGAATTTTTTCAAAATGTTTTTCTGCACTTATTGATATCATGTGGTTTGTATTCTTCAATTTGTTAATAAGTTATTGACCACAGACATATTATTACACAACGTTATTGAGATATTTTAATGTTCATTTGCATAACAATCACCAGCAACAGGTGTTAGTCCCTGCAAAAATCCCCCAGGCAATAATGTATTAATATGGTGTATCATACTCATCCACACTGTGGATACTGAAAAACCCTCGCATCCCTGGGATAAATCCCATTTGATCATAGTGTATGATCCTTTTAATGTACTGTTGGAGTTGGTTTGCTAGTATTTTCTTGAGGATGTTTCCATCTCTGTTCATCGGTGATACTGGCCTATAATCTTCTCTTCTGTGGTATCTTTGTCTAACTCTGGTATCAGGTTGATAGTGGCCTTGTAGAATGAGTTCAAGAGTGTTCCCTTCTTGAAATTCTTTGGACAAGTTTCAGAAGAACAGGTATTAACTCTTCCAAAGTGTCTGAGAGTAGTCTGTGAAGCCACCTGCTGCTGGACTTTTGTTGTTGAGAATTTTTAAATTACTGATTCAATTTCAGTAGTGGTAATTGGTCCATTATTTTCTATTTCATCCTGGTTCAGTCTTCGGAGATTTTCTTTTGACTTTCTATGAATTTGTCCATTTCTTCTAGTCTGTGCATTTTACAGGTGTAGGGCTTTGACGGTGGCTCAGCTGGTCAAGAACCCACCTGCCAATGCAGGAGACGTAAGAGACAAAGGTTCGGTCCCTGGGTTGAGAAGATCCCCTGGAGAAGGGCACGGCAACCCACTCCACTATTCTTGCTTGGAGAATCCCATGGACAGAGGAGCCTGGGTGGGCTACAGCCCTTAGGGTCACACAGAGTCAGACATGACCAAGGTGACTTCGCACACAGTAACTTGTAACAGTCCTTTATGACCGTCTGTATTTCTGTGCTGACAGTCTGACTTCTCCTTTTTCATCTCTGATGTTATTGACCTGCGTGCCCTCTTTTTTTTTCTTGATGAGTCTGCCAAAAGGTTTATCAATTTTGTTTATTCAAAGAACCAGCTTTTAGTTTGATCTTTTCTGTTGTGTTTGTAATCTCTATTTCATTTATTTCTGATCTTATTTCTTTCCTCCTACTAGCTTTAGGTATTGTTTGTTCTTCTTGCTTCCTGATGTAAGACTGTATTGCTATAAACGTCCCTCTTAGAACGGCTTTTGCTGTGTCCAGTAGGTTTTGAATCATCGTGCTTTTGTTTTCATTTGTATCTAGGTATTTTTTTCTTTCTTTTTTTATTTCTTCAGTGATCCATTGGTTGTTTAGAAGCATCTTGTTTAGCCTCCAGATGATTGTGTTTCCAGCTTCTTTTTTTTGGTAATTGATTCTAATCTCATAGTGCTGTGCTCAGAAAAGATGCTTGATATGATTGCAATTTTCTTAAATTTACTGAGGCTTACTTTGTGCCCAGCCTGTGATCAGTCCTAGAGAATGTTCCATGTGCACTTGAGAAGAATGTGTATTCGATTGCTTTTGAATGAAATGCTCTTTAAATATCAACTAAGTCCAATTGGTATAAACGTGTCCTTGAAGGCCTATACTTCCTTATTGGTTTTCTATCTGGATGATCTGTCCA
The DNA here is from genome assembly GCF_003369695.1 of Bos indicus x Bos taurus. NCBI lineage: Eukaryota > Metazoa > Chordata > Mammalia > Artiodactyla > Bovidae > Bos > Bos indicus x Bos taurus. The sequence goes on along the minus strand of NC_040087.1, from coordinate 13,161,711 downwards.
GTGATGAAACTGGGGTGTTAAAAGCCCCAAGCCATTATTATGTTGCTATCAGTTTCTCCTTTTATGTCTGTGAACATTTGCTTTATATATCGAGGTACTCCTATGTTGGGTGCGTATATATATAGTTACAACTGTTGTATCTTCTCTTGGATTGATCCCTTGATTGTTACGTAGTGTCCTTCTTTGTCTCTTGTAACATGCCTTTTATTTTAAAGTCTATTTTGTGCAATATGAGTATTCCTACTCTAGCTTTCTTTTGATTTCCATTTGCATGGAATATCTTTTTCCATCCCCTGACAGTCTGCATGTGTCTCTAGGTCTGAAGTGGGTCTCTTATAGACAGCATATATATGGGTCTTGTTGTTGTATTTAGCCAGTCTGTATCTTTTGGTTGGCTCCTTTTATCTATTTACATTTAAGGTAGTTATTGATATGTGTGTTCTTACTGCCATTTTGTTAATTGTTTTGGATTTGTTTTTGTAGGTCTTTTTCATTCTTTTATTCTCTTATCCTATGATTTGATGGATATCTTTGCTGTTGTGTTGGGATTCATTTTTCTTTTTTGCCTAAAAATATATATTATAGTTTTTTACTGGCAGTTACCATGAGGTTTTGATATATAGCATTCTGTGTACACACACACATATGTATATATACACATACACATGATTATTTTAAATTGCTGATCTCTTAATTTCAAATGCATTTCAAATATCCTGCATTTGTACTCTCCTCTCCTGTAACTAGTTTAGATATAGTTGAGTGTGGATGATTTCCTGCCTTTACCGTTGTCTGCCTTTACTGGTGAGCTTTCCCATTTCATAATTTTCTTGTTTCTAGTTGTGGCCTTTTCCTTTCCACCGACTGGAGTTCTTCTAGCATTTCTTGTAGAGCTGGTTTGGTGGTGCTGAGTTCTCTTGGCATCTGCCTGTCTGTACAGCTTTGGATTCCTCTGTCAAATCTGAATGAGTGCCTTGCTGGGTAGAATTTTCTCAGTTGTAGCTTTTTCCATTCATCACTTTAATTATATCATGCCACTCCCTTCTGACCTGGAGTTTCTGCTGAAAAAAATTAGCTGATAACCTTATGGGGATTCCTGTGTATGTTATTTGTTGCTTTTCTCTTGTTGACTTAATATTTTTGTCAGTTTGATTAGTATACATCTTGGTATGTTGTTCGTCCTCGGGTTTATCCTGCCTGGGACTTTCTTACTGGATTTGGGTGACTGTTTCCTTCCCCATGTTAAGGAAGTTTTCAACTATTCTCTTTTTGAATATCTTCTCAGGCCCTAAGCCTTCTGGAACCCCGATCATGCAAACATTAGTACATTTGATGTTGTCCCAGAGATCTCTTAAACTGTCCTCTTTTCATTATCTTTTTTTTTTTTCTTTATTCTATTCTGTGGCAGTGATTTCCATGACTTTCTTCCAGCTCACTTATCTGTTCTTTTGCCTCGTTTTTTTCTGCTATTGATTCTACTTTTTTCATCTCAGTTACTGTATTCATCGACTCTTGTTCTTTATATTTTCTAGCTCTTTATTAAAAATTTGTAACTTCTCACTCTGCATTCATTCTTTCCCTGAGTTCTTGGGTCATCCCTACCGTCATTACTCTGAACTCTTTCTTGGGTGGATTGCCTATCTCCAGGTCACTTAGTTGTCCTTCTATGGTTTTATCTTGTTTCTTCATCTGAAACATATTCCTCTACCATCTCACGTCTCAATTTCTAACTGTATGCTGTAACAACAACTCACTCAGTCATGTCTGACTCTCTGTGACCCCATGGACTGCAGCACACCAGGCTTCCCTGTTCTTCATCATCTCCCTGAGTTTACTGAAACTCATGTCCATCGAGTCAGTGATGCCATCCAACCATCTCATCCTCTGTCACCCCCTTCTGTCCTCAGTCTTGCCCAGCATCAAGGTCTTTTTCCAGTGAGTTGGCTTTTCACATCAGGTGGCCAAATATTGGAGCTCCAGTTTAGCAGCACATTTTTATGTAAGTGGAAAGTTATGTTTCTCGACTTTGGAGAAGTGGCATTGTATAGGGGCTGTCCTTTGTGTCCTAGCAGTACACACTCCCTCTTGTCCAAGGGCCAGGGACCAGCTGGTCCCAGGGTAGGCTCTGGTCTGCATTTGCTGACTGAGTTTCACGTGTTGCTGGATTGTAGCTCTCTTGCTTTGGGGTGTCTTGCCCCCGTGATGGGTGAGGCTGGTCTAGAGGTTTATCTAGGCTTCCTGATGGAAGGGCTGGTACACACCCACTGGTGGGTGGGGCTGTGGCAAGGGGCGTGTCTAAAGGTGGCTGTGTGCTCAGGAAGTCTTTAGGCAGCCAGTCTGCTGATGGGAGGGGCTGTGTCCCCACCTTTGTGGTGGTTTGGCCTGAGGTGTCCCAGCACCAGAGCCTACAGGCTTTTGGGTGGGGCCAGGTCTTGGTTCCAAAATGGCAGCCTCCAGGAGAGCTCGCACAGATGAACTGTCCCCAGCACTTCTGCCACCAGTGTCTGTGTCCCCACAGTGAGCCCCACCACCCCCTGCCTCCCCCAGGAGACCCTCCAAGACCAGCAGGTAGGTCTGGCCCAGGCTCTTACAAAGTCACTGCTTTGGCCCTGGCTCTTGGTGTACACGAGACATCGTGTAGCCCCCCAAGAGCGGACTTGTTGTTTAGCCCAGTCCTGCGGAACTTCTGTGCTCAAGCACTAGTGGCTTTCATAACCAAATGCTCTGGGCATGCCGCCTCCTAACGCCAGAACCCAAGGCTAAGGAGTCTGACTCAGAATTCTCACTCTTGTGGGAGACCTTCTGCTGTGTATTTCTTCTCCAGTTTGTGGGTCACCCACCCAGGGGGCAATGGGATTCGACTATATCACACGTGCACCCCTCTTACCTTTTTGTTGAGTTTCTTCTTTACATCTTTGGATTAGAATATCTTTTTTGGTAGGTTCAAGTCTTTTTTATCAGTGGTGGTTCAGCAATGGGTTGGGATTTTGGTGTGCTTATGTGAGGAAGTGAGCTCAAGTTCCTTCTATTCTGCCATCAGCATGATGTATAAACTCTTAATTAAACCAGTGCCATATCAGTAGGCACAACAGCACCCCTTCACAGTGATGATAATGAAGTCTAATTGTACATCCATTACAGAACTGCCTTCAGCACGAACAGGGCAACTTCTGGGGCTCTGAGTGATGCAGGATGCCACAGCAACACTGGCAGGGGTCCTTGTCCAGGTTCTAGAAGCTGTCTGTGTTCCCTGAATTGTGGCTCTCTACCTCTCTTGACTTCCCTGGTGACTCAGATGGTAAAGTGTCTGTCTACAATGAGGGAGACCCGGGTTCAATCCCTGGGTCAGGAGGATCCCCTGGAGAAGGAAATGGCACCCCACTCCAGTACTATTGCCTGGAAAATCCCATGGACAGAGGAGCCTGGTAGGCTACAGTCCATGGGGTCACAAAGAGTCAGACACGACTGAGCGACTTCACGTTCACTTTTACCTCTCTCTTCAAAGTCAGCCATGGCAAGATGGACTTCCTACTAACCCTGCATCCATCTAGTTTGATCCAATATTTTGTTTTAAATTTTGTATCTGTTATTCATCAAAGATATGTGCTCAGACGCTAAGTTGTGTCTGACTCTTTGCAACCCCATGGCCTGCAGCCCACCAGGCTCCTCTGTCCATGAGATTCTCAGCAAGAATACTAGAGTGGGGTGCCCTTTCATTCTCCAGGGAATCTTCCCAACCCAGGGACCGAACCTGCATCTCTATGTCTCCTACACTGGCAGGGAGATTTACTACTGGCACCACATAGGAAGCCCCACATAGTGGCCTGTAATTTTTTTGACATTGTCTGATTTTGGTATCAGGTGATGGTGGCTTCCTATAACAACTTTGGGAATATTCCTTCTTCCGTCTGTTGGAAGAGTTTGAGAAGAATCCGTGTAGTTCCTTTGTGTGTTTGGTAGAATTCCCCAGTGAAGCCATCTGGTCCTGGACTTTTGTTTGCAGGGAGTTTGTTTTTTTTGTTTTTTTTTTTTTTTTAATTACAGATTCTATTTCACTTCTAGTGATCTATCTGTTCAAAATATCTATTTCTTCTTGATTCAGTTTTGGTGGGTTGTATCGTTTCTAGAAACATATACATTTCTTATAGGTTGTCCAACTTGTTGGCATATGGTTATTCCTAGTATCCTCTTACACTTTTGTATTCTGTGGTGTCAGTTGTTTGGTCTCTCTTAATTGTTAACTGGGAAGTATCCAAGGTGGCACTACTGGTAAAGAACCCACCTACCAATGCAGGAGACATGAGGAGGCGGGTTCAATCCCTGGGCCAGCAAGATCCCCTGGAGAGTCCCCATGGGCAGAGGAAGCTGGCAGACTACAGTCCACTGGGTCACAAAGAAGTCGGACACAACTGAAGCAACTTAGGACACACGGTATCTGTACAGTGATTGCACCATGAAAAAAGAATGTCTTATTTGCCGAGCATTTCTGAATGTCCAAAGCTGTGCTAAGCCTGTAGTCTGCACACATCTTTACTGAATGTTGTTATTCCCCCTTTCTGTGACTTATGGAGACTATCTTGGTAGGGCCATTTTTAGCTCATAACAATAGTATGATACAAAATTTAAACAAATTCAGGATCCCAGTCAACTTTCTATCTGAGATCCCTATATATATATATATATGGCATGGATTAGGATGCAAACACAGGAAAATAAGAGCAATGGCTGTGTTAGAGTAGAAAGATTGTGGTTGTTCCAATCTTTAAGAAAAAATGAATTATTGGTATAAAAATATATGTAATAAAAATTGGGAGAAGAAAAAAAAATTGCATTTAAAAAACCTACCTGGGTTTTATGACTAGACATTGAGACTTTTATTGCTGTGGGTGCTGAGTTTCATTTTTATTCCTAAAGCTATGTGGTCTTCTGGCCCCTGTGAAAGTTAAGAGAAGGAAGTTAGGGTGACGGGACATCTACCCACCGGTCCTCTGGTCCTCACTGAGCCAGACAGCAGAGCTGCCCTTTGGATCAGAGGACTGTGGTTCTCCAGAAGTGGTGATCAGTTTGCGCTGAGCTATCTTAAATCTCCCCCCATCTCCTTTTTAGATCAAGGCAGGGCTGCTCAGACATCACGCTGCCAGTAAGGCAGTCATCCATATGAAGAGTGAACCTGGAACTTTCCACCTGCTTATCCCATGCCCCTCTCCTAACAGCTGCCCAGGAAACGATGCAGCGAATCACTCTCAGCCCTTTATCTCGCGCTCCTTCTGTAAAGACCTTACTTAACAGCCAAGCGGAAAACCGCACGCTTGTCTCATTTGGGAAAGCGCGTCCTTACTCAGCCCCCTGCCTCCTGTAAGATGAGTTCCCCTCCCAAAAGTGACTTTTCTTCCTTTCTAACAGATATCTGCAAACGAAATCGAAATGCTTTTGATGAGGTTGCCACGCATGTTTAAGCAGGAATTCACAGGCGTGGGAGCAACGCTGGAAAAAAGGTGGAAGTTGTGTGCCTTCGAAGGAATTAAAACTACCTAACTGTGAAGAGCGATGAAATCTCTGGATGAAACCGCCTGAACCCGGCCAGGGCTGTGCCGCGTGAGCCCAGGAGGTTTGGGGCAGGTCCAACTTGGGACCTTTATGGAGCCGTCAGAGCCTGACTGTAGTTACATCTGTGGCGTTCTCTTGTGAGTGGAAATGTAATTGTGTACCAGTTCCCTAAAACAAAGCTTCATACTGTGACAGATCTGTTTGCTATGAAAACCAATGATTCCACAGTCATAGTGATGGCAGAACCCTAAAATATGCTACATTTGAGACTAGCTCACCAAGGAGACTATTTAAATAATGGTGTAGCAATGGTCGTTGCTAGGCTACAAAGCTGTATATGTAATGTATAGCTGAAATCATTCAATGACATTTTCCTGAAAGTCTTTCTGTTTTAGTAAAAAAAAAAAAGAAGAATAAAGAAAAAAAGTAATTTTACAGTAAGGAAAAAAAATCATACCAAAAGAAAACTTGAATATGTGTCTGAACAGTTACTGCATTTTGTAAATTAAGTTATATGCTGTTCTAGGGACTTTTTTGCCTTATTGAAGAGGCAGAAAATGTGATGGGACTCCTTGGGAATGCTTTACCAAGAATATTATTTTTCTAATGTAACAATCCTCCATCATACATTCTTTTAACATGGACTGCATAACGATTTTCATAAAATGTAAATAAAAGATGAACTAGTGCTCCTGTCTTGTACTTGGTATGTAACATTCAGGTTTATGCATCAAAATAAACATTCAGTAAATATTGCTGTTACAAATTTTATAGCAAAGATATTAATTTTTTTCAATAAATATGACTTCTACCATATTGGTTTTGCAAATTATTCTTTGATATATTTTAAGAAATATTGGTCACATTATTCAATCCCATCTCATAGCCCATTATTTTTAAATGACTAAATAAATGCGTAAGTGACATGAAGAGACAAAACATTTCAGACAGCAATATATAAAAATCATAAAGTAGAAAGTACTCAGAAAAAATTATATAGCGTTAAAATGGGTATTATTTGAAAATACCAAGATATGACAGCCAAATATAATCAACATGAATTTTATGTTTGTTTTGTGTCCTCATGCATAGAAACAAAGTAGCCAGTTACTTACTATTATTAATTCCTGGGTTTATTTGTATGTTTTCCAGAAAACATACAAGTTAGAAAAAGAATTAAAAAATTCACACGTCAACAATTTAGGTTTCCCTTCTTTAAATGTAAGTAGAATAGAGCTTTCAATTGCGTTTCCCTCCTGTTTCCTTACATGAGAATCACAAAAAAACAAGTATTCAAGATAGTGATTGATTTTAAATGAAACATTGTTTAGGAAGACAGCTGAACAGTGAATGTTATTTAAAATTCCAAAAAGACATTCATAATTTCCTACTGGACATTATTGTCCTCCGGCTCTTTTTATTGAGTCCTGATAAATTAAGATTCTTATTCATACCTCGCATAAATATCTACACATATGTTATATTCAGGCTCAGTGCTAACACCATGAATATGCAGCTGAATAAGAAAGGAACCCCTCACCACCCCAACCAATGAACTCAGAGTTCAATGGGGAAAATAAATTTTCCCAAAAGTGTCTATATGATGCGAACCACGTGACAGGAAAGATTTGATAATGGAGCCATGATCCAACCTAAATATCAATGTCATATCAATGCTGAAACACTTGAGGTCTCTTCACTGCCATCTGTGAATGCCCACCACCACCATCATCCTGACATGTTTAGGTCAGGAGGCAAATAAGGATACAGCAATCCGAAAGGGGACCTCCTTATTTACAGATAAGGTTACCATAAAATAGAGGACCTAAGAGGCTCACCTGAAAAAGAATTAGAAGAGACGAATTCAGTCAAGTGGCAGTTAAAGACAACTTCTAGCAGGGGCCCAAAGGAAAGTACCATAACCTAGACCATCTGCAAGCTGAAACCTGGTCAACGTCTCCAAGTGTGCATTCATACTTTCAAGTGTTGCCCGCAGTCACTTTAGCCTGAGGATACACTGCACAGGGCAGACCCCAACTTAGGGCTTCTGCTCAGCAGAAGGAGTTGGCATGACCTTATATTAGATCTGAGATAAGACACTGCTTTCTAACTTCAATTATGTGAATAACTTATTTTTGCCAGGAAAAAAAAACAAACTTCTGAATTATTTCACATGCATGCTGGTTTCAGACAGGACTTTAGAGGTCACCTGGGGAAGGAAATGGCGTTGGTACCGGCGTCTTCCTGTCACCCCATCCTCCCTAATCCTCGGGATAATCCTATTAAAAAGGACAGTGTTATTGTCCTCATTTGTCACACAAGGAGAAGGAGGCTCACACGTGCTAACAATCTGGCCAAATTTGCATGGTTAGACAATTCTGAATACAGGGTTTGAAACCAGGACCCAGTGACTCCAAAACACATTGTTCTTTTTACCATGCCACGCTTCTCAATCTGTCCCCACTCCTCCCATGAGCTCAGTGCTCACCCAGGGCCTTCAGACCTCCGCTTTTGCTCTCCTTTATTCTCCATCCCCTGTACATGCATACAGGTGGGAAGACCTTTATCTCCTAAACCCACCCAGTAACAAATCATCATTCTTGGATTCTGAGAAGCAGCAAAATGTTGAAAGTTTGGAAATCCTGTTACCTGGGCCCGATGGGTCTTTTTGGATTGCTTTCTCACTGCTCCCCTAAATAAGACTAATAAGTTTTTGTCTATCGGCTTTTGTTCATATCTATCTATCCAAAGAGAAATACTTTACCTGAACCTGCCTTCCAATACAGGAGACGTAAGAGACTCAGGTTTGATCCCTTGGTCAGGAAGATCCCCTGGAGAATGAAATGGCAACCCACTCCAGTATTCTTGCCTGGAGAATCCCGTGGACAGAGGAGCCTGGCGGGCTACCGTCCAGGGGGTCGCAAAGAGATGGATACAACTGAAGTGGCTGAGTCTGTATGCATGCACTACTCGTCACAATTCTACGCAGCTTTAAGAGGAAACACAAAGCCTCTCTCCTCAGCCGTGAAACTTTTCTCCATCCCCCAGAAGTCTGCCTCTGCATGACCATTATCCATGTGGACGATTTCTTCAGGCACTGACTCCCCAGCAGTCTTTGCCTCATCTCCCCATTAGATCACAGGCTCTTTGAGGGATCCAAGCCTGTCTCATTTACTTTGAATATTTCTCAGAGTGATGTTACTTATAAATATTTAGAACGCAAGACAGAGAAAGAACCAAGATGTTTTTCTGCCTCCAGAGATCAGTTTGCTTAGACACAAAAGAAAAAAATTACAAAATATTTTAAAAGGCTGCAAATATTTTAGATCCGAGATTCCAAGACAGAAAATGTGAGCAATAATATACTGTATGCTATGGAAATACAAGAAGCAACCCAATTCCTTCTTAAGGTCGAAACCCAGATCGATTAGCAACTCTTCGATGAAGCCCTGGTCTCCAGGATCCTCTTCCGGTTCCCACCACTACTGCAGTAAGTTCCCACTGCGGCCTGAGTTCTGTATTGTAACCCTTCATGGACGGAGCTGTCTCTCCCACGTCCTGCAGGCTGGAGACCTCCCTTACTCAACCCTCTATGAGTAAGGGTTGACATAGACCGCAGACTGACATGACACACCATGAGTTTTAGGCATTTATTGACTGAACGGACCCAACGAATGAAAGAAAAGCCCACACAGGAATTTTCTGAATTTGTTGAATCAAATCATATTGAGGTATTAGGCCCAATAAAGAATAAAGGCCAGAACTTTCTTCTTCTCAGCTGTAAGATCCTGGCAGAAGTCTTCTTTTTTAACACATTATTTGACCAGAGACATTTTAATACATCTTTTGGTACACCTGAATGTTACTGACTGTACACATTTAAATATTCACTTACATAACAAATTACCACAGGCATTAGTTTCTGCAAAAATCCCCTGTACCTGCATACATGTAATATGGCAGGAATATGTTAAAATTTTTTATTGTGGGAAAATACACATAACGTTTATACTTTTAACCATTCATAATTGTATAAATCAGCGGCATTAAACACATTCACAGTGGTGACACAGCTAGTCACCACTGTATAACTTTTTCATCATCCTCAACAAAAACTGTAATACACCCATTAAACAATAACTCCCTATCCCCCTCCTTCCAGCCCCTGGTAGCCTCTATCCTATGTTATGTCTCTTTGAATGTACAGTCTCACGTATTTCACCTAGCTGAATGTCTTCCAGATTCATCCATAGCATGTGTCAGAATTTCATTCCTTTCTGAAGCTGAATAATACTTTGTTGTATGAGAACTCTTCTTGCTGGCTTAAGTACCTGTTATCTACTGCAGCAAGGAAAAGTCCCTTGTCTACGTTTGAAAGTACTTAAGTACTTTTAGTAAATACCACATCAAAAACAACATTTGCAAGTGTAGAGAAGTTTGCTTCCATCTAGATAAACCTCATTTTCATTGAGGGTAATAAAAATGAAATGACAAAAGTAGAAAATGTTGGCAATAATTGTGTAGAAAAAGACTGTTTCAACAAATATCCATGCAACAAATGTGATATGTGACGAGTTATTTTCTCTTGGTAAGGGTTGGAGATGTTTCACTTTGAGGGTTTGTTTTTTTTTTTAATCCATTTTCTAAAAATGGATGCTGTGTTTGTTTCACTCAATAAAAGACATTTTATCCCAAAACCGTAAGAACTATTTTACCATCATACTCATAGTTTCTCCTCATAAACTGAGAAAATAAAGAGATGTTCGAGTCCTAAAATCTTATAGCTTGGCTCACTTTATATCAACATGGTAAAAGGTTCACATGTATATTCAATCAGTCTGTCATTAGTATCTGAATAAACTACAACTTTCACAAGCAGCATACCAAACATAAACATTTCAGAGTTAAACAACTTACTATGAATGTGTTTCTATATTAGATCACTAAAAAGTTTGTGTTTCTTGTTCCACCAACTCCAGTTCCCCTCTTCTGCTCTCAGAAAGTGGATCTTCTTTGAAAAATGTCTGGGCTTCAAACACCTGACCGTTTCTCATACTAGGAGAGTGTTGAGTCTGTGTGGAGTCGAGTCCAGCCCCAGCTACGTTACTTAACCCCAGGGAGGTGCTAGCCCACATTCGTGATACAGTAATGTTAACACCTATGTCAGAGGATCACGGTGATTGATTCAGTAAGACAGCATGCATAAAGCACCCAGATCGGAGCCAGGGAGACTGAAGTCACTGGTTTCTTCAAAAACTGAACTTCAGGGTGACCCTGTGGCTCAGTGGTAAAGAATCCGCCTGCCAATGCAGGAGCCACGGGTTCGATCTCTGATCAGGCAAGATTCCACACGCCATGGAGCAACTAAGCCCATGGGCCACAACTACTGAGTCTGTTCTCCAGAGGCCAGGAGCCACAACTACTAAATCTGTGTGCTGCTGCTACTGCAGCCTGCACGCCCTGGAGCCCGTCCTCGCAACAAAAGAAGCCACTGCAACGTGAAGCCTGCACACCGCAGCTAGAGAGTAGCCCCCAGTTGCTGCAAGTAGAGAGAAGCCCACACAGCAGCGAAGACCCAGATCAGATCAGATCAGTTCAGTCACTCAGTCGTGTCCGACTCTGCGACCCCATGAATCGCAACACGCCAGGCCTCTCTGTCCATCACCAACTCCCGGAGTTCACTGAGATTCACGTCCATCGAGTCAGTGATGCCATCCAGCCATCTCATCCTCTGTCGTACCCAGCACAGCCTAAATACATTTTAAAATTTTTTTAAAAACTTACCCCAGTTTAAAACACAGAACACAGAAACTTTACATACATCATCCCAAGCAAAGTAGGCAAGCCCCTTTCCCTGCTATTTGTCTATTCCTGCCCTTAGGGATAACCAGCCAATAATATATTTCTAAATATAAGAATAAAATAAGACAAATAATAGTATAAAACAGATATAGTCATCATCCCGACAAATAGTCTATTAAATATGTACAAATGTAAAATCAACATAAGGAAAATAATTGGAACTCTGGGATTCTCCAGTACTCTTGCCTGGAAAATCCCATGGACAGAGGAGCCTCGTAGGCTGTAGTCCACGGGGTCGCAAAGAGTCAGACATGACTAAGTGACTTCACTTTCACTTTTCACTTTCATGCATTAGAGAAGGAAATGGCAACCCACTCCAGTGTTCTTGCCTGGAGAATCCCAGGTACAGAGGAGCCTGGTGGGCTGCTGTCTGTGGGGTCGCAGAGTCAGACACGACTGAAGTGACTTGGCAGCAGCAGCCTACAAAGAAAGGAGGTCAGTCACATTCAACTCTTTGTGACCCCATGGACTGTATCCCATATCAGGTTCCTCAGTCCATGGAAGTCTCTGGGCAAGAATACTGGAGTGTGTAGCCACTCCCTTCTCCAGGGGATCTTACTGACCCCGGGATCAAACCCAAGTCTCCTGCATTGCAGGCAGATTTTATACCATCTGAACAACCAGGGAAGCCCCCTAACCTGCCAAGACTTTGCAATGCTTATATGCAAATAGGCAGTCATCATCACAGTGACCCTCAGCCAGGAGAAAATCTAGAACCAGAATTCTTTGTAGCAACTCCCTTTTTACTTATTTGGTTTATTTCCAACAAACAGTAATCAGGGTCATATACATTCAACTGTGAAGACATTGTATGGCTCTGGACAACTGCCATTTTGAACGATGATCAACTAGGTATACAGTATGCAAGGATTAAATAAAGTATTAATTATGTTCTCTTTAACCCAGCAGAAACATGGTCAAGAAAAATTATAGCTGTAGCTGGAACATGCCATAGTATTATTTTAAGAGAACATACACATCTATTATAGTTGCTGAGAGAGTCAAAGTAAAGGACTCCAGTAAATCTAGTAATTACAGACGAGTTGTGTTAATAAAATTAGCTGTTCGGGTCCAGAATTTTAACTCTCTTTGCCTGCTCTCAGAACCATGGAGATACACAAACAATAAAGCTCAGACGTTTCAACTGCCCATTTCACCTCTTACATAATGTACATTTATCGTACAGAGCTATGTAATGGAACGTTCTTACTTCGTGGGAAAAACAGACTCATAAAAAGAAATTGCAAACATTTTACAGTAGAAAATGGTACTTTTCTAGACAAAGCAAGAAAGTGGTTAATGTACAACAGAAAGTGCATTGCAGGTAATGAAATGCATTTTTTTGTCTAGCAAATGTATTTATTGTGTGTTGAAAATTGTAATATCTTCCCCTGCACGAAGAAATTCCTATATAAAGCTCATTTGTTGTTGTAGGGAGAAAAAACTCTTTTTCTTGTTTACTAAAGCAGTCTATCTTAATATCAAACCCCAGACTGTCAAGTTCACTTAAGAAGAGGTATGTGTAGATAAGAATAGGACTGAAGCAGAAACCAGAATATTCCATTTCATCTGCTTTTCATATCTGAGTGAGTGCTATGCAACCCACAACATCTGGTAGCAATCTCTTTTCAGAAAGCATTCTTCTCTTCAAAAGAAAAAGCTAAAAATTGGTCAATTTGAGGCTCTCATCAATAAATAAGTCTTTTGCCTTTGAATATGCTTATGCATAAGTGAGGGTTTGTCTCGTATTTTTTTGAGATAGAATGTGAAATATGGGCTGGCAAGTCAAACACTGTCTTCAGATGGTGATAATATATGAACGCCATTGTGGGTCGTTTATTAAACAGACATTGATTGTTACGTCAAATCAACATATCATGTATCATTTTTATGACTTATAATCACAGTAAATCAAGTTTCAAATAGGAAGTGCTATGAATTCTTAGGATAATTGTCACTTCCTAAGGCTGGGCAAGCAGCTGGGAAGGACTTTGCACCTCAGTCTCTGTTCCTTGGGGGCTCCCCCAATGGCTCAGTGGTAAAAGAATCTGCTTGCAATGCAGGAGACGTGGGTTCAATCCCTGGGTTGGGAAGATCCACTGGAGAAAGGAAATGAGAACCCAATTCCAGTATTCTTGCCTGGAAAATTCCAATCCATGGGGTTCGCAAAAGAGTCAGACACAGATGGGTGACTAACCACCACCAACAGCTGTTCCTTGAGCAGATAAAGGGAACTTCGGTTCAACATCTGCCAACAAAAGGCTGTGTGGTGCTATATGCAAGCAAACTGGGTGGCAGAGAACAGACAGCGAGATCTAGACGATGCCAACCTAGAGTCAATACCGCTTACTTCTACGGGCTGATAAAGGAGGAGCCTCCAGTTTTTTGCTCATGGAAGGGGTGGCTCACCTGGTCAGAAGCAGTACAGTGAGATTCCATTTTTCTGGAATCATTTCAAGTGAGTGATCACAGGAGTGTGACTTGATCTCTGAAATGGGGATGATAGGAACAACCTGTCTCATAGTCTTCCTGTAATTCTTCCCATTACCCGGGACTTCCTAGTCATCTAAGCTCACAGGACTTAGCAGCCGTGTTCCATCTCGTGGCCTCCGCAGTCCACTGCCAGTTGGAAAGAATCTCCCCCCAGAGGTCACCACTAACACATCAAGTGGCTTCAGCTTCCTGATTCCTCCCTGGAATAACAAATGCCTTCACACAGCACAACAGGAAATCTCCTGCGGTCCCAAGAGCCTGGTGGACTGCGAGGAGCTACATCTCGGCCTTCTGAAGGACTCCGCATTCCCGTGGTCTCACTGGGAGGTTTTAGGGACTCTAGAAATCAACGAAGAACCGGTAAAGTTCCTAACTCAAACCAGACCTCTTGGAAGGCAGTCTTGGCGAAGACAAACCTGCTGTGTTTTTTCAAATATAAAATATTCCAAAGGAAACGACAACATCCCAATCTTGGGACTGAGAAAGGACTGGATGTCTTATCCCTGGTCCTTGACCTCCAATAAGAAGGGGACATTTTGGTGGAAGAATCAGAGGAATAAAATCTCTCTTGTGCTTCTCTGCTTCATATCACTTTATATAATGGCAAAAGGGATGTTTTAGCTCCTATTTCTCCAGCATCCAGGTTTAAGGGACAACGTGGAGGAGGTGGGGAGAAGGGGTAAGGAAACGTTCATTACTGCCGGAAGATTCTCAAACTTGGAGGCACTCAACTCCCGCTTTGTTCTCATTAACCCTTTGGACTCCTGTTTCCTTTTTTCCCATAAGACTTTGTCCTGTCACTGTCTCATGATTTATCAAATCAAATACAGTGGCATTTTTTTTTTAATAAGCTGGGAAGGAGCACCCACCACTGTGCATATATACAGGCACAAATGCACATGTGCACAGATGTATATTAGTCGCATACTAATAAAACTTCACACAGATATGCACACATCATACAAATGCATCTTTATGTAGCCACATTTACACGCATACACTGACACTCAAACATCTCTGCTACTGGTCATCATTTTTGCCCCCTCAAGTGCTTCCCTCTTCTATCAGCTATTCACTCTTCCCAGGAGGATGATTCACTTAGAGGACAAATAAGAGAAGGTGCCACTAACCCCTCTGCTGCTGCCAAGTCATTTCAGTCGTGTCCGACTCTGTGCGACCCCATAGACGGCAGCCCACCAGGCTCCGCCATCCCTGGGATTCTCCAGGCAAGAACACTGGAGTGGGTTGCCATTTCCTTCTCCAATGCGTGAAAGTGAAGTCGCTCAGTCGTGTCCGACTCTTAGCGACCCCATGGACTGCAGCCCACCAGGCTCCTCCGTCCCTGGGATTCTCCAGGCAAGAGTACTACAGTGGGCCGCCACTGCCTTCTTCAACTAACCCCTCTAGATAATATTAGTAAGTATATGAAACATGCCTTTAAAAGATGATACTGGCCAAAAAAGAAAAATAATAATAATAATGTAGGTGGGTTTACAAAAAAAATTTACAAAAGAGTCAGAAAAGGCAAGAAAACTGAGCTAGCTAACCCATGAGGACATCAATGAGCTCTGCTCCAGAGAGGCAATGGAGCAAGGTTCTTATATATACTGCAACAATTCCTATAGCAAATGAAGACTATCAACAGCCCTATTCAATGGCTCTCCTGTATCTACCCCTCCTTCCTTGTAATTTTGTAATCTCCTCCCACTTCAACTCTGGACTTGGTCATTTTGCCCTGCTTTTTGGCCGAAGAAATATTAGCAGAAGCTTGACCAGCACCTGCACATCTCTGCCTGCTCTCTTGCCACGGCTATGAGAACACAGGGGGCTAGCTAGAACACAGGATGAATAATCTAAGTAATCAAGAGAACGTATCAGAAACAAGTACACTTCAGCCTTAATGTGAATCAGCAGATTTGCGAGCTAATTAAATGGCTGTTTTAAGCCACTGAATTTTGGGGTGACTTGTTATGCAGCATTATTTGTGGCAACAGATAACTGACAGAGAAACTGTGATTTAGAATTAGGGTGCTGTTATAACAAAAGAGTAAAAAAATGAGACAGTGTCTTTGAGACCAAGAAATGGGCAGAAGTGGGAAAAGTAATAAGAAAACTGCTATAGAAGGATGGAAAAAATAGCAACATTGGTTATGCAGTAGCCAAAAAAACTGGTAATACCGCCATTTGTTAATTCAGAAGAGAAGAAATGTACCTACTGAACTTGGGGATTTGAGTAATAACATATCTAGGCAGAACCCTGAAAGTACCAGTGGCTCTCGCTACCCACGTATCAATGAGGTTCCTACGAGAAATCAGAAGGGTTTGAGAAATAATCGAGGGACTTCCCTGGTGGTGCAGTGGTTAAGAATCCAGCTGCCAATGCAGGGAACACAGGTTCGACCCCTGGTCCAAGAAGATCCCACATGCCACAGAGCAACTAAGCCCGTGTACCACAACCACTGAGCCTGCGTCCTGCACCGAAGCCCGTGTGCGCGTG
Source organism: Bos indicus x Bos taurus (assembly GCF_003369695.1). Classification (NCBI taxonomy): domain Eukaryota; kingdom Metazoa; phylum Chordata; class Mammalia; order Artiodactyla; family Bovidae; genus Bos; species Bos indicus x Bos taurus. Next base: position 13,145,312 of record NC_040087.1, on the reverse strand, counting down.
CCTAGCCTGGGCTTCGCTGTAAGAGAAGCCACCTCAGTGAGGAGCCTGCCCACCGCAGAGGAGAGTATATCCCACTCACCACAGCTAGAGAAAGCCCGTGCCCAGCAACAAAGACCCAGCATGGCCAGAAAAATAAACAAGTTTAAAGGGGCTACAGAAGAAAGGTAACTTCTTGGTTGGAAAACAATCTCTTGTCTCTTCAGTCAGCAAAAGATTCTCAAAGTAAAATAACACCTGGGGCAAGGAGCCAAACAGACATTTAAGACCTCTTATTATGACATCTGAAAGAAACAAAGAAGAACCTAGAAGAACCTCTAAACTAGACAAAAGGACTGGTAGGAGCCTTCAAAGCACTGCCCCCACAGAAACCTCACTTGCCCAAACAGTAATTATGTCTAGACAGAGCTCTAGCTCTAAAAGAATTGTAGGTATTGCTTTTGGCTCATCAGATTTGTAAGAAACCCACAAAAATATTGAGGGCACTATATTGGCAAGAGTTCTACCAATTTATCCTAAAAAAACCGGACTGTTGAAAAAGTAACAAAATCCCTAGGTTCCTCATTTTCACAAGGAAAAAGCAGGGTGAGAAAACTGTTCAAAGCACAAAGAGATAACCAAGGAGAGAGGGCCAGCAAGCCATCCCAGACAGTAGCGCAGAGAGCCACAGAAGACGACAGACTGCAGAGGCGCTCTCGGAGCAGCGCTGAGGCCCAGTCAAGGAACGTTCGCCTCCTCTGGGACAGGCGCTCCTGGCAGCATTCACAGGACTGGATTTCAGAACTGGTGTGAACTGCTGCCTCATGTAATTTCCATTCATCTTGTGAATGGGATCGTCTGCTATAACTACCCTGTCCTTCCTTACCCTAGTGTGTAAGATTTGGGATAAAATAGCTTACCCTTTTCATTCATAGGCCTTTTTGTCACAAAGAATTTATATCCAGGAGCCACATTTGAACATGTTATTCATTTTGAGACCGTGGAACTTGAGCCTGATGCTGTGACTAAATGATGTCATCAGGGCTCTTGGGAGGAAGGGGTAAGTGTATTGTGCACGTATGAATAAAGTGAGCAGTTGAGATCAGTGTAGACATTTCACTTCTGTACCAGTTTCCATTCCAATTTCCATGTCAGTTTTCTCCTGTCACACATTAATGGTGATCACAGGTCTGCAGGTGTGTGATTTAAGTTGAGAATTTCTCCTGATCTTGACTGGGCTCACTTGCTTTTTTGGGGGGGGCGGTTGGGGGCGGGAAGCTGTGCCACACACACAGTTTGTGGGATCTTAGTTCCCCAACCACTGATTGATTCCCCAGGTTTCTAGTAGTGGAAGCATGGCATCCTAACCACCGGACGACCAGGGAATTCCCTGACTTGCATGTTTTTTTAAGTCAGCTAGCTAATGGCTGGGATCATGTTTCTGGTGGTAATTGGCTTGAAGCAAACATGTCTCAATGACCTCAGCTGTGACAAATCCACTCTCCATAAGTCTCATCCTTCCATCAGAGCAGCCCTAGCATACACTCACGATGTCAAAGAAGCAAGAGAAGAATGTGACCAATGTCTTCATTATAAAGAGCAGCAAGACACAAAGCCTGAATGCACAAGGACTTTCCAGGTCTCTTATGTTCATCACACTTCAGTTCAGTGGCTCAGTCATGTCCCAATCTTTGCAACCCCATGGACTGCAGCACGCCAGGCTTCCCTGTCCACCACCAACTCCCAGAGTTTGCTCAAACTCATGTCCATTGAGTTGGTGGTGCCATCCAACCATCTCATCCTCTGTCGTCCCCTTCTCCTCCTGCCTTCAATCTTTCCCAGCATCAGGGTCTTTTCCAATGAGTCAGTTCTTCACATCAGGTGGCCAAAGTATTGGAGTTTCAGATTCAGCGTCAGTCCTTCCGATGAATATTCAGGACTGATTTCCTTTACTAAACACCAGTTGGCCAAAATAAGTCATATGACTGAGCCCAGAAACCAGGGGTGGGGGAGCAATGCAATCAACCTACCATAATTCCAAAACTATCTTCCATAAAAACTAGTGTTCCAGAAGATGTTATGAGATATTCCACTAAAAAGAAAGACTTCTATGTTCGCAAATTTGTGAAATGCTATTTATTATATCCTTTTGGTGAGTCACTGTACTTACTAACCTATAAAAGGCTCTGAGAATTCCTATGTCTGTTTACCTTGGTTTAACTGGTGTCTCACACATACATTTAGCCAGGAAACACATTAATGAGAGAAAAATTGCTGAAGATACCTTGCAGACCAAGTGTTTCTCAAATCACATTCTGAGAAGCACTGGTCTAAGTTATGAAAATCTATAATGATGAAAATCTGTAATGACTGCATTACAAGAGCGAGCTTTAGGAGACCTGGAAGCAGCTTTCATGGGACAGATTAATGAACTGCTTGTGGTAATTATTTTCTTTACTCCCACATGAGAACTCAAGAGTCAGGAAAGCTAACCAAGCCTCACAGAATGGGAGCGTAAAGCTGGAACGCATGTCCACATTGGCCTGACCAAACACCTACCATCTTTTCATCTCCTCACCTGTCAGTGGTAGAACATCAGGCATCACGACAGAAGGCAGGTGAAACAGCACAGGATGTCAGTCTTGTGGTCAAGAAACTGTTTTAGTCCTGGCTTTGCCATGGAGCTGTCTTAAAGCCGTCACACCCTCCTAAGCACAATAGGTTGGAAACACTGTTCTTTCTGTTCCCTTGAAACTTGAAGACTGTAAATGCCTCTTTGAGACATAAGAATCCTCTTGTGCTTCCTATCTGCCACCATAAAAATGGCCTAAAACTAACTGCCCTGTTATTAATCTGGTCCTGAATATAACAAGTTCATTTTTTAATTTGCTTATTTCAATCACTTAAGATATTCAAACTATCCTTCCAGCCTGAAACTCTTCCCGTGTGCTTGCTAATTTCCCAGAGAAATCTCCATGATATACTCCAGGGAGGGCATATTAATATTCTAAGGAAATACACTACCTGTACTGCAGACTCTAATTTTAGAACATTCATCACTGAGGGTGGTTTTCTTCTTCCTGTCCTAATTTTTTTTTTCAGGTTGTCAGCCTGTTGGACTACATTAAGCTGAATGGTGACTTTCCTTTATTAAACATTTCCTTCCTGAGGGCCTGCCCTTTGTGAGGAATGGCAGAAGGCCCGGGAAAGGGGAGAGAATCCATAGCCCTTGGCAACTCAGAGTTTGCCATCTAACTGGGGAGATAAAGCCTGCAGCAGGAGGAGACGGCACAGGAAGTATCGAAAAGGGCAGAAACAAAGTCCCTTTGTCAGGGAAGCTATTGTTCCATCATGAAATCCATCCTGGCTTTACCTCACCATTGCAATGAGGCAGTGAGGTGAACTGGTCTCAAATCACTTCATCCAATATCTGGTTGTGCTGTGGTAGCGTCTGTAGCACAGAACTCGGCATTAAATGAACTCCTTTGTCTTGGAGGAAACATCCAAAATACGTTTCAGTCTCCTGTTCTCCTGCAGGGCTTCCCTGGTGGCTCAGATAGTAAAGAATCTGCCTGCAGCGCAGGACACTTGGGTTCAATCCCTGGCCCTGAGGGGGGCATGGCAACCCACTCCAGTGTTCCTTCCTGCAGAATCCATGGACAGAGGAGCTATGACTCTAGGCCTCTCCAGCCAGCAGTCTGACAGCACAGACCTGGGCGGCCTCCCCTTCCCAGAGGCCTCTAGAGCAGGGCGTCTCCACCTCGTTGCTATTCATGTTTTGAGTTGCATACTTTGTTCTGAGGCTGCCTTTTGCTCTGGGGGATGCTGGAGACACCCCTGCTCAATCACTCAGCCGTGTCCAACTCTGTGTGACCCCATGGACTGTAGCCTGCCAGGCTCCTCTGTCCATGGGGATTCTCCAGGCAAGAATGCTGCAGTGGGTTGCCATTTCCTCCTCCAGGAGATCCTCCTGACCCAGGATTGAACCCACATCTCCTGCACGTCCTGCACAGGCAGGTGCCTTCTTTACCACTAGTGCCACCCGGGAAGCCCTAGATGCCCCTGGATGACAACAGCACCCCTCACCCCCTACTCCGGAAATGGCAATCAGAACAGACTCTGCTGCTGCTGCTGCTGCTGCTAAGTCGCTTCAGTCGTGCCCGACTCTGTGCGACCCCATAGACGGCAGCCCACCAGGCTTCCCTGTCCCTGGGATTCTCCAGGCAAGAACACTGACTCTAGATATTGTCAAAGGGCCCCTGAAGGGCAACATCTCTATTGGCTAAGAACCACTGTTCTAGACTATGAGAAAAACGAAATCGCAATTTTATTTTTTCATTTTGTTTTTGGCCGCACCATGCAGCCTGGATGTGGGATCTTAGTTCCATGACCAGAGAGTGAACCTGTGCCCCCTGCGATGGAAGTTTGGAGTCCCAACCTTTGGACAGCCAGGGAATTCCCTGTTGTTGTTACTGAAATGGAGACCACCCCACTATCACCAGGTAACGTCCCTGGGAGCCAAGCTTCCTTCCAAGCCTGCAGCCTTGCGTGTAGCTGAGACTTCTCATGGCTGTTCACTTGAAACACCTTCATTTGGCAGCTGGTCTGTTCTCGTCCCCATTTATCCTCTACTTCTAATAACTTCTGCTGCGCCACTCACCAGGTTTTAAAGCTCTTTATCAGGCTTCCAATATGTCTACAACCATCATTCTTGAGCAAACTGGGACAAACTTAGGGGCTGAACTATTGAAGATTCCAGTAGCATGACAGGGTATCACGTTCAGAAAGCCTGCTTCTCAATGGTGGTCAGCTTCAGTGATTCACCAAAGCATGCATCGTCTCAGTGAATTCTCTGTGGATTCCTAAGTAAATCTCCCAAGACCTCCACCCCATCAAGCTGAGGTCCAATTAAGAATCTTAAAAAGCCTAGGGTCCAGTCTCTTCAGCAAGTGATGTTGGGAAAATTGGACGCCCACATGTAAAGAGATGAAGTTAGAAACCCCCCTTCTCACCATACACAAAAATAAACTCAAAATGGATAAAGACTTACGCAAAAGACATGAAATCATAAAACTCCTAGAAGAGACCACAGGGAAAACACTCTCTGACATACATCACACCAGTGTTTTCTTAGGTCAGTCTCCCAAGGCAATAGAACTAAAAACAAAAATAAACGTGGGGCCTAATCAAACTCACAAGCTATTGCACAAGAAAAGAAACCATTTTTACAAGACGAAAGGACAACCTAAAATGGGAGAAAGTATCTGCAAACAGTGCAACCAACAAGGGCTTGATTTCCAAAACATACAAACAGCTCACACAGCTCACCACCACCAAAAAAAACAACCCAATTTAAAAATAAAAGCCCTAGCCATACAGATCTCAGAAGAAGAAATGCAGTGGCCAACAGGCACATGAAAACATGCTCAACATCGCTAATTATTAGAAAAATGCAAATGGAAACTACCATGAGATACCACCTCACATTGATCAGAATGGTCATCATTTAAAACTCCACAAATAACAAATGCTGGCAAGGATATAAAGAAAAGAGAACCTTCCTATACTGTTGCTGGGAATGTAAGTTGTTACAGCCACTACGGAAAACAGTATGGAGGTTCCTCAGAAAACTAAAAATAGAGCTACCATATGATCCAGAAATCCCATTCCTGGGCACACGCACGTGTGCTAAATCATTGCAGTCATGTCCAACTCTCTGTGACCCTGTGGATGGTAGCCCATTAGGTCCTCTGTCCACGGGATTCTCCAGGCAAGAATACAGGAATGGGTTGCCACGCCCTCCTCCAGGGGGATCCTTCTCGACCCAGGGATTGAACTTGAGTCTCTTACGTCTCCTGTGTTGACAGGCAGGTTCTTTACTACTAGTGCCAGCCAGGAAACACCATTTCCTGGGCATATATCCAGACAAAACTCTAATCCAAAAGGATACGTGCACACCAATGTTAACAGCAGCACCACTCACAACAGCCAGGACACAGAAGCCTCAATGTCCACTGATACACATGAATGGATAAAGAAGATGTGGCACATATACACGACGGAATGTTACTCAGCCATAAACAGGAACACACTGGGGCCAATTCTAATGAGGTGGACGAACCAACGCCTATTATACAGAGTGAAGTAAGTCGGCAAGAGAAAGATAAATATATACTAATGCATATGTATGGAATCTAGAAAGATGGTACCAATGAATTTATTTGCAAGGCAGCAATGGAGAAACATAGAGAACAGACTTATGGACATGGGAAGAGGAGAGGAGAGGGTGAGATGTGTGGAGAGATTAACATGGACACTTACATTACCATATGTAAAATAGATAGCCAAAGGGAATTTGCTGTATGGCTCAGGAAACTCAAACAGGGGCTCTGTATCAACCTAGAGCGGTGGGATGGGGAGGGAGGTGGGAAGGAGGTTGAAAAGGGAGGGGATATATGTACACCTATGGCCGATCCATGTTGATGTTTGACAGAAAACAACAGAATTCTGTAAAGCAATTATCCTTCAATTAAAAAAATATTAAAAAAAAAGAAGTGGTATATATATACAATGGAATATTACTCAGCCATTAAAAAAATAATAATAATAATGCCATCTGCAACAACATGGACGGACCTCGAGATTATCATCCAGATTGAAGTAAGTCAGAAAGAGAAAGACAAATACCATATGACATCATTTACATGTGAAAGCTAAAACATGGCACAGACGAATGTGTCTATAAAACAGAAATAGAGTCAAAAACAGAGAATAACGCTGTGGCTGCCAGGGCCAGGTGGGGAGGGGGGTGGACTGGGAGTTTGGAAATAGCAGATGCAAACAATTAGTATATAGAAGGGATAAACGACATGCTCCTGCTGCTGTGTATACAGCACAGGGAGCTATATTCAGTCCATAATGGAAAAGAATATTTTAAAAGAAGGTGTGTGTGTGTATATATATGTATAACTGAATCATTCTGCTGTACAGCAGAAATTAACACTGTAAATTAACTATACTTCAATGTTTTTAAAAAAGTCTGAAATCTCAAAAAGGTAGTATCACTTGCTGTAAATCATACCACGTGCAGATGGGAGAGAGAGGTTTGAAGGTGGCTGGATCTACCTCCAAATGTTCCTGCTCTTTCCTTTACTACCACACCAACCACGTGCCTCCAGAAAAACTAGAAACAGAGATTTGGGAACACCATGAAGAGCACTGCGTGGTTTTCTCCAGCTCTCCTCACATGAGCGTACATACATGGACATCTTCTTATGCACACAGCATCAGAGCAATAGACCGATACTAGGTTAATTTAATAAACACACAGCATTCACTGTGTGGCAAGTCCACCCTCATTTAATCCTCTTAATACTCCACAGCAAATACTACCAATTCACTTTTTTGGTCACGCTTACTTCCGTCTCTGTTGAAGAGTCAGCGGAAGAACACTTTAGACCACTCAGCGGTGGTCCTGACCGTCCAGTGGCCTGAGCACGGGCGCACAGCCAGCCCAGTTGTGGGGAGCACCCAGGCCCACAGACCAGCCTGTGACCTCAGACTGACCAGCAATAAACTCGGGACCTGGAGCAGCCCGCCCGCTCTGACACTCCTCCTCGGGCACAGCCTCTCCAGCAGTGGCCCGTCTTCCTCTTCAACAGACCGGATGAGGCCCACCTACCTTATGGGGGTAATCTGCTTTACTCAAAGTCTACCAATTTAAATGTCACCCACATCTAAAAAGTACCTTCACAGCAGTATCTCAGCTACCAAACAGCTGGGTGCCATACCTATCCCAGTTGACTCTTAAAGTCAACCATCGCCCCAGGGAACAAGAGTAAGGCAGAAGTCGGCACCTCCCTGGTGGTCCGGTGGTTAAGAATCAGCCTTCTAATGCCGGGGCTGTGGTTTTGATCCCTGGTGGGGTAACTAAGATCCCACGAGTCATGGGAGCAACTAAGTCCACATGCCACAATTACTGAAGCCTGAGTCCACGTGCTGCAAAGAAAGCTCCCTCATGACACAAAGAAGACCCTGCGTGCCACAACTGAGGCCTGACACAGCCAAATAAGTAAAAAAAACAAAAAAATAAGACAGAAGGGTTTACCTTGACACCCACTGACTATTCAAAGACAAGCTGGCCTTTTCAATTCTGGCTGGAAGGAGGTGGTGTGCCCAATGTATTGGGGAAAAAAAAAATGAAGCAGTGGGAAGGCCACAAAGAAGACTGACAAGGAGACTGGAGGGAATGTGTCGATGCCAAGCACTTCCCTCAGAGAAAGGTGGACGGAAGTGAAGCTGGTGACAGCCCTGGATGCTGCAAGGATGAGCACAAGAGCTACCTGCCTTCCCTGAAGTCCACGCCTGCAGGTCAGATCAGGCTTGTCTCAGGTTAAGTCTCCATGTTAACAGATAAGGCATGCCAGGGCCATGTAAATAATGAAACTTCCAAGAGCTCTGAAAACCTGTTTGCACCTCGAAGTGTTAGGCGCTCAGTCATGTCCAACTCATCATGACCCCATGGAGCCCACCAGGCTCCTTTGTCCATGGAATTCTCTAGGTGAGAGTACTGGCTGCTGCAGCTGCTAAGTTGCTTCAGTTATGTCCAACTCTGTGCCACCCCATAGACAGCAGCCCACCAGGCTCCCCCGTCCCTGGGGTTCTCCAGGCAAGAACACTGGAATGGGTTGCCATTTCCTTCTCCAATGCATGAAAGTGAAAAGTGAAAAAGACGCTCAGTCGTATCCAACTCTTAGTGACCCCATGGACTGCAGCCTACCAGTCTCCTCCGAGAGTACCTGAGTGGGTAGCAATTCCCTTCTCCAGGGGATCTTCCCTCCCCAGGGATCGAACCCCGGTCTTCTGCATTGCAGACAGATTCTTTACCATCTAAGCTACCAGGTTCGCCACCTAAAACTCTTCTTCTCTCACCCAGAATGGCTTTTAAGGGTGCTCACTGATGGGAAGCATAGGAAAATACACTCTGAGCTCTTGCAAACGATTCCATCCAGAGACAAGCACATGGAAACAGAGCCTAAGTTACCAAGCTTCCTTTGCAAGAGGAGTTCCCACTGCCTACAATCCCATCTGCATCCTTGGCTTGGTTTCAGAGGTTTTTATGTTGTTGCGGTTTTTTGGGTTTTGTTTAATATGTTCCTCAACTCTAATAAAAAATGATTAGTGCAGAGAGGTCTCCAGTGCTGCAAGGAGAAACACCGTAGGATGTTATGTATTAAAAACTGGCTTAGGATCCAGGTGTCAGCTTCTTACAACTCAGCCCAGAGCTGCCAGTTCTCTCTGCTATTTTCAGACCAGTCTCTGGAGAAGGAAAAAAAAGTCCATGTGTAGCAGTTTTGTGAAATGTTTAAATAGTACCAAAAAAAAATTTTTTAAAACATGGTTAAAGGGAGACAGCTCCATTGTTTAAGAGGGAGATAATTCCAAGACACATTCCAATTTTTCCTCCTTTGCTATCTGACCTTGGAAAGGTAACCACTCTATGCCTCAGTTTATCCACCAGCATCTCTGAAGTGGTGACAACATTTGTCTGCCTTCTTCATACCTAATAAGTTATAAATCAGGACCTTGGAACACTCTGTAATCTTAAAGTATATAAATCAAGCAGAGCAAAACATAGAAACCATCAATACCACCACCTTGGGTCAAAAACAAGATTTAAATTCCAGGCTCCAGCGATGAAAGGCTAGTGGGTGGAAATGCTGTCAGCCCGGCCCATCGCTCTTGTCTCCACATTGAACACGGTCGCCTTCGGATCAAGGAGTTGTCCGTGAAAGGCGGCCTCATGGCACAGTAGCACTGTTATAATAGCAGATTGACAAAAATGGAGACAGATGGCTGCTCAGCGGCAGGGTTTTCAAATGAATTTACTGTTCATGAAATGTGCAGGATGGATGGCGCCAGGGACTGAGTCTGCAGCGTACAGGGGGAGATCAATCGAGGGGCACCAGGACGATGGTGTGGGCTGCCTCTCCCCAGTTCCCCCCAGAGCAAAGCCAGGCAGGAGGCTTGGACCAGCTGCCAAGCCCCCGAAAGGAAAGCTGCATCTGGACTCACGGCAACACTCACTGTGGAACAAGAGGGCAGATTCAGCACCGTTAATGCCTCACGTTGGCAGAGAAAATCCCAATGAGTGCCAGTGCGAGGCTGGGGGCGAGAGGGGGGCTCTATTCCTCAGCCAATAAAAAGAATGAGATAATGCCATTTGCAGCAACACGGAAGGGCCTAGAGGGGGTCATATGGAGTGAAGTAAGACAGAGAAGCAGAAATAGCGTATGACATCCCCTATATGTGGAATCTAAAAAGAAAGGCTACAAATGAACTTACAAGACAGAAAGAGACTCTCAGACTTGGAGAACGGACTTATGGTTGCCTGTACACACTGCTATATTGAAGAGAGAAAGGACCTACTGTGAGGCACAGGGAACTCTGCTCCATGATATGTGGCAGCCTCGATGGGGGGTGGGGGGGGGAATGGATACATGTGTATGTATGGCTGAGTCCCTTCGCTGGTCATCTGAGACTCACAATACCATTCACCAGCTATATTCCAATATAAAACAAAAAGTTTACAAAAAGAAAAGAGTGGGACTCTTCCTGGTGATTGTCTTGAGTGCGTTTCTTGGGAAACAGCATGAGGCAGGGGCGGGATGAAGATAACACAGTCACCCCCTGAATCACGGTCATGCAGCCCTTGATAAGGTGGTGCCTGTTCGCCTCAAATCCCCTGGAGTCTGGCAAGCTCCAGCCCTGACTTCTCCCAATTCCAGAGAATCTTCAGTCAGTGCTCCCAGACTGCAGGGAGTTTTACGATGTCATTCTTTCATAACGTCAAAAGATTTCTGTCAATCCCTGATGGCCTAATGCCATTTTCTGAACCATTTTCTTGAAGGAAACTCAAAGGCTGGGAAGACACTGCCAGTGTGATACTGTCCCTTGGCACTTCTGAGACACCTCCAGCACCTTTTCTCAGTCATTCAAGTCAATGACATAGAAAGGAATCACAGCCGAGCAGAAGTGACCATGAACCAGGCCATGTCTCTATGACTTGCAAGGACCCAGCGGGGCCTAGAGCTTCGAGGGTGCTCCCTCTACCGGCTGACTTGCTCCACTGTCCTCTCCCTGACTGTTTCGGTGCCAGCCTGGGTTTATTTAAACCATAACAGTATTGCTGGCACAGCGGCACTGAATGGGGTCAGTGCTGAACGGGACAGACTGTAACCTTAGGAACACTGAGGTCTGATGCTCAAGGGACAGCAGCAGCCCTCACAAGCAAAGGCCAGGCTCTGGGAGGACTCCGGGGGAGCCTTGAACACCTGCCCCCGCCTGGCACCCGTCTAAGGGCCTCCCCGTAGACAAGGCTCTGTCTGGCGCAAGGGCTCTGCAGCATGCAGCAGCCCACTAGGTCCCCCTAGAAAAGCCGGAGAGCAGGGCCCACGGAGAGAGGCCGTCGGGAGGGAGGGACCCTGGAAGCTGAGGGCCACTCTAACACCAAGCAGGAGCCAGGGGCTGGGGGTCAGCAGGAAGTCAAGTCAGCTGGAGCCAAAAAAAAGGCAGAGCAAAGCTGCCGGCACCACCACGCTGGAACAGGGGACCGAGGAACGATCTCTCCGAAGCTGAGGGTCCTGACATGCGGCCGTGCTCTGCGGAAGCTGGCTTTCCCCAAGTAATTGATGTGTTTTAGCTGGCTGGGTCTAATCTGCTCCCGTTTCCTGCATCTCACACAGAGCCTAACAGAGGTGGTATCTCACTCTACCATGGTCAGCTGAGTGTGAGGGCCAGGGCACCCACCTCAGGGTAGATCTATAATGGCTCCTTTTAGCACCAGGATGAGTCTCTAAGTCAGCCTGCAGTGAAAGGAGGCTTTATTTATGCCCTTCTTTGGGGCATGCGGGCTTCCCTAGTGGCTCAAACAGTAAAGAATCTGCCTGCAATGCAGGAGACGCTAGTTTAATTCCTGGGTCGGGAAGATCTGCTGGAGAAGGGATAGGCTAACCACTCCAGTATTCTTGGGCTTTCCTTGTGGTTCAGCTGGTAAAGAATCCACCTGTAATGAGGGTAGACCTGGGTTCAATCCCTGGTTTGGGAAGATCCTCTAGAGAAGGGAATGGCCACCCACTCCAGTATTCTTGCCTGGAGAATCCCATGGACAGAGGAGCTGGCAGGCTACAGTCCATGGGGTCGAAAGGAGTCAGACACGACTGAGCGACTAACACTTTTGGGGCATGCGGCAGTCTTGATGAATACCTATCCTGTGCCAGCCAAACAACTTGCCGGGCACTATGGACACAAAGCAAAGTTAGAAATGACCGTAACTTCAAGAGAATTCCAAGAACTTGAAATTCCAAGTCCGCAGCTGTCTGACTTCTAACATCTTGCAAAGACAGCCCCCATCCTCAATATGTCCCGTGAGAGGCTACGGAACCAACACCGCTGTTAAATAAACACCACCGCTGCCCATGGATCAACAAGAGCTTAAGAGGGTTTAAACAGATAACTGAGAAGAGAAATTCAGAGTTAAACATCTAAGGCACGCGACTGAAAGGTTAGCTCTTCCACCCAAAAGAGCTCCAACAAAATTAAAGGATCAGCAGAAAAAAGATGAAAGCACAAGAATACTGCAGAAAGACATGTTTAATGGTATGTTGCTGATGCAAAGGCAATTCTAACCCACTCAGATTTGGTCAGCAGGTGAGAGGAGGAGGGGAAAGGAGGTTCCTCTTGAGAGTTTGAGGAAGCCTGGGTCAAGCAGAAAAATAGACCATGACTGTCTCCCCTGGGAGTATTCTCAGGAAGGAAACAGCGGCTATTAGCCCCCCAAAATCCTTTTTTGTAAAGTAGAAAAAGATGCTTCCTCTGGGTAGGCAAAACCCCATGCCCGTGCTTATGCCTTAGCGAGCAGAGTGGAGGCTGGGTTTCAGCCCTCATTTCTCATCTTGGCAAGGCATCCTTGTGCAGTTAAACACCTACACACCCTTCCGTGGCACAGAGAAGGGGGAGAGGAGAGAGCAGCAGACAAAGAAGAATAAGAAAAACCACACAAAGAGGCAGAAACGGAGAAAGAGAATGAAACGGAGAAAGAGAATGAGACCGAGAGGGAAGGTGGAAGAAAGAATGCGAGAGAGGGAAAGATAGAAGCGAAACTCACACAACAAAAGGGAAAAAATGGAAAGGGGCCAGATGCTTTGGACTGGTTTCTCCACAGCCAGTCCCTGGCTGGTGGTGATGGGGAGGCCGGGTCACTGCTCTAACACGTTCAGTTCGGAGACCAACACACCCTGTCCTGAGGACAAGCATGTGATGATGCCCCGTGGCTGAGGCTCTGGACACAGACCTGAGCAACAGGCGTCCTATGCTACGTGGCCTGCTGCCTGCTGGGGGGTGCGCAGAATGAAATGAAATGTCTACCAACCGCTCTGGGAGCACCAAGGCCCTGGGGGGTTGATTCTGACCAGAAAGACCCACTTCTGACGAGGTAAGGGAGTCTCGTGACTTTGTTAGTCAATTAGAAAGTCAAGCCCTGGGACTTCCTTGGTGGTCCAGTGGTTAAGAATCCACCTTCTCATGCAGGAGACCCTGGTTCAATTCCTGGGTCGGGAAGATCCACTGGAGAAGGGATAGGCTACCCACTCCAGTGTTCTTGGGCTTCCCTTGTGGCTCAGCTGGTAAAGAATCCGCCTGCAAGGCAGGAGACCTGGGTTGGATCCCTGGGTTGGGAAGATCCCTTGGAGAAGGGAAAGGCTACCCACTCCAGTATTCTGGCCCGGAGAATTCCATGGACTGTATAGTCCATGGGATCATAAAGAGTCAGACACGACTGAGAGACTTTCACTTTCTTTCTTTCTAATGCAAGGGACGCTGGTTCGATCCCTGGTCAGGGAACTATGATCCCACATGCCTCAGAGCAACTAAGCCTGTGCTCTGCAGCTCCTGAGTCTGCACGCCCTGGAGCCCTCATGCTGCAACTGGACAGCCCTTGTGCCGCAACAAGATACCACCTGCCGCAATGAAGACCTGACCACAGCCAGATAAATAAAAACGATCGAATGCAAGAAAGGCAAGCCTTGACCAGAAGAAAACAAACAACTAACCACCCACCAAACCTCCCACAATTAACCAATGAGCAGAGCCCTTGCCTGTAAGGCCCATATTTTTGAGGTGCATAGCTTTTCTAGAGGCTTAATAAAAATGCCAGATCTCTTGCGGACATTTTTGACTAACACAGCTTCTGTTAAAAACAAAAACAGTTGCTTGATCCATCTTCCTACACATCGCCACCACAAAAAAATTTCCCTCCCACCTCTCCCATCTGCCATGCGGCCTAATTTCAGAGTCTCAAGAGAAGCTCCTCATGGAACATGACATTTCCTAGATCAGCACCTTGGTTACCAATTTAGAATCCTCCCAGCACCTGGGACCTAGAAACACACTATGAAGATTCTCCAACAACAGCTTAAAATAGCCCTGGTCATTGTCAGCTCAGTTTCTTAACTGGGGAAATACCCAACAGCCAGCTGAGAGTTAAGTCAGGCCTATATGCATGAACTCAGAATTGGTGGAAGTCTACAGGATAAGAGATGCTACCAGAGGGAGAAGGCATACTGAAAACCAGGCCCATCTGCAGCACGCTTCCATCACAGCCATGCTCCAAAGGCCACGCTCTGGTGTTTTGATTCTTTCTTTCATTGCACACATGGTCTCTGGGCCCCTGCCTGAGAGTTAAACACTGAGTCAGGCTTTGCAGATACAGACATGAAGAAGAAAGGAAATGGCTACCCACTCCACTTAAGGGCAGCTAAGCCCTGCCCTCAAGGAACTTAAAACCTTATTAAGCAACGAGCTCCACAATTACTCACTTAGTAAAGCATCACTAAAAAAGCAACTACAAGGGTAACTGAGACCAAGTCCAGGGCTCCAGGCAGGCGTGTAACTGGGGCATCTGATCAGGCCTGCAGGGCGTGACACTCACACTGAGATCTGACGACTGAACTGCAGGTAGCCAGACAAAGAGGAAGGAAAGGGCAGACCAGAAGAGAGAAGAACCACACAGAAAGCTTTGAGATCAGGTGGCTCCCACCTGGTCAGGAGCAGTGGCAGGGAACAAGTCAGAGCTGTATCACCGGGCTCTGGAAGGTAACCTCATAAAGTGTTACTGTCACATAACCTGTTACTGGTTTTTAGACTGAGTCATAGTTTTCCTCTTCGACTCAACTGTCTAATCTAGAAATACCTGATTTCTTGTGTGTGAGCTGGCTGTGCAGTATAGATCCATCCTTAAGAAGTCTATATAAAGAAGTTAAAGACACAGACTCAAAGAGAACAGATTTGTGGTTGCCAGAGGCAGTGGTGGGACAGGGACGGACCGAGAGTTTGGCATTGGTGGGTGGTTTAGGCGCGTCCAACTCTGCAACCCTATGGACTGGAGCCCACCAGGCTCCTCTGTCCATGGGATTTCCCAGGCAAGGATACTGCAGTGGGTAGCCATTTCCTTCTCCAGGGGATCTTCCCCTCCCAGGGATTGAATCTGGGTCTCCTGCATTACAGGTGGATTCTCTACTGATGGAGCCACCAGGCAAGTTTGGGACTAGCAGATACAAACAATTATGTGTGTGTGTGTGTACATGCAAATAGGGATAATGGATAAACAACAAAGTCTTGCTGTATAGCACAGGAAATCATATTCAATATAATAGACCACAATGGAAAGGAATATAAAAAAACACATTTATACACACATATAACTGAATCACTTTTTTTTTTCATACACCAGAAATTAACACAACGTGGTAAATCAACTACACTTCAATAAAAATTTTTTAACAAGTTAACCTTCCAGGTTCTAACCTCAAGGCCACAAAAGGCTCCGGTAGCCCCCATATATTCCTACTTCTGAAGAGAGCTTCTGCGCCACCCGAGACCCCTGTGCCTCTCATGGCGACAGCTCGCACAGCCTTCAGTAACTTCCACTAGCGTGGGCATCCCGACAGCTCTCTAAGCCTGCTCTGCTTGTCCGTGCAAACAGGGCACTGCCTCTTAATATGAACATCGCGAGCTCTAAGAAGGTTAAATAGCACAAATGGCTCTGCTACATCCTCTATGGGTCTATATCCCTGCCATCTAATCATTTTAATTCCTTTTCCATTCATTAGAAAAGGGGAACGCTCACAGAAGAGGATCCCTGAATTCATATAAGTCTGAGTAATAGCCCTTAAAAAATGTATAAAAGATTTCAATTCTCCTCACTTTCTCTTCTCAGTCAGATTCAACTAATGGTACATAATAGAGGGAGTCAACGTCTTCCTTTAACACTTACAATATGCAATTTTGCAGCTAGAGTAAGAAAGAAGTAGAAATTTTCTGTCTCTGGCATGGCTGGGATTTGTGGTATAATGTAGCTGAGGGATAGGAGGTGAGTTCTGTCCTGGATTTCCACTGTTTTATCGGCAGTGGCGGTCAGTCTGGATGAGTCCAAGGCTCACCAGGAGGTCTATGTGGTCAATCAGTGCTGGGGCATGCGCAGGTATGCCCAGCACAGCAAGTCTGCCACTCGCTTCCCACCCTTGGCACAGTGCTTTAGAGAATTCAGGGGCTTTAAAAAATGTTTTAGCCTTATTTTTGGCCATGCTGGGTCTTTTTTGCTGCACATGGACTTTCTCTGGTTGTGGCGAGCGGGGGCTACTACTCTTCATTGTTGCGCTTGGGCTTCTCACTGCGGTGGCCACTCTTGCTGGAGAGCCCCGGCTCTGGGGTGCAAGTTTCAGTAACACCAGCACACAGGCTTAGTTGCCCCCTAGCATGTGGAATCTTCCCGGGCCAGGAATCGAACCCACGTCCCTTGCACTGGCAGGCAGATTCTTAACCACTGGACCACCAGGGAAGTTCAGAGAACTCAATGGGCTTTAGAGCTTGACCTGGCTTAGCTGCTTACCAGGTTGTTGTTTAGTCGCTAAGTCGTGTCCGATTCTTGCAACCCTGTGGACTGTAGCCCGCCAGGCTCCTCCGTCCATGGAATTGCCCAGGCAAGAATACTGGAGTGGGTTGCCATTTCCTCCTCCAGAGGATCTTCTTGACTCAGGGATCGAACTCACGTCTCCTACACCGGCAGGCAGATTCTTTACCAACTGAGCCAGCAGGGAAGCCCCACTTACCAGGTTAAGATCTTGAGCTGAAAGACCACAGATCTTCAAGACCTCAGACTAAGTTGCTAACATCCGCTCTCACAGGGGCAAATTTCCTCAGTCCTCACTTTCTTATACACAAACATCTCACCTGAACAGTAATGACTCACATTTGATTCGTCGGTGGCCCCCATCTGCTGCTATAGGATCACCGACCCTTTGAAAAGTCTTTGTTTCTCAAGGCTTTCTGCAGTTCTCTACCAGGCATCTCTCACGGGTCCATAAACAGTCTATTCCTGCCAGTGCCACTGGTCTGCCAAGCCACAAGGGCAGCGCCTCTCCCAGAAGCATCCCATTTCCCTCCAGAATTCCCCAGGGCTGAACAGGAGTCCCACTATTTGTCTCACAAATACAGTGGGTTCCACTGCCTCTCATCAGGTATCATTTCTGATGCCCGGGACCCTCTCAGAACCCAACTGTGCTGTGATGTGCAGTGAGCTGAGTTAGGTAGAATTCTAAGAACCATCCGCTGTGACCCTCGCTTCGTGCCCCTTCCCTTGGGAGTATGGGTCGAATCCACAAACATCATGGGATGTCACTCCTATGGTTATGTTAGTTTTAGGGCAAAGGAAAGAGGATCCAGCTGGGCCTCACTCAAACTGAATGAGCCCTTTAGAAGCAGAGCTCTCCGCAGCCCACGGAAGAGAGGGAAGTCAGAGAAATATGCAGCAGAAGGATCTGATGTATCACTGCTGCCTTGAAGACCGAGGGCCAATGCAGAAAGAAATGCAGATGCCCTCTGGCAGCTGATACCAGCCCCTGACTGACAGTCAGAAAGGAAACAAGGACCTCAGTCCTTTGGCCACAGGAGGTGAACCCTGTCAACAATCTCAATGACTTTGGAAGCAGGATCCTCCCCAGAGGCTCCAGGGAAGAGCCTGCCTGACCGACACCACAACTTTGGCCTGCGAGACACTAGGCAGAGAGCCCAGCCAGGACTTCTGACTCACAGACCTATGCGAGAACGAGTGGGTCCTGTTTCAACCTGCCAAGTGTCGGCCGTGCGTGTCACAGACACAGGAAACCAACGCCAGGAGAAAAGAGAAGAACATTCCCTCCCACACCAGCACTGGTTTGGGCGCCCAGGTTTTCCAGTCCGGCGAAATGGAATGGATCTTTCTGATGTTATGTAAAGTCCTCCTGTCTTTCAAAGACCCCAAAATGTGTCCAATGGGTACTGGACCTGACAGTCATGACTCAGTCTTTAGAACAACCCTCCTTGGCACTGGGTTAACTCTCTCACGTGCCTCGTTTCACGATGACAAGCTCTTGCAGGAGGCGTCCCAGTCCCACCTTGAAGAGATGTAGGCTATCATCTACATCCCTTCTCTCCTTCATCAGCGAACACCAATCACATGTCAAGCTCTGTCCCAGGTTCTGGTGATACGGAAGGAACACATCAGAGTCCTCTCTCCCTCTCTTACATGTTCCTTAGACAAATACATATCTATGTCAAGAGATGCCAGGTGCAGTGAAGAGAAACAGAGCAGAGTAAGGGGATTGAGAGCGACCCAGGAGTGGAGAGTATTTTATATACCACGCTTGTTAGTGTCCATAGCTCAGTCGTGTCTGACTCTCTGCAACCCGATGGACTGTAGCCTGCCAGGCTCCTTGGTGCATGGGTTTCTCTAGGCTAGAATACTGAAATGCATAGCCATTCCTTTCTCCGGGGATCTTCCCAACCCAGGGATCGAACCCAGGTCTTCCGCATTGTGAGCGGATTCTTTACCGTCTAGCCAGCCGGCCCAGATACCAGGGTTATCAAGGACCCGTTGACAAGGGGGCTTATTTGAGAGGTTAAAGTCAGTCATGTGAATGTACAGGGAAGATCACCGAAGGCAGAGGGTTGTGTGTGTGGGGGTGCTGAGGTGGGAGGGTGTATGGCAGGTTTGAGAGCTGCCACGATTACTGCAGAGGAATGAACAAGGAGGAGAGATGGAGGAAATGAGGTCAGTGAAGTATTCTGTGGGCACCCCAGGGCCACCAAAGAACTTTGAATCTTACCCTGAGCGAGCTGGAAATACCGGAGGGATTTAAACAGGGCAGTTTCATCACCTGACTTGCAGTTCAGTGGTGAAGGAGCTAGAAGGAAGGGGACATCGGCTGGCCAGCCAGCGCACTGGTGTTGTGTGGGGACGTAGCCATTGAGACCTCCCTGGCTGGCTTCTCATTAGGGCTTCCCTGGTAGCTCAGCGGTAAAGAACCTGCCTGCCAATGCAGGAGAGGTGGGCTTGATCCCTGGTCTGGGAAGATCCCCTGGAGAAGGAAATGGCAACCCACTCCAGTATTCTTGCCTGGGAAATCCCACAGATAGAGGAGCCTGGCGGGCTACAGTCCATGGGGTCACAGAGAGTCAGACACGACTGAGCGACTGAATAACAGCAGCCATGGAGACAATGAGAAGATGCTGGATTCTGGATATATAGAAGGTGGTGTTGACAAGAGGTTAGATACAGAATGTGAAGAGAGGCTGGATACAGAATGTGAAGCAAAGAGAACAGTCAAAAAAAGAAAAAATGCACGCCCACGTCTGAGCTCCAGCAGTGGACGGGGTTACGCTCTTTCCCAGGAGATGCTGTCAGCTCTGTCTGTAAGTTCTCCATGTCGCCCCTAGACATTCCTGAAGCCCAGTGGTTGTGAGGCCCAGGCTTCAGCTGGGCACTTTGCTTTGGTAAATAAAATTTGAGACATGGCCGAGTTTCTGTTGGGTGGCAAGAAAAGCCAGGTGGGGCCAAATCTTCCAAGCAATAAAGACCTCTGATTCAGTAAGCAGCCAGTGTCCTTGTTACCATGAAAGGGCAGGGGGTGCGTGGCACTGGTTCCCCAGGCCCTAATTCCAACAGACTTACACATTTTTGCCCATCTCCTGAGTATGATGGCAAAACGTGAACATGAGCGTGAGGTCTGGAAGGCAACTCAAGACATCCTGAGGCCCCGCTGGAGAATTGGTCCAAGCTGTATTTCATGGGTTCTACAGCATTTCAGTCTAATCATTGCTCCTGTCTATGAGCAGAGAATAAATCCTGGAGTTCTTCTGGCATGAAAAAACACATATGGTCCCTGAATGTAGGGCATTATTTTATAAATAAGTGAAGAAGTATGAATAAAATAAAACCTTTTATATAGCTAAGAAAGCCGGTTCAGACAAGAGGGATGGGGGCCCATCCTCCTGACTCATCTACACTAAACACAAGAATAAAAACTGGGAACAGCACAGCAGGCACCAAAGGAGAGCAAGATGTGATAAGAAGAAAGCCGGCTGCTTTGGGACCGGAGGAGCAACACAGTGGGAGGGCATCTTGCACCCCCCGACACCCAAAAAGGAAGGCCACCCAGACATGGAACCCCCAACCTCCAACTAAGCAATAGCAGGCATCCAGGTTGTTCCTCCCTGGATAAGACAGGAGACCCTCTTACATCAAAGGATTGCGCTTGCCAATGCAGGGGACTTGGGTTGGACCCCTGGGCCGAGAAGATTCCACGTGCAACTCCGCCTGGGAGTCACAACGCTGAGCGCACATCCTGCAATACTGAAGCCCTCGTGCCCAGAGCCCGTGCTCCTCCATAAGAAGCTAAACATATAAAATGCTAAACAATAAAATTCTGTAAAGCAATTATCATTCAATTAAAAAAAAATCAGAGAAGCTGCTGTAACGAGAAGCCTGTGCGCTGCAATGAAGAGCAGCCCCTGCTCGTCACAACTAGAGAAAAGCTGGATGAAGACCCAGCGGGGCCAAAAATAAAGTAAGTAAACAAACATTAATTAAAAAAAAAGATTCATCAGAGCCCGGCCGTAGAAGTCCAGGAGAGGCATTCTCCTTCTATACCACCTTCACGCCCTTTTTCCACCAGGAGGTACAAAGTCCTAGGGCCCAGGGACCAGCAGCAGAGGCCAGCTACAGTGGGTGGCCAGTCCCAAAGCCTCTCTGTCCCCAAGTCCGAGACTCTCCTCCCCCAGGCTAATGGAAATAACGTGGAAAAGGTCCAGAAAACTAAAAGGCTAAAATAAACTTTAGCTCGTAAATGATTCTGATATTTTTGTAGCCAAGGATTAATAAGATAAACTGGCATATTTAGTAGGGTTGAGCTGTGGGGCTAATAAAACGGTCTCTGTGAGATTGTATCTCGAAACTGAGATGTCCAGGTGGGGTTGTTAGCAGTAAAATTCTTAACCTTAGCTTTATATTTTAAACACGGGCAGATTGCGATTAAAATGAAATACACAATTTTACTGGTATACAGAAAGCAAGAAAGAGACATTGGTCTGTATAAAGCTCCAGACATATTAGATTTTCAACTAAGATGCTTTGGGGGATACACATAAAAAAGCTTTCAAATAAAACTGAAATATGTTTTGAGCAATAGTCCAGGGTGGCAGAACTCTTAGTTGTATCAAGATGGCCTTACTCTTGCAGACCAGTTTAAATATTAAAACAGGCCATTTCATTGAATTAGGGAAGAATTCAGGGTCCTGGGACTATCAGCAAAATGTTTAGCCAAAAAGACCAATAAAAACCTTTAGAAAGTTCCCAGAGTATCCATATGTGAATCAATATATAAAATAAGTTTGCTAGGTTTCTGAAACTCAAGGAAGAAAGAGGGGGAAGGGGATGGAGGGGGAAAAAAAATCAGTTAATCAACATTTGAAAGAAAACAAAAGTCAGATGTTATAGAATGAATGTCTGTGTTCCCCCAAAATTCATAAGTTAACATCCTTAGCCCCCAGTGTGATATATCAGGAGGTGGGGCCTTTGGGAGTGATTAGGTCATGAGGGTGGAACCCACACGAATCAGTGCCCCCGTAAGAGACCCTGGAGGGTCCCCTTGCCTTCTTCGACCATGCTGGGTTATAACGAGCAGGCAGCAGGCTATGAACAAGGAAGTGAGTTCTCACCAAACACCAAATCTGCCAGCATCTTGATCTCAGACCTGCTAGCCTCCAGAACAGTAAGAAATAAGTATTTGTTTTTTAAACACCCAGTCTAGGGACTTCCCTGGTGATCCAGTGGTTAAGAAGCTGCCTGCCAGTGCAGGGGACACGCTTTTGGTCCCTGGTCCAGGAAGATTCCATATGCTGCAGGGCAGCTAACGCTGTGCTCCGCAGCAGCCGAAGCCTGAGCCTAGAGCCCGCGCTCCACAGTGAGAGAAGCCACCACAGGGGAAAGGAGCCCGCGCTCACCACAACCAGAGAAAGCCCGTGCACGGCAACGAAGACACGGCACAGCCAAAAACTCATTTGTGAAAAGCACCCAGTCTGTATTTTTGTTAGAGCAGCCCAAATGGAACAGGACTGCTATTCCAAATGGAATCAGATATGGGAAATCAGCTAACAATTAATTCAAGAATGTAAAATAAAACATCCCATACGGAAAAGCTGTGTAATCAGTCAAGAAACCAAACTGCCCCTCTTCAGCCTTCCTTTGAAGATAAGATCCATCTACAAATGACCTGCTCTATAAAAAAAAGGGAGTGGAGGGGTGGAAATTGGCTCTTATGAAAGCTAATTAGAAAGTTCAAGAAGAGAATTCCCTTAATACTACTTAGATGCTTTTAAACCAAAATTTTTAGTTAATAGAATCCAATTGGATAGATTCTTGTCATAATGAAAAAGACTTTTTAAAAAATCCATTCTACTTTTTGTAGATAAAGAAGTATTAATTCAATCAATAAAACTGAAGACGACCAAGGCCGCAAGGGCTAAAACCGCTGTCAACTACAGAAAAGACAACTACAGCCATGGAGCAGACTGCTCCCTGGAGCAGCGCAAAGACGCTCGGTCTCACCGTGCCAGGAGCCTCCTATGTGGCTTCCCCCAAGCTCTTGTCTTCTTAGTGTGAAATATAGGAACTAAATTGTTTAAAAATACAAAGAATCTCTAGCTTGCTAAAGACTTTGTGTTATCAGCCACAAGAAAGAACAAAATTTTGCCATTTGTAACAACACAGATGGATCTGGAGGTATTTATGCTCAATGAAATAAGTCCAAGAGAGAAAGACAAATACTGCACGTTATCACTTATACGCGTAATCTGAAAAACAAAGTAAATGAATATAACAAAACAGAAACAGACTCATCGATTCAGAGAACAAATTAGTGGTCACCAGTGGGGAGAGGAAGGAGGGAGGAGCAATACGAGGAGGAGATTAAGAGGCGCAAACTATTATGATACAAGGATCTATCACACACCGCAGGAAACACAGTCAATACTTATAATAACTTTAGAATATAATCTATAAAAATACTCGATCCCTATGGTGTACACCTCAAACTAATATAGTATCACAAATCAACTGTACTTTAATTGAAAAAAAGATGGTGTTTTAATCCTTTAGAACTGGATTCACACAATCCATTGGATTAAGGTGAGCCATGGGCTTACTTTATGACTCTTTCTAGATATAGTACATATTCAATATAAAAAGGTTTTGAAAACACAAAAACTACAAAGAAGAAAGTAAAATAAAAAACCCTATAAAACAGTACATATTCAATATAAAAAGGTTTTGAAAACACAAAAACTACAAAGAAGAAAGTAAAATAAAAAACAACCCTTGGGATGTAATGTACAACCCGAAAACTACTGTTAACACTGCTTTATAGTATATTTGAAAGTTGTTCAAGTAGATCCTTTTTCTGTAAAGGGCCGGGTGTATTATTATTATTTTAGTCTTGGCAGGCCTGTGGTCTCTGTGCAGCTCTATCTGGCATTGCAGAATGAAAGCAGCCATAGACAATAAATGACTAGGTGTGGCTGTGTGTCAATAAAACTTTATTGACAAAAACAGACTCAAGGTTAGATGTGGCCCAAGTCTGTAACTGACCAGCCTGAACAAGATGAGCCCAGAGAAGCTATGTGTATGAAAAAGAGAAGGAGGGACACAGAGACAGAGGGAACACAAACAACCAAAATTAAGAATGAAAAAAGTAACACCTTACAGATCCTATATTGGAAAAATCATAAGAGCTTACTATGAATAATTTTGAGCCAATTAATTTAAATTTTTAGATGGAATGTACCCTAAGGAAGGCTCAACTTACCCAAATCAAATAGAAACTCTGAATAGTTCTACATCTATTAAAGGAACAAACCCATAATCTAAAGCCTTGGCATCAATGAAAATCTGAAATCCAGAAGAATTCACACTTTCATCAAATATTTAAGAACTAAAAACTTTTGCTTGCCATCTGCCTCTATAAGGATGAAGTCATTAGCCAATGACCTTCAACACACTCTGCAAAGAGTCTAGGGTAGAGATCAGGAATGAGGCACTGTGTGCTTAGGAAAAACTGGCAGAAGAGGCCTTCAGACAGATATTTTTCAGGAAAAGATTTTATGAACCGGAAGTGAGTTCCCACCAGACACCAAATCTGCTGGCATTTTGATCTTGGACTTTCCAGCCTCCAGAACAGTGAGGCACAAATATTTGTTTAAAATACCCAGTCTACAGTATTGTTTGTTATAGCAGCCCAAATGGAATAAGACATTGATATAAGAAATCAGTTAAAGACGAATTCATGAATGTGAAGTAAAACATCCCATATGGGAGAGGAGGGGACAAGATGGAGTAGAAGAACGCGAGCTCACCTCTTACAAAAACACCAAAATCACAACTCAGGAATAACAATCCACATAAAAATGCTGGAACCTACCCCCCAAAAACAAAGCAGCAGCTACGACACGACAGTAGACTGCTGCAACTGCTTATAAAATCAAATCCCGCGCCCACAAGGTCGGTGACCCATAAACTGCAAAATGTATCACAGAAGTGTTCCCACAGACGTGAAAGTTCTGAGTGCCGGGACAGCATCCCCAGCCTTGAGGTCTGGCAACAGGGGTAGAAGCCCCCAGAGAACCTAGCTTTGAAGGCTAGCAGCCTTTGATTGCAGGAATTCCACAGGACTTGCAGAAACAGAAACTCCACTCTTGGAATGTGCACACAAGCTCTCATGCATATCAGGACCCAGGGGGGGAAAAGCAATGACCTCATAAGAACCTGGGTCAGACCCACCTGTTGGTACTGAGCATCTACTATGGAGGCGGGGTTAGCTGTGGCTCATTGCTGGGACAGACACTGAAGTAGCAGTTTTGGGGAGAAGTCACTGGTATGAGCCCTCCTGGGGTCCACCATTCTCTCACCAAGACGGGGCCTCCTCCAACAGCCTGTAGGCTCCAATGCTGGGATGCCTCATGCCAGCCAACCAACAGGACAGGAATATAGCTGCATCTATCAACATACAGGTGGCGTGAAGTCTTCCTGAGTACACAGTCGCCCACTCAACACACCCCCTGAAATGGCCTTGCCCACCAGAGACACAAGACCCCGCTCTACCACCAGTGGGCAAGGACTAGTCCCTCCCCCAAGAAAGCCTGCCCAAGCCTCTTAGCCTCATCCACCAGGGGGGCAGACAACAGAAGCAAGAAGAACTACAACCCTGCCACCTGCAGAATGGAAATAACAATTACAGAAAGTTAGACAGAATGAGATGGTAGAGGAATATGTCCCAGATGAAGGAGATAGAACCCCAGGAGAAGAACGAAGTGAAGTGGAGACTGGTGGTCTACCTGAAAAAAATTCAAAATAATGACTGTCAAGATGATCCATGATCTCAGAAAAAGAATGGAGGCACAGATTGAGAAGATACAAGAAATGTCTAACACAGACCTAGAAGAACTAAAGAACAAAAGCTGGACAGTACAGTAACTGCAATATGAAAAATACACTAGAAGGAATCAACTGAAAAAGTGAGGCAGACGAACAAATAAGTGAGCTGAAAGACAGAATGGTGGAAATCAGTCACAGAACAAAAGAAAGAAAAGAGAGTGAAAGAAATGCCGCTGCTGCTGCTAAGTCGCTTCAGTCGTGTCCGACTCTGTGCGACCCCACAGACGGCAGCCTACCAGGCTCCACCGTCCCTGGGAATCTCCAGGCAAGAACACTGGAGTGGGTTGCCGTTTCCATGAAAGAAATGAAGACGGTCTAAAAGATGTCTGGGAAAACATTAAACACACCAACATTCACATTATAGGGGTCCCAGAAGCAGAAGTGAGAGAGAAAGGACCCAAGAAGATATTTGAAAAAGATAATAGCTGTAAACTTCCTTAACATGTGAAAGGAAACAGTCACTCAAGTCCAGGAAGCACAGAGAGTCCCAGGCAGGATAAGCCCAAGGAGGAACAGCCCAAGACACATGGTAACCATACTGACAAATATTAAAGACAAAGAAGAAGCATTAAGAGCATAAGAGAAAAGCAACAAATAATATACAAGCAAAGTCCCACTAAAGATAGATTATGAGCTGATTTCTCAGCAGAAACTCTGTAGGCCAGACAGAAGTGACATGATATATTTAAAGTTATGAAAGGGAAGAAGCTACAACCAAGAATACTCTACCCAACAAGGCTGTCATTCAGATTTGATGGAGAAATTAAAAGCTTTCAGTTCAGTTCAGTCACTCAGTTGTGTCCGACTCTTTGCGACCCCATGAATTGCAGCATGCCAGGCCTCCCTGTCCGAGTTTACCCAAACTCATGTCCATCAAGTCGGTGATGCCATCCAGCCATCTCATCCTCTGTCGTCCCCTTCTCCTCCTGCGCCCAATCCCTCCCAGCATCAGGGTCTTTTCCAATGAGTCGGCTCTTCACATCAGGTGGCCAAAGTACTGGAGTTTCAGCTTCAGCATCAGTCCTTCCAATGAACACCCAGGACTGATCTCCGTTAGAATGGACTGGTTGGATTTCCTTGCAGTCCAAGGGACTCTCAAGAGTCTTCTCCAACACCACAGTTCAAAAGCATCAATTCTTTGGTGCTCAGCTTTCTTCACAGTCCAACTCTCACATCCATACATGACCACTGGAAAAACCATAGACAGACAAGCAAAAGCTAAGAGAATTCAGCACCACCAGACAAGCTTTGCAACAAATGCTAAAGAAACTTTTCTAGGTGCAAAAGAAAAGGCCAGGACTAGAAACAAGGAAATTACAAATGGAAAAGCTCACTGGTAAAAGCAAACAGTGAAATTAAAAGACACTTATTCCTTGGAAGAAAAGTTATGACCAACCTAGATAGCATATTGAAAAGCAGAGACATTACTTTGACAACAAAGGTCCGTCTAGTCAAGGCTATGGTTTTTCCAGTGGTCATGTATGGATGTGAGAGTTGGACTGTGAAGAAAGCTGAGTGCCGAAGAATTGATGCTTTTGAACTGTGGTGTTGGAGAAGACTCTTGAGAGTCCCTTGGACTGCAAGGAGATCCAACCAGTCCATTCTGAAGGAGATCAGCCCTGGGATTTCATTGGAAGGAATGATGCTAAAGCTGAAACTCCAATACTTTGGCCACCTCATGCAAAGAGTTGACTCATTGGAAAAGACTCTGATGCTGGGAGGGATTGGGAGCAAGAGGAGAAGGGGACGACAGAGGATGAGATGGCTGGATGGCTTCATTGACTCGATGGACGTGAGTTTGAGTGAACTCTGGGAGTTGGTGATGGACAGGGAGGCCTGGCGTGCTGTAATTCATGGGGTTGTCAAAGAGTCGGACACGACTGAGCAACTGAACTGAAGTGAAAGGTAGGAAATCATACAAACAGAACTAAGATATCTAAACTAGGAATCATGAGAAAATACTACAAATGCAAAACATTGTAAATGCCTTTGAAGTTAAAAGGCCAGAAACTTAAAACAATTCTGCTTACATATAGACTGCTATACCAAAACACATGGTCACCACAAACAACAAAAAAATCTATAATCTATGTACAGACAAAAAAAGAAAAAGGAATCCAAACACAACACTAAAGACAGTCATCAAATCACAAGAGAACAAGAGAGGAAGGGAAGAAAAGAAGACCTACAAAAATAAATGCAAAACAATTAACAAAATGGCAGTTAAGAATATACATATTGTTAATTACCTTAAATGTAAGCAGATTAAATGCCCCAACCAAAAGACACAGACTGGGTGGAAGGATACAAAATCAAGACCTGTAGAGACTTCCCTGGTGGTCCAGTGGCTAAGAGTCCATGCTCCCAATGCAAGGGGGCTGGGTTCAATCCCTGGTCAAGGACCTAGAGTTTGTATGCTACAACTAAAAATCCCACATATTTCAACTAAAGATCCTGAAAGCTGCAACTAAGACCTCACACAGCCAAATAAAATTTAAAATATATTTTTTAAAAAAGACCCTTATATATGCTGTCTATAAGAGACCCACTTCAGATATAACGACACATACAGACGGAAAGTGGGGGGACATAAAAAGGTATTCCATGCAAGTGGAAATCAAAGGAAAGCCAGTGTATCAATACTCATGGAAGACAAAATAAAGTTTAAAACAAAAGACTGTTAAGAGACAGGGGAGACTACATAATGATCAATGGATCAAGCGAAGAAGAAGACGACTACACATTCTTCTCAGGTGCACAAGAAACGTTCTCTAGGACTGATCACATGCTGGGCCACAAAGTGAGCCTCAGTAAATTTAAGAAAATTAAAATATCAAGCATCTTTTCCAATGACAACACTATGACATTTGAAATCCACTATTAGATCTGCAGAAAACACAAACCCATGGATGCTAAACAACAGGCTACTGAACAACCAATGAATCGCTGAAGAAATCAAAGAGAAAATCAAACAGCATCTAGAGACAAAAAAAAAAGGCATGAGGACCTCAACCCTACAGGACACAGCAAAAGCAGTTCTAAGAGGGAAGTTTATTGCACTATGATAGCGAAAGTGTTGGTCACTCAGTCATGTCTGACTCTTTGCAACTCATGGACTGGGGCCCACCAGACTCCTCTCTGTCCAAAGAATTCTCCAGGCAAGAATACTGGAGTGGGTTGCCATGCCCTCCTCCAGGAGATCCTCCTGACCCAAGGATTGAACCCAGGTCTCCTGCATTGCAGGTAGATTCATTACCATCTGAGCCACCAGAGAAGCCCCATACAATATTACCTCAGAAAACAGAAATCTCAAATAAAAAGCCTAACCTTGTACCTAAAGCAACTAGAGAAGGAGGAAAAACCAAAACCCAAAGTTAGCAAAAGGAAAGAAATCGTAAGGATCAGTACAGAATAAATAAACTAGACACTACAAAAGCAATAGAAAAGGTCAATTAAACTAAAAGCTATTTCTCTGAGAAGATAAACATAATTAATAAAACTTTAGCCAGACTCATCAAGAAAAAGAGAGAGAGGGTGCGGGTCAATAAAATCAAATAAAAAAGAAGTTACAACCTTCACCAAAGAAATAAAAAGGGTAAGAGACTACTATGAGTAACTAAATACCGATAAAATACACAAGCTAGAAGAAATGAATAAATTCTTAGAAATGTACAATCACCCAAGGCTGAACCAGGAAGAAACTGAAAATATGAACCAACCAATTACTATTACTGAAATTGAATCAGTAAC
This sequence comes from Bos indicus x Bos taurus, assembly GCF_003369695.1. Classification (NCBI taxonomy): domain Eukaryota; kingdom Metazoa; phylum Chordata; class Mammalia; order Artiodactyla; family Bovidae; genus Bos; species Bos indicus x Bos taurus. Next base: position 13,115,728 of record NC_040087.1, on the reverse strand, counting down.
TTAAAAACTCTCAACAAACAAAAGTCCAAAAGCAGACGGCTTCACAGAGAAATTACACCAAACATTTAGAGAAGGAACATTTCGTATCCTTCTGAAACTATTCCAAAGAATTGCAGAAGAAACACTCCTGAACTCATTCTATGAGGCCACCACTACCTTGATACCAAAATCAGGCCAGGATCACTAAGAAACATAAACACAAAAATCCTCAACACAATACTAGCAAACAGAATCCAACAATACATTAAAAGGACTATATACAATGATAAAATGGAATTTATCCCAGGGATGGAAAGATTATTCAATATCCATAAACCAGTAAGTGTTGGATACACCACATAAACAAATTGAAGAATAAAAATCATGTGATCATCTCAAGAAATGCAGAAAAAGCTTTTGAAAAAATTCAACACTCACTTATAATAAAAACTCTCCAGAAAGAGGGCTTAGAGAGAACATTCCTCCACATAATATTGCCCATATATGACAATCCTACAGCTAACATCGTACTCAATAGTGAAAAGCTGAATGCATTTCCTCTAAGTTCAGGAGCAAGACAAGGATGTCCACTCTCACCACTTCTATTCAAAATAGTTCTGAAAGTCCTAGTCATGGCAATCAGAGAAGAAAAAGATATAAAAGGAATCCAAATTGGAAAATAAGAAGTGAAACTGTCAATATCTTCAGATAATGTAATACTAATACATAATACATAGAAAATCCTAAAGATGCTACTAGAAAACTACTAGATATCATCCATAAATTGGTAAAGTCAGAATACAAAATTAATGCACAGGAATCTGTTGCATTTCTATATACGAACAATAAAAGATCAGAAAGAGAAATTAGGGAAACAATCCCACTTACCATCACATTAAAAAGAATGAAATACCTTGGAATGAACCTACCTACAGAAGCAAAAGACGTGTACTCTGAAAACTATAAGACACTGATGAAAGAAATTGAAGACATGCAAACAGATGGAAAGATTTACTGTGTTCTTGGATCAGAAGAATCAATATTGTCAAAATGACTACACTCCCCAAGGCAATCTATAGATTCAATGCAATCCCTACCAAATTACCAATGGCATTTTTCACAGAACTAGAACAAAACAATTTAAATATGTATGGAGACACAAAAGACCCCAAACAGCCAATACAACCTTGAGAAAGAAAAAAATGGAGCTGGAAGCATTAGGCTCCCTGACTTCAAACTGTCCTACAATCCTATAGTCATCAAAACAGCATGATAGTAACACAAAAACAGAAATATAAATCAGCGGAGCATGATAGAAGCCCAGAAGAAACCCATACGTCTATGGTCAATTAGGGGAAGCAAGATTATACAATGAAGAAAAGTCAGTCTCTTCGATAAGTGGTGCTGGAAAAACTAGACAGCTACAAGTAAAAGAAAGAAATTAGAGCATTCTTTAACACCACACACAAAAATAAACTCAAAATGAATTAAAGAGCTGAATGTAAGACCTGATACTAAAAAATTCTTAAAAGAAAACACAGGCAGAACATTCCTGGACATAAGCTGCAGCCATATCCTTTTCAATACATCTCTTAGACTAATGAAAAAACAAAAGCAAACAAATGGGACCTAACTGAACCCAAAAGTTTTTGCACTGCAAAGGAAACCATAAACAAAACAAAACAAAAACAACCCACAGAATGGGCAAAAATATCTGCAAACGATGGGACTCATAGGGATTAATCTCCAAAATCTAGTAACAGCTCATGCAGCTCAATACAAAAAAAAAAAATTAAAAATGGGCAGAGGACAGAAAGCTTAAACAGACATTTCTCCAAAGAAGACATACAGATGGCCAAGCAGCACATGAAAAGATGCTCTACACCATCAATTATTAGAAAAATGCAACTCAAAACTATCATGAGGTTATCACCTCACACTGGTCAGAATGGCCACCATCGAAAAATCTACAGACAATAAATGTTGGAGAGGGTGCAGAGAGAGGGAACCCTCCTACACTATTGGTGGGAATGTAAACTGGTACAGCCACTGTGGAGAACAGTATGAAGGTTCCTTAAAAAACTAAAAATAGAGCTACCATATGGCCTTGCAATCCCACTCCTGGGCATATATCCAGAGGAAAACATGGTCCGAAAGTACAAATGCACCCTAGTGTTCATTGAAGTGCAGTTTACAATAGCCAAGACATTGAAGCAACCTAAATGGCCATCAACAGAGGAATGCTTTAAGAAGATCTGGCACACATATACAATAAAATATTAATCAGCCATTAAAAAGAATGAAATAATGCTGTTTGCAGCAACATGGACGGACCTAGAGATTGTCATCCTTAGTGAGACATAAATCAAAGAAAGGCAAATATTCATATGCTACCATTTATATGTCGTATCTAAAAACACTGATATAAATCAACTTATTTATAAAACAAAAACAGACTCGCAGAGTCAAGAGAATGAACTCATGATTCTAAGGGAGAAGGGAGGAGGGAGGGATAGTCAGGGAGTCTGGATGTGACGTGTACACACTGCTATATTTAAAATGGGTAATGAACTAGGACCTACTGTACAGCACAGGGAACTCCGCTCAGTATTGCATAACAACCTAAACGGGAAAAGAATTAGAACAAGAAGAGATACATGTATGCATGAGTGCTAAGTCACTACAGTCATATCTGCCTCTGTGATCCCATGGACCCCAGAATCCTATCCATGGGATCCTTCAGGCAAGAACGCTGGAGTGGACTGCCATGCCCTCCTCCACGGGCTCTTCCCAGCCCAGAGACTGAACCCGGGTCTCCACCTGCATTGTCAGGCAGGTTCTTTCCCACTAGTGCCATCTGGGAAGCCCTAGATACATGTATAGTGTGTTAGTCGCTCAGTCCTGTCTGACTCTGCAGCCCCATGGACTACAGCCCGCCAGGCTCCTCTGTCCATGGAATTCTCCAGGCAAGAATACTGGAGTGGGTAGTCCTTCCCTTCTCCAGAGGATCTTCCCAACCCATGAATCGAACACAGGTCTCCTGCATTGCAGGTGAATCCTTTACTGTCTGAGCCACCTGGGAAGGCCCCAGATAAAGGAATATGTATAACTAAATCACTTTGCTGTATACCTGAGACTAATTAATCACCTGAAACTAATTAAACAATCAACATTGCTAATCACCTATATACCCCAATATAAAATAAAAAGCTGAAAAAACAAAACTATCATGAGATATCGCCTTACACTAGTTAGAAGGACCATTATCAAAAAAATCTACAAACAATAAATGCTGGAGAGGGAATGGAGAAAAGGGAAGAACCCTCCCACTTTGTTGGTGGGAATGTAAATTGGCACATGGAAAACAGTATGGAGGGTCCTTGGAAAACTAAAAGTAGAGCTGGAGAAGGAAATAGCAACCCACTCCAGTATCACTGCCTGGAAAATCTCATGGACAGGGGAACCTGGTGAGCTGCAGTCCATGGGGTCGCAAAGAGTCGGGCACGACTGAGCGACTAACACTTACTTACCATATGACACAGCAATCCCACTCCTGGGCATGTATCCAGAGAAAGCCATGGTTTAAAAGTATATGTGCATGCCAATGTTCACTGTAGCACTGTTTACAGAAGCCAAGACATGGAAGCAACATAAATATCCATCCACAGAGAAACGGATGAAGAAGACGTGGTACATATGGAATGAGTACTATGGCATGAGATGTTATTATGGAATACTACTCAAACATTAAAAAAAATGAAATAATATCTGTGCAGCAACATGGATGACCTGGAGATTACCATAGTAAGTGAAATAAGTCAGATAGAGAAAGACAAATATCATATGATATCACTTAAATGAGAAATCTTAAAAGAAAAATTATACAAAAGCTAAAGAACTAAGACCCACTTAACTGATTTTTCCTGTCATCTAACAGAAGCCCCGTCTTGTTTGTGGCAGCAGTGGGTCAGGTGAAAATGATCAACGCTCCAAATACTCCTGTTTCTGAGTCACAGTTCTGACAAATGAGATGTAAGAAGTCTACTGAATACGACTTCTGAGAAGTATTTTGTGTAAGTTTGTGATAAAAAAGATTAAAAACTTGAAAAAATATCCCATATGGAAAAGTTGCATTTGTATGGTGAACTTATTTTGAGTCCAGTTTCTCACATCTTCTCATACCTAGAAAAGCACTAAAATCATTAGGGAGACATCTACTTTTGGTGACCAGCAGCAACCTTCTGCCAAAATGTATTCTTGTTTGCACTTATCCCTTAAAACCTCATACATACTGACCCTCCCCTTAGCTCTTCTGCGCAGGTTCTCAGAACTATCTTGAGAGGCTGTCTCCCAGGCTGCAATCCTCATTTTCCCAAATAAAACTTAACTCACAACTCTCACAGTGTGCGCTTTTTCTCGGTCGACATATTTTAAGGAATAAATTACATCCTGCCTGATAAACTTTGCAGACTGTTAAAAGAGGGACTACTTCCCAGCTCATTCAATGAGGAAGGCATAACACTGAAACTAAAGTTCGCCAAGGACATACCAACAAAAGAAAATTAGAGGTCCGTCTCTCACATTACATGCAAAAACCTGATGCAAAATTTTAGCAAACCAAAGTCAACAATATACAGAAAAGAAAACACACCATGGCCGAATTGTGTCTAAGAAAGAAAGAAAAAAAAAAAAAAAACAAAAAACCACACAAGTGTGTTTAAACATTCAAAAAGCAATGTATTGACAACTTCCAGAACAAGCTGCCATGGCTGTTGGGGGTAGGTACTCACCTTGCAGACTTAAGTACCACAACGGGCTGAATTTCGTAAAGCAGAAGCTCGTGGAGGCTCTCCGGGCTGAGCAGGAGCTGTAGCTCCAGCCCCCAGGGCCAGGCGGAGCAGGAGCTGGAGTCACAGCAAGACTAAGAAAACCTGCCTGCTGCCTTTCGAGTGACCCAAAGTCTCCAAATTGAGATTCTGCAGGAGGCCAGCTGCTAGTGCGCCTGCGCTGAATGTATGCGGCCAGCTGGGTCTGGGACCGCCCCTGCGTCCTGAGCTGCGATGGACGCAGCTGCCCACAGTAGCCTCAAGACAACTTCTGGCCTGGACCACCCTGGTTAAAGGGACTGCCGCTTCTTTGGACACAAGCAACCTGGCTGACAAGGGTGGCACTGCGACGCCAGGCTTCATCTGTGGTCGCCTCGCCTCTGCCTGGAGTGCGTGCCCTAAGCCCAGGCCCTTCAGCCAAGGGCTCAGATAAAGCGTTCACCCGCTACCTGGTTAATGACGCATCCTGTTTGCCCCCTGCCCTTTGGTGTTGGCCAGTGCCTTTGCTTCCAGGCCCGTATCCCAGCCTTCCACGAGAACGGCGGGTCTCCCCATCCATGCGTCTTCCCCCAACCGCTTCCAAGGGAGGCAGTGACCACCTGTGTGGATGGTGGGACACTCGGTGTCTGGGGTTGTCACCACGACCCGGGTGCTGGGCTGCCTGCAGACGCTAACGTGCTGAGAATCACTGCTGTCTGGGCCTCTCACAGTGGCAGCCTGCTGCTCTGGGACGCCTTCGCAGGCATTTGGGTAGAACTCAGCAGTGGAGCAGCAGGGTCAGCTGTGATTAATCTGCAGAATTACCAAACAAGCTTTCTGTGGCTTGGAAAGGACTGGAAGGTACCGCGCCCCGCAGTTGCTGAGCTCAGAGGGGCAGTGCACCTGCGTGTGAACTTCACATCTCAAACTATCTTTTTTTGCCTCTTGCTCTGCACGTCCCTTTAAAGCATTTGGAATCAAGTGGTGCATGCGTGTTGTTTCAGTCGTCTCTGACTCTCTGCGACCCCATGGATGATAACCCACCAGGCTCCTCTGTCCACAGGATTATCCTGGCAAAAATACTGAAGTGGGTTGCCATTTCCTTCCTCCAGTGGGATCTTCCCAACCCAGGGATCAAACCCATGTCTCCGGTGTCTCCTGCTTTGGCAGGCAGGTTCTTTACCACTAGGCACCACCTGGAAAGCCCTTGGATTCAAGAGATGCAGAAAAGCTGGAAACTCCTAGAATGAATCCAGGAAGGGATTTCACATGAAATTTCCCAGCACGCATGGGAAATGGCCCCTCTCTCTCCATTTATGTGATATGAAAACTGGAAAGTGACTCCCAGAAATCCATGAAATATCCAAAATTGTTAAGAACAACCCAAGAGTTAGGTTCTTTGACAGTTCAGGATGTTTTGAGTGGCCTCATGGAATGGGCAGACAAGATAGATTAACATCCTGCCGTCTGAGGGGCCTGGTATGGTCTATCCCGAGAAAGATGTGAATTGTCATATTGCCTCAAATATAAATTTATTTGCATTTTTTCCTGTAATGTAAGGAAGAGCTTGGGATTCTGAAATATCTACAAAAGAACTTTTTTTTTAATGTATTTGGATTGCAATTTATTGGATTACTGTTACTTACCAAACAGTTATCATACTGCTTCTGAGTCTCTGCTGGAGAGTATCTTCAGCTTGTGATTTGTAACGTAAATGAAAAGTTGTTTTGTTTTTAAACACTCACCCTGCTTTTTCTCCCACCTACTCCAATTAAAATAAAAAACTATTTTGTGCCTGGAATTGAAGTGTAATAAAATTAGTCATACCAAATAAATCATAGGTCATATACTGGGGTGGCCAAAAAGTTCTTTTGGGTTTTTCTGTAACATCTTATTGAAAAATCCAAATGAGCTTTTTGCCCAACCCAATACTTAAGGACAGTTTATTGTTTATAATACACTCTTGGGTCTGATTTCAAATTATAGAATATGTTCTATAGAATATATTCTGTAATATGTAAATTGCTTCAATTATCTAGGAAGTGGTCATTCCACGAAATAGTTTAAATTTATGTCAGTGAAATCTTTACAGTTTAACAAGATAAATAAAACATCTTTGTAGTCTGAAAAATTGCTGACAAATGGCTTTACAAATTTTCTTAACTTTAGGGTCTGTCGTGGTCTGTGCATGGATTGGAAAACAATTTCCAGATATTTTAGGCAGAATGAGAGGAGAATAGTTCATTAGAGTGGGAGACGCTGTTAGAACAGCGGGCTGGCTCAAGGGACAGCTGACCCCTTTCGGAGGCTAGTGCCCAATTTTTATAGCCTCAAGACAGAGAAAATTCCAGCTGGAAGAGGGGCATTAGGTGATTGTTTAGGATGCTCTGGCTGGCTAATAGGGTCAGTATTATGGGGTCAGGAACTGGCCAGTTACGATCAGGAGGTTCATGGCAGCAGTTGCTATGGAGCTTGCTTAATTCCAGAAATTTTCGTCCTGTGACCTTGGTATAGGGCTCCACGGGGTTTACCTTATGTTTTACCATACAATATTTTCTAAGCTGTATATATGGTTTGGCTTGCCTTGAAATCTTAAAATCCAAGTTCTAAACTTCCACTTACCAAAAACTCAGCCTCTCTGTATGTCGTTGTAAAATCACATCCCGGAGACAGCGTTGTAAGTGACATAGAAAAGGACAGACTTATTGCTTTGACAGGCGAAGGGAGAAGACCTGGCTTTGCCCTTGGACAGGTGTCTCAACTCCAGAGGACTTGAGATGTGTAACAGCTGTTCAAAAGTGGGATCTCTGAGTAGCGTGGAAACTCACATTACCATATGTAAACCAGATAGCCAATGGGAATTTGCTGTGTGGCTCAGGGAACTCAAACGGGCTCTGTATCAACCTAGAGGGGTAGGATGGGGCGGGAGATGGGAGGGAGGTTCAGGAGGGAGGGAACACATGTACACCTGTGGCTGATTCACACTGATGTTGGGCAGAAACCAACAAAATTCTGTAAAGCAATTATCCTTCAATTAAAAAATAAATAACATTTTTTAAAGTGGGTCTCTGACAAGATTCGGGTGTGAGCAGGGCTTGCACTCCCTTAATCTCCTCTCAGGTGGTGTGTGCATGCTAAGTCACTTCAGTCGTGTCTGGCTCTGTGAGACCCTGTGGACTGTAGTCTGTCCATGGGATCTCCAGGCTAGAATACTGGAGTGGGTTGCCATTTCCTTCTCCAGGGGATCGTCCCCACCCAGGGATCTAACCTTCATCCTATATCTCTCCTGCACTGGCAGGCAGGTTCTTTACCACTAGGGCTACCTGGGGAGCCCTCTCAGGTGGTGGGTCTCCCAATCTTGATGAGCTTCTCTGGTCCCTTTAATCTTGCCTCAGGTGGTCTCTTGGCTGCTCCTCCTGTGAGGACCAGTTCCTCCCTTGAACCCGCCCTTTGGAACTCAGGGAAGGCCATGGAGGCTGGAGTCTTGCCCACAAGAAATGAAGACAGAAAAGCCCCGGCACCAGGGAGCCCCACAGGGCCCTGCTCGGTTTCACTACTCGCCCCTTAATTTGCTGCTTGATTCCAGCATTTTACAGCAGTGTAAATTGTAATGTTTTTATATTTTGTTTACTTGCTAAACAACATTTTTGTGAAAGGGCAGGTAGTCTGCCAAGATAACAAAATGTGCAATAAAATTAGAAGTAGAAATGTGGTATGAACGGATGTACCAGAGGCAAATTACAGACGGATGCTTTGCCTTTTCAAAGGGGGCCTGTTCTCTTCAGCTGATTGCTGCACGGGTTCATTAGCGTCAGCTTTTTTGCTGGTTTTTAAAGAGAAAGCTGAGGACTTAACTTCCCTGATGGCACAATGGTTAACAATCCGCCTGCCAATGCAGAAGGCACAGGTTGGATCCCTGGTCCAAGAAAATTCCACATGCCATGGGGCAACTAAGCCCATGCACGCACCACAGCTCCTGAAGCCTGCGCACCTAGAGCCCACGCTCTGCAACAAGAGGAGCCGCTGCAATAAGAAGCCGTGCACCGCACCGAGAGCAGCCCCCGCTCGCCACAACTCGAGAAAGCCCGAGAATAGTAATGAAGACCCAGCGCAGCCATAAATAAATTTTTTTTTTAAAGAGAGAAAGCTGAAATCAAAGATGTAAAATCTTTGTGTCTCCAGCAACAAATTGGGGGTATCCAGTTCAGTTCAGTCGCTCAGTCATGTCCGACTCTTCGCAACCCCATGAATCACAGCACGCCAGGCCTCCCTGTCCATCACCAACTCCTGGAGTTTACTCAGACTCACGTCCATCGAGTCAGTGATGCCATCCAGCCATCTCATCCTCTGTCATCCCCTTCTCCTCCTGCCCCCAATCCCTCCCAGCATCAGAGTCTTTTCCAATGAGTCAACTCTTCGCATGAGGTGGCCAAAGTACTGGAGTTTCAGCTTTAGCATCATTCCCTCCAAAGAAATCCCAGGGCTGATCTCCTTCAGAATTGGGGTGAGGGAGAGTTTAAAACCACTGTGGGCTAGACAAAACCCACTTGCAGGCCACGTTTACCCACATTGGTCACCAGTTTGCAATCTCTAGTATGGACTGTAATAAAAGGCTGACGGTTTAGCGATCAGCTTCAAAATTAGGATGGCATCATTTCTTCCATGTGGCATATATTGTAACTCTTTGAACAAGCAGACATAAAGTACAGTATGCCCTTCTCTGTTTTGAAGATGTAACAGACCTCTCTTTACTGCTTCTCCCAAGGAGTTATGCAAATAAATGACAGAGCTGGAGGGGAGAAAAAAACAACAAAAAAAATCAATGTATTTTATCACATTAACAGAATAAAAGACAAAATAGGATCATCTCAACAGATGCAGAAATTCAACATCCTTTCATAAAAAATAAACCTCTTTGTTAACAAAGAAGAGAAGGGAATATTTTTTATCTATTAAAGACTATCTATCCAAACCCGCAGCAGTCATCACAGTTAATGGTAAATTGTTGAAAGATTTTGCTCTGAGATTTGAAGTGATTCAGATATGCGGGCTATTACCACTTATATTCATATATTTTAATAAAAGTTCTAGGCAGCACAATGAAGCCAGAAAAATAAATATATATAAGAGCTGGAGAGGAAGGGATAAAACAATCTTTTCCTCTTTTTTTTTTTTTTTATTTTGCAGAAAACAAGAGTGTATATGTAGAAAGTTCAAAGTACGATTTGTTGTTTGTCATTGTTCAATTGCTAAGTTGTGTCTGACTCTTTGCCACCCTATGGACTGTAGCCCATCAGGCTCCTCTGTCCGTGGGATTTCCCAGGCAAGAATACTAGAGTCAGTTCCCATTTTCTTCTCCAGGGGATCTTCCCAACCTGGGGATAAAACCTGAGTCTCCTGCATTAGCAGGCAGATTCTTAACCGCTTAGCCGTCAGGGGAAGCCCTCAAAGTACAATTACAAGCTACTAAAATTTTAAATAATATTTATAAGGTTACAAGTTTTGTTAGTGAAAGTTTGTGTGCCCACACACAGTGAGGCCAAATAAACTGTACTGTTAGAGTTTGGAGCAGAGAAAGGTTTATTTCAAAGCCATGCAAGGAGACGGTGGCTCATGCCCTAAAAACTCTAAGCTCCCCTAAGGGTTTTTTTTTCTTTTTTTAAATTTTAATTGGAGGCTAATTACTTTACAATATGGTAGTGCTTTTGCCATACATTGACATGAATCAGCCACGGGTGTACATGTGTTCCCCATTCTGAACCCCCCTCCCACCTCCCTCCCCATTCCATCCCTCAGGGTGCCCTAATGGTTTTAAAAGTACTTTCAAAAGCCAGCTTGGGACCAAGGGGGTGGCGAGGGTGGGGGGGTGTTGGGAGTGTCACAGAGTATGTGATTAACTTGTGCATCTCTGGCTGATGGTAAGGTAAGGGCTTAAGGTAAGGGCTGTGTCACAGGGGTTAACATTATCAGTCCTTAGGCTCCAGGAGGCCTGGCGCTGTGGGCTTATGGTCATCAAAGAGTATCTTCTTTTTGGTAAGGGGTTTTCACATCTACAAAGCAACTCAGGAAATATGCATGAAATACTATTATCTAGGTACTTCAGGGAGGAACTGGGGGAAGGCCTGCTCCAACAAGAAGGCGCCACGGGGTCCTGCTTGGTTAGTTTCATGGTGTAAATATGAAACTGGGCAGAAGGCTGTAGGGCTCCAGGTACAAATTCTATATGTCCCCTGTTTCTTGTTTGTGGGAAAAAGGCTTCATTCCACCTCCTTGACCTTCCTTGAGTTCCAAAGGGCAGATTCGAATAATTGTTGTCTGTTTCAACTGCTCACAGAGCTTATCTCCAACAGGCTCCTACAGTTTCAGACTAAATTGTCATTACTACAAGGCTGGAAGCCGGTTTCAGCCATGAAGTACCCTACTTAGATCAGGTAGAGACTTCTACTCTACTGGGCAAGATGATGCCCACTCCTAGCAAGAAGTAGTTACAGAAGAGACCTCCACCCAACTCTGCAGAAGTATCTAGAGTATGAAGTCTCTCAGAGGGCAGTTGTTAGGGAACCATTGACCAAAACCGCCTGCCCTTGCCAAGCACGATAATTACCCACTTGCATGAGTTATCTCACAAAAGGAGGTCCCGATAAGGAACACAGAACTGACCAGAGGCCGCCAACTGGAAGAATTCAGCAGGGACCAGAAGGAGGGAGGAGACACCAGCCATGGTATCTGCCAACACATCCTGCCAACCTCCCAGAAACTCTCAAGCTGAAATCCATCTCGACTGAGAGATGATGTGCCACCAGGAAAGGCCTTGACTCAGACCAAAAAGGGCAACAAGCAAGATGATTGGCCAGAGACAACCCAGAAGGCCAACCCCACCACCTAAACCCTGAGACTGCAAGGCTAGGCAGAGCAGTTCTCCTGGGTTCTATCACCTCGCTGAGCTCCTTACCCCTTTCTCAGGTAATCAGCAACAGTTCACTGATTGCTGCTCTTTCAACGTTTTTGTACAAAAACTAGGCTATGATGCTGTAGCAAATTAACCTCAAATCTCAGTGGCTTGATACAACATAAATTTAATTACTATTCACGTCTCAGTCCAGAGTAGGGTGACTCTCCTGGGCGGATGCCTCTGTGCAATACCCTGGAACTGGACTGCTCCCATGGATTGCCTCCACAGTGTCCTTGGACAGGGAACAGACAGAATAAGCTAAGCACCTCAGAGGAGATTCTAGGAGCCAGGTCGAGCAGTGGCATGGGTCACTTCCACCCACATTCCGTGGGTCACCTCAGCCTCACACGAACTCCTGGGAAGTGTCGTCTTCTAAAGTGCCCAGGGAGGACAAATGAGCATCTACCCATAACTCCCTCAACAAAATAAAACCGCAATCTTCCGAAGTTGGTAACAGCAGGAGACTCCCCAAGGGCGAAGGGGTGAGTGGACCATGCAGTCTTATTCTTTTCCCCTTTGGCATTTCCTTGAGTGCTCTTTCATTTGCATCATTACCATCACCACCAAGACATCAGAGGCTGCTGCAGCCATTTAAATTCACCCTCCCAAGGACTCGCACTTTCCACCAACCTAACAACGTGGAAAAGATGTTGCTCAGCAGTGGGGCTAGATGAAACAGGCCAGCTTGCTCCTTCCACAGCCCAAAGAAGCCTGGTGATAACTGCACCAACTCACCAGTTCTCTCTGCTGAGAGCCGACGCCACCTCTAAGCCACACATCTAATGTGATCCATGATAACTCTCTTTTGCAGGTGGTCCTACTTCTGCTCCAAGCAGAAGCACTCTTAGATGTCTTGCCCCAAAGAACTATGAGAATTTTTCCTGATAAATCACCTCCTTTACAAAAAGCTCATATCTGGAAGCCTTTTCCAGGGAAGACCTAGGAAAAAAAAAAAGCCTTTTCCTCTTTTCCAGGGAAGACCCTAGTCCCAGCCCCAGCAACAGTATAGTCTCAACTCTCAGCTCTACAGTTTAAATGGGACAGGCACAACAGAGCACCTCACAGTGTTACACCTCGGGGTGGATGCAATAATTCTAGTATAATTCTTTGTTTTGTGGAGCTGGCCTTGCTACCGTGACATATACCAAACAACCCCATTTTGTGTCTAACAAAACGACCCACAACTTTCCAACTGTCCACTAGAATCCACAATTGAGAATCACTGGGATTTATTTGAAAACTCGTCCAAACCCAATCCTTCAAGGATGTTGATAATATAGCATTCAATGCCACACACTTAAAAGAGAGAGAGAGAAAGAGAGGCTATTTTTTTGGGTTTCATGTGCAAAGAAGGAAATCGCACCACCAAATGCTTTTTATCCTATTCCTCCTTCTCTGCTTTCAAGGCAAGATAGATGTGCCTGGCAATGGATGTGGTCCATGGTCCATGATAAACCATGACTTATGGCTTCTAGACTCTTATTTTCAGTTACTTGTTCTATACAAGAAATAATAGGAGTCAAGTCATAGTATTATCTGAACAAAGAGTCCCCACCCCAAATGAGTCTTCTGGGCAAGCATCCCCTAAACTGAGCCTTCATACAAAACCCCCATTCCTGCCCATCCTTTCCAGACCAGCACCCCACTGGCCTATACCCACCAAGACCCTTACTTCAGATTCAGACCCTCCCTCAAAAGCTTTTTCAGAGGACCTCCCTGGTGGTCCAGCGGTTAAGATTCCATCTGCAATGCAGGGGACACAGATTCGATCCTGGTCCAGGAAGATCCCACGTGCCTCGGGGCAGCTAAGCCATGGACCACAACCACTGAGCCCGCACTCTACAGACCTTGCTCTGCAACAAGAGAAGGCCTCACAGTGAGAAGCCATGCACCACAACTAGGAAAGTTACCGCAGCAACGAAGACCCAGTGCAGCCAAAAATAAATCAGTAAACTTATTTTTTAAAAAAAGCTTTTTCAGAGAACAGGTATTTATTATTGTTGAATTAATTGATCTAGTGATTACGAACATTTAGTATTTAGTTCAGTAACACTGAAGAATTAAACTATTCTTGTAAAGGGTGTGGTAACCTGTACAAGTGTATCTCTGACTCATGTTTATCAGAATGTTTCTAAACCCAAAGCATTTCAATATCTTTACTTTTCATTTTCTCCCAAGGTGAGATAATCATGACAATCATGGCAATACTCTGAGATAGTATGGCATAAGGGGCTTCCCCAGGGGTTTAGGAGCTGTGGGAAATGTGAGTTCAATCCTGGGGTCAGGAAGACCCCCTGAAAGAGGGCACGGCAACCCACTCCAGTATTCTTGCCTGGGAAATCCCATGGACGGAGGAGCCTGGCAGGCTACAGTCCATGGGCTCTTAAAAGACTCGGACACGACTTAGCAATTAAACAACAACAAAATTATGGCATAAAATACTGTGAGGACTTTATCTTGCACCAGTCACTTGCTAATCCATGTGACTATACCAAAATGCATTACTCTGTGAGGCTATATTGAGCAACAGAGTGAAATGTCAGACTGATACCCATAAGCACTGGTGAGGCATTCTCCCAATCTAGCTAATACTTTAACTTTTTCCAAGAACAAATCAAAACAAAAGCCACATCACAAAACCTTAACAGAGGAAGAAAAAAAAAACTGATATGTCTTTCATACGATCTTGGAAAAATCTTTTCCATCGATATTAGCTCAGTGGGAAGCAGCAGGAAGCAGTGGATAAAGGCCTGTATTTGGAGTCAGGAGACAGACCTGGGCTCTTCCTCATATGCCTGGTTGACCTTGGGAAAGTCCTTTAATTCTTCTCTCTTCTTATCTCTAAATGCTAAGAATAATGCTTTCCTTCTAATTAGGATCTAATTAGGAAAACATAATCCCCTTCAAATATTTACAACCAAGGGAATTGAATGCAAGGCATTGCTTAGTCTGGTGATGGAGGCTCTGAGACCCAGGAAAAGATGGTTAAGGTAACCAGAGATTTGCAACAAGGAAGCAGAAAGCAGGAGGAGGCAGGACTCGAGTCCAGGCACCGAGGCCTGTCTGGTGGGAAGTGCGGCCCAGAAAAGACACAGCCCCTCACAGCTTAACAGAGCAGCTCCCACTCCCACCAGTGCTCCCATTAACTGAACCCTGTGAGAAACCAGCTGATAAGAAACGGGGGCATGGCCTGCAGGAGGGGCTTCCCAGGTGGCACCAGCAGTAAAGAACCCACCTGATGATGCAGGAGACCTAAGAGATGCTGGTTCTATCCCTGGGTGGGGAAGATCCCCTGGAGGAGGGCAGCACAAGCCAATCCAGTAATCTTGCCTGGAGAACCCCATGGACAGAGGAGCCCACGGGATATACTCTATAGGTTCGCAAAGAGTCGGACACGAATGAGTGACTGAGCACTCACCTGGACTGCAGGGTCAGGGCCCTGGGGATACAGAGCAGAGCAGAGAACCAGTGAGGAATAAATCTGAGGACAAGCAAGCACCTTTATAGGTTATTGTAAGAATGAACACAGACCAGAAATTTCATAGGAGAGACCTTTGTAAACTGTTAAGCTCTGTAAACACGATCAGGTATTGATTCGTAAGATGCATTTCACTGAAAACACCAAACACATCTCTCCGCCTGATCTCCTCTAACATGACTTTTACTTGCCTTCCGCTTATTATTTTCTGCCCAGTCCTCTTGTTTCTAAGCACGTCGTCTCTCTTCTTGCATGACTCTGCTCCCTGAGGCCAAGTTCCTGGCTGATTCATCTTCATAGCCTTCCATATAGATTTCTTGTAGTAGATGCTTAAGTTTTGGAAGAAGGAAGGGGAGGTGGGAAGAAAGAAAAGAAATTTCAAAAAAAAAGGAGGAGGGACTTCTTTGGTCGTCCAGGGGGCTACATCTCCGCTCTTGCAATGCAGGGAGCCCAGGTTCAATCCCTGGTCAGAGAACTAGGTCCCTGCATGTTATAGTTAAGACCTGGCATAGTCAAATAAAAATACATATTTTTTTAAAAAGAAGAAAAAGGAAGAAAAGTGTGGAGGAGGAAAGAAACGTCATATCCCAAAATTAAACTTACAATATAAAAGATGACTCCCGTATGAATGGCACTGGGACAAAGATTCTTCATTACAGGGACCAACCCAAATGTTAGAGGCTGTTTAGCATCCTTGAGCCCCACCCATTAAGGGCTGCTCGTTTTCTCTCCTCCTGACAAACACATTTCAAACTGCCCCTGGGAGCTGGCTGTGCATACACTCCATCAGGCCTGGCCTCAGGATGGGCATCTTAGGCATCTCTTCTCCCAAGGTCCCAATCCCTCATGCCTCCCTTTGACTTTGATTTTTAAACTTCTTATATTATATTGGAGTATAGTTGATTAGCTATTAATCGATGGTTATTAGTTGATAACATCACCGACTCAATAAACATAAGTTTGAGCAAACTTTGGGAGACAGTGCAGAACAGAGAAGCCTGGCATGCCAGCAGTCCCTGGGGTCGGACACAGCTTAGCGACGGAACAAACACAACGACGTCATTGATTAACAATGCTGTGTTAGTTTCAAGTGTACAACAAGTGATTCAGTTATACACATCTATGCAGAGAATCTGTTCATTTTCAATTTCGTTTCCCAATTGTTACAGAATATTAACAGAGTTTCCTGTGCTATACAGCAAGTAGGTCCTTGTTGGTTATTAATTTTAAATAGAGCAGTGTGTACATGTCCACCCCAAACTCCCTCTCTCTTCCCTCCCCCTCCCCCCTGCACCCTCAACCCTAAGTTCATTTCTCCAAGTCTGAATCTGTTTCTGTTTCATAAATAAGTTCGTTTGTATCCTCTTTTTTAAAGATTCTGCATGTAAGCACTATCGCATGGTATTTCTCTTTTTCTGTCTGACTTACTTCACTCAGTATGTCACCCTAAGTTTGATCTTGCATTTGATTTTATGACAGAATTATTCATTATCATGTCAGTTGAGGGAGAGAGTGAATAAGTAAAGTGTAAGTGTTCTCAGTCAATATTCATTACCTATATGCAGCCGTCAACTGAAAAAAAAAATTCACAACGTGAGGGTTGTGAGCCAAATTTTATCTGGGGCCTAATGAGGACTGTAGCCCGGGAGACAGCCTCTCAGAGAGCTCTGGGGCACTGCTCTGAAGAGGCGGCGGGGAGGCCAGCATATACATATATATATGTAAATTTAATGAAGGGGGGATACATACAGTCAAGCACACACTTTAGCAGAAAATTGCTGCTAGTCACAAGGAGGTTGCTATTAATCACATGGAGCAGATGTCTCCAGTAATGCCTGTAGTGCTTTTCTAGATAGAAGATGCAAGAAATTGGGTTCATAAAACTTTCTCCTGGAAATATCGAACTACCTGAAGTCCTGTCCTGCAAGTTTTTCCAGAGCACAGAGGGCCTCCTTTCTGACTTCTGCCCTGAACTCTTTTCAGAGTGTGCTCATGGTCACTGGCTGCGGTGACTAGAGAAAGAAACTTAATCCTTGTAGAACCAGATGGCGACTCACAACTTCTAGTCGGC
Source organism: Bos indicus x Bos taurus (assembly GCF_003369695.1). Classification (NCBI taxonomy): domain Eukaryota; kingdom Metazoa; phylum Chordata; class Mammalia; order Artiodactyla; family Bovidae; genus Bos; species Bos indicus x Bos taurus. The sequence goes on along the minus strand of NC_040087.1, from coordinate 13,098,443 downwards.
ACAAGAGACATAAAGTGAGCCAAAGAAAACTAGGAAAGTGAGTGCTGTCATAGCAGAATCATTCAATTCAGACAAAACTAATTTCACTCTCCCCTTGGCACAGGGCCATTCATTTATTCAATCAACAAACCTGTTAATCCATTCTGTAATAGGGTAATTATGTTCGATGCTGGATTGTTATTGTTGTTGTTCAGTCACTCAGTCATGTCCAACTCTCTGCAACCCCAAGGACTGCAGTACACCAGGCTCTCCTGTCCTTCACTACCTCCTGGAGCTTGCTCAAACTCATGTCCATCGAGTCAGTGATGCCATCCAACCATCTCATCCTCTGTCATCCCCTTCTCCTCCTGCCCTCAATCTTTCCCAGAATCAGGGTCTTTTCCAATGAGTCAGCTCTTTGCGTCACGTGGCCAAAGTATTGGAGCTTCAGTATCAGTTCTTCCAATGAACATTCAGAGTTGATTTCCTTTAGGATTGAAACTGGTTTGATGTCTTTGCAATCTAAGGGACTCTCAAGAGTCTTATCCAGCTTCACAATTTGAAAGCATCAATTCTTTGGTGCTCAGCATTCTTTATTGTCCAACTCTCACATGCGCATATGATTACTGGAAAAAACCAAAGCTTTGACTATATGGACCTTTGTCAGCAAAGTGATGTCTGCTTTTTAGATGCTCGATATATGGAGATAAATAGGATACAGTCTCTGCCTGGAGTTTCTGATCCAGCGATGGAGACATTAAATCTATGTTAAAAGCTCTGATGGTGGCAAAGAGCCTTAAGGACATTCCAGACAAGTCACTGGGCTCCATTTCTTTAACTATTCAGGGACGCTCTGAAAAGGCCTGGGCAATGACTGATCCAAGCTGTAGGCTTCTAGCAGCTTTCCATCCCATCCACGCAGTGACTCTGGGGTAGGGACAGAGAGAAGCTTGTAAGTTTCCTGAGGTCATGAGATACCTTAAGTCACAGGTTAAATTCAAGTCCTGGAACTGCAAAACCCAGAAATAAGCAGGCAGCTCGTACCAGAGCACAATCCATTTCATGACTTGACAAGATGATCTCTGTTTGTCTTCTCCACGCGGCCAGCTGAAACATTAGCCTCTCTGTGGCTTAATCATGCAGTTGTTATTGTTGCTTTCCAAAATGAGGCATCACACAGATACACAAACACGTGTGCGGAAAGTATTTATGGCCTCTACCAATGAAATACATGTCAAAGCAAGCTCTCCCACTGAATGAATATACTTACAAGTGTCCCTCCACCCACCAATTGTTAAGAAATAAGGGTCCAGGAATGGCAACCTGACCCTACAGAGATGTATAAAATAAACAAAGTGAATTAGTCCTTGAAGATGAAAGGGTGTGTGCTCGGAAGTACTTAAATTTCCGCTCAAATTTCAGATTTCTCCTGCTTGAACTGTGGATGTTGAGTGTGATTCATCAGGGCCTCGCTCTTGTTTCAGGCTGCAGACATGCTGAGAAATGACCCAATAATCCCAGAGGAAGATGAGCCCATCCGTTCTCTGAATTCTCAGAAACTCAATACGTGTATCCACTAGGAGAACAAGGTTGTAATAGCTCCTCACGGAGGCCCGTGGTGTCAGGAGTTTCCAGCCCAGGACTTGGGATCAACAGACACTGCGTCAATGACTTTGCCTATTAATTGATCTGGGGCCTTGCCCCTTACGGAGCTTTATGTGAACATCCCAGAGTCCACATAAAACAGGGAGCTGTGCACACGTGTGCGTGTGTCTTCACGGGAAATTCTGTGATTCCCTCCTCTGCTACAAAGCCTGTATTTATAAACCCTTCAGGCATAAACAGAAAAGAAACTTCAAGTGAGACAATAAGAAATTTGAACTTATTCTGTAAACTGTAAAATGCATGCTAATGATGGTTGTTAGTTACCATTTTCTTATTAGTGCCTGTTAAAAAATTCTCTGCTTGTCACTATCAGTTATCATGATCAACATATAAACAGCAGAATATTTTTTTAGTTAAGAAGCTGCAACTTGAGTTCCTCTAAGGGCAAAAGAGCTATCTTTGTTCAAGGAAAAAAAAAAAAAAAAACTTGGAATATTCAGGGCAGAGGTAAAGCCTCAAGGATTTTGTCATAAGCAGACAGAGGGATAAAGGTAAGGGAAAAGGCAATCAGAAAAGAGAGATGAGGAGAGGGCTGGAGGCTAGGGACTGTGGAGTTCAAAGAACTTTTAAGAACTGGATGTATTATATTTTGATCTAAGTTGTGCAGCACTGTATTACAAATCCCTCTCCTTGCCCTACAACTTCAGAAAGCTGTCTGCCTACCCAACCTTAGAGATTAGAGGTATTTGGGAGAGCAAACACAGCAGGGCTGAGAACTTCCATGGTGGTCTAGTGGTTAAGACTCTGCATTTCCAATGCAGACAGCACGAGGTCAATCGTTGGTCGCGGACCCTGCATGCCAGATGGAGCAGCCAAAAAAAACAGGAAAGCAAGATAGCAAAGTGGGTGGCACCCAGAATGGGGTGGCTGTGTAGAAAACCACCAGGGAGCACGGGGCAGTGAGACAGCCCCTGGAATGGCCCCTGAGCCACAGCAGAGCTGCAGGGCCAGGGCTGCCAGGGGAAAGGGGCGGAGCTAATGGCGACACCACAGGTCTGGCCCTGTTCTGCATGCTTTGCTTGCAACAGCTCGTGAATCGTCACCCCAACTGTAAAAAAAGAGCATGATTATGCCTAGTCTACAGATGAAGGAACAGAGGGGTTCAGTCACCTGCCCAGGATCACACAGGGAGTCACAGAGTACCCAGATGCAGGATCCGGGCACACGGACTCCTGGGTCCCTGCCTTTGCTCACTGTGCCCTGAAGCCAATGTCAATCACGACTCAAAAGTCAATAGGATTCCAGCTGACATCTGGGCTGCAAATTCCTTGTGACTGTTTTCAAACTGATTCAATCAAAGGTCAGGCCATGCTTAGATGGTGTCCTGAGTCTGCTGGCACTTCTGGAAACCAGATGTCAAGTCAGGCCTCCCCAACAAGCCCCAGGAGCCTATGGGGGTGACAGTCCATTGGGATGACCTTTACATGAAGACCACGCAGCACTACCATTTCTGGGAGCCAGAGCAGAGTATGAGGGGGAACAGAGGAACAGACAGTGGCACAGGAAAAAGGCAGACCAGACACAGAAAACTCTCGAGGAAGCCTGTTCACGTCTAACCTCCAAGGTGCAGGCCGTGTTCATAGTCAGCATGTCTTTTCTTGGCTGAGTAGGCTAGCCTGAGCAGGGTGGGTCCCCAGGGGCTTGGAGTGGTCAGTGGGGGCCTCTGCCTGTGCCCCGCAAACACCAGGGAGCAGGAAACAGATAGTGTCAGAGAGAGAAAGCGGAGTCAGGTCCGCAAAACAGTGAGGCTCTGAGGAGGGAAAATAAAGACAGAAGTGTGCGTGAACCTCGGGAGAGAGACCTGCAGAGAGCAAGGGCTGTCTGTGTTTGTGGCTCGAGCCCTGTGGCATAGGAAGCCTGGGCCAACTTAAGAGGCTCAGGCCCACAGTGACAGTGGCGATTCCATGGCTATAGTTGATTCATCGGGAAGCTTGCCTTGCTCAGCCTCTGGGACGCTCAAGCTCTCCAGTGGAGACCCGTGGGTCTACACTGCTGCTTCCAGAGCAAATGTCCTCTGGAAATGAAACTTTCTTAAAGCCCCTTTAAGAATCCTGAGATGAAGAGAATTGGGAAGATGGAATCAGACTGCGTGGGAGGCAGGGAGGTGGCTTGACAAAGAAGTTATTTCAGGGCTGTGTGAAGGCCTAGGGTTCCCCAACACTTCCAACTTCCTCACTGGCACCTGAAGCTGCTCTCTCAGCGACGTCTCCTCTTCCCAGTGGCCTTCTCCATGGTCTCGAACGTATCAATCCCCCTGCTATGAACCTGTAGCCATAGCTTCCTGGTTACCCAGACATGGCTGGAATACGTCTTTATGTGTATTCAGTGCTGGGGAGAGGGGCTGGAACACTGGATGTGAGGGACTGTTCTCCTCTTCTCCTTCACTGCCAATCCTTCCCATCCTAGGGAGCAATCAGAGGCCATCAAATAAGCAATACAAACTAATATGGGTTTAATGAAATGAGGGCCTTGGATTGACAGTATTTTGCCTTAAGGACTCTCTGGGCTCTGGCAGCATAATTTATTCATAACTTGCTACTCCCCAGGAAGGGAAAACAGATGGTTTATCTGTTTCCAAGTCGGAGGTTGAAGGACTAAGATCAATAAGCATGATCCCATGGCAAACACTGCCGTATGGTTCCACTCCAAATCCCACTTCCCTTTTGCCCGCCTCCCACTGTGAAGAGTGAAAATGCTAGAGACTCATGTCCCAAGCCTCCTTTGCAATGGAAGGTGCTGCTAAACGGAACTATGCTTGGAGGTATCTGGGAAGTATTTTCCCTTCCTGATCGAAGGAGGGAGGCCCACAGGGAGAACACTCTTATGTGACCCTACTTTCTGCCTTTTGTCCAGGATCGGGTGAGCAGGTGGTGGTGTCTAGAGCTGTGGCAGCCACGTTGTGGCCATGAGAAGGCCAGAGAAACATATGAGATGACAATCTGGTGTCTTTATGTCACAGAAATTCTAAACTTAGCCAGAAATCACCTACCTCCAGACTTTTTGGTGAGTAAATTAAAAACATACTTATTGCTTAAGCCCCTGCTATGTAGGTTTACTTTTACTTGTAACAAAACACATCCTTTTTAAATTTAGTGGCAGTATATACAGCAGCACAAGTAATATATTCAGTTCAGTTCAGTTCAGTCACTCAGTCGTGTCCGACTCCCTGTGACCTCATGAATTGCAGCATGCCAGGCCTCCCTGTTCATCACCAACTCCTGGAGTTCACTCAAACTCATGTCCATTAAGTCAGTGATGCCATCCAGCCATCTCATCCTCTGTCGTCCCCTTCTCCTCCTGCCCCCAATTCCTCCCAGCATCAGAGTCTTTTCCAATGAGTCAACTCTTCACATGAGGTGGCCAAAGTACTGGAGTTTCAGCTGTAGCATCATTCCTTCCAATGAACACCCAGGACTGATCTTCTTTAGGATGGACTGGTTGGATTTCCTTGCAATCCAAGGGACTCTCAAGAGTCTTCTCCAACACCATAGTTCAAAAACATCAATTCTTCGGTGCTCAGCTTTCTTCACAGTCCAACTTTCACATCCATACATGACCACTTGAAAAACCATAGCCTTGACTAGACAGACCTTTGTTAGGAAAGTAATGTCTCTGGTTTTGAATATGCTATCTAGGTTGGTCATAAATTTCCTTCCAAGGAGTAAGCGTCTTTTAATTTCATGGCTGCAGTCACCATCTGTAGTGATTTTGGAGCCCCAAAAAATAAAGTCTGACACTGCTTCCACTGTTTCCCCATCTACTTCCCATGAAGTGATGAGACCAGATGCCATGATCTTAGTTTTCTGAATGTTGAGCTTTAAGCCAACTTTTTCACTCTCTGCTTTCACTTTCATCAAGAGGCTCTTTAGTTCCTCTTCACTTTCTGCCGTAAGGGTGGTGTCATCTGCATGTCTGAGGTTATTGATATTTCTCCCGGCAATCTTGATTCCAGCTTGTGCTTCTTCCAGCCCCGCGTTTCTCATGATATACTCTGCGTATAAGTTAAATAAGCAGGGCAACAATATACGGCCTTGACGTACTCCTTTTCCTATTTGGAACCAGTCTGCTGTTCCATGTCCGGTTCTAACTGATGCTTCCTGACCTGCATATAGGTTTCTCAAGAGGCAGGTCAGGTGGTCTGGTATCCCCATCTCTTTCAGAATTTTCCGCAGTTTATTGTGATCCACACAAAGGCTTTGGCATAGTCAATAATGCAGAAATAGATATTTTTCTGAAACTCTCTAGCTTTTTCAATGATCCAGCAGGAAGAAAATAAAAATAAGACTGTGAGCTTTAGTTCCACAAAGTTTCATAACTACTAGTTAAGAAATATACCATCTATTCACTCTCAAGTCAAACCCCAAATCACTGGTCTACCTGAAAATGCTAATTAAATGTCCAGTCCTATGCATTAGATCCAAAAGAGTGTGCTAGGCTTTGAGATGTTTTTCCAGCCTTAAAGGTGCTGAAGGCAAACATGGATGGATCTAGAGATTGTCATGTCGAGTGAGTTAAGTCAGACAGAGAAGGAGAAATATCATATGACTTCCCTTATATGTGGAATCAAAAAAGAAATGATACAAATGAATTTACTTATGAAACAGAAATTGACTCACAGACTGAGAGAATGAACTTAGAGTTGTGGAGGTGGGGGGCAGGGCTAGTTAGGGAGTTCGGGACAGTCATGCATACACTGCTATATTTAAAATGGACAGCCAACAGGGAGCTACTGCAGAGCACAGGGAACTCTGCTCCATGTTATCTGGCAGCCTGGATGGGAGGGGAATTTAGGTGAGAATGGATACATGTATATGTATGGCTGAGTCCCTTCGATGTTAATTGGCTACACTCCAATATAAAAGAGAAAACTGTAGAGAAAAAAGAAAAGAGGTGGAAAGCCATTTAAGAATTTAAATTAAATGGTGCTTTAACATGGGGTGTTTTTGTTCTGGCCTCGCCACACTTGCGGGTTCTCAGTTCTCTGACCAGGGATTGAACCCACGCCCTCTGCAGTGAAAGCTCAAAGTCCTAACCACTGACCTGCCAGGGAACTCCTTTTTCTGTGTATCTTAAAATGCTTATTATTGACTTAAGGCCGAGATTATTTAACTACCTTGGCAAGCTAGCAGTAGAATTGGGAGACTGGTGACAGGCTCTGAGATCTGTTCTAGAAAAGGATTCCTTCCCCAGATCTGACGGTTGTGAAAAATTCCCCAGGCCCCTGTGCTGTTTATCATCAGCAAACACTTGAGGATCCCTGACAGTGATCTGGATGTGGATCTGGGCTGGAAAGCAGTCTAGTGCTGTGCTTGTATCATAACAGATGTAATATATGCTGACTCACAGCATCAGCGCTTTATCAGGAATAAATGGAGAGTGATTCTGGGCTGAGAGGGTAAAGGGATCAGTTAATGGAAAAGAGAGCCTGCTTAGGCACATATTCTGAAAACTACAGACCAAGAGCCAGAAGAGGAGTACCAACCATGAATAATGAAATCACACATCCAGACGTCCGGACGAAATCAGACATTCTGATGATTTCTTTTTAAAGAAAATCAAGGTTTCCGCCTGGTGCTGAAAACTTTGAAGATAAGTGCTCTGAAGGCAGAGCGAGGTCGCGATCCCATTCAGTGGAGTAAGGTGAACTTTCAAAACTGGGTTCATTTAAAAAGCATGCCCCAGAGTTTCCCACCAGCCAAGGAGGGTCGGAGTGGCTTTCCCTGCCTTTGAGGAACATTTTGATCTCCCATATTTGGTTGTTCCATGATGTCAGGGGGTTATAGAGACTGAGCTGGCCTTATCTGAAGACTTCATTGGGGACTTAAACATCCCAGTCCACATTCTAACCAAGAAAATTCCCACTGTGGCGAATATTCTCAGAAAAACACAACTAGTCCACCATCAGAGCCACAACCACGCCCTAGGAAGTACGTATCTGAGTTCCCACTCACTCCCCAATTCATTAGGCTGCACCCTGCCTTCTATCCACCCTCAGCTCTAAATAATGACAGGTGGTGAGTGGGTGGGGAAGCGGGGAGACTCCCTGTCCAGGGGGGCCTGGTTCCATCCATGTTTAGCACGGAAAGTCCTACATCCAAGGCAGCTCCACCAGTCAGGGGTAAACTGGGATGGCTGGTCCCCCACTGAGGTTCCCAGTACCCTCTGAGGGATGCTTGCTCTCTCAGCAGCTCTGGATGTGGGTTAGCCCCTGCTCTTCGAGAAGACTCTCTGCCTCCTTGGCTTCCATTTATTGTATTTAATTTGGGGCTGCGCTGGGTCTTCACTGCTGCACGCAGGCTTTCTCGAGTTGCACCAAGCAGGGGCTACTCTCTAGCTGCGGTGCGTGGGCTTCTCACTGTGCTGGCTCCTCTGGTTTGGAGCACAGGCTCTACAGCGCATGGGCTTAGCTGCCCAAGGCATGTGGGATCTTCCAAGGCCAGGGATTGAGCCAGCATCCCTGCGTTGCCAGGTGGGATTCCCAACCACTGGACCACAGAGAACCCCACCTTGGCTTTCTTTCCCCTTCCCTCTCTCCTATCTCCTTTCTTCACCTCTCATTTCTCTGCTGACACCTTCCTTCCAGCCTCTACAGTGTCAGCGCTTCTCACAGTTCTGTCCTTAGCTTGCCTTTTCTCTTCCCAACATGCTGGGTTGAATAGTGTCCCCCTAAATTTATATCCTCCCAGAACCTCAGAACATGACCTTGTTTGGAACTAGAGTTTTGGCAGATATAACTGGTTAAGTTAAAATTCTAGTTGCTCAGTCATATCCGACTCTCTGTGACCCCATGGACTGCAGCCTGCCAGGCTCCTCTGTCCATGGAATTCACCAGGCAAGTGAGTTGCAACTGGCTTCTGCAACGGAAGTTAAGATAAGGTTGTGGGCAAAGAATGTTGCCTGCCATCAAGCCATCAGCCACTGCTGATGGCCAGATGGTGCACCCTGAGGGGAATTCAGGATGGAGAAAAACAGGATACTGGCCCTAGAAAGTTAAGATGCATATCAAAGGAATAATTTCAATGAACACAGACTCTGGCATCTTCCCACACACAGAAAAGCACTCAAACCATTAACTTGAGATGTCTGTTTTTTTGCAACTAGAATTAATCTTTTAATGTCCAACTACAGGTTTTTTTTTCCGGCAAATATTCCTATATATCCTGGCTCCTTCCTTACCTCTGGGGAGCAGTTCCTTACAGCTGTCTGAGAGGCTGTCTCCCAACCTATAGTCCTCAGTATGGTCCCCAAATAACATACAATTTGCAGCTTTTAGGTTGTACATTTTTTTTCAGTTGACTAGGAAGGATCTTAAATTCAGTATGATTAATGTCCTTATAAACAAGGAGACAACCCACAAAGACACAAAAGGAAGAAGGCCACATGACAAGTAGAGGCAGGGACTGCAGTAATGCCATTGCAAGCCAAGGAACACCAACATTGCCAGTGTTAAAACAACAGGCCCAAAATGGAGTCACTTATGCTCAGCTCCATGTCACTAAACTGAGATCTAATACTTATAGTTTCAGCCTCTTCCAGAGATGGAATTTTAAGCCAATCAGGAATCAGCTGTTCACTCCAGTGAGGTCTTCTGCTACATAGACACGTGCCTTCCCCTAAAGGACAGTAACCTTGCAACAACCCGCGGCTTCTTTGTCTCGTATAACCTCCTTGTTCCCACATCCTTCTGCCTATGAGTCTTCTATTTTGTACAGCTCCTCAGAGCTCCTTTCTGGGGTGCTGGTCAACTCATAAATCATTGACTACAGTCAATAAAGGTCTTAAAAGTTTAGTTTGTTGAGTTTTTTTTGTTTTTTGGGTTTTTTAGTACAGCAGCTATCAGAAGGTAGGAAGCAGCATGGAAGAATTCAGGAGTTCTCAGAGGGAACAAGGCCCTGGTAACAGCTTGATTGCAGACTTCTAGCCTCCTGAACTGTGTGGGGGCGGGGAGTTTCCACCTCTTGATGCCACCGAGTTTGATAATTTGTCATAGTAAACCTAGGAAACGTCACAGCCATCGTCTTAAGTAATATAATTTAGTCACTAAGGTTTCAAGCCCATCTATATGTCTGTGACCTCTAGCTCTTAAGTGCCAGCTGGGAGCTCTCTGTCCCTGAGTTCTAGATCTGCTTTCCAAGCACCCACTTCAACAGCAGACACCCTGGATCTCTGTGTCCTGCATGCTCTGCCCTTGTAATGTGTCCAGCTTTGAATTGATCTCTGCCATGTGCCTGGTCTCCCTCGACACTTTCTTTTAACATTGGCCGTGCTGGGTCTTAGTTGTAGCATGCAGGGTCTTAGTTGCGGCAGGCAAACTCTTAGTTGCCGCATGTGGGATCTAGTCCCCTGACCAGGCATCTAACCCAGGCCCCCTGCAATGGCAGTCAGAAATCTTAGCCACTGAACCACCAGGGAAGTCCCCAGTCCTCAATAACTTTTTTAATCTAGGTTAGTGGCATCACCAAAACCTGCCTCCCCAACCTTAAACCTTGATGTTACTCTTGATTATTCCTCCTCCCCCTCTCTCTACTGGAGGAGGAATGGCAGCCCACTCCAGTATTCTTGCCTGGAAAATCCCATGACAGAGGAGTCTGGAGGGCTGAAGTCCATGGGGTCTCCAGAGTCGGACACGACTGAGTGACTAAATCACTGCCACCTCCTCTCTCTACATTGCTGTTGTTTAGTCGCTCGGTTGTATCTGACTCTTTGTGACTCTGAAGCCCACCAGGCTCCCCTGTCCATGGTGTTTCCCAGACAAAAATTCTAGAGGGGGTTGCCATGCCCTTCTCCAGGGGATCTTCTCAACTCAGGGATCAAAACCATGTCTCCTGCATTTGCAGGCAAATTCTTTACCACTGAGCCACCTGGGAAGCACCTCTTTACACCGATCTTACCATTAAAACCTCACAATCCTACCTTGAAAGTCCCTCTCTGTAGACTGTTGAGTGAAGCGGAGGGTGTCCGGTCAGAACCCAAGTGACCACCACAGCTACATTTCAGATTTGTGTCTGATCTTGTCTGAGATCCTAGAGGGCCAGGCAGGTGGCCAAGATCCAGCAGGCACCAGTTTGGCTAAGAGGTTTGCATGACTTTGTGAGGGTATTCCTGGCTTACTTAGCCTGTGGGGCTTCCCAGGAGGCACAGTGGTAAAGAATCTGCCTCCCAATGCAAGAGACACGGGTTTGATCCCTGGGTCAGGCAGATCCCCTGGAGAAGGGCATGGCAGCCCAATCCAGTATTGTTGCCTGGAAAATTCCATGGACAGAGGAGCCAGGCAGGCCACAGTCCATGGAATCACAAAGAGTCAGACATGACTGAGCATGCACGCACGCACAATAGCCTGTGATTACAAAGCAAGGTCATATTTCCCTTTCAGAATCCAAATTCTTATTGCAGGAGACCTCATCCTGCTTGCCTGCAGGAAATGGTTCTTTCTCAAAGTGTCCTCCTGCCATTTCTAGAAGTCCCTAGAGGGTGTCTCATCTGTATTCACAAATCAAACTGGCACCTGCTGGCACCAGAATGTGCATTAGCCGGGGCCAGCTTGGCCATGTGTCAGAGGCCGTCAAAAACTAGCCTATACAAGAGAATAATTGACTCCCGTTGTTAAGAAGGAGGCGGAGGCTCTAAGCCTTAGCACCATCTTCTGAGAAACCTCCGCGTCATGAGAGCGAAGCAGAGGAAGAAGCAAACGCACAAGCTGAAGTGCCAAAGAAGAAAGATGAGGCAGAGGGCCAAGGAGACTTTATACCCACAGAAGCCACATGAACAGAAACAAGGGAAGCCAGAGGCCAGGGATGCTGGTATGAACTGTTGCATTATGGGGCTCCCCTGATGTCTCAGACAGTGAGGAATCTGCCTGCAATGCAGGAGACCCAGGTTCAATCTCTGGGTCAGGAAGATCCCCTGGAGAAGGAAATGGCTACCCACTCCAGTACTTTTGCCTGGAGAATCCTGTGGACAGAGGAGTGTGACGGGCTACAGTGCATGAGGTCCCAAAGAGCCGGAAAAGACTGAAGTGACTTGGCATGCACACATGCATGCCTACAGTCTAGAACCTGTCTCAATGGGTTTGGAACATCTGGAGCTATTTTGATGGCCTCAACTGCCTTTGAGAGACCCACCTTGCTCATATCAAAGCAGTCCCTCTTGGTCCTTTACCCTGGCACTATGACATTCTGGACTGTTCTCAGCTGTGGCTGCATGGAACACATGTACAATGAACCATCTTTCTTGTAAGTCAAGAAGAAATGAGGAGGATGCTGAGGATTTTCATGTAACTGAAGTAGTAGTGGAGGCGGCCGGACCTAAAAGACCAAACCAACGCTCAGCGCCTCCACGACACTTCTTCTCTTCGCTGCTCTCATTCTCTCATTTCTGCTGTCTTTGCCCTCTTTTATGTACGGCCTCATTTTTCCTCTTCATCTGCATGGCCCAGAACAGAGCTACATGAGTCAACCCCACGGATTTATGTCTGTGTGCTTAGTTGCTCAGTCATGTGACTCTGTGGCCCTGCGGACTGCAGCGCATCAGGCGCCTCTGACCATGGGATTCTCCAGGCAAGAAGACTGGAGTGGGTTGCCATGCCCTCCTCCAGGGGATCTTCCCCACCCAGAGACAGAACCCAGGTCTCCCAACCCCAGGGACAGCCTCTGATTAACTCTGTATGGGTCTCAGATCCAAGCCTAGGCTGAGTGCTGTGTCCAGGGAGGGGGTGGGGGGCACATGGCCATTTCTGCAGCTTGGAGGCAAAGCCGGTACTGGGAGAAAGCAGGTGACAGCCGACTCCAGCAGCTACCATGAGGCACCACACGTGTCTGCCTTTGGCGTCCTCTCTTGGGTGTTTTTCTCCACCGCCTCTAAAGCCACAGGGAGGTAAAGCCGCATCACTGCCAATACCACTGGAGAACCAGGGCACACGCAGCACTGCTTAAGGTCCAGGGGACTGAGCGCAATGCCGAGAAGAGGGCATTCTTTTATGTGACAACTCAGTCTGCCCTCCAAGGACACCACAGTGAAGACGGCAGTTACATACAGCACAGGACGTGGGAGGAAGTAAGAGCTTGCCAGTGTCCAGGGTGTGGATCTACGGCCGGAGGAGGTGGAAGTCATTAGAACAAGGTCAAGGACCACGGGCCAAGGCTGTCCTCAAAAACAGCTGTTCAGGCAGCACCGTATGAGACAGAGAACTGGAAACTCAGAAGTCAAACCAGCAGGTTGAATCCTATTGGCCCACGAGTTCTTCTAAGAAGTTGGACTGTGTGTGTGTGTGTGTGTGTGTGTGTGTATGTGTGTGTGTCTACTTACAGGAGTGGATAATCCAAGTAAGTAAGCCCATCAGCTCCAGGTGGATTCAAGATTCTGTAACGTTAGAATCTCTGGCTCTGGCTCTCCTTCTCACAGCACCACTGTGATGACTCCCCAGAAACACATTGTAATTGTATCACGCCATCCAGATACGCTGGGACGAGCATTTATGTGTCTGGACAGAAGTCAAGGGAGATTAAGAAGGGCTTATGCCAGAGGCAGCTTCCCTGACCAGCATAAGGAGGCAAGACGTGAGAGGAACTAGAAGGGGCTGGTCAAGTAAATAAATCCACAGCCAGACAACAGAACACGACACATAATTAGGAGTTAGGCTGCAGGAGAACATATAATGATACGGGACATGTCAACAACACAATATGAAAAGAGCAGGATATGAAAACTGAAGCAGCAGCATAATCCTAGGACTCTCAAATGTTTAGTACATTTTTGCATGCTTTTTTGTATCTATAGAATTTTTCTTTGGGGATTTCCCTGGCTGTCCAGTGGTTAGGGGGGCTTTCCAGGTGGCACAGTGGTAAAGAACCTGCCTGCTAATGCAGGAGACGCAGGAGATGTGGGTTCGATCCCTGACTCAGGAAGATCCCCTGGAGGAGGAAATGGCAACCCATTCCAGTATTCTTGCCTGGAAAACTTCATGGACAGAGAGCCTGGCGGGCTACAGTCCATGGGTTGTAAAGTCAGACACGACTAAGTGACTGCACACACACACACACACACACACACACACACGTAGTTAGGACTCCATGTGCCTAGGGATCAGGTTCAATCCCTGGTCCGGGAACTAAGATCCTGTAACCTGGATGGCACAGCCGAAAAATGAAACAAAAAAATAAATAAAAATTTTCTTTGGACCTGGTTACTTGAAGAAGGATGAAATCTTGATTGGCACTATTTGGGAAAAAAATAACACTAAAGGTCAGAAAGATGTTTCTCAAGCTAGGAGATATTTTTAAAAATTATTCCTGCCCTTCCCATCCCCTGGCACTAAATTCAGTCCAAGAGTTATGCCTGAAAAGTCAAGTCTTTTTTCCCTTTCCTGTCCCTACTAATAGTTAGGGCCACCAGGGTCAGAAAGTCCCAGGGTGGAATGGGATATGGGACGGACACACACACACACACACACACACACACACACTGTAAAGAGAGAGGCATTTCTTGGGGACTTGAGAAACAAACTCCTTAACTTAATGGTGTTCTATAAAAACTGATTACTGAAGAAAATAAATCATAATGAAAGCAACATGACAAAGGATGGCCATCTGTTGTGAACATCATAAAGGAGATTTCTGCTTGGGGAAGGAGGTCGAGCCTAATTATCTCTAAAGACTCTTCTGAAACTCAAATTCTCTGAAATAGTGAGCCCATAAAAAAAGGAAGTACAGAGGGGAAAGGAAGAAAAACACTTCACTCTGCTTTGACATATATTCTGTGACTTCTGACACCCCTGTCTCTCAGGTTGGTAAACTGGCCCCCCTTTTTTTTACGTTCCAAAAAATATATGTGGTTATGTAGTCTGTTTCTCCTTGAAGAAAACCTGGCCATCACCCTGCTTCAGTCCCCTTCTCTCTCTCTCAGTCCCTTGGACGGTTCTGATGGCAAATTCCGCCCCCCGCTTCCCTCTGCCAGCCAACCCAGCCTGATTTGCCGGTTGTTGTTCAGTCACTAAGTCATGTCTGACTCTGTGACCCCATGAACTACAGCACACCAGGCTTCCCTGTCCTTCACCATCCCCCGGAGTTTGCTCACACTCATGTCCATTGAGTCGATGATGTCATCCAACCATCTCATCCTCCGTCTCCTCCTTCTCCTCTTGTCCTCAATCTTTCCCAGCATCAGGGTCTTTCCCAGTGAGCTGGCTCTTCACATCAGGTGGCCCAAACATCAGTCCTTCCATTCACCATGACCAAGTTGTGGTCCATGGAGGGGGTTTGTAGTATGGCGCTCCTATTAACCACCAGATGCCTAAAGGAGCACGTTCTCTGAGCCTTTGAAAAGGGCTCAGCTTCACTTCTTCTCACTCCTGGACCCTGGTCCCCTGGAAAGTGAAAGTAGTGAAAGTCGCTCACCCGTGTCTGACTCTGTGACCCCATGGTATACAGTCAATGGAATTCTCCAGGCCATAACACTGGAGTAGGTAGCCGTTCCCTTCTCCAGAGGATCTTTCCAACCCAGGGATCGAACCCAGGTCTCCCTCATTGCAGGCGGATTCTTTGCCAGCTGAACTACAAGGGAAGCCCAAACCAGTCAGGAGCTCTGGTCCCCCGGGGGAGGAGTCAAGTTTCACAGAGCAGCTAGGCGCAGTGCCCAACACAACAGGAAAGTCATAGAGCACAGCTCACGCTGGGGTGGTCGGGACTTCATGCAGTGTGCGCCACCTATATATTTTAAGCCAATATGTTTACGTACGGTGGCGTGGGTTTGAAGAGTTATTTATCAGATCTAAGTTATTTTTTTCTGGCTTGTTTGAGCGAAAGGATGGAGGAAGAGGGAGCTGGTACCGGCTGACAGTGAACAGGCATATTTGAGGTGCTTATCTTACCTCATCTCAGGCTGCTCAAGAGCTGTATTTCATAGAGTGGGGTCTGAGTATCTTAGCTGCTTGAATATCTTGCCCAGGGTTATGTAGCCTATAAGTGGCAAAGCCAGGGTGAGAACCAGAGTTGTCCATTCCTTGCGGTTTCTTTAAGCAACTGAAAAACTAAGATTTTGTTAACCGTTTCTCAGTGTCACATAATTTGGAAAAAAAACAGGAATGAGTGGAAGTGAAGGTCAGGCTTATGCCTCAACAATGTTTCAGTTTAAATTTCAAGTTACATGTAATTAAATTGTATAATTCAGAATATAATGATGCCACTGTATTAGCAAGATAGACACACTTAGTGATGCTTACTACAGAACACAAAAGAGCCATTTAATTTAAACAAGATAATTCAAACGTTTGCTTGCCTAAAGCTCATAAAATGCCATTTCATTAAATCATGTTTTCATTTATGTGACTGTTATATCAAAGCTATTTTATTGTTATAAAAGTTGGAATCGTATGGTGGGTTATTTTTAAATGATGAACATATAATGAAAAATACTTTTAAGAATAAAATACACTTGGCTATATTAATTTATTGATTGATTTAATAAATGATGATTGAGCACCTGCTATGTTCTAGGTATGTAGGATATAGTAGATTTCTTCCACTGAGCAAGTGGAGGGAAACAGAAATTGTAGGAGGTTGAATAATGGCCTCCCAAAGATATCAGTTCCTAATCCCTAGACCAAAATATATGGCAAAGCAGTGGAGTGTCTTTCCTCATTTCCCTCTCTGTATGTTCCTTTTTTAATGGGCTCATTCTTTCATAGAATTTTCTGAGGAATCCTTAGAGATAATTAGGCTCAACCTCCTTCCACATGCAGAATTCTCCATGTAAATGTCACCTAACGTGGAAAGAATATCTTTGTGGATGTGATTAAGTTAATGGTGTTGACATGGGGAGATTATGTTGGATTATTAGAGTGGATCCCAAGTGCATTCACATGTTTTCTTCTAAGACAGAAGGAGAGGGAGATTCTGACGCTGTCACACAAAAGAGGAAGTAATACGATGGCACAGAGAGACGCTGGCCTTGAAGACTGGAGTGATGTGGCCACAAGCCAAGGAATGCCAGCGGCCATCAGGAAGTGGAAGAGGCAAGAAGAGAGTCTCCCAGAATGAAACACTGGCATCTGCAGCAACATGAGTGGATCTAGAGATTATCCTACCAAGTGAAGACGGACGGGTCACGGTGGAGAGTTCTGACAAAACGTGGTCCACTGGAGAAGGCAATGGCAAACCACTTCAGGATTCTTGCCTTGAGAACGCCACAAACAGTATGAAGTAAGTGGGAAAGAGAAAGACGAATACCATGTGATATCACTTATACATAGACTCTAAACTATAACACAAATGAACTTATCAATGAAACAGAAACACATTCATAGACACAGAGAACAGACTTGTGGCTGCCAAGGGGAGAGGCGGGGTGGAGGAGGGATGGGCTAGAGTTTGGGATCAGCAGATGCAGGGATCAGCAGATAAACAACAGGGTCCTACCGTCCAGCACCAGGAACTACATTCAATACCCTGTGATAAAGCTAGTGGAAAAGAAGATGGAAAAGAATCATATATAACTGAATCCCTTTGCTGAAAGCAGAAATTAACATGTAAATCAACTATACTTCCCTTGCCTTTGGGCTTCATTGGTGGCTCATCAAATGTATTAAAAAAAATAAATTTTAAAAAATAAGAAGGAAAGAACATAAATGGAAAAGTGATAAATACCTGCTTTAAAAAATTTTTCCAGGGACTTCCCTGGTGGTCCAGTGGCTGAGACTCTGTGCTCCCAATGCAGGGGGGCCCGGGTTCAATCCCTCGTCAGGGAACTAGATCCCACAGGCTGTGACTAAAGGAGCCGGCATGCCCCAACCAAGACCTGGGGCAGCAAAAAAAAAAAAAAAAGAGTGGGGGGCAGCAAAAAGAAAAAAAAGAGTGAGTGAGAAAGTTTTCCAAATAAACAAAAACAATGCATTTGTTAAAAAAAAAAAAAAAGAACAAGATTCTCCTCTAGAACCTCCAGGGAATGTGGCCCTGCCGGCTGACACCTTGACTGTGGCCCCAGGACGCTTTTCTTGGATCTCTGCTCTGCATAACCATAAGAGAACACATTTCTGTGTCACCAGGAGTGGTCACTTGTTTCCATAGCGTTGGGAAGCAATATATACACACGCACGTGAACATGATGACATTCGTGGCGATCGATGAGACGAGAAATGTGATAAACGGAGGAATCCCTTCAGAGGACATAGCCCAGGCAGGCGGCTCCGCGGTGAGCATTGCAGCAGGGGCCTGCGAGCCTGGAGCAAGGCGGAGAGAGGCCGGCGGCCACGTGGAGGCTCACAGATGGGCGGGGCTCCGGCGGCGTAGGGGGCACGTGGCTCCAGGGTCATGGGGAGCACGTGCGGAGCCAGGGAGATGGAAGCCAGGCGGCCGGGGCACAGGGCTGTGAGACGCTGTCCGAGAGACTGTGGCCACTTCATGTAGGGTCTGCTGGACAGGGTAAGGAACCTGGGGTTTAGACTGATGAGCTGTGAAGACTGGAAGATTTCAGAAGAGTGATGCGATGTGCTTTCCATAGTGTAGACATCACCATGTAGAGTGGATGGTGAGAGCAAGCAGAAAGGAGAGACAGCAGTGGGGTGACTATTGCAGGATTTCCGGGGCTGGGGGCAGAAATGCTAGTGGTGACCTCGGTGCCCCATCTAGCTCTGGAAGCCAGCTCCACCCCTGGGTGCCCCTATCTCAGTGCCGTTAGCACCGCTTCCAGAGACCCAGTCTCCTGCTATCATTACCATCTGGGGGCCTCTGATTCTGTGACAGCCCAACCATCTCTGCCTTTCTGGCGACCCCACTTTTGCTCTGGCTCTCCTTGTGGTTTGTCTACATGAATAGATGACAGCCCCTGGCTGTATCTAGGTCTCCCTTTTTTTGTTGTTGTTGTTCCATATTTCTGTAATTTTGTAGTTTCATGAATCCATATTTTTTAAATTGCCTTTTATTGGAGTACAGTTGCCTTAAAATGCTGTGTTAGTTTCTGCTGTGCAGCAAAGTGAATCAGCTATGTATACACATATATCCCTTTTGTGGATTTCCTCCCCATTTAGGTCACAGCAGAGCACTGAGTAGAGTTCCCTGTGCTGTACGGTCAGTCCTCATTAGCAGGTCTCTTCCTTATTAGCTGGGTGACCTGGTAAATTACCAAACTTATCTGTTCCTCACTTTCACTATCTGTAAAATAGAGAAAACAGTCATCTCTTTTCACAGGAGTGTTGAGGGGATTACAGAAGGTAATGGACGCAAAGTGCTGAAAACCATGACTGTCTTCATAATTTTACTATTATGTCTTCTTCGTTACCACCATCAGCATCCTAATCTGCCCTCCTGGCCCACCTCCACACCGCTGCGGGATTAATCTCTAAAGGTCTGCTGGATCAGTGTGCTCTCTTCAGTAATCTTCCATCGCCGCGAGATGCCTTCCACATGAAGCTGGAGCTGCACAGCCTGCTTTTCAGCCCTGGTTCTCTGTCAGTCTTCCCACCTCCCCACTTACTCCCTACACCCAGCCAAACGGTAAACCTCACGTTCCCCCTCACTTTCATTTAACCACACAGGCTAGATTTGCTTTTTCACTTCCGAGCCTCTGCTCCTGGGGTTTCTTCCGT
This sequence comes from Bos indicus x Bos taurus, assembly GCF_003369695.1. NCBI lineage: Eukaryota > Metazoa > Chordata > Mammalia > Artiodactyla > Bovidae > Bos > Bos indicus x Bos taurus. Next base: position 13,079,224 of record NC_040087.1, on the reverse strand, counting down.
CCCTCCTTCCCTCCCCAGGGTGCGTCCTCTGGTGCCTGCCTACATTCCATCAAAACTCAGTAACTTCTGTGCGCTTCTCAACCTTCTCTCCCTGAGTAAGCTCACTGATTTACATCTCTGTTGTTGCTCAATCGCATCTGACTCTTTGGGACCCCACGGGCCGCAGCACGCCAGGCTTCCTTGTCTGTAGGTTGAGGGTGCACCTGGAGAGCCTCCTTCCGATGCGCTCTCATTAGGAGAAAACCTGGATCAGAACACTTTAACCTGAGGCAGTGCACCGGGCCGGCTGCCACATCTTACGCCATGACAGTGAGCATCTCCCCGTGGCCTCTTGAAGGTCTCAGGGTCTTGGAGGAACAGGACAGTGAGTGTCCACTCTTCCTAAGAGTCAAGACCCAAAGCCAGCGATGGCAAACACACCCCTCTCCCCATGCAGGGTTCTAGAATGAGGTCATGTGCTCTCTGCGGAAAATCCGGACTTGTCTCACCAAGCAAACTTCATGTATGGCCTGCTGAGGTAGTCAGCCCACCCGCAGCTCCCCTGGGGCCACAGGGTGGAGTCCGTGGCCCACCCCACGCAGCAGCTGTGATGAAGAAGAAGCAAACATCGCCGCACACCTAGGCTAAGATGTGCGTTACCAGATTCTCAAAGTAACCCTCAGAAAGGCACAGTGCGGGCGTGGGGTCCCGGTGCTGAGACCTGGGAGGGTCACTGTAGGGACGGTTGGTGGGGGGGCAGGATTCAGGGCCAGAGCTAGGTGAGCGGGGGTGGGGAGGTGTGGCGGGACAATTCCCTCATGCAGGTCTGAAAGGTGTAGGAGAAAGAAATGTCTACCTGGAGTTTCAGCTCTAATCTTCTTTCTGTTGTTTTTCGGTCACTAAGTCATGTCTGACTCTTTGCAACCCCATGGACTGCAGCACACCAGGCTTCTCTGGCCTTCACTATCTCCCGGAGTTTGCTCAGACTCATGTCCATTGAGTCGGTGATGCCATCCAATTCAGAATATTCTGGAGGGTCTGTCTGGTCGTTGTTTGTCCTGCCTCTCTTCCAGGGGCATTCTTAGCTGCGCCGTCTATGGGGCTGCACAGAGTTGGACACGACTGAAGCGACTTCACAGCAGCAGCAGCACCCAAAGCTCATTTTCATGGAGGGAAGGAAATTTCCACCCCAAGATCAGAAGGAAGGATTGGAATGCAGAGTTTAGTTCCCTTTCTCATCATCTGGGCCTTTTGAGCAAAGGAGGGGGAACTGACCTGATGGATGAGCAGAGAGAGAAATTCCTGGGCACACATCCCACATGCCCATGGGTGGGGGTGCTTCCCTTAAAAGTAGGGGACAGGTTCAGTCCCCCTCCTTCTCTCAGGCCAATGGTCCATCGTGTTCCCAGGGGGTGGAGATGGGGGTCATAGACAAGCTTGCCTTTGGGGAGGGCCAGCCAGCTATCTGCCCTCTGAGTCCGTTCTCCTCCTCCTGTGAGTCACTGGGGAGGCTGGGCTGGCCCTAGTTCTAGGGGAGGGCGCAAAAGGGCACGTGTTGGTCCTGGACACTCACACTGCTGCTGTCCAGAGTGACCCAGGAGCCCTGGACTTGTCACTGAGCCCTTGCTGGGCCCACAGTCAAGTAGATCTCACCTTCTGTATCCCTGGGTAGCAACCTATACCATCTCTGGAAAGGTTAGAACCCAAACGAGACCTCCACACTGTTAACCATTCAGGACAGAACTCCACATATCTACATTGTCACCTGAGTTACTGGACTTCGTGGGGGCCGAAGCATCAAGGGGTCCAGGGAGAGGTGGATCTCGTCCAGCCCTTTGAGTAGGTGACTTCTGAGATTACCTGTTGACACAGATGCAGAGAAGAGACTCACGAATAGGAGATGGCAGGGAAAACTCCAGATCTGGGTGACAATGTGACTCAACTTCCTGATTGCCCTCCAAGGGTTGGCCAAGATGACCCTTAAGAACAGAAAACAAAGGGACGCTTTCATACCTACACAATGCATCTAATCCCTTCTCTAGATCATAAACTCTTCATAATCTGGAGCTCTGTTTGACTTATCTTTGCATTCAACTGTGAAGCATTGAACCTGGCATAAGGTAAAAGTTAATACCTGGATTGAGTAAGATGTGTCTGTGGATGATAAACTTAAGGATGAGGCTGATGGTGTGCGCTCTCTCAGGGTCTAAAAAAAAGGAAATCTCCCAAAATGTCACTGCTGATCTCCTTTGAGTAAGAAGTAAATGACAGTACCCAATGGAACCAGAATCTTTAAGTACAAAGAAGAGGTAAACTGTGAAAAGAAGGACAAAGTCATTAAAGGATTCGGGACCCTTTCTAACTCGTTTGTTTTTCTTTCTCTTATCTCCCATATATTTTCTTATACATCTTCAATAAGTGTTTGCAATATGGATCCTTATTAACCCTTTACTCTGCTGGTTTTGGTTCATTTAGGGACACACATGCAAACATATATATGCGATGGTCCCTCTCAACCGAGTATTGGAGAAGGCAATGGCAGCCCACTCCAGTACTCTTGCCTGGAAAATCCCATGGATGGAAGAGCCTGGTGGCTGCAGTCCATGGGGTCGCGAAGAGTCGGACATGACTGAAGCGACTTAGCGGTGGCAGTAGCAGCAACCGAGTATCTGCTAAATTGCTACTCAGAAACAAAGATCCAATGAGATTAATATCATACATCTCTTCCAAGGCACGGGGTCCCTCCTGTTGTGGCCTCCTAGGTACCCAGGGGTTACCCAGATGCCAGCTGTTTCCCAGCCATTAAGAACCAGGTAAGTTAAATTGATGATCTGAGGTTCTGCCTCGGGGCATTAACCTCAGTCAATTATTGAAGTTACTGCTAGTTTTGAAGTAGTGTTTGCTTTAAATCTCCACTAATGTAAATCTCACAGGCAGAGAGGGTCCCTCAGCAGCCATTCTAGCTCCAGTGAGAAACCAGAAAAGATGCTAAGAAGTTAAAGAGGTGGTAAAGACCAAGGTCTCTTGTTTGACCAACACAGCAGTCATCTTCAACCTCAGGGACAAGACACAGACTTCTGTTTCACTCGTTTCGTGGAGGAGCCACTACTTAGGGTTTCAAAGTATGGCATAATATTCATTTCTGCACATTGTAAATGAGATTATATAGTGTTATAAATAAAATACATACATCAATCTAGGCAGTCATTTCTCCCTTGTTAATTCTAACATTTTATTTGTATTTAATATACCACTGAGATCTAAACTCCTAAAATGTATTCATTCAACCCATATTTACTAGCGTGCTCTGTGGCCTGTGTTAGGCAGTGGGCTCCAGGGATGCTTACGAGCTCCTAGACTCTTGAATGAGATCAAATTTGCTCACAAGTAAATGCAGTTGTGATTCTGCTGTACGGGCCATAAGGTCAAACCATTAGTTTGCCAGGGCTGCTGTAACAAGTACCACAAACTGGGAGGCTTAAAACAACAGAGGTTTGTTCTCTTAGAATTCTGCAGGCAGGAAGTCTAAACCCGAGGTTCCAGCAGGGCCGTGCTCTCTCTGAAGCCCCTTAGGGAGGGTCCATTTCTTTTTCTCCCTAATTTCTGTTTGCTGTCGGCTGTCCTCAGCACTCCTTAGCGTGGAGGTGTGTCGCTCCAGGCTCTGCCTTTATCATTGCGTGGGGTTCTCCCTGCGTGTTTCTCTCCATACTTGGCTTTTTTGGAAGAACACCAGTCACAATAGGTTAGGGGCCCACCCTACTCCAGTATGACTCCATCTTAACTGATTTCATCTGCAATGACTCTTGTTTCCAAACAAGGTCACATCTGCGCCGGGGGGTTGGGACTTCAACACCCCTTTAGTGGGGGACACAGTTCAACCTGTAGCACAGGGATCTTTAAAGCTTGATGCACTCTTGTGAATGAGGGGAAAGCATTAAAACCTTCTGTGTGTGTGTGAATCAGGGCATGAAGGCAATCTGGCCCATCTTGCCAACAGGTCGGGATTACCCACTGATTCTGGTGAGACCTCTGTCCTCTGAGCAGCAGGGAAGCCCTTCCAGAAAGCACTGGGGTCCACCCACTGGGACCATGGGCCCCTCTCCTCTCTCTCTCCTTTCTTTCTACATCTTATTTCAAACCCTCGAATGTACTCTTTCAACACTAACCCATCCTTTCCCAGGGGCCTTGAAACGTTCCAATTCCAGTAACTACTAATTTGAACAAAACTGTGTGAGGAAGCCTGTCGTGGGCAGGCTCCTCGGACAGGTGACTGCAGACAAGGAGGTTTCCTGTATGAACTAAAAGCTCACCCCCGCTCATGAGCACACCAAATCACAAACACCCGCCAAACAACCACTGGCACAAAAGATCAGAAGCTGCCCCTGAGAAGATACTCTATACCCAAAGACAACGCAGACATCCAACAAGCTGGTGGGAGAGGCGCATGTGCCACCCCATCAGATTCTATGCCCCCCGGGTGGGTGGCCCACAGACTAGAAAACAATATCACAGAAGTTCTTCCACACAAGTGGGAACGCCGAGCCCCTCAAAAGGCTCCCCAGCTGAGGGCTCTGGCGTTGGGAGGACCTTCTAGGGAGGGCCACCTTCAGGCTCAGAACTAGAGTTCTCCTTGAGGGAGAAGAGTTCATGAGATGGAGAATGAGAAAAGCCCTTTGTAAACTCTGATAACTAACAGTGGGTTATTTTGATGATCTTCATGTCCTGTAGCACCTAGAACAGTGTGGTCATTCCCAGCTAAAAGCTCCTGTTGAAATTCCCCACGAGGAACCAGTGGACAGCGAAGTTAGGACTCTGGCCACAGAGAGGGCCCTAAGAGCAGAGACCAAGAGCTCTGGTGGAAAAGCTCTCTAGCCTGCTCTCTGCTCCTGTCCCCACTCTCAGTTCAGCCTAAGTCATCACGTGTTTATGAATCTAACACATGAGTGTTTGAGAAGCAAAAACCAGAAAAGTGTTGACATCAGGATGATGATGTCCACGACTCCAAAGAGCAACATCAGGGCAGACACCACTTCCTACAGCCCTTATGCTGAGTGTGAGACCGCATCTTCAAGATAACCTCATAGTCACTCTCCGAATAGCACCTTCTCAAAATCTATGTGATAAGATACATGTATAAATACACACAGATAATATATAGATATAGATATAAATATAATGTATTTATAATATATATAGATTATATAGCTATAGATAGAATTATAGAATATAGTTATATATTCAGTAACAATTATATGCAATTGTTATAATATGTATTATAAATATATTTAATATAATTTAATCTAATTTTATTATGCTATTATAATACACAATTTAATAGAAATGTTAGTATGATATAATATATATAAGTAATATATATTTATAAATTTATTATATATTATACTTTAAGTTCAGTTCAGTCACTCAGTCATGTCTGACTCTTTGCGACCCCATGAATCACAGCACGCCAGGCCTCCCTGTCCATTACCAACTCCCAGAGTTCACTCAAACTCATGTCCATCAAGTCTGTGATGCCATCCAGCTATCTCATCCTCTGTTGTCCCCTTCTCCTCCTGCTCCCAATCCCTCCCAGCATCAGGGTCTTTTCCAATTAGTCAGCTCTTCACATCAGGTGGCCAAAATATTGGAGTTTCAGCTTCAGCATCAGTCCCTTCAATGAACACCCAGGACTGATCTCTTTTAGGATGGACTGGTTGGATCTCCTTGCAGTCCAAGGGACTCTCAAGAGTCTTCTCCAACACCACAGTTCAAAAGCATCAATTCTTCAGTGCTCAGCTTTCTTCACAGTCCAACTCTCACATCCATACATGACCACTGGAAAAACCATAGCCTTGACTAGACGGACCTTTGTTGGCAAAGTAATATCTCTGCTTTTGAATATGCTATCTAGGTTGGTCATAACTTTCCTTCCTAGGAGTAAGCGTCTTTTAATTTCATGGCTGCAATCACCATCTGCAGTGATTTTGGAGCTCAAAAAAATAAAGTCTGACACTGTTTCCACTGTTTCCCCATCCATCTGCCATGAAGCGATGGGACCAGATGCCATGATCTTCATTTTCTGAATATTGAGCTTTAAGCCAACTTTTTCACTCTCCGTTTTCACTTTCATCAAGAGGCTTTTGAGTTCCTCTTCACTTTCTGCCATAAGGGTGGTGTCATCTGCATATCTGAGGTTATTGATATTTTTCCCGGCAATCTTGATTCCAGCTTGTGCTTCTTCCAGCCCCGCGTTTCTCATGATGTACTCTGCATAGAAGTTAAATAAGCAGGATGACAATATACAGCCTTGATGTACTCCTTTTCCTATTTGGAACCAGTCTGTTGTTCCATGTCCAGTTCTAACTGTTGCTTCCTGACCTGCATATAGGTTTCTCAAGAGGCAGGTCAGACTATAATATAAAATTTAATACAATTTTATGATATGAACTTTTAATTTAATACTACTATTTTCTGGAGAATGGGTACACACTCCAGTGTTCTGGCCTGGAGAATTCCATGGACTGTATAGTCCATGGGGTCACAAACAGTTGGACATGACCGAGCGATTTTCACTCACTATAATTATATATATATATATATATTTCCAGTTACTTTTTTTTCCTTTGGCCATGTTGAGTGGCTTGCAGGATCCTAGTTTCCTGACCGGGGATCAAACCTGGGCCCCAGTACTGGAAGTATGGAGTCCTAACCACTGGACCACCAGAGAATTCCCTCTTTTTCAATTTATAAAGTTTTTGCAGTGTGCATGGCCAAGCACATGGCAGTAACAGACTCATAACCAAGTTCTGCCCAGGGCCTGAAGCCCCCATGACCTCACAGCAAGGCTGTCCCAAAGCTTTCTCTAGTGAGGTGCTCAAACCACACTCAGCTGCCTGCCAAGCTCAGGCTTTCAGAAATGGCAAGTTGTGAAAAAGAAAGTCTGGGGCAGGATTAGTGTCCCTGGTCTTGACTGGAAGTTTCTTCAACATTACTTAGAAACTTCTTGAAGTTTCTCCAATATTCCTTAGCCATATTTCACAGGCTAGCTTAAAAAATAAAGTCAAACCTCTCAAGGAAAACATAACATTCTCCCAAATACAAAACGTGTACAAAATATTAATCTCTGACTTTAATTGTTGGAAGTTCTTTCCCCCCCAGTAACTATCCATAAAGCCCTCAAGATGGGAATTAATAACCAATCTCCATTTCTTCCCAGCAGATTCCAGCACTTTATTTTAAAATTCTGAACCTTGCAGGGCCTCCACCCTAGCAACATACAGCATTAAACCAGCAGCAGCAGCAGTTCAAGCTTCAAACCCCTCACGCAGGATGTGGAGATAAATACATCCAAAACCTGCTCCGTGACGGATCCTACACAAGACCCCTGGAATAATCCATGCTGTCATTCTCAAGGTGGCCTCTAACAAAATTTATGTCCAGGCATAACAAGCTCATATTTTCTAATCCAAATTGCAGTGCAAGTCCAAAGAATGTATTCATTTGCATGAAATATTCTTTCCAAGAAGTTCCTCCCAGGTGTGGAATTTTAAATGTGCTTCTCTCAACAGGCAAGGCAGACAAATGGCTTTGGCTGGTCAAGGGTTATATTTCACACAACCAGGATATTTCAACGGTTTCTTATTTCATGGGATCAATAAACAGCCCGGCTCATATGCATAAACCTGTCTGAGCCTCACCAATGCTAACACAGGCCATTTCTTGAGCTTCTCCCAAGGTGGAGCCTTAAAAAATCCTGACACCACTGAAATATATACTGTAACAAAAACAATAAAAGGATGAAGATGAGAGAGACAAACTCAGCACTGGACGTGCCCTCAAGACAGTTGTTCAGTGCAGTTCAGGCTCCACTTCTTGTGCAGAAGAAACACAGACCAAATTTAACTGTGTCAGCAAGAACAAGCCCCGACTTTTAACACAGTCATCTTTGCCCCAGATAGGACCTGAAAGAAAAACAGCCTGTGGGAGATGAATTAATGTGACAGGGCAATCACTGTTAGTCATAAAACCCCTTGAAGGACCTCGGATCTGCAGAAGAACACAAACGCCAGGAGCGTTTAAAGGCTGGATCTCCATATACACACTTCCTTCATGTTTGAGCTCCCGGTGGCTAGGCTGGGAACGCATTCAACCTCTTGGCCAATACCTGTCCATGAACACCAGTTACCGGCTTCGTGGCCTGTTCATCCCCGAAGGGCCAGAGGACACGGGCACTCCCACATTCCCTTGATAACCACATTTCCTTCTGGAAGCAGAATCAAGGGACGATGTACCGTCTAGTTCCTGAAAGAGGTTTTCTGGGAACATGTACTCTTTTCAAAAACAGGGTGACTTTCTAAGAAGTTCTTGTGAGAAGACAGGATCAGAGCCAATCTGCCATCCTCTTTCACTGGCATATTTTTCATTCTTCTCTGGACACTCCATCCCTGTATTGCTGTGACTGAAAACATTGGGTTGGCCAATAAGATGTTGTGGAAAAACCCCAACTTTTGGCCAACCCAATACATCAGCCTTAAGACCCTAAATCTGGGACGTGAGGCCTTCCATTGGGCTCACTCTGCCACTACCTTTCCATCAGATCACAAGGAAGGGCAGTTGAGAAGACCATCTTGGACTTCTGCAAATATATGCATCCTAGCATCCCTGCTGCTCCAACCTTTCGACCCCAGAAGATTCCTTTATCAGTACTGTGCTGTGCTTAGTTACTCAGTCGTGTCCGAGTCTTTGCGACCCCATGGACTGTAGCCCGCCAGGCTCCTCTGTCCATGGAATTCTCCAGGCAAAAACACTGGAGTGGGTTGCCATGCCCTCTTCCAGATCTTCCCAACCCAGGGATTAAACCCAGGTCTCCTGCATTACAGGCAGATTCTTTACCATTTGAGCCACCAGGGAAGCCCTTATCAGTGCTGGTGTTGGCCAGTTAGCTGAGTGACCATCGAAGACAGGAAAATAGAAAACTCAGTGTAAGAAAATAGATAGAGGAGTGCATAAGGCCATCAGTGACAAATGCCACACACCAACACAACAGCATTCTTGGACTCCCTAAACAAATGGGAAAAGGGAATTGGAAATAATAGTATCCAGCAGCAGATATTTACTGAGAGTCTACTGTGTGCCAAACAGTACTCTGGTCCCTCAATGTAGAGAGACACACACTTGATAGAAAGAAGGCTTTGACCTTGAGGACTTTGAGAATAAGTAGAAAGGTGGGTGTTTTTACAGCACAATGGCAGAGGCTCTGCAACACAGGCGGAACGGAAATCCTGTGAGAGCAGAGAGAAGTAGCTGAGGTTTGCCGAGCAACCAGAGACAGTTTGTCCGAGGATGTTGATCAGTTACAATTTTTCTTTTTGGCCACACCCAGCAGCTTGCAGGATCCTTGTTCCCTGACCAGGGATCAAACCCAGGCCCACCGCAGGGAGAGCACCAAGTCCTAACCACTGGACCACCAGGTAATTCAGAATTTTCAAGGACAAGCTGGCCTGACAAACCAGCTGTGTGTGTATGCAGCTTAACCAGCTCCTTAAGCCAGCAGGAGTGTTACAAGTCAAACTGATCCGGGTTTAAACCAAGGCTCTGACCCACTGGCAGGCTTCCCTGGTGGCTCAGATGGTAAAATATCTGCCTGCAATGCAGGAGACATGGGTTCGATCCCTTGGTTGGGAAGATTCCTCTGGAGAAAGGAATGACTACCCACTCCAGTATTCTTATCTGGAGAATTCGATGGACAGAGGAGCCTGGTGGGCTACAGTCCATCAGGTCACAGAGAGTCAGGACACGACTGAGTAACACTGACGCACTGGCAGGCTGTGTGGTCCTAAATCACTGAGCCTCAGTGAGTCCCTAGTTCTAAATCTGCACAATGAGGAGAATACTACCTCTCTCATAGAATTCTTCTAAGGATATGACCTCACAAAACGTACAAAATGCTCACTACAGAGTCCACCACATCTGAGGCTTTCAATGCAAATTCTATTGTTTTTTTCTGTCTTTGTGTTTTGGTTCTTGAACTGAACGGATCACATTTAAAAGAGAGAGTCCCAAAGGAGAGAAGACCGCTAGAGATTTTTTTCCCCTCTCATTTTAGCATTAAAAAATAAAGAAAAGAAAACAAAAACAAAGAACATGATGCAGCTCCCCAAGGCACTGCATTAGTAAAAGCAAAGAACTCGAACTCACTGCTCTTTCCTCTGAGCCTGTTAAGAGTCTAAGGGGTGTTTGAAGAGTTCTCCATGAAGAGGCAGCCTGCCACCAACATCTCATTTCAGTATGCCTGATTGGGTGATGACAGCCCGCTTGTACAATCAATACTGATTTAGGATAGTAGACTGTGTATTCCCCACTCTGCACATCAGGACCCATATTGATCCTCAGGGCTGCCACTGTTTTGCTGGCAAAATCAGGATTCCTATTCTATGCCTAGTGAGGCAGGTTTGGGGAGGCAGACGGGGGCCTGCTGGTAGTTCTCTGGGGCAACTCAGAGGCTGGAGCTATTAGTTGAGCCGGCACCGGGGGAGGCCAAGGAATCAGCTCCCCAGGGGCAGAGCTGCCCAGGCCAATTAGTGTAACAGGAGGGCACTCTGGCCTGGTGTCCATAGCATCGCAGAGCAGCATTGATTCAGCTTCACATCCTAGGCTTGACAGACTTAAATAAAAAGATACCGGATGTCAAGTTAAAATTTAATTTCATATAAAAAATGAATTTTCTAAAGTGTAAGTATATCCCCAATATTGCATGAGACATAACACTGCACTATCCTAAAAACTGTCCATCGTCTATCTGAAATTTAAATGTACCTGTATTTAAGCCTCAAATATTTCGTGGGGCATATTTGTATTGAAAATTATTCACTGTTTATCTGAAATCCAAATTTAAGTGGGTCTCCTGTTATGTTACATCTGGCAGGGCTACCGCCTGCACATACTCAGGCATGAAGGAAACTGACAGGGCTCTGTCTGAAGCACCCTGCCATCTAAAGCAGTGAAGCACCCTCAGGAAAAAGTCCACACTTCTCCAGCTGGCACGCCAGGGGTTCCACGGTCTGGCTCACTCTTTGCCACCCTTTCCTCACTCTTTCCCAACAAGGGCCCTCCATTCCAGCTGAGATCGTCCTATTTCTGACCTCCGAAAGGGTCCAAAATGTCTTACCATCCCTCACTCAGGGACGAAGATTTGCAACGCCCTCCCAGCTCCTGTTCACAAACCCACATGGCCCCCCACGTCTCAGGACCCGCTCCGATTTCCCCTCTTCTCTAAGGATTCTAACCACACACATCCCGCCCCCCATAACCCCAAGGCAACGACTTCCTTCTTGACACTTGGTGCTTTCTCCTTCACTCATGTGGCCTTGGGTCACGTGGTGAGTAAGTTTCCCATTTCCTGGCAAATGTGAAAAGATGGCTGTAATCTACAAGGTAAGACATGACTAAAGCCTTTCTTCTTCCGCGTCTGTTCTGCGCTCCCACGCGCCTGGCTGGTGGATCAAGTAATCCCAGGTTCCGTGGGGGCTCCCAAGATGCCACCACACGTGACTCCCAGGCTTGCAGCACGTGGGGGTCAGGGTGGGGCAGGGAGCCACGCTCAGCCCTCAAGTCTGAAAACGCCCGCCATCACCTAGTCCCGCCGTAGGAATGCGGATGAACACATTCATGTCGAGCTTTTACCGCCCTGCTCCAAAGGACCACCTTGGAGGAGCCTCCATCTTCAGAAGGAAACAAGAGCCCTTCCCAGTGCCCGTGGACCCTCCCTGGTCCCCCTCCTTCCCCTCTTTCTTGGGGCGTCTCCATTGCCAACCTTCACTCACGGCGGCGCCCCAGTGCATGCTTCCAACAACACAGCATGCACGCGCCCTCGCCGTGGTCTCCACCTTCGCTCTCCTTCTGCCTGAGCCATTCTCCGGTCTGGTACCCACACAGCTCAGTCTCCCCACTTTCAGGTCCTCACATAGTGTCACTTCAGCGAGGTGTACACTGACCGCCTTGTTTATAACCGCAGGATACTCCCCAGAAACCTCCATCTCGGCTTTTTTCTCCTTGGCACTTATTATCAGGGAAAGTAAAGTCGCTTGGTCGTGTCCGACTCTGCGATCCCATGGGCTGTAGTCTACCAGGCTTCTCTGTCCATGGGATTTTCCAGGCAAGAGTACTGGAGTGGGTTGCCATTTCCTTCTCCAGGGGATCTTCCTGACCCAGGGATCGAACCCAGGTCTCCTGCATTGCAGGCAGACGCTTTACCCTCTGAGCCACCAGGGAAGCCCTATCATCAGGGAACATACATATATATATATATATATATATATATATATATTTTTTTTTTTTTTTTTTTTTTTTTTTACCAGCTTTTCTTTACTATCACTCTCCACACTGGAACATAAACTCCATGAGAACAGAGATGTTGTAATTTGTTTGTTTCACTGTTGTATTCCTAGTGTCCAAGAGATAATAGTCAATAAATATTTGAGTAAGTCTATTCCTGTGTATTACATTATACAAAAACTTATAAAAAAAACCTGTAACCCCACCTAGTTTATTTCGTGACATCCACAGAATGCCCCTCCCTCTAGGGGACTGTATTCTAGTGAATGAAGAATGGATGATCAAACAGACAAAGGGAGTGCCTCACTGTCCTAAATACATAACAGGTGCTTGGTGAGTACTTGCTGATGGCATGAAAAAGGCAAATTCTAAAAACACATACCTCCTTAGAGAGAAGAGAATCCTGGAGAAAACCGTGCTGACCTCTGCAGCGGTGAAGACACCATGAGGAGTAACTTCCTCCCGGAGAGGTCGCCCGCCCCCTTTGCCACGTGCCCTTGACCAGAAGTGAACACGGAGCTTCAGCCTCTGGCCGCGGAGCAGAGTGAACAGGCCCCGATGGGGCCTGAACCCAGACGGTGGCCTTATTAGCACCAGCTGCAAGCAACCAGCCCCACAGCGACTCTGCAACACAGGAAATCCTAGGATGCAGGGCCAGGAGCGTGAAGCAACCAGCATACCTGTAAACACTGAAATATTCACAGGAGACGCAGGTTGTAGCGAGACTGCAAGAGGAGGGCGCGGAGTGCGGGCGGGGCTCCGGCCTGCCTTCCTTGGCGCCTGGGGGGCCCCGCCTCTGCGCGTGTTCAAGGCGGGCCTGAGGGCTCCCCGGTTGAGGACCAAGCAATCTGTGCAGTTTCGCTGCAGTTGCTGTTGTTCTGTTGACTATTAAAAGAAAGTTCTGTTTTAGGAGAAACACCTTGCAAACACCTTGGACGCTAGGAGACTTAATTTTCTCCCTGTTTGACCCTTAGCAGATGTATCAAAGGCTCTTTATTTCTTTTTGGTCTTTTCGGCCAAGCCTCACAGCATTTATGATTATAAGTGAGAAATATATTTAAGGGCCTAGATCTGATAGATAGAGTGCTGATGAACTATGGAATGAGGTTCGTGACATTGTACAGGAGACAGGGATCAAGACCATCCCCATGGAAAAGAAATGCAAAAAGGCAAAATGGTTGTCTGAGGATGCCTTACAAATAGCTGTGAAAAGAAGAGAAGTGAAAAGCAAAGGAGAAAAGGAAAGATATAAACATCTGAATGCAGAGTTCCAAAGAATAGCAAGAGATAAGAAAGCCTTCTTCAGTGATCAATGCAAAGAAATAGAGGAAAACAACAGAATGGGAAAGACTAGAGATCTCTTCAAGAAAATCAGAGATACCAAGGGAACATTTCATGCAAAGATGGGCTCAATAAAGGACAGAAATGGTATGGACCTAACAGAAGCAGAAGATATTAAGAAGAGATGGCAAAAATACACAGAAGAACTGTACAAAAAAGATCTTCACAACCCAGATAATCACGATGGTGTGATCACTCACCTAGAGCCAGACATCCTGGAATGTTAAGTCAAGTGGGCCTTAGAAAGCATCACTACGAACAAAGCTAGTGGAGGTGATAGAATTCGAGTTGAGCTATTCCAAATCCTGGAAGATGATGCTGTGAAAGTGCTGCACTCAATATGCCAGCAAATTTGGAAAACTCAGCAGTGGCCACAGGACTGGAAAAGGTCAGTTTTCATTCCAATCCCAAAGAAAGGCAATGCCAAAGAATGCTCAAACTACCGCACAATTGCACTCATCTCCCACGCTAGCAGTGTAATGCTCAAAATTCTCCAAGCCAGGCTTCAGCAATATGTGAACCGTGAACTTCCTGATGTTCAAGCTGGTTTTAGAAAAGGCAGAGGAACCAGAGATCAAATTGCCAACATCCGCTGGATCATGGAGAAAGCAAGAGAGTTCCAGAAAAACATCTATTTCTGCTTTATTGACTATGCCAAAGCCTTTGACTGTGTGGATCACAAGAAACTGTGGAACATTCTGAAAGAGATGGGAATACCGGACCACCTGATCTGCCTCTTGAGAAATTTGTATGTGGGTCAGGACAGGAAGCAACAGTTAGAACTGGACATGGGACAACAGACTGGTTCCAAATAGGAAAAGGAGTACGTCAAGGCTGTATATAGATAGTCACCCTGTTTATTTAACTTATATGCAGAGTACATCATGAGAAACGCTGGGCTGGAAGAAACACAAACTGGAATCAAGATTGCCGGGAGAAATATCAATAACTTCAGATATGCAGATGACACCACCCTTATGGCAGAAAGTGAAGAGGAACTCAAAAGCCTCTTGATGAAAGTGAAAATGGAGAGTGAAAAAGTTGGCTTAAAGCTCAACATTCAGAAAATGAAGATCATGGCATCTGGTCCCACCACTTCATGGGAAATAGATGGGGAAACAGTGGAAACAGTGTCAGACTTTATTTTTCTGGGCTCCAAAATCACTACAGATGGTGACTGCAGCCATGAAAGTAAAAGATGCTTACTCCTTGGAAGGAAAGTTATGACCAACCTAGATAGCATATTCAAAAGCAGAGACATTATTTTGCCAACAAAGGTCTGTCTAGTCAAGGCTATGGTTTTTCCTGTGGTCATGTATGGATGTGAGAGTTGGACTATGAAGAAGGCTGAGTGCCAAAGAATTGATGCTTTTGAACTGTGGTGTTGGAGAAGACTCTTGAGAGTCCCTTGGACTGCTAGGAGATCCAACCAGTCCATTCTGAAGGAGATCAGCCCTGGGATTTCTTTGGAAGGAATGATGCTAAAGCTGAAAGTCCAGTACTTTGGCCACCTCATGCGAAGAGTTGACTCATTGGAAAAGACTCTGATGCTGGGAGGGATTGGGGGCAGGAGGAGAAGGGGACGACAGAGGATGAGATGGCTGGATGGCATCACTGACTTGATGGACGTGAGTCTGAGTGAACTCCAGGAGTTGGTGATGGACAGGGAGGCCTGGCGTGCTGCAATTCATGGGGTCACAAAGAGTCGGACACGACTGAGCGACTGATCTGGTCTGATCTGATCACAGCATTTAGGATCTTTGTTCCCGGACCAGGGATGGAAGCTGTGCCCTCTGCAGTGGAAGTGGGCATCTTAACCACTGGACCACCAGGGAAGCCTCCCCATTACCCTATTTCTAAAAAGTGGTTAAGGCAACCTTCTTCAAACCTCAGCCTTGGCAGCCTCCCCAGGTGGCTCTGTAAAGTCAGGGATCATTTAGCAAGTGAAGGGGAGTCTTCAGATTCCCTCAGAGAGAAGGGCCATGCCCTTCACCACCCACTCCTTTGCCTATAAAGTGTTCAGAGAACCTTGCCCGACCCTGAATCTGATTCATCCAGGTGGTTTTCTTGGTACCCACCCCCCCCCTTACAGATCCAGAGGCGAGGATGACATTGCAGCTACTTTGTTTGGAAAGTGAAATCCTGGAGAGGTGGGAGTGAGAGGGCTAAAGGAGGACAAGGCAGGGAGGACAAGAAGCAGCATGACACTAGGGTGCTGCCCTGCACACCGTTTCTCAGTGAGGGGCTGACTCTGGCTGCATCTTTGGAAATAAGGTGGTCACCAAGAGGGTCTTAGGAGGCCTGCAGGGTTTGTGTCCAGCACAGTGGGGATCTCAGAGCTCTTCCTACTTCCAAACTTAGGATAAAACTGCTATACAGAATACTTGTTGGGATCCGTTTGTCATGCCTTCTGGCTATGAGTTTCTTCATTTAACTGCAAATCAGGTCTGAGGTTCACCTGGAGTGATTCTGCCAGATGGCCACCCTTGCCCCCTTATGCCCCACATGATTTAGCTCTTTTAAGAAACCATTTTCCAGATCCCTCTTCCTTTGATCCAAGCAGAACCTTTTTTCCTTCCCTCCTACTTGCTCCTCAGCAGAGGACCAAAGGTCTCCAAGGTTCCATTGAGGTCCTGGCTTCAACACTGTGGCTCTGAGTGATACACAAGCGTGGAGAAAGACCACTCAGCCTCTCAAGGGAGGAATTGCAATCGAGGTGGCTCCAGTGGGAAATGGATCCCAGCTGAGACAAGAGATGGGGAGAATTTGGCAGTGGCCCATCTAGGGCTGTAGTCTCTCCTCATCATAGCCTCCATGTTCCCCAAGGCTTGAGTGCCATGATGTTCACCAAAGTCTCTGACTAGAAGCCCAGTCCAAGGATTTCCCTGGTGGTCCAGTGGCTAAGACTGTGCTCCCAGTGCAGGGGACACAGGTTCAGTCCAGTAGAGGAACTAGATCCCACATGCTGCAACCAAAGAGCCCACAGTCCACAGCTAAGACCTGGAGCAGCCAAATAAAAAAATATTAAAGAAAAAAAAGTCCAATCCAGAACTTTATCACAGCATCCCTGTGAGGGGCTGGTGAGATACTTCAGTGACATGGCAAGTCACTGATGTCCATGGTTCTCCAGAACATTAGATACAAGACAGAGGAGGTGGTTCCAGATCTATTTAGCAATTCCTTTCAAAAAGATGATGGAATATGCATGTTTTTCTGGAGAGCAAATATATTTTCCTACCATTTTCTACAGACCATTTATTGCTTTGCACTGGATCACACCTAAGTAGGGGTGTGTCTGTATGGTGTGTGTGTGTTATTAGGGATTATGAGCTCAAATAATGAAGTGTTAAAGTGAAAGTGTTGTGTTTGACTCTTTGAGACTCCATGGATTGTAGCCTTCCAGGCTCCTCTGTCCATGGAATTCTCCAGGCAAGAATACTGGAGTGGGTTGACATTCCCTTCTCCAGGGGATCTTCCCAACCCAGGGACTAAACCTGGGTCTCCCACATTGCAGGTAGAGTCTCTACCAGCTGAGCCACCAGGGAAGCCCCTCAAATAATGAAGCAGGAATAAAATCTGAAAAAAAATTCTTTACCCTGGTCCCATGACAGCACAAAGCAAATCAATGCTGTAGGGTTATTTCAGAGGCAGCAGATGAACAGAAATCTCTCTGCCATCACCCTGTGCTCAGAAGACATGGGGACCCTTCCTGCCCTTTAACTCTTCTGCCTACAAGACCCATTATGATGCTTTTTTCAGGAGGAATGAGAAATTACTTTGGTTTCCCTGCATCTTGTTCTATTTTTATCTAAGTTTGAACTGTTCATTCAAAAATAGAAACAAAGGATCACACAAGATGCATGCAACTAGCTCTTAAACTTACCAGTGAAAAACTGGTTATGAAAGAGGTTAATGTTGTTATTCCAGAGAGAGAACCCTGGTTGCTATGGCGAGGAATCTTCTGTCAATCACCCGGATGAAGTTGGCTCCTCGCACAAGAAAAGCCTGTATTAGAGCTGCGGTTTGAATATATTTGCCACTGAGCTTTGACTCAAATGTTTAACTTAGTGGACAGGTCTGTGTTTTATCAATTGGAATATTGTAGACTTTAAGTGTAGGGCTTGTAGAATGCAGCTAAGTGAAACTGCAAGCTCTCAGAATGGGCAAGGTTAACTACCAGGCTAGGTATCATTTTCGGGGAGGGGAACAGGTTCGATCACTAGTCAGGGAACTAAGATCCCACAAGGCACCAACATGACCAAAAAAAAAAAAAAAAGCATTCTTTAATTCTGAAAATATATGGAAGGATTTGGACAAGTATCAAGCTAACCATGACCAGCAAAGGAGAAGCTCCAAAGAGAACACTAGAATGTGTGGTGTGATTTGGTTTGTAAAATGGGAGTTCTTGATGGATTCCTTGATTGACTGATTTTTTGAAAAACTTTCAATGATTTTGATCTGTGATGTTTACAGCTTAATGATCTGCCATTCTTGTTGAAATTTATTCAGGCAATAATCCACAAGAAATTGGTTGTTTTCAACCGTTTATGACTTGTTATTTAACATTTAACAGAATGGCTATTTATTTTGGAAACAACCAATTGTGAGAGGTTTATTGCTATTGTAAACCATAATCAACTGCTTGTATCATTACTAGTTTCGCAAGAGATAAAATGGGCAGCTGCAAGCGGAAAATTGTCAAGTAGCTTTAAACATTTGCATTTGTGATTGTACACGGGAGCTCCTTCACCTGGAAGTTCGCCTGCGTTTACAGCAACACGGCAGTAGCCTTCAGTAGGAAATGTTCGGCGTTCTGCTTAAAATCGGATCCAAATAAGATAACGCTCCTGAAGCTCTCTGCAATTTTTTTTCAATTACTTACATGAAAAAGGAAGACACGATTTGGATGAGCTAGGACAATGCTGTAGATTACATTTTGTTTATCCCAGTATTGCAGGAGGAATTGTGTTTCACTGCTTTTAGAGAAATCCAGCCAGTGGAGTCATTTATTCCACCGAAACCTCAGAGAGCTCCTTCTGTCACCAGGGTTTACTGTTTCAGCACTTGATGCTCTGCTCTAAGACTCACCGGAGGTGGACTAAGACCCAGAATGTGATTAGAGCTCTGAATGGCCCTTCAGCCCAGAGTCCCCAGGAGCATCTCATGGTGACCGTGATTTATAGAGGACACCAAGGTCATCAAAGCCATACAGATTCTCTTGGGCAAGCTTGGTCTGCGTGGTCTGGAATTTCTGGTGGTAACTATAGAGTCCTAGCGTTGACAGGGGTGTGGAGGGAATGACAGGGGCTGAAAACCCATCCCTAGTAAATTGAGTATCTGGGCCCTGGTGCAGTAAAACCAAGTCTGTGACAGTGTGCCAATCATGATGGCTCTCTGAGCCCCAGTTCCCACCTTTAAAGATGGAGATAATAGGGCTGCCCTGGTAGCTCAGTGGCAAACAATCCACCTGCCAATGCAGGAGAGACAGGTTCGATACCTGATCCAGGAAAATCCCACATACCTTGGAGCAACTAAGCCCGTGAGCCACAACTACTGAGCCTGTGCTCTAGACCCCAGGAGCAGCAACCACTGAAGCCCTCGTGCTGCAGAGGCCATGCTCTGGAACAAGAGAAGCCACTGCCATCAGAAGCCCGTGCGCCACAATTAGAGAGTAGCCTCTGCTTGCTGCAAATAGAGAAAAGCCATGAAGACCCAGCATAGCCAAAATAAATACATTAAAAAAAAATGGAGATAATAGTACAACCTCCCCTACTATAAAAAGGTTATCCCGAGAAACAAAGAGGGGAAGAATATATACCAAAAAACAGATAATGAGTGGGTTCAGATAAAGTGCAGAGCTTTCATTATAATCATTTTATTCTTAGTTATTTTGCATGCTTAAAAGCAGACTGCATCTGTAAGACAGCTGCTGAGATTTTATTTCATTACCCTGGCTGTTCCAAAATTTGTCTTGCAAGACTTGCCAGGTGACTTTCTCACCACCAGTTTTTCCAGGCAGGACCCCGTATACTGTATTTGCTTTGTAGGGAAAAGGGCTGATAGAAGGAAGATGCAGTTTTATCTTGGGCCCAGGAACAAAGAATCCATTTACTGATGGGTGGCCCCACCCTGCGTCACCAACCAGTGTCTGATGACGCTGTGGTGGAGGCCTGGGGGGCATGGTCCTTAGTAGTGGCTGCACTCCAGACCACAGCCCCTGGAGGGGTGGAGAGGATTCTAGGGACACAGAGAGCCCAAGACGAGGGAGAAGGGAGGGGCAGAAACACACGCACAGAAAGACAGAAACCTACAGAGAGAGCAGGGGGTGGAGAAAAAGCAGCTCTTCGGGTTTTCCCAGGAGACTGAGAGAGGCCCTGGTTCTTAGCTGCAGGACTCACCAGAAGGAAGGAGGGGGAGCCACAGAAAGACAGCTGGAGGGTGTCTTTGTTTTGGATAAAATTGCTGCAAAGGGCAAAGATGACAAGCCTGGAATTCTTTTTTTTTTTTTTTTAATCTCTCCAAATCCCTATGGCTTAAAGCCAAGAGGCCTAAAAGAGCCTGAGAAGGTTGGCAGCATCCTCAGGCAGGGAGTGTGCAGTGGAGGCTTAGCACAGCTCCCTGTGGGTAGAGGGCTGGGGGCTCTCAGGTGCCAGACGGGTCCCCAGGTCCAGAGCCTTCCCTTCCCTGCCCTACAGGAAGGGAGACCGAAGCCACAACATGAAGGGATGCCCAGGGTCCCCGATCTTTTATTATCCTGCAGATTTCCAGGGCAAAAAATAACAGTAATCGCCACCTCATACTTAGTATTTAGGTGCCAAAGTGAAATGAAAGTCACTCAGTTGTGTCCAACTCTTTGCAACCCCATGGACTATATACATTCCATGGAATTCTCCAGGCCAGCATACTGGAGTGGGTAGCCTATCCCTTCTCCAGAGGATCTTCCCAACCCAGGGATCAAATCCAGGTCTCCTGCATTGCAGGAGGATTTTTTTTACCAGCTGAGCTACTGGGGAAGCCCATATTTAGGTGCCAAAGACCATCCTAAATGTTTTCCTTGCATTATCTCACTTAGTCCTTATACAGTCTGTGAAAAGTCAAAGTGTTAGTTGCTCAGTCAGGTCTGACTCCTTGCAACCCTATGGACCATAGCTGGCCAGGCTCCTTGGTCCATGGCATCTTCCAGGCAAGAATATAGGAGTGGATTGCCATTGCCTCCTCCAGGGGATCTTCCCTACCCAGGGATTATACCTGGGTCTCCCACATTGCAGGCAGATTCTTTACCATCTGAGCCACCAGGGTGAATAGTGGATGTCACTATTTCACAGGGTGAAAGTCACTCAGTCGTGTCCACCTCTTTGCGACCCCATGGCCTATACAGTCCATGGAATTCTCCAGGCTGGAATACTGAATTCTCCGGCTGTTGTGTTCTCCAGGGGGATCTTCCCAACTCAGGGATCGAACCCAGGTCTCCTGCATTGCAGGTGGATTCTTTACCAGGTGAGCCATCAGGGAAACCCCTACTGTATCCATGAATAGGTACTGGTATTGCCGTTTCACAGAAGGAATCACCTCTATCTGAACATTCTTAACCCCTCTGATATCTATAACAATATTTAAGGAATTTTAAAAGAAAAACATTCCCATAGCACCAAACATATGTCCCCTATTTTGCATAATCCGTTATAAGGAGCTCATATACTTTAGTCCCATCTTTTACACACCTGCACCATCACATCATCATCATCAGTGTCTCCCTCACCCCTTGGGTGAACGATGTCCAGGATGAAAATAATCTGACTGTCCTACATCAGGTCCCTTGGAGTTTGCATTAGATCCATGTCAACCCAGTGAATTTCGCTGGGTGCTTCCAGTATGCCGAGCACTATGCTAGGTCCTGGGTGAGCACATAGCCCCTACTGCTAACACACGCTCTGCATCCCTTAGGCAGACTGTCCTGGCCTGGGCTGCAGAGCATGGTCCAGATCCCAGAAAGACAAGGATGATGGTGAGGACTAGATGCAAACACTAGACACAAAAGCCTTCACTTTTGTTTCCCCTGAGTCAACCTAAAAAAGCAGTGTAAAGGGACACAAAATGAAGACACAGGAGAGTAAAGGGGGCTCCCCGTGTCGCCGAGGCTTCTCTCAGGGCACACCCAGGGCTTCCTGGTCCTGCCAGCTGGTGTGGATTTGAGGTCCATCAGGATGGAGAAGCATATGACTGCTGCTCCACTGCCTTTGTACTCTGACCATCAGCCACCAGAAAGGATGGGTGTGACCAAAGAAGGCAGTAGTCCTGCCACTGAGCCTGGAATTTCAAGGTTTTCAGCCAGTGTGGCTCAATGGAACTTTCTCTAATGTTGAAAATGTTCTCTCTCTTTGCTGTACAAAATGGTAGCCACGAGGTGAATGTGGCTACTGAATATTTGATACGTGGGTAGTGCACCTGTGTGGATCACAGCAAACTGTGTAAAGTTCTTAAAGAGATGGGAATACCAGATCACCTTACCTGTCTTCTGAGAAACCTGTATGTGAAGCAGCAGTTGGAACCGGACATGGAACAACAGACTGGTTCAAAATTGGGAAAGGAGTAACTCGAGGCTGTATATTGTCACCCTGCTTATTTAACATATGCAGAGTATATCGTGTGAAATGCCGGGATGGATGAAGCACAAGCTGGACTCAAGATTGCCAGGAGAAATATCAACAACTTCAGATATGCAGATGATACCACCCGAAAGTGAAGAGGAACTAAAGAGCCTCTTGATGAGGGTGAAGAGGACAGTGAAAAAGCTAGGTTGAAAATTAACATTGAAAAAATAAGACCATGGCATCTGGTCCCATCACTTCATGGCAACTAGATGGGGAAAAATTGAAAACACTGACAGATTTTACTTTCTCGGGCTCCAAAATCACTGCAGATGGTGACTGCCGCCATGAAATTAAAAGATGCTTGCTCCTTGGGAAGAAATGCTATGACAAACCTACACAGTGTATTAAAAAGCAGAGACATTACTTTGCTGACAATGTGAGAGTTGGACCATAAATAAAGCTGAGCACCAAAGAATTGATGATTTCGACTAGTGGTGTTGGAGAAGACTCTTGAGACTCCCTTGGACTGTAAGGAGATCCACCCAGCCCATCCTAAAGGAAATCAGCCCTGAGTATTCATTGGAAGCACTGTTGCTGAAGCTGAAGCTCTAATACTTTGGCCACCTGATGTGAGTGACTCATTAGAGAAGACCCTGATGCTGGGAAGATTGAAGGCAGGAAGAGAAGGCGGCGACAGAAGATGACATGGTTAGAGAACATCACTGACTCAATGGACATGAGTTTCAGCAAACTCCGGGAGACAGAGGAGAACAAGGAAGCTTGGTGTGCTGCAGTCCAGCGGCGTCTCAAAGAGTCGGACACTACTTAGCGACTGAACAACAATAACAAATTTTAATTTAATTGCATATGACTTAAGTTTCTATTTAAACGGCCACATGTAGCCGCTGCCTACCGTATTGGACAGCACAATTCCAGGCTTTGAGATTCCTGGAGGCCAGCACTCCCTCTGTCCCATTTGCCTGGCTGTGCCTCTCGGTCACTCTCCATGGACAGACCTGGAATGTGTCCTTACGTGCTCGTGCAGCCCTGATTTTCGCAGCAGTTTGACTTCCCTTCCCTCTGTGTGTAGGTGGCGGGAGGCAGAGTAGAAGAGCTCTGTGTGTCAGGCAGGTTCTTTCTTTAACAACTGGAACCAACTCAGGCTGATCTAAGCAGAAAAGGAACTCATTACAGGGATATTGATGAGCGCACAGAATCATAGAGAAGGCAGAAGAGCCAGGTTTGGCATCCTGCAGCAAGCACCGTGGCTTGGATGGACTTGGAGGGGCAGCGGGTAGGGTGGGGGGGTGGGGTGGGGTAGTCACAGCCTCCATTACTGATGCTTCTGACATCAACCACCAGCTAGCACAGGTCAGCATGCCAGTGCTGCCCTCAGAAAGTTAGCCACTGCCAGTGCCCTCATTTGGGGGCAGGCTGGTGGAGGCTGGGTCATTTGCCCATCTGCTGGCTACAGGGGAGTCTGGCGAAGCAAGGGGTTGCCATTTGCAGTTTCTACAAAGGGAGGTAGGGTCCACCTCAGCTCAGGGAAGTCCACAAAGCTAAGAAGAGACTGAGATGCTTGGCGATGAAAAGAAATGAATATTCCTTCACGAACACCATGTGCCACTACAACACGTAACCAGATCTCCACTGAAGTCATCAAGATCTGCAACGACCCTGATTCAATAAATGAAGCCCATCTGTGAATCTAACCAAGCCAACACTGTACTGGCCGCCCAGCAGAACTACTTTCTCCAAAGGGCACTCAAGTGTGACGCCATGACTGAACAGGAAAGGATGCTGTACGACACAGCCCCGTGCAGTGTATGATGTCTTTTCTAAAGATGTTGTGGAGGACATTGTTCGCAACCCCTCAACAGAGCTGAGCTGGCTGCCAGAAAGCTTAGGGTAGACGCAATGGCCCACCTGAACCTGAGTAGAAGAACGCACAGCATGGAATTTATGCACAAACTTCATTCTTTGTTTTTTCTTACCTGTCTAATCCCTATTTTCCTTTGATTTTGTCACCTAAAGTAAATGGTTTATTTTACATTTTAATTACACATTTGTAATCGACAGTATCTCCTTTTTGGAACATGTCAAAATACAAATACATATAATAATATGCACCCACACGGTTGCGCCAAGAGGTCATCTCACTGTGCTAAGGATGCACGAAGAAGGGCCAGTGGGCTCTCCTGCAAAGCCAGAGGGGAGGCAGAGCTGGGAAAGCGCCAAAAAGGGGGCGCCCTTTGAAGGATGGAGAGGTACATCTATTGCTATTTAGTCGCTCAGTTGTGTCCAGCTCTTCTTCAGGCTCCTCTGTCCATGGGATTTCTCAGGCAAGAATACTGGAGTGGATTGCTATTTCCGTCTCCAGGGAATCTTCCTGAGCCAGGGATGGAATCCACGTCCCTTCCGTCTCGTGCATCGCCTGCATTGGCAGGTGGATTCTTTACTGCTGAGCCACTGGAAAAGCCCCAGAGAGGTAGACATTTACTCGCAAAAAGGACAAGGCAAGGGAGAGCCTTTCAGGCTGCATGAGCAAAACCAGTATTGAATTCTGGTTTTCAGCTCTTCTCAGCAATAGCTGGTGCAATCTGGAGGTGAGCTTTTCACACACAGGCTCCTGGATGGTTTCTCTGACTCACGTTCTTATCTTCCACAGCTTTCCTATTTCCCAGAGCGGGCTGGGAAAGGACTCTGAGGCTAAATGAAGAGGCTCTCCACTGGCCCTGCGTGGATCCCATCTGCCCATTTGGCTGCCATCCTCTTGACAAAGGTCTGGCACAGCAGCTCATGCCTTTCCACCAACTGCGGGTGGCTTTTTTCTTTTTTTCCCACTAACTCCCAAAGGAAACACCCAAATAAATCCGCCCTCTTTGGTTGATTGAGCAGCCAAAGGAGCTTTCTGGAGAACCAGTGGTGCCAGAAACCAATTTAATATCCTTGTTTGATAGGATAAAAGGGCACACAGATAAGGAAATAACAGATGCGGCCTTCAGGGGGCTTCAGGAGAGCTTTTGACTCTGCCCACGTGATGTTCCCGCAGCAGAGCAAAGTGGCAGGGTTGGGGTGGAGTGAAATACGGAGGGAAGTCCGACTTCTTAGAATCTTGCTGTTTCCCACAGAGGCGCCATCAAACGGTAGCATTCTCTCTTGCCCCCAGACCTGATGCTGTCTCCTTTTAACACACAGTGTTTATCCTCTTTGCTGTGATACGTGCTTAAAAAATACCGTGGATCTGGAAATCCATCAAAGACGTCTAAAGAACGCCTGAAGATCTATAAGGCCTTTTCCAGTCCCAGCGCCAGCTTTTGAAGTCAATTTGTCACCACGCCTCCTGTTCGTTGCAATGGATGCGTCCTCTGGCGTCCTAAACGCAACATGACAAGTGACTAATGTCCTGAGAGGTGAGGCAGGTCCTTGGACTGTGATCAGGTTGGAATGAATGACCACCCCAAGGAGACGTAATAAAATTTCCAGCATCCAAGTTCTGGCCAGGACCTACGGTTTTGAGAACTCAGGCTAAGAATTTTAAGGGCAAGTTTTGGGCTCAGCTGGGAATGTGCCCTCGGAGGCAGCAGGCTAAGGGGAAAGAGATCCAATTTCAAGGTTAAAACGCTGAGAAAAGTGCTTCAGCTCTTGAGTGCCCTCTTCCTGGATGAAATGGGGATAAAAATACCTAGCTCCCTGGTTTCTGTAAGGACTGAAGAGCTAATGAATATAGGAAATGTTTGGCACGACTCTCAGGCCAGTAACTGACAGCTATTAGTATTGTTGCCAAAATCTTGGCTCCCTGTCCACAAGTGCCAAACGGAAATAGGGAGACAGGATTTGGAGGAGATAGAAAGACTGGCTTTATTATTTTTGCCAGGCCAAAGGGAAACACGGCAGGCCAGTGCCTCAAGGACTGTGCAGCGCCCCCCACCCCACTTTCTTGGGAACAGGGAGAGGTTTTATACCCTATTGAAGGCCTAGCACTTGTTTTCTCTTGCAGTTTCAAAATGGTCACAGCTGGCATCAGATGAATCAGCAACTGCATCTTGTGTCCCTGAAGTTAGGAGCCCATGACCTTCTTTTGGAAATGCAGAATGCCACAAGAGAGTGCAGGGGGAAAAGAGTGCCTGGTGCCGAGTGTCATCTATATGGGTCAGAGAGTACTTAGCTTTGTGAAGGACAAGTCCAGCTGCAAGTGTTTGTTAGTAACAGCTAAAGAATAACCAAGATTGCATAACTCTTGTAGGCCTTTTTGGCTGTTACATGCCAAAGGCTGTTCACTCATTTGTGTTTTTGCTACAACAAATTCCTCCATGTTAGTGACTCCCTCCATATAATGGAGGAAAGGAAACAGGCATTGTTCTTGTCTGGCTGAAAACCAAATTTTCAGTTTTGCTCCTCTTGAGAAACATCAGCTGCGTGCTCCAGGTGCCCATCTGTCTCCCATATCAGCATTGTACTTTGCTTTGCCATAAACCTGGTCATAGGACTGTTTTTTTCCTTCTCTAAATTCTCTTGAATTTTCAGCTATTTCTCAGTATTGATAATCAGTTATTTTAGTAAAGCAATTCTAATTTTCATTATAATCTCATTATAAAATAGTATAATTTTTCTGATTTCCAATTGAGAGATCTATATATTTCTCCATAGGCATCTCCTGTACTATTTCTGCATATTTTTCCTTAGGCAAATTCCTAAGGCTCTATGTTAAGATGTACTGGAAGGAGCCTCAGAAAAAAATGAAAACAGTTGATATCAGGATGTTGGAATTACAGCTGACCTTTGAACAACATGGGTTTGAACTGCATGGATTGACTGTACATGGAATTTTTTCAATAGTAAGTACAGTGCTATGTCATCTGCAGTTGATTGAATTCAGAAATGCAGAACCGCTGACAGAGTGCTGACTATAAAGTTGTACAAGGATTTTCCACTGGAGGTGTGGTGGTGGATGGGGATTGGTGCCCAAGGCCCTCATTTTTTCAGTGGCCAACTGCATTGGTAATTTGGTAATTTGGTAATCCATTTAGGGACTTCCTTGGTGGTCCAGCGGTTACGAATCTGCCTTGCAACGTAGGGGACACAGGCTGAATCCCTAGTCTGGGAACTAAGATCCCACACGTAGCAGAGGAACTGAGCCCACACGACTGCCACACTGCTGAGCCCCACTCTGGAGCCCGTGTGCCTCAACTCGAGAGCTCTCCTACTTCAACTACTGCAGCCCACATGACGCCAGCTAGAGTCTCTGTGACGCAACAAAAGCTCCCACATGATGCCACAAGGATCCTGAGTGCCATAACTAAGATCTGACGCAGCCAAATTAAAAAAAAAAAAATCCATTTATTTTTGTTGTAATGTCTTGAAAGAAAAAAACAGCAAAGCCAAAGAGAAAGGACAAAGAAAAATGGACATTTTTGGGAAAAGCTACCATTTAGACACTAGGCTGGTATATCACTATCTACAAAATCGTTAAACTCCCCAAATAACTCTTAGAAGTACATATTATACCCATTTTATGGGTCAGAAAACCAAAAGAGAGGCGAAAAAACTTCCACCAGGTCACTCTGCTAACAGAATGTGGATCAGGGATTTACACGTAGGTCTCTGTGCTGCCGGAGAAGGCAATGGCACCCCACTCCAGTACTCTTGCCTGGAAAATCCCATGGATGGAGGAGCCTGGTAGGCTCCAGTCCATGGGGTCGCTAAGAGTCAGGCACGACTGAGCGACTTCACTTTCACTTTTCACTTTCATGCATTGGAGAAGGAAATGGCAACCCACTCCAGTGTTCTTGCCTGGAGAATCCCAGGGACTGGGGAGCCTGGTGGGCTGCCGTCTACGGGATCACTCAGAGTCAGACATGACTGAAGCGACTTAGCAGCAGCAGCAGCAGCAGCTCTGTGCTGCTTCTACATATTCCATGCTCCTGAGAGAACAGCAAATCCAAAGGGCCTCAGAAAAGGCTGTGTCTTGCCCAGGCACACAGCTCATTAGCTGCAGAGCTACAGGACCAGAACCCATGTCTCCAGCCCCCAGATAACAGGAACTCAGGTGTGTTCTTTGAGGAAAAATTGCCACCTTTAAATATATTTTTAAAGAAGAGAACACAAAATTCTCAAATAAATCTTGATGGGATAATGTAGGTTAGGCATGCAGTATTATCAGAAAATGCCCTGATAATAACAGATTTGTTGTCCTTGCCCCTCTGAAAGCACTTTGGATGGGTGAATGCAGGTTCCCAGGAGGCAGCACCATAAATATCAGCAGCAGGAAGAGCAACACCAGGTACGGTCATCCTCTGAACTCAGATCGCATTGGTAACACGTGTGGGTGCGTCTGCCTAACGGAGTGGGTGGAGGACCAGACCACTGATAACTCCCCGTCAAGTGAAAACAAGACATCTTCACACAGAGCCCAACGTGTTGCAGATCCCATTAGAGCAGTGCAGCTGGCTTGCAGCTGTTACCTGGCAGCTCCACACCTGGCTCTGTGAAACACACTAATTGGCATCAAGGTTTAGCCGGACACCTGATTGGCTGGGCTGCAAAGGAAAATTTTAAGCTCATCAGCGTGGTAGATTTGCAGCCTGGAACACAGGCAGAGCATTCTATGCACAAGAGAGTCTGAGCTTAACATCAGCGAACTCATCCACTGAGCCCCAGAGAGAAAACTTAAAAATAATGCGGTATTACCCAAGACAGATTTCCGTGAATAGAAGAGCTCCCAGACCACCTGCAAAATGGAGCAAAGATTCATGCCTGGAGCTGGAAATAAAAAAATACCAGCCTCAAAGTCCATGCTATTAGGCCATGGGTGAGGCACCTTGCCCATTTACAAACGAGAAAGGTTCAATGCTCTGGTGACTCTGTGCAAAGGCAGAATGGTTCTTGGGTGAAAAATCAATGTTGCTGTTCCCTGCAAAAATATTACTAATGCCTTGAACAAACACGTCTCTCCAAAGAGTCCTGAACAGTCACTGCATTTCTCCTACTCAGTTCTCATCCCTTTTTCATTAGTCTTACCATCTCCCTCCATGGGCAGGCGAGCGGGAGGTCTTCCACGAGAAAGCAGGCGAGGCAGGCTGGGCCGCCAGGCTGGGCTCATGAACGGACCAGGAGGAATGTCACCCGGCTGCCCCAAGGCCACGAGGGTCCTGAGGCGTAACTGGTGCGAGAGTGAAAAAGAAAAAAGGCCAAGACCAGGAGAGGACAAAGCCGATGGGCTCATTAGGAGAGAGAGGGACGCTCGCTGCCACTGTGGATGTGTAACTCCCAGACAGCAAAGACCAAAAGCTGTCTTGGGCTGAGGCAGCCTTGGGAACGAGAAACAGTGTTGCTGGGGGTCAGATGGGGGACACACAGCCTAAAATTAAGCGGAGTCAACTGCCACACATCCCCTCACTGAATCCAGAAAGTCGAACCCTTATTGTAACTGAACACTAAAAATCGTTAAACCTCTTTCGGTTGATCGATTTGTCCCCTGAAGCCAATTTATACTATGGTAATTCCATCGCCGGCCCTGAATGGGGCTCTGAGCAATTACCACCTGACCTGCTGACCTCCGCTAACAAGGTATTCACGGCTCCAGATATTTCCAGCCAGTTTAGCCCAACTGTTCTTCTTTCTCCAGGCGTAACTGTCAGCCAGGCTATGGGAGGAAAACACCCTACTCCCTTGATATTAAGAAATACAAAAGGGAGGACTTCCCTGGTGGTCCAGTGGTTAAGACTTTGCCTTCCAATGCACTGGGTGCAGGTTCGATCCCTGGTTGGGAAGCTCAGATCCCACATGCCTCACGGCCAAAAAAGCAAAACACAAGCAATATTGTAAAAATTTAATAAAGACTAAATTTCAAAAAAAAAAAAAAAGAAACACAAGAGGCCATCAGACCTCTTGACACTGGACACCACTCAGAGCCCTAAGAGAAGAAGCTGTAACCGACAGCACATTATCCAGCCACAGACCAGACCCTGGGAACCCATCCTTTAGGCATTATTGCTCTGTTTAAACGGAGAAAGTGCAGGCAACCCACTCCAGTACTCTTGCCTGGAAAATCCCAGCGACGGAGGAGCCTGGTGGGCTGCCGCCTATGGGGTTGCACAGAGTCGGACATGACTGACACGACTTAGCAGCAGCAGCAGCAGCAGCAGCAGCAGCAGCAGCTCTGTTTAAAGAAATCAATCCAAAAAGGAAGATGGTGACACATTAAGATCTAATTTGTTTCGTATTTCCACAGAGTATATGGAGAACGTGGCTGCTTCACATACATCTTGAACAAAAATTCAAATTAATAATTTCATTATTTGCATATTTTCAGGTTTTCTCTGATTTTCCTCATCATTAAATTTCTTAACGTCGAATATCCCACACACCATCAGTATGCTTACAGTTCTCATATCATGGTACTATGTACTCCATTATGTCTGTACGGGAAACTGATGTTCCATACATAAATCCCATCAGCACAGTCAAATATAACATGCTCACCGATTCCGCATATTGTGCTTAAATCACAGACTGCTGTGAAAACATATTCCTCCCTGACAAGACAGGATCCAAGGTTGCATTTGGCGGCAGGCACTCTTTTCGTGTTATGTTGGCTCAGCGCGGTCCGTCCTCTTTCCTCCACTGGCCCAGCGAGGTCCGTCCTCTTTCCTCCACTGGTTTGAAAACATGTCACAGGACCGTGTCTCACGACAATGTAAGACTCTCCCGGGGGTGTGTGTTAAGTGATGGCAACACACTCCAAAGGTCTAACTGGCCTTGGAAGAGAAGATAATTAAGCTGTGGCCATCCCCAGGGGGCGGGGTGTGTGTGTGTGTGTGTGTGCGCGCCATCCCCTGGGGGGGGGGTGTGTGTGTGTGTGTGTGTGTGTGCACCATCCCCTGGGTGTGTGTGTGTGTGTGTGCGTGCGTGTGCGTGTGCGTGTGTGTGTCGGGAGAGGAGAAATAGGGAGCACACCTGTCTGGACTCTCCCCGTCAGACGCTGGAAACGGCCTCATCCTCCACTCACATCAAGTATGGGATCCCAGCGTGGGTGCAGACATATTCAGTAACACATGCCAGGGGTGACAGTTGGGCCGTGTCAGCATTTCTATTACCAATGCCTGTGTTTAGAGCTCTTTATGCAGTCCAGAGTGCTGCAGGCCAAAGACTGATGTGAAGATGTGCCGTGTCTGCCGTGCGCTCAGTCGCGTCCGACTCTCTGTGACCCCGTGGACAGCAGCCCACCAGGCTCCTCTGTCCATGGGATTCTCCAGGCCAGAATACTGCAGTGGGTTGCCATGCCCTCCTCCAGAGGATCTTCCTGACCCAGGGACAGAACCTGCGTCTCGTGTCTCCTGCATTGGCAGGTGGGTTCTTTACCACTGCACCACCTGGGAAGCCTCGGACCAAAAAAAAAAAAAAAAAAAAAAAAACAAGGAAGCAGAAACTGCGAGGGAAGCCCATCTGCCTTATGAGGTGAGAGGTAAATACTAAAATTAGTTTTAAAGTACTGTGGGGCTGATTTCTGTGTTTCCCCTTGCCTGTTTTGGTATGAGAGGTGAAAACCGAAGTTTCACTCATGGCTTCTGAGAGAGTCCACAGGTCTATGACTTTGGTTTCTGATAGCTGCCGTTAGAAGTGAACCCATTAATACTGTGTTCTGAGAGATGATGGGCCCAGCATCTCCTGCAGCGGGGAGGGCTGGAAAGAAACTAGAGTAGGGTCTGTATGAGGGCTCATAGGGCAGATGAAATTACATAACACATAGGTTAGTGTCTTTTCTTCAAGAGTTGTACAACAGAAAAGTTGAGTATAAATTCAATTTTAGCAAGTCAGATTTAATTGATTGTATTCAGAAAACAAAATAGATGAAACTATCTTACAGTTTATTCTTTATAATTTTAAAGCAAAACAAACATGGTAGTATTTATTATTAATTTACTTTCATATATCAGATTAAAAAAATCTGCTTACAAAGAGGAAAACAAGCCAACAAAAATGCAGTGAGTACAAAATGCAGTGAAATGGAATGCAAACTGAATAGCTAAGTACCAAGAAGCTGAGGGACAAAGCATAAATCAGATCCGAGGGGGTCAATGAGAGAAGGTTGCATTTCTGTGTACACAATGCTCTTTCTGAACACTGCCATCCAACATTCCAGGCCAGATGGGAGAGGCAGACTGTGCAAATAGAGTCCGACAGCTCACCGCAGGAAAAAAAATATTAGATATTTTCATCCTACTCCAGAGGCATGGAAGCCAAAATGTAAACAGTTTTAAAGTCAACTGTTGGTTATCCACATTCTAGAAGGAAAGAAGAAAGGCACTGATAATCTAAGAGTAGATAAATAGAAAGGAAAATGAGCTGGCTTTGGAATGCTCTCATTTTTTGAATGTAGGAATACCCATGTTCATGGAACTCACAAAGCTGCCGTGAGTATTATAGTAATGAGGTGGTAGAAATCTCTAGAAATTAAACTTTTTCACCATTTGATTAGAGCAGGTGAAAGGACAGAAAGTTAAGTGACAACCTTAAAGACCCAGTCAGATTGACGACTCAGGTTCTATGGGTCAACTCAACTCTTTGTGTAAGTGTAATTTTGGAATTTGGCATAAAAGCATGGCATGAACCAATAACCCAGTCCACACTTGGGAATACAGGAAAGTAATTTTGAAAAGTTCTACTGAGCACTCAATTCCCTTTCAAGGTGTAAGTTATCTTTTTTTAGTTCAGTTGCCTCTCTAACCTTTTTTCATTGCCTTGCTACGTCTTTCAATAAATGCAGGCTTCTTATTCTCACCTGTATTATACTGAGCAATTTCTCCATTTCTCTTCTCTCCCCAAGGTCTGCTGCTTCACTTACGTAAGCTGTTTTCTGAACCTTGCTCTAGACATTCTCCTTGAAAGCTTTTGCCCATGAATGTTTCAAATAAAATATCAACAAAGATTCCTCCAGCCCCACTTTAAGTTAGAGAAGTACACACTGCTAAACTCTACAACTGAACTTTTCCTGTGAGTGGTTGGATGGACACCACAAGCTTCCAAGCCAAAATGAAGGACATTAACTACTCCCTGCTCATGCCAAGTGATGCTAGATCCATCCATAAGCCTGCTTCCCAAACTATAGCCCAAGGTCACAACCATCAAAAAATGAGCCAAGAGCTTCTCCAGGCCCTTCCTTCTACCATGATTCCCATATACCTACAATTAGTGCAATGAACCCTTGGACAGCAAGGTCAATCCAGTCCATCCTAAAGGAAATCAACTCTGAATATTCACTGGAAGGACTGATGCTGAAGCTGAAGCTCCAATACTTTGGCCACCTGATGCAAAGAAAAAAGAAAAGACCCTGATGTTGGGAAAGACTGAGGGCAGGAGGAGAAGGGGGCGACAGAGGATGAAATGGTTCGATGGCATCGCTGCTCAATGGACATGAGTTTGAACAAACTCAGGGAGATAGTCAAGGACAGGGAAGCCTGGTGTGCTGCAGTTCATGAGGTTGCAGAGTAGGACATGACTGAGCGACTGAACAACACACGTGCTTCAGAGTCAAGCCAAAGCGGATTTGGATCCCAGTCTTACCATTTACTAGCTATGGATTCTTGGCAAAGCTCTTAAACGCCTCTGAGCCTTTGTTTCTTCATCTCTAAAATGGGGATAATAAAAGTACCTATCTCTTAACAGGTGCTGTGAAAACAGAGAGACAGTGTGGGCAGGCTGCTTGGCACAACAGTTTCCGACTGTTGATTTAATTTTCCACGGGCATTCCCCACGCTCTAAATTGAGGTGAAGATTTGAAATTTATGGTCAACATCTAGCCTGAGTGATCCTATTCTGCCCATGTGAAATTAAACTTCCTCTTGATGTTGGATATTGCATATCTATATCTATATAATAGTCTGTTCAGACTTAAAATGTTGACCAGTGCTGCCAGGCACTGCTGAATAGAGCAGAGCAGGGCAGGGCTATTATGACAGGAAGAGAAATGAACAGTACTTAATGAACTTCCATTTCAATTGAGCAGGGTTTTTAATAAAAAAAAAAAAAAAAAAAGGGAAAGCTTTTTATAAATTCTTTGCTCAGCAACAATAAAAAAAAGGAAAAGAGCACTCAGCTGGGAACAATAGCTACTCAGCTCATAAAAATCATTAGAAGGAACATTTTCTTTGTCTACCAAGTCCAGCAATTTCACTGGTGGGCAGTGATCCAGATCACTAAGATTCCACCTAAAAAATGAGCCCCGACAATCTTCTCAAGTTTTCCAGCTAGTATATTAACTAATCTCCTAATGTGTCTAACTCCACCGTAAGTATAATTCTGTCTCATACTTCATGGTCTATTTTTGACAAGCAGATACTGACCTGGTGCTAACAGGACATGCCCTTTGGGCTGCCTTTCCATCAAGAGGGAGGCTTGGTGCTGGCACGTCTCCTGTACTCTGCTGCTAGCAAACCCTCCTGGCAGCCAGAGGCCTTTGTTCAGGAGGTGCTGGGCGAGGTGCAGAAGGCTTGTGGATGGCGTGGTTCCCACTGTGTGAAATGAGCTGGCCTCCTTGGGTACTTCACTTCTCACTGCAGCCTCTGGAGTTCATCCTAAGGGGGTGGAGTCATAGAAACTGTATTTCTGACATTAACAGCCTGGCTGATTCATCTTCCCCCACAATGTCATGAAGCTACCTTAAGCTAATCGCCAACTAATCGCCAAATGTGTTGCAGATTCAAGGTCCCCCATGACAACCAGAGGATTTCTATACTTGGGATAAAGTATGTTATTTCTTATGACCCTGCTGGGTAATCACAAACATACCCAATCATACAAGTCTTAGAATTTCTTAATTCAAAAGCATCGGGGGGTGGGGGGTGGGGCGGATTTCTCTAAGAACCTGTTCTTCCTTCTGTTTGAGAATCCAACACATTTTAAAAATGAGCCAATTTTGTATTTTCATTGCCTGATAAAGTAAATATTCTATTTGCTGAATAACCAAAATGCACTTCAAACCAAAACGAAATGATTGGAAAATTAAATAAAACAATGTCTCCCACAATGAACACACTTTTGTCTTTATTAAACTTCTACTTTTGACTTCAAGCTAGAGACTGGCACCATCAACCATACTATACATGGCATTCTGTGCCCCCTTTAGATAACTGTCCACTTGACTTACACTTTCTCTGAATATGGGAAGTAACTGCTTTGTTTTCAAAAGGTCTTTCCTGCTCCCTCAGACTGCTTCTAAGATGTAAGAATAAACAAAAACTGCATCAACAAAGAACTTAATTAAGAAGAATCTGCAATAACAGCAAATATATAAAGGCAATACTTACTGAAGATTGGTAACCATTCAAGTAAGCTTTCTACAGATAATAAGGAGTTGACGATGGGTAGCCGCTTAGCCAATTTCATAAGTATTCTGGCATTTATAAGTATTCTGAGACTGACTACTGAATTAATATCTACCTAAAATAATAGTTGTATCACCTGAAACTACACCAGTTGGTTGAACTTAAATTCGATATTCCTGGAGAATTTTTTAAAGGCAAAGCCTTAGCTGATTTGATTGGGGCGGGGGGAGGGGGGGCGGTGAAAATCCAGACCTACTACATATTAAAAGTGATAACGCTTGATGGTCACTAATTTTTTCACCATTCTCTGTATGTCTTCTCCTTTTGAATCTTGGGGGGCTCCATGAGTTTTCCATCAAAACTGCCAGTTTTCAGACTCAGGCTGAGTTTGAAGCTTCCTCTTCCTGTCTCTTAGACCCCAGCTGCTGTGATGCGATTAACACCTCTGTACAGGGGTGTGGAGGCTCCAGGCCGACACCCCCAGTTAACCTCCAAGCCAAAAGTTCCAGTGGATGCTTCATGAGTGGAGATGAACTGTCTCCACCATGCACTACTTAGATGGAAAATTCAAGAGTACAATCAGTGATTACTGGAACATATACCAAACCTTATTTCAAGGTATTCTCACAGAGGGGATACTGAAAGAAGCAATAATTGCATTTTTTGAGCATTTGCTATATGACTAAATGCTTTTTTTATACAACCTTATTCCATATAACAACCTTTTTCAGTTCAGTTCAGTCACTCAGTCGTGTCCGACTCTTTGCAACCCCATGAATCGCAGCATGCCAGGCCTCCCTGTCCAGCACCAACTCCCGGAGCTTACCCAAACTCACATCCATCGAGTTGGTGATGCCATCCAGCCATCTCATCCTCTGTCGTCCCCTTCTCCTCCTGCCCCCAACCCCTCCCAGCATCAGGGTCTTTTCCAATGAGTCAGCTCTTCGCATGAGGTGGCCAAAGTATTGGAGTTTCAGCTTCAGCATCAGTCCCTCCAATGAACACCCAGGACTGATCTCCTTTAGGATGGACTGGTTGGATGTCCTTGCAGTCCAAGGGACTCTCAAGAGTCTTCTCCAACACCACAGTTCAAAAGCATCAATTCTTCGGCGCTCAGCCTTCTTCACAGTCCAACTCTCACATCCATACGTGACCACTGGAAAAACCATAGCCTTGACTAGATGGACCTTTTTAGATAGGGTTATTATTTTCTCTATTTTATAGATGAGGCAATTAAAGCCTTGCAGATTAATTGCCCCAGATTATGTGATAGGAGGATAGTACTTAAAACCAGGTGTCTGATTTTTGGGCACACACTCAACAGATAAATGAGAATAGAATGAAGGAAATTTCAAGCTAGTGCTGAGGACTTAAATTTTCATGAACACAGTGTGGACTAGAAAATGATGTCAACTAACAGGTATGTTCTGAGGGTACCCCAATATTGCATAACATAACTTTCAAAACTAGTGGTTACATTTTTTTGAAGCATAGTATTCAAAAAACATTTTTTTTAGTACTTACAACTTTATGATGTCTACAAAGTCCCAAGTGCTCCACTCTTAAGGAGGTTACAAAGACAAATGACAAGATTCTTGCTCTAAAGGTTCTTGTACTTTTGTAGAAGAAATAAGTCATGTCACACAAAGAGTTGTTTCACAAGTTACCAAATGTGAAGAATAAAGTGCTACGGGAATGTATTCGTTCATTTAACAAATATTTATTGAGTGTCAATGTAGCAGTGACCAAGACAGATACAATCCTTGTTCGCTGAGAGCTGACAATTCATGGGATTACTTTTGCTGGAAGCACCAGAAAAGGAGAGACAGACTTTTCAGCTTGGCCTTCAACTATCCCCAGGCTTTGAACACGTGGAGATCTGGGTATCAGGAGGGCACTTAAGGTACCGGGGCAGCAGTGGGCCAGAAAACATACTAAAGCACAAAAAACTGTGACACACAGGGGATTTTAAAGCGAGAGCCATATTTCAGTGAACCTAAGAATCACTTTCAAGTCAGGCCATCCATTATTTCATGTACCAAAGGAAAACACGGTTAACATTTAGAGCAGTGGCTCTCTACCTGGGGCAATTTTGCCCTCCAAGGAACGTTTGGCAACATCTAGATACATTTTCGGTTGTCACAACAGAGGGGGCGCTCCTGGCCTTTTGTAGGTGCAGGCAGGGATGTTGCTAATCATCCTACCATACACAGGAGAGCCCCCCACAAGCAGGAATCAGCAGCTCAATGAGTCAGTATCACCAATGCTGAGAACTCCCAACTACAGGATGTCGTAAAATGAAAGATGCCTCTAGACTATTACAAGAGCATTTAAGACAGATGAAACGTGGTGGTTCTGTTTACCTGGGATGAGCCCAGCGTCGTAAAGCAGTACAAGAAATATGCTGGTATTCTGACTCTCTCTTTTCTCCCTTTTAGAAAAGTGATGATAACCAGGGGCTGTGTTGAGGGGGAAAAAAAAAATAATTGAATGCACTGCACATTACAGGGCCAGCCCTTCCAGACTGTGTGTTCATCCGTTACTTTGGAGAAACCCTGCACTCCAATGAACTAATATACCCTATTTCTGCTAATTCTGACTCACCCATCATATGGTATATCTCATTGTTTTTAAAGCCCAGCTCTACGCTACTGATTCTATGACACGCCCCCCTGATGCCCAGTGTAAAATAGTCTTTTATTTTGAACTTCTTTGCCTATCATCTGTGCCTCTCTAATAGTACTCCTGTGGTTTATCTTTCCTCTAAATTCAAGTTCCTTTGGGTCACGATCCGTGCCTGGTTCACACCTGGAACTCCTGAGGACCCCTACAGTACCTCACCCGCTACAGGTGGTAAATAAATATTTGTAGAATGCATAATTGAATAAGTACACAGCACCAGAAGACTATATAATTAAGTACGAATCCCTCAGACTTCTCCCAGCAATTTCCAGGCTTTCCTCACAGGGCTCATTCTGTAAACCTTTAATCATTTTAGCAGCTCTCCAAGTTCTCATGCTACAGCCTTGGGATCTCTGGGAGAGCAGCGTTCTTTCCTAACCACTGCTTTACAAAACACCCTTTAGTAAATTCCATCAAGCTTCAGTTCACTTTCCTGGGGTGGCAGTCAGGGTTTCGTCTCATAACATTTAAAGCACTTCACATAGGCAGAGTGCTAAATTCCTTTGAAGAAACAAGGGACAATGCGAGCATAAATATAAGCAGCAAAAAATTCTACACTCTTGCTCCCAAATTCCAATTATATTACTGATAATGATACTGCTGCAGGGGCTGGGGTCGGGGGAACTTAGTAGTAGAAGTCTTCAAATGTATGACTATCAGAGAGAGGAAGAAAATGAGGGGGAAAGATCAGTGCTAGAGTTTCCATGTGCTCCTCTGAAAGCGAATACAAAGCTAGACTGTTCATCTTTTATTATCACATAGCTCAGACACGGAAGAAATGGCTGTGGTCGGTGCACATATGAAATTGTGAATGCCACGGTTTAGACTAATGTGCAGGACAGCTTTTATAAGGCCCCCCTTCTTCTCCCTCAGAGTGGTCCTTGAGCATCCATCAGTGTTTGGTGGTTGCTTCTAGCAGGTCTTTTGCTTCATTAATTTTGGTTGCTAAGTAAGGAGACCCACCTGAGAGGACAAAGAAAAGAAAATGGATTAAAGGACACTTCACTACTGACATTTTTTAAAGTCTCAAATAAAGAAAAACACTCAGTTAGATGTCTCTGATATTTTCCCACACATTCATGCCCTGACAAATTATTTTATAAGCTCTCTAGAAATCACAACAGTATAAGTTAAACTCGTTCAATGAAGCACTACAGATACCTAACAGTCAAGGATAATCTCTGAGAAAAATAAACTTATGATCAGGAGTAATTTAAAACACACTCAAACATTTCACTGGTCAGACATTACCTTTCAAATGCCAAATATCTGACCAGAGAATTTTCTGAAGTGGATGGTTAGGTAAATAAAATAACAGTCCTTCTCCAAGACGTAATTTTTTCTGTTTGTTTTTAAGGAAAGAACATTCTTCTATGAAGGAAGTTATCTTTCTGAAGGAGGTGAAGCAATCCAAGGGTGCCTTCAAAGTTTTATCAAACCATACATTTTCATAAAAATAAGTTAAAAAGGCAACTATATACTACTCAGCTCTAAAAGCATTTCACTAATATTGGTCAATATTAGTAAATAATATGATAATAAATCAGTGATAATAAAAATAACGTTAAAGGGTATGCCCCCTGCTCTCTGACACAGTGCCATCAGAATACATATGGAGCACAGACAGCGTCACTGCGCCTTAAATAAAATGAAGTCAGTTTTCATAATTCTTCACGATGAATTATTTCTAACGTAAAGAGCAAGAGGAAAACTGAGGTGAATTTCAAATTCAGAATCGTTATAAATGACAAACAGGAGCTCCCTTACATATAAAAATACTGGCCCCAAACTGTCACACTAAAAATATTTAAGCATCATACACCTTCTAACTTCTAGTCCTGAACACTTTCATGCTTAGCACTCAAGCTAACAGTCCAGCTCACCAGTCTCTGTGTTTGTTTTTTATTTTTTATTCTCCCCCTTGAGTACAAATGATCCACAGCTGTTGAAAACATCTTAAGACCTGAGTGGCTCACAACAAACCACACACACACACAAAACATCTAGACAGCAGTGGCGTATGCACTGTCCTGACTTTATCTGGGCCTTTTACTGATATCACACCACCCATTTGAGAAGGAAAAAGGAAGCAGGAAATGAATCAGCAATGGAAGGGTGGCGCTCAAGGAGCTATAGTTAGCTTTCCACCCTTGAGGAGATCACTGACATTTTCACATCAAGATCTGAATTGCTATAAGCACTTACGGAATGAATATATCCGAGTGTCCTTGAATACACAGTAAGAATCAGAAATGAAACCAATGCAAGTTTCCATATGCGCTTGGTTATGAAATAAACTGGTATCAGGATTATCTTTGAAAATGATCTCAGAATTAGGTAATGTCACTCTTGGTGATAAGCTGTTTCCATTTTTGGAGTTACCAAGGTAATGCCAGGCATCTTGTATACCCACCACAAATATTAAAATATTAATTGAACTCAAACATAACCTTTAATTGATTGAAATGCATTCTGGATATTTCAATCATCGGCCATAATATGCTCAGTTAGCAGAAAGAAAAAAAAGAAAAGCACAGAAGATCGAAAGTCTCATTAAACATTATATTTATTGATGGCAATGCTAGAGGAAACGACTGACAGTTGACTCAGAACAACACTGAATTCCCCTCACCCTCTTAGTGAGAGGGACACTGGACTTTTCACTTACGTGCATGGCTGAAACTCTGGGTTCAGTTCTCATTCTACCCTTATTCTGTCTTCCTAAAACTGGGCAAAGTTCCTAAGCCAAAAATTACAATTGCTATACTCCCTTTGGGGGCTTCCCTGGTGGCTCAGTAGAGTCCACCTGCAATGCAGGGGACCTGGGTTCGATCCCTGGGTCGGGAAGATCCCCTGGAGAGGGGAATGACAACCCACTCCAGTATTCTTGCCTGGAGAACTCCATGGACAGAGGAGCCACAGTCCACGGGGTCGCAAAGAGTCGGACGTGACTGAGCAACCAACACAGGCGCACGCACACACACGTACATATTCCCACTGAACAGTGCTTGGTTCAAATCAGCGTCTGTCAGTGGGAGGCACTCCTGTGAAATCTGGAAAGCGGAAAAGAGAAAGGCTTTCTTGCTGGGCCTCTTTTTACTGCCGCTAGCAAGCAGGATCGTGGTGCTGTGAGGGCAGCAACTACGCTTTTTGTACAGCCCTAGCGGTGGTCCCTGGGGTAGTCAGTGAGGAGCTCCTCTGACAGAGCAGCTCTGTAATTACCAGCGGAGCCACTTTTGCAAGCCAAGCCTAAAATTTACTCCTTTAGACCTCCCAACAATTTATAACCATTCATTTCCTGCACTAAATGCTCTTCTGCTTAAAACACCTTGTTTCTGGCATTAAATCTCAACTGACAGAAAATATATAGGATACATATCCTTTATTTAATGGAAAAATACACTTTTGAATCTTTCAGTCCTGTTCAGATTTCTTGGATTCCATTTAATCAGAAAACTCACCCCCAAACTCGATCTCGGAACCTTTGTACTTTCACTATATGACTACTGGAGCTCTTCAGCTTTGGGCTTTCGTGGACTATTAGGTTTTAGACCACCCCTCCCACTGATACCAACTAGAACAATACAATTCAAACACAGCAGTATGAAGGCACTGGAGGTCTACCAAGTCAGCCAGGACTTGAGTGTCAAGATCCTGGAGATAAGGAAATGTGCTGTGATCAGTCCAACATTCTGCGCTGCTTCTTGTCTTCAAAGAAATCAGACACAAAATAGTACATACGATACAATTCCACTTGCATGAAACACATCTACAGTGGGAGAACGTAGAATGGTGACTGCTCAAGATGGAGCAGAGATAGCAATGAGAAAGAACACCAAGGAACCTTTTCAGCTTTGAAATGTTCTACGTCTTCATTATGCTAGTGTTACATGGGGGTATGTATTTGTCAAATCTCATCAAACCATGCATTTGAATATACATTTTATTGTATGCAAATTATATATCAATATGGTTGATGAATAAACTAACCAGCAAACTATATGTTGGTTACAAGATACCATCTTTTTTTTTTTTTGAGACAATCTTTCTAAAGCAATATAAAAAGGCATACACCAATGAAAGTAAAGTTGGCACTGGTATGCTAATTATCAGACGAAGTACACTTTAAGGCAAAATCCAACACTAGCAATAAAAGGGAGAAATTTCGAAGTGTTAAAAGGGCCAATCTTAAATTTGAATATATCTGATAACATATGATATGCAGATGACACCATCCTTATGGCAGAAAGTAAAGAACTAAAGAGCCTCTTGATGAAAGTGAAAGAGGAGAGTGAAAAAGTTGGCTTAAAGCTCAACATTCAGAAAACTAAGATCATGGTATCTGGTCCCATCACTTCGTGGCAAATAGATGGGGAAACAGTGGAAATAGCAGCTGACTTTATTTTCGGGGGCTCCAAAATCACTGCAGATGGTGACTGCAGCCATGAAATTAAAAGACGCTTACTCCTTGGAAGGAAAGTTATGACCAACCTAGACAGCATATTAAAAAGCAGAGATATTACTTTGTCAACAAAGGTCCATCTAGTCAAGGCTATGGTTTATCCAGTAGTCATGTATGCATGTGAGAGTTGGACTATAAAGAAAGCTGAGCACCGAAGAACTGATGATTTTGAACTGTGGTGTTGGAGAAGACTCTTGAGAGTCCCTTGGACTGCAAGGACATCCAACCAGTCCATCCTAAAGGAAAGCAGTCCTGGGTGTTCACTGATGTTGAAGCTGAAACCCCAATATTTTGGCCACCTGATACGAAGAGCTGACTCATTTGAAAAGACCCTCTTTCTAGGAGGGATTGGGGGCAGGAGGAGAAGGGGACGACAGAGGATGAGATGGTTGGATGGCATCACTGACTCAATGGACGTGAGTTTGAGTGAACTCCGGGAGCTGGTGATGGACAGGGAGGCCTGGCGTGCTGCGGTTCATGGGGTCGCAAAGAGTCGGACATGACTGAGTGACTGAACTGAACTGATAACATAGGTTTAAGATATATAAGAAAAACAAGGACAGAACTAAAGGGGGAAACACATGAATCCATAATCAATGAGAGATTTAATATACCTCTCTCAGTAATCCATGGAAGGGTTAGATAAAACGAAATACTGAACACACTTGATCTAAATGACATACAGAAAGCACTCCACCCTACAACTGCAGAGTGACCTCCATTTAAACAGCACACAGAACATTTACTGAAGTCAACATGTGCTGAGCTCTAAAGCAAGTTTCAACAAACTTCAAAGACTCAAATCACAATAAGCAGTGCTACCTGAATTCAGTTCCATGGATCAGTGCTGGGGTACAGGTGTTACTGAACCAGTGTGAGAGTTACTGAACTAAACTAGGTTTAGAAACTGAGAGCAAGTGTTCAGCAAATACTACAGCCAAACATAATACCGTGCATCTGCAGAATCTAATGATGAAAAATTAGGGCTTAGATCTTGTATGTCTTTTTATTTCAATTTTCTAATAAAATCATTTTTGTTATATTTTACAAAAGTTACCAGCCCAACAGAGATTGGGAAAACAAAAAACAAGTCCTCTATCAAGACAGTTTGAGAAGTACCGACACATGAATTAACAATGGTAGAATTAAGCTGAAAATCAGTAATACAGATAGGGAATTACAATGTTTGGAAATTAATCAATATACTTGTAAATTACCTAAGCATCAAGGAAAATATCACAACAGAAATTAGCATTCAAGATAATTAACCAAGCCAAAGGTTAGATTTCTGAGAAAAACGAATTAAGTTCCTAGCAATGCATTTAAAATTTAAATGAAATAAATTCTAAGAAAAATAATGTATCAAGATAAAATGATACAAGAAGAAATGGAAAAATCAAGAGAATTGTAACTATTTAAGAAACTGAATCTGTAACTAAAAACTTTCCCACAGATAAGAATTCTGGCCAGGATAGGTGTATCAGTAAATTTTTCTGAAAAAAATAGGAGAAAAAGAAAACATTTTAATTCTTTTTATGAGTAGCATTCTTTGAGACAAACTCTGATAAAAAATATATCACAAGATAAACACAGATGCAAAAGCAAATATCAGCTTATCAAATCAGACTAAATTCATAACCAAGTTAGGTTTATATGAGAAATCCAAGACTGGCTTTAACATTAGAAAATTAATCAATTTAATTCATTACATCAACATAAGGAAGAATACATGTATAATCACTTAAACAAATGCAGAAAATGTACACTCACGATAAAAACTTTAAGTAAGCTAAGAATAGAGGGAAACTTCTTTTATGTGAGAGGAAGTTATCAAAAAAAATATAGCAAATATCATACTTAGTAGTAAAATGCAGAAACCTTTGGCTCTGAGATAAGCAACAAGGAAAAGATATCTACTATCATTTCTATTTAACACTTTATTGGAGTTTCTGGCTGTATATTATAATCAATGTCCCCCTCCACTCCCTCCCCCAAAGGACTAAAAAGAAAGAAACTGTCATTCGTCATAAATTGAATGACTGAGTAAGCAAAAAAATCAAAAGGCTCTAAAGACAAAATCACAGAATTAATAACTAAATCTAACAAAATGGTGGATATGACAGCAATTTAAACAAAAATTAAATTTTTATGCCCTAGAAATAAGTATATAGTGTACACTTTTAAAACAACACAATATATAATAGCATTTGAATAATCAACACCTAGGAACAAA
Organism: Bos indicus x Bos taurus; assembly: GCF_003369695.1. Taxonomy (NCBI): domain Eukaryota; kingdom Metazoa; phylum Chordata; class Mammalia; order Artiodactyla; family Bovidae; genus Bos; species Bos indicus x Bos taurus. The sequence continues at coordinate 13,034,281 of NC_040087.1, read as the reverse complement.
TCTAACAAATGATGCATAACTACAAACTGAAAAATCTCACTGAAATAAAGTAACCTAAATAACACCCAACAAAGATGTCCTTTTCATTATAGGGGACTGGAAGGCAAAAGTAGGAAGTCAAGAAACACCTGGAGTAACAGGCAAATTTGGCCTTGGAGTACAGAATGAAGTAGGGCAAAGGCTAAAAGAGTTTTGCCAAGAGAACGAACGCACTGTTCAGGTATGACCTAAATCAAATCCCTTACGATTATACAGTGGAAGTGAGAAATAGACTCAAGGGATTAGATCTGATAGACAGAGTGCCTGAAGAACTATGGACGGAGGTTCGTGACATTGTACAGGAGACAGGGAGCAAGACTATCCCCATGGAAAAGAAATGCAAAAAGGCAAAATGGTTGTCTGAGGACGCCTTACAAATAGCTGTGAAATGAAGAGAAGTGAAAGGCAAAGGAGAAAAGGAAAGTTATAACCTCTAAATGCAGAGTTCCAAAGAATAGCAAGGATAGATAAGAAAGCCTTCCTCAGCAATCAGTGCAAAGAAATAGAGGAAAACAACAGAATGGGAAAGACTAGAGATCTCTTCAAGAAAATTAGACATACCAAGGGAACAATTCATGCAAAGATGAGCACAATAAAGGACAGAAATGGTATGGACCTAACAGAAGCAGAAGATACTAAGAAAAAGTGGCAAGAATACACAGAAGAACTATACAAAAAAGATCTTCACGACCCAAATAATCATGATGGTATGATGACTCTCCTAGAGCCAGACATCCTGGAATGTGAAATCAAGTGGGCTTTAGGAAGCATCACTACAAACAAAGATAGTGGAGGTGATGGAATTATAGTTGAGCTATTTCCAATACTAAAAAATGATGCTGTGAATGTGCTGCACTCAATATGTCAGCACATTTGGAAAACTCAGCAGTGGCCACAGGACTGGAAAAGGTCACTTTTCATTCCAATCCCAAAGAAAGGCAATGCCAAAGAATGTTCAAACTATCGCACAATTGCACTCATCTCCCACGCTAGCAGTGTAATGCTCAAAATTCTCTAAGTGAGGCTTCAACAGTACGTGAACCGAGAACTTCTAGATGTTAAAGCTGTATTTAGCAAAGGCAGAGGAACCAGAGATCAAACTGCCAACATCCACTGAATCATCGAAAAAGCAACAGAGTTCCAGAAAAACATCTACTTCTGCTTTATTGACTATGCCAAAGCCTCTGACTGTGTGGACCATAACAAACTGTGGAAAATTCTTAGAGAGATGGGAATATCAGAACACCAGACCTGCCTCTTGAGAAATCTGTATGCAGGTCAGGAAACAACAGTTAGAACTGGACATGAAACAACAGAATGGTTCCAAATCAGGAAAGGAGTTCATCAAGGCTGTATATTGTCACCCTGCTTATTTAACTTATATGAAGAGTACATCATGAGAAATGCTGGCCTAGATGAAGCACAAACTGGAATCAAGATTGCTGGGAAAAATATCAATAACCTCAGATATGCAGATGACACCACCCTTCTGGCAGAAAGTGAAGAAGAACTAAAGAGCCTCTTGATGAAAGTGAAAGAGGAGAGTGAAAAAGTTGGCTTAAAGCTCAACATTCAGAAAATTAAGATCATGGCATCTGGTCCCATCACTTCAAGGCAAATAGATGGGGAAACAGTAGAAACAGTGAGAGATTTTATTTTCTCGGGCTCCAAAATCACTGCAGATGGTGATTGCAGCCATGAAATTAAAAGACACTTGCTCCTTGGAAGGAAAGTTATGACTAGCCTAGGCAGCATATTAAAAAGCAGAGACATTACTTTGCTAACAAAGGTCTGTCTAGTCAAAGCTATGGTTTTTCTAGTAGTTATGTATGGATGTGATAATTGCACTATAAAGAAAGCTGAAGCTGAAGAATTGATGCTTTTGAACTGTGGTGTTGGAGAAGACTCTGGAGAGTCCCTTGGACTGCAAGGACATCCAACCAGTCCATCCTAAAGGAAATCAGCCCTGAATATTCATTGGAAGGACTGATGCTGAAGCTGAGAGTCCAATACTTTGGCCACCTGATGTGAAGAGCTGACTCATTTGAAAAGGCCCTGATGCTGGGAAAGACTGAAGGCAGGAGGAAAAGGGGACAACAGAGGATGAGATGGTCAGATGGCATCACTGATTCGATGGACATGAGGTTCAGTAAGCTCTGGGAGTTGATGATGGACAGGGAGGCCTGGTGTGCTGCAGTCAATGGGGTCACAAAGAGTCGGACACGACTGAGTGACTGAACTGAACTGAAATAAATGAAAGGATGTCTTGTACATGGATTTGAAAAATCACTATTGTAAAGATGTCAATTTGCTCCATACTGACTGACAGATTTATAGTGATCCCAATCATATATTATCACACTGCTTATTTAACTTATATGCAGAGTACATCATGAGAAATGGTGGGCTGGAAGAAGCATAAGCTGGAATCAAGATTGCCGGGAGAAATATCAATAACCTCAGATATGAGATGACACCACCCTTATGGCAGAAAGTGAAGAGGAACTCAAAAGCCTCTTGTTGAAAGTGAAAGAGGAGAGTGAAAAAGTTGGCTTAAAGCTCAACATTCAAGCTTTAAAACTAAGATCTCAAAACTAAGATCATGGCATCTGGTCCCATCACTTCATGGGAAATAGATGGGGAAATAGGGGAAACAGTGTCAGACTTCATTTTTGGGGGCTCCAAAATCACTGCAGATGGTGACTGCAGCCGTGAAATTAAAAGACGCTTACTCCTTGGAAGGAAAGTTATGACCAACCTAGATGGCATATTCAAAAGCAGAGACATTACTTTGCCAACAAAGGTTCGTCTAGTCAAGGCTATGGTTTTCCTGTGGTCATGTATGGATGTGAGAGTTGGACTGTGAAGAAAGCTGAGCGCCAAAGAATTGATGCTTTTGAACTGTGGTGTTGGAGAAGACTCTTGAGAGTCCCTTGGACTGCTAGGAGATTCAACCAGTCCATTCTGAAGGAGATCAGTCCTGGGTGTTCTTTGGAAGGAATGATGCTAAAGGTGAAACTCTAATACTTTGGCCACCTCATGCGAAGAGTTGACTCATTGGAAAAGACTCTGATGCTGGGAGGGATTGGGGGCAGGAGGAGAAGGGGACGACAGAGGATGAGATGGCTGGATGGCATCACCGACTCGATGGACATGAGTCTGAGTGAACTCCGGGAGTTGGTGATGGACAGGGAAGCCTGGAGTGCTGAGCGACTGAACTGAACTGAACTGAATCATATCCTAGGAGGTTTGTGTGTGAATTGTGAATGTGCATATGCAAACTGATGAGGCAGTTCCTAACTTACATTAAAATGTAAAGGGCCAAACATAGCCCACCCCTCACAAATCTTAATAACAAAATATATAAAGAGTTTATATACCAGAAATGAGGATTTGTTATAAAGCTAGATAATTAAAACATCATGGAGATTGGCACAAGAAATTAATCAAGGGAAGATGAAAGGAAATAGAGAAATAATTCCAACAAATAGTGCCAGACCACTTGGTTATCCAAATAAAAACAAGTGAAACTTTACCCTCGTCTCACACCATATACAAAATCCCATTCTAAGACGTAACTAGGTAAGATAATAACGTCTGCAGAAATTGACTTCATGACTTTGAGACAAGCAAAAATTTCCTAAACAATAAAAGCAATAATTATAAAGGTAAAGTTTCAACTATAACTGATCTGTAACAGTATTAAAAATTTCTATTAATGAATGAACGTCAATAAAGGTGGGCAAAAACAAGCCAAAGAGAAAAGATATATGTAATACAGTGGACTCATATCTAGAACAAAAGAGTATAGGATGTTCCCAAAAGTCAGGAAACAAAAGAGAGAAAAGAAACTGCAAAGAAAAAATGGATAAACGGCAGGATATTCATCATGTAATGATGGAGAAGGCACTGGCACCCCATTCCAGTACTATTGCCTGGAAAATCCCATAGACAGAAGAGCCTAGTAGGCTGGGGTCGCGAAGAGTCGGACACGACTAAGTGACTTCACTTTCACTCTTCACTTTCATGCATTGGAGAAGGAAATGGCAACCCACTCCAGTGTTCTTGCCTGGAGACTCCCAGGGACGGCGGAGCCTGGTGGGCTGCCTTCTATGGGGTCACACAGAGTCAGACACGACTGAAGCGACTTAGCAGTAGCAGCATTCATGCAATGAAATACTATGCAACAAAAAGAATCAATGAATTACTACAGGATTCACTGCTGCATGAATGAATTTCACAAAGATAATAAAATGAGGAAAGGCAAAGCATAGAAGACTACACACTTAGATGATATATATATATATAAAGTTCAAGAACAGGCAAAGCTTATCTATGGCAATAAAAACTAAAACAGTGGTCATTGGTGAGTGGGGAGTGACTAGAAATGTACATGAGGAGAAAGCTTTGTGCAATTTTTTTTTTCATTAATGTATTTTTTAATTGAAGGATAACTGCTTTACAGAATTTTGTTGTTTTCTGTCATAATCTGGGTACTGGCTACGTAAATGGATTCACTTCACGATAATGCATCGAGCTGTATATTTAATGAGCTGTGTACTTTTATGAAGGTATATTTAAGTTTTTAAAACTTTATTAAACACTAGAGATATGTTGACCTCCGTGAAGTCTGATGATACTACCAATTAATACTATCCAAAAATCACTGGGGCTCAGAAAACCTGTGATGAAGACCATGGTGATGAGGATAGTAATTAGGCATTATTCAAATGTATTATTTCCTTTCGTTCATCCAACTATCCTTTGTAGTTGCTCAGTTCTTATTTTCCTTACCTAAAGAGACTGAATCACAAAGAAGTTTAGTTACTTGCCCAACCCTAGCCACAGAGTTAAAATGAGGTAGGGTCAGGACTCCCAGGAAGGTTACCATACCATGCTGTCTCTCACTTTGGTTACATAATTATTTGTTTATTAAATTTCTACCATGTTAAACATTTGGTTGTTGTAAACCCTTTCTACTTTCTTCAAGCCTGTAACTCCATCCTGGGTCCTCTTCCTTCCTGAGTGTGCTAAGTCACTTGGAGACTGACCCTATGGACAATAGCCCACCATTCTCCTCAGTCCATGGGATTCCCCAGGCAAGAATACTGGAGTGGGTTGCCATGCCTTCCTCTAGGGGTCCTCCCAACCCAGGGATCGAACTCGCATCTCTCATCTCCTGCATCAGCAGATGGGTTCTTTACCACTGTGCCACCTGAGAAGCCCTTTCCTTCTTGGGAAGATTGTAAAATCACACCTTGTGGTTTACTTTTAAAATATTAATATATGCTTATCTACTCATTAGATAGTACATATCTTGAAGAGAAATCATGCCTTAGATCTCGCTGAGTACACAGCAGGGACTTGAGACGTGTGTCCCTGATGGGGAGAAGGAAGTGGTGAATCACCATTCCCTTATCTTCTTGCATCAAGGACCAGTTTCACTAAAGTAAAATCACTCCAGAGAGACAGAAAATAGAACAAACAAATGTGTTAGGAGTGGATAAACATCTCTAGAAAGAAACATCTGAAAAACATCTGGGTAAAAAAAAAATCCTAACCAGCACAAGAGAAAACAAGCAAATAGTCTACAACTAGCAACTGCTGCCAGGTTAGGTACAGGCAGGCCTTATCTGATCAGACTTTGATTTATTGCACTTTGCAGATACTGAGTTTTTACAAATTGAAGGTCTGTGGCAACCCTGTGTCAAGTAAGTCTATTGGTGCCATTTTTATAGCAAGTTTATTTTTTAATTACAGTATGTATATACAGTTTTTTACAATTTACTTATTTATTTTAATTGGAGGCTAATTACTTTATTGTGGTGGTCTTTGCCATATATTCAATCAGCCACAGGTGTACATGCGTTTCCCCGTCCCGAACCCCCCTCCCAGCTCCCTCCCCATCCCATCCCCCTGGGTTGTCCTGGTGCACCGGCTTTGAGTGCCCTGTTTCATGCATCGACCTTGGACTGGTCATCTGTTTCACATATGGTAATATACATGTTTCAAAGCTATTCTCTCAAATCATTCAACCCTCACCTTCTCCCACAGAGTCCAAAAGTCTGTTCTTTATGTCTGTGTCTCTTTTGCTGTCTTGCATATAGGGTTGTCATTATCATCTTTCTAAATATGATATATATGCATTAATGTACTGTATTGGTATTTTTCTTTCTGACTTACTTCACTCAGTATAATAGGCTCCAGTTTCATCCACCTCATTAGAGCTGACTCAAATGTGTTCTTTTTTATAACTGAGTAAATTATTTCATTGTATACACTGTTTTTTAAGCATAATGCTATTTCACACTTAACAGACAACAGTATAGTAAAAACATAATTTTTCTATGTGTTGGGAAACCAAAATATCTGTGTGACTTGCTTTATTGCAGTATTTGTTTTATTGGGGTGGTTTGGAACTGAATCCAGTATCTTTGAGGTATGGCTGTATAAGTTATTACTAATGTGAGTTTCATAGAAAATACACCAATTTGAAGATTAAGTTCTCTTTTATCCTTGGGTCTTCTTTATACAGATTTACATATTTCTTAGGCTTCCTCTGTAGCTCAGTTGGTAAAGAATCTGCCTGCAGTGCAGGAAACCCAGGTTCAATCCCTGGGTTGGGAAGATCCCCTGGAGAAGGAAATGGAAACCCCCTCCAGTATCCTTGCCTGGAAAATCTCATGGACAGAGGAGCCTGGTGGGCTGCAGTCCATGAGTCGCAATGAGTCAGGCATGACTGAGCGACTAACACTTATTTACTTACACTTAACTCTGATTAAAACATGAATTTCTACATCCCAAGTCTGTAAGACTGAAGTAAAAAGCATTGCCATCTGCTGATTTGAAGGGTTCTTAAAGTTCACCCACCCTTCTTAAAAGAAAGATGTTAAAATCATGAAGCAGCATATAGGAAACTGACTTCCAGAATGAGGAGTTCCACTGACCCACTTCCCAATGCAACCGGTCAATACTATATAATAAACTCCCAATCACTGGAAGCCTCTAGAAATGGTCTTCAAAACAAAAATAAAAAAGAATTGAAGTATGAAAATTCAGTAAGAGAGGCAGGAGTCTGTGGGAAATAACTCGTTCCTTTCCCCCTCTCCACTCAGTAAGGCAGAGACTCCACCCTGGACTGCTGCAGTCAGAACACAGGGCTCCCTCCCTCCCCAGCTCCGGCACAGAGGACTCGTTCTGGGAAGGGCTGGGTGGACCTGTATATTTCTCTTCCGGCCCCCAGATCCCCAGTGCTGAGACTCAGGCACAGGAAAGTGGATCAGAAGCTCTACCCTGGGCCTGGCTCCCTTAGAATAAATACTGGGACCTTGAAAACTCTTTTCCTAGTCCTCAAGGCATGGTGGTTCCAAACAGGAAAGGCATTCTGAGAAGGCCTTAGGCTACTTCACTAAAAGAATCCAGCCAGTTACTAAACAAATAAACAAACAACAATAACAAGCCTTCATCATCAGTGAAAGGGTGGCGGACCAGAGCTGCTATAATATATAATCTAATATATTCAGCTTCTAACAAAGTATTTCAAGGCATGTGAAGGAGCAGGCAAGTACGGCAGTACGACCCATGTATACATCATGAAAAAAGCCATGAAACTACCTGTGAGAGTGACCAAACGTTGGATTTATGGGAAACGATTCCAAAGTAGCCATTATACATTCACAGAACTAAAATTTTACGTTATACATTCACAGAACCATACATTCACAGAACTAAAAGTTTTTAAAAAGTTACTAGAAGGGCTCAAGAGAAGATCTGAACTGGCATAAGACAGAACTAGTGAACTTGAAGATACAGTGATTGATAGTATGTAAGCTGACATCAGAGAGAAAAGGGAATGAAGGGGAAAAAACCATAACCTCAGAGAAATGTAGGACATCGTGAAATCCATAAATCACATGAAATGGGAGTACCAGGAGAGGAAAGGAGGGGGAAAAGTCTTTAAAGAAATAGTAGCTAAAAACGTTCCAAGGTTATTGAAAAACAATAACCTACATACCCAAGAATCTCAAACTCTAAGTAGGATTAATCTAATAAGACCTAAAACACACACCATAAAAAAATGCTAAAAGTCAAAGACAAGGAGAAAATATGGAAGGTATCATTAAATTAAACAAACAGAAAGGCCATTAGATTGAGGTGGCTTTAGTGCCTTAGGAGACTATATAATCAAACTAAACCCTAAGCCAATAAGTCTCTCAACATTAAGAGATTAAAACCCAAGCACAACTAATCACACAGAGCCAACTAGGACTTTCCAAGTAAAGCAAATTCTTATGCTATAGCCAATCAAGTAACTCCTTGTTTGCTCTGCCTCTTCCATGGAAGTCTTTCCTCTAGAGGGCTCCTCACCACTTCCAGTTTGGTGCTGCCAAATTCAAGTCAATTTTTGCTCAAATAGACTCTTAAAATTTTTAATATGCCTCGGTTTACCTTTTCATAGTAGCAAAAGAAAGACAATGTGTCACTTATAATGGAAGCCCAATACGATAAAAGGCTAATTTAGCAGAAACCATGGAGAACAGGAAGGCCATGGAATAACATAACCACAGTCCTTAAAGAAAAAGCTGTGGACCAAGACCCGTTATTCAATAAAGCTGTTATTCAGAGACAAAGGTGAAACAGCATCCTAGATAAGCAAAAACTGAAAGAATTCACTGTTAACAGATCCACTTTAGAATAAATAAAGGAAATTCTTTAGGTTAAAAGAAAGTGACCTCAGATGGTAATTTAAATTGATATCTACAAAGAGTACTAGTAATATAACTGTGTAATTATAAAAGACAATATAAATGCCTAATTTTGTTTTTTCTCTTAGCTGATGGAAAAAGTAATGGTATAAAATAATATGCATAAAACATATTATTGGGCCTATAACATACAGAAATGTAATACATGCATATTATATGTGCTATTAATAGCACAAAGGAGATCTGTAAGAGCAAAGGTGTTACAGATTGAGAAAATGACAGGAGACAGTAATGCTTCTAACAATGTACTGTTAGGCTTGTGACATTAGCAGATGTTATATGTATAACAATAATACCATAAAAGGGGGAAGTATTGAAGTATTATTTCTATATATAGTACAAGAATTAAGCTTGTCTAAATCTGAAGCTAATTCTGAAAACTTAAGATGTATATGGTTAGATCCTAGAGCAATCACTTTAAAAAAACCCTCAAAAATAATGAAGTAATAAAATCAAAATACTACATTAGAAAATATTCACTCAGTACAAAAGAAAACAGAAAGGAAGAAAAACAGAGGGGCAAAAAAGACACGAAACAGAAAACAAAAAGCAAATGCAGACATAAATCAAACTATATCAATAACATATGTGAATGGATTAACAATCCAATTAGTCATTACACTGTCAGGTTGGATTAAAACAACATGATCCAACAATAGTCCTTTTACAGGAGACAGATTTCAAATAAAATAATAAAAATAATTTTATTATTTTGGCTGTGCTGTACAGCATGCAGTATCTTAGCTCCCTGAACAGGGATCAGATTTGTGCCCCTTGCAGTGGAAAGACTAAGTCTTAACCACTGGACCACCAGGCAAGTCTTGAGACAGACCTTAGATTCAAAATCACAAATAAAAGAATTGGGAAAAAATGTATCATGAAACACCAACTATGGAAAAGCTAGAATGGCTATACTCATATGAGATTTTATAACAAAAAAAGTTACTAGAGATATAACATGGACTTCATGCTGCAGTCCATGGGTTGCAGAGAGTTGGACATGACTGAGCGACTGACATGACTGAGTGACTGAACAACAAAGAGATAGAACAATTATACTCAGGTGGTGCAGTGGTAAAGCATCCTCCTGCCAGCGTAGGAGACTCAAGAGAACAGGGTTCAGTCTCGGGGTCAGGAAGATCCCCTGGAGAAGGAAATGGCAACCCATGCCAGTATTCTCGCTTGGAAAATCTCATGGACAGAGAAGCCTGGTGCACTACAGTCCATAGGGCCACAAACAGTTGGACAAGACCGAGTGACTGAGTGCACATGCATGCCTGTGTGCACATAAACACACACACACACACACACACACTCCTAACAGAGCATCAAAATACATGAAACCAAAACGAACAGAGAAACAGACAATCCAACAATAAGAATGTCCTACTTTCAATAAAGGATAGAACTAGACAGAAGGTCAACAAGGAAGTAGAAGACTTGTACAATGCTTAAACCAACTGGACCTGACAGACATCCACAGAACACCCCACCTAACAACAGAATATCCAGGAGGAATCATATGCTAGGCCATTAAACAAAGCTCGATAAGTTAAAAGGATAGAAGCAATACATTATCTTCTCCAACTACAACGCAATGAAATTAGAAATCAACGCGTGCATGTGTGCTAAGTCACTTCAGTTGTGTTTGACTCTTTGAGATTCTATGGACTGTAGCTCACCAGGCTCTTCTGTCCATGGGATTCTCCAAGCAAGTATACTGGAGTCGGGTGCCATGCCCTCCTCCAGGGGATCTTCCCTACCTAAGGATCAAACCTACATCTCTTAGGTCTCCTGCATTGGCAGATGAGTTTTTACCACTAGCACCACCTGGAAGCCCCTAAAAATCAATAACAAGGACAAATTTGGGAAATAAATACTTATGGACTACAATTTAAGTAGTGCTAAGAAGGCAATTATAGCTGTAAATGTCTGTATTAAAAAAGAAAAAAATCTCAATAACCTAAACTACAAAATTAGACAAATTCCTCAAAGGACATAAATTACTAAAACTGTCTCAAGAAGAAACAAATAATCTGATAGACCTATTACAAGTAAAGAAACTGAATCAGTAATCAAAAATGTATGCAAAGAAAACCCAGGTGCAGATGGTTTATGGAGGGGGAAGGAACAATTTTCTAACTCGTTTTATAAGACCCATACTATGTTGATACCAAGCCAAACAAAGACATCACAAGAAAACTACAGATCAGTATTTCTTATGAATGTGAATGTAGAAGACGCAACAGAATACTAGCAAACTAAATCCAACAACACGTTAAAAGTATCTGCACACCATGACTAAGTGGTATTTTTCTCAGGGATGAGAAGTTGGTTTAACAGCCAAAAACCAATTAATGTAATTCATTACATCAACAGAATAAAAAACAAAAATCTCATAATAGCCTTAATAGATGCAGAAAAAGCATTTGACAAAGTCCAACGTCATTTCATGATAAAAAGGCTCAATAACTCGAAAGGAACTTCCTAATTTGATCAAGGTTATCTATGGACAGCCCACAGTTAATAATACCACACTTCGCCTAATACCCATTATTAGGCAACTGGATGCTTTTCCATAAGATCAGAAACAAGACAAGAACGCCCCCTCTTACAACTTCTTTTCAATACTGTACTGGAAATTCAAGTCAGGGAAAAATGGGTAAGAAAAAGAAATGAATTGCATCCATATTGGTAAGGAAGAAATAAAACTATTCACAGATGACATAGTCTTATAGTTAGAAAATCCGAATGAACCTACCAAAAAAAAAAAAACCTACTGGAATAAACAAGTTCAGCAAGACTGAAGGATATAAAACAAATGAATGATATTCCTATACATTCACATTAAACAATCAAAAAATAAAGTTAAGAACATAATTTTATTCACAACAGCATCAAAAAGAATAAAACACTTTGGAACTACAAAATATTATTGAAAGGAATTAAAGGTCTAAGTAAATGAAAAATCATCCCATGTCCATGGATAAAGAGATTTAACATTAAGATCTCAGGCAATACTCCCTAAGCTGACTCACAGATTCAACAAAATCTCTATCAGAATTCCAGTCAACTTTGTCAAAACTGACAAGCTGATTCTAAAATTCACCTACACCTGCAGGGGACCCAGAATACCCAAAACAATCCTACAAAAGAAGAATAAAGTAAGAGGACTCACACTTCAGAAAATGAAAACGTATTACAACGCAAAGGTTGTCAAGACTGTGTGGGGCCGGCACAAGGCCAAACATACAGGTCGGTGGAACAGAGCTGAGGGGAGGGGACGGGGTGAGGGTGCGGCCAAAGGGTGACAGGGTTCCTTCTGAGGGGGTGAAAATGTTCTAAAACTGACTATGCTGACGGCTGCACACATCTATAAATACACTCAAGACTAGTGAAGTGTGAAGCACAAGCTGGAATCAAGATTGCCGGGAGAAATGTCAATAACCTCGGATATGCAGATGACACCACCCTTATGGCAGAAAGCGAAGAACTAAAGAGCCTCTTGATGGAAGTAAAAGAAGAGAGTGAAAAAGTTGGCTTAAAGCTCAACATTCAGAAAACGAAGATCATGGCATATGGTCCCATCACTTCATGGGAAGTAGATGGGTAAACAGTGAGAGACTTTATTTTTCTGGGCTCCAAAATCACTGCAGATGTTGACTGCAGCCATGAAATTAAAAGACGCTTGCTCCTTGGAAGAAAAGCTATGACCAACCTAGACAGCATATTAAAAAGCAGAGACATTACTTTGCCAACAAAGGTCCATCTAGTCAAGGCTATGGTTTTTCCAGTAGTCATGTATGGATGTGAGAGTTGGACTATAAAGAAAGCTGAGTGCCGAAGAATTGATGCTTTTGAACTGTGGTGTTGGAGAAGACTCTGGAGAGTCCCTTGGACTGCAAGGAGATCCAACCAGTCCATCCTAAAAGAAATCAGTCCTGAATATTCATTGGAAGGGCTACTGCTGAAGCTGAAACTCCAATACTTTGGCCACCTGATGCGAAGACCTGACTCGTTTGAGAAGACCCTGATGCTGGTAAAGATTGGGGGCAGGAGGAGAAGGGGATGACAGAGGATGTGATGGCTGGATGGCATCACTGACTCAATGGACATGGGTTTGGATGGACTCTGGGAGTTGGTGAAGGACAGGGAGGCCTAGCATGCTGCAGTCTATGGGGTGCCGCAAAAAGTCGAACACAACTGAGCAAGTGAACTGAGTGAACTGTACACTTTAAGTAGATGAATCATATGGCACTTGAATTATATCTCAATATAATTTTAAAAAAAATAAACAGAGACAGAAGGCTCTGAAGAATACTTAGAGTCTGATTCAGTTTATCAGATCATTAGAGAATCACAGAAACCTAGAGTTGGAAGTCCTAAAGGGTTCTACCTATTACACATTACAAGAATACGTCCTATTATACCTCTGAGAAGAAACTAGTCCAACAGGTTTTGATCTCATATGACCTTATCTGCTTTGCCCGAACATCACTTTTTCCACTGCTGAGTGCCAGTGCCTAGAACACTGCCCAGCTCCCAATTTATTGTTCAGTTGTGCAGGCGTGTCTGACTCTGTACGACCCATGGACTGCAGCACACCAGGCTTCCCTGTCCATCACCATCTCCTGAAGTTTGCTCAAACTCATGTCCACTGAGTCAGTGATCTCCTTAGAATTTTTAGGTTGACTATCAATAATACTGCAACTCTCTCCTCTCCAAATGCTCTCCTCTCTATCCGTCTCCTTAGTATGTTTTATTAAAAGCCCTTATCATGTAGCATTTTCCATACTAGCCTTTACTGCCTAATTACCCCCCAAAACTGACTGGCTAGTAATACTAGAATAAATGAATGACAAGTACAGAAGGTTGTGGAAATATTCAGTCTTATAATGCAGATACTGTATGCCCTTTAATGCAGCTTAAGAATGCACTGACTTATTTTTAGTGGCTTTTACACTGTTGAATATTATAGCCTTTGAGATAAAAAGTACCCATAAGACTCTCTTTCATGTGAAACACCGCCACGTCTCTTTCCTATATTTATACAGCTGATTTTAGGGACCTAAAATAATATTATATTTATCCTTTTTGAATTTAAATTTTGTCGTTGTTCAGTCCTGTCCAACTCTTTGTGACCCCAAGGACTGCAGCACACCAGGCTTCCCTGTTCTTCACCATTTTCCAGAGCTTGCTCAAACTTGTATCCACTGAGTTGGTGATGTCATCCAACCATCTCATCCTCTGTCGTCCCCTTCTCCTCCTGCCTTCTCTCTTTTCCAGCATCAGGGTCTTTTCCAATGAGCTGGCTTTTCCCATCAGGTGGCCAAAGTACTGGAGTTTCAGCTTCAGCGTCAGTCCTTCCAATAAATACTAAGAGTTGATTTCCTTTAGGAATGACTGTTTTTTTTTTCTCAGTGAAGTCCAAGGGACTCTCGTCGTCTTCAACACCACAGTTTGAAAGCATCAGTTCTTCAGTGCTCAGCCTTCTTTATGGTCCAACTCTCACATCCAAACATGACTATTAGAAAAACCATAGCTTTGACTATACAGACCTTTGTAGGCAAAGTAATGTCTCTGCTTTTTAATATGCTGTCTAGGTTTGTCATAGATTTTCTTCCAAGGAGCAAGCAAGCATATTTTAATTTCATGGTTGCAGTCACCATCTGCAGTGATTTTGGAGGTGAAGAAAATTAATCTCTTCTAATTCATAGATCTCTCTGCTGCTGCTGCTGCTGCTACTAGGATGCTTCAGTCATGTCCGACTCTGTGCGACCCCACAGACGGCAGCCCACCAGGCTCCCCCGTCCCTGGGATTCTCCAGGCAAGAACACTGGAGTGGGTTGCCATTTCCTTCCCCAATGCATGAAAGGGAAAGTGAGAGTGAAGTCGCTCAGTCATGTCTGACTCTTCGAGACCCCATGGACTGCAGCCTACCAGGCTCCTCCATACATGGGGTTTTCCAGGCAAGAGTACTGGAGTGGGCTGCCATTGCCTTCTCTGACAGATCTCTCTAGTTGATCATTTTTATTGATATACTTTTTGATCTGAGACCAAAGAGTTTGAAAATTGTTACTTTCCTACAAAATACATGTGTGTGTGATAGTTACTCAATCGGGTCTGACTCTGAGATGCCATGGACTGTAGCCTACCAGGATCCTCTGTCCATAGAATTCTTCAGGTAAGAATACTGGAGTCAGTTGCCATTTCCTTCTCCAGGGGATCCTGCCAACCCTGAGATCAAACCCAGGTCTCCTGCATTGCAGGCAGATTCTTTACCATCTGAGCCAACACATGGATTTCAAAAAATAATTACTTTGTATACCCAAAGAAGGCCTGAAAACCAAAAGGGGAAGAGTAAATTCCTAAAAGAGTAATCCTGGGGGTCCACAGTGCACACCTTGCTGAGGCTGCTACATTAATGAGAATGAACAAACAATTGTTCCACATTACAACAGGGATGAATCCCATAGGGACAATGTTGATTGAAAGCAGCCAGATGCACATGACTAGATATTCAAGACACAAAGCTAACCCATGATATTATGCATCAAGATAGTGATTCCTTTAAGGTTGAGGTAGACTGAAAGTGATGTTGCATGGTGAAGCACTTTAAAGAATTGTCTTCTACTTTGTGGTGGACCAATATTTTACAAAACACAAAGGTATCCCATACTTGATGTCACAACAATGTCAAATGGCTATAAAGATGTCTGAAGGCTTACTATTGATTTTAGTTTTTGGTTTCTTGCACACAGCTAACAAACTGGCCTGGAATGAACAGGCCAACTACACTTTGAGAAGCACGGATTAGGTAGTCTATGAGAGGTTCCATAGTTTTTCAAAGTTAACTTAGTCTGTTTTCCTTTGTACTTTTGTTAGGCATTAATGTCAAACTGCTGATTTCAAGTTACCTGGGGCTTCCCTGGTAGCTCAGCTGGTAAAGAATCTGCCTGCAATGCAGGAGTCCCTGGTTCAGGAAGATCCCCTAGAGAAGGGATAGGCTACTTACTCCAGTTGTCTTGGGCTTCCCTGATGGCTCAAGACGGTAAAGAATCTGCCTGCAATGTGGAAGACCTGGGTTCAATCCCTGGTTGGGAAGATCCCCTGGAGAATGGAATGGCTACCAACTCCAGTATTCTTGCCTACAGAATTCGATGGACAGAGGAGCCTGGAAGGCTACAGTCCATGGGGTCGCAAAGAGTTGGATGTGACTTTCACTTTCACTGACTTCATATGGGCTTCCTTGGTGGCTCAAATGGTAAAGAGTCTGCCTGCAATGGAGGAGACCCGGGTTTGATCTCTGGGTCAGGAAGATCCCCTGGAGGAGGGTATGGCTACCCACTCCAGTATTCCTGCCTGGAGAATTTCACGGACAGAAGAGCCTGGTGGGCTACAGTCCATGGGGTCACAAAGAGTTGGACACAACTTAGTGACTAACACCACTCCTACTGACTTCATAACAACTAGCCTTTTTCTCCAGTAATTTTTACAACTATAATCTAACTAAAAGGTATTCTAAAGGCATCAGATCAAAGATCTGAGACATTTTTACTGCATTAACATTTTTTCACTCAAAGAAAAGGCAAAATTTACTTTTTACCAAAGTACATCTGAATGCTCACTTAAAATTGGTTACAAAAAACTTACTTCCAGTCATTTCCACACCTAATTTTTCTGGTGTCACTTTCTCTGCCCAAGGTGATAATGAAATATGTAACAAATTATCGTAGATCACACATTTGAAGTTCTAGCTTTTGTTTTACCAGCTGGTGGCAAAACCAAGAGAAAAGTCATTTGGGGTAGGGTGGTAGCGGGGAGAATATTCATGAATTTCAGAAGCACTGGGTAGACAAGTCAAGTTTTTTAACCACCTATATAACACTCAAGGGTGAGCTGGCCAAAGCAAATATGGTGAAGAATTATAAGAAGAGGAGGCAAACTGAGAGTTGCAGATTCTCAGGTGCTTAGTTGCTCAGCTGTGTCCAAATCTTTGAGACCCCATGGACTGTAGCCTACCAGGGTCCTCTGTCCATGTGATTCTCTAGGGAAGAATACTGGAGTGGGAAGCCATTCCCTCCTCCAGAGGATCTTCCAGAAACAAAGATCACACCAGGGTCTCCTGCACTGTAGGCAGATTCTTTATGGTCTGAGCCACCAGGAAAGCCTGCCCATTCTCACACTTCCCTGGTCAGAGAATTAGATCCCAAATGCCACAACTAAAATTCTGTGCAGACTAATAAATAAATAAATATTCCTTGGGAAAAAAAAAAAAAAAACTACTAGAGTTAGAAATCAGAATATGTAAACCATTGTAAAAATAAACAACAACAAAATCCATTATCTTCTTCCCTTTAAAAATGAAGCAAAACAACCTTCCCTTTGAAGGGACAGTTTTCAGATTTATGATTATCTCCCAGCTCCAACATACATGAATTCTTTTCCCTCAAGTAGTTGCAATATTCCTTAAATCATCATACTTTTACTAGAGCAGGAATTCTTAACTATGAGTATATGGATGGGTTTGAAGAAGTCTAAGAACTCTCTGAAACTCCAAATGTTGTAAAATGTTGGCTGAATGAGCAGCTATATGGACAAGATGTCTCCAGTTGTCAACACATCTGTTATTGACAACTGTTGATTAAAAGCATCTTTCTTTAGTTAAAAATGTGATCCAAATAGAGAGATAGGGTTCTTCATTAATTAAACAGGTATATAAAAACATTAGGAGAAGGCAATGGCAGCCCACTCCAGTACTCTTGCCTGGAAAATCCCATGGACGGAGGAGCCTGGTAGACTGAAGTCCATAGGGTCATGAAGAGTCGGACACGACTGAACAACTTCACTTTCACTTTTCACGTTCATGCATTGGAGAAGGAAATGGCAACCCACTCCAGTGTTCTTGCCCGGAGAATCCCAGGGACGGGGGAGCCTGGTGGGCTGCCGTCTATGGGGTCGCACAGAGTCGGACACGACTGAAGCAACTTGGTGGCAACAGCATAAAAACATTACATCATATACCCAAAAAAGGCATGTGAAAAATCCATTCATTTTGTAGATGATAACACTGACATTTAGAGAGATTAAGGGATGTTCAAGCCCATGCTGCTAGCTAGAAGGCAAAAATTGGGGAATAACACTTCTGCATCCATTCCCTCCCACAATGCCACCATACTGGAGGATATTAGTAAGCACATTACAGGGAACCAACAGCCCCACTTCTCTTAAATATACAATCTCAGAATAAATAATTCTTTAACCACTACTGGCTCATAACAAACATAAACATTCTTTTTTTTTAACTGAAAGTATCTAAAAATATATATTCTTTTGGAAACATTTTAGAGCTTAATTCTTTGCCAGTAGACACAATCAATAACTTGTCAATCATCTGAAAGACATAAGTGCTTGATCCCCCTGCAATCAATCAGAGAAGGCCACACACTTGACCTGGAAGGGATGGAAGATGTTTAGGAGACAGAAAGCTTCAAGTAGGCCCTTAAAACACATTCGTTTCTAAGTCAATGACTCTGAAAGCCCACAATGCAAAGTAAATTAGTTGAATGGATCTTTGAGTAACCGTTGAAGCTGTTTAGAAATTTTAAGCAAAACCTCTTTTCAAAGTTTAGTCTCTGGTTTATTCACATGAAAGAATAGCAAGTGCAAAAACCAAAGGAGATGATATTTAGTGAAAAGAATTTTTATAGTAAGTAATTAAGTGAGAAAGCTGAAAAAGAATGCCTTATTTTGGAGTTAGTTAGGATGGAGAGGAACCCAAAATTTGCTTTTAACATTTTTCAAAATAATTCGTAAATTAAAAGTCTGTAAGGATACAAGAAACCCTGCACTCTCTGCCCCCCCAACCCGCCACCCCCACTTTTGACTCCTAAAATACAGTGTAACTTTCTACCATCTGTTATTGTAGAGCAGAAACAGTAATGAACATATGGGCTTTCTCTCTCAAGCAGCTGTAGTGTAGTTAAAGTTATAATAATTGTCTTTCTGTAAGATAAATTTACATTAAAAACCTGGCCAGTGAAAAACAAATGGCTCAGCCTTAGAGCCTTCCAAAATAAAATTAAGAAACTCAGCATCATGTGTGACATACATGCAGAGATTTAGAGAATATTCTCTAAATCTTGTGCTTTTATGTGTAAGGTTAAACAAATACAATTCATTATGCCCAAATCAGTTTACACAATCAAAGAGTCCATAACTCACCTTTCTCATTTCCATCAAAATGCTAGGAGCCTCAAACAGGGGTTAGATAAGTTACATATAGAAATCAGGAACTAAGTTCTCAAAAGTTGATAACTATAAATCTATCATTTCTGTGAGTCACTGAACTCCAATCTAAAGGCTCATTTATTTATAAGAAAAATCACAACACGTGTGACACATAAATTTCCATTTTAACTATTATCATTTATAATGAGTTTAAGTAAACAAAGAAATTCAGAGCATATTCTGATTCACGTATTATGAAAAACAGCAATTTTACCTACCTTTATCTGGGTGATTCAAAATCATGATCCTCCTGTGAGCTGCTCTAATCTTGGCCTTGCTGGCAGATGGGCTGTAAAAAGAAAGTACTTATAACAAATAGCGTCAAATACAGATTATAAATTAACAGTTTATATGAGTTTCAAGAAATTAAAAACTAATGAGAATTTCACCATCTTGTGGATAAATATAAAATTACAGCTTGTCACTTCATTCTACCAACCATCAAAATAAATCAGATTCAATGCTGCATGTACCTTTCTTCAGTCCTTTGTCTCAATTAAAAAAACACATCCACAAGAACTAGGACAGGAGGAGCGAAGCCCAAGGCCAGGTCCTGCCCACTGGCTGCTGCACACAGTAGGGTGTCGCTCCAGGACCTTCCCCCAGACTGAGAGAAGAAATACAGCTCCACCCACCAGAACACCGACACAAGCTTCCCTAACCAGGAAACCTTGACAAGCCACCTGTACAAACCCACACACAGTGAGGAAATGCCACAATAAAGAGAACTCCACAAACTGCCAGAATACAGAAAGGACTCCCAAACTCAGCAATTTAAACAAGATGAAGAGTCTGAGGAATACTCAGCAGATAAAGGAACAGGATAAATGCCCACCAAACCAAACAAAAGAGGAAGAGATAGGCAATCTACCTGATAAAGAATTCCAAATAATGATAGTGAAATTGATCCAAAATCTTGAAACTAAAATGGAATCACAGATAAATAGCCTGGAGACAAGGATTGAGAAGATGCAAGAAAGGTTTAACAAGGACCTAGAAGAAATAAAAAAGAGTCAATATATAATGAATAATGCAATAAATGAAATTAAAAACACTCTGGAGGCAACAAATAGTAGAATAACAGAGGCAGAAGATAGGATTAGTGAATTAGAAGATAGAATGGTAGAAATAAATGAATCAGAGAGGATAAAAGAAAAACGAATTAAAAGAAATGAGGACAATCTCAGAGACCTCCAGGACAATATTAAACACTACAACATTCGAATCATGGGGGTTCCAGAAGAAGAAGACAAAAAGAAAGACCATGAGAAAATACTTGAGGAGATAATAGTGGAAAACTTCCCTAAAATGGGGAAGGAAATAATCACCCAAGTCCAAGAAACCCAGAGAGTCCCAAACAGGATAAACCCAAGGAGAAACACCCCAAGACACATATTAATCAAATTAACAAAGATCAAACACAAAGAACAAATATTAAAAGCAGCAAGGGAAAAACAACAAATAACACACAAGGGAATTCCCATAAGGATAACAGCTGATCTTTCAATAGAAACTCTTCAAGCCAGGAGGGAATGGCAAGACATACTTAAAATGATGAAAGAAAATAACCTACAGCCCAGATTATTGTACCCAGCAAGGATCTCATTCAAGTATGAAAGAGAAATCAAAAGCTTTTCAGACAAGCAAAAGCTGAGAGAATTCTGCACAACCAAACCAGCTCTCCAACAAATACTAAAGGATATTCTCTAGACAGGAAACACAAAAACAGTGTATAAACTCGAACCCAAAACAATAAAGTAAATGGCAATGGGATCATACTTATCAGTAATTACCTTAAACGTAAATGGGTTGAATGCCCCAACCAAAAGACAAAGACTGGCTGAATGGATACAAAAACAAGACCCCTACATATGTTGTCTACAAGAGACCCACCTCAAAACAGGGGACACATACAGACTGAAAGTGAAGGGCTGGAAAAAGATTTTCCATGCAAATAGGGACCAAAAGAAAGCAGGAGTAGCAATACTCATATCAGATAAAATAGACTTTAAAACAAAGGCTGTGAAAAGAGACAAAGAAGGTCACTACATAATGATCAAAGGATCAATCCAAGAAGAGGATATAACAATTATAAATATATATGCACCCAACACGGGAGCACCACAGTACGTAATACAAATGCTAACAAGTATGAAAAGAGAAATTAACAATAACACAATAATAGTGGGAGACTTTAATACCCCACTTACACCTATGGATAGATCAACTAAACAGAAAATTAACAAGGAAACACAAACTTTAAACGATACAACAGACCAGTTAGACCTAATTGATATCTATAGGACATTTCATCCCAAAACAATGAATTTCACCTTTTTCTCAAGCGCACATGGAACCTTCTCCAGGATAGATCACATCCTGGGCCGTAAAGCTAGCCTTGGTAAATTCAAAAAAATAGAAATCATTCCAAGCATTTTTTCTGACCACAATGCAGTAAGATTAGATCTCAATTACAGGAGAAAAACTATTAAAAATTCCAACATATGGAGGCTGAACAACACGCTGCTGAATAACCAACAAATCACAGAAGAAATCAAAAAAGAAATCAAAATTTGCATAGAAACGAATGAAAATGAAAACACAACAATCTAAAACCTGTGGGACACGGTAAAAGCAGTCCTAAGGGGAAAGTTCATAGCAATACAGGCACACCTCAAGAAACAAGAAAAAAGTCAAATAAATAACCTAACTCTACACCTAAAGCAACTAGAAAAGGAAGAAATGAAGAACCCCAGGGTTAGTAGAAGGAAAGAAATCTTAAAAATTAGAGCAGAAATAAATGCAAAAGAAACAAAAGAGACCATAGCAAAAATCAACAAAACCAAAAGCTGGTTCTTTGAAAGGATAAATAAAATTGACAAACCATTAGCCAGACTCATCAAGAAACAAAGGGAGAAAAATCAAATCAACAAAATTAGAAACGAAAATGGAGAGATCACAACAGACAACACAGAAATACAAAGGATTATAAGAGACTACTATCAACAATTATATGCCAATAAAATGGACAACGTGGAAGAAATGGACAAATTCTTAGAAAAGTACAACTTTCCAAAACTGGACCAGGAAGAAATAGAAAATCTTAACAGACCCATCACAAGCACGGAAATTGAAACTGTAATCAAAAATCTTCCAGCAAACAAAAGCCCCGGTCCAGACGGCTTCACAGCCGAATTCTACCAAAAATTTAGAGAAGAGCTAACACCTATCCTGCTCAAACTCTTCCAAAAAATTGCAGAGGAAGGTAAACTTCCAAACTCATTCTATGAGGCCACCATCACCCTAATACCAAAACCTGACAAAGATCCCACAAAAAAAGAAAACTACAGGCCAATATCACTGATGAACATAGATGCAAAAATCCTTAACAAAATTCTAGCAATCAGAATCCAACAACACATTAAAAAGATCATACACCATGATCAAGTGGGCTTTATCCTAGGGATGCAAGGATTCTTCAATATCCGCAAATCAATCAATGTAATACACCACATTAACAAATTGAAAAATAAAAACCATATGATTATCTCAATAGATGCAGAGAAAGCCTTTGACAAAATTCAACATCCATTTATGATAAAAACTCTCCAGAAAGCAGGAATAGAAGGAACATACCTCAACATAATAAAAGCTATATATGACAAACCCACAGCAAACATTATCCTCAATGGTGAAAAATTGAAAGCATTTCCTCTAAAGTCAGGAACAAGACAAGAGTGCCCACTTTCACCATTACTATTCAACATAGTTTTGGAAGTTTTGGCCACAGCAATCAGAGCAGAAAAAGAAATAAAAGGAATCCAAATTGGAAAAGAAGAAGTAAAACTCTCACTATTTGCAGATGACATGATCCTCTACATAGAAAACCCTAAAGATTCCACCAGAAAATTACTAGAAATAATCAATGACTATAGTAAAGTTGCAGGATATAAAATCAACACACAGAAATCCCTTGCATTCCTATACACTAATAATGGGAAAACAGAAAGAGAAATTAAGGAAACAATTCCATTCACCATTGCAATGGAAAGAATAAAATACTTAGGAATATATCTACCTAAAGAAACTAAAGACCTATATATAGAAAACTATAAAACACTGGTGAAAGAAATCAAAGAGGACACTAATAGATGGAGAAATATACCATGTTCATGGATTGGAAGAATCAATATAGTGAAAATGAGTATACTACCCAAAGCAATTTATAGATTCAACGCAATCCCTATCAAGCTACCAACAGTATTCTTCACAGAGCTAGAACAAATAATTTCACAATTTGTATGGAAATACAAAAAACCTCGAATAGCCAAAGCGATCTTGAGAAAGAAGAATGGAACTGGAGGAATCAACCTACCTGACTTCAGGCTCTACTACAAAGCCACAGTTATCAAGACAGTATGGTACTGGCACAAAGACAGAAATATAGATCAATGGAATAAAATAGAAAGCCCAGAGATAAATCCACACACATATGGACACCTTATCTTTGACAAAGGAGGCAAGAATATACAATGGATTAAAGACAATCTCTTTAACAAGTGGTGCTGGGAAATCTCGTCAACCACTTGTAAAAGAATGAAACTAGAGCACTTTCTAACACCATACACAAAAATAAACTCAAAATGGATTAAAGATCTAAACGTAAGACCAGAAACTATAAAACTCCTAGAGGAGAACATAGGCAAAACACTCTCCGACATACATCACAGCAGGATCCTCTATGACCCACCTCCCAGAATATTGGAAATAAAATAAAAAATAAACAATGGGACCTAATTAACCTTAAAAGCTTCTGCACATCAAAGGAAACTATTAGCAAGGTGAAAAGACAGCCTTCAGAATGGGAGAAAATAATAGAAAATGAAGCAACTGACAAACAACTAATCTCAAAAATATACAAGCAACTCCTACAGCTCAACTCCAGAAAAATAAACGACCCAATCAAAAAATGGGCCAAAGAACTAAATAGACATTTCTCCAAAGAAGACATACAGATGGCTAACAAACACATGAAAAGATGCTCAATATCACTCATTATCAGAGAAATGCAAATCAAAACCACTATGAGGTACCATTTCACACCAGTCAGAATGGCTGCAATCCAAAAGTCTACAAATAATAAATGCTGGAGAGGGTGTGGAGAAAAGGGAACCCTCTTACACTGTTGGTGGGAATGCAAACTAGTACAGCCACTATGGAGAACAGTGTGGAGATTCCTTAAAAAACTGGAAATAGAACTGCCTTATGATCCAGCAATCCCACTGCTGGGCATACACACTGAAGAAACCAGAAGGGAAAGAGACACGTGTACCCCAATGTTCATCGCAGCACTGTTTATAATAGCCAGGACATGGAAGCAACCTAGATGTCCATCAGCAGATGAATGGATAAGAAAGTGGTGGTACATATACACAATGGAGTATTACTCAGCCATTAAAAAGAATACATTTGAATCAGGTCTAATGAGGTGGATGAAACTGGAGCCTATTATACAGAGTGAAGTAAGCCAGAAGGAAAAACATAAATACAGTATACTAACGCATATATATGGAATTTAGAAAGATGGTAACAATAACCCGGTGTACGAGACAGCAAAAGAGACACTGATGTATAGAACAGTCTTATGGACTCTGTGGGAGAGGGAGAGGGTGGGAAGATTTGGGAGAATGACATTGAAACATGTAAAATATCATGTAAGAAACGAGTTGCCAGTCCAGGTTTGATGCACGATACTGGATGCTTGGGGCTAGTGCACTGGGACGACCCAGAGGGATGGTGTGGGGAGGGAGGAGGGAGGAGGGTTCAGGATGGGGAACACATGTATACCTATGGCGGATTCATTTTGATATTTGGCAAAACTAATACAATTATGTAAAGTTTAAAAATAAAATAAAATTAGAAAAAAAAAAAAGAACTAGGACAGGGAAATCATAGTCTATAGACGATTACTTTGAGTGTGAAAACTTGTGCTTCAAGCTCTTTGGGGGGAAGGCAGTACATATGATGTAACAAATAGGTATCTGAACTCTAGAGCTACCAGACAGCAGGATTTTAATCACAGCACTGCCATGAAGGATGGGGTGTGTGTGCTCACACACTCAGTCAGGCCTGACTCTTTGCGACCCCATGGACTGTAGCCTGCCAGGCTCCTCTGTCCATGGGATTTTCAGGGCAAGAATACTGGAGTAGGTTGCCTTTTCCTACTCCAAGAAGGATGGGGTGCCCTTGGCCAAATTTTTTACCTTCTCTGTGCTTCAGTTTCTTCATTGTAAAACAGAGCCACAACATAGTCCTCATAAAGTAATTACAAGGGATTAAATTAGTTAATGCCAACAAAGTGCTACAACAAGGTCTGGTGTTTGTAGCAAATGTTACATAATAGTTTTTACTATTATTATCTTTCAACAGAACATCTCAAAACTCTTCATAGCTCATTAATTTATTTAGTTTTGTGAGAAATCTAAGGGAAAAGCTTGGCTGTGAGAGCCTAAACTCTAAACAAAACTTGAAGGAGAAAGTTAAATAAGCCTAAAATTATCCGTGTAAAACCTAATTTATTCAAGTAGTGGAAATCCTTCTTTCTAGTACGTCTTCCAGTCAAGGAAAAAAATTTACACTAACAGTAACAAAATCCTGGTGTTTCTCCTTAACATTTACACTAGCTTATTAAGATCTTTTTCTGGGCCTCCCACGGAAATAACAGTGGCTAACTCAAAGCACATGGTGGTTGCTATGAAACTCAGAACAGTCTGTATGGAGGAACCACACAACAGGGACCAGTAGCAGGTACTATTAGAGACATTCACACACTGGTTTAAATCCATTGCTCACTGCCTATAAAACTGTGTCTTGCTTACTTAACTCCCTGAGTTATAATTTTCTCATAAGTAAAAATGTACATTAAAAAAGTGAAGTATAAATAATCTAATCTAGCATTTCTCTAATGACTCAAAAAACTACCATGAATATCAGTTAAGTGGAAAGAAATTCCCAAGGTCTGCGGAGGTTTGCTTGCCCTTCTACTAATTGGTCATAAAATGTTTAAATTCTGCTTTGAACACCACATTCCTTGCTATCAGTTGCCAATCCTCCACTCTGGCAGGATTCTAGTCTGAAGCTGTTACTTGCCAGTTACTTGCTGCTTCTAATCTCCTGGGGTTAAATAACAGACCATCAGACATGTTAAAAATACACTATCAATTGCTACACAAGCATATAAAGTATTCTTCTATAAAGAAAATACGTAAGTCTTAAGTTAAAGGGGAAGCCAAAAGAAAAATAAAAATATATCTTGAGACAAAGAAACAACCTACTAAAATTTCTGGGATGCAGCCAAAGCAGTTCTAAGAGGAAAGTTTATAGTATTAAAATCCTACATTAAGGGGAAAGAAAAGAACTCAAACAACCTAACTTTACACCTTAGGGAAGTATAAGAAGAACAAACTAAGCCTAAAATTAGTAGAAGGAAAATAAAAATCACAGTGAAAATAAATGAAATAGAGACTAAAAGACCAAAAAAAAGAAAAAAAAAAAAATCAATGAAACCAAGAGCTTTTTTTTTTTTTTGGAGAATGTAAAGAAAACAGACAAACCAGAAGCTACACTCACCAGGGAAACAGAATTCAGGTAACATCAGAAATGAAAATGGAGAGATTACAACTGATACAACAGAAATACAAAGCTAAGAGGATAAGAGGTGTACTATACAATAAGAAACTCAAACCCTGGAAGAAACAGACGCATTCCTAGAAACAAAGCACCTACCTAAGTGAGGGAATCTCAGTTCTTAAACAAAGCATTAAAAATTAAATGTAGCTCTGATATATCTCCAGCACAGATAATTTCACTATGAACTGAAAATGGAACTTGAAATACAATTTTGCCCAGATCAGGGATTTCAAACTGCTCCCTGGAACGTATTTGACTGAGAGTAGGGGATTAGGGTGCCTAGAACAGAGCAGTGTTCCCTGATCCTGCAGCAAATAGAGCAGCTTTGATTTCACCTTTTTCTACTACTAGTCTATTAAATAACATTTAAAGAGAGTTCCACAGAAGTTTTTATAAAGTCTGAATATCACAAATGTATGTGTACTTTCAGAAAATAGCAGGTATAGTTAAGTTTTCCCAAGCAACTCAGTAGAATATTTTAGGCTTTATTCAGTATGGTAAGAAAACATAGAATCATCTAGTAACAAAGAGAATTTCTTTGTTTTTGAACAGGGTATTATCAGAGTCAGCTCCATTTTGTCTTTACCTACTTGTCATACAGTCTAAATCATTTGGATTCCAAGACCAAGGAAAATGGAACCACAGCAATGTATTCACATCTTAAAAGAATCTCCTCAGAACAACACTGCCTGACTGAAAGAAAGGGCTGCTGCTGCTGCTGCTTCTGCTAAGTCGCTTCAGTCATGTCCGACTCTGTGTGACCCCATAGACGGCTGCCCACTAGGCTCCTCTGTCCCTGGGATTCTCCAGGCAAGAACACTGGAGTGGGTTGCCATTTCCTTCTCCAATGCATGAACGTGAAAACTGAAAGTGAAGTCGCTCAGTCGTGCCCGACTCTTAGTGACCCCATGGACTGCAGCCTACCAGGCTCCTCCATCCATGGGATTTTCCAGGCAAGAGTACTGGAGTGGGGTGCCATTGCCTTCTCTGAAAGAAAGGGCTAGAGGAAATAAATTTTACCTTTCTATTTAATGTGTTAAAGGCAAATATTTAGACTTTGCACTCAGGAGAGAGACAGGAAGAGAGGGGACCAACCTTTATTCAGCACCTGTTCTTTGGTAAGCTCTTAAAAAAAAAGGACTTCCCTGGTGGCTCAGACAGTAAGGCATCTGTCTACAATGTGGGAGACGGGGGTTCGATCCTTGGGTTGGGAAGATCCCCTGGAGAAGGAAATGGTACCCCATTCCAGTACTATTGCCTAGAAAATCCCATGGACAGAGGACCCTGGTAGGCTGCAGGCCATGGGGTCGCAAAGAGTTGGACATGACTGAGCGACTCCACTTTCTTTCTTTGATAAAAAAGGTACCACTCAGGGCATTTTACATTATTCCAACAAGGCAAAGTAGTATTAACTGCAAATCAAAAATGAAGGAGAAGTGCATAAAAGCTAAAAATCAGTGCCTCCAGCTGGTATCTACTGAGTAGTTACTAACTGCTACGTTTATGCTAAAAAAACTTCCTCTGTGTTAGTTTTTGCAGCAGTCCTATGCAGTAGAAACTAATGAAGAGACTGAGGCCACGCAGCTAACAAGTGGTAACACTGATACTTGTGCCCAGGTTCACTGTTATCAGAGTCTGTGCTGTGAGTCACTCAATTTTCCTTGTGAAATTCTGTACACCTTCCTGCTCACTGGAATAAAACTTAATAACCATGTATTTTAAGTCAACTCCAAATTATCTACCTGAAAAACAGGAGGAGTACCTTGGATGATATTAAATGATATCCTCAAAAACTTTTGTTTGGATTAGTAATGTACTTTGTGTACACATATCCAGAATGAGATGATATGGGGACCTCAGAAAAATAACAGAGGCATTCAGAATAATATTAAACCAAAGAATAGTTAACAACATAGCTAATTTAACAGTGTGGTTCCCCTGCTTAAAATCATTCCTTTTTTTTGTATCCTTGGTGAGAAAGCTCATCTCTTCTTATATTTAAATGAAGCCCCAAGCCAAACTGACCTGTTTCTCCCCTACCCACCTTTTGTGTTGTTTGTTTGTTTGTTTTGATTAGTCATAAGAAATAACAAAATGTTTTGGCTTTAAACATATGCTAACCTAAAGAGATTTAAAAATTCTGTCAATATAAGACTTCATGATCTATTCTGCCTAATTATGTTGACTAAGTCACCGTAAGATTTGTCATAGGTAACATACTATAACCAACCCAAATAAAATTTTGAGTGAGCTCTAGGGAACATAAACAAATATAGATACTGGTAAATCTATGCTAGGGGATGTATTCTTAACTCTCAGTGTTAAATGATATCATACAGTAATCACAAAGGATTATTAACTATCTCCTACACTGTCCAAAGTCAGACAATAAATGGCTACTAAGGTGAAATAAGTATAATAAAACATCAGTTCAGTTCAGTCGCTCAGTCGTGTCCAACTCTTTGCGACCCCATGAATCACAGCACGCCAGGCCTCCCTGTCCATCACCAACTCCCAGAGTTCACCCAAACTCATGTGCATTGAGTTGGTGATGCCATCCAGCCATCTCATCCTCTGTCGTCCCCTTCTCCTCCTGCCCCCAATCCCTCCCAGTATCAGGGTCTTTTTCCAATGAGTCAACTCTTCGCATGAGGTGGCTGAAGTATTGGAGTTTCAGCTTTAGCATCAGTCCTTCCAACAAACACCCAGGACTGATCTCCTTTAGGATGGATTGGTTGGATCTCCTTGCAGTCCAAGGGACTCTCAAAAGTCTTCTCCAACACCACAGTTCAAAAGCATCAATTCTTCGGTGCTCAGCTTTCTTCACAGTCCAACTCTCACATCCATACATGACTACTGGAAAAACCAGAGCCTTGACTAGACGGACCTTTGTTTGCAAAGTAATGTCTCTGCTTTTGAATACGCTATCTCGGTTGGTCATAACTTTCCTTCCAAGGAGTAAGCGTCTTTTAATTTCATGGCTGCAGTCACAATCTGCAGTGATTTTTGAGCCCCCCAAAAATAAAGTCTGACACTGTTTCCACTGTTTCCCCATCTATTTCCCATAAAGTGATGGGACCAGATGCCATGATCTTCGTTTTCTGAATGTTGAGCTTTAAGCCAACTTTTTCATTCTCCACTTTCACTTTCATCAAGAGGCTTTTAGTTCCTCTTCACTTTCTGCCATAAGGGTGGTGTCATCTGCATATCTGAGGTTATTGATATTTCTCCCAGAAATCTTGATTCCAGCTTGTGCTTCTTCCAGCCCAGTGTTTCTCATGATGTACTCTGCATATAAGTTAAATAAGCAGGGTGACAATATACAGCCTTGACATACTCCTTTTCCTATTTGGAACCAGTCTGTTGTTCCATGTCCAGTTCTAACTGTTGCTTCCTGACCTGCATACAGATTTCTCAAGAGGCAGGTCAAGTGGTATTCCCATCTCTTTCAGAATTTTCCACAGTTTCTTGTGATCTACACAGTCAAAGGCTTTGGCATAGTCAATAAAGCAGAAATAGATGTTTTTCTGGAACTCTCTTGCTTTTTCTACGATGCAGTGGATGTTGGCAATTTGGTCTCTGGTTCCTCTGCCTGTTCTAAAACCAGCTTGAACATCTGGAAGTTCACGGTTCATGTATTGCTGAAGCCTGGCTTGGAGAATTTTGAGCATTACTTTACTAGCATGTGAGATGAGTGCAATTGTGTGGTAGTTTGAACATTCCTTGGCATTGCCTTTCTTTGGGATTGGAATGAACACTGACCTTTTCCAGTCCTGTGGCCACTGCTGAGTTTTCCAGCAGTGGGAGCAATTTGCTGGCATATTGAGTGCAGCACTTTCACAGCATCATCTTTCAGGATTTGAAATAGCTCAACTCGAATTCCATCACCTCCACTAGCTTTGTTCGTAGTGATGCTTTCTAAGGCCCACTTGACTTCACATTCCAGAGCGTCTGCCTCTAGGTGAGTGATCACACCATTGTGATTATCTGGGTCGTGAAGATCTTTTTTGTACAGTTCTTCTGTGTATTCTTGCCACCTCTTCTTAATATCTTCTGCCAACAGAATGGGAAAGACTAGAGATCTCTTCAAGAAAATTAGAGACACCAAAGGAACATTTCATGCAAAGATGGGCTCGATAAAGGACAGAAATAATAAAACATGCTAGGTGTCAAATTGTGGAACTAGAGAAGAATTGCAAAAGAGATTCCATGTTATAATTGAAAATACGATACAAATCAAATAGAAAACTGAATTCAGAAAGAATTTAATGTCACAATAAGGGATTTTGATAATTGCTTTAAAATTTTAGTGTTCAAATACAACAGCTCCTTGTAAAGGAATAAAGGCACATCACAACTATGCCTGATTTTTTTTTTATCAGTAGTAGGATAATCTCTTAGACTCAAGGTTTGAGATGTAAAACTTTCCTATTTTCTCCTCTGCCTCCTATTCATAATTTAAAATATAAGGATAATTTTACTGTCACATTTTCTCCTTTTTCACGACAAACTCAGCCACAGAACAAAATAACACTTACGCAGGACACCTACCTTACACCCAAAATGAGACTTGCTTCTCGCCTACTCATTTTCTGTTCAAATCCTCCTTTATAGTAGGATGAAAAGCTCTGAACAGGGAACAAATAGCGAGAAATGATTAGTTCCACGTATGAAGGGGCATGACCTCGACCCCACCACACAGCTGCAGTGGGAGTGACAGATTTTCCAGAAGTCAACCTGGAATTGTGGGGGGTAGGGCAGGAGAGCACTGGACAAGGAACCTGGGCATCACTCAAAGCACGTCAGCAATGGTTTCCACTTTCCAATATGTCAATGTTCCTACACTGAAGGAATAAAAGAGACTGGTAGAAACAAAAGGCTTCAATTTTTTCTAAGCTCTACAGGGACTTTCTCAATGGATAACCTTGACCAAGTTACTGCTGAGATGACAGACATCTTTTTAACCTACAACACTGGCTGACTGAGAAAGAGGAGGAGAAACTGACAAAATAGAAAAGACATCAGGAGAGCAGACAGGAAGGCCAAGAGGGAGCAGAAGACTCCCTCTTGGATTGTAGGGTCAGTGTGGCTGGAGAGGCCCGAGCAGGGAGGAGAGGAGTGGCAGGGGAGGGGCTGAGGCCACGGGGAGGGCCCTGGAGGTCGGGAACGACGGGGGCTTTACTCTCAGGGGCAGGACGGCCAGAGCACTGGGCACCCAGATTTGACTTGGACGACTCCAGGGCTTCCCTGGAGACTCAGTGAGTAAGAATCCGCCTGCCAGTGCAGGAGACAGGGCTTTGTCTCTGATCTGGGAAGATCCCACAGGCCATGGAGCAACCAAGTCCACAGGCCACAACTACTGAGGCTGTGCTCTAGGGCCCGGGAGCCACAACTACTGAGCACACGGCCACCACTAGTGAAGCCTGTGCACACTAGAGCCCATGCTCCCCAACACGAGAAGCCCACACAGCAACCAGAGAGCAGTCCCCATGTGCTGCATCTACAGAGAAGCCCAGGCAGCAAGGAAGCCCCGCACAGCCAAAAATAGATGCATACATGAGATTAATTCAAAGGATTACTCTGCTGTGCGGAGACAGGTACAGAGTAGAGCCAGGAGACCAGTAAGAGGGCACAACCATAATCTAGGCAAGAGACAGGGGTGGTTTGGAGCAAACTGGTAGAAGAGGAAGAAGCCAGAGCCGTCAGATTTGGGGTGGATATGGAGAGCAGAAATGACCTTTGCTTGGATTGAATGTGGAATATGAGAAAAAGCAGGGAGAGATGACGTGGTAAACACTGCCGTGTTCAGCACAGGGCCCCCTTCAGCAGTAAGGCACTTGCTCCTCAGACCCCAGGGCTGCTTCTGGCAGACAGCACTCTGCTCTCAAACTCCAGCAAGGGCCTCGGCTGAAGAATGCCACGCCCCCTTCCCAGGGCAGCCTCTAGCTGACGACCGGCTGACCTCATGGTACAAACACTGGAGTTCTCCAGGGCTCAGTCTGTGAGCTCCTTTTCTATATTTACTTCCCAGGTGATGTCATTTAGTTTCATGGCCCCTTGCCACAACCTGGGACAACCACGATGAGTCACCTGAGAGTCAGAGCCCCCACCCTGTGCCCCCCACCGGCTGCCTCAACCCTTGCTAAGACTGCACTGCAGTCTAAATTATCCCTCCATCCTTCTTCCCTTTCTTGCCTTCTGGAGCTGTTGATCCTCAGAGCATTCTCTAATAAACTAACAGCTTGCTAATCTGTGTCTCATTCTGCTTTCCAGAGAACTTCAACTGCAAATGACTGCAAGGTTTCTGGCCTAAACTGCCAATTATTGACTTAGAGGAGGAATGGTTATTTGTTTTTTGTGGGTAATGGATATCAGGAGATTGGTTTTGGTTATATTAAGTTTCAGATGTCTACTATGTATGTTAAGTGGAGGAAATGTCTGACCTGGGGATAACATTGGGGAATTATGAGTACACAGGCGGTATTTAAAGCCATGAGACTAAACGAGATCACCTGGAGCCGGAGTGTAGCTAAGAAGTAGGAAGACTGAGCCCCAGAGACTGCAACATTCAGCAGCAGAGAAACGGAGGGGGTCAGTAACAGACACTGGGTAGGCCCGGCAGTGCGGGGGAGGAGAAGCAGGCGCCCAAAGTGACCAAGTGGAAACAGTTTCCAGGGCTTCTGACAGGCCAAATAGGAGCAGAGCTGAGGCTAGACCTCTGGATTTAACCTTTGCTGGATGGCATCACTGACTCGATGGACGTGGGTCTGGGTGAACTCCGGGAGTTGGTGATGGACAGGGAGGCCTGGCGTGCTGCGATTCATGGGGTTGCAAAGAGTCGGACACGACTGAGCGGCTGATCTGATCTGATCTGAAACCTAAGGCTAAGTGAAGGGACTGGGCATGAAGGTTTGATTAGAGTGAGTTTAGGAGAGAACAGGAAGAAAGGAATGGGAGACAGCAGAGAGACACAACTGTTTTCAGGAGCTCTCAGAGAAAACTGTATGCGTGAACTCAACTTTACCAAGGAAAAACATACATACATGACTGAATGTGCACATGTTTCTAAAATGTGAACTCTTTCCTAAGGAATGATAAATAAGTACATGCTTGCATAAAACAAAATCTGAAAGTATATACCCCCTCAGTGTTATTTTGGGGTGGTGGAATTATGAATATTATTTTTTTCATGTTCATTTATACTTTCTAAATTTTCAACAATGAACATGGTTACTTATACAATTTTTTTTTTTTTAAAGGACTAAATAAAGGAAACCAAGGAAATTACTAGAGTGTAAAAAGAGTCCCAGGGAGCCAGATCTGGTCATTTATATAACTTGTTCTTTTTGACCAGCTTGTCATAAATTTCCATTGGTAATAATCCCCTGACAATCCTTCAACAAATGCTTTAGCACCTAATATGTGCCAGGAACTTTTCAAATGAGGCAAGTGAAATTCTGTCCTTCACCACACAGTTGTTCCTCTGTCTGTGTACCAGTGCTGTGAGGAATATAAGGTACCACTCCAAACTCCAAGTAATTAACAATCTAGTAAGAAAACAAAAAACAATCTCCTCCTCCAAACTGGAAGGGAATCAAATCATTTAAGTACACATATTAACATGGACAAATTATGTATATATACACAAGCACACACACACACACACACACACACACAGGAATATATAAAAGAATAAGAGCTGCATAGGGAATATACATACAGGAGCAGGGCTCTAACAGAGGAAGAACAGCTGGCTTTAAGGTTTCCCTCAAGCAGCTAAAATTTCTACTAGATGCATACCTTACTCCCTAATATTTCTATGAGTATCTACCTTTGGGAGTTCCAAATTTTGAAGTGTTCAGCATACAATAAACATAAATTGATGATATTTCATGAACTGCCATTTCCACTATATTCACAAAGTTCACTAAAGCGGCTATTACATCCAAACAAACTTTTTACTTTGTTTTTTTTTCAGGTAGAAAAGGTGACTAAGACAAGGTTAAAATCTAGCATCTGGATGAGGCTCAGACCATAAATACTGACCTGCTTTAAAGTAAGTCAATCTGTAAGCACACAATCATCACGATCCTTCTGAAGGAACTAGATCATTTTTGAGGACAGACATTTAATATTTGGGGTTATATATAGAAAAGTAGACAGAAGACAAAATCATGCCTTCTAAACTCATATGGAGTTTAGGTTTTATATTACATAATTTTCCATTGAAATTGGAAGCCCTTTGAAGCTTACAAATATAACATACCAATACTGCATTACATTATTAGCTTATATAGAAACAGGCAGTGCAGAACTGTTTTCTGACAACATTGGTGGGTCAACAAAATGGTAATAAAAAAAAATATATAAAAAAAAATAAATAAAATAAAAAATGAAAAAAAAAAAATGGTAAGATTCACAAAAAATGTGACTACAATAAGGAACAACTATATCAAACAGATGGAGTAGACAGTTACATTTTTCTAATAGAATTTCCAAGAACAGAAAGAGTGGGATTTATTCTGTTGTCTATTTGAAAGATACTCTGATCCTTACAAATTATTATTTGTATTATTTTACTCATAAAATATATAAATATATAAACAAAAGTCAAAATAATTTTCTTACTAAAATTAACATTGAATGCTATAGTGCTGCTGCTGCTGCTGCTAAGTCGCTTCAGTCGTGTCCCACTCTGTGCGACCCCATAGACGGCAGCCCACCATGCTCCCCCGTCCCTGGGATTCTCCAGGCAAGAACACTGGAGTGGGTTGCCATTTCCTTCTCCAATGCATGAAAGTGAAAAGTGAAAGTGAAGTCGCTCAGTCGTGTCCGACTCTAGTGACCCCATGGACTGCAGCCTACCAGGCAGCCTACTAGGCTTTTCCTCCTAGAAAATCCATGGGATTTTCTAGGCAAAAGTACTGGAGTGGGGTGCCATTGCCTTCTCCACTGTAGTGCTATATATTATAAAAAATGATGTGAAATGAACCAAGTTAAATGAAAGTCTTCATTAGCTAATTTAGTCAATCACTTGAAACATAACAGTCCTCCAAACAACCAGAAAAATACATCATTCCATAGTCTTAAGAGAAGAAATACCTTTTACATTTAACATAAAGTATAAACCTTAATTATATAGAATCATCTATTTGATTTATAGATCCACAGAAGGATAGTTTTAATTAGTGTTATTTCCATGAATTTCACCTAACCATAAAAACAATTTAAGTCCAATTTTAAAAACTTGTATTCAAGTAAAAAGGCAAATTCACAAATAGAAAAATAAAAGCCTCAAAAAAAGATGAACGACTTGGGTTTTTCTCCAGAAAAAAATTAGGGGTAATTAGACAATAGCTGAGTCAATAAACATACATAAATACTTTAAAAAATTAAGTAAAAGGCTCTGATTCAAAATAGCAGACTGAATAATTAGTCTTTTACTTTGCAAAGGCTCTTTGAAATGAGAAATGAGATATTTTAAACAAGAAAAATCCACAATAGGCCTAGAAAACAAGAAATGGAACAAGTACCAAAGCAGAAAGTTCAAAGAAATCCTGAAAGGTTGAAAACAGGTAAGACTGCACTAAATACAGAAAAATCACAGCAACCCAATCACCAGAGGAAAGAAAGAAGAAAACACTAAATCCAGGCTCAACAAACACAAAACATAACTTCAGGATAATTAACTGAACCAGGACGGCAGACAGACCATTCCTAACTCCATTAGTACAGGGCATGAGGGCTGCCACCTGCCACCTCAGCCCTTGGGCCAAAAAAGAGAACCGTATGCCTATAATGCATCTTAGTGTACAGAGCAGGTCCCAAGGGAAGCAGAGAGGCTTAGCAACAGACAACGTTTCAGAACCCAGAGGGCTGAAGAGAGGGGCATTTATACCAAGGAGTAAAATTCACACAATACTCAACCACTCCTGGGTTCTGCAGGTTCCCAGACAGCCTCTGGGCTCCTTGCTTCCAACGAGATGTGACTGTGGACATAACCCACCTCCGTGCTCATAGCACACTGCCAATCCTCTCATTCAATTAAACTGTTGAAGCCAATCTACCAAACTGCTGAAAGAGGCCACGAATATGAGTTCCAGGAGCAGAGACACATTGGAAGGAAAAAATCTAAGAGGATCTTACAGAACAAACAGCTGTATATGTAAAGAGGGAAAGAAACAAACTCTCCATACATTCCATGTGAAAGAAACTATTCTAGGCAACATTCCAGAAAAATGGGGCCGAGGGAAGTATGAGAAAAAGAAAGATGAGATATAAGAACAAACTGATGTTAAAGAATAGAAGGAGCAAATACACTTTGAGAAAAAATGAAGAGAGAGCCCATAGGAACCTGAGTCGAACCTTCTCCTTTGAGTGACAGGAATTAGTGACAGGAATTTATTGGCGCGTGACTGCAGTCCCTATCTGTTAGTAGCTGGTTCAATAAGGAACAGAGTTATAAAATCAAAACACTGGAAATGCCAAGCTTATGAACTTGGCTTTCTGAGATCAATGTCAAGGGAAAGTATGCATATTTTTCATTCTTCAATTTCCCTGGAACAATTAATGTTTAAAGAATTACTTTTAAAAACTAATATCTTCACTGAGGTTTAATTATGATGATGATAGATACTCCAAGAGGCTTCACTGCAAACTGGATGAGTAGTACTTTGTGGAAAAGAGGCCAGAAGAAAGCCACTTGTCTTAACCTGAAGCCCACAGAGGGAAGGGGAAAGGGGGGTCGGGTGTGTGTGTGCATCCCTTTCCTCTTATTAAGAAATGCTGGGGCTGCCGTTCAGGATACCCATGACGGTCTCTTAAACTAGGCCACCTTATCTGTGAGCCTCCACAGAGCAGTGAAACGTTTCTCATTTTCTTTCTCTCCCTTCCTTTACAATGTTAAATAATATAATTCTACAAAACATGACTCTTTTTATAAGTCTGTCTACTGAAGATCATAAAACAGGAGAGAAATGATTTCTGAAAGTCTCCCAATTTACTATACATAAACATGTAGCAGTAAAGGATGAGATGGTTAGATAGCATCACTGACTCAATGGACATGAATGTGAGACTCTTCGGGAAATAGTGGAGGACACAGGAGCCTGGTGTGCTGCAGTCCCTGGGGTTGCAAAGAGTCGGATACCACTTAGGGACTGGACAACAACAAACGTGGAAAAACACTTAAACATTTATGTCACTATTTCCAGGCATACTGCTCTATTTCCACTGACCATCACCTAGTCCCTGGACTGTCTCAATGCCCTTTCAACACATTTCGCAGCTTCTCCTCTGGCTTATTCTAGTCTGTTGCCCTCCTGCTCATAACCTTCCAAAGGCTTTCCATC
Organism: Bos indicus x Bos taurus; assembly: GCF_003369695.1. Lineage (NCBI taxonomy): Eukaryota > Metazoa > Chordata > Mammalia > Artiodactyla > Bovidae > Bos > Bos indicus x Bos taurus. The sequence continues at coordinate 12,996,147 of NC_040087.1, read as the reverse complement.
AGACTTAAAATCTGCAGTCCTTGTCACAGTCGATTTGGCCCCAAGTGATGTGGGCCCAAACGACCACTATTCCTTCCACACACTCATACTGGAGTTACTCCTACTGCTAAACTCATTCCCACCTCAGGATCTCTGCAGCATTCCCACCACCTAGGAAGCTCTTCAGATGTTCACATGGTCTGTTCCCTTCTCAGAGAGACCTTCCCTAACCTATCTAACACAGACTTTTCTCTGCTGTTAAAAAATCAACCTCTTACTCTGATTTGGGTGGCCCAGTGGTAAAGATTCCACCTGCAATGCAGGAGACACAGGAGACGCAGGTTTGATTCCTGAGTCAGGAAGATCCCCTGGAGGAGGAAATGGCAACTCGCTCCAGTATTTTTGCCTGGAAAATTCCATGGACAAAAAGGAGCCTGGTGGGCTACAGTCCATGGGGTTGCAAAGAGTCACACAATTGAAGTGACTAGGATGCATGCACCCTGATTTAGTTTTTTAAAGAAAACTAAACTTCTTACTTCAATACCTCTACATATTATATTATTATATATCTTGCTGCTGCTGCTAAGTCGCTTCAGTCGTGTCCGACTCTGTGCGACCCCATGGACTGCAGCCTACCAGGCTCCCCCGTCCCTGGGATTCTCCAGGCAAGAACACTGGAGTGGGTTGCCATTTCCTTCTCCAATGCATGAAAGTGGAAAGTGAAAGTGAAGTCGCTCAGTCGTGTCCGACTCTTAGCGACCCCATGGACTGCAGCCTACCAGGCTCCTCCGTCCATGGGATTTTCCAGGCAACAGTACTGGAGTGGGGTGCCATTGCCTTCTCTCTTACTTACTTATCCACTAAAAAGTAAACTAGAGGGCAGTGTCTTTATCTGGTTCATGACCACCTCGCACTCCCCACAATTGCGTCTAGTATGGAGCAGGTGCTTCCCTGTGGCTCAGCTGGTAAAGACTGCCTGCAATGCGGGAGACCTGGGTTTGATCCTGGATTGGGAAGGTTCCCTGGAGAAGGGAAAGGCTACCCACTCCAGTGTTCTGGCCTGGAGAATTCCATGGACTGTACAGTCCATGGGGTTGCAAAGAGTCGGACATGATTGAGCAACTTCCACTTTCACGCAGTAGGTGCTTAATGAACATTTGTTGAATGAATGCTATTAGTAAATACCGATTAATACTTAAGATGAAATATAAACAGGAAAGCAGAAGATAAACACATGCTCCTTCTAATCACAGACATGCATTTTCAATCGGCAAAATCACTTATAGTTCTTTTGTCCCTGAGTTTAATTATCTGTCCACTTGTCATCCTTTTAAAGTATGGTTATTGTTCATAACTAAGCCTCAGGGGCCTATAATGCCTTTGCTGAAACAAGTCACTCATTCTCAAATTGCTGTAAGCCAAGCTGATGTATCCCAGATCTTCTGTTTCCCAGAAGTCAGTGTTAATGCTGCATTGCTTCCGTGAGCTTTCTGGGCATGGTCTCCAGGCGTCACAAACCCCAGCTCACTAGGCTATATAGCTTCTTAGATACCTACTACCATTCATTCTTCACTTAGATTCCACTCAGCAGAGTAGCCGTGATGCTGGTAGATGGATGTATAAGCTCTATAGGGTTTCAAAGTTGGAATCATATAATTTCAAGTTTGAGACAGCCAGGTGTGGTGGTACAAGGAAGCTAGTTTCAAATTTCAAGATGAAATAAATTTGGGGGTATACTCCATCTGGACAGGGACCATGTCTGTTTTGTTCACCGGCTATGCCCAGGCCCTGGCACAGGACAATCACTGAATGAATAAATGAACACTAATTAAACAAGGAAAGTAAATTATCTCAGAGTTGATGTAATACTACTAAAAGGAATATAGTAATTAGCAAAGTCAGGAATAAGCATAGATATAATATGCCCAGGAAACTTCAAAGTAAGTTTAGATTTCTAACTAAACTATTTTTTTTAACTTACAGGAGTTGAAATCTTCTTCGCAGTTTCTGTGATTACTTGTCCTAGAGGTTTCCAGATCTGAAATGCGTAGCGACCTAAATATAATAGTAACAGGAATAAAGGCAAATACATTTTCTGTAATGAAAGCCAATACCCACAAGGTGCTCACCATAGCAGTTATTTATAGTCTACTTTATATATGTTAGTTTAATAACTATTTCAAAACCTACCAGAAAGACAAGTCATTTTTTCAAACTTCTAATTTGTTAAATGGAGGACAGATTTCATTTTAATTACTCCAATTAAAAAAAAAATAATTCTATTGCTTCTCACAATGATAATCACTTTGAAATACATAGAAAACAAGTCATGTTTATGATCTATACAACACAGGACTGCTTTTAATGAAGTTACCGCTAAAGTAATAAAGCAATTACGTAGGAAATATTTATAAAGAATGTGTTTACTATCAATTTCTCACAGAGGATAACCAAAAGCTTCTTTTATTTTAGTACTTTTCTTTCTTAGTCACCCTAATTATCAAAACCCCTCTGAGACTAGACAACTAAGAATCAATAGCAAAACAGGTCCTAACCAGTTTTGAGGGCACAGAACAGGAATAAAATATCATCAGGCCAATCAGACTGTGTGTCCTAACCAGACTGTGTGTCTATTAATACTAGTGTCTCTTTTCTAAAAGCTATGATCCTCTTAAGTTTCTAACCACGTTATTTGCAAATTAAGATTTCTACTGGGAAAATTCAACTACATAGATTTCTTATAACAAGTTATCTGTCTAAATATACTGTTATTCCTGTTCAGACAACATGCTATAGTGAAAAATAAAGGACGCTAGTTAGACCTAGGAAGATGTGAAGTAGTCAACCTAAGTAGGAGACAAAAAGCTCTTGAAACCAAGGAGAACGTTAAAGTAAAATTAAAAAAGCTGAAACCCTAACTCGTCTAAATCTCTTATCACATAGAGATCAACTTTCATTTGATTCTTCAATAGTATAAAATATGGCTTTTCAATTCAGTTCAGTCGCTCAATCGTGTCCAACTCTTTGCAACCCCATGGACTGCAGCACACCAGGCTTCCCTGTCCATCACCAACTCCCAGAGCTTGCTCAAACTCATGTCCATGGCTTTTAAAGTGTCTCAAAATTACTTCAAAACCACAGTCATGCAATCTTGATGTAAAAAAGCAATCAAAGGCTTCAAGAACTGACATTTGGACATTTAACCATAAAAGAGAAGACAAAGTTCTAACAGTCTAGGAATACTTTTCTTCTAAATTCTACACTTTAGTTGTAGTTGACTATGAAAAAGAAATGCCTGCTATTTAATATTCTACTTAGTAAAATGAATTTGGCAACAGTGTAATATGTATGCAGTACATATACCAATTCTTCTCATTTTAGAAAGAAGACCTTGGCAAAGGCATATCTTTCTCTAATTTCAAATAAAAATCTTACATTTGAATTTGAACTATGCCTATTCTTATTTTACATTCAAATATAAGATTTTTATTTGAAATGAGAAAGACATGCTTTCAGAAAACTAAGATCATGGCATCCAGTCCTATGACTTCATGGCAAATAGATGGGGAAATAATGGAAACAGTGAGAGGCTTTATTCTTTTGGGCTCCAAAATCACTGCAGATGGTGACTGCAGCCATGAAATTAAAAGATGCTTGCTCCTTGGAAGAAAATCTATGACCAACCTAGACATATTAAAAAGCAAAGACATTACTTTGCCAACAAAGGTCCGTCTAGTTAAAACTATGGTTTTTCCAGTAGTCATGTATAGATATGAGAATTGGACTATAAAGAAAGCTGAGTGCCAAAGAAATGATGCTTTTGAACTGTGGTGTTGGAGAAGACTCTTGAAAGTCCCTTGGACTGCAAGGAGATCCAACCAGTCCATCCTAAAGGCAATGAGTCCTGAATATTCATTGGCAGGACTGTTGCTGAAGCTGAAACTCCAATACTTTGGCCACCTGTTGCGAAGAACTGACTCATTGGAAAAGACCCTGATGCTGAGAAAGATTGAAGGTGCAAGGAAAAGGGGATGACAGAGGACGAGATGGTTGGATGGCATCACCGACTTGATGGACATGAGTTTGAGCAAGCTCCGGGAGCTGGTGATGGACAGGGAGGGCTGGCGTGCTGCAGTCTATGGGGTCACAAAGAGTCAGACCCAACTGAGCAACTGAACTGAACTGATGCCTGTTCTGCCATAGCAATTAATACTAAAATTATTTTATGTTTATGGGCAAGTCTGTCAAAATTCCTTTTCAGACATGATACTCTTCACATGAAACCTCCATAAGTAGTTAACTATAGTTACATAATGAGACATATGACTTTGATGGTATAAGAACCAAGAAAAACTGAACCACTGATCGTCCTGTTTTTAAAGTTCTCACTGGTAAGGTGCTTTAAATAGAGCTGTGTGCAATTAAATATCATGTAAAACAGAATAAAATCTTTTAAGTCTCTCTTCCTATTGGATGTCACTGTATATAACCACAATAGAATGTATTAATAGCCCCACCTACAAAGAAGATCCAGTTAAAACGATCAAACCCATGGCCCTTAGGAGACACAAAAGCTAACTGAAAAATGTAAATCTTTATCAACAAAGAAATGCTTTCAGATGAACATTTAATTAGAGAATAGCTATGTAATTTAAAATTATAAATTAATGACTGGAAGCAATGGCAATTTTACTTTAAATCTTTATAACTATTCTTTCTAAAAAGATTTTTGGCAGTTAAAGAAATCCTCCTGGGTTTCCAAAGAAATTACACCAATACATTAAGTTGAGTAATAAACACACTACCAAGGCTAACTAGCTCATCAGAAAGAACTGACAGAAAATGTATAAACTTATCTGCAAGAAAAAAATAAATATGGGCATACAGAAGAGCCCCATATCACTTATACTGCTTCACATTAAAGTTTATTTTTTAACAGTATACTATAGCTCACACTAAAAAAATGTCAGGAAGATCAATTATTACAGGGGCTAGTTTCCCAAACTTTGGTAGCATTAATTTCCTTCACTACAAAGTTTATCTATACTGACAAATGTTCACAGACTATGAACGCTGTCAAGAACGGGAATGTATGTCTTAAAACCAAAAACCTCAGAAAACTGAGAGTCTTCTCAAAATTCACTAAAAGCTATTTGGAAATATTTCTCCTACAACATTTATTGATATGTATCCTTTATTTATCTTACCTGCAAAGCCAAGAGCTGCAATACCCAGCCCCACAGCTATCAAACTTCTTGCCTACAGAGGAAAAAAATGATTATCATTTACAGTGCTACATATGAGTTTTTAAAGTAAATCATTTAAAATAATGAGAACAATTATGTTAAATACCACATTTTCTTCAAGCTCTGCTCTGTAGAAGGTTTAAATATCTGCAGTGTCTATGAGATTCTATCTCCTACACATTATATTGGCTGATTTTCAGTGAACTAATTTTAGACTTCATTCAATTTCCATGTATTTGACTTCATTCTGACCAAGAGCTTTTATGTTACTTGTTGCTAAAATGTTTTCTATAGACTATTCTTAACAGTGGGTCTAGTGTATTTATCTTCCATAAATATAAAAGGCAAATATTTCCTCCTCCTTTACATATGTGAGGCACAAATGGACTCCGCTCTATTTAAAAATTTGATAAAATATGATATCCAAGTGTAGCCAAGAAGCCAAATTGTGGAAAATCAGTAAAAGTGATGAAAAGCTTAAGAACTAGCTTATTTCTACCTTCCTAGACCAAGGTAAAACTTTTAAAATAAGAGCGAAAAATCCAGAGTCTAAAAATATGAGCTCATCCAGATAAATTCTGAATTAGGTATACACTCCATATTATTCTCTGCTTTTCTCCTTAACCACCTGGGGAAAATATTTAAGTCACAACAGAAAAAGGTTTTAGGTAGCAAAGATCAATGGATGCCCCCAAGATCCATTCTCCCTTTCTTCTAGAGGATCAAAAATTCCTATTTTTAGCCAGACACATATTTCCAAGCGTCCCTTAGGCTTAGGTACAGCACTGTTTAGTAAATGTTGGCTTATAGGATATAAGCAGAGCAGTGCGTGCAGCATCTGCGAAGTCTTTCAGGGGGCGGGGGAATGTCCCTCCCCTGCTCCATTCCTCCTTCCTACTGGCTGCGATGTAGACATTATACCAGAAGCCGCCGTGTCGGACAAGGAAGGAGGAAAAATGAGGTGGAAGGACACTGGTCTGGACGATCATGGAGCTGCCAGTGCCCCTGGATAGCCTCTATTTATAAGAGACAAAAATAAAATTCTGGCTTCCTAAGATACTACTCATATTTTCGGTTTTCAGGTATCTACAGCCAAATCAAAATTTTGATGGGGTCATAATTGAAGAGAGACACTATAGAAATGATTTTGTCTGATTAGTGGTGAGAGAGGCAAATCCGTCACATCCAGCAAAGACTAAGAATAGCTACAACAGTCTCACCAGTGGACAGGAATGGATTCATTTCACATCAGTGCAGAAGTCAAAAAATGGAGGTTGAGACTGGAAGGACAGTAAAACCAAAAAGCCCTACAGCTATTAGTTTTCAAGTTCTGTAAGGGAATGCAAGTCTTAGGAAATTAAACCCCTAAATATTCAACAAGAGACTCTAAAAGGATAAACATCAGGACACAAAGGCCAACCATATGAAGGTGCTCTAACTTTAACACCCAGTAGGGCTCTCTTTGGAGAAGGGCACAGCAAACCCACTCCAGTATTCTTGCCTGAAGAATCCCATGGACAGAGGGGCCTGGTGGACTACAATCCATAGGCTCGCAAAGAGTCGGACACGACCAAAGCAACTGAGCACTCATGCACGCAACGCTCTCTGAGAAATCTAGAGCTCTTTATAGACAAGATGAAGAAAGTTCATCTAGGTTTCTTCAGTTCCAGTTTTAAGATGCACCTTCTCACTGGGCAGAGCACTGGGACAATCTCAGGGAAGGAAGATTCTTTCTCTGGTAGAGGTCAAGCCTAGAGCTAGCTAGCCAGAGGGGCCAAACAGTCTTCAAGGTTCCCTTTAGGTTAAGTGAAAGTGAAAGTCGCTCAGTCGTGTCTGAGTCTTTGCGACCCCATGGACTATACAGTCCATGGAATTCTCCAGGCCAGAATACTGGAGTGGGTAGCCCTTCCCTTCTCCAGGGGATCTTCCCAACCCAGGATCGAACCCAGGTCTCCTGCATTGCAGGCAGATTCTTTACCAGCTGAGCCACAAGGGAAGCCCTCCCTTCAGGCTGCCTAGACTTAATTACTCCTGAAACTGAAGGGAGATGTGTATTGGCTTAAAGAAGATGTTCTGGGTTGGCTGAATCCCTTTGCTGTTCACCTGAAACAGCACACAATGGGCCACCACACTGTTAACTAGCTGTACGCAAACACAAAAGAAAACATTTAAAGAAGGAAGAAAAGGAAGTTCTGTTGAGGTGTATTTTTGCCATTTTCCAGAGCTTCCCAGGGACTACATATTTTGAGTTTCCCAGTCTTATTTTCCATTGGTTCACTTTAAAAATCCTCAGTTCAACCAAAGTACTCAACTGCTTCATGTGTGAATTTATTGTCCTTCCTTATAAACTCTACTTACTCTTTTATCTCACTAGAAATATCTATCTGTGCCTATCAAGATTTGACATATTCTCAGTATTTCAGCTTGAACCAGCCACAGAATGGGAGAACTCATTTGCAACACATAAAATAAGCACATATCCAAAAATACAGAGAATTCTTCCCCATTAATAAGACAGACAATCCAATAGAAATGGACAAAAGAGTAGGTCAGGGACTTCATAGAAAACAAAAATCTAAACGGCTGATAAACATGAATACTAATGATAACAATCACCAAACCAAAATGGTGTAGAAATATTAATACCAGAATACAAAGATCTCTGACCTTTGTGGAATTTGTTCTGTTCACCAATGAATCAAGCACCGAGCAGCAGTATCTACACTTCTGGGGTGATTCTTCTAGGATATTCTTCTAGGATACACTTCTAGAATAATAATAATGATGTACTAAAAGGACTTAGCACAGTGGCTTGGCACATACACTTTTAAATTTGTCTGAGTAAAAGAAGACTCACAGAAGTGGTTTTTGAGGTAGGCTCTTTTTTATAGATTAATTATTATATCATTTTTACTATTCTGACTATTCAAATATATATGAGACAAAATAGTTGCCTTACTAAAGAGATTTTTATGTCAAGATATTTATATCAAAAACATTCAACCATTAGGCATTTGGTCATGTTTCACCTTAATCTAACAATATGTAAGGCTCAACTGTACTTAACAGCTAAAAATTCAATTTAATTTTCAATAAATAAGTATTGAATACGCCAATGATTATTGTCCATTTGTTCCCCCAGGTTCATTTCCCGCTCTTCCCTGACTTGCTCTATATCTCTGTCTCCATTTAGCTCAAAAGACTACATTATCCAGTCCTCATTTGCACTCCTGCTACTGGTTGGGTTTGCCAATGAGAGGAAGTTTCACAAAACACCAAGCACTAGCTACCAATCACAGAAAAGGACTCTAAACATCTCTGCCCAGTATATCTTGGTACCAAAGTTTCGAAGCCAACCACGATGCTCAAGCACTGGATGGAATAACATTTCTTACCCAGAGAAGGGGCAGAGTAAGATCAGCTCCAGCCCAGCTGTGTGCACCAGTTTCACGGGCCTGGGGGATGACGGCTGACAAGAGGAAACTGGCCCGGTGCTCCCTTCCCTCTTTAGCCCACACCATCCCTGGAATCTGAGATACTGAAAGCTGGGGGCAAGACTGAAACAGGAAACAATCACCCCACAAAACACAGGCTGTGTGAGCTCCTCACCTTTTGCTAAAAAAGTGCTCTGAGTCCAAGACCTCTCCTCATGAGGCCGAGCAGGGCTGAAAGCCTGTGCACGTGAAACTGCTTTTCTCAAAAGGAAGAATCAGCAGAAAAGTACCAGTGGAAGGACACAGAAAAGCAGTACCATTTATTCCCTGCTATGCCTCCTCTTCGGCCACAGCTCCTGTTCAGCGGCTCCTCCTCCACACCTGTAACTCTCACTGGGTTCTGGAGCACAGTTCCCAACCCCTTGCCTCTCTGCCTCAGTAGGTACTGTTTCCAACTGTCACTAGTCCCTGGGTCATTCATCATCCTTTCTTGTTTACCCAGAACTCTGCACATAGTCCCTTCATTAAACTATGTCCCCCAAACCCACCCATTACTACTCACTGACACATGCATTAGTATACATGAGTCACTATATTATGCATAAGAGATGCAGCGTATAATAAGGCAAAGGCTTGTATCAAATGGGTCCTCTACAGGATGCTGAACATGGTGAGCCTCCACTGCTAATGCTAACCTCCCAAAGGTCTTTATCTTTAACCTTCAGTTCAGTTCAGTTGCTCAGTCATGTCCAACTCTTTGCAACCCCATGGTCTGCAGCACGTCAGGCTTCCCTGGCCATCACCAACTCCTGGGGTTTATTCAGACTAATGTCCATTGTGTCGGTGACGCCATCCAACCATCTCATCCTCCGTCATCTCTTTCTCCTTGCACCTTCAATCTTTCCCAGCGTCAGAGTCTTTGCAAATGAGTCAGTTCTTCACATCAGGTGGCCAAAGTATTAAGAGTTTCAGTTTCAACATCAGTCCTTCCAATGAAAACTCAGGACTAATTTCCTTTAGGATAGACTGGTTAGATTTCCTTGCAGTCCAAGAGACTCTAAAGAGTCTTCTCCAACACCATAGTTCAAAAGCATCAATTCTTCGGCGTTCAGCGTTCTTTACATTCCAACTCTCACATCCATACATGACTACTAGAAAAACTATACCTTTGACTAGACAGACTTTGTTGGCAAAGTAATGTCTCTGCTTTTTAATATGCTGTCTAGGTTGGTCATAACTTGTCTTCCAAGGAGTAAGCGTATTTTTGGAGCCCCCCCAAAATAAAATCTGACACTGTTTCCACTGTTTCCCCATCTATTTCCAATAAAGTGATGGGACTGGATGCCATGATCTTAGTTTTCTGAATGTTGAGCTTTAAGCCAACTTTTTCACTCTCCTCTTTCACTTTCATCAAGAGGCTCTTTAGTTCTTCTTCACTTTCTGCCATAAGGGTGGTGTCATCTGCATATCTGAGGTTATTGATATTTCTCCTGGCAATCTTGATTCCAGTTTGTGCTTCTTCAAGCCCAGTGTTTCTCAAGGTGTATTCTACATATAAGTTAAATAAGCAGGTGACAATATATAGCCTTGACAAACTCCTTTCCCTATTTGGAACTGGAGATCAGTGGAGAAATAACTCCAGAAAGAATGAAGGGATGGAGTCAAAGCAAAAACAATACCCAGTTGTGGATGTGACTGCTGATAGAAGCAAGGTCTGATGCTGTGAAGAGCAATATTGCATAGGAACCTGGAATGTTAGGTCCATGAATCAAGGCAAATTGGAAGTGGTCCAACAGGAGATGGCGAGAGTGAACGTCGACATTCTAGGAATCAGAGAACTAAAATGGACTGGAATGGGTGAATTTAACTCAGATGATCATTATATCTACTACTGTGGGCAGGAATCCCTTAGAAGAAATGGAGTAGCCATCATGGTCAACTAGAGAGTCCGAAATGCAATACTTGGATGCAATCTCAAAAATGACAGAATGATCTCTGTTTGTTTCCAAGGCAAACCATTCAATGTCATGGTAATCCAAGCCTATGCCCCAACTGGTAACGCTAAAGATGCTAAAGTTGAACGGTTCTATGAAGACCTACAAGACCTTTTAGAAATAACACCCAAAAAAGATATCCTTTTCATTATACGGGACGGGAATGCAAAAGTAGCAAGTCAAGGAACGCCTGGAGTAACTGGCATATTTGCCCTTGGAGTACGGAATGAAGCAGGGCAAAGGCTAAGAGTTTTGCCAAAAGAACGCACTGGTCATAGCAAACACCGTCTTCTAACGACACAAAAGAAGACTCTACACATGGACATCACCAGATGGTCAACACCAAAATCAGACTGACTATATTCTTTGTAGTCAAAGATGGAGAAGCTCTATACAGTCAGCAAAGACATGACCAAGAGCTGACTGTGGCTCAGATCATGAACTCCTTATTGCCAAATTCAGACTGAAATTGAAGAAAGTAGGGAAAACCACTAGACCATTCAGGTATGACCTAAATCAAATCCCTTACGATTATACAGTGGAAGTGAGAAATAGATTTAAGGGACTAGATCTGACAGACAGAGTGCCTGATGAACTATGGACAGAGGTTCCTGATATTGTACAGGAGACAGGAATCAAGACCATCCCCATGGAAAAGAAATGCAAAAAGGCAAAATGGCTGTCTGAGGACGCCTTACAAATAGCTGTGAAAAGAAGAGAAGTGAAAAGCAAAGGAGAAAAGGAAAGATATAATCATCTGTATGCAGAGTTCCAAAGAATAGCAAGGAGAGATAAGAAAGCCTTCCTCAGCAATCAATGCAAAGAAATAGAGGAAAACAACAGAATGGGAAAGACTAGAGATCTCTTCAAGAAAATCAGAGATACCAAGGGAACATTTCATGCAAAGATGGGCTCGATAAAGGACAGAAATGGTATGGACCTAACAGAAGCAGAAGATATTAAGAAGAGATGGCAAGAATACACAGAAGACCTGTAAAAAAGATCTTCACAACCCAGATGATCACGATAGTGTGATCACTCACCTACAGCCAGACATCCTGGATGTGAAGTCAAGTTGGCCTCAGGAAGCATCACTACGAACAAAGCTAGTGGAGGTGATGGAATTCCAGTTGAGCTATTTCAAATCCTGAAAGATGATGCTGTGAAAGTGCTGCACTCAATACTCCAGCAAATTTGGAAAACTCAGGAGTGGCCACAGGACTGGAAAAGGTCAGTGTTCATTTCAATCCCAAAGAAAGGCAATGCCAAAGAATGGTCAAACTACTGCACAATTGCACTCATCTCACATGCTAGTAAAGTAATGCTCAAAATTCTGCAAGCCAGGCTTCAGCAATACGTGAACCATGAACTTCCAGATGTTTAAGCTGGATTTAGAAAAGGCAGAGGAACCAGAGATCAAATTGCCAACATCCTCTGGATCATCGAAAAAGCAAGAGAGTTCCAGAAAAAAATCTATTTCTGCTTTACTGACTATGCCAAAGCCTTTGACTGTGTGGATCACAAGAAACTGTGGAAAATTCTGAAAGAGATGAGAATACCAGAAGACCTGACCTGCCTCTTGAGAAATCTGTATGCAGGTCAGGAAGCAACAGTTAGAACTGGACATGGAACAACAGACTGGTTCCAAATAGGAAAAGGAGTACGTCAAGGCTGTATATTGTCACCCTGCTTATTTAACTTATATGCAGAGTACATCATGAGAAACGCTGAGCTGGAAGAAGCACAAGCTGGAATCAGGATTGCCGGGAGAAATATCAATAACCTCAGATATGCAGATGACACCACCCTTACGGCAGAAAGTGAAGAGGAACTAAAAAGCCTCTTGATGAAAGTGAAAGAGGAGAGTGAAAATGTTGGCTTAAAACTCAACATTCAGAAAACAAAGATCATGGCATCTGGTCCTATCACATCATAGGAAATAGATGGGGAAACAGTGGAAACAGTGTCAGACTTTATTTTTGGGGGCTCCAAAATCACTGCAGATGGTGACTGCAGCCATGAAATTAAAAGACGCTTACTCCTTCGAAGGAAAGTTATGACCAACCTAGATAGCATATTCAAAAGCAGAGACATCGCTTTGTCAACAGAGGTCCGTCTAGTCAAGGCTATGGTTTTTCCAGTGGTCATGTATGGATATGAGAATTGGACTGTGAAGAAAGCTGAGCGCCGAAGAATTGATGCTTTTGAACCATGGTGTTGGAGAAGACTCTTGAGAGTCCCTTGGACTGCTAGGAGATCCAACCAGTCCATCCTAAAGGAAATGAGTCCTGAGTGTTCACTGGAAGGACTGATGTTGAAGCTGAAACTCCAGTAGTTTGGCCACCTGATGTGAAGAACTGACTCATTTGAAAAGTCCCTGATGGTGGGAAAGATTGAGGGCAGGAGAAGGGGACGACAGAGGATGAGATGGTTGGATGGCAACACTAACTCGATGGATGTGAGTTTGAGTGAACTCCAGGAGTTGGTGATGGACAGGGAGGCCTGGCGTGCTGCAGTTTGTGGGGTCGCAAAGAGTCGGACACGGCTGAGCAACTGAACTGAACTGAACCTCAAATGGTCCAAAATAAGAATATCATTTGTTTCCTAGAAAAGAATATTTATTTACTACCTAACAGTTTTTCATTCACTAAAAAGTCAATGGAATTTTTTTTCAGACATGAATTTAGATAGCTCTTCCCAGGTGGCTCAGTAGTAAAGAATCTGCCTGCCAAGCAGGAGACAGGGGTTTGACCCCTGGGTCTGGAAAATCCTTTGGAGATGGCAAGGGCAAGCCACTCCATTATTCTTGCCTGGGAAATCCCACGGACAGAGGAGCCTGGCAGGCTACAGTCCACGGGGTCACAAAGAGTCAGACACAACTTAGCGACTAAACAACAACAACAACAAGCTCCCCCAACCCTTCATGTATGTGAATGACCCAAACAGAAAAAAGTAACCATCTAACTGCAAATACAGGAAGTAGGAGGCACAAGAGAGTCTATCTGACATCTAACCAAGTAGTTCAGAGAACTCTCAACCATACCTGTATCTGTCCTTAAATTTTTTAAAGTATAAAATTACATCTAAGCTAACTGAGGTTTAAAAAGGAAATAGCCTATGGTTCATTTAGCATAATTGTGTAAATAATAGAGAATTCCATCAACATCTTCTCTACTTTACCACTGTTGAAAAAATTTCACATTTGCTTTATCACTATGCTATTTCACATTTATTTAAATGTTCGTATTGTACCGTCAGGCTAACAGGATCTATTTTATTTCTTTTATAGACACAACACCATATTTGATCTAGTGTCAAGCACAATGATGTGCTTCAATTTCTATTTTGAATGTTTTTTAAACAATGATGCTTCAAAATTAAATTGTCAGTAACAGAACAAAACGTTGAAAAGACCATTTAAAAGCAAAATGGAGAACGAGGCATGGTGTTAGTAACACTAGTACTGTAATTTTCCACCAACCAGGCAATAGCCAGGTTAAACGTCCAAAACTGCTTTCATGCAACCAGACTGACATCATGCTACGCCTGTGTTTTTATAGAAACTAGAGAAATGTTCCTATTTCTTTGACTTTGGAAAATTAGAATATGTGCTGAAAAGAAAAGAAATAAGGCAGTGTGATTTAAAAGGACAGATATGTATACACGTGTACTCTGGCCTGAGCTAAAACTGCCATAGGTGTCGTACATATGTAGGAGATCAGTCAGTCAGTCAGTTCAGTTCAGTCACTCAGTCATGTCCGACTCTTTGCGACCCCATGAATCACACAGCACACCAGGCCTCCCTGTCCATCACCAACTCCCGGAGTTCACTCAGACTCACGTCCATCAAGTCAGTGATGCCATCCAGCCATCTCATCCTCTGTCGTCCCCTTCTCCTCCTGCCCCCAATCCCTCCCAGCATCAGAGTCTTTTCCAATGAGTCAACTCTTCGCATGAGGTGGCCACAGTATTGGAGTTTCAACTTTAGCATCAGTCCTTCCAAAGAACACCCAGGACTGATCTCCTTTAGAATGGACTGGTTGGATCTCCTTGTAGTCCAAGGGACTCTCAAGAGTCTTCTCCAACACTACAGTTCAAAAGCATCAATTCTTCGGCACTCAGCCTTCTTCACAGTCCAACTCTCACATCCATACATGACTACTGGAAAAACCATAGCCTTGACTAGATCGACCTTTGCTGGCAAACTAATGTCTCTCTTTTGAATATGCTATCTAGGTTGGTCATAACTTTCCTTCGAAGGAGTAAGCGTCTTTTAATTTCATGGCTGCAGTCACCATCTGCAGTGATTTTGGAGCCCCAAAAAATAAAGTCTGACACTGTTTCCCCATCTATTTCCATGAAGTGATGGACCAGATGCCATGATCTTAGTTTTCTGAATGTTGAGCTTTAAGCCAATTTTTTCACTTTCCTCTTTCACTTTCATCAAGAGGCTTTTTAGTTCCTCTTCACTTTCTGCCATAAGGGTGGTGTCATCTGCATATCTGAGGTTATTGATATTTTTCCCAGCAATCTTGACAGTAGATGGTAAATGTAGATGCCACACAAGGTGTTTTCATTGGTTTTAAATATCCACAAGACTGCCTTCAGCAAGTTTTAGTTTTGTAACATTTTCTTTGAAGATTCAGAGGGCTGGAAAAGTAGCTAACATTTTTCAAGTAAAAGATCTAAATGAATTCTTAGATCCATTTTTTTTTCCTACGTAAAATTATGCTAGCACGTATTTATAACAACTTGATCTTTTTTATAAAAAAGGTATGTATATCTAAAATTTAGATCAGTTACAGTCAGGTAAAAATTCTACCCACTAATTATTTTACAACTGGTCTAGGCCAGTGTTTTGGGAAAGTGGTCTATATAAGGAAAACAGAAAAATTCTATTCATGCCAAATTTGGAAATTTGGTTTTTAGCAATCCTATCGTGGTCACCAGGGAAAACAAAGATGATATGTATGCACATAACAAACGTATGTGTTACTGGCTAATGGTATTGAATTAAAAGTTTTAAAAATTCATGACAACTTCAGATATTTCTCAAAATGCCAAACAGCATAGTTTTCGTTGCATCCCCTATGATTACAAACAACACATGAATATTTTAGATTTTAAAATGTCCAAGCGTATGTATAACAGCACTGCATAAATTAACAAACAGTATATTCCCAGTGAAATTGCTGATTGATTTCAAAATGGTTGCAGAGTTACCATAAAGAATCCTTTGCCTAGACTGCTAAATCTGGCTGGAGAAAAGTCTTACATCTACGCTAAAGAGCACCACTATAAAACTACGGTTTCCGCTGTTGGCTGGGCTTTCGCCCTCTCCCTCACCCTTTACTCACAGCACTCCCCATCCCTCTTTGCCAATACTGTATTTTACTTTTTTCAGTCTCCATCTGTGAAGCGAGCATGAACTTCCTCAGTCTTTCATCCCTTCAGCCTTGAATGGAGACTCCACGGGCTTCAGAGTTAATCAGGTGTGGGCTCTAATTTCAACTCAATCTTGACCAAATCTGGGACCCTAAGCTGAAGTCTCTAGGCCCATTTCCTCATCTATAAAACGGGAATATGAAAATATACATTACAGGAAGCTCAAAATGATAATGAGAAAAGATCATGAAGAGCAGCCGATGCACCGTGTACACATGGCAGATGTCTGCGAGTCCTTCCTTCACTCTCACATTTTCACTCCTAATCCTTCCTGTTCTTCTATGCTCAGTCCTCCTGGAAAATCCCTGCTTATTTTTCAACAAACAGCTTTAAGGTCACCTCATTTCATCACCCATCTCTTCACTCAAGTAAAACATTTCAGTGACCCCAAGGTACTGGGTTGGCCAAAAGGTTCGTTTGTTAGAAAAACCCAAACGAAACTTTTGGTCAACCCAATACTTAGCAGTTCTATCACAGTACATAGCACATTCTTTATTAATAATAATAGTTTGCCTATTCCTTTCTCTATTTTTAGAATTAGACATATGTTTTATTTATTTAATGGAAAAGCATTTTATTTTAAATACAGCAGTTTGTACATACCAATCCCAAACTCCCGACCTATCCCTCCCCCAACCTTTCCCGATTTACCTATTTTAAACCCCTTCTAAAATGTGAGCTTCTGGATGTAGGGACTGCTTATCTCTAGATTTCCAGTCTAACAAAGTAGTTAGTAATAGGAGAAGGCAATGGCACCCCACTCCAGTACTCTTGCCTGGAAAATCCCATGGACGGAGGAGCCTGGTGGGCCGCAGTCCATGGGGGCACTGCCAGTCGGACACGACTGAGCGACTTCACTTTTACTTTCCACTTTCATGCACTGGAGAAGGAAAGGGCAACCCACTCCAGTGTTCTTGCCTGGGAAATTTCACAGGCAGAGGAGCCTGGCAGGCTACAGTCCATGGGGTCACAGAGGTGGAAACAACTGAGCATACACACACACACACACACACAGTTTCTCAAAAATTAATATAAAGGGATGAAAATGATCTTAAGCAACATCCTCACTACCCAGATGCCTTTTGGAACTTGTATTATTTGTTCTGTGTATTGGTGTCTGCTAGTGAATGGAATTATGATTGAAATGGGAAAATATAATGCAAAATGACAGTTAAATTTAATTAAGAAATTAACACATAATCATGTTTCAAAATATCCTGGACCAGGTAAATACATCCAAAAATCTCACAGAAGACAAAGAAGATGAAATTAAGGGTCTGTGCCAGGTAAATTTCATTACAAAAATTTAAATGAATACAATTCACATATCCACGTAGAGAAATAAGGAGGAGTAACTGAACTGCTAAACAAAGAAAAATACCAAAACTCCCAATAAAAAAAGTCAGGCATTTTTTCAGCCATTTGGAGGCTTTCTCCCATCTCTGAGTATTTCAAAGAGACGGACAACAAACAACAGAAATCAGAAAAATATACACAGAAAGTGATACATGCAATGGAGAAAATGAAGCGACCAGAGAATTCACGTGTGTTTATACAATGAAAGCAACAAATTAGTGAACAGAGGAAGCTTCACTGAAAAGGTGACTTTTGGGTGGCGAAAAATAGGAAGAAAGTGTAGTCATGTCAGTATTTAAGGAGAAACCATTGTGGGCAGAGGCAACAAATCCGAAGCCCCTAAGGCAAGCGTGTATAAACTGCTGTGCCCACAAACACTCAGGAGGCCAGCACGCACAAAGAAAGGAGAGAAGGAGGAACAGAAAATGAGGGCAGAGAAGCAACATGGACAGCAGGTTGCGTCAGGCCTTAGCATCAGCAAAAGGACTTCAGTTTTTCTGAGTGCGATAAACCATGTGTTTTAAGAGGCCTAAGACTTCATACGTACAATTCTAAAATGGTTATTAGTTGTCATGCTGAGAAAAGACATGTCAAAGACAGAGGCAATGATGAGCTAGGAGTCATTTAAAATAATCCAGGAAGGAGATTGTGATAGCTTGGACCGAAGTGATTAGCCATGCAGTTGGGGGGAAGTGGTCAGATTCTGGATATATTCTGAAGATAAAGCCAATAAGATTTGTTGAGAGACTGGATGTGAGGTATAAAGGAAAGAGAAGATGAACGAAGAAAATGTGGTATGCATGTACAATGGAATATTATTCACCCATAAAGAGAAGGAAATTCTAGCATTTGTGACAACATGGATGAACCTGGAGGATGTGTTCAACTCTTTGTGATCCCATGGACTGTAGTTCACTAGGCCTCTCTGTCCATGGAATTCTTAGGCAAGAATACTGGAGTGGGTTGTCATTCCCTTCTCCACGGGATCTTCCTGACCCAGGGATCAAACCCAGGACTCCTGCATTGCAGGTGGATTCTTTATTGTCTGAGTCACGAAGGAAGCCATAACACAAAATGAAATAAAGTCAGACACAGAAGGACAAATTACTGATTGACCTCACATATATATGTAGAATCTAAAAAAAAGTCAAACTCATAGAAGCAGAGAGTAGAACAGTGATTAGTGGGTGAAATGGGGTAATGTGGGTCAAAATTCCTGTTAGATGAATAAGTTTTACACTTGAAATTTGCTGAAAGAGGAAACTTGAGTGTTCTCACACATATATACACACAGAAAGTAACAATGTGATGGACATGACAAATGTGTTGATTAGCCTGAATTATGGTAATCATTGCCAGTCCAGTACTCTTGCCTGGAAAATCCCATGGACGGAGGAGCCTGGTAGGCTGCAGTCCATGGGGTCGCTAAGAGTCGGACATGACTGAGCGACTTCACTTTCACTTTTCACTTTCATGCATTGGAGAGGGAAATGGCAACCCATTCCAGTGTTCTTGCCTGGAGAACCCCAGGGACGGCGGAGCCTATGGGCTGCCGTCTACGGGGTGGCACAGAGTCAGACACGACTGAAGCGACTTAGCAGCAGCAGCATGGTAATCATTTCACAATGTATATGTCTACGAAATCATCATGTTGTAAACCATACATACACACAGTTTTTATTTGCCAATTATACTTTAATACAGCTTGGGGAAAGACGTCAACGTTATTGCCTTAAACAACTGGAAGAATGGAGTTGCCTTTTGCTGGAAAGTCTGTAGGAGGAAGTGGGGCAGAGGGAAGGGCTGTCATAAGCTCCCTTCTGGTCTTGCTTTTCTAAAAACATGCCACCCTGAGTTTGATAAATTAAACCTGAGCAAAGCTGTACATGAATTCCTAACACCTGGGGAAGAAAGGGTCTCATCTACTAATGGAAAAGAAGAATGAGCAGGTTGTCTCAAACTGCATTCTTCGTTATCTGGCAGTGGTTCAATTCTCAAGGGTTAATCACAAGCAAATCACTTTCTGCTGAACTCGGTGTTTTATGTGGCCTCATTACTTGGTTCAATTTCTCCAAAGAAAGCTCTTTGAATTTAAACAACAGCAAGTGGAAAGGAGAAAAAAGGGAAGAAATAAGAAAGACTGCTGGCAAATCAGCAGAATTGGAGAAAGAGGTATTGCACATGCAGATCAAAAGAAGGAGAGGATTTATATTCCAGAAAGAGGGGCAGACATGATACAAAGACATTTAGGAAGAGAATTTTTATTTTTATTTTTTTACAATTATCCTTCCCTAAAATTTCAAGCTGACATGAATTTCACAGATTTTGGCATCTAAATTGGACCAATCCACATTAATCTACCTGGCCCTTACCATTACATTGCCCAAAACAAATACACCTGCACTTTACTCAAAACACCAATTCTGTAACTAACTGAAGTGAAAAACTTAACCGAAGTAAAAGAGAAAAAACAATGCTAGTGACATCTTACTTGCTCAATGTTAAAGTCACTTGTTTTAAACCAGAGGCAAGCATTCATTTCTACAGCATGACTAGAGAGGAAATAAAAGGGCAAAACAGAAACAAATCAAAACAACAACATCCGGAAGCAAAGACAGTCAGAAACAAAACCCTAGGCTCACGCCAAGCGAGTGCTTCTCCACTCTCTAATGTAACTGACAACAAGTTCCCCAAACTTAAATCCTTGCTGTAACTTGTGAGAAAGTGCTGCTGTGCATTCATTCAGGGACCTAATGATACGAACCTTGTCTCTAGTAACACAAGCAGGTATTCTTTGGTCACATTAAATGTGACTAGTCAGAAAGTCCTGTCTCAGTACCAGCCTAGTCCTGGTGGCCCTGCAGAGCATCAGGAGCCCCTGGGCTCATCATAGGTTTGCCAAACCAAGCTGCACGTTCGGCTTCAAGTTCTCAAACCCAAGGATACTGTGATGGTTCATTTTATGTGTCAATTTTACGTGTCAGGTCAGTCCATTAAATCCCAAGCCAGGTGTTGGCATATTGGTATTTTGTACCAATGTCAGGCTGACATCTATATTCAGCTGACTTTATTAAGGAAAGGGGTTTCTTTGATCATGCAAGTGGCCTCATCCAATCAGTTGAAAGGCCTTAAGATGAAAAACTGAGATTTCCCTGGGGAAGTAGAAATTCTACTCAAGAATGAGCTGCCGTCTGAAGGTTTCCACCCTGTGGGCCTGCCCTACAGATTTTAAACTTGCCAGCTCCCACAACTAGGTAAGCTGATTCCTTTAGAAGTAATACAAACAACTTAGCTCAGTTTCTTCGGAGAACCCTGAATGATACGTATTTCTGCTGTGTTTCAGAACCAGAAAATACTGCTTTTAGGCATAACCCTTGACTCATTCAAGATAAATAAATGTTGAATTTGTGACATTTAATCTGGGTGCTGACTACAAACCAGGCACTGTACTAGGGGTAGAGATACAGATTAATAAGATCATCTCACAAAGGTTACAAACTGATTCACAATCTCAAAACAAAACATGTGAGTTCTCAAAAACTATTTATTTATTCATAAATTTATCTAATTTCTTTTAGAACTTATTAGACTTTTTTCACCACTGCATGTAAAGATAGCATTAGTGACCATAGCCGCTAACACATCAGGATGTCAGATAGATATATATATACATCAGTTCAGTTCGGTCGCTCAGTCATGTCTGACTCTGAGACCCCATGAATCGCAGCACGCCAGGCCTCCCTGTCCATCACCAACTCTCGCAGTCTACCCACCCATGTCCATTGAGTCGGTGATGCCATCCAACCATCTCATCCTCTGTTGTACCCTTCTCCTCCTGCCCTCAATCTTTCCCAGCATCAGGGTCTTTTCAAATGAGTTAGCTCTCCGCATTAGGTGGCCAAATTATTGGAGTTTCAACTTCAACATCAGTCCTTCCAATGAACACCCAGGACTGATCTCATTTAGGATGGACTGGTTGGATCTCCTTGCAGTCCAAGGGACCCTAAGAGTCTTCTCCAACACCACAGTTCAAAAGCATCAATTCTTTGGTGCTCAGCTTTCTTTATAGTCCAACTCTCACATCCATACATGACCACTGAAAAAACCACAGCCTTGACTAGATGGATCTTTGTTGGCAAAGTAACATCTCTGCTTTTTAATATGCTATCTAGGTTGGTCATAATTTTCCTTCCAATGAATAAGCATCTTTTAATTTCATGGCTGCAATCACCATCTGTAGTGATTTTGGAGCCCAAAAAAATAAAGTCAGCCACTGTGTCCACTGTTTTCCCGTCTATTTCCCATGAAGTAATGGGACCGGATGCCATGATCTTCGTTTTCTGAATGTTGAATTTTAAGCCAACTTTTTCACTCTTTTTCACTTTCATCAAGAGGCTCTTTAGTTCTTCACTTTCTGCCATAAAGGTGGTGTCATCTGCGTATCTAAGGTTATTGATATTTCTCCCGGCAATCTTGATTCCAGCTTGTGTTTCTTTCAGCCCAGCATTTCTCATGATGTACTCTGCAGATAAGTTAAATAAGCAGGGTGACAATATACAGCCTTGACGTACTCCTTTTCCTATTTGGAACCAGTCTGTTGTTCCATGTCCAGTTCTAACTGTTGCTTCCTGACCTGCATACAAATTTCTCAAGAGGCAGATCAGGTGGTCTGGTATTCCCATCTCTTTCAGAATTTTCCACAGTTTATTGTGATCCACACAGTCAAAGGCTTTGGCATAGTCAATAAAGCAGAAATAGATGTTTTTCTGGAACTCTCTTGCTTTTTCGATGATCCAGAGGATGTTGGCAATTTGATCTCTGGTTCCTCTGCCTTTTCTAAATCCAGCTTGCACATCTGGAAGTTCACGGTTCACATATTGCTGAAGCCTGGCTTGGAGAATTTTGAGCATTACTTTACTAGCATGTGAGATGAGTGCAATTGTGCGGTAGTTTGAGCATTTTTTGGCATTGCCTTTCTTTGGATTGGAATGAAAACTGACCTTTTCCAGTCCTGTGGCCACTCCTGAGTTTTCCAAATTTGCTGGCATATTGAGTGCAGCACTTTCATAGCATCACCTTTTAGGATTTGAAATAGCTCAACTGGAATTCCATCACCTCCACTAGCTTTGTTCGTAGTGATGATTCCTAAGGCCTACTTGACTTCACATTCCAGGATGTCTGGCTCTAGGTGAGTGATCACACCATCGTGATGATCTGGGTTGTGAAGATCTTTTTTGTACAGTTCTTCTGTGTATTCTTGCCACTTCTTCTTAATATCTTCTGCTTTTGTTAGGTCCATACCATTTCTGTCCTTTATTGACCCCATCTTGGCATGAAATGTTCCCTTGGTATCTCTAATTTTCTTGAAGAGATCTCTAGTCTTTCCCATTCTATTGTTTTCCTCTATTTCTTTGCATTGATTGCTGAGGAAGGCTTTCATATCTCTCCTTGTTATTCTTTGGAACTCTGCATTCAAATGGGTATATCTTTCCTTTTTTCCTTTGCTGTTTCACTTCCCTTCTTTTCACAGCTATTTGTAAGGCCTCCTCAGACAGCCATTTTGCATTTTTGCATTTCTTTTTCTTGGGGATGGTCTTGATTCCTGTCTCCTGTACAATGTCACGAACCTCCGTCGATAGTTCATCAGGCACTCTATCAGATCTAGTCCCTTAAATCTATTTTTATACATCAGTTACTAAATAGCAAAAAAAAAAAAATGAACTACTCTAGATAGGCAGCAGCATCAAGTAAACTTCCAAATATGAAAGAAATCAATGCCAGTGGCTGTTGAATCCCCCTCCTCTATTCAAACTCCCACGTCTCTACATCCCAGTTTATTTGTCTACTGTGATCCCAGATTACAACTTCATAACTTGTCTCCTTTACTGAACTGTGAGCCTCCAGAGAGCAGGAAGCAAGCGTTATTCATTTTTGTATTCCTAGAATATATGATGGGTTAAATAAAAGTTAGTGTCAACTGACTGAATGAATCAATGTGTGGGTAGATGGCCCCTAGACAGATGGCCAGTTGCTAAGGACTCTGCTTCTGTATCATAGATGGCTTCTGAGAAGAGTCAAGATAAAACTGAGGGATAGGATACAGGTGAGGATAGGAAAAGGAAGGATACAGGCGAGAACAAAGGTTAGAAGCTGGGAAACCTGAATCTTGATTCAGATTCTGCCCTAACTCACTGTGACCTTGCTGCTGCTACAGCTGCTGTTTAGTCATTAAGTCATGTGTGACTTAATGCAACTCCATGGACTGTATCAGGCTCCCCTGTCCATGGGATTTCCCAAGCAAGAATACTTGAGTGGGTTGCCATTTCCTTCTCCAGGGGAATCTTGACCCAGGCATCGAATCCACACTTCTTGCTTGGCAAGTGGATTCCTTACCACTGAGCCACTTGAGAAGCCCCACCATGACCTTAGGTCTTTGCAACTGAATATACATGTGTGTTAGAGGGCAGAGGTCATCTACAGAATATGTTAAATACAGATTATACCAGTAACCTGTGAAATATTTCAAATATCAGGACAACTTATAAAATATAAGGTCAACGTCCATCTATCTAACAACAGGAATCATCTCAAGATGATAACCCTAAGCAGACAGGCCAAAAAGGGACAAACCAAATTCTAATTAGAAAAATTAAATGAGAATGATACTGAAAGATGACTGCAGTGTTTGGAAGATATGTTAGGAAGTAAGAACTCAGGCAGGCTTTGCATCCATGCTCGTTCCTCCTGACACCAGATGTGTCAAGTCTATCAGTGAGAGGAGTTCTTTGGCCTGAAGCTTCAGATATACCCACTCTCAAGAGCTTGGTCTTCTGAGCAATTCAAGGTTCATTTAGTTCCAGGGCTTCCCTGATAGCTCAGTTGGTAAGGAATCTGCCTGCAATGCAGGAGACCCCGGTTTGATTCCTGGGTTGGGAAGATCTGCTGGAGAAGGGGTAGGATACCCACTCCAGTATTCTTGGGCTTCCCTTGTGGCTCAGTGGGTAAAGACCTGGGTTCGATCACTGGGTTGGGAAGACCCCCTGGAGAAGGGAAAGGCTACTTACTCCAGTATTCTGGCCTGGAGAATTCCATGGACTATACAGTCCATGGGCTCGCACAGAGTCGAACATGACTGAGCGATTTTCACACACATACACACATACATATACTGAAATTAGTTTAACTTGTTCATCACTGCTATTTTATTCAATGGCCCTAAATTTAACTCTTTCAAGTTTAGGGAGTTTCCCTAATTCTACTTTCTAAAATTTGGAGAAAGGAGACTTTTTTAGCCCATTGATATCCTGTATCATTTTATTATTGTACTTCCATTAGATTACTTTTGTCCAGTAACTTCCTGAATTGAGTTCTACACTATTCCTAAATTCTAAACGAAGTTCTAAACTATTTTAGCCTGCCTTCAAGTGAGCCTTCCCTGTCTCTCTTCCTCTCACACAATCACACACTTCTGCCAATTCACCTGTTTATTGTCTCTTTCTGGAAACCGTTTCTATCTGACTTTTGAAAGGTGCAAACAGAAGTACACATGATATGCTAGGAACAGAGACATTATACTTTTATACAAAAAAAGTTTCTGTTTTATTTTTAATAGTTTCCTTAAGCTGTCCAATGTTTTGTTGGCATTTCTAGAGTTCTAGAAATAACAGAAAATATCTAGTCAAAACCCACTCTACTTCCTTCCTTTTATGCAGGTCCTAAATAGTCATATGCCATGTCTAAGATGTAGCAATGATCATCAGTGTCTGCCCTGGGGCTGGAACACAGGTACCCTAATCCCAGACACAGCCTAGGTCTTCAAGCAACAATTAAAAACTACTTCCACACTCTTTTAATAGACTATAAAAATCATTCAATTATGTTTACAGTGTGAGTTCATACTCAAAGAAACATCCCTATCTGACTTCAGTGCCTGTTCACAAAAGCCTTAAAAAGTCTTGCACAACCACTTACTGGGTAGTTTTATAAACTACCTAGAGAAAATAGTGTCAATTATCTAATGTCAAACTAGACCCTAGCACTGGTTCTTGATGTCCCCATTGCTTACAATTCCCCCCCCCACCCCACAAAATGTTACCTTCCCTCATCCTCCAACAGGAAGTTGTATGTCCAAAAGTCCTACATTTAAAATAAAACCAACCAGTTTGTTAAGTATGAAAGTACAATTACCAGTACCTCCTTCAACTTCTGGGTAGGGCCATGTGGCAATCTGTCACAGTCCAGTATAAAGGCCATTAATAAAGAGAGGCATCCATTTAGCTAATAACTCAAAGCCTTACAGGTTGTCAAGGGAGTGGTTCAATGAACATTCTCAAACTGATGCTGCAAATTCAAGTTGGGACAGTCTGTTAATTTCATCCTAGGAATCAACAGCCTTAAACATATTCATGTCATTAGGTTAAGAAAACAGAGAGGTGCATAAAAACATCTACATGAGAATATGCATCACTGCATTATTTGTAATATATAAAACTGGAAACAATTTGAATACCCAACAATAGAATAGTTAAATAAACAAAGGCATATCAAAAATGTGCACCCACAATTAAATAATATATTGAGGAATGTTTACAGACCATGGTAGAGAATAAAAGTTACAAGACAGAAGGGTCAGCATATACACCAGGAAAAAAAAAAATGGAATCCTATAAACCAAAACATTTAACAGTAGTTATATATTCTTATTACCTTTTTTCACTGAAACAAAGACTTTGTATCACAGACTTTGCAATTCAGAGAAATATGGTTTGAATTGCTCTCTACATGTCTGCAATGTAACCCTGAACAAGTTACTTAACCTCTATACTAGCGTTTCATGCTCTGTGCACAATCCTCTGTCATGTCGGACTCTCTGCAACTCCATGTACTGTAGCCCACCAGGCTCCTCTGTCCATGGGATTATCCTGGTAAGAATACTGGAGTGGGTTGCCGTTTCCTTCTCCAGGGATACCAGTGTTTCTTCATCTGTAAAATGAGGTTAATAATAACCTACCTCTCGGGTTGCTCTGAGTTTTTATGAATTAGGACATATATATACATCAATTCTTCAAGAAAATCAGAGATACCAAAGGAACATTTCATGCAAAGATGGGCTCGATAAAGGACAGAAATGGTATGGACCTAACAGAAGCAGAAGATATTAAGGAGAGATGGCAAGAATACACAGAAGAACTGTACAAAAAAGAGCTTCACGACCCAGATAATCACAATGGTGTGATCACTCACCTAGAGCCAGACATCCTGGAATGTGAAGTCAAGTGGGCCTTAGAAAGCATCACTACGAACAAAGCTAGTGGAGGTGATGGAATTCCAGTTGAGCTATTCCAAATCCTGAAAGATGATGCTGTCAAAGTGCTGCACTCAATATGCCAGCAAATCTGGAAAACTCAGCAGTGGCCACAGGACTGGAAAAGGTCAGTGTTCATTCCAATCCCAAAGAATGCTCAAACTACCACACAATTGCACTCATCTCACACGCTAGCAAAGTAATGCTCAAAATTCTCCAAGCCAGGCTTCAGCAATATGCGAAGCGTGAATTTCCTGATGTTCAAGCTGGTTTTAGAAAAGGCAGAGGAACCAGAGATCAAATTGCCAACATCCTCTGGATCATAGAAAAAGCAAGAGAGTTCCAAAAAAGCATCTATTTCTGCTTTATTGACTATGCCAAAGCCTTTGACTGTGTGGATCACAAGAAACTGTGGAAAATTCTGAAAGAGATGGGAATACCAGACCACCTGATCTGCCTCTTGAGAAATCTGTATGCAGGTCAGGAAGCAACAGTTAGAACTGGACATGGAACAACAGACTGGTTCCAGATAGGAAAAGGAGTTCGTCAAGGCTATATATTGTCACCCTGCTTATTTAACTTATATGCAGAGTACATCATGAGAAACGCTGGGCTGAAAGAAACACAAGCTGGAATCAAGATTGCCGGGAGAAATATCAATAACCTCAGATATGCAGATGACACCACCTTTATGGCAGAAAGTGAAGAACTAAAGAGCCTCTTGATGAAAGTGAAAATGGAGAGTGAAAAAGTTGGCTTAAAGCTCAACATTCAGAAAACGAAGATCATGGCATCCGGTCACATCACTTCATGGGAAATAGATGGGGAAACAGTGGAAACAGTGTCACACTTTATTTTTCTGGGCTCCAAAATCACTACAGATGGTGCCTGCAGCCATGAAATTAAAAGACGCTTACTCCTTGGAAGGAAAGTTATGACCAACCTAGATAGCATATTCACAAGCAGAGACATTACTATTACTTTGCCAACAAAGGTTCGTCTAGTCAAGGCTATGGTTTTTCCTGTGGTCATGTATGGATGTGAGAGTTGGACTGTGAAGACGGCTGAGTGCCGAAGAATTGATGCTTTTGAACTGTGGTGTTGGAGAAGACTCTTGAGAGTCCCTTGGACTGCAAGGAGATCCAACCAGTCCATTCTGAAGGAGATCAGCCCTGGGATTTCTTGGGAAGGAATGATGCTAAAGCTGAAAGTCCAGTACTTTGGCCGCTTCACGCGAAGAGTTGACTCATTGGAAAAGACTCTGATGCTGGGAGGGATTGGGGGCAAGAGGAGAAGGGGACGACAGAGGATGAGATGGCTGGATGGCATCGCTGACTCAATGGACGTGAGTCTCAGGGAACTCTGGGAGTTGGTGATGGACAGGGAGGCCTGGCGTGCTGTGATTCATGGGGTCGCAAAGAGTCGGACACAACTGAGCGACTGATCTGATCTGATACGTCACCTCGTATTTTTACATGCGGTAAACATTCAATAAATGGTAGCTATTTCAATTACTATATGATATTATACAATCGTTTCTTTTAAAATCAGGGGAAAAAATAAAGGTTATTAAAAAAGAAAAATCTTGGGATGAGCCCACCAGTCAGTGGTGCGCTAAGTTGCTTCAGTCGTGTCCAACTCTTTGCGACCCCATGGACCAGAGCTCACCAGGCTCCTCCATCCATGGGATTCTCTAGGCAAGAATACTGGAGTGGTTGCCAAGGGGTTTATTAATAATAACTAACTTCTCCAGTCAGAAAACCCTCTGACCTGTCTACTATAAAATAAACTTTAAAAACAAATTCTTCAATAAAAACAAATACACCTGATCTTTGGTATCTCCCTTTTGATCCTTGAGAAGTTAATCCCTTAATTTTATCCCTCCCCTGACTGTAAGAGTGATGGCTGTGTCTCCTGCTAGCACCACCCCCGTCATGTACTCTTAGTCTTTTATTATGCCCACTTTGAATTCCCTGGCCAGTAGTCCTTAAACTCTTTCTTTTGGTTTACCTGCAACACCTTGCAATTTGCTTATTCTTTTTTCTTGGGAAATCAACATTTTCTGAAAGCTACTTTTACTCCTTTACAATAGGGTCTTTTAGTTTAAGGCCATAATTTCTGAAAGTAGCAATGCTTTTAGCTTAAGTTTCATAATACAGTATTATTTTCTTCCTTTTTGAGTTGAGATGAAATGAAATTAATTCTGTTTTGAAATTTAAGAATTTTTAAACACATCTTGAAGCTTCTGAAGGCTCTAAAAATTACCCCCCAAACCAAGACTGTATATCATTTTTTGGAACTGAATTTCATCAATTTCTGATTTCTAAATGATGGAACAGTAAAAAATATGTACAACAAAAAGTAAAAACAGGAAAAAATATGGTAATGTAAAACAGTCAAGGACTTTTAAAGTTAAAGTTGGTTTCATATCCTAGTCTGGTCACTTGCTAGCTCTATGACCTTGAGAGAGTTAATTGACCACTTTGATCCTTAGTTTTCTTATGAGTAAAATGACAAAAAGTAGTATCTAACTTCACTGGTTATTATGAGAAGTGGAAAAATATAACAGTGTTTGATTAATAGCCTTCACTAAAAAGTTAGTTCATTTCCTCCCTATTTGTTTGCATATTATGAACTCAATACATTCATAGCATTAATTTTTATCTCAATTGTATATATTCAATGATCAAAAATAAAAATTATTATTAATATATGGGGGCAGGAGACAGGTATGAAAATTTGTACCTTATTAAAGGTTGAAAAGATTGAGAAGCATTGTTTAAGGAGAAACAAACTCAGAAAAAAGTTTATTAATTATATTAAGAAAGATTATTAATAAAGAAAAGACTTTAGAAGATCCCACATGGTCACACTTTTTGTTCTGGCTAAAAGTGATTTTATACTATAAGCACCTGAGACAAATCCTCCACAAAATCTCAGTTAAAAAAACTTTATCATATTGATAGAATATAGACAATAAGCAGTGCCAGAAATAGATACACTGACACTTAAAAATGAGAGTACAGCAGTCAACAACTCTAAGCTGTTTCTAAACAGTAGAATATCACAAGTTTTCTAAAACGGAAGGAATGAATGAGTTATGCCAAGTGGGAATATAAATAAGGTATCAACAAATTTGGTATCAACTCCAATACCTTGGCCACCTGATGCAAAGAGCCTACTCACCGGAAAAGACCCTGACACTGGGAAAAATTGAGGGCAGGAGGAGAAGGGGGTGACAGAGGATGAGATGACTGGATGGCACCATCGACTCAGTAGACATGAGTTTGAGTAAACTCTGGGAGACAGTGAAGGACAGGGAAGCCTGGCGTGCTGCAGTCCATGGGGTTGCAAAGTCAGACACAACTTAGCGACTGAACAACGTAGTGTTAGGCACTCAGTCGTGTCCGACTCTTTGCAATTCCACGGACGGTAGCCCCCCAGGCTCCTCTGTCCGTAGGATTCTCCAGGCAAGAATACTGGAGTGGGTTGCCATTTCCTTCTCCAGGGGATCTTCCTGACCCAGGGATCAAACTCAGGTGGCAGATTCTTTCCTGCTTGTGCCACCAGGGAAGTCCTTAACAACAACATGGCACTTACTAAAACTTCTACTTAAAATTCTCTGACAGGGGCCATAAGGTTCTCAAACCGAAACTACTACTCAGCCTTTTACAAAAGAGGTTTGCTGCCCTCCAACCTTGAGGGTGGCAGGGCTGGCTCACTCATCTCCCCGACACACCCAGCACACAGCTTCCACATACTTGGTGTTACAGAAGAACGATTAAACTGAAGCGCATCGACAGACTTTAAAAACAGAGTTGGAGACTAACTATGTTATCAGAAGTATCAAGCAATACAATTCCCAAAAGTTGAAAAGCAACATCAGAAGAAGTCAGAGTATATGTATACTCTGACTATACTTGACATTTAATACATGGTCTCTTTACCATTAAAAAAAATAATAATCAGAGAATCTCATTTATGACAGTCTTTTTTATTCATTATGTCCTCTAATCTTCCATTTTTCTTTCATCTAGTTGTTTCATTCCTCTGTTAATCATTAGGTAGAAATGTATAGAGCATAAACCATGCCTGGTAACACGTTGAGAACTGAGAGAGTAAAGATTTTTAAAACTGTCTTTGCCTGTAAAGAATATCTAATTTTAGTTTAAAAGACACATTTCCAAGAGAAGAAGCACTATTTAAATAATGCCAGCAAGTCAACAGGTGGGACAAGTCAGGTATCTGTTATCATCAACTAGTTTCAAATATTCACCAAAACACACACACACCGAGAAAAATTACTTTAAATGTTCCACTATCATGAATCAAAGCATTTCTGAGAACAGGGAAAACAGTGCACTCCAGCAAAGCCGCTGCTGCTGGTGGGCGAGAAGGGGATGGTGGAGCATAAAAATTGTGTACAAATTCCCTAAGGCATTTTATTCTTCCAAAACAGCATAAGCAGTAAATAACCTTCTAGATAAATATAAACTGCCTGAAAGTGTTATAAAATGCTAAAACTTCTATCCTGAGACTGCAACATTTAAGTTCAAGATAGATAATAGTTGTACCAGAGGGAAATAAAAGTAAAAAAGTATTCAGCCTCAAAAAAGTAGTTGTGATGGAGAAAGCAAAGATGGGAGACCAGTCACTCTCTGAAAGTTCACTTAGCATTTATTTATAAATACACACTTATTTAGCATCTATGCCAGGCCTTGTGCTAAATTCTGGGGAAAAGAGTAGTGAGCAAGACATATACAGACCCTTGTTCTCCCTTCGTTAACATAAAGGAGAAATCCACCAGAGAAAGAACACACTCATCAATATGTTGAACCCAAGGACTTCCTGGGTGGCCCAGAGGTTAGGAGCCCAGCTGCCAATGCAGGGGACATGACCCTGGGCCTGGTACGATCACAGGTGCCATGGGGCAACTGAGCCCATGTGCCAGAGCCCATGCTCTGCGACAACAGAAGCCACAGCAATGAGTAGCCAGCTTGCTGCAAGCAGAGAAACCCGCTCGCCACAACTAGAGAAAGCCCGCATGCAGCAACCAAGATCTAGTGCAGCCAAAAAATAAACTAAAATTTTAAAAAAGTATATGGAACTAAACATCCCTGTTTATTTATAAAGCCACTCAGTAGTAATAAAAGTTAACAGCTGTTCTTTAAATAAGCAACTAAGTGACTACCATGGTCAACTGTAATGCCAATCACAGAAGCAGGTGAGTTCTTACCCTTGAGACTTCACAACGCAGGTGCTTATACAAAAACAAATAATTTTGATATAAGAAATAATTTAATAAAAAACTGTATGACTTTCTAAGGAAGTACTGAGGATGAAACAACTTTATTCTACTAGGGGACTAGAGTCAGGCAAGGTGTCACATCAATAACCTGAGTCTTAAAAAATTAAAAGGAGTTTGGCAGGCAAAGAATTTCAGATGAGGAGAAAACTACAGTAGGTAAAGTCACAGCTCAGGGTACAAACAGAGAATGGAAAATGGGGCTGGGTAACTCAGTTTATTTAGGGGTCAGTTCATGAAGACTCCTGTAGATCACAATGGTATATTTATACAATTTAAACAGTTACCACGGAAGTTTGTTGTTGTTTACTCGCTACGTCATGTCCGATTCTTTGCAACCCCATGAACTGTAGCCCACCAGGCTCCTCTGTCCGTGGGATTTTCCAGGCAAGAATACTGGAGTGGGCTGTCATTTCCTTCTCCAGGGATAGAACTCACGTCTCCTGCATTGGTAGGCGGGTTCCTTCTTACCACTGAGCCACCGTGGAAACCCATGGAAAGTTTGGACCTTGGTAAATTAATAAAAAGGACCTTGGTAAAATAATTTAAAAAATTTATAGTCCTATAATTAGGCCTGAAGTATAGAAAAATAACTGATAGCAGTGTGACGTTTAAAACTATAAAGGATCAGAGCAAAAAGACCTGTTTTTAAAAGGCTATTACAACAGGCCAGGGTAGAGATGATAAAAACCAATAGTGAGAAGAGAGAAAAAGGAATTACAGAATAAGTATCTTTATGGACTGAAGATATCTTGATGGAGGTAAAAGAGAAAGAATGATGATGGCATTATTCAAGGTAGGCGACAGACAAGAATTGCCATGTATGGAGAGGGGATGTAATGAACTACACTTCAGATAAGCTGAATCTTGTATTTTTATTTGTAGGATAAAATAAACTCCTTCCATTCCACAATAACAATTACTCATTCAACAGTTTATTTTTGAAGTGCTTACCATGTATCAGGTACCATTACAAATGCTGGAAATACAGCAAAGTCCCTGTCCATGGAGCTTACATTTTAGCCTCCTCTTACAATACAGTGACAGGAACACTATTCTACAGGAAAAGGAACAGCAAGGAAATAGGGCAAGGCTGAAAATATGGGCATATAATAGACAATCCATATGGTTTCTTCAAAGTGAAGCTTCAAGGCAAATATTTTAAATTCAAATTGCAATTGAAAAACAAAAGTGGTCTTTTTTGGGTAATGAATAAGCAGCTGATAATTTTCATGTTTGATATGTTTTGATTTTCATGTATCAGTTTTGCTTGCACAGAAACATATGTGGCTAATTTTCTTAAAAGGGTGTGTATGTGTGTGTGTGTGTGTGTGTTCAGTCTTATCTGACTCTTTGTGACCCCATGGACTATAGCCTGCCAGGCTCCTCTGTCCACGGAATTCTCCAGGTAAGAATACTGGAGTGGGTTGGCATTTCCTTCTCCAGGGGATCTTCCTGATCCAGGGCACCAAGGGGACCAAGGGACAGAAGCCATGTCTCCTAGTGGCTCCTGCATTGGCAGGCAGATTCTTTACCGTTGAGCCACCCGGGAAGCTAGCTACACCAGCCCAACAACACTAGGAGGAATGCTCTTTGGGAAAGTACTAAAATTAAAAGGCTACCACATCATACAAACTGAGCATGGTTCAAACTGCTTCAAAGATTGTTAATATTCTTCTCTAAAATCTAAAGTTTCCTTTCTACTTGTCCATGAGAAGCAGCTTTGCTAAAACAAAGTTGACTGTGACCTCTGATTATGAAATATTTAATTGTAAGATATTTTATTCAAAGTATTACACAGGTGTTTCTGCCTATATGTTAATCTTTTTAATCTCTCAAACAGGCTAGTGAACATGAATTCTTAATCCCCAAGCTTATCTGAGACAGAACTATATATGACTACAGATACACATTTCAAAAACTTTAAAATAAGTTGCATCCTTTTAAAAAATGATATGAAAAATGTCTTCAATTCCTTGACAAACACTTTATTTTCTACTATTTTCAATGAGATGAGTGAATGCATCCCATACCTAAGTTATCTGTTCTTTGTTACACCACCTTTTGTCACCTTCCCATCACTCTCAGGACCTCTGAGTTCCCCCAAGGTTACTACTACCAACTTTCTTATCTTTTACCTCATCACGGGTCACTGCCTGCACCAATGATTCCCTACAAAAGCAGAAAAGACCCTTAGGGGCCTTCTGAAAATCTGTGAGGACATTTTGGTTGTCACGATAAGGGATAGGAAGGCGGGTATTTGATGGATGGGAACTCTTGATCCTAGCAGTCCTAAAATGCATGAGACATCACTGGACAACGAACTGGATCCCTTAAGGTTTCAAAAGACTCCACTGGACACTGAGTAGGTGAAAAGCCTGCGTACGACCATCTTAGTCTAGGACTTTACTACATATAACATTTGTGTTAGTGAAGACTGAATTTTCCAGAAGTGCAGCTACCATGTAGACTGAAGAAAGATTCCACGGTTTAACCAAAACTTGTTCACAACTTGGGAGAAATTAGTTTGTTGATGACAATGGCACTTACGGTATTTGAACTGCCTGTGTAGTACATCTGAAATCAGCCTGCATTTTTGCAATCACACTCACAATGATTTCTGTGGCCTGGTGCAATATGCCAGCAACTGATCAGTACTTCACTGTGTCTTCTAATGTAATCATACTTGAGCACTTACATATTTAAATAGCAGACATGTCATTTTCTAATAAAATACTTATTGCACCTTTATGCTTCAACTAGAGCAGTAGACTGCTTTTTAAAAATTATGTTTATGGGTATTTTTTATTGACTATATATCTTTAGGATATTACAGGAGACTTTCATATTCGTTATAAAAAGGAGACACTGGGCTAGAAAGGTTTAGAATCACTGGCCTACACATTAGCCTCCACGTGCCTGGACTACTGAAGATGTCTCCTGACTGACAGCTTAGATTCTCTACATGCCTTTTCCAAAGTATCTACAGTTAAAAAAAAAAAAAAAAAATCACCATTATTATTTCTATCTCCAAAATACCACAGGGTTCCAATTGCCTTGCAAATCAGTCCAGGACTGAGATTTTTACAATTCTCCATAAAGAGATGAGCTCTACCCAACCTAATATCTTATCTGCTTTATATCACAGATAGAACATTCCATTCTGAAAGGCTTATTTCTGGGAACTATAATCAATATTTTGTAATAACCTATAAGGGGAAAGAATCTAATATATATGTATATATATATATATATATTTATCTCAATCACTTTGCTATGTACCTGAAATGAGCACAACACTGTAAATCAACTACAATTTTCTTTTTAAAGTTGAATAATGAAAAAAAAGAAAGAAAGAAAGCCTTATTTCTAAGGAGTCAGCAAGTCACAGTAGAAAGAGTGTTAGGGGACTTCCCTGATGGTCCAGTGGCTAAGAGTTCACGCTCCCAATGTAGGGGGCCCTGGTTCAATGCCTGGTCAGGGAACTAGATCCCTCATGCCACAACTAAGAGTTTGTCGCAACTAAAACCCAGCACAACCAAATAAATAACAGAGAGCGTTAGGATTTAGAACCT
The DNA here is from genome assembly GCF_003369695.1 of Bos indicus x Bos taurus. NCBI lineage: Eukaryota > Metazoa > Chordata > Mammalia > Artiodactyla > Bovidae > Bos > Bos indicus x Bos taurus. Next base: position 12,960,509 of record NC_040087.1, on the reverse strand, counting down.
AGGTCTGCCACTTATTAGGTGAAATACCCTGGATGAGTTACCACTTTCTGAGTCTCTGTCTCCTCATTTAAGTGACAACTGAGAAGGACCTTGCTCACAGGGTTGCGGTGTGGCATGAATCAGACACAGCAAGAACTCAAAGAGTTTGCTACGTCAAACCTTTATCTGTTTTGTTCATTTACTCATTCCAAGGATGATACCTGGTAGGTATCCAGCAGTGGTCAAGAAATGTCTGTTGAATGAAAGCATATTGTTTTCTGAAACTTTTCCAGCCCATCTGACTCTGTTCCAGAAATTTATCAGTTAATCAGGTAAGAATAAGTTGCGTGTTCTTTCGTGCATGCTAAGCTGCTTCACTCTTTGCGACCCCATGGACTGTAGCCTGCCAGGCTCCTCTGTGCATGGGATTCTCCAGGCAAGAATACTGGAGTGGGTTGCCATGCACTCCTGCAGGGCATCTTCCCAACCTAAGGATCTAACTGGTCTCTAGCGTCCCCCACATCAGCAGATGGTTTCTTTACCACTAGCGCCACCTGGGAAGCCGCACAAATTGAGTGTTTACTAGAACAAAAGGGCTTCCCTCAGTTGGTAAAGAATCCTTCAGTTAGTAAAGAATCTGCCTGCAATGCAGGAGACCAGGGTTCAATTCCTGGGTCGGGAAGATCCTCTGGAGAAGGAAATGGCAACCCACTCCAGTATTCTTGCCTGGAGAATCCCATGGACAGAGGAGCCTAGCAGGCTACAGTCCATGGGATTGTAAGAGTCGGACACAACTTATCGACTAAAGCACCACCACAGAAGAAAATACCCAGGCTCTGCTCTTAAGAAACAAAAAAACTCTGGAAAATGACAGGGCAACATAAAAGACGTCACAAGACTGTGTATGACTAATCAACCAACAGTAAGGACATTAAGTGCAGTGTATCTAAGGGCAAGACACATTACTGTGGGTGGGATCAGGATGGAATGTGATGTGAATAAGAGATAAAAGAGTCAAGTTTCCAGATTTTTCTCCAATTAATCCATTCTTCTCACACATAGCCTGAGAGAACTTTACAGTAGCCCAAACCTGTCTCTCCCCTAAAGCTCATCAAAATGGTACCAATGTTCTCAGCATTCACCTACCTATTTATGTGTTGCTTACCAGAAGCTTCCATGTCCTGGTACCCACCATAGGAGAAGAGCACAGATTAATAGAGTAGCCACTAACTACAGGTGGCAACTGAGTACATGAAATGTGTCTAAACTGAAAGATCCTGAAAGTGTAAGTTTCACTGGATTTCAAAGACTTAGTACCAAAAAAAAAAAAAGTAAAACATCTCATTAATAATGTTTATTTGATTTCACGTCAAGACATCACTGTGGACATACAGGATTAAATAAAAACACATTGTTAAAATTAAATCCACCTACTTATTTTTCACTTTTTAATATGGCTACAAAAAATCCGTATATAATGGGCTTCCCTTATAGCTCAGTTGGTAAAGAATCTGCCTGCAATGCAGAAGACCACGGTTCGATTCCTAGGTCGGGAAGATCCCCTGGAGAAGGAAATGGCAACCCACTTCAGTATTCTTGCCTGGAAAATCCCATGGACAGAGGAGCCTGGCGGGTTACAGTCCATGGGGTCCCAAGAGTCGGACAAGACTTAGCGACTTAACTACTAGGGAAAATCTGAGAACACGTATGTGGTGGACTTCCCAGGTGGTCCAGTGGCTGAGAATCTGAGGTCCCAATGCCGGGGACACAGGTTCCAATCCCTGGTCAGGGGACTAGACCCCACGTTCCACAACTAAAGAGTTCACACGCTGCAACTAAAAACCCCGCGTGCCTCAACGTGCCACAACTAAGACCCGGACCAACCGAAACAAAAAGGAACAAAAACACGTGTGGCTCGCAGTATGTTGATACTGGACAGTTTCTTTTCCCAGCTCTACAATTCAGCCTGAAGAGACCCCTTGCTATGAGCCCTGTGTCCCCTGAGCTACGACTTTGTAGGTACTACTGCTGGCATCTGAAACACTTTTCCCTCCTCACCGAGTTTGCTGCTACTCAATCTTCAGATCTTAGCTTCACACCGAAGGTTACACCGCTCTCTCCAAGAAGCCTCCCCTGGCCTCTCACCCTCGAGCCCCGACAGACTGGCCTGGGGTCTCCACCTAGGATGCGAGCATCCATCCCACAGCTCGTCACACAGCAACTGCTCGCCTGGTGCTGGTCCGTCTCCCCGAGAAGAGGGGAAGCGCCTTGAGGGACCAGAGAGTCTCCCAACACGCCGACTCGTCGACGCGGGGCACAGAGCAGCACGAACGCTGAATGAACGAGGGGTGGGTCAGAATGGATGAACAGCCGGGACGACCCCGGTTCGGGGGTAAAGGGGCGCAGAGGGGCGCGGGCAGGGCCTGCGGGGCTCCAGGGGGCGCCAGCGGGCGTGCCCGGGCAGCTCGGAGCGGCAGAACGGCGGCAGCTCCGGTTAAGACTCACCAGCCCGCGGTCGAGGTCGGCGTCCGACGGCTGGGCGGGGGGCTGCAAGGACCCGGAATAGCGCAGGCCATCGCCGGCAGGCGCGACGCCGACCCGGGCAGCCATGGCGGCGCGGCTCGGGACCCTCGGAGCGCCGCGGTGCCTACGGGGCGGCCGCAGGGACAAACTAGTGAGGCCGGGACGCGCTCGCGGGTTTCACCTACGCCACGCCCGCCTCGCTGGTGGAGGCCGCGGCCCCAGGGTATCTCGTTCGCACCCAGCTTGTGCCATCAAGTCGTTTGTTTCCCATTTGCAGACCTCCGGGGACAAAGCCCGAGGAGCTTCCTCCCCGCATCCTTACAATCTGATGTTAGATCTGGTGTTGAGCCACACGAGGAGACATCCTGAGATCTCAGTGCAGTGACTGAAGTTCCCCGAAAGTCCCTAAGACCCACACCATACCCGCTCCCCTACACACACACCTCAACTACTGATGATACTTCTGTTTAAAACCACAATTCTCCCATCCACGAGGGCAATCGAAGTGACCATCTGTTTATTCCACCCCTTCCCCCCGTAGGACTGACTGTATTTAAAGTGAAATTACAAAGAATCTTGTTTTATCTTCCACCCCACAAATGGTTTTGCGCTGACTTGAATATAGAGAGACCCACTTTGTTATTGTCCATCCTAAAGGAAATCAGTCCTGAGTGTTCATTGGAAGGACTGATGCTGAAGCTGAAACTCCAATACTTCGGCCACCTGATGCAAAGAGCTGACTCATTGGAAAAGACCCTGATGCTGGGAAAGATTGAAGGCATGAGGAGAAAGGGACGACAGAGGATGAGATGGTTGGATGGCATCACCAACTCAATGGACATGAGTTTGGGTGGATTCCAGGAGTTGGTGATGGACAGGGAGGGAGGCCTTATGTGCTGCAGTCCATGGGGTCGCCAAGAGTAGGACACAACTGAGTAACTCAACTGAGAGTGTGGGCCATAGCAGAGTGAGGGCGAGTGAGGCTGTGAAATGTGTGGTTAGTGGCTGGTTAATTTCATATATTGATGAGTGGGAGGATTATTCCAACTCTTTTTGGGAAGGGGTGGAGATTTCCAGAATTTGGGTCACTGCCCACTCCTTGGTCTTTTGACAGTGAGTGTCATGGCACCTCTGGGGTGTCATTTCACTTGCTGATGGAGGATCAAGGTCTAGTCTTGTCTGCCATTTGATTCTAATCGGTTTATGTTGCGTCCTTGGGCTAAGTCATTCTTTGAAAAGTTGTGCCCTGCCCCTTTCGCTCCTGTTACAACACTACATTCAGTAGACTTTTGTCTACTAAAAAAGATCCACAGTGTGAAAGTTGCCAGTTAAGTTTCACCTGGGGCAAAATGAGAACTGCAGCCTGGGAGACATTACCTCAGATAGCTCTGAGAGACCGCTCTGAAGAGGTAGTGGGGGAAGGTCAGTATATATGATTTTGGTGAAGGGGGAGCTCAGAGCAATCAAGCACCTAACTTTCAAAAGGTTTTCTGCTAGTCAGGAGAAACTGATGTCACCATGAAAGAATTTAGTGCTTTTCTAGATATGAAGACATGCAAGGATTGAGATCATGAAATTTAGTTCCTGGAAATATTTATCTAAAGACCTGTCCTCCAGTTCTCCTGGAGCACAAAGTGTGTCTTTCTCCACCCTTAACTCCCTTAAGAGCCTGTTGACAGTCAACAGCTGCAGCACAGGGTTTAATCTCAGAGGGTTCATTTGAGAGGCAGATGCCGAACCTCTTGGCAAGAGTGAATTTGTAGTTGACACTTTCTTAAAGAAAAGCAGATATAGGCAATTTATCTTAGATATATCTCAGTAAAAAAAGGTTTTCAACATTTTTTGTTTAAAAAGATTTTGGCAAAAAAAAAAATTGACCTCTGTGTGCCTCAGCTTCTCATCAGTAAGTGAAAGTAGAAGTCACTCAGTAGTGTCGGACTCCTTATGACCCCGTGGACTGTATAGTCCTGAATTCTCCAGGCCAGAATACTGGAGTGGGTAGCCTATTCCTTCTCCAGCAGATCTTCCTGACCCAGGAATTGAACCAGGTTCTCCTGCATTGCAGATAGATTCTTTACCAGCTGAACTACTAAAGTGAGGGATAATAATAGCACCTCCTGTAAGAGGATTAAATGAATTGACTTTTGTAAAGCTTTTAGAACAGTGCTGGATACTGAGTTAAATTCTATAAGTATTAACTACTATTTTCCTTATATTACCTCTTTCATCTGTTTGCTTCCTTGTATATTTTCTTCTTGCTTCCCAGCCCCAACTGTTATGGGAAGGGAAGGGGGCAAAGCACAGTATTTAAAAGAATGATACAGTCTGAGAATAGGACATAAACTGATTATAACCAAATAGGTCCAGGATAGCAAACCAGCTGACTTCCACTAGACCTGGAGCCTCAAGGGTTCTGAACTTGAGCTTACCAGTCAGAGGGGCTGAAGAAGGAAATGGCAACCCACTCCAATGTTCTTGCCTGGAGAATCCCATAGACAGAGGGCCCTGGAGTATCGGGCTAGAGTCCATGGGGTCACTAACAGTCAAATAAGACTGAGCACAGCACAGCACAGGCAGAGGGGCAGGATTCCCTGAGTCAGGACATTATGAATGATTATAATAACAAAACAGGCAAAAAAAAAAAAAAAGGGTTAAAGTCAAAGAAACAGATCTAGCACGGAAGTGTCAAAATTGACTCTTCTTTGTTACAGATAGATTACCAATGTAGGAGAAAGTAAAGGCAGAATTGAATCAGAGGACTCTCATTCAAATAAAAGACTTTGGCTCTAAAAAAAAAAAAAAAGAAGAAGAAAAAAAAAAGACTCTGACCCTGCAGATAAACATAGAGTACGTGAATAGACATAGACATAGTGAATCTAGTGTATGTCTGTGGTAGTAGTAACATAATAGCCCCTCCTGTGTGAGGACTAAATAAACTGACTTTTGTAAAACTCTTAGAACAATGCCATATACCTAGTAAGTTCTAGAAGGACCCAGGCAGGAGTTGGAGAAGTTAGTGCTCAAGTTGGCCATAGAAGGGTGACTACAAGTTTGCTGGACAGATAAAAAGGAAGCAAGCTTGGGGGGATGAGACAATGAAAGCATTGTATACGAACAGTCCTGAAAGTCATTCAGTTTCGCTAAACTTAAAGTACTTTGGCCACCTCATGCAAAGAGTTGACTCATTGGAAGACTCTGATGCTGGGAGGGATTGGGGGCAGGAGGAGAAGGGGACAACAGAGGATGAGATGGCTGGATGGTATCACTGACTCGATGGACATGAGTTTGGGTGAACTCCGGGAGTTGGTGATGGACAGGGAGGCCTTGGCAAGCTGCGATTCATGGGGTCGCAGAGTCGGACACAATTGAGCGACTGAACTGAACTGAACTGAACTGAAAAGTGTGAAAAAGACAACAAAGTTGGATAAGGGTAGACAGATAACCAGACAAAGACCAGATATGGAGCAGCTTTGTTTATTGAGCAAAGGCATTTAGATTTTATTTTACAGGTGAAGGCAAGACATCAAAAAATGTCAAATGTGGCAGTGATATGATCAGATTCTGGTAGTCATGTGGGGTCAAAAGAAGGAGATCATCAAGAGTTATTTCAGTGGCCTGAGTAAGAGTAAGAGATGTTGAGACCTAAACTAGGGTGCTGGCAGACACATGGCAAGATGTGTTGTGACCTTTAGTGGTTTCCTCCCCACGTTCAATCGGTCTTGGCCCCACCAAACAAGGACCCAAGGACTGACTGTTCCCTGCTCTCAAGAGTGGACCCACCACTCTGGCCATGATGTTTGTTCATGGATGGGTACACAGCCCTTCTGGGACACAGGGATTATTGGAGAGGTTTACTGGTTGCTTCAGGGAAAGCAGTTTCTTCCTATTCAGGTGAACATAAACAGAGTAGTATGCAGCCCTAATTGTGGTTGACAGTTGGCTGACAACCGTGAGCTAGGGTGACCATGTAATTTATCATCCCAAACTAGGTCACATCTGAATGAAAGACAGTGCTATAAATAGTTGTGTTAGGACAATAGATGTAACTGGGAGTGTCCTGGCCTACCAGGACATATGGTGCCCTGATCATTAGAAGGCTAGCCTGAGGATGCAGCAGACGCCATTGAAAGTTACAAGGAGGTTAAGAAGAAACCAAGTCCTTAATCAGACTTCACTTGAAGTTTATTCCATCTCTGAAATTTATAGTTTTGAAGTGAAAGTTATCTTTATTTTACTTTCTCTTTAATTTTGTACTTTAAAATGTAAGCATTTAAAGAGTAGAAAGAACAGTATAATGAGACCTCACATCCCCTAAGTCCAGATTAAACAATTGTCAAGATTCTGCCACAATACTCTTCTCTATTTTCCTTTTTTGGATGGAGTATTTTAAAGCAAATTAAGATACCATTTCATTTCACTCTGAATATTTTAGTTTATGTTCCTGCTAAATATAGACATTTTCTAACACATCATACCATTGTGACATCCAATAAAAATTAATAACTTTTTTTGTCATCTAGTTCATATCCAAATTTCTCACAGTGTTACAAAAATTGTTTAAATAGCTGATTTATTGATGTCTGGATCCAAACAAAGCCCACACACAGCAGTTGATTTTTGTGTCACGTTAGCTTCACAGACTGTGTGGATCACAATAAACTGGAAAATTCTGAAAGAGATGGGAATACCAGACCACCTGACCTGCCTCTTGAGAAATGTGTATGCAGGTCAGGAAGCAACAGTTAGAACTGGACATGGAACAACAGACTGGTTCCAAATAGGAAAAGGAGTACCTCAAGGCTATATATTGTCACCCTGCTTATTTAACTTATATGCAGAGTACATCATGAGAAACGCTGGGCTGGAATAAGCACAAGCTGGAAATCAAGATTGCCAGGAGAAATATCAATAACCTCAGATATGCAGATGACACCACTCTTATGGCAGAAAGTGAAGAAGAACTAAAGAGCCTCTTGATGAAGGTGAAAGAGGAGAGTGAAAAAGTTGACTTAAAGCTCAGCATTCAGAAAACGAAGATCATGGCATCTGGTCCCATCACTTCATGGGAAATAGATGGGGAAACAGTGGAAACAGTGGCTGACTTTATTTTTTGGGGGCTCAAAAATCACTGCAGATGGTGACTGCAGCCATGAAATTAAAAGATGCTTACTCCTTGGAAGGAAAGTTATGACCAATCTAGACAGCATATTAAAAAGCAGAGACATTACTTTGCCAACAAAGGTCTGTCTAGTCAAGCTATGCTTTTTCCAATAGTCATGAATGGATGTGATAATTGGACTATAAAGAAAGCTAAGCGCCAAAGAATTGATGCTTTTGAACTGTAGTGTTGGAGAAGACTCTTGAGAGTCCCTTGGACTGTAAGGAGATCCAACCAGTCCATCCTAAAGGAGATCACTCCTAGGTGTTCATTGGAGGGATTGATGTTGAATCTGAAATTCCAATACTTTGGCCACCTGATGCAAAGAGCTGACTCTTTTCAAATGAAAAGAGTCATCTGAAAAGACCCTGATGCTGGGAAAGATTGAGGGCAGGAGGAGAGGGGGATGACAGAGGATGAGATGGTTGGATGGCATCACCAACTCAATGGACATGGGTTTGGGTGGACTCCGGGAGTTGGTGATGGACAGGGAGGCCTGGCGTGCTGTGATTCATGGGGTCGCACAGAGACAGACATGATTGAGAGACCGAACTGAACTGAACTAAATCACAAACATCCTTTTCCCCGCATTTTTTCATACCACTTGCTGTCAAGTGTCAACTTTGTGTGCCTAGTGCAGTGAAGCCAAACAGACCAAAATGTCAGAGTTTGGAGCAGAGAAAGGTTTATGACAAGGGCCAAGAAAGCACTACAGATGGCTTGTACTCGAAAACTCTTGAACTCCCCAATAGTCTTGGAGGAAGAGGTTTGATAGGCAACATGGGGGGTGGGCTGCAGTGTGAGACTTTCTTCTGATTGGTTGGTAGTGATGTAACAGGGTGGTGTTCTGGAAATCACTGGGTAGGGGCCTTAGTTTCTGTAGAAGAACTCAAAGATATTGTTATATGTATCCCTTGAGGAAGAACTAGGATTCCGGCTTATCACTGCTCTGTTGCTTTTCTACTTTTGCCTTGCTTCTGTGTTTGTGCTCAGCCGCTCAATAGTGTCTGACTCTTTGTGACCCCATGGACTGTAGCCCACCAGCCTCCTCCATCCGTGGGATTTTCCAGGCAAGATTACTGGAGTGGGTTTCCATTTCCTACTCAAGGGAATCTTCCTGACCCAAGGATTGAATGCAAGAATTCAATCTCTTGCATCTCCTGCATTGCCAAGCAGGTCCTCCACCACTAGCACCACAAGGGAAGCCCATTTGTTTCTGTGTTCATTTGTTACCAAACCAAACTGGGGTCCCCTCACCAATCTTCTGACAACTGGGTTGTGGTGAGAGAAAGTGCTGGTGCTTATTGTAAGGCATCAGACAAGGAGCGCGGGCAGCTAATGCTCACAAAACCTGAACTCCCCAGTGGGAGAAGAGCTGGAAGTCAGGGAGAGTGGAGTTATGAAAGCCAAGAAAATTTCAAAAGGGCTGAAATAATGATAAATGCCACGTACCCCCAGATAATGAAAAAAATGTGCCCGTTGAATGTGGCAAGTTGAATGTGGTTGCTGGTAGTATTTCACCCATACTAAAGAGATAGTCATCACCACCCACACCACATTTTAGAATATTCTACAGAACATCCTTTTTACAAAAGTTATAAGGAGAGCAGTGTGCAATCCTATGTCTCTCTGTATTGATAACAGACAGTTTATGTAGCAGGAGGAGAAGGCAAAACTAGCTAATTTGGATTTTATCATCAAACAGATGATTAGGTTTTTAAAATGACTATTTGTTACTCTTGTGATCACTTGCATATTTGCTAAAATGTTCACTCTTTAGAACTTCAGTAGGATGACAATGAAATGATCTGCCTTCTCCTTAATGATATTTGCTGAACTATCTGAAACACAGCTGAAGAGTGGTTTCAGGACTGTATTTCTAATCTTCCAGATTTTTGAAAACAACAACAACAAAAATGAATCTAAAGGAAATCACTAGTGATAAGTCAAACAAAAGCATGCTTTCATTTTTTAACTCCAACATGTATTTTCAAGTTGACTGCCAACAGCTGGAAAGCTGGGCTTGGCCTGTGTCAAAGGCAATAAACTAAGTGCCCTTTGTGGGGGTGTTCACTGTCTAATCATGGAAAATGGGCGTCAGCATCGTGTGGTTTTGTCTAATGGTCCCCCCGAGCAGCATCTGCAGCTCAGGTGCCAGCTAGAGATAATCCCATGAACGAAAACCTGGCACCAACACCCATACGTTATTTTCTGGATCCAATTTACATTTTGTGCTTTTGTTTAGCTGAGCCAAAACAGCATAAACAATGCCAAACCCAGTTTTCTGATTATTTTCAGGCTGATTGAATCTGGCACATGACATGGTTTTATCTAATTAACCCACATGTGGTACAAAACAAAACAAATTTGAAATGGAAAGCTCCTTCTGCCTTTGTTGAAAGACTGAGGTGAATATATAATTATTTTTTTCCTTGTCTCTCAGCCAAATTTATAGTTGAGAGAGGCGGCCTTTTTCTACAAGACAGCAAAACAAGTTTTGTGTTATTACCTCACTATTACAATGAAAATTTAGTGTGTTCTACATTTTTCCAAATCCAGCCCTTCCCTTGTCTCTCTCTGTCCCCAAAGGAGAAGTGTGTGGAAGATAGGTTCCTAATTGTGGTATGATAAGAAATGTATTTGGTCTTTGTCCATGGTCTGGGGCACAATGCTCCTAAAACACTTGGGATTTCCGCTGAGAAGCACCTTTTGTTATTCCTAGGGAGTTGCTTCTGAGCCCCTCTGAGTTTAAGCTAATAAGGTGATTTAGGGTGGGGCCCCCAGTAGCCTTCCCAGGTAGCCCTAATGGTAGAGAATGCGCCTGCAATGCAGGAGACGTAAGAGAAGTGGGTTCGATCCCTGGGTCAGGAAGATCCCCTGGAGAAGGAAATGGCAACCCATTCTATTATTCTTGCCTGGAGAATCCCATGGACAGAGGAACCTGGTGGGTTACAGTCCATGGGGTTGCAAAGAGTTGGACACGGCTGAGTGACTGAGCATACACACCCCATACACCCTGGGTAACCTTAGGATAAGGATAGTCAAAGGGATTAGAAGTTTGAGATTTTTAGCCCCACCCACCAACCTCTTCATCTTCTGAATATCTGTGACCCTCCCCAAATTTATATGTTTAAATCTTTTCTTTTATTGCGACCCCTGGGGTATACACCATGTTATATATTCCTCACCCCTTAGTGTAGATGGGACTTGTGAACATGATGGAAGAGAAAGAATTTTCCCTGGTGGCTCAGACGGTAAAGCTTCTGTCTACAATGCGGGAGACCTGGGTTTGATCCCTGGGTGGGGAAGATTTCCTGGAGAAGGAAATGGCAACCCACTCCAGTATTCTTGCCTAGAAAATCCCATGGACGGAGGAGCCTGGTGTCCATGGGGTGGCAAAGAGTCGGACACGACTGAACGACTTCACTTGCACTTTCAGTAAGTTGACTTTTGGTTAATCAAAATCGATGTTAGCTTGGTCAGGCCAGATCACATTCAGTGAGCCCTTGAAAATTCAAATTGAGAAAACTTTGAAAAGAGAGATTGGAAGCTCTTTTTGACCTTGTAGTAGCAAATTACTGTCTTCCTCACATGGCAGGAAATAGTAAGTGGCCTCTAAGAGATGAAGGCCTCTTTCCTTTTATCACAAAGAACTGAATTCTGCTAACAAGCAGTGGGTTTGAAAGAGGACCCTGAACCTCAGATTAGATTGCTGTCCTGGCTGACACTTGGATTGCAATCTTGGTAAAGGTGGTGGTATCAGTAGGTGGGGTCTTTTGGAGCTGATTAGGTCATGAGGGTGCAGCCCTCATGAATGGGGTTAGTGCCTTTATAAAACAGATTCCTCAGAACACCTTAGCCTAGTCTGCCACATGAGGCTACAACAAAAAGTCTATGACCCAGAAGAGGGTCCTCACCCAGCTCAGCTGGTGTCCCAATCTTGGGCTTTCTGACTTCTGGAACTGTGAGCAATGAATTTCTAAGCCACCCCGTCTATGGTATTTTGTTATTGCAGCTTGAATGGATTAAGACAGTATCTTTAATCCTTATTTCCTTGCTGGATAGTATCTTCCTTTAAAATACCCAATGTTATCCAGAGAGTGTAAAGAGCGGTAGAGAGTTAGAGGAATTAGATTTGAAGCCTGATTTTGGAACTGATGTAGTACAGAAACGAACACAGTGCCTAACAATGTTTGACATACAGTAGTGGGCTGCCATTCCTTTCTCCAGAGGATCTTCCCCAAGATTGAACCTGGGTCTCCCACACTGCAGGGAGATTCTTTACCATCTGAGCCACCAGGGAAGCCCCAGTAGTCCAGTGTGTTTGTGTGTGTGTGTCTGTGTGCGAGTGTGTTCATTCTGAGTTGCTTTCATCTTTAAAACTAAGAAACTAACAGTCTTCACATAGTAGAAGTAGTCGGGATAAATAATGAGATAATAAATGGAAAATTTCTTTGTAGATTCTCAACCCTCCTGTAGAGCACATTTATATTATCTATAAAAATGCTACCATCTCACTGTTACAATACTATTTGTAGATCCAGATTATCCAGTATGTCATTGTTCACTAGTTACATAACAATTATTAAAAAAAGAAACACCTTATGATTTCCTGTGTGGAATAATGACATCTGGCTCTGAAATCGAGAAGTAAATGGGTAGGAGAGGTTTTACAGAAAATGAAACTGGTTCACAGGACTCTCATAATTCATTTCAAGGTCATGTTCCCTTTAAGAAGAAGAGACAATATAGTAACTTTCTTGTTTAAAATTCCCCAAATAACCAGTATCAGTCATCTCCTTAGAACACAGCTTAGCATTCGGGCCAGAATTAAACATCTGGTCTGAAGCACAGACTGTGGATGGTAACTGAGAACTAATCTGCCTATTACTATTTATAACAGGATACATTGATTGCTTCATTTATTGTCTCAGGGATTTAAAACTCAATTGTAGAGCTTCATAAGCCAGAAGCACATATTTCTTGGATTGAATACACCCTGAAAGGGAATAACAGCATGATAGTCCAAGGTCTTTTGCCTTAGAGAAAGCACTCTTGACAAACACAGCGTGGAAACAGAAAAACACCATGTTTTGCTTGGGTCTTGACTTCGTTCTTGTGGCCAAAGTCTGCATAAGTGTGTGAGGTTTTGAGAAGTTTATTGCATTGTTTTAACCTAAATTGAGCCCCCAAACCTATATTGAATACTGACATTGTACAAACTGCACTACTTTTCTTGCATTTTACATGTCCTTCCTAGATTATAGCCATGATCATTTATTTATTATTATTTTTAATTATTTATTTTGGCTGTCCTGGGCCTTTGTTGCAGTGCTTGGTCTTTCTCTGTTTGAGGTGATGGGGGAGGAGGTGGCTTCTCTAGTTGTGAGGCAGGGGTGTCTCCAGCTGCCCAGAGTAAAGTGGAATCTTAATTCCTCGACCAAGGATCGAACTTGCATTCCCTGCATTGGAAGGCTGATTCTTAATCAATGGACCACCTGGGAAGTGCCCAAGATAAATCACTGAAAGCAAAAGGGACTTAGGGTAATGTGGGTTTGGTCTTCAAAGCATTTTTATTTTTTACAACACGTGCTACAAAACCCATCCCATTGCTGTGATGCCGCTATACTCTACCTGAAAGAACAATGTGAACTTTTGGGGTCACCTACACAGGATCCAAAGAAATGAGACCCTGACAAACAGACACAACAGATACGTGTTTGGAAGGAGTTCCGAAAGCACTGTCTCAATAGTTAGGTGTTTCTTATATCAGTACATTTTTTTTAGTATCTTTACTCTTCCCACATTCCCCTGAGAAGTGCCAGGTATTAAATTCACCCCAGAGCCTCTGCTTTAGTGCATTCTGTGTACATATTTCAACATCCTTCCCTCACAGACCAGCTGCTGATTCTTCTGCTATACACTACAACGCCTACCCTATCACAAGCTGCAAAAGAGCCCAAATTGTCATTCTGCTTGCACACAGCCCTGTGGTCTTAGCCTAATGGTCTGAGAAATGATTTCCTAGAAGCAATTTAAAATAAATGTTCAGGACTTCTCCCTATATGTTGTCTATTTTTCAGCCTTTCAAGCCATCATTCTATTATAGTATAGCAACTTCTCTCTAACCTTTTTGGGTAAAAAGCAAATTGAGAGCTGCTCCTAAAGGTGCTGAGAATGATGATATTCGCTGGAGGGTTCTTCATCTACATGCTGATTCCCAACCTTGCTATACATTGAACTCCCAGCATCCAGGCCGTGCCCCTGACCAGTTAAATCAGTGGAGTACTTCTGGGTAGACCCCAAACCTCAGTGATTCCACAGCATAGCCAACATTGAGAACCGCTGAGCTAGAAGCTAAAGAACTGGTTTACCAACTGCTAGTCAATAGCTTTTCTAGTTTGTCTATTACCATATTTCCTGGTTGGACTTGAGATATGGAGGTTCAGATGTGTCTGTTTGTTCTTACATTTCAGTGTTGACCCCACACGTCTGGAACTTTAGTCTGGTTCATGAATATTCATTCCTGGATTCCCAGTGCATTTGTACTGACCAACCAGTCTGGGCCTGGAGCGAGCAGGGAGAGAATTCTAGTTCTCCTTTACATATCTTTTCTCTTCTTCTTCTATATTTAAAAGTTTCATAAAATTTTAAAACTATAAAATTGATTTTATATTTTAAAACAAGGGGAGGGGACACCCAAACTCCCTTTTCTATCTAAACTCACTCCCTGGGTAATCTCATCCAATCACTTCACTTTAAATACTCTCTATCTGTTGCTGAGTGCATGCTAAATCACTTGAGTCATGTTTGACTCTTTGCGACCCAATGGACTGTAGTCTGCCATGCTCCTCTGTCCATGGGATTCTCTAGGCAAGAATACTGGAGTGAATTTCCATGCCTTCCTCAGGGGATCTTCCTGCTGATGAGTTCCAAATTTATATCTTTGGTTTGGGAATATCTCTCTTGAACTCTCAGCTGGTAAAGAATCCACCTGCAATGTGGAAGACCTGGGTTCGATCCCTGGGTTGGGAAGATCCCCTGGAGAAGGAAAAGGCTACCCACTCCAGTATTCTGGCCTGGAGAATTCCATGAACTATATAGTCCACGGGGGTCGCAAAGAGTCAGACATGACTGAGCGACTTTCAAAAGCAAGCTCTTGAACTCACCCTTGGATTTCAATAACTTTCTCTACTTGGATATCAAGTAGGCTTTTAAAACTTAACAAGTCTGAAAGTGAGCTCATGTCTCTCTCTGCTGCTACTGCTGCTGCTGCTGCTGCTAAGTCACTTAAGTCGTGTCCGACTCTGTGCGACCCCATAGATGGCAGCCCACCAGGATGCCCCGTCCCTGGGATTCTCCAGGCAAGAACACTGGAGTGGGTTGTCATTTCCTTCTCCAATGCATGAAAGTGAAAAGTGAAAGGGAAGTCGCTCAGTCGTGTCCGACTCTTTGAGACCCCGTGGACTTCAGCCCACCAGGCTCCTCCATCCATGGGGTTCTTCAGGCAAGAGTACTGGAGTGGGGTGCCATCACCTTCAGCCTTCCCCAAATTAGTTGATGGCAACTCCATCCTTCCAGCCAATAATGCCAAATAACTTTATATCATCTTGAATCCTTTCTGCATAACTCACATCCAGTCTTTTCTTATTAATCCTACTTTCAAAGTCATGTTCATTATACTTTTAAGACATATCCCAGAATCTTGCCATTTCTCATTACCTTGTTATGGCTATTGTGCTGGCCCAAGCCACCGTCATTTCTCATCTGGATTATTGCAATAGCTTCTCAACTCGCCTTCTTGCTTCTGTCCTTGATTTCCTTCAGTCTATCCTAAATAGTCATTGGAAGCCCTCTTGGAGGTTAGCTGCCACAGTGTGCTCATGGGTCCCCAAAGACTCATATCTCTCCAACATGCACAATACACCCACCTTCTCCTACCCCCCTGTAAATCTCATCCCATTAGAGCACCAGCTCAAATCTAGAATTTGTCATCTAAATCAGGTCTTATACAGCTGAGGTTCCTTACATGTGTATGAAGTGAAGGGATAAGTATCTTTCCCCAGTATATCCAATATGATACTCTGGTACCCCCGGGCTATAGCAACTCTGAACTCCAGTGAGACACAGATTGATACTCCCTTGATAAGGACTCAGACCTTCTTATTCATTTATTTTTATTTTTGGCTGTGCTGGGTCTTTGTTGGTGCACGTGGGTTTCCTCTAGTTGGGGCGAGCAGGGGCTACTCTTCCTTGAAATGTATGGGCTTCTCACTACAGTGGCTTTTCCTGCTGTGGAACATGGGCTCGGGGGCATGTAGGCTCAGTAGCTGTGGTGCACGGGCTTCATTGCTCCGTGGCAGGTGGAATCTTCCTGGATCTGGGATCGAACCCATGACCCCTTCATGAACAGGCAGATTCTTAGCCACGGGGCCACCAGGGAAATCCAGGAATAACTCTTTATGGCATTTGGTTATATGTGGGGCTTTAAGTTCGGTCCTTTAAGTTACCTTTCTCCCAGGAAAGGTAGCCCAGGCGTACAGCTGTGAAGTTTTCTCAGCCCAATTCATGTCAGTATGACTTTTTTTCATTTTTTTAATATACATCTCTTTCAGTCCAAACTGGTAGTGTTTCTACAAATACCATTCTCTTAAAATGTCTGAAGGTTTTTTTTTTTTTCTAATGAATCTTATTTGGATTTATTCCATTGGACAAAAAACACCACCTTGGCTTTTTGTCTTGAAGGACAAACTTTGAAGGTCAACACTCTTGAGTTTCTGAAAGTTTTTATTCTTGGACTGAATGATTTCCTGAGGTATTTATAACCTTAGGTCATGCTGATGTCTTAATAAAAGAATTAACAGCTGCTCTCTCAGCTTCCTCTTTCCATTAGGTTTTCAGGATGGTGCTCTGATCTGGTCCCTTCAACAACTCATTTCTTAAATTTAGCCTAGTTTGCTATTTGAGAGGGTGCTTCCAAAACCAGTAAGTCCTGGCTCCTTTTTGTTTCATAATCCTTCATTGAGGTTCTCTCTCTCTCCTCTCATATTTTTGTCTCAGATGGTAAAGAATCTGCCTGCATTGCAGGAGACCCAGGTTCTATCCCTGGGTTGGGAAGATCCCCTGGAGAAGGTAATGGCAACCCACTCCAGTATTGTTGCACAGAGAATCCCACGGACAGAGGAGCCTGGTGGGCTATAGTCCATGGGGTTGCAAAGGGTCAGACATGATTGAGAGACCAACACTTGCACTTTCTTATATTTTATTATAAGCAGCAAGAATAAATTAGGCAGGATCTTCAACATTCTGCCCGGAAATTTCCTTAGCTAGATACCAATTTATTGAGTATATTTCCTGCTGCCTACATTACCATAGCTAACAATGTTGCTAAACTATCTACCACTGCACACCAAATATCCCCTATTCTTTAGTTCCTGATAACATATTCCCTCGTCTTTCATTGGCAGCATCCTTACAGGGTAATAGGCTTCCAATAACAGTCTTTTTAATGGTCCTAAACTTCACTATCTTTTTCCTAAAAGTCTTTTAAGTACTGTTCTCTGTTCCAAAGCCAAGCCCATATTCTCAGTTTTTGTTAAACTGCACCACACTTCCAAGTATTAAAATCTATATTAAATGCCTACTGCTACATTACATTTTATCCCAGATTTGGGTTAGGAAGCAAGAATTACTGAAGGCCATCTTGAAATCTGACTACCATAGTTCTTAACAATATCCAACACAATACACATCTTATTTTTGTTAGTTGTCCATCTAGAATGAGGCTTCCCCCGTGGCTCAGTGGTAAAGAATCTGCCTGCAGTGCAGGAGACACTGGAGACCTGGTTTCAATCCCTGGGTCAGGAAGATCCCCTGGAGGAGGGCATGGCAACCCACTCCAGTATTCTTGCCTGAAGAATCCCATGGACAGAGGAACCTGGCGGGCTGTAGTCCATAGGGTCCCAGAGAGTCAGACACAACTGAAGCAGCTGAGCACTCATGACCACACGCATCTAGAATGAAAGGGTTTTCTAGAATGGCAGGGCTTTTCAATGGATTGATTCACTGCTCTAACCCCAATACCTGGTATACACTAGATACTCAAGAAATAAGTTTTGAATGACTGAATTAAGACTAAATTTCTTGGCCACTCTTACAAGTGAGCTTGACTATTAACTAAATTTGACCAATGATGTGTGAGCAAAAGTGATGAGAGCAGTCTCCGGGTTGTACACTTGAAAGGAATGGACTTGTCCTCTGATTTCCTTTTCTCCCTCGTCACTGGCTGGATTATTTATGCATTAGATACACATAAGGGAAACACCCTAGAGAAGGCAGAGCAACACAATAGGAGCCTAGACCTTTGGCATCATAGAATTACTATACTGGCTGCAGCCTGCGTATACCAGAACTGGTACCTAAGAGCAAATTTCTAAGCTGTTTAAACCACAGTTAACTTGAGTCTCTACTATTGCAGCTGGACCTAAAGTTTATTCAGTCTAAGTTACATGGGGGGAGGGGGAGGGGCTTGATAGAAATACAGTGATAATTGCAAATGGCCTGAGGAAGTAATACAATGGCTAACTAGTATTTAGCTATTTAATCACTAAGTCATGTAAGAGTCTTTGCAACCCCATAAACTGCAACCCACTAGCCTCCTCTGTCCATTAGGGTTTTCCAGGCAAGAATACTGGAGAGGGTTGCCATTTCCTTCTCCAGAGGATCTTCCCGACCTAGGGATCGAACCCATATCTCCTGCACTGCAGGCGGATTCTCTACCGCTGAGCCACCAGGGAAGCCAACTAGCTCATATTTTGATAAATATAGACCCACTATTATATGGCAGTACCCTGGAGGAATTTACTACAATTTATTAATCTATTGTTGATAGACTTGTGAGCAGTTTCTAGTTTTCTACTCCCCTGAAAGATCCTCATATAAACATTCTTGCACATGACTTAAGAGAACACACGTACAGTGGGATGGCTGGATATGAAAGTATTCAGCCTTAGAAGATTCTGCCAAACAGTTTTCCAAACAGGTTGTAATACTAATTTACAAGCCCATTAGCTGAGCATGAGACTTCTAGTTGTTTCACATCCTTGCTCACAATAGTTTTCTCTTTAATTTTAGCCCTTCTATTGTGTGCATGGAGGTATATCATTGTAATTTCAATTTGCATTTTCCCCAAGACAAATGAAGCAGAGCTCCTTTTCATTTATTTGTTAGTTATTTGGATATCTTCTTCTGTATAAAGTGTTTATTCAAGTATATTGCCCAGTTTGTTTTAGTTTTTAGGTTTAAAAAAATGATCACTGCATTTATTTATTGAGTATACTAGGTTGGATACATGATAGCAAGCACTGTTGTTTAGTCACTAAGTCATGTCTGACTCTTTTGTGACCCCATGGACTGTAGTGCGCCAGGCTCCTCTGTCCATGGGATTTCCCTGGTAAGCAAACTGAAGTGGGTTTCCGTGTCCTTCTCCAGGGGATTATCCCAACCCTGGGATCGAACCTGTGTCTCCTGTATTGGCAGGCAGATTCTTTACCACTGAGCCACCAGGGAAGCCACCATTTAGTTGGTCTTATGACTCTTATTCCAAAGAAGACAATGACACCCGACTCCAGTACTCTTGCCTGGAAAATCCCATGGATGGAGCAGCCTGGTAGGCTGCAGTCCATGGGGTCGCTGAGGGTCTGACATGACTGAGCGACTTCACTTTCACTTTTCACTTTCTTGCATTGGAGAAGGAAATGGCAACCCACTCCAGTGTTCTTGCCTTGAGAATCCCAGGGACGGGGGAGCCTGGTGGCCGTCTATGGGGTCGCACAGGGTTGGACACGACTGAAGCAATTTAGCAACAGCAGCAGCAGATGACTCTTATTCCAGAGAAGGAAATGGCAACCCACTCCAGAATTCTTGCCTAGAGAATCCCGTGTGCAGAGGACCCTGATGGGCTGCTGTCCATGGGGTTGCAAGATTCAGTCATGACTGAAGGGACTTAACATGCATGCATGCATTGGAGAAGGAAATGGCAACTCCAGTTGGATACTGGATTATCCAGTTGGATACTGGATAATCCAGTATCCTTGCCTGGAGAATCCCAGGGACAGAGGAGCCTGGTGGGCTGCCGTCTGTGGGGTCGCACAGAGTTGGACATGACTGAAGCGACTTAGCAGCAGCAGCATGACTTTTATTCCCATTTAACTGATGAAGAAATGAAGCCTCTTGATATTCAGTAATTCACCCAAAACCTCTCAGTTGTAAATGGTGGAGCCAAGATCTAAACACAGATCCACAGTCTAAAGTTTGAACAGCAAACCTTGGTAGACAATACAGGAAGCACTCCCTTTCCTGGGGCTACATGTAACTTCATTATCTTAATCATTTTCAGGAATTGTCTTACTGCTACCTCAAGAAAAGAAGCCACCTAGTTGGGCTGCTGAGGACCACTCAGAAGAGTCTTCAACTTCAACCTGTGTGGTATGCCTATGGGGAACCCAACCGCAAGTCACACTCCTGGAATTACTGAAAGGCCATGGGAATTTCAAATCAAGTCAAACAGGAGAACCCTAGGTTTTATCCACGTAAATGAAACTCTTGTCAGCTTTCAGAGGTATTAGGGATAGAACAGTGTCACAAAATGTCTATGAAGTGCCCAGTGTCTTCCAGTTATGCCAACAGAGTTTCAGCTCCACTGGGGGCTCCACGTCTGTGCCAGGCATTTATATGTTGGTAAGTAAAAGTATATACTGCTTTATTTCTATTCTAAAAGGGAGTTCAAGATAAAACACACTGAGGATATAGCTCTGTAATGTTTTAGCAATTGAAAGCCAAGCACTGTGGGAACTGAAGTTAAGAACTCTATGAGGACAAATTTAAGTATTATTAGAAAACATATATAAAGCTCTTGCACTGACAGCTCAAAAAAATAACCTCCATTTATATATGGCATCAAGAGGTAATTTATGATCCACTTTCACATGTTATCTCATTTGGTCCTCGCAAACCCCTAAAGGTAGATCGGACAGGTGGTATTATTATGATCCATATTTCCATCTTACGAATGAAGCAACCAAAGTTCAGAGAGATTTAGTGGTTGCCTGAGGTCAAAAACTCTTAAATGGCACTGCCAGGTCTCAAGGTCAAGTCTTTTGCCTAACCTTTCCTTGCCCCCAGGTCTCTAGCAACACACATTCTCTTATTGACTTGGCCATATTTACAAAGGACTGTGAATGCTCACAAAAGAGTTGGCTGAGAGTTAACACATCGTAACAATTAGGAGTTCCCAAAGAGGGGGCACCTGTGGAAAAAGCACAGTGGCTGGGTAAAAAACTGACCGTGCTCTGTAGAGTTTCTGTTTGATTCATCTATCACAGCTAAAGAACCGGTTCAGAGGAATCTCCCAAGCCACTGACCGAGTCTTCAAAAGTTTTTCCAGAGTTAAGGGAGATTCCTTTCTCCCTGCAGCCAGTAGAGGCCTTTTTTTTTTTTTTTTTTTTAAGATTTATTTATTTTGGGCTGCGCTGAGTCTTTGTTGACGCTCTCAGACTTTCTCTAGTTGCGGCGAGCAGCAGCTACTCTCTAGCTGTGGTGCAAGGGCTCCTCACTGCAGTGGCTTCTCTTGCTGCAGAGCATGGGCTCTAGATCACTTGGGCTCAATACTTATGGTGCACGGGCTTAGTTTCCCCGTGGCATGTGGGGTCTTCCCAGACCAGGGATCGAACCTACATCACTTACAATGGCAGGCAGATTCCCAACCACCAGACCACCACAGAAGCTCCAGTAGAAGTCCTGTGACAGCTACCACACAGTGTTAGAACCCAGAGATGGGAGCGATTATGTATTCCTCAGAGTCAAATGTACAAACAAATTCAGCCACCTTCCAGAAGACAGGAAATAGCATCGAAAGCACATTTCTACATTTCCTGTTTTCCCAAGTGACAGGACACACTGTAAACAGAAAAATAGAGGGAGAAAACGTACATCTTTCCATTCTTAAGTAGAAGTCTTTGTGCTACACTATAAAGTATTTTAATACTGTTAAAGAGAAGGAATTTGAGCTAAAATGAGCATGTTTTGCTGCAAATTTGACATGTTGCATAAAGTACTGTCATGATATAGATCAATTGATCATGTAATTATAGGGAGGCATACTGAAGTGTTAAGGCTTCTATTAATGTTGATTCTGATAGGTTTAGAACCTTTGACACAACTGTTTTGGAAAAATAATATATGGCTGCACTCTGGCAAAATTATAATAATTGAGAAATGTTCCAAATTTCGAACTTTGTCAAAAATATATTTTGTCACAGTCATCTTTCAAAATGTTTGCTAGACTTGTACTCAGAAGACCTAAATCAAGTTCTGGTTCTGCCATGGATTTGTTACATAATGCTGACATTCACTTTACCTCTCTAACTTTCTGTTTCCTAAAATAAGGTGGTAGTTAGATAATTTTAAACTTGGAGCTGGAATAACAAGGTTCTGTCTGTTCCCCACCATAGCATCTGGGGTTGACAGAGTAGATGGTATATGCTTAACATTAAATAAAGATTTCTTCCAAGAATTTAAGGTGACTTATTACTGCAGCATTCTATGATATTATGCTACAAATTTGAAGAATTTCTAATGAATATGAAATTGTCATGATATAGATATGCTCATTCTTTCTCACACACACTCACACACACACACACACACACTTGTGTAAAATGAGGTTATGCCAAGTATTGGGTGTTTCATGTGGTTCCTTTGTTACAAGAGAAAAAAAAAAAAAAAACCTTTAAAGTAACTGTTGTCCTAAATCTATTGGGTTAATCTAACTTTCCACTGTAGAATCAAATTTAAGGAAGCAGGACTTTTTAGAATTTTCAGACTGTTTTCATGGGACACTTGAAAGTGAAAGTGAAAGTTCTCAGTCATGTCTGATTCTTTGTGACCCCATGGACAATACAGTCCATGGAATTCTCCAGGCCAGAATACTGGAGTGGGTAGCCTTTCCTTTCTTCAAGGGATCTTCCCAACCCAGGGATCAAACCCAGGTCTCCTGCATTGCAGGCGGATTCTTTACCAGCTGAGCCACTAGGGAAGCCCTTCATGGGACACTTAATGACAAGAAAAAGCCAAGTCTATGTATTTTTATTTGGGCTTCTCTGGTGGTTCATCTGTAAAGAATCCGCCTGCAATGTAGGAGACCCGGGTTCCATCCCTGAGTTGGGAAGATCTCCTGAAGAAGGAAACGGAAACCCACCCACTCCAGGACTCTTGCCTGAAGAATTCCATGGACAGCTCATGAGGTCAGAGTCAGACACAACCAAGTGACTAACACTTTCACTTTAGGGACTAAACAACTACAATGTATATCTATTTATATTTATTTATTCACACTAATGAAGGAATATCTAAGGCAACTGATTTAAAAATCAGATACATTTTTATATATTTCCATTTATTTCCTCAGAAAATAAAGACACACCTGGATATTTTAGCATTAGACCAAATTGGTGAAGGTTGTTTTTGCTGCAATCTTTGCTTATGGTGCTGGCTAAACCTGCTCATTGAGCCCTGAATTGCCATTTCTCAACAATGTCTCATTTAAACAGCGTTTTCCTTTGCACAGCTTTTTGGATTCCTCCTCTTTCCCTCAGCTTCCCTCTTCCCCCATCAAAATATCTTGTGCTCAGATTAAACTCCTTTACCTAAAGGAATGAATAATGATTATTTCCCAGAGGCAGTTTTATTTTAATAGAAAACTATTTCCTAAACAAATCACTAATTGGCCACATTTCAGGCAATTTATCTCACTAGGCCTCAGCTATTCCCCCGGTCCCCTAAAACAGGGGTCCCCATCCTCCAGGATCTAACGCCTGATGATCGGAGGTAGAGCTGATGTAATAATAATAAAACGCGCAGTAAAAGTAACGTGCTTCAGTTCAGTTCATTCGCTCAGTCGTGTCCGGCTCTTTGCGACCCCACGGACTGCGGCACGCCAGGCTTCCCTGTCCATCACCAACTCCCGGAGCTTGCTCACACTCATGTCCATCAAGTCGGTGATGCCATCCAAGTCGAGCTTCCCTTGTGGCTCAGTTGGTAAAGAATCTGCCTGTGATGCAGGAGACCCTGGTTCAATCCCTGGGTTGGGAAGATCCCCCGGAGAAGGGAAAGGCTACCCACTCCAGGATTCCAGCCTGGAGAATTCCATGGACTGTATAGCCCGTGGGGTCTCAAAGAGTTGGACATGACTGAGCGACTTTCACTTCACTGTAATGTGCTTGAATCATCCCCAAAACCACTCCCCTGCCCCCAGGTCTGTGGAAAAATTGTCTTCTATGAAACAGGTCCCAGGTGTCAAAAAGGTTGGGCACTGCTGTCTTAAAACATATAAGTACAGTGGTTCTACAAACTTTTAAAGCCATAGAACTCTTGCTTCAAACAGAAATCAGGCAGCAGTCCACTGTACAGAAGAGATGAGGGCTGGAAGACCCCAGTGGGAGCAGGCATGGAGATCCGGAATCTTGCCCCCTTACCCTGCTTCTCTCCACCAGTGATGCCACAGAGGCACACACCTCAGGACAAGCCATGCAAGAGGCCAGCCCATCTTCTCATACAAATGCACACACATACGGTGGGCTTGTCTCGTGGCTCAGACGGTAAAGAATGTGCCTGCAATGCAGGAGATCTGGGATGATCCCTGGGTCGGGAAGATCCCCTGGAGGAGGAAGTGGCAGCCCATTCCAGTATTCTTGCCTGGAGAAGTCCATGGACAGAGGAGCCTGGAGGGCTGCAGTCCTGTTGCAGAGAAGAAGCCAATGCTGACTCCATGTTGGAACTGTTGCTTTGGCTTATTTTTTGTTGCTATTGTTATTATAATATACAGAATGGCCTGCCTCAGAGAATCCTGCCCCTCTGGCTGACTGTTAAACTAAGCGCCTTTGTTCAGGACTCTGTCCACCTATAGATCCCCTGCCTGACGCTTGCCTGTTCTGGGAGATGTTGGCAAGATTAATGGCCTTTTTACTTTGCTTCCTCACCTCCCCCGCCCCTCCTCCTCTGATCTATAAAAGAGCCGAGCATCCAGACCCCCAGTGATTGGTTATTTTTAGGCACTAGCCTGCCATCTTCTCAGTCAGCTGGTTTTCAGAATAAAGTAGTTTTCCTTGCCTCAACACCTGGTCTCTTTCATTGGCCTCGTGTGTGAGCTGAGTGAGCTTGGACTGGCAACAGCCCGTGGGTCGCAAAGAGTCCGACACGACTGAGAGACTAACACACGAAGGTGAGACGGTGGGTGGTAAGGCGGTAGATGACTCCCTCTTAAGCACCTGAAGAAGCTTATAGATGTCTGTTGTAATCATAAATCATATTCACGGTTTTAAAAACACTTTAAGAACATAGCCAAGAGTAGCGAATATTAATAGAATAAGCAATTTAGATTTTGACCATTATCTTCTATTTCTATCTTATGTTTGAAACATGGGTGTGTTGCACGGTTGTGTTGTAAAATAAACACGGTCAACTAAGTGCATTCCTAAAGTCAGTTTTACTATTACCTCTAACAGAACTGGTTTTCCCCTAATGGGCTTTCCCTTACTCAAAATTTGAATGTGATCTAACCACCAAAAAAACTGCTTTCTCTTCTGAAACAAAAGCTTCTGTGGTGTTTTCCCAGGGGTAGAGATTCTGACGCTCATCACCTCCAGAAAGACCACCCAGATCCATGGTAAGCATGTCTCACCTTTCGGGCACCTCCAGCCCACCCAGTCTCAAATCAAACTCTCTCACCTTCCGCCTGATTAATAATGAATGGTGGTACCACTTACCCACTTACAAAGCTAAAACCTTCAAGTCACCAAAAAGTAGCAACCATTAGACTCTGGCTCTTTGTTGTTGCTTAGTCAGTAAATCGTCTCTAACTCTTGTGACCCCATCAGGCTCCTCTGTCCACGAGATTACCCAGACAAGAATACAGGTGTGGGTTGTTGCTTCCTTTTCCTAATTTATTTATTTTTAATTGGAGGATAATTGCTTTACAATGTGGTGCTGGTTTCTACCATACATCAACATGAATCAGCCATAGGTATACATACGTCCTCTCCCTCTTGAATCTCCTTCCCACCTCCCACCCCATCCCACCCCTTTAGGTTGTCACAGAGCACCGGGTGGAGCTCCCTGTGTTATACAGCGAATTCCCACTGGCTATCGTTTTACATATAGTCATGTATATATTTCAATGCTACTCTCTCAATTCATCCCACCCTCTCCTTCCCTCACTATGTTCACAAGTCTGTTCTTTATGTCTGCATCTCTATTGCTGCCCTACAAATAGGTTCATCAGTAACATTTCTCTAGATTCCATGTGTATGCATTAATATATGATATTTTTCTCTTTCTGACTTACTTCATTCTGTATAACAGGCTCTAGGTTAATCCAACTCACTAGAACTGACTCAAATTTGTTCACTTTTATAGCTGAGTAATATATCTTTGTATATATGTACCACCGCTTCTTTATCCATTCATCCGTCGATAGACAATGAGGTGGCTTCCATGTCCTGGCTATTGTAAATGGTGCTGCAATGCACACTGGGGTGTATATGTCTTTAAGAACTGTGGTTTTCTCAGGTTATATGCCCAGTAGTGGGATTTCTGGGTCATACGGTAGTTATATTCCTAGTTTTTAAAGAAATCTCCATACTGTTCTCCAAAGTGGCTGGATCAATTTACGTTCCCACCAATAGTGTGAGAGGGTTGTCTTTTCTCCACATCCTCTCCAGTATTTGTCTATAGATTTTTTGATGAGGGCCATTCTGACCCCTGTGAGATGATACCATATTGTAGTCTTGCTTTGCATTTCTCTAATAATGAGCGATGTTGAGCATCTTTTCATGTGTTTTTTGGCCGTCTGTATGTCTTTGGAGAAATGCCTGTTTAGGTCTTCAGTCCATTTTTGATTGGGTTGTTTATTTTTCTGATATTGAGCTGCCTGAGCTGCTTGCCTATTTTGAAGATTAATCCATTGCCAGTTGCTTCATTTGCAATTATTTTCTCCCACTCTGAAGGTTGTCTTTTCATTTTGTTTATGGTTTCCTTGGCTGTTTAAAAGCTTTTAACTTGATCCATTGTGTTTGGGGCAGGATGATGTTCTGTGTGGGGAAGCCTGTCCTGTGCTCTGTGGGGCGTTTAGCAGCTTCCTCGGCCTCCACTAGATGCCGGTAGTCCCCCCTCCAGCAACTTCCAGGCTCCACAATAATGACCTCTAGGCATTGCCAAATGTCTGCAGGAGGCAAAACCAACTCCATTTGAGAACCACTGATGCGGATTATTTGTAAATCCTCAAAATACTGGACAGGGTCCCACCCCAGACCTACTGAGTCTCAGACACAAGGATTAGGGGCCAGCAGTCTGTTTCAACACACCCTCCATGTGGTTCTGATGCTCTCTGAAGTTTGAGACCCAAGTCTACTCGACAGACCTCTAATGCTGCAGAGTGGCCCAGAAGCCTTGACTTCCTTTCCTGACAAGCACCTCACCACTGCCTTCTCCTCTCGTGTGCCCCTCCACCCACTGCCTGCCCTTCATTCAATTCTTCCACTAGCTACCAAACATTATTTGTCTTTCTTTTCTAAGTACCAGTGTGTGGTTTAGTTGCTAAGTTGTATTCAACCCTTTTGCAACCTCTTTTGCAACTGTAGCCTGCCAGGCTCCTCTGTCCATGGGATTCTGCAGGCAAGAATACTGGAGGGGGTTGCCATTTCCTTCTCCAGGGGATCTTCTCCAACCAGGGATCCAACCCTAGTCTCCTGTATTGCAGGCAGTCTCCTGCCTTGCAGGCACATTCTTTACAGACTGAGCCAAGTACCAGTAAGACAAGCAAAACAATTGAGCTCCTTGGTGACTCCCTGACTACAGGCTGGGGTGCTCCACCATCCTGCCCCACCCGGAATTAGGTACACACCTTGTCAGTTTAAGCCACAAGCCTCCTTCTTCCTGGTGAACTTCTTGACTTTTGTGGCTCGTTTCCAAATGTCTCTTTGAATTATTCAGAGGGGTTAAGCCCTAGTTTTCCTGAACATCCACAGAGGTTGGATCCCCAACCTCTGGGATCTGAGGTGGAGCTGATGTAGTAATAACAGAAATGAAGGGCATGATAAATGTAATGCACTTGAGTTATCCTGAAACCATCCCTCTCCAACAGTCGTTCTTCCAGGAAATCAGGCCCTGGTGCCAAAACTGTTGGGGACCGCTGTCTTAGGGTACAGGTTAGGTGAAGGAAGAGACTTCTTTCAGGGTTGTACAGCCAACTTTAGGACAATGGTGATCAACCCAGCACACTTCAGAACCATATGGATGGGGGCACTAGTCCCCAGACCTACAGAATCTTGCAAATCTGTATTCCCACACCATGGTTGAATTATTGCCCAGTGTCTTACACAGAGCATGTATTTCATCAAAACTTCTTGACTGTCCGATCAGTCACTTAGCCGTGGAGTCATCGCTGCCTTCTCGCGCTGGCTTGCTTCTCTCCACTTGTGCTTTTTCTTTGATTTCACTTTCCATTTCCTGTATCTTGAGCTTGCTCGGCAAAAGCCAAACAGCAGCCTTTACTGGTGAAAGGCCAAATTGTGTCTAGATGATTTTAACTATTGACCTAATCTCTGGCATCTAAAGGTTAATACATTGTTCACAGTCTCAAATACTCTGCAGGAACTTCATATCAGGGTGACGAGTTAAACAGTCCCTAAGGCGTCTTTCAGGAATTTCAGTTACCTGGTGGCTACTCCGTGCTTACCCGAGGTGTCCGTGGCTGATCATAGACAGCTTTTAATCACCATTTAAAGTGGTTGTGAGATCCTCAAACCGACCCACCTGGAGCCGGCCAGGTTCGCTCTACATCCCTGGCTGGGCGGGGCGGCGGTCTCCTGAGATCAGGTCAGAGGGCGCCAGAGAGAAGCGAGGTCGCGGAAATCCTGCGGGGGCGGTGCTATCCGCTGCTGGGAGCGAGAAATCGAAACTCAGCTGTTAAAACCGCTGCCGCCGCTCTTGGAGTCGCAGTCTCGAGACCCGCCACGCATCCCAGCGCCGCCCGCATCCATCCTGAAGCGGCGTCGGCCGGGTCTGAACCATGTATACCCGCACTGGGGTGCAGGGCTCCGGGTTCGGGGCCCCCGCCGCCTCCCGCCCGACCCGGGACCCCCCTGCCTTGCGCGGGGAGCTGGGCCCACCGCAGGCGCCCAAGCAGGATTTGGAGGCGGCTCCCGAGAGGCCTTCGCGGGAGAGCACTGAGACCGCGGGCCCAAGATTGTAAGTATTTAACCACTTGTCCGGTGCGGCGGCGGCCCAGCAGGTCTTCCCAGAGCAGACCCGCAGGTTCTTCCCTGATCTTTGGAGTTTGAGACACGCGGGCCCAATCAGGGTTCACAACCGTGAATTACAGTATAAATTGAGAGTGCCAGTCGGGGCCCTTTCCTGAACATCCAAGCCCCTGTTCCTTTCCTGATTCTTGGGACCGGCTCCAGGATTGAAAGACATGCCTGTGTAGTGACTGCCTAGGCTTCTTGCGAATTTTCCAGGTGTCTCCAAAACTCATGCTCTTGTGTGTTAGTCGCCCAGTCGTGTCCGATTCTTTGCGACCTCATTGACTGTAGCCTGCCACATTCCTCTGTCCATGGGTATTTTCTAGACTGGAATACCGGAGTGGGTTGCCATTCTCTTCTCCAGGGTATCTTCCCAACTCAAGAATCGAACCAGGGTCTCCAGCATTGCAGACAGACTGTTTACGAACGGAGCCATCAGGGAAGCCCTTAAATAATATGAAAATATTTTAAAATTTCCTTTCTTAAAAAAAAAAAAAAATCGTTGCCCTAAATAGTATCTTCACATCAGCTGCCAGGGTAAGGGTGAAGAGGAAATGTGTTATGGGGTAGAAGGTGCAAATATTGCCTCTAGAAGTTTGCAGCCCAACAACAAAATAGTGGCCTCTTAGCATCAGAGGACCGAGTCAGAGAGGATGTGAATGGCTGCAGTGTTTCTTTTAAGAGTTTTTATTATTATTAATTTTTTGGACTGTGGTGGGTCTTTGTTGCTGCACATGGTCTTCCTCTTGTTGCCATGGGTGGGCTTCTCTTGTAGAGCACAGGTTCTAGGTGTGGGGGGTTTCAGTCGTTGCAGCTCATGGGCTCTACAGTGTGGGCTCAGTAGTTGTGGGGCACGAGCTTCATTGCTCTGTGGCATGTGGGATCATCTCGGACCAGGGATTGAACTGGTGTCCCTTGCATTGCAAGGCAGATTATTAACCACTGGACCACCAGGGAAGCCCTGCAGTGTTTCTTGTCTCCGGTGTTGAGAAGTGCTCTACATTTATCAACAGGTAGGTAGCATTATTCCTGGTCTTTGGTTTAGGGACTACAGTTACTATCCTGGAAACATTTATTATGTAAAGTGTCAGTGACGCTTTCTTTCCCACCAATGGATAAGCTACTTTATTAAGCTGACAGTAGGGTTTGTAAAGACGTTACTGCTTTTGAAGTGCTGCCTCTGTGAACCGGAACTTTCTATTGATAGGTAGTTTCATTTTCAGTTCTCCCTTTTCATCAACTTCTAGTTACATGAAAGGCAAATGTTGGTTGCTTAGGAACAATATATAAACTTATGACCAATAAACAGATTTTATTTCATCCCTTAACTTTTGAAAGAATTCATAAGTACCTGGCTTTTAATATTATTCAACTTAGAGTGGAACGTGAAGTCAAGTGGGCCTTAGGAAGCATCACTGCGAACAAAGCTAGAGGAGGTGATGGAATTCCAGTTGAGCTATTTACAATCCTAAAAGATGTGCTGTGAAAGTGCTGCACACTTTCACAAATGTCAGCAAATTTGGAAAACAGCAGTGGCCACAGGACTGGAAAAGGTCAAGGTCAATTTTCATTGCAATCCCAAAGAAAGGCAATGCCAAAGAATGCTCAAACTACTGCATATTTGATCTCACATGCTAGTAAAGTAATGCTCAAAATTCTCCAAGCCAGGCTTCAACAGTATATGAACCATGAATTTCCTGATGTTCAAACTGCGTTTAGATAAGGCAGAGAAATCAGAGGTCAAATTGGCAATATCTACTGGATCATCAAAAAAGCAATAGAGTTCCAGAAAAACATCTATTTCTGCTTTATTAACTATGCCAAAGCCTTTGACTGTGTGGATCACGACAAACTGTGGAAAATTCCAGAAATGATGGGAGTACCAGACTACCTGACCTGCCTCCTGAGAAATCAGGAAGCAACAGTTAGAACTGGACATGGAACAACAGACTGGTTCCAAGTAGGAAAAGGAGTATATCAAGGTTGTATATTGTCACCCTGCTTATTTAATTTATGTGCAGAGTACATCATGAGAAACACTGGGCTGGAAGAAGCACAAGCTGGAATCAAGATTGCCAGGAGAAATATCAATAACCTCAGATATGCAGATGACACCACCCTTATGGCAGAAAGTGAAGAGGAACTAAAGAGCCTCTTGATGAAAGTGAAAGAGAGTGGAAAAGTTGGCTTAAAGTTCAACACTCAGAAAACTAAGATCATGGCATCTGGTCCCATCACTTCATGGCAAATAGATGGGGAAACAGTGATAGACTTTATTTTTCTGGGCTCCAAAATCACTGCAGATGGTGATTACATCCATGAAATTAAAAAACACTTGCTCTTTGGAAGGAAAGTTATGACCAACCTAGACAGCATATTAAAAAGCAGAGACATTACTTTGCCAACAAAGGTCCGTCTAGTCAAGGCTATGGTTTTTCCAGTAGTCATGTATGGATGTGATAATTGGACTATAAAGAAAGCTGAGCACCAAAGAATTGATGCTTTTGAACTGTGGTGTTGGAGAAGACTCTTGAGAGTCCCTTGGACTGCAAGGAGATCCAACCAGTCCATCCTAAAGGAAATCAGTCTTGAATATTCATTGGGAGGACTGACGTTGAAGCTGAAACTCCAATAATTTGGCCACCTGATGCGAAGAGGTGACTCATTTGAACAGACCCTGAAGCTGGGAAAGATTGCAGGCAGGAGGAGAAGGGGATGACAGAGGATGAGATGGTTGGATGGCATCACCGACTCAATGGACATGGGTTTGGGTGGACTCCGGGAGTTGGTGATGGACAGGGAGGCCTGGTGTGCTGCAGTCCATGGGGTCACAAAGAGTCGGACACGACTGAACAACTGAAGTGAACTTCATGAACTTAGAATTGCCCTTAGATGGGGTGGATGATCTGGATGATTGCAATTAGAAATTGCTGCATTGGTCTCCAACTCAGAGTAGCTGGGGCTGGGGGAATTCCTTACAGGTTCCCCCCACCCCGCCCCCCTGCACTGCCCCCACCCCCTACTGCAGTCCAGTAGGGGGACTCAGTGCCCTCACTCCCTGGGCCTGGAGTGTAAATAAGGTTCCATAAGCTGAGCATAGTGGCAAAGAAAAAAAAAAAAAGGAGGGTTATCTGGTCATAATGGAAGTCCATTAATTTTGAGTAACTTCCAGCTCTATAAGCTGTAGCATTTGATAAAACAGAGGTCATGGATGTATGTTGATAATAAATACCCTCTATGCCTTTTTTTATATTATACAGCATCTACTTAGATGTAATTATTTAATTGCAAGCTCATAACATCACATAAACATTGGCAGTGGCATCTATCTGTTTTCTTATTTGTAAATTAATTGTACCAGTAAATTACCCTCAGAATATTGCTGATCTGAATTATTCAGAAAGAGGTAGTTTTCTAATTAATTTTCCAGACCTCAGTATCTGAAGACCTCACTACAGACTATTTTGTAGTTTCTAATTTGCCAGTAGACATTAGAGAGCTCATGGGTGGGTTCAGTTGTACTTCACAGAACTCATCATTTCCATGTGAACCAGCTGCAATGAGCAGGACATTATAAGATGCATTTCCTCTTAAGTATCTAACATGTACGATCCTGCTTTGACCACTCTGAGCTCTTCTTACATCTCCATTAGTCACTTGTATCTGCTCTTTATACTTGGTTGTCTCCTTTAATGGAAGTAGGGAAGTAAAGAAACTGGTTGAACAGCAGATATTAATAACAGCTCAATAAAACTGACAAAAAGCCATTAAGATTTATTTTTCTGGGGAGAAATTAGAAGCATTTTCTGATGGAAAATTAAGAAAAAGGAAGGAGAGAGTTGAGTGCTTAATAGTGAAACCTCACGTGTTCTCTTTCAATGTGAGCTTATTTATATGATAAAGGGTTGAACTTTGACCTTGTTTTGTATGCATCCTTCCACTTATTCACTGAGGAAGCCTCAATCTGGGCAGAGGAGCAGGAGCTTTGATACCAGTTAAAGAACTTGGGTTCAAGTTCTGATTCTGCCATTCCTTACTCTCTGCACTCCAACAAGGTTTTAGCTATTTTATCTCTTAGGGTCTTCATTACGTGAAGTGGGATAATACCAGCCTCTCAGGGTCTGTGTGTGTCTGTATGTGTGAATGCATGTATGCATAAAACAATTTCATGCCTGGTAGAAGGCAAATATCCAGTAAGTGTTGGGTGCTGATACCCTTGAATTCATTTCAGAAATGTCTCATTGACCAGGTACCGTGCTCTCACCCCGGAGTGTTTATGCCTTGTAAAAGCATACTGGTTTAAAACACTGACTTACATATGAAGAGACCTTAAGGCAGGTTGTTAGATTTCTGAGGTCCTCTGATAGACTCTAAGGCAAAGCTGAGCCCTCGACTCTATTTGGATTTAAGTAATTACAAGTGTTTACTAATAAATATGAGCTTTCCTAATTATTTTCAGTTGGTGATTTTATCTTGGCCTTAAATATTGTAAGCTGTTTATACAGATTTAAAGAGGAAAGAATGGGGACTTCCCTGGCGGTCCTGTGGTTACGACTCTGAGCTTCCACTGTCAGGGGCACGGGTCGGGGAACTAAGATCCGCAACCCAGTCTTGTGTGTGTGGTGAAGCCAAGTGAATAGCGCAAACTTCTAATCAAAGTGATCCTTTACCCTTCCCCCAAACTCTAGATAAATATAAATGTAAGACTAAGACATGGGTTTTTCTGGAAGGGCATTTTACCCAAAAGGCTCTTTGCCTGTGACAATAATACAGGCAAGGTTCAGATACTGGTCTATAACCATCTATAGAAGTGGTCCTTTAGCTTGATGCTAAAAAGATATTCTGAAAGTGAACCCATTGCGTGGATTTTTACTATACACTTAACTTGAACCTAATTTGTATACAAACTCAGTTTACCTTATTTGTGGCCAATTTTATAGTGAGAACTGTAGAAACAAAGATTAGCAAAAATAATGGCAAATACTTGTGGATTTAACATATGTATGTTAAAGTGGGTTACAAATATTAACTCTTAGATTCTTCACAACAACCTTGTAGTAAGAGAGGGTCTCTAGCTCTGGAAGTTTAATTAGAAATATAGGAACAAATACCTACTCAACAAAAAGACAAGCCCTTATGAAGCTTATGGTCTAATTAACGGGGCAGACAGTTATCAAAGAATTACATGAGTAACTCTTTATATGCTCCGGGAAGCAGAGCCAGCGCCTGAAGTAGCCCTGGGAGTAGGAGAATTACTTCCAGGAAAAGAGAGAATGTTTCAGCTGTAATCTACCAGATAAATTAGGAGTTGTGTCTTTTGTTTTGTTTCTGATGAATATGTTCTAACAATGATTATTTCTAATTAAATTCTGACAGTATTCAGAGTTGATATAGACCCCACAAGTTAAGGGCTCAGTCCCACAAATCTGCCCCCACTTTAGGAGTAAGCCAATAAGGGGGACTGCAGGCTACCCACATTTCTGACTACAAATTTGGCTGTTTCCCATGATCTCCCCTATGCCCAGGTTTAACAGTTCACTAGAATGACCCCCAGCACTCATGGATACCTCTGTGCTTACAATTACAGCTTTATTATACAGGATACAGCACTGGAACTGCCAAATGGAAGACATGGGGATGGGCGTTGCACAGCGCTTCCACACCTTTCGGGGTGGGTCACCCTCCTAGCACCTAGATGTGTTCACTAATTTGGAAGTGCCCTAAACTCACTGTTTGAGGATGTTTATTAAGGCTTTATCATATAAGCATAACGGATTAAACTGTTGGCCATTGGTGACTGAACTCAATCTGCAGCCCCTCTCCCCACCTCGGAGCTGGGGAAGGAGTAGACCTGAGGTTCTAACTCTAATCACAGGGTGTTTTTTTTTTTTTTAAATGGAAAACATCTCCAATCCTGAAGCTATCTAGGGCTCCCACCAGGAATCATTACTTTAATATGATTGATACCCTTCTAACTTAGAATTCCAAGGATTTTAAGGAGCTCTGAGCCAGGAACCGGGGACAGTGATCGAATACTTAAACTTCATTATACCAGCATTGTTTAAATAGCCTCTGTGGCAGCCAGGGAAGCCTGCTACTCAGATCTTCAAGACAACTTAAAGTGGGGAGCATAGCCAACTGACAGCTCTAGTGGCCATTCTTTGACTCCACTGCACCCTTTGCTCTGAGAGCACATTTATTTTGCCCTCTTTCCACCAGGGGCTGAGCATCCCCGTGTGGGACTTCTCTATGGGGCAGCTTTTGCCAGAATACTCCCCACGGACCTACCCAAGATTTTCTCAGAACTGTATACCAGTCCGAGGCTCTTCCTACTAATCCTCCTTCCCTCTCTCCTTTCACAGGAATCAGACCTGCTCACGTTCTCAAGGCTTTCCCTGCCTACTCCTGCTTGCTCCCTTTATCCTTCACAAGTCTTCCTCTCAGCAGATCTCTTGCTTGTCTAACCTCGTCTTGATGTCTGCTCCTTGGAAGACCCAAACCAACTCAGCCTTTAAGATACACCCTACTCCCAACCATAGCAGCTGAGACACCATGGCTATGGGAGTGTTCTGTGTTCTTTGGGAAGCCTCTCCTCTTCCTTATTTCCTTCTTTTGGGCTCAGGGGACATTCTCTAGTTTCTTACTCCAACCTCAATGCCTTCTCCAGCTTCTTCTGCTCCAGGGATGAAAGTAACCCCGGTAATTAATACTTCTTTTCTTCTTCATCTGCAAAATCTTAAGGGAGAGTGAAGGGAGAATAAAGAATGGCTTGGTAAGCCCACTGATTAATGACCAATTCCTGATTTTTCTCTCTTAAAGAAGACGGTGTTGCATTAATATTAAACATTTTGTAAATGTAAGGTGAAATATAAGATGTGCTATATGATAATATAGTCATTAAGTTACAGCATTGGTCCCATTTTTATAAACATCACTATTTAATCATTGTTGAGTATACTCTTAATCCTGATGTATAATTTATGCCTAAAACAGACCATGAAAAAACTTAAGTCATTCTTGATTCAGCTCATTTGGGAATCCGAACTAGCCACATAAAATAGTCTTAAATGAAATGCAAGTTTTTACAAACTTACGACATCTATAGGAACTGCTTTTCCTATTTCTTCACTGTGAATGTCCCAGATTTCTCTTCTGTCTCCTCTTATGACTGTGAGAAAATACGCTTTTGCCTGTAGGTGTTAAATGGCATGAAAGCATCAGGCTGCTACTTCTCCCTGGAGATGGAGAACCGAATAATGCTAGAGTTCCTTTTAGTGCTCTGAGATAATGGTACACGGGAAGAGAAAATCTATGATTGATTCTAATGAGTAATCTTCTTGATGGCTCAGTAAGGGTAGCTATTCATTAGGGAACTATTTAACTCAATCTCCAGGCCAGGCTCATAAGCATTCAGAAAGTTTGTGAAACAACAGATAGTATTTAACTCAATTATACAACTCAGTGAGCTGGGTAGGTGTCTCAATGATGACCGGATTCTACTAGGAAACTAATCAGTAGAGCTCTGCTATTTGACTGATTTTAGACAGGAGAAATGTGACAAAGCATCGCAAATGTGGTAGCGGAAAGGAAATTAGTTGTGATCTAGAATAGTTAAATTGGGTACTCTGAGGGACTGAAAACCAAAAGAACAATCAATAGCTCCAACTCTGATGTCTCAAACTTGTAATGCTATGATACACACGTCATATAATTCATTTTTCTCTTCACAATGAACACTTTGCCCCATTTTAATTGAAGAAACTGAATCTTGAGAGAGTATATGATTTCCTAAGGTCTCATGGCTTTTTAAGTCACAGAACCAGCAGTCAAACCTGAATCTATCTACCAGAGTCTGGATCCTGAACATGATGGAGCTGAAGGAGGGAATGACCGTGCAGCTCATGAATTTCCTATCAATGGTCCTCTATTCACATAAGAAAATAGATTTTCTATAGGCTAAAGAGAGTGGTACTACATAGAATCAGCAATGTGACATTTATTTCCAGCTTTGACATGATGTGCATAGAGAAGTAGTTTGTCAGAGCAAACTTGCTGTGGGGATGCTCTGCTCTCTGCTGCGTTCCTCATGACAGCTTGGTTGGCTTGCATTAGAACAGTTTTCTCACTGTCACAGTTTCTGAGCAACCTAAACTACATGCTGCCTTCCAGCAATCTTTCAGACTTCTGACCATAGCCTAAGGTTAGCAATGCATTTGAGATTCATGACCTAGTACCTGTATGGGATATGTGAGTTTGTAGATAATTGAAAAAAAAAGGTCAGAAAATAATTCTTACCCTTACTTACTACATGTGATGTACTTTGACATTTTCTATTCTGATTCATTAAAAATAAACCCATTAAATTGATTTCATGGCCCACTAGTGGGTTATCATCCACAGAGTGAAAAGCAAAGCATTGTTCTGTGCATGGCAGACGAGATTGTTTGAGTGGATGGAAAGAAAAGACACTTTGGTTTGATTAGGTCAAATTTACCTTCCTGTTTATACAGGAGGGGAGGAATTATGGTCCTATTTAGGATGAATTTCCAACTTTTCTGCACTAGACTCCACTCCTCAGTATGATATGTATTTGCATTCTGCCAGGTCTTGGGGAGCAATCATTTTTGTTCAAATATAATATCAAAAGTGAGTGGGAATGTCTCAGAAAGTCTTTTGACAGCTGAAACAGTGAAACAATAAATCAGCAGTATGATGAAAGCCTGCACACACATAATACCTATAATAATCAGTAGAAGCATAGCAGAAAGGGGGGGGGTGGAGAAACTTAGTTCAATTACACAGTAAGGTTACTTACGTCAAAGTCAGCAGAGTGTTGTAAGGTTATACATATTGTTAAGGTTAATTGCATCTATTCAGAATGCAGTTGAATCTGAAACAAAAGCTTAACAGGAAAAGAAAAATCATCAAAGGGAGAAGACTGTATTTGAAGGGTCTGTTCTATATCAGAGAATCAGCCAATGATGGTTCCTTTGTTCTGTAATGTTGGTAACCATTCCCCCCTCCCCTAAACACTTAAAAGGCAATTTATTAAAGTCTGGAACAAAAACTGACCATTCAGGTATGACCTAAATCAAATCCCTTATGATTATACAGTGAAAGTGACAAAAAGATTCAAGGGATTAGATCTCATAGACAGAGTGCCTGAAGAACTATGGATGGAGGTTTGTGACATTGTACAGGAGGCAGGGATCAAGACCATCCCCAAGGAAAAGAAGTGCAAAAAGGCAAAATGTCTGCCTGAGGATGCCTTACAAATAGCTGTGAAAAGAAGAGAAGTGAAAGGCAAAGGAGAAAAGGAAAGATATACCCATTTGAATGCAGAGTTCCAAAGACTAGCAAGAAGAGATAAGAAAGCCTTCCTCAGCGATCAATGCAAAGAAATAGAGGAAAACAACAGAATGGGAAAGACTAGAGATCTCTTCAAGAAAATTAGAGATGCCAAGGGAACATTTCATGCAAAGATGGGCTCAATAAAGGACAGAAATGGTATGGACCTAACAGAAGCAGAGTATATTAAGAAGAAGTGGCAAGAATACACGGAAGAACTATACACACACAAAAAAAATCTTCATGACCCAGATAATCGCGATGGTGTGATCACTCACCTAGAGCCAGACATCCTGAAATGCAAAGTCAGGTGGGCCTT
This sequence comes from Bos indicus x Bos taurus, assembly GCF_003369695.1. NCBI lineage: Eukaryota > Metazoa > Chordata > Mammalia > Artiodactyla > Bovidae > Bos > Bos indicus x Bos taurus. Next base: position 12,921,826 of record NC_040087.1, on the reverse strand, counting down.
AGAAAGCATCACTACGAACAAAGCTAGTGGAGGTGATGGAATTGCAGTTGAGCTATTGCCAATCCTAAAAGATGATGCTGTGAAAGTGCTGCACGCAATATGCCAGCAAATTTGGAAAACTCAGCAGTGGCCACAGGACTGGAAAAGGTCAGTTTTCTTTCCAATCCCAAAGAAAGGCAATGCCAAAGAATGCTCAAACTACTGCACAATTGCACTCATCTCACACGCTAGTAAAGGAATGCTCAAAATTCTCCAAGCCAGGCTTCAACAGTACGTGAACCATGAACTTCCAGATGTTTAAGCTGGATTTAGAAAAGGCAGAGGAACCAGAGATCAAATTGCCAACATCTGCTGGATCATGGAAAAAGCAAGAGAGTTCCAGAAAAACATCTATTTCTGCTTTATTGACTATGCTAAAGCCTTTGACTGTGTGGATCACGACAAACTGGAAAATTCTGAAAGAGATGGGAATACCAGACCACCTGACCTGCCTCTTGAGAAATCTGTATGCAGGTCAGGAAGCAACAGTTAGAACTGGACATGGAACAACAGACTGGTTCCAAATCGGGAAAGGAGTACTTCAACCCTGTATGTTGTCACCCTGCTTATTTAACTTAAATGCAGAGTACATCATGAGAAATGCTGGGCTGGAGGAAGCACAAGCTGGAATCAAGATTTCTGGAAGAAATATCAATAACCTCAGATATGCAGATGAGATCACCCTATGGCAGAAAGTGAAAAAGAACTAAAGAGCCGCTTGATGAAAGAGGAGAGTGAAAAAGTTGGCTTAAAGCTCAATATTCAGAAAACTAAGATCATGGCATCTGGTCTCATCACTTCATGGCAAATAGATGGGGAACAGTGGAAACAGTGACAGACTTATTTTTTGGGGCTCCAAAATCACTGCAGATGGTGCCTGCAGCCATGGAATTAAAAGACACTTGCTCCTTGGAAAACAAATTATGACTGACATAGACAGCATATTAAAAAATGGAGAGATTACTTTGCCAACAAAGGTCTATCTAGTCAAGGCTATGGTTTTTCCAGTGGTCATGTATGGATGTGAGAGTTGGACTATAAAGAAAACTGAGATCCAAAGAAATGATGCTTTTGAACTGTGGTATTGGAGAAGACTCTTGAGAGTCCCTTGGACAGCAAGGAGATCCAACCAGTCCATCCTAAAGGAAATTAGTCCTGAATATTCATTGCAAGGACTGATGCTGAAGCTGAAACTCTTAATACTTTGGCCACCTGATGTGAAGACCTGTCTCATTTGAAAAGACCCTGAAGCTGGGCAAGATTGAAGGCAGGAGGAGAAGGGGACGACAGAGGATGAGATAGTTGGATGGCATCACGAACTCAATGGACATGAGTTTGAATAAACTCCAGGAGTTGGTGATGGACAGGGAGACCTGGCATGCTGCTGTCCATGGGGTTGCGAAGAGTTGGACATGACTGAACGACTGAACTGAACTGACAAAAACTGAAGCCATTTGCTATCTTTAAAACTCACGGGCTAGTATTATCCAGTGTTTGTTTTACTAGGGAGCCAGTGAGAGCAGATATCCTGGGCTACCTAGGATTTTAAGAAAATCTGAACCCCTGCTTTAAGAAATATTTAAATGTTTTCTCATTTAAAAATCCTTGGAATATATTTTTCATGGCTGGAAAAGTAAAGTTGTATCTGCTTGTTATAAAAATCTAAACTACATCAGGAATTCCCTGACAGTCCAGTGGTGAGGACTGAGCACTTTCACTGCTGTGTCCCAGGTTCAGTTCCTGATCCGGGAACTCAGATCCCACAAGCTATGTGGTATAGCCAGAAAAAAAAAGTACCACCCCCCCCAACCCCAGAATAAAAAACTGAACATTACTAAACTAATATAGAAAGGAAAAATCCCTTGCCATTCAGAACCTCAGAAATAAACAAGCTGTTGATGTAAGGACCTCTTTAATGTAGGTTGTGCTTTTTCACTTTTTACACCAAGTAGAAAGTCTTAGAGCCATTATGCCCTTCAATTTCTACTGCCAATTGAAGGTGAGAAAAATAATGTCTTATATATAATTATTATGATTGCATATAATAAAATAGATATCTCTAAACAGGTATCTGAAGCATTGATGGCTTTGTTTCTCTCCTATAGAATAATTCTGAAGGTGAGTAGTCTAGGGCTGATAATAGTACAAATAATAGGCAACCTTAATAGAACTTTTGTTATTTCCTAGCTTTATTCTAAACACTTTATACTCTAAGTGATGGACACTTGTTATCCCCATTTTACAGGTGAAATAATAGAAAAACTAGGCAATTTGCTCAAAGTTATAGCTAGGAAGTAACAGAATTAGGGTTCAAAGCCGGGCAATTTGGCAATGGATTACCACTAGTGTGGTGGTTTTACAGTTACAGGGCACCAGATCACTTCTTTCTGCTCTGCTATTTCTGAGGTATGTCGTCTATATCCACGTTGCCTCACTGACCAAGATGGTTGCCTGAGCACCGGCTACCACTTCAACCATCCAGGAAGGGGGGAAGGCAACAAAATACCTTTCCTGTCCATCTGTCTTCACTTAATGGAGCTTTCCTAGAAATCCTTCTCAATGGCTTCCCTTATATCTCAGTTTGCTAAACAATCACACGTCGTGTTTGACTATAAAGAAGGCTGGAGACTATAGTCTTTACTGGGCACATTATTAACCTGAATAATACAGGAGTGCTTTTAGGAAGGAGGTGGTGAGAATGAATGGGTAGGTAGGCCAGCATATTGTCTGGTTTAGGCATTAAGGAGAGTCAAGCATATGAGCAGAAATCAATCATATGATCAAACTATTGCAGGAACTTCTCAAAATGCAAATGGGATATCTAAGGAAGAAAAATTTTAATGTAGTCCACATTACTGTTCAGAGTATTGATTTTAGAGAACTATTAAGGGTTTTCTTCTGGATGATGTTCTGTGCAATCTTTGTTTTATGCCTTGTACATTCTGCAGGATTATAATAGTGAACAGTTGAAATAACTGAAATGGTTAAGTGAGTGGTTATATCAATGATGCATCGATGTTGTGAAATATTATGTAACCATTTAATATTAAGCTTCTTATGTGCTTAATCGGAAAAACCACTTACAAGTGAAAGCAGCATATAAAATTGGACTTAAGATATGACTGCTAAGTCTGCTAAGTCACTTCAGTCGTGTCCGACTCTGTGCAACCCCATAGACGGCAGCTCACCAGGCTCCCCCGTCCCTGGGACTCTCCAGGCAAGAACACTGGAGTGGGCTGCCATTTCCTTCTCCAATGCATGAAAGTGAAAAGTGAAGGGGAAGTCGCTCAGTCGTGTCCGACTCTTAGCGGCCCCATGGACTGCAGCCTACCAGGCTCCTCTGTCCATGGGATTTTCCAGGCAAGAGTACTGGAGTGGGGTGCCATTGCCTTCTCCGAGGCTTGCTTACTACCTGCTTTAAAAATGGTGGATTCCACAATTCAGTGTTCCTCAGCTGCAATGCAAACACTTTGTGTGTGTGCAACATCCATCATGTTAACCTGAAAAGATAGAGACAGAGACCAGACATAAATATACTAATGCTGATGCTGTGCCATGAGTAATAGAGTCCTTTGTCTCTGACTCAGGAGTCTTGTCCTCTGTCAGCATCCATGACATAGTAATAGCCTGTTAGGCAAATATTTGCTTATAGGTAGGCTCCAGGCAATGAGCGACTTCACTTTCACTTTTCACTTTCATGCATTGGAGAAGGAAATGGCAACCCACTCCAGTGTTCTTGCCTGGAGAATCCCAGGGACGGGGGAGCCTGGTGGGCTGCCGTCTATGGGGTTGCACAGAGTCGGACATGACTGAAGCTACTTAACAGCAGCAGCAGCAGCAGGCTCCAGTCACATCCCAGACCTGACATCTCTGTCCTCTGAAAATGTGAGTGTCTTGTAGTTTTTTACTGAGGAAGCAACTTAAAACATTTTTAAGTATTCTTACCAACTGGTCCTCATCTCTGCTTCCATCATATGGTTTTTGGTCTCTTAAAGACGGCAAGTCTCTATAGTGTTATGTGTGTTTTAAGTGAAGAAACATCACATCTTTCAGCTCTGTGCTATATGATTATCTGGGTAAGATAGTAATCTGAAGCTGGAGTACATACCACGTCATGTGCCCTAATCAGGTGGGATTGCCTCCGCCTGACAGAGGGGGCACTCTTCTGATTTGCATCAGTTTACCGCCTCTCACTAAGCCATGAGTCTACATGAGGATCCTGGGTGGAGATACGTGTGTGTGTCCCTCTTTCTGCTTTCCATAAAGGTGTATTATGAACAAAGGCCCTGGTGTCCTGATGGTATCTTTTCTGTCTGGGTGCCTATGCCGCCAGCCTTCTGGACATCGGTTCAGCCCTCCATCAGAAGCTATGAGAGAACTAACCAGCCTCACATCAGCCTCTTGGGTGTGCAGACAAAGTCCTGGGCTCTTCAGACTCTGAGACTAAAGAGAATTCACTAGTCCTTCCACACCAGGGATGTGGAATATGGGTCAGGGCTGATGTGACAGGCTAGGGATCAAGGATGATTTACTCAGCCTGATCTTGTCATTTTTTTTTTTTTAACTTAGGAATATGGTTTCTTTACAAAAGAACTCTTGAAAACCTGAGTGCCCTATAAGTTGACTCACATTGGTTAAAAACATATGCTTGAGTCCTGTGCTGAAAACCATGTTTTAAAAACCAATATGGAAAACCATATCTAGAAATTAAACATCCAGTGCCTTTGTATAGTTTTCTTTCTTTCTTTTTGGCCATGCTGGGTCTTTGTTGTCGTACAGGCTTTTTCTCTCATTGTGGTGCGTGGGCTTCTTGTCACGGCTTCTCTCGTTGGGCTCTGGATCAACAGGCTTCGGGAGTTGCAGCTCATGGGCTTAATTGCTCTGAGGCATGTGGGATCTTCCCGGACCAGGAATCGAAGCTGTGTCTTCCGCATTAGCAGGTGGATTACTTACCACTGAGCCACCAGGGAAACCCCTGTCCACTACGTTTGATTAGCCAAAAAATTTTTCGTTCTTTCAGTGTCCCCCAAAGGTAAGATTTTCTTGAACTATGAAAACCTCAAGCCAGCTTTTTATAGGACAGTAAACTTTGTGTCTACTGTTCTGCTTTATCTGTTTGTGATGTAATCTCTTTCTGAATTTTTGCTTGTGACTACATTCCTTTTTCAGTCAAATTGGTGTTGTTCCTAATTAGAAATTTAAATTACATCTGCTGTGGTTTATACACACCAGGGGATATATTTATGTAATACTTTTATCCAGCCCAGATAGTCTTCATAACTTCAACAAAACATTTTTTTCATAGAGTGCTTATTGATGAGACCTTATTAAAAACATGCAAGAATGTACACCAGAGAGACAGTGGTGTGGCTTAGGAGAGAGCTCACAAGGCAAAGAGTTCTTAAATATATATATTTTAATGGTACAGAAAAACATTTTCCCCTTGTCACATGCTAATCTTTATACGTTCTCCCTTAGTATATCTCATGGATGTGGGCTGTTGGAAAGTGAGAATAATCTTACAAATGGAGATGTTTCATTAAATTTCAATGAGGTAATTAAGGAAACTCATTTTCAAAGATATACATTTATTTCAGTGGCTGTTGAATGTTGCTTAATCAGAAAATGACTGGAATACTAAATATAGTTAGGTTGGGCTTGTCTCCATCAGCAGCTTTTAGAGTCAGGCTGTTGAAAGGGATGACATGGAGGTTAAAACAGCGGAGGCCCTTGCTGTGGGTGGAAACTAATTGGCTGAAAACATGAATAAGTTATACTTGTTATTCATGTCAAGGAAAAGCCAAGAGAGCAGGGATGAATATTTGTGTCTACCCAGGCATTAGGCTGTGCCACAGGATATTAAAAAATAAAAAGTCAATCCTTAAACTTAAGCACCTCTTCCTACAGGAAGGAAGAGGGATAGAGGCTTCATTACTTGGCCAATGCTTTCTTCTGAATATTATGTTTCAGCTTTGACATTTTCAGCCAATAAAATACTGCTAAGAAGGTTGCTAAGGAATTCTTTAACATAAAACATTTATTACTTGGACCACTGTCCTTGAGCCCAGGGTTATGTTTAAATGTTTTCAGTTAAAAGCTTCTGATTTCAAGGCTGCTGCTGCTGCTGCTGCTAAGTCGCTTCAGTCGTGTCCGACTCTGTGCGACCCCAGAGTCGGCAGCCCACCAGGCTCCCCCGTCCCTGGGATTCTCCAGGCAGGAACACTGGAGTGGGTTGCCATTTCCTTTTCCAGTGCATGAAAGTGAAAAGTCAAAGTGAAGTCGCTCAGTCGTGTCTGACTCTTCACGACCCCATGGACTGCAGCCTACCAGGCTCCTCCGCCCATGGGATTTTCCAGGCAAGAGTACTGGAGTGGGGTGCCATTGCCTTCTCCGGATTTCAAGGCTAGAGAATTCTTTTCTCATGGCCCTGTTCTGAGTCTGGGTACTTGTCAGCTACCTATGTTGGCCATAGATTGACCGTAGTCTTATTTAATCCTAAGACTAAAGATTCTATGTGATGTTGTCATGCTGCTGCTAAGTCCCTTCAGTTGTGTCCGACTCTGTGCGACCCCATAGACAGCAGCCCACTAGGCTCCCCTGTCCCTGGGATTCTCCAGGCAAGAATGTTGTCATACTTAATTAGATTAGATATTGTAGAATAAAATCTTTTACAAACTGTTTTTTTTTTCTTTTCAAACCTTTCCTGAAAATTTCGTAAGAGAGATTCATGGAATTTGGAAAATTCTCTATAAAGCTTCTCTTAGCAAACATCCTTGTGGTCTGCTCTGATGGTTTCATGAATTGTTCCTAAGTGTGCATGCTCAGTTACTCAATTCTGTCCAACTCTTTATGACCCCATGGACTGTAGCCCTCCAGGCTCCTCTGTCCTTGGGATTCTCCAGGTAAGAATACCGGAGTGAGTGAGCTGCCATTTCCTTCTCCAGGGGATCTTCCTGATCCAGGGATCAAACCAGAGTGTCTTATAAGTCTCCTGCACTGGCAGGTATAAGCTCTGTTAAAGGGGTTGTATCTGTTTTTTTGGTATCTCTCCTCTCTCCTCATAAGTCCCTAACACACAAGACCATAGTGGGTGCTGAGTTACATTTACTTCCTTTGTTTGGAAGTCTATCAAGAGGCCAAAGTTAAGGACAGTCATATTTGATGTTTTCTACTTTGAGATGAATGTTTACCTCCAGACACCCCCCTGGTTTAAGTCAAAAGTGCTAGGTTTGAGTCTCAACACAATTGCTTAAAAAAACCTTATGATTTTTGGCATATGATTTAACCTCTATGTCTTTATCAGTATTTATGAATCCTTCAATTCCCTTTTGGGGCTTCCCAGGTGGCTTAGTTTGGTAAAGAATCCGCCTGCCAATGCAGGAGCTTCAGGAGACGTGATTTCAACCCCTGGGCCAGGAAGATCCCCTGGAGGATGAAATGGCAACCCACTCCAGTATTCTTGCGTGGGAAATTTCACGGAGAGAGAGGAGCCTGGTGGACCACAGTCCATAGGGTCGCAAAGAGTCAGACATGACTGAGCGACTGAGCATGCACGCACAATTCCCTTTTAGTCCAAGTATTTGAAGACAGCTTGATTGATCTACATCCCTGCTTCTCAAAGTGTGGTCCCCAGGTCCAGAACATCATCATCATCTGGGAATTGTTAAAAAGGCAAGTTATAGGCTCCTCCATCCCCCACATACCGGTTGAATCAGAAACTCAACATTTTATAAACCCTCCAGGTGATTCCGATACATGTTAAAGTTTAAGAACTACTGATTTGCAGTGTAGTCAAACCCCTGGTATGTTGAGAAGCTCCATACCACCATGTGAGGGGATCCTGAGGCTTCTGCAGTCATTTCTTCCTTGGCATTTAAATCCAGCACCTCATGTTTCATCTTTAAGGCCCTGCAGAATGGCTCACTGTTGCATCATATTCAGGTCTGCAGGTATGAACTGCAGCTCTCAAGCTTCTATCAAGGGTGGCCACTTGAGTGAAAAATCTTTCTGAGGGTGAACAAAAAATATGCAATGGACAAGGGATTAATTTCCAGTGGCGGCCTCCTAATTTTGTATTCATCACGTTGTACATTTGTGAGGCTACACAGGCAACGTCTGCCGATATCCGTTAGGTAGTTGGGCACCCAGCAGCCACATTTGCATGCAGAGGGGGTCACACACCTCCCGTGTACAAGTCTAAAATTAAAGCGCAGTTTGAAGCTGGCTGAAGGCTCACTGCTAGGAAAATAATGAGATAAGGAAGAAACGGCTTCTGTTAATCAGCACTTTTGGCCTCTACTGTTCAATCTTTGCTAATTTGTCCTTTGAAACGGTACAGTCTGTGTTGGACGGAGACTTCTAAGCGTATCTGGGCTTTTTTTTTAAAGGCCGACGTTTATAAGCTGATTGTATTTATCCATAACATTTCCCCTCACACTGTACCCATATGTGTGCTGCATTCGGTTGCTGTGTTATGTTTTTGCTGTATGAAATAGTCATACTTTTGTGGGATTACATGCGTCATGACAAAGAAGAGCCACCGCAGCACAGACTCACAGACTGGGGTCTGTGGTATCATTTCAGTTCAGTCCACATTCATCAAGCAGCTACTTTGTGCCAGGGGCTGGGCATATACAGATCAATCAAGTGGAGTTTCTGCCTGCAAAAGCTCACAATGTTTGAACAACTCCTTGTATCTCAGTGCTGAATATTTTTGCCTAATTGAAGTTTCCCCTAATTCCCACTCCCTCCCCACCCGCCCATCCTGTGCCCAGTGAACTGAAGTGACTCTTGGCTTCTCTGAGCTCCTGATTATGCTCAACCTGTGTCCCCAGTAAAATGAGGGGCCCAGTGGACCCCTGCCTGGAAGTCAAAGCCCCAAAACCCAAGACTGTGGCCATCTGGCCACTCAAATGGGTCATTAAGAAGAGGTGTCTGCATTGAAATGGCCCCTACACCCAGTTTACGGCAATGAAAAAGGAGCGTGCCCTATATTCCCAGTGTGGGTGACATGGGAGAATGCCAGTCATCTCAAGTGGATGTGCCCGTGAGGGCCACCGGGAGGAACAGTGGAGTCCTGCGGTTTACCGAGAGCTAATGGTGAAGTAGTCACTTGTCAGGCTTCACCAACTGCTCTATATTTCCATATGGGGCCATGTGTTCTTGTTTTACTTTGACAACTAGATTGTAAGCTCCTGGAGAACATGGGTCTTTAGAGAATGATTATTTTTCATAGTACCTATTTGATGGCGAGGATCATAAATACAGTACATTATCACAAAGAATATCTGGTGGCTTATATGCATTAATAATTTCTCATGGGGACTTCCCTGGTGATCCAGTGGCTAAGATTCTGTCCTCGCAATGCAGGGAGCCTGGGTTTGATCCCTGATCAAGGAACTAGATCCCACATGCTGCAACTAAGTTCTGATGTAGCTAAATAAATATTTAAAAAAAAAATTTCTCCCGGTAATTGATTTTTTTCTCTTCTTTCTAGCACAGGTGCATATACCTTGATAGCACCAAATGAAAAACGAAGAAATGAGATACAACAGAGTATGTATATTATTTAACACTCAAAATACTGCTCATTTTCTTAGTAGAATTGGCTTGCATTGGGCTGAAGAATTTTTAGTTTCTGATCTGTATAGACTCACTGGAGCTCATTTTTTTTCCTTTTTAAGTTTTGGCAGTTTTAATTATACCTTTTAAAACTATTTTATTGTTAATGCTTCTAAATTTCTTTCTATATGCTAATAGCAGAACTCATTGCATAATCATAAATCTGAGGTTTCTATTGCAATTAAACAATTTCACACCTATTGCCAACCGACCTATCAAGTTCCTGCAAAATTGGGCTTACTTCAGATATCTTTACAGGACTAGGAACACTTTTGAAAGGGACAAGCGATACATGAAATAGATTATAAAATAATCTTTTTCCTGGATCTGTTCCATTCCTTCTTAATGGAATTTTTCTTTAGTTTCTGTGCTCGTTTAATTTTATAACCAACAGAGTCTAACCTCAGCTGTTTTTATTGGTGACTTCACTTTCCTTCTCTAGATTATAAGGTCTTTGAGGGCAGGGCTACATCTTGCTTGTTTTTGTGCTCCTTGTACCTAGCGGACATACAACATGATTAATGTAGTGTTAATGTTACGGTAAAATAAGGGCTGCTGTTTAAAGAGACAGCATTAATATTTTCGAATTAGGAGGAGAACTAAAGTTCATTTCATTCACAGAGAAGTTTCTGAGGCTTGTTCAAGTCAGCTATGGGGCTAGCACTGAGATCTTGTGCTCTCCATTCCTGATCTTCCTAGGAAATTTGATTTTGTAATGACTGATGAACATAAGGACACAGCAGGAAGGCAGCTCTCTAACGGTCTCCACTGGACGAGTAGCCTCCTGGGTGGCGTATCTGAGTCTGTGCAGAGTGTGACCGTCACAATTGTGCAGACGTGGTGACTGTGGGTACTGCCTGCAGTTGACCAGTGGAATCCCAGAGATTCTGTCATCTTACACGTTTCTTATTTAAATGGTTAACAGGAATTTAAGCTTCAGTGTGGTCTGGATTTTTGAGATGTTTCAGAAGTTGTTTTTTTTTCCTCTAATAATTAAAAAATATAAATGGATGTTTGAAATAATCATGTCTCATGAGACACCTTGGAAAAAACAGAACTAGTATCTCTGGTGCCCCCTGCTGCCAGTCAGTGTATACTTGGGAAATTGGGCACTGCTCCACAGGGAGTAGGCTCAGCTCAGTGGGCCCAGGTAGTAGGAATTGGAGAGCCCTCATTCCTCACAGTTACAGTGATCTTGGGGAATATTTAAAATGCAGCAGATACAGGCATCAGAATTCTACGGGGGCTTATGTTTACTGTGTGTGCAAAGTTCTTATTGCCACATGAATGTTTTGCATACACCCTATAGGAAACTTTTAACATTAAATGATGTGTGCTTGGTCGCTTCAGTCGTGTCCAACTCTCTGCGACCCTATGGACCATGGCCTGCCAGGCTCCTCTGTCCATGGAATTCTCTGGGCAAGAATACCGGAGTGGGTTGCCATTTCCTTCTCCAGGATTAAATGATGTAGGGTTTGAAAAATGCCAGGATGCGAGGAAGAACTAAACTTCTTTATTTAGCAGGAGTTTATCTTGTTTTCACATCTGTACTTCTGTGTCAGCTCTTGGAGAGAAAGTGCCTTAGGGTGACCCCAAGGGGTTAGGACTGGGTGGTGGCTTCCTTTCCTGGATATCTCGCCCACTCATGCCCGCATGTAGTTAAATGTCCATCTCAAGGGAGCAGTTTCCTTTTCACACTCTAATAATTGATGATTTCATATTTCTCACCTGACTTAGTGGCTGCGAAAGAGCTGGAGGAGCTGGAAAGGTGGAAGAAACAACAAAGGGAGAAGTCCATTAACCTACCGCCCATGACGCTAGGTAAGCCAGCAAGCCAGTTGCTTGAATGCAGGAGGACAGGGCCACCCAACAATCTGCTTAGCACCTTGCCCACATCTGTCTTTCAGTGTCCGTTATAGGTCATTGACTCATTGTGCTGCTTGGAATGAAATGCATTTAAAGTCAAAACATACATTTAAAGTCAGAAGTATGCAGGTAAACCGTTGTTTCTGACTCTCTGCAAATAGCAAACAGATGATGCCACAGTTATGGGGGAATAAGAAGATGGCTTAATTGCCAAATAATTTACAGCCTCTTAGTTGATCAGCTCTGAAGAAATCTTACCTAGGGCGTCGCATATGCCTCGTCATAGCTCTTACTCCCATCCTGATTAGTGCTATCACAAGCATATTAATCACGGCAGTTAACTAGTTATGGGAGAAAAAATTGGAGGGTCAATTCTGACCTTAAGATGTCAGTGGGCTGGGGACACGGGGTAGGTATAGAGATAATATCATCTGTGTTTTCATTTGCAAATAGAGACTTTGGGGCCTCTGGAGCACGTGGCAGTGTGATAAATTGCATGGGCTGCTTCTGCCCGGCGTTTGACTCACTCACCAGGGAAGTCCTCTCATGCGAAGCATTCACGTCTTCTCTCTGCCAGCAGCAGCTGGGAGCTTCAAGGGCTGGACGCGCCGTTCCCACAGGTTTAGTTTGCACAAATGTGGTAGAATCAGGGGCCACTGACTCTCACAGTAGTTTGCAAGAAGTACTTTTTCCAAGATGTCGGTAGAAATAAGCTCATTTGGTGATTGTGTACAAGCAATAGCATTATCATTATCATCCCACTGTATTTCATGAATGGGGTTCATCTCATGTCACCTTTATGCTGAAGAAGCTGCATTTGAGGGGTACAACCTGGAGGATAGCTCTGTCTTTCCTAACTGGCCCCCTCACACTAGCTATCTGGGTCTGTTTTTTTCCCCTATGTTCTTTGGATGAAATTAGATCTTTGTGGTCTTTCTCAAATAATAAAGTTGTCCAGCTAATTCTAGGCATAAAACAGTGTCTTTTCAGTAAGTTCAGCCCTAAATACTGGTCATGACTCTATTGCTAATAGAGATTAAAGCTTCTTCCCTGTTCCAGCCCGGGCCTGCTTTCCTTTTTTTGCCATGCCGCATGGCACGTGGGATCTAGATCCCCACCAGGGATCGAACCCCTGCCCTCTACAGTGGAAGCATAGAGTGCTAACCACTAGACCACCAGGGAATTCCCATCCTGGGCCTATTTTGGATAGAAAGTTGGCAAAGGAAATGAGTGTGGCTGAATTTTTCTCTATTGACTCCTCGGTTTCTCTGTTGATTCCTCCTCCTTGTGGGTCAAAGGAAGAAGAAGAGATTATGGTCTCTCTTGCACCGATACCAGTTTCCTCAAGTTTTGGGGTGTTTTTGCTGTGCATCTCATCCCTGGGGTCCTTGAAGTTCTTCAGAGACCCCCTTTTGCTCGCCGTCCATCTCTCACCTGGCTTTCCCTGATGTAGATGATACTTTTCTGCTGTTGGCTCCTGGTAGCTAGACTACCTTTGTAGAGCTCCATTGTGCCTATGGAGTTGTCCACAGGGGCAAGTCCCTTTTAAAGTGGCTTTAGATTGGCATTCTCTTTCATGACAGCCAGACTGGGAGTGTGGGAAACACTTGTGCACTCTTCCCACAGACTCTGGGAATACAGGCCATTTGCCCTGTGGCCACTTCTTCTTGATGACCAGTCTGAGTAGCCACTTGAGGACAGCCGTGTGCCTTCTGGCACTGTCTTTCCTATGCATGGGTCCCTCAGTCTTCTGGGGACACAGCTTGAGCTCTTCAAATGATTTTCATTAAATCTCTCTTACTCACATTGAAGATGTGAAGATTCTTCCTTCCCCAAACACATACTCAGAGAAGATGAAATTCACAAAGACATCTTTTCTCTGATTTCTACCTCCCTTTGACCTAGCTAACCTCTTTTACAGGCTGAAAGTAGTTGCCAATTAATGTTCCCCAAACTGGTTTTAAGTTACCCCCTTGCAGATCCTGCTTAGGGAGCTAAGCACTTGCCTTGGGTATTTGGAGATGTTGGTGTCTATTGTCTTGGGGTCTTAAGCAAAAATGATCAGGAGTTCTGGTATTTGGTGTATCTAGGAATGGTCAAGAGAAAGAGGGCACAGTAGAAAAGAGTTCTGGGATGTATTAAACTTTGAGATGAGTTTTAAAGGAAAACCTGTAAATGCTTAGACATCTGATTTTCTCCATTTTTAAAATTCTCAACTCCTCTATTTCTCTACCCCTTAAAATGTTGGAATGGTTCTAGGAGATACTAAAATTAGCTGTAACATTAGATAAAAGCTTCAATAGGCCTCACTGTTTCTTTCCTTAGGGCCAGGACCAAACAGGTATTATACGTCTTTTGGGACTCAGAAGTCTCTATGGTGTCTTTAACTGTTCAATTATAAAAACTATGATGAATGCAAATTGTTTTAATGCATCTTCTGTGTAGGTGAATCTTTCATAGAACTGACACTTTTAGTGACCAAAGCACCAGAGAATTATTTCAAAGGAATCTTTAAAATATGCACGCCAAGCTTGCATAGACACTGAGAACTCCCTAAACAGTAATTTTTAGATGATTGTCAAGCTGCAAGGATTTCTGGCCCCTGGTTGTTATAGGTTTAAGAGAGAGCAGATGAATAATCTAACATCCATATTTTTTCTCTTGAATACCTAAAGAAAGAACAATAAATAATATGGATTGACCATTAATTTTACCTAGAATATTCCCACTGTACTTAAAAATTGGGTTATAAAGACTGTATACTTGTCTCATGGCAAGACCTCTCAGGGTTTCCCGAGCTTTGCTACTTGAATACAGGGCAGTAGAATCAATAGAAGAAAAACATTGGAAACATCATTGATTATCATCTTTATTAGGTTAAGAAATGGTCATACTCTAGCAGGAAGAGTGTTCTAGAATTTCCAAAGCACTATTTCTTATTTAGCATGGACCTTCACGTGTGATTTCAGTCTATGTAAAAACTTGAATACCTACATGATTGAAAAAACCCTCATAGCATTGTCCTTTTACTGGGGGAATGTGGCCTTATCTTTCTTTTATGCAATTACTGATGTTTAATGTCTCACTTGAAAAAATTGGTTAAGTTACCGAATCAAATTTGGGTCTGCTTGCCCCTGTGCAGTAAAGCTAGTCTACTGACACAGCTTTGTGAGGTCAAGTGCAGTGTTTATTGTAAGGCATCAGCCAAGGAGTTGGAGACAAATAGTGCTTAGAAAACTTGAACTCCCTGATGGGTTTCAAGAAAGCATTTCTAAAGGCCAGGTGAGGGAGGGGAGTCACAGAGTATATGATCGGATTGTGCACAATTCTGACTGGTTGATGGTGAGATCCTAGGACTGTATCACAGGGGTTAACATTATCAATCCTTAGGCTCCAGTGGGCTTGGGGGCTACATGCTGTAATCACAGAGTTAACTTCTTCCATTTTTAGCATCTATAAAACAACTCAGGAAAATGTACATCAGATACTATATTATCTAGGTACTTCAGAGAGGAGCTAAAGTAGAGGATATGAGGATATGAGAGAAGGTTCTATCCTGGGGTCTTCCTGAAGGGTCTTTCCCAGTTACAATTTCCCACTTTTTTTTTGAGATTCCTTAAGCATGAGGAGAACAGGTGTTAGACAAAAAAGGGAATAATGTTTTGGATGAAGAGGTTAATCATAAACTCAGCAGAGGAACTAGGTTTGAGGGGGACTCAATTTCAGTTAGCCCCTTGTTTCCAGTGGTATGAAAATGTTAAAGAAACAGGTGGTGTAGACTTATCATGTATTTAATTAGTCTTTCATGGCTGACATTTCAGTTTAACATTCACGTTTCACCTTTGTGACTTTTTTCCTTAGGGGGAAGCCAATCAGAGGCTGAAGTCAGGCAGAGACAACAGCTTCAACTGATACAATCTAAATACCAGAAGAAGGTCAGAATCCATCTCTTTTAGCTTAAATTTGGCAAGAAATTAGAGCACCAGCACTTTGAAAATAACCATGAAATAACATAGTAACTTTACCAAAAAGCATAAAACCTTGAAACAAATTGCAAAAGAAAATCTCAAAAATCAAAAAATCGAGATGTGAGAAGTGAAGGGATAAATACTGTGAATTCTCACCCAAGCTGTGTATCAGTCAGTGGGACCTTGGTAAGGGAATTTCTCCCACCCCAACCCCAGTTTAAGTCTCTACTATGGTTTGAATATTTGATTCCAGGAGCACAGACTTGTTTACTACATTCCCATCATGAAAGCATGGAAGTAGTACGAAAAAAACCAATGATTTTTTTTTTTTTTTTTTTAACAAGGAACTCAGGTGTTTTTTTTGGTTTTTGGTTGTATCATGCAGTTCCAACCAGGGATGGAACCTGTGTCCCTTGCACCGAAAGGCAGGCTCTTAACCACTGGACTGCCAAGGAAGTCCCTGAAGTCTGAGTTAAATACTAAGGAAAAATTATCTGCCCTTTCTTCTCCCTAACCTGGGCTGGTGGTGGGGGTGGTTTGGGGCCAGGGAAGACAGAGAAACAGATATCAAGGTAGAAACACAGAGAAATTTCACGGACAGCAGATATAGCTTGACCATTTTTTGTGATCTAAGTAGCCTGCAGAACCAACCTATAATCATGGTGTTCTATAGCACAAACAATACTGTAATTTGCCTTTCATCATAATTTTGTGTTCCAGGGGTTCAGGCGGAAAAATAGTAACTGCTTTTTGTCCTCTGTACTCTCAATACAATTTAGCTAAAAAAAGAAGAATGTGTAAGAATCAAGAAGGAAGCTGAAGAAGCTGAAGTCCAAAAAATGAGGGCAGCTCAGAGAGAGAAGGTAAGAACTGGAGAAGATGGTAAGCTAACATTTACCTAAGGCCTCTGATGTGCCAGGTTCCCACACTGTTCATATACAAAGTGTTTAATCCTCACAAGAGCCTGTGAAGTATATAATGTTCTTGTTGTCCAAGTTTGCAAATGGAACTGACAGTTCAGTCACTCAGTCATGTCCGACTCTTTGTGACCCCACGGACAGAGGATCAGATGACTCGCCCAAGGACTCACAGCCAGTAAATAGAAGAAGTAGGATTCAAATCCAGACTGACTGGTCTCAGAGCTAGTGTTATTTTTTTTTTTTTAAGTAATTTTATTTTATTTATCGGCCGTACCGCATGGCATATGGGATCTTAGTTGCCCAACCAGGAATCAAACTCATGCCCCCTCCATTAGGAGCATGGAGTTTTAACCATGGGACCACCAGGGAAGACCCAGATCTGGAGTTCATTGTCTTCACACTCTCTCACCTTCTCAGGTGGGTGATCAAAAGAGTAGCTGTGTATTTGGCCAGAAGGCACAGCAACTAGTAACGACGGCCGCCAGTGGTACACATCATGTTTATGTACAAATATTGAACTTTCCAGGCTAAATGTTAAATAGGTGAACATGTCTTTCTCACGGGTAAAAGAAAAAGCATGCGTTTGCATTTCAGTATTAGTGATATGCTGCTGCTGCTGCTGCTGCTAAGTCGCTTCAGTCGTGTCCGACTCTGTGGGACCCCATAGACGGCAGCCCACCAGGCTCCCCCGTCCCTGGGATTCTCCAGGCAAGAACACTGGAGTGGGCTGCCATTTCCTTCTCCAGTGCATGAAACTGAAAAGTGAAAGTGAAGTCGCTCAGTCGTGTCCGACTCCTTGTGATCCCATGGACTGCAGCCCACCAGGCTCCTCCGTCCATGGGATTTTCCAGGCAAGAGTACTGGAGTGGGGTGCCATTGCCTTCTCCGTCTTAAAGATTGGGTGTTGGTCAAACTTAAACCTGGTTACCAAGCAATAGATATCTTTACTAGTTAGAGTTAACAAAGCCCAAGGCTGATGTCTTATAGAATGCACAAGAATGTGAGTCTTCTTTCGCCATGGAGCTCTTTACCTGGCTGGAGAGGTATATTTCTTGGAAGGTGTCCTCTTGTGTTGTGTGACCTTGGACAGGCCCCCACCCCTCTCTGAACTATTCCTGTAAAATGAGTCTGTAAGCTCCACCTCCTCTGTTCCCAAGGCCAGGAATATGTGTAGATATAGAAATGCTACATCCTCTAGAGATGTAGGCTCTGGGGTAGAGTTAAGATTGGACATATACACAAGGAATTGAAATGAAACGCTGGTGGTATTAAAAAAAAGAGTATAGGTACTTTGTTTACTAAATTTGATTCAGCAATTCACTTCCAAGTCATTGGCTATTACACCTTCATTGAAAAAGATTCTCAAAATAATTCTTTTTAAAACCTATCTCTCTCTCTCTCACTTCCTCTCTATTCTTCACTCTTTTGCATTCAAGGCCCCCCCACCCCCACCCCATTTCCTCCTTCAGAGGAAGGTTTACACTTCAGTCTCAAGATTGTAAAGGAGGTATTCCCTTTATATTCCCTTTATAGCATAGTCTTTCTGCATTTCAGGTCGAACTCAGAAAATCATCAAATAATCACTGGGAACTAATTAAGAGGCTTGCGGATCCTGAAGAATTGTGTTGTGAACTCTTATCCTAAAAGCAATTTACTAGTCATTTAATACCCATAATTGGCTGGCTTGTGGGTCATTTATAGCTCGTTTCTTCGTGGTTCAAATAATGTACTGTATACTGTTTCGAAATGTTAGTGGCCAAAACAGTTTTCATTAACACCGAGTGAAAACAGCATTCCCTCCTTCTTAAGTTATGCCATGCCACTGGATGTACAGCAGCCGTTAACTACAAAAATCTGAACTGAATCGGCTTTTCTAAAATGACAGCTATAATGATTATTGGTGTAAATTTGTCTAAGAGTAAGAGATGGTGCGGAGAAGGCAATGGCACCCCACTCCAGTACTCTTGCCTGGAAAATACCATGGATGGAGGAGCCTGGTGGGCTGCAGTCCGTGGGGTCCTGAAGAGTCAGACACGACTGAGCGACTTCACTTTCACTTTTCACTTTCATGCATTGGAGAAGGAAATGGCAACCCACTCCAGTGTTCTTGCCTGGAGAATCCCAGGGACAGGGGAGCCTGGTGGGCTGCCATCTATGGGGTCGCACAGAGTTGGACACGACTGAAGCGACTTAGCAGCAGCAGCAGCAGCAAGAGATGGTGAGAGAGAGTTGATGTATAGATCCTTGCCATTCCAAACGCAGTTTCTGAACCAGCAGCCTTGGCATATCACTTATACAAATGCAGGAACTTCCCTGGTGGTCCAGTAGTTAACAATCTGCCTTGCAATGGAGAGGACAAAGATTTGATCCCTGGTAGGATAATTAAGGGGCTTTCCTGGTGGCTCAGCAGTAAAGAATCTGCCTGCAATGCAGGAGACTTGGGTTCAGTCCCTGGGTCGAGGAGATCCTGTGGAGGAGGGCGTGGGAACCCACTCCAGTATTGTTGCCTGGAGAATACCATGGGCAGAGGAGCCTTGGTGGGCTGCAGTCCATGGGGTTGCAAACAGTCGGACCCAACTGAAGTGACTGAGCACGCACACAGGATAACTAAGATCCCATGTGCCACAGAGCAGCTGAGCCCGGGTGCCATAACTACAGAGGCTGTTCACTGCAATGAAGATCCTGATGCTGCAACTAAGACCCGATGTAGCCAAAGAAATAAATATTTTAAAAAAAGAAATGCAGAATCTCAAACCCCACCCCAGACCTTCTGAAACAGAACTGGCATTTTAACAAGCTTCCCAGGTGATTCTCGTGCGCATCCTGGTTTGAGGAGCCTTCATCTAAACTGCCTTGAGAGAGACAGGGCCGCCCACTCTGGCCCTTCCACAGACCTGATTTTTCTGGCTAATTGGCTCGGACTGCCACCCTGACCTAATTTTTCCTACTGTATATAAATCTGTGGCTTTCATAGTAAATGTGAGCCTATTTAGTAGCTTGTGTCAGATAAAAGAAAAATGGACATTAGCCATCTCGAAATGGCATGCTTCACATTGCCAGTGTGAAAATGGCCAAGGGAAGCGATAATGGCTGTGCTTATGGAGCATTTATTCTTTGAAATGCACAGCAGACACACACATGGACACCGGCGTACAAAACACCACCCTCCTCCCCAGGCACATGGCTGCTGTCCAAGGAACGACAAGCCAAGGAGAATCCAAGCAGCCTGTTGCCTCCCGAGGACTTCCAGCTTGGCCCATTGGTCTTAACACCCCCTTGACCTTTATTTTGTCCTCTCCCGGGAGGGCCACCGGACTTCCCAGGTGGCACTAGTAGTAAAGAACCTGTCTGCCAATGCAGGAGACGTAAGAGACGTGGGTCGGGAAGATCCCCGGGAGGATGGCGTGGCAACCCACTCCAGTATTCTTGCCTGGGAAATCCCATGGACAGAGGAGCCTGGTGGGCTACAGTCCATGGGGTTGCAAAGAGTCAGACGTGACTGAAGCGATTTAGCACACATGTATGCAGGAGGGTCACCTAGGAACACCAGGTCTCTTTCTGATTGGCCACCACCTGTGTGTGAGTGAGGGGAGCATAAACTGCATTCCCTGTATCTGGGAGGAGTTAATCCTGTGGGCTCAGGGGCACTTAGGCGAGGGCACTGGGGTGCTTCAGGTAAGCTTGTATTCCCTATACTAGAGGACGTTGATGATGCATGCTCTTCCAGTGGTGTGCTGGGACCTCCTTGTTGTTACATTTTTATGAGTTAGATGACTTCATGTTGGTAGATTGAAACTGACCACGAGGGGTTATTCTCACCACTGGAATCAGTAAATGCTACAAATCAACCACCCCTCCCCTCCTTGCTAGAGCTACCTGTTAAATTTATCAGCACACCACTGCTTCACCCTAAAGGAAATAAGACCTCCCTCCCTCTCTCCCATTCTAAAACTAAGCCTCAGAGGGCTGGTGGGGCGCAAAGATTCTGTGAATTATCTGGCATGTTATGTATCTGATTTAAAAGTGGATTCCAGGCAGAATAACGCCCCCTCCCCTGCTCTTCCACATCCTAATCCCTAGAATTTAGGAAGATGTGATGTTACGTGGCAAAGAGGAATTCAGTTTGCAGGTGAAATTAGGTTACTAATCAACGTACATTCAAATAGGAAGAATAGCCCACATTATTCAGGTGGTTCCAGTGTAATCATGAGGTTCCTTAAATTGGGAAGAGGGATGCAGAAAATTGAGAGCATTAAAGATATGGAGCTGCTGCTGTTGCTGCTGCTGCTAAGTCACTTCAGTCGTGTCCGACTCTGTGCGACCCCATAGACAGCAGCCCACCAGGCTCCCCTGTCCCTGGGGTTCTCCAGGCAAGAACACTGGAGTGGGTTGCCATTTCCTTCTCCAATGCATGAAAGTGAAAAGTGAAAAGTGAAAAGTGAAAGTGAAGTTGCTCAGTCGTGAACGACTCTTCATGACCCCATGGACTGCAGCCCACCAGGCTCCTCGGCCCATGGGATTTTCCAGGCAAGAGTACTGGAGTGGGGTGCCATTGCCTTCTCCAAAAGATATGCAGCAGGAGAAAGATTTAGCCTGCCGTTGTTGGCTTGAAGATAGAAGAAGGGCACTGGATAAGAGACTAAACCTATAGGTAGGAGCTACAAAACCGTAATGTGGAACCCCTAACTCTACACTGACCAAATAGATGACTGGCACTTAGCACAGCAGGACGTACAAACAGATGTGATTTCTGGAAACAGAGTTCTTATCGTAGGGGTAGAACGAAGTAAAGACTCAGCTGTAGTCTTTGGAGGGCACTCATTGCTAGCTACCTGAAAGCCTTGTGGTCGTGACAGCTGGTACTGGAATCTGCTAGTTTCCCTCAACCTCAGGATATTATTTGAGCCCCATGAGACCCATTTTGGACTTCTGATCTCCAGAGCTGTAAGATTATTAACAAACTTATTGTTTTAAGCCACTAAGTTTATAGTTGGTACAGCACCAACAGAAAGCCAATACAATCCATGTGGTTATACAGTGTATTAATTTCACTTCTTGGAAGTCTATATGGAAGAGAAAATATTGCCAAAATATCAGTGCATCAGTAAAATAAAGTCCTTGAAAAAACAAACAACAGCATAACACATGCAGGGACTTGCTTTGTCGCTGGATCTCAGCGTGGTAGACACTTTTCAGGAATTGTCACAGTGAGCCTTTCACCTAAATGCAGTGCCATGGAAATAAACCTCCACCACACTTTCCCCTCATAATCACATTGATGAATTAAAGAATCATTTGATTTTTTTCCCCAGCCTTTCATAATGCCCACAAACTTAAAAAATAAAAATCTCCAAGTCCATGTCAAAGACCTTCTTTACCTCTTGGATTTATCTTAGTCTGCTTTTGATCAACACATGTTTGAAATAATATATAGTGCTATATAGTTTATGAATATTTTCATTCGATTCTCCCAACTTCTTAGAGCATCAGGACGTCAGAGGGGGAAGAAACCAGCTAGAAATCTGAGTGGTAAACGAAACCTTTCTTTGCTCCTTCCAATAAACTATAAAGTCATAAAGCTGATGAAGTTATGTGGAGCCCTAGAGGTCATGGTATTTTTTATAGACACTGAAAAACATAAGTAGTTAGTTTTAATGCTAAAAGTGAGGTAGGAACTACTTCATACCTACTTCATTTTCTATTTAGCATAGAAAACAAGGTCTGCATATTAGGGGCGGAGGTGCATTCACATACACGTTTTTAAGGAATCACACCTGTTGCTTATTTCTAGGAAACAAATAGTAGTAAGGGCTAATTTAGAACAATTTTAGGGTTAAAACTCAACATCAAGGTAATTATTCCAATACTGCTTTTAAAAATTGGGAAAAGTTTCCATTTCTGAAAACTTTCAAGGAACAAAACAAAACTTTCAAGTTTTTCCCAGAAATATGGTTCCTACATTATGCATTTCTTTGTGCATGACCCAGCGTGGGCATTAAGCCTCTGATTGTTGAAATGCAGTAGGGTCCCATTAATTGACCCCATTAATTAACACATAATGATATCTCTGAAATGCAGGTATAGAATTAAAAGTGTAAGCCGTTCATTTATTTATGCTTAACTTTCCTTATCTGTAATAAAGTGTGTGTGTGTGTTAGTCGCTCAGTCATGTCCAACCAACTCTTTGCAACCCATGGACTGTAGCCCAGCAGGCTCCTCTGTCCATGGGGTTTTCCAGGCAAGAATACTGGAGTGGGTTGCCATTTCCTCCTCCAGGGGATCTGCCTGACCCAGGCATCCAACTCACGTCTCCTGTGTCTCCTACGTCTCCTGCATTGCAGGTAGATTCTTGAGCCATTGCGGAAGCCACTGTCTGTAAAATGGGTATAATAATATAATAATGGGACTGGTGGGATTAAAGGATACAGTACATGCGAATCCCTTTGTATTGAATACCATGGATAGTGCTAAGGAAGCACTGAATAAGGTGCCCTGACCTAATTGACTGTATCTGTAAACAAGCACCCTATCTCATTTGACTCTCTTACTATTCTTTAAACTATGTGTTTATTTGGCTGAGTCGGGTCTTGCTTGTGGCGCGTGGACTCTCCCGTTGTGGTGCAGGGACTCTAGCTGTGGTGTGGGCTCTCCCGTTGCGGTGCAGGGACTCTAGCTGTGGTGTGGGCTCTCCCGTTGCGGTGCACGGACTCTAGCTGTGGTGTGGGCTCTCCCGTTGCGGTGCAGGGACTCTAGCTGTGGTGTGGGCGCTCCCGTTGCGGTGCACGGACTCTAGCTGTGGTGTGGGCGCTCCCATGCGGTGCAGGGACTCTAGCTGTGGTGTGGGCGCTCCCGCTGAGGTGCACGGACTCTAGCTGTGGTGTGGGCTCAGCGGTGCTGGCGCCTGTGCTTAGTTGCTCTGAGGCAGGTAGGATCTTAGTTCTCCAGTCAGGGATTGAACCCACCGTCGGCTGTATTGCGAGGCAGATTCTTAACCCCTGGACCACCTGGTAAGTCCCTACCTCTCTTACTATATCAACCTCTCGTGTGGATGGCAGACAGGATTTTTATTTTACACACGAATTGGATTGGCTTAATGATTTCATTTTCACTACGTGCACATGTTCATTGGAAGGACTGATGCTGAAGCTGAAACTCCAGTTCTTTGGCCACCTCATGCGAAGAGTTGACTCATTGGAAAAGACTCTGATGCTGGGAGGGATTGGGGGCAGGAGGAGAAGGGGATGACAGAGGATGAGATGGCTGGATGGCATCACTGACTCAATGCACATGCGTTTGGGTGAACTCTGGGAGTTGGTGATGGACAGGGAGGCCTGGCGTGCTGTGATTCATGGGGTTGCAAAGAGTCAGACATGACTGAGCGACTGAACTGAAGCTCACATGAACTGGGTTGCTGGAGAAAAAACACATTTGGCTCCTCTTCTCGCAGAAATTGTTGGGCTTCCCTCTTAGCTGGGTCTTTAATCATCCCCAGGGCACAACATTTTCCTTTGCAGTCTAGGCTCATCTCTAATTATCAACATCGTTCTCCCTTATCCTCATTTTTCATTTTCAACACATGACCTCATTTCTCACCATCTCGGAGATAAAGACCATGAGGCTGAAAGTCTCTATATTTTTCTGTTTCCTTACTCTTTCTTTGCTGCTTCTACACCCACCTCATCTCAGGAGGAATAAGAAACTGCTTTTCCTTGTTGCCGTGATGGATTCTCCCACCTGTGCTTCCCATCCCGTCCCATCTTTCCTCCATCCTCCTCAGGGACCATGTTGCTCCCTCGGTTAAGGCTCCATTTCTTCTGTAGCTTTCGTGTTTGTTTTTCTCTCTTAGGGTATAATCACACTCAAATCTCTCACCTTAAAAACAAATTGTCTCTATGCTGGCTTGCTTTCAACTCCTTCCTCCCAAGCATCACAGCTCAGCTCCTTGAAAGTCTTCTCTGCCCCACTGGATTCCCACATGCCAGTCTGTAGACCAACTCCTATCAATCATCTGAACTGCTCCCCTCCAAAATCTGTTTTAAGTGATGCTCCCCAGGTGATTTGCTGAGCTCAGCTGGCTTTTAGGAACTCACTTTCTTTGAGTCCTCACCTTTACTTCCTCCTTGGTGGGCCAAATTTGACTTCTGTCTCTAGTAATTCATTGGTTTGGATCTAGCTAAGATGGAGCTTAGTTGAAAAACGCAGTGGAGACTCTTCAGCTCCTAATTTATTTAAACTGTTTGTAATATTGTATCTATTAAGCATTCTGTCCTTCAGACTCTCTCCTTCTGGACTTCCTCTGGACCCTGTTCCCTGCTTGTTTTCTATTACTGATGTTCTATCAGGTCCCTTCCATTCATATTCTCATTGCCTTGCGCTGCCATATTGCTAGGTGAAAGCCCCCACCTTTCCACATCCGGATTTTGCTTGTGCTGATGATCTGTGAAAGCTACATCTCTCGTATTCCTGAATTACAGAACATCTATTTTACTGTATGCTAGCTATTTCTTTCGAGATATTCCACAGTATATCTCAATACAAATGAGCATACTCCTAACAGGTTCAAAACTGACCTCATATTCATTCTGATGCTCTTAAATCATAGTCACCTGTAATCTTCCCCCCTTTTTGACTCATCCTATTATTAATATGGATTTCCCAGGTGGCACAGTGGTAAAGAATCTGCCTGCCAATGCAGGAGGTGCGAAAGATGTGAGTTCGATCCCTGGGTTGGGAAGATCGCCTGGAGAAGAAAATGTCAACCCACTCCAGTATTCTTGCCTGACAATTTCCATGGATGGAAGAACCAGGCAGGCTACAATCCATGAGGTTGCAAAGAGTCTGACATGACTGAGTGCGTGCGTGCACACACATATACGTTAATATAGCCCGCCTCCCATATTTCCTTTTTACTCTCCTCTTATTTCTGTCCCCTATATTTTTCCAGAGTTTGTCCTTTCTTTTATGTCTGTGTTGTCTTAATTTGGGACTCATAATTTTATGATGTGGCTTGTGAGAACCACACCATTGGTTTTTATATTTGTGATCCTTTCTGCTGCTTATCCTTCATGTTGCTTTCAGGATTAACTGCTTACTATCCTGCTTAAAATAATACAGTGGCTCATCATTGCCTTTAATGAAGTCCAAACTCCTTTACGTGGCATATATATTTCTTTATAATTGCCCCTTCCTGCTTTCTCAATCTTATCTTCCACCCATCTCGTACAAATCCCTTTGAATTTATACATAAGCTTCTTGGGGTTTCCTCAACTGATATATTCTCTTCTGCCTTTTGGTACTGAAAATATATGTTATAAATATGCCCTTTTCCTAGTCAGGGCCATGACTAGCCCATCGTTGCCTTCGTGCAAATTAGAAACAGATGCTTCGTCCAGGCAGGCAGTTCTGTGGGTGCTCAGACTGCCACAGAGGTGACAGATGGTACCTTTGTGAGACACAGAGAAAGATACCTCTGCCGTGCAGAAGCCCCCTGTGCCGGGATGCAAAGCTTGGGGAGCTGAATGCTGCCTCTATTTTAGCCCTTTGGACCCCTCTGCTAGGCCCCTGGGCAGTGAAAGGCTCATATAGTGGAATGCAGTTTCCTGCTCCCATTACCCCCGTTTCCTCCTTCGAAGTTCTTGCTTAATATTGGTCTCCATCTAGAATTTCTATCTCTCACTAGACCTGTGGTTCTTATCCTTTTATTTGGTCATCAGCCCTTAGGGAAATCTGAAGAAAGCAAGCTATGAACTCATTCACCATAAAACTGAGCATATTCCTAACAGACACCTAATTCATGCACCCAAGGTTAGAAACCACTGAGTCAGGCTAACCCTGACTCTACCCCTAACCCAAGATGGGGCCTGCCACATAGAAGACGCTGAACGAATGTTTATGGGAACTGTTGAAAGCATTTCTCCAACAGGCCACTTCTGTGCTTGTTTCTTTATATTCATACTAGAGATTTGCAAACCTTTACTCCCTAATATATTTTATACTTTGCCATCGTGGCTTTCTTGTCTATGGTCCCAGCTAGCTTCTCGAATTTTCCAGGGTAGGCACTGCTTGGTTTATATCTGTAGTCCCAGCATCTAACAGAACACAGTATGGAGCATGTAGTAGGCATATGAGGAGTGTTTACTGAGTGCCTGGGATTCCGTGACAGTAAATGATTTGCTTCAGGTCACTCAGTGATGGTGAACCTAGAACCAACTCCATCATTTTTTCCTCTGGACCTTTCTTCTTAGATATTTTACATTCTGCCTTTGTATATGCATGTGTAAGTATGGTTGGGTGACTCCTTAATGCACTGCTAAATGGAAAGAAAGAAATAGTCTGACTAAATCTAAGTATTTGGATTAGTGTACTAAAATACCTGGGCTTCCCAGGTGGCTTAGTGGTAAAGAATCTGCCTGCTAAGCAGACGTGGGTTCGATCCCTGGGTCGGGAAGATCCCCTGGAGAAGTAAATGGCAGCCCACTCCAGTGTTCTTGCCTAGGAAATGCCACGGACAGAGCCGCCTGGCGGGCTACAGTCCACGGGGTCACAAAGAGTCGGACACAACTTGCTGACTGAACAACACAAAGCAACCAAAACAACTACCACGGTGGAAGGCACTGAATACTCAAATACTCCAGAACTGTGAAAACTACTTCTCCATCCACTCTTCAGGGAGGCACAGACCTTTGTTGGATGGAATATAGCTACTGGGTACTATTTCCGTGAGCTGAGTACAGTGCCAATCTACTGGTGGAGAGTCCGTGTCCCAGTTTCTGACCTCACTGAAGGAACCCAGCCGTGGCCTCTGGGGGCCTGTGTGGCTTTCTCACTGTTCTCTCGGGAGCATTCCTAGTTCTGGTTTGATCAGTACCTACCTGCTGCTTGCTTGCTGCCTTGTAACTCTTGGCCCCCCCTCTTCCCCACCGAGATGTGGGGAGCTCATCAAAATTGACCACTTTTGGTCTCATGAGTCAGGATTTTTTTTCTAGATTGAGATCATGTTTATTCAGTTTGCTTCCTAGAACTGTTTCATTAATAACCCCATTGCCTTGTTTCATTAATAACCCCGTTGCCTAATTGATGCTTTCAGATTGTAGTAAATTTTCCCTATTATTAATTTTTTTTTCCTGAAACCGAAATCATCCATTTTACCTTTCAAGATGGGATAAGTAAATAGTTCTGTGTGAATGAAGGCTTCCACGGAAATGAACAATTTTTTCCCTCTTTGGAAAATGGAACTAAACTTATGTTAGAGTTTGGAAGTGATGATTTCCATTTTCCTTTTTCACAGGTCGTCCCAGTGGACAAGTCCATTTTTTTAAAATTAAATCAAATAAAAGATGCTTGACATTAAAACTTCAAATCTCTCCTGTGTTGTGGAACTTGTCTCAGCTCCCCATTAAATTTGCTGTCTAGGAAGTCTACTTGTTTTTCATATGCAAATTTAAAAACTGACAGTTGTATCATAGTTAAAAAAAAAAAAGCAAGTTTTCTGGGTTATTAAGTCGGATTAAAATATGTCAGAGCCATGGTGACAGTAATATCAAATGTGAAATTCTTTAGACTCTCCAAGCAACTAATTAAAAAAAAGGAGAAGAGTATTTACGCAATAGCTTATTTTGGACATTTGCTGTTCTGTCTCTCAACAGCTTTAAGTGTCTGATTCTAAGTCAGAAGGGAACTGAATTGGCTTATTGAAAATTGTTTCCTGAATGCTTTATCAGGATATAGAGTGATATATATATATATATATGTAGTATAAACTATTTAATCATATACATATATATGATTAAATCATATACATATATATATTTATATCAACTATTAAACCATTTATCATCATTTTCATTTAACATGATTGGTATGGAAATTTTATGTTTTCCCTAGAACATTCTGAAGACATTGCTTAAGATAGAAATATTGCTATCATCTGAACTAAGATTAAATTAAATATTGCTATCATCTGAACTAAGATTAAAAATATGAAATACTGATTTTTGTGATTATACCCATCAATCTGGGAGAGGGGGACAATGGAAGGAACTCGGGGCTTCTGGCTTTCAGTGTAGGGCCCAAGAGTTGTGAGAGGGTATTATCTTTGCTGCCCTGCTATGTACCATAATGGATTATGGAGGCCACCTGAACCTAAAGATTTTGGACCTTGGGTAATTTTAACATCATGATTCTGCTTAGTTCAGTTCAGTTCAGTCGTTCAGTCATGTCTGACTCTTTGCGACCCCATGGATTGCAGCACCAGGCCTCCCTGTCCATCACCAACTCCCAGAGTTCACTCAAACTCATGTCCATTGAGTCAGTGATGCCATCCAACCATCTCATCCTCTATTATCCCCTTCTCCTCCTACCTTCAATCTTTCCCAGCATCAGGGTCTTTTCAAACGAGTCAGTTCTTCACATCAGGTGGTCAAAGTATTGGAGTTTCAGCTTCAGCATCAGTCCTTGCAATGAATATTCAGGACTGATCTCCTTTAGGATGGACTGGTTGGATCTCCTTGCAGTCCAAGGGACTCTCGAGAGTCTTCTCCAACACCACAGTTCAAAAGCATCATTCTTTGGTGCTCAGCTTTCTTTATAGTCCAACTCTCACATCCATACATGACTACTGGAAAAACCATAGCTTTGACATAGCAATGCCTCTGCTTTTTAATATGCTGTCTAGGTTGGTCATAACTTTTCTTCCAAGGAGCACACATCTTTTAATTTCATGGCTGCAGTCACCATCTGCAGTGATTTTGGAGCCCAAAACATAAAGTCTCTCACAGTTTCTATTGTTTTCCCATCTATTTGCCATGAATTGATGGGACCAGATGCCATGATCTTAGTTTTCTGAATGTTGAGTTTTAAGCCCACATTTTCACCTAAAGCTTCCTTAAAAGATAATATTTTGTTACTTGCAATTTCAGAGCAACAAATTAGAGGAGAAAAAAAGACTTCAAGAAAACCTCAGAAGAGAAACTTTTAGAGAGTATCAGCAATAGTAAGTTTGTTTTCAGAACTTTGTACCTTTTACAGAGATATTGTTCATTGTGCTTTTAAATTCCGGGTGATGGTAACTGTTTAAAATATCTGGTAATGAATTCTTGGCTATTAATTATGTAATTGAACTCTAAAAGTGAGGTTCTAAGTTTGGAGACATCTGTACTCACCAAAGTTGTGGTTTGTAGTCAACAGATTAGAATGAATACTGCTAAATTTGAGAAATTCCATATTCTAAATAACTTGGAGGGCTTGATTTTTTGGTAATCCAGGTTAGTTTTGATTATGAAGACTTCTGAAACACCAATATAAGCAAGACACTGTTTGAAAAGAAGTACCCAAGCAGAATCTAACTAGGGATTTAGCTAATGGACTGAGGACTTACATTTTTATAAACAAGATTTGAGAAATAATTTCACAGTTATCAGCAAAGCTCCAATTGATGGTCATGCATCAAGGTACTTTTTCCAGTGTGACTTGGGAATCACAGCAGCTAACCTGTATAGGGCAACCACAGCATGCTTTATAAGTTTGTGTCCCAGCTCTAAGTAACACCGCCTAAAAGAATAGACAAAATTGAAGAACCGTATTTCTGTCCCTAGATTAACACCAAATATTGTGGAATTAAAACCAAGCAGATCTGGGTTCAAAATCCTAGCTCCATTCTCCAGCTGTGACATTGGACAAACTACTAAACCTCTTGGAAACTCAGTAGTTTTTTTGTTTTTTTGGGTTTTTTTCCTAATAGGGTTGGTAATATACCATCAGCCATTTGTAAGGATTAAATAAAATATATAAATGGTATACAAGTGATTTCATTTTATGGAGACTTGATAAGTAACTTCGTACAGAAAGAGGTTCTTGCTGCATGGAATCAGAAAACTCATTTTGTAGAGACTGTATAGAGATTGGGAGAAGGCAATGGCAACCCACTCCAGTACTCTTGCCTGGCAAATCCCATGGATGGAGGAGCCTGGTAGGCTGCGATCCATGGGGTCGCTAGGAGTCGGACACGACTGAGCGACTTCACTTTCACTTTTCACTTCCATGCATTGGAGAAGGAAATGGCAACCCACTGCAGTGTTCTTGCCTGGAGAATCCCAGGGACGGGGGAGCCTGGTGGGCTGCCGTCTACGGGGTCGCACAGAGTTGGACACAACTTACGTGACTTAGCAGTATAGAGATTTTTGGTTGCACCAGAGCTAGACATTGGCCTCCCACTTTCAGATGGATTGTTCTGACTGCTTCCTCTTATCTATTCCCATTGTTATACCTCATTTGCAGAATTTAAGCTTATTCGCATGTTGGTGTGAGCATATGTGACACCCTAAAGTGTATTCCTCTTGTAGGTACAGCCCTCTCTGGTTTTCTCATTCCACTGAAATTTTCTTGCCTCTGTTGTAAGCCCTAACTCCTTGCTTTAAGACTCAAGTCAGAATGCAAAATATATTTCTCAATATTTCACTTTGCCCCTTTTCAAATGGGGCACTTTGTCTCTGCTACCCAGGCCAGGTAAAAAGTGGGAGATGGAAAGGGGTTGGGTGGAAGTGCTAATGAATGGTGTTATCTTTCCCCACTTTTGTTTTAAGGCAGGCACGGGGTAAGAAAGCTGGTGTGAAGCTAAACACCAGGAGAAGTTGACTGTCCTAGAGATTGAGGGAGACAGGCAATGCTGCTGCTGCTGCTAAGTCGCTTCAGTCGTGTCCGACTCTGTGCGACCCCATAGACGGCAGCCCACCAGGCTCCCCCGTCCCTGGGATTCTCCAGGCAAGAACACTGGAGTGGGTTGCCATTTCCTTCTTCAGTGCATGAAAGTGAAAAGTGAAAGTGAAGTCGCTCAGTCGTGTCCGACTCCTAGCGACCCCATGGACTACAGCCTACCAGGCTCCTCCACCCATGGGATTTTCCAGGCAAGATTACTGGAGTGGGGTGCCATTGCCTTCTCCGAATGTATTGTTGCCTCTGCCTTCTTTGGTAGATAATGGATGAGAGTTGATTTCTTGGCTAATCAGTAGGAGTTGAAGGAGATATAGTGATTCCATGGGGGCATGTTGCCTGGAGACAATAAGAAAGTATTTTAGTATTGTAATACATAATATATTTATCCTGTGGCATCCTCCTTTTACACTGGAAAAGGGAAGACCTTCTCACTGTGAGGAATCTTAGGTACAGGACTAGGAAAACAAGCTTATCCTCTGTGAAGTTTTAACATGATAATGTGAAGGATAAGAGATTCTTAGAGTTTTAGAGGATGTGGGAGATTGTGTCATTAAACCTTTTTTATTTTTCCTAGTCCTCCAGCTTCTTGAGTTTGTGTTTTACTAAATATTAGAGATCATCCTTTTTCTGTAAAGAAAAAAGAATTCTACCCTCAGCCACCTCACACACTATCAGTGGAGCTGAATTCAATTTCATGCACATTTCACTCCTGCTTTCTTCTGCTTATCGTAAAAGTCCCAGTTAACCAGGAAAAAGAGAAACTGGCTGAAAATGAGAAGTATCTCAAATTGATTTTTAAAGCCTATTGAGAAACACAAGAAGAAGTATATGTGTGTGTGTTTTAAGTATATTTTGTTTTGAAGTGCTTTCGAAATTAAAAGACTAGTAGCTAATGAAATGAATGACCATTATATAGCTAGAAATATGAAAGAAACTTCTTGGAAAAGATGGATCCTCTGTATAACAAGCCTTTATCATATTTTCTTAGACTCAATTTATGGTGGAGAGACTGAATAGGACAGCTGTTAGAATTTTTTTTTTTTTTATATTTATTTAGCCACACCAGGTCTTCATTACAGCACAGCGGATTTTTGACCTCCGTGGTGGCATGCAGGATCTTTAGTTGCAGCATGTGGGATCTTCATTTCCTGACCAGAGATCAAACCTGGGCCCCCTGCATTGGGAGCATGGAGTCTTAGCCACTGGACCACCAGGGAAGTCTCCCCTGAGCTGTCAGAATTTTAACAGCACAAAGTTTTCACCAGACCAACCAGGCTGTTCCCTATTCCATCTTCTTACCCCAAAGTTAGATTCTTCTGAAGGTGTTCAAATGAAGGATCACAAAATAGAAACACAAATAAGAAATATTTTTGATGCCATGATATGTGTGATTCAAATATCAGACTGGGAGTGGTGGTCTTTGCTTTGTTTTCTGTAGAAAAGGGCAACCATAGACTTGAGCAGACTGTAACTCCAAGTTGCTGGAGAAAAAGCTCCTGATAGTATCCTGGGGCACCACCATGGGAATCTTAATGTGCTCTTTCTTACCACCTTGTTCCAGGCTTGTTCATTTGCTTCTGATTATTTTTAGTGTTGTCAATTATTTAGCTAACAGGCAGAAAACTAGGCTTTTATTGACATCTAAAGGGACTCTCCTGAGTGTAATAATGAAGGCAGTTTATTGAATGCCTGTGAGGTTGCTTTCTAATTGTACACATTAATCTGCCCGTGCAAGCTGGCTGAAATACACAAGCAGATTGCACATGCAGATGGAGCACACGGGATAGCTTTTATGAAAGGACCTCTGGAATGTACTCCTGCAGTACTGCCTTTTCCTTAACAATCGAACGACTGTGACTATTTCAGTTGGCGGCTGAGAACAGACCAGATTAATGGTGCATTAAGTCTGCTATTCTGGCTGGGGACAGACTCAAATTTCATGGTGGAGAGTTAGTTCTAGGATTCTTGAGCATGAAAGTGAAGGGTAGAAATAGGCTTCTAACCTTGGCATAGTTTTCATCATTATTTTACTCTGTCATTCTTTACTGCTTATAAAGGGTGAAATGTGATTTTTCAGGATTTTTTTTTATGAGTCAATAGTACTGGTAGATTTAAGGATCTGAAGTAACAGTTAATAAACCTGTGTGTGTGTATTGTTATAATCAAAGAAAGGATGTTGTTTTTTAGATTTTTTCAAATTTCAGCATTTTTAATTTAAATGGTAATTTATTTTGAGTCACAGTCATCTTTCTAACCATGTGGCTTTTGGATGGATGTCAAGACAGGTTTGAATTTGGAGACTATATAACGAGTTATGGGGGCTAGGGTAAGGTGTGAATGGGGCAATCAGATGGGTTTTGGGTGCAGGTGTTAGGAAAAACAGTGCTCTCGTACGGATTTGCTGGAAAAATGAGAATTGTGTGTGTTTTAAGCATTTATAATTTTAATTCCTATCTAATAATCATTTAATATAATAGATTATACATTTGTATGGTTTTAAAAATATAGAAAGTGCGTGGCTCTTTTAAAATGCTATTTCAAAGTAATGAGCTGCTCTACTATTGAGAACTTAGGGTATTTCAGCCATATGAGGCATACTATATACATTTTTCATTTAATTTTTAGATCAATCCTATTAGAGATATATCATCTTTATTTTAGGTGGAGGGATTGTGTAATTTAAATTCTACCCTTCACTTTCGTGCTTAAGAATCCTAGAACTGACTCTCCACTGTGAAATTAGAGTCTGCCCCCAAAGTCACAGACGCAGTGAACGATGCAGTCCGATCTTGGTCCTGAAATTTGGGGGGCTAGGGAAAATGAGCATTTGAGAGGTGTGGTCAGGAACATCTGGCTAGGGGTGGGTGATAAGCACTGTAGCTCCATGGCATTGGGCGGGGATGCTGTGGGGAAGACTGTTGGTCAGTTCAGAGATAAAGGCTTGGACAAAATTGACTTCTGATTCTTCCAAGGAAGATCTAAATTTTGCCTGCGGGAGGCAAAGAAAAACCGAGGAATTATGTCTGCTTTCTCTGATTTTCCTCACACATGAATGACATCCTCCTCCAGGTCTCACATGGGATTAATTCCACAGTTAAGCTTACTGTAGGGTACCTGGGCTTTTGTGAACTCTCCTGGGTGGACTCAGTATTTCTAGGGGAGAAGGGGCTCGGTTCCTTTTTTTTTAAATTAATTTGTTTATTTATTTTTGGCTGCACTGGGTCTTCACTGCTGTGTGCTGACTTTCCAGTTGCCGTGAGCAGGTTTCTCCTTGTGGTGGCTTCTCTTATTGTGGGGCACGGGCCCTCGGGCCTGCAGGCTTCAGTAGCTGCGGTGCCCTGGGGCTCTAGAGCACAGGCTCAGTAGCTGGGGCACACTGGCTCAGTTGCTCCACAGCATGTGGCGTCTTCCCAGACTAGGGATTGAACCATGTTCCCTGCATTGGCAGGTGGATTCTTAACCACTGGACCACCAGGGAAGTCCAGGGCTCAGTTCTTAAAACCTTGGTTGAAAAAGCATTTGGAACCAAGCTCATTCCCAAATAGGACCTTCTTTTCCCATTGCCAAGCATCACCATTCACTCCACCTGCCGATGGTAATGTTGGGAAGTTTTCTTCATTCCCGCCATTGGAGCTATGCATCTCTTTTACTTCCGTTTGAATGATAGTGTGATTAGCTCCTAGGAGGCACATCTTCATCTGTTTTAGTTTCTGAGAGCCAGGGATCCAGGCAGGTCTGCTGAATAGGCATACTTAGGTTCCAAGTTTGTCTTCTAATATGCTCACAAAACTTCTAATGCCCTTCATGGGAGCTTCCAAAAGACACTTAAGGGCCAAATTGATCCCTTATCCATATGGTAGGCTTACATCCAACCTCACATTTTATAATCCAAGTAAGGTGAACCAAAAGTCATCCTATTCATAACTTTCTGTCTTATGCTAATGAAGTGAACTTATAGATACCAAAAAGCCTGATAGGATTTGGGCCTGTGTCGGGTGATGTGGGAGAGGGTTTGAGAAGACAGGGCTTTGTTCTGGGTTGGCTGTTATCAGCAAGCAGGAGTAATAGTGATTAGGTATCAAGTATCTTTTTAAACACTTTTTATTTTACATTGGAGTACAGTTGATTAACAGTGTTGTGTTAATTTCAGGGGTGTAGCAAAGTAGGTATCAGATATGTTATTTAAAAGGAGGCGAGATCAGAGTGAGACTAATACTGTAATTGATTAATAAGCAGCAGTCTCTATCATTTGCCAAAATACTGGGGGTTTAGTTTAATAGTCATTTTTGTAGTTTAGACAAGGTTCATACATTTTTCTTTGTTCAGCCATGTCATGGAGTGGTCTTATTTTTTCATAAGCCATAAAGTGACCTCCTCTGAGACTGATGTTGTATGAAATTACTTTCAATAGGAGAAGACCAAGGTTTAGCTATGAGTGCCAGGCCAGCTCCTGGATGTCAGGAACAGCTTCTGCCTTTCTTAGGATATGATTAATAATTGGTAAAAAATAAAAAGTTGACTGGCCACTTACTTACAAAATGGTTTCACTTAAACTATCTCATCGCTGGAACATCATACCATCAGTGCTCCGCCCTTGGGAGGGTATAGCAGGACACAGATATACCAGGGACCAGACTGCCTGCCTGGTCTCAAAATTTAACTTCTCTCCTAACATTTTTAATCTCTCTGCTTTATTTTTTTTTTTTGGCTGCAAGGCATGTGGGAATCTTAGTTCTGCAATGAGAGATTGAATCCCGTCCCCTTTCAGTGGAAGCGCCAAGTCTTAACTACTGTACTAACAGGAAATTCCTGTTTAACCTCTTCGAGCCTCGGTTTCCTCATATGCGGCATGGGGTGGGGCTAATATTTGCTAAATCAAAAGAAGATTAATCAATATAAATCACGTAAGAAATCAGACATAGTACTTGGAGGGAGAAGGTGGAGTATAAAGGAATGGCAAACAAGAACAGCAGAGGAAGGAGAGAGAGACCAGCGAACTCTCGCCTTTACCTGCAAGGGTACAGCCGAAGAACTTCTAGACAAGAGATTCACTGAGAAGGCCCCAGGGCCTGAAAGAGCTCCCGGTAAATGTACTATGCCTGGTGGGATATGCACCACAAGCTACCTGCATAGCTAGCCAATTTGTCACTTCCGTGTGAATTCTAAGATATTTACTTTAAAATGTCACCACAAAATGAACTCTGGTCAAACAGATAAGGAGTCCTAGAGAGAGGAAGAGATATCAGAACCATTGTGAATAAAGAAAACAATGACATTTATAGTCAAATACATGATTAACGTTTTTCTTTTTCATTATTAAGAATCAATGGGATCAAATTAAAATCATGGAGGGCTTCAGTGCTAGAAGAGGCATATGGATGGAAGAGAGAAGGTTAGGAAGTAAAACAAGTATTATTTTTTGTATGAGTGAATGCTAATGAATTCCAGATGTTGATGGAAAAAATGAGTAATTATGTTATTATATATTTAATTGTATTATATGTTTAAGTAGGATATATAACAAAAACATAAAAAAGTCAAATGAAAAATTGATAATTACAACAAAAGGCAGAAAAGGGTGTGGAAGTTTTATAAGCAACAAGGGAGTAGTCACAGTAAAAGGTTCAGTTCAGTTCAGTTGCTCAGTCGTGTCCAGCTCTTTGCGACCCCATGGACTACAGCACGCCAGGCCTCCCTGTCCATCACCAACTCCCAGAGTTTACCCAAATTCATATCCATTGAGTCAGTGATGCCATCCAACCATCTCATCCTCTGTTGTTCCCTTCTCCTCCCTCCTTTAATCTTTCCTAGCATTAGAGTTTTTTCAAATGAAGATTCATATCCATTGAGTCAGTGATGCCATCCAACCATCTCATCCTCTGTTGTTCCCTTCTCCTCCCTCCTTTAATCTTTCCTAGCATTAGAGTTTTTTCAAATGAGTCAGTTCTTCGCATCAGGTAGCAAAACTATTGGAGTTTCAGCTTCAGCATCAGTCCTTCTAATGAACATTCAGGACTGATTTCCTTTAGGATGGACTGGTTGGATCTCCTTGGAGTCCAAGGGACTCTCAAGAGTCTTCTTCAACACCACAGTTCAAAAGCATCACTTCTTTGGCAAAAGGTTATATAGGCTAAATTTCCTTATTAAAAAACCTTTCAGATTGAAAAAAAAAAAAAAAGGCAAAAATCTAGCTGTATGTTACTATTAGAGATACCTACGACAACAGAAAATAAAAGCACAGAACATATATCCATAAATGCTGATAAAAAAAAGCAAATGTAGCAATATTGAGACACAACTGAATTCAAGATAAAAGCATTCAATAGGATAAAAGATATTTTATGCAGATAAAATATGTAATCCAAAAGATAATATGAACTATAAATACCAACAGAGATGTGAAATATATGAAGCAGAAACTGCTGAGGTCTGTATGTAGATGATGGATGTGTCAAATTTTCCTTTTATTTAACTAATTCTCCATAAAAATTAATATGTCATCATGTGAGCCAAAAAAATTTCATAAGGCATGGAGGGTATATGAATAACATGACTTGGCATGATTATACAGACATAGTTACAAAGTATTGTGCCTAGTTTATGAAAATACCTATTCTTTAAAAATATGACTTAATCACCATTAGCCATGACTCAAAGCCCTGGAATAGGAAATATCAACCCACTCCAGTATTCTTGCCTGGAAAAATCCATGGACAGAGGAACCTGGCTGGCTACAGTCCATGGAGTCACAAAGAGTCAAACACAACTGAAGTGACTAAGCAACAAAATGACTCAAAGACTCTCAGTAAATTCCCAAAATACTCCCCAAATCTATAAAGTCACCATTCCTAAGGGGACAAAATGTAATAAAATTAGAAATTAAGCAATAAGAAATTTTAAAGTCTATCCACTTAAAATTTTTTTCTAATTACCTTTTTAAATGTTAGGTCACCATCTGTCACCATATTGGATTTATTGTGGTGACCATTTCATAGTGTATAAAAATATCAAAGTCACTATACCTGAAACTAATATTATGTGTTAATTGTTATTCAATTAAAAAATAAAGATTCAGGTTTCCTGGGAGGATGGGGGAGACTATTAGGATAAAAAATTTTGAAACCAAAACTGAATTGTAAAGTAATTACAAATTACTTTAGGATAAGAGAATATAAAGTTTAAAGTATTCTGCATCTTTTATTTGATTCAAAGGTAGGGGAAGAATCGAAACTTATTTTTCAATGTTAAACTGCAGATTGAGAGTGGCAATCTGATTTTTTAAATTCTAAATTCACACTGATCTGTTTTAACTACACATCAAATAAAATAATGAAGAAAATGAAAAAAAATCTATGGAATGTGACTATAAAATTATTTCGAAAATGTAGAGGTTTAAAAGCTTTTAGAAAAATGGAAATAAAATAACAAAGCACATAAAATAAATGCCAAAAAAAAAAAAAAACCCCAGAAAGAAGGAATAAATAAAGGGAGAAAAGTGATGAAGTTGAATAGAATAATTTATCATCGATAAACCAAAGCCTAAGTTTTTTGTAAAACTCTGATAAAATGGATAAACTTTTGACTTGTCTGAGTAGGGAATAAGGAAGAACTCCAAGGATAAGAAAGGAAGTATAACCACAATTCTAGAAGAGAAATCCTATGTCCTGCTTCTGTTAATTTGTTTAACAGATTTCCTAATTTATTTCCTAGGAAAGAGTATGCCATTAGACTTGAAACCTGAATAGAATAAAAACTCTAAATGGAAGAGAAAATGTTGTTTGATCTCATCTTAAAAAAGACAGTAGGCCCAGCTGGTTTGAAAACAGAAAAAGAAGGCAACTTTTTCAGTTAAGTCAGGAACAGGATGACAAGAGTATTTGCTATTTACAACTGATATGGATTTTTAGATAGGAAATTAGAATTTATTTCTAACAAAGAAAGAACTTAAATATTGGAAAGGAAGAGATAAGTGACTCTGTTTATCTAAAACCTCTCAAGGGACTTAACTAAAAAACTGTTAGAACTAATCAGTTTGGCTATCATGAATGAATCTAAAATCAATATGCAAATACTTCTGTCTTCACATCATCAGACACACCATCAAAAGTCCACTGTAAAATATAATTAAAAGAAAAATTTCATTTATAATATCTATCAACATTGTAAAACAGGTGAATGTAAGTCTAATAGACTTTTATATATAAAAGAAAATACCTAAAATAAGATGAAAATAAATATAGAATATCTATTTACTATAAGAGGAAAAA
Organism: Bos indicus x Bos taurus; assembly: GCF_003369695.1. Classification (NCBI taxonomy): domain Eukaryota; kingdom Metazoa; phylum Chordata; class Mammalia; order Artiodactyla; family Bovidae; genus Bos; species Bos indicus x Bos taurus. Next base: position 12,882,436 of record NC_040087.1, on the reverse strand, counting down.
ATCACCATTGTAAAGATGATTCTACTCTTCTTCATATATAAATTAAACAGGACCTTTTATGAAATATGATAAACCAATTTTAAAGAGAAAATATTTAAAAAATAGACAAACTTGAAAAATTGAAGGGAAAAGGGAGAAGAAGCTGGTGACATGAAGCATATACAACATAGGTATGGTAATAATAAAAAAGCGTTATTGGCATCGCAGTTAATAGTGAATGGAAGAGAGTCTACCATTCTCTTAGTCGTGTCCGACTCTTTGTGACCCCATGGACTGCAGCATCCCAGGCTTCCCCATCCTTCATTATTTCCTGAAGTTTGCTCAAACTCATGTCCATTGAGTTGATGATGCCATCTAACCATCTCATCCTCTGTCATCCCCTTCTCCTTCTACCCTCAATCTTTCCCAGCATCAGGGTACTTTAGCTGTTGATACAAGTATTTTTTTTCAAATCAGCATCAAAAGAACAGATAATTTGACAAATTGTATTAATTCAACACAGAATGTAATGAACGATGCTTTTAAAATTTTGTGGTAGAAATGCCTTCCTATGCTATGTGTACAACTTAGAATCCATAAGAAAAAAAATACAGATTTGACTACAGGAAACACTTATGCTAGATGACATAGTGAACTACATTACAAGTAAGTGATGGTCTAGGAGAAACTATTTGCTTCAAAAATAATAAAGGCTTAGTTTCACAAAGAACTCTTACAAATTAATAAGAAAAAAGACAACTCCAGAAAAACTGGCAAAGGGATTGAAACAAATAGTCCAAAGAGAAGAAATATAAACTAAAAAATATTTGAGAAACACAGATAAAATTTTTATTCTAATGCATCGATAGTATCTCACAGGAAATGTGCTTTCATATATTCAACAGTTTGTACTGTACCTGGTGTGTATGAGCTTCCCTGGTGGGGAAGTTTGTACCAGTATGTACGGCTTCCCTGGTGGCTCAGATGGTGAAGAATTTGTCTGCAGTGCAGGAGACTGGATTCGATCCCTGGTTGGGAAGCTCCCCTGGAGAAGGGAATGGCCGCCCACTCCAGGATTCTTGCCTGGAGAATTCCATGGACAGGGGAGTTTTGTGAGCTAGTCCATGGGGTCACAAAGAGCTGGACACGACTGAGCGACTAACACACTTACCATTACGTGCCTGGCGCGTGTCAAGCACTGTACTAGGTTAGCAAGTTCTTGGTATGTGTACTGTATTACCGAGCGGTGCTCCTTTGGCCACCCTCTGTCTAGGCGCCCTTCACTCGTTTACCTCACTGTCTGTGCTCTGCAGCTACTGGAGTTTGTGTGTCAACTGACTAGGTGATGAGAGAAGGAAAAACTACTCCATCCACCCTGCAAGGCAAAAAGAGAGATTTGTCACTGCTCTTTTTTCAGGGAGCGTGCCTTCCTAATTATGACTCTTGAGGGTTAAAATGGGTCCTCTAACATTTTTATTAGCACCTTCTTATCTGTCATGGTTCAGCATCGGATGTGGGCAACCAGGCAGAGGAAGGTGCGTGGCACACCTTGTAACCCTGGGGTGCAATGGCTGGCGGGCACCTGACTCATGAGCTCTTACAGATCACAGTGAATGTTTTTAAACTGATTGTTTTTTTAAAAAATCCTTGTTGTTTACCTTTTTTTATATATGGTACTGTGCATCTGTTGATCCCATACTCCCAAGTTATCCCCCCACCCCCTTCCCTTTGGTAACTATTATAAGTTTTTTTTTAATATAAATTTATTTATTTTAATTGGAGGCTAATTACTTTACAATATTGTATTGGTTTTGCCATACATCAATATGAATCTGCCACAGGTATACACATGTTCCCAATCCTGAACCCCCCTCCATACTATCTCCCCATACTATCCCTCTGGTTCGTCTCAGTGCACCAGCCCCAAGCATCCTGTATCCTGCATCGAGCCTGGACTGGTGATTCGTTGCATATATGATATTATACAATGCTATTCTCCCAAATCATCCCACCCTTTCCCTCTCCCACAGAGTCCAAAAGACTGTTCTATACATCTGTGTCTCTTTTGCTGTCTCGCATACAGGGTTATTGTTACTATCTTTCTAAATTCCATATATATGCGTTAGTATACTGTATTGGTGTTTTTCTTTCTGGCTTACTTCACTCTGTATAATAGGCTCTAGTTTCATCCACCTCATTAGGTGGATTCAAATGTATTATTTTTAATGGCTGAGTAATACTCCATTGTGTATATGTACCACAGCTTTCTTATCCATTTGTCTGCTGATGGATATCTAGGTTGCTTCCATGTCCTGGCGATTATAAACAGTGCTGCAATGAACAATGGGGTACACGTGTCTCTTTCAATCTGGTTTCCTCGGTGTGTATGCCCAGCAGTGGGATTGCTGGGTCATAAGGCAGTTCTATTTCCAGTTTTTTAAGGAATCTCCACACTGTTCTCCATAGTGGCTGTACTGGTTTGCATTCCCACCAACAGTGTAAGAGAGTTCCCTTTTCTCCACACCCTCTCCAGCATTTATTGCTTGTAGACTTTTGGATCGCAGCCATTCTGAAATGGTACCTCATAGTGGTTTTGATTTGCATTTCCCTGATAATGAGTGATGTTGAGCATCTTTTCATGTATTTGTGAGCCATCTGTATGTCTTCTTTGGAGAAATGTCTATTTAGTTCTTTGGCCCATTTTTTGATTGGGTCGTTTATTTTTCTGGAATTGAGCTGCAGGAGTTGCTTGTATATTTTTGAGATTAGTTGTTTGTCAGTTGCTTCATTTGCTATTATTTTCTCCCATTCTGAAGGCTGTCTTTTCACCTTGCTTATAGTTTCCTTTGTTGTGCAGAAGCTTTTAAGTTTAATTAGGTCCCATTTATTTATTTTTGCTTTTATTTCCAATATTCTGGGAGGTGGGTCATAGAGGATCCTGCTGTGATGTATGTCAGAGAGGGTTTTGCCTATGTTCTCCTCTAGGAATTTTATAGTTTCTGGTCTTACGTTGAGATCTTTAATCCATTTTGAGTTTATTTTTGTGTATGGTGTTAGAAAGTGTTCTAGTTTCATTCTTTTACAGGTGGTTGACCGGTTTTCCCAGCACCACTTGTTAAAGAGATTGTCTTTAATCGATTGTATATTCTTGCCTCCTTTGTCAAAGATAAGGTGTCCATATGTGCGTGGATTTATCTCTGGGCTTTCTATTTTGTTCTATTGATCTATATTTCTGTCTTTGTGCCAGTACCATACTGTCTTGATGACTGTGGCTTTGTAGTAGAGCCTGAAGTCGGGCAGGTTGATTCCTCCAGTTCCATTCTTCTTTCTCAAGATGCTTTGGCTATTCGAGGTTTTTTGCATTTCCATACAAATTGTGAAATTATTTGTTCTAGCTCTGTGAAAAACACCGTTGGTAGCTTGATAGGGATTGCATTGAATCTTTAGATTGCTTTGGGTAGTATACTCATTTTCACTATATAAGTTTTTTTTTTTTTTTTTTAATATAAACTGATTCTTCCTTGAACATTAGAGATGCTGGTTGTCTTTTCTAACAATTTTATTTTTTAAAGCCTTATAGGAATTATCTTTGCCTTTCTGGCCTATTTAAATGAGCCAACACATACACATTTCACTCTCTGTGATCTTTCCCATATATTTTATCCTTTCAAAAAGGTCAAAAACTTTTTGATTGATGAATTGCCATTAACATTAATATTCCATCATCTTACATTATAACCAGCCATATCCCTCTCCTTCCCTGACTTTCTCGCCCTCCAGTTTCTCCTTTCAAACCCCCACTTGTCCTCAAACTAGACAAATCTTAGTGGTACTGAGATAAATGCCTGTTCATTTTTATACTGTGGGCCTAGGCAGCTGCTAGACCAGACGCCCGGACAGCCTTAAGGACAGGTGGTTTCCTCCCCTTTCTCACCTACTCCTCCCCTAAGGTTCTGAAATAACTAAGATGCCGAGCTTAACCCTTGAGAATTCTACTTTTTCTACTGTTCCTCAGCCCTTCTTGGCCTCTCCTCATGTCCTGTGAAACTGATAACCTAAACTGAGAGGTGATTCTCTTGTGTATATTATGTTGTATTAGTAGGGTTGGCTAATTGCTGTAATCAACAAACCTCAAAATAAAATAATTATTTGAGCCCTATTTTTTCTTCACGTAAGATATGGGTGAACAGGTATGAGAAGAGGCCCCCTCCCCGCAGATATTCCGACACCGAAAACAGTGGTTCTACCACCTTTAATACACAAATGACTTCCAGGATTGTGCCAGGGCTTGTCCCTATTCCAGACAGCCAGAAGGAGGAGGGGAATGTGTGGAGGCTCATGCATGGGAAACTTATTATCAGTTCATCCTGGAAGTGGTGTGCATTACTTCCTTCCTCATTTTGTTGGTCAAAACCACCACGTGGCCAACCTTAGCTGCATGGGAAGCTAGGAAATATGGTCAGGTTATATGACTAGAGGAAAACTCTCATTTTGATGGATATTTAGAAGTATCGGCTACAACAGAATTATGTCCAGGTGATGTTACCCCGAAGAGGCCTTTTAGGATAAGCCATAGGCACCACCCTAAGGACAAGTAGGAAGGATGCTTAAGCGTCCTAAGTTGGAGATGAGTTAAGGTTAACTAAATCTTCAAAACCAGTCTGTTATTGGTGGTCCATTCTCAGGTGTTCTCTGGAGAGTAAAGGAAGGGATCCTGTATCTGTGCCTGGGTCAAAGTGCTAACGTGGGAGAAGATCACCGCCCCCCCCCCCCTCATTAGGTGACAGAGTCATGGTGGTGGCAAAGACGGAACCCCAATAAAAAGGTGACTCAGTGCTGGAGTCTAGGGTTCCGTTTTGTTGGACTTCCCCTCCAGTAGATGTTTGTCCTGTTGAGCCTCAAGGAGGTTCTTTATTTTATTTTTATTGAATTTGACCACAATTACCTACAGGGATTCCAATCCAGTTCAGCCAATCTATTGATAACAGAAAAATGCCAGTTAGCCTGGTAGCTTGGAACTTATCTTGTTTGTAAAGTTAATCACTTGGGAGTAACCCACATTCTTCCCAGGCCCCTACTGGTATGCCTCTGGCAGTCCCGTGGCCCTGGCACTGTGCTCTGATCTTGTGGCGTGAATGGGGCGGTGATCACGGGCACAAAGGCCGTGGCTGCTGGTGAGCTACCCAGCCAGCTCTGTGCTTGGCGTTGGCAGGTAAGAAGCATCCCTCAGAACACAGTGCGGGGCTGCTGGTGTACCTGGTCTGAAGCTCCTTACTTGCTTATCATGGTGCTTCTTTTCCACTGCTTTCTCACATAGTCTGCTCTCAGCTAAGGATATTCAGAAATCTCAGCCAAACTTCTGGCAACACTCTTCTTTTTACACTTGTGACTGATGGCTTCATAAAGCCTCAGACGATGGGGCAGCTTCCAGCTTCTGCGACATCATTAGTCTCCTTGTCTACTCTGGGCAAGATAAGCAACCCTAGACAAATGGAAAGGCTGCTCGTCTCAGCTGCTGAAGCCTTGTGTTTCTCTGGGTTATGTTTGTCGCTTAACTTTCAGCTCTTCCTTTCCCAGCTGAAGATTCTGACCTTGTTCAGATGCCATGTTCTACCTAAGTAATTATTTGAAGTGATGTTGGCACCTCTGTTTAACTTCTAATTCCTTATTTTGATTTCCACCCTCACTGGATACCATTTATTCTTACCAGACCATTTGTGTCTCCTTTGATGCCCATGCCCTAAGTGCTTGATAAATTGGATCTTAGCATCAGGCCTAAAATATGAGGGGGGAGCCGAGGGGTGACAGAAGGAAAAGGCAGAAGGAAAGCAGGCTGCCAGGGTCTCGTGCAGTATAAACCAGGCCTTGCTGAGCTGTTTGATTGTGAATATGAAGTAAGAGGATCAAAGTTCCAGCAGTTACATGGGGAAAGGACAAAGCAATAGAAATTCATCAGTGGGAGGCAGAAAGGGGCAGTCGTTAAAGTAAGGACTAGGAAACCATTCCAGCATTCTATGCTTGACACATGTGAGGGAGAAGTTGGGGTGACGGTTTGGATTTTTAAGGGAAAAGCAACTTATTAAAACTGAGGGGACTTCCCTGGTAGTCCAGTGGCTAAGATTTCGTGCTCCCAATACAGGGATCTGGGCTTGATCTCCGGTTGGGGAACTGGATTCCATGTGCCACAGCTAGGCTAGCATGCAGCAACTAAAGACTCCATGTGTTGCAACTACAAGATCCCACATGCTGCAACTGAGACCTGGTGCAATCAAATAAATCAACAAAATATTAAAAACACTGAGGCTATGTCTTGGTATGCCTTTTGCAATCTCTCAGAGCTAAAAAGAGATACAGATCAGAACTGGCAGCATGTCTTTCTTCCATGGAAGGTACAAATGAAATGCAAAGGGGTGTGTGTATGTATAGGGAGAGGGCCCATTCCTGCTTTCAGAATTCCAAAGGGGTCCATGACCCGTAAATGGTTAAGCATGACAGGCTTGGTGGCTCTGGGTATCCTAAGGGTAGTCCAAGCCACGGGGGCAGTGAGATGACTAGCAGAGAGACCCCTGGAGGGTGACGAGCCTGACGTGGCAGCAGCGTGGTGGGAGGGACACCATACCACGGGAGGGATGTCGTAGGGGAGGGACGTTCACTCTACAGCCCTACACTGAAGTCTGGGTGTCAAGCTTCAAGTGCTCAGATAGGAAATTAGGGCCCATACTGTGGAGTCTGATAGGGCATTTATCTCCATGTCAAAGGACACAAAGAGAAAACAATGAAATGGTAGGCTCACATTCCACAAGCCTAGTGTTATATTTTCCCAACTGTGAGGTGCCGTCTTGCAGTAGCATTTGCTTGACGTTGTACTCTACCATGCCCACAAACTCACCTTCTGTTCCATCGCGGCCGCTTTTAGTCACCGCCCGATAGAGGTCCAGGCGAGTATCCAAAGGCACAATGAGGAGCGAAAGTTCTTCTTTTACAAAGGCACTAACACCTGTTTGTGTTCCTGCTAGCAAAACTGCCGAGTTCTTGAGAAGATTTGAGGTAGACTTGCCACGCAGAGGGGCCTGTCCAGTTGCTGGTGATGACCCACAGCCTTCAGCTTGGGTGAGTGGAATATCACGCAGGGTGCCGTCTGGCACTTTTTAAAGTGGATGAAGATCGGGGTCACAGAGTGACTTCTACAGCACAGAATTTTGGAACTAAAGGCAGAGATGATCTGAGCTGAAAGTGACCTCAACTATTGTCTCAGCTGTAAAACAATGCTTGCACTTGTTGCCAACATCATGGCCCCTGGGACGAGCAGCAGCCTCTGAAACCTTTGCTGTCACCCAGTCATCCATCCCTCAAATGTGATTGTTTATATAAATACTGTCATGCTGCCAAGTTGCTTAGTAGTGTCTGACTCTTTGCGACCCCATGGACGGAAGCCCGCCAGGCTCTTCTGTCCATGGGATTCTCCAGGCAAGAATACTGGAGTGGGTTGCTATGCTCTTCTCGAGGGTATATTCCCAACTCAGGGATCAAACCCTTATCTCTTGTGTCTCCTGCATTGGCAGGCAGGTTCTTTACCACTAGCACTGCCTGGGAAAGCTCCAAAAAGGGCATGTTGCCTCCTCATTGGGGAATCAAACCCCTGACTCCTGCGTGACAGGCAGGGATAGTCACCACTGTACTAACAAGGACCAGGCACATACAATTTCTGCCTAGAAGGACCTTAGTCCAGTGAAGAGGAGAACTAGGTATAGAGCAGAGTGGTGAGTGTAGAGGATAGAAACAGTCGGAAAGCTGAAGCTTAAAAGATGAGTCACAAGGGAGTCATTCCAGGTGTCAGGAATTAGAAGAAGGAAGGAAGGTATAATGGCAAGGAAAAGCGTGGATGAATTTTGTGCAGCTGCAGTTGAGAAGGGCAAGCTAGGAGCCTGGAGAAGTCAGGAGCCCTGAGGAGAGTTCCTCAGCTGTAGCCGTCTGGGTGGAGTGGTTCATTGGGTGGGCTGTCTTGGGTACTGCAGGATGTGTAGCAGCCCTGACACCCTGGGCAGAAGATGCTAGAAGCATCTCCCGGGCTTTGAGGCTCCAGAGATGCCACATACAGGAAGCTCCTGGTGCCCATGGTGGAACACCACTGCCGACCTGAATGAACCTGAACTTCATTCTGTGAGTCCTGAAGGTACTGAGATGTTTTAAACAGGGACGCTTCAAGGTCACATTTGCATTTTGGCTGCTGGATCACACTGGTAACCAGGTGAAAGATGGGTCTGAAGTAACAGAGAGGTCTCTGAGGCTTCCATATTAGACTCAGCGACCGATGATGAAGGTCTGAAGCAGACTGGTGGGTGAGAGGGTGGAGATGAGAGTGTGGGTCAGAGGGACGCTTAGGAGGTGAAAAGGGCAGAGCTTGGTTACTGACTGACCAAGTGGGGGCAAGGATGACCACGGGAAAGGGTTGTAAATGAAAGAAAAGGTTGTTTTAGGTTTTAGAAAAACAGCTTTTCAGCGTCTGGGGAGGTAAACGAGAGGCTGTTAGAGATATCTGATTGCCCTCTTCCCCCAGCCCTCTTTCTCTTTAGTGACCACATTTTAAAATGTCAGGAAGATACTATGACACTCCTTGGGAAAAGGTCATTCTACTCTTACCAGAAACCTCTCAGTGCTTCTTATTTTTTCTGGGTGTCCCAAAGTCCAGATTTGCTAAATGTGGGCTCCACCAGTCGTATCAAAATCCATCGTCCCTCTCATTGCAGGGTACTGGAGGGAGAAGTTTTGAGGAGCTGTAGGTAGTAGGGTTAATCCCGTGTAGAGATGCTCCTTGACATATGTCTACACGGCCTTTTCGTGATGGAGGAGGGGAGGCAAGACCGGAGTTGGATAGCTTTACCACCTGGGTGCTTGGCTGGCAGGACGGTCTTGATTTCTGTTTGAAGGGTCTTGAATCCTGTGGCTGAAACACCTGTGTGCTTGCCCTATTGATTTTGGCTCATTTCTTCAATTGAACAAGATCCTCCTGGAATTTCAATATTGTTGTCCAAGGCCTTAGTAATCTCTCCCAGAGCTGCATTTCCTGTGGATTGATTAGTGCCTTAGTCATAAGATCCTCAGGCTATTAATAGAAAATATGCAGCAGGATTGCACCCAGGATGGCTCCTCACCAAGAGCATTCAACAGCGGCTCCCATTTTGACACCAAACTAGTAATAATTTGTGGGTGTTCAATATATTTCCTGACTTGTTACCCATATTGTAGTCTTCTCATACTGTCTAATCCATATGCATGGAATTCCTCAGAGAATGCACTGCAGAACCATTTTTTAAATGCTTTAGGAAAATCAAATATGTACATTACACCTCTGTGAATTTAAAGGCAGACACCTGCAGTTTGCCTTAATTATGGTCAATGCGCAGAAGGTGAATACTGCGTGATACCCAAATATGTGGGGTGTGAGGAGCTGCAAGGTTTCAAGTTTTTTTTTTTTTTTTAAGCTATTTCAGTTTTACTACATAATACAACTTTCCTGAGAAAATGGTTGTTCTTACCACTTCTTTAAATGTGGGGCTACCATGACAGATGGGAATTTAATAAATACTATATATGATGTCGGAGAAGGCAATGGCAACCCACTCCAGTACTCTTGCCTGGCAAATCCCATGGACAGAGGAGCCTGGTAGGCTGCAGGGGTCTGTGGGGTCGCACAGAGTCGGACACGACTAAAGCGACTTAGCAGCAGCATATATGATGTCGATGTAAAAAACAAGAAAATTCCTGTAGGTCAGAATGTCAGAGAGGAGGAATTCACAGTGTTTGCTCACACATGGATGGCTGTAGTTCTCTATGCTGGGTGTGGAAGCAGACGTGCCAGCAGCATCCCCCCCCACTCCCCAGTCGCTATCATAGCGTATCTCCAGTTGTGCATCATCCCCCCCACTCCCCAGTTACCATCATAGCGTGTTTCCAGTTGCACCATCAGTGTACGACCAGTCTCTGGTTTGCTTCCCCCTGCCTCTTCTACCGAGATTAACACTTTGAGAAAAATACCACCTCATTCTGTTGTTCCATGGTCCAGTGGCTCCCCGTCTTTGGGAGAATGGCATTGAAACATGTGTAATATCATGTATGAGACGCGTCGCCAGTCCAGGTTCGATGCACGATGCTGGATGCTTGGGGCTGGTGCACTGGGACGGCCCAGAGGGAGGGTATGGGGAGGGAGGAGGGAGGAGGGTTCAGGATGGGGAGCACGGGTATACCTGAGGCAGATTCATTTCAATGTTGGGCAAAACTAATACAATATTGTAAAGTTTAAAAATAAAATTAAAAAAAAAAAAGAATCAAGTCACAATGCCCTGGCTTATGCACAAAGCCCTCTCTATGCCTCCACCCCCCACCTCCCCCACAGCCCCCCTCTCTGTGGGCCTGCAGTCTAGGTCTCTGCTGCTCCAAGTGTGGTCCATGGCCCAGCAGTAGAGGCGTTGCCTGAATGATACTGCAGACCTGAATCAGCGCCCACAGTTTAACATGGTCTGTGGCTGATGTGTGTACAGGTTTATGTGTGAGGAGCACTGCTCTCTATTCATGCCTTTCTGGCCCCTGCTGCTAAGTCACTTCAGTCGTGTCCGACTCTGTGCGACCCCGTAGACGGCAGCCCACCAGGCTCCGCCATCCCTGGGATTCTCCAGGCAAGAACATTGGAGTGGGTTGCCATTTCCTTCTCCAATGCATGAAAGTGAAAAGTGAAAGTGAAGTCGCTCAGTCGTGTCCGACTCCTAGCAACCCCATGGACTGCAGCCTTCCAGGCTCCTCCATCCATGGGATTTTCCAGGCAAGAGTGCTGGAGTGGGGTGCCATTGCCTTCTCTGTTCTGGCCCCTACTACTGCTACTTTCACTTCCACCACTCCGAACACTTACTGCAGGTTGCTTTAATTTCTATCCACGTGTCACATGTCCTTTAAAAAGTCAACACTGAAAGGCATAGGTCTCTCACATACCATTCAAACCCACTTCTATTCCAGTTCTTTACATTCTTAGTATAACGTTTCCTTTGCTGCTGTAGTGCATTTTTGCCGTTTTAGGGGCTTCAAACACAAATGGAATCTCTTGCAGTTCTGGAGGTCAGAGGTCAGATATGAGGAGGAAGGGACTGAAGTCAAGGTGTCAGTAGGGCTGGTTTATTCTGGAGGCACGAGGAGGAATCTGATCCTTGCCTGTCCCAGTGTCTCTTGGCTGCTGCTGCCATTCTTTGGTTCTTTAACCCGTGTGTGTGTGTGTGTGTGTGTGTGTGTGTTAGTTGCTCAGTTGTGTCCAACTCTTTGTGACCCCATGGACTGCAGCCCACCTGGCTCCTCTGTCCATGGAATTCTCCAGGCAAGAATACTGGAGTGGGTTGCCATTTCCTTTTCCAGGGGATCTTCCCTACCCAGGGATTGTACCTGCATCTCTTGTGTCTGCTGCATTGGCAGCCAGATTCTTTACCACTGAGCCACCTGGGAAGCCCCTTCCTTGACCTGTGGCTCACTCTAATCTTGACTCTCATCATCATATCACCTCCTCTCCACTCTGACCTTCTTGCCTTCCTCTTGTAAGGACCATTGTGATTCTGTTGGTTCTACCCGTACCACACAGGTGCCTCTCTCTGTGTCCCGATTCTTGATTTCTACAAAGTTCCTTTTGTCATATAAGGTAACACTGACAGCTTACGAGGCTTCCCTGGTGGCTCAGATGGTAAAGAATCTGCCTGCAATGCAGGAGACCAGGGTTCAGCCCCTGGGTCGGGAAGATCCCCTGGGGAAGGGAATGGCTGCCCATTCCAGTATTCTTGCCTAGAGAATTCCATGGACAGAGGAGCCTGTTGGACTACAGTCCATGGGGTTGCAAAGAATCGGACAAGACTGAGCAACTAACACTTTCACAGACAGTGTGCAGGGATTAGGATGTGGAGCTCTTTGAGGGGGCTGTTATTCATCCAGCCACACTCCCTTAGCTGTGTCTTTTGTTATTTGGCTCTGAATATGTTAATGAAGTTTTCTATAAAGAAAGCTGAGTGCCGAAGAATTGATGCTTTTGAACTGTGGTCTCAAAACTGTGGTCTCAAAAACTCTTGAGAGTCCCTTGGACTGCAAGGAGATCCAACCAGTCCATCCTAAAGGAAATCAGTCCTGAATATTCATTGGAAGGGCTGATGCTGAAGCTGAAACTCCAATACTTCGGGCACCTGATGCTAAGAACTGACTCATTTGAAAAAGACTCTGGTGCTGGGAAAGATTGAAGGCGGGAGGAGAAGGGGACGACAGAGGATGAGATGGTTGGATGGCATCACCGACTCAATGGACATGAGTTTGAGTAAACTCCAGGAGTTGGTGGTGGACATGGAGGCCTGGCATGCTGTGATTCATGGGGTTGCAAAGAGTTGGACAGGACTGAGCGACTAAACTGAACCCAACTGATGTTAGTAAAGTATATGGCTATCTGTTGATTCATCTATTTTTAATCTTATGATTTTTTTCCCCCTAATTCTCCCCATCTAATCATTCAGTATCTCAGGCTTTCCTTTATTATGACTGCAAATATTTTTCACTGCCAAGCCAGTTATAAGTTACATTTTCTTTCTTTTATAACTTCAGAAATCTTTCATTTTATTTTTCATTTTTTTAGTTTCCTTTGAACATCTGACTGCTTTCCTTTAGCTTTTGTGAGTGTTCTACAAAGTGCCTCTTGATGCAAATTTCCATACAATTTTCCACGTTGTGACTGTCAGATTAACTTGTCAATTCTGGGTTTCTTTCCCTTCTGCAAACCTCCCTCCTCACTTCATCTGGGCTGGTTGATTTTGAAGCCTCCAACAGCGCTATAGTTCTGGGACTGTCCTTTCAGGGAACAGTTCCCGACCTCAGCTGTCCACTGGAATCATCTGGGCGGCGGACTTTAAAGCTCCCTGATGCCTGGGTCACGCCCCCAGGGCTCCTCCTGTACTGTGGCCTGGGCTTTAGGCTTTTAAAGCTCCCCAGGTGATTCTAGTGTGCATCCAAGGATGGGAATCAGGGCTTTACAATCATCCAGGGAATTGCTTTTATTGCTTTCCTGTGTTGGGTTCCCTGGGTTCCCTTGGTTTCTGGGTCGCATTTCTTCTTTTTTTCCTTTTGCTTTATTTATTTGTGTTGGTGGGGCATATTATTTAGTAGCTTCCCAAGAGAAGATGTATATTCAAGTTCTTGCATGTCTGAAACTATCTTTATTCAGTCCTCACACTCAACTTGCAATTTTCTAGTAAGTATTCTAAATTGCAAATAATTTTCCTTTACCATTTTGAAGGCATTGCTCTTCTGACTTTGAGTTATTTGTTCCTAAGGAATGCAAGGCCATCTGAATTTTGTACTTATATGGGGGCTTTCCCCTTCTTCCCCTGGAAATATTTCTATATCTCCTTCTCTTTTATTTTTTTCTGGTATTCTGTAATTGCATAATGATGTATCTTAGTGTGAGGGTCATTTTTATTCATTTTTCAGTCTGGAAATTTATCTCTAGTTTTAGATGATTTTCTTGTGTTATTTCTTTGATTTATTTCCTTTCATTTTCTCTTTATGGGATTCTTATTATTCAAATCTTAGGCTTCCTTGATTTATCTTCTAACTTTTTCATAAAAAAGTATTTTTTCCCCTCTAATTTATCTTTGATTACTCCCCCCACCCCCACCTTGTGTGTGAGACTGTGTGTGTGTGTGTGTGTTAGTCACTTACTTCCTGGCCTATTGAATTAGAAAAAACTCCTATCTTTTCCCTCCTAAGTGTATCCTTAACTCCTACACTTGTGCACACACACACACACACAGAGCACTTCTGATACAAAATGTGTGCGGGGTTTTCCCCACCAAGCAGCTCTGCAACATCAGCTAAATGTCCCACAGTTTAACTCAGTTCTGACACTCTCTGCCTGGAGATAGCATCAGATCTCACAGGCTAAGGACTCAGTCCCATAAGACTGCTCCCCACTTCAGATGCCAGTCACAAGTGGTCAGTCCCCAGGGAACCCAGAGCTTCTGCCCAACTTGGCTACAAATCAAACATATCCACAAGGGACTTCCCTTGTGGTCAGTCCAGTGGTTAAAACTCCACATTTCCATTGAGAGGATTCAAGTTCAATCCATGCTTGGGGAACTAGGATCCCACATGCCATGTGGTACAGCCAGAAAAGAAGTTCCCACAACCCGCACTTGGGATTTAATTAATTTGCTAGAGCCACTCACGGAACTCATTCTACTCTATACTTAATTATGTTTACAAGTTTATTAAAGAGTATGATAAGGGATATAGATGCACAGCCAGATGAGGAAAGATACAGGGAGAGGCCAGGGAGGGTTCTATGCAGAAGCTTCTGTCCCTGTGGGGTTGGGGTAAGGCCACCCTCCTGGTGGATATGTTATATTTGGATATGTGCATCTACTCAACAGTTCCTTGAACCCCTGTATTTCTGGGACTTTTATGGAGGCTTCCTCCTATAGGCACGATCAGTTATTAATTCCATTTCCAGCTCTTTTTTCTTCTCTGGAGGATGGAGGTTTGAGACTGAAAATTCCAAACGTCTAACCATGACTTGGTTCTTCTGGTGACCAGGCCCCATGCAGGAATCATTCAGGAGCGCACATGGAGTTGCCTCAGTAGAACAAAAGGCCCTCCTTGTGGTCTGATCACTTAGGAAATTACAGGGTTTTAGGAGCCCTGAATCAGAGATGGGGTCAAAGACCAAAGACTGGAACAAGAGATGCTCTGAAAGCTCTTATCATTTAGTAAATGACAAACGTTTTAGGGGCTCTGAGCTCTGTACCAGGAACTTGGGGTAGGTGTGTGTATATATATACACACACACACACACACACATACATATCTGCCATATTTATGTTTTGGAATGACCCTGATGCTGGGAAAGGTCGAAGGCAAAAGGAGAAGAGGGCAGCAGAGGATGAGATGGTTAGATAGTATCACTGACTCAGTGGACAGGAATCTGAGCAAACTCTGGGAGATAGTAAAGGATGGGGAGGCCTGGCATGCTGTAGTCCATGGGGTCGTAAAGAGTCAGACATGACTTAGTGCCTAAACAACAGCAACAACCTGCCATATATACTATATACAAATATGTATGTGTAGGAAAATTTTAAATATACATCATTTTTTCTGTTATCTCACACATTTTGTTGGTTTTATCTTCTAAATATTTTACTTGTTTGTCTTTTTGTGGGGAAGAGGGGATATTTTTAATTTCTAAGAGCTCCTTTTTATTTTGTTGCTTAAAAAAAACAACCAGCAACCTGTTCTTGTTTCATGGATAAAATATCACACTCTATGTCTCAGAGGGAACAGTGCAGGGAGCAGTATAAATGTTCAAAGAAGGGCCCAGAGGCCCACAGCCTGGTACGCAGCAGTTCACACAGGCCTTCCACTCTCACCCTGGATCTGAACACGGCTGTCTTCTGTCCTAGGCCTGTCTGGTTTGGTTGATCCAGAGGATACACTTTTGATTTCCTGTCAGGCTGGGGGCATTAGCACCTGAACTGTCGGGGTGGAAGCAGATGTGGGCGCCTTCCTCTCATCCATCGCCTTCCCGGTAGCTGGTACATCCATCTCTGGGGCCCTCACCTTGCTCTGCGGGGCTAGCTGCCTTCCTGTGGCTCCTGCATCCCCACCCCCCGCAGCAGGGCTTTAGATTTGCTCTTTGCCCTCCTGGCCCCTCAGTGTCTATCTACTTTGTCTTCATAGATTTTTTGTCTGAGAACACTGGTTTCTCTTGGGTTTTTGAAGCTAGGGTTTGTGGTTGTTTCATTTCCTCCTCTTTTTAGGGTAATTGCTGAGAAAAGCATGGAGCAGAAACATATTCACTTCACCATCTTCAAATGGGAACTCAGTGCTTGTTACGCATTGAATTGCGTCCCCTGGAAATTTATACGTTGAAGTCGTAACTGCCAGTACCTCCGCATGTGAGCCTATTTGGAGATGGGGGTCTTTACAGAGGACATTAAGTTAAAATGAGATCTAATCCACTAGGAAAGGTGCCCTTATAAAAACACGGAAATTTGGTCACAGAAGCAGACAGGTATAGAGGAGGAGGATGTGAAGAGACACGAGAAGACTGCCGTCTGTAAGCAGGAGAGAGGCAGAGATCCTTCCCTCACAGCCATCAGAAGAAACATGTATATATCCTACCGACAATGCGTATGCGACAGATAACTGAGGACCTACTGGCTGGGGCAGGAAGCTGCTCTGTGATCCGTGGTGACCTCAATGGGAAGGAAATGGCAACCCACGCAAATGGACATCACATTGTAAAGCAACAATACTCCAATAAAAAAAAAGAAGAAGAAGCCAACTTTGTAGACACCTTGATTTTAGACTTTTAGCTTCCATGTGAGGCAATAAACATCTGTTGTTTAAGCCACCCGGTCTGTGGTTCTTTGTTATGACAGCCCAAACAACCTAGTATAATACAATGCCATTTTTCATTTATTCACAGAATGTCCTGCCCCTGCTTAGTCTGATTCCCACTCTTTAAAAAGCAACCTATGTCTCCTGCTTTGAGACTGTGTCCTTGATCTGCTTTAATTAAATGTCCTTCTTTTTAGCATCCCTTATCACAATACCTCTCATGCTGTACTGTAATCAATAATCTTGTTAATCTTTCTATCTGACTTCCACACTAGGGTATAAGTACTTGAGGCCTGCGGTCCTGTCTGACATCAGCGATTGTGCACAGGAGGCTGAAATATTGCTTATTGAATGAATATATTATTAGTATAGCTTGTGGGGGAGGATGAGCAAAAGTGTAGTTGAGTAACAAATTTATCATTAATATGTTAAATCAATACTTTTTGATAGAAAAATTATATGAATATAATTAATAGAAATTTCTGAGACTTCAAGAAAGCTAGTGATACCCATACATGCACACACAACACTCAAGATTAAAATTTCATCATGAGAATAAAAATACAGAAAACCAGTAATCGAGAGTCTTTGCCCGTATTTTTAAAGAGAAGCTTCCTGTCCTGCCTAGGGACCACAGCTGGGTAAGCCAGCACTGGCACTGCAAGTAGCTTTGAACTCTGTAGTTGCGATGCCTTGTGAACTGCCCAGTTTCTGTGGCCTTTTCATTGACACTTACTGTGTCTCACCATTTTTTTCTAAGTCAAATATTGTACGCTGTGTCCATGTGTACTCAGTCATGTCCAACTCTTTGCAACCCTGTAGACTGTAGCTTGTCAGGCTCCTCTGACATGGAATTTCCATCCAAGAATCCTAGAGTGGGTTGCCATTTCCTACTCCAGAGAATCTTCCCGACCCAGGGATAGAACCCACATCTGTTGCGTCTCCTGCATTGGCAGACGGATTCTTTAACACTGCGCCACCTGGAAAACCCAGGACCCATATGCTGATAAAAAACTCAACAGGTTGAGTTTAAAAGGAAGGTATACAAATAGGTTCCTCACTCAAGTCATCTTATCTGCTTTAACTAAATCTCTTATTCCTCCTTTTACTCCTTTGAATAGAAAATGTGCCAGCAGCCTCTCTCCCCTCCTTTAAGACCTTCTCATGTAAAAATAAAGGGTCACTAGAGAATGATTCCCCACCGTTTATATCTTATCACAGTCCCCTTGTGTTCAGGATATGGATAAAGTCCTGGGATGTGTGTGCCTGTCTGATGTGGCAGGGTTTGGATATATGTGGGCTTTCTGAACACATCTGGACACATTTGGAGCACTGCAGTTCTACTTATTAGTGCTACAGCTGATGCATCCTGAGAATCTCTCTCTTTCCGGCGAGTGCTTCTTCTTATTTGCTGGAAGATGGGTTTTATAGTGACAGAAATGGAGGAATGAATTAAGAACTACTTGAGAAAAATTATAGTAAGGGAAAAGGGGGGACCAGGCTACAGAAGCTTTATGGATTATTAGTCCAAAGAACTAGGGCCTGAAATATGTCGCTGCTGCCATGATGCTGCGAGTAGTTTATGAGAACAATGGCTTTCCTACGTGTTAGCTTATCAGGCTGGCCTCTCTGCCTTCCTGAGGGTGGGCTGCAAATCAGTGTGAGGGAGAGAAAGTGTATGACAAATGAACAGATAGAATACTTGAAATCTCATCAATTCCAGCACATGTGGTCTCTGTGCCCATGACATGGAGGGTCACTGGGACTGAAGGACATCTTACTGTGTGCGCTGACTCTTCCGAGCTTCCCCCTTGAGGTCCTAATTCAGCCAGAAATGATGGCTTCTGTGCTCCTGAACAGACTTCGCTTTCCCTCTCGGGCACAGAAAGGAGCTTCAGGTACACATTAGGGACACAGAGACCTGGAGGGAAATTCGTCTCTGGAATTGCACGGCATCAATCACCAGCCGACACGCCGTTTAATAGGACGTCATTAATGAGCAGCAGACACGTCCGTGCTGCTGCAGCCGGTGTCATCACTGCCTGCCTCTGAGATTCATCAGCTAGTTAAAATATTCTTGAAAAAGTACATTTAACTTTGCTCTGCTTCAAATCCTCCTCACGAGAAGGAATAAACTATGTTGATTATCTCTGAGGGGATATTTTTTTAAAGCTTTTAACAAATGTTTAGAGCATCCTTTAAAGTGTGCTGGATGGTTGTGCTTACACTCGTCTCTTCTTGTATATCCCAAGGGGCATCTGCAGACATATACATAAATCACTCAATTTTAAGCAAGTGTATGTGGAGAGCTGGCTATATGCTCAGGTTGATCTGAGCATATAGCTCAGATCAGAACTGGACCCACGGTAGGTCTGACATTGCGGTGATGCTTTTTCTCATGATTCCTTTTTTTCCATACCATTACAGGCCAGAAGACAGGCTTATATGGATACTCTAAAGGAAGAAGAAAATCAAAAATTGCAAAAGATGAAGGAAGAGCAGCACCAGAAGGTATTCAAAGACCATATTAGCATTTGGTTGCGGTACTAGATAATGTTGAAGAGCTTGAGAGCAGTAATATTTATATACATGAAAATCCTAAAAACAAAACAAAACACCACAGGTGTTAAAAATGGTGAGATGTGAGTATGTTTTAAGAGTATGGTGGTGTGATGGCGGCTTCTGTTCAACTACTTATTGGCTCCTGCTACTTACTCAGCCTCTGAGGGCTACAGTGTGTCTGCTGTAGTTGGTGCCATGGTCCAGGGAGAAGATGATAGAACACTTGGGAACTTCTTTTTTTTTTTAACTTTTTATTTTGTATTGGAGTATAGTTGCTTAAAAATGTGTTAGTGTCAGATATATAACAAAGTGATTCAGTTACACGCGTAAACATGTATCTATACTTTTTCAAATTCTTTTCCCAGTTAGCTTGTTGCAGAATATTAAGTGGAGTTCCAGGACACTTGGGAACTTTGGGTCTACAAAATATAACAAATGCCACTGCCATTTTTAAAATTAAAGATATATGATGTTGCAAATAATGTCCAGAGACCACTATAATGCATAATGGAAAAAAGCAGGCACACAAAATCGTGACACTGGCTTAAATGTTCATCTAAAAATACCCAAGGAATGAAACGACGCACTCTACACGTACACAAATATGTGAGGTGTTTCCAAAAAACACAATATTCCAAATAAAATGAGCAATAGAAATCAGGGAAATGAACACTGAGAAAAGTACTTAATGAATAAGAAATTTCTGACAGGGTAACTGAAAACAGTATTGTGACTTGATGGTCATACCTGCTTTGATTCATAGGCTCAGAGGCTCCTCAACCAAGGATGGGAGTCATGAGAGAGATGGGAGTCAGCTCCAAGGGGCCACTTCGTCCCAGGTCCTTTAAAAAAGCAAAAAAAAATTATTCAGCTAGTGGGAGACCATTATCTTCCCCATATTTATTTTCGAACTTTTTTTCTTGTTCTATTTGTACTTAATATATCCTGCCATTTCTTCCAGGATATCCCTCAAGTCTGTTTCTTCAATTATTCAATTACCTTGAATTCTGACGCCCATTCTGATTTCCTTAATTTGGTTTGTTTTTTCCTCTTATGTCTTTGCTCTACAAGGTAGCTTATTATAGCAATTGAGTGTGGAAATCATATTATAACATATTCATATTATGAAATGTGTACTAATTGTTGTTGTTAGAATTGACCCTCTGAGTGCTCCCTCCTCCCAACAGAGGTCAAACCCTTACTTTTTCATAGTTTCATCCAACATCCAATATAAGTGGTTGTCACTGAGTTGTTTTGTGCTTCAGTTCAGTTCAGTCGTTCAGTCATGTCTGACTATGACCCCACGCACTGCAGCACGCCAGGCCTCCCTGTCCATCACCAACTCCTGGAGCTTGCTCAAACTCATGTCCATCGAGTTGGTGATGCCATCCAATCATCTCATCCTCTGTCATCCCCTTCTCCTCCTGCCTTCAATCTTTCCCAGCATCAGGGTCTTTTCCAATGAGTCAGTTCTTCGCATCAGGTGGCCAAAGTATTAGAGCTTCAGCTTCAGCATCAGTCCTTCCAATGAATATTCAGGACTGATTTCTTTGAGGATGAACTGGCTTGATCTCCTTGGAGCCCAAGGGACTCTCAAGAGTCTTCTCCAACACCACAGTTCAAAAGCATCAATTACTTAATATTCAGATTTCTTTATTGTCCAACTCTTACATCCATACATGACTACTGGAAAAAACATAGCTTTGACTAGACAGACCTTTGTCAGTAAAGTAACATCTCTGCTTTTTAATATGCTGTCTAGGTTGGTCATAGCTTTTCTTCCAAGGATCGAGTGTCTTTTAATTTCATGGCTGCAGTCACCATCTGCAGTGATTTTGAAGCTCAAGTCTCTGTTTCCATTGTTTCCCCATCTATTTGCCATGAAGTGATGGGACCAGATGCCATGATCTTAGATTTTTGAATGTTGAGTTTCAAGCAGCTTTTTCACTTTTCTCTTTCACTTTCATCAAGAAGCTCTTTAGTTCTTCTTCACTTTCTGCCATAAGGGTGGTATCATCTGCATATCTGAGATTATTGATATTTTTCCTGGCAATCTTGTTTCCAGCTTGTGCTTCATCCAACCCAGCATTTCACATGATATACTCTGCATATAAGTTAAATAAGCAGGGTAACAATATACAGCCTTAACATACTCTTTTCCCAATTTGGATCCAGTCCATTGTTCCATGTCCGGTTCTAACTGTTAAATTGTTGAAAGAAATAATGTAAATTGTCAGTTTAGTTATTAAGCCACTTACTAGGCTTAATTATTAAGCCAAGTGCCAATAAGGTGCTTCCCTAGTGGCTCAGTGCTGAGGAATCTGCCTGCAATGCAGGAAATGTGGGTTTGACCCCTGGGTCTGATAGATCCCCTGGAGAAGAAAATGGCAACCCACTCCAGAATTCTTGCCTGGAGAATCCCATGGACATAGGAGTCTAACGGGCTATAGTCCATGGGGTTGCAAAGAGCTGGACATGACTTAGCGACTGAATACAAGCATGATAAGCAATGAAGAAGCCATGAAGCATTTTTATCTCTTGGTGTTTAAAAAAAATTATTTTTCCTTTGACAGAGGCTTCATATGGAAATCCACAGTTAAATAAGCAGTGTTTTAGT
Source organism: Bos indicus x Bos taurus (assembly GCF_003369695.1). Taxonomy (NCBI): domain Eukaryota; kingdom Metazoa; phylum Chordata; class Mammalia; order Artiodactyla; family Bovidae; genus Bos; species Bos indicus x Bos taurus. The sequence goes on along the minus strand of NC_040087.1, from coordinate 12,860,874 downwards.
AAGATTCTAGTAATTAGCAAGTAGAAACTGAATCTAGTATATATTTAAGTTATATTTTCAATGATGTCCATCAAATGACATGAAAGTATTAATATTTTTCTGTGATCTTTCAACGTATCACCACATCCTGAGTTACAAATCAGTGTAGACATGATGTATTTTAAAATAACTACTAGTGAATCTTAAATACTGTTTTATAAAGTTTGATATATTTAGAATGTGAAAACCTGTAAATGTAGAATATTTTACAAAGGGCATGCTCAACAGATTAGAAAATCAGATCTGCTATTTAATTTTCAGGTTGAGCAGTTATTTTAAACAGTGAAAATTAAGCTTTTTATTTCTTAATCTTGTTTTTCTTCTGGAGTCAGACAAATGTTGATACACACATATTTTTCTGGTTATTGATTAAACATATTTTCTTTTTACATAAATTATTTCCTTTTACTTACTGAAGCTTTCAGTAAAATGAATAATGAGTGTATAGATGGTTCCATCACTAGGGACTTCAATAATGGTAGAGTACATAAGGATATTTACCTTATTTTTGCTTCTCTCCCTTTTTGTTCAGTCTGTTGTTAAAAGGCCACTGGAAGCTTCCCTGGCTAGTAGAGTCTGCCACTCATTATCACTTCAGTGGTTTTGCTTAAGAAAACAAGAAGAATCATGTTCATGGTAGGGAGCCATAACACATTTGTATCATCACATCTTTCCATGTGTTTGATTTCACCTAGTAGCCCAGATGGTAAAGCATCTGCTTGTAATGCAGGAGACCTGGGTTCAATCCCTGGGTTGGGAAGATCCCCTGGAGAAGGAAATGGCAACCCACTCCAGTATTCTTGCCTGGAGAATCCCATGGACAGAGGAGCCTGGTGGGCTACAGTCTATGAGGTTGCGAAGAGTCAGACACAACTGAGCAACTAATGGACACATTCATGTGTTTACTTGTTCCCTTGATTCAACAAGTATCTAATGAACACCTACTGTGGAGAAGTTGGAGAGTAGATTCTCTAGGTTAAAGTGAGGTGTAAAGTGATCTAGGTAAAGTGATCAACTGCGTGTTGATCCTGCTCTGTCTGTCCCTGACTTTCACATTCTTCCATTACTCTGGTCTTTGGGGACAGTAGATTCTTCCTTAATTTTAATTCCTGGTATTTTACATTTGATTCAATTCCCTGTTCCAACACTTTACTTGTAATTACCTTGGCTTGCCTGGTGGCTCAGGTGGTAAAGAATATGCCTGCAGTGCAGGAGATCTGGATTTGATCCCTGGGTTGGGAAGATCCCCTGGAGTAGGAAATAGCAACCCACTCTAGTATTCTTGTCTGGAGAATTCCATGGACTGAGGAACCTGGTGGGTTACAGTTCATGAAATTGCAGAGAGTCAGACACAACTGACTGACTAAAACCTCCTATTTTCAGTTTTTCACCCTATCAGTTCAGCTGAGTTGCTCAGTCGTGTCCAACTCTTTGTGACCCCATGAATCACAGCATGCCAGGCCTCCCATCACCAACTCCTGGAGTTTACTCAAACTCATGTCCATCGAGTCGGTGATGCCATCCAACCATCTCATCCTCTGTCATCCCCTTCTCCTCCTGCCCTCAGTCTTTCCCAGATTCAATGTCTTTTCTAATTAATCAGCTCTTTGCATCAGGTGTTCAAAATATTGGAGCTTCAGCTTCAACATCAGTCCTTCCAGTGAACACCCAGGACTCAAATTCTTCCCAACCCAGGGATCAAATTCTCCTTTAGGATAAACTGGTTGGACCTTCTTGCAGTCCAAGGGACTCTCAAGAGTCTTCTCCAACACCACAGTTCAAAAGCATCATTTTCCCCCTACATCTTCAGTATATTTTCTGTTAACTAGTATATTTTTTGTCGGCAGGCATGCTGACTCTCGCCGTAACAAAATAAACAAGCTGACCTACTTCTTCCTTGATTCGGCTATCCTCAGGGTTATCTTTTCTGCTTCTACCAAAAAAAAAAAAAAGACAGAGGTAATATTACTATAATCACATCTTTATTGCCCACTTTGTCCTTAATGCTTTATGTTCTGGTTTATATTCATAAACGCTCTTACTGAAACTGCTCTCTAAAGATAAAATCCCTTCTGAACATTCAATTCAGTGGTTCAGTGGTCTTTTTGCAATCCCTGTGTCCCTGTAACTCTGACATTATTTATACCATTTAAAGCTTTTATGGCTTTTTTTTTACTCTATTATTCTGATATTATTCTATCTCAGAGTAATCCATCCCAGTATTCATCCACTGACCCATCTATCCATCCACCCATCCATCCAACTATTCTGTCGACAACAGGGACTGAGCTCCTATTATGTACTGAGCCTCCTGGAAGATACTGAAGTTCCAACTAGAAACAGGATAGACAAGGCCCCTTCTCTCCTAAAGTTTACTTTTTTGTGGAGGAGATGAACAATTAAAAGAGGACAAATAAAACGCTGTACTTTTATTTTTTAGTGAATAATCACTTGGTAGTAATTAATGCTGCCCAAGAAAAAATTGTGTGTTGTGATAACTTCAGAGTGATGTATCAAATAGTGTCGATTACCTACTTCTCTCCTAAAACCTCATTTTTTTTTCCCCCTTCATATATTCATCCTACTTAGCATGGCCTGTTTCAGAAAAGTCAGAAGTCAGCCCAGGGATGCATTTGCAAATGGTCTAACTGATCATGGGAATTCTATTCTCATTGACTGTGATTGGTTCAGCCATTGAAATGGGAAGTAGTTCCAACCAACATGACTTATGGGAAGCCAGCCTTTCATACAGGATTTTATCAATATGAAATGGACTACTCTTCTCACTTAGTGATTTTCACCTTGATGGTTCTTGGTCTTAATTTTGTCCGATCCTAATTATTTTGCCATCCTTCTTGTTAGAACTTATGTGGCAATTTCTTTTTCCGTTACTCAATTTTAACCCCTCTGTGTCACTTGGCTTAAATTAGATTTCTAGTAACAAAAATGGCTGATCTTTCTTTTAGCCAATTTCATAATCTCTTTTTAATATATTCTCATTTATTGTGTGATTACTAGTGTATCTGCCCATTTTCTCCTACATAATTTACTTTTTATTTTTGTTTTCCATTCTTTATTTTCTTGACTCTGAATTTTCTGTCCTGTTTGTTTACTTTTCCTCTTTTCTCTCCTCTCCTTTCCTCCCTATCGTAAGAAATTTCTTAGTGGTTTTGATTTTAATTTTGTATTACCTTTTGTTGGCCTGTTTAACCTCAAAATATGTCTTACTGTAGTTCTGAAAAATTTCTATTTTCTTTTCACATTTCTTCCCTATTATCAACCCTACTCCCTGTTTCTTGGATATGTATCAAGTAGCTTTGGAAATTCTAGCTAGACCTGTCCTCTGTCTCTCTTAACCATTTGTCTTATACTTCCTGTCTGGCCTTTTCCATTGCATTCTGGGAGAACCTTTCGCTAGATCATCTTGCTCCTGGAATCATTTCGTCATTCTGCTTATTTGGCCCCTGCATTGAATTTGTTTATTTACCAGTGTTGCTGACTTACTTTTTCATAGCAGTGTTCTGCTTTATAAGTGCAATATCCTTTCTGATCTCTTCATTAATGGCAGTTATACAATCATTAACATTTTCTACTTACTATTTTAATAGTATTTTTTTCCTTTCTGATGTAAGTTTTATCTCATGTAGTTTTGTCTCTCACATGTTTGGTGATTCTTGGTTATCTCCTCATGTTTCTTTGGACACGTGAAAGTGAAAGTATTAGTTGCTCAGCCGTGTCTGACTCTTTGTGCCCCCATGGACTGTAGCCCACCAGGCTCCTCTATCCATGGGATTCTCCAGGCAAGAAAACTGGAGTGGGTTGCCATTCCCTTTTCCAGGGGATCTTCCCAACCCAGGGATTGAACCCAGATCTCCTGTACTTAGGGCAGATTCTTTACCATCTGAGCCACCAAGGAAGGCCCTGGCCAAGTTAAGATATACAGAAGCCAATCTTCTGCATGTGGCAGCCTCTTGTTCTCCTGTGGTCAGCATGTACTGGGACACTGTCCTGTTCCTCTGAGCTCAGAGCCCCTCCTCCATTCTGTGTTACCTAGGGGACGATGTCAGTGCGGGCTGCTGTGTATGCCAGCATGGGAGACGAAGAACCCACTGTCAAGCTCCTCTCAAAGCACTTCTCCACCTGGTCATCTTTAGCTTCTCTCAGATCTCCTTTAGAAACACAGCTAACTCAGACCCAGTTGATCCTGCATACTTGTTTCTCCATATAATTTATTTTATCCCTTTTCTGCCTACAAGTAATTTAAAATTTTTCTGATAGGTTGAGTACACTTACTGATTTTGCATGGTTATTGATTTTATATAGTCATTTGGAAAGTAAAAACAAACCATGAAAACATATTTAAATTATTCAATGACAGAGAAAAGGATTGTAGACTACGTTAGAAATTATGGTGAGAGCAGCTTATAGGGAATCCTCGCAAAGCCGTACTCAGAAAAAGAAAAATCACAACTTTAAATCCAGTCAGGACTCAAACAGAAACAAATTAATGTGTCCAACCTAAGAATTTAAAACAAGAACAATAAACAATACTGAAGGAAGTAATTAAGAACAGAAATTAATAAAAAAAAAAAACTTGAAGAAACAGCTGTTATAAAAATTCAACAGCTTCTTCTTTGATGAGGTCGACAAAATGAACAAATCTCTGGTAAGTCTAATCAAGAAAATATTAGTAAAAATGCAAATACACGACAGTATAAATGAGGGGCTAGAACCATAGTTTTAGAGAAGATTAAGTGAATGGTTTTATGAGAATATGTAAAACTCTAAACTGACTCAAAGAATTACAATAAAGACAAAAATGCAAGTGATTTTAAAGTTTTCTGAGAATTACTTTCCCTTAACAAGCTAAATTTGGATAAATTTACAGGCAGGTTCATTAGAATTTTCAAGTAACACATTTTTTTCCTGTGTTCTACAAGTTGTTTCAGAGCAAGGAAAAAGATGAAATAATTTAGAATTAATATAATTTAATTGTCATTCTCATGATGTCACAACCTGGTAAAGGGACACACTCACAGATTTATAGAGATTAACATCTGAAAGAAAGTTCTAGCTAATGGGATTTGTTTCTCATATCATTTACATAGTTAAGTTTATTCTAGGAGTGCAAAGATGACTACCTATATATTATAACTTTTTATATCACTGCAATATGATAGTGAAAGCTGCTCAGTCGTGTATGACTCTTTGCGATCCCATGGACTATATAGTCTATGGAATTCTCCAGGCCAGAATACTGGAGTGGGTAGCCTTTCCCTTCTCCAGGGGATCTTCCCTGGATATCAAACCCAGGTCTCCTGCATTGCACGTGGATTCTTTACCAGCTGAGCCACAAAGGAAGACCGAAATATGAGAGAAAAAGAGATCATGAGAGAAAAAGAATTTGACTACCTCTGTAGTTGCCAAAAACAGGCATTGGTAGGTTAAAATCTATCAGTTAAAAAAAAAAAAAAGAAAACATGGTAAGCTAGAGATAATTTTTTTTCCCTTAACATTCATATAGTCTTTCAAACAAACAACCAACATTAATCTCAGTGGTAAAATATTAGAACAGTGAACAACATAAAAGTATCTGCAGCTCCTACCACCAACTAATATTTGTTCTGGAAATTCTAACCTAATGCTTTTTAGTGTCATTTGATGAAAAACTCTTCTAGTGAAGGGGAAGAAAGCTTCAGTATTGCATGGGACAAGGTTCGAGAATTGTTTTAGCCAACTTGATAGGACAAAAATAGAGAAGTTTTATCTAATTATTGGAAATATAAGTTATTATTTATGGATGAGAGCAATCTGTACAACCCAAGACAATCAACTAAAAATTGCTTAGAACAAATGGAATTAAATGAGCTGGCTTCCTTTGTGGCTCAGCTGGTAAAGAATCCACCTGCAATGTGGGAGACCTGGGTTCAGTCCCTGGGTTGGGAAGATCCCCTGGAGTAGGGAAAGACCAGCCCACTCCAGTATACTGACCTGGAGAATTCCATGAACTGTAAAGTCCATGGGGTCGCAAAGAGTTGGACATAACTGAGTGACTTTCACTTCACTTCACTTCATATATATATGACACACAAATTCATGAAGCATTCCATATGTTTTAGGGCTTCCCTGGTAGCTCAGCTGGTAAAGAATCCACCTGCAATGTAGGAGACCCCAGTTTGATTCCTGGGTCGGGAAGATCCCCTGTAGAAAGAGAAGAGTTTGGGGCTGGGGATAGCTTAGAGGAGCCTTGGTTCTGCAGCTCCCCACAGTAATGCCTTTCCCCAGAATAAAGATGACGTTGGCTATAAGAAAAAGTGGAAATAGAGCTCAAATTATTGAGAGGAAACCAACCAAATCCAAGGAAGTAAATACTCATGGGTAAAGTAGGAGAGTGAAAAAATAGCATTAATAATGTGTACTCCTCTCTTACCGTGCTGTGCTAAATTGCTTCAGTCATGTCCGACTCTACGATCCTATGGAACATAGCCCGCCAGGCTCCCCTGTCCATGGGATTCTCCAGGCAAGAATACTGGAGTGGGTTGCCATGCCCTTCTCCAGGAGATCTTCCCGACCCAGGGATCGAACCCAGGTCTCTTACGTCTGCTCAGGTGGCAAGCGGGTTCTTTACCACTAGTGCCACCTGGGAAGCCCCCCTCTCTTACTAGTTATTGTTAATTCTGTCATTATTTAATATAAAGAAATGGACTTTCAGCTACAATAGTCATTGAATTCTCTATCTCCCACCCAGAAATACTTCCTATCAAATTTCTTCCAACTTCTAAAAAATATTTTTTATCATAAAAGTTGCTTTTATATGGTGGAAAATGTCAAAGTATAGAAATTACGAGGAAAAATATAATCATCACTCATAAAAACTCTCCACCCAGAGATAAGCTCCTTTAACATGTCAGTATATTTACTTCATTTCTTGGTTTCCATACATGCAGAGACTGTAGCTGCTTCTCTCCACCTCGGGTCACATTTGCAGGCTTACCACATGCCAGGCATAAGCTAAACTCTCCATGTGCTTGCTCTCAGGTAATCTTCCAGTGTCATGAGGTAGACAGCACGACAATCATCCATAACAAATGAGGTTTAGAAAGAGAAAGTAATCCGTACAAAGTACAAGAGAAGAGGCAGGCTTCAAAACTCACCCAGACTCTCTTTTATAATCACTTTTTTTCCATTTTCACATAGATAAGCACATTCTTACATCATTGAAGCATAGTAGTCACTGTTGCATGGTACTCCAGACTTCAAAATCCTCAACTTCTCTACTGCTGAAAAACTATTTTAAACCTCCCATTAAGCTGATTTTAAATATAAACAATCCTATCCATACAGCTTGCGTGCATTTCTGATTATTTCCTCAGAATAGATGTATACCTTTTAGGTCTAAGACTTTTATTTTAGGAAACTTTTTAGAATTTGATACTGTCTGAGTCCTTTGCTGCCCCTCTTATCAGCAGCAGTACGAGGGAGTCTGTAATGTTCTTTAATAGCTAATAATATAAACCCTCCTCACCCCAGCAAACACACAAATTATTTCTTATTTAATCTTGTGATTATTCTCTCAGTTGAAGTGTAGATATGGTTTTTCAAACTACCTCAAATTCCACTGAAATTTTTACTGGAATTGCATTAAGCTCACTAATTAATTTGGACAGAACTGTAGTTGTTACAGTATTGAATTTTACCACTCAGGGGCATCAGCCATCTCTACTTTATTCAAATTATCGTTAAAGGATTACAGGAAAGGTCTCAGGTATTCTGGGGCTTTTTTAGGTTTGGGGGTTTTGGATGTGTTTTTTTGTTGTTTTTTTTTTTAGGGATTGAGCAATTTTTTATATTGTTGCTTTTTGATGAAATCTCTCTATCTCCTATTTTCTCATTAGTTTTTACTAACATTTGAGGGCATTATTGATTCTTACATATATGTTTTATGCTGTGCTTAGTTGCTCAGTCATGTCCAACTCTTTGTGACCCCATGGACTGTAGCCCACCAGGCTCCTCTGTCCATGAGGGATTCTCCAGGCAAGAATACTGGAGTGGGTTGACATGCCCACCTCCAGGGAATCGTCCCAACCCAGGGACTGAGCCCAGGTCACCCACATTGCAGGCGAATTCTTTACCATCTGAGCAATGAGGGAAGCCCAGGAATACTAGAGTAGGTAGCCTATCCCTTTCTGCAGGGGATCTTCCCGACCCAGGAATCAAACCGGGGTCTCCTACATTGCAGGTGGATTCTTTACCAGCTGAGCTACCAGGGAAGCCCTAAAACATATGGAATGCTTCATGAATTTGTGTGTCATATATATATGAGGTGAAGTGAAGTGAAAGTCACTCAGTCATGTCCAACTCTTTGCGACCCCATGGACTTTACAGTTTATGGAATTCTCCAGGTCAGTATACTGGAGTGGGCTGGTCTTTCCCTACTCCAGGGGATCTTCCCAACCCAGGGATTGAACCCAGGTCTCCCACATTGCAGGTGGATTCTTTACCAGCTGAGCCACAAAGGAAGCCAGCTCATTTAATTCCATTTGTTCTAAGCAATTTTTAGTTGATTGTCTTGGGTTGTACAGATTGCTCTCATCCATAAATAATAACTTTTATTTCCAATAATTAGATAAAACTTCTTTTCTATTTTTGTCCTATCAAGTTGGCTAAAACCATTCTTGAACCTTGTCCCATGCAATACTGAAGCTTTCTTCCCCTTCACTAGAAGATTTTTTCATCAAATAACACTAAAAAGCATTAGGTTAGAATTTCCAGAACAAATATTTTTATAAACATCCAAAGGTGGGGGTCCTTGAAGTTCATGGCATCAACTCTCCCGCTTCCATTATCCTTTTCCCCTTGTTGAGTTGAGAGAACATTCTCTCCTGGGAGAAGCATGTCTGCTTTAATGGTGATGACACTTTAATGTTTACATATAATGCAGTCAGGCTGACCATGTCAGAACATGCCCCACTGGAATTCAAACATGATTTTAAAATGACCCTGTCCTAGCCTCCGATTACCACAGCCTTGCTTTGGAACATGCCTTTAAACTCATCAGCTTTCTCACGCAGCTGGCCTTGTACACACCTGTTTGTTGTTTAGTCGAGCCTTTGGTAGAATGCAACGCAGAGAAGTGATTTCCGTAACCCCTGGCAGGAAATGGTGACTCTTACTTCTTGCCATTAGCTTGGTCCCCCCAGCACTGCTTCATCTTAGCCCTTCCTCCAGCAAGAGCAGTCCCAGCAGGACCGGCACAGACTGGCACCATTTGCAGTGTTGTCCTTATTTACTAAACATTTACTTGGTGGCTTAGTTAGTAAAGAATCTGCCTCCAATGCAGGAGACCTGGGTTCAATCCCTGGGTTGGGAAGATCCTCTGGAGAAGGGAATGGCTACTCACTCCAGTATTCTTGCCTGGGAAATTCCATGGATGGTATAGTCCATGGGGTCACAAAGAGTTGGACACAACTGGGCGACTAACACACATATCTGACTTGGCCAGTGTTTACAGGAGGTTCTGCTTTAGCATCTCCAAAACGAGACTTTGTTTATCAGAGGACTTACGTACCTTCTCTCGATGGAGCGCCGTCTGAATGCAGGGAGGCGAGCAGAGCAGTGAGAAGACACACGTTCTCTCCCCTGGGAGCCTTCATGGATACATTTAAAATATCGAACCTTCGGGAACATTTGCTCCTTGTCTCTAGTTTGCATCCCTTCTTATTCTCTTGTCATGTTGCTTGAACTTGTGTCCAGTGATGCGTTTCTTTCTGTTTCATGTCACAGCTGTTTCCCGGGTCTGTCGTCCTCATTATTCTGTGGTTTCCTTCAGGTTGGAGGTGGGTCTTCTTTGCATCTGTATCTCAGCCTGAATCCAGGTGTCTGGAGAATGGTTGGTGCTTCAGAAATATGTGTTGAGTGAGACAAGATTTGACAGTGTCTCAGATGCTTTGTGTCGTGTCCCTCCGACTTGGAGAGCATTTTTATTTTCTTAGTGTCCAAAGCTCAGTCCTTGGAACAGGAACGACTTGTTTTGTATCTGTCCAAGGAGGTGTTGCACTTCTGGGTTAGAACCACATCAACGACCCAGGAATATGCTTATAAAGCATGCAGATGCATCTGCAGTGGCTGTCAGCTCAGCAGAAGAAATTAATTAGTTGAAATTATCCTTTGTGGCACCAAAGGAAAACCAGCCTCTCTCTCCCTAGTAAACACGCTTTGCTGCTTGTAGAATAAAAATCCCGAGTGCAGCGGAACGCGAGCACCCCCTTCTGCCACCTGGGGTCGTGGTCCTTCGTGGTGGTGCCTCATCGACTCCCCTCCTGCCTCCCTCCTGCTCTGTTTTCTTCCCTCCCCTGTCCTTGCCTCTGTAACAGCACGCTCTGTGCTAGTCTCTTCCTGGCCTCTTTTTTGCCTTCCCTGACAGTTCTTGGCTTCATGATGTACTGTTTTGCTCTTTTACATTTTTGTGTATTAAAAACTAGATATCCATTGGGATTTTTAAATAAAGGAAAGCAGAAAGAAACAGAAATGGTCTCCCACACAGATATAAACCTTTCTTGATAGTTTGAGGAAGTAATGTTCACATGGTTCAAAGATTAAAACAACAAACACTACTTACGATATTAAAGTTTCCTCCCTCTGCCTACCTACCTGCCATGCTTTGAGCTCCAATGATAGTTACAATTAACATTTTAGTATGTGTTTTACCATAAAAATGTCTAAGACATGTACATGCTATGCTATGCTAAGTCACTGCAGTCGTGTCCGACTCTGTGTGACCCCATAGACGGCAGTCACCAGGCTCCCCCGTTCCTGGGATTCTCCAGGCAAGAACACTGGAGTGGGTTGCCATTTCCTTCTCCAGTGCATGAAAGTGAAAAGTGAAAGTGAAGTTGCTCAGTCGTGTCCGACTCTTAGCGACCCCATGGACTGCAGCCCACCAGGCTCCTCCATCCATGGGATTTTCCAGGCAAGAGTACTGGAGTGGGGTGCCAAGATATGTATACCAGCATATAAAAGTTAAAAATGGATATATGTGTATCTTTTCTATTTACATGGAACAGTGCCCTCCAAACTGCTCTGAACATCACTTTTACCATTTAATGTGTCTTAGAGGCCTTGTCATCGGCGCCCCCGCCGCCATCCGTCTAATTCTTTGGACCTGTTGCGTAATACCCCATCGTGTGGGCGATGCCGTACTTTACTGTGCCAGGTCCTTGTAAATGTGCATGAAGTCTTTCCCTTCAACTTGAACTGTTTCAGTAATTCAGATGCGCCTCTCCTTTTACACGTCTTTGAACATTCTGCAAAGGATGCGTACATTTTACATATTTATGGTTGCTGCTCTCCAAAAACTATTTTTTTATTAACTTAGACACTCCACCAAAATGCTGGAAGGTACCTGATTCTCTATCAAACTTTTCTAGTTTTTGTCAACAGGAAAGAAGAAAAACTTTATCTCATTGTTTTGGTTTATATTCTTTGACTATGTGTGAAAATGATGACTATTTTTAAATGTACACGCATTCTGTGGTTTAGCTGCCAACTTCCTCTTCCTTTGCCTGGCCCTTTTTCTGTCGGTGTCTGTGTTTTCTTTATTGGTTTATATAAGGTCTTTAGCTTCCTCCTCAGGCCTTCCCTGAGCCTCCACCTAAAATAAGAACTGAGTCACTGAGCCTCACAACGGCATGTTTAATCCTCTGCATAGGATTATCGGTGGATATTTTTCTCATTTATTCATGGTCTTCTCTTTTTTTAGAATATAAACTCTTAAGGAGCAAGGATCTTGTCTGTCCTGTTATTGTATCCCCATCACATAGATGCAAGCCTGCCTCACAGTATGCACTCAGATATTGCTGAATGGCTGAATGAAAGAGTAACTGAATTAGCCTATGTGTGCCATAAACATCTTTTTAAGTTTTTATCCCAGTTGAAGTTTTGAATTTTGATGTAGCCAAATCTATTAATCCTTCTATTTCCTGAGTCTGTACCCTCCTCATTTCAAGTTTATAAATAAACTTACCCATGCCTCCTTTGGCAACTTATACGGTTCCATCTTTTAAGTTCAAGTCCTGGGGCTCTGTAAAATTTATTTTGATATAAAAATAAAGGATCTTGCTCTGATTTTTTCTCACAGTAGTCAGCTAGTCCATCATCATTCACTGCTCTCTCTCTTCTGTGAGGGTTTAGCAAAACAACTTATGGTGAGCTGTGCTTCCATGCAGTAAGTCTTTTCCTGAACTCAATCAAATTGTTTTAATTCCTGCAGTTTCATGATATTTTTGAATATTTGGGAAAGCTGGTTTTCACTCATTTCTTTTTTTCAGGAATTTTTTTATTGCTATTTGCTAATTTATCTTTTACCAGATAAATTTAAGGATCATTTTTGTCAAGGCTGAAAAAATTATCTTAAAAATTATTTTAAGGAAATATGTGGTAATACACATCTATAAAATATATGCTTCAAAGGTTTTAAAAAACTCTTTTGTCTCATATCTAGGATTGATGTCCTAATTTAGCCTGTCCAGGGTTCATGTTATCAAACTTGGAATGGCTGGATACAGAAGTTGCTCCTTGGAGAAATGGGTTAATATAAGTGGGAAAAAATAGCATCCTTTGACAAGAGGGATTTAGGTTTGAACTTAGGTTAGATAGATTCTGCTAGAACTTTTGAGTGTAATGGGCTCTACAGTTCTAGATGTGGCTGTTTATTCTTGAGTATGATTAACTAATGACAAGTTATCCTTTATCTCCACAGCCTATACTGGATGCATTTTTATAGATTAGGTACAAAAATGTCCAAGCTCTCGTCTTTATTTGTTACTTAGGAGCCATTTATCCCTTGACAAAATACTTAAACTGAGTCTCTGATCCTTTGTTTCCTCTTCTATAAAGCAAGTGTAATAATGTTTATCCATTCATTCATCAAAAAACACTGTCTGCCTACCTTTGAGAATTGTTGTGAGGATCAAGTAACAGAATTCCAGTGTAATTTTTGCTTCAGAATATTAAGGTCTGGTTAAACACTGCACTTTCACAACATTTCATTTGCTTAACTCCAGTCCCGCTCTCCCTAGATCCCCTAAAAAGAAAATAAAGGGAATGTTTTTTTTTTTAAGGCATAAGCCAGTATGTAGAACAAAAATGCAGACCAGGAGACTGTAGCAAAAAATGTTATCAGCACAATTTTGGAAGCTGGTAGGAAGAGCAGGAGAAGGCAGAACTTATTTTCAAGAAATGTAATACTGATATTGAAGCAGTCCAGATACAGATGTGGAATTAGAGGCACCTGGCATCTCGGAGGGCTAGAGTTGAAAAAAGGGTGACTTGGAAATCTAGCTGAGGAGTGGTAAGACCCCTAGGACTCTTCCCTCACCACAGTGAAACTTAAAGTTATCAGGATGAAGGATGAGGATGGTGGTGTACCAGGAAGGGAAGTGGGCACTGGGATGGAGGTAGTAATAGAGATGTAAATCTCCATGGTAGGAGGCCAAATGATAATGCTACTTTTTTTTAAATTAAGAAACAGAAGAATATTCATGCTTTAAACAAGACAATTGACAGATGAAATCACACACAAATACTGAACATGATTGTATGGGTGAGAGGGAAGACTGGGACTTCCTTTATTTTAATATAAGCCTAGTATAAGTAGTACTGTTGCTTGGTAGATTTTTAAACTATGCTTATACAGTGACAGAAATTAAAGTGAAAGACTTTATGCCACTGTGAAAAAGTAAGTCTCTAGCACAAGCCTCAGCATTTAATACTTGCGAAGTGACTGAATGAATACTCTTTTTCCTTTGTCATTGGTGCTCAGGAGAAATTAGAATTAAATATTGTGCTTTAGGGATTCAGTTCAGTTCAGTTCAGTCGTTCAGTCGTGTCTGACTCTTTGCGACCCCATGAATAGCAGCACGCCAAGCCTGCCTGTCCATCACCATCTCCCGGAGTTCACTCAAACTCACGTCCATCGAGTCGGTGATGCCATCCAGCCATCTCATCCTCTGTCGTCCCCTTTTCCTCCTGCCCCCAATCCCTCCCAGCATCAGAGTCTTTTCCAATGAGTCAACTCTTTGCATGAGGTGGCCAAAGTACTGGAGTTTCAGCTTTAGCATCATTCCTTTCAAAGAACACCCAGGGCTGATCTCCTTCAGAATGGACTGGTTGGATCTCCTTGCAGTCCAAGGGACTCTCAAGAGTCTTCTCCAACACCACAGTTCAAAAGCATCAATTCTTCAGCACTCAGCTTTCTTCACAGTCCAACTCTCACATCCATACATGACCACTGGAAAAACCATAGCCTTGACTAGACAGGCCTTTGTTGTCAAAGTAATGTCTCTGCTTTTCAATATGCTATCTAGGTTGGTCATAACTTTTCTTCCAAGGAGTAAGCGTCTTTTAATTTCACGGCTGCAGTCACCATCTGCAGTGATTTTGGAGCCTCAAAAAATAAAGTCTAACACTGTTTCCACTGTTTCCCCCTCTATTTCCCATGAAGTGATGGGACCAGATGCCATGATCTTCATTTTCTGAATGTTGAGCTTTAAGCCAACTTTTTCACTCTCCTCTTTCACTTTCATCAAGAGGCTTTTTAGTTCCTCTTCACTTTCTGCCATAAGGGTGGTGTCATCTGCATATCTGAGGTTATTGATATTTCTCCCAGCAGTCTTGATTCCAGCTTGTGCTTCCTCCAGCCCAGCATTTCTCATGATGTACTCTGCATATAAGTTAAACAAGCAGGGTGACAATATACAGCCTTGACGTACTCCTTTTCCTATTTGGAACCTGTCTGTTGTTCCATGTCCAGTTCTAACTGTTGCTTCCTGACCTGCATGCAGGTTTCTCAAGAGGCAGGTCAGGTGGTCTGGTATTCCCATCTCTTTCAGAATTTTCCACAGTTTATTGTGATCCACACAGTCAAAGGCTTTGGCATAGTCAATAAAGCAGAAATAGATGTTTTCCTGGAACTCTCTTGCTTTTTCCATGATCCAGCAGATGTTGGAAATGACCTCTGGTTCCTCTGCCTTTTCTAAAACCAGCTTGAACATCTGTTCATGTATTGCTGAAGCCTGGCTTGGAGCATTTTGAGCATTACCTTACTAGCATGTGAGATGAGTGCAATTGTGCGGTAGTTTGAGCATTCTTTGGCATTGCCTTTCTTTGGGATTGGAATGAAAACTGACCTTTTCCAGTCCTGTGGCCACTGCTGAGTTTTCCAAATTTGCTGGCATATTGAGTGCAGCACTTTCACAGCATCATCTTTCAGGATTTGAAATAGCTCAACTGGAATTCCATCACCTCCACTAGCTTTGTTCGTAGTGATGCTTTCTAAGGCCCACTTGACTTCACATTCCAGGATGTCTGGCTCTAGGGATTAATGTATAGCTTATTTGGATTATCACAGTATAAGAAACCAGTCTTTATTTTGCAGGCTATACAATGTTGGAAGGCCTTAGAATAAAACTAAAAGAATAAAATGTCAATCTGAATTTTGAACTTACTTTATACTTTTCATCATGGAAGTTTGGAGGTTAAAAAAAATACACAAGCTGCTGTGTGTTTATCAAGAGGTGGCTGTATTTTCTCTGTCAGTTAGTGCTGGAGTCGGAAAACCTCTTTCACTCAGGCACTAACTCATGACAGGGGCCTGATAACTTCCCTCTGCCTTTTTCTGCCTGTGACATGAGGTTATAACTTGGTCCGCCTCAAGGTGTAGGCAGTTGAGTATTGAGATTCTCTGGCAACCTAGTTGTTTGGTTTGATACTGTGAGCACAGTAACTGAATGTGGAAGTTGCTGACTCTTCCAAGAAGACAGAATGTCAGAAGCTAGAGATTTAGTTGGAGTAACATGACCGCCTATTTGAAGCAAAGCATCCACTCCCATGTTCTGCTAGTATTAGAAATAACTGGTCAATGAGACGGAGAAGGCAATGGCACCCCACTCCAGTACTCTTGCCTGGAAAATCCCATGGATGGAGGAGCCTGTTAGGCTGCAATCCATGGGGTCGCTAAGAGTCGGACACGACTGAGCGACTTCACTTTTCACTTTCACTTTTCACGTTCATGCATTGGAGAAGGAAATGGCAACCCACTCCCGTGTTCTTGCCTGGAGAATCCCAGGGACGGGAGAGCCTGGTGGGCTGCATCTATGGGGTCGCACAGAGTCGGACACGACTGAAGTGACTTAGCATAGCATAGCATAGTCAATGAGAGGTGAGTGATTATTCTCCAGGATGGAAAATGTGTTTCTAATGGAATTGCTCTACAGAGTTGAGTCCAATATGTATTTGTAAGCAGCTGTGGATTTGTTGGGAAAAAGAAGCTCAAGAAATTACCAAGAAATAGTATTGTGTAACATTCCTTAAGGAAACTAATTGGATTTGTTTTTCTTTGTAAGACACAGGTGAGTTTGGCTCACTTTGCGTTTTCTCCTGAGTATGTTGTACCTAATGGTCTAATAGCTTGAACATGCACATTCCCTTTTTAATCTCACAGTTTTACACTCACAGTTATTACTTGGCTGAGGCACAATTATTTTTGCTACCTAGTTATGTAAGAAAACAATTTCACATGGAAATGGCACTTAAGTAAAAGTTTCAAAAATGAAATATTGTGCTAGCTAAGGTTAAATATGTAATTAATTTGGGTGTCTTCTGTACAACCATGTTAACTGAAAACCATATTTTAATGTTCCTAGGGTGAATTACTGGAATTTAAACGACAGCAACAGGAGGAAGAAAGAACCAAAAGCCACCAAGCTGAACACAGGAGGTATGAACCACTAAGATAAGCATCCTTGGTTAAAACGATTACCTATAAAGGTTTTGCAATGTTTTAGGAAAACACAGTCATACTGAACAGGATTTTGGAATCTATATTAGTTTTTTAATCATTATATTATTGGGGTGTGGTATATGTGAGAATGCCAGCTGCTACACACACATACACACACACATACATATACAAACAATATCCAATTTTTCTGAACTGGCGGCATAAATTGACCCTAGAAAGTGGACTCAGCTCTCAAGGTCTGTTTGTTTAGGTTATACTTAATCTCCCTCCCATAAGACAAAGCCATAGTAATCCTTTTATATAATCCTTACCATTTGTACACTACTTTATAATAACTGAACTAGTATAGATGGTAAGATACTCATACCTGAATATAAAAGCTGAGACAAGAACTACCATTGGTTATTTTATGTTGACTGATATATGAGGGAAAATTTTTTACAATCAGTAAGTAATTTTTAATAGTGGAAATAGTCTTTATCTTATTTCTAATGTCAGACATTGAGAGTGCCCAGAATATCATGTTGATATTGGGTGAGCGCTAATAATTACCTTATCTATCATTATTCTAGATTTTCCTAGGGAGCAGTTGGGTTATTTGAGTTTATTGCCATGTGATTGAGTGTCTCAGGAGAAGAATTTAATATAAAGGCCTTCATGATTTAAAGGAGCAAATTCTTTCGAAACTGACTGGCTTCATTTATGTGTTTAACCTTCCCACTATTACTAAGAAGTACTTTTAAACTGTGGTGGTTTCATTTTGTAAATGAGACTTTAGAAAGTGTTAATGGAAGTTCCTAATTCTGCTGTACCTGCCAACTGTGGCTGTGTTTTCATATTATTTTGAATGGATTATTCTGCTTCCATGGTCCTGTCAAAATAGTTTTAAAATGTTAAATGTGAATTTATGTGTTTTTCTCTGGTTATAAGTGAAAAAGTGAAAGTGTTAGTCACTCAATTATGTCTGACTCTTTGCAACCCCATAGACTGTAGCCCACCAGGGTCCTCTGTTCATGGGATTCTCTGGGAAAGAATACTGGAGTGGGTTGCCATTTCTTTTTCCAGGGGATCTTCCTGACCCAGGGATCGAACCTGGGTCTGCTACATTACAGGCAGATTCTTCACTGTCTGAGCCACCAGGGAAGCCCCTCTCTGGTTGTAAGGAAACATCAAAATTCTGATACACTGGTTAGACTATTTTGTTGGATAAAGGGGAACCATTACTACTACCTATTTTTTGTTTTGTTTTTATTTTTCATTTTAAAAACTTTTTATTTTGTATTGGAATATAGCCAGTTAACAAACAATGCTGTGATAGTTTCAGTTGAACATCAAAGGGACTCAGCCATATATATACATGTATCCTCTCCCCCACAGGTGGACCTTTGCCAACAAAGGTCCGTCTGTCAAAGCTATGGTTTTTCCTGTGGTCATGTATGGATGTGAGAGTTGGACTGTGAAGAAGGCTGAGCGCCAAAGAATTGATGCTTTTGAACTGTGGTGTTGGAGAAGACTCTTGAGAGTCCCTTGGACTGCAAGGAGATCCAACCAGTCCATCTTGAAGGAAATCAGTCCTGAATATTCATTGGAAGGTCTGATGTTGAAGTTGAAACTTCAATATTTTGGCCTCCTGATGCAAAGAACTGACTCATTGGAAAAGACAGTGATGCTGGGAAAGATTGAAGGCAGGAGGAGGGAACAACAGAGGATGAGATGGTTGGATGGCATCACCGACTCGATGGACATGAGTTTGGGTAAACTCCAGGAGCTGGTGATGGACAGGGAGCCTGGCGTGCTGCAGTCCTTGGGCTCGCAGAGTCAGACATGACTGAACGACTGAACTGAACTGATTCTCCCCCAAACTCCCTTCGCCATTCAGGCTGCCACATAACATTTACTGCTACCTTTTTTTTTTTTTTTAATAAATTAGGTCATAAATTAGTTTAGTCTTTTACTTTTTCTCTTTAAAAGTCTTTCTATTAAAAAACCCGATATTTCTATAACAGTAGTTATTAGTAGCCAGCATTTCTCTGGATTTCTGAGGATTAATTGGATTATAAAGCTTTAGGCATTTTAAAGATAGTGATATGTCACATTAATAGGCCCCTCTACTAAGAAATTAATCTTCAGTGGGCACCCAATAAAAATACATTATTTGATTAGAGGTCAAAAAGATTACTTTTTGTTATAAGAACTTTGACCTTTATTTCCTTATTGCTGAATACCTAAATACTGACGGCACTATTTCTTTCCTTCACCTTCTATTCTTTCTATTGATTCTAGTTAAATATAGATCCCAGTTTAATCCAATAGGAAATCCCTCTGGATAATAAACTCAGTAACCAGTTTTGAAACAATTGGTCAAGTCTTTATACATATTTTATTTATACTATCAGTTTTTGATAAAGGCTCATGTTTGTATTGTCCTTTGGTGTTTACAGTGAGCTCTTCCATCTTTTCATGCTCATTCAGTTGTCACTTAAAGAATAAAATAGCTGTGTCCATTCCTGCTGAGGGCAGCAATACAAGCTATGTGGTTTGGGGAAAGGGGTCGTTAAGTTAGGTTTTCTCCAGGGACATAATTTTATTGGAGACAAGAAGACGATGTGTTTTCTACTGTTTGGAAGTTCACATAGCAGAAAATGCAGCCCTGAGTTTTATAATAGAAATCATGCAGATTCCTAACAAGCTTTACAACCAACCCTGTAACGATTGAATCTGATGGCACCTGAACCTGACCCAGTGTAACTTTCTGAGGAAGAGAAGAAAGTTAAAACTTCAGAGGAAAAAACAGCACTGAGGGTGAAGGACTTGAACTGGGCTGCAAGCTGGAAATTGGAATGAACTGAATTGATTTATTGAAACATGAATCATCTCTGAACAATAGTTTTTATCCAAGTTAAGCCTCTGAAGAAAATCCTGAGCACTAGCTTGACAGCAATGAAATATATGTATTTTCTAAAACTAGTAAACAAAAATATAAACTGGTACTTTTCCCCCCATTTCAATTTGTTACTGAGTCCAAGCTCGCACTTTTTGTCCCATGACAGGCCAATAAACTGAGAGATGAGTTGTTGGGACAAAGAATAGCAACGTTATTGGACAGCTGGCAAAAGATGGTAGACGTGTGTCTCAAAGAACCAGTCTTGCCTGAATTAGAATTCAGGCTTCTTTTCTACTAAAAGGGGAGGGAGTAAAGTCAAACATTTCCTGGCTCCAGTGAGTCACTGGAGTTTATATATTAGTTTCTTCTTCCCCGCAGTCATTAATAGAGGACCTGGTCAGGATGTTTCCTGTGAGCTAAACAAAGGTATTTTAGCTTAATGCTCATTATCTGAGAAGCAGGGTTCTCAGAGATGGCCCATTATGTATAATTTAAGCTTATAGGCAACATCCCTTTCGTGATTAACTTGTAATAGAATACAAAAGGTTCTTCCCTATTACAAATTCTTGATAGAAATTGAAAAAGTAATCTCTTTACCACCTGTGACCTCTAGTTGACCCAGTCTGCTGTCCTCTTAGTAACACGCTCAAAAGTGAATCACATCACCTTGTGAACATGACAAAGTCATCCATCTTCAAAGTGTTTAAGTGCATTGAGAGCAGTGGACAATGAACTACTCTCCCTACCACGGCTAATTTTACAATGCAGCTGCAGTCACAGAAAGAGGCTAATGTGGGGACCATGCACCAGGACAGTTCATTCATTCACCTCTTAAGAATCAGGGCATACCCTGTGCTTTGTTCTAGGCACTAGGAATAGGTGTGAACAAGGC
Source organism: Bos indicus x Bos taurus (assembly GCF_003369695.1). Lineage (NCBI taxonomy): Eukaryota > Metazoa > Chordata > Mammalia > Artiodactyla > Bovidae > Bos > Bos indicus x Bos taurus. The sequence continues at coordinate 12,840,261 of NC_040087.1, read as the reverse complement.
AGAGGTCGTCCCCAACTGCATGGGATTTACAGGCTAGAGGAGATAAATAGAAGTTAACAATTTAGCAGCAAGATTATTTCAGATAGCGATGCACACATGAGGACCACATCCCAAAGTGACACTAAGGGAGAGATTACAGGCAATAGTTCCTCAGTGAAGAGGTGACATCCAGGAACAAGAGTCAGTCACACAGAGATGGGAAGGGGGCAAAACATTACAATGGGATGTCCCCTCTTACCAAGCATAGCAACAAACACAAAGGCCCTGAATCAGGAATAAGCTTGAACTTTCTGAGGCCCAAATGATTTGATTATAGATGGTGAGAAAAAGAAGACTACAAAATGAGGAAAGAAAGATAGGCAGGAAATAGAAGATTTTGTAAGTCAATTATTTTATTCTAAGACTAATAAGTCGTGGGAGGGTTTTTAAAAAAAGGAAGGCCTGATCCCTTTTATAATTTATTCAAGTGGTTGTGTGGACAATGGATTGCAGAGGGCAGGAGTGGAAAGAGAGGCAAATGAGAGAAGATAGGAATTTGGACTAGAATGGTGGCCATGGAAATAAACAGGTAAATTCAGGATGTGTTTAGTGGGTGGAGCCAACAAGGATTCTAGTGGATTGGATGTGAGGTGGGAAAAGGAATATTGAGGGAACGTCTGTCTTTGTTACTGACAGAGAGACTGGATAAAAATAGCCCCAGGTGTATGGACTGTCCAACGAACAGTCCAGGTGTATGGACTATACTGTTGGTTGTAGAGTTTTAGGGGAATCAAAGCCACTTCCTTATTCCTTAATATTCAAGTCTCCAGCTCAGGTATCTTATTTCAATCTGCATGCTGAGAGGTCTAGAAAAGGTGGTGTAAACATTCAGTTCTGCAGTGAACTAGGCTGACCAGTGGAGAAGGAAATGGCAGCCCACTGCAGTATTCTTGCCTGGATAATCCCACGGACAGAGGAGCCTGCTAGGCTACAGTCCACAGGATCACAAGAGTCAGACACGACTTAGCACCAAACCACCACCACCAGGCTGACCAGAATATGACACCTTGGTAGATTTTATAGTGAGGGATTAAAAAAAAAAAAAAAAAAAAAGCTTTCTAATAACTAAGATGTAACCACTGCCAAATGGGGCTTGAAGTTGAAAACAGCAACCAAAAACCAGAGACTAACATGAATCAACATGCAGTTGGCATTTTAGCTAAACGCACTGAGCAAGACCAAGAGGCAAAACCCCCAGCCTCTGACTCTGCCACTCAGCAGTCATTTTCCTCAAAGTTCCCAAATCTTACATAGATGTTGACTTACAGCCACCCACAATGACCACATTCGTTACACTTCATGACTAAAAAGGAGGCTCACCTCACTGGGTCCTGCCTAACCCCTCTTCCACAAGCATGGATTGAATGGTTTCTGGGCTCCAGGCACTGTATTTCTGTTGAGAAGCTTATGGCCTTCATGATGCTATTCCTCCACAATTCATTCACATCATAGGGTACCTGCTGCTGTTAAGTTGCTTCAGTCATGTCTGACTCTGTGCAACCCCATAGACGGCAGCCCATCAGGCTCCGCCGTCCTTGGGATTCTCCAGGCAAGAACACTGGAGTGGGTTGCCATTTCCTTCTCCAATGCATGAAAGTGAAAAGTGAAAGTGAAGTCGCTCAGTCATGTCCAACTCTTAGCAACCCCATGGACTGCAGCCTTCCAGGCTCCTCCGTCCATGGGATTTTCCAGGCAAGAGTCCTGGAGCGGGGTGCCATTGCCTTCTCCGTCATAGGGTACCTATCACCATGCTCTTTCTCCAGCTGCCGTGTCTCTGACTCTGCTCAGCCATACATGGGCAACACAGAGCATGGTGTGGCCTTTTTCCTTTTTAAATTTAAAAACTGTAAGATGTAACACACAAAAGTCCATGAAAAGGATATTTAGGATGGTTAATTATAAAATGGGACACCCAGGTAGCCAGCTCCAGTAACATAATATAACCATCATCCTACAGGTAACCCTGTCTTGACTGTTAGGATGATCACTTCTTGCCTTTCTAATCCGCTCCAGTAATCTTGCCTGAAGAATTCCATGAACAGAGGAGCCTGGCAGGCTACAGTCCATAGGGTTGCAAAGAGTCAGACGTCTTGACTGTTAGGATGATCACTTCTTGCCTTTCTAACCCGCTCCAGTAATCTTGCCTGAAGAATTCCATGAACGGAGGAGCCTGGCAGGCTACAGTCTATAGGGTTGCAAAGAGTCAGACGTGACTGAGCAACTATCACTCATCACTTATATGTTTGACTTTATTTCTGCGATTGGTTGCTGCCAGTATGATCAAACATTAGGGAAAAATGTATCCCTTCTTTTGAAAGCTTGGGCTTCCTTCTTCAGGTGCCTGTCTTTCTTCCCTTTTCTCACACTCTCTTCCTATTTTCCTTCTGCTTTTCACTAGTGGGATTTACCTTAGAAAGACTGGCGATGGGGTACAGAGTGTATGGGAGAGACATTTATTTTGTAATACTATTAACGGCACCACAGAAGTGTGTTTGGTTTCTCTTCATGTTTTAGCTCTTGGTGAAGCTTCCATCTTCCTTCCTCCTCTGGGGTGCACGCCTGGCATGGCCCTGAGGGGTATGGGTGTTTGGGTGACCAAGATGCTTGTAGAACTAGTAGAGGTGGGTGAGCGAATCTCTGGAGTAAAGAATTTATGCCCGTTTTGGACTGAGTCAAGACTACCACCACCTCCACCAGAGGACTGTTCCCAGCATGTCATATGGTTAATATGAAAAGAAGTCTCTGTAGATTTCTTCACAGCACATTAGGTTCTCAGAAATCTCTCAGCCCTGCAGCAAGCTTTCCACTTACCCACATTTTTCATTGTTTTAAAGGGTAAATAATGCTTTTCTGGACCGACTCCAAGGCAAAAGTCAACCAGGTGGCCTCCAGCACTTTGGTGGTTATTGGAATATGAATAGTGGTAACAGCTGGGTGAGTTTTATTATTTTTTTCTCAAAAAATAAATATTTCCAAGTTGAAGAATAAAAACAATGAGAATTTAAAAAATATGTTGTGGCCTTCTCTCTAGATAAATATTTTTTTGGTGTGCCATTCAGCTGTGTGGTGGGCAGGCAGCTGGGGTGATTACTGTAAATTCCACAATAGCTTCTGAGAGATGGAGAAAGTCGTGATTTCAGCTCTAGCCCAATGCCAATCACAATAAAAAATGACACCTGCCCTTTGTTTGCTGTGTGATTGCCTGGACTGCAAGTCTTTAAAAAAAAAAAAAAAATCCCCCTTTGCCCAGGCATACAATAAAAACCAAGGAACATTTTTTTTTTTCCAGGAAGATTTTCAGTGAAATATGGTTCTAAAAATAGTAAGCATTCTCTTGTAACATATTCTTTCAGTGAAACTAGCACATCAAAGAAATCAGTATTTAATTTTTCACTACAAAATGATTTTTAAAAAAACCCTATGGCAAAAGGCACTTTTTGAAAATGAAATGTTCTTATAGATTTTGGGGAAGAAAGCCCTGCGACTGTGTTGTAATATGTGTGTAATGTGTTTTGTGTGCACAGTAGATTATTTAAACAGCACCAAAGCTTTGGAATGTATGGGATTGTGGGGTTTGCAATGTGTACAGAATTAAAACTAAGCACAGTGGGTTTTACAATTTAATTGAAGCCTAAGTATATTTGTACTTATTTAAAAAAAAAGGAACAGACAGAAATCTTTAAACTGGTAAAATATGAGAAAATAATCAAGTACTTGCTGACCTGGTAACTCTAGAGGAGATCACCCCTTAATAAATACTTGGTGGACAAAAAATCATTTTTGAGAAAATAATCTGTTAGAGATTTGATATGCGTGATTCCTTGGAATGCATCTAGTGGTTAAAATTTATGGATAGATCTCACAAACGTATATATATTGAAGATAATTAAATGTAGGCAAATTGTAGAGAATGCATAGTGGGTGTGTCTGTTTATAATGTATGCTCCTGTGTATCACTAAGGCATTCAGAGTAGAGACAATGTACAAAGATAGAAAGGAATCAAAACAGTATCTTTGTATTGTGTGTGAAATTGACAAATTATTGACTTAAAAGAATATGTGAGTAGGAGTCATGTGGAAAATAGGGCATTGTGAATTTAAGACACTATCCAAGTTTATAGAATTTATAAGTAGTGAAATGTGATTGAAACTCAGATTTTGGACAGGACTTGGAACTTGCTGTACATTTTCTCCTGTACTTAATAACCCCAATTTTGAAGGTGCATATACATAGAAAGGGCTTCCCTGGTGGCTCAGATGGTAAAGAATCCGCCTACTGTGCAGGAGACCTGGGTTTAATTCCTGGGTTGGGAAGATCCCCTGGAGGAGGGCATGGCAACCCACTCCAGAATTCTGGAGGCGAATCCCGTGGAGAATCCCGTGGACAGGGGAGCCTGGCGGGCTACAGTCCATGGGGTAGCAAAGAGCTGGACACGACTGAGAGACTAAGCACACATACACAGAAAAACACCTGGGGCTGAAGAGTAGATGACAGGAGAGAGTAAATGAATACTCCATGGGCTGCCATGAGGGGAATAGGGATGTGGGAGTCTGGCTTCCCCTGACTGTTGATAGGTCTTAGGTAAGTGAGCTGTGAATCTCCACTTGGGTTCCTCACAGATAGAAAGAGAGAAACATCACTTTCTCAGGATATGATTTGAGTGAGGATGACTGAAGATTCCTTACTAAGACGGGCATACCCAAGTCCAGCGTGGTCACTGGCTTTTCACTTGTGTGAAAGAAGCAGTGACACGGAGGCGAAAACTTGCCCAGGTTCTCATCTCCACCTCACTTCACTGCAGACATCCCTTCCTCTGTGTCTGCTTTTCGTTATGGCACAGATTCTGTCTTCTCCATCCACTGGGGGGCTTTATTCTAACAATGCTCCTCCCTCTCTCCCGAATGGTCACATGAAAATTCTCATCAGCAGAAAATGTAAATATTAAATTATATTGATGCCCATTTTCCTCTTGCTACTGTCTTATTTCTTTGTTCCCCTTTAGAGAAAAACTTTGAGGGATTTGTCCTGTTTCCAATTTCTTTATTCCCTTTTCTCTTAAACCCCCTCTAATCAGAATTTAGACCATCTCTGTCTAACCACAAAGTTCTTCTTGTGGTCACTAACATTATCTACATTGCAAAATCGAGTGGTTATTTCTCAGTCTTCATCTTTTGACTGATTAGCCTCATTTGTCATGGTAAATCACTGCCTCCTCTTTGAAACTCTTTGTTTACTTGGCTTCTGTACTCTCCTGGGTTTTATTTCAGTGACCACTGCTTTCCAATCTCCTTTGCTGAATCCTCTCTTTCTGTCCTCTCCACATTAGAGTGCCTCAGGGATACATCTTGGACTACCTTCTTTACGTTCACTTAAGACCTTCATGGCCTCATTCATTCTCATGAAATTAAATACCAATATGCTTTTTACTCCCAAATTTCAACTTCCAGCCTCCATCTCTTCCTCTAGACTTGCAGATCCATTTTTCTACCCAACATCACTACTTGTGTATCTGATAGACATTTCAACCTTAACATGTCTAAAACTTCACCTCTGATGCCCTTGACCCCACTTCTCTGTCTGTACTTTTTCATGTTTGCATGACTGACTCCTATACCTCTACAGCTGATGCATCAGCAAGTCTCCTTGACTCTTCCTTCAAAATGTATCCAGTCTTGCAGCTTCATCCACCTTCACCACTATTATCATGATCCCAACCACCATCATTGCTCATCTCAATTCTTGAAACCATCTCGTAGATGGTGTCCTTGCTTTCACGCTTCCACCTAGAGTCTGTTCTCAACATGAGACTGAAAAATAAGTCATCTGCTGTCACTCCTTGGCTCAAAGCCCTCCAGTGGCTCTGATGACTCCAGAGTAAAAGCCACAGGATGTCTATTACTCATCCTTACAGATGCTTCAAGACCTAGAGCCCACACTACTCCTCGGGCACTCTCCTCCGACTGCCATTCTTCCTCATTCCTCCCAGCCACGCCAACTTTCTTTGGCTGTTCTCTGAATACTTAAGAACTGGCTGCTCCTTTTATACTCTTCTCCAAAACATCCAAATGATTTGTTCTCTTTCAGGTATGTTCTTAAGTTCCAAGGATTCCTTGGCCATCCATTTGATGCTGCCACCAGACTCCTGCAATTCTCTTTCCAGGCTCCATTTCTTTTTTCTATAGCACTCTGCAACTTCTGGCCTAATTTTCTAACATCATTTTCTTAGATGTTTTGTTGATCAATTACTATTATTCTATCCTTGTGATAATTTATGTTCCATATTCCATCAGAGCAGGGCTCTTTGACTGTTTTGTTCAGTGGTATATCCTAAGTATAACACAGTGACTGGAACTTACCACAAGGATAGGAAACAGATAGCTGTGGCTGAGGGCAACAAAACGAAATTTAGAACCAAATGATTTGAGACACTTAAATGATTAGATATTGAATTTAAGATATCTATGTATAAAACATTTGGAATAAATATTGACTTTGAAATGATACACAAAAACAAGAGACAAAGACAACAAGGAAGATTCAAAGAGAGCAAAGTAGAACTTCTAGGAAGAAAAAATTATAATCTTTGAAATTAAAGTATCCAATGAATTTATAACAAAAGGAATACAAATTAAGAACTAAACCAAAATACCACTTCTTATCTATTATTTGGCAAAATACAAGAGATTGACAACATGCTCTATTTGCAAGACAGGGGAGACAGTTTCACACTTTGTAGGTAGGATTCAAAATGATTTAAATTGTATCTAGGTACTGTTTTCCCATAAAATAAAAAACAGGCCTACACATATTACAGAAAAGTTTTACTAAATGTTCAAGAAACAGATTATTCCAAGTGTCCAGAATGTTTTCCTGATAAATGAAAAGAAGGGAGTATTCTTCCAAAGGATTAAGCAGGTGAATGTAACTTAGAATCAAAACAAAGACTATATAGAAAAAAAAATCATAGGCCAGTCTCACTCATAAACATAGATTAAAAAAGTCACAACAAAATTTTCACAGATTTAACAATGAATTTTTTTAAAAAAGCATAGTATGTACTTATCTCAGAAATTTAAGTTTGGCTCATCACAAATAAATAGAACCAAAAAATTGCCAAGATAATATACCACATAAATTATAGGAGAAACACCTATAGATTATAGGAGAAACATCTCAACAGATACAGAGAAAGCATTTGATAAATTTCAGTATTCATTTGTGGTAAAAAATCTTTAGCAAACTAGGTATAGAAAATAAATTTATCTAATACAAGGGATCAAAAATCTGTAATGAAAACACATCCAAAGCTTTTCTTTGAATCACACATAAGATGTATCTAAGGTAGGATATTTAAAGAATCAGTTCAGATGATCATTTCTCTGATACCAGTAGGTGAGACCCTTTGAGATGCTGTGGAAACTCTGAATCCTGTGTCTTCAAGGGCAGTTAAGCATTTGCCATGACCCATGAGGCAACCTGAGATTTTAGTTTCCCAGAATGTTCGAGCAGCAGTAGTCTGAAACCTCGGTGGACCTTGGGCTGGTAGTCTGGGAGGCTTGATCGAGATGACATGACTGTTTGCACATGGCGGGAGGAGGGAACTCATTTAAGTCTGTCTCCTTTCCTCCAGGTCCCCTTAGACGTCACCTTCCTGCTGTATAATAGAGTGCTCTTCCACTCCACACATTTCCGTTGAAGTAGCTCTGCTCCGTACTGTATTTGCCCTGTCCTTGCTCTAACTGTGGAGGTGGGGTGACAATATTTGTGAACACTGTTAGTTGTCACCCATGTTAGCCTGTCTCTCAGAACACAGCTGATGAGCTGTCACTCAATAAGCCAACGCACTGTTGACAGAGACCATCTTGTGAGTCAAAATGGAACTTGAAAATTAAATCATTTCACTGGGACTTGAAATCATTAAAAAAATAGTCATGTAGTCAGAGTGTTTTTTGGAGGAACTTCATTTTGGATTTACAAAGGCTTTGAATTCTGTTTTGTTGCTGGTGCTAATTTTCGTTTTCTTTTTCTTCCAGGATACATGAGAAATATTTGCTTATGCCTGGCCTTTGTCAACTGACCTTGAAAAACCACACGAGATGTTTTTCTTTCTTGCAGCTTTGTTCAGCCTCACTGTTTTTTACCTTGACTCCAACTACCCACCCACTCAGCTGAGCGGCTGAGGATAACTGGTTTCTTCTCCCTGTCATTATTTATGCATATTTGTAGGCGCAGATTACTGAACTCATATTTAATCTCTACTGCTAGTGAAATGCTGCATTATTTTTCTAATTGGTTTTGCCTCTTATTGGAAGGATAATTACAGCCATGTTAGTAAGCTAGAATAGCAGGGAGTCACTTGATGCTTTCAGGTTAGTGAGAGCTGTGGCTGCTGCCTGCCTGTCTGTCTCTATAAACAGCTAATTTTTTTCTGCTTCTCAGATCAGGTTTGGGAAAGCTCTGGCACCTTTAGATTTGTATCCCTATTTTCTTAATTCAGGCTACAAATGTGACCAAAATAAAAATCCTTTATATGCTTTTAAACAAATTTATAAATAAAATTTGAACTGCTTTTGTATAAATGGTTTGTGTTTGTTTTTAATGAAAAGCTCTTGAGTTTTTCTCTCTTGTTTTTATATCTTCTTTACAGTCCATAGAGATCAAATGTAGTACTACAATCACTACTGGGTTTGGCTTTGGTTTTGACTTATTAATACTGTTCCTCTAGTTTTTGAGAGTGGGACAGTTCATTTCCTGAAAGGTCATAAAAATCAGCTGGACACACATGTCGATACCACATGTGGTTTGTGGGTGTTTTAGAAACTTGTCTTTGCTCATGCAACCTAGTTCCTGTTACTAGTTCAGTAGGTTTTCCTGTTCTTTTATGACCTTGAACCAGTTTGTAGACCTTGGTGTGGGAATTACTGGTTTTCCACACTGTATGGTCTGGCCACCCCCTCTCCTCCCACGTTACATAAGAGAAGCATTGCAGCATTGCATTAGTCTTAGAATGAAGGTTGGAAGAGTAGATAATTTTTGGAACTGGACAAGAGCAGACAATACTGTGCGACATTAAGAGCTCTCCTGTGTTACCATCTGCTGCATTGCAAGTGACTTTCCAAACGTGTATTTGGAGAAACACTGGGATTTCAGGTTCTTGGACCAAGACTGGTGGGGGAGGGCTCACAGAAGTGGGGTGAGGGTGTGGTCCAGAAAGCGCTGCACTGGGTGCTGTGACGGTGGTTGAGAGCAGACGGTACTCAGTGTTTCTCTGGAGTGAGTAATGCAGACACTCCTGGTTTCCCTCTCCTCTGCCAGCCAAATCTACGTTAGTGCTGTTGACAGTAATATAAAATGTTCAGTCCATTTGAAATTTTTGTCATTGCCTAATATGGGGACAATGAAATCCCTCAACCTGGCCTGGAAACACCGCCAAACTGATTGTAAATGTGTGAATGTTGGAGGCATTTTACTGCAGCCGTTTCAGGCCTACACCTGCCAGCCTGGCTACCTCACAGTCCACGGTCATGCTCTGGTTTTTCTGTCTAAGCTTGGCATTCTCATTTGCTTCTGTTTCCCCATGTGTAACCAGGACTCAATATAGGGGAAAGAGAGGCTTTCACACTTTGGGGACTCTCGGGAAAATTGGTGTCAATTTCTCTTCTATTGCCTGCCATATCCTGCATTCCCAAAGATTTTGTTCAGGTATCTGGTCTTGTTAAAAAGTTGTTGGGCAAGTATGGAAGATTGTGACTTTATGGCCAAAATTCTCTAGACTACATATGGGATGATACACATCTTCCTGAAACAATTCTCTATGCAGGCAGAAGTAACCAGAAAAGAAGCACGAGTTGCTGTGTAAGGGAGCCTACTATTTTGTTTTTCACATTTAATCTGCTCTTGATTGGAATACAATTTGACTTATGAGTAACCCTGGATAGGAATTCCAAAGTTCCAATTACCCTTTCTATGCTTTTAAAGTACATTTTCTATAAAAGAGAATAAAAATGAGACAAACTGTTACAAAAGTAATAGGTATTTGTTACAGAAACATTAGACATACAGATGAGTAAATTATAAAAAGAAAAAAAAAAAACTAGTGACTTTTTCAAGTTTAATTTGCTGATCTTCACAGCTTAATATTTTAGTATGCATCCATCAAGATATTATCAACATGTATATCAAACTCCCTGCAACAAAAATCCTTACAGATACTTGTCTAATGACTGGATGAGGACAAACACTTTTAATTAGAACTGGTGATTTAAGGGAATCCACATTTACTGGTATTTTAATATATGTAGTTTAATTACTTTCCCAAAGGTTGACTTCAATATTTATTGGCACCAAAAGTATGCTCTATACTCTCCTTAATCCTATTACTAGTTTTAAAAAATCTTTGCTTACAAGCTGAGTAAAAATTTCATTTGGAGAGCTTAATCCCTCTTTTCTTTCCTTAGGCCTACTGGTCATTTTTTTATCTTCTTTTGTGTGTGTGTGTGTGTAGTTGATTTATAAAAGATCTCTCTGTGCTGAGATATTATGTTGGAAATACTTAAATTTTTATAAATCTTTTAGTATTATTTAGTATTGGAATTTAAACATTTGTGTATGGGAACCTATTAATCTTTTTCCTTTGTGGTTTTTCTTGGTGTTATGTTGATAGATTTTAAAGGCAGAAACCCACTCAAAGACCCATCATAAGAAAATGCAGGACTTCTCGTGGGTATGGTTATGAGTGATATGGGGCAGAAGGTCAAACTCCATTCATAGCACAGACGTGAGCTCACAGATTTGTTTTATGTATTTTTAACACTAAAGATATATTTCTTGTGGTCCCTAAACACTTTGTTAGCTTGAAAAAAATTAGATTCCTTCCACAGATTGATTTTGTTAAACATGATAAAATTCTCTAAGCTGCTTTTTAAACCTGAATATTTGTCTTTCAGAAAGTATCTATAGGAAATTACATTATATTAATAGTTTTAGTAAACATAGAAATACTTCTCTCTAAAATAAAGCACTTGGCATTTGTAAAAATGAAAACTTCAAGTTAAAATTCAAAGTTTTGATAACTCTGGCTGAAAGTTTGTAATTGACTTTAGGAAACATAAGTCATAGAGACAGTGCCTACAGGCTTAATTTTAACTTCCAGAATATTCAACAGATGGGCTGTGATGAGCTAGACCTTTTCCTATGAAAGGGCATTTTGGAGCTTTGGATGCTGGAGGAGGTAATAGATACTGTGTTAGAACTGTTAATAGATAGAAGAAAATAGTAAGAAGGCTGTGGGCCTTTTGCTTTTAACCCTATGAACTAATGCATATAGTAGGCAGCTCCATAGATGTCCAGGAAATGACTGGAGTGATGTATAATACACTTACATGAGCAAGAAAAAATATGCCTTTTAAGTTACTATAAGGATTACAGAGAGAATAAGTAAACGTTCGGCATTTCTTTCAGGTAGAGACTGTGTCGGAACTCTTTTCTTTTTGGAGAGTCCATTGTTTAACGGTGGCATTTAAAAAGGATCATAGAAAGAGGATTTTTTTTTCTCACAGAAGCATATACTCAAAGCTGAGGGTTTTTAAAGGCATATAAAGGCAAATGGAGGAAAACTTTTATTACATGTATTACCATGTCATTGTGCCATCTGCTTGGGCAGAGGATACAGGGCGACCTATGCTGTAACACTCACATCCCCTTGTAAGCTGATTACTATAATCCCTCAGAGCTGCATGCCTGTGCTCCAGCCTCCTTTACTTCCCTGAAGAGCACTGCTACAGCTGAGCTGGAGAAACTGTTCAGTCAGTCATCAGAGGGCAGCCATCTTATTCTCTACAAAATGTTACATGATGATCAACACTGAATTATGAACTGATTAGAATTTTTAATTTTTGCATTTTAGAAGCCAGAATGGTGCTAAAATGGAGCAGAAAGTGTGCTTTAGTCATGAGACAGTAGAAACAGATGAGAGAGGAATCTTTGAAATGGGACACTGTGAATTAGGAAAAAATCAGAAATCAGAGTTTAAATACAATATTTATATTCTAGTCTGATTTGAATATAGCACCATGAAGACCCAAAGATAAATGGTACTGTTCCTGTCCTGAGAGAATGAAGTGGTGAGGATAGACAAGGTTATGTGACCATAGTAAAACCCCACATCTTAGTGGACTGGTAATATCTGTTTCTTGACTACGTTATATTTCAGGCATAGGTCAGCAGGAGGTTCTGCTCACCTTTGTCCCTCAGGGAACCAAGCTGATGAAGCTTCCATTTCCTCATGTAAGGGGAAGAGACAGTAGCAGTGTCTTGCATGGGTAATTAAAGGCTTTCTCAGAAAATGGTGCATGCTATTATTGCTCATATGTTATTGATGAGAACAAATCACATGACTATGCCCAACTTTTAAGGGAGCGGGAAATATAATTTTGCAATATTCCAGAAGGAGGAAAAGAACAGGAACGTTGTAAATAATTCTAATGACTACCCCTCAAAATGCACTGTAAGGTTGAAGAAGCAAGACCCATAAAAACTTAAGACATACATATAAATGCAAAATGATAGCAGAAGCTCTGTCCAATTCAAAATTGAGTAAGGGACTACTATATGCCAAGCACTGTGCTGGGTATGGAAACTATAAAATGTACAAAGATAAACACACACACATACACACACACACAGAACTTAGAAAAAACGAGTTAGCAACTATGTAAAGCAATGAGGCAAGAAGCGTAAGACGTGATGGATATCAGAGGGCTTTGTGTACCATATCAAGTAGTTTGGGCTTTTGAAGGGTTATGAGCAGGGAATGGACCTGATTCGACTTTGTTTTAAATAAATCATGAGAGATCTCATGGAAGATAGATTTGAGGGAGGCAAGACCAGAGGCAGAGCAATCAGTTACAGTCCAAATGATCCATAATTAAAATCCTAAGCCAGAGCACTGACTAGAGATGGGGAGAACAGGACAGGCATCTGTATTTTTTAAAAAACCAGCACTTTGTGAGTGACTCAAATGTAGAAGGAGAATGACAAGTGAGAGATGAGTTTTCTATTTGTAGCCTGGGTCTCTAGTTAAGGAGAGAGAGATGAAGATGGCAGAGTAAGAGGACATGGAGCTCACCTCCCACCAAGAACATATTTCTAGCCTGGGTGAATGTGTTGATAGTGATGTAACCACAGAGACAAAATGTGTGGTATTTCAGAAGATGGGGAGCCCTGATGTAGTCAATAAAGAGTTTTAAAGACTGTAGATTTAAACTTGGTGAGCTCAGGGACTTTGTCTTGTTTAGTGCTATATTCCCAGTGCCTTGAAAGGTGCCTAGCACATAACACGGAGAATATTTGGTAAATGAATGGATTTGATGGAGGAGTAGGATTTTCAGAGATTAAGAGAAATAAGTATCATGGTGGTTGGTGGAGGATTGGGTACAGAGAGAGAGAGAGTAGGGGAGCTACCTTGGGGGTTCATACAATTGTTGCTCAGTGTGAAAGGAAGTGGGAAGATCAGAATGAAGAGAGAAGAAAACTTCTTTTTTTTTTTTAGAAGAAAACTTCTCAAAGAGTTTCTTTTGATGTTTTGGGATGTCTCAGAGCTAACTGGAGAAGGCAATGGCACCGCACTCCAGTACTCTTGCCTGGAAAATCCCATGGACAGAGGAGCCTGGTGGGCTGCAGTCCATGGGGTCGCTAAGAGTCGGACACGACTGAGTGACTTCACTTTCACTTTTCACTTTCATGCACTGGAGAAGGAAATGGCAGCCCACTCCACTGTTCTTGCCTGGAGAATCCCAGGGACGGGGGAGCCTGGTGGGCTGCCATCTATGGGGTCACACAGAGTCGGACACGACTGAAGTGACTTAGCAGCAGCAGCATAGCTAAGTGACCAACCCCAGGTGTGGCAGTCAAGGTTTGGAAAGATTCTTGGGACCAGGCTATCAGACTAAGCTAGTCAGTTCAGCCCCTGCCACTGGCAGCTGCTGGCACAAACCAGTGCTGGCTTTGTCTATTTGTAATTCAGGAAGGTTGCTGGTGCTGCCAGTCTTTTAATGCCTACATACAGATCATTAGCCATGAGCTGAAGCATTTGGAAAAAGAAAGGAGGACTTCTGGGCTGCCAGGAGACTGGACAGTCTAGCTGCTGCTGCTGCTGCTAAGTCGCTTCCGTCGTGTCTGACTCTGTGCGACCCCATAGATGGCAGCCCACCAGGCTCCCCCGTCCCTGGGATTTGCCAGGCAAGAATGCTGGAGTGGGGTGCCATCGCCTTCTCTGAGTCAGCTGCTAATGTTGGACAACTCTCTTAGCTCCATATCTACCTCACATTCTGTACAACCTCGGTGGGCTAAATGCTCTTCAAAGGTAAACAAGGGGATAAGGTGAGGGAATGGCAAATGCTAAATTCGAATTAACTAGAAAAAGGCTTTAAGGTTCAGTCTTTCAGTCTTCTTCCTCCCTTACTTAATCACCATTCTACAGACTTACAGACACCATGGACTCTTAAAGGACTCACCGGTCTTCCCGCCCCACCCCATCCAGGCATATCTCATTGCCAAAACAACCAATTCGACTTCCACCATGTCTGGAGCAATCGCCCACTTTCAAGTTATTGCCATCCACTTGACCTGGGTTCTCGGTGTGTTTTAAAGCGACCACTGTCACAGAGAACTGCCTGGTCCTCCTGTCTCCTGCATCTCACTTCCACGGTAGCATGGGAGGGGTGGGGATCTTGGGGGGAAGCGACTGCGTCTTTCTAGGATTTCTGGAGCCCGGCAGCGGCTTGCAAGTGCGCGGAAGTCGTTGGTTCTGAAGGATGACAGTGCCGGGGTCTGGAGAAAATGTGCACGTGAGTTTCCTCAGCTACCTCACCTAGGCAGGTGGAGCTCTGTTACTTAGGCTGCCCTCCCTCTGTAGCGTCAGTGAGGACCACCGCGGAGAGGCGGTTCCCCGCCCCACGGTGGCCGGGGGTGGGCAGGGCGCAGGATGACAGCCGCACCTCCCTTACCGTCTCAACCCCTCGGAAAGCTTGCTCACCGAAAGCACCATGGCCACGGGGGCCTGAGGAGCTCCTTGCTGGGAACCGGAGCCGACGCCCCTACTCGGCCTTACGCCCCTCAGGACCGATACAGAGTGCTCCCAGTCACCGCCCAGGGCCAGGCGGGACATGCTCACGCACCAAGGCGACCTCCTGGCCCCAAAGCCCACTTGGCAGAGGACTTCTCGCGAGACGCAAGCCGAGTAGGCCTCGCGAAGCTGTCCGCTGTATCCGAGGAACCCGGGGGAGGATCGGGGTCGGGAGACGAGAGGATTTGGCTCCACGCAAGCGTCCTTGCCTTCCACACACTGCGGACAGGTGGGGAGGAGAGGCAAGGGGCCCCGTGCCGAAAAAGAGCGGCCGGGTTAGCCTTGGGGTTGTCTCTGTCCTCTGGCGTGGCCTAGGCCAGTTCTGGTGGGACATCACTTCGATTCCATCCATCCGTGGACTTCAAGGTAAAGTTAAAAATTGCTATAATCCAGCAATCCTGTTAGGAAGTATATATACCCAGAAAAAAAACCCATAATTCAAAAAGACACATGTACCCCCCAATGCTCATTGCAGCACTCTTCATAATAGCCAGGACGTGGAAGCCACCTACACGTCCATCAAGAGATGAACAGATAAAGATGTGGTACATGTATACAGTGGAATATTCCACAGCCATAAATGGGAAGAAAGTTGGGTCATCTGTAGAGATGTGGATGGACCTAGAGTCTGTCATTCAGAGTGAAGTCAGAAAGAGAAAAATACTGTGTATTAACACATGTGTATGGAATCTAGAAAAATGGTGTAGATGCTCTTATTTGCAAAGCAGAAGTAGAGAGACAGATGTGGAGAACAAATGTATGGATACCAAGGCAGAAAGGGTGTGGGGGCTGAGATGAACTGAGAGATTTGGGATTGACATATATACAGTATTGATGCAATGTGTAAAATAGATAACTAATGAGAACCTACTGTGTAGCACAAAGAACTGTATCTGATGAGCTATGGTGGCCTAAATGGAAGGAAATCCAAAAAGGAAAAGGGGGGATGTATGTAAACATATAGCTGATTCACTCTTCTGTACCGCAGAAACCAGCACAACATTGTACAGCACCTATAATAAAGTTAATTTTAAAAATACTTTTTATATAAAGTGAAAAGTAAACATAAAAAAGAATCAGAGTAATTGTGTGTTAGCTGCTTCAGTTGTGTCTGACTCTTTGCGACCATGTGGACTGTAGCCCACCAGGCTCCTCTGTCCATGGGATTTTGAGGCAAGAATACTGGAGTGTGTTGCCATTCCTTCCTTCTCCAGGGGATCTTCCTGACCCAGGGATCAAACCCAGGTCTCCTGAGGCTCCTGCATTGCAGCAGATTCTTTGCCGGTGAGCCACTAGGGAAGCCCTCTCAGAACCCCCATCAGAACTGAAAGATTTCCCCCCCAACCCTTTAACTCACCCCCTTTAATCAGTTTCCTAAAACACATGTATCTCAAATAACATGCTACTGTATTTTTCTGAAGAATATGTTTTTTTCCCCCATGTGGTCTTGCTGTGTTACATTTTTGAAGAAAATTACTTGAAATTTTCTTTAAAGTTGCATTTTAAGGCTAATAAATTTGAAATGAACCTTCAATTGAGCTTCTCTATAGACCATATTATGTTGCAGAATATACTGTCTCTAGCATACTTAATAGGATCAAAACAAATTCTAAGTGGATGATATTCTCAATTCTTAACGTATTTTCAAGGCTACTTTTGGCTTCCATTTAGAGTAACTTTCTTCAGAGAGTATTTTTACAAGGCAATGCTTGTCAAATTAGTTTTCTTTATTTTGCCAAGTTTATATTTTTCAAATTTCAGTTCTCAACTTTACCCTAGTCTGAAACAGAAAAAATAGGAGCTTTGTTAAAAAGTTTCTACAATTTGAGATATTCTGAAGTGCTGTTATAGAATTTCAAAGTTAAATCTTGCACATCATTTGATTTGTTCAGAACAAATCATTTAATTTGTTTAGTTCTTTTGTGGGGACAAATTTTAGTGTCTTGCTGTCTTTATACCTTGTTATCAATAATTGGAAGTCTGAAAAACTGAAGCTTTTTGATCTTCCATTCATTGATGATGTTGATAAATTTTCCAAAACTATTTTGAAAAAATATGGACCAAATTTAGAAGGCTCACTTATAAAGAATTTAACACCATTGTTGGGCACTTAGCTTGATTTACAAAATATTTCTTCAAAGGCTTAAATATGTCTAAAATCCTACTTATGGCCACCAGAAAAGAGAAAAACACATACTGCTTTGTTTTCAAAATCAGATTTTTCACAAAAAAGTGTGGTTCAGTTATTCTTACTATGTATATGATATAATATTTATAAATTTCTATAGCTACCTGCTACCGTTTGACAAGTTGAGTGCAGGATAAATTATGTTGTACCACACCTAATTCCAAGCACATTTCTACTCCATAAATTTCTTTAGAAAGAACATGGTTTTGCCGTGGCATTGTTTTCCATCAAAATCTGTATTTATATTATCATGTGAGGATAATGTTAGTATGAACTTTTTAAACACTGAATTTACAGTAGCAATGATTCATTTAACTGAGTTTATAATGGCATCTTGCTCTAGTAATGTCAAATGTTTTACTCTCAACAGGGTGAAATTCCATATGTTTTACTTTGGTACCATGAATTCTATTTGAAAAATTAAACCATTATTGAAAAAACAATCATTTTCCAGTATATAGTGTTTGATTGTTGTTTAGTTGCCAAGTTGTGTCTGACTCTTTTGCCACCCCATGCACTGTAGCCCATCAGGCTCCTCTGTCCATGGGATTCGCCAGACAAGAATACTGGACTGGGTTGCCATTTTCTTCTCCAGGGAATTTTCCCTACCCAGGGATGGAACCCTGGTCTCCTGCACTGGCGGGCAGATTCTTTACCACTGAGCCACCTGGGAAGCCCCATAGCATCTGATTATACTCATGTAAAAATGGCATCATTGAATTGTTTGAAACTTTTTTCTGCATTTGAGCCAGTGCATTAATAGCCACCTTCACTTTATGTATGTGCACAAGAAAAATGGAAGAAAGTTAATGTTAGAGAGTTAATGTAGAGGAGCAGTTATTTCATCTAAAAGTCTTGTTTTGCTGCATACATTACCCAACTGTGTATGTTGGGTCATTGTCTTCAGGCAAAATCTTTGGGAGTTGATATTGGTGCCTTAGCATATTTGTGTCTTCTGATTTTTGTGGGATCAATGGTATCGTATAGTCCCCGTGGTAGGTGGTCAGTTTTGATAAACATTTTGAAGTTTATAAGTTTGTCATCAACTTTCTCATGAATGAAGTATTTGATTTTTGATTAAGCAGTCCTTTTCATTTTTTGAGCCCATTAGTAGCAATATAGTTGTTGCCAATTTTTAAAGTATTACCAAATAAACACATAATAGTTGTAGATTTATGCAGGGTATCATTAATGTTATTAGTAAAAACACCATA
Organism: Bos indicus x Bos taurus; assembly: GCF_003369695.1. Lineage (NCBI taxonomy): Eukaryota > Metazoa > Chordata > Mammalia > Artiodactyla > Bovidae > Bos > Bos indicus x Bos taurus. Next base: position 12,821,695 of record NC_040087.1, on the reverse strand, counting down.
GAGCAGTTAGAGTCCTTTCTATTTTCTCTGTGACAGAAGACCACTCAGTCTTTATTTTCCATAAGTATTTCACATACACCTGGTCTTGTTTTCCACTGAGTGCACAAATGGTGACCTGCTGACAGCCGGCATCTCTCAAATTCAGACAAAGGTCACCTCACAACTGGCTGGTATCCCACGGGGCCAGGGGAGGCAGCAACATCAATTATTTCTCCATTTCCCAGATGAGAAGGAGCTGTTCCTATCTGCCAGTTCCCTAACACACTTTTTTTTTTTTGTTAAGTGAACACCTCATAAGCTGTCCTGGAAAGAGAAATGTTAAGTTGTATCGCAGGTTGTATTATCCAGAAGCTGCTGCTGAGAGGAAGTTTGGGGCTCAAGATGTTTATTTGGGAACAGCACCTGTGAGAGGACGAGGGGAAAGCAGGACTGGGCAGAGGGAGCTGTGCAGCCGGGATGCAAGCTTGACAAGGCCTTGGATCACCTGATTGGGGTTTCTGGAGCAGATGTGGCCCATTAGAATGTCACCCATTGGGTCTGAGTGGGCTGGATATTTATATGCACACCTCACCTGGTCGGGCTTCCCTGGCGGCTCCAGTGGTAAAGAATCCATCTGCAAAGCAAGAGACCTGGGTTCGATCCATGCGTTGGGAACGTCCCTTGGAGAAGGGAATGGCTACCCACTCCAGTATTCTTGCCTGGAGAATCCCATGGACAGAGGAGCCTGGCAGGCTACAGTCCATGGGGTCACAAAGAGTCAGACACAACTGAGCAACTAAAACTCACCTGGTCACTAGATCACCTGGTCACCAGGTCTGGGCTGTCCTAGAAGGGGCATGACGTTTGCTGGGGCCACTCTCTGCAGTTGAGGCACACCCCGAAGAAGCTGACAGCTCGAGGCCACCTTGCTCACTGCAGTGCCCACAGCTGGGCAGCAAGCCCTTCTTTGAAGAGGCATCCAGGCATCACTTTGTCCACAAGGTGTTGGGTCTGAATAAGATCAGGCAAAGTGAGATATGTTGTTTCGGCATCCTTTGATCTCATCAGAGTGAGAACGCACTATCTTTATCTCATACACTACTGGACAAGTCCATGGTAGGATGTGAAGGCACCAGATGGTGATTGCCAGAGGCCATGGACTGCTAAGATGGAGATTGGTGTGCAGCAGTCTGTGAGGGAGCGTTCTCGGGATTCATAGCTCCGGCTAAAAGACAGAGGATTAGGCAGAAGGAGAAGCTGGCTTGGGAGATAGCTTCAGCAGAGGCCAGCCCCATAAGGAGCTCTGAAATTAGTGGAGGGGACCAAACATTTATACTTTCACATAAATCAGTCACTGGGCATAAGTGCCCTGGGAAGGACACCTCACGGGGCTTTCTGCCAGAAGCCCTCTTGGCAATTGGGGAACTCTTTCAGTTCTGAGAGGGTTCTGAGAGGGCTTCCCTGGTGATTCAGTGGTAAAGAATCAGCCTGCAATTCAGGAGCCACAGGAGACGTGGGTTTGATCCCTGGGTTGGGAAGATCCCCTGAAGGAGGGCATGGCAATTCACTTCAGTATTCTTGCCTGGAGAATCACATGGACAGAGGAACCTGGTGGGCCACAGTCCATAGGGTTGCACAGAGTCAGACACGACTGAAACAACTTAGCACACCCAGGGATTCTGAGGGACACATCAGAGCATCTCACTGCAAGTTTACTGAGCCCTGGCTGACTTTAATGCGAATAATAATTATAGTGATACTACTACTACCACTAATCTTTTGGCGACTGCATGGCCTATACAGTCCATGGAGTTCTCCAGGCCAGAATACTGGAGCCTTTCCCTTCTCCAGGGGATCTTCCCAACCCAGGGATCGAACCCAAGTCTCCCGCATTGCAGACGGATTCTTTACCAACTGAGCCACGAGGTAAGCCCAATAATAATAATAATACTTTGTTAAAAAAAAAAATCCTGAACCAATGCTGAAAGAGATAACCCTGACACAACAGATACAAATTAAGACTGTCTTTAACCACCTTGAAGGTAAGCTGCTGATCTAGAAATCTTTTGAGCTGACTTACTGGGATTTTCACTGGGATTTTCACTCAAATGGAAAAGGATTTACATTGATTATTTAATCCTTTGGCTAGAATGTAGTACCGCAGTGCTTCTTTAGTTTGCAGTATCTTCCTTCATTTTCAGCAGCCCCTGTTTAGTCATACCCACTTCCCCATCCTGATCACTCAGCAGACCCCACTGCCATCTAGAGTCATCTGGTTTCAGGTTCTAGTGTGCCTGGAGCCCGGTGATTTGGTCCCCACTCTACGCATGGCCTTGCTCTCCCTCAGGCTGTGAGCAGAGGATTTTTCACAGTTGTAAACATCAAAACTCATCCCCACCAATTCTTGCAAAGAGCCCAGGGAGCCCAAGCTGTTTCAAATGAGATGTTTCTGCCCGAAGAGTGTGGTGAGAGTGAGGGAGGCTGGTGCATTTCGTTTCATTATGAACTCAAACGAGGGTCGAGAGGAGGTTAAAGTACCTTCATTTAGCTCTCAGTCATTATCTTGCCTGGCGCACAGTGCTCTAGAGGGAGGAAGACACAGCAGAGGGACTCTGGACATGACGCAAGGAGGCTGCCTTCTGACCCTTCCAGCCCCTGGCCTTCTGGTTCTCCATGGATCGGGTCTTGCTCATTCCCACTGCCTAGGAAAGTGTGGGGTTCACAGTGTATGCTCAGAAGTGTGCCTTTGCTTTTAGGGTCCCCCCAGATGTAGCTGGTATAAAGAAAGAATAAAATAGGTATGGAACAAAGTTAAGGAATTGTAAAAGTTTTCCAGCTCATGCTGCCCCATCCCATGTCTAAGTCCACCACCCAAAGCACAATACACTGCTTCTGACATTATATCTTGCAACCCAGTGACAAGTTATTAACTCTCCCAACATCATATATCTGTTGTAAAGAGGTATTCTATTTGGGCATCTTTGGACATATGTTCCCCCTTGGGCCAAACTTTATGCCCAGGTGATTGGAGTCCTGTGATGACTCAGACCTAAATATTGCTTTTCCACCATTCTTTCTTATTATTATCCTACTAGATGTATGTTGAAACTTTTCTTCTAGTCTTTATATTTCTTACTCCCTCCTGCAGATTGCATATTCCTTTGTATTTATGCTGCATTTTGTGTAATTTCCTCAAATGTATTTGGAGTCAACTAATTTTGTCTTGAGCTGGTTCTCATCTGCTATATTCATTGAGTTTTTAAAATTTAATGAATAATTTCTTGAATATAAAATGGTTTATTAAGATGTGTCCCTCATATATTTTATTGTGCTAAAAACACATAACATGAAATCTGTCCTCAGCAAATTTTTAAGTGTACAGCACAGTATTTTAGTTTTATGTACAATGTACAATGTTATACAGTAGATCTCTAGAACTTTTCCATCTTTCATCAACTTTCTTATAGACTGAAACTCTATACCCACTGAACAATAACTCCTCATTTCTCCCCTTCCCACCCGCAACCACTGGCAACAACCATTCTACTTTCTGCTTCCATGAGTTTGACTACTTCAGATACATCATATGATTGGAATTATGCAGTATTTGCCTTCATGTCGATTGGCTTTTTCATTATGTCCCCAAATGGCTTTAACATTAAAAGTGCCAATGGCTTTAGCATTATGTCCTCAAAGTTCATCCATGTTGTAGCACATGATAGGATTTCTTTCTTTTTAAAGTCTAATACTCCATTGTATGTATATACCATATTTTCTTTATTCCTCCATTTGTTCATAGACACTTAGGTTGTTATTCATTTCAGTTCAGTTCAGTCGCTCAGTCGTGTCCGACTCTTTGCAACCCCATGAACCGCAGCACGCCAGGCCTCCCTGTCGATCACCAACTCCCAGAGTTCACTCAAACCCACGTCCATCAAGTCAGTGATGTCATCCAGCCATCTCGTCCTCTGTCGTCCCCTTTTCCTCCTACCCTCTTGGCTATTGTGAATAATACTGCTGTGAACTTGGGAGTGCAGATGCTTCTTTGAGATCTTAATTTCATTTTTTTTTTTTTTTTTTGGACAGATATCCTAAAGTGGGATTGCTTGATCATGTGCTGTTTTCTTTTAATTTCTTAAGGAACTTCCATTCTGTTTTCCATAGTGGCTGCACCAATTTACATTCCCTCCAACAGGGCACAATATTTCAGTTTCTCTCCACATCCTCACCAAGGCTTGGGATTTTTTTGTTGTTTTGTTTTTTGAGGATGGCTACACAAGCAGGTGTCAGGTGATATTGCATTGTGGTTTTAATCTGCATTTCCTTGATGATTAGTGATGTTGAATATCTTTTTATGTACCTATGGGTACATGTATGTGTTCTTTGGAGACATGTCTATTTAAGTCCTTTGCCCATTAAAATTTCTTTTTCTTGTTACTGACTTGTGGGAGTTCTTATGTATTTTTGGATATTAATTCCTCAGATATATAGTTTACAAATATTTTCTCTCATTCTGTGGATTATTTTGTGTACTCTGTTGATAGTCCTTTGCTGCACAAAAGCTTTTTAGTTATGTAGTTCCACTTGTCTAGTTTTTCCTTTGTTACCATATCCAAGAAATCATTGCCAATACCAATGTTATGAAGCCTTCCCTATATTTTATTCTAAGAGTTTTATACTTTGGGGTCATGCATTTAAATCTTTATTCTATTTTGAATTTATTTTTGAGCATGGTATAGAATAAGGGTCCAGTTTTATTCTTCTGCACATGGACGTTTAGTTTTCCAGGCACGTTTGTGTGGGTTTTTTTTTTTTTTGGTCCTTTAAAAATATTTATTTGGTTGTGCTGGATTTTAGTTGCAGCGTATAGGATCTTTGATCTTTGTTGTGGCATGTGGGATCTTTAGTTATAGCATGTGGGATCTAGTTCCCTGACCAGGGATTGAACCTAGGCCTCATGCATTGGGAGTGCAGAGTCTTAGCCACTGGACCACCAGGGAAGTCCCCAGGCACATTTGTTGACTTATCCTTTCCTCATTGTGTAGTCTTGGCACCCTTGTCAAAGATCATTTGACCATATATGCATGGGTTTGTTTCTGAGCTGTTCTGTTCCATCTGTTCATGTCTGTCTTCCTATCAGGACCATGCTGTTTCAATTACTGTAGGTTTGTAACATGTTTTGAAGTCTGGAAGTGTGAGGCATCCAGCTTTGTTCTTGAAATTGTTTTGGAATAAATACTTTTTTAATGTTTAAAGCAGTATGTGGTTTGTTTTTGTTTTCAACTTGTGTCTTCTTTTTCCTTAGCATAAGCCCTTTGATTTTAGTTTCCATTCTTATTTCATAATCTCTTTCAGATTTTGTCAACTACTGTAGAATATTGGTATTACATCTGTTAATGGTTGTAGCTGCTCTTCTCCTTCAAATGGTTTCATTTCTTATGTGCTTTGCAATTTTTTTGTTGTGAGCTCTTGTTTTCTCCATGTAAATCAGACACTCCCTGGTGCTCAATTTTGCATTTACTTTTGCCTGGACTTCAGGGATTCACTAGTGCTAGAGAAGTTTTTGTAATATCCTCTTGACTTGAGTTTATTACACTCCCTGGGCATTGTAACTTCTGATGGCGTTTCTGTTATAGGGTTTCAGTTTCATGAAAGGCTTTGTTTTCCACTCAGATTCCCAGCAATTTGCAAGCCTTCCTTTCCTCTTCCCTGAGCTGATGGGTGAGGTTTTTCTAATCTTCTTTATCCAGACAGGGAAATCCTTTCAGGAACTTCATCCTCTGCAGGATTCTTCTCCTGCCTCACACTGCCCCCAGGCCCTCTCCCCTTTTTCCACCTGCAAGGTAGAATACGCCTCCACCCACAACCCCCACCCCGACCCTGCCTCCTGCTCTAGCATCCAGGGCTGATAACACATACCCAGGCCGCCTTGGGCTTCTCTCTCAGCAGTTGTCAGCATTACCACACAGTGTTTGAGTTCTTTTTCCATCTTGGTTTCTGAAGGTTTTTCTCTTCCTTTCTCCTTTCTTTCCTCCTCTCCCTCCTTCCCTTCTTCTGAATTGATTATGTATTCTATTTTATTGCTGCGTGCTTTTATGCAGCTTTTTTGTTGTATTCAGTTGGATCAATAGTATCTCTGTGTGGTGGCAAAGGTAGTAGAAGGATGCAACTGAATTCAGCTCATGTTGCCCGAGGATCTTGATCTTGAGTGATCTTCTAAAAATAAAATATATCTTGTTATCCCCAGGTTAAAACCTGCTGATGACTTGCTATTGTGCTTGAGTAAATACTTCAAAGTCCTTATTTTGGCTTAAAGTGTCCTATATGAGTTGACCCCTATCTCCCTTTGTGGCCAGAGATCATGGTACTTCCTCCCTCATTCAAAACAGCCTTCTTTCTTTTTCTTAAGAGTGGTTGTTTCTGCCTGGAAATGTCTCCATCTGGATGTCCAGATGACAGAATTGTCACCTTCCTAAAAAGGCCTACCCTGACGACCCTACCAAAAGTATATCCCCACTCCATCCTCTCATATCATCCTGATTCATAGTCTTCATGACACTTATCACTATGTTAATTAATATAAGTTTGTACTTGTTCATTATTTTGGAGGCCAGTCTGACAGTTGCTGATGAAGAAGGAAAGAAATAGTCAAGGATGAATCGTAGATTTGGGGTTTGAGCAAGTGAGCAGATGCCTGTGAGAGAAATAGGTATGGGATGGGAATTGAGTTATGATTAAAAGGTTTATGTTTGAGATTTCTAGTCTTCATCCTAATGAATACATCAAGTCGGAAATTGCATATAAAAGTCTGAAACTCAAATGAAAATCAGGGATGACAATATAAGCTTGGGCATCATCAGCATATAAATAATACTGAAAATCATATGACCAGATGCTAGTACCCAGGGAAAGAGTGAAGAGTCATTAGCCCAGGAGAAGGAAATACATCTTTTGAAGCAATTACCAATGTGATGTAGTCAGAGCTGCAAGGTAATTCCTTTGAACAAACATACACAAAACAAGGGAGGACCTTTTCATGAAGAAATTAAGCGGCATGTTCCAAACTTTATTTAATTAGCTTACCTCTTGCTCGTGTCAGTGGGAAGTTTGGTACATGGAAACAGTGATGGTCTGTGTAGATTTCCAAAGGAGGAGAAGTAGATTTTCTTGACTCTCTCTCCAAACATGATGTGATCTTCCCAAACAAATGCACACAAGGATTTCATGAATATTGATTCTTTCCTTCTTTTCCATAGGAATTGATGTGGGGTATTCTGATAGAGAGGACTCATGGGTTTTGTCCAACACAGTTAGGTTAGAAATCTCTGGGAAGCTTTATCTTGGCATTATCCTTGAATGCTGGAGAATGGACCAAGAGAGAATTTTCTTCTCTTCTTGTTTTGGGGACATTAAATTATGCAGTTATGCAACTTATTTGGTCTTTAGAGAAGCAGAGTAATGCTGAATTTCTTCAGACAGTTTAGTCCAAGGTGGGAATTATGCTGGAATGAACAGGCTGTCTGTCTGCTCTGACTTGCTTGAGCTACAGATCAACATCTTGTGTTTAAATCTAACTTACTGCTCTCATTGTCTTCTAGACTTATTTAGGCTATAAAAGGTTTGCCTAGAGATACGGATTGTTTATGTATATGGTATGGCTGCAACTGTGCAGTATAGCCATGCTTTTGCTTTTTACTTTCAGTCAAAGCAAAATTAAAGGATCATAATCACCCTTATTCAGGTGGTAATGAGGAATATTTTCAAGTTCATGTTTCATAGATCTTTCATCAAGAATAGGACTGAAGTTCCAAATGAGATGTATTTTCTGTAATGCATGTAGTGCCCCATCCTGAAATAGCTATTATTTTTTTGTCATTCTGATTTGCTGGGCAGACAGTTGGATATTAAACAATAAAAAATAAGTTTTCATACATGACATTTCATTTTTGGATAACCAGCAGCCAAAATTCCCAGGCATTGGGATCACTGTATTCATCTCCACGGGTGTCCAGAAATGGAATGTCACCCAAAGCAGTAGACACACTTCATTGCCGTCACACCCCAAACTTCCCTCCAGTAAAATATTTTATTAAAATTAAATGAAAAACCAAAACCTTCACAGTGGGTGTTCCAGCAACTTTAATGGGTTTTAGGATAGAGCACACCCCAAAAAATTCTACAGTGGGTATTTTATTATATGCAAGACAGTTGTTCTGAGAATATTATACTACTCTTTCCTCATCTTTTTGGCTGTGTGATGAATCAATTAAATTGCAACTTATAAATTTCTGCTTAAAGTCTCTGAGAAAATAGCTCTTGTTTCTATTTGTAGATGTGGTATATACTTCCTGAAAATGTTTCCTTTCTCCTAATCACTCTCTCCTTTCTCATCATCTGGCCGTTCATTTAGCAAATATTTATTTACGTGCTGTGTCACTGTGTTCATTCTTAGGCATAATCAAAGTCCATAGGCCCTTATGGACTTTATAATTTAGCCAGGTAGTCCCATGACAATACAATGAATGACAAAATCTCATACTTATTAGATGTTTACTATTTGCCAGATGTTATTCTAGGTGAGGTCATGTATAAAATCACTTAGACATTACACTAAGATGTGGGAAAGTCCTCAGCTTATCCAAGGTCACATGGCCAGAAGCGGCACTAACAACACCAAGTGATGAGATACAGGGTTTGTTGTTGTTGTTTAGTCACTAAGTCATGTTGGACTCTTTTGCGACCCCATGGACTAGCTTGCCAGGCTTCTCTGTCCCTGGGATTTCCCAGGCAAGAATTCTGGAATGGGTTGCCATTTCCTTCTCCAGGGAATCTTCCTGATCCAGGGATCAAATTTACGTCTCCTGCATTGGCAGGTGAATTCTTTACCACTGAGCCACCAGGAAGTCCAAGATATAGGGAGTTTAGGATATTGTGAAGATATGATATAAAGGCTTCTGACCTGATGTCTTAGTCTGTTCAGGCTCCCATAACAAAACAGCATAGGTTGGCGGGTGGTTGTTAAACAACAGAGATTTATTTTCTCAAAGTTCTGGAAAAGCTGGAAAGTCTAAGATCAAGCTTTGCCAGAGTTCAGTTTCTGGTGAGAGCTTTCTTCTCTGACTTGTAGACGGCTGCCTTCTTGCGTCCTTACATAGGAGAAAAAGGGCAGTCGCTCCAGTGCAGCTTCTTTTAAGGGCACGAATCCCATCATGAAGGCCCCCTCCTCATGACCTCATCTAAACCTAATTACCTTCCAAAGGCTCTATCTCCAGATACCATCACATTACAGGTTAGGGCTTCAACATATGAATTCTAGTGGGACATAATTCAGCCACAGCACCTGGGTTTAGAAATTTTCCAGGTCAGGGATTACAAATCCCTCTCCAGATCAGAAATACTATTTATCAGCTATGAATAAGAGTTTAAAAATACCTGTCTTTGCTGGATCTCAAAATAATTATAATGGATTACAGTGTGGATTAGCTTTTTAAGATCCTTAAGGCTTGGTTTTCTCATCTGTAATTTGGGAGAAGAGTTGTATACTTGCATATATACAGCATTTCTATATGTTAATGGTATATATTTCCATGTATGAATGTATATGTCAATGGTAAGGTGTGCATGTATGTGTGTGGGGCAGTCAGTGATTTTTTGGCATTTTCATATGTGCAGCATTTATTAAATAAAGTGCTTTTTAAAGCACATGGTAAAATAGATGTGTATTACTCACCTGATCATCATAAGTGAGATGTTATTTTTTTCTTGTCCTTTTTACATGTGTAGAAACTGAGGCCAAGGGATCATGTTTCTTTTCCAAGGTCGTGCATACAGTTGGTGGGTGGCCAAGGTTGGTACACAGACCTCTGATTCTGGATCAGCGCTTTTCCTCTGCCCCGTGACTGCCTGGGGCTTGTGTACAGTTTGCCTGACACCTGGGATCTGAAAAAGATACCTATTCTCATGCTCAGCTGACATTTCGTTCTGTTTCTTCGCCATCCTTGACTACACCATGGTGTTCAGTGCATTTCAGACGTACTGGTTTTCAGCCAGCCCCCCATCTCCAAGACCCTACCACACTCCCATTTCTATTTGCCTCACCTCAGCTCATGTATGTTGTTCCTAAGAGTCCTGGTTTGCTCCTGTTCAGTGTACAGGCAGCCTTGCAGAGCTTTCCTGCAGCTACCAGGACTCCAGTGGCAGGAAAACAGTCGAGTTTCAGAAATGTGAGCCGCTTTTGCTGATTTTTAAGACTAAAAACATTTTTCTTTATACATGCAGAAATACAAGCATTTGAATCATTTCATAAAATCTATACATTGGGTCATATCATAATACCTTTTTTTAAGCTAAATATTTTCTTTATTTGCCCTTACCTACCCTTTCCTGACCTGTGTCAGCTTCCACCCCTGGCTAGCCCATGTGTATAATCTAGCACATGCCCTTCAAAATCATTCTCAGTGCTCGGCTTGTAAAGTCACATGTAAACATACATACATGTATATGTATATTTATATATATATGTTTTACAAAACATGTCATTATTTTACAAAAAATGGGTTCATATTATTTTCTTATTTGTGCATTATCTTGCTTTTTTCTTTCTTTTTTTGAACCTCTCTCCTCACCTCCTCTTTCCACCCTTGGCAGGTGCCTCACCCCTCCCCCTAATTGAAAATAGACATACCCCAACTCCCAAATTTCAAACCCACTAACTGTCCTACATCCACCCCATCTCTTCCTTTTTGGAATAAATGTCCAACAAAAAAGTCTCCTTTCTCCAGTCTAAGTTTCTGTAGCCCCTGCTGATTTTATCTTTCTCATATTTTTATCCTTAACTCTTTAATCTCTAATCAGCATCCAATCATTAAATACTAGCCTCTTCCTATGTATAGTAAAAATAAAATAAAAGCATCCCACTGAAAGCACAGTCTTTGCAGTTGCTGCCTTAGCTCTCACCCTTCTTCCAGATAAACTCTTGAAAGGGTTGCTTCTCTTGTCATCTCTGCTTCTGTGCCACCCACAAACCCTATGCTGCCCAGACGCCTCATTCCCTCTTCCTGCTCTGGGCCTCTGCACAGGCCAGTCCTGCTGCCTAGAACACATTTTTCCTTACTTGCTCCTGTTCTGTTGCTAACTCCTACTCATCACTTATGTTTCATCTTCATCGTTCTTCTAGGAGTTGATTAGAAGCCTCTTCTATGCATATCAAAGTTCCCCATAATAAACTGCAAAATCACACGAAATGACCAAGTTAAGGCATCCCTGATTTTCCTTTTTGCCTCTTCAGCCCTCACTCTCCTCTCCTGAGATATTTGAGGCTTCTCCGTGCTTCTGTGGCACTTAACCACAGTCTGTTTCAAGTATTCTTTTGTATTTGTTTGTCCACTAGACTATGAACTGCTGGAATGGTGCTAGAAATTTGAAGCAGCAATAATTGTTTGTTGAATTGGGCTGATTTGAAACATAATTGATTATGGCTCCATAATATTACATTATTTACTTGGTTATTTTTCACTCTGACTTTCTTACTGTTTTCCTATTTTCAGACATTTAGGATTTTGTTGGTGTTTACTATTATAAATAAGGCTGTGATTAAGATCTTTGTAATTGAAGCTTATTTCTGTTGTTTCAGATTATTTACGTAGATTTGAGTCCTAAAAGTTGAGCTATTTAAGTAAAAGGTATGATCATTTTAAAGACTTCAACATCCATTGTCAGATTGCTTTCCCACCATTATTATACAATTAAAATCCCCCTTTATGTGACTGTTTTACAAATTGTATTTCAGACCTTTGTGTAGCATGAATACACATCTAACAATATCACTGCATTGGAAGCATTGCAGTAGCTGTCTGAGTTTCCTGCTTATCTTCACTAAGAATATTGCCTGAGTGTAGAGTCCCTGGGGAACTGGAAGCTTGCAGGCCTGAGAGACTGAGTAGCTGGTCTTGCATCATTTCTTGCTAAAGAAATCCATACTCAGTGACCTGGAGATCATTGGAACTGCTCTTCAAATCTTGTTGTGAGAGAACAAGGATCCTTCCTACTCTCTGTGATCAGTTTAAGGGCAAGGTTTGATGGGAACTCTGGCTTCAGTTTTTCCTTTCTTGATTTGGCCCAGTGGGGCCATCTGGCTTCTTTATTTCAACAGAAGATCATGAAAAATGCTCCAGGACTACTGTCAGAGCTCTGGAAATTCTTTCATTATTTTAAAATTCAAAATGGAAAATTTAAGACACATATAAAGATGGGGAAAACCACATGATGAATTCTTATTGCCTATCAGCTGGCTTCAACAACTCTTGGCATTTTGACAGTCTTATTTCATCTATTCCGCTTGGCTTTAAAATGTTTTCATTTATTTTTTGCTGAAATCTTTTTGCACAAACCTAGACTTGGTTATTTTTGTCCAGTAAACACTTGTGTATGTTTCACTAACATAGATGCTTTTTAAAAAAATAACCATAATACTACACTCACTTAAAATTTATAATAGCCTTTAAAAGCATCTTATATCCAGTTCATGTTCAAATCCCTTTGATTACCTCAAAAAAGCCTTTCTTTAATAGTTGATTTGTTTGAATGAGGATTCAAATGCCAAACACTGCATTTTCCTGATATGTCTTATGAATATTTTTTAAACTTATGACAGTTTTCCATTTCTCTCCCCCTTTAATGCCCCAATTATTGAAGAAACCAGGTTATTTTCCTCATAGAACTTCCCGTTTTCTAGATTGGGCTTATTTTATCCTGTGATGTCACTTACATTCATCTACTGTGTCTTTCCTTAATTGAATATAGAGGATTGATGAGATTCAGGTTTAGTTTCTTTGGCAAGAATACTTAATAGCTGGTGACACCGCGCTTCCTCTTTCATCAGCATCAGAAAGAACAGAATGTTGGCTGGCCCTCTTTAAGTGACATCAAAATTGATCAGTGGGTTCAAGTGTGGTCAGCTTCCTTTTGCCAATATAAACTTCCTTATTAACCTTTCCTAATGGTTTTGGCGGCCCTTGCTCTCTGTGACTCACCGGGTGAGGGTCCCTCTGGCACAAACTCCACCCCCCCTCCACCAGAGTCTCCAGCCGAGGCCTGCTGCAGGGTCGGGCCACTGAGTGCAGCAGTGCGTGCACAGAACCTTTTGAAGGAGGTCGCCTTTTGCTTCATTACCTCCACCATAGTTTGGCCTCAGGTCAAACAACAGGGAGGGAACACAGCCCCGCCCATAACAGAAAATTGGATTAAAAATTTACTGAGCATGGCCCCACCCATCAGAACAAGACCCAGTTTCCCCCTCAGTCAGTCTCTCCCATCAAGAAGCTTCCATAAGCCTCTTATTCCTATGCATCAGAAGGCAGACAGACTGAAAACCGCAATCACAGAAAACTAATCAAACTGATCACATGGACCACAACCTTGTCTAACTCAGTGAAACTCTGAGACATACAGTGTAGGGCCACCCAGGACAGATGGGTCATGGTGGAGAGTTCTGACAAATGTGGTCCACTGGAGAAAGGAATGGCAAACCACTTCAGTATTGTTGCCTTGAGAACCCCATGAACAGTATGAAAAGGCAAAAAGATAAGACACTGAAAGATGAACTCCCCAGGTTGGTAAGTACCCAGTATACTACTGGAGATCAGTGGAGAAATAACTCAAGAAAAAATGAAGACATGGAGACAAAGCAAAAATAACGCCCAGCTGCTGATGTGACTGGTGATGGAAGTAAAGTCTGATGCTATAAAGAACAATACTGCATAGGAACCTGTAATGTTAGGTTCATGAATCAAGGTAAATTGGAAGTGGTCAAACAGGAGATGGCAAGGATGAACATTGACATTTTAGGAATCAGTGAACTAAAATGGACTGGAATGGGTGAATTTAACTCAGATGATCATTATATCTACTACCGTGAGCAAGAATCCCTTAGAAGAAATGGAGTAGCCCTCATAGTCAACAAAAGTGTCTGAAATGCAGTGCTTGGGTACAGTCTCAAAAACAGAATGATCTTTCTTTGTTTCCAAGGCAAACCATTCAATATCACAGTAATCCAAATCTATGCTCTGACCAATAATGCTGAAGAAGCTGAAGGTGATCGGTTCTATGAAGACCTGTAAGACCTTCTAGAACTAACACCCAAAAAAGATGTCCTCTTCATTACAGGGGACTGGAATGCAAAAGTAGAATGTCAAGAAACACCTGGAGTAACAGGAAAATTTGGCCTTGGGATACGGAATGAAGCAGGGCAAAGACTAAGTATTTTGCCAAGAGAACGCACTGGTCATAGCAGACGCCCTCTTCCAGCAACACGAGAGAAGACTCTACACGTGGACATCACCAGACAGTCAATACCAAATCAAGTTGATTATATTCTTTGCAGCCAAAGATGGAGAAGCTCTATACAGTCAGCAAAACCAAGACTAGGAGCTCACTGTGGCTCAGACTATGAACTCCTTATTGCCAAATTCAGACTTAAATTGAAGAAAGTAGGGAAAACCACTAGACCATTCAGGTATGACCTAAATCAAATCCCTTATGATTATACAGTGGAAGTGAGAAATAGATTTAAGGGACTAGATCTGATAGATAGAGTGCCTGATGAACTATGGACAGAGGTTCATGACATTGTACAGGAGGCAGGGATCAAGACCATCCCCAAGAAAAGGAAATGCAAAAAGGCAAAATGGTTGTCTGAGGAGGCCTTACAAATAGCTGTGAATAGAAGAGAAGTGAAAGGCAAAGGAGAAAAGAAAAGATATACCCATCTGAATGCAGAGTTCCAAAGAATGTCAAGGAGAGATAAGAAAGCCTTCCTCAGTGATCAGTGCAAAGAAATAGAGAAAAACAATAGAATGGGAAAGACTGGAGATCTCTTCAAGAAAATTAGAGATACCAAGGGAACATTTCATGCAAAGATGGGCTCAATAAAGGACAGAAATGGTATGGACCTAACAGAAGCAGAAGATATTAAGAAGCGGTGGCAAGAATACACAGAAGAACTGTACAAAAAAGATCTTCACGACCCAGATAATCATGATGGTGTGATCACTCACCTAAAGCCAGACATCCTGGAATGTGAAGTCAAGTGAGCCTTAGGAAGCATCACTATGAACAAAGCTAGTGGAGGTGATGGAATTCTAGTTGAGTTATTTCCAATCCTAAATGATGCTGTGAAAGTGCTGCACTTAATATGTCAGCAAATTTGGAAAACTCAGCAGTGGCCACAGGACTGGAAAAGGTCAGTTTTCATTCCAATCCCAAAGAAAGGCAAAGCCAAGGAATGTTCAAACTACCGCACAATCACACTCATCTCACATGCTAGTAAAGTAATGCTCAAAATTCTCCAAGCCAGGCTTCAACAGTATGTGAACCGTGAACTTCCAGATGTTCAAGCTGGTTTTAGAAAAGGCAGAGGAACCACAGATCAAATTGCCAACATGCGTTGGATCATGGAAAAAGCAAGAGAGTTCCAGGAAAACATCTATTTCTGCTTTATTGAATATGCCAAAGCCTTTGTGTGGATCACAACAAACTATGGAAAATTCTTCAAGAGATGGGAATACCAGACCACCTGACCTGCCTCTTGCAGGTCAGGAAGCAACAATTAGAACTGGACATGGAACAACAGACTGGTTCCAAATTGGGAAAGGAGTATATCAAGGCTTTATATTGTCACCCTGCTTATTTACTTATATGCAGAGTACATCACGCGAAATGCCGGCTGGATGAAGCACAAGCTGGAATCACGATTGCCGGAAGAACTATCAATAACCTCAGATATGCAGATGACACCACCCTTATGGCAGAAAGTGAAGAAGAACTAAAGAGCCTCTTGATGAAAGTAAAAGAGGAGAGGGAAAAAGTTGGCTTAAAACTCAACTTAGTTGTTTGAATAAAAACTAAGATCATGGCATCTGGTCCCATCACTTCCTGGCAAATAGATGGGGAAATAGTGGAAACAGTGACAGACTATTTTCTTGGGCTCCAAAATCACAACAGATTGTGACTGCAGCCATGAAATTAAAAGACCCTTGCTTCTTGGAAGAAAAGCTATGACCAACCTAGACAGCATATTAAAAACAGAGACATTATTTTGCCAAAAAGGTCCATCTAGTCAAAGCTACAGTTTTTCTAGTGGTCATGTATGTGTGTGAGAGTTGGACTATAAAGGTAGCTGAGCACCAAAGGATTGATGCTTTTGAACTGTGGTGTTGGAGAAGACTCTTGAGAGTCCTGTGGACTGCAAGGAGATCTAACCAGTCCATCCTCAAAGAAATCAGTCCTGAATATTCATTGGAAGGACTGATACTGAAGCTGAAGCTGAAACTCCAAACTTTGGCCACCTGATGCAAAGAACTGACTCATTGGAAAAGAGCCTGATGCTGGGAATGATTGAAGGCAGGAGGAGAAGGGGACGACAAAGGATGAGATGGTTAGATGGCATCACCAACTTGATGGACATGAGGTTGAGCAATTTCTGGGGGTTGGTGATGGACATGGAAGCCTGGAATGCTGCAATCCATGGGGTTGCAAGAGTCGGGCACGACGAAGTGACTGAACTGAATGGTTTTAGCATTCAGAAGTGAACACTAGTTATATGTATTATTTCACTCAGAGTTGAAGCATGATTTTCTGAATCTTATCGGTATGTTTCTGCTTTTATTTTCTGGGATTCTTCTGTGAGGACCTCTCCTTTGTCAACCATTGGTAATCCCCCAAGGTATTAGGAAAGGCAGAATAAAAGCTTTATTTTGCTTGTCAATTTTTAAAAAACTGAGTTGGTCTTTTAACAACCCATAGTGATGGTCAGTTACATCTTTGGACTCATAGATTTTCGTATCTATATCTTTTACTTGCAGCTATTATTTGTTGGATGTCCAAATGGTTTGATCCTTGGCCAGTGGGAACCCCTCAGATTTTCTCCTTTTGTTTTCTTTTAATAAAACCCCAGTAATTCATGATGTTTTCCATGCTTTCTGGCACAATAAGGTATACTAGACTTAGTATATTTCTACACCAAATCTGGATTGAGTCATTTCTCCAAGGAAGAATGTTCCCTTTTATTGGAAAATGCTATTTAGAGACCACCATCTTGGTTCTAGAAGTAAATTGATTGACTTTTTTAGTGGCTCTGTGATACTCCATGACATGCCATGACGTGTTTAACCATTGTTCATTTTTGGCATTCACTTTTCCCCCAGTTTTGTCGGGTTTTGTCTTTCAATTACAAAGCCACATAGAAGATACAAGAAAACTGTATAAGAAGCTTGCTATGGTCCTTGCGTCATTAACAGAAATTGTAAAATTGAAAACCAATACAAGAAGAGTTGAAATTTTTAATATAAACTCTGATAACCAAGTAGTTCTTGGGCATTATGTGAGGACTAAAGGAAAATAACACTTGTTCAGGTAGATAAAGAATTTCTCCTTTGCTTCCTAGAGCTCATCATTAAAAAGACAAGAAGTTGATACTCTCTTCTCCTTTCCTCTCTTGGCTGGAGAGGAATTTTCCTTCCTTCCCTCAGGGATCTCAGCAGAAACATACTTTCTGTTTGCTTTTTCTAACTGTGCTTCTGGCAAAGGGATGCACACAAGCTCTCCAAGTCATGAAGCAGCTTGGACCTCTCATCAGCTCCATACAACTTTGGTGGGAGGTACAGCTGTGTGCCATACTGGCAGTACATTTTATTCTTGCAGAGGGCATTCTGGCTTTCTTGATTCTATATTTTATTTCTTTGCCAATCATCAGACAGTGTGCAATGGAGGAAACAAAATTTATTGAGAGCTTTCAGCTCTGTGACTAGCAATAACCATTCCTGGCTGGTTACAACGTTCCCCAGATGCACCATGCTATATAACCCTGGCTTTCTAGTTTATTGTGAATTCACCGCACTGTACTAACGCTGCCAACTGGCCGTCTTCTCGGTATCTACATAAAAGAGAAAGATCTTGGTAACACTCTTAAAACTTTTGATAAAGCTTATCAACTTTACAAAAAGAAAATTACGGGAGTACATTGCAGAAAATTACACATAAGGAACAGCTTGATGAATTTCTACAAATTGAACACATTCATATAGTCACCGTTTGGATCAGAAAATAAATAGTTCATTATAAGTACCCCTAAAGCTTTGTTATGTTGCTTTCAGTAGCTCCCCTTCTACCTCTGAGGACAGCTATTATCCTGATTCTTTTAAAAGCACAGATTACTTTTACCCGGCTTTGGACTTGTATAAATGAAATAGTATAGTATATACTCTTTTGCATCTGACTTGTTTCTCTCATCTTTTATGAGATTCAGCCATATGAATATGTGTAATTGGAGATTGTTCTTTCTAATTGTCATATGAGTTTCTGCTGTGTGCCTCTGCTACAATTCATGTATCCATCTTCTGTTTATGAGTGTTTGGATAATTTCCAACTTGGGGCTATTAAAACAATATTGCTATCAGCCTTCTAATACATGCCTTCACTGAACATATGTGTTAATTTCTGTTGGTTCTACACATAGAAGGGGGATTTATGGTCATAGCAGTATGCTCTGCCTTATTAGAAAGGAGCACATGGAAAATTTGGGGGGTGATGGATATATTTACTTGATTATGATGATAGTTTCCTGGGCACACAGTCAGTCCTCCATATCTGTATGTTCTGTATCAGCAGATTGAACCAACAGTGGATCAAAAATGTTGGGAAAAAGAAAAAAATTCCAGAAAGTACCAAACACCAAAACCCGAATTTGTGATGCTTTGGCAACAACTATTTACATGGCATTTACGTTGTATTAGGTATTTTAAGTGCTCTTGCTTTTAGTCGCTGAGTCTGTGTCTGACTCTCTTTCGAACCCATGGACTGTAGCCTGCCAGACTCCTCTGTTCATGGCATTCTCCAGGCAAGAATACTGGAGTGGGTTGCTATGCCCTCCTCCAGGGGATATTCCCCACCCAGGAATCGAACCCGCATATCCTTCATCTCCTGCATTGCATGCGGATTCTTTATCCACTGAATCACTCAGAAAGCCCTTTATTAGCTCGTATACTCTATTTGGGGCTTCCCTGGTGGCTCAGATGGTAAAGAATCTGCCTGCAAAGCAGGAGACCTGAGTTTGATCCCTGGGTTGGGAAGATCCCCTGGAGAAGGGAATGGCTACCACTCCAGTATTCTTGCCTAGAGAATTTCATGGACAAAGGATCCTGGTGGGCTACAGAGAGTTGGACACGACTGGCCAACTAACACACATTCTAATTTTAAACAGAGTTGATGATAATACCAAAGAAAATTGCATGCTATCCATACTATAGAACCAGATTCTGATTATTTCATGTCTGATGAGTTATTTTATGAAATGAATCCTCCTTTGTTCTCTGTGTCTCTCCTCTCTCCAGTAGCCACACGTGTTACCATCACATCTTTATATTACTGTGAACACAGCGATTATCCAAGCATTGTCTTTGGCTGCTTAGTGATCCTGAGACACTTCCAGGGAGTCTGTGAGGTCAAATCTGTTCCCAGTTTTGCTTTTTTCACTCTGTTGACATTTTCAGTGATAGTACAGAAATAAAGGTAGATAAACTGCTGACATCTCAGCACAAATCAAGACAGCACCACCAGCTGCACTGGTAGACATGTATTCTTCATCTGCATGCACTGGCAGAAAGCAAAACAAAGAGTTTCACTCAGGAATGATGTTGATGAAGCAGCACTACTATTAATTTTATTAAATCACAATCCTTGGATGTGCATGTCTTTACAGCCTATGTGCTGATATGGGGAGTACAAATAAAGTCTTCCTATTACATAGAGAAGAACAAACAAAGGCATTTTGTGCTTGACTTTTGAGCTGAACTAGCAGCTTTTTTTCATGAACACCGTTTTTCAAAATTTGACAAGACAGACTGGTTATTCAGATTATTCAGACTGGAGTATTTAGCAGACATGCCCAGAGATTTTCATTTAAAGACAACAATCTTAAGAGATTCTTTTTTCTTGACTGAGAATGATATTTCCTGTAAAAGCTTGAACACAGGTAGAGCCCAGGGAGTTCCAGGGATTTGCTGCAGGACACAAAGCGTAAAGCAGCAGACGAGGATTAGGTAGGAATCAGGCCCTCTTGCTTCCAGCCCACTATCCTTCCCATTTCACTAAATGAGACAGGTGGCTTTTCATATTTCATGTGTCCTCTCCTTGAGACAGAGTTAATGCAGCAAGAGAAAGAAATGCTAGGTGGAAAAACTGACAAGGCAGGTATTACACAGCCACTTAATTTTTATTTTGTAATTTTCACAATCTGAGCAACCAAGTAGAATACATGAAGGAAGACACTAAAATGCAGCATAATAAAATTCATTTGACCAGGAATATGAGCTTCCATGTTTTTGTCTCCAGATCAGCTTTTTTTTTTTTTTTTCTCCATTTTTAATGTTAACCGTTCTCTGAGTCCAGTACTCACTTTGGTAAAAACTACATTTAGTTGCAAATTGAGACATGGTGCATAGCTACTATGATTAAGGAATTCAGAATCTTATCCAATATAAGGCCTTGAGGGCAGAAAGAAATGCTGAAGGAAAAACATTTCAACGTTGCCATGTCCAGATGAATGCCTGAAGTAAATATTAACTGTTATTTCTGCAAACTTTCTCACTGTTTTATATACTTCATTTCCCCCGCTTTTGAGAAACGACAACGTATCCTAGCAACATTATGGGTTTCCACTCACGATGAGTCTTCTCAGCGTGGGCTGAGTGGGTGTTTGTAGCTCAGCTGGCTGGTGCCAGAGTGGAGGGCATGTCTGATTTGATTCCACCCCAGGCACTGAAGGACTTTCAAGATTTCCCTCTTAATATTTGGCTTTACTTGATAATCCCAGAGCATGCTGGGAAATCTCAGCAAGAGGAAAAATTTAGTAACCACAGGGAGGCCTGCTCAGAGGGTTTTGTGGGATAAGTATGAAAGCTTCTGAGTATGACTATTAATGACTCTTGAATGTTCTGCTTTTCACAAGATTTCCCATCAACAAAAAGTGTGTAGGCTTATGAGGACAAAGAGTGTTAAGAAAACTCAGCCATCCCCAGAAAGACAAACGCATGATTGAGTCATTTCCCAAGAGAGAAGCCACTAGCCAGGTATGTGGAACCATATGGGCCAGCCTGTAATTTAGAATTTCAAAAGCAGGAGCCAGCCAAGGGTTGCATGGGATTTTAGCCTCATGTTTTCATCATCATTTTTTGTTCTTGGTTTTGAGTACTGACATTGCCCTTGGCATATGCAGAAGAGGAGACATGCTATCTGCCTCTAATCAACATTGGAGGAAGTGCTCAATTTAGAAACAGCTTTTGTAGCCGAGATGGTGATCAAACCCCAAAGGCTTGAAAAATTTCTCTGTGTGTGCAAATCAGTATCTCGTGTATTTTCTTTTCAATTCTGTTTTCCCCCTTTTGTTGTTGTTGGCCTTTGTTTATATATGGTTACTAAGACTCTCTGTCTTGGAAATGTTCAGCAATTAAGCTAGATCCTTCTGTGGTCTGGGTGCTCCAGTTGTGAGCTGGCCCCAAAGAGGTGGTGGTATAGAGGGAGCGTTTGCACTCTGCACTGGGGGCGGACAGATTTCACTGACTGGGCTACAAGGCTCTGAAAAATTCTAGCTTTTCTGAACATTTGGAAGCATTTGACAGTGGTTGATCTTGACATAGAGGAAATCTAGCCAGCGGCATCTGTGTACAGCATGTCCCAGAGTACAGGAGACTTTCCTTATGACCCTGTACCTATAGGACTAACCTAACATGATAGCTGGGTTTCCCTGGTAGCTCAGCTGGTAAAGAATCTGCCTGCAATGCAGGAGACCCTGGTTTGATTCCTGAGTCTGGATGATCCCCTGGAGAAGGGATAGGCTAGCCACTCCAGGATTCTTGGGCTTCCCTGGTGGCACAGGTGGTGTACAGAATCTGCCTGCCTGGGGGACCTGGGTTTGACCCCTGGGTTGGGAAGATCCCCCAGAGAAGGGCGTGACAACCCACTCCTGTATTCTTGCCTGGAGAATCCCCATGGACAGAGGAACCTGGCAGGCTGCAGTCCATGGGACTGCAGAGTTGGATATGACTGAGTGACTTAACACAGCAACAAGACAGCTAGAATGACTCTGGTATTCTATATGCTGGAGCCAACCTCGCCTTTGTTTAATTGGATTCAGCTGACTTTATTAGGTTCCTACGAAGAAAAAAATACAAGAGATTTTGAACATAATTAATTCTTGTGACTTATTACCCTCATTTTAAATCGTAGGAAACAGAGATTAGAGAGAGAATAAGTGGCTTATCCAAGTGCGTACAACTGACTCTTCTTGCCACATATCTTCATTTTGATAAGAGAGACAGCTTTCCCTTCTGTAAGAAAAATTCGGTCTCATGGTCTGATTAGTGTCTATGACTTAAAAAAAAAAAAACACTTAATTTTTCTAGATTGCTTTTAAGTGTACAGAAAAATTGAGAAAAAGATACAGAGATTTCCTATGTGTTATGAATACCTGCCTCCCAGCCCTCACATACTGTCAACATTCCCAACCCTCGCACATTGTCAACTTCCCCCTCCAGACTGATGTATCTGTTACAATTGATAAACCTACATGGACACGTCATTATCCTTCAGAGTCCATAGTTTACAGTCGGGTTCACTCTTGGTTTTGTGCATTCTGTGGGTTTGGACAAATGTCTAATAATATGTGTCCATTATTATGGTAGCATATATAGCATTTTCACAGCCCTAAACATCCTTGTAATCTCTTATGCATCTCTTCACATTGCCCTCTCTGCAGCCCCTGGCAACGACTGATCTTTGTACTGTCTCCATCGTTTTGCCTTTGTCAGAATGTCATGTGACTGGAATCACATGTTATAGAGCCTTTTCAGATTGGCTGTATCCAGTTTTGTGTGCCTGCGTGCTCAGCCATGTCCGACTCTTTGTGACCCACCAGGTCCCTCTGTCCACGGGATTCTCCAGGCAAGAATACCGGAGTGTGTTGCCGTTTTCTCCTCTAGGGCACTTAGTAATACGCATTTAGATGCCTCCGTGTCGAGGATCTTCCATGTATAGTATAGTGTCATCTGAAGACAGTGACAGTTTAGCTTCTTTTCCAATTTGGATTCCCTTTACTTATGTAGCTAGGACTTCCAAAACTATGTTGAATAAAAGTGGCGAGAGTGGACATCCTTGTCCTGTTCCTGATCTTAGAGGGAATGCTTACAGCTTCCCACCATTGAGGATGATGCTAGGTGTAGGCTTGTCATGTATGCCCTGCATTATGTTGAGATATCTGCCCTTTATGCCCACTTTCTAGAGAGTTTTTATCATAAATGGGTGCTGAATTTTGTCAGAAGCTTTTTCTGCATCTATTGAGATGATCTTTATTTTATTGATGTGGTGTATAACATTGATTGACTTGTGGATGATGAAAAACCCTTGCATCCCTGGGGTGAATTGCACTTGATCATGGTGTATGATCTTTATGCTGTATTGTTGGATATGTATTGCTAATATTTTGTTGAGTATTTTTGCATCTATGAAATTATCAGGATTCATCAATGAATTTGGTAAAGTTTCAGGTTACAAAATTAATACACAGAAATCAGTTGCATTTCTATATACTAACAATGAAGGATCAGAAAGAGAAATTCAAGAAGCTATTCCATTCACCATCCCATCAAAAAAAAAAAAAAAAAACTCTAGGAATAAACCTATTTAAGGAGACAAAAGACCTGTACTCTGAAAACTATAAGATCCTGATGTAAGACTTCTCATTGTCTATTAATGAATTGATAGCTCATTTTTCTTTAGTGCTGAAGAATGTTTTACTGTCTGTATATACCAAAGTTTATTTACCAATTTACCTACTGAAGAATATCTTCGTTACTTTCAAGTTTTGGCAGCTCTGAATAAAGCTGCTATAGAAACCTAACTGCAGTCCCTCAAATTTTGCTGTGTGGCAAAGATTATATTTGAACCAAGATCTTTTGGAACTGAGTCCAAGTCCATTATCTTTTCACACTTCCATCTTGTTTTCCCTGCTTCTCTGTAGCTCAAACGGTAAAGAATCTGCCTGCAATGCAGGAGACCAGGGTTCGATCCCTGGATTGGGAAGATCCTCTGGAGAAGGGAATGGCAATCCACTCCAGTATTCTGGCCTGGAGAATTCCATGGACAGAGAAGCCTGTCAGTCTACAGTTCATGGGGTCATAAAGAGTCGGACATGACTGAGCAACTAACAGACATATAGATCTTGTTTTCAGGAGAGATTTTTAGCATCTGTGGTGGTGCTGAAAGTAACAAAGAAGATCAAAGGAAGAAAAAGACTTCAGGAAAAACCAGTAAAGAATGCTGAGGTCAGAGCTTTTATTGTCTTTAAAAAAGAATTGATTCGAGTTTTGAAAGTAAACAACTTTTTGCTTTGTTCTTGTGTCTTTGATGAAATTTACTCATCAGAAAGTGATAAAAGTTTGCTACAGTATAAGCATGTTTCATCACAGAGTCATTTTTTGATTAGTCATGGTATTTCCCTCATGATGAAATGAAAGTTTCATAAAACTATACTTTGGAATAGAAATGGATGGTAGTTTGGTCAGTTTTCTTGGTAAGTAGAGCCTGACAATGAGAAGACCTGAGCCCAGGTCCATTTCAGTGATCCACAAAAGAGATCAAAGTAGAATTTCTCTCTGTTTAAAGTATTCTGTTTTATTGTTAAATATTCACTTGGAAAGGATTTCTTGAGAATTTTTCTCAAGGTCACTGAAGCTAATTTTGGTAGTAAATTTAGGATTTAAAGGCAAGTAATGATTTGATTGAATGAAAATTTGACCACTAATTGTCTAAAAGTACAGAGACTGTGTGATTAAGGGCCAGGAAGACAACTGCAACTATTTTGGGGGGTTGAAAGTGTTAGTCACTCAGTTGTGTCCAACTCTTTATGACCCCATGGACTGTAGCCCACCAGGCTCCTCTGTCTGTGGAATTCTCCAGGCAAGCATACTGGAATGGGTTGCCATTTCCTTCTCCAGGGGATCTTTCTGACCCAGGGATCAAACCCACATCTCCTGCATTGCAGGCAGATTCTTTACCATCTGAGCCATCAGGGAAGCCCTGGTGGGGGATTGGGGGGATTGAAGAATCTATAAATGTAAACAATCTGATTTTGTTAATGGATTCTATGAAATTTCAAGGTAATCATTTCTTAGGTTACAGCAGCAGCTTTTGTAGAGCCAGTGCTATGTCCCTTTGTCTAAATTGTAACCCCTTGATGGTGATGCAAAGCTTTTGATAAGAGCTTGAACATATGGTGAGAATCACTTTGAAGCTAGCTTCAGAATCCTGGTTTTGTAGTTCTAGTGACTAACGTCTTTGATAAAATAAGCTGAAAAATCTGTTTCAAATGCAATATAGGTATTTTAAAAGTTAAATACCTCCTAAATGATCTGAATCTGCAGTTCTAGATCTTTTTAAAAAAAGATTTACTTATTTAATTGAAGTCTAGCTGATTTACAGTGTTGTGTTAGTTTCAGGTGTATAGCAAAGCATTTCAGTTGCATACATATGTATCTATTTTTCCAAATTATTTTCCCTTATAGGTTATTATAAAATATAGAGTGTAGTTCCTTGTGCTACACAGAAGGTCCTTATCGGTTATCCATTTTCTATACAGTAGCATGTATAGTACAGTTCTGGATCTTAAATGGAGTTTCTGCATAAACAAAGGCTGAGTTTCACTGTGGTTCACTGGTCATCTGAGTTACTACAGCAGGATGCTGATTTTTGATGTTCCTTTTCTTCCCTTGTAAAATCACCTCTACTTTTGTATTAGTGGAGAAAGAGTCCATGAGCTGTATCAATGGTTAAAGGATATTGGAGTAGGCTTTTAACTGTCTCCTCACCTCTATTCTTACTCTGTACAGTTTTATACGCATATTGCCATTGGAGTGTATAGTTATCTGCCACCATCCAGCCCAACATGAGGCCGTCTGACGTTGAGCTGGGGGCACCATGTAAAAGCTGTAACCTGCAGCGCTCCGTCCGTGGCCTTGTCCCTCCCTCCAGTCTTCTCTCTGCTTCTCTTGGCTTCCTGTTTTCTGGCCCTGTGCCTGGCTACAGCATTCCGTGCTCTCTGCTTCACTTTACTCTCTTCCTTACACAGAGTTCTATCCCTTCTGGGTACAGTCTTGGTGATGGTGTTCACAGTGGTACCTCTAAGTTTGCAATGCAGACTGTGCGGCCTTTACAGACACTCCTGGCATGTCGTTTATCCAAGAGTGGTTTGAAGACCACTTCTGTCAGGATGACCTTGGGAGGGAAGATTGTGAAATATCTGAGTTGACTGAGCCAGGACCTCTGAGGAGTGGGGCCCTGCAATCTGCATTTTAACAGACTTTCTCTTTAATTTTTTTCTGACCAACATTTTGTAGGTACTGTTCTAGGTTGGATGTGATCCCAGGCATGCCCATCCTCTCTGATGTCCTCTGCAGTGACTCCTCTACCTGTGAGGGCTCCCTGGCCTGACCTGACTCTGTTCCATGAGTGTGGTTGACGGTGGATTATTTATATTGTTGTTGTTTAGTCGCTAGTGTCCGACTCTTTTCGATCCCATGAACTGCAGCCCTCCAAGCTCCTCTGTCCATGGGATTTTCCAGGCAAGAGTACTGGAGTAGATTGCCATTTCCTTCTCCAAACGATCTTCCTGACCCAGGGACTGAACCCGTGTCTCTTGCATCAGCAGGCGGATTCTTTACTGCTGAGCCACCAGGGAAGCCCAGGTTGTTTGTATTGCTCGGGCCTTTCAGAAAATCCTGAGAGTGACTGCCTGCCCTTTGCAATCACAAATGTAATTTTCCCTTTACTTTGTATATAACCTACATTTCCCCAAAGCCTCATCTGTTTGTGGGTACAAATAAAGCCACTTAATGTTTATAACCCAAATTTCACTGACTCATGCCCATACTGACATAATACAAGACTTAATTTCCTGCAGAATTTTCCTTGAGTGTTTCTGGGAGGTGTGGGGAGGAGCCTCCCAGGTGCCGTCAACCCTGCTTCTCTGCGCCTTCTGCTGGTTGAGGTGTGTTGCTTTCGGAGTCATTTAGGCTCTGCGTCTGCACGAATCCAAGGCTGGTGGCCTCCCTGCAGGTGTTGACCAGGACTACGTGCTCTCTCTCTGTACTTTCAGAGCCACACACGCTTGAGGAGCCAGGGGTGGAGCTGTGTTCTCAGGCATGCTGACCAGGTCGGAGCCATTCTGTGCTCGGTATAGAGGTAAGAGGATGCTGTTTGCTCTGCCTTTGTTGTAGTTTTTCCATCCAAGCAACACAGTTATTCTCCAGAGTCTTCAAAGCCCTTTTCATTCAGTTTCTGTGAGTAGCTCCTCTCTCCAGCGTCCCAAACACTGTATTTTTTTCCCAATCTGATCACTTCCTTGTGCATGCATGCCAAATCCCTTTAGTCGTGTCTGACTCTCTGTGACCCCATGGACTGTAGCCCACCAGTCTCCTCTGTCCATGGGATTCTCCAGGCAGGAGTACTGGAGTGGGGTGCCATGCCCTCCTCGATCGCTTCGTTGGATGCCTACAAATAAACTACATTCCCCAACAAAAGCATTGTGAAAAATCTACTCCTTAGACCCATTCACCAGGTCATCACACATGCTCAGCTATATCTGAATCTCTGAAGCTCATTTTATACTTAGGTGGGGAGCTTCCCTGGGGGCTCAGTGGTAAAGAGTCCATCTGCTGATGCAGGAGACACGGGTTCGATCCCTGATCTGGGAAGATCCCACAGGCCACGGAGCAACTAAGCCTGGGAGCTGTAACTACTGAGCCCGTGTGCCACAGTTGCTGAAGCCTGCATGCCCTGGAGCCCGTGCTCTGCAACAGGAGAAGCAACCACAGTGAAAAACCTGCGCACCGCAACTAGAGAGCAATCCCCACTCGCTGCAACTGGGGAAGAGCCTGGCAGCAACAAAGACCCAGCACAGCCAAAAATAAATAAAATTATATATAAAGAAAGAAATATAAACTTAGGTGGAGACTCTTCCCCTACCCAACACACACATCTGTTAAGTTCCTGACTCCAGTGATCCCAGTTTTAGAGCTACTACAGAGAGATCCTTGAGAAGAGGTTGAAACAAACTTTGGAAGGTAGAATAAGCTGTCAGAGTGAAAGAAGGCAAAAGCATAGATTACTGAAAAATTACAGTTTTTTTCTTTCAAGGACGACATCTAAGATTTAAGTTGAAGAATATGAAAGAAAAGAGAGAAGCAGAGAACTGAAGCGCATGCGGGATTCAGCATCTAAATGGAACACAGTCTTCCCTACCTTCCTCCCCCGTTACCACACAGGGCCAGCTGTCACCAAGAGCTGCTTCCAAAGCAATTACCATTCCTTCATCAGCAAGGAGGATAAAATCTTCACAAAGCAACAGATGACTGGATGCGATTGGTTCTTCTGACTCTGGAACTGCTTTAGAAAGGAAGTTGCATCCTTGCAGAATTATTATTATCAATCAACCTTTATTGCTTCAGCTTTCTTTATTGCATTCTAACACACAAAGTAATGAAAACATATAATAAAGAGAATAAAACACGTAATGCATCACTGTGCAGATATTGCAATCATAGCAAATCCGATGTAAATGCTCTACAGGGAATACTTGGGCCTTCCAATACATTGCTAACAGTTTGCATGATACTACATCACGTTATTTATCTACTAAACCTGTCATGCTCTGCTAAATATCGTGCCAGCATCAACCCCAAATAGCAGTACTCTTTTCTATCCTCCCAACGGAAGGCATATTTCTTTGCTGTCACTGGTTTTAACGTTTGCAAA
Source organism: Bos indicus x Bos taurus (assembly GCF_003369695.1). NCBI lineage: Eukaryota > Metazoa > Chordata > Mammalia > Artiodactyla > Bovidae > Bos > Bos indicus x Bos taurus. The sequence continues at coordinate 12,792,859 of NC_040087.1, read as the reverse complement.
GAGTGGCTCCAGCCCCTGAATAATTAATGCATAACAATTACTAAGCTATGCGTAGTTTACTGTTCTAGCCCCTCTGGTCCTTGCAGCGTTGCTTGCTTTAATATGCACTTCGAATTGGAACCAAGAGGTAGTAAAAGTCATTAAGACGGCACGGAGCTCAGTCAATAATGATTTACAGACTTTGGACGCATCCTGGGCTTCTCATTCATGGCTCTCAAGCCCCATCTGCTGCTTGTGTTCTTTCTTATTCCCCTTTTGCAAATGCTTCTCTGATGGAGGATTTCTGCTCCGTTTACACTTACTTAAAAGAATCGACACTGGAGAGTTCAGGTCAAGTACATATTTCCTCTTCGGTATTTCCAACTCAGAAAGAACATTGGCAATGACTAAATACACTTGGCCTATCTCTGCCAAATATATATTAATACATGTCAAGCAACTTCATAACCTCATATAGTATGGACACTTAGTAAATATTAAATAATGATAAGAACTACTAGAGCGATTCACCCAAAGGACTGTAGGAGGGGCTTTTTGAAAGCCAGCTGGGAGGGTTTTAAAGAGGAAGGAGAGCATTCTCATGGTGGGAGCAGGAGAGGAGTACTGTGAAGGCTGACTCTGCTGTTTGTTGCTCATGGTTTCTTCTCAATATTCCTTGAGAAACTTCAGTGATTCCCATGGGCTTTAAGCTGTGCCATCCCAAAGGGCAGAAATGGAGCATTTTAGGAGTTTTGTCTGAGAGCTGGAATGATCCAATGCTCCAGGAATATCTAAACAGAAGATGTGAGCGACTCTGGCAGAGCAAATGCCCCTTGGGTGGGCATTAGAATGAGAGCCAGTTGCTACTAGAAAGTCAGTGACACAAATTATATTCTCCTTGGTACTTGGTCTGGGGCTGAACATATACAATAGAAAATTGGTCAAGATATTTGTGAGGTGGTGGTAAATAAAAGAATATGTTGTAAACACCATGCCACACTAACCAAATTGGGGGTTTGGTTATATATATATATATATTATATATATATAGTATATACATATGCTTTGGATGCTAAGTCGCTTCAGTCATGGCCGACTCCTTTCAATCCCATGGACCATAGCCCGCTGCCAGACTCCTCAATCCATGAGATTTTCCAGGCAAGAATACTGGAGTGGGTTGCTGTGCCCTTCTCTAGGGGATCTTCCTGATCCAGGGATCAAACCCACGTCTCTTATGTCTCCTGCTTTGGCAGATGGGTTCTTTACTGTTAGGGCCACCTGGGAAGCTGGATATATACACACACACACATATATATGTGTGTGTGTGTGTGTGTGTGTGTGTGTGTGTGTATGTGTGTGTGTGTGTAAATATCTGTCAATCAGTCAACTGATCAATCGGTCAACTGATCAATAGGTATCTTAGTTGCTCCATGTTTTCCTCTTGTAGAATATTATGCCATTTACCTTTTTTTGGAGTCTCTCAAATTTCTCCATTAAATACAATTTTTTTAACATTTTAGAAATAAATATATAAATTCTTTGAGTCTGGTTTTGTAGACTGAAAAACAGATTGGCGTTTGCTTATGGTAGGCAATATTAATTTGAGATGGTTCAGAAAAGGTCTTTGACTAAGTGGACCCTGGAGACCTACATGTTAGCATAAATCTAAAAGGTCAAACTTGCTATTTCCTCCTCACCCAGCAGCCCAGGCCGTACGTACTGTAATTGGTATTTTGCCCTTTCCAGCTCTGAGATTGTTGCAAGGCCTGGCACTGGGCTAAGTGGAAAGGACCTGTGTCATTGGTGGAGTAAACAGAAGGGCAGCTGAAAGCGTGCATTAGTCCATGCTGTGATTGGTTTGCTGATGAATCATTTGTCATCATGGTTCCCTTTCATCAGGAATGAAAGGGAGGAGAGACAGCTGCAGCATGACCCTACGAGCCTCACAGTACTGTGTGTAACAGACCGGATGTCAGAATCTCTGGGTTCCTTAGAGAAATAGAAGACACTGGCCACAAAGCAGCATCACCTTCTGTGACATATTCCCCACAGAGGACTCCCATTAGGTCAGGTTCCTCCGCAGCTCGTGGCGAGCGATGAGTCCACTGGACGCCTTCTTTGTTCAATGGGTTGGTTGCTGATTGCCATGGTGGAGGGGCTGGGGTGAGAGGAGTCAGGGATTCTAGGGGAGACCACCAGACACCTGGGTTCAGTCCTCGGAGCTCTCCCTGTCCCATCGCCCTCTCCCTCTGAATGTCAGCACCCCGTCCTCCTCTCCAGGGGGTTACGGTTACTTGTGTGAGTGACCCAATTCTTAATGGAAGGGGAGGGGAGGGGAGGTGACTGTCCACATGAGATGGCTTTAAGGGGATGGAGAAGAGGTCATATTAACTGCTGCTCGTCAGTGGAGGGGGAGCACCCAGACTGCTTCGACCTGAGTGCTGGCTCGGCCATCACGAAGCTCCTGGGGGTCAGAGCTGGGCAGCCTCTCAGTGGCCCATTCCCATCCATGAGGTCTTGCCTTTCTCCTCCCCAGCCAGGAAATCATTTACTGGACCGATGACATAAGGACCAAAGATCCTCTCTTCTTCCTAGTTTGTATCAGCTGGTACCTGTACTTCAGCTTGTCCAACAGGAGAAAAATACTTGACTTCACTCTCTCTCCTCTTCTTTAATACTCCTGCATGTGTCGTGCTCAGTTGCTCAGTCGTGTCTGACTCTTTGCCAACCTATGGACTGTAGCCCACCAGGCTCCTCTGTCCATGGGATTCTCCAGGGAAGAACACTGGAGTGGGTTGCCATTCCCTCTCCAGGGGATCTTCCTGACCCAGGGATCAAACCGATGTCTCCTGCCTCTCCAGCACTGCAGGCAGATTCTTAACCTCTGAGCCTCCTGGGAAGCCCCTTAATACTCCTAAGGTGATTCATAGTGCCTTGCTTGAGTCAGAAGAGACACCTGGTGGAAGCTTAGAAGAAATTCTGGGGAGGGGGAAAGTTGATGTGGGAAGGAGATTGAACATTGTGTGTGTGTGTGTGTGTGTGTGTGTGTGTGTGTGAGTGTGTGTGTATGCATATGTGTGTGTGAGTGTGTGTGTGTATGTTTGTGTGTGTGTGTGTGTGTGTGTATGTGTAATCACCCTCTGCTTCTGTCTTATGAGGACCCTTCTGATTACATTTAGGGGCTACTGGAAAACCCAGGATAATCTCTCCATCTCACAATCCTTAATTTAATGGTATCTGCAAAGATCCTTTGTCCTTAAAAGGTAACATTTACAGGTTCCAGGGATGAGGAATTGATATCTTTGGAAGGTTATTTTTCTGCCTACCAGACTTCTCTTGTTGTTCAGTTGCTCGGTTGTGTCTGACTCTTTGCAGCCCCGTGAACTGCAGCACACCAGGCTTCCCTGTCCTTCAGCATCTCCCACAGTCTGTTCAGACTCATGTCCACCAAGTCAGTGATGCCGTCCAACCATCTCATCCTCTGTCGCCCCCTTCTCTCCTTGCCCTCAATCTTTCCTAGCATCAGGGTCTTTTCCAGTGAGTCAGCTCTTTGCTTCAGGTGGCCAGAATATTGGAGCTTCAGCTTCAGCTTCAGTCCTTCCAATGAATATTAGTCCCAGTCATTTCACTTGTAAAATGGAAATAATGGTACCTAACTCGCAGATTATGGTGAGGATTAATTCAGTGTGTTATATGATAATTGACAAGAGAGATCTTCAGAATCCCATTTAGACTAGGAGAGCTGCAGCATGCATCCTGCTCTCCTGTGGGAAGATGCAGCTAGCAGCCTGTGTTTTCTGAGATGGGGTTAGGACAGTTGGAAGTGGAAATCATAAGAAGCCACTAGTTTTTGTTCAGATCAGACATTACAAGCCTGCTCTGTGCTGGATACTCTTCTGAGGACTGAGATTACAAAGATAAAGCCTGGATCTTGAGGGATTCCATGCCTGAACTGTTCCATTTGGGGTGCACAGATGTATACAGTATGAGCCCATTGTGTTAGGGGTCCTGCTACGAAGAGCCCAGAGTGCTGTGGTGCAGAGTGGACATGGAGTTGGCCAGGGAGGGCTTCGCATCTGCATGGGTGGAGGTGTTGGGAAAACTCAATTTGCCTGTGGGTCCGACCCCTCTCAGTTGCTTGGCAGTTACACATTAAATAGGCCATTTCTATGCCCGGTGGCTCCTGAATTTTGGAGTGGAATAGATGACGATGTTGTGGAATGAGATACAAATGTGGATTTTTCTGCTTGATTCTTTTCCAAAGTGTGAAGGTCACAGAGAGTTGTATATGGGCGATGCTTTTCAATTTAGCACAGAGCCCAGGAGGGCTCTTTTTCCTTTTCTCCTACTTCCCAATTTAAACACGGCTGAATCTTTAATAATCAAACCAAATAAATGATGAAATGTCCAGCGACAGCTGGTGGATTTGATGGAGCTGTCCCTGGAAATAGAAGTGTAATTCTGTCGTGTTGATGGGAAAGAAGATGTTGATCAGCACGTTCCGAGTTCATTATCATGCTCACGCAGACCGCTGCCTCGTGATTTCCTGTCAGATCCCTTGTTCAGTCTGCAATCGAGGTAGACACAGGAATGTGTCATTCGCATCTACTGGGAATAAATGGTGTTTTCTCTTCCAAGTGTATTCTTGCAGCCCTCTAAGTAATTATTATATGAGAGCTAACGGTTGTAGTTCCAGTTTTAGAGATGCTGATAAATTATGGGGATCCCATTTGGAGAGACAGGGCATATTTATCAAAAGATAACAATTCCCAGTAGCATCTTCCAAAGCAGCAAATGAGTAACTCAGACAAGTTTTGGAAGAGAGTGGTGTTTGGGGAAGAGGTGAGTCCAGAGCTGAGCTTGAGAGTGCTGGCAGATAGGAGGGCCTTGGAAAGTGCTTCCCAGAAACCCAGAAAAAGTGGGACTAGCAAGGGACAGAGGCAAAAATGTGCTGATGTGCCTTTGGGAACAGGATTTATATCCATGTGGATAAAGTAGTATGATTAGAGCCATACAATGGTACAATAAATGTCTGAATAGGAGTTTCAGTCCAGATTCACTCATTCAGCATGTATTCATTCGTCAGCTGCCTATTGAGAGGACGCATCAGCTACTTATTGAGACCCTGAAGTAAGTAATGTATTTTGTGTGTTGCCATGTTGGTAATGAGAAATGAAGACGATTTTTGAGCTTTGGAGTAAAGTAAGAACATGTAAAATCATAGACTAAACTAAAAATGGTGATCTGAGAAGATTCCTTGAACTGCCTTGCATAGCATGGGTTAGAATGGGAGATACTGAAAATAGAGAGATGAGTTAGGGAATGTTGCTGGTGAAGGGCTTTGATAAGCGAGGCAGCAGAAGGAATGCATACAAGCGATGTTATCAGGACAGAGTGGTGGATCAACAACAACAGGAAGGTGTTGTTTCCTTTCAGTTCTATTCCCCTGGGCTTCCCAGGTGGTGCTAGAGGTAAAGAACCCCCCAGCCAGCGCAGGAGACATAAGAGACACGGGTTCGATCCCTGGGTCAGGAGGATCCCCTGGAAGAGGGCCTGGCAAAACACTCCAGTATTCTTGCCTGGAGAATCCCCTGGACAGAGGGGCCTGGTGGGCTACAGTCCATGGGGTCACAAAGAGTCGGCCACGACTGAAGCGACTGAGTACACACATGCTATTTCCCTCTAGACTGTCAGCACACCAAAGACAACAGCCGTTTACTGTTGTGTCTACAGCCCCAAGGCCTGTGCTGGGCACGCGGTAAGTTTTCAACAAATGTTTGTTGACTTACTGATGATTAAAGATGGATCGAACATGAGAAAGGAGAAGAAAGAAGAATCAGAAAAAGTTTGGGTTCTCAGAACAGAGGACAGTTATTCGTTATGAACAGGAAAAGAGGTGGTCACAGCAGAGCTGTTCCTTCAAGAAAATGTTCTGCTCTCATTGATCAGGCTTTTGTGACATTGAGGTGAAAATGAGAAAACCTGGGGCTGGTCTAAGTCCGTTAATCAGTTGCATTGATTGTAACTAGGTTACATGTTAGGAAGAGAAACCAAGGCCCATGGCATCTAAGAGAATGACTCAGAAGCTTGGAGAGGAGGAGAATGTGAGTATAGTTTGAAAAAATCTAAAATTCTTCACTGTCACACAAATCTGGTTTTATGCTTGGGAAAGATACAACTCATCAAAAGAAACTTAAATATTTGCATATCAACTGGGGAACAAATGTTAAAAGATTAGTACACTTGGGTAAAAAGTTTAGCCCGAAGTCTTTTGTAACACCCTTAAAACCGTACCTCACAGATCTGGGCAATTGTTTCAGAGGCAGGTTCAGCAGACAGGCCAGGAAGGAATCTTTCACCCCATTTTTAAAGTTTTATATACCAGAAACCCTGAGTAAATCTGTGCCTGTTGTAAATAATTTGGTCACACAATTCACACAGTGCAGAAATGTTGGCCCCATAGAGCAGAAAGTTAAAGTCCCCTTCACAGACATCCATATCATTTTCATTATAGGCAGCCACTGATAGAAGTCGGGTTTTATTTCTTTCATATATTTTAATCTATGCACATAACACATAGAGGGATTTTAAAAATAAAGGTAAGTGTGGGACCTCCCTGATGGTCCAGTGGTTGGGACTCTGTGCTTCCACTGCCGGGGCACTGGTTCAATCCCTGGTCAGGGAACTAAGATCCCATGCCTCAAGGCAAAGCCAAAAAGTAAAAAATAAATCAATAAAGTTCCAAAAAAAAAAAACAATGACATAAGTTAAGATTATACTATACGTATTTGTTTTGGGGTATCTTTTCTTCTTTAATATCTATAATCTTACCATGTCCATATATGTAAATCAGTCTCATGCTTTTAACAGTTTGCATGGTATTCCACTGTAATAATAGTTAACATTATATAAGTATTTGCTGTATGTCAAGAACTGTGCTAAATATCTTAATATGATTTTCTTAATACTTATGCCACTCCTAAGGGTAGGTACATTTATAATCCCCATTTTGGAGATGAGAAAACTGGGGCATTAAGAGATTAAGTAAATTTCTCAATAACACAAAGATAACAAGTGTCAGAAACAAGATTTTATTCCTGGTAATCTTATTATTATTATTATTATTTTTGGTGGGTGGTATGGCATCTGGGCTCTTGGTTCCCCAACCAGGGGTCAAACCCATGCCCCCAACATTGGGACCTTGGAGTCTTAACCACCAGACTGCCTCAGGGATGCTATGCTATGCTATGCTATGCTAAGTCGCTTCAGTCATGTCTGACTCTGTGACACCATAGAGAGTAGCCTACCAGGCTCACCCGTCCCTGGGATTCTCCAGGCAATAACACTGGAGTGGGTTGCCATTTCCTTCTCCAATGCATGAAAGTGAAAAGTGAAAGGGAAGTCGTTCAGTCGTGTCTGACTCTTAGCGACCGCATGGACTGCGGCCTACCAGGCTCCTCCATCCATGGGATTTTCCAGGCGAGAGCACTGGAGTGGGGTGCCATTGCCTTCTCCGACCTCAGGGAAGTCCTGAGGTAATCTGATTTTAGAGTCCTTGGTCTATACTGCCCTCTTATGGACCTACCATAATTCATTTTGGAAAAAAAAATCACCATTCAGTTCAGTTCAGTTCAGTTGCTCAGTCATGTCCGACTCTTTGCGACCCCATGAATTGCAGCACACCAGGCCTCCCTGTCCATCATCAACTCCTGGAGTTCACTCAAACTCATGTCCATCGAGTTGGTGATGCCATCCAGCCATCTGATCCTCTGTCGTCCCCTTCTCCTCCTGCCCCCAATCCCTCCCAGCATCAGAGTCTTTTCCAATGAGTCAACTCTTCGAATGAGGTGGCCAAAGTATTGGAGTTTCAGCTTTAGCATCAGTCCTTCCAAAGAACACCCAGGACTGATCTCCTTTAGACTGGACTGGTTGGATCTCCTTGCAGTCCAAGGGACTCTCAAGAGTCTTCTCCAACACCACAGTTCAAAAGCATCAATTGTTCAGCACTCAGGTTTCTTCACAGTCCAACCATAGCCTTGACTAGACAGACCTTTGTTAGCAAAGTAATGTCTCTGCTTTTGAATATGCTGTCTAGGTTGGTCATAACTTTCCTTCCAAAGATTAAGTGTCTTTTAATTCCATGGCTGCAGTCACCATCTGCAGTGATTTTGGAGCCCCAAAAAATAAAGTCTGATACTGTTTCCACTGTTTCCCCATCTATTTCCCATGAAGTGATGGGACCAGATGCCATGATCTTCATTTTCTGAATGTTGAGCTTTAAGCCAACTTTTTCACTCTCCTCTTCCACTTTCATCAAGAGGCTTTTTAGTTCCTCTTCACTTTCTGCCATAAGGGTGGTGTCATCTACATATCTGAGGTTATTGATATTTCTCCCAGCAATCTTGATTCCAGCTTGTGCTTCTTCCAGTCCAGCGTTTCTCATGATGTACTCTGCATACACCATTAATAGACTCTTACTATGTTTTCAGTTCTTCAGTTCATTCATTTATTCATTGAGCAAGTATATATATATATTTTTTGAATGCCTACCATCTACCACACACTGGTCTAGGTACTCGGGATTCAACAGTGAACAAACTAGACAAAAATTCCTACCCTTGTGGAGTCTACTGCAGAAAATAGACAAGATAAATAGGTAAAGTATACAATATTACAGATAAATAAAAAAGCAGTGAAAAGAGATATGAACTATCGGGGGCTGAGAATTTTAGGGTGTTCTGATGAAGCTTTTTTGAAAAAGTAACATTCGAGCAAACTCCTGAAGGAGGTAAAAGCATGAGCTTTGTCAATGTTGTACACTAACTCTCCTGGATACTTGTAGATATTGAATTATCAAATCTCTCCTCCTTAGTAATTGCAGCAATCAGAGAATTATTGCTTTGTGGTTCTGGTTGTTCCTTGGGAGATGCAGCTGAATTATAAATATCAAAGAGCAAGAGAAGAAAGAGCCAAGTTGTTTCGCTTTTACAGTAAGCCAGTCTTGGAGGGATGTCTCCACTCCTAGATTGCATGGGAACACCACTTTGACCAGTGTGTTATCTCCGTCAGCCATTTCTTTCCAACTCTTGGGAGCCTGGATGGCTGTCTGTTTTGACCGAGACAATGTTCCATTAGCCAAAAAATCTTGTTGAAATAGAAGAGTCTCTTCTAGGTAGAGTTTAAAAACTTTTAATGGAAAGGAAAGGAAAGAACTCCGTGTTGGATAGTCACTGGGAGGAAATCAAGTTTTGTTTTGTTTTGTTTTGTTTTTTCATTTTTGTACTCCTTTAGACAGCCTGAGCTGCTTTTATTCATCATTCTTTATAGTGTCCTAGGCAGGTGTAACTGTCACATAGAAAAAGATGGACTTAATGGGGTATGGTCATAAAATAACTTTGTTTTCTCCTGTGGCTCTCAGACTAACTCACTGTGCTTGCTTAAGTCTCCTAGATTTTTCTGGTAACTCTTAGACTATCAAAAGTTCTCAATCACTGCAAGTCATAAGAAAAATTTCAGTTCAGCAATTTAAAGGTGCAGCCCAATTTAATAATAAAAACTCTGAACTTCATTTAAAGTTTGAGATTTCCCCCTCTCCCAACTTACTGCTGCTGATTTGGAATTGGAAGCTAAGGAGAGGAGAGGAGAGAATATCAACTTTTATATTTTCCATTTGTGCTTAATCTGCACACACCCACTCCACTCTACCCCACTTATTCTCCTCCAGAATTGTAGTTGGCAGAAAAAAGAAATAAGGGATAGGAAAGTTCTTTCTTCATTAAAAAAGATGTTATCTGGCATTGAGGATAATTGCTATGCATTTTCAACTTTATAGGACATAGAAAAGAAATTCTCCAAAGGAATTTTTTTTTAATGAAGCAAATAAAAGATTGTCACCAAATACTGAAAAAATTGCACTAAAACAGAGTCACAGATTTTTATTTTAATAGTGAGACAAGTACCCTAAATAAAATGAAACTTACACAGAATCCAGTAGCACCTTAGAAGATAATACACCATCCCTGCAAATGTATTTGGAAGCTAAATAGTTGATTTGATATAAAAATGCACTTCCCAGTTGGCAGAGTGGAAAAGAACCTGCCTCCCAATGCAGGAGATGCGGATTTCATCCCTGGGTCAGAAAGATCCCCTGGAGAAGGAAACAGCAGTCCACTTCGCTATTCTTGCCTGGGAAATCCCAGAGCCTGGTGGGCTACAGTCCATGGGGTCACAAAGAGTTGGACACGACTGAGCATGCATGGACACATGGTAGAAAAATATGTCATAATGGATTTCATCATACTAATAGTTGTACGCAGGAAAAATACTATGATAATTTTTATGAATACTAAAAAGGCATTTGACAAAGTTTGAGATCTATTAAAATTAATTAAATAGGAATGTATAGATTTTTCTTTAATATGGTAAAAAAATGCCCATCTCAATCCACAAAATAGCATCATACTTAGCGGATAAACACTAGAAATAACATTTCCATTAAAGTCAGAAATGAGAGAATGTCCACAAACACCACTATTGTTTAACACTGTTTAGTAGGGAGAAGGCAATGGCAACCCACTCCAGTACTCTTGCCTGGAAAATCCCATGGGCAGAGAGGAGCCTGGTAGGCTGCAGTCCATGGGGTCGCTAAGAGTCGGACATGACTGAGCAGCTTCACTTTCACTTTTCACTTTCATGCATTAGAGAAGGAAATGGCAACCCACTCCAGTGTTCTTGCCTAGAGAATCCCAGAGATGGGGGAGCCTGGTGGGCTGCCTTCTGTGGGGTCACACAGAGTCGGACACGACTGAAGTGACTTAGCAGCAGCAGACTGATGTAATAGATAATGCAAATAGGCAAGGGAAATACACGTGGAAAAAAGAGGAAGTAAAGTCTTTGCATACAATGTGATTTGTAAACCTCTGAAACCAGTGATCAATGGAAAAATGACTGCAAACAACAAGATAATTCAGGAAGACGACTGCTACAGAGTTATATACTTAAATAATTAACTTTGATAGCTACAGACAAAAACCAATTAAATAATAATGGAAGATCTCATTTATAAAGCAATATAAATTTCCAAGAATGAACTCAAGAAGAAGTATGTAATTTCCATACAAAGAAAACTTTGTAAGACCCTTGAGGGACATAAAAACGGTGACTTGGACAACTCAAAAGGTATGCGGTATCCTCAGAGAGGAAAATTATGTGTCATAAAGAAGTTGGTAGTTGCCAAGCTACATGTATGAATAGTGCAAGTCCAATGCCGTAGAAGAGGGAATCATCAGAGAGTCAAGCTGGTGTTTCCCTACGTAAAAGTTGTTGCTGTCCAATATTTAATTTCAAATTTTAATCCTGTTAGCCACTTCCTTATTATTTTGCATAATTAATAATTGTTAAGATTCATTCATACACTTATTTTGCCAGCATTTCTTTTGCATAGGAGACCTCACCCCAGGACCATATTCTTTCTTCCTAAGTATAATCTTCAGAATGTCCTTTATTGAATGTTTATTGGTAGTAAGTTCTCTCTCTCTCTCAGGTTTTTTGGGGAGCTGGAAATGATTTATTTTGATTTAAAGAATGTGTGTTCTTAGTTAGGTATCATATTTAGCTGACAGATTTTTTGTTTTTGGTACTTTGATGGTATTATTAATTGTCTTCTGATTTCCGTTCTTGTTGAGAAGTCAGCTGTCAGGTTAATTGTGCTTATGTAGATGATTTTCTTCTCTTTGACTACTTTTAAAATTGTTTCCTTTGTCTCTGACAATTAGCAGTTTTTAACTCTGATTAGTCTAAGTGTAGATTTCTTTTTTTTTTTTTTCTGTTCTGTATGGGATTAGTAATATTTCTTGAATTTAAGAATCTATATATTTCATTAATTCTAGAAAGTTCCCATTCATTATTTCTTCAACTATTGCTTCTTTAACATTCATTTCTGCTTCTTTTGAAATGCCAATTAAATATGTTGTAGACATTTTTTCAATCTGCCCTCCTTGTCTCTGATGCCCTGTTTCTTCCCTACTTCTGTCTCCTTTTCTTGCTGTGCTACATTCTAAAAACAAACAAAGATTCTTTGGTTCTGTTTTCAAGCACCCTACTTAGAGGAGCAGCCCATGTCACTCTGTACTTAATTTACCTATCTTCCAGGCACTGAATGAAGAAAGGAAACAGAATAAAACTCCCTTTAGCTGCGAATGTGTTGGTGGGCACTCAAGTCCAGACTGACTTAGAGACACCCACCAGGGCCGCAGACTTGCCCACGGAATCCCTGGTCCCTGGTCTCCTGGCCAAGGTGCTGAGCTTTGGATTCGGTGTCCTTCGGTCTGCCACCTGGGCACTACCTGGTTCCCCTGCTCCAGCGGAAACCTGTGAAACCCTACCCCTACGCGTGGTCTCAGAACTCTTACACTTCTCTCAGGGTCCAGAAACTTCTGTGTTGTCCAATTCAAGTGGTTCCTGCAACTCCTCCATTTAAAGAGGGGCCCAGCTTAATTCTTAGAATAATAAACTGTTTTGTGCTATCCCGTCATACAGCTGAGGAAACAGAGGCATAGAGGCCAGGGCTCAAGGCTGGTAAGCAGCAGAGGCAGAATTTGGGTGTGGATGGCCTGGCTTCAGTCCCTGCCCCTGCCTGCTCTGCTGTGTTGCTCTTGGTCTGTGACACGGAGGCTCCTCACTTCTGCTCACCCCTAGGTATAAGTAAGCATATCCCAGCTTTAAAAAATAAAGTGCCGCTCTTCTTTTCTGGGGTACAGTGAAGGTTATTATTGTTGTCTAATTGCTAAGTTGTGTCCAACTCTTTCGCAGCCCCATGGACTGTAGCCTGCCAGACTCCTCTGTCCATGGGATTTCCCAGGTTTATGAATACTGGAGTGGGTTGCCATTTCCTTCTCCAGGGATCTATTCTTCCTGACCCTGGGATCGAACCCAGTCTCCTGCATTGGCAGGCAGGTTCTTTCCACTGAGCCACTCATGGAAGCCTGTAGACAGTGAGGGAAGAAATATTAATTCTCAAAATTTTTCTTTCTAACCCACTGTTACATACCTAGTGAAAAACAGTATGTTGCTTTGAAAACTGCATTAACTTAAGGTCCTCATATCTTAAGTTTTCTCATATTAAATTGGGGATAGTCCTTCAACTGTGATTTTGCCTCTGTGTTTTACTTCATCAATATTTGGTGATATGAGAAAAGAGGCATTATCTAAGAAGGTGTTTGGAATCTTCAGGAAAAAAAAAAAAAACTGTGTGATATTATAAGAAGAAAATTGATGCACAGCAGATACTATAAGTGGTAAAATGAATTTTAACTTTGGTGTCCCTGTATGCTCCCTATCCAGTTCTTGGTAAAATATACTTCAATCTAGAAGAAAATAGGGTCCCTGCCAACTGTTATTAATGTTCACTTGCTTTTTAATTGAAGTGCACTCTTGGAAAATGCCGTATGTATCTGGGGAAATATAATGCATTCAGCAAAAGAATAAATCTTTTTTTTGAGTGAGTTAGACCCAGGGATTTTTTTTTTTTTTTTTCACTTTTCAGTCATTCCACAATGTTTCTGGTTTATCAGCTCCTTTTTCTTTGCTAAGCAGTGATGGTAATGCATACATTTGCCTTTTCCAGTAAATCATCCTTTTATAATTTGGCTTTCTTTCAATCTCAGATTCCCATCAGAAGGGTTTTACCTCGAGGCATATTGCAACCAATTTCCCTCGTAATTAATGCCATATCTGCCTCAGAGTCCATTTCAACTCCCAAATGAAAATTGATGAGGCAGCCAACCACAAATAAGGATCACATACCACTGATTAAACTATCAGTCTAGTTTCCCAGCTATTGCGTTACAGTGCTGAATCATAACCGGAGAGTGAGTTTTCTAGTCTTTTGCAATGTGTATTGCTCAAAGTAAGTGTCCATAAATTACTATTAGCAGATGAGGAGAAGGATTTTATATGACCCCTATCAAATTCCACCAGAAAGACTAATGATTAAAGAGGTTTGTGTCATAGGGACTGAGACGCCACAGCACACGAAAAAAAAAAAAAAAATGTGTCTAGACTTGATAAAATGAGCCACAAACTGTGATGAAAGCCTCTAGGAAAAGAAAAACTACTCACCGAAGTGCTTTTTCTCATCTAGGTGGACTGTGGATGGCATGTTGCCCTGGGAATACGGAGACCGAATTCTCCACCCACCAGCCTTCGGTTCCATATTTCAGGGTGGGAGTGGGATTAGAAGGTGGTATATGAGGTAACTGTTCACCAAATGGTCAGAGCAAGAATTCATTCCCTCATTCATTGTGTTCATTCACTCATTTACTCAATATTTACTTACCCATCTTTCAGGCACCATGTTAAGAATGGGAGCACTCAGTGAAAAGGATGCCAGCTTTGTCCTGGTGGAGCTGATACCCTGAGGTGGTAGGTGTTTCCAAACAAACTTGGGTCTGCTTGCCCACCTGTAGCAAAAGCAACGCACTAATATCGGGCTGTAGTGAAGGAAAGTACAGCGTTTATTGCTGGTGCCAAGCAAGGAGTCTGGGCATCTAGTGCTCAGAAACCTGAATGCGCTGTTTGAAGACAAGGTGAAGAAGAGGACTGTGGTGTGCATGATCGACTCGTGTACATTCTTCTGAGGGAACCAAGAGCCCACATCAACAACCTTCTGGTTCCAAGCAGTTTGGGGTCTCTGTGCCTGTGGTCAGCATATAGTTCACGTCTTCCACCCAGTGGGGGTTGCAGTATCTACAAAACAGCTTAAAGGACATGGCTCAGAATACTATCTCTAGCCCTTGAGGAGGTACTCAAAGTCCTTGATTTTAATGGCTAAAACTATTGTTATTTTGTCTTACTTGACTGTTTTCCTTTGTTTCTGCATGTTCTCACTCCTCTGATTAAACTTATTCTTTGGCACTCTGGGAAGGCCTAGTAGGCTGAAATTTTTCTATAGACAAGAGGCAGGCAGAGGACATGGGGGGTGGGGTGGGGATCTGTCCTTGGAAGGCCCCATAGGGGTCTGATTGATTCCAGTGGTGATGGGGGACAGATCAGTAACCAGATCAATCAATAAAGGGTAATCAGTGCTGCAGGAGAAGTAAGCATCGAGGCGCTAGCTGAGCACATAAATGCTGTGTGTATGTGTGTGTGAGAGAGAGAGCTGGGGGAGGGAGCAGACTTCCTGGAAGAAGTCACCGGGGCTCTCAGCAGTAGATGGGGAGAGCTAGCGAGGTTAAGGAGCAGTCAGGGTAGGGCAGGCATTTCAGATAGTGCAGGCCATTTGAGGCAAGTTTGGGATGGAAAAAGAGCATGACCTCTCCGGTAACTGAAAATTTAATCATCGCGAGAACAAAGGTGCGAGGAGTCTTGTGGAGAAAAAGATCACTCGAGGGAGGCTGCCAGATGTTCTCCCTGGAAGTGTCTGTCCATGAGTGACAGCAGAGCAGCTGGGAGTGCGATTATGAGAGCAGAATCGTGTGTGTGCGTGTAAGTATATAAATTTACCTCCAAACGTGTTGGGTATTTCGGTGCATAACACATGCTTGTTGTTTTGGTATCCTTTAGACATGTTTTTAAGGAAGCCATTTTAAAAAGTAAAGTTAGCATTACTGTAGAGATGAACCCTGCCCCCAAGGAACTGTCTGTGACACCCTCCAGCACATTCTTTATGTCCCAGTTTGAAGGATCTGACTTTGGTTTATCTCACTAATACCTGTAGTAATATCCCCCAAAGTAGTGGCAGAGTGGAGGCAAGAAATTCCAGAGCTTCTTCCCATTATAGAACAAGCTGTACTCAGTGGGGACCTAAATCACAGTGACTTACTAAATTAAAAAGCTTGACCCTTCCACCTTTCAGAGACTCAGCCACCCTGTCCAATTTTTCAGCTGCCCGCCGCCACAGCGTGTAGAGGGCTGTCATAGCAATCCAGGGGAGGGACCAGGGTGTCTGCTTGTCAAGGATGCCCTGTAGAATCAGTGGATGCTCAAAAAGGATCCTGGCTCAAAAAAATACATCCAAAAAAAAAAAAACAAAACCCATTGAGTAAATGGTTTAGTACTACGTATTGCCTATGCTTGTACTTTTAATAAGCTGATTGGTTTTCACAATTTATTTTAGATAGCAAAACTTCTTGTCTCAAAAAACGATAAGCTCACTTTCTAGCTATTATACTTCTTAAAACTGAGGAGATGATGATGATAGTAGTTGTTTGTCCAATAACATGCCCAGGACAAATCGTATGAGAGGAACACAGTCAGAATCATGTGGCGAGATTTGGCTTTGCCCACGTTCCTTGGAAACTAGAAATTTCTAAAGGTATTTTGTGTGCATGCTGCACTGTGTGCAGTTTTTAGGTTTTTAACTTCAAGGACATCAAAGTATTGGAAGAGATTCAAAGAAGGATAATAAAACGCGCATGGGGCTGCCTTACAGAAGTGGGCCAGTCACGTAGGGTAACAGCGAGCTTGCCCGGGCTCTTGCTGAGGAAGCCACCACACAGGGCGCTGAGACCCCCTCCACCCCATCCGTGGGACAAGGGCATAGACCATTATTTATGCCTGACTGGCCTGCCTTTGAAGAACACTGCAGGTATGTTCAGAGCACAGAGCCTTGCTGTGTGGTTTCTTCAGAGAGGGTTTAACCACACACACGTTTGCCATGTGTGGTAAACATGCTCCTTCCTTTTTTCCCTTACACAATTTTAAGAGGAGGGAAGTCTCTGGATCTAGATCCTGATCCAGGAGTAGATGAATGAACACCATGAATGCCTCCAGGCAACGGGCACCCTCCCAGACATGCTGGATCTTGGACTTCGTGCCAGGAAGAAGAGAGCTGGGCTCTGCACAATGGTGAGTCCATCCTGGGGTGAAGAGGGTGACTTGGAGCACTGGAAGTTTTCAAAGTCCCAGGTTATTTTTTATGTGTAAACTGCCCTTGATGTACACTTCTGCATCCAGGCAGCTGGGGCTTCCCTGGTGGCTCAGCTGGTAAACAATCCGCCTGTGAAGCAGGAGACCCTGGTTTGATTTTGGGTTGGGAAGATCCCCTGGAGGAGGGCCTGGCAACCCACTCCAGTATTCTCGCCTGGAGAAGCCCCACGGACAGACGAGCCTGGCAGGCTACAGTCCACGGGGTTGCAAAGAGTTGGGCACAACTGAGCGAAGAAGCGCAGCACAGCACAGCATCCAGGCAGCCACAAGCCTGGTTGGTCGGTTCCTGCTCCTTGCTTTCAGAAACATTTAGGCCAAGGTTGGCAAAAGCTCCTCATTATTATACACACATCACAGTGAGAGAAACGGCATTGCAGTACAGCTCCAAACTCACCCTCTCCCGCTTACACACGTGGGTGCTTCCTCCTCTTCTACCAAAATGTAACAAATGTCTCTGCTTAGTTTCAAGTCTTCCTCAAATGGCCTCCTTCTCATCTCAGTCTGACATCTCTTTATGTCCCCATGAGTAAGTCTGTGCCAGCTAAATGCCTCACTGCTCCCCCAAACATCCCAGTCCTATTTTCTTCTGAAACTAACACTAAGGGAGGCGGGGGGGGGGACTGTTCATTTTAATAAATAAAGTTTTCAAAAGAAGCTACCCCAAGTATCTAGGCCTGATAGTCATCCCATACCATTGAGATCTTAGAAGTTGCTTTGTTTCACTGGGCCATTATTTTGATGTCGTGAAGAAACACGGAACATCCCTTAGTTCCATCCTCGAGGGCAAGTGTTAGTACAGGATGGAGGTAACTGCCTCGACACCGGGCTCTGGCCCCTGACACAGGCCATGTGAAAGTGAAGAGGAGGAAGTTGTGAGGGGAACCGATGTTCTCTGAGTTTCCATCATGTGCCAAGCACTGAGCTAAAGGTCCCAAGCACGTTCTCTCCTTCAGTCCCCAAAGTCATCCTCTGGCGTGCCCTTTAGGAACCCTTGGTTGGCTTGCTGTGTTAAAGTGACGTGCCTCAAGCCACCCGGAGAATAAATGATGAGGCTGAGGTCACACAGGATCTTTCTGCCTCCTAAGCTCTTGTTATTTCCATTATGCCACATTTCTTTACAAAGACATAGAGAGTAGGGGTAGGGAATACTGTAGAAACAGACAAAAAAGACTTATTTGTGTTCAGTATCCAAGAAGTCCCGTACCTTCTGCGATGGCCCCAGCTTTATTTTTTAAAGAAGATAATGACCAGGAGAATGAGCAATCAGTATCTTTCAGGTTCGGCTCTACGCCTGTTTTTCTTCAACATCTCTGTCACTAGGAAAGGATTTATTTAAAAATCTTGTTCTGACTAGTTTCTGTCTCAGTACAGATTGTTGAGGAGCTCAGTGTTTCTACCGTTTGTTCATTAGTATGGCTATTTTCTGTGTTTTATAATTTCATTATTACAAGTGAACTCAGTAATTAAAATTAACTTTAATTAACTCAGTAATTAAAATTAACTTTGTTGTTGTGTAGTTGCTAAGTCATGTCTGGCTCTTTGCAGTCCCATGTACTGCATCCTGTCAGGCTCCCCTGTCCATGGGATTCTCCAGCCAAGAATACTGGAGCGCGTTGCCATTCCCTTCTCAAGAGGATCTTCCTGAACCAAGGCTCAAATCCATGTTTCCCACATTGGCAGGCAGATTCTTTACCACTGAGCCACCAGTGAAGCACTGGAACCCTTTAATACACCCCCAGTTAGAGGGTCATTGGTGTTCTGAGTAATCCCCTGCCTGCTCCTGTTTTAGCAAGGAACTAAAAGAATTTAGACTGAATTTATTCAAACATGCATAAGATCCATTGATTCAATATTCCCTTCAGTAGTCACACACTTTGGTTGCACATGTTAGTTCCATGTCTTTTCATCCCACGGCACCTAAAAAATTCAGCATTGGAGTTCTCTGATGAGCACGAGACAAAGGGCTAGGACAGAGGATGTCAAGTCCTGCAGATGCTCAGGATCAGAATTCTTTCTTAACCTCTGCCCGTGATCCTCTCTGTGGAGAAATGCCACAGCAGAAATATCTTGAGAGTTAACCCATGAATTGCATAGCCCCCATCAGATATGTATTCAGCACCTCTTAACCAGAATAATGACTTACTCAGGAGTAAAAGGACATAAAAAGAGGTAAAGATTAAAAGACTGAATAATAAAATGGGTGAGTCAGTTAGCAGAGCAGAAGAAAAGAGTATAGTCATAGGATGGCAAATGTTATAATTATCAGGCTCCATGAGTGCCAAGTCCAAGAAGTGATGGGAAAGCAGAATTAGTGGGGACAGTGGCAGAGAGCAAGGTTAAGGTGGGGGAGGGGGCACGGGAAATGGAAATAGGCTAAGAATTAGGAATGAATCGCAAGAAGCGGAACCACTGACAGCAGACAGCAAAGATGGGGAGGAGCAAGAAGGCACTCCAAATTGAAGACTGCAACAAAATAAGGAAAAGAATGAATTATATATGAGCAATGAGTTTTAGGGCAAGATGACATATACATTTCAATGACTCCTGAGGTTGGCATCACTGGATTATAGCACAGTACCACAACTGGTGCTTAGAATGATGAGGCTGAGCCATTGAGAATATCTTAAATTATGAATATATTATATGCTAGACTGCAGACAAGTACAATAAATTTTAGAAGGATTTTAATAAAATATACTTGAAATTTAAGCTTTATCCACAAATGCATAAATATCCAGCTATTTGCAAGTATAAGAAGTTCCTAACCATCCTAGGTTAACTAAAGCATTGCCAGAAAGGTCACGAGCCACATTTCCAAAGGCACACAGATGTGCAAGTAGGGAAAGGAAATGGAGTCCTCTTGGTCAAGCACAGGGTCCGCGGGAGCGAGAGTGGAGGGCGTGTGGAACTGGAAGGCTTGGCCACCACTGAAGGCCTTTAAGCAGGAGTGTGCCGTGAGCAGACGTGTGTTTTGGCAATATCATTCTGGTGGGGCACTGTGGGAGGCTGCCCTGGAGGAAAACTCGGGAGCAGAGGACGGCGCGATAGCCACTTATCTTGGATGTAAAATGTAAGGGGCACCAAAGCCTCCAGTAATCAAGCTCAATATTATTTTAATGGAGTATTAAAAAAAAAATCAAAATTAGTGCAAAAAATCCTTGATGAACAAGATATCAAACTTTAAAGACAGAATTGGCAGTGACGCAGAAAACATCCAGGTAAGGCTGAATGAGGCAAAAAGCAGTTTAGGAAAAAGAATTACATGACTGGCGAGACACAAGAGTGTGGCAGGAGAGTCAAGGACAAAGCCCAGGTTCATGGCTCGTGTAGCACTGTCATGATGCATCCTCAGGGATGCAGAGAAGAAGCTGGTTTCAGGGAGGAGGATGAGGAAATGTGCTATGAGTTTATTGCATGGGAGGTGTTACGTGGGTTATCACACAGAGGAAGTCCAGCCAATGGCTGGTCAAGCACTTGGTGAGACATCTAGATGGGTGTAGAGACAGGGGCTTTTTCACGTGTAGATGCTCATGGAAACAACGTGTAGGTGAGCCTGCCCAGGGAGTGGGTGCATAGACAGACAAGACAGACCGCAGTACTGAACATGTTAATAAAAAACAGTAGGAGTGGGACTTCCCTGGTGGCCTGGGGGTTAAGAATCTACCTTGCAATGCAGGGGGCACAGGTTTCGTCCCTGGTCGGGAAACAGATCCCACATGCCGTGGGGCAACTAAGCCTCTGTGTGGCAACTTCTGAGCCCGCGTTCCTCAACTAGAGAGTCCACGCGCTGCGAGGAAAGATACCACGTGTTGCAACGAAGACCCGAGGTAGACAAGTAAATAAATACTGTTAAAAAAGCGATGGTAATGTTTATTGAGGCTTACTGTGTACTAGCTACTCTGCTGAGTTCTTTACAAGCATTTTGTAATCACATCCTCACAACAACTGAAAGTTCTGTGCTGTCATCCTCATTTCACTGATGAAGAAACGGATGTTAGAGAGCTTGCATAACGGGGGATTTGAGCTCAGCGAGTAAATGACAAGGCCAAGATTTAAACTCAGGAAGTCTGAAGAGACAGTGGAGGCAGCCTGGCTTTGGAGAGCAAGGACCGGGGTTTGAATTCCATCTGGTGTGTGGAGTGGAGTTTGAGGGCAGATTCTCTAGGATAGCAATGAGAGGGGCCACTCGTGGAAGGGCTGAGCTCCACTTCCGGGAGAAGGCATGGGTAAGAGGCACCGATGTGAAGAAGCAGAGACTTTTTGTTATTCTCCACGCCAACAGCAGAGAGATGTCTGGAAAGGACTGTGATGTTTAAATTTACCTTAAGAATATATTAAGACTTTAAAATTTTTCTGAAGAGATTGAGTGAAGACTGGAATTGTGTGCAGTGTTTTGGCTTTTCTGCAGCCCTGAGCACATGGGACCTGGTAATATTTGGATTACATATGGCTGGCAGATGGTGGGACCAGACTTACGCTCAGGTCTTCTGATGCAGGGCCAGCATCCTATCCACCAATCCACATTGCTTTTGTTTATGAGTAAGACTGTCAGTGTGCAGAAAGTGTTAGTCGCTCAGTTGTGTGCGATCGCATGTACTGTAGCCTGCCAGGCTCCTCTGTCCATGAAATTTTCCAGGCAAGAATATTAGAATGGGTTGCCATTTTCTACTCCAGGGAATCTTCCCAACCCAGGGATTGAACATGTGTTTGCAGAAATAGAGTAAAAAAAATTTATTTTTTTAAATTGTGAGGATTCCGGTTTCAACTATGCTGGATCATGAAGAAAGCTTTCAGGAGACAAAAGGTTAGGGATGGTTCACACAATATTAGCTAGATGAGGAAAGGCTTTTATTTCATTAGATTGATTTAATAATCATTGAGGGCCTGGTGTCATGGAGAAGGACTTAGAGAAGATTGCAGAAACTAAAATCAGGCTAAACTTAACCTATTCACTGAAGTGCCCCATATCTGAAGCTGTTCATGCTAGAACAGAATTTGATTCATCAGCATGTACCTGACGTGCCCTTTGGAAACTGTGTTAACCATTTTATATAAGCTGTGACATTTCATCCAGGTTCACTTATTTGCATACTTGTGATTTCATTTGCATATATTTTACTGTGCTGCACTCTGGGAATATATTTACTTATTTCTATTCTCTTTTCTCTTAAATTTCTTTCCCCCTCTACAGTCCTTTGGTAATGAGGAAAACATTGACAACTCTGGAGCTTCTATATCCAATCTGCCATCAAAACTTTTCTTCCTTTAAATATCTGCTGGAGGCTTGAGGATATATTGTACAACATGGGAATTAGAGCCAATATCTTATAGTAACTGTAAACGGAAAATAATCTTTAAAAAATTATATTAAAATTTAAAAATATGTATTAAGAAAAACATTGGTGAATACGCTCCCTTAGTTTTTATTTTCACTATCACCCTAGACTGGGGATTTCTCACCTTCTGACTGGTCTCCTGGACTCTCTGTTGGCTCAGTGGCAAAGAATTCACCTTCGAATGCAGGAGATGCAGGTTCGATCCCTGGGTTGGGAAGGTCCCCTGGAGAAGGAAATGGCAACCTGCTCCAATATTCTTGTCTGGGAAATGCCACGTACAGAAGATCCCG
Organism: Bos indicus x Bos taurus; assembly: GCF_003369695.1. Lineage (NCBI taxonomy): Eukaryota > Metazoa > Chordata > Mammalia > Artiodactyla > Bovidae > Bos > Bos indicus x Bos taurus. The sequence continues at coordinate 12,770,328 of NC_040087.1, read as the reverse complement.
CTGGGCTACAGTCCATGAGGTCGCAAAGGGTCAGACACAACTTAGTAACTAGACAATAACAGCTGGTCTCCTGACTTTGAGTCAAAACCATGCAATTCAGTCATTTTCTACATCCCGAATACTTCCCCTAAACTCACCACTTAGTGCTCAGTGGCCCTCACAGTGAACTAATTGCACGTTTATGTATTAGATACATCGTATTTCAGATTCTTAACTCCTGCAATTGTGAAACTGTTAAACATTAATAGTTGTATTTATGGACTCACCCACTTTCACACTAAAGAGAAATAAGTCTTTTAAAGTCTGCTTCTCACCTTCTTCTGCCCCCTGAGAAATACTGTGTCCTCGATAGCTTAGTTCCTTATTGGGCCAACACAGAAAGAAAATTAGAAAATGGAGAAAAAGGAATGCATCAGAAGGGCTGGAAAAGTGTTTTTCTTTGGTGGAAAAGAAGAAAAAACAGAGATGGAAAGAAGCGGGGAGAGAGTAGAAAGATGAAGTTCTTTAAAAAGAATGCGGTTTCAAAGTAGGACTTAGAGTTTAGAGAAAGTGGTTGGAGATGAATAGAGATGGGCTGAGGGCAGATTCTGGGAGAGGAAACCTAAGCTGAGGATTCAGGAAAAGCAAGACACGGAGAGAAGCTGAGTTTAATTGTGCTGGTGTTGGGCCGACTGCTTTAACAGTGACCCAAATAAGAGTAGTGTGAAAAATACGGAGGGTTTACTTCCTTCATAAAAAAGTCTGAGCTGAGAGCAGTCCACCAGGAGAGGGGTGCTTTATGAGGTTGAAAATGTGGCCCAGGTTCCCTCTGTATTTTTGCTCCCACACACATTGTCCTTGTCTGTGTGATCCAAGTTGGCCCATCTCCTCTACATCCATATTCCTACCCAATGGAGCGTGGATAGAGGAAGTAAGATCACTGAGTTTTAAGATCACTACATTCAGAAAACTAAGATCATGGCATCTGGTCCCGTCACTTCATGGGAAATAGATGGGGAAACAGGGGAAACAGTGTCACACTCTGCTCACACTCCATTTTCCAGCGCACCATCAGTTGGCCATACTAGTTGCAAGGGAGGCTGGGCACCATTGTCTTTAAGCAGGTGGTCCTGTGCCCAGCCAAAGCTTAGGGGAGTATGTTACTAACAGGAAGAAGAGAGGACTGTTAACTGAGGAACAGTCAGTCTCTGCACTTTTTGTTAGATACCATAGTCAGATGGGCAGAAGATCTTCAATAAGTGAGCTTGAATAGGTTATGCAGAATTCGAGGGATAATCTGAATTCAGATGATAGAAGTCAGGTATGTTGGAATAGGAAAGGAACATTGTATGTGGAGTACTGTTGGCCTTGAAGTACAGCAGGACACGCTCCAGGGTCCCTGAATCTGGACCGTAAGTGTGTCTCTAGTTCAGAGATGAGCAAACATTTTCCGTACATGGACAGATAGTAAATATTTTAGCCTTTGAGGGTCATACAATCTCTGCCAATCTACTCAACTCTGATGTTGGAGCATGAAAGCAGCCTAAACAGTATATAAGCAAACAGGTGTCATTGTTTCTCAATGAAACATTGTTTTTTAAAACCGGCTATGGGTCAGATTTGACCTTGGCCATAGTTTACTGATCCCTGCTCTAGTCTGTGGTTTTAAAAGTACAGTCTTCTGAAGTTAGCATCTGACCTCATTAATCATAACAATTCTATCTACCTTTCTCTGATACAGAGTCTACCCTGGTGGCTCAGATGGTAAACAATCTGCCTGCAGTGCAGGAGACCCAGGTTTGATCCCTGGGTTAGGAAGATCCTCTGGAGAAGGGAATGGCAACCCACTCCAGTATTCTTGCCTAGAGAATTCCATAGACAGAGGAGCCTGGCGGGCACTACTGTCCATGGGGTCACAAAGAGTCCACGAGTCCACCTGACTGAGCAACTTAATACTTTGACTTTTCACAAATAAATTTATTTAACTGAGTGTGTTCTATGCTAGGTAATGGGATACAAAGGAAAGTGAGCCATAGTGATTGAACATATAGGGAAGTCATTGTCTTGAGGAGATATTATATATAAGGAAGTAATTTCTAAAGCAGCATGATAATAGATATATTTAACAGATTCTGTAGAAACACACAGGAAAGAATGCCAAGAGAAGGTTTCTCAAAAGCAAGGCTTATGCTGGGACCTGAGGATGAACAGAAGAATCCCTGGCTCAGCATTGAGGGAAGGGTATTTAAGGGAAATTTAAGGAAACAGTGTGCATAGGTATATGTTTAGTTGCTAAGTTGCGTCTGACTCTTTGTGACCCCATGGACTGTAGGCCGCCAGGTTCCTCTGTCCATGGGATTTCCCAGGTAAGAATACTGGAGTGACCTAGAGGAGAACATAGGCAAAACACTCTCTGACATACATCACAGCAGGATCCTCTATGACCCACCTCCCAGAATATTGGAAATAAAAGCAAAAATAAACAAATGGGACCTAATTAACCTTAAAAGCTTCTGCACATCAAAGGAAACTATTAGCAAGGTGAAAAGACAGCCTTCAGAATGGGAGAAAATAATAGCAAATGAAGCAACCGACAAACAACTAATCTCAAAAATATACAAGCAACTCCTACAGCTCAACTCCAGAAAAATAAACGACCCAATCAAAAAATGGGCCAAAGAACTAAATAGACATTTCTCCAAAAAAGACATACAGATGGCTAACAAACACATGAAAAGATGCTCAACATCACTCATTATCAGAGAAATGCAAATCAAAACCACTATGAGGTACCATTTCACACCAGTCAGAATGGCTGCGATCCAAAAGTCTACAAATAATAAATGCTGGAGAGGGTGTGGAGAAAAGGGAACCCTCTTACACTGTTGGTGGGAATGCAAACTAGTACAGCCACTATGGAGAACAGTGTGGAGATTCCTTAAAAAACTGGAAATAGAACTGCCTTATGATCCAGCAACCCCACTGCTGGGCATACACACTGAGGAAACCAGAAGGGAAAGAGACACGTGTACCCCAATGTTCATCGCAGCACTGTTTATAATAGCCAGGACATGGAAGCAACCTAGATGTCCATCAGCAGATGAATGGATAAGAAAGCTGTGGTACATATACACAATGGAGTATTACTCAGCCATTAAAAAGAATACATTTGAATCAGTTCTAATGAGGTGGATGAAACTGGAGCCTATTATACAGAGTGAAGTAAGCCAGAAGGAAAAACATCAATACAGTATACTAACGCATATATATGGAATTTAGAAAGATGGTAACAATAACCTGGTGTATGAAACAGCAAAAGAGACACTGATGTATAGAACAGTCTTATGGACTCTGTGGGAGAGGGAGAGGGTGGGAAGATTTGAGAGAATGGCAATGAAACATGTAAAATATCATGTAGGAAACGAGTTGCCAGTCCAGGTTTGATGCATGATGCTGGATGCTTGGGGCTGGTGCACTGGGACGGCCCAGAGGGATGGTATGGGGAGGGAGGAGGGAGGAGGGTTCAGGATGGGGAACACATGTATACCTGTGGCGGATTCATTTTGATATTTGGCAAAACTAACACAATTATGTAAAGTTTAAAAATAAAATAAAATTGGAAGAATAAAAAAAAAAAAAAAAAAAAGAATACTGGAGTGAGTTGCCATTTTCTTCCCCAGGGGATCTTCCTGACCCAGGGATCGAATCTGTGGCTCCTGCCACATCTCCTGCATTGCAGGCAGATTTTCTAACTGCTGAGCCACGGGGAAGCCCAGTGCGTAGAAATGCGAATAAGAGAGTTTGGTATGTTTGGAACACACAAGTGCTTAAGGAGCAGAGAGGTCATGGCTTAAAAGTTCAGATTATAAAAGGCCATTTACAAGTCATTCTAAAGAATTTTGTTTTATCTCAACAGGAGAGCCTTTGAGAAAAAAATGGAGCCAGGCAGGGACATGATCAGATTTGAGTGTTGAGAGAGATCCCTCCTGCAGGAGCGTGTGCCGTTGACTGGAGGGGAGTGAGAGGAGAGAGCTGGGAAGCTGTTAAGGATTACCATATATTTAGGCAAGGGAGATGGAGGGCCTGAATTGATTACCAGTGTAGGGAAATAAAAAAAGGAATAGACTCAAGAGATCTTTGGAAGTCAAGATAATAAGAATTGGAGGTCAACTGAAAGCAAATTGTGTAGGAAGAAAGAAGAATCCAGTATGGTACTCAGGATTCTGACTTGGTTTGCCAAGTACATGAGGCACTTATCAAGACAGATTATGGAATGTAGAAGGATTAGGTTTGGGGAACTGGATATGCATTTGACTCGGAAAATCCAAGTGAAGTCCATAATGCAGATGGATGTTTATGTTTGTTGCTTGGGAGATAATCTGGACTAGAACTACAGACCTATTTGATTAAGATGCTTCAGTTTGGGGGAGATATTTACATTCTGTTGCAGCTTCGCTGGTGACTCATGGTAAAGAATTTACCTGCAATGCAGAAGACCCAGATTCAATCCCTGAGTCAGGAAGAACCCCTGGAGAAGGGAATGGGTACCCACTCCAGTATTCTTGCCTGGCGAATTCCATGGACAGAGGAGCTTGGCACACTACTGTCCATGCTGCTGCTGCTGCTGCTGCTAAGTCGCTTCAGTCGTGTCTGACTCTGTGCGACCCCAGAGACAGCAGACCACCAGGCTCCCCTGTCCCTGGGATTCTCCAGGCAGGAACACTGGAGTGGGTTGCCATTTCCTTCTCCAATGCATGAAAGTGAAAAGTGAAAGTGAAGTCGCTCAGTTGTGTCCGACTCCTAGAGACCCCATGGACTGCAGCCTACCAGGCTCTTCCATCCATGGATTTTCCAGGCAAGAGTGCTGGAGTGGGGTGCCATTGCCTTCTCCGTGGGGGTGACAAAGAGTCAGACACAACTGAGTGACTAACACTTTAACTTTTACCCTCTGTTACATCCTAGGTTACAAGACCACAACAAGTTACAAGACCAAAACAGGCAAATACAGAAATCAAGGGAAATTCAAATGTGAATCTGAGATATAAAATCAAACCGAAGACTGCCTACACTAACAGTAGACTTCAAGATTTGCACTGAAATTCCTCAGGATCCATACAAAGAGTGAGGTAGTGACTTGAGTCCATAGAATTTATTAAGTATTTAGGGGAAACCAATTGGTTTTGGTCCTGAAATTTGAGTTTCCCATGTTATGTTGTGAGCAGTTTCTCCCAGCATATCCCCATAGCAAATAAAATGCCTTTCACTAAGCTGTTTCTTCTTTGGCTCTTGGAAGGGTCATGTGAAAGCAAAGCTGTGCCAGAGTAGTTTTATATGGGTCAATCATCCTCAGCTCATCTGTCATCTCCATAAAGTCCCTAGATCAGTAACTCTTCCAAGGGCTGTGACAGAGAAATTCTGAACCAGGTAGAACCTCTATGTCATTCTGCTTCCTAGAGTAGGCTGATCAAGTAAACAATGACCTTACTGACCGTGTGTTTAAAGTGACAGTTTTCTTCTCTTGTTCTATGGACTCTATCAACGTCATTCTTCTTGATGTATGTATTTAAGGTTTCTGAATTAGGGCAACATTATAGCGCAGGCATTTTCAGTGCCACTTGGTTTAGGCCAGAAAATCTTTTGTTTTTCAAAATGTTACAGACAGATCAGCAGAATGAACTGGCCCTGAACCCTCAAGGGGTTATCCAGGACTTATTCCTGTCTCTGTAAAAGGTGAGCTAAGTATACTTAGAGTCTGAAACAGGAGAGGAGAAGATTGTCCAAATCAGAACCTGCATTTGTCAGTTTTCTTCCTCAAAAAGAGCATCTCTCAAGAGTACATTTCATCTTGAAATCCAGATTTTATTCTTTTTATCTGTCCATGAAAATATTAATCAGTTGATCTAAGAAGGAAATGGAAAACTTTATTCGAGCCAAATTGAGGATTATAACATATGAATAGCTTCTCAGACAGCTCTGAGAATTGTTGTACCTGTTAGAGGTCAGAGCACAGTTGTATTTTGTTGTTGTTTTTTCCATTTATCTCTAAGTATTTCTTTTTTAAAACTTGTTTTTAAACGAAGGATAATTGCTTTACAATACTGTGTTGTTTTCTGCCAAATATCAACATGAATCAGCCGTAAGTGTACCTATACCCCGTCCCTCTTGAATCTCCCTCCCGCCTCCCTCGTTTTGTGTTTAATGATGTGTAGTTGATTGACCCTGAGGTGTTAGTTTCAGGTATATAGCAGAGTAATTCAGTTATACATCTATCTATCTGTTCTTTTTCAAACTCTTCTCCCTTATAGGTTTATAAGTTTTTGAGACAGAGGGCTGTACATTAAATGACATGTTATTGATGGTTTACACAATCCAGATCTACATGAACAAAGCGAGCAGTGGGTCAGGGGTCATCAAGGCCCCTTATAGGATTAAGAAGGAAGGTTATCTCCTAAGGAGTTGTGACCCTTGATGAGATTAAGAAGGAAAGTTATCTTCTGAGGAGGTCTGGTTAATGTAGATACGCAACACACACAAAGGGGAGGGAGGAGGCCCAAACAGGCAAAGAACAATTTTATGTTTAAATTTTTCTCATCTTGCCACGAAATATGAATTTTCTTTCACTGCATCTAAGAATCAGATCCCTTATGCATGCTGTGAGAATATCCTTAGGCACTGCAGTAGGCTGGATTATTTATACTTATCCTTCAATCTTTTATGATTGGAGATGCTGGGAATTGAATTGGTGAAGGGAACAAAAGATTTAGAGAAGTACATACAGAAAATGATGCTAAGAGTGGGGCATATGCATGTAACAAAGAGATTTACTTCACTCATGTCCAGCTTAGGTTCCTAATGTCTTTCCTGGTAACATTTTTATTTCCATTTATTAAAATTTCCAAACTTACATCTGGATTTTGCAGCCATTTTTGGTAAACTGTGGTACACAGAAAAAGTTTCAAAGCATAAATACATAGTATTACACATTGTTATGAGCAAATACTTACGCAGCAGCCACCACACAGACCAAGAAATAAGATACTGACAAAATTCCAGAAACAACCTTTGCATACCCACATGCCCCTTCCCATCACCAACTCTCTTTCATCCTGTGGTAGTCACGGAATCTAAGTGCCTGACGTTGAGCTTCTTGATTGCCAAAGCATCCATCTCAAAGATTTCCATCTTGAATAAGCATATTGCCAGCTACAGAACTAGACGCAGAGCCAGGCCGCCCTACTCATGAAGTTCTCGTTTAGAAAGTTCTGGGCAACCCAGATAATTGACCACTTGAATGACTCCACTTTTTTTTTAATCCTGTGTCCTAATGGTCCCTCCTATGCTTTGAATTTGCTGATAAAGAGTGAACCAGTGATGGGAATTCCCTGGTGGTCCAGTGGTTAAGACTTTGCCTTCCAAAGCAGGGGATGAGGGTTGGATCCTTGGTCAGGGAGATAAGATCCCACAAGCCTCATAGCCAGAAAATCAGAACGTAAATAACAGAAGCAATGAGGTAACAAATTCAATAAAGACTTTTAAAAATGTTAAAAAGATGCATTGATAATTGGGCACACATAATTAGGGAAAAAAACAGAGTACCCATCCCTTGGATCCCAATAAAGGCAGAGCTCCAGGTCCTCACTCCTCCCCGTCTCTCAACCCCCATAATCTCTCCGTGTGGCCTTTGGGCATGCTGTATACCCTTTAGGAACTATAAGTAATAAATCTTGTTCTTCAAAGTTCTCTGATTTTTTTTTTTTTTTTTTTTGCTGAGGTATGTTTTGCAATCATAATAAGAACCACAAGGACTGTTCCAGTTGCCGTATTGGCTCTGATTCGGGACTTGTCACTGGGAATTCCCACAAGTTGTAAGACCCAGGCAAGTATTCAGGCAGCTCTAGCCAACAGCATTACTATCGATAGTAATGATTGAGCCCAAGAGAACAGGTCCTGTCCTTCGCTTGTAGGGTAGTCATCATGCAACCCTAAATACTAACTTCTGAAAACTTCTATGAATGAAATCACGTCGTATCTATGTCATATCATGTGTATTTTTTGTGTCTGATTTCTTTGACCCGGTGTTATGTTTTTATAATTCACCATATATAAATATATGTGTGCTATATTTCATTCATTTTCACTGCTGTGCAATATTCTACAGTCTGAATGAACCCCCATTATCTGTTCTGTAATTGAAGGACGGTTGAGTTTTTTCCAGTCTGGAGCTTCCCCACACCCTATTTCTCCAGCTACCCCTTTACTGTTCCTTTGTAATGTATTTTCTAAAATATAACAGTATTTGAAAGAGGAGACGATGAGAGTTTGCCTACTGACAGCCATTACAAGGTTTTTCTGAAATCGGTTTTTTACAACTTTTACAAACAATAAACTCGTTTAACTAACCTTACCTTTTAACTGGGGCTTCCGTGGTAGCTCAGTGGTAAAGAATCTGCCGGCAATGTAGGAGACCTGGGTTCAATTGCTGGGTTGGGAAGATCCTTTGGAGAAGGGAATGGCTACCCACTCCAGTATTCTTGCCTGGAGAATCCCATGGACAGAGGAGCCTGGCGGGATACAGTCCATGGGGTTGCAAATGGTCAAACAGGACTGAGCAACTAACACTTTAACTTTCACTTCACCTTTTAAAGCGTGATTCATATAAAGGTGCCACGTAAATGGTAAACCATTAAAAATATTGAGTATTAGTTGTCCTGTTGCCAGAATTATTATACTTTTAAAACCAAGGTAATTAGTTAACTAACATGAATAAATGCATATAATGTCGAGGATTGAGTGCTAATTGGTCCAAAGCTCTACAAAGTAGGGGCTGTTACTCTCACCATTTTGCAGAGAAGACTGAGGCACAGAGGTGCAATCCTTCACCTGTGGTTACACAGCTGGTAAGAGATGTCAGTAGAATTCAGCCCAAATGAGCAGACTCCTTAGTTGTGTTCTTGATATGGCTCAGATAGTAAAGAATCCGACTGCAGTGCAGGAGACCTGGGTTCGATCCCTGGGTCAGGAAGATTCTGTTGGTGAAGGGGATGGCTACCCACTCTAGTATTCTTGCCTGGAGAATTGCATGGACAGAGGAGTCTGGAGGGCTATAGTCCATGGGATCACAAAGAGTCGGACACGACTGAGCAACTAGCATACATACCTTGACTAAAAACAAACATGGAGAGAAAAGGTAAAACAGACTTCTGATTAAGGAGTCTGTTTCTTAATTACAAGATTATATGCAAGATTATATGTTTGCAAGATCATATGATACCTAGCTCTGATCAGAAGCAAACCTAACTATACAGCCACCATAACTGTGTTAAGGCAGAGAAAGGACTTGTAGCTGGGCTTCTCTGCAGGGTGATCGGATCTTCCCTTTGTTCTCATGCTGGACTGAGGCCTGCACAGGTAGGGTGGCTCAGAAGATGCCCTCACTGAGCGCTCACACAAGCCAAAGCTGCCATCTTCGCCTACAGCTGCCGTCTATCTACAGCCGGCCCCCCCCTCACCTGTGGAGAAGGTCTGACTTGGTCACAGCCCTTAGTCAGAGAGTGGGAGCCGCAAAGCCGGAAGGTAAACAGCAAAGACAATCTAAGCAGAAGCACTTTATTCCATCCACGGTCTTTAGTGCCTTCCCCAGGACCCACTCCCTCACTGGCACTCAAGAAAATATGGAGCTGCTTTCACTGGTCTTTATAAAGCTGCACCCTCTTTATGTTAATTGAGAGTAATTAGAATGTCATTCTGAGCAAAGCTGTGATTTCCATGCTTCCCTCCTCTTTGGAAATGTTGTATTCTTCGGAACCTGCTGTGGGCATGTTCATAAACAGGGCTGCACACAGAGTTCCCTGCCAAAGCGTGTGTCTGCGGTGATACAGACCCAGCCATGAATGTGCAGCATTGTCTTTTTGCATCCAGAAGCAAAGGCAGTCAATTAAAACCCTGATTTATTTATATAAATAAATAAAATTTCCTTCAATTGAATATCTTGTTCAGAAGAATTCTATTAATATGATTTATCACAATAAACAGTGTGGTTCCTGCTTTAATTGATTTATCTTTTTCTCCCTATAAAATTTTCCCAGTATGTCTGTTCTGCACCAACTTTTATTGTCCTTTTCATTCCCTCCCCCGCCCATATCTGTGTTGGCTTTGATAATTTCAACAGGGACTAGATGTTTTTTTAATACAGTCTGCCTCCTAAATCATTCATTTTCTCATTTTTAAACTGCTGACTGCAATCATCCCTTGCATTTATTGAAAATTAGCATGGGTTTTAAACCATTAGTCAAAAAAGAAGAGGCTTAAAAAAAAGCTTCCTGCTGTTCTTTGTGGATGAAACAGTTGACATTTTGTTAAGAGATTTTTGTCTGACTTTAATTTTCTAGTTTTAATGTATTCCTAACAGTTATAAGTGGAATAGTTTGTCCTAAATGGAAGTATATCTATGGTAGTGTAGTTATATCCAGTCTTTAAAATGGATCATTTCATTTCACACATGCTATAGAATCTTGAATTTCACCTTTTTATTCATCTCAATTTCTTCACTAAAAATGACACTGTTGCTCCAAATTCCTACATCAACGGATTGGGTATATCAAATTGTGGTAGTAATTGTTCATAAGTACATATTTTATAACATGTACTAATAGAGTCATAAAATATATTGCAATAACATTGTGCTCTGCCTGATAGAATTTCATCATGAGGCTCCATTAACACATTCAGCTGGTATCAGCTTTTGAAAATGCTTTCCATTGTGGTGGAAGGGAAATACTCTGTGTAAGTGAATGGAGAAAATGGGATTCAAATAGGAATTTCTAGGAGGGCTGACTAGAATGACAAAGGGCAGACACTTGAATGGATGCTGACCAAGCATTTTTTGGACAGTGTTTAAAAATCTGAATTCATTTTGCGGCTCTTTGTACTTTCCAAATACCAGTCCGGCTGCCCCCCTGACGCCTGAATGACACTGCCTTGGGTAAGGTCACCGCAGGCTCCTACCTAGCCACCCCAGTGGCTCTGTCTTGGTTTTCATCTTCCCCATGCAGGCATCAGCTCTTCCTTTTGCAGTTTGCCTCTTCTCTGGATCTCTTTCTGAAGGATCCTCTTCCAGCCACTGCCGTCCTCTAGGGCAGACGATGCTCACGCCTGTCCCACCGGTGGGGTCTGCCCCTGGCTCTCTTGTTGCACCTCTGCCCTCCATCCCTGGGCATTCCCTCTCTTCTCTCCTCTTAACCACCCCCAGAGCTGACCTCTCACTCCATGCCAATGTCCTGGAAAGGCGGAGACCTCAAACTTGCCCACAGCCAGGTAATATTTCCTCGTCCCTCAAATCAGCTCTTCTTCTGAGGGCTACTTGCCCTCGGGGGACACTTGGATTTCCCCTGTGATAGCCCCAGTCTCTTCTGTCACACCCGGCCACGTCACTGATTCTTCTGTCGCTGCGTCTTTTGTTTTCCTTCCCTGTGTTTCATTCCTGAGCGTAGCCCTCCTCGTTTCTGCTCCTAGAATATTGGGACAGACTCCTGAATTGTTGCTCTGATTCCTTCCTCTTCGTCTCTGACTCATCCTACTCAGTATGGAAAGTTGGTCGTCCTAATACTTTCTCGGGCTTCCCAGGTGGCTCAGTGGTAAAGAATCCACAGGAGACACAGGTTTGATCCCTGGGTGAGGGAGATCCCCTGGAGGAGGAAATGGCAACCCACTCCACTATTCTTGCCTAGAAAATTCCATAGACAGAGGAGCCTGGTGGGCTACAGTCCATGGGGTCCCAAAGAGTCGGACATGACTAAGCATTTGAGCACACGTGCAGAATGCAACAGGTGTCCTTATAAAAACAACTGCAGTGATTCCCTGTTGTCTGCTAATTAAAATTTATCTACGACTGGGCTGTAATTTCTTCCTGGGCTTATTTCCCACTACTTGTGTATATGTGCACTTCAGCCACACCTAATTGCTTGTAATCGTTAATAGATGTTATTTCCACTCACTCTCAGGCACTGCAAATAGGTGAATGACTAAATAGCATGTAAGAACTGCTTTATGTAGCTCATCTCACCATGAGATATTAATCATAACATTTAAATTTTGAAATAATATGTAAGGTTTCTTTTAATTCTTGTTTCAGTTATGTAGGTTATCTTAAGAATTATGTTCAAGTCTAAAATGACTTTCTTTTTTCATGTATGCCTGTAATGTTGTGCTTTATAATAAGAAACGCACATTTGGTCCTCATCCTATTTCTGGCACAGAGTTCCTAATGCCCTTGGAATTTCCTGTGATGAGAGCAATAAAGGTATCTTTGATTATGTTAAAGAGGTGATTTTTGGAAAGTACCCAAGGAACCTTTGGAGCCAACCTTCCAGTTCCACCCGCCCATCCTCCAGGAAGGGAAGGGAGAGTGGCTGAGGATTGAATTCAGTCACCAGGGGCCCATGATTTAATCAGTTATGCCTACTTAATGAAATTCTTATAGAAACCTCAATGGACAGGATTCAGAGAGCTTGCAGTTGGTGAACAGGTGGAGAGGCAGGAACAGAGGCACCTGGAGAGGACACGGGAGCTCCAAGCCCCTTCCTGCTCTGTGTATCTCTTCTGTATAGCCCTTCCTGGATTATATCGTTTTATAATAAACCAGCAATCTAGTTATGTAAATACTTTCCTGAGTTCTGTGAGCTGCTTTAGCAAATTAATTGAACCCAGTGAGGGGGTTCATGAGAACCTTTGATTTACAGCCAGTTGGTGAAATGAGCAGCTAACAACCCAGACGCCTTGGAGTTGGCATCCGAAGTGTGGGCAGTCTTGTAGCACTGAGTCCTCAACCTGTGGAATGTGATGCTTACCTACCAGGTAGGTAGACTCAGAGCTGAATGTGTGGGACAAATTCCAGCTGGTGTCTGAGAATTGCTTGGTTTGGGGGGAAATCCCACACATTGGAACTGGAAACTGAATTGGAATACCCTTTTCCTTCTTTTGGAAAAGTGCCTGACAACTTGAACGGTAACACCTGACTTTCTCTCCCAAAATGAAAGGTCACTTAACTTCCATAGATCGTGTGTGTGTGTGCGCGAGCGCGTCCTCAGTCACTAAGTCATGTCTGACACGTTGTGACCCCACGGACTGCAGCCTGCCAGGCTTCTCTGTCCGTGGGATTTCCGGGGCAAGAATAGTGGAGTGGCTTGCCATTTCCTTGTCCAGGGTATCTTCCCTGACCCAGGGGTCAAGCCTTGTATCTCCTGCAGTGGCAGGCAGATTCCTTACCACTGAGCCACCAGGGAAGCCCTCCCTAGATCATGCATATATTCTTTTGGTATTAATTAACTTCTTATCTGGCTTCATAATCCTTCCATCATTTTGGTCATAACCCGTTTGACGTACTTCTCAGCTTGTTCAGCTCTTAGACCCCTCAGTTAGGAAGTGGAGCCACATTTCACACCTCGTCCCTGACTTCTACACACAGTCTGGCCTCCCCAGCTTCACTCCCCCTGGCCCGACCCAGTCTTAGGTGTGCTTCAAACAGATCCCCTGACTTATGGAGCTTTACCCTCTGGTCTTTCCTTATTTACATAATGCAACACATGCTATAATAGCTGATTGAATTTAAATAAGGAATCTATTTACAGTGGCGTGTTTTTTTTCCCCCCCTTATACAAAACTGGGCTTCCCAAACATCACTGACTGTCTATAATACCTTGTCAGGTCAATTTGATCATTCTTCTGGACTCATTTAATTATTTTTAAAGTAGAACATTTCTTTCTCTAGACCCTCCTGTTTATAAACAGGTACTCATTTCCCCTTGGGTCTGTGCTGCTCCGTGAGCCAGGAGGATGCTTGGGAGCTCACACCATGTCACATCTCAGTGTTTGGCTCGGTTCCAGTTGGGGAATTGCCTCTGACACCTGTGATTTTCAAAGCAACAAGTTTCCCCTACTTCTGACCTGATGGAATCCATCGTGTAACTTGCACAGTATGAAAACCCTAATGTGGAAACAAATGAAGGACAGTTCTCTGGAGAGGCAAAGGATTGATTTCTAACATAGGGATTGATTACATTTCAGGCAATGGACTATAAAGGTCTGCAGGCTGGTATAATGGTTTCTTCTACAGCATTGATATAATTAGCAACTCATTTTAATTGAGAAGGTGTACGACTCTTGGCCAGGTTCCCATAGCCTCTGTCACAAAATAGGAAATGGGAGATAAAACCAAGTCAGGATTCATTTTGTTGGAATTGTAATCCATATATAGTAATGCCAAGTATAGTAAGAATAAATCATCTAACTTGATGCAAGTACCCGTTATAACATACCATTGATTTGACCTGACTCTGAGTAAGAAAAATAAGCAGTTTATTTTACATGAATTACTGAAGACTCCTATGGAGATGCTTCCCCTTCCCTGAAAACCTCTCTCATCATGGAGCCTTGCCTCTAAATTTTTGCTGAACTTGACAAACAAAAATTCCGTTTATTAAGGTTAAAGCACCCAGGTGGTGCTTGTGGTTAAGAACCCACCTGCCAATGCAGGAGATGCAAGAGACTTAGGTTTGATCCCTGGTTCAGGAAAATCCCGTCGAGTAGGAAATGATAACCGACTCCAGTATTCTTGCCTGGAAAATCCTGTGGACAGAGGAGCCTGGTGAGCTGAAGTCCATGGGGTTGCAAAGGAGGTGACACGACTGAGCGACTGAGCCCATAATGTCTACTGAAGTCATTCAGCAAATGCAAGGGGCAGTTATATACATATATTTTAAAGATATTGACTTTTTTATTTGGCTGCCTGAGTCTTAGTTCTGGCTTGCAGGATCTTTTTGTAGTGTTTGAACTCTGCAGTGTGTGGAATCTAGTTCCCTGACCGGGATTGAACTCTGTTTGATCTTAGCCACTTGACCACCAGGGAAGTCCCTATATGTTAGCAATCACAAGTATCACCTGGGATGCTGTTGTTCAGATTCTGATTCACTGGGTCTAGGATGGGACTGAGAGAGTCAGTGCCTAGGCAGGTTGATAAGAAGTCCAGGGGTCCCCAAGGAGAGAGGGGTCTGGAATTCTCAAAGAGGAGGAAATGACAAACTTTGTTTTTTCCTCTACATTCTTTAGTCACATAAAATGTTTTTATCTTTAAGCCTCAAACTGATGATTACACAACAAACAATTCAGTTTAAACTCTATACTAAGGACTATTCTAGGACTTCCCTGGTGGCTCAGACGGTAAAGCATCTGCCCGCAATGCGGGAGACCCGGGTTCGATTCCTGGGTCGGGAAGATCCCCTGGAGAAGGAAATGGCAATCCACTCCAGCACTCTTGCCTGGAAAATCCCATGGATGGAGGAGCCTGATAGGCTACAGTCCATGGGGTTGCAAAGAGTCGGACATGACTGAGCCACTTCACTTTTCACTAAGGATTATATAACAACCATGTATCCTGCTTGAGGATAGTTTCTCCTTCCTCAAAACCTTCTGGCTAATCCTGTTATCTTATAATGTAAAGTATGGGAGTGAGTCTAGTAAGACCTTTACAACCTCCAGACATTCTTTTGATTCATTGTAATAACTAATTAAAAAGTGTATAACTCCCTTGCTAACATTAGCGAAGGGGGAACTCTTTCTGTCCCCCTCTGATGTCTATGTCAGAAGCTTTCTCTCTTTTATACTTTAATAAAACTTTATTACACAAAAGCTCTGAGCAATCAAGCCTCATCTCTGGCCCCAGATTGAATTCTTCTCCGGAGGCCAACAATCCAGCATCTTTCGTGGTTCAGCAACAACCTTTCAGGACCTAAGAATTTGACCTTAAGCATCCTCAGTGAGTCTGGTATATGGATTGTATTTTGATTAATACTGCTCCAAATGTATAGATTATATATGAACTAGTATTAATTATTGAATCTCTTAGGCTTAAGAGATTCCTTTTTCCTCAACAGCGTGTTTCAGGATTTGAACACAAAACAGTCGAGTTTTGTCACTGAACCAAACTTAGGTCCACTTGCCCACATGCAGTAAATTCAATTTACTGACACCAGATAGCAGTGAAGGAAGGTGCAGCATTTATTACAGGATTTCAAGTGAGGAGTCCAGGCAGCTACTGCTCAAAAGACCTGAACTCCCTGATGGTTTTCAGAGAAAGGTTTTTAAAGACAGGGTGAGGAAGGGGAGTTGTGGCGTAGACATTGTTCTGACTGCTTGGTGGTGAGGTAATCAAGGGTCAATACCATCAGTCTTCTGGGTTCAAGTGGTCTGGAGTCTACAGGTTTGTGAGCAGCATACAGGCAGCTAAAGATTGTCTATAGGATGGGACAGTCATCTGAGAAGACAGGCTCAGACTGGATGTCTGTGCAAAAGAGCCCTGAGCGGGTGATCAGGGTCATCGTAGAGGGTGCATGTGGGAGGCAGCAGAGCCTCAGTGAGGTGCCTAGGAGGGACTACATAAGAGTCACACTTGGAATTGTGCAAAAATGAGTGTTTATTTCCGTTTTGGACCCCAGGCACTTTACTCAACTTACCCTAGTTTTGGCTTTGGTAGATAACTTCTTCAATGGTCCCCAGTGATTCCCCCCCACACCCGGCCCAGTTCTGCTATGCATGCCCTTGTGTAATCCCCTACGCTTGTGTGTGGCCCAGACCTGGTTACTTATTTGGAAGTAGTAGAACATAGCAAAGATGTTGGCATGTCACTTGCAAGATCAGGTTATAAAGGACTGACTTCCACCTTACCCAGCATTCTTTCTTGCTCTCTTTTGTTTTCTAATTCAGATGAAACAAGTTGCCATTTGTGGCTTATTGAGATGCACTGATATTTCTACCCTATTGAGGGGCCTATGGAGTAGAAAACTGAGGGTGGCCTCCAGGTAACCTCCAACAAGTACCTGAAGCTCTGAGTCCAACAGCACCCAAGAAGCTGAGCTCTTCCAAGCATACTTTTCCAGTTGAATCTTCAGATGAGACCACAGCCTCAGCTGACACCCTGATTGCAATCTATTAGAGACACTGGGCCAGAAGACCCAGCTAAGCCATTCCTAGATTCCTGACGATGGAAACTGAGACAGTAAATATCATTGTTTTAAGCCACTAAGTTTTGGAGTATGTTCTCTGCAGGAATAGGTAACTAATACAGCCCTTAAAGATTTGGGCAGTGGTGGGGGTGGGGGTGGTGTTGTTGCCGAACCCGAAGAACAGTGCAAATAAGGAAAATGAAAACGTACTCAGGACACACTGAAGCACATCATAGTTTCGCCCAGGGGTGGTCTTTTCTACAGGGGTTACTTCTTTTACTTCTTCCTTGTCTCCTCCAAACCCTTCCTTCTCTAAAACTCATCTGGAGAGTTGCCTTATCAGGACTGACTCTTAAACTTTGAAATTTCTCCTGTTGAATCTTCATGACTCTTGCCATCACCACCCTCATGTTTATCATGACTTCTTTCCCTGAAATTTGCCATGGCTTCCAGTAAGATTGTGACTGTAACCGATAGTGACAACACCTTCCACTTACCCAAGTTCTCTTCTGCCCAGCAGCAACAGTCACTAAAATACAAAAGTTAGAATGTCTGACATTGCAAGGGTGTAGCGCAACTAGAGCTCATACCTTGCTAGTGGGAAGGCAAAACGGTGTCACCACTTTGGGAAACACTATGGCACTATCTTATAAAGTGAAACCCAAATCTACCGTGTGACCCAGGGGCCATATTTTTAAGTATCTACTCAAGAGGAATAAATAAATACTCATTGGAAGGGCTGATGCTGAAGCTGGAGCTCCAGTATTTTGGTCACCTGATACGAACAGCCAACTCGTTGGAAAAGTCCCTGATGCCGGAAAAAATTGAGGGCAGAAGGAGAAGAGGGCATCAGAGGATGAGATGGCTGGATGAACTTATGCAGTGGACATGAACTTAGGCAAACTCCGGGAGGTGGTGAGGGACAGGGAGGCCTGACATGCTGCAGTCCATGGGGTAGAAAAGAGTTGGAGATGACCAGACAACGGAAAAACAGGAGAAATAAAAACTTATGTTCACATAAAAGTTTACACTAAATCATTTATAGAAGCTTTATTTGTAATGGTCCAAACCTAGAAACAATCCAGATGTTCATCAATAAGTGAACGGAAAAGCAGCTGTGGTGTATCCATACAATGGAATGCTACACAGGCCTCACGGCGACCCACAGGCATCACGCTAAGTGAGAGGAGTTGGAATCAAAAAACTGTCTACCCTAATTCTAATTATGAGAATTCTAGAAAAGGCAAAACTATGGGGATAGAAAGCAGGTCCGTGATTATCATGGGCCAGACTTTGAGGGAGGAGATTGTTTATGGAAGTACACAAGGAAACCTTTAGGGTAACCGACTGTCCTCTATCATGATTGTGGTGGTGGTTTCATGACTGTATTCATTTGTCAAGACTCACTGAACTTTGAGTACATTTACTGCGTATAAATTATACGTCAATAAAAGTGTTTAAAAGAACAAAAAGGCTAAGTGGCCACGTAAAGAAGTAATTCAAGTTCTTTTTTCTTTTGTCTTTATGATCACGGTGTAATAATTGGTCATTGTTCATTCAAAACCTTTCGTTTAAATGTGAGAATACATAGCGCCAGAGTGGTTGGAGATATGTGAACGGATATGGTTTTGGAATTCTCGGAATTACTTTCTGTCCGAATCAAATGATTATTAAAGGAAAAGCAATAAAAATATGTTGCTTTCGTGCTTACATATGTACTATTAAAACTCAACAGTAAGCTCAGCAATTGTTTAGACCTTAGGCCAACAAAAAGATTTTTGGTAAAGAAATATTTTGTCATTCATATGGTTTAGAATTGCTGGCTTATAGTGATGACAGAACGCAGACCAACATTTAATCCGCTTTATTATTGTCTTAAAATCCTTCCCAGACAATGCAGCCCTATCGCTGGCATCTGGATGAACTGCTCCTATGCACTGTTCTTCACAAACAGAAAGTACTTGTGGTCTCCTGGAACCCCAGAAATAATAGCACAAATTCATAGGCCAGTCTGATTTGCCAAGTCTTTCAATGTTTTATAATTATTGACAAGTATTATTGATTGCCTACCACAGACCAGGCGCTAGTTCTGGGTACCAGCCCTGGTCTGTGGTGCTAGTCACATCACTGAAAATGTCAGTAGTCACAAGGGCTTTAAATTCTGATCATGTCTATTGACACTGTAGGGACAAGCAATAGAGTCTCCAATAGGTCAGCACTGTAGACCTTCCTAGAAGTTACAGTTCGTCCTTAGTTTTCTCTCGACCATCTTTCTCAGCAACCCCCCAGGTAATCACCTTTTTCCAGTATCACAACCAATCATATTCCTCATACGCTTTGGGTGTGGGGTTCAATAGGTGTGACATTATCCTCTCAGAAGAGAGATCCAACAAGTGGGACCTTCTGCACCAACTTCAATTTATTTGTTCTTTTGTGCCTTGTACCATCCACTTGATAATTAGCTTTCACAATTCTCTATCGGAAACAAGGTGCTTCTGAAGTTTTTTTTTTAATTAATTTATTTTTAATTGAAGGATAATTGCTTTACAGAATTTTGTTGTTTTCTGTCAAACCTCCACATGAATCAGCCACAGGTATACATATATCCCCTCTCTCTTGAACCTCCCTCCCACCTCCCTCCCCATCCTAACCCTCTAGGTTGATACAGAGTCCCTGTTTGAGTTTTCTGAGAAAATGAAAGTTAAGTCATTTAGTTGTGTCTGACCCTTTGCTACCCCATGGATGGTAGCCTGTCATGCTCCTCTGTCCATGGGATTCTCCAGGCAAGAATACTGGAGTGGGTTGCCATTTCCTTCTCCAGGGGATCTTCCTGACCCAGGGGTTGAACCCAGGCCTCCCACACTGCAGGCAGACTCTTTACCGTCTGAGCCACCAGGGGCTCCTGAGTTTCCTGAGACATACGGGGAATTCCCGTTGGCTATCTGTTTTGCATATGGTAATGTAAGTTTCCCAGTTACTCCCTCCATGCATCTCACGCTCTCCTCCTGTTTCCCCATGTCCATAAGTCTGTTCTCTATGTCTGTTTCTCCACTGCTGCCCTTCTGAAGTGTTTGATATAGGAATGCTGCTCAGAATTATAAGTGGCCTCCTTGATATTCTGCATCACTAGCTAAGGTTTTCATAGCAAATATCTGTGTCCATCAAAAAAGGTCTAAGCTGAACTTTCAAGGAGTTTCAGAAGGATAAATGCTCCTTTGATGGTTAATACAGGCCAAGTTAGGTCAACCACAAACCTCTGTGCCTTAAGAGGGCTACCCTATATAGCCCACCCCAGTTCCATTTGATTTTTCTTTTTTCTCCTTTTAAGCCCACCCAAAGGACTAAGCAACTTCCCTTTCACTTTTCACTTTCATGCATTGGAGAAGGAAATGGCAGTCCACTCCGGTGTTCTTGCCTGGAGAATCCCAGGGATGGGGGAGCCTGGTGGGTTGCCGTCTATGGGGTCGCACAGAGTCGGACACGACTGAAGTGACTTAGCAGCAAAGGGCTTCCCTGGTGGTTCAGGCAGTAAGGAATCTGCCTGCAATGCAGGAGACCTGGGTTTGATCCCTGGGTTGGGAAGATCCCCTGGAGAAGGAAATGGCAACTTTCTCAAGTATTCTTGCCTGGAGAATTCCATGGACAAAAGAGTCTGGGAGCTACTGTCCATGGGGTTGCAAAGAGTCAGACACAACTGAGTAACTTTCACTTTCACAACAATTCTTAACCTAGAAACATAGAGTTCCTTAGAATACATGAATTGGGGCCTGGATTTACAGAGATGAAGAAGCTTCTTTGTGATTAACTGTAGGAACCCAGCACAGTCAGCACTGGCTTCCCCAAGACTTCCAACCATGCACTCTAGTCCCTCCCAAAGAAAAGTAGATCCGATCTCAGAACCAGTACTGGGAGTCTTCAGAATCTCACAAGAACTTTTACATCTTCTCTGTTAATAGTTGTAGGATGAAGATGATGATAATCGTCAATGAGTTTTTTCTATTGAGATTGCAGCATCTTCTTTTCAGATCAATGTTAGCATATTCCTTGTCAAGCAAGCTAATACTCCATCTCAACCAACTCCTTTTTATAGGCTTGACAATGTCATTGAATGATTTGAATGAGAGAAACAGGTTGAACATTTAGAAATTAGATGAAGAAAGGCATTTTTACATTTTGCCTTTCTGTGAGCACTGCTGACTTACTTTTAACACCACAAAAAATCACTAGTGATATAACTATTAAATGTCACTAACAAAATACTCTGCCATTTGTATGGTGATCTGACTCATTGTTATCTCGTTTTTTGCTTATTTGTGTAGACTTAACTAGTTGGATAGCATCACCTACTCAATGGACATGCATGCATGCTAAGTCACTTCAGTCATGTCCAGCTCTTTGTGACCCCATGGACTATAGCCTGCCAGGCTCCTCTGTCCATGGGATTCTCCAGGCTGGAATATTGAAGTGGGTTGCCATTTCCTTCTCCTCAGTGGACATGAACTTGGGCAAACTCTTGGAGATAGTGAAGGACAGGGAAGCCGGGCAGGCTGCAGTCCACGGGGTCGCAAAGAGTCAGACATGACTTAGTGACTGAACAACAACAGTAATTTTAACACCACTAAGGCCGTAAAAAGGTTTGACTTGAGGTCCATTCTTTGGGGTTATTTCTTTTGCTGCTGAGACTATCTTCAGCTGCCAGGGGAAGATATGTGCACGAATCCTCTTCCCCGTGCCAAGGTCAATTACAGCTGTGTAGAAGGAACCCAGCTGCAGCAGGTTGATAAGTTTCAAGAGGCTACAAAGTGACTGAGTTAGGCAAGAACCAGAGGATTTGGGTCCAAGTTGAATGCTGTTGTTTGATGGGGAAGTCGAGAGGAAGGAGCCCATGGAAAGGCACGGTCCAGCAACTGCTGAGATGGTGTGGTCCAGAAGCCCTGCATGCCCAGTGTCCCCTCTGTGAAGGTCTGCTTATTTTCAGTATGCACAGCAGGGGGCTTGCAAAATTGTCCACCCAGTGGCAGAGGACCTGAACCCTCTGGTCCCTTGTCCTCTTCCAGTGTTCTTGGGATTTCTCAGGAATGTTCTAATTCAAAGGAAGCTTTTACTCCAAAAGCTTCGAAAGTCATTTTATTCTACAGATTATAGTTGGAACAAAAGCCTTGCTTACTCTTTTTTTTTTTTAATTTATTTATTTTAATTGGAGGCTAATTACTTTACAACATTGTAGTGGTTTTTGCCACACATTGACATGAATCAGCCATGGGTTTACATGCCTTGCTTACTCTTTAAAAAAATTGTAATTGGAGGAAACTTGCTTCACAAGGTTGTGTTTGTTTCCGCCGTACAACAATGCAGATCAGCCATAATGGTACATATATCCCCTCCTTGTTGAGCTTTCTCCCCCGTCCCTCCCATCTGGGTCATCACAGAACGCCAGGCCAGGCTCCCTGTGTGACACAGCAACTTCTCACCAGCTGTCTGTTTTGCACACGGTAGATGTGTATGCGATGATGCTACTTTCTCCATTCATCGCACTCTTTCCTTCTCCCACTGTAGGCCTGCTTACTCTTAGCTCCATTGCTCTTAAACCTCTCTACTTGTTCTCGCTGGTAAAATGCATGTGAATGGGAGAGATTATTTCCAGGTGTGGGGTTTGTATTAGACGTTATTCTTTGATTTACTCCTATTCAACAGATAAGCACTCAGTGCTCACTAGATGCTAGGGGAACATGGGCGCCCACTTGTTCAGAGCTTGTGCACAGCCCTGGACCTGAGGGATGGGAGCCTTGTGCTTCGGGCCCTGAGTGGAATCACACACACAGGTCTTGCTGAGGGCTGTGTTCTTGTCCTGCCCGCGGCTCTCTGGGGGACGGTTCTATGAGGACCTGCCTTGGCTGAGGCCCTTTTGGTTGAATCTCTTAGTACAGCCGCACAGGCCGAGGCCTCCCGTTGAGTAATATAGCCTGGAGGGAAGAAAGGAGATAAACTTCAAAGTCAACAGCTTTACAAAGCAAACAACTCTGCAAATATCCACATAGGCACAAAATTCCTTCTACTTTGTATGGTAGAAACAATTATTTTAGCATTCTCAGATTGTACAGTTTTTCAGGTTATGAGGTATGTTTTTCTTCCAGTACATTTCTCATTGAATAAGTTAATAAATTAATTAAATGAATAATAGTCTGTAGTTATTGCCAAATAGACAAATATTTGGAGAGGGACTTGAGCCATGAGAAATCTTCACATGAATTGCTTATCTTTAATAGCAAACTTGCTTCAGATAGAAACAGATACATTCAGTCTCAGTGTTTTTAAAGTACAGTCTGCAGACCCTGCACAAAAGAATCATTTGGTTCAGGCCACACTAATAATGCTCTTTAAAAATGCGTGTTTCCGACTCTATTTCAAAGAACTTCTGAGTCAGAAACACAGAAGGTTAAGCTTGAAAGTCTGTATTTTTTTTTTTTTTTTGGTCCCACTGCATGGTATGTATGATCTTCATTTCTAGACTAGGGATTGAACCCATGCCCCTCCATTGGAAGCTCAAAGTCTTAACCAGTGGACCACCAGGGAAATCCCTGGAAGACTGTATTTTAATAACATAGACAAGTGTCTTATGTGCACTAAATATTGCATATCTCTGTTTCTGGTTTCATTGGCTTCTGTGCAGTTTTACTCTACAAATAAGGCTACCAGATGATAATCCTCATGCTTTCTGTCAGGCATGGGGATCCGGCTAAATTCTGGTTCTGCCATTTACTAGTTCCATGACCCTGGTCAAGTTGTTTAACTTGCTCATGTGTCCAACTCTTTGAGATCCTATGGACTCTAGCCCACCAGGCTCCTCTGTCTATGGGATTTCCCAGGCAAGAATACTGGAGCAAGTTGCCAATTCCTTCTCCAGGGGATCTTCCCGAACCAGGGATTAAACCCGCATCTCTTATGTCTCCTGCACTGGCAGGTGGGTTCTTCACCACTAGCACCAGCTGGGAAACAGAACCTTGCCCAACATGGGGCATGAACCCACAACCCTGAGATTAAGAGTCTCATGCTCTACTGACCGAGCTATCTGGGCAGCTAATAAGAGATCTCCTGTAAACACTCACTTGTCTTTAGCACTTCTACCTTATTAGTGTTGTTCCTGTATTTGCACAAAAGGAAAATGCTGTTGTTGATTGTTCTTGATTTTAAATCATTTGCAAAAACCGCGCTTTCCTTTTGTGCAAATACAGGAACAACACTAATAAGATAGATGTGCTAAGACACGTGAGTGTTTACAGAAGAAAGGCTCTGTTGGAGTTAGAAGAGTGTAATAAGTGGGAGGCAGAGATTGAGAACATCTCCTGGAAGAAAGGGATTTTAATAACTACCTTTCCATAGACTGTTGCTTACAATCTACAAAGGCTTTCCACAACCATTCTTTTTGGTTCATAAAGTCCCATGTGGTTGGTGGAAGAAGAGAGATGGCAGATATTGGGGTGAAGATGCATGATCTTTGGTGTGATGCTCCTCACTGATGTTTATTCTCTATGTGATCTTGATCGAGTCCTGTAACCTGTCTGAGCTACAGTTTCCCACAGAAGTAAAGTGGGGATGAAAATGAGATATTCCGTGTAGAGCTCATAGCACAGTGTTGGAAACACGGTAGATACTTAATAAACATAAGCATTATTGCTGTGACTCAAATAAGCCAGTGAGTCTGCACGACCAGCGATGGGCTGAGCAGTGGGTTAGCCTAGATCATCTCTGCCCAAGCCCGTTGCCACTTCTACTAGATCAAGTGCTCGTAAATCTCAGAGAGTTGTTGACATTTGATAACAAACCCTACTCCAATTTCTTTAAGCCCTCTTAATTTCCCCATAAAGCCTTGCTTTTTATTGTCAGAGAAAATCGTCTTTAAATTGACCTGCCAACCGTGTTGATAAAACAGCAGGCTGACAGGAGGCCATTCTTCTTGAATTATTTATCTGGAAACCCGACTTCCAGCTGTAGCATCGGAGTCCTCCTTCCTGAGGCGCCTGGTTCCGGTCAGGTAGTTAAACTCACCAAGCAGCTGCTGGTGCTGAAGGCTGTGAAGGTAGCGGGCCTGCAGGGCCTCCCACTGGGGCCTGGGGCTGTAAATCCTCATGATGCTGTAAAAGTAGCGCTGCTGCCCCTGGGTTAGGTCCTGCCGGAGCACAGCGGGGGACTCTGGTGAGTTGCTGGACTTGAGGATCAGAGTGTGATGTATTCAGAGCTGACTTGCACAGAAATAAGATGCTTCTCCCACTGTTTCCCTCCCCTTGTCCCTCTCTCAGTGAGTTTCCTTTCACCTCCCTTAGTTTACTTAAACTGTCTTCCACTGGCATCTGTAATGGTGAAAATGAGTTAAAAAAAAAAAAAAAGATTCTAGGTAGGTAGGTCACAGTATTAGGCTGAGGGAGATCCAAGGATTTTCAATATCTGATGCTGAAGCTGAAGCTCCAATCCTTTGGCCACCTGATGCAAAGAGCTGACTCATTGGAAAAGACCCTGATGCTGGGAAAGATTGAAGGCAGGAGGAGAAGGGGATGACAGAGGATGAGATGGCTGGATGGCATCACCGACTCGGTGGACATGAGTTTGAAGGAACTCCGGGAGATGGTGAAGGACAGGGAAGCCTGGTGTGGTGCAGTCCATGAGGTCACAGAGAGTCGGACTTAGCGACTGAACAATGATAACAACCTGTACTGATCTGTTATAATCCTTGTTGAGGAAGGTAGATGGAGAATCTGCCCAGGGCCTGAAGTGTGCCAGGCCTCTGGAGAGTAAAAGAACTTTCCATTCAGAGCTCTCAGCTTAAGCAGAGAAGATAGATGAGTGGATGGGTAATGTGATAAGCATTCAAGGTCTTAGTGAAAAAATGCTATGAAAACAGAGAAGGAATAGAAGCTCATGTTAAGGAGTCAAGGAAGCTTCCTGAAAGAGAAGACCAACACGTCTGAGTCTGCCTTATCAGGAGAGATTCCCTAAAGGGGCTAGAATATGAATTCTCAAAGGGCATTGGCATCGCTTAGGAATCTGTGAGAAATGCAGATTCCCAGGCCTCACCAGACCTACAGAATCAGACATGGGGAGGGGTGGACCCAGGACTCTGGTGACCTCCGGGTGGTTTTTGACACTCTGCCGTAAAATTTGGGAACCACTGGACTAGAAGAAAAAGAAAGGCTGATTAGAAAGAGAAAGTGGTACAGATTTTCTTCTGGGGTACAAAATATCTGAATATATTGGGAATCAGACTTTTGGCATTTTTTTTTTAAACTTTAACCTGGCGGCTCAGACGGTAAAGAATCTGCCTGCAGTGCAGGAGACTCGGATTCGAGCCTTGGGTTGGGAAGATCCCCTGGAGGAGGAAATGGCAAACCACTCGACTATTCTTGTCTGGAGAATTCCATGAACAGAGGAGCCTGGCAGGCTACAGTCCATAGGGTCACAAAGAGTAGGACACAACTGAGCGACTAACACTTTCACTGCAATTACAAAAAAATTATTTTAACCAGGATTTAGAGTCTGAGCTGGAAAAGCCTCTAGAGTGGACAGCGGAAGATCACGGAAGCCTTTTATGCTACACTAAGAGGTTAAAGATTAGCTTTACTATGAAGAACCACTGGTCTTTCTTTAAGGCAGTGGTTCTCAACAGGAGTGATTTTGACCCTCAAGGGACATTTGGCAGTGTCTGAAGAAATTCTTGGTTGTCAGAGATGGTGGGAAGGAAGATGGTTGCCGCTGGCATGCAGGGGTTAGAGGCCAGGGATGTTGAACATACTACAGAGCACAAGACAGACTCCCAGTGCCCCCAGACAAGAAGTACCCAGGCCCAAATGCCATTCTGTGAGCTGGCTGGATCTGCGTTGTAGAAAGACCACCCTGGACCTGCTAGGCAGAATGGCCTTGAGGGAAGACAGACCGCTGGTAAGGGGACCATTTGGAAAGCCACCACCTACTGCAGGGAGGAACAGGAAGGGCTGCACCACAATTGTTGTTATATACCTGCCACATATATAGAGATGAGGAAACAGAGGAAGTGGCAGCAACGCTTTAGAAAAATCAAGATGAAATAAGTTCATGTGTCTGCGCATGCTAAGTCGCTTAGTCGTGTCCAACTCCGTGACCCCACAGACTGTGGCCTGCCAGGCTCCTCTGTCCATGGGATTCTCCAGGCAAGAATAGTGGAGTGAGTTGCCATTTCCTTCTCCAGGGGATCTTCCCGACCCAGGGATCGAACCCATGTCTCTTATGTCTTCTGCATTGGCAGGCAGGTTTTTTACCACTAATGCCACCTGGGAAACCCCAAATAATTTCACCTTAGGCTAAAACATTCAAAGCAATGACAGAATTTCAAAACCAGTTGATAACCATGTAGTAAAAAGTAAACTTAAGATAATTATGTATAAGCTAAGTGAATTTTATCTGTTAAAACATTTTGTGTGGTGTTGAAATCTGTCAGTTTTTTTTAAGATCTAGAGACCTTAAACTTGATATTAAAAATATATTCAGAGAGCAAGTAGCTGAGCCAAGTACTTCACACTTGAGATATTATTTCAGTTTTACAGTTTCCGAATTAGATGTTTTAAAAGATAATATATTTGAAGAAGAGAATAGATCCCTAATTAAGCCTTTTCAAATGATTGAGAACAATATAACATGAAAATTGCAAGCCATTTCAAGAGCAAATTTCCAAAGTGCAATGGGAGTTTCCATTATATAAGATAAAACCTTAAAAATTATAGTTTTATTTTACAAGGGGGGGAAAAAAAAAGCATAGTTCTTTTCCTTAGGAGAATACCATCTTTCTAAATGAGAAGTAATAGATAATGCTTTTTTTTCTGATTTTATTTTATTTTAAACTTTTTATTTTGTATTGGGGTATAGCCAACACAGCTCAGAACACAGAGGTGTGGGCTTTAAAAAAAAGCTTTTTTTTTTTTTTTTTAAATACACTTACTCCTTGGAAGGAAAGTTATGACCAACCTAGATAGCATATTGAAAAGCAGAGACATTACTTTGCCAACAAAGGTCCTTCTAGTCAAGGCTATGGTTTTTTCTGTGGTCATGTATGGATGTGAGAGTTGGACTGTGAAGAAAGCTGAGCGCTGAAGAATTGATGCTTTTGAACTGTGGTGTTGGAGAAGACTCTTGAGAGTCCCTTGGACTGCAAGGAGATCCAACCAGTCCATTCTGAAGGAGATCAGCCCTGGGATTTCTTTGGAAGGAATGATGCTAAAGCTGAAACTCCAGTACTTTGGCCACCTCATGCGAAGAGCTGACTCATTTTAAAAGACTCTGATGCTGGGAGGGATTGGGGGCAAGAGGAGAAGGGGACGACAGAGGATGAGATGGCTGGATGGCATCACTGACTCGATGGACGTGAGTCTGAGTGAACTCCAGGAGTTGGTGATGGACAGGGAGGCCTGGAGTGCTGCGATTCATGGGGTCTCGAAGAGTCGGACACGACTGAGCGACTGATCTGATATGATCTGATCTGATAGCCCATTAAGAATGGGAGAGGGAGAGGGTGGGGAGATTTGGGAGAATAGCATTGAAACATGTATAATATCATGTATGAAACGAGTCGCCAGTCCAGGTTCGATGCACGGTACTGGATGCTTGGGGCTGGTGCACTGGGACGACCCAGAGGGAGGGTAGGGGAGGGAGGAGGGAGGAGGGTTCAGGATGGGGAACGCGGGTATACCTGTGGTGGATTCATTTCAATATTTGGCAAAACTAATACAATATTGTAAAGTTTAAAAATAAAATAAAATTTAAAAAAAAATAAAAAAATAAAGAATAAAATATTAAAGAAAAAAAAAGAATGTTGTGATAGTTTCAGTTGAACAGGGAAGGGACTCAGCCATACATATACATGTATCCATTCTCCCCCAAGCTCCCCTCCCATCCAGGCTGCCACATTACGTTGAACAGAGTTCCCTGTGCTCTATAGTCATCCTTGTTGGTTACCCATTTGAAATACAGCAGCGTGTACCTGTCCATCTCAAACCCCCTACCCATCCCCTCCCCTCATCCTGCCCCCTGGCAACCATAAGTTCATTCTCTAAGTCCGTGAGATAGCAGATGACATTTTTGATGTTGTCACCCTATTGCTTAGCTTTCCTTGAGGGGAAGAGTTCCTAAAGGGGGACGGATGTAGGATTAGATCATCCGAGTGCTCCTTCATTCTCTCAGACACACTGTCGACACACAGTGAGGGTGTGCGTCGAGCCCTGTGTTCTCCCTAATGCCAGGTAAACCCTCACCCCCTGCAGAAGAGCCAGAGAAGGCCCCTCCACCTGCGAATAACATGCTGTACCTTCAACAATGACGTGTCAGAGGCAGAGCGAGGGACTCGAATGCGAGGAATATGTGGCACATTGCACAGCTTTTGTTGTCTTTTCCATTTCTCTCCCATCTTTATTCTGTATCTGGAAGGAATAACAAAGCCAAAGCACAGCATAAATTTTCATGTTGTTCAAACAATTTTGGGGGATGTACCTAAGTAAGTAAGCAATCAAGTAAATAAGTAAACAGATAGATGTTATTTATTTCAAGGGAAAAGACATTTTCTCAAATGATTTCATGGAACTGGACCTCACCAGACTTCTTAATTCTGCACGTTTCCCCAATTCTCATCCCTTACTTATTGTTCCATCACCAAGCAGTGTCTGACTCTTTGCTGTAGCCAGGGACAACAGCACGCTAGGGTTCTGGTCCTTCAGTATCTCCCGGAGTTTGCTCAGACTCATGTCCACTGAGTCGATGATGACATACAAACATCTCTTCCCTTGTCGCCCCCTTCTGCCCTCAATCTTTCCCAGCATCAGGGTCTTTTCCAATGAGTTGGCTCTTCACATTAGGTGGCCAAAGTATTGGAGCTTCAGCTTCAGTATCAGTCCTTCCAGTAAATATTCAGGATTGATTTCCTTTAGGATTGACTAGTTTAATCTCCTGGCTATCCAAGGGACTCTCATGAGCCTTCTCCAGCATTACAGTTTGAAAGCATCACTTCTTCGGTGCTCGGCCTTCTTTATGGTCCAGTTCTCTCATCTTTACGTGACTATCGGAAAAACCATAGCTTTGACTATACAGACCTTTGTCAGCAAAGCGATGTCGCTGCTTTTTAATATGTCATCTAGGTTTATCATAGCTTTTCCTGGCTATCCAAGGGACTCTCATGAGCCTTCTCCAGCATTACAGTTTGAAAGCATCACTTCTTCGGTGCTCGGCCTTCTTTATGGTCCAGTTCTCTCATCTTTACGTGACTATCGGAAAAACCATAGCTTTGACTATACAGACCTTTGTCAGCAAAGCGATGTCGCTGCTTTTTAATATGTCATCTAGGTTTATCATAGCTTTTCTTCCAAGGAGCAAGCATCTTTTAATTTTGTGCTGCAGTCACCACTGCAGTCATTTTGGAGCCCAAGAAAATAAAATCTGTCACTGATTCCACTTTTTCCCGTCTATTTGCCATGAAGTCATGGGACCCAACCCAAGGGAATAAATCAGAGTCCTTTGTCTTTCTGCTTACTCTGCATTTGGGACAGGTGGGTTGTAAAACCACATCAGGTCTTAACAGTTATTTCTTGATAACTCTAAATAATAGTTATTACTTTATCTGATTCTGCAAGTAATATATATCATTTTTGAAAATTTAAAAATAGAAGAGGAAATACGATCATCCATAATTTAACAGTGCATAACTATTGTTGTCACTTGATTGATTTCAATTTTACTATTTTTTCCCCGTGTACATCCACTGTGATATTAGAACAGGGAGATCATCCTCTCTCTGTTACGCACCTCCCCAGCACATTTAATAACCTTTGAAAATATGATTTATCATGGCAGTATATATATCTTTACATCATTTTCCATTTCTTGCACATTCAGATTTGCTGTTTTTCCAGCCTTGTACTATTAAAGAAGCTGTTAAATCTGGCCATGTTTCTAACCTGACAAAGATACAGAATGAAGGAGCCACAGCTGCTATGATTAAGTCTCATTTCCTTTCCACACAATTCAGGATTTAGAATCTGAGGTGTGTAGAATAATTTAAAAATTAGCCATCAAGAAAGAATAAACATATTGGAGCAGGGTTGACATGGCAGAGTGGAAATCCCAGCATTTCTCCTCTCTTCCCTCCTTTGCCCTTGCCAACGATGTCTACCTCATCGGTTTACTTGATTACCTGAAATTTTTAAAAAGTTCACTTAACTGAAGTATAGTTGATTTACAGTGTTGTGTTGATTTTGGCTATACAGCAGAGTGATTCAGTTGTACGTATATATATATTTCTTTTCACATACTTTTCCATTATGGTTTATTACAGAGTGGGGGGTATAATTCCCTGTGCTATAGAGTAGGACCTTGTGGTTTATCCATTCTATATATAATATGATTAGCTGAGATCTGAAAATAGAATGCTCTCACTTTAGGCCAGTTCTTCCTCTCTCCTCTACCCCATTGTATGCTCACGCACATGTGCATGCAGGAGCACCACAGGACACACACTTAAGAATTTTAACATGGGAGAAATCTCTGGTTCCAAGTTTACAGAGCTAAGGCTCAGATTTTCCAGAAGAGAAATTGATTAGGGGAATGTCAGTCGGCATCTTTGTGTGTCTTGTTTCCTCAGTATAAACTTATAATTTAAACTATTTTATTCAATATTGCTTTCCTTCCATGTGCTCTCCAGAAACCATCCCAACCAAGATACACTCTTTTAATATTGATGGTGATAGACGCCTACACTCTACCCTGTAATCAAATCATCTCCATATCCCTCCTCCCATTTTCCAGGTCTGTAGAGCAGAACATAAATATTCTTCAAAGCTGGAAAGATTTTTTTTCTTTTCTCAAATAGCATCAGGAAATGACTGACAATCTTTCTTAGGGCAGCATTTCATGTGTGCTTTCCTTGGGCTGTTGCTAAGGAAATCCATCTTACTGAATCAAGTGGTCTGTGCTTGATAAAGTTTGATTAAAATGCTTGCAGAGCTCAGGGAGGAAATATCTACCAAAAAAATTATATCTGAAACCAAAAGACAGATTTGCTTAAAAGAAACTTACCCTGTATTGTAATCTCCCCTCAGTGTAGTTTTCCCGCAAGGTCTCTTTCTTCATGGGGTGGTGGCGGTACAATCCTGTTTGTTGATAAGCTGATATCCAAGCGACATCATGTGATGAAACAAAGAGCTGGGAGATTTGGCTGCTCGCCTTTCCCTGCTTCTAGGCAACATGCAGCTGCACACTTTAATCTTTTATCTTTTTTCCCCCCAAAATTTTATATCTAATTAAGTGTCCACTTCTAATCTACCATATCTGCATTCAGTGCAGACACCAGGGAGAAAAGTACATGGAGACAGAGAGACTGAATATTAAAGGTCAAGAGATCCATCAGAGCAACAGCCCATTATATGTGTATTTCTCAGACTTAGAATCAGTAATCCCCATCCCTGTTGCTCAGAAGGATGAGGGAATAATTCCTAAATACAGATTACAGGCATAAACTTGTGGTGATCTATGGAGTGGTCCCATATGTTAAGATAATGTTCTGTTCTCAGTTTTTGGAGTAGTGTGCTATTCTCCATGTTTGATCTTGACTTGAGGGCGCGTGATGAAGAACTTATGGCACAAGATTCTTGCCCACATGGACGTCATCAGCGTGAGCCTCCCATTGTAACCTGACTCATGAGAGCAATCTTATCACTTCCTCTGGGCTAGCGTTATGACTACAGACTACTTTTTTTCAGATTGTCTGCAAAAATGAAGAGTTCCAAGGGAAAATGGAAGAGGAAATAGCAAAAAAGAAAACCACGAATTCAAGACTCTTCAGAGGCTAAAGGGAAGAAAAATATAGAGAGATAAAAGTGATGAATTGTGTAGCTTAAAAGAGAAAAGGCTCAACAAAAACAGTTTGCATTTTCCCACAATAATTTAAGTGCAGACCTTCTGGGGAATAAACATGATACAAGCAAGAGTCTATAAATGCCAGTGAATACCCCCAAACCTCTCAGATTCAGGTCAGAGAGGTGATTCTCGACTGAGAGAGAGAGATCAGTTGTCTGCAGAGTTGACACTGTCTGTTGAGTCTCCCTTGAATGTTTTTCTAGGAAGTGATGAAATGCCTTCTAGGCCTCACCACATCTGCTGACAGTTACACACACACGCAGATTCATACCAACATGCATCACTCCCTGCCAGGTAGGGAAAACAGAGACAGATCTAGGCGTTTCACTGAGAGGGAGCTGAAGATAAGAAATAGAAAAGTTTGGGAATGGCCTGCATGGGAGCAGAATAAGAAAGGCTAGCTAATCCAAAGACTGGCAATTGCACTAAATTGCTACTGTACCTAGAGCTGGCGGTCAAAGGGAGAAATGATTTCAGCCAGAGCCCATGAACACTGGGCCACAGAGGCGGCTTCTGTTGGGCCACTGCTGCCGAAACAGCACCCCAGGACCTGGTACTCACCCGCTAGTCTCGCTTCTATGTTCTTTCTGACACCTTATTACTGCTGCTGTTACCGCTGTCGCTGGCCTGGCTGCTGCCATTGCTAACATGGTCGCTGATGCTGCCGCTGTTACAAGCGCAAGCAGCAGTCATTCCCCTTCTCCTCTCCCCCAGATTTCCATCTCCTGCATCCCAGTGGATGCCAACCGGTGAGGAATTCCAAGATGTATTTTGCAGTCTTCTCACTACTGTGTCAAGGGCTTCCCTGGTATCTCAGATGGTAAGGAACCTGCCTACAGTGCAGAAGACCTGGGTTCAATTTCTGAGATGGGAAGATCCCCTGGAGGAGAGCATGACAACCCACTCCAGTATTCTTGCCTGCAGAATCCCATGGACAGAGGAGCCTGGCAGGCTACAGTCCAGGGAATCGCAAAGAGTCGGACACGACTGAGTAACTAACATTTTCACTTTCACTGTAGTAAAGAGGAAGGGTAAACGTGCAGAAGGGTAAGCATGAAGCTGAGAGATAAAAGACACCCCTGCATGTGAGAATGCCATCAACAAAAATTTAAGAGGTGCCTCAGGGATCTGTGAAGTCTGGAGAAGGCTGAAGGACTTAGACATACAGCCGGTGTCTGCCTAATACCACTAAAGTTTGGAATTTTGTAAGAAAAGGCAATAAAAGATAATCACCTATCTCCATTGATGGTATCGGGGCTTCCCTGGTGACTCAGCAGTAAAGAATCCACTTGCAAAGCAGGAGACTCGGATTCGATCCCTGGATTGGGAAGATCCCCTGGAGAGAGAAATGGCAACCCACTCCAGTATTTTTGTCTGGGAAATCCCATGGACGGAGGAGCTTGGTGGGCCACAGTCCATGGGGTCACAAAAGATTCAGACACAACTTAGTGACTAAAACAGCAACAGTAGATGGTATTAAAGAATGAGAGATACATTTTGGGACAATAAGAATTACGAATGATAAAAATGTACGGTATCACTTTTGGACAAAGAAAATGTTTCCCCGATGACAGCTAGGCTTTTCAAAGAGAATTTATTAAATTAACTACAAAAAAAAAAAAAAGGAGTAGAAACACTCCTCATCTAATTACTGTAGAAAATATCATTTTGACTATTGATGAAGATGCAGACTATTTCATAGATGAAATGTCGATACATCAATGGGGCCCAATGCTTAAGACATTGGTATGTTTAAATTCCATGCTCAGAAGGGTATACATGACCTCATGAGCATTACCAAATGAGAAAAAGCACCCCATGATTGGAATCCACAATGAGATTAAACTGTAATTTAAAGATACAGTCTGCTAGAACAAGAAGCAGAGTCTCATTGTATATCATAGAGATAAGTACCAGAAAACTGTGAGCCCAGGAAGAAGTTATGCACTCATATCTTTCTGCTTGAATTTGAGCAAACTCTGGAAGTTGGTGAAGGACAGGGAAGCCTGGCATGCTGCAATCCGTGGGATTGAAAAGAGTCAGAGACGACTGAGTGACTGAACAGCAACAACAATCCTCCTGCTCTAGGATCCTCTTAGCTGAGGAGCTTTCCATGGGGATAACTGCATTCTCTTGCTGTGGTGGAGCACAGGCTTTAGGCGCAGGGACTTCAGTAGTGGCAGCACGCAGACTCAGTAATTGCCACTCTCGGACTCTAGAGCGTGGGCTTGGTAGTTCTGGTACATGAGCTAAGTTGCTTGGAGACACGTGGAATTTTCCTGGACCAGGGATTGAACCCATGTCCCCTGCATTGGCAAGCAGACTGCTATCTACAGTACCACCAGGGAAGTCCCAGAGCCTTCACAGTCTTTGATGGACTTTCACAAAGAGCTGTTGAGTCCATCAGGCTCTATCCTGTTTGGTAGGGTTTGGCCAGGAGTCTAATTATTCCTCTGTTATCTTCTTTTTTTTTTTCCTCTCATATCTCTTCACAGAAAATTCCTGTTTCTTCAAGATTCCCCAAACAAAAGTTCTTACACATATCATATCACATACCCTTAAGGATCACTGGTCTCAAAAGTGAGAAATCTAAGAATCCCAGTTTTAATCCTACTTAATGCACTTAAAAGGAGTGATTAGCAGCAAAGGAAAAGTTCAGTATGTCATATATGTGCCAAGGACTTTGGAAAACAGGTTCCTGAAGTTCAGAAAATAATCTAAAATGGAATATAACTCAAATGCCCAGAGATTTAACTTTGACTCTATAACCTCAAATAACTCTATTTAATAAAAAGGGGCGATGTCAGAAGGCAATAGAACAGGTGCCCTGGGTACTTGCAAGTAATTCTAGATTCAAGGGCAGATTACTTTTTAAAACTGTAAAAATTTACAAAAAAGTCTTTTTCACTGGAGATTAGCTCTAGTCCTCTGAAAACAGATCCTATGGTATAACTAATTCTAGAGCCAGGACTCAAACCCATGGTTACCTGAAGTCTATGATTTCTCCCCTTAGACTCTGGAACTAAAAGGGAATTTAAGCAACAGACCGTTGCTGTAATAGAAAATTACCCCTCTTATGGAGCCATTATATGCACACAAAATTCATGCATCTTGATGATTTCTGTCACTGGGGTATGTTTCATTTCCATCCAGAATACTGCTTAGTTGAGCAAGGGAGGCTTTAGTTTCACAAAGACTCATGGTCATAATTCTGGAGTAGATGGCTCTTATTATACCAAGTCACTGACCTTCTGACAAGGCTCCTGGGAAGGCTTTGTGCAAGCAAGTGTCTAAGAGGCCATTCCCATCAGTCCATAAATTTCCCAGGCATTTCCCAATTCACAGAAACTGTGGGTGTAAAGCTTAGGTCCTTACCCACTCTCTGCATGTATTCTGATTTTTTTTTTTAAGTGAACTGAATAAAAATACCATCTACCACTTGACAGTGACTTAGTGGAGCAACTTATTTATTGAGATATAACTGACATAATTTAGATTCAGTATTTGTATATTTTGGAAAATAATCACAACAATAAGTCTAGTTAATATCCATCCTTGTAAATATTTATAAACATTTAAAAGATCAATACTGACAGCTATGTCCTGAACAGTCATTTCTTTTTCTGTTGTTAGTAGGGATAGAGTTCTGGGGCTTTTAGATGTTGTAGACCTGGTATTTCTGAAATTGACAAGGTGCCTTGTAAAATTCTCATGGGCAGATAAGTACAAAACTTGAAACTGG
Organism: Bos indicus x Bos taurus; assembly: GCF_003369695.1. NCBI lineage: Eukaryota > Metazoa > Chordata > Mammalia > Artiodactyla > Bovidae > Bos > Bos indicus x Bos taurus. Next base: position 12,733,692 of record NC_040087.1, on the reverse strand, counting down.
TTAAACATTAATGCTAGAGGTGCCAATTAAAGGGTCAGTGACAACCTGGATAGGATTTTGGCGGCATGCTCTGATCTGTTCCAGTTTTACCAAGGTCTTGTACGGAGACATAGTAGGCAAGCTTATTAAGTTTTCAGATGACAAAGATTTAGTTTTCAAATGACAGAAATCGAGGTGGGATGAAGAACATAGTGGATGGCAGAATCGGGACACAAAAAGATCTTGACAAGTTAATGTGTGGATTGACTTTAAGATGATGAAATGGAATAACAATGAAAGTTATATTCTGCATCAGTTTCATTTCTAGTTGGAAGAATACAGGAGTGAAATTTGGAGTTTAGTAGCAGTTTAAGCGTAGGAAAGTATTGCAGAATGAGGCTGCTAGGGAGATTGTGGGCTCCATCAATAAAGCCTCATAAAATATTTGAAGGGCTCACATGTAAAAAAAATCTGGTTTTATTGAGGTATAATTGACATACATCTGTAAAAATGGTTTGATTTAGGTATATTAGGAAACAGTTCTGCAGTAAGTTTTGTTAGCATCGTCATCTCACATAAATATAATAAAAAGAGAAAGCAAAAAAAAAAAGAAAAAATTTTCTTGTGTTGAGATCTTTTAGGGTTTATTCTCTTATCACCTTTCACATGTACCATAGAGCAGTGTTACCAGTAGTCATCACGCTGTACGTCTCTAGTATTTCTTTACCTTGTAACAGGAAGTTGGTACCTTGGGACCACCTTTCTCCAGTCCCCCGACCCACACCCCCAGCCTCTAGTACACAAATCTGATCTCTTTTTCTATGCATTTGGTTGGTATTTTCTGTTACTGTGTTTTCGCTTTGTTTTCAGATTCCACATATAAGTGAGGTTATATACAGTATTTGTCTTTCTCTATCTGACTGATTTCACTGAACGTAATACTGTTGAAGTCCATTCATTTTGTCTCAAATGGCAGTTTCCTTGTATTTTTATGGCTGAATAATATTCCATTGCATATATGTGTGTGTGTGTATATATATAAATATACATGCCATATATATATATATATATACCGCAACTTCTTTATCTATTCTGCCAATGAACGCGTGGATTGTGTTCATGTCTTGGCTATTATATATAATGCTTCAGTGACCATGGGAGTGCAGATAGCTTTTTAAGTTAGCATTTTTGTTTCCTTTGGATTAATACCCAGAAGTGGAACTGCTGGATCATACGGTAGCTCTATTTTTAATTTTTGAAGGCCCTCCATACCGCTTTCCATTGTGGCTGCTAAGGAGAAAGGAGATCATGATCGCCCTTGGAAGATGGCCGAATCAGAAAGTAACTTCTACTACATGTGGAATATTTCACTGTGGAGAGTAGGTATATGCTGAACATGAAGGAAGTTTCTCTGAGGAAAATGAAGCGTTGTACCCATCAGTGTGGTTATAGGGAATATGGTTCTCTAGGGGGGGCGTCCTAAATGCTTGGGTATCAGATGAATTAGCTGGTAACGCTGGCTGTATGAGCTACCCAACTCACAATCCGTACCAGTGTGTGCTCAGTCATGTCCAATTCTTTGTGACCCCACAGACTGTAACCCACCAGGCTCCTCTCAGACATGAATGCTGGAGCGGGTTGCCATTTCCTCCTCCAGGGGATCTTTTACCTAGGGATTGAACCCGTTTCTCTTGTGTTTCCTGCATTGGCAGACGGATTCTTTACCACTGAGCCACCAAACTCACAAATAGCAACATAATGCATGACATTCATTCACAAACCAGGAATCATTCTGGGAACTGTCAAATATGTTAGCTTATGTTACAAAAGCTAGAAGTCTTAGAGTTAAGTATCACTCAGGATACATTCAACTGCAGGTAACAGAGATGCCCAATAAATCATAGTATAAACAAACAAGGATTTATTCTTGTTACTTTGGGAGAAGTGAATCAAGATGGCTGGTGGTACTGGTTTAGGAATTCTAGGCTGGTGTCTGTGGTCTCTGGGTCTTCCCCTTGTGGCCATAAGCTGCCTACTTCAATCAGAGTCGAGATGTGGCACTGAGGAGAAGGTTGATCTTCCTGCACCTTTTTCTTATCAGAGAAGAAAACTCCTTCTCAGAAGCTTCTCAGCTAATCTTGCCTGATACCACATAAGTCAGGTGTTATCTATCAGTCAGCTGCTTCAATTACTGCTGAACAACCAAATATCATCTCAGTGACACACAGTAACACACACTTACTGCTCTCTCATCAACCAGGGCAGCTGTTCTATGAATCTCCCTTGTGAGGCTCAGGCTATCCATGACATATCCCTCCATGGCAGACGCTCCTGAGAGGCAAGCCTTGGCTTGGAATTGGCGCATTCTTTCTTCTGCCGCGTTCCAAGTCCAATATCACTGAGTCAGGAAAGGATACTTTTCTTGGAGGTCACGGAGCAGGAGTGAATATTTGATGAAAGGTTATGTGATCTGCCACAAAATGTCTGGATTTAGGCAAACTCCTAGACCATGGGCTGAGATTACCTTCCCGGAAGCTGAAAGATATATATCCAATCTTCAGTATGTATGGAGGGCTGCTATCCAGAAAGAAAAAATGTAAGTGGTTTTTATCAATAGATAGGTAAGAAACCATGTCAACTGTGTCTGCCACAAAAGAGAGGCTTTGATACAGAAGGAATTTTTATAGTTCTATCCATAATTTAAACTATCAAAGTATTCAGAGGTAGTGTTTAAACAGATAATTGTCTTTTTCTGCTTCACACTTCCAGGGATGGGGAAGAAGATGAGGAAGGAAACTCATTTATTACATGTCTAATATACACCAAAAACAGTGCTAGGAATTTAAGATAGACTATTTTATTTATTCTTCCTAATGCTTTGAGATAAATATTATTTACATAGTTTATGGAGGAAAAAAATGAAGCTTTGAGAAGTAACTTGACAATTTATATATATCATGCAAGGGGGAGTGAGGATTTATGCCCAGATTTGTCTGGCACTAAGGCTATAAAGTTTTTCTATTATAGTGTGTTGTCTTTTCTACATTTTGTTCAATTTGTTTAGAGCTATCTCTAGAATATTCTGTGTGGCATCTCATAGAGGAAACTTAATTATCCTCAAACAAGATAGTTCTTTATATGTGTAAAATCAATAATTCTGTCTCTCTAAAGTCATTGCCTCTCCAGGTTAAAAAATAGTTCCTTCAATAATTCCTTTTATTATATGTGTAAGCCCTGTAATAGTCCCATTTTTCAGAAGGCCCCTAGGCAGTCAGAGGTGGAAGAAAAACTCTTAACCAAAACAGTCAGGACTCAGGGCTGCCTGGCTAATCACAGGAAGGCAATTGAAATAAAACAATCATCTAAAAATGATACATGTCTTAAACATATATACGCTGTGTGCTGTGCTCAGTTAGCCCTGTCTGACTCTTTGCGACACTATGGACTGTAGCCCGCCAGGCTCCTCAGTCCATGGGGTGCTCCAGGCAAGAATACTGGAGTGGGTTGCCATGCCTTCCTCCAGGGGATCTTCCTGACCCTGGAATTGAACCCATGCCTCCTGCATTGCAGGCAGATTCTTTACTGCTGAGCCACCAGGGAAGCCCTAAACGTATATATTCTTAAATTTAAAATATATAAGTCCACATTATAACTTTCTGTGGTAGAGCCAAGGCCCTTTATTTTAATACAAGCAGCAATTCTTGGTGGGGGCACTAAAACTCTTATGTTTATTATAAGGAGCGTTCGAAACTGTGCAAGGAGGGCTCTTCAATGGTCACAATGACTGAGGGCTACCATAGCATTCAGTGCAGAGGTCCGAAATTGCCGGAATCTCTTGCCTGATTATCTGAGGTGATGCAATAATAATAGAAATTAAGTGCACACAAAATGTAATGCACTTAAATCATCCTGAAACCATCCTCCCACCCCCAGGTCTGTGGAGAATTTATCTTCTACAAAACTGGTCCCTCACACCAAAAAGGTTGGGGACTGCTAGTGGATGTGGATCAGAGATGCTGAATGTCTCATGCTGTATAATCCTGCAAAAGACAACATCTTACCTAAGATGTCAGTAAGACTCCTATTGAGAAGATTTGGGTCATTTAGCTGATGGACTTGTATGTTAACTCAAATAAAGCAAGCTCCTAATAAATTATCTATGATTTCCAATCTTGTTTCTTTAAACTTGAGGGAGTTCTTAGAAGACATTTGTGAAGAATATGGGATACAGAATCCTCCTACTTTTTTTTTTTTTAACATTGCCCCTTGTCTTACCCATATCTAACCAGGCAGCACATTTTTTTTTTTTTTTTGGTGGCTCATTTATTAATGCTTTCTAAGCATTCTACTTAGTTGTTGTAAAATCAATATCTGTAATACTTCATAAAAGCATGCAATGCGATCGCAATTAACAAATGCAATACTCAACAGACTTGAGAAGTATACAGTAGAACTGAGGACACCATTTGTTAGTCAGGAGATCCCACAAAAATAAAACTAGTTCAGAGAACTCCCATTAAAATATGTTTATTGGAATTGCTAACAAAGGCCTAAGGGAAGTTCCTTGCAGCCCAAGTTGCAGATGTAGTAGACAGAAATCTTATTTTACCATTGAATGTCCCATCAAGTCTGTTGCTTATTTTCATTCTTTCTCACTTTAGCAGCACAGTTCAGTTCAGTCACTCATTTGTGTCTGACTCTTTGCGACCCCATGGACTGCAGCATGCCAGGCCTCCCTGTCCATCACCAACCCCCAGAGCTTGCTCAGACTCATGTCCATCGAGTTGGTGATGCCATCCAACCATCTCATCCTCTGTTGACCCCTTCTCCTCCTGCCTTCAGTCTTTCCCAGCTTCCCAGTCTTTTCCAGTGAGTCAGTTCTTTGCATCAGGTGGCCAAATTATTGGAGTTTCAGCCTCAGCATCAGTCCTTCCAATGAATATTCAGGACTGATTTCCTTGAGGATGGACTGGTTGGATCTCCTTGCAATCCAAGGAACTCTCAAGAGTCTTCTCCAACACCACAGTTCAAAAGCATCAATTCTTCTGTGCTCATCTTTCTTTATGGTCCAACTCTCACATCCATACATGACTACTGGAAAAACCATAGCTTTGACTAGATGGACCTTTGTTGGCAAAGTAATGTCTCTGCTTTTTAATATGCTGTCTAGGTTGGTCATAACTTTCCTTCCAAGGAGAAAGTGTGTTTTAATTTCATGGCTACAGTCACCGTCTCCAGTGTTTGGAGCCCAAGATAATAGTCTGTCACAGTTTCCATTGTTTCCCCATCTATTTGCCATGAAGTGATGGGACCAGATGCCATGATCTTAGTTTTTTGAATGTTGAGTTTTAAGCCAACTTTTTCACTCTCCTCTTTCACTTTCATCAAGAGACTCTCCTGCTTTTCTCTCCTTTGGTTTGATCTCTTAACCCTTTGTCAGTTACGCAATATGCACCCCAAAGAAGGGTAGCTTCATGAGACACAGCTTTATTATCTTTACTCTTGCAGGTAACAAGGAAGAGCTTTTCACACTCACATGCCCACCCCTCCATTGCTGCATGTGGATCTAGTGATCCAGTTCTGTCTAAACAGCTCACCTTGGTGAAGCTGTCCTGGAAATCTTTTATGATGTTGCCCCTCATAGTTGTTCCTCTGTCATCTCCCTAGCACTCTGATCCTTAACTGCCCACAGGATCATCAAAACTGTGGCCTCCCACTCCTTCTGATGTTGGAGATTAGACCTACTGGGCATCATCTTCAGCTCCTCCAAAGCCCACAGGCAGTACCGCCTTCTCTAGTTTGGTGGTTTGTCCAGGTGTGTTCTGGGCTCCCTAGTTATTCTGAGATCAATTTAAGCCCAGAGATTAACATCTCTGATACCTGAGTCAGGAAAAACTGTGCTGGCAGGATGGTTCCACAGTATTCTACCTGTGTCACTTTGGACAGGTTCCCTAACCTTTCAAAGTTTTAGCTTCTGCATTTGTAATCTGTTTCAATAGATTCTGTGTACTCGGGTTCTTCTGACCATTAAATGAGATAAAGCAGCTTGAGATACAGCAAGTATCTGATCTATGACCAACCTGCATAGTGCTTCAGCTGTCAAACACGAGTCTACGAACCTTACATGTGTCATCCTATTTCATCCTCGCATCAACCCCACGGGCTAAGTGCTATAGTCCCACTGAACAGATGAGGTTTAACAGAGGCACCAGAGGCCTAACAGCTCAAAGTTATGTGGTTATTAGTAATCATCCCAGGATTTAAACTCGGGCCGGCTGACTCCAGAGTTGGTCCTGTTGACTGCTATGCTGTGCTGACTCTCCATGACTAACTCTGACCGTGGGTGTTAGTGCATAACCTTGAGAGACGAACCTGGAAAAAGACTGACACTCCCGTCTCTGCATGAATTCATCCTGCTTTCTTTTGTCACCAGCATGCGCTCCGCTTTCTCCTTTCCTGCACAGAAGATAAATTTCCATCCTCTTCCCTCTGCCTTGCTTGTGATGCCCTGCTCCCTCCTTCATCTCTACCTTGCTAGGAACTTCCTCTGTCACTCCATGCCTCTAATTTAGCTTTAGCACCTGGCAAAAGTAGGGAAAACCACTAGACCATTCAGGTATGACCTAAATCAAATCCCTTATGATTATACAGTGAAAGGGAGAAATAGATTTAAGGGATTCGATCTGATAGACAGAGTGCCTGATGAACTATGGACAGAGGTTCATGACATTGTACAGGAGACAGAGATCAAGATCATCCCCACTGAAAAGAAATGCAAAAAAGCAAAATGGCTGTCTGAGGAGGCCTTACAAATAGCTGTGAAAACAAGACACATGAAAAGCAAAGGAGAAAACGAAAGATATTCTCATTTGAATGCAGAGTTGCAAAGAATAGCAAGGAGAGATAAGAAAGCCTTCCTCAGCAATCATTGCAAAGAAATAGAGGAAAACAACAGAATGGGAAAGACTAGAGATCTCTTCAACAAAATTAGAGATACCAAGGCAACATTTCATGCAAAGATGGGCTCGATAAAGGACAGAAATGATATGGACCTAACAGAAGCAGAAGATATTAAGAAGAGATGGCAAGAATATACAGAAGAACTATACAAAAAAGATCTTCATGACCAGGATAATCACAATGGTGTGATCACTGACCTAGAGCCAGACATCCTGGAATGTGAAGTCAAGTGGGCCTTAGAAAGCATCACTATGAACAAAGCTAGTGGAGGTGATGGAATTCCAGTTGAGCTCTTTCAAATCCTGAAAGATGATGCTGTGAAAGCGCTGCACTCAGTATGCCAGCAAATTTGGAAAACTCAGCAGTGGCCACAGGACTGCAAAAGGTCAGTTTTCATTCCAATCCCAAAGAAAGGCAATGCCAAAGAATGCTCAAACTACCACACAATTGCACTCATCTCACACACCAGCAAAGTAATGCTCAAAATTCTCTAAGCCAGGCTTCAGCAATACGTGAACTGTGAACTTCCAGATGTTCAAGCTGGTTTTAGAAAAGGCAGAGGAACCAGAGATCAAATTGCCAACATCCGCTGGATCATGGAAAAAGCAAGAGAGTTCCAGAAAAACATCTATTTCTGCTTTAGTGACTATGCCAAAGCCTTTTACTGTGTGGATCACAAGAAACTGTGGAAAACTCTGAAAGAGATGGGAATACCAGACCATCTGACCTGCCTCTTGAGAAACCTGTGTGCAGGTCAGGAAGCAACAGTTAGAACTGGACATGGAACAACAGACTGGTTCCAAATAGGAAAAGGAGTTCGTCAAGGCTGTATATTGTCACCCTGCTTATTTAACTTCTATGCAGAGTACATCATGAGAAACACTGGACTGGAAGAAACACAAGCTGGAATCAAGATTGCCAGGAGAAATATCAATAACCTCAGATATGCAGATGACACCACCCTTATGGCAGAAAGTGAAGAGGAACTAAAAAGCCTCTTGATGAAAGTGAAAGACGAGAGTGAAAAAGTTGGCTTAAAGCTCAACATTCAGAAAATGAATATCATGGCATCCGGTCCCATCACTTCATGGCAAACAGATGGGGAAACAGTGGAAACAGTGTCAGGCTTTATTTTTGAGGGCTCCAAAATCACTGCGGATGGTGACTGCAGCCATGAAATTAAAAGACGCTTACTCCTTGGAAGGAAAGCATATGCAACCTAATATGCAACCTAGACAGCATATTAAAAAGCAGAGATATTACTTTGCCAACAAAGGTCTGTCTAGTCAAGGCTATGGTTTTTCCAGTTGTCATGTATGGATGTGAGAGTTGGACTGTGAAGAAAGCTGAGCACCGAAGCATTGATGCTTTTGAACTGTGGTGTTGGAGAAGACTCTTGAGAGTCCCTTGGACTGCAAGGAGATCCAACCAGTCCATCCTGAAAGAGATCAGTCCTGGGTGTTCATTGGAAGGACTGATGCTGAGGCTGAAACTCCAATATTATGTCCACCTGAAGCGAAGAGTTGACTCATTGGAAGAGACCCTGATGCTGGGAGGGATTGGGGGCAGGAGGAGAAGGGGACAATAGAGGATGAGATGGCTTGATGGCATCACCAACTCGATGGACGTGAGTCTGAGTGAACTCCGGGAGTTGGTGATGGACAGGGAGGCCTGGCGTGCTGCGATTCATGGGGTCTCAAAGAGTTGGACACGACTGAGCGACTGAACTGAACTGAACTGTTGTTCAATGGCTAAGTCATGTCCAACTCTTTTGTGACCCTATGGACTATAGCCCCAGGCTCCTCTGTCCATGAAATTTCCCAGCCAAGAATACTGGAGTGGGCTGCTATTTCCTTCTCCAGGGGATCTTCGCAACTCAGGAATCAAACCCATGTCTGCTGCACTGGCAGGTGAATTCTTCACCACTGAGCGACATAGGCTACTCTCAACCCTGATGAATCTTCTTATTAATTTTACACTTGCTTTCAACTCTGTCAAAATAATTGATTATGGATTATATTTTATATTGCTGCTGCTGCTGCTAAGTCGCTTCAGTCGTGTCCGACTCCTAGCGACCCCATGGACTGCAGCCTTCCAGGCTCTTCCCTCCATGGGATTTTCCAGGCAAGAGTACTGGAGTGAGGTGCGATTGCAGTTTCAAATGTTTACAGTATCTGACATTCTTATGTGTGTGGTATAGGTTCTAAGCAAAAATTTAGACTTTCATGGCACATAACTAGTTCATTAGCATCTTAAAAGAGAAGATGGGTTAAAGAGACCAAAAGGAACAAAGCTTCTAGTTTATAAAGTAAAAAAGTGATGGGATGTAATGTATAGCATGGTAACTATAGTTAATAATACTGTATTGTATATTCCAAAGTTTCTAAGTGAGTATATCTTAAAAGTTCTCATCACAAGAAAAAAAATTTTGTTACTGTATATAATGACAGATATTAGCAAGATTTATGGTGTTTATCACTTAGCAATATACACCAGTATTGAATCAATATGTTGTATACATGAAACTAATATAATGTTATATGCCAGTGACACCTCAATTTTTTATTTTTAAAGTGGGTTTAGGCCATCACACAGATTTCAGTTGGAGGACCTCTTCCATCCCTACGTCACTCGCTTCAGCTTTCTAAACCTGAGTGCCCTTATCTATAAAATGGACATAAGAATTATGTGAGGACTAAGTTAGATAATATGTATAAAGTCCTGGGCATCTTGCCTAGAGTGTGTTAACCATCCCCCAAAAAAGCTACAACTATTATAAGTTGTAGCAAACATAAATAGCAATCATTAATATCCAAGGATGTACCCCAAACTCCCCTTCTTGGTCAGAATGAAAGAAGTTTGGAGTGCCAACTAAAGAAAAACAGAGGAAAAAAAAAAAAGAAGTGATCGTTCACAGCCAGCATGAGCCCACCAGGACCAGATCATTCCATGCTAACCTCATTTCCTTTCAGAGAGTCGTGGACTCAGAGAAAAGCCATATACAAATTGTGTTCTGATTTCTTCAGGGTACTTGACAAAAGCTCTGATGATATTGCTGTGAATAAAGAAGTGAAGTAGGATCTGCAGGACAGTATGTCTTAGGGGAATTCATAGTTCAATGAATATCTGTATCCAAAAACTGCTGATGAAAAAGACTTTAGGTCAACCTAGGTGATGTCTCTATAGAGGAAGATGACAGCTCCGTATTGGGTGAAGCTGTCTTGTTCAACTTTTGTGTCAAAATTTTGCACCATGTTATGCATGCCTGGTAAGTAGTCCACTCTTAGCACCATTTGAAAATTAGGATGCTTTTTTCATCTTTCTCGTCTCCTGTTCAAGAGTGCCAGTAGTGGTCCTGATGTTGATCAAATGTGCCTTTAGTGCCTGGAACGCCAGTCGTCTGGGTCTGGAGATAGGAACACATACAATTACATGCTCTGAATTGCAATTCCTCCCTTTTATCTGAATGTTTCTGATTTTTTTTTTTCTGAATTGCAATTCTGTCCTACCTTTTTTAAGTTACCATTTTCTTTTATTTATTGGACAAGACAGAAGCAAAATAAGAGTTGAATAATTTTATTCTCTGTCATCTGCTAAATTGTACTCAGCATTTCCCAGCTGTCTGTGTGCTTATCTGATTCTTACTCTTCTTGCCTCTCACGGTTTAAAAATCCCTTTCTGTGGTTCTGACATTTTTACGTTTCAGCTCATTCTAGAATTTTGCCTGTCTGACATCATTCTTCAGGCTTGGGCCATTTATTCAACAAATTTATCAGGCACACAGTCTAATGGAGGAAGAAAGACAATAAACAGCATAGCCAGGTGAATTGTATCATATATTATAAGATAAGTGTAGTGGAAAAAATAAAGGAGAACAGAGATTTAGAGTTCTGGGTGAGAGGGTGAGTTGCAGTTCTAAATAGAGTGGCCAAGAAAACTCAGTGAGCAAACATCCTTCAAGCAAAGACTTGAAAGAGGTGTGCAGTGAGCTGACCTTTAGTGGTTCATGCTTATTCCCTGTCTCTTTTTCCCTTTTGTAGACACAGGATGTTATGTTCTGAATCAATTGTAAAAAAAACAAAAAACAAAAAACCCCAACATTTTATCCCTCCAATTTCCATTAACACCTCCCCTTTTTTTAAGTCAGGGACTAAGATCTACAGACTAATTAATTTCAGCTACCAAATAATCCTGTCTTGCCACATAGTAGGCACTCAACAAATATCCATTTAAAGACTCAATAAAGGAACAAAGGCCACTAACTCATAATAGAAAGTGAAAGTGAAGTGAAGTCGCTCAGTCGTGTCCGTCTCTTTGTGACCCGTGGACTGTTGCCCACCAAGCTCCTCCGTCCATGGGATTCTCCAGGCAAGAGTACTGGAGTGGGCTGCCATTTCCTTCTCCATAATAAAGGTGGTAACTAATGGCTGATTTTGAAGCCTCCAGGAATGTAGTTTTTTGAGGGGAGCTGCAAGCAGACTAGATGAACAGCAGGTGGTGGATCTGTAGTTTGGGACCATCACCCTCCTCCTGCAGTGTCTTCAGAAACGCATTTGGTTATAGTTAGGCTCACAAGTTCACTCCAGGAGCTGCCCCTGAACTTGGGAACTGTATATTCAGACACTGATTCTGTGAGAATAGGAAGTGGGAAAATTATCCATGAGGTATTTTTCCATTCAGCTTTTAATCATCCAAGTAAGTTGCTGCCGGTCACCACAAAACAAACAGCAAGCAGTTTTTCCCAGGGTCCCACATTGTGGGAGGGCTGGACCCAAAGGCCCTTGCCAAGTGCCTGTTGTGTCGTAAGGAAGAAAAACAAATTCATAAATCATGGAATTCTGATGTACGGTGCAGGAAAGCCTTCTGGGACACGACTTTTTCCCCTTGGTTTGAAATATGCAAATGGTGGAAATCAAATGCATTCTATATTCTGTAAGCATAGACGTTGAGCAAAAGAAACTTAAAAAATGGGTGAGCATATAATTTACGGTCCCAACTGGGGAATTCTTAACAGTGATAAGGTTTCTATTAATCATTACTCTGGGAAAACAGACACACACCAAGACTTTCTCAGACGAATCAGAATCTATTGTGACCCTCTATGGAAGAAAAGTGGGTGTCTCAGGTGGCTCAGTGGTAAAAAAAAATCCTCCTGCCAACCCAGGAGACTTGGGTCCAATTCCTGGGTCGGGAAGATCCCTGGAGGAGGGCATGGCAACCCACCCCAGTATTCTTGCCTGGAGAATCCCATGGACAGAGGAGCCTGGCAGGCTACAGATCAAAGGATTGCAGAAAGATGGACATGACCGAGTACGCATGCGCTCAAGGCAGTTTTAAGCATGTTCTCAGTAAATTTAGACCATGGCATACAACGTGGCCCCTAAGTTGAAAGCATTCCTCAGCTGGAGGTGGCTTGTATATTCAGTCTCTGAGGCGTCTCAACCTTGGACCCCATGGCTGCAGTCAGTGTGATGGTTAATCTCAAACTTGGCTCCGGTGCCCAGCTGTTTGGTCAAACACTACTCTAGATGTTGCTATGAGAGTGTTTTTCATACTGAAGTATTTTTCTGAAGTGATTAACATTTACAATCAGTAGACTTAAAGAAAAGCACATTATCCTCCATGATTTCGGGGCGGTCTCTTCCAACTGGGAGAAGGTCTTAAGAGCAGAGGCTGACCTTTCCCATAAAAGGGAGTTTGCGTTAGGACTGTGAAATAGAAACTCTGCTTGAGTTTCCAGCCTGCTAGTTCTTGCCTGGAGAATCCCCAGGGACAGAGGAGCCTGGCAGGCTGCAGTCCATGGGGTGGCAAAGGGTTGGACACAACTGAGCAACTAAGCACAGCACAGCACAGCCTGCCCTGTGGATTTTGGACTCAAGAATACAACAACTCCTCACCAAATTTCTAGCCTGCTGAGCCTGCCCCATCAATTTCAGAACTGCTGGTGCCCATAGTTGGGTGAACCTGTTCCTTTAAATAAATCTGTCTCTATCCTCCTGACCCCCCTACCCCAAACACATATCCTATTGTCTTACTGGTTCTCTCTTTCTGGAGAACCCTGCCTAAGAGAAGCAGCATTCTCAGACTTCTCTCAACTCGCCTTTAACCAGAAGGTAACTATTAGACAGAAAGTAGACAAGTCCTTGTTCCCAAGTTCTGCCTAAAGAAGACAGGGTGACTGTGTGACTCGCCAATCTATCTTCAATGCCTAAGACTGCCTGGCACAGAGACAGAGTAGGAACTCAACTGACATTTGTGAGTGAATTCACATGACAGTAATACTTACCTGTGTAAAAGGTCAGGTTTAGGCAGTATAGTCAATTTGCATAAACAATAAACGATTTACAACAACCTTGAAGAAAGTCATTTTCTGTAGATAAAGTGAAAGAGAAAGATCTCAGCAATTTGGAAATTTTTGAGGACTTGGGAGAGGAGAAGGAAATACCCAAGTCTCTTCTCCCTATCAATTTACAACAACGGTTGAGAACATAGGCTTTGTTGCAAGAGTGTCTGGGGTGTAACCACAGGTCTGCTATTTGGTATCTGTGCAACCTTGGAAAATTCGTTAAACTCATAATTCAGTTTATCCATATGAGAAATGGGTATAGAAACATGCCTGCTTCAAAGGGCAAATGGGGAGCTTAAGTGAATTAATATGAATAAAATTACTGAAGTTGGTGTCTGGTGTCTAGTAACCACAATAGAAGTGTCAGCTGTGATGGTCATTATTTTCTCGCATGCAACTGTGCTAACTGCTAGATACAAAAAGAAAACAAAATGGTAGCCGTTGGGGGGTCAATCGGACAAAATAATTAAACACAATGTGGTAACTGTGCAAAAAAGTCGTGTGTAAAGTGCTTGGGACCCAGAAGGTAGCCAATTTTCAAAACCAAGTAACCCACGAAGGCTTTCAGGAGGAAGTAAAATTGAAGCTGAAGCTAAATCTTGAAAAATAAGTAGGAGTTCACATGGGAAGGGTGTTTCTGGTGGAGGAGGCAACATATGCAAAACTGTAAAGACACAGTTTGGGAACTGATGAATTTTGAACCTGAGGACCATCTAAGGAGAAGTGCTTAGTAGGCGGATGGCAAGAGGGTCTAGAGTTTGGGAGGAGGAAAAGGCAGGAGGAATAAATCTGGAAGTCACAGTGTCAGCAAACTTGTAGCAGAAGTTCTGAGCTCTGTGCAAGAGAGCATATTGAGAGAATGCAAGGGTCACCGAGGACCATAGTGCATAAGGAGCTAGCAGTGGTGGACATTCCTGAAACCAGTCAGTGGGAGAGGTAGCAAGGAGATCCAGAAGAGAGTGGTATTGTGGAAGCTGAGAAAGGTGGGCCTTCTAAGGGTGAAAAGTGAAGTGAAAGTGTTAGTCGCTCGGCTGTGTCTGACTCTTCCAAAGCCCGTGGACTCTAGCCCACCAGGCTCCTCTGTCCATGGAATTCTCCAGGCAAGAATACTGGAGGGGGTTGCCATTCCCTTCTTCAGGGGATCTTTCCAACCCAGGGATCGAACCCTGGCCTCCCGCACTGTGGGCAAATTCTTCACTACCTGAGCCGCCAGGGTGAAGAGTGAGGCAGGCTAATCTCTTTTCTGTCACTACAGATTTGCCTCTCATGTAAATTTGAAATCATTAAAATATGTGGTCTTTGTGTCTGAGTTCCTTCAGTTAGCATGAAGTTTTCAAGGTTCTTCTGTGTTGTAGGATATACTGGTACTCTGTCCTTTTTTTATTTTTGTGGCAGATGATTTTGTATTGTACAGATATTATACATCTTGTTTATGCATTTGTCGGTTGATGGCCATTAGTGTGGTTTCCACTTTTTGGCTATTATGAAAATGCCGCTATGAATATTCATGTATGAGTTTTTGTATGAACGTATCTTTTTAGTTCTCTCAGGTCTAACAACTGGTGATTAGCTACATAATAAGTAAACAACTCTATAACCATCAAAAAGAATAACATGGAGTTGTATATGCTCATATGGACAGAATTGTTAAATGAAAATAATGAGGTACCGTAAAATGTGTATTGAATACTTTCTGTAAATTAAAAATAAATCCATAGATAAATATGAAGAAAAATGAAGGAACACTAGGAGGAAAGTAATTGCTTCAAGTCCTTCCTTTCTCCCCAAATACAAGCTCCAATATGCATATGCCTTTAGGACATTCAAAAAGAGATGTGCCAGCCTAAATGTCCATCGACAGCTGAGTGGATGAAGAAGATGTGGTACATATACACAATGGAATACTACTCAGTCCTTAAAAAAGAATGAAATAATGCCATTTGCAGTGACATGGGTAGTCCTAGAGATTATTATACAAAGTGAAGTAAGTCAGACAAAGACAAACCTATGATGTCACTTATATGTGGAATCTAAAAAACGATACAAAGCAGAACAGACTCACAGACACAGAAGATAAACTTATGGTTACCAAAGGGGAAAGGGGAGGGATAAATTGGGAGTTTGGGACTAATAGATATACCCAACTATATATAAAACAGATACTCAGTAAGGATTTATT
The DNA here is from genome assembly GCF_003369695.1 of Bos indicus x Bos taurus. Lineage (NCBI taxonomy): Eukaryota > Metazoa > Chordata > Mammalia > Artiodactyla > Bovidae > Bos > Bos indicus x Bos taurus. The sequence goes on along the minus strand of NC_040087.1, from coordinate 12,718,228 downwards.
TTATGGCACAGAGAACTGTATTCAATATCTCTTAATAACCTATAAAGGGAGAGAATGTGAAAAAGAATACATATATATGTATATGTATGTTTGACTGAATCACTTTGCTGCATAACTAACACTAACACAACACTGTGAATCAACTATGCTTCAGTTAAAACAGGGAGGTGGGATGTGCTAGTGCGCTTCTATTTTTTAAAAAGCCTAAAAAGCCCTGTAGCAAAAAGGTAATCTTATTTCACCTCTTTACTGAGTTTTCCATGAATACATAAATACTTGAGCCACCTGATGCAAAGAGCTGACTCATTTGAAAAGACCCTGATGCTGGGAAACATTGGGGGCAGGAGGAGAAGGGGACGACAGAGGATGAGATGGTTGGATGGCATCACCAACTCAATGGACTTGGGTTTGGGTGGACTCAGGGAGTTGGTGATGGACAGGGAGGCCTGGCGTGCTAGAGTCCACGGGGTCGCAAAGAGTCGGACACAACTGAGTGACTGAACTCACTGAACTGAACTGGACTATGTGAATTAAGTCAAAGTAGAAAGTAGGCTGTTCTAGAACTTGTGTGGGTGCAATTAAAAAATAAAACATGAAAACATCTGTGATGCTCTTGAAGAACTTCCAGTGCTTTCAGTCCTAGGATTCCACCTCCCTATAATTAAAATTTTGTCCCTATGAAAGTCTTAGTCACTTCAGTCATGTCTGACTCTTTGTGACCCCATGGACTATAGCCCACCAGGCTCCTCTTGTCCATGGCGATTCGTCAGGCAAGAATACTGGAGTGGGTTGCCATGCCCTTCTCCAGGGAATCTTCCCAAACCAGGGATTGAACCTGGGTCTCCCACATTAAAATTCTCCAAGCCAGGCTTCAGCAATACGTGAACCGTGAACTTCCAGATGTTCAAGCTGGTTTTAGAAAAGATAGAGGAACCAGAAATCAAATTGCCAACATCCACTGGATCATCAAAAAAGCAAGAGAGTTCCAGAAAAACATCTGTTTCTGCTTTATTGACTATGCCAAAGCCTTTGACTGTGTGGATCACAAGAAACTGTGGAAAATTCTTCAAGAGATGGGAATACCAGACCACCTGACCTGCCTCTTGAGAAACCTGTATGCAGGTCAGGAATCAACAGTTAGAACTGGATATGGAACAACAGACTGGTTCCAAACAGGAAAAGGAGTATGTCAAGGCTGTATATTGTCACCCTGCTTATTTAACTTCTACGCAGAGTACATCATGAGAAACGCTGGGCTGGAAGAAGCACAAGCTGGAATCAAGATTGCCAGGAGAAATATCAATAACCTCAGATATGCAGATGACACCACCCTTATGGCAGAAAGTGAAGAAGAACTAAAGAGCCTCTTGATGAAAGTGAAAGAGGAGAGTCGAAAAGTTCACTTAAAGCTCAACATTCAGAAAACGAAGATCATGGCATCCAGTCCCATCACTTCATGGCAAATAGATGGGGAAACAGTAGAAACAGTGGCTGACTTTATTTTTGGGGGGCTCCAAAATCACTGCAGATGGTGATTGCAGCCATGAAATTAAAAGACACTTACTCCTTGGAAGGAAAGTTATGACCCACCTAGATAGCATATTAAAAAGCAGAGACATTACGTTGCCAACAAAGGTCCATCTAGTCAAGGCTATGGTTTTTCCTGTGGTCATGTATGGATGTGAGAGTTGGACTATAAAGAAAGCTGAGCACAGAATTGATGCTTTTGCATTGTGGTGTTGGAGAAGACTCTTGAGAGTCCCTTGGACTGCAAGGAGGTCCAACCAGTCCATCCCAAAGGAGATCAGCCCTGGGTGTTCATTGGAAGGACTGATGCTAAAGCTGAAACTCCAGTACTTTGGCCACCCGATGCAAAGAGCTGACTCATTTGAAAAGACCCTGATGCTGGGAAAGATTGAGGGCAGGAGGAGAAGGGGATGACAGAGGATGAGACGGTTGGATGGCATCACTGACTCAATGGACATGGGGTTGGGTGGACTCTGGGAGTCGGTGATGGACAGGGAGGCCTGGAGTGCTGCAGTCCATGGGGTCACAAAGAGTTGGACACGAATGTGCGAATGAACTGAACTGAACTGAGCTCCCACATTACAGGCAGCTTCTTTACCATCTGAGCCACCAAGCTGGTTCTGGGCTTAGTCCTGAAAACAGCCTGGCAGCATCACTTTTGTGATCTCGGGCCCTAAATTACTGTGTGAGAAATCTGGCTACCCTGCTCCCTGCTGAACCCAGCCTAGTTCCTGGGTCCTGAGAAAAACTGGGTTGCTCTGTTTTAAACCACAACGTTTGGGTATGGCTTGCTAGGCAGCAATAGGGCACTAAAACAGGTAACTGCGTCTTTCTCCTGGGAGAGAGGTATAAGAAACTTCAAAGGAATTTAAATAACCTTACCTTGCAAAAGAGTCAGACACGACTTAGCAACTAAACAGCAACAACAACCTCAAAATGTTAAGAGCTAAAGTGAAGTCACTCAGTCGTGTCCGACTCTTCGCGACCCCATGGACTGCAGCCCACCAGGCTCCCCCGTCCCTGGGATTCTCCAGGCAAGAACACTGGAGTGGGTTGCCATTTCCTTCTCCAATGCATGAAAGTGAAAAGTGAAAGTGAAGTCGCTCAGTCGTGTCCGACTCTTCTCGACCCCATGGACTGCAGCCTACCAGGCTCCTCTGTCCATGGGATTCTCCAGGCAAGAGTACTGGAGTGGGGTGCCATTGGTCTTCATAATTCCAGATAGTCCTTTTATAATCAGCCTTTCTCATCACAGGTAGAGATGCTGAAACTGTTACAAACCAAGTGAAGCAATGCGCTTAAAGGAAATTTGTTTCCTTCAATCCACGCATTTTAATGAAATCAATGTCTCTTTCCATCAAAGCTGTAGATCTTTAATTTTCTGTCTGCAGTTTTCCTGTGCATGCTTTCTGAGAAGTATACTTGAAATTCCTTTCCCTGCCTCTCCAGTTTTAATATTCCCACAGAACCTGTTCTCTTTGGCATCTTCTCTCATTTTCTTTTAAGCCCCTGTGTCCTGTGAACCATCACAATGCCTGTGAGTTTACTGGTTTTCGAAATGTGGACCCCAGGCAACATCATCACCTGAGAATTTACTAGAAATGCAAGTTTCTGCCTCCACTGCAGACCTACTGAAGCAGCAATCTGGAGACAGGGCTTGCAATCTATTTTGCGAAGTCCTCCAAGTGATTTCTAATGTACACTGAAATTTGAAAACCACTGCCCTAGAAGACAGGTCAGCAAACGATTTCCATGAAGGGCCAGATAGTAAATATTTTAGGCTTTGGGAGCCAGATGGCCTCTGTTGTGGGCTTCCCTGGTGGCGCAGACAGGAAAGAATCTGCCTGCCAATGTAGGTTCTATCCCTGGGTCAGGAAAGTCCCCTGGAGAAGGGCATGGCAACCCACTCCAGTATTCTTACCTGGGAAATCCCATGAACAGAGGAGCCTGGAGGGCTGCAGTCCATGAGGTCTCAAAGAGTCAGATACAACTGAGTGACTAACACTTTCACTCTTTGTGACCCCATGGACTATATAGCCCATGGAATTCTTCAGGCCAGAATACTGGAGTGGGTAGCCTTTCCCTTCTCCAGGGGATCTTTCCAACCCAGGGATTGAACCCAGGTCTCCCGCATTGCAAGTGGATTTTTTATCAACTGAGCCACCAGGGAAGCAACATGGAAGCAGCCACAGATAATATATGAATGAATGAATGCAGTTTTGTTCTAATAAAATGTTACTGATGGGTACTAATATTTGAATTTCATATATTATAAAATACTGTTATTCTCTTGATTTTTTTTTCAGCCTCTTAAGAACATAAAAGTTATTCATAGCTTGAGGGCTGCCCAAAAGCAGGCTGTGGGCTGAGTATGGTCCACAAGCTTTAGTTCGTAAACCTCTGCTATAGACCATCTCTGCTTTGCTCTTGCTTAGGACACATTTTGTGAAAGCATCCGTCTTCGATTCAGCAATCTTTTCTTTCTGATGCCCTCGCATGATCTTGCCCTCTCTCCAGGGCATTGATCTTTCCTATGGCCATGTCTTGAGTAAATGATTTGGGACATGGGGTCTCACTAAGAAGAGGTCTATATGTGCCTCTCCAGCTAGGGCCTTACTTCCCCATCAGGAGAATGGGCACAGCCTCAGGTCAGCCTTAAAGGGGGTGGATTCAAGCTACTCCATTCCAAGACTGGCAGTCTAGTCGGTGGTAAATGACCCCCTCCCCCACCCCACACCAATCTGAGCTCCAAATAAGCCAGAAGTGTGGAGTAGAAATGGCGTCTCCAGAGTCCTAAGCAGAGATAGATGCTCTTTGACCAGACCACATCCCTCCAGCCCCTCCCGCCTGGAGCTTTCTCTGGGGCCGGGCACTCACCATGGGGCTGGCATCGGGGTTGTTTGTCTAGGGCCATTCCCAAATCACACCTTCAGGGTGGTCCAGAGGAGGAGAAATATGTATCTTGGCAGAACTGGGAGACAGAGCACGTTCCCGGGGAACAGTGGGCTGGGAAGGTAGCGAGCATTAGAGTCTTCTAATTTTAAAAAGAAAAAAACAAAGCAAAACACGGCGCCCTGCTGCTCTCTGGACCGCCCACACCGTTCCTGTCTCCCCTTGCCTCCCCCCGCCCCCCCCCGGCAGCGGAAGGCACAGACACCTTAGTACTGGCTGTGTTTATTTTCCCACGCTGCGCGCGGGCACACGCCCTCGCGGCCATCACACAGCTTCCTCCATCTCTGCCGCTCCTCGGAGAATTGCGGGGCTTCCAGGCTCCGGAGGTAAATGGCAAGCAGATGGAACCCTGCTTTTCTTTAGCACTATTAAAAGGGGCGGAACATTGCAGGGCTTCTTGCTTCTGGCAAAACTGAGGATTTTATTGCTGTTGTTTTTGGAGGAAAGCAGAAAGGTGTTACATTAGCGAGCTTCCTTTTCTGCTTGAGAATCTGAACAGAATCCCTCTCTGGGAAAAGATCAGGAACAGAACACAGGTTTCATTATAGTCAGGCTTCTTCACATGGAGCTTGGAAACCGCCCTCCAGCAGAGTTCAGAGAGCAGCTCAGTCTGAGCAAAGGAGTGGGTTCCTACCCAGTGACTGTGTTCCAGTGAGTGGGAGAAACCTTGATGGGTTGGAAGCATGATCGGGACAATTGTCTCATTAGCAGGCGCCATGTTCGCGGGCACTTGACACAAGAGATAACGCAATAGAGGAATAGAGAGGTAAGTGACTTGCTCAAGGTCACCCAGTTAAGTGGAGCAAATTGATTGCAGTTGGAGATGTATCTGGCTCTGTGATACCTGCCAGCATCAAGCAGTAATGCCCTTTTCCTAAGGCTGACAATTGGGTGCCACCTGTCACATCTTGTTTTAAGCGCCTTCATAATTAACTCCTTTAATCCTCATTATTGCATAGTAGATGTTATTATTATCCAAATTCACATAAGGGGCAATTGAACTGCAAAGAGGAAATCAGTCCTCACCCAAGCTAGCAAGTAGTGCTACCAAATCAGGTCTGGCTGCTCACCACTGGAAAAATCCATACTCAGAGACAAACATTGGCAGAAAGGAGGCATGCCTGCTAAGTCGCTTCCGCCGTGTCCGACTCTGCGACCCCATGGACTGTAGCCCGCCAGCCTCCTCTGTCCATGGGATTCTCCAGGCAAGAACACTGGAGTGGGTTGCTGTTTCCTTCTCCACTGCACATATGCAAAGCAGCTAAGTAATCATCAAAGGAAATACTGCATCCATGGAAAAGGCTGACATAGACACCTTTGAAAATAAACAGTGTCCATCTTATTAATGGGGTGGGATTCTGCAAAGTAGAAACACATACGCTATTGTGGCGGCGAGTATCAAAATGGCAAACCATCGTCTGGTGCTGCCTCCCAAGCAATAGGCGTTTTCTTAATTACAAGTTGCTATAGCTCTTGTTTTTCGAAGTGAGCCTCTATTCTAATTGTCTCACAGACTTGTGGCAAGGAGGCTGTTCGGCCTGTGTTTACATCATCACCCAGGCACCGCCATATTGTCCAGGTATCTGGACAAGTTTGGCCAGACTTCCATTTGCTTGCTGGATTTTGTTTTGGGACCTTATTTGTATGTTCCACCACTTAATTACTTCTCTTCTCATTCACCCAAACTCCTATTTTTGCTTCTGGTCAGGAAGTCTTCCTCTCCCAAGTCCTTGGGGATGCAATAATCAGGTTGAAGTGAAAGTGTTACCCACTCAGTCGTGTCCAACTCTTTGTGACCCCATGGACTGTAGCCCACCAGGCTCCTCTGTCCATAGAATTCTCCAGGCAAGAATGCTGATGTGTATTGCCATTTCCTTCTTTAGGGGATCTTCCTGACCCAGGGGCGGAACCTGGGTCTCCTGTATTACAGGCAGATTCTTTACTGTCTTGAGCCACCTAGCAGAACAATAATCAGGTTAAGTTGCTGTTTCTTCCAGGCATTTTGAATGACACTCTCTCCCCTGAGTCCATTTTCAGAAAAGTAGGTCGAAGTCATAAAGAATAGACTTCCTGCGTGGAGACTTTACTGACTCATCATCGTTAATCACTTCCTTGGGAACAATTGGGAGAATAAATTTCATGTGACTCCAGGCAGGTATCAAGGAAGATCTTCTGTTGAGCCCTGTGAGAATATAGGTAATTTAACAGAGCTGGAAAAAAAAATAAGTTTTCCATTTTTCAAACCTAAGATTTCCCCTTTCATTATAGAATCTCAATAACTTCCACTTTTATCATTTCAGTACATCCTGGGAAATGATTCCAAGGAGTTTATTGTATAGTTAGAAGAGATAAAGAGTACTTCAATGTGGAAGGGACATAAAAAGGTGTTCCCAGTCTACCACAGGCACAGAATGTTCTCAGAAGTAATTCCTTCCCTGTGGGTTGGATTTATTAAACCAGAAATCTGTGGCTCAGGAAAGGTAATAAGCCTTGTGGACCCTTCAGTTCTGGATTGCTTTTACCTAATTATGACCCTTTGGCTACAGCCCATAATAAAGAGATATTCACACTACAAAAAGTCTCTAAAGGGTAACTCCAGACTTGACCTGTACTTATTACCACAAATGTTTGAAAGCTCTGTGAGAGATTTTGACTTATAACCAGTCTAGAATCTTCTCTTGGTAGACCAGACAATTGTCCAACGTCTTTTAGGAATAGGGAGCCCAGAAGCAAGGCAGATACCCTGGCCTTTATTCCGCAGGTGGGATTTCAAACAGGCCCGAGCTGGACATGTTGAAGTCTAGCTTCTATAGGGCGGCATAGCTAGAAGCTGATGGAGACCAACATCCTACGTTTTTATATCTCTGGCAGAGAACAGGCCCCTAGAGACTGAGCCACCAGCAGGAATGCCTGTAAAGCAGCCAGCCCAGCTACTGAGCAAAGGAGCCCACAGTGTTCTCACTGTGGAGAGACCCTGATTTTTCCAGTCATCTCTTTACTGACAGGAAGCAGCATTTATCCAGCCCTTAAAGAATAAGCATGGAGCTGCTGAAAGCAGAGATGGGGCTCCATATATAAAATAAGCCTATTTTATTCGTGGGAGGGATTTAACATAAGAAGAGAAAACCAGAAATGTGATAAAGCCAAGAAATGACACTCTTGAGGCACGTATTCCTCAAAACCCCACAATCTGTGTGTGTCTACAAAGTCCTCATCCCAACTCATGGCAGAAGACTAGACTCCCGTCAGCCATTTCTGCTCTAAATGAGAACGTGGGGTTGGAAAAAATGTTCAACCATGGTTCCCTCAGTTGTTTTCTTCGGTTAAAATATTGACTTAAACTTTAACAGACACCACTGTTTGTTTTAAGTGTGGTTGAGAAAGATGGAAAATCACAGCCATTTCCTCTTACAAAAGGTTTCTGGAAGGTTACTGGTAATGCTTACCTTTGTCTGGGGGGAAGCTTCGAAGAGAGTCTGGGGACATGAGTTTGAAGGAGCTGTGTGAGCTTTTGGCTCCGTGAGGGAGCTCCACATTCCTTTCCTACAACCCTCACCACATGACCACTAGGAATTATGTAATCCTTCCCTCCTTTCCCTTCAAGAGCCACAGCCAGAGACACTGGCACCTTCTAGGAGACAAGCTTATTTTGTGTGGGTTACACATGCAAGAAAAAGACAACAGGGGATGAGATGGTTGAACGGCATCACTGACTCAATGGGCATGAATTTGAGCAAATTCTGGGAGATACTGAAGGACAGGGAAGTCTGGCGTGCTGCAGTCCATGGGGTCACAAACAGTTGGACATGACTGAGCAACTTACCAACAACAACAGGTGTTGTAGGCAGTTCTGGGGTGCAAAATGCTCTAAACCTTGTTTTTTGGTCTTCTCCCAAAAATACTGGGGTGAAATTCCTATCTCATACACAGTGACTTCTTCGGGTGCCAGTCTCAGGGCTCACAGCCTGACAGGGTCACCCCAGACCTCACCAAGTGCAACTCACAGCCTTAGCTTAGACCATCCTCCCCTGGCAGGTGCCCACAACACTCACCACCACCCAGTCCCAACCCTAGGAGCCACAATCACCATAGGAAGTATTTCTGGAGGTTGGCATCCTGAGATGGATTGGACAGGGTTCTGGGTATCTTTCACTTGGGAAACTCTCCACCCCTTCTTCCCAGCTGTGGGAGAATACAGACTCAATAGGCTGAGAAAATGAACTTTATTCCGTCTTTTTTTTTTTTTCTGGCCTCTGGATCCTTTTTCTCTCCATGGTCTGAGTCGGTAGGACCAACAAAAGCCACAAAGAGCTATGCCTGAGCAGCCCTTGGGGAGCAATTGGTGGAGCAACTGAGAGCATCCATCAGAGGAGCCAGGACGCTTTTCATTTCAGAGGCCCCATCAGGCTGCATTAGCGTCTTCCTCCAAGTCAGGCAGGGCTTCCCAGGTGGCTCAGTCTATAAAGAATCTGCCTGCAATACAGGAGACATGGGTTCCATCCCAGGGTCGGGAAGTTCCCCTGGAGAAGCATGGCAACCCACTCCAGTGTTCTTGCCTAGAAAATCCCATGGACAGAGGAACCTGGTAGGCTATAGTCTAAAATTAGAAACTTTCAAAATTGAAGAGCATTCACTCTAGTGGTTTTCAAATGCTCTTTAGGTTCAAAGCCCTTTATTCAGGGTAATCTTCATAGAAGCATATTACTGGACACAGAGAAAGGTCGATATGTTGTGATTGACAGGAGTGGGGCAAATCCTGGACCCTGTCCTTTCAGACCCCAACTCAAACCCTCCAGAATACATAAAGCTGTGCACCATGTGGGACTATTTAAGTTTAAATTAAGTAAATGAAATAAAATGTAAAATTCGGTTTCTTAGTCACACTGGCTACATGTCAAGCACTCAACAACCTCTGGTGGCAAGTGGCAACCTGTTAGGCCATGTGGATGTAGAACATTTCCATTAGAGCAGAAGTTTCTATTGAACAGAGCTGCTATAGAATTTAGGACGTCCCTAAATGGGCTTCTCTGGTGGCTCAGCGGTAAACAATCCGCCTGCCAATACAGGAGACACAAGTTCAGTCCCTGGGTCAGGAAGATCCCCTGGGGAAGGAAATAACAACCTACTCCAGTATTCTTGCCTGGAGAATCCCATGGACAGAGGAGCCTGGAGGGCTACAGTCCCTGGGGCCATGAAAGAGTCAGATATAACTTAGTGACTTAAAAACAACAAGGGGACTCTGCAACTTTTAGGCCTCTGGAAACAAGATAGAAAACCACTGATCTAAGCTAACACTTGAACAAGAGGAGTCCAAAGAGGTGGGGCATAGTTTGCCAGCCACGCGACTGGTTCTTAAAGAACTGGAACTCTGCCTCCGGTCTGTTAGTCTCCTGCCTGTCCCTAACTTCTTACCCCACTGTTGCTTCCCAAGGATTCACCACCACCTTAAGCCTTTCCCTGACAGCTCTACTATTTAAGAAAAGGGAACCCAGGTCATAGGCATCTCTGATACTTGGAAAGAGACTTTAAATTTTATACATGTTCAGTCAGCCTCCGGCACATAAATAGAGACATTTAAACTCACATCAGGCCCGAGCAGATGTGAAGGGAAATACTGTCAATTAGTGAGAGGCTAATTAATCTTTCTTTGCCACATACACTCTGGCAGGATCAAGAAAGTGTTGTTTTTGCTCTGAGCTGCAGGATTGCTTGCTATGGAAACAATGCATGATTATAATGTTGATATCTTGACTTTGTTCGGAAGCTGGCAGTGGAGGGCAGATCTTGCCAGCAGTTACCCCTGCAGTTAGAAAGGAAAGGAATTAGAAAATAGATTCTTTAATTAGTGAATCAGGGCATGTTGGATTCTTTACTTTTCATAGAATAGGAGTATTTTATCCTGCGTGACATCTTCCAATTCAGATATTTTGAAGTGATTTCCTAATCACATCTTGTTATTTCTCAATCTAATTGTTACTATTATTTTGATGATTATTATGTTGCAAGACAGAGAGGCATGGATGAGGCAACTATTATGGATGAAGTTTGTCAAGGGCAGAACATCCTTTAGGACCTGCTAACTGGCTGTGATTTTTCCTGTGACTCAGAACTGGCTCCGTTTTACTGCATGTCTGATGGTGTCTCCCTTCCTGTCCAAATCACCCTGTGGCTTCCACTGAGAGAGGTCTACTTACAGGGACTTTCCCTAAAAAGGGCCAAGCCAGAAGTGGCATCTCCATTTATCTCTCCAGCCAGCAGTCTTGTAGCCACCTAAGCAGCTCGAAAATAAGGAAGAGTGGCCTCAGTGTCAGGGACAGTGCTGGGCACAATGGCAGTTATATAAATGAAAAGAACAGTATCCAGTAATGGAAACTCGGCTCGTGAACTCACAGTTAGGATATGGTATGTTTTTTTTTTGAAACATGTATAATATCATATATGAAATGAGTCGCCAGTCCAGGTTCGATGCATGATACTGGATGCTTGGGGCTGGTGCACTGGGACAACCCAGAAGGATGGTACGGGGAGGGAGGAGGGAGGAGCGTTCAGGATGGGGAACACGTGTATAACTGTGGTGGATTCATGTTGATATATGGCAAAACCAATGCAATATTGTAAAGTTAAATAATAAAATTTAAAAAAGGATATGGTATGTTTTTGATAGAAGCATTTACCAAGATCCACAGCAGCAGTGAGAAGGATTAGCTCTCATTACTACACGGAAATTGTTCTCTCTAATGTCCTGCCATTGAACATCTGTATGTGTTACTTCCTTGGCTTCTTCGCCTGTCTAGGTAATTTCCATTTATTCATCAAAGTGCAGTTGAGATCACCTTTATCTGTGAATCCCTTCTGATCACATCACTTTCTTTTATGATGGGCAGAGTTGGGTGCCTTACCCTCACTGTCCTTAAAGCAGCCCATAAATTTATCTATTCAGTAATTACACTGTTTTGTAATTATTTGTTTATATTTGTATTACTCCTTTAGAATATGAGCTTAACCCCTCTGAGACCCAGTTTCTTCATCTCTAAAAGAGAACAGTGTGAGGAGAGTACAGAAAAATGATAACTAACATTACCATATAAATGAGTGGATGAAGGATGTGATGTGTGACTTGGGTCATGAAAAATGAAAGAAATTATCAGGTAGAGAAGATGTCTTAATTTTAGTAATGTCTTCTTTGAAGCTTGAATTATATCTAAAACTGGGAACTTGTTTGTTGAAAATTTATCATTCAGATCACTAGGGTACTTTTTTATTTTATTTGTTCTTATGTGGGATGTTTAGGAGAGTTTTTGCAGAGGAAGAACTCAGAACCCTCTCTGGAAGAGTTTCAAGTCAAAGACATATGAAACAGTTAACCCTGAAGGTATAGTTAATTAATATGTAGTTAACACTGCACAAAACTAGTAAATGCAAAAATTAAGAATTTATATTGTTGTGCAGTCAAGTATATATATAGGACATATATAATTAATATGTGTTCAGAAGTTGTAGATTTTGTTCTAACTTTCATTGAGAAAGCTTTCATGAAAGAGATGAGGCTTGAATGAGACTTTTAAAAAGGTAATATCTGGAAGGATAAATAATGTTTGGAAGTGGTCACACAAATATTTGGGGAAAATCATTCCAAGTGAGGGAATATCAAGTGCTAAAGCTCTGACGTATCAGAATGTCTGCTGGATTTGAAATGAACAAGGCATAGCGTGCAAAGGGAAGAGTACTCCAATATGCTGTCAGAGAGGTGGACAGGGTGTAGCTTTACTGGATAAAGACTTTAGATTTCTTTCCAAGTGTGTTTGAGGGCCATTCAGGGGCTTGAGTGTTAATGACATGGTTATGCTTTAAAAGGATCCCTTTGATTTGATATATGAAGTACAGGGAGTAAGGAAGTCTTAAGTGGAAGCAGAAATAATGATTATTAGGTATTATTAGGAATAATGATTATTAGATAATAATGATTATTATTATCATCATTATATTGATGATGATGATGGTGATGATGATGATAACAGATGGAATACTAGATACTGTTTTAAGTGTTTCACAAATATTAACTTCCTTTAACCCCACCAAAACTCTATGAGGACTTTACTATGATAATCCCAGGATGAGGAAACTGAAGTGTGTGAAGGTGGAACATACACAGCAAAGTTGGGATCTGAGTTCATGCTCCACTCACTGCCCTAAAATTGCCTTTCCAACTTTCATTTAGGCTTTTCCTAAGTGTGTTCATGCAGGAGGTGAGGAAAGGTCGAATTGTGGATGTATTTTGAAGGTAAAGCCAATAGAATTTGCCGATGAGTTAGATATAGGGGATAAGAGAAAGATCAAAGATAATACCAAAAATTTTGACTATACAACTGGATAATTGATAATTTTGAGACGGGAACACTGGGAGAGAATTAGGTTTGGGCCTGGAGAAATGGGATAGGAATCAAAGGTTCAATTTCATGAAATTTCAGTTGCTGAAGGCATACATTTAGAGATAGAGAAACCTGTATGCAGGTCAAGAAGCAACAGTTAGAACTGGACATGGAACAACAGACTGGTTCCAAATCGGGAAAGGAGTACATCAAGGCTGTATATTGTCACCCTTATTTAACTTACATGCAGAGTACATCATGTGAAATGCCGGGCTGGATGAAGCACAAGCTGGGATTAAGATTTCCAGGAGAAATATCAATAACCTCAGATATGCAGATGGCACCACCCTTATGGCAGAAAGTGAAGAGGAACTGAAGAGCCTTTTGATGAAAGTGAAAGTGGAGAGTCAAAAAGCTGGCTTAAAGCTCAACATTCAGAAAACTAAGATCATGGCATCTGGTCCCATTACTTGATGGGAAATAGATGGGGAAACAGTGGAAACAGTGACAGACTATATTCTTGGGCTCAAAAATTACTGCAGATGGTGACTGCAGCCATGAAATTAAAAGACATTAGCTCCTTGGAAGAAAATCTATGACACACCTAGACAGCATATTAAAAAGCAGAGACATTACTTTGCCAACAGAGGTCCGTCTAGTCAAGCCTATGGCTTTTCCAGGAGTCATGTATGGATATGAGAGTTGGACTATAAAGAAAGCTGAGCTTGCTAAAGAATTGATGCTTTTGAACTGTGGTATTGGAGAAGACTCTTGAGAGTCCCTTTGACTGCAAGGAAATCAAACCAGTCCATCCTAAAGGACATCAGTCCTGAATATTCATTGGAAGGACTGATGCTAAAGCTGAAGCTCCAGTACTTTGGCCACCTGATGCAAAGAGCTGACTCATTTGAAAAGACCCTGATGCTGGGAAAGACTGAAGGCAGGAGAAGAAGGGGATGACAGAGGATGAGATGGTTGGATGGCATCACCAACTCGATGGACAGGAGTCTGAGCAAGCTCTGGGAGTTGGTGATGGACAGGGAGGCCTGGAGTGCTGAAGTCCATGGGGTTGCAAAGAGTTGGACATGAGTGAGCGACTAAACTGAACTGAACCTAGAGAATAACAAAGCAATATTTGTTTTTTCACCCTCAGTGGACATGGAAGTTCAAAACTTAAAATACTTTCTATAGCGATAGATGGCTGCTCTTTCATAGCACTGAATTTATATTCTTGGAGTAGTCAGGATAAAAAAGATAGTATGGGGGACTGAATGATGGCCTCCAAAGGCCCAGTGGCCCTCATGGCTCAGTGCCCCCAAACTGTGAACCTTATATGGCAAAAGGGACTTTGCCGAAGTGATTAAAGATACTGAGGCAGGGAGATTTTCTTAGGTTATTACGATGAGGCCTAAATGCCATCACAAGTGTCCTCATGAGAATGAGGCAGGGATGATGTGACCACAGAAGAGGATAAGGCAGTGTGACCACAGGAGTAGAGGTTGGAGAGATATGTGTATGTGTGTGCTAAGTCTCTCGTCGTGTTCAACTCTTTTGCAGCCCCATGGACTGTAGCCCACTAGGCTCCTCCGTCCATGGGTTTATCCAGGCAAGAACACTGGAGTGGGTTGCTATGCCCTGCTCCAGGGAATCTTCCTGATCTAGGGGTCCAACCTGCATCTCTTAAGTCTCCTGCATTGGCAGGTGGGTTCTTTACCACTCATGCTGCCTGGGAAGCTGGAGAGATGTGGCACATGCCACTGAATGCTGGCAGATGGCTAGAAGCTGGGAGAGCCCAGGAACAGGCTCTCCCCTGGAGCCTTCAGAAGGTAGCAGCCTCGCAACACCTTGATTTTAGATCTATCAGATTCACTTTGGACTTCCGGCCTCCAGAACTTCAAGGGAACACATTTGTGTTGTATTAAGTCACTAAGACTTTGTAGCAGTTCATTATAACAGCAAGAGGAAATTAATTCAGGAAGGTTACAAAGAAGATGAGTTGTGTGTTTTTTTTCACTTGGGAAAGTGAGGAAGTGGAATGATTTCTTTGTAGGCAACTTATTTACTCAAAGGACACAGAATCCCAGTCCTTCTGAAGAGAAGAAGGTTGGCAAGTGCATGTGCTATGGGAGCATGAGGTCAGAATTCAGGGACCTAGGGATCAGATTTTTTGCACACATACTTACACAACTGTGGGAGCAAGGGCACAGATACTCGTTAAATGTGAGCTGAAATTGTACTTTCTTTCTGCCTTTCCCTTCATCCAATTACCTAAATAAGCAGCGGAATTTGTATTCATTTAAATGAAATCCAGAAAGGAGTGGCTTATCTGTCACCATCCCTACATACCACACACACACACACACACGCACACACATACACACACGCTCACACACACACACATGCACAGGAAAGCCCTGGAGTTCAAATGTATTCATTGTTTGAGGAAGAATGAAGGAGGGAGAACCAGCAAAGACAAAAAATCGATTCAAGAGGCTCTTGGGAACAGAAGTGTCTGCAGTCTCCTTCTTTGAGTGTTACAGACCAAACAACAACATGTTTGTATTTGTTTGTTTGTTTGTTTAGAAACCAGAAATTGATTACATCAAGATGAGTCATAGCTATATTATGTCTCTTTTTAATACTAAGTAAATTAAAGTCAATCACACTGGATTATGTATCATTTATATGTCAGCCTTCTAGTTACCCCTGAAGAAAAACAGTCCTTAATCACTGTGGTTTCTTTGGTTTGCCCTTTATGTCTTTACTCCATGAAGCACATGGGGAAGAACTTTCCAGATTTCTTAATGCTTGGATCGAACCACAAAGCCCTTCCCACTCTTTGAACTGCTTTGTTCTTCCAGATAGAACTGACTTTTGTATTCTGGGGTCCTGCCTTTTTAATGAACATATCCTATCTGTGAATTTCAGTGACCTGAAGCTTGGACTTAAATCCTAATGAACTTGATTTCTACTGTAGTATCTTCTAAGGCTCTGATTGGTTGGAAGCTATAGAGAAACACCAACAAGGACTGTTTATTGATCAAAGATAATTTATTAAAAATTTAAAATATAAATTAAATTATACATATTCTTGTATTTGAATTGAGCTTGTTATTTGTAAATCATGTGTTGATTGCAGTCATGTACATTTCTACGGAGAGGGTTCTAGAGTGAAGAGGTCTAGATTTCTTTGACCAGCTCCATCATCTGTTAGCTGTGGAATATAGACAAGTTGTTGGTCTTCAGCTTCCTTACTAAAAATTGCAAAATTGGGGGAGGCTATGCATGTGTAGAGGCAGAGGGTGTATGGGAAACCTATGTACTTTCCTCCCAATTTTGTTGTAAGTCTAAATCTGCTCTAAAAAAAAAATCATCTTAAAAATGGGGAAAATAACTACTTTGCAGAATTATTACAAACACTAAATGAAATGAGGATAAAGGACGTATATTAGATACCTGAGAAGTTGAAGCTGTTGGTTGTGATTATTATTCCACCTCTAGCTGCTCTTTTCTCCTCCAGAGTAGGTCCAGACCTGGAGGAGAGCAAGACTTTCCCCTCTAAGGGTCTCCTCGTCCTTAGATCAGTACATGGCATCACACCTAGTTATAAGCTCTGAAGGTTAATCTTTGCATTTTCAATTTATGTTAATCATAATACTAATAATCACAATGACCCTTTCTTGGTCATCTGCTGTCTACCAGGCCCTTTGTTAGCAGCCTGCATAAATCAATACAACCAGTAACCCTATAATGTGAGTACATTTCTTAAAACATTTTATTCACAATTATTTACAATTTCTTTTTCATAGACAGCAAAACCGAAAAGTTAAATGTCGTTTAGTTGCTAAGTTGTGTCTGACTCTTTTGCGACCCTATGGACTGTAACCCACCAGGTTCCTCTGTCCATGGGGTTTCCCAGGCAAGAATACTGGAGTGGGTTACCATTTCATTCTCCAGGGAATCTTCCCAACCCAGGGATCAGACCCATATCTCCTGCATTGGCAGGTGGATTCAGGGAAGCCCCCCAAAGTTAAAAGATGTGTTCTGAATAATCTCATAATCAAAATGTATATCCAAAATTCTTTTATGTGTCTCAGCCATATCCTGGGCATCAAACCAAAGAAATCAATGAGAGATCATTCCTGTCATTAAGAATTTACTGCTAAAAGGAGGCAAATCAATAGCTTATATCACTAAGGACAGGCCCATAATTATGAGTTGCAACAGCCAGACTCAATCTTGCAGAGAAAAAAAGAAAAAAAGTATGTAAAACCTCCATTAACAGGAATAACTAATTATAGCAGTCAAATAGCAAGGCTCTTTTCCTCTGTTTCCCCCTCCCTCCATTTTCTACTCTGTATTTTTAGAACAAAGAAACAAATGAAAACAAAACTTCCTATCAGGAATGTAGATGATGCTGTTGATGTTGATTTGAATTCCAGGCATTGCCGGTGGGGGGCTGTCTCAGGGGGAGAGTGACTGACAGGAAGCTGCCAACAGACACAGGCAAGGAATGCAGATTGCTTTCCTTAAATGAGACCAGCAAGCAGGAACTGAGCTGTAAGGAGCTTGCTGCACAGAGCAGGAGACCTGCAGTGATCTCGTGGTTGGAGCTGCAGCTTCCTTCCCTACCCCGCCCTCAACCCTATCCCCTGTCCCCTATATTCCCTACACCCGGAGATACAACCAAGGACTCCACCCCAAGGGGCTGGTGATTTGGTCAGGCTCTTCCAGACCATGAGGATTCACTGATGGCTCAGACGGGAAAGAATCTGACTGCAATGCAAGAGACCTGGGTTCGATCCCTTGGTTAGGAAGATCCCCTGGAGAAGGGAATGGCTACCTGCTCCAGTTTTCTTGCCTGGAGAATTCCATGGACAGAGGAGCCTGGTGGGCTACAGTCCCTGGGTGGCAAAGAGTAAGACGTACCTGCATGACTATCACTTCCAGCCCAATGCTGGGCCTTCCCAGGTTGACCAGGCTGGCCTTGGGGGCGTCATTACTCCTCCATGGCATTTCTTGACAGCTGTGAGAGAGGAAAGTAGTAGTGCTATCCAGAGCCAATTGTCACTCATCTGTATCAACAGCAAATTGCTCTTCAGCTGTATCAGAGTAGGAAAGCATTTAGCTCTTAGGGATACTTCCATCTCTTTTTCTTCAAGCTGGGAGCAAGTATGAGCCAGTCATTCACATTGCTGAATGAAGGATGCAGATTGGGTTGAAGTAAGCAATCCAGGCATCTCTGAGATCTGATCATCCACAGTAGGCACCCCCTGTCATTTTGCCTGAAGTCCAGTCCTCACTGTTAGGCTCAACAATATTCAGGAGTGAAAGATACAGTTGCATAGGTTACATACTGCACAACTCGAAAGGACTCACTGTCCTATGGTGATCCTGGATTCTTCTCAGTCTCCTATCCTTTTGCCTTCCTACTGATCACTGTTTAAAAACCAAGAATGTTCAGGATAACATTGCAAGATCTCAATAATTTAAAAAGAACAAGGTCTATTTTCTATTTCATTCAAGGAAAAAATGGACAAATATAATAAATACCATATTCTAAGATTTTGAAAATGAGGTGTAAAAGAAAATGTTGTTGTCGCTTAGTCACTAAGCTGTGTTCAACTCTTTTGCACCCCACCAGGCTTCTCTGTCCACGGCACTTCCCAGGCAAGGATACTGAAGTGGGTGGCCATTTCCTTCTCCAAGGATCTTCTCGACTCAGGGATCTAACCTGCCTCTCCTGCATTGGCAGGCAGATTCTTTACCACCTAACCACCTGGGAAAACCAAAAGAAAAAGTATCTCTACACAATAAAAATTTTTGATTCCACAAATTCCATTTATTATGGATTTTGCAAACAATAATTTATATATCCTACTGTAATTACAGCAAAGAACAATAGACTCTATCTCTTGCCTACCTTCTTGCTTTATCACCCTTTCCACATGGGAAAATAGTTTTATGAGGTTTTCATTTCAGTAAGAATTGACTTTTAATATCTAATACGTGAATCTAAAACCTATTAGCCGAGAGAAGAAAGCGGTGGGGGGTTAATTTGTAATCCATGCCTATCCTCAGATAATTCAGGAAGGTACGATTAAGATTATACAGGCTGCATTCAGTATTAATACATTTTAAGGAGAAATGTAGATTGGATTGAATTAAGAAGGGTTCTATGCCTGTCTCTCTTCAGGATTGAGTATGAACCCTCTGACTAGATTTCTGTTAGATTAGCTGAAGCAGTAATGTCTTTGATTCCAAAATATGAACAGTAATTATCTCATACCCATTTATTGGAAAGCCTGCAGCCAAAACAGAGGTTAATGCTTTTTGCAGATCCTAAAAGACTAAGATCGAATTGGAATTATATTGTTTACTTAGGAACACAAGATTTCCACACGGAACAATTCTTTCGGAGTTGTCAAATTCACATTACATGAACTATTTCATATCAGTATCTCTCACCGTTTCTTCTTCCACTGAGGGGATGCATGCTGAACTAGCTCTTCATCTGAGCCAGGGAAAGATTCAAGGACTGAACACCTCGTGTGGGAGGAAATGATGATTGAACCAATTAGCCATTTCACAACCTCCCTGTAGTTTGAAGACAATGTTTCATCCTAGCTGCTTTATGCGCAGATTTTTTTTTTTTTACCGATGGTAATAATTACTCTATAATTACATTAAATGCCAGCTTCCGTGATCTTTCTTGAACCCTGTAGAACTGCAAAGCAATTCACCTAGGTGATGATGAACTTTCTAAATTAGACACAATATACTAATTTAATGTGGATACAACTAAAGCCCAGTGGGGGCAATTGATTACTTATGGTTATAAATGTTACCAAAATGAGCAAGGAGGGCTTTAGTAATTCTCTCTCTCTCTCTCTCATACACACACACATATACACACATACCTCATTAGCTAAATTGCTGCTCAAGTATAATCTTCATGATGATAAAATCATAACTTTCACATAAATTGAACAGAACTCAAATGTTTTATTTGTCTCTATACTTAAAGGGGGAATCATTAAGATGTTACTGGAGAATTTGAAGATCAGGCAATCAGGAATGTGGAAATGAATAGATGAATAGAGGGTTGAGATCCTGCAAGGCAATAGAATGTAAATTGGGATATAACCTTTTCTATGGGTCCAAAATCATGTGTGTACTTAAAAGATAAAATTTATTTACATTGTTGTGGACAAGAATCACATGCGTTAGTCTCAATTTTCAACAACTTCATTCTCCCACTATAGAGTTCCAAAATAGCCTAGTCAATAGAAACTATCCAAAGGAGAAACTTTGCTAGAATCCAGTGAGTGAGTGAAAGTCACTCAGTCGTGTCCGACTCTGTAACCCCATGGACTGTAGCCTGCCAGGCTCCTCTGTCCATGGAATTCTTGAGGCCAGAATACTGGAGTGGATAGCTGTTCCCTTCTCCAAAGGATCTTCCCAACCCAGGGATCGAACCCAGGTCTCCCCCACTGCAAGCAGATTCTTTACCATCTAAGCCACCAGGGAAGGCCAAGAATCCAGTAATCCCCCAGAGATCAGCCAGATAATGCCCCACATACCAAGGGTGGGCACCCAACTATTTCTTTTGCCCACTTCTAAGTATTTGACCATTTTTTTCTGACAGTCAGCTAGAGTTGACTGATCATACTTCTGTTTCAGAGGAAGACAAAAGTTAGAGAAGCTGGAGACAAATCAGGTGGATCATTCAAACTCCGAATATTCATTGGAAGGACTGATGCTGAAGCTGAAGCACCAATACTTTGGCCACCTGATGTGAAGAGTTGACTTATTAGAAAAGACCCCGATGCTGGGAAAGGTTGAGAGCAGGATAAGAAGAGGACGACAAGGGATGAGATTGTCGGGTGGCATCACTGACTCAATGGACATGAGTCTGAACAAACTCTGGGAAATAGTGAAGGATGGGGAGCCTGGCATGCTGCAGTCCAATGAGTCACGAAGAGTCAGACGTGACTTAGCAACTGAACACCAAC
Organism: Bos indicus x Bos taurus; assembly: GCF_003369695.1. Classification (NCBI taxonomy): domain Eukaryota; kingdom Metazoa; phylum Chordata; class Mammalia; order Artiodactyla; family Bovidae; genus Bos; species Bos indicus x Bos taurus. The sequence continues at coordinate 12,697,365 of NC_040087.1, read as the reverse complement.
AACATTCAAACTCACACAAGCAAGGGCTAAATAAAGTCAAGGTGAAAATTCAGGAACATTAGAATTCTGGGAATTTAAAACTAGAAGGGACTTTAGGTATGACTCAAGACTTGGATTTTAAAGAAAATCTGTCTGAGACTGCCTTCTTGGCATTGAAAGAAATGTTAAGCCACTTGGCTCAGGTGCCTTAAGTTCTGTGGAGTCTGCCTTGCTGTAAAGAAACTCCTTTCTACATTCCCTCATCCTTCCTTCTCATTCTGTGCTACCCAGAGATGTTTCCCTTTTTATTTGTGAATAATCAGAATTAAAATACACAGGAAAATTGTATATCAGGGTAATATTGAATAGACCAAAAGAGTTGTTAGTTTTTTTTTTTTTTGGTCTTTAGAATGGCTCTAGTAATGCTCCCTCCAGGGGATTCGCCAGGCGAAAATACTGGAGTGGGTTGCCATTTCCTTCTGTAGGGGATCTTCCTAACACAGTGATCGAACCTGGGTCTCCCGCATTGCAGACTGACTCTAAAGGGTCTGAACCACCAGGGAAGCCCCTTAGTTGTCTTTCAGTTCAGTTCAGTGCAGTCACTCAGTCGTGTCCGACTCTTTGCAACCCCATGAATCACAGCACGCCAGGCCTCCCTGTCCATCACCAATTCCCAGAGTTCACTTAAACTCATGTCCATCAAGTCAGTGATGCCATCCAGCCATCTCATCCTCTGATGTCCCCTTCTCCTCCTGCCCCCAATCCCTCCCAGCATCAGGGTCTTTTCCCAATGAGTCAACTCTTCACATGAGGTGGCCAAAGTATTGGAGTTTCAGCTTCAGCATCAGTCCTTCCAATGAACACCCAGGACTGATCTCCTTTAGGATAGACTGGTTGGATCTCCTTGCAGTCCAAGGGGCTCTCAAGAGTCTTCTCCAACACCACAGTTCAAAAGCATCAATTCTTTGGCGCTCAGCTTTCTTCACAGTCCAACGCTCACATCCATACATGACCACAGGAAAAACCATAGCCTTGACTAGACGGACCTTTGTTGGCAAAGTAATAGCTCTGCTTTTTAATATGCTATCTAGGTTGGTCATAACTTTCCTTCCAAAGAGTAAGCATCTTTTAATTTCATGGCTGCAATCACCATCTGCAGTGATTTTGGAGCCCAGAAAAATAAAGTCTGACACTGTTTCCACTGTTTCTCCATCTATTTCCCATAAAGTGATAGGACCAGATGCCATGATCTTCATTTTCTGAATGTTGAGTTTTAAGCCAACTTTTTCAGTCTCCACTTTCACTTTCATCAAGAGGCTTTTGAGTTCCTCTTCACTTTCTGCCATAAGGGTGGTGTCATCTGCATATCTGAGGTTACTGATATTTCTCCTGGCAATCTTGATTCCAGCTTGTGCTTCCTCCAGCCCAGCGTTTCTCATGATGTACTCTGCATATAAGTTAAATAAGCAGGGTGACAATATACAGCCTTTACGTACTCCTTTTCCTATTTGGAACCAGTCTGTTGTTCCATGTCCAGTTCCAACTGTTGATTCCTGACCTGCATACAGGTTTCTCAAGAGGCAGGTCAGGTGGTCTGGTATTCCCATCTATTGAAGAATTTTCCACAGTTTATTGTGATCCACACAGTCAAAGGCTTTGGCATAGTCAATAAAGCAGAAATAGATTTTTTTTTTTTTCTGGAACTCTCTTGCTTTTTCGATGATCAATCAGTTGTTGGCAATTTGATCTCTGGTTCCTCTGCCTTTCCTAAAACCAGCTTGAACATCTGGAAATTCATGGTTCACATATTGCTGAAGCCTGGCTTAGAGAATTTTGAGCATTACTTTACTAGTCTGTGAAATGAGTACAATTGTGCCATAGTTTGAGCATTCTTTGGCATTGCCTTTCTTTTGGGTTGGCATGAAAACTGACTTTTTCCAGACCTGTGGCCACTGCTGAGTTTTCCATATTTGCTGGCATATTGAGTGTAGCACTTTCACAGCGTCATCTTTCAGGATTTGAAATAGCCCAACTGGAATTCCATCACTTCCACTAGCTTTGTTTGTAGTGATGCTTTCTAAGGCCCACTTGACTTCACATTCCAGGATGTCTGGCTCTAGGTCAGTGATCACACCATTGTGATTATCTGGGTCGTGAAGATCTTTTTTGTATAGTTCTTCTGTGTATTCTTGCCACCTCTTCTTAATATCTTCTGCTTCTGTTTTGAGACATTAATTGCAAACAATTAACATTATACCACTTGGGAGATAGTCAACATACTCAAAATATCCAAATCAAGCATTAAAAATCATTTGCACCAGCTTGTCCTGTTACTCTCTTTGATGTTGGGGTTCCACATAAATTAAGCAAAGAAAATCTTCTTGACCATATTTTCACATGCAATTCTTTACTTAAAATTATTCTGTATTTGGCTTAAAGCTCAACATTCAGAAAACTAAGAATATGGCATCTGGTCCCATCACATCATGGCAAATAGATGGGGAAACAGTGGAAACAGTGGATGATTTTATTTTAGAGGGCTCCAAAATCACTGTAGATGGTGATTGCAGCCATGGAATTAAAAGATGCTTAGTCCTTGAAAGAAAAGGTGTGACCAACCTAGACAGCATATTAAAAAGCAGAGACATTACTTTGCCAACAAAGGTCCATCTAGTCAAGGCTATGGTTTTTCCAGTGGTCATGTATGGATGTGAGAGTTGGAGTATAAAGAATTGATGCTTTTGAACTGTGGTGTTGGAGAAGACTCTTGAGAGTCCCTTGGACTGCAAGGAGATCCAACCAGTCCATCCTAAAAGAGATCAGTCCCGGGTGTTCATTGGAAGGACTGATGCTGAAGCTGAAACTCCAATACTTCCGCCACCTGATGTGAAGAGCTTACTCATTGGAAGAGACCCTGATGGTGGGAAAGATTGAAGGCAGGAGAAGAAGGGGATGACAGAAGATGAGATGGTTGGATGGCATCATCGACTCAATGGACATGGGTTTGGGCGGACTCTGAGAGTTAGTGATGGACAAGGAGGCCTGGCGTGCTGCAGTTCATGGGGTCACAAAGAGTTGGACATGACTGAGTGACTGAACTGAACTGAACTGATTCCATGTTTAAAACAAATTTGTGACAGGCGATGAAAAGTAGATACTGTATAATAATGTGAAATGGAAGAGACTATGGGGCAAGTGAAATGAACCACCCACCATCCACACAAAAGGCTGGTCGGTCTTCATCCAAAGTAGGTGATGTTGTGTATATGGTGGGATTGGAAGGGAGTCCTCTATTATGAGCTCCGTCTGAAAAAGAAAACAATTAATTCCAATGAACACTGCTCTCAATTAGACCAACTGAAAGCAGTTCTTAATAAAAAGTGTCCATAATTAGTCAAGAGAAAATGCATAATCTTCCATCATGATAATGTAAGACTACATGTTTCTTTGCTGACCAGGAAAAATCTATTATAGGTTGGCTGGGAAGTACTGATTCCTCCATTGTATTCACCAGATTCTGCAACTTCATTAGGTCTTTACATAATTCTCTTAATGGAAAATATTTTAATTCCTTAGAAGACTGTAAAAGGCACCTGAAAGAGTTCTTTGCTCAAAAAGATAAAAAGTTTTGGGAAGATGAAATTATGAAGTATCCTGAAAAATGGCTGAAGTTAGTGGAACAAAGCTTGTTCAATAAAGTTCCTGGTGAAAATGAAAACTGTCTTTTATTTTTACTGGAAAACCAAAGGGACTTTTTGGCCAAACTAGCATCTTTTTAAATCATTAGTACATGTTCTAAAATTGTTTTCTACTAAAGGGATGGGACATTTAAAATGAGATTTAAAGTAAATGTTATTTCAAATAAATGATATGAAATAAGATGGAAAAATAGCTTCGTAGGTGGGAAATAGGATCCAAATGTCCATATACTTCTGTGACTGGAAGGGTGGGAAGCTTTTGTGTTTCACAAAACTAGAGGCTGATGGGTTCCCCGTCTCCACTGCAGTCCTCACTCTTTGTAATATCTTTGCTGGGTCAGCATTCTAGCATCCTCTGTGTCCTAAACAGAGCCACCAGTCCCACCCAAACCCTTACAAGCTTGGAAAGAGCAAAGGGTCCCCTCAAAACGAAACATCCCATTTGCACTTTTTTCACGTTTAAATCATTAATTTATCCATTTCCAGCTGCGCTGGGAGCTCCTTGCTGCACTGGTGGCGGTTTAGTTGCTAAGTCATGTCTGACTCTTGCGATCTCGTGGACCTGTCAGGCTCCTGTGTCCATGGGCTTCTCCAGGCAAGAATACTGGAGTGGGTTGCCCCGGGCTTTCTCTCATTGCAGAGTGGGGGCTCCTTCCCACTGTGGCACGTGGGCTGCGCGTCTCTGCAGCTTCTCTTGTTGTGGCGCACGGGCTCTAAAGCGCAGGCTCAGGAGTTGTGCCGGTGCTCAGGCTCAGCTGCTCTGCGGCACGTGGGATCCTCCCAGACCAGGGACTGACCCCGTGTCCCCTGCACTGGTAGGCGGACTCCCATCCATTGTACCACCAGGGAAGTCCACTTCCGCTTTGCTTTGTTCATTTCAAAGGGTACACTTTTAAAATTCATTCTTTCCTAGGCTTTTTAATATATAACTCATTCGGACCAGGGGTAGAGTTCATATTATCAATTCCTGTGTATTTAGCATTGATAACGTTAACAACACAGGATAGCGTTGCTCCGTGTCATTAGCTACATGCTATCTAATTAGTAGATTAAAGATACTTATTAGTTAAAATCACATTGATGCCAGGAGGAAAAAACCTGCTTCTCAAAATTTATAGCTCATAAAACATCAGCTTCTGATTACTGTAATTATTCCTTTCAAGATGTAAAGTGTATGAATTATTCACATGAATGAGAGAAAAACCAGAAAAGAAAGCGGGAGGGAAAAAATGAATCTTATTTGTCATCTTGTCTTTGTCTTCAAGTCTTTAGCTAAATTGCTATTATTTCATTTCGTTAAGTTCAGCTCATTTCTATCAATACTGTAGGGATGTGGAGGGAATGAAAAAAGAAATCTGCATTGTCACCTTCCAATTCAACATGGAAATTTCATAAAGAAAAATATTTATGTAAATGTAGAGTTCTGAAGGAGCTGATATCTGTCATTGTGTTTTCGGGGCGTTTTGAATGTTTTATTCTGACACTTCTCATTTTGTCTGCACACCCCTAGCCCACTTCCGTATAATAATCATTAAAAGCAACAAAGACCAGAAGCCTGCCTTTGCATCACAGCATTCACCATCTTATCACCTTGCTTTTGAAGAGGAATTTTTGTTGGCATAGCACTTTCCACAAGAGTCTCTCCTTTGAGCTTCACCACTGCCCTGCCTACAAGATAATGCAGGTTTTGCTAACTCCTTGTCAAGGCAGAAACCAAGTTGTTCAGGGACTGTAGAGACCACATTTCTGGGAAATCCTGAAGCCAGAAGTTGAGGCTCTGTCTTAGTCCACATCCTAAGCTCCTTTTTTAAAAACTGCAATCTCTTTTACTAGAAATTGTCATTGAAATAGTTAAATCACAAGTAAATATTTGTGATTGTTAGCAGCATTCTCTAGCTTTGGTTTGTATGATAACTTCCATGGATCAATACTTTCTCTGTGCTACTCACCTTTGTAAACAGTATAGTTATTGGACCCCCAAACTTAATGAGGCTCACAAAAATGGAATGAATTCTAATAAAGAAGCCATTCTGCCCCACTAGGGATCAGTAAGCCTTTTATTGCCACAGAAGGATGAAATTTGTCCCAAATTTAATTAATAAATGCAAATAGATGTCCTTCAGCTCTTCAGGAGGACTCATAATAAGCAAGACAATGAAGCAAGGTGTTTTTTTTTTTTAAGTCTGTGAAGAAGTGAGCCTGATTCAGAGACAACAAAGATTTAAAGTGGAATAAAAGCCAGGCACTTACATTGTTCAGATAATAGAAATGTCATACGTTGGATTCAGAAGAGAGGAAACCTTAGCATATTAGGAAACCAACACAACTATTTTCTCTTCTCCATCACATTTGAATTAATGAGAAATGCTTATCATCAGATATCAGACTGACAATAATGCACAAATTGCTCTTGACTGCTCAGCAGGGCAAAGTGATGAAATTTTACGACGCAGAATGGAAAGATCTCCATTAGGACACAGACTGAGGTTGCTGAGGCAACCCTCCCCCATTGATTTCACTTCTAAAGGTGAAAATTCTGTTTATCCCAACGGTTCCTGGACAAACAACCTACTTACCTTCTGGATAGTCCAGTCTCAAGAGCAGTTACTTGTATCTCAAATCCAGAATTAACAGCTTTCTGGCTTTCAGAGCTGCCTTATTTATAAAGTATGTCTTTTGTCCGTATTTGAAGCAACAAAGCACATTGCCTGGCATACGGTGCTTCAGTGAAAATATTGTTAAATGATTATATTTTACTGTCAAAATTATGAATTCACATTTTAATGTTGCTTATCTAACTCTATCCTTTGCCTCATTTTGAGGACATAGTGTTTGTTTGTTGTTGTTTAGTCGGTAAGTCATGTCCCACTCTTTTGCAACTCCATGGGCTGTACCCACCAGGCTCCTCTGTCCATGGGATTCTCCAGGCAAGAAGACTAGAGTGGGTTGCCATGCCCTCCTCCAGGGGATCTTCCTGACCCAGGGATCAAACCCACATCTCCTGCACCTTCTGCATTGGCAGGCAGATTCTTTACCACTGAGCCACCTGGGAAGCCCTAGTGTTTGTTTGAAAAGAAGAGAGTGCTAAGTCGTGTCTGACTCTTATGATCCCCTGAACTGTAGCCCGCCAGGCTCCTCTGTCCATGGGATTCTCCAGGCAAGAACACTGGAGTGGGTTGCCGTTTCCTCCTCCAGTGATCAGACCAGATCAGATCAGATCAGTCGCTCAGTCATGTCTGACTCTTTTCGACCCCACGAATCGCAGCACGCCAGGCCTCCCTGTCCATCACCAACTCCCAGAGTTCACTGAGACTCACATCCATTGAGTCAGTGATGCCATCCAGCCATCTCATCCTCTGTCGTCCCCTTCTCCTCTTGCCCCCAATCCCTCCCAGCATCCGAGTCTTTTCCAGTGAGTCAGCTCTTCGCATGAGGTGGCCAAAGTACTGGAGTTTCAGCTTTAGCATCATTCCTTCCAAAGAAATCCCAGGGCTGATCTCCTTCAGAATGGACTGGTTGGATCTCCTTGCAGTCCAAGGCACTCTCAAGAGTCTTCTCCAACACCACAGTTCAAAAGCATCAATTCTTCGGCGCTCAGCCTTCTTCACAGTCCAACTCTCATATCCATACATGACCACAGGAAAAACCATAGCCTTGACTAGATGAACCTTTGTTGGCAAAGTAATGTCTCTGCTTTTGAATATGCTATCTAGGTTGGTCATAACTTTTCTTCCAAGGAGTAAGCATCTTTTAATTTCATGGCTGCAGTCACCATCTGTAGTGATTTTGGAGCCCAGAAAAATAAAGTCTGACACCGTTTCCACTGTTTCCCCATCTATTTCCCATGAAGTGATGGGACCAGATGCCATGATCTTCGTTTTCTGAATGTTGAGCTTTAAGCCAACTTTTTCACTCTCCACTTTCACTTTCCTCAAGAGGCTTTTGTTCCTCTTCACTTTCTGCCATAAGGGTGGTGTCATCTGCATATCTAAAGTTATTGATATTTCTCCCAGCAATCTTGATTTCAGCTTGTGTTTCTTCCAGTCCAGCGTTTCTCATGATGTACTCTGCATATAAGTTAAATAAGCAGGGTGACAATATACAGCGTTGATGTACTCCTTTTCCTATTTGGAACCAGTCTGTTGTTCCATGTCCAGTTCTAACTGTTGTTTCCTGACCTGCATACAAATTTCTCAAGAGGCAGATCAGGTGGTCTGGTATTCCCATCTCTTTCAGAATTTTCCACAGTTTATTGTTTGTTTAGGTTCTTGCAAATACAAAGAACAGAAATAGCCTCACGTTATCTTCTTTAATGAAGTACATGGAGAAGTATGGAAAACTGAGTGCCCTTTCAAAAGCACACATCCAGGGTCTCAGTGATGCTAGGTGTCATTCAGCGCCTGCAGCATACAACATCAACTCTGATAGTGTGACAGTAGCTTGAGGGCAAGAACAGAAATTTTATTTCTAGGTCAAGTTTCTGTTTCAGTCTCTGCATCTGTTTTTCCCATCAGCTTCTTCTTTTTGCTATTTTGATATCAACTTATTTCTTCCCTCTGCTTTTCATGCATTCTACTTATTCATGTCTTCTGCTTGCTCCTGGCTCTGGTGCTTCACAGCTCCTGCTCACTGCCTTCATGGTCTGTCTCTGCATGCCTGGATCACTCTGTATACTACTGACTTGGGAGATCTCTCATTCAACCTCCCCCCAAAGAGAATCTATCCAAGGCTGTACATGCTTGTCCATATAGTAGGTCCTTGTTTTGGTAAACTCTTGTGCTAGGTACCTAGGGCTCCCGGCCAGCTCCCAGATGACAGAGACCTTATCCTTGGTCCAGTCTACCGTGGCCAAAGTAACAGCGACATACAATACCAACATGGTGACCTATATGAAAGGAAGCATTCAGAAAAGAGGATGGAGTGACCTCAGATATGAAAGGAAGCATTCAGAAAAGAGGATGCAGTGACCTCAGGTATCTGTGGTCAGTGAGATCTGCAGGTATAGGATGTCTTCTTAAAAGTTCTTCAATCCCCAAATCTATGACTTCAGAATTTTGACAAAGACAGAGACGAGCCTAAACCGGTTTGACAGGATACTTCAGATACTTGGACTGGACTCTTCACCCAAACATGAACTAGACCTGAACTGAGGAAACAGCTCCTGGACATTGACTCCCTACAGTAAAGAAGTGAACACTCCAGAAAAAAATGCAAATTGAGTTTTTGTTACTATTTTTTCACATGCTGCAGAATGACCTCAGTATTCAAGTACTCAATTCAATTGGCAATTAATCAGATTGTCAGCAGGCTGCAGAACACATTAAGACAGCATGAGTAGGTTTATAACTCTCAAAAATGCACCACTAAGGCCAAGGCGTGAATTCACCTCAGACACACGTTTCTGAGCATACCTACACACTCACATGGGCTTCTCTGGTAGCCAACTGTGTAAGAATCTGCCTGCAATGCAGGAGACCCTGGTTCAGTTCCTGGGTCAGGAAGATCTCTTGGAGAAAGGATAGGTTACCCACTCCAGTATTCATGGGCTTCCCTGATGGCTCAGATGGTAAAGAATCCACCTGCAATGCAGGAGACCTGGGTTTGATCCCTGGGTTGGGACGACCCCCTGGAGAAGGGCATGGCAACCCACTCCAGTATTCTTTGCCTGAAGGATCCCCACGGACAGAGGAGCCTGGAGGGCCACCGTTCATGGGGTCACAAAGAGTCGGACACAACTGAGTGACTAAGCACAGCACAGCACACTCACATAAGGGCTTCCCTTGTGGTCAGTAGTAAAGAATCCACTTGCCAACGCAGGAAATGGTTTGATTGCTAGATCAGGAAGATGCCCTGGAGAAGGAAATGGCAACCCATTCCAGTATCCCATGGAGATACTGGAGAATCCCATGGAGATACTGGAGAATCCCATGGATGGAAGAGCCTGTTGGGCTACAGTCCATAGGGTTGCAAGAGTCGGACATGACTTAGTGACTAAACGACAACAACACTCACATATACTAAGAGTTACAGACAGTTTCAATAAAGATGTATTTATTAGTAAAAATTGGTTGGCCAAACATGTACACAAAATGATATGGGAATTTACTAATCACTATAATAAAATCTCATATATTACATTGAGTTTTACAGCTTTTCACCATTTCAAAATTTCTCCCAGGCTCATCTTTTGCTTCTAAACAAGGAAAATATTTTTATTTTTTTTAAAATAAAGCTCATCTTACAGAATCCACCTATAGCTTATTGTAGTCATTAATCCATAGATTATCAATGACACTAAAAGTTTTTCCTACACAGGCTTTTAACACTGAAGTTGAAATAAAATATTATTTTGGTTTCTAAAAATTTGTAGTAGCAGTTTCTTCACTGAAAAAAAAAAAACAACAAAAAAACCATTTCCACCTAACCAGAGATATTGTTCCCTCTTGGGAAGTAAAACATCATGTCCAAGGCACTGATTTCCTTAGAAAAAAAAAAGATGAAGAAAATTCTTCATTTTTGGTGACAGCATTCAGAATTGAATTATTTCATCAAAATAGGATGATGTCTCAAAAGTGCTCAGAACACAATATACTAACTTTTCAAAAGGAAATCACCTATCTTTGTAGGCTCTTGTGTCAATGCTATTAGAAATATTATATTGAACATCAGAACTCTAAAAAAACTTGTTTTCAGATATAAATATAACTTATATCCCCAAACATTTTTCATTACTTTCCTCAGAAATTTAAAGCCAAATTATATTGCTAAATTCATGGCCAAAAATAAAATCTTAAAGAGCACTGGAAGATTCTAAGAAGATGAAAGTTTGACAAGCACTGTTTAAATCTTGAACTTATAAAAAGATGTTCAGGACTACTGAGCACTTCCCTATTGACAGACTAGTGGAAATGGGTGCTATTTGGAATTCAAGCTTACAGTTGCAACGTAGTTGGTTGAATGGTGGCCCCTGAAAATATATGTCCATGTCCTAATCCCTTGAACCTGTAAATGTGACCCTGTTTTTAGTGAAAAGTTTTTCAATTTATTTCCTTGGGATTTTTGTGTGTATACGCATTGTATAAAATAATGACCATTTAATCTTTGGAGACAGATTAAAAGATAAGGTTGTAAACATCCTATTTCTGTTTCACTCTAAAGGTATGAAGCCTAAGTTTCAAAAATAGTTTTAAAATAATGCTTATAACAGATACCCTGTTAGCCTTCCTAATTATTTTTTAATTTATAAACTTATTTTCATTTTTTCCCATAATCCCTATTTTATTTTTATTCAAACTTCAAACTTTTTATTTTGTATCAGGGTATAGCTGATTAACAATGTTGTGGAAATTTCAGGTGAACAGCAAAGGTGGCCCTTTTTGGGGGGAAAAAAAAAGGATCTTTGCAGATGTGATTAAGTTAAGGATCCAAAGGTGAGCAGGTCATCCTGGATCATCGGAGTGGGTCCGAAGTCCAATGACAAGTTTCCTTGTAAGACACGCACAGAGCAGAGATACAGAGAGAACAGGGAAGACGGAGGTGGAGACGGGAGTGATGGAGCCGCAAGCCAAGGGAAGCAGTCCCTAGAGCTGGAAGAGGCGAGAAAGGATTCTCCAGAGCCTCCGGAGTGAGGGTGGCTTTGCTGCCGCTTTGACTTCTGACTTCTAGCCTCCAGAACTGTGAAAGAACACACTTAGAATGTGTTTTTGATAAAGGGAGAAAAAGAACACATTTCTGTTGTTTTAAGCCACCTAGCTGAAGAATCGGGACATTCAGAACCTGGCAACAGAAAGCTTAAAGGACAGAGAACAACTGCTTCAAAACTAAACTCTCCAGGGTCTCCACACACGTTGCACTCTGTCCTCAGACTGCCCCTCCCTGACTTCTTTATTTAGCTCTCACCTTTCCTTCAAAACCCTATTCAAGTGCCGCTGCCTCTGAAAAGCTTTCTGTACCAGAACCTGGCTTCAATGTCCTGCCATGTGCTTCTGTATCAATTTCTGCTTACTGCATCCTATTGTAATTGCATTATGAATGACTTGTGTGTCTGTACCCCTAGGCTATACATTCTGAGGGTTGGGCTACATTCCATATCATTAACTTTGTATTTCCAACACTTAGCACTCTCCCTGGGACAAAGTGACCACTCAGAAAGATTCTTTGATTAATGGAATAAATGAATTTGGAGGACCTCTTGTTGTTGTTCAGTCGTTGGTCATGTCTGACTCTTTGCAACCCCATGGACTACAGCACGCTAGGCTTCCCTGTCCTTCACTCTCTCCTGGAGATTGCTCAACCTCATGTTCATTGAGTCAATGATGCATCAACTATGCTGAGAAGACTTGCATTTTATTCTTCATGGTAGTATGTGTTCTGAAAGCTGAATCATGACTGAGGATAGACAGTGATAGTCTAACACCAGCAGGGAAACGGAGCAGGACCCTCTGGTCTCTGCTCCCGCCCACCATGTCCTCAGCTTGCCTTTTGTCTCTGGAAAAACTTTAGCCAAAGAATAAGCTTAACCAGAGAAGTGGGAAAACGCAGGAACGAAGGAAAACAGTCCCACAAGAATAAATAATAGTCGTATTTAGTCATTAAACATAGTTGAGGGCCTTTAGTTTCTTCTCATGAGCTATAGTAATATTCTGAGGCATATCCTGTGAGCTGTCTTATAGATACTGAAACCCCCACCAGCTGGAAGAAGTTAACTACATGATGACCAGACTGTAACCATGGCTTAAGCTGCCACAGTGCTGAGAATTGGCCTCAAGGAAATGGGAACAAACCGACCCTGGAACTGAAGATTAACTGCACTTACCACTATCAAGATGACTCCAATCAGACTACCAATGACCAATTTCCTGTTTCTACATGTAACTTCCTCCCTCCACCTATGAAAGCTCTTGCCTACTGATTGTTAGGGGGTGAATCAGCCTAGATGATGAGTAAGCTTCTGATCATCCTCTTAAGAGCCTTATGCTACCGTAAGCATGAAGGTAAAAACATTACTTATGACTCATATAACCAACCAGATACTATGAGTGTTCACAGGAGAAAAAGGTCATATCTAATAGAAGAATATCACAGGGAGCGAGGTGAAGTAGGTGGCCTTTGAAAAGGACTTTGAACCATAGCTAGGATTTTGAAAGACCATTGGAACAAAATCTTTTGATGGCCTGGTGTTTCATATTTAGATGTTTCATGTTTGCTAATTATTTATTAACATGCAGTTTTTCTTTAAACTTTATTTGGAGCGTTAACCCTACAGACCCCTCAGCTTTGGGCTTCCCAGGTGGCGCTAGTGGTAAAGAACTTGCCTGCCGATGTAGGAGACCTAGGAGATGCGAGTTTGCTTCCTAGGACAGGAGGATCTCCTGGAGGAGGGCACGGCAACCCCCTCCAGTATTCTTCTCTGGAGAATCCTATGGACAGAGGAGCCTGCTACAGTCCATAGGGTCGCAAAGCGTCAGACACGACTGGAGCAGCTTAGCACACACAAATGCACCCCTCAGCTGTAGTCATTGTAATGTAATGGTATTTAGCTTATTTCTAGCCAGAAAGAAGTCTTCCCTATAGGGTCCCAGTGGTCTATCATTAATTCTCCAAATTCAATGTTGTAGATTCATTGCTTTAACCTTCATTAGTATCGTATACTACCTGTCCCATTCCTAATAGTTATACTTTTTATTCATGTCTCTGATATTTTTTCTTAATCAGTCATACTGGAAATTGTCTATTATTTTAACTTTCCCAGAGAAATATTTTGCTTTGCTGATCTTCTGTATTTAAAAAAAATCAATTTCTAGTCCTATTTTTAAAATACATTTTATCCTACTTTCTTTGGTTTTATCCTTTTTTCATGTAACTTCTGGATATGAACACTTAGCTCATTCATTTTCTGGTTTTTCTTTTTCTGACATAAGCATTGTCTGTGGGGTGAAGGAATGTGTCCAGGAACACGAGGATAGAGGATGTTCAAAATGTTGTCTGTTCTGTTCCACAGTGTCCTTTGAAGCCTAGCTGTGCTGCTTGTAGAAGGGTTTGCTAACAGAATGCACTAGGGTTACTTTTCTGATCCTTCATGTATTTGCATTTGTAGGGTTTATATTCACAGACTCTTTTTTTTCCCTTAGTAAATATCTACATCTATTAGCTGCCTAGAGAGGACTGTAGTGCTAATTACTACCCCATTGGGGGCTTCCCTGGTGGCTCAGATGGTAAAGCGTCTGCCCCCAATGCAGGAGACCTGGGTTTGATCCCTGGGTTGGGAAGATCCCCTGGAGAAGGAAATGGCAACCCACTCCAGTATTCTTGCCTGGAGAATCCCATGGACAGAGGACCCTGATAGGCTACAGTCCATGGGGTCACAAAGAGTCAGACATGACTTCACATTCACTTTTTTGAACAGCAAGTTGTGGGGACTTAAAAGACACGACACGGCAATGTTTTCTCCAGAGGCTACACTTTTCCTCAAAAGTGGAACTCTCCCCGAATAACATGTACATATTATTAAGTACCAGTATTGCTTTAACTAAAAATTAAAGACTGGTGGAAAGAAATATAAACCATGACGTGTCCTCAGTCTATAGACCATTCTCGTTTACTGTTATGCAGTATTGCCTAATCTAGATTTTATGTTTTTATAGAATCGAGGAGATGGAGATGAGTTGTAACAAGTAACTCATGCAATACAGTTGTAACAAGTAATTCATCTATCAAGAAACTAATGTTTTTCTTTTGCATCTAACCTGTTACCAAGTTAGGTTCGAAGGAGGTAGCAGAGATGTATAAGCTACAATCTCAGATATGTATAGTCCAGTGTGGTAACTAAAATGGTATTTGAAGTAAATATGACACGAATAGAAGGTGACAAATGTCAAAAGGGAATATGGATAAGTGCTCTGTGAGTTCCCTGCTCAGAGCTATCCTGTCCCTCTTGGTTCTCATTATATTTTTTATCCAGTGTCTAAGGTCTTTAGGGTCCTGGTTACAAAACACTTGGTTCAGCTCTCTTGAATCTCTTCTGTTTTTCTAACACTGAAAATAAAACCTTCTTTTTATTTCAGATACAGCAGCATAAAGTTGGAACAGGTTAAGCTATCACTTATGGTGGCTTTTGAAATGAATAAGCCATAAATATTTCTCTGGAGTTATCATCACCATTAGGAACCATGAGCAAACAAAAACCCAAATCAATAGTTAACGTCACAGTGAAATAATGCCTGTTTCCTCTTTCTAGAGGATACTACACAAAACACTTCATTCTCTCTAATCTGCTCTAACCCCGTCATATACCGTTGTTTATGATACTAACAATTACGACAATGCAATACAGCATACTCATCAGCTGCCGCCTTCCAGAGGCACTCAGTTCGCACATACAGCATGAGTAATGGCCCACAGAGACATTGCTTAATATCTGTAATCAGTTTTAGTCTGATGCTATCCTCAAAATGCATTCTTCTTTTCCAATAAATGATAAATTATAAGGCTATTGCCTGGCAAAGAGAGAGTCATTTTTCCCCAGCCAAAGATTTATTTCCCAACCAAGTTGTTTTGGAATCCTTGAATGTCACTTTCAGCTGTTTCCAATTCTGAAAACAAGTATCTGCCAATCACCCAGACGTGTGTGGGGCAAGGCTTGAGTGTGTAGTTATTTAATGGGAAATGTTTGCCATCAGAAGTGAAGAGATGGTCTGTCAAAATCTGAGAGCGTGGCAGGAAGGAACTGGAGCGGAGGTGATGCAAGGTGGAGGTGTGGAGGAGGAAAAGGGAAACAGACACAATGGAACAGAAAATTCCACATGCAATAAAATCTCATTAATTTGGGATAAGTAAAATAAACTATAAAAGTATTGCATTTCTCAAATGAGGCTATAGTCTTTGAAGTATCCTTGGAAAAGGATTTCCTAAGTATAGAGAAACTGTAAGCAACATCACAAAGAGGCTAGTTAATCTACATCTTCTTTACATCTTTTGTGGTTGTTCTTTAGTCTCTAAATCATGTCCAACCTGCCTGACTTCAGGCTCTACTACAAAGCCACAGTTATCAAGACAGTATGGTACTGGCACAAAGACAGAAATATTGATCAATGGAACAAAATAGAAAGCCCAGAGATAAATCCACGCACATATGGACACCTTATCTTTGACAAAGGACGCAAGAATATACAATGGATTAAAGACAATCTCTTTAACAAGTGGTGCTGGGAAAACTGGTCAACCACTTGTAAAAGAATGAAACTAGAACACTTTCTAACACCATACACAAAAATAAACTCAAAATGGATTAAAGATCTAAACATAAGACCAGAAACTATAAAACTCCTAGAGGAGAACGTAGGCAAAACACTCTCCGACATACATCACCGCAGGATCCTCTATGACCCACCTCCCAGAATATCAGAAATAAAAGCAAAAATAAACAAATGGGACCTAATTAACCTTAAAAGCTTCTGCACATCAAAGGAAACTATTAGCAAGGTGAAAAGACAGCCTTCAGAATGGGAGAAAATAATAGCAAATGAAGCAACTGACAAACAACTAATCTCAAAAATATACAAGCAACTCCTGCAGCTCAATTCCAGAAAAATAAATGACCCAATCAAAAAATGGGCCAAAGAACTAAATAGACATTTCTCCAAAGAAGACATACAGAGGGCTAACAAACACATGAAAAGATGCTCAACATCACTCATTATCAGAGAAATGCAAATCAAAACCACTATGAGGTACCATTTCACACTAGTCAGAATGGCTGTGATCCAAAAGTCTACAAATAATAAATGTTGGAGAGGGTGTGGAGAAAAGGGAACCCTCTTACACTGTTGGTAGGAATGCAAACTAGTACAGCCACTATGGAGAACAGTGTGGAGATTCCTTAAAAAACTGGAAATAGAACTGCCTTATGATCCAGCAATCCCACTGCTGGGCATACACACTGAGGAAACCAGAAGGGAAAGAGACACGTGTACCCCAATGTTCATCGCAGCACTGTTTATAATAGCCAGGACATGGAAGCAACCTAGATGTCCATCAGCAGATGAATGGATAAGAAAGTGGTGGTACATATACACAATGGAGTATTACTCAGCCATTAAAAAGAATACATTTGAATCAGTTCTAATGAGGTGGATGAAACTGGAGCCTATTATACAGAGTGAAGTAAGCCAGAAGGAAAAACACCAATACAGTATACTAACGCATATATATGAAATTTAGAAAGATGATAACAATAACCCTGGGTACGAGACGCAAAAGAGACACTGATGTATGGAACAGTCTTATGGACTCTGTGGGAGAGGGAGAGGGTGGGAAGATTTGGGAGAATGACATTGAAACATGTAAAATATCATGTATGAAACGAGATGCCAGTCCAGGTTCAATGCACGATACTGGATGCTTGGGGCTAGTGCACTGGGACGACCCAGAGGGATGGTATGGGGAGGGAGGAGGGAGGAGGGTTCAGGATGGGGAGCACATGTATACCTGTGATGGATTCATTTTGATATTTGGCAAAACTAATACAATTATGTAAAGTTTAAAAATAAAATAAAATTAAAACAAAACAAAACAAAAAAATCATGTCCGACTCTTTGGCTGCACCATGGACTGTAGCTCGCCAGGCTCCTCTGTCCATGGCATTTCCCAGACAAGAATACTGGAGTGGGTGGCATTTCCTTCTCCAGAGAATCTTCTCAACCCAGGGGTGGAACCCGCTTTTCCTGCATTGGCAGGTAGATTCTTTACTGCTGAGCTATCAGGGAAGCCCTTATGTCTTTTAGTAGTGTCTATTTACAAAAGCAAAGAGATTTCCTGTTCTCTTTTTCTCCAAGGCAACTTTAGCAAGTCTCACTTAACAAGCCTTCATTAACCACAGATTTTTGTCATTGTACTGTAGACTAGAATTGAATTTAAAATATTACATAATTAAAGCATCTCACTACCAAGTTGCTTTAAATTAATGAAGTTATTTGTTTTCTAGATTACAACTAATGTGTTATAATTACTGATTTGTAGCTCTACATTATTTCTTTCGGAGAAGGCAATGGCACCCCACTCCAGTACTCTTGCCTGGAAAATTCCATGGACGGAGGAGCCTGGTAGGCTGCAGTCCATGGGGTCGCTAGGAGTCGGACACGACTGAGCAACTTCACTTTCACTTTTCACTTTCATGCATTGGAGAAGGAAATGGCAACCCACTCCAGTGTTCTTGCCTGGAGAATCCCAGGGACGGGGGAGCCTGGTGGGCTGCTGTCTCTAGGGTCGCACAGAGTTGGACATGACTAAAGCGACTTAGCAGCAGCAGCAGCAGCATCTCGCTGATGAAGAGTAACTATATAGGTAGAGTAAAGATTTCCAGATTTTACAGGGACTAGTCAGGGGTTCTTTGGCTGCAGATGCATGCCCGGACAGCAGTGCCATAAATATATGCTCACTGAGGTTCTGTGAATCCAGGTTGTCACGGATATGGTGGAGAACTTTTGGAAAACTCCTCCCTGACTCGACTTCCAGTCTACTGTCTGTATTTTCTTTCTTCCTGTCTGACCACTATTTCATGGCCTTCTCCGCTGGTTTCTCTTTGTTTCCCGCATTTAGTCAGTTTCCACGTGACTCTTCTTTCTACTTGGTCTAACATCTCCCCAGGTGCTAGCATCATTTCCTGTTGCATTTGGCCCATTTTAAATTGATCTGTTGATGAGTTTTTAAATGTATACTTCCTGATTTAAGCAGGTTTCTAAATCTCAGACTGTATTTCCACCCAGACATTTCCACCTGGATATTTCCACAGGCACCTACCCTTGATATATTTAAACTGCATGCATCAGCTCTTTCTGCTCCCGAATGTATATCTCCTTTGTTCCTTAACCTGCATGACAGCATCAGGCTCAGTTGCTTAAGTGAGACACCCCTCCTGTATACCAAATGATCACTAAGCCAGACCAATTTTCTCTCTTAACTTCCTCACTCCTCATCATTCTCTCTACCATTATCACAGTTTGGACTATAAACTCCTTATAATGCATTCAAATCTCCCTACTAGCTGATCCCAACAAATTATTACTGTCTTATAACTCACCCATCACTCTGTCATACTCCTCATGTTATAGGCACAGTGGAGAACACACCGTTACTTAAATTGTCGTCTTTCAGTCATTGCTTGTGGCAATGCAAAATGGAACAGCACTATGGAAGCCAATCTGGTGCTTTCTTAAAGAAATAAATACACTTTTAATATACGATTCTGCAAAAGTGCTGCTTGGTATTCTACCAAAGGAGCTGAACATTGATGTGCACACAAAAATGCAAAGGGATGTATATAGCAGCTTTATTTTGGAGAAGGAAATGGCAACCCCCTCCAGTATTCTTGCCTGGAGAATCCCATGGATAGAGGAGCCTGGTGGGCTACAGTCCATGGGGTCAGAAAGAGTCAGACACACTGAACAACCAAGCAGCGGCAGCTTTATTCATAACTGCCCAAACTGGAAAGCAATCAAGATGTCCTTTTGTTGTTTTTATTGTAGTTTAGTTGCTGTGTCTGAGTCTTTTGTGACCCTATGAACTGTAGCCTGCCAGGCTCCTCTGTCCATGGGATTCTCCAGGCAAGAATACTGGAGTGGGCTACCATTTCCTTCTCCAGGGGATCTTCCTGACCCAGGGATTGAACCCACATCTCCTGCATTGGCAGGCAGCTCCTTTACCCCTGAGCCACCAGGGAAGACCCAAGATGTCCTTTAGTGGTAACTGAATGCCTAAATAAACTATAGCACCTCCAGACAGTGGAATAGTATCCAGTGCTAAAAATAAATGATTTATCAAGCCACAAAAAGGTATAGAAGAAATTTAAATGCATATTTCTAAGTCTGATTTATGTGTCTGTGAGATTGGTTTTGTTTTATTTTTTTAGACTCCACAAATGAGTGAAATCCTACAATTTTTGTCTTTCTCTAAGTGGCTTATCTGAGTTAGCTTTATCCATGTTGTTGCAAATGGCAGAGTTTCATCTATTTTTATGGCTTAGTAGTACTCCATCATGTATATATACCACATCTTCTTAATCCATTCATTCATCACTTAAATTTTCCATATTTTGACTATTATAAATACCACTGTGATAAACATAGAGATGCATATATCTTTTTGGATTTTGCTTTCATGTTTTTCAGATAAATACCAAGGAGTGAAATAGCTGGATCATATGGTAGTCCATTCTTGAGGAATCGTTGTACTGTTTTCCATAGTGACTGCACCACCTTATAGTCCTACTGACAGTATGTGAAGGCCCCCTTTTCTCCATATCCTCACCAACATTTCTTGTCTTTTCAATAATGGCACTCTAACAGGTATGAGGTGATATCTGATTGTGGTTTGGTTTTAATTTCCCTAATAATTAGCGATGCTGAACATCTATCCATGTGCCTGTTGGCCATCTGTATATTCTCTTTGGAAAACTGTCTATTCAGATTCTCTGTCCACTTTTCAATTGCAGTGTTTGCTTTTAATTGGAGTGAATGCAAAAAAATTCATTCTGAGCTGTATGAATCCTTTGTATTTGGGGTATTAACCTCTTGTGAGGTATATGACTTGCAAACGTATGCGCCCATTCAGGAGGCTTCCCTGGCATTCTGATGTTATCCTTGTGCAGAAGCTTTTGAGTTTGATGTAGTCCCAATTGTTTGCTTTCGCTTTTGTTTCCCTTGTCTTTGGTTGGATTTACAGGAAACATCACTAAGCACAATGTCAATGACATTCTTCTATGTCTATGCTCTCTTCCAAGAATTTTATGGTTTCAGGTCTCATGTATTCAAGTATTTATTCCTTTTGAGTTAATATCGTGTATGATGTCAGATAGTGGTCTAGTTTTATTCTTTTGCATTTGAATGTCCAATTTTCCCAACACTATTTATGGAAGAGACTGTCCTTTTCCCAGTTGTATATGTTTTTTGCTCCTTTATCATAAATTAATTACCCATTTATGTGTGGGTGTATTTCTGTTCCATTGATCCGTGTATCTATTTTTGTGCCAGTATCAATCTGCTTTGATTACTATACATTTGTGACATAGTTTGGAATCAGGGAATATGATACTTCCAGCTTTGTTCTTTCTCAAGGCTTTTTTGGTCAATTCAGGATTTTTTTGGTCATTCCATACAGTTCTTTAGAATTCTCTGTTCTGTTGTCACTGTTGTTGTTCAGTCACTATGTCACGTCTGACTCTTTGCAAAACCATGGACTGCATCACGCCAGGCTTCCCTGCCCTTCCCTGTCTACCAGAGTTTGCTCAAATTCATGTCCAGTGAGTCAGTGATGCTATCCAATCATCTCATCCTCTCCTGACCTGCCCGCTTCTTCTTTTGCCTTCAGTCTTTCCCAGCATCAGGGTCTTTTCCAATGATTCGGCTTTTTGCATCAGGTGGCCAAAGTATTGGAACTTCATCTTCAACATCAGTCCTTCCAATGAATATTCAGGGTTGATTTCCTTTAGGATTGACTAGTTTGATCTCCTTGCAGACCAAAGGACTCTCAAGAGTCTTCTCTAGCACCACAATTCAAAAGCATCAATTCTTCAGCACTCAGCCTTCTTTATAGTCCAACTCTCACATCCATACACGACTACTGGAAAAACCATAGCTTTGACTACACAGATCTTTGTCGATAAAGTGATGTCTCTGCTTTTTAATATGCTGTCTAAGTTTGTCATAGCTTTCCTTTCAAGGAGCAAGCATCTTTAAATTTCATGGCTGAAGTCACCATCCACAGTTATTTTCTTAGCCCAAGAAAAGAAAGTCTGCCACTGTTTTCACTTTTTCCCTTTCTATTTCTCATGAAGTGATGATGCAGGTATAATCCCTGGGTTGGGAATGTCCCCTGGAGGAGGGCATGGCAACCCACTCCAGTATCCTTGCCTGGAGAATCTCATGGACAGGGGAGCCTGGTGGCCTACAGTCCATGGGGTTGCAGAGAGTTGGACACAACTGATGCAACTTAGCACAAACCCACGATGGGACCGGATGCCATGATCTTAGTTTTATTATCTGTTCTAGTTCTGTGACATATACCATTGGAATCTTGATAGGAGTTTTATTGACTCTAAGGTTGCTTTGGGCATTTTGTTTCATTTGGCCATGCTGTACAGCATGTGAGATCTCAGTTCCCCAACCAGGGATCAAACCCACATCCTCTGCATTGGAAGCATGGAGGCTTAACCACTGGACTGCCAGAGAAGTCCCAATATGGGCATTTTAATAGTATTGATACTTAAACACAGAAAAAATTTACCTAAGGTGGTGAAAGACCTATATGCTGGAAATGACAAGACACTGATGAAATAAATTGAAGAAGACACAATTTAATATATTATACTTTTCATTTTCATTTAGTTCCAAAGATTATTTAATTTCTCTTCAGAATTCTTCTTTGATTTCTGTGTTAATTAGATGTGTGTTAAGTCTCCACACATTTGGAAAATTTCCAGTTATCTTTGATTATTGATTTCTAGTTTCATTCCATTGTTGTCTGAAAGTAGACATTATATGATTTCTATTCTTTAAAATTGTAAAAGTGTGTTTTCTGGCTGGGAATGTGGTCTGTTTTGGTGAGTTGTTTCATGTGCTCTTGAGAAAAATGTGTATTCTGCCCTTCTTGGATGAAGCAGTCTATAGATATCAATTATATCCAGTTGATTGATGGTCCTATTGAGTTCAACTATATCCTTACTGATTTTCTGCCTCCTGGACCTGTCCATTTCTGATAGAGGGATGTTGAAGTCTGCAACTATAATAGTAGATTTATCTGTTTCTCTTTGCAATTCTATTAGTTTTTGCCATACGTACTTTGATGCTCTGTTGCTAGGCTTATACATTTTAAGGATTGTTACGTGTTTTTGAAGAATTGACCTCTTTGTCATTATGTAATAAATGGTCTTCTTTGGGCTTCCGAGGTGGCTCAGTGGTAAAGAATCTGCCTGCCAGTGTAGGAGATGCAGATTCAATCCCTGGTCGGGAAGATCCCCTGGAGGAAGAAATGGCAACCCACTCCAGTATTCTTGCCTGAAAAATCCCATGGACAGAGAAGCCTAGTGGGCTACAGTCCACGGGGGTTGCAAAGAGTCAGACACAACTGAGTGCATATGTACACACACACACACAAACACACTGTCCTTCTTTATCCCTGATAGCTTACCTTGGTTTAAAGTCTACTCTGTCTGAAATTAACATTATATACATATTTTTTCTTCTCTTTCCTTGCATCTGTCCTCCTTCTTTGTCTTCTCCCAGATGAATAGTTACATGATCTGTCAACACAATATCTTTGCTTTGGCACAAACTAAAATGAAAAATTATTATCTACAAGAAACTTAACCCATTAATCTTACTACCTCTGTGATTCAAGTCTCTAATTTTCCTCCTTAGATCCAACAGCAGTAATTCCACTACAGAACTCACAGTTATAATATTTTTAGGGGAAAAAAGGATTTAAAAAGAAAACAACAGACCACAGTTGTATTAGTAGAAAATGGTTCTCCCTATCCTCCCCACCACCCACCCCCACTCCCAGGAATTTCTGAATAACCTGGTAGAGTTAACCCTTTGTCACTTGGAACCACAAAGGGCCAGAAAAGTCAGGATACCCATGCACTGGGAACATTAAAATGTCACTGGAAATGTAACAAAATAGAAAGCTTTTGTATGTAGCAAAATTCCTCTCAGGGAGAGTGAGCAATATGTGTTCAGATGGGATGGTGATGGTCATAACATGGGTAGCAGTTAAAGGATGGGCCACAAAGTGCACGCTTGATAACAAGAGAAGTTTGCTACGTCATCTTCTAAGATTTGTAGGTAGGTAAAACTTTGCTTTTTCTGAATAAAAAATGGGAGTTTGTGATCAGTGCTGAATTGTCTCAGACCAGCAGTTCTCCGGTGAGCTCAGTCGTGTCCAGTTCTTCATGACCCCATGGACTGTAGCTCGCCAGGCTCCTCTGTCCATGGGATATCCCAGCCAAGAATACTGGAGTGGGCTGCCATTTCCTCCTCCAGGGGATCTTCCTGACCCAGGGATTGAACCCGTGTTCCTTGCATCTCCTACGCTGGCAGGAGGATTCTTCACCAATCGTACAGCCTGGGAAATCCACAGACTTTAGCATATATCAGAATGCTCGAAGGGCTCATTAAAACATATTGTCAGGCCTCACTCAGAGTTGTTGACTCAATGGGTATGGAGTTAGACTCAAGAATCTGAATTTCTAGCAAGTTCTCAGGTGAGGCTGATGTTGCTGAACTTGGGGACCACACTTTGAAAATCATTGCCCTAAACCATAGAGCTAAGATGCTAATTGCTGTCACCATAGTCCTACTTTCCAGCTCCTTCCTCCATCTAAAAATCAATATTGGCAGTGAAAGCGCCGAATCCTAGCCACTAGACCACCAGGAGCTGTTCGTGTTGATGTATGGCAAAACCAATACAATATTGTAAAGTAATTAGCCTCTAATTAAAGTAAATAAAATTTTAAAAATAATACAAAAAATAAAAATAAATATTGGGAAAACTTTAAAGACAATCAGTTTGAGGTATGTCATGTTATTAGCATGTTTGGTGTTTCTAATGATTAACTTGCACAGGGCCCTTGCTTGCCTTGATGCAGCCGTAACTACAAACTAATAAATAACAAAGCCACTACTTCTCTGTCTTCATCGTCTCACCTGTATTTTCCCTGTGGTGTTGATTATAAAATGGTTTCCTTTGTATCACCCCAGGAAAAAAGAAAAGGGATTCAGGAACAAATATAAGAAAACATTTGAGAAAAATATTACTTTTATATTGTAGCAATATTGTGAGATATGAAAACACACTGTATCCTGTTTCAAGGATTGAATTTCACCAGTATATAGAACATGCTTCATTATACTGGTTGCTGCTGCTGCTGCTGCTAAGTCGATTCAGTCGTGTCCGACTCTGTGCGACCCCATAGATGGCAGCCCACTAGGCTCCTCTGTCCCTGGGATTCTCCAGGCAAGAACACTGGAGTGGGTTGCCATTTCCTTCTCCAATGCATGAAAGTGGAAAGTGAAAGTGAAGTCACTCAGTCATGTTTGACTCCTAGCGACCCCATGGACTGCAGCCTACCAGGCTCCTCTGCCCGTGGGATTTTCCAGGCAAGAGTACTGGTGTGGGGTGCCATTGCCTTCTCCGATTATACTGGTTAGTCATCTCCATTGAAAATAACATTCCCAAATGCCATGCTATTTCTGAGAAAAAGGTCCGAAAATATTCCGTTACATTTCCCAATAAAAATTGTTCAGTTTGGAGTAAAGTTGTAAGGATGATTGGCCAATCTATTCATTTGTTTATACTCTTTTCAAAATCCATCTCAAGCCCTTCCAACAATGACTTGACTCAAGCCTTTCATCTTCGATAAACATTGCATTGCTTGACGGTCACAATTTTATTTTACTTAACTTTTAATTTGCAGATCCTAGCAGGTGCCTGGTACACAGCGGGCATCTGATTCATCTCTGCCAAATGGTGGCAATGTGCGTAATGCTTTTGCAACTGAATTATAACCATACTTCAGGAATTCTGCCCGTATGACCCACTGCTTTACAGCCAGTCATTCAGCCAATCAGATCTCAGATCTTCAGTAAAATACAGAAGCTGGACGTCTCAGACCACCCTGCTGTGCACATCAGCAAAAAACTGGGTGATGTTGTGATTTGACTGAGTGGTCAGTTGGATAGGATTCTGTTATCTCTCACACTAAGGAGAAGAGACTTCATTCATAATTCTCCTAGTTATCCAGGTTTTGTTACCTATCTTCACAGCCCTTTTTTCATAGCACATGAGCCTGGTCCATTTAGAAACAGACATTTCCTTTAGAAAAGACCCAAGTAACATATTTCTAGGTGATAATGTTTTCATAACATTTTGAAGTGTATTTAAGAACCAGGGATAATTGATACACTTTCTATAGTAAATGTTATTGAGTTGTTTCCTTTGATATTAAAAATGTGCTTTTCATAACTGATAAAGGTCGTATGTAACCAGGAGTCTGACTGTTTCTGGTGTCTGGCTGCTGACAGTTTTCAGCGCCCTCTCCTGCTTTCTGTATTCTGTTAGGCTGATCAGGAAGCCCAGGTGCTCCTCCTTTGGCACAGATAGAATTTTGGACCATGCAGTCCCCAGGCTATGGATGTGGGGACCCTCACTGCCGCCACTCTATAACTCGTAAGCCCCACGCCAGTCTCAGCTCCTTGCTCTCTCAAGCAAGTTTTGGATCTGCTTTTATGCCTGTCCTACTATCCCTAGAAATCCTCAGCACATGAGTAACAAATCTTTCCAATTGTTTCAGTAGGGCTTCTCAGGTGGTTCAGTGCTTAAGAATCCACCTGCCAAGCAGGAGACATGGGTCTGTTCCCTGAGTTGGGAAGATCCCCTAGAGAAGGAAACGGCAACCCACTCCAGTATTCTTGTCTGGGAAATCCCATAGATGGAGAAGCCCGGTGGGCTACAGTCCATGGGGTCGCAAAGAGTTGCACGTGACCGAAAGACTAACGCTTTCCTCACTTTTCACAATGTCAACGTCTTCTGCACTGTTTTAGCCACTTGTACGAAATGCATAGTACCAGTATTTCCAAATACGTTGAGATGTTTCTCTTCATCAAAACTGAGAAATGCAGGAGCCATAATAAAAATCACAGGATTTTGTGTAGTAAAGACATTGAAGACCAAATGTTTTTCTTTCCTTGTATGCCACCTCTTCTTCAACCTTTTTCCTTTTGCTGTTACAGGCTAGTCATAGTGAGGATTTTTAGACTGCTCACTGGAGATTAAGTAAATTTAGGGGTCGACATGAAAACATTCTAAATGGTTTGAGTTCATTTAACATTTTGCCTAAGAGTGTTTTTGCTTGTATATCTTATCAATTAAGGGGTAATTTTAGATAAGTGAATGTCATTAGGAGAAGTATTAAGTGTGGCTATTTAAGCACTTATATTGGCCAGAGCAAGAATAATTTGATTAAATAATTTGGACAGATTCCCTCTCGATGTAATTCTATGAGGGACAAAGGTGGGGAAGTATCAATTCCCCAGGGGATTAAATGGAATAGATAATCCTGTGGTCAAACAAGTGAAGGGAAGCACTTTACTAAAGATGGGGCTTTCTGTCTTCATTAGAAAAATGGAAGATGCTCTAAAGAACTCCATTAAAGATAATGGTGTCTCTAAGAACTGTGTGCTTTGTGGCTTAGGTACTTGATTAAATGGCTAATTCAACCCTCTGCTTATCTAATTGATCTTGTTTTCTCCTCCTTCACCCTGCCCTTGAGATATCCAGAAGTAAATGACGTGTAACCATAGCAACTTCTTTCCCTTGACTTATCGGGCATTTTTAAACTGTATCTACTGCAATCATAGGTTCTCTTGATACCTTAAGGTGTGATGAACTGTATTATTATGAGAGTGACCATATTTATTTTGGGAGGCTAGCTCCAAGCTGAGAATCCCTTCTTAAAATGCACTTAGCTATCATGCAGGCCAGGAAGCAACAGTTGGAACTGGACATGGAACAACAGACTGGTTCCAAATAGGAAAAGGAGTACATCAAGGCTGTATATTGTCACCCTGCTTATTTAACTTCTTTGCAGAGTATATCATGAGAAACACTGGGCTGGATGAAGCACAAGCTGGAATCAAGATTGCCGGGAGAAACATCAATAACCTCAGATATGCAGATAACACCACCCTTATGGCAGAAAGTGAAGAAGAACTAAAAAGCCTCTTGATGAAAGTGAAAGAGAAGAGTGAAAAAGTTGGCTTAAAGCTCAACATTCAGAAAACTAAGATCATGGCATCTGGCCCCATCACTTCATGGCAAGTAGATGGGGAAACAATGGAAACAGTGTCAGACTTTATTTTTCTGGGCTCCAAAATCACCACAGATGGTGATTGCAGCCATGAAATTAAAAGACGCTTACTCTTTGGAAGGAAAGTTATGACCAACCTAGATAGCATATTCAAAAGCAGAGACATTACTTTGCCAACAAAGGTCCGTCTAGTCAAGGCTATGGTTTTTCCAGTTGTCATGTATGGATGTGAGAGTTGGACTGTGAAGAAAGCTGAGCACTGAAGAATTGATGGTTTTGAACTGTGGTGTTGGAGAAGACTCTTGAGAGTCCCTTGGACTGCAAGGAGATCCAACCAGTCCATCCTAAAGGAGGTCAGTCCTGGGTGCTCATTGGAAGGACTGATGTTGAGGCTGAAACTCCAATACTTTGGTCACCTCATGCGAAGAGTTGACTCATTGGAAAAGACCCTGATGCTGGGAGGGATTGAAGGCAGGAGGAGAAGGGGACGACAGAGGATGAGATGGCTGGATGGCATCACTGACTCGATGGACATGAGTTTGGTTAAACTCCAGGAGTTGGTGATGGACAGGGAGGCCTGGCATGCTGCGATTCATGGGGTCACAGAGAGTCGGACACAACTGAGCAACTGAACTGAACTGATCATGGAGGAAAGAAAGAATTCCTGTATTACAATCACTTCCCTTTTTTTCCAATAAATGATCTTTTACTATTATGGGCAAAAAGTGACTTACCCCTTAATTCACTTTCATATCCCCCACAGAATCTGATAGGGAATCCTCATTTCGAGAGAAGAGTAAGGGGGTAACCACGAGCAAGCACACCAGCTGATTGGCAGTTTCAAAGGGGTCTTGGCAGTAAACCATTATCCATCCCTCTCCTCACTAAATGTGATGGAGAAACGGTTTTCGGTCACTCTTCTATTGACACAACGTATGCTTGATGACACATATATATGGCATAGTCACTCATTCATTCTGGATGTATCCATTCAGCATTTACTATTTACCAGGCACTCTTCAAGAGATTAATAGTACAACAGTGAACAAATAGGCAATAATTCATCCTCCTCCGGGAGTTTACATTCCAGTGGTACAGACAGGTGATAAAGAAGAGAATACACATTGTACTATATATATTTAAATCTGTAAAGAAATAAATAAGTTATGTCTTGTAAAACATATATATGCAAATTGTATATAAAATCAACTTGTGTGTACTATGTATAACTTATATAACTATGTAACTTATATATGTGTATATTGTGCATATGCTCAGTCACTTGGTTGTGTCTGACTCTTTGTGACCCCATGGACTGTAGCCTGCCAAGCTCCTCTGTCCATATAATTCTCCAGGCAAGAATACTGGAGCAGGTTGCCATTTCCTTCTCCAAGGGATCTTCCCAACCCAGGGATGGAACCCGCATTTCCTGTGTCCCCTGCATTGACAGGTGGATTCTTTACCACTGAGCCACCTGGGCAGCCTATGTATATTGCATATATCTATATATAGTGTATGACGTAGATAGTAACTAGTATTATGAAGAAAACTAAAGTAGGAAAGAATGGAAGTATTGGGGCAGAGAACCATAATCTAGTATAGTGTCTAGCATAGTCTCATTGAGAAAATTCCACCTGACTGACTTGGGAATACCTAGGGATGGGCTCTTGAAAATGCAAACAAAAAATGCAAAAGCCATGAAGCAGGAACTCACCTGGCATTTTCAAGGAGAAGTGGGAAAAGTCAGTGTTGCTGAAATGGACTGAATGAAAGGGGAAATAGTAAGGGATGGAGTCAGAGAGGTGACTGGATCATGTACAGCCGCATGCAAACAAAGCATATTAAAAATTGTGGCTTTTACTATGAAAGAATGAGAAACCCATGGAAGCTATGAGCAAATATACCCATGATCTGAAGTATCCTTTGATTATCAGGATGCTCTTTCAGCGTAGTGACAGTGGGGATGGTGAAAAGGGTTTGTGTGCTCAGTCACGTCCAGCTGTTTGTACTCCTATGAACTGTAGCCCACCAGACTCTTCTGTCCATGGGATTTCCCAGGCAAGAATCCTGGAGCAGGTTGCCATTTCCTTCTCCAGGGGATCTTCCCGTCCCAGGGGTCAAACCCGCATCTCTTATGTCTCCTGCATTAGCAGGCAGGTTCTTTACCACTGGTGCCACCTGGGAAGCCAAGACATTGACCTTCTTAATTGAAGGAGAGATGTGCATGAGTGCTGAGTCACTGCA
The DNA here is from genome assembly GCF_003369695.1 of Bos indicus x Bos taurus. Lineage (NCBI taxonomy): Eukaryota > Metazoa > Chordata > Mammalia > Artiodactyla > Bovidae > Bos > Bos indicus x Bos taurus. The sequence continues at coordinate 12,667,587 of NC_040087.1, read as the reverse complement.
GTCATGTCCAACTCTCTGTGACTCAATGGACTGTAGTCCATCAGGCTCTTCTGTCCATGGGATTCTCCAGGCAAGAATACTGGAGTGGGTTGCCATACTGTTCTCCAGGGAATCTTCCCAACTCAGGGACTGAATCTGCATCTCTTATGTCTCCTGCACTGCCAGGCAGGTTTTGTTTTTTTTTTTTTTTTTACCACTACCACCACTTTGAAAAGGGTTTTAATCTTAAATATAGCATTGTTTTTTATTGAACGGTGTTCCCTAAAAATTCCTCCTGGAGCCTCAGAGTAAGACCTTATTTAGAAATAGGGTCTTTGCAGATGTAATTAGTTAAAATAAGGCCATACAGGATTAGGATGGGTAGTAAAACCAATGACTATTGCATTTATAAGAAATTATATGAAGACAGGGAGAAGCCATGTGAAGACAAAGGCAGAGACTGGAGTGACACGTCTGCAAGCCAAGAAACACCGAATATTGCCAACGACCACCAGCAGCTAGGATGAGCAAGGAAGGTTACTCTCCCAGAGCCTTCAGAGAGAGTGTGGCCCTGCCCACACCTTGATTTCAGACTTCTGGCTTCCAATATCATTAGAGAATAAATTTTTGTTGCTTTTCACCATCTGATATGTGAGACTTTGTTATGACAGCTCTAGGAAGTGAAAATACTCATGAAGATAAAGCCAACAGAAATTGCTGATGGATCAATGAGTGTAGTCATAGGAAGAGTAGTAAAACAACAGATCAAGATTCTAGAGTGACAGAAAAAAATGAAGTTTAGGGACGTTATTTGGAGTCCAGTTTTGGACAGATTTTATTAAAACATCCCTGTACCTAATCCAGTCATACAATTTTTAAACTATTTGCTAAATCCCAAAGAAGAAGGTAAATTATACGGTTGTGTGGGTCCCAGATAATAAAAAGGAATTGTAGGTTTAACAAGGAGCCAACTTTAATAGATTACTTAAATAAGTTTCTGAATCATTGTCAACAAACAACTTGAGTACAAAGTTATAACATTCTACTTATATTTAGTGTATGAAGCTCTTTCTCCCTTTCTGCTGCCAATCAATGGGAGCCATTTGGAGGATGGGACACAGGGAGAACTGGAGACGAGAATTAAATACTCTGCCCATAGTGTTATGGCCTGAAGCAAGAAGAATTCTTTCGTAAAACAGCATCATTGATCATATTTTAATGCAATACTAGGATTTTCTTCCACTGAGACACTTCAAGGGCTGTGTTCAATAAGACCACCATGAAATATACTTACAGACTTCTGGTTAAAAATTATGGAGCACTTTTCCCTCTCCCTTGCCTGCAAATCCATCAAAAACAACAAAAAGAATGAAATAATAGTCAAACTACCACTTCTTTTTTTTCTTAATTTCACTTTTTTTTTTTTTTTTTTTAGGTTTTATTCCTCTGTAAGTCACTTCAGAGTATTGAAATAGAGTTTCCTGTGCTATTTAGTAGGTTCTAGGTCGGTCTAGTCAAGGCTATGGTTTTTCCAGTGGTCATGTATGGATGTGAGAGTTGGACTGTGAAGAAGGCTGAGTGCTGAAGAATTGATGCTTTTGAACTGTGGTGTTGGAAAAGACTCTTGAGAGTCCCTTGGACTGCAAGGAGATCCAACTAGTCCATCCTAAAGGAGATCAGCCCTGGGATTTCTTTGGAAGGAATGATGCTAAAGCTGAAACTCCAGTACTTTGGCCACCTCATGCGAAGAGTTGACTCATTGGAAAAGACTCTGATGCTGGGAGGGATTGGGGGCAAGAGGAGAAGAGGATGACAGAGGATGAGATGGCTGGATGGCATCACTGACTCGATGGACGTGAGTCTGAGTGAACTCTAGGAGTTGGTGATGGACAGGCAGGCCTGGCGTGCTGCGATTCATGGGGTCGAAAGGAGTCGGACACGACTGAGCGACTGAACTGAACTGAGGTAATTATCTGCTCTGTGTATAGGAGTGTGTATGTCTCAGTCTCAGTCTCCCAATTCACCCTCCCACTGCCCCTGTCCCCTCTGGTAACCACACATTCATTTTCTACACCTGTGGCTTAACCTCTGTTTTGTACATAGGCTCACTTGTGCCATTTCTTTAGATTCCACATGTAAGTGATACTATATGATATTTATCTCTGTCTGACTGACTTCACTCAGTAAGACAATCCTTAGGTCCATTCATATTGTTGCATTATTTCATTCTTTTTTATGGCTGAGTAATACTCCATTGTATATATGTACCACATCTTCTTTATTCATTCCTCTGTCAGGGGACATTTAGACTGCTTCCATATTCTGGCTATTGTGAATAATGCTGCAATGAACATTAGGCTGCATGTATCCTTTTGCACGGAGAAGGCAATGGCACCCCATTCCAGTACTCTTGTCTGGAAAATCCCATGGACGGAGGAGCCTGGAAGGCTGCAGTCCACGGGGTTGCACAGAGTCGGACATGACTGAAGTGATTTAGCAGCAGCAGCATCCTTTTGCATTATGGTTTTCTCTGGATATATGCTTAGGAATAGGATTACTGGATCTTATGGTAGCTTTATTTTTCGTTTAAAAGGTTTATTTTAATTGGAAGATAATTGCTTCACAATGTTGTGTTGGTTCCTTCCATACAACAACGTGAACTCAGCCATAGGTATACACATATCCTCTCCCTCTTCAACCTCCCTCCCACCCCTCCAGGTCATCACAGAGCGCCAGGCTGAGCTCCCTGTGCTATAAAGCAGCTTCCCACTAGAAACTGCCACTTCTTTGAGACAAAAGTGGTTAGAAAACCAAAGCTAAATCATAAGGACTGTCTGTCAAATATAATAGGACTTCTGTGGTGGCTCAGATGGTAAAGCGTCTGCCTACAATGCAGGAGACCCGGGTTTGATCCCTGGGTTGGGAAGATCCAAATATAATGAAATTTGCACCAAAATTAGGAAGGATACTGAGAGTTGAAACAAACTTCGTCAGACTCTAGGCAGACATGAAAGGGATTTTTTGAAAAGTATGTATAATGTAATATCAAAATGGAAAACTCTGTGACTCAATTTTAGGAGAGACCTCAAGCGGTTAAGTCCTTCATTATTCTTAAAGCGAGGTGCTAGATGACCAATACAGAACTTAAAAAGGATGTGGCTGAAAATTGAATTTCTCTTCATCCACTCTACACTCCTTTCAGAGGGGTAAACGGTTGAAATGAAATGAGATGAAGAATACCTCGGGGACATATGATGGTGCCTATGGAATTTTTCTCTCCCTAATCTGAACATTCACGTTCTTATCCTCACTCTGCAGTGCTCTGAGAGAGGGGTCTGCATCTCTCATCTCCAACTAAGAGAGAGGCACCTCAAGGTCTGGTCACGGAGACAGTTTGTCTTGTGTGCCCAGAAGTTGGCACGGGCACATGTACAACCGTTAGTCCAGTCTGGTGAAGTCTACAGTAAGACACGGGGCGGCAGAGACAGCTGGCTGCCCTGGGAATAGCCTACACTTCATCAAGGCAAAAATGCATAAATTCGGGACAAATTACTTGATTAAAAGGAACTTAATACACCACGCTTTTTTTTTTTTTTCCCATAAAAGACAGCTCAAGGAAAAGTAAGAACTTAAGGAAAGAATAATAAAACACCAAAAGATGAAAAGTGAGCTAGCGGAACACAGGAAGGAGGTAGAAAAGAAGAATAAAAACTGTTGCAGGTCTGAAGACTAGTAGAAAAATACAACTGAAAACAGCAATATGGCTGGAAAGCAAAAGAAAATCACACAGAATATTGGAAAAACTAAGAAAAGTGATTAGAAATAGAGATAGATATTGAAGACAAAGGAGTTCAAACATTGATTGATATTTCTAAATGACACTTAGATTCCATATATTATTCCAAAATATTCTTAAAGACTGTCTCAAACCTTTGACAAGTCAGTGAATTTCAACAATAAAGAAAAAGTCCCAGGGGGATCACCATGGAAAACTAAAATTATTTTTAAACAATTGTAAAAGAAATCACACAGCCTTTAAACTTCTCCATAATTATATTTAATGCCCAAAGATGTGCATAAAACTTTATTGCAAATCTTTGAAGTGAGATCCAAGAATCTTCTTCATTTTTAGAGCTTTTTCAATTACAATTTTATGGATAAGGAAGTGTGGACCATTCTGTCCAACTTAACATAAGCAACTTAATTAGTTTAACTTACACTTACAGTTAAACTAACGTGTTTGCATGTGTAGTCTAGAGACCATATAGTTCCCGCAATTCTTCATCCTCAACGTGTTTTCCAAACTACACAGCAATCCTTCTGCTATATACATCTTTCTTCATCTCAACCACTATCCTTCTCTCTCCTGGGTTTTATCAACACAGGAAGGAAGGATGGTGGGGTTGAAAAAACACTGAACTGAGAATTAAGAGATTTTATTTTAGCTCTGCTCCCTAAAGAGCTTTGACTTAGACAAGCCAATTTCCTTGGTAAGACTCTCTTTCCACACAGTACCAAACAAAGTAGCACATTTTAAATCTAAATTATATGAACCGAAAGGTCAGTCTTAAGTGGAAAGGAAAGGAGGGATTTGTTAAACATGAGCAGCAGTGAGTGGAATGGAAGATAGTAACCAAGCACATAGGCTCAGATCCATTTCAGCATTAACATGCAGGCTTTGTCAGCATCCTGATCAAAATACAATCTCTGTTTTAAAAATATCGGCTGGATCTTCTCATTTGGCCAAATGTTTTGATGTAAGAATACCCTGGGCTGCCTAACCATCCAGTCCATTTCTCCACATTAGATAACAGGACACAGTGTCAAACTAAATCAAGATTATTTTTTTTGCCACTTTATTTTTTCAGTGAAGGATAGCTGCTTTACAGAATTTTGTCTTTTCCTGTCATACATCAACAAGAATCAGCCATAGATACACCCATGTCCCCTCCCTCCTGAACCTCCTTCCCATCTCCCACCCCATCCCACCCCTCTAGGTTGTCACAGAGCCCCTGTTTGAGTTCCCTGAGTCATACAGCAAATTCCCATTGGCTATTTATTTTACATATGGTGATGTACATTTCCATGTTACTTTCCCCATACATCTCACCCACCTCCCTCCTCACCAACCCTCCCCTCCCTGCCACCGCCGTGTCTATAGGTCTGTTTTCTATGTCTGTCTCTCCATTGCTGCCCTGAAAATTAATTCATAAGTGCCACCTTTTTAGATTCCATATACATGTGTCAGTATAGGATATTTATATTTTTCTTAGCCTGATGTTTTATAAAGTTCTTGGTGGCTCAGACAGTAAAAAAAAATCTGCCTGCAATGCAGGAGACGCAGGTTTGATCCCTGGGTCTGGACAATCCCCTGGACAAGAGAATGGCAACCTATTCCAATATTTTTGCCTAGAGAATTCCATGGACAGAAGAGCCTGGTGATCTACAGTCCCTGGGGTTGCAAAGAGCTCAAACATGACTGAGTGACTAACACTTTTCACTTTCACTTTTATGAAGTTCAGTTGAATTCTCAACCAAATCCTTCAGATCTATAAATGCGCACATCACTTAGTGAAGAATAACAAATACCACAGAAATCTTCAGCCTTTAATTTCTGTGACTCTAAATGAGTTTAGAAATAATGAAAACATGATCCTCCCTGTTAAAATCCCTATATAATAGGTACATAAGCATATTCTTCAGACTTGGGTTTGGGTGAAATAGCTTCATTACAAACAGCTTTTGGCTATTAAAGCAATGAAGCTTTGTTAAAAGATCACTTAAAGCCATAAAAAATAAGTGAATTGCTAAAGTTCCATCAGCAAAAGTTCTAGAAAGCCTATGTAGAGGAAATTTCCAACGTAACAAGATTTTGGCTTATTAATAAGCTACAACTGGAAGTCAGGCATCTTGGCTGTTGACTGCCATGGAAAAACCTTTAAAACTACATATGCCTTTGGTGGTTACTTTTCAAAAAGAGAAATTCTGCCAAGGATGTCTGGTAAGATTGTATCCTCCAACTGGGCTGCCTCTGTAAGGGACGTAGGATTCAATGTGGCATCATAGTTCTCCTGCAGCAAAGGAAAATGAAATAGAAGCCAATGGCTTGTGTTCTCTGATTGGCATCCAAACTCCTGAGAGGGGTTCTATCCTTAAGTTTCCTAAGTACTGTGGGTACTGGATTAGTACCAAGAGGGTCTGTGTTTCTGGGCTTGTGCTCAAACCAGCAGACCTCCTACTTTTCAGGCCACAAATCATGATGACTTCTGTGACGTTGGAGGTCCTGAGACCACAGGTCCCAAGGCTTGGATTTATGAACTCAGCCAGGTCAACACTGAACCATGCTTTGAGTTCAACCATTGCTATCTTTTCAGAATATTATTTGTGTGCATATAGCTCAAGCCTATGCACTCAGAAATAAGCACACACACACAGAGATTAGTTTTTTCTTTTTGAGCAAATCAAATTCATGTTTCTTACATGTATCATGTTTATTACATGGTTATCATAGTAGCACTTCTTTCAGCCTGTGGAGTAGTCATCTGAATGCCAGGCACATGAAAGCTGTCTCTGTTTTTCACTTACTTACTAGAAGGAGATCAAACCTGTAAATCCTAAAGGAAATCAACCCTAAATATTCATCAGAAGGACTGATGCTAAAGCTGAAGCTCCAGTACTTTGGCCACCTGATGGAAAGAGCTGACTCATCGGAAAAGACTCTGATTCTGGGAAAGATTGAGGGCAGGAAGAGAAGAGGGCGACAGAGGATGAGATGGCAAGATGGCATCATCGACTCAATGGACATGAGTTTGAGCAAACTCCGGGAGATAGTGAATGAAGTACAGGGAAGCCTGGCTTGCTGCAGTCTTTGAGGTTGCAAAGAGTTGGACACAATGTAGCTACTGAACACCAACAACTAGAAGAATTAGCTTCTGCTTTCATAAAATGTGATTCTTTTCTCTGAATACATTTCAGAAATGTTGTGATGTTTATATGAGAGCCATTACAAGCGTGCTTTTTACCTTAAAACCCGGAATAAGCATTCTCCATGTGCCCCATAAGTCCTCAAAGAAGTTAATAGATATCTTGCAAAAAACAAATACATCAAGCTGTCAGCTCAAACTAAGTCGGGAAAATTTTATCTTAAAGACAAAAGTCTTTACCGTAGGACTTCCCAGAGACTAGAAATCCCTGAGATGCTGTAAGAATTTCCAAGGGAGAGGTGTATGATACAATGCTGTCCAACCTACCTCACGCTGGACTTGTTTTTCAGTAAACATCTCAAGGGACATTTCCCACAACACACTAAACCTTAAAATGCAAGTCACGTTAAAGTGGGTGTAAACGAGTTGAGCATCCTTAATAGAATTAACCAGAAGGCATAATGACATTCATGCCTCTGCTTAAAAGGAAAATCTAATTTTAGTTTGGAAACTCAATGACAGAAATATTTTACATGCTAGAAAGCATATAAAAGCCTTCAAAATTCCATCACAACTTAGTACACAAAGGGGGCCCAAGACTGACCCCACAGAGCCACACAGGATGGAGAGCAGGGCTGCAACGTTTCTGGGCTGGTTGATAAGTGACTAGCAAGGGTTATTTGTAGAATGTGTTGGAAGATGCAAACCCTTTTACATGTCATATTGGGAAAAATTCTTATTCAAAAGTTCTGTTGAAAAAATTACTTTGTGACTATATCAATCTTGAAAAAGCTGCAACACATTAAGTAGACAAGGATTACTAGAACATGATTGACTCAAGAAGAAGAGAAACCCAGCAAAACCAAAGAAGAGAAGAATCTATGAAACACGTGTGGGCTCCAACTTGTAGATATGGAAAGTTGAAAGGTAGTATCAGAACCCTTTCATGTTCTGTTTCATTGTATAAATTAGTCCTAAAGTTATTCGTATGCTAGAGTAGCCAACACAATGTTGAGGAGAAGAATAAAACTGGAAGACTGACATGATCCAACCTTAAGGTTTACTATAAAGCCATAGTAATCAAGTCTTTGGTACTCATAAAATGATATACAGATCGGTGGGACAGAATAGAGAACCCAGAAATATACCTACATAAATATAACCAACTGATATGTGATAAAAGGAGCAAACACAACACAATGAAATAAAGATAGTCTTTTCAATAAATTCTGCTGAAACAACTGGACATCCACATGTAGTGGATACAGTCCTTGGTATTTACCCAAAAAATGAATCTAGATGCGCATCTTATACTCTTCGCAAAAATTAACCCAAAAAGGATCACAGACCTAAATGTAAAACTCAAAGCTATGAAACTCCCAGAAGATAACATAGGGAAAAAACCTAGATGACCTCGTGTAGGGTGATGACTTTTTAGACACAACACCAAAGTTATGATGTATGCAAGAAGGAGTTGATAAGCTGACCTTCATTATAATTAAGACTTCTGCTCTGTGAAAAGCCATGCCAAGAGAATGCAGAGATAAATCACAGGCTGAGAGAAAATATTTTCAAAAGACACATCAGAGAAAGCATTGTTATCCAAACTATACAAGGAACTCTTAACACTCAGATAAGTGTTAACGATAAGAAAATAACTCTTAACAATAAGAAAATAAAAATAGTTAAAATAGTTAGAAAATAAGTAGCTAAAAAATGTGCCAAAGACCTGAACAGACACCTCATGAAATATGCTGACAGCACATGGTCATATAAAAATATGGCCCCTATCAAAAGTAATCAGAAAAATACAAGTGAAAACAATAATATACTCTTACACACGTATTCCAGTGGCCAAAATCTGGAACACAGCCAGCACCAAATGATGCCAAGCATATAGAGCCAACAAGAACCCATTCATTGCTGGTGGGAACGCAGAACAGCCAGTTTGGAAGACAGTCTGGTGGCTTCTTACAAAACTAAACATACTCTTACCATATGATCCAGTAATTGCAGTCCTTGGTCTTTACCCAAAGACGCTGAAAACTGTGTCCACGCTAATACCTAAGCACAGATGTTTATAACAGCTTTATTCACAATCACCAAAACTTGGAAGCAACCAAGATGTCCTTCAGTGGGATGAATGGATTCATAAACTGTAGCACGTCGAGACAACAAAATATTATGCATCACTAAAACGAAATGAGCTATCAAGGCACAAAGAGATGGAGGAAACTTAAATGCATATTACTAAGTGAAAGAACTGAATCTCAAGTGATGACATTCTATATGATTCCAATCGCATGGAGAAAACAAAACTGCAGAGAAGGTTAAAAGATCAGTGGTTGCCAGGCCGGGGCCAGGGGGAGGTTAGGGATGAATTAGCAGAGTACAGAAGATTTTTAAGGTGGTAAAAATATTCTGTGTGATACTAAAATGATAACACGTGTCATACGTTTGTCCAAACTCAGTGAACGTACAACACCAACTGTGAACTCTGGATGAATTTGATATGTCAGTGTAGGTGTATCATTAGTGACAAATGTACATATTGATAATGTGTGTTTTAGTCATTCAGTCGTGTCCCACTCTTTGTGACCCCGTGGACTGTAGCATCAGGCTCCTCTGTCATGGGATTTTCCAGGCAAGAATACTGGAGTGGGTTGCCATTCCCTTCTCCAGGGGATTTTCCCAAGCCAGAGACTGAACCCAGGTCTTCTGCATGGCAGGCAGATTCTTTACCACCTGAGCCAGCAGGGAAGCCCATATTGACAATAGCGAGGAAGATTATCACTGTAGGGTCAGAGGGTAAATGGGTATTCTTTGAAACTTCCTCTCAAATTGGCTGTGAACTTTAAACTGCTCTAAAAATAATAGTCTTAAAAGTAGACGAAGTTGGCAGGGAAATGAAAAGATTTTAAACCAAAAGTTTCAAGATGTTTGAAAAGAAAAAATATCTTACTTCTTCTTACAAACTATGTCTTATCACTGTTGGAAAACAGTGCCGAGCTGGATCATCTTAGGATGCTGATTCCAAGCAGTAATTCCTGTTTGCTTAAAAATTCTGATGGGAGGTGGGGACACATCAGATTTTGGTTTCTTTGTGTTTAGGAAAAAAGTGAATTGTTATCCAGTTAATTTAAAGAAGCTGCATGTTAGCCAGTCGGCTTTCTTGGTGGCTTAGTTGATAAAGAATCTGCCTGCAATGCAGGAGACCTAGGTTTGATCCCTGGATTGGGAAGATCCCCTGGAGAAGGAAATGCAACCCACTCCAGTATTCTTGCCTGGAGAATCCCATGGACAGAGGAGCCTGGTGGGCTACAGTCCATGGCATTGCAAGAGTCGGACATGACTGAATGACTAAGCTACCACCTCACTAAATATTATCCAATGAGCAATACTACTTTACAGTTACTATGGCTGTGCAACAAACCACAACAAAAGTTACCTTAAAACAATCATAATATTCGTTTTACTTGTGAACCTGCCCTCTAGCCAGAGGTCAATGAGAACAGCTTATTTCTACCCACTTGGTACAGGGCTGGGCAGCTCAAAGGCTAGTGGAGGCAACTGGAGGCTTCTTCACTCACGCACCTGGTGATTGATACCGGCTGTTGGCTGGAGGCCTCGTTGCTTCTACATGTAGCCTCTTCAGGAGGGTTAGTTTGGGCTTCCTTACAGCAAAATGGCTGATTTTCAAGCTATTTCAAGGGTAAGTGTCTGAGAGCAAAACAGAAGCTGTGCAGCTCCCATTACCTAGACTCAGAAGACAAACGGCATCGATTCTGTTATACTAGTTTGTTGGTCGGAAGAGTTACAAAGCTCTGCTCAAATTCTAGGAAGGGAGACACAGTTCCAGCTCTTAGAGGGAGGAGAAAAGCATATGTGCAGTTATCTTTGAAAAATACAATCTGCTACAGCTTTATTAGAAGCAGATTGTGTTCTTAAAATTTCTTGTCTTTGTAGAGAACAATAACCAAATGAAACAAAAGGTAGAGCTGAAATACCTTGCTTGATATGGCATAAGACTTGCTATTGAGACAATCTTTTTTCAAATATTGTTATTATTTAGAAACAGATAAGTAACTTACTAGTTAAAAATTCTAATTTGAGATAATATAAAAGCCAATTGAGTCAGTAAAGGAAGAATTGTTTGAAACTCACTAGCTCATTAGCATCAGTTAATAAATTAAATCAATATAAACTTCCCAAATCTTGGTACTTAAACTTTATGAGTTTTCAATGCAAGGCAGTAGTCCAACATTTACTCTTAACAAGGAAAAAAATGAAAATAATTATTTTGCATTTAAAACACAAGATAAAAATAGAGAAAATTCTCTGATGTCAAAATTAGACTACCCCAATGTTTCAAAAGAGGGAAACAGAGTGAAAATGTAATTAATAATTAATGTACTATAATGGGAGATGATTTAGAATGGAAGGGAAAAGATAATAGAGAAACTGTAATGTTCCAACGTATTTCTTTTTTCTGAATTCATTTCAGCATGCTACTTATGCAAATTATTGTTTCTAGTCATTGCTGCACACAGATATATATATATATATACATATAATTTACATTTTTTTATCTTCTTTCACATTAGATGTGTATTCACTCCTGGCTCCTAATCCATGAATACTGTGGATATTTGATACATGCTATAAAAATTTGTGGTCGCTCAGTCATGTCCGACTCTTTGCGACCCCATGGACTGGAGCCCACCAGGCTCCTCCATCCATGGGATTCTTTAGGCAAGAATACTGGAGTGGGTTGCCATTTCCTTCTCCAATAAAAATTTAATGACAATGAAGTAAAGTAATTATGTTATATATCACTGTAGCATGTGAGAGTTGAGAACTTTGAAGAGTTTGGCTGATTTGAAGGACTCTCTTTTCAAACAACTTGAAAAAGTTCCATTATGAGGTTTTGCTCCCCTGGCTACTACAAGAGAATGTATTAGGTGGGCAATGCTTGAAGAGCACGACTAACACAGCAAAAAATGCTAACTTCATTTTCTTGTTCACAGATTACTTCAAATTCTTCTCACAGGCACCTGCCTCAATTAACATCCAGTCTACTACTCATCTTCTTTTGTTCTCAAGGATGAACATCTTTATAACATGATGGATTTTTTTCTTTCATAAACAAAGCCTCTTGCTAAATTGCCCTTCACAAAAGCCAGTCTTAAGATAGGTAGATAAGTACTGTTTTATAAGATAAGAACTTGAAAGACATGATGCCGAGTCTCTGAGAAGGAAAAAGGTACATAGTCCCTTGAATGCTTTCCATGGAACAATCAGAGTATCCGAGAGTTAAGGAAAGGAACTCAATCCACGGGAACTGAGTTTAAACCCCACTTGCGTCCCTGATGGCTCAGCAGGTAAAGAATCCACCTGCAATGCTGGAGACACAGGAGACGCGGGTTCAATCCCTGATTGGGAAGATCCCCTGGAGAAGGAAATGCCAACCCACCAGTATTCTTGCCTGGGAAATCCGATAGACAGAGGAGCCTGGTGGGCTAGAGTCCATGGGGTTGCAGAGTCAGACACGACTGAGAGAGAGAGATGCCTGTAACATGAGTAATACTGATAAGCAATCTGGCATCTCTGAAATTCACTAAAAATGAGACTAAAACACTCCCTGTTCTGCAGGACTGTCATAGGGATTAACGTACAAAAGTGTCTGATACTAAGTAAACAATCTATCTACTTTTATCTAAGTAAATAAATTCTATTTTATCATCTCTCCCCAACTCAGATGTTATAGTTTTCTGCTTTTAACCTGTTAAGCATTTCTAGTTTGCTGTTGAGATAGGTAAAGATTTTGAAATTACACAATTGCACACACACACACACTCTGGAAGGATTTCCCTGACCACTGTCCTTCATGTTCTGATTATTCCCTCTTCAGAAATCATGCTTCCTCATTATACTCTAAGCTACAATTCAGATGGTCATTAGAGAGTTTTAGAAACTACAGATTTAGTAGCCTACTTTGTCACAGGTAATTTCCAGGGTCCTGGTATTTCCTTTCAAGATGAACAATCACCAGCTGATGCCACTATGCTTGAATTTTCTTTGGCAATACAGCTCTCTTGATAACTGAGAAGGTGTATTAGTGTATCTGTTTCTAGGCAACTCCATAAAATAATCAATGGGAAGACTATTGTCTAGACATGACCTTTGAAAACTCCTGTCTCCTATCATCTGCCTTTTCTTCATGATCCTCCATCAAGGCAGAGAGAAGAAAGATACTTAGAAGAGGAAAGACCACCCACCCTCAGTCTGGTCAGTGCTGCCAGATATTTCCCTTTCAAGAAGCAGAGATTTCTTAGGAGAGACTTAAGGACCCAGTCTTACTGCGCTTGGAAGGGAAGTAAAAGTCATTCAGTTGTGCCCGACTCTTTGCGACCCCATGGACTATGCAGTCCATTGAATTTTCCAGGCCAGAATACTGGAGTGGGTAGCCTGTCCCTTCTCCAGAGGATCTTCCCAACCCAGCGATTGAACTCAGGTCTCCTGCATTGCAGGGAGATTCTTTACCAGCTGAGCCACCAGGGAAGCCCAAGAATACTGGAGTGGGTAGCCTATCCCTTCTCCAGTGGATCTTCCTGACCCAGGAATTGAACTGGGGTCTCCTGCATTGCTGGGGGTTCTTTACCAACTGAGCTATCAGGGAAGCCTTATCTTCTGCTCTTCTGCTAAATCTCTTATTTTCCTACTTTTGCTTGTTTTATTTTATGTGGAAGTATAACAAAAAGTACTGACTTTTGTAATGGGGAATCTCATTCCACTTTACAATGCTTTTTTGCTAGCAGTGTTTCTACCTCGCCCTTCCCCCTTCCACTTTTGCCCCGTATCTGGACAAGCAGATATGAAAGTCCAGGCTTTCCTTTGGGAACAGCGGGAAATTCAAACAATGCAAAGCCCATTCCATGCACAAACTCTCACCCAGTGTCACCTGCTAACTACAGTAAAAACCCAGGCCAGTCACCTTTCTTTGCTCTCTCAATCCATTTTGGACCTTTGGGAGAGGCCTGCCCAGTGACTTCCATTATGTAAGTCACAAAATGTTATATGCCCTATTGGTGTGTGTATAGCATCATCAGTCTTGACATTCAACCCTAACTTTGGATGAGGTCCCTCTACTTCAGCAGATATCATTCAACTTTTCTAATATTATTCTCCATTAACTTATATTACAAGCCACAAACAGAAAATGCTTGTCTTAGCAAAGCTATCCTGTCTTTCTGCCCTATTTTTAGGGTAGTCTATCTTCAGACTACATTTCCCTTTTTTGAAATCATAAGACATATCTAAAAGCCTCAAGAAATACCCTAATTTTTCCCATCATTAAAAAAAAATTATAACTCCATTCAGCAAACTGTTTGAGTTCAAGGTACCAAATTCATAGTCTGATAAAATATTTCCCTGTCACATAACAAGACCATCAACTGCCCAGCCTAGAAAATGGGTTCTCTCTGTCCTATATCTTAATGATTTCTGTCCTCAACAAATTTCATATTTTTCATATCTGTTACTTCCAACATTCTACTTATGGTAACAAACTCTATGTTAGTTAGGAGATCATCCATTGAAGTTTTAAAAATACTCAAGAAAGGATTAACCAAAGGGATTCATTGCCTCATGCAGCAAAAAGTCAAAATCTTCCACAGTTGGCTAAATCAGTGGCTTAAAAAGTAGGCTGTGATTCCAGTTTTAAAAACAATCTAGAGTAGGAAACACGTAGAACCTGTTTCCAACCTGAAGCAGGTATTTTATAAGCAATCAGTACTGTTTGCCACAGTCAGTTGGTCTATATATAGTTCTTGAGTATCTTTGGCATCCCAAATGCCAGCTCGGTCAGTAGGGAGAAGACAGTGAACAAGATGTTCTAGAATAAAAGGAATTCTTATTTGCTGGAAAATACTTTGTTTCATAAAAAGGAAATACAATCCTAGGTCACTACACCTAAACTTTACCAAAGAGACCATTCAAATCATCAAATGTTAAATCTCTTTTCTTATACTTGACAGATCCTCAAATAATGCTATATTTCAGTGTCTTTGTATGTAGATCTTGACCTTTTCATTTAGTCCTTTTTTTTTTTCACCCTGAAAATGTTGTCTCCTTCTCTTTGTTAACAAAAAGCATGTGCGTGCTAAGTCACTTCAGTCGTGTCCTACGCTTTGTGGTCCTGTGAACTATAGCTCTCCAGGCTCCTCTGTCCATGGGATTCTCCGGGCAAGAATACTGGAGTGGGTTGCCATGCCCTCCTCCAGGGGAGCTTCCCAACCCAGGGAAGGAACCCATGTCTTTTATGTCTCCTGCTTTGGCAGATATGTTCTTTACCACTATTGCCACCTGGGAAACCCTAACAAGAAGCATACGCCTTTCTTAATTCTTTAAAAGGGCTTCCCTAGTGACTCAGATGGTAAAGAATCTGCCTGCAGTGTAGGAGACCTGGGTTTGATGCCTGGGTCGGGAAGATCCCCTGGAGTAGGGACAGAATGGCAACCCACTCCAGTTTTCTTGCCTGGAGAATCCCAAGGACAGAGGAGCCTGGCGGGCTACAGTCCATGTTTTATGCGATGGTCTCCATTTTCTTCTCGATATTCATCATAGAGCTACTTCTTGTTTTAACTTGGATTCTTTTCCTTCTGTATCTGCTGTACAGATTTCTTATGGGAATTTCTTTTTAATTTATTTCTGATTAACTCCTCTGTCTCCATGAACCCATATCGCCTGTCATTTTTTGGTTCCCTTTTTGGTTTTGCTGGACTATATCCTCAAATAATTTTTTTCATAAAAGTTATGGGAAGAATACTTGAAAAACCCTTAATTGTAGGAAAATACCTTATTTTGCCATCATATAGATGTGATATTATGGCTAAGCTCTACAAATACATATTATACAGGTACCATGGAGTTCCTATCTGCATTGTATCTTCCATAAATTCAATGATATTTCTGATTTGCTGAACTGTTTTATTGTATTTACTAACCTCATTGATATTTGGGGGAAGGGAGATATTAAAAAAAAAAAAAAACTTATGCTTAGTCTGCCTTCCTCATTCAAAGTTCAGTTCCTAAATTTTTTTGAAATGTATAGGTTTAAGTTAAGCCTTCTCCCGTTCTACTTTTATATTCCATTCTTACAATTTGAATCCGTTTGATAAATATAAGTGACGAATTAGTTGATTGTGTAGATAGTCCTGAGCTCTTGGATTCAAATGGACTTTGAGGAGCCCTGAGTTAATATACACATGACTTTCAAAACACTCAATTCTTAAAAAGTTATCCTAAAAAGGCCTGTAATATCATTATTTTCCACTGTAAAGTAATAAATAATCTTGAATCCCATGTGTGTTTAGGAATTTAAGAATTTTACTCCCCAGCTTTTCCTGAGATTATTTACTTAGTGTTCTTTTCTCAATATCTTTATTTAAATTATTTCTAGTACTTCTGTTACATTATCCTCTACTTGCCAAATTAAACCACACAAGTGTAATTTGTCTCACTTTTATAAAAATTAGTAATTTTTTTATTATAACTGAGAAGCTAGACCTTTTTATAAACTGCGATAAAAGATGATTTTTCTATCTTATGTCACATGTTTGGGCAGTACAGATTTTCAAGTGCATTACTGAAACTTTGGCCTCTGGTATTAAATTTCCTCCAGATATCAGAGTCTGTTCCACAGAGGTAACATTAATCTCCTCTACCGAGACAAGATGTTCCCATTATTCACCAAGATATCTAGTTCTAAGATTTGCTGACAAGATCTTTTTTCCCCCCAAATATCCAGACCAAAGAGGTGGCAAAACTCACTTAGAAGAAGAAGACAGTGAGGCTAAAGATCAGCCTTCCTAATCTTCAGAACATGAATTATTGTAATCCCTATCTGGATAGGCATGCATGAGTCAGAGCATACCCACACATCTAAGGAACATGATCAGAGGTTAAGTAAGAGATTGGCATATTTTTCCTACATAAATAGAATTATATTTTGTCTATGTAGCATATAAAATGGAGAAGGCAATGGCAACCCACTCCAGTACTCTTGCTTGGAAAATCCCATGGACGGAGGAGCCTGGTAGGCTGCAGTCCACGGGGTCGCTAAGAGTCGGACACAACTGAGCGACTTCACTTTCATTTTTCACTTTCATGCATTGGAGAAGGAAATGGCAACCCACTCCAGTGTTCTTGCCTGGAGAATCCCAGGGGCGGGGGAGCCTGGTGGGTTGCTGTCTATGGGGTTGCACAGAATCGGACACGACTGAAGCGACTTAGCAGCAGCAGCAGCATATAAAATCTGGAAATATTATTCTTGATATTATATTTTTTTACTTTGGCTTTATGATTGAAGTATGATTTTTTTGACGCCCATTAATTATACAAACTCCTTGTTAATTTATGACTAAGACCTCAAAGCAGTGAAAATATTTCAAAAAAATTGTATGAGAAATCTACTTTAACCTACGGAAATTAAAATACTGATATGACATTTACAGAAGAAGCATGAATAGCTTATATTGAAAACTGGTTCATATAAAGTTAAGTCTTCCAAACAAACAAATGTGGGTGAGATTTTTCCTCAGTCCTTCGTATTTTTTAAACATTTCTGAAGTGATTTATTGCCTAAAAACCTTTCTTTATCAGAAAATTTAATTGTCAAAGGCAGGTATTCCATAATTGAGCTCTAGTAACAACTTGTGTAAATTCATCTCTCTAGACCTGTTTCTTATTCTATAAAAGAAGAGGCGGGGGTGGGGGTGGGGGGCATTGGTCCTGATCATCTCAATAATCTGTCCAAGCTCAAAAAACATCTGCTGTTAGAATTTTTGTTTTGCTGTAAAGTTCCCAGTCAGATAAATGGTTAGTTAAGATCAGCTAACACCAGTGGAAGCATCAACCCCTTCTTAGCCCAAGGACTCTCAGTAGTTCTAAACTAGAAATCTTTAGATTGTGGGATAGTAATATGATTATGAGATCAACGAACTGATTATATGAAGTTGACTGTCTCCAAAAAACTAGAGCCATCAAAAATGGCAGTGTACATGATGTATACATGTGTGAGCACATGCAGGCGTGTGTGCTGCTGTGGGTAATTGTGCATGTGATTGGGAGGAAGATGAGAATATTGGTGTAAGCATTTGCAGAACAAGTAGAGCTCGCCTCTCTTTTCAGGTTCTTTGGCAATATTGATAGGACGTGACAGTTTCACAACAAGTCATGATTTTGTTCTCACTTACCAACTTTGGATTACACCTTTCCTCTTTCAGGGCGAAGACATAAGCAAGGTGCCCAATGACGTGTCACACGTATCCGCCAAGATGTCTGAATTGATGACCTGCTCAGGCTCAAAGACTCTAAAGTTGAATCGCTTGACATTTTACCAATTTCTTTCCTTTTTTAAAAAAGACAACACAAAAAAACAGATTATTCTGTTTACAAGTGAAACTGCTACAAATGATACTTCCAAGCTAAGTGATTACAAAACAAAACCGATTTCAATAGGTAAGCACTTATCAATAATCACATCAGCACAGTTTTCAGTGATATAGAATCTTAATGTAAGAAGGGGCTTCAGTGATTATCTCCCAGACCAAGGGCTGGCAAATTACAGCCTGCAGGCTAAATCTGACCCACCACCTGTTTTTGTAAATAAAGATTTATTGGAACACAGCCACACTCATTCATTCATCTACTGTCTATTTGCTTACCCGTTACTGTGGGAGAATTGAGTAGTTATGACAGAGACAATATAACTCACAAAGTCAAAAAAAAATTGTTTTTTATAGAAAAAGTTTACTAACCTCTGATCTAGACCAGTTGTTCTCAGTTAATATTGTGTTCATCATGATAGTTGTTACTATTATTATTATTTCTCATTTAGATATGAGTGGCCCTGGCCCTTTTTTCAGAGTGGAAATAACTAAATAATTGTTGTTTTCCCTGGCAATATGTTTTTCCTGCTAATACACATTGTAGACTCTCTACCATCAACCTTCTTTCCTAACCTAATCTTCCCTTATAACCAAGCACTGATTTTGCAACAAGAATTCTCAGTACATAATGGATGCTTCTGGAAAGGGGCACTCATGAAGGTTTTTGAAGGTCTTGGAAACACGGGACATTTATGCAGCAATAGTTCAGTCTTCTCTCTTCAGGTAGAAATTAAGATGGTGAAGAGAACGGCTTCCTGCTTCCTGGATCATAGCTTCAGTAAGCCCTGTAAAGCTCAACATTCAGAAAACGAAGATCATGGCATCTGGTCCCATCACTTCATGGCAAATAGATGGGGAAACAGTGGAAACAGTGTCAGACTTTATTTTGGGGGGCTCCAAAATCACTGCAGATGGTGACTGCAGCCATGGAATTAAAAGATGCTTACTCCTTGGAAGAAAAGTTATGACCAACCTAGATAGCATATTCAAAAGCAGAGACGTTACTTTGCCAACAAAGGTTCGTCTAGTCAAGGCTATGGTTTTTCCAGTGGTCATGTATGGATGTGAGAATTAGACTGTGAAGAAAAGCTGAGTGCCAAAGAATTGATGCTTTTGAACTGTGGTGTTAGAGAAGACTCTTGAGAGTCCCTTGGACTGCAAGGAGATCCAACCAGTCCATTCTAAAGGAGATCAGCCCTGGGATTTCTATGGAAGGAATGATGCTAAAGCTGAAACTCCAATACTTTGGCCACCTCCTGCGAAGAGTTGACTCATTGGAAAAAACTCTGATGCTGGGAGGGATTGGGGGCAGGAGGAAAAGGGGACAATAGAGGATGAGATGGCTCAATGGTATTACCAACTCAATGGACGTGAGTTTGAGTGAACTCCAGGAGATGGTGATGGACAGGGAGGCCTGACGTGCTGCAATTCATGGGGTCACAAAGAGTTGGACACGACTGAGTCACTGAACTGAACTGAAGCCCTGTAATTCCAGTGGTGGCCTAATCCTCTCCCTTCTTAATAGGGGCTGATATAGTAGGGCTTCTGGCAGGCAGGCTGAAGTATTCTGGGTCATTCCAGAGACTCTGTCCTGAAAGTACCTCTTTTTTAGACATCAGATTTTTGTCTAGATGTCAAGATTTTTGACAGATGTCTAGATTTTTTTAGACATCAGATCTGTAAGTACATATCTGATTTATATATTTTTATTTTTTAAAATACCTTAAGTGCCTTTTATTTTACAAATCACAGCAGTTACATCTTGATCACATGCTGAATTCTCATATATGTGAGCCTGGCTTGAGATTCTTTCTCGTCTTCCATTCATTTAAACTTTCCATCAGCTTCACTGTAGTAGTTTTTAGTTTTCTATTTGGTAGGACATGAATCCTCTTGTTAGTACTTTTAGGGGAGGAAAGGGCCTTCTTGAACATTAATCCTTGCAAATAAATTTTAGAAACAATTAGCCAAATCTTCCTACATCTCTCTACCACAAAACTAGTCAAAATTTTAATTAGAATTCCATTAAATTTATTAACAACTTGGAATATTAATATCTTTATAATATTGAAGGATAGAGTTCACTTCTGTTTCTTTAAGTTTTCTTCTATAGGAGAACAAAAGAAAGAAAAGGCATAGATTTCACAGATGATTATAGTTATTCTTTTAAATGGATACTGAAACAAAATGTAATATCATGCGGGAGTGTCAATTCTGCAAGCTTTCGAAATGAAACTAATAATCAAATAACATCCACATACATTTGGAAAACAGTATCAAATACAAGCGAAAGACTTAATTTATTGGATCTAGAGATACTTGGGTTGCATACTGATTTGAATATCTCTTAAAATAATTTCCAAGAATTTCCAAAGTTTGGCTTCCCTGGTGGCTCAGATGGTAAAGCGTCTACCTGCAATGCGGGAGACCCGGGTTTGATTCCTGGGTCGGGAAGATCCCTTGGAGAAGGAAATGGCAATCCACTCCAGCACTCTTGCCTGGAAAATCCCATGGGTGGAGGAGCCTGATAGGTTACAGTCCATGGGGTTGCAAAGAGTCGGACACGACTGAGTAACTTCACTTCACTTAAAATAATTCCAAGAATTTCCAAAGTTATCTAGCCAATGGATTGAGAAGCACCAGTTTAGATCAATCATCCCCTCACAGTGAAAATTCTTTGGGAAGTGCTTCTGATCAATTACTGTAAAGGCTAAAATGGTAAGGATAATTCATTACTTCATGGTAACTATTTCATTCATGGCAAAATTTAATAGAAAAAGGTTACTTCTTCATGTGCAACCAAATCTACCTATGGTCCTGCCCTGTAGAGCTAAAGTGAATATATTTTATTCTCTGGAGCATTCCAGTTCTTCAAATATCAGATAATAATTATCATCTCACCCATGCTGACTTCAGTTGCCTTTTACTAGTTCCTTGAATTTCTTTTTATAGCTTGTTCCTTTCACCATTCTAGTCACCCTTCTGAAAATATACCTAAGTTTTTCAGAATCTCATTTAATGAGAAAAACTCAGCAGGCACTAACCCCAGCACTTTAGATGTGTTCTAACATGATCTACTGAACATGTAGGTTTGCTGTAGAACAAGTACTAAGGTCAGATATTTTACCTCATATTGTACTTTTGGCTCACATTGCACATTTATCTCTTAGGTCTTGATTTTTCCTACCTGAACTTTAAGTCAGGTAACTCAAAATTTGCACATTAAAAAAGAAAAATAAAAAAAGGAGACAGAGTCAAGATGGCAGAGTAGGAAGCTCCTAAGCTTACCTGCTCTCACAAACACACCTAAAGTACAAATGCACATAGAGGAACTCTGAGAATGACCTGAAGACTAGTAGAATGGCTCTCCTATAAGCAAGGATAGAAAAAAAAAAACCACCAAGGTTGGTAGAAAGGGAAGAGAAGAGGTCTTGTGGGGTCCCATACCCAGAAGAGGAGGGGCATATTACAAGCTTGAAGATCCTCCCTAACAATTGAGAGATTCAAGTCAACGTTGGGCACTTGTATAGTGCAGGGGTCTGGCACTGGGAAGATAAGCTCTCTTGGCTGGTTTTGAAAACCAGTGGGACTTGCCAGCTGCTGCTGCTAAGTCGCTTCAGTCATGTCAGACTCTGTGCGCCTCCATAGACCGCATCCCACTAGGCTCCTCTGTCCCTGGGATTCTCCAGGCAAGAATACTGGAGTGGGTTGCCATTTCCTTCTCCAGGGACTTGCCAGAGGGCTGCAGAAAACCAATATCTGCCCTCTAAGGGCACACACACAGATTTGCTTGCTGCCAGTTCCAGCACAGAGAAAGTGCCTGATGCTGTAGCTGGCCTTCCAAGACCATCCTAGCAAGCCCTCCAGCTGCCCATCAACCAACTGCCTAGGTGGCAGCCACCAACATACAGTGGGAGAATTCATGGCTGCCACCAAGCTCTGCTGCTGCTGCTGCTAAGTCGCTTCAGTCATGTCCAACTCTGTGCGACCCCATAGACGGCAGCCCACCAGGGTCCCCCGTCCCTGGGATTCTCCAGGCAAGAACACCGGAGTGGGTTGCCATTTCCTTCTCTAATGCATGAAAGTGAAAGGTAAAAGTGAAGTCGCTCAGTCTTGTCCAACTCTTAGCGACCCCATGGACTGCAGCCTACCAGGCTCCTCTGTCCATGGGATTTTCCAAGCAAGAGTACTGGAGTGGGGTGCCATTGCCTTCTCAGCCACCAAGCTCTAGCCCTTGCCAAAGAGGCAGTCTCCACTGACCTGCACCCAGCTCCAGCTCAAACCCACTTCCCTCACCCTCACCTGGCTTCAGTCCACTCCTGCAAAGGTAATAGCCCTGGCAAATTCTGGCAGAAGCTTCAGACCATGTTGCTTCAGACCTAGCTCTCCCACCGAAGCCACTGGGCATGCACAGTGTAGGGATGCTCCCACACAGGGACACGCATTCAAGACCAAAATAGATGCCTGCTTTACCTGATTTCATAGAGACAAACAGTGAAAGTCAAACAAAATAAGAAGATACAGGAACATGTTCCAAACAAAAGAACAAGATAAAATCCCAGAGAAACAACAACAACAAACAAACTCTAATGAAATGGAGATAAGTAATTTACCTAATAAAGAATTCCAAGCATGGTTTTAATAATGCTTACTGAACTTGGAAAAAGAATAGAGGAACACAGTGAGAATTTCAACAAAGACCTAAAAAATATAAAAAAGGAACCAATCAAAGATAAAAA
Organism: Bos indicus x Bos taurus; assembly: GCF_003369695.1. Taxonomy (NCBI): domain Eukaryota; kingdom Metazoa; phylum Chordata; class Mammalia; order Artiodactyla; family Bovidae; genus Bos; species Bos indicus x Bos taurus. The sequence continues at coordinate 12,644,496 of NC_040087.1, read as the reverse complement.
TATAATGACTGAAATGAAAACTACACTGTAAGGATTAACAACAGATTAGATGATACAGAAGAACACACAAGCAACATTAAAGCCAGAATGGTGGAAATCACCCAATCAGAACAGAAAAAAATGATTAATGATTAATGGGATTTGAATGCAGAGTTCCAAAGAATAGCAAGGAGAGATAAGAAAGCCTTCCTCGGCGATCAATGCAAAGAAATAGAGGAGAACAATAGAATGGGAAAGACTAGAGATCTCTTCAAGAAAATTAGAGATGCCAAGGGAGTATTTCATGCAAAGATAGGCTCAATAAAGGACAGAAATGGTATGGACCTAACAGAAGCAGAAGATATTAAGACGAGGTGGCAAGAATACAGAGAGGAACTATACAAAAAAGATCTTCATGACCCAGATAATCACGATGGTGTGATGGATCACTCACTAGAGCCAGACATCCTGGAATGCGAAGTTAACCGGGCCTTAGGAAGCATCACTACAAACAAAGCAAGTGGAGGTGATGGAATTCCAGGTGAGGTATTTCAAATTCTTAATGCTGTGAAAGTGCTTGCACTCAATATGCCAGCAAATTTGGAAAACTCAGCAGTGGCCACAGGACTGCAAAAGGTCAGTTTTCATTCCAATCCCAAAGAAAAGCAATGCCAAAGTATGCTCAAACCACCACTCAATTGCATTCATCTCACACACTAGTAAAGTAATGCTCAAAATTCTCCAAGCCAGGCTTCAACAATATGTGAACCATGAACTTCCAGATGTTCAAGCTGGTTTTAGAAAAGGCAGAGGAACCAGAGATCAAATTGCCAACATCCGTTGGATATCAAAAAAGCGAGAGAGTTCCAGAAAAACATCTATTTCTGCTTTATTGACTATGCCAAAGCCTTTGACTGTGTGGATCACAAGAAACTGTGGAAAATTCTGAAAGAGATGGGAATACCAGACTACCTGACCTGCCTCTTGAGAAACCTATATGCAGGTCAGGAAGCAACAGTTAGAACTGGACATGGAACAACAGACTGGTTCCAAATAGGAAAAAGAGTACATCAAGGCTGTATATTTTCACCTTGCTTATGTAACTTCTATGCAGAGTACATCATGAGAAACACTGGACTGGAAGAAGCACAAGCTGGAATCAAGATTGCTGGGAGATACATCAATAACCTCAGATATGCAGATGACACCACCCTTATGACAGAAAGTAAAGAGGAACTAAAGAGCCTCTTGATGAAAGTGAAAGAGGAGAGTGAAAAAGTTCACTTAAAAGCTCCACATTCAGAAGACTAAGATCATGGCATCTGGTCCCATCACTTCATGGCAAACAGATGGAGAAACAGTGGAAACAGTGGCTGACTTTATTTTTCTGGGCTCCAAAATCACTGCAGATGGTGATTGCAGCCATGAAATTGAAAGATGCTTACTCCTTGGAAGGAAAGCATATGCAACCTAATATGCAACCTAGACTGCATATTAAAAAGCAGAGATATTACTTTGTCAACAAAGGTCCATCTAGTAAAGGCTATGGTTTTTCCAGTAGTCATGTATGGATGTGAGAGTTGGACTGTGAAGAAAGCTGAGCACCGAAGAATTGATTCTTTTGAATTGTGGTGTTGGAGAAGATTCTTGTGAGTCCCTTGGATTGCAAGGAGATCCAACAAGTCCATCCTAAAGGAAATCAGTCCTGAATATTCATTGGAAGGGCTGATGTTGAAGCTGAAACTCCAATACTGATACAAAGAGCTGACTCATTTTAAAAGACCCTGATAGTGAGAAAGATTGAGGGCAGGAGGAGAAGGGGACGACAGAGGATGAGATGATTGGATGGCATCACTGACTCAATGGACATGGGTTTTGGTAGACTCCGGGAGTTGGTGATGGACAGAGAGGCCTGGCATGCTGCGGTTCATGGGGTCGCAGAGAGTCGGACATGACTGAGTGACTGAACTGAACCGAACTGAAACAATGTCAAGAGGACTAATATTTGCCCCAGAATGAGAAGAGAGAGGCAGAAAATTTATTTGATAGAATAATGGCTGAAAACATCCCTAACCTGAGGAAAGAAACATATCCAGGTCCAGGAAGCACAGAGTTCCAAACAAGATGAACCCAAAGAAATGAAGTGAAGTGAAAGTTGTTCAGTCACGTCTGACTCTTTGCGAACCCCATGAACTATACAGTTCATGGAATTCTCCAGGCCAGGATACTGGAGTGGGTAGCCTTTCCCTTCTCCAGGAAATCTTCCCAACCCAGGGATCAAACCCAGGTCTCCCACATTGCAGGCAGATTCTTTACCAGTTGAGTCAGAAGGGAAGCCCAAGAATACTGGAGTGGGTATCCTATCCCGTCTCCAGCAGATCTTCCCTTCCTAGAAAGCAAACCACGGTCCCTGCACTGCAAGTGGATTCTTTACCATCTAAGCTATCAGGGAAACCTGAACCCAGAGAGACCCACACTAAGACATATCATAATTAAAATGGCAAAAGTTAAATTTCATATCAAGAAGAGAAAAACAGTCATATACAAGGGAACTTTTCAGCAGAAACTTGAAGGCCAGAAAGGTGTGGGATGATATAGTTAAAGATCTGAAAGGAAAAACTCTACAACTAAGTATACTCTACTTGACAAGAATATCATTCAGAATATAAGGAGAGGTAGAATTTCTCAAAAAATGAAGAGATCATCACCACTAAACTGATTTTGCACAAATCATTAAAGACTTTCTTTAAGAAAAAAAAGGTTTATAATAAGAAATAAGAGGAAAATACATGAAGGAAATAAATCCCCTTGGTAAAGGTAAATATATAGTTTAAGCAGTGGATCAAGCACTTAAAAGTTACTATTACAAAGGGTAAACATCAGTAAAATAAACTATAAAAAACAGTTAAGGGATACAGATAAAGATGTAAAACATGACAGTAAATATAAAATGTGGGGGTAGATTAAAATGTAAATCTTTTAGAGTGTATTTTAATTTAAATGATCACCAGTTTAAAACAAATAGATAACGTGTCTGTTGATATAAAGGATCCTTACAACAACCACAAACGAGACAAAATGAAATAAAACAAAACAAAAAATTACAGTGAATACACCAAAAAAAAAAGAAAAGAACCTAAATATGATGCTAAAAAATTTACATCAAGCCACAAAGGTAAAGACTAGAAGAAGAAGAAAACAACAGATAAGAACTACAAAAACAAGCAGAAAAACAAGTAATGAAATGGCAATTAATACATACCCGTAAATAATCACTTTAAATATAATTCAACTAAATGTTTCAATCAAAAGACATAGGGTATCTGAATGGATAAAAAGTGAAGCTCCATCTATGTGCTGCCTGTAAGAGACTCACTTCAGAGCTATAATCACACACAAAGTGAGGGAATATTAAAGGGTTTCCATGCAAATGGAAATAACAAAAAAGTTGAGGTGGCAATATTCATATCAACTTTTAGAACAAAGTCTATAACAAAAGATAAAGCAGAGTGTTATATAATAATAAAGGGGTCACTACAAGAGGAGAATATATGTGCAGTTAACATGGGAGCACCTAAGTATATAAACAAATATTAACAGAAACAAAGAAAGAAATTAATAGCAGTACAATAATAGCAGGAAACTTTAATACTCCACTTATATCAATGGATAGATCAGCCAGAGAAAAAAATCAATAATGAAGCTATGACCTTAAATGATATATTAGACCAAATATCTTAATATATATAGAGAGAACATTCTACCCCAAAGCAACAGGATACACAGACTTTTTAAGTGCACATGGACCTCTCTCTAGGATAGATCATGTGCTAGGCCACAAAACAAGTCTCAATGAATTTAAGAAGATTGGAATCGTATCAAACATCTTTTCCAACCACAACGGCATGAAACTAGAAATCAATTTCAGGAAGAAAAAAACCGCACACACGTGGAGACTAAACAAGATGCTACTAAACAACCAATGAGTCGAAGAAATCAGAAAAGATATCAAAGAATACCTTGAGACGAAAGAAAAATAGAAACACGACTTTCCAAAATCTGTGGGACAAAGCAAAAGCAGTCTTAAGAAAGGAATTTACAGTGATATAGGCCTGCCTCAAGAAACAGGAAAAATCTCACATAAATGACCTAACTTTCCTCCTAAAGAAATTAGAAAAAAATGTATTTTTGTAACATTTTGCTCCATTTGCTTTATTATTTGCTCTTAATGATGCTAAAGCTGAAACTCCAGTGCTTTGGCCACCTCATGTGAAGAGTTGACTCATTGGAAAAGACCCTGATGCTGGGAGGGATTGAGGGCAGGAGGAGAAGGGGACGACAGAGGATGAGATGGCTGGATGGCATCACTGACTCAATGGACGTGAGTCTGAGTGAACTCTGGGAGTTGGTGATGGACAGGGAGGCCTGGCCTGCTGTGATTCATGGGATCGCAAAGAGTCGGACACGACTGAGCGACTGAACAACTGAACTGAACTGAATCTCTCTAGTTCTGTCTCTCATAATTTATTGTCATATTTAAATATGTTAGTGCTCCAATAGTCCCATATTTGGCCAGTGAGAGCACTTCAAGGGGGCACTTGCTTCCTTTTATCATGTTCCCAGTGCTTCTTTGAGCAGTTCCTTAATTTCTGGCAAAGCAAGACATTCCAGACTCAGCCACACTATTCCAACCCTGAAATCAGCCACTTCTGCGGAGTAGTCCTTGTTCCTTTTAATGAGGAAATTAAATATCTACATTATAATCAGTTGATGTTTTAAGAGTATAAATGTATATTAGAGCACGTGGTCATTCTTTGGATGGATAAAGTAACTTTAAACCAGAAAGTTCCAGAAAATTTCTTAAACAGTGATTAGGGAACAGAATCAGGAGTAAAGTCAGATCTTCTAACTCACAAATATCCATTCTTTCTATTTTACAACTTTTCAACCTGCATATAGTACTCAACAATAACATATGTTAAGTTTCATGTTGTTGATTTTTTTTTTCCTGATCATTTAAACATCCTGAGATGTCTATTTATTAACCAGTCTCTTCACTGTATACTCAGTCCTCACTCAAACACTTTAAAAGTAAGTTTCTTACTGAGATTGGGTCTTTTTCCAACTTCATGGGAGATTTCTTGGGCTGAGTTATAAATCTTTGAATAATGAGATTTTTAATGAAACCAGGGCTAGCACATCATTAACTGTGGAGAGAGAATGTTACTGCTATAATCACTATTTTAGGGGAACTTAATGGAAAAATACAGAATATTGGAAATGGTTTCTTATTATTATTTAATTTATCAAAACCCCCATCATTTATGCCACATTTTAAATGAGGTGGAATAGTTTTTAAAGATGCTATAGAGATCGTTATGAAAGCACTGAGAAGCCAAATATAGTGAGGGCAGAGTGAGAGAGGAAGAACAGGAGGAAAAAAAGAATGGCTAAACTTGGTGTGAATACAGGTGCTGGCAGCACACATCAGCTTAGCCCATTGTCAACAATCCATCGGGGAACACAATGTGAAAGTTAAAATGGGACTGAGATAGGTGTGTGGACAGTTCTACATCCATAACATCCATCCATCCCAAGGCACCACCTGTTACATCTTCAGTCTTTTTGTAAGTATCAGCAATAGAGGTAAATTAAGCCATGAAATCAAAAGACGCTTACTCCTTGGAAGGAAAGTTATGACCAACCTAGATAGCATATTCAAAAGCAAAGACATTACTTTGCCAACAAAGATCCGTCTAGTCAAGGCTATGGTTTTTCCGGTGGTCACGTATGGATGCGAGAGCTGGACTGTGAAGAAAGCTGAGTGCCGAAGAATTGATGCTTTTGAACTGTGATGTTGGAGAAGACTCTTGAGAGTCCCTTGGACTGCAAGGGGATCCAACCAGTCCATTCTAAAGGAGATCAGTCCTGGGTGTTCTTTGGAAGGAATGATGCTGAAGCTGAAACTCCAGTACTTTGGCCACCTCATGTGAAGAACTGACTCATTGGAAAAGACTCTGATGCTGGGAGGGATTGGGGGCAGGAGGAGAAGGGGATGACAGAGGATGAGATGGCTGGATGGCATCGCTGACTCGATGGACGTGAGTTTGAGTGAACTCCAGAAGTTGGTGATGGACAGGCAGGCCTGGTGTGCTGCAATTCATGGGGTCACAAAGAGTTGGACACGACTGAGCAACTGAACTGAACTGAACTGAAGCAAATGAGCAGCTAAAATGGAAGTTCCCAGGAAGGAGGAAAAGTTAACAGAGATACGGCAATACGGTGTCAAAGAAACAAAGGCTAAAGGCCCAAGTCACAGAGTGAATGGGCTTTGGGTGAGAGCATGGAAAACCAGGAAGGCTAATGACTTTATGGTGGCTCATAGTTTTAGGAGCTGCTGATGGCCGACAAAAAATGCCTCTGATTTCCTTATTAAGGAGAAGAAGGATGCACAGATAGTCTTGGACACCCTCTGAAAGGAAAAGGAGCCAAAGTGGCACGGCTACAATGATGCCTCCATTCACGAATCCCCTAAGATTGGCGTTCCCTTGAACAAAGTTGGCTGAGGCACCTGGGGAAGCTCCAGTCTCTATGTTGGCTGCTGGGGAGGTAGCACAAGAGGGTCTAGTGCAGCCCAGCTAAAAGGAGGGCCAAGTTACCAAGACTTCTAGAGCTGAATTAGCCAAGAAGGCACCTACCCCACATAGGAACCATGCCTGCACAGGCTCAGAGAGCAAGGAAACCTATACCTTTTGTGACATTTTTGACAATGAAGTGTTAGCCAGATCATAGAGGCAGGGAGGGTCCTTCTACCTAGATCTTGATCTTTGGTGCTTCTTGCTGTACTCTTTTGCTTGTATCCCAATCTCTGGAACTTTCTTAACTTTAAAAAAAAATTAATTTATTTAATTGGAGGCTAATTACTTTACAATATTGTAGTGGTTTTTGCCATACATTGACATGAATCAGCCATGGGTATACATGTGACCCCATCCTGAACCCCCCCTCCCACCTCCCTCCTCATCCCATTCCTCAGGGTCATCCCAGTGCACCAGCCCCTGAGCACCCTGTCTCATGCATCGAACCTGGGCTGGCAATCTGTTTCACATATGGTAATATACATGTTTCAGTGCTATTCTCCCAAATCATCCCACCCTCGCCCTCTCCCACAGAATCCAAAAGACTGTTCTTTACATCTGTGTCCCTTGCTGTTTCGCATATAGGGTCATCATTACCATCTTTCTAAATTCCATATATATCAGTTCAGTTCAGTTGCTCAGTCAGGTTCAACTCTTTGCGACCCCACGAACTGCAGCACACCAGGCCTCCCTGTCCATCACCAACTCCTGGAGTTCACCCAAACCCATGTCCATCAAGTCGATGATGCCATCCAACCATCTCATCCTCTGTCATCCCCTTCTCATCTTGCCCTCAATATTTCCCAGCATCAGGGTCTTTTCCAATGAGTCAGCTCTTCGCATCAGGTGGCCAAAGTATTGGAGTTTCAGCCTCAGCATCAGTCCTTCCAATGAATATTCAGGACTGATTTCCTTTAGGATGGACTAATTGGATTTCCTTGCAGTCCAAGGGACTCTCAAGAGTCTTCTCCAACACCACAGGTCAAAAGCATCAATTCTTCGGTGCTCAGCTTTCTTTATAGTCCAACTCTCACATCCATACATGACCACTGGAAAAACCATAGCCTTGACTAGATGGACCTTTGTTGGCAAAGTAATGTCTCTGCTTTTTAATATGCTGTCTGGGTTGGTCATAACTTTCCTTCCAAGGAGTAAGTGTCCTTTAATTTCATGGCTGCAGTCACCATCTGCAGTGATTTGGGAGCCCAGAAAAATAAAGTCAGCCACTGTTTCCCCATCTATCTGCCATGAAGTGATGGGACTGGATGCCATGATCTTTGTTTTCTGAATGTTGAGCTTTAAGCCAACTTTTTCACTCTCCTCTTTCACTTTCATCAAGAGGCTCTTTAGTTCTTCTTTACTTTCTGCCATAAGGGTTATGTGTTAGTATACTGTATTGGTGTTTTTCTTTCTGACTTACTTCACTCTGTATAATAGGCTCTAGTTTCATCCACCTCATTAGAACTGATTCAAATGCACTCTTCTTAATGGCTAATATTCCATTGTGTATATGTACCACAGCTTTCTTATCCATTCATCTGCTGATGGACATCTGGGTTGCTTCCATGTCCTGACTATTGTAAACAGTGCTGAGATGAACATTGGGGTACACATGTCTCTTTCAATTCTGATTGGAACTTTCTTAACTTAATTCCTTTCTTTCTTGTTCCTTTCCTGTCTCCCCAGCCCCTCCCCATAGACCTATAGGAAACTCATCCTCCTCCCAGACCATAATCAGACACAAATCTTCCCCTTGGTCATGATAATCCCAAGTAGCTTTTCCATGGAGCACTGTCGGCCTTGTCATAGTTCCCACTCTGGCCATGCATTCCAGCATGGGCTCCTGCATTATTTTTCCCACCAGTCTCCTGCTAATAACTGGCTTCCTGATTTTTCTGCCTCAGCCTCAGCATACAGAGGCTGTATGCTTTCCTTCCCAGGATTCTTCCTTCTCAGGGAATGGAACCACATCCCCTCCTGACAAATCTTCCTGGGTTTGACCACCACTGTGCTTGGAGTTCTGCCTATTTCCAGCTACCTGACATCCCCTCCGCCATCCAAAGCTTCCATCTGCAGGTGGAGATCTTGGCCAATTGCACGCCTGTTGTCAACTGCTTGCCCCTGGCTACAGGGACCATCCTTGACGTACTCTCTCCAACCACTCTCCCCTTGGTCAGGCCTCTGGGCTTAAGTGCTAGCAGAGGCTTTCCTCATCGGGGCCATGGTTGTGACTGAGGCTTGTGTCTAGAAACAGGTAAACTGTGCCAGCTGAGTGCAAATACATGGCAAGGAATGTTCCAGCAATACAGACACATTCAAAAAAAGAAATGCCCGGCAGAGACTAGGCAGCATCCAAATTGTCCCAAATTCAGACTCTTGGAGTAGTTTCAATTGATTTCAGTTCCCTGAACAGACTTGGAGTGCAATAACAACCTCAACAACGTGCTGCTTCAACTAATAGATGTCAAGCTATTTGCTGTCACATCCTTATTGATTGAGGTGAGAAGGTAAACAGCCGAGAATCTGTGCTCACGTGTAATTTAGTCAGTTGAGGAGGAATGAATACTCCTGGGTGGGAGGTGTTTAGCTTAAGGAAGGGAAATGCTGCCTAAAAACACGCAGATCAGAACTTTCAAACAGCCCAATCCACCCCCTGAGGACCAGGTGTGCTCTTTCTGATGTTAGCTTTTGTCTGGGACAGTCTCATGACCCAGAGGGAAGCTGTGTGAATCATCCCTTCCTTTCAAAGTGCAACCAAATAACCCAAGGGAGTATCTCTGGTTATTGCACTTGTAAATTTTTGCAGAACCAGTACTTGAGTCAGTACAGTGTAAGAAAACCACTGGTACCATATTGCGTCTGTGACAGGTAAAGCTTATTCCTATAAGGAGCAGCCCATTCTGTCAACACCATGCTCTAAGTCAACAGTCTAGGGCAAGAATGGAGCCTCCACGAAGCAGATGTCAGGATGAGATTAAATATGCAAGAAACTTATGATGGAAAACATCTGTGAGAGAAAAATAACAGGGGCTCCAGGAAAAGCTGAAAGAGACATCACCCCATATACAGCTCTGACTTGAGTGAAAGAGACAGGATGGGGGAAGGACTGGTGGTCCACTGGGAATATCTTGGATGCAGTGCAGTTCAGTTCAGTTGCTCAGTCGTGTCCAACTCTTTGTGACCCCATGAATCACAGCACGCCAGGCCTCCCTGTCCATCACCAACCCTCAGAGGTCACTCAGACTCACGACCATCGAGTCAGTGATGCCATCCAGCCATCTCATCCTCTGTCGTCCCCTTCTCCTCCTGCCCCCAATCTCTCCCAGCATCAGTCTTTTCCAATGAGTCAACTCTTCACATGAGGTGGCCAAAGTACTGGAGTTTCAGCTTTAGCATCATTCCTTCCAAAGAAATCCCAGGGCTGATCTTCAGAATGGACTGGTTGGATCTCCTTGCAGTCCAAGGGACTCTCAAGAGTCTTCTCCAACACCACAGTTCAAAAGCATCAATTCTTTGGCGCTCAGCTTTCTTCACACTCCAACTCTCACATCCATACATGACTACTGGAAAAACCATAGCCTTGACTAGATGGACCTTTGTTGGCAAAGTAATGTCTCTGCTTTTGAATATGCTATCTAGGTTGGTCATAACTTTCCTTCCAAGGAGTAAGCATCTTTTAATTTCATGGCTGCAGTCACGATCTGCAGTGATTTTGGAGCCCAAAAAAATAAAGTCTGACACTGTTTCCACTGTTTCCCCATCTATTTCCCATGAAGTGATGGGACTAGATACCATGATCTTCATTTTCCGAATGTTGAGCTTTAAGCCAACTGTTTCACTCTCCACTTTCACTTTCATCAAGAGGCTTTTTAGTCCCTCTTTACTTTCTGCCATAAGGGTGGTGCAGTGCAGTTAGTTCTAAGGAAAGTTCAGGAAGGCCACTGGGGCAAAGTTGTTTGTCAGACGGATATGACATTTCCTGAGAATGGGCTACCTTACTATTCCTGTGACGTTTATCAGGGAGCAGCCCATAAGAAGGTGGCCTCAGCTCAGGTACAGAAAAGCAGAGGGCCATCAGTAGAGTATACTCCCTGCAACCAGAGACTTGGGAGGCCAATTCTTGCGTCCATGATATAAAGTGACTAACCCAGACTCTCACAAGCTGTTTATATGTTCATATCCTGTCAACTACCAATTGAGATTTAAGGAAATTTAACTCCCCCAAAACCTTCAGGCAGAGAGGTAAAAATAATCCACTAATACAGGGGGAAAGAAAGGGTAATAAGAATAGCTACCCTTTTGGGGGTTTCCCTGGTGGCTCAGCTGGTAAAGAATCTGCCTGCAATGTGGGATACCTGAGTTTGACCCCTGGGTTGGGAAGATCCCCTGGAGAAGGGAAAAGTTACCCACTCACTATGAACAAAGCTAGTGGAGGTGATGGAATTCCAGGTGAGGTATTTCATGTCCTAAAAGAAGATGCTGTGAAAGTGCTGCACTCAATATGCCAGCAAATTTGGAAAACTCAGCAGTGGCCACAGGACTGGAAAAGGTCAGTTTTCATTCCAGTCCCAAAGAAAGGCAATGTCAAAGAATGCTCAAACTAAGGCACAATTGCACTCATCTCACACACTAGTAAAGTAATGCTCAAAATTCTCCAAGCCAGGCTTCAACAATACATGAACCATGAACTTCCAGATGTTCAAGTTGGATTTAGAATAGAAAAGGCAGAGGAAGCAGAGATCAAATTGCCAACATCCGTTGGATCATTGAAAAAGCAAGAGTTCAAGAAAAACATCTATTTCTGTTTTACTGACTATGCCAAAGCCTTAGAGTGTTTGGTCACCACAAACTGTGGAAAATTCTGAAAGAGATGGGAATACCAGAGACCATGTGACCTGCCTCTTGAGAAATCCATATGCAGGTCAGAAAGCAACAGTTAGAACTGGACATGGAACAACAGACTGGTTCCACACAGGAAAAGGAGTACATCAAGGCTGTATATTGTCACTGCACTTATTTAATATATATGCAGAGTACATCATGAGAAACGCTGGGCTGGAGGAAGCACAAGCTGGAATCAAGATTGCGGGAGAACTATCAATAACCTCAGATATGCAGATGACACCACCTTTATGACAGAAAGTGAAGAACTAAAGAGCCTCTTGATGAAAGTGAAAGAGGAGAGTGAAAAAGTTGGCTTAAAGTTCAGCATTTACAAAACTAAAATCATGGCATCTGGTCCCATCACTTCATGGCAAATAGATGGGGAAACAGTGGAAAGAGTGGCAGACTTTATTTTCCTGGGCTCCAAAATCACTGCAGATGGTGACTGCAGCCGTGAAATTAAAAGATGCTTACTCTTTGGAAGGAAAGTTACGACCAACCTAGATAACATATTCAAAAGCAAAGACATTACTTTGCCAACAAAGGTCCATCTAGTCAAGGCTATGGTTTTTCCAGTAGTCATGTATGGATGTGAGAGTTGGACTGTGAAGAAGGCTGAGCGCCGAAGAATTGATGCTTTTGAACTGTGGTGTTGGAGAAGACTCTTAAGAGTCCCATGGACTGCAAGGAAATCCAACCAGTCCATCCTAAAGGAAATCAGTCCTGAATATTCATTGGAAGGACTGATGTTAAAGCTGAAACTCCAAATCTTTGGCCACCTGATGCAAAGAGCTGACTCATTGGAAAAGACCGTGATGTTGGGAAAGATTGAAAGCAGGAGGAGAAGGGGGCAACAGAGGATGAGATGGTTGGATGGCATCACTGACTCAATGGGCATGAGCTTGAGTAAACTCCTGGAGTTGGTGATGGACAGGGAGGTCTGCTGTGCTGCAGTACATGGGGTCGCAGAGAGTCGGACACTACTGAGTGACTGAATTGAACTGAACCCAGTCTAGTATTCTGGCCTGGAGAATTCCATGAACTCTACAGTCCATGGGGTCGCAAAGAGTCAGACATGACTGAATGACTTTCACTTCACTTTCACCCTTTATTTAGCACCCATCAAACAGGAGGCATTTTATATCCTTATCTGTAATCCTTACAACAACTTTGAAAAGTCCTTTTACCAATGAGAGCATGTTTGAATGGGCTAAGTGCTTATCTAAAGCCGCACAGCCAGCATGTTGAGTAGCCAGTATTTGAGTCCATACCTTTGTTCCAAAGTCCTGATTTTTCTACTCTGTCATACTGAAAAGGGGAAGAGAAGACAGCAATTATGTCAGAAAACAGGCTGAGAAAAGTCGCTACAATGAGCACGAAACTTAACCCTGAACATACAGGCAGTCAAGGAAAAGCGAAAGATGCTGGGTTATGCTGTCTTTGACTTTTAAAAGAAACACACGAGAAGGTAGCAAGAGAAGGTAAAACGTTCTCCTAACCTGAAAATAAAGTCAGTTGAGAAACACTTGAAAGAAAGAAGTGGTAATGGATGAATTGTGTGTTTGCGGTAACTGTAATGTTAGTCGTGTGCTAGTGCATATGTGCATAAGTTAAGCTCACTTAGCAAGGACCTACTCTTAAGATGGGCTTCCCTGGTGGTTCAGCAGTAAAGAATCCACCTGCCAATGCAGGAGACACGGATTCAATCCCTGGGTTGGGAAGATCCCGTGGAGAAGAAAATGGCAACCCACTCCAGTATTCTTGCCTGGAAAATCCCATGGACAGAAGACCCTGGCAGGCTACAGTCCATGAGATCCAAAGAGTCTGACACAACTGAGCAACTTAACAAGAACAGCCCTTAAGATGGGTGAGTAGTAGGGATTCAGGCTCCATTTCTTTCCATGTCTGTGCAGTAAAGGCTTAACTTGACAGACAGGGGTGCCTGAACATAGAGCACATCCAAGAAAGGACTGGTCCTTAAGTGGCTTCTGAGACGTCATCTCTGGGCCCATAAAATATCCTGCCTGATAGCCATGTCATTGTGTACCTGGACCTTAAGCCACAATAGATCATTTATGCTAATATTATGCTTATGTATTTTTGTATTCCTGAAACTTTGACTTCCAAAGGAGGCTGGAGACTGAGTAGTCAAGGTCACTTATATGGGTGCTCCACGACTATGCGACTGACTGATCTCCAAGAAAACTCTGCACACCAAGACTGGCAGTACTTAATTCATGTGTTGTCACACATCACTTCTGGGAGAATTGAGTGCTGTCTACTAAACTCCACTGAGAGAAGACAGCTGGGAGCCCTGTGCTTGGTCTCCGCAGCACCTTTTTCCTTTGCTGACTTTAATCTGCATCCTTTTTCCATAACAGACATAACCATGGGTATAGCATGTTTTCAGGGTCCTGTGAATCCTTTCAGTGAATCATCACACCTGAGGATAGGTTTGGGGACTCCTGACAGATGTCTTTATTCTTTCTTCTTTCCTTCATCTTCCTCCAGTCAACTGACATCTTTCCCCTTTCTGATTGCCCTCCCTCCCTTCCCCCTTCGCATCCCCTTATAGAGCCAGACAGTAACCTGTCATGATGGAGCGAGCATTTTTCTTTCTCCACTTCAACCCTTGTTAAAATGATCGTGTGGTCTTTCTCATCTTGGATCTCTAGTCACTTAATAAACAGCATGTAATCCTCAAAAGAGCAAAGGGCCATACAGTACGACTTCCACTGCACAAGTGAGAAAATTGAGACCCAGGTGTGACGGATTAGCTCAGCCTCCCAGCGCTGATCCAGGGGCCATGCTTATGAGTGACAAATCTGGCCTTATTGGTTATTGCTCTGGGTCCCCAACTTCTCGGCTCTTTGTAAGATCCCCTGATTAAATCGTAGCTCTATCGAGAAAAATGACTCTGAGAACAAGCCGACTCTAGTGCTTTTCTGCTTCTCCCTGTTCCCTGAGGTACACCTTTTCAGGCAGGAGTTATTCCCACCAACTTCATTAGCATTGAGTTAGAAGGATAAAAATATCCCACCCCTGTCACTGACAAGTTACGTTCTGCGCTGAACTTACCAAGTCATCTTTTCTCCGGTAATTTTGTCAGTGACATGTTGTTGTCAGTAAGGCAAAGCCAGCGCAACGGATTCAGGGTGACCTGGGCTCTGTTCTGCTCTGAGCATCAATAAAATTGCCAGGTCTGCTTGGATTTCAGAATCTGTATTGTAGGTAATGATGATATATGAGCTTGTGGAATAGATTTGATTCTCAGTGATGGGAACAGTTCTGGCAGCTAAGGAAGAAATAAAAAATCATTTCTGATATGCAGTATAAATAGGCTTATTCTGATATGGATATCTGATATCAATAGGATATTCAGAGGGGCATAGACACCATGTCTACCCTGACAGCTGGACCATATTGAGAAGAGTGGAAGACACAGTTAAGCCAAAGAAGTGGAGAAGATAGGCTTGGGGCGTGGTGTGGGGACAAAGCCAGTTGGAGGAAACATTTCAAATCAGCTGAATTCCGTGCATGCTGTTACGCCCAGCAGCCGGTGTCATGTTGAGGATGCAATCAGGTTCGAGCAAATGATTGCTGTCCTTCTACCGTGGTGATGTGAAAAGACAATTACAGCGGGGAAGGCAGCTCTACGGGGCAATCAGGATCCGACAGGGGCCAAGTGACATGGCCCCCAGCTGAGACTGTGAGGAACAGTCGAGCGCCAGTGGTAATTAGAACGCCCGGCAGCCCTGGGAGCGTTGACCGAGCTGGAGTTTCCACGGGGTGGCCTCCTCCCTGCCCCTGCTCCCACTGAGCAGAGCAGACTCTCCTACTGGCCTCAACTATCCTACGTAAGGTTGTTTGTATTGTGGCAAATATACATAACATGAAGCTTCCCGTTTTAGCCATTTGTAAGGGCAATTCAGAGGCATTAAGTAGACTCCCACTGTTGTGTAATCCACTATTCCCATTCATCTCCACCCATTTTCCATCTCAAATGACTCTCCATTGTAGAATAACTCTCCCTTCTGCCTTCCCTTCCTGGTAACCTCTGCTCTCCTTCCTGTCTCTAGGAATTTCCTTATTCTAGATACTTCACGTGAAAGGAATCACAGCATTTGTCTTTTTGTGTCTGACATTTCACGTAACATAATGCTTTCAAGGTTCATCCATACTATACAGCAGGTACTGGAATTGTGTTCCTTTTTTGTTGTTAAGAAAGCATACTGACATGATATTTACTTTTTGTTTTTCATTTTGGCTGGTCTGTGTGGCATGCAGAATCTTAGTTCCCTGACCAGGGATCGAACCCAGGCCCCATGCAGTGAAAACATGGACTCCCAAACACTGGACCATCAGGGAGTTCCTTTGTGTTCCCCGCCCCGCCCTTTTTTTTTAAGCTGAATGATATTTTGTTGTGTGTATATATACCACATTTTGCTTATCCCAAACTGACATTTAGGTCATTTCCACCCTTTGGATATTGTGAATAATGTTGCTATGAACATGGAAGTGTAAATATCTGTTTAATTCCCCTGTTTAATTCCATTCTTTTAGAAATGTACCCAGAACTGGAATTGTAGGATCATATGATAATTTTATATTTAAATTTTTGAGGAACAAAATTATAGATATAAATATATTTAAAGAGTAGAAAATCTCATAGGTGTTTTATAGAAGCCCTTTTGTGGCAGGCTGGGCACCTTCCATATTGTGAATGGAGAAAATTCCTATAGGAAGAAGCCATGTGGTTCCTGCATCTATAATAGAATCTTCATTTGTCAAACACTGAAATATAAAGCTCCATTCACGTGCCACTCACCAGAAGGTGCTGGAGAGACAGCAGTGAGCAAGACAGGAGCCATCCCTACCAACGGGAGTTGTTATTTAGTCACTAAGTTGTGTTTGCAACCCCATGGACTGTAGCCCACCAGGCTCCTCTGTCCATGGGATTTCCCAGGCCAAAATACTGGAGTGGAGCGCCATTGCCTTCTCCAGGGCCTCTTCCCATCCCTGGGATCGATCCTGGGTTGTCTTCTGCATTGCAGGTAGATTCTTTACCACTGAACCACCAGGGAAGCCCCTGCCAAGGAGAGGAGAGGGAGCCAAGAAGTCAATCCGTGGAGGAGGGCAGCTCCATCCATAAAGGATCCTGTGACTGAGCTGCGAGCTGAAGCTAAAGAATGTTAGCTGCTACCCACTGAGTGCCTAATAGATGTCACTTGCCAGACGCTTTAACACAGCCTAATTTCATCCTCACATGGGCAGGATGATCACCCCATTTTACAGGTGAGAGAATTGTGAGGCTCAAAGTGGGTAGCACACCCCAGTACTTAACAGATGACATTGACCACATTGGTAGATCTACCTAATCTACCTCATCATCTCATTGGTACCCAGATTCAGAGGGGCAGCCAGGGAGACAGTCACTCATAGCACAGAAAATAGGTTCTCCAGACTTCATTTCAGGTCATGGCTCTACTATTTACTAGGCCTGTCCATGTTAACCAAAGAAACAGAAGCACACATGTGCTTAACTTTCCAGTCATAGTTCATTTCTAGCAGCGAGTAAATTTGAACTGCAGAAGAGAGAGAAAAAAAAGACTACCTCTTTAAAAATTATTTGTTAAACCACAAATTCCTCCAAGATAGGTACATCTGGGGTCCACTGCTTAATTTTATGTACCACATACAGTAGGAGTTCAGTCAGTCAACATGATAAGTATTTATGGAGCAACTGTATGGTCAACCCTGAAGGTGAACGTCACTCTCCCGATTGTAAGGAGCATGCAGTTTGGCCCATGCGACAATAAACAGAAATATAAGACTATATACAGGGGGGAGGTAATTTACAGAAAGTGGGTGCAAACATCTGGATCCAACAGGAATGAAAATCAGTACCTGTAGCGAGGGTTTACCACTTGCCACGCGCTGAGCTCTGCACACTTCTCTACGTGCATAATGCACTACGTTCCTTACACCAACCCATGGGGCAGTGGGGAGCTGCATTTCCCGCGGGAGAACAGAGCACAGGCGGGTTAAGCAGCTCGTCGCCGCTCATGCACTGAGCAGATGGGAAGCAGGGATTCCATCTCAAGTTTGTCTGGCTCTAATGCCTGTGCTTTTCACTTTCAGTTTGGGTCTTTTAAGGTTCACCATTCATGAACGTCCCAAGCATTAGACAGCACAAACCTATGGCAGGGATGGGAGGAGTCTGTGATGGGAAACGACTGTGGAGAAATGTGGAGGCTGTCATCCGCATAGCAGGTGTTCCTCAGTATCATAACTACAAAGCCCAGGAAAACCCAGGTTGCAAGCAGAGCCACTCCCAAGCATGAGTTTTCTACTCTATAGGCAAGAGTCGACCATTGATTCTTTTAAATATTTATCTCTGTATTCTTTATTAAAACAAATTTTAAACTTTCCTTAGAATGTTAAAAAGTTTAGCAAAATGCTTTAAAAATATACTTATAAAATAGATTTTTTTTCTTTTTTAAAATTAATTTTTATTGGAGTATAGCTGCTTTTTTGACTTTAAAAAAAATGAAGTGAGTTAATTTACAATGTTGTGTTAGTTTCAAGTATACAGCAAAGTGATTCAGTTTTATATATATATATATATATTCTTTTTCAGATGTGTTTGCATTATGGTTTATTACAAGATATTGGGTATAGTTCCCTGTGCTATACAGTAGGTCCTTGTTGTTTATCCGTTTTATTTTTAGTAGTGTGTATCTGTTAATCCCAGACTCCTGATTTATCTCCCCCTCCCCATCTGCTGTCCCCTTTGGGAACCGTAAGTTTGTTTTCTAGATCTGGGTTCATTTCCGTTTTATAAATAGGTTCATTTGCATCATTCCTTTTTAGCTTCCACATATAAGTGAGATCACATAATACCTGCCTTCGGCTTTTAAAGAGGAGGAAGTTGTCACGGGAGAGGACACCTCCTCCCATAACTGTGCCAGCTTACACTAAGAGATCCGTGGGCTGAAGACCTGATGAGGCAGGACCCAGGGGCTCATGAGGATGTGCCTGACCTTGTGGTAACACTTTGTAAATTGTACTTTTGTGAGGCTGAGCTTTATAACAAAAATAGGCTGAAGAAACCAAGACACCATGCCTTTTGTGCTACGATTACTATTGGATTCAATGGTTTCATACTCTTGGATTCAAACAGACTTGATTTTGAACTGCAGATTTTTTTCTAGGAAAGAAATGCATACGGAGCCGTGGGCACATATGCCACTTCTCTAAGCTGCAGTTGCCGCGTTTATACAATGAAAAGGTTACAGTGTCTTCACAGACTTGCAACTTGATTCAGTGCCATGGTTTCTATATGGAGGTTATTATTACCACCATCCTTATCTCTTCCCTGGTGGCTCAGATGGTAAAGAGTCTGCCTGCAATGCAGGAGACCCGGGTTTGATCTCTGAAGGAAATGGCAACCCACTCCAGTATTCTTGCCCAGAGAATCCCATGGACAGAGGAGCCTGGCGGGCTACAGTCCTCGGGGTCCCAAAGAATCACACGTGACTGAGGGCTGACTAATGCTTTCGCTTTCCCTTATCATTATGAGTAAAGTTTGTCGAGGAAGGAGGGGTGGTTACAGAAGGAGGTTCCTGAATGGGCAGGAAGGAGTGAAATGCCAGATCCAAGTGTTGTCCTGGGAATCCATGCCATGAGGTAAATTCATGGGCACAATCATAAGAATTTGCCTAAGGGGGAAGGAAGAGGCATGTCTACACCTCTCGGCTTGGAAGAAAATGACAAAGCAAGAGTTTTCATTTCCTGAGCCTTTATCGTACAACTGCAGGAGATGGGATCGAGAAGAGCGCCATGTAGCTCGGAGTTGTGGAGATCATCTTCCCAGGAGAGCTTTATATCCAAAGTCAAGAAGCGCTTCCGCATTTGAGACGTCAGGGGATGTACGTATCTGTGGGTCTGTGTTGTCGTTTAAGTATTCTCACTTGCCAGAGTCCATCCATCTAACATCATGGGCCAC
The DNA here is from genome assembly GCF_003369695.1 of Bos indicus x Bos taurus. Lineage (NCBI taxonomy): Eukaryota > Metazoa > Chordata > Mammalia > Artiodactyla > Bovidae > Bos > Bos indicus x Bos taurus. The sequence continues at coordinate 12,624,987 of NC_040087.1, read as the reverse complement.
GCTTCCGAAGTAGCAATGCAAAAATCCTAACTCCACAGCAGTCTGAGGCAGTGCAGCTGACTGGAAGAGGCAAAGTGAGAAAGTAGCCCCCCAGGCTCCTCTGTCCGTGGGATTCTCCAGGCGGGAATACTGGAGTGGGTTGCCGTGCCCTCCTCCAGGGGATCTTCCCAACCCAGGGAGCGAACCCAAGTCTCTTAGGTCTCCTGCATTTGGCAGGCAGGTTGTTTACTACCAGCGCCACCTAGAAGCCCCAATATTTATACACAGGATAAATACATATATATATAAACACATATTTATTTTATATATGTATATACATACATCATTTGTATCCTGTTGGTTCTTTTTCTATGGCGAACCCTGACTACACTACCTAGAAATGACTTGAGATTAAAACTCATGCTTCAGAGAGAGATTTACTTTAAGGAATTAGCTCATGTGATTGTGGGAATTGGCAAGGTCAAGATTTTTAAGGCAGGCCAGCAGGCTGGAAACTCAGGCAGGTCTTTTTTTGTTTGCATGTTTTTTTAATTGGAGGATAATTGCTTTTCCGCGTTGTGTCGGTTTCTGCTGTACATCCATCAGCTTTATGTATGCATTTATCTCCTCCCCCTTGAAGCTCCCTCCCACCTCCCCATCCCACCACTAGAGGTCACCACAGAGCCCCAAGCTGAGCTCCCTGAATTACACAACAGCTTCCCACCAGCTACCTACTTCACAGCTGGGAGTGTGTGTATGTGTATCAGCGCTGCTCTCTCTCTTGGTTTCACCCTCTCCTTCCCCTGCTGTGCCCGAGTCCATTCTCTACATCTGCATCGCTGTTCCTGTCAGACAGAGCTTAATGCTACAATCTGGAAGTAGAATTTCTTCTTCAGGAAACCTCAGTTTTGCTTTTAAGACCTTCAACTGATTAAACAAAGCCCACCACATTAATAAGGGCTATTTCCTTTCCTCAAATTCAATTAACTTTAGATGCTAACCACATCTACAAAATACCTTCACTACAATACCTAAATTCATGTTTGATTTAAAAAGTAGGCTCTATACAAACCCTAGCTATTTATATATATGAAGCTCACCATCAAATACATATAAACAGGAGTCCTTCTTAAGGGATAGTTAGGGACTTCGGGAAGATCATGTACGCACTGCTATACTTAAAATGGATAACCAACAAAGACCTACATATAGCACAGGGAACTCTGCTCAATGCTCTATGCCAGCCTGGGTGGGAGGGGTATTTGGGGGAGAATGGATACATGTATACATATGACTGGGTCTCTGCTGTTTATCTGAAACTACCACAACATTGATAAATGGCTATACCCCAATACCAAATGTTTTTGGTGTTAAAATAATTAAGTGAATAAAATGCTTTTTTTTTAAAGTTAACCTTACCACTTGATAAAAATAGGAGTCCTTCTCAGTCATGTGCACAGGAATGGCCAGGGAAATTTCATTGAGCTGGACACCAGTAGACCTAGGCTTTGTACCTCCTCCCTAAGTATACTTCAAACTTTCTGAACCTCTATTTTCTTAGGTGAGGCCTATAGTATTTCTTCTGCTTACTTATCATGAGGTTTAAGGAGATAAAGTACGTAAAATTTTAGAAAAAATTTTAACTTGATGTTATGCCAAGTTCTTTACATAAATCCTATTATTTAATTCTCACAGTAAGATTTATTATGCACCTCTATTCGTTGTGGGCTTCCCACATGACTCAGTGGTAAGGAATATGCCTACCAGTGCAGGAGACACAGGAGATGCGGGTTCCCTCCCTTGGTCGGGAAGATTCCCTGGAGGAGGGCATGGCAACCCACTCCAGTATTCTTGCCTGGAGAAGTCCATGGGTAGAGGGTCCTAGTGGGCCCAGGTCCATGGGGTCACAAAGAGTTGGATATGACTGAGCACACAGGCATATTCGTTGGGTAGCTGGAGGCAGGTGAACCTTATGACCAAATTCACTTTTTGATGCTCACCTAAAGTACATTATAAAAGGTATCAAACAGTTCTCATTTGATGTGTACTATCAAGGGAAACCAAATGCTCAACAACATTATTGCATATATGCCTAGAAACAGAAAACAAACCTGTCCCAATTAGTCTCTTAGGTATTTTTTTTTTCAGTGCTTCATCTGCATCTAAGCAGTTTCCCTATGTCACTGGGTCCTATCTTTAGCTCTTTAGATAACTTCAGTACCTGTTATTATGGGCTTCCCTGGTAGCTCATCTGGTAAAGAATCTGCCTGCAATGCAGGAGACCCTGCTTTGGTTGCTGGGTCAGGAAGATCCCCTGGAGAAGGGAATGGGTATCCACTCCAGTATTCTTAGGCTTCCCTGGTGGCTCAGATGATAAAGAAACTGCCTGCAGTGTGGGAGACCTGGATTCGATCCTTGGGTTGGGAAGATCTCCTGGAGGAGGGCGTAGCAACCCGCTCCAGTATTCCTGCCTGGAGAATCCCCATGGACAGAGGAGCCTGGGGGGCTACAGTCCATGGGGTTGCAGAGTCGGACACAACTGAGCGACTAAGCACACACACATGTTATTATATGGAAACCACTGAGAACATATTATGCAGTATTACAAATATGGAAGGATGCAATAGGAAGTAAAAGATAAAGAAAAACAGACAATTAAAATTTCTGGCACTTCCTCCTATAAAATTTCAGCTGTTAATAAGTGTACATAAGAGAAATCTTTGTTGGTTCTTGGAAATTCTTAATTGCTACCCATCCCTGCAGTTTACCACCTGCCTGTTCTCTTGCAGTTCTGGGAATAATTGATGTATTTCAAGTACTACCTACCATAATAAATACATATGAATGCTGTTTGCTTTCTGCTAGTATCAGAAAGGAGACTAGTTTCCTGAATGTTTTCTTTCGTGTACAGGGGACATGTTTTCTACTCTATAAAGCTCTGATCTAGCCCTAGTGACAAGTGGCTTTGAAGGCATTGGAGTAAAAACCATTCCTACCCACCCTATTATGTGCATTAATGAACACTCAATGTACTTTCCCGCTATGATTCTGTGCTCATTCAAAAAAAAGTTTTTATCAGGAATTTTATTCATTTCCACACATGATGATTCATTCCCCCCCGAACTCCCCGCCCACCAGCTTAGTGAAACCACTCACTGGCTTCTGCTTCCAAGCCTTGTGAAGATCCCCTTCAAATTTTAGTTAATAGTACACATTATCAAAATATTTGGTTTTCCTCCCCTTGGGGACACAGCCGCTCTCTGTCTGCCCCACAAAATGTAAGGTTGTCATTTGACTTGCCTTAACCAATAAACTGAAAATAAATAGAAGTAACTCAGGAATGGGGAAGGTGATTTTCTAAAGAAATGCTGGGCCAGAAAAATAAATATATATGTATATATTTATTTATTTACATATATGTGTGTGTGTATATATATATATATATATATATATATATACGTCATAATGTCAGAAATGCTCCTAAAAAACCATGTGCCACACTCCTACAAGGAACTATCCCCCAGTATATCTTGGGATTTAACCAATGTCATCATGCCTAATCACCTATTTGTTCTAAAAAGTTATTTTGAAGTTTTCACCTTTTGTTCACAAAGGTGACTGCAGCCATGAAATTAAAAGATGCTTACTCCTTGGAAGGAAAGTTATGACCAACCTAGATAGCATATTCAAAAGCAGAGACATTACTTTGCCAACAAAGGTTCGTCTAGTCAAGGCTATGGTTTTTCCAGTGGTCATGTATGGATGTGAGTTGGACTATGAAGAAAGCTGAGCGCCAAAGAAGTGATGCTTTTGAACTGTGATGTTGGAGAAGACTCTTGAGAGTCCCTTGGACTGCAAGGAGATCCAACCAGTCCATCCTAAAGGAGATCAGCCCTGGGTGTTCTTTGGAAGGAATGATGCTAAAGCTGAAACTCCAGTACTTTGGCCACCTCATGCAAAGAGTTGACTCATTGGAAAAGACTGATGCTGGGAGGGATTGGAGGCAGAAGGAGAAGGGGATGACAGAGGATGAGATGGCTGGATGGCATCACCTACTCGATGGACGTGGGTTTGGGTGGACTCCAGGAGTTGGTGATGGACAGGGAGGCGTGGCGTGCTGCGATTCATGGGGTCGCAAAGAGTTGGACACGACTGAGTGACTGAACTGAACTAAACTGAATTTCAAAGAACAATGCTTTCTTTTTATTTTTTAAAAATTGGACTATAGTCGCTTTGCAATATTGCGTTAGTTTCTGCTGTAAAACAAAGTGCATCGGCCATAAGTGTACATCTCCCTCTCTCTCCTGGGGCTCCCTCTCGCCACGCCGCCCATCCCGCCCCTCGCGGTCCGCGCTGAGCGCCTGTGCTGCACAGCAGCTTCCCGCTAGCCGTCTGTTTTACACACAGTGGTGTATAAATGTCAGTGCGACTCTTGCAGTGCATTCCGTCACTCCTTCTCACCCTGTGCCCGCAAGTCCGTTCTCTACAATTGCGTCTCCGTTCTTGCCTTGCATAAATAGGTTCATCAGTACCTGTGAAAGGAAGGAAATTGGGTCATTTTTAGTGATGTGGATGAACCTAGAGTCTGTCATACAGAGTGAAGTAAGTCAGAAAGAGAAAAACAAATACAGTATGTTAAAGCATATATGTGGAATCTAGGAAAAAACGAGAACAATGCTTTCTAATAGCCCGTGACCCACAACTACCAGTTCTGGTTTCCCTGTGATCACTAGAGAACTCATGTTTGAAAATCAAGCTTTTCAGGATTAAAATGTTAAATATGTCTTGATTACCCCTCTTCTATAATGCATCTGTAATGATTTCAAAAGTGGATTCCAGAATTCCCTTTAGACAGAAAAAAAAAAAGTACTTAATAAGTAAAAGATTTGCTGACATTGCAGTTACTACATTTAATAGCTTGGGCATATTCATTTGCCGAGGAACAAGATGAAGAGTTAGAAAAGACCTATAGTAAAATGACAGTTTGATTTGTGTGGCGGTTGATATCTCTGTTCCATCTTCATTTAGTTCATTAATGTGCCTGCACGATACAACATTTGTAATTAAGTATGATAAAAAAACGAATAAACAGTGCCATCTTTTGGACGATGCTTAAACTTTATGCGTATAGACAGTCACGCAAACCAGCATCAGACAACCTACTCAGTACTCACCAGTATTCATCACAGACACCAGAAAGACCTCATTTTATTAGTAGTAAATTTCCAGGGTATGAAAACTTTTATTAGCACCGTAGGATTGCAAGCCACCAGCTCTAAAAATAGTGTGACTTGCCTCTCTCCAATTGGAATTGCACACTCAGATTGGCCTTTTAACATCTCTATGGAAATGGCTGCTACAGTCCAGCCTTGTGTTTATTTGCTTCTTGGAGCACCTGAGGATGGTTTTTTTTTTTCTTTTATAATTTCAGCTCCTTTCTAAATCTAGGGTGAAATGTATCTTGCTCAGGTGCCAGGTTTAGAAAAGCAGATGGATGAATGTCATGTATAAAAATAGAAATGCTGTTGTTATCCTGCTCATAACTGTTATTCATAACGAAAGTGTGAGGAACAGACACAAAAAACTCGCTTTCTACTGAAAAGCGCAGATCGGTTCAGTAGTGGCCAATCTGAAAAGATGACCTGTGTATAAAGATGCAAGTATTTTTTTTAATTTTATTTTATTTTTAAACTTTACAATATTGTATTAGTTTTGCCAAATATCAAAATGAATCCGCCACAGGTATACCTGTGTTCCCCATCCTGAACCCTCCTCCCTCCCCCCTCCCCATACCCTCCCTCTGGGTCATCCCAGTGCACCAGCCCCAAGCATCCAGTATCGTGAAGATGCAAGTATTTTAAAAGGGGGATTCCAAACTGTTGTTCTGATGAAGCATTTAAAACCACCTAGCACTGGACATGAACTTGGGCAAGCTCTGGGAGATGGTGGGGCACAGGGAAGCCTGGCATGCTGCAGTCCATGGGTCGCCGAGAGTCAGACAGGACTGGGCTACCGAACAGCAACAAAGCATTGTGCTGGGAACTACGCGCGAGGCAGTCCTATGGCCCCTAAAATTCCTGAGATAGGTGTTATTTGAAGTCCTTGTGATAGGAGAAATCTTTAAGAGGTGTGATTTGAAAGGATTAGGGAATATAAAGTGAGAATGGAAATAATTTTGATGAGGAAGAGGATAGCTAACACTTATCAACTATTTACCATGTGCCAGACACTGTTTAAATGTTGTACATCTATAAATTCATTTACTCCTCATGAAAATTTAATGAAGGAGGTTGTTTTATAAGCATGATGCCACACCTCCATCATTCATTCATTCACTCAATAAATATTTATCAAGCATCATGGCTAGGGATGCAAAGATGGGAAACACATCCCCACACCTGTAAGACAGACAAATGAAACTTTAATTTTAAAAAATCATGATGTCACAGATAGGAATACTGAACCAGAGAAAGGATTGTCCTAAGTTATACAGTCAGTTACTAGAAAATCTCATGTCAAAGAAAACTAGGGGAAAAAAGTGTTTGCCATGTTGAAAAAATAATGAGCCAAAGCCAAGATATGGGCTTGAATGTTAACTTCATTCTTTCATTCAATAAATCTACAATGATTTGGACATCTATTCTGTGCCAGGTATATTGTGAAAGCTGAAGATTAAACAAAACAGACAAACTCCCTGGAGTCACAAAGCCTGCATCATAGTGGAGCAGATAATACATAGAAACGTTTCTTGTGACAACCAGGAAGCAGGATAGAACTAGAGAATGCCTGGGGACACCATGCTGTGCTCAAGTTAATATGATATTAAATAATGTATCAGATCCGATCAGTCGCTCAGTCCTGTCCGACTCTTTGCGACCCCATGAATTGCAGCACGCCAGGCCCCTCTGTCCATCACCAACTCCCGGAGTTCACTCAGACTCACGTCCATCGAGTCAGTGATGCCATCCAGCTATCTCATCCTCTGTCATCCCCTTCTCCTCCTGCCCCCAATCCCTCCCAGCATTAGAGTCTTTTCCAATGAGTCAACTCTTCGCATGAGGTGGCCAAAGTACTGGAGTTTCAGCTTTAGCATCATTCCTTCCAAAGAAATCCCAGGGCTGATCTCCTTTAGAATGGACTGGTTGGATCTCCTTGCAGTCCAAGGGACTCTCAAGAGTCTTCTCCAACACCACACTTCAAAAGCATCAATCCTTCGGGGCTCAGCCTTCTTCACAGTCCAACTCTCACATCCATACATGACCACAGGAAAAACCATAGCATACCTACCCCCAAAGCACTTGGAACCCAGTGAGAAAGACAGACAGACTCAGTAAAGAGATATGCTGTGACTTACGCCGTGGAGAAGCAAGTACAGACTGCCCAGAAGGACACAGGGCCCCCCACTCAGGCTGGGAATGGATGTACCAAAGTGGGCTGTTCAGAGATGGCAATGTTTTTACTGAGAATTGCAGAATAAATAGAGTTAGCTAGACAGGAAATGTGGGGACATCTTGGAAAGAAAAAGCAGGACGCATGAAACTTGAGAGCTATGTATATAAAATATTCATTCTGTTTCTCTAGAAAACCTTGACTAATACATTTCAGTTACCAGGTCTTGCCAGACTCTCAAGTTTCATATTTCATGCTTATTATTTCCCAGGGTATCTAGGGCTTTGTTGGTGACTCAGACGGTAAAGAATCTGCCTGCAATGCAGGAGACCTGGGTTTGATCCCTGGGTTGGGAAGATTCCCTGGGGAAAGGAATGGCTGCCCACTCCAGGATTCTTGCCTGGGAAATCCCATGGACAAAGGAGCCTGGTGGGCTACATTCCACGGGGCCACAAAGAGTCAGACCTAGTCTATTTATTTAAGTAGATAGAAACTAAGGAATCAGCTCTGTACTTGCAGAGGCTGAGAAGCACTGTTGTCTGCCATCTGGAAGCTGGGGACCCAGGAAAGACAGTGGTATCATTCAGTCCTAGTCTGAAGGCCTGAGAAATGAGAATGCAGGAGAATTGATCCCCTAGTGAGGCAGGAAGGGCTGGAATTCTTCCTCCCTCTGCCTTCGTGTTCTATTCAGGGCCTCAATGGATTGGACAAGTTCCACGCACCATGGAGAGGGCACACCTTTACTGAGTCCACTGATTTTCATGCAAATTTCATCCTAGTTCCCTCACAGAAATGCCAGAAATAATACATAGCTTAATATCTAGGCTCACCTGTGATCTGCTCATGTTAACACATCAAATCAACCCTCACATGAAGCAGCTCCTTGGTCGGGGCTTCCCTGGCAACTCAGACAGTAAGGGATCTGTCTGCAATGCTAGAGACTCAGGCTCGATCCGTGGGTCAGAGAGATGCCCTGGAGAAGGGAAAGGCTGTCCACTCCAGTGTTCTTGTCTGAGGAGCCTGGCTGGCTACAGTCCATGGGGTTGCAAAGAGTTGGACACAACTGAGCAACTAACACTTTCACACTTTTGAAGCAGCTCCATAGAGTGGGATCTGAAAGGTTGTGCAGAAGGCAAATCACACCAGACCTCCATCTGGCCCACGATGGAGCAGGGGTTAATCTGGAGGGCCATGAGTATTCGTTGGTGGGAAAAGAGATGGTGCCATCCACCTTCTAGAGCGAGCCCTGAGTCAGTGATGTAAGTCACCGCCGAAAGAAAGACAAGATAACAACAGGAGGGTGAGCATAGGGACGGTCGCCACCAGCTCAGGGAGAGATGGTGGGCTCAGGGAGGAGGAAGCCCATCTGCAAGGCTCTCAGAAGAAAGGTGATGATTTATTGGACTTGCAGGAGGCAAACAGGAAGATGCCCTGGGTGACTGGGAAGATGGTCATGTCATTCACAAGAAGAGAGATACGAAAGGAGGGCCAGACCTGAAGCATGATTGATGTCCCTGCTACACCAAACTGCCCTGTTATTTGTTTCCCCAATATCCCACAGTCTCTCTTCCTTCCAGGCATTTGCAAAGACTGTGTCCCCTCCCTGTTCCTCCATCTTTGTGGCCTCTGCTTCCTGAGCTTTCCCTGAGTAATCCCTCCTCAGATCTCAGGTCTTGGCTTTAGTGTCATTACCTCCATGGTTTCCACGACCCCAGGCAGGTCAGGCTCCTGCTCATTGCTCCTGTTGTCTCTGCTCCCCAGCTTTATAAGTTTTAATTTTTTTTTTTTTACTTTGTCTCCCACACTAAGTGATGAACCATGTGGATTCCTCACTACACCCTTCCTGCCACATGGCACACCCTACGAAATGCTTGTTGGATGCCTATATGAATGAGTGTCCTATAAAACCCTAGATATATGGGCACCAAGCTCTAAAGAGGGGTCTGAAATTAGAGATATGGATTTGGGCGTCATCAGCTGGTGGAAGCAATTTCCCTTAAATTGATGATCACACAGCCCTAGGAGATGAAAGCGTTTTTTTCAACAACATCCTGAAGGACAGTACTAAAAAAGAATGCCATATATTTATTATGCCCCCAAGCACCTCACATGTATTTTCTTTTGACGCTTTCTATCTACCCAGGAAAGCAGGTGGCCGTGTACACTCATTTTCCTTCTATTTTTCTCTCTCTCTCTCTCCACTGGTTTCTTTTCAACTCAAGCTAAAAGGCTTTTCACACTAACAGCAGAGACAGCACGGATGCACTGAAATGACACACAAGCAAGGAGATTTGTCCTCTTATCAGGAAATGGCCTTTCTTCAAGTACAGAGATGAAAGCAATACTCTCCCCTTCTAAACCTTGTCCCATATAAGGGTCTTCAGGCCCCCTAAGGTTCACCATTCTATGTCCTACACAGCCTCAGTTTCTCTTTGAAAACAGTTGCCCTTCCCTGGGTGGGCTCAGCCTGAACTTGAAACCCTGTCTGCTCTTGGAACTGGATTCAGCATGGATCATCATGGCTTCGTTTTCCTACCAAGTTCCCCCACCAAGGTGAAGAAGTGCATCTATTCTGGATGGGGTTAATGGAAATGCTGTTTCTGCACACACTTTGTGTTCAGTCCTGATCAAGATGTAACTTGGTATCCTAGTGAATGGTAATTAGGGTGGATTATGGTGTGGCCATCTGTCACATCAGTTTATTTCATTGCATCCCTCTGCCGGAAGGAATTACACTCTCTTCCTCTTGTGAAGATTGTTTAATTTGAATACAGGGTAAGGAGGCTTTGTCCTCAGTTCACGTCTCTGCAATAATCACCAGCATCATTCACATTGATCTTGTGCCTTTTTCTGTACCCCTCTAAATGGCTGAACGTCACACTTTTAGAGAACTTGAGGAATGACAGCAAGACCAGTTAAGAAATACTAAGCACACGCACAAAATATACATCCTTGCACAAATACAGAAGTACATGAGACCTTTCTGAATGTGGATAGTCTTGATTGTGGATAGTCTGCCTGCTTTCTGAATTGATGGGTGTTATTTTAAATGCGAATGAAAGCATGGTTCTTAGTTGAATCGGTTATGTTTTTGGAAGTCTTTGAAAAAAAATTATAATAGATATCTTGAGACTGGTTGTTGTTCAGTCACTAACTCATGTCCCAACCCCATGGACTGTAGCAGCTAGGCTGCTCTATGCCCTACTATCTCCTGGAGTTTGCTCAAATTCGTGTCCATTGAGTCGGTGATGCTATCCAACCATCTCACCCTCTGCCACCCCCAGTCTCCTGGAGCCTGGTAGCAGAAGGCTTTTTGCTAAGGAGATATTTTGAGTGTAGATGAGCATCGCTTTGAGTAGTTGAAGAAGTGATTTCAATGTAAACTGAAATGATTTACGTATTTTTCAGAAGGTTTAAATCAGTTTCTTCCTAGTTCAGATACCAAAGTATGAGGCAGAGCCTCCCCACTTGTAGTATTTCAATATTCTTGGAAGCCCCTTCGAGTCTGAAAGGATATAAGAGCGAGAGAACCTTTTGAAGCAATTTCATTTGATAACTATTGCTATGCTAATTCTCCAACACTCCTCCCTTCCAATTCCTCCAAGAGGAAGGTTGCTAGTCCTCTCACCTCAAGCCTAATGAAGAAGACTTTCTGGAAACTGCTTAGAAAGTATACACCCTGAAGACCAGTGCTGACACCCTTCTGGGAAAGTTCCAGTTGCCCATGACAGTGGTGGAGAGTGATGACTGCACTGCCCTGGGTCTACACTACCAGGAGTTTTAGGAGCAAAGGATTTGTGAGCATTTCCTATGGATTATACTTCGACCAGACAGCAGACAGGGTCATTGTGAGGTTACCATTTCCCAACAGTAATCCCAATTAGCCAAAGAACTTTGAATCTGTATCTATGAACTCATTGTTGTGCTCAGTTGTGTAGTTGGGTTTGACTCTTTGCAGTTCCATAGACTGTAATCCGCCAGACTCCTCTGTCCACAGAATTTTCCAGGTAAGAATACTGGAGTGGGTTGCCATTTTCTTCTCCAGGGGATCTTCCCAAGCCAGGGATTGAACTCACATCTCTTGCATCTCCTGCATTAGCAGGCAAATTCTTTGCCACTGCACCATCTGACTCATTAGCATGAGGTCTAAAGTCTGGAAATCCAAGCTTTTTCTTTTATACACGTGGGAACTAAGACTCAGTGAGTGATTTCCCCAAGGCTATAAGTAGTAAGACTTAGAAGCTAAAACATCCAGCAGAATTACAGCTGGAATCTCTGGGTGAGCTAGCAGCATGCAAATTTAGACCAAATCTTTTGGGTTAGCAAAAAAGTTTGGTGTTTTCCATAAGATGGCTGTAGTAACATTTAGCTGTCTTTAACTTTATTTGAAACAATTTTGTTAGATTGTGTTGTGACAGCTGTCATATCAGCATGCATTTAAGAAATACTTATCAAAATTAGTGAATTTTTGTGTAGCCACTTTAATACTGAAGATGGAAGGAGAAAAAGCAACATTTTCGGCATATTATGCTTTATTATTTCAAAAAAAGTTAAAACACAACTGAAACACAAAAAGATTTGTGTAATGTATGGAGCAGGTGCTGTGACTGATCAAACACATTAAAAGTGGTTTGCAAAGTTTCATGCTGGAGATTTCTCACTGAACAATGATCCACAGTCGAGTAGACCAGTTGAAGTTGATAGAGGTCAAATTGAGACATTAATTGAAAACAATCAGTGTTACACCACACAGGAGATAGACAACATACTCAAAATATCCAAGTCAAGCATTGAAAATCATTTGCACCAGCTTAGTTATGTTAATCACTTTGTCGTTTGGGTTGCATATAAGTTAAGCAAAAAACAACTTGACCATATTTCTTCATGTGATTCTCTACTGAAACACAATGAAAATATTCTGTTTTTTAAAACCAATTGTGATAGGTGATGAAAAACAGATACTGTATAATGATGTGAATGGAAGAGACTAGGGGGCAAATGTAGTGAACCACCCCTACCCACACCAAAGTCCGGTCTTCATCCGAAGAAGGTGATGTTGAGTACATGGTGGGATTGGAAGGGAGTCCTCTATTATGAGCTCCTTCCAGAAAACCAAATGATTAATTCCAGCAAGTACTGCTCCCAATTAGACCAACTGAAACAGCACTTGATGAAAAGTATCCTGAATTAGTCAACAGAAAATGCATTATCTTCCATCAGGATAATGTAATACTGCATGTTTCTTTGATGATCAGGCAAAAACTGTTACAGCTTGGCTGGAAGGTTCTGATTCATCCACCGTATTGACCAGACATTGCACCTTCAGAATTTCGATTTGGTTTAGTCTTTGCAAGATTCTTTTAATGGAAAAAAATCAATTCCCTGGAAGACTGTACAAGCACCAAGAACAGTTCTTTGCATAAAAAATAAAAAGTTTTGGGGAGATGGAATTATGAAGTTGCCTGAAAAAAATTGCAGAACGGAGAAGGCAATGGCACCCCACTCTAGTATTCTTGCCTGAGAAATCCCATGGACAGAGGAGCCTGGTAGGTTACAGTCCATGGGGTCGCTAAGAGTCGGACACAACTGAGCGACTTCACTTTCTCTTTTCACTTTCATGCATTGGAGAAGGAAATGGCAACCTACTCCAGTGTTCTTGCCTGGAGAATCCCAGGGACAGGGGAGCCTGGTGGGCTTCTGTCTATGGGGTCGCACAGAGTTGGACACGACTGACGCAACTTAGCAGCAGCAGCAGCAGTGGAACAAAATGGTGAATACATTGTTCAATAAAGTTCTTTGTGAAAATGAAAAATGTGTCTTTTATTTTTCCTTAAGAACTGAAGGAAACATTTTTGCCAACTCTATAGATGGTATCAATACATGGTATCTACGATTTTCCATCACAATCTCTTCATGTGTACAGATATGCTTGAATATTCTTTAGCAAAACCAGGTCCTGAGCACAGTCTGACAGTTGAATGGACAAAGGTGGCACTAACTTTCCGATTACTCAGGGTGTGTTTTACATTATTTATCTGTTAACAGATGTGATGGATCTGTGTTTTGATTCTGTATTTATGATGAATGGAGAAGGAACACCAGCTGCTCAATCTAACTTTTGAACCTGGAGGCCTAAAGCAATCTGATTGAAGTGACATGAAATGTAAGATGAGGAATTATGGTTTCTGGTTATATGTAGAAGCCTTTTCAAGTCTTTCCATTGATGCTACAACAAAACTGCCTTACCTCCCATACGAGGATGCATTCACGATTGCCCAGTCACTGAGAAGAAGGAGCCTGGAAAGCAATTTACCCAAACTGCGTGGAGCACTTTAAACACCCAGGTCCTGGAATAATAGGTTTCCAAAAGAAAGGTGTCATGCTTGGTTTTTATACACAGACATATTCTGTATTTTGCAAGTTTACAACCACCTGGATTAATCTTGTAGAGATATCCAAGGCCTCAAAATACACACAATGATTCCTTTTGTCATTTATTTTCCATAGTCCTACACTTTTTTTTTTTCCTTTTGCATCAAAATCTTTAGATTTGAAACACAGATCCCTGGATTCTTCAACGCATCCTTCTGATTTCTGATAAATAACAGGGGATCAGGCAGAGGAAGGGTAAAGGCATCTGACTTTCTAAAAAACAATATTCTTTTATTCCTAGGCAGTGGGTCTTCGAGGCATAGCTAGATATAGTATTTTAAAATCCTAAATACTGTGACTTCCCTGGTGGCCCGGGGGTAAAGAATCCACCTTTTGAAGCAAAGGATGCAGGTTGGATGGATGCCTGGTTGGGGAACTAAGATCCAACATGGTGCAGAGCAATTGAGCCCCTGAGCCACAACTAGAGAGTCTGTGCAGGGCCTTGAAAGACTTCGTATGACGGAGCAAAGATCCCACATACTGCAACTGAGACCCAACACAGCCAAATGAATAAACAAATAAAATCCTATACATATTAAATCTAGAGGGATTTTGAAGGTAAATAAATAAGTGCTTTTTTCTGTCGTGCTTTATTTAGTCTTATGAGCATTTGCATTGTGAAAACTTGGATATCTTACTGTTAAAAATCCACCTCCTTGTCCTGGTTCCTTGATTTTTCCTCTTTTCCCATTGACCATTGTTTATTTTCTCCTCCTTACATTGAGCACATTCCCCCCCCCCCCCCCCCATCACTCCCTTCACTCCAAGATTCTATTTTGGAGGAGAGCAGGACATCATATCCCTTTCCATTTGGAGATGCGTTAGGGGCATGTTCTCCTTGCCCAGAGCCTGTAGGATGAACCCTGGTAAGAGTAGGCTTGGGAGTGTTCTAGGACCTGCTTCTCAATAAGCTGTTCCCCTGGCAGAGACCACGTTACCCTGTATTTAAATTTTTCTAAGACTAGGCTAGGTCCCACGTTTGTAAGACCAGGCCAGGTCAAAAACAATAATAGACACCCAGAGTTGGCTTTTGATTATGCTTGTCCTCATTTGTTTCTTTTTTCTTTCAAGTCAATAGAAATCCATGCAAATGGGAAGGCGTTTGGCTGCTCTACGATTTATTACTCAGTCTTTGCAGGATCCGTACATGTCATTTGAATATTTGCAATCACAGGCAAGTTGTGCCTGGTGCTCTGTATTTTGAAGGTAGGAATCTTTACTGCACTAACCAAGACATATTATTCACCACTCTGGAGGTAGCAGAAGATTGATTTATTCTAGCACATTCTGCTCACCCAGCAGCTGTTGGATTCAAAATCATTTGCTTAGAAAATCCATCAGAATTAAAGAGCAAATTTCAAAATAAATTGCTATCATTTTCATCTGCAGCCTGGCTGCATACACCGTGGGAAGTACAAACCTTCTTCTGCCTAACGTTTCTTTGAATCTCTTCCTCATAACAACGCTTGTGAAAGCAAGTGCCTGGGGAGTTTTTCCAGCGACAGCAGCCTGTGTTTGACCTCGTGATGTTGAGATGGGCTTTCAACTTCTTCTGATTTGTGTTAATGACAAGCAGGCTCGTCAAAATGAGTCACAACTCTTGAATCATTGTCGATTTCCAGCTCTGAAGGAGCGAACAATCTAGAAAGGGAAAATGGTTGCTCATCCATCCTACCGAATATTAAGAGAAGCCTGGCCCAGGGCTCCCTCCCACTCAGTGAGGCCGACCTCTTGGGAAGCATCCTTAGGGCTTGAACTTTCTTTGCTGGAAATGTTGAGTGGCTCCTGTCTCCTGGTCCATTCAGCTTAGGTACCCCTTTGAAAGCATCCCTCAAGAGGACCACTGGTATCATATCCATTAACAGAACAATATGAGATTTAAATTAGAAGTCACTTCCAGCAATTTGGTGGCAAATACAAAGCTCAGTGGTCAGAATTCTGCTTACTCCAACCCTGTTGCTAACACAAACTGACTCATGTTGCTTCCCTAGACTTTACACAAAGTTTTTTTCTGAACTGCTCTGAACTGATTTGCCTTCAAAGGCTTATCTTAGAATCTTGACCCCTGGCTCACTCACCTTCATCTTTCAGCTACATACAGTCAGTATTGTCTAGTGGATAAGGCCCCTGGGCTTGAGAGTGAGATGCTCTGGCTAATTTTCACCATTTGTCCATCATGCAACCTTGGACACATTAATCAGGTTGAATCATATGAGACTGAATATCTGAAGTTCCAAACCAGTTGAATATTAGCAATTTCATATGGTTCATCTTTAATTTCTCTAAATTTTTGCTTTCTTCTTCTGGGAAAAGAGACAAAGTAAAAGAACCCACATTGCAGGATCATGATGAAAACCAAATGAGATAATAACCTGTTAAGACATGGTATAGTATTTGGCCCAGGATGAGTGTTGGCTGTTTTTATCATGGACAGTAGGAACATGAATTGGGTGTGCTTGACTTCAGCTGAATCTGCAGAAGCAGTCATTGTGATCAAATTTTGGTATGCTCGTCTTTCGTGCCATTTTTCAATTGTTGTTATTGTTCAGTTGCTAAGTCCTGCCCAAATCTTTGCAATCCCATGGACTGTTGCACGACAAGCTTTCCTGTCCTTCGCTCTCTCCTGGAGTTTGCTCAGACTCATGTCCATTGAGCCAGTGATGCTGTCTAACCATCTCATCCTCTTCCACCACTTCTCCTCCTGCCCTCAATCTTCTTTCCAAGCATCAGGATCTTTTCCAATGAGTCAGATCTTCACATTAGGTGACCAAGGTATTGGAGCTTCAGCTCTAGCATCAGTCCTTCCAATGAATATTCAGGGTTGATCTCCTTTAGGATTGACTGGTTTGATCTCTTTACAGTCCAAAAGACTCTCAAGAGTCTTCTTCAGCACCACAATTCAAAAGCATCAATTCTTCAGCACTGAGCCTTCTTTATGGTCAACTCTTGCATCCATATATGACTACTGAAAAAAACATAGCTTTGACTATATGGACCTTTGTCACAAAGTGATGTCTCTGCTTTTTAATAGACTGTCTAGGTTTGCCATAGCTTTTCTTCCAAGGAGCAAGTATTTTTAAGTTCCTGGCTCCAGCCACCATCCACAGTGATTTTGGAGTCTGAGAAAGTAAAATCTGTCATTGTTTCCATTGTTTCCCCATCTATTTGCCATGAAATCATGGGACCAGATGCCATCATCTTCATTTTTTGAATGTTGAGTTTTAAGCCAGCTTTTTCAGTCTCCTCTTTCATCTTCATCAAGATGCTCTTTAGTTAACTTTCTGCCATTAGAGTGGTATCAGTACAGAAATATATATTGATAATGTTTGTAACATGTTAGAAATCTGGATTGCAAGCTGTACCTAGAGAGTTCATCACTGAGTTAAAATTTCAAATCAAACGAAAGGTGCTGTCATTTAGAAAGTGTTCTCACCAAATCCCTCCCATTCAAAAACCTTTCAAAAATATCCCAATGTTTTTATTTTATTTTTTAACTTTACAATATTGTATTGGTTTTGCCATATATCAACATGAATCCATCACAGGTATACACGTGTTCCCCATTCTGAACCCTCCTCCCTCCTCCCTCCCCGTACCATCCCTCTGGGTCGTCCCAGTGCACCAGCCCCAAGCATCCAGTATGGTGCATCGAACCTGGACTGGCGACTTGTTTCATATATGATATTATACAGGTTTCAATGCCATTCTCCCAAATGATCCCACCCTCTCCCTCTCCCACAGAGTCCAAAAGACTGTTCTATACATTAGTGTCTCTTTTGCTGTCTCGTATACAAGGTTATTGTTACCATCTTTCTAAATTCCATATATATGCGTTAGTATACTGTATTGGTGTTTTGCTTTCTGGCTTACTTCACTCTGTATAATAGGCTCCAGTTTCATCCACCTCATTAGAGCTGATTCAAATGTATTCTTTTTAATGGCTGAGTAATACTCCATTGTGTGTATGTACCACAGCTTTCTTATCCATTCATCTGCTGATGGGCATCTAGGTTGCTTCCATGTCCTGGCTATTATAAAGTGCTGCGATGAACATTGGGGTACACGTATCTCTTTCAGTTCTGGTTTCCTCAGTGTGTATGCCCAGCAGTGGGATTGCTTGGTCATAAGGCAGTTCTATTTCCAGTTTTTTAAGGAATCTCTACACTGTTCTCCATAGTGGTTGTACTAGTTTGCATTCCCACCAACAGTGTAGGAGGGTTCCCTTTTCTCCACACCCTCTCCAGCATTTATTGCTTGTAGACTTTTGCATTGCAGCCATTCTGACTGGCATGAAATGGTACCTCATAGTGGTTTTGATTTGCATTTCTCTGATAATGAGTGATGTTGAGCATCTTTTCATGTGTTTGTTAGCCATCTGTATGTTTTCTTTGGAGAAATGTCTATTTAGTTCTTTGGCCCATTTTTTGATTGGGTCGTTTATTTTTCTGGAGTTGAGCTGTAGGAGTTGCTTGTATATTTTTGAGATTAGTTGTTTGTCAGTTGCCTCATTTGCTATTATTTTCTCCCATTCTGAAGGCTGTCTTTTCACCTTGCTTATAGTTTCCTCTGTTGTGCTGAAGCTTTTAAGTTTAATTAGGTCCCATTTGTTTATTTTTGCTTTTATTTACAATATTCTGGGAGGTGAGTCATAGAGGATCCTGCTGTGATGTATGTCAGAGACTGTTTTGCCTATGTTCTCCTCTAGGAGTTTTATAGTTTCTGGTCTTATGCTTAGATCTTTAATCCATTTTGAGTTTATTTTTGTGTATGGTGTTAGAAAGTGTTCTAGTTTCATTCTTTTACAAGTGGTTGACCAGTTTTCCCAGCACCACTTGTTAAAGAGATTGTCTTTAATCCATTGTATATTCTTGCCTCCTTTGTCAAAGATAAGGTGTCCATAGGTGCATGGATTTATCTCTGGGCTTTCTATTTTGTTCCATTGATCTATATTTCTGTCTTTGTGCCAGTACCATACTGTCTTGATGACTGTGGCTTTGTAGTAGAGCCTGAAGTCAGGCAGGTTGATTCCTCCAGTTCCATTCTTCTTTCTCAAGATTGCTTTGGCTATTCAAGGTTTTTTGTATTTCCATACAAATTGTGAAATTATTTGTTCTAGCTCTGTGAAGAATACCGTTGGTAGCTTGATAGGGATTGCATTGAATCTATAGATTGCTTTGGGTAGTATACTCATTTTCGCTATATTGATTCTTCAAATCCACTTATTGGAAATTAAATAAGCACTGTGTCCTTGGTGTGGTTAAGCACTGTTCCACATTTGCATGGATTATTTGTATTTCAAACCAAAGAGCTTGGAGTCCTAATCTACCTACAGAAGGAGGGAGTTGAGATCTTAGGCTGTCCCACAGATCTTCTGAGTGTTACCATCTGCCCAGCTACCCTGCCCCCCAACTCCTGCTCTCCTCTATCCTTCCCTTTCTCCCCAGGGTCTGATCCAGGCTTACAGAGTACCACTCCCTTCCCTACGATAATTTGTTTTAACCAAGGTCTTCTTCTGGTTAAATCAACAATCATCATCGTAAGAGAGCCTCAAGTTGACAGGACAAAGGAACCTGGGTCCAGGCCCCTCACTCTTTTCGGGTAGCATGGCAGTTGAGAGCAAGAGTAGAAGACAGTGGGAGTCATAGCTAATGTTTAAAATGTCAGTGACAAGCAAAATAAATGACAAAATACCAATAGCGTCATTTTGCTCCAGTATGCAAGTTAATGAATGGCCTCAATCCTGTGACATTTATATTCTGTGCGTGCATGCTAAATTGCTTCAGTCGTGTCCCACTCTGTGCGACCCCTATGGACTGTAGCCCTGCCAGGCTCCTCTGTCCATGTGATTCTCCTGGCAAGAATATTGGAGTAAGTTGTCATGCCCTCCTCCAGGGGATCTTCCTGACCCAGGGATCAAACCCACGTCTCTTCTGTCTCCTGCATTGCAGGCAGGTTCTTTACCACTGGCGCCACCTGGGAGGTCCGAGGTTCACACTGTAATCAGAAGCAAATTGTGCTCACCCACAAGTAAGCCTAACCTCAAAAATCATTGCATAGCCCTTTATTTCCTATAGAAAACACTTCCTTGATGGTAACAATTATTTAATTGCATAACATTTGTGTCAGCCATGGCCCTAACATTGATTTCATGTTATATGAACAAGCTAAATAAGAGAATGATCAAGTGATAGATTATGTAGTATAACCTCTAAACATGATAAATGTTCAGAGAAAAGATGAGGCATGACAAGCTTTACAGAAGATCTGGGACCCAAATCGTATCTACTGGGTGATCCAGAAGATGGCATCTCTTCTTGTTCTGCTTCCATTCCTGGCTCTGTTCGGTGAAGTCTGGCTCTTTCTCAGAAACCTGTAGAAATACCTAATTTCCTCAAAGCAAAAGAAAATTCTTGATCTTGAACTTCAAGATGTTGGGTTCTGTAACTGACTGTCCCCATGACGTTGAGCTGTCCTCACTCCCAATGTTGATTTCATGATACTAATCTAAGCAACCTTTGCTGGTTGGTTAATTGCTAAGTCGTGTCTGACTCTTGCGACCCATGGAATGTATCTCACCAGGCCCGTTTGTCCATGGGATTTCCCAGGCAAGAATACTAGAGTGGGTTGCCATTTCCTTCTCCAGGGGATCTTCTCGACCCAGGAATCAAACCCACATCTCCTGCATTGGCCAGCAGTTTCTTTACCACTGAGCCACCAGTGAAGCCCAAGCAACCTTCGTTAACCTCCTCCACTCTCATCTCTCATTCTTACCTCTGAGAGCCTACACTAACCTCTACTCCTGTGAATGATGCTGCTGCTTCTTCTCTTCCTTCTTCCCTGTACCCTCCCCAAATCTCCACATTTCCATGTATCTCCCATTTTAACTCCATCTAACTCTGACCATGCAATCACTTGAATCAAGCTGATGACAGATAACTATGTCAGGAAAATGTGGTTTGGAGTTTTTTGGTGTGGCAAAATGGTTGTTTCTCTTTTATCTTCTTACTTATTTTCATGTGTGTGCTCCTGACTGCCCCGGAAAAGTCAAAACTCTTCTAGAGCAGAAGAACCATCTTCTCTCTGCTCGAATGCTTCCCATAGCGCTGAGTGCTCGGCACACAGTGGGCACCCCAGAGTTGTCACCGGCTGATGGATGTAATGAGAGCTTCAACAGCCTCAGGAACCCACAGGCCACAGAGTGGTTTGATCACACTTGCTGATTATCTCTTCTTCCAAACTCTGGGCAGAAAGCCAAAGCCCACCCAAGATGTTGTAATGGTCTTATAATGACACAGTATTTGTTTACAAGCCTTCTTAAGAGAAAGTCAATTTGTGAGCATCTAAAGCTTTCGAGACTTATTGTCTGATTAACCCTCCTACAGTGGCTTGAGAGAGATTTAACCCTCTATAGAAAAGGAGCAACGACAGAGGATATGGAGCCTCCTTTATATATGTCTTTGGTGATATCCATAAGACTATTACAGAGAAACCTCTGATTCCCTTACTCCTGGAAACCTTCTTCACTCACATTGACCAATGGTAATCATTCTATTTTTAAGATAATTTTATAGTGTCTAATGCCTGCGTTAATTTGATCTTTGCATAAATTGATCTTTGACATTTATAGCTGAGAAATAAAATTCATATTTTGTGGCATGACAAGAAAAATTTAAACATAAAATTATTTTCTGCCCTTTGACTCCCCTCTCTTCCTTAGTGTGCATTGTGTATCTGCATTATGTAGCACCCAAACCTCTCCCATGGGCAGAAATACCTGCTCAAAGACAACAAGCAACATTTTCTTAGGATAAACAAGACAAATCCTTAAAACATAACATTCCCTCTTGATCTCGGAAGAGGCCATGATGATTCCTAGATCTAGATTGTGTAAACTGTCTACAGCCCTCTGTCTCCAGAACCTTATATAACTGCCTTGACTTAGAAGGGGCAGAACAGTTCTCAGAGCTTTCTGAGATGCTATTCCCAGCTTATAATGTTAAAATTTTGCTCTGGTAAAGTTTTCCATTTTTCTTAGATCAGCTGATTAATTTTTCATCAACATTCAGTTCAGTTCATTTCAGTCGCTCAGTCGTGTCCAACTCTTTGCGATCCCATGAATCGCAGCACGCCAGGCCTCCCTGTCCATCACCAATTCCCGGAGTTCACCCAGACTCACGTCCATCGAGTCAGTGATGCCATCCAGCCATCTCATCCTCTGTCGTCCCCTTCTCCTCCTGCCCCCAATCCCTCCCAGCATCAGAGTCTTTTCCAATGAGTCAACTCTTCGCATCAGGTGGCCAAAGTACTGGAGTTTCAGCTTTAGCATCATTCCTTCCAAAGAAATCCCAGGGCTGATCTCCTTCAGAATGGACTGGTTGGATCTCCTTGCAGTCCAAGGGACTCTCAAGAGTCTTCTCCAACACCACAGTTCAAAAGCATCAATTCTTCGGCGCTCAGCTTTCTTCACAGTCCAACTCTCACATCCATACATGACCACTGGAAAAACCATAGCCTTGACTAGATGGACCTTTGTTGGCAAAGTAATGTCTCTGCTTTTCAAGATACTATCTAGGTTGGTCATAACTTTCCTTCCAAGGAGTAAGCATCTTTTAATTTCATGGCTGCAGTCACGATCTGCAGTGATTTTGGAGCCCCCAAAAATAAAGTCTGACACTGTTTCCACTGTTTCCCCATCTGTTTCCCATGAAGTGATGGGACTGGATGCCATGATCTTCGTTTTCTGAATGTTGAGCTTTAAGCCAACTTTTTCACTCTCCTCTTTCACTTTCATCAAGAGGCTTTTTAGTTTCATCAACATAGCAATAAACAAATGGTGTCAGCCAGTAACAATGACTGATGATACAAAGAAGTAGAACTTTCCTGATAATTATCCCCAGAGGCAGAGTTCACAGACATCTTTTCTTCTTATTCTTTACCTAAAATGGCAATTAGAGGGCTTTCCAGGTGGCTCAGTGGTAAAAAATTCACTTGCCAGTGCAGAAGCCATAGGAGATGCAGGTTCAATCCCAGAGTGGGGAAGATCCCTTGGAGGAGGAAATGGCGACCTACTCCAGTATTCTTGCCTGGAGAATCCCATGGACAGAAGAGACTGGTGGGTTACATTCTATGGGGTTGCAAAGAGTCAGACACGACTGAGTGACTGTGCATGCACACAAATGCCAATTAGAAAGCAAAGATTCTATTCTTGGCCAGCAAGAGACCACAGAGATGAAATAAGTTCATTTCCTTTAAAGTCCATGATTCCATTTCTCCTCCCTTTTCCCCTTAGAAATAGATACTAGCTAGACTGAAACATTGGAGAAGGCAATGGCAACCCACTCCAGAACTCTTGCCTGGAAAATCCCATGGATGGAGGAGCCTGGTAGGCTACAGTCCATGGGGTCGCAAAGAGTCGGACATGACTGAGCGACTTGCTTTCATTTTTCACTTACATGCATTGGAGAAGGAAATGGCAACCCACTCCAGTGTTCTTGCCTGGAGAATCCCAGGGATGGGGGAGCCTGGTGGGCTGCCGCCTATGGGGTCGCACAGAGTCGAACACGACTGAAGCGACTTAGCAGCAGCAGCAGACTGAAACATGGGAAGTTCTAGCCATTAGGTAGTGATGATATTAAGGCACTTAACTTGCTTTTGCAGCTCTGATACGTTCCCATGGAAATAACTGTTGGAAGCCAGCAACTAAGAAATAAGAATTCTGGGTTTTCATCAGCTTCTGGCAGCTAACAAAGGGCCAAATATTCAAACATGCTGAAGAATCTCAAAGTTTTTGATCTAGTGCATTTACCATAGTCCATAAAGATGTATTTTAACATAAAGTCCATAGTTTTAACTAACATAAGGATCCCATAGTTCCTTTTTTGCAAATTTCTATTTATCTTATTGATTGTCAACTAATATTTAGGTCAACCCCACAGATTCAGGAAATTAGCTCAGTACGGTAACGCTATCTGGGCTCAAATTTCACAAATGCTACGGGTGGAAACTTGAACAGATTATCTAGATCCTCAGAATCCCCATTTCCTAAGTAAAAGGTAAATTATTATTTACAAGGTAATCATGACTATTAAACAAAAGAAAGCATGGGAAGCATTTGGTGTAAGGTACATAACAAGTGAAAAATAAATGACAAATGGAACTTAGAGGCGAGGCAGAAAAGCAGAAAGAATCTATTTGTTTTTACCTCTGCCCGTCTCTACATTCATGAAGGTCCTCAACAAGCTGAGAGGCAACCCTCCCCTTTAACACATGGTTGTAATCTCTGATCCAAAAGAACTTCATGATGTGTATTAGCTTCCTCTTGCTGATGTAACAAATTACCCCACACTTAGTGCTTTAAAACTACACAAATGTTTTACCTCTGTGTCTGTAGGTCAGAAGTTCTCTGCTCGTGGTCTCACAAGGCTGAAATCAAGGTGTTGGCTGGGGCTGCAGTCCATATCTGGGGCTCAGGGTCCTTTTCCAAGGCCACTGGTTGATGGCAGAATTCAGTCCCTTCTCACACTTTCCATATGGGCCCCTCCATCTTCAAGCCAACAACAGCACATCAAATCCTTGTGCTTCAACTCTCTGAATTCTTTGACCCAGAGCTGGGAGAAAGCTCTGCTTTCAAGGGCTCATGTGATTGTATCAGAGTTAACTGGGTAACTCAGGGTCATTTTCTGCCTTAAAGTCAGTTGATTAGTAACTTAATTACATCTGCATAGTCCCTTTTGCCATGTAACAGAGCACATTCAAGCATAGAACACCGGATGGTAAAAGTCAGGGAGACAAAAAGTCTGCTGAGCACATGATGTGTGCCCTGTGGAATAACAGTGTGAGTTCTTCCACTTAATCTATTACAAATGGAGAAACGGAAAATGGTGAGAAGTAACCATGGTCATCTAAATGTCCAGGAACAGAGCCACAATAACCCATGTCCTTTATTCAGTTCTGATAGATGAGTGAGCTCCATACCAAGCACTCTAGATCCCACTCAGTCAAATTTCCAGCCTCAGCATCAGCCTCCTGCTTTCTGACCTGCCATCTTTTAATTTGACTCAATGGCAAGAGAAATAAAACTCAGAAAATATTAAAAAAAAATTCAGTGCTTGCTGTAGAGACCACCATGGCACTTTGGGTACATGATGGAGAGGCTGGTGCAGAAGACTGGGGAGAGAAGCATCTCTTTGTCCACTGTGTCTCCCCAGAAGCTTCCTACCCTGTGGCTTCTGTTGGGGAAGGTGGCTCCCCCAGCCTTGCTGGAATCACTGTAACAGTGGACAGATGTGAGCCAGAACCCAAGGCATGTGATGCTGGTCTGGGGAGGCTCAACCCCAGGCAATGCCGACCAAAGTCAAAGTAATATGTTCCCCTACCTCAAGCTCCACCCCCAGTTACCAGGCTCTCAACAATGTCCAACAGTCTCTGCCCTCCTCCCCACCTCTTCCCTGTATCCCCCCTCCCCGCTCCAGCTGTACCAGATTCCTGAAAACCTGAGCACAGCTCAGAACACAGAGATGTGAGTCTGGAAAAAAAAGCTTTTAATTTTATACTGGAATATAGCCGATGAACTAGTTGTGGCAGTTTCAGGTGGACAGCAAAGGGATTCAGCCATACATATACATGTCATGTATCCACTCTCCCCCAGATTCTCCTCCCATCCAGGCTGGCACATAACATTGAGCAGAGTTCCATGTGCTATACAGTAGGTCCTTGTTGGTTATCCATCTAAAATATAGTAGTGTGTACATGTCCATCCCAAATTCTCTAACTATCCTTTTCCCCTACCCTTCCCCACCAGCAACCATTCTCTAAGTCTGTGAGTCTGTATCTGTTTCACAGAGGTGTGATTTTAAGCTAAATTTTCTGGTAACTTATCATGCCAAAATATATAACTAATAGAATGGAATTAGCCACAGATAAACAATAAAATGCTGCTGCTGCTGCTGCTGCTAAGTCGCTTCAGTCATGTCAGATTCTATGTGACCCCATAGACCTCAGCCCACCAGGCTCCTCCGTCCACGGGATTTTCCGGGCAAGAGTACTGGAGTGGGGTACCACTGCCTTCTCCAATGCATGAAAGTGAAAAGTGAAAGTGAAGTCACTCAGTTGTGTCTGACTCTTTGTGACCCCATGAACTGCAGCCCACCAGGATCCTCCGTCCATGGGATTTTCTAGGCAAGAGTAATGGAGTGGGGTGCCATAAAATACTCATCCATAAAAAAAATTTTTAATTCAGCTATTTTTAAATTTTATTTTACAACATTAAAAAAGCAGACATCAAAACTACCATGATGTAGACTTTAAATATATTACAAATTTATTTGTCAATTATACCTTAATAAAGATGAAAGCAATCAAAAGGTACAATACTATTTTCTCTTCTGGGAGACACCATGGAAGCAGGTTTCAGTGGTGTGAATGGGTCTGAGGCAAACAGACTCTCATGAAAACTCTCATCATCTTCATGAAAACACCTGCAAAGAACCACAAGTTCTCTGTAATATTTCCTAAAATTCATGGGGCCAAGGAGGTCCATTCCAGATTTTTCCATCCACAGCCAGCAGTGAATGACCTCTGTTCAGAAGTCTGGGCAAGAAGTAAGTCAACAAACAGGTGAAAAGGGAGAAGATCTGGGCTAAACTTGTGAAATCAAAGAGCCTCAGTATTTTGCTTAAAACCATCAAGATGTTGTATATGTATGTATGCTATGAGGTTTCTAGAAGCATAGTGACATTTAATCATTTACAAGAATGTGAAGAATGTCATCCTTTTAGCTCTGTGCTTCTCCAGGATAATTGGGAGGGAATCTCAGAGCTGTAACTAATAAGGTTAAAATCAAATGGAAACTCTCCCAGAAACATTTACCTGCTTTTGAATTACAGTCTTCTCTAGGTAGGTCAGGAAACAAGACCTAAATTGAAAACGTGACCTACTTCAGAGGAAAGAGCCCCTAAGTCCCCAGCACTGAGCCGTGAACACCAGCTCCCAATGCTGATGCTATATGAGTGAGCTAGACTGTCAATTTGCTCCAGCGTCACTTCCTGTGATGGTGTGTTTTACATCTCATCAGCCAGAGCGCATGTCCTTGCTCACGGATGAAGGCCAGACCAACTCTCCTGCTTGAATTTTTTTTTTTTTTTTAACAATACTTTCTTCTTTCGGAAAACAAGCAACCCCAAAGCCCCCAAGAACATTTGCATTTTGCTTGCTAATGTGGTCACTGAGGAACACTCTTGCTTACTTTGCAAATACTATGTTGACTCAGAGAACACCTGTCTCTAGAGAAAGACCCTCTTCCTCAATGTATTGTATGTGCTTTCCCAAGACATTATAGATAAACCAAGTCACCAAGGCTGGAGACTAAGTAATCTAACATTCATTCCCTGCAGGAATGAATCATCCAGTGTGAAGCAAAGCTTGGATTTACAAAACTGGGCCTACAGATGTTTCATCAATTTGGAAATTTTAAGAGTCAGCATTTGCAACTGCTGTTACAAACAACCCTCAAACAGCAGCAGCATGTCAAAACCAATTATATCTCATTCTCGTTCCAGGCTGAAGCAGGAGTTCCTTTCTTAAGTGTTTTTCTGGAATGCCTCTCCTTCCATGAAGACACAGGGTCCAGTCTCCATCTTGTTGTTCCAGTCTCTAAGCCCTCAAATTCTTTCCATCCAACTGGTAGTTGGAGAAAAACAAGAGAGTCATGGTTTCCAAAGTGTGCACGCCTTGCTGTGTGCTGCAGTGAATTCACAGGGGTGCCACAAGCTATGTAAAACATTTTAAGGAAACACAGCTATACAATCCCTTTGTTAAACACTGCAAAAACTGCTAGCTTAAGGTAATTGCAGTTTTGTCATTAAACCGTTTCTCATTTCTAAAGTCCTCTATTATTTTTATTGAAATACAATTGACATATAACATTGTGTAAGGTTAATTTATATGATGTACTGACATGCCACATATTTATATTACAGTATAAATTACCACTATAACATTAGCTAACACCTCTATCACATCATTTTTTGTGTGTTTTTTAAGATCTAGTCTCTTAGGAACTTTGAAGTTTATAATCCAGTATTGTTGACTGTCATCACTATGCTGTGCATTAGCTCTCCAGGAATTATTTATCTACTAGTTCCTAGTTTATATTCTTAAACCACATCTTCAAACTGCCCCTGCTACTGCTGCTGCTAAGTCGCTTTAGTCGTGTCCGACTCTGTGCAACCCCATGGACAGCCCACCAGGCTCCCCTATCCCTGGGATTCTCCAGGCAAGAACACTGGAGTGGGTTGCCATTTCCTTCTCCAATGCATGAAAGTGAAAAGTGAAAGTGAAGTCACTCAGTCGTGTCTGACTCCCAGCGACCCCATGGACTGCAGCCCACCAGGCTCCTCCGTCCATGGGATTTTCCAGGCAAGAGTACTGGAGTGGGGTGCCATTGCCTTCTCCGGAACCTCCCCTACACACCCTCAACCCAGCTGTCGGTAACCATCATTCTACTCTCTTTTTCTACAAGTTCAGCTTTTTTAGCTTCTACATATAAGTGATATCATATAGTACTTCTTTTATCTGAATTATCTCACTTAGCATAATGCCCTCAAAGTTTATCCATGTTGTCACAAATGGCAGGATTTCCTTCTTTCTTGTGGCTGAATAGTATTCCTCTGTGTGTGTGTGTGTGTGTGTGTGTGTGTGTGTGAGGCTTACATTTCTTTATCCATTTATTCATTGATGGTCACTTACATTCTTTCCATAGCTTACCTATTGTGAATAATGCTGCAGTAAACATGGGAATACTTATATCTCTTTGAACTCCTGTTTTCATTTCCTTTGGATATATACCCAGGATTGGAATTGCTGAACCATATGATGGTTCTATTTTTAATCTTTTAGAAGAACTTCATGCTGTTTTCCATAGTTGCTACACCAATTTATGTTCCTGCCAACAGTGTACAAGGATTCCTTTATCTTAACATCCTTACCAATACTTGTTACCTCTTGTCTTCTTGATGATAACCATTCTGACATGTGTGAGGTAACATCTCATGGTTTTGATTTGCATTTCCTAATAATTAGTGATGTTTACCATCTTTTCATGTACTTATTGGTCATTTAAATGTCTCCTTTGGAAAAAGCTCCATTTAATTTCTCTGCCCATTTTTTAATTGTATTGTTTTGTATTTCCTCATTGAATTATATGAGGTATTATATAATTGTATTAACCCTTTATCTGATATATGGCTTGCAAATATTTTATTTCTCATCCTGTAGGTTGCCTTTTCATGTTCATTTCTTTGGCTCTGCAGAAGTGTTATATAATTCCACTTACTGACTTTTGCACTGGTTACTTTTGCTTTTGTTATCATGCTTAAGAAATTAATGTCAAGGAGTTTCTTTTCTATATTTTCTTCTAGGAGTATCAAGTCTTATGTTTAAGTCTTTAATCCACTTCCAGTTAATTTTTATGAGTGGTATAACATAAGGATTAAATTTTATTTTTCCTTATGTGGCTATCTAAATTTCTCAATACAGCTTACTGAAGAGACTATCCTTTCCTTGTTGAATGTTCTTGGTTTCCTTGGCAAGGGCTTCCCTGGTGGCGCTAGTGGTAAAGAACCTGTCTGACAATGCAGGAGACTTGGTTTGCTCGTCAAATTAGACCACATATGCAGGAGTTTATTTCTTCGCTCTCAATTCTGTATCACTAGTGTGTATATCTATTTACTTGTACCATTCTATTTTATTAAAATTACTATAGTTTTCCTTGAAATCTGAAAGTGCAATGCCTCCAGCTTTATTTTTTCTCATGAATACTTTGGCTGTTAGGAGTCATCTATGATTTCACACAGATTTTAGGATTTTTTTCTATATTGGTTCAGTCTCTGAACTGAAGAGCATCCTGGCTCCTTTGATGGGAAAAGGCTATCACTTTCTTGGTTAAATTTATTCCTAAGTATTTTATGTTTTACACTTTGCCACGAGGCTTACAGAAGACATCTCGTAGATAAAAGAGTCTGTTTTAAGCTGATAGCACATTTCGTTCAATCACCTACAAAATCTTTTCTTTTCACTCTGCTCCTTTAATAGTTTTATTTCATTATTTACTTTTTTATATTGTGTATTCTTTTACCCAGTACACTAGCTATAATTTTTAATAGTCTTTTTCTTTGATATTTATACTATAGTTCAGTGGTTAACACATTATCCTCTTAGAGGTTTTAAGTTTTCTACATCTGATTTATAGTTACCTTTGCCAGTGTATGGTATACTTTTGTATGTTTTCATGTCTTTTCATTTCAGCTTGAGAACTCCTTTCAGCATTTCTTGCAAAATTGGAATAGTATGGTAAAATGCCTCAGCTTTTCTTTTTTTTAGGAAAATCTTTTCTTTTCTTTTTGTCTTTTCACATCTGAACGATAACTTTCCTGGATAGAGTGTCCTTGACTGGCAGTTTTTTCTTTCAACACTTTGATTATGTCATTTTACTTTCTCCTGGTCTGTAGGATTTCTGCTAAAAATCTATAGATGGGCTAATGGAAGTTCCTTTGTAGGTTGTAATGTCTTTCTTTCCCTCTGACTGCATTTAGAATTCTTTCTTTACCCTAAATTTTTGACAATTATATTATAATTGATCAAGCCAGTCAATCCTAAAGGAAATCAACACTAAATATTCACTGGATGGACTGATGCTGAAGCTCCAATACTTTGGCCACCTGATGTGAAGAACTGACTCATTGGAAAAGACCCTGATTCTGGAAAAGACTGAAGGCAGGAGAAGGGGACAAAAGAGGATGAGATGATTGGATGGCATCACCAACTCAATGGACATGAGTTTCAGCAAGCTCCGGTAGATGGTGAAGGACAGGGAAGCCTGGCGTGCTGCAGTCCATAGAGTCACAAAGAGTCACGACTGAGCAACTGAGCAACAATCATAATGTGTCTTGGAGAAGATCTTTGATACAATAGTGTGATCTATTAGCTTTGTGAAATTTGATGTCCGATTCTCTTTTTAGATTTGGACAGTTCTCAGCTACTATTTCTTTAAATACATGATTTGCTCTCTTCTCCTTCTGTAATACTGAATATTCAGCTACTTGTTTTTTGATGGAATCCCATAGATCATGTAGGCATTCTTCATTCTTTGCCCTTTGTTCTCCTCTAACCGGGCTATTTCAAATTTTCTCTCCTCTAATCCTCTAATTCTGTCTTCTATTCACTCTACTGTACTGCAGATGATCTTTATTGCACTTTTAAAAAAATTTCATTCTTCATGTTCTTCAGCTCCAGACCTCTTTTTTTTTTTTTTAATAATATCTATATGTTTGGGAAAAAAATCTCATTTTGATCATGTATTTTTTTCTTGAAATTTCATTGAATTATCTTTCTCCATTTTTTGTAGCTTATTGAGTTTCTTCAAAACATATATTTTGAATTCTTTATCACCACATCACCTAACCTTTTAGCTCAGTTATGATAATAATGATATGATAATTGAAGAATCATTATTTTTCTTTTTGCAATGGCATGTTTTCTTGATCTTTCGCATCCCTTGTAGATTTGCATTGCTGCTTTTGCATTTGAAGAAACAGTGCGTGCATTCCGATTCTTTGTCACCCAGTGGACTGTAGCCTGCCATGCTCTGTCCATGGAATTCTCTAGCAAGAATACTGGAGTGGGTTGCCATGCCCTCCTCCAGGGGATCTTCCCGACCCAGGGATTGAACCTGCATCTCTTGCATTGGCTGCACTGGCAGGTGGTTTCTTTACCACTAGTGCCACCTGGGAAGCCCAACTCCTCTTTGCTTGTTGCCTTCAGAATGGGTGGGCTTCCCTGGTGGCTCAGATGGTAAAGAATCTGCCTGCAATGCAGGAGACCCAGGTTCAGTCCCTGGGTCAGGAAGATCCTCTGGAGAAGGAAATGGCAACCCACTCCTATATTCTTGCCT
Source organism: Bos indicus x Bos taurus (assembly GCF_003369695.1). Lineage (NCBI taxonomy): Eukaryota > Metazoa > Chordata > Mammalia > Artiodactyla > Bovidae > Bos > Bos indicus x Bos taurus. The sequence goes on along the minus strand of NC_040087.1, from coordinate 12,593,240 downwards.
GGAGAACTCCATGGACAGAGCAGCTTGGCTGGCTACAGTCCATGGGGTCATAAAGAGTCAGACACAACTGAGTGACTAACACTTTCAGAACGGGTATTATGTTTGGTGGCATTATCTGCGGGTTTATCTGTCTTTGTATGGGTTCTTGTTCCCTTCTTCTTGTTCCCTCTTGTGGCTGGATTCTTAAGCTTTCACATTTTCTCTGGTTCTTTCAAGTCACCCAAGCTGGCTACTGGAGTCTTCTTTTTGTTTTCCAGAAGGTGGTGCTATGGCTCAAGTATGTGGTTTCTCTCTTGCCCACAGCCTATACCCTCTTTTCTGAGCATGCTCCCTGCCTACCAGAGCTCTCATTACCACACATGGCTGCATGTGCAAGGAGTCAGCCACGGAACTGGAGGAGGCACAGGTTTAGCACTTGGTTAATGGGGGTGCCCACAGGCCTGGGGAGATTCCTGAGCATGGTATCCCAGAGGGTCCTGGGTGGACTTCCTGACAACCACAGTCAGTAGGAACCTTGTCCCTTTTCTGCCTCTTTCCCAATCTCCCCTGCCCCCTAGTCATGGAGTTTCTGACTCAGCACTCTGGGTGCTGCTGGAGAGAAATGGGTTTCTCCACAGCTGGGGTTGCCAGGCACTCACTCACTGCTATCCTTTTCTCCTGAGGGAGAGGTTGCCACCACCATATGGATCAAACTCTGTGCAGTGTTCCTTGGTAGAAGTGTCTGGGAAAGTTTATTTTGCCACCACCTCCACTATGATAAAGTCATATATATATATGGCTTCCCAGGTGGCACTAGTGGTAAAGAACCCACTAGCCAATGCAGAAGATATAATAGACATGGTTCTGATCCCTGGGTCAGGAAGATCCCATGGAAAAGGGTATGGCAACCCACTCCAGGGTTCTTGCCTAGAGAATCCCATGGGCAGAAGAGTCTGGTGGGCTACAATCCATGGGGTCCCACAGGGTCCCAGACCAAGTGACTTAGCATGGATGCATATATATATATATATATATATATATATATATATTTTTTTTGTGGTTGTTGTTCAGTCATTCAGTCGTGTCCAACTCTTTGAGACCGATGGACTGGAGCATGCCAGGCTTCCCTGTCCTTCACCATCTCCCGGAGCTTGCTCAAACTCATGTCCATTGAGTTGGTGATGCCATCCAACCATCTCATCCTCTGTTGCCTCTTTCTCCTCCTGCCTCCTATCTTTCCCAGCATCAGTTAGTTGGCACTTTACATCAGGTGGCGAAAGTATTGGAGCTTCAGCTCCAGCATCAGTCCTTCCAGTGAATATTAAGAATTGATTTCCTTTTGAATTGACTGGTTTGATCTTCTTGAAGTCCCAGGGACTCTCAAGAGTCTTCTTCAACACCACAATTCAAAAGCATCAATTCTTTGGTGCTCAGCCTTCTTTATGGTCCAACTCTCACATCCATACATGAGTATATATATATACACACACACATATATATTTTTTTTGCTCCAGTGTTTTGCTGGAATCTCCTTCCCAGGTGGTTGAGCCTCTGCAAATCTGTCTCTGGCTTGTGTATCTGCTGAGTCAGCACTTTTCTGAAAAAAAAATAATATATATATATATATATTTTTTTTTTTTCTCATTGTAGCAAGAGGGGTTAGGGCAGGTTTTCTGGCTTCCCTCATTCCACAGCCCATACCAAGGTCTGTCTGCCTATTACTGGATGCACGGTGGGCAGGATTCCTCTCAGGTCCTGGGGCTCGTGACACTAGATCCCACAAAACCCACAAAGGTGCTTTTGTTCATGAATGGATGTCTATTTTGCTATCAGAAAGAGAGGATAAAAAGAGGAACACCTTACACCAGTGTGATGCTGGTATCACTGATAATGCTGTGTCTTTCTGAAGCTAGGTTTTCAGCCACTGTTGCTAGAAAAAGCAGTTTCCATGTGGAAATCAACGCACAACAGGAAATGAGAGTGGCTGTGTCCAATCAGATTCCCCAGGTTTAAGTTATGCAGTGCCCAAATGACATACACATCCCAGTAGTGACTGTGGTTATTCCATCACGTTCCGCTGGCAGGAATTTACTAGGTAGCTATATTGAAGAGGAAAGGAGGATGGGAAATTCAGTCTAGCTGTGCACCTAGGAGAGAAAGGAAATCAATCTGATGAAAGACTGAGTGTTAGTTGCTCAGTCGTGTCTGGTTCTTTGTGACCCCAAGGACTGTAGCCTGCCGGGCTCCTCTGTCCGTGGAATTCTCCAGGCAAGAACACTGGCGTGGGTTGCCATTTCCTTCTCCAGGGGAACTTTCTGACTCAGGGACCAAACCCGGGTCTCCTGCACTACAGGCAGATTCTTTTCCACCTGAGTCACAAGGGAAGCCAGTACCGATGAAAGACTAATCCTTCCGTATTGTTGAGATGAACAGACAGGGGCACAACAGTGTCCCACACCCACGGTCTGACTTGTACCGAAAACTGTTGACGCAAACACTCTGTACCTCAGCATCCCCATCACCTCTTCCATCCTACGTCTCTTCTCATCCACAAAACACATAAAAGCCGTGTGCTCACTTGCCTCTCGCAACCTCATAAACTGGGCGGAGCGAAGACTATCCCCATTCTGTCCCCATCTCACAGACTAGATTACTTTAGGTCACCCAGATAGTGAGTAACAGAAACCAGACCCAAATCCCAGTTTAACACCACAGTAAGAGTTATTTATGCTTTAGCCAACCTCTAGGTCAGAGGATTCAGTGGACAGATGTGGGGCTTGTATTTAAGACAGGGTCATGATCTGACTGGCAGGGGGCTAGGATTAGCAGGAGTGGGCAGCAGGCTTGTCAGACAAGCAGCCTCTGTTCTACACACAGTTATCATGTCCTGAAAGTGACGGTTCTTGTGATGTGAGAGACTGCCATCCGAGGGATGTTCTTCTACTGTCCCAAGCCAGCTCACAGACGTCTTGCCTCAGCATTTCCCCAGATTTCTGACTTACACAGGCGTTTCACGGCTGGCTGTCAATCACAGTGACGACTAATCATGGAAATGAGGTTATTAGGAGAGATAATTGCCACCTGGATCTTGCCTACAATTTGAACTGTCTTACGATTTTAGCACATTTGTCTCAAAGGCATATTTTTCTAATGTAATTTAGTTATATTAGAAGCAGTCTCTTTTTTTCTTTAAGGTTGTTACTGTTAAAGGGAAGAAAGGGGGCAGGTGAAGAGTGGGAGGAGGACTTTCTGGGGTTTGGAATCTGCCAGTGATAACCCACAACATGCAGGATACTGATCTAGTCTGTATAGACATGCAGGACATTGATAGAGTCTGTATAAGCCTTTGTCTAACAGACACGGCTGCTCAGTCTCCTAAGTTCCCTTCTGCCCCAGTAAACAGGAGGTAAGAAGCCCGAAACACTGGACCTGAAGAAGTTGCACTCTATGGTCTTCCTGCTCTCAACAGTGGGCTTGCGTCCAAGGATAACTGGACTATTGAAGACAGTTGAGAAGGACTTCTCTCGCATGGCCAATCTTTATGTTACTGCATTTTCTGTTCACATTTGTGTTTTTCTCCAAGCTTCAAATGAAAGTCATTAGAGGCAGAGATTTCATCACTAGGTGTAGGTCAGAGGCCAGTTGGCTTGCTGATATATTCTTCTTTTTTTGGCAGTCAGCTAAAATATGCCAGTTTCAGGGCATGTGTTAAGAGATGATTTGAGACTAGGTTCTGGGAAGAAAACCGAGTTCTCTTGTGCTTATCAGTGATTTATTGCTGCCTGAACCAGAACTAGCTTGCCTGCAAAGCTATACTTACAGCCAGACCAATTGAGTCTGACAGGGCTGAAGCTAAAATTATTGATGAAAGGACTGAAGACCGCGTATAAGAAGTTTATTCTTTTGGTGTGCTTTCTAGACGTGCGTGCAAGTGATTCCCAGAGAACATTTACACCCTGCGGTTTTCTCTATTCTAAAATACAATCTACTCTGGGAAGCCATGGGGAGTGCAGTATGAAGAATTTTCAGTTTTTCTTTCCTGACCCTACAAGGAAATCTTGTAGACATTTTCGTTGCTGTAAGGCACCTTCACGTGAACCCTGTATATGGTGATAGTAAGTTACCCCACTTGTGAAGATTCCTGGGGAGCCACAGAAATGACATGGTCCTTGTCAAAATGTAGAAAAGAAAAATCCTAAAGTTTTCAGCAATTCACTTGAACTTGCCTAGTTAGGAAGAGATGGTAACAAACTAGACCACAGAGTTTTCAAGGCCTAAAGAGAACTTCCCAGTAAGTCTGAGCTTTGGCATAATCCCATCCATATTATTCCCTCACCCGCTTGCTCAGTAATCAACACTTTTTGAGATCTACCATTCACTATGTGTCCAGATGTGGTACCAAATGCTTTCTACACATTGTATCATTTAATCCTCACAACAACATAAAGGGGTGAAGTGAGGTAAAAATCAACTCTCAGTGTAAAATGAGCAACTTGACTCCAAAATACTCACTCCAAACCAGCATAAAGATTGCCTTTTAGTCAGACTGAAATGGTAATTTTCAGATTCTTCTGTATTGGTGAGATATTTTCTCAAATAACAAGAGGTTTTGAGATGACTTCAAGGAATTTTAAGATGCAAAATGGCACTATAATAATGCCATTTGCAGTGACGTGGTTGGACCTAGAGTTTGTCCTACTGAGTAAAGCTAAGTCAGGCAGAGAAAGACAAATATCGTATGAGATCACTTATATGTGGAATCCAAAACAATGGTACAAATAAACTTATTCACAAAACAGAAATAGAGTCACAGACGTAGAAAACAAACGTATGTTTACCAAGGCGAAAGAAGAGGGAGAGAGAAACTGGGAGATTGGGATTGACATATATACACTGCTGCTGCTGCTGCTAAGTCGCTTCAGTCGTGTCCGGCTCTGTGCGACCACATAGACAGCAGCCCACCAGGCTCCCGTCCCTGGGATTCTCCAGGCAAGAACATTGGAGTGGGTTGCCATTTCCTTCTCCAATGCAGGAAAGTGAAAAGTGAAAGTGAAGTCGCTCAGTCGTATCAGACTCTTCACAACCCCATGGACTGCAGCCTACCAGGCTCCTCCGTCCATGGATTTTCCAGGCAAGAGTACTGGAGTGGGGTGCCATATATAAAATAGATAACTAATAAAGACCTACCGTACAGCACAGGGAACTCAGTACTCTGTAATGGCCTCTATGGGAAAAGGACTTTAAAAGGAGTGGAAATATGAGTATGTGTAGCCGATTCACTTTTCTGTACAGCAGAAACTAACACAACATTGTAAATCAGCTATACTCCAATAAAAATTAATTAAGAACAGAACAAAATGGCCCTCATGAGGTCAGCACTCGTTTAGGTGTTATCAATACTAGATCGTCTCACTGTGTCACAGATTCCAATAAGGCTATCCGCAGTGTCCATCCTATTCCCTGGTATCCCTTGGGCCTTGGGTCTCTGTTCAAACAGAACTGTTGTTGCCCAAACCAAGGGAAGAAATTCACCTACATTCCTAGAAGTGTTGGGACTTACTTGATGTCGCTTTGTTGTTCTTCTGTACCGGGTATCTCCAACTTAGAGAAATCGGGCCCTGCACAGCACATAGCTGTGCTGTTACAGCACAACGTTCCTACGGATAGTCGTTGCTACAGGATACATATATACTTGTTACCGTTTGTTTATTTATTATTTGGGCCTGCGCTGGGTCTTCACTGCTCTATGTGGGTTTCCTCTAGTCGTGATGCCAGGCTTCTCATTGCCGTGGCTCCTCTTGTGGCCGAGCATGGGCTCTGAGCTCACAGGCTCAGTAGTCGAGTCTCGCAGGCTCTAGGGTGTGGGTAGTGGTTGTGATGCACAGGTTTAGCTGCCCCTCGGCATGTGGGATCTTTCTGAACTGGCGATCAAACTCATGTTCCCTGCGTTGGCAGGTTGGTTCTTGACCACTGGACCACCAGGGAGCCCAACAGGACATATTTTTAATTAGAGCACAATGAGTCTTATGCATTGATGGAATTTGGCAGCCTACTGAAGAATTTTTTAGTTTGCCACTGCAGACAAATAAGAACCACTGGTCTGATTAGAAATGGAAGATCTGAACCCTATTCCTTCGGTGAAATGCCTGACTTCTCTCATATAAGCATGGCCCTCATCAATGCAATGGTCTGACCCAAAGAAGTGCAGAACACAAGGTCAGTATCTGAATTTGCTTAGGGGAGAGCAGAGGCATATTTATGTATGATTTATATCGTCTCTCCATGTATAGATGAGCTCACACATAGGTATAGGTGGCTATGGTCACACTATTCATACACCATGCTGACATGTATTCCAGTGTTTTTTTCACATGTCACGTCTATCTATAAAATCATCTTGTCAACTCATGGAGATGTAAGAGAGGTCATATATTTGGCATTCTTCTTCTACCTCTCATCTAGGCTATGGTTTAGAATTCAGTGACCCCTACGGGTTTCACTGTGTTGCTGAAGACTGCATACGGTCTTTTAAGGCAGCAAAGCACAGCGGGATGGTGAGGGTTTAAAGACAAGGCAGGCTACTTCGTTGTATTGCACATTGCTTAATGTGCTTCACCGATACTGCATTTTTACAAACTGAAGATCTGAGGCAACCCTGCATTGAGCAAGTCTAAGAGTGCCATTTTTCCGACCCCATTTGCTCACTTCAGGTCTCTGTGTCAAAGTTACATTTTGCTAATTCTCACAATGTTTCACCCTTTTTCGTTATTATTATAGTTGTTATGGTGATCTGTGATCAACAGTCATTAATGCTACTACTGCAAAAAGATGACAGCTCACTGAAGGCAGAGATGATGGTTAGCATTTTTGAGCAATAAAACATTTTTAAAATTAAGGTGTGTGCATTGTTTTTATAAGCAAAATGCTATTGCACACTTAATAGACTATAGCACAGTGTAGACCTAACTATGTATACATGTATGTGTATCTGTACTGGGAACCAACAAATTCATGTGACTCACCTTATTGCAATGTGCGCTGTATTGCAGTGGTTTGAAACTGAGTCGGCAACATCACCTGGCTATGCCTGTACAGCCCTTTAAATTACAGGACCTTGGAATACTTCCAGCCTGGTGGTTTTGTGACATTAAAGTTATTTAATGCCTCTAGGTTTGCAATTATCATTTTAAAGAAGAGAGGAAATAATGTCTGGTAGGATGGTTCGAGAGCTGGAGTCTAGAGTGATGAATGTCAGTGGCATAGTTCTCCAAAGCTACTGATTTCTAAGCAAGTGACAGAGGGTACGCAGGGTGATGGGTTATACCAGGCAAGACTCTTGCGCGTTAGGCTGTTCCCTGTTACCATCTCTTCCAACTAGGTGAGTTCAAGTACATCGCTGAAAACCTCAGGATTTTTCTTTCCTTCTTTTAGAAATAAAATCCCGCGTTGTTTCCCTGGCTCTCCAGGGATGTATCTGGGCAGAATGGATTATAGCTGCCCCTGCCTTTTCCATGAGTGATACGATCTAATTCCCCCCGTGGATGCCTGAAGCCACGGATAGTTCTATACCCTGTATATACCATGGTTTAGTTTTTTTGTTTTTTCCTACGCATTGTTGTTTCCTACGCATTGTTATTTATTCACTAAGTCGTGTCCGACTGTTTGTGACCCCATGGACTGTAGCCCACCAGGCTCCTCTACCCATGGGATTTCCCAGGCAAGAATACAAGAATATTTCCTCATCCTACACATACATACCTGTGATAAAGTTTAATTTATAAAATAGGCACAGTAAGGGATTAACAATAAAAATAATAGACCAATTGTAACAATAGACTCTGGTAAAGTTATGTGAATGTGGTCTCTCTCCACATATCTTATTGCGCAAATCTAATGTCTTTTTCATCTTAACTAAACCCTTATTATGCCCTGTGGCCGTGTCTTTTGCAATTCGAGGTGCAACAGGAAAACTAGTATAAGTATCCTTTTCCTTCTTTACAATTTCATGGATAGAGGATCCATTCTTACCATAGATCTTAGTAATCTCAGCATAGTTTTCTTTCTTTCTTTATTAAGTCGAAAACTTTCATCTTTTTACTTAAAGGAAGCACTTTATGGCTTCTCTTTGGCATATCCAAACTGTCACCATTATGCAAGAGACACGGGTTCAATCCCTGGCTCTGGAAGATCCCCTGGAGGAGGGCATGGCAACCCACTCCAGTGTTCTTGCCTGGGGAATCCCATGCACAGAGGAGCCTGGTGGGCTACAGTCCATGGGGTCACAAAAGAGTCAGATACAATTTAGCAAATGAGCATGCACAATATATTATAAATGATATAGAATTATTATCATAATCATTGAATATTACGGTATGTTTGCTGGGGCAGAGGGATTAAGGAATTGTGTTTGGAGAGGAGACTGTAGATGTAGGTGCAGCTTGGATCATGAAGGATCTGTGAATCACTAGACTTGACCTTAAAAGCAATAGAAACCATTAAGTGGAGCAGTGACAGAATCAGATATGTCTTTTAAAAGGACAGCTCTGATTTTGGTGTAGAGACTGCACTAAAAAGAGGTGAGACAGGAAGCAGGGAGGCTAGTCATTGCTGGAGTCATTGACGGGAAATACCTATGGTCAGGACACAGAAAGTGGGTGGGATAAAGAGGTGATTTAACCGCAGTCCTTCTAGTGAATGACTGGGTGTATGAAGAGAGAAAGGATTTTAGCAGATCATGAAAATACTTTCTGAAAACAATCATGACAGCCATGTATAAAGCATGAGAGGCATGTTTGCCAAATAGGCTCTGGAGAGAAAGAAAATGTGGGCAAATTTTCAATAGGTCATTTGTCTTCCCTGTAACTGCCCGCTTTGTTAGTCTGAGGTGCCTTAGCAGCTGTCTGAGGGCTGTTTTTAAGCTCTGGCAATCGGCTGGTGGTTATTCTTCTAGTTTTCCTATGAAATTTGAAGTCTTCTGATAGATGTCAGCCAAGCGTTGAGCAGGTCTTATGGCATTAAAAGATAAGGGAAAGCACTTAGAGTTTCCTCGGGGCATTTTTTTGGTCTAATGCTTCCAGCTTTGAAAAAGCATTGGCCATTGGAGAAAATATGAGTACTGAAGAGTGAGGGAGAGAAACGTGTGACTGTGGTTACATATCTTGAAAAAAATAGCCAATAGGTGCCTGTTTGATTATAAAAATAATATTTATGCAAAGTAAAAACAGGAAAATATGGAAAAATACAAAGAAGAAACTATAATTATTCATACTATCACTATCCAGAAATAAATGTTTTGACACTTAACTTTTCAGGTTCTTTCTATGCCCGCATACATTTTTTAAAATTTATTTTTTAATTGGAGGAAAATTGCTTTGCATGTTATGTCGGCTTCTGGCATACAACAACAATGTGAATCAGCCATAACTGTACATACATCTCCTCTCTCTTGAGCCTCCCTCCCCTTCCCCCATCCCTGCCTTCTAGGTCATTGTAGAGCACCAGACTTGACTCCCTGTGTTATGCAGCAACTGCTCACCAGCTGTCTGTTTTACACATGATAGTGTATATATTTAATGTGAGGTCATCAGTCACATTTGGGTTTGGGATTTCTTTTGTATCCTGAGATTTTAGGGTAGCTAGACTACTATTACCACGAAACCCCCAAGTGCAGTTGTTCCATCATGATACCTGTCTTTTTGTTTTTCATAGATAGATGTGTGGTGGACAGGGTTTCCAGGGGGCTTAGGCAGCTCTGTGCCTGTGGTTGCCCAGGGACCCAGGTCCGCACCCACATCCCTGAGGCATTGCTCTGGTCCACATGGCTGAAGCAGACCCAACAGCATCACATCGTGTTGCAACCAAAAGGAAAGAGATACAGAAGAGGAAAGCAAGCAGCTTCCTCTTTTAAGGATGTGCTTTGGTAGTGATTTTGTTCTTTTCTTAATTCTGCCCACTTGCCATTTGCCAAAATTCAACCCCACAACTACATTTAGTTCTAAGGGAGGCTGGGAAAAGCTAGCTCCCCATTGCCCCACCATGTATCTTGTAAAACCCCAGTATGGCATCAGATCAGATCAGATCAGTCGCTCAGTCGTGTCTGACTCTTTGCGACCCCATGAATCGCAGCACGCCAGGCCTCCCTGTCCATCACCAACTCCTGGAGTTCACCCAGACTCAAGTCCATCAAGTCAGTGATGCCATCCAGCCATCTCATCCTCTGTCGTCCCCTTCTCCTCCTGCCCCCAATCCCGTTTGTCTAGTCAAGGCTATGGTTTTTCCTGTGGTCATGTATGGATGTGAGAGTTGGACTGTGAAGAAGGCTGAGCGCCAAAGAATTGATGCTTTTAAACTGTGGTGTTGGAGAAGACTCTTGAGAGTCCCTTGGACTGCAAGGAGATCCAACCAGTCCATTCTGAAGGAGATCAGCCCTGGGATTTCTTTGGAAGGAATGATGCTAAAGCTGAAACTCCAGTACTTTGGTCACAGTATGGCATAGCTTGTTACTAAATGTAAGGAGAAAATGGATACTGGGAGCCATTGCCAGCCCGGCTCTCAAGTCTCCAATCGCTCGTCTGTGTCCCGCTAACCACACGTAGAACAGACTCACTCCTTCACCAAGGGGACAGCCTCAAAAACCATTTAACTACTGTATCCAACTCATAGTTCAAGATTTCTGGGTGGCTTTAAGTCCTCTCCATCAGTGCTGGAGGTGCCAAGATCTGGGAAATTTTAAATTCATGGACATGTTTTCTGGCATCTTCCCCATACTTAAGTGTTCAACAGGGGAGTCAAGCAAGATAGCTGCAACTTAAAAACAAAACCAAATGGAAAAAGGGTAAATGGGAGAAAAAAAAATCATTATGGTTCTTAAGAGTGATGAAATCTTACTGGGAAGGAGCTACGACAAGTCTCCACCACGGCCAAGGAAGAAAATTCCTTGGTCTGTTGATATTGCCTCTCTTCTCTGGGAGACAGCCCTCTGTCCACTGACCTCTCAGAGACTCTGCTTGTCCACTAACTTCTGTGGCCACAGCTACAGTGAGTGTGGGGGAGCCTGCCTTACTTGGGGACACACAACTCTCTTGGGGGTTGCTTTAGGGACCAGAAAATTACAGCTTCGGCAGGCCAGGTTTGTGGTTTCTTTGATCCCATAATTCTTTCAAAGTTCTTAGCAGTTTCCTAGACTGTCTGCTCCCAGTCATTTCCATGAACATGTAAGGATAGCCCACGATCTCGTCTGCATCGGCCTTAGGTTTATGAATGCAATTGTTTACTCATCTCTAAACTTGGACCATTCTCTCTCTAATTCAGTAGCAACTTTGAGGTCATTGAAAATAACAGGCTAGGGTGAGACAACAACACGCTTAATTCTATATTTGCCATCGTATTGGCTCCTCTGGTTCCATTAACAACAGGCCCTGGAGAAAGGCTCCGAGACACAGTTTATCTCTTTCTGTTTATGGTTCTGAAGCAGATCAATTTTCCAGCTCCATGAGGCCTAAATTACAAGACTTCTAGTCAATTCAGATGTCAGCCCCAAGCACAGGGGACATCCCTACCGGGGTTGTATTTCCTCCTGTCTCAGCTGGAAACTGACAAATTCTTGCCAAACTGTGTCGCCCTCTGGTAAAAGCAGCAAGAATCAGCCACCAGAAACCAGTATTCTAGTTTTATCTCACTGTTTACCCCAGAGCAGCAGAACTGGTAAGCATGTAACCTATCTTCCAGGTCATCACAGGAACCAGTCTGACCAGTGTTTCCCTATGGTTTGCCAAAGGTCATCAGCCTTTCTGCCTGCGATATCATCTCCTCACTGCCTGTCCCACAATTGTTAAAGGACCCGTCTTAACACAATTGTTAAAGGATCACACAATTGTTAAAGTGATATAGTGTGCTTTTTTTTTTTTTTTTAACCCCTGCAGGGTAGTATTTCTGATCCCAATATATATTTTTTTAATGATTCAAGACTAAGCTGCTGTTACAGAAGACCCCAAAATACAATATTGCAAAATAGATTGAAATTTTCTCTCATAAAATACAGACTCTGGGACATGAAAGTGTCTCTGTTCATGACATCATCCAGGGACCCAGGTATCTTCTGGTTTTTGTTCCTTTACCTGCTAGATTCCTGCTGTGGACAAATGGTCTGCTTGCTCATGAGTGAGCACCATACCTGCACCCCAGCTCGGGGCTGGTGGAGGGAAGTGATTCCTTTCCTTTTATGGATGTGACTCTCAAGTCACTGACATCATTCCTACTCACTACTCCATTGTGAGGCTAGTGGGAGACCACTGTGTCTTGTTAAAACTTGGTGGGGGTGGGGGTCTGATACTCAACGCAAGATGTATACAGGCTTGCAAATAGAGCTCTTCCACACCAATGAATCATTGCTTCCCAATGCGGGCTGTAATAGGTAATACTTTACTGATCTTCTTTATTGAACAGTTTTTATGTACATCTCTGGCTGACTTACTTAAGAGAGGTATACTTGGAAAGAGAATGCCACATACAAACATTTTAAAGAATTGACTACTTGCCTTATGGAAAGAGTGTAGTGGGTTGTAATTTCAGTTTAAGTATGTAAATCTGCCTTCCCATATAATCAGTCTCCAATACTTAATATTTTTATATTTAAAAAACTTCCCCCAGAGGGGCATGATCAAGATAGCAGAGTAGGAAGATCCTTACATATCTTCCGACAGAAAAGTACTTAGTTATCCAACAAAGGAATAATTACATAAGTGATGGTATTAGGAAAACAGTATAGTCTCAAGATTAAGGATGAACTTTGGAGGCAGCCAAAGTTGACTGGATTTGTCTGAGTTTGAAACCCAACTTTTTGTTGGATAACTAAGTACTTTTCTGTATTTTGCAGTTGTAACTAATGATTCTTTGATAAACATCTTTTTACATATGTTTCTCTCTCATACTGGTTCTTCTATGATAGAATTTTCTCTGTTGAAAGATGCTGACTTTTTAGGGAACTTGATACATTCTGACTGCACATTTTTTAAGAAATATGAATCATCCAAAGAATAATATTTATTTTTAAAATTCTAGTAATAATTTTGCAATGTATACAGGTATGAAATCATCATCTTGTATATTTTGGGCTTATATATGTTATGTCACTATCTCAGTAAAGCTGAAAAAAATGAAATTCAACCCCCTCAAATTCTAATAATTAATTAAGAATTTAACATCAGTGTCCAAACCCTCCTCAAAATAGGTGGCTGTTATTTAGTCGCTCAGTCGTGTCTGACTCTTTGCGACCCCATGACTATAGCCTGCCAGGCTCCTTTGTCTATGGGATTCTCCAGGCAAGCATACTGGAGCGGGTTGCCATTTCTTTCTCTAGGGGATCTTCCTGGATCAGGAATTGAACCCGCGGATCCTGTGCTGGCAGGCAAATTCCTTACCACTGAGGCACCAGGGAAGTCCCCTTCCCAACAGAGGGTGGTCAGCAAAAGCTAATACAAAGACCATTCTTGGTCAGGAGAGGGCAGAGGTGGCTGAACCTGTAGATCCAAGGCAGGGAACCTAATAAAACAATCCTTTGTGTTTTCAATCTATAATGTTGCCTTTGGAAGACTTCCAGACAGATATGCAGCCCCATGTCCTCTGCCAAGCCCGCCAGGCTTTGCTGCAGTCTCCCACCCAACCACAGCTGCCCAGAGCCTGAGCCAGGTCAGGTCTGTGTGGTCCTGCCACTGAGGGTTTTAAGGCTCTGCGGCCAATGGTTTACCCTTCCTAGTAATTTTATCTTTGGATTGCTTTGCTTTACAACTAATATTTGATAGGACAGTGGAACGTGAGCTGGGAGCTTGGAGTGTCAGCTCACCCGTGGTCCCACCTGCTGCTGCCTCCCCCATCCCTGCCCCATCCTCCCGGGAGACACTGTACACCTCCTCCCTGCCGCCACATACACACCCTGATGGTGACGGGGTTGTGGGGGGATTGGGAGGGAGGAGAAGCCCACCCTCGGCCCTTGACCTCTGCCCCCAGCAGGCATAGTCAGGGGAGAGAGAAGATTTCAACTTGCTCATTTTCATTTTGTGCAAGAACTTCCTGTCCGCTTATGCACTGTCTTCTTACACACTTCACTGCATCATTTACTGCTTCACGGCTGTGTGGTCAGAGGGATCTCTGTCTGAATGCTGTCCTCCTCTGGCTGGTGGCTGCCCCTCTCCCTGCTTGTCCCAGCCATGGTGGGGGGTGGGGGGAGTGGCAAGCCTGTTCACTCTTTCTCTCTCCTACAATTCCATAGTCACGAAGATGCATGCGTGCTAAGTCGCTTGTGTGTCCAACCCTTTGTGACCCCGTGGATTATATCCTGCCAGGCTCCTCTGTCCGTGGGATTCTCCAGGCAAGAATACTGGAGTGGGTTGCCATGCCCTCCTCCAGGGGATCTTCCCAACCCAGGGATCAAACCTGTGCCTCTTGCATCTCCTGCATTGGCAGGTGGGTTCTTTACCACTAGCGCCACCCGGGAAGCCCCAGTTACCATTTACAGGATTAGTATCTTCATTTTACATGGCTTCTTCGGGGTCACAGAACTAGCAAATGCCAGAGCACAGACTTGAGCCAGATCTTGTGACTAAATCCAGATTCCAAATCCAGCCTTCTCCCACTGGGAGTCACTGGGGGCCTTGATTAGGTAACCATAAGGGATGGTGAAGTCTGACCTCTCCCGCCTAAAGGTAATGCCTGCATTTGGCTCCCAGTAACTCCTGCTGCTTGGTGTTAGACAGAATGTGGATAGAAAATGGAAGACAGGGTGTTTCTGGCCCATCCTATTGTGTCTAATACTGTGTTGCCTAGTGACCTCTGGACTACAACTGCCTGGATTTGAAATCAGGCTCTGCCGCTTACTGTGTGCCCTTAGCCAAGTTTCTGACTCTCTTGCCTCAGCTTCCAAATCTTAAAGTGACGATAATAATAGCAATTATTTTTCAAGGATGTTATGCTTGATGGTACCTGGTAGTCACTTGATAAATGTTAATTATCTTTATGTAATAGTATATAAATTATTGTTACAATGCAATCTCTCACTTTCTTGCAGCTTGGCATAGCGTGGGGGTGTGGGATGAGACATGTGCTCATGTGCCCTTACTACTTACTGTTTGAACATCAGTATTTTGGGTGCTAAAATCTGACCCTGCAGCCAGAACCGTCTGACTGTTCTCCCCACACACTTACTTTCCCACCCTCCGATCCCCATAATCTCTATTTAGCTTCCCAAGTGACACCATGTAGGAAATTCAGCCACCTTGAGGCAGCCATGCTATCAGAAAGCCCCTCAAGCCTATAGCATCAATGGCCAGCCATGAGTGAAGACATCTCTAAATGATTCCAGCTAAATGGTTGCTTTACACAGTGAAGTTTGGGGTGGGTTGCATGTGTGTGTAGCAATAATAATAAGAGCTGTGACACAAATATTGAAGGTATTGAACATATGAAACACAGATTAATCAGTTCAAAAATAGATGACAAGGGAGAGAAGCTCAGCAGAAAACTATTTATGAAAAAAATCAAATTGAAATTCTAGAACTCAAAAGCACCATAACTGAAATTTACTCCTCAAAAGAGGTTAGCAGCAATAAGACACAGCGCCAGCTGGGATGAGACAGCTGGAAAACAGATCAGTAGAAAATACCCAGACTGGAGCACAGAGATCAACAATGATGGAAAATGCAGAAGGGAGTGTGGGATGGAAATAGTAAACGGCCTAATGTACGTGTAACTGGAGTCCGACGAACAGAGGAGAGAGAGCATACTGTGAAAAGGCGATTTGGGAAGGAGAGCCGAGAGAAACAAAAGAAGAGCCTAACCCTCAGACTTGTGCATTCAGGCTCAGTGAGATGTGAAAATAGGGGCATTTTTCTGGACTCTGTGCTGTGACATCCTGGGTTCAGAAATGACACAGAAGTAAAGAGAAGGGAAAGTATATGACGTGAGAAAAGCGGACGGAATCTGAAGTATCCAGAAGAGAAGCCTGAGCTAACTAAATTGAAACAGGCCACCAAAGGCCATGTCTAATTCTTTTTTTTTTTTTTTTTTCCTAATGGCACTCGGCACATGCCTAGCACAGAAAAGATTCTCGGTGTAACATTTGCAAGTGAGAAGCATCTGTTCTACAGAGAGAAGGCTGTGGCATGGGCTGTTTAGGCTGGCTATTAAAGAGCTGCCTGGGGCAGGTAGACACCCTCCAGATGCTACCGTTCAGATCTTTGCATTACCCGCAGTCTTCATTATACTCTTGGCTAGAGACAAGACTCGAGAGGGAGATGAGGAGTATTGGCATTTAGGACTAGAGAAGGAAATGGCAACCCACTCCAGTGTTCTTGCCTGGAGGGAGCCTGGTGGGCTGCTGTCTATGGGGTCGCACAGAGTCGGACACGACTGAAGCGACTCAGCAGCAGCAGTTGACCAGCTTCCTTCATTCCTGCTTCCTTCCATCTTCCTTCCTTCCCTCTCTCATTAAATATTCCTTGGACAGCCCCTAGTTGCTGGTCACCAGGCTGGGTACCATGGCCACAAAGGTGGATAAAAAACAGTCCTTGCTCTAGCGAGAACAAACAGGAATACAGTTTAACTTCTGAGCACTAAAGCAACGTGCCCCAGGGGCCCATAGGAGGGACCAACTGGCCGCTGGTCATGAGAATAAAGAACGCTTCATGCAGAAGGTGATGTTGGATCTGCACCTCTGAGGATGAGGGGCATATACGAGATGGTGAAGGGGAAGTTCCCCCAGGGTAGCAGGCACAGTTGTAAAAGCGTGAATGTGGTTGTTTGTTTGTTTGGTTTTTTTTTTCGGCCACGAAGCATGGCTTATGGGATTTTAGTTCCCCGGCCAGGATGCAGAGTTCTAACCACTGAACTTTCAGGGAATTCCCCACGAGTGTGATGGGAGCATAGCCTGTACAGACCAGGGGACACAGAGTTCAGGAGAAAGGCTTGCCGGAGAAGAGGTTGACGCCGGGAGCTGTTTTGCACTTCATCCGCTGTCACTGAGAAATGATGTATGGCTCCACTGAGTGACATGACTGTGATCATGTTTTAGAAAATTGTCCTGTCGCGTGAGGATGTGAAGGGGGTTGGAAGCCGGCAGAGGTGGGGGCTGGGAAGGGAAGAACAGATGGGGATCTGGCCACATCAACTCGCCAACACGAACCCGACTGGTCGTCAGCTGAAGCATGTTTCTCCTCCATCTTCTCAACGACCGATTTTTGCAGTCCTTTGGGCCAGTCTCGCAGTTGATCCAAAGCAATTGCTAAGTCATCTCAGCATTGAAATGACTACTGGGTTCGCATTCTGAGCAGCCAAACAGGTTTGGAAGAACAAGCCTCTGGCAAGCCAGCAAGGGTGCCTATTCAAAGAACAGGAAGTTTTTGTACCAGAGCCTCAAATGTATTGGCTAGAGTGGAAAATTGAAGGAGAATTTCAGATTTCAGAAAAATGTGTGCAGGCTGCAAATCCAGCCCCAAAGCATTACTTTTAAGCCAAGTAAGCAGGGAGGGAAAGGTTCAGGTGAAGGTCACACAGCTGTGGGTGGATGAGTGCTCCACAGGGCTTTGCTGCAGAGAAATCTTCCAGTTTGCCTTCTCTGCACAACAGTGGCACAAAAAACCCTTATAAATATGGTTTTCCAGAAACGAGGCATAGAGCTCCCTCTGCTCTCATCTGGCTTCTGAGTAGAAGCCCACTTGTAGGACCTGCAAAACTTACTCCCTTCACACTGGGGGCCCCTCATGGGCACTGGCCGAACGTGGGCCAGTCCTGCTTATTATTTTTCCTCTGAACATTGTTGTATCTGGATTGGATTCCCAGAATGGCTGTGACTATCTTCTGATACCTAGAGGGTGACGCCGACATAGGAAGGAGAGCGGATCAGAGGGAACAGTAAGAAGCAAATCCGGAGCCTTGACATACTGTGCCTGTAGCCTGATCATCTGTTGGATTTCTTACAATGCAAAAAAAGCGAGTTTCCTAGTCCCTTCAATGTTCAAGTCACATTGAGGGGGTCTTTGAGTTGGGGGTCTTCTGTTACTTGCAGATATAAGCATCCTGAGTTATACCTCCCAAATAACAGCAACACAACACAAAATACTTTTTTTCTAACCAACTTTTGCTTTCTGAAATGCTTCTGTTTATAAGCTATTCTTTTTATTGGGGAATTTTCTTTCTACTGTAATACACATATCTCCAGGAATCCTAAGACTTTTTATTTTTCTAAAAATTGTTTTAAATTTTGTTCAATATTTTATTGAGTCCTTATGAAATGCTAGACACTATAAGCTTATGAGGATTTTAGATGGGGATGGTTTTTAAAAACACTTTTTTTTTTAAAATGAAGAATTATCTCGGCTGCCATCTCCATGGACTCCCCTCATTTTTACCAGAAGGCTGATCAGCTCCCCCAGGCTGAGAGAAGGAAGTAGAGAAGGGCTTGGTGGGAGGGGAGAAGATGGATTTGGTCCTGAGACTCTAATTCATTGCTACCTCGAGGACATTTTTACTTTGCCTGCAGGATAAAGAAAGTAATCCATTGCCACTGTGGTGAAAATACACTCTCTTTCTGCCTTGCCTCCTTTCTCTTCCACTTTAAAAAGGGAAAGTTGGGAAGAGATGAGCTCAACCTCTGAGATATGAAACCAGAACTCAACAAGAGAAAAACCACTTCAAATATCAAACTGAGGTAGAACTCCTTTGAAGACTTGAGTCAACATAGAGACCAACACAGGAACCGATCACACGAACCCCTAAAATCTCCCCTGGAAATGATTCCTAGTCGGGAGATGGTGCTAAAGAGGGTGAGAATGAGCTGGACTTCAGACAGCTGCTAGATGCCCATCAGATCCAGTTGTGTAGCTGGTCTAACTGCCCTCAAAAATTGTGACACATTTCACACCATAGTCCAATTTATTCCCTCTGACAGGTTTGTGCATTCATTTGCCTTGAACTCTCAAACACACAAGGGAAGTGAAGTCGTGATTACTATTTTAACTCTGTGAATAGAGTAGTGGAGCTACAGAAAGGTTAAGTGGCTGATCCAAAGTTTGAGACAGTTACTGCAGAGACAAGACTGTCTCTCTGATCTCGAAACATCACATTTGTTCTCCTTTCCGTTCGGCCCTACCTACCTGCCGTGGGATTTGAAGTGAAGGCAGCACGCCTGGATGAACTCCTAATGTGGACATGGCCCCATTGGTTTCATTCCCCTTCCCACCACTCACCCAGCCCTGGGAAGCCCCAGCAAGAAGTTGGGGCCAAAATTCAGAGAGCTTTTAAGAAGCACACGCACAAATTGGACTGTGGCTGCTCACGATTAACTGAGGACCCAAGTGACGTCATAAATCATTTACTCAACAATCCCGTATGGAATTCTTTTCACCCTTCCCCCATTTTCTGCTCCACATGTTTGGGAATACAAGGGAGGCATAGAGAATGACTCTTCCTGTAGTGAAGCAGCTCACAGCCCTTTTGCAAGGCAAGACCAAAACATAGGAAACAATCAAGAGGTCATAAGAGGACTTCCCTGGTGGTCCACTGGTTAGGAATCTGCCTGCCAAAGCAGAGGACACGGGTTCAGTCCTTCATCTGGGAAGATTCCACGTGCCTGGATCAGCTACTGAGCCCATGTGTACTAGAGCCACGGCACAACTGCAGAGTAGCCTCCACTCTCTGCAACCAGAGAAAGCCTGCCCCAAACAACAGAGACCCAGGGCAGCCAATACATATGCATTTTAAAGCTGATGGGAGACAAGAGATACCTGATGCTTAGATTTGGTTAAAACACAAAAAGAGCAGTGCTAAATAATTCTTGGCTAAATGAATGAATTATTAGACTGAATACTCACATTAGTTGATTTGGACAGTATATATCAGTCAAGGTTAAAGGAGAGAAGAGGAATCACTAGGATAGACACACACACACACGCACACACACAAACACAATAACAGCAAACAATGGAAATTCAATTCACAAGGAAAAGATGACTAGTGGGTCCATGCAGGCGGTGAGGCTCACACAACAATCTGAAGGGTGGTGAAAATGTGGCCAGGGAAAAGGGGAGGGGGCATTTCAGGTAGAAGACTGACATCAGTGTCCATGACTGCAGGAGTGCTGAAGAGAGCCTGGTACATTGTTGTACTCAAATCCCAATCACACAAACAGACAGGCAGACACACACACACACACATATATCATTTATTATTTATGAGTCTCTAAATTGGGATCATAAAAGTCACTACATAGAATTGCAGTGAGGATTAAAATAGATTATGTAAAAATAGCCCTAGCCCTAATGCAAAGAAATAGAGGAAAACATGGAAAAGAAATGCAGAAAAACAAAATGGCTATCTGATGAGGCCTTACAATAGCTGTGAAAAGAAGAGAAGTGAAAAGCAAAGGAGAAAAGGAAAGATATTCCCATTTGAATGCAGAGTTCCAAAGAATATCAAGGAGAGATAAGAAAGCCTTGCTCAGCGATCAATGCAAAGAAATAGAGGAAAACAACAGAACAGGAAAGACTGGAGATCTCTTCTAGAAAATCAGATACCAAGGGAACATTTCATGCAAAGATGGGCTCAAAAAAGGATAGAAATGGTATGGACCTAACAAAAGCAGAAGATATTAAGAAGAGGTGGCAAGAATACACAGAAGAACTATACAAAAAATATCTTCATGACCCAGATAATCACGATGGTATGATCACTCACCTAGAGCCAGACATCCTGGAATGCAAAGTCAAGTGGGCCTTAGAAAGCATCACTACGAATAAAGCTAGTGGAGGTGATGGAATTCCAGCTGAGCTATTTCAAGTCCTAAAAGATGATGATGTGAAAGTGCTGCACTCAATATGCCAGCACATTTGGAAAACTCAGCAGTGGCCACAGGACTGGAAAAGGTCAGTTTTCATTCCAATCCCAAAGAAAGGCAGTGCCAAAGAATGCTCAAACTGCACAATTGCACTCATCTCACACGCTAGTAAAGTAATGCTCAAAATTCTCCAAGCCAGGCTTCAACAATACATGAACCGTGAAATTCCAGATGTTCAAGATGAATTTAGGAAAGGCACAAGGAACCAGAGATCAAATTGCCAACATCTGCTGGATCATTGAAAAAGCAAGAGAGTTCCAGAAAAACATCTATTTCTGCTTTATTGACTATGCCAAACCCTTTGACTGTGTGGATCACAAGAAACTGTGGAAAATTCTGAAAGAGATGGGAATACCAGACCACCTGACCTGCCTCTTGAAAAACCTATACGCAGGTTAGGAAGCAACAGTTAGAACTGGACATGGAACAACAGACTGGTTCCAAATAGGAAAAGGAGTACATCAAGGCTATATATTGTCATCCTGCTTATTTAACGTATATACAGAGCACATCATGAGAAACTCTGGGCTGGAAGAAGCACAAGCTAGAATCAAGATTGCCAGGAGAAATATCAATAACCTCAGATATGCAGATGACACCACATTTATGGCAGAAAGTGAAGGAAAAACTAAAGAGCCTCTTGATGAAAGTGAAGGAGGAGAGTGACAAAGTTGGCTTAAATCTCAACATTCAGAAAACCAAGATCAGGCCTCCGGTCCCATCACTTCATGGCAGATAGATGGGGAAACAGTGGAAACAGTGGCTGACTTTATTTTTTGGGGGCTCCAAAATCACTGCAGATGTTTATTGCAGGCATGAAATTAAAAGACGCTTACTCCTTGGAAGGAAAGTTATGACCAACCTAGATAGCATATTCAAAAGCAGAGACATTACTTTGCCAACAAAGGTCAGTGTAGTCAAGGCTATGGTTTTTCCAGTGGTCATGTATGGATGTGAGAGTTGGACTGTGAAGAAAGCTGAGGACCAAAGAATTGATGCTTTTGAACTGTGGTGTTGGAGAAGACTCTTGAGAGTCCCTTGCACTGCAGGGAGATCCAACCAGTCCATTCTAAAGGAGATCAGTCCTGGGTGTTCATTGGAAGGACTGATGTTGAAGCTGAGACTCCAATCCTTTGGCCACCTGATGCGAAGACCTGACTCATTTGAGAAGACCCTGATGCTAGGAAAGATTGAGGGCAGGAGAAGAAGGATGAGAGAGGATGAGATGGTTGGATGGCATCACTGACTCGATGGACATGGATTTGGGTGGATTCCGGGAGTTGGTGATGGACAGGGAGGCCTGGTGTGCTGTGGTTCATGGGGTCGAAAATAGTTGGGTACTGAGCGACTGAACTGAACTGAATGTTCAATATGTAGGAGGCTCTCCAAAACCTAAAGAGAGTTCCTCATTCATGTCTCTTTGTGACCCCATGGACTATAACCTGCTAGGCTCCTTTGTCCATGGAATTCTCCAGGCAAAATACTAGAGATGGTAGCCATTCCCTTTTCCAGGGGAACTTTTCAACCCAGGGATTGAATCCCAGGTCTCCTGCACTACAGGTGGATTCTTTACCATCTGAGCTACCAAGGAAGCCCAATAAAGCACAAATAAGAAAGATTTTCTACCTTGTATGCCTGTTTTCCTCCCTTTAGCCAGCTTTTACTGATAGAAAAAGCAGAAAATTTGCAATGGTTTTGGGTCAGAGGGTTTTGCTGGTGGCTCAGATGGTAAAGAATCTGCCTGCAATACAGGAGATCTGGGTTTGATCCAGGGGTTGGGAAGATCTCCTGGAGAAGGGAATGCAACCCACCCCAGTATTCTTGCCTGGAGAATTCCATGGACACAGGAGACGAAAGGCTGCTGTCCATGGGGTTGCAAAGAGTTAGACACAACTAAAGACATTCATTCACTCATTCACTGTGCTTGAGTCAGGAGGTTAACCCTCTTCTCAGGCCAGTAGATGTTCTATAGACGCTACAGCTCGCCGGGTTGGACTTCTGTGGCCAATTTTTCAGATTTAAATAAAAATTCCTAGATTTTAAAACATTGAAGTTTCTGGTGTTCGTTTGTTTGTTTGGCCATGCCGTGCCATGCAGCATGCAGGATCACACTTCTGTGGCCAGGAATCAAATTTGTGCCCCCTGCATTGGGAACATGGAGAAGGCAATGGCACCCCACTCCAGTACTGTTGCCTAGAAAATCCCATGGACAGAGGAGTCTGGTGGGCTGAAGTCCATGGTGTCGCTAAGAGTTAGACACGACTGAGCGACTTCACTTTCACTTTTCACTTTCAGGCATTGGAGAAGGAAATGGCAATCCACTCCAGTGTTCTTGTCTGGAGAATCCCAGGGATGGGGGAGCCTGGTGGGCTGCTGTCTATGGGGTCACACAGAGTCGGACATGACTGAAGCGACTTAGCAGCAGCATTGGGAACACAGAGTCTTACCCCTGGACTGCTGGGGAAGTCCCTGAAGTTTCTGTTATAACAAAAGCCTTTATCACCAATTCTTATTATATCACGAACAAAAGTGTTCAGCTGACTTGTTGAGTTCCTCTTAACAATCTAGTTAAAAAAAACAAAAACAAAACCCACACAGTTTATTAAACAGCCATGCCACAAGGATGTCATCTTTCCATCTTTCCCCAAGGAGCTTGCCTGCTAAGGGAACATTACAATTAACTTGTCCCTGTCTGTCAAGCATAGTCCCTTGTTAAGGGCAGAAAACAAGATGAACGAGTTGTCAAGTCATCTTTAAAAAATTAACTCAAGCTTCTTGGGTTTAACACATTTAGGAAAAGACTCTTCCTTAAACTGTCCTGCTCCCTCATCTTGCCTTCTAAAATCAGAACGATGGTAAAAAGGCGAGTGTCAGGAGGGAATGAATGTTGGATGCTCAGCCTGGCTCCTGCAGGGCATGTTGGCCCCTAATTTCAAACACAGCCTGAGTGGAAGGCTGTAAACAGAGAAAACACACTATGAAGAAGTCCCTTCTTCTCATTCTAAACCAGTTCCCCAAGTTTCTAGGGTACTCCATTTCAAAATCATACCCCAGGGACCTCGAGATGATCATATGAAGTGAACTAAATCAGGCAGAAACAGGTAAGTATCATATAATATCACTTACATGGAAAATCTTAAAAAGTGATACAAATGAACTTATTTACAAAAAGAAATATACTCACAGACATAGCAAACACACTTACAGTTTCCAAAGGAGACAGCAGGGTGAGGGCGGTATAAATTAAGAGTTTGGGATTAGCATATACACACTGTTATATATAAAATAGGTAAACAATAAGGGCCTACTGTATAGAACAGTATACCTACTGTATATACTCAATATCTTGTAATGACCTATAACAGAAAAGAAGCTGAAAAGGAATGGAGGTACTTTGCTATACTCTTGAAACTAACGCAACATTGCAAATTAACTGTTCTTCAATTAAAAAAACAAAAAAGCACACAGGGCTGCGTCATGGGGCTCTAGACTCATTTAGTGCCGAAAGCTTCAGTGCTGTTTCTCTATTGAAAAGATCAGCTTTAATGCTCTTTATTATCGAGTTCAGTGGTAGTGTAAGAACAATCAGGGAAGTTTTGAAAAGAAGAAAACATCCATAACCCCATCTTCATAACACAGCAACAGTCTCATATTTGTCTGTCCCCTCGGGGATCTGCCTCCATGCAAGTCACAGATCTGGGAAATTTGGATCACTCCTATAGTTACAGTTTCCCCAGTCCCAGCCTCTTCCCAGTCCCACCCCGGACGCCATTGCCCTTGAAAGGAGGATACCAGAGCATCTGGTCCAGTTAATGGTTGGGATTTGGGATTTGAAATATTTAGTAGGTTGAATATGTTCATGCTCAGTGCTTGTCAGACTCTTTGTGACCCACTGGACTGTAGCCCGCCAGGCTCCTCTGTCCATGGGATTTCCCAGACAAGAATACTGGAGTGGGTTGCCATTTCCTCCTCCAGGGGGTCTTCCTGACCCAGGGATCAAGCTCACGTCTCCTGCTTCTCCTGCATTGGCAGGCGGATTCTTTACCACTGCACCCCCTGGGAAGCCCTGGGACTTGAATAAACCCCTCTAGATGTCCCTTGCCTATTTCATTATGTACTTCCTCATTTGGACATTTTTGGTAAGACGCATTTATTTAGTATTTGTGCTTCCTCTAGAGTTGTGTGTGAACTTTTCTCCTTTTACTTATTAGCGTCAGGATGCTTTCCTTCTAAATCTGAATACTCTTTCTTCAACCTGATCAGATGTCCTCAGGACAGGTTTCCCCACCCAGAGAAGGTTCAAGGACCCTGCCTCAAAGTACCAGCACTTCCACCCTGAGGTTCCAGCTGTGGCCTGCATTTCCCTCCTCTCCTGCTTCTGCAGGCTGCTCTGTTCTGTATCTCACAGTGTTCAGGCAAACGCTGTCCTTACACTGGTTCCTACTGGAAATGCAATAAAACGGAACTCATGAGGATGCTAGAAACTTACCAAAGATTCACAGGTAACTTACCAAAGGGTGACCATAGGGTATGGTTCTGAGCTCTCACCCCTTCTGCCCTTCCTGCCATCAGCCACGTGACCACCCTGCTGCCCTGGAGATTAACACCATCTCTCCACTGCTGTCTCCCACGATGCAGAGCACAGTGCTCTGCTCAAGACAGGCTGTGCCTGGGCAGCTAGAGAGAACTAAGACTGTGTCCTGACCTGCGACTCAAGATATAGTAAGTGGGATGAGAGGATAAAAGTGGTGGCTACTACTTGAGCTCCTCCATTGCTCCTAGAGTAGGAAATGGCAGCCCACTCCAGTATTCTTATCTGGAAAATTCCATGGCTAGAGGAGCCTGGTGGTTGACAGTGGGGTCACAAAGAGTCAGACATGACTAAGTGACTGAGCACACAGCATACATTGCTAATCCTGACAACTCTTCAACACAGGGAGATTCCTGCTTTACAAGGAAGGAAACTGAAATTCAACTTGTGGCTAGCCTTTTCAGAGCTAGCTACTAGGCAACAGAGCTCAGATTCCAAACTTGAGTCTGGCTGATGCCCACATCTGCGATTCTTCTTCCAAAATATCTTCATGTCTTGGGAGGTGCTTTCATTCCAACCTGGGATTGTTGAGATCAGTCTTTTGAGGAAATGAAGCTTCTTCAGAATCCACAGGAAAAGGAAGAAAATGGATTTTGCCCAACAGAATGACATTTCATGATTTTAAGACCCTGAGAAGGGAGACTGAAATATCTATTATTTTATATCAGGAGAACTTCAGTTCAGTTCAGTCGCTCAGTCGTGTCCGACTCTTTGCGACCCCATGAATTGCAGCACGCCAGGCCTCCCTGTCCATCACCAACTCCCGGAGTTCACCCAGACTCACGTCCATCGAGTCAGTGATGCCATCCAGCCATCTCATCCTCTGTCGTCCCCTTCTCCTCCTGCCCCCAATCCCTCCCAGCATTAGAGTCTTTTCCAAAGAGTCAACTCTTCGCATGAGGTCTGAAATCGGTCATGATCCCCAATATCTTAGCTCTGGGTGCTACCAGTGGAGTAAGTAACTTCTAGCTTGTTCCTTTGCCAGCAGCAAGGGAGACCTCTTTGAAGTTTCAAAACAGAAGATTCTACAGGATTTTTCTATAGATATGGAAAGCCAGTAGCACGTGAATAATGATGTGAATGGTCCACATCTGATCATATCAAAGTGCTTGTCACTGCAAGTAGCCAGAGCGCTGGTCAAGGTGCAGTGAGAACAGGAAAAAAAATTGGTCAACAAAGGTGAAGGAAGGTGAGGGTAGATGATTAGGAAATAGAATTTTTAAATTATAAGACTTGGAGAGCAGCAGTATCATAAAAGTATTATTCATCAAAAGGATAGATTTCTGTTTTATAGTTAACACCTAACACTCACTGTGTAGAAATTTTTTATTATACAAAGTGACACACGGTTAAATCATCATAATGTGAATCAATAACTAATTAGCATTTATAAATGCAACTACTAGGGAACATATTTCAATTTCATTGCAAGGAAGCTAGAGGATCTATCAACAAAGCCAAATAGGAAATCAAAACATTCTTGGAGAGCCCCCAGTGACTCCACAGGCAAACACGGAACTGCAGGTTGAGTCAAAGTTGAGTCCCTGAAATGCGTATGTATAACCCCAGGCCACTATCTCCAGCCTGGCTTCCCAGGTGGCTCAGTGGTAAAGAATCTGCCTGCCAATGCAGGATACTCAGGTTCGATCCCTGGGTCAGGAAAGATCCCCTGGAGGAGGAAATGGCAACCCACTCCAGTATTCTTGCCTGGGAAATCCCACGGACAGAGGAGCCTGGTGGGCTACAGCCCATAGGGTGCAAAGAGTCAGACATGACTGAGCACGCATGCACCATCTCTAGTCACATCAATAATTAAACACACAGAGAAGATGGAGCATGAGGTGCTTGGGTTCCCCCCGAGTCACTGGGGAAATGGATCTTCCCTGGAAAGTTCTCTAGCATGACCTGATGGAGATGAATGAGACAAAAGGAAGCAGGAGGAAAGAAAATTGGCTAGACAAGAATGGCTGCACATACAGTGTTTCGGGGAAGACACAAGGATGCATGGACCTGGGATAGCTGTGAAAACTGACTCAGGAAGACAGATGACTTCAAATTTGGCATGATTCCCTTGTTTCACATTTGGCAGGTGTTGGGAAGAAAATTGAAATGGAGTAGTTAAAATGAGCAAATGGTTCCATAGCATCCACTATGTGTTGCTTTCCTGACATACTGAGTCACTCCTCAACATTCACCGCGCTGTGCTGAGTGCCCACATGGTCCATCGCAAAAAAGCGCAGCAGTCTTCAGTTCCCCAAGGGCCCTGGGAGAATTAAATGGCCCTTTGAGGCCATTTAATTTAAGAGTTAATGTTAAAACTCAACATTCAGAAAACGAAGATCATGGCATCCAGTCCCATCACTTCATGGGAATAGATGGGGAAACAGTGGAAACAGTGTCAGACTTTATTTTCTTGGGCTCCAAAATCACTGCAGATGGTGACTGCAGCCATGAAATTAAAAGACGCTTACTCCTTGGAAGGAAAGTTATGACCAACCTAGATAGCATATTCAAAAGCAGAGACATTACTTTGCCAACAAAGGTCCGTTTAGTCAAGGCTATGATTTTTCCAGTGGTCATGTATGGATGTGAGAGTTGGACTGTGAAGAAAGCTGAGCCCTGAAGAATTGATGCTTTTGAACTGTGGTGTTGGAGAAGACTCTTGAGAGTCCCTTGGACTGCAAGGAGATCCAACCAGTCCATTCTGAAGGAGATCAGCCTTGGGATTTCTTTGGAAGGAATGATGCTAAAGCTGAAACTCCAGTACTTTGGCCACCTCCTGCGAAGAGTTGACTCATTGGAAAAGACTCTGATGCTGGGAGGGATTGGGGGCAGGAGGAGAAGAGGATGACAGAGGATGAGATGGCTGGATGGCATCACTGACTCAATGGACATGAGTCTGAGTGAACTCCGGGATGCCTGGCATGCTGCGATTCATGCGGTCGCAAAGAGTTGGACACGACTGAGTGACTGAACTGAACTGAGGCCAGAGCCAGGGATCAGGGGGAAAGAAGAAAGGATTAACACGCTAAGAGTGGAAAAGGAAAAGGGGGTGCAATGAGAAGAAAAGGCAGGAGGAGTAAAAAGTAGCATGTGAGTGGGAAAACTGGGGCTTCCCTGGTGGCTCAGATGGTAAAGAATCTGCCTGCAATGTGGGAGACCTGGGTTCGATCCCTGGGTTGGGAAGATCCCCTGGAGAAGGGAATGGCAACCCACTCCAATATTCTGGCCTGGAGTATTCCATGGACAGAGGAGCCTGGTGGGCTACAGTCCTTGGGGTCAGAAAGAGTCAGACACAACTGAGACTAACCTTCACTTTTCACTTCACATTCAGATCCTGGAAAGCCTTGAGCATCATTAGAGAAGAGAACAAGCCTTTTCCGGACCTCCTAGCATATCCACTTGCTTCCAGCATATCAGTTGCCGCCTTCAAGGCATAAGCCAACATTACATTGTCACAGATTTATTCCAGTGAAGCTCTAAAAGTCTCTTACCTATCGGGTTGTCAACATACATGAAATTCACATTAAAGTTCGGCTCAATTTCCAAGGTCTTCTCCAGAGGATCTCTCGATCTCTCTCAGCATTGCACATCATCCGCCACGTTAGTTCTCCAGTCTGGCAGGTGCCACCATCTGTCTTCTTACTAGATTCACCTTTGAGAGACTGCAAGTTACTTACCTCTAAGTTAAAAGTGGGGATGGGTAGCCTATATCCACTTTTGGAGTTGTGCAGCCCCCCTCCCATCCAGTTTGATTTCCTTTCTAGAACTTCTGTGATCCCTAAGATTGGGTCCAATGGGCTCCTTGCTATTCCTACAGCATTCTGTAGATGTCCAAGCCCTGGAACTCACCACACTTTTACTAGGATGGCTCTCCAGTGAAATGAAGATTCCTCAGGGCAAGAAGAATATCCAAGATCATGCGTGCATGCTAAGTCACTTCCATCATGTCCAACTCTGTGCAACCCTATGGACTGTAGCCCACCAGGCTCCTCTGTCCATGTGATTCTCCAGGGAAGAATACTGGAGTGGATTGCCATGCCCTTCTCCAGGGGATCTTCCCAATCCAGGGATAGAACCTGTGTCTCCTACATCTCCTGCATTGGCAGGCAGGTTCTTTACCACTAGTGCCACCTGGGAAGCCCATGGTACCCGCAGTGCTTGGTAAAATTCCTAGCACATAGTTGGTGCTGCAAACGATTGAATGAATGTTATTCATCTTTGGAAAAATAGAATCATATTCTAGAAGCCAAGAAGCTAATAAAGCTCTCTACATGACAAGATTGTGTGTCAGTGGAGAAAAAAGACATTCTCCAACTGCCCCTCAAAGTTAATATTTTATTAAATGAAGAATAATTAGGACCAGCAATTGGGATATGTAACACTGAAGTGGCATTTTGTACCAATCTTGTTCTGTTGTGTCCAACTCTTTGCGACCCCATGGACTGCAGCACGCCAGGCTTCCCTGTCCTTCACCGTCTCCTGGAGCTTGCTCAAACTCATATCCATTGAGTTGGTGATGCCATGCAACCATCTCATTCTCTGTCATCCCCTTCTCCTCCTGCCTTCAATCTTTCCCAGCATCAGGGTCTTTTCTAGTGAGTCAACTCTTTGCATCAGGTGGCCAAGCTCCAGCAGGTGGTGGAGCTTCAGCTTCAGCATCAGTCCTTCCAATGAATATTCAGGAATTGATTTCCTTTAGGACTGACTGATCTCCTTGCAGGCCAAGGGACTGTACCAATCTACCTCAGACTTACTGACAGTTGGAAAACAATAGGTGTATTTTGGTCAATGGTTAAGTCCTGCTATCAATGTCCCACCATCAAAAAAATTACAATTTTTTTCTTTGTAACCTCTGCTATTAATATTTCTTTTCTCCTTCTATCCTGTTACAACCATCAAGACACATTTATCCACAAATGGCAAGTGCCTTGAATTATAGCTTCCCTTGTCTTCCCAAGCGTTCATTTTCTTCTGTCTCATGTGGAGTAACCAACACGGGATTGATGGCTCCCTCACATAAATTTCCACGAGGACAAGCATCTGTCCTGTTAGTTAACATCCTGTCCTGTTCACAGTGTTAACAAGCACAGTTAGTGCTTCTTCTACACATCCCTGTTAGTGTATCCTTCCTGCTGAAGGATACAATGTTCAGGGGTTCCTCCAGGTCAAATGATTGTTCTATGGGGCCTTATGAACTTGTGCAAAGCACTATTTTTTTCTCACAGTGTAAGCATAACAATTTTTTTTTTCTTTTCTGAGTGGTAAAGTCTCTATGTTCTGGCTACAGTCTTGCATACAAATCCCTCGTAAATTATTTTTCAAATTCTGAGGTTCATTAATTTAACTGAATCTGTTCCTAATTTTAATTAAATCTGCATTTCCCCCTACTGGGAGAAATAACTTTTGGAAAGATAGAAGCCACATTACCATATTGAAGAGAAAGGATCACAGAGCAAGACAGACATAAAAGAGAAGCACAAACTCACAAGGCAGGTTTTCCTATAAATTTATTTTCATACCAAAAAAATAACATTCAAAGGCAATGTTTTTATTGTATAGTATAAAATAACTTCCACTAAATTAAAAATGGAATTTCTTTGCCGTAAGCCACTGATAACTTTTTCATTAAAAAAATTTACAATTTGCAGCACTTGTAGGAAAAAAACACCTGTTTAATAATTATATAAATACTCTTGACAGCCCAGTAGCCCATTATGTGTCTTTTTTGGCAATGTCAGCTTTCTAAAGTCAATTAGCTCCTAAATTTGAAAGGCACCTGGTGGCCAACATTCTGCTTATTATTCAAGGCATCCACTTTAATTTTTTTGCACAGACTTGACAAGTCTGAAAAATCTATTAAGTTAAAAAGAATGGAGAAATATAATACAGTTGATATTAACAAACAACATTTCTTCCCCTTAGCCGCAAGTTCTCCCCCAGGGGATTTACAAAGTGCACCAGTTAAATATGTCTGTACATTTAAAACATTAAATATGTCAACAGCAAGACAGTTTTAAATATTTTGAATCAAATACTATAGCACAAATATAATTTACAATACTTTGCACAGGAAACATTACACCTGAAATATAACTTTAGATATTATATAAAAATACATATATTCTTCTCTCCTCATTAGAAAAAGTATTTATTTGCAGGTTCCAGCAAGATGTAACAATTCAAAAGAATTTAACCCTTCAGATGGTCATCAGTTTGCAATTAAAAGACACCCTCTCCACTTCAACTGCATGGTGGTAGATAACCAACAGATTATAGAGCCAGAGAATTAACCCCTCCCATTGCCCAAAGGCAGTTTTTCTCAAAGACAGCCATAACTCCTCCAATCTGCTTTAATTCTAGGAACTCATTACAAAATTTATGAACCATTATGTAAGAAAACCCTTAGATTTTTATACACCTTGAGTCCAACATCTCCCATTGGCTGTAAATATATTTGCTCCTTACAGAGTCAAAGGCATGGGTAGGGTCTTCTTGTACCCTTTGGGTCATAGCTCTGAGTAGTTTCACATACCTATATACATCTTTCTTGACTTGCTTTGGGAGTTTTCTATACATCCTAGGAAACACGGGAAAACTCTCCCCGACATGGGGCTCAATCTATATCTCGAACTTTAAAAGCCCCAAAGTATGTTGCATCTTGATCTGGATCCAGTAGTGAAGGGTTGGAGACCTCAATGCTTATTTTCTCGCCAGACCGTAGCTTAAAAAATCCTCCCACGTTTATGGAGTAAAAATGGAATTCAGAATTCCCCAACCAGTACTTGGTGCTTCCTCCTTTCATCAGAGTGTGAGAACTGGGGATTTTGATGCTGGTTTTGGTGACATATACCATCAGCTGAAGATAATTCGCACTGAGGTTTCCCGAAGTCTCATGATGTCGAAAGCAGATGTTGGCGTACAGGTAATAGAAGCCGTCTTGGTTAACTATCAGTTTCCCATTGCTGAAGGTCATGTTGGAGATCTTGGCCCAACCTCGGTCATGGTACCAGCAGGACAGAGTCACTTTGTGGGAACCTAAGCAAAGGAGAAGCAAGTAATTTGAAACTTACTCCTGCAACGAGAAGCAAATCTTCACAATTCTGAGAGGTTGCAGAAAGACATACTGAGACGGTCATTGTTCCAGTGGGAGAACGACCTCTCAAGATTTATTTTCTAAAAGGAAAGTACAAGTACATTAATATGTCCCTGTGTTGTCTGCTGGGCACCTGAGAGGGGACAAAGACACAATCTCACTTTTTCAAGGAGCCTACAGCACACAAAGGGTAAGCATGATATATGTTCAGACAGGAAGCAAGGCACGGGCCCTGATAAGAAAGGTGCGGATGCTGCAAAGGGAATTCAAAGGAAAGAGATTACTTCCTTCCAGAAGGATCAAGAATGATTTTGTTGGGCTTGTGTGCTCAGTCACTTCAGTCGAGTCCAGGACTCGACTTTTTTGCAACCCAGGACTGTAGCCCTCCAGGCTCCTCTGTCCATGGGACTTTCCTGGCAAGAATACTGCAGTGGGTTGCCCTTCCCTTCTTTGGGGGATCTTCCCAACCCACAGATCAAACCTGAGCCTTCTACATTGCAGACAGATTCTTTACCATTGAGCCACCAGCTACTGAGCCTAATAACCTAAAGAAGTAATAGGATTCAGCCTACAGAGCATAAAGGTCGAAGGAAGAGAATCAGCCAAAGGCAGCTGAATCAAGAAAGCAAAAAACAAGTATAGGAAGAGAATATCCAGATTTCACATAGCCCCACCTTCTCTTTTAATTCACAGAGAGAGGTATATAGAAGGAGCTGAAAATTTGGGTCACAGCAACTTTGACTAAAAAATCAGACTCTTAAACTCTATTCTCATCACCATTGATTCTCTCCTCCTCCAACAGCCTAAATGCCTCCCAATTTCACATGAATGAAAAGCTTCCCCTAGAGAAGTTCACAGAGAAAACATCCTTGGCATGGCCCTCCCCAGGTTCACAACTTCATGCAGTCTTTTGTAAAGACCAAAGAATGGTTAAAATGTCTTCTGAGAAACCAGAATTCTCCTTTAGCCCCTTCTCACACTTGAAATGTGACAACTGATCTTCATGCCCCTGTTTTTGGAGTAGTGGAAGTTTCTAGAAGTCTCCTAAATGTGTCCAATGCTTTGAATATTTCAGGTCTTTTATTGTATTTTACTAGGTCTTTAGAAATTGTTGTTGTTGCTGTTTAGTTGCTAAGTCATGTTCAACTGTTTTATGGCCCCATGGACTGTAGCCCACCCAGTTCCTGTCCACGAGATTTCCCAGGCAAGAATACTAGAGTAGGTTGACATTTTCTTCTCCACGGATCTTCCCAACTCAAGGATCAAACCTATGTCTTCTGCATTGGCAGGCTGATTTTTTTGCCACTGAGCCACCAGGGAAGCCCTTCTTTAAAAATTGTGACATGATAAATCCACGATAAACCCCATTAATCAAATATTTATATTTATGTGGATACCCATTATCCAACTGGAAAAGGTCTCATCTAGTGGAGAAAAAAGCTGTTATACTGTGGAAAATCCAAAGTTTTCCACCAGAGGATTTTGTAAATACTTGTGATAAATCAAGGTTGTCATCTGCTAGAATTCCAACAAGGCAAAACAGAGCCGAGGAGTCTCAGAATGGGGTTAGGAGTAGTTTCTGCAGCCAGAGAGAAGTTCTTTGCTGCCTGTCAGCCAAGAGAAATCAGTCCATGGAACTTACACTTAAAGTAAATTCCATGGATCCATCAGAGCTGACAACCCTTTGGTTAGAGTGGGTCCTTGGGTGAACCTTGTAGAATCAGAAACCCACACTAGCTACCTTTCAAGACCGGCCTGAATCCTCAGGAAATCGAGGTGTTCACATCATCTTTTTCTAGAACACCTCCAGAGGGCCACTGGGCAGCTGGAATATGGTCTGGGGACCTCAACACCAGGCTCTTCCTCCACCAGGAAGAAAAAAAAAAAGTGCAGGAGGATCCAAGCTGCAGTAGGGCCACTCATTCTTAGGCCTCAAAGGCAAAGAAGTCAATGCTTCCCATCCCTCTGTTCAGAAATAGGACAGATTTCCTGAACTGCACATCTTTTCCACAGGAGGGCGATAGAGTGAGTCTGAGAAGCCATCCCAAGTACCGTGGCCTCCAGAACCAGCAGAACACTCACACTTTTTCATCCAAGGTCCTACTTCAGATCATCCCAGATGAAAGCACCCCAAATATAAGTATCATTCCATGGTCCCAACTGAGTCAGAAATGAGACTCTCAGACTCTACTCATCACATCCTCATAAACACTGCTGCTGCTGCGTCACTTTAGTCGTGTTCGACTCTGTGTGACCCCATAGACTCTGTGGGCTACCCTGGTGGGGCAGCCCACCAGGCTCCCCCGTCCCTGGGATTCTCCAGGCAAGAACACTGGAGTGGGTTGCCATTTCCTTCTCCAATGCATGAAAGTGAAAAGTGAAAGTGAAGTCGCTCAGTCGTGTCCGACTCTAGCAACCCCACGGTCTGCAACCTACAGGCTCCTCCGTCCATGGGATTTTCTAGGCAAAAGTACTGGAGTGGGGTGCCATTGCCTTCTCCGATTCATAAAGACTAGCAAAGTTATTTCTCCGGGCTCGTAAACAGCCACCTAGTCCAATGACAAGCTAATAAAACTCAAGGTGTTTCCTATCTCAGATCAACAGATGGTTACCTCCTTCTTCCCCTACTTGTGTATTCAATCTTTTATCCAATCAATTATTGGCCTTATACTTCATCTTCCCTCCATGGTGGTCCTTAACAGAGAGCAAAGGAATGCCTAAGGTGGGGTCTATCCTCTCAATGGGATGGATCAGCTAGCCTTAGACCAAGGGCTGGGAGACAGGTCTGGGAAGGCAGGGAAGAATGTAGAAACCTTGACCACCTGCCACTCTCATTGTTACCTCAAGTGGAAGGAGTATCCTAATTTCCTGCTCTACAGACTTACTCTTATCCATTCCCTGATCGATTCAGTCATTCAGTAAATATTTGACTGGTGCTTCCTATGGACATTCATTCTACCCATAATTAAGAATTATATCAAGCAGAGTACCCACAAGGCGCTTATGACTTAGAAGGGAAGAAAATAAGAAATGGGCACGCAAAATGAGAAATGTAACATTTTCATCTCTGCATGTCACATAACACATGGTTGAACTTCAGTTAAAGCAACTTGCAAGTGGAAGCTGCAGAAATTAATGGTGATCAGGTGAGTTCAGCCCAGTGACAGAGAACAGGGAGCACTTGGATCAAACGTGGATGGGCTGAGAAAAGGCAGAGTACTGTGAGCGAGAGAAACTGTTCAAGCAAAGAATGAAATGCACACAGTATGCAGAGGAGAGAGGAGAAAAGCCATCAGTGTCAACTGGAGGGCTCATGAATAGATGCCAGGGGGAGAAAAGACAAGAAGAGCGCCCCCTTCAGGTTGGAGGACCTCACACGCAAGCCTGAGTTTCTCTCACTAGAGGACCTTCAGCCTTCCCAGTCTCCCCAACCCCGAGTCACTGCTATTAGCTATTAGAGAAGCCTCTCCAGATATTTAGCCTGAGCTCCCCTCAAGAAAGCCATGAATCCCGACCTCATGAAATACCCCCCAATGAAAAATCAAGAAGCTTTGAAATGTATCAGTATAAGGCAGATTCTGATTCGTTTCATATATGTAGATAAGTACAAATAAGTATGAAACAGCTCCTCTAGCCACAGAATTTTCCAGGCCTCCTGCATTACAGGCAGATTCTTTACCATCTAAGCCACCAGGGAAGCCCATGGCTCAGATGGTAAAGAATCCACCTGCGGTGCAGGAAACCAGGACTTGATCTCTGGGTTGGGAAGATCCGCTTGAAGAGGAAATGGCAACTCACTACAGAATTCTTGCTGGAGAATCCCCATGGACAGAGGACCCTGGCGGGCTACAGTCTGTGGGGTTGCAAAGAGTAGGACATGACTGAACAACTAAGTATGAAAAAGAGACCCCAAGTGAACATGCAAACGTAAAGCCATCTTTCTCCAAAGTATCCAATCCTGGTCCAAATAGGAGATAAATGAACTCAAGGAGTCACTGAACTCAAATGAGTCCAGGAGCCAGAAGATCAAATTCTATTTTCTTAAACAGAAGCATACACTAGTTTATTTCACTCCATCTCAAGCTCAATAACCATCAGAAAATGTCCAGGAGTTTTGCCTTGTTTTTGGCAATGATTTGATGCTAGGTGCCTGGAGGGAGAGCTTTATAACTAAAACATGCTTGTCATTGCCAAATAGACCTTGGCACACAGTCTAATGCAATGTTTATCATATGCCATTTAAAATGAACCAAAAAGATAAATGCAGAGTGCATTCACAGCACACACAGATGATGGATCAGTATTAATTTGATTGCCTCTGCGAACATGCAAAATAGTTTTCCACTCAGAAAATTAGAACAGTTCCATAAGGCACATACACAGAAAGAGACAGAGAAAGAGTAAATTTGTTTTTGAAGCAAATATCTGGGACAGGAGAGATAGTTGAGGAAAATCTTCTGAAAATCACAGAGCTGGTTGCTCACTTTCTGTGTCTGCAGTCAGGCAAAATTCCTTTGTGCTCCATACTATTAAATATAATAGTGGCTTCAAAACTATTTATTAAAACTTGGATTTTTTTTAAAATTTAGCACTTCCCATATGGTCTTGATTCCTGGTTTTCATCCAGGCGGCCCTGGTTCAACTCCTGGTATGGGAGTGGTAACATTTTGGGCTTCCAAGGTGGCTCAGTGGGTGAAGAATCTGCCTGCAATGCAGGAGACTCAGGTTTAATCCCTGGGTTGGGAAGATGCCCTGGAGAAGGGAATGGCAACCCACTCCAGTATTCTTGCCTGGAGAATCCCACGGACAGAGGAGCCTGGTGGGCTACAATTCATGGGGTCACAAAGAGTCAGACACGATTGAAGTGACTGAGCACAGCACAGCACTAGAAAAATTTGCCCTGAATAATTTTTTTGGAAAAAAAGAATATGTATAATTATTTAATTAAACTTTAAATAACAAATTGCATTCACTGAGTGCTTACTCTGTGCTCATTTCCACATAAGCATGTTAGTACGTGAGCTGGTTAAATCTTCACAGCTGCTGCAGGAAGTAGATACTATTACCATCCCCTTGAAGAAGCTAACACACAAAGGATTTCGATAATACACACACGGTCACCCAATCAGGAAGGAGTGCGGTGGGGCCTCAGACCCAGGCAGTCAGACCCGAGACACCTGCTATACAACTGCATTCATCTACTTCTTACAGGAAGGGAGGAACATAAGGACACTGAATGTACTTCCCTCCGACAAAGCCAACTGGCCACAAGGTACTTATGTGATAATCCACAGAGTAAAAAGCACAGACTTGGGAATCAGCTAGAGTGGAATTCAGTTTCTAAGCCTGCCCTGTTGTAGCCTGGATCAGGTAGCTTACACTCTGTGCATCTTGGTTTCCCTATTTGCAAAATCTGAACAATAATCGCTATTTTGCTGGGTTGTAGAATTAGAGATAGTTAGAAGTAAAGATAATGAACACAAAGCAAAATGCTTGACACATAGTGTGTATCCAATAAATAGTATAACGATAGTAATGTTCCATGTTAACTCTACTGTTGACTTAAAAAAATTTCACAATTGTGAGATTTGCAAGTTAAGTTTTATGCGAGCTAAGCTTTATTTGGGGCAAAATGAGGACTGCAGCCTGGGAGACAGCGCCTCAGACAGCTCTGAAAAACTGCTCCAAAGAGGTAGCGGGAAGGTCAATATATATGATTTTGGAGAAGGGGGAGTTCAGTGCAATCAAGCACGTATCTTTGCAAAAGTTTTCTGTTAGTCACGAGGAGCTGAGGTCACCATGAAGGGATTTAGTGCGTTCCTAGATATGAAAAGATACACATATCTAGCTCATAAAATCAGATCCTGAAAATATCTATCTATCTAAAGACCTGTTCTGCCAGTTTTCCCAGAGCACACAGCGCCTCATTCCTGATCTCCACCCTGAACTCCCTTCAGGGGGTATTGAAGGCCGATAGCTATAACAGCAGGTGATCTAATCCTTGTAGAGGCAGATGGCAAGCGCCAATATGGAGTCAACACTGTTGTAAGGTTCTTTGTAATCTTTTTTAAGTTCACCTAGCCTCATGTGAAGTAACCATTGGGGATTGTATGATGGACTACATTGGGTAGATGTAGATGCAGAGCTCTGAGTCTCCTCTTTCCAAAAGAAAATCAGGTCTCCAGTTCACTGAGCTAAATATCTAGCCTGAAAAATAATGATAACCCCCTGGAGAAGGAGTGTGCCTCATTTTCTAGAGGGCCCCTGCCTCTGAAATATCACTCTGCTAAGCTTCTACCTGGCACTCTGCAGGAGACGGCTGAGTATGACTGTGTGTGTGCTCATTCACTTCAGTCGTGTTTGACTCTCTGCGACCCTGTGGACTGCAGCCTGCCGGGCTCCTCTGTCATGGGATTCTCCAGGCAAGAACACTGGGGTGGGTTGCCATGCTCTGCTCTAGAGGATCTTCCCAGCCCAGGGATCAAACTCACATCTCCTACTTCTCCTGCATTACAGGTGGATTCTTTACCCACTGAGCCACCTGGGAAGCCCAGAGTATATGACTACCTGGAGGAATTCATGCACCTCACAGGCCAGTCACGGGGATTTGTCAACTTTGGCCTGGATAAACAGAGATGAGTATACCAAGAGACCATTCTTCTCAGCTATATCACCTCACCTGGCAGTTGTTTAACATAAAGTCACTCTGATGGTCTGAAAATGAATATAGTGATAATGTGGATTCCTGCATGATTGAGAATCACTGTTTCCATGGTGTGGATGACAAACCAAAGACCAGATGACTTTTCTTCTGGTCTAGAAGTTACGGGCTCTCAAAATTTTGGTAACAGGCTAAGAATAGGTCTGAGTATTCAGCTGGGGTGACAAATGACTCTTGAAATATTGTTCAGGCTGGATGCAAACGGAACTTACCTGATGGGATGTCAGTGGCGTTAATCGTGAGATGGGCAAAGGGCTGAATCTCAGGTTTGTTCCTTCTGGCCAGATCTAACCATGAACCTTCCACCATGGCTGGAGATAAGAGAAGCCACGTTAGCCCAAGGAGGAGTCACCCTAGGGGTTTTCAAATATTTGTACAGGTCCACGCTTACCTTTTTCTGCTCTAATGTGCTGTGATTTAACAATATGTTGCATTTCCTGCAATAAAAAGAAAAAAAATCTGGTTTATACACTCACTCTTTTGATAAGGCAGTTAAGAATTCAGGACTGTTAGACATACAATAAATTAATCCTCTTTCCCTCAAAATATGCCAAAAATACATAGGTAGTAAAATTTCTTGATGTTCTAAGTAGTCATCAGGGGAAGTTCATCTCCAAAGAATTATCTGATGTACTTAAAAAGTAGATTACACACATACTATTCAACAAAATACTTCGGACAGTAAGAGGAAATAAAAGACAGTGTAAATTATAAAACATGGAATCACCAAACATAATGAAACATTTGTAGCAGGTACACAAAGGAAGATGAAGTTAACTAGGAAAATAACAATTACCACAGAATGTATGACCCTCTTAAATCTTTAGGGAGGCTCTTTTTATGTCTATTTCATTAGTGAATTCCTGTTCTAACGTTGAAGCTCACCCCATAAGAAAGAGAAAGATGCCTGGCTCCCAGTGGTTAATTTTTTATTTTAAAAAGTCACGGTGTATTTAAAGTACTACATGGATGTCCAAGAGCTTTTAGATCACCAGTAATTAACTTAAAATATTGCCACAAATAGAGGTGTAGAAGCTCAAGGCAGAAACAAAAAGAGCTCAAGTACATAAAAAGCATTGTCGTTGTTCAGTCGCTAAGTCGTGTCTGACTCTTGGCAATGTCATGGACTGTAGCCCGCAGGCTCCTCTGTCCACGGGATTTCTCAGACAAGAATACAGAGTGGGTTGCCATTCCCTTCTCCAGGGGCTCTTCCCGACCCAGGGATCGAACTCACGTGTCCTGCACTGGCAGGCAGATTCTTTACCTCTGGCTACTGGGGAAACCCCACACAAAGAGTATAGGTAACTGCCTGTCTCTATTTGAGCCCTGACAGTGAAGGGTCCAGTAGGTAACTGCTGCTGCTGCTGCTGCTGCTAAGTTGCTTCAGTCGTGTCCGACTCTGTGCGACCCCATAGACTGCAGCCCACCAGGCTCCCCTGTCCTTGGGATTCTCCAGGCAAGAACACTGGAGTGGGTTGCCATTTCCTTCTCCAGTGCGTGAAAGTGAAAAGTCAAAGTGAAGTCGCTCAGTCGTGTCTGACTCTTAGCGACCCCATGGACTGCAGCCTACCAGGCTCCTCCATCCATGGGATTTTCCAGGCAAGAGTACTGGAGTGGGGTGCCATTGCCTTCTCCGAATCAAGACCTTAGCTCCTATTAAATAGTAAAGTGATGCAGATGAAACTTCAGGCTTTGACTTCAGGTCAAGTCCCTTCCCAGGCCCCTGGATGTACTAACATACATATTAACAACACCCCGACCACAGGGGGCCTCTGTCATAGGTGGTTGTGAAGATTCAATGAGCTCATACACGTAGGCACTTAGCAAAGGGTCTGGTAAAGCCATACATGTAAATACTACTAGAGGGACTTGCCTGGTGGTTGGGTGGTTAAGAATCCGCCTTGCAATGCAGGGGACACGGGTTCGACCCCTGTCGGGGAAGTAAGATCCCACATGCGGAGAGGCAACTAAGCCCTAAGCCCTAAGTGGTGCCACAACTATGCAGCCTGTTGCCACAAGGAAAGATCCCACATGGCACGATGACTAAGACCCGATTGCAGACACATAAACAGATAAATAGATATTTTAAAAATAAATTATTAGTAATATTAACACTAGAAACACTCTGGAGAGAATCCGAATTTCTGTGTTATTGGGGTGATGATCCATGATAACTACCCCACCCTCCACAATGTTTAAAAGATGGGCCAGATAGCTCAAGTTCTTTGAGTGTCTGGAGACAAGGACTTTGAGACAGATGATGGGTGGGTAGATAGAGGCAGAAACACAGTTTTTCAACTGCTAACGGAAGTGATAAAATTACACTGATTCTTCTGTTTGCCTTCAGGATCCCCAAGAGAGAAGAGAATTTAAGCTACTTTTATTTTTTAACTGGAGGATAATTGCTTTACAATAGTGTGTTGGCCTCTGCCACACATTAACATGAATCAGCCACAGGCATACACAGGTCCCCTCCCTCCTGAACACCCCTCCCACCTCCCTCCCCACCACGCCCCTCTAGGTCATCGCAGAGCGTGTATCTGGGTGGAGCTCCCTGTGTCACCCAGCACGTTCCCACTTGCGATCTATTTTACATATGGTCATGTATCTGTTTCCGTGCTACTCTCTCCATCCGTCCCACTCCCTTCTTCCCCTGAGAGAAAGACAAATATCACATATTAATTCATGCATGCGGAATCTAGAAAGACGGTACTGATAAATCTGTTTGCAGGGCAGCAATGGAGATACAGACATGGAGAATCTTATTTTTAAAGGCCCTTGGAGGACACAGCAGCGCTGTCTTCAATTACCTGTTCTAACGGCCTAAAGAAGTTACACGCAGTGTGACTAACTTTTTTTTTGCGCATTGGGATCTTTTTAAAAAAATTTTATTGGTGTATAGCTGCTTGACGCTGCTGTGTTAATTTCTCCTGTACTGCAAAATGAACACATATCCATAAATCCCTTCCCTTGTGGACGTCCTTCCCCTTCAGGTCACTGCAGAGCATTCAGTAGATCCCCTGCGCTGTACAGTGGGTTCTCATTAGTTACTTTATTCACAGTATTGATAGTGTATGTAAGTCAGTCCCAGCCTCCCACTTCCTCCCATCCTCCCCTTTCCCTTTGGTATCCATAGATCTGTTTTCTGACTTTTGGTGGAAACTTTTCAGCCTCATCCAGGACTACCTGCTGCCCTTATTGCTCAGGGCACTGCCCTGCACAGTCCTGGGGCAAATGGTGGCTGGTCCTTTGGGGCTGTCCAGTGGTCCTCACCAGGCCCTTTCCTTCTCCCACTCCATCCAAGATGTATTTCTCTCCCCTGCTGACTGCCCATCCCTTGACTCTCTTCTCATGATCTCTGGGTTCCCAATGGGATCCTGATTTCTGGAATTTCCTAGCCTTCCCTGCAATCTCAACAAAGATTTATACATGCACAACCTACCTATTTTACAGTGTGTGTGTATTTATGCATTTATATATACACAATGATACATTGTATACATCTGTTACAAATGTGTAATATATTGCATACATAATGTATCTTTATTCATTATATATATTTATACATATAAAGTGAAGATACATATTGGGTGGGCCAAAAAGTTTGTTCAGATTTTTCTGTACCATCTTATGGATGAAACTTTTGGCCAACCCAATATATGAAATGTTTACTATACAGTGTATATAGCTTTACATATTTATGATTAAATATATCTTTATACATTGTGCATCTCCTTATCTATTTCTATAGGTGTCTATAACGTATCTTCATCTGATTACTACCTCTGAGAAGACGGAATAGGAGTCGGAACCTGGATGACAGGAGTTCAGAGACTTCAAGCTGCCTCTCATTCTCCCTCTAGCCCTGATGGACCTCATCATCAGAAGGAAGAGGGGGGAACGGGGTTCAAGACAGCGAAGTAGAAAGACGCGTACTCATCTCCTGCCGGAGCCCCAGAATCACGTTGAAAAGGAGGTTGGGGATGGAAGAAGGGAGCAGCACCCGGTGTGACACAGGCCTGCGAACGCCTGCCTGCTGGGAGCTTTCCTGTTGAGAAGAACACATTTATTCTTTTTTTTTTTTTGAACAGCTGTATGATTCCTTTAATTGGAAAGTGTTATACATGGAGATATATCAGGAAATCAGAATAGCAGAACACATTTATTCTTGAGAAAGACAAGGAGAGAACCATTGTGCTAGCTCGAAGGTTCTCAGCCTTGAATGTGAAGCCTGACTTCCCAGGGGTGGAGTCTGAGAATGCGCATTTCTCGCAGGTGAGCTGGCATGGCTGACCTGGGGCCTCCATTTGAGAAGAGCAACCCCACTCCCATCCCCAAAGACTTCAGAGATGTGCACCTCTGAGAGTTTCTCAAAGCTTGAGACCAGGCCAGAGACGCAGCAGACAAAAGTCACTGATTAAGTGGGCAGGGAAAGTTTGTTCTCTCCCACCCAGGAATGAACTTCTGTCCATTTAATCAGCAGCTGCTAGGTCAGTGCTGTCATAGAATCTCTTTATTACAAGAAAATGCAATAACCAGAGCCATTCTGAAGCACTTTCAATGTTTGCTTTAAAAAAAAAAAAAAGTGTCATGACCCAGGATGAATTAAAACTCAAGCAAAAGACCCATGAGGTAATGCTGCTTTCATGTTATACAATTTTGGGCATCCAAGAATTGCAGTTTCTTCTCAAAAGCCATACAGGTTTCTCAAAAACCATCCACATGAAAAGCAAAGTACAAAAAATGTAGACTCAATGTCTGTTCTTATATTCTTACCCCACCTCCAATCTTTTGAACTCTAAGATCATTCTTATTTATGTGTACACATTAACCATGAACATAACAAAGAGACTACAGTTTGGGGGTGCCCTGGCCCAACTCCAGCCAGTCTAACTCAGTTAGTCTGATATTGACTTGCTGGATTTTTTTTTTTTTTACAGTAATCTCCCCAGGTGATTCTAATATGTAGCAGGCATAGAGAAACATTACTATTTGAGCATTTCCATGAATGGTGGTTTGGTGAGAGCTCTATTTAGTCATTGATTATATTCTCACAA
Organism: Bos indicus x Bos taurus; assembly: GCF_003369695.1. Classification (NCBI taxonomy): domain Eukaryota; kingdom Metazoa; phylum Chordata; class Mammalia; order Artiodactyla; family Bovidae; genus Bos; species Bos indicus x Bos taurus. The sequence continues at coordinate 12,548,915 of NC_040087.1, read as the reverse complement.
TTTATCTGGGAAATCCCACAGACAGAGGAGCCTGCTGGGCTACAGTCCATGGAGTCACAAAGAGTCAGACATGACTGAGCACGCACATGCTCCTCTTTAGAAGACTATACTCTAGGAGGCTGGCAGGAAAGTATCAGTGGCCTGTGATGGAGTTCTGGACATGCTGCCCCCAAATATAGTGATTTATATGATTTTGAGAAATGGTGGATGCAGGAAGAACTTCTTGGCCTCCCTCTTCTCCCTGAAGCAGGTCATAGACCCTCAGGTGAGAGGTACCTTCCCCATCTGGAAGAAGGGAGCCTCTTCATCTCTTAAGATGGGACAACACCCAGAGGAAACTGAAGGAGAATGGACATGTGTATGTATAGTTGAGTCACTTTGCTGTCGATCTGAAACCATCACAACATTGTCAATTGGCTATGTGTGCGTGCCTGCTAAGTTGCTTTGGTCAGGTCTGACTTTCTGCAACCCCTTTCTGAGGCCCACCAGGCTCCTTTGTCCAGGGGATTCTACAGGCAATAACACTGGAGTGGGTTGCCATGCCTTCCTCATTAATCAACAACTATATGCCAATATAAAATAAAAAGTTCAAAAAAAAAAAAGTTTATGCAATTTTCATATAAAGGAACAAAGACTATGTGGATAACAAATACTGAAAAAATCATATTACAGAGCTGTGTCTGAGGTTAATTAACAAAAACATTATCCTATTTTTTTCCTATTTGGGAGAAAAAGTGATTGCTGCAAGATCCAGCTTAAATATGAAAAAAAAAAATGAAGGAACGGGCCTTGCTGAGTTTCCCCCAGTGTACCACCCTTCACTGAGACCCTGTCCTGTCCCATTTTTTCCCTACACCTTTCCACTCTTCATCAAACTGAGTATAAAACCGACTCAGCTTAACTATTCCCGTGGGTCTTCATTTCCTTATGAAGGCTCCTGTGTCACATAAAACCTACATTAAATAAACTGGGATGGCTTCTCTTATTAACTTGTCTTTTGTCAGTCTAATTTATAGGACCCCCACTGGTGAACCTAAGTGGGGAGAGGGGGAAAGAGTCTTTTTTTTCCCCCTCTCGCCCACCTGGACCAGGGGATCTGACAAAAAGGAACCTCAACATCAGGAAATACGGTCTCAGAATTCCTGGGATGGAGGGAGGGAGTCTTCAGAGAACAGCAGGCTCAGAACCTGCTGGAGGAGTTCAGAGCTTGCCTGTCGGGTGGAGGAGCCTCCGGACTCAGCCAGGCAGGCCCTGGGTGTGGGGGCCTCACATCTCCAGTAGTGACTCCATCAAGGTCCCGCCACAGAGCAGGGCCACCCTGGTCCCTTTTCTCAAAGCTCAGATACTTGACTATGTACATACCATGCAGTTCTCTCTTGAATGGCCTCCTAATATTCTTAATTTTCAAGATTATAGGAGACTCTTCTGAAGGAGTACAATTCTATTTATCTCCCAAGCTTTGCATTTACATTTATTTTCATCCACAGCCGTCCTCTCCTTTTGTCACATTAATTAGAGTGTTTTAAAATTCGCAGAGTTCTTTAGTCCTAAATCTTATCATTCCGACACTGCTTCTGGTTTCTTTGAATTCAGAAAGATCTGATCTGTCTAATTTGGGGAAGACACTACAAAGAACATCCAAACTCCTTTCCTCTGAACAAATTATTCACATAAAAGAGATCTTTTAAGGAATGTTTTATGGGTTTTATCTTATTTTAAATCCAGCTGTAATTTTTTTTTTTTTTTAGTTAACTCCCTGGACACACATTGAGAAATGGAATATTTCCTGCTGGATCAGTAAACAAGGATGTTCATAGTCCCGGGCGATCGCAGCCACTCCCGCTGATGAGCGGATGAGCCCAGAGGGAGCTCAGAAAGCAAAGAACACCAGGCGGCAGCCGCGCCCCGTGGTGAGAAACTCAGGGTGGGAAAAGCAGCCACGCCCTGTGGCGAGACACTCAGGGCAGGAAAACGGGAGCGCGGCCCCAGATGACAGGGTGAAAAGCGAAAGCGGGAGCCTCTCACTCTTTGAGACCCCGTGGATGGTGGCCCACCAGGCTCCTCTGTCCACGGAATTCTCCAGGCAAGAATCCTGCAGCGGGTACCATTCTCTTCCCCAGGGGATCTTCCGGACCTAGGGGTTGAACCTGAGTCTCCTGCACTGCAGGCAGATTCCTTAGCTGCTGAGCCACCAGGGAAGCCCCAGAGCTGAGGGGCATATCAAGGGAATGATTTGAGTGAGCCCAGACTCTTGCATCTTCTCACACACAGGAAAGCGCTAAATGCCTTAACTTCAGTTATCCGTCTCCTTTAATTAGCATTAATTGTTTGACGTTCAGACTCCCGGCCCTTTGTCGCAAAACTTCTGTATAACCTGGCTCCTCCCTTCGCCTCCTCAGGGCAGTTCTCTCGCGGTCATGTGAGATGCTGTCTCCAGGCTTGAGGTCCTAAAAATTCCCACGGAATAAAACGTAACTCTCCACTTCTAGGTTGGGAATCGTTTTTAAGTTGACACACACAGTACAATCATAGGTTGTCTCCCTCCTGTCATCCAGAATGCCCACAGCTATGCATAAAGAAGTATAGAGAGGTTTGACACGCCTCCCAGCGAACAGCCTCCAGCAGAAGCCAGAAACAGTCTCCAGGGTGAGAAAGCTGGGCAGACCGCCCTCTCTATCTTCTGTTGGCTGAGAACTCCTAAAGAAAACCCAGCGTCCTGTTCCCCAGGAACATCGGCGATCTGCCTTCTCAGAAGAGAGCATGTTTAGCGTCTGTCACATTCAAGGACAAAGAGACCTACCCGCTGGCTTCCAAAACCTACTCAGGACTGGTAGGATCTTACCTGTAAGTTCCTAGGAAAATCCCATGCATGAATGAACTTATATTTATGGTCACACTATAACAAGAAGGCTTTTCAGCTAATTTATGCATTTTTAAATAAGCATAATTTGCGTCTAAATTGTGAGAGCTTCATTTAACCCTTCAAAACGGGACAAAAAAGAAAAACCGAACTACTGGTAGACAGCCAAAGAAATCACTGCCAATTCAAGGATAAAAGAAATCCTCTGACATGCTGCCACCTAGTGGACACTGTCTAACATTGACAAGCCAGACTGCAGGTTTCAAACTGCCTTCTGCCCCAACTCCACAAAGTTCTAAAAACAATAGATGATGAGGAAATTACCAAACATTTTGAAAATCTCCTTGTGGTATTTTCCTATTTAGACTGCACTGACTTTTTCATCTTTGCCGTCACAGTACATTTGGACAAGAAAACAACCGGTATGATATTTCCTTTTTCTTTAATTTCCACTTTTTATTTCACTCAGAGAAAAATGTTGGGATTTCACAATTTCTCCTTCAAGAAAGAAAGTACACAAAAGATCAATAGGATTGTGTAACTGTGGTCTCTAGGATGGCTTCTCTTCAACTTCCGCCTTAATTCAACATCTAAGTACGATTCCCGGGAGTGTGATGGGGAGACTGTTGTGCCAGGCGCCCCTGAACATCTTATATTATTTTCGGATCATTTTGCCAAAGAGAAGTAGGGGACAGACATCCCAGAACTGGCTCAATCTTAATATATCAGAGCCACTTAGGAGAGATCGCACTCCATAAGAATAAATATAAACACCTGTCAGCATTTTCAGCTCCTTTTGAGCAGTCATGGGAATTTTGCTCCAGGTTATTTAAACATTGACAGCAAACGCTCAACCCAGCCTCTGCAAACTCAGCTGGATAACCGCCCCCAACAAGACTTTGAGCCTTCCAATTCAAAAGTGAACGTTATTAATTTGGTCTTATAAAATCATATGGATAAACAGATACAAATCTTCACTGAGGATACTCCCAACTGTAAAGATAACCCTGAGAAAAGTCAAGTCGCTGGAGTCTGGTCTCATCAGACTAAAGAGCCCACCTGAGCACTGCGATGTGACTTGCGCCATCCATGCGGTACCTGTCAGTCAGAGCACAGGAGGAGCAATTTGTCTAGCCAGATGCTTCTGGAAGCCACTGGCACCAGCTCCTAGCTGGGGTCTCAGGTGGCTGCCTCCCTCTGCAATCCCAAAGGCAGCTGCAGGGACATCTGGCTGGTTGAACAAGGATTTAACACCCCGTTTGCCAGATATAATACAGGGTTCATACACTTGTTAACATATGTAATGCATTCATTTTAACATCTTAATGATACCCTTCCTGTAATTCTTCTCCAACCTAGTTACGAGAATAGTGTATTCATCAGCCGAGTTAGCACATGAATGCCACACGAGGGTTGTTTCTGAAAATGAATAGCCAGTTTCCTATTCCTGCAGAGAAATCCTGCAGACTTGCACCTTGCAAAGAGCTCAGAAATCCATCCTCATGCCTCCAGCCAGAGGACCACTGCCTTCCTTCAAGCCGTCATCATTTCTCATTGCTGCTGCTGCTGCTAAGACGCGTCAGTCGTGTCCGACTCTGTGTGACCCCATAGACTGCAGCCCACCAGGCTCCCCCATCCCTGGGGTTCTCCAGGCAGGAACACTGGAGTGGGTTGCCATTTCCTTCTCCAGTGCATGAAAGTGAAAAGGGAAAGTGAAGTCGGTCAGTCGTGTCCAACTCTTCGAGACCCCATGGACTGCAGCCCACCAGGCTCCTCCGTCCGTGGGATTTTCCAGGCAAAAGTACTAAATCGGGGTGCCATTGCCTTCTCCAAAGTTACTATAATAGCCTCCTACCCCCTCTTCTGGGCTCCTGCTTTCCTCAAACCAGCCCAATGCTGCTAGAGTGAGTGTCAGAAAGTCTGAAAGGGAGCAAGGCCGTTATCTTCTATTTTCTTAAAAATTTTTTTTAAAAAATTTTATTGAAATAGTTTACTTACAATGTTGTGTTAGTTTCAGGTGTGCAGCAAAATGATTCGGATACTATATATCTATACATAGATATATATGTGTGTGTTTAGTCGCTAAGTCCCATCCTACCCTTTGTGACCCCAGGTTTCCCTGTCCTCCACTATCTCCCGGAGTTTGCTCAAACTCATGTCCATTGAGTCAGTGATGCCATCCAACCATCTCATCCTCAGCTGCCCCCTTCTCCTCTTGCCTTCAACCTTTCCCAGCATCAGGGTCTTTTCCAATGAGTTGGCTCCTAGCATCAGGTGTGGATAAACATTTTCAGATTCTTTTCTCTTATAGGTTACTACAAGATACTGAGTAACATTCCCTATCCTACACAGTAGGTCCTTGCTGGTCATCTGTTTTATATATAGTAGTGTGTATATGTTAATCTCAAACTCCTAACTTATCCCTCCCCTGTCTTTCCCGGTTGGTAACTGTGGGACCCAAGGATAAAAGAGCAGATAAAACTAAGGAGGGTCCTGGAATGCAGGAACGGATAAACTGGACCCTTATCATCCTTCCCTCCCCCGTGTTGTAACTATTAATGGATTTCAGTCTCCTGAGTGGTATAACCTGTCTCCCCTCTTACCCATTTGCCTTACTCTTCCCCCAACTCAGTATATATGCCTCATCCAATAGCAAATGACCCGCAAGACCCCTACCCCACTCCTTGTATCCCGGGTATAAAAGTGGACTAAGGAGTCTTGTTCAACGTCGGTTCTCCCTTGAGCCGGCCCGCTGTTCTAACAGTGTCTCCTATTCTAATAAACTTTATTTCCCTCTCATTCTGCCTCATGCCTGGAAATTCTTTTCCAACCCGCGCCCAGACCACGACAGTAACCATAAGTTAGTTTCCTATGTCTATGAGTCTATTTCTGTTTTGCAAATAAATTCATTTGTATCTTTTCTTTAGATTCCACATATAAGCAATATCATATGGTATTTGTCTTCCTCTGTCTGACATTTCATTTAGTATGATAATCTCTGGGTCTATCTATCCATGTTGCTGCAAATGGCATTATTTCAGTCTTTTTATGGCCAAGTAATATTATGGCCAAATTATATATATTGCCCAATTATATACAAATATATATATGGGCAATTAATATAAATATTAATATTTATGGCCAAAGTAATATTCTGCTGTGTATATGTACCACATCTTCATCCGTTCCTCTATTGATGAAGTCCCTTCTCTTCTGAAAACCCTCCAGGGGCTGCGGGCAGACTTGAGCAACAAGTCTAATTCCTAACCTGGGCCATGCATGACTGGGCTGGTTACCACCCCAGGCTCTCCTGCCACTCCTCCCCTGCATCCCCAAAGCCCATCACCCTTGAGAACACTCTGGGTGTTCAAGCCACATGGCACCACTTCAGAGTCATCTCCTGCAGGTCTCCTGCGCTTCCATCCATGCAGACTTGGCACACAGCTCCTCCCCTGGAGAGAGATCTTACTGTCTTATCGAGAGCTCATCTTTAGTTGCAAAGATTTTATTTCCATGGCATTCTTGGCTCACAAAGCACAGAAAGAATAACCACCAGATGCTATGGAACAACAAAAGAGACAGGATTGGTTTTTTTTAGGCCGAGCTACCTGGCACGTGGGCTCTAGTTCCCTGATGAGGGGTTGAACCCACGCCCCCTACACTGACACTGGACCACTGCCAGGGAAGTCCAAGAGACAAGGTTAGGGTTGATTTACAATCGATGTCGCAGCCCCTCTTTGTCCCTCCGCTAATGCTCGCTTTGCAATTTCTAATCCACAGGATGTCGGGGGACACTTTGTATGCACCTGGATGGAGCCGGAGACCTCCTGGCTTGTTGTGAAGAGTCAATGGTTAAGACTCTGAAAACACCTCAAGGCAAAGAACTTTAAGGACAGGAGCCATTAAGGGGTTCCCTGATGCCGGAAAAGATTGAAGGCAAAAAAAGTGGGCGGCAGAGGATGCGATGGTTGGATGGCATCCCTGACTCAACGGACATGAATTTGAGCAAACTCTGGGAGAAGGTGAAGGACCGCGAGGCCTGGCGTGCTACCCTCCATGGGGTCGCAAAGAGCCAGACACGACTTGGGCAACTGCACACCACCACCTAAACGTCTGTTATTCAGGCAGAGTGGAGCCTGTGCTTCCAGGCCCAGAGCCCCTGGGGGTACCGGCCGCCAGGACCAGGGCAGGAGCACTAGGAAGGGGGAGGGGCAGCTCCACCCATCCCCCTGGGGTGGGGGTGAGGGGTGAGGGGTCCAGGGCTCCGAGAGTGTCTGGGTGGGGGCGGGGGGAGATACGACAGATGCCCCACTAACCCTGAAGGTAAGAGCCATCTCAGACCTGAATTTGTAATTTGACCCTTTGTTCCCTAAAATTTGTTATTTTTAACCAAACACTTGCTTTAAAAAATTCTCTCTCCTAGACAATTGGGGTAGGGGGGGTGGGAGGGAGGCTCAACAGGGAAGGGGTGTTACGTACACATATGACTGATTCACTTCGCAGTACAGCAGAAACTAACATGACATCATAAAGCAATTGCTGTTGTTCAGTTGCCCAGTCGTGTCCAACTCGAGACCCCACGGACTGCAGCACTCCCGGCCCCCCGGCCCTCACCATCTCCTGAAGCTTGCCCAAGTTCATGTCCATTGCATCAGCGATGCCATCCAGCCATCTCATCCTCTGACACCCTCTTCTTCTGCCCTCAATCTTTCCTAGCATCAGGGGCTTTTCCAATGAGTTGTCTGTTGACATAAGATGACCAAAATACTGGAGTTACAGCCTCAGAATCAAACCTTCCAACTATAAGGCAACTATCCTCCAATAAAAAAAAAAATCCCTCAAAGCCAAATAGGGGTTCTGCCTCTCCACCCTCACACAGCCCATTCTGAATCTCCTCATCTCTGTCTCCTCACTGAATCACCCACCCCAGCCATGACCATCCCTGGAAATTCTCAGGGAAGAGCTTTACCAGGATGTGGACCAGTTTCCTCCTCTCCCACTAAGTACAGGTGGTGAGCAGGGGCTCATTTCTCCCAGAAGAGGCTGCTGATTGGAAAAGACATGTCTTTGCACACAGATAATGGACTCTACCCACCGAAGGGCTGAAGAATACAATGCCCTTGTTTTCCTAAAGCAGAGTGATGCCTTCCTGGCCGGGCGATGGCTATACTGGGAATAGAAAATTAGTTTTTATTGTTTAACCTTCATGGTTTAAATGAGGAAGTTTCTGCTACAGTTAAAGGTCCCCTCGAGTTTTCATAAAGTGGCCTTATGACAGCAATATTAGTCTTCATAAAGAGCTCAATTTTAAAATGTCTTGCGCTAGGGTACTTGTTACAAAGTTTCATCTAAGGGCTTAGCCGACTGAATGCAGTGGAGCATCTTGGGCTAACTGTGCTATTTACTGCATCTCTGCTCTCTTTTCCACTTTTATTTTTTGATTAATTAATTCATTCTTTACTTCTGGCCATCCTGGGTCTTTGTTGCTGTGCACAGACTTTTCTCCAGCTGCGGCGAGCAGGGGCTACTCTTCATTGCGGTGGGAGGGCTTCGCACTGCGGTGGCTTCTCTTGTTGCAGAGCATGAGCTCTATTGCACACAGGCTCCAGTAGCCGTGCCTCCTGGGTTCTAGAGCACAGGTTCAATAGTTGTGGTGCATGGCTCAGTTGCCCCATGGCATGCGGCATCTACCAGGACCAGGGATCGAACCTGTGTCCCTTGCATCGGCAGGTGGATTCTCAAGCACCGGACTGCCAGAGAAGTCCTCTTTTGCCACTTTTCAACATAATCATGCCACCGCACACTGGCAGAGTTTCTGACATCCACAAAGCCTCATCCCCCTCCCCGCCCCCCAACAGAAGGTTATTTGCATAGTCTCTCCCCACAGTATCTCTGACTGCTAGGAATGGAGCTTGAAGCGGGACAGAGGTACCAGGGCAGCCACTGTGGACCAGTGAGGCCAGGGAGGGAGGGGAGAGGTTGGCCGTGAGGGTTCTCCAGCCTCACAGTCCCTGTCACGTTCATGCCTTAAAAAGCCACGCTTGGGAACGCCCTCCAGCCGTTAAGGAGAATCTTCCGGGCACTGATAATGTGGCCAGCTTCTTGCAATATTAAACCATCATCTGCTTGATGACATCAAGAGCAAGGCTGAGCACAGATCACTCATAAATTCATTAAGCTGGTTCTTTAAACATTCCTTGAGCACCAACTACATACCTGCCACTGGGTAGAGAAACAAAACATCAGAGAGTCTCTGCCCTTGGAAAGCTTGCATTTGGGTGTACCAGGCCAGCACCAGGCCCCTGGCGTCAATGCTATGCTGGGGTGAATACAAGAAGCCCCAAGTGTGCACCACAGGGGTTCCTACCCCAAAGGTGGGCAGGTAGGCATCACTGGGGGCTTCCCTGGTGGCTCAGGTGGTAAACAATCTGCCTTTCAATGCAGGAGACCCAGGTTCAATTCCTGGATGGGGAAGATCCCCCGGAGAAGGAAATGGCAGCCCATTCCAGTATTCTTGTCTGGAGAATCCCATGGACAGAGGAGCCTGGTGGGTTACAGTCCATGGGGTCACAAAGAGTCGGACACGACTGAGTGATGAACACTTTCACCTCTGTGTGTGTGAAGAAATGGTTGAGCTAAATTTTGAAAGACAAATAAAAACTGTACACAAAGAGAAGCCTGGAATGGCACACACAGAACACGCGCAGAGACCTATACTTCATCCATCCACCCAGCCGTCCATTCCGCAGAGGTCACGGATGGCTGCAAGTGCAGGGTGTCCTGCGGGAGGCCAAGACGCTGTGCATCTAGGACAAACAGCCTCTCTGCCCTCACTGTGCTTACAGTCACGGGAAGGAGGCAGGAAGTGGAGGGTGGCGACGGGCACAGCCAGGTTAGGGAACTTCTAACCCTTTACTGAGGTGGGGCTGCTGAGCACAGCCGAGGAGCGTGAGGAGATGGAGCCACAGGATAATGAGGCTGGAGAGGCGGAGCTTGGAAGGAGGGTCCCAGAACACAAAAGACTTGGTGTTCCATCTTCAGCAGCTCAGACTTTATCCTGAGGACTACAAGGGTCCACTGAAGGATTTTCGTGAGCAGGAAAGCAAGAGACACGTTTCAACTGGCATCTGAGAAATCGCTGAGTTGTAGAGAGGGTGGGCTAGAGGCAGTGTGATAGGGCAGGGCGGCCGCCTGGCAGTGGTCCAGGTGAACAGTGATGATGGGGACGGTGACGCCTGTACTGAGGGGCCAACGGTCGTGACACGGTGCAGAGAGAAGTGCTTGAAAGTTTAGGAAGGAGGTAGAACCCACAGGTGAGGGTGAGGTAAGAAAGTTAGAGGAAGCCTGTAAGACCATCTTCTGGCTTCTGGTTTGGGGTGATGGAGATGACGGCTCTGTCCTTCACCAGGAAAGGGTTGATCGGATGAGAAGCATTTACATGCGTGGAGGAGAAAAGGTTCTGAGTTCATCAAGTTTCTGATGAATATGAGTGTTACGGTTTATAATTATCATTATTTTTACTGCTGCTTCTGCTACAATACCACCACCATCACCCCTACAATCACCAATACCACCACCATCACCCCTACAATCACCAATACCATCACCAATACCACCACCAATACCACCACCATCACCCCTACAATCACCCCTACCATCACCAATACCATCGCCATCACCCCTGCCATCACCAATACCATCACCATCACCATCCCTACAATCACCCCTACCATCACAAACCACCATCACCACCATCACCACCATCATCCTTACCATCACCAATACCACCACCATCACCACCATCACCACCATCACCAATACCACCACCATCACCACCATCATCCTTACCATCACCATCACCACCATCACCACCATCACCACCATCACCACCACCATCACCACCACCATCACCACCATCACCAATACCACCACCATCACCACCATCACCCCTACCATCACCATCACCATCACCACCATCACCACCACCATCACCACCATCACCCCTACCACCACGCATCACCATCACCACCATCACCACCACCATCACCACCCAGCGCTCTCAAAGAGAAAAACCCAAGAACTGAGGGAGCACCCTAGTGATAAGGAAGCTATGTGAGGATGGACCTCTCAGACCTTGAATCTTGAAAAGTTCAAGCAAATATTTGCTGCCTGGTCATCTCAGATATGGGATTCCCAGGTAGCGCAGTGGTCAAGAATCTACCTGCCAATGCAGGAGCCACAGGAGACCTGGGTTTGATCCCTGGGTCGGGAAGATCATCGGAAGAGGTTATGAGAACCCTGAAAAATCCTGTAGACAGAGGAGCCTGGCGGGCTACAGTCCATGGGGTCGCAAAGAGTCGGACAGGACTGAGCGACTGAGCACAGCACAGCACACATCTCAGACATAGAGTGTTCTGTGCGACTTCCAAGACCCGTCTTCTCCGTAACACACAGGCTGAATCCTGCTTCTCAAATATAGTCATGTCATTCACCAGTGGCTTCCCTGTCCCCCAGTGGCTCTCACCTCTTCCTAAGATGCTTGGTGGTGGTTTAGTCACTAAGTCGTGCCCAACTCTTGAAACCCCATGGACTGCAGCCCGCCAGGCTCCTGTCCATGGGATTCTCCAGGCAAGAATACTGGAGTGGGTTGCCATGTCCTTCTCCATAAGATGCTTAGAACACCTCTTTGGTCAGTATTTACCCTGAAACCTTCCCGAAGACAGACCAGCCCTTCTAAGAAAGATTTCCCAAATTATAGAGTCTACTCCTGAACTACCAAATCAGAATCTTTGTAACAGATCTTGGAGCCTTTCGTTTCTGTTTTAAACAAGTTCCCCAAGTGATTTTTAAGATCAAGTCAGGTTTGGGAAATGCTGCTCAAGGGCACATCATTCTCTTCCAGCTCCGCAGGCTGGCCCTCTCCTAGGAGGAGCCGCTTCTGGTGGAGCAATCCAAGCATCCTTCACCAGGTTCCCTCCAACTGAGGACCCGCAGTCTTACTGACTTCTGGAATTGCAGCCCAAGAGCCTATGTCACATAATGAGATGCTCCTCTTTTAGGCATGCCCTTGGTCTTCTGTTTTCTTTTTTAATGTCAAGCCAGAATATCTTTTCTTCTACCCTGGAGTACTTCTGGCATGAAGATAAGCCCAACTCCTACAACACCACTCACTGGTTATTTCCCTTTTGGAAATCCTCCTACCTTCTGCCCTGGGTCTCCCCTGTGACTGAGCCCATCACAGCTAATGGGTCATTGTTGGACAAAAACCAGTAGATGGCTTGGTTTTGTAGGAAAATTCTGTGGGTCGTGCTTTGGCTTTCCCATAAAGGCAGCTTTTATAAATGCTAGATATGATTGGGGTTGATTGAATTGCAGTTCCCAAAACTGTTATGGCAGGGATGAAATCCCATTGGAAAACCACTACATGACTAACATCTTGACTTGGGAACGTCAGTGCCCCCAAACCCCAAGCTGCCTTGTGGGTTTACAAGAAACTTTCTTGGGACACATACTCTTATATACAAAGGCAAAGAGATAATGAACGGGGTTTAATTTTTCCTCTTGTTTTTGTCATGTGAATTTAACTAAAAAGCAAATAAAAATAATGTCTATATAACAACTGCAATGCTTATAATTTCATATAAGTTGTTAAGATCTACTCAGTTTTACATGCTTTTTTATAGACTTTGGTTTTAAAAGTGGAAATATGTTTCCTGTAATAATTGACACTGGAATTCTAAGGAATCAGTTTGACAGATGGAAAAAACAACCACTCAGTCTGATGAACTTTCTGGTTTTAAATTTATGTTCTTGAACCCACAAAACCTACCAAAACTGGGAAAGTGATAATCAAAATTTATTCAAAGATCTCAGATACATGGATTAAACAAACCTTTGGAAGTTCCTCAGGAAGATGCATGCTGTTAAATCTACTTTCAAATTTCCTCTCTTTTGGAATCTAAATAATCCTAAAGTACTTTAAGTTTTAGAAAATGAAATCTTGACTGTTTCAATTTTTTGTATATTTGTATATACTTAGAGTTAACTCTTGCTCACACAGTGAGCCCACTTTCCTGCCTAAACAGGATTTAGTGAGTATCGGAGACCAGTCATTGTCCTCCTAGAATCCATCCTTTCCTCTTTGCAACTAGTGATAGGCAACCCTCTTTGCTCCAGCTTTGGTGCCAACAGCTGCTAAACCAGAAACGACAATGTGCAGCCCGCCTTGCATCCAAGTGTCTGCTTACGAGCAAGTTCCAGACAACAAGACACTACTAGAGATGATAATGTCTCCACTTCCAAGTACTGCCTTGACCCTTTCTTTCTCCCTTTCCACTTTCTGGGAGTGACAACGTCTGGAGAAGACAACTTGGATCCAGAGATGAAAGCACCTGATGAGGATGGAGGTGCCTTCCTGCCAGCCCTGAACTTCCACCTTTAGATTTTTGCACATGAGAGAAAAGACTTCTATCTTATTTCTTCCACTGAGTGATGGGTCTCTTTGTTACAGCAGCACAGACTGTACTAAAGAACAGTGAACGCATGACCAAGGATCAAAGGACCGCAAATCTCTGGCTACATCATTCTCAGTATCAGGAGATAGTTTCACATATACTGTGAACCCTGAAGGAGATCAACTAATGTGCTGATTCCTGAGGAAGAAAATAAGAATTCCAGGTAAGAATCAATTGTTCGATGATTATGACTCTGGTCTGACTCCCCATTTTTGGTAAATGTTTTGAGGCTCAGTGACCTACTGACTCCATGAAATGGTTAGTTAGGAATGTGCTAACAACATAGTTTATTGGTAGTCATTGCCATTGGCTTTTATATTCTGGGGTGAAATAGAGAGTTTTGTAAGAGCATATAAGAAGCCAGAGCCATGTTTCCAGTTCCCATTATGGCCCTGCCTCTATATAGGTTACAAGCCATGAAGAGGCCAAAAACATGATTAAAGCAAGAAGTTCAGCTAAAGATAACCTTCAACAAAATATGACTGCATAGAGGCAACAGGAGAAGAGGGCGGCAGAAGATGAGACGGTTAGACAGCATCATCAACTCAATGGACATGTATCTGAGCACAGTCCGGGAGATAGTGGAGGACAGGGAAGCCTGGTGTGCTGCAGTTCATGGGGCCGCAAAGAGCTAAAGACGATTTAGCACCTAAACAACAGCAACAATGGAGGTACTGTTGCTTCAGGCTATAATAGTAACAATTACCAACTATACCATTGGTAAGACAACCAATACATGAAAATCAGGCTTACAACTTTATGAATGGCTTTATGAACTGATCAAAGACCTGTGCTTAATTAAAAAATTAGTTTACGGAATTTAAGAAGTCATCAGTCCTTTTTTTCCTTCCATCTCGAGTCTAAGTCAGATGTGATATATTCAAACGTGAGCAAAAAGGCTATAGCTCTTGTCCTGATGGAGCTGCAGTTTTGTTCCAAGACCTCTAAACATTTCTGATTATGCAGTTTCTTGAGAGAAGGAAAAAATTCAATGCTCCCAAACTTACATATTTTTTACTTAAGTATTAAAACATAGTAGAATATTAGATACATTATAAAATATTCTAAAGCTAACAGTAAAAAATACATATACATGTAAGAGCTTCCCAGGTGGCGCGAGTGGTAAAGGACCCGGCTACCAATGCGGGTAGATGTAAGAGATGCCGGTTCGATTCCTGGGTCGGGAAGATCTCCTGGAGAAGGGCATGGCAACCCGCTGCAGTATTCTTGCCTAGAGAATCCCATGGACAGAGGAGCCTGGCGGGCTATAGTTCATAGGGTCACAAAGAGTGGGACACCACCGAGGCCACTTAGCATGCACGCACGCATACATGTAAGTCACCACCCTTCCTTCCCACATCCTAGAGGGTCACCTTGAATGCACTGAGCCCTTCACACTGGAGAACAAGGTGACTGATTTGTCTATGGATTCTCTGCTCCGTATCACCCTTTCAGATACATTTCAAAATAAGTTTCCGGAAGTTTTTCACAAACAGGTACCCAACGTGACATTAGCAAGCAAACATAGAAACATCAGAGCTTCCCAGGTGGCACTATGGTAAAGAACCAGCCGGAAAATGTAGGAGATGTAACAGACATGGGTTCAATCCCTGGGTCAGGAAGACCCCCTGGAGGAGGGCATGGCAACCCAGCCCAGTATTCCTGCCTGGAGAATCCCACGGACAGAGGAGCCTGGGGGGCTACGGTCCATTGGGTCGAAAAGAGTCAGACACGACTGAGCGACGAACACTTAAACTTAACAGCAACATCAAGTAGAGTTACCTCCCAGGTCTCAGGATATATAAACAGTGTATAAACTGAGCCTGGCCGGGAGGTCTGAGGGCCACGCACCCCTGCTCAGGCCTGAGCGCCCACATCGCTCTTCAGCCTAGCAGAGGCCAGAGAGGCCACCAAAGCCGGAACAAGAACTGCTTTATAAATTGGACACCCTATTTGTGCTAGTGTTTTCTTTATTGTCATAGACTGTTATGACAGACTTCGTAAATTGTGGTTGGCAGAGCTAGATCACTAAGAGGCTTTCAGAGTTCTGTGCTAAAGGGGAAAAAAAGCCAAGACAACCCAGCCGCAAACAAAAAAAGGGAGAAAAACAGCATTACTAGTCTGACCAAAGACGGGCTGGGTAAACAGCAGTTTTTGCACACACAGAATGTGATACTGTGCTTATGTCTGGCATTTGTTACCACTGGATGGGGCGAGCTCTCAGTAATGACTGCAGCCGCCAATGTCATTTTGTTTCACGGGTTCACCCAATATCTGCATTAGAGCTAAAACTCAGAGTCACACCTACCTGTGCACGCCTGCTGTTCTATTTTTAGCATCAACAAGAGCAATGAGAAGTCTGATTATTCTGGCAAGATGCGTAGGCTGTCACATTAACCAATAATCCTTATCATAGGATAACACATGTGGCAAATCACTGTTTGGCCAAGGTAATGTGGCTCAGCTGGTAAAGAATCTGCCTGCAATGCGGGGGACCTGGGTTCCATCCCTGGGTTGGGAAGATCCCCTGGAGAAGGGAAAGGCTACCCACTCCAGTATTCTGGCCTGGAAAATTCCATGGACTATAGAGTCCATGGGGTCGCAAAGAGTCGGGCACGACTGAGCAACTTCCACTTCACTTCAAGGGAAAGGTAAATCCTTGGTTATTGGAGAAGTTATAGCAAAGTGCCTAGCACAGTAGCACCCTTCATGAACACTGCTTGACTCTAACGATAAGATACGAACAGCATGCAGCTTTGGCCTAAAGAGTCTCTTGTTGGGGGAAAAATGGCATCTTCTACTTTCAAACACACAATGGTATATTATGACAGCTTCTTATTCTTTAAAAAGGATTACCTGCGTGTAACATTATTACCCATGAATAACATGTAAAATACTATAGCACAACAAAAATAAATGTGAAATTAATAAAAAGTTCTACTCATCCTGCGGGCTTCCCTGGTGGCTCAAATGGTAAAGAATCCACCTGCAGTGCAGGAGACCTGGGTTTGAGCACTGAGTTGGGAAGATCCCCTGGAGAAGGGAATGGCAACCCACTCCAGTATTCTTGCCTGGAGAATCCCATGAACAGAGAAGCCTGGTGGGTTACAGTCCACGGGGTGGCAAAGAGTTGAACACGACTGAAGTGACTTAGCACGCACACAAGACATGAGGTAACACTATCACTTTTTAAAAATAGCAAACTGTCCTAATTCCATTTTTTAATAACCCAAACTATACCCACTTATACAAAATAATTTATATTATATTAAATTATATATATACACACAATCATATTCACACACACAATGAGGTCTACATTAAGGTGTTTGTTCTCTTTTATGGATTATGACTTTGCACAGTTCCATCTTTACATTATCCAATCCTATTTTAAAAGTCTCTGTAGAGTTCTCTGGTTTTATTTTCATAAGCTTTGTATCAGTTCAGTTCAGTTCAGTCGCTCAGTCGTGTCCGATTCTTAAGCTTTGTATACTCCTTGTTAAATGAATTTTTGGGGCTTTTTAAAAATTATGAATGAAATCTTTCATTCATGTTTTCTAATAATTGTTTGAAATGGGGACAGCTAGTGATTATTACCTATTACTTTTGTAAACTGATTTATTTTTCTTGTAGCCTCTCAGTTCCTTTGAATTTTCCCAAGTATACAAGCACATCACATTCAAACTCCACCTTCTATATATTTTATTTCATTCCTATATGTAATTGTGTTTGCTAGCACATTCTGAACAATGTTAAATAACATGGGGACGGTGGGTATCTTTGTTGTGTTCCTGATAGTGAGAGAAATGCTCCTATTTTTCATCATTAGCTAACTTTTAGTTTGAGCTACTTAGGATAACATCAAGAATCCAACTAGTTCTACTTTCTAATGGATTTTAAACAGCAGAAATACGTGCAAAATTGTGCCACTCACTTCTCAGTTATCTAGCAAATGATAACGTTTTCTTCTTTGACCTGTTAAAATGAATCATCCTTGCATTCCCATAAGTAAACATTAATGGTATATGTTCTTAATATTACTTATTTTCTAAATTATCTTGGCTGATTTTGCATACTCATTTTTCCAGAAGAAACCCAAAGCATAATTTTTAAGAACCAGGGTACCAATGAAATTAAAAGTTTGTCTTCTTTCCATTGTAAGGAGATTCAATATATGTTGATCTAAATAGAAAACTAGGAAGCAATCATTTACATAACCAGAATTACCTTAATTAGGGGTTCAGTTTTGAACTAATACACGACCTCTAGTACCTGTAATTGTTGTTTATAGATAGGTTACTCAGTATCTCAGAGGCGGGATTAAAAGTGAACAAAAATGAAACATAGAACGAAATAATAAAAATGAATTGGAATTTGTCTTTCTCTGACTTATTTCACTATATATATTCTCTAGGCCCATCCATGTTGCTACTAATGGCAGTATTTCATTTCTCTCTTAATATTATATCACTTATACATGGAATCTAGAAAATAATACAAATAAATCTATAAACAAACAGAAATAAACTCACAGACGGAAAATAAACTTATAGTTACCAAAGGGATCAAAGAAAGGAGGGGCAAGTTAGGAGTCCTGGATGAACAAATACGAACTACTATCCATACAATAGCACAGGGAATTATACTGAACATCTTGTAATAATCTATAATGGACTACAATGTGGGAAAAATAACTGAATCACATCACTGTATATCCAAAACTAACATCATATTCTAAATCAACTGCACAGCTAATTGAGTGTTAGATTTCACAGTGTACAGCGCAGTAAGTCCCCTTTCCCACTGTGGATCAGAATTTTTGAAGATAATTTTAAATTAAGGGTCTTGCAAATGTTATGTCTTTCCTCCCCTAGTATACTGTCCTTCACAACACAGCTTATAAATGTCTCAAGAACAGGCTCTCTATATTCTGAATCACTGCATTATTTAAATCAAGTCTAAGTCTTAAATAGACCTGGAAGTTTCCTAAGGATAATATGTACTTAACACATTTACTGTTGCTCGTAATAAAAACATCCCAGTGCTTTTCTGCAACCTGTTTCACTGTTTGCATTGTTTTAATGCAATTTTAGAAAAATGATCAAACATGCTCTATCTAAACTTTAAAAATATGTCTTTGATTAAATCATCAACAATAACAATGAATTAGTAATAATGGTGGTAAAGTAATATATAAACATTTAATGAGTGCATACTCTATTTCCAGGACTGTGCTTAGGTCCTTTACATCTTTTATTCAAATCAACCACAATCCTATTACAGAGGGATTGTGAACTCTAGTTTTTAAAGATGAGGAAGCCAGAGTGAAGAAATATCAAGCACTCTCCCAAGATCACATTTATTCAAACATAAGTCTGACTTCACATGCTACAATTTCTCCCACAAAATATACATGATTAAAATGATAAGAAAGCGTGCTAAGTCGCTTCAGTCGTGTTTGACACTTTGCAACCTTACGGACTGTAGCCCGCCAGGCTCCTCTGTCCATGGGATTCTCCAGGCAAGAATGCTGGAGTGGGCTGCCATGCCCTCGTCCGGGGGAATCTTTCTGACCCAGGTACTGAACCTACATCTCTCACATTTCCTGCATTGGCAGGCGGCTTCTTTACCACTAGCACTACTTGGAAAGACTTGAAAGTGAGAGTGAAGTGTTGGTTGCTCAGTCATGTCTGACTCTTGTGAACCCATGGACTGTAGCCCTCCAGGCTCCTCTGTCCATGAAATTCTCCAGGCAAGAATACCGGAGTAGGTAGCCATTTCCTTCTCCAGGGGATCTTCCCATCCCATGGATTGAACCATGTCTCCTGCATTGGCAGGCGGATTCTTTACTGCTGTGCCACCTAACCTACTGCTACTACTGCTAAGTCACTTCAGTCATGTCCGACTCTATGCGACCCCATAGATGGCAGCCCACCAGGCTCCCCTGTCCCTGGGATTCTCCAGGCAAGAACACTGGAGTGGGTTGCCATTTCCTTCTCCAATGCATGAAAGTGAAAAGTGAAAGTGAAGTTGCTCAGTCGTGTCTGACTCCTAGCGACCCCATGGACTGCAGCCTGCCAGGCTCCTCCATCCATGGGATTTTCCAGGCAAGAGTACTGGAGTGGGGTGCCATTGCCTTTTCCGCCACCTAACCTAAGACGAGGTAAATACAGCATAGCAGTCATTCAATTTCCAATTGCTTCCAGTAGTGAAAAATCAGAAGTTATTCATTTTTCTCTTGTTTTTAGTAGTTTAATTTTTTGCAAAAGCAGCAAAAGAAAATGCTATAGAACATTTAAAAATGAATTAGACTAATGGAATTACTGTTGCTGTATAGCTCAAAAATTACAATAGATGATCAAAAGATCCAACTTAAACCTACATTTTAAAATAGGCATCAAAAATAAATAAAATAGGCATCTACTGCATAAAGCTAAGCATCTACACACTAAATATAATGAAAACACAATCTTTTTAAACAACATTCTTATAGATATTAGAACGATATATACTTCTTTGATTCTATGATATATATATTTTTATATTTCAGAATCTCTGAACTGGATGCAACTAGAATCTATAATGATTATGTTTAATTCTTTTGTCAAATTTTTTTCTCTCTTTGTGATGCATGAAATAATAAAGTAAGTTGAAAATTTGTGGTTTCTTAAATTTGTTGAAATATAGCAAATACCAGCCTGAAGGGTTATACAAAACAGTTTTATCTCTCCCTACCTCTATATCCAATAATATCCTCTTTTTAAAAAATGTGATTAGTACTTGTGAATTTTTTAAAAAGAAACTCGAATTTCAACTTAGGTTTGAGGCATTTGAGAAATTTAGAATTTACTGTGAGATTATCAGAGTTAGCCCGGGGAGCTGCAAACTAGAGGTTGGGATGTCCGAGCAGACGCAAGAACCCATCAGATGTGTTATGCGAGGCATCAATGTGGGCGCATGAGCACACCCTGGAGTCGGGGGGCTCTACCCAGTTCTTGCTGGAGTCAGTAAGTAAAATAATGCCAAGGCTGCAGAATTCTCAGGGGACTGTATCCAGGAAAACAAAACAGGCAGTTATTTCAGCGTTTCTCCACTGAGGCTGTCACTGTAGAGAAGTCATTTGTCTTCTGTATCCCCATCCCCTCCCTTCTCACTCAGCTCTCCTGGAAAATCAGAAAAGGTCCAGAGAATTTCCCCTCCCCCAACATCAACTCCTGCTCTACTTCACTTCCCCTCACAAGTCAGATGACAACAGAGGACCAGCTAATACTTATTCTCCACAGAACCCTGGATCCACACACAGATGGGGAATAGGGGGTCTTCCCATTTCAAGACCCAACATAAAGGAAGTAGCCAGTAGAGAATCCTTGAGCAGAGAGAATGGTTTCTAAGGCAGGGATTTCAAACTAGCACACTGGCTCCCTGACTACCACAAACCATCCCCGTCCTCCTTTCAAGAGTGAATTTAAATGGCTCCTCCAAAATAAGAGAGAGAGAGAGAGAGAGGAAGGGGAGAGAAAGAAAGAAAGGAAAGAATATTTGCATGAACACCGATGGTCACTATAATTAACCATGAGGTCATGTCCGATTCTTTGCAACCCCATGGACTGTAGCCCTCCAGGCACTTCTGTCCGTGGGATCCTCCAGGCAAGAATACTGGAATGGGGTGCCATTCCCTTCTCCAGAGGATCTGCCTGACCCAGGGATGGAACCCAGGTCTCCTGCATTACAGGCAGATTCTTTACCATCTGAGCCACCAGGGAAGCCCAATTAACCACTACCAACTTCAAAAGGATTCTGCTAATCCCTCAAAAAAAAATTCTCTTTAGCTCTCTTACAAATTATTAAAATAAAAAAGAACAAAGTCAACAGCACTTAGCCAATTTTAATTTTCAGCATTAGTAGAGTCAGTGAGGGCTCTTGACTTATCATCTCAATGTGGACTCACCTTCTGCACAGCTGCTTGAAAAGCCTGTTTAATTCTCTTACACGAATCAGGTATTAATTTTGAGTCTTGACTCTCCAGAGTTGTGTCTTGCAAATCTGTGTTTTCATGGAGCTTGAAAATTCTATTAATGCAGTGAGTGTCATCTTCTGATATTCTGTTAGGATCCATCTGAGAGGGGGAAAAAAGTGTGAGAACGTAAGAGTGGTTATCATTGATCACTCTGCTGTTGAGTCAAGTGTGACTAAGACAACAGAATTCATTCTTGGAAGAATGAATGCAGGTTCCCAATAGCTAACAGTTAATACAATTACCCTCCAGTTGGTGCAAACATTGACTTCTAATTTGCTTTTATGAGTATCTGACTATCATCCACAACACATGTGTACACATTAATTCAAGGGGAAATTATCAAAATTGTCTGACGTTATTCAAGTCCTCACTGAGGGGAAGGGCATCAACGAAACTACCGGTGTTCAGTACAGGAAGAGCAAGCCTTTTAAGTCCTAAGGAGCACGCTATGTGGGATTATGAAGCCCACTTGGATATTCAAAGCATGAAACCTACATAAATCAGGTGAAATTAACATCATGTTCAGCTGCCATGTTTGCCTAGCCTTTTCCCTTAATCAATGTGTGTTTTAATCAGCCGAAGAAATCCATTTCCTAGCCCCAAAGAAAACCTGCAGCCAGAAGCAGTTTCCCTTTTTGTTGAACCTCTCACCAGTTTTCTTAGATGGGAGAGCTACATCTTTCAGAAGGTGACTGAAAACATGTTTGGTGATGCTTGGGATCAGCTGAGGTGAAGGGGGCTCATGAGCAACCTATACATATTCATGCTGAGGGAATGCTAAAATTCTTGAAGTGCGTGGGATAGTCCCACCCAAAATATCCCCACAGAGTTATAGCTGGTCGCCTAGTTACAACAGGTACCAGCACAAGCATTTCTTTATATATTACTTTTTAAATTGTCTGCCAGCTCCTCCTGGGGCTCTGACGAGCCTTTGTAGTGGTTTCAACTGTCAAGTAAAGAGGAGAGGTAATTAGCTACCTAATTGTTTTAATAATAGTGGCTTAATTTATCATTCTCTCCTTTCAAAAACTTCAAGGTACTTCATGTGCACTTGCTTTTTAGGTACAGGCTAGATTTAAAAAAAAAAAAGGAGGGGGGAGGGAATTACCTAAGTCTGCCATAACCAAAGCACAGTCAGTTAATACCAGCTCTCTCAATCCCTGGTTTAATTATCTTTCTAAAAGTCAGTGGAAGATGTGCAGATTTATGAACCAGCTGTCAGAAGTAAACTAAGTACCCTACCCATATCCAAAACTCTCAAAACAAAATGATAGCCTTTCCACAAATGTGCACCCACCAATGCAAATTTTATCATTCCACTCTTGTACATTAAAGGATTGGTAACATCTAAAATCACGGGAGAGGTGTCACTCAGGACTCAAAACTACTTGCAACCCATATTTGTCTTTTATGTCTCTAAGATAATGAGTACGAATCATAATATCTGAGATTTCATATAAGGCAAGCTTTCCATTCCATAGTTCTGCTTAAAAGCCCACTTACACCAGTAAGTTTCCCACAAAACCAGAGAGGCTTGGGCAACTGATATGAAGGGTCACTGGGTTTAGACCTCAAGAAAGAAGTTTCCTGCGAAGGCCTCAGTTGGCTCACCACCAGAAAGCCGCTGAGCTAAAGAGACAGTGTGGTATTAGTGGGGAAACGCCTGGGGACCCTAACATTGGTTAAGCTCCAACCCCGCTGACAAGCTGAGCACCATCAACAGAAACAGTAGCCCCCATGACTCTTGCTGTGGGAAGTATAGTCCTGTCATCTTCAGGGTTACAAGATCAGCCAGATTTTGTTAGAAATGCAGGTGCCCAGGTCCCACCCTGGGCAGTGCCTGTGGATCTGCATTCTAACTCTGATTCGAGGTGATTCTCTTGCACGTTAAGGTTTGAGAAGGGATGCTTTCAAATACCAAAGGTACAAATATCAATTGTCTACTATTAAAATGTCTCCAAATTTCCTTGGATACCCACTTTTAAAGTTTTTTCACAAGTAATATCAGCTAGCACAAAAATACTGATATGGTCAATAATGGCTAAAGGTTTAATGAAGAGAAATATGATGCAAAGATTTTAGTCTTTTCTCTCTTAAAAAATAGCCCTGCCCAGGTCCCACCCTGGGCCAATTTATTCAATATCCCTAAGAGTTGAGGTCAACTGAATCTCTCTCCCCGAGTGTATCTAATGTGTAAGTGAGAACCACTGTTTCAGATGGTCATGTTAGGGCTTGTTTGTTGTTTAGTTGCTAAGTCATATCTGACTCTTTGCAACCCCATGGACTGTAGCCCACCATCTACTGTCCATGGGATTCTCCAGGCAAGAATGCTGGAGTGGGTTGCCCTTTTCTTCTCCAGGGGATCTTCCCAACCCAGGGATCAAACCTGCGTCTCCTGGATTGGCAGGTGGATTCTTTACCAGAGTCATCAGGGAAGCACATTTAGAGCTAAACATATATAAATGTTACCAATTATTTTCCGAAATGAAAGTGTGACATCATTCAGTTTGATATTATACTCACTTATTTTGTTTACTTAAGGGTCATACATTAGAAATTTATTTTTAAATTTTATTTTATTGAATTAATTTGCAATGTTGTATTATTTTCTAATGTAGAGCAAAGTGATTGAGTTTTTTACATATATATATGTGTGTGTGTGTGTGTGTGTGTGTGTGTGTGTGTGTATATATATAGCAGTTTGCATCTGCTAATCCCAAACTCCCAATCTGTCCCTCCTACACCTTCTGTCTTGGCAACCAGAAGTCTGTTCTCTATGTCTGAGTCTATATCTGTTTCATAGTAAGTTCCTTTGTGTCCTATTTTAGATTCCACATATACGTGATATCATATGGTATTTGTCTTTATCTGATTTACTTCAGTAAGAATGATCCATCCATGTTGCTGTAAATGCCATTGTTTCACTCTCTTTATGGCTGAGTAATATTCCATTGTCTATATGTGCCATATTGTCTTAATCTAGTCATCTGTCAGTGGACATCTGTCCTCATGTCTCGGCTAATGTGAACATGCCACTGTGACACAGTGGTGCAAGTGTCTTAGGAACTTATTTTTCATCTACAACCAAATGTCTATGTTAGTCTGCTGCCCTTGCAACTCTCCGTGCATGCAAATAGAGACCAGGAGAAAGGGCGGAGCAGAGGTGCAGGGGTGCAGGGCCAGCCATGTGCGTGCATGCTAAGTTGCTTCAGTCGGGTCTGACTGTCTGCACCCCATGGACTGTGGTCCACCAGGCTCCCCTGTCCATAGCATTCTCTATGCAAGTATACTGGAGTGAGTTGCCATGCCCTTCTCCAGGGGGTCTTGCCCACCCAGGGATCGAACTGAGGTCTCCTGCACGGCCGGCAGATTCTTCACTGTCTGAGCCACCAGGGAATCCCCAAATCACAGTAAACTGACTTACAAATGAATTCACTGTACTAGAAATGACTGAAAATATTAAGTGAATCTTGAATATCTGATTTAAACTGGACTTCAAAAATACATGTATCAGATGGTGTGGTTCACATGCAAGTAACTCAGTCTGAAAGCTTCCTTGAAACTTCATCGCTTGTAGGGTTAAATGAGGCAGGATGCTTGCCATCTGTGCTGCTGCGTTTTCTGGTTTTTTAAGCCGCCAGCCCACACACCTCCACATCAGACTTTTGGTAGTGACGGCTCTCCTTCTTGGGTAAAGAACAGCCCAGGGAGGTTGGTGTGCATGCTGAGGGTTTGGGGAAAGAGTTAAAAGGGAAGAGAGATTGAGTTTTCTGAAAAACTTATCTTATAGCTAAGTTCTAAACTTTGAATATGGTTATATGGATGTTGTGTGTATATGTGTGTGTGTTTAAATACACATCAATATTTAAAAGCAACTTTTTGGAAGGGATTTTTTTCTTTGTAAACCGAAGTATGAATACTATGTGGTAAATATATAGCACAAACCACACGCTATTTTTTCTTTGGCAAGGTTGGTGGGGGAAAAGCCAATCTACACTGGATCTAGTACTTTTTTTTTTTTTTTCCTTAATCTAGGCACAAGCAATCTGCAAACATTCGGGAGGCACATTCACTTTTAACTATTCAAACATGAGTTGAGAAAGGGAAACTTGTTTTAAGTCACTATAATTTTTTTTTTTTACATTATTTGGGGATATTTTTCTGAATGCATTTAAAACTAAATTGAACTGTTTTTTCTTTGAACTTTTTTAATGGGGTATAGCCAACTAACAATGTTGTGATTCTTGAGGATTTTCAGGACTTCCCTCTCTCACTTTTAAACAAAAACAATAAAACTGGCTCCATTTTCTTTTCTTTTTTACTATAAACTGCAAACATGCTACCTGATATTAGATGATTTCATTCTAACTCAAATGCACTCAGGAATCCCAAGTAAGTGACCCACAAACTGAGTGGAAATCAAAAATCTATCTCTCATTTGGTACCAAGTTCTCATCCAAAGGAACTGATGTAAGTGAAAACATTCAACCAGTGTCAGGTCAAACTGGGTCTATTCTCTCAGCTAGAACTTTCAAAGAAGGCTTCCAGCAAATGTAAAAGTGTAAAGAACTGTAGACTCAACCTACAGGTACTGACCATAGAGTTTCAACAGTTACCAGTGGATCTATAAGCAAACATGTTATTATTTTGAAACAAATTCCAAACATTCTATTTCATTTGTACCTTCTTCTGAATGTATCTCTAAATGTCTAGGACTTCTTTAGATATCATCCTCAGCAAAACCTAACCACATCTAGTGGGATATTCCTATGAAAACATTGTTCCAAATATTACTCTTTACTGAAGAAAGCCACTTTTTAAAAATGCAGCCCAAAGCTGGGTTCAGCATAATGGCTAATACATTTTATATAAATATTGGAGAATCCCAATCTTCATGACATCTAGGAAAACTGTACCCAGAAATTCGATGACATTAAATTCTCCAAATGAAATTTTTCTAGCCAGGCTTATTAACTTACATGTGGACTTTGAAAAAAATTGTTGGAAGTTTTCACTGTTATCCATGTGACGTCAAGACTGCTAAACGATCACGAGAAGGCTAGACTTCTCAGCCCGCCAGACCATTAATACTGGGACTCCGTACAAAGAGGTCAAACAATTTCTTCAACAGCCCAGCAAGTCATTCTTTTTGAAATGGTCACATTTCCATGGTTCCTGTCAATCTAAGCTGTTCCTGGTCCCTACAATCCATTCATCCCCTAGCTCTTTCAGTGCTGAATACTCACTTCACAATTCCTGCTATGAAAATGCCGTAACGCTAAGGTGTTAGAAGAGATAAAAGACGGAGAAGTACTGGGGCTTCCCCGGTGGTCTAGTGGTTAAGACACTGCCCTTCCAATGCAGGGGAGTTGGGTTTGATCCCTGGTGGCAACTAAGAACACACATGCCCCAGGACCAAGAAATAAAAATTAATTAATTAATTAAATTTAAAAAGAGGGAACGACTGCATCTTCTGTCTCTTTCCTCAATGCTTCTCTCTTATTTGACTAGGAATCTAAAGTCTTTTGTTATAGTCCCCATCATTACCTGGCATCATGCATGCAACACAGCAGATGGGCACTGTATGTTGACTAAATGATTCTTAACTCGTATTCCGCACCACTGAATAGTGCCAAGTGCAGCGCAGGCACTCAGTATGTAAGAATTAAACGGGGGAGGGGGCAGGACCATATACCGGATGAGAAAATGGATAAATCAGCCATTTTTGGCTGCAGTGCAGTCCAATGAAAGAAAAATGTTTCATCACTTTCATATAGATTTGTGTAATCTAAGAGACCCTGATGCTGGGAAAGATTGAGGGCACGAGGAGAAGGGGGGGCGACAAAGGATGGGTTGGATGACATCACCGACTCGATGGACATGAGTTTGAACAAGCTCCGGGAGGGAGACAGTGAAGGACAGGGAAGCCTGCTGCAGTCCATGGGGTCGCAAAGAGTGGGAAAGGACTGAGCGACTGAATGACAACGTTGCAAGAAAACTACTTGAAAGTTGTGGTTTTAGAAAAACTTTCTCAACAGGAAAATATGTTTATTAACATACAAATACAAATTTTCTAAAATACTGTGCATAGTATGTCTACTTCTGTCTCAGTTCATAAACTAGTTCTACAAAATGCAAATTAGTGGATACTGAATACTTAGCAAAAAGTCTATGATGACAAGCTCAGGACTCTGGCACATGTCAAAAACCTGTACAATCCAGGCAATGCCATGTCTCATGCATCCAATTTGGTTTAGTAATCACCTTTGAATCTGAAAACCAATGAAGTCCAAACCCAACTCTCTTTTCCCATAAAAAAAAATGCACAGTCAGCCCCCCACTTCCTTTGAGAAAGAGTTCACAGCACCAGACAAGAATATTTGAATGAATCCAAGCAACTGCACAGCAATTTCCAAGAAAACACAAGAGCAGAAACCACCAGAAAGCATAATGTTACAAATTTACCCCTTCCTTTCTACTATCTCTCCCCAGTCCCTAGCCGGTTTCCCCATCTTTGAAAAGCTTGGTTATTTGCTAGATTGTCGCCAGGCTGTGCCAGGGCAGAGAACTTCACCACCTCCACACACGTCTCGCTTCCTTCCTCCGCCCACCTTCGTGGGAAGGCACGTGGGCCCTTCTCTCTTCTTTCACCCAGAGCGAGAGGAGCCCGGTTCCTAAGACTAGGCGTCCCTGGCCGCTCTGTGTCTTTTGGTCCATCTGTATGCCTTGGGCATCTCCACCCGATGCTCCAGAGGCTGCGGGCAGCGCACACATTGCGACCTTCGGCTCCGCGCGCACCCCGGCACGGTGCAAAGCAACCGGCCCCAGGACCCCGCAATCTCTGGGGGGTGGGTGGGAAGGGAAAAGGTCGGTGACGCCTGACTGGAGACGCTCCATTTTGTTCCTAAGTGAACATCAATAAGTTCATTCTTTGCTCCAAGAAGGATACAGAAGGGGAGAAAAGCGCGTAATCGTTTCCAAAAGAGGTGAGCGACCAATGCGGTCTCGCCGGGGGAAATTCAAACGCACCACGCCGGGCGAGCCCAGCCTCAGCGAAACAGCCTGGCCGGGCTGCGCCCGCGGGGACCGAGGCCAGCGCTCCGGGCCCCGCGCCCGGCTGCGCCGCAGTCACACGTTCTCTTTTATTTAAGAGTCCCTTTCCCCTCCGGAATATGCAAGATCCGGGGAAGCCCGGCCGGGGTCGGGGGGGGAACCAAACTCCACCTCCTGCCAAGTGCTGGCGGGTCGAGGTGGGCGCGCCCCACCCGCGCGCCCTGTGGGGCGAGCACTCACCTGCGCTCGGAAGTAGAGGAACAGGGCGACGCTGCACACGACCTGGCCCAGCCCCAGCCCCAGGAGGGCCACGAACGTGGACCGAGAGGCGGCGGCGGCCGCGGGGGTTGCGGGCGGCGGCGGGGCGTGCAGCGGGCCCTCGTGCGGGGCGCCCGCGCCGCCCATCTCCTCGGAGCCGCGCAGGTACTTGGTGTAGTCTCTGCTGGCGCGGCGCATGGCGCTCGGCCCCCTCGCTCCGGCGCTCGCCTCCCTCCCGGGCTGGGCTGCCGCGCGCTCAAGTCCGAAGGCGGCGCGAGCCGGCGCGCGGCCAGGCGGGCCTCGACGCGGGGCGCTCAGAACCCGGCGCTGCTCCGGGGGCGCGCGGACCGGCGGGGAGGGCTCCCGGCCGCCCCAACTCTTATAAACCGCCTCGGGAGGGCTGGCCCCGCGAGCCAACCCGCCCCGGGCGAAGCTGCCTCTTCCACTCCCACCCCGGGCTCCCCTTCCTTCCTTTCGCCCTCCCTCCCTGCCTCTCTCACTCAAAGGCCTCCTCCCTCCCCGTCGGGGCCCTCGGGGGTGGAGGCTGTGGGTTGGTCCAGCGGTTCCCAGACACCACTTGCCCGCCGTCTGAAGCTCGAGGAGATGGGCTTTCTGAAAGTCCAAGAGCTGGGTAGGGGGAGAGGCGAGGCAATGCCTTGGTCAAGGATGAAGGTGACGTTACAGACGTTCCTGAGTCAGTCTGCATCCCTGAGCCTCAGTTTCCCCTACAGGATTTAAAAAGTCGGACTTAGTGATGTCTGAAGGCCCTTCCTGCCTGTCTCACCTCCTCTTTCCTCCCACGACCCCCACCCCCCCCCCCGCCATTTTTTTTTCTGCAGGAAGCATCCTCAGGAGCACTGAGGGTGCAGCCTCTAGCATATAGGTTCCAAATATAGATTCTGATTATGTATTTTGGCAAGCTTAGGAAACCAGAACCCTCTCCCCCAAACCCTGGTTTCTGCACCCTCAAAGTGGCTTTAAATGAGGCAGATTTTGAATGTGGCAGCAGGAAGCTTATAGGAACCAAGTCAGACTTAAAAAAAAAGAAGAAGAAGAAAGAAAGAAATGGTACAGAGAGAGGATCCAGTAAGGTCACATATAGGACCATAGATGTTAAGAGATTTGGGTCATATGCCATTCCTACCGCTTGGCAGTTATTTTCCTTCAATGTCCTAAAAATAAGAGTATACACTTGGAGGTGGGCCACCCAGGAGGGCCCATCCTGCTGCCAATCAGGAAAGGAGAATGTTACCCAAAGCTGAGCTGGCCTTAAATGTTGGGTTTCCTTGCTAAGGAAAACTTTCTAGGGCTTTTCAAAAGTCTCTCTTCAGAATTGTAC
Organism: Bos indicus x Bos taurus; assembly: GCF_003369695.1. Lineage (NCBI taxonomy): Eukaryota > Metazoa > Chordata > Mammalia > Artiodactyla > Bovidae > Bos > Bos indicus x Bos taurus. The sequence continues at coordinate 12,518,874 of NC_040087.1, read as the reverse complement.
CCCTTGGCGAGAAAATGAAAATATGAACATTGCTCACAGATTTTGAAACTTTTTCAGTAGGAGAGAATGGAGGTGCTGGCCAAGGTAAACACAGTTAAAAAGTTCGGATGTTTTCAGTTTGTGTCCGTATGTTTTCAGTTTGTGTCCCCTTTTTGCATAGTTCTCGAAAGGACACTTCCAAGAGGGGAGATTTTTCACAATGGCACATCTCTGAGTCACCAAAGTTTGTGTTCTCGGTTGAACACTTAGAACTCATCATGCTTTGAAGAAGAGCAACTGGGATGGGTTAAAAAAAAAAAAAAAAAAAAAAGGACCCAAACAAATGAAATGATTTGTTCCTATTCAGATCAAACCCAGGGCTCTGTGACAACCTAGAGGGGTGGGATGGGGTGGGAGGTGGGAGGGAGGTTCAAGAGGGAGGGGAAGTATGTATACCCATGGCTGATTCATGTTGATGTATAGCAGAGGCCAACACAACATTGTAAAGTAATTGTCCTCCAATTAAAAATACTGCTACTGCTACTGCTAAGTCATTTCAGTCGTGTCCGACTCTGTGTGACCCCATAGACAGCAGCCCACCAGGCTCCCCCGTCCCTGGGATTCTCCAGGCAAGAACACTGGAGTGGGTTGCCATTTCCTTCCCCAGTGCATGAAAGTGAAAAGTGAAAGTGAAGTCGCTCAGTCGTGTCAGACCCTCAGCGACCCCATGGACTGCAGCCTACCAGGCTCCTCCGTCCATGGGATTTTCCAGGCAGGAATACTGGAGTGGAGTGCCATTGCCTTCTCCGCCAATTAAAAATAAGTAAACTTTAAAAATTGTGTTTAGCATGTATACGTGTATGCATCTCAGGTTTGATGGGGGAAACGGGAGAACAGCTTTCAAACTCCAGTAGAGAAACAGCAAACGTGTCTACTTCGCGAGGTCCTAGGTTTCTTCCTACTTTTTGTTTATTCACTTTGGGAAATCAGGGTTGTTTTCCCTCTCTTCCTCTTCATTATTTTTCTTCTTTGGGGAAACAATTCTATATTTCATCCTTTTTACAAATCTTTATTGAGTTCAAAGATTTTTAAAATGTGTGATAACTACTAAACCCACAGTGATTTTCATGTATAGCCCTATCCATTCTTTTTCAGTGTTTTTTAAAATATTTCTTAGTTTCTTTTTGGCTGCCTCAGGTTTGTCAGTTGGGGCATGTGAGATTTTTCATTGCCATGCTGGCTCAGTAGTTACGGTGTGCAGGCTTAGATGCCCTGGGCATGTGGGATCTTAGGTTCCGGGCCAGGGACAGAACCTGCGTCCCCTGCAGTGGAAGGCAGATTCTTAACCACTGGAGCACCAGGGAAGTCCCATTTTCCAATGCTTTATACAAGTCTTTTATTCCTTGGCATCTTGCTCTTCAGATTACAAGGAGTTCCCTCAACTCTCTGAATCGCGTTTGGCCCAAACTTCCCTGGTGGCTCAGCAGTAAGGAATTTGCCTACCAATGCAGGAGACTCAGGTTCAATCCCTGGGTTGGCAAGGTCCCCTGGAGGAGGAAATGGCAACCCACTCCGGTAATCTTGCCTGGGAAATCCCACGGAGAGAGGAGTCTGGTGGGCTACAGTCCATGGGGTCACAAAAGAGCTGGACATGATTGAGTGACTAATCAGCAACCACAACAAATGCTTGACCCAGTAGCTTCATGCATAGGCCCATAAATTACACTCCTATGGAATTCTTCATGTGACACTCTTACCTGCACGGCAGTTATTTTCCTTTCTTATCCCAAAGATGCCATCCCACGGTGTTCCCACATCCACAGGCTGGACTGGAGACCCCAATGTCAGTCCACGTGTTGCTTCTTCAATGGTAACGAAATTTTCTGACCTATTAATTTTTTTGTTCATTTGGCAACATTCCACTCCCTAATTATTCAACATTTGCCTAATAAATGGGGTGGTCCCATGGTCGGCTTCCTTTGGAAAATTCTGCATTAAACAAAATTACAGTAGTTGCTTTTTGTTTAACACAGATCTTATCGGTGACATTAATGTACACATGTATTTTGTAAATCTCCAATAAAGGGATTTGGAATTCTCTGTTTTCCAAAGAGTTCTCATCTTTTTTCCAGGGGGAGGGAGGCTTCACATACCAAGGGTTTAAGAAACAAAGTTGGGTAAAAAAACCCAAAAAAAACAGATGAGAAGCATCTATAGGACACGAATGGACAGTGAAACAAAAATGGCCTGAGTGTCAGTAAAATAGTCAGTAGAGGGGGAACTGAGAGGGACTGAAAGAGCAGGAGGGATCTGAACAAGACCACCGAGGATACTAAAGATTGTGCCAAACTGGAGAAAAGCATTCAGATCCATTTATTTTTATTAATTCTATATTGGAATATAGTTGATTGACAAGGTTGTGTTAGTTTCTGGTGTACAGCAAAATGATTCAGTTATACATCCACATGTCTCTGTTCTTTTTCAAATTCTTTTCCCACTTAGGGTATTGAAGAGTATCAAGCAGAGTTCTTTGCGATGTACAGTACAAATCTTTCTTAAAGCATCATGTTGGCTGTCCAAGTTATCACCACAGACCTGCAGTTTTCTGTTCTTGCCAGGGCCTCTTGGAGTGCCCTAAACCCCACTGGCCCATCAGTGAACTCTCAAGCTGGTTACCGCGTCTTAGATCATCTCTGGCTCCTGCTTCCTTCCTGCTGCATGTTTTCCCCTCCGGCCTCACATTTTATGCCCCAGCAACATGGGACAGCTTTCACCCTCGCATGTTCTTGCCTTTATGTGCGCACAGGCACTCAGTCAACCTGACTCTATGACCCCCAGCAACTGTAGCCGGCCAGACTCCTCTGTCCTTGGGATTCTGCAGGCAAGAATACTGAGTGAGTTGCCATTTCTTCCTCCAGGGGATCTTCCCGACCCAGGGATCGAACCTGCATCTCCTGCATTGGCAGGCGAATTCTGTACCCCTGAGCCACGTGGACAGCCCCTCATGCCTTTATATCTTGCACTCATTCGATGTCATCTGCCAGGAGTGATCTGCCCTGACGTTTTCACTTGATCATTGCCTTATTTTCAAGCATTCAGCTAAGGTCCTTTGTCCCCATGAAGCTTTTCCTGCTAGCCCCCCACCCCCAGGCTGAGCGCTACTTCTGATCCTTTATGACGCAATGTGAATATGTTTATTGTAGTTGTGAAACTTGTTTTTATGATCTTTCGTTTTCTTCTCTGTCTCTGTCTCACCCACTAGACTGCAGGCTGCCTGAGGGAAGTCATGAGCTTTGTATTCCTTCCGCCTTCCCACAGTGCTTCATGATGGTTTGTGGAATGAATGAATAAGTAATAGAACATAATGTGTTTCTGACATTCCGATAACAGAGGGCTGACCTAGGGAGAATACTAAGTGTCAAATAGGAAACTGCCCAAATAACATCACTCTCTATACCAATAACCCAATTTAACTGGGGAAGCACAGCAAACGTAAGGGCCTATCATACCTGGACAATAAGGAGGCACACATATAGAAATTTTAATGCCAATTTTGTAAAATTAATATCAAGCTTGTAGAACTTCAGAAAATTTGAACTTGGGTGACTTTCAGTTTTATGTAATTATCTACACTGTAGCAGCTTTCAAACTTTTTGGCCTCAGAATTTGTTTACTTTCTTACAATGGAAACTTCCCAAAGCATTTTTTGTTAATGTGGCCTGTAGCTGTCAATATTTACCATATTAAAAATTCACAGAAGTGTCTACTCATTTGTGGTAACAATATATAACATCATTTATGAAATATGTATCACTTTCAAAATAAAAATAAAAGTGAATAGGATTGTTTATGCTTGCAAATCTCTTTAATAGAAGACATCTGTATTTTCTTAAGTGCTTCTACACTCTGATGTGGCACATGTTTTTCCTCAACGTATATGAAGAAAATACAGCCTCACACAAACATATAGTTTGAAAAAAATAGGAATATTTTAGTTGCTTTTCCTGATACAATTATACAGGGTGTTTTCCTTTTCTGCTGCTGCTAAGTTGCTTCAGTCGTGTCCGACTCTGTGCAACCCCATAGACAGCAGCCCACCAGGCTCCCCCGTCCCTGGGATTCTCCAGGCAAGAACACTGGAGTGGGTTGCCATTTCCTTCTCCAATGCAGGAAAGTGAAAAGTGAAACTGAAGTCGCTCAGTTGTGTCCGACTCTTAGCGACCCCATGGACTGCAGCCTACCAGGCTCCTCCATCCATGGGACTTTCCAGGCAAGAGTACTGGAGTGGGGTGCCATACTACCGCCAAACTCAACAACTGGTCACTTCTTAGCCATTATCTGTACTGTGGAATCTAAAACCTTCGGTGAAATTTTCCTCCTCTGTTTCAAGGCTATCTTTATCTCTATTTTTATTTGAATAAATCTTTTACCCAGGAATGATTTTGTAACATCAGGCATTGGTCATTTGGAAAATACTCATTTACTGAGTTCCACAGATTTTCTAAGTATTGACCTATTTCATTATACAATATCAAAAACCTGCATTCACTAATATCACCACGGATTTTATCAGAAAAGTCTTTAGTATTGGGAAGCTGTTAAGTTCAGAGAGGCAAATAGGAGCTTTTTGAAATTCTAATTGGTCCTTGAAAGCTTGCATCGTCTTGGCAAAAAAATACTGCCAATTGCTTTTCTTAGATTGACAGGCTCACTTTGTTCATTTTTCAGACCATATCTGCCAGATACCCAAGTCTGAAAAGCATAATGTTTGCCATTAATTCATCTGGCAACTCGAACCAATCACTTGAGTGCTTTTTCTCATGACAGTCATACTTAGTTATGTAGCAGAAGTGCTTAACGGCATACATCCCATTTTGTTCCATGTAATATAAAAAGGATGTGTATTCAAGTATTAAGACAGGAAAAATAATAGTTTTTACTCCATCAAGGATATTCTTAAGTGAAGCTGTCAAAAAAAAAAAAAAACCAACTCTGAAGTGTGTAGCAGTGATGAGCACATGACTGCTAACTCACTTTCACATCAACTGTACTGATTTATGCTATGGCTCCATCATCTTACCCATCAGTGCAAATGGCTACAGAGTAGAAAAGCAAATTATGATCTTAGTAATACCATAAAGATAGCTTAGATCTTGAGGAGCCCTTGAAAAGGTCTCGGAGACCTCAGAGGTCTGAGGACCACATTTAGAGAACCACTAAAGGCAATGCCACCCCACTCCAGTACTCTTGCCTGGAAAATCCCATGGACAGAGGAGCCTGGTGGGCTGCCGTCTATGGGGTTGCACAGAGTCGGACACAACTGAAGTGACTTAGCAGTAGCAGTAATCTGTTAGATGGAGGCACATCTTGGCACTTTGTACACAGTACAGCTTAGTTCTGTTAGATACAGCAAACACTTGATCCAAAGGTCTTGGAGACATTTTTAAATATGTAAGAGAAAAAATAGAACTTGATGAGTGAACATGGAAGGTGGCTTGCAGGAGTATTGGCTAGGGTAGCAGGGTGGATGTGCCTTAAACCCAGAATATAAAGAATATAAAACGTTTTAGTGATGAAGTCAGACATTGTGAATCTCTTCTCTCTCTTTTTTTTTTTTTTTTGTTGTATTGTGTGGACCAGGGATTGAACCTGGGCCAAGGCAGTAAAAGTCCAGAATCCTAACTGCTGGGCCACCAGGGAACTCCCGAGTCATTGTGAATCTTAAAGAAAGAGAACACAAGAGAAAAATTAGGTGTTAGGTAGATTGGGGCAAAAAGATGTGGTGAGTTTTATTTTGGACACACTCTTCTTTCTCCCCTGAGCATCCCTGCCTCTTCTGATCTAAGGTCCAAGCTGTTTCAATCGTTCTCTGAGGACCCATTGAAATCCCCTATCTGGGTCTGACCTCCCTAAAAATCTAACCTATCATTTCCATTACCCTTTATAAGCAATCTGTTCTCATCACATTCCCTTGTGATAACAAATGAACTAATAAACTGTAACAAGTTAACATTGATTTGTGTCGAAAGGCGGTTGAATTAAGCTTTTATGTTTGCATTCAGTTGTGAAATTTACTGCTATATCCCTAAAGGAGTGCATTTATTTTTTTTTAATTTTATTTATTATTTTTTTGGCTGCACTGGGTCTATCGTTGCTGTGCGTGGGCTTTCTCTAATTGCGAAGAGCGGCCCTGCTCTCTGCTTGCGGTGCACGGGCTTCTCACTGCAGTGGCTTCTCGTTGCAGAGCACGGGCTCTCGAGTGTGCAGCGTTCAGTAGCTGGTGGCTGACTGGCTTAGTTTTCCCTCGGCAGGTGGACTCTTCCCGGACCAGGGATCAAACCCGTGTCCCCTGCATTGGCAGGTGGATTCCCATCTGCTGCGCCACCAGGAAAGTCCAGGAGTGCATTTCTAATGGTAAATTATGAGACTCCAGGGAATCTTGAATGGTAAAGTGGAGGTGAAAAGAAATCTTGATCACGTAGGAAGGAAGTAACCTGCCTGCAGTGGTGTGGCTCCTCTGTGCACAATGCTGGAACTATCTGAAGTCATTTTACCTCCAGCTTTTTAGGAAGCAACAGTGTTTGATAGGGCTTTTTAAAACAAGTTTTTATTGAAGTATACTCTATTTATAATGTGTTAATTTCTTCTCTATAACAAAGTGCCTGAAATCTATCTATCTATCTGTCTATCTATGTATATGTTCTTTTTCATATTCTTTTCCATTAAGATTTCTCACAGGATATTGAATACATTTCCCTGTGCTGTGCAGTGGGAACTTGTTGTTTGTGTTTCATAGGTTTTTAACTAATTAACATCATCTCAGACTTATTCTTGGAGAAATATCAATAACCTCAGATATGCAGATGACACCACCCTTATGGCAGAAAGTGAAGAGGAACTCAAAAGCCTCTTGATGAAAGTGAAAGTGGAGAGTGAAAAAGTTGGCTTAAAGCTCAACATTCAGAAAACGAAGATCATGGCATCCGGTCCCATCACTTCATGGCGAATAGATGGGGAAACAGTGGAAACAGTGTCAGACTTTATTTTTCTGGGCTCCAAAATCACTGCAGATGGTGACTGCAGCCATGAAATTAAAAGACGCTTACTCCTTGGAAGGAAAGTTATGACCAACCTAGATAGCATATTCAAAAGCAGAGACATTACTTTGCCAACAAAGGTCTGTCTAGTCAAGGCTATGGTTTTTCCTGTGGTCATGTATGGATGTGAGAGTTGGACTGTGAAGAAAGCTGAGCGCCAAAGAATTGATACTTTTGAACTGTGGTGTTGGAGAAGACTCTTGAGAGTCCCTTGGACTGTAAGGAGATCCAACCAGTCCATTCTGAAGGAGATCAGCCCTGGGATTTCTTTGGAGGGAATGATGCTGAAGCTGAAACTCCAGTACTTTGGCCACCTCCTGCGAAGAGTTGACTCATTGGAAAAGACTCTGATGCTGGGAGGGATTGGGGGCAGGAGGAGAAGGGGATGACAGAGGATGAGATGGCTGGATGGCATCACTGACTCGATGGAGGTGAGTCTGGGTGAACTCCGGGAGTTGGTGATGGACAGGGAGGCCTGACGTGCTGCAATTCATGGGGTCACGAAGAGTCAGACTCGACTGAGCGACTGAACTGAACTGACAGATGAAATCATCTGAAGTATTAGACTTCTTAACTAAAGTTTTGGGAAATACAGGAATTAATCAAAGGGATTGTAGCTGTTTCTGAAAACATCATCAAATGGAATTGATGATAGTGAAGAACCTTACTGTATGTATCTCCTAAATGTTATCTGAATCTTTCCCCTCTTCAGTTTTGCTCAGAAAGTAATTATTATTTCTCCTTTCCTCCCCTTTGGAAATCCTATTTTCACTATATTGGGTCTCTCAGGTGTATCTCTCATGATCGCTTGTAATGATCTCATGATCACTTAACTTGTAATATTCTTTTGTTTTATTTTTACTTTTCATCATGAATGTGCACTTTCATTTGATCTTCTAGGTCTTTGTTTTCATTTTTCAGAAGTTTCAATTCTATTCTTCAAGTCATCTGTTGGATTTTTAAATTCAGAATTAAATTTTATTTTAAGAAATCTTTTTTTCCCTCTCTGATTGATCTTTTGCAATGCTTTCTTGTGTCTCTTTAAGAATTCTCCTTACAACCATTTTTACATTCATCTCTACTCTGCAAGGCAGTTCTTTTGCTTACTTGGGCTGGCTCCTCTATCAAGTTTCTGAGGTCCTTTCAGTGATGTTTTGACCTGTGTGTATCGGTTACTGGAGGCGTCTTAGGCAGTGATGGACACACGGGAAGTGGGGATGAAAGGGCAGCTGTATAGCGCAGGGAGCTCAGCTCGGTGCTCTGTGCTGACCTGGAGTGGTGAAACAGGCCAGGTCGGAAGGGAGGTTCAAGGGTGAGGGGATATCTGTATACATACGGCTGATTCCCTTTGTTGTACAGCAGAAACCAACACAACATTGTCAAGCAATTATAGTCCAATTTTTTTTTAAGGTGTTTTCTCACCAGGAGGCTGACTTAGGAACGTCTGATGGGATTCAAATAATTCCCAGTGTGTTTCAGGATGCACGGGTATCACCTGGCCAGAGTCTCTCAGTAAGCTATGGGATTATTTTTTAAGATTTTATGGAATCTATTAATTCTTAGATCTACACATTGCCATAAGTAATTTCATCCAGAAATTAGCCAATGCTTTTCAGCTTCTCTGCTGAGTCCTCAGGATGTGAAATTTCAGGTAAACCTCCTGCATTTTATCTGTTTTATTGAGAGTCAGAGGGTGACAAAGACATTTGCTGATGCTGCCATCTTCCCAAAATTATTGTTCCCCGCTATCTGTATCTGAATCGGCCTTTCGTCATTTCTTGCCTCTCATACTAAAGTGGCTTCCCTGCTGTCCTTTTGCCAACCTTCTGCTACTGCCTGTTTCCAGAAGAATCTAATCATCATGAGCAGCTGCCTGTGTCATTCTCCCATCTGAAACTGGTCAGTGGCCTATGATCACTTCAGATAAAATCCGAGCTCTTTACAAATGCCTTCTTAATTTTTTTTCCCACTTGTACCTTTAGTCTCATCGCCCATCACTCACTGCCTTGTACTTAAAGTTCTAGTTTTAGAACATAAAGGATAAGTTATAATTTCCCTATGCACTGTGCTATTTATTTCAAACCCCTGCATTTTTTGTTCATGCTGATAATTATTCATGCAACAAGCACTTACTGAACACCGGCGATGAGTCTGGCACTGTGGTAGGCATAGGAGGTATGATGTTGTCCCCGTAGGGCTTACATTCTAAGACAGATGTCACAGTTACATTGAAAGAACAGAAACCTAATAAATGCAAAAAGAAAAAAAAAAGTGCATTATCCCTCCTTCACTGCCTCTGTTGTTCCCCCTCCTCTGGGTAAATATTTATAATTCTCCCCCTCAGTTTCTACAACTAATAAGTGTATCCCATTGTCTTCTGACCACAGTCTGTCTCTGGCTGAAAGCCCTTTTTCAGATGGAGTCCTTTTATTTATTTAATTTTTTAATGCTATTTTTTTTACTTTACTTTTAAAAGATGTTTATGTATTTTTAATTGATTGATGATGGGTTTATAATATCAGTTTGATTTCTGTCATGCATCAACATGAATTAACCATAGGTGTACATATGTCCTCTCCGTCTTGAGTCTCCCTCCCCCCTCCCATTCATTCCCACCCCTCTAGGTTATTAGAGTTCCAGTGTGAGTTCCCTGAGTCATACAGCAAATTCCCATTGGCTGTCTGTTTACATATGGTGGTGTAGATGCATCCATGCTGCTCTCTCCATTTATCTCACCCTTTCTCTCCTCTCCCCCACCCTTGTCCATAAGTGTGTTCTCTATATCTGCGTGGATGGAGTCCATTTAATACCATCTTCAGATGGTCTCCTCTCTGATTGCCCACCTGGGTACACAGGTGATGGCAAGAGCAGTAGAGAGAAGCGATGGGTTCCCGAGCCATTTAGGAAATGGAATGCATTGGATTTGGTGACTGGCTGGCTGTGGACAGTGAGGCACAGGGACCAAGTCAAAGATACCCACAGGTTTCTGCCTCCTGCAAGTCAGTGGTGCCATGCATGTTGCTGTTTTTCTCATTCTTCTTCTTTCCTCCTGCCCTCCCCCTCCTCTTTTTGATGTTATTCCTGTGAGTACTATGCAGCATCATTTGTCAGCCGGGGAGATTGTCTGTCATCATCAGTCAGGACTAGAAGTAGGAGGACAGGCACGAAGGAAAAGAGCTGTGCCAAAGCCTATGTCCTGTATTTAGCGGCGGTAATTAAGAATCTTAGAAGAATCGTTGTTTCAGGCTCTTATCTTCAAACATAAATTCTGTACATGTGAAAAGAAACAGAAGCGTTGAAACAGGAAAATCTCCCTTGTAGTACAGGATGGCCAACTGCAGTTAGAAATGATTGGTGAGAGCAGAGGAAGAGTTGGAAGAATGACTGAACAAGTAAGGATCGCACAGCAGAGTGGCTGCAGAGCTCCACAGCTAGTGAGCCTCGGGGGTGTGATGACCGGGGTCAGTACTCCAGGGCTGAGGGCAAGACCCTCATAGAAAGTTGGCTGTGTCAGTATGCCCTGCTTAATTAAGCTTAGACATTCTATGGAAATATTTCCATCAAGCTTGAATTTTCCATTCTGATGATGTGGGAGTGTGAAAAAGAAAACTTATTAACTTTTTATCTGGAAAATTCCTTCATTTTTCAATGGTGAAATATTTTTGAGAAAGAAAATCATTGAGAAATGTGTAAGATCAGTATTAGTAGTAAGTCATCTGTTTGGTCATTCATGTTAGTATGCCCAGACCTAATTTTAAGTTGTTGTAAGCATACCATAGGACACAGAGCAGACAATTGCATAACCTCAGCTCTTTTAAAAATAAACTTTTTATTTTGTGTAGGAGAATAGCCAATTAGCAATGTTGTCATAGTGTCAGGTGAACAGGGAAAGGATCAGCCATCCATACACATGTATCCACTCTCCCCCAGACTCCCCTCCCATCCAGGCTGCTACATGACATTGAACAGATTTCCATGTGCTATACAGTAGGTCCTTGTTGACACAAAATCTCATTTTATTATTGACATTTGTATTTGCATTTGACATTTATTCTTCCTATACACTATTGTAATGAAATTGTGTGAGGCATCTATAAAAGGTATTAATAAGAATATGGACTTCTTTAATATTTTCAAAGAAGAAAAGTAACATTGCTAAGGGCCTTGTACTGAATTAGATCAGCCATTTTGGACTAGGGGGAATTCACAGAACAAAATCCAATGCCTTGTAAAGCAACTGTCTATTCTCAGAATTTTCAAGCCCCAAATAGACAGAGAATTGTTGCAGAGTGGATTAATCATCAGCTTGGTAGGTGATCTAGGTCATCTTTAAAGATGTTTCCAGTCCTGAGATATAAATGTAAAATCTTACCTGGCCTTTCCAGATGTCATAGGCTGCAGTTGGCAAAATGTTTTGAAGTGATAAATATTCCATATGAATCTGTATTTCTTTGTTCATTGTCTACACCAGTGCTGCCCAACAGAGCATTCTACCATGATGAAATGTTCTTGATTTGTGTCATCCAATATGGTAGCCATTAGGCAAGCATAGCTAGAGAGCGTTTGAAGTGTGGCTAGTTCAACTGAGGAAATTAGTTTCCTCAGCCCTCATCAGCCACCGAGATAGGTGGCTACCATATTGGAAAGTACAGATCTATATTCACTTTTCTTTAACACTGATTTAGAAATGCTTCTTAGTATTTTGCATTTAAAACATCATTTCACAGAAACTCGGGATCACTGTGACCCAATAACTCTAGAGCCAGCCCACGTGAATACAGTTCTTGATGGACCTGAGAAGAAAATTCAGCTTGACTCCAGTTCCATATCCTAGCACAGTGCCTGACACAGGGTATCTGTCAAAAAACACCACGCAAATTTTCTTTGAATCCCTTGAGTCTCTGAATTCAAACATCTCATTCACTCCATCCCATACGTTTCTTTTAAAGAAAAGCACCAGTTTCTTATTTCATTTTTACTGCACCAAAAGTCCAAGGATAATAAAAGTTCAAGAACTTCATGAACCAACTCAGCCCATGAACTCAGAGATTAGTCAACAGCTTAAACAAACAAGTCTGGCCAGCTGGTCCTTGCTCTCTTTTACCGCAGTCTGGGACAGGGACAAAAGGCATTTTAGGAAAGGATTTGTGTTCCTTTCACCTCGTCACCCAACCCCCTGGCTCACAACCCATCGCTTTTGCTCACAAAGCATTTGACTGATGATAAACAAGATGGCAGCTGGTCTTGGCGACCACTCCGGGCAACCCACCACGGCCCTCAGGAACGTCTCTCTCCAGGGGACCCTTGAACTTCTGTCACCCAGGGCCCCAGCCCAGTGAGATGCGGCCTGCCTTCCCACTCCTCCCTACCAAGACCTGCAGCCGCAGGCAGACGACCATCACTACACGGGCTCTCGTTTTCTTGTTGCTTAATGCCTAAGCGGGGCGGTTCTGCCACACTGAGAAGAGTTTAGACAAATAAACAGGATCAGGGCACACTATAATTAATGGGCTCCACCACACAGCCAAACTGCCCAGCTTCATAGTTTCGGACTATTTTGGATTCACCATAGAACTTTGCTTTTTCTGCAACTGCTCCATTTAGAAGGAGAGCAGGTCCCCAGTCTAGGCTGGGGTTGAGTGGGTGGTTCACGCAGTGCCCTGTTGTAAGACTGAAGTTTTGCATGCAATGTGTTTGCTGATTGGTTTTCTCCACCCCTCTCCCACTAGGATAAAGAGTGGAGAACCCCAGACCTATAGACTCTGAAGACTGAGAAATACTCCTCTGCCAGAGTCTACCACAGCCAGAAATGAATGAGCTTTGTTATGGATCAAATTGTATATCCTCCCAAATTTATATCTTTTTGAGATTAGAGCACTAATTTGATTCAATTTGGAAAACTCTTATGTCTAGGGAAGAATAAAGATGTTTTCATTAAAAAAAAAACCCAACAACAGTATTTCTAAGGCACTGTGCATCTACTCTAGCATATTTACAAGTTGTTGTTTGGTCGCTGAGTCGTGTCCCACTCTTTGCGACCCCATAGATTGTAACATACTAGATTTCCCTGTCCTTCACCACCTCTTGGAGTTTGTTCAAACTCATGTCTGTTGAGTCGGTGATGCCATCCAACCATCTCATCCTCTGTCGCCCCTTTCTCCTCCTGCCCTCAATCTTTCCCAGAATCAGGGTATTTTCCAATGATTCTCTTATACATAAAAGCACCTTACTTAGAATGGAAAAGAATGCCACAGAAATCAAATCAAAATTTGTATTTTTTGAAGCTCTAACCCCCAGTACTTCAAAATGTGATCATATTTAGAGATCAGGTCTGACGAGAGGTAATTAAGATAAAATGAAATTATTAGGGTGGGCCCTAATCTAATGTAACTGGGGTCCTTATAAGAAGAAGCAATTTGGATACAAATTCATGCAAAGGGCAGATGGTGTGAAGCTAAAGCGGAGGCCTGAAACACATCCTTCCCGCACTGCCCTCAGGAGGAACCGCCCCTCCTGACACCTTGATCTCAGACTTCTGGCCTCTATAACTGTGAGAAAATGGATTTCTGTTGTTTAAGCCCCTAGTCCATGGAACCTTGCTACGGCATCTCCAGTAAATGATCACAGACCTCTTCCAGCTCCATCTCTGTATAGGGCCATAGACTTCTTGGGAGGGATATGACCTCTTTACTGCCGTCTTCTTTTTACTACCATGAACACACAGCCAGAAAAAACACCAAGGCGCTCCTCTGCCCAAGATGGGAGCTGTTTTTCCTCCCCTGGAAACCTTTACCCAAAATGTCGCAAATCAGTTACAACAATTCATTTGCTACTTCTCTCCCCTGGCTCCCTCTTTTCCCATTGCCCAGAATAAATTAGGAAGCATCTTCAGGATCCAGACTGTCCCCGGAGAGGCCAGGGAAGCTCTAAGGGGTCCCCGGCATCCAGGCCAATTCTCCCAAAGTTGGCTTTAGGAAAACGAAGACTGATACGGACTGCTTCTGGTCCAAGTGGTATTTCGTCAGGATCCATGGGAATAAAATTCCTGCTCCAGGCTAGCCCGGCCCCGAGAGCGAAGAGCGAGGGGAGGCGGAGACGGAGCAAGGTCCGAGGAGCAGCTCCGGTCCCCGTCAAGCCGCCAACGCAGGCCGAGGACGGTCGGACTCCTTAAAAAAAAATAAATAAATAAATAAAATTCCTGCTCCATAACACACCCTCTTCCATGTCCTGCCTCCAAATAATTGAAATTATTAATGAAATGAATGATATTGCCTTTAACTTTATTCCAGAGATATGTATTTTCTTGCCCAAGTATGTGATTTCATTCGTTATTTAGTGTTGCCATATTGAGCTTCCCTGGTGGTTCAGATGGTAAAGAATCTGCCTGCAGTGTGGGAGACCCAGGTTCCATCCTTGGGCTGGGAAAACCCCCTGGAGGAGGGAATGGCTACCCACTCCAGTATTCTTGCCTGGAGAATCCCATGGACAGAGGAGCTTGGTGGGTTACAGTCCACAGGGTCACAAAGAGAGCTGGCCATATTTTGAGAACCTCAAAGGCAACTGAAAACCTTAGGAGAGTCTCCTGTCCTCTTCTGATGCCTACCTATCCTAGTCTGGGTCTATATCCCTGAGAAAGCTGGACCTCAGGGTTTGAGAGTAGAGGTCACAGCCAATTGCAAGGTAAAAAAAACCGTTCAGCTTAAGCTGCTTCTGGCTTTGTTATCTAAAGCTGTCATCTAATCCATTAGCACATCTCACTGCACAATGCATAGGAAGCCTTGTGAGAAGTAGATGAACTCAGCCCTCAAGGGTTCCACCGTCTATCATTTCAGTTCAGTTCAGTTCAGTACAGTCACTCAGTCGTGTCCGACTCTGCGACCCCATGAATCGCAGCACGCCAGGCCTCCCTGTCCATCACCAACTCCCGGAGTTCACTCAGACTCACGTCCATCGAGTCAGTGATGCCATCCAGCCATCTCATCCTCTGTCGTCCCCTTTTCCTCCTGCCCCCAATCCCTCCCAGCATCAGAGTCTTTTCCAATGAGTCAACTCTTCACATGAGGTGGCCAAAGTACTGGAGTTTCAGCTTTAGCAGCAGTCCTCCCAAAGAACACCCAGGACTGATCTCCTTTAGAATGGACTGGTTGGATCTCCTTGCAGTCCAAGGGACTCTCAAGAGTCTTCTCCAACACCACAGTTCAAAAGCATCAATTCTTTGGCTAACAGGGGCTTATACTGAAAGGGGACTTGAGTGTAGTAAAGTAGTAAACAATAGAGAACTTACCAACAGAGCTATGTCCTTGGGGTAAATTTTCAAGCCATGTCAGTAGTAAAGCACTTTCCAGAAAAACCATGGTCAAGAGAAAAAAACATGAGCATTGCATGCTGCAACGCTAAACTATCCTTGCTCTGTCTCCGTAATTTAACAGGTATTTAGAACATAAGAGGTACCAGTGACCTGGATGGCCCACACCTCAGATTCAGTAAACTTTCAGGGAGAAAAGTGGGCATCCTTTTTCCATAACTCTTGGGAGCAAGTAGCCACACATTTTACCCAAGGATCTCATTTCAAGTATTTAAAAGCGTTTTCCATCAATATGTTCTCCTTGGTGGTTAACCCAATCCAGCCCACAGTCATTTTAATACTTTTATTATAAATTTTTAATTTAAAAAGCTATATGCCCCTATATGAAAAAATATATTAAAATATTAAGAAGAAAGTAACCACTCATCATATCTCACTGGTGAAATTCATATAAATAATTTGGCATGTGACTATCTGTATATTCATATCAATATGTTTATATTATTTAGATTGCATTGTATGTGCATATGTGTGTCTTGTTTTTTCTTGATATTATTTTAAGTATTCCTTTTCACAAATAAATACACGCATGCTTGATTGCTCAGTCATATCCAACTCTGCAACCCCATGGACTGATTGTAACCCACCAGGCTCCTCTGTCCATGGGATTTCCCAAGCAAGAACACTGGAGTGTGTTGCCATTTCCTTCTCCAGCGGACCTTCCTAATCCAGGGATTGAACCCATGTCTTCTGTGTCTCCTGTATTGGCAGGCAGATTCTTTACCACTGAGCCTCTTGCAAGTGAAAGTGTTAGTCTCTAAGTTGTGTCCCACTCTTTGAGACTCCATGAACTGTAGCCCTCCAGGTTCCTCCGTCCAAGGAATTTTCCAGACAAGAATACTGGAATGAGTTGCCATTTCCTTCCCCAGGGGATCTTCCCAATCCAGGGATCAAACCCAGGTCTCTGGCATTTCAGTCCGATTCTTTACTATCTGAGCTACCAGGGAAGCCCTTGGGATACTTGGGAAGCCCAAATGAATAAATACTCTTCATAAATAAATATTACCCTGATAAGTAAAAGTTGAACCCTATTTTTTTTTTTTGGCTGTCACATTTAACATCCACAGCTATTTGGTGACACTAAAAATAAATCCTTAAGCTTTTGATTTTAAATTACGGATTATTTGTGTATCACATAGACTCGTCCTATCTCTAAAATCCACCTAATCCCAAAAGTCCTGGGGTTAGGATCAGAGTAGGAAGAAGTAGTGTTCCAGAGATGGAATACGTGTTAAGTACATCACTTTTTTTTTTTTTTAAATTATGAATTGAGTAGTTTGTTCTTTAGGGACAGAAAATATCCATGGCCACAAAGAAGTGCTCTATCATCCACTTTAATGATTACACCCCATAATTTACATAGCCATTGCCCCTTGCTGGACTTTAAAATTGTTTCCAGCTTTTGGCTGTCATATGTCATGATGTCATGAACTTTACTGGCTATGCATCTTTTGCTGATTTCCATATTATATCTTTAGGCTATATTCCTAGAAGAATTCTTAGATGAAAAGATAAAATTTTAAGGCCCTTTAAGCTATAATTTATACTCTTGCAGCCAACATCATTTTCAAAGAACATGATCTTTCATAATCTTAAATTGTGCCATTCAGTTTTCCCCCACCAGATCCACTGACTTCAGTTTCTTTAAACATTAATCCCTCTCAAAGGAGTGATAAGATTCTAGACTCCCAAGGAATATATAGTCTATCTTAGACACAGAAGCCTGCACACTTCAAGACTGTTCAACCATATTGGAAAGCCTTTGGAGTCCATTCTCCCAGGAAATCATGAGATGCTCTCAAACGTATTCTCTCCCCAGCCCTTGGAAAGTTGCCATCCCCATTTCAACAATAAAAAAGAGAAAACAGACACAGTGACTATACTGACTAAACCAAAAATCTAGCATGATTGTATATAAATGTACATATGAAGACAGTGGGACTGGATATTTTAAGTCCAGACTATATCAACTGTTGTGTATGTGTCTATTCAGTTCACTTCAGTTCAGTCGCTCAGTCGTGTCCAACTCTTTGCAACCCCATGGACTGCAGCACGCCAGGCCTCCCTGTCCATCACCAACTCCCAGAGTTCACTCAAACTCATGTCCACTGAGTTGGTGATACCATCCAACCATCTCATCCTCTGTCGTCCCCTTCTCCTCCTGCCTTCAATCTTTCCCAGCATGAGGGTCTTTTCCAATGAGTCAATTCTTTGCAGCAGATGGCCAAAATGTGTCTATTAGTAGACATTTATTCAACATGAATGACCTTGAGATCATCATACTGAGTGAAGTAAGTCAGACAGAGAGAAATATTGCATGATATTGCTATCAATATCACTTTTAAGTAGAATCTAAAAATAAATGATACAAATGAACTTACAGAAAGAGACTCACAGGATTAGAGAAGAACTTCTGTTTACCAGAGGGGAAGGGACAGTTAGGGAGTTTGGGATTGGCATGTACACACTGCTATATTTAAAGTGGATAACCAACAAGGACTCAGTGAACTCGGCTCGATATTATGTGACAACCTAAATAGGAAAAGATTTTGAAAAAGAATAGATACATGTGCATGTATAACTGAATCCCTTTGCTGAACACCTGAAACTATCCCCACATTGTCAATCAACTCTATTCCAATATGAAATAAAAAGTTTAAAAATAGACATTTATTATTCAACAAGCATGCACAAAGAATCTGATATGCATCGGGCACACATGTGGTAGATGTTGGGATTGCAAATGGCAAAGAACATAGACACAGCCTCCACCTACGTGGATTTAGTTTCTGTGGCTGAGGGAGTTTGTGTAAGAGGCGCCAAGAAGTCAGATGGGGAAGCCTTCCTGCTCAGCTGGGAGAGCCTGTGGACGACGCAGTGCAGCCTGGCCTTTCAGCTGCCAGCCTGACCAGCCCGACCCTCAAGCCCTCCCACATCCTCAGAAGGGAAGTCACTGTGAATTTAACTTCTCTGTGTTCACCATGCTGTTGAGGAGAGGCAATACAGAGAGCAAAGAGGCAATGGCTGGGATTTAATCGAAACCCCAGTCTGTCTGGAGAAGAGGAGAGGAGCTGACCCTCCCAGACCCTCCCCAGGCCCTGCATGCAATACTTCTGTGAAGGTGGAAGGTAAACAGGAAAACTCACCACCCCCCTGACTATGGCCTGCTATCTGCAGGGCCAGAGTGGCAGGTTTCCTAGGCAAATACAGCCTCCTCTGTGTGTGTCTAGGGCAGGTTTTATTTGCAGAGCCACTGACAAAACCCTGGGCTCTGGGGAGAGCCCAGACCGTCACGGACCCCAGCTATGCACTTAGTGCGCGTCCGTCAAGGGTGTCTTCTGTCTCTTGCTTTGCTGGTTCGTCTGTCTGTTTGTCTTCTCTCCAAATCTTTAGCAATTCAATAATAAACACCAGAAACCTAACTCCACTCAAAACATTCACGAAGGCACTGCAACCATACTTGATGGCACTGGAGCGAAGGAAGTGGGGCTGGGGGAAGCAGGGTGTTGGTGGGTGTTCCCAGTTCCTATGGTCACGGTCGTGGCCACAGCCCTGAAACACAGTGTCGGGTTCTCAGCTGGCCCCCTCGGCGGCAAGAGCTGGGGGTTTCTGACCTCCTTTGGGGTTACGGATGCTGGTCTCAGTCTGCGTAAGCGAGTGGTCAGAGTCCTTAATTGCAAAGGGGAAGTGGTCAGAAAACACACTCTGTCCTGGTGAGATTGATAACTTGTAAGATACCTTGGAAGCGCGCCAGGAAGTAACAATGAGGTTTTATGTGAAACTAAATATACACGCATCACTTGCATATTTGCTTATAATTTCCAACGTATTCTGGAAAGGAAAAAAAAAAGCAGAAGGAAAGAACTTTGAGATGGCATCCATAACAGAAGCCAATAATATTCTCTGCTGCTTCCTGTCTCTGGTGAAGGGAACATTTTGAAATCATAACAGCGACCATTAAACCCAACACTGACTATGTTCTGGCTACTAGTCAGAGTACTGTCTCTTTATTGACTCACCCTTTATTGACTCAGTTAATAGGCCATCATACTTTCCTTTAAAACAGTCCTCTGCCTCCATTTTACAGATAATGAAACTGAGGCCCAGAAAGTCAAAGATCCCTAAGATTTAGTTAGTGCTACCGCCAGGATTTCTTTGGAAGCAGATGGTTACAGGTCCCCTGCAACTAATAAATATACCCAGCTACCGCTGAGAGCTTCCCAGGTGGGGCAGTGGTGAAGAATCTGCCTGCCGAAGCAGAAGACACAGGAGATGTAGGTTCGATCCCTGGGTCGAGAAGATCCCCTGGAGGAGGGCATGGCAACCCACTTCGGTATTCTTGCCTGGAGAATCCCTATGGACAGAGGAGCCTGGTGGGCTACAGTCAATGGGGTCACCAAGAGTCAGACACTACTGAGCAACTGAATACGCACAAGCACCATTGAGAACTGAATACTTGCCGTCAAGTTCAGAAGCAACATATTGCAGGAAAAAGAGACTTAAGTTCTTGGTCATGCTTCTCGTGAAGTTGTTGCAGTTGTAGTTGGTGTGATTTTGAACTGGACAGCCAGCCTCAATGAGGCCTGTGAGCTGGGAAACAGATTTATTTTGTGCTCTCTTCACATTTCTTAAGAAGAAAGCAACCTAGAGAAATGACATAGAATTTGACCATATGCAGCTCCCACTCTGACACAGCATGTCATTTCTGTTTGGGGCCACCATGTTACCTGAGTTGTCATTGTCACCTAACCTAAATGGAAAGAATTGTTGGGTGCATTGTCCTACCAACTCCTGGAGTTCGAAGTAGTTAAGTCTAGGAACAAAATAAAATGTTGTGAGTTGGTAGACAATGAACTTGAGACCACAAAGCATACTTAGTGATCACAGGCCCATACTTTGTCTTCCAGGAAAAACATGAGAAAGAGTTTCTCTGCCCTTATGAGCTGGCTCTGTTTAAAATGAAAGCCAAGGGCAAGGCTCCAGGGTTTTGCTTTTTGTTCCTGAAGGTTGGTGAAGTTTTTGAAACTAGTTAGAAGTCTTATGGAGATAACCTAAGAGACTACAGTAAATCCAGCAAAAACTAATTGAAAACCTACTGTGTAAAGACGTCCTTTCTAGGTATTGTGGACACAGAAAATAAACAACAAAGTCTCTCTCCCCTAAGATTTCATGGGATTACAGACTCATAATTATCCCCATTTGAAGACAGACTGGGAAATAGGCCTGGGACTTTGAATTAGAGGGGAAATAATTCTGTTTGAAGGGATAGAAGAAATGTCTTTGGCAAATGTGAGGTTTGAACTGGACTTTGCAAGTCATGAGCAGAGTGTCAACAGATGAATAAAGGATAAAAAGGAAATTTCAGATCAAGGAGGTACCTGAATTGAGGGCCCAGGTGTGAGAGACTGCATGGAGAGTCCTGGATGAAGGGGGTGGGCCAACGTGACTGTGGGCCCAGACGTGTCTCTGTGTGTGTACCCACACCTGTACATGCCTACGTGTGGGGAGGAAAGGGGTCAGTGCTCTACTGAGGTCTGGAAACATAGGCCAGGGTAATGCCTATATGAGCTGGAAATTAGCAACTTTATTCCACACATCCTGGCAGTAGATGGCCATCTGGGTTTCATCCAGTTGAATGACCGGATCAGGACTTTGAGATTTGATATATCTTCAGGCAGTGTCCCTGAGTTGCAGACCCTAACGATCAGACTCAGGAGATGACTTGGACAAGAGTGTCCCTGAAGACTGTGTCTGACCCCACTGTCAGACTGTAGGACAGATGGATGGGATCAGTTTGGCTCTCATTTTTCCCTGGGGAGTAATAATGTAACCAGTATTTCACCAGTAGTATGGCATGGCAGGTCAATAATGGCTGTGTGACATTAAAAGTTTTACAGGAACCACCAGCCTCTCACTGATGGGCTCATCCATTTTTGCACAGCATGAAGCCCAGGGAAGAGAGTCCACTCTCCTCAGTAGAGGCTGTAGGGAGTGGTGTTATGGGGAGCCTAGGACTCAGGCACAGAAATGCAAGTGTGAGCTACAGACCCCATTCTCTGGGCCATCTTTGGCAAATTGCATTACCTCCATTAGTTTGGTTTGACTAGTTTGCTAGGGCTGCCTTAAAAAAGTACCATGAATGTGGCTTATACAACAGAAATTTATTGTTTCATGGTTTGGAAGGCTGAAACTCTGGAATCAAGGTGTCTGCAGGGTTGGTTCCTTCTGAGGGTTGTGAGGGAAGGGTCTATTTCAGGCCTCTGTCCTTGGCTTGTAGATGGCTGTCTTCATGTTGGGGCTCTCCCTTCATGCCTGTCTCTGAGTCCAAATTTCCTTTCTCATGAGGACACCAGTTTATTGGACTAGGCACCACACTTAGAGGTCCCATTTTAACTTGATTACCTCTTCCCAGATGACACAGTTGGTCAAGAATCCGCCTGCAATACAGGAGACATGGGTTTCATCCCTGGGTTGGGAAAATCCCCTGGAGAAGGAAATGGCAACCCACTCCATTATTCTTGCTTGGGAAATCCAACGGACAGAAGAACCTGGCAGGCTACAGCCCCCGGGGTTGAAAAGTTGGACATGCACGCACTGTTGTGTTCAGTTCAGTTGAGTCACTCAGTCGTATCCGACTCTTTTCGACCCCATAGACTGCAGCGCACCAGGCTTCCCTGTCTATCACCAACTCCCAGAGCTTGCTCAAACTCATGTCCATCAAGTCAGTGATGC
The DNA here is from genome assembly GCF_003369695.1 of Bos indicus x Bos taurus. NCBI lineage: Eukaryota > Metazoa > Chordata > Mammalia > Artiodactyla > Bovidae > Bos > Bos indicus x Bos taurus. The sequence continues at coordinate 12,496,701 of NC_040087.1, read as the reverse complement.
CATCCATCCATCTCATTCTCTGTCATCCTCTTCTCCCACCTTCAATCTTTCCCATCATCAGGGTTTTTCCAATGAGTCAATTCTTCGGAGTTTCAGCTTCAGCATCAGTCCTTCCAATGAACATCCAGGACTGATCTCCTTTAGGATGGACTGGTTGGACCTCCTTGCAGTCCAAGGGACTCTCAAGAGTCTTCTCCAACACCACAGTTCAAAAGCATCAATTCTTTGGTGCTCAGCTTTCTTTATAGTCCAACTCTCACATCCATACATGACCACTGGAAAAACCATAGCCTTGACCAGATGGACCTTTGTTGACAAAGTAATGTCTCTGCTTTTCAATATGCTGTCTAGGTTGGTCATAACTTTCCTTCCAAGGAGTAAGCGTCTTTTAATTTCATGGCTGCAGTCACCATCTGCAGTGATTTTGGAGCCCAGAAAAATAAAGTCTGACACTGTTTCCCCATCTATTTGCCATGAAGTGATGGGACCAGATGCCATGATCTTAGTTTTCTGAATGTTGAGTTTTAAGCCAACTTTTTCACTCTCCACTTTCACTTTCATCAAGAGGCTCTTTGGGTCTTCTTCACTTTCTGCCATAAAGGTAGTGTCATCTGCATAGCTGAGGTTATTGATATTTCTCCCAGCAATCTTGATTCCAGCTTGTGCTTCCTCCAGCCCAGCATTTCTATGATGTACTCTGCATATAAGTTAAATAAGCACAGTGACAATATACAGCCTTGACATACCCCTTTTCCTGTTTGGAACCAGTCTGTTGTTCCATGTCCAGTTCTAACTGTTGCTTCCTGACCTGCATGCAGGTTTCTCAAGAGGCAGGTCAGGTGGTCTGGTATTCCCATCTCTTTCAGAATTTTCCACAGTTTCTTGTGATCCACACAGTCAAAGGCTTTGGCATAGTCTATAGAGCAGAAGTAGATTTTTTTCTGGAACTCTCTTGCTTTTTTGATGACCTAGCAGATGTTGGCAATTTGATCCCTGGTTCCTCTGTCTTTTCTAAATCCAGCTTGAACATCTGGAAGTTCACGGTTCACATACTGTTGAAGCCTGGCTTGGAGAATTTTGAGCATTACTTTCCTAGCGTGTGAGATGAGTGCAATTGTGCGGTAGTTTGAACATTTTTTGGCCTTGCCTTTCTTTGGGGTTGGAATTTGGGGGTGGGATGCATGCACTGTACTGTACCTCTTTAAAGACTGTCTCTAAATATGGTCATGCCATGGGTTTAGACTTCAACATATGAATTTTGAAGGGATGCAAATCGATATACAACATTCAGTTTCTTTCTTTGTGAGATGTCCCTGATAGTATCACCTACCTCTTACACATGTTACAAGAAAAAAGTCACCAGAGCTTATTAATTTCCTTTCAGCAGTGCTTGGCACATAGTAAGTACTTAGAAAATCATAGCTAGTGTTGCATATTAACACAGGAATATAGAATGTTCTCTAACCCCTCCCATCTGTCTTGATTACTCTTGCCTTGCTTTCAAAGAAACATTGGACTGACTGCCGTGTAAGCAGACCATCCAAATTGTATTACAGTTCACTATGAAGATGGTCACAGTGGCTCCTAAGTCACCTTTCGCAGCTTTGAATGTGTATATTCTTCACTGAGCAAAGATTGGTATTATAAAATGAAAAAAGGATGAGGCAACACATTTAGATTTTTCTCTTGGAAAGTATAAACCTCCCAATACTTTTTCCATGCAACAGTCTGATTGATGAGCTTGTACAGCCAAGGCCAATCGGAGTCTCGGCGCTGTGGCCCAGGCTGCCTCAGCGTCCCCCTGCTGGATGGGAGAGCCAACATAGCCCTGGGAAACAGACTGTGTTTAACTGCCAGTGCCGAGTCAGCAGCAAGCGTGCAAGGATGGTTATTTGTGGGAGGCACCAAAGAGTGGCTATTATTTTAAAAGAAATTCTCAGAGAAAGAATGTTGGATTTAAAATAAATAAATGGTCATAGAAGCTGAATAAAACTGTAATGTAAGTCCAATACTGAGCATTAGACGGTGTCCATCCACTGCTCATGAAAACAGCTCTCAGAAGCTCTGTGCTTTCAGTTCTTTCAGGATTCACATGACAATAATTGTAGTAAAAAAAAAAAAAGGCTTCTAAAATAAAAACACACGTAGTCGATTATGCCTGCCTTATAATTTTTGAAATGTAGCTTGGGTTGGTCATGGCATACCACTGGCTCTAATGATATAAGCTGAACATGCATGTTTTGTCGATTTTTTCACGCTTTAACATCTCCAACATTGATACATATCTTAAAATTGACGTTTTAAGAAAACATGTGTCACAGTTCAGTTGACAACATTTCTTGCTCTTTCTTTCTGTGCTGTGCTTAGTTGCTCAGTAGTGTCTGACTTTTGTGACCCCGAGACTGTAGCCCACCAGGCTCCTCTGTCCATGGGCTTCTTCAGGTAAGAATACTGAGTGGGTTGCCATGCCCTCCTCCAGGGTATCTTCCCAACCCAGGAATCTAATCCAGGTCTCCCGTATTGCAGGCAGATTCTTTACCATCTGATCCACCAGGGAAGCCCAAGAATACTGGAGTGGGTAGCCTATCCCTTCTCCAGAGGATCTTCCCGCAGGCATCGAATTGGGGTCTCCTGCATTGCAGGTGAATTCTTTACCAGCTGAGCTACCAGGGAAACCCTGTTTTTTCTTAGTGATACAGAAATACTGCTCAGCTAAAAATTAAGGGAGGCAGATTCAAAGAAATGTGGTAGCGATTGAAAAGTTATTTGGATTTCCTTTGGGAATAGAAACATGACTTGCTTCAGACTTGCTTCATCCTCTTTATATCTACTTGTTTTTCTTCCTCTAGACCTACATGTGTGTGCCTAGCTGTTCAGTCCTGTCCGACCCTTTGTGACTCTATGGACTGTAGCCCACAGGCTCCTCTGTCAATGGGATTCTGCAAACAAGAATACTGGAGTGGGTAGCCATTATCCAGGAGATCTTCCAAACTCCGGAATCAAACCCCGGTCTCCTGCACGGCAGGCAGATTCTTTACCATCTGAGCCAGCAGGGAAGCCTTCTAGACACATACTATGGGGTAAATAATAACATTCTCAAGGTGCAAATGTAAAAAAATGGACACAGAGAGATTAACGATCTAAATGATATCACCCTGCAAATTCACAATGTGTGATTCGGACTCAAAAATAGTGTAATAACTACTGCTAGGTCATGCAATAAAAATTGTAAGATCTTAAAAGAATAGCCATGGAATTTCTTGTGTGAGGGGGAGTTTGTATCTTCAGTGCCATGATGTAGACTGGGAACTGGAAAAGAGAAGGAAGCTGAAGCAACGTAAGTGACAGAAATAAGAAGCTTAAGTGGCAGAGACCATCAGCAAGACTCTGAGTAGGCAGGAAGTACAGTCCTCAACATTGTTATCATGCAAATATCCTGTTCCCAACTAGATACTTAACTTCATGTCCACACTTCAGCTCCACAATGGAACCATACGTTTACAATTCTTTATATCCTGGGCATCCAGTTAGTTGCTTCCTTCTTTTTTTTTCAAACACCTTCCTTCTCTTTTTTTTCCATTAAACTATAGTTGATGCTTTTGAACTGTGGTGTTGGAGAAGACTCTTGAGAGTCCCTTGGACTGCAAGGAGATCCAACCCATCCATCCTAAAGGAGATCAGTCCTGGGTGTTCCTTGGAAGGACTGATGCTGAAGCTGAAACTCCAAAACTTTGGCCACCTCATGTGAAGAGTTGACTCATTGGGAAAGACCCTGATGTTGGGGGGGGATTGAGGGCAGGAGGAGAAGGGGATGACAGAGGATGAGATGGCTGGGTGGCATCACTGACTTGATGGACATGAGTTTGGGTGAACTCCGGGAGTTGGTGATGGACAGCGAGGCCTGGCGTGCTGCGATTCATGGGGTCGCAGAGTCGAACACGACTGAGCGACTGAACTGAACTGATAGTTGATTTACAATGTTGTGTTCATTTTGGGTGCACAGGAGCATGATTCGGTTACACACACGCACACACACACACATGTATCTATTTCAGACTCTTTTGCCTTATAGGTTAGTGTAAGATATCGAGTGTAGTTCTGGGTGTTATATAGTAAGTCCTTGTTTATATATAGTAGTGAGTATAATTGCAAACTTCGAATTTAGCTCCCCACCTTCCCCTTTGGGGACCCTCAGTTTATTTTCTTGTCTGAGTCTATTTCTGTTTTGTAAATAAGCTCCTTTGTATCATTAGATTCCACATACAAGTGATATCCTATCATATCTGTCTTTGTCTCACCTCCTTTCTTTTTTTAAATAATTTTGTTTCTTTTTGGCTGTGCTGGGTCTTTGGTGCTGCACATGGGCTTTTTCAAGTTACCGTGAGTGGGGGCTCCTCTTCCTTGCAGTACGGGGGCTTCTCATTGAGGCGGGTTCTTTTGCTGTGAGCACAGGCGCTAAGGCATGTGGGCTCCAGTAGTCACGCCACGTGGGCTCCAGAGCACAGGCTCAATGGTTGTGGCACACGGCCGTTGATGGTCCACAGCATGTGAGACCTTCTTGGACCCGGGATCAAACCCATGTCTCCTGCAATGGCAGGTGGACTCTTCTCTAAGTGACCAGGAAAGCCCCTCACCTCCTTTCTTAAGAAACACCTTACAACATATTCCTGTTATGATGTCTACCATATGCTGGGGGGAAAGGAAAACAAAAGGTGGATGAACTTTCATCCCCAAACTTCAGGAAAATTCTTCCAGCAGAATGAGGGCCTCTGATGTCACGGAAAGTCAAAAAGAGAATTTTAACTTGTTCACACGAGTTGAGAAACGACCACTCCTGTAATCATAGCTGCTTCTTCAATGCAAATAACTCTTAACTCTTCTTAAATCTAAGTAACCTTGTGGTACATGAACTAGACTAAACTTTTCAGTAGCATGGTTTTTGTCCCTGTCTCACAAAACAAATAATTTTAGACAGACATGAACCTACTTAAGATCAACCAGGAAACAAGCATATTTTAAAACAGAAAAAGAATTAAATAGATTCACCACATGACCCAAGGGAATCTACACTTTCTGTTTTTCCTTCTTAGGCTATAAAAAAAAAAAAGATGGAAATACTAACCATCATATAAGAAGGCATCTTAAAGACGTTCTCAGGAAAATATAACAGTAGAAGAAATATTTTTAAAGAAAATAAAGCTTACACAAATATAGGCTTATTTGCTGTCATTTTCCCTCTTTCTCCACATTTTCTCCTTCCCTACTTCTGATAAACATCGGAAGCTTCCCACCCATCTCCCTGTTGTGTTACAGACACAGAAGATCAACAGGTATTTGCTGGAAACATTAACTCTGCTAGGCTCTAGGGATGTGATGTTGAAGAAAACAGACAGTCGCTGCAATTCTGGAGCTTAAACCAATTACCAGGACAGCAGCCCAGTTCTTCCCTCTAGCTCTTCTGTGAATGTTCTCAGTGAGCATTTCTCCTGGAGTTTGTGAAGCAAACGTGACTGTGGACCCAGGTGTTTACGTAGAAATCCCAGTAAGACGGAGTTTCCAACTGAGGTGAACAAGTCTCCCATCTCTGCCTGGGGCCTTGAGTTTTCTCTTAGGATCCCGCCAGTACCATTGCAATGCAATAATGGACGTGAAAAGCGCCCCCCCCTCTGTCGAGACCTGTAACAATCCCCATTGATATCCCTGCCTTATGATTACTAGATATCCAGCACTGTCCTGTTAAGACTGGAAGAGGTCACAGCCTCATTACTCTAAAGAGTAATGCCCTTTTCTTCCGGAAATAGTGAATTTCAACAGCCTAAAGAGACCTAGGAAAGGTGAAAGGGAAGCAAGGAAAGCTTGCTTCGAGCAGAACCACGTGGAGGAAATAGGTTTAAATTAAACATGAGGTGTGATGTCCTGATTCGGTAACAACCTATTGAATGATGCACATGCTTAGTGACAAGTTGACATCCTGGAAATTCCATGTACTGTCTTCAGACATGTGACTTGCCACTAAGGAGAAGGATGAGGATAAGCAGTCTATTATTTTATATGTCATTACAGACTTGGGATAGAACCACAAACCAGAAACAGAGGAGCCAGACAAGTACACGACCCATCACAATACTGCTATCGCTCATTGCCATTAACTGTGCTTTCTCTCGCCTACTGTCCAAAGGCCGGCTAAAGCAGAGTTCGCCTGACAAATGCAGTGAGTCCTTTTTCTGCCTGTCTCTGATTTTTTTTTCCTTTTTAATTTTATTTTATTTTTAAACTTTACAAATTGTATTAGTTTTGCCAAATATCAAAATGAATCCGCCATAGGTATACATGTCTCTGATTTTTAAGAAAACATTTTTATTATCAGCCACATAGGCTAGAGGCTTGGGCAGCACTATGGCTGAGACATGACTGGAAGGCTCAGGATTCCTTTTGCTTTAAACAAAAGACTGGGGGGCGCCTTGGAGGGGACCCACAAAGACAGCTTGAGTGGCATCTTTTCAGCACCTTAATATTCCTTCAAAAAACTTAGCCCACAAAAAAGGCAGAGAGTTGATGGTAGGTTGCTAGAAATTGGTCAAAACATAAATAATAAAAGAACAGATGTAGTATTCTAGAGAGTTCAGTGTGGGGGCTACAGACTGGAGCTCAGTAGACCCACATGGACTTGTGTCCACAAAACATGAAGGGAGATGCAAAGAAGGAAAGAAGGTGAGAGGGAGGCAGGAAGGAAGTCAGTCAGCACTAGTCTCCTACATCTTATAGCTCAGAGGAGGAGATAGGGTTAACGAGGTTACAGCCCGCTAGTGTAAAACCACAACTGTGACAACTCCTACAGAGCAGCTTTCCATACCGATACGAGGACGTTTGGCAGAAGGAGCCCGATTCCTTCTGAGCATTCACAGAGGCTTCTCCAAGGAAGCGATGCTTGAGCTGATAGAGGAACACTGCCTGCTAATCAGGAGGCTGCACTGAGGCAGAGGGTCTCAGGCAGAGGGCAGGGTGTGCAAAGGCCCGTGGGTGAATGAATCACGGTCCACCTGCAAAGTGAAGAGCAGGGTTGTTGAAGCCCAGATGACGATGGAGTGAGGAGTCTGCAGAGCATCCTGACCGCATAGACTCAGGTGAAATGGCAAAGGGTTTGGTCCTCATCCTAAGGAACCTAAGGGGACTGGAGGCCCACAGGGTTTTAAGCACAGGACAGGGTTGTTTTTTTTTTTAATCACCATGGCTTCAGGGTGGACACTGATTTTTGGAGAGTGAAGGGGATGCAGAAAACCAGTTAGGATGGAAGCTATAGCAGCTGTGCAGGCTTAACGAGAATGCATCTTAGACTAAGGTAGTAGAGATAGAAGGTGGGGAGAGGAGGTCAGGAGGAGAGAAAGAGACAGAGACCAAGAAAGAAAAAGAGAGGGAGAATGAAGAGAAAGAGTTTGATATCGTATATTAGTGCATGTAGGTAGAATCTAGAAAAATGGTCCAGATGAACTTAGTTCTGGGGCAGGAATAGAGATGCAGGCCTAGAGAACAGGCGTGTGGACACAGGGGGAAAGGGCAGGGTGGCATGAACTTGGGAGATGAGGTTCGACATGAATACACCACCATGTGTAAAGCAGAGAGCCAGTGGGAAGCTGCTGTGCAGCACAGGGAGCTCAGCTCTGTGCACTGTGCTGACCTAGAGGTGTGGGCTGGGGAGCGTGAAGGGAGCTCCAAGAGGGAGGGGATGCATGTTTACACAAAGCTGATTCATGTCATTGTACAGCAGAGATGAACGCAACGTTGTAAAGCCATTAACCTCCAGTTTTCTAAAAAAGAACCTTATACTTAAAAAATAGATATATACCATGGTGGCTCAGAGAGAGATTTCAGACTGGTTCAGTGGTGATCAGGGTTCTCAGCTGACAGCCACTGATGCCCTTCAATGAACACTGGGCAATTTCTAGCGATATGTAAGGTTATTTCACCTGAAATTGGGGGTGCAACTGGCATCTAGTGGGTAGAGTTCTGAAGCATTGCTAAATATCCTACAGTGCATAGAACAATGTTACAACAAAAATTTATTCAACCCAAATTTGAGTAATACCAAAACCTAAAAGGAAAGTTATGACCAACCTAGACAGCATATTAAAAACCAGAGACATTACTTTGCCAACAAAGGTCCATCTAGTCAAAGCTATGGTTTTTCCAGTGGTCATGTATGGATGTGAGAGTTGGACTATAAATAAAGCTGAGAGCCGAAGAATTGATGCTTTTGAACTGTGGTGTTGGAGAAGACTCTTGAGAGCCCCTTGGACTGCAAGGAGATCCAACCAGTCCATTCTGAAGGAGATCAGTCCTGAGCGTTCATTGGAAGGACTGATGTTGAAGCTGAAACTCCAGTACTTTGGCCACCTCATGCGAAGTTGACTCATTGGAAAAGACCCTGATGCTGGGAAAGATTGAAGGCAGGAGGAGAAGGGGATGATAGAGGATGAGATGGCTGGATGGCATCACTGACTCAATGGAGATGAGTTTGAGTAGACTCCAGGAGTTGGTGATGGACAGGCAGGCCTGGTGTGCTGTGGTCAGTGGGGTTGCGAAGAGACGGACAGAGTTGAGTGACTGAACCGAACTGAACTGAACTGAACTGCAAATTTAGAAAGCCTCGGCCAGATTTGCCTTGTCCCTTCTCAGTCCCACTGAAGGTAGACCATCCCCACCTTCACATCACCCTGAGGATAACTGAGTCACGACAAGAGCATCGTCCATCGGAGAGCAGCAGGAAGGACCACTCAGGGGCCATGCAGCATCCAGCGAGCTCCCAGTGGGCTCAAAGGAAGCTCCTTTTTGCGGGTGAGGGCGAGCTGCACCATCCTCCCATCTTCCCCTCCCTCCCTCTCTTCCCTTCTTCTCCCCTTCCTGACTGCAGGCATCTGTCCCGAAGTCTGTGAGAGCTGGGGAGACTCGTCCTGCCCTTGGCTTCCAAACACGCGTCTCTTTTTAGCTTCTGCCCAGTGTGTATAGACTCATATCTGCTGCCCCCGTGGGCGGCCCATGAATGACTCTGTCTTCAGGCTTGGGGAGCATTCAGGAGATACGCTAAGGGATTTTTGAAGTGCAGAAATACGGGAGAAACTTACTAATCAGTCCTTTGCATAATTATCCCAATGTATTATTTCGAATCAATGGTTCACCTTTCATATTATTTCTAATCAAACAACAGTTACTCTTTCTTCGTGGGCCCCATGGCACTTGGTGGTACCCTACACTTCCCCCTAGAATCAGGTTGAGGACCAGACCCCCATTCCTTTTACACTTTTCCCTTTTGCTCCTACTTCACCTCTCCCTCACCAACATTCACCTTCTCCCAGTGGCTTCCAGACAAGTTACCTCCCAGTCAGCTCTAGGGTTAGTCAAGCCTTCTCAAAAAAAGTTAGCTTCTCCAAAAAGTTAACTCTTAAGCACCTTTAGGGTAAGGGTGACTTGAGTCACAGTCCCAAGGCAGTAAACCTTCCTTAATATTTCTCTACCCCTTGTTCCTTTTTTGCAGACTTTCTCATTCTCATAGAGAAGGTTGCCTGCTTTACTTGTTTTGAGATAAGATTCACCACGTTGGCTTCTTAGAGAATGAGAGATCCATGATCTCACAAGGCAGACCAGAAACTGGAGGAGAGAGCAGGCAAGCGGGCAAGAATGGGTGAGGATAAGTGATTGTCAAAACACCAACCATAAAAAAGAAATACGGTCACTACATTCCATCAGTGAATACCAATTTTCTACATTTTCATGCTGAGGAAGCATCATCGCCATAATAATGGTCTGCATTGTAGAAACCAGAAGCGTTTGATATTTTATCACATCGCAGGTTCGTTTCTTTTCCAAAGCCCACCTTGCCCTTACATTATCATTGTTCTGCCATTTCTGAAAGTGCATGATATTACCTTTGTAAGAACAATGACGCCTCTGGAAGATTTATCGATGGGTCTTCCACATGAAAAACTAAAAAAGAAAAGGACTTGGATTTGGCGCTGATTGATTTTTCTGCCTTAATGTAATGGGTAGAAGATTGACTTTCCTCTAAGAAATTTCAGAGAAATATTTGTTTCTTTTCCACCCTTAAGGAGACAGTGATTCATGTTTACCTTGCTGTTATGATTATGATAAATAGGGAAATTACACCGACGTTCACAGCAGATGCACAAAGCAATAGGAAGACTTTTTATTTATAGATGATTTCCAAATATTAACCCAGACTAAAATAAATGTGTGTGGTATGTGTCTATAGCTAAAGTCATTTCTACATAGTCCATGCATAGCTTCAGAGGAGAAGGAAATAAATCCATTTATGGACTAGCCCAGGCGCATCTCAAGAATAGGCTGCCACCTGTATGAAGTGATTTCAAAGTCACTGGGAAGGACCTCTGTACCCTCTACTTGCTCTCCAACAGTACTTAGCAATGTTCATAATTTCTCACTTTTTAAATCTGAGCCCTTGTTAAAATGCAAATGTTAATGAAGAAGCAGAGACATTTAGCCATTACACACATCAATAATTGTATTGGTTGGGGTTCTTTAGAGAAATAGAACCAATAGGAGGTGTGTGTGTGTGTATATATATATATATATATATATATATATATATATATATATATGTATAGAGAGAGAGAGAGAGAGATTTATTTTAGGGAATTGACTCATGTAATTGTGGAGGTTGACAGGTCTGAAATTTACAGAACAGGCCAGCAGTCTGGGAACTCCGGCAGGAGTCAATGTTGTCATTTTGAGTCCAAAAGCAATCTGGAGGCAGAATTCCTTCCTTCTTAAGAAGATCTCAGTCTTTTCTCTTAAGGCCTTTGACTGATTGGATGAGGCCCACCCCCATTATAGACAGTAATCTGCTTTTTCTCAAAGTCTACTGATTTAATGTTAATCATATTTTAAGAAGGCTTCCCAGGTGGCTCAGTGGTAAAAACCTGCCTGCAGTGCAGGAGACATGAGTTCCATGGGTTGGCAACATCCCCCGGAGAAGGAAATGGCAACCCACTCCACTATTCTTGCCTGGAGAATGCCATGGACAGAGGAGCCTGGCAGACTACAGCTCATAGGGTCACAAAGAATCAGACACAAATGAGAGACTGAGCATGCACACACATATCTTAAAAAATACCTTCACAGCAACATCTAGACTAGTGTTTGATGGGACAGCTGGGCACTGTATCGTAGCCAAATTGACATAAAATTAACCATTACTAGCTTGGATTAGTCCATCACATTTATTTGCCAGTTTTCTGAGGGGCCAGTACTTGGAGAAGGCTAGTAAAAGAGAAGAGGAAAAAAGAACAACAGGACAGGAATACCCAACAACAAGGGGCATCAGTCAGACACTGCAGAGGGGAGCCCAAGGCCAGGGTGACGACAGTGGGGACACAGGGTATGGGATCTGGCCGAGGGGAAGGGGAAGGCGGGCATTGGAAGGAAAGTTTTCCCAGAAGATGGAGGATGACTACGGAAATAATCTCAGACAGAATTAGCCTAGAGCTTTAGAAAGCTCATCTGTAGAAGCCCTTGGACCACTCTTGAGCTAGTGCTTGTGGTACTTGGAAACAGTGTCAGACTTTATTTTTGGGGGCTCCAAAATCACTGCAGATGGTGACTGCAGCCATGAAATAAAAAGACGCTTACTCCTTGCAAGAAAAGTTATGACCAACCTTGACAGCATATTAAAAACCAGAGACACTACTTTGCCAACAAAGGTCCGTCTAGTCAAGGCTATGGTTTTTCCAATGGTCATATATGGATGTGAGAGTTGGACTATAAAGAAAGCTGAGTGCTGAAGAATTGATGCTTTTGAACTGTGGTGTTGGAGAAGACTCTTGCGAGTCCCTTGGACTGCAAGGAGATCCAACCAGTCCATCCTAAAAGAGATTAGTCCTGGGTGTTCATTGGAAGGACTGATATTGAAGCTGAAACTCCAATATTTTGGCCACCTGATGCAAAGAACTGACTCAGTGGAAGAGACCCTGATGCTGGGAAAGATTGAACGTGGGAGGAGAAGGGGAGGACAGAGGATGAGATGGTTGGATGGCATCACCGACTCAATGGACATGAGTTTGGGTGGACTCCGGGAATTGGTGATGGACGGGGAGGCCTGGCATGCTGCTGTCCACGGGGTCGCAAAGAGTCAGACACGACTGAGTGACTGAACTGAACTAAACTGAGTCTGTATTATTTAGTATTAGTATGAGAAGTAGCAAGAAGAGGAAGACATTGGTGTTCACCATGAGTCAGATTCTATCCTAGTTTCTTTATTTGTTAATTCATTTAATCTCCTCGACAATGAGATGAAAATGGCCCTATTGTTGTCCTCATTTTACAAATAAGAAAACAGACCTAGAGCGGCTAAGCCACTTGCCCAGAGTCACACAGGTGGCAGTCAGCAGAGCTGGGATTTGAACCTGTGCAGTCTAGGAGGGTAGGACACACCCTACCCTCCTAGGTAGCAACTGAGCATGCACAATCCATCGTCAGACCTGGGCTCATTCTGTTGTCTCCAAAACTGCACTTGAAGATGTCGTTCAGTAAGTGGCTTTGTGTTCCGCGTGTTAGAACATATACAGACACAACATGTTCCTTTTAGTACCAGGAAATGATTGTATCTCCCAAGGAACTGGTTTACTTAGATGTATCAGATAAACTAACCCATTTGGCTTTCTCCTTCTGCTTAGTGTGTAATTCTCTTTTTCCATTTCAGTAGACTCCGTTTATGAATGCTTATTTTTCAGATTATGCCAAGCCCTGCTTGTCAGTAAGAAAGATATAAACCCTAAACAATTTGTAACATTTTATACATGATTTTGTTGCTAAAAATAATCCAGTAACTATGGACAGTGAGAAATTTCATATTTCTGAAGTCCTATTATCCCAGAAAATGAAGCTTTCAAAGTGATTTCTCTGACAGAAACAGCTGAGGCTCAAACACACACCAATATTTCAAGAAATCACGTTCCAAGGTTAAGTGGGTGGAGATAGGAATAGTCTGCTGGAGATTTCAGGCTTCAGAAGGACCAGATCATTCTCACCTGTGATATGCAGAGGAGCCAAACTTCCCATATCCAACCTCTAGGGGTCCAGTTATGAGAACACTAAATAGCACACAAGATTCTTGAAGAAAAATGATGCAGAAAGGTAGAAGCTTACACTTCTAAGGCCCAGAACAATTCCAGAAGGGGAATAAGGGAAGATAAAAATCTGCAGCTGGCTACAGGGTCCCAGCAAAGCAACACGTCTACTCGTTGGAGTTGGTCCCTGGTTTTGCTTCAGATCGTGCTTCTGTTTCTGCTGCCTCCCCAGCCCAGATTTCTCTCCGTGACCAAGACTGGTCTATACTGTCCATGCCCTGGCCTTGACTTGAGTAGAACCCAGCCTCCAATGCCTATAGAGCCCTGCCTCCACATCCTGTCAGTGGCCTCCATCTCACACCAAGCCTTCACTCCACTTTCACTTCTAACTTCCGCTTCCCAGTGATGGCCAACATCCTGCCTTATCTCTGCTCCAGCCCAGAGTGCCTCGACCTACTGACACCACAGCTAAAACACTGCCTTTATCCCACCCCTTCATGGTGGAATGGCAGTGCCCACACTGTCTGTGACATGGGGCAGAAGACCAGGGACACAGGCCAGGTACATCATCTAATACTGCATGGTCAGCACCTTCAGGACCATCAGACCAAGGTGGCATAGTCCCAGGTCCAGAAAAGTCTCAGCTTCCTTTCTACAAGTGCCCGAGTCAGATGCAATAGGACACGGCAATGCTCAGCTCATTTCTTGGCACAGCTAGAAGCGTCCATGGAGCTGTAGACAAGGCATCTTTTTCCTCCATACGGAGTGAGCCTTCCTATGAGTCAGCTAACTGGGCAGAGTTGCCCATGGGTTACATCCTCAAATGCTCTGAACCAGCAACTGCAGGAAAAACCAGGTCAGAAACACTAAAGCCGAGGTTATGAGACAATCTGGAAAGTCCAGAAGACTTCATTGAGGTATACCTCACAAACCACACACACATCCTCAGCAAGAAAAATTCAGTCACGTGGTGATAATTGCAATAGCCTGAAGGATACTTGGGACACAGTAGTCTCAGAAGCTTCCAGGGACCACTGGTAACCAACGGTTTCTTCCAGGCTTCAACCAACCCCCTTTTCCTTCATAGTCCTTGCGATCCAGTGTCCAGGAGTCTCACCATGTGCTTGGACATCTTATGGTCTCAACTCCAAGTTTGAATGCTGAGCCATCCTTCAGGACTGCTGGGCCCACCTACACCAGAGCTGTCCATTTGAAAGCATCTTTCAGACCATCTCTAAGAAGTGTTTAGCTTTTGACGATTCTGCCCATCATCCTCATTATCACGCCATCAGCCTAGTCCTAGGTTGACCCACGCCATCTCCCTGTGCTCTCATCCAGAGAGCATGACCTTTATGTACCTGAGAAAAAAATGTATAGTAATTACATTTATATCGGCTTCCCTGGTGTCTTAGACGGTAAAGAGTCTGCCTGCCATGCAGGAGACCTGGGTTTGATCCCTGGGTCAGGGCGATCCCTACAGAAGGGAATGGCTACCCACTCCAGTATTCTTGCCTGGAGAATTCCATGGACAGGGGTGCCTGGTGGGCTACAGTCCTTTGTAGCCCTTTGTCACAGGGTTGCAAAGAGTGAAACATGACTGAGAGACTTTCACCATCATCAATGGCATTTATATGGTGTCTGAGCTACCCTGGCTAAAAGCTGTGCATGGATAGAGAATTTGCCAAATGAGACAGACTGTGGAATTCTTTATCAACAAATGATCCATCCCATTGCAAACGATAGAAGACCCAACACCAACTAGCTTAAACAAAAATGGGATTCACTGACCTGCATAACAGAGGAGTCCAATGATAGAGCTTAATGGCTCCAGGTTCAGCAGGATTCAGGGCCCAAACAACGTCATTAGGATTTAGTTTTTCTTTTTCCTGCAATTTCACAACGTTGTCTTCTTCTATGTTGACTTTGGAGAAGGCAATGGCACCCCACTCCAGTACTCTTGCCTGGGAAATCCCATGGGCAGAGGAGACTGGTAGGCTGCAGTCCATGGGGTCGCTAGGAGTCGGACACGACTGAACGACTTCACTTTCACTTTTCACTTTCATGCACTGGAGAAGGAAATGGCAACCCACTCCAGTGTTCTTGCCTGGAGAATCCCAGGGACAGGGGAGCCTGGTGGGCTGCCGGCTATGGGGTCACACAGAGTTGGACACGACTGAAGTGACTTAGCAGCAGCATGTTGACTTTAAATACACGGTCAGATCAGATCAGATCAGTCGCTCAGTCGTGTCCGACTCTTTGCAACCCCATGAATCACAGCACGCCAGGCCTTGGTACAAACAGTATTAAAATATTGGCAGCAAATTCAGTGCTTACATCTTCTGGGGGTTTAGGCCCAACCAGAAATATTGAGTCCACTTTCTCAACCACTTAGTCATTTCAGAATTCATTACCTTTGTTCTGATTGACCTAATTTAGGTCAAGTGCTATTCTTGGACCTGACTGTTATGTAGAGAAAAAGTGCATAGTGTAAGGTAAGATTCTGGTGTGTATCAGTTAAAATTCTAGCTGAAAAGAAGAAAACCAATTCATACTCATTCATTTAAAAAGCTTAAGTGAGGTCTTCCCGAATATCTTTCTCTCTAAATGTAAGCTCTGCTATCAACTGTGTTGACATCATTGTCAGACACACTCTTCCCAGTAGGGGAAAGGCGGTCACAAGTAGCTCCAGACGCATATCAAACCAACTTAGCACTCCAGTAAAAAAAAAAAAAAGTATCTCTTTCCTGGTATCTCCAGCCTAAGTCCCAGAGAAGGTTCTCATTAGCCAAGACTGAGTCACACGCCCACATGTCAACCAGTTGCCATTGGTCAAGAATAAGAAATACTGTAACTGGCCTGGCCTAAGGCATTTTAACATTTGATTAAAAGCATGGTGCTCTGGGCTTCCCTGGTAGCTCAGTGGTAAAGAATCCATCTGCCAATGCAGAAGACACAGGTTTGATCCCTGGTCTGGGAAGATCCCACATGCCACATGCAACAAAGCCCGTGTACCACAACTACTGAACTTGTGCTCTAGGGCCCGGGAGCTGCAACTGCTGAGCCCATGTGCCCTTGAACCTGTGCCCCACAGCAAGAGAAGCCACTGCAATGAGAAGTCTGTGCACTGCGACAGAGTAACCCCGGCTCACGAGACTAGAGAAAGCCTACGTGCAGCAGTGAAGATCCAGCACAGCCAAAATAAATAAATAAATATATATATATATATATATATATTAAGTACGGGGCTCCAAAACTAAACAGAAAAAAAAAATGAAAGTGTTGGTCACTCAGTTTTGTTCAACTCTTTGTGACCCCATGGACTGTAACCAGGCTCCTCTGCCCATGGGATTTTTCAGGCAAGAATACCGGAGTGGGTTGCCACTTCGCTCTCCAGGGAATCTTCTCGACCCAGATATCTAACCTAGGTCTCCTGTATCTCCTGCATTGCAGGTGGATTCTTTACCCACTGAGTCATCAAGGAAGCCCCCAAAACTAAATGGCCAGGAGTTAAATCTCACTTCCTCTTTATATCAGTTATATGCTCTTTAAATCATTGTTTTCTTCATTTATAAAATGGAGAGAATAGTTCAACCTTGTAGGAAATCAAAAAAGCTAATAGGTGCAAAGTGCTAATAGGTGTAAAGTGCTTAGAACAAATCTGGTCCATCCTACACATCAAATAAACTAGATTCTTTGCTTATTCCCATAACAACGATGAGGATGATGATGGTTTGTCCTTCCCTGGATGGGGGGAGTGTGGTGAGCCACACAAAAAGCATTTTCTGAGAGTGAGAGAGAGATGATTTCTGAGAGTGAGAGAGGGTTCCTGTATGACGCCATGGCGTATATGTAATCGATTGACATTCACATAGGATCTGGGGTACAGGTACGTGTGTGTGTGACGTGTATTGGCATATGGGAAGAGGGCTTGGAGACAAAGTGCTCCCTGTAATTATTTTTAAACCTGTCAGTGGAGTCTCCTGACCCCTTTAATGAGGAGACAGAGGAAGTCTGAGTTTGTGGTGGTGGGACCCGATTTGACTGGAGTCTGAGTTTGTGGTGGTGGGACCTGCTTTGACTTGAGTCTGAGTCTGTGGTGGTGGGACCTGCTTTGACTTGAGTCTGAGTTTGTGGTGGTGGGACCCGATTTGACTTGAGTCTGAGTTTGTGGTGGTGGGACCTGCTTTGACTTGAGTCTGAGTTTGTGGTGGTGGGACCTGCTTTGACTTGAGTCTGAGTTTGTGGTGGTGGGACCTGCTTTGACTTGAGTCTGAGTTTGTGGTGGTGGGACCTGCTTTGACTTGAGTCTGAGTCTGTGGTGGTGGGACCTGCTTTGACTTGAGTCTGAATCTGTGGTGGTGGGACCCGATTTGACTTGAGTCTGAATCTGTGGTGGTGGGACCCGATTTGGCTTGAGTCTGAGTCTGTGGTGGGACCCGATTTGACTTGAGACTGATTCTGTGGTGGTGGGACCTGCTTTGACTTGAGTCTGAGTTTGTGGTGGTGGGACCCGATTTGACTTGAGTCTGAGTCTGTGGTGGTGGGACCTGCTTTGACATGAGTCTGAGTTTGTGGTGGTGGGACCCACTTTGACTTGAGTCTGAGTTTGTGGTGGTGGGACCCGCTTTGACTTGAGTCTGAGTTTGTGGTGGTGGGACCCGCTTTGACTTGAGTCTGAGTTTGTGGTGGTGGGACCCGCTTTGACTTGAGTCTGAGTTTGTGGTGGTGGGACCCGCTTTGACTTGAGTCTGAGTTTGTGGTGGTGGGACCCGCTTTGACTTGAGTCTGAGTTTGTGGTGGTGGGACCCGCTTTGACTTGAGTCTGAGTTTGTGGTGGTGGGACCCGCTTTGACTTGAGTCTGAGTTTGTGGTGGTGGGACCCGCTTTGACTTGAGTCTGAGTTTGTGGTGGTGGGACCTGCTTTGACTTGAGTCTGAGTTTGTGGTGGTGGGACCTGCTTTGACTTGAGTCTGAGTTTGTGGTGGTGGGACCCGCTTTGACTTGAGTCTGAGTTTGTGGTGGTGGGACCCGATTTGACTTGAGTCTGAGTCTGTGGTGGTGGGACCTGCTTTGACTTGAGTCTGAGTCTGTGGTGGTGGGACCTGCTTTGACTTGCCCTCACTGTATCCATTATGGTCCCGAGTGTGCAGCCCAGCATCACTGCAGTGATACACTGGTGGCTCGAATAGAGCTAGTGGTTTCCAGTGGTGGTCTGGCTAATGCTGAGAGAAAATCTGAATAATGACAAAGCAACTTTTTGCCTGTATTCAACAAGAAGGCTTTTATCCCCCTAAAAAACTCATGAATTCACCTCATAAAATTTCCTAAGTACATCTCATGTACCCAGCACCCTCTTAAGGCCCAGAGCTGAAGTACAGGGGAAAAAAAAGAGAATTAGGGTTGAAGATAATAAAGCCTAGAGCTAGAGGCATGCTCAGGAGAAGCCAGAAAACTGTGTTTGTTTTAAGCAAAAGTGTTATCCTTTTGAACTGATTTCCTATATTTATCTTCTGAGAGCAGAGTCCACATTAGATAGACCATAAATCTAACTGAGCTCTGAGAAATAATATATTCTCAGACTTGCCTGAGGTGGGGTTTGCATGGCTGTATGTTTTTCTTGGTTTCATTTGCATGAGAGAAAAAGAAAAAAAGAATAGAAAAAAAGCTTAGCAAGCACAGCTGTAAGGCTTTCTTTTCAGCAGGCTATTAAAATGACTTAGCTCAAAAGGTAAATTTTGATTTTTCTTGAGCAGGTCTTTCACAAAAAGGTAGCCCTATAATTTTCTTCTAAATTTAGATTATTTTGTAGATTGTCCGTCTGTCTTTCATTTAGTCAATCATCTAAAATGCTTCCATACAATCATGAGTAAAGGAGAAGGAAGTTGAGGTTTGTGTTTGTTTTTTTTTTTTCCCTAAGCCTTTAAGGAAAAGTGTTGAATTGATCACCTCAGACGTGATTCTTCAACTAACTTCGCTGAAATAGAGAAGGCTTGTAAATACATGCTCAACACTTTTTTTGTCTAATTTTTTTTGTTTATAGTCCTCCTCCAGTAAATGATTGAAATCATGGTCTACTTCCTCATTCACCATTCTTTGCTCTGAGTTGAGAAAGCTGTTTGTCACAGGATGTAATAAAACATTTTAATCAACTGGATGAAACAGGCGAATTATGCCTTGAGCAGTGGGACCCTGTGCTTGGAAAGAATTGGCCTGACCTCTTGCATGTCTAACCTGTGGGGCAATGAGTGTCTTCTGAAGTGGAAGAGTGGTCACCCATGGGGAAGTGAAAGCTGGTGTTTCATTGGAAGACACTCTTGCTGATACCTTGCTTGCCAAGCACAGAAAATTGGCTCGAAAGCAAAATCAGTTGCAACACACAGTATTTGGAGAGATTTTTGAAGTGGAACAAATTTCCCCCTTTCTAAAATCATAATAATTTGCCGAACAGAAACTGTGGTCTAGGAGGAATCCATCTGAAAAGAGTTGGGTATTAAAAATAGCTACTAATCACTCCCTGTCTAGTCTCATGGAGCCAAGTTTAGACCCAATAAAAGTTGTATGACATTCTAATGATATCCAGCTGTTACAATCCAATGAGTGAGACCACAGAAATCAAAGGAAAGCCTTTACTCAGCTGGATTCTTATACCAAAATCAGTGATACCATGACCCTTTGGCTGTTTGAATCTTCTGGGGGAAAGAAAATGACAGCCATGTATTCTAGACAATAATAACAGCTACCACTTCTTATGGGCATATTGGTTATCTAAGTGCCTGCCAAATTTTAACCTGTAAGCCTGTATTAGACATGAACAAAATCACTCAAGTCTCTCAGTTACTGTGTAGTAGATTGGTCAGGGGTACCATCGACAATGTTAGAAGATTTTGCATCTGACTACTTTGCTAACAAAGTGCAGCTTGACATCAATTTAAGGACTTTTATTCGTTTTCACTTATTTTTACAAAATGGCTTCCCTGGTGGCTCAGTGGTAAAAAAAAAAAAAAAAAAATCCCCCTGCAGTGCAGGAAACACGGGTTCAGTGCCTGGGTGAGGAAGATCCCCCTGGAGAAGGAAATAGCAATCCACTCCAGTAATATTGCCTGGGAAATCCCATGGACAGAGGAGTTTGGCGGGCTACAATCTATGGGGTCGCAAAGAGTTGAACATGACTTAGTGGCTAAAAAACAACATTTTTACAAAACAAAGCTCTTTGACTTATGTTTCAAGTAATTTTGCAAATGAATGTAATGCGTTTCTCTCCCTTCAGACATCACGGTAGAGTAGGAAGTGTATTGATCCAGACAAGTTATTAACCACCTACCTTTCAGTGCAGGATGCTTCTCTTCTGCACAAAGACAGAAAGTCATTTGACTTCGGTTGTTGAAGGTTAAAATGACATAAAACATGCAAAGGATCTGGTCATTCTTGGCACTTACTAGGTGCTTAATAATCATTTATCTTCCCAATTATTTTCTGGTCCCAGTCATTCATTTGTCCACACATTAGACAGCTTCACATTTGGGTTTTGTTTGCAAGTGCCCACTTGTCACCAAAGGTCAGACTGTCCTGCCCCCAAGACCAGATGCCAACACATGTTAACGCATCTGTAACATCACTCCTTAACCACTAGTGTTATGAAGAAGACCCAAGGCCAGCACTCATAAAGCCTCAATACCTTGTGAGGAAAGTGGGTAAGAAAATCAACAATTATGTTTCAGTGTCATAAGTTTTACCCAGGAGGTCTGCACACAATGTTTGAAAGAAGAGAATTTGGGCTCCCCACAGGCAATAGAGGGGAAAAGGAAGTCCAAGAATGCTTTAACTGAGTGTACACCTAGCAGAAGTTTTAGCCAAACAAGAGGAGGACAGAAAAGGATGCAGGTAAGAGGGTTCAAGGTAAAAGAAGCTATTGCCTCTTTTTTGGTGGCACAAAATCCATCACACTTAGTGTCTATAATCTCGTACTTCAACTCATCATAGATAAAGATGGAAAAACTATTAATATGGAGCATCTCTTGTGGCCAAGGTGGACTGTTAAAAGGATGTAAAGATGGAATGAATACCTTCAGGGAGCTTGAAACAGAAGAGTGAGATGCATAGATGGCAGACAACCATGTAAGGCTAGAAACTGACAATTACTGCTGGAACTGTCCAAGCTACCCAGGATTGATGAGTGCTTTAGAGTGACTGTTGAATTTATTTTACAGAACTGGTGGCTTCTCAGGACTAAAGGAGTTGAGTGCCAAAGTATTAGAGCCTAAGATTTCCAAGTCCAGTCTCAGAGACAAAGTTGGAACAGGTACAAAAGCACTATTCCTGTGGCCAAAGGGATGTTTTCAAGGTGAGAACATGAAAGTGAGTGAATTGTGTGTCATCTTATATTTTGAAATAATAGACAAGTTGTAAAAATGGTTAAGCACTTAAGCAGTGGGGAAGAGAGCAGCGGACCTAAGTATCTTTGGAAGGCAGTGTTTTGACTGGATCCTATAAGGCTAAACATAAGAAGACTACACACAAATATCTGGATCTTCATGACTCAGATAATCACAATGGTGTGATCACGCACCAAGAGCCAGACATCCTGGAATGTGAAGTCAAGTGGGCCTTAGGAAGCATCACTACAAACAAAGCTAGTGAAGGTGATGGAATTCCAGTTGAGCTATTTCAAATCCTAAAAGATGATGCTTTAAAATGCTGCACTCAGTATGCCAGCAAATTTGAAAAACTCAGCAGTGGCCACAGGACTGGAAAAGGTCAGTTTTCATTCCAATTCCAAAGAAAGGCAATGCCAAAGAATGCTCAAACTACCGCACAATTGTACTCATTTCACACACTAGTAAAGTAATGCTCAAAATTCTCCAAGCCAGGTTTCAACAGTATGTGAACCATGAACTTCCAGATGTTCAAGCTGGATTTAGAAAAGGCAGAGGAGCCAGAGATCAAATTGCCAACATCCATTGGATCATAAAAAAAGCAAGAGTTCCAGAAAAAAAAATCTATTTCTGCTTTATAGACTACACCAAAGCCTTTGACTGTGTGGATCACAGCAAATTGTGGAAAATTCTCCAAGAGATGGAAATACCAGACCACCTGACCTGACTCTTGACAAATCTGTATGCACGTCAAGAAGCAACAGTTAGAATTGGACACGGAACAACAGACTGGTTCCAAACAGGAAAAGGAGTACATCAAGGCTGTATATTGTCACCCTGCTAATTTAACTTATATGCAGAGTACATCATGAGAAACTCTGGGCTGGAAGAAGCACAAGCTGGAATCAAGATTGCCAGGAGAAATATCAATAACCTCAGATATGCAGATGACACCACCCTCATGGCAGAAAGCGAAGAAGATCTAAAGAGCCTCTTGATGAAAATGAAAGAAGAGACTGAAAGAGTTGGCTTAAAATTCAACATTCAAAAAACTAAGATCATGACATCTGGTCCCATCACTTCATGGTAAATAGATGGGAAACAGTGGAAACAGTGATAGACTTTATTTTCTTGGGCTCCAAAATCACTGCAGATGGTGACTGCAGTCATGAAATTAAAATATGCTTGCTCCTTGGAAGAAAAGCAATGACCAACCTAGAGAGCATATTAAAAAGCAGAGACATTACTTCACCAACAAAGGTCCATCTAGTCAAAGCTATGGTTTTTCCAGTGGTCATGTATGGATGTGAGAAAGAAAAGAAAGTGAAGTTTCAGTTGTGTCTGACTCTTTGCAATCCATGGACTGTAGCCTACCAGGTTCCTCCATCCATGGGATTTTTCAGGCAAGAATACTGGAATGAGTTGTTGCCATTTCCTTCTCCAGGAGATCTTCCTGACCCAGGAATTGAACCCAGGTCTCCCACATTGTAGGCAGATGCTTTACTGTCTGAGCCACGAGGGAAGCTCTCATGGATGTGAGAGTTGGACTATAAAGAAAGCTGAGCGCCGAAGAACTGATGCTTTTGAACTGTGGTGTTGGAGAAGACTCTTGAGAGTCCCTTGGACAGCAAGGAGATCTAATCAGTCCACCCTAAAGGAAATCAGTCCTGAATATTCATTGGAAGGACTGATGTTGAAGCTGAAACTCCAATACTTTGGCCACCTGTTGCGAATAATTGACTCATTGGAAAAGACTCTGATGTTGCCAAAGATTGAAGGTGGGAGGAGAAGGGGATGACAGAGGATGAGATGGTTCGATGGCATCACCGACTCGATGGACATGAGTTTGAGCAAACTCCGGGAGTTGGAGATGGACAGGGAGGCCTGCCGTGATGCAGTCCATAGGGCTGCAAAGAGTCGGACATGACTGAGTGACTGAACTGAACTGAACTGAACACATAAATACTGTAGTTGGTGAATTGTTCCACACAAGGATATGTGTTCACAATTCTGAAACTATTTGATATGCTTTATAGGGTTGAGCTAATAAGTAAACATATTTTATAATGCAACTCAAAAAGTATTACTGTCAACAACTAAGCCTTTATTGTTAAACCAAATGTACTTTCAAATTATATTTATATACAGAATAAAATATAAAGAGTTTGCTTATAAGATATCATACATAAGTGATATTAACATTATCTTGAGAAATGCAGTTTGATGAGGATTCAGCTTGAGTAAAAGATTAGTCTCTTAAGTACAACCTATTTTTTCACTGCTAATGAGAGAGAATCCACAAACTTTATGTCAAGAGGAAGTCCCGCATTTCTTGGTTTGCTCTTGGAAGTCCATGATTCTTTAGATTTGGAGGAAGGAATGGACCATAAAGGAGTTCATTGCTGAATCCAGCATGTGAAGGTGGAGGAACTCCATCTGATGGGGTGTTCCTCTGGATCCACTGGCCTCGATGACCCCGCGGGTGGAGGCCAAGGTGGATGAATACCATATGGCAGCTCAGGAGGCCTGGGTGGAGTTCCGGGGAGGGAGGCAGGGCGGAACACAGCATTGTTTTAAATCCTAGGACCCCTCCTGCAGAAGCGACCACCTGGGCTTGACTCTTGGCCTCCTGGCAGGGTTGGAGAAACTCTTTGTGAGATGCTAAGTCTCGTGATCTCCTCTATGACTTCAAGCATCATTAGCATTTCCTCTATCTCTTCTTTCTGTATCGCGCGTTTGGGTTTCTCTTTCAGCTCTTTAACCAAGGAAGTTAATTTTTCCATCAACATCAAGTTGGTCCTCTTCACCTTCTTGTAAGCATTTGTAAGTTGGCTTATATTTAAAGACTCTTTTTCTAGCCTGGCACTCTCTAGAACCAATTCAGTTTCTGCATACTCCTTTTCAGCCACCCTAAACTTGTCAGAGCAGTTGGCATTTCTCATTAATCCATGCAGCCAGTGTTTCTGAGAGCTGTCTTTCACGTCTTAGGTAAAGTCGGCTTCTAACAGACTGAACAAGTCTTAATGTAAATAGGAGACCCACCAATAAGGTGATGGCAAGCAGACTCATTCCTACCTCCCTTTGAATGCTGCAGAAAGTGACTTGTGGACTCAGGTCATTGAGCAATGGCTTCACTACCACCTCACTCACCTTCCAAAGGGCCAGCCCAAAGCCAGGCTCCACAGAGGATCACAGCCACTGCATTACACTAGGCCTACCACAGGGTTGTGGCTGGTAACCGTGGATCCACCAGCCACAACAGAACCAGGAGAAGCCCCCAACGTTCCACCCAGAACCCAACCAGCAACTGCCAGCCTGGACTGGTCAGTGGTATGATTACTGGAGCTGGGAGAGTTGTGGATAAAATATACTCATCTTCAAAAAATAAAAAAAGATAAATAAATTGTAGATAATGAGATCCAGGTTTCTCATAATTGGAGAAACAGATTCTAAAAAGAAAGGGTTGGGGTAAGAAAGAACCCTATGGTGTTAGATTGGAGTTGGAGAAATCAGTGTGAACTGATTTTTAAAATATATATAAACGAGAGATATGAAAATATATATATAACTGTGTGTGTGTATGAATTAGTACATATACACATATCTCTAGCTTTGTCTGCTGTGAGAGACTAGAAGCATGACACCTGAGTAGCAATGAGCCCTCCTAGCGTCCAAACTTTGGCTTCCAAATACTGTTCTTCAATAAAAGAAATCAGGGTCCTCTTTGGAGTGGTAGATGATCCCAGGGGTGGGGCAGGGTAAATACAAGATGAGCAATGCACAAAAACAAACAAACAAACAAAAAAAGTTTCTTGAGAGAGAGAAAGAAAGAAAAAAAATGGACTGAGGCATATTGAAAGGCACGGACATCTACTTGAAAGAGCCCCCAGTGGCCAACTGAAACAGTTTAAGCAACAGAATAATGGATCTGGGTCATAACCCAAAGGATAGAGCAAATATCCTTACGTCCATGTAAATAAATAACTGAATAAATAAGTACAACTCGGAGAAGGAACAACTCTCTCTATAGATCTCCTACTAACTAACAAATGTAGAAGGACTGAAGAAACTAGAAAGTCTCCATGACCACACTCCAGTGGTAATTGTTGCAGGTAAGATTCATGGGTAAAAGATGGCATTTAGTGGGGCCAATGTTTAGGAAGAAACAGGATTTTTGTGTAGCTTCAAAATATCTCTTCCCAAAACTATATGTACTAGTTTTAAAGTGAAAGATGGTAATTTACAGTCGAAAAACCTGTAGCTAAATGGTCAAGGTTAACATCACTAGTAACAACTCCACATCATGAATCCTTGATACGATGCCCTGAGAAAAATCTCCTCTCTGTGGTGTTCTTCTCAATAATACAGTCTCACTGTCCTCATGAGAAATCATTACACAAACCCAAACTAAAGACACCAGAGATCGTGAAAGGCAAGGAAAGTCTGAGAAACTGTCACGGACTGGAGGAGACCGATAAGACACGATGACTAAATGCAAAGTGAAACCTTGGATCAGAAGGGGAAAAAAAAGGACTTTGGTGGAGAAATTGGCACTATCTGAATAAAATCTGTAGTTTATAGTATTGTACCAGTATTAACTTCTTAACACCGATCACGTCACTATTATTCTGTGTGATGTTAACATTATGGAAGCCTGAGTAGAGAGTATTTGGAAACTCTTCCATAAGTCTAAAATTATTCCAAAAAGTTTAAAAAATAAAATCCAAAAGCATTTAAGTCTCATGCATCATCTTTCTATAAGTGGATTTGGTATCCTCTGGGACTGTAGTTGTTGAGTTGCTGAGTCCTGTCCAGCTCTTTTGAGACCCTGTAGACTGTAGCCCGCCAGGCTCCTCCGTCCATGGGATTCTCCAGGCAAGATTATGCGAGGGCATTGCCGTTTCCTCCTCCAGGGGTTTTCTCAACCCAGGGATCGAACCCTCATCTCCTGTACAGCAGGCAGATTCTTCCCCACTGGGGAAGCTGTCAGTTTCCTATTGCTGCAGCAGCAAATTATCAGAAATCAAACGGTTTATATAACAACACCAACTTGTTACCTTATAGTTCCGTAGGTCAGAATTCCGTGTGAGTCTCACTGGACTAAAATAGATGTTAGTAGGACTGCTTTCCTTCCAAAAAGCTCTAGTGATGAACCCTTTTCTTTGCCTTTTTCAGCTTCCGGGGATGCCTGCACTCCTCGGCTCACAGTCGCTTCCTCCATTTCAGAGCCCGCACTCTCAGGTCACGTGGCCGTCTCTGTGACCTGCCTTCCATCGTCACAGCTCCCTGACTAGAGCTGGGAAAGATTTTCCTCTTTTAATGATACATGTGATCAAATTGATTAAATTGTACCTACCCACATAATCCTCTCTCATTTCAGAGTCCTTAACTTATTCCCATTTGCAGAGTTCCTTTTGCCATGGAACACAACATAGTCACAGGTGTGGGGATTAGGACATCCTTGGGGTCGGGGGGTGTGGACGATTGCTCAGCTATGACAGGGACTTTTTGGTGGAAAGGAGACTTAATGCTCTGCATGGGAAACCCCCCACCAGCCCCCGCCAAAAAACATGAGACAAATTCCCAGGGCTTCCTTTTTGAAATCAGTGAAGTATCCTACACAGTGCTACTTTTCTCTTCTTTTTTTTTATTTTTCGATATGGACCTTTTTTTTTTTTTTGCCACCTTATTTTTTTTAATTGACAGCTATTTGCTATACAGAATTGGACCATATTTTTAAAGTCTTTATTGAATTTGTTACAATATTGCTTCTGTTTGTATTTTGGTTTTTTGGCTTCAAGGCACGTGGGATCTTATTTCCGCAACCTGGGATCAAGTCCTCATCCCCTGCTTTGCAAGGCAAAGTATCAACCACTGGCACTGCCAGGGAAGTCCCCATAAGATATTCTTAATTAATTAATGATTGATGATTTGTACTGAAAATAAAGTTACCATAAAATACTACTACAGTCAATGTTGGACTGCCTCTTGGGTGGTTCGTCTTTATTCGAACAGCATTCTCCTTTCCAGTATGTAGGAATATATAGCCATTTTTACAGCTACACATTCGGGCCCTCCATTCTCAAGCAGGGCTGGGTCTGGGCATCCTAGAAGTACCACTCATCTTGTTCTGTGACCCCTCTGTGCCAGTGCCCTGCCCAGCATCGGGCACAGGGTAAATAATGAATCAGTAATTGTTGAAATGAACCTCAGTAGTGTATTTGCTTCTGCAGTCCATGCAGTGGACCCACACAGTGGACCCAACATGCTTTGGCCTGTTAAGAAACGGAAACCCATTTTTCACCCTGCTTCCAGGAGAATATGAGAAGGCAGAGAGAAAGGATTTTTTTCCCTCTAATTTTGGTGTGGCAGAGCAGATGATATGTGTGTGATGGTCTTTGATGCAAACAGAAAGAGCCAGGCTGAAAATAAAATTTTCATGGGTTATTTAAATGTTAAATCTCAGCACTCTGAAGCACCTTCCTTATACAATGCTCATACCCTCAGATTGTTCTCGGATATTTATGTGAATAAATGTATATTTTATTCATGGGCCTTTCACAAGCTCTGCTAATAGTTTTTTGGAACCATTTGCTGAAGCAGCTAAACCTAGAAGGCTCATTACCACAACCTGAAGTGCTTTTTTAAAATACTGATGTCCTATTAAAGCATATATATGGAATTTAGAAAGATGGTAACGATGACCCTGTATGCGAGACAGCAAAAGAGACACAGATGTAAAGAACAGACTTTTGGACTCAGTGGAAGAAGGCGAGGGTGGGATGATTTGAGAGCATAGCATTGAAACATGTATATTATCATGCGTGAAATAGATCACCAGTCCAGGTTCGATGCATGAGACAGGGCGCTCAGGGCCGGTGCACTGGGATGACCCTGAGGGATGGGATGGGGAGGGAGGTGGGAGGGGGGTTCAGGATGGGGGACACATGCATACCTATGGCTGATTCATGTCAATGTATGGTAAAAACCACCACAATATTGTAAAGTAATTAGCCTCCAATTAAAAATTTTTTTAAAATACTGATATCCATGCTTGCCCTTAAAAATTCTGATTTAATTATCCAGGTAGAGTCACAGGCATCAGTACACTGAAGCTCCCCAAATGATTGCCACATGGAACCAGGATGGAAAACCATGACGCTAAAGATCCAAAGCGTGTTTGTTACTATTAAAGCCCAAAATGCGTTTTACGGAAACAATGGAGGTGAGGCGGCTGAAATATGCCATTTCCTAGGTGCCAGTGACATCCACACTGATCCAGTGGTTCCTGGCAAGGGCTAACCAGCACAGGCCTTTTCACTCACCCACTCCCATTCAAATGCTTTATTCTGGAAGCATCACTCTTCTCTCCCTTGTCATTCCTGCCCCCGCCCCACTTCTCTGTCTTCATTCTGTGGCTGAACCAGAATTAATGCTCCAGGTGCTGCCCTGTCTGCCCCCTGCAGCCACGTCCAGGCACCCACATTTGTCATTTTCGTGGCTCTGCTGTTTTCTTTCATCCTCCTGTCATATATCCTCATCCCTCATAATCCTTGGCTATTTCTAAACACAAATAATAGCAAGAGTCAGCATGGGAAAGGAATTCAGGTGATGTACGGAGGCTGCCATAGAAATGTGCCTCTCAGCTATCCAGCTGCAGGGAGCATGATTGACCTACAGGTCCTGTGCGATGGTCTGAAATCTACCAACCTGTTAGCAGGAGGCTACGCTTCCCTTGGGGGCTCCCAGCCAAGGCTTGAGCATGGGGGGGGGGGCGCTAAATCTAGCCTGCCCCTGGGGGCCTTAAGCTCCTCTTACTGGTGACTTGGGCTCTACAGCTCCCTATCGGCCTTGCCAAACTTACCTAAAGCCGCAACACCCACTGTTTGTGTGTGTGTGTTTAGTCACACAGTGGTGTCTGACTCTTTGCGACCCCATGGACCATAGCCTGCCAGGCTTCTTTGTCCATGTGATTTCCCAGGCAAGAATACTGGAGTGGATTGCTATTTCCTCTTCCAGGGGATCTTCCCCACCCAGGGATCGCACTGCAGGCAGGTACTTTGTCCCTGTACCACCTGGATCACCTACGCTTTATTCTTTTTTTTCCTTCCTTCCCTAAGGAAGGTTCTCCAAGCCCTTCCCAGCTCCTCCTTCGTTTCCCTCCCAGTTGTTTCTGCAGGCAAGTTTTTTTGCACATACATCCCATCATGGCGTCTGCTTCATCTTCTTCCTCTTTTTGTTTTAAGAAGAACATCTGAGTTTATTAAATAAACATTCGATGAAGCCCTAATTTAGCCAGTCAACTTGGGCAAGTTTAACGTACTAGACATTCTATGGGCAAGTGACCGAAAAACATTTTTAAATGGCTAAAATGACCACTTTTGAATGCTTGAGGTAAGCGAGCTACTAAATGTTTTACATGCAGTTGCATCAAATCCTTAAACTTTGTAGAGCAGTAGCACTCCCTCTAAGGTCAAGTGGGCCTTAGAAAGCATCACTACGAACAAAGCTAGTGGAGGTGATGGAATTCCAGTTGAGCTATTCCAAATCCTGAAAGATGATGCTGTGAAAGTGCTGCACTCAATATGCCAGCAAATTTGGAAAACTCAGCAGTGGCCACAGGACTGGAAAAGGTCAGTTTTCATTCCAATCCCAAAGAAAGGCAATGCCAAAGAATGCTCAAACTACTGCACAATTGCACTCATCTCACACGCTAGTCAAGTAATGCGCAAAATTCTCCAAGCCAGGCTTCAGCAATATGTGAACCGTGAATTTCCAGATGTTCAAGCTGGATTTAGAAAAGGCAGAGGAACGAGAGATCAAATTGCCAACATCCGCTGGATCATGGAAAAAGCAAGAGAGTTCCAGAAAAGCATCTATTTCTGTTTTATTGACTACACCAAAGCCTTTGACTGTGTGGATCACAATAAACTGTGGAAAACTCTGAAAGAGATGGGAATACCAGACCACCTGATCTGCCTCTTGAGAAATTTGTATGCAGGTCAGGAAGCAACAGTTAGAACTGGACATGGAACAACAGACTGGTTCCAAATAGGAAAAGGAGTACTTCAAGGCTGTATATTGTCACCCTGTTTATTTAACTTCTATGCAGAGTACATCATGAGAAACGCTGGACTGGAAGAAACACAAGCTGGAATCAAGATTGCCGGGAGAAATATCAATCACCTCAGATATGCAGATGACACCACCCTTATGGCAGAAAGTGAAGAGGAACTCAAAAGCCTCTTGAAATAAGTGAAAGTGGAGAGTGAAAAAGTTGGCTTAAAGCTCAACATTCAGAAAACGAAGATCATGGCATCTGGTCCCATCACTTGATGGGAAATAGATGGGGAAACAGTGGAAACAGTGTCAGACTTTATTTTTCTGGGCTCCAAAATCACTGCAGATGGTGACTGCAGCCATGAAATTAAAAGACGCTTACTCCTTGGAAGGAAAGTTATGACCAACCTAGATAGCATATTCACAAGCAGAGACATTACTTTGCCAACAAAGGTCTGTCTAGTCAAGGCTATGGTTTTTCCTGTGGTCATGTATGGATGTGAGAGTTGGACTGTGAAGAAGGCTGAGCGCCAAAGAATTGATGCTTTTGAACTGTGGTGTTGGAGAAGACTCTTGAGAGTCCCTTGGACTGCAAGGAGATCCAACTAGTCCATTCTGAAGGAGATCAGCCCTGGGATTTCTTTGGAAGGAATGATGCTAAAGCTGAAACTCCAGTACTTTGGCCACCTCATGCGAAGAGTTGACTCATTGGAAAAGACTCTGATGCTGGGAGGGATTGGGGGCAAGAGGAGAAGGGGACGACAGAGGATGAGATGGCTGGATGTCATCACTGACTCGATGGACCTGAGTCTGGGTGAACTCCGGGAGTTAGTGATGGACAGGGAGGCCTGGTATGCTGCGATCCATGGGGTCGCGAAGAGTCAGACACGACTGAGCAACTGATCTGATCTGAGCACTCCCTCTTACAGATAAAAAAGACCTCCTCAGATGAATGAACAGACCAAGGTCATAGAGTGAGGGGCAGAACCAGCATTCAGCCCAGGTGGGTGGGATCCTGATGCCCACATTCCTCACGCTTGCTCTGTATGGCTTCCTTGCCCTCCAGCAGCTGATATTCTAATTGAGATTGGGCATCTGCTTCCTGGAGACCAACATATGTACTACTGGACAAGGTGGTAAGAATTATTGAATTTAATCTAAAAACAGTGACTGGGAATTCGTTGGTGGTCCAGTGGTTAGGATTCTGTGCTGCCAATGTGGAGGGCACAGGTTCAAGCCCTGGTTGGAAAACTTAGATTCCCCCCCCCCCACACCCAAAAGTGACCATTCTTAACTCATTCATTAATCATCATCAACAAGATGTGTATATATGTATGTGTGCACATCCACTGTACATGAACTTGGGCAAACTCTGGGAGAAGGTGAGGGACAGAGAAGCCTGGCGTGCTGCAGTCCATGGGGGCGTAGAGTTGGACATGACTTGGCGACAGAACAACAACAATGCACATCCGCTCGCTTTCAAAGAAAGATTTACAAGGCTAATGAAGACATGTACAGAATGAACAAATTGGACAACTGGATAGAAAAAAGTGGGGCCCATAGTATGTGCAAGAAGGCCCCAGAGCAGTGGTTCTAGACCTTGGCTGCATGTCAGAATCAACTAGAAAACTTTAAAAAATGCCAATGTCCCTCTTGAGATTCTGATGCAATTGGTCTGGGGTCAGCCCTGCCACTCGCACTTACAAAGCTCCCCAGATGGTCCTAGTGTGCAGCAAGGTTGGAGAATCCTGTGCTACAGGTTTGTGATAGAGCCCCAGGCTATTGGTAGGGATGTACCTCAACATACAGTAGCTACAATATGTAACTATACCCAGCTGCTCAGGAGAAATGTGGTTAATCACGGCCCTGAGGGAAGAGAAAAATGTCTTCAGCAGATCTTCATAAAGGAAACACTGTGGGATGTCATCAACCACATCCTTAACAACATCCCTACTGTAAACACAAAATGAGTTGCATGGAGTTGCTTCTAGGACATCCGTCAATGTTGCCAGGTTCTTTCCATGGGCTACCGCTTAGCGCAAGCAGGTTCTGCTTCCATACAAATTTGGAGAGGAATTTTCCACTTTGGTTAGTATAGGTCATCCAGAGACGACTTTGTGCTGTAGAGTTTCATGGTTGAATGCCAGGGATACCAGAGAAGACACGCTTTTATTTATTTTTCATGCTGACATGCTGCATAAAATTGTGTTTGGCCAAAAGAGTCTACTCCTGACCAGTGTTTTTGAAGATCACTCTCCAGTCTGTAGAAAAAGTAATCCTCCCATTTTTGGACAAGTCAAGGTGGGTCTCAGTTGAATCCACAACAAATCCTGACTTCAGAGTTTCAGAAATAATTTCTTTCACTATGGGATGATCGATAGAGATGAACAGTGAGACTTTTTGATATCCAGACAGACAAGACATACCTGGCCAATGGTATCAGCACTAGCTCCTATCCAGCTAACACCAGGTCATAAGAGACCAGAGAAACAAACTGCTCCCACATGGCCAGAAAATTCAAAGCAGTAACTCAAAGACTAGTCCTTATCTCGTGGTTAATTCTTATCATTTCCTCATTGCTGTTGTTGTTCAGTTGCTACCCCATGGAGCATGCCAGGCTTCCCTGTCCTTCGCTATCTCCCAGAGTTTGCTCAAACTCACGGCCATTGAATCAGCAATGCCATCCAACCATCTCATTCTCTGTCATACACTTCTCTTCCTGCCCTCAATCTTTCCCAGCATCAGGGTCTTTTCCAGTGAGTCAGCTCTTCATATCAGGTGGCCAAAGTATTGGAGCTTCGGCTTCAACATCAGTCCTTCCATAACACTAGTTATGATTTACTAACCTCCTTGATTTCCTTTAGGATTGACTGGTTGGATCTCCTTGCAGTCCAAGGGACTCTCAAGAGTCTTATCCAACACCACAGTTCTAAAGCATCAATTCTTTGGGACTTAGCCTTCTTTATAGTCCAACTCTTACATCTGTACATGACAACTGGAAAAACCATAGATTTGACTCTACAAACCTTTGTCAGCAAAGTGATGTGTCTGCTTTTTAATATGCTGCCTAGGTTTGTCATAGCTTTTCTCCCAAGGAGAAGAGTCTTTTAATTTCATGGCTGCAGTCACTGTCCACAGAGATTTTGGTTAATTCTTTTCATTTCCTGATAGTCACGGAGAAAAACTATTTGAAACCTTGAATATGAGAAAGTACAGCTTTCTTGGACATGGTACTAAAACGCATCAGAAAGGCCAGCCTGTTGGGATTCTTGCTTCCAGGTTCCAATCTGGCCATCCTGTCTTCATGACACTGAGTTATACAAAGTCATCCCACTGAGCCCCTGCAAATGGGCCAAAACATGCCTGCACAGACACACAGGTGCCCAGCAGCTTCGCAAGCATTGCTTCATGCTCAACATCTGGCTTCCTCCCTTCCCGAGCTTTTCTTCCCAGTATGCTTGCAGCCAACCTGGAATGTTTAAGATGTTTAGAAAATGAGTTCTCCTCACCAGTTATGATTTACTAACTTCCTTGCTTATTGAGTTGCAGTTCACTGTAACACCAGAGAAACTGATTAGAAAATAACTTTAATATACAGCTCTATTCCCCATGAATTAATGTATGCTTCAAGGACATTGCTTTTTAGTTAATAGAGGGTGCCTGCCATTAGCATTGTAGAAAGACTCTAGTGGTGACTTTGAATAACTCAAGCAGGAGCGGGATTGAGAAGCAAAGAAGCAAAGAGCAGCAGTTGAATGTCGGTTCCAAGGTGGGTGTCTGCACCATTCCAAACGAGTCAGCAACACTGTCCAAAGAATCAGAGCTCAAGGACACCCAGAAGAAGAGAGCAAAGAGAGAGTAATTGTATCTGCTGACCAACTGGGATCTTTGTTATTATATGACCCTTATCCTTGACTTCAAACAAATAATATACTATGTTGAGCGAGAGTCTTATTTTTTTTAAGTATCATGCTTTCTTTCTTGAATAGTCACCTATAACTCTAATCCATTTTCACTAATACACATTCTCCACAGATGGTAAAAATAAAAAGAGTCAAATTACTCTCGGGGAGCCCTCTACGACTGGTAAAATTTGGGGCAACAAGGTACCCTCACCTTCCCTACCAACTTGCCAAACCCTGCCTTCTGCTAAAGTTGAGGGGTAGGGGTAATAAACCTATCAGAGTCTTTCTGGAGAGAGAATCTTGTTAACGTGCACACTAAGTCACTTCAGTCGTGTCCAACTCTGTGCAACCCTGCAGACTGTAGCCAGCCAGGCTCCTCTGTCTGTGGGATTTTCCAGGCAAGGATACCGGAATGGGTTGCCATTCCCTCCTCCTGGGATTCTCTCGACCCAGGGATAAAACCCACGTCTTTTTCATCTCCTGCATTGGCAGGCAGGTTCTTTACCACTAGCACCAGCTGGGAAGCCCCAATCTAATTAATGCTGAGATATTAAAAAAAAAAAAAAATTAAGCATGTGAGTAAAATAAGGCAACCCAAGTAGGATCAAGGTAGAAAACAGCTGAAGAGCCAGGATTCGACATTTTACCAACATCACCACCATCTTGGTTTCACCCCATGTTGGCTTTAGGGGCAGACCTGATATTTAGTGGAGCACAGTGAGACAAGGAACTCACTGATGCTGGGAGGGATTGGGGGCAGGAGGAGAAGGGGATGGCAGAGGATGAGATGGCTGGATAGCATCACCGACTCTATGGACATGGGTTTGAGTGAACTCCAGGAGTTGGTGATGGACAGGGAGGCCTGGCGTGCTTTGATTCATGGGGTTGCAAAGAATGGACATGACTGAGTGACTGAACTGAATGCCTCCCAGCACTGAGATTCTTCCCAAGTGTTCATGGTTTTCAGCCTCTGCACAGTCAGTCCTGTCTTGCCATTACGCTAGGCCGTCAGGCTGCTGAGCCAGCAAGGTCACATCAAGGTGGCTTGGAAGGAAGTCATATGACACAGGCTCTCCCTATGGAGCTTGGTCAAGGCTTGTGGTGGATTTACAGGTTATGGAAATAAAATCCGCTTCCTCACTTCTAGTTTTAAAGGCTGTGTCAATGATGCATGTGAGTAATGACACAGGTGATATTTAATACCTGGTGATTTGCTGAACATTTCACTTCAAACCTGCAAAAACCTTTTTAGAGGCAATACAAGGACAGATTTTGAGATTCTTTTTTCCATCTGGAGTGAAAGACAGGGACCAGGAAATTAAAACTGAAGGGCTCCCATCGTGGCAGGTTGAAGGGCATGGAGCATAATGCCAGCCTGTAGAAAATCTCAGTAATTCAGCTCTGAAAATTGTCTTTCTCCTTCATCCCCTAAGGCCAAAAAAAAAAAAAAAAAAGTGAAGTAAGGGATGAGAGGTTTTATCAAATTGGACTTCACTTCATTATTCTCAGTATATCACGAATCCATCACTCTCCAAGGTAACCTTACCCCAGATGACGCTTTTTAAATGAGGTGTGCTTTCTCAGACTTACCTAGTCACAATTTATTGGTGACTGTGTGGAAAGGTTAAGAGTGGAAGATTCTGCCACTAATGCTTTTGAGACAAGCCTGAGGTGTTCTTAAATTGATTAAGCCTTTTCTAGTGTGCATCTGTATATGGGTATGTGGTCAATGGCATTAAAAAAAAATATCTTTTAAAGGTGTTTTTATCTGATTCTAAATTAAGAAAAACCATGATTACTGGAGAGAAACAGACCATACGGATATCTTAGAAAAGTGTACAGATTTATTGACAAGGGGATTCATCATCACATTATTTTTTTTGATAGGTAAGAAGTGGATTTATTTAGAGAGAAACACACTTCACAGAGAGAGTGTGGGCCATCTCAGAAGGCGAGAGTGGCCCCAAATATAGCGTGGCTAGCTTTTATGGGCTGGGTGATTTCATAGGCTAATGAGTGGGAGGATTATTCCTACTATTTCGGGGATGCATTCTTTTTAATTCTAAAACTGTAAGCAACCTACATGGCCAAAAGAGTTTAGATAAATATAGATATGCTCTGCAGTCATTAAAAACCATTTAAGGCTACATCTGAAACTAATACAACATTGTAAATCAACTATATTTCAATAAAAATTTTTTAAAAATCATGTAAGGATATGGGATAGTGATCATAGTATATTAAGGAAAAAAATAAGGCTATAAACACTATGTACATTATGATCATATTTGCTTTTACATATTTATTCATTTATTTTATGGACAAAAGAAGGACAAATTCCAAAAGGTTAAATGTTATAATTTCTGGATGATCCCAAGTGATTTTTACCTTAAAAAAAAGAAGTTCAAACTCTTTTAAAAAATTATTTATCCTTGGATTGCAACACACAGGCTTGGTGGTTGTGACTCGCAGGCCCCAGAGCACGAGGGCTTCAGTAGTTGTGGAGCATGGACTTGGTTCCTCTGCGGCTTGTGAAACCTTCCCAGACCAGGGATCGAAGCTGTGTCCCCTGCAGGCAGACTCTTACCCGCTGCCCCACCAGGGAAGTCCAATGTTTATCTTCTTTATATTTTTCTGTATTCTACAAAATGTTTGGAATCACTGTGCATTGCATTTAGAATCAGGAAAAAGGAATCATTGTTACTTTCAAGTTCAAACATGCTGATAACTCCAATACCTTAAGAACTAGTTGTGTTCATAATGGTTGTCAGTCCTTTGAGGGCCTGGGTCTTCCAGTTATATATGAAAGAAGTGGGGTGCTCTGCCTCCCTCGTAGCTGGAGTCAGCGAACGTCTAACCAGGTTCTTTGTCTTGAAGTGAGAGGAGAAAGTGAAGAGAGAAGCCAAAGCTTCTCAGCCATCTCTGGCTGGGGGACAACTTGCCCCTCCGAGAGCCTCTCCATATTCTTCTTGGGCTGAGCAGACAGGAAGAAGGCATATAATCTGCATCCAGCTGCTCCATCTAGGCAGAGTTTCTGACCATCTACCTCAGAGTTTCTCTTCAAGGATGAGGGCAGGATTTCCCTGGTGGTATAGTGGATAAGAATAAAAAAAAAAAAGAATTCGCCTGCCAATGCAGGGGACACAGGTTTGATCCCTGATCCAGGAAGATTCCACATGCCAAGTTGGAATGAAGCCTGTGGGCCAAAACTACTGAGCCCGTGCTCTAGAGCGCACGAACCGTGCCTACTGAGGCCACGTGCCTGGAGTCCGTGCCCCACAGCAAGAGAAGCCACCGCAGTGAGAAGCCTGAGCTCTGCAGCTAGAGAGCAACCCCCGGTTGCCGCAACGAGAGAAAGCCCCAGCATGGCATGAAGACCCAGCCCAACGAAAAATAAAATTAATTAAGTGATAAAAAATAAAATAAAAATAAAGGATGAGGGCCCATCACCATCATCGAAAGGTGATGTGGACTAGTGTGTTCAAGACAAGTAACCTGAAGACCAAACAGATGAATTCTAGAAAAGCATCCAGTTCTCCTTCTTCTCTAACACTCCACACTTCCACCTTCATTTAAGGAAAGGACTATTTCTGTGACTTTTCTGTAATTTGTTGGTGAATCCAGGTCTCCCTACCTACATTCTTTCCCAGGCCGTTAGCCACTAAGTTAGAGTTACAGAACTTTAATCTCAACACCATAGATGTATCTATCTTCATCAATCAGTTCTCATTGGGTATCCTCTCTACATCTGGTAAAGCTGTAGGTATAAAGAAATTACAGCAATTTTCCTGTCTTGAGAAATTAGAATCAAGGGAAATTTATACAATATGAGAGTGTGAGCTTACTGTAGGTGAAACATTACACAGAGAATTTCCAACTTTTGTTTTAAGTCACTCTTGTCCTATAAATAAGTAGAATGGCCAGAATAATCTTAATCAATTTTATTGTGCAAATTAAAATTCAAAAATACTTTTTTGTATTCTGTCCACATCTCAAGACAGTGGGATTTAATGAATGTAGCTATATAGAGATAAATATCAACCATCATTTTTCATTTTCTCAAAAAGATGGTGAGTTTAATGATATCGTTATCTTCACTAGCTTCTAGTGTAGGGAATCTAAGGTTGGTCCATTTCCCCCAAATATTTTGTTTAGTAAGTTTTTAGGCAAGTGGAAAACTTAGTGCTAACAGAAACAAATTTGACCACACTTTTTAAATTATGGGATAATTACTAATTCTGTGGTCATTCATTCCCATGCCATCAACTCCAACACAGGAAACTATGAGAAATAGAACCACTGGTAAAATTAAACCTGCAATTATAGCACCAATTTCTAGGATATGTTGATTTTTCTCTATTTTGCAACATGCACACAGATATATAAAATTTTCTCATTTATTTCTCACACATTGACCCTGTAAATCCAGTTTGTCATGCCATAATGATTTTACTAAATTTAAGAGAGTTTTTGATACTGCTTTATAGCCTTCCTTGTTAGTTGATTTTTAATGTGAAGGTGATAACATACTCAGTGTATTAGCACAAACTGGCATCACCAACTCAATGGACATGAGTTTGAGCAAACTCTGGGAGATAGTGAAAGACAGGGAAGCCTGGCATGCTGCAGGGCATGGGGTTGCAAAGAATTGGACATGACAGTGACTGAACAACAACAACAAATCCTTGAAAACACAAATGGAAGAAAGAAGAGGAAAAAAATGAAAGAAAGAAAGGAACAAGAAAGAAAGAATGAAGCAAATCTATGCTTTACCTTAAAATTTATCTTAATTCACCACCATTTTAGCTAATAATTACCTTTGCCACCTAGTATTTGGGTCAATCTCTGTATTTGCAGTAAATTCCCATCACATTTCATATCCTTGCTAATATCCATCAACTATTTCTGGAAATTTTTGTAGGTACCCTTCATTTCTCTCATCCTCTACTCTCTGCCCTTCCTGGTTCTTAGGGCAAGGTCTTCAAGGTTTCACTATACCTTGACTTAAAACCACTCAAACAGTTCCCAAATTTTCCTGATTGGTTGAATCCCCCTCTAACTAAAATCCTCCTTCCATCACCATTATCTACGTAACTAGTCTCTAATCTTTTTCCTTTTCTATAGTCATAGCAAGCTATTAATTAAGTAAATTTCATCTAATTCTCTGTGTCATATGCCTCTCTGAACCAATATTGCCATTTTTTTTTCTGGCCACACTGAATGACATGCTGGATCCTAGTTACCTGACCAGGGATCAAGCCCATGCCCCTGCAGGGGAGGCTCAAGGTCACAACCGCTGGGTAGCCAGGGAAGCCCCAATATTGTCAGTCTTAAATTATCTGTTTCATTGGCAGGTGCCCTGCCTAATTCAAATGACACGATCATACGTCTGATTTGACACACCCCATCCACAGATCGGAAGTGGAAAGGACAGTAATCAAAGTAATAGTAAATATTGAGCACTTAGTGCTTTGCAGTACTACCTGAATTTAAACTCAGATGTCTAAATATGAAACCATCCCTTTTACTAATACACTATACTGCTGCGCTGAGGAGGAAGAGAAGAAGGAAGGCAGAGGAGGAAGGGGGGAAGGTGTAGCAACAGCGGGTTAGTCTCTAATGTTGGAAAGTACTGGAGTGGCATCCTGAATTCCATGCTCTGTGGCTGCACACATGGCCCAACGCAGCGTGTATTGAAAGATTACAGTTTCAAGTCCTCGGTGGTGTGCTGTACGTGACATGCTGCCTGGTGTGTAGGAAGTGATGCGGTCCCCATTTTCCTAGAGCTTACAGTTTAGTAATGGAGAAGAGTAAAGGGCACAGAAGGACATAGAATCGGGGACGGGGGTTCTTCACCAGGTAAGTGTTGTCTGAAGTGTTCTCTGAAGGATGCTGTGCTGTGCTTAGTCGCTCAGTCATCAGTGCTGATCAGAGAGGGGCAGGGAAGAGCCTTGGAGCAATGGAACCAGCGTGTGCAAATGCCCCGCTTCATGTGAAAGACGAGGGTTATTAAAACACTGCAAGGGAAGTTCCCAGCACAGTTCCTGGCACATAGCAATGGTTAATAATATTAACAACGTTGATGATAGAGGCAGTAATGGTGATGATAACGATGGCGATGGAGGTGGTGATGCTGGGGGTAAGAGACGTGGAGGTGGTGCTGCTGCTGTCGATGTTGCTGGTGATGGTCGGGTGGTGATGATTACGGTGGTAGTGGCTTCTACAAGAAGCATCTCCTTCCAAATTATTGCCTTTAGATTTTCTTAACCTTAGAGCTCAGTAGCTGAGATTTACTCTTTTTTCCCCAGGTTCTGGGTCACTCTTTGGTGAAGATTTTTATTCAAAGTTAATTTCCGTAAGGGCAGAAAAGAAAAGGGAATCGGAAGAAGGAATAAAAGTCTAGATTATGGACATCTAACTAGTATTTATTTTATTTTTAAATCATTTTACTGTAGTATCAGTGGGCTTATTGATTTAATCTTTACAAATAAAAGAAAAAAAAAATAGATGATCTATCACTCAATAGTTTCTCCAGAGAAATATTGATCAGTGCCAGCTTCTTCAGAGAAAATCTAGTGAGAGCAATTAGATGAGATATTTACCCATAGAACAAAGAAAACAATATTTCCTTCAGAGTAAACAATACCTCTTCCAAACCCATGCCTCTTTCAGACCAGTTCTGAGCAATCATTGCTAATAGCAATATCTTTTAACAGTCAGGCAAATGGTATGGAAATCACGGTCCATGCAGTCTTCTAGTTCTCTTTCATGTTTACCAGCCATCTCAAATAGGTGGGCACTTATTTGAAACACTTTGAAATGCTATGCAAAATATGCAGTGAAGTAGTTTGCATGGATGATTAAATCTTTATCTGTGACCTTCACCTCTTTCTGCAGCTGCTATACATATAACGGGGTTCAAAGGATGAGAGAATCTCACAGCTGTAAACGC
The DNA here is from genome assembly GCF_003369695.1 of Bos indicus x Bos taurus. NCBI lineage: Eukaryota > Metazoa > Chordata > Mammalia > Artiodactyla > Bovidae > Bos > Bos indicus x Bos taurus. Next base: position 12,455,315 of record NC_040087.1, on the reverse strand, counting down.
TGAATTCCCACACCCAAAACATTTTCATAAAAGCCAGATAAAAACACACAGAAAGGCGTGGTTGCTCACCTTCATTTTCTTTTAAGTAGTTTGGTTATTTTTTATTAGAGTTCACCTGGTTTGTTTATTTAAGGTTTATTTCCAATAGGCTATTGCCTGAAGAAGGAGAAAACAATCATTGCAAGCATGAACTAGAGAAACTACAATCTTCCCACCAGTGCATGGGAAGTAAATTAATTCTTTAAAGCAGAAGTTCTAGGAGGAGCAAAACTCCACCTAAACCCTGAAATTGTGTGTCCACATGCATAGGTGCGGGACTTCCCAGGCGACGTTAGTGGTAAATAAACCACCTACCAATGCAGAAGACTTAAGAAACTCAGGTTCTGTGGGTTCAATTCCTGGGTCAGGAAGACCCCTTAGAGGAAGGCATGACAACCCAATCCCATCATCTTGCCTGGAGAATCCCATGGACAGAGGAGCCTGGCAGGCTACAGTCCATGAGGTTGCAAAGACTCGGATACGACTGAATCGACTTGGCACACACTCACTTGTATACGTGTGCCCCTCCCCAGGGCGGGCAGTGGGGTGAGGAGCCATCACTTTCCTTAGATATTCGATGAAGTCCATGACCGCAGAAGAATCGTTAGATCCATGGCTCAGCAGTGTCCTCCTTTTGCTGTTCTTTCCCTGGGCAACTGTTAAACACGTAGAAATATATTTTAAAAGGGCAGCACCTCTGTTTAATTGCTCATAAATTAAATCTGAGCAATGTGATGTACAGTAAGTATAAAAATGATACGGATGTAAAATAATATCAATAGAATAAAATGATCACTTGTCCAACCATCAGAAAATATCACCAAGAAAGGTAACGCACGAACTGGAGTAGAAGACTATTTAAAAATTTTTGCAATTATTATTTTAAAAAATTTCAAAACCTCAGCATGTGTGTGAATTATGGTGTGATATCCCTGGGACAAAGTTCTTTTCAGTTGACATACAAGACAGGAATTTGAGTGCTGTAGAAAAATCACCACATTTGCTGATATCATCTTTTTTCCAATTGTCATGGTCTGTGAATTTTCGGAGTCATAATTTCTTTTCCCGCACTTAGTCCTTATATGCCTTGCTCATTTTTTCCAGTGATCCTCATCCTTCGGTGGTTATAAGCCTAAATGTCCTCCAAGGTGGGATGCTATGGATGATAACCGAGTTTATGTGTACTTTTAACTGGTAACCTATACTGGAGAGCTAAACTAGCAGTTCTGTCGCAAAAGGAAATGCTGGAGGGAAGGGACTAGTTGCTTGTTTATTTAAGGTGCTATGATTTACTCACCTCCAGGGATGTTTGAGCAAACTCCAGGAGACAGTGAAGGACAGGGTAGTCTGGTGTCTAGGATGCCACAGAGTCAGACACAGCTGAGCAACTGAGCAACAAAGGATGTAAACGAATGCCTTGGATTCTTTCCCTACTTTTGTTTTTAAGAAGCTCGGTTGTGTCTGACTCTTTGTGACCCTATGGATTATACAGTCCATGGAATTCTCTAGACCAGAATACTGGAGTGGGTAGCCTTTCCCTTCTCCAGGGGATCTTCCCAACCCAGCGATCGAACCCAGGTCTCCCACATTGCAGGTGGATTCTTTACCATCTAAGCCACCAGGGAAGCCCAAGAATACTGGAGTGAGTAGCCTCTTCCTTCTGTAGAGGATCTTCCCAACCCAGGAGTCAAACCAGGGTCTCCTGCATTGGAGGTGGATTCGTTACCAACTGAGCTATCAGACCAAAGTAAACAATTTCAGAGCTTATACTAACTAATGATGTGCCTTTTTACGATGTCTGTTGAGGCAGGGGTCCCCAACCTCTGAATGTGGATTAGTATCTCCTGTCAGATCAGCAAGGACATTAGATTAGAAATAAAGTGCATGATAAATGTAATGGGTTTGAATTATCCTGAAACCACCCCTCACCCCTCACCCGTTTCAGGCCGTGGAAAAACTGTCTTCCGCGAAACCAGTCCCTGTGCCAAAAAAGTTGGGGACTGCTATAGATGCATCACCATGGTATGCCTCTGTAAAATAATAGAAAAGAGCTGTTTCTAAGGAAGAAAAGAAAGAGGAGGAGGAAGAAGAAGAGAAGAACTGGAAGAAGAAAAAGAGGAGTGGGAGACGGAGGAGGGGCAGAGAGGAGGATGGCTGAAGGAAAATCCTTTTGCAAAACAGCCTTCGAAGAACATCCTGGGCCAATATACACTAACATCTTGGAGCTAAATCTCTCTCTCTGTGGAGAGGAGAAGCAGAAAACGAGAGAAAGAAGCCCGGTGAGGGCTTAGTTCTGTCGGTGGAGCTCTGGTGGAGTCGTCTTGCGGAAGGGACATGAGGAAATATAGACAGGGCTCCCAGGAGTGCCGGGCTGAGCGCTGGACTATGCTCAGGGCAATTATTTCTCTAAAGCAAGGGTTCTAAGAGGAGCGTGTGCTCAGAGACTTGTGCTGGTGGTTCTTTGGTCACTCAGTCATGTCCGACTGCGTGTGACCCCATGGGCTGTATGTGGTCACCAAACTCATCTGTCCATGGGATTTTCCAGGCAAGAATGCTGGAGCAGGTTGCCATTTCCTTCTCCACCCAGAGATCGAACCTACATCTCCTGCGTCTTCTGCACTCTTTACAGATTCAGGCAGGCAGATTCTTTACCACTGAGTCACCATGGAACCTCATAAGACTTAGGTGCACGTTTTTTGCCCCGGAGAGAGGAGCCATAGCTTTCTTTAGATACTTAATGTAGTCCATGACATCAAAAAACATGTTAAAACAAATTGCTTAGGGACAGGGCTTCCCAGAACCACTCTTTCCAGAAGCATCGAGGTTGTTCTGCTCCTCCTAAGTCCTGATTTCATCAGCAGGGAAAGAAGCAACATGTAGGTGTTGGAGCAGCTTTTTCCTGAGTCTGAAACCTAAGGAGCTTAAATCCATAGCCTTGGTCTCCTTAAGCTCATGTCCTAACAAGAACAGAATTTAGACGGACTGCACGTATATGGGAGCACATCTTCTCTATTTGCTGTGTTATTTGTTCTTCACACACCTTTGGAGATAAGTAGGTCGCCTTACTATCAGTTCCCATTCATAGAACAGGAAATTGAGGGCCGGAGAGCTAAAACAACTGGTTTAAGTTTACGAGCGGTAGTGACCTGCTGAGCTGAGAATCTAGGCTTCCGACTCCTAGGCCAGTGTCTGTTCTACCGCAGCCCTCTGCCCCCAGTTTTTATCACGGGCAGGAATCCAAAGAAGGGTAAGACATGTCTGCCCACAAGGAAGTTAAAATCTAAACACAGTTTTGTTTTGTTTTCCTCCCAGTGGCAAAAAGATGTTTTTAATCCCCTCCACTCAACCCTGCACATGTTGCTGTTACGTGCCCTGCCCTTTCTCAGAGGTAGACTGAATCAAAACCATTCAGAGGGAAGCCGTGCTCTTGCCAGACAGCAAAGAAATTAGCCAGACCTTACACTGCCGCAAAACTCCGGGTAGATGAGAAAAACAAACAATACTCCTCATCACATTTTTAAAGATAGATTTTGGTTGAAAGAATAGGGTCAGAATCTTGCTGAGAAGGCAAATAACCTTCCTTCAGTAAACATGTAATGTACAAATTATTATTTATTAGAAGTCTGTTTATTTACTTGAATTTGTGATCAAAAGTCTTATTAGCTCTTTGCAGTTTTGGGTGTGGGGGGGTTGTTGTTTTACCTCTCCTTGAATCTTCACTTCTTTCCACCTAACTGCAATGTACACTCGATTTGGGCAGGATGTACTTCTCTGATTCTTGGTTTGGGGTTTGGACCTGTGACTTGTTTTTGCCAATAAGGCCAACGTCATACTGTACCCATCCAGAGCCAGAGCCTCAAGAGGCCTTATGTATTTTTCCTAGGGTTCCTTGTACTTCTCCCATCACCTTGAGAACACCATGCAGACTAGCCCGCTGGTACCAGGAAAAGAGAGACTGGATATTTGGGATGGATCTGCACCAACCAAGTCATCCCAGCTGGGCAGAGTCTACATTAACCAATCCCCCCAAAAGGCACCTCTCTGAAGGTGTCTCCAAGGCCAAAGCATCAGCTTGTTACAAAGTTCTTTTTCATAATCCATCATGTATTTTTGGTCCCAACCCAGCAGATTCAATTTTAGTTGGACTTTCCTGTTTAATTTTTCTTTTTTAAAAAATGTTAGCGGCAAGTAGGATCTTAGTTCCCTGACCAGTGATGGACCCCGCACCTCCTGCATTGGAAGTGTGGAGTGTTAACCACTGGACCGCCAGGGAAGTCCCTGTTGAATTTTAACAAAGAAGCTTCAACTCTCCGAGTTTATTTTACCTGGAGGAAGGGATTTCTGGTCCAATTATGTGGTTGTTTTTTTTTTTTCTCTTGCAAGATATTTGCTTTACAATATTGTCATGGTTTCTGCTATACATCAACATGAATCAGCCACAAATGTACATATATTCATTATAGATATACCTCAGAAATGCTGTGGATTCTGTTTCAGACCACTGTAATAAAGCAAATATTACAAAAAAAACAGGTCATATGAATTTTTTGGTTCCCCAGTGCTTCCCAGGCCCCTCTACTTAAAGATGGTGAAAACATTTATACATGTATGACAAAGAGCCTTGCTTCAGCCAGGGTTCCATGACAGGAGTAAACTCCACAGAATGTTATTTGAGAGACTATTTTTTCAATTGTCTTGAGGGAATACAGCTAATACCCTAGTGCTATTGTTGGTGCATAGAATTTTCAGGATTAAATCTCTCACAAAACCCCAATTGAGAAGGGCTTCCCTGGTAGCTCAGCTGGTAAAGAATCCACCTGCAATGCAGGAGACTCCAGTTTGATTCCTGGGTCAGGAAGATCCGCCGGAGAAGGGATAGGCTACCTACTCCAGTATTCTTGGGCTTCCCTGGTGGCTCAGCTGGTAAAGAATCTGCCTGCAATGTGGGAGACCTGGGTTCGATCCCTGGGTTGGAGAATCCCATGGACTGTATAGTCTATAAGGTTACAAAGAGTTGGACATGACTGAGCGACTTTCAGTGACAAATCTGATCTGACTTAAATCCATATTTCTTCTTTTAATGCCCAATCCTGTTGTTCTTCTTCTATTGTCTCAGCTTTCATCTGCTGTTGGCCATAACAGTATGACCCATACTGTGTACATATCCACTGCATTTATTTATACATTTATGGTTGCTCAAAATTCTCTAAGTACAAATTTTGAATCAATTGTATTACTAGGATGATTCCCCAAATTGTTCAGCTCTCCTTCCAGTAGGTTGGTAGGGATTCAACTTCCATGATTTCTTAAAGTTAGATGTGCTATATATTAATAACTTCCTTTGGTAAAAGCAATGAGCATCATTTTCAAGCAGAGTCTTTAAGAGCTTGTGCATACTTCACCATGTTCTCTTTTCCTGCCTCAACAAACACAGACTCACATTTTGAGATAGAACTTGCATCCTGGAGTAGCTAAAATGAGTAGAATGAGGTCTTACCACCTCACATTGACGATGGATGATGGATGCAAAAAAATCACTTTTGTTTGTGTTCAGCCACGGAAATTTTTGTGTTGTTTGTTACTGCAGCATAACTTTACTTATCCTACCTGCTTCTTCCAAAAATACTTTGCAAAATTTCTACCCCTATTTACTTACAAACTAGGAGTGATTTATCTTCACTGGTTTTAATGATCTTGCTTTGTGACTCCCTGTATTCTGAACAATGTATGTTTTCTGAATCTGCTAACTCTGTCTTCTACCATCAGTGGTATGAAGAGGTTTATTTCTATTTCGGAACTGTGCCAAAAGCAGGGCTCTGGGAATAGTCTATCCTAGGTATAGCAATAAAGGAGTGAATTGTATGGAGCAAATTTTAAAACAGTCTGTGGCTGTTCAGTCACTCAGTCATGTCCCACTTTTTGTGACCCCATGGACTGCAGCATGCCAGACTTCCCTGTTCTTCACCATCTCCCGGAGTTTGTTCAAACTCATGTCCATTGAATCAATGATGTCATCCAACCATCTCATTCTCTGTTGCTGCCCTCTCCTCCTGTCCTCAATTTTTCCTAGCACTGGGGTCTTTTGCAATGAGTCGGCTCTTCAGATCAGGTGGGCAAAGTATTGGACAGTAATACAACCAACTAAAAATCAGTGGTTTTTTATTGTCATCTTGTGGCTGGGTGCAAGATGGCTTCGATGTGCTCATTGCATAGTAGGTGCAAGAACTCTATCAGCAATAAGTGTCCAAACCAGCTGGGATGCAGGAATTCATTCATTTGCTCAGCAGCTCTTAGGTGCAACAGCCAGCGCTGCGCACTGCAGATGAAGTATCCGGCAGTACTGACACAGTCCCTGACCTCGTGGACTCTACACTCAGGGTGCGGGGCTAGAATCCAGCAAGGCTGCAAGTCGGGATGAAGGCCATTGCTCTTCCTTCTTGAGAGGATAATGTTTGAGTTAGACTGAAGATAAGGAGGGGGCAGCAGTGGAAGATCTAGGCGAGCATTCCAGGTGCAGTGAAAGTCAGTGCAGGAGTCTTGAACCAAGAACACGGCCGTATGTGAGGCACTGTGGGTGGGGTGGTGCCTGGAGACAGATGGTGAAGAAAAGGGCTGGGAGTCGGCACTGTGCAGAATCTCACAAGCCATGGTAAGGAGTCTGGATTTTAATCTGGTTGCAAAGGGGAAGCACTGGAGAGCTTTAAGCATGATAGGTATATAATTTCATAAAGAAAGACCCCTCTGGCTGCTGTATAGAGTCTAGAGAGGCAAGAAGGGGAGCAGAAACCACTTTGGGGGCTGTTGCGTTGGTCCGAGTGAGGGGTGATCATGGCTTTGATGAAAGTCCTAGCAGTGGGTATGAAGGAAATGGTCAAATTCAAGAACTGTCTTGGAAGTAGAGAGGATACGACCCACTGGTTTGGATAGTGGCTGTGATGAAAGACAGAACGTATAAATGACTCCTAGTTAAAATTATGGATTAAACAATTGAGTGGGTGATGAGCGTCAATTATTGAGACGTTTTCTTCTTAGCTTATGCTCCGCTAACCTAGAAAAAGAAAAATGAATCCCCTTTCCCCAACTAACTCTTGTGCTGACAAAAAAAGAAATACACTAAAGAGATAGGATGAAAGAATTATTTTTCAGTCAATTAGCATTCTCATATTATTTAAGCTACTGAGTGATGCTGGTGGTAAAGAATCTACCTGCCAATGCAGGAGATACAAGAGACGAGGGTTCAGTCCCTGGGTTGGGAAGATCCCCCTGTAGAAGGTCATGGCAACCCACTCCAGTAATTTTGCCTGGAAAATCCCACGGACACAGGAGCCTGGTGGGCTGCAGTTCACGGCATCGCAAAGAGTAGGACATGACTGAACGACTAAGCACGCGCACACACACACACATACACACACACACATTATTCGAGCTACTGGAGAGTATCACAGACCACTCTTCTGGAATCACCATCCCAGGGCATCCAGGACTGAACTCAGACGAGCAATGTGATTGGCCCATGGTGACATCATGCTTCTATTTCAGAGTTGAACTTGGGATCTGGGTGTTGGTGCCCAGATCCTGAGGTCTGGTCGCCCACTGGCCCCTAAGCCCTGGAGGGCGCCAGGCTGTGCGGAAACCATTCTATGAGCTGATAAAAAGCTCACATGGCTGGGCCTTGGGTCAAAGGGTTGTGTAACACAGTCCACAATGGCAGTGGAAGTAAGACTAGAAACCAGAAAATATATGTCAGTGTGGTCTGACCCCTTGCTGGGTTCACATGAAAAGCCCATCTGCTTTCCAGAAAGCAGTGGTACAGACCATTGTTCCTGTTCACGAGCTCTCTGGGGCAGTTCTTCAAGGACACAGTCCCCTCTTGCACTAGAGATTATTTTAAAAGTAAACAACACAAGATACCACTATTTAAAGAAAGTCTGTGGCTCTAACATCCTTCTCAGAAACATTTTATTGTTGCACAAAAAGGGACCTCATTACAAAGAGTTTTATTCATAGATTTACAAAGAAGGTGGAGACCATGGGTGGTCTGCCCATACCTAGGAGGCAGAATTAACTAGCTCCAGTCTCAAAAGGCAGTGAATTCCAGAACAAATTTCTGCTATGAAAATCGACTTTTGCCTGCTACCAGCTTATAAGACAATCCTCACATGTCTAACCCTGTGTAATGATTTGAGAAAGGCACAGTATTCGCTGTAACTGTGCCATCGGTACAGTCTGCAATTTACCAAATTACAGTGTCAATTTCCCTTTTCACTGCGTCTTTGGAGCATGGTGCCCAAAGCTTAAGGGTGGTGGGGTCCTGGGTTGATCCCTTAAGCTTTAGCCCACTCCCCCTGGGTGTGTTGAAGGCATCTCCGCCACCTAGTTTATGGCAAATCTCTGATTGAGTCATTGCTATAGGATGAAGGAAAATCTCAAATCATGGACTCACACTAATGCAATGTCAGATGGAGCCACAAGATCATATCAGTGCAATTCACAGCAGTCATGACGTGTGGAGGACACATATGCACATCATACACACAGTACCTACACCAAAGGAGGCCTACGATCTAGCAGACAGAATATCATAGTGGTTAGGTGCTTGGACTCTGGAGCTGAACTGCCCAAGTTCAAGTTCCACTTCTCTCACTTATTAGTTGTATATGTAAAGCCTTGGCAAGTCTGTTAAATGGGGTGACAACAGAGTATATTTCATAGGGCAGCTGAAATGGTTAAATGAATTAAAACACAAGAAGATGTGGTGCATAAATACAATGGAATATTACTCAGTCATAAAAAAAGGAATAAATTTGGGTTTATCTGTAGAGATGTGGATAGACCAAGGGACTGTTAAACAGAGTGAAGGAAGTCAGAAAGAGAAGCACAAATATTGTCCTAACACACACATGTGGAATCTAGAAAAATGGTACAGATGAAACTACTTGCAGGTCAGAACTAGAGACGCAGACAGAGAGAGTAGACTGTGGTCCTGGCAGGAGACGAGGGGGTGGAAGGAATTGGAAGACGGGGGTTGAGGTATGTACACACTGCTGTGTGTGAATAAATAGCTAGTGGGAAGCTGTGTAGCACAGAGAGCTCCGTTCGGTGCTCTGGGATGACTAAAAAGGTGGGATGCGGTGAGGCTGGGAGGGAGGCTCGGGATGGAGGGGACACAAGTACACGTAGAGCTGATTCACTCTTGTTGTGCAGCGGAAACTAGCAGGACACCTATAGAGCAACTACACCCCAATAGAAAAATTAAAAAGATTAAAAGCTAAAAGTAACCAAAAACCTTCACATAAATGACAGAATAGCACACTGGCAGAGAGAGGGTACTATGTAACCATCTGCTATTGTTATGATCATCCTGCACTTTTTCTGTCTAAGGTCACATGTAGTATCTGTTTCATTACTTCGGGTGCCATCAGAGATCATTTTAAGGGAACATAGGAGAAACAACATGTGTTGAGCCTGCATTACATACCAGAAACTGTTCTAGAGACTGTATGTGCTCCACCTCAAAGTCTGAAATATCCCTCCCATAGCAGTAGCCCACGGTCAAAGTTGGGAAAAGGTATGGTTTGATCCAGGCACTTAGCCTTGCAACCACCCATCCTCCATTCAGAACCTGATTCTGCCACTTCCTGCGTGACCTTGAGCAAGTTACATTAGCCCTCTGAGTCCTCATTTCCTTACCTATTAATGTAAAAGAGACATAAAAACTTATTTTCACAGGAAGAATCTAGCAAGTTTATATATGTGTGTGTGTATATATATATATATATATATATATATATATATATTAAGGTGGCTGGCATACACACCAAAATAAATGAACAAATGTAATGAAACAGAAAGAGACTCACAAATATAGAGAACAAACTAGTGATCACCAGAAGCAAGAGAGGTGGGGTGAAGGGCTAAACCGGTGAAGGGGACTAAGAGACACAGCTACTAGGTATAAAATAAGTTACAAGGATGCAGTGTTCAGCACAGGAGATATGTAATAGTCAATATTTGATAGTAACTTTGTATGGAGCTGAAGCTACAAAAAGACTGAATTACTATGTTATACACCCAAAATTAATATAATATTGTAAGTCATCTGCTGCTGCTGCTGCTGCTAAGTCGCTTCAGTCGTGTCTGACTCTGTGCGACCCCATAGACAGCAGCCCACCAGGCTCCGCCATCCCTGGGATTCTCCAGGCAAGAACACTGGAGTGGGTAGCCATTTCCTTCTCCAATGCATGAAAGTGAAAAGTGAAAGTGAAGTCGCTCAGTCGTGTCCAACTCTTAGTGACCCCATGGTCTACAGCCTACCAGGCTCCTCTGTCCATGGGATTTTCCAGGCAAGAGTACTGGAGTGGGGTGCCATTGCCTTCTCCGTGTAAGTCATCTATAGTTCCATAAAAAATAAATGAAAAAAAAAGTGGCTGGCACAGTGCAGATTCTTAAAAGTAATGTTGCTCCTATAATTACTTGTCAGCTTCTCCCTCCCAGGGAACTGGTAGCTTCCCTTGGGAAACCTCAAGGACAATCATCATTTTACTTTTTAAACATGATTTATTATCATTCTTTCATAGAAAAAAAAATAACATGTTAAATCATTATATGTAGAAGTCCTGCTCCATAAAACACTCTCTTCCATCTCCTGCCCCCAAATAGCCAAACGTATTAATGAAATGAATGATATTGCCTTTAACTTTATTCAGAAGATATGTATTTTCTTGCCATGTATGTGATTCCATTTGCTATTTAACGTTGCCATATTGGGCTTCCCTGGTGGCTCAGGTGGTAAAGAATCTGCTTGCAATGTGGGAAACCTGGGTTCAATCCCTAGGTTGAGATGATCCCCCGGGGAAAGGAATGGCTACCACTCCAGTATTTTTTTAATTAACTAATGTATCTTAAATGGAGGACAATTTCTTTACAAATATTCTGCTGGTTATTGCCATACATCATCATGAATCACCCGTGGGTGCACATGTGTCTCCCCGTCCTGAAACCTCCTCCCACCTCCCTCTCCACCCCATCCCTCTGGGTTGTCCCAGAGCACCGGCTTTGAGGGGACTACTTCCTGCACTGAACGTGCACTGGTCATCTATTTTACATATGGTAATATACATGTTCCAATGCTATCCTCTCATATCATCCCACCCTCGCCTTTTTCCAGAGAGTCCAAGAGTCTGTTCTTTACATCTGTGTCTCTTTTGCTGCCTTGCATATAGGATCATCGTTACCATCTTTCTAAATTCCATATATATGCAATAACATACTGCATTGATGTTTTCTTTCTGACTTACTTCACTCTGTATAATAGGCTTCAGTTTCATCCACCTCATTGGGACTGACTCAAATGCATTCTTTTTATAGCTGAGTAATATTCCATTGTGTATATGTAGCACAACTTCCTTATCCATTCATCTGCTGATAGACATCTAGGTTGCTTCCAGATCCCAGCTATTGTAAATAATGCTGTAATGAACACTGGGGTACATGTGTGTCTTTCAATTCTGGTTTCCTCAGTGCGTATCGCTGGGTCATATGGCAGTTCTATTTCCAGTTTTTTCAGGAATCTCTGTATTGTTCTCCATAGTGGCTGTACCAGTTTGCATTCCCACTAGGAATGTAAGAGGGTTCCCTTTTCTGCACACCACCTCCAACTTTTATTGTTTGTAGACTTATGATGGCACATTCTGACCTGTGTAAGATGATACCTCATTGTGGTTTTGATTTGCATTTCTCTAATAATGTCACTCCAGTATTCTTGCCTAGAGAATCCCACAGACAGAGGAGCCTGGTGGGCTATAGTCCACGCGGTCTCAAAGAGTCAGACACGACTGAGTGACTAACAACAAACAAACAACAAGCATACTGAAAGAAAAAAATTAGTTCCTGTTATATTTCCAACAGGCATATGCTTCCTTACTCTGTGTTCACTGTTCAGCCTGATAGATTTGATCCTTTCCTTTTCTTTCCCCTGTAGCTTTTTTTTAAATCAAAGAAGAAACATTAATTGAGACAGAAAGATGGAAGGATGACTAACACCTCTGAGATGACTGGGAGTGATAGCTTTTCTGGTAATCTGTGGGGGCTTATCCTATTCCTTCTAAAATCTGTCTATGGCTTTGTCAACCAAATCTTAAGGCTTTGAGGGATACATATCTTATGATTCTGAAGACGGGAGGGCTGTAAGACGGCAGCTCCTCCAAAGAGCTAGGCTAGGTGTTTTGGTACCCCGGCCCTTCCTTTTGGTTCCAGGCAGCAGTGGGGAAGTGCAATTACACAATATACTAAGCTAAGGACCTCAGACCTACAAACACACCTCTATTTACCATAGCCTGGCACTGACCAGGGACTGGCCAAAGCCTAAAAGGGCAGTTGGTGTCACTGGTGATTATATACATTGGTATTGCATTGGGTGGCAGAAAGTGCCAGAAGCCCAAGCAGACTAATACTAGGTTGAGACTGGAGAGAACTAGCATCAGAACAGCATGTCCTTGGCAGGACAAGTAGCCCTCGGAGGTCAGAGGGAAGAAGACAGCAGGGACAAGGCATGGGCCTGGACACAGACAACAATCCGTACTCCTTACTGAGTGCTCACTGCAGAGGCCGCTTTTCCAGCCTCTCAGACATGGCACGCCCTTCTGATGGCCTAAATTACTGGGGCTCCTTGCCCCAGCAGCACTGATGAATACTGAAGTCATAGTCAAGCCAATCAGGAACTCACTCCTTTAACAATCAGTTATCGAGTACCTGCTATAAGAACAAAAGATGTCAAATTTCCATGACCACGGTGCTTACATTCTAGCAAGGGGAGATAGATAATAAGTAAATCATTTAGTATCTTAGAGATTAAAAGTGCTAAGGGAGGATTTCCCTGGTAGCACAGTGGGTAAGAGTCCACCTGCCGATTCAGGGATCACAAGCTCCATCCCTGGCCTGGGCGGATCCCACATGCGGCAGAGTGCCCAAGCCTGTGCGTCACAGCTAGCGAGCCTGTGTACTGCAGAGTGCCTAAGCCTGTGTGCTTGGAGCTTGCGCTCCCCAACAAGAGAAGCCGCCCAACAAAGAGTGGCCCCCGCTCACTGCAACTAGAGAAGGCCCCCACACAGCAACGAAGACCCAGCACAGCCAAAACTAAAATAAATTATTTTTTTAAGTGATAAGGGAAATGAAAACGGAATGCAGGGAGAAGGGGGTTGGGAGTGTAGCGGGAAGTCTAAGGTTCTAAATACAGTGATCAGGGTAAGTCTCATTGTGAAGATGATCTTTGAGAAAAGACTTTAAGAAGTGAGGGAATAGGCCAGGCAGTCACCTGAGGCAAGAGAGTGGCCAGAACCACCAGTGCAAAGATCCTGAGGCAGAGGGAGCTCAGAGGAGGACAGAAAGCAAAGGAGCTAGCAGCAGGAGGTGATGTCACAGAGGTAACGGGGCAGCTGACCAGACCACAGAAGGCTGTAAAGACTTTAATTTTTATTGAGTGACATGTGGGGCTGTGCAGGCTTTTGAACAGAGGAGTGATATAATCTAACTTTTTAGAAAGATTAAAAGGCTGTTGCACTAATCCAGGTAAGATGCCAAGGCAGCTCAGACCAGAGTGGTGGCAGCAGAGATGATGAGAAGAGATCAAATTCTGCATAATTTGCTTAAAAAAATTTTTTTTGGAGTCTAGCTGGTTTACAATGTTGTGTTAGTTACAGGTGTACAGCAAAGTCAGTCAGTCATACGTATATCCACTCTTTTTTAGATTCTTTCCCCAACAGGCCACTATAGAGAAATTCTGCATAATTTCTGGATTAGGATTTCCTGATGGATTGGAGAAGACTGGGAAATGGCTACAAGGTTTTTGTCCTGGACAGTTAGAAGACTGAAGTTGCCATCAGCTCATATTTGGAAGGAGCAGGTTTGGGGGAAGATCAGAAGCTCAGTTTGGGATATGACAGGTTTGAGATGGTTGTGAGACATGCTGGGGGAAGTGTAGACCTTGAGCAATGAGCCTGGAGTTCAGAGGGAGGCTGCACTGGAGATTCCTGAAGGAGGGAGGCTGCAGAGAGTCACGGATGGGGCACTTCAGCTTTTCAGGTGGCCAGGAGGAGAAGGGACTGACAGAAGAGCTGGAGGCCTGACCACTGAGGCAACTTCCTGCAAAGCAAGACGGAGAGGCTTCCCCACAGGCAGGACAGGGACTGTTGGCTAGGCTCTTTCCCCAATTTGAGATGTGTGATTGGGGTGATGTGATGTGATCCTTGTGTTTGGCTCCTGGTGGTTTCATGGAGGCTGTGGGGGTGGGGAAAGCAGCCTAGATTATATTTGTGTGTGTGTGTATTTTAGCATATTTGGATTATGTGGCTGGGTGGACTCACATGACCCAAGAGATAGAACCTCATGACCAGGGAAGCCCTCTGGGTAAGGCTACAGGCGTGTCTCCTTCCATCTAACAGAGGGGAAAGCATTTTGCTTTACATTTTGTCAGTTAAGACAAAATTATAGAAAATGGGTTTTTTTAAATAAATTTAAAAAATTTTTAATTATATTTTGCAAAATAAATTTACAAAGAAATAATTTCCCAATCACTTGTGAATCTGAAACCCATGAGATATAAATGGTTCACAAGAGCCTTTTCTTCTGAATTCACTGTATTCAACTCTTCTTCAGAGAAGGGGATTTTCTAAGGTGCTTATGGTCTATTATGTGTGATTTTATCTTCTTCTGAAAATATTTCTTCCTCTTCATCTTTTTATCATTTTTATTATAAATGATGTATTACTTATTTTGGGTTATTTGGCTACACAGTTGAAAATGATGGCCCATCCCATTAAGGAGAAATTTATTCACCAAACTGATGCAATCCCAGTATCGAGACCCAAAGGATTTCTCTCCATGAGCCATCCCCTTAATGGGAGCAATTTAAATGACTTAGTTCCATAGACATAGAGGATATTTTTCTATACATTAAGATATTATCTTTTAGGTGTTTCCTGGAGTTGAACTACACAAAAGGACATATATTCTTGTGTTTCCTCTCCTGGGTATTCAGCAATCATTATGTAGCAACTATGCTGTGATTGGCCAGACCCAAGAGCTGGACAGATACTAACTCATTTTATCCTCTCAACAGCCTATGAGGCAGGGACTGTCATCACCACCATTATCCCCATGATGCAGATGAGGGAATGAATAAGAGTCACTTTACTTGTGAAGGACACATGGTGAGTTAGTAGGAGGCACAGGATTCAAACCCAAGTAGCCGGGATCCAGAGCCTGTGCGTTTAATCACCTTTCTTTGCCATGTTCTGCGCCCCTTGGGGTAGCTTTCCACTGTGTGAGCTGCCTCTGTTTTCTTTGGGAAGATCAGAATTTCCTATCTGGCACTCCTGAATCACCCTTCAAGTTCACCAAACGGCATCTGAAAAATGGGTGACCAAACCCACTCTGATGATGATGTGGTTAGCCAGTGAGACCACTGACCATAAGATAACCAAGTGGAGGGCCACACAGATGGAATCACTCGTCTCTTTCCTCATAAGAAGGCGGCAGATATTCTCCATGCTGCTAGATACTTACTGTGCTGTGCTTAGTCACTCAGTCATGTCCGACTCTGCGACCTCATGGACAGTAGCCCACCAGGCTCCTCTGTCCATGGAATTCTGCAGTCAAGAACACTGGAGTGGGTTGCCATGCCCTCCTCCAGGGGATCTTCCCAGCCCAGGGATTGAACCTAGGTCTCCTGTATTGCAGGCAGACTTTACCAGCTGAGCTATCAGGAAAGCCCAAGAATACTGGATTGGGTACCCTATCCCTTCGCCAGGGAATCTTCCTGACCCAGGAATTGAACTGGGGTCTCCTGCAATTGCAGGCAGATTCTTTACCAGCTGATCTACCAGGGAAGCCCACTGATTGTAGCTATTGGTGTTCTAAACACAATCAATCTAGAAGTGACTGTTTTCATACACTATGGAATATGTCCATCTAAAGATTAAAAATGTTTATTCTAGGGTAACTAACAAGGTCCTACAGCAGAGCCCAGAGAACTATATTCAATATCCTTTGATAAACCATAATGGACAAGAATATGAAAAAGAATATATATATATATATATATATGTGTGTGTGTGTATAATTGAGTTACTTTGCTGTATAGCAGAAATTAACACAACATTGTAAATCAACTATACTTCAATAAATTTTCTGTAAAAAGAGAGAAAAAATATTTAATCTACTTTTCTCAATTTTAAGTGAAAGGCTCTTTGCAAGCAACTATGTTTGGGTGTATTAGAAAGCAATGCCTGTCAGAGGATTTAGTCCTTAGTAAAGTTCTTCCTTTATACTCTGTCTAGCATGACAGCACCAGGAGCAAGTGTCCTGTTTCTGCAGATATTTGCGTCTCACCCTGTGGCCAGCACTATGCCATCTCTTCTGGCTGAACCAGTCTTGCAGTGCCTGACTTCTGTACAGATGTTCCTGAGCACATCAGAGTCCGAGTAGTTGGCTTGTCAGATGCAGACTCTAGCTCAGCAGTCTGAGATAGGGCCTGAGAGTCTACATTTCTTTTTTTTTTAATTTTCTAATGTTTTAGTCGCACCTCAGAGCATGTGGGATCTTAGTTCCCTGACCAGGGATCAAACTAGTGCCCCCAGCATTGGAAGCTTGGAGTCCTAACCACTGGACCACCAGGGAGGTCCTGAGTACACATTTCTAACAGGCTCCCCGGTGGTGCTGGTCTTCTCAGCTCCATTTGAGCAGCAAAACTGAGGTGCTCAACCTTGGCTGCTCTGCTGGAAACACTTGTGAAGCTGAAAAATAGTCTAGCCTGTGTTTTGTCTTCAGAGGCTGATTTTACTGTTCCAGAGTGTGGTCTGGAAGGCAGGACTTTTTAAAGCTTCTCAGATGAACTATTGTTCAGCCATGATTCAGACCCACTGCTGCAGTAGAAAGCAGTGATCCTCAAAATGAGGTCCTTGACCAGCAGCAACAGCATCTCCCGAGAACAGTTCAGGAACGCAGGTTCTTGGACCCCACCCCAGACAGACTTGAATCAGAAGCTCAGGATGGGCCCAGCATCTGTGTGGTAACAAGACTCCTTGAGATTCTGACAATCATGCAAGTTTGAGAAACACTGGTTTAGAGGCTCATAGAATATATTTTCCATTTCTCTATCTTTTCCCCCATTTTCCTTATCCCCCTCTCCACTTCCTCTCTCCCAACTCCAAGCCTCTGATTCCCATCAGTGAACTGTTTGAATTAGTAGTGCTATACCAAGATGGGGCTTCCTGGTGGCTCAGATGATAAAGAATCTGCCTACAATGCAGGAGACCTGGGTTTGATCTCTAGGTTGGGAAGATCCCCTGGAGGAGGCAATGGCAACCCACTCCGGTATTCTTGCCTGGAGAATTCCATGGACAGAGGAGCCTGGCAGGCTACAGTCCATGAGGTTGCAAAGAGTCGGACACAACTGAGCATACGCCTCCAACTATTTACATAGCATTTTCATTGCATCAGGGATTTAAGCAATCTGGAGACGATTTATATATAGTGTGTGGGAGGGGACTTAGCTGGTGGTACAGTGGATAAGAATCCGCCTGCCATGCAAGGGACACAGGTTTGATCCCTGGTCTGGGAATAGCTCGCATAACACTGAGCAAGTAACCCCGTGCACCGCAGCTGCTGAGCCTGTGCTTTAGAGCTCAAGAGCTGAAACGACGAAGTCCACATGCTCCAACTACTGAAGCCTATCCACCTAGAGCCTGTGCTCCGGAACAAGGGAAGCCATCACAATGAGAAGCCAGTGCACCACAGTGAGGGGAGCCCCTCCTCGCCACGACTAGAGAAAACCCATGCACAGCAACAAAGACCCAGGCCAGCCAAAGATAAAGATCAATAGATTTTAAAAGTATGTGGGGGGATGAGAATAGGTTACATGTAAATAATATGCCATTTTATGAATAGAATTTGAGCATACACAGATTTCGTTCTCATGGAACAAGGTTTTCCCACCAACAGTGCACAAGGGCTTTAGTTTCTCCACTTCCTTGCCAATATTTGTTTTTTTCTGGATTTTTGATAGTAGCCACCTAATGAATATAAGGTGACATATCATTGTGGTTTTGATTTGAACACTGGAAGAAACACAAGCTGGAATCAAGATTGCCGGGAGAAATATCAATAACCTCAGATATGCAGATGACACCACCCTTATGGCAGAAAGTGAAGAGGAACTCAAAAGCCTCTTGATGAAAGTGAAAGTGGAGAGTGAAAAAGTTGGCTTAAAGCTCAACATTCAGAAAACGAAGATCATGGCATCCGGTCCCACCACTTCATGGGAAATAGATGGGGAAACAGTGGAAACAGTGTCAGATTTTATTTTTTTGGGCTCCAAAATCACTGCAGGTGGTGACTGCAGCCATGAAATTAAAAGACGCTTACTCCTTGGAAGGAAAGTTATGATCAACCTAGGTAGCATATTCACAAGCAGAGACATCCCTTTGCCAACAAAGGTTCGTCTAGTCAAGGCTATGGTTTTTCCTGTGGTCATGTATGGATGTGAGAGTTGGACTGTGAAGAAGGCTGAGTGCCGAAGAATTGATGCTTTTGAACTGTGGTGTTGGAGAAGACTCTTGAGAGTCCCTTGGACTACAAGGAGATCCAACCAGTCCATTCTGAAGGAGATCAGCCCTGGGATTTCTTTGAAAGGAATGATGCTGAAGCTGAAACTCCAGTACTTTGGCCACCTCATGCGAAGAGTTGACTCATTGGAAAAGACTCTGATGCTGGGAGGGATTGGGGGCAAGAGGAGAAGGGGACGACAGAGGATGAGATGGCTGGATGGCATCACTGACTCGATGGACGTGAGTCTCAGTGAACTCCAGGAGTTGGTGATAGACAAGGAGGCCTGGCGTGCTGCGGTTCATGGGGTCACAAAGAGTCGGACAGGACTGAGCGACTGATCTGATCTGATCTGAATCCGAATGATTAGTGACATTGAGCTAATAATGTCACTAGCTCATTATGTCATAACTCAAAATGTCATAAAGACATTTTCTTTTACTTTTTGGCCATTTGTATTTTCTCTTTGGAGAAATGTCTATTCAAGTCCTTTGTCTATTTTCTTAGCTGTTTTGCTTGATTTCTTTTGTTGCTGAGTTTCAGGAGTTCTTTATATATTCTGGATATTAATGTTTTTTCAAACATATGTTTTACAAACATTTTTTGCCTATTGTTAAATTGTCTTTCTGCTCTGTTGATTGGGTCCTTTGAAACACAGAAGCTTTACATTTTTATGCAGTCAGATTTACCTATTTTTACTTTTGTTGCCTGTACTTCTGATGTCACCCCCAAGAAATCATTGCCAAATATAATGAAGCTTTCCCTTGCAATTTCTTCTAAGAATTTTATATTTTTGGGTCTTACATTTACGTTGTTCATCCACATCATGTTAATTTTTGCATATCGTGTAAAGTTAGGGGTCCAACTTCACTCTTTTGCATGTGGATATCCAGTTTTTTCAACACCATTTGTTGAAAAGATTGTCCTTTCCCCCTTAGAACGTTCTTGGTATCCATATCAAAAATTCTTGACTATATACGCCAGGGCTTATTTCTGGGCTTTCTATCTGCAGCGTTGGATTACAATACAGTATGCCAGGATCACACCGCTTTGTTTATGGTCAGTTCAGTCCCTCAGTTGTGTCTGACTCTTTGTGGCCCCATGGACTGCAGCACGCCAGGCCTCCCTGTCCATCACCAACTCCCGGAGCTTACTCACACTCATGCCCATCGAGTCAGTGATGCCATCCAACCATCTCATCCTCTCTCGTCCCCTTCTGCTCCTGCCTTCAATCTTTCCCAGCATTAGGGTCTTTTCCAACAAGTCAGCTCTTGGCATCAGGTGGCCAGAGTATTGGAGTTTCAGCTTCAGCATCAATCCTTCCAATGAATATTCAGGACTGATCTCCTATACAATGGACTGGTTGGATCTCTTTGCAGTCCAAGGGACTCTCAAGAGTCTTCTCCAACACCACAGTTCAAAAGCATCAATGCTTCGGTGCTCAGCTTTCTTATAGTCCAACTCTCACGTCCGTACATGACTACTGGAAAAACCATAGCTTTGACTAAATGGACCTTTGTCAGCAAGGTAATATCTCTGCTTTTTAATATGCTAAGTTGGTCATAGCTTTTCTTCCAAGGAGCAAGTGTCTTTTAATTTCATGGCTGCAGTCACCATCTGCAGTGATTTTGGATTATGGTATTTTGTTTATGGTAGCTTTGTAGTAAGTTTTGAACTCAATAAATATGAGAACTCCAGCTTTGTTCTTCTTTTTCAAAATTATTTTAGCTATATGGGGTAATAGCAGGCAAAGTTTAAAACAAAAATTCAGATTACTTCCATCTTGATATCTTCACATGATTTCCCATGATGTGTAAAATCCAAGCTCCTTACCAAGAGGATCCTCAGCTTCACCTCTCAGCATCCTCTCCTCATCCATGATGCTCCAGTCACATAGATTTCTGTTTGCTCCCCGGGCTGGTCCCTCTTCCCCAAGTGTTTTTTACTCACATATCCATCCATTTGTTCATCCTGTATGTGTTGAAGTTCTATTATGTGTTGGGCTCTGTTACAGGCACTGGAGATACAGCAGTTAACACACTCATACTGACTCCCTCCTGGCTTTTTAGCTGAGAGGCCTTTCTTTGTTCCCACTCTAAACTGATCCTGTTTTTCCCCTACCCACCAGTCTCCACCTCTATACTCTGCTTTCGTGCATTCATATTATAGATTTACCTTATCTCATCATTTTGTTGATCTCCTGCACCAGACCTTGAGCTACCAAAAGTAGATAGAAGACATTACATAGGGGGAGGCACTCAGTATACATTCTCGAAAGAATAAACTGAGATTAGTTGATAACTTTCTGAGAGGACAGTAGAGCTAAGTAACAAGGGCTCTTTTTTAGAGGACAAAGTGGTCAGTTACTTTTCTGAGTCATGGACATTGCTGTAGGTTTGAATTACCATATAGAAGGTTATTATAAACTTGCACTAAACAGTCAGTAAAGAATCTGCCTGCAGCTGAGGAGACCAGGGATCAATCCCTGGGTCAGGAAGATCCCTGGAGAAGGATATGGCAACCCACTTCAGTATACTTGTCTGGAAGGCCCTATGGACAGAGGAGCCCAGTGGGCTACAGTCCATGAGGTCGCAAGAGTCAGACATGACTTAGTGACTAAACCACCAAATGTGGAATAAAGTATAGTAACTATAATTTCACTGTTAAAACCAAACAGAATTTCTGAGGACCCTGAAACAGGCACATGACAAGATGCTCAATGTCACTAATTATTAAAGGAATGTAAATCAGAACTGCAATGAAATATCACCTCACACCAGTCAGAATAGCTATCAGCAAAAAATCTTCAAATAACAAATGTGGGAGAGGGTGTGGAGAAAAGGGATCACTCCTACACTGTTAGTGGGAATATAAGCTGGTGCCGCTGCTATGGAAAACATTATGGAGGTTCCTCAAGAAAACATTATGGAGGTTCCTCAAGAAAACACCTAAAAATATAGCTACCATATAATCCAGCAGTCCCACACTTGGGACATATATCCAGAAAAAACTATAATTCAAAAGATACATGCACCCCAATATTCATAGCCGCAGTATTCACCATAGCCATGACATGTAAACAATCGAAGTGTCCACTGACAGATGGATAAAGACGACGTGGTGTATATAGAAACAATGGAATACTACTCAGCCATAAAAAAGAATGAAGTAATGTCATTTGCAACAAATGGATGGACCAAATAGAGATTATCACGTGAAGTGAAGTAGGTCAGAAGGAGAAAGAAAAATACTATATGACATCACTTATATATGGGATCTAAAAAATAACATAAACAAACTTATCCACGAAACAGAAACAGACTCACAGACATAGAGAACAGACTGGCCAAGAGGGAGGGGGTGGGGGTGAGATGAGTGGGAGTTTGGGGCAGCAAATGCAGTCTAGTGTATGGAGAAAGCATAAACAACAAGGCCCTAACAGGGAGCCATATTCAATGTGCTGTGATAAACTAGAGTTTATAAAAAATATATAAAATTGAATATATGTACATATATATGTAACAATCAATTTGCTGTACAGCAGAAATTACTGCAATATTGTAAATCAACTATATTTTTAAAAAAGAGAAATTTACCTTCTTGTGTCAACTGAAAGCAAGAATCTGATATCTTAGAAAGTGAAAGAAATTATTTCCTGTTAATAACTGGCCTGCCCTTTATTAAACTTATGCATTCTACTCACTGATTAAAAGTCATTGACTTAGAGAGCTGTTAGATTCCAATGCTTTAAAAATGTATTAAAATGTGAGTCAATCCAGGTTTAACCAAAAAGAGGAGGGACTGCTTCCCAAACCATCCCATTTTTGAGTAATGCTGAAGAAGCTGAAGTTGAACGGTTCTATGAAGATCTGCAAGACCTTTTAGAACTAGCACCCAAAAAAGATGTCCTTTAATTATAGGGGACTGGACTGCAAAAGTAGGAAGTCAAGAAACACCTGGAGTAACAGGCAAATTTGGCCTTGGAATACAGAATGAAGCAGGACAAATGTTAATAGAGTTCTGCCAAGAGAACGCACTGGTTACAGCAAACACCCTCTTCCAACAACACAAGAGAAGACTCTACACATGGACATCACCAGATGGTCAACACCGAAATCAGATTGATTATATTCTTTGCAGCCAAAGATGGAAAAGCTCTATACAGACAGCAAAAACAAGACCGGGAGCTGACTGTGGCTCAGACCATGAACTCCTTTTTGCCAAATTCAGACTTAAATTGAGAAAAGTAGGGAAAACCACTAGACCATTCAGGTATGACCTAAATCAAATCCCTTATGATTATACAGTGGAAGTGAGAAATAGATTTAAGGGACTAGATCTGATAGATAGAGTGCCTGATGAACTATGGATGGAGGTTCGTGACAGTGTACAGGAGACAGGGATCAAGACCATCCCCGTGGAAAAGAAATGCAAAAAAGCAAAATGGCTGTCTGGGGAGGCCTTACAAATAGCTGTGAAAAGAAGAGAAGCGAAAAGCAAAGGAGAACAGGAAAGAAATAAACATCTGAATGCAGAGTTCCAAAGAATAGCAAGAAGAGATAAGAAAGCCTTCCTCAGAGATCAATGCAAAGAAATAGAGGAAAACAACAGAATGGGAAAGACTAGAGGTCTCTTCAAGAAAATTAGAGATACCAAGGAAACATTTCATGCAAAGATGGGCTCGATAAAAGACAGAAATGGTATGGACCTAACAAAAGGAGAAGATATTAAGAAGAGGTGGCAAGAATACACAGAAGAACTATACAAAAAAGATCTTCACAACCAAGATAATCACAATGGTGTGATCACTGACCTAGAGCCAGACATCCTGGAATGTGAAGTCAAGTGAGCCTTAGGAAGCATCACTACAAACAAAGCCAGTGGAGGTGATGGAATTCCAGTTGAGCTATTTCAAATCCTGAAAGATGATGCTGTGAAAGTGCTGCACTCAATATGCCAGCAAATTTGGAAAACTCAGCAGTGGCCACAGGACTGGAAAAGTCAGTTTTCATTCCAATCACATAGAAAGGCAATGCCAAAGAATGCTCAAACTACCGCACAATTGCACTCATCTCACATGCTAGTAAAGTAATGCTTAAAATTCTCCAAGCCAGGCTTCAGCAATACATGATCCGTGAACTTCCAGATGTTCAAGCTGGTTTTAGAAAAGGCAGAGGAATCAGAGATCAAATTGGCAACATCCACTGGATCATCGAAAAAGCAAGGGAGTTCCAGAAAAACATCTATTTCTGCTTTATTGACTTGCCAAAGCCTTTGACAATAAACTGTGGAAATTTTTGAAAGAGATGGGAATACCAGACCACCTGACCTGCCTCTTGAGAAACCTATATGCAGGTCAGGAAGCAACAGTTAGAACTGGACATGGAACAACAGACTGGTTCCAAATAGGGAAAGGAGTACATCAAGGCTGTATATTGTCACCCTGCTTATTTAACTTATATGCAGAGTACATCATGAGAAACACTGAGCTGAAAGAAGCACAAGCTGGAATCAAGATTGCCGGGAGAAATATCAATAACCTCAGATATGCAGATGACACCACACTTATGGCAGAAAATGAAGAGGATCTAAAAAGCCTCTTGATGAAAGTGAAAGTGGAGAGTGAAAAAGTTGGCTTAAAGCTCAACATTCAGAAAACAAAGATCACGCCATCTGGTCCTATCACTTCATGGGAAATAGATGGGGAAACAGTGGAAACAGTGTCAGACTGTATTTTTTTGGGCTCCAAAATCACTGCAGATGGTGACTGCAGCCATGAAATTAAAAGACGCTTACTCCTTGGAAGGAAAGTTATGATCAACCTAGATAGCATATTCAAAAGCAGAGACATTACTTTGCCAAAAAAGGTCCATCTAGTCAAGACTATAGTTTTTCCAGTAGTCATGTATGGATGTGAGAGTTGGACTGTGAAGAAAGCTGAGCACTGAAGAATTGATGCTTTTGAACTGTGGTGTTGGAGAAGACTCTTGAGAGTCCCTTGGACTACAAGTTGATCCAACCAGTCTATTCTAAAGGATATCAGTCCTGGGTGTTCTTTGGAAGGAATGATGCTAAAGCTGAAACTCCAGTACTTTGGCCACCTCGTGCGAAGAGTTGACTCATTGGAAAAGACTCTGATGCTGGGAGGGATTGGGGGCAGGAGGAGAAGGGGACGACAGAGGATGAGATGGCTGGATGGCATCACGGACTCAATGGACGTCAGTTTGAGTGAACTCTGGGAGTTAGTGATGGACAGGGAGGCCTGGCGTGCTGTGATTCATAGGGTCGCAAAGAGTCGGACACAACTGAGCGACTGAATTGAACTGAGCCACTTAGGTCAGTGCTGCCCAAATTACAAGTGTGACTCTGCCACGTTTATGTTATTCAAGTAAACTGATATTTGTGAGGCCTTTTCACCACTTTCTTCCTTTGGGTTCACAATCCGAAAGTATTTGCTCATAGTCAATGAGTTTAACGTGGACACATACTTGCACGGTTACCTCAGTCAACCACAAGGTAAATGGATTTGCCCATACTAAAAACCCCAAATGCTGTGTTGTAACTTTACACCATTAAACTTGCCCAAATTACATTTTATACCCTTCCTTAATGTACGATCCTAAATCACTACTTCTTATGCAAATAAGAACAGCAGACTTGTTCATCCTGAGACAAATTGTGTGAATTCTATTATTTTATCAGATTTTGTTTTGATTCAGTTTCACTTTCCTGTGACACATTCAGGCTAAATTTTTTTTTAATTGGAAGATAACAGCTTTACAATATTGTATTGGTTTCTGCCATACAACATGTATCAGCTGTAAGTGTGCATATATGTCCCCTCCTTCTTGAGCCTCCTGCCCACCCCATGCTCCATCTTACTCCTCTGGTCATTGCAGAGCACCGGACTGAGCTCCCTGTGTTATACAGCGGCTTCCCACCTGCTGTCTGTTCTCTACATAGTAATGTATACATGTCAGTGCTGCTGTCTCAGTCCGCCCCACCCTCTCCTTCCCCTGCTGTGTCCACAAGTCAGTCCTCGACGTCTGTGTCTCTATTCCTGCCTGCAAATAGGTTCATCATCACCAGTTTTCTAGGTTCAAGATATATGCATTAATATACAATATTTGTTTTTCTCTTTCTGACTTATTTCACTCTGTATAACAGGCTCTAGGTTTGTCCACCTCAGTTCAACTGACTCAAATTCATTCCTTTCACGGCTGAGTAATATTCCATTGTGTGTGTGTGTGTGTGCATCTATCTATCTATCTATCTATCTATACACACACACAACTTTACCCATTCATCTGTCCAAGGACATCTAGGTTGCTTCCATGTTCTGGCTACCACAAATAGTGCTGCAATGAACAAAACTATAAACAAGATTAAAAGACAACCCTCAGAATGGGGGAAAATAATGCAAATGAAACAACTGACATAGGATTAATCTCCAAAATATACAAGCAGCTCATGCAGCTCGATATCAGAGAAGCAAACAATCCAATCAAAAAATGAGTGGAAGACCTAAGCAGACGTTTCTCCAAAGGAGATATACAGATGGTTGATAAACACATGAAAAGATGTTCAACGGTGCTCATTATTAGAGAAATGCAAATCAAAACTACCTGTCAGAATGTTGCTGCTGCTGCTGCTAAGTCGCTTCAGTCGTGTCCGACTCTGTGCGAACCCATAGATGGCGGCTCACCAGGCTCCCCCGTCCCTGGGATTCTCCAGGCAAGAACACTGGAGTGGGTTGCCATTTCCTTCTCCAATGCATGAAAGTGAAAAGTGAAAGTGAAGTCGCTCAGTCGAGTCTGATTCTTAGTGACCCCCATGGACTGCAGCCTACCAGACTCCTCTGTCCATGGGATTTTCCAGGCAAGAGTACTGGAGTGGGGTGCCATTGCCTTCTCACGGGTCAGAATGGCCATCATCAAAAAAAATCTACAAACAATAAATGCTGGAGAGGATGTGGAGAAAAGAGAACCCTCCTGGGCTGTTGGCGGGAATGTAAATTGATACAGCCACTATGGAGAATAGTATGGAGATTCCTTTAAAAACTTGGAATAAAACTACCATATGACCCAGCAATCCCACTACTGGGCATATACCCTGAGAAAACCATAATGAACTGTTTCTTACTATGTTCTCCTGGCCTCTTACTCACAAAAGGATCAGATACTATAGTGATTATCTTGCAGAGGTTCACTCATTGTTTTTGGAAACAGGCCACAGATGAAGTAACAATAACCGCACTGACAAAATAAAGTTAAACCAGCAATACAGTATTATGACAACAGATTGCCTCTTGATTTGAAAAAGCAGAGGTGGTACTGTGGCCTTTTTTTTTTTTTTCCTTTGTATATACAATATCATTTCCCTTGCCATTCTGCCTCTACCTACCACCAAGAAATCTTCATCCAAGAAAGATAGTTCAAAGTTTTCCCTAAGGGCCTTCAGGAATGACTAACTGGGTGTGGTTGACAATACATGAGAAATTTTACTTCAAAAATAAATATTTCCATTATACTTCCTTAGGGGATACATGAGGTCAGGATATGTTATACAATTTTGCTTCACAGCATATAATTTTCTAATTTTCACCACAATTATTTCTCTTCAAAACAAATTAGAGTCCTTGCCAGAATGTTTTTTACAAGATGGCTTAGAGTAACTAAGAATGAAAAGCAACCTGAATGCCCAACACCAGGGGACTGGTTGAATAAACATGATGTGTGTACGTACCAATGGAATATGATGCAGCCAAAAAAAGTCTATTAATGTGGAAAGATGTTCATTTCATATTGTCTACTGAAGAGAACGTATTAAGCAATAATTTATACTATAACATGTATAAGAGAAATAGCGTTATGGTTGCAATATAGGGAATTATGTATGTATTTATAAAGTTGCAGACATTACATTTTATAATGTATGAAATACATTATAACATATATGTGTTAGTCACTCAGTCATGTCTGACTCTGTGACCCTATGGACTGTAGCCTGCCAGGCTCCTCTGTCCTTGGGATTCTCCAGGCAAGAATACTGGAGTGGGTAGCCGTTCCCTTCTCCAGGGGGTCTTCCTGATTCAGGGATCAAACCGGGGTCTCCTGCATTACAAGCAGATTCTTTACTGTCTGATGTATTATTCTTTGCTATCTAACATTATTTCTTTGCTAATCACAAGAACATACATCTCAGGTTAATGATTTTAGTGTCTACGTATGGGAAGATGCAAGGGTGTGGGCTCATTTTTGAAAAATTTATTTGGCGTCACCAGATGTTAATAGTGGCATGGAGGATCTAGTTCCTCAACCAGGGAATCAAACTCAGGACGCTGCGATGGAAGCATGGTGTCTTAACCACTGGCCCGCCAGTGAAGTCCCAACATATTATTTCTCTGGTAATGCCTTTCTGGGCCTCAGACTCCATCACTGCCTCTTGTTAAACACTCTTGCAGCATCCTGCACTTTTCTTTCATAGCAAATGAATGTTTACTTGCTTACTTACTGATTTTGTCTCTCCACTTGAACATAATCTGCTGGAGGGAAGGGATTGTGTCCATCTGATGTGTATCTGTGATGCTGTATCTAACTGCATCTAGGTTTATAGTAAACAGTTGAAAAGCTGCTGAACTGTTGAATGAAAGAATTTCTGATGGACAGAGGAGCGGGCTCCAGTCCATGGGGTCGCAAAAGAGTCGGACACGACTTAGGGACTAAACAACAGCAACAATGAATATGCTCAGAAAAAAGTCTGAAATCTATATATCAAAATGTTAACAATGATATTTTCTGTAAAGAGAGGGATTATGGGTGATTTTTCCTTTCTTAATTTTCTAATTTTTCTACAATGGTTATGTACTTTTTTTTTTAATAAAAATGACTTGATGGGATTTTTAAAATTGGAAATTGTTTTCGTTGGCTTTGGGGCTGACAGTGCTTCAATCAATTTCAAAATGTCAAAGTATTACAACAGTAAGGCCTTCACTTCTCACTCAGTCTCAGTAGGTTGGCTATGGGAGCTGTGTTCTAGACTCTAGGTTAAGTTCAGGTCCTGCCTCCTACAGGGAGCCCAGCAGAAGGATTAGTTCCTACCTGGATATGCTGTTCTCACGGCAGAAGGCAGAAGCCCAAGAGGGGCCAGCAGAAACATGCAACGCCCTTTAAAACCCCTGCCCAGGATTCACACTGCCCCTCTGCCCACCTTCTTTGGCCAGAGCAAGTCATATGGTCAAGCCCAAAGTCATGGAGCAAGCAAGTGTATCGGCCTCCTATGTGACGTGGGAGCTTCCCTGATACATCAGGGCTTCCCCGATAGTTCAGTTGGTGAAGAATCCTCCTGCAGTGCAGGAGACCCTGGTTCGATTCCTGGGTTGGAAAGATCCCCTGGAGAAGGGATAGGTTACCCACTCCAGTATTCTTGGGCTTCCCTTGTGGCTCAGCTGGTAAAGTACCCACTACAATGCGGAAGACCTGGGTTTGACCTCTGGTTGGGAAGATCCCCTGGAGAAGGGAATGGCTACCCACTCCAGTATTCTGGCCTGGAGAATTCCATTGACTGTCCATGAGGTCACAAAGAGTCAGACACGACTGAACGACTTTCACCTCACTTACACTTTCATGAGGCGTGGGAAGTCACACGATTATGGCAAAAATATACTATTTCAGGGAGAAAACAAAGATTTGGGTCCAATAACCCAATCTATCACAACACAATACTTTCTAACAAATAAGGTCCATTTTATGCTACCAAAGTCTAAGTTTAAAAGTCAAAATTGCAATTGAATATCAAACTCTGAAAAGAAGGGCTGAATCCCTGAACCGAAAGACAGCTTTTCAAAAACACATATGTCAGCCTAGATAATCAACACAGCCTCAGAATTTAAGGTTAGCAATGCAGCAGAGAAAAACAAACTGAAGTATGGTATCAGTTGTTGTATGTGGAAACTGTTGCATTAACAACCCTCAAAGATTTACGCCAGGTTCATATATCCCTATGGGGCTTCCCAGGTGGCACTAGTGGTAAAGAACATGCCTGCCAGTGCAGGAGAAATAAAAGAAGTGGGTTTGACCCCTGGGTCAGGAAGATCCCCTGGAGGAGGGCATGACACCCCACACCAGTATTTTTTCCTGGAGAATCCCATGGACAGAGGAGCCTGGCAGGTTACATTCCATAAGGTCACACAGGGTCAAATGCGACTAAAGCGACTCACACACACACACACACACATATACACCTGTAAATCAGTGATTCTCAACCAAAGGCAGTTTTGTCATCCAGAGGTCATTGGCAACATCTCTAGACTTGTTTGGTTGTCATGACTTGGAGGGAATGGAAAGGTTGTCACGACTTGCTGCTGATGTGGTAGGTATGAGCCAAGACTGCTGGAACATCCTGCAATGCACAGTGTAACCCCCACCACAAAGAACTATCCAGAACCCAGTGCCATGAGCGTTGTTGACAAATCCTGCTGAAAACAGACTGTCTTGGTCAGTCCTCTCTCTCATTTATTTTGGATTTGACCATGTGGTCTGCTTCTTCCAATTCGATATTATCCATGATGACCCAAGAAGTATGAAAAGTGAATGCTCACTGCAGCTTGCTATCTCTCTCTGCTTCTGGAATCCCAGGAATCATGCAAAGAAGTCTGGACTTTCTGCTAACTGTTAGAGTCCCATGGCCCAGCTACACCGATTATCCCAGCCAACCACCAGTCACATGAACACGGCCATCAAGGTCAGTTGTCCCCTGCAGAACCCACCTGTGGTCATGTGAGTGAACCCAGGCAAACTCGCTAAGGACTTCCCAGCCCCAAATGGACAAACCACAGTAATCTGAGCTAATGAATGATTGTTGTTTTAAGCCATAGGTTTGGGGAAAGCTAATTACATTGCACTTGGCAGGATACAGGCTAAGATGCTGTAACTGCTTTAGTTATTTTAAACTCTAAAAATAATTGTTAACTTGACCATGTGCATGTATCAGATGGGGTTGTTAGTTTGTAGCCAGAGAAATTCAGAAAATTGCTTCAGTGCTCCATTCACTTTGCTAGTATGAGTCCATAAGACAATTTGTATTCCTTTGTGGAGGAAAACATGTCAATATCTATAAAAGTGGAAGATGGCATGCAAGTTTTCATAATGTAAATACTTTTTCCCAATGTCCCAATCAAAATAATTTCCCAAGGAGGTATTCCCAACAGGTGGAAGCCTTCGAAGGAAAAGGCAGTGGCTGTCCACAGTACCTGGAATGCTTTGGTATCATGGTCCCATTATTGTCACCTCTTTATTTCATAAAATCCCCCTTGTGCTGCTGCTGCTAAGTCGCTTCAGTTGTGTCCGACTCCGTGCGACCCCATAGACGGCAGCCCACCAGGCTCCCCCATCCCTGGGATTCTCCAGGCAATAACAGTGGAGTGGGTTGCCCCTTCCTTCTTCAGTGCATGAAAGTGAAAAGTGAAAGTGAAGTCGCTCAGTCATGTCCGGCTCTTAGTGACCCCATGGACTGTAGCCCACCAGGCTCCTCCGTCCATGGGATTTTCCAGGCCAGAGTACTGGAGTGGGGTGCCGTGCCTTAGTCCATGTTAAATTCTCTCATTCCTGAGTACAAGATCGTAGGGCCCTTATAGACCATAGAAAGGGTTTAGTTTAAACTGAGCAATATATTCAATGTAGTATAAAACTAGGCAAAATATACAAAAAAGAGTAAGGAAATACGAATGCCTTATAAACTGAGAAACATGTGTTTCTTCCCTCCATGGGAAAAAAAAAGGAATTAAAACTATACAGAAATACCAGCTTTCACTTAGAGTCCTCCATGTCTGGGGACTTCCCTGGTGGTCCAGTGGCTAAGACTCTGTGCTCCCAATGCAGGGGCCACAGGTTTGATCCCTGCTCAGGGAACTGGATCTTGCAAACCACAACCAAAAGATCCCATGTGTCATAGCAAAGATCGAAGATCCCTCATGCTGCAACTAAGACCTGGGGCAGCGAAGAAAAAAAGAATCCCATGCCTGATGACACACCACCGGTGAGAATAGAGAGGACAGTTTCCTCCTCCCACAGCTGGAAAGAGAATTTGTTTTAACCCATGCAAAGATAAATTTAGCAGATACTACATATGCAGGTCAGGAAGCAACAGTTAGAACTGGACATGGAACAACAGACTGGTTCCAAATAGGAAAAGGACTACTTCAAGCTGTATACTGTCAACCTGCTTATTTAACTTATATGCAGAGTACATCATGAGAAATGCTGGGCTGGAAGAAGCACAGGCTGGAATCAAGATTGCCTGGAGAAATATCAATAACCTCAGATATGCAGATGACACCATCCTTATGACAGAAAGTGAAGAGGAACTAAAAAGCCTCTTGATGAAAGTGAAAGTGGAGAGTGAAAAAGTTGGCTTAAAGCTCAACATTCAGAAAACGAAGATCATGGCATCTGGTCCCATCACTTCATGGAAAATAGATGGGGGAACAGTGGAAACAGTGTCAGACTTTATTTTTGGGGGCTCCAAAATCACTGCAGATGGTGACTGCAGCTGTGAAATTAAAAGACACTTACTCCTTGGAAGGAAAGTTATGACCAACTTAGACAGCATATTAAAAAGCAGAGACATTACTTTGCCAACAAAGGTCCATCTAGTCAAGGCTATGGTTTTTCCAGTGGTCATGTATGGATGTGAGAGTTGGACTATAAAGAAAGCTGAGTACTGAAGAATTGATGCTTTTGAACTGTGGTGTTGGAGAAGACTCTTGAGAGTCCCTTGGACTGCAAGGAGATCCAACCAGTCCATCCTGAAGGAGATCAGCCCTTGGATTTCTTTGGAAGGAATGATGCTAAAGCTGAAACTCCAGTACTTTGGCCACCTCATGCAAAGAGTTGACTCATTGGAAAAGACCCTGATGCTGGGAGGGATTGGGGGCAGGAGGAAAAGGGAACAACAAAGGATGAGATGGCTGGATGACATCACCGACTTGATGGACATGGGTTTGGGTGAACTCTGGGAGTTGGTGATGGACAGGGAGGCTTGGCGTGCTGCAATTCATGGGGTCACAAAGAGTTGGACACGACTGAGGAACTGAAGTGAACTGAACAGAGTTTTTAAAATTCACTATTTTCCTCCAGAAGCAGGGTCTCTGTTTCCAGATGCTCTTTCATTGCCCTTTTGTGCCCCAAACCTTTCAACTCCCCTCTGTTCAGAATGTATTCCCACTGTCCCTGCCCCAAGCCTCATCCTTGCCTGACACAATCCCAGACCATCTTTTCCGACTCAACTCAAAACATCACTTTTAGATGGAGTGGAATGTTTCTCCGGCCTCTGTATTCCCACAGCTTTGGGTTGTTATCTAAATTAGTGTACTTAACACTTTGCTTTGGGATTTATCGCTAAACAATCACTCTTGTCCAATGGACCAGGAGCTCCCACTACAGGAGGACTCTGTCTTCTTTCTCATTGCACCCCAGGATCCAGACCAATGTCCAGCAGAGGGACAATAGGCAATTAACATTTGTTGAATGAATTTGTTGAACAAATTATTGCCAAATTCAGACTTAAATTGAAGAAAGTAGGGAAACCCACTAGACCATTCAGATATGACCTAAATCAAATCCCTTATGATTATGCAGTGGAAATAAGATTCAAGATATTAGATCTGATAGGCAGAGTGCCTGGAGAACTGCGGACAGAGGTTTGTGACATTGTACAGGAGACAAGGATCAAGACCATCCCCAAGGAAAAGAAATGCAAAAAGGCAAAATGGCTGTCTGAGGCCTTACAAATAGTTGTGAATAGAAGAGAAGCAAAAGGCAAAGGAGAAAAGGAAAGATATACCCATTTTGAATGCAGAGTTCCAAAGAACAGCAAGGAGAAATAAGAAAGCCTTCCTCAGCGATCAATGCAAAGAAATAGAGGGAAACAACAGAATGGGAAAGTCTAGAGATCTCTTCAAGAAAATTAGAGATACCAAGGGAACATTTCATGCAAAGATGGGCTCAATAAAGGACAGAAACGTATGGACATAACAGAAGCAGAAAATATTAATAAGAGGTGGCAAGAATACACAGAGAACTGTACAAAAAAGATCTTCACGACCCAGATAATCACTATGGTGTGATCACCAACCTAGAGCCAGACATCCTGGAATGTGAAGTCAAGTGGGCCTTAGGAAGCATCACTATAAACAAAACTAATGGAGGTGATGGAATTCCAGTTGAGCTATTTCAAACCCTGAAAGATGATGCTGTGAAAGTGCTGCACTCAATATGCCAGCAAATTTGGAAAACTCAGCAGTGGCCACAGGACTGGAAAAGGTCAGTTTTCATTCCAATCCCAAAGAAAGGAAATGCCAAAGAATGCTCAAACTACCACACAATTGCACTCATCTCACACACTAGCAAGTAATGCTCAAAATTCTCCAAGCCAGGTTTCAACAGTAGGTGAACTGTGAACTTCCAGATGTTCAAGCTGGTTTTAGAAAAGGCAGAGGAACCAGAGATCAAATTGTCAACAACCACTGGATCATCAAAAAACCAAGAGAGTTCCACAAAAATATCTACTTCTGCTTTATTAACTATGCCAAAGCCTTTGACTGTATGGACCACAACAAACTCTGGAAAATTCTTAGAGATGCAAGTACCAGATAACCTGACCTGCCTCCTGAGAAATCTGTATGCAGGTCAGGAAGCAACAGTTAGAACTGGACATGGAACAGACTGGTTCCAAATAGGAAAAGGAGTACATCAAGGCTGTATATTGTCACCCTGCTTATTTAACTTATATGCAGAGTACATCATGAGAAATGCTGGGCTGGATGAAGCACAAGCTGGAATCAAGATTGCCGGGAGAAATATCAATAACCTCAGATATGCAGATGACACCACCCTTATGGCAGAAAGTGAAGAAGAACTAAAGAGTCTCTTGATGGAAGTGAAAGAGTAGAATGAAAAAGCTGGCTTAAAACTCAACATTTAGAAAACTAAGATCATGGCATCTGGTCCCATCACTTCATGGGAAATAGATGGGGGAAAAGTGAAAACAGTGGCAGATTTTATTTTGGGGGGGCCCCAAGATCACTGCAGATGGTGATTGCAGCCATGAAATTAAAAGACGCTTGCTCCTTGGAATAAAAGTTATGACCAACCTAGACAGCATATTAAAAACCAGAGACATTTCTTTGCCAACAAAGGTCCATCTAGTCAAGGCTATGGTTTTTCCAGTGGTCATGTATGGATGTGAGAGTTGGACTGTGAAGAAAGCTGAGCGCCGAAGAATTGATGCTTTTGAACTGTGGCGTTGGAGAAGACTCTTGAGAGTCCCTTGGACTGCAAGGAGATCCAACCAGTCCATCCTAAAGAAAATCAGTCCTGGGTGTTCATTGGAAGGACTGATGTTGAAGCTGAAACTCCAATACTTTGGCTACCTGATGTGAAGAGCTGACTCATTAGAAAAGACCCTGATGCTGGGAAAGATTGAAGGTGGGAGGAGAAGGGGACGACAGAGGATGAGATGGTTGGACGGCATCACCAACTCTATGGACATGAGATTGAGTGAACTCAGAAGTTGGCGATAGACAGGGAGGCGTGGCATGCTGCAGTCCATAGGGTTGCAAACAGTCAGATACGACGGAACTGAAATGACTGAACTGAATGAAGAAATGAACTCAATTATTTTTTAAACTTTTTTTTTCCACTGTTAATAAACACAGCTTTTTAATTTTTTTTTGAAAACCTGGTTGTAACTTCCAGAATTCTTTAAATGTATTAATTTTTAAATGTTAAAAAATGGCTCAATAAATTCTTTATTTTTCACTTTTTATTTGTATTGGGGTATAGCTGATTAACAGTGTTGTGATAGTTTCATGGGGAGAGCAAAGGGGCTCAGCCATACATGAACATGTATCCATTCTCCCCTAAACTCCCCTCCAATCCAGGCTGCCACATAACATTGAGAAGAGTTCCCTGTGCTCTACAGCAGATCCTTGTTGGACACGTCCATCCCAAGCTCTCTAACTATCCCTCACGCTGATCCATCCCCCCTGGCAACCATAAGTTTGTTCTCTAAGTCTGGGAGTCTGTTTCCATTTTGTAAATAAGTTCCTTTGTATAATTTCATTTTAGATTCCCCATATAAGGAATGTCATATGATATTTCTCCTTCTCTGTCTGACTTACTTTGCCTAGTATGACAATCTCTAGGTCCATCTGTCCTGCTACAAATGGCATTATTTAAGTGAACTCAATTATACAGATGAGGAAATCAAGACTCAGAAATCAGCTAACTTAGTTAAGCTATACACATGTTGACTCATATTTTCCTTTTAATTTGAGAAATACTTTCATACAAATTAAATCTGCTGAATAGGAGCAAGAGAGAATTAAAACTAAATTGAAAACATGTAAAGGACTCAGCTTATAAGAAGTGGCCCAGGAGCTGCAACCAGGCTTTCTGACTGCAAACTCTGTGTTTTCCACCGAGCCAGTCTCCTTACCCAAAGTGGATCTATGTCATCTGTGCTGACTGGCAGAGATTTATTTCTTGTTTATTGTTTAGGTGACTTCAATCTTAAGGGTTGCACCAGAGTACCCTGGGAGCCACAAGTTTGCCCACCAATATTTCGCTGCAGACACAGCCATAAAACCTATGGCTTCTGTCCAACGAACCCTTCCAGTTACCGCAGTTGCACAACGAAGCAAATGCAACGTGTAAACAAAATGGCTCAAAACACAGAACGTAGCTGTAGCGGTGACAGCCCGGAAAGCAGGGAGATGCTGAAGCGAGTATGTGCCCCCGGCAGCGTTCTGAGCCCGCAGACCAGCGCGTGTATCTGGTAGCCACTGGGCTCCCAGAGAGCGGCTGGCCAGCACGACTTGGCAGTACTCCCTCGGGCCGGGCTGGTTCCTGGTGGCATCAGGCAGGTTGCCAGGCATCACCCTCTGTGTGTGAGACAGCAGGGCAAGGTGCCCGAGGGCTAGAGACAAAAACATCTGTCAGAGTCACCGAGTTGTTGGTTGCCTGAGTTCACCCGCAGAGAAAGCCAGGGGAGCCGACTGCCAGGCCATTTCCAGGATGTGCCCTGTCCCCGTGAGGGACACTGCAAGCTTCAGGACCTGAGCCCAGAGGTCAGCCAACACGGAAGCAGATGCAAAAGCCTCACCATCAGCATCTGCCAGCGGACAAGAGCTGGGGGCAGAAGCACAGACCCTCCTGACTCATGGTAATATGCAAAATGCCAGGTTGGAATTACATCTAGATGACAGTCAAGCCACTGGTGGGAAAGTAAATGAAAAGTCCGTCATAATTTTTTTTTAATGTTACCTTTTCAACAAGACACCAAGTAACAAACAGCTTGACGAATTGTCTTTTTTCATAGAAAATCCTGATTCTGAGAGCAGCAGTTTTCTATTTTGTTTGCTTTGGTTGGTTTTTACAGACTTAGAACATTTCAGGGACACAAGCGTCCATAAAGGTCATCTCCTCCAGTATCCTGACACTCACACAGAGTGGCCTTGCTCTTTCTGCTGAGTTAGTCACTCTCCTCCGTTGTATCAGAGCAAAGTCAGACAGAGCACGTGTCAGCGAAGGCCAACTCGCTCACCTTCCTGGCAGGACCCTAAAGATCAGAATTACATTCGTCACCCCTGACCACCCAAGCCACTTTGCCATTTGGTGCACTGTTTTATTTTTTTCAAATCAGAACTTATTCCTCTTTCTCATGATGCCCTTGCCTGGATTCTGATCTGGGGAAAGAATGTGATCATTTGAAGGATAAAAGCAATATGACCAACTTATTTTCAAAATATATGGGGTACTGTCTAAGTCTGTTTGGACTGCTGTAGCGAAAGACCACAGACTGGGCGGTTTATGAACTACAGAAATTCATTTCCCACAGTTCCAGAGGTTGGGAAGTCCAAGATTAAGGCGCCAGCACATTTGATGTCTGGTGGGAACCCACTTCCTGGTTCATAGACGGCCGTCCCCTGGTTGTGTCCTCAGATGGCACAGGGGGCACGGGAGCTCTCTGTGGTCTCTTTTTATAAGAGCACTAATCCCATCCACGAGGGCTCCACCCTCACGACCTCAGCACCTTTCGAAGCCCCGCCTCCGAATACCAGCGAGATCGCTGGGAATCAGGTTTCAACATGTGAATTTAGGGGAGAGGCAAGCATTCAGTGCATAGCAGACCCCATGCTGGGCACCAGATCTATTATGCTGAACAAAAGACAGCAGTTTCCCTTAGAAAACTTGAGTCTAGCAGGAGATCTTCAGCCATCAAATCGGTGAGCTCTGAATGTGAGGAAGGTATAGAAGCTGTAGCATTGATGTACACGCAGTATTTTACCATGTGTAAGATAGATAGCGAGTGGGACCGCTGCCTAGCACAGGGAGCTCAGCTCGGTGCTCTGTGATGAGCTAGAGGGGTGGGATGGAAGAGGGTGGGAGGGAGGCTCAAAAGGAAGAGGATCTATGCATACCTATGGCTGATTCACTTTGCTGTACAGCAGAAATCAGCATAACGCTGTAAAGCGATATAGTCCAACAACAAAAATTTTTACAAAGTGGTAAGGCAGACCCCACGACCACAGGAGCTTTCAAGGAAACCCAGCACTTGCCTCAGGGAACTCAGTGGAAACGTTCATCTAAATCACAGGTATCTTTAGCTATTTTTTCTGTTTTGAGTCACTCACCTTAAGTCTGGCTAGAAATTCCTAAAGATTAAAAGGGCTAGCCATCATAACAATAGCAGGGTGTTACTCATTGGGTAATTAAACATTATAAATCCCCTCCAAGGAAGAATAGCATATGCAAATAGAACCCTGACATAGGGAGCCAAATCTTGATCATAAGCCTGAGGCAGGCTGTAGCTCGTAAAGTTGTTCCTGCCGGTAAAGCCCTCAGGGACTTTGTCATTGTGCTAGAAACCTCAGATGGGATTTAACTTGGTATACAGAACTTTTATTCTAACTGTTCCCAACATGATCCCTCTATTATGCATTCAATACATCTTTTTCCCTTGTGTTTTCTTTTAAAAGATTATTTATTTATTTGGCTACATTGGGTCTTAGTTGCAGCACATGGGATCTTTAGTTGCGGCCTGAGAACTCTTAGTTCTCTGACCAGGGATCAAACCCTGGCCTGCATTGGAAACTGTAGCCAGTGGACTGCCAGAGAAGTCTCTCCCCTTGTTCTTTCATCTGTATATTTCAGAATTCATTTTCCTAGTAAGTATCCAGCTGTATGCGTCTCACTAGCATCACTAAGATGGTAGAAGTATCCTGAAAAATCCACAGTTGACAGAGACCTTCCTCTCAGAGCTAGTAAGTTTCACAGGAAGCTAGCTCTTGGGGTTAAGAAAACATATAGGGCAAACATACTGTGACATCAAGGCCTCCTCCCCTGACGCCAGCTGGGTGTTTGATGTGGTGACACTCTGAAGCCATGTGATGCCGGGCTCCATTGCATGATTCACATTGCTAACCTTTGGAAATGCTGAACATAAATGAATGAACCTAAATGCTACCCAGCTGTACAAGAAACACTATTTGTAAATAGTCTCTTCCCTGGTGTAGTATTTGAACTCGGAGAAAGTTACTCAGCAATCTAGCCAGTTCAGTAGTTTGTAAAGGAACTACAGTCACAACTTGTGGCTTTACCATACCACTTTTGCTGCTAATGAACCATAATCAGCATTTATCCTCAAGTATCATTAGTCTTACATTCCTATTTAAAAGAAGTAAATCAGAAGGTTTAACAGCTTCAAGCTTTAAAGGCCCAGTTCCCTTTGTACTGGGCTTCCCTAATGGCAAAGAATCTGCCTGTCAAGGCAAGAGATGCCAGTTTGTTACCTGGGTCGGGAAGATCCCCTGGAGGAGGGCATGGCAACCCACTCCAGCATTCTTGCCTGGAGGATCCCATGGACAGAGGAGCCTGGCGGACTACAGTCCATTGTGTAACAAAGAGTCGGACACGACTGAGCACACACACACACACATCCCTTCATGTTACCACCCCCATCACCCAGAGGGACACAGTCCTTAGAGGGTCCACTTGATTTAACATCTGAAGTCTTACATACTTTCTGACCATGCACCATCTTGAAATCATTTGTTGTCTTTTCAGAAAAAGTATGAGAAACGCTGCTGCTGCTTCTGCTTACCATAGTTCTAATGCTGATTAGACTGCTACCGACCTATGTTCAGAAAAGTCACACAGGAACTTCCCTGCTCGTCCAGTAGTTGAGAGTCTGCCTTCCAATGCAGGGGACTTGAGCTTGATCCCTGGCTGGGAAACTAAGATCCCACAGGCCACTGGGCAACTAAGCCTGCGCGCCATAGCTACTGAGCCCAAGTTCTCTAGAGACCATGTTCCACAATAACCGTGCTCCATGGTTATCATGTGAAAACTCAGCACAACCAAAATAAAAGTCTAATGCATATTTTTAAAAAGTCACATGCAGTAGCATTTGTTTCAATAATGATTTTCTGATACAGATTCAAAAGGAAAAATGATTTTGCTACTATCTGTCCTAAACTTTAACTCAAAGTGAAAGTGTTAGTTGCTCAATTGTGTCTGACTCTTTTCGGCCCTGTGGACTGTAGCCCACCAGGCTCCTCTGTCCATGGAATTCTCCAGGCAAGAATACTAGAATGGGTAGCCATTCCCCTCTCCAGGGGACCTGCCTAACACAGGGATCAAACCTGGTTCTCCTGCATTGCAGGCAGATTGTTTATCATCTGAGCCACAAGGGAAGCCCCCAAATTTTAACTCAAGTACAATAGAAAAATGAATGGCCATGCATGGTGCAACACTCAAGAGTGTTCAGTGAGTCATTTCAACAGAGATGGTGGTAGAGGTCAAAAGTTTATAACAGTCCTGCTGAGGGTCACGTATCGTTTTATTCTTTTATTAACACTTCTAGACATGATGCCATAGTAAGTAAGACAGCCAGTAATTTATCCAGATTAGTCCTTTATTGCATTTTCTCCACACATCTATTATTCTCAAAAAACAGGGACCTAAGCCTACTGTTTTGTGATGACCTAGAAGGGCGGGATGGGGGTGGTGGTGGAAGGGAGGCTCAAGAGAAAGAGAGTATATGTACATTTATGGCTGATTCAGGTTTTTGTATGGCGGAAGCCAACCCAACATTGTAAAGCAGTTATCCTCCAATTAAAAAGAATGGAGAAAGTAACATGGAAACCTACACACTATCATATGTAAAATAGATAGCCAATGGCGATTTGGTATATGACTCAGGGAACTCAAACTGGGGCTCTGTGACCGCCAAGAGGGGTGGGATGGGGTGGGAGGGAGGTTTAAGAGGGAGCGGACATATGTATAGCTATGGCTGATTCATGTTGATATGTGGCAGAAACCAACACAATATTGTAAAGCAATTATCCTTCAATTAAAAATGAATAATTTTTTAATGCAAAAGAACAGATATGGAAAAACCTTTACAATATACTTTTGAGTAAAAGAAAATGTGGATTTTTTTTTTAAGTAAAAATAAATAAAGACCGATCAGCTTCACACTTCATTCTTCCCACTTTGAGATGCGTCTAATCCATAGGCTTTCTGTAAGGTATTTTCATTGTGAAGTATGCAGTGAGTTCCAGCTGTCATCACCACTGCACAACTCAATAGCTAGCTGGTGTTGACTGAGTGCTTCCTCTATGTCAGCCATTACATTCAGCGCTTTGCAGACCAGATCTGCAACCCTCACATCAGCCCAAGTATTTTGTATATTATTGCATTCTATGTTATATTGTATTATTTGATTATTAGTCTCTGTTCACAAATGATGGAGTCACAGGTTTTAATAAGCATTCTACAACCTGACAGTAAGTATATGGCAGAGCTGGGGATTGAGACTCATTTTTAAGTGGCTGTGAGATGTCCAAACATTCCACCCCAACCCTATGTGACCTCTGGGTAGCACTTTAATTGCCCTCGCATGTCTTCTGGTACAAAAAATACCATGTTACTCTCTTTAATTTGTCTCACTTTGGCCCAGAGATTGGGATGCGGTAGAAAAGAGGCCAGTTGCTCATTTGACAGATGACACTTTTAAATCGGGAAAGTCGAGTTGGTGCTGCTGCCATGGCAACTGACCCGGAGAATTTCCTGATAGTTAAGAAACTGCTGGGACGAGAAAGAGGTCCCCAAAGGTTAGCAAGCTTGCTTAAGATGAAGTAAGATATTTTAAAGTCACAAAGCTGAAGCTACATCCTAGTCACAGAAACTATTTTCAATATGTTTGATGTTTTAATGTATTTTGAATTTGATTAATTACTGCTGGAGATAAACTGTATAGGCAGCATGAAACTAAATAATCAGTGTGACTAAATTTTTAACTGGTGGGCTTTACTTTTTGGATGAGAAACAAGTTAGAAGAGTCCAGAGATATATTAAATAACATTAACATGTAGAGAGAGGATGCTGATGTTCACTTCTGGGGTCTGCATGTATGCTAAGTCACTTTAGTCATGTCCAGCTTTTTGCAGCCCCATGGATGTAACCCACCAGGCTCCTCTGTTCATGGGATTCTCCAGGCAAGAACACTGGAGGAAGTAGCCATGCCCTTCTCCGGGGCATCTTTCTAACCCACAAATTAAACCTGCATCTCTTATGTCTCCCTCATTGGCAGGCGTGTTCTTTACCACTAGTGCCACCTGGGAAGCCCTCACTTGGGTCTAAAGATTTATTTAGGGAAATAAGATGTTGAATAAGATCTTAAAAGAGCATTTTAATCAAGAGTCTTCTAGTTTCAGTAACAAAAATAAAAGCTGAACTGACAAGTTTAAAAAAAAAATGGCTTTACCAGTTTACTGGTAACTGTAACTGAAAAGTTGAGGAGGTAAATCTGGCTTGTCAAAATCAGGATGTTCATGCATTATCCCCAGGAACATTTCCCCTCACTTCCTAGGTGTGCTTCCCTTTGTGATGACTTCCTTTTCAGACAGGTTGTTTCTCTGTAGTAGTCCACATGGTTCCTCACTACTCTGAGCTTATGTCCCATCAGTTTAATAGCCATAACAGAAAGAAAGTTCTTCTGAACACATCTGTAAAAATCTCAAGACAGGCTCCCATTGGCTCACTTAGAGTCACATGTCTAAGTGATCCACCAATCACTGTAGGAGAGGAGGGAGTTGTCTGATTCTGGGTGTGGTCAGATAGCCACTTCCGGAATAGTGGGAGAAGGAAAGGAAAACTGGGCTACTATCACCTAAGGGAGGCGGAGAAGGCAGTAGCAACCGACTCCAGTACCCTTGCCTGGAAAATCCCATGGACGGAGGAGCCTGGTAGGCTGCAGTCCATGGGGTCGCTAAGAGTCAGATGTGACTGAGCGACTTCACTTTCACTTTTCACTTTGATGCATTGGAGAAGGAAATGGCAACCCACTCCAGTGTTATTGCCTGGAGAATCCCAGGGACGGGGGAGCCTGGTGGGCTGCCATCTATGGGGTCGCACAGAGTTGGACACGACTGAAGCGACTTAGCAGCAGCAGCAGCAGCAGCACCTAAGGGAGGAGGACATTTTGAAGACAGAAACAACAGATTCCAGGGTCCAGAGGACAACTATTCTTAGGTAGTAATTCAATTTCTGGGAAACAACTGATTTTATTATCTTGACAAGTTATAAGTTACATATCTCTGATAAGTCTTTGAGTATCTCATCCAGAGAATAACCGCTGTGCAGAATTAGCATAGAAATGGGGAGCATGGTGCCTCCTGTACCCACTCCAAACATCCCTACCGGGGCCCTGCAATTCCACCATTAGAGAACCTTAAACCTTTACCAAGTGTCTGAGGCTTTGAAATGGAGTGAGTGAGAGGGTGCTGAAAAGAGAAGTTGAAACACACAAAAGAGAAACTGCCAACCACAAGTCCACAGAGCGCCGACTAGGGCAGCCATCTTTGAATCTGACGCTGGCAACAGTGGATACATACACTCTTGTTAGTCACCAAGTCATCTCGGACCCGTTGCGACCCAGTGGACTGTAGTTTGCCATGCTCCTTGGTCCATGGGGTTTCCCAGGCAAGAATACTGGAGTAGGTCG
The DNA here is from genome assembly GCF_003369695.1 of Bos indicus x Bos taurus. NCBI lineage: Eukaryota > Metazoa > Chordata > Mammalia > Artiodactyla > Bovidae > Bos > Bos indicus x Bos taurus. The sequence continues at coordinate 12,411,608 of NC_040087.1, read as the reverse complement.
CCATTTCCTCCTCCAGGGGATATTTCTGACCCAGGGATCAAACCCACATCTCTTGCATCTCCTGCGCTGGCAGGCAGATTCTTTACTTCTGAGCTACTTGGGAAGTCTACATACACTTATGTGCATATAATTTTTATTATAACTGTTTTGGTACAAAAATAATACATGCTTATTTCAGAAAACTTGAAAGACACAGATATCAATAAATTAAGAGCGTAAAATTCAACTGTTCCTCCTAAAAACCATAATTGCAGTCTAATTATGAGAAACTCCAACAAGGAACAATTCCTCAAAATATCTGCCAGGACTCCTCAAAACTGTCAAAAGTCAATGTAAACTATAAATGTCTTGAGAGACTGTCACAGCCAATAGGAAAATAAAAAGACATCCTGACTAAATATAATACAGTCTCCTGGGTAGGATCCTAGAACAGAAAAATAAGAAACCCGAACTAAATATGGACTAGAGTTAATATTTAAATATTTGTTCATTAACTATACTAAATGTAATAGGTAATAATAGCTCATGTAGACTCATGTAAGATGGTAATAATCGAAGAAACTGGATGTGGGGTTTAAAGGAACTCTATACTATCTTAATTTTCTGCAAATTGAAAACTGTTCTAAAAATGAAGTCTAATTAATATTTTGTAAAAAAAGAAATGAGTTGTAATTTCACCACCCAGAATAAAGATGTTAGCATATTAACATCTATATTTACAAATGTTTTGCTTATGTATAAATTTCCTTTCATAAAAAGTGATATTAAACTATTTTCAATTATGTTTTATTGTTTTTAATAAACCATGAACATAGTGTTGAGAAGTATTTTCCTATAGCCTTATTTTTAGTGGCAACACATGCAGATTTTTATGCCTAAATGCGTATAACTAGTGCCTCATGGTAAGATATTTGTTTTCCATTTTTCAATACTAATAAATAACAGGTTAGGGTTTTGTCCTTTAGTTTTACAAAATGGAATCCTATCACACATGGTATTTTATATACTGTTTAAGTCACTCACAATGTGCTGTAAATATTTCTGAGTTCATGAACATGAGCTATGACCTTGAGCCCAAATCTGGAACCTCATCCATAGCTGCATTCCCTAGCTAGCAGTTCTCAAAGTTCTTTTACATTGGGATTTCATACAATCCATGAATTTTCATACAATCTGTCGAATTATATCATGAATTAAATACAGCTTTTTATCGGATGAACTTAAGTATGAATTTACATTAAACAGCCCACAACTGGAAAACTCATTTAATAAAGATGCAACTCTCTTCTTCACTGGCAATATCTCCCCCTTTAAAAGATGTGGCCAAGAGTTGGATCTCTGTCCTGGTTCTGGCTCTTTGTTGACCTATTTTTAAGGTCATCTGCTGGTCCCTATTGTACTCCATCTGTGACTACAGACCACAATGAGCATCATCAGATGATATCAGGACTTATCTACAAATTTCAGAGAATTCCTAGCCTTTATGCAATTACTCAAAGTTGATTTTTTTTTAAGCACAGAATCTTTATTTCCTTGATTCTAACCATGTCTATTTTTATTTGCTACTTCCTTGGTTTGAACCACACTATTTTCGTTGGTTCTAACCATGTCTGTTTTCATTCGCTACTTTATAGGTTGCAATTACATAGTGAGATAAGCTATGTCAAACACTCAGTGTGGCACACAGTGGTCACTCTGTTATTGGTTAGTATTATGCATACAAATGCTGTAAAGACAGAATCCAAAAAATAATGGCTTTAAAATGTCTCACTGTGTTAGGAGAAAGAGTTTTAAAGGCTCTCCTAGATTTTGGCAAGAAAGGATCACTTTCTATGCTGTGTAGCTCCTAAAAGACCCCCAACTTCTCTGTTTTGTATATGTCAGTTGTTCTATATGTATGTTTCACGTATCACAATTTGCCTTCCCAGAGGCTGTCATTATAGCTGAAAAGCGAACTTTCTGCAGCCTCACCAGGTCTTTGCTGTGGAAGGTTAATCATAACGATATGCATGTTGGACTTACACATCTGAAGAGTAAACTGGGTTTCAGACTTATAGACATACAAGGAGTGCGTTCATTTAATTTAAAGTTGCAGTCTAGCTGTGCCTTCATTATCCCATTTGTGACCTGGGCATTACAAATGATTCGCCATATCCCTGTCTACACAACAACTTTGAAAAGATTGAGATAACAGTAATTAAGCTCCAGTGAGTAAAGAGCCTTCAGAAGAAGTACTGTAGTGTGGGTACCTCACTCACAAACATAGCGCTGTTTTTGCCACTGCAATATTTAAACGCCACTGTTTAAATACAAAAAAAAAAAAAAAGCCTGTTTGCCTAGTTTGCTAGTCTTCCAACGCTGTGTCTAAGTTAAAAAATAAAAACAAAAACTATTCATATTCCCATTTCTTGTTTATTTGCTATCAACGCATCCTCAAGACATTCCAACTCTCCATCCACTTGGGATTTACGGGCTATCACAGTTTTTTCAGTCACCCCATTCGGACTCCAGTCTTGACAGGTTATCTGTTACTTAAGCACTTGATCTTACCTGAGTTCCCTCTTGTTTCTATCACGCTGTTTGTTCTTTCTTAGGTTGACTTCACACAAATCTCCACTTCGCATCTGATTAGACAAGACGTGGCGCTACCGCGTCTGCTCCCGCTGTGGGCCAGGTGAGTGGCGTCCACACTGCAGGAATTCACTGCCCACTGGGTACTTAGCGGCCCCCGGGAAGAAGCTGACTGGGGGAGGTCCCAGAGCAAACTGGGAAACAGACAAAGTCGATCCTGGGCCCACTGGGGCGCCTCCAGGCTGCTTAAGCCCATCATTGCTCCTCTGGGTCTGCCTCAAGATGTTACAGTTCTCCCTTCTTGGAATTTACTGTTCCCATCCTGCAGCCTTGACCTGACCAATCTGTGCTAATATGTGAATGAAAAGGGAGCAATTATTCTACCCAGTGAAGAGAACTGCATCTTAACAAAAGCTTTCTGGAGCTAATGTTGTAACCCAAAGGGAAACTTTCAAAGGAGCAATTTTATAACTCCAAGAAGACTGCTGGAGGACAGGTGTTTGAGACAAATAAAACTTTCAGCACCTCTGAAATTATAGGAGGCAAGCAGCTCTTTATTCTTCCTAAGGGCAAGCCCATCCTTACAAGGGTGGGAAGTGTTCACCAGATGCAAAGTGGAGGAAACTGGAGACACTTAATCGCATGCACATTAAGCCAAAGGGGAAGATAATCAGTAGGTATCTCATTTACTGCTTTTGCCTTGGAAGAGAGAAAGGGAATGAACATTTATTGAAATTCAACTATGGGCTAGCCATTGTCCCAAGAACTTCATATTTCATCTCATTCATCCGAAGAATAGCTAAGTAAGTGCTTGCTCTGTATCATATCCTGGATCAAGAGTTCGAAATATAGTGCTTAGTGGAATCCTCCTAGTAATCATATAAATACTCTTATAGTATCCTAAAATACTATGTAAGTATTATTATCTCCCATTTTACCTGCTGGGAAGTAAGAGTTGGGTAGTCAACTTAGTACCACACAACTAGTCAGGGGCCGAGTAGAAATCAAAGTTTGATGTAATTCCAAACTTTGTGCTCTTAAGAAAACCAACAGGTCCCATTTTTCAGATAAAGAAACTGAGATCAGAGAAGTTAAATGACTTGCTCAGTGTCTTAGAGCCAGTCAGAAGTGGACCCAGCTTCTTCAAAACCAAGTCTACTTGAGATATAGCCCATGTGCTCCCTCCTGGTGACCCTAGGCAGAAGCTAAAGATGCCTTCCTCCCAAAGACCTTGTGGAAGTAAGTGAGTAATTTCAAGATAAATGATGTGGGTGAAAATCAAAAAATATGTACAGAAAGCACAGTGGCCCATCCTTAAAGAAAAAATAAACTGAATTAATATCTGGGGCCTCATTTATGTGAGTAATTTTATGCTGATTCCCAAATGTCTTTTTCTCAATTTCATTATCACCACATTTCAGGGTAGGAGGAGGAAGGACTCAGTTGTTGAAGGAAGGCTCTGAATATAGTTGCTACAGGTAAATTGCTCATGTTGTTTATTCTGATGAATTAAGAACAGTAGGAGAGAAGAAGGTAGAAATGAGATATGAACAAGTGTTGAATGAAAAGCAGCATCTAGGGGCATCGATACAAAATTATTCTGAGGATGAGGTTGGTGTGAACGGGAGTGAGGCAGACAATTGAGGAAAGAAAAAACTTGAGAGGAAGTTGGAGAAGAGAGGGAGAAACAATCAGGGACATAAACAGGCTTCCAACAATTCCATCACAGGAGAAAACACCAACAAGGGTTTATCTTTTTCTCCATAGGTTTCCCTGAAGATGACCGGTGGCCTTGGCCTGTACTTCCTGGTGTTGAATTCATGACCTCATTTCCCTGATCCCCCACCCACTTTGTAGCCCAGGCTGGGAGCACATAGGTATCGATGTTGAATCCATAAATTCAACACAGACATGTATGGGGATGGCCGCATAGGGTTAAGGGTGGTGACTAGGTAAAAGAGCATGGATCTGGGGGCCAGCAGATTTAGTTCCAATCTCAGCTCTAACATTGAAAGCTGAACTCTGCAGTGCCTCAGTTTACCTAATTGTAATATGAGCCCATTATGCCAAAATCCTAAGGTTGGAGGAGTAAATGTGATCATGTACCTCACATAATGCCTGGCACAGGGACATTTTTGTTCCTTCATCTGTGTGCTTATTGCTTATTCATGTCAGACTCTTTGCGACCCCATGGACTATAGCTTGCCAGGCCCCTCTGGGGGAGGTGGAATTCCCTGTCCATGGAATTCTCCAGGCAAGAATACTGAAGTGGGTTGCCACATCCTCCAGGGGAATCTTCCTGACCCAAGGATCAAACCAGAATCTCTCACATCTCCTGCATTATCAGGCGGACTTCTTACCACTAATGCCTCATGGGAAGCCTTTCATCTGAGTAGTGCATTTTAATAAGATGATAGCAATTCTCCCTGCTGCTGCTGCTAAGTCACTTCAGTCGTGTCCGACTCTGTGGGACCCCATAGATGGCAGCCCACCAGGCTCCGCCGTCCGTGGGATTCTCCAATCAAGAACACTGGAGTTGGTTGCCATTTCCTTCTCCCTACTTTGGCCATTAAATTATGAAGTGAAGTAAAGTGAAGTCGCTCAGTTATGTCCGACTCTTTGTGACCCCATGGACTGCAGCCTACCAGGCTCCTCAGTCCATGGGGTTTTCCAGACAAGAGTACTGGAGTGAGTGGCCATTTCCTTCTCCAGGATCTTCACCATCCAGGGATCGAATCCGGGTCTCCCACATTATAGGCAGATGCTTTTATCGTCTGAGCCACCAGGGAAGCCATGACTAGTTGTTTAACTTCCTCCCGTAGGGTTTAGGCAAAAACTAGAGTCCTCTTCAGAAGCAGTATCAAATTATTTTAATATTTTCATGTTTCTTAAACCTTTAATCATGGTTTTGATTCGAAGGAACATTAAAAAATCATTCAGCACAAAATCTGATAGATGGATGATAATTCTTGGTTTGTTAAAAAATACAGATGGAAGGAAAACAGAAAGGATGGAAGGGGATGAAGGATTGGGAAAGAAAGAGGAAGACAGAAAAATGCCTGAGCTACTAACTTTCATGGGTGACTGAGCTGATAAAAGGTTAGTCTAAGAAGGACTTTGTAAAAGTGGCTTCAGCAGTGTCACCAATTTGGGATAAGAGCCTACTTGGAAAGTGACAAGAGAACAACATTTATTTGGATATGAATGTCCTTTTGTATTTGAATTAAAAAAAAAAAACACAGAGGCATGCAGTCACACCTTGTCATCCTCTGCAAATAGGCCCGAGGGAGGGGGTGTGATGACATCACGTAGGCTCCCCCAGCATCCCCTCTCTGAGACCCTGGTGGGCCATGCGGTCACCTGGTTACACGTCCCTTGTTGGCAGTCTGCACGCCTCTGCAAGGATAAGACAGACCTCATCACGTTTACCCCTGTTATTTTCTCTGCGTTCACAAGGTATCCTGAGAAATAGTACAGACACTCCAGTCTGAAAAATGAGGAGAAGCAGATTCAAATGCGGGTTATCTGTGCAAATACTCAGCAGTGCTTAGATTCTCTGAGCCTTTGTTTCCCCAGCTATTTATCTGTAAAATATCTTGATTAATCTTAAAAGGCCCCTTTGGAGCCCCACATTCTGTGGTGCCTGCTACTTTCCTTTGTCCTCAGAGAAGCAATGTGACTCTAACCTTTCATAGATGCATATGTGGATTTATCAGGAATTAATGAAGCTTTGTGGGTTTCCCTGGTGGCTTAAATGATAAAGAATCTGCCTGCAGTGCAGGAGACCCGGGTTCAATCCTTGGTTTGGAAAGATTCCCTGGAGAAGGAAATGGCAACCCACTCCAGTATTCTTGCCTGGAGAATCCCATGGACAGAGGAGCCTGGGGGGCTACAGTCCATAAACTGAAGCTTTAGATTTGAGGCCACTTACCTCTACAGGGCCCTTTTTGGGGCTTGGGATGGGGTTCTGTGTTCACATGATCACATCTTTTTGTAAAATTTGCCAAAATAGATATTTTTGTGTTTCTTTTCTTAAAGAGGACACTCAAGATCATTTAAAGCTCAAACTTCACAAGATCTCAATTTGTGTTGTACAGAGGGCATATTTCTTGCCAAATCCACTGATCAGAGTTGTGAAGAGCAGATAAAATCACCAAGGGATCAAGTAAGTCTAGAAGCTTGTTTAAAAAGCAACCGCTTCCAACTTCCCCCACTTCTTATCTCCCATTCAACTTGTTCTGCTTTTTTAGAGCAAGAAGCTGAGACCTTGAACAGCACAATGACCAATCCAAACTTATAACCTGAACTGAAGTCATAAAATCCATTCGATAATAGGGTACTGTTCTCAGCCCTAGTAATGGGGGGACCGAAACCCCTGAAAACAATTGAATCAGTTCTAATGGGGTGGATGAAACTAGAGCCTATTATACAGAGTGAAGTAAGCCAGAAAGAAAAACACCAATACAGTATACTAATGCATATATATGGAATTTAGAAAGATGGTAACAATAACCCTGCATACAAGACAGCAAAAGAGACACTGATGTATAGAACAGTCTTTTGGACTCTGTGGGAGAGGGAGAGGGTGGGATGATTTGGGAGAATGGCATTGTAACATGTATAATATCATATATGGAACGAGTCGCCGGTCCAGGTTTGATGCACGATAGTGGATGCTTGGGGCTGGTGCACTGGGACGACCCAGAGGGATGGTACGGGGAGGGAGGAGGGAGGAGGGTTCAGGATGGGAAACACATGTGTATCTGTGGCGGATTCATTTTGATATATGGCAAAACCAATACAATATTGTAAAGTTAAAAAATAAAATTAAATTTTAAAAAAAAGACTATTTTAAACCAAAGGAGGAAGATTAGTCTAATTAAAAGTTACTTGTTTAAAAAAAAAAAAAATCACAGACGGCTTGGAACCACTGGTGAAAGGGGATGGAGCACGTTGCCATCCTTAGAAGGTCAGTTTTCACATTCGCCTCCTGCTTTTTTACATCATTTAAAATAGAGTAGCTGGTGGCTGTTTTTCAAAGCCTGGAAGTGATTATTTTTACTTTCAATTATACTCACCCGAATAGCAACTACTGCTCTGGGAATAGAGACTGGGTTGGCATTTAATTGGTTTCCAAGACAGAGTGAGTCTTCATAAAAATTTGTTTGTTTGTTTTTTTAATGATTTCTCCCCGTTTCTTTATGCCCCCTGGGACTTGCTTTCCTAGAAAATGTCTTCAAATCCCATGCCTCTGACCTGCTTTGGGGGTGCAACTAGCTACAAGCCTTCTGCCAGAGCCTCCCAAGGCACCTCGAGGTTCTGGGAGTTTGCACCGAGCTTCCTGCACTGTCTGAGGGACCCGCACTCCATCAGGCTGCACCCCAGTTTGTTTTGCAGTCTGTCTCCTCAGGGAGAGCATTAGGGATGGCGCATTCCAATCCCAGAGGGAGCCTGTTGCCAGGCGATTACTAAACACCAATTCTGGTCCAGCTGCGGGGGAGCCAGCAGAAGCATCCTTGGGGGGTAAACTACACACAAACATATTTATTCAACTCGTTGGGAATGTGAGCTACTAAGTGCTGTTTCACAAGCCACTTATGCAATGGCCAGCCTACTTCCCGAAACTTATCCTGCTGGCCGTGCGGGTAGGAAAGATATATCAAGGAAATTTTTCTAAACCAACAATAATTATACAAGTATTAAACGCTACATTCCTTTGTCCTTGCAAATTGTTTCTTTCCCCAATTTGTCTCCTACCGTGTCTCCTGCCCCTGGCTCTGCCTCCATCCACATCCAGTGTTGTTCTCTAGAGACATTAGTTGTCAAACACACTTAGCTTTCCATCAAACAAATACTTGTTGGGACTTCCCTGGTGGTCCAGTAGTTAAGATTTTGCCTTCCAATGCAGAGGATGCAGGTTCGGTCCCTGGTCAGGAAGCTAAAATCCCACATACCTCTCGGCCAAAAAACCAAAACAGGAAACAGGAGCACGATTGTAACTAACTTAATAAAGACTTAAAAATGGTTCACATCCAAAAAGTCCTTGAAAAGTGCTTACCTTGTGCCAACACTGGGTTGTGCTCTGGGGGAGCAAAAAAATCAAGAAGAAATAGTTCCTGCCTTCTTTGAACCCACGGGGAATGCTGGAGGCCTAAGACAGAGCACACAGGTGAATCGTAATAAGTGGCGGGATGTCTGCTTCTGAATCTGTGTGCACGTGCCTTTAGGGGCTGCCCAGGAGGAATGTACAGTGGAGATCTGCAGTGATCCAAATATTTCATATGAAGAACATGTTCTACTGCTTTTTAAAAAAATTATTTATTTTTAATTGAAGGAGTGCTTTAGAATAACGCATTGGTTTCTGCCATATATCAACACAATTAATTCATATCTGGTGTATTGGTTTTCTATTGCTACTGTGAAAACTGCCATGAACTTAGCAGTTTAAAACAGCATTCATTCACTATGACACAGTTTTGCAGGGCGGAAGTCCAGTTGGCTTGGCTAGGTACTCTGCTTAGGGTCTCCCGAGGTCAAAGTCTTGGCTTGGGCTCTCTTACCTAGAGAATCTGCCTCCAACTCGTTTGGGCTTTGAGCAGTTTCTTTCTTACTCATGGTTCCCATGTGGCCCCTTCTATCTTCAAGCCAGTAATGGTGGGTTTGAGCCCTTCTTATACTTTGAATCTCTCTGACTTCCTCTTCTGCTTTCAAGGGTTCATGTGATTACATTGGTCCACCTGGTAATCCAGGATTATTGCCCTACTTTAAGGTCAGCTGATTAGTAACCTTAGTAACATCTGCAGAGTCCCTTCTGCCACATAACAACATAACCACAGTACTAATACCAGGGTCAGAGATCCCAGGGGGCCAAAATTCTATCTATTTGAGTCCACTCCCAGCTCCCAGGATTCGTATCACACACAGAATACCTTCACCTCATCCCAAGGTCTCCAGAAGTTTCATCCCACTATAGCACAAAATCCACCTAAATCTCATCAGTCCAGAAGTCCCAAATCTCATCTAAATCATCTAAATTAGGCTCTGGGTATATTCCACTAAGTACAGTTTGGGGGGCACAGTTTTTCCTCCACCTGTGCAGCTACGAAACTCAAGAAACAAATTATCTGCTATCTAGCATACAAAGATAGGACAGACACAGGATAACACAGACATTCCTATTCAAAAAAAAGAGAGGGGAGCAGATAAAGAGAAGTCACCAGTCCAAAGCAGTATTAATATGGAGCCAGACAAACTCTATTAGAGTTCGATGCCTGGAAATAATTCTCTGTGGCTTTCAGTTCTGCCTTCTGAGTCACTAGGCAAATTGAAATAGCACTAATTATATTCCAGGCACTGTGCTATAAGCTTTATATATATTGACTTATTTAATTCTCCAACTACTGTATGAAGTACACTGCAATTAATTATCCTGGTTTCACAGACAAGGACTCTAAGGCATATAGAGGTACAGAGCTTGCCAAGGTTGTACAGTTGGGCATTGAAGATTTGGACTCAAACCCAGGCAGTCTGGCTTCACGGCTGCTACACTACCCTCCAGTCTCTTTAAAAATAAGTAATAATTTTAAACCACTGAGTTCTGCTCAGGAAGGGAGGAATTTGGAAAGTATTTCAGCTTTCTCCATTACACAGCAGTATTTCCTCTGAGATATGCGTGCACGTTGGCATGTCCATGTGTGGGGCTCAGCTTCAGTACAGAGGATTAAGATAATACCTAACATCTCTGTGGTGGGTTATAGAGGTGAGCGTGTTAAGGAAAAGCCCAAGTCTTGGACTGCTTACATGTAGAACGCTTCTCCAAAAATAATAAGTTTATATGTGAGTTCCTCCCACTTCAATATAATTTGTCCTCTTAAGAAAATCATTCCTCTTCATGTCTTTATAGACAGTTATTTTCCAGTCATCCTTTAGTCTTCACCCCTGATGAAGGAACACACGCATTTAATATTTCTTCACAGAAATCTGGCATCTGACTGTGGTTAGGCATGGTGCCTCAGAGGTGTTGGACTACCTGAATCTGAATGCTGGTCCTCCGCTTCAGTGCTCCTGAATCCCAGAAGACTTGCTTAACTTTTCCGAGACTCATTTGTAATATGGAAAGTATATCAGTTCCCGTCTCATAGCATGTGTGCTAAGTCACGTCTGACTCTTTGTGACCCCATGGACTGTATCCCACCAGGCTCCTCTGACCATGAATTCTCCAGGCAAGAATACTGGAGTGGGTTGCCATGCCCTCCTCCAGGGGATCTTTCCAACCCACAGATCGAACCCATGTCCCTTACATCTTCTGCATTAGCAGGCAGGTTCTTTACCACTAGCACCAACTAAGAAGCACCGCCCCCTGCCCCGACACCTCATAGAGATTTTGTTAATCACAAAATGCATATAAACTCTATGTGGCCTTGGATCTGATAAGTCCTCAATAAATCTTAGTTACCATAGACTTCTTATTTAAAAGCATTTCCTTGTTTTTATTTTATATCTTTTCTAATTCCCTCTATGCTATCATAAGATACAATTCTATGTATAAAAGAATTATTCTTTCTATTCGATTTTGTTGTTTGAAATAGGTGTGGTTCTGAAACTTTGCATTATGCAGAATTTTCTATAAAGTTAATTCATTCCTCATTTTAATAATAATCTGAAATGAAACATCAACAATTCTTAAATTTTACATTTTGCATTGAATATTCATTTTCATACAAACCCAGTTTCATTTTGGCTTTTCAGGATAATACATTGATGGATAATATGTCCCAAATATCTTTCTCTTGTTTAGGTAGCCTATCTGTTTTTTCCCAATATCTTGCAGAATTTTTGCTCCAACCCTAAATAGGAAGTTAACCTGAACACAGTGGACTGTCAAAATACGTGAAAGTTCAACCACAAGAAAGAAGTTTGTGATAGAATCAAAAGATCTGAACTGCAGACCTTACAGCTGTTAGGGTGGCTGCTATACATAAAAAGACTAAGAACAGAAAATAACAAGTGAGAGGAAGGATATAGAGAAATTGGAACCTTTGTGCACTATTAAGAAGATTGTGAAATGGTACAACTGCTGTGGGAAACATTAAAGAGGAGCCTCAAAGCAAATGAAACTACCATATAATCCAGCAATTCCATTTCTAGGTAAATATCCAAAAGAATTGAAAGCAGGATCTCAAAAGAGATATTGACACACCCACCTCTGGAACAGTGCTATTCGCAATAGCCAAGGTATGAAAGCAATTCAAATGTCCATTGATTGGCAGTGATATAAACAAAAGGTGGTATATACAGATAATGGGGTAATATTCAACCTTAAAAAAGAAGGGAATCCTGACATGTGCTACAGCATGCAACCTTGAGGATGCTGTGTTCCGTGAAATAAACCAGTCACGAAAAGGACAAATACTTGATGATTCCATTTAATGTGATATTTAAAGTACCAGGGGCTAGGGAAAGAGGACAAAGGAGAGTTGTTTAACGGCTATAGAGTTTCTGTTATGCTAGATACAGAAACTAACAAAGTTCTGAATATCTACATCATAGCAATATGAATATACTAAATACTACTGAACTGTACATTTAAAATGATTAAGATGGTTGTCGGGAGCCACGTTAGGCATTACAAACAAAATGGAGGCACGTACCCCAGCCCCTTCTCCTCATTCCGCAGGCATGGATCCCTGAATGGAGTTAGGCCTTGTAATTCTGACTTGTCTTTTCCTCTCCTCGGCTGAGTTGACTGAAAAGGAACATTAAGGTGCTTATTGTTCTTAAGAGGAGCATGAGAAGGCACAAAGCCTTCTGCAGTTGTGTTCAAAAAATAATTCATAAAGTTAATCATTGACATTTGTTCAAGGACTTTTACAAAAGAGTGCTCCAGGATGAGCACATAGGCCGTAGCTTGAGGCCATGGGAGGGATTGATATCTGAAGCCTATTTGTGAGGAGAATGTTTATGGCAAAGGAGTTTACTGAATTTAGGGCTTAGAAATAATTAAAACAGTTAGAAGTTAAAGATTTAAGGAATGTTGTAAAGTTAGCATATTTTACTATAGCTTATAGAAGTTAGGCCTCTTGATGAAAGTGAAAGTGGAGAGTGAAAAAGTTGGCTTAAAGCTCAACATTCAGAAAACAAAGATCATCCGGTCCCACTACTTCATGGGAAATAGATGGGGAAACAGTGGAAACAGTGTCAGACTTCATTTTCTGGGCTCCAAAATCACTACAGATGGTGACTGCAGCCATGAAATTAAAAGACGCTTACTCCTTGGAAGGAAAGTTATGACCAACCAATAGCATATTCAAAAGCAGAGATATTACTTTGCCAACAAAGGTTCGTCTAGTCAAGGCTATGGTTTTTCCTGTGGTCATGTATGGATGTTACAGTTGGACTGTGAAGAAGGCTGAGTGCCAAAGAATTGATGCTTTTGAACTGTGGTGTTGGAGAAGACTCTTGAGAGTCCCTTGGACTGCAAGGAGATCCAACCAGTCCATTCTGAAGGAGATCAGCCCTGGGATTTCTTTGGAAGGAATGATACTAAAGCTGAAACTCCAGTACTTTGGCCACCTCGTGCGAAGAGTTGACTCATTGGAAAAGACTCTGATGCTGGGAGGGATTGGGGGCAGGAGGAGAAGGGGACGACAGAGGATGAGATGGCTGGATGGCATCACTGACTCGATGGACGTGAGTCTGAGTGAACTCCAGGAGTTGGTGATGGACAGGGAGGCCTGGCGTGCTGCGATTCATGGGGTCGCAGAGTCGGACACGACTGAGCGACTGGTCTGATCTGATAGAAGTTAGGAATTTTTAGAGACACTATAGCTAGAAGCCTTTTTAAGAGATAGTGAGCTCAGGATGTTAGGGGCAAACAGGATTTAGGAAGATAAGTAGTAAACTGAGGAATGTAAACTGAGTAGTAAACTGAGCACGAGTTACAATGTAATCACAAGTTAACTAAGGACACATTAGAAGAGGTAGATCATAGATGATAAGGCTGATTCCCAGAGAATCACTGAAGCAGGAACTCTGAAGAGCAACAGTGATTTATGGAGATCATAAATCTGGGAGAGGGGGAACTGAAAATGTCAAACCTCTGGCCTAATGTTTTTGTAAAAGTGTAAAAGAGAATCTTAAACTTGGAACAAAGAGGCAATCCATAGAAAACTGAGAGGCTGCCTCATCGCCAACACCGTCATCTCTTCAGGTTGAATCCCCGGTTGCTGGTAAAGTTTATGTCACATGTTTTTTACTACAGTTTTTAAAAAAGGAATAGAATGTACAATACCAGAGTTAATTCTAATATGAATCATATGATTTCAGTGATGATGAGGTGCATGAGTGGTAAGAATCTGCCTGCCAATGCAGGAGATGCAAAAGACCCAGTTTTGATCCCTTTGTCGGCAAGATCCTCTGGAGTAGGAAATGGCACCCCACTCTAGTATTCCTGCCTGGAAAATTCCACAGAGGGACCTGGTGGGCTATAGTTCATGGCATTACAAAGAGTACGACACGACTGAGCACGCAAAAGCAAAAAAAAAAAAAACAAGCCATGTGTCAATATAGGCTCATTTACTCTAACAAATGTAATGCTCTGATGGGGAATGTTGATAGTTGGCGGGGGCAGAGGGCTGGGGGACTGGTAGGGGGTTATGGGAACTCTCTATACTTTCTGATCAATTTTTCTGTAAACCTAAAATTGCTCTAAAAAAATCAGTGTGCTTAAGTTCTGAACTCTTGGCTATGTAAACGTTCTAAATATCCGATGGTACCTTCAGAAAGACTTAGCTTGGTGTATCACAAGTGAAAACATTAGTGGATGGCCTCAAAAACATCACCAGTGTGGGGTAACGCGACCTATAGCCTATGACCGAATATGTTCCTTTGGGAATCACTCCTTTGGAATAGGCAGAACTCTCTGCTTTTTCACCTGCAATGTAAGAGGCCACAGTAAATGACCACTGAGGCCAGCATGACCAATGCATGGCTTTAGGAGACCGTGAGTACGGGCCCTATACATGATCTCATTGAGTACAAAGTTGTAAAATAGATGACTTAACTTGGGATTTGTGTTTGTGATTCATGCGTACATAATACCAGATTCACCATTTAGAGATGCAAAAAAAAAAAAAACTTTGTGTGAAATATCACTTAACTATAACTTGAATTTTCATATGTAGCACCTAAAAGTAATTCAGTTGCCTTTATTTAAAAATAATTACAGCCACAAAATAAGTCTCCACAAATTTTTTCAAAGATTGACATTATTACAAAGTATGTTTTCCAGTCACGATGGAATAAAGCTGGAAATAAATAGAAGGAAAGCTGAAAAATTCACAATAAGAGGAATTGAATAACACACTCAAACAACCAATGGATATCAAGAAGTCATAAGGAAAATTAGAAAATACCTTAAGACAAATGAAAATTGTGCTTTTACAGCTCAGTCGTGTCCTACTCTTGTGCAACCCTATGGATTGTAGCCCACCAGTCTCCTCTGTCCATGGGATTTCCCAGGCAAGAGTATTGGAGTGAGTTGCCATCTCCTCCTCCAGGAGATCTTTCCGACCCAGGGATCAAACTCGTGTCTCATTATGTTTCCTGCACTGGCAGGCAGATTCTCTACCACTGAGCCCGCTGGGAAGCCCCAGATGAAAACGAACCTGTGAAACGCAGCAAAAGCAGTGTGAAGAGGGAATTTTATAGCTGTAAAGGCACACAATAAAAAAGGAGAAAAATCTATCTTAAATTAACAAACTAATTGTATACCTCAACAAACTAGAAAAAGAACTAACTAAATCTAAAGTGAGCAGAAGAAAGGAAATAATAAAGATTAGAGCAGAGACATTCCCAGGTGGCGCTAGTGGTAAAGTACCCGCCCATCAAAGCAGGAGACGGATGAGTCGCCCCTTCGATTCCTGGGTCAGGAAAATTCCCTGGAAGAGGGCATGGCAACTCACTCCAGTATAGTTGACTGGAGAATCCCGTGGACAGAGGAGCCTGGCGGACTACAGTTCATGGGGTCACAAAGAGCTGGACACCACTAGAGTGACTTAGCGCACAGCATAGCACAGAGCAGAGACAATGAAATAGAGAATAGAAAAAACAATAGGACAACAAAAATAAAGCAAAAGAAACTGTGTTTTTTTTAATCAACAAAAAAAGACAAATCCTTAGATTAACTATTTTAGAAAAGAGAAAAGACTCAACTAAAATTAAAAATTATAGTGAGAACCTTCCAGCTAATGCCATTGAAATAAAAAGGATTATAAGACATTACTATGAAAAAATGTATGCAACAAATTGGATAACCTAGAAGAAATGTTTAAATTTCTAGAAACACATAACCTATCAAGACTGAATCATGAAGAAATATAAAATCTTAACAAACTAATAACTAATAAAAGATTGAATCAGTCGTCAAAATAAGAAAGGCCAGGACCAGATTGTTTCTCTAGAGAATATTAACAAACATTCAAAGAATTAACACCAATCCTGCTCAAAGTCTTCCCATAAATTGAAGACGAAGGAGCCCCTCCAAGCTCAGTCTACGAGGCCAGGATACCCTGCTATCCAAACCAGGCAAAGACACTACAAGAAAACAACAAATCAATATTCATGATGCAATAATCCTTAAAAAACTCCAGTAAACAGAATTCAACAGCCTGTCCAAAGACTTACATCTTGATATAACTTATTCCTGGAATTCAAGAATGCTTCAACATATACAACACATCTGAGTCACTCCTAATGAGGTAGGTGAACCTAGAGTTTATTATACAAGGTGAAGTAGGTCAGAAAGAGGGGGACAAATATTGTATATTAGCACATGCATATGGAATTTAGAAAGAGGGCATTGATGAATCTATTTGTGGGGCAGCAATGGAGCACAGACATGGACAGATTTGTGGACACAGTAGAACAAAGACAGGGTGGGACGAATTGAGAGAGTAGCATAGAAACATATCCATTATCAGATGTAAAATAGATACCAAGTGCAAATTTGCTGTGTGACACAGGGAGCTCAACCCAGTGCTCCGTGACAAGCTAGAGGGGCAGGATGGGGTAGGAGATGGGGGGTGGGGGGTTCAGGAGGGAGGGGATATATGTAAACTTGTGACTGATTCATGTTGATGTATGGCAGAAACCAACACAATATGGTAAAGCAATTATCCCCCAGTAAAAAAAGAAAAAAATATATATTGCACCACAATAACAGAATGAAGGATAAAAACCGCATGACCGTATCAACTGATGCAGAAAAATCATGGGTTTGGGGAGGAATCAATGACTTCATTGTGGGTTTGTCCTTCATTTTCCAAAGCTCTAGATGGTCCAGGCTTCAAGCTTGGCAAAGACAAAAGCCCCCCGAGTGAGCTTGAGAAAAGAGATAACGAGGCTCCTGTCCCCTAGAGGGGTCAGAAGGATAGGAGGAGAAACAGGAAAGAATGTAGAAGGAAATATGTTTTGATATGTGGAGGTTTCACAGGCAGAAAGGGAATTTCCACAGAAATAGCCCATGGATTCTAAGGCAAAGGTTGAACAATCAGCGAAGCGTCCATCATCCTTTTTATCTAAGGTTCAATTCCAGAGAGACTCCACTTATCAGAGAGCATCCATTAGGAGGGAAATCTTTTGCATTAAAACTTCATCCTAATGGAATCAAAGGAGGGAAGATGTTTTAGCAGAGGATATTAATCATCCAACAAACTCTAAAATTTCCTGTAAATGATACCTAGAATATATTACAGCAACTTCTATTGAATAATTATTAAGTACTGTGATAAAGCTCTACGTGAAGTGTGTTTTATTCATTAACCCATTTAACTCTCACAATGAGGCAGGTACTGCTTAATGTAACCCCAAATAAATGAATGTTTAGAAGGGTGAAGTGATTTATCCCATAACATACAGCTGCTAAAGAGTCAGGATTTGAACCCAGGTCTGTCTGGGTTCAAAGCTTAAGATCACAATGCTGTCTCCATCACTTTGCATTCAGATCACGGCTCCTGTCCTTACTACCATCCTGAGGAAATCAGTATAGAGCTGCCTCCGGCAACGCTGGGTTGAGAGGAGGTTATTTCTGGCCACAAGAATGAGCCTTCTGTCATTCTCACCCTGAAAAATAGCCTCCCTCTCTCTTCTCCAAGTAGAACTACCAGGGATAATTGGGCTCATTAAGTTGATCAGACTCCTACTGCCTTACAATTTGAGGACACAGTTACGAATGGAGCTATTGCACAATGAATATAGCAAAAGAAGTCAGGCCCTATTATTAATTCCCTTTTTAAAAAGATTCATGAAGCGAGAAATACAGATCTTTAAAGAAAGAATTCAAAAAGATGCTGAAAGTTGTGGGTTCCTACAAAGCTAGTCTAGACATTTACTTCTTGCTTGTGGACGCTAACAGAAAAGGAAATGGCAACCCACTCCAGTATTTGCCTGGAGAATCCCACGGACATAGGAACCTGGTGGGCTACAGTTCATGGGGATCGCAAGAGTCGGACACGACTTAACACTATCTTTTGTGGACTCTAAAAGGTATTGGAATAACATCTATACACGCTTAATCGATTTCACTTAGACTTAAACTTACTGGACTTATCTAGATCAATTTCACTTTGACAGATCAAGTCAGATGCTCCAGACAGGGAACTGAGCAGGTTTCACTGGAAGCCAGTGAAGAGTGTGGAGAGGAGGCCAGCTCTTGCCCTCTTGGGCTGGGAGGCCAGGGGTGGCTTTACTCCAGGGATTCTCATTCTGTAGAAGGTTGACTGGCTCTTCATTTTGCTTGGTATTCATTTGGTAACAAAGGGGCAAGGCTCTGGGCTTTACCCAGCCAGACTAGGTTTTTCCTGTTGTCTTCAAAACCGGTCATCATGAACGAATCCTGCTCTTGCGAACACGTATATATACATGTCCCTGTCTGTATATCATGGAAAGTTACTGTTGTGCTCTTGGGATTCAATCTTCCCTACATTTTTGCCATTCAGTTCAGTTCAGTCGCTCAGTCATGTCCGACTCTTTGCAACCCCATGAATTGCAGCACGCCAGGTCTCCCTGTCCATCACCAACTCCCGGAGTTCACTCATACTCACGTCCATCAAGTCAGTGATGCCATCCAGCCATCTCATCCTCTGTCGTACCCTTTTCCTCCTGCCCCCAATCCCTCCCAGCATCAGAATCTTTTCCAATGAGTCAACTCTTCACATGAAGTGGCCGCAGTACTGGAGTTTCAGCTTCAGCATCATTCCTTCCAAAGAACACCCAGGACTCATCTCCTTTAGAATGGACTGGTTGGATCTCCTTGCAGTCCAAAGAAAAGTATTAACTTTTATGAAATGATGAAACGTATGGTGGTTTTAGTAGCTAAGTCATGTTGGACTCTTTGAGACCCAAGGAGCCTACCAGGTTCTTCTGTCCATGGGATTTCCCAGGCAAGAATATTGAAGTGGGTTGCCATTTCCTCCTCTAAGGGATAGAACCTGGGTCTCCTGCACTGCAGGCACTCTCCTGCATTGTAGGCAGATATTCTTTACTAACTGAGCCACCAGGAAACCCAATAGAATGTATACACACTTGTATTAGTTTTTTACTGCTGCTGTAACAAATTACCAAAACTAGAATAGCTTAAAATACACAGATTTACTCTTTTTGTTAACGAATTAATTTATTTTAATTGGAGGCTAATTACTTTACAATCTTGTAGTGGTTTTTGCCCTACATTGACACGAATCAGCCATGGTTGTGGGTGTGTCAGATTTACTTTTTTACACCCCTGGAGTTCAGAAATCCAAAAGTGGATAGGCAGAACTGGGTTCCTACTGGAGGCTCTGAGGAGAACTTGTTCCCTTGTCTTTCCTGTCTGAGATAGGCTGCCTGCATGCCTTGGTTCAGGGCCCCTGACTCCATGTTCAAAGTCAACAGCTTGACGTTCACCCTCCTGCCCTCTTTTATAAGGATTCTTGGGATTACATCAGTCCCACCTGAATAATCCGGGATAATCTTCCCATCTCAAGATTCTTTTTCTTTGAAATTTTTATTTTATTTTACTATTTTTGGCTGTGCTGGCTCTTCGTTGCTGTATGCAGGCTTTTTTCACTCTAGTTGGAGTGAGTGGGGGCTAGGCTTCATAGTGGCGGGCGGGCTTCTCACTGCAGTCACTTCTTTTGTCTAAGGGCACAGGCTCTAGGTGAGCAGGCTTTAGAAGTTGTGGGCGTGGGTTTATTTGCCCCGAGGCCTGTGGGATCTTCCCAGACCAGGGGTTAAACCCGTGTCGCCTCTTCTAGCAGGTGAATTCCTAAACCACTCGACCACCAGGGAAGTCCCTATCTCAATTCTTAATCATACCTGCAAAGTTCCTTTCATCATGTACAGGTAATATATTCACAGGTTCTAAGGACAAGGCCATGGATGTCTCTTGGAGAGTCGGAGGAGGGACCACTCACCCTAATACGTGTCTGGTTGTTTTTACTGGACTTTGTTGCCATAATGACAACTTAGAAACCTTACGCTCAGACGATAAAGAGTTTGCCTACAGTGAGGGAGACCCGTGTTTGAATCCTGGGTCAGGAAGATACCCGGGAGAAGGGAATGTCAACCCATTCCAGTACTTTTGCCTGGAGAATCCCATGGACAGTGGAGCCTGGCGGGTTGCAGTCCAGGGGGTCTCAAAGAATCAGACACAACTGAGCGACTAACACACACACACACACACACACACACATTAGTCCCCAGTGGTTTTTTTTTTTTTTTTTTTTTTGGAAGTGTGTGTGTTGTTGCTGTTGTTCTAAGTTTTACTCTCTGTGAAACCAAAAGCTGGGTTATACAGTTGTGAACATCCAGCCAGCCTAGAGCTGAACCTGCATTTGTGTGTGTGTGTGTGCTCAGTCACTCAGTTGTGTCCAACTCTTTGCAACCTCATGGAATGTAGCCCGCCAAGCTCCTCTGTCCGTGGGGTTTCCCGGGCAAGAATACTGGAGTGGGTTGCCGTGTCATTCTCCGCGGGATCTTGCCGACACAGGGATCGAACCCGCGTCTCCTACACTGGCAGGTGGATTCTTAACCACTGAGCCACGTGGGGAGCCCAAGCCTGAGCTTAGATAAGAGAAAGAAGAGCGGAGCGGAGACAAGCTGTCTCACAGCTGCTCAAGCAGGAAAAGGTGCCAAACGATTCCTGCTTATGTTCATGCAGTCCCCAAGCACAGAGGTTCTTACCGGGCACTTTGTATGTGCTCGGCACAATGGAAATGCAAAGAAAGATAAAAATAGGATTCTCCAAGGGCTTCCAGTAAAGTCAGAGCAGCAAGACATCTAGGAACCAGAGAACAGCCCTACAGTAAGGGAATTTTTTTTTTTTATCTTTCATTTTGAATGCAGAGTCTGGTTTTTATCATTTTTTATCCTGGCTGCAGCCAGGCAGAAGAGCTATAGCACCCTGAAGTGAGAGAAACATCCCCACCAGCATTTTGATGGTAGATATTCAAAAGCTGAACGCATTCACACATTATATTCACCTTGAAACTGCAATAATGTTTTGGCTACTGGAACAAGGAGTCAAAACACATGAGAGTTACTGACCAAACATTTTCAAAAATACGGGTTTAAAAAGAGATAAACCACGCTTCTGCATGGCTGTACTCCAAGAAGGGCACACAAAGAGATTCTTTTTTTAAAGATGCTATGCCCAAACGAACATCAAAGAGATATTTTTTAACCACTGATGATTTTTTTTGTTTGGGTTTTTTTAAATTTTATTTTAAACAGGAAAAACTGGGTTTGTTCTTGGGAGCTGGTTTGATTTTATCTTCTTTTAAATATTTATTTATTTGTAATTGATTGATGATGGCTTTACAATATTGGTTTGATATCTGTTATACATCAGCATGAATTAGCCGTAGGCGTACATATGTCCCTCCCCCTTGAGCCTCCCTCCCACCTCTGACCCTTTCCCACCCCTCTAGATTGTTATGGATCCCTGGTTTGAGGTCCATGAGTCATACAGCGAATTCCCATTGGCTGTCTATTTTATATACAGTACTGTATAGGCGTCCATGCTGCTCTCTTCATTCATCTCAGCCTCTCCTTCCTCTCCCCAGCCCTTGTCCGTAAGTCTGTTCTCTACATCTGCATCTCCATTGCTGCCCTGCAAATAGGTTCATCAGTATCATCTTTCTAGATTTCATATGTTTATGTATGTGTTAGTTACTCAGTCCTGTCTGACTCTTTGTGACCCCGTGGACTGTAGCCCACCAGGCTGCTCAGTCCATGGGATTCTCCAGGCAAGAATACTGGAGTGGGTTGCCATGCTGTCCTTCAGGGTTAGATTCCATATATATGCATTAATATACAATATTTGTTTTTCTCTTTCTGACTTAAACTTCACTCTAGGTTCACTTACCTCAGTTCATTTACCATTCGGTTCAGTCGCTCAGTCGCATCCGACTCCTTGCAACCCCATGGACTGCCACACGCCAGGCCTCCCTGTCCATCGCCAGCTCCCAGAGTTCACTCAAACTTATGCCCATCGAGTCAGTGATGCCATCCAACCATCTCATCCTCTGTCACCCCCTTTTCCTCCTGCCTTCTATCTTTCCCAGCATCAGAGTCTTTTCTAATGAGTCAGTTCTTCACATCAGGTGGCCAAGGTATTGGAGCTTCAGCTTCAGCCCCGGTCCTTCCAATGCACATTCAGGGTTGATTTCCTTTGGGATGGACTGGTTGGATCTCCTTGCAGTCCAAGGGACTCTCAAGAGTCTTCTCCAACACCACAGTTCAAAAGCATCAATTCTTCAGTGCTCAGCTTTCTTATAGTCCAGCTCTCACATCCATACATGAATACTGGAAAAACCATAGCTTTGACTAGACAGAACTTTGTTGGCAAAGTAATGTCTCTGCTTTTTAATGTGCTGTCTAGGTTGGTCATAACTTTTCTTCCAAGGAGCAAGGGTCTTTTAATATCATGGCTGCAGTCATCATCTGCAGTGATTTTGGACCAAAAATATAGTCTGTCGTAGTTTCCATTGTTTCCCCATCTATTTGCCTTGAAGTGATGGGACCGGATGCCAGGATCTTAGTTTTCTGAATGTTGAGTTTTAAGCCAACTTTTTCACTCTCCTCTCTCACTTTCACCAAGAGGCTTTTTAGTTCCTCCTCACTTTCTGCCATAAGGGTGGTGTCATGTGCATATCTGAGGTTACTGATGTTTCTCCCTGCAATCTGGATTCCAGCTTGTGCTTCCTCCAGCCCAGCGTTTCTCATGATGTACTCTGCATATAAGTCAAATAAGCAGGGTGACAATATACAGCCTTGACGTACTCCTTTCCCTATTTGGGACCAGTCTGTTGTTCCATGTCCAGTTCTAACTGTCTCTTCCTGACCTGCATACACATTTCTCAAGAGGCAGGTCAGGTGGTCTGGTAGTCCCATCTTTTGAAGAATTTTCCAGAGTTTGTTGTGGTCCACACAGTCAAAGGCTTTGGCATTGTCAATAAAGCAGAAGTAGATGTTTTTCTGGAACTCTCTTGCTTTCTTGATGATCCAACGGATGTTGGCAATTTGATCTCTGGTTCCTCTGCCTTTTCTAAATCCAACTTGAACGTCTGGAAGTTCACAGTTCACGCACTGTTGAAGCCTGGCTTGGAGAATTTTGAGCACTACTTTGCCAGCGTGTGAGATGAGTGCCGTTAGAACTGACTCAAATACATTGTTTTATGGCTAAGAAATGTTTTATTTTATATGTATACATATACATATATATATATATATATATATACAGCTTATTTATCTATTCATCTGTCAATGGACATAACTGATGGTTTGTTTTTTTTTTAAGAATGATGAATCTATGACATTATCCTAAAAAACCTAGTTGAGGTTTATGTATTCCCACACTCCCGTTGCACACGGAATCTACAGAAACAGCAGCCAGAAGTCCAATTTCACCTGACCAGTGCTGTGCCCCCAGGCGGAGACTGTGGCTCAGCCACTGGAGAAGCCTCATTCTGGATCAGAATCGAGTCAGGACCAGCTCATCCTGCAGGAGCTTGAACAACCCAAGAGGGTAGGAAGTGTACACTGCCTCATGGCGTACACTCTGTGTGTGAAAAGCAATCTTCCCATCACCTCTGCTTCAACATATGGCCATGAAAGAGAGAAAGTGGATGATACAATGATGAGAACAGCTAGAATTTATTAAGAACCTGCATGCCAAGCAGTGGTCTAAGCATTGGACTGCCCAAAAATTTTGTTTGGGTTTTCCATAATATCTTATGGAAAAACCCAATCAAAGTTTTTGGCCAACCCAATACTTAGCACGTATTAGTCATTTAACCTTCTAGCATCTTACAAAGTAGATAGTATTCTCTCTCCATTTCCTGATGCAGGACTGCATGACAGAAATGTGATTTGCCAAGTGAGTAAGTAGCCAAACTGGAATTTGAACCTAAATGGTGAAAGTCACACTCTCAACCACAACACTAGATCACCTTGCTTTACAGCAAAGGTCCTGGGGCTGGGAGCAGGGCTTCAGTGTTTGGAACAGAGTGGTCTTTAGACAGGTAACCCAAGCTGATGGAAAAGAACCAAAGAGTTGGAACCATGCAGGCCAGGCTGGAGTCCATTCTGGCAGTGAGCTCTTGAGGGCTTAGTAGGACTCACTGCAGAGTTCATGCTGTGGTCTGTCGGGTTACCATCATCTGGCTTGGAGAGACATGTGGGCAAAGAGCCCCTGACCTCTAGATGGAGTTCCAAAAGCTGGTCTCCAAGGGAAGAACCCAGCTATCATCCACAGAGTCCTGCTTTTGTTAGCTCTACTGATCCAAGAGCTAGAAGACTGCTTCCAATCCTTAAAAATAAACTCAAAGCAAGTCACAGAAATCTGATACAAGAAAAGAGCCTCTTCTTCAATGATCACAGACTGGGAACGTGTCCAGTTCGCTGAGGCCTGCTCCAGAAGTATTGCCAGAATATCACACACTACTCAGAAATCCCCAAGGGTGCTTATTATGGCTCATGAAATCCAACGACAAGCAGAAGAAAGGCTTTCTTAAAGTTTTTCAGATATCTGCTCTGTTGAGAACCAAGCAAATAAAACACTTTGTTCATCTGTCAAAGTTGACAGTTTATTCCCCATCCCACCACTGTAGCATCAATATGTTATGTTTTCTTTTATAGAAGATGATTTATATATATATATATATATATATATATAATTACATATTATGTATATCCCAGATCCAAGAAATAAAGACTGCCTTCTTATTCTATGATTTTAGGTAGATTTTTGCTATTGCAGTCTTCTTATCTTTCGTGTGTGCATGCTAAGTCGCTTCAGTAGGGTCCGACTCTTTGTGACCCTGAGGACTGTAGCCCCTCAGGCTCCTCTGTGCATGGGATTCCCCAGGCGAGAATACTGGAGTGGGTTGCCGTGCCCTCCTGCAGGGGATCTTCCTGACCCGGGGATTGCATCTCCCCCTCTTGTGTCTCCTGCATTGGCAGGCAGCTTCTTTACCGCTTGTGTCACCTGGGAAGCCTGTCACATTACATGGCTTTCAAAAGTAGAAAAATGCAATGAAAAATCTGACACTGTTATAGCCTAGAGTGATTATAACTAAAAATCCACGGATACTTTCATGAAATTCAACCACTATAGTGGACTCCAGGGGAACTGCCTTGGACACCATCCTGAAAGACCTATGGTGCTGACAGAGTCACAAATCATCATCAGACTTGCCTAGCGCATATTTATTTCTTTGTATCAGTACAAAATAAGTTGGGTTCTTATTTGTTTGGTTTTTTTTTAGCAAACGAGCAGATCTCAGAACTAATCCTAAATTTCTTTGTAATTGATTCATAGTGAAAGTATTGATTCATTGGGGAGTTTCTAGGTCATACATGCATTGTTATTCAAAGACTTCCAATCATATGTGTGCCTGTGTATTTCACTAATATGAAACATATGCAGTCACATTTTAAAAAACTATCTAGGACACATCAAATCATTCAGATGGTTATTCAGTGTGGTTATTTAGTCTGATTTGAAGAAAACCAAAATGTTGTGTAAGTTACTGCCAAAATAGGAGAGAAGAGACCTGACTTTTAATGTTAATATTCTATGATCACTTTTATTTCATGGAGTCAAGAGTCTAAAAAATGCCATTTTAATTTAGGGTGTAGGGTATATATGTGTATGTGTGTATTTCATGAATATGAAAAACAGTGGCAACTGGGAGGGAAGGTGATGATACAGGTGAGGCTTGGTCTTCAATCTCAAACCAGTCATAAGTCTACAGGTAGAGCGTGTACAACATTTATACTTGTGTTTTTCTCATTGGAAAGAATCGGACAAGGGTGGGAAGGATCGAAGCCATGACTAATGCCCTGAGAAATTTTGTGCCAGGCTGGGTTCCTGGGGACTGGCTCTGCCTGTTACATGACCTTTGTGTTCTGATAACAATGTTTGAAAACTAAATATTTGACATACGAAAAAATACCTGGCCATCTCCTAAGACTGGTATGAAAGAACCTTAGAAAATCAGGCACTCAACTTCCCAACAGAAGAAAGAGATGGGAGAAGCCTCTTCTCCTTCAAGGTATTTTCTTCCCTCTGTTTTTCTTCATGAGTGCACTCTAGCCACTCACGTGCTCTACATGAGGCCTACTTCTGGTGGGTTGTAACCCAAGTCTGTGCAGACAGGCAGTCAGCTCTTTACAAAGATCACCCCTGCCTTAAAGAGACCAGGTGGAACTGCTGAGCTGTGCCAGGGACTAGGAGCAACCAGGTCACATTCTTCCTTTATCCTGCTTGGAGGAGTAGAGAGAATCACTAATCCACCATATTGTAAGAGTACTCAATCTCCCATGCCATTTAATGGAAGGCTTTTTTTCTACAAATTTCATTAATGGCTCCCAGAAATAGAACTGTACTACACTGAATAATACACATATTATGAGACATACACCCAGTGCACAAGATGCTTGCAACCCTGTTGAGGCTGAAATATTTATGTTGAAATTCAAACCAAGCTATGACTAAACTCCAAGAGATAGTATGTTGGGAACCATTAATGTCTAGTTGGTAACTGAAGTCACACAGGACACCACTGATGCAGTCACGCAGGACACTACTGATCTTCTCTGGGAGGATGTTCACACTCCAGCTCTGCTGACCTTCCTCCAGTCCCTCACACAGCCAACCTCGCCCACACCCCCAGGTCTTTGCAGATACCTTTCCCCCAAATCTGGCTAACTGCTAGACTTCATTTCCCCTGGAAAACCTTTCCTTGCTCCTTTGATGTGTTCCTAGTTGCACCCCCTGCCCCGAATTTCCCCTTTCATATCACATTGTACTGTAATTGTTTATTAAATGATCTCCCTGATTAGACAACAGCATTGCAGACTAGAAACTACACACAGAGCGTAAGGATAAACTCACTATAGTCCTAACTCTACAACTTGTTGGCTATGTAATAGTTGGATGAGGTTCTTAGACTGGAATCTCTAAGCATCCATTTGCTCAGGAATAATAATTGTACTTACTCTAGGAAGTTGTGTCAGCTGATAAATGGATGGGAACACCAGTATGAGCCTGGAAAGGGTTCCAGAAATGCTAAAAACGTAGAAACTATTACATTATTTATATTCTGCCTTGTCTTTTTATTTAAGACTTTATAAAAGCTTTCATTCATTCATTCTTTCATTATTGTGCAACGCAATGGTATAAACCCATTCCTTGTTGCATTTCCAGAGTTATGAACAGTTTGCATACACTATGCACTCCAGTGTTCATTGAATAAGTTATTGAAGGATGAAAGTTCTATTCATGAGACTTGAGAAGACCCGGGAACACTGCCCATCTCACAGCTTCACTAATTCTACATTTCTGAAGCTCTTCTATTGTAGGAATCAATGTGTGTATCTGTTTATCTGTGTGTGCAGGTATATGTGTATGTGAACATACATGGAAAGCATATAAATCTGGTCAAGCTCCTACTCAGGAAATAGTCCATAACTTAAATAGATCAACAAAGTAATAACTATTCCTACAAAATACAGCCTAAATCCTTATATGACTTCAAACTTAGGTCCATTTGTCAAAGGCCAGAAGTCTTCAAACAATAACCCATGGTTTTTCTGCCTCACAGCACGTCTTAAAATCACCTTCCTGTGTTCCTCTTATGCCTGAGCTCCCACTTCCCACAGTTTGTATCTTGTCCTATTATTTATGAGCCTGAACTATAAATACTTTGAAACAAGGAAGATTTCGTCAGTTGGTACAATTTAAGTGGCTTTTCAGTACTATATATTTACAACATCTTATAAATATTTAGAATTATCACAATAATGGCTCTGCTGACTCACAATAAGTTCTGTATTTTGTGTAGGGACGATTG
This sequence comes from Bos indicus x Bos taurus, assembly GCF_003369695.1. Classification (NCBI taxonomy): domain Eukaryota; kingdom Metazoa; phylum Chordata; class Mammalia; order Artiodactyla; family Bovidae; genus Bos; species Bos indicus x Bos taurus. Next base: position 12,383,643 of record NC_040087.1, on the reverse strand, counting down.
CCAAATTGATAATCTAGAAAATTGGAAAACCCCGTCAAACTTCATGACCTGTTGGTCCCAAAAGAGTATCTTTCTAATTACTGGAAGAGCCTGAGCACTGAATTTAGCTGTCTTGGAAGTTGATCTGAAAAGATAAACATCCCAAAATTTACCTCTTTGGAAAAGATAAGTGAAAGAAATATTTTCCACTGAAGACTGTGTTCATTGAACTATTTCTTAAAAGCCAAATAGTTCTCAGGAAGTGTATTTAAAAAAAAAATCACAGAAACATGAAGTGCCCACCATGCTTGAGAATGGGGTTCCAGACAAGGATGGAGAAACAGTGAGTAAGAACACCAGGAAATGATGCTGCACATGTGCAATCATAGTGCTCAAGAACGAGCCTTTACTGCTATAGAAGAAGCTTGGATTTAATGCCAAAGGGTAACGGCTCTCCAGTGTGGTCCCTGGATCAGTGGCATTACTATCACCTGGGAACTTAAAAAATGCAACTTCTTACATATATACATACGAGTGATTCACTTGGCTGTACAGCAGAAACTGACACAGCAGTCAGTATAAAGCAACTGCACTTCAATTAAAAAAGGGGTTTTTAAGAAAGGTAAGAAAAAAAGCAAGAGAGTTCCAGAAAAATGTCTATTTCTGCTTTATTGACTATGCCAAAGCCTTGGCTGTGTGGATCACAAAAAACTGTGGAAAATTCTGAAAGAGATGGGAATACCAGACCACCTGACCTGCCTCTTGAGAAACCTGCATGCAGGTCAGGAAGCAACAGTTAGAACTGGACATGGAACAACAGACTGGTTCCAAATAGGGAAAGGAGTACATCAAGGCTGTATATTGTCACCCTGCTTATTTAACTTCTATGCAGAGTACATCATGAGAAACGCTGGACTGGAGGAAGCACAAGCTGGAATCAAGACTGCCGGGAGAAATATCAATAACCTCAGATATGCAGATGACACCACCCTTATGGCAGAAAGTGAAGAGGAACTAAAAAGCCTCTTGATGAAAGTGAGAGAGGAGAGTGAAAAAGTTGGCTTAAACCTCAACATTCAGAAAACTAAGATCATAGCATCTGATCCCATCACTTCATGGGAAATAGATGGGGAAACAGTGGAAACAGTGTCAGACTTTATTTTTTCGGTCTTCCAAATCACTGCAGATGGTGATTGCAGCCATGAAATTAAAAACACTTACTCCTTGGAAGGAAAGTTACGACCAACCTAGATAGCATATTAAAAAGCAAGAGGTATTACTTTGCCAACAAAGGTCCATCTAGTCAAGGCTATGGTTTTTCCAGTAGTCATGTAAGGATGTGAGAGCTGGACTGTGAAGAAAGCTGAGCACCGAAGAATTGATGCTTTTGAACTGTGGTGTTGGAGAAGACTCTTGAGAGTGCCTTGGACTGCAAGGAGATCCAACCAGTGCATCCTAAAGAAAATCAGTCCTGGGTGTTCATTGGAAGGACTGATGGTAAAGCTGAAACTCCAATACTTTGGCCACCTGATGCAAAGAGTTGACTCATTGGAAAAGACTTTGATGCTGGGAGGGATTGAGGGCAGGAGGAGAAGGGGACGACAGAGGATGAGATGGTTGGATGGCATCACCGACCCAATGGACATGAGTTTGAGTGAACTCCAGGAGTTGGTGATGGACAGGGAGGCCTGGCGTGCTGCAATTCATGGGGTCGCAAAGAGTTGGACATGACTGAGCGATTAAACTGAACTGAACTGAAGAAAAAAATAAATGCAACTTCTACATACAGATGGCCAAGAGACACAGTATCACTAAAGATGTTGAAAAGATGCTCAACATCACTAATTATTAGAGAAATGCAAATCAATGAACACTGGGGTGTATGTACCCTTTTGAAACATGCTTTTCTGTGGCCATATGTCCAGGAGTAGAATTGCTAGACCATATGGTAGCTCTGTTTTTAGTTTTTTAAGCAGCCTTCATGCTCTTCTCAGTAGTGGCTGTACCAATTTACATTCTATGAGCTATCACCTCACACTTGTCAAAATAGCCATCAAAATATCTACAAGTAATAAATGCTGGAGAGGGTGTGGAGAAAAGGGAATCTTCCTACACTGTTGGCAGGAATGTAAATTGGTACAGCCACTACTGAGAACAGTATGGAGGTTGCTTAAAAAACTAAAAACAAAGCTACCGTATGGTCTAACATGTTTCAAAAGGGTACATATACCCCAGTGTTCATTGCTGCACTATTTACAATAGTCAAGACGTGTGCTCAGTCACTTCAGTCATGTCCGACTCTCTGCGACCCCATGGACTGTAGCCCTCTAGGCTCCTCTGTCCGTGGGATTCTCCAGGAAAGAACACTGGAGTGGGTTGCCATTTCCTTCTCCAGTGATAAAGTACGAAGTGAAGTGAGTGAAGTGAAGTCGGCCAGTCATGTCTGACTCTTTGCGGCCCCATGGACTGTAGCCCACCAGGCTCCTGTGTCCATGGAATTTTCCAGGCAAGAGTACTGGAATGGGTTGCCATTTCCTTCTCCAATCAAGACATGATGCAATCTAAATGTCCATACACAGATGAATGAATAAAGAAGGTGTGGTGTATACGTACAATGGAGTATTGTGCATACGTGTGTTAGTTGCTCAGTTGTGTCCAACTCTTTGCAACCCTTTGGACTGTAGCCTGCCAGGCTTCTCTGTCCATGAATTTTCCAGGCAAGAATACCGGATTGGGTTGCCATTCCCTTCTCCAGGGGAACTTCCTGACCCAGGGTTAGAACCCAGGTCTCCAGCATTGCAGGCAGATTCTTTACCACCTGAGCCACCAGGAAAGCATACACAACAGAGTATAACTCAGCCATTAAAAAGAATGAAATAGTGCTGTTTGCAACAACATGGATGGATTATCAAACTGAGTGAAGCAAGCCAGACAAAGACAAATATCATACGATAGTGCTTATGTATGGAATCCAAGAAAAAGAAAACAATACAAATGAACTTATTTATAAAACAGCAGCAGACTCAGAGGCAGTCTTAGAGAATGAACTTATGGTTACCGGGGGGAAGGGTCAGGAGCAAGGATACTTGGAGTTTGGGATTGACATGTACACACTGCTGTATTTAAAAGAGATAACCAACAAGGGCATACTGTAAAAAGTAAATAAATAATTAAAAAAAAAAAATGAAACTTCTCCAGCCCTAAGCCAGACCTACTGAATAAGAAACTCAAGGGCTGGGGCATAGTTACCTGTGTTTTAACAAACCCCCCACCAGGGAACTCTGATGCTCCCTGAGTGTGAGAACCACTGCCATAGGGGATGATATAATCAGATCTGAGTATGCTGGTGATGATGTGGAAAATGGACAAGAGGGGAAGAAACTGAAGGTGTGGAGGCCTGGGAAAGAATAGTGCAAGTATTGGTTCATTAGGGAGTTTTGTATTTTATCTATGTTTTAGCAAGTCTAAGATATAATCAATTATTAGTCACACCATTATTTTATTTATCTCTAGAAAGAAAATGTCTGCCAATTTAATGTTAACACAATGTCTCTTATCATTTGGAATTTTTGTTTTATATTTATTGATAGGGTTCTCTTAGATTTATCCTGACAGATTTTTACTGTACATCACCCATGGGCATACATGGGAAGGAAAATAAAAGCAAAATAATTTATTTAAGGTGTTCCTAGCACTTTTTCACGATGTCTGACCCTTCTGGAATATTTTTCCACTCAAGAGCCATCTGGAGTTTTAATGGTGCTTAATTTCTTTTATAAATATGCCACTATTGGGGACTTTGGTGGTCTTCTTTGGTGGACTTCTTTGGTTAAGACTTCACCTTCCAAAGCAGGGAGTGGGGGTTTGATCCCAGGTCAAGGAGCTAAAGATCCCACATGACTCATGGCCATAAAACCCAAACCATAAAACAGAAACAATATTCTAACAAATTCAATAAATACTTTAAAAATGGTCCACATCAAAAAACTCTTTAAAAGTGCTCCAGTATTGTCTCTTGGAGAAGGAAATGGCAGCCCACTCCAGTATTCTTGCCTGGAGAATCCTGTGGATGCAGGAACCTGGTGAGCTGTTGTCCACAGGGTCGCACAGAGTCAGACATGACTGAGGCGACTTAGCATGCATGCATGCATTGGAAAAGGAAATGACAACCCACTCCAGTGTTCTTGCCTGGACAATCCCAGGGACGGGGGAGCCTGGTGAGCTGCCATGTATGGGGTCGCACGGAGTCGGACATGACTGAAGCGACTTAGCAGCAGCAGCAGTATTGTCTCTGGGGTGTCCAAGCAACTGAGACCCATTCTGCAAGTTTAGGTGCAGATGACAGGCTGTGGTATCTACCTCATGACTACTGCTCAGCCAACACAAACTCAAAGATGCGTCCTGACTTGGGAAACGTTAACAATTTGGAAGTAGCATCATTGACTCAAAGGACATGAGTTTGAGCAAACTCCAGGAGATCGTGAAGGACAGAGGAACCTGGTGTGCTGCAATTCATGGGTCACAAGAGTCAAACACGACTGGGGTTGATGGGCATCTTAAAATTGATAAATTCCTAGTGAAAGCTAACTCATGCCTTAAGGGGCAGAAACAGGAGTGAGACGAAAGAGAAGGCAGAGACCAGTGACATTTCATGGGTGGATTCTAAAGCCTATGTGGTCAATTAGATATTGGGAGAGAGGAAGGCAGATGACTCTTCAGTTCTAATCTGAGTAACTGGGTGGCATGCCCTTAACAGAAATAAGAAATTCAAGAGAAGGAGTAGATTTTACAGCAGAAGGGAAGAAGTAGATAAGAGTAAAATGAGTTTAGTTCCAAACTTTTCTGAGTTTGAAGCTCTTGAGGGATAGCCAGGTAGAGGTGACGAGGATGTACCTGTGAGTATAAATTTATAAACTCAAGCACTGGGGGTTCATGGTGAAAGATACATAATTTTTAATCAGTAGCATTTAAATGGTAGTTGAAACCAGGGGGTTGAGAACTCTTCCAAGGTGACTATATGGACAACTTGAAGCGAATTGGTAGCAGAACAAAAACAAAATTGAAGAATTGGATAGAAATAAGAAGGAGCATTCAGACAGAGAAAAACTTGTTAGATGATGTTTACATATTTTTGGAGCTCCTCGACGACAAAGCTGTCTTCTTTCTAGTCTGAGTTACCAGGGTTTTGCTTAACCCAGTAATGAAAAAGGTGGCTCAAGAGCCTAAAAGGTAGACATTTTTAGGGAGGAACTGGCCAGTAATACCAAATGTGACAGTTGATCCTTTTAGATCAAAGGGCTGCTAAATTTAGTGAATCTAGTTTCATTCCCAGCATTATCACCTCATTTTACAGCTAAAGAAAGAAACAAGAACAGACATGCCCAAGGCCAAAAGTTGGCTGGTGGGTAAGCAAAAGCAGGACGCTTGTCTAGTCACTCTTGTCCTGGGCTATTTCTTCTACACTGAGCTTTTCCTCTCAAAGAGAGATTATGCCCACTGCCGAAAAACCTCTGGATTCAAGCAACCTCAGTGAAGTGAAAGTCACTCAGTCGTGTCTGACTCTTTGTGACCCCTTAGACTATACAGTCCATGGAATTTTCCAGGTCAGAATACTGGGGTGGATAGCCACTCCCTTCTCCAGGGGTTCTTCCCAACCCAGGGATCGAACCCAGGTCTCCTGCACTGCAGGAAGATTCTTTACCATCTGAGCCACCAGGGACCTCAGTTCAGTTCAGTTCAGTTCAGTCGCTCAGTCATGTCCAACTCCGTGACCCCATGAATCACAGCACGCCAAGCCTCCCTGTCCAACACCAACACCCAGAGTTCACTCAGACTCACGTCCATCAAGTCAGTGATGCCATCCAGCCATCTCATCCTCTGTCATCCCCTTCTCTTCCTGCCCCCAATCCCTCCCAGCATCAGAGTCTTTTCCAATGAGTCAACTCTTCGCATCAGGTGGCCAAAGTATTGGAGTTTCAGCTTTAGCATCAGGCCTTCCAATGAACACCCAGGGCTGATCTCCTTCAGAATGGACTGGTTGGATCTCCTTGCAGTCCAAGGGAGTTGCAAGAGTCTTCTCCAACATCACAGTTCAAAAGCATCAATTCTTCGGCACTCAGCCTTCTTCACAGTCCAACTCTCACATCCATATATGACCACTGGAAAAACCATAGCCTTGACTAGACGGACCTTTGTTGGCAAAGTAATGTCTCTGCTTTTTAATATGCTATCCAGGTTGGTCATAACTTTCCTTCCAAGGAGTATGCGTCTTTTAATTTCATGGCTACAGTCACCATCTGCAGTGATTTTGGAGCCCCCAAAATAAAGTCTGACACTGTTTCCACTGTTTCCGCATCTATTTCCCATGAAGTGATGGGACCAGATGCCATGATCTTCGTTTTCTGAATGTTGCGCTTTAAGCCAACTTTTTCACTCTCCTCTTTCACTTCATCAAGAGGCTCTTTAGTTCTTCTTCACTTTCTGCCATAAGGGTGGTGTCATCTGCATATCTGAGGTTATTGGTATTTCTACCCGCAATCTTGATTCCAGCTTGTGCTTCTTCCAGCCCAGCGTTTCTCATGATGTACTCTGCATATAAGTTAAATAAGCAGGGTGACAATATACAGCCTTGACGTCCTCCTTTTCCTATTTGGAACCAGTCTGTTGGTCCATGTCCAGTTCTAATTGTTGCTTCCTGACCTGCATACAGATTTCTCAAGAGGCAGGTCAGGTGGTCTGGTATTCCCATCTCTTTCAGAATTTTCCGCAGTTTATTGTGATCCATACAGTCAAAGGCTTTGGCATAGTCAATAAAGCAGAAATAGATGTTTTTTCTGGAACTCTCTTGCTTTTTCCATGATCCATAGGATGTTGGCAATTTGATCTCTGGTTCCTCTGCCTTTTCTAAAACCAGCTTGAACATCAGGAAGTTCATGGTTCATGTATTGCTGAAGCCTGGCTTGGAGAATTTTGAGCATTACTTTACTAGCATGTGAGATGAGTGCAATTGTACAGTAGTTTGAGCATTCTTTGGCATTGCCTTTCTTTGGGATTGGAATGAAAACTGACTTTTCCAGTCCTGTGGCCACTGCTGAGTTTTCCAAATTTGCTGGCATATTGAGTGCAGCACTTTCACAGCATCATCTTTCAGGATTTGAAATAGCTCAACTGGAATTCCATCACCTCCACTAGCTTTGTTTGCAATGATGCTTCCTAAGGCCCACTTGACTTCACATTCCAGGATGTCTGGCTCTAGGTCAGTGATCACACCATCGTGATTATCTTGGTCGTGAAGATCTTTTTTGTACAGTTCTTCTGTGTATTCTTGCCACCTCTTCTTAATATCTTCTGCTTCTGTTAGATCCATACCATTTCTGTCCTTTATCAAGCCCATCTTTGCATGAAGTGTTCCCTTGGTATCTCTAATTTTCTTGAACAGATCTCTAGTCTTTCCCATTCTGTTGTTTTCCTCTATTTCTTTGCATTGATTGCTGAGGAAGGCTTTCTTATCTCTTCTTGCTATTCTTTGGAACTCTGCATTCAGATGCTTATATCTTTCCTTTTCTCCTTTGCTTTTCTTTTCTCTTCTTTTCACAGCTATTTGTAAGGCCTCCCCAGACAGCCATTTTGCTTTTTTGCATTTCTTTTCCATGGCGATGATCTTGATCCCTGTCTCCTGTACAATGTCACGAACCTCATTCCATAGTTCATCAGGCCCTCTATCTATCAGATCTAGGCCCTTAAATCTATTTCTCACTTCCACTGTATAATCATAAGGGATTTGATTTAGGTCATACCTGAATGGTCTAGTGGTTTTCCCTACTTTCTTCAATTTAAGTCTGAATTTGGTAATAAGGAGTTCATGATCTGAGCCTCATGGACCTCAGAGACCTCAGAGAGGCTCAAATACATCCATGATTATCAGAGAAATGCAAATCAAATCTATCATGAGCTGTCACTTCACTCTGGTCAGAATGGCCATCATCTAAAAGTCTGTAAATAACAAATACTGGAGAGGATTTGGAGGAAAAGGAACCTCCCATGCTATCGGTGGGAATGTAAGTCGGTGCAGTCACTATGGAAAACAGTATGGAGATGCCTTAAAAAGCTAAACGTAGTTACTATATGATCCAGCAATCTTACTCCCGGGCATATATCCAGAGAAAAACTCTAATTCAAAAAGAGACATGCACCCCTCTGTTCATAGCAGCATTAATTACAATATTCAAGATATGGAAGCCACCTAAATGTCTATTGACAGATTAATGGATAAAGAAGATATGGAATACTACTCAGCCATTAAAAGAATGGAATAATGGCATTTGCAGCAACATGGATAAACCTAGAGATTGGCATAGTAAGTGAAGGAGGCCAGATAGAGAAAGACAAATGTCATATGATATCATTTGTATGTGGACTCTAAAAAAAAAGACACAAATGAATGTATTCACAAAACATAAAAAGACTCAAAGACAGAAAACAAACTTATGGTTACCACAGGGGAAAGGAGTGGCAGAGAATTAAATTAGGAGGTTGGGAATAACATATACATACTTCTATATATCAAATAAACAGTCAGTATGGACCTACAGTATAGCACAGGGAACTACACTCAATATTCTGTAATATTTTATAACGGAGAAGAGTCTGAAAAGAATATATACATGTATGTATGTGTAAGGGGCTTCCCAGGTGGCACTAGTGGTAAAGAAGCCGCTTGCCAATGCAGGAGACATAATAGACTCGGGTTCAATTCCCAGGTGGGGAAAATCTCATGGTGGAGGGCACAGCAACCCACTCCGGTATTCTCCAGCTGAAGAATCCCATGGACAGAGGAGCCTGGTGGGTTATGGCCCATGGGGTCACAGAAAGAGTTGGACACAATGGAAGCGACTTAATAAGTGCACCCATATATGAATAATTGAATCCCTGTGCTGTCCATCTGAAACTCACATGACATTGTAAATCAGATATACTTGAATTAAAAAAAAAATCCATGCATTAGAATGAGCTCTGCTAACACAGCCACCTCACTCCACGGAGCAGAAGAGAGCTACAGAGAACAGCAAAGGGTAGGCACTCCAGGTCTTGCTCTAACAACTGGACATTGTGTGTAGAGCTCTCCACAAAAGAAAAAATGCAGATGACTTGAACCTCTGGGTCACAACTTGAGCCAGGGTTTTCTGTAACTGTTGCTACATGTAATAAGATGGGAAGAGATACTGCAAGCAGGTCGAACTAAAACAGAACAAGCTTCTCTGCTGTGATATTGGGTCTATAAACAGGAAACTCCTTCCAGATTTTATATGCTGCTGTTGTTGTTCAGTCACTCAGTCATGCCTGACTCCTTGTGACAGCGTGGGCTGTAGCATGCCCGGCTTCCCTGTCCTTCACCATTTCCCGGAGCTGGCTCAAACTCATGTAGATGAGCAAAATTTGAATTCAGTTAAGTCGAAACAAACCAACATCTTTCTCTTTAATAATAAAGTTGTCCTCATTGCTGCTGTTTAGTCGCTAAGCTGTGTCCAACTTCTTATTGCAACACGTCAGGTTTCTCTGTCTTTCATCATCTCCTGGAGTTTGCTCAAACTCATGTCCATTGAGTCAGACAAAACATGGTTCACTGAAGAAGAGAATGGCAAACCATTGCAGTATTCTTGACTTGAGAACCCCACGAAAAGTATAAAAAGGCAAAAAAAAAAAGGAGTTACAGTACTCCTCTTGCAGCTGATGACACCCTGAAAAAACAATTTTTTTTTCTCAAAAACAGTGATTCTCAAGGACCAGAGAGCTCAAAAAAGACCCTGAGAGGGTCCCTCCTTCAAAGATTCTGGTATAGCCTAAGTGGGCTCAGCCTCTGAAATTCAAAATTCTCTGAAAATTTATTTCAGGAGACACAGTGAACATAACATTTCCCACATTTCAAAACTCAAAGCTTTCAAAGATCAGGTTCCTTGGCTCATGCCCTCTGTGTGATCCTTGCAGGGCCCTAGGATCTGTAGGATGAGACATTTGCGGTCACAACCCTTGTGGCTTCAGCGTTTTCATCAATAGAGACATATACAGAGGCACAGAGGTTTCCAGAAGCCCCCATCTGGCAGAGATGACTAATGGGGCTTTCCCACTGACATCCTAGCAAAGGTGCCAAAAATATATTCGTTCCAGATCACAGCCTTCATAGAGCAGTTCCTCCCAAGACATTACTCTGACGGATGACCTGGCTTCCTTTTACAACCTACATGCCACCCACCTGAGTAGCCTTCCTCCCCAGTCTGGGGGGCACAGAAATGCATATCTGGCCTGCATCTCAGAACTAAATCCTTCCCAGCAAATGCCGACCTTGCTATAAACTAGGTAGAAGTCGTTTTTCTTCCACTAGCAGCCTGCAATTTTCACTCGCTTTTATATCCTATCCAATGGCAAAAAAAAAAAAAAAAAATGTGAAAAGCAGCTGGGATCTAGCTAAGATTGCAATCAAAGGAGCACCAAGTGGGTATGAAAGCAAATGAAAACTTGTGAAGTCATTATTGGCTGATTGCTATCGGTCGATTGCAGAAAAATCATCAAAGACTTTTGTATAAAGTGTATGCGTACTCAGTCACTTCAGTCGAATCCAACTCTTTGCGACCCCATGGACCAGAGCCCACCAGAATCCTCTGTCTATGGGTTTTTCCCAGCAAAACTACTGGAATGGGTTGTCACGCCCTCCTCCAGGGGATCTTCCTGACCCAGGGATCAAACCCGCGTCTCCTGCATCTCCTGCACTGCAGATGGACTCTTTACCACTGAACCACCAGGGAAAACCATAAAGTAGAAGGAAGAAATTGAGTGATGGGTGATTTCTTCACTGATAAGCCCTATCCAGTCAGAGCTTGTAAAAACAAGTTGGGCTAAGAAATACAGAATAAATTTACTCAGAGACCACTCTCACAAAGACAGGCAAGATCTCAAACTAGGGATAAGACCAATATTATCATTGATATAACCCTAATTAAATAATAATTGATTTTTCCCCTTCGATTTGTGAACAGAAGATTAACCAGTAGCAATAGTAAGAAGTAGGTATCAGGAGCAGGAAAAATTGCTATTAATTTAGTGACCTTGGGAAAGTCACACAATATTTCTGGGCTTCAGTTTACTCATAAATAAAATAAGGAAGTTAATTTACATAATCTCTAAGGTCCCTTTCATCTCTGAATTTCTGCCTCTATAACAGGGACCTTTGGCTACTGACAAGTTTACCCGAGACATTAAGCATGGTGAGGTGGATCTTAGAGTATCAAAATAATTAATCTTTTGACAAAGACTGGAACTCAGATAAATATGTAGCAACAAGAACAGATTAAAGCATTGTAAGGATATCGGAGCTGCTAAGCTGGTCCTGGAATACCAGATCCAGTGTATCCACCTCTCCAAGAATGCCAAATTATTTTCTAAACAGCATCTCAGGGAAGAGAAGCCCTGCTGGTTATTTAAAAGTCTGGTTATTTAAAATGAAATAAGATATTTTATTACCTGAGGCCTCAGAGCCTTTCCTGCACTATCCAATAGAAAAAAAGTGTGAAAGTGTTAGTCATTTAGTCATGCCTGACTCTTGCAACCCCAGGGACTGTAGCCCGCCAGGCTTCTCGGTCCATGGGATTCTCCAGGCAAGAATACTGGAGTGAATTGTCATTCCCTTCTCCAGGGGATCTTCCCGACCCAGGGATGGAACCTTTGTCTCCATCATTGGCAGGCAGATTCTTTACCATCTGAGCAACCAAGGAAGCCCTTGTCCCATAGAACGTTCCTGCAGTGATGGAAACGCTCTATATGTGCGCTTTCCAATATTGTGGCCACCAGCCACACGTGGTCTTCAGCACTGGAAATGTAGCTAGAGCCACTGAAGAACTGGTTTTTGTTTTTGCTTTGTTTATTTTTTAAAGGTTTATTTTTTTTAATGTGGACTATTTTTAAAGTCTTCATAAAGTTTGTTAAAATATTGTTTCTGTCTAATGTTTTGGTTTTTTGACCGTAAGGCGTGTTTGATCTTAGCTCTTCAACCAGGGATTGAACTCACACCCCCCTGCATTGGAATGTGAAGTCGTAACCACTGGACCACCAGGAAAGTCCCAGGAACTCTTTTTAATTTGATTAAATATTAATAAATATTCATTTCTAGTTAAATAGCCACATGGGGCTACTAACCCATGTAGAGCTGATACTGTTCGCGTTAACAAGGTTAGCCTAAGAGGGATATAATGCTGGACCATTTCCCAAACTTGCTGGACCATAGAACTGTGTTTTTAAAGGACTGAAATACCTAGCAAATCGTTTAGGAAGGATTAGGCTTTGAGCCATTGCTGAGTGGAGTGGTTGAAGCCCGAGGAGACCATTCTAGCTTGGACATGCTAACCTAGCCATCAAGGGCATCCATCATCACTCTGTGATATGGGCCAGGCTACGTATTCTAACTTCACCTCACAATTCAATCACATCAAAATTTCCCAAGTCCTGAAAGACACCCTTTGCCTCCCATTGCAGGTCCAGTCTGCAGAATTCCATATAAGCTGCTCCTTTCCACCAAGCTTAAAACCATGTCAGTCTATTGCTTCTGGGCTGTCCCAGGCACTCTTGCCTATACCGGGATACATCATTATCTCAACAGTCATTGAGAAAGCAGTATTCCATTTTATACGTGAGAAATGTGAGGCTCAGAGAGATGAATGGAGTTAGTTGCTCATGGTCACGTATTTGGTTAACAATACTTGACCTCCATCTTTGCATGTGCCCTGTAAAGCATTCTAACCAAATTTTTTATATTTATTTATCTGGCTGAGCTGGGTCTTAGTTGCAGCATGTGAGATCTAGTTCCCTGACCAGGGAATGAACCTGGGTCCCTGCATTGAAAGCACAAAGTCTTAGCCACCGGACCATCAAGAAAGTCCCCCCTAACAATATTTTGAGTTGGATCTTTCCTCCAAATGTCTAGGACCCATAAAAAAAAATTGAATTAATACAATCTTAAAATGCCAAAAATTTATACGTGCCTGAGTAGAACAGTTTGCTTTACAAGGTTTGCTCATGTTATTTTTTGTGAATTATGATAAATGCAAGGAAAGTTTAACAATCATGGAATGAAAGAACCCAATATGATTTTACAAATGTGTATAAATCCTTTCCTCAAAGAAACCCTCCCCTGGACCTGGAATAATCATATGCCTCTCAGTTGAAAATCCATATTGGTGTGTAAATAAGCAGCTACAAATTTCACTCACCCAATTATTTGTCCTTTCCTGAGTATGCAATCAATTTGGTGTTTCTAAGCATCATTTATTTGGACCACAATCACACATACAACTGCTCATTTTTGCATCTAATTCAGGCTTGGTTCCTCCAGTGGCTGCCTGTGGGCCAAAGTCCTTGAATCAATTTGTCATCACATCAGATGTGAGTGCATTTGACTGTGACCTACACAATTTTAGAAATCAAGTTTTTTCAACAAGGTATTGTTTCTTGAAACATCATTTGGCCTTGCGGGAAATTGACTGGAAACTGGAGTTACTCTCTGACTCAGAGTTCCAAATCCAGGCATTGCCCGAAGTAGCCAAGGCAGTCCCTGAAGCATGTCAATGAGGTGATGCTCTGCAAATTACACAGGGCTGGCCAGCTACTAATGAAACTCACTGTACTCAATTTGGCCCTTTAGATTAAAATATAATCACTTTCAATCAAATACATGGCAGTCATCACTTTATCTGAAATAAATCTGTATGCACTTAATGTTACTGTTGTTTCGTCACTAAACGTCCAACTCTTTGTGACCCCATGGACTGCAGCATGCCAGGATCCTCTGCCTGTCACTATCTCCTGAAGTTTGCTCAAATTCGTGTCCATTGCGTTGATGATGCCATCCAACCATTTCATCCCCTGTCACTGCCTTCTCCTTCTGCACTCAATCCTTCCCAGCATCAGGGCCTTTTCCAGTGAGTCCACTCTTCCCATCCTGTGGCCAAAGTATTGGAGTTTCAGCTTCAGCATCACTTCTTCCAATGAATATTCAAGGTTTATTTCCCGTAGGATTGACTAGTTTGATCTCCTCGATGTTCAAGGGATTCTCAAGTGTCTTCTCCAGCACCACAATTTGAAAGCATCAATTCTCCAGCTTAAGTAATAGCAAACTTTATTATGACACGCACTGGAAAAAATGTATACCACAGTTCAGGGTTCACTACAATACTGCATGCAATTATGCCATGCTTGGTCATCTCAATGGTCGTGAGAAACCTCAAGGAAAGGAAGGGGTGGGGAGTAAACGCAGTGAATGCAGAATACAGGGTCAGCTAGAGGAAGACAAAAAATGGTTCAGGGGTTAAAGCTGGGTCATCAGGACGAAACCTTACAAAGTGAGCAACCACACGAGGACCTAGGGAATCTTGGAGATGATTAAAGAGATGATTAAGTGACCAAACTCTCAAAGGCACAGGGGTGGACACAGGGAGGGTTGTGAGGAAGGATAAGGCTGATTAAGGAGGGTTGAGTGGGAAGAGGGGGACAAGCAGGTCTGTGTACAAATCCATCCAGCTGCAAAAGCTCAGGGGGACTATGGAAACTGGGGATGCACCACCAAATCCTACCACTTGGGACACTTGTTAATATCACAATGCCCCATCCCTCTCCAAAGATTGGGAATCTGTGTTTTTAACAAGCACCCCCAGGTAATTCTCATGACAGATGAGTTTGGGAAGCACAGCCTGTGAAGAAGGGCATTAATGGAAGGCTATTAGTCTTGAATTTGAATACTGACCCCTCCATCCACCAGCCCTGTGAACTTGGGAAAGAGTCTCTTCCCTTGATTCTCTGAGCCTTGGTTTTCTCATTCACAAAAATAAAAATGTATTTATGCCCAGTAGCACTCCTCCACATTAGGTATTATTATCATCATGGACAAGACAGGAGTGATTAAGTACTTTGCCCCAAATCACACTGCTGGTAAATGGCAGTGAGTGAGTGAGTGAGTGAGTGAGTGAAGTCACTCAGTCATGTCCAACTCTTTGCAACCCTATGGGCTGTAGCCTGCCAGACTCTTCCGTCCATGGGATTTTCCAGGCAAGAATACTGGAGTGGGTTGGCATTTCCTTCTCCAGGGGATCTTCCAGACCCAGCAGAACTCAAGTCTCCCGCATTGCCACCAGACTCTTTACCACCTGAAAGTGAAAGTGAAGTTGTGTCCAACTCTTTGCGACCCCATGGACGGTAGCCTACCAGGCTCCGCCATCTGTGGGATTTTCCAGGCAAGAATACTGGAGTGGGCTTCCATTTCCTTCTCCAGGGGATCTTCCCAACCCAGGGATCGAAACCGGGTCTCCTGTATTGCAGACAGACGCTTTACCATCTGAGCCACCAGGGAATGGCAGAGCTGAAATCAAATCAGAAGCCACAGGAAGTACAGTGGACCCCACAGTACAGTACAGGAGGTACAGTAGATCCCCCATGCTGCGACTGAAGATCATTTGTGTAACAATTAAGACCTGGTGCAGCCAAATAACTAAAAATTATAAAAAATAAATGAACCAGAAGCCACCTGCTCCAGGCATCACACTCTTAAGCCCAACCATGTTCTGCCTCTTCTCCCAGTAAAGAGCACTGAGAACCACAAAGGGCAGACCAGGCAATTTACATTAATTCTTATTCACATCAGATGATAACTTGATGTTCCCACTTACATAAGTTACTCTGTAAATAAGCACAGTTCACTCAAATTAATTTTGAATCAAGCTTTTCTTCCCCAAGATTAATATTAATAATTTATAGGAATCAAACCATGACTCCACCTGGGAGATGGCTCAGGCATATTAATAACAAACTTCACAGCTAGTAATGATACCACAGGTGGTAGAAATGAATATTCAACTAGGTACCAAGCACTTCCCCCACACCCGTTACCTACACTGTGTGTCTAGCTGTAGGTCTGAGCTAACAGAATTCACCATGTGAGACCACCTGCCCCAAGCGGGTTCACCTCTACCCTGCTTTACAAACAGTCTTCTCAATGTATTCCTTGGCTGGAAATTTGCATTCTCTCCGAAATCAAGTCTTATGAGTTCATTTCTGAAGACACTGTGGCATATATCAAAATGAAGATCTAATCACCCGTTGTTCCAACAATGCATTTTTATTTTACCAGGATGTGTGAAGTGATTGTTTCTCATTTGTCATCATGCGCTGCACTCGGTTGGAGGGAAGATGCATCCTGCAAGATAGGACTTGACACCAGAAACTAATTCTGAATTTTCTGTTTAAAGAGCATATATGTATATATATTGCAGAAGACAGAGTCTATTGGGGGCTGTTTTTTAAAATTCCTACTCAAAGTTCTGAGCCTTTGACTGTGTGGATCACAATAAACTATGGAAAATTCTGAAAGAGATGGGAATACCAGACCACCTGACCTGCCTCTTGAGAAACCTGTATGCAGGTCAGGAAGCAACAGTTAGAACTGGACATGGAACAACAGACCAGTTCCAAATAGGAAAAGGAGTTCGTCAAGGCTGTATATTGTCACCCTGCTTATTTAACTTCTATGCAGAGTACATCATGAGAAACGCTGGACTGGAAGAAGCACAAGCTGGAATCAAGACTGCCAGGAGAAATATCAATAACCTCAGATATGGAGATGACACCACCCTTATGGCAGAAAGTGAAGAAGAACTAAAGAGCCTCTTGATGAAAGTGAAAGAGGAGAGTGAAAAAGTTGGCTTAAAGCTCAACATTCAGAAAACTAAGATCATGGCATCCAGTCTCATCACTTTGTGGCAAATAGATGGGGAAACAGTGGAAACAGTGTCAGACTTTATTTTTCTGGGCTCCAAAATCACTGCAGATAGTGATTGCAGCCATGAAATTAAAAGACGTTTACTCCTTGGAAGGAAAGTTATGGCCAACCTAAACAGCATATTAAAAAGCAGAGATGTTACTTTGCCAGCAAAGCTCTGTCTAGTCAAGGCTATGGTTTTTCCAGTGGTCATGTATGGATGTGAGAGTTGAACTATAAAGAAAGCTGAGTGCCAAAGAATTGATGCTTTTGAACTGTGATGCTGGAGAAGACTCTTGAGAGTCCCTTGGACTGCAAGGAGATCCAACCAGTCCATCCTAAAGGAGATCAATCCTGGGTGTTCATTGGAAGGACTGATGTTGAAGCTGAAACTCCAATACTTTGGCCACCTGATGCGAAGAACTGACTCATTTGAAAAGACCCTGATTCTGGGAGGGATTGGGGACAGGAGGAGAGGGGGACAAGAGAGGATGAGATGATTGGATGGCATCACCGACTCGATTGACATTGGTCTGGGTGGACTCTGGGAGTTGGTGATGGACAGGGAGGCTTGGCATGCTGCAGTTCATGGGGTCACAAAGAGTGGAACACGACTGAGCTACTGAACTGAACTTAACTCAAATTCTGAGAATAAACAAATAGAGAAGAAAGACAATGGCTAAACTGTGGACAAAAGAAATACAGGTTTATTCAAACAAAGAAAAGTGGGGATGAGCAAAATTATATATTTTTAGAAAGGTTCTGTGTTACCATAACCAAAAGTGGGGTCCGACTGCCTGCCACTCAAAAGCCAATAAAGAGGCCAGCTTGGTGGAAAGGAAAGTTTGTTTTATTTTGGAGGCCAGCAACCATGGGGGAGTGTGGACTCCTGTCCAAAAGCCAACTCCCCACCCTACCCGTACCTCTGTGCTGACAATCAGTGGGCAAGTGCTTTTACTGGCTGAAGGAGAGGGCTACATGCAGAAAGAGTACAGTCAGCTCTGACAGTCATCTTGAAATTGGTCATCGGTGATCTGACCAGTGTCATTTTGATCATTTTACGTACAGTTAATCTTCAGTTCTCTGGTCAGTTTGTTCCCCTCTCTTTGAGGTCAATGCCATAATTAGAATTATAGCAGCTTATGTCATGGCTACAGAATGATCATCTTGTAGACAACTTCTTCTACCTGGTGGGAGTTTCAGTATCTATAAGACAGATCACAGGATATGGCTCAGAATATTATCTATAGCTCTTGAGAAGAAACTAAAGGTCCCTGACTATGCTTAATGTCTACATTATTATTATTTGGTCTCCTTTGACTGTTTTTCTGTTTCTGCATTTTCTCATTTATCTGATTAAACTTATTCTTTGGCTGAAGTTTTTCACAGACAGAAGGCAGGCAGAAGACATGGAAGGTCAAGGACAATAGGGTCCTGTTCCATTTCATTCCCACAAAGAAGAAAATGATTCCAGAGGAAAATTAAGTAGAGCAGGTAGGTACGATTTGAAGGATCCTTGCCTTTTGAAAAGACTAAAATTCTACAACTAGATAATCCTTTCTTTGGCTTGGAGCTATACGCCAGTGGTAGACATTCTAATCTGTGTCTTTCTTTGTGTAGAGAATCTATCCTCACCTATTCACGTGACCTGTGCCCCCTAAGCTGTAGCTGCCTGGATGAGGGCAATCCACATAACCCAGAGAGAGTTGGTGCAAAGGCTGGGTTGAGCCAAGCTGATGCTTCTTCTCTAGACTTAGGGCTAAGAAGCATGGAGCAGATCATTCTTTAGTAGAGAGTTGATTGCTAAATTTGACTAGAGCCAGGATTAGAGATGGTGACATGGCCAGCCAAAAACTATGGGGGAGATATATGAGTAGGGAAGGAAAGTCGATCTGAAGAAAGAGGAGACCAATAGAGACAAGCAGAGGAAAAGACCATGTGCCCTGATAATTCTCGCTCTGGAATTTGTGGATTCAGCTTCAGTAATCTGCTTATACTTTGTTTCTGGTTCTTGAGGGTCAGTGAGATGGACTACTGCATTCTTCTTCTACATCTTTTTTATTTGAGCTTGAAAGTGAAAGTCGCTCAGTTGTGTCTGACCCTTTGGGACCCCATGGACTATACAGTCAATGGACTTCTCCAGGCCAGAATACTGGAGTGGGTAGCCTTTCCCTTCTCCAGGGCATCTTCCCAACCCAGGGAATGAACCCAGGTCTCCTGCATTGCAGGTGAATTCTTTACCAGCTGAGCCGCCAGGGAAGCTATTTGAGCTTATCTCATGGGTTTTTGTTTTGTTTTAATTCCTTGTCACCAAAGGATCAACGTATCAGATCTTGACATTGGTGGGGAACTCACACCTGGCACCAAAGCCAACTCCTATGTCCTCACAATATTTCTTATAAGAATTATCTGACCATATCGAAGCAAAAAAATGCCTTCTTTTCATTCCTCCCCAGTGACAGATGGTCTGCCTTCCGGAAGCTTTTATATCATCTCACTTGAAATATTTAAAGGAGGTTTCCATGCTCTGGAGTTCTGGGTAGTGAGTTTTCTGTCACAAGAAATGTTCAGAATGAGGTTAATTGATTGTCTGGAGGAGATGTGTAGGAGACAAATGGAAATACCCAAGAGGTGTTTAAACGAGATCACCTCTACTCCTAACCTTCAGTTTCTAGGGTCACCCTGGCCTCTTCAGTCAGACTGCATGTGTGTTTGTGCTCAGTCATGCCCAGCTCTTTGTGATCCCATGGGTCATAACCCACTGCCAGGCTCCTTGTCCATGGAATGTTCTAGGCAGAAATACTGGAGTAGGTTGCCATTTCCTACTCCAGGGAATCTTCCTGGCCCGGGGATTGAACCATGTCTCCTACGTCTCAGGTTCTTCACCACTGACACCACCTGGGAAGCCCCTTTGTCAGACTGCAGGTGCCCAGTCTTCTGTCATTCCCCTAAACCATCTTCCTGTGTTCTCACCTCATTTGGACCTGCTCCCATTCGCCAATGTCCTTCGTCAAGAGTGATCCTCAGAACCAGCCAGGTGTGATCTGACCAGAAAAGAAAACACCCTGCCACTTCTTTTGTCTGCCTTCCCTTCCAAGGAGAGTACACTCTAACATGAAATGATGCCTCAGCAACGGCTCCAGCTGAACCTGGGGTCACCTCAACTGTCCCGAGTAGTAGCAACCTGGACACAAATTTTGATAGGAGGCTGGAAAGGAGGGCATGTGCTCTGTGGTGTGCAAACCCACTGCCTTTTGGAAAGACACCATTACCTTGGGGAAGCACAGCCAGTAGGTAGGAAGGGGAGTGAGACAACTCCAGAGGTAAGTTTCCCTTTTGCAGTTTCCTCTGATTGACCCTTGGGCTCACCAGGTGGCACTGGTGGTAAAGAACCCACCTGCCAAGGCTGGAGATGTAAGAGATGTTGGTTCGATCCCTGGGTCGGGAAGATCCCCTGGAGGAGAAAATGACACCCCACTCCAGTATTCTTGCCAGGAGAATCCCATGGACAGAGGAGCCTGGCAGTCTACAGTCTATGGGGTCTGCAAGGAGTCAGACATGACTGAGCATCTGAGAACCTGATTGACCGCAGGAATTCAGCACCATGGAGACAGCCAACCCCAAATCTCCAGAACAATGTTTTCACCTGCCTTCAGTCTAGATTATACCAAAGAACTTCCCCTCGAAGAGTCTTCCCTATCCACACTTCCAAGTTTACTGTCTGAGCATACCTGAAACCTAGACATCCAAAGATTCCACTGTGAAAGCATTTTATGGTTTTTAAAAAAAGAATCAGAGAAATGGGTGCCCTAATACACAAGAATGTATCCCAGGGCATGGCATAGTGGAATGATAAGAGTGAAGAGAGCTCCTTCAAGTCAGCTGTGCACTGCTTCACTGAAACAGTATCCAACTTAGCACCCCACCACCCATGCGCCTACCCCACACACACTCACATACACATATTCATATTTCAAATTGTGTCTTAAGCATCAGGACAAACAAGGAACTTCTGTAGATTGATGATTCCCACATTAAACCCAACCTATCAACCTGGGATGATTGGCCAGATAATATTCTTGAAAATACTCTCAAGGATTCTATAGGGGTGTCTGCCCCCACTTCACTCCACGTCATGTGTGTACACATCACCCCATCAGAGGTGCGCACTCAAGACATTCCAAAGATGCTATATCCATCTCTTTGTGCATTCATTCAGAGTTACTCAGCATCTGCCAAGAGCTTTCCTTCCAAGAGCTTTCCCTCCAAGTGCTTATCCTGGAGGGAATAGTCACAAGATTACATCTCTACCAGTCGTTCAATACAACGATGGATGCACGTTCAGTCATGTCCGACTCTTTGCCACCCCGTGGACTGTAGCCTGCCAGCTCCTCTGTCCATGGGATTTCCCAAGCAAGAATACTAGAGTAGATTGCCATTTCCTCCTCCAGAGGATCTTCTCAACCCAGGGATTGAACCTGGGTCTCCTGCATATTCATAGTCTTTACCGAGTCATCTGGGAAGTCAATACAATACCGTACTGGGTAAATAAGTTGCAAAAGCAAACACACCGTAGGAGTTTAGGGGAAGAGAAGGCGAAGAGTTGGCAGGTTACAACTTCCTGAAAAGCAGGGGAGGTGAGTTGGATGATGAAGCCTCAGTCAGCATGGGTCACAGGAGAACGGAGGAGCCTGGCTGTCATTTCCACTGCCAGCCTGGAGGGCTGCAGGGAATCATTATCCTCGCACGCCTGAAGCATGATGTCTTGAATGTTCCCGGCAACTCAATTACGGCATGCAAATTTTCCGCGGAGTTGACTTCTTGGTCTTCGAGAGCCACGCACACGCTCCTCTGGGCTGTCTGCACGGGGGAAAACATTGTTGGGAAAGGAGCCTGAGGACCAACCACTGGAAAGTGCACTCAATTGCACTTTGGTTGAGATAATTGCTGCGTTTTGTGTGTGTGTGTGTGTGTGTTTTAAATTGTAGGCTCTGGAGGTGACCGCAAGCAAAATTTGTGACAGACATTTGACACTGAGAAACTGCCGTGTACGGGGTGAAACTTTTCACATCCTCAACCCCTCCCCTCCCCCCAGACTGGTTTGTTGACTAACAAAGGAAAATTATCTAAAACCGCTGGAGTACGTTAGCCAAGTCTTCTCTTTTGTCGTAATGCTCTTTGTGCTGGGCATCAAGATTTCTCATGGTTACAGGCACGCGGATTCCCTTCCAGGCAAGCCCATTCAAGTTCACGGCCTGGGTGACCTTGGCAGCCCAGCAGCCCAATGGGCTCAAGGTGATGCTTCTTGAGCTCGAAAGTACGGATTTGCAGAGACCCCTACCTGCAATGCAGGAGACCGGGTTTGATCCCTGGGTCAGAAAGATCTCCTGCAGAGGGGAATGGCAGTGCACTCCAGTGTTCTGGCCTGGAAAATTCTACAAAGGAGCCTGGCAGGCTATAGTCCGTGGGATCTCCACAAGTCAGACACGACTGAGCAGCTAACACTTTCTCGCCCATTGTGGGCTCCAAAGACTTCATAGCCTTGATCAGTTCCTGCACAGCAACCTTCATATCCTCTGGGGAGATGTCCTCCTTTCTGCCTGTGGCCACTTCTGTCTCCAAGAAAGCTGGCGGGCATGACTGTACAAAGCACACCAGTCCATCAAGTGGGGAAAAAAAAAATCCCCAGCCTCATGGAAGTAAAAGGCAGGGCTGTCAGAGACATTCTCCCTGCCCGCAGCCATCAGGACCCTGTGATGACTCCCAGCATTGCAAGGATGTAATCAGAAGGACTGAGTAGAGAGCTTAGAGAGACACTTTCATGGCAAATCTCCAGCCTCAGCCGGGGCGGCAGGTCCAGACCAGCTGGTGGGAGCTCACAAGCTGCCTCCATGGTCACTCCCAAGGGCACCTCCAACAAGATCCCAGGACTCCTCCAGCTGACTTCTCAAGCTGGCTTCTCTCCCAGAGGAGCATTCTTCCCTATTGGCCTTCACAATCCTACTTCTCATTGTCAAGAAGGCATGACAGCAGAAGTATTAGATTGGGAGGTCATACTGACTTTGTTCCTGCCATCTTTTGGACTGGGGGACCTCAGGGAAGCTCTCCATGGCTTGGTTCCATCACCTGAGAAATTAAAATAATATTCATCTCCTGGGGTCCTGGGGAAGACTCAGTAAGACAGTGGAGGTGAAAATGATTACCTACATGGCGCCTATCCCATGATTTGTCACAAATGAAAATAAATAGCCCCACAAACTACCTTAATGAATCAACCAAGAAGCACTTCCAGGGAACCTGCGTGTGTGCTCAAGGCTTCCCCTGTGGCTCAGCAGTAAAGAATTTGTCTGCAGTACAGGAGGCTCAGGAGATGCAGGTTCGATCGCTGGGTCAGGAAGGTCCCTGGAGTAGGAAACGGCAATCCACGGCAGTATTCTTGCCTGGAAAATCCCATGGACAGAGGAGCCTGGTGGGTTATCGTCCACAGGGTGGCAGAGTCGGACATGACGGAAGTGACTGAGCACGCACACAATGAAGATGACAGAAAAGGACCAAGTATTTTCTTTTACCCTCACGGAACTTAGAGCCTAGTTGAGGAGATTATGTAAGCAGGGCCATAACAAATTTAAAAGCAGCAAACAGGCATCCAAAATAAACGCACTCTGTATGCACCACGGGAATCTCAGAGAAGGAGCAAGACCAAGATGGGAGAGTCAAGGAAGGAGAGGCGTTAGCAGAACCTCGAAGGGTGAGGAGGACTTTGATAAGCCCAGAAGACATCCGTCCCCCAGAAAGAAAGGCTTTCAAAAAATGTTAGCGTCCCATGAATTTCCACCATCAAACTTGATCTTTCAAGGGCCCAATTGCCCTTGAAATATTATGAAAACTCAAGCTCAATTCTAGTGTATAAAAGAAAGAAGGGCATCTACTTACTGCCTCCTCCATGAGGCTGTCTTAGATGTAGTACAGGAACTATGGTTTGCGGCTCAGACAGTGAAAAATGTACCTGCAATGCAGGAGACCCGGGTTTGATCCCTGGGTCGGGAAGATCCCCTGGAGAAGGGAATGGCAATCCACTCCAGAATTCTTGCCCAGAGAATTCCACGGACAGAAGAGCCTGGCGGGCTACAGTCCATGGGGTCTCAAAGAGTTGGACACGACTGAGCGAGTAACACATGGTTTTCCAATCTCAGAAAGAGAACCGAAGGCAAGAAAAAGACAAGAGAAACTAAAGCATGAAGAGGGATGAGCATCTGTGTCTGCTGGTTTAGTCTTCCTTCCAATGTGTAATTACCCTGCCAAGGGCTGAGTTGGCCATTTGGAGAGACGATGATGCAGGTCAAGCAAATAACCCACAAATGAGGAAAACAACCTACAGACCGTGGATTGCATGGACCGGGCTTTTCTCTTAAAGGAGATTTGTGTTTGCCAACTAGAAACAAGACCCTGCCTCAAAGCATTTGAATTTGGTAGGAAACATCAAATTCACAGCTCTTCAGCAAAGCCTAAAGTGCTGCCAACCACCTTACCCCTAGAATAAAACATAAGATGGTATTATTTTCATTTTGTGTGAAACATTCAAAGTTCAGGGCTGGAAAATGGTGTGTGGGCTGATGTCTGATAGTGCAGCCAGTTATTATGTAGTGACTCACGAGAAATTTCCAGAGCTACCACACCTTAAAGTTAAACTCACTCAAGCCAGACAGTAAACTATTAGTAGAGATATTTTTGTAACCATAATTTCTAGTCTTTTAACTAATTTTTTTTAACTTGCAGCATGGCCAGTTTTGTAAAAGTTATAGAGCATTTTTTTTTTCCTGACATCAGAGTTTTGGAATATTTATCCTTTTTAAAAACAATACAAAATAAAAACATGCCCTTGGGGTATTTTAAGGAATTTTTCGGCCTACCAGCTTGGTCAACCAGCGTTGTCCTGGCGCACTGACTCCACCGTGTCAGCCAGCCTGGCTGCCCACCACAGGAAGGACTCAGCTCAGGACTCCTGTGGTTGTGGTCATGTCTGCCCCAGGTACCCAAAAGGAAGTCTCTCTGTGGCCAGGCCAAGCAAGATGGCACCACGCGAGGAGTGGGGAGAGCTGCTGACAGGACACCGGAGTTCTGGGAGAGGCTACTATGAGGAGGAGCTGCCCAGCCTTTCTCTGACACCAAATGAAGCAACTAGCAAAGCATGCATCCCTCCAGGATAGCCTTTATCCCTCCAGCTGAGTCCAGCTGGGGTCCCCTGCATTAATACACTTCATGTACCCAGCAGGAACCCATGATGAAGCCGCACCTAAGCTTCTATTGAACGTCAACAGGTCTTTAGAGAACTTCCGAAGGGTAGAGCTTGAGTCTCAGGATCTCTCTATAGCAACTGTGGTGGTGCTGGAGAAGACTCTTGAGAGTCCCTTGGACTGCAAAGAGATCCAACCAGTCCATCCCAAAGGAAATCAACCCTGGATGTGCATTGGAAGGACCGGGGCTGAAGCTGAAGCTCCAATACCTTGGCCACCTGATGTGAAGAACTGACTCATTGGAAAAGACTCTGATGCTGGGGAAGATAGAAGGCAGGAGGAAAAGGGGGTGACAGAGGATGAGATGGTTGGATGGCATCACTGACTCAATGGACATGAGTTTGAGCAAAATCCAGGAGATAGTGAAGGACAGGGAAGCCTGGCATGCTGCAGTCCATGGGGTCGCAAAGAGTCAGACAAGACTGAGTGACTGAACAAAAACAATAGCAACTGCATCGACTGGCTTTTCTTCATATAGTTTTGTTTTTGTTGTTGTTGTTGTTTGTTTTGTTTTGGCTGCACTGCAGGGCATGTGGGAATCTTAGTTCCTCAACCAGGGATCGAACCAAAGCTCCTTGCAGTTGAAGCACAGAGTATTAACCACTGGACCACCAGGGAAGTCTCCCTGCAGTTTTAATCCTCATAATGGTCTGTGATCATATCTGTGATGGAGAGGGAACTCGTGGGCTACCAAGGCTGGTGTTTTGATTCTATATTTCTGAGCTTAGAGCTTCACACAAACGTACCCACTCTTCAAATGGGATGGATGAAACAGAAATAATATACAGGTGTCATTGTCCATTTATTCCCATCTCTGACACCACTGCCAGAATCTCAAATGCCTTACAAAACTCTATCATAGAGCAGCACCTCCCTCTCTTTTTACATGCTCAATAAATGAAGGATTGATGACTGACCTCCAAAGACCCTCCCTTTTCAGGAGTGGGGCTGGGGGAGTGGAGGGAAGACCTTGAACTTGTGGAGGCGAGCAGAGGCTTCCTGCCCAGGCTCAGCCAGAGGAACCACGTCGGGGCAAGGGCCAGGGCCAAGGCCAAGGCTGGGAACAGGAGATGTGGAGGATGCTGACGCACCGCAGGCAGGGCTTGGGATTTTTCTGGGTTAGGAACCCAAACTGTGCACACACCTCAGTCATCAGCCCCTGCAAGACAGAGTCTGACAGAGGGGTTAGAGGACACAGAGGACTCAGAAAGATGAGGGCTGAGGCCACGTCCGTCCCTGGACTGTTGTGTCTTGGCACTGAGCTGGCTTGTAGCATGTAGGTGCTGAACCAGTGACGCGTTGCTGAGTTTGGGGACTGGAGGATGGAGATGGTTGAGGGGAGACTGTATGCTATATGGAGACAGAGGGTACCCCCCTCCCCGACCATAGGTGTCTGGACATAGAGGGTAGTCCATGTTCCCATGTTCTCTGTGCATCTTTCCTGTTTAAATGTCAGCCATGGCTGGGATGGGTCAGTACAGGGAGGACTCCTTGGGGTTGGAGATCCCACACTTCTCAGCAGGTTTCTTCTGAACCCAGCCTTCTGTGTTCTACCCAGGTCAGGATATAAGGTTTGGGGGTCTCCCTGTATGCTGTGCTTAGTTGCTCAGTCATGTCTAACTCTTTGCAACCCCATGGACTGTAGCCCGCCAGGCTCCTCTGTCCATGTGGATTCTCTGGGCAAGAATATTGAAGTGGGTTGCCATGCCCTCCTCCAGGGGATCTTCCCAACCCAGGGATCAAACCCAGGTCTCCCATGTTGCAGGCAGATTCTTTACCATCTGAGCCACCAGGGAAGCCCAAGAATACTGGAGTGGGTAGCCTATCTCTTCTCCAGGGGAACTTTGAGGCCCCATATTCCTGGCCTTCCTTACACATCTTGAAAGCAGCTTCTAGCTAAGAAAGTCTTCACCCACCTCTCCTTTATCTTTCTAGCAAAGCACTTTATCTGTCATCCCATCTTGGTGAATGCCGCCCCCTCCCCATGCTTTGCCCATCACTGACAGTTTCAATGTTTCTATTCCAATCTCTACTAAGATTTATGGGTCCCTTTCTGATATGATGGACAGGAGGAAAGAACAAGGTTCTCATCATGAGTCAGTCCTCGTCCTCACATCTGCTTTGCCTTATGCACTTGTTTCTGTGTCTTCTTCGCCTGCAATCCTTCCCACCCACCCCACGCAGCCTCACAACAGTTGCACACCCTGAGTCAGAAGCTAAACTCAGAGGTTTCCTGCCCTGTGCTCCTTCCTTTGAATTTCTCAAAAGCCCACCTGCTCTGCAGAGGTTCCCAGCCATATAGACCACACACATGGTATCTTTTATCTAGGAGACATAGACAGTTTGTAGAATACTGTGGCTGCTTCTGTTTTCTAACTTCTGCTTATTTCTCTTCTCCAAGGCAGGAAAGTAGTGTGGTCTGATGAATGCCTAACTTGGCATGGAAACGGAAAGATCTGAATCGGACTTACTGTGTGGCTAGGGGAAAATTACTTTGACTCTCTGGGTAAACTGATACTTCAGCAGCCTCGGGTAAGTAAATAAAAAGTGATTCAGCTGTTCAGAGAAGGGCATCCTCCATGGCTGGCCCTTCCTGAAAGTAAAGCACGTGATTGTTTCCATTCATTTCCATAGCAACTAGCATGAGTAGGTGCCGTCTGCGTGGTCCTATACCTACTCTCCCTTTCACCAATTTTGACTCTTTGGTTTCTTCAGCATCAGGTGATCAAAGAAGCTCAAACCTTAGACACCCAAAAAGTTAGTGCTTGCCCAATAAGTTCAGTGAATAGCTGCCTGAGGTGTACCCAAGGGCTGGGCATCCATTTTATTTTTATTTATGTCTTTAAGACGTTTTTGATATGGACCATTTAAAAGTCTTTATTGAATTTTTTTTTTTACATAATATTGCTTCTGTTGTGTGTTTTGGTTTTCTGACCACAAAACATGGGATCTTAGCTTCCCTACCAGAGATCAAACTCGCACCCCCTGCAATGGAAGACAAAGTGTTAACCACTGGACAGCCAGGGAAGCCCCTGGGCATACATTTTTAAATAGCTTGGGCCTGGGATGGATGAAACATACATAGAGTTTGGTATCAAGAATTTTGATGAATGACCTCACTCTCCACTCCTATACATAAAAAGTCAACACGCTTTCAATCTCAAGTGCCAGCAATTCAAAATTAGTGAAAGCCAAGAAAGAAACCCATGGGCTTACATACCTTGCATGTTTGACCTCAGGCAAAGCTGGATATGGGGCTTTCCTGGTGGCTCAGACAGTGAAGAATCTGGCTGAAATGCAAGAGACCTGGGTTTGATGCCTGGGTCAGGAAGATCCCCTGGAGAAGGGAATGGCTACCCACTCCAGTATTCTCGCCTGGAGAATCCCATGGACAGAGGAGCCTGGCTGACTTACAGTCCATGGAGGGGTCACAAAAACAGTTGGACATGACTTAGTGACTAAACAACAAGAAACAATACTGAATACTGGAAAATTGCTAAGGAAGTAGATTTCAGGTACTCTTAGCACAGACACACACACGTAAAGGGTAACTACGTGAGGAGATGTATATGTTAACTAGCTTAACAGTAGTAATCATTTCACTGTATATAGTCAAACCATCATGTTATACAACTCAAATATATACCATTTTTTATCACAAAATTTCAAATGTCTTAAGACCTCTGCCTCTGTCTCCCTCTGCTGGACAGGTGCTCTCCAGAAGAAGGCTGGAAGATGGTTGCCAGCTCAGAGGCCCAGTAAAAGGAAAGTATTTGGTGATAGTTATTCTTGCCTGGAGAATTCCAACGTACAGAGGAGCCCGATGGGCTACAGGCCATGGGGTCACCAAGAGTTGGACACAACTGACCGACTAACACTTAGCAGAAACGTCCCAGGGAGACTCTGCTCAGGTCCTGGGCCCATTCCTGAAGAGCACACGGCCTCCTGGCTCAGGGAGGGGAACGCGTTCACCACATGAGAAAAGCATTCACTCCCTAGAAGGATGACAATCAGTGCTGGACAGGCAAAGACATCCAATGTCTCTTAGCCACCCTGAGCTAGTGAGGAGCCAAAACTACAGAAACCCACAGCAAACTGGGCTGCCCCATGCACCCAGGACCCAGTCTTCTAAATCTGATATGCTTCCAATTAAATCTGAAGAAAGAATTGAGCTCGTGCTTTAGCAACGTGAAGCATGACCCTGCTGGTGCTACTTGACTCTTTCGCTAGGTTGTGTCCAGCTCTTTGTGACCCCATGGACTGCAGCACACCAGGCTTCCCTGTTCTTCCCTATCTCCCAGAGTTTGCTCAAACTCATGTCCATTGAGTTGGTGATGCCATCCAACCCTCTTATCCTTGGTCACCCCCTTCTCCTCCTGCCCTCAATTTTCCCCAGCATCAGGGTCTTTCCAATGAGTTGGCTCTTCACATCAGGTGGCCAGAGTGTTGGAGCTTCAGCTTCAGTACTGGTCCTTCCAGTGGGAATTCAGGGTTGAACCATGGCACTCGACTGTTTTCTATAGTTGGATAAGGCTCTCCCAGCTTGGTGAAGTTAAATACAAATAGCCATAGATTTTGCTGCAATTGTCAAAATGTTTCTATGACTCATGGGATGAATGAGAAAAATACACAAAAAGGTCAAAGTTACACTGACGTCAGATCGTAATCATACCCCTGAATCAAGTTTCCCACCGAGAGCACATTACTGACTTATTTTTCTCCATGGAGGGTACTTGATTACCCTAAAGCAGATTATCTATGGATTTATCTAAGATCAGCTTTTCACCCAAGTTGGCATCCTGTCAGCAATCCACACAGCTCTTGCCTTTACCACCGAGTCAGCCTGCTGAAGCTCAACTCTGACTCCCTGACCCAAGAACACAAATGTGAAACCACCAAATCACCTAATGAGTCACGTGCAGTCATGTCTGACTCTTTGAGATGCTATTGACTGTAGCCCTGCAGGCTCCTCTGTCGATAGGGTTCTCCAGGCAAGAATACTGGAGTGGGTTGACATATCCCCTCCAGGGGATCTTCCCGGCCCAGGGATGGAATCAGTGTCTCTTGAGTCTCCTGCATTGGCAGGTAGATTTTGTTTTGTTTTTTACCACTAGTGCCATATGGGAAACCCCCTGATGAGCCACAGATCAACTTAAAAGACAACACTCTTTCATTAAACACTGATACTGAAGACCTTAAGTGGGTGATGATGTTTTTCCTGCAATAAGAAGATCAGGACTGTCTCTAGCACTAAGGACACTCTTAACACCCTCTGCCCGTAAGTAGGGACTTCTGAGGTAGGTAGGCTTTATAGTCAGAGGAGAAGGTCTCAGATACCCTATGGAGTATGTAAAACCCAACTCAACCGGAAGAACTCTCCCTGACTTTGTGGTAAGTTAATTTTTCTCACCCTCAAGCCTCTGCCTAACAGATCCATGTCCCAGTAACAACAAGCTATCAAAACTCATAGAGGACTTGCCATGTGACAAGCGTGAGAACATAAAGATGAACTGGAAGAGGCACCTCTAGGCGAGACGCCATTGTGAGCTCAAGCTCCAAGCTCTCCAACTCCAGACACAGCAAGGATGTAGGAAACACTTTTCAAAATAAAAGCACACTGCAATATTAAATAAATATTTTCCATGGAAGAGAAACACACCATTATATAAACAGGTCAAAGCCATGAGCTTCAAGGTTTCCCAGTTAAGAAGGCAGAGAGGGGCAAAGTTTGACTCCTCTGGGCTGATATTCCCCTGGGCTGATAGGGAGTAAAGCCTTCCGGGCTCAGCACAGGGCCTGAATAGGATGGAGCCTGAAGCCACAGGTGCTGCTCTTCCTCAGCTATAAAAAGAAGCAGGAAAACCATAGCCGCTGCCCTAAACCACCGGCCTTTTTATAAAATCCAGGAAGCTCCAGTGATGAAAAGAAACAGAGACAGCACGGAACCCCATTCTTTTTTAATTGATGTAGAGTTGGTTTACAATGTTGTGTTAGTTTCTGGTATACAGCACAATGATTCAATTATACCTATACAATTAAATTATATATATATATATATATTATTTTTACAGATTCTTTTCCGTGGCATGCTTAGTCGTTCAGCCATGTCTACTTCTTTGCAGCCCCATGGACTGCTAAAGATATTGAGTGTACTTCCCTGTGCTACACAGTAGGTCCTTGGTGGTTATCCATTTATATATAGCGGTATGTAGACGTTAATCTCCAGCCCCTAATTTATCCCTCCCCTCCCCTTCCCCCTTTGGTAACCATAAGTTTGTTTTCTATGTCTGTGAGACTATTTCTGTTTTGTAAGTAATTTCATCTATGTATTTATTTTAGATTCCACATATAAATGATATCATATGATATTTGTCTTTCTCTGTTTGGCTTTCTTTATTTACTATGATAACCTCTGCATGTGTGTGTGCTAAGTCGCTTCAGTTGTGTCAGACTCTTTGCGACCCTTATATAGACTGTAGGCCACCCCCCACCCCAGGCTCCTCTGTCCATGGGATTCTCCAGGCAAGAATGTGGGAGTGGGTTGCCATGCCCTCCTCCAGGGGATCTTCCCAACCCAGGGATCAAACCCACATCTCTCACATCTCCTGCATTGGCACGTGGGTTCTTTACTACTAGCACCACCTGGGGAGCTCCTTGATAATCTCTAGGTCCATGCATGTTGTTCCAAGTGGAATTACTTCATTCTTTTTTACGGCTGAATAGTATTCCACTGTAAAATTATAGGGCTTCCCTGGTGGCTCAGATGGTAAAGAATCTGCCTGCAATGCAGGAGGAGAAACATGAAAATGAATCCTTCAGTAGGACATTTTATTATTATTTAGAGTTTAGCTAGCATGAAGAGCTATGAAATCAAAGGTAGTCACTCAGTCATGTCCTACTCTTTGTGATCCCATGGACTGTATGTAGCCCACTCTGTCCATGGGATTCTCCAGGCAAGAATACTGGATGGGTTGCCATTTCCTTCTCCTGGGGATCTTCCGACCCAGGGATAGAGCCCAGGTCTCCTGCAGAGTGAACAGACTCTTTACTGACTGAGCCACCAGAGAAGAGCAATGCAGACCAGGGTTCAAATCCCTACTCCATCGTATAAATATACCACATCTTATTTATCCATTCATCTGTTGAAGGAAAGTTAACTTGCTTCATGGTTTAGCTATTGTAAATAGTGCTGCTATGAACATTGGTGTGCATGTATCTTTTTGAATTAGTTTTCTCTGAATATATATATGCCAAGGAGTGGAGTTGCTGGATCATATGGTATAACTCTATTTTTAGGTTTTAAAGAACCTCCATACTGTGTCCAGACTGCTCAGGCTGCTGTAACAAAATACCACAGACTGCAAGGCTTAAATAAGAGTTTTATTTCTTGTAGTCCAGGAGGCTGGAAATCCAAGACCAGGTGCCAGCATGGTCAGGTTCTAGACTCATTTCCTGGATGTTTTCCACAGTGGCTCTACCAATTCACATTCTCCACAGCCTCCCTGGAGCCCCATTCTGAGTGAAGCCACCACCCTGCTTGATGGCTGCTTGTATGCATTCCCAGTACATGGGCAGGGAGGAAGTCCAGCCATGAATAGTCAACCTGGTTCTGGAACAGGGCCTCTGGGAGCTAGGTAGAGGAACATTAAAATCACTAAACAGGGAAGAAAATAACCCAAAGCTAGAGGGAAGGATAAGCCAGTCAAGATGAGCACACAAACCTAAATTTTATAGGAAATCTAACATAAGGAAGTCAACTAACAATCTGAAAAACCAGAAAGATATTCTCTCAAAAATGGAAATACCTGAGCAATCTCAAAAATTATCTTAAATAAGTGTGCTTGAAACTTTCAAAGAGATAAAGCGATTGAATGCA
The DNA here is from genome assembly GCF_003369695.1 of Bos indicus x Bos taurus. Lineage (NCBI taxonomy): Eukaryota > Metazoa > Chordata > Mammalia > Artiodactyla > Bovidae > Bos > Bos indicus x Bos taurus. The sequence continues at coordinate 12,350,702 of NC_040087.1, read as the reverse complement.
CGAAGAACAAAAGTGAAAGGCTTTTCTTCTGTGTGTAATTAATATAAAATGTTGTTCTTAAATAAGGCTTTAAGAACTAAGCTTAAAATTCTGATAAATAATCAGGACATGTGAAAAGGGGAAATAAGCTTCCCTTTCAGAGGAGATATTGGGAAACTGCCAGTTTCAAGTCAAAAGTTAACAAAAGTTCTTAAAAACACATACACACAAAAAAAGCCCAAAACAATTTATTAGGACTGTTCCACTTTCAAATGACAGAAACTCTAATCGAAGTAGCTAAAAACAAAAAAGGAGACTTTATTGGCACACTTAACTGAAAATTCCAAGGGATATGGATTCAGGTATGGCTGGATCTAAATGCTTAAATTATGTTATTAGAAACTTTCTCCTTAATTCTGCTAAAGCCTCTGCTGTGGCTTTATTTTAGGAGGTCTCCCAGGTGGCACAATGGTAAAGAATCTGCCTGCGAATGCAGGAGACCCTAGAGATGCAGTTTCCATCTCTGGGTTGGGAAGTTCCCCTGGAGAAGGATATGGCAACCCACCCAGTATTCTTGCCTGGAAAGCTCCATGGACAGAGAAGCCTGACAGGCTACAGTCCACGGGTCACAAAGAGTTGGACATGACTGAGCACATGCAAACTACACACGTGAGTGAAGAACACATGGTTCTGAAAAATAATCAGTTACAAATCCTAAAAATTAAAAACACATCCCTTAAAATTAAAACCTCATAGACTGGATAAATACTGAACACAAGTGATAAGATTAGAAATTGGAGGGCAGTCCTGGGGAATTCACCTAGAATACAGCACAGGAGATAAAAGAATAGAAGACATGAACAGGAAAATGAGACGTGGCGGATAGATTAAAGCATACTGAGTTTACTCTCTACGAGCCTGTGTTGAGGCAGGCACCGTCATCCCGTTTTGCAGAAGAAGAAACTCTGCAGCCCAAGCGTACAGACACTGCCTCTTTGAGGAATGCTCGTTCTTGGGTCAAAGACGTTCTGCTGCAGCCAAGTTGAACATAGCTAGCATCCTGTTGGTCCATTACCACAAGCCCAAAGCTGAAGTTAGGAACAATTTTTTAAACATGCTGGGTAGAGTGTGGTAAGCAGAATTTGCTCACAGAAGTAGACTTGGGAAGGGAAATGTCTAGCCTTTTCAGGCTAGACTACCAGGCTTAAACAACAAGGTTTATTCCTCACAGTCCTGGAGGCTAAAAGTCCGAGGCAAGGTGCCAGTGTGGTTGGGCTCTAATGAGGACTCACTTCCTGGCTTATGGACAGCCGCCTTCTCACCGTATCCTCACAAGACCAAGAAAGAGTTCTGGCTTCTTCATCGCTGTGTACGGGCCCCAGTGCCACCACTGGGGCTCCATTCCCAGGACTTCACCCAAATCCAATTACCTCCCCAAACCCCACCTCCAAACACCACCGCCTGGGGAGAAGGGCTTCAACACACGAATCTGTTGAAGGGACACCAACAAGTAGTCCATAGCAGGTGGAAAAGCATAAGAGGAAAAGGAGGAGGAGGAGGAAGGGAGAAAATGAAACAAGAGATGGTGGAGATGCAGAAGACTCTGGGGCACCAAGGACTGGGCCAGAAATGCACAACCAGCACAGGAAATTCTCCCAGGACCCAACATGCCTCCCCACCAGAAGAGGAGGCAGCTCACTCCCGGCTTCAAAAAGAGCCCCTCTTGCAAACCCTGCCTCAGTCTTAACAACAGTCACAAAATGCTGGGCTTTTTAAGACCCAAAAGGCAACTTGTCTGGCACTCTGCCCCTTGAACTACAAACTCTGTATGTTTTGGAAGCAGTAGATTTAATTACATTCTGCTTATTAAAATGATGTTTGAGAAAAAACGGTCTGCTATTTAAGATGCCCAAATTGAAATGCCTTTTTCCAAAGAAGAAGATACAGGTAGAAAAGCACACTGATCATTCATTTCCTACCTCCCCCCACCCCCATCTTGGTCTCTGACACATTAATTATTCAGTGGACTTTCAAGTTAGACCGAATGCTCCTTCGACCCTCTTACATTCCGCTGACACAGGCACTCAGGGATGATGCTTTAATGACCCTTCTACATACTCTGGCCTAGCAGCTCTATCCTATACCATTTAAATATTCTCCACTTTATTGTCTGGACTTGGGCAAAAGCCATTTTCAGTCCAGTCATTTATGGCTTTCTTACCTTTGTGATGAAGTTATCATTCAGTTCAGTTCAGTCGCTCAGTCGTGTCCAACTCTTTGCAACCCCATGAATCACAGCACGCCAGGCCTCCCTGTCCAGCACTAACTCCCAGAGTTCACGCAAACTCATGTCCATTGTGTCGGTGATGCCATCCAGCCATCTCATCCTCTGTCGTCCCCTTCTTCTCCTGCCCCCAATCCCTCCCAGCATCAAGGTCTTTTCAACTCTTCGCATGAGGTGGCCAAAGTACTGGAGTTTCAGCTTTAGCATCAGGCCTTCCAATGAACACCCAGGATTAATCTCCTTTAGAATGGACTGGTTGGATCTCCTTGCAGTCCAAGGGAGTCACAAGAGTCTTCTCCAACACCACAGTTCAAAAGCATCAATTCTTCAGTGCTCAGCTTTCTTCACAGTCCAACTCTCACATCCATACATGACCACTGGAAAAACCATAGCTTTGACTAGATGGACCTTTGTTGGCAAAGTAATGTCTCTGCTTTTTAATATGCTGTCTAGGTTGGTCATAACTTTCCTTCCAAGGAGTAAGCATCTTTTAATTTCATGGCTGAAGTCACCATCTGTAGTGATTTTGGAGCCCCAAAAAATAAAGTCTGACACTGTTTCCCCATCTATTTCCCATGAAGTGATGGGACCGGATGCCATGATCTACGTTTTCTGAATGTTGAGCTTTAAGCCAACTTTTTCACTCTCCTCTTTCACTTTCATCAAGAGGCTCTTTAGTTCTTCTTCACTTTCTGCCATAAGGGTGGTGTCATCTCCATATCTGAGGTTATTGATATTTTTCCCGGCAATCTTGATTCCAGCTTGTGCTTCTTTCAGCCCAGCGTTTCTCATGATGTGCTCTGCATAGAAGTTAAACAAGCAGGGTGACAATATACTCCTTTTCCTATTTGGAACTAGTCTGTTGTTCCATGTCCAGTTCTAACTGTTGCTTCCTGACCTGCATACAGGTTTCTCAAGAGGCAGGTCAGGTGGTCTGGTATTCCTATCTCTTTCAGAATTTTCCACAGTTTATTGTGATCCACACAGTCAAAAGCTTTGGCATAGTCAATAAAGCAGAAATAGATGTTTTTCTGGAACTCTCTTGCTTTTCTGATGATCCAGCGGATGTTGGCAATTTGATCTCTGATTCCTCTGCCTTTTCTAAAACCAGCTTGAACATCTGGAAGTTCACGGTTCACGTACTGCTGAAGCCTGGCTTGGAGAATTTTGAGCATTACTTTACTAGCTTGTGAGATGAGTGCAATTGTGTGGTAGTTTGAGCATTCTTTAAATAGTCTCAGTTTTATCATCTCTGGATTTTTATGGACTTGAGCAAAAACCATTTTCCTATTGGTCACTTATGGTTTCCTTAATCGCAATTAAGCGAGGAAAAATTCTGTTAAAACTGCATCTAATTTAAGGCTTCAAGATCCCACTATGTATTTCTACTTACCTGTGGTTCCAAATGATTTCAGTATTTCAACTTTTCTTCAAGGCTCCCCAAATCAGCAGAGATGACCTTTCATCTCCCCCTCCCCACCTTAAGCAGTAACAGCTTAAGGAAACTGGTGAATGACTTTTTCCACCTAAGACCACAATTTCTGAAACCACTTCCTCTCCTCACTCTCCTTGACCTCGCTTCAGCATTAGGCCCTATTAACTGCACTCTCCTTGAGACCCTCTCTTTGGCTCTGTGTCTGTATGTATATTAAGAGCAAAGATCGTGGCATCCACAGACCTAAATTTGAATGGCTGTCTGACACTTTCTAATTGCAAGACATTGGGGAAGTTGTTTAAAACCTCCAAGCCTTGTCTCACACCTCTAAAAGAAGAATGGTAACTCCCACTTCAGAGGAAGTATGGTGAAGACAAAATCAACTCCTCTTAGAGTGTTTAGAAAGGTCCACAGTTGCTGTGAGATCTCAGTAGGTGGACACTCCCCACTTCACATGTTACCTCCTGTGTCAGCTCCTCAACATTAACTTAACCCAAGCTGCTTCGGTCGTCAGCCACCTCCTCACCTCTGAGGCTCCCCCGCCTCCCTCCCAGATCTCACCTGGGGACCAGCCGACTAGCCTCACAGTTTTACATGCCCAAAATGAAACTCAAAGTGATCCCCTGTGGTCTCAGTTTTCATGTCTGTAAACCAGATGCTGAGTGAGTGAATAAGTCAAGATTCCTCCTAATGCCCCTTCCTGAATAAGCAAAGTCACTTCTCCTACCTCTTCTCCAGCCCTTTTCTCGCCCCTTCTTTCTTCCTCCCCTCCCTCATTTCTGAGGTCTGGAACAGAATTTGGATCGTTTACCAGACGACAATAGTCTAGGCTGGAAAATGCTTGTGTAAGATTCTGGCTCTCAGCTCCCACAGCCTGGCACAGCTTTGGCTCTGGAGATGTGGGCTAACTCAGATGCTTCTGATAGAAGTGGTTCTTGAGAACCTCCTCAAGACGGCCCAGCTTGCAGGCATGCGTGCTAACTTGCTTCAGTCATGTCTGATTATTTCCGACTCTATGGACTATAGCCCACCAGGCTCCTCCGTCCGTAGGATTCTCTAGGCAAGAATACTGGAGCGGGTTAGAATGCTGGAGCTGGTTGCCATGCCTTCCTCCAGGGTCTCTTCCTGACCCAGGGATCCAGCCCGAGTCTCTCATGTCTCCTGCGTTGGCAGGCGGGTTCTTTACCACTAGCACCAGCTGGGAAGCCCTAGTTCTGTTTTGTGAAGAGCACAAAATCCATAAGGAGATTAGGGTGTTTCCTCCCCGCATTAAGCTGCCTATGTATGTTAATAAATTATTTCCCTGAGAGACAGCTTTGTGTAGCCACTCTGGAGAACAGCTGGCACTACTTAAGCAAACACTCCTTCCTGACACCCTGCTATCTGGCAGTTCCACTGAGGTACAAGGATCCTAAGGAGAGCTGTGTGAGAATGGCCACCATGCCAAAGACTTGGAAGCAGTCCTGGTGTCCACTAAGTGAACAGATTGATAAAATGCATACAGACTTCCCTGGCTGTTCCATGGTTGAGACTTCGCCTTCCAATTCAGGAGGTGCGAGTTCAACCCCTGGTCAGGCCGCTAAGATCCCACGTGCCAAAAAAACTAAAACGTGAAAGAGAAGCAATATTGCAACAAATTCAATAAATATTTTTAAAATGTTCCACATCAAAAATCTTAAAAAAAAAAAACAACCAACCATTTGGTTTAAAATATATATAAACATAAAATGGGTAAATCATACTCTGGAATAATATTCAACAAGCAGAGGCTAAGAAGTAAATGTACACTACAGTATATATATAACTGATACATAAACCTCATAAACAAAAAGAAGGAATCAAGAATTTATGCTGGCCTTCCTCTATGAGTTATACTGTGAATAACCAAATAATTTATCACTGGAACTTTTGTTATAGAAGTGCTCCAGCTAATAAACAAAGAATGCTAGAATTAGAAGATCACCATCTTATAACACCAAATTGTGGCAGACTCTTAGATGACCCCCGTTTATCACCGGTATTCATGCCCTCGTGTCATCTCAGTCCCTTAAACCTGTGACTTGCGCCTGATCGATAGAATATGGTTAAGGTGATGGGGTGTCTCTTCCATGATTACATTACGTATGACTGTCCTTCCACCTTTCCAGCACAGTCTCTTTACAGACTGTCTCTTTTGGCTGGCTTAGAGGAGGTAAGCTGCTATCTAAAGAGGCCCAGTGGCAGCCTTCTGACCACAACTAGCAAGGAACTGAGACTCTCTGTCAGACTCACGCAAAGGCTTGAACCCTGCCAGCAGCCACTAGGCTCAGCAGCAGATTCTCCTCCAGTCAGGCCTCAGACCACACTCTAGCCCTGGTCAACACCTTTTTTGTAGCCTTCTGAGAGACCCTGAAGTCAAGGTCTCAGCTAACTTGTGCCAGGACGTCTGACCCATCACCGTGAGATAATTAATGTGGGTTGCATTTTTTTTTTTTTTTTTGGCAAGCCACTAAGTTTGTGACAATGGTGTTACAAGCCAAAAGACAATGAATACACTAATAAACTAATAAACTAATGAGATCCTAGGTTTTGGTTACCAGGGGCTGCTAATATTACACACACACAAAAGAGAAAACCAAATCTGAGATGCTGATGGGAAAATCACAGCACAAACTGTGAAACGGTCTTGTCAAAAAAAAAAAATTATATATGCGTCTGATCAAGTGTCTACATTTAGCTACCTACTTAAAAGAAGCACAGAGATGAATCACACTGTGGTAAATCTTATGGGACAAACACCTTGTGTTCTTTAGACAATAAATTGAAAGGGAGGAAAAAATAAACACAGATTCAATGGGAAATTTATTGCTTAAAAGAGACTTAAAGAAATATCAGTCAGTCACCATGTATGAGCCTTAGCTGAGTTCTGATTCATGTAAACAAATTATGGAAAGAAATGACATTTATGAGAGGATTGGAAATTTGAGCACTATTTAATGACATTCAGGACATATTTCCTTTTAAAGCTATTGATAAGGATATTGTGGTTATGTTATCTTGTACAGCCACACACTGAAATATTTCTGGATGAGATGATCCAGTGTCTGAAAGGAAGGAAGTGGGTGGGCTGTAGATGGGATGGGCTTGGCCACAGGCTAATGGTAGTTGAGGCTGAATAATGGGTACAGGAAGTTCATTTACTCTTTTATTTCTTTGGGGGTATGTTCAAAATCCCCAATAATAAAAGGTTATATAAATTACAAGTTGACAAGAAAACAATAAATATGTTGCAAGAACACTTATAAACAAAAAGATAGAAACATTAGAATAGTTTCATATGGAGAAAGAAAGGAGATCAGAGAATGCAGACAAAAAAAGCTGAGTAAAGCAATCCCACTCCTGGGTATATATTTGAAGGAAACAAAATCAGAATCTTGAAGAGAAATCTGCATCCCCATGTTCACTGCAGCCAAGGTATGGAAACAATCTATGAGTCTACTGATTGAGGAATGGATAAAAATGATGCAAGATAGATATATATGTATATGATGGAATAATATTCAGCCATAGGAAGGAAGAAAATCCTATCATTTGTGACAACATGACTGAGTCTTCAGGGTTATTATGCAAAGCGAAACAGATCAGACAGGGAGAAACGAGTATCTTATGATATCATTATACGTTGTTGTTCAGTCACCCAGTCGTGTCCAACTCTTTGTAAGCCCATGGACTGCAGCACACCAGGCCTCCCTGTCCCTCACCATCTCTAGAGGTTTGCTCAAGTTCAAGTCCATTGCATCGATGATGCCATCCAGCCATCTCATCCTCTGACACCCTCTTCTCCTTCTGCCCTCAATCTTTTCCAGCGTCAGGGACTTTTCCAATGAGTCGGCCCTTTGCATCAAATGACCAAAATACTGGAGCTTCAGCTTCAGCATCAGTCCTTTCACTGGGTATTCAGGATTGATTTCCTTAGGGTTGGCTGCTTTGATCTCCTTGCTGTCTAAGGGACTTTCACAAGTCCTCTCCAGCACCACAGTTCGAAGGCATCAATTCTTTGGTGTTCTGCCTTCTTTAGGGTCCAGCTCCCACAACCATACGTGACCACTGGGAAGACCATAGACTTGACTATGTGGACCTTTGTCAGTAGAGTAACGTCTCTGATTTTCAACACTGTCTAGGTTTGTCATCGCTTTCCTGCCAAGAAGCAATTATCTTCTGATTTCATGACTGCAGTCACCATCTGCAGTGATTTTAGAGCCCAAGAATAGGAAATCTGTCACTACGGCCACCTTTTCCCCTTCCGTTTGCCATGCCTTAATGGGGGTCAAATGCCATGATCTTAATTTTTTTTAATATTTAGTTTTAAGCCGGTTCTTTCACTCTCCTCCTTCACCCTCATCAAGAGGCTCTTTAGTTCCTCTTTGGTTTCTGCCATTAGAGTGGTATTATCTGCATATCTGAGGTTGTTGATGTTTCTCCTGCTTATCTTGATTCTACCTTGTAACTCATCCAGCCTGGCATTTCTCATGATGTGCTCAGCATATAAGTTTAACAAACAGGGTGACAGCAGATAGCTCTGTCAACACTTTTCTCAATCTTGAACCAATCAGTTGTTCCATGAAGGGTTCTAATTGTTGCTTCTTAACCCACATACAGGTTTCTCAGGAGATGGGAGAGATGATCTGATATTCTCATCTCTTTAAGAGCTTTCCACAGATTGTTATGATCCGTCACTTATATATGAAACCTAAAAAAGCTAGATTTGAGACTTCCCTGGTGGCCCAATGGTTAAGATCCCACACTGCCACGGCAGAGGGCTCAGGTTCAATCCCTGATCAGGAAACGAAGATCCTACATGCCATGCAGCATGGCCAAAAAAAGAAAAAAAGCTACACTCAGAGAAACAGAGAGTAGATGGTTATTACCAAAGCCTGGGGGTGGGGAAAAAGTGGAGATGTTAGTCAAAGTACAAATTTCCAGTTACAAGATAAATAAGTTCTGAGAATCTAATGTACAGAATAGTGACTATAGCTTACACTACTGTTGTACACGTGGAAGTTGTTAAGAGAGTAACTCTTAAATGTTCTCACTGCAAAAATAAAAAGTAACTCTGTGAAAGGATGGATGTGTTAACTACCCTTATCGTGGCCATCATTTCACAATATATACATATATAAAATCATCAGGTGGCACACCTTAAGCTTACACAGTGGTATTTGTTAAATATGTCTCAATAAGGCTGGGGTTGGGGAATGAGTAAGCAAGCAATGAATTAATGAAACAAGGGAGAACCCTACAAGAACCAATGATGACAGCAGTTTTAAACAGAGGAGTATGACGAACTCAACTCACTGCTCATTGAGGTCCAAAGGGAAAAACTATGTGCACACAATCCTGTGTCCATTTTCCCTGTTCTCATTTTTTCAGGGCTTCTTTATGACCTTCCAAGGATTTGTCGATCTATTCCTTGAGGGTACTAAGCCGTCTGTCATCACCTTCAGGGAGGCCTCCTGAGTAGAGTGCTTTCCTTCGCAGTTGGGGGTTGGAAAATCATTAAAAATTGCTTATGAGAGAGAGAAGAGAAAACGGGGTGTGATGGGGGAGGGTGTACAGAGGCACCTCTGGGGTCTCACAATGTCCTATTTCTTGACCTGGGTGGTGTTGGCACTCTATGTTCACTCTGTCATAACTCATCAAGCTGAATATTTGTGATTGGTGCCCTTTTCTATACAGTATTATATTTCAGTTATTTGCATTTTTAAAATATACATTTTTCTTGGATTTTATAGAAACTCTCAGTTGTCTCAGACTTGATGCCCTGGACCCCATCACATTCAGCAGAAGTTCTACATGCTTTCTCTCTCTCTGTTTTCTTTTCCCTATAGTTGAATTCTAGTCAATTAATTGAGAAAAAGATGTGAGTGGGAAAGTAGCTTCATCACTGTCTTGCTATGATTTCTGGCAAAAAAGTGCTTAACCTCGCTCCACACCAGCTTCTTGCCTGTAATAACTTGTCTGTGATGGTAATAGTAGTACATGACACGTATAAAACTTGCTTAGAAAAGTATCTGACACATCAGTTCAGTTCAGTTCAGTTCAGTCACTCAGTCGTGTACAACTCTTTGCGATCCCATGCACACCAGGCCTCCCTGTCCATCACCAACTCCCAGAGTCCACCCAAACACATGTCCATCAACTCGGTGATGCCATCCAACCATCTCATCCTCTGTTGTCCCCTTCTCCTCCTGCCTCCAATCCCTCCCAGCATCAGGGTCTCTTCCAATGAGTCAGCTCTTCGCATCAGGTGGCCAAAGCATTGGAGCTTCAGCTTCAGCATCAGTCGTTCCAATGAACACGCAGGACTGATCTCCTTTAGGGTGGACTGGGTGGATCTCCTTGCAGTCCAAGGGACTCTCAAGAGTCTTCTCCAACACCGCAGTTCAAAAACATCAATTCTTCGGCACTCAGCTTTCTTCACAGTCCAATTCTCACATCCATACATGACCACTGGAAAAACCATAGCCTTGACTAGATGGATCTTTGTTGGCAAAGTAATGTCTCTGCTTTTTAATATGCTGTCTAGGTTGGTCATAACTTTCCTTCCAAGGAGTAAGTGTCTTTTAATTTCATGGCTGCAATCATAATCTGCAGTGATTTTGGAGCCCAAAAAAATAAAGTCTGACACTGTTTCCACTGTTTCCCCATCTATTTGCCATGAACTGATGGGACTGGATGCCATGATCTGATACATGGTTTACACTCAATACATTTTAATTTTTCAGTTTCCTATTTGCTATCTTTCCTTAAGCAAAGTTCCATCAGGACTCTCATCAGAAGAAAGAGTTTGGCATCCAGACAAGATTCATGACTCTGGATCCTTTGAGCAAGACCATCAGTTAGGACCCAAATCTCATTATCTCTTCTAACACTCTCCTCCCATTCAAACTCCTCTAGTCCCCCAGGCCCAGCTCCGATGCACGCCTTTAGGAAGGTTTCCCTAAATATTCCCGCCCCTGAGCTTTCTCCTTCCTCAGAAAGCTCATTGAATCATTGGGACCCACATCTCGATGGCCCACACCATCTCTGTTGAAGTCTTCATGAATCCTTGAGGCCACAGCAACTTCACCTACATGAGAAAAAAAAATCTGTGTTCTGTAAGACCCTAAGGCTCCAAGTGAAAGATATGAAATCAGCGACTTGGCTCTGGTCCCCAGCTTCTTTCCTGTCCCCTTCCCAGACCTCCGTAACTTCTCACTTACCTTCCTGGTGAGGTTAAGTACCCAGAAACCTTTTACTTCTTTCACCATCTCCCTACCAGACCAGCAAGATCCTGTAACCAGTCAATCACACTTGTGGATTGTCCAGTTGGCACCTTTCCTGAAGTTTATTCACGCCTCCAGGGGCACCTCAGCTGGATGTTTATATTTGAAGCCATTGTTACTTGTATTTATATTTGTATTTGAAGTTGTTTAACTCTACTTGTAGAGCAGTAGGTTTCTTCTCCTTTATGAAATTTCAAACACCAGTAGAAAATGAATTAATTTGAAGAATATCTTAAAAATGATCTACTCCTTTGAAAGATATTCTGATCTAAAAATAATAATTATTCCATTGAACACTTACAATGTGCCATTACTGTGATGCTTCATAGGTTTTAAGTAATTTAATCCTCCATTGATGAGATGATTGTTATTTCAATTTTACAGATGAGAAAACCGAGACTTAGAAAATTAGAAGACTCAGGTCATTACAATGACCATGACTATACAGCCACAGTTTGTGTGTGACTAATGAAAAGACCCTGATTCTGGGAAAGATTGAGGGGAGGAGAAGGGGATAACAGAGGATGAGATGGTTGGATGGCATCACCGACTCAATGGACACGAGTTTGAGTAAACACTGGGAGTTGGTGATGGACAGGGAGGCCTGGTGTGCTGCAGTCCGTGGGATCGCAAAGAGTCGCACACGACTGAGTGACTGAACTGAACTGAACTGAATGGAATGAGAACTCAGAGCCATTAAAGCATCCTAAAAGGACACTTCAGGAGTGATTCATGAGTAAGGCAACACACGGTCTCTCCTTCCCATCCAATCCCCAGATATGTCCTCTCTCACCTCCCCCCTGAAAATTCTCTGGCGTGCTGGAGTCTGTGTCTTTGATTTTTTCCCCATGACCTGGGAAGCCCTGACACATGGTCAAACTTTCTCTCCAAACCCTGCTTTCTCCACTGTTTACCCTTTTCCAAATGTGCTGTGCTCTTTCGTTCATGTATTCATTCAGTCAGTATTTATTGAAAACCTATTATGTGTCAGATGGTAGCCCTGAGAACAGAATGGTTAGCGAGACAGATGTTCTCCTTGACTTCCTGTTGCCCACAGTCTGGTCTTTTCCAGACTGACTGCATTCTGTTCCCTCTATTCATGATCCTCAGCCTTCCTACAACTCCACAGCCCGCTCCCCAGCAAGGCAAAGTCCTACTGATTCACAAGATCCAGCCCACACTCTTCCTCCTCTGCCACCTTCCTCAACAACCTGGGGATGACATTCAAAGTACTGAGCAGCCAGCTGGGCAATCATAATGGACACCAGCTGTCAGCCACCAGTTTCCCAAGTTCCAAGCTTTATTTCTACCCTGTCACCACCCTAGTCGGAGGTCATCACCTCGCCCATGGGACCACACAAATATTAAAGTATTTAAAGTCTGTTCTGTATGTCTTCTTGCCTTATCCTCCACCCACTCTCCCCACTGCACTGACACCCACAAATACATGCAAATGTGCCTGTGAGCATCCCGAAGGCAAGAATCTTTATTTAACTAGGAGAGTAACATACATAATCCAGGTACTACCTAACATGAGCTCAATGCAGCTATTAATATACTGAACGAATGAGCTGGGGTAGGAAGTAATCTGGCCTTCATCCCAGAGAATTTCCTCAAATACCATCCCTCTTCAGATCAACAGCATTTCCTACTTGAAGACTCAAAAATTTTTTTAAATTTGTGTTAGGCCCATTTTCCTTTTCTTAAAGCACACCAGTACTTTTCTAATACTTTGGAACACATTCCTATGCTTCTTATATTGCTACCCCTGGTTATCAAGTTATAACAAAATAATTCTGATATGGACTGAAATGGTGTCTCCTCCCGTGTGTTGAGGCCCTAAGCCCTAGCATAAATCAGCATATGACTGTATTCAGAGATAAGGGCTTTTAAGAGGTCATTACATTAAAATTAATCATTAGATAGGCCTTAATCCAATAGGAAGAGGGCATGGCAACCCACTCCAGTATTCTTGCTTGGAAAATCCCCATGGACCGAGGAGCTGGCAGGCTATAGTCCAGTAGGTCGCAAAGAGTCAGACACGACTGAGCGACTCAGCACAATCCATAGGACTGGTGCCCTTTACTCAATTTTTTATCCGTTTAACATGTATGTTAATTTTTTAATTTTATATTGGAGTACAGCTGAATAGCATCGTTGTGATAGTTTCAGGTGGACAGCAAAGGGACTCAGTCATACAAAACATGTATCCATTCTCCCCAACTCCCCTCCCACCAGGCTGCCCCATAACATGGAGCAGAGGTCCATGTGCTCCACAGTGGCCCTTGTGGGTTAGACGACTGGTGTCCTTAAAAGAAGAGGCGATTAGGACACAGCTGCTGAGGGAAGACCATCTCAAGACCCCGGGAGAAGTCAGCTCTATAGAGCCAAGGAGCGAGGCCTCAGAAGAAATCAACCCTGCTGACACTTTGATCTGGGACTTCTAGTCTCCAAAACCTGTGAGAAAATAAATCTCTGTTAAGTCACACAGACTGTGGTACTCTCTTATCGCAGCCCTAGCAAACTAATATAAATACCAATCTCCCTTGCAAGTGAGTTATTGCTGTAGCAAATAACACAACTTTTCAGTGCGTATGTACTATGTCCAAATAAATTAGAAACTTCCTGATGTTAGTGAATATGACTCATTTCTTATAGACTCTCTCATAAAACATATCATTTACATGCACAATAGATGCTCAGTGAAATTTTCTCATTTCTTACACTGCAGAATATATGAAGACATTTCTTTGCCTTCATTTATCCCAGGGCTTCTCAAGACCAGCATTATTGACATTGGAGACTGGAGAATGCTTAGTCATGGGGGCTGCTCTGGCCTTGTGGGTCTTTAGCAGCCATCCCAGTAGCACCAAAGCCCTGCTCTCCCCATGTTGTGATGACCAAAAAGGTCCCCAGACATTCTGAAATGTCCCCAGGAATCCAAGACACTCCTGGCTGAGCACTACTGATCTCTGGGGATGCTAGTTTTGTCTCCTCTTCTTGGATATCATGCTCGGAGATGAGTGCTATGAATCTCAAGCATCAGAAGGGTAACAAGATAAGTCCAAGTTGATTGGCAGGAGGGCAGCTGGTGCAGCAGAAGGCGAGCTGGTAGAGATACTCTGTCCAATTTGGCTGTAGGAAGAAGAGTCCCTCCAGTAGGACCAAAGAAGAGGCTAAAAATGTCAGACAGTGGTTTCTGCTGAGTCAGAGCCCAGCCTTCTCTTCCCAAGACTTAACCTCCTGCTCACTGGTCACTAGCTAGGATCAACACAGACAAGGAGTTATTTCTATCTCCAGTAGGATTGACTATTTTAAATGAGTTTGTGGTTCTGGGCCATTTCTTAGTGGAGGAGTCTCCACATCACACAAACCACCAGGGAAATTGCCACTAATTAGCATGCTCGTTAAGGACCTTAGGAAAGAAGGCGGCGGCTGAAAGGGCCGGCGCCCCAGCACTGCGGTCTTCCCTCCGAGGCTGGCCGGGCACACGGGGGCTGAGGCTGGGGTTCAGCAGATAGCACAGCCTCTTACTCCCTAAGCCACCTCCTTCTTGGAGAACCATCTCGGGATGATCCTCTGGACCCCATCAATGAGAGCGTCTCAGGCATAGAAAAAAATCCAATGAAGATGCGAGGAAGGTAACCCGGCCGGTCTTTTCCACCAAGACACTGAAAGAATGATGGATCGTACCATGTGGCCAAAAACTGCAATCCAGTCTGCTGGTTCCAATGCCTCTACAATTTGAGATCATACCCCCAGGAGGCAGAAGCAGAGGCGGGAAATAAGACAGACTAGGAAGGGGCTTCTCATACCAACAGTCAGGAATTTGGATTATTTCTGGACTCGTCAAAATTCCCATGTTGAGAAGTCTTTTTCTCTGATATTTCTGAGGGAACCATATTTAAGACACTGGTGACTTAAATTCTTGTAATCCTTTAAAAAAAAATTTTTTTTTTTTTTTAATTTGGCCGTACTGCACAGCATATAGGATCGTACTTCCCAGACCAGGGATTGAACCTGTGCCCCCTGCATTGGAAGCATGAAACCTTAACCACTGGACCACCAGGGAAGCCCCAAATCCCTAAAATCTTGTGCTACAAGGATTCCCAGCCATACATACATTTAAATAACTGTAACAGAGACAATTAAAAGCTCCCCAAGGAGAAGGAAACCCGGCACTCTCCAAGTTTCTCTAGATGTACACTTGTTGCTGCAAAACCCAATATCAGACCCATCAACACTTTCCGTTTCCACTTTCTGAATGACTCACCATGCCATTTACCATCCCAGATGTACCAAGGGTACCAGTGAAACAAAACGTACCCACACTCAGACTTCAAAGGAAGTCTGTGCTGTGTTCTTACTGCAGACCGTCACACCTGCTCCCTGTCTCTCATCTCTGCCCTGGGAGACAGATGCAAAACTGAGTCCGATTTGACTAAAGGGCACCCACACATCTGGAGCTGGAGTGAATACTCACAGGCCACAGGCTAAATATGTCAAGGGGGGTTTCACAGGGGCCCCACAGCTTCCCTATTTCCTTTTAGCAAAACAGCATGATGCATAGAGTTCTGCTTATAGGATGCAGCTTGGGGACTTAATAAAGGCAAGGGACTTCTTGCATGGCTTTAGGGAGGGCTAAGGTTAGCTGCCATCAACCCTAATGCTCGATACAAACCACCCCTTATTCATGTTAACACAGTTTCCTTTGTCTTTGTACCATTTTCCATGACATGTTGAATTGCCCGCTGAGGTCCTGCTTTTCTAGACAAAGACAATAATGGCCCCTTGACTTACTAGAACAGCGTTACTACTTTTGTAGTGGGTTGTAATAGCTGTGCATGGTTACTGTTCATTTCATTTAACAAATAAGAAAAAATGGAAAGGCACCGAAACTGATACAGACGCTAAAGACACATAGTAAGCTAAAAGGGCCCATGATGTGAAGTGGGGCTTCGTCCCCCATCTTGGAAGAGAGTGTCAGAGAAGTCATTTTTGTTTTTCCTTTCAACATATACTGTGTCCCATGAGCACCTGATCCAACAGGAAAATAGCAAGTGTAGAAAATTTAGGATACAGCCCAAGCTGTCGTAGCATGGCAACCTCAAAACACAGCACCTCAAACAGAATGGACATGTATTTCCTTTTATTGGAGGAGTGCAGGGGTTTGGGGCAAGTCAGAACAAGAAACTAACTTTGTTCCATGAGGTCCTCCAAGAATGCAGGCTCTCTTTCATATTTTCTTCATTAAGTTTTAATCTATATAGGGTCCAATTTACTCTTTTTATTTTCTTAGATATTTTTTTGGGGGGGGTGTGGACCTTTTTTGAAGACTTTATTGAATTTGTTACAATATTGCTTCTGTTTTATGTTTTTTTTTTTTTTTTTTTTTTTTTGCCAAGAGGCATGTTGGATCTTAGCTACCTGACCAGGGATCGAACTTGTATCCCTTGCATTGGGAGGCAAAGTTCCAACTGCTGGACTGTCAGGGAAGCCCCCAATTTTAAATGTACCCTTCTACTTTGGGGCTCCACTGTTCCCCAGGATGTTATCCTCATCTACAGCACCTCTTTTCCACTCCACCCCACAGAAAGGATGAAAGACAGCCAGCTTATTTTTTAAAGGGAGCTCACAGCCCACGGACCAGAATGTAATCACATACCTAGCTTCAGGAGCCTAGGAAATGGAGCCTGTGTGCCCAACTAAAACTTGGAAGATCATATTACTAAAAGGATAAAATGAAAAGTGAATACAACAGGAGATCATGCCACAATATCAAAATCTTAATGAAACTTATGAGCGGGGTTATTTACCAACATCTTTTATCAAATGAGAATGTTATTCAGTCACTAAGTCATGTCCAACTCTTTGTGACCCCATGAACTTCAGTACGCCAAGCTTCCCTCTCCTTCACTGTCTACCTGAGTTTGATCAAACTCATGTCCATCAAGTCGGTGATGCCATCCAACCATCTCATTCTCTGTCATCCCCTTCTCCTCCTGCCCTCAATCTTTCCCAGCATCAAAGTCTTTTCCAATGAGTCTGCTCTTCACATCGGGTGACCAAAGTATTGGTGCTTCAGCTTCAGCTTTAGTCTTTCCAATGTATATTCAGGGTTGCTTTCTTTTAGGATTGACTTGTAGTCCAAGGGACTCTCAGGAATCTTCTCTGACATCTTTTATCAAATGAGAATAAAATATCCTTTAATCAAATGAGAATACAAAACTTTTATCCAATGAAAATACAATACTAGTATTTGTATTAGAACACGATTTGCAAACTATCAACAAAGCAAAGGTTTCTTGCAGCAGTATCCCTTATTTGTTGTAAGTATCCTTCCATTTTTTTCCCAAAGGACCTGAATCAGAAGTATAAAATTTTCTGTCAAACACAGGAAGCTGTCACCGCATAGTGCCTTTGATATTTTCCTTTAGCTAGATCTGAAATTTACTTTCAATGACTCTGGCAATCGTAAAAGGAAGATATCTGTGGAGAAAGAATCTTTTCAGCCCAAAGCAATTCTGCAGTCTATGGTTCAGTGTTATCTGGCAACAACAAGAAAGCAAGCCAGTGCTATTCTCTGAATCACATATTTCCTGTGCTATCGGCTGTGACTGGGATCGGATCTTAATTTCCCATGAAAATGTAAGAAGGATGAAGTTCTGTAGAACATTCATATTCCTTTAGGTAGTTGTTGCTTTGATGAAACATGACTAATTGTTGGCAGAAAAACACTTCTGATTGAGTGTAGGAAAATACAAGATGCTATCAGTGTGTTAATGAAGAGATTTTTATGGTGCTCCTACAAAACAAATATATGATAATGTTGATTCTAAATGATCAAAACAGCAGTGAATATGATGTTTATCCGTTTAGAAAATATCAGTGCCTAAGAGCAGCATTTCTATAATCCATTGCCATGATGTATTGGCTGAGCAGAAGTAGACATCCTTCCAGCCTTAATAGCAGGAATAACAGTAACAATAACAACATCAATAATCACAACAGCTATAATTTCTTTATTCTACTATTATTGGCCACTATGCTAATTACTATTTATGTAATCTTTCTTATAATTTTCACAATGATTTTGTTGTTGTTCAGTCGCTAAGTGTGTTCACCTCTTTGTGACCCCACGGACTCTTCTGTCCTCCACTATCTCTCGGAGTTTGCTCAGATTCACGTCCATTGAGTCGAGGATGCCATCTAAACATCTCATGCTCTGCCGCCCCCTTCTAATTTTGCCTTCAATCTTTCCCAGTTCAGGGTCTTTTCCAATAAGTCAGCTCTTTGCATCAAGTGGCCAAAGTATTGGAGCTTCAGCTTCAGCATCAGTCCTTCCAATGAATACTCAGGACTGATCTCCTTTAGGATGGACTGCTTTGATCTCCTTGCAGTCCAAGGGACTCTCAAGAGTCTTCTCCAGCATCACAGCGAAATTGCGAGGTAAATACAATGGGCATTATTCTCATTGTGTGCTTAGTTGCTCAGTCGTGTCTGCCTCTTGGCGACCCCATGGACTGTAGTCCGCCAGGCTCCTCTGTCCATGGGATTTCCCAGGCAAGAATACTGGAGTGGGCTGCCATCTCCTCCTCCAACTCTCATTTTAGGCCCAGAGAATACTTGCCTAAGCTTACCCGGAAGTTGTAGCGGTGGACATTATAGCTGGCATGGTGCTATCCCTGTGCCAGACTGTGTCCCCCAAGCAGTGAAGCTCGATTGGAATCCATGGCGTGTGTGAGGCATATGATGCCTTGCAAAATGAGACTTCTGTTGCCAGAGTCAAACGCCAGATTCATCACACAGGTTTCCTCCTGCTGTATGCAGCCACTCAAGTGGCTTCAGATAGTGCAGGTTTGAGCAACCTAACAAGTCCGGCAGTGGCCCGGGATTCTAAAGTAAACCTGAACCCTGGAGCGCCTGCCTTCTCCTGTCACCAGTCACACGTGCTTGAAGTGGCCGAGGGCCAGGCCGGCTGCAGAAATGCTGGGCTGGAACTGTGGCCGCCAGCAGCTGTGCTCTCCTTCGAATCCACAAATTTGTCTGAAGCAGATAAATGTAATGCCGATCTGAATGATACACCCCACATCCTCAAGCACTCGAAACGGAGACATTGAAAGGAAGCCAGTATGAACCAAGGGAGAGAGATTCCATATTGCTTTTTAATCCTTTCTAGTACTCTTGCCTGGAAAATCCCATGAACGGAGGGGCCTGGTGGGCTGCAGTCCACGGGGTCGCTAGGAGTTGGACACGACTGGGCGACTTCACTTTATTTTTTCACTTTCATGCATTGGAGAAGGAAATGGCAACCCACTCCAGTGTTCTTGCCTGGAGAATCCCAGGGATGGGGGAGCCTGGTGGGCTGCCATCTATGGGGTCACACAGAGTCGGACACGACTGAAGCGACTTAGCAGCAGCAGCAGCAGTGCTTAACAGAGTGCCTTTCGTGTTGTGTGTTGTGTGTCCTCCATAATGCTCAGTAAATAGCTGTGATTGGCTTTAAGGGGGGAGAAAAGTAAAAGTGAATTGACTAGGCAGGTGACTTAGGAGTCTTCCTTGATTTTAAACAATGGATTTATGACAAGTAAATTTAACCAAGAGTTCTGGCTGGTTGATGAAACAGATGATGGTACCCAGAAAGGTTAAATGGCAGAGTCCTCTGTTCTGACTGCCTTTCGTCATATAGATAGAAATAAGAATGCTCTTGGCTTCAAATTGTTTTTATTGCAACAGCTTGCATCCAACTCACCTAGAGTGTAAACTTCTGGATGTGGTATGTATATATACAGTGGAATATTACTCAACCATAAAAAGGAACAAAATTGGGGCATTTGTCATGATGTGGATGAATCTAGAGTCTGTCATACAGAGTGAACTAAGTCAGAAAGAGAAAAATGCGTACTATGTATCAATACATATATATGGAATCTAAAACAATGGTACTGATGAACCTGTTTGCGGGGCAGGAAGCAGATGTAGAACAAACCTGTGGACACGGGAGGAAAGGAAAGGTGGGACAAATTGAGAAAGTAGCATTAACATATATACAGTGTGCTGTGCTGTGCTTAGTCGCTCACAGTCGCTCAGGCATGTCTGACTTTTTGCGACCCTATGGACTGTAGCCCACCAGGCACCTCTGTCCATGGGAATTCTCCAGGCAAGAACACTGGTGTAGTTGCCATGCCCTCCTCCAGGGGATCTTCCCAACCCAGGGATCTAACCCAGGCATTGCAGGCAGATTCTTTACCATCTGAGCCACCAGGGAAGCCCATGAATACTGGAGTGGGTAGCCTATCCCTTCTGCAGGGGATCTTCCCAATCCAGCAATCGAACCAGGGTCTCCTACATTGAAGGCAGATTCTTTACCAGCTGATCTACCAGGGTAGCTCATATACACGTGTAAAACAGATAGCTAGTGGGAAGCTACTGCAGAGCACAGAGAGATCATTTCGGTGCTCTGTAATGACCTAGTGGGGTAGGATGAGAGTGGGAGGGAGGCTCAAGAGGGAGGGCAAATATGCACACACATAACTGATTCCCTTACAGCAAAAATTAACACAGCATTGAAACTCCAGGCAAGAATACTGGAGTGGGTTGCTGTTTCCTTCTCCACTGAAAAGCAATTATACTCCAATAAAAATAAGAAAAATACAATGTAAACTTCTGTCTATAAACTATGCTTCAAAAGTTTCTAGAAATTCATGCCACATGACTAGTGGAAGATTATGGACATTCACAAATTATACTAATATTAATTACTTGGGCTATAACTAAATTTAAAATAAACTTGCCCAGTATTATTATTGTAATTATTAGTATTAGTAATTGTATTTACTTGAATCATACCACTCAATGTCTTTGTCTTAAAAAAAATTTTTTTTAATCCATAGTTTTCAGTTGTTGAGACAGCTGTTACAATTTCATCTCCCTTCTACAGAAGCTCATGATTATAAGGGTTAATCAAATATTAATAATAGTGCTTCAGACTCTAACTCTAAACATTTATGCTTCAACATGCTTTTGTCATCATCTTAACATCTCCCACCCACATAGGGAGGTTTTGGAGGGTACGGTTTCTGTCTTATAAGACATCATATTGAATCCACCACATCACAACCCCAATAAATTCCCACAAATCTTTCTTAAAAGAATAATCACCTTAACGTGTACATTCCTTGAAGGGAAAGATTTTATATCTTTTTTTCCCAGTAGTGACTACGAAGCTTCATGTTCATGTGGGATGTTTGGTCATTACCTTTGATAAGAAGAAAGAGAAACCAAAGTAAACACGTCAATCATCACATCACTTGATAAGCAAACTGAAGATGGTTTGAAGTGATAAGTACCAACAAGGCAAAAAGACGCCTGACATTTTCAGTCATACCCAGTATTTCAAAAATGCAGGTACTGAAGTGTGAACTCTGCCTGTGTATTCAAGGCCCAGTGTTGCCTCAAAGACCCCAACTACAGGAAAGCAGTTTAGCAGCTTAACGGTGAGGCTCACATTGATTCTGTGTGTATTTACTGAGCAGCTACTAAGTCCAGCACTACTTTGGGAGCTGTGAGAAAGACTAGAAAACCAATGAGATTCTACAAAGAAGAGATTACCAATAATCCAAGGCAATTAATTCAAAAGTTAATGGTGTATATGGCCTTGTTTCTCCTGGTTTTCTAATGTTTTGTTCTTAGGACACCTTTACAGTCTTCAAAATTATTGAGAAACTCAAAAAGCTTTATTTGTATCTATCAACAATTACCATGTTAAAATTTAAAACCCTTAATATGTAGTAGTTCAGTTAAAAATAACAAAAGTGACATTATTGCACATTAATAGAAATAATACGGTCTTAGGAAAAACAACTACTTTTCAAACCAAAAAAAAAAGTGAGAAAACACTTTTCTTACAGAAAAGTGTTGCTGTTTCACATTTTTGCATAGTTCTTTAATGTCTGATTTAGTAGAGAAGAGTTGGATTCTCAAATCAATGTCTATTATGTGAAGTTGCTCAGTTGTATCCAACTCTTTGAGACCCTATGGACTGTAGCCTACCAGGATCCTCCATCCATGGAATTTTCCAGGCAAGAGTACTGGAGTGGGTTGCCATTTCCTACTCCAGGGGATCTTCTCAATCCAGGGATCAAACCCAGGTCTCCCACATTTCAGGAAGACATTGCTTATTAGAGCCAATCAAATGGAGTCTCATGAGTAAATTCCAACATAACGAAATATTATATAGCCATTAACAATGATGATAAAGACTTCTGTTTTTCTCCAATAGAAATCTAAGATATATATATAGATAGATATATATAGATATATATTGTTGGGCAAAAATGCAAGCTGCCTAATGCCATTTAGGTAAAGTTGCATCAGTTCACTTCAGTTCAGTTCTGTCGCTCAGTCGTGTCTGACTCTTTGCGACCCCGTGAACCCCAGCACGCCAGGCCTCCCTGTCCATCAGCAACTCCCGGAGTTCACTCAACTCACGTCCATCGAGTCGGTGATGCCATCCAGCCATCTCATCCTCTGTCGTCCCCTTCTCCTTCTGCCCCTAATCCCTCCCAGCATCAGAGTCGTTCCCAGTGAGCCAATTCTTCGCATGAGGTGGCCAAAGTACTGGAGTTTCAGCTTTAGCATCAGTCCTTCCAAAGAACACCCAGGATTAATCTCCTTTAGAATGGACTGGTTGGATCTCCTTGCAGTCCAAGGGACTCGCAAGAGTCTTCTTCAACACCACAGTTCAAAAGCATCAATTCTTCGGTGCTCAGCTTTCTTCACAGTCCAACTCTCACATCCATACATGACCACAGGAAAAACCATAGCCTTGACTAGACAGACCTTTGTTGGCAAAGTAATGTCTCTGCTTTTTAATATGCTGTCTAGTTTGGTCATAACTTTCCTTCCAAGGAGTAAGCATCTTTTAATTTCATGGCTGAAGTCACCATCTGCAGTGATTTTGAAGCCCAGAAAAATAAAGTCTGACACTGTTTCCACTGTTTCCCCATCTATTTCCCATGAAGTGATGGGACCAGATGCCATGATCTTAGTTTTATGAATGTTGAGCTTTAAGCCAACTTTTTCATTCTCCTCTTTCACTTTCATCAAGAGGCTCTTTAGTTCCTCTTCATTTTCTGCCATAAGGGTGGTGTCATCCTCATATCTGAGGTTATTGATATTTTTCCTGGCAATCTTGATTCCAGCTTGTGCTTCTTCCAGCCCGGTGTTTCTCCTGATGTACTCTGCATAGAAGTTAAATAAGCAGGGTACTTGCTGCTAAAGTTAAGTTAAATACAGCCTTGACGTACTCCTTTTCCTATTTGGAACCAGTCTGTTGTTGCATGTCCAGTTCTAACTGTTGCTTCCTGACCTGCATACAGGTTTCTCAAGGGACAAGTCAGGTGGTCTGGTATTCCCATCTCTTTCAGAATTTTCCACAGTTTATTGTGATCCACACAGTCAAAGGCTTGGCATAGTCAATAAAGCAGAAACAGATGTTTTTCTAGAACTCTCTTGCTTTTTTGATGATCCAGCAGATGTTGGCAATTTGATCTCTGGTTCCTCTGCCTTTTCTAAAACCAGCTTGAACATTTGGAAGTTCATGGTTCACGTACTGCTGAAGCCTGGCTTGGAGAATTTTGAGCATTACTTTACTAGCTTGTGAGATGAGTGCAATTGTGCGGTAGTTTGAGCATTCTTTGGCATTGCCTCTCTTTGGGATTGGAATGAAAACTGACCTTTTCCAGTCCTGTGGCCACTGCTGAGTTTTCCAAATTTGCTGGCATATTGAGTGCAACACTTTCACAGCATCATCTTTCAGGATTTGAAATAGCTCCACTGGAATTCCATCACCTCCACTAGCTTTGTTTGTAGTGATGCTTTCTAAGGCCCACTTAACTTCACATTCCAGGAAAGTTGCATACATATACTCAAATTATATAAATTCATAGAAATGTGTCTGGATAAATGTGTATGGATTTGTTATCTGAAAAGATTTGGAAATGAGGTTCTTTCTTCCTGTTTTCTGAATTAATTAAATGTTTATATTAAGCATGTATAATCTAAAATAATTTGTTTAGTGTAGGAGTTTTTTCAAACAAAGATTTCTTTAAGCTCCGCAATAATCCCACTCCAGAACTGCTTCTCTCCTGGTCACTGGAGACGTCATTGGCCATCATAGTCAAACTTGATTCTGCCTCAAGAAGCAGGATATCTTCCTCCAAATTTCTTCCTTGAATGAGCTTTTTTTGCAAATCACTTTTTAACTTCTGATTATCTTTGTAATGGATTTCTTCCCTGATGGCTCAGCAGGTAAAGAATCTGCCTGCAATGCAGAAGACACGGGACACATGGGTTTGATCCCTGGGTCAGGAAGATCCCTTGGAGAGGGAAATGGCAACGCACTGCAGGATTCTTGCCTGGAGAACCACATGAACCGAGGAGCCTGGTGGGCTACAGTGCATGGGGTTGCAGAGAGTCAGACACGACCAAGCATACACACACAATACTCGTAACAGACGTTGGTTGGAGAAAACCACCAAGAACATTGACAAGCACCACTTCCATTCAGTGGCTCAATATCTCATTGCACTGTTTCCCCTTCTCTCTCCCAGTCATGTCTTTCCATGTTTTCTATTATGAAATTTGAGAAATGAATCCAGGAAATCCTATCAACCAGTTCAATAACCTCTTTCTAGAAGCCCTTGCTTTTGTTTATGTAGCGGAGGCTACTGGACAGCTACCCTGCCAGACCCACTTCTGGGTGGAAAATGCTGCAGAAATAAATTTCCTGATATGTAACCTAACTACGTCTTTTGAAGCTTCGTCCAGGGTCTGGATCTCTTGTCACACGTAGGAGGTGGTACCTATACTCAAAGTGCTTCAGTGACTGGGACATGTTCCACTTATAGAGTCATTATATCTTATTTGGAGGATGAAAGAACCAACCATGGAAAGGTTCCTTTCTGTTTCCATAAACACTTAGAAAACATGCATGGACCCCAGTGTAGCAGCACCATTTACGATTGCCAAGACACGGAAGCTAACTAAATGTCTGACAGATGAATGAGTAAAGAAAACGTGGTACGTATGTATACAATGGAAGATCACTCAGTTGTTAAAAAAGAATGAGATAATGCCATTGGCAGCGACATGGATGAACCCAGAGACTGTCATACTAAGTGAAATAAGCCAGACAGGGAAAGACGAATATCATATGATATCCCTTATATGAGTAATCTAAAGAAAAACACATATAAACTTATATACAAAACAGAAATAGACGCACAGACATAGAAAACAAATTTATGGAGACTTCCCTGATGGTCCAGCAGTTAAGAATCCACCCGCCAATGCAGAGGACACGGGTTTGATCCCTAGTGTGGGAAGATCCCACATGCTGCAAAGCACTAAGCCTGTGGGCCACCACTCCTGAGCTCTGGGGCCCTTGTGCAGCCATCGCAATGAGAAGCCCACACACCGCAGGAAGAGTAGCCCTTGCTCACTGCAACTAGAAAAAACCCTCGTGCAGCAATAAAGACTTAACGCTGCCAAAAGAAGAAAGAAAGAAAACGAGCTTTTAATATCAAAGGGGAAAGGACGGGGAAGGGATAAATTAGAAGTCTGGGATTAACATATATCTGCTATTATACAGAAAATACATAACTAACAAGGACCTAATGTATAGTACAGGGAACTATACTCAATATTTTGTAATAATCAGTAAGGGAAAAGAATCTGAAAAAGAATATAGATAGATGAATATATATATACACATATATATATATATAATCACTTTGCTATATACCTGAAACTAATCTGATTTACAACATTGTAAATCAACTATATTTCAATTAAAAATAAAAATGACCCCCCCCATCAAAAAATAAGGGTAAGATCAGACGAAGGGAGAATTATTAACCAGTGCTAGCTACTTCCCTGTATATTAGATGGGAAACCTCTCAATAACCTAAATTTATACTTCAAGGATGATTTGATATTCTTGAAGAGACGAAAGAGGAGTGGAGAAGATGAAATGTCTGTGGAAACAAAATATTTGGAGCATTTTCTATGTATGAGATGTTTTGCTGGTGTTTTCAGACACTCAAGAGATATACATGCAACACTCTTGTGAGACTGTATTTTTATCCTTGCTTTACAGAAGAGAAATATGAGGATCAGAGAAGTAGAAAAACACATCTTGAGGTCACAAAGCTGAGATGGTCTAAAAAGTTCCAAAGACTGGGACAAATCAAAATATGTGCTTGCCCCCAGTCTAATTATTTAATTTCACTTGTATGAATCATCCAATGTGTACAAACTAATTTGAGTGAAAAGGACATAGAGAGAAACAAATTCTTTGATTTTTAATAGGGCTGGACTGTAAAACTGCAATGCACTTTACTTCAGCATATTACTTATTATTTTCCCCTGTGTACACAGCAATGTGCTTTATATCCTTGGAAGGAATAAAACTGAATAGAGTTAAGTAAAGTGCACATCAGAATATTACAATGAACTAAATAACCATAATTGAAGGGACATGGGAAGAGTATTTTTGAAGTTCAATTTTTGTCCAGTCTTTTATAGCCTACTTAACAGATTTTTAAAAAAAACAAAATATTTTCTTGGTTTATCTCACTCTTTTGACTAAAGAATGTAAATTATCTGGGGCCTAATATTTGCTATCACATCTGCTTTTCTCCGTTCATCAGCTAATCTGTGTATGTTTTCCTGACTCACTGACTTAACACATTCTAACATGTCCTCCCACAATATGACAGATTGCCATTCTGATCAGTACTAACCAACTGAAGATAGTTGGGAGGAGGGCAATGCCATCATAGCAGAAGGAGGAGCAGGCTTGACAGGCATCAGAATGTAACATGTTTGGTTTGATAATTATCACAATTAATTACCATGAGAGCAGCTGACCCTGCTGGACCAAGCACTGACATGGGATCTAATTTTGGCACAAGAGGTCATATGACTTTAGAGAAGCCACTTCAACGCCGCACCACCCCCCCCCCACCTTCCTTTTTTTTTTTTTTTTTTGTCAATAAGGAAACAGAGATCTGAGGAGTTAAGATGTTTAAGACTCTTCCAGCTCTAAGGTGCCAGAATAGTAAATTCATGTTATTTTTCAAAGCCACTACTTAACATGGATATGCTTTATTTTTATTCAGTGTTGATTTACTAACCAAATCACTTTTAAAAAGAAACATTTTTGTCAACAAATCTTTTAGAGTATGTTCCAATTTTCCACCATGTTTCTGCATTTTCATAGCCTGAGATATTTTTACTCTGTGTCCACCTGCTGGTTCTCATCTTTGGACAATAATTGGGTGGGCTACTGACTGCTTACACTAAACCTTTCTGATAATGCAGGAAACTGTAGGCCTAAAGTTACTTCCATCCTGTCTTCTAGTTTTATTCCCACATAAATTATAATTTTCAATTCAACTCCTCAAACATTTACTATGTGCCAACACATAAGCCAGGCAAGGCTTTGAATTCAAAGAATAAACACTTGCTAACAGCA
Source organism: Bos indicus x Bos taurus (assembly GCF_003369695.1). Taxonomy (NCBI): domain Eukaryota; kingdom Metazoa; phylum Chordata; class Mammalia; order Artiodactyla; family Bovidae; genus Bos; species Bos indicus x Bos taurus. The sequence goes on along the minus strand of NC_040087.1, from coordinate 12,323,160 downwards.
AATACGAGACCACCTGACCTGCCTCCTGAGAAATCTGTATGCAGGTCAAGAAGCAACAGTTAGAACTGGACATGGAACAACAGACTAGTTCCACATCAGGAAAGGAGTATATCAAGGCTGTATATTGTCACCCTGCTTATTTAACTTATATGCAGAGTACATCATGAGAAATGCTGGGCTGGAAGAAGCACAAGCTGGAATCAAGATTGCTGGGAGAAGTATCAATAACCTTAGATATGAGGATGACACCACCCTTATGGCAGAAAGTGAAGAGGAACTAAAGAGCCTCTTGATGAAAGTAAAAGAGGAAAGTGAAAAAGTTGGCTTAAAACTCAACATTCAGAAAACGAAGATCATGGCATCTAGTCCCATCACTTCATGGCAAATGGATGGGGAAACAATGAAAACAGTGAGAGATTTTATATTCTTGGGCTCCAAAATCACTGCAGATGGTGACTTCAGCCATGAAATTAAAAGACGCTTGCTCCTTGGAAGAGAAGTTATGACCAACCTAGACAGCATATTAAAAAGCAGAGACATTACTTTGCCAACAAAGGTCCATCTAGTCAAAGCTATAATTTTTCCAATAGTCATGTATGGATGTGAGAGTTGAACTATAAAGAAAGCTGAGCACAGAAGAATTGATGCTTTGAACTGTGGTGCTGGAGAAGACTCTTGAGAGTCCCTTGGACTGCAAGGAGATCCAACCAGTCAATCCTAAAAGAAATCAGTCCTGAATATCCATTGGAAGGACTGATGCTGAAGCTGAAACTCCAATACTTGGCCACCTGATGCAAAGAACTGAGTCATTGGAAAAGATCCTGATGCTGGGAAAGACTGAATGTGGGAGGAGAAGGGGACGACAGGGGATAAGATGGTTGGATGGCATCACCGACTGGATGGACATGAGTTTGAGTAAGCTCTGGAAGTTGGTGATGGATAGGGAAGCCTGGCATGCTGCAGTCCATAAGGGGGCAGAGTTGGACACAATTGCACGAGTAGCATGCAGTGCCTAGGCAGCATGCAGTCAGATATAGAAATCTAAGACACCAGAAAATAAAGAGTAACAAGCATTCAGGGCACATTATCTGACATGACAGCATGTGTATGGTCCAGTATAGACAGATATCTGAGGAATACAGGGTCTCCTTCAAATTCCAGAAAACCTCCCTATCAACCTGCCTGTTAGAGAGGTTCTGAACACATGTTGGCCACACGGCATGCAGGATCTTAACCTGCACAGGGATCCAACCCATGTCCACTGCAGTGAAAGCACAGACTTTTAACAACTGGACCACCAAGGAACTCCCTCCATGTCCCTGTTTATAGCAGTCTCCACCTGGTACTAATGAGTATACCTATCTGTCCCTCTAGTAGGTGATGAGTTGCTCAATGCCAATGATTGCATCTCTTTGACTCCCCAGCAGCTAACACAGTCATAAAGCCAGTGTCCCTCTCTGTGCTTCTCCAGGTAAAATGTCACCCATCCCTTCTTTTATGACATGGGGCTCATCTCCACTGTGAAGTGCAAGGTCAGGTCCCAAGAGGGAGATCAGCCCTTCATTCATTCATTAACTCAACATTTATTCATCACGGACTTGGGAGAAACAAAAGCGAGAGGTTTGGGCAAAGTGATAAAGAAAATTCCAGGGCATAGGGATCAAAGGTGGTCTGATAAATGACTACAGGAAAAGTTCAGGGTCGAGTGGTCACAAACCTTTGCACCCCAGCAATTTTGCCCAACTCAGCAGCCAGAGTGACCCTCTTAGAACATAAGCTGGTGAGTTGATGGAGGCTGGCTGGTTGGTGCTAGCCTTGTTAGGCCAGTGGGGGACCACTGGGGCATCTCTCCCTGTGGTTCTTCTCCCACAGCTGCCCGGGAGGACTGCATTGTGTTTTCAGGGTCCCCAGCAGGAACAGTGGGAGCTCCATGGTCTCTTGAGACATACAGTCAAAACTTCCTCTAAGAAATTTGATCAAAGAAGAAATACAAAGGATGGGGAAGTAGAGTTCATCTCTGAATAAGAAGAGTTGTGGGAACTTCTCAGGTTGCCTAGTGGTTAGGATTCTGGACTTTTACTGCCATGGCCCAGGTTCAATCCCTGGTCAGAGAACTGAGACCCCCACACACTGCAGTGTGTGGCCAACAGCAAGAAGTTAAAAATAAAAAAAGGTGCAAATTCTCATTATCAGAGAAATGCAAATCAAAACCGCAATGAGGTACCATCTCATGCCAGTCAGAATGGCTGCTATCAAAATGTCTACAAGCAATAAATGCTGGAGAGGGTGTGGAGAAAAGGGAACCCTCTTACACTGTTGGTGGGAATGCAAAGTATTACAGCCACTATGGAGAACAGTGTGGAGATTCCTTAAAAAACTGGAAATAGAACTGACGTTCGACCCAGCAATCCCACTGCTGGGCATACACACCAAGGAAACCAGAATTGAAAGAGACACATGTACCCCAATGTTCATCACAGCACTGTTTACAATAGCCAGGACATGGAAGCAATCTAGATGTCCATTAGCAGATGAATGGATAAGAAAGCTGTGGTACATATACACAATGGAGTATTACTCAGCCATTAAAAAGAATACATTTGAATCAGTTCTAATGAGGTGGATGAAACTGGAGCCTATTATACAGAGTGAAGTAAGCCAGAAAGAAAAACACCAATACAGTATACTAATACATATATATGGAATTTAGAAAGATGGTAACAATCACCCTGTATGTCAGACAGCAAAAGACACAGATGTAAAGAACAGTCTTTTGGACTCTGTGAGAGAAGGTGAAGGTGGGATGATCTGAAAGAATAGCATTGAAACATGTATATTACCATATATGAAACAGATCGCCAGTCCAGGTTCCATGCATGAGACAGGGTGCTCGGGGCTGGTGCACTGGGATGACCCAGAGGGATGGGATGGGGGGGAAGGTGGGAGGGGGGTTCAGGATGGGGAACATGTGTACACCCGTGGCAGATTCATGTTGATGTATGGCAAAAACCACTACAATATTGTAAGGTAATTAACCTCCAATTAAAATTAATTAATTAATTTTTTTTAAAGAAGAGGAGCAAATTACCATGGCCATTTTGAAAACCAACCTTAGAAGGAAACAGAAGGAATAACTGAGCTCTACCATGTTGAACTCAGATTTTCCTCTTTTTATCAGTACTTATCTTTTTATGCTCAACCCCCATTCCAGTTTCTCTCCCCTACCCAATGGCAACCCTTCTGATTTGTTCATTGTGCATCTTTCCTTTGTATGTGTGTGCGTGCTCAGTCGTGTCCGACTCTTTGCAACTCCATGGACTGTAACCCACCAGGCTCCTCTATCCGTGGATTTCTCCAGGCAAGAATACTTGAGTGGGTTGCCATTCCAACTCCAGGGGATCTTCCTGGCCCAGGGATCAAACCTGTGTCTCCTGCATCACCTGCATTGGCAGGTGGACTCTTTACCACTGTCCCACCGGGGAAGCCCGTTCCCAAGATTCATGAGCCATGTTTTGTGTGCACGCGCTGCTTTTATTTCATGTTAAAGGCATTTCATGTGCATCTCACTCTGTTTCTCACTTTGCTCATCTTGTACCTTTAAGATACATCTATGATGCTCCATCTAACACTATGTTTGTGTTTATAGATCTACCTCACTTGATCATGATTTATTTCTAAAACCATTGTTGGATTCAGCTAGCTAACATTTTAAGAATTACACATCTACATTCAACAGCGAAATGGGCCCATATTGTTTTATAGTTTTAGAATGTAGTCTACATGATACTAATCCTTTGGTTTTTATGGCAACTTCCTTTATGGCTTAATAAATGTTCCATTTTCTTTCTCAGTCTCTGCCTATGTCCCTCTTTTAATGTGTCTATGTGTGAGGTTCTCTTTATCTTGCTAATGGGTCTTTTAATCTTTTATCTGTAATTCTAGGAAGTTAGTCTCCATGATTTCTCCATACATTTCTGTTTTCATATTTTTCTCTTTCTGGTGGTTCCTATCAGATGAATAATGGCATTTCTACTTCAGTCTCCAGTGCCCTTGGATTTGGCTTTTCTCTTAAATTTCCTCTCCAATTTCCTTCTGGCAAAGTCCCTCAACCTTATATCCTAACTCACAAGCTTGGTCTCAGATGTACTCTTCCAAGAATTTATCCCTTCTCCATGTTACTGATTCAACTATTAAATTTTTCTTACATACTTCTAATTTTTTTTTTTTACTTCTCAGTTGGTCTTATCTTATAGTTCTAATACTGTCCCTTATCATATATATATATGGCTTCCCAGGTGGCACTAGTGGTAAAAAATCTGCCTGCCAATGCACAAGATGAGGGTTTGATCCCTGGGTCGGGAAGATCCCCTGGGGTAGGAAATGGCAACCCTCTCCAGTATGCTTGTCTGGGAAATCACATGGATAGAGGAGCCTGGCAGGCTACAGTCCATGGGGTTGCAAAGAATTGGACATGATTGAGCAACTGAGCATACCCAATATATATATGATGTGCTATGTGCTTGGGTCAGTTGGGTCTCTGTCACTATATGGCCAATGGCATCTGACTCATCTTTTAAGCAGTAAATTTCAGGTTCATTTCCTCTGGGACCATTAGATTCTTTTTCTGGGCGTGTGTTTTGGAGTAGAGTCTAAGCCCTAGCTTGTGTCACTGTGGGTGATTTTCAGGGGTGAGGACAAGCTTCATGTAGGGAGCCCTAGGCATCATAGAAGCATTGTTGCTTGCTCCCATTTGCTGCTCCATCACCAAGCAACCACCATAGCCAGAATTTTGCATTTAAATCCCTAGGGATGGACAAAGCTTGAACGACATCACCTCCCCAGCCCAAGACCTGTAGGGAGAGGGCTGGACATCAGCAGGTTGTCTACACCTGTTTCTTGCCCCCTCCATCCAGCAGGACTCTCACCCTGCCCTGTGGTCACCCAGACCCCTGGTACCAGCCCTGCCACTGCAGAGTTCCCTATTGATGCTGTAACAAATTCCCACAAACTTTGTGGCATAAAACAACAGAAATGCATTGTCTTCTATGTCTGGAGGTCAGAAATCCAAAATGAGATTCACAAGGCTGAGGTCAAGATGTTGGCAGGGCTGGCTCCTTCTGAAAGACCCAGGGGATAATCCACTTCTTTGCCTTTTTCAGCTTCTTATGGCCACCTGAATTCCTTGATGTGTGACCTTTTTATCTGTCTTCAAAGTGCATCACTCTGACCCCTGCTTCCAAGGTCTCAGGGTCCTCTCCTCTGATTCCTCCAATTCCTCCTGTGTCCCTCCTATGTACCAGCCTCCCAGATAATCCAGGATAAGCTCTTCCTCTGGAGATCCTTAACTCAATCACATCTGGAAAGTTCCATTGCCATATAAAAGTAACAGAGATTTCAGCAATTAGGATGTGAACTTATTTAGGAGTCATTATTCTTCTGACCACAACCATATCATAGAAGTAGGATGAGGAATCTAAGGTCATACAAACACCTCCTTTGTGCAGAGTATTGCATTAGTAGGGGTGTTTGGAAGCACAGAGCTTATAAATAAAAATGAGATGAGATCTCTCCCTATAAAGAAAAGCATCATACAGATAACATTTAGAAAACAAATGTGTAGATTAACAGGATGTGGGCTGTTTGTGAAATTAACCAGCTTCAAGGTTCAAAAGCTCCTATACTTTGGCCACCTGATTCGAAGAGCTGACTCATTGGAAAAGACCCTGATGCTGGTAAAGACTGAGGGCAGGAGGAGAAGGGGAACAACAGAGCATGAGGTGGTTGGATGGCATCACCGACTCAAGGGACATGAGTTTGAGCAAGCTCTGGGAGATGGTGAAGGACAGAGAGGCCTGGCATGTTGCAAAGAGTCAGACACGAATTAGTGACTGAACAACAACAAAGGTTCAAATTTGTCATCTTTCAACTCCATCCCAGTGGCATGGCTGTGCTAGGACCTTCAGGTTTTGGAGTATCACCACTCCCCTGGACTTGCACTTCTTGTAGTATCAGTCTTTTTTTTTTTTTTAATGTAAAGATAGTTGATTTACAATATTGTGTTAGTTTCAGGTGTACAGAAAAGTGATTCAGTTATATATAAATGGGCTTTCCAAGTGGTGCTAGTGGTAAAGAACCTGACTGCCAATGCAGGAAACATAAGAGACGCAGGTTTGATCCCTGGGTTGGGAAGATCCCCTGGAGGAGGTCATGGCAACCCATTCCAGTATTCTTGCCTGGAGAATCCTCATGGACAGAGGAGCCTGGCGGGCTACAGCCCATAGGGTCCCAAAGAGTCAGACATGACTGAAGCGACTGAGTACACGCACATATATACATATGTGTATGTTTTGGAGAAGAGTTGAAGCCCTAGTTTGTCAAAGTCCCTTTCATTTCAATTCTTGTTATCGAGCAGGTTCTGTGCCAGCAGATTTTCTTGGAATTCAGAATCAGAGAAGTGGGGGAAAGGTGGAGGAAGCCCAGCTCCTGTCCTCAGAAGGAGCTCCATCTATTGGGAGACACACATAATGAATGGCGGAGAACACCACCACGTTCTGGAGCAGGGCCATCACCAAGTTCCAGGGGGGTCTGGCTGGCCACCAGCCGCTAATCTCAGTGGAAGCCTCACCTCCTTCCCAGCCGGGGAGGAGATAAGAGGGAATCGCAGTTACAGAGGCCCCAGACATCCTGGAAAGAGTGAGCATGAGGCACGTGGGGCCATCTCAGCGGCTCTGCCCTCCTCCAGCGCTGTTGGGAAGAGATCGGCATCAGAACCCTCCCTCACCGCTCCCTCCAGCCTCCGGACTCCCCTCCTTTCTTCTCGCCCCTTTCCCTAAAGGGGGAGCCAGGGAAGAGGCGTTACAATGCAGGACCTTACCCGCCTCAAGTCCTTACATTACAGCCAACCGAATGCCAAGGGCTTGACAACAGAGGGAGTCTGGAGGCGCCGGGTGGGAAGCAATTGCACAGTGCTGTTATCAGCCCTCAAAGGGCCTCCTGACCAGCGTTTCATCTCTGGAAACTTTTATCTCAAGTTCTTACAGCACCTGCCTTGAAAGGCCCAAGAGCCTCACAGACACTATCCTGCTCCTTGAACGCAGACAGGGGCTCAGCCCTCAGATCCTCGCTTCGCAGCTGAGTAAAGGAGCCACGCAGATCTCAGATCTCCCGTGCGGGTGGTTCAGAGAGCTGAAGGGCGTTCAGCCTCGGAAACACCCCCGACTCAGGGACACCAGGACCTGATGGATGGCAGAGGGTGCCTAAACTGCAGCTTTTTATGAAAGACAGAATCTGAAAATCATCAGGATCCTCCCAGCTGTCTTCTGCCTTTCATTGTTTGCAGCCCCGCCCTATAGCTAGAAGGGAAGAAAGATGGAAAACAAGTCCCTCGTTCCTCTCTTCCGGGCGTGGAAAATGAAAAATGATGGTCCTGTGATATAGATTGAACCAGATACCTCACCAGATATCTGAGCAAAGGCTCATTAGGAGTATTTCTCCTTCTTAAACAATGAATCAGGAAATCCACAAAGACCAGACTGACGTCATAATTCCTTTCTGGCTGATAATGACTACTTAAGCAAACAGAAGTGTATGGCGCCCAGCTCCTGGTGCTAAAAGCCCTGTGCACACTCTCTTGGTGGGAGGACGCTGGGAGGCTGACAGCCTCTATGGGTTTATAGATTGCTACCTTCGGACACTGTGTCAGGGTGGAGCAAGCATCTGCTGTAACCCTGCCCTGACCTTATAGGCAGAATTCCCTGTGCCCGACTTGCTGATGCTGGGAACCCAGCTTTTGATCTGCGCATGCGCACTGGGTACCCGCAGCCCAGCCTCCAAGGTCCACGTGGATTACCAAAAACAATGCATTCAGGTCAGGGAGTGACAGTAGGTTGGCCATGACTCAAGCCCAGTTCAGAAGCGGAGGGGACACTGGCAGACCTCCCGTTGTGGACTGACTGGTGGCATTCAGAAAACCACCATCGCGAAGTCACTATGGTAATTTTATTCACAATTTCCAGTGGCTTACTTGAATGGGTTATGTTTGCTCCATGAGTAACACAGAATGTGCTGCCATCTTTTCACCCCATATGTGGAATTAAATCATCCTACCCGGCCGTGTTTATTTTCTAAGCTTAAAAACAAACGATTGTATCTCCTAGGGGCTTCCAGGGAGTCTGTAATTCCTAAGCATTTGATCCACACCCACTTTAGCATCTAAGGAAATATCTGAACTAGATGACATGACGTGAGAATTTCTCAGAACATGGGTGCTCTTTGGAAGAGCATTTTGAAAATTATAAGGGAACAAACTCAATGATTTTCAGGCTATGGCTTAAAATAGATTGAGAAAGAAAGAATCGGGGGGCACAGGGCAGGGTGGGAGCAGGGCAATGAGAAAAAAATAATAATAATAAAGAAAAATTAGAGTCAAAATTAATCTGTACCCTCTGCAAGGGCCGAGAACCATTCCTGACTTTTTCAGTTCTCTTGCATCTCCTGATCTGCATCCTAACACAATGGGTGCAAAGTAGCTGTTGCTGACATTCATTCATTCAATTCAAAACCATTTTTTGAGCACTTATTATCAGCCTGGCACTATTCTAGGTACTGAAGATACAACAGGGACCAAAAAAGATCAAAACCCCTTACCTTGCAGACCTTACACTTTAATACTTTTGAAACCATCATCACCAGGATAGAGACAGAGGATAATAAAAGCATTGAGATCACAGACCCTATGTCTCCTTTGGCATCACAGCTCACCCTAGGACTGGTGAGGGGGAGAGTGCGTGGAATGGAATGGAACTCAGCAGGGAGGCCACTGATTGACTGGGACCTGAATTTATCGCCACTGTTTAAAAGGCTGTTGTATAATAGGTTATTGCTTCTATTGCCTAATCTTCTTATGAGAATCTCTGAATAGTTTTTCTTTGCATGGTGCAAATGTAAATATTTAAACATCTTATTTCAAATAATGCACAGTCACTTGGCTAGCCATATGAATAAAACTGGATTGGTCAAGCGAAAGAACCCTAACTCAAAATACTTAGGAAAAAAAGGGGAACTTATTTGCTCACATGATGGGGACAGCTAAGAGGTCATGCTAGCATCAGACTCATTGGATCCCAGAAGTTCATAAGCTCTTCTTCAGGACGCCTACTCTTTTCCATGATGTCTCATCTCTGCCTCCTTCCCTCTTGGCTTCATTTTTGGCAAGCTCCCTCCACACAGTGGCAAAGGTGGCCTCCTACGATCCCAGATTTGTGTGACCCTTTCCCTTGTAATTGCAGGGACCACAGTGACCTTAAGGACCCAGGGACTCCAGAAATGTAATCAGATCGTCCTCTCTGTACCCCTACCCCCGCCAATCTGAACTCTGCTTCTCTCTATATGTCAACTTTATTATCCCTCCTATCAGCACTTCCCCAAGCAGAGGGAGAAGGGGAGCTTGGGGTCAGAGATAGTTCCAGTTTTACATAATCCCAGCTCTGCAGCTCTGAGGGGAAAAGAGAGCTTGCCCTCTCTGCATTCATATAAAATCCCTGGAGGCACTCCTGATTGCTCTGGCCTGGGTATGAGACCATCAGGCCAGCTACCACGGCCTTGGGGAGAGTCTACTACAATTGGCCAGGCCTGGGTCATGTGCCCATTACTGTAGACAGGGGCAAGGGAAGGTTAAGTTTAGTTGGCAGTTCCATCAAATTCAAATGCATTCCTCTCCTTCACCTCCTTTGGATTTGCAGTGCTTTTAGGAAAATGACCTAAATCTTTCCTCGTTCCTCCTCAGCTACACTAACTCAAGTGTAACTTTCAAGTGCTCATTAACCACCTGGAGCTCTGGCTTCCATATTGGACAGCACAGCTCCAACCCCCTGGCCTGGCCTCTCTCCTTTGGAGAGTTCAAACCACTTTTTTTTTCCTCTTTCTTTTTTTAAAATGTATTTATTTATTTTTAATTGGAGGATGATTGCTTTACAATATCGTGGTTCCCACCACATATCAACATGAATCAGCCATAGGCATACATATGTTCCCTCCCTCTTGAACCTCTTTCCCACTTCTCACCCCATCCCACCCCTTTAGGTTATTACAGCACACTAGATTTGAGCTCCCTGCATCCAACAGTCAGTTTCCACTGGCTATCTAATTTTATATATGGTACTGTGTAAGTTTCCCTGCTACTCTCTCAACTCATCCCACCCTCTCCTTCCCTCAGTCTGTCTCTATGTCTGTGGCTCCACTGCTTCAAAGCATTTGTTTGAACAGGAAGCTATTGTACTAGTTGACTAGTTTACTGCTGCTGTAAAAATTACTATAAACTCAGTACCTTCTTAGAAGCATCTCAGATTACAGTTCTGGAGGCCTGAGTCCAAAAGGTGTCTCACTGGGCAGAAACTAAGGTGCGCACGGCCCGTGCTTCCTCAGGAGGCGGTAGAGAAGAATTCGTTGTTTTGCCTTTTCCAGCTTGCTATATTCTTTGGCCAAGACATCTCCCTCTGTCTTCAAGGCCCGATCACAACCTCTTCAGATCCCTTCCTGCTTCCCTGCTTCCGTCATCACATTGCCTTCTGCCTTCTATGTCAAATCTCTTTCTGTCTCATTCTAGCGATTCCATGTAGGGCTCATTTTGGATAATCTCCAAATTTCAGAGTCTTTAACCATATTTGCAAAGCCCCTAATACCATATAAGGTAGCATTCGTGGATTTCAGAGATTTGAACCTGAAATATCTTTGGGGGCAAATATTCAGCTTGCCACAGGGTAGATAGAGGTAGGATGAGCATTTCAAACAGAAGAAACAGCCTCTACCAGGACCCACTTGTGGATTGGAGAGAGTAAGTCCTTAGAAGTGCAAGACCAGTGATACTGAAGTGTAAAGAGAGAGGAAGGGTGAATGAGATGACGCCAGAAGAGTGGGCAAGAACCAGACCATTGAGAACCCATGCCGTGAGAAAGATCCTGTCTTTTTCCTAAGATAAATGTAAATCCATTAAGGGTGAGGAAAAGGAGTATATTTGTGTTTTTTTAAAAGCATCACTCTGGGACTTCCCTGGTGGCCCTGCAGTTAAGATGCTGTACTTCTACTACAGAGGACATGGGTTCAATCCCTAGCTGGGGAACTAGACCTCACGTGCCACAGCTGAGATTCCCCCATGCTACAGCTAAGACCCGGTACAGCCAAATAAATGAAAATAAATATTAAATAAGATAAAGTCAATAAAATAAAAAAATAATAATAACATCACTCTGTGTGTAGAAAAGGGACTTGAGGAGGAGGGCCCGCGAGGATGGGGGAAGACCAAGTCAGGATGCTAATGCAGCAGTCTTGCTGAGAGGTGGGGCTGGCTTGGACTGCAGCGGGACAGTGGAAATGGAGAAGTGAGACAGAGCTGAGAACTAATTAGTGGAGACATTGATAGGAACTGGCAATGAGCTGCACCCAGAGGAAGAGGGAAGGAGAGAGCAGTCCAAAGGATGAATCCCGAATTTTTGGCTTTCATCGATGATGTCATTCAGAAAAACTGGAAGATCAGGAAGGGGTACTGGGAGAAAGGCAGACAGACTGAATTTAGCTTTGGACCTATATTTGTAGTGCCCTGGAGATGGCTAGTAGGCATACTGGCCTGGGGCCCAGAGATATGAATTTAAAACTCATCAGTATAGAAATAGCCCTGGAAGCCTTTGTTTCATATGGTAATGTACTGGAAGAAAGAAGGAATGAAAAGAGGAGAGTGTCTAGAAATACCAACATTTGATGGCTACGTAGAAAGGGGAAAGTCTTTTTAAAATATTGAAAAGGGGAGCCTCCCTGGTGGTCCAGAGGTTAAGACGAAACCCTCCATGAAGGGGGTGCAGGTTTGATTCCTGGTCAGGGAGCTGAGGTCCCTGGCCTCGTGACCGAAAAGCCAAAACGTAAAATAGATGCAATACTGTAACTAATTCAATAAAGACTTTAAAAGTGACCCACATCAAAAAATATAAAAAAAAAAAAAACCTGAAAAGGAATAGTCACAGAGAGAGGACTGTATTACAAAGGCCAAGGGAAGAGTGTATTTCAAGGAGAAAGTGGCCAACAGGGTCAAATATTGGTGAGAGGTTAAATAGGATGAGGACTAAATCTACCCACTGGGTGTGACTGCAGCATCTAAGTACTATATTTTTACAACCTCTCCTCACCACCAATAACATACACACATATACAACCTTGCACATGGCATGTATTCACTAAATGTTAATGTATTACTTTAACAAATACGCACCGCAAAGTCGGAGGCAGTGTGTGTGGTAGAGTGGAAAGAGCTTTGAATCCCAGTCCATCCACCTGCTAACTGTTGTGTATCAAAGCAGTTATCTCTGAGTCTTGGTTTCCTCACCCATAAAATGGGGATGGTAATGGTGAGTTTAGTAATACCACTTTATTTCTCAAGGTATTTTCTGGTGTGTTATATTATTTGACCTTTGTGCATGTGCTAAATCATTTCAGGCGTGTCCAACTCTTTGTGACCCTATGGACTGCAGCTCACCAGACTCCTCTGTCCTTGGAATTCTCCAGACAAGACTACTGGAGTGGGTTGCCACGCCCTCCTCCAGGGGATATTCCCGAGTCAGGGATCGAAACTGCGTCTCTTATGTCTCCTGCATTGGCAGGTGGGTTCTTTACCACTGATGCCACCTAGGAAGCCCATCTGACCCTAGCACAACCCAGTGATTTTCGGCAAACTATAGGTTAAGCAAGGCATCCAGGGCCCAGAGCTGGTTAGTTGCTGAACCAGAGTCTCTTGACTGCCAGTCAGGTGCTCTCATAAGAAAAAAGACTCAGGATCTCAGAGTTGTTGCTTTTTATTCCTAGAGATGGATGACCGTTCAGCACTCATTTCAGGGGCCTGATATGATGGATTCTGAGTGTGAAGCTGGAGATATAAAGGTGACAGAGATACAGCTCCTGCCCTCTAGGGAATCACGGTACCATAGATGAGACAGATACTATAAACAGATAATTATAAAAATCACATGATAAACTGTCCAATGTGGAGCCTTTAAGGACAAGGCACTGTGGGGACACAGTGGGAGGAATGGGGAGGTCTGGAACATAGGAAGAGGAAAGAGACCTGGAAGGTCTCAGCAGGTGAGGATCAGGCTTAAAAATACATCCCTGGGCTTCCCTGGTGGTCCAGTAGTGAAGAATCCACATGCCAATGCCGGGGACAGGTATTGACCCCTGGTTCGGGAATATTCCACATGCCTCAGGGCAACTAAGCCCAAGAACCGCAACTACTGGAGCTCTAGAGCCCAGGTTCCGCAACAAGAGAAGCTGCTGCAGTGAGAAGCCCGTGCACCGCAACTAGAGAGGAGGCCCTGCTCTCTGCAACTAGAGAAAGCCCTCCTGCAACAACAAAGACCCAGAGCAGCCAAAAGCTCAATCGATCAATCATTTAATAATACATCTGAAATTAAACTGTGGTTTTCTTTCGCTTTCACTAGAATCATGGGATTTGAGAGCCAAAAAAGACCTTTTAAAATCAACATCTTTGTATACCAAAGATGGCAGCATTGACGACGAGAGAGTAACATGCCAAGCTCAAGAGCTGGATAAAAATCCTGGAGTCCCAGGTCCAGCGCAAAGTCCTTTATGTCAGCAATGCGGTCATCTAACACAGAAGGCTCTGCTAGGTGCTCAGATGGGCCGATGCGTCGGTTGCCCTCATCTGAAAGGGGCCACTGGAATCATGAGGGCCTGAGTCTGGGGGCATTGCTGGGCATTCACTGGAAAATTATAAGAAAGATACCATCTTTTGTCTATGCGAGAACAACAGTGGTTTCTCCTTTTAAATAACTGTATATCCTATAATAGAAAAACAGGGGGAAACAGCAGGGTGGGGGAAATCCACCAGAACTTTCATTAACACTGGGGATAATAACAGGTTGCAAATAAGGAGAAATGGCTACTCAAGGTGTCTAGATCAAAGTAGGAACCATGGCAACCAAATCTCCACATTAAACTAATACAATTATGTAAAGTTTAAAAATAAAATAAAATTTAAAAAAAATCGAAATGCAAGCTCCATAATTTCAAGACTCAATACAGTAATTATTGAAATGGTACAAGGTATTAGTTAAGTGAAATAAAATATTAACTTCAATAATCCAGACCCATTTAAAGAATGACAGAGGGTTAGGAAGAAAAATTTGACTCTCCAAAAATAAAATCTGTCATTTCAAGCAGAGAACAGATTGCTGTCAGATAGAGCCCTTGGAAGTTAACAGGAAGATTGTGCAGATCAGTGATGTCAGACTGCATACCATTTGCTTGTGAACACGCGCCTGGAACAAACTTGATGGCCCCTAAGAAGCCAGCTTCCATCCCCTATGTCCACGTCTCCATTCCTGCCCTGCAAAGAAGACCATCAGTACCACCCTTCCAGACTCCATATGTATGCATTAATATACAATATGTGCTTTTCTCTGTCTGACTTACTTCACTCTGTATAGTAGGTTCTAGGTTCACCCACCTCACTACAACTGACTCGAATTCGTTCCTTTTATGGATGAGTATGAATCCTATTTCAACAACACAAGAGAAGACTCTACACATGGACATCACCAGATGCTCGACACCAAAATCAGATTGATTATATTCTTTGCAGCCAAAGATGGAGAAGCTCTATACAGTCAGCAAAAACAAGACCGGGACTGACTGTGGCTCGGATCAAGAACTCTTTATTGCCAAATTCAGACTGAAATTGAAGAAAGTGGAGAAAACCACCAGACCATTCAGGTATGACCTAAATCAAATCCCTTATGACTATACAGTGCAAGTGACAAATAGATTCAAGGGATTAGATCTGATAGACAGAGTGCCTGATGAACTATGGATGGAGGTTCGTGACAGTATACAAGAGACAGGAATCAAGACCATCCCCAAGAAAAATAAATGCAAAAAAGCAAAATGGCTGTCTGAGGAGGCCTTACAAATAGCTGTGAAAACAAGGGAAGCGAAAAGCAAAAGGGAAAAGGAAAGGTATAGCCATTTGAAGGCAGAGTTCCAAAGAATAGCAAGGAGAGATAAGAAAGCCTTCCTCAGCGATAAATGCAAAGAAACAGAGGAAAACAATACAATGGGAAAGACTAGAGATCTCTTCCAAAAAATTAGAGACACCAAGGGAACATTTCATGCAATGATGGGCTCAATAAAGGGCAGAAATGGTAGGGACCTAACAGAAGCAGAAGATATTAAGTAGAGGTGACAAAAATACACAGAAAAACTGTATAAAAAAGATTTCCATGACCCAGATAATCACGATGGTGTGAGCACTCACCTAGAGCCAGACATCTTGGAATGTGAAGTCAAGTGGGCCTTAGGAAGCATCACTACGAACAAAGCTAGTGGAGGTGATGGAATTCCAGTTGAGCTATTCCAAATCCTGAAAGATGATGCTGTGAAAGTGCTGCACTCAATATGTCAGCAAATTTGGAAAACTCAGCAGTGGCCACAGGACTGGAAAAGGTCAGTTTTCATTCTAATCCCAAAGAGAGGCAATGCCAAAGAATGCTCAAAGATGAGTGAGATGAGAAATGCACTCATCTCACATGCTAGTAAAGTAATGCTTAAAATTCTCCAAGCCAGGCTTCAGCAATACATGAATGGTGAACTTCCAAATGTTCAAGCTGGTTTTAGAAAAGGCAGAGGAATCAGAGATCAAATTGCCAACATCCGCTGGATCATCAAAAAAGCAAGAGAGTTCCAGAAAAACATCTATTTCTGCTTTATTGACTATGCCAAAGCCTCTGACTGTGTGGATCACAATAAACTGTGGAAAATTCTGAAAGAAATGGGAATACCAGACCACCTGACCTGTCTCTTGAGAAACCTACATGCAGGTCAGGAAGCAACAGTTAGAACTGGACATGGAACAACAGACTGGTTCCAAATAGGAAAAGGAGTACATCAAGGCTGTATATTGTCACCCTGTTTATTTAACTTCTATACAGAGTACGTCATGAGAAACGCTGGGCTGGAAGAAGCACAAGCTGCAATCAAGATTTCTGGGAGAAATATCAATAACCTCAGGTATGCAGATGACACCACCCTTATGGCAGAAAGTTAAGGACTAAAGAGCCTCTTGATGAAAGTGAAAGAGGAGAGTGAAAAAGTTGGCTTAAAGCTCAACATTCAGAAAACGTAGATCATGGCATCCAGTCCCATCACTTCATGGCAAATAGATGGGGAAACAGTGGAAACAGTGGCTGACTTTATTTTGGGGGGCTCCAAAATGACTGCTGATGGTGACTGCAGCCATGAAATTAAAAGACGCTTACTCCTTGGAAGGAAAGTTATGACCAACCTAGACAGCATATTGAAAAGCAGAGACATTACTTTGCCAACAAAGGTCCATCTAGTCAAGGCTATGGTTTTTCCAGTGGTCATGTATGGATGTGAGAGTTGGACTGTGAAGAAAGCTGAGTGCTGAAGAATCGATGCTTTTGAACTGTGGTGTTGGAGAAGACTCTTGAGAGTCCCTTGGACTGCAAGGATATCCAACCAGTCCATCCTAAAAGAGATCAGTCCTGGGTGTTCATTGGAAGGACTGATGTTGAAGCAGAAACTCCAATACTTTGGCCACCTGATGCGAAGAGCTGACTCATTGGAAAAGACCCTGACGCTGGGAGGGATTGGGGGCAGGAGGAAAAGGGGACGACAGAAGATGAGATGGTTGGGTGGCATCACCGACTCGATAGATATGGGTTTGGGTGGACTCCGGGAGTTGGTGATGGACAGGGAGGCCTGGCATGCTGTGGTTCATGGGATTGCAAAGAGTCGGACACGACTGAGCAACTGAACTGAACTGAACTAATCCGCTGTATATTGTGGACACAGTGGGGAAGGAGAGGGTGGGCCACATTGAGAAAGCAGCACACACACTATCAGGCGTAAAATAGAGAACTAGCAGGAAGCTGCTGTGTACACAGGGAGCAGAGCCTGGTGCTCTGTGATGACCTAGAGGGGTGGGATAGGGGAGGGAAGGGAGGCCTAAAAGGGAGGGGATTTTACATATATATACATATATATATATGTATATATATAAATATGTATATATATATAAAATATATAAATATGACTGACTTGCATTGTCATACAGCAGAAACCAACCCAACATTGTAGAGCAATTTTCCTCCAACTAAACAAAAAAAAAAAGAAATTAGCTTCCTGAAAGTAAAACCTAAGTCATACACTCTGTAAATCCTATCTTTATAGATTATAAAAACAAGCTTCTATCAACCACTTTCTGAACTGCAATTCCAAGTGGAATTCAAATAAACTATTGGAAAGTCCCTTGAATTCTATGGAAAGGAATTAGACCTGTGGGTCATTTTTCTGATTCTTTCTGTGACGCTTTCTTAAAACAATTTGAACAAGGAGGGAATAGTATAATCAAAGACAGTTAACCAAGTAAGGAGCACACAGATCTGTCTGAAGATAGCATTTTTAAAAGCAGACTTTTAAGAAGACTAGGTACAGTAAGGCCGTTTATCCAGTGTTGTTAAACAATGAGACTGTCTATACAAGTGCATTTTCCAAATAGCAGCTGGTTTCCCCTTTAAATGACAACACTTCAAAAATTATCTTGAGGAAGATTATTTTAACATGTACTACAAACTTCCTCACTAGCTCACTTGAGCCAACTCATTATGCTTTCGCTAAGCATTTTTTTTCAATGACTTAACATTCCCAAATATTAATATTTATTGTGATAGTGGTACCACTTATCCCCAGGGTTGCCTGGAGTTTCCAGGGCTTTAGCTGTAGACCCAACTGCTATGCTTTTTAAATTCTTCTGTGGCCTTTCCACGGTTTGTCCTTTTTTCATACAATCTGTGTGCCTTTCTCCAGCAGTCTACTGGACTGTTATTTTTGTTATTTTTTAAAAGTCTTATTATTCCCCTTTTCCATTGTGAAATAGCACGTTCACTCCATAAAACTTGAAAGATTGAGGAAATTTTTAATTAAGACCCAGCACAGCCAAAAGAAGTAAAATTGTTTTTTAAGATGACCTTTGAAAAGTTGTTTGCAACACAAAGATTAGAGGCAATCTTATTACTCCATTTATAAGGGATCGGATCTATAAATACATATGAAATATTGTGCTATCATTAAAAGAGTTATGTAGGTCCATATTGCAGATACAGAGTGATCACTAAGATGTGCTATATTCTGAAAATATAAAGTGCAAAACAATACATATATGTATATACAGGATCTTTGTGTGTGTACATCCACACACACATACACATACATACGTTTACTTCAGATTCAGAGAGAGGGGAGCATATACATATATGTGCTCCAGAAACTCAGGCTGGTTCTGCAAGGATACTGAGAAATGTACCAGGCACTGTCTCAGACTTGCTGGGGGCAGGGGGGTGGGCATCAGGAGGTTCAGGGTTGGAGTTTCATTGACTAGTTACCCTCTGGTACTTACAGAGTGTTCTGGTTGTTGCTTTATCCTGGGTACATATTACTCTTTCAGTTCTTTTGACACCAACATGAATAATTCATTTTGTTTTCAAAAGCATCATAATGACAGTGGAAATTTATCTTTTACCCTGTGCCAGGCAGTAAGGGCTTTTACATGCATAATTTTATTTAATCCTCACAATAACCCTGAAAGGTACATACTATTATTATTTCCATTCTACAGTTAAAGAAAGTAAGAAACCCAGGAGCCAGGTAATCTGATCTTCATCACACCTCTGGGATGCAACAGATCTAAACCCAGGCAGACTGACCCCCAAGCCTGCATTCTTAAACCCAAAACATACAGGCTACAAGCACAGAACAAAAATAAAAGGCATAAAACCATTTATAAAGTCAAAACAGAGTTAAATAAATTATTTTCAGGGACAAAAATTTCCATGCAAGCACAAGGATACTGGTGCATATTTTTTTCCATATCTTCCATAAAGTTCAAAACCAGAAGTGACAGCAGAGTGGTGAGTGACAGCCGCCTTCACCCTGAAATGATGTTGAATATTTATATAACGTCTAATGTATATACAGGGAGTTTCCCAGGCAGCTCAGTGGTAAAGAATCCACCTGCCAGTGCAGGAGACGCAAGAGACCCAGGTTCGATCCCTGGGTCAGGAAGATCCTCTGGAGAAGGAAACGGTGAACCACTCCAGTACTCTCACCTAGAGAATCCCATGGATGGAGGGGCCTGGCAGGCTACAGTCCACGGGATCGCAAAGAGTCAGACACAATTGAGTGACCGAGGGTGGACAGAAATGTATATATGAAGTACTTTCTCTATTGTTATCACTTGAATAACGAGGAAAACACTCATTTATGAAATCCCGCAACAGCGGCACTCCTCTGTGCCTTCCCAGTCCTTTTCCCATGTCTCTTCACAGGTGCCATGCTGGTCACAGAAGCAGTCATCTGGATCTACACGGGGTCCTGAGGACAAGCCCCGCAGGGCCCACTCCTGAGCTCCGCTGTGCGTGAATCACTCTTTCAGTGGTGTCTTCCTGCCGGTCACAGGCCTAGACGTCCTTCAAGGTCACGACCACATGCCACCTCCCACAGGAAACGTTCCTGACTGTCTGCATTAAGGCTCCCCCTTCCCTCCTCTGGAGGTCTCTCAGTTTACTAGACATGCAAACACAATCCGTGACTCGGAGGAAATGTAGATTATGAAAATGCCTATCCAGTGGCCCCCCTCTGCCTTGCACTGCGGGTCTCAGAAGAGCAAGAATAAAACATTTCCCTTGATTGCACTACCCCCCTCACCCTGTCTGGCACAATATTTGAACAGCAATTCAATGAAGGTTTGCAAGGAATGGCATACAGGGAATGGCATGAGTCATTAAGAAAACCTGAAGTCGATGGAACTGTGGGAAGTATGAGCAGTCGCCCATGGGCTCTGGGACGTTAGTCATCTTTGCTTGACTCTGAGATGGAGGGGTCCCTCACGTGAGAAGCAGGGACTTGCTGTCCAAGGAAGTGCACATTTGGAAAGAAAGAGAGGCAGCATCCTGCTTTGTGTATGTTCAGTTCTGTCCAACTCTTCGTGGTCCTGTGGACTGTAGCCTGCCAGGCTCCTCTATCCATGGGATTTCCCAGGCAAGAATACTGGAGTGGGTTGCCATGCCCTCCTCCAAGGGATCTTCCCCACCCAGGGATCGAACTCGCATCTCTTGCATCTCTTGCATTGGCAGGCAGATTCTTTACCACTAGCGCCACCTGGGAAGCCCCTTCATCCTGCTTTAGGGCGACTGATATAACGCTGGCTTCCCTGGTGGCTCAGACGGTAAAGCATCTGCCTGCAATGTAGGAGACCCAGGTTCAATCCCTGGGTTGGGAAGATCCTCTGGAGAAGAAAATGGAAACCCTTTCCTGGAAAATCCCATGGACAGAGAACCTGGTATGCTACAGTCCACAAGGTCACAAAGGGTCAGACATGACTGGGCAACTTCACTCCCCTTTTCTTTTCCAAAATTAAATTCTCAATTTTTTTTTTTAATTCTCAATTTTGAGAATTAAATTGAGAATTCCTCAATTCTAAATAGACCTGGAGAATTGCTAATGGCACAAAATGAGCTTCTGTTCACCCTTACTCTCTCAGCCTCACCGCTGGTTTTGTGTGGTGTGTGTTCAGGATGGGAAGGGCTTGGCAGAATACATATCTACTTGATATTAGCAAGAGTGTTGGTGGTTGCTGTTGTTTTAGCTTTAGGGGTACTTGGCTCTGAAGTACATTAAGGATCCAGAGTTAACAGAGTCGGCCCACATCTAAACACGAAGAGATGCTCCCCTCGCTGCAGGATGAAGCAGAACCCTGGAGGAGAGATGCAGAAAGAGCAAGGGGGCAAAAAGCCAAGAGGGGAGCTTCCCTGGTGGCCCAGTGGATGGACACAGATTCTGTTCCTGGTCTGTGAAGATTCCAATGCCATGGAGCAACCGTGCCCCTGAGCCACAACTACTGACCCGTGCTCTAGAGCCCGGGGCTCGCAACTGTTGAGCCTGTGTGCGGCGGCCTGTGTGCCCTAGAGTCCGCGCTGCACAAGAGAGGCCCATACACTGCAATGAAGAGTAGCTCACCGCTAACAGAGAAAGCCTGCACAAAGTAATGAAGACCCAGCACAGCCAAACAAACGAAAAAAGGCAAGACGAAAGGGGGCTTCTTGAAGCCTGTACAAGGTCAGCTTCCCTTGTCCAAAGAAAACTCGAGAAGATATCTCCACAAGAAACACATGTGCCACGCTCTGCTCCTGGCAGTGCTCCTAACTGGTCATGGGGGAGAATAGACGCTGTGATGATCAATCAAGCCCGCCTGTGAGCCTTGGCAACCACTGCAGGATAGGATCCAAGAGCCAGGTCTCAGCATTTAATGCTTAATAGTATTCTAGCTGCTTTCGGCCGGTCTGGGGAGAAGAAATGGGTAAAGGGTTAGCATGGAATCCCACTGAGACCCCCTCAGAGGAAGAGAATGAAGGAGGTGACTGCAAGGTCAATGCTGGGTGGCTGGAAGCCCAGAGGAGCATCCTTGGGGGATAGACAGGAAAGTACCTCCTCAGTTGGGGTTAGATCTGGAGAGGAACTGGCCAGACGTGCAGAGTAGCTGGGGCCAGAAGAGACGGAAGCCCCAGGAGAAACAAAGAGGCAAACCCTGTGCAGGAACCCTGGACCGGCATCCTAGGGGCAAGATGCTTTGTTCAATCCAGGAAGATAAGCAAGGATCTTTCTTCCCTATTTCTGGATCCGTCCTTTGACACCAGCCCTCTTTTTTTAGTATAATTTTATTTATCTTGGCTGTGTAGGGTCTTCACTGTAGTGCAGATTGTTTCTAGTTGCAGTGAGTGAGGGCTACTCTCTCGCTGTGGTGCGACGCCGCCTCACTGCGCTGACTTCTCTTGTTGTGGAGCACGGGCTCTAGAGCATGCGGGCTTCAGTAGTTGCGGCCCCCCCGTTCTACAGCACAGGTTCAACAGCTGTGGCGCACGGGTTTAGCTGCTCCTCAGCATGTAGGATCTTCCTGGATCAGGGATCAAACCTATGTTTCCTGCACTGGCGGGCAGATTCTATACCACTGAGCCACCCAGGAAGTCCCAACACCAGCCCTCTGATAATTTGGTTGCCTGGCTTATTTACTTAGATCCTCCAGTCAAATTATCCTTACACACTTTTAGGAGTTTGATGAGTTTAAAGGAGAAAAAATAAACTCTTCAGCATCAGTTTTCTCAGCCATAAAATGGAGGTGATTTGTCTAACTCATAAAGTTATTGTGAAAGCCAAACTAGGTAAAAGGGGTTTTAATCCAATTAGACAGATTTCACCGAACAGAAGTTACTTTATTGCCGCTGTTAACATTACTTTTATCATCATTATTACAGACTTGAGTGGAAACTCAGAAGAAGTCTTCCCACGGACAGATCTTTCTAGACATAGATAATCACGCAAGTTGTTAGAATTGCTGTGGTGCAGTTGTTGGATTGGTTGGCACACGCTGGCATCAGATAATTTCAGATGTGGGTTTTTTTTTCCTTCTTTACTTTAGGAATGAAATGACAAATTCCTCCCAGGTGGCAGCAAGAGAATTAAAAGTACAGCCCATCTGCACTCTTGCCTCAAACGGAAAAAAAAAAAAAAGACACCAAGCCCATTTCAAATGAATCTCTGCCATAAACTCCAGCCCAGCAACAGATGGAATAAAAGTCCCATGAGACAAAACACAACACCCCTAATCCCCAATAAGAAAAAATGATCAATAAGGCTGAAGCACTGAAAAAAAAAAAAGTTCTTCCTCCTTTTTTTTGCTACAGGGTGCCAGGAATCATACTGGGGACAGCTGCTGCTGACACGCTAGCCTGCAGGGGAAGGTTACCTGGAGGAGGTTCTTCCACATCTTTGGCAGAACTGAGAGAGGATATGTGTGCTGGGGGTGGGGAGGATGGGGGCAGGGAGAGTGACATGGTGTAGAGAGGAAGAAGAATCACAAAAAGGATAATGTGGGGCTACACCTAATAATAACTAGTGATTCCTGGCCATGAGACTAGACATGCAGCAGCTTAAACATGCCGTGAGGTCTAGAGTACACATAATTTGTTGTGATCACTAATTAGAAACGCTACCAGATGCATTCTGTAAAGGTAAACAGATGTTCAGAGATGGTGGAGGAGCCAAAGCAAATCTGGAAAGCAAGGAAGAGCCGAGAAGAGCGGGAGCCGGTCGCCTTCCTGCTGGGATGGTTCTGGGAGCGGTGGCTGCATTTGCAGCATCACCGTGCACTGTCCAGCAAGAGTTAGGAATGGCACTAGGTGTGTCTCTGTGCGGTTGGTGTATTGACAGCATCCATGGCTTCGGGAACAAGTTCTTGGTCTAGGGACTCGCCCGGCACGTGGAAGGAAGACTCCACCCTCCAATGCAGGAGGCATGGGCTCCAATCCTGGTTTGGGAATTAAGATCCTGCATGCCTCGAGGTTTGGCAAAAAACAAACAACAAAATAACAGGCTCTCGGTCTAATCCAGTTATAAAGTGTAGATGGCCGTAACTAAGGAAGATGGAAGAAGTGTTCACCCCTCTGCAAGTCTGCATGGACACACACAGAGCAGCACACACTCAGAACCCTGTGCAAATACAGTCACTTCCTCCCCGTGCCTACAGTCCTGGTCTTCTCTGTACAATTCCACCAGAGGGACACCTAGCCCAACCCTGCCAGCCCTCAGCTTTGCTGTCCAGGGGTCTTCTCTGACCCTCTCTCAGAGAAGTCACCAGGAAGTCCCTAGGAAGCAGCTGAGATGGCTCTGGCTCCTCATGGCTAGTGACTGAGACAGCTCAGAGCAGCTTCTGCTCTCCCTCGGACTTGCCTGTCACCCAGAAGCCCTGCCAGGCTCAGCAAGATGCTTCCCTGATGACGTCTCGGGGGGTCCCTAGTCTTGTAATTGGATGTGAATACCTGCCTCTCCATACATGCCTTGG
Organism: Bos indicus x Bos taurus; assembly: GCF_003369695.1. Lineage (NCBI taxonomy): Eukaryota > Metazoa > Chordata > Mammalia > Artiodactyla > Bovidae > Bos > Bos indicus x Bos taurus. The sequence continues at coordinate 12,299,189 of NC_040087.1, read as the reverse complement.
CTTTGTATGTTACAAAATAAACTCAGAGAGACTTTGAAGATACAAATTATTCTGTAACTTCTTTTTAACCACTTGGTGTCACATTGATCTATAAGCAGGCCATTTGGAAATGTCTGCTTTCCATGGCTGGAAATGATAAATCTTGAATTTTAGACTGTGTTGGAGCCTATTTTTAATATGGATATTTTTAATGTGGACATTGTTTTTAATGTAGATTCATATATAAATGTGTGTGTATATATACACACAAATAAAATGAAATATATTTTAAAATGTGGATTCCTGGAGCTGCCTCTGGTGGCTGAAAGTCCCAGAGGTGCATCCACTAAACCACAATAATGGGGCTATGTTGAAAGGAGCCAACTTAAATCCCCAATATGCAAAGCAGGAGGAATTTGATCAACAAACTACTATTGGATTATAACCCAACATCTATGAGTCCATACTGATATAATAAAATGATTGAACAAATCAATGGGGGAGAATAGACAAATCCCCTAAGCAGAAGAATCCCAATGCTACTCCCCCCACGAGGAGGTGGACTATATATAACTCCCCACTCTCTCAGTGTGGGCTACCCACAATGACTTCCTTTCAAAAAATACAGTATGAAAAGGTGGGGAAAAAGAAAACTTTATAGTGGAGAAGCTCGTCAAAACCGGCTCAGCCGGATGATCAAGGTGAACATCAAGCATGAGTCATGTTGATGCTACGAACCCCTGATGGGATGTGATGGGAAGGGCACTTTACCTCTGTGGTCTTCCTTCCCCAAACCCATAACCCCAGTCTCGCCACGAGCAAAACATCAAACAGATCCCAATCGAGAGACAGTCTACAAAACTGTCTCCAGGACTCTTCAAAACTCTGAAAGGTCATCAGAAATAAGGAAAGTCTGAGAAACCATCACAGCCAAGAGAAGCCAAAGGAGACATTTATCTGACAATCAAACATAATGTGGTTATCTCAGACAGGGTCCTGTCATGGAAAAACGGCATAATGTGAACAAAATGTGGATGTTAGTTAATAATCACACATCAATATTGGTTCATTAAAATTTGAGTTTAATAAAGAACTGGGTATAGTATAAATAGGACCTTTCTGTGCTATCTTTGCAACTTCTCTGTTAACCTAAAACTGTTCTAAAATTAAAAGTTTCAAGAAATTAGGATTTCTGGGGACCCTATCCCCAGAGGTTGCAGTTCAGGAGGTCTGGTGCAAGGCTCACCCATGGACAGGTAGAGGGAGGGAGCCAGGTGATGCCACAGCAGGCATCTGTGCCATCTTTTAAAGGCTACCATCCAGATATATTTGCTTGAAAGTGTGTTAGTGTTAGTCACTCAGTCATGTCTGACTCTTTGCGACCCCGAGGACTGTAGCCTGCCAGGTTCCTCTGTCCACAGGATTCTCCAGGCAAGAATACCAGAGTGGGTAGCCATTCCTTCCTCCAGGGGATCTTCCCGACTCAGGGACTGAACCCAGGTCTCCAGCATTGCAGGCAGATTCTTTACCATCTGAGCCACCAGGGAAGCCCCCATAAGGAGACAAACAAATGGCCAACAAAATGTCTACCTTCCCCCACACTTGAGTACCAGAGGCTCCAAGGTTGAGAATGATGGATTCATGCCTGCCTGGCCCACGAGTAGCATTCCAAGTGCCCGGCCACCCTGAAAATGTTGTCCTATTACCCCAGGGCCATTCAACAAAGGACACATTTCCTCAGGTTTTGACAATCCCCAAGTATGATCACATTCAGCGTGTTAAACCTTAAACTGCGATGGTGATAACACACTGCCCTGTGGCCTCCAGCCCTGCGAGCTAGCAAGACAAAGAAAATAAAAGCGGAAATAAAAGACATTGCTTCCAGCACCCCTCAAACTAAACACAACATCACATGGACACAGTTATGCGTTCACGAGGTGGGGAGCAGGGACAGGGTTGTGCTGTGTATGTCCTCAAAGCTTGATCCACCAGGGCTGAGTTGTACATGGTCTCATGGTATACTTCAAAGCCCCAGGATATTTACTCTACATGTGGTCAATTCAGAGAAATACAGATTTATCTAAGGAGTGGTCTTCAATTTTAAATAGGAGCCTTGAGACTATTACATTTGTTTAGTCAGATGGTGAAGGACAGGGAGGACTGCAGTCCACAGGGGCGCAAAGAGTCGGATACAACTTAGTGACTGAAGAAGTTAAAGAGGATAAATATACATGGCTATTAGAAATCTTGGAATGGTTGGAGTATCTGTCTGTTATCCCTCTGTGGATAGGTAATGCCTTGACCTCTTTCTTCATATAGTTTGTTTTCTTACTGGGCAAATTATTCACTTCCTGCAAATACGACACTTCCATACTGACAGGATGGTTAGTTACTCCCAGCCCGTATCATTTGCCTTAACTTACAGACTTTGCTGAAGCATCAGGAAAGACATAACTCTGTGTGTGTGTGTGTGTGTTTAACCAAAACAGCCATGTCGCTTGCTGAAGACAGGGCAATGAATATGAACATACGCTGTCTTCGATCACCTGGTCATCAGCACTTTCTTCCTGGTCAGCGGCCCCTGTCCCAGTAAGGTGATCACACTAATGAACTTGTCCTGTGTACCAGCAACAGTCTCCCAGACAACGTTTTCATGACTAATTTGCTTCCTCCCTCCTGGGAATGAATTGTAACACTCTCTCTTTTTGACTAAAAGGCAATAAATTCTGAGCCTAACCAACCTCAGAGGAGGGCTAACTGTAATATCCGAAAGGCCAGCCGTCTTTCAGAGGGCCCATGATTATGTTTGCTTTTGGAAAACAGCCTAGAATTGGAGATTTGGGGTCTGAAACAGAGAGCCACGGAAAAAAATTCATTGAAGAACTTTAGTCCACATCCACATTGCCAACCTCAAATGATGAGTTTCCATATAGAAAACAAAAATAAAGACAAGATAAAGTTTATGACATGAATCATCGGAACCAAGTAACCAGGATATTTCCGTCCACAAGACCTCAAAACAGACTCAAATGGCATTGAAATCAATTGCATTTCCCCATTTTTAATGGCACAAAGTTCATTTGAGTTAAGCAAATGATACCATACGGTGGGGCGGGGGTGGGGGCAACAGCAACATTTAGCTGCATGTAACCATGGTAGACACTTTCCAATATGGCATTTTGGACCTCTAATAACTTTTGAACCTCCAAAATTCCATGGACAGAGGAGCCTGGTGGGCTACAGTCCATGGGGTGGCAAAGAGTCGGACATGACTAAGCAACTAAACAATGACAGATGGTTTTGGGGCGTGCTTTCTATTCTTCCAGGATCCCAAAGAAAGCTCACTGTCTTGCGCATGGACAGCATACATCTGTACATACAGGCAGTCCTGACTTTCATAGCTTCAGCTTTGAATCCCAAAATATTCTGCAAATGCCAAATTCAGGGTTGCAGCTAAGCAACCAATCAGATCCCCAATCCTGTTCCCAGGACACAAATTATTCCTGATATTTAAAGAATGCTTCTAATCACAGTCACTAATTAATCCTCAGGGCGCTCGGTGCTGGTCAATGTAAACATTGGCATCTTTATGCAGGCATGATGAGGGGAACTACAGCGAGGTAAATTCAGCATGGGGCACATCAGTGAGAGAACCAAAATTTCAAATGAAGAGTTTGTCTCTCGGTTCTCAGCTCAAGCCCCTTTTCTCAGCGTTACTGAGAAGTTGCCACAGAGACAAGAAACAGGCCGAGCAGAAATCACTATATAGAATGGTTCTTGGTATTTAGGCTCGCAGACATCTGAGGCTGCCTCTTGATTTCTCTTTTTGACATCTCTCTTTCCTGGAAATGCTAACAGACCTTCTCCGGGATGGGAAAGATAGGGGAGCAAATACTGGCTAAAAGGGGAAAAGGCTCAGCCGTTGGATCCTGCTTTCTGTTAGACCACAGTGTCTAGGTCTGTTGGAACAATTGCTAGAGACAAATTTATCACCTTGTTGTGCCTTGTCAAAGCACCTTCTAGGGTCAGCGGCGTCTGTGTGTGCTCTGCAAACAGTCTCCACATAAGCTGGCCACTGTATTAGGTGCTGAGGATATAAAGACCCACGAGACACTTTTCTCTTCCAGGAAGTCTAGTACAGGAAGATACAGGGAAAGTCTGACCCATCCTCTTGAAAACCTATACCTGCATGTCCCAGATCACGGCCTAGCCGGAGAACTGTCTGCCCTGGGAATGATTACCTCTTATCCTTCAGAGGACAGCGGAAGAGTTGACTCAGAAGCACAAATGCAAGCCATGTGTGTGGTTTAAATTTTCTAACAGTCACAGTTTTTAAAAGCTATTTTTAAAAAAAGGTGAAATGCTTTTGAATAATTTTTTAATTTAAATCAGTATGTCTGAAAGCAGTATCGTTTCAACATCTGATCAATAAAAATAAATGAGTCGTTAAGTTTCTCTTCATACTGACTCTTTGAAATCTATGTATATTCCTCTCATAGGACTGAATTTAGACCAGCTGCCTTTCCAGTGGCTACCATGTTGCTTAGCCCAGCTCTAGCTCTCTGCCTGGCCTCTCTCTTTCACTCTGGGGAGCTCAAAGCATTTGTTCAAATAAGAAGGTAATGCATGTAGAGACATGGATGGACCTAGCGTCCGTCATACAAAGTCAGCCAGAAAAACAAATGTCATATATTCACACATATATGTGGAATCTAGAAAAATGGTATATATGTGTGTGTATGTTAGTCGCTCACTCGTGACCAACCCTTGGCAATCCCACGGACTGTAGCCCACCAGCCTCCTCTGTCCATGGAATTCTCCAGGCAAGAATACTAGAGTGGGTTGCCATTCCCCACTCCAGGGGATCTTCCCGACCCAGGGATCAAACCCACGTCTCCTGTGTTGCAGGCGTATTCTTTACCATCTGAGCCACCAGGGAAGCCAGAAACATGGTATAGATGATCATATTTACAGAGCAGAAACACAGACACAGACAGAGAGAGCAAATAGATGGATACCAAGGGGGACAGGGAGGGTGGGAGAAATTGGGTGATGGGGACTGACGTACAATATATTGTTACTATTGATACTCTGTATAAAACAGACAGCTAATGAGAACATATTGTATAGCTCAGGACCTCCACTCAGTGCTCTGTGGTGACCTGAATGGGATGGAAATCCAAAAGGGAGCGGATATGTGTATACGTATGTCTGATTCACTTTGCTGCACAGTAGAAACTAACACAACTTTGTAAAGCAACTAAACACTGTACGCCAATAAAAATTAAGTTAAAAAGAAGAAAAGGTAATGAATCAGTCTCCTGTCGCTGCTGTAACAAATGACCATAAATTCAGTGGCTTAGCACAAGTTGCACCCTGTCACAGGTCTGTAGATCAGAAGTCTGACTTGGGTTTCACGAGGCTGAAATCAAAGCGTCATCAGGGATGCGTTTCTTTTAGAAGCTCTGAGGGGGAGCCCACTTCTCTGACTTTTCCAGCTTCTGGAGACAGGCTGCACCCGCTGGCCCTTGACATCTTCCTTCATCTTCAAAGCCAGCCACGCCCCGCCTCTCACTCCTCCTCTCTAACCACATCTTCCCCCAACAGCAGCTGAGAAAGAGTCTTCCAATTCAAGAAGGTTAAATTGGCCTACTCGGATATTCCAAGATACAGTCTCCATCTCAACTTCACCACATCTGCAAAGTCCCTTTGGCCAGATGAGGTGACATGGTCACAGTTCCTGGGGAGAAGGACTTGGACTTGAGGGGCCACTACTCTATTTAACCACAGGTATCAAGTTTTGTTACCCCTTATTACAGAGAAGAGTAAACATTTAAAATTGAGGACTGGGACTTCCCCTGGTAGTCCAGTCATTAAGACTTTGCCTTCCAAAGCAAAGGTTGTGAGTTCTATCCCTGGTGGGGAACATAAGATCCCACATGTGGGAAAAAAAAAAAAACCCAAACATAAAACAGAAGCAATATTGTAACAAATTCAATAAAGGCTTTTAAAAATGGCCCACATTAAAAAAATTTTAAATAAATATAGTTTATTTCAAAAAAAATAAAAAGCCTTGATTCAAAATTAATTAACTGATTAAATAGAATTGAGGATTTAGGAGAGAGTCCTTCCTTTTATTCCTAAGTTCATTTAGATTTCTGCTCTTGGAAAAGAAAGAGAGAACTACTTTCATGAAGTTCTACCTATATCTTAGGATGAGTCTTTTCTCTCACAGGCCACTGGCCATTCACTCAAAAACATCTGAAGGTTTTCCAGATACCAGACACAAGCCAATCCTACAAAATAATTACAACCAAGTAGCAAAAGGAAAATCATGACATTGGGTGATCATTCTTCTTCAACATTAAGAATTTTTATATTATTAATAGTATTTTATTTTAAAATCTGCTTACAACAGTGGAAGTGCACTAGAAACATGATATCTTTTTGAAAATAATGTTACTAATTTTCCAAAACCTGTAGGTGTGTCTCCTATAGAATATTTTCAACTCTTTAAATAATCATAAATTACTAATGAAAAGAAATAACCAAGGAAAATCCCAAATGAAGAACAATATATTTTTTAAAAATCTGTCAGAATAATCAGAATCATTAATACATGAAGTCAGAGGTCAAGGTGGAAATATAAGCAAAGACCAACGCATCCAATATTTTCATAGGACAATATTGTGAAGCAATTATGTCTTTATCCACATATATAAATGCATCTTTTGATTCTAAGTTATTACTTGCAACAGCTTTCTGCCAAAAAAGCATGTTGTCTGTTACCTAGCTAATGACCTCAGCACCTTTGGGAATAATTATAAAACCAAAACTGGTCAGGGCAGGAACAAACACCAGATCACAAAGTGCAGCCCACTCATTTTACAAAATAGGAAACAGGCCACACTGGGAGATTTAGTTACTTGCTCAAAGTCCAGTAGTGGCTCAACTGGAGCCAAAAACCTTAGACTCCAAACCCCCAGGACACTGCTTTTCCCCATGGCCTACTGGGGAGAGGCAGATCTATCCATCCATCCACCCATCCCTCCCTCTACTCATTCATCCTTCTACTCATCCACCCATGCATCCATGCATGCATCCATCCCTCCAACTATTCATTCATCCTTCCATCCATCCATCTACCCTTTCATTCAAGAAACATTTGCTGAGTGCCCACCACATGCCAGACACTGTTCTAGCACTGAGGCCACAAGAGAGAACAAAACCAGCCAAGTTCCAGTGCTCAGGGAGCTTCCACTCTAGGAAATGAAGAGAGTACCAATACATACTTATCTCAGGCGGAAAAGAGGCTAAGAAGGAAAATAAAGCAACCTAAGGGGATAAAGAGGGGCCTCCCTGGTGGCTCTGTGGTAAAGAATGTGCCTGCCAATGCAGGAGACACAGGTTTGATCCCTGGGTCAGGAAGATCCCCTGGAGCAGGAAATGGTAATGCACTCCAGTATTCTTGCCCGGGAAACCCCACCAACAGAGGAGCCCAGTGGGCTAGAGTCCAGAGGGTCACAAAAGAGTTGGACATGACTTGGCAACTAAACAACAAGGGAATAGAGTGTTAGAAGGTGGCTGCTATTTCCCATGCAAGCTCAGGGACAACCATACTCGTAAGGTGACACTGAGCAGAGAATAAATTTGAATTACAATTTACAGTACACTCAGAATAAAAGCTGATCATGAATGGCAGGGACATAATGAAACGCTAATAGAAAATTCCAGAAAAATTTTAGCAAAGCGCCTGAGGAGTGACTGAGGATGCTTGTGAAGGGGAGGCAGGTAAGATAAGAAGGTGGCTTGGACACCCGAGGAATGCTAGTGGTGGCAGGCTGTTCACCAGAGCTTCCCCGTGACTGCACAAGGAATGGCACTTACCTGTCCTGGGTGCCTGGCACTGTCTGGGGCGGGGCAGTGGGGGGGGCATGAAGACGGGCCATGGTCACAGGGCGGCAGCTCAGCCCCCTGAAACTGACGGGTGAACCTGAACAGAAGCCTGAAACACTGAGAAGATGAACCAGATTTGGACCGGGATAGAAGAGAAGAAGTCAGCAAGAAAAGACCCTAAAATCCGGGCTGGAGTAGGAGGCAGGTTCTTTGAAATAAAGAATGCCCGCAAGTGCCTGAGATATGGTTTAAGCATCAGGGTGGGGTGGGTAGGAATTGTGCCATAGCATCTCAGGGGTCGCAAAGAGTTGGACATGACTTAGTGCCTGAACAAGAACAAAGCATCGTGCAAAGCTGTATTAATTCTTCTGGTTTTTGTTAAGCCGTAGGCTGGGCTGCTGTACCACCTAGCGGCTCAAAGTGAGACTGCAGCTTTAGGACAGCCGCCTCTCCGATGTTTCGGCTGGGTTTCTGTGGCCCCTTCCCAAAGGCTGTCTCTTGTCGTAATAAAGTGCCCTATGCCCCGGGGCTGGCTATGGGGTTTCCCTGCTGTGAACCCCGTGGGAGAGGCTGCAAGATAGCTGCAGAGGGGCAGGGCCTCCAGCCAGCCTGTTCTGTGACGGGTCCAGCCTGGCTGGAGCATGCAGAGTACCACTGTGGAGAGCACGCTGCCAAAATGATCGCCTCAGCCCGGAGCTCAGGCATCTCAGGTTCCTGTTTCTGCAGGCTGGATCACAAGGCAGCTTCCCTGGGTGGGGGGCGGGGGGGGGGGGGGGGCGGGGATTGGGGTTCAGCATTTCCCCACTCTTGGCCGGGGCGCTGCGCCCTTCTTCATCTCCTGGCTGGATGGTGTCCTTTCATCCAGCACTGCCGCCTGTTGATGGTGCTAGCTCTGCTTAAAGCCTCCCCGTGTCCTTCCCTGCCCGACCCCATCGCCCTCCATCCCCTGCCTCAGATCCAGTCCCTTTGCAGGGCCACAGGCACTTCTTGATACAACCTCAGAGGAAGAGTGGATAGGGCTTCCCGGGAGGCGCAGTGATGAAGAATCCACCTGCCAGTGCAGGAGACACAGGTTTGATCCCTGGGTCAGGAAGATCCCCTGGAGGAGGCAATGGCAACCCACTCCAGTATTCTTGCTCGGGGAATCCCATGGACAGAGGAGCCTGGTGGGCTACAGTCCCTGCCCAGTCCCTCAGACGTCCAGCTATTTGTGACTCCATAGACTGTAGCCCAAGAATACTGGACTGGGTTGCCATTGCCTCCTCCAGGGGATCTTCCTGACCCAGGGATGGAACCCACGTCTTCTGCCTCTACTGCCCAGCAGGTGGCTACGAGGTAGTAAAAGAGTCGGACACAACTTAGTGGCTAAACAACAAGAGTGGATAAACCCAGCTTGTGTCAGGAGCTGGGGTGGAGTCCAGATGTGGGAATACAGACCAGGAAATGCAGGACAGACATAGAGAGAAGGCAGCCGCGGCTTCTCTCCCCTCCTCCCTCACTGCCACCCGCCCCAATTCCAAGAGGCTGACAAGCAGAAAGCCTTGGTAATGCGTACCTTTTCAGGGCACAATTTGGGAAACAGAGAAGTTTTCAGCTTTCCCCCTTTAATCTTCAGTTGTGCTTAAAAACTGAAATTTTCTTCAAAGTTGTTTTTAGAAACATTTGAGAAAACACCTAATTAACATGCCCCGCAACCTCTTTGAACAAATTCTGTTGAGTAATCTGTTTTGAATGAATATTTTGGGTGTGAAATTTTAAGTGTTATAAAAGAATGTGTATAATTTGAAGAAAAATTATAAAGTGAACATCCAGGGATCTACCTCTCATAAACAGAACATCACTGGTACCTTCAGTTCAGTTCAGTTCAGTTGCTCAGTCGTGTCCGACTCTTTGCGACCCCATGAATCGCAGCACGCCAGGCCTCCCTGTCCATCACCAACTCCTGGAGTTCACTCAGACTCATGTCCATCGAGTCAGTGATGCCATCCAGACATCACATCCTCTGTCATCCCCTTTTCCTCCTGCCCCCAATCCCTCCCAGCATCAGAGTCTTTTCCAATGAGTCAACTCTTCACATGAGGTGGCCAAAGTACTGGAGTTTCAGCTTCAGCATCATTCCCTCCAAAGAAATCCCAGGGCTGATCTCCTTCAGAATGGACCAGTTGGATCTCCTTGCAGTCCAAGGGACTCTCAAGAGTCTTCTCCAACACCATAGTTCAAAAGCATCAATTCTTCGGTGCTCAGCCTTCTTCACAGTCCAACTCTCACATCCATACATGATCACAGGAAAAACCATAGCCTTGACTAGATGGACCTTTGTTGGCAAAGTGATGTCTCTGCTTTTGAATATGCTATCTAGGTTGGTCATGACTTTCCTTCCAAGGAGTAAGCGTCTTTTAATTTCATGGCTGCAGTCGCCATCTGCAGTCATTTTGGAGTCCCCCAAAATAAAGTCTGACACTGTTTCCACTGTTTCCCCATCTATTTCCCATGAAGTGATGGGACCGGATGCCATGATCTTCGTTTTCTGAATGTTGAGCTTTAAGTCAACTTTTTCACTCTCCACTTTCACTTTCATCAAGAGGCTTTTTAGTTCCTCCTCACTTTCTGCCATAAGGGTGGTGTCATCTGCATATTTGAGGTTATTGATATTTCTCCCGGCAGTCTTGATTCCAGCTTGTGTTTCTTCCCGTCCAGTGTTTCTCATGATGTACTCTGCATATAAGTTAAATAAGCAGGGTGACAATATACAGCCTTCACGTACTCCTTTTCCTATTTGGAACCAGTCTGTTGCTCCATGTCCAGTTCTAACTGTTGCTTCCTGACCTCCATACAGACTTCTCAAGAGGCAGGTCAGGTGGTCTGGTATTCCCATCTCTTTCATCCTGGAATGTGAAGTCAAGTGGACCTTAGAAAGCATCACTACAAACAAAGCTAGTGGAGGTGATGGAATTCCACTTGAGCTATTTCAAATCCTGAAAGATGATGCTGTGAAAGTGCTTCACTCAATTTGCCAGCAAATTTGGAAAACTCAGCAGTGGCCACAGGACTGGAAAAGGTCAGTTTTCATTCCAATACCAACGAAAGGCAATGCCAAAGAATGCTCAAACTACTGCACAATTGCACTCATCTCACATGCTAGTAAAGTAATGCTCAAAATTCTCCAAGCCAGGCTTCAGCAATACGTGAACCTAATGTTCAAGCTGGTTTTAGAAAAGGCAGAGGAACCAGAGATCAAATTGCCAACATCTGCTGGTTCATAGAAAAAGCAAGAGAGTTCCAGAAAAACATCTATTTCTGCTTTATTGACTATGCCAAAGCCTTTGACTGTGTGGATCACTGGTACCTTAGAACACACTATTACATCCTCTCCCTATCCGTCTCCCATCTCCATGGTAATTCACTATTCTAAGTTTTGTATTAATTATTCCCTTACAGTTTTACACACATATACACATCAGATCAGTCGCTCAGTCATGTCCGAGTCTTTACGACCCCATGAATCGCAGCATGCCAGGCCTCCCTGTCCATCACCAACTCCTGGAGTTCACTCAGACTCACGTCCATCGAGTCAGTGATGCCATCCAGACATATCATCCTCTCTCGTCCCCTTCTCCTCCTGCCCCCAATCCCTCCCAGCATCAGAGTCTTTTCCAATGAGTCAACTCTTCACATGAGGTGGCCAAAGTACTGGAGTTTCAGCTTTAGTATCATTTCTTCCAAAGAAATTCCAGGGCTGATCTCCTTCAGAATGGACCAGTTGGATCTCCTTGCAGTCCAAGGGACTCTCAAGAGTCTTCTCCAACACCACAGTTCAAAAGCATCAATTCTTCAGCGCTCAGTCTTCTTCACAGTCCAACTCTCACATCCATACATGACCACTGGAAAAACCATAGCCTTGACTAGGCGAACTTTTGTTGGCAAAGGGATGTCTCTGCTTTTGAATATGCTATCTAGGTTGGTCATAACTTTCCTTCCAAGGAGTAAGCGTCTTTTAATTTCATGGCTGCAGTCACCATCTGCAGTGATTTTGGAGCCCCCAAAAATAAAGTCTGACACTGTTTCCACTGTTTCCCCATCTATTTCCCATGAAGTGATGGGACCGGATATCATGACCTTCATTTTCTGAGTGTTGAGCTTTTAGCCAACTTTTTCACTGCCCTCTTTCACTTTCATCAAGAGGCTTTTTAGTTCCTCTTCACTTTCTGCCATAAGGGTGGTGTCATCTGCATATCTGAGGTTACTGATATTTCTCCTGGCAATCTTGATTCCAGCTTGTGTTTCTTCCCGTCCAGTGTTTCTCATAATGTACTCTGCATATAAGTTAAATAAACAGGGTGGCGATATACAGCCTTGATATACTCCTTTTCCTATTTGCAACCAGTCTGTTGTTCCATGTCCAGTTCTAACTGTTGCTTCCTGACCTGCATACAAATTTCTCAAGAGGCAGATCTGGTGGTCTGGTATTCCCATCTCTCTCAGAATTTTCCATAGTTTATTGTGATCCACACAGTCAAAGGCTTTGGCAGTCAATAAAGCAGAAATAGATGTTTTTCTGGAACTCTCTTGCCTTTTCCATGATCCAGCAGATGTTGGCAATTTGATATCTGGTTCCGCTGCCATACTTGATTATTAAGTGGTTGTATGGGACTTCCCTGGTAGTCCAGCGGTTAAGAATCTGCCTGCTAATGTAGTGAACATGGGTTCAGTCCCTGGTCTGGAAGATTGCACACGTGAAGCAACTAAGCCCTTGCACAACTACTGAGTCCAAGAGCCCGAGAACCATGCTCAACGAGAGAAGCCGCCACAGTGAGCGCATGCACTTCAACAAGAGAGTAGCCTCTACTCACCACAGAAAAAGCCTGCATGCAGCGACGAAGACCCAGCACAGCCGAAAATACAATAAAATTTTTAATGAATGTATGGTATATATACATATATGTGTGCACGCATGCTCAGTTGCCATGTCAGACTCTTTGTGACAGGCTCCTCTGTTCATGGGATTTCCCACGCAAAAATACCAGAGGGGGTTGCCATTTCCTCCTCCAGGGGATCTTCCCAACCCACGGATTGAACGTGCATGTCCTGCATCTCCTGCACTGGCTGGTGGGTTCCTTACCACTGAGCCACCGGGGAAGCCCATACATGTATGTGTAGATGTATATATTACAACATAATTCAATCATCAGAGGATTATTCCACAAGTCCCTTGTATGCCAAAATCTACAGATGCTGACACCCCTTCTATAAAGTAGTGTAGCCTAATATTTGCACTTAACCTATGCACATCTTCCTGTATACTTTAAATCAACTCTAGATCACTTATAAGACCTAATACAATGTAAATACAAAGCAAATTGCTGTAAACACAATGTAAATGCTATGTAAATTGTTGTAGACATGCAGCAAATTTAAATTTTGCTTTTTGGAAATTTTGGGGCTTTTAAAAAGGTATTTTCAATCTACAGTTGGTTGGAATCCAGGGGCACGTAACCCACAGATATAGAGGGTCAACTGAACATAGTTTTGCCTGTTTTTGAACCTTATGTAGATGGACTCACTCTTTTATATTCTTCTGTGACTTGCTTCTTTTGCTGTTTTTGCAGCGTGTCTATGTTGAAGCATGTATCTGTCATCCTTCTTTACCACTGTGGACTATTCCACTGGATGAACATACCATAACTTACACTATTGATAAACACTTGTACACATCTCCTGGTCTTCATATGCAAGATTTTCTCTAAAGCTTCCATATAAGGGTAGACGTGTCACAGGGCACACACACGTCCACCTTAACTAAGTAATCATCCTTTTCCAAAGCAGTTGTCCTCATTTCACAGATGAGGTTGCCCTGCAAACAGACCAGGATGTTCCTGGAAGGAAGTTTACTGGGAGGGGGTGCTCTCAGGAACACCTGTGAGGGATGAAGGAAGTGAGATTTAGATCTGCCATCTTACTTTGTGCTTTTCACTTTTTGCCCCAGTTGTTTTTCTATTTTTTCTTGGCTTCTAATCTTTTTTCTCCACTAGTTTTAAATATATATAAATTTTATATTCTTTTACTGGCAATCCTAGAAATTTATTTTAGCTTGCTTGTTGAATAATCTGGAAAAGTAGGCAAGTATGTGTATAGGTTTACCTGGGAAATCTAATCTTGTTTTTACATAAGAATTGTTAGGTTTTTTGAAACTGAGTGGTTCATCCATCATTTCTAGGAAATTCCGAACAATCACCTTTTCAGCTATTGATCCTGTTCATGCCCTGTTCTCCTTTTATTAGTTGTCCTTTCCCTCCTGGTCACTTAAACTTTAATATATCACATCTTTGTCTTTCTACATTGCATTCTGGACATTTTTTTTCAATATTCTAAGCCATGACTAATCTGCTATTAAACTCTTGAGTTTTTTGGCTCCATTATTTTTTTAATTTTAGAAGTTTTTACTTGTTTTTTAAAACTATTTCCTTGCTTTCTGCTGTTTTTAATTCAATTTACTGATATATAACTTTTATCACACAAAATTCATCCTTTTAAATATAAAATTCAGTCATCTTTATTCAGAGTTGTACAACCACTTGTTATGGTTTTTCAGTTGCTAAGACATGTCGGACTTTCAGTCGCTAAGTCTCAAAAGTCCAACCCTTTGCAACCCCATGGACTGCAGCACACCAGGCTTCCCTGTCCTTCACTACCTCCCGCAGTTTTCGCGAACTCATGTCCATTGAGTTGGTAATGCTATCCAACCATCTCATCCTCCACTGTCCCCTTCTCTTCCTACCTTCAATCTTTCCCAGCATCACAGTCTTTTCAAATGAGTCGGCTCTTCACATCAGGAGTCCAAAGTATTGGACCTTCAGCTTCAACATCAGTCCTTCCAATGAATACTGATGGTTGATTTCTTCAACCACTGCTGCTGCTGCTAAGTCACTTCAGTCGTGTCCAATTCTGTGCAACACCATAGATGGCGGCCCACCAGGCTCCCCCGTCCCTGGGATTCTCCAGGCAAGAACACTGGAGTGGGTCACCATTTCCTTCTCCAATGCATGGAAAGTGAAAAGTGAAAGTGAAGTCACTCAGTCATGTCCGACTCTTCGAGACCCCATGGACTGCAGCCGACCAGGCTCCTCTGCCCGTGGGATTTTCCAGGCAAGTACTGGAGTGGGTTGCCATTGCCTTCTCAATCTATATAATTCCAGAACATTTCCATCACCCAAAGGAAACCCACTAACAGTCATTCTACGTTCCCTTCTTTCTCCAGACCCTGGAAACAATTAAGTGTCACTTTGGATTTGCTTATTCTGGACATTATACATAAATTGCATCACATAACATGTGACCACTTGTGTCTGCCTTCTTATACTTAGCATAGCATTTTTAAGGTTCATCCATGTTGTAATGTGTATCACTACTTCATTCCTTTTAATGACTGAATATTTTATGGATAAACATTTTGTTTATCTATTCATCAACTGACAGTTGTTTCTACTTTGGGACTGTTATGAATAGTTCTATAAATATTCATGCACAAGTTTTTGTAGAAATCTGTGTTTTTATTTCCCTTGAGAATCTCCTTAGGAATAGAATTGTTGAATTATATAACTTTGACTTTTTGAGAAACTGCTCACATGAGAGTTAGCCTATCAAGTCTCATGAAAGATTTTTAACTTGAGTCACTGCCAAAGTTCTAGAGAAGTTTTCTTCCAAGCCCCAGAGTGGGAAAGCTGTTCCCCCAACCCCAACTTCACTTTGATACTGTGGGTGTAGTCATCTCAGGTCTTCACTCTGGTCATGCCCAAAAGTTTGGTGTGATGGTTAAGGAAAAATGCTTCAGTTTGGCTAGGCCACAGGGCCAGATACTTGGTCACACATGTCTGGAGTGCAGATATATTTACCTGAAAAGGAATTCTTTTTAATGGGATGAACATTCCAATCAGTAGATTCTGAGTAAAGCAGATGACACTCCATTGTGTGGGTGGGCCTCATCCAGCCAGCTGAAGATCTTACGAGAAAACAGACTGAAGTCCCCTCCCCCTAAAAGAGGGAATTCTTCCAGCAGGCTGCCTCTGGACTAGAGCTACAACATCAACTCTTCCCTGGGTCTCCAGCCTGCTGCTGCCCACTTAGATTTTGGACTTACCAGCCTTCACAATCATGTGAATTAATGCTTTAAAATAAATCTTTCTCAATAGAAGATAAATAGGTATAAATAGATATGGATATAAATAGACACGTTATCAATAGATATCAATAGATAATATCAGTTCAGTTGCTCAGTCGTGTCCGACTCTGCGATCCCATGAATCGCAGTATGTCAGGCCTCCCTGTCCATCACCAACTCCCAGAGTTCACTGCCGGGGACCAGCCCCGGATGAACCAGGGTATTCGAAGGAGAGACGGCGTAGGCGAAGATCAGGAAACAATTGCTTAATTAAATGTTAATTAAGGATATAAAGAGTAATAGAATGAGGATAGCTCAGTAAAATTCAGTGAAGAAAAGAGGCTGAAATAAGGATAGCTCAGTGAGGAAATTCAGTGGAGAAAAGAGGCTGAAATAAGGATAGCTCAGTGAGGAAATTTAGTGCAGAAAAGAGGCTGAATAATTCAGCCAGAAGGTAAGAGAAAGAACGACATGGTGAGACCAAGTTTCGGTGAACAAGGCCCGCACTTTATTTTTCAAAGTAGTTTTTATACCTTAAGTTATGCATAGAGGATAATGAGGGAAGGGGTAGAGTCTTGCAGCAAGCCAGGCTTTCTTCCTGCAAACTTATCATATGCAAAAGCTTAGGTGATTTGCATCATCTTCTGGCCCGGAGGCCTGTTAACACTTTAAGACCTTCTCTTCAGAAAACTTATTTTTCTCTAAAGGTGATTGATCAGGAGCCACCCTCCCAAAGCATTAGATAAAGTTGCATTCCTACAGAGCAAAGGTGTGGTGGGCTATAACAAGAAAAAGAATTAACTCAAGGGTCCCAGGTTACAAACATTAAAGCTACTACTTACACCAATTATATTAATCAATACACTGCCAGGGACACAGCAGGTAAGGGATATGGAAACTTTGCAGCAAACATTGGCCCAACAAGTGAAAATCCCTTCACCAATACAATTTCTAATCAATCTTTTAACTACTCAAAAGAATCTGTGTTTAGACAGTTTAGAACATCTCCTGCCTCTCACAGTTGGGAGGCTCTGAACAATCACATGTGGCCGGAAAAACCTATTCAGGCAGGCTAGAGGATTTCCAAAGGAGTTTGTAGGTTGAAACACTGTCACACCCAGGAATTATTAACTGGAGCTGTAAGCTAACTCTTTTTTCAGAGAGGTAGTGGGGGACAGCCCCCCGTAAAGTCAGAGGTGTAGGTGAAAGCACAAAGCAGAAAGTAGGCAGACTCTGGTTTGGGGGGTAGATTGCTCGAGAATTTCCAGGGAGACTCCTGAGGCTGGATCCCGCCTTTGCGTATGCCAAGCCTCCTTCCTCATGACCTTTGTCATGGGTGGAGTTCCTCACGCTGGCTACCGGCAGTGATAGAATTCCAGTTGAGCTATTCCAGATCCTGAAAAGTGCTGCACTCAATATGCAATATGCACTCAATATGCAATATGCCGGCTCCCGGCAGTTCACCCAAAACTTATGTCCATCAAGTCAGTGATGCCATCCAGCCATCTCATCCTCTGATGTCCCCTTTTCCTCCTGCCCCCAATCCCTCCCAGCATCAGAGTCTTTTCCAATGAGTCAACACTTTGCATCAGGTGGCCAAAGTATTGGAGTTTCAGCTTCAGCATCAGTCCTTCCAATGAACACCCAGGACTGATCTCTTTTAGGATGGACTGGTTGGATCTCCTTGCATTCCAAGGGACTCTCAAGAGTCTTCTCCAACACCACAGTTCAACAGCATCAATTCTTCAGCACTCAGCTTTCTTCACAGTCCAACTCTCACATCCATACATGACCACAGGAAAAACCACAGCCTTGACTAGACGGACCTTTGTTGGCAAAGTAAGGTCTCTGCTTTTGAATATGTTATCTAGGTTGGTCATAACTTTCCTTCCAAGGAGTAAGCGTCTTTTAATTTCATGGCTGCAGTCACCATCTGCAGTCATTTTGGAGCCCGATAAAATAGTATCTGACACTGTTTCCCCATCTATTTCCCATGAAGTGATGGGACCGGATGCCATGATCTTTGTTTTCTAAATGTTGAACTTTAAGCCAACTTTTTCATTCTCCTCTTTCGCCTTCATCAAGAGGCTCTTTAGTTCTTCTTCACTTTCTGCCATAAGGGTGGTGTCATCTGCATATCTGAGGTTATTGATATTTCTCCCGGCAATCTTGATTCCAGCTTATGCTTCATCCAGCCCAGCGTTTCTCATGATATACTCTGCATAGAAGTTAAATAAGCAGGGTGACAATATACAGCCTTGACGTACTCCTTTTCCTATTTGGAACCAGTCTGTTGTTCCATGTCCAGTTCTAACTGTTGCTTCCTGACCTGCATATAGGTTTCTCAAGAGGCAGGTCAGGTGGTCTGGTATTCCCATCTCTTTCAGAATTTTCCAAAGTTTCTTGTGATCCACACAGTCAAAGGCTTTGGTATAGTCAATAAAGCAGAAAGATGTTTTTCTGGAACTAGACAGATGTAAACCCACCCCATGGACAGAGGAGCCTGGTGAGCTACAGTCTATGAGGTCACAAAGGAGTCAGAGACAATTTAGCAACATGTATTCTTACAGGTGGTTTCATCATGCTTTTGTATTTTGGTTTTTAATTATGGTGAAACAATGTAGTGTGACGAGCAGAACTCAGGCTCTGGAGCCTGGGAGATCAGGGCATCACAACTATCCCTGCTGTAAAAAATTTCAACCTGAGCCTGAGTTTTCTCACAGGAAAAATAGGAATCATAACAAGATTGATGTCTGGATTCAATGACATGGAATGCTTGCCATAATGGTAAACAGGATTATGTGAATAAGTGTTGCTTTTGGGTGGCTTTCGTTTTCTTATTTTTTTTAAATGCTGCTAACCCTGTTTCTTTAGAGTTCAATTTCCTTCTTAGAAAAATAGTATCCAGTAGTTTTTCTTCTCAACAGAGGTAAACATAAACTCTTTCAGTCAACTGGAAATTACCTTAATGTTTATGATCACTCTTGAAAAATAGCTTAGAAAAATATGAATTTCTAGATTTGATGGTTAACCAGCACTTGAAGCTATTCTCTTTCAATGCACTGTTGAGCAGACTGCTAATCGAACTGTTGTGCCTTCTCAAAAAGTCAGGAAGACACAATTTGTCATTCCTTTATCCGTATAAAATGCCTCATTAAAATAGATACTATATCTCTGGTATTCCATCATGCCCGCAGGGTAGTTCTGTTGAAAAAGGAAATGTAAACTGAATCTGCTCTTGGCAGAGCCAGGCTGGCTTTCCCTTCTTTCGTCTCTACGTGCTCTTAATAATTAGGATCTGTTCCCTGTTCAAGAGCAATAAACTCACCAAGTCTGTAATTTCTAGACTCTCCTTCCCATCTCTGCACAATCCTAGAGAAGCAAAGAGCTGTTAGAGAATCATTCAGATTTTCTAAACACATCAAGTAACTCATCTGCTTTAAGTCAGTTTGCATCTCAAACTCCTATAGGGCCCCAGCAGACAACACAAGTGAGTAAAGTGAAGCATGTCAGGCCACTGGCCAAGAAAAACACAAGGCTGGACTACAGGAGCAACCATTATGCAGCTCCTGTCAAACTGCTGCCACACGGGAGTCCAGTCAAGTGCGTGCGTGCATGCAAAGCTGCTTCAGTTGACTGTTCCAGCTCTGTGCGAGCCAATGGACTGCAACCCACCAGATTCCTCTGTCCATGCGGTTCTCCAGGCAGGAATACTGGAGCAGGTTGCCAAGCTCTCCTCCAGGGGACCTTCCTGACCCAGGGATCAAACCAGTGTTTCTCATGTCTTGTGCATTGGCAGGCGGGTTTCTTTACCACTAGCACCACCTGGGAAGCCCCCAATCAGTACTCCATGGCATCCAATGCTTCAAGAGATGCTGAAATACAAAACCTATTTAAATGTGAAATCTCCTTATTTTTAAGTGTTGGCAATTATTTTAAAAATCAGATCTCACGTTGGACCAAGGAGCCCGGTTTTAATCCCTTGCTCTAAACTAAAAAATCGAAGTGTCTGTTTAAAAGATAACATGGGGTGCAGGATGGGGAAAGGCAGGGAGGGAAAGACCTAAAATGTCAAATTTGAAGCTTCAATCCTCTTGCGATGTCTCTTTTCATCTCTTTCCAACCTAAAATATTACCCTTCTTGCTCCAGAGCACAACAGTAAAATGAAGGTGAGGTGATTACAAAACTACTAAGGACAGAGAAAAAACCATCACCACTCCACTCCCAAGGGGCAGCCTTCCTGAACTCTTGTTTCTGTTGTAAATGCTGCTGCTAAAGGCTCTGAGGTTTTTACTCCTACCCTCTTTGCAAAAAAGCACCAAGAGTATATTCATCCTGGGGTATGTGGCTCTTCCATCTTTCATACTTTAAATGTGAGGTACTTCTTCAAGGCTTGTCTCTCATCCTCCCTCCTTATCCCAGCTGAAACACAGATCTCAAATAAGAGGAAAAAATGCAACCACCACTGCCTCCCAAAATGCAACTTCCTAAACTCTTTACTGTTTCTGCTGTAAATAAATGCTGCTGCAAAGGTATTCAAATGTCATTTGTCACAAGGTCCCATTCCTTTTGAAATGTTTTTCCTCTTTGGAATTACAGTCAAAAGAATCTTATGGCTTGAGAGCATTTTGTTTTCTTGGTTCCTGAGATGTACTCATACCCAAGCCATTATATGTGATCATTATTTCCAAACATTTTGAAACATTCATGAAAAGCTAGAAGATCACTAATTCCAAGGCTGAAGACACTTAAAGTCAAATTCCATTAGTAATAAATAATCAAGCACCTAGCTTTGAAGTACCTGATACTATACAGCATGACAAAGGTCTGATCTCTATATCCTATGGAAGAAGTGCTCGGTCCAGACTGGAGAATTCCCTAACACACTTATATTCAAGGCAATCACAATATTCTACTTTGCACTAAAATCCAAAAGGCAAACAGCCTGTCAAGTCATCCTGTCAGCATTCAGAGGCACTCAAATAAAAACTTAGGATTCAGTGTCCAATTACAAATACTCTAGCTTCCGTTCTTCTTTAAAATAATGTTAGAAACGTAGAGGTTGTTTGATGTGCCTTCTATGCTTTTGTTTTAGTCCAGTATTGAGTGTGTTAACAAGATACTACAGATTGAAAACCAAAGTCAGGCATCTCTTAAGTTTATTGGGAAATTCTTAATTGGGAGAGAAAGATCACAGACTTAAACAATTGGAAAAAATAAAAGAACAATTGATCGCAAATTATTACAAAAGTAATTTCTGAAATGTTTATTTTTGAGCCACTGCAAAAACAAAATTTTAGTGCATCCTGAAGTTCATATTTTGGTAAATGAACATATTAAATTACTGAAAAAGCAAAAGAAAAAAGTTACTGTTATACAAGATCTTAACGGAATAATTCAGCACAGTCAAATAAACAGCTATAATTATTCAAAGCTGCTTTTGCTCTATAGCTGGTATATTAAACAAGAATGTGAATTATTACTATTAACACTGCACAAGTAACAAAAGGTAGCAAATCCAGCAATATTAAAACCTGATATTAAATAGTGTTCAAACATTACAACAAAAAACAAGACAATGAACTTCTAGACCTATGATTCTACCCCTGTGAAAGGAATGTACATGGATGGTAGAAAAAAATAAATATATAAAGTGACAAGTGTGACCAACACTGCGTCTGCTCTCCAGAGCAGGAATACGGTGAGTTAGTCAATGTATGCAGGGCCTCAAACGAGAGTGAGGAAAAAAGCATTTCACTTGAGCACAGCTTCGTAATTCCCAGGGAAGCTCTACTTCTCTTGTGCTGGTGACGGGTGGACAGAGCTTGAAATGGAAAGAATTTTCCCTACACCCTGAATATGGATGCATTATTATTTTTCTTAATTCTGTGGAAAGTTTCTCTTGAAGAAATAAAATTTAAAGCAACAGACTGATGGGAAATTGATCATTTTAATTGTGAGAGAGGAATATTTACTAATCTGAGTCTAGACCCTGGTGATGAGTCAAGGTTAAACACTGCATCTGGGGAATGTGCGTGATATCAAAACCACGTGGGTAAACCATCTTTTACTTTATACCTGGTGCATTTAATAACTAACTTCTCCTACCAGCAAAATAAAACCTTTATTTAAGCAAAATGGAAGTATTATGAGTTGAATTAATTCCTATCAAATATCTAAAAGGGTAAATGGAATGGTTGTCAAACTATGAAGATGTTATCACATATATTCACTGAGTAAATGTTCTCAAAGATTTTAAAACTCCATTAAACCATTAAACTGTGTTAAACCATCCCAGAGATACTGTAATGTTCTTCTGTGATTTATAAATGAATCATTCCTTTTGTGAAAATCAGGAAATAAATCAAAATCAAAATGAGTTAATACCCCAAATATAAATGGAATTTTAAACTTGGCTTGGAAAAAGAAGTTCCATCTGAAACAATGTTCTAAAAACCCCATCCAAGGCTTCCTTCACTTTTTTTTCACAGTTCTCCAATGGTTCTGAAACTGATAAAACAGAAAATTCAACCCAAAGCACATCACAACTTTAACAGTTCTGTAAGACATGATATTCATAAGGGCCAAAGTATGCAGAATGGCAATATTACAGTATCATAATAAAATTACATCAAATAGATTTTTAACAAAATAAGAGTCGTCCTCGACAAACAGATCTGTTCTGAAGGCTAAGCAACCAAATAGATCTACATCTTTGGAAAAATCACAAAGTGCCTTTAAACAAAGTAAGTTTAGACTGTTCTTGATTAAAAGATACTGTTCTAAACTCCAATGTTCTCTCTCTATATAAGGAAGCTTAACTCCCGCTTCTTTTCACGTTTGCCAACGTTTAACGTTTTTCTCTACATCCCTGCACTGAACCGCTATGTGTGGAGCTCCACTGTCATCAGTACTATACACACCAGGGTCCAAGGACTGGTCTGTTGGGCCACAGTGGCTGAACAGGGAACTCGGAATCCAGCACAGCTCCAGAAAACGAACAAAAACAAAGACAGGAGGAAAACCTTACCATACAGGAAATCAACGTTTTCAAGTAGAGAGTTTTACAGAACTAACATATTGTCACTGTAGCTTAAAAGAAATTCAGAACTCAGTTTTGCTGTTAATAACACCCGTACATACAGTGAAAATACCAAACACAATTTGATAGCTATACACTTGTAAAAATTCAACCTAAGCTTAATAATCAATTAATCTATGTTATAACAACCTGCTTCCTAACAATTAAGAACCTAGTCCAGTGCTGCTGCAGATCAAATTCTAAGAAGCTAAAGACAGAATCAATTCTGCTTACATACATTTCCTACATTTCTCCAACCTTAAAAAATGCCCGAAGAAACTTTAGCAAAATTTATTTTTAAGGCCTGCTCTATTTCTTCATCTTAAATTGAGAAAAATAGAAGCTTCTGTAAGTGTAACCTCAAAACATTTAAATAGATTTTGGCATTTTTCTTAAGAAGCAATGATTTCCTGCCATAACTGTAATTCAAATCAATGCAAGTGCCCTGTTCCTTGTCCCCTGCAGGTGCTACTGTCCTCGATACTTTGTGCAGCTTCCAGAAGAGTCAGTTCTCAGGAAAAAAAGAAAAAGTGAGAGCAAAACCAAAAGCCTTCAACAAAAATGATTTCCTCTCAATTAAAAATCTGCTAATGGAAGAATCAAAAATTCACATGCACATACCCTCATACAAAACACAATCCTGGTCCTCTATTCAAGTCAACTCGCAGTTACTAAAGACGAGTGGAACAAAATGCAGAGCCCAGAAAGACTGTATCAGAGGACTTTACAAAACAGTACAGATACATTTTACTGGGGAAGGGGTTGGTGGGAAGGTCCCGTTTTTCCTAGAAAAAGCTTATCCCTGCTAAAGTGGAGTTTTAATTTAAAAATCCTTGCTAAAGGTTTTCAAAATCCCAACAGAGAAAACAATTATTGGGCTTCTCTAAATGCATTTCCAAATGAACATTAAGTTTTAAAATTTCAATATGTTTTGCACCTTTATTTTCATTTAAAGAATAAGGTGGGGACTCAAAATAGTCAAAAAAGAAAAATTCCTACTGCACAATCTTTATAGACATTTTATTTTAAAGCACCTTTTTAATGTTAACAGCGGGTTTGTAACCAGAAAAGAGTAAAATAAAAGAGGGTACCCACCACTAGCAAGGTTTAAGTTCTCCTTTACATACACACAAATACACACACACACACACACACTCACTCACTCACTTTCATGCCAGAACAACTGGAAACATTAGCAAATAAGATCATTTAATGAAAGGCTGGGGAAACTATCATTTATAGTATTTATAGAAACCTAAACTACAGTTTATAAGAAATTAAATAACTTGGGGGATTCAAAAAAATACCAATAGCTGAACCATGAAAATAAAACTGACCCTTAAAAATAGAAAAAGATGTCAGAAAAATAAATTAGCCTCAATGCTGTTTTTTTTGATGTCAGATTTGTTATTAACAGGAAACCATTTGCTTGTAAAGGAGCAAAATTATAACTCTTTATCCCTGGAACCCACCTTCAGCCACCTCAGTGCAATTTCTAGCAGCACTATTTGGATGCGAAAAGAACGCCGTCATCAGTCAATGTTCCTGAAAGCCTCACAGTCAGACCTTCCTTCAAATACATGTTCTTAGGGTCTTACTTAACACACTGCACATGTGTACAGAAGAATAAATGAAGATAATATCTGACAGATTACGAAAGTATGAACTATATACACCATATGATGACACAACACACTTAATAGCTATTTACTTTCCTCCCAATTCACTTTAAATGTTAATATTCACTACTCAAATTTTACCCTATGTGTCTTTTCTTCCTCTCCCAAAACAAATAATAAAATTTACTGGTTTGGAGTTTGTTCTATGCATTTTCCAAGAGCCAATCAAACAGGGACTTGCATCTCTCCTCACTGGATGTCTTCTCCACCACCTCATAGTATTTAAGCACAGCCTGCAGGAGGTCTCCCACCTTCCACCCTTTTTCCTGTAGCCGTTTTGTAAGCTAGTAAAAAAGGAAGATAAGCCAAACATTAACCAAAAGCAATTTTTTAACAATAAAGTTTTCATTTTTATTTATAACACTGGATCAAACTGCTGTTTGCAGCAAAATACTGTTTCCCAGTTATAACAAGGTATTCTCCCCTAAACCACCACTCTTTACACAAATTAAACATTTTTCCTTCCTGGGTTTTATAAATACTCTCCTCCACAGAGTGACACTTTGGGATTGCGGGAGCCAGAACCCCACAAACCTCACCCAGCACAGTGTCTGTGTGGGCGTGGAGAGGCTCCATCTCTACAGGAAACTCTGAACTGAACTAAATACATCTGCCACACCCTCAACTGGGAACATAAAATAATAAAGACAATGTCAAGCTTAATAAAAGGATGTGGATCTTCCTTCCACAACGTACAGTGTGGCTTTCTCCCCTGGAATACGCACTCCAGGCTCAAAAGAAACACGTAAGAAATGTTCATGTTTCAGAAAAAAAGTAAATAAAAATTAAATACTATGGCAGTCATTTTGTAGTATGAACAAATATCATTATGTTGTTCACCTGAAACTAATATGGTGTTATATATCAATTATACCTCATTTTTTTAAGTATAAAAATACAGGTTTAAACTATCATCACCAATCTAAATATGTCTTCAACTCAGATTTTTTTCCTATTTAGTTCTATAAAAACGAATTGTTTGTAATATAAATATGCTTAACCTTTCAAAAATAGTTTTACTGTGATATAATTCACATACCACACAATTCACCCATTTAAAATAGACCAGCCAATGGTTTTTAGTGTATTCACAGAGTTGAATGCAACATCACCACAAACATTAGGATATCTTTATACCAAAAAAAGTCCTACCTGTTAATAATCACTGCCCATTCCGCCCAACCCCGTCAACTCGAGGCAATCACTAATCTACTTTCAGTTTATAGATTTGCCTATTTTGGCCATTTCATTTTAATGGAATCACAAAATATATGGCCTTCTGTGACGTGGCTCCTTTCACTTAGCATAATGACTTCAAGGGTCCTCCACCTCCAGGGTGTAGCATGTCTCTACTTCATTCCTTTTTACTGACAATATTCCACTGCATGGACAGACCACATTTTATTCATCAGTTAATGGACATTTACGATGTTTCCACTTTTGGTCTATTACAAATAACACCACCTTGGACATATGTTTTCATTCCTCTTGGGTACAGACCTAGGTGGAGAATTTCTGGGTTATATAATAATGCTGTGTTTGACTTTTTGAGGAACTGCAAGAATGTTTTCTTAGGTTATGTGGGGATGCGGTTCCCTTACCTCAGCACCATTACACTCAGCTCTGCCTAAGGCCTTCCTTAGTCCTCAATTTATCTAAGACTAAACGACTTGAAAATGCTTGCTTCCATATAGTCAGTTCTAATACTTTCCCTACCCATTTTTTCCCCTTGACAATTCATTTCCTGAACTTATTTTCTGTCTTATTTTCTCCCTCTGCCTCTGAACAGAAATCTATGCTGGAAAAATTCAAGAAGTCTAAATAAAAACAACAAAATACAAAAAACAATTTTTTAATATATCTTTTTCACATACTTCTTTCAATAATATTTTTGAAAATTCTGAACTGGAAATCAAGAGTAACTTGACAATTCCTTTTTTTGTTACTATTAATCATTTTATATTGGTTATTCTTTGAACTATTCTACATTATATAATAAGATTAAATTAAAGTTCTGATAAAGAAAAGTCCTGGACAAAAACCTTAAGGCTGCAAACGAAAAATTTTGGCTAATAATGTAACTGGTACACAGTAAATTATCAATAAAAATATTCTCTTAATGCACCTAATCTGAATGTTTTATTATTAGAACCCTACTAAATGCTCAAAGTGAACTATTATCCCTTATTAAATGTTTATAAACTTTTATGGGCTTTTGCTTATGCTAGCTTCTCATACTAATGACACTGGATTAACAGAAGAGACATACTCATTACTAGGCATAATTATGCATCAATTAAGTACAAAGAATAACTCAATCTTTTCATATGAGCACATGAAATGCTTATTAAAGACACCCAGCTTTGAGAATTTAGGATGTGCCAGGCACTGGATTAAGCACCTTTTAACAGTGCTATATTTAATCCTCACAAACCTCTGCCAGGTAAATTCTATGCTCATTTCCACAGTCCAGATAAAAAGACTGCGACTAGTGAACCGCCCAAGGTCACACTGCGACTACGGCAGAGCTGGTATCTGAGCCCAAGCACTGGACTCTAATGCCTGGGCATCTGCCCATTTGCTATCAGTGGGCATCTTATCAGATCAACTGTGTGACACAGAGCAGCATACACTGTGCCCTCATACCCACCCTACAAGGTAGGTACTTACTTGCATAAACTCCTTCTTTGTAGAGTCATGAAAATAAAGTTCTGCAACTTCTGCCTCAGAAGCAACGAGCCACTGAAGAATAATCCTTAGCTGGGGGTCTACTGTGCATGGCTCCATGTCAATATTTGTAATTAGCAGAGTCTTTCCATCTTGCTCCAAACCTAAAATTTAAATTTTTAAGCAATATGTAGTGAAATCCATCAATTCAACTGTCAGTTCTCTGGTTTCTAAGGATATATAAACATTTTCCATTTCTTAAGATTCCAAGGAATTTTCCAAAAAATAATCTTTTCGTAACTGCACCGTAACACCAACTAAAGCATTACTTCGAAAGGGCAAAATAATGCTAAAATAAAGAAACAGTTTGATCATCTGTGACAGCACAATGCAAAACTCTATTCTGAGGCACTGAATTCAACTGGCAATTCACAAATGCCATAATTTATGTCAAAATATAATCCACAAGTATAGCAAATAAAACTAAAATGCTACAATTACAATCAAAACACAAATATATTAAATGGACTTTCAGAAAGCTTTCTGAACTAAGAGAAACAGCAGCAGGAGTGAATACTCGGATCACACACATTACAGCCTAAGTGCTGTTCTAAGCTCTTTATACACACTAACGCCCTCACCCCTCACAAGCACCCTAGGAGGAGGGAACTGCCATCATCTCATTTTACAGGTGAGGGATCAGGGGTAGAGACAGACCAAGAGGGGGGTGGGGTGGGGGGTGGGGTGGGGGGGTGGGGTGGGGGGGTGGGGGGGTGGGGTGGGGGGGGTGGGGGGGGTGGGGGGGGTGGGGTGGGGGGGTGGGGTGGGGGGGTGGGGTGGGGGGGTGGGGGGGGGGGGGGGGGGGGGGGGGGGGGGGGGGGGGGGGGGGGGGGGGGGGGGGGGGGGGGGGGGGGGGGGGGGGGGGGGGGGGGGGGGGGGGGGGGGGGGGGGGGGGGGGGGGGGGGGGGGGGGGGGGGGGGGGGGGGGGGGGGGGGGGGGGGGGGGGGGGGGGGGGGGGGGGGGGGGGGGGGGGGGGGGGGGGGGGGGGGGGGGGGGGGGGGGGGGGGGGGGGGGGGGGGGGGGGGGGGGGGGGGGGGGGGGGGGGGGGGGGGGAAAGTCATATGCAACACTTACATCCACAAAACCAAACCACGGACTTTTCTGATACAGTCTTATAAGACACTGTTCTCAAGTTTTGTTTTGTTTTTTAATAAAATTATGTTTTCAACATAACAAAAGGTGAATCTCTGTTGACTATAAAACTAAACCAATATCCTGTGTTGAATACCACTGCTTAGTGGTGGCTGAGCAACCAGCAGTGCTGAGGCCCGGGCCTCCCCCACAAGCAGCAGGAAGCGGGGATGTAGGCAGACACCACACCAATTTGCACAAGTAATGGACATTTGCTGGTGAATGTCCCTAATTTTTTTTTACAGTTGGGAGGGCATTTTAGACCACTACTAATTTTTAGGGTTCCTACTGACCTGTAAGATTTTTCATTTAAAAAAATTGGTTCATGCTATTCTCTTAAAATAAATGTATTATCATTTCCTTCCTTTCCACACTCTGATTCTCAATCAAAAATGGGTCTGGCACACAACAGTCCCATAGTCTTTGGGCCATTCTATAAATTCTGCAGAGGTCATGGAGTTGAAAGGTTCTCTGTATCACTTGATTTTTCAGTTCAGGATGTCTGGTTGCCTAAGAGTGATCTCTAAGAGAGGTCATTCAACTCTAGTGAAAAGAGAAAGAACTGATATCCTACAACTACAAACAAAAATAAATAAATAAATAAAGCTTGTTGCCTTAGGATTTCCATAATTCTGAATTGTTTTTAGTCAGCAAAAAGTAAAGCAAATATTCTTCCCTGGCTGGCTCAGATGGTAAAGAATCTGCCTGCAATGCGGGAAACCTGGGTTCGATCCCTGGGTTGAGAAGATCCCCAGAGGAGGGCATGGAACCCACTTCACTATTGTTGCCTGGAGAATCCCATGGACAGAGGAGCCTAGTGGGCAACAGTTCATGGGGTCGCAAAGAGTTGGACACGACTGAGCAACTAAGTATAAACAGTCTAACAAAAACTCTAAAAATACTGCCTGATCCCCCTGGAGAAGAAAGGCTACCCACTTCAGTATTAGAGCCTGGAGAATTCCATGGACTGTATAGTCCATGTGGTCTCAAACAGTCGGACACGGACTGAGTGACTCACTTTTACTTTCCCTTTTCACCCCTACTTTGTATCTGATGAGGAAAAAAACTTACTTCCAGAAACCCTATATAAAAAATGGCTACTTAGGAGTGGTTTTAGAACTAAAATAATAATAATCTTAGGTCTGAGGATTTGGACTCAAAACTGATACATGACCTTTCTAAATTAAAAAAATACAATTGGTAATAAAACTAACTGGAAACCCAGGTGGAAAGTACATTTTAAGTAATTTGTTCCTACAATTTTCTGTTTGCCTATTTCTAAAGAGATGATTAAAGAATCACTGGTTCAAAAACTAATGTCTAAACATGAATATTCTTACATTGGTATTTTCAGAAATAAAGGAAAATCAGATTTTTGGAAAAAAACTCAACACCCATCTAAATATAATGAAAACTCAGTTTCAACATGAGAAGTTTTTGATATTTGCTTAAGACATTCTAATATATTTAACTAAGAATTACAAATCACATTCCAGAACTGTAGTATTTACACATTTGGAACCATGATCATTAAAGGAAGAAATGAGTATTTTCTTCAAATATATGTGCGAGTGTAAGACTGCAATTAATGGAAGGGAGAACTGGTTTAAAAATATCTTTTATTTACTGATTTTTATAAGATTGACATCAAACAGTAATTCTAGAAATAACTAGTTTAAAAGGAAAACAAATTGACATGTGATAATTATAATAATTATATCTCATTATATAAGAATTTTATATTTTAAACAAAATTATATGAAGAGACTATTATAAATTTCTCCCTCAAATAACTGAATACTTCTTTTAAAGTAGTTCATCTTTATACTGATGAGTACCCCTCCTTTTAGTTTAGCAAATAACACAAGGTGCTCAGCAAAAGATCTGACACTGGATAGATTAGTTCAAGAATACCCTGATTTGGAATATTTCTTCATCTTTCAATTCCTTTATTATCTGTGTAATAAGAAATGTAGACAAGAACTTCTCCTGGGTCTACTCCAATTGCAAACTTCTGTAATTTTAATGGAAAACAATTTAAAAATAAATCAATGTTTGTCCTAATAAATAATTTCAAGTTACACTGAATAGTTTAAATGAGTAATATTGTGTTGAAGGGATCTCAAAAGACATTAATAACCAAAAGGGAAGGGGGAAAAAAAACATTATGGAATTATAAAATGATTTTTTCTGTTATTATTAACAGTCTTCAGTTAGTATTTCCCATCTGATAGGGCTCCATATACATTCTTATAAACGTCTTTTTTTTGGTATGTTTGTGTTGTTTGAATGTTCCAAGTCTAGTAAAATGGCAAATAAATTAATGAATTTAAACAAAAAAGAATTTGTTTTGCAATGTAAAAACCCTGATAACAATAATACAGTGCCTATTTGATGAAAATGCACAATTAAAGACTTTCATAAAGAACTTTATACCTTATACAAAAAACAGGCAAACACTTTAAAAAACAAACAGCCAGTTACCTTCTACATCAGTCTGATGCTCCTCTTCATCATTATCTGGCCCATCACTTACCAAATGAAGCAAAAGCAGTTAAAAAAAAAAAAAAAGAGCTTTAATTAATAATGGTATTAAAGTCAATTCTTAAAATGTGACCAAAAAATGAATGTTACAATATGACATATGACATTTAAAAAGGGGAGAAATGACAATAAAAGGAAGCTTTGCTTCTCACACCATTTCATGTTAAAATCTCAAGTGCCAATGATGCCTAAAGGGAAGTTATCAGTAATAGAATTTCTACCTGACCACAACATACAGAGTGTCAAGTAATCACATAATAAAATTTAAAATAATTTAAAGCAAAAATATGCTAATTTGGTTTTAGATAACACAGCATTTGAATATCACAGAATGCCATGAGTAATTATTTATTAGTGCTTCGGTTGATGCCATTTGTATATTTTTAACAGTTAAAAACACATTTTTTCCTATACTTTTCTTATAAATGAAATGAAACTATATACAGAAACAAAACAAAATAAAACAAAACAACAGAAATCCTGTAGGAAGCAAGCTCTTTTTAATGAAACAGTAATTGGTAGAATGAAAAATAGCAAGCAGTGCAACACATGCATAAAAGTAACACATTTTGCAATTAGGTGTCAGTCGTATCTTAGTAGAGTTGAATTTTTTCATTAGATGTAAATTTATCAAGCAGAATCAAATATAGAAGAAAAGCAGGTTGATACATGTTGGCACTCTAACCCACATTCTTTTAAGAATATGATATCATGCATTAGTGGTGAAAGACTCATCAGTGTTTAGATTTCTGGACTGGACCAACCTGTCTGATGTTGGAAAGGATAAATTGTCCTCATACAAATCTCCTTCTAAACCAAGACTGCTCCAGCTACTGCTGTTACCATTACTGCCAGAGGAAGAAAAGAACAGAGCTGAACTAGAAAATGAATGGTAAAAACAACCCTGGTTTTCCTTGGAACGGCATCCATCACTGATAACTGAGGATGTTCTGAAGCTGCCTCGGTGGGCGCAGCATCCATGGAGTTACGTGAAGACCATCGTTGCTACTACACGAGGTGTTTGACAGCTTCAGAGATTAGGGAGTTTACTTACTTGTCCTCAGCAGTTCATGAAAATTATTCTAAATTTATATTTATTTTACAGATTCAGACAGTGACTTTTAGGACAGTAAATGAATGGAAGAAGGAAAAAGTTTCACAATGAAATTAACGTCTATGGCAAAACTTAGGACATAATTTGTAAAAAGCCAATGCTCTTCAGTTTGGATAAAGTTTACACAGGTTAACATTCTCTCGAGTCTTTTTTTTCCCCTGAGTCTTCAGAGAGTGCACACAGTGATGGCCAGGGCGGGGAAGGAGGATGGGAAAAGGATGAGAAGGAAGACACTGAAACATTCCCAAAAGACCTCGTCTAACTACGGGGAGAAAAGACATCTTCTCACTTTAAGATACTTGTTATTATGTCAATTACCTTCATTTCACACATTATGTATAATTCAGCAGGTTAAATAATATACAGTTTCTTCAGAATACTGCAAGGTCTAATCACGTGTCACACTTGACAGATCAGCCAGTCACTAACACCCCACCAATACCTTCTTTCACTGCCTAATCAAAAGAAGAAAGCAGCTACATTCTACAAGTGCGGCAAAGCGACACAACACAAAAAGCAACTGTGTTCGGAAACAAAACTAAATTCAGCTTTTCAGATTAAAATCTAAACATGCAATTTTTAAAAATTCTTATCATTAAAATAATTAGTAAGCACATTAGTTTGCAGTGATAAGCAGCTGTATTTTCCCATAGTAGGCTAGACAATTATAAAAATATTTACACAATATAAAATTTGGGTTCTAAAAATTAGTTAACATAAAATCACCTTTTATCCATCAGTAAATGTTGATACGGTTCCCAAAAAGGGGCTGATTACTTAAAAGTTCTAAAGAGTTTCCAGGCTATCTCAATAATTAACATGTACGTATTAGCACTATCCAACTGTCACAAACCGTAATGCATTACAGAATAAAAATTAAAACTGATCAGTGTCTTTTCAACATTACATTCAAACAAATACAGCTCTAGTGTAAAACCATGAAACCAACCAGTTTTGCCTACATAGTCTGGTGACAGACAAACCAAAATCGAGAAAATATGGAAATACAGAATGGTTAGACAGCTGTCAGCCAAAGAGAGAGAAAATCAATGATCTCAAACACCATATTTACTTCCATTAATAGAATGATTACGCACAGAAAAAAATTACAAAATTAAAATTTTTACCCATTTCTACACTAAAGTGGATGTATCTTAAGTGAGGTCTCTGAAACACCTGCTTTAAAATCATCTGAGGCACTTATCAAGCATGCAGAATCTTGGGACTGCCAATGACCCAGTGAACCTTAATCTCTAGGAGACAAGCACACCACCAACCCTGGATGAGCCCCACTAAGTTTTTCTTTGTGCCGGAACCTTAAATTCACACAGTATTGTTAGTTCTTATTAATTCTATGGTCAATTAAACCACAGGTTTTTTTTTCCCCTGGACAAAATGCTATCAGGTCAGGTTTTTCCCATTCAAGTAATTAATTTTCTGAACCTAAAGATATTTACTCATGTTAAACACAACTGGTTTAGCCTCAGCCTGATTTGGTCTTTCTGAACTCTGGTTCTATTAACAGGATTAACCTTTTCATCTCTGTTTTGAGTCACTCACAAATAATGAGTGTTCTACACCACTGATAAAATAATGCTAAAGAGGAAGAACCAAGGGCTGACCCTGGTAGGTACTTCCTTCTTTTCATCATATTGGAGAGCATTCCATATTGAGTCGTTCAACCAGCTACAGTCCTTTTATGGCCACTAGCCTTTAAGTTCTCCCACTTTAACACCAGGATTTCATAAGCAACAATGTCAACTCCACTGAAATTCTAGAAGCCTGTTTCTCAAAGTGAGAGAAGAATTTAAGTGTAAACATTCTAAAGCTATGGAGAGGGCCAAATGATAATCTGTGATATTACCCCACTTCCTACTACTAATTTTAAAGACTGCCTTTTTTGGATTTAAATTTTGTAAAATGTTGGTGGCTTGTGTCACATTTTAAAAACTATGACAATAAAAATATAAAAATATTAACACTCACTGGTTAATCCAAGCATCAAACCAAGTACTCCGAGATGATGTGTTCTAACAGCTGAAAAACCATTTCCTTTCCTTCTGCTTCCTCATCCCCTCTTTCCTCCTCCTCCTGGTAAGTCCATTCCAAGGGCCTGTTCTGCAGAAGCTTCACAGGGTCCTTTCTACAAGTGCCCAAAACCCCCTCCTCTCCCTAGGCTCAGCTAGGGTCAGTGTTTACTATTTCCAAGTATCACTTAATGTGAATAAAGATTTTGTAACATTTTATAGGTTACTCAGGAAGGTCTGTACAGCATTACGAATAAAGGAAATAATTCTAATTAATAAAATATTCTAAAACTGGTTTTAGGAACAAGGTTAACTGAGAGAATGATACATGAAGTGCCTTCTGTTATATTATACTGTATTTTTGTAATGAGTTTACGTATTTTCAGTCATTCAGGTATAACTGCTCAAGTTACAGTGTTCCTGAATGGACAAATAAGGAATCCTTCCCCTAGAAAAATACTACTATAATATTAAAAAAATTACAGGACCATTTTGATGCCTTTTACAGATAATTATTCTTTTTCCTGTCCTTTAAAGTGAGAAAGAAAATTTTTTCTCAAAAGTTCATGAGAAGGCCAAGTATAGCATGAAGCATATAAAATCAAATGTATGACATATTTTTCAATTATTGGCACAAAGAAAATTAGTCCAGCTAATTACTATATTTAATAAATGTCAAACCATTAGAAATAATGTTGGAACAAAATACACTTTGATAATAATGGTTAGGTTTACAAATTAAGAATTTTAAAATTAAATTCAGTATAATTTGGGACTTATTTCTGAGGAGTCTGAGTACCTAAACTATGCAATTACATGCAAAATCAGAGTTACCTTTCACTTAGATGGTGAAAACTACTGCTTTCATCCTGGTGTTCATCTTCAAAACTTAAGTTGGACCAGCTCCCAGTACTGTCCTCACCAATACTGAGATGCATCTGCTGGCTACCAAGAGACTCAGCTGACTGAATCTCTTCTGTTTCTTTTGGACTAGAAAAAAGAAAGAAAGAAAATAAGTCCAAAAGCATCAGGTTCTGATTTGTATTATTAACAGGAATATCCATTTGATGATACCGATGACAAAAACAAGAAATGGGACCTTCAGAATTAGACCAGTGGTCGATCTAACCCTTTGTTTGGATCTGCTAATAAAGAGACTTGGCAGGACAGCTTGTTAATTTCAAAATTAACTGAGATACCCACTGATATCCCTAACCTACTCTGTTCATTATGGGTTCATCCCAAGCACATCATTTATTTAAATTCTCTTCAAAGCAGTTCATATTTTCAATAGGGACACTATGAAGGACCACAAGTTCCTAAGTCTGCCACATCTGCTTTGTAAAACAGTATTTTTATTTGTACCAAAAATTACCCCTTTTCTGGCTTTAAGAACAACAAAAAAAGTAGTTCAAGGAATTCTACACTGCCAATCGAGGGTACAGTCAGACTAGCCAAATCTCTTCAACATTCTGAGCATGGATCATAATCCCTCTCATTTTTTTCCTCAACGAAAAAACATTTATAGTTTTATTCATTGAGGAAAAAACATTTATAGTTTTATTCTATCTTCACAAGAAATTCCATTTGTTGTTCAATTACTGTGTATGCCCCTTCTACATTTTATTCTTGACTAACAGACTATGCCCCAACCAGTAACGCTGAAGAAGCTGAAGTTGAACAGTTCTATGAAGACCTACAAGACCTTTTAGAACTAACACCCAAAAAAGATGTCCTTTTCATGATACGGGACTGGCATTCAAAAGTAGGAAGTCAAGAAACACCTGGAGTAACAGGTAAATTTGGCCTTGGAATACAGAATGAAGCAGGGCAAAGACTAATAGAGTTTTGCCAAGAAAATGCACTGGTCATAGCAAACACCCTCTTCCAGCAACACAAGAGAAGACTCTACACATGGACATCACCAGATGGTCAACACCGAAATCAGACTAATTATATTCTTTGCAGCCAAAGATGGAGAAGCTCTATACAGTCAGCTAAAACAAGACCAGGAGCTGACTGTGGCTCAGATCGTGAACTCCTTATTGCCAAATTCAGATTGAAACTGAAGAAAGTAGGGAAAACCACTAGACCATTCAGGTATGACCTAACTCAAATCCCTTATGATTATACAGTGGAAGTGAGAAATACATTTAAGGGCCTAGATCTGATAGAGAGAGTGCCTGATGAACTATGGAATGAGGTTCGTGACATTGTACAGGAGACAGGAATCAAGACCATCCCCACGCAAAAGAAATGCAAAAAAGCAAAATGGCTGTCTGGGGAGGCCTTACAAATAGATGTGAAAAGAAGAGAAGCGAAAAGCAAAGGAGCAAAGGAAAGATATAAGCATCTGAATGCAGAGTTCCAAAGAATAACAAGAAGAGATAAGGAAGCCTTCCTCAGCGATCAATGCAAAGAAATAGAGGAAAACAACAGAATGGGAAAGACTAGAGATCTCTTCAAGAAAATCAGAGATACCAAGGGAACATTTCATGCAAAGATGGGCTCGATAAAGGACAGAAATGGTATGGACCTAACAGAAGCAGAAGATATTAAGAAGAGGTGGCAAGAACACACAGAAGAACTATACAAAAAATATCTTCACGACCCAGGTAATCACGATGGTGTGATCACTCACCTAGAGCCAGATATCCTGGAATGTGAAGTTAAGTGGGCCTTAGAAAACATCACTACGAACAAAGCTAGTGGAGGTGATGGAATTCCAGTTGAGCTATTTCAAATCCTGAAAGATGATGCTCTCAAAGTGCTGCACTCAATATGCCAGCAAATTTGCAAAACTCAGCAGTGGCCACAGGACTGGAAAAGGTCAGTTTTCATTCCAATTCCAAAGAAAGGCAATGTCAAAGAATGCTCAAACTACCACACAATTGCACTCATCTCACACGCTAGTAAAGTAATGCTTAAAAATTCTCCAAGCCAGGCTTCAGCAATACGTGAACCGTGAACTTCCAGATGTTCAAGCTGGTTTTAGAAAAGGCAGAGGAACCAGAGACCAAATTGCCAACATCTGCTGGATCATAGAAAAAGCAAGAGAGTTCCAGAAAAACATCTATTTCTGCTTTACTGACTATGCCAAAGCCTTTGACTGTGTGGATCACAATAAACTGTGGAAATTCTGAAAGAGATGGGAATACCAGACCACCTGACCTGCCTCTTGAGAAATGTGTATGCAGGTCAGGAAGCGACAGTTAGAACTTGACATGGAACAACAGACTGGTTCCAAATAGGAAAAGGAGTACGTCAAGGCTGTATATTGTCACCCTGCTTATGTAACTTCTATGCAGAGTACATCATGAGAAACGCTGGGCTGGAAGAAGCACAAGCTGGAATAAAGATTGCTGGGAGAAATATCAATAACCTCAGATATGCAGATGACACCACCCTTATGGCAGAAAGCGAAGAGGAACTAAAAAGCCTCTTGATGAAGATGAAAGAGGAGAGTGAAAAAGTTGGCTTAAAACTCAACATTCAGAAAACGAAGATCATGGCATCCGGTCCCATCACTTCATGGGAAATAGATGGGGAAACAGTGGAAACAGTGTCAGACTTTATTTTTTCGGGCTCCAAAATCACTGCAGATAGTGACTGCAGCCATGAAATAAAAGACGCTTACTCTTTGGCAGAAAAGTTATGACCAACCTAGATAGCATAATGAAAAGCAGAGACATTACTTTGCCAACAAAGGTCCATCTAGTCAAGGCTATGGTTTTTACAGTCGTCACATATGGATGTGAGAGTTGGACTGTGAAGAAGGCTGAGTACCGAAGAATTGATGCTTTTGAACTGTGGTGTTGGAGAAGACTCTTGAGAGTCCCTTGGACTGCAAGGAGATCCAACCAGCTCATTCTGAAGGAGATCAGCCCTGGGATTTCTTTGGAAGGAATGATGCTAAAGCTGAAACTCCAATACTTTGGCCACCTCATGTGAAAAGTTGACTCATTGGAGAAGACCCTGATGCTGGGAGGGATTGGGGGCAGGAGGAGAAGGGGACAAGAGAGGATGAGATGGCTGGATGGCATCACTGACTCGATGGACGTGAGTCTGAGTGAACTCCGGGAGTTGGTGATGGACAGGGAGGCCTGGCGTGCTGCGATTCATGGGGTTGCAAAGAGTCGGACACGACTGAGCGACTGAACTGAACTGAACAGTTTAAAGTGATGTTTTAACTTTTTGTTGAAGTACAGTTGATTTACATTATTTTATTAGTTTCAGGTGTACAACACAGTGATTCGGTATGTTTGAGGATTATATTCCATTTAAAGTTATTACAAAATAATGGCTTATATTTATTTCCCAATGCTATAGAATTTATCTTTGTTGCTTATTTTGCACATAGTAGTTTGTGCCTCTTAACCCTATACCCCAATCTTGCCCCGTATTTTCAAACATGAAGAGGGGAAGTGTTAGTCTTCTGATCAAAACCTTCCAGTGGCTTCTCATCAATCAAAATAAAGAGTCCAAACCCTTTTAACATGCATCTGGTATGATAACCTCTCATGACCTTCCCTGGGCTCCTGCTCTCCCTGGCTCACCCACCTTAGCCACACAAGCCTCTCTGCTGTTTCCCCAAAACGCAGTCCCACTAACCTTGGCTGGGAACCCCATTTCCCTGATTCCCACTTAGCTTACTGTCTCTTCACCTTTGGCTCGCTGCTCAAATGTCACTTTGTCCGAGCTGCTTCCTGCTACCTCTTCAAAACTGCATGCCACCCCCGCCTGCTGCTGCCCACCGCCACCCCCAGCACTAGCTCCCTGCATCTCCCTCTGGCCAAGAAAAGAGGCAGTGCTTGTCACGGCATTGACAAAAGCTACTAAAATATCCTGGGTTACCATGTGGCTCAATGGAATTCCTTCTCAACTCAAGAAATTTTCTCTTTCCATAAGACTAACAAAAATAATCCTACAAACTAATAACACAAGTCAGTCCTGATGTTTTCCCAGGGAGAGAGAAGGCTAAAAGTAAACATCTGAACTAAGCTGTTAGGACCACTAAGCACAAGGCACAGTCTCTGAAACACAAAACACCGTAGGACTATCACAGAGAACTGCCCCTTAGACGGCGGCTTATCAAGAGGAGTGGTGGCAGGAGGGAACTATGTAGAGAACACTTGCTTTCTTCATGGGGCTTCCCTGGTGGCTCAACTGGTCAAGAATCTACTGGCAACACAGAACCCTGGGTGGGTAAGACCCTCTGGAGAAGGAAATGGCAACCCACTTCAGTATTTTTGCCTGGGACATCCCATGGACAGAGACGCCTGGCACGTTATTTATACTCTTTGTAAGAAAACTTACCTTTGTGAACAGAAATAAAAACATAATCTCAGAGTGGTACATTAATATGGTGCAACTCAGTACTTGCTGTATGAACTTCTCCAGCTGTTTCCTTGATTCAACCCTACCTACTCTACAGCTGTGTAAACTTGGGCAAAGTGACTTTCTACTCTAAGCCTCACCTTCCAATTGAGGAAATGGCTCATATCTTCCTTCCCCCAAAGGGCTGCTGGGGGATAATGAGACAGTGTCTATGAAAAGTAACAGGTAGGATATCAACGATATGCAAATGTAATAGGGAGTATTTCTTTTTGTTCATTTAGGATTAAAAAGAATCACATC
Organism: Bos indicus x Bos taurus; assembly: GCF_003369695.1. Taxonomy (NCBI): domain Eukaryota; kingdom Metazoa; phylum Chordata; class Mammalia; order Artiodactyla; family Bovidae; genus Bos; species Bos indicus x Bos taurus. The sequence continues at coordinate 12,259,218 of NC_040087.1, read as the reverse complement.
TTTCTGAACATCTTTCTAAGACATAAATAATCAAGTTAACTCTTTACTGCAAAACCCAAAAGAAATTAGGAGCTTACCTGCTGATGGCCTGTCCAGCACTGACCACTGCTGACGCCAGTATCTCTGTGCTGAGGCTCTCGGCAAAGCTGACACCTTCCTGTCCGATCCCACTGTCGGCTGCCTGGCTGGTACTGCTCAGCTCTCTCTCTGCCTTTTCAATTGCTTCAGCAACTATCTTCTCAGCAAGCACTGTCTTCTTATCGAGATCAACGTGAATTTGAGGAACATCGAGATGAAAAATCCTAGATTTCTGATAGAAGCTGCTAAGCTGTGAATGAGAAACTGGCTTACTACCAGCAAGCGAATCCGGTCTGGGAAAGCGAGGAGACGAATTTCCAGTGCAGTCATGGAGCTCTTTACGGTCACAGTATCGGCAAGCCTGACCCACCAGAGGTGACAGCTTTTCTGCGTAAGTAATCCTATCAACTGCTTTTGTGGCTTCAGACACGTGGAAGGTGGCAGATCCTAAACCCAGCTCTAAAGTGTCGCCCACAACTTTGTTAGCATACTGCTCTATAGCTTGAACGACAGTCTCTCCATAGCCACACCCACTCAAGCTGCCTGTACTCTGAGAAAATCTGTGATTCTGTGAAGAAGGCTGAAGAGACTTGGGAAACTCTGGCCCGACATGAGTCTCAGTATCTTTGTCACATACGTTTTTTTCATAAAGGCAAGAATCTGTTAAGGATTTTGGCAAGCCACCTGTCGATGCCATCAGCTCTTTTTTAACATCTCTTGTGATGCTGTGAGCAAGACAGGTTGAAAAACTACGTAGTTCCGAGCACTCGTTTCTGCACGTGTCCCGTGTCCACTCACAAGTCTGGTTTTTATGAAGGTAACTTCCAGCACTTCTGCTTTGTCTTTTTGTATCTGCTTCTTGCTGGTGTTCTTTATTTAAAAACAGTAACAGTTCATCGTTGGTTTTCACCTGTGAGCTCTGCACAGGGAATATTTTGGAGCTGCACTTCACTTTGGCTGTTTTAGCTGCTTCTTGCAATCCTGACTTAACAGACCGATAGGCAAGTCTGTTGGCGTACTGGTCCATTATTAACTCACTGTTGCCACCTTCCTGTTTTAGTATTTGGATAATGTGACCTGCATACTCATCTGTCACACTTTCACAGCTGGGATACTTGTACGTTAGACCTGACAGACAAGAACTTGGTGGTAAAGGAAGAACAAACGGATCTACTCCTCCCGGGTGTGCTACAGCCTCTACATCCAACTTCTCTTCGGATCTATGATCTTGGTCACCATCAACACAACTGTTCCTCTTCCTCCTGAAAAACATACAGCTCCTAACTTTTGCTATTTTTTCAGCTTCCGTAATGACTTCTGCTGCCATATCACCTGCAAAACTGCATAATGCCTGTAAACTTTCATCTGAGCAATTAAAAAAAGCAGGTGATAGGCTTCTTTGACTCTGCACATTTAAGCAAGGGCTTTTCACCCTGGCTTCTTGAATCACTTTATTATCCAAATGGGAAGCTGCCATTTCTGTTGCAAGAGAAACGATGTGTGTCGCTAATGCGTCTGCAAACTGAACTTTTTTCCCTGCTGGCTCCAACTTCACGTCCACCTCTTGCTGCTCTTCGCCGTCACTACTTTCAACTTCTTCTGAGAGAGACCGCATGAGCTTCAACATGAACTCTTCTTTTTCTATTGCATTTTGTTCATTTTCAGACAAACTGCTTACAGACGAGTTGTGAGGTGTGGATGGTGGTGTGGCCGGTGCAAACTCTTTTGCTAACTCCCCCTTAAGCTTTTTGGTTAACTTCTTGATATCCCAATCAGAAGGAGCCTGGGATGGAACCAGAGGAGTTGATGGAGGGGTGTCAGGTATTACATTCCCATCTCTCATTTTCTGTTTATCTTCCACGTGCAAACCATCTACACAGGTGAGCACTGTGGATGAGAAAGCATGTGAATGGGGAAACGAGTTTTCCTGCCCAAAAGCCAAGGGCTCGAGGGCTGAATTATGCAAATTCTGCTTTTTCACAGATTTGTCCTTAGCAATTTCCTTCAGATCAGCTTTCTGGCCTGCCGCTGCTAGACAAGGTGGTAGTGTCTCCAAAGAAAATCCAGGAGCCACAGAACCTTTACCTTCTGGAACACAATCCTTTACTTCTGAAAGTGAACAGTGAGTTAAATGATCTTGAGCTTCAAGAAACTTGGGGAACTCTTCCAAGGTCAACTGTGACTCATCTCCAGGAACAGGCAAGTCTTTCTTGGGGAGGACATTTTTATCTACATTTACGATCACTGACTTGCTTTCATCTATGGAATGTTTGATAATAGATTTAGATAACCGATCGGCGAACATGTCCTTCTTGCTAGCCTCACTCTGTGGCACTGTTGCTTGATCCCAGTAGAAAGAAGGGGTTTTTCCCTTTCCTGTTTGAGTTAAACAATCTGTGTGTTCTTCTGTTTTTGCAACTTTGGAAGATGTCACTGAATCTATAGTTTCATTTACTATCGTATGCACCATTGCGGCAGAAAAATCGCCAATAATGACAGGATCATTTGTTAACTTTGAAGAGCTTTTTGTTTCAACAACATCACTAGTTGGTTTCACCTCATTCTGGCTACCGGGGTTGTGGTCTGAAGGTAAACAAATATTCCTGAGACAAGCTAGCTCCTCTTCTTTGTTTTTTGTGGCAACACTTGCTGGGGTAGGACCACCATTCAAATGACTATCATCACATGATGGATGAGACTTTGTCTGATACGTATTAGAAGAAATACGGTATGGGTGAAGGGCACTCCCTGCCAAGGGCACTGGTATTGAAGTAACAATTCCTGAAGTACAGAGCAAGGCCTGCTGCACCGTGTATTCCTTTTTATACTCCTGCACTGGTTTTGTCACCGTAACTGTTTGACTGTTAGAAGTAGGGGAACACACAGAAGTCTGTGTTGCTGGCACTACATCTTCTGTGCTCACAAACTTGATGTTTTCTGGGGAAACACTAACTGCTGCCTTTGTGGTAAAGGTAACATCAACTTGAGACAGCTCAATGAATGCTTCCTGTATTACAGATTCAGACAGATCTCTTGCATAGGACTTCACCACTCTGTCTTCACAGTGAAATGACCGACCCTGCAGAGATGCAGGTGTTGGAGGATATGAGAACTGACACACTTCCATGATGCCTTCAAAAACAAGCTCTTCAGCAAGATCTGCAGCAAATCTAGTGACGGTGTTAGTGAAGATCTGTTTCTTTACATACTGTAGATCTTGTAAAGCATCTGAGAATGCCTCACTCACCAAAAAACTAGCCAGGCCACTAATGGCTCGTTCTTTCAGTGAAAAAGCACACTGCCTTCTCAGTTCGTTAAATGCCATTTGAAAAATGGATGACGTCAATTTGATGGCTAACTGGCATAAGGCATTGGTACATGAAGAGACCCCTTTCTGTAAGTCTTTAAATGCACTGCCAAAACTTTTTTCCACGAGATCTGCTGCAAACTTCTGAATGCTATCAATCATTATGGGTTTATTTTTAGATTTACTTTTTTGATCAAGGCTTCCATGCTGAAGAGCTACCATTTTATTTTCTCCCTTTTTAATATTATTAGTGTTGGATGTTGCATTAGTATGTTGGCTATGAAGAACTGAACCCAGAACTTCATAGGAAAGGCTATTTGCATAATCTTCAAAGGTATAATAAAGAGAATCAGGATTTTCATGACCCCTATCTTCACCAATATCTGTTTGGCAAAAGCATTCAGCTGGAGTACAGCCTCCAAGAGGACTGAAAGCAGAGGATCGAATAGGACTAAACAAACCACTGTCTTCCCCTGAGGCCTTCACGGGGCGGGGAGAATCTGGGGCATCACACAGGTTACTATAAGGGGATTCTGGTTTACGAGGTGTTGGCTTCCTAACGTTAGCTGGGAGAGCTGGCCGATCAAACTTGAATTTTTGAGGATTCATAGTAGTGGTTACAGAGCACAATTTTTCATGTTTGTGCCCTTTCTTTTGCGATGGCTTCCCTACAGCAAGATCTTTCAGAAACGGACAAGCAGTCTCTAACGTTTGTTCTAGTTCATCAAACTGATCAAAACTATCAAAAAACTCACTCACTTCTGAGTCTGAATCCTCAATATCATCTTTCATCACAGGAATTTTAGGTAACTCAAGTTTTGCTTTCAAACTTTTTTGATAACCTTCTTCATCCAAGAAGATAACAGGACTTGGACTTGAGCACTCTGATTCAGACGAGTAGGCAGGAGAAGACGAGAACAATGGTTTCTGGGCATCACTACCTTTCTCTGAAGCAGCAAAGGAACTATAGAAACTCCTTTGGACCCATGGTTCAGAGACTGATGTCGTGACTGAAGTTCTCACTGGAGGCAGTTTTTTATGTCCCAGAATGTTTATTAAAGAAGCTGAAGGTTTAGCCAATGACTTCTGCTGCTCAGAGCCAACCAGAACCCTGAAATCATGGGTATCCAAATGGTGACCAGAAATAGTCTGTGAAGTAGCATCACACTGGCTCCTTAGTGCAATTATGTTTAATCCTAGAGGAAAAGAATAAAATGATTATTCTTGAAAAGAATTTAACTGATTTAAATCGATGGGAATAAGTAGACGTGAACCATGAAATACTCATTTATATTATAAGTATCTTCTATACTATTTTAACACAGGGATCCCCAACCTCCAAGATGTGATGCCTGATGATCTGAGGTGGAACTGATGTAATAATACTAGAAATAACATGTACAATTAATGTAATGCACTTGAATCATCCTGAAACCATCCCCTTCCTGCCCTAGTTCCATGGGAAAATTATCTTTCATGAAACCAGTCCTGGTGTCAAAAAGGTTGGGGACCACTGAATTAACAGATTCATCTCAAGTTGTACTTAAGAGCAAGTATTCAGTTCATTTGCTCAGTCGTGTCCAACTCTTTGCGACCCAATGAACCATAGCACGCCAGGACTCCCTGTCCATCACCAACTCCCGGAGCCCACCCAAACCCATGTCCACTGCGTCAGTGATGCCATCCAACCATCTCATCCATCCTCTGGTGTCCCCTTCTCCTCCTGCCCCTAATCTTTCCCAGCATCAGGGTCGTTTCCAATGAGTCAACTCTTTGCATCAGATGGCCAAAGTATTGGAGTTTACCCATTACTAAAATATTCTCATTCTACACCACATCTAGGAATACCTGGTCTAAGGAATATCTAGCATGTTGCCACATGTTAGAAACACTAATATTTAGGTGACCCTGACAGCTAACTCAAGTCTGAACTTAGGCATTTTTAAGGGAAACAGTGTCTGAACAGTACAACCTAATAAAAGAGCAAAACTAAAAACCAGGTAACAATGACCTTAAAAGACACAAGAAAGTTAATTCCTCTATCAGACAAAAAATAGGTATCAATGCTTTAATTTGAACAAATTTCAAAATAAATGTCAACTGAACAAGTCTGTCTTAAAACTTTTAAAACTGAACTTTAAACCTTAATTCTCTATTTCAAGAAAAAAAATCTAGTGAAGAACAAACCATCATTATATGGCTTTGAAGTCTCTTCCTCCTCTAAGTGCTCAAAAGCAGTGACAAAGTCATCTTCGATGGAAGATACAGACTGGTTAGTATCATCGTCGTCCTCACTGGTGGCCTCAAGTTGGTGCTTGTGATGCAAATATGTGTCCACGGTGTACCTTATGCCAGTAGCGTATTTACTTAGGAGACTAAAAATAAAATCAATTTTAAGTCTTGGTAATGTAGGTGACACTCTCATGACACAAAGCATTCCAGGATGTTGACTCTGGGAAAAGATAAAAGATGGTAACAATTTTAATTTCAAAATATACTATACTTACAAGACATATTACCTGGAAATAAAGCCCAGAAATAACACGATACCGTTTTAAAAGAAAAAAAAAAAGAAACACATGCATCCTAAAAGGCTGCCTGATTTTGTAATGTTTAATTATTTTCTTCATTCTTTCTCCACAACACTTCTCACTTTCCAGTGTCTTCTCCCACCTTTCTCTTATCCAGGTATTCAAATTCTACCTATTATGTCTCTTTAAATGTCAAAAGAACTTGCCATCCATTTCTGTGACAACGATGCTTTCCTGTTACTATACAGCCCTGTGCTTTTTCTTAATCATTCACCTGGTTCACTAACTATATTATTAACTGCTTAAGGACAGGAACTAGGTCTTAGTCTTCCCGTATCCCATTTTCCTGCAGCTTTCAGCATGATAATACATTCTCTTCTATCATAAAAGAACTGTCCCTTCCTTTCTCCTAAATTCCCCTAGTATTTCAATTTCCAAGGTTTATAGCTTTGATTAAAAATAGTCAACTGAACTTTCCCATACATATTAAAAGACAAATGTTGACAAATGACTTGTTCAAAAGGCTAGAAATGAGATAAAATAGCTGATCACCTCTTCTCGTAAATAAAACAAAGTAAATATAAATGAAGAATCTAATGAAGGAAATGAGCACAGTTCTACTTTTATCTGTAAATCTCATAAAAAACACAGTAGTCTATAACACTTGAAGGAATAAGTAACCTAAATTTAAACCTACTGATTCAATTTTTAGGAGGGAAAATATGCAATGTATTTTTGTTTGGTGCATTATCAATAAATTAACACTTAGTAAAGAACTAAATGTTCAATATTATGATACTAGTGACCTCACTGAAAGGTGACATTTTTGCTTATAAATAAATAAAGAACACATCTTCAGGTACTGATTTAACATGAAATTTTTTAAACCAGAAAATGAGTTAAAGTATATTCTTTAAAAGATACAGCTCAATATTTACATAAATTTGGAGTTGGAAAGAAGAGGGAAAATTTTATATGACTTACACACAGGTAAAAATTCAAGAATCCAGAAATAATCAATTTTCAGAAAAAAATTAATATGTCTTACATACCACTTATGGAGCTTCATACATGGAAAATCTAATTTAAAGCTATGACCAAAATTATTTTACCCTTCAGTGATTTCAAAGATTCATGAGTTCGATTTCTTATGAATTATATTTCCTTCAGATGGTATTAAACAAAAAGAAACTTCACCCAAGCATTTTAAAATTTAATGCTCTAAATTAACCCCTTCATGGACTGCAGCCTGTTGTGGCAAAGTGTCTTACGTAACTCAATGAAGCTATGAGCCATGCCATGCTGGGCCACCCAAGGCAGACAGGTCATAGTTGAAAGTTCTGACAAAATGTGGTCCACTGGAGGAGGGAATGGCAACCTACTCCAATAATCTTGCCTGGAGAACCCAGCAACACTATAAAAAAGGAAAAAGTTATGACACCAGAAGATGAGCCTGCCCAGGTCGGAAGGTGTCCAATATGTTACTGGGGTACAGGAGAGGGCAACTACAAATAGCTCCAGAAAGAATGAAGACCAGGGGCCAAAGTGGAAACGTGCTCAGTTTTGGATGTGTCTAGTGGTGAAAGTGAAGTCAGATATATAGAGAACAATACTACATAGGAACCTGAAATGTAGGTGCATCAATCAAGGTAAATTGGATGTGGTCAAATAGGAGATGGCAAGATTGAACATCAACATCTTAGGAATCAGTCAACTAAAGTAGACAGGAATTGGCGAATTTAATTCAGATGACCATTGTATCTACTACATGGGAAAGAATTCCTTAGAAGAAATGGAGTAACCCTCATAGTCAATGAAAGAGTTCGAAATGCAGTAACTGGATGCAACCTCAAAGATGACCGAATGACTTTGGTTCGCTTCCAAGGCACACCATTCAACATCACAGTAAACCAAGTCTACGCCCCAACCATTAATGCCAAAGAAGCTGAAATTCACTGGTTCTAAGAAGACCTACAAGACCTTCTAGAACTGTCACCAAAAAAAGATGTCCTTTCCATCATAGGGGATTGGAATACAAAAGTAGGAAGTCAAGAGATACCCAGAGTAGAGTAACAGGCAAGTTTGGCCTTGGGAGTACAAAACAAAGCAGGGCAAAGTCTAACAGAGCTCTGTCAAGAGAACATGCTGCACCCTTTTCCAACAACCCAAGAGACAACTCTACACATGGACATCACCAAATGGTCAATACCAAAATCAGATTGCTTATGTTCTCTGCAGCCAAAGATGGAGAAGCTCTATAGTCAGCAAAAGCAAAACATGGAGCTGACTATGGCTCAGATCATCAGCTCCCTATTGAAAAATTCAGGCTTAAACTGAAGAATGTAGGGAAAAGCACTAGACCATTCAGTGGTTCAAATCAAAACCATTTTGATTTGATTCAGTGAACCAAATCCCTTATGATTAAACAGTGGAGGTGATCAATAGATTCAAGGGATTAGATCTGGTAGAGAAAGTGCCTGAAGAACTACAGAAGGAGATTTTTAACACTGTACAGGAGGCAGTAACAAAAACTATCCCAAAGAAAAAGAAATGCAAGAAGGCACAGTGGTTGTCTGAGAAGGCTTTACAAATAGTTGAGCAAGAAAGAGAAGCAAAAAGCAAAGAAGAAAGGGAAATACATACCCAACTGAAAGCACAGTTCCAGAGCATAGCAAGGAGAGATAAGAAGGCCTTAAATGAACAATGCAAAGAAACGGAGGAAAACAACAGAACTGGAAAGACTAAAGATCTCTTTGAGAAAATTGAAGATACTAAGCAAACATTTCAAGAAAGGGCACAGAAAAGGACAGAAATGGTATGGACTTAATAGCAGCAGAAGATATTAAGAAGAGGTGGCAAGAACACACAGAAGAACTATACAGAAGAGATCTTAATGACCCAGATAACCACAATGGTGTGATCACTCACCTAGAGTCAGACATCCTGGAGTGTGAAGTCAAGTGGGCCTTAGGTAGCATTTCTATGAATAAAGCTGGTGGAGGTGATGGAATTCCAGCTGAACTGTTTCAAATCTGAAAGATGATGCTATGGAAGTGCTATACTCAATATGCCAGCAAATTTGGAAAATGCAGCAGTGGCCATAAGACTGGAAAAGGTCAGTTTTCATTCTAATTCCGAAGAAGGGCAATGCCAAAGAATGTTCAAACACCAGATAATTGCACTCATTTCACATGCTAGTAAGGTTATGCTCAAAATCCTTCAATCTAGGCCTCAGCAACACATGAACTGAGAATTTCAAGATGTACAAGCTGGATTTAGAAAAGGCAGAGGAACATGAGATCAAACTGCCAACATTCGTTGGATCATGGAGAAACTAAGGAAATTCCAGAAAAATATCTACTTCTGCTTCACTGACTACACTAAAGCCTTTGACTGTGTGGATCACAACAAACTGTGGAAAATTCTTAAAGAGATGGGAGTACCAGACTACCTTACTTGTCTCCTGAGAAACCTGTATGCAGGTCAAGAAGCAAAAGAACCAGACGAAGAATAAGTGATTGGTGCAAAACTGTCAAAGGAATACGTCAAGGCTGCATATTGACACCCTGCTTATTTAACTTATATGCATAGTACATTATGCCAAATTCCAGGCTGGATGAATCACAAGCTGGAATTAAGATTGTTAGGAGAAATATCAACAACCTCCATGTGCAGATAATACCACTTTAATGGCAGAAAATGAAAAGCAACTAAAGAAAAGAGTCTCTTGCGTGGGTGCTAAGTCTCAGTTGTGTCTGACTCTTTGCAACTATGGACTGTAGCCCACCAGGCTCCTCTGTCCATGGAAGTCTCCAGGCAAGATCATTGGAGTGGACTGCCATGCCCTCCTCCATGGGAGCTTCCCATGCGGGACTGAACCAGTCTCTTGTCTCCTGCATTGACAAGCGGGTTCTTCACCACTATCACCACCTGGCAAACCCAAAAGATGGTCAAAGTAGAGAGTGAAAAAGCTGGCTTAAAACTCAACAATAGAAAAAAAAACTCATGGCATCCGGTCCATCACTTGATGGCAGATAGAAAGCGAAAAGGTGGAAGCAGTGACAGATTTTATTTTCTTGGGTCCAAAATCACTGCAGATGGTGACTGCAGGCATCAAATTAAAAGATGCTTGCTCCTTGGAAGGAAAGCAATGACCAACCTAAACATCATATTAAAAAGCAGAGATAGTACTTGGCTGCAAAGGCCTATATTATATAGTTAAAGCTATGGTTTTTCCAGTAGTCATATACAGGTGTGAGAGTTGGACCATAAAGAAAGCTGAGCACTGAAGAACTGATGCTTTCTAATTTGGTGCTGGAGAAGACTCTTGAGAGTCTCTCAGACAGCAAGGAGATCAAACCAGTCAGTCCTAAAGGAAATCAACCCTGAATATTCACTGCAAGGACTGATGGCTAAAGCTGAAGCTCTAATACTCTGGCCATGTGATATAAAGAGCTGACTCACTGGAAAAGACCCTGATGCTGGGAAAGACTTAAGGCAAAAGGAGAAGCGGGAGGCAGAGGACTGGGTGGTTAGATGGCATCACCAACTCAATGGACATGAATATGAGCAAACTCCAGGAGATCATGGAGGACAGAAGAGTCTGACATGCTACAATCCATGGGGTTGCAAAGATTCGGACAGGACTGAGCGAGTGAACTACAATGCTAAATTAAAAGTCATTTATAAAATGTGCCAACAAAAACTCATTAGAAATAATATATAAAAGTTACCTGGTTTAGAGGATCACTGTTTATATCTGATGATTTATTTATATCCTTCATACAAATAATTTCATTTTCATTTAGACTGCAGAAGTGCAGTGAGTTCAGAAGATCTGGGAGTTCCAAAGAAACTGCAGCCAAATCCTAATGTAAAGCAATAACACAATAAATAACACTGTAGCATAACACTTTAAATCCCTTATATTGTGGCCCTGAACTAAAATCATAAAGTCTACTTGTTATTGTTGTTTAGTTGCTCAACCATGTCCAACCCTTTGCAGCCCCGTGGACTGCAGCACGCTAAAGCCTACTAGTTAGTAAACTTTCCAGTTCATAATAGCTAACACTTGCAGTTTATTGACCACCATCGATTGTTTGGAAACTCAAAAATAAAATGTACTAAAATATTTTAAAATTGACAATTTTTTTAGCACTTTAAACATAATGATACCAAACTGTAACAAGATTTCACATGGTACCTCACACATCAACAACAACGAGGCATTTAATAGTTTTCAGCAGCAAATGTCAAATCTGGAGTCCTCAAGTTTAACCATGAAATGTCTCAAATGGGATTCTTGCTTTTACAGTTCTTTGGCGGTTAAGTTACATATTTGTATAATTCAAGTCTATTTTTCTGCCTTTCTTCCCTTTAGTGAAAATTTTATGAAGATGTAATGAAAAACGCCTGTTTTTCTTTCCATTTGCCCCTTTTATGTAACTGTTTTGCCCAGTGCAAGAATTATTACCATCTCTGACCATTCATATAGTACTTTCCTTCATAAACATGGTTTTATCAGTCATTCTTAAAGAGGAAGTGGAGTATGAAAGAAATAACTTTGGATTCATCTTTTAAGCCTTACGCTCTCGCAACTATATCTTCTCTTGTGCCCTCTGTCTAAACTATTTCCTTCAGGTAAGGGCACAATCAAGACACACAGCAAAGGTTTCTTTTCTCATCACCAGATACGCATTACCTTTGCAAACAATGCAGTGCTAGTGCTGCTGCTTCTGCCAGATGTTTTACTGACACAAAAGGAAACACGACGAGCACAAGTTTTAAGAAGCAGTACAAGGTGAAAAAGAAAGTACCCCTATCACATCTACCCGAGCTTCCACTCCTCTTCACCTAAGTGTGCAGCTTTGCTTTGCTGATCCTAATCTCAACTGTCAGTGCCTCTATAAACACCTGCCTAAATCAAACAGGCTACAATTTTTACACTGGTTCTTCATTATTTTTTACAAATTTACTCTTACTTTAACAAATTTAACTCTTTTCTCAATTAAAAACATAAGAATATGACTGTTGAAGTTAGATTATAAAAACCATCGAAATAAAAAATAAATCTTCCATTCTACATTATGACAGATGCAGAAAAAGTTAGCCTGTGGTTTGCAACCTTCTCAGATAAATGACTTTTGTGGTCCCCTGACCTAAAACTGCTTTCCGTAACAGAAACACTCAGTGAAAACACTAAAAGTGAAAATGTCGAGGACACACTCAAAAGGTGACCTCAAAATGTCATCTTTTAACTTTAAATAGGAATGATAACAGAAGAGTTTAACGTAACTTTAAGGCTAATGAGCAAATTTTCCAGGCTCTCAAAATTTGTTTCAAATAATCTCTCATGTCCCTTTCCAGTTCAATAAATCGACCGTACCTGTATATGAGCAGCATCTGTTTCTTCATTAAAACCTAGAAATGTGACCTGAATAAAAAAGGAATAAAGGTCCATTAAAATTTTTAAGTCTTGTCTCAATTAGATTGTTGACAGAGCTGAGAAACAGAAAGCAAAGCACACAATGCATTAAAATGCTGCTGCAAGATGATTAATTTTTTCAAAGATGATCACAAAGGTTTTTCACCAAAGGTCTGGCTCCAACTGGGGTTCCCAAACCTCTCCCACACCCACTCATTAGCAAATTCAATCCTCACCCTCAAACATAAAGCACATGTCTCTTCTCTCCACAGCCTCTGTGGCCACTTCTCCCTGGCATGACCCCAGTCCTCTCCTACCTGCCTCAGGAACCATCCTGTCATTTCCCTGTCAAAACCTTTCCAAGCTTCTCAATGCAGAGTCCTAATGGAGGTCCCAAGGCTCTGGCTTAGCTGGTGGCTTCAACTTTCCCTCACCTTCATTCAAACACATGGGCCCCCTCGCTGGGTCCAGGACACGCCTGATTGTTCCTGCCTAAGGGCTTCAGAGTGGTGCCTTCAACCCAGACCCCTATTCCTTGGATGTTTACCTGTCTAGCTGCTTCTTGTTCTTCTAGTTCCAACCTAAACATCACCTCCACAGAGAGGCTTTCCCTGGGAACCTCCCAAGGTACCTCCTGACTGACTCTCTGTGATATCACATTTATTTCCTTCAATACCTTTACATGGAGATTTCTCTACAAAAGTTTATAGAAATTAAATTTTTAAAGACAATCTAATGGTCTGAAGAAATGTCACATTATTAAGCAAAAAGGACAAATTATAGAAAAATGATATAGACTATACACATAATTTCAACCTTATTTTTAAAAATATACACCAGGAAAATAATTCTGGAAGTTAATATACCAAATTATAAGGAGGGATTAACTTTTAATGATGGAATTGTAAGTGATCTTATTTTTCTCTACTTTTGCCCCCCTATGGTTTTTTCTTTCCTCACTTACAGAATTAATGACATTTTTTTTTAATACTTTCAGTATTTCTTATTTTTCTATATGGAATATGTACAGTTTTGTAACCTGAGTATCATTACTTTAAAAATTTATATTTCTTTGTCTTTGACATCATAAGAAGAAATTTTGACTGCTTGAAGCTAGACTAGTAACTGTCTACCAAGTAAGTTCTATGACTAAAAATATGAAATAAGTGGCAACAATATAGATAATCAATTCTCAAGAATTAATGGAAAACAGCATAGTTAAAATACAAAGCAACACTCAATATACTTTTGACATCTTTCTGTTGACTCAAAAGCAAGTCAGAATCTTAAGATTGTTGCAGAATCTTTATTCTCATTGATTATGAGTACTGCCTTCACAGAAATGTTACAGTTAACTTCCAGGTGTCCAGGTAAAGTCATTAACCTGTAGGAACCTGTCTCCTTACGTATAAATCTTAAGGCAACACAACTCCTCTCCCATGGTTGTGAGGGCTAATAAGAGAATGTGGAGGAAAGTGCCCAGCATATCGCAGGCACTCAACAACAAAGAGACACTCAAGTAACAAGCTTCCTTTCTTCAACAAAGATACTTCGGAAATATATATGCCCTAACATGAGACAGAAATTCCTTCTATTCTTTTAAGCTTCCTTTAACTGAATGCAAGAGAGAAAATGAGCTGGCATGGAGGTCTGAAGGTGCCAGCAGAGCACTGCATTTCGCAGTGCTTAAGGAATGTGGGCTCAGAGGGCACTGAGTAAACCACTGGAGAGAGGCGGCTGGGACCCCGGTTGAGGGCAGAGGACACAGAAGACTTGTCATGCCTGGCAACAGCTGAGGAGATCAGGAGAGGCTTGGCTCGACTAAAATAAAATAATAAAGGATAACAAACAGGAGAACAGCCAAGAGCCAGAGAACCGAGCTCACACAAAAAGAAGAGGCTCGGGTCAGAACCACTGCAGGCCTGAAAGCTGTGCTCGCCATCCTGTGCAGCTACTTCAAACAGTTTCTCAAGGAATATGAAAGAAAACCATACCCAAAATAATAACCAATATTTTTATTAGAACCCTGATTTCAAAAAAGAATCTTTAATCAACATATTTATCAGTTTTGAGCTTCAATGACCCCAATATCCTGTCTCTCTTCTTTGGTAAATAAATGTATAGATGGACTATGGTTATATATTGTAGAAAAAAACTTTACCCCTTTTAATAGTAATAAATTCAAACAAAGATTGGAAACATTGACGCAACAGAGAAAAAGGTGAGCAAGTAGTATATCATATCCTTAAGTGGCAAATATCTTACTTCAAAATAAATATATCACTATTTCATTTTTGAATCAAAGCACTGAATTTAAACAACCAATAAATGTAAGTATATATTTTGTTTCAGAGTAGAAAATTTCAGAATGTAAGTCCCAATTACTGAACATAGTAGAAATCATTTAATACACAGCTGTGTGTCTGAGTGGTCAGTAATGTCTGTGCACTGAATTAAATGTGTGCATTATAATACACTAAGATGACTATGCTGTGTGTGCGTGCTAAATTGCTTCAGGTGTGTGGGATTCTTTGCGATCCCATGGACTGTAGCCTGCCAGGCTCCTCTGTCTGTGGGATTTTCCAGGCAAGAATACTGGAGTGGGTTGCCAAGCCCTCTTCCAGAGATCTTCCTGACCCAGGGACTGAACTCACATCTCTTATGTCTCTTGAACTGGCAGGCAGGTTCTTTACCACTAGTGCCACCATAGCAGGTACTTAAAACAGGTACTTCTCACACATGAATTAATGTGCAGAGATTTTAGGCATTTAAAAACAGACCACGTAGTCCTACAAAGATACATGAAAATACACTGTGCTGTATTAGAAAAGGGTATAGTGCGTAATCCGTCAAACCTCAGTCAAATTGGCACGTTCATCCTGCTTCAAACAGTCCTCGGCTGATACACTGCATAGTTCCTTCTCGCTCTGCAATAAAGACTTCACAGACTGGAACACATCTTCATTGAAGCTCTGAAAACAAAAGATACTCTTAATTTACTTAATTCTAAGACAATGTAAAAGAACCTGGTGATGGATTAAATGGAGAGTCCGTAACTTTCCAGAGAATATTCAGTGGGCACCTTTTGATGTAACAGAACTCAACTCAACTGAGAGAAAGAAAGAACAAAAGGCTGAAGCAGAACTCCACATGCTCAACACACAACAGCCCCAGGCTCTCAACCTAGAGAGACGTGAGGCCCTCAGCCAGGCCCTCTCCCTTCCACCCTGCACTGACACCTAGCAGATGGCACACCTGATTTCCAAGTCACTGGAAGAACAGAAGCAACAATTCATAAGATGATGATGGGGGGGCTTACAGTAAGGTATGCTAACAATGTGATTAATTTCATAGCGAAGTTGGGGATGGAAAAATCAAAGAGGTAAGAACCCAAAATAAGGCTTTTCAGGGTTCTTAAAGCAGCAGTATGATGAAAGAGGGAAGGCATTCCAGATTTGAAAGAAAAGGATGTCATAAGTGCAAAGAAACAGAGGAGGAGGAAAATTTCATAAATGAATATTATAGTTGGATATAAAGAGAACATTAATTTCTCTCTACCTTATTCCCCTTCTGATTTGTTGATCTGCTATTTTGGCAAAAATGTCCTTATTCCCTAATGTTCCCCTGTAGAAATCCTATGTATTCCAAGACCTGTGAAGATTTCCCACCCCTTAGTCGTAATAAAGCTCTCCCAAACTTCCTACTGTATTGTTTGCACATTAAGATCATTTAATCTATACCACAATGTATTATAATTACTGCTTTTGTATGTATGTCTTTCCTACCTGTTAATCCAAATTACTGAAGTAATTGTCCTTTACTCAATCTATTATCCCAGATTTCAGTACCTCACATACAGTATGAACTCAAACAAAGAGAAAAGATGCAAATATGAAATCAAAGCAATTAACAAAAAAAATGTAATGTTAAATCTGAACTTTCAATATGAACTCAGGGCTCTTTAAACGTTTGTACTGCATTTTTTCCATTGATAGATCATAGAATCAATGACCCTTAAGAGCAATGAGCAAATCCAGCACACAAACTCCTGGAATGGTATTTACCATTCACCAATTAAATACCATTCACCAATGAAAAGAACTAGAAGTTCTCTGAGTGAAGGAATTCCAGGTCTGAGGCGGAAACTTATGAAGTGCAGCTGAACGTCTTACTGTGACACAATGGAAGAAAGTGTCTCAAAAGAACACAGAAGCTTGAAGAACACTTGAAGGAATTCCAATTGGCCAAATATGGGATAATCTAAGCATCAAAAGAATACAGATGGTAATGGAGTACGACAGCTGAGTTTTCAAAGAAACTACAAGCCCATTAAGAGAGACAGATAAAAGGGTAGGGGTTGGAGGACTGTGCTACCTTACCTTAGAAGGCTGGCTAACAAATATGAACAGAATGACAAAATTTAAAAATTCCATTTGTAACTCCCAATATAACTACTGATTCAGGAAAGGACTATCAATGTATCCTAATCTACCAGATTAAAAGCTACTGGGGAACAAGATAGTGTTTTGCCACATCACCCTATAGATTACTTATTAACAGTATTAATTACAAAGGGATTATGTGTCTTTATGCTGCAGATAACTGGTGGTTTATCAGAGTTAAGGCAGTTAAGGGTAACTAACTATCTGGTCAAGCCTGGCCTTAAAAAGATGCACCTTCTGATCTGAAACACTAGAATGACCATGACATGATCCGTGAGGTGTTCCTACTGAACCTAACCACAAGGAAAAAACAAGTGAACTCAGAATATGAAGATGTTCTACAAGATAAGCGCTACAAACTCTTCCAAAGATCTGCCATCATGAGAAAAGAATTTAGACCAGAGATGGAGCTGACGGGGGTGGGGAGATCAAAAAGATACAATACCTAAGTAGAGAATGTCAACCTTACTTGACTCCTAGATGAGAGGCAAGGGGAAAATCACAAGGATACTGAGACAACTGGGGAAATTTATGCATGGATTGCACGTTAAGACTGTGCTACTGAATTAATGATTTTCTGAAGGACAGTAATAATGCTGATGTTCTTAAGAGAAGCATGCTAGCAGAGGAAAACGAGAAGTAAAATAATGTCTGTAGCCTACTCTTATTTGGTTTCAAAAGGGAAGTGTGTATGTACATATATACACATGCAGATAGAATGGGTTTGGTAAAATGTTAACAGGGTGAATCTAAGTGAAGAGTAGATGTGGTGTTCATTGTACTGCTTTTCCCCCCAATATTTGAATATTCAAAATTTTAAATGATTCTTCTTTCACTAATGAGTGGAAATTTTCAGGCTAAATTATGAACATGAACTTAAAAAAGGAAAAAATATGAAATGTGAAATCTGAACATAAGCAATCAACATAAACTCCTGACAGTAAAAGAACAACAGTCACAGTTAGTACCCAGATCTTGATTTCTAAAATCAAAAGGTTCTGTGGAGAAAGAGCCCATTCCAGGTCTGAGGAAGGTAAAGCAGAAACAGGGTCAGTCTTATACTAGAAAGCAAGGAAGCAATTAAAGAATTATAAGCCTGAGACAAAAGGACTTTGGCATTGCCTGAAGGGGCTTATAGGGACCAAGTCTGGGGCAATCTGAGCAACTTAAATAAACGAGTGAATAAATAAATGATTGCAAATAAATAAAAGATAAGAAAACATAGTTATTTTAAAATTAATGCTTCCAGAGCAACACAAATAAATTTAAACTACTAGCATCCATGTAAGGTGACTATTCCACCAAATCATTCATCTGAAAATTGATAATCACCATGTTGCAACTTTCAGGAACTAGCTGCAGGAAAGGACCATCAAGGGATGCCAAAAGTGTTAATGAAAGTTGAAAAAACAAGATGCTTGCACACCACCAAGTATCATCCCATAGATTATCTGCTAACTAAAAAACAGAAACACTTTTAAAATGGACAACAGTTACTACCTTAATCAACTGATCGATTCTAGCATCACTAATCATTAGGAAAACCTGCAATTTTGTCTTCTCACTACCCTTTAGTATCCTGGCTAAAAATTTTTAACTTGAATCTAAGTTAAGCCTTTACACCTAACTTCTAGTTTATATGAAATATATAGAGAGGGGAGAAGAGTAAGTTAAATAGCACTGTGAGAAAACCACGAGACAAATGCAGAATGTGGAACACTGTACAAGAAACTGGCCTGGCCCATTCAACCAGTCAGTCTTGAATTTAAAAACAGAGAAAAAGAAGAGAAGCTCTTTCAGAACCACTCCTCAAAAACATGAGTCATAACCATCAAATGCAATTAGCTCAAATGCAATAGGAGCCTACATTGAACCCAAAATGGAAGTGGGGTGGGTGATGGCCTATAAAAAACATTTTCAGAGTAATAAAGGAAATCTGAGTATGGCTGGGTATTAGATATAGGGGATTATATTTAATTTTCTTGAATGTGATCATGTTTGGAGTGATGAAACATCAAGAATGTTAACTTTTACAAGGATTTACTGTATAGCACAGGGAACTATATTCAACATCTTGTGATAACCTATAATGGAAAAGAATCTGAAGCTCTACACCTCAAATTAACACAATATTGTAAATCAATTGTAGTTTTAAAAAAAATAAAGACCATTAATTTTCAAATGGTTCTGCCAAAAATTAAATACACACAGAAATAAAACAAAAATATTAACTGCTGAATAGGGGTGGTTGGTATGTAGGTTTACATATGGGTGTACTATAGTTTCTCTATATGCTTGAAATTTTCATAATAAAATGTTAGAAAAAAATTAATGGAATATAAAGTGCAGTTCTTTCTGGTTCTCATAGTCCCTGATTCCCAATAAATATTCAAAGTATCTCTTTACCTTTAATGCAAAGTAAGGTGAAATCTAGAAAATCTGAGTATATGTTTCCAATTTCCACATTAGCCAACAGGGAAGTTTTTTTCAGCTAATATATATATATTATATATATATTATACATATAATACATATAATACACACACACACACACACACAGACCTTTTGAAATAAAAAATGTCAAAAGTTGTACTGTGCATACAGAACACACATACAAAGTATATAAGATTTAGATTCATATACTTCTATCTAAAAGGGTTTCCAAATATTCAAGAGAATTCAAACCAGAATTTTATCATGTGTCTAATATAAACAATGGGCTGCTGCTGCTGCTGCTGCTGCGTCACTTCAGTCGTGTCCGATTCTGTACGACCCCATAGATGGCAGCCCACCAGGCTCCGCCGTCCCTGGGATTCTCCAGGCAAGAACACTGGAGTGGGTTGCCATTTCCTTCTCCAATGCATGAAAGTGAAAAGTGAAAGTGAAGTCGCTCAGTCAAGTCCGACTCTTCACGACCCCATGGACTGCAGCCTACCAGGCTCCTCCGTCCATGGGATTTTCAGGCAAGAGTACTGGAGTGGGTTGCTAAATAACAATATTAAATTAACAGTATGAAGTTTCGGCTGTGGCTGAATACACTGGTGAATTCAAATTAAATAGATAGGTAGTACAATGCTTGGAGTACATGGTCACTCACTACCATATTTTCTGTATATGTGCATTTCTTAGTTCTAATATTAATTTAAAGCAATCAGTACAATTTAATTACTAATTTAAAGCTATGGATCCAATGGCTAATCTGAAAAAACTATAATATACCTATAGTTTACAAAAAGTAAAAACACACAGAAAATAGTTTTTACTATGAAGTGAAGTTGCTCAGTCGTGTCCAACTCTTTGCAACCCCATGGACTATAGCCCAGCAGCCTCCTACATCCATGGAGTTTTCCAGGCAAGAGTACTGGAGTGGGTTGCCATTTCCTTCTCCAGGGGATCTTCCTGACTCAGGGATAGAACCCAGGTTTCTTTTTTCAAATTAAAAAGGGGACCTACTAAGTTTAAAGGTCCCTGAAAACACAAGGGGCATATTACTTAAAAATATAATTACTACAGAAACTAGCACAATATTATAAAGCAATTATCTTCCAATAAAAAATATAAAATAAATAAGTTTACTTTCTGTTTTCCAACTTTACAGGCACCTTTTTCGACAACCACTCTATTCCAGTTAGCAGTCAAACCCAAACATTTCTTAGATCTCTGAAGAAATGAATAGCTAAATGAAAAAGCAGGCCTAGCAGCTTTAAGAACACTAACAATGAGAAGCTGGAAAGAAGATCTGCAGAGAGACAAGAGCTACTATAAGAGAGGAGCGAGAAAAAGCTACAATGCAAGAAGTCAAAGACCATTTATCAAGCAAGGACTTGTCAACAGTGTCATATAATGTAAGAGATGAAGCTAAAAAAAGGTTTGACAAAGACTGCTAACCGTCCTCCAGTGTTCATTCTCCCTTTCATCAAGTGACACCCCCACAGTGTTAGTCAGGAAAAATGTCAAGAATGAAAGGGTAACAAAATCATCACGAGAGGAAAAGAGAGAGGGTTCTTCCTCAGACTAGAAACCCGGAAGCATCAGAAATCGCATTTCATTTGCTCGCTCTTTATTTTCCACCTGCTACCTAGCCTAGGGCCAGGCATACTAGCAGCACTCAAGTTTATATCTGCTGAGTGAATCAGTGAACAGTAATATTTTGAGGTAAAGCTAAAGCTATGTAAGAAAAGTCACACCTGATGCTTATATTGTGAAGAAGAAGAAAGAAAACTACTGAGAAGAAATAGGGAGAGATTTTGATCTTTGGGAAATAATGTTTATTGTCTCCATGATTTCATATCACTATTTACATATATCCCAATCTCTGCATTTTATCATTATTGATTTCAATAATTAAAATGCATTTAAAAACAGTAATATCAATTCCTTCTTGGCCTTTTGGCTAAGATCAAGTGTAAAAACAGTAATATAACACAGCTGCTTAAAAAGACTCTGACTTCAGAAAAAGGATCAACATTTTTATTAAAACAATCACTAAAAGAAATCTAATATAGTGAACTTACTTTTCTGACAGATGCTCTAGTTTTCATGTGATTGTTCCTGAAAGACTGGAAGGTCGCCATGACTATTCTGCTGTTGTATGTAATCAATGAAGAGTTAATCCACTAAAGACCTAAAGAAAAAATAGTAAAAGAAACTAATTTATTGATCTGAGTAATTCAGGCAAGCATTTTGTCCTAAAATAACTTCTTCAAATTCACTTAGAAAAATGAAAACATAAACAAAAATTCTCAGACATAAAAATGTACTCAACAGTCTAACATGAATATTTGAATATTCATGAAAACTATGAATACTGGTAACTTAGTAAGATCAAACTATTACAAAATGTTATTTTTAGGTTCAAAATTATTATATATTCAAAATTACCCATATCTAGTCAGTCTTAGCCCTTTTTAATTACAAATAATATCTGAAAGCCTTAGTAAGAAATATTTCAAAAACTTTTAAAAAACCTAAAACAGAGTATCACAGAAAGAACCTCAACGTTCTTGTCTCCTAAAAGTGACTCTATTACTACAGCAACCATGAATGCTCTAGACATTCTTATTTCTTGGGGAGAAAGGTTTAATAATATACAAACGAAAATATGAAATCTGTACATATCAGATAAAATCAGATAAAAACAAATCCCTTCTACAGGACTCTTAAGAGCATACCAATGGCAAGAATTCAAAAACATCCAATTCAAATGATAACACCATAGTATTTAAAACACACACACACACCCTCCTTGGTAGAAAACGCTAGCTATGTCACTTTTTATCAATGCTTTAATGAAACACCTTTGAGAGCTTAAATCAACTTGAGTATTAACCACTCAATACCCACATTTGACCACAGTAACTTGTCCCTTCGTTCATAATCTATGGGCACCAGATGCTATGGATACAGGTATAGAACGGGGCATATACAGCCCTTCTGGGTCAGAGCCTTACAAGGAAAATCCTTTATTACTGTAAAGGGCAGGAGTGAGAACTGAATTCTAAATCCTTAATACTAAAAAAAAAAAAAATACTAAAAAATAAATAAATAAATAAATCCTTAATACTAAAAAAAATCTGAATGGAGATTGAAGACATGCCTAATCAGTTTCAGTCAAATTGGTCTTCTCAAGAATTACCTAGTTGAAGTTTTCAAGACATTTGGTTGATATTAATTTATACTATGAAGAGATTTATACACAAAACCAAACTTCAAACTAGTCCCCCACAGAACTGCAAAAAAAAAAAAAGAAAACCTAAATTATAGTGGAGCTCTAATTTTATATTCTTTTGCTACAAAGATAAAACTGAAGTATCAGCGCCTGCACACAAATGCACCTCCCTTTAGGGATTCCTAGATTCTAATTTTTCCCAAAGAATTATATTTTTTACTTATTGGGGGGGCCACACACTTGGGGAGGCTATCAGCTCCCCTAATAGGGATCAAACCTGTGCCCTCTGCAGGAGTAGCGCAATCTTAACCATCGGACTGCCAGGGAAGTCCCAGAATTTAATTGTTTCAGACAAAGAATTTCTATTCTGAACTAAAATAAACTTCTATTCTGGTCTCTTTAACAATAAAACGTGATTAGTGACTGGAATTGAAGCAGAGTTGTCAGAAAGACAAGGAATGTCCAGATAGCACAAGATAAAGAGCGATACACTGGGATACAGAAAAGTAGCATTTGTATCCCCCTTGTGACTCTCACTAGCTCTGTTCCCTCTAGGCAAACTGCATTATCTCTGGATCTGTTTCCTCTATGTATATATCTGGGTGTATATGATGTATGTTAACCTCAATGTATACTACCCTACTTACTGGACAAGTTTATTGTAAGAATCAAATAGAAATTTATAAGAGGCACTTCAAAAACTATAAACATAGGTAAAAGATTTACTTACAGACCAAAATGATTAAGAGGACCAAACTTCTCAAAACAAGGTATAAAGGTTTATGTAACCAAAGCAAAGAAATAATCTTTTTCTTTGTCCCAGTCCAAGACACTCTCCATTCCCCTCTTCCCCGCCCCGATTTTTCTACACCTACCAAAAACCCTCAGAGACGAGTGGACTTGCCTCAAACTTCACATAAAACATATAAAATTAAGAGGCCAACACAAGGATGCAACAACAGTGAAACTCTAACTCAGCTCCTGAGTAAACTGGCATCACCTTTCTGGAGCGCAATTTTGTAATGCATGCCAAAACCCTGAAAACACCCCTACACTCTGACACAGCCACTCCACTTCTGGGAATTCATCAAAGGAAAGAATGCCCCTGGAGCAGCCAGGGTTCTCAGGAGAGCTTAAGACACACCAATAGCTGTGCTAAAAGACTTCCTTGCACGTATCGTTCAATCCTTAGGACTGGCAGAATCCAGTTCTACAGTGAGAAAAACAGAGGTGAGCAAAGTTAACCACTCACCAGGCCCCCACAGTTAGCAGCAGAGGGCTGAGACGCAAATCCAGATCTTTGAACTCCAGCCCCCAGGCGCTTATCCTCCTCTCTACAGTGTACAGAGGCCTGAAAAGCTGTTCATCGCACTTTGTAATAGCAATAAGGACCACCCCAGATGTCAGAAACAGAAAGACTGAATGCCCGAGAGTGCCTTCCCACCACGACATGATGTCGGCCACGGTACACAATGCGCACGGACAGACAACCAGCATGCAAAGCATCTGTACTTTCTCTGACCCCTAATCTTCCCCAAGAGATGGAGTTGCTAAGAGATGGTAATTGCTAAAAGCAATTAACTTTGCAGCTGCAGAATAAAGGCAACACGAGCAAAGATTAAACTTGAACTCAATGGTGGCGTCACCAAACCTGAAACTGACCCATTACCTCACCAGAAGGTGGACTCTGCAACAGGCCAAGCCCCCAAGGAAAGAAGCAGTCACAAGGCCTTCGGGGAAGGCCAGGGCCTCTGATACAACATCCGTATCTGACACCGTGTACTACCGCAGCTCACTACCTGAAATATTCCTGAATGGCAGACCTAAACAGGACACCCTTTTCAAAGCTGAGAACTGAACAATCCAGTATGAACCTACAAAGAATCATTAAAACACACACACACACAAATATACACTGAAGAAAGGAAAAAAAAAACAAACTCCCAACATACTCATGCCACCCAAAACTCACATTATCTATTTTTAGAATTTAAGAAACTAGTTTTAATCCCACGTTTACACTCTGCTTCACTCACTGAAGAAAAATACTTACTGAATCCTACTCCATTACTTCTGTGTTTCACTTAAAACATAAGCAAAATATTAACCTTGCAGAGAAAAGAAATCTATCAAAGAATATCTATGAAACAGTCCGTAACAGTGAATCCAGCATGAGATGGTATGAGTCATACTTCTGATAAAGCAAAGAAACAAAAATCTCTTTAGAAAAGACACAAAGGCAGATAGAGGGAGAAAGAGTAACAGAGTAGGGTTCCTCATTCTTTCATAATTACAGAATATGTACTTTTAAACAGATTTTACAAAAGGTGCAAAAATACAGTATTTTTCCCTGGAACATCTTTATGTTAGGATAATAAACTTTTCCCTTAATGCTTTTTTGTTTTGTGTTCCATTCTGGGTGAATAAACAAGAGTCCTAAACAGGAAATCACTAAGGGTTTTTCTCTAAAGTCAAATATTAGAGTGAACCTGGATAATGTTTTACTAAACAGCTCTAAGAAAATAAAGTACAGATGGACAAGGCAAACAACTCAAGAGTAAGCTGTCAGAGCTCAGGAAAGCCACAGGATATAAAGCACCATGAAACAAATGAAATCTTCTGAGAAGCAGCAAAAAAGCAGAATAGTTGTTTGCTGAAACACAAACAACCAAGAAAGTTTTAAGAAATATCACAAAAGAAAAATAAATACCACAGAATGTAAAAGAAAACAAATGAAAACTAGAAAAATTATAAAGAGCACAGAAAACAGGTATCAGACACTTTGAATAAACTGTACCTATCCTTGATCCTGCGATTTCACTTCTTAAAATTTATCCTATATACATACTTGCACAAAATTCACGAGGATATATGTGAAAGAATATTCACTAAGACAAAAAAGGATGAAAACTAAAAATAACCTAGAAGCCCAACAAGTCAAATAAATTATAATAAATTCATATGACTGTGTTGGAAAGAAAGCAATACATACTGACGATAGTCCAGCGTGTTCACAATATATTAAGGAAAAAAGAAAGCTACAGAACAACATAAATAGTGTGCTCTCGGTGATTTTTTTAAAAATTATATACATACAAAACTGACACTGCATGTTTCCCTCTTTTTGAGTTCTGAAAACAAAAGTGTTTTATTGTATTTGTATTCAAGCACAGTAAGCATTCAAACATCTGCTGAAAAAAATAAAAATTATTTTTAAAGTACAAAGTAGATCTTTAAATGTTGAAATGGATACCTCTACATTTAAATAATTATTTCTGAAAATATAAGTCTCCAATAATTTCTAATTGTATAATATTTGGGAACGTATTTATAATAAATACACCAAATACATATTTTGGCCAAATCCCAAATATCCAGTGTTAAAAATAAATATTCTATTGAATATAAATACAACTAAATAGGACAAAATATGTGAAACATTAGTTTCAGACACTACCAGACAAGAGACAACACAAGAGTTGATCTATGCAAGACTATCATCCAAGAGAAATACTTCCAGGTCACAACACAAAGAGACACATGCCAAGCAGTCTGGCAGTCTCACCGAATTGAAGAAACAGGGACCAGAGTTTGGGAAGGCCAAGTTGCTTAGAATTTGCAGGGCAGGTACTGGAGAAAGAGCTCAGAAAGAGTCAGAACTTTACAGACCTGCAAGGTGGGCTTCCTAGGGTCCTTATATGTGCTGAGTAGCTGAGGATGGGGAAATAATTTCCAGAGAGCAGTAGGCCAAATAGTACCTTGAGCCACACAGGACTTTTGGAATAAGTCCCACCAACCAGAGTGGGAAAACTCTGTAACATACCAGGAAATGGATGGACTCCTCAGAAGGAAATTTGCCTCAGCTGAGGAACTAAGTCAGCACTAAAGTCTGCTCTGGACTTACCCTAACAAAGATAAAAGTCCAGCCTCAAAACACCCAACAGACTACAAATAATCTAGCTGTATACTCCAACTAACTCCAACACTTAAAGGAATACAACAAAACTGAGCAAGTAACAGCATAAAATTTAATAGCTGGCACACAGTCTGAAATTATCAGATATACAGAGGAGAAAAATAAGACCCATAAGCAGGAGGATAAAAGTCACTAAGTGCAGATCCAGAAATGACGGAGATAATGGAATGCACAGAACAGATATTAAAACTATATTACAAATGTGTTCCATACAGTCAAGAAGGGAAAGAAAACATGATTATGATAAGGAGAGAACAGAAGATGCAAGAGATTCAAATTGAATTTCTGGAGATAAAAATAAAGTACATCCTAGATGCAATTAACAGCAGATTAGACACTGCAAGAGAGAAGCTCAGTTAATTTAAAGACATAGCAATAGAAACTACCCAAAATGCTGCACAGAGAAACTTAAAAACAAACAAATGACTCACTGTAAAAGATGAATAACTGGAATCCCAAAAAGTGTGAGAACAAGGAGCAACATATGAAGACAAAATGGCTCAGAATGTCCCAAAGTTGATGAAAACCATAAACTGACAGATGTAAGGAAGATTAACAAACCCTAAGGAAAACAAACATGAGGAGGACTTCACCAATACACACTGCAACCAAATTTCTGAAAATGTGTGATAAAGAGAAACCTCTTGAAAGCAACCAGAGAGAAAACTACTCACTACATACAGAGGAACAAAGGCAACAAATTTCTTATTAGAAACTATGCCAAACCATAAAACAATGGGGAAACATCTAAAGAGTGTCAACCCAGATACGCATTCCCAAATATCTTTCAAAAATTAAGAGAAAATAAATTTATTTGAACTAAAAAAAAGCTATGAGAATTCATCACCAACCAACCATCACTATAATCAGTGTTAAAAAATTTTTTTTTCTACAGGCAAAAGAAAAACACTATCACATGCAAATTTGGATCTAAACTAAGCATAATATCTCAAAGGGTCAATATAAGGGTAATATAAAAAATATTTTCTGCTTTTTTAATTCCTTAAAAAATAACTTTAAACTGAAAATAACAATGAATTATGGGGTTTACAACATACATATAAGTAAGATGTGTAACAAAATTACACACAGTTAAGAACTAAAAAAAATACTGTTCTACACTATACAAAAAGTGATATTGATAAGTTATCTTGTTAACCCCAGAGCAACCATCAAATACAAAGCAAAGTGGTGTGAAGAGGTGCTATCCTCTTTTTGCAGGTAAGGAACCCAAGGCTTCATCTTCACAGGATGGTTATAAGAATACAATTAATACATTTAAAAACAATACTTGATGTAGAAAGAACTGAAAAATGTTAGCTTCTTCCTTAGATTTATGAAATCTAAAAATATCACAGCTATCAGTTACTACTTTGTCTTTCAACACAATAATCATTCATGCAAAAAGAAGTGTGAATGTAATCTGATTATCTACTAAGATATCTGCTTCTCTATAAATGTCCTGTATATGAACAACAAACACAACTTAAAAAAATACCCTAAAGTACTGAGGCTGTGCACTTAATGTGAATACGCTTCCTAGAAGGTAGGGTAATAATATTCTTAACCTTCTGCACAATCCCCACCTACAAGATTATTTTTAACAAAAAAGTATGCTCAAAATTTTAATTCAGGAACACATTTCTCCATGTCAGTGGCATCTGTGATTTCACAGCTCTAAGAATATATTGCTGAAAAGGCACTTAAGCAGCTCGTGCAAATAATAATAAGGTTCTACCCCAAACTGCCAGCAGCAGGAATGAGTGAACAGATCTCCTTTGCAGATGGGCCCAGTGCTTGGCACATATGTAGCATTCTAAAATTCTGTGCAGAACCTATTAACCAACAGAATACATGAAGCATAAAAAAAAAAGTGTGGGGATTACCTGGTGGTCCAGTAACTAAGACTCTGTGTTCCAAATGCAGGGGGGCCTGGGTTCGATCCCTACTCAGGGAACTAGATCCCACATACCACAACGACAGAGCCTGCAAGCTGCAACTAAGACCCAGGTGGAGCCAAATAAAAAAATAAACAGTTGTTTAAAAAAAAAAAAAGAGTGTGAAAGGTAATTTTAAGGTTTCAAGCTTGGGGAGCTGTAAGTGAAGCCAACTAGAGGGTAAGTGGAAGATAGCATTATTTTATGTCAAGATAATATCCAAAGAGCACCTAAAAAAATAAATTTAGCTGTGGTAGTCAGAGCTAGAGACACTACTCTAGGAATTATCTGCATACAGAGAGCTTCAAAGCTGACTGACCCTAGAGACTCTGACAAGACAGAAGACAATCATGACGAACAGTCCCCAGGCAGGTAAACGAAGAACCACAAATCAGTGGCAGTCAAAGCAAGTGAGGCAGCAATTTAGGAGAATTTAGGTGTCACTGAGGAGAAGGCGATGACACCCCACTCCAGTACTCTTGCCTGGAAAATCCCATGGATGGAGGAGCCTGGTAGGCTGCAGTCCATGGGGTCAGGAAGAGTCGGACAGGACTGAGCGACTTCACTTTCACTTTTCACTTTCATGCATTGGAGAAGGAAATGGCAACCCACTCCAGTGTTCTTGCCTGGAGAATCCCAGGGACGGGGGAGCCTGGTGGGCTGCAGTCTATGGAGTCGCACAGAATCGGACACGACTGAAGTGACTTAGCAGCAGGAGCAGCAGCAGCAGGTGTCACTGAAGTCAAGAAACAGTTTTAAGTATGCAGTGGTCAGTACTAGACTTAGCTAGGAATGAGTGTTTCTTCTTCAAATGCTGCAGGAGCCACACCACAATACCCACACACAATACCCACAGCCCTCAGTCAGTCACACCACATCCCTTACACTCTGCCAGGCAGGCACTGCTGAATTGCTGATGAACAGAATTTATATTTTTCACAACAGAAGTTGCTGTTTTATACCCATTTTTACATAAGAAAACTGAGATACAAAACATTTACTTCAGTGGTCCTCCAACCTTTCTGGCACCAGGGTCCAGTCTTGCGGAAGACAATTTTTCCTCGGACTGGCAGGGCTGCGGAGGGGGGGATGTTTTCGGGATGATTCAAGCACATTATATTTATTGTGCACTTTATTTCTATTATTATTACATCAGTTCCACCTCAGATCAGGCATTAGATCCTGGAGGTTGGGGACACCTGATTTACATACACATTTCTCCCTCATACACCTAGAACCTGTCCTGAAGGAGATCATTGGTGAGAGCAAGTTCAGAGGAGTACGAAGGGGAAAATTCTAACTGTAGGAGGTCAGAGTACACCGGAAGTACCCACCTTTTCCTGCTGTTCACACCCCCTTTACTAGAGAAATTGCAGTACCCAGCCTGAAAAAATACAAACTGTGGGACTTTTTTGGGACTTTTGTGTAGAGCACACCTACATCTTCTCCCCCATCTTTCCCCACCCTCAGCCAACAGGACTACAAGTAGGTACCTGATCAACTGGACCATCTATATCTCCAGAAATTCGGAATTAAGACATAGAGATATCTCAAGAGAACCACACTGCAAAATCAAAACATCTTGTGTCGGCACTAAAGCAAACCAAAGTCTCGTGCAAACCAAAGGTATGGGGAAGCAGAAACCAAGAACTTGAAAGAAACAGTCTGAAGAAGTCGAAACAGACATTACAGAGTAACAGAGACACAAGACCCGTGTCATGGCTTCCCAGAGAAAAACTGGCTGGTTAACTGCCTGAAGATCTTCTGGTTTCCAGAACGCTGAGCTGGACTTCAGACGCCTTCTGTCTGACAAATGCCCTTTTTAAGTAAGTTAATTCAAATGGTTTCTGTTTCTTGCAGCCAAATAATCCTCAAGACATTAAAAGAGGTCAAAGAAAAAACAGTGGGTAAGCAGTTACTATGTGCTTCACTGTAACTAAGGTTTTAAAAACTTTCCTGTCAGGGATGAAGAAAAAGAGGCTTTGTAGTATCAATGGACAGATCTGCTGGACTCCCAAACACAAACTCTTTTCTTTCTACTTTTTTCTTTTACACTGTACCTCTTTTTCACTCAAGTAACATCTAATCTGTTCCAATCCTCAATGCCATTTATCTGTTTTTTCCCATGAAACATTCTCTGATTAGTCCAAAAATGTTTTCTTTTCTCCTGTCCAGTCTCTAACCTATATATTTCAAATGCCTTTATGCTAGTATTTTATAATAAACTTTAATAATGAAGATGAGTGCCAGAATAAAGCCACTAGGAGCTGTCTGATTTGTTTCTAAATTGATGAAGTATTTTTCTTTCCTTACTTTACCACTTTATACACTAACCCTTAACTCAAGCCCAGGCCAGCTTAGATCTTTTCCTGACCTGCCCCATTCCTCATTTCCTCCAAATCATTGATTTGACTAAAAATGCAGGCCAGAAAAAGAACAGTTTAGCTTACCTAATCATCCTACCCAAAGTGACTTCATTTACAAGTATCTACATCCTAAACCTGAAAATATTGCCAAAGTGATTAAAAAACCAGCATAAAACTGTTTTTCTATCCCTGAAAATCAGCTTCCCAAGATGAAATGACAGAGAACTTCTTAAATCTATACAATCTCTTTTGCCCATTCTCAAAAAGACACTGCTGAAGTTTTTCATGTTTTCTCCAAGTACAAACAACAGCATAGCCTACTCATTACTGGAAATTTCCCTAAGAACAACCTAAAATGTATCATCTGATTTGGTTTGATTTACTTTTCCAGACAGTTAAGTTCCTGGAATGTTTCATTAAAAAAAAAAGAAAAACAAATGTACTATCCTTCTTCCATCCTTGAAAGGCAAAGGAAAACTTCTTCAGCTTCTAGAGTTCTCCGAAGAGTTGTAAAGCTAGAGAACTTCTCACTGTGGTTCAGGGTCTCTGGCAGGTCCCATATCCTCAATAACTGGGAAATATCATTGCTGCTACTGCTAAGTCACTTCAGTCGTGTCCGACTCTGTGCAACCCCATAGACGGCAGTCCACCAGGCTTCCCCGTCATGGGATTCTCCAGGCAGGAACACTGGAGTGGGTTGCCATTTCCTTCTCCAATGCATGAAAGTGAAAAGTCAAAGTAAAATCACTCAGTCGTGTCCGACTCTCAGCGACCTCATGGACTGCAGCCCACCAGGCTCCTCCGTCCATGGGATTTTCCAGGCAAGAGTACTGGAGTGGGGTGCCACTGCCTTCTCCTGGAGGTAAACCACTAGGCCCTTATTAACAGAGCAGCTATGTGGGTACAGATATTCATCCCTAGGTACCAGTTCAATTTTGGGAATTTGTTCTGACTGCCCTTTACATTCTCAGATTTCTCATAAACTTCTGTTACAGCCAAGAGTGAAATTCACGGTCAACCTTTGGGTCAGTTCTGCCACAGGGCCATAAAGAAAAATACAACTGTGTATTTTAAGAGCTTCATTAAAATGGTACTACCTAAACTGACAGTGATTGTGCTGGGCACTGGGATGCCATTTCCTCTAAAACCATAAATAGGACAATAATAAGACATGAAAATAACTGCTGAGAACCCTAAATTTTCTGAGTACATTTCCTATTTCCAGACATACCAAAGTCAGTATCAATCAATATATCATCCCTAACAAGGTGGAAAACAGCTAAGGAAAGCTTATGAGTTTTGCAAGGGACTAAGGAATTACAAAGCTGAAAAGCGAACCAGAATGTTTAACGCCAGGCTGCAAAAAGGCCATTAGATATATGTCTCAGCAGTATTTCTCACCCTGAAATTTCCTTAGCATCTTAAGCTAAACCACCTCCAGTTTAACAGGGGTTTCAGTGGAAGGAAATCAGAAAGACTGTCCCCACGTCATACACTGTGGTTCAGATTCTACTGCCATTGTTATTCTGCCAACGTTTTTAACACTTTGGTCACACCCACGTATTTTTTTTAATTAGGCAGTTTAAGTGCCTGGAATAAAAGAATAAGTCTACCCAGTCCATTCAGATGAGGGGTGGTGGCCTGCATTTGAGCTGTTTAACAGCGCTGAAGGAAATCTGAGAGCAGATAAATCCAAGTAGCACCCCGAGGAGCTGCTTGACGCTTTCCGTTTCTGTCACAGTATTTGGGCTGTGCCCGATTCCAGGGCTCAAAGGGATCTGACAGAGGATGGCTGTTGGTTCGGGGGACAAAATGCATCCTCCTATTCCTCCCGCAAAGGTTTCTGTGCGTGCAGCACGCACCCCAACGAGGCACACGCAGCAGCACGCACGGCGGGGGCCCGGCTGTGAAGACCACCTTAGGGGACGGAAACTAGGCCTGTCACCCAAAGAGCTGCCGCCCCGCCGCCGCCCTCAGACCCCGGGAAGACCCTTCCGGAGCCCGAGGACGCTCGTCCCCGTCCCCTCAGGCCCAGGGCCTCAAGCTTCCTCTCCTCTCCCCGCCCCGCTCCTCCCTCCGCCGTGCGAAGGCGCAGCTCCGGGCAGCCCCGAAGTCAGAGCCGGGGCTGCTGGCCGCTCCCGGCCGCTCCATCCAGCGAGGCCCCACGCCCCGCCGCCGCCCCAGCCAACGGGCGCCGCTCACCTCAGCGGGCGGACCCGCGCCAAGGCTCACCTGGGGGGCCGCAGCCTCCGCAGCTCACAAGCATGACACCCGCCCGCAACGACCAGCGGCGGGAGCGGCCGAGGAGGCGGGCGCCCCCCTCCCGCAGCGGCCCCCAGCCCTCCCCCCTCCCCGCCCCGCGGCCGGCCCACCCGCCCCCGGCTTCCGCCACCGCAGCTCCAGCCCGCAACACCTCCGAGAGTCCTCACGCCTCCCACTGGCTATCGCGAGAGGACACCCCGCCTCTCGCGAGAAGAACTCCGCGACCAAGCCCGCGCAAAAAGTGGGTGGGCTTTTAAACGGGAGAGAAGGAACAGGAAAAAGCCTTCCCACGTGCTCCGGGGCTGCCAGCCGGATGGCCGCGCGCGTCACGTGACCACGCCCAGCAGCATTCCCATTGGTCAGAGTCCGTTTGGCCCACGGGAGCTTTAAACTCGAGGCTGACCTACGAACCTCCTGCAGACGTCTTGCGCGCTTCCTGGTCCGT
This sequence comes from Bos indicus x Bos taurus, assembly GCF_003369695.1. Taxonomy (NCBI): domain Eukaryota; kingdom Metazoa; phylum Chordata; class Mammalia; order Artiodactyla; family Bovidae; genus Bos; species Bos indicus x Bos taurus. Next base: position 12,225,782 of record NC_040087.1, on the reverse strand, counting down.
TACCTGGGGAACCGTTTAACCCTTTCCTCTGGCAAAATATCCAAATCTTGGCTTGCTCTGCGGTTCGGGTGTAAGGCCCTGCCTCCTTTCCTTCGTCCCCTAGGTTTTACCGCCGGAGGTCAGCTGGGCTCCTTCTTCGCCCCAGATTAGCTTGTGCTTGCTTCTGATTCCGGGGTCCCCTTCCCATAGCGGCAGCCCCTCGAGATCCGACGGCTCTAGAAGGGCTCATCCTCTGACACAGCTCCGCCCTTTCCCCCCAGCATTTCCCAGAGGACCATTCACAGCGCGCCAGGCCCACGGCCCCATGCAGACCTGGACAAATGGTATCAAGGGATATCCAGGCCCTAATGCTCACCTTTCCGTCGTGAGGCGATGTCAGAATCGGGAAGTAAAGCCTTGATCACGGAGAAACCAAAACAGAGATGAAAAGCTAGTATGTTTAGAATCAAGGTAGAAAAAAAAAAAAAAGAAAGTAGAATCGGAAGGGCTAGTCCAGTGAAGTTGCAGTCTCCTCGAAGACATCTATTCCTCAAGAGTGGAGATACCTGATAGATGAGAACGACATTTTTAAGTATATCTTCATTATAAGTTTTGCCCAGGCTGGGAGAGAGGAGGGCAAGGAACAAAGGGTATATTCATATGTTTATTTCTTAACAATTTTTTGTTGAGCTTCTATGTTAGGGACTATTCAAACTCTCGATTGAGCATCCTCAAAAACATGTAAATCTAAGTTCTAGGGAGCTTATGAGCAGGGGAGGAAAAATATCTTGGTGTTAAGCTCCACGCAGAAGAAATGCAGGGAATGATGTGATTGATGACTATTGCAATGGAGTGGCCCTTTTGAGGAGGAAACATTTAAGAAGCGGTTTGCGTAACAGGCATGCAAATATCAGAGAAGAATTTGGGGCGAAGGAAACTGCTAATTCTAAGGCCCTAAATTGGGTTTGAGGGGGAAGGTATGAGAAAGTAAAAGGAAAGTAAGCTTGGAAACACTCTTGGAGACGTAAACAAGCACAGGTTACATCCTGTAGGGTTTTGTAAGCCAATATAGGAATTAGTTTATTCTGAATGCAGTGGAAAGCCCTGGAGAGTTTTAAATAGGGAAGAGACACCTATGTTTTAATAATTTTAAGCTCTTTGCTGCAGAGCACGGATCTTAAGAAGGCCACAAAGGAAGAAGGGAGATTAAAGGATTATAATCTATGTAAGAAGGAGCCCCGAAATTTTTAATTTCCGATGACATTGACATTCCTGTTCTAAAATCTGTTAGGTCAGAGTCCTGGTTCTGTTTGCCATATTTTGTTAAAAAAAAAAAAATCTAGATATTCTTCAGTTACTGCTGTTTAATTACAATTGGAGAAATAAATGGGAAATTTTATTACACGGGAAAACAAATGGCCCCCAAAAAATCATTACCTTTGATTTTTTTCCCCTCCATTTACAACTCACAGATAACCACCTCTTCTGTCCAAAGGTCAGTTCTAAGAATAGCCAACATAAAATGATGTTCAATGCAGATATTTATTCCTGAGTATAAGATTTGAAAAGATAGAGGTCTAAGGCTAGAAAATGGAGATGTTTCACTAACAAGAAACAGAGATCAGGAGAACTGGGTTCCAACTAGAAGAACTCATTAACTGGTGACTCAGCCAAATCAAGCAAGGTACCTTATCATCCGTAAGTCTCAGCTTCCTCATGCATAAAACAAGACAATGAAGTAGCCTGCACGCAAAGTGGTTAAGCCTGAATTATATTTTGGCATGCACACACCCACAGGAGGGAAGCTGGAAAGGGAAATGAAATGAATTTCTATAAAAACCTAACAGAGTCAGCAGCACAAGTCAAATGAAATTGGAAGCTCGTACGCGCGCGCGCACACACACACACACACACGTATGCACGCACACACAGCAGCTGAGAAACTATCAAACTGATTAATACAGATACCAGGAATGCTTCCCTAAGAAACCTTGGCCTTCTCAGAGTGTGAAAATGGAAACATTCCACCTGCTCAACCTCATATTCCCTTTCTCTGTAGCTATTTTGAACCTATGTAGTGTGTAATAATGATTCACATATCCCTAATCAAAATTTAAGAACTAGAAATGTTTAAAAGATATGGAGCAATATTTTAAAGTTAAGCCAACACCTCGATTTTAATGAAAATAAGATTTCAACACTATAGGGTTATTTTTTTGAAAGGAAAAACACTGAATGAGAAAAAGTATTATTTTAACATATTAAGAGCATTCATTTAAAATGCTGAAAGAATCAAGTACTCTTTGAATGCTGTTTGCAGTCCTTATAATGATTAACTGAAACAGCTGCTCCATACTGCTAATTTAATGCACAATGGGCTCAACTCTCCCATTCTAACCTAAACTAATACAGCAATAAACCCTCCCAACTCAAGCTAGCAAGACAGTCACTGTTGTCTCTTGCGGTCTACAATTATTTCTAGGCCAACAAATATAAAATGAGAAGAAATCAGGATTGAAATCCATTTCTACAGGTGTCCCTAGTTCTAGATAATTTTTTATTTTCTTTTTTAACAGCTTGATTGATATATAATCCACTGATCATACAGTGTTCAAATGTACAATTCAGTGGTTTGGGTATACTCCCAGAGTTGCCCAATCATTAGCAAAATCTAACTTTGGAACAATTTTTTTCCTCCAAAAGAAACCCCTTATCTGTTAGCAGTCAATCCTCCACCCTGTCCCCAGCCCTACACTACAGCTTTTTTCTTTTTATATATAAAAATTCTTTTATAGACTTTCCTATTCTGGAAATTTTGTATTAACAAATTTATCCAATATGTGGTCATTTGTCTCACTCCAGTCATTTCATGTTTTCAAGGGCCATCCATGTATCATGTAGCATGTATCAGTAGTTCATTTTTTTATTGCCCAATAATGATTCCATTGTATGGATATAGCACATTTTATTTATCAACTTATCAATTAATAGACATTTGTTTTGTTTCCACTTTGGGGCTGTTTGTGTGGATGTTGCTTATTCTTTTTTAATACTTTAAAAAATAATATATATATCCAGTTTACAAGTCCATATGTTTTTCTCCTAGCAGAATTACTTTGCTCCTTGTTGTTATTTAGTCACTGAGTCATGTCTGACTCTTCGAGACCTTGTGGACTCTAGGCTGCCAGGCTCCTCTGTCCATGGGATTCTCCAGGCAAGAATATTGCAGTAGGTTGCCATGCCCTTGTCCAGGGGATCTTCCCAGACCCAGGAATTGAACCTGTGTCTCCTACCTTGGCAGGTGGATTCTTTCCCACTGGGCCACCAGGGAAGCCCCCTAGCTTTGTCTTTTTTGCCTGCTGTTTGAAATCTGCACTCATCCCCGGAAGGCTGGCATTTCTATTTGGGTATTTCACATCTGGCCATATCACTGCCCTGTTTAAAACCTTTTAAAAGGCTTGTGATTGGTCTACCCATGATCTTCCTAACTTTCTTCCCCGCTCTGATGTCATTCTCTTTCTCAGATAGTCTTCGTTTCAGTTCCTGGACGTAGGGCCAGACCCTCCTTGCTTCAGAGCCTTCCCACAAGCTGTTCCTTAGTAAATGTTCTTTCTCTCCCCATTCCCCTTAGCCTCTGAATGAATGCCCGTGAATCTGCCAGCATCCTGCTCTGCTCTCAGTTCGTCAAGAACTCTTCCTAACTCCCCAGACTAAGCCCCTCCTTATCTAGGACTCTCTACTTTTTCTTCAAAGCATTCATCAACTTAAAATGATTTCTCTTTGAGTAATTGGTTACTGTCTGTCTCTTTCCCCTGCTAGACTGCAAGATCCCTGAGCAGGAACCACATCTGTTTTTACTTAAACATGCCTGGCACACAGCAGGTGTTAGTAGTTCTTCAGTAACTATTCAGAGGAAGTAAGGGAGGAAGGGAGAGGAGGAGGGAAGGAAGGAGGGAAGAAGAAAGAGAAAGAAGGAGAAGGAGGGGGTGGGGAGGGGGACGGGGAGGAAAAGGAAGAGGAAGAAGAGAAAAATAAGAAGGAAAGGAGGGAGGAAGAGAAAGAGAGGGAGGAGAAGGAGGGGAGAGTGGGAGGAGAAAGAAAGGAAAGAAGGAAGGAAGAGAAGGAAAGGGGGGTTCTATTTTTCCCTGTTTTTCTAGACTTGAACTAAATTATAAGCCCACCATGGAGGCTCTTGGGCCCACAGTACTACCTCAGCAAACCAAAACTTAGAGAACTTTTATGTTCCTGTAATTCCGCCACTAGACCAGAAACACAGTCTATTCAGTCAGACAAACCCCCCTGTTCTTGCCTGGGGAATCCCATGGACAGAGAAGCCTGGTGGGCTATAGTCCATGGATGGCAAAGAGTCAGACATGATTGAGCGACTAAACAGCAACAAATCCCCAAATGCCAAGGCAAAGCCGAGTTTATTTCCTTGTTCCTTCTCACCCCAAGCAAGGTCGGCAGTGTGGCCCCAGGCACTCAGATATTTTCTGTTTTTGTTTTTCCCTGTTTTTTAGCCTGTAAAAGCTTCCTGCCTTTCATTCCATTTTGCAATTCTTGGAATGGAGGCTGTCTACTTCATGAAGAGTTAGCTCATTTGTATCACCTAAATTGTTTACTTTGAGCATTTTTTTAATACCAGGAAAGTCCTGGTCTTCAGCAAGTCCTGAAGCAAGGTCCTGATAAATGTTGTAAGGCCTATCTGTGCTGTGGTAAAGGAAATGAATAGAAAGCCTGGCCCATGCTTGAGATGGTGTAGCAAGGGAGGCACATATCCGCTGCCCGGTGCTTCTTACAGAGAGGGCGATGTGCGGAGGGAAAGGCATTGGTGTACAGTGAAGATGAGGCCTCAGTATGACAAGTCAGAGAACACAGGCTGTGTCTACTTTACCTAACATATACCAAGGAAAGCCTCAGTGGTCCCCCAAGTGCCCAGGACACATTTTAGTGGACTGATTCCCAGCAGTCAAGTTAGTGGCTGGTGGATCTCCTCCAAAGTAGTTTTGCCACTTAATGAAAATGTTACTTCCATTTGTTTGCATAGCCTAATGGAGCCAAGACATTTGAGTTATAGGCGCATGAAAGAATCCTGGCCCAGCCCAGATGAATGATTTGTTCTGATCACCTGGGGCATTAAGCATCATGTTGTTGAGGCTGTTGTTCAGTGAGTCAGGTACAACTCTTTTGTAACCCTCCCGACTGTAGCCCCCCAGGCTTCTCTGTCTATGGGATTTTCCAGGCAAGAATACAGAGTGGGTTGCCATTTGCTTCTCCAGGGGATCTTCCTAACCCAAGGATCAAACCTGCATCTTCTGCGTTGGCAGGTGGATTCTTTATCACTGAGCCACCTGGGAAGCCCACTAAGTGTCGTGGTTCTGACTCAAGTCAGCTCGTTCAGTCTGGTTCTGCCTTTCCATGGAACTAGGCATGCGAACAAAGCTAGCTGTCCATGTAATCCTCCTAATGACCTTTTGACGACAAAGCAGGCATCATCTTTCCTCCGGATCTCTGGAGCTTTACACCAGCAACCTCTGACAGCCAGGAGTAGATTCCATGTCGCTTCCTGTTTGAAAACTTGAGTCTCCCTTTGGCCCACTTGCTGAATTCCTGTTTCCTGCCTGAGTGATGGTGCCAGCTGGCTGTTCACTTGTGACAGAGAGATGTCAGTCCTTCTTTGTCACGCTGCTGTTTGGGGATTTGGGAGGTTTTAGTAATAACAAATCAATACACGTTATGTAGAATAATGGAAAATACAGGAAAAGAGAATAGAGCTGATTCCCTTTCTAGTGGTTGCTTTACATACATTACCGTTTCCCTGATGGCTTAGACTGTAAAGAATCTGCGGGCAATGCAGGAGATGCTGGTTCAGTCCCTGGGTCGGCAAGATCTCCTGGAGGAGGAAATGGCAACCCACTCCGATATTCTTGCCTGGAGAATCCCACAGACAGAGGAGCCTGGTGGGCTACAGTCCATGGGGTGGCAAAGAGTCGGACATGACTGAGCAACTAATGTTTTCACTTTACATACATTATTTAGTAATATTTAATAAACCAACTTTGGAAGGTGGGAAAATATGAAAGTTATAATTTCATCAGCCAGTTAAAAACATAAAAATACTTTTTAAATTTAAAAGATGAAGTATCTCATTCATGACTTTGTTTTGCGTGAGTGATTACTCAGTCATGTCCGACTGTTTAAGCCATCAGAGAAACGGTAATGTATGTAAAGCAACCACCAGAATACTGGCGTGGGTTGCCATTTCCTACTCCAGGGGATCTTCCTGACCCAGGGATTGAATCTGCATCTCCTGCATTGGCAGGCAGATCCTTTACCACTGAGTCACCTGGGAAGCCCTGACTTAGTTTCACTAGTGTGCATATTACATCACAATCTGTTGTGTCATTTATAACACTTACCTTACTCGTTTGTAATGAGTCTCCTGAAGGACAAAAGTTCATCTTAACCTTTTGTATAAAATGACACCTAGTAACATTTTTTGTTGTTTGTTTGTTTTTACTGCAGTATAGTTAATTTACAATGATGTGTCAGTCTCGGCTATACAGCAAAATGACTCATAGACATATATACATTCTTTAATATTCTTTTCCATTATGGTTAATCCCAGTAATGATTTTATGTATAGTAGGTGTTTATTAAATGCTCCATGACTGCTAAAATCCTGACTATAAGTATTAGTAAACAGTACAGAAGATAATTCATAAGTGCCACTCCAAATTAAAGACATATTGAATTGGAAAAATATATTTGAGTGCTGTTATATATCATACTCATATATAATAATTATTCTGATTTAAAACATTATGCTGCTGCTGCTGCTAAGTCGCTTCAGTCGTGTCCGACTCTGTGTGACCCCATAGAAGGCAGCCCGCATAGCTAAATGACTAACTTAACTTCCAATATGTAAAATACAGGTATACCGTCTTTTAAGAAAACATAATGTATGACTGTATGAAGTTCAAAAACAATGTCTAAATATAACTGCTTCATAAGACAACTTTTAAAATAGCAGTGCCCTTCTTATTTTGTGTGGTTGGTATAGAGTTAACTGTGGGCTTTCCAAGTGGTGCAGTCATAAAGAATCTGCCTGCCAGTGCAGGAGACACAAGAGACACGTGTTCGAAGCCTGGGTTGGGAAGATCCCCTGGAGGAAGAAATGGCAACTCACTCCAGTATTCTTGCCTGGAGAATCCCAATGGACAGAGGATCCTGATGGGTTACAGTCCATGGGGTCACAAAAGAGTTGGACATGACTGAGCACAAGCACAAAGAGTTAATCATAAAATAGAAGAGCAACACTTTATAAAATAAATTTTTACTACAGCGACTTCCCTGGTGGCTTGATGGTAAAGAATCCACCTGTCAGTGCAGGAGACACAGGTTCAATCCCTGATCCAGGAAGAACCCACTTGCCAAGAATCAGCTGAACTCATGCGCCAAACTATTGAGCCTGTTCTCTAGGGCCGGGGAATCACAACTACTGAGCCCATGTGCCACAACTATTGAAGCACCTATCCTCTAGAGCCCATGCTCCACAAAAAAAGAAGCTTCTGCAACGAGAAGCCGGAGCATGGCAGCTAGAGCGTAGCCCCCTCCGGCAGCAACAAGAGAAAAGCCTGCACGGCACAGCTCTGTGATCCAGTGGATGTTGGTAATTTGATCTCTGGTTCCTCTGCCTTTTCTAAATCCAGCTTGAACATCTGGAAGTTCTCGGTTCATGTACTGTAGAAGCCTGGCTTGGAGGATTTTGAGCATGACCTTGCTAGCATCTGAGATGAGTGCAATTGTGCGGTCGTTTTAAACATTCTTTGGCCTTGCCCTTCTTTGGTATTGGAATGAACTCTGGCCTTTTCCTGGAGCTTTTCTGGAGTGGGTAGCCATTCCCTTCTCCAGAGGATCTTCCTGACCCAGGCAGGGATGGAACCTAGGTCTCCTGCATTGCAGGCAGATTCTTTACCATCTGAGCTGCCAGGAAAGCACTGCTTTTTGAAAGCCTGTCCATATCTCACATTTGATTGACCAGGTTGCTATCCTTATCAGTTGCTGTAATAAGATTCTTACAAGGATCTTGTTATCTTGAAACATCATGATTAAAGGCAAGGTGTAATGGGTGTAACATGATTCTTGCTGAGCTCCTGTTTCACACTTGAATAGCCTGTAACTCTCTTTTTCAGGTGCATGCATGCGAGCCTAGCCGCTTCAGTTTTGTTGTTGTTATTTAGTCACTGTCGTGTCTAATTCTTTGTGACCCCATAGACTGTAGCCCGCCAGGCTCCTCTGTCCTTGGGCTTTCCCAGGCAAGAATAGTGGAGTGGGTTGCCCTGCCCTCCTCCCAGGGACCTTCCTGACCCAGGAATCAAACCCTCATCTCCTGCATTGGCGGGCAGGCTTTTTACCATTGACACCACCTGGGCTGGTCAGTAGCTATTCTGAAGTTCCTATATAAACATCTGATGAAAACAAGATGTATAGTAAAATAAAACCAATAGGATACCACACTACCTTTTGTATATGGGTTGTGGAAATGTCATTCTTTTATGGAAAATACAAGTCAAGACTTTACTAGGTTGGTGCAAAAGTAATTATGGTTTTACACTGTTGCACTTTGACATTGGAATACAGTCTTAAATGAATGTTATGTTATACATCATTTTGATGCATGTTTCTTGCTTTATGTTTTTTTGCTAATGACTTATTACTTGCTGTTTATTTTAGACTATAGAAATGATGTTAGACAAAAAGCAAATTTGAGTGATTTTTTTTTCAAGTTCAAAATGGGTTGTAAAGCAGTGGAGACAACTCACGAGATCAGCAACGTGTTTGGCCCAGGAACTGCTAATGAATGTACAATGCAGTGGTGGTTCAAGAAGTTTTGGAAAGGAGACGAGAGCCTTGAAGATGAGGAGCATAGTGGCCGGCCATAGGAACTTGACAACAATCAAATGAGAGCCGTCATCGAGGCTAATCCTCCTAAACTACGTGAGAAGTTGCCAAAGAACTCAAAGTCAACCATTCTATGGTCATTTGGTATTTGAAGCAAATTGGAAAGCTGAAAAAGCTTGATAAGTGGGCGCCTCATGAGCTGACCACAAATAAAAAAAAAATTGTTGTTTTGAAGTATCATTGGACAGTGATGTGAAACAAGAAGTGGACTGTGTACACCAACCAGAGACAACTAGCTCAGTGGCTGGACCAAGAAGAAGCTCCAAAGCACTTCCCAAGGCCAAACTGGCACCAAAAAAACATCATGGTCACTGTTCGGTGGTCTGCTGGCCTGATCCACTACAGCTTTCTGAATCCCAGAGAAACCATTACATCTGAGAAGTATGCTCAGCAAATCGATGAGACGCACCAAAACCTGCCATGCCTGCAGCCGGCATTGCTCAACAGAAAGGACCCAATTCTTTTCCATGACAACGCGTGACCACACGGCAGGTCGCACAACCAGCGCTTCAAAAGTTAAATGTGTTGGACTACTCTCACCAACCAGCTACCACTTCTTCAAGTGCCTCCATGAGTTTTTGCAGGGAAAATGCTTTCACGACCAGCAGGAGGCAGAAGATGCCTTCCAAGAGTTCATCAAATCCCAACGTATGGATTTTTGCACTACAAGAATAAACAAACTAATTTCTCATTGGCAAAAAATGTATTGACTGTAATGGTTCCTATTTTGATAAATAAAGTTGTGTTTGAGCCTAGTTATAATGATTTAAAAGTCACAGTTTGAAACCACAATCACTTTTTCATCAACCCAATACTAGGTACTTCTTGGACTTTAGTGTCAAATCCTGTGCCCTGCCAACTTTAATATTAGTCTGAATTTTTTATAACTATTCTTAATTATTATGAACATTTCTTGCTCACTGTACTCTTTATGTAATGCCAAGAATTCAGCTAAATTCCAGGAGGAACTAAAGCCCTTGGTGGATGTCTGCTGAAATGTATGCTATCTTATTCGATTCTGAATCATTATTACCTCCTCACTTTGGCATGCTCCAAAGTGCCTGCAGTTCTACCTGGTCTCTACTAAAAAGGTCAGTGCAGCCTTCTTGCTACAGCATCCTTCATTAAAACAGAAATGGACAGTGAAAAGCTCTTTCTGAAGAAGTAATTGATTCTTAGACGCCATGTGGAATCTGTAGGGCATGGTATGCAGGACATGGCACATCCTTCTGCCAGGACACAGCAAATGCTTCCTCTTCTTGTTTTTAACGATCTGATTCACCACTTCCCCTGGAGACAGGGTTTTGTGACACCAAAATGTTCAATCCTCTGATCCAGCCTGTATTCCACTCCTGTCCCTCATCCTGAAATGACAATAATTTACGAAAAGTCTTAGTTGATCAGTCATGTCTGACTCTTTGCGACCCCATGGACTATAGCCCACCAGATGCCTCTGTCCATGGAATTCCCTAGGCAAGAATACTGGACTGGGTTGCCATTCCCTTCTCTATGGTATCATTCTGACCCAGGAATCAAACCCGGGTCTCCTGCATTGCAGGCAGATTCTTTACCATCTGAAGCCCATAATATATGAAGAGACCCAGCAAATTTTCTGCCTTCCCTCAATCAGAAGTCTCTCTCACATTACCTACAAGTCAGAGAAGATTGCCATGAATTGCCATGAATCCTGACCTCTGTTCACTTGTTAACTTTGGCCAACTTGGGTTCTACTTTTCATGACTCGTGGCTTCTGATACCTGCAGGTCAAAAGGTGAAAGTAATGAAACATAAAGATGCACAAGTATACACAAGCACAAACACCTGCAGGGAGAAGCCAAAGGCTTTCTGTGTCCCCTGCCAAGAAATTAGTCTCCCTGTCCACCTTCATGATGGATTTCCTCACTAGGCTCCCTCCTTCTCAGTGATGTAACAGCAACTTCACGGCTGTTCCAGTAACAGGTGGTTCACTTCCACCTATTCCAGGAGCCGCTGGGATGTTCATATCGGTCATCTTTGACCTCCATAAAGGCATCAACAAAAGCACTGTAGTCTCAGGACCACGCTCTCACCCCAGCCCCTATATTTATATTCAGGATCACTTTACATCCTCTTTTCACCTGGTACAATCATATACCATCCTGATACAATCATGGTCCTTGCCTATGATCAGTACCTCTTTTCTTTCTTAAAAAAAAAAAATCTCAGTTTGTAAAATAAATTATAATGACATTGTATGTATGTCCTGCTAGACAGACCTTTTTTTTCCTGCCATGTCAAAATGGACCTGTCCTGGGATACTTGCCAGAGAGAAATAACCAGCCAAATCCTAAAGTTACAATCTTCAGTTCTACTCTTCCCCCTACCAAGAAATCTAACGGTCGTTTCTCCTTCCCACCATCTAAATTGAAATGTCATCCATCCTTACCTCAGAATATCAAAAGTGCATGAACCACATTTTCTAACTAGGGTACTTCCTGGACTTAATTCTCTTTGTCAGCGTTTGTAGCTGTAAAATATGGTGAGGAATTCTAAGTCACAAAGGATAATTGACAAGCTTTCTCAAGGAAGCCAAAGTGACCTTCAAGTGATATGTCAATAGAGGTACCCAGGGACAACCCTACCAGCGTGTTTCTAATCTCAGTAGCATCCTGGTAATTTCTCTCTTTAAAACCTTTTGCAAAGCTGCCTGACACCTGTCTCATCTTCTCAACATTAAGCCTGCCATATTGGTTTGACCTACAACTACAGCTCTTAAGTGCTCTCAAATTCTACAGCTCTCAAATCTAGCAGCCTCTCCTTCATCCTGCCAAGCACAATCCCCACTGTTCCCACTAATAAAGGGTATTTGGGAATATGTAGTTCATGTCATACCAGATTTTTTGGATGTCCTGGAAAAAATTCCAGTACTTTGATAAATGGAATACAAGCAGAAGACCAGAGCTGGGAGCCTGCCTTCTCATCTCTGCTTGCCATTTGCAGTCCTAGGCCATTAGCCTATGCAAATGATGCAGAGGCCCATAATTCTAAAGTGTCTATTGCCCCCTGGGCCCTAGAAAACTATCTAGTCCACTTAGAGAAAATGACATCACTACCTATCCCCAAGGGTCTAACTCCCCCTAAGAATTTCTGAAAACTCATTGGCAGGAAGCCTCCACGGGATAAATTTGTCTCCACTCTGATCCTGCCCTCTTCACCCATTATTTTTGCTTCATTGCAACCTGTTTGACAGCTGTGCCACTTGAAGGCAGGCAGGGACTGTATGTTGTTTATCGTTGACTTTCCCCAAGTCACAAAATTAGGCAAGGAGCTTCCATAGTGGTGCAGTGATAAAGTGCATTGCCTGCCAATGCAGGAGATGCAGGAGACACAGGTTCAATCCCTGGGTCGGGAAGGTCCCCTGGAGGAGGAAATGGCACCCCACTCCAGTATTCTTGCCTGGAAAAAAAATCCCATGGACAAGGGAGCCTGGTGGTCTATAGGTCATGGAGTCGCAAAAGAGTCAGATACAACTGAGCAACTAAACAGCGACAAAGAGCTGGGCAATGAGCATCATTTAGGCAGCAGACTCATCCCTGCTGCTTCACTATATCCTGTAGCTCTCTCTTTTCCATATGCTGGCCTTGAGGCTTGGCCTGACGAATGGGAGCAAAAAGCACTGGAAAAAGAGATGTATGTTTTCTATATATAAATGTTTTTCTACTGCTGGTTATTTCACAAATTGAATAAAAATCTGTACTCTAGCTTCTTGTTTTTTCTCTCACAACCATCCAAGGTTCTTTTTCTTCCCTCAATAACACAGTTATATCAGGCCTGGAAATGGAATGACCCAATGAGACCAAGTCACTATAGTTCTCCATCATCATATCGTGGTACACCTTCTTTGGAACAGGGTGGAGAAATTCCCACTCATGCTGAAAGAACTCTATGGCCACACCCCTGAATGTTATTGATCCACGGGCCTTGGTTTTAGACCTGCAAGAGCTGATCAGTCCTCAGGGTTCCTTTATCAGAAAAAACTCAGAGAGGTCACACATGTATTGGTATTTGCCTTTCTCTGTCTGACTTCACTTACAATGGGGCTTCCCTGGTCACTCAGATGGTAAAGAATCCGCCTGCAATGCAGGAGACTCAGGTTCAATCCCTGGGTCAGGAAGATCCTCTGGAGAAGGGCATGGCTCCCCCATGCCAGTGTTCTTGCCTGGAGAATTCTGTGGACAGAAGAACCTGGTGAACTACAGTCTATGGGGTCACAAAGAGTCCAACACAGCTGAGCCACTAACACTTTTACTCATTTTCATTCTCTTCACTTAATATAATGCCTTCTAGATCCATCCATGTTGTGGCAAATGGCAGGATTTCCTTCTTTTTATAACTGAATGACATGCGATTGTATATATGCCACATTTAAAAACTCTTGATGATCTCTTGTTGTTTCCGTCTCTTGGCTATTATAAATGGTGCTGCACTTAACACTGGGGTGCTGATATGTTTTCAAGGCATGATTTTGTTTCCCTTGGATAAATATCAAGAGGTGGAACTGCTGGGTTATATGGTAGTTTTGGTTTTGGGGGGACTCTCCGTGCTGTTTTCCATGGTGGTTGCACCAGTTCACATTCCCTCCAGCAGCGCATAGGGGTTCCCTTTAGTCCACATCCTCGCCAACACTTGTTGTTTCTTGTCTTTTTGGTAAATGGCCATTCTTGCAGGTGTGAGGTGCTATTTTATTGTAGTGTTGATTTGCATTTGCCTGATTGCTGATGATGTTGAACTCCTTTTCCTGTACTTGTTGGCCATTATTGTGTCTTCTTTGGGAAAATGTCTCTTCTGAGCCTCTCCCTATTTTTCTTTCTTTTTCATTATTTTATTTTTTTAATTTTATTTTATTTTTAAACTTTACATAATTGTATTAGTTTTGCCAAATATTGGGATGTTTGTTTGCTTTTCTATTAAGCTCTATAAGATTTTTTAAAATATATTGTGAATTATAAGTCAACTATATTCTAATATAAAATTAAAAAAATTTTTTTAAAGCAGTGGAGCTCTGGGATCAGAGTTCGTAGCCTTGAAGATAGTGGGGCTTCAGTTTGGGTGTGATCCGGTTGCTAACGGATCTAAATCAGGCCTGAGCTGTAGTCATCTCTAAAAGGGCAATAAACAGAGGAGTCTTAGAAGAAGCAAGAAGACAAGCTAGTAGAGCCAGAGAGAAATGTTCAGAGAGCAGAAAGACCACACTGTTCAATGCAGAACTATTCAGGAGACCTTGGGCAAAGTGTTGCTGACAGATGTTGTATTTCACAACACAAGTAGCCTGGAAGCATGCCATCCTGGGTATGTGCTTAAAGGACTCATGATACCTGAGTCTTCTCTAAGACAGAGGGTTATATTTCTAAGAGGCGCTTTAGGTCTGAGGAGAAAGAGAAGGTTAAGAGAGACAGTTGTGTCCTAATAAATGAGTTTCTATTCTGAAGGCCTGGATCTCAAGAGTGTTTAATTTGATCAGTCTGACACAGGTTAGGAAGGAAGTCTGAAAGCAAGTGCAGAGAGCTGTAAATTTTCATCACTCTTAGCTGAGCTATCTATTACACTCATTCACTGGACTGAAAGAGGTTTCAGACAACTGAGCTGGGTGGAAATCCAGTCTGGAACTCAGAGTTCCATATCCTGAAATAGTTCATGAATGCAGCAGGTGTCAAAAGATCTAACAACAAGTCTAAGAGGTGATTCAAAAGGCAGACAAATCCAGGCTCAGGGAACCTAGGCTCCAGAGATATTTAGGAATCCAGGCTGACAGCTGGCAGGATGTGTATCAACAAATAAAAGAATGTCTCTCCAAATGGGTGCAGAAGTGGGACATCAGTTTTGGACAAGACATGGCCCAAACAAGGGAACTCCTGTTCCTAGATCAATTCCTTAGGTACCCAGGAGCTCAGGTTCAATGAAAAGAGAAAAATCAATTGTGTGAATCAGCAATCAAGTTACTAAATTGAGATGTAAGATCAGGGCCAACACTAAGATATTTGGGGGACTTCCCTGGTGGTTCAGTGGCTAAGACTCTGCACTCCTAATACAGGGGGTCCAGGTTCGATCCCTAGTCAGGGAACTAGATCCCAGAGGCCATAACTAATACCTGGCACAGCCAAATACATAAACTAGTTAATTAAACAAAATACTAGGATGTTTTGTATACCTTAAAGAAGTTTTGCAGTAAGGATAAATTCTAGAACCTGGCTCAGCTTGTTCTGCAGGGACAAGATGGAGGCAGATGATGGGAACTAGGTATAGTTTTAAATTAAGAAAATTTACAAGAAACTGCAAGTAATATAACAGATTTTTTTAAAAGAAGTAAAATGTTCCAGGTAAAGTTAAAGCTTTATTCTCACTATGCTTTCTTCTCCTTTTCTCTTCATAGGAAACCGCCATCCTGAAGTTGATGAATAGCTTTACCACAAATGTTTTTATATTTTTAGTATATGAATTCATAAACAATATATGCTATTTGAGTGTTAAAATTTTTACATAAATGGTGTCACATGGTCACATGGTGTGTATATATTTGGCAGCCCACTTATTCTTTGATTCAACACTAAAAAGTCTAATATACTGATGGATGCATGTTTCTATGATTCATTCCGTTGTATTAACAGACAAGTTTATTTACGCATTCTCCTTGAGCTTCTCTGGTGGCTCAGATGGTAAAGAATCCACCTGCAATGCGAGAGACCTGGATTCGATCTCTGGGTTGGGATGATCCCCTGTAGAAGGGATAGGCTACCCACTCTAGTATTCTTGTCTGGAGAATTCCATGGACAGAGGAGCCTGGCAGGCTATAGTCCATGGGGTCGCAAAGAGTCAGACTAAGCGACTGAGTGGCTAACACACACATTATTAAACATCTCTAGTTTTCATTAAGACAATCTTGAAATACACCCTGTTATACATATCTCTTTGTGCCCGTATGTATATACCTAGGAGTGGAATCACTGGGTCATAGACCAGAGGTATCTTCAACCAATAAGGTATTACCAAATAGGGCTCCAAGTGGTTATACTGATTTACATTCCCATTTGCAGTGCGTATGAATTCCTATTTTCTTTTGCCCTTGCCAAAACCTCTGTTATCATACAGTTTTGCCAAGCTGAGGGATCTAAAATGATCTCTCATTTGCCTGCATTTCTCTGACTACAGTACCACTGAGCATATTTTTCGATTTTGTCAACATTGATTATTTAAATTCCTTTGATAGAAGTTGCTTTTTCATTCAAATTGCCCATTTTTCTAATGGATTATTTGCTTTCTGAAATTATTTGATATGAATTTATACAGATGGCAAAGAATCATATGAAAAGATGCTCAATATGACTAGTCACTAAATAAATGCAGAGTAAAACTATAATGAGATAAGCTAACCTACTAGAACTTACCCATTCATCGGGCTCAGTCACTTGATTGTGTTGGACTCTCTGCGACCCTGTGGACTGTAGCCCGCCAGGCTCCTCTCTCCATGGGAATTCTCCAGGCAAGAATACTGGAGTGGGTTGCCATGTCCTCCTCTAGAGGATCTTCCCAATCCAGGGATCTAACCCAGGTCTCCCACACTGCAGGCAGATTCTTTACCATCTGAGCCACCAGGGAAGCCCAAGAACATTGGAGTGGGTAGTCTATCCCTTCTCCAGGGGAACTTCCCAATCCAGAAATTGAACCAGGGTCTCCTGCATTGCAGGCAGATTCTTTACCAGCTGAGCTACCAGGAAAACCCATATGTATATCATAGATACTAATTCATGGTACAATAGTTTTTATGTTTGAAAGTATTTTTCCAGTCTGTGGTCTATCTTTTAATTTTTATATGTTGTTTATTATTGAACAGAACCTTAATAATTTTGTTTAGTCAAATTTTGAATCCTTTTTAAAAAATGGTCTATGCTTTTTACACCTTATTTAAAATAATCCTTCCCTAGCCCAACAACACAGAATATTTTCTTATATTTTCTTTTAAGAAGTCTGAAGGTTGGCTTTTTACATTTATGCATTTTATTTATTAGAATTAATTTTGAATATGATGTAAAGGAAGGGATCTAATTTTTTTCTTTTTCCTTGTAGATGTCTAATAATTCCAGCACTATTGACTGAACAGCTTTTTACTTCCCTCTTAATTTTAAGTATCAATTTTCATTCTTCGAGTCTAAGAAACATGCCTGACACTGCTTTTTCTACATTTATATTTTGTCCTCTCAAATAGCATGGCATTCCACAAGCCCAAAATCTTGTCACTTTTGAGAGATGACATTGACAGCAAATCAAGTGTTTATTAAATACTCCCTTTTAGAATAAAAATTCTAGAAAATAACTAGAATTTATTAGCTTTTTAAAAATTTTTTATTTAATTAAAAAATTAAAATCTCCATTTGTGCTCATAAACACCCTTGTAATATATATTAGCACCCATAAAGTATAAAAAACTAATATAATGCTGTGATTAAAAACAGGTACATTTCCTAAATAATCCTACAGACTGAATTATTTAAACCAGTACAGTCTGAAAGAAATCTAATGCAAGCCATGCATGGAATTAACTTTTTTTCTAGTAGCCATATTAAAAAGGTAAAGAGAAATATGAAAAACTAATTCCATGATATATTTTATTTAGCCCAATATATTAAGAATAGTATCATTGCAACATTTAGCTAATATAAGAATTATTATTGAGGCATTTTACATTCTTTTTTTCATCCTAAGTAGCAAAATTTGATGTGTATATCTGAATTCAGACTAACCTCATTTCAAGTGTTTAATAGCCACATGTAGCCAGTGGCTACCATATTGGATAGTGCATATTGAGGCTCAGACGGTAAACAATCTGCTCACAATGTGGAAGACCAGGTTTGATCCCTGGATCTGGAAGATCCTCTAGAGAAGGGCATGGCGACCCACTCCAGGGCTCTTACCTGGAGAATCCCAGGTAAGAGGAGCCTGGTGGGCTACAGTCCATGGGGTCGCAGAGTCAGACACGACTGATCGACTAACACTTTCCCTGTAAATAGCTATAACTGTTGGATAAAATCTGAATGAAGACAAAATTCTAGAGAGTTAAGTTTACTACTGAATCAGATTTTATCTGAGGGCGTTTGCCAAAATGGCTGAATGAACGGCTATTTTCATGGCTTCCAGGATCTCAGGAGAAAGACTGTCTAATCAGGAGCCACCCTAGGTGAGGAGTCTAACAGGAAACCCTTGTCACTGTTGTTTAGTAGCTCATTCATATCCGTCTCTTTTGTGTCCCATTCCCCCTCCCTAAAACACAAAAAGGCTGCCCCCTCAGCCTCATTCAGGTGAGTCAGAAATTCATCCATCCCATGGACTATGACTGGACCGTCTCCAGAATGGAAAGCTGCCATTAACACACGTATTAAAATCTTGTGAATCAAAGAGAAAAATCATGAAGTAAATTATTATATGTTTGAAATTGGGTAATGAGGCTGAATGTTAAAAGTTGGGGGATACGCAATACCTTCCCCGCATCAGGCTCAGCCTTGCTATGTCAGTCCTGAGCAGGGCATGGGCCTCTGTCTGTTGGAGGGCTTCTCACACAGCGTTGGTGTGAAATTGCAGGTCTGGTGGCCGGAGGACTTGCTCTCAAACCTGGACATCCACAGAATCTTTCCACTGAACTCCAGCTCTCTCCTGCTTCTACCATGCTGGGTTGGTTGTCTGATTGGGGTTTGGCCTGAGTTTCCTAACTGAGGTTGTCCTAAGTCTTGTCCTAAGTCTTGTCCTAACTTGTCCTAAGTCTAACCCACAGACCTCTCTTAAGTGACTGAACTTGTCCAGGAAGTCCCAAACAGACAGATGACCATCTTGGACCTACCATGCTTGTGTGGTACCTTGCGTCTGACTCTTTGTGACCCCACTGACTGTAGCCTGCCAGGCTCCTCCATCCATGAGATTCCCCAGGCAAGAATACTGGAGTGGACTGCCATTTCCTCCTCCAGAGGATCTTCCCGACCCAGGGACTGAACCCACATTTCCTGCATCTCCTGCATTGGCAGGCTGATTCTTTACTACTGAGCCAAGTGAGAAACCCCATCTTGGACCCAAACATGGCCTCTAAAAATAGAAAAAGAAAAATCCTGTGGGATGCAGCTAAAGTAGTACTTAAAGGAAAATTGATGATTTGTATCCTTTTATTAATTAATAAAAAGTATATACTAAACATCCAACGCAAAAAGTAGAGAACTAAAAAGAGAACTAACTGAGAGTTTCTAAGAAACTAAGAACCTAACAACTAACTAAGAAACTAAGAGGAAATAAAGTCATGACTAAATAGTTCTACTGGTAACTCCACTGTATGTTCAAAGAACGGACAATTCTGTTCTTATGCAAACTCTGTCACAGGATAAAAAAGAAGGTATGCTTTCAACTCATTTAATGAGTTACTGTAACCTTGACTCTCAAACTAAGCAAGGGCAGTGTCACTTTTGAACATAGATGTAAGAATTTTAAAATATTGCACATAAGGTATCTTCTTCACTCATTCAATAGACATTTTTTGAAGATCAGCTAGGAGCCAAGCTTCGTTCAATGTGATGGGGACAAGATGAATAATATATGCTCTTTGTTCTTAAGAAACAGTGAATTTAGTGGGAAGAGAGATGCATTAATAATTATGCTGTAACATAATTGCTCTAGTCAAAAATGAAGTGTAATGGGAACAGAATGTCTAAGTTTGCCTTAAGAAGGTCACATTGGGAGATCCCCTGAGCTGTGCCTCTATGGAAGTTTGACAGGTAGAGAAGAGGTGGTGTTGGTGGTGGAGCCAAGGAGGAGGGTAGGAGGTAATTTAGGGTACTGTGTGTGTGTGTGTCTGTGTGTGTGTGTGGTATATGTTATATGTGGAGGGCAGAGGAAATGATGTAAAGGATGAGAAAAAAACACCAATTCAGAGGTAGGCTTGAAAGCTTTCCTTTCATGCAGACTCAATGTACAAGGGAGATAAGTGACTTTGTGCTGTGCTTAATCGCTCAGCCATGTCCAACTGTTTGTGACCCTATGGATTGTAGCCCTCCAGGTACCTCTGTCCATGGGGATTCTCCAGGTAAGAATACTGGAGTGGGTTGCCATTTCCTCCTCCAGTGGATCTTTCCGACCCAGGGATCTAACCCAGGTCTCCAGTGTTGCAGGCAGATTCTTTACTGTCTGAGCCATCAGGGAAACCCAAGAGTATTGGAGTGGGTAACCTATCCCTTTCTCCACGGGATCTTCCCAATCCATAAATCGAACCAGAGTCTCCTGCGTTGCAGGCAGATTCTTTACCAGCTGAGCTACCAGGGAAGCCCTAAGTGATTTTAGTTAATACCTAAACTACTCTGTAATTAAAGTTATCAGAGAATGCAGAATATCAGAGAATGAGTCAGTATAACATGAATATAAATTAACATTTAAGTTCACAGAGTTTACAATGAATTGATTCACTAAAGTTAGTTTGATTTCCAATTTTTGCTTGTGTTTATTTTTATTCATTTTATTGTTATTGAAGTCCCTATATTAAGATAGATAGAAATTACATTAAGATAATTTCTATCTTGACGAAAATAGAGACTGGATTTTACTTTTAAATTTAGAAATTACTTCTGGCCAAAAACAGTAAAACATATTTTCAAGGATTCTATAATCATTTTCAAATAAGCTGAAGTGCTCTTTAATAATTTGATTTCCAGTTGAAATTGCATATTTCATCAAATCATTATTAAGCTAATCAGAGTGTTATATATCAGTGTTTCTTGATGGTCAAAAAATTGTCATCATCGAATAATGAGCTTTTAGACATTCATGCCATTGAGCTGAACAAACTTTTATCATAGTCTTGAGATGTTTAATATTCTTATTGTCAGTCTAACGGTTATTGGCTTCTGAGCTTTAACTGGTTATCAGTTTTGCTGATTTACTGTGGGGATATATTTTGAACAAGTTATGAGAGGTAAGTTTTATGCTCTGTTGCAGATTTCTTGTTATTAATTTCCAACTTAACTGCACTATGGTTAAGAGTCTCTAGTTTGTATGAGTTGGGTTCTTTAAACTTGTTGACAATTTCTTGAAGCCCAGAACTTACCTTTTCAAGCTCTAGTTTATTTTCTGTAAACTAGGGGCTAAGGTGAGTAGAGAGGTTGGATCAGATCAGTGATTCCTAAGCCTGGTCAAGGTGAGAATTATGCAGGGAGGGTGATCAGAATGGCACACTGATCCCTTCCCCAAAGATTCTAGTTCCATAGGTCCTGGACATTTTTTAACTTGCTTTCCAGATGATTCTTGGGAAGTCAGTGGAGCACTGGAAACTTTTGAACTAGGGCTGCATTTTTAAAACTGTAGAACTGTGGACAATGACCTATTAGTGCAGGGGTCAGGCTGCCTTCTGTTTTGTTTTAGTATTTATTTATTTGGCTGGGTTGAGTCTTACTTGCAGCATGCAGGATCTCTGCTGTGTCATGCGTGATCCTTTATTGCAGTGCATGGATTCTCTAGTTGTAGTGTGAAGGCTCAGTAGTCGCGGCTCACACGTTCTCTAGTTATGGTCCATGGGCTTAGTTGCCCAGAGACATGTGGGTCTTAGTTCCCAGACAAGGGATTGAACCCATGTCACCTGCATTGCAAGGTGATTCTTAACCACTGGACCACCAGGGAAGTCCCCTTGTCATCTGTTTTTGTAAAGAGCGTTCTGTTGGAACACAATGATGCCCATTATTCACACCTTGTCTGTGACTGCTTTTCTGCTGACACAGCAGTGTTGAGTAGACTTAAGAGTCCCACATGGCCCACAAAGTCCAAAATATTCACTAAACCCTTTACAGAAAAAGTTTGCCGATTCTTTCACTAGTGAGTTATAAAATCATTTTGATAGGTTGCAATCAGTATTTTAAAAAAGAAAATAGAGGTGCTTCCCTGGCAGTCCAGTGGTTAAGACTTTGCCTTCCAGTGCAAAGGGTGCAGGTTCGATCCCTGGTTGGAGAGAGCTAAGATAGGTTCGATCCCTGGTTGGAGACAGCTAAGATTCCACATACCTCACTGCCAAAAATCCAAAACTTAAAAACAGAAAGCAATATTGTACCAAATTCAATAAAAGA
Organism: Bos indicus x Bos taurus; assembly: GCF_003369695.1. Lineage (NCBI taxonomy): Eukaryota > Metazoa > Chordata > Mammalia > Artiodactyla > Bovidae > Bos > Bos indicus x Bos taurus. The sequence continues at coordinate 12,203,724 of NC_040087.1, read as the reverse complement.
CTTTTTAAAAAATGGTCTACAAAAAAATAGAAAATATTAAAGCAGATTGCACGTGCATAAGAGCTGTTCAGTTAAACTTGTTAACATATAAGCATGTGTATACATATGTATTGGAGAAGGCGATGGCACCCCACTCCAGTGCTCTTGCCTGGAAAATCCCATGGACGGAGGAGCCTGGTGGGGTCGTGAAGAGTCAGACGCGACTGAGCGACTTCCCTTTCACTTTTCACTTTCATGCATTGGAGAAGGAAATGGCAAATGCCTGGAGAATCCCGAGGATGGGGGAGCCTGGTGGGCTGCCGTCTATGGGGTCACACAAAGTCGGACACGACTTAAGTGACTTAGCAGCAGCATACATATGTATGCATACACACATATGTATATATTTGTGTTGTTCAGTTGCTCAGTCATGTCCGACTCTTTGTGACTGCAGCACACCAGGCTTCTCTGTCCTTCACCATCTCCCAGAGCTTGCTCACACTCATATCCATCAAGTTGGTGATGCCATCCAACCATCTCATCCTCTGTCGTCCCCTTCTCCTTCTGCCCTCAATCTTTCCCAGCATCAGGGTCTTTTCCAGTGAGTTGGCTCTTCACATCAGGTGGCCAAAGTATTGGAACTTCAGCCTCCGCATCAGTCCTCCCAGTGAATATTCAGTATTGATTTCCTTTAGGATTGACTGGTTTGATCTCCTTGCAGTATTTATATATACTGGAAAAAATGTATTTTTTGGAAAAAATGAGTAGAATGCTTTAAAAAAAACCTACTGGATAATCTTTGGTCCCTTCCCTTCGTGGACTTTCTCCCAGTTGGTAGGGTGCTATGGCAGGGTGGATTGGGGTGGGAAGGAAGTGTGGGTAGGAAAGGAGGTATTCAAAGAATGTGCTTTACTGATACCATGCTTCTGGGGCTTCTTCCTACTTGGTGAGTCAGTGTCTCTCCTTTAAGGAAGGGTAATGCACAATGCCCATATTGATCCAAAATATCATGGCCAAAAGTAGAACCAACCTGAGTTGTGTGGAGGTGTGAGAACATTTCTCATGGGACTAATGCTAAACTTACAGGGTTATGATGAAGATTAAGTGTACATGTGTGCATGTGTGCTAAGCCTCTTCAGTCGTGTCCGACCCCATGGACTGTAGCGTGCTAGGATCCTTTGTCCATGGAATTCTCCAGGCACGGATACTGGAGTGGGTTGCCATTTCGTACTCCATTAAATGTACATATAGTGCCTCAAACTAAGAAGTGCTATTCAATTCTAGGACGCTACAATTTCTCATCTGTAGCCTCTCATTCTTGTGGCTGGAATCTACACCCCAATCAGAGGCAAGTTCCAGGATGTTACCAACCATAGCACTAATTGTCACATTTTGTGAAGGCACCACGATGGCACAAGGACTGGGGAAGACAAACATCAAGGCTAGAGATAGGGGAGGAAAGATAAGGTTCAGATCCTTGGACTATTGGGAAAATTCTTGTCTCTAAAATAATAATAATGCAGAGAAATTCACTGTATTTAGGTTTCCCGGTAAAAAATTATTGTGCTAGCACTACACCACGATCTGAATGTTTGTTGAAATCCTAACCCTCAAGGAGATGATATTAGGAGGCCGGGCCTCTTGGAGGTGAGTAGGTCACGAGGACTGTGCCCTCATGAGTGGGATTAGTGCCCTTATAAAAGAAACTCCTGGAGAAGGAAATGCAACCAGCCCAGTATTCTTGCCCGGAAAATCCCATGGACAGAGGAGCCCGGTGGCCTACAATCCATGGGGTCACAAAGAGTCAGACACGATTGAGTGACTGAGCACACACACAGAGACTCCAGAGAGCTTCCTGGCTTCTTCCAGCATATGAAGACAGAGGAAGAAGGTGGTCCTCTGTGAACCAGAAAATGGGCTCTCGTCAGACACAGAATTTCCTAGGACCTTGATCTTGGACTTCACAGCCTCCAGAACTATAATCTATAAATTTCTGTTGTTTAAAATCTATCCAGTTTATGGTATTTTGTTATAGTAGCCCGAAAGGTCAAAGACAGACTCTACACTGTTTGCTGCCAAGATTAGGAAACTGACCTTCTGATTAAGGAAGAATTATGACTATATAAACAAGTTACTGCTTTAAAGAATTTTTATAGAATATAATTTGCATTTTAAAGTAAAAATAATTTAATATGATGATTCAGAAAGTCCTTCAGACAGTATCTCAGGGTCACCATGGAAATGAGTAAATGTTTCGGTCACTAGTGACTTGTTTTTAAAAGGATGCTGGATAACAAGCTTTGTTTTTTGGAGTTTAAACTCTGGTTCTTTTTTTTTTTCCTAACTTGGTTAGGATTCTGCGTATTTTCCCTTTATATATAGCCAAATGCAAGGTTAAAGGGCCCCTCAAGATGTTCTGCTCCTGTGATCTGATGCTCGAATTAATTCTTACTTAGTCATCAAATAGATCATGTGCATACCATGTGCCAAGCACTGGTCCATACACTGGGATACAGTGGTTAAAAATTTTCTTCCCCCGTGGGTTCACATCCTCTCAGTCTCTAAACCCTTTTCTTAAAGGGGAACTCATTCAATGAGACAGTCCAGTGCATCTTTGGACATCATAGTTTTTCCTGTCAATTTCACTTGTTTATCTCATTTAGAAGTGTCCATCAATAGATGAATGGATAGAGGAGATGTTTTATATATATATATATATATATATATATATATATATATATAATGAAATACTATTCAGCCATAAAAAAAAGAATGAAAATGTTGCCATTTGCAGCAATATGGATGGGACTTGAAGGGTATTATGCTAAGCCAGACAGAGAAAGACAATACTGTTTAACATCACTTACATGTGAAATCTAAAAAAATACAACAAAATAGTGAACATAACAAAAAAGAAGAAGACTCACAGATATAGAGAGTGACCCAGTGGTTACCAATGGGGAGAGAGAGGAGGCAATATAGGGGTGGGGCAGTAGGAGGTACAAACTATTGGTTAGAAGACAGGCTACGGGGATGTATTGTACAACATGGGGATATAGACAATATTTTGAAATAACTGTAAATGGAATATAACCTTTAACATTGTATAAAGATATGAAAAATTTTAAATTAATGATTTAATAATTTATTAAAGATGGATAAATAAAAGATAAATAATTTAATAAAATATTAAGAATTAATGCAAGCCAAACTCCCTGTGATTGTCTCTCAAATATCTTAATCAACTTTAGGTCCAACTTCATCTCCTCCCACCTCTACCCCATTTCCTCAACCCGAAATTTTCTCTTTTTCAAACTAAGAATCCTCTGGTCCCTCAGCTGTTTCTCTGGGGGCAACATCTTGCCCCACTTTCCACTGTTCTTAAAGAAAAGTGCTGTGTGCGACTAAGAAGCCACTGACCTCTCAGCTCCCATATACACACTGTCTGCTGTGATGCTGGGGTTGAGGCTCTCGCAATACGAATGCTCTGCTCCCTTGCCAGCTGGTTTCCTGCCCACTCTGCCAATGTGGGGCACAGGAAGGCAAGTAGGAGGCAAAGAGGCTTACTCTTCCTCCTTTCTTCACCCTTGTTGCCAGCATGGCCTGGGACCAGTTCTCACCTCCGAAGTGTAGTTGGTCCCGTTCTCCAGCCCGGAATCGGCTTCATCACACCCATCTCCCAGAGGCACCATCTGTACAGCACCCCTTCCTCGGAGGTCTTCCTCAAAGTTGGAGGAAGAACTCCAACTTCCTCGGAGTCCTAGCTCTGTGGACGCCTCTTCTGAGTCCTTGGGGATCTTTCAGGACTTCATCTTTCTAATGGCTTCAACCCACCTCATGAGGCTCCCAGATCTGTATTTCCTTCCCATCTCTCTCCCGGACACTGTCATGTACCTTATGGAAATCCTATGGTCGTCTTACCCTGTGATGCCCGAGTAAGAAGTTGACCTAGGTACTTTCCTTTTCAGTTGGTAGAAATCCGAGTCTTCTCTTCTCCTTGCTTATCCACTGCCAGTCTCCAAGCGCAAGCCGTTTTCATCTCAGTATTTCTCAGATCTGTTCCCTCCTTTCCATTTCCACTAAAACTGCCCTAAAGAAGTCCCTCATCATCCATTGCTTCAATCTCTAGCTAATCGTCCTGTCTTTAGTCCTCTGCAGGTCTACTCCACCCACGGAGGTCAGACCTGATCACGTGGTCAGATCTGATCAGGTGGTCCGGCCGTCACCAGCTCAGTTTCCGTCTCCGCTGTACTCCGTTTACGCTTCTGCAGCACCAGGCTGCACTGTCAGCCCTACATCACACACCCGTACTTTGCCTGGCTAACTGCTTGAAGACTCAAGGTCACTGATCCAGGAAGGCACCCCTAAACCTCCTCTCATCCTCTGTCCCTCTGTGCTCCCCACATACAGTAAGTCCCCTACATACGGCCCTTCAAGATGCAAACTTCAAAGATGTGAACACGTGTTCATATGTCCAGTCACATGAGTTAGGTCGTGTCTAACTCACATTATCACGTGGGTGGACCCTCTACAAGTGGTTGTGCGTTTGTGTACTTTGCTGTACAGCATTGTAGAGAGTACAGTATCTTTATTTCAAACCCAAGATGTCCGGAAGTAAGCGTAAAAGCAGCAGTGACGTAGCTGGCGCTGGTACTATGATAAAATGTTTTGCTTGCTTTCATGTATTATTCGGGTGAAAAGTATTATAAAGCTATTACAGTACAGTTCTAGACAGCCAATCGTGTTCATTAGGTACCTAGGCTAACTTACGGTGTTCTTGGAATGGAACTCATTCCTTTTGCAGGGGACTTGCTGTACATGGTTGCAGACTTTTATGACTGCACATAACAGTCTGTGCTACAATAGCCTTTCTTTCTCACTAGACAGGACTATTCATAGATTGTTCCCACTGGAAACAGCTACTTGGTTCTTAACAAGTGTTTATCAGTAAACTGCAATGACTCTTTACTATAAGGATAAACCAAATAAACGTTTACCATGAATCCCCCCACTGAATGGAGTATTACTCAGCAATAAAAAGAAACAGACTACTGATGACTATTGATATATGCAACAACTGGATGAATCTCAGAAAACCAGACTGAGTTAAAAAAGGAAGTCACATACTATATGACTCCACTAATATAATGCTCTTGAAATGCTAAGATTATAAAAGTAGAAGTAGATTAATGGTTTCTCAGGATTAAGGATGGGGTGGAGGTGGGAGGGAAATAGATGTGGCAAAACAAGGGGATCTTTGTTGTGGGTCCTTGTGATGAGAGAACATTTCTGTCTTGACTATGTCAGTGTCAATATCCTGGTTGTGATATATGTTTGCAAGATGTCATCACCAGGGGGAAATGTGCAGAGGGTACACAGGATCTCTCTCTCTGTTATTTTCTTATGACTATATTAGACTCCACAATTATCTCAACAGAAAATATTTAATTAAAAAAAAAAAAAGATTCCAACCAGAAAAAAAATGGAGACTTCACACACTGTCCAAATGCAATCTTTTTATTTGAGAAGGACAATCTCAAGGCAGTGCCCTTTGGGAAAGGCATCTCTCATCATCAGATACATCAAGATCAACCATTACTCTCGGCAAGGTACAAAAATACACGCATCAGTGACTTCCATACAATAAATACATAATCATGCATCCCACAATAAAAGGCACAGAAACCTGGTCACTTAGTAGTCATAAAAATTACTAGCTACATTAACAAAGCCACCCAAATTATCAGTATAAGGAACTGTAACAATATATTCCAAAGGTGAAAACACATAAAACATCTTTAAAATAGTATGCAATAAATATCTCAATTGTTGTATATATTTTAAAAATTATGCCATTGTAAACAGCATGTAAACAAACAAAACTCACGTTTTCTTACCATTATTAAAAGTTATTAGAGCTAAAGTTATGACCTCTGCTCTCTCAGGTATATTTCACTGGCAAGTGTGCTAAGCAGTTTAAAGTTTCACTCTTTTCTGCAGCAAACAGAGCCCACTGTATAATAAATAGATAGGATCTCCATCTTTCAGATCAAAGTTTCAAAACAGACTACAAAAATGTAGTAAATTATTAGCTATAAGTAATATGGCAAAGGCTAGAGTACAACTATCTTCTGCAATGCAAGGGACAAAAGGAACTATGCTGTTAGATATTCACTGTGATGATAAATAAGAGGCAAATCATTGCTAATTCTCTTTATTGAAAGGTAGAATGATGCTACTGAGCGTAACGGTCAAGCGTCCAGTCTTCTGAGCCTCCTTTGTTTGTGGGTCTTTCACAACACGGAACAGAGCAAAGTTCTATCCAACTACGAATTTCTTTTTGCTAGAGAACATAGAAATGGTTGATATTTTATACTGATGGGAAGTGGTGACTTCAAAATATGCCTATCAAAATGTAAGTATACATTCAAGTAAGGTTTTTTCCATACTTACAATATCTTTTCCTTCTTATAAAGGAATCCAATTGTCTAACCATTAATAAATATTCAGAGAAGTTAATTTTTTGCAACTCAAATAGTTCATCTATGTATCAGTGCATTGCGGCACATAAATACTAATAGTGGATTTACCATATGCTTAGATAAGTATGCTAGCTGTTAATATTATGACTCCTTTCTCCCCATTAAAAATAAAAGTGGTGGAAACATCAACCCATAACTACAAATGGAGCCTTTGAAGTACATTGCAAAGCATTGTTTTATAACTTTTTCCTTTTACTGTGAATTCCCAATGGATATTTCATATATTTTGGAGTAACTGTCATTAATAAGGATATATGCCTTCCTAAAATAGACTTAAAGTTGAATTTGTGTTCTATAAACTCATTAGTCATTTGAATCATGTATAGCACCTATGGTTGTGGAAATGGGGTTTTATAGAATTGGTGAAAGATGTACTTGACGACTGATGGTCAAAAATTATTTGCAGTTGACCTGAAAATACAAGAATTGTGGACATAAAATGAGATTAGTCCTTTATGACACAGAACTTGTTAGTTTTTTGGGTGGAAGGTGATGACTTTTCTGGAAAACCCTGAGAAGTAGTATTTGCCTTAAAAACATGTCCTCCCAATTTCTTAAACAGACTAGAAAAATAATCATGACCATGAACTTGAACTCTATTAGATAAGAGCGGTCTTATTTTATTTGCATCCCCAGCATTAATCAAAGGTCAAATGTAGAGCAGGTAGAAAAAATCCTACTGAGTGAAGTAACAGGTGATTTAATTTAATTATATGCAAATTGGGGACTTGTTTCATTTTAAAAATTGACTTTAAAGGACTTTTTGTGTCAATCTTTATCATAATTTGGAGACATGGTAGAAAGGCTTTATAGAATCACAAAATAAAAACAGTCCCTTAGGTAATAGTTTTTAGTCTTTATGGTCTATCTGTGTGTGTCAGTCGCTCAGTCATGTCTGACTCTTTGCAACCCCATGGACTGTAGCCCGCCAGGCTCCTCGGTCCATGGAATTCTCCAGGCAAGAATACTGGAGTGGGTAGCCATTACCTTCTCCAGGGGAATCTTCTGGATCCCGGGATCAAACCCAGGCCTCCCACACTGCAGGCAGATTCTTTACCATCTGAGTCACCAACAGTGGCAAAGAAGCCTTCTTACATTTACATAATAAAAATGAAATAATCATTAACTATAAATGACCTGAAAAATGACCTGAAACTGCACAAATCATTCTCCATCTCTGGTTGAAATCTATTTTTCAGAAAATTTTACCTTCATTTTTTTCTATTCTTTCTCAAGTGTCATTATTTTGTGTAGGTCATTAGTGTACGTATCTATGTAGACTGTATACACTGAATACAGAACATCTGCCAATGAGGAAGATCATCTTTAAGGCATATTTACGAATTACAAATAAGAATTCTGCAATTACAAGAAAATTTTCTAAGCCTCAACTTTAGAAACAAGAATTCAAATTTGGTAAATATTTCTCATGAGTAGCTAACGATTATTCTTCATTAATCAACTGTTCTTTCCTGCTGTTTCTCTTCTGTTGATTCTCCCAAAATTCCTTTTTTTTTTTTAAATTTTTTCCCCCAAATTCCTGCATGCTTCTGAACACACACCCACCTCTTGTGGACTGTCAGGAAAGTTTATACGTTCATTTATGGAAGTGCAAAAATACAGAGAAGTCTGGGCTCTATAATATCTTCACCATTTCAAAAACATTTACTAAAATCCTACCATGGGCTCGCTAGATACTGAAACTACGAAGATAGAGAAATCCAGTTGTTGACAAGCAGATATATACATTGAATTGCTGAAATGTGAGATATATATATATATATATCTTACATATGGGGGCATCCCGGATGGCTCAGACAGTAAAGAATCTGCCTTCAATGTGGGAGACCCAAGTTCAATCCCTGGGTTGGAAAGAGCCCCTGGAGAAGAACATGGCTACCCACTCCAGTATTCTTGCCTGGAGAATTCCACAGACAGAGGAGCCTCATGGGCTACAATCCATGGGCTCGCAAACAGTCGGACACGAATGAGTGACTAACACTTTCACTTTTCTTTCATATATTCATACATATTCAATAATTATTGAAATGATTTTATAGAATAAATTTCAAGAGACTATGGAGCATGGATGAAATACTTAACCTTCTGGGTAGTTAGGCAGAGTGTCCCAGAAGGTAAAATCTGAACTGAATCTCAAATGAGTTAATCTCCAGCAAGTGATTATGCCAAAGCACTGAACTGTGAGTAGCTCCAAATTCCTGGGTTACAAAAGGTCTCTAGTGGAAACAGTAGGTGAGGATGCTAAAAAAGGTGGGACGAGGTCATGGAGATCCTTATCCATCACACTAAGGAGTTGGGGTGCTGTGCTGTAAAGAAGGAGAGTCTAGTTAAGATTTTTTTCAGCTGAATCATGACAAAAGAAATTTGTGTTTTAAAAAGACCACTCTGTCAGTCATGTGGAAGATGGATGAGTGGTAGGGGAGAATGAGGCGGGAAAACTGGTTACTGAAAAACCATAGCAAAACCATAGAAGAATAATGAAGGTTTGTTCTGATAAAGGCCTGAATGGAATTGTCACTTTGCTTTACCGCAACTAATTAGAAATAGAACACAAAATGCCAATTCAGTTTTTGAGATGGACAAAAAATGAAATATGCAACTGTATAAGTACTAAAAAAAATTTTTTTTGATATAGAAAATGCTTTGGCTTACACAATTCAAAACCAAGATTAGGTTAAGCTTGTGTTTTGTTCCACATTTTAGCTTAGGAGTTTCTTGGCAGAAAAACATGATCACATAATGTTGCTATGAGAACTGTGTCACCTCTCAAAAGCTTTCTAAAATCTTTTCAAGTAAAAGGAGGCGAGGAAACAAAAGACCTGCTCGAGTTTGCAATGCTTTCATCCTCATCATTATGTATATAAAAAAATAGCTGCACAACAGAAATCTGTAAACAGGGAAGGTTCTAATTAAAATTATAATTAAGTTATACTAAGATCAACTGTATATCAGGTCACTGTGGGAAGCAAATTCCCAGAAAAATAACTTATTCCCATCACTGTACCAAACCGTTCTGGAATCATCATTTAGAGATCTGTTATTACGAAAGCTAAGTTGTCCCATTGTTGTTGTTGAGTCTCTAAGTCGTGTCCAACTCTTTGTGACCCCATGGACTGTAGCCCACAAGGCTCCTCTGTTCATGGTATTTCCCAGGCAAGAATACTAGAGTGGGTTGCCATTTCCTTCTCCAGGGGATCTTCCTGACCCAGGGATTGAATCTGCATCTCCTACAATGGCAGGTGGGTTCTTCACCACTGAGCCGCCAGAGAAGCCATTAAGACAGATCAAAACACAGGTAAATGAGTTCTGATTCAGTCTTTTCCTTGATGTCATGCAGCTTACAGCCTCTTAAAATCCCAACATTTTTAGGGGAAAGGGATGCCACAGGAGTGCCAATGTATCATATTATACTGTTATAAATAGCAGATTTAGCAAAGAACTTTTTGAGTCAAGTGGTCAGATAGTGACTGAATTCAAGGGTCAGGGGAAAATAAAGTCAATATTCATTTACCCTCATCTACATTTGATAATTTTAACTGGGTTATTCTAATTTCTTTAATTGTACTCAGGTTTTAATTATGGTAATGAGTAAGACAATCTCTAGCTTAATTTCTTTACCGGAAGTTTTAAAGGTACTTTGCAAGAGAGAGTACCACTCCATAGCTAGAGAAGACAGTGATGCATGCTTCAGATGATACAGGATGTTCAGGGCTGGTGCACTGGGATGACCCAGAGGGATGGTATGGGGAGGGAAGTGGGTAGGGGGTTCAGGATGGGGAACATGTATACACCCATGGTGGATTCATGTTGATGTATGCCAAAACCAATACAATATTGTAAAGTAATTAGCCTCCAATTAAAATAAATTTATATTAAAAATTTAATAAATAGCAAGGAAACCATTCAGAATTCACTGGGTAAATGACATCACAGAGTTAAACATCCGGTGTTCCTTTTTTTCAATGCTGATTTAAAGAGACATTTCCTCTTTGGGGATTTAAGCTATGAAAAGATGTGTAGTTCTTAGTTATATATATATAACAGAATCACAGAACTCAGCTATATTATATAATATACATTATGTATATATTTATAAAATGTTTGTCTGGGGTGAGTGTAAAAAAATTACTCTAAATTTCTGAAGATTTTAGAAGTTTTTAGCCTATCCTAAGATGAAAAGATAAATCTATACTACATAGATGAAAATACCTATAACCTACTCTGAGCAAGATAGTGCTAATGTGACTTCACTCTCATTTTTAAAATAAACACTGAAGGATACTAACTCGGACTTTTAATTTTCATGCTATAGTCTGGGATCCTTTATATCTAAACGACAGCGGGAAAAGAGGTATGTTTAAGTACAACTCACACTTACATAGTTCCCTGATAATATCGTGGGCCATTTCTAACTAGGGAAACCAAAGGACCGAAACATAGAGCTCGTAGAAAGGACAAAGGGAGCCAGGGCCAAAGTCAGTTGCGGAATCCAATGAACCCAACCCTATTCCCACCTCTAGACTCACAGGATTCAGCTACTAGGAATACTGTAAATTTGAATACTTTGTTGCTGTTTCAAACGAAAGAAAAATCCATCCTTCTAACAAATTTCAAGGCTGGGAAGGTTCATAAACACCTCTTTACTCCGTGTGGTCTGGTCTGATCTACCTTTACCAGAGCTCTTCTTTGGGAAGTTGCTAAGCCCTACTGACCAGTTCTCTATCATTCACGAACGTGAAAAAAGTGAAGTCGCTCAGTCGTGTCCGACTCTTTGAGACCCCATGGACTGTAGCCTACCAGGCTCCTCTGTCCATGGGAGTTTCCAGGCAAGAGTACTGGAGTGGACTGCCATTTCCTTCTCCAGGGGATCTTCCCAACCCAGGGATCGAACCCCGGTCTCCCTCATTATAGCAGACGCTTTACTGTCTGAGTCACCAGGGAAGTCCAGGGATTATTGTCTAGGAAGTCTGTATATATATTATGGTTTATCTTGCCTCATGTAATGCACACAAATGATCAGGTCATCCAAACCATATCGTAGCTATAAAATGTTATGGAAAAACCCAAATGAGCTTTCTGGCCAACCAGTATCTGTTTAACCAACTTCCAAGCTTCAACAGTAGAATGGGCTCCTTAAACTCACTGGTTATTTTGAAAAGAGTAAAGATACAATCCAAACTTCACCAGTGTGACATTTTTATGTTCTTGTTTTGTGCCCACCATATATCTCACACCTGCTTTGCATTTCTATAAAATAAGCTGAAAGAGATCTACATTCACACTCTTCATTTCCAAAACTCTCCCAAATTACCAAGCTCCTTTATCCTTTAATTTTCATAGAATGTTTCTGATATGTTTTCTTCTTTCCTGCCATCAATAATTGATTGGGCAACAGTATAATAAAACTCTTTTGAATTAAATTAATTCTTAATTTTCTACATTTCTTAAACAGTTTACAATTCATCTACTGCTTATACTGTAAAGCAATATGGCAATTGAGTTTAGGGCTTTAATATGTGACATTTTTCCTTGAAAATGTGATTTTTATTCTGTGTAGTATGCTGTTGTGCTACTATGTTTCAGATTTTTGGTTTTTAAAAAGTTGAATAGAGAATATTTCAAAAACAGAAATAGTTCAAGACTCAGTTAGAATCTCACTGACTTAATTGACAGAAACAAACTAGCAAACCATAATCGCTTAGGGGTACTCTGACTGAAGCAGCCCAGAGTCAAATGCAAACCCGTTAAAAACATACACTTTGAAACCAAGAGCTGGAAGTGTGTGAAATTTGGAGGGTTCAAGATTCTGAATGTTCATTCAAATGGCACTCGTGTCTGTGCGCTCAGTCACTTCAGTCGTGTCCGACTCTTTGTGACTCCACGGACATGGACTGTAGCCTGCCAGGCTCCTCTGTCCGTGGGATGCTCCGGGCAAGAATACTGGAGTGGGGTGCCATGCCCTCCTCCAGGGGATCTTCCTGACCCAGGGATCGAACCTGCATCTCCCGCATCTCCTGCATTGCAGGTGGATTCTTTACCACTGAGCCACTGGGGAAGCCCTCAAATGTTATACTGGCAGTATAATCACTGAGCTCTCTTTTACAACAAAAGTTGAAGATTAACTACAGAAAAGATGTTCTGACTTGAAGATAAAATGTATATTGGGCAAATACAGCATGACGAATCCCTTTGCTATATTAAATTCTTAACCTTGATGATTTCATTTTTTGATTTATGCCTTTTTTATTTTATGCCTTATTTATTTTAAACATGAAAATGATTTTTTTTAAACAAAGTCCCTATGACTTTTCCATTGTCTAGGAAGGTAAATAATACCATTTTTTACAAGGAAAAAAAAACTGGGCATCTGTTTGGCCGAAATGAGTACTTCAAGTACATAAGTCAATCAGGAACAGAGCTATTACACTCTAAGCAACAGCAGTAACAAGGAAAAGAGCTAGAATATGCATTTGGTATAAAGATTAAATTTCATGGTATAATAAATAAGTGCACTCTGATTTACACAACTTGTAAAACCTTCTGCTGATGATTATGAATAATACTGTCTATCACTGACTTTGCTGATATCAGCACTGCCTCACATAGAGTTTCAAAGACAAAATTCTTGCCCCCAAAGCCACAAAATGTACAAAGCTGCTTTGTTATTAAATATTTTGTCTGCCAAAAGCCCTGCAAACTAAAATACATCTTGGAAGTCTGAATCACCAGCGTGATCATTATTTTGGTATAAAAAGATAAGAAAAATTTTAATATGAAAATTAATAAAACCAGTAAAAGGAGAGACCTGTTGTATAAATAGACATTTTAACATAAAAGTGAGACTTTTATCTCACTTCAGAGAAAGAAAAAATTTGATACAACTTACTTGAAGGTTTGAAAATATTTTCCCAGCTCTAGATAAATATATTACTCCAATTTATTAGTCATCTTCAATACACAATATATAACTCACAAAACTGGGAATATCACAACACCAAAACCTTTCACAGCACTAGCTACCAGTTACCAGAACTGTAAGAAATCTCATAGCTACATATCAGCTTAATACTTAGAATAGAGAAATAGATGGCTAAGCTGCGGTAAACAATAGTGCAATCAAACAGTAAGGACCACAAAATATATTTGTTTTCCTTTTTAGCTTGTATAACTAACCTCATTAACCTACTTCAATAGCCTTATCAACTGAGTATGAAACATTTTATTCCATTTAAAAAGTTGCCATATGTTCCTTTAGGTTAGGTTAATTTATTCTTGAAGTGCAGTTCTATGAAATATCCAGACTATTCATAAATTCCTATACAATGAGTAACTCGTAGCTAAAATGAAATATTTTATGTGGAGCTTTTTAAAATGACTTTTAAGTAGTGGCTTGGTTTCTACTTTTCCAACTAAAACTTGGAAGTGCATACAAAATTAAGAGAGAAGATATAAATATATGTAAATAGAATCTTAATTACATAAAAGAATTAACTTGTTCACCTATGTTAGTAATATGGGTTTTTACTAAACACCATTACTGAGTTTTTTTTTTTTTTTTTTCTTTTGGCTGCATTGTGCAGCATGCAGGATCCTAGTTCCCTGGCCAAGGATTGAACCCGTGCCCCCTGCACTGGAAGCACAAGTCTTAACCACTGGACCTTTGGTGAAGTCCCTATCGTTACTGAGTTTAACGCAGCCTTGGTTACTGTGATAAGCTTCTCCTGAAAATAACAGAAAGAAATACACAAATAGGTACAGCCCAGCTGTCATTTCTCTCTCTGTTCTCTGTAATGACAAACCTTTATAGCTTTTTCCATTCTACCGGAAATATCTCTCAACAGAACTTGGAGAAAATAAAAGAGAAAACAATAAGAAAGATATAAATTAGTGCTCTGCATATTATAAAAATCAACCATTGTCTTTCTAAAGTTTTGCTTGTTTCTTCAGGAAGGCATCCCATTGCAAAGTCAACATATTATCCATCTAAGACAGAAACTGCTATACAGGAGTCACTGGGGAGATGCCGGAGCAGACAGAAACAAGCCCCGGGCCCCCTGGCATCGGGCGAGGGGCACTGAGGGGACAGACGTGGCAGCCAAGCTCTGGAAAACACTTGGGAAGCCATCCCACTGACCAACATGAGTACTGAGGACTCTGCACTTCCCATTCTTTCAGCTGACTTAAAGAACTGTCACTTTGGTCATCAGTCCAAGCTGCATGTGAAACATTCAAGATAAGTTCATTTTGGAAGGGGGCGGCAGGAGGGACCGTAGATGTCAAGGTTGAGAGATGTAATGTTTTTAGAGCTTAATGAGAAGCAGTATCATTAAAGAATTCACATCTGTACAACATTAAAAGTCCACTATGTTGTCAACTCTGTTGGGCAAACGGGTCATTTACTTTAGACTTGGCGTAGAGAAGTTTCTGCTCTAATTTTTTAAGTCATAGCTTTGCATGAGTATTTCCTTCCTCCATTCCTGTTACAAATAACTTCTATGGAGACTCAAGCAGTGATCTCATCATTCTTCAAAGTTAGCTGAAGAATCTCTAGGCAGTAATGTTTTGGTCAATTATATCATTACGTAAATAGTAAAGGCTTACTGACTGTACGTCACTGGGAAAGATCTTATTATAGAATTACATAATTTGTATTTTGAGGGTCAAGAATCTATTATTTTCCAGGCACTATTTTAAAGAATTATTAACTACCTGAAAATCAAGATAAGGTAGCATAATAAGAAAGCCAGATTTTAGTCTAGCAAAATATGCCTCGAGGGCTTTAATGACATATTCACTTTACTTGCAATCATTTTGGGTCTCTCTCCCCCACCCCTTTTTTTTTGCATGCCTAATGATTCATTTAATGTGTGTGTGCTGCTGTGTGTCCTCAAGCATGAACAATGTCAATAGGATAGTCTGCTGATAAGAGAAAGCGAAAAGTACAAGTTGCTGGAGACTGACCCAGTCTTTCCTTATCTCAGTACATATTCTTCTGAAACGTTCCCTGTGGTTTAAGTTGTGAACAAATGAGAATGTCACATGAGCAAATGCAGACTGTTAGTGACTTAGACGTGGGGTGAGGGCCTAGAGTGAGGTCAGCTGTGTTGGCCAGGATCTGTGTGCCACCTTAGCTACCAAAATATATACTGGGTAGGCAGGGCTCATCCAGAACCTGAATTAGGAATAAGGACTGAGAGGGAAACTGGTGATGGGTGATGAATGAGTTTCAGCTCATTTCTGAGATTAGCTGGAGAAGGGATAGGAAAGAGTGGGTTGGAGAGTCAGCTATTCTAAGCACCTCTGAAGACCTCAGATCCCACTCATCTAGAAGAGATAAAACCAGTTAGGCCAGTACTAATCACCTCACAAATCTTAGGAAGATTTTGACTCAGTAGGGACGGAGTGGACTGAGATTCTGCACTCCTCTAAGCTCCCAGGTGACAGGATGCCGCTGGTCCATGGACCACATTTTGAGTGGCAATGATTGTAGCGCAACGTTACCCAGTAAAATTTTTGCAATGACGGAAGTATTCAACATCTAAATTGTCTACTCTCGTTACCGAGCACTTGAAATGTGGTTAGGACAGTTAAGAAAGTAAATTTCTACTTAAATTAACTTTAAATAGCCACATAGCGCTAGTGGCTACTATGTAGGACAGCATAGATCTTGGACATTTACGGACCTCTTCTCACCAGAGAATTTACATCATGGTCCCCAAATGCTCTAATCCATCAATTCATTTAGATGAGTAAGTTCCCTTCCATTAAATGCAAACTATAAAATTTAAATTTAAATTGTTTTCTTCCTAATAACACTTGGCTAGATGACCCACAATGAGGGGGCAAAGGTGCTCATGCTCAGTTACTCAGTGGTATCTGACTCTTTGCAACCCCGTGGACTGCGTAGCCTGTCAGATTCTGCTGCCTGTGAGATTCTCCAGGCAAGAATACTGGAGGGTTGCCATTTCCTCCTCCAGGGGATCTTCCCAACCCAGGGATTGAACCCACGTCCCCAGTGGTTTAGCGGTAAAGAATCCGCCTGCAATGCAGGAGCCACAAGAGATATGGGCTTGATCTCTGGGTGGGGAAGATCCCCTGGAGGAGGGCATGGCAACCCACTCCAGTGTTCTTGCCTGGAGAATCCCATAGACAGAGGAGCCTGGTGGGCTCCAGTACATGGGGTCGAGAAGAGTCAGGCGTGACTGCAGTGACTTAGCACGCATTTCTGCATTGGCAGGCAGATTCTTTACAACTGAACCACCAGGGAAGCCTAGGGGCAAAAGTGGGGTGAGACAAAAGGAGCCCTTTTGCAGTGGGATAATTGCAGAGGAAAGAGTAGTACATGGTAGTGAGAATGTGAGTAACCATCTCTGACTGGGCCTGTGGAAAGATGGGAAAGTGAAAGTGAAGTTGCTCAGTCGTGTCTGACTCTTTGTGAACACATGGACTGTAGCCCACCAAGCTCCTCCGTCCTGGGATTTTCCAGGCAAGAGTACTGGAGTGGGTTGCCGTCTCCTTCTCCAGGGGATCTTTCCAACCCAGGGATGGAAGCCGGGTCTCCTGCATTGCAGGCAGATGCTTTTACCATCTGAGCCACCAGGGAAGTCCTGAAAGATGGGAAGCCAGGCAGTAAGAATGAAACTCAGAAAGTGACGTAGAAGGACGAATGGAAGAGAGAAAATGAGTACTTGGAAATTTTATCCAGGCCTGACCATGTCCCTGTCTTTCTTAAAAAGTCAGTTGTTCCTCAGGAAAATGAGCAAAGTGAGGGAACATGAAAGGAAGTGGGTGTTGGGAGGTCGGCTGTGAGTCTCCTCCAGTGCTCTGAGATTACCCATGTGTAGGAGAGTCTGGAGGGGAGGAAAGTCTGCAATTACAGTCCCCAAGCCAGGCTCCGACTTGAGCTTCTCACCTCAGCTTATATGTGGACTCAGGCACGGAGCCCCTCTGCACTCCCCAGAGCTCTGATCAGCTCTCATGGAAAGCTCCTCCTATCCCTGCTGTAACCCCCTCTACGACAGAAGCTGGTTCCTCTGTGAGGCTGGACCGTGGCCTCCGGAGGCTCTGAGGGCACTGTCCTGACAAGCAGGTGTGGGTGAAGTCCTCTGGGTCCTACAGAGCCATGCACGGATGACTCATATAGTGAAAAGTGCTCTTATTTAACCCCAAAGATCAATCTTGTCATTTTTAAAGAATTTCCCTCATCCAAAAGCCATGTGCAGGAAAATTCTAGCTAACGGTTCTGTTTAGTGAGGTTCGGCATACATAAGAGATGTTACTCAAGACTGAAAAGTGTTAGTCACTCAGTCGTGTCTGACTTTTTTGCGACCCCATGGACCACAGCCCCACCAGGCTCCTTGGTCCATGGAATGCTCCAGGCAAGGACACTGGAGTGGGCTGCCATTCCCTTCCCCAGGGTGAGGGTGAAAGAGCAACATCAAATTAAAAATTCGGTCATTAACATCTTACTCTTAAACTGAACAAGTGATAACTTGAGAATCTTTTCAATTGGCAAAGAAGAATTTGAGGAGAGTGAAAAATCAATAAAGGTTTTTTATACTAATTCATTCTTTTCTAGGATTTCTTGCCTCCTTTTCTCTACCTTTCCTTTTTTTGTGTGTGGACAAGGATCTCTGATCTAAGCAGAGTTCAGAGAATCTGGACTGCCTGATTTCACAGGGAAGTGACTGAGGACACTTTCCAGTGTGGATGACTCTAAAAGGAACTGGAAATGACTTTTGATTTCATAAGTGTGGATAATGTTAAAATTACTAAGTGAGTAGCTCTTGGCTCTTTTAAGCTACCTGATACAATCTGGAAATTTTCCCATTTATTCACAACTTAGGTAAAATATATAGTCAGACACATTCGGTCAGGAGCCTGAGTTCATTTATTTTTAAGATATCCAAACTGTGACTTTTACTAGTAAATACTCAAATCATAAATAAAGTGTCAAATATGTAAACCCTTTTGATACAATTAAATTATATGTCTGACAATAGCTCATTTTAAATGTTTTCCCATCAATATTTCTCTTTAAGCATTTGGCAAAAAAGTCTAGAAAATATCAATGAAAGTATATTTTAGATTACACGTATGCAAGTAGGAACATACATATAAATGTACACGTGTATGTGTACATATATGTGCGTCTATATATTTATGTGAATATGTATATCTTTTGGGCACCTACCTAGAAGGCTACTTTATGAGAACTGTCACCACTGGGTCAGTATCTTGTTTAATTCTCTTATATAGAAGATTTTTAAATACTATAATGAATTTTTTAGTATATAATGTCTAAAGTAAATTTATTTGAGGACATTTTTCTGACTTTGTGATAGGTATGCCTTTGGCTTTCAAAGATTTTGATTACAGAAATGTTAACTTCTCATGCACTATATTGAAGTAGAGTGGTTTATAAAAAGTAAAATAATATCTGCCTAACAGGATATAAGAATTAAGTGAGATAATAATAATGGAAAGCCCTTAAGAGAAAATTTAAATCTCTTTCATTGGGAAGTTTCTGTCAATTGTCTCTTTAGCAAATGGATGACTCTGGTGGCCAGTCAGTATACTGATCCTAGTTTGAGACACTGGGGAAATTCCTGGTTGTCAACAGTCTGTTATATTATAGATGCAAACACAGTATTAAATAAATATTAAATTGAAATGAAAAACAGCATGGGAATTTTGGTTTGGAGAGCTATACTAAGTTTTCTTAAGACAACAGAACATATAATTTTATGAAAATATACAGAGAATTTTCTTAATGTGCACGCCTGCTGTTTACGACAGACTGATATAAAATTGGCTTGCATAAGATATATATCATTTGTTGATTGGGGCCCTGACACATGTTCACAGATTCTTAGATATATAATATGCAAAATTCCACATCAAAGAACAGAAAAGCGCCTTTAGCCAACCAAAAGGTACTTGCTGCTGCTACTGCTGCTGAGTCGCTTCAGTCGTGTCCGACTCTGTGCGACCCCATAGACGGCAGCCCACCAGGCTCCCCCGTCCCTGGGATTCTCCAGGCAAGAACACTGGAGTGGGTTGCCATGTCCTTCTCCAATGCATGAAAGTGAAAAGTGAAAGTGAAGTCGCTCAGTCCTGTCCGACTCTTCGCGACCCCATGGACTGCGGCCCACCAGGCTCCTCCGTTAGGTAATAATAAATTAAATTCCATTAAAACTGACGTTAAAGCTAAGTGTTACATATTAAATGTGACATGCAAGAAACAGAAAAACAATTCAGGCAGCAACATCGTGCATTAAGATCTGCATTCATTCATAGTGTTTGAGGGATTTTAACCATATCCTTTGACCACTGAGAGCTAGAAATCTGAAATGATACCAATTCAAAACATCACTTAACTGACATCTTAGTCTTCTAGCCAGTGATTTGAGGGAAGAAGCCAATGCCTCTAACAATGAAACCCAGTAAGTTTCAGCCACATATTTTTATGTGGTTGTGCGATAAGAAAACCTCATCTGACCAGATTAAAGGAAAGTAAACATTCTACAGTTCCACCTTTTGGACAATGCCGTTGTCTCAGATTCCTCCTGCCTTTTTACTAATATGAGCATATTTGAACATGTCAGGTTTGCACAATAAGAAAATGGCTTCGTGGAATGTATTTTTTTGGCACAAAAATATTTTCTAATACCTCAAATCAAAATTTTCACCCGTAGCCAAATATTAAGCCATAGAGGTGTCTTAGTGGTGCTTACTCATCTAGGCAGAAAAGTACAAGAACAGCCAGTGGCTCCCAAGGACTTTGTATTAAGTAGCGAGGACCTTCCTTCCAAGGAATAGCACCAGTATGATTACACCTCAGGCTGGAGGGTGCTCCTTTCAAGCTCTTTAATTCCCTGGAGAATTCGCTTCACATGACCCACTTTCGGTATCCCCAGGTCCTAAAAAAAAAAAAAAAAAGGTAAAAAGAAAGAAAGAAGTTAACTGATATGAGAAAACTGATGGTTAAATATTTAGCCAGCTAATAAAATGTAGTTAGCATTCAGCTCATTCATCTTAGTTGAGATTCAATGATTTACAAAGAAAAGTCAGGAAAGTAAGTTTATAAAACCAAAATCCTGAAATTAAAAAATTACCAACCATTAAAAAGCCCACATCTTACACACTCTTAAATGTAACATTCTCAGGTTACACGCAAGGTCAATTTTTCAACTGTCAAAATTACTTTCTCCTCTTTCTTTTTTGATTTACAAAAACACAGGTCCTATTGGAATCTCTGAGAGAAGTGACATGTGACACCAGGGTACCCACAAAATTTACTCAAATAAATTTTGTAGTCTTAAAACAACTACACATTTCCTTGCTAAAATATTAAACTTACAAATAAGTCCTGCTCCTCAAGGAAGACTCCAGTACCTATGACCTACATGTGGAATGTAAATCCTTTTGTACTTGCATTTAGAGTCTTTGATGTGAATGAAATATTTAAATAATTTTTATGTTTTATAAGTGTAAAAAAAAATCACATAAGCATAGGTATATGTGAGTTGATGTTTTTCCTCAAAACACTTTTGACTCCTTTCCCTCAGAACTCTTCTTGTTTTTTTAATTTATTTTTTTTTCCGTGCAGCCCCAGAGGGGCTATTCTTGTTTTTTTTAAAGACCCATCTTCCTGAAAAGAACCAAGAAGCCAAGATTTATTGGGTTGGCCAAAAAGTTCATTTGGGTTTTTCCATAACATCGTATGGATGTTTCCATCAATGTTATAGGAAAAACCCAAATGATCTTTTCGGCCAACCTAACAGTTTTCAGAAATGAATAGTGACTGCTGAGTGTGCAGCATAGAGCAGGCACTTGGCAAACGAATGCTTGTTGCATGGATAAAGGAGATGCATTCAAGATAGACATAATAGTTACTGTCTGAAAAACTAAAACAGATGGTGAAGATCTCTACTCCCGACCGCTTCTTAAAGCTTAATGGCCATAGTGTATTTGCCAGTATGTGAAGTCAATTTCTTCACAAAACAGAGTGTGGAATATCTGAAAATAAGTAAAAGATGACTTTCAAAGCAGTCTCAAAAGTAGGATTATAAGGTATCACAAGATTATTTGTCTGAGAAGACACACACACACACACACGTTCTCTCAATCTCCCCCAAATACTTTATGAACTCTCTGAATTCTATAGCACCAATGTTACTGAGGATTCAGCATCTTTCCGGAAAATAATCTTTCCAAAGTGAGTGCTCTTTTTGAGCCTGAGATAACTTCAGGGTAATGTTTTTAACAATATTGATCCTGATTGATCCTGAAAAAAATCTGCTCATGTGACACCAGGTCATCCAAGACTAGTCTTACATCAACTATCCAACTCCTGAGTGTGTGCTAAAACAGCAAACTTAAAACAAGGCCAAACCTTAAAGGAAGATAGAAATGCAGATGCATTTGATTTGAGTGGAATAGGTAGGTATTCTTTATATTTTGTGATAATGTAGTTATCTGATTAAGAAAGATATTTAATATCAAATATTTTATCTTAGGCCATAGGCATACTATATTCTCAAGAGTAAAAGCTTCGTTGAGAAAAGCAGACTCTACTCATAATTATTTTTGGAGTCATGAGATGAATGTTTTCCCTAGAGTTACACTAACTTCTTAGCTATATTTTCTTTAGTTTGAGTTCAACACATTCATGTCTTCTAGGAATCAGGCTGTGATAAAGTTATGCCATGAGATCATGTTCATTAGTGTTGACTTTTTCTTTCTTTGGAAGAAGAGCTTTAACTTTGCAGAGGCATGCTTTGTAGCTACTGTTATCGTTTGGCCCACTCATAAACAACTTTCCAAATGGAGAAAACAAAACACCAGCCAAACAATCCCCCCGTGTCTTCACCACTTTCTTTGGGGTGTGTGTGTGTGTGTGTGCACTCAGTCGCTCAGTCATGTCTGACTCTTGAGACCTGCTGGACTGCAGCCCACCAGGCTCCTCTGTCCATGGGATTTTTTCAGAAAAGAATACTGGAGCGGGTTGTCATTTCCTGTTTCAGGGGATCGTCCCAATCCAGGGGTGGAACCCGAGTCTCTCATGTCTCCTGCCCTGGCAGGCGGATGCTTCACCACTGTGCCACCCGAGAAGCCCTACTTTCTTTGGTATCCCTCACTGCTTTCTGCTGGCTTCCAGGAGAGAAACTGCTGCAATCGGTTTGTCTGTTACAGCACATTAGAAATATCTTCCCTTTCCCACCTTTAGACTGTCACATTGCTACCTCCAGTTGAGCCAAGATCTGAGCAACAGCTAGCCAAGTGGCAGGTAGGTAAGAAGCACACCTTCAGAGGTTATACCCCTGATGTGAGAGTTTCATATTTTTAAATCAATGAAGCACGGCCAGATTGGAAGAGTATATCCCCAAAGGGTCAGTGGCCCCACAGCAGGTTAAATACATAGGCAGAACTTTGTGGGTGTCCCATAGATGCTGAGTCTTTATTGGGATTGAAATGGGAAGCCACCAAAAGGTTTTAAGCAGATGAGTGATATACCTGATGTTGTTAAAGCATCACTCTGGGCTTCCCTGGTGGCTCAGATGGTAAAGAATCCGCCTGCAGTGTGGGAGACCTGAGTTCAATCCCTGGGTTGGAAAGAGCTGATGGAGAAAGGAATGGCAGCCCACTCCAGTATTCTTGCCTGGAGAATCCCACAGACAGAGGAGCCTGGTGGGCTACAGTCCATGGGGTTACAAAGAGGCAGACAAGACTGAGCGACTAACACACACACACACACAAAGCATCACTCTAGTTGCAATGATAATAGATGAGAGGGCAAGAGTGACAGTGGGTGGGCCAGTGAGGAAGCTACTGACCTTACAGAGGCAAGAGGAAGGGTTGTGGAAAGGAGAAAGAAAACTAAAGGGAGATTAAAATCAAACTACTTTGTGATGGTCTAATGAGGCACGGGGGAAGGATAAGGAAGAGGAAGGTGCTAAATGTGACCCTGGGTTTCTCTGGCTCAGGTCCCTGAGTTGCTAAGATAACAGACCACAGGAGAAGGGGCAGAATAGGAGGAGGACAGGACTGCAAAAGTTTGGTTGTGGACACTTTAAGACTGATAGTCTGTGTTGTGGCCTAGTGGCAAGCAGACTTGGTGATACGATCCTAGACTTTACAAATGAGGTCAGGGCTAGAAGTAGAACTGTGTGAACCAATAATATATCCATGCACAGTATCTGAAGTCATGGAAATGGATACGGTTACCTAGGGAGTAGATAACCCTTCACCAACATTCAGAGACTTTCCTCTAAAGGGTCTGCTCCCTCTTAAAGCTCCAATGACAGAGAACGAGGTGAGCTCATTTCTGGCTTGGTTTTGTTCCACTGAAGACTGTAAAATTACTACCCTTCCCATTGCCCTATACTCTGTTTTAGAACCAAAAGAGTTAAAACTGACTATGTCAATACAAATTTCTGAAAGCAAAGTTTTAAGGGAAGGAATGTCATTTGCCCTAAAAATAAAAACAAAAAAGTCTCATGCTAAATAAAAATTTTACTAACATAATTCTTCATCATCTCCTTTGTACTCTTATTGATTTTCCCAGCCGGGTTCTATCAGTCTAACTTTAACTTTTATATGTGAGCTTTGTTTTTTTGTTCTGCAAATATTATCACTCATTGTGGGCATGTGTTATGTTTATGTATGTTTGTGTATGTTTATAATACATATATTATATATAGACAAAGTTTTTTCCTTCAATGTATGCTTATTCATGGCAAGTGAAATGCAAGCTTCTAGAGGGCAGATGCTACCTAGAGAAGAAAATAATATATTCATCAGTATGTACATATGTATGTGTTAGTCGCTCAGTTGTGCCTGACTCTTGGCAACCCTATGAGCTGTAGCCCGCCAGGCTCCTCTCTCCATGGGATTCTCCAGGCAAGAATACTAGAGTGCATTGCCATTTCCTTCTCCAGGGGATCTTCCCAACCCAGGGATCAAACCTGGGTCTTCTGCTTTGCAGGCAGATTCTTTACCCTCTGAGCCACCAGGGAAGCCCATTCATCACTAGCTATTCAATAAATATTGCTGCCTGTTGAGGATATCAGAAGCTACACAAATATGTTACATGTAATGGTCTTCTACATTTACTTTTTGGTGTATTCATTCCAAGTGCTGAAGTCAATTTTTACTCTAATACTATATATTCTATATATTTTGCTATGTTCCAGATTTGGGACTTTCAACTAAGGTAATTAGTTAATCTATTATTTTATTATTCTTCTGGCTAAAAATGTCTAGGTATATGTCTTTAGGTATAATGTTTAGTTATGTGTGCGTGTGTGCATGCTAAACCACTTCAATCCTGTCTGAATTTTTCTGACCTTATGGACTATAACCCACCAGGCTCCTCTGTTCATGGGATTCTCCAGGCAAGAACACTGGAGTGAGTCACCATGCCCTCCTCCAGGGCATCTTCTGACCCACAGATCGAACCCACGTCTCTTACATCTCCTGCATTGGCAAGTGGGTTCTTTACCGCTAGTACCACCCGGGGAAGTGCCAATGTTTAGGTATAATATACTTTATATTACCCATTTGGGTTTAAAAGTCTCTACTAACATATTTTTAGATAAAGGCACAGCTGTTCATGAATTTATTAGGAATTTACTGTCTCATAATTTTACGCATTTTAGAACCAGGTGATTAGGAAAGAAATCAATCCATCAAATGTTGAAGGCTTTATCACTGGCTTAATGAATCACTCTTGGAATTTTTAAATGGCAGTATGTGGCAAGAAAATATAATATGACAGAATGCTACTTTTAACCCTGGGACAGAATATGCTACTTTGGCCATTTCTGTGGTTGAGTGTCCACTCAAAGAGGAAAAGGGAATTGCTGCAGACCATGAATTCATAATTTTTCTTCCCTGTCATAAAAGACAAATAAGTTTTGAGAACCTCTCTAGCAAAAACAAGGCATAATTTTTACTTCATTCACTAAAAAGGAAAATACGTTTATTTGGGGGAAGAATACAATTTCAATAATAAAGCCATGGAAAGGAAACTTGAATTTATGTAGTTGTTCATGTGACCTCTGAAAGGTCAATTCAGAAACACAACCAAATCATAGAATTCTAAGTAGCCACTGCTATAAGTCTCTCGTCTAGTTCCCTGTATCAGGAAGGCCTTGTTGTTGGTATTTTGAATGAATTTTAGTTGTTTGAACTTTTTAGTAGATATTTTCAGTCATTTTAAGCAACAAATATCACCTTTCATGTTGATTCAAGAAAATGAACTGATGGAAACGTGATCCATTTGGAAATACTAGCACAGCCATGCCAATGGACACAGAGAAAAATTACTAAGTTCATGCTAAGCTTTAGCTATAACTGTCCGACAATGATTCTGACAGAAAAATATTACTGACTTTCTCTTTTCAAAAGCACATAAGGAACCCAGGCCACAGAACAATGCATATTATATAGATTACATACGCATACCATGAGCCAAGCTGCAAGCGCAGAACTGAAGGGTGCAGCAGAAAGGAGTCTGTTTTGCAAGAAAAAAATTTAAGAACAGAAGAGTAGCACAAAGGAAATACCTTAAGATCTCGCCTTTCCAGATGCAAAAGTTCAGCCCCTCTGATGTCATGGCGGATGAAGATTTCTTTGTACTCTCCCAAATTGAGCAGATCCAGCCAAGCAGCAACTTCCTCTGTGCCCCATTTCTGAACTACCAAAGTTAAGAGCAAAACCCCCTTAATTTCTACATGCTCAATGCATTACAAAGCACAGGTTGGCCAAAGAAGATGCAAAACAGAGTACAGCGGCAGTGCCAGCAAAGGGAAAGGTTCAAGGTACTGTCTCAACAAAACTACAACTCCGCTTTTTCCCATGCAAGTTTCAGACTGCCAATCAACTTGAGGTTCTGACTCTACAAAGACATTCACTGCTGTGCACTTGAGCCTTTCGCTTTAGCTCAATTTCCTCCTTAAAGCCATGCAAACTACACAATGTATATAAAAATGTGTTCCTCATAATTGGGATCAGCAGTACAAGGTCTAAATAAACTCTGACGATTTCCTTAAGATCATATACGAAACTTATTATAGTTGAGCTACCAATGCTAATAAAAATTTCAAATCTGACACAGGATATAATTTTACACAAACTTCCGCTTCAGGTCTTGCCAACTTCAAGACCTTCATTGGTTCTCAGATGCCTTTATTGGTTCTATTCTATTGATGATACCCATTACAGACAATCACGCAATGCTTGCGTGCTAATAATTATGCAAGGCTTGCGTGCATGCTAATCGCTTTAGTCGTGTCCGACTCTTTGCGATCCCATGGACTGTAGCCCGCCAGGGTCCTCTGTCCATGGGATCCTCCAGGCAAAAACACTGGAGTGGGTTGTTGTGTTCCCCTCTAGAAGATCTTCCCGACCCAGGGATCGAACCCATGTCTCTTATGTCTCCTGCATTGGAAGGTGGGTTCTTAACCACTAGCGCCACCTGAGCGACTTCACTTTCACTTTTCGCTTTCATGCATTGGAAAAGGAAGTGGCAACCCACTCCAGTGTGCTTGCCTGGAGAATCCCAGGGACAGCGGAGCCTGGCGGGCTGCCGTCTATGGGGTCGCACAGAGTCGGACACGACTGAAGCGACTTAGCAGCAGCAGCGCTACCTGGGAAGTACAATTATGCAATAAGTGTCTTGTTAAATCAACTTAACATTGTCTAAAAACTGTCAACACTGCTTTCCAAGATTAATTGGGTTATTTTACTGTATGTATTCTCTTTCATACGTTTTACCCAACATTGATTAGCTTAATAAAAAGTTTCCCTGTTTGCCACATTTGGTTTTAAAATGCTCTTCAACAGCTGCTCTGTGCATTATCAAAAATAAGGTTATATATCACTTTTTAATATGAGATGGCTAACTCAGAAGAGTTATAAAATTATTTGATAAATTAAGACATCTACCATCATATACATAGAACTTGAAGGTCTTCAGCAGTATTACAGGACTAAATTTGATCTCTAGGGAAAGGTGAAAAGGCAGTTTGAAAGAATATCCAAGAAAGAGTTTAATCTTTGCTTGAGAATACAAGCGTCACAGTGAATTGTTATTAATGAGCTGAAACAGCGTTCTAAGTCCTTAAACGAGGAGGAACAGAATATATAACTTGAGGTGGGAAATACACGTGGCAAGTTAAAGGATTAAGCGAAAGTTTCTATGTTCCGTTTGTCAAAATGAGGTAGATTGTGCATGCTAAAGAAGGAAAACAAATTATAGGCGTTGAACTGCTGTTGAGCAAGATGAAGAGCCAGCAAACAGAGGTGCTGACGTTCACACAATGAAGCAGAAGCAAATCAGCAACCATTTCGTAGTCCTGTGTGCTTCATGACTACAGACTCCTACTCACAACGGGACTTATTTTAGGTGTGCTATGATGGTAAAGTGAACATAAAATGAAATTCACTATTTAAACCATTTTACAGTGTATGATTCAATAGCATAAATGCTATTTATAAGTACATCCATAAAAGCTATTTATGAGTACATCCATAATGTGGTACAATGATTATCACTCTCTAATCTCAGCTCATTCTCATCCCCTCAATGATATCACATTAATCCGTTATTTTTTTCATAACATTATACTTTCCCTTTCCGTGTGGATCACCTACCAGGCTGTGAACTTGTCTTCTGCTTCTGAACCTTCTCCTTTTTGAATTTGGGCACAATACGAAATACCGTGCTTCTGCTATTTCTCTTGGTGCAATCCATGGGGGGCTCCTGTTTGAGTCGATCAAGGAAAGAATTTTCTCAGGATATTAAGAGAAGAAAAACCCACTCTGACAGCAGAGATAACAGAGGAAGAGGTTATACACACAGAACATTGTTGGAGTGATAACTCCCTCCCCAGGAGTTCATGGTGTTGTATACTCCTGAAAATGTACTGATTCCTGCAAGATGACTTTGTTCACATAAAAGCTTTTTCTCATTTGCTCAAGAAAAGTGCATTCGAAAGGAGGACAGTAGTCTCCCCGACCAGGACAGTAGTGTGGTTCCCCTTTCCATGGTTTCTGTTACCAGCCGTCAACCTCATTCTGAAAATACTACATGAAAATTCCAGAAATAAACAATCCGTACAAGTTTTAAGTTGTACCCTTCTCTGAGCAGCATGATGAAGTCTTGAGCCATCCTCATCCATCCCGTCTGAGTCCCTTCGTAACCAATCTGAGTTATCTGACCAGGTGTTGTGGTATCACGGTGCTTGTGTTCAAGTCACCTTATTTTACTTAATAATGGTGCCAGAGAACAAAAGTAGTGATGCTGGCAACTCACATATGCTAAAGAGGAGCTGTAAAACGCTTCCTTTAATGAAAAGACGAGAGTTCTTAATAAGGAAAAAAAAATTGTATGCTGAGCTGGCTAAGATCTACGGTAAGAATGTATCTTCAGTCTGTGAAACTGTGAAGAAGGAAGAAAAAATTCACGCTAGTTTTGCTGTTACATCTTAGATTGCAAAGGTTATGGCCACAGTGCGTGAGACATGCTCAGCCAATTTGGAAGACGCATGACACCTGTACAGGAAGATATTTTGAGAGACGGACCACACTCACGTAACTTTTGTTACAGTGCATTGATCGTTATAATTGCTCTATTTTATTATTGCTGTTGTTCATGTCTTGCTGTGCCTAATTTATAAACTCAACTTTATCCTAGGTATGTGTGTGTGAGGAAGAGCATAGTACATGTAGGGTTTGGTCCTGAGGTTCCAGGGGTCCCGTGGGAGTCTTAGAATGTATTTCCTGCAGATAGGGGAGGATGGCGATATTTAAAATGTATTTCCTCCTGAACATTTCTTTTTTCAAAAGGTGTGTTCAAATTCTATTGTCACAAAGCGCACACATTTATAAACAGGTTGAATGTTACATACCTCATCCTCATTCGGGTGTAAGATATAATAAAGCCATGGAATCTCTGTTAACTTCTGTAGCTCCACTTCCACGGAATGTAAGGCATTGGATACTCGCTCTTCATGTGGAGATTCCAATTGCTATTTAACAGCAGATTAAAAACCGAGATAAAACAAGCCTTAGAGACCAACCTCAAACCCTCAAACAGAATAAACTATTTCACTGACACTGAACATCCTCACCTCTTGTGAGACGAGACAGAGTGTTGTTGATTTTAACACAAAGGAATAGAGAAAAAAGAACAAATTATTTTATACTGACTTCACTTAAGCAAATTTGCATAGATTTATCCTCACTTCCGAAAGGTAGTATAAGCAACTAGTGTGACTTTAATAATTTCACAGCAAACACTATTGCTATTGGTGGTTTTTTCCTATGCAAATCTCTTCTTCCTTCTTATCCTTGCATCCCATCTGCCTTGCCATAGTGAATAATCTTATCATTTTAACTTATTTGTAGCAAAAAATCATTTTTATTTACATAGGCTATGGTGTAAACAAATAATGATATTTCAAATTGGTCAAAAACATGTCACATAAGAAGAATCACCTGCCACAAAAATCTTTTGGGTAAAGATTAATAAAATAATAACTAAAATAATAACTTTAGGAGGAAAAAAGCCTATGGATCTCAGAAAAATTGGTGATAAAAAAGCTGTTGTACAAATCAGGAAAAGCTAAATGGCTTGTAAACTGGAAGAAGATTTGGAAACTTTAAAGAGAATTTAACTGGTCACCTCTTGCTCATTCATTTAAAGCACTTATCATCACTATTTTTTAAAATTTTTTGGCTACACGTGGCAGCATGGGGAACAGTTCCTTGACCAGGGATCAAACCCCAGCCCACTGCATTAGGAGCTTGGAATCTTAACCACTGGACCACCAGGGAAGTCCGTAAAGCAGTTATTAAAAGTCACAAATTCAATAAATAAATAAAGGTGAAATCAGCACTGCTATAAGCAGAATTGGGAGGCGCTGAATTCTAGCCTTGGCCTTGTTACTAACTATGCCCCCAAGGGATGATGAATTGATTTGAGGAGTCTTAGTTTCCTTCTTGGGCTTCCCTGATAGCTCAGTTGATAAAGAATCTGCCTGCAATGCAGAAGACCCTGGTTCAATTCCTGGCTCGGGAAAATCCGCTGGAGAAGGGACAGACTACCCACTCCAGTATTCTTGGGCTTCCCTTGTGGCCCAGCTGGTAAATAGTAGAACATGACTACACAATTTCGAGGATCTCTTCTGGCAAATCGAATTTTGATAAATGATGTCAAAATTGTACAGTACCTATATATAGGTTCACGGGGATTGAATTTATTTATTTTGGTCACACTGCAAGGCATGCAAGATCTTAGTTCCCCAAACAGGGATGGAACTCACACCCGCTGCAGGGGAAGTGTAGTCTTAACCACTGGAACACCAATAAAGTTCTGGTTGACAAGATTTTAAACTGAAAGTTTAGAGAGAATATTATTATTTTTTTTTATGGACATTATTTTTTCCCCTCTGTTCTTCAAATGCTCTCAATTCCCCTCTGTTATTCAAATTCTAGTATTTCTAGAAGCTAATAAAAATACAGAAATTCTCCACCATATCATATAAAGTTATCACTTTTATTTTAGTCTAAGTATGTATGTCTTATAAAACTGATAAAATAGTCATTGTGTGTGCTATGTGCTAATAAGTGGCTTCAGTTGCATCCGACTCTTTGTGACCCTGTGGACTGCAGCCCGCTAGGCTCCTCTATCCATGGGATTCTGCAGGCAAGAATACTGGAGTGGGTTGCCATGCCCTCCTCCAAGGGATCTTCCTGACCCAGCGATTGAACCTATTTCTCTTATGTCTTCTGCATTGGCTATATTCATTCTATAAGCAAAATAAAGAGTGTAACTTAGCTGCTCTCAAATATGATTGGTTTTTTATTTTGATATCAATATTGCCAAACATTTAAAAATCATCCACTGGTAAAGGGGAATTCCCTGATGGTCCAGTGGTTAGGACGTATCCTTTCACTGCCGTGGACCAAGGTTTGATCCACAGTCAGGGAACTAAGATTTCACAAGCGGTGCAGTACAGTCAAAAAATAAAAATTTCACTGATGTACATTTTCAAGCCAAACATCCATGTTTGACTATGACAGAAGAATGAAAAGTGCATAAGAATCCTATATTAACAAAATATAATTGATTAATATTAACCAAGTAATACTCAATGGGTACTTTCAGTATAGAGAGCTAAAATATAAAATAAGTTATGCTTCTAGTTCATCTCGATCAGCAATTATCTTAAGTATATTTCAAATAACATAAAAAAAATACATGTCCTTCATCCAGTAATTGGTACTGAGGTCATGACTTGCTGGATTTCCTATAGGACTAATTTTAGAAGAGCAACAAGAAGATTTTGGTTAAAAATATAAGTGTCAAGAATAACCAAGATGATTTTCCTATTGGTTTTATCAAAAGATATAGCCAATATTTCTTCCTAAAAGTTTCTATTCACGACCATAGCAGAGGCAGCCACCTCTTGCCCCAAGGAAGTCACTCTTGAGTTTCCCTTGGAAATGGGTAAAACCAATTGATTCATGCAGCCTTTAAGATTCTCTTCTCAGAGCAAAGGATGCTTCAATGGCAATATTCTTCTGGACAGCAGCCAATCACCTCCAATCACCTCTCTCATTCTTCCACTATGCCAGATACTATGATTTTTATTCTCACTTTTATTTAGATGTATACATTTTCCCCACCAAGAGATAAAATTATAGTAAACAGAAATGTTTTAAGATTATCACCTCATCTATCAATTAATGAAAACTGTTACAAGGAATTTAAAAATAGCTAATATATTAGGCTTTCTACATTTACAACAGCATGTGTGAATAACCTAAAATTGAACACTAGGTGGCGAAAAGACCCAATGCTAGAACATTTCCAGGGTGAGGGAGAAAAGCTAGCAAGGGAAGGATTCTTGGCAAACCAGACAGAAACATTTACAGAATCCTAGCACTTATGCTTGAGGTCCAAGGACTGTGGTCTGATTCACACTTGGCCTCAACTCGATTTCCAGCACAAATCTTGAGTTAATCCAGGGCTAGGTCTAGTTCCTGAAATTTAGTTCTGGACACACCAAGTCTAGAAAGCATCATCTAAGCCCATCTAGAAAACAGTAACAATTGTATTTCAAAGGTTAATTTCGGAGACACAAGACCTCCTCTACTTTTCTGCATTCATGGGTGAACAAGTCCTTGAAGAAGGTCTCACTGTCTGTAAAGCCCAAGATTCTCAAAGCTGACTGGGGAGAGCAGGATTATATAAAGACATGATGACAGGGAAGCTCTACTCCTGCTGTGGTTTAGTTTCAAGGTCGTCTCTGACTCTTGTGACCCCACGGACTATAATCCATCAGGCTCCTCTGTCCATGGGATTCTCCAGGCAAAAATACTGGAGTGGGTTGCCATTTCCTTCTCCAGGGGATGTTCTCCACCCAAGGATCAAACCTGGGTTTCCTGCATTGCAGGCAGGTTATTTCCTGACTGAGCTATGAGGGAAGCCCTCTACTCCTGTTAGCCTGAAGTGTACTCCCAGGCACAGCCGTATAGTTTCTTGAAAGCAAAAGCGAGGTGAAAAGGAAGCTCTAGAGATAGGGGCCAGAGCCTGCCTGTGCATTAGAATCTGATGAATGCATGCTCCCAAATGAAGGCAAGAACCATACATTTATCATCATTCTGATGTTATCCATCATTTCTTTTCCTTACCAAAGGAACCCTGCCCACTAGTAAAGATTCTGTTTCGTTATATAGGGCCTTCACATTGATGGCTATTTCAGTGGCAGTGTCTCTTGTAAGACTCTAGGAGAAAAAAACAAACAAACAGAGACATCAAAGACAAGTAGTTCTGTATTAAACTGGGATTCAGTCATCAGAGTACATTTTATCTTTCTGATTTAAATTCACATTGCAAATCTTTTAAAAAATCTGCCAAAATGCTCTTGTAACTGCAAAATTTCACACTCACATTTGTTAGCAGGATTACCTCTTCTACGTCTTACAGCACAGAACCAAAAGAATACGCTGACTATAGTAAACACATAGAAACACATCTCGGGCACACAAGCCCGTATATGCTGGTGACAGAAGACACATGTTCCCACAAAAATTAAGTCAAAGAAACTTATGTCTTAAAAGGGGCATTATCTGATCATATTAGCTCTATCCATTGAATTTCACTTTCATTAGTTCCAACCAACCAGACTGATTTTTAGACTTTCATCTTGAGGATGAACACTTCTTTTTACACTCACTTAGGCAACTTCAACTAAATAATTGAAAGGATAAAAACAATGCCATGTATCACTTGGCAAGTGAATATGACTTCAAGAGTCAGATTCTATCCACCTGTTGTAACTTCTATATTAGAAAACTGACCAAATTTACTGATGCAGTAAAACAAAACGATGAATTATTTCAGTGGACAGATTCAACACCAAGTGATCAGTTCTAGTTAAACGCATGATACCTAGGTGTGCCCTGTATGAAAGGTGCAGGGGGGAAGGTAAAAAAGAGGAATGGTGGGTACTTAAAAGGACAAGGAGTACAAGGAAGATGGTAGGGTGCCAAGTGAGTCAAAGCGAAACAGAAAAAAAGTGATGTGAACTTAAGAGCAGGAGTGGGAAAACGGTGGCAGGAAAGGAAAATCAAGAAAACTCTGGTCATAAGTGAAGGGTAAGCTTTCAGTAGAGACTCATATACTGTTTTCTTTCAAAACATGCGGCATGTTTAAAGTATCAACCTCTGTACGTAACACCAAAAAATGTGCGGAATGGGCATTTACCATTAGCTCCTCACCTCTGGGAAGCGTGGGTTGGCTTTGTTCAGGGCGTGGGAGCAGGCGTTCACCGCGTGGGCCAGCTCCTGCTCCAATAGACAGTGGATGGTGGCCGCATCGCAGATCCTGGAGGCAGAAACAAGACCCATGAACACACCACTCTTCTGAGCACTACTTGAGTTTTCTGAAGTGTAGAAATGGTAGAATAAAACAAGTAAAAAAAAAAAAAAATATCACGAAAGGGAAAATTTTTTTTAATAACTGCTCAATTATAAATGGCACAGGGTAGATTTACAAAATTCAAACTCTACTGCAACAAAAAATGTGTGTATGTGTTAGGCGCTCAATCATTTCTGACTCTTTGTGACCCCATGGACTGAGGCCGCTAGGCTCTCTGTCCATGGGATTTCCCAGGCAAGAATACTGGAGTGGGGTGCCATGCCCTCCTCCAGGGGATCCCGGATTCGATGCAGGGATCGAACCCGGGTAGCCCACATTGCAGGCAGATTCTTTACCATCCGAGCCACCAGGAAACAAAAAATACCAACCCCCAAATCTTTTATATAAAAAGTTAGGCCTATGGACTCTCCAGGTGGTTAAGAATCTGCCTGCCAATGCATATCAAACACAGGTTTGATCCCTGGTCTGGGGAGATTCCTCATGCCTTGGGGCAGTCAATCAAGCCCAAGTGCCACAACTACTGAAGCCCGCGCACCCTAAAGCCTGCGCTCCATGAGAGAAGCCGCCGCAACGAGACGCCTGTACGCTGCAACAAAGAGGAGCCCCTGCTCACTGCAACTGGAGAGTCCGTGGGCAGCAACGAACACCCAGTGCAGCCAAAAATAAATTAATTAAATTGAAAAAGACGTTAGGCCTAGCATCAGAGATACGCATACTGAGGTGCTACTTGGAAGCACAAGATACAGTAACACTTCATTTTGCATTATCGCTGGAAAGTTGAGAGGGGTCCCAAATGTAGAGTGTAGACACATCTTTTATTCACTGGAAGTTTAACCAGGCACAGTTACAACAGATTCAGTCAGTTCAGTTCAGTCACTCAGTTGTGTCCGACTCTTTGCAACCCCATGGACTGCAGCACGCCAGGTCTCCCCGTCCATCACCAACTCCGGGAGTTTACCCAAACTCATGTCCATTGAGTCGGTGATGCCATCCAACCATCTCATCCTCTGTTGTCCCCTTCTCCTCCCACCTTCAATCTTTCCCAGCATCCGGGTCTTTTCAAATGAGTCAGCTCTTTGCACTAGGTGGCCAAAGTATTGGAGTTAGTGGAAAACATTACCACATATATCATCATGCTAAGTGCTTTATATGCACTATCTAATTTAATGTTCACAACCTAACAGGTAGTTGTGGTTTTTCTCCACTTTGCAGATGACGACATATGAGGCTCAGAGAGCGTTAGTATGTACACAAAGCTAATCAGTGATAGAGCCTGGATTTTAGTCTATTTCTATCCAACGCCAAAGCCTGTTGTGCCGCAGTCCTTTGGAATCTAGACCTTCAAGAACAGTCCTAGAAAGACAGGATCTAGAAAGGCAGGGCAAAAAGGTCAAAGAGAAAAAGGAGAAATTCTACTGACTGCTAGAAAATGAGCAAGGTGTGCAATAAGCAAGAAGGTACGTCTATTCTAATCCTTTTGCTTCTGACATCTTCAAGCAGAATGATCTTCAATCCAGAAACGGAAGAACAAAGGAAGAGACAGGAGTCCTCCATGGCTGAATCATGAGCAAAGGAGAAGAATTTAATTCTTAAGGATAATATGATTGATATCCAAGACACAAAGGAACTTGCAAACATCACCTAAGCATCCTTATCAATAACCTTGAAATCATGAGGAAGAGGAAGAACAGAGATGAGAAAATGTTATTCTAATTTTCAAGGCAAAAGAAAGTATTCAACATCAAGGGAACCCTTCCAACTGCTAAATGAATTTCCTACTAGGTGCAAGCTTCCCTGGTGGCTCAGATGGTAAAGAATCTGCTGCAATTCAGGAGACCAGGGTTCGATCCCTGAGTCAGGAAGATCCTCTGGAGAAGGGAATGGCCACCCACTCCAGTATTCTTACCTGGAGAATTCCAAGGACAGAGGAGCAGGAGAGGCTGCAGTCCTGGGGTCACAGAGAACTGGACCCGACTATGAGACCAACTTTCACTTTTCTGCTTTTTCAAATGAATACACATTCTGAAAATTGATGAGTGAGCCTGATTTACTGGCTGATGGGGAATCATGTCCCCTCTTTTTTTTTTTTTTTGGATAAGGATATTTGGTTGATTGACAGGATGATAATATAGGAAGAACATTGCGGTTTCAAGGGAGCATGCTTTAGTTTCAAGAAAACCAAGGAACCTCCATACTGCTTTCCATAATGTATATATTAGCTGGATTGTATTAATTATTTTACAATATATATGTATATCAAACCATCACACTGCATACTTTAAATATACAGTATAGAATTTTTATTTGTCCATTGTATCTCACTAAAGCCAAGAAAAAAAAAAACACAAAAAATTCTGTAAATTGAAGTCAACAGAACATGTTCACAGTATCTAAGATGTATTTACCTTAAAACTACTATGTCTGTGGATAAGAAGCTGAGATGCACAATAATGCAGTTACGTGGATTTAGCTGGCTAAATATTAATTTTCCCTTATCTTTTTCCTAAGCTACTCACTATCTTACAGTTATCATCCTTTATTCTAAAATGTTAAATACTGGTCTCCAGCAGTAGGGAGTGTGTATCTTTTTTCATATCTCTAACATCTAGCACAGTCTGGGCATCTAACACATATTTAAAGAGGAAAAGAAGGAATGAGTGAGAGAGAGCAGACGGAGAGGGTGGGGAGGGGAAAGGAAGCAAGTTAGCTCCTCGGACTCCTAAGCTTTGCTTTCCTTCTTTTCTATTTCAGCGTTTTGATCAGTGACCAGGTGAAGGTGTGGGAAGCCTTAACAGCAATCATGCCCAGAACACCGAATATGCCAGACCTGCTGTGCCAAGGGCACTTCCCATGGCGGGTCTCACTTAACCTTCACAGTGACCTGGTCAGGCAGCTCTTACCCACGTTGGGTAGATGCCATTTGGGTGAAGAGGCGAGAAGACGCATGCCTGTGGTCCCGCCTCATCTTTGAAGTTTAATCCTGGTCATAGTGATTTTTATCTGCTTTATGTTCACAGAACTTTTTCTCTTTTTTAAATCTTCTCTTTCTGTCTCCTAAAATTAATTTCTGTGGTCTGGCAAAGTCCATGATGTATCTATTGGAAACAGATTTTTGGACAGTTCCCACCCATTCCCACCCCCTGACTCTTCTTGGGAGCAGGGTTAATGTTTATATTTCCTTCTATATCCTATAAACATTTAATAAATACAAAGCACCATATAAGTGAGTAATGTAGTATAAAGAGGGCTTCCTGGGTGGCTCAGGGGTAACGAATCCGCCTGCCAATGCAGGAGACACAAGAGACCTGGGTTCAATCCCTGGGTGGGACAGATCCCCTGGAGGAGGGCATGGCAACCCACTCCAGTACTCCTGCCTGGAGAATTTCATGAACAGAGAAGCCTGGTGGGCTACAGTCCACTGGGGGTCACAAAGAGTCAGACACGACTGAGCGACTAGGCACACACGCACAGTAGAGACTGTATGTAAAGTGGGGAAATAATAACAAAAGGGTTATATATATAATATATATACATAATACATACATATATGCTTTATATGTGTTAAGTTGCTTCAGTTGTGTCTGACTCTTGCAACCCCATGGACTGTAGCCTGCCAGGCTCCTCTGTCCACGGGTTCTCCAGGCAAGAATACTGCAGTGGGTTGCCATTCCCTTCTCCAGGGGATCTTCCCGACCCAGGAATCAAACCCACATCTTTTACATCTCCTGCCTTGGCATGTGGGTTCTTTACCACTAGCACCGTCTATAAAATAGGGCTTCCCAGGTGGCTCAGTGGTCAAGAATCCAACTGCCATGCAGGAGATGCAGGAGACTGGGGTTCGATCTCTGGGTGGGGCAGATCCCCTGGAGAAGAAAATGGCAACCCACTCCAGTATTCTTGCCAGAAGAACCCCACGGCCTGAGGAGCCTGGAGGCCTACAGTCCATGGGGTCGCAAAGAGTTGGATACAATGGAAGCGACTGAACACATATATAAAACACAAAATATACAAAATAACAAGAGTGTACATTAGGCAAGCTCTGCCTTGTGTTTCAGGAAGTCCGAGACCCGGCCTGTCGTGGTGTCGGAGTGGACTGATGAAGGCAAACGGGGATTTCTGAGGCACAAGGGAAGTAGCAAATGGAGGAGAACAGAGGCGTCCCTTCCAGAGACCCAGAACCACCGCAGAGACGGATTCAAACTACGGAAAGCAGAACGGGCCACGCCCGGTGTCCTCGCAGCCACAAGGCTCGCGGGGCTCCGATACCTACCTGGTGATGAGCTCCTCGGCCGCCTGCGAGCACAGCTGCATCTGAGACACTTCCTCCGTGGCCAGGTCCGCCGCGTGCTGGATGTACAAGTGCGTTCGGAGAACTGGCTTACCCGAATCACATTTCTGCTTATCTTCCCAAGACTTCAGGGTGCTTTCAAAGGCCTATTTAAAGTCAATACGTAATGAACTGTGCGCTTAGAGCTAAACGCACACAAATAAATGTGTATGTAGATAGTACACATGGCTTTAAATGGCTTTAAATTGGCTTTAAATGGCTTTAAATTGGCTTTAAATGGCTTTAAATGGCTTTAAAACTACTAGTAGTTTTTCCTAATCCTAACACTTCATGAAATATATTGCAAGGACGAAGAAGATATCTTAAAGTTTTCTCATATATTACAACAAATAAAAAGTAATGTAATTGATGATCATTATATCAGAAAGTTTTTAAAAAGCTTCAACTTATGCTTCAATATTTACTACTGTATGAATAACAAACCGGATGGATGTTGTAGTCTTATTTGTTATGGGTGTGACCTTAATTAAGAATACATATTCTGGTAAGGCAAAACTGTCAAGACAGAAAAAGATGGGGGTGCCAGGGGTTGGAATAAGGGAGGGAGGGATGTGAGGAGGAGGACAGGAATATTTAGGGCAGTGAGACTACTGGGCATGTATCGGTAACGGTGGACACAAATGATTATACACTTGTCAAACCTATAGAATGGAGAACACAAACTATTACTTCAGTGAATAATAATGGATCAATAGTGGTTCATCAGCTGTAATAATGTACCACACTAAACCAAGATATTAAGGGGAACAGAATAGGGAAATACAATAGGGGAATTCATGTGCTTGTCAGGGAGGTGAGGACATATGTGGGACCAGAAGCAGAATCCTCTACAGCTTCTGCTCAATTTTTCTCTAAACCTAAAAAAAGAAACCATTTTCAGAACTAAATATTTTTTTCATGTTTTTAAACTAGAATGATCTACATGTCAGACTTAAAAGACAATTTAAATCTTTTCCCTGGGCTTCTGTTTTTCATGACAATTTACTTTTTACAGGTTGAACAGACTCTAGAAGAACTTATTTTCGGTTACGTACCCTGTCCCTGGTGAGCATCTGAGCTCTGTTCTTGTGCACGATCTTGATAATCCCTGGAGGCTGAACCCATGCTTCTCCGTCCACCTGCACTGGGACTCCCTCGTCACCAAAGATAGTGATCTTTACTGTACGGCACTGAAACAAAGCGAGTTATTTGAGAGTACAACTCATCTGACACTCAATCTTGTTGTATTCAAAGTTGACTCTTAGTCCATTCTGTGGAATGGGATGTTATGCTTTTCCACATAGGATGACACAGTAACAACTGGAATAACAAGAAAGCCCATTATTTTATAGATGAATATACAGCGTACGAGTCATTGGAATAGCTTCTCAACAGCCCAAGAGTTGAGGGCTTCTCAGCTGGCATTAGTGGTAAAGAACCTGTCT
The DNA here is from genome assembly GCF_003369695.1 of Bos indicus x Bos taurus. Taxonomy (NCBI): domain Eukaryota; kingdom Metazoa; phylum Chordata; class Mammalia; order Artiodactyla; family Bovidae; genus Bos; species Bos indicus x Bos taurus. The sequence continues at coordinate 12,163,455 of NC_040087.1, read as the reverse complement.
GCCAATGCAGGAGATTTATGAGACACAGGTCTGATCCCTGGGTCGGGAAGATCCCCTGGAGGAGGGCATGGCAACCCACTCCAGTATTTGGGCCTGGAGAATTCCATGGAGAAAGGAGGCTGGCGGGCTACAGTCCATAGTGTTGCACAGAGTCAGACACAACTGAATCGCCTTAGCACGCACATGCACACAAGTAGTGAAGTCAGGTTTGGGTAGGGAAACCAACCTGGGCGATTCGATGGTGCTGCAGTTTAATGACCCTTGAAACGGCCATTTGCACGCTGTCAAATATTGCAACGACTTCTAGGATCTTGTCATCAAATGATGGTGCAGCAAATATCTGAAAGAAAAACCACATTACACTTTCACTAATACAGTTAAGGTTTAAATGAAGTGGCCCACCAAGCAATGTAAACCCTGCAACATATATATTTTTTAAAATATATAAAAATAGGAAGCAGAAAAGTAAGCAAATATTATCAGCAAATGATACTTCAAGGACAAAATTAATCACTGAAGAGAGCTTAAAATAAACTTAATAAAGGTTTGAAAACCCATGGATATAATACTCATGCCCCTCTTATAAAGCAATCTTGACAGGAGTAAACTAATATATTTCCAAATGATTCATCTTGGTGTGTGTGTCTGTGTGTGTGTGTCTGTGTGTGTGTGTGTCTGTGTGTGTGTCTGTGTGTGTGTGTGTGTGTGTACTGTGCTCAGTCGTGTCTGACTCTTTGCAACCCCATGGACTGTAACCCGTCAGGTTGCTCTGTCCATGGAATTTTCCAGGCAAGAATACTAGAGCGCATTATCACTTCCTACTTAGGGAATCTTCCTGACCCAGGGATGAAATCTGCGTCTCTTGTTTCTCCTGCGTTGGCAAGAGGATTCTTTACCACTGCACCACCCGGAAAGCCCCATCTTGGCATGAGATGTACTAAATATCTGTTCATACATAACTCAGGTATCTCAATTAAATGATGCATGTAACTTTAGGAAACTTTAAAATTTCAGAATGTGATGCAGATTTCAGAAAAGTAAAGATAATGCCCACCACTGCGCCACCTGGAAAGCCCCGTCTTGGTATAAGATGTATTAAATATCTGTTCATACATAACTCAGGTATCTCAATAAAGTGATGCATGTAATTTCAGGAAACTTCAAAATTTCAAAAAGTGATGCAGATTTCATAAAATTAAAGGTAATGAACATGGAAATTGCAATCGGGTTCACTTGGTATATTTTAAGGGAAATTTTTCAAGGTGTTACAAGCGGTGTCTGTATGTGCTTTATTATATACCTTACTACAACTTTTTAGGGCATTTAAGAACATGAAAAGAAATCTCAGAAGATGAAAACACGTGGGCTTACTTTGCTTTGATGTTAAATGTATTTTCACAAAATTAACCTAAAAACTTTAAATTTCAGCTCTATTACTTTGTTCCTTTTACTCCCTCTTTTTACTGTATCATACATAATTATGCCTCTGAAAAAATATTCAATGTAAAGTAGTACCATAATTAAAACTTTTACTGAAAATCTCAGGACACAAATTTGGGAACTTTTTGTTATCAGACTGCCTGGTTTTAAACTCTGTCTCCCCCACTTATGAATTGTGTAAACTTGTGTCAGTTTCTTCATTGATAAAATTTAGATAAAAATTGTGGCTATTCATATGATAATCTCAATAGATGCAGAAAAAGCCTTTTACAAAATTCAGCACCCATTTATGATTAAAACTCTTTAAAAAATGGGCACAGAAGGAACCTAGTAAAGCCATATATGATAAGCCCACAGTAAACATTATTCTCAATGGTGAAAAACTGAAAGCATTTCCCCTAAGATCAGGAATAAGACAAGGATGTCCATTCTTGCCACTATTATTCAACATAGTTTTGGAAATCCTAGCTATAGGAATCAGAGAAGTAAAAGAAATAAAAGGAATCCAGATTGTAAAAGAAGAAGTAAAGCTCTCACTGTTTGAAGATGACATGATACTATACATAGAAAACCCTGAAGATATTATCAGAAAATTGCTAGAGCTAATCAGTAAATTTAGCAAAGTCACAAGATACAAAATCAATACACAGAAATCATTTGCATTCCTATATACTAACAGTGAAAAATCAGAAAGAAAAACTGAGGAGTCAATCCCATTCACCATTGCAACAAAAAGAATAAAATGTCTAGGAATAAACCTACCTAAGGAGACAAAAGAACTGTGTACATAAAACTGTAAAACACTGATGAAAGAAATCAAAGATGACATAAACAGATGGAGGGATATTCCATGTTCCTGGGTAGGAAGGATCAATATTGTGACAACGACTATACTACCAAACGCAATCTACAGATTCAGTGCGATCCCTATCAAATTACCAATGGCATTTTTCACAGAACTAGAACAAAAAATTTCACAATTCATATGAAACACAAAAGACCCCAAATAGCCAAAGCAGTCTTGAGGAAGAAGAATAGAGCTGGAGGAATCAACCTTCCTGACTTCAGATTACACTACAAAGCTACAGTCATCAAGACAGTATGGAACTGGCATAACAACAGAAATATAGACCACTGGAACAAGATAGAAAGCCCAGAAATAAGCCCATACACCTATGGGTACCTTACTTTTGACAAAGGAGGCAAGAATATTCAACGGAGAAAAAACAGCCTCTTCAATAAGCAGTGCTGGGGAAACTGGACAGCTACATGTAAAAGAATGAAATTAGAACACTTCCTAACACCATACACAAAGATAAAGTCAAAATGGATTAAAGACCTAAATGTAAGACCAGAAACTATAAAACTCTTAGAGGAAAACATAGGCAGAACACTTGATGACATAAATCAAAGCAAGATCTTCTATGACCCACCTCCTAGAGTACTGGAAATACAAACAAAAGTAAACAAGTGGGACCTAATTAAACTTAAAAGCTTTTGCACAGGAAAGGCAACTATAAACAAGGTGAAAAGACAAACCTTAGAATGGGAGAAAATAATAGCAAATGAAACAATTGACAAAGGATTAATTTCCAAAATATACAAGCAGCTCATACAACTCAATGCCAGAAAAATAAACAATCTAATCAAAAAGTGAGAAAAAGATTTAAACAGACATTTCACCAAAGAAGAGAAACAGATGGCTAACAAACACATGAAAAGATGCTCAACATCGCTCCTTATTAGAGAAACGCAAATCAAAATTACAATATATCAGCTCACACCAGTCAGAATGGCCATCATCAGAAAGTCTACATACAATAAATGCTAGAGATGGTGTGGAGAAGAGGGAACCCTCTTGCACTGTTGGTAGGAGTGTAAATTGGTGCAGCCACTATGGAAGACAGTATGGAGATTCCTTTAAAAACTAGGAATAAAACCACCATACAACCCAGCAATCCCATTTCTAGACATATACCAAAGACATATACGTGAGGAAACCAAAATTGAAAAAAACACATGTATCCCTATGTTCACTGCAGCACTATTTACAATAGCTAGAACATGGAAGCAGATGTTCTGTAGATGTTTATCAACAGATAAATGGATAAAGAAGCTGTTTTACATACACGAAATGGAATATTACTCAGCCATAAAAAAAGAACACCTTTGAGTCAGTTCTAATGAGGTGGATGAACCTAGAGCCTATTATACAAAGTGAAGTAAGTCAGAAAGAGAAAGATAAATATCATATACTAATACAAATATATGAAATCTAGAGAGATGGTACTGATGAATTTATTTGCAAGGCAGCAATGGAGGAACAGAGACAGAGAAGAGACATGGGGAGAGGGAAAGAAAGGGTGAATGTATGAAGACAGCAACATGGAAACTTACATCACCATATGTAAACTAGATAGCCAATGGGATTTTGCCGTATGACTCAGGGAACTCAAACAGGGGCTCTGTATCAACCTAGAGGAGTGATCAGGAGGAGCTTGGGAGGAGGTTCAAGAGGGAGGAGACATATGTACACCTATGGTTGATTCATATTGCTGTTTGACAGAAAACAATAAAATTCTGTAAAGCAATTATCCTTCAAATAAAAAATAAATACATTTATTTTTTAAATGTGGGTTATTAAGTTATGAATGTGAAACTCTCAGAAAACTGTCTGCCTACCTAGTAGGGGTTCAAGAAACATTAGCTTTATTTATCGCAATCTCACTGATTTCTTCTTGAAATATTTAAGAGTGATGATGGGCTGACAAATAACTGGTTGCTAATTTAAATTTCTATACTCCAATAGGATTGGAATATATTCATATTATGAAAATTACAAATATTTTCCAATTTATTTTATACCTTAATCCCTGCCTGCACATCTAAGCGCTCTGAGAAATTGGTTCAGTGAGAGCCACTACATCATAAGCCTCAAATCACAGGGCCTATCATTCGGTGTATATGACTCTTCAAAGACCATGGTAAACTTTCCAGTTTTATTGTTATATATGCGTTAATAAGTGTGTCAAGTCTCATCTTTAGCACAACTGCATTTCTTAGGTTGTATTTTTTCTTTTTTAATAAAGGAGAGTATAAAAACAAAAATAACCATATTCCTCAATGGCCAAGTGAGCCCTTTGACATTTCTAAAAATTAAAACAGTAATAAAATACAAATTTAGAAAAGTAAAGGTACAGAAAAGTATTTTGGTAGGCAGAATAATATTCCCTTCCCTGCCTTCCAAAATGCCCATGTCCTCATTCCTGGAACCCGGGAACGTCACCTTACACGGCAAAAGAGCCTTTGCAGATGTGATTAAATTAGGGAGATGGGGAGATTATCCTGGATGACTGGGGTGGACCCAGTGTAATCACGGAAGTCATTATAAGTGGAAGCAGGAAGCAGAAGAGATCAGAGTGATGCAACGTGACAAGGACTCAACCGCCTCCATCAGCTATGGGGATGGAGGGAGGGACCTCATGCCAAGGAATGTGGGCAACTTCTAGACAGAGCAAGGGAATACTTACATCATCTTCTTTAGTTCCACCCCAAAAGTTAGTGCCTCCGGCATAGCTGGGGATGTTCAACACTGCTATTCCTTGCAGACTGGGGAGAGGGATATACTGCCCGTCACACTGTAAAGTCAAAAGCTGAGAGGTCAGATCAAAAGAGCAAAACCACAAGTTTGGAAGACAGCAGAAGACCAAAGGCAAAGGACAATGGAGGAAAGTGGTGGTGACGTCAGCTTTCCTGTAAATATGTTCCTACACATTATCTTATTCTTTAATTTAAAAAATTTTACAGAGTAAATAATTATTTATTTACAGAAGTTGTTACAGAAAAACAAATTGAAAAAAAGTGTTTTATAAACCAACCTCAGTGTTCACTGATGGATAAATGGATTAAAAATGTGATATATATATACATATATATATATCACATATATATAAAATATGCTGTGCTATGCTTAGTTGCTCAGTTGTGTCTGACTCTTTGTGACCCTATGGACTTTATCCCACCAGGCTCCTCTGTCCATGGGATTCTCCAGGCTGGAGTAGGTTGCCATTTCCGTTTCGAGGGGCTCTTCCCGACCCAGGGATCGAAACCCGTGTCTCCTGTACTAGCAGGCGGATTCTTTACTACTGAGTCACACATGAGTAAGTTCTTGCTGAAGAGAAGGTTTTAGCCTTTGTTTTGAAAGCAAGGAGTCTGCAGATGTCATACTTAAAACAGGTGCTGTATTTTCACTAATTCTCAAATTAAACTAATTAAAAATTAAAAAATAATTAACATAAGTTTGTTAAAATTCCATTTTAATGCCCAATGAAAATGATCTTCAACCTTTAGAACAAATGAGAATCTGGTCTGAACCCACTTTTCAAAAATTTTAAGTAAGTGCGAATACTTCCTAACACTAACCTCCACGAGGTGTTTTCAACCTTTCCTTTCCTTTGCAGGACAACATAGTCAAAGGCTCACACTGTATCTGGGCGCCTAGGGCAGTTCTCGGCACACAGCAGGTGCTCAGTGAGTGTTTGATAAATGAATGAACAGAAAGTATTTAGTTGAACAATAAACCTTTTCTGAACTCAACTGAACAAATATTTTTGTGTGCTTTAGAAAAAAGTCATATGAGTCACAAAGGAAATGGAAAAATGATATCTTCATAAATATAAAAGGAATACTAAAAAAATTCAGAGCAGTCCTTAAAGATTTTATCAATGAACATACTATTTGCAAGCATAATACGGAATAAGACGAAAATGTCAAAAGCTCCATAAGCTTTGCTGAATTTAACAAACATGCATTAGGAAAACACCAGGGTTAAGAGCTTAATGTCCATTTCATATAGTCTCAGGGAAAGTATGAGCAGTACAGATTCAATAAATTAAGGTCACCTGATTCAACTGTTTCTTTCAGATTCAGCAGTAAATTCAGGAGTGTTATATTTTTTGTATAATCTTCTCTAATCTCATATTTCCACTTGTTCATGATGCTGCAAAATGCTTTAAAACTGCAGTCACACTTTTTTTCTGATCAGTGTTTGCTTTTCAGCTCCTTTCATTAGGAACTATGGGAAGACAGGGGGCCTGTTTGGAATCCTGTCACTTATTTGGTCAAATGCCTTAGACTTTCAGAGATTCATTTTGCTCATTGGGAAAATGGGCTAATAATACTTCGTCCACAGTGCGGCCAACAAGGTACGGGATGAGAAAACATCTACAACATCTAGTGGGGAGTCAGTAGATGTCTTTTTTCAGTTATATTACAAATTAATGTTTTACAGGGAAAAAAACTGGAGTTGAAGTTTTGGCATCTCCAGGTACCAACTGCTTGATCTTAGTTAGGTAAGTGACTTAAAATGAAATAATACTTGCCTCATAAAGAATAATAACTCTCATAAAGTTTAAATATTAAACATAATATGTAGAAAGCATTCAGGAAGCTTCAATTATTATTTTTGCTGCTGTTTAGTCACTCAGTTGTGTCTGACTCTCTTCTGACCCCACGGACTGTAGCCCGCCAGGCCCCTCTGTCCACGGGTTCTCCAGGCAAGAATCCTAGAGTGGGTTGCCATTTCCTGCTCCAGGGGATCTTCCCAACCCAGGGATTGAACCTGCGTCTCCTGCTTTGGCAGGCAGATTCTTTATTACTGAGCCACCAGGGAAGCCCTCAATTATTATACAACATGACTTAAAATGTAGCTATAGTCATTATTATTGAATGAACTAAATAAAGATAGAAATTACTATAAGCCAATTTTAACAAATTATGGAAACAACTGTTGTGAGACTATGGAAATATGTGAAATTACAAAAAATGTGAATTAAACAACTCTCTGTTATATTTTATTAAGGATTACAGGTGAACATTGTTTTTCTCCTTCATGTATCTTGGTATTTAAAGGACTCAAAACAGTATTTGATCATTACTTTACTTAAAATCTAGAACAAGCTGCTTGATGCATGTAAATTAGGTATATCTGGACAAAAAAGTCATCTTTAGGAAAAAATTTGAATCTTAATGACATTTTTCATTCATAGGTCAAAGGTATTTCTGCTCTACAAATTGCAAAATTTGATATTACATTATTCTACGTTTCTGGCATTCCCATGATTGTAGAGAGGATTATAAATGTCATTCAAAGGTTCTAAATCTTCAGTACCTATCAGATTCACAGGGTATATGGCTTGAGAAACAGGGTTTATATTTGCATAATTCTTTACAGTTTAAACTGTGATTTCTCATATCAATGAATTATAATTCTGCACATAAGCATTATTTTATTCATTTTGCCACTGGAAAAGCCAAGGCCAAGGTCTTTGCTTTGTGCAAACTCAAAGTCAACACATGACTTCTATACAACACAACAGGGGAAGGCAGACTCCTGAGCAAAAAGCTGAGGTTTTTTGGCCAGTGACTGGCACTTGATGAAAAGGGATCTTTCTGAGAAAAATTCCCTAAGCCCTGCGTCTCTCTTCTCTACCTTTATCCTAAGTGATCCAACATCAAGGAAATTAATTTTTCAACAATGGACCTTCCATGGTCCTCAGGAGTAGCAGGCGTTTTGTTTGTTTATTTTTAACTATAGCAAAAAATTCTCTTAATTTTTCTACTTTACCTTTTGTGCATATTATCAAGATGCTTTCACCTATCTTGTTTTCCTAAATTTACTTTCCTTTTAATCACTGAATATAAACTTCTGTATCAGGTCAGAATTATATCAAGTTCTGAATCTGAGGTTCAAAAACCAAGGGTCCACGGTTAGATTCACTGTCTGTTAACTACAATGGTAAAAACATATCTCTTATAGTCAGCAATCTCTGAAATCTAGCAATGCACTCAATTATAAATGTAGACAACAAACCACACATTGGCAATACAGTACTTGTGACTTCATCACAGTAGAAACCAATATTCTGTATTATATTACAGACGTTTCGGATATCTTTTAGTATCATTTATGTTCATCATTACTTCAAAAGTAAGGTAAAAGTGTGAAGTGTTAGTCGCTTAGTTGTGTCTGACTCATTGCGACCCATAGACTGTAGCCCACCAGGTTCATCTGTTCATGGAATTCTCCAGGCAAGAATACCGGAGTGGGTTGCCATTCCCTTGTCCAGGGGATTTTCCTGACCCAAGGATTGAACCTCTTCTATATTGCAGGAAGATTCTTACTATCTGAGCCACCAGGGAAGCCCACACTTACTATTATATATACCATTAGATTTTTGTCATTTGATGTAGCAATAAAGAAACAAATATATCACTCTACAATGCTTTAAAAATATTTTGTTAATTTATTTCAATATTATTTTATTTTGTGTCTATATATATTTAAAGAGTGCTTTAAAAACAATATTCCGAGAAGGGGTCCATAGTTTTTAATAGCATGCCAAAGGGTTCACAGATCAAAAAGTGTTAAGAACCTCTGCTTAATGGAGATTACAAAGCAGCTGCGCAGGATATTGTTCAGAATTTGGACCATCAATCAAAAAGGACAGAAACAGAACTTCTGAAGACCTGAAGGCTCTCCTAGAAATAAAGCAATCCAGTCATTCTCATTCTGGATAGTTCCCCAAATCCTAAAGATGGCCAGCTATGGGTCTTGACCACACAACACTTAACAAATTATGTAAATGATCATTTGCCTGTCTGTTTCCCTCTCAAGTCAGGGCCAGGACCTGTGCAAGCTTATGGGGCTAACAAAAACTTCTTACCCATCCTTAAGCAGAGTGTAGCTGACTAGGGGACATGAATAAGGAAAATGATTATACAGGCAATCCATAGGCAAGAACCCTAGTTAAGCAATGGATGGGGTGGCCAACAATAGCATTTACAGAGTATGAGCCTTCCTGATTTTGTACCTTTTCAGCCAGTAACATCTATCTTCATTTCATAAGCAATGATAAATCAAACCAGTGGATGATGTAGCTGTCCTCTAGAGTGGCAGGTAAAATAGGTTTATTTTTGCTAGGACATTTAGTTGATAATGAATGAGCCAGACACGTCTCTAGTCCATATTTCATTACTAAGATAACAACTAAAATAAAAAACATTCTGTTTAATTCATTGAGCTGTCAACTTAAGATTTGTCCTGGTGGCTCAGACAGTAAGGAGTCTGCCTGTAATGCAGGAGACCTGGGGTTCGATCTCTGGGTTGGGAAGATCTCTTGGAGAAGAAAATAGCAACCCAATCTAGTATTCTCGCCTTGAGAATCCCATGGACTGAGGAGTGTGGCAGGCTACAGTCCATGGGGTCGCAAAGAGTTGGAGAAAACTGAGCAACTACCAATTTCCCTTTCACCGTATGTAGTCTATACCTCAACTTAAAATATCTGGTTATAAAAAGATCCAAGATAGGAAAGACAAGCCTATCATCATAAACAGTGAGCTCTGGAACAAAGGTGAAGGAAAATAGTACTCTAAAAATAAGTACACTTCTCGGGCTTCCCTGGTGTCTTAGTCGGTAAAGAATCTGCCTTCAATGCTGGATCCTGGGTTGGGAAGATCCCCTGGAGGAGGAGATGGCAACCCACTCCAGTATTCTTGCCTGGAGAATCCCCATGGACAGAGGAGCCTGGTGGGCTACAGTCCATGGGTTTGCAAAAAGTCAGACAGGACTGAGCGGCTAAGCACACACATACACAGCAGACTTCTCAGAGCCATGTCCTCTATCTTCTTTTTCCTGTTACCAGATTAAAGAACTTTTGCTGTCCTTATCATCCTATTTAAATTAGAAAAAAAAAAAAAAAAAACTAGAAAATGTAAATGCTCAGAATCTCTTTTGATTTTATTAACTTGTTGTTAGAATTAACTGGAACAAAGTATACATTTAACTTAAAAACTATTTATTGTGAATGGTATTTTCAGAGATTTGTGAAACTTCAGGCATTATAGAATCAAGTCAGAATTTAGAAACTTAAATGAAAAAAAAATCTGATAAAAATGCTTTTCTGGGAGGGAGGTTCCAGAGGGAGGGGGCATATGTATACCCTATGGCTGATTAATGGTGATGTATGGCAGAAACCAACACAACAATGTAAAGCAATTATCCTCTAATTAAAAATAAATAAATTGTAAAAATGTTATCCTGTGTATGTACACACTTCCATGGTCTGGCCTTTTCACGGGGAACCTCAATTTCATAGAAACATCTAAATTTCAGGATCTAATGATAATGGTAATTAAGCATATCACTCATATCCAGTGTCTAATACCTCCTTTGGCATAAAGTAGAAAACCACATTAATTTTTTTTTCCTCCAGTGTTTAAGCACTATTCAAGAGAATAAAGTGTGCCCTAAATGTCCTAAGTGTTAGTCACTTAGTCATGTCCAACTCTTTGCGACCCCTTGGTCTGTCCATGGAATTCTTCTAGGCAAGAACACTGGAGTGGGTAGCCATGCCCTTTTCCAGGGGATCGTCCCAACCCAAGGTTCAAACTGGAATCTCCTGCAGTGCAGGCAGATTCTTTACCATCTGAGCTACCAGGGGAGCCCATTCAAGAGAGCAGTTAAGGCCAAATCAGCTCCACAAATAAACCTTGCAAGATAATCTGAAATTTCTTTACTATCAAGATGAACTTACTTCGAGTTGAACCCTCTGTTCCAAATTCTTGTATGATCTTTGTAATAATTCCCGAGTTCCAAGGACTCCATACCACATCAAGTTTTTAGTTCGGCTCCTGAAAATAAACATAGGCGGAGAATTTCTGTAACTATTATTTATTTACGCTTTAAACGCAGAGTGAGCCAAAGAGGTAATAAATGAAATTAAAGTAAAATTGCCTTTGTGTAATTACATTATCTCTATTATCCAAATTACCTGCATTTTTCAGGGTGCTCCTCTCTCTTATTATTAAATTCTAATGAAATTTTTGCATCTAATCCAATCCCAAAGTAATTGTTCATGACACATTTTTCTGAATAGCCATCTCTACAATAAGGAAAAGTATGTGAAAGTCAATTTCAGGTTCATAACAACAATTACAATTTGCACACAAAATAACACTTGACACCATTTAAGCTTACATTTCCTATGAAAAGGGGAAAGTTTACCAGGAATCATTTCCTATTTATGTGCCATGCGCATGTCCCAGTGTGTCTTAAATTTCAGAACAAGTGACCTAAAGGGACTGCGGGCAGGGGAAGTGGAGACAGTAGTGGTAATGCTTTTTCTATTAATTGTAACAAAATCTTAGTTCTTCTACTTCCTATGTAAGCCCCTCACTACATACACAAATTAGAGGGCCTCACAGTCAGATGCTAATACTCTTTTTTTGGTCAGAAAGTCTCCTCCACACTGGTACTTTTATTGAGTATTTATTGAGCAGAAAACAACTAAATTAGTCCCTTCTTATAGGTGCTTTAAAAAAGTACAAAGGAGTGTGGCACACTCCTTCAGGAGTGTCATTAGAGAAATGAGACATAAAAAAGCAAAGTTAAATATGGAAGTAAAACAAAGTATCAGTACATATTGAACAACTGATGTTTTAAAGGAATTTTAAGAAGGGAAGGGATCAGTATGAGCCAGAAACTCCCTGGAATAAGTAAACCTTGACGTTGAAAGATGGAAGAATTGGCAAGGCTGAGAAAAAATGAGGTGAAAGGAATAGCAAAATTACAATTATGAAGGCAGTGATGAATAAAACATTCCAGGGAAAAGTGTATACAGCTGCGACTCACTTTGCCACCGGGTTGGTATCCGAGACTACAGGCTGGAAGGGACCTACCTTAGATCATGAAAACCACTGTATTTCACATATGTTAATGTATTCATCACCATCAACTTTTGAAATTTTCTGATGATTCTTTTTTTGGAATTTTTGGGGGACTATTTTTATTGTAATGTATTTAAAATGTTACCATTCAAATAAAACAGAAACAAGGAAAGCCAAAACAAAATATATGCAAAAGTATATTCTTACACTGAATCTGGATCTGGGTCAATAAATGGCGTGGCACCAAAAGGGTCAATATTTGCTAGCAACATTTTGTTGATAATAGAACTTCCAGCAATTGAGGCAGCTAGTCCTGCTCTTAAACCTGGCCAGGAAAAAAATACAGGAGGACACGTTAAGAGAAGACAGAAACAGCCGATACATTGTTTTTAGTTTTCATCAGAAACATCTTGCTCCCAAAGCATGGAGCAAAATGTCTCTATGCTTTTCAGTGTTTGTTCTCATTAATCAAAACTAAGAATTATGATATTGGTAAATACAAGGTTTCTGATGCTCCTTTTTATGATCTGTTGTCATAAAAAGTGAAAGAGGTAAGGACCTAAATAGGAGTCTCTTCGTGACAGTTTCTCATTGACCATCAATGATTCTGTAATTTCAACAAGTAACCGCTGCTTCCTTTTCATTAGCAAAGAAGGCAGGGAAGGCAGTCTGTAAGGAATTTACAATAAAGGCCGAATTATCCAGAATGTCACAAAGTTAACATTTTCACACTCTTGATGCACAGATAATAATACTCAAGTAAAAATGCTGACGTCCAAGGGTGAAAGCTCAGTGTTGGTGTCAAGAATAAGTAGTAAAATATTAAACCCAGGTATTTATGGATTTTAGAAGAATACAGCCTTGAACATAAAAATGAAGCATCTTACCTCTAAATATGCAAAACTTCAAATTCATTTCAACAACTAGTTAGCTTTCTACTAACTAGTTATAGTATTCAAAGCTAATGAGTTTTATGATTTACCAAACCAAATGTTAAGGCCAGAAGCACTAAGGAATAAGGACCCCAGGGAAGAGACAGACAAAAAGGAAAGAATAGTGAAGAAAAATAGGTTTTGCAATCAAGAAACACTAGGAAATTAGGAAACAAAGTCCTTTCTTTAGCTAACATTCCTTTCTTCAACAAAGCGCTCCTCTTAGAAATATTCATTATTTTAGTTACAAAGGTTAGCTGATTATCAAATAATCAAGATTAACTGTATTCTGTCATTTACTCTCATAGTTTCGAATATACAACGGTTATGCCAGTTCCCTTTACGTCTAAATAAATAAATAAATGAACAAAACAACCATGCTGGTGAGAGAATAACGGCTTGAAAAGATGAAGAGTCATATTTCAGATGCCCCAAAGAAAAGCACAGTATTTTCTAAAATGTTTTAAGGTTAGCCATATGTACAGCTTCCATCCAGAAGGGTCCAGGTTTGAAGAGAGATAGGACTTCTAGACACAGAATCCTTTCCGGAACCAAATGTGTCCTGGATTTATCATTTATACTTTAATATTTTCACTAAGATATAATTCACATACCATAAAATTCACCCCTTTAAAGTATGTAACTAAGTTTTACATACACAAAGTTGTTCAATGATCATTACTACCTGATTCAGAACTTTTTATTACCACTGAAAGAAACCCCATATGGGTTTGCAGTTATTTTCCATTCCTTCCAGGGCCCCCAGGTCTCAGATCCTGGAAACCACTAAGCCACGAAAGTTCTCTTTCTCTATAGACTAGACTCTTCTGGAGATGTCATGTAAATGGAATCATATAATATGTGCCTTTCTGTGTTGAGCTTCTTTCGCTTGGCATAATGTTTTCAAGGGTAATTATGTTATAGCATATATCAGTGGTTCATCATTTTTAATCACTAATATTCCATTGTATGGTCACAGCGTATTTTGTTTCTCCACTCATCAACTGATGAATATTGGGTTGTTTCCACTTTTTGACTATTATAGTACGATGAAGTCGCTCAGTCGTGTCCGACTTTGTGATCCCATGGACTGTAGTCTACCAGGCTTCTCTGTCCATGGGATTTTCCAGGCAAGAGTACTAGAGTGGGTTGCCATTTCCTTCTCCAGGGGATCTTCCTGACCCAGGGATCGAACCCAGGTCTCCTGCATTGCAGGCAGACGCTTTACCCTCTGAGCCACAAGAAGCTCTATTATAAACAATATATGACTATTACAAACAATAATAAAGTCTCCAAATATTACTCTTGAATTGTGATACACCTTTAAAAAATCATTTGTAGAAGAGATTGATTTTTAGAGTGTAATCTAGGTTCCAAAGTACTCTGGAATGAATTTGGAAAGTTTTCACTAAGGCAAACAAATGGTACTTAAGGAGATCTCTGAGACACTTATCCTAAATCCCAAGCCCTTATCAGGGCTGAAACAGATGCCTCGGACATTCCAAAACGATGCAGTATTATCAGTCTAAAAATAACTGTAGATACTTGTGCTTAAAACTAAGAGGAAGGCTGTAAGGATACTTTAAAGTTGGTTAAATACAAGATCAAATTTACCTTAGGACTTAAATTCAGATTCCTGGGTTCCATTCTAGAACTACTCAATCAAAATTTCTCAGGTCAGGGGCCAGGAATATGCTTTCTAAGAGTTACAGACAATTCTTAAACACACCACAGTCTAAGGATCTGGACTTTAAATAATGAAAGTACTAAGAACACTTTCTTAAAGGAACACATTTATGAGCACATTTCTATAAAGTTCAGGAAGATGAGTACTTATACATTTTCACAGAAACACTTAAAAATACACCATGTTTCAGAGTCAGTACTACCTGGGCAAATTATTCTGGTATTGAGCACAGGGAGGTTTTCCTTGCTGGCTGCCACAGGGGCACCAGGGCCAGAGTCAGTTTGGGAACGACCAGCCCGGCCATCCGGAGACCGAGGTGCACCTTTAACTGTGGGCAAAAAGTCCAGATTAAAAAGAGATGCTGATAAAGCTGTTTTAAAAAACAAGCAAGTCTCTATACACTTGATGACATAAAATAATTTCATACATGTTTAATCAGTCGAACTGAAAATATTACCTTGTGTTTACTTTTTTTTTTTTTTTTTTTACCATTTTCTATTCATTTTCTTGGGATTTACCATGTGGAAGGAATGTGTCACAGGTAGCTGTATTGATCTCTCATTTGAAATAGATGATGATCAATAGGATCAGACGGTAAACTATCTGCCTACAATGCAGGACCAGGGCTTGATCCCTGGGTCAGGACGATTCCCTGGGGGAGGGCATGGCAACTCACTCCAGTACTCTTGCCTGGAGAATCCCCATGGACAGAGGAGCCTGGTGGACTAGAATCCATGGGGGTCACAAAGAGTCGGACACGACTGGGCAACTAACATTTTTACTTTTCACCATAATTAAAGGTCTATCCCACATTGAAGGTCAGGAAGGGTGGTGGTGAGGACATACCCCTCGTCCAAGGTAAGGAGCAGCAGCTGCACTTTGCTGGAGCAGCCGTGAAGAGATACCCCACGCCCAAGGTAAGAGAAACCCAAGTAAGATGGTAGGTGTTGCAAGAGGGCATCAGAGGGCAGACACACTGAAACCATACTCACAGAAAACTAGTCAATCTAATCACACTAGGACCACAGCCTTGTCTAACTCAATGAAACTAAGCCATGCCCGAGGGACAACCCAAGACGGGCGGGATCATGATGGAGAGATCTGACAGAATGTGGCCCACCACAGAAGGGAATGGCAAACCACTTCAGTATTCTTGCCTTGAGAACCCCATGAACAGAATGAAAAGGCAAAATGATAAGATACTGAAAGAGGAACTCCCCAGGTCAGTAAGTGCCCAATATGCTACTGGAGATCAGTGGAGAAATAACTCCAGAAAGAATGAAGGGATGGAAAAACAATACCAAAGCAAAAACAGTACCCAGCTGTGGATGTGACTGGTGATAGAAGCAAGGTCCGACACTGTAAAGAGCAATATTTCATAGGAACCTGGAATGTCAGGTCTATGAATTAAGGCAAATTGGAAGTGGTCAAACAAGAGATGGCAAGAGTGAATGTCAACATTCTAGGAATCAGCGAGCTAAAATGGACTGGAATGGGTGAATTTAAATCAGGTGACCATTGTATCTACTACTGCAGGGAGGAATCCCTCAGAAGAAATGGAGTAGCCATCATGGTCAACAAAAGAGTCCAAAATGCAGTACTTGGATGCAATCTCAAAAACAACAGAATGATCTCTGTTCATTTCCAAGGCAAACCATTCAATATCACAGTAATCCAAGTCTATGCCCCAACCAGTAATGCTGAAGAAGCTGAAGTTGAACGGTTCTATGAAGACCTACAAGACCTTTTAGACCTAACACTCAAAAAAGATGTCCTTTTCATTATAGGGGACTGGAATGCAAAAGTAGGAAGTCAAGAAATACCTGAAGTAACAGGCAAATTTGGCCTTGGAATATGGAATGAAGCAGGGCAAAGACTAATAGAGTTTTGCCAAGAAAATGCACTGGTCATAGCAAACACCCTCTTCCAACAACACAAGAGAAGACTCTACACATGGACATCACCAGATGGTCAACACCGATTTCAGATTGATTATGTTCTTTGCAGCCAAAGATGGAGAAGCTCTATACAGTCAATAAAAACAAGACCGGGAGCTGACTGTAGCTCAGATCATGAACTCCTTATTACCAAATTCAGACTTAAATTGAAGACAGTAGGGAAAACCACTAGACCATTCAGGTATGACCTAAATCAAATCCCTTATGATTATACAGTGGAAGTGAGAAATAGATTTAAGGGCCTAGATCTGATAGATAGAGTGCCTGATGAACTATGGAATGAGGTTCGTGACATTGTACAGGAGACAGGGATCAAGACCATCCCCATGGAAAAGAAATGCAAAAGAGCAAAATGGCTGTCTGGGGAGGCCTTACAAATAGTTGTGGAAAGAAGAGAAGCAAAAAGCAAAGGAGAAAAGGAAAGATGTAAGCATCTGAATGCAGAGTTCCAAAGAATAGCAAGAAGAGATAAGAAAGCCTTCCTCAGCGATCAATGCAAAGAAATAGAGGAAAACAACAGAATGGGAAAGACTAGAGATCTCTTCAAGAAAATCAGAGATACCAAGGGAACATTTCATGCAAAGATGGGCTCGATAAAGGACAGAAATGGTATGGACCTAACAGAAGCAGAAGATATTAAGAAGAGATGGCAAGAATACACAGAAGAACTGTACAAAAGAGATCTTCATGACCCAGATAATCATGATGGCATGATCACTCACCTAGAGCCAGACATCCTGGAATGTAGAGGAGGTGATGGAATTCCACTTGAGCTATTACAGATCCTAAAAGATGATGCTGTGAAAGTGCTGCACTCAATATGCCAGCAAATTTGGAAAACTCAGCAGTGGCCACAGGACTGGAAAAGGTCAGTTTTCATTCCAATCCCAAAGAAAGGCAATGCCAAAGAATGCTCAAACTATCGCACAGTTGCACTCATCTCACACGCCAGTAAAGTAATGCTCAAAATTCTCCAAGCAAGGCTTCAGCAATATGTGAACCATGAACTTCCTGATGTTCAAGCTGATTTTAGAAAAGGCAGAGGAACCAGAGATCAAATTGCCAACATCCGCTGCATCATGGAAAAAGCAAGAGAGTTCCAGAAAAACATCTATTTCTGCTTTATTGACTATGCTAAAGCCTTTGACTGTGTGGATCACAATAAACTGTGGAAAATTCTTCAAGAGATGGGAATACCAGACCACCTGACCTGCCTCTTGAGAAATCTGTATGCAGGTCAGGAAGCAACAGTTAGAACTGGACATGGAACAGACTGCTTCCAAATAGGAAAAGGAGTAGGTCAAGGCTGTATATTGTCACCCTGCTTATTTAACTTCTATGCAGAGTACATCATGAGAAACGCTGGACTGGAAGAAGCACAAGCTGCAATCAAGATTGCCGGGAGAAATATCAATAACCTCAGATATGCAGATGACACCACCCGTATGGCAGAAAGTGAAGAGGAACTAAAAAGTCTCTTGATGAAAGTGAAAGAGGAGAGTGAAAAAGTTGGCTTAAAGCTCAACATTCAGAAAACGAAAATCATTGCATACAGTCCCATCACTTCATGGGAAATAGATGGGGAAACAGTGGAAACAGTGTCAGACTTTATGTTTTGGGGCTCCAAAACCACTGCAGATGGTGACTGCAGCCATGAAATTAAAAGACGCTTACTCCTTGGAAGGAAAGTTATGACCAACCTAGATAGCATATTCAAAAGCAGAAACATTACTTTGCCAACAAAGGTCGGTCTAGTCAAGGCTATGGTTTTTCCTGTGGTCATGCATGGGTGTGAGAGTTGGACTGTTAAGAAAGCTGAGCACCGAAGAATTGATGCTTTTGAACTGTGGTGTTGGAGAAGACTCTTGAGAGTCCCTTGGACTGCAAGGAGATCCAACCAGTCCATTCTCAAGGAGATCAGCCCTGGGATTTCTTCGGAAGGAATGATGCTAAAGCTGAAACTCCAGTACTTTGGCCACCTGATGCAAAGAGTTGACTCATTGGAAAAGACTCTAATGCTGGGAGGCATTGGGGGCAGGAGGAGAAGGGGACGACAGAGGATGAGATGGCTGGATGGCATCACTGACTTGATGGACGTGAGTCTGAGTGAACTCCGGGAGTTGGTGCTGGACAGGGAGGCCTGGCGTGCTGCAATTCATGGGGTCACAAACAGTCGGACACGACTGAGCGAACTGATTGAACTGATTGAACTGAAAGGTCAATGATACTCCTAATCTGAAAGTGAGCAATCCATATTTAAAGAAAGGAAATTTTGACACCTTACAATCTTTGAAAATGGAACATATATATTGTAGTGTATATTACCAATGTAATCCTTTTCTCAAAAATGTTGAGTAAATAATCAAAGGTAATTAATGTAATTCTCAGAGGAAAAATATTATTTTTTCAAATGAAATCAATATACTTTTATGTCTCAATTAACCATTACTCAAAACAGTTCTACCATATTCTTATAAAAGCTCATTAAAAAAATTATTCCAAAACAGAATTATTCTCAAAGTAAACAATAAAAAGAGATTTAATTCTACCTAAACTGGCACAATTTAATGGAGATCAAATAGTATCTCTAACTGATTTAGGAGCAGTTGGCAGGTGTTTAAAAGAAACAGTAATCCTCAAATTCAATTTAAAAATACTCTAAAACCTTATTATCTTTACTTTGCCTAAGACTAATTACAAACTAACTATATTAATCTTACACTCTCATCTCTCGTTCAAAAACTGTCCAGTCGCACTAAGGAAAAGGAACAGAACAGAGCTCTTTTTTTTTTTAGACAGATGGGAGCCCTGGAACTAATTTCTTATAAAAATAACCTTTTGATATTCATCTCTGATTAAAAAAACCAGGGAGTATTCTGATGACCAAGATTGATGTTTCACTACAGGTAACTAAATTAATGTTTCATGGCTCTTCTTAAACATATCATTGATCATATTAATGTGTATTTTGCACATCTCAGACATACAAATAATCAACTTATTCAATGATAATATAATGAATGTGCTTCAGAAAGTTAATGATTTAACTTAGAAAACACTCCTCCAGATACTGATGCCCAATAAACTGGAATACTAGGCAAAAATTAAGAACAAATGCTGTACCATAAAGACTTGCATAATCTATGCTTATTTCAATAACAACATCTACGTCATTCTATCTCTACTTTTTGGTTTTCTTTGCAGACTACAACAGAAGCATCAAATTCATGACAGTATAGTAAGATGGGATGGGAGGTGGTTGGAAAACCAAAACCAATGAGCGCTGAAAATCCAATCCTCCAAAGAGCCATTCACTGTGTCCAGAAGGAGGAGTGTATGAGTATTGATGTGCTATTACATTACAGAAATACCTGGAAGATGCTGTTCAAAATGGGGCATCACATTTTAATGGGGCATCATATTGACCATTAATGAGAAAAACAAAAGGTTTAAAATGATCACGTTAGATTGGTAAAATAATTTACTAGACAGAACCTGGAAAAAGAATATGCAATGTGTGGAAAGAGGATATGATGCCCTGAAAGCTGTTTTCAGTAAGGGCTGTCCCCTGGAAGAGCAATCTGCAATATCATGAAATGATGCGTGTAAAACTGAACCATGAAGCAGATGTCAGTAGTTGTTTCTCTTAACATGATCTTACAAAATGTTTTTTAATAATAACGTAACCACGGGTAGAAATTTAAGGAAGAAAATATAGAGCTCAATACATTGACAGAAGAAAAACTTTCTAACAATTAGAGCTGATCATGAGAGCAGGCTCCAAAATCACTGCAGATGGTCAATGCAGCCATGAAATTAAAAGATGCTTGCTCCTTGGAAGAAAAGCTATGACAAACCTAGACAGTGTATTGAAAAGTCAAGACATCACTTTGCCAACAAAGGACTGTATGGTCAAAGCTATGGTTTTTCCAGTAGTCATGTACGAATGTGAGAGTTGGACTATAAAGAAGGCTGACTGCCAAAGAACTGATGTTTTTAAATTGTGGTGCTGGAGAAGACTCTTGAGAGTCCCTTGGACAGCAAGGAGATCAAACCAGTCCATCCTAAAGGAAATCACCCCTAAATATTCATTGGAAGGACTGATGCTTAAGCTGAAGCTCTAATACTTTGGCCACGTGATGCGAAGAGTTGACTTACTGGAAAAGACCCTAATGCTGGGAAAGAATGAAGGCAGGAGAAGGGACAATAGAAGATGAGCTGGTTGGAAGCCATCACTGAATCAATGGATGTGAGTTTGAGCAAACTCCGGGAGAAAGTGAAGGACAGGGAAGCATGGCGTGCTGCAGTTTATGGGGTTGCAAAGAGTCAGGCACGACTTAGAGACTGAACAACAACAATGAGCATGGGTTGTAGCGACAGTGAGTAATACAAGGCTCATGACCATTGGTCAAGGGTGTAAAATATGCCTGCACTGGATTATATTCTGCAATGGGGCCATTTAAGGTCAAAAAGGTCAAAGGTTAAATTAATATAACTGGGTTATGTGCTGGAAAAGGTCTGCTAAGTCACTTCAGTCGTGTCCAACTCTGTGCAGATGTGCCCACCAGGCTCCGCCGTCCCTGGGATTCTCCAGGCAAGAACACTGGAGTGGGTTGCCATTTCCTTCTCCAGGAAAAGGTCTAAACAGGTCTAAAATAAGGTCCAAAAAGACGCTGTAAAATATGAAAGAACTGGTTATAGGTCAGACACATGAGGTCTATAATATGGTCCAGTTTCAAAGTTTCTAGGAGTTTTAAATACAATTAAGAACTAGTCTTTCAAAGTTAGTGTAGTTAGTAGCAACAACAGCAGAAGCAGTAGCAATAATCATAATCGTGACACTGACCGCAAACATTCCTTTTCAGCACAATGTATCCAGAGCTATTCTAAGCACTTAATGGGTGTTAACTTATTTAAACACCACAAAAAAGTAGGTACGTTATTACCCCCATTTTACAAATGAGGACACCGCAGAGAACTTAAGTAATCTACCCAGGTTTACATGTAATGAAAGTAAAAGCAAAAATGTAATGATTGCGAACAGTTGTGATAGAATAGTATTGATTTTCATTTGTACTATGTTAATTATTTCCGTATTATCTTCTCGCCTTCATTAATAATTCGGCTTGTTTTATATCCTAGTAAATTAATACCTTTTCCCTTATTCAACATGAAAAATTAAAAGTATAAATTCACCTTCAGTTAAAGCTGGAAAAGTAGAGAAATAGTTAATACTCTTCAAGCAACTACATATTAATTCCCTGGCAAAAATAATTTCAGTAGAAAAAAAAATAATAATAATTTCAGTAGAGATAGGGTTGTAACTAGATGTCCTATGATTTAAAAACTTAATTTAGCAATAAGGATTATCAACCATCTAGGCTGATCAATAGAACTCAAGGGACCAATGAATTATTTAAATGCAACGTTTTATGCTTGTGAGGCCTGCAGCTTCCATATTATTCTCAAAGAAATCTGAAAGCTAAAACACGTTAAAATCTTCAGTTTTTGTAGTTACTCTTCCTAGAGGAAAATTAAGATATTTAGCCATGTTTGGTCCCCAAATTCTTAGTTTATGATGATGATTTTCAGATTAAATGATAAAAAGGGATGTGAGAGTACTTGCCAATAGTCTAAACAATGTTACCTTCATTACTTCAGCATTCATGAATACCTAAGCTTTAATTTCTGAAAAACCTTGTTAAAAAATAAAAATGCAAATAGTTTATTTCATACTAATAAGCCGTTCGAAAACAGAAAGCAGAGTTATATTTTATCTAATCCCAAAATAATCTTATCACAGTTTTCTTACCAGTCAATGACTCTTTCGCATCATCTTCTTTTAACTCATCTTTGGAATCATCTGTTTCTGTGCTATCATAATCGAATGACTGATTAACTGGTTCAGAGGAGTGAACTGGCTGGTCATCCATCACTTTAAGTAGCAAGAGGAGAAATATGTTTGAATCAGCAAAAATAAGATCCATAAATATTAACGTATTCTTGGAAAATTGAAATATAAACTCAAAGAAATTTCCCATTCACCAATAAGCACTGATTGGCAGTGAACTCTGGGGTCATGTGATATCTGTTAAGTATTAATACTAGAGACTATAAAAGGAAATATTTTAAAATCTCAAAACTATATTTTTAGCAGAAGAGAAAAATTTAATCTAAGAACTTCGAGGATGAAAGACAAGTCCAACCACAAGTTACAATTCATAAAGGTTTCTGAATATTATTCAAAGTTAAGTTTTAGTCGACTACCTCAAATTCTAAGTACACATATTACAGGAATACAGAAAAACTAAAATAGAGGTGGAACTTTTATAAAAACCCTTAAAAAAACAACATAAACATTTAAGAGATAAATGTTAAGAAAATATTTTCAAAGTAGCTTATAGGCTTGATTTTCTTTTAAGAATTTAACAGATTCCAGTTAAAAATTTTAATTTCAGAAATATGGTTTAAAAGTAATTTGTAATTTTATTTTAACATTTTCAGTGTACTTTATCTCTGAAATTCTTTTAACATGTGTCTAGTCTGACCAACGGGCTTCCCAGTTGGAGCTAGTGGTAAAGAATCCGCCTGCCAATGCAGGAGACTCAAGAGTTGTGGGTTCAATCCCTGGCAGAGGGTGGGGGGCAAGATCCCGTGGAGTAGGAAATGGCACCCCACTCCAATATTCTTGCCTGGAAAAGTCCATGGGCAGAGAAGCCTGGTGGGCTATAGCCCATGGGGCTGTAAAGAGTCAGACATGACTGAGCACGCACAGTCTGACCAGTAGGAAAATTCTCTTGTGCTTGCAATAAGAATGTTGCCAACTCCAGAAGCTGCTTCTGTTAACGTGTACCTTTTCTGGCCTCCTCAATGACTTGCCTCACTGCTTTCTTTAAACTGTTTGCCCGCAGCATTATTTCCCTTGGTTTGACAGCTTTCTGGGAAGAGGGTTTCGTAGTGTCATCCAAGAGATGTTCCTTGCTCTCACACAAGGATTCTTCGCTGGAAGATTCCACAGCATCTTCTACCATGAGAGGGCTGACGCCTGGGAGAACTGGACCTGCCTGGGACTCTATGTGCAAAGCCTGGAGCAGTTGTTCAAGCTTCTCATTTAGGATGGAACACTAAGAAAACAAAAACATAGTGATGAGTCTTCATTGAGTGGAGATGGAAAGTGACAGTTTAAATGATGGTTTTCAATTTTTTAGAGGAAAGATGCCTACATTGATGTTTTTCATTAATATTGTTGCTGTTTAGTCCCTAAGCCATGTCCGACTCTTTGTGACCCCATGGACTGTAGCCCACCAGGTCCTCTGTCCATGGGATTTCCCAGGCAAGAATACTGGAGTGGGTTGCCATTTCCTTCTCCAGGAGATTTTCCTGATCCAGGGATTGAACCTGAGTCTCCTTCACTGGCAGGTGGATTCTTTATCACTGAGCCACCTGGGAAGCCGTTATCATTAATTGGCTATCTATTATAAATTATACTTTAGATAACTATGGACTAAATAAATTTTTTTAAAAACTGCACAATTATTTTGTAAATTTACTGATTTATACTTCCAGAACTATTTAAACTCCATTGCATGAGTGAAAAATCTTTACATTCCTCCTAAAGTTATTTTTCCGTAAAAGAAAACAAAGAATGTTTCATGATAAAGTGACACATTACATAAACAATTTACACATTATACAAAATTTGCTATACATTAGACAAAACATGGACTTCCCAGGTGGTGTGAATAGTAAAAAAAAAAAAAAAAAAAATACCTGCTTGCCAATGCAGGAGACATAAGGGTTCCGCCCCTGGGTTGGGAAGATCCCCTGGAGGAGGGCATAGAACCCACCCCAGTATTCTTACCTGGAGAATCCCATGGACAGGGGAGCCTGGCAGACTGCAGGCCATGGGGTCACAAAGGGTTGGACATGAATGAAGAGGCTTGGCACACACACATTCACGGCAAAACACTGAATAAACATTTTTTAAGTGATCAACTTATGGCACCGTTTGGAGCATCACAAATTGCCAAGTCTGGCTGAGTCTTGCAAACACACCTTCAAAGCTGTAGTTTTGCAAAGGAGTGTGAGTACTTAAGGGATTATTGGCTCAAGGAAAGAAAAAGAATGTGCCCAGGATAGGAAATCACGATGCAGAAAGGAAAACAAGTGCAGGGCCCTTGTTTCCTTCTGCTTTCCTTGAATTCCTCAGGGTAAAGAAAGACTTAGGACTGAAGGTGTGGTTCATGCTGCTTAGTTGCTTCAGTCGTGCCTGACTCTGTGAGAACCTAAAGACCACAGCCCGCCAGGCTCCTCTGTCCATGGCATTCTCCAGGCAAAAATACAGGAGTGGCGTGCCATTTCCTTCTCCAGGGATCTTCCCGACTCTGGGATTGAACCCATGTCTCTTATGTCTCCTACTGGCAGGCAAGTTCTTTACCACTAGCTTCACCTGGGAAGCCCAAAGCTACTGATGCTGCTCCCTAATGTACCTGGTATCTCCACACAAATTTCCAGTCCTCTCTGCCTTTTTTTGATCACAGGCCAAGACAAAGTCACAGCGGAAATAGTCAGGAGAAAAGCGTGTAATGACGCAGGGTCTCTGTTTTCTGAAGCTCTCCACAGAGTAGAAAAATACGAGAAAGAGGCCGAAAACTTCAGATGTATTGTTTCTATTTTCTTTCCCTTCCACTCAATCCAACCACCATCCACAGCTGGGGAAGATCATGCCTTTGCAAAGCCCCAGAGAGCCAAACCTTCTGTAAGGATGCCCTGTTGTTAGCAAATGAAAGCAAAGGCAGTGGCTTTCAGGGTTCAGTAAACTGTTCCTATTTTAGCCTAAGACAGCTCACAAAGGGAAGAAAGGTACCTATCAAGAAAAAAGGCAAAGAAAGAGACAGAAACCTGAAAGATGCCAAGGACCATAACATCCGGGGAATTCGAACAACCATTCTGGCAGGGAACTTGGGTGGTCAAGGTTTGCCTGGAAATGGAAAACCATTCCTCTCCCCACTGAAGCACCAGCTGCCTAGCAATTTCCCCCATATGACCCAACTACTGTGCACTTCTCCTTCAGAATGTCAACCAGTGGGGAAAAGGAGG
Organism: Bos indicus x Bos taurus; assembly: GCF_003369695.1. Lineage (NCBI taxonomy): Eukaryota > Metazoa > Chordata > Mammalia > Artiodactyla > Bovidae > Bos > Bos indicus x Bos taurus. The sequence continues at coordinate 12,137,614 of NC_040087.1, read as the reverse complement.
TGAGTTATCAAATTCAGATTGTTGGTCTTCAGCAATGCAGTTTTCGTACGTACCAATGGGAGGGAGGTCCAAGAGGGATATTTGTAAACCTCTAACTGGTTCACTTCATTGTAAAGCAGAAACTAACACAACATTATAAAGCAATTATGCTCCCAAAAAAAAGGAAAAAAATAGCGTATGTTTTAAATCCTCATATCTGATACAAAAGCAATTTTCTCTTGCCTTGAGATGCCTTGGCAGGAAAGCCACTTCATCAATTTAGCTGTAAAACACAGTTTGATGTTCACATGGTAAAAGACCTTCCCGCCCTGAACGTGTCCCGCTTACTTTATTGGCCACGGCATCGGCTGCAACAGCTTTTTCCAGCGTTTTCTCATGTGCTTTTTCTACTTTGGCAACGAAGTCCTTTACAGTCTCACAGAGTATCCTTTGAGCAAAAGAAATTGTGCAATTCAGGAAACTCAGAAAGCGGCTTTGCTTTGATTTACAAACATATTTAAAAATAAGCACAATTGAGTAAACTGTTAAAATATCAGGAACATCGCTTTATAAACCCAAACTTGTATCTGTTGTGTGGTGCGCTCTAGATTAGTTCAGGACATTCAAAGTGATAAATGGATATACGAATAAGCCTTGCTCTACATAATTGAAATAAGTCGTTTTAAGGTTATATCAAGTTTTTCTCAAATATTTAAATGCTTTAAATTCTTGAGAAGAGTAGTTTTAGATCGTATTTAAAATATAAATCATTATCTTCTGCGTCTTACGTATTCTTATAATAGAATTTGCAATGTTGAACAAACAAAAAAATTTGTCACTGATGATGTCCCTGTTGCTCTTCTATTCATTATATGTGTAACTTGGAAGTATATCTTTCCTGAAGAGAAAAGAGGTTGTACGTTATGCTGGAAACCAACCTGCCACTTGAACTGACTTATATTCTCTGTAAATCCAATCTCCTCCCCACCTCCCTTAAGATAACTAATGCAATACCATGCAGACTAATTGAATTTAGGTCTTGTTAGTGTCAGCAATACACGGTTTATCTGTTTGTGTCTTTTAATTACATTTGGTTTCTTTGCAATGAAATAGACTAAAAAGAAAAAAAAATCATCTGAAATAAAAACAAAATTTGTCAAAAGTCTAGAACTGGTGTTGGATTAAAAACTACAACCAACAGAATGGTATGAGCAGCTTTCTGAAGCAAGAGCTTATAAAGTAATTTTTGAAAACAAAATCAGACTATTTAAAAAATAGTATTTCTCTTTAACACTGATAGAAGTTGAGGAATTTTAAGAAAAAGAAGATTCCACCAGATATTTTTTTCTATTATATTGACAATTTTCTCTGGTATGTGAGCAACATAAAGTTTTCAGATACTTAAATAACTATGAAATCAAGCCATTCAATAGATATAGGGGACACACACATACTCCAAACCTTCACATTTATCATCTAAGAAATAAATAAATTACTCCAAACAATTTTTGTTTTGTCCTTTGGCAACAATTTCTATGTGTCACTTGGACAAAAGGTAATATCCTAACCTTCCACCTTTTTGATCACCCTTTTAAACTCAAATTTCTACAGAGACTCTAGTTTATCAGAGATTCATTCATGTGTTTCATGTCATTTGGTCTTCTTTGTTTTATGTATAATACTTCTATGGAATTTCTTGAAATATTAAGACAGGCTACTATGAGATTTCTTCTATGGACTTTAGGATTCTGTGTTAGAACACTGGCCACTTAGCTGGAGGAATCTCATGGTTCATTAAGTTCCATATTGCAGAAGATAGAGGATATTTATTATAATCCAGAGGAATGAATTCACTTCTTGTTACACCTAAATGGGTAGAGTTTTTAAATAGAAATAAAATATATACTTAAAAGCAGTATGATTTCAAAGTCACACCAACCAGGAACTTGCAAAATTGGGGAAAAACAGGTTTAAGATGTACTTACCATAGTAACACAAAAAACATTCTCCAGCTGATACAATTTCCCCCTTAATACATAAAGACTGCCAGAAAACACGCACAAAAATCAAATGAATGAAAGCGGCACGTGCACCTTCAAACGGAGCTAAAAATATTTTAAATTCCTAATTACATATTTGATTAATGTTAGTTATTATTTTAATGAAGCATTTCCAGCACTGTATTTCTTTAGTTTTGCCCTCTCTCTTCAAGCTGAACAAACACGTGCATTGAATATTCAGTTGAACCTAACAAAAGCCCACAGTTAGCATGCCTGATGGTTCCCACCATCATCTCAATTACGAGATCCATACTTATCAGCAGCAGTACCGTCATTTATCAGTTTTCACTGATTTTTTATGAAAGATAAATGACAATAAAACATGCAAATGCTACAGTAAGAAAAATATGGCAATGGTGCCCAAACAGGATCACATGTTGGTAGGCAGGGATCATACGATCAGAACCCGAAAATTTCATTTTTAATCTGATATTAAGAAGTTCCAATCAAAAATTAAAGGTGATTTACAATTATCAATGCATAATATATTAAAATCCCTAGCTACCTATGTGTTTTGAAGAAGAGTCTAACGACTATGTATCATCCCTCATCTGTTCAGTGAGGCAGGCTGCCTAAGTTATCTCTAAAATAGTCCCCAAATCTAAAATTCTATGGTTCTAAGACAAGGATTCCAATTTTATTGTTTTGTTTCCTGCTAGTGATCCCATTTTCTGAGAAGTTTTGTCTACAGAGCAAATTGCATTTACTTAATAACCTGCTTTTTATTTTTATTAATAAATGACATCTATAATGACTAATTAGTGCGTCTGAGTCTCAGAAGATAACTCATGTTGTCTTACTGGACTGACAAAATTTCAAAGTCAAAGAAATATTGATGTTGTGTTGATGAACTACATTAGTTAACCTACTTATTAGCTATGCTGATGAAATACAGCTTTTTCATCAGCATTTTCAACATTTAAAAATAGTTAAAAATAGCTTAAGCTACTGAGAATTACTATCTTATGAAACAAATATAAACATAAAAAACAGGAGGCTTATTTAAAAAATGTTCTGCCTCAATATTGGATCATGCAATAATTAAATGGCATTAACAAGGGAAGGAAATGCTTTATTTTATCTGGGTGGTGGTCAGAAGAATGTGAGTGTGAATGTGTGTTATTTTTTTCTAAGCACTGAGTTGTACCTTTATGGTTTGAGCACTTTATTGTGTATGTATCATGCCTCAATAACACAATTTTTTAAAAGCAGGGAGAAATATTATAGATTCTCCATGTTTTAGAGACATAAAACCTAAAGGCAATATGTAGCTTGTTAGGATTTTGATTTGAATGAATCAACTGTTTAAAAAAAAAAGAACTTCAAGAAAATTAAAGAAATGGAATATAAGTTGAGTAATTATTATTAATTTTATTAGACTTTAAAAAAATTATTGGATATACAAACTGAAAGTGGAATAAAATGATTTCCAGTATTTGCTTAGATATACCAGCAAGAGAAAGTGGAGAGTAGATAACAAAATATTGACAAAATACTGAAGCTGAGTGACAGGTATGGTAGAAAATCATTACACTAATGTCTCAATTTTTTTGTATGTCTGTAAAAAGTCTGTAACAAAAATCAAAGTAGGGACCTTCCCTGGCAGTCCAGCAGCTAAGACTCTGCACTTCCATTGCAGCAGGCGCAGGTCTGATCCCTGGTTGGGGAACTCAGATTCTGCATGCCACTTGGTGAGGCCAAAAGGAAAAAAAAAACTCAAAAATATACTATACTGGTATAAAAATATACTATATTGGTACTATATTACTGTCATAGTAAAAACATACTATACTAGTACTATTACTATATTACTGGTACAAAGTTATTGCATATAGTCACATCTTTTCTCTCTTGAACCTCATTATGGCAAATCCCCTTGAATTTTAATCTGCAGTTGCAAAGGTTGGGCATCTGGGCAGGTCTGGGCACCTGGACGAGTAACAAGAAAGAGGGGACCAAGACAGGAACAGAGTCTGCTTAAAGGCAAGCCAGTCAGTCAGAGAGAAATCCAAAGCTAAGCTAATAGAGGCTAGACAAGGAGCCAGGTCAAGGTCAAAGAAAAAATGTGAAATGCAGTTGGGTAAAACATGAGGTGACGACACCATAATTTCATACAGCACTCTGTACTTCATAAGTTCTATATTTATTTCGTTCCTCAAGTTAATTCCCCTAACAGTTCCACGAGGGAGGAAGGACAGGCATTCTTTCCATTCTTACACTTGATAAAAGAGACATGGGTCACAAAGCCAGCAAATGGCTGAATCTCATCTAGGACCTCAGACTGACACGGTGCAGCACTGTGACTTATGTCAGTGGTTTTCAAGCTACTTTTCAGAAATATTTCAAGGATTCCACCAAGGCTAGATTAAAATTTCATTTAGAAATATAGACTATAATTTTTAAAATGTTCTCAAATCATTAAGCATGTAAGAGAACAATACTATGTTAGCTTTTAATTTTGAATTCACTACTTTTGGGGCAAGTCTTGGACTATATTCAACGCAGTTTCCAGCTATTTCTGTATTTTATGTTGGTTACATAGTTGTAAGGAAGTTGTCCTCAATTATTAAATAAAAATGGCATCCTTACAATTACATAACCAACATAAAATACAGGTAACTGGAAACTGCATTGAATATAAACTAAAACTGTCACCTGTAACCTTATTGCTTATTTTTTCTCATAAATAACCAAAAACTTAATCCTATCCAGCGTATTAATGTCAACAAAATAGAATTTTAGTTTTTAAATATTGAGATTCTGCATAAAATATTTTTTAATTGTTATAAGTTTTTTAAAATGTTATAAGTCAATTATACCCTTAAAGAAATAAAATAAAAAATGTATAAAATGTAGAGGAGGCAGCAACCAAACACATCAAATACACAAAGTTCAATATTAAAGCTCTGCTAACATCCAAACTAAGAGAGGTGGCCAAAGATAATATTTACTTAACTATATATTTTTTTTTATGGAGCTCAGTAAGATATAATATTTATTAATTTTAAAACATACATACACACAGCAAGCCCATTTCCCCCACCAGTACATACATATATTTTCTATTAGTAAGTGGCTTAATCATATCCTTGTAGGTGAGAAAAAGTTAAAAGTAACCTCAAACTGAAAAGAGGGATTATTTTGGTTTAGTATCTATGGCCCCAATTTGCAAAATCTTCTTTTTCAAGTAGTTCTGCAAGTTCTAACCAGATAAGATCCTCAAGTCTCAACCTGGACTTACAGTAAATCATTTTTAGTTCCTTAACTCTGAAGTTCACAATATGTTTTAATAAACAAAAAAATGCCCAAAAGCAAATATAGAAATGAGAAGGTTATTGATCTTAGATCCTTAGACACTGAGATGATATTTTCACACTGATCTATAAATTAAAATAACATAGAAATAAACTAGAGAAACACTTGGCTTTTTAAGTATCATTTGCTTTCCATGCTGTAGAGTCTCTTGGCAATATTTTTCAAAGTAAAAATAAAATAATATTTTAATGTACTTATACACAAATTTTCTTCAGCATGTTAGCCATAACAATCTAGTCAAATACTTGGTCAGAGGTTAAAGATAGAATCTCAGAATCAAGACCAAATTTTAGCTGAACTACCAATAGACTCCACATTGGAGCCTCTTATTTTGCCTCCTCTGGAATGTCCTATTCTTTTGAAGCCCAAGTGTCTAAGGTCAGAATTTCAATATTAACCTCTTTAGAGTAATAGAGAAAAGTGCTAGTTAAATTTGGAAGGCATTCTAGCCAATGCCTTTTGGAAAAAAACAATATGTTGTTAATAGGTTAAGGCAAAAAAAAAGTGTCCACACAAATTCTGGTCCCCTTAAAAACCATTCTCTAAATGCAGAGCATGACTTACAACCCAGAAACCAAAAACCTGCAGTCCAACTGGTTTAACATTACCACCTAAAAGTTTGGACCAGAGCACTAGAAAAGATGTATGCGCTGATGGTAAATGATTTTGCACCTTGATAAAAAGTTTTGGGGAAGGCCTAAGTATTTGAGGAAACAAGGAAACTATATTGAAGAATAATTCTGCAACTTTTTATCCCTTTAAAAAGGTCCCATTTCAACTTTTCATGTTTTCTAACAATATCCTTTAAAATGTCCTGTAAAGAAGCATTTGACTCGTAGGGCCAGAGTGCAAATGCAAATAGCTTCCTTGTAGAAGTAACTTAAGAAATACCTAAGGAAGTAACTTTAGTCTATGGATTTGGCCCAAGATGAAAAAGGCCATAGGAAGTGTTAAGGCCTGGGATAAAGTTGAGATTTGTACATTTCACCATAAAGCAATACAACTAATTAGAAAACACCCAACCGAGGCTTCAAACCCAAAAACCCAGTAGCAGCACTGTCCATCAAAGAGCTCTGGAGCCCAGCAATCTGGACAACCAGTGTGTTCCCTTGACTTACACTGCTCAACTCTTTTCCTACTGCTCGGTCATATCTCCCCTCCTGGGGGTTGTAGCATCAAAAGCGACTGTCACTACATTTGTACTTTTGTCATAAGCAAATTTGTTTATAATGATTTATCTTGTCTTTCCTTGATTTATTTGCTAATTAAGTATATAACATACTAAAATTTTATGTCTTTTTTCCCTCCACCACTTTCCCGTCCCCTTTCTTTACTTCCTCTTTCTCACTTCTTTCTGTGTATCAGTAATATTTCCTTGCTAAACCAGATTCCTAAAGCATGTTTTTACTTTCACTTATTAGTTGAAAATTTGAGTGAGTTTCACCCTGTCCTCCAGCTGATTTTTCCATTTCTCATGATGGCAGTAGAGGATGCTTCAAACCAAAATCCTAAGTTCTACCCAGGCAACATTTGGAACAATAAAATAGTTTGGGGGTCCATGTATGGAATCAACACTTAAAATCTGATCACTTTGAATTCAAATATAATTACAAAATTTAACCACGCTGAGAAATGCCATTTTGAAAAATCTCCCTGTTATTTTCCTTTCCTTTTTCTGATGTGAACGATCCCTAAATAGTAGTGTTTATGGAAATAATGAATTACAGTAAACTGTGTTTTCCACATCATAATTAATCATAAATGTTTGTTTAAATAAGAAAGATAAAATGCTTTCCTCGCATTTTCACTGTATAACTATTTCATGACTTGAACGCCACAACTCACTTGGTAGAAGATATGACCACTGCATGTTCATCAGAATTGAGGATTTTTGTAAGATGAGCTGCAACTGAGTCTTCATAAATTGTCATCTGAAAAAAATAAAAAAAAAACCTACCCTGTATTACTGTTGCTGGCATTCATACAACTCTGTTATAGTGCTTCAAAAATGGCATCATCTTGACGCATGTGACACACGGCAATGGCTATAATGAAATATAAATGACTTTAATGAAATAAATACATTTATGAGAGTCATTATACAAAACAGATAAGTATTTCCTTTCTCTGAAAGGTTTTTAGTTTCTGGATTCCTTAATTCATATTCTCAGAGAAACCCAGAAAATCCATTTAAAATTTTGTAGGAAGTTTCATTCAAAATCTTTCACACTAAAAATAGCCTTCTTCCATGTAGTTACAGTTGTACCTTATATTTAGTGACTACACATGTGATAAAAGTAAATTGTCTAGCTTTATTTTATATGCTAGGAGATAGACATCTCTGAAGTAAGAAAAGCAAAACAATCTCTTCCTTTTGTCCCTTTGGAGAGAAAATTGATAACATTAAAAATTCTATGAAGAAAAAAGATTGGTTCCTGTAAAACCTTTATGTTTACAGTTGGATAAAATATTCTTATAAACAAAAACAAAAATGCTGCTGGAAATAAAGTAGAAAATATATTCATCTTTAACAGTAATTATTAAATATTAGTAATTAGGGCTTCTCGGGTAGAACTAGTGATAAAGAACCTGCCTGCCAATGCAGGAGACATAAGAGACACAGATTTGATCCCTGGGTTGGGATGATCCCCTGGAGGAGGGCATGGCAACCCACTCCAGTATTCTTGCCTGGAGAATCCCATGGACGGAGGAGCCTACCGGGCTACAGTCCATGGGGTCACAAGGAGTCGGATGTGACTGAAGTGATTCAGCACACATGCACCTCTGGGTGGCGGGACTATAAATAAAATTTTTCTTTTCTTTGTTAAATGTTTTTGTATTTTCCAAATTTTTTAGAAGCAGTTTTTGCTATTTCTATATCAGGGAAAAAAATTAAATACAATTAGTTTCTTTAAGAAATAAAGCCCGTGTTTCTAGATATTATTCCCTTCCTTAGTTTTGACAAGATCATAATTTTCTTAATGACAAAACAAAGATTTCCACTGTAAAATAAACAGATGAATTTTCCTAGAGGGAAAAATAAGCTGTCATAGATCAAACGGTCTTAGTAAGTCAGAGAATAATCCTTTGAAAATTATGTTCTTTTTAAAATCTCCAGTGCTTTGAGGTTTAATCAGAATGTAGAGTCTTTAAGAACATCTAAACACTGCAGCTATTAACGGTCTGGAGCAGGGATGGAATGAAGGGCCCTGTCTTCCTTTGTTTTATCTTGATCAACAGGCTTAATCTAGAGAACCTTAACCTAGGGAGGTTATTCTGATACGCCCTCAACACAGCAGGCAAAGCAGGAAGAGAGAAATTCTACAATATTCTGGCAACAAGTATTGGTGTGCTTGGAGGTTATTTAAGGGAGCTGGGTGAACACCTAAGAATCAAACAGGTGCTCATGGCTGACGCAGGAGATAAGTGAAAGCTGACCGGAGCCTGGCATCAGCTGGCTTCCCTAGAGCCCTGCTGGAAAGAGTAAACGGGCAGGAAGACTATTCAGGGAGAATTCTCTTGGGGTGGGATTAAGGGGGTCTGGATATGCGGTGCTTTCCACACCTCATCACTTCCTTCAATCCTCCCAACATGGCGCCTCCTCAACAGATGAGATCCATGAAGACGAGACCCACGAAGGCGAGTGATGCGGCTGAATTCACACAGCCAAGGAGGATGTCAGGGAAGGACCCTAACCGGGATGGTAAGGATTCTTTCCTCCAGAGGGGAGGACTAGAGGCAGTCAGAGACCAAACCCCAAATGGGAACAATTACAATTAAGTGAAGATGCTACTAGATCTTATACATGTTTTTTTTTTATTGTTCAAGATACTCTGTTTTCAAATGATAAACAGGTAAAGAGTTAGTCTTACATAAAATTCTTCAGACGCCTCTGGAGGTTCGGGAAGTAGAGAAGCTTTTGGCGGCAATTTGAGTTCATAGGTCATAATACTCCACCTGAAGGGAGAAGAATATCTGGTCTAAAATTGCTTTAAAATTTAATGGATTTTGTTCTCACCTCACATCCACACATGCTCGTGCTAAGTCACTTCAGTCATGTCTGACTCTTTTGCAACTCCATGGACTGTAGCCCAACAGGCTCCTCTGTCCATGGGATTCTCCGGACAAGAGTACTAGAGTGGGTTGCCATTTCCTCCTCCAGGGGATCTTCCTGACCCAGGGATGGAACCTGGGTCTCCTGCATTGCAGGTAGATTCTTTACTATCTGAGTCACCAGGGAAGCCCCTCACATACACATGCACATACATTCATGAACATGTTTACCAAGTATGGGAAGAGATGGACTTACCATAATCTCATAAAACGCTGAATTCATAATTTATGATTTCCCTATCTTACCAAATCTGAAATAACCAAGTATGGGAAGAGATGGACTTTATCATAATCTCATAAAATGCTGAATTCATAATTTATGATTTCCCTATCTTACCAAATCTCTGATTGGAGACTTTCCGACATTTGAAGGCCATGGCCCACAGTAAGAAATGTACATATGTAACAAGACCGCCCCTCTTTACTAAGTGCAAAGCATTATGACTTTTCTGTTCTTTTCTGTTTTACTTTTTAAATAATGCTCACTGCAATTTCTAACTAGATTATAAAAGTTACTAATGGGTCACAACCCCAAATTCTAAAATAATGTTCAAGATTAAATAAATGCACCTATGAAAAATAAATCATTCTGCAGGTAACAATCACTCTTACCAAGTCAGCTTATACAGATATGAAATGGAAATTAGCTAAATAGTCCCTCTTAAATTAAGAAAATAAGTGTGGAATTGAGAGGAAAATATTAATAGAAATAATGCTTGACTGAAGCAAATTCATTTCAATTAGCTGTAAACATTAATTTGAAACCAAACACTGAATCATTTGGTGTTAGACATAAGCAATCAACTCCAGATAAATCCAGTCATTTATCTAAAATAATTTCAATACGTGAGAAGAACAATTGGGTATAGACATTATTATTGTCAGTAACGAGATGTGAAATAAAGACTTTTAAAAGACACAAAGCATAATGAGAGCAGTATTACAAATTATGAAACTTTAAGAAAAGCATATCACAGTGACAGAACGTAGAGGGAAATCCCAAGATTAGCACCAGTATGTAAACAGAACCTAGTATATCAATCAGACTAATAAGTCTGCATAAAAATTCAAATTCTGAGAGAATTCCCAGAAAGACATAGGTTATCTGTTAGGGTGTGTAAACTAAATAGATGTGTATAACTACTATTCAACTCTTGATATGAATATATTATAAATATATGCCTGTTGCTGGTTTAGTCACTAAGTTGTATCTAAGTTTGAGACCCCATGGACTGCAGCCTGCCAGGCTCCTCTGTCCATGGGATTTTCCCAGAAAGAATACTGGAGTGGGCTGCCATTTCCTTCTTGACCCAGAAATCAAACCGCCATCTCCTGTATTGCAGGCAGATTCTTTACTGCTGAGCCTGCATGGAAACCCTCATTATAAATATACATATTTGAGCATAAAAAATCATTCTTTCCTTCATGCATCTATGCAACAGGTATGTACTGAACATCTCACACTGACAGTATTCAAGGGTCTGGTAACAGAAAAGTGAATATGACCTCTCTAATAAAGCTTATATTTTGGTGCCGAAAACAGATGTAATAAAAGCAATGAATAAAATAATAAAACTTTGTAAAACTTCATAAAGGGAAAAATCACAACTGAAAACCAGGAAGTCAAGTTCTGTATACCTGGAAATACTTCTCTGGTCAAAGGACGGTTACAGAATTGGGAAAGAAATCCACCCAAGTGTCCTTGACCTTCCACCTATACCTCTTCCCTTTATTGGCAAATGACTGGAGCTGAAGAAACAGGAGAAAGTCTCAGCACAAGCCAGGAAGGGATGCTCATTGGTACTGACTAGGTAGAGCTGGAGGCAGGAAGTAAGAACCAGTTTGATGGTGATTATGTGCATTAAGGGCTTCCCAAAGTTCAATCCTTGGGTTGGGAAGATCCCCTGGAGGAGGGCATGGCAACCCACTCCAGTATTCTTGCCTGGAGAATCCCATGGACATAGGAGCCTGGTGGGCTGCAGTCCATGGGGTCGCAAAGAGTCGGACACGACTAAAGCGACTTAGCATGCACGCATGTGCATTAAGAGTGAGTGCAGTGTTGAACAAAGGCCCTTGGAAACAGTCTGTACTTTGGTGTAGACAATCGGTTCAACCGCTTATTAGCAATTTGACCTTGAAAACAAAAGAAATCTCCTGAGCCTTTTACCCTGTAAGATAGAATAGTATTAACCATCTCTAAATGTATAGTGAGGATTAAATGAGACGATATTCTATTAAGAAAAGCAACTAGATGTGCCAGGCAGCCAAAAATATTAATCATTCTTACTCCCACTGTCTCTAGAAAACTCAACATTCATCTTTGTGAAATAGTCATAATAATGCTTTTCTTAGCCAGTGCTGTTTTGAGGACTAAATAAGTTAAAGTGAAGTCACTCAGTCGTGTCCGACTCTTTGCGACCCCATGAACTGTAGCCTACCAGGCTCCTCTGTCTATGGGATTTTCCAGGCAATAGTACTGGAGTGGGGTGCCATTTCCTTCTCCAGGGGATCTTCCTGACCCAGGGATCAAACCCAGGTCTCCCGCATTGTAGACAGACGCTTTACCGTCTGAGGGAAGCCCATATAAGTTAATATATATGAAAAAGCATATATAATGTGGAATATTTTTAAACATCAATTTTCCACTTGTACTGACAAACGTCCATAGTCAAAGCTATGGTTTTTCCAGTAGTCATGTACGGATGTGAGAGTTGAACCATAAAGAAGGCTGAGTGCTAAAGAATTGATGCTTTCAAATTGTGGTACTGGAAAAGACTCTTGAGGAGTCCCTTGAACTGCAAGATCAAACCAGTCAACCCTAAAGGAAATCACCCCTGAATATTCATTGGAGGGACTGATGCTGAAGCTGAAGCTCTAATACTCTGGCCACCTGATTCAAAACGCCGACTCACTGGAAAAGACCCTGATGCTGAGACAGATTGAAGGCAGGAGGAGAAATGGCTGACAAAGGATGAGATAGATGGATGGCATCATTAACTCGATAGACATGACTTTGAGCAAACTTCTGAGAGACGGTGGAGGAAAGGGAAGCCTTGGCCTGCTATAGTCCATGGGTGGCAAAGAATTGGACACAACTGAACAACTGAATGACAACAACAATCAGCTAAAGATATCCTGTTATCCTGTGGCCTTCTGACTGACTGAAGTGGGTGACAGAGGATGGGATGGTTGGATGGTATCACCAGCTCAATGAACATGAGTTTGAGCAAACTCTAGGAGATAGTGAAGGAGAGGAAGCCTGGTGTGCTGCAGTCCATGGGGTTGGACATGACTTAGTGACTGAACAACAACAACAATTCTTAAATTAGTAAAGAAAGCACAAGAACAAAATTGTCTTATGTTTCTAACAATAGTCCTAGCTTTTTAAATCCCCTTTATTTTTTGGGGGGGGTGGGGTGGCTTTGGGGGCTTCCCTTGTGGCTCAGCTGGTAAAGAATCCACCTGCAATGAGGGAGACCTGGGTTCGATCCCTGTGGGAAGATCCCCTGGAGAAGGGGAAGGCTTCACTCCAGTATTCTGGCCTGGAGAATTCCATGGACTGTATAGCCCATGGGGTCGCAGAGTCGGACATGACTGAGTGACTCACTTTCACTTTTTTTTTGCAGGTCTGTATTAAGGAGTTTTACCACAGGGGTGTTGTTTCTCTGCTAACCACCTGGAGACATTAATTTTTATAACATACGAGGGAAAAGCACACACCCAGTGCAGAGGAAATGCCTCACAGTATTTCCTAGGTTGTGGGGAGAGTGGTATTTAAATTTACAAGAAAAAGCCATTTAAAATACCTTGTGAGGTTTGGTAAGCGCTAAATTGGGCAGTCTTCTGGGAAACCACCTCCAGACTCTTTTAAAGACTGGAGACTGAGTCCACTTTATGCTCCCAAACTACATGGGGATCCCCCTCATGACTGGTTTGGGATTAACTCAGATAAATGCTCACCAACCTAGCTTTCTTTTTAAATATCCTGTCTGCAGAAGAATCAGCCATTGCAACATTACCTTATGGCAGGCAAGGTTACCATTAATTAGATTACAGCTTATTTTAGAGTAATTACATTTTGGATTGGTGGCTCCCTGATGAGATTTTGTTATTTTCGGGAAGAGTTCCACAGATGGCTAATCCTATCAGAGTTGTTTTGATTCATGCTAGCTAGAGTTTATAATGAGATTTTGACATTTGTGTTCCAGTGATGATGGCGGTTACTGCTTACTGAGTCCTGGTTGCTCCTTATGTGCCTGAGCGCAGTCGTGTCTGACTCTTTGCAACCCCATAGACTAGCCTACCAGGCTCCTCTGTCCATGGCATTCTCTAGGCAAGAATACTGGAGTGGGTAGTCATTTCCTTCTCCAGGGGAGCTTTTTGATGGAGTAATCAAACCCACATCTACACTGGCAGATGGATTCTTTATCACTGAGCCACTAGGGAAGCCCGGTTGCTCCCTATATGTCAATTCTAAACACCTCCTCCATAATACTCAGGTCACACAGACTGTTTTTTTTTTTTTTCTTTTTACATGTGAGGTATTTAGAGAGAGAGCAGTTAAGAGGTGCAATCCAGAATACCATAAAAACAGTGATGGCTCCTCCATGTGAAGCTGTTTTCCTAGCATTTTCCTGTCCCTGGGAAAGGATTATATTTTTTGGTATTTTGTTGGCTCAATTTCTTATTAACATGTATAATTAAGAAGATATACTGTCTAAAGTTTGTATGTTTTCTTTGGTTTTCATGAAACCAGAAGAGGAAAGGGCCATACCTTGTATATTCATCAAAAGACCCCCCACAAATTAACTATTTAAGCTTTCTGACCCAAACAGCAGTTAAAAGTAATTAGTATCAACATGAGCTTTCCAAATGGTTCAGTGGTGAAGAATCTGCCTGCCAAGGCAGGAGACATGGTTTCAATCCCTGGGCTGGGAAGATCCCCTGGAGAAGGAAATGCAAACCTACTTCATTATTCTTCCCTGGAAAATCTCACCGACAGAGGAGACTAGTGGGCTACAGTTCATGGGGCCACAAACAGTAACGTGACTGAGCGACTCAACAGCAGTAAGCATTAATGTAGCCATCTATCTTTAAAATAATGGGTTCATTAAACTAATCTTCTCATTAAAAAAATTCATTCATTCACTCAAAAAACATATTTACAGAGTGTCTGTTCTGTGTCAGGCTCTGTTCTAGACCACAAGGGTGGAACCCCTTCATGGGCTTACTGTCAGTACAGTCCTAATGATCAAAAAGAGGATATCAGTATGCTGCTTTCAATCTAGTTTTAGAAGAGAATTTGTTATTACCTGTCCAACATTTTGGTACTGGCTCGTTCCAGCTTCTCAAGTATCTGAGGAAGTTGGGTGTCGTCATCGTACGAGCCTCCCCAGCCGAGAACCCGGGCAAGGTCGTTTCCTGTCCCCAGAGGCAGTACTCCCAGCTGACACTGAAAAAAAAACAGCCCCACCGGAGACCTCAGACAAGTCGAGAGAGGGGGACTCTGACACTTCTGCACTTCACTGGTCAGCAGGTTAGGATACATTCATGTTAACTAGCAACGAAAAGAATGATGACCACTTGCCTGTTTGTTCAAGTTGAGCTTATCAATTTCTGACAAAACCCAACCTACACTTCCATCTCCTCCACAAACAAGAATCCGGAAATTGTCAAACTTCTGGAATAATCTTAAACTGAAAGTAAGAAGTATTTGATTTTAGGATAAGTGAATAAAAATCACTCTCCCCAATTCTTTTGTCATTCTATTGTTACATATTGGTACTCATGTTCAGATTAAATATAAGAACTCTTACAGGTGAATCATACTATAAAAATTAATTTGAGTGCAATGTGGAACTCACAAAAATGTCTTAATCATAAAGAGGAAAGAGGATTATATGCAGAAATGGAGACAAAATTAGGAAGAAAGGGGAGTGAGAAATGCAAAAACAAAAAAGAAGCAGAACCCAGGAAAGATTATTGAAGGTTAAGTGATGGGCGATGGTAAAAATAGTGATTTTTTTTCTTTCTATCACAAGGATATATTATCTCCATGAGTAGCATATTAAGACCAGGGTGGAGAATCCAGGGCACTGATGCTCTTGAGTGGCATGGGGGCGATTCCTAAAGAGATCCACCAAACATCACTAATGTACCCCCACCACACTGCCAGCAGTTTTTTAACTTCCTCTTTTCCTTTTCTCAGGTCAATCTTTCTACTTCTGCCTTCCTTCATCTCAAATTTTGACACATCTCACCCTCTGAATGTACTTTGTATACCTCAAGTATTGTGGAAAATTGAAAAAATATGGAGACAATCTCAAGAAGTTTCACAAAGGGAGTTCCTTGGAATTTTAGAGGATGAGTAGAAAAAATAAGATATTGGAGCCATGAAGGGTTATAAAACAGATATGCTAGAAGGGGAGACAAAGCTAATCAGCAATGGGAGAGACAGAGGTGATGAGAGAAGCTAGATGGGGAAGTGCCAGGACCCATGCAGGGGGAAGGAAGGGAGGTACAGCACATAAGGCAGGACTCGGGTTCAAATGAAGAGTGATACCCAGGGAACCAGAAGGGCCTGAGATAGCAAGAAAAAGGCAATGGGAACAAGAAGGAAGGCCCCGAAGGGACAAAAGTGAAAGGGGCACAAAGAGAGACTGAGAAGAGAAACAGAGAAGACAGGAGAGTGCTGGAGCACTAAACCCAACAGGCCTTTTCAGGAACTGGGATCTAAAGTCTTCATTTCTACTTCGGCGTTACAGTGGACTCAAGAGAAAAGCCAAGCTGGCGTGAGCAAATCGGAAAGAGAGTGTATGCCCCTGGTTCAGATGACTCAACACCACCTCTTCAACGAAAATCATATATATATACACTAAAAATGTATTCAAAGTGCCTCGAGGCATATTTTCCATCACTGAAAACTTAATTTTTTCCCCCAGATTTTAAGGTACATGACATTCCAGAAAGTTTGAAGTGGACAGTTAACAAAAGTACTTTCTGTCATTTATGGGAACCAAGTCTTAAATCCTTGAGAACTTGTTTCTGAGATCCACAAGAGTATCTGTGTTTCAGTTAAATAACTGATTATTTGTATTGTATATAGTTCAATACTAGCCTCCCAATGCAAATCATTTTCTGAAGTTATTTTTTTGTATTTCTCCATTTACATAAGTTGGTCTACTTCTATAGAGCTAAGCAAACAGAATTGTTTGATGTAGGATATATTCGAAAACATTTTCTAAACAAATTTTAGAGCTTTGGGCACACAGGAAGTTATATAAATATCAAAACGGTTGTGTTAAAATTTATAATTAGAACGTTAAAAAAAGGGAGGTGTGAGATCAACCCAGAGGCATCTAGATGAATCTACAGTTTTCATGAACTGAAAAATCAAATGTACTTCACACTTAGTGCTACATTTCATTCAAGGAAGATTTGTCAGTAATCAATTACCCCAAATGAGGACCGCCATTCATCAAATCAAACACCTGAGCTGGATTTAGTAACTGTTTAAATCGACGAAGAAACTTTACTCCCTGATTATCTCCACTCTTAGAATTGACAAAAACCAATAAAGGACTAACACAGAATGAAAATGTTGCTCTACAGAAACCTGTGGGGAAAAAAAACAAAAACACAATGTAAGATCAATATGCACCGCTTTCTCTTAACAAAACTTTAGAAGAAAAACAGTTAAGTTCATACTTCAGAGCCCCCATATGCAGACAGGTTTATTACTCACATATTAAGAACACAGAACTTACCTTCTAAAATATGAGCTATAATGAAAAATCATACAAAAGATGGTGAAAGTATTAAGCACAGATAATTTGAGATCTACCACTTGCCCTAGGAATACTTAATTATTAAGAGAAACCAATCATAGTGTACAAATTCACAGTTGTTAAAGGATTCATGCTAATTTCCAGTATTATACAATATTTAACACCTCCTCCTTAAGGTCTCAGAAAGTATTTTTAAATTTATAATAAGTAACAGAACTTTGATATATTGGGGCTTAGGGGGAGGCTGTTAACAGCACAGGTTAAAAAAATCATATCTTCTGCAGCTTCTAGTAGCTATGATATCTACTGGCATATTTCTATAAAAAGTTTGAAAAGATAAAGCACTTTATTGATGCAAAACATTAATAATAGTTTATGGTAAAAGCCTTATGTAATATGGTTTGTTTACAAAGAAGTGATAAGTATGCTATCCCCAAACCAGTGTTGTAAATGGGTTCTTCCATATGTACAATTAAGTCATAAAATAGAAACACTAAAAAAAGTGAATGAATGTATGGGAATATAAATTCCTACAATGAAACGATAGAAAAATGGGTTTCAAAAAGAGCTTTGCTAATGGGCAGTTTCAACTACAGAGGGGAAAAAATGCTTATAAAAAATTAATTTGTTCAGGTTGCATTTTCTTACAGAATAATGATCTTATTTGATTTGCTGAAATGTAAAATCTATAAATCTTATACACTGTAATTTCACCACTGTGTTAAAGTTATGTTAAACCTTAATTTTAAAATGTTCTTGTATAAATTAAATGTACTGTTCTGCAACTGAAATAGAATTATTATATATAAACTGACCAGAATAACCAAGTACAGTGTTATTTATACTAGGGAAATAGTGTACATATCAACATTTGATGAACCAGGAATATACATACTTCTGCTACCGATACTTACCATCAGAATCAGTGCTGTTGAGTGCAATTGGAGGTATGACAGATACTTTACATTGGCCAAGTGGACATACAGGATGGTATAAATCTTTACAGGCAGTGTGTACCTAGTAGCAAAGAAAGAAGCCTTCAGGAATCACTAAACACACATCCATGTTTTGTTATGGTACAAACTATGGCTAAGGAACTGAAAAATGAAGACTAAGTGCATCTTCAAATGTCCAGGAATTCATAAAGTATTTTAATGGCACAGTGTTTCTATTTCTAAGGAATGGACTAATCATTTTAGAGATGGGAATTTGATTTGGTTTGTGCAGTCTGTTTTCGTGGGTGACTCAGGCAAGTAGTATGTAGTCAGTAAATGCCTGGTGAGAGCAAGGAGAGAGGAAGAGACAGAGGAAGGAGGACAGAGGAAGGAAGAAGGGGAGAGAGGAAGGGAGGGAAGAAGGGATGAAGAAGGGAAGCAAACCGGTACACGTCCAGCATCACTGTCCATAGGAAAAACTGATGACACTGACCATACAAAATTCTTACATAATATAATGAAAATAAAAACAGTCTGCAAGGTGTCTGCAGGGATCCTGCAACTTTCTATTCACACCTTTTTTTATAACACTGTCATGCTAGTACAGTTATAAGGACATCTGTGCCTACTGTCTCAGCTAGACTGCCCTCTCGGTAACGAAAAGAGAAAGGTCTTATTATCGCCCACTCATCTTGAGAAGTGATCCACATCACCAGCACTCAGCAGATGTCTTAATTCCGTAGGAAAAAAAGTTTCAAGGTCACTCAAGCTTTGGAAACATATAATGTAGGACCTAGGCAGGAGTTGGAGAAGGCAATGGCACCCCACTCCAGTACTCCTGCCTGGAAAATCCCATGGATGGAGGAGCTTGGTAGGCTGCAGTCCATGGGGTCGCTAGGAGTCAGACACGACTCAGCGACTTCACTTTCACTTTTCACTTTCATGCATTGGAGAAGGAAATGGCAACCCACTCCAGTGTTCTTGCCTGGAGAATCCCAGGGACGGGGGAGCCTGGTGGGCTGCCGTCTATGGGGTCACACAGAGTCGGACACGACTGAAGTGACTTAGCAGCAGTAGCAGGACCTAGGCAATTTAGAATAATTTATGTATCTACCTAGAGAGCTTTTAAATGCTTCATCAGTAAAAGCAGGCACTTCATAAAGCACTTATTTAATGTGGTTTTATTTCATTAGTCCTTTAGAAAACTGGCATATCAGTTAAATATATTTATCAAAACTTTTAGGAAAGTAATTGAAATTTGATAGTGATTCTTATTCTGCTGATGACCTGATTTGGGACAGTTTCCTATTATGATTTATAATAATTAATCCATCAGTATTTTAGAAAAATGAAAATGCACAGTTTTAAAAGAAAACAGTTTGAGAGTCATGAAACAAAACAGAAAAATATTTATAACAGTGTTAAATGAAAAAAGCAGAGATAAAATTGTATCTTCACTATTTTTATAAAAAAGGTAAAACTATATCCAAAAACTGGGCAACAGCTGGAAAATTTAGGAGGTGATTCATTAAGGTTGTGGAAATACGGCTTGGTTTGGTTTTGAACCAAGTGACCATGTTTAGACACTAGAGATTCTGCTGTTAGAAACTCATAGTCTAAAGGCAAAATAATATCATAACAGATAAATGATAGTGTATATGATGTACAAGATTAAAAGGGATGGAAAAGGTGGCAACAGAGGATGAGATGGCTGGATGGCATCACCGACTCAGACACGACGGAGCGACTGAATAACAGCAAGCTTTCCTTTTTGGTTACTGTAAGTTTATCTCCTATGTCTGCAGGATAAATTAGGAGTTTGGGATTAATGTACACACACTACTGTATATAAAATAGATAACCAACAAGAACCTGCTGTACAGTACAGGGAACTCTACTTAATATTTTGTGTAGCTATAAGGGAAAGGAATCTGAAAATGAATATATATACACACGTATGTTTACTTATGTATAAATGAATCACTGTGCAGTACACCTGAAACGAACACACCGCTGTACATCAAGCATACTTCAGTTAAAAAAAAATAATAGCTGACTAAAGATAAGTAGAGAGCTATATATTGCAGGTAAAGACAACTTTTATAAAATCTTTCTAAAATGAATCATCACACAGATGATCTCCTTTCTTTTCAAAAAGTTATGAAAAGAGCAGCTGCAGTTTCAGAAGGAGAGAAATAGACTTCAGTAAATGCAGACTAATAAAAGCAGTGGTAGAGACATATGTCAGCAGTTAGCCCCCCAAAAAAGAAATCTTAGGTGGAACGGAATCTTGACTTAAAATCTGGTTTGAATGGCACAAGAGTGTTTTCAGGGTTAGGGTTGCACGAAAACTCCAAAAGGAGAGAGATTATCCAATATAGTCTGTATATTATATTAAATGGGATTTAAAAAGTAACACCTATGGCAATAAAAGAGGCAATTGATGAAGGAAAACAAAATCATGGCAATCAGGAGAATTATGTTTGATTCAAAGATGAAAAAGAAACACAAGATAACCTATCAGTCCTGACTAAAAAGTCATAGGACTTATTTTTCCTCCATGGCTCATGGAATCAATTTCATGGATTACAAAATCAAAACATCATATGCAGACCTCTTGCATTCACTGATCTTCAAATCAACAGTATTTTTAAAATTTTTATTAACACTATTTTTTTTTTATTTTAATTTTTTGGCCACATCATGAGAAGATTTTAGTTCCTGGACCAGGGATTGAACTCACACCTCTGCAGTGGAAATACAGACTCTTAACCACTGAACCACCACGGAAGTCCCTTCAATGTAGTTACTGAGAGCAATGGTTTCCCATCTTTTTTGTTGGGGGGAGGGGGTGACTTCCAAGACTCAAAACTTGACCAAACAACTCAGCCTCAATGCAAGGCAATCAGCACCCTAGCTGGACAGCATCGCCCAGTGCTCAGGTGGGCGCACACTGCCTCCTTGCCCTGCTCTCTTTTAGCCCCACGTCACCCTCTGAGGGCCGTGAGGACACCCTGAGGTCCTGCCGGGACCACCCTCCTGCAGCATGGAGGCCCAGTCCTCACGCAGACTGTCAGAGGTGGGACCATTCCTTGCCGCGGGCTCCATGCTGTGCTGTGCCTGCTTCCCACCACTTGCTTACATGTGCAAAGAAGATTTTAAACATCTACTCATTTCTAAAACATAAAGGCATACACTTTAAAATGTATCAGTGCACGGCCTATTGAATTCGGCTTCTTTCTGTCAAGAGAACATGCATGGGGTTGTAGCAAACCCACACCTTGCTTGTCAGTCAAAATCTGGTGGCTTTCTGTCAGCAACAGGTGTTAAAATGGGCTGAAAATAGCAAACCACTAGATGCGGCTAAAGCTTGATGAAAAACAGTAAGACTGTGAGAAAGAGGTCTTCAGATAAAAGAAATATATAACAAGAACAGGTGTCACAAACAGGAAGCGTGCAGAAGTAGCCAGAGTGGAAGGAATACACTTTGAAAAAGGTGCATCTTAAAATGGGCTTCCCTGGTAGCTCAGCTGGTAAAGAAATGCAGGAGAACGCCTGCAATGCAAGAGAACGCCTGCAACGTAGGGCACGTGGGTTCCATCCCTGGGTCAGGAAGATCTCCCGGAGAGGAAATGGCAACCCACTCCAGTATTCTTGCCTGGGAACTCCCATGGACAGAGGAGCCTGGCGGGCTACAGTCCACGGGGTCACAAGAGTCAGACACAACTAAGCGACTAAACCACCACCACCAAAACGGGTACCTGTACTATCGGCTGTGCTCCGCCATAAATTCTTAGCTTTGTCTCTAAATCACATAGATGAAAAGATACAGGAAGAGTCATTTCTTTTAATGGAGAATATTTATAAACCTCTCACCATCGTTCTACACCAAAGGCATCTCCAATCTTGAAGACGGAGAACACTGCCGCACGTTTTGTCGCAGACGGCACACTTGGCGCTCACGGGCAAGTTACCCTCGAGCCACTGGTGAGGCATAGCCACCTACACAGCAGGAAGAAAGGGCAGTCGAGTTAAGACCATGGAGGACACCGTTCTTAGCCCAGGGAAGAGAGACAATGATTTCTTACTCTATGGAATCAGCAGCATGTATCATTCCTGGCATGCATGCATTTCCCCCACTTTTAATGAGCATCTATTATGCCCAAGCACGATAGGGATACAAAAATAAAACTAAACCCCTACCCTGCAGGATGTGTATTCTGGCTGAGCACAGAGAGGGATTATCGTAAAGTAACCAGGAAGGGGTATCAGAGATTTGCATGCAAAGGAGATAAGGTTTTGAAGGTGGGGGAGCAGGCTCCAAAGTCCGAGGAGTGAACGTCTGGGTATACAGCTGAGCTGAGCCTTACAGAGTACCTTAGTCGGCCAGATAAGGGTCTGCAACATCAGCCCAGCCCCAACAACCCCTCCTAAGCCCTTACACACCAATCGTCTTAAAATTTAAGAGCTGAAAGAAGCTACGAAGGATTGAATTGAAAATAAAAAGTCCCAATCTACCCAAACTTTCCATCTAATCCTAATAATCAACACTTCCTCTTAATTTCCTGTTGTAATTTAACTAATTAGATGGCTCCCACTGAATTTCCACGGGAGCAGAGAACGAAGGAGTGGGGATGCCTGGGAGAGAGGGGAGAGGAAGGGAGCCTACCCCGTCCTCGTTCTCGATGATGTCCTTCCCGATGGAGGCCAGGGTCGTCCACTTGCAGTTGTTCGTTGCCCTCACTGCACAGCGTTTGTGAGCCTTGAATTTACACACTAAAAAAAAGCCAACCATTGCTAAGTGAACATGTACTTCTGGACCAATGATGAAAGGAAATCACAGCATGAAATTTCAAAGGGCTGGGGAGGGTGAGTAGAAGAAAGACAATATTTTTTAAAGTTTCTATTACTCTTCAATAACAGTCGATATTCTAAAAAGCAAATATGATTATGTGCTTATGAAGCATTCTGATCAAGCTACAGATTGCTACTTAAAGAGACTTCACTTACTCCTAAAAGAAGAAAGGAAATAAATACTAAAAGAATTAATTCTTGAGAAAGGAGACAACACACACACACAAAGAAGATAAAATTCAGTAATACAGGTTTTCCAGTGGTCATGTATGGATGTGAGAGTTGGACTGTGAAGAAAGCTGAGCACCAAAGAATTGATGCTTTTGAACTGTGGTGTTGGAGAAGACTCTTGAGAGTCCCTTGGACTGCAAGGAGATCCAACTAGTCCACCCTAAGGGGGTCAGTCCTGGGTACTCATTGGAAGGACTGATGCTGAAGCTGAAACTCCAATACTTTGGTCACCTCATGCGAAGAGTTGACTCCTTGGAAAAGACTCTGATGCTGGGAGGGATTGGGAGCAGGAGGAGAAGGGGACGACAGAGGATGAGATGGCTGGATGGCATCACTGACTCAATGGACATGGGTTTGGATGGACTCTGGGAGCTGGTGATGGACAGGGAGGCCTGGCGTGCTGCGATTCATGGGGTCGCAAAGAGTCGGACACGACTGAGTGACTGTACTGACAGACTGACAGGAGTTCTGGTAACATCCAATTTCTAAGTCTGGGTGCTGATTACATAAAAGCATTTAATTTGTGAAAATTCAACAAACTGTGTACCCTTCTGATGTTTTCTTTTTTCTGTTCGTATATTACACTTAAATAAAAAGTTTGAAAATATCAGAGAGATAAAGAACAAGATAATTCAGGGGAATTTGAAAGTCCAAGTACGTCAAGAAAATATCCAGACATCATGGGAAATGCATTGATGAGGGTCACAAAGACGGCACTGTCTTTTAAAAGTGTCCTGTTGGGACTTCCTGATGGTCCAGTGGCCAAGACTCTGTGCTCCCAATGCAGGGTCCCCAGGTTCGATCCCGGATCAAGGAACTAGATCCCACATGTCACAACTAACACCCAGTACAGCCAAATAAATATTTTTTAAAAGTATCTTGTTGGAAGTGAGTAAATAAAAAAGAGAAAAACAAATATCGCATACTAATGCAAATGTATGGAATCTAGAAAGATGGTACTGATGAAATAATCACAGACATAGAGAACAGACTTGTGTACACGGGGCAGGGGGTAAGGAAGGAGAGAAGGGGTGCAAGGAGACAGAAATGTGGAAACACACATTACCATGTGTAAAAGAGACAGCTTTTGGGAACTTGCCCTGTGACTCAGCGAACTCAAACCAGAACTCAGTAACAGCTGAGAGGGGTGGGATGGGGAGGGAGGTGGGAGGAGGTTGGAGGGAGGTGACTTAGGTAAACCTACGGCTGATTCATGCTGGTGTCTGGCAGAAACCAAGGTAACACTGTAAAGCAACTGCGTGTGTTAGTCACTCAGTCGCGTCCAACTCTTTGCAACCCTATGGACTGTAGCCCGCCAGGCTCCTCTGTCCATGGGATTCTCCTGGCAAGAATACTGGAGTGGGTTGCCATTCCCTTCTCCAGAGGAACTTCCCAACCCAGGGATTGAACGTGGTCTTCTGCATCATAGGCAAATTCTTTACCGTTTGAGCTACAGGGAAGTCCTAGGGATATATCCTTCGATTAAAAACAAACAATGTTTTTTAAAAAAAGATTTAAAAAGTATCCTGTTGGGATGACTACATGATAATGCAGAAGAAAGGAATAATGAAGTGACACTCCCACTACAGACATCGCTAAAGCTCCCCAGCCATATCACCAGAAAGATACCTACAAAAGAGAAATATGAGGAAACAGCAAGACAGAAGCAGTGCGTACATGAACAAAACAAATAAACCACAGATTATTTGAAAAATTAAACCTTGCTTATGAAAATCAGAACTTGACTACTACTACGCTTATCCATCCCTGTAAGGACACACGCAGTTGTTCAGTCGCTCAGTCATGTCTCTTTGTGACCCTCTGGACTGTAGCCCAGCAGGCTCTTCTGTCCATGGGATTCTCCAGGCAAGAATACTGGAGTGGGTTGCCGTGCCCTCCTCCAGGGGATCTTCCTGATCCAGGGATTGAACCCGTGTCTCCTGCACTGCAGGTGTATTCTTTACCATTGAGCCACCAGGGAAGCCCACCAAGAACATGCATTAACATACATTTAGCCAACTGCTAATGAATATTGACATTATAAAGAGTTTCTGACTTTTCAGAGAAATATTTAAAAGTAGAGATCATTTTGGTAGAAACATAACAAGGTACCTGTTGCAAATTCAAAATGAAAAGGTGGCTCGTTTTTGCATGGTTTTTGAATTTCTGCCAGTAAACCATTAACAAATTTGAAATAACAGGTTATAAGCTCTTCTCTTTAAATTGTCTTAATTTAATATAACATGAAAACAAACAGGTCAAGTAAAATAAATGAGATGCCTATATAGCCAAATGTTCAGAATGCTTCAGGTATCATAAGTAGCCAGTATATAAATGGCCATTTAAATTGAGCCGTTTTTCCTTGAGCCATTTTTCCTTAAAAACAATATGAGGACATAGATACTGGCAATGTTTCATTTACCTGCTCTTTTGTGTACACTGACAAATTCTTTCCTGGAAATCATAATATTTTTGCTATAAATGACTTTGTGACTCAAGCACAGACCTCATACAGAAAACAAATTTTCCACTTAACTTTATTGCTGAGAAACAGCAAAGTAAAGAAACAGCATCGCAGAAGGTAAGCTTTGTTTGAACAGTTACTTCAGCATGATACCTGCTCCTTTTTGCTATAAGGCAAGTGACTTTTACATTAGTTACTATTTTAAATTATTTAAATGGCTCAATCTGTTATTTCATTTCTCAAAAGAATGGTTTTAGTTTTAAAAAAGCAAGGTGTTTTCTAAGTACAAATAAGTGTTGATAGTCAATAACTTTTCTAAGAGACAAAGAAGGAAGTAATATAAAGAGGGCAACAGGGTCTAATTTCATGGCTTTTTGAAGATTTTGCCATTAAAAATTAAACGGTTCATGAAAAATAAAAATCACCTTTGTAATAATAAAGTTCTTCATGCAATGAGCATTGAGAATCACAAAGGTGTTTAATATAATATATAACGATTAAAATAAAACAAACGAATGAAATTATGGTCACTAAGGAATGGACATGAGGAATAGGCACCTTAATTTGGCAGGTGACAATTTTCTCCACACAAGTGATTCTGAAATAAAGCATTTTTTCCTGACCTGTAATATAGCCATTATTTTAAACCACAGAACTTAAAAAATACACTGGCTTGTAATAAAATTATGATTCTTTATTGCAATATAGTCTTTAACAAGTTTTAAGTGTTCAACAGTGGTTAAGACAAAAATTCATAAATACCCGTGTAGAGATATTTTAAGCTGTTGATTAAAAAGAATTACCATCTAACTTTTTATTCTTAGAGTGCTGTTTAAATCCTTGAGAATCACAATTATGCTCTGAAATTATAATTAGCATTCTCAATTGATTTAGG
Source organism: Bos indicus x Bos taurus (assembly GCF_003369695.1). Lineage (NCBI taxonomy): Eukaryota > Metazoa > Chordata > Mammalia > Artiodactyla > Bovidae > Bos > Bos indicus x Bos taurus. The sequence goes on along the minus strand of NC_040087.1, from coordinate 12,110,981 downwards.
GAATTATCTGTGAAATGCATTTTCTGCCTTCTGTTTTTCATTCATATATTTTATATATGCAAGGTTTTAAAATAATTCAGTTATTGTTTAACACAAGCCTAGAAGACAAATCAGTAGACTCCTTTTACTGTGAAAAAGGGGCAGAAAGACTAAGTAAATATTGTATTGGTGTTGCACCCTGGAAGATGGATTCTATTATAATACTTTATTCATTGTCATTATTGAATGAATTTTTCCTGAATTTGCACCTCTGTTATAACTTAAAAAATTTTTTGTGTTGTAAGCCTTCGGTTTTGCTAAACAAGCAGTTTATGCAGATTTCAAGGGGATTTCTAAAATTTAACTTTGTTTACAATAAACATATCCTAAATAACTACAGTCTCAAAGAATAAAAAGGCTTCCCTGGTGGTTTGTAGAGAATCCCCCTGAAAATGCAGGAGATGTGGGTTTAATCCTTGAATCAGGAAGATCCCCTGGAGAAGGGAATGGCTACCCAGTCCAGTATTCCTGCCTGGGAAATCCCATGGACAGAGGAGCCTGGCGGGCTACAGTTCATGGGGTCACAAAAGAGTCAGACGTGAGTTAGCAACTAAACAATAAAACAACACAAAATAAAAGGCAACCTTTTTGGGTATTCATAAAACCTTCGGGATTTCTAAAATCTGCTACAGTTCTAAATATACTAATGGCAAGAATTAAAATTTTTATCAACAAAAAAAATTGAATACTAACATATATTCCTCTAAAAGGTATTTTAAAAATGCTATAATTGAGACTTTAAAAATCAGAAACTTAATTATCAATAGAATAATGTAACACATCTTTTTAAAGACTTGGAAGCTTTTTATCCCCACCAGCTAACGTAATTTTCATTTTTCTTTTAAAATGTTTAGAAAAATATTCAGTCATCCCACTGTTAAGTTCAACTCCTTTACAATTAAATATATTTAATAATGCATAACTCTCAGATCAGAAGGGTACCACAGATCAGTTCTAACAGTATCTAAGATACTAATAGATTTGATTTTTTTTTTAGCAGTTTGAGGAATAACAGACTATAAGGTAACTGTAGGGGGGCTTGCCTTATGACTCAGTTGGTAAAGATCTGCCTGCAGTGCAGGAGACCTAGGTTCAATTCCTGGGTTGGGAAGATTCTCTGGAGAAGGAAATGGCAACCCACTCCAGTATTCTTGCCTGGAGAATCCCATGGACAAAGGAGACTGGCAGGCTATAGTCCATGGGGTCACAAGAATCGGACATGACTTAGAGACTAAACCACCACCAAGGTAATTGTACAAAGACCTTCAGAATAACTCCATATAATCACTAAAGTCAGAAAGACTAATTATGTCTTTGTTTTCAATCATTTGTTAAATCTAAAAAAAATGTTTATGTCTCCTCCAAATTCTCATTTTCATGAATTTTAATGCATCAGGCCATGATACAATCTCTAATTGTTTGCTTGATGAATTTCTTATACAACTCACCTACAAATGTCTACAATTTATCTGACTAGAAAAACAGCATCATTGTATGCATTCTCTTATTTCATTTTTACAGTATTCTGTGAGATATAAATGACTATTATCCCCATTTTAGAGAGGAGGCAGCAAAAGTCTAAAAGGGTTAGACTAGTCCTGGTCACAGTCTGTAGTGTTGAAACTGGAATCTGAACCCACAGAGTTTAACTACAGAACTTTATTCTTACACACTAAGCCTGTCATGTTAAATAGCTGAAATACTGATGTATCCTGGGTTTTATAATTCAAAATGAGTTAAAACTGTGACTCTATTTCTTATTTATTATTTAATTGTAATAGTTATATTACAAAATTATCTAAGAATTTTTTGTATTAAGAGAGAAAAGCTAATAATAGTATTATATGTGGTTTAAAAAGAGGTACACAGTGATGGAACCACTGAGCTATTAAATAAATCAAAAGAAGGTATGAGTTTTCTCCTGGTGATGTTAAGTGGTCACTTCTCTTAAATTTAAAAATAATCCACAAATCCTGTGATGAGAACAACAGCATAGACCTTATTTTTAGAAAACTTTAAAGAAATTTAAAATGATATGTGTGAGTGTTAGTCGCTCATCCATGTCTGACTCTTTGCAACCCCATGGACTGTAGACAGCCAACTTCTCTGTCCGTGGGATTCCCCAGGCAAGAATACTGGAGTGGATTCCCATTCCCTTCTCCAGAGGATCTTCCTGATCCAGGGATCAAACCCAAGTCTCCTGCATTGCAAGCAGATTCTTTAGCATCTGAGCCACCAGGGAAGCCCCATTTACATTAAACACAAATGAAATAAAACATTTAAAATGATGTAGTATAAGTAACCATCGGGAATTCTGCCAAAAGAGTGTATACTGTCCACCAGAAAGTTTTGTCCTCTATAATCAAACAACAGAAAAAGAATGCTGGAAAATGAGAATGAAATACACAGTCTACAGAGTTTTCTTTACCAGTAAATGCTAGTTCCTGAGGAGGGAAATGCCATACTTTGATTTATGCGTGTATGCTCACTCACTCAGCCGTATCCTACTCTTTGCGGATATTTGGACCAGAGCCCACCAAGCTGCTCTGTCCATGGGATTTTTCAGGCAAGAATACTGGCTGCTGCTGCTGGAGTGGGTTGACATTTCCTCCTTCAGATGATTTCATGTTATCTTTTCCTAAGCTAAACTATTTTCTAAGTCGTTCGTATCTGGGGAGAGCTCCTCTTGAAGCCACAGTTTAAGGACAACACTCTGGTCCCCCGAGAGGCTCCCACTCACTGCTTCCACCCAAGGGCAATGCCTTGCTGCGGAGCTGTTTCTCTGTTCGCAGAGGTGCCTGTGGCGGCGTGTGTACAGGAAGGACAGCGTTGAAGGAGGACACGCCCTGGTTGCTACTGTACCTTCGCAGGACAGGCCGTGGGAGGTGACTCCAGAAAGACTCTCTCGGCACACGTTACAGAAAGTGGGGCGGGCGTGGGAGCACGCGTACCAGTTATGCATCCCTGAGAAATGTTCCACGTTAAACTGGGCCACCTGGAAACGAGACGTCAGGGTAGGTTTGCCAAACGAGAGAACAGGACTACATGCAGAAGCTACATAATGATGACCGAAATTTCAAATCCATTATTTTTAAAACTAAAACACCTTGCTTTAGCTAAAAAAAAAAAAAAAAAAAAACCTATATCAGGTTTAAACAGGTTGCTGAATGAATCTACATATACTTTTTCCCCCCACAGAATATAGCTGTAGCATTATGGATCACATTTATTCTCTAAGAGGGCAAGAGGACAAGAGAGATGCTACTTCACCTCGTAAGGTTCTCTGGTCTGTACAGACTTCAGCGAGCTGATCCAATCCTCCATCTCTTTCCTGTTCTCAGCGCACAGCATTAGTCTTCTAAATGGAGTGATTATCTGAAAGGGATAATTCAACATAATGACTGCTAACAGGCAACAAAGAGAGGTGATTATAAGACCTAACATCTTGCAAGGTGATTCTATTTCTAACCTTTGAGTCCTTACTTCCTTGATGAAGAAAGTATGATGCCCTATAATGTAAATGGATTTAGTTCTCACTGTGGTACAGAATGTTTCTAGGAAAGACACATTCTGACAAATCTTTTCTAGTTTTTTATCTCATTGCTATTCACTTATCAGGCTTTTCAGCCCTTTACCCAAGTCTATGAACTCAAATGAGCAGAGTATTCTTATTTCATGGAATATATCTTGAAAATTAACTTAAAATATACTTCAAAATAATTCACAGTAAGCTTAGAATTAATACATTTTCCAATATGGAAATTTTTTAAATTCAAAAATCAAAGGAAAGTAATATTATATGATTTCATAACGGGTTCATTACAGTTTCAAGACTATTCTAAGTAATGTTGGGTTTACACATCCTTCCCATGGCCTATTGTAATATGATTTATGTGATGAACTTTTCTTCCTGTTGTGTAGAACTCCACTGTACTACCTTTTAGTGAGAGCAGGGAAGAGGAATTAGCATGCAAGTCCTTTAGCTGGCTTTAAGAGAAGAAAATAATTGTGACTTTCATCTTTTTTCTCATGTTACTAAAGAAGGCAAATTCACTACACCAAGACTCTTAAAGCAAGAGGAATAAAAATTTCATGCTGTTATAGTACCAAAAGTAAGATTCTTCGAGGTAAGATTCTGAAATGACTTGAAAGCAGCCACTATTTACCTGTGAATACAATACTCAGGTTGTAATCTTGAAGTTGCTAGCCCCAAAGCATTTACGGACAGAAGGGACCATTTATTTATTTGTGAAAGAAAAACAAAATGTCACATTACTACCTGGAAACTAATTCCGAGTAATAAATTATATATTTATTTATAGAGCAAACAAGAAATTTTCCCAGGTTAAAAGCCATTTGATTGAGTGATAATCTACATATTGCATTAGAGAGCAGATTTCCCAAGTTATGGAAAAGTAATAATTATATTAAAAACAAACAAACACGGAGCACTTCTCCAAAAGAGTAAACTGGCAAGCCTCAATCACTACAGCTCATCTTAGGAAATAAGTCCTTTATTCAAAGCTAGAGTTCAGCACAGTTGTAGCTACTCACCGGTCATTGCCTATTGCCTCCTGTCAACCGTCGTTAGTTAAGGCTAACAATCCTTCCGCAGACCAAGGGGACTTCAGTACACTGCACAGGCACTCGTGCTTAAATACAGCTGGCCAGAAGTCACGTGGATGGGGAGCACGAACCACTCAGCACTGAGTATTTGTTAATTGCACATGAAATTGAACAGAACCTCACTTTTCTTCTGTTTTCCACTAGGCTCTCTGGATGAAGCTTATTAGCAATTGGTCACTCCTCTTCCTCAATAAATAGTTAATGCAAAGAGCAATGCCTCCCTCATTACTTACAAGCCAAATGGATGCTTTATTGCTTCAAAATGTTTTTCCAGGACAGCTCATCGAGTGCAGCAGAGAGGTACCATTAAATGATAAAACACCCCTGGCTCCAGTGACTGGCACAACACTCCAGAAATATCTGCATGTCAATGGGACTGACTGAGTAAATCTGGTATTTAAATAAGTATCATCTTCTGTATGCTTTACTTAATTTTTCTGCTATATGATATGATGTCACTTTAAGGATTCCTTCTCTTTCATTATGGCCTTAGAGTGAGTGAGATGCATATTATACAGGTAAATAAACCAGGCTTGCTATCTTATTCTTTCATTTTGTTTTTGTTGATGTTAATTTCTTAGTAAAGCAGGATGTCTGATGGTTTTAACTATCTTTAATGGCTTTAACAGCCATTGTGAATTCTATATAAAGAGGGTAAAGAAAGACGGAGAAATAGCTTCTAATTTTTCTTGCAGTTTTTGGAACTACATGAATGCCTCAATGCTGAACGATTTCAGCAACATAAATCATGCATGTACTTCATGCATTCACAAAGTAAAATGTTTACACTTTCAAATTCTCCTTTTTAAAAAAAATGCGTTTTAAAATGGGCAATAATAAGCCAGTAAAGATAATATATTCTTAAAATACAAGACTTTTTAAAGCCATACAGAAATTATAAATAATCAGGATTTACAAGCCTTGTGATTAAGAAATCTACTGATTATCAAGTTAAGATGTTGATCCAGAAAAAGGAAATCCTCCATAAATCGTGAAATGCAGAGAGATCTCGTTTTGTGGCTGCAGGACCAAAAATACCTCAGGGAGCAGCCCAGAACTGGCTGGGCTGAACAGAAGACAAGACTGGTTCACCAGGCAAACCGGTAACACCTCCCAGATTGCCCCTTTCCCCGGTGAGTTAATCGCTCATCCATTCGCCAAAGCAAAGAGTCTTCTCCCCACCTTTAATGTAAATTCTTCCTCATCACCGAGAAGAGGAGCAAAAGAATGTGATGTGACAGTCACAGCCGCTAACTGATGGGCTCTGGCTGCATCGTCACCAAACCCCATTAAACTACAGTAGTCCCTCATCCAAATCTTTATTAGGAAAATACCTGAGAAGCAGCAAACTCTGAGAATTACTTAGTTCTACTCTGAAAGCCTTTTTATTACAACAGACAAGGGAGTAGGGTAGGGAGATCGAAGGACAGAGGCGAGGCCATTCCCAGGGAAGACTACGTTTGTGGGTGCTCACTCAGTCTCGTCTGACTCTTTGTGACCCCAGGGACTGCAGCCCACCAGGCTCCTCCCGTCCATGGGATTTCCCAGGCAAGAATACTGGTGTGGGTTGCCATTTCCCTCTCCAGGGGATCTTTCTGACCCAGGAATCGAACCTGTGTCTCCTGTTTTGGAAGGCGGATTCTTTACCCACTAAGTCATCAGGGAAGCCGTGCTGGGGGCCAAAGCTGGGATGTTTCTGGAGGTAGAGGACTTTTTCCCTTTATTGCGGGATTTGTGCTTTACCTATTCTAAGGCATCCCCAGCTTTCCCGGTGGTTTCCCAGTAAAGAACTCACCTGCCAATGAGGAGACATGGTTTCGATCCCTGGAGTACAAAGGAAAGATATCTAACACTACTATGTATAAGATACATAACCAACAAATACCTTCTGTACAGCACAGGGAGCCCTTCTCAAAATTCTATGATAACCTATGTGTGAAAAGAATATGAAAAAGAATGAATATATACATAGAGAGAGATAGATATAACTGAATCACCTTGCTGTATACCTGAACTAAAAAAAGCAACTACACCGTAAAGCAACTACAATCCAATACAATTTTTTTAAAAAGGAAAGATGTCTAAATTAGTTTTTTAAGTGCTACCTCGAATTAAAGACAAACTGCAGAAACAGAGATACTCTTTCACTTTGGTGGTTACTGGCCTATAAGGGTTAATCCAACAACACGATTATGTTGTAAAAGGATCAATAATTTCTCAGTCCAGTAAAGCATATAAATATAAAAAACAGATATAAAACAATCTGGCATTAATATATAAAATTATATCAAAGAGAAACATTAAGACTTTAAATACATGAACAGGAAAAAACAAATAACTGTATTGGTCATCTTTCAGTGAAAGAACTGTAGACAATTTAAATGTTTTGGTTTGCCTGTGGTTTCTAAAGCAAATATGTAGTATTTCAGTCATAAAAACATTCTTTAATTTTTTTTTTACTAACATTAGAACAGGAACTTAAAACTTTGCACTGTTTCAAAGCAGGAGTTTTCAAACTTGGCCGTACTTTAAAATCACCTGGAGACTTTAAAAAATTCCAGTGTCAAGGCCACACTCCACACTGATGAACTAGGAACATAAGAGGGTGGGATCCAGCTACCAGTGGTAATTTTTTTAAACTCCCAAGTGATTCCAAAGTGCAGCCAAGTTTGAGAGCCAACATTCTAAAGATGCGTGCGTGCTCAGTCACTCCGGCGCTCAGTTGTGTCCGACTCTTTGCGACTTCATGGACTATAGCCTGCCAGGCTCTTCTGTCCATGGGATTTCCCAGGCAAGAATATAGGAGTGGGTTGCCATTTCTAAAGATATTTTATTGTAAATTCCCAACTGGAAACCAAGAATGTAACAACAGAGTGATTCAGTGTCTAAACCCTGAAGTCAGACTTAGAATGAATACCAACAGCATCTTTCCTTAGATGTGTGGCTAGAAACGCCTCCTGGCTCTCTGAGCCTCAGTTTCACATCTGCAAAGAGAGGCTGGAGCAGCTCCTCACAGCTCTGTAGAGTGTGGTGTGCATTAGGGAGACAATCCAAGCAAAGCCCTCAGCACAGTGTCTGTTAGGAAGCCAGAGATGAGATGAGGTACATATTCACAGCTTTCTTCTATAATATACATATTTCTTGTGACAATATACATTGCGTGTTAAGTCGCTTCAGTCATGTCCAACTCTTTGTGACCCCGTGGACTGTAGTCTGCTGGGCTCCTCTGTCCATGGGAGTCTCCAGGCAAGAATACAGGAGTGCGTTGCCATCCCCTTCTCCAGGAGATCTTCCCGATCCAAGGGTCAAACCCTCATCTCTTATGTCTTCTCCAATAACTAGCACGTTCTTTACCACTAGCACTGTGTAAGTGTGGTCATAGACAAAAGTAATAGGAACTTGGGTCAAAAAAATGGAGGCATTTTGCCAAGAAAATAGTCACTGAGTAGGAAGCCACCCAAATAGAGTTAAAGATAATGACCTATTCCTTAGAAGACATTAGGAAATATCAACAAATAAATCAGGAAACAATGGTCCCTTCCTTTAATTGCATTGTGTCTGCTGCTGCTGCTAAGTCACGTCAGTTGTGTCAGACTCTGTGTGACCCCATAGACGGCAGCCCACCAGGCTCCGCTGTCCCTGGGATTCTCCAGGCAAGAACACTGGAGTGGGTTTCCATTGCCTTCTCCAATGCATGAAAGTGGAAAGTGAAAGGGAAGTCTCTCAGTCGTGTCCAACTCTTAGCGACCCCATGGACTGCAGCCTACCAGGCTCCTCCATCCATGGGATTTTCCAGGCAAGAGTACTGGAGTGGGGTGCTGTTGCCTTCTCCAGCACTGTGTCTAACCTTACCCAAAGCAGTATTATAATGGTGAAAGGCTTACCAAAGAGCATGAGATCCCAGGACAGCAGTGAAAGAGTTCAGAATGCTGGCTCTGGTAGGTATCATGTCTCAACTAATTAAGATAGAAGGTTCCTTCTGCAGGGATGGGGGAGGTGCAGAGGAGAGAGTGAGAGAAAGTGTGTGTGTGTGTGTGAGAGAGAGAGAGAGAGAGAGAGGGAGCATGTATGTGAGAGAGAGAGGGAATGAGGTTGAGGTGGTGGTGAATGTGTGTGTGTTAGTTGCTTAGTCTGTCCGACTCTTTGCAACCCCATAGACTGCAGCTCACCAGGCCCCTCTGTCCATGGGATTCTCCAGGCAAGAACACCGAAGTTGGTTGCCATTTCCTTCTCCAAAAGGAACTATAGAAAGAAAGCAAGTGAAGTCACTCAGTCGTGTCTGACTCTTTGCAACCCCATGGACTGTAGCCTACCAGGCTCCTCTGTCCATGGAATTTTCCAGGCAAGAGTACTGGAGTGGGTTGCCATTTACTTCTCCAGTGTATATATATGTGTGTATATATATATACATACATATATACATACACACACATATATATACACATATATATATGTATAATACACGTCAGGTGGATATGTGTAAGATAGACCGTGTGTGTGTGTGTATGTGTGTGTGAGTGTGTGGTGTGTTGCAGGGAAAAAAACGTAGAGGGTTCCTCCTTTTAATTAATATTTCTGATTCTGCAATGATGGAAATTCTGAACCTTCTCTGGTAACTTTAAGTGTCCAACAACTTCTTCTGTTAGAAAATTCTTATTTCTAATCTAAAGGTCTACTACATAGCTATGTCTGCCCTCTGGCAAGTACTTACTGTTATGTCTTCAGTGATTAATCCTGAATTGCCTTGATTGAAATAAAAATTCGAATGCAGTGAGAAGCCCTTCTCGAAAAGCAGGACAAACAGAAAGTCTAGTTGCTCTATGACGATGTTTGTTGCCTGTATTTAGGCTGCAGTCCATGGGGTTGCTAAGAGTCGGACACGACTGAGCGACTTCACTTTCACTTTTCACTTTCATGCATTGGAGAAGGAAACGGCAACCCACTCCAGTGTTCTTGCCTGGAGGATCCCAGGGACAGGGGAGCCTGGTGGGCTGCCGTCTATGGGGTCACACAGAGTCGGACACGACTGATGCGACTTAGCAGCAGCAGCAGCAGGGACTACACTTTGACTTTGTGAAAGCCGAACCAGGTATAGAGATATGTCTTTCTAACACTAGGTCTGCTATACACGAAGTGGCCAAAAGCTCAATCTTAATATCCCTCTTCCATCCTTCCTCATAAAATCTACATCCATCTCTTAAATTATGTATGTTCTCTTTTGTTCCATTCTCCTTTTATGGAATGAAATAATTCACTTTGACAATTTAAATGTGCCAAACTGCAACACAGCTAAGCATCCTACGTGGGTATTTTGAGAGCAGAGATACTCCCATACTTCAGCGAGTAAACAGGGACCGCTACATCCAAAGGCACAGGTCTTCAATGATGTGTCCATACTTGAATCAAGCCGAGAGTTTTTCCAAAACACGCTCCAAATCAGACTTGGTGAATCAAAATCTTATTGGGGGGGCATGAATAATTTCAGATATTACTGCATATTGACAAAGCTATACAGGTAATTCTGGTGCACCTCCATTAGTCAACCATGAAGGATAACAGAAGCAACCAATTTTCCCATTCGTCAAGGAAGGATCTGGTCTAAATAATGTAAAGAAAATGATCTTAAGCTTTATGGCTCTTTATGGGGAAAGAGTCACACCCCTTTCCCCATACCCCTGTGCTCCCAAGTTTCCAGAGCTCTGCCCCTAGCAGTATTTCCTTGTGTGGGACCCATATGTAACATGGAGAAGGAAATGGCAACCCACTCCAGTATTCTTGCCTGGCAGGCTACCATCCATGGGCTTGCAAAGAGTCAGACACGACTGAGCGACGATTACCCACTCACTCGTATGTAACAGCCCACCACCTTTAGCACCCACGTGATACAACATTAGTTACCAAATGGTGGGCTCTGAGGTTTTTGTTTGGCCCTCTGTTGACCACTGAAGCGCTGTGTTATGAAACAAGTTAATATCTATCATATTAGACAGGTTCCTTGCTCATCACAATACAAGCAGCTTAAACCTATTTTCTTCAGCTGACCACTCCATACCCTGTTGGTCCCTAGAGGCATCCGAGTTTGCAAATCCTACATAAACTCTGATGCCTTGCCTTCTAAGGTCAGTGCTTCCCTCTTTTATCATAGTTGCTCAAGCCCCACTGGTTTTCTAAGATGACAAATACTGATCTAAAAAGTAATTTTTCTAAGGTGTTGATGGATGTGCTGCTGTGCTATGCTAAGTTGCTTCAGCCGTGTCCAACTCTGCGACCCTACAGACTACAGCCTGCCAGACTCCTCTGTCCATGGGGATTCTCCAGGCAAGAATACTAGAGTAGGTTGCCATGCCCTCCTCCAGGGGATCTTCCCAACCCAGGGACTGAACCTAGGTCTCCTGCACTGCAGGCAGATTCTGTACCATATGAGCCACCAGGGAAAGCCATGAATACTGGAGTGGGTAGCCTATCCTACTCCAAGGGATCTTCCCAACCGGGGGAATTGAACTGGGGTCTTCTGCATTGCAGGCAGATTCTTTACCAGCTGAGCTGCTAGGGAAGCCTTCTACTTTCTATATGAGGGGTTTAAGAAGTGTTACAGAAAATTTAAAAAAAAAGTATTCCTTCACTGTAAAATACTGAACTAAGTAACTATGGTCAACGCAGATTCTCTTTCTTCTCTTTCGCAGCTTCTGCATACCCAGGTTTTGTTTGAGAATAAAGATGAAAAAGAGGCAGAGTTAAAATCTGGCAACTAAATTTTGAGGGATGCCTACTAAAGAATGAGGGGTCAATACAACGATGAGAAAGATGTGCTTTAAAGCACTTCAGATAAAATAGAGAAAATAGAGAATAGATAAATCAAGTGTGGCAACATCTAGATGGCAAGTAAGAGAGAGGCAATGTGGATGTGGGGGTTCATCACAGTTATTCTGAGTCTGGATTAAAAAAAAAAATGTACCAAGCATCTGGGAATCCCAAACAAAACTCTTCAAGGAAATGAGAAGGCAAGGGATGTGGGTGTCTTAAATCTCAGCTTGCAGGCCACACCCACCGGGACACAGCGTCTGACCTCCCACTTCCTTCTCCCATGCTGCTGCCGCCTGGTCGCTTCAGTCACGTCTGACTCTGTGCGACCCCATGCACTGCAGCCCGCCAGGCTCTTCTGTCCATGGGGATTCTCCAGGCAAGAATACTGGAGTGGGTTGCCATGCCTTCCTCCAGGGGAATCATCTCAACCCAGGGATCGAACTCAGGTCTCCTGCATTGCAGGCAGATTCTTTACCACTGTGCCACCAGGGAAGCCCTCCTTCTTCCATACCAAACTCAAATTAGATGAGTAATGTGGTTCCCTTGCTCAAATGACCCAAAATGTCCACAGAATCTAATGAAGCAAGACTTCTGATTACTGATGGAGATGGGGTGGGATAAAATATGCTGCAGAGAGCTGTGTAAATCCTCTTCCCATATAATTGTTGAGTTTCAATGATTCTGCTTAAGATTAAACCTGTAGATCACAAAACTTGATACAGGGAATCATGGCTTCATAACAATGTCATTTTCCATGCTAATTTGATTTGCCTTATAACCTATGGTTGGATTCTTTAAATTGCCTTAGAATGTCAAATGTAAATAATATAAACTCGGGTACCTGTTCCCCTGAAAAAAGAACCACAGACTTCAATGCTATCAGTACCAACATTCTCTCTACATATCTAGTATTTCCACAGGATCTCACATTCTAAAAATCAAAGTTTCCCTTCACTTAAATTAAAAAATCTAAAATACTCAAAAATCAAAATTTTCTTGAAAAATAAAATATTAACACTACAAAATAGAGACTTGTAAGCTGCCAGAATCTAAATATTTTTCAAAGGAGCAATGAACTCAACATTACATAATTCACACAGTCTTAGAATCCATGCAAAAACTGTAAAAGAAAGCAGTGCATTTAATGTCTTTATGGGAATGTCGTGTCTTTAAGGCTTTGCTTCAGGGCAATCGTTCTGTCACTTCCTAGAAGCATTTGGTTCACTAGAGAGTCAAAGAGGGGACACAGTGAAGCTGTAAAGTCAGTACCTCTGAAGCTGTGCTTCCCTGACCTGCTATCCCTGGAAAACAAGACGTGGCAAAGGCTTCATGGAGGCTATTAAGGAAAGCTATAAAAGTGTTCTTTTCTGGGATTTCCTACCATATCATTTACATACATAAATTAGTTGTATAATGACAAACCACTGTTTCTTTGAAGACAAAGAAAGTTTGTATCCAAGTTAGTATTAACAGTCTGTATGCTGTTGTTTAGTTATCAAGTCACATTCAATTCTTTTGCGACCCCCTGGACTGTAGCCCGCCAGGCTCCTCTGTCCATGGGGTTTTTCCTGGCATGAATACTGGATCCAGTTGCCATTTCCTTCTCTAGGGAATCTTTCTGACCCAGGAATTGAACCCATGTCTCCTGCATCTCCTGCATTGGCAGACAGGTTCTTTACCAGTGAGCCACCTGGGAAGTACAGTTATTAATGTCAGGCAATCCCTACTGTATTAGTTTCCTATTGCTGCTATAACAAAGGATTCCCATACAGTTGTGATAGGAGTTTGAAATCAAAGGTGTTGGAGGGCTACATTTCTTCTGGAGGCTGTAGAAAGAATCTACTTTCTGTTTTGTTTCAGCTTCTAGAGGCTGCCTGCATTCCTTGGCTCACGGTGCCTTCCTTGTATCATATCATTTCACCTGTTTTCTTCTCTGATTCCTCCTGCCTTCCTCTTACAGGGACCCAGGTGATAACTGGGCCCACTCCAATAATCCAGGATAACCTCATCTAGCAAGTCTCTTTTGCCATAGAAAGTGATGTTCACAGGTCACAGGAATTAGGGTGTAAACATCTTCAGGGTTCATTATTTAGCTTGCCACACCCACAAAATAAATATATAGTTGTAACTTTTGATACTGTAATAATGAACTGATAAATTAATGACACCCCTAGTATATTTTATTATATTCATAATTTTAACTAATATCCATGGATGTAAACAACTTCTTTTCAAAGGGATTAATAATTAAGTTCCTTAAAAATAGGAGGCTCTTCACATGGAAACTCTCCCCAGCGTTATGTGGCAGCCTGGACGGGAGGGGAATTCACAGGGTAATGGAAACACGTGCGTGTATGGCTGAGTCCCTCCACTATTCACCTGAAACTATTACAACATTGTTAACTGGCTCTACACCAATACAAAATGCAAAGGTTTTGAAAAATAGGAGGCTCTTATGTTCTAAATGGGATTTCCCTGGTGGCTCGGACCAGGTTTGATCCCTGGATTGGGAAGATCCCCTGGAAAAGGGAATGGTAACCCACTCCAGTATTCTTGCCTGGGAAATCCCATGGACAGAGAAGCCTGGAGGGCTACAGCCCATGGGGTCACAAAGAGTCAGATAACACTCACTTCCATGTTAACAGACAGAATGATTCCTCCTGCAGCATCTTACATTTTCAGAGTGCCTTACCGTCAATAAGGTCACATACATTATCTCATGCAATCATCCAGCTATTTAGCTGGCCGACATGACAGGCAAAAATAAATTTAACTTGTTTAAAATCTCCTATTTAAACTTGTTAAATAGGAGAGCCAGAGTGTACAGTTAGAATGTCCAGCTTCATACCACAACCTCTTTTTCTTGTTAAGCCAAACAAGTAGAGCCTGTTTCTCAGCTGCTGAAAGTGAAATCTCTTGTGCTATAAACTGAGCTATCAACTCTAAGAAACCAACTGTTGACAAAATAATTATGTCAACAGAAAACAAAAAGCTTAAGGTGAAGAAAGTTTCAGATTAGCAATAACAAAAAAAACTTCCTATAAAAAATATCAAAATAATTAAGCTATAACTTAACTAAATAATAGTACCTAAAATATACTTGGTTCACCAAAATTGGTTTCTAAAAAATCTAAAAATCACTGATCATCATTCTAAAAGGACACCAAAGTCAATTAATATTTACACTGCCAGTACAAAGCAAACCTATTTCACAACTACCAAAGGGAATTAAAAGAATTCAGAACCGAAAGGCAGGCCACACCCATCAGCTGTGTAGTGTTCTATGTAGTTTGCTTAGTGCGTGCAGGTTCCCCACGCGTCCAACACCCAAGCGTCTGAAAAACAGAGTTGAGTAACTTCCTGAGTTCACCTGGCTTCTAGGTGCCTGGGTTCACCTGGAGCCAGACATCCTGGAATGTGAAGTCAAGTGGGCCTTAGGAAGCATCACTATGAACAAAGCTAGTGGAGGTGATGGAATTCCAGTTGAGCTATTTCAAATCCTAAAAGATGATGCTGTGAAAGTGCTGCACTCAATATGCCAGCAAATTTGGAAAACTCAGCAGCGGCCACAGTACTGGAAAAGGTCAGTTTACTTTCCAATGCCAAAGAAAGGCAATGCCAAAGAATGCTCAAACTACCGCAAATTGCACTCATCTCGCACTCTAGCAAAGTAATGCTCAAAATTCTCCAAGTCAGGCTTCAACAGTACGTGAACGGTGAACTTCCAGATATTCAAGCTGAATTTAGAAAAGGCAGAGGAACCAGAGATCAAATTGCCAACGTCCGTTGGATCATCGAAAAAGTAAGAGAGTTCCAGAAAAACATCTACTTCTGCTTTATTGACTATCCCAAAGCCTCTGACTGTGTAGATTACAACAAGCTGTGGAAAATTCTGAAAGAGATGGGAATACCAGACCACCTAACCTGCCACCTGAGAAATCTGTATGCAGGTCAAGAAGCAACAGTCAGAACCAGACATGGAATACCAGACGGGTTCCAAATTGGGATAGGAGTACGTCAAGGCTGTATATTGTCACACTGCTTATTTAACTTATATGTAGAGTACATCATGTGAAATGCCAGGCTGGATGAAGCACAAAGATAGAATCAAGACTACCAGGAGAAATATCAATAACCTCAGATATGCAGATGACACCACCCTTATGGCAGAAAGAGAAGAAAAACTAAAGAGCATCTTGATGAAAGTGAAAGAGGAGAGTGAAAAAGCTGGCTTAAAACTCAACCTTCAAAAAATGAAGATCATGGCACCCAGTCCAATCACTTCATGGCAAATAGATGGGAAAACAATGGAAACAGTGACAGACTTTATTTTGGGGGGCTCCAAAATCACTGCAGATGGGGACTGCAGCCATACAATTGAAAGACGCTTGCTCCTTGGAAGGAAAGCTATGACAAACCTAGATAGCATATTAAAAAGCAGAGACATTACTTTGCCAACAAAGGTCCCTCTAGTCAAAGCTACATCCAGTAGTCATGTATGGATGTGAAACTTGGACTACAAAGAAAGATGAGCACCAAAGGATTGATGCTTTTGAACTGTGGTAAAGGAGAAGACCCTTTAGAGTCCCTTGGACTGTAAGGAAATCCAACCAGTCCATCCTAAGGGAAATCAGTCCTGAATATTCATTGGAAGGACAGATGCTGAAGCTGAAACTTCAATACTCTGGCCACCTGATGTGTAGAATGGACTCATTGGAAAAGACCCTGATGCTGGGAAAGATTAAAGGCAGAAGGAGAAGGGAACGACAGAAGATGAGATAGTTGGATGGCATCACCGACTTGATGGACATGAGTTTAAGCAAGATCCAGGAGTTGCTGATGGACAGGGAAGCCTGGCGTGCTACAGTCCATGGAGTCACAAAGAGTGAGACACAACTGAGCTATTGAACTGAACTGAACTGGACTTCCCTGATAACCTTATCTAAGGTTTCCACTTTCACTCTCTACCTTTACGGCACTTTTCTCCACTCAGAGAGAAACATTTGACTGTTTCCTGACTCCACCCACTTCATGTCTGTTGTACAAGTGCATTCTAAAAGTCAAACACACACACACACACACAACATAAATAAATAATAAAAAATAAAGATCAAAAGCAAGTGTAGCACAGAGTGTATTAATGTCTTAAACAATGGGCAAAGATAACGGATTAGATGAGCTATAACATTATGAGGAAAGTGCTAAAGGCTATCTATTGTGATCGTTTAAAAACTTACCCTATTTGAATCCATCAATCAAATTACTCACTCAATCACTAGAAAATATAAAGAGTGTCTATTTTATGCCAAGCAATATTGCAGCCCTGGAGGCAAAGAAATGAAATACTCCATTCTCAAGGAGCTCATAGAATAATGAGGAACATGAGGTAAGTAAACATGATTTCAGTACAGTTAGTTCCTGCCATCTTCTAGACCACATGACCCGACTTCAAGATCCTTCAAGATCTGGACCCTTATCTATGCTCTCAGCACCCAGGGTGCAACTGGAATACAGTGAAACTTTGGCAGCTAACCAAGACTGATGCATCAGGGAGCCAATATTCAAGCATTTAAGGATGAAAATAAGATTTTTTTCACACCTAAAAAATGTAATAATCCCTTACTATCATTTTATAATCAGTCAATGGCCAAAATTTCCCCAATTGTCCCATTAAGTGACTTTTTTTTTCAAGTTAAGATGTTGAGTGCATTTCTATGGAGAGGGAGGGTTATTGCCAATAAAGGGACACACAAACCACACAGCTGAAGAAAGGTCAAGGTGAGAACCAGTATTGTAAGTAGTGTGATAAGCCAACCATAGGTGGAAGAACAAAGAGAAGCCAAAGGTAGTTATGAAAAGCTTTCAGCCATGCTCAGGAGTCTGGCTTTGATCCCCAGAGTGACAGAGCGCTACCAAAGGGCTGTAAGCAAGGAAGGGAGCAAACCCTTTATTTTAGAAAGAGAACTCTGGCAGCAATGTAGCGGGTCAGCCGGGTGGGCAGGAGACAGGGGAGAAGACTCTTCTGAAACTGTAGGCAAGACAAGCCAGGGTCTGAGCTCAGGGTGGCGGTGGGCTGCTATGGAAGGAGGAGTCCAGAACAGACAACAGAGATGGTGAAGGGTTTAACAGCTTTCCAGGGGCATTAATGGGACGTGGCGACCGGCTGTGAGAGTGATAATGAGAGAGCAGTTCAGATGACTCCGGCTTTCACACTTGGAATGAAAATCAGTTTAAAGTCCAAAATGCTAAGAATTACCATTTACGGAGCGGTTATAACAGGCCAGAACACACGTGTACTAAGAAATATCTCATCATATATCATTTCATCTGTCATACAGTGTATACCATGTGTGTGAGCTCAGTCATGTCCAGCTCTTTGTGACCCCATGGACTGTAGCCCACCAAGCGCCTCTGTCCTCGGGACTCTCCAGGCAAGAATACTCGAGTGGGTTACCATTTCTTTCTCGAGGGGATCTTCCTGACCCAGGGATCGAACCCTTATCTCCCGCACTGGCAGGCAGATTCTTTCCCACTGTGCCACCTGGGGCACCCAGCATATATAATATTACATCACATATCATATTGTATCAATTTCATCCACAGAGCTCAAAGGGAGCAAACCATTTTACACTTGAGGAACCTAAGACCCAAAGAGGTTTGCAATCTGCCCAAGGTCACAATGCACATGCAGGATTTGAAACTAAATTTGGTCTGCTTTCCTAGCCATCTCCTAGAGACTGAAGGAACATCAAACAATTTACTGGCATTATCCTAGAAGAAATGACAGAAAAGGCTGTACAAACTGCTACCTTTTTCTCCCCTTAAAAAATAATCAGGGATATTTCATTTATATCTCAATCCTGTATATATTTGTACATTCTTTAAAGATGAGCACGGAAAGGTGCTGGTAAAATAATAACTTCATTTACTAACATAGACAGATCTCTGCAAACCAGATATCTTTGGAGAGCAAGAGAGTGACAAGAACAAGGAAATCGTAAAGGAAATCAACCCTGAATATTCATTGGAAGGACTGATGTTGAAGTTGAAGCTCCAATACTTTGGCCACCGGATTCAAAGAACCAACTCACTGGAAAAGACCCTGGTGCTGGGAAAGACTGAAGGTAAAAGGAGAAGGGGGTATCAGAGGATGAGATGGTTAGATAGATAAGATTTATGTCCACCAACTCAGCGGACATGAATCTGAGCAAACTCCCGGAGACAGTGCAGGACAGGGGAGCCTGGCGTGCTGCAGTCCACGGAGCTGCAGAGTCAGACACAACACAGCGACTGAACAACAGCAACAAAGACAGTCATGCGGAGCACTGTGCTTGAGGTATTACACTGTCCATAGGAAACTGAAAGGTTTTTTGTTTATAAACAGACCATTAATCTCAGTATTAATGGCAATAACAAGGATCACAGTGATTTCAGAAATTATTTCTGTAGGCCGTCACATACACTTCCACTGAAAATTAGCAGCGAGCATTAGTTAATGGACACATTAAAAGTTTTACCCTTCATTTAATATTTTTAGACTGTACTAGGGATTAGAACAATGCATTAGCCTCATTCCCTGGGCACATGCTCTTTTGGTTTGTAACCATAAATTGCTTTGTACAGAACACACAGGCAATGGAAACTGTCAAAACAAAGTAATTATCTTATTTGTACTGGTCACCACAAAACTGAAACGTTTCTGAAATCTAAAATTTCCATTACACCACAATCATACGTAAGGAATACAGAAGATATCTGAATATGCTAGAAAAAGAGCCATGAAAATGATAGCCCCCCAAAAGTACTTCATGTTATTTTAACAGTTTTTTAAAGCATCTCTCTCAATAGCCTCCTAAGAATCACCAGGATACCTTACCATTATTTCAAATTCACAATGTCCAATTTACACTGTCTCCTTTTCACTCCCCATAAACCTGCCTGTCTTCTTATTTTCTATCCTTCAATAAAAGCATCATTTATATACCAGTCCTCCCAAATTCAACAGTTCTAAGTCCATTTCCTCCTCTCCCTTTGGCCACTGTTGTCTGGTTTCCCCCACATCATCTCTCATCCATCCCTTGCTTCCCTCCTGCTACAGACGGTCTGATATGCACCCTATGATGGTTTCCTTAGCACTCTAGCGGTGTCCAACTTGGGCTTCCTACTAAACCCATCTGGCGCAATGGTAAAGAACCCTCCTGCCAATTCAGGAGAGGCAAGAGCCTCGGGTTTGATCCCTGGGTTGGGAAGATCCTCTGGAGAAGGGAATGGCCACCCTCTCCAGTATTCTTGCCTGGGAAATCCCATAGACAGAGGGGCCTAGCGGGTTACAGTCCATGGGGTCCTAGAGTCAGACCCAACTGAGTGACTGAGCGTGCACACACTAAGCCCATCACTCTTGTCAAATTCATCTGATATGAAGCTATCCGAAAGGGCTTCCATATAGCATGTAAAAATTTTTAAATAAGTAATTTGTAAGTTTCCTTCCTGATGGAAATATTTGTAGGCTTCTGTGTACCTCTTCAGAGACCTTCTCTGCATACACAACAAATATGTAGTCTTTTGAGGCTTAAATGTATGCGCGTGTGCGCATATGTAGACTGTGGCATTTTATACACACATGCTTTTCCACAGCTGGCTTTTCCCACTGAATAAAACTTGGGAGTTTAGTATTTTTTAATTCAATTTTTTTTTTTTGGCTGTGCCACGTGGCATATGGGATCCCCATTCTGCACCTAGGAATTGAACCTGTGTCCCCGACATTGGAAAGGCAGAGTCCCAACCACTGGACCGTCAAGGATACCCTGGTGTACACTGTTACAGAGAGAGCTCATTGAATCGCTCTTTTTCATTATTGTGTAACATTCTACTGTGTGACAAGTTTCACCATTCATTTCAGCCTCTAATTTGCACATTTGGGTTGTTTCCCATCTTTCCTTATTTCAGTGTGCAATAAATATCCTTGTACATATGTCTTTGCACACATACACAGTACATTTCACTGCCTCTGCTAATTCTAGACGCTGTGAGAAGTAAAGGCATTGATGAATCTAAAAGCCTGAAAAAATATTCTTTACAAACTATCCCAGAAAGTATGTATCTTGATCATATGGTGTTAACCCTGGGGTCAAAATTTTTTATAAGCTCCTCAGTAATTGTTTTGAGTAGCCATGTCAATCTTTGCTGGTGGGCATGCTTCCACCCAACCCTAGAACAGAGTCATAGGAACAATGCCTCATCTGTACAAAAACAAAACACAACACCCTGGATTCTTATAAAGGTCTGCAAAGGGAGAAGGATTTGCTGCTTTGTCCATCAGCCTTTCTCACTTTAGGAGGTTAACAAACAGGGAAGTTCTAACACTACTGTTGAGCAACTATGAAAAATTAATGTTGGGATTCTGAGAGAGAAAATGGCCAAGGTTTGTGCAGAAGCCAGACCACAGAGGCCAAATACTCAACTGTCATAAACATGAGCTACATAGAACATACATACAGATAACACATGCTATACTGTGACTCTTTCCACTTGAAATACTAGCAGCAGGTCTATATGACTTCTGCTTACTATCGCATTAACTACTCACTTCAGACACTCATACCAAACAGGGTTGTGCTAGATTATTACAAGGGCTTCCGAGGTGGTGCCTGGCAATGCAGGAGATGTAAGAGACACCAGTTCAATCCCTGGCTCAGGAAGACCCCCTGGAGAAGGATATGGCAACCCATTCCAGTATTCTTGCTTGGAGAATCCCATGGGCAGAGGATCCTGGCAGGCTTTAGTCCATTAGGGCTGCAAAGACTCAGATGTGACGGAAGCCACTTAGCATGCACACACACACGCAGATTATCACAAAGCATTAGTGAAATGTCCAAAAGCACCCCCATCGCAGAGACTAGACAGCCTACCAACTGATCCAGACAGACGGCATCATTAGGTCATGTCCAGGGTCCAGGTCACTGGAAGGTATCACTCACTCTTGCTGGAAGGACGTCTAATCAAGCTCTGATGTCAAGGGCCGAGTTATCTAATGGCCACACCTTCCACTCTAAGATGCCAGCTCTGTTTAACAACTTCTTGATGATAATCTGCTTCTCTCCAAGATTTAAACACCATCTTCTGCCTTGAATCCCATAGTGGAGGCAGCTTACAAGAAACTTCTGAAACTATCCTATACAGCTGTCTGATCCTTCATAAACCCTGATCAGCAAACACAGCCTAAATGCCAGGACCATCCACAAGCCTTCAGATCTCCTCTCAGCTAGTCTCTGTAACAATAAGCAAAACCAAACAGGGAAATAATCTCCGACTGCCTAGCACTCCATCTGCCTGTTGTCCATAGGAGCCTTTCTTCTGATGTGTTGCTGACTAGACTGTAATTCATCTTCCATAAGTATAAACCCATCTTTGCCTGCATGCAAAGTTTAAAAGCACTGGGTCCAGAGACCACAGAATATTTAAGGCATAAACGACTGAACTGAAAAATCTCTTTTTTAACAATGTTTTTGTTGGAAATTAAATTGTTACTGGAGACCTGTCACAATGTGGAGGGCAATCAAAATTGCAAAATCCTCTTTCTTCCATTAAAGATAATTAACCTAATGACTACACAAAAATTGACAATGAGCAAGCACTCTAATCATTGATAGCTGGTACACGGGTCTACATATCCTTCTCTCCACTTGTAAGGTAATGAGGATTCACTAAGAATGTCTGGATTGAACTAAATCCTATTTAAAATGTTGATTACTGCACTTGCACTCATAAAATTGTAATATGCTATTCATCCTCATGGAAAAATCCCAGACTTTAAATATTAATTATCCTACCCATTAACTATATAAATTTACAAAATTAAGTTCTCTGAACTTCACCTTTTCATGCACTAACGGGAAGAACTACTTCCTGGGTTAAATGAGATAATGAAGCAAGTTATAAACTAAAAAGTACTTGCTGAGTGCTCATGACTCCTTATTGTGGGTTACCAGACAGACCAAAGAAGTTTTAGAAATGAATAATCATTTATTTTGTTTACCTATATTATAAACAGCTTAAATTTTTTAAACTTGTAGAATAACAAATAGGCTTTCCTGTGTGTGCTCAGTACTCAGTCACGTCTGATTCTTTGCAATCCTATGGACTGTAGCCCATATCAGGCCCCTCTGTCCATGGGACTCTCCAGGCAAGAATACTGGAGCGGGTTGCCATTTCCTTCTCCAGGGGATCTTCCAGACTCAGGGATCAAATCTGTGTCTCTTCCATCTCCTGCATCGGCAGGCAGGTTCTTTACCACTAGAGCCACCTGGAAGTTTTAATATTTCATTAATGTTCAAGGTAAACTTAAAATTAGTTTAATATTTAAAAAAAATAAGCAGTTGATATTTTAAATTGTCTAATGGAGCCAAAATCTGAAAAGCATAATGATATGTTTAATTTTTAGAGCATTTCAGGCTGAATGCAAGGCGAGATTCCAGAGTCATCAACAAGGCCAGGAGTCGTGGACAAAGCACCCCTTTTTGTGTGCACATCACTTGGGCTTTGTCAGAGT
Organism: Bos indicus x Bos taurus; assembly: GCF_003369695.1. Classification (NCBI taxonomy): domain Eukaryota; kingdom Metazoa; phylum Chordata; class Mammalia; order Artiodactyla; family Bovidae; genus Bos; species Bos indicus x Bos taurus. The sequence continues at coordinate 12,087,964 of NC_040087.1, read as the reverse complement.
GATTTAAGGCTGTAGGAGGCTTGGATCACTCATAGGGAATAGGACGGCAAACATTTCTAGAATTTTCTGGAATGTTTGAGCACCATGGCTTTTAACTATTTCTAATTTCTTAAAAGGGTGCCAAAGATTCTGACTTCCTAGGAGATATGGAACATCAAACTCCTTAGAAAGACTCTGCTCGGCTGGCAAGGACAGAACTTCCAAGACACTGAACCCTTCACAATTTTACTGCTTCAGTCAGAAGACCACAGGATAACGGGATATCTTTAGCTGATTGTTGTCATCGTTCAATCGCTAAGTCGTGTCCACTCTTTGAGACCCCATGGACTGCAGCACGCCAGGCTTCCCTGTCCTTCACCATCTCCTGGAGCTTGCTCAAACTCATGTCCATCGAGTCAGTGATGCCATCCAATCATCTCATCCTCTGTCATCCCCCCCTTCTCCTCCTGCCCTCAATCTTTCCCAACCATCAGGGTCTTTTCCAGTGAGACAGCTCTTCACATCAGGTGGCCAAAGTACTAGAGCTTCAGCTTCAGCATCAGTCCTTCCAATGAATATTCAGGATTGATTTCCTTTAGGAATGACTGGTTGGAGCTCCTCGCTGTCCAAGGAACTCTAACACCACAATTCGAAAGCATCAATTATTTGGCACTCAGCCTTCTTTATGGCTCAACTCTCACATTTGTACATGACTACTAGAGAAACCATAGCTTTGACTAGAGGGACCTTTGTTGGCAAAGTGATGTCTCTGCTTTTTAATATGCTGTCCAGGTTTGTCATAGCTTTTCTTCCCAAGGAGCAAGCTTGATTCAGACACTGATGATGGCTTGGGTCTTTTTTTTTTTTAACATTTTTATTGCTGGTAATTTATTTTCCCATATTAGGCCTCTATTTCAGTACCTCTGTGAGATAGGATCTGGTCTCTTACAGGGTTCAAGGCTCCATTCTGCCCGACAAATGGAGATCAGAAGACAGGGCTAATCTAAATGAGCATGGAACTAAAGAGCCTTCAGCCACGTCAAGTCCACTGAAGTCCAAATAAACCCCACAGCCCTTCTCCAAAAAGGGCCTCGGTGGAGCGGCCAGGCTGGCGGTGTGAATGTGTCTCCTGTGTGGTCTGCACACCTTCGAAGCCTCTGTGGAGCTGGATGGCCGGTGGGCCTGGGGCGGCTCTTTCAAACCTTGGGCAACCCTCGCCAGTCTTCACGCAGCATCTCTCCAGAGAGAAGATGCGATCTAGAAGTTCAAGTCCATGCAGCTATAGCAGCTGCTCCCAAGATCACAGAGAGACAGCATCAGCTAGCTCACCACCAGCTAGCTAGAACCTGGGAAAGACCTCGTATGTGGAACGTATCACTGAAATGCAGATTTACAACAAGCCCAAGAACGGGAGGCTGTGTAGCACTGCGGCCATTCACTGGCAACTTCAGTGCAGCGGGGGTGCCGTGAAGATCAACCGTCCAGGACGCAGGCCGGGCCTCCCGTTAGGATGGATGTCTTCCGCTGCCATCGCCGTGGTCCCTGAGGCGAAGTCTTCCCAGGGAACAGGCTTCTTGCAACACTGGTGTTTAGGGGCAGGAGTAAGCAGTTCTACCTGGTCACCATATTGTGGTCACAGGAATACTGGTACAGGGTGCACGTTTGTACAGAAAAGCAGTGGAAGCCATGCCAGAGGATTTCTGTCTGTGGAATCCTGAATGGCCTGGCCCCTTAAGAGTTTGTTAAACCTTCTCTTTCCGATCACTTGAGCTCTTGTGATGGCATAGTTTCTGGACCTAGCTGGGAGGCAATTCATTGTTTTTCATATCTCAAGAACCCTATTCCAAGGCCACATACTTCAAAGATAGGGACCTGTTCCTGGAGGCTCTTAAACTCTTTCAAAATATAGTATCAGTGACCAGTTCCTTTTACTCGCCACTATAAATATCCAGAATCTAGCAGTGCCTGATACATACAGTAAGCTTTTTTGATAGGGTCAGTCGCTCAGTCGTGTCTGACTCTTTGCAACCCCATGGACTGTAGTCCGCCAGGCTCCTCTGTCCATGGAATTCTCCAGGCATGGAGAATGGAGTGGGTTGCCATTCCCTTCTCCAGGGGATCTTCCTGACCTGGGGATCTAACCCAGCTCTCCTGCACTGCAGGCAGATGCTTTACCGTCTCAGCCACCAGGGAAGCCCCTAAGCTTTGGATAACTATTTGCTAAATGAATGAATGAATGTCTAAGGGCAGTTCTGAAAATGGAGAATCGGGGGGAATGTGGCCTGCGGTACAGGTTGCAGGTTTCTGGTCCCGAGCACCATGTTCCTCCTGAGTCAGCGCTGGGCAAGAGGCAGGTGGTAATGCCAGGCACAGCAACTGAACACGGTACCCTGCCTGGACCTCCAGGCACACAGCTCTCTCAACGACGAGAGAACCTTCCCGGCCTTTTAGGGGTGTCTAGTCACACAACAACAGGCTCTCTTGTGAAACGGATCTGGACACCCATGGTCTGATTATGCAACCAAGCCCGGGTTCCCAGAGCTCCTGAGCTGCCAGGATACTCAAGGACATGCTCAATGGTTTACTTGAGAAAGTCCATTTAAAAGATGTATGGAAGGTTACTAGTGAAGGTGGAGATCTCAGTAAACCTATCTGATAGGTTCATGGAAGGGTACTAATGAAGGTGGAGACAAAGGTAGAGTTCTCCCACCCGCACCGCATTTCCAAACATTTCAGTCTAGCTACAAAAGGACCAATGTTTTCTTACCTCCTAGGACTGTGGCTTATGAAAATGTGAAAAAGTATTTTGTTGTACTCTTGAAAAAGATGTGTATCACTCAATGAAAAGATTAACATGATACACCCACAGAAACAATGCTATTTCATTTCTAAAGGCCTGGTGTCTTTTATAGAAAAACAAATACAAATTTCAAAAAATGTAAAAATCATCAGAATCATAATATAAAGTCTAACCTAAACTGTATATGAATCGATTTTAAAAGCAAAACAATAGCCACTCCAATTGCATTAATGTGGTATCACTTTGGTGGTGGTGGTGGTGGTGTAGTCGCTCAGTCGTGTCCTACTCTTGTGACCCTATGGACTGTAGCCTGCCAGGCTCCTCTGTCCATGAGATTTTCCAGGCAAGAATACTGGAGTGGGTTGCCGTTTCCTTCTCCAGGGGATCTTCCCGACCCAGGAATCGAACCCAGGCCTCCTGCATTACAGGCAGATTCTTTCCCAACTGAGCTACAAAGGAAGCCTGTGGTATCACTTTAGAGTACAAGAAAATATTTTCATCAACATAGACATTAAAATAGTTTCATCGACATTACTTTCAGACATCTAGTAATTATGTGGAAATACTGCAATGATCAACATAAGTGAGGATCATGTTTGTAAGGCTTATTGTTGGTATAAAAATAGTCTGAGTCATAATGTATAGATGTCAAAGAAGGATATACATATTTATGGGTATATTATAATCCAACACCATGGGGGGAAATTAGGAAATTGTGCTCTCTAGGCTAAAACTTGAAATAACACCTTTCTAAAAACTAGAGTCTACAAATATCACTCACTCCTTCAATAAGACCTATCCATTCATTCATTTGACAAATATTTACTGTCTTTCCCTTCTGTGTCTGGCCCCGTGTTAGCCTTGGGGATTCAGTGGTGGAAGAAGACAGTCTTTGCGCCTAAGGAAATCTCAGGCTCCACCATCTCCTTAGCCCCTACCCACATACACACACCACGAAATAGTCTCTTCAACAGCAATCTTGAGGAAGGTCCCTTAGCTCTTGCTGTGTGCGATGAGACAGAGGATGCACACTGTCCAGCATGAAGTCCAGCCATCTCTATAGCCCTCACCCCCTGCTTACTCCCAACGAACCCTGAGGGTGGAGAGCCCTGAATTCTAAACCAGCTGTGCACAGCTATCAGTCATCCAACCTTGAGAAAGTCACTTCAGCTCTCTGAACCTGAGTCTGCCCTGAGCGCTCTCTTCTTGAAGGCCCCTTCCAGATCACATGGAAGCAAATGACTGGAGATTTCTAATAATGGGCAGAGCCGTTACCTCACAAGAGGCTTGTTCTATCAGATGACACAGCAAGTTCTCTCCTTGTGTAGAGCTCAGATTGTCCCTCCACGAATACAGGATCTTTGTCCTGTACACCAAACCTGCCAACTGTTTCTTATACATAAACGCATGCTCAGATGCTCAGTCCTGTCCAACTCTTTGTGACCCTATGGACTGTGTAGCCCGCCAGGTTCCTCTGTCCACGGGATTTCCCAGGCAAAAATACTGGAGTGGGCTGCCGTTCATCCAGCTCCAGGGGATGTTCCCAACCCAGGGATCAAACCCACATCACCTGCATTGGCAGACGGATTCTTTCCCACTGAGCCACCTGGAAAGCCCTCTTATACATAATAATCCTTCAAATACTAAACAGATGTCACATTTTCCCAAGTCTTTAAAATAAAAAGTGCCCTTTAATGTCAATTAATCCCATGATTCCCAGACCTTTTTTTTTTAATATTAGCTTTTTATACTATTAGTTACCTGCTTTGTTATGAATCTTTCTATTTAAAGTGCTGCCTTCACAATAAAATGTAGTGCTCTAAATCTGTGGTACCACCACCAAGCACCTACTGCACGTCGAGTAACACTAAGACTCTGTGATTGACTTGGCAAAGAAAACACAATTGAACAAGTAAAAACCAATAACAGGAATACTATCTGAATCATACTCGTTTAAAAATCTATGAGAGAGAGACAGAAGAGCAGAGTATCAAGAGTACAGATCAAGGGACTTCCCTGGGGGTTCAGTGGATAAGAATCCACCTTCCCAGGCTGGGAAGGAGAAGGGTGTGTCAGGCGACCCACACGCCAAGGGCCAACTAAGTCTGCCCACCGCAGTTAGAGCAGCCTGCCCATGCAACAGAGAGGCAGCACGGCCGAAAAAGAAGCACAAATCAAGGCCTTAGAACCCAGATACGTTAGATGTTAACTTCTCTGTCTCAGATTTCTCACTGTAAAATGGGAAGCATACTAGAACCTACATTACAGGACTGGTGTACAAAATTGAATGAGTGATGAGATCAGTGATCTTATAAAACAGTTATAAGAGGTACACAGCAGACTGCAAAGAGAGAAAGTGTTACTCGCTCAGTCGTGTCTGACTCTTTGTGACTCCTTGGACTGTAGCCCGCCAGGCTTCTCTGTCCATGGGATTTTCCAGGTCAGAATACTGGACTGGGTAGTCCTTCCCTTCTCCAGGGGATCTTCCCATCTCCAGGATCGAACCCGAGTCTCCTTCACTGCAGGCAGACTCTTTGCCATCTGAGCCACCAGGGAAGCCCCATGCAGCAAACTAAATATTATCTAATAAAGCAGGCAACTTACTTTTCTAAGTGATTGTACATCAACTTGTTTACCCGAATACCTGTTTTGTGATGGGCATTCAAAACTGACAGAAAGAAAACAGCTTTTTGCTATTTCCACCTAACTAAAGATTGCGTTGTTAATAGACAAAAGTAAACTGACACTTCCTTAGGTTCAAAGGATGTGACCTCTCTCTTAAGAGAGAAGATGAAGTGAGTTACATCAACAGAGAGAAAGCTAAGGGGAAAACAGGATAAACAGAAAGTAAACGTGAAAGAAATAAGTTCTTAAAAACATCTTCCCTTCCATTAAAACTCAGCCTGCTTATTTTGACCGTACTGTGAGAGCACCATTTTCAGGACTTTACGTACCGTTATGAGTATTCCCTCTATTGGTTTGCTTTCATGTCTCCTTTTAAGAACCTCATCAGAAGAATCATAGTCTAATGCTAATCAACTTTTGGTCATGTTTACATGACCATGGCAAGTGACCCAGACCTAAAAGGACTCTTTGTTCCAGTGCTCATTTAGTTCTAAAAACAAGTGTTGCCACATGGCATCTGTTTCCATACAACTGAGTGAGCCGGCAGGGATGTAAAATAGCCAGGGGATCTGAAACACACTTGGAGATCACTCACTAAAAATGCCAAGGGTAGTTAAATAAATTACCTTTGTACCTCTTTCTTGTTTAAAAAAAAAAAGCTTTCTTTACAAACTTCCATAAAAAATTTCACCAACGTCAATACAATCATTTCTTTAAAAATGATGACTTCTTTGTTGAAGGTTTAGCCTAAACTTCATTAAAATTTAAAGAAAACAGTCATTTGAACAGTACACTTTGAAAGCCTGATGTATACCACACCACTGTGATGGCTTTCAAATCATTAAAAAGCTTTTCTTTAGCAAAGAACATTTAACCAACAAGGAACAACTGTATTTTCATTCATTACAAAATGGTCCCTTTGCCTAATAATATAATATGAGATAAGAGTGGAAATAAATCTTCACAACATCTCTGAGAGACAGGAAGGATGGAATGTTTTCTCAAGATAAAGTTTGTCCATATTCTCTTTCAAAATCCCCAAACTTTTAAAAGTTGGCAATACTGACACTTGTGAAGGGAATCAAGGGATAATTAAGTTCAAGGGAATGCTAAACAGTAGTCCCCAATATGTAGGGCTTCCCTGGTGGTTCAGACAGTAAAGAATCTGCCTGCAATGCTGGAGACCAGAGTTCGTTCCCTGGGCCAGGACCATCCCCTGGAGAAGGGAATGGTTACCCACTCCAGATTCTTGCCTGGAGGATTCCATGGATGGAGGAGCCTGGCAGCCTACAGTCAGTGGGGTCAAAAAGAGTCAGACACAGCTGAGAGACTAATACGTTTACTTTTCACTTTCAGAGGTAAGGACACTGAGCAGTTAAGGATTTAGAGCAGTTAACTAATTAGTCCGAGGTCACCTAACTAGACATGGCCGAGCCCCGACCCAAACCCTGATTGTTTGACTTTGGAGTCTAAGCACTGCACCTGGAAAAATCACCTAGTTCCAGAAAGAGCTGCAGATGTAGAGAATGGATGTGTGGACACAGAGGGGGACAGGGAGGGAGGGATGAATCGGAAGAGTAGCGTTGACTTACATTCAATACCATGTGTGAAATAGATAGCTAGTGGGATGTTTCTATATAGCACAAGGAACTCAGCTCAGTGCTTTGATGACCTAAAGGGGTGGGAGCATAGGAGGGAAGCTCAAGAGGGAAGGGATATATTTATACCTAGGGGATATATGTATGTGCTTAGTCGCTTCAGTCGTGTCCGACTCTTTGAGACCCCAGGAACCGTAGCCTGCCAAGCTCCTCTGTCCATGTGATTCCAGGCAAGAATACTGGAGTGGGTTGCCATTTCCTCTTCTGGGGGATCTTCCCCATGCAGGGATCGAACCTGTGTCTCTCAGGTCTCCTGCATTGACAGGTGGGTTCTTTACCACTAGCGGCACCCAGGAAGCCCTGGTATATGTACACTTACAGCTGATTCACTTAGTTGTATAGCAGAAACTAATGTAACCTTGTAAAGCAATTATGGTTCAATAGTAAATCAACAGAAGCTGGGTCTGTAAATGCCATGATTAGTGAGAAAGAGATGAAGAGAGCAGCGGATGTGAGAAGAGACAGAACAGAGGCAAAGACTGACCAGCCGGAAAGAAGCCCACCCGGCAGGAAAGCACTCTGGGATAGCTATCAGGGGAACTGCAGCCCCTTCCTGGGGGGCCCAGTGGGACCAAAGGGAAATGAGTGCTCTCCAGTCTAGTATCAGAAGAGCACAATCACACATAGCACAGAAGTGTTAGGGATAAAAAGGTTAAAGTGAAAATAAAACCCCAGAACACTATGCAAATGTCAATAAAATAAAGAAAATGAACGATTAAAAATAGACCAAAAAATTAAGAAAGTTTTATTGATCCCATAGTCAGAGAAAATGCCGTGGTAGAACTTAAACTGCAAATTAATTGTGAATGTTAACCTCAGTTCAGTTCAGTTCAGTCGCTCAGTCGTGTCTGACTCTTTGCGATCCCATGAATCGTAGCACACCAGGCCTCCCTGTCCATCACCAACTCCCGGAGTTCACACAGACTCACGTCCATAGTCAGTGATGCCATCCAGCCATCTCATCCTCTGTCGTCCCCTTCTCCTCCTGCCCCCAATCCCTCCCAGCATCAGAGTCTTTTCCAAAGAGTCAACTCTTCACATGAAGCGGCCAAAGTACTGGAGTTTCAGCTTTAGCATCATTCCCTCCAAAGAAATCCCAGGGCTGATCTCCTTCAGAATGGACTGGTTGGATCTCCTTGCAGTCCAAGGGACTCTCAAGAGTCTTCTCCAACACCACAGTTCAAAAGCATAAGGACTCATAAAATGCCAATAAGGCTGTCAGGAATTGGTCTTTTCTGTTCCCCAATCACATCACTGACAACTGTTCAGCATTAGTAGATTTTGTTGTTGCTGCTGCCTAAAGCAGAAGACACTTGCAAAACCAGAAATTCAAACACAGGTCAGAATTAGGCCAATGTGGGACTTCCCTGGTGGTCCAGTGGTTGAGACGCTGTCTTTCAACACAGGGTATGCGGGTTCAATCCCTGGTCAGAGAGCTAAGATCCCACACGCCTCAAGGCCAAAAAAACCAAAACACAAAAAAGAAGTAATACTGTGACGAACTCAATAAAGATTTTAAAAACAGTTCACATTTTTTAAAAATCTTAAAAAAAAATTAGTGCAAAGTCGTGTCACTAGTGGTAAAGAATCCACCTGCCAATGCAGGAGACGCAAGAGGTGTGGGTTTGATCCCTGGGTCGGGAAGGTCCCCTGGAGGAGGAAATGGCAGCCCACTTCCGTATTCTTGCCTGGAAAATTCCATGGACAGAGGAGCCTGGAGGGCTACAGTCCATGGGGTCGCAGAGAGTTGGACACAACTGAGTGACTAAGTACACAAGGTAATTAAAGAGTGTGTGTGTGTGTGTGTGTGTGTATTTAATTTACCATATCTATGTATTTCAACATCGTGAGACCTGAAGAAGAAGAATCCAGCTATCTTACGAGACCGACAGAAACTGTAAGATTATAAATAAGCATTGTTTTAAGTCACTAAATTTGTGGCAATTTGTTAGGAAGCAAAAGAAAACTAATACAATACCTGAGGCAATTTAAACAACCTCCAAAGCAAAACAATTATTCACTCTGGGGATTAAAGCACACGACTATTTAAAAGCAGTCCTCATGCAGGTAGGTCTTCACGATGCCTGCAGATCCCTTAACACCATCCTTGGGAGGTCTGTGTCCCCCCACTCCCTGCAGCATCCCCCTACTGAGCCCCAGCCAGCCTCGATGCCCGCTCATAACCACAGAATGAGTTAGAACACTCCCTCTAGAACCCATTTTACGAGAGCTTGACAACTGGGTTTTGGGGTGAAGCACAGCGTTTCCACTTCCCGTTTGCTAATTATAGATTTTCCATTTACTGTGTGTCCCTTGTCGATATATCATCCTTAGGGACTTCAAGGCAAGGAGGAGTGACTGAAGGGAAGCAGAATTTGACCATTTGCTGGATTCACCAAACTACACCATTAACCTCTGACACAAACTGGTCAAAATAACAGCATCAGCCAGCAGTCACTGTGACCCAGGAAGGTGGAATATTTAAATATTTAAAGACAGGGAGGACTGTCTTTAAACAGTCCTTGGAAACATGCTTGGAAACATATCTCTTATTCCATTTTATACCCTGCAAAGTTCTATTGAATTGACTTGCTATAAAATTCTAAGCAATCCACCCAACATTTTAGTCTCTGCATTTCTAGTTCAACAAACTTGAGACACAACATTGGGATGAGTCAAGAAATTTCCTAAAAATAATTCAACAAAAAAGTCTTCTCATACCCCAAATAAACTTTCATTTTATTCGTTAAAATCAACAAATACTTATGGATAAGGAGCTATGCCCTTAAATGTGTGACAGAGTCCCTATTCTCAAGGAGGTTATGAAAACACAAGTACTTAACTAAAAAAGGCAGAAAATAGTAAATTCTAGGAAAAGACACAACAGGAGACACCGCATGCAGTTGAAGGTCCAAGAAAGAGTTGTACAAACTATGTGAATAACCTCTCCCAAACCCAGGCTGTCCAAGTCCCTTTACGTAGTCCAACACCCTAGGTCTTGTCTTCACCTGAAGTTACTCCATCTTTCAAATCTTAAATTTTGGAACCCTTTTTCATATTAAACTCTGGATCCTGGTCAGGGAGAAACTCTTATCTGCAACCATCACTTTGAGTCTCCATGGAGGGGAAAAGATGCTTGTCTTGTTCACTCCCCAGGGAAGGCAAGTGGTTAATCTGATAGCTTAATTACCCAACCCCACCCTCACTTCAGAGGAAGGAATAAAAAGCAACATTTTGCCCTTGAGCCTCCAACAACTTATCAGAAGCTCTGTATTTACTGGTTACTGGATCCTGTTCAGCCATTAATAAAGTCAACCCTTATTCCTTATACTCTATTCTCAAAAACTGAGAACACAGAGGGGGAAGATGGATGAGTTACTGATCCCTGAAATCCAACAATCTGTTTCTTTCTTTCCAATATGCCCTGCCTGCGGGCTAAGTCGTTCAGTCATGTCTGACTCTGTGACTCCATGGACTGTAGCCTGCTAGGCTCCTCTGTCCATGGGATTCTCCAGGCAAGAATGCTGGAGTGGGTTGCCATGCCCTCCTCCAGGGGGTCTTCTCAACCCAGGGATCGAACCCAGGTCTCGCTGTTTCCTGCATCAGCAGGTGGGTTCATTACCACTAGCATCGCCTGGGAAGCCCTCCAATGTACCCTAGAAGTCATCAATCCTGGGCCAACTTAGCTGTTTTTCTTTACTCATCTTATAGAGAACTCTGTTGGCCTAGGAATGAAGAACATTTCTAAACTTAATCTCCAATCTTTGGCAGACACTCTCTACTACCTAGTAATCTTCTACTAGACTCTGTTCAGTGATAATTCTCATTTTCTACAGTAGCTCTTGCAAACCCTCCTGAACTCCTACTCATAGTATATATCCTTATCTTTAATTTCACTGAGAAAACAGTAGTGTTTGGTTTTGAAATATATGATCTTCCTGCCCACACCTTTACTTCCATAAACTTTCTGTGTCTTGTTCAGGGTTATCTTTCTTTCTTTTTTTTTTTTAATTGGGGTATAACTGCTCTAAAACGTTGCATAACAAAGTGAATCAGCTATATGCATCCATATATCCCCTCCTCCATGCCCCTTCCTCCCAAACCCCACCATAGCTCACCACAGAACACCAGACTGAACTCTATGCTGTAGAGCAGGTTCAGTATTCTTGCTAGAGAATTGATGGACAGAGGAGCCTGGTGGGCTACCGTCTATGGGGTCACAGAGAGTCAGACATGACTGAGCAACTAACACTTTCACTGTTCCCCTATATCGTAGGTTCCAGCTATCCATTTTAAAGGCTAACCTCTTAACCTGTGTTCTGGGTCCCACCCCCTGTCGTTTACTTGGCAAATACTCTCCATCAGTTACGCCCTCTCTCTCCTGAAGCTTCAAACTTTTGATCTAACACTTCTGTCCTCTGGTGGTATAGACACGCTCAAAAACCAGTTTTAAAAACCAAAGCAAAAGATCTATTACTACAACAACGGAACCAGAGCTGCCTCTTCGAACCTGAAAGTTCTTGGTGCTGTGTCCCAGCTCCTTATTTTAACAGCCAGGCTTTGGGATCAGGAATCCATGCTGCTTCTCTCTGCCTTCCCACTTGGCATCTCCATGTGCCTCGTGCACATGACCCTCCACTGCCACTGCTCCCACCAGTGTGACCGGATGACCTGCCCTGATTCCACATTCAACAGACGCTCTTCCTTTCTTCTTGGGCTTGACCTCTCTACAGCATTTGATGTGTGACAACTTCCGCCTTAATACTCCCTTCCCCTGGCTTTTCATAACATCACTGCCTCCTGCCGTTCCTTCTATACTTCAGAGTGCTCTCTCTCAGTCTTTAGTGGCCAAACCTTATGTTGTGAAGCTTTTCCCAGGATTCTATTCTTGGCTGTCCTCTCGCTTCTCAAACTCAATGGTCCCTGGGGAGGTGGGAGGGGGAGGGATGCACGCAGCATGAATTATCTCTCACGTCCATAAATCAATCAGACTAAATCTGAACTCTTGCTTCCTCTCCACCCCCAGCCCTACTTTCTGGAGCTCACCTCCATCATGGTACTGCCCTGCACCTGTCTGTCCTCCCTGACCTGCGTGCCTAGGGCATGAACACAACGCCCTGCTGTCTATGCTGGTGGCTTCCCAGAAGAGGGGCTGGGAGCCTGGATGGCGACAGGACCCAGAAAGAGCACCTGAGCAGACCTAAGGATGCAGCTACACAAAGTATCCCAGATGAACTTCACTCAGTTATACTGTGCATATCTTCAGCAGAGTGGTATATATATATGTATTTTCATCTCTGAATCTCATTTATTATGTTTATTAGTTCCTGGCACATGGTGGATCCTCAATTCATATTTAATTTGTATTTTTGTAATCAAAGAAGTACAAAAAGAATGGGATATCTGACATAAGCTTTGAAGCGTCGGTAGACTTTCCACAGCTACAGATGCAGGAGGCATCGTTTAAGTCAGAGGAAGCAGAAAAAGCATTCGGCTCAGAAAGAAATGCTGTATGGGTGGGACGCATACGGACAAGCAATTATCAGCAACACTAGAATGCAGTGGTAGGAGTTTATAGGGCTGTATAATGTAGTTACTGGAGAAGGCAATGGCACCCCACTCCAGTCCTCTTGCCTGGAAAATCCCATGGACAGAGGAGCCTGGTAGGCTGCAGTCCATGGGGCGCTAAGAGTTGGACACGACTGAGAGACTTCACTTTCACTTTTCACTTTCATGCACTGGAGAAGGAAATGGCAACCCACTCCAGTGTTCTTGCCTGGAGAATCCCAGGGACAGCGGAGCCTGGTGAGCTGCCGTCTATGGGGTCACACAGAGTCTGACACGACTGAAGCGGCTTAGCAGCAGCATAATGGAGTTACAGATGCAACCTGAGCCTATGAGGCCTTTGAAGCAACATGATTTGTAATTGAAAAAAAAATTAACTAGAACTGAGGACTCTTCTTGAAATAGCTGCCAAATGAATTACTTAAATGAGAAGAAATGAAGGTGTAAACCTTAGCAACTGGAGTAACAGTAGAAGAAAAAGAGAAAATACTGTTTTTAAGACCAAAGGGAAAAAAACAGACGTTGTGAATATTCAAGAACAGTGGAATCAGTTGAACTACTATATTTAAGGAGGTGAAATATTTAAAGCACTAAAATTAAGACATCCAAAATATATATATATTTAAAATATACATTTAATGGATTGGTTTGTTGACCCAAACAATCACGAATGGTTTGGGGTATTAGAATCTACAAGGTACTAATCAGGTTTATTGTCTTGGTGGGAATTCCAGCACACATGACGCGCAGCTGGCAACTGAGGAGGGCGTTCAGTGCAAGCTTTGCAAAGGTTTTTCTATAACGTTCGAGGAGGGAATCAGCAGAATAGAAGCATACCGTGAAGCTGTTGTTAGCGTTTTTCGTGCTTGCTTCAGCTACACTGGCATCTGAGAGGTCAACTTCATCAAATATCAGAGACTGTTAATGAAAAAGAACACAAACATATTATTTGAAAACCTAACTCAGTGCTCCTCAGTAATTTTTTTTTTTTTTTTTTACCATCAGGTCATGACCATGAAGCTATATCAGGAATTCGAAATAAAAAAAAATGATGAAAAACTTAAGTTAGTGATACTTTGTGAGTAAAACCAAACACATAAATTTCAAACTGTATAGGACTTTAGAGAAGCCCCCTGGTACATAGTCTCATTGCAAAACGCCCTGTGCTCTCCAGAAGCATCGTTTATGGGGAACCTATTAAGTGTGTGATATGCACACCTACTCACATACCCCACCATGAGAAGAACTAGTCCTGGCTCAGGTCACGGCCAGTTACCGAACCTTCTGAATGTTGCTGTCCTCATCTGTAAATGTGTTCTAATGAGACGGTGCATATGCTCTGCAAACATAAGATGACTTTCTTTATATACTCTTAAAAGTTTTATTTATATTCTTTTCTTTTTGGGGGGGGGGGCAGGTTCAATCACTTTTTTTTAGGCTGAAAAGCATTTTAATCAAAAAAGTTTCAGTGGTTAAAAACTCCATAGAATTAAAATCTTTAAAAATGGACCATTGAGAGATTAGGAAATTCTAGTCAATATGTGTATCCTTCCTACTTTCAGTCAACTGGTCCTCATCCACAGTCCTTCAGTGTACTTCCAGCGATGTCAGTGTAACACTGCTCCTCTAGAAATACAGAAAAAAGGGCTCCCTTATCTAATTTAAGTTTCCACCACTCCCCAAGATCTGCAGGGTGTAATGCAACTCTACTTCAAGCCAACCAATCTGACAATCAGACTTGTTCCCTAACGAGAAAGAATTTATAATCTAGCATGGGAACTGAAGAGACACAACTAGTTTTAAGTAAGGTAAACTATTAAATGTGGAAGAGGAGATATGCAAAATACTATGGAAGGTCATAGATAATTTTTCCAGCAGAAAACAAACACTTTCTCTTGTGCATACTGGAATAAAGACAACTTTAGAGGGATCTTAAAGAAAACAGGGAATTTCTTCAAGTGGAGACAGAGGGAAAATCATCCTGGAGATGGAAAATATGGGGCTGGGCTGTAGGCGATCAAATGGTCAGTGTTGCCTGGAAATAAATATGCGGGGTCAGGATGGAGCCAGATCAGGGTTTAACTGTGAACATAATGGCTTTTAAAATAAGATTATTTCATTTTGCTATTATTTCCATAGCTGCATAAGCTAAGAATTAGGTTTGTTTATTTATTTTTTACCTCCTGGTGTATAACTATACTAAGTATTATATCACAAACATATTTTTAATATAAAAATTATCAATTATCTTACCAGTGCAGTAACAATAAATCTTACTATTTTTAAATTGAAGTATAGTTGACATACACTATTATGTTAGTTTCAAGAGTACAACATAGTAATTTGACAATCAAATACATCATCAAGCGATGGCCTAAGTAACCATTTGTCATCATATAAAATTATTATAATATTATTAATTATATTCCTTTTCCTGCATATTAAATTCACATGACATTTACTTTTGTAACTGAAAGTGTGGATCTCTCAATCCTCTGCACCTGCTTCACCCAACCTCACATCCCCTCCCCTCTGGCAGCACCCATGTGTCCTCCATATCTGTAAGGCTCTGTTTGGGTTTGTTTGTTCATTTGTTTTTTAGATTCCACACATAATTTACAGATTCCACATATAATTGAAATTATATGGTATTTGTCTTTCTCTGTCTAATTTATTTCACTTTTAGCATAATACCTTCTATATTCATCCATGTTTTTGCAAATGGCAAGATTGTTATCCCGTATTTCTTTTCATTTCTATTTGCATGGCTGAAAACTTTCCTAACCTGGTGAAGGATACAGGTATCCAGGGCCAGGAAGTACAGAGAGACTCAAACAAAGGGAACCCAGTGAGACCCACACCAAGACACATTATAACTAAAATGCTAAAATGTTAAAGAGAATATTAAAAGCAACAAGAGAAAAACAACTAGTTACATACATGGAAGCTCCATAACACTGTCAGCTGACATTTCAGCAAAAACTTTACAGAAGGGAGTGGCATGATATAGTCAAAGCATTGAAAGGAGGAAACTTGACCAAGAATACTGTACCCAGCAAAATCATATATCAGAATTGACAGACAGAGTTTCCCAAGCAAGCAACAGCTTGTCCACACTGTGGTTCATCACCACTAAACCAGTCTCACAAGAAATGTTAAAGAAA
Source organism: Bos indicus x Bos taurus (assembly GCF_003369695.1). Classification (NCBI taxonomy): domain Eukaryota; kingdom Metazoa; phylum Chordata; class Mammalia; order Artiodactyla; family Bovidae; genus Bos; species Bos indicus x Bos taurus. Next base: position 12,072,173 of record NC_040087.1, on the reverse strand, counting down.
TTTAAACAGAAAAGAAAAATTATAACTAGAAATATGAAAATTATGAAAGAAAATATCTCACCAGTAAAGGCAAAAATGTAGTAAAAGTAATAGATCGAAGGTATGAGTGCTTTCCAGGGGGCACTAGTGTTAAAAAAAAAAAACCCACCTGCCAATGCAGGCCACATGTGAATTAAAAGACAAAACCAGTAAAATCATATATATCTACAATAATTAAGGAATACACAAAGTAAAATAACATCAAAAACATAAAATGTTGAGTGGAATAAAAATGTAGTGCTTTTAGAACATGTTCAAACTTAAGCAACTATCAACTTAAAATAGACTGTAATATACAGAGGTTGTGATATAAGCAGTAACCACAAACCAAAAACTGTGATAATATGGGGTTGGTCAAAAAGTTCTTTTGGGTTTTTCTGCAGGATGTTAGAGAAAATGATACACAAATAATAAAAAGAAAAGAATATAAACATAATACTAGAGAAAGTCATGGAATCACAAGGGAAGAAAAAGCAAAAAAAAAAGGAGCCGAGAACAAAGATAACCAGCAAACAGTTAACAGAACGGCAGGAAGCACATACCTATCAATCATCACTTCAAAAGTAAATGGACTGAATGCTCCAATCAGAAGACACAGGGTAGCTGAACAGATACAAACACAAGACCCATACTTATGCTGTCTGCAAGAGACTCACTTTAGATCTAAAATCACACACGGACCAGAAGTGAGCAAATGGAAAAGCTATTCCATACAAGCATAGATGAAAAGAAATATGGGATAGCAACACTTATACCAGATAAAATGGTTTTAAAACAAAGACTGCAACAGGAGAAAAAGAAAGGCATTACCTAATGGTAAAGGGATCAATCCAACAAGAAAATGTGACACTAGTTAATACATATATACCCAACATAGGAGCACCTGGATCCATAAGGCAAATATTAACAGACATAATGCGAGAAACCTGCCAGTCATACAGTAATAGCAGGCAACTTTAACACCCCTCTACATCAGTAGATAGGTCATTCAGACAGAAAACCAATAAGGAAAACCGCTGGCCTTAGGTTGGGGCTTCCCTGGTGGTGCTAGGCCTTAGGTTAGGCAAGTTTTTCAGCCATTATTTCTTCAAATGGGTTTTCTGTCCTTTTCACTCTCTTCCCCTCTGGGACTCCAGTAATGTGAATCTTAGCACACTTGATGTTGCCCAAGAGGTCCCTTAAGCTAGTTTTTTCTTTTTTCTTTTTGCTGTTCCAACTGGGTGAATTCCACTAACTTATCTTCTAGATCACTGGTCTTTTCTTCTGAATTATCTAATATGCTGCTGGTTTCCTCTAGTGTATTTTTCATTTCCATTATTGTATTCTTCAGTTCTGATTTTTTTTAAAAATATTTTCTATCTCTGTTGAAATTCTCACTTTTCTATTCCACTGAGTTCAGTGAGTTGTCTTTATGACCATTACTTTGAACAACTTATCTGGAAGGTTGCTTATCTCCATTTCATTCAATCTATTTCTGAGTGTTTGTCTTCTTATTTTGTTTGGAACATACTCCTCTGTTTCTTCACTTTGTCTAACTTTGTGTTTTTTCCTACATATTGGGTAGACCAGCTACGCCTCCTGGTCTTGAGAGAGTGGCTTTGTGTAGCATGGCTGGTCCCTGTAACGTGGTCTCCTTTGGTTACTAGGGTCAGATGCTCAGGGAGTGCCCCGTAACGTGGTCTCCTTTGGTTACTAGGGTCAGATGCTCAGGGAGTGCCCCGTAACGTGGTCTCCTTTGGTTACTAGGGTCAGATGCTCAGGGAGTGCCCCGTAACGTGGTCTCCTTTGGTTACTAGGGTCAGATGCTCAAGGAGCGTCCCCTCGGTGGGCGGCATCTGTTTTCCTGATGCAGCTTGGCAGCACTTTCTGAGGATGTGCTCGCATGCAGGACTGGACGCCAGTGTGGCTGACTGAAAGGCCCAACTGCAACGTGATGGATGCTCTGATGTGTGTGGATGACCCTGGGGCAGGAGACACTTTGAGGCAACATGAGTGATGGCCAAAGGTGTCTGCCAGGCCTGACAGGGCAGGGGGCCACTTTGGTGGGGCTCCAGTGTCTACTGAGGGCACCCATCTTAATTTTATTTTTGAAGGAATAGTAAAGTATCAGTTTTAAGTGGAAGCTCATCAATATCATTTTTTCTTCCAAAGCTACATCATTCTTATTTCATTCAATTATTTTATAAAAATTATTTAAGCCTTGATTTTATTTCACTATGATTTTTATTTCTAATTGCTAGACTAACTGAATGATTGCTTTGAGCTTGGTATTACATGAGCACTTCATTTTCATTATTTAAGGGTCCTCTCAACAATATGCTGCTCACTGCCACTCCACTGGAATATGAACTCTTGTCTGAAATCAGAGTATGAATTCTTAGCAACTATAGCAAATCCTCTCTCATGTTCAGGAAAAGATTTATAAGGTAAAAATTAGCAAGAAAGGGGGGAATTCAAGTCTAGACTTTATTATATCTAATAAAGTTACATTTAAATTTTCATCTCAATTGGAAGGAAAAAAGAAAGAAAACTACACTAGAACCTTGCCATAAGAATGTCCTTAGGGGACATCACATGAAATTGTCTCAAATAGACCCCCTTGTGATCTGGTCCAAGATGAAGCCTATTTATATTGAATTAGACCAGTAATGCTATACAAAGCCCCAAGACAAAGACAGTTTACAGAACCATCTGCAGCCCTCAAATGCTTGCAACTAGCATTCTCTCAAATTACCTTTGAGTCCTTTGCATAATAAAGTGTACGACCTCGAAGTTTGAAGTATCGCTTTTTCCACCTTTGGAAGGAACTGGTTTGCTTCAGCAGCTGTCCCTCTTTAATACTGGTCTAGGGAGAAGCAGAAGCAGAAGCACAACATGATTAAAATGAAATTCAAAGCCAATTAACACTCAAAATTCATGACACACTACCGCTGACATTTTGAATATTATTTCTCATGTTTTGCAAATTACGGGAGAAAATACTTTACTCACACTTTACTCGCACTTTACTCGCACGGAAACACATATGCGAAGCTCCAAGTAGCCAAGGCGAATCTGACATGCCCTCAAAGCAGTCACAAATAGTATGGAAGACACATCCACAAAGCTAGTGCTTTCAACACAGTGATGAATACACGTACCTATTCAAATGCGTACTTATATATAGAAAAGACTTAATAAGTGATGGAAGGGTAGATGTACAGTAAATGCAATGGTTAAGCAGGCATGAGCTCTGGAGCCAGAAACACTGTGATCAACTCTTGGTGACACCACTGAGTAGCTGGATGATCTTAAGCAAATCAATAAACATCTTCTGCCTTTAACTGTTCATCTGTAAAACGAAGATGACAACAAGATATACCTTTCCGGGCTGTTGTTGTCAAGAATAAGCCTTTAAAACACGTAAAGGATTCACTGCATGGCACATAGGAAGTGCTCATTAAATGTCAATTATCATCAACTATGTGTTACTGTAACACACACAAACACAAAGCATGGTGCATGGTGGTTCAAAAAAGAAAGCTCTGCCTCAGAGGGAGTCAAAGGCGTCATCCTCCCAGAGGACAGCCTTAGGTGGGTCTCCAAGGAGTTTATCAGAAGATAAGGAAGGGTTTGTTGTCGTTGTTCAGTTAATAAGTCCTGTTCAATCTTTATGACCCCATGGACTGTAGCACGCCAGGTTCCCCTGTCCTTCACTGTTTCCCCAAGTTTGCTCAAATTTATGTCCATTGAGTTAGTGGCTATCTAACCATCTCATCCTCTGTCGCCGCCTTCTCCTTTTGCCCTTAATCTTTCCTAGCATCAGGGTCTTTTCCAGTGAGTCAGCTCTTCGCATCAGGTGACCAAAGTATTGGAGTTTCAGCATCAGTCCTTCCAATGAATATTCAGGGTTGATTTCTTTTAGGATTGACCGGTTTGATCTCCTTGCAGTCCAAGGGACTCTCAAGAGTCTTCTCCAACACCACAGTTCAAAAGCATCAATTCTTTGGTGCTCTTCTTTACAGTCCAACTCTCACATCCATACATGACTAACGGAAAAACCATAGCTTTGACTAGATGGACCTTTGTTGGCAAAGTAATGTCTCTGCTTTTTAATAAACTGTCTAGGTTTGTCATAGTGCTTCTTCCAAGGAGCAAGAGTCTTTTAATTTCATGGCTGCAGTCACTGTCCATAGTGATTTTGGAGCCCAGGAAAATAAAATCTGTTACTGCTAAACTTCCTCCCTTTCTATTTGCCATGAAGTGATGGGACCAGATGCCATGATCTTAGTTTTCTGAATGTTGGATTTCACTCTTTTCTTTCACCCTCATGAAGAGGCTCTTTAGTTCCTCTTCACTTCCTGCCATTAGAGTGGTATCATCTGCTTAACTGAGGTTGTTGATATTTCTCCCAGCAATCTTGATTCCAACTTGTGCTTCATCCAGCACAACATTTCATATGATGTATTCTAGATAAAGTTAAATAAGGAGAGTGACAATATACAGCCTTGTCATATTCCCTTCTCAATTTTGAACCAGTCCATTATTCCATGTCCAGTTCTAACTGTTGCTTCTTGAGCTGCATACAGGTTTCTTACGAGACAGGTGAAGTGGTCTAGTATTCCCATCTTTTTAAGAATTTTCCACATTTTGCTGTGATCCTTAGGTCAAAGGCTTTAGCATAGTCAACGAAGGAGAAGTAGATGCTTTTTTGAACTCTCTTGCTTATCCCATGATCGAATGGATGTTGGCAATTTGATCTCTGGTTCCTCTGCCTTTTCTAATCCAGCTTCTACATCTGGAAGCTCTCCAGTTCTTATGTACTGCTGAAGCCTAGCTTGAAGGATTTTGAGCATAACCTTGCCAGCATGTGAAATGAGCACAACTGTTTGAACATTCTTTTGCATTGCTCTTCTTTGGGATTGGAATGAAAACTGACCTGTTCCAGTCCTGTGGTCACTGCTGAGTTTTCCAAGCGTATTTTAGGTGTGTGTAAAAGTAGAAAACTTTAAATCAGCCCAGATATTTGGGGAATCTTCATAGAATTTTTGGTTATAAACACAGGTAGGGCTCTCAACAGGGAGCAACAAGAGATGTGGCTGGAAGAGGTGGGCAGGGCCTCTATGGTTCTTGGCTACACCTTGCGCTGGCTGCTTTATGTGTATATCAGTTCATTTTATTGCCACCAACAACATCCTTGGAACCCCTCTGACTTCATCTAGTACCTCTCCTTCACCTGGTCACCTTCCCTCCCTCACAACAGTGCATCTCTCTTAAGTAGGCATACATGCACGACCCTCAGGACTGAACACCACCTCTTCTTTCCTCCTAGACGGTTCTGCCCTCAAATATCCATCTGATGAACTCCCTCATTTCTTTCAAGTCTCTGATCTTCTCGATGAGACCCACCTCACTGACCTACTTAACATACTCTTCACATTTCCCTCCATCCTGATCTTACTTTCCCCACACAAAGTACTTCCCATCTTGTAACATATAATGCAATGTGTGTGAGTGAGTTTTCAGTGGTGTCCGACTCTTTGTGACCCCATGAACTGTAATCTGCCAGGCTCTTCTGTCCGTGGAATTTTCCAGACAAGAATACAGGAGTGAGTTGCAATTTCGTACTCCAGGGAATCTTCCCGACTCAAGGATCGAACCCTGGTCTCCTGTGTCCCCTGCATTGACAGATGGATTCTTTACTGCTGTGCCACCCGGGAAGTCCATTATGTAATGTAACTTATTATATTTATTGTGTTCATCCATTCCAGTATTTTTGGGCTTCCCTTGTGGCTCAGATGGTAAAGAATCCTCCTGCAATGAGGGAGACTTGGGTTCGATCCCTGGGTTGGGAAGATCCCCTGGAGAAGGGAAAGGCTATCCACTCCAGTATTCTGGTCTGGAGAATTCCATGGGCTCTACAGTCCATGGAGTCACAAAGAGTCAGACACAACTGAGCAACTTTCACTTGCAGTTCATTTTCATGATATAGAAGTCTGTATGAATGAACAGAAGATGCTGAGATTAAACTCATGTTTGTTTGACTCCAGAGTTTATTTCCAACTTTTACACTTTTATTATTATTGCCTTTTATTATCAACAAGACATAAAATATTGAGAAAAGTTTATTTCCTCTAATAGGGTAGTTAGGTCATACTAATGTTTACTTTCAATATAATTAGAAGATTCCCTCTAGAGCTTGCTCTCAGATGGTCCTCCAGGAATTGTGAGAGCATTAAAGTTTAATGATAACAAAACATTTTCGTATCTTCAGTACCAAAGAGCCCGACTTAGAATCAGACAGACAGCCTTCAAGCCAGGCTCCACTACACACTACGGTATAAATCTGGGCAAGTTACTTCAGTTCTCTGTGCCCCCATTTCCTCCCCTAAAATCCAGGCATAATAATGCCAACTTCACAAGCTGATTGCATCTAATTTAATGATAAGATAATGGCTCAAGAGCACTTAGCACACCATCTGGATTACAGAAAATATTTAATAAATGGCAGCAAGTGTTACTATGATATCATGATGCTATTAAGTTCAGGGAGTATTTGCCAGGCACCAAATTAAAAGAGCTTTTCGGAAGAAGTGAGTAAGTGTTTGCAGGCTGCTGTGAGAGCAAATAACAGCTGGAATGGAAGCAGAGTATCCAGAGATGAAGTGAAGGGAGCCAAGAGCCAGGAGATGCTGGCCACAAGGGGAGTTTGCTTTTTATTCTCAGTGCAAAAAGCTAGTGAGCTGTCTGAAGCAAGAGACGGAGAAATGGGTGAGGAAGCAAGGGGAGAACCAATTAGGAGGTGACTGCAGGAGTCCCAGGGACAGACCAGGGAAGATGGAACTATGACTGTAGCATCACTGAGACAGACAGAAGTAGCGAAAGTTGAGCTGTTAGTTTGGAGGCAAAATCTACTGGCCTTGCCGGCCTTACCTTCTTACTTACCTTACCAGCCTTACCTTCTTGACATGAAGGGCAAGAGACAGAAAGGAACCAAGAGAAAGTGTAAGCACTTGCCTTGGGCAACTAGATGCAAAAGACTGCTAGAGTTCCGTGTGCTATACAACAGGTCTTTGTCGGTTATTCATTTTAAATACAGCAGTGTGTACATGACCATTCCAAAGTCCTGAGCACATGGAAATCTGCTCAGTGTTAGGTGTCACCCTGGATGGAGGGGGGCTTGGGGGAGAATGGCTACATGTGCACATGGCTGAGTCCCTTCTCTGTTCACCCAAAACTCCCACAACACTGTTAATTGGCTAACCCCAATACAAAATGTTTTCGGTGTTAAAAAAATAATTTAATGTTGAAAAAAAAAAGATTGAGAGACAGAGGGTAGGAATAAGCCATGCTGCTGTAGCCCAGGGTAGAAAGTCTACATTCTTAAACCCAAACACAAACTCTTGAAATGCTAAAGAGAGATAACTCACTCAGGGAACAAACCTCTTGGCAATTCAAAGGCTAAAACGTGGGTGTTTTCAGATTTTTGTGAAGTTGCTTAAGGCAATGAGGAAGAAAAATTAACGTTTAGTCTACTTATGTTCTATAAGGCTGTTTTTTTTTAAAGCATAAGTAACCTAATATTTCTTCTCCACGTGTTTATTAAAGCAATTTTCTAAAATGAAAACCCTGTAACAATATGCCGCTGCTTAGAGTCCTTCCAGTTTTCTTTTTAAGTGTTCAGCTCAGTTCAGTTCAGTTGCTCAGTCGTGTCCAACTCTGCGACCCCATGAATCACAGCACGCCAGGCCTCCCTGTCCATCACCAACTCCCGGAGTTCACTGAGACTCACATCCATCAAGTCAGTGATGCCATCTAGCCATCTCATCCTCTGTCATCCCCTTTTCCTCCTGCCCCCAATCCCTTCCAGCATCAGTTTTTTCCAATGAGTCAACTCTTCGCATGAGGTGGCCAAAGTACTGGAGTTTCAGCTTTAGCATCAGGCCTTCCAATGAACACCCAGGACTGATTTTCTTTAGGATGGATTGGTTGGATCTCCTTGCAGTCCAGGGGATTCTCAGGAGTCTTCTCCAACGCCACAGTTCAAAAGCATCAATTCTTCAGCGCTCAGCTTTCTTTACAGTCCAACACTCACATCCATACATGACCACTGGAAAAACCATAGCCTTGACTAGATGGACCTTTGTTGGCAAAGTAATGTCCCTGCTTTTGAACATGCTATCTAGGTTGGTCATAACTTTCCTTCCAAGGAGTAAGCGTCTTTTAATTTCATGGCTGCAGTCACCATCTGAAGTGATTTTGGAGCCCACAAAAATAAACTCTGACACTGTTTCCATTGTTTCCCCATCTATTTCCCATGAATTAGTTTTCTGAATGTTGAGCTTTAAGCCAACTTTTTCACTCTCCACTTTCACTTTCATCAAGAGGCTTTTGAGTTCCTCTTCACTTTCTGCCATAAGGGTGGTGTCATCTGCATATCTGAGGTTATTGATATTTCTCCCAGCAATCTTGATTCCAGCTTGTGCTTCTTCCAGCCCAGCATTTCTCATGATGTACCCTGCATGTAAGTTAAATAAGCAGGGTGAAAATACACAGCCTTGACGTAATCCTTTTCCTATTTGGAACCAGTCTGTTGTTCCATGTCCAGTTCTAACTGCTGCTTCCTGATCTGCATAAAGGTGTCTCAAGAGGCAGATCAGGTGGTCTGGTATTCCCATCTCTTTCAGAATTTTCCACAGTTTATTGTGATCCACACAAAGGCTTTGGCGTAGTCAATAAAGCAGAAATAGAAGTGTAGCTGACTTACAATATTGTCTTAGTTTCAGATATACACCAAAGTGATTCAGTTATACATATACCAATTCCTTTTCAGATTCTTTCCCCTTATAGGGTATTACAAAACATGGTGTGGAGTTCCCTGTGCTATATGGTAGCTCCTTGCTGGTTATCTGTTTTGTACACAGAAGTGTGTATATTTTAATCCCACACTCCTAATTTATCCCTCCCCCCTCTTTCCCCTTTGGTAACCATACATTTGTTTTTTATGTCTATGGTTCTTTTACTATTTTGTAAATCAGTTCATCTGTATCTTTTTTTTTGCCTTCAATATAAAGTCCAAACTTCTATATGTGTCAGAAAAGACACCTGTGTGATGCTCTCCAAACTCCCCACTTGCCGGTTTGCAGGCTCCTCCCTCTGTCCTAAATGTCCTTTCCTCAATCACCTGTCTTAAAAAAAAAAAAAATTATATATATATATATATATATATATATATATATATATTATATCCTTTTATTTGGCTGTGTCAGTTCTCAGCTGCAGCAGGCAGGATCTTCGTCGAGGGGCGAGGGCTTAGTAGTTGTAGCAGGAGGACTAAGCTGCCCCATGGCATGTGGGATCTTAACCCCCCACAAGGCATCAAACCGCATCCCCTAAACTGGAAGGTGGACTTCTCAACCACTGGACCCCCAGGGAAGTCCCCACAATCACCTGTCTTGAAAGCTCCTAATCGCTTGCACTCCGACTCAGTGCCACGGCCCCCGGAAGGCTTCCCCCCCCGCTAGGAAAAAGCGAACACCTCCACCTTTGCCTGTTGAATGCATCCTCCTCCTACCTGTTTAACGGCACCTCTGACAACTGAGTGGCCTGTTTGTGGTCCCACCAGGCTGTGACATTCACAGAGCAAAGACTGTGTTCTCCGTATTTTAACGTTACCAATTAACACATTCGTTGGCACTTTAAGGGGCTTCCCTTGTGGCTCAGCTGGTAAAGAATCTGCCCGCAATGTGGGAGACCTGGGTTCGATCCCTGGGTTGGGAAGATCCCCTGGAGAAGGGAAAGGGTACCCACTCCAGTATTCTGGCCTGGAGAATTTTGGACTGTGTGGTCCATGGGGTCACAAAGAGTCAGACACAACTGAGCAACTTTCTCTTCACTGACAGTTTAAGACCTTCATAAGTGTTAAACCGAAACCATTTTTATTTTATTTATTTCTTGGCCGTGCCAGGCGGTATATGCGATCTTCATTCCCCAATCAGGAATGGAACTGCATTGGAAGTGTGAAGTCTTAACCACTGGACTACCAGGGAGATCCCCAAATAACTTTTAAAGTATATAAGTTTGTCTTTTAAAGAAAACAGTAGAAAATGGAAAAGAGTGACTATAAATGACTTCATGGCTCCTGGCATTCAGCACATCTGAGCCTGCTTCTTTTTACTGTGTATAAAAATAGTAGTGCTCAGTCGACAGTCCTGTCTGACTCTGCAACCCCATGGACTGCAGCCCGCCAGGCTCCTCTGTCCATGGGATTCTCCAGGCAAGAATACTGGAGTGGGTTGCCATGCCCTCCTCCAGGAGATCTTCCCCACCCAGGGATCGAAGCCAGGTCTCCCACATTACAAGTGGATTCTTTACCATGTGAACCACCAGGGAAGCCCCAAAAACATCAGTGCCATCCCTGTGTGAAGGGCTGGGGAGAGACAGTCAGAGGGACAGGAAAATATCTGTCTATCCTGATTTTAAGACTATTGCTAATTTACAGATGCTCTTTACACAGTCACTTTCAAAGCAAATTTATATGTGTTGTCCCATTTGGCTTTATACATTTTTTCAATCCTGCACAAGCATGGATTTATTTGCAATGTGTAAGGCTGAGGAGAATACAGAGATTTGTAACATATAGTCCTTATTTTCATGCATTTATAAACTTCTCTATGTTATAATATACAAACAGTCAATTTTAAATTCTTGAAGAAAGAAAAAAAGCAAGAAAAAAAAAAAAAACATCTGAAGTTAGCTCACTTTCCTAGAGATGTGATTAAAAGGATTTAACTGGGAGGCGGTTTTTCACATGACGGTTAATCCTCAAAATAAACTTCTGTTTATATATGGAGAGTGAAACAAACACTTCTCATGAAAGAAGGCGCATAACAAAAATGATTAATCTGCAACAGCCCCAGCCAATATAATCAAATAAGTAAAGTGTGGTTCAGGGAAAAACGATGTGGTTCGAAAAATCTCAAAATAATGAGTAAAATAGATCAAGAAACAAGAAGGTTTTTAAAAGTCACAATATTTAATATATTCAATATTACTGTTCACCTAGAATGACAAACTGAATTTGGTAACAGAAATAAGAAACAGTTATGACCAGAGAGCTATTATTAAAATCTATTAAAAATACATATTAGAATTTTATGTTGTTTGCAATTTCCAGGATAAGGGATAAACTCTCCCCTCCCTCAAAAAAGGGCTTAGAAACATTTGCATTTAATGGCCATTGGTCACATAAATTGATAGCTCAGTTGATAAAGAATACGCCTGCAATGTGGGAGACCTGGGTTTGATCCCTGGTTGGGAAGATCCCCTGAAGAAGGGAAAGGCTACCCACTCCAGTATTCTGGCCTGTAGAATTCCATGGACTGTCGCAAAGGGTCGGACATGACTGACTGAATGACTTTCACTTTTCGTCACATAATCTAGCAGATATTAATTTAGTATTATTTGACCCTCATGAAAAATCAAGAAAGCCACAGAGCCCCCCAATAGTAATCCAATAACCCAGTTTCCAAATATTAAAACCAAAAAGTCAAATGAATTGGCTTTGCAAAAAATGTTTCAAAAAAACAAGCTTTAAAAGTTTTAAGATCTCTTTTCTATCTGGCTTTCTGCAGTCCAACGTCTTCAAGCTGTGGAATTACTCATTTCACACCCCTTTCTAAAAGCAAACACAAGTAATTTCTCTTTTAAATTATACACACATGAGTGCTCCAGGATTTCACCTAATATTTCAGAAACAGCACTGCGTCAAAAGTTGAAGCTGCTTTGGGGACTTACTACATCGATGTCCTGAGGAGAGTGCAGCTTTATAAACAGCCATTCAGTGAGCCTTTTTATAAAGCTAAGAATCTCTGAAAAATCTGTTCCTGAGTGATTTATCTGATACATGTACATTTTCATATGTTGGCTTTGGGGGAAACACCACACAGGCGTGGTGAAGAGTCTGATGTGGAAAAGGGGAAATGTCAGTCATGACTCATGTTTTACAGATGCCTTCAAAAATTCCAGAAGCATCTTGAGCTTCTCCTCATCTTGTCCCAACATGACCCCTTAACTTCTCTCCTAGGGAATGGGAATAAAATTTGTTGTGATAGGAGATGTGGGCTGTTATGGACTAAATGTTGGAGAGCAATCCTAACTCCCAGTTTGATGGTACTAGGAGGTAGAGCCTTTGAGGGGAGACCGTGTCAAGAGGGGCTTCCCAGGTGGCACTAGTGGTAAAGAGCCCGCCTGCCAAAGCAAGAGACTTAAAAAGATGCAGGTTCAAAGCCTGGGTTGGGAAGATCCCCGGGAGGAGGGCATGGCAACCCACTCCAGTATTCTTGCCTGGAGAATCCCATGGACAGAGGAGCCTGGCGGGCTACAGAGTCCATAGCATCACAGAGTCAGACACGACTGAAGCAACTTAGCATGAACGCGTGTGTCAAGAAAAAAAAAAAAACCCAGAGCCCCTCCTGCCCCTTCCACCATGTAAGAGCACAGCCAGAAGATGGCTCTCTCTACTGGGACACTGACCTTAGACTTCCCAGGCTACAGAACTGTGAGAAATAAGTATTTATTGTTTATTTTGGCAGTCTGTAGCATTTTTGTTATAGCAGCCTGAACAGACGAAGACATAGGTCAAGAGAATTTTTACCACTGTATATTTTGTATGTAATCACTTCTTTCCTCTGAAAGTCGCTCAGTCATGTCTGACTCTTTGAGACCCCATTGATTATACAGTCCATGGAACTCTCCAGGCCAGAATACTGGAGTAGGCAGCCTTTCCCTTCTAAAGGGGATCTTCCCAACCCAGGGATCGAACCCAGGTCTCCCGCATTGTAGGTGGATTCTTTACCAGCTGAGCCACAAGGGAAGCCCAAGAATACTGGAGTGATATATTTAAAAAAAAAGAATACTGGAGTGGGTACACAGTCTTCTCCAGTGTATCTTTCTGACCCAGGAATAGAACTAGGATCTCCTTCTAATTCTCTGTCTACTTCATTCTCCCAAACAGAGAATTATTCTTTGTCTTATACCTTTTGCTGCCATATCCAGTTTGTTATATAAGATCCAGGAAGGCTGTCTGTGTACAGGGTACCTGTCCAGAACCTATAACATCAATGAGTCTATAAGACTTCCTTAAATGGTAAGCCTCTTTAGTTTTACAGATTTTAATTTCTAAAGTGGAAATAATATCTGTATATCTTTATGTGCTATTGTGATATGTGAAACAATGGATAGGAAAAGATATTTAATTCTTTAAAAAGGTGGTATGACAAGATATCATCATCAGTCACCTTAGGCCCCATGATAAGCATTATTTATTACAGAACAGATCTTATCTTTCATTCCATCTCTTTCCACTCCTGCCTTTGCCTTAGTTCAAGCTTCTCTCACTCCTTTGAACTCAACAGTACCCTACGTGATCTCCATACTAGCAATTTTTCCCACCACTAGTCCATTCTTCCCACTGGGGACAGAATTACCCATGGGGGAAAAAAATTTTTGACCCTGCAAAACTCTGGTTTAATACTTTCAGTGGTTTCCTATGACCCACAGTGTAAATCCAGAGTTGTGAGCTAGGCAGAGACTCTTCCTTCCATAAATGCCCACCTTCTTTAACAGCTTCATCTTCAGCAGTCCTCCTAAATTCATCCACAGTAGAGAAGAGAAGTACCTGTGAATGCCCAAATCCTCCATGAATCCCTGCGTCCAAGCTCTCACTCAAGCGTTTCCTTCTACTCATAATACTTTCCTCTGCTTCTTCCTAGAAACCTCCCATTCCATCCTACCATCCTCCAAGGCTCAGGTCACCATCATACCCTGGGAGCACCCAGTGCAACACACACACACACACACACACACACACACATAGCACTAACCATGTGAAATAAAAAATTCTTGTCTCGCTCCTCTGTATCTTATTTATTTTTCCATTCTACACACATAACCATGTACTTGACACTAAGAAAACAATGAGTATATTAACAGACTTATTCAATAATTAAGAAACAAAAAGTAAGAAATTTAAAGGATTAAAACATATTTCTCTATAAGACCTTGAGGAATTCAACAGAGAAAGAGTTTTCAAATTTTCTTTCCAGCTAGTCAATATAGTGTCAGAAAGTGCAAAAGAAATAGACCTGACTCCTAAACGAGAGCCTTGGGACGTCCCTGGCACTCCTGTGGCTAAGACTCCGTGCTCCCAAAGCAGGGGACCCAGGTTTGATTTCTGGTCAGATAACTGTAACAGATCCCACGTGCCACAATTAAGACCCGGTGCATCCAAATAAATTAAAAATATTAAAAAATAAAAGAAGAACCCTGGATAGAGTTCCATCTCTGGCTCCATTTACTGTATTTGTGGCTGCATATGAGTGACAACGTCTATGACCCTAAGTTTTCCTATCTGCAAGGTAAGGATAAATATCACCTGCTCTGCATGCCTCAGAGTTGCTAGGACAAAACAAAATATAGCATAAACATCTTTCATAAACTTCCAAATGCCATACAAAGTTTCATAAGCAAGGTACTTTTTTAACAGGCCATACTTTTGGGAAAAGTATTTTAAGTGGGACTGGCACAGTTAAATAAAAAGATACACTATTTCTGAACAATGGCTTGATGCTTACATTTAAAGAAATTATCCCCAAAAGATCAGGCTTAATTACATAAAGTATACAGTCCCAAAATGCATACTAGTTTTCTAAACATTAAAATAAATCAATCATGAAATTATATTTAATAATGGAGCAGACTTTATAGCTCTTATATAGTATTATTATTTTACTTCTTAGAATATCAGTCTTATTTACCAGTAAGAATTATAAAATGATGACCGCTGCTGTTGGATAGCTCCACTCTGGTGCCAGGGGCTCTTCAAAATTCAATTAGCCTCAAACCAATCTCCCTATTAGTTAGAGCAAGGCCAGGCCCACCTTATTCACCGCTGCAGTGCCAGCACTTCATCATGGTTCCCAGCACAGAGAACAGTTCTTAATTGCACAAATGAATAAATGAAGTGAAGACGGATATTCAAATAAAGCAGCTGAAATGTCTTTGAGAGGAAACATGAACTGTACACTAAGAGCTTTTAAGGCAGAGCCTGGGCAGGACACTTGACAGCATTCTGAGAACCAGATCCAGAGGGCTTTATTTTGCAGCCATCTCCTTCTCATTTGCAAATGTCCTTGCAGCAAATTTAAGCACTTAGTCGCTGACTATTCTCTTGGGGTTTGCTTTCCCCCAAATTGAAAGCCAGTCTGCTTTTATTCACTGCCATTCACTCCACTAGTATTAGTCGCTCAGTTATGTCCGACTCTTTGCGACCCCGTGGACTGTAGCCCACCAGGCTCCTCTGTCCCCTGGGATGTCCCAGGCAAGAATACTGAAGTGGGTTTCCATTCCCTTCTCCAGGGGATCTCCCCCGACCCAGGGATCGAATCCGGGTCTCCTGCATTGCAGGCACATTCCTTACCACCTGAACCACCAGGGAAGCCTTTACTTTACCACCGGAGCCACGAGGGAAGCCTTTACACCAGGGAGACCACCTACTGCATCATAATTAATTTTGTATTTGAATGGTATCTAGGCATATATCCATAAAATGTACGTATCAGTGATTATCTGCAATGAACTTTCTATCATTCCCTATTTTATCCAACAGTTAAACTGACAAAATTTGGCTTAAAAGGTCGAATGGAACCACACAGGTCCAAATTCTGCTGTCCATCTCTAAAACTAAAAGTCCATCTTCATCACAAGATTGCACATTAATGTATGTGCCTTCTATGACAGCATCACTTTTTTCTTTTATTAGCTCTTCTAATTTTTGCCTGATTATAAAATAAGAACTATTTTTCTCCACAAACATGCCCAAGCTTATGCTGAATGGTTACTGCCCATCGTCTTAAGACTTTGGAAGGTTGGCCAACTACTGTCATTCTGATTCAGTCTGTCAATCTCTTTTATCAGCTGCATATTCAATTGCTTAATGCCTGGTTTTTCTATCAGCCTCCAAATTTCCCTCAGTTCCTCTTAATTCCAGACCCTTTGGTTTTGTGCCTTATATTCCTCTTTCCTCTTCTGAATTCTGTAGGAAATATCTGTTAAAGTAGATATACATTAAGCCCTATCAGATACACCAGTTATTCTTCTAAAATCTGGCTTATCATCTGAATCACATGGAGAACTTTATAGACATGAACAGTCTCAGTTCATCTGGGACTTTTTTAAACTGAAGTATAGTTGATCTCATGGGAAAAGACCCTGATGCTGAGAAAGATTGAAGGCAGGAGGAGAAGGGGACGACAGAGGATGAGATGGTTGGATGGCATCAGCGACTCAGTGGATAGGACTTTGAGCAAACTTCTGGAGACGGTCAAGGACAGGGAAGTCTGGCGTGCTGTAGATCATGGGGTCCCAAAGAGTAGGACACGACTGAGCTACTTAACAATAGTTGATCTACAATATTGTGTTGGTTTCAGGTGTACAGCAAAGTGATTCAGTTATACTTTTTTCAGATTATTTTCTATTATAGATTATCATAAGATATTGAATATAGTTCCCTGTGCTATACAGTAAATCCTCATTGCTTATCTATTTCATGTAGTTTGTATCTGCTGACCCCATATTACTAATTTGTCCCTCCCACTTCCTTTTCCCCTTTGGTTACCATGTGCATATTCAGTCACTAAGTCATGTCTTGACTCTTTGCAACCCCATGGACTGCAGCACGCCAGGCTTCCCTATCCTTCACGCTGTCTCAGAGTTTGCTCAACTTCATATCTATAGTGTTTTATGTCTGTGAGTCTGCTTCTGTTTTGAATACAGATTTGCTTTTATTATGCTTTAGATTTCACAAGTGATATCACACGGTATTTGTCTTTCTCTGACTTATTTCACTTAAGGTAATGTCATCTGAGTATACTCATGTTGTTATAAATGGTGAAATTTCACCCTTTTTTAAGGCTCAGTAATATGCTTTTGAACTGTGGTGTTGGAGAAGACTCTTGAGAGTCCCTTGGACTGCAAGGAGATCCAACCAGTCCACCCTAAGGGGGTCAGTCCTGGGTGCTCATTGGAAGGACTGATGCTGAAGCTGAAACTCCAATACTTTGGTCACCTCATGCGAAGAGTTGACTCGTTGGAAAAGACTCTGATGCTGGGAGGGATTGAGGGCAGGAGGAGAAGGGGATGACAGAGGATGAGATGGCTGGATGGCATCACCAACTCGATGGACATGAGTCTGAGTGAACTCTGGGAGTTGGTGATGGACAGGGAGGCCTGGCATGCTGCGATTCATGGGGTCGCAAAGAGTTGGACACAGCTAAGCGACTGAACTGAACTGAACTGAATATTCCATTGTGTATATACACCACATATTAAATGAATCATCTACCAAGGGACATTTAGGTTGCTTCCGTGTCTCAACTATTGTAAACAGTGCAGCTATGAACACTGCAGTGCACAAAACTATTCATGTTATACAGTTCTTGTCTTTTCTGGATATATACCCAGGAGTGGGATTGCTGGAATCACATGGAAGCTCTGTTTTTAGTTTTTTAAGTTACCTCCATGCTGTTTTCCATAGAGACCACACCAACTTACGTTTCATCTGGGATGTTCTGCTTCAACAGATTTGGAGTAGGACACAGGAACCTGCACATACTAAAATTACTCCTGCTGTCACAGAGCCTCGGCTTTGGGTTCCCTGTGTCATACAGCAAATTCCCACTGGCTATCCATTTTACATTTGGTAATGTATATGTTTCAGTACTACTCTCTCAAGTCTTCCCACCATCTCCTTCTCCCACTTTGACCAAAAATCTGTTCTTTATGTCTGTGCCTTCTTTGCTGCCTCACCAATAGGATCATCAGTATTATCTTTCAACCTAGAGGAGTAGGATCAGAGGGAGGTGGGAGGTGGGTTTAAGAGGGAGGAGCCATGTGTATGCTTGTGGCTGATTCATGTTGATACATGGCAGAAACCATCACTATATTGTAAAGCAATATAAAAATTAATTTTTATATTAATTAAAATTTCAATTAATTCAATTAATTAAAATATATCCATTAAAATTTTTAAATTAATTTTTTTTTAAAAAGGAAAATTTCTTTTTGTGATTACAATTATCAGTCAGGTTTAATAAACTCTCATAAATATTTAAGTATAAAAATTTATATAAAACCTTGAAAGATATCTTAGTACTTTAATTGATTCCATTCAGTCTAATCATTTACTCTTACTTAACTTCAAACATTTTAAAAACTGGGGGCCAGAGTCTTCCTAAAATACAGTTATAGGAAGTACTGCATCTCTACATTCAAAGCGATCCTTTCCTCTGTATGCATGCATGCATGCGTGCTAATTCGATTGAGTCGTGTCCAACTCTTTGTGACCCTCTGGACTGTAGCCCCCAGGCTCCTCTGTCCATGGGACTCTCCAGGCAAGAATACTGTAGTGAGTAGCCAAGCCCTTCTCCAGGGGAACTTCCTGACCCAGGGATCATACCCACGTCTCTTCTGTCTCCTGCACTGGCAGGCAGGTTCTTTGCCACTAGGAAGGCCTTTCCTCTGTATGTGGAGCCCATTGGTGCACCACTTCTGACCTCTTTCCACCCCTGCTTGTTCTGCTCCAGCAAAGGTGGGAGGAGTCATTTGGCTTTAATAACCGAGCACGTTGGGAATTCCCCTGTGGTCCGGTTGTTAGGACTCTGTGCTCTTACTGCCATAGGATAATGTAGCAAGGGAGGAGAATCTCAGCTTATAGAAGAATGGAGACAGCGTGTGTTCCCAGAATTAGTATTTAAGAATAACCCAATAAGGTGATAGGTCTCCCCTCATCGCTCAGTTGTTAGAGAATCCACCTGCAACTCAGGAGACCCCAGTTCAATTCCTGGGTCAGGAAAATCTGCTGGAGAAGGGACAGGTTACCCACTCCAGTATTCTTGGGCTTCCCTTGTGGCTCAGCTGTAAAGAATCCACCTGCAATTCGGGAGACCTGGGTTTGATCCCTGGACTGGGAAGATCCCCTGGAGAAGGGAAAAGCTACCCACTCCAGTATTCCGGCCTGGAGAATTCCATGGACTGTATAGTCCATGGGGTCTTAAAGAGTTGAACATGACAGAGCGACTTTCACTTTCACTTTAAAAAGGTGATGCAGGTGCTCTATTTACAAATTACAAAGTTACGAAACATTTCCCTTTTTATAAACTATCACTTGAAGCAGTGGTCCTCAAGCAGTTTTGTCAGAATATATGACCATAAACTTAGTTTTTATTTTATTTTTTTAAATTTATTGAAGTATAGTTAATTTACAATGTTTGTGTTCTTTTTTGCTGTACAGTGAAGTGACTCAGTTATACATATATATTTTTTCATATTCTTTTCCATTGGAATATCCTATTCCAATATCATAGGATGTTGAATATAGTTCCCTGTGCTATAGGGTCTGCTCAGTCATGTCCAGCTCTGCAACCCCATGGACTGTAGCCCACCAGGCTCCTCTGTCCATGGGATTCTCCAGGCAAGAATACTGGAGTGGGTATTGCCATGCTCTCCTCCAGGGGATCTTCCCAACCCCAGGGACTGAACCCGTGTCTCCTGTACCGGGAGGCAGACGGAGTAGAGCCCTGCTATTTATTCATATAATAGTTTCCATCTGCTAATCCCAAACTCCCAATCCACCCCTCCCTGCTCCCCTTCCTTGTCAACCACGAGTCTGTTCTCTGTGTATGACCGGGCACTTTGAATAGGTATTCCAGAACCTAACCAGCTCAACTGCCACATTCTGGGCTACTCAGAAGAATTCTACAGCTGCATAAAAAACAGCTCAAAACTATGAGACAATGATGAGATCCATTTAACATAATGATATTTATAGTCATACAACAAAATCTTGGCATTTATTATTCTAGAAGTTTGTGAAATCATTTTGCTTTTATCCTTAGAAAAAAATAAGCTACTGTTTTGTTTTTAAAGTTGTAGGATATAAAATCAACACACAGAAATCCCTTGCATTTCTATACACTAATAATGAGAAAATAGAGAAATTAAGGAAACAATTCCATTCACCATTGCAATGAAAAGAATAAAATACTTAGGAATATATCTACCTAAAGAAACAAAAGACCTATATATAGAAAACTATAAAACACTGGTGAAAGAAATCAAAGAGGACACTAATAGATGGAGAAATATACCGTGTTCATGGATTGGAAGAATCAATATAGTGAAAATGAGTATACTACCCAAAGCAATCTATAGATTCAGTGTAATCCCTATCAAGCTACCAATGGTATTTTTCACAGAGCTAGAACAAATAATTTCAAAATTTGTATGGAAATACAAAAAAAACTCGAATAGCCAAAGCAATCTTGAGAAAGAAGAATGGAACTGGAGGAATCAACCTACCTGACTTTAGGCTCTACTACAAAGCCACAGTCATCAAGACAGTATGGTACTGGCACAAAGACAGAAATATAGATAAATGTAATAAAATAGAAAGCCCAGAGATAAATCCACGCACCTATGGACACAAGGAGGCAAGAATATACAATGGAGAAAAGACAATCTCTTTAACAAGTGGTGCTGAGAAAACTGGTCAACCACTTGTAAAAGAATGAAACTAGAACACTTTCTAATACCATACACAAAAATAAATTCAAAATGGATTAAAGATCTAAATGTAAGACCAGAAACTATAAAACTCCTGCAAAACACTCTCCGACATAAATCACAGCAGGATCCTCTATGACACACCTTCCAGAATATCGGAAATAAAAGCAAAAATAAATAAATGGGACCTAATTAAACTTAAAAGCTTCTGCACAACAAAGGAAACTAGAAGCAAGGTGAAAAGACAGCCTTCAGAATGGGAGAAAATAATAGCAAATGAAGCAACTGACAAAGAACTAATCTCAAAAATATACAAGCAACTCCTGTAGCTCAATTCCAGAAAAATAAACGACCCAATGAAAAAATGGGCCAAGGAACTAAACTGACATTTCTCCAAAGAAGACATACAGATGGCTAACAAACACACGAAAAGATGCTCAACATCACTCTTTATCAGAGAAAGGCAAATCAAAACCACAATGAGGTACCATTTCATGCCAGTCAGAATGGCTGCTATCTAAAAGTCTACACGCAATAAATGCTGGAGAGGGTGTGGAGAAAAGGGCACCCTCTTACACTGTTGGTGGGAATGCAAACTAGTACAGCCACTGTGGAGAACAGTGTGGAGATTCCTTAAAAAACCGGAAATAGAACTGCCATACTACCCAGCAATCCCACTGCTGGGCATACACACCAAGGAAACCAGAATTGAAAGAGACACGTGTACCCCAATGTTCATCACAGCACTGTTTATAATAGCCAGGACATGGAAGCAACCTAGATGTCCATCAGCAGACAAATGGATAAGAAAGCTATGGTACATATACACAATGGAGTATTACTCAGCCATTAAAAAGAATACATTTGAATCAGTTCTAATGAGGTGGATGAAACTGGAGCCTATTATACAGAGATAAGTAAGCCAGAAAGAGAAACACCAATACAGTATACTAACGCATATATATGGAATTTAGAAAGATGGTAATGATAACTCTGTATGCGAGATGGCAAAAGAGACACAGATGTATAGAACAATCTTTTGGATTCTGTGGGAGAGGGCAAGGGTGGGATGATTTGAGAGAATGGCACTGAAACATGTATATTATCACATGTGAAACAGATCGCCAGTCCAGGTTCAATGCATGATACAGGGTGCTCGGGGTTGGTGCACTGGGATGACCCAGAGGGATGGGATGGGGAGGGAGGTGGGAGGGGGGTTCAGGATGGGGAATACATGTACACCCATGGCGGATTCATGTCAATGTATGGCAAAACCAATACAATATTGTAAAGTAATTAGCTTCCAATTAAAATAAATAAATTTATATTTTAAAAAAAAAGAAAATTTCTTGGGGCAAAAAAAAAAAAAAGAAAAACTCACAGTATAATCAAGAGACCTAATCTGGATAGATAAGTAACATTCAAAAAGAATTCTGGTAACAAAAGTGGAGGTAATCCTGAAGGAAGAAATTATTGTGTCTGCCAAGATAGCTCTTTGGTAAGTTCATATCTTAAAGGATCGTTGGCAGAGGAATAAATAATCAAGAATTTTACCTGCAAAACAAAGCTGAAAGTGAAAAGCATCTTACCGAAAAACGTTAGGTGATGCAGCGAACTTTGTTACATAGGTGTAGAGCAAGGAGAACAAACGGTAAAGAGGTGATGGATGGTAACCAAACTTACTGCAATCATTTCACTATACAGACATATATCCAATTATTGTGTTGGGTGCTTTAAACTTCTACAATGTTCTATGCCATGTATCGCAAAAAAAACTGGAAAGAAAATAAAATGTAAATGAGTAATTAAAAAAAAAAGAAGTTTTCCAGAAGTAACTGTTGACCTTTCCATGTAACACACATATGCACATAATCCTCTAGCACGCGCACATGCACACACACACTCACACCCTCAGGTTGGAGGTTGTCTGGGCTGTATATGTTGAGAGAAAAATGTAGTCTGGCCATCCATCATACATCAGTGTATTCCTGGTGTATACCTACTAGTACTGTGCACATAAGAGGTTGTTAAGTCAAGTGAAGCAGAAAACTCTAAAGTGGCCCTGTACATGGCTTTGCAGTTTTTCATCCTGCCGTGTTCAACACAGTGACAGAAGAGGCTTTCCACTACAACTCCTGACATCTTCCCTGTCCCAAAAGGAAAAAATGTAATCTGTCAAATAAAAGTTTGTTATACTGCAATAAGTACAAACCCTGGAAAGTGATCAGGTCTGCCCCCTAAAAAATCAGGAGACCATACATGCCCAGGGAAACATAATGAAGAAACCACAGTTTCCCCACGCCTAGAGAAGGGCTCTGAAATGTCTGGATATATTAAAAACATCCTCATTATTATTTATTTATAATTATTCTTGGCTGTGTTGGGCCTTGGTTGCTGTGCTCAGGCTTTTCTCTGGCTGTGGCGAGCGGGGGTACTCTCAAGTTGCCGTGTGAGGGCTTCTCGCTGCGGTGGCTTCTGTTTGTGGAGCACAGGCTCTGGGCACACGGGCTTCGCTGGCTGCGGCTGGAGGGCTCTAGAGCGCAGCCTCGGAAGTCATGGCTCATGGGCTTAGTTGCTCCGTGGCTTGTGGGATCTTTCTTGACCAGGGATCGAACCTGTGTCCCCTGCATTGCAAGGTGGATTCTTAACCACTGGACCACCCCAGAAGCTCAACTTCATTATTTCATCTGAAATACTATCAACTCTAACTTGGGGACACATATTTAGAATGCAAAATATTTTCAATTGAAGCATAGCTGATTTACAAGGCTGTGTTAATTTCTGCTGCACAACAGAGTGATTCAGTTATACATATACATACATTTTTTATATTCTTTTCCATATGGTTTATCTCAGGATATTGAATATAGTTCCTTGTGCTATACAGCAAGACCTTGTTCTTTATCCATTCTGTAGAACACAGGAGCCCAGCATGCTGCAGTCCACAGGGTCTCAAACAATTTAGCGACTGAACAATGAAATGTAATAGTTCAGAATTCACTGTATTTATAAATTAAAACATTCTAAAGCAATATAATAAGCACTATATTAAATTTCAACATATTCTAATTAACCTCTATGTCATTAAGCCATCTAATGATTATGAAAGTATTTTGTCCCCTACACTGCTTTGTAATTGTCTTGAGAAACGCTGTAGGGAGGATCACCTTCCTGAGACTGTGGTTATTTTGTGAAGTTATTTTTAATGTGTTCCTCCTTTAGAAGTTCCTAAACGTTTTTCTAATTAATATTAAAGGGATAAAAATATATGATTTTATAAAGTGCTATTATACTGTTATACAAAGAAGAAGGAACAAAACGCTCATACTGTAAACACATCAGCTGTCCTGTTTTTCATGAAATACCCTGAATTACAACGTATTACCACAGGGTGGTGGTGGTGTTATGCCCAACGCCTGGCTGTTTTTTCAGAGCCGGGAACAGAGATGGGCCTTTTGTCAGAGTTAGACCAATCTTTGCCTAGACTCGTGAGTGGCATAAAATAACTTTGTTGTAAAGGAGTAAAAAAACCCTCCCCTCTTAATCCTGAATTCTCTTCTTTTGTTAAACATCTCTGCTTACTTTGAAGAGTAACCCCTTTGCCTATACATGACATTTTTTTCCCTCTGTAGAAAGATCAATCTTAATAGTTTTAGTGAGATGTAATTGATACGCAAAAAAAGCTGCATACACTTAAAGGACTGTGTACCCTTTGATGAGTTTTGACCTATGACTAAACCTGTGACACTGTCATCACAATCAAGGTAATAAACATATCCGTCACACCTCCAAAAGACTTCTCCTGCCCTTTTCTTTCTCATCATTATTGAGGTGAGTACACTGAACATGAAAGCTACACCCTTAACAAATGTCTGAGCACACAATTCAGTATTGCTAACCACAGGCACGATGCAGTGTAGCAGATCTCTGGAACTTACTCGTCTTATGTAACCGAAACTCTATACATTTGGGATAGGACTTCCTCATTTCCCCCTCTCCCCCCAGCCTCCGACCACCATCATCCCACTCTTTCTACGTGTTTGATTATTTTAGATGCCTTATACAAGAATTATACTCCGTGTGTCCTTCTGTGACTGATGTGTTTCACTTAGCAATTAAATGCCCTCCAGATCCACCCACGTTGTCACAAAGGCAGAATTTACTTCTTCTTTAACGTGTGTGTGTTCTTGGTATTCAGTCATATCTGACTTTGTGATCCTTTGGACGGTAGCCTCTGCTAGGTTCCTCTCTCCATGGGATTTTTC
Source organism: Bos indicus x Bos taurus (assembly GCF_003369695.1). NCBI lineage: Eukaryota > Metazoa > Chordata > Mammalia > Artiodactyla > Bovidae > Bos > Bos indicus x Bos taurus. The sequence goes on along the minus strand of NC_040087.1, from coordinate 12,047,271 downwards.
AGGCAAGAATACTGGAGTGATGTAACTACTTTCCCACTCGGCCACAATGACACAACTATTTTGATGTGGTTAACACAAACCACCAAACATCGTGCTTATTTTTTGAGCTAGTAAGTAATGTGCATAACAAACAACTTCACGCCATGCCCAAGTGTCACAACACTACTCCCTGTGTCCGCAGTTCAGACGGCAGTCCCACCGGGGGGTCAGTGGTCAGAGGATCCAGATGGTCAGCAATGGGATGGGAAATGGGGTGATGCCCAGGATCTGGCCACATCTAACCAGGAGTTCTACATATATATTACACATTTATATCAGAAAGGGCTTTCACCATTCTGTGCAAAGTATCTGTTTAGTTTCAGGAATTTCAGTTGTGATCTTCAGTAGTACTCTTCAAGTTCACTGGTTCTTTCCCAGAGATTATCTGGGTCTCAACTGCATAGGAAATTCTTAGCTGTCTGCTCTGATTTCACTGATAGGTGAGGAGGTGAATAGATGGACAGGTCAGGAGGTAGGTGGAAAGAAGGAAAGAAATTTTATTATTTTTAAAATCATAAACTCCACTCTAATGATGGTTTCAATCTGCAGGACTGATACTCCTAAAAGGATAACTTGGTTCCAGGCGACTTTTTTTCCTTGTTTGAGTTTTCTTTCTTTTTTTAAAATTAATTAATTTTAATTGGGGGCTAATTACCTTGCAATATAGTGGTGGTTTTTGCCATACATTGACATGAATCAGCCATGTGTATACATGTGTCCCACCATGCTGAAGCCCCCTCCCACCTCCCCAGGAGATATTTTAAGAGCATCTTAATTGTTCAAAAAAAAGAATAAAATCAAATGTGACTGTCCTCTGTGATTAGAATGGAACGGAGCAAAGGTCAGAGATGAGAGCTGTGAAATTACTAGGTAAAACAGTAACACACACGCGCGTGTGCATGCACACACACACACACGACCAACATGGGTTCCATACAGGGCTTGTGACCACGTGTTCCTTTATTAGGACCTTCTGTCCTCCACTCACTCCTGCTCTGAGACTTCCTGCCCTACTCTATCCCACTCACTGCCAGAAAAACAACTCCTCCCTCACTTCGGTGTGTTCTGTTCACATGACCCCCGGGGGGCAGAGCTGCAGTCTGGGTGCAAATCATGGCTCCAGAGCTGACAGCTTGATAAAGACCTTGAGCAAATGATTTAATCTTTCTGTGCCTGAATTTCTCGTCCTTTGAACTGTGGCTACTAACAATGATAACCAGCATGTATGGGGTGGTTACGGACTAAATGAGCCAGTGAATTTATGTAAAGCTTTTTTGTTTTTCAACTTAACCTTTTTTATCTTTCAATTTAACTTTATCTTTTTTTTTCAATTTAACTTTATGTGTGTTTTTTATATAACTACATAAGTATAGTTGGTGATGGACAGGGAGGCCTGGCGTGCTGCAATTCATGGGGTCGCAAAGAGTCGGACACGACTGAGCGACTGACCTGATCTGATCTGATCTGATCATTGATCCACAGTGTGGCATCTATTACTGCTGTACAGCAAAGTGACTCAGTTATACACACATACACATTCTTTTTAAAAAAAAAATTATCTTCCATTATGGTTTGGAGCTTCCCAGGTGGTGCAGTGGCAAAGAACCTGTCTGCCAACATGGAGACACAAGAGATGAGGGTTTGATCCCTGGGTCAGGATGGTCGCCTGGAGGAGGAAATGGCAACCCACTCCAGTATTAGTACCTGGAAAATCCTATGGACAGAGGAGCCTGGCAGGCTACAGTCCCTGGGGTCACAGAGTCAGACATTACTGAGCGTGCACGCACGCGCACACACACACACATTATGGTTTATCACAGGGTACTAAACATAGATCTCTGTGCTATGCAGTAGAACCTTGTTGTTAACTTATGGTGGCTCACATGGTAAAGAATCCGCCTGCAATGCAGGAGACCTGGGTTCTATCCCTGGGTCCAAAAGCTCCCCTGGAGAAGGGAATGGCAACCCACTCCAGTATTCTTGCCTGAAGAATCCCATGGACAGAGGATCCTGGCGGGCTACAGTCCATGGGGTCGCAAAGAGTCAGACACAGCTGAGCAACTCACACACACACACGCTAAATATAGTTCTCTGTGCTATACAGTAGGACTTTGCTGTTTATTTATGTGATGTATTTACAACAGTTCCCAACACATAAGTCTTAGCAGATATTAGTTGCTCTTACGTTATTCTTTAATAATTATTTTTAAAAATATTTATTTCTTTATTATTTATTTTGGTTGCACTGAGTCTTAGTTGCAGCTTCTGAGCTGTGGCATGTACGCAGGGTCTAGATCCCTGACGGGGGGTCGAACCCAGGTCCCCTGCACTGGGAGTGCAGAGTCTTACCCACTGGACCACCAGCGAAGTCCCCCTTATCTTATTCTTGGTCCCGTCCTTTATGACGCAGAAAATGCCCCAGAGGCAGGACTGTGTTTACTCCATCTCTGTATCCCTGGTCCCCAGCAGCACGCTCATCACCTCAGTGGTACTTACAATTTTTGTGTTAAACTGAACTGAATTCTTCCCTCTGCCTCCCATCTCTAATCCTTCCTTCCCTACCCATTCTTTCCCCCTGGCAAGTCTGCACTTAAAAGGCAAAAACTTGTCTCACCTCTCAATTATGTCCCAGGTTACAATCTATGCCCTCCCTCTCACTTAAACTTCCCCTAAACTTCTTTTTCTCCCCTGCAAATATAGAGTATTCTTGCCTCTTTCCTTTTCCTTTACTGCCCAGCTTTCGCTCCTTGTTCAAGACAACTGCCCCTTGGCTATTTCCAAATACATCCTATCTGCCCAATCTTTCCCTGTGAGCTGATTCTTCAATTATGTCCTCTAAATATATACAGACCTCCTAAAACCAATGTCTCCATTTACTCTTGGTTTTTTATTCCAGCTCCATGGAGATGCCATCACCGTCTGAAACTCGACAAGCACATTTTACTTCACAGAATGTGTCTTGGTACAGTTTTTTAAAAACACGTTTGTCTGGTCCAGGAAACCTAGATTCTAATTCTGAAACTTCCGGGAAGTAACTACACAACGCTGGGTAAAAGTCACCCATCTGAAATTCGAAACGCTCTCAGCACCTTCCCACGGCAGCTTTGCTCCTCTTCCTGTGACCCCATCTGTCAACGGCAGCAGCAGCGTTTTCCGAAGCACACAACCCCCAGACTTCTGAACTATCTTTAATTCGCTCTTGCCCTGAATTCCTTAGTTTGCCATCAAAACGATTTGGAAATCCAGTCTTTCTTTCTGTTCCTACTGCCAGTGCACCAGTTCTGGTCATTCTGTTACTTTTCACCTAAGGTGAAGTGTTAGCCGCTCAGCTGTGTCCGACCGTTTGCGATCCCATGGACTGGATCCCGCCAGTGGAATTTCTGTCCGTGGAATTTCCCAGGAAAGAATACTGGAGTAGGTTATCATTTCCTTTTCCAAAGGATCTTCCCGACCCAGGGATCAAATCTGGCTCTCCCGCATCGGTAGGCAGAAGCTTTACCGTCTGAGCCATCAGGGAAGCCCACTTCTCACCTAGATGTCAGCCGTGACCTACTACGGAGAAGTAGAACCGGCCCTGGAGGAAGAATTTCCTGCTAGGCTGCTGTCTCCAGCACCATCCTTCATCTGGAAGTGACTGCTTCCCCTTGAAGTCTGGCCTGAGTGTGGAAAACAATTTCAGTCTTACTAGCTCGCACTAAAGTGAAGGCAAGACAGAACACTCAAACGAGTCTTCCCTGAAGACTGGCAGAAATAAACAGACGAGACACGGAGAAGACCCAGACAGGAGGTATGAAGAGAAGACCTCTGGGCCTGTGAATCCAAGAGGGACCCAGACCTTTGTGTCTTGGCTCCCCCAGCAGGTACACACCAGGGGTTTCCTGACCACCAAAACACTGCAGTCAAAGTCTCCGAACAAACACCAAGAAGCAGAACCCTCCTATCCGCCTGTCTAGACCCTGTCCTCACCATTGCTCTTTACTCACAGGGATGCTGGCTCATGGCACAGGCTTCAACTGAACACCACCATCCAACAAACCTTCCCTCCTGTTCATAAATGGAAATCTTGTCCTTGCTAGTTCTCCATACTCCTTCCCTCCAGAATTGTTTCCTTAAGATACAGTTTCAATCCTGTCACTTCCTTGTTCAAAATCCTGGTCGGTTGCTCATAAACCACAGAGTAAAACAAAAACCCTGCACTTGAGGCCCTGGGCTGTCAACACCTTCACTGCCTTGGCAGTTCACTCTCCACAGCAGTGTCCAGCCTCAGTGGTCCTGTAGCTCATGCTCCCGGTGTACTGGTCTACCTGCCAAGGGCTGAACGAGGGCAGACTCTCCTGTGCTGGGACCTACATTTACGTGTTTTTAGAGGAGTGCTTTTCTTCAGGATCTTCCCTTCTCATTGGCTCTCCTTTAACTGTTGAACTTAAGTATCCTCCTGTCCAAATGCATTACCCAGGCAGAGCTCACTCATTCACAGTTCCATGTGCTGAGTCCTCACAGAGCCCCATTTGTAAAAGGTAATGCATTCCTAGAGGAGAGCAATGTGCTAAGATTATGTTTACTCTAAAAAGCTTATTATCTCTCTCATTTTCAATATTATCAGTGGATGTGAATTCTGAAAAATACATTACAGTTTGAGAAGAAAATAAAGCATAAAACAGGTCAAGCTACCCACTCAGTCGGTAGGCATAGACAACAGTTTAACCCTATCTCCTTAACCCCACAAAGTCATTCTAGTGTCCAAATTATTTTATTTCTTACTCAACCCATTCAGACTCAATCCACTTGAGAAAAACCGTGTTGAGAAAAATGGATGCTTTTGTTGTCTGGCTGGAATGGAACATTTCCTTCCCTCTCTTCAATTCACATACACCTACACCTTGATGCCTATCTTAGGCGGCATCACATACCTGTTTTTGTTGTCATTGTTGTTTAGTCACTCAGTCGTGTCCGACTCTTTATGACCCCATGGACTGTAGCCCACCAGGCTCTTCTCTCCGTGGGATTCTCCAGACAAGAATACTGGGGAAGGTTGCCAAGCCCTCCACCAGGGGATCTTTCCAACCCGGAGATCGAACCTGCATCTCTTTCGTCTCCTGCATTGACATGCGGATTCTTTACCACTAGTGCCACCTGGGAAGCCTGGGGTTGACGTATACTCACTACTATATAGAGAATAGATAACTAATAACCTGCTGTATGGGACAGGGAAGTCTACTTAATACTCTATAATGGCCGATATGGGAAAAGAACCTTAAAAAGAAAAACAGAGAGGATAGATGTATCCCTATAGCTGATTCACCTTGCTACACATCTGAAACTAACACAACATTGCAAATCAACTACATTTCAATAAAAATGATTTTTAAAAGTTTAGGACAACATCCTACCACTCAAAAATAGTTTTCTACATGAGAAAGTAAGCAACCACCTCTGAGTAGCAGAATCAAAATCCAAATGGGCTATAGGAAGAAATTTCACCATCCACTTCCAAAGAGATGCCTGTTTTCTTTTATCAAACATATAACCTTAGGTTATAAAAGTTCAAACATACACACACATGCAAATACACACACTGTCTTACAAGGCCAAGATCATGTATATTCTTTTATAAAAAATGCCTTTAGAAAAAACTTTTTCATAATGATTCTACTAATACTACTTTACTACTAATATCAGTTTTTCCTATAGTGATATGATAGCAAGTAACTCAAATCAAAAGTGTTATGATGATGATGCCTTCGGTATGATGAAGGATATTAGCCTTTAGGCATTAATAAAAATGTGTCTAATAATAAGTCCCAAGATAGAAACCTTTATATGAGAGAAACAGCTATCATAATCCATTCTTCCCTTCCCCTGGTACTTGGCCTTCCAGCTACAAACTGCATTTCCTAGCCTCCCTTGTATGCAGCCACGGGACTAAGTTTAGGCCAATGGGGAGTGAGTAGATGAGATGAGTACATCTGAAGTGCAATCCCCTTTAAGACTCTTGGCCTCTTCCCTACCTTCTGCTGGCTGGTGATGGTTACGACTGGAGCAAACTTGAAATCTGCCAAGTGACACTCCCTTTCCCAAGTGCTGACTATCTATGTCCCTGCAAAGTTCATACATTGACCTCTACTCTCCAGTGTGATGATATTAGAAAGTGAGGCCTTTGGGACATCAGTAGGTCTCTACTCTCAAGAATGCGATTAGTGCTCTTATAAGAGAGACCCCAGAGAGCTCCCTCACCCCTCTGTCACGGGCGGACTCAGCTAGAAGATGATCACCTATGAATGCGGAAGCAGGCTCCCACCAGATACTGAATCTGCTGCCACCCTGACCTTGGACTTCCTACCTTCACAACTGTGAGAATAAATGCTTTTTGTCTATAGGCCAGCCAGCCTTCAGTATTTTCTTACAGCAGCAGAAACAGAGAACAACCTCAGGCTTTTCACAGTTGGATGAGCCTTGTGGCTAAGATCCTGCACAAGGAATGGGAGCAGAAGGAATGAGTGCCCTCTGGCCTGGCCCTTGATACATGGGCTTCCCTCCTGCATGTTTTCTTTCTCCACTTCCTGGCTGGAGCCTGGAAACAGTAACAGACTGGACCCCCTGGTTAAGGACAGTCAATCCCATGCTGTTTGCTGTTGGCATTCAGTTGCTAAGTCATGTCCAACTCTTTGCAACCCCGTGGACTGCAGCACACCAGGCTCCCCTGCCTTCACTATTTCCAGGAGTTTGCTCAAATTCATGTCCAGATGGCAAAGAAAGAACACGGAAGGAACCACGGTCTCTGAGCAGCCCGACGTAGCAGAGATACCCACTCACCTCAGAAGCTTTCCTAGGACTGTTACGTAAAACAGAAACTTCCTTGTTCTCTCAGTCTCTGAAACTGGGGGAGGTTCGTTATTATTACAGCTTGGCAACTCTTAATATTCAAGCTATGTTAGAGCTCTCCCACCAGCTCTGGGCCACATGCTTCTGAACTGTTTTTGGTGAGAAAGAAATAAAGTTTGCAACAGACTTCCCTGGTGGCCCAATGATTAAGACTTCACCTTCCAATGCAGGAGGTACATGGTCAATGTCTGGTTGGTCAGCCAAAAAGCCAAGACGTAAAACAGAAGCTATACTGTTAACAATTCAATAAATTTAAAAACTTTAAAAATGATTCACATCAAAAAAAAAGACATAAACTTTTGTATAATTAAACCCACTATATTATGGTGTTTTGCAACAAGTTAGTCAATGCATACTATGGTCCTACCATCTAATCTGTAATAAGCTGCTATATATAATTCTAGGAATATCTACAAGGCTTTTTCCAACATCTTTTTCTCCTTCCTCACAGAACCCCGATTTGGTTTAAACACCCACTTTCTCTCCCTGCAAGCCCTATGCTGGGGGGATGCCGACTCTATTCCTAGTTCTAGCAAGTTGGTTTAGTAAGTTGCTATGAGGATTCCTTCCCCCCTCCTATGAGGAATTAGTCTGGAAGCAGGATGAGACCCAATCCCAGCCCATGAAGTCTGAGTGGAGGTCGGGGGTGGGGGTGTGAGGGACTGTTCTGGGTCCACCGGAAGAGAGAGCCTGTTCTCTGTGTGCTGTCAGGACGCGACACCTGGAACTGACTGATGTTAGCTGAGGATACAGCTTACACAGAAAGGAGGGTACAACCTTGAGAATCACACAGAGAAGTCAGAGCCAGCCCTGCATCCAGGTGCTTAAGGCAGTATGATTTACAGGTGTTTTTTTGGGTCACCTATAGTTTATGGCATTCTAACTCATAAAGTATAACAGGAGTCCCCATAGAACATGCACGAATGCTCAGGCCCTTCAGTCATGTCTGACTCTTTGCAACCCCATGGACCGTAGCCCCTCCAGGCTCCTCTGTTCATGGGATTCTCCAGGAAAGAATACTGGACGGGGTTGCTGTGCCCTCCTCCAGGGGATCTTCCCTATCCAGGGTTCAAACACGCATCTCCTGCATTGCAGGCACATTCTTTACAGCTGAGCCACCAGGGAAGTCACCCATAGAACATACATAATAAGTAAGTCAAGCCTAAGAATAAAATATAAATAATACACTACCCCAGCCCAATCATGAACTGAAAGAAATATATTTAATAACTATCCCCACTCCAGTATTCTTGCCTGGAGAATCCCATGGACAGAGGAGCCTGGTGGGCTACAGTCCATGGGGTCGCAAAGAGTCGGACACGACTGAGCGACTTCACTTTCACTTTTCCCATAGCATCAATGGCATTAGAACCACCGACAGAAGAAAAAGCAACTGTGTTATATAGCGTCCTCCTCTTCCTTTTACTCTTACTTCAAAATGACAATCCACAAAACCGTGAGGCTTAAAAATTCCGAAACTATTAAAACCAAGTAAATATATGTCTCCTCCTTATCCCAGACTAGAGAATGCTCCCCCAATGAGTGGCAAAAATCCCATCTGCTGAATCCATTAATTCCTATTGTTTCTCTTCAACCGGCCGCACTGGAGGTTATTATCCTTTTTGCTTTTTTGTTGTTGCTCAGTCGTCAAGTTTGCAACCCCATGGACTGCAGCACACCAGGCTTCCCTGTCCCACACGGTCTGCTAGAGTTTGCCCAAGTTCATGTCTATTGAACCAGTGATGCTATCCAACCATCTCATCTTCTGTCGACCCCTTCTCCTCCTGCCCTCAATCTTTCCCAGCATCAGGGTCTTTTCCAATGAGTCAGCTGTTCACATCAGGTGGTCAGTGTCAGAGCTTCAGCTTCAGCATCAGTCCTTTCAGAGTATTCAGGGTTGATTTCCTTTAAGACTGACTGGTTTGATTTCCTTCCTTTTGTTTCAGTTCAGTTCAGTTCAGTTGCTCAGTCACGTCCTACTCTTTGTGGCTCCATGAATTGCAGCACGCCAGGCTTCCCTGTCTATCACCAACTCCTGGAGTTTACTCAAACTCATGTCCATCAAATCGATGATGCCAGCCAGCCATCTCATCCTCTGTCATCCCCTTTTCCTCAAGCCTTCAATTTTTCCCAGCACCAGGGTCTTTTCAAATGAGTCAGCTCTTCACATCAGGTGGCCAAAGTATTGGAGTTAGCTTCATCATCAGTCCTTCCAATGAATATTCAGGACTAATTTCCTTTAGGATGGATTGGGTGGATCTCCTTGCAGTCCAAGGGACTCTCAAGAGCCTTCTCCAACACCACAGTTCAAAAGCATCAATTCTTCTACACTCAGCTTTCTTTTATAGTCCAACTCTCACATCCATACATGACTACTGGAAAAACCATAGCTTTGACTAGATGGACTTTTGTTGGCAAAGTAACGTCTCTGCTTTTTAATATGCTGTCTAGGTTGGTCATAGCTTTTCTTCCAAGGAGTGCCTTTTAATTTCATGGCTGCAATCACCATCTGCAGTGATTTTGGAGCCCCAAAAAATAAAGTCTGACACTGTTTCCACTTTTTCCCCATCTATTTCCCATGAAGTGACGGCACCAGATGCCATGATCTTAGTTTTCTGAATATTGAGCTTTAAGCCAACTTTTTCACTCTCCTCTTTCACTTTCATCAAGAGGCTCTTTAGTTCTTCTTCGTTTTCTGCCGTAAGGGTGGTGTCATCTGCATATCTGAGGTTATTGATATTTCTCCTGGCAATCTTGATTCCAGCTTGTGCTTCCTCCAGCCCAGCATTTCTCATGATGTACCTTTTGCTTACTTCTTATTAATTCTCAACATAATCTCTTTTTTAAGTTTTATTATTATTATTATTATTTGGCTATGCTGGGTCTTGACTGCTGCATGGGCGTTTCTCTAGCTGCAATGAGAAGGGGGGCACAGGATTCTCATTGCAGTGGCTCCTCCTGTGTGGAGTACAGGCTCTAGGGATGTGTGCTCAGTAGATGCGGCTCCCAGGCTCTGGAGCACAGGCTCAGTAGTTGTGGCGCACAGGCTCAGCTGCTCCTCAGCATGTAGGATCCTCCCAGATCAGGAACTGAATGTGAATCTCCTGCCTTTAGAATCTGCATAAAGTAGCTCTGGCAGGTGGATTCTTTGCCACTGAGGCACTAGGGAAGCTCCTTAACACGATCTCTTAAGAGCTCTTCTAAACATTCTATACTCTCATCAAACTCCAAATCAGTACAGCCTCTAGCCCAAATGGATAAGACTCCCTAGAGAGCAGGCAGCAAAAATGGTGGTCTCTGCCTACTGTGCCTTTATTCATTCCCTATCGAGGATGGAACCTGTCCTAAAGCTCTTCCAGTCATTCATAAAAATTAAAAATTCTCTGGCCACTGTTAGTCACAAAAACCATTATATTCATATTTCACTAGGTTAAGTGTCCAGCCCAAACTCCAAACTTCATTCACTGTTCAAGTTTCTCCCCTCCCCAGTCCAGGCTGTTCCAGGTGTGAAAAGGCTTCTTCCCTTGGAATCTGTCAGCTCCTTCCTTTCATTTACTATCCACAGCATCTAGCTCCTCAAAGGGGCCTCTTCACGAGTTCTGCAGAGATTTTCCTTCTGGAAACATCCTTGGGCAGCTCCTTCTATTCTGGGCTCACGCACTGGAAGGACTGATGCGGAATGTGAGGCTCCAATACTTTGGCCAACTAATGTGAAGAGTCGACTCCCTGAAAAAGACTCTGATGCTGGGAAAAACTGAAGGCAGGAGGAGAAGGGGACGACAGAGGATGAGATGGTTGGATGGCATCACCGACTCAATGGACATGAGTTTGCGCAAGCTCGGGGAGATGGTGATATGGTGATGGACAGGGAAGCCTGGCATGCTGCAGTCCATGGGGTTGCAAAGAGTCGGACATGACCTAGCGACTGAACAACGACAACAACAAAAGGTGATCACCCTCCAGGTGGTCGTCAGCCTCCAGCCTCTGCATCTGATGGGCACACCTCCAGCCTGTACCGAGGAGGTCGTGCTGTCCCCGGCAGGAAAGGCTCCTGCGTGGGGTCACTCTTTGAAAGACCACCCACCAGGCCCTGTCCTGGTTCATGGAAAACAAACCCTGCTGCTTTGCGTTTTTTTCAACTGAAGGATAGTTGATTTACACCATTGCTTTAGTTTCAAGTGGACAGCAAAGTGATTCACATATACATACATACATATCTAGTTTTTCTTTTTCCCTTATAGGTTATTATTACAAAATGTTGAGTACAGTTTCCTGAGTGATACAGCACATTCTTGTTGGTTATCTAGTTCATATATAATAATAGTGAATCTGTTAATCCCCAACTCCTAATTTACTCCTAATTTACGTACACACTTTTCCTTTTCGGTATACATACATAAATTTGTATGTATGTTTGCGGGTCTATTTCTGCTTTGTATATAAGTTCGTTTGTATCATTTTGTTAGACTCCACATATAAGTGATATCATGATGTTCGTCTTTTGTCTTGCTTAATGTGATAAATCTCTAAGTCCCTCCATGTTGCTGCAAATCGCATCATGTCTTTCTTTTTTATAGTTGAGTAATATTCCATTCGGAGAAGGCAGTGGCACCCCACTCCAGTACTCTTGCCTGGCAAGTCCCATGGACGGAGGAGCCTGGTAGGCTGCAGTCCATGGGGTCGCTAAGAGTCGGACACGACTGAGCGACTTCACTTTCACGCCTTGGAGAAGGAAATGGCAACCCACTCCAGTGCTCTTGCCTGGAGAATCCCAGGGACGGGGGAGCCTGGTGGGCTGCCGTCTATGGGGTCGCACAGAGTCAGACACGACTAAAGCGACTTAGCAGCGGCAATATTCCATTGTGTATACGGACCACATCTTCTTTATCAATTCCCCTGTCACTGGACACGCTGCCTTACTGTTAGTGAAAGCACAACCTCCTCTCCTGGTTCTGAAGCCAAGCAGGGAGATGGAGCTATAGCATCTGCCCTCTAACCTTGTCTAGTCCAGGTTCAGTGACCACACAGATCATGTCAAGAGAGTAAAGGGGAACTTCCCTGGAGGCCCAGTGGTTATGAATCCACCTTTCAATGCAGGGGAAGGAGGTTTGATTCCTGGTTGGGGAACAGATATCCCATATGCTGCAGGGCAACCAGAGAGCCTGAGAGCCACAACTGCTGAGCCCACAAGCAGAGCAGAAGCTCAGCAGAGGCTTCTCTGTGCCTCAACGAGACGCCTGCACGCACTGCAACTAGAGAGAGTCCGTGCCCCGCAGCAAAGACCCAGCACAACCAAAAAAAGAAAAGAAAAGGAGCCAAGTGGTCTCTTGCCAACCCCCTCACTCAGGTGAGATGGACACATCTGTTTCCCTCCCACCCTCTCAGCCCCTGCCTTGGTCTCGTCCAGCTTGACCACACCTTCAAGGTGCTGGGCTCAGGGATGCAAACCTTACTTAGGAACACGGATGTCATTGCCATTTACTGTGTGACACCTTTTGGACCTCACTCAAAACTGAAACAAAGTGAAACCCATGCCAACATCCTGTTTCTTGTTTATCCCCAAATCCAGTATGTCTAGCCTTTCCTCCTTACTCTCCGTCCGATGTATAGAACAGACTCAGTCCTGTTTTCATGACCTTTTCTCCCTACACACCTCATTTTACTTGGTTATTACTTTTCCTCCTTTTCCTCTTGTCACTTTCAAACCTCTAGGAACAACTATCTAAACTCATCACTTCCATTTTTCAACAGGCATTTCCTCTGACCATCTGCCAATCTACTCCTCCCCCAGAAGTTCCTGAAACAGAACTCCAAAGTCACCTGTGACCTTTTAGACACGTGATGTCCAACTGAACGTCCTGCAATGACGCACATGTTCTCTATCTGCACTTCTTACTAGCCACTGGCCACACGTGGTTACTGAACACTTGAAATGTACAGTTGAGACTGAAAAGTCAAAGTGTTACTTGCTCAGTTGTGTCCTACCCTTTGCAACTCCATGGACTGTAGTCCATCAGGCTCCTCTGTCCACGGGATTCTTCAGGCAAGAACACTGGAGTGGGTTGCCATTTCCTTCTCCAGGGGATCTTCCTGACCCAGGGTCAAACCCAGGTAGGTCTCTCACACTGCAAGCAGATTCTTTACCATCTGAGCCACTAGGGAAACCCTGAGATTCAAAAACTGAATTTTTAATTGTACTTAATTTTAACTGATTTTAATTTAAATAGCCACACATGGCTGGTGGCTACTGTGCTGGACAGCACCGTCTTGACAAAACAAGGGGCTTGTTCCCAGTTTCCAATCTACTTAAATGCTGTATAATTTGGTATTGCCAACACTTTCCAGGAACTTTTCTTTAACCATGAGCTCTAGGAGACTATTTTAAAACAATGTGCATAATTTAAATCAATGGCCTAAAGAAAGAGCCCAATCTGGAAGAACAACATAAATATAAACAAAGAGTAATTAATCAGCAAGTGGTGTGTGCGTTGGAGAAGGGAGGAGACAGGAGTGAAAAAGAGCAACTAGAGCATCTTCAAAGGGCAGGGATTATTTGGAGGGAGAGGGGCACCGGGTGGGTAAGCTAGAGATGGATCAAGAACCACTGACACAGCTGGGAGAAAAAAATCACAGAAGTAAAAGTTTAGAGCACAGAAGATACCTACAGATGAGGAAACTAAGATTTGCTTAGGGTCTTACTTTCCCGTACAATAGGGTTTGAGTTTTAAGCATTTAATTATAAACTTCAGCGTTTTAAGAAAATTAACTCTATCAATGGTATGCAAGAGAGATTAGAAAGGAGAAAAGTCTGAAGGTGCTGAAGACAACTCTGGTAAACCAAGGGGAAGGCAAATTAAATTCTATAAAGTTTCAAAAACTTTTAGCAGTGCATTCTCAATGTGTATGTAAGTGCGATGTTCTATTAAAGCAAAATCATCTTTAGGTTTAAGTGGGTAAAACTACATATTATGATATTAACAAAAATTGTATATTATAGTAAGAACATAACTGTGTCAAAACCCAGGCCTCTTCCCAAACATGACTATTGAGTTGGCACCAGTCAATGCGTTGGTGGTATCTAATGTGTAAAACTTCATACGTAACATATTTGTCTGCACATGCTATTGCTCATTACTATTTTTGAAATGTTTTCAAACATATTAAAAAAAATAAAATTCAGAAAACATGGTTACTGATCCTCTGAACCACCATGATTGCCCCCAGCATTCTGGAAAATACAGTATGAAAACCATTCAGCCGCAAGGTAGGGCCCAAATTCTCCCTTCTCCATCCCTCTGCTTTATAGTTTCCCTTGCAATTATCACCTTCTAACATACTGCACCGGAGAAGGCAATGGCACCCCACTCCAGTACTCTTGCCTGGAAAATCCCATGGACAGAGGGGCCTGGTGGGCTGCAGTCCATGGGGTCGCTAGGAGTCGGACACGACTGAGCGACTTCACTTTATTTTTTCACTTTCATGCATTGGAGAAGGAAATGGCAGCCCACTCCAGTGTTCTTGCCTGGAGAATCCCAGGGACGGGGGAGCCTGGTGGGCTGCCGTCTATGGGGTCGCACAGAGTCGGACACAACTGAAGCGACTTAGCAGCAGCAACATACTGCACAATCTATTTATTATACTTAAGCTTTCTATGTATGACATATGTATATATGATTTTTATATGTCTGTTCACTGCTGCATCCAATTGTGAAACAGTTGCCTGGTTTCACAATTGAATGAAACCAACTGTGACACTCAATAAATATTTGCTGAATGAATGAATTCAGTATCTTTTGAGCCTTCGCCCGAGCTTACCAGTGGTGTCTCACCTGCAGTGAAAACAGCCTCAGAGACTTCCCTGGTGGTGGAGCTGGTGAAGCTAAGACTCTGCGCTCCCAATGCAAGGGGCCTGGTTTGATCCCTGGTCAGGGAACTAGATCTCACATGTCATAGCTAAGAGTCTGCATGCCCCACCTAAAGACCCTGTGTGCTCCAACTAAAGACCCGGGGTGTGTGTGTGTGTGTGTGTGTGTGAGTGTGTGTGTGTATGTGACAGTCACTCGGTCAGTCAAACACTTTGGAGCCCATGGATCATGGCCCGGTAGGCTCCTCTGTCCATGGGATTCTCCAGGCAAGAATACTGGAGTGCCTCGTCATTCCCTTCTCCAAGGGATCTTCAGGGATCAAACCCAAGTCTGTATATACAGCAGAGTCAGGCCTAATATAAAACTTAGCATTTAATCATGTTCCCTGTGAGTCTGTAATTCTTCCAACAAGAAAAGTTTTCGTTAAATACTTACGCACTTTAGTATCCTCCTGGGATGTGTCCTTAAATATTTAACATTACTTTTCTCAGTGAACAGTAGCTCTGAAGCACTGCCTTGGGCTTCAGAATAGCTCATACAGCACTAGCACACATATGCCTTCAAATATTTATGCAATTATTGGATTTTTAATATAACTCATTTTAGAAACATGTGCTACTAAAAGAGTGAAAAGTAAATTATTTATACTTCTGAAGTATTCATCACATATTTAGATCACAGAGAAAGTGGCATTACACTACAAATTTAATGAACACGAACACATGAGGGATCATATACTTAAGCCTCTTCTGATCTATTTTGGGGTTATCATCCAAAAGCTTCACTCTTACACTATGCTCCAACTGCCACTACACACTAACAGATTTTTAAGTATTAATTTTGACATTAAAACATTCATTCCTTGAAGTATTGCCATTTACAACAACATGGATAAACCTGGAGATCATCATACTAAGTGAAGTAAGTCAGACGGAGAAAGACAAATGTCATATGACACCACTTAGGTGTGGAATCTAACAAAACGAAACAAACGAGCTTATTTACAAGGCAGAAGCAGTCTCACAGACAGGGAAAACAAACTCATGGTTAGCAAAAGGGAAAGGGGATGGGGAGGAGAAACAAATCAGGAGTTTGGTATTAGCAGATCAAACTACTGCAGATAAAAACAGACACACAGCAAGGTCCTACTGCATAGCACAGGGAACTATATTCAATATCTCGTAATAAACTATAATGGGAAAGAACCTGAAGCATATATATATATGTATATGTGTGTGTGTGTGTGTGTATATATATATATATATACACACAATTGAATCCCTTTGCTGTACACCAGAAATGAACACAACACTGCAAATCAACTATAATTTTAAAATAAATTTATTAAATTTAATAATTTAAAAAATTTATTTATTCAAATAAAACAAATTTATTTATTATAAATAAATAAAGATACCCATTCTTATATCACCTTGATCAAGTTTTAAGTTCCCAAATTCCCAATTTAAAATAGATGACTGAACACATGCTTTTAGCTCTACTCATTCTCAACACTTCAAAATCTCAATAAAGGGATTTCCAAAAAGGCATAAAACCACAAGGATAAATGAAATGAGATGTAAAATTCTGTAACATGTAAAATAAATGGATGAGTACGGATGGACTTAGCACAACCTAGGACAGCAATGAGGAAAAGGTGAAAACCACCCCCTTGAACAAACCATCCCCAAAGGGCTTAAGAACTGGCAGCACCAGGTGTTGCTGGATGCCAGATAAAGGTGAAGCTAAAAAGTCACTGCAGATAGTGACCGCAGCCATGAAATTAAAAGACGCTTACTCCTTGGAAGGAAAGTTATGACCAACCTAGATAGCATGTTCAAAAGCAGAGACATTACTTTGCCAACAAAGGTCTGTCTAGTCAAAGCTTTGGCTGTTCCAGTGGCCATGTATGGATGTGAGAGTTGGACTATAAAGAAAGCTGAGCACCGAAGAATTGATGCTTTTGAACTGCGGTGTTGGAGAAGACTTGAGAATCCCTTGGACTGCAAGGAGATCCAACCAGTCCATCCTAAAGGAGATCAGTTCTGGGTGTTCATTGGAAGGACTGATGCTGAAGCTGAAACTCCAATACTCTGGCCACCTGATGCGAAGAGCTGACTGGGCGTAAAAATGGGGCAAAGAGAAAACAACAAGAAGAGAGGGCTCCTCGAGGAGTACAGGCCACCCTAGCTGCAGGGCCAACCCCTCTAGAAGCAGATTCCCACTGGCCCAGGGGTGACCCGATTTCAGCGTCGGGGCAGAGTAGATTGACCCCACCACGGGGAGGAGGGGGAGGCCGGAGCAGACAAGCCTGGAAAGACCTAAAGCAGACGACTGTTAAGATTTAAAGAAACTTGCAGCTATTGTGTTCTGCAAAGCCAGCAGAAGTGTTTCAAACTGATGCAAATTTAGACATGCATGGTACTTAACAATAAAGTTTTTAATGTGAAAAAAAAAAAAAAAGATCCTGATTCTGGGAAAGATTGAAGGCAGGAGGAGAAGGGGATGACAGAGGATGAGATGGTTGGATGGCATAACTGACTCAGTGGACATGAGTTTGAGTGAACTCCAGGAGTTGGTGATGGACAGGGAGGCCTGGTGGAGGAGGAAATGGCAACCCGCTCCAGTGTTCTTGCCTGGAGAATCCCAGGGACGGGGGAGCCTGATGGGCTGCCATCTCTGGGGTCTCACAGAGTCGGACACGACTGAAGCTACTCAGCAGCAGCAGCAGCAGCAGCAGCAGCAGGGAGGCCTGGCGTGCTGCAGCCCATGGGGTTGCAAAGAGGCGGACACGGCTGAGCGACTGAACTGAATTGAACTGAAAAGGAAGTGGTTCTATTTAACGGGGAAGGGAGGCTCAAGAGGAAGGGGCTACATAAAATTATGACTGATTTGCACTGATGTATGACAGAGACCATCACAACACTGTAAAGCAATTATCCTCCCATAAAAAAATACATAAATAAAAGAAAACCTATTTGAAAATCACTCAGTCCCCTCTTTACTCCCTACATTCCCTCAACACCTCCATCCTCTATTTCTTCAACTTCAGCCCAGCAACTGCCCTCTTCAACCCTGGAATAAAACTGGAGGTTTATTCTGCAGAGGGTCACACAGAGAATGCTGGAAATAGAAGCCCAGGCATAACTGAAAGTGGGGACATAATATTAAAAAACAGGAAAATTACACATAATTTTACACGCTGGATATTGAGAGCTCCATAGAGTCTCTCCTCAATAGATGCTGGTACCAGGACTACAACTTTCCATTGGAAGAGTCTTCTCTAGGCCATGGACAAAGTGAAGAGAAAAGCCGTAAAGACAGTGATGGCAGAGGCTACTGACAGAACGGCTGACCCAATTACACAGCAACAAGCCCCCAGCCCACGCACATGCACAGAGTCCATACAGTTCTGAGGCTGCTCCTGTTTGTCCCTTCTCTTCCTCTCTTCCTCTCAAGCTCCACCACCCTGCCAAGCCACCTTTTCCACATAAAATACACACACACAGTACGTACATTTACACAGGTGTATGTGCCTAGCTGGCACTAGTGGTAAAGAACCCGCCCTGCCAGTGCAGGAGACATAAGAGATGCGGGTTTGATCCCTGAGTCAGAAAGATGCCCTGGAGGAGGGCATGGCACCCCACTCCAGCATTCTTGCCTGGAGAATCCCATGCACAGAGGAGCCTGGCGGGCTATGGTCCATGGGGTCGCAAAGAGTCGGACACGACTGAAGCGACTTAGCACACGTGTGTCTACCTAGCTAAAGACATGGAAAATGCAATAAAAGAGTTAGAAAAATAAAGTTGAGAACATCATCCGGAAAACAGAACAAGAAAACCAAAAAGATGGAAAATGGGGGAGGGAGGGGGAAGAGGAAAATAAGATGATGCGTGGGGAAGGGACGACACCCAAATAGTAATGATTTCAAACAAAAGAGCGCAGACAACAGAGCAGAAGAGATCGTTCAAGCCAGTTTCCCAGAACTGAAGACCAAAAGGGCGTAAAAAGCCACAGAGTGGATGAAAATAAACCTACTCAAGAGTACTGCTCTGAAGTTTCAGACTCCTGAGGAAAAGAGAAAAGTCTGCAAGCTTCCAAAAAAAATGGAGGAAAAGCTATATACAAAAGCCTCAAAGGTCCAGAATGTAAAAGAATTTCTGTATTCTGGAAACTGGTAATAGTGGAGCAATGCTTTCAGTGTTCTGACGGGGGAAAAAAAAAATCACTTCCAAACAAGAATTCTAAACCAGCCAAGCCATCAATCCAGGGTGATCAAAAAGCAGACCTACCTTCAGACACAGAAACCCACCTGCCGAGGACCTCCTCCCGCGTGCTCACACCCATCATCAGACTCTGCATAATCCTTACACACTCTCCTTTCTCCCGTGGTTCCCGCACCCCACCTCAGAGAAGACCTCCCCCTGGAAACAGACCTCGGTCACGTGACCAGAACCTTCTCTCCCAGTGGAGCAGCAACTTTAACCATTCTGCCAGTTGCACTAAGCATAGAAGAATATACAATGCATTACATTATTGAAATTCATGGGTGCCACAAAATCAAGACATCTGGAATGACTGTGGAACGCTTACCACGATAAAGGGATCTGAAGTGAATTTGACGGCTCTCAAAAATTACTTGTCACAACCCGACACTGTTGAACTGACATAAGTTAACCTGGAAGTATTCTCAAAATAAAGTTTCAACTAAAAAAAGTTTCAACTCTAAAGAAAATAACAAAACATATACATCATACAATTTTTAAACAAATCTAATTACATCTTTTTTTTTAATAAAATTCTTTATTCTATACAGTCCATGGAATTCTGCAGGCCAGAATACTGGAGTGAATAGCCATTCCCTTCTCCAGGGGATCTTCCCAACCCAGGGATCGAATCTAGGTCTCTCGCATTGCAAGCGCATTCTTTACCAGCTGAGCCACAAGGGAAGTCTTAATAAATCTAATTGCATAATTTTTAAAAATAAAATTCTTAAATGGCACACTGTTGCACACTTGTCTCTTAACTCTGCCCAATGGTAAGAGTCATTTCATACACAGATCTAGGTCTGTGAGAAATAGGAAAAACATAAACCTTTATGAGGCATGAAAATTCAAATAAAGCATTACTACAGAGATAGCTGGACAAATCTCTGTGAACTCTGTGGTGCTTTTTACAGACCCACACTAAATTCTGTTTCCTAATTTATGATTGAAAACAATGTATATTTAAAGATGAATGTGTTTAGTCGCTTGGTCACGTCTCTTTTGCGACCCCACGGACTGTAGCCCGCCAGGCTCCTCTGTCCATGGGATTCTCCAGGCAAGAATACTGGAGTGGGTTGCCATTTCCTTCTCCAGGGGATCTTCCTGACCCAGGGATCAAATCTCTGTCTCCTGTATTGGCAGGCGGATTCTTTACCACTGATATCACATTACAAAATTTGAATCAAAGTTTGCGTCTTAAAATCTAGACGTATAACCAGATTCGATCAATTGTTGCTGAGCACTATTTTAACAGTCACCTTTATATATTAATAGTTTCTGCAGGCTTTCCTTAGAAGTTGGGATACAATGCACATGACCCAAATCTGACCATCATAACCACCTTTAAGTGTACAATTCAGTAATGTTGGCTGTTCTCACATTGCTGTACAACCAGCCTCCAGAACTCTGTATGAGAAACATACACTTCATATCCATTAAACTCTCCATTGTCCCACACCCCCAAGTCCCTGGCAAACAGCACTCTACCTTCTGTCTCCATGATTAATGACTATAGGTGGCTCACATAAATGGAATCATACAGAATTTTTTGTGTGTGGCTAGCTTAGTTCACCTGGCATAACGTCCTCAAGATGTATCCATGTTTTAACATGTGTCAGGATTTCCTTCCTTATTATGACGGAATAATATTCCATAATAAATATTCATAATATTTAACACATTTTGTTTATACATTTGTCAGTTGATTAACATTTGGAATGTTTCCATCGCTCAGCTAATGCGAAAAACACTGCTATGGACATCATGAGTGTACACATAACTTTTTGAGATCCTGATTTTGATTTTTTTAAAGATCCCTGCTCTTATTGCTCTTTTAAGAAAACTGAAGTCTTATAATAAGTGAGATTAAAAATACAGACATTCCACAAATACATCACTATGTTGTAAATACCTTTGGAAAGATACTTCTTAAGTGCTACAGATATTCACAGAGGAAAGAGAGGACTCAGATGATGAACTTTAAAGATACCTGGATCTTCCAAGAGTTGAAGTATTTTTTAAAAACTCATTATTTCAATTTAGAAACTCTGCCTACACTAGCTTCAAAAAAAGGCATAGAGCTATGTCTCAGAGTCTTAAATCCTAGTATTATTTTTTCTTTATTCTACTTTATGTTCTTCCCCAAACAATCCACATCATCCATGTAAAGGCAAGTTCTGCTGAAGAACTACCCATTCTCCATCATTTAACATTTCAAGAAATATGGCTGCTGCATCATAGCAGCCTTATTGCTTATATTTCAAGAACTATCAGAGCTTTCAAACCACCTACAGAAACAAACTGCCCATCAGTGTACTTTTCTTCTTGTGTGATCAGTCACTCAGTCGTGTCCCAACTCTTCCAGACCCTGTGGACTGCAGCCTTCCAGGTTCCTCCGTCCATGGAATTTTCCAAGCAAGAATACTGGAGTGGGCTGCCATTTCCTCCTGCAGGGATCTTCCAGACCCAGGGAATGAACCCGCATCTCCTGCAATGGCAGGCGGACTCCTTACCGCTGAGCCACCGGGGAAGCCCATACTTTTCCCCTTACATCAATGTATTTCAAATTGTATCCCGTGGGGCCATGACCATCCTGGGCAGTTTCAGGAGGCAAAAGTGAAAGTGTTAGTTGCTCCATTGTGTCCGACTCTTTGTGACCCCATGGACCGTAGCCCACCAGGCTCCTCTGTCCAAGGGATTTCCAGGCAAGAATGCTGGAGTAGGTAGCCATTCCCTTCTCCAAGGAATCTTCCGACCCTTGACTGAACTCAGGTCTCCTGAATTGCAGACAGATTCTTTACCATCTGAGCCACCAGGGAAGCCCTTCTGGAGGCAGGATTGCCATTATTTTGCAGGGGCAAGGGAAAGGGAGGGATGGGAGGGGGATCCGTGCCACTATTTTGTTCATACATAGTTTACATACATGAAATGTAATATTACAATTTACAAACAGTTATTATATTATCGAAGGTTCCCTATGCCCTGCCAACTTAAGTGTTGGTCAGTACACCACAGCTAGTATTCAGTTGATGATCCAGCCTGTCTCAGTGTACATTTCTATCATTTTATGTTAATATAACCTAAATTTGCATTTTAAAAATATTGCATCATATCCTCAACTCGTAAAGGAGATCAATAGACTGCTGGCTATTTCAAAGCAGGGATAAAAATAGCAACATAAAGTACCATGAAAAAAATAGTAAACAGAAATCCAGGGTGCATACACAATATCCATTTATGGGATTACAGGTTATTTTATACTAACAGAGAATGTCCATTGTGAAAATTTCCACTGAGTTAATAAAGCGGGATTCACCTGACCATTACCATCTGCTTTTGCCAAATTTGCTATACTTCTCCGTTACACTCAGAACAAAGGCAGCTATAAAGTCCTAGTAATTTTGCCAGAACAATGACAACACTAAATATTATAAGTATTATAAATATATTGAAACTTAAATCTAGTATGTTTAAGCTACTAATCTAGAAAAAAAAAATCTAATCCTTAGCTTCCCCTCTACAACCTACAAGAGTACTATTAAGTGTTAAGATTGCACTCTAAGCCTGTATTGGTTGCATCAAACATACCCACAAAGGTTATTTTAATATTAGTTCAGAATGAAAAGAATATAGGCAGTGCTCCACTCAGCTAAAGCTTAATAAACATATATATTTTTTTAATTAATTTATTTTAATTAGAGGATAATTTCTTTACAATATTGTGGTGGTTTTTGCCATAAATCAACGTGAATCACCCACAGGTGCACATGTGTCTCACCATCCTGAATGGCCCTCCCACCTTCGTCCCCACCCCACTCCTCTGGGTTGTCCCAGAGCACTGGCTTTGAGTGTCCCGCTTCATGCATCAAACTTGCACAGGTCATCTATTTTACATATGGTAAGATACATGTTTCAATGTGAAGCTTAATAAATATATTAACATTAAAATAATCCATACTTTATTACGTTTATATAAAGTTAACATCACTAGCCATTTTTTGTAATAGTAAAGCTCTTTAAGATGAATGAGGCTATTGTGAATAGCTTCCTGAAAAAAAAATTCCTGGTAGTTTTAAATATTTACACCTAAACTAAAAACACACAAGCGCTCTTATATACAACACTGAATAGCAGATGGAATCATTTCCTACAATGTAGCAGCAAAGAAAAAAAGAACAGATTGTACTATTTCTGTTTGGAAAGCAATAAGAAGAACAGCAAAGAACTTCCAAGAGATACCTGGGAATAAACAATTCAAAAAAATTTTGTCTTCAATCACTTTGCATAAGTACGTGCTAAGTCGCTGCAGTCATGTCCGACTCTGCGACCCCATGGACTGCAGCCCACCAGGCTTCTCTGCCCATGGAATTTCCCAGCAAGAAAACTGGAGTAGGTTGGCATTTCCTATTCCAGGGGATCTTCCCAACCCAGGGATTGAACCCAGGTCTCCTGCATTGGCAGGCGGATTCTTTACCATTGAGCCACCAGGTAAGTCCAATGGTCTTTATACTGTGTGTGTGGTAGTCGCTCAGTCACGTCCAACTCTTTGAGACCCCATGGACTGTAGCCCACCAGGCTCCTCTGTCCATGGAATTCTCCAGGCAAGAATACTGGAGTGGGTTGCCATTTCCTTCTCCAGTTCTTTATATTAAATGCTTAGTATTTTTACATACATATCCACAACTAGGAGTTCCTACATCACTATGTAGAGATTGTTACTAAAATTCGATCACCAGTTTCTATTATTCTACTATTTGCCTTAATCTGCTCTCATGTTTCATCCTCTGCTACGGTCACAGCTTCTATTTGTAAAGCCAGCTGCCCCTCTTCCTGGGACTACTGCACTTAAAACTGGGTATAACACCAAGTCCACTTGTCTTTCTTATTCTGTATAACCCTTGAGAAAATATGCTGGTTTCTGGGGTATTTTTTCTTTTTCTATTCATTGATTGACTGGAGAAAACGTGTTGGCTTCTGGGTTATTTATTTATTGATTTATTTGGCAGGGCTTATTTCATTTTCAGTATTTTTTAATTTTTGGCCACACCCTGCAGCATGTGGGACCTGAGTTCCCAGACCAGGGATTGAACCCTCGCCCGCTGCACTGAAAGGTAGAGTCTTACCCACTGGGGTGGGTCTTCGTTTATGTTACGTGTTTATTTGACTGCACCAGGTCCTAGTTCCCTGACCAGAGACTGACCCCAGGCTCACTGCATTGGGAGCGCAGAGTCTTAACCACAGGACCACCACTTCAGGGAAGTGCCTGTAGTTTCTGGGAACTAGTTCCCGCAGGCCTCACCTAAGACAAGGGATCAAACCTGGGCCCTTTACATTGGGAGCTCCGAGTCTTAACCGCTGGACAACCAAGGAGATCCCTAAGCCCGTTTATATACGAGACGTGAACATCCATGGATTTCAGTCTGAGGGCCCTGGAACCAGTTCCCTGGAGACTGAGAGATGACTGTATTCCCTGCATTCTGAGTAGTGAAATTACAGAATCTTGAATTTGCATAACTCTTACAGCTTTTGGCGTGTCTCTATTTGAATCTCACAGTTGAATAAAACAGGAAGAGAGGATGGCAATCATTACTTTACAAATGAAAGAATAATTTCAATGACCTCACAAGTGTCACCACCACTATATACTGGTATCACTGACCCTTTGATATAGCTCTCCATTCAAGGCGCAAGTTCCTCAAGGAAAAACTAAATCTTTTTTTTTTTTTTTTTCGCTTCTCAAACATTTTAAAATGCTGACAACTGGCAGCATACTTACTAAGAGTGCCATCTTTAAAGATTCTTAAATTTATTATCTTTAAAAAATTCTCATGATCTTATGTATGCTGCTAAGTCGCTTCAGTCATGTCCGACTCTTAGCGACCCCATGGACTACAGCCTACCAGGCTCCTCCGTCCATGGGATTTTCCAGGCAAAAGTACTGGAGTGGGGTGCCATTGCCTTCTCCAGATCTTATGTATACCACTATGTATAAAATAGGTAACTAATAAGAACCTACTGTATAGCATAGGGAACTATACTCAATGCTCTGTGGTGACCGAAATGGGAAGGAAATCCAAAAAAGAGGAGATATATATAAATTGGATCTCATTGCTTTCATATATATATATGCATAGGTGATTCACTTTGCTGTACAGAAGAAACACAACACTATAAAACAACTATATTCCAATAATTTTTTTAATAAATTCTCATGATCTTAGCTAGTATTAGGCTAGCTAAAGCAGAAATTTCTAGGCTATTCTCCTAGACCAAAAATAGGAAGAGAGTCTGGGCAGTCAGAGCCTCTGGCATAAACCCTATCAACTCCCCAGTATCCCAAAGTTCTAAAACCGACTACTTATTTTCACCCTCTTCAATTCATTTCAAAAGACTTTCAATAAGCCCTACACGGGGCCCAAGGGCAAAGGCTGGAGACTCTAGTGGGGAAACAAATATAGACTGGCAGTACAATCTGTAGAGTAAAGAGGAATATGGAATGTTATCAGTGCCTACAGGAGGGGCATCTAACCTCCTCCAGAAGATATCAACATGGAGTGCCCTTCTCTTAATGAATTAAACAAAGAGCATTCTAGCACCTGGTAAAAATGATGATTTGAAAATATCAGTGTGACTACTCGGAAAAAGCTAGCATTATTTTATACACATTAGTTCTACCACAGGACAAGCAATGAGATCCAATGATGCATGGCATCGAATAAAAACACTGCTATAAACTAAAGTTTAAAAATACGGGCCTCTGCCTCTGACATGTATTAACATTGGAGGGAAAACTCTATAATAATAAAACAGAAACTGATGGGTAAATATAATTTGAGATAATAAGGCAAACAATACAGGAAAAACATATTAAGGAATATGAAAACCCTAAGAACAAAAAGGTCACTAAAAGTACAGTTGGAAGGTCTAGAAAAAAATTTCAAAAGGTAGTTTCACTTTGCATTATTATTGCTGCCAATAACAAATGTTTTCCTTTCCTTCTTGACTAATTCAGTTCAGAAGCCCATTAGGTGGGGCTGAGCAAGGCAGGTAAGCATGGAGTGCTGGAGGCCAACCAGGGTAATGAAGGTCTGTCTCCCCAGAGCCCTGTGGGGAGCATCAGTGGCTTATAACCCACTGAGTAAAATAGAAAGTCACAAGCCCATACAGACATAGGCAAAAACAAAACTTAAAAATAAATGGAGAGGACTTCCTGGTTGCTGCAGTGGGTAAGAATCCGCCTGCCAATGCAGGGGACACGGGTTTGGATCCCTGGTCCGGGAAGATTTCACATGCTGCAAGGTAACTGAGCCTGTGACCACAACTCCTGACCTGCAAGCTCTAGAAGCCACGAGCCGCAGCTACAGCCAAGTCCAAGCGCCGAGAGCCTGCGCTCCTCAACAGAAGTCCCTGCAGTAATAAGCCCACGCACCGCAACTAGAGGAAGCCTTTGCCCGGCAATGAAGACTCAGCACAGCGAAAAATGAATTCATTTAAATAAACAGAAGCCAAAACATCTCCTTAGTAAAAGTGCAACTCACAAATGTAGAAAATGATGTAATTAAAAACAACCCATTTGGCAAATACCATAGTAATTGTTCCCAAAATGCTACAGCATTTTAAAATAGGGATATAAGATGGTAAGTGTGGAATGAAGAATGATCTGAGTTTTTGTTTCCCAGGACTGCGTGGCTGAAAAAAATTAGGAATCTGGCTCTGTGACTTACTGCCAACAAATTAATACTTAGTTATTTCTGATTCTTAAATTTTCCTCACATATAAAGACATATAAACTCGATTCATGGTTCTAAATTATTAGTTAAGAAATACTTTTTCCCCTCCAAAGTCAAATTTTATATGGAAACTACAATCTATAATATTCAGGTAAGTAGTTTGGAGAAGGCAATGGCACCCCACTCCAGTACTCTTGCCTGGAAAATCCCATGGATGGAGGAGCCTGGTGGGCTGTAGTCCATGGGGTCGCTAGGAGTCGGACACGACTGAGCGACTTCACTTTCACTTTTCCCTTTCATGCATTGGAGAAGGAAATGGCAACCCACTCCAGTGTTATTGCCTGGAGAATCCCAGGGACGGGGGAGCCTGGTGGGCTGCCGTCTATGGGGTTGCACAGAGTCGGACACAACTGAAGCGACTTAGCAGCAGCAGTAGCAGCAGTATGGGGATAAAATTTTCTGAGAAGAATTTAAATAATAACTAAAATGGGTATACTTGGGACTTCCCTGACGTTCCAGTGAACCACTTCACCTCCCAAGGCAGGGAGTACAGGCTCAATCCCTGGTCAGAGAACTAAGATCCCACATGTCTCATGGCCAAAAAAACCAGAACATAAACAACAGAAGCAATACTGTAACAAATTCAATAGAAAAAAAAAACCAAAAAAAAAACCAAAAAAAATGACCCACATATTAAAAAAAAAACTTTAAAAAGGGTAAACTTAATGAAAAATGCTCAGAAATCTCAAGTTTTCAGACGTCAAGAAAAATACGTAGGGCAAGAGAAAAAGTCATAAAGGCTTCTGTTTTAACAATATTGCCGACTTGACATTTATAATCGTCAATTCAGCAGCCTTCTTAGAATCTGAAACTCTTAGAGAAAGACTTTTAAGAAGTGAGTTAATTCAGAACCTAGTTTTTAAACAGATTATCAAGAACTGGAAACAGTTCATTCGTTTTCATTACAACAAGCATAATTAGCAAAGGATTTCCCCATAATATTGCCTAGTCACAGGCCGATACTGGAAGTCACAAAATACTGATTGAGGAATATCAGAGCTGGAAGGGTCACTGATCGTGCGTGCGTGCCTAAGTCGCTTCAGTCATGTACGACTCTGCGACATTATGGACTATAGCCTGCCCGGCTCCCCTGTCCACAGGATTCTCCAGGCAAGAACACTGGAGTGGGTTGCCATGCCCTCCTCCAGGGGATCTTCCTGACCCAGGGAACAAACCTGCATCTCTTATGTCTCCTGCATTGGCAGGCAGGTTCTTCACCACTAGCGCCCCCTGGGAAGCCCACTGGTCACCTAGTCCAATCTTTTATCCAAGAGAACAGAAACCCAACCCATTCAACAAGTACTCAAGTTGGGAATGGCAGAAAACAGCACCTTGTAAGGTACAGACTAGATCTAGAACTGGAAAGTTAAATGCCTTCTCTAATACTCTTACATTTGGTCTGAAAAACATGGACTCACTTGTAGAGAGAGTTTTAGAGGCAAAATAAGGCTGGAATTGGAAAACCACTGAGCATGCTGATGCAACATCTTGAACTGCCCTTGCAGGAACACTTACAGCTAGACATTTTCATACAAAATCTATTTGGTGGAAATACAAGTAGGTAACATTTAAATCTTGATGGTCAGCAGCCTCTTTTATTTTCTTTAGCCAGAAAAGCAGTAGACTGCCTTGAACCAAAAGCCAAATTAGCTTGAGATGTTTCTAAATAGGCTGACCTTATTCACCCTAACATTTCCATTAAACAGATAAAAGTTCAAGGACAGTGCCAAGGATGATAAAAATTACTTTCCAATTTCAGCTCTGATGCAGAGAAACAGCATTCAGAAATTTGTATCAGTCATTCCTTATCTGAACATATTAACTAATCCTTTTTTAATTTCTTGGCTAAATGACTTTACTATTTTTTAGTCTTGCACCATTAAGCCAAGTGCCATCAGTAATAATCAACAATAAAGTGCCATGCAAGCTTTCAAAAGCTCTAACAACAGAATTTCATGAATTATGTATTTCTATTCTGAAGTTTGTAACATCATCCTTTCAAGTATTAATAAAGTGGTAATCTAAATCACATCAGAAAAAAAGTGCTACATTCACAATATGGGCAGATTAATGAACATTTTCTAGTCTTTTTTTTTTTTTGGCTGTGTCATGCAGCATGCAGGATCTTAGTTCCCTGGCCGGGGATCGAACCCAAGCCCCTTACAGTGGAAGCACAGAGTCTTAACCACTGGACCTCCAGGGAAGTCCCTCTTCTAGTCTTCTAGTCTATAATTTCTCAAGGGGCATGTTAAAGTTTTATTAAATGGTTAAGTGGAGGGATCATTACAAATATAAGCACCCTAAAAGCACCAAGAATGTCTGAACCATACTGCAAAAAGAGTGTGGATACACATTATAAAGAAAGAGAAAGTGGTGCATAATTATATTTAATACCCTTGGGGACTTTTGTTGTAACAGGATAAAAGTCTTAGTTACAAACCACCAAAAGAAAAAAACACACATACACATATTTTAAAAATATATAACATTCTACTAACTTCTTTCTCAATGCTGTGGGATTTGGAGCTGTATCTAATTATTTTAACCAGCAGGTCCTGGTTGCTTCTCTTGGATGAAGCGTACTGTCACATCTGAATAACACAGGTCTTAAACCAATATTCTGTTGCTTACGTATTCTTAGAAAAAGAGCCATGCGTTACTTATGATAAAACAATCAAATCCACAACATTATACGTCAAAACCCTACAGTCACAGAAAACAGAAATAAAATTAAAATAGTCAACTGTAGAGAAAACATGGTTAGCCTGAATAGCAGTAAAATTTCTAGAAAATGGGCAATAAAAAAGATTATAGTGTTTTCTTGAAAAACACTCAACTGAGATAAATATTTTGCCTTTCGCCTTCCAGCTCTATGCTGGAAGTTGATTTTTCTCTTCTTTCTTCAGCTGGTCATTGTCCAAAAATCCAGTGCAGAAAGTTTTCCATTATAGATAATAGAAAATAAATAACTATGTCAGCACAGATTATACATCCAACTCTACCAAACATTGAATTACTTTTGACATATAATAATTGCCTTAGTCCATATGGACTGTTATAACAAAATACCATAGACTAAGTGGCTTATAAACAATACTAATTTATCTCTCAGACTTCCAGAGGCTGGGAAGCCCAAGATCAAGGAGCCAGTAGATTCAGTGTCTGGGGAAGGCCCATGTCCTGGTTCATGGACAGCTGGCTTTCCAGTGTCCTTATGCAGCAGAAGGGGCAAAGGTGCTCTCTGGGGTCGCACCATAGAGGCACTAATTCCACTCGTAAGAGCTTCATGCTCATAACCTAGCCACTTCCCTCAGTCCCACCTCCAAATATCCCCACTGAGGATTAGCTTTCAACACAGGAATTCTGTAGGGACACAAACTTTCAGCAGTACTACTTTTATTCTCTAGGCCAATAAAGAATTGAGCTGTTTCCTTTGAAACACAGAAGTCTGTGACCCAGTCTATAAACAACATGATTAACAATTTTTACTAGCCAAGTAATTTTTTCAGCTTATTTTAAGGAGGCAAGAGTCCTGTATTTTTTTTTTTCAAAAGTGAAAGTGAAGTCGCTCAGTCGTGTCCGACTCTGCGACCCCACGGACTGTAGCCTACCAGGCTCCTCCATCCGTGGGATTCTCCAGGCAAGAAAACTGCAGTGGTGGGTTGCCATTTCCTTCTCCAAATCATAGACTAAATTTTGGGAAGTTTATTGATATAAACCATTAGCACAATATTTACAAACACCATCTGCAATTAAAAAAAAAAAAGGTTTTAAGAGGATTATATACAATGATCCAAAATGGAAGGTGGAATTACATTGAAAGTGGGCTCATGTTAAAAGGAAAAAGCTATTATTGAGATTTAAAGCTTAATATGTTCTACATTGTTTAAAATCACTCAGGAGATTTAGGGCCTTCAAAAATAAAACCAGGAAGGTTCAATTAGGAGTACAAAAATCAAGGATGACAATAGCTAACTCAGGCAGAACTGAGTTGACAATGAGTTTGTAAAATGTAGCCTGAGAACAGAAAGAGCAGGAGGGAGCTGCTGAGACAGGTGCCAGCAAGTGCTGCTGTGATAACTAGGGTAACAGATGAACAGCCAGGGTAGAATCAGACCTAAAAGAGTCCCCTTCACGCTCCTTTGATTCCAGCTGGTGGCTCCAACAACCTGAAGACATTAATAAATAACATGCAGGTCATATCAAACACCCTTTTCCAACCCAGCTCTACACATAGACATGACCAGATGGTCAATACCAAAATCAGATTGATTCTTTTCTTTGCAGATGAAGATGGAGAAGCTCTACAGGGTCAGCAAAAACAAGACCTGGAGCTGGCTGTGGCTCAGATCATCAGCTTCTTATTGCAAAATGCAGGCTTAAATTGAAGAAAGTAGGGAAAACCACTAGGCCATTCAGGTATGATCTAAATCAAACCCCTTTTGTTTATACAGGGGAGGTGACGAACAGATTCAAGGGATTAGATCTTGTAGGCAGTGTCTGAAGAACTATGGACGGAGGTTCGTAACATTGTATAGGAGACAGTGACCAAACCCATCCCCAAGAAAAAGAAATGCCAGAAGGCAAAGTGGTTGTCTGAGGAGGCTTTACAAATAGCTGAGGAAAAGTGAGAAGGGAAAGGCAAGGGAGAAAGGGAAAATATACCCAACTGGATGCAAAGTTCCAGAGAACAGGAGAGATAAGAAGGCCTTTTTCAATGAACAATGCAAACAAAAGGAGGAAAACAACAGAATGGGAAAGACTAGAGATCGCTTCAAGAAAATTAAAGATACACAAGCGTGAGCATAATAAGGAAAGAAATGGTAAGGACCTAACAGAAGCAGAAGATATTAAGAAGAGGTGGCAAGAATACACAGAAGAACTATACCAAAAAATGTCTTAATGATCCAGAAAACCATGATGGTGTTATCACTCACCTAGAGCCTGACATCCTAGAATTTTAAGTCAAGTTTGGCCTTAGGTAGCATTACTATGAACAAAGCTAGTGGAGGTGATGGAATTCCAGCTGAGCTATTTCAAATCCTAAAAGAATATGTTGCTAAAGTGCTGCACTCAATATGTCAGCAAATTTGGAAAACTCAGCGGTGGCCACAGGAAGGTCAGTTTTCATTCCAATCCCAAAGAAAGGTAATTAAAGAATGTTCAAACTACTGTACAGCTGCAGGCATTTCACAGGCTAACAAGGGTATGTTCAAAATCCTTCAAGCTAGGCTTCAGCAGTACATGAACTGAGAAGTTCCAGATGTACAAGCTGGATTTAGAAAAGGCAGGGAAACCATAGATCAAATTGCCAACATTCATTGAATCATGGAGAAAGCAAGGGAATTCCAGAAAAACATCTACTTCTGCTTCACTGACTACACTAAAGCTTTTGACTGTGTGGATCACAGCAAACTGTGGAAAACTCTTAAAGAGATGGGAATACCAGACCACCTTACCTGCCTCCTGGGAAACCTGTATGTGGATCAAGAAGCAACAGTTAGAACCGACATGGAACAATGGACTGGTTCCAAATTGGGAAAGGAGTATGACAAGGCTGTATATTGTTACCCTGTTTATTTAACTTCTATACAGAGTATACCATGCAAAAAGCTGGGCTGGATAAATCACAAACTAAAATCAAGATTTCCAGGAGAAATATCAACAACCTCAGATATGCACATTATACCACTCTAATGGTAGAAAGTGAAGAGGGACTAAAGAACCTCTTGATGATGGTGAAAGAGGAACTGAAAAAACTGGCTTGAAACTCAACATTAAAAAACTAAGATCATGGCATCTGATCCCATAACTTCATGGCTAATAGATGGGGAAAAAGTGGAATCAGTACAGATTTTCTTTTCTTGGGCTCCAAAATCACTGCAGATGATGACTGCAGCCATGAAATTAAAAAGACACTTGCTGTTTGGAAGGAACGCTATGACAAACCTAGACAGCATATTAAAAAGCAGAGACATCATTTTGCCGACAAATGTCCATATAGTACAAGCTGTGGTTTTTCCAGTAGTTGTGTATGGTGTGACAGTTGGACCATAAAGAAAGCTGAGCACTGAAGAACTGATGCTTTCGAACTATGGTGCTGGAGAAGCCTCTTGAGAGTCCCTTGGACTACAAGGAGATCCAACCAGTTCATCCTAAAGGAAATCAGTCCTGAATCTTCATTGGAAGGACTGATGCTGAAGTTGAAGCTCCAGTACTTGGGCCACCTGATGCAAAGAGTGGACTCACTGGAAAAGAGTCAGCTAGGATGCTGAGAAAGATTGAAGGCAAAAGGAGAAGTGGGTGACAAAGGATAAGATGGTTGGGTGGCATTACTGACTCAATGGACATGTATTCGAGCAAACTCCAGGAGATGGTGGAGGACAGAAGAGCCTGGCGTGCTGCAGTCCAAGGGGTCAGAAAGAGTCAGAGAAGACTTAGCAACTCAACAACAAGTAGTCTAAAGAAGTGGGCAGGAGTGATGAGGACAGCTGAAAAATCTACTGAAGGCTAAATTTCAAAGGGACTTCTGAAGGACTTGCCTGTCCATCCAATAGTCGAGACTTCACACTTTCAATGCAGGGGGAGTAGGTTTGATCCCTGGTCAGAAACTAGGATCCCACATGCCCCATGGTGCAGCCAAAAAAAAAAAACAACTAGTTTTAAAAAAGGGAGACTTCTGAAAGATTTGCAAGCTAAGGTAAGAGAACAACAGTATTTTATTTATAGATTAACAAGGATGCAAAAATAATGATGGTGAATGTCGAGCCAAGTATGTATTGCACTTTTAGACTTTGATGTCTTATTCATTGATGCCCTCAGTCCCAGGAGATACGTTTTCATGATCAAGTGAATATTTTAAAGGTTCTTTCACTTTAGAACAGCGAGACATAATGCAGCAGCAGAGCCACCACAAAGCTGCCAGCCTGAAAAGTAATATCCTAAACGTATTGCCAAATTAGAGGACTCCTACACTTTCAAACAACTCGTAGTAAACTCAAACCTGAACTTATTTAACAAGTTGCAGAAATATGACCTAAAGCAGGAAAAAGTACAAAAGAGACAGAAAACAAACTGAAGCTCACTTTTCCACATTTCATCTCATTTAATCTTCGTAACAACCCCAAAAGGTGAATGGAATTATCTCAATTTTAAAATCAGGAAACTGAGGTTTGAAAATGTTAACTAACTCACCTACTATCACACAATTAATTCTAAGTGGCAGAATGGTTTATAGGTCCTTAAGACACTCAACACTATCCATTCCCAAGCATTGCTTCAATAATACTGGGTGTGGAACAAAGTACCAGGTACTATTTATTTCAAGAGTGACATGTATTTTCAAATATTCAATTCCATTTTCCAAAAATTGTTTTGTTAAACCAAACTATGCATTTATTAGAAGTAAGTTTTGAGGTATTATTCAACATGAGAAAGCCATATCAGACAATGAACAGCTAAGATGCAGGGGATGTGTTTCATTCATTTTTGTAATTTCAGCACATAAACAGCTCCCAAGTTCAAGTTGTTAGCAGGTGAGTGGATGGATGGATGCTGGAGCACAGCCTGTCTTGAAACATTATCTGGGTCGGGAGATACACAGATATGCTGTAGCCCGTAAGCCAAGGTTCGGCAAGGAAGCCACTGTTCCTCTGCCACGGTATAGACTGTTACACGTGTCATCCTTTTTTCTCTTTTAAAAAGAAGAATTTCTATTGCAGTACAGTTGCTTTACAATGTTGGGTTAGGTTCTACTTTACAGCAAAGTGAATCAGCTTTACATATATATATATGTAAAAGATATATATATATATATATGTAATATGTATCTCCTTAGGGTGATTCAAGTGTCATCTTAATAGTTATTTTAATATGCCACAGACAAAAGTTTACAAATATTTCCTTTGTTTACAATTTATTCAAAGGCGAAAAGGACGATGAAATTTGCTGCTTTTCACAACTGATTTTGAGTGAGATGCCTGAAGTTTCATTGTCCTCAGAATGTAGATTTTAGTAAATGTAGCAACCTTATAGAAGATAGGAAAGTACACAAAGAGTTTAAAAAGGGTAAAATCATGTTTTGAAGAATTCCTTAATATGCCTAAGTTTCTCTTTAAAAAACACATGTAACCTCTGTAATAATTCTCTATGTTCAAAACACAGAAATGGAAATAAACTGGCGTTCTTCAACTGTTAAGAGTTTTCTACTGTGTATCTTAGAACCACAGGGACTACAATGAAAAGAAAAATCTTTAATTCAAGAACACATACTGGAGCATAACAAACATAAACAATTTATATTGTTTATATTAGAACAAATTAATTAGCAATTTTTCTAATTACTCTTTCCTGTTATACACAGTCTAAGAAAAACACCATAGGCAATTTCCATGAGAACCCCTGAAAAAAGTTCCATGAATTCAGTGAACACTAAAAAACAGTGTTTTAAGGAAAGGATAACACAGTCGTTATAGCAGAGCACCTGAAGAAAAGAGCCAGGATGCAGGAACATCTGGCTAGAATGCCCTGCTTCCTTGGTGCGCTTCCTGCTTCCCTCGCCCCTGCCTCCTGTTACTCACCGGTCAAGGTCCACTTCAGTGTGACTCTCCTGGAAGGCTTCTGTATCTGCCCAAGAGCGCCCTCTATGTCTGCCTCTGTTACAGCATCCATCGGTCACCATAGCAGCAGTCTCTGGCCTTTCTGACACTAGGGACGGTTTCACGGGACACAATTTTCCCACAGACTGGGGTTGAGGGGATGGTTTCGGGATGATTCAAGCTCATTACACTTATTGTGCACTCTATTTCTATTTTTATTATATCAGCTCCACCTCAGATGATCAGACATTAGATCCCAGAGGTTGGGAACTCTGCCATATATTATATATTTGTACACACGGCTATCACTTCTGCTAAGAGAGGACTGTGTTCTACTAATTTTATATCCCCAGCACAGAATAAATCCTTAATAAGTGGCAAAGAAATAAAGTATTGATAGCTACATACCATTAATACGTTGTACGCATGCTAAGTCGCTTTAGTTGTGTCCAGCGTTTTACAACCCTACAGACTGTAGCCCACCAGGCTCCTCTGTCCATGGGATTCTCCAGGCAATAATACTAGAGTGGGTTACCATGCCCTCTCTAGGGGGCCTTCCCAACCCAGGGATTGAACCCACATCTCTTATGTCTCCTGCATTGGCAGGAGGGTTCTTTACCACTAGCACCATCTGGGAATTACATAATATGTTGCATACTCTGCTATAAAATATTGAGAGTGTCTATCAGGAAGGATCCTAATTTAAAATTGAGTTACTCTTAATTAAACTGATATCAAAGAGAAGGATGAATATTACCGCAACATCTAAAATACATAGAAGAATTTCTCAAAACTAGAATTATATCCTTATTCATTCAACAAACTTTCTAGGCAACTACTATCTAATAGGCGGGCTTTCAGATGGCTCAGTGGTAAAGCATCTGCCTGCAACGTAGGAGACGTGGGTTTGATCCCTGGGTTGGGAAGATCCCCTGGAGAAAGAAATGGCAATCCACTCCAGCATTCTTGCCTGGGAAATCCCATGGCCAGAGGAGCCCGGTGGGCTACAGTCCATGGGGTCGCAGAGAGTTGACACAAAGGAGCAGACGCACGCACACATTGTTCAAGACAGGAGATAGAGCAGAAAACAAAACAGACAAATATCCCTGCCCCCGTGCAGTTTATATTCTAGAGTTAGGAGATAAACCATGGAGAAAATAAATAAACGTATAAGGCAGGTATCAGACACTAATCCACGCTAAGGGAAACAGCAGAGAAGGAAAGGGTGTTGGAGCACCCAGACTGAGTGCGGTTTGCAACTTCCAGGGCATGGCCGGAGCAGGTCTCACTAAGGAGGTGATGTTTGAGGGGAGGAAAGGATTTAGGTATTTTTTCCCTTCGTTTAAAACTCATTGGGAACTTTGTTGTTGGCTCAGTGGGTAAGAATCCACCTGCCGATGCAGGGGACACGGGTTCAATCCCTGGTCCGAAAAGATTGCACAAGCTGCGGAGCCCCTGAGCACACGCACCACAGCCAGTGAAGCCCGTGTGTCCTGGAACCCGCACGCCACAAGTACTGACCCACACGCTGCTGCGCTGAAGCCCGCATGCCCGAGAGACTGCTCCGCAACAAGAGAAGCCACCGCAATGAGAAGTCCATGAGCTCCAGTGAAGAGCAGCCGCCCGCCCTCCCCTCCACCGCAGCCAGAGCAAGCCCAAGCAAAGCCACAAAGATCTGGTGTTGCCAAAAAAAAAAAACCATTGGTTAAAAACATTATGTCCTATAAGTTGTTGATAATAAACAAAACTCCAATAGACAATGCCCTGTCTCGGCTTTCATAATGAGATTTCACAATGCAGTAAATTTATTAATAGAAACTATTTACAACAGAACTAATGGGATGCCATTGTCTGATGACAATGGGCAGATCTATGTTTCTTTGTGAAGTAAACATTCTTTTTTCTTGATCATCATCACAGAGAGTAAAATGTGTTTCGGATGCTGGCTTTATTTTAAACAGCAAACTTGTCATGGTCCATTAGCTGTATTTCTTTAATATTAACATAGAACTGAGCATTATTAATTACCAGTTACGCTCCAGCCACGGTTCTAAATATTCCTATTATCTCATTTAAATCCTCACAACAACTCTATGAGGTAGGTGCTCTTACTATATCAAATTTAATGAAACTGGTTGCGAGAGATTGACTCTCCCAAAGTCACGTAGATAGTAAGCTGGACAACTCGGATTCAAGACCAGGTCTTTCTCAAAAAGCAAAGTGTCCTTGATGACCACACTCTACTGCTTCAAAGGAGCAGTTATGTCATTAATATATAGCATTTCAATATACCTGCTGATTAACTGTCCAAACATAAACTTACTACAGAAAGATTTCATAACAAAAATTTTTCTTGTAATTCAGACATTAAGTAATATGAACTCCAAGCAGCAGAATACAGCCCCTATTTTTAAAGACCCCTTTAGGAATCTATTACATAAACACAGTGAGTAGGGATCCCAGAAGGGTCATTCTGATAGGGAAAAGGAAATAAAATGCAACTGATAAAAACAAAAGTAAACTGCATCCTTCTGTCTCTAAGAATATCTCTAGTCTCAGAGTTGTTCCTTTTAAATTAAACCAACAGAGGAGTGAGAAATGTATTGTTGATTGCTAAATCAACAGTAGCAGAAATTAATAATTAAGCCCAAAGATTAAGAACTAGTGTAAAGTGTTGGGGTCAACACACACAATATCTACTTGTTATTTCAAGCTTCTATGTTCTTTCTGGGATTAAGGCCAGTTTTCTATGACATGAAACAGATTATCTCAAAGTCAAATATGTGCTTGGTATAGAGAAAAATGAGTCCTCTTAATGAAGTGAGTAATTGTGCTCTATCTTTAAAATTTTTCTTTTAAGTGTGTTGAAAATGGAAACAACAGACTTGATTCTCTTTGGACAGAACAGATTTTTTGGTATACTATTCTGATTTGATTGGTTCTGCAGTGATGAGTTTCAGCTCAAATACTGGCTTTGCTTTCATGATAATAAAAAATACTTTAAAAATCTCTGATAATTCTTTTCTCCTGAAGAACAAAAATGAACTCAACAGAACTAAGGTTTTTAATAAATGCTTTTTTAAAGAATCATTACCTAAACTGGATTCCACAAACATTTTCATTTTCCTTGAAAAGAAGAGTTATTGGTGACATTTTTCCTTTAAAGTAGTTTAATATACAGTTAATTCTCATTACTTACAGTGGTTGCTGCTGCTGCTGCTGCTGCTGCTAAGTCACTTCAGTCATGTCCGACTCTGTGCGACCCCAGAGACAGCAGCCCACCAGGCTCCCCCGTCCCTGGGATTCTCCAGGCAAGGACACTGGAGTGGGTTGCCATTTCCTTCTCCAACACGTGAAAGCGAAGTCATTCAGTCGTGTCTGACTCTTCGTGACCCCATGGACTGCAGTCTACCAGGCTCCTCCGTCCATGGGATTTTCCAGGCAAGAGTACTAGAGTGGGTTGCCATTGCCTTCTCTGACTTACAGTGGTAAAGCTCCATAAAGCCACTGAGGAAACAACATAAGCCCCAAATAGCCAAAGAAATCTTGAGAAAGGACAAAGCTGGAGACATCATGCTTCCTGATTTCAAACTATATTACAAAGTTACGATAATCAAAAGAGTATTTTCCTAGCATTAAAACAGACACATAGATCAATGATGAACACACAAAAGAGAGAGTCCAGAAATAAACCTATGCATAAATGGTCAATTAATTTACAACAAAGGAACCAAGAATATACACTGGGGAAAGGAACAGTCTCTTTAGTAAATGGTATTGGGGAAACTGGACAGCCACATGCAAAAGAAGGAAATTGGACCACTATCTTACACTTCTCACACTATACACAAAAACCAATTTAAAATGATTTAAAACTTAAACGTAACCTGAAACACAAAACTCCAAGAAGGAAACATAGGTGGTAACACTTACTCCTTGGAAGAAAAGTTATGACCAACCTAGATAGCATATTGAAAAGCAGAGACGTTACTTTGCCAACTAAGGTCCGTCTAGTCAAGGCTATGGTTTTTCCAGTAGTCGTGTATGGATGTGAGAGTTGGACTGTGAAGAAGGCTGAGTGCCAAAGAATTGATGCTTTTGAACTGTGGTGTTGGAGAAGACTCTTGAGGGTCCCTTGGACTGCAAGGAGATCCAACCAGTCCATTCTGAAGGAGATCAGCCCTGGGATTTCTTTGGAAGGAATGATGCTAAAGCTGAAATTCCAGTACTTTGGCCACCTCATGTAAAGAGTTGACTCATTGGAAAAGACTCTGATGCTGGGAGGGAATGCGGGCAGGAGGAGAAGGGGACAACAGAGGATGAGATGGCTGGATGGCATCACTGACTCGATGAACGTGAGTCTGAGTGAATTCCAGGAGTTGGTGATGGACAGGGAGGCCTGGTGTGCTGCGATTCATGGGGTCACAAAGAGTCGGACATGACTGAGCAACTGAACTGAACTGAACTGAAACATATGTGTGAAATATGTGTCAAGACATCAGTAGTGGCAATGATTTTTTGGATCTGACACTAAAAGCAAAGATTCATTTTGATATTTGGCAAAACCAATACAATATTGTAAAGTTTAAAAATAAAATTAAATTAAAAAAATAAATAAATAAAATAAACAAGTTGGGCTACATCAAACTAAAAGGCTTCCACACAGTAAAAGAAACCATCAACAAAATGAAAAGGCAACCGACAGAATGACAGAAAACATCTGCAAATCATATATCTAATAAGGAGTTAATATGCAAAATATATAAAGAATTCATACAACTCAATAGCAAAAAAAAAAAAAATCTCATTAAAAAAATAGGCAGATTTCGTAGGCTGCTGAGTCACTTCAGTCATGTCAGACTCTGTGCAACCCCACAGATGGCAGCCCACCAGGCTCCCGTGTCCCTGGGATTCTCCAGGCAAGAACACTGGAGTGGGCTGCCATTTCCTTCTCCAGTGCATGAAAGTGAAAAGTGAAAGTGAAGTCACTCAGACATGTCCAACTCTTCACAACCCCATGGACTGCAGCCTACCAGGCTCCTCCATCCATGGGATTGTCCAGGCAAGAGTACTGGAGTGGGGTGCCATTGCCTTCTCCAGGCAGATCTGGCTTCTCCAGACATTTTTCTAAAGAAGACATACAGATGGCCAACAGGTATTAACACATGAAAATGTGCTCAACATCATTAATCATCAGGAAAATGCAAATGAAAACCACAGTGAGATATCATCTGTGTTAGAATGGTTATTAACAAAAAGATACAAAACCGCAAGTGTTAGTAAGAACATGGAGAAAAGGGAACCCTTGTGCAATGTTGTATGTGAACTGGTGCCTCCCCTATGGCAAACAGCATGGAGTTTCCTCAAAAAACTAAAAATAGAACTACCGTAT
The DNA here is from genome assembly GCF_003369695.1 of Bos indicus x Bos taurus. Lineage (NCBI taxonomy): Eukaryota > Metazoa > Chordata > Mammalia > Artiodactyla > Bovidae > Bos > Bos indicus x Bos taurus. The sequence continues at coordinate 12,006,441 of NC_040087.1, read as the reverse complement.
GAGTCAACATTCCACTTCTGGGTATTTTTCCAAAGAAAATAAAAACATTAACTCAGAAAGATATATGCACCCCCATGTTCACCGCAGCACTGCTTACAATGGTCAAAGTACAGACAAATATCCATCCATGATTTTTTTTTTTTTTTGGCTATGCAGGTCCAGCCTCTAACACCTCAGTAACGTTTTTACAGCAATCATATTTATAAGTATGGATCACACCTTGTAGGGGTTTTAGGGGTTACACATGGCTACACATGGCATTATAATCTCCTTTTTCTACTATATTGTGAATCTCTTCCAGGTCAACATGATGTAAATTAATTTATTTGTTCATTTAGGTACTTCCCTAATAACAACTGCCAGGCACTGTACATCTGATGGAACAGTGATTTATTTGATATGAGCACAGCATAATTCATTTAACCAATATTTTATTATTGGACATTTATGTCATAACCATATAATGAGAATTTTTCTAGATAAACACTAATTTGGGAAGTTGTTTGCCTTGCAAATTGGTTCATGGTTGAGTTTCAATATGTCAGGATTCAGGAAGCTTTTACTCTCTGTTTTCTTCCTTAGTGTCACATTTTAAAATTACCTCCAACCCTATGACAATGCAATTACTTATCTTTATGAATTCTAGTACTTTTATGATTCATTTATTATAAGTTTGATCTTTAATCCATCTGGAAACCACGTAGTCCATAGTGTGAGGTAGAGTTTGGGCTTCAAATTTTTTGACTGAATGGTGAGCTAGTTGCCACAAGAGGAATATTGAGTAATACATTTTTTTCACCACTGACCTGAAATATTATATGTACTGTAAAATATATTCTTATATATTTATGGGCACGTTTCTGGATTTTTTATGTTGCACCTTTGATCTCTCAGTTTATTCCCATATCAAAGCCACATTGACTTTTGTGTAGTTTTAGGCTAAGTTTTATTATACCTGATTGGCTAAGATTCTCTTCAGTACTCTTTCATTTCAATATGTAACTAGATACGATTTTATGGACTTTCAGATCATTTCAGTAAGCCAAAATTCCAATAGCAAATGTATTTGTAATTGTGTAAAATTTACAGATAAAATTAGGTAAAACTTAAGAGCATTCATTCAAATTCTTTTTGTCCTTAAGCAAAGTTTCATAGTTTTCTGTTTTCTTAATGTTCTTGATGCTTTTCATATCTCTTGAGTTTATTTTTCACTTTTGTCTCACTAAAAAATTCTCAATATTTTAGTTTATAGTGGGCCATTTCTATGAAGTTTACATTATAATTTGCTTTAATTATAAAATACACAAAACATAAAATTCACCATCTTTTTAAAATGAATTTTTATGGAATATAGTTGGTTTATAATGTGTTAATTTCAGGAGTAGAGCAAAGTGAATCAGTTACACATATACATATATCCACTCTCTTTTAGATTCTTTTCCCACATGGGTCATTACAGAGTACTGAGTAGAGCTCCCGGTGCTATACAATACAGTTGCTATACAGGTTCTTATTAGTTATCTATTTTATATGTAATAGTATATATATGTCAATTCTTCTTAACCATGTTTAAGTGCACAGTTCAGGGGTGTTATGTACATTCATACTGTTGTTCAACCACCGTCCATCCACAGAACTCTTTCACCTTCCAAACTGAACCCCAGTACCCATTAAACACTAACTCCCTGTTCCTCCAGTCCCTGGAACCCACCATTCTATTTTCTGTTTCTCTGAATTTGACTTCTCTAGAGGCTTCATGTAAGTAGAATTATACAGCACCTGTCCTTTCACGGTCCTTTCAGTTTATTTCACTTCGCATAATGTCTTCAAGGTTTAGCCATGTGATAGCACATGTCAGAATATCTTTCCTTTTTTAGGCTAAGATCCCGCTGTCTATATAGACCACACTTCGTTTACCCATTCATCCACCAATGGACACTTGAGTTGCTTCCATTTCTTTTGGCTCATGTGAATAATGCTGCCATGAACATGGGTGTATGTGGCTTTGTAATCTAAGTATTTTATGTATCGCATGCTCATCGTATGCCGTGATGGAGAATAAAGTGTACGTCGAGTCCCAGGCGTCATCAGCCTGCAGATACACACGCAATCGCAACAGTGGCAATGCCCCATCCTGGACTGGCTGCTTCTCTTACTTGTTCACGTAGGGGCCCAGTCGGCCTCCTCTGCCCATATATTTCCTCAGAAATGTCTCACACATGCTCGCAGTTTGCTTTAACAAGAAAGCCAAGTGTATGTGGCTTCCTGCTCATTCATTCCAGCCTCTCAATTATACCATTAGCCCCTTAAGGTACTAAGGCCCCTGAGGGAATTTTCTCCTGTCGATTTATCATATCTGTTCTCCTCCTCCATAACCAAGGAGAATGAAGAAGCTGATTCAACGAATTAGAGCGGGTTTTTCTTTAAGAGGAGGAGGAGAAAGACCATGAATCCTCAAATGGTAGTAAATTAGAACTGTTATGACAAGTATGGGTGATGATAAGGCAGAAGCGTTATGGGGGAAAGTTGAATCTCCTCCTTCAACATTCCTCCCTTTACTGTGGAATCTTAACCAGATTTATGATAAGATCTCTGTAAACTTCCCAACTTAGAAAAGGTTTACAGTCAAACAGCTCTGAGCTCTGCATGCCAAAGGCAGAATTAGCCTGGGAATTTTTCACTGTGACTGAAGACTTTCCTAGCACCTCACTCACTCATATACTTGTAAGCACAGAGGTATCCTCTTGAAAAAGATTCCTGAATAATATAAATGAACATTTATTATCATTAACTGTGTACCAGGCATTGAGTTAAAGACTTTATCTCTTTGGTCCCCACAAAAGTTTTAAGATGGTTTGTTGTTAACGTTGATACTTCACGTTTGACACTTTTGTGATGCCATGGACTATAGTCCACTAGGCTCCTTTGTCCGTGGGATTTTTCAGGTAACGATACTGGAGTGGATTGCCATTTCCATCTCCAGTGGGGCTTCCTGACCCAGGGATGGAACCCACGTCTCCTGCATTACAGGTGGATTCTTTACCACTGAGCCACCGGGAAAGCCCTCAAGATGGTTTACATACAAGGAAGCGAAGGCTGAGAGAGGTCCTGTAAGTTAACCAATAAGAGCTGGCACGGGAACACTTGAGTTACTTAATGCACGTTAGACTGTCATTGCATAGTTAAAAAAAAAAATCCAAACCAGGTGTACTTATTTCTTTGAGAAACTGTTTCATGATCTAAGTAAAATATTCTTTGTACTTACCGATGGAGGGATACCAGCTGTACATACATGATCTAAAGATTTCCCGAGGAAAACCTATTATTAATGCATCTGCAAAGCACATTTAAAATAATTAAAGCTTCTTCTGGTGGTCTTTCTTTCATCTCTTTTCTTCCTTTTTTAATTTAAATGACTACAGTTTAACCCTCTGCAATAATGTTCTCTTCCACCCTCCCTTAGGTGTTGGGTGCCAACCCTACTCCTTAGGACCTCTTTCAAGCACCCACTGGATACCTAACACAGATCTCAGAGCTTGTCATGATAACCTCTCTTTTGTATCCACTCTCAATCTCCCCATCCCCTCCAGCTTTGCCATACTTTCTTAGACAAACCTCAATCCTGGCTTAATCCAATTCTCCACTTATTCCGTGCTTATACTCATGCAGCCAAACGTGGTCCCACAAAAGGCTGGCAGTGCTGACCTTAAACTCACAGCCCCTCACTTCAGGAGTACCCTAAATGCCACTTGATATTCCCACTATCTTCCCAAGTGGCACAGTGGTAAAGAATCTGCCTGCCAATGCAAGAGACACAAGTAATGAGGGTTCAATCCCTGGGCTGGGAAAATCTCCTGGAGTAGGAAACGGCAACCCACTCCCACATTCTTGTCTGGAAAATTCCATGGACAGAGGAGCCTGGTGGGCTACAGTCCAGGGCGTCTCGAAGAGTCGGACACGACTGAGCAGCTGAACACAGCACAGCTGATTCCCACTCTATTTCTCTACCCCACTCACTTTCCACTCTCCCCTTCAAGTATTTCACATCTCCTCTCTTCAGATCAATAATATCTTCCCCGCCATATTGATTCTCAGCTGTTGGCCTCAATTCTTATTCCACTAAGAAAACTGAAAGAATCAGAAAAGAACTTCCAGAAAAGAACTGCCATTGGGTCTACCCAAACTAGAGAGAAACTGCCCTGTTCCCAGCAAAGACCAGCTACTCACAAGATCCCATCCTGCCTCATATATTCAGGAACACTGCTCCAGCAACAATGCTCTCTCTTTTCTGCATCGTCTAATCCTCCCTCTCCACTATTCTACTCAGACCACCAATACTCCCTTCTTTCTCCTTAAAAAAAAAACACCCTCACTTGATCCTACAGATCAAGAGATCCTCAACAGATCAAGAGAAAAAAAAAAAACCTCACTTGATCCTAGAGATCAAGAGATCCTCAACAGATCAAGAGAAAGAACAAAAAAAACCTCACTTGATCCTAGAGATCAAGAGATCCTCAAGAGATCAAGAGAAAGAAAAAACCTCACTTGATCCTAGAGATCAAGAGATCCTCAAGAGATCAAGAGAAAGGAAAAAAAAAAAAAAAAAACCTCACTTGATCCTAGAGATCGAGAGATCCTCAAAAGATCAAGAGATCAAGAGATCCTCACTTGATCTCTCCAGCTACAGCTTCATGTCTCTCCTAGTTCTAGAGTCTGTTTTAGACACTGTTTTTAAAGGTCAAATTTGTAACTGTATTACTTTACTATTACCATGACATGCTGCGTGCTGTGCTAGGTCACTTTAGTCATGTCCGACTCTTTGCAACCCCCTGAACGGTAGCCCACCAGGCTCCTCTGTCCATGGGATTTCCCAGGCAAGAATACTGGAGTGGGTTTCCATTTCTGCCTCCAGGGGATCTTCCCGACCCAGGGATGGAACTGGCCATCTCTTACGTCTCCTGCATTGGCAGGTGGGGTCTTTACCAATGCATCACCTGGGAAGCCCATTACTATGATAAGCAGTATCTCTGAAGTGTTGACTGTGTATGAGCTACCATGCCAAATATGTATATTATCTCACAGAAATCCTCAAACATGTCTGCTGTCCCCCAACCTCTCTTGGGGTCCTTCCTGCTACTCGCTCCCACCGCCCTCACTTCGCCCTAGGCATCCTTTGCCCCCTCACATTCCTGGGCTGTGTCAAGAGCCCTTCTACCTCAGGGCCTTTGCACTGGCTTTTCTCTCTGATTGTTCTGTTCTTCCTCCAGACATCCTCCCAGCTCTCTCTCTCAAAATAAAATAAAATAACATCGGCCCCAATTACATTGTGCAGACACAGCAGTTGTCAAACTGTCCTCAAGACCTTTCCAGGGGTCCATGAGGTCAACACTCTTCTCGTAATTTTCCTGAAACGCATACATGTTTTTAACATTCTGCACTGCACTCATAAAACACTGCAAACGTATTCTTAAAAAAACTACTCTCAGAAACATTTAATACTGAGTTGAGAGCTACCAAGAAACATCAGATTTTTCTTTCTGTACCGGCTGAGAACATACCCTTCAATCCCCTCTTGTCAGTCACACCTGAATAAATAACAGCAGCAAAGAACGTGAGACGCTAGGATACTTCCAAAGTACTTCGGCAGACGCCCAGTTTAACAGGCGGATAGTCTGAAGGTCATGCCATTTATTCAATCTTCAAAAATATTTTGGATTTTATGCCTGGATTTAGTCATAACTAAAGCTGCCTTACTTAAATCCCCTCCCAAACTGCTGGCATGAAGGTTCAGTTTGGAGCATGTCCAGGCCTGAAAAGGAGCAACATTGCAGGGACATGCCCACACTTGCATCGTGATGTAGGTGAGTGTCTACCTCAGCCCTCAGTGACAGCCACGCGGATACTGGCAGAACACCACACAGCCCTGGGGACCTAGAAAAACTTGTTTTCCTGCTAAAATCCAGAGGGCTTTTTCACTCCTGACCATATAATTTTGTAAGTGATTTTGCTGCTGTGGCTGCCAGGAAGTGTGGGGCCAAATTTACAACTCACCTTCCTTTTGTTAATAAAGTATGTATTATACATTATAAAATATAAATATAAAGCATACATTTATATGTAACATTATATATAATATAGTATATATTATTAGTGTTATAAAATTATTACATATACTGTACATATTATCTGATATGTAACATATAATATAAAGCATTGTCATATCTATTACACCAGCTTCCCTGGTAGCTCAGCTGGTTAAAGAATCCGCCTGCAATGCAGAAGACTCCAGTTTGATTCCTGGGTTGGGAAGATCCCGTGGAGAAGGGAATGGCAACCCACTCCAGTATTCTTGGCTGGAGAATTCCATGGAGAGAGGAGCCTGGCGGGCTACACTCCATAGAGTTGCAAAGAGTCAGACAGGACTGAGCAACTAACACTTTCAGTTTCATGTGGTATATAATGTTATATAATACATATATAAAGAGAGAGAGAGCGGAGTCTCTGCTCTATAGACTAACCCACTAACCTCCCTCTTGGTCCCACAGTCAGAGCTACATTTTACTGAAGCTTGATACACAGTACTGGATGTAAGCCACTTCACTGTTTCAGAGATGTGGGAAAATAAGAGTAGAAAATGGATCAGGCAGAGAAACAGAAAAGAGGAGGCTTTCCATGTAGACAGAATAACGAGTGCAAAGACTTGGAAATGAGACCGCACCTGCCTTACTCTGGGAACAGAAGAGGGTCTGGCCCGACTGCCCCCAGGGTGGCAGAGGCAGACTGGAGACCTCAGTGTTGACTCTGCCTGGCACGCCCTGACACCAGATATCTGCGTGGCTCATGCCAGTTCATTCAGATCTCTGTTCAAATAGTACCGCACCCAGGAGAGTCCTTCCTGGACCAATTCACCCAAAACACTTTACACTCACACACATGCATGTACACACACACACACGCTGCTCTAACTACTTCCTCTCCCTTTATCCTATTTTATTTCCCTTCATTGTGCTTATGACGGAGAAGGCAATGGCACCCCACTCCAGTACTCTTGCCTGGAAAATCCCATGGATGGAGGAGCGTGGTGGGCTGCAGTCCATGGCGTTGCTAAGAGTCGGACACGACTGAGCAACTTCACTTTCACTTTTCACTTTCATTCACTGGAGAAGGAAATCGCAACCCAATCCGTTCTTGCCTGGAGAATCCCAGGGACGGGGTGGGCTGCCATCTATGGGGTCACACAGAGTCGGACACAACTGAAGTGACTTAGCAGCAGTGCTTATGAACATCTGATATGTATTTGCTTATATGTTTATTAACTTCTCCCTCAATAGACTAGAAGCTCTAGCAAGCAGGGTTTTTTATGCGATTTTGCCATTCTGGCAACTACAACAGTACTCGATAAATACTGAATAAATGACCAGAAAGGTGGTTTACCGCTAAATTGAGAAAGACCTACTAAGCCATAAGAAATTTACCATTATGGGTACTAGGTAAGTAAGAGCTTATACAAAATTTTATTATAATCAAACTTCTCTTTTTTAACGATAGCTTTGGCAGAGGAGTAGTAGAGAATGGACCAGATAGGAAATCCATGACAAAAAAATCCAAATGCTAAATCCTAAAGGTTAAGTGAAGGTTAGGAAAAAACAGCAACAGAAGTGGGAAGGAACGAAAGAACTCCTGACAGACACAAGCAGGAGAGAAAAAGACAGTAGTATGTATCATAATGGATTTCCCTGGTGTCTCAGTCAGTAAAGAATCCACCTAAGAATCACCTGCAATGCAGAAGACCCCAGTTTGATCCCTGGGTCAGGAAGATCCCCTGGAGAAGGAAACGGCAACCCACTCCAGTGTTCTTGCCTGGGAAATCCCACTGATAGAGAAGCCCGGTATGGTTCGTTGGATCGCAAAAGTTGGACACGACTTAGTGAAGGCTCTATATAAATATTGTAATAGTTAAATCAGGCATGAAACAGGTCGCTTGAAGGCTTGAGTGATCTTGTGTAAATTACTTATATAATCCTTGGTTTCCTTGTTTCTAAAACGGGGATAATATTGGTATCTACCTACTTAGTTTTATTATGGGGATTAAGTGAAATAACCTATGCAAATACACAATTGACCAAACATAGTGACTGCTAACTGGGCTCCATGAGGAAAGGGGCTGTGTCTGCTTTATACACTAGTGTTTCCTAGGCCCGAACACTCACCCTAGCCAAAGGAGGCACTGAATGCATATCCGCTAAAAGCAAATGAATTAATGAAGATGATCAGCAAGACAAAAAAATAATAATAAATCAGTGAACTACAAAGCAAATTCTTCCTATAAAAACAATGAAGCTAAATTTGCCCAGGGAGTGGGGAGAAACTATTTAATCTATTTACGAAAATACTGAGGCTGAGATGGTTACAGGACCCACCACAGTAAGTGTCTAGTAGGCAAAGGAACTGTGGTCCAGATCGCACAGCAAAGCACAGGCTGGAGCAAGACAGGCCTGGACGCCAAAGCCCAACCTAATAGAGGAGATCAACAAAGGAAGGGCAAAGAGAGTTAGAATCCTGGGAAAACGCACACAGGGACAGAGATCGAGAGGCAGTCAAAAGCTAGTAAGAAAGAAAACAGGAATTAAACCTTGAAAGCAAATGGGGAAGATGTGAGGGGGGAAAAATGGTCAACAGTGTCAAAATTGCAAGAAATACAGTTGAGTGAAAAGTAAAGAGACTGCTGGAGGTTAGCAATTAGATCACCTTTGCAAAAGAGGTTTTCATGAAGTGGTTTGGGCAAAAGTCAGATTATGGGGACAGAGGAGGAGTTGAGAAAGGGGACGACGGGGAACGTGTAGAGAAATTGGTTCAGGATAAAGCAGATCGGGCTGTGGATGCACCTAAAAGCGTACCTGGCCACGTATCTCCACTACCAGCTGCGAGAGGTCACTTGTTTTTAATAAAGTATATTTTCCCTATGACATTTGTAACATATCTTACTCTAGAAGCAAGGTTAGTCCTCATGAATGTCATGCAGTGAGCCCATCGACATGGCTCCTGCAGTATGAGTTTTCAGATATCCAAAGGGCCCTTTGTGGTGGCAAAGATAGTTCTGGATATTACAAAATAATGGTCTGTAAAAATATAATACTTTTATCAAGCCTTTTAAAGAGCCAACAAAGGACCATGGTCTATATAGCCTACTGAGTAAGAAGCTGCTTAAAATATTTAAAAGCACATGTATCAGGAATAACTGCAGTATGAGGATTTTATACCAGTTTTTAAAAATAATTATACTAGTCAGGGATACAAAAGCATCCTGTGTATTTCCTTAATCCTCATCATGACCCTGAGAGGTAGGAAGCACTAGCCCCATTTGGCAGATGAGAAATCCAAAGTTCAGAGAGATGAAGTGTGTCGGTCATGGTATGCTAACTGCTGCAGCGGATAATACCTAGATCTTAGGGGCTCAACACAGTAAAGGTCCACAGCCCTTCTGAGTCACAATCCAATGTGAGCTTGGGGGCAGGAACAGAGGCTCTGCTCTCTGAGTCAGGGATCCAAGCTCTTTCCGCTGCATAATCTACATCTGCAAGGAACAACGCAAGGAGAGGCCCACAGACGGCTTTAGAGGCCACAGTGACAAGCATCACTCCCACTCATGTTCCACCACCTGAAACTCGGTGACACAGCCCCACCTTTCTGCACACGAAACGAAGCCTCACAGCTGGCCAGGAAAGACGGGGAAGCCCAGAGACTGAAGAGCACAGCATTCTCTGCCACAGTAACACTGAAGGGACTCTTGTGGAGGCCCAGTTGTTAAGAGTTCACCTTCCAATGCAGGGGCTGCGGGTTCGACCCCCGATTGGGGAACTAGGATCCCACATACCTTGCAGCCAAAAAAACCAAAGCATAACACAGAAGCAATATTGCAGCTAATTCACTAACGACTTTAAAAACGGTCCACATTTTTTTTAAAAAATAGTATATGGAAGAGTTGAGACACAAACCCGACACTACTTAAGGGTCCCAAGGAACCTTGCTGTCCAATGGGGCTTTTCCTTTCATTTCATTAATCCATCACTAATTTTAGCATTTCTCCAAATAACTATGATAACGGATGATTACAGTATGTGTTTCTTTTTTTTTTTTCACCTATCTTTTACTGTCTGTCCTACAATTCCCTTTTACAAATCGATGGTTTTAGTCTTCTGAGGGGCATACACATGAACACAAAATTCGGGGAGCCCCCTTAAGCCCATCCAGACTACAGAGCGCATGTGTGCTCTGTGTGCACATTCAGTCGTGTCAGACTCTGAGATCCCACGGGCTGTAGCCTGCCAGGCTCTTCTGTCCATAGGCTTCTCCAGGCAAGAACACTGGAAAGAGTCGTCATTTCCTACTTCAGGGGATCTTCCCGACCTAGGGACTGACTGAACCTGCATCTCTTGCATCTCCTGCACTGACAGGCAGATTCTTCGCCACTAACGCCACCCTATCCCATGGATGGAGAAGCCTGGTAGGCTACAGTCCACAGGGTCACAAAGAGTTGGCCACGACTGAGCGATCTCACTTCACTCACTTCAATGCCACCCTATGGGATGCATGAGCCCAAGGCAAAGGACTCCCCACTACTTTACTGTTAACGTCTGGCTTTCTTGCCATCCCCCCACCCCACTTCAGCCCCACCCTGCTGACCCCCTCCTTGTTGTAGCTTCTGTCTCTTGGTCATTGTACCCCTGTTCCTTCTGCCTAGGCTGCCTTCCCCCCAGAGGAAGGCTCATTCCCTCAAGGTCACCATTCCAATGTCACCTCCTCAGGAAGACCTTCCTCTTCCTACCCTACCCACACTCCCATTCGTGTTTTTTTTCCCCTCTTTAGCACTTCTCACCTTCTAATATGTTATGCATTTTACATATTTATAAGTTTCTAAGTTCTCCCAGGATTAAAATGTGAGCTCCACGAGGGCAGAGATCTTTGTCTATCTTGGTTCTGATTACTGCTCTATCACTGGCATCTATGACAGTGCTTGGACACCATATGCATCTCTGGAATAAATTACTTTCTAACATTTATTTATTTACTTTTGGCTGTGTCCAGCCTTAGTTGCTATGTACGGGCTTCTCTCTAGTTGAGGCATGTAGGCTCAGTTGCCCCATGGCACGCAGGGTCTTAGTTCTCAGAGCAGGGATAGAACCCTCATCCCCTGCCTTGGAAGGCGGATTCTTAACCACTAGACCACTAAGGAACTCCCTTTTTGAATGAACTGAGGGACAACAAAAGAGTGAAAAAGAGAAGGGGCACACTTAGATAGCAGCTTAGATGGCTGCTGCTGAAAATGTTCTCTTTCTAGTTCATAGGGGTTTATTTTACCACAGTGCTCCACAAACCGGAGACAGTATATATTCATATATATATTTATATATATAAAATAATATGATTTTAAAGTACTATATTCAGTTCAGTTGCTCAGTCATCTCCAACTCTTTGCAACCCTAAGAACTGCAGCACGCCAGGCCTCCCTGTCCATCACCAACTCCTGGAGTTTACTCAAACTCATGTCCATTGAGTCAGTGACGCCATCCAACCATCTCATCCTCTGTCATCTCCTTCTCCTCCTGCCTTCAACCTGTCCCAGCATCAGGGTCTTTTCTAATGAGTCAGTTCGCATCAGGTGGTCAAAGTATTGGAGCTTCAGCTTCAGCATCAGTCCTTCCAATGAATATTCAGGACTGATTTCCTTTAGGATTGACTAGTTTGATGTCCTTGCAGTCCAAGGGACTCTTAAGAGTCTTCAACATCACAGTTCAAAAGCATCAATTCTTCAGCGCTCAGCTTTCTTTATAGTCCAACTCTCACATCCATATATGACTGCTGGAAAAACCACAGTTTTGACTAGATGGATCTTTGTTGGCAAAGTAATGCCTCTGCTTTTCAATATGCTGTCTAGGTTTGCCATAGCTTTTCTTCCAAGGAGCAAGCATCTTTTAATTTCATGGCTGCAGTCACCATCTGCAATAATTTTGGAGCCCAAGAAAATAAAGTCTCTCACTGTTTCCATTGTTTCCCCATCTATTTGCCATGAAGTGATGGGACTGGATACCATGATCTTCGTTTTTTGAATGTTGAGTTTTAAGCCAGCTTCTTCACCTTCAACAAAAGGCTCTTTAGTTCCTCTTCACTTTCTGCCATAAAGGTGGTGTCATCTGCATATCTGGGGTTATTGATATTTCTACCGGCAATCTTGATTCCAGCTTGTGCTTCATCCAGCCTGGCATTTCACATGATGTACTCTGCGTATAAGTTAAATAAGCAGGGTGACAATATACAGCCTTGACATACTCCTTTCCCAATTTGGAACCAGTCTCTTGTTCCACATCAGGTTCTAACCATTGCTTCTTGACCTGCATACAGATTTCTCAGGAGGCAGGTCAGGTGGTTGGGTATTCCCATCTCTTTAAGAATTTTCCACAGTTTGTTGTGATCCACACAGTCAAAGTCTTTAGCATAAAGCCTCACTAAAAACATGAGTTTTGAAAGTACTACATGAGTTTATAAAAAGTACTATATGACTCTGTACAAATAACCCCACTCAAAATGGTGTGCCTGCTCATGTACACGTCCTGGAACTATTTCTTACCTAAATGGAAGAGTCAGATGGAGAAAATTGTACCCTATAAATGTCATGTTCATTCCTTAGCTAGTTAAAAATAAATTTTATTCATGTATTTTCCTCAATAGGCCAAATGGAAAAGCACTTTATATAATTCATATTAGCACTATATCATGACCTTTTAAAACCAGCATCTCATCTTACAAAAGTGAAACTAACAGTTTTCTTTGAAAATCTATTTGAAGCGTTAGATACCTATAAGCATTTCTTATAAATGAGTCCTTCTAAAGCCATTTTCAAAGTGATTCCATGATTTGGCTAATGGTAATTAAAATTAATAGAAATTTCAGCTGAAATATTTTATTTTGAAAGTGACTTTTCAAACATATACTGTTCAACATCTCACTAAAAACGTAAGTTTTGAATGCAAAAAGGCATTGCTGCTGCTGCTAAGTCACTTCAGTCGTGTCCAATTCTGTGCGACCCATAGACAGCAGCCCACCAGGCTTTCCGTCCCTGGGATTCTCCAGGCAAGAACACTGGAGTGGATTGCCATCTCCTTCTCCAATGCATGAAAGTGAAAAGTGAAAGTGAAGTCGCTCAGTCGTATCCGACTCTAGCGACCCCATGGACTGCAGCCTACCAGGCTCCTCTGTCCGTGGGATTTTCTAGGCAAAAGTACTGGAGTGGGGTGCCATTGCCTTCTCCGCAAAAAGGCATTAGGAAACCTAAAACATTGGTCAGAGATACATTCAGATTAAACAGATGAATAAAGGGCGGGGCAGGAAGGGAGAGGGTAACACAGGGGAAGGGAAGCAGGAGAGGTGAGCAGACACCCACATATTGGGTTGGCAAGAAGTTCGTTAGGGTTTTTCCATAACACTGTACAGAAAAACCCTAACGAACTTCTTGGCCAATCCAATACACCCATACTTGTATACTATAGAAGTCAAGTTTCAAATCCAAGAAGCTTACTGGACTTAAAAGAAGACACTTGGAAGCCATCCACTATTTCCAAGTCCTGCTTTTGAGTTGCAGTCCTGCAATTTACTTAGAAGATATTCCAACCTGGTGCTCTCAGTTTTTTCATTTGTAAAATTCAGATAGTTTTACACAACTGTTTGATGAGATCATGTATATATTATAAAACTGCTCTATAAACAAACACTAAGGAGAAAGGGATCTTTACATTTCTGACATGAATGTCCCAAGCTTAAGAGCTAGACACGACTTTGTGACTGAACAACAAACATTAAATCACAATCTGGTGTTTGGACAAAGTCCTGGTATTCAACCTGCACAGTGAGAAGGTTAGAGATGCCTGCTCCACACATGATAAAGTTAATCATACTTCCTTGGAATGAAACAAGAGGCTTAGGTAACTAATAAGGGCCTACCACATAGCACAGGAAACTCTACTCAGTACTCTCAGTGATCTACATGGAAAAGAATCGTAAAAAGAGTGGATCTATGTATATGTATAACTGATTAATTTTGCTGCATTTTTTTATATTCCAATATAAATAAATAAATAAATAAACCCCAAGAGGCTAACAAGTCTTCCAAATATCCTTCTAATAAAAAGCGGGGAGGGGGGAATATTGTCATTTATGTTACTTTGAAAAAAATAAGTGACAATCTATTGATAAAATAGAAACAATGTATACTGCATCTTAAATTAGGGTTATTATCAACAATGGATATTGACCTTTTAAGCCACTTAACCAAATCAAAAATACAAACGTGTTTCAAATAACTAAATAGTTACAGAAAAAAACCACTCCATACCCAACAAAATCAAATTAATTTGTCAAGGGAAAACATAATGGAGTAACATGTTACGGGTCTTTTTCAAGAGTCTATTTTTAGACATAAACCAAACTCTCTTTAATTAAAACCTTTGCCTATAAACATATTTCCTGAGCAAGTAAAGCCTAACAAATCCAATATGAGTGAAACCCTGTACCCTGGAAACAGAAAGGAGCCCCGAGTCATCTACAATAAAAGTTTCATATAACCTTTCATCACTCCCACCACAACAGCAAACATGCAGCCTTAAAGTGAAAGCTTTCTAAATTTAGATACCTTCAAATAATGCATCTTAAGTTGTATGTGAAGGTTGAATAAATTATTTATTAAGTCTCATCTTTAATAATGGGATATCATGTTTAACTTGTAATCAAAATGGAAAGAAAGTTGTTATACCATATATTACTGTACCAAGACTCAGAGTTTCCAATCTATATTTAGTTCACATTAAAATGGAAGCAAAGACGCAAACCAAGCTAAAAATAAAATGTTCTACAAAGATGAGATTTTTAAATGGATTGAGATCTAGCTTTATTTGGTCCCTTCAACACTGATTGCATTTCGCAGCACCTTAACTTTGCAATGCTATGCAAACCATTTTCCATTACCTAGAAAAGTAATCAGAAACTAAAGCCCACCAAGAAGATCCATGGGCCGTATACTTCTAGCACCTGATTGTACACAGCCCACAAGTTAAGAAGGTTTTTACATGTTTAAATGGCTTTAAAATACATATATATATATTTGTTAACACATGAAAATGTTATGAACTCAAATGAAAAAATATTTGTTAACACGTGAAAATGTTATGAACTCAAATGTTAACATCCTTAAACTTTTATTGGAAGAGATGGTTAGATAGCATCACCTACTCAACGGGCATGAAACTGAGCAAACTACAGAAGATGGTGGAGGACCACAGAATGTGGCGTGCTGCAAGCCACGGTGTGCAAAGAGTTGGACACAATTTAGTGACTGAGCAACAACACATAGAGAGACATATATCACATGACAGCCACTTATAGGTATATTCAAGTACTGCTTATAGATGCTTTTGCACTACAGCAGTAGAGTTGAGTAATTCTGACAGTCTATGGCCCACAAAGCTTTGAATATTTACTACCTGACCCTTTATAGAAAAAGTTAGCTGACTTCTGCCTGCTGCTGCTGCTAAGTCACTTCAGTCGTGTTGGATTCTGCGACCCCATAGATGGCAGCCCACCAGGCTCCCCCATCCCTGGGATTCTCCAGGCAAGAACTCTGGAGTGGGTTGCCATTTCCTTCTCCAATGCATGAAAGTGAAAAGTGAAAGTGAAGACGCTCAGTTATGTCCGACTCTTAGCGACCCCATGGACTGCAGCCTACCAGGCTCCTCCGTCCATGGGATTTTCCAGGCAAGAGTACTGGAGTGGGGTGCCATTGACTTCTGCCTAGACGAATGTTAATTACTCTTATAATTCAAGATATCTTCCTGCTTATCACCTATCAAAATGTAAATATTCATACTTGCCTTTCACATCATAGTGAGTTTCTGAACAATAAACTTGTTAATATTACTTTATTTATTACCAATCTGCTGGCCTTGTTTCTGTTTCCCATACTATTTGGATCATCACCCAATTCAATGTTTCCATGTAGAACTACATGGAAACAATGTTTCCATGTAGAAAATACTTAAATAATATTTTCTAATTTATTCTGTTTCTGTTTCAAATACTGGATATGAACCAGCAGAACCTACTAACCGGCTGCCATCTACAATTTGCAAAACACTAAGCAAGTCCTCCCTAATCTACTCTACAGAAGGTTTATGGTGAAAGATAATGTTTAATTGCACAAATTGCATCTCATAAAGCAGTGAAAAATACAAATCAATATTTCCATATTGATCATGCCTTACCATAAAGACACGAGTTTATTTATACATCCTTCAAGTTAAAGTAAAACCAGGTTTTAACTGAAGAATGTGGTGGTTATTCTTTTAATGGGCAGAAAGAGATGCCCTAATACAGGTATCGTGTTGCAAAGTTCTGAATATCTTTTCAGTGCTTAGGTGTGTTTTAGCTAAATTTAGAAACTCATTTATGGACATTAAAATTAACTGTAAGACATAAATGTGGAAAAAATAAGTGGGAGCATAATAAAGCAAATTAGGAAGCATTTTTGACACATGAAGCTTCATGACCTTAGCCAAGATGAGTCAAAAAGTCTTTGAGTTGGTTCCTATCTGTTTTTACCATTTGGCTTATGATAGTTGAACAATTCTAGTCTATAATCCTGACCAAGGTTCCTCTAGCCATTCACTGCAAGATGAAAGACTACAGTATTGATGGGCCAACAAAAAGCAAACCAAGCGACCTTCACACTCATGTTCATAATTAAGCTGTTCTGAGTTTGTATTAGTGCTGTTCCAGAACGCCTCACGCCCAGTAAACACCTGTGAAATTCTCTACAACAGTACATCTAAATGCAGAATCAATCTAAATGCAGAATTCTCCTTGAGGCAAGATGAAGAATTTAGGGATAATAGTCCTAGGTAAAGAGAAAGGAAGAGATCTGATGAGTTACAGCTCCCTTTAGTTTCCCCAATCAGTAGTACTTAAACTTCTGTATGCAAGTGATTTATTTCCTTTGAGGAGATTGAGGCAGCCATAAAATTATCTAGTGTTTAGCACCTGGGTAGCTAGATGAGCCTACCTGAAATTCTACTTAGCTGATAGTTTGAGAATCACTGTGTGTATGTGTTAGCCACTCAGTCGTGTCCAACTCTTTGCAACCCCACGGACTGTAGCCCACCAGGCTCCTCTGTCCATGGGATTCTCCAGGCAAGAATAATGGAGTGGGTAGCCATTCCCTTCTTCACGGTATCTTCCCGACCCAGGGATTGAACCCAGGTCTCCTGCACTGCAGGCAGATTCTTTACCATCTGAGACACCATAGAAAGAAAAAAGGTGAAAAACAGAGAATGAGAAAAGTAGGAGAGAGATAGCAAGGACAAAGAAACAGAAGGAAAAAATGGGAAATGAAAACAGGAACAGAGTACACAGTATGGGATTGAGGAGGATACTAAAACGTACATGTGGATTTTATTAGACCATACTAATTCAAAAAGCATGCCAGTCTATTTATTCCTTACCTAAAAAGTGCATAGTATCCACTGCAAAAAAGCTGAGATTGGTGCTGTCTTAAAATAGCCCATATTTCCTTTCATAGAGAGCTGGTTAATTAAGTGAAGACATAACATGCTAGATTAAACCATATGAGATTTCCCATATGGGATCATTTTTTTCCAGCTTTATTGAGGTCTAATTGACAAGTAAAATTGTATAAATACTTAAAGTACTTAATGTGATGATTATTTGATAGACATATATATTGTGGAACGATCACCACAATTAAGTTAATTAATATATCCATTACCTCACAGCTACCATGTGTGTACCTGTGTGTGTGGTGAGAATATCTTGCTATTCTCTTAGCAAATTTCAAATACACGATACAATTTTAGTAGCCACAGTCACAATGCTGTACATTAAATGCCCAGAAGATATTCCTCTTAGAGTTGAAAGCGTGTACTTCTCCCCGTTTTCCCCACCTCCCAGCCTTACTCTCTACCATTTTGACCTGACGACAGTGCAGTTTCACTGAGCTCAATCTGATATAAAGGAATACTTTGCCATCATCAGAAAGAACAAAGTATCTGTAGACAAACATTAGAGAAATGATCTCCATATTATATCCCCAAACAAACAAGATGCAGAACATGTACAGAATGTTCTCATCAGTATTTGCAAAATACTACATATTTAAGTGTGGTGTGTGTGTATATATATATATATATATATACACACACACACACGTGTGTGTGTGTGTTAGTTGCTCAGTCCTGTCTGACTCTTTGTGACCCCGTGGACTGTGGCCTGCCAGGCTCCTCTGTCCATAGGATTCTCCAGACAAGAATACTGGAATGGGTTGCCATTCCCTTCTCCAAGGGATCTTTCCAACTCAGGGATCAAACCCAAGTCTCCTGCATTGCAGGTGGATTCTTTACCATCTGAGACACCAGGGAAGCCCATCTATGTATACATATATATATTCTTTTATGTACATAGAAATTTTCTAGAAACACACAACAAAGAAACTGTCAACAGTTGCCTTTGAAACAGAGACTATGAAGTCTAGTGTGGGAGGGAGATGACTTTTCACTGGATACCGTTCCCTCACCAAATATCCTCTCACACTGTCTGAATGTCTTACTATATGCACACCTTATTTTTTCAATTAAGAAAAGTCTGGACACTTTCCAAATGCCACAATTAAGGTTCTTCACTAACACTCAAATTATTTAAAACATTAACCAACATTTACCACAAAAAAAAACACTTAAAATAAGGTAATGACTTAAATTAGTGGTTATTTTTCACTCCAAAGCTAAACACCAATCGGCTTTATGAGCCTAAGGATCTTAAAGGAAACTAAAAGAAGTAGTGTGTTTTAATGGTAATACCCATATATATGAAGCATTACGTGAGCACATGTAATGTATACACATAATCATTCAAGAAATAATATTCAACTCATCTTTTCAACTCACTCTGCTGTAGGCCCTCTCTGTATGTGCACAAGTGCTTTCCAAAGAGACAGCATATATTAACATACACAAACATACGTAAGCATGTGGATATAGGCACGCAAATTATGTGTTCGTGTGCCACATATACCATTCCAGACTGCTATACACCATAATTGAAGACGCTATTAGTAACCACAACGTGTCAGACCTAGTGATCCCTTGGTTTATCTTCAGGATGTATGAGCTCCTACTGTCTAAAAAATGACCAAGCTGTGGGCTAGTCCCAGGGCCTCCTCCTCCAGGCTCTCCCATCTCACAAACCTGTGCAAGGGATCAATGGCGTATCCGTCTTGTGCTCAAGATCTTTTCCCTCAACTTTTATCTGGATCATAACTGAAGACTGGAAACCAACAGTTGAATTTAGCGGTGCTCCTTCCCCCCACTGCTCTGCCTTCATCCCTGAGAATCAGAGATGTAACTGCTGAAATTTGTGGCAGATATGAACAGTCTGGACTGGGGGATGGGGCGGGTAAGGAGGCCAAGGATCAGCAGTTTCAGCCAATTTAGGCCCTGATCGCTTGTGTCCATGTATGATAATGATGATGAACCTGTGTGCACTTGCATTAAGCTAGTACAAAAAACACAACTTCTGAAATTCAGTACATAGGAACATTTCATTTAATGATCATTAATTATTCCTAATTATGCCAAAACATCAGTGTTAAATATTTTTGTTAAAAAGTTAAATGGGAAACCAACAATAAATATGCTTCTTGAATTGACTCTCAGTCTTGATATATATGCTTTTCCCCAAACCACAGAAAATATCAAATTTAAACAGTATAACTGTAGCTATCAACATCAGTTCAAGTATCTTTCAAATTTTAGTGGTACTCCCAACAAATTTGTTTTTTATTTCACTCAGTTCAAATTAGAGATCTCTGTAAATTTTCTTCCAAACAGTATAAATTTACTGGTCAATTTTGACGTAAGCATACATGGAATTTTAGCCATTTCAGGTGAATATGTAAAAACACCACTTTACCTGTCATTTTGCTGATTATCAACACCGTTTTGTGAACTTTTTAAATTAAGATTTCAAATGTTAAAGGCACTCTCTGTTAGGAAAGACCCTATTTTATTTAGCCTTAATCTTCTAAAAATACATTAAATGCCATACCCTTAATTTATCACAAAGTTTATTAAATTAGAAATGTCACTATTAAAAGCAGTTACAAGACCTGCACTTAAAAATGAAGCAGTCTTTGACTCTTCACTCAGTGAAGCTTGTTAACAGTTGTGTGTGTGCTTACACATATTTATTTTAGAAAGTAAGGAGCCAGGCAAGTGCAAACATGAATCCACAGGCATATAATAAAAGTTCTATTTTCATATGTGGCTCCATTAACCTTAGAAAACAAGTTCTCGTAAAAATAGGTATAGAATGAATTAACTTCTGCACATTTATTTTTAAAGACCACACAAATCTAACGATTTTATTGGTTCCCTTTTCTAATTCCTCGTTAAAGTCGCCCAGTGATAACAGACTCTCAACGTCATAATTTCTAAAATATGACCCAAATTTAGAATATATAAGTAATGTTTAAGTTGCCAGCACTTGAAATATATATATTATATAAAATCAAATTAAAACGCTCAACTTGAGCCCTCACAGGTCAGTAACACTTGTTACAGAAAGAATAACACAGCTTGCATATCTCCATATACGACAAAACAGTTACTTTTCAGTATTAAAAATAACCATGCGTGCGTTGATAAGATCTGAATACAGCACTTAGTGGAAACCTGGGACTCGAGGTTTGTGGTTTGTGCTGCGCAGAGTGCGAGCATCATTTACCAAAGCACAGCAAAGGGGCAGGCAGGAGTCACCTCCCCATCCTACCCCTCTGGGAGGGTCAGGGAGCGACAGGCTGCTGCCCTCGGGAAGAGAAGGTGGCGAAGGTCACAGCAGCTCTGGCTGGCCTGCCTGCACTTCTCTCCCTGTGCAAAGTGTCAGCAACCACTGCTCGGCAGGTAGGACCAAAAATAATAAAACACTCCTTTTTGGATCCCTGAGTGGTAACTCTAAACAGCGTTTCGGCATTTTCCCACGCTGCTTGGTTCCCCGTCTCCACCCTGGCTCCCCAGGAGCCCACCCTGAAGGCCCCAGCGTCGGGACCGGGAACAGCTCCAGTGGGTCCCGCCCCCGGCCCAGGCTCTGCCCTCACCTCTGAGCCCCAAGCTCCCAAGATCCGTCGGCGCGCTCCCCGCCCCCGGGTTCAGGCCCCGCCCCGAGCTCAGGCCCCGCCCCCGGGCTTAGGCCCCGCTCTCACCTCTGCTCCCCGCCCCCGAGCCCAGGCCCCGTTCTCGGACCCCGCCCCAACTCTCACCTCTGCTCCCCACCCTCCCAGGCCCAGGCCCCGCTCCCGGGCTCAGGCCCCGCCCTCACCTCTGCTCCCCACGCTCCCCGGCTCAGGCCCCGCCCCCAGGCCCAGGCCCCACCCTCACATCGGCTCCCCACGCTCCCGGGCCCAGGCCCCGCCCCCCGGCCCAGGCCCCGCCCTCACCTCCTCACGCTCCGGGGATCCGCCGGCGCGCTCCCCGCGCCCGGGCGCCCTCGGTCCCCTTCCCCAGCTGCCTCCTCCCGTCTTCCCCGTTGCTCTCGGCCCGCCTTACCTTGGTGCGGATCTGCCCCGAGGTGGACACTTTGCGGATCAGCTTCTGGGGTCCCTCCTGCTCCGCTTCGCTGTCTGACGAGTCGTCTCCGGGCCCCGCCGGGACAGTGGCGGGGGTGACCGCAGCGCCTGCCGCTCCTCCCGCCGCGCCCGGGTGGTGGTGTTGGCTGCCGGCCCCGGCCATCCTGTCCGACTCCTGCGGGAACACAGCCCCGCCCGGCGGGGGCGGCGGTCAGGGGCGCTCTGCTCGAACGGGGCCCGGAGCCCCGCGCCGCCGCCGCCATCTTCACCCCCCCCCCAGCCGCCCGCGCCGGGGAGGGGTCGCCCGGGAGCCCCCTGAACCCCGCGCCCGGTCGAGAGCCTCCGGGACCCCGCGCCCGGCTCCGGCAAGAGCAGCGGCCGCGGCGGGGCGCCGGGGGCGCGGACCCAGGCCCGCCTGGGACCCCAGGGCGCCCGGCCCGGAATACCACCGGCGCGGGTAGCGGTGATGGGAGCGACGGACGGGTCGGAACTACGTCCCATGTCCCACGTCCCCGAGGGTCTGGGGTCCCCAGGGTGGGCCGCGGAGGGCGAGCGAGGCGCGAAATCTCCGCACCCCCATTCCCGCAGGCCCGGCCGGCGGCGATGCTTCCTCCCTCCCTCGGTTCCCGGGCAACCGTGGCAAGAACGGCCCCAGGAGCAGAAAGGGAACCTGGCTTCCTGCCGGCTCCCCTGGGTGCTCCCGCCACCCTCCCGAACCCAGGATCTCTGCAGAGACACTCGGGCCTCGCCGCACGGTCCCCGCAAGTACAAGTCCCCTGCGGCCCCGCGATGGACGGGCGCTGCCCCTTGGTGGGTCTCCGGATCCCCCAGCCCCTCTGTGATGAAGCGTACCTCTCCCGCCTCCGCCCGGAGGTCTGGGTCCCGTCGGCTCTCCTGACCGTGGCCTTTAGTTTCTGGCCCACCCCCACCCCCATCCGGCGCACACGGAAGAGAAGAGCATTTTCCGGGAGGCTCCACTCGGTTCGGAGAACTTTTTCGTTCGGAAAGAGCGATCCCTTGGGCTAACAGGAAACTGGCAAGGGCGTGGAGAGCGCGCAGAAACCAGCGAGTTACACGCAGCCCGAGACGACGGCGGGCAAGAGAAAGCTCTGAGCTCAAGCGCGAACCGGGGGGGCTGCCTAGAAGAAAACAATGCGCCGGAGCCGTGCGAACGCCGGAGCCCGAGCACGAAAACACTGGAAGGTCCTGGGAGAGAGCCACTCCCTAACCCGGACCAGAGCGGGAGGAAATGGGATCAACAGGCGGCAGCCACCGCTCTCAGCTCGTCCCCTGCGAGCTGGCGGAGCGGACGCTTGGGAAACGGCAGCCTTGCATTGCCATGTGCACGCCTGCTGTGGGAGGGCTTCGGGGAGAAGAGACTCAAGTGACAGGTTTCTCTTGTCATCCACAGAGAATTCCAGGCTGCTGTTAAGCTGTGTGTTTAAGTAGGGCAAAAAGTCCCTGCCACACCATGGAGTCTCTTCACAGTTCAGGAAAGCATCCAGTCTCTTTAGCGTGTTCGCGCCCTTCAAACTCATTCGAATTTTTTTCAGTTGACATGACCTTTAAGGGTCCTCCAGACTAAGGGAGGGGGTGTTTTGCTTTGGGTGGTGTGTGTTTTTTTTTTTTGTTTTGTTTTGTTTTGTTTTAGTTTAAATCTTACTGTCAATAATTTGATGCTGTGGAAGAACTAACAGTTCCAAGAGATTTTCAGAAACAATCTACAATCCCCGTACCACTGTCTAGCCACTAGGTAGATTAAATTGATTGAAATGTGAAATGTGACGGTTAGTTCAAATGTGCAAAGACAGGAGTTTGCGGCCAGGTATTACTAACTGATAAAGGCTACTTCTTTGGGCTCTGTTGTCTTCTTTAGAAAGGGAAAGTAATTGGGCAGAATAAACTTTAAGAACACTTAAGCCTCCATAAAAATGCAAGTCTGTATCTACAGAGAACATACCTCTGAGAAGGGAATTCTTTTAATAGGAAAAAAAAAATCAAAAGAATGGCCTTTATTCTAACCCAACTGTTTGGTCACTGACAAATCCAGTGATCTCACAAATCCAAAGAGCACCTAAGTCAGTGGCCTTTTGAAAGAATAAACCTAGTTCAGACCTTCTCTTTTAATGTAAAGAACCCAAGGCCCAAAGTCACAAGCAGGACCAAAGTCAAAATCATGTGTCTTATTCTAATGTTCTATTCACATTACCACATCACACAACAAAAGTTGGTTTGTCCGTTATCATGTTTCTATTCACATTTAGGTTTAAAGTTTTATATAAGCAATGTTTTCCAAAATCCAGGCAGAGAGTGAAACAGAAGGGCAAGGTCCATTGTTTTATGTCCATGCCTATTCTGTGATCTTAAGAGGACTGAATACACTTCTCACTCTCATTCAAACATTGATCACTTACAAATATTAAAAAGTATATATATATATATATATAGCTTCACGTGCAAAAGCTGGGCTATTAATACCTCAAAGTAAAGGTATTCATTACTTCATGAAAAATTAACCTCACAGTTACCCCTGCTCTTCAAAGACTCTTGTAAAAAGTTCTAAAATTTGGTTGTGACTCTGAACGTACAGCCAGTCTTCACCCGCCAATGTTAACTAAATGATCCCTGGTCTGCATTTTCCCTAGCACATACTTAGAGTGAACGGCTGTGTAAGCAAGTGAAGGAATGTCGCATCATTTCCCACAAAAGGTAGCTCATGAAAGATGCTCTTTTCTCCAGTCATCTCTTCTGAGGAACTATAATCCCTAACTTCAAGTAGCTGACCCACTGGCATCTTCTCAGGTCTTATCTGTAAATTAGAAATTGCCAGAAGGGATATTCAGTCTGTACACTGTATACCTGCAATGCACTTCACTTCCCCTAAAAATATAATAGCAATGTCGAGAGCTCAATATGTACAACCATTTTAATGTAGCTCAAAATAGCAACTAAAACAAATTTCAAATATGTGGCATATTACATTATTTCTTTATAAGATTTCCTTGAACTGTTCTCCAAACTGTTCACCAAAAATTGTTGGTGTTTTCAGATATTCAAATAATTTCTTAGATGCATCTTACATATTTATCTTATTATTATTACTTTGAAATCTTTGTTTTGAACATAATGTATCACAAACAAACTATTATAAGCTCAGACATAAGCCACATAGACACTGCATTCAGAAAGAAGTGGAAATAGAAGCCACCACTAAATTACTTTTAGGTGTCTACTTAAAAGGGCTTTCCACCCCATTAAAAAAAAAAAAAAAAACTATTATACTAAAGATAAGTTACAGCCAATTCTCATTCTGATACCAACCTTATAAATATTACCTATAGAGATATTTTGAATTATATTCTTATTAATCATAACAAGAGATTTAATATCCATTTGTAGCTTTTATTGATTAAATCCCATATGCTCTATGGTTTTATGTTAAATATTATGTCATAAACATGAAGTCTACATTAGATTCTGAAGAACCTAAGTACATAGGCACTTTAAAAACACGTTCTAAGACTCATGTTCCTAGTCAACTGGAGCCATGCAAAGAACACTGCAGGTTGAACAGGTACAGACTTGCTTTCATGCCAACTTTAAAACAGCTTCCATAATACACTACCTATTCCTATGGTTTTTCCAGTGGTCATGTATGGATGTGAGAGTTGGACTATAAAGAAAGCTGAGAGCTGAAGAATTGATGCTTTTGAACTGCGGTGTTGGAAAAGACTCTTGAGAGTCCCTTGGACTTCAAGGAAATCCAACCAGTCCATCCTAAAGGAGATCAGTCCTGAATATTCATTGGAAGGACTGATGATGAAGCTGAAACTCCAATACTTTGGCCACCTGATGCGAAGAGCTGACTCATTGGAAAAGACCCTGATGCTGGGAAAGATTGAGGGCAGGAGGAGAAGGGAACACAGGATGAGATGGTTGGATGGCATCACCGACTCGATGGACGTGGGTTTGGATGGACTCTGGGAGTTGGTGATGGACAGGGAGGCTTGGCGTGCTGCGGTTCATGGGGTCGCAAAGAGTCAGACACGACTGGGCGACTGAACTGAACTGATTCCATGTTTAGAATGTAACACTGAAAGCTTCATTAAAATTCCCTTGTTATCTCAACGAAGAGGATTTTGAAATGACAGTAATCATGATATCAACTCCATGTACGGATGCCCATCCCTGCACCTAAGGCACACAACTTTGGTCATCTAGACTTCATACATAAATATAAACTCTCATTTATGTGTTGGCCATTTTTCCTTTGAAACTCTTCTCTCCCTAATTTTTCAGTGGTCTGAATAGCTTCATCAGAGCCAACTAGGTAACAATCATTCGGAAATAAAAATAAATTTTAATAAGTAAAGGGTACTCTAGCATCCCAGTACTGTTCAAGCATTACTCTGTAAATACCCTCATACTCTGCTAAGTTCTGGCAAGAATTCTATTTACTTTCTCACAGGCTATTATCTACAAGGACTACTTGGCTAAATATCTTCCTGAACCCACCTATTCCCACCACCAAAATATTTTTTAATTAATTGGAAATTTAGGTAATGCCTCTGTTTCCATGATTTGATTACATTCTAAAGCTAGCATTAAAGGAAATACACAGACACCTGAATGCTAACATTTATCTTCTTGCAGGCCCAGTGCCCTCAATGGGGTAATGATAAGGTTAACAGTTTATTTAAGTACCCTCCCTTAATTAAATAACTTCATTTCATCTCCAATTACAAAGACCATCCTGATGGCCAGCAGCTGCCTCGCTGCTCCAAGCACGAGTACATTTCAAGCTAGACGGGCTATTCTCTTTACTATTACTCAGCATCTATTCCCGACATTATGTTAACTCTTCTGTCTGAATGGTTCCATGTGGAATCATATCACGTTTTGGGACATGGCAAAAAAGACCAGAGAAACTATATCCTTACACATATGCCGTTATTTACAGTAAGAAACAATGCAGCATGATCTGTGTGCTGGGAATACTGCCTGTTCGTTCCTGAATATTCCTTTTTCATAAATGTAACTGAGTATACTTTTATGGTAAAGAAGTATTAAAGTAGCCTGTATTGGAATTCAGGAAAAAAAGAGATTTTAAATGACAGCAAAATGGAATCCAGGTCAAAGCAGATCTTTTAACCCAAGGTCTTTGAAGGTCAACAGAATGGGCTATGGGAACTCTGATTCCCTTGAAATTTTATTAAATTTTTATATGTATGTTGCATGGCTACATCTTGGGGAGGAAGACAGTACATAGCTTTGATTAGATTCGTAAGGGATCACTGATCTGAAAAAAGTTTTTGTAGGGAAATCTGTCCTTCAACATAGATTAAGCTGACATTTCCCCAGTTAGCGCCCCACGTCTGAAATAACTGACATTTACATGCATTATTTCCCCTGTCATTTTTCTTGTCCACACTTTTCAGTAATTTGGATAACTTATCTTTTTTAAGAAGTTAAATGAGAGTACCCTTTATTAGTTCTTAGACTTCATGTCAGACATGGACAGCCACAGGGTTTCAAATAAAATCACTTTGTCCACAGGATCACTTTATGCCACATACACGAGATCTCTGATGATTTTCTTCTTTGAACTCTTTTCTTTTTACTCTAAAATAGTAAAATGTATGAAACAAGACATTTTGTCTACCTAAGAATAAAGGCTCTGTGATGATTTAAGGATTTGTGCCTGTGCAGTCAACTGCTACATTCAACAGTCCTGGAACATAGTAGGTGCTGGATAAAAGACCTGTTGAGTAAATAAAAAGGCCTGCAGCGTTTAAAGAAAATAAACCTCATTTTTTAAAGGAGAGTTCTGCAGACTGGACAAAGTGTCACAATTCACTCACATATTTCTGTTTGGGCTCTAGTTTTAAAGGCTAATAAACATTTTCATTTTTGTCACTTAAAGTAAAGCAAAAATAAAAGTTTTCCTGCCAAAGTAGCTGTGGCATTAGCATCCTACAGTAAAATAGATACAACCAGGCATTTTTCATTGTGATTGGTGTTGACTCCAGGTCTGCAAGTTCATAAAGGACTTCCCAGGTAGGAAAGTTTAAAAGTAAAGAAGTTACAAAAACAGGTCACTAAATTTAGTTCTCAGGGATCTTTGACTTAAACTCCAAAACCGAACTGTATTTTGAATTTCAAGGATATTTTAATCCTCAGTAATACACACAATACACACAACAGAAGAAATATGAGCAGACGGGCAAGCTAATAACATGTTCAACTTTATGAAAGCAAAGACAGCTGCAGATACAGACTGATCAGGGTTGAAGGACACTGCCGAAAGGTCGGGAAACAGAAGGCAGAGAAACTTGGGCAAAGGAGCCGGTAGGGTACACATTGGAAAAGAAAAAAAACCAAACCCGGCACCTGACCTAGAAGCTCTCAACAGGCAGGGGGCCAGCCTGAGCAGATAATGCGGGAGTCCCTAGGAACACGGTAAACAGAACACCGGTGAGGCTTTTCAAAGAGGCTCAAGAATATCAACCAGGACGAAGTACCAAATATCGAGGCAGGGCGCAGAGAGCTAAAATTCGATGCCAAGGGAAAAGGCAGCCCACACAGGATTACAGAGCTCTGAGTGAGACGGGAATTTAGGGGGAGAAACACTGGAGGGCGGTGAGGTGGTTCTGACTGTCTGAGTTGCAAGAAATAAGTTGAAAGAGTTTGAGAGAACGGATGCGAATACCCCCTCTCCCCCCGGGCTCCTACTCGTTACCGTCGCACATACCAGGCACATGTACTGGCTACTCGGGTCCCTAAAATCACCCAACCTCCGCGTTTTATGGGCGGCGAAAAACCTAGGCGAAATCAAGGTCAGCTTCCCGCTTCACCCCTGGAAAGCCCCCCTGACCCTCTAGAAAAGCCCGGGGCTTTAGCGGCGAGCCAGAGTCGGAGGCGTGGTTCCGGGCTTCAAGCCGCGATGCGCCCGGCCAGCGCGGGTCCCCGGGAACCTGCGCGCCCAGGTGATGGGCCAGGGCGCGGTCTCGGGCGGGGGGAACGCGGATCTCCTCCGAGCCCTGCCGGTCGACCCACGGTCTGGATTTCTCCTTTCCTCCTCCCTACCCACCCTCTTCGCTCTAAAATCAAGTCCAAAAAAAAAAAAAAAGTTGAGAAGTGGATGAAGCACGGAAATCAAACAGTGCTCTGAGGGCCGTGGTCCGCGCGGGTCGCCGGCGGCCCCCCTCGGGGAAAGCCTCGGCGGGCCGGACAAAGGGGCTCCGGGCTGCGCGCGAGGAGGAGCCGGGGCGGCGGAGGAAGCGCGGCCCCGGCTGGGAAGCAGCTGGGGACCTCATCCCGGGCCATTTCCTGAACGGAACCCGGCCCGGGCGGGAGGGGGGGGACGCGACAGAGAAGAAGCGGGAGGGGGCGGGCGCGGGCGCGGTACCCACCGGTTCCTCCCAGGTCGGGCTGCGGGCGCCCGGCGAGGGGCGCACGTGCCGCGGCTCCATCGCGCCGGCCCGCGCCCGCCGGCCGCCCGCGGAGTGCGGACCCGGGCCCCCCGCCGCCGCCGGGGCCGCTGGATGCGCCTCCCTCGCCGCGGTACTCGCGGCCGCCGCCGCCCGGCTCCCAGCCACCGGCCCTCCCGCCGTCTCCGGCTTCCGCCGCGCTGAGCTCTCCCGCCCCCGCGCCGGGCCCTCCGTCCACCTCCCCCTCCTCCTCCTCCGCGGTCCAGCGCCGCGCGATCCGCTCCCCGCCGCCGCCGCCTCCCGCGCCTTCCTCCGCCCCCGGCTCCCTCCCCTTTTCCTCCCCGCTCCCCGCCCCGCCTCCTCCCCACCGCCCCCTCCTCCCGGCGGGCGGCCCGGGGCGCACGTGACCCCCCGGGCCGGCCTTATAAGGCGCGGAACCGAAAGCGGCCGCCGGTTGGTGAGGGGCGCCGGGCGGCCGCGGGGACGCGAGCGGCCTCCCCCCCGGGACCGGGCGCCGAGCTGCCGCCGCGCGCGCGCGCGGGGAGAGCAGGGAGCGGTGGGGAAAGCCCGGCGCGGCCGGCCGATGCGCTGGCGACGGGAGCAGCAGCGACCGCGCGTCCCCGGAGCCGCCTCCAGCCCCCCTGTCCCCGCGTCTCCCTCTCCCGGTGCCCGCAGCCCGCGCCCGCCTCCCTCCCCACGCCGGCGGCCTGCGCGCGGGCACCTCCCCTCCTCCGGGCGCTGGGGCTTGAACTGAATCGCGCTGGACGGTAACCGACTTCGACAGAGCGAGGGAGATCATTGCATTCCAGAGCCGCTCTTGAACCAGCTGCGCCAGGGATGGTTTATGCTTTGTGACATTAAAAAGCCTTGCAGATGGGTTAGCATCTGTGAGAGGGGTTCAGCTTCAGGGAGTACTTTTTTTGTTTGTTTTTTTAATGCCTTTTTAGTGATTAACGGTTTCATGGAAACAAACCCGGCTCCGGAGTGGGTCTGCCTTCCAGTTAGAGCGCTGCCTTCAAATTATGGAAAGGGACTGGCTCTCAGTGAGCGCTCAATAAATGACATGTCGCCTGGTCCCAACCTTTGAATACAACGTTTCAAACAGCGTTTCTGATCCTCTTATGGGCATCGGAGACGGTTTCAGTCTATTTCCAACCCGAGAATGGCTCTGTTGTTGTTCAGTCCCTGAGTCGTGTCTGACTCTTTGCGACCCCCATGGACTGCAGGACGTCAGGTTCCTCTGTCCTCCACCATCATCTCTTGGAGTTTGCTCAGATTCACGTCCATTGAGTCCGAGTTGCTAACTAACCATCTCATCCTCCGCGCTCCCTTCTCTTTTTGCCTTCAGCCTTTCCCACCATCAGGATCTTTTCCAATGAGTCGGGATGGCTTTTCAGGTATTCCCTCTCCTGGACTTTTAGTCTCCTTCTATCAGCATCTTCCCAGGCCCTTCATCATGTAAAACATATACGCACATTTTAAAAACAAACTGAAATTTTCAAAACACTTCCTTGATCCAGTCTGGATCCTCCAGTCCCCACCTCCTCACTGTCAAGCTCTTTGGGAGATAAATGCCTGTTTTTTTATGATTCTTACAACCCTTTCTTCATCTACCACTCATTCTTTCCTGCAACCGATCTCCGTGCCCACTCTTCTTCCAAGGCGACCCTGACAAAGGTCACCTGTGCTTTCAAACTTCCCTGAACCATTGGGTCGTTTCCCTGCCCCCCACCACCATTCGCTTCTTATTTAATGTATCTGCAATATTTGTCACTGGAGGCCAGACTTGATACTTCAGTTTCCTGTCCTCTAAACGTCTTACTTGAACTTGGCCCCTTTTCACCTTTGACATGTTGGAATGCTAAAATAGTCTGTTTTTTTGGTCTGTTTGTAATGTTATCTGGTCTATCCAGACCCATCCATGACTTCAACCATGTGCTAGCAACTCATAACCTGTCCAGCCTATCCCAGATCTCCAGTCTGTAAAGCCAGTTTCTTATCAGAAATGTCTACCCAGACGTCCCACTGGCCCTCAGCTCATCTTGACTAAAACGGAAGTTAACTTTCCTGCCAGTTGCCCCTTCTCCCTGGTCTCATTCCTAGTAAACGTCTCCATAGTCTACCTTGTCGACCAAAGGAGAAATCTGAAATTGTCCCAGGCTCCCCTTCTCTTCCCCCATCGCCCCCTTGGGAGACCAGACATTCCTGTCCACCACCTTCCATCCATTTCACTGCTGTTGCTGAGTTTGGGGTCCTTTCTTTCGAGCCCTTGAAACATTGCATTGCTTTCCTCATTAGTCTCACTGCTGCTAAGCTGCTCACACCTCTACCCCTGCCATCTCTCACCTTGTGGCTAAAATAAGCTGTCTAAAATACAAAACTGAGCAAGTCATTTCCTGGAGGAACACTTCAAATGCCTCTCCGTTGTGTGTAGGATGAAGTTCCAATATCTTAGCCAACATCTGTTTCTCCAGTCTCATCAAACTTTCTGAGTTCCATGAATGCAGTTCCCTATCAGGCCACTTATTTTTCTGTTGTTGTTATATCGTCTTCTTGGATTGATTCCTTTTTATATATACATAAAATTGTATTTATTTGTTTTTAGCTCTGCCGGGTCTTCGTTGCTGCTCAGGCTTTTATCTCCGTCGCAGTGCACAGGCTTCTCATTGCAGTGGCCTCTCTTGTTGCGGAGCATCAGCTCTAGGACCCACGTGTTTCAGTATTGCGGCTCCTGGGCTCTAGAGCACAGGTTCAATAGTTGTGGCACACGGGTCTCATTGCTCCCTGGCATGTGGGATCTTCTTGGATCAGGAATCGAACCCATGTCTACTGCATCAGCAGGAAGATTCTTTATCACTGAGCCACCAGGGAAGCTCCAGGTCACTTATTTTTATGCTGTGCCTTCTCATGGAACACCCTTCCTCTTACTCAGCCTGTGCAAATACCAATCAACCAGAGAATCACCTTTCTTATGAAATTATTTTTGACTCTGTTGGCCCCTCTCTCTAGACAAAATGCATGCCCCCCCATAATGCTGTAGAATATTTTATTAAACTCATTTTTACACATACTCTCTCTGATGACAAGTAATATGACTGACTCCCTCTTCCTAGTTCTGATGTATCAGAAGTGTTCAGTAAATGCCAGATGAGTGAATTATATGATCCAATTTGAGTTACTATATTTTTATATCTATAGAGAATGTTCCCCATGTATTATCTCCCAATTCTGCAAATAATATGTTATTATCATCTTTTATAGAGAAAGAAACTGACATTAGAAAAGAATAAAGCAATTTGCCCAGGGTTCTACAGTATAAATGTCAAAGTCAGGACTCTAATCCCGTTTGCCTAGTTAAGTTCGCTAGGTGCTTATCTGTCCATTGTTTTTCCACCTTAAATTCTATGTCGTATGATACAATTATTTTTCTTTTTGTTAGTGATTACCTAGTATATGTCTTTTCATCTCTTCATTTTCAACCATCCTGAGTCATTATTTTTAAGTGTGTTTTTGTAAATAACACTTGACTTTTAAAAATTTTTAATTGGAGGATAATTGCTTTACAATATTGTGTTGATTTCTGCCATAGATCAACACGAATCAGTCACAGATATACCTGTCCCCTCCCTCTTGAACCTCCCTCCCACCTCCCTCCCCATCCCACCCCTCTAGGTTGTCACAGAGCACCTGATTTGAGCTCAGTGAGTCATACAGCTCATTTCCATTGGCCGTCTATTTTACATACGATCTTTTATGTTTCCACGCTGCTCTGTCAGCTCGTTCCCCCCTCCTTCCCCACTGTGTCCGCAGGTCTGTTCTCTGTGTCTGCATCTCCACTGCCGCCCTGCAAATGTGCATGGCAACAGCTGAATTCTGAAAGTCTGCCTTTTAGTGACATGCCTGCATGCATGCAGTCTTTGTGACTCAGTGGACTGTCGCCCACCAGGTTCCTCCATCCCTGGAATTTTCCAGGCAAGAACACTGGAGTGGGTGGCCATTTCCTCCTCCAGGGGGTCTTCCCCACCCAGGGATTGAACCTGCATCTCTTTCATGTCCAGCGTTGGCAATAGCCTATGGTAATGAGTTTTCATTGTATTATGTATGTTAATTAGGGTAAAAGGTTGCTGTAAGAAAGAGCTCCTTCCTCCCTGCCACCCACCAAACACAACGTCTACAGCTTCCCCATGAAAGAGTATTGGGATGAGTCCCAGCTGTTGTGTGGCTCCTTTGCCACATATGACTATTCCATCCTCTAAGGTGTCGCTCTTATTTACACAGAAGAAGGAAATAAGGTAGTTCCAACTCAAGGAAGAATGAAGAGTGAAACACAAGTGCAAAGACCTAGACCCAGAAAGACCTAGACAGACTTATCTGTCATCACCCACCAGATAAAACTTAGTTCCGAGGTTACACCCAGCAGCAAAGGAGCAGGACGATGAGACCGCTAGCTGGGTAGCCATGCCCCAACCACAATTCTATAACCATGAAAGAGAACAGGTTTTTGGTGAACACTAGCACACTTTGTCACACTGTGATCCTTATGCTTGAATTTATTACCACCCTCTCACTTCCTACTTATTTAACTTCCTTTTTCTTTGGTTTTTCCCCCTCCTATCTCATCTCCTTTTCATTTAATTTTCTTTAACATACTCTTTTTTTCCCAAACACTTCTAATGATTCGGAATTTATACCTATTCTATTTCAATTCTTTGGGGCTTCCCAGGTGGCCCAGTGGTGAAGGCTCTGCCTGCCAATGCAGGAGATCCAAGAGATGCAGGTTCGATCCCTGGGTCAGGAAGCTCCCCTGGAGTAGGAAATGGCAACCCGATCCAGTATTCTTGCCTGGAAGTCCACAGATGGAGGAGCTTCGAAGGCTACAGTCCATAGGGTTGCAAAGAGACAGACACCACTGAGCAACTGAGCACATGCTCATTTCAGTTCTTTAGTGGTCACCCTTAAAATTAACATATAGGCATAACATCAAAGATTAGTCAGTATCTTCATCCCCTTCCTTTAAAGATAATTCTAAACAGGCAAAAATAAACACTTCAACTCTCAAGTGCCTCTCTTATAAACTATGTATTGCTAGCACATATTTTTTAATTCCCCCCTGATGTTTATGCAGTGGTTTTCTCAGAGCGCGTTTGGAGTATTTTCTTTTGGAAAACTACACAAGGAAGAAATAAAGGAAAGAAGTATGAGGTTTGGCTCTTTGTCATTTGAGGTATATTAACATTGAGAGGACCGTGCGTGGGATTTGCTATTAAAGAGCACTGTGCCTGAATTCCTGTTCTTCTACTGATTAACCTTGAGACCTTGAGCAAGTTGTTTCCTCACTGTAAAATGAGCATTTGCTGTTGTTTAGTCACTAAGTCCTGTCCGACTCTTTCGAGACCCCATGGACTATAGCCCGCTAGGATCCTTTTGCCCATGAAATTCTCTAGGCAAGAATACTGGAGTGGGTTGCCGTGTCCTTCTGCAGGGGATCTTGTGATCCCAAGGACTGAACCCAGGTCACCTGTATTGGCAGGTGGATTCTTTAGCACTGAGCCACCAGGAAGCATCCATTGTAAAATGAGCACAACCAAACCAGTTTCTCAGTTTTCCTGAGGGCTAAATGAAATACTGTACTAAAAATGTCTGATATAATATAGGTGTTCCTTATGAAATAAAAAAGCTCCAGCTGAAAAGGAAAGGAAGTGGCAGGAATATGACTTTTATGTCACATAAATCAGATGGGGAACATTGCCCCTCACTCCCTCCTGAGGGAAGTGATAGACTCTGAAATTAGCAGCTCCTGGAAAAATAGATTTTACAAAAGTTTACACAGAACAGATATTTTTAAAGCTCCCTTTTAAGTAAATGACACTTTGGTTTTAATCATTGGAACAACCATCTGGGGTAATTCTCATTCTTTTCCTTTTACAGATTGAGGAGATTACATTTTAGGGACTAAGCAGTTTGCTTGAGGTCCCAGAACTTGTAAGAAACAGAGGCAGCATGTTGAGTTTTTAGCATGTAGGAGCCTCATCAAGGAGCTAGAAGAATTGGGAATAGAGGTACATGAGACTTCCCTGGCAATCCAGGGGGTGCGGTTTCGATCCCTAGATGGGGAGATAAGATGCCATATGCCTCAAAAAACCAAAACATCAAACCAAAGCAATATCGTAACAAATTCGTTAAAGACCTTAAAAACAGTCCACATCAAAAAAAATCTTAAAAAAAAAAAAGGAATAGAGGTACAAAGGCAGGAACAGCAAGCAGAGTGGACTACATCCTCTTCAAGAATTTTGTTGGGGGGCAGAGGCTGGCACTGGTTTGTCACCTAGGGAAGCAGTCCTGTTTCTAGGCAGGTGGGAAGGTGCCTGCAGAGAGAAAAATGACCAAATGCCAGAGAGGGACTGACTCCTAGAAGAAGGGCTGATGCCCAGGTGCAGGAACAAGCCTTATAGAATTCTATTTCTTCGGAGACGAGAACAGAGGAGTGAGGGAAGAGACATGTACCATAAACATTAACTGTTGTTAGGACCTAGGACCTGTGTTTTCTTTCCCGTTGCCCCAGGAGATGACAACTGCCCTCAGTACAAAGGTCTAGGACGGACCCGGTCCAGTCTGTCCCTCCCTTTCACCAGTCTCCAACCCATGACACCCCTTCATAGGCACTTCCCTTGGCTGGCTTTCCCTCCCCTCTGCTTTCTACACCACCAACCTTCCACCCACCGAGGGATCCAGCCAGCCTTCCTTAGGTGCCCTTTCCTCTCATCCCTTCTCCAGATTTTTTAACCCCAGGTAAGGGCCTGAGGGACCACAAGTAGGTGATGGAAAGGGACCTTAGGGGCTCTGCCTGATCCCGCTGGTGGATTCCAGCGGTCCCTGAGCCCAGAACAAAGCGGGCGTCATTCTGTCTGTCCAGTCCTGCTGCTCCCCTTTATGCAGCCCGGGCCCTGTGGATCTCCTGTGAGGACAGCAGCAGGTGGGGATCCCAAGGGTGGAGGCTGAAAAGATGGGAGAAGGGTGGAAACTGGGGCGCTGAAAGAGTGGGGCTATTTGCACTTCATCCTGGGCGGGGGGAGGGCATGGCAGCAAGTCACGTGGGGCCCTAACTGGGACATGAAAATCATTTCATGATACCTCTGCTTTTTGTCTCACCAGGAAAATACCTCACAACTTGATGTTTTCATTTCTTTACCAATAAGAATTCATTGAATACCGACTTGGTGCAAATCATTAACGTTGGCTTGTCCAGAAAGGTTGTTAAACGTTCCCATTAGCTAAGTGTCTTGGGTCACAAGGTATGGAATTTTTAGAACTTGACAAGTGGTAATGGTGAAGTTAAACTAGTAATTCATTAAATGATCATTTATTATCGTAATATTTTGGAATGTGTTAAAGGAAAATATTTTTAAAACTTATTATTTACCAAACCGTAGTTATTTGGTTTATTCATTCAATAAATATGTACTGAGCACTTACTTTATCTGAGGCAGGGAGACGTCTAGGCCTTTCCCAGGGAGCTACCTGAGCACGTGGAAGGGATGTCTAAAGCAGTCTTGGAGAGTTGAGGGAGGCTTCCTGGAGGAAGGGACATCTATAGTGAGACCTGGGAAAGGATAGTTAGGGACGTTGGGCTGTACCCGCTGCTATATTTAAAATGGATAACCAACAAAAACCTACTGTATGACACATGGAACTCTGCTCAATCCTCTGTGCCAGCCTGGATGGGAAGTGGTCTGGGGGAGAATGGATGCCTGTGTGTGTACGGCTGAGTCCCCTCGCTGTTCACCTGAAACTACCACAACACTGTTAATCAGCTACACCCCAACACAAAATGGTTTTGGTGTTAAAAAAATAAAAATAAGTAAGGTGAGACCTGGGACTTCCTTGATGGTCCAGGAGCTAGAATGTCACGTTCCCAATGCAAGGGGCCTGGGGTTCCATCCTTGGTCAGGGAACTAGATCCCATATGCGACTGCTAAGACCCGGTGCAGCCAAATAAGTAAATAAATATTTTTTTAAAGTAAAATAAAGTGAGACCTAAATCTCACTTTGAAGTGAAGTCGCTCAGTCGTGTCCGACTCTTTGCGACCCCATGGACTATAGCCTACCAGGCTCCTCCCTCCATGGGATTCTCCAGGCAGGAATACTGGAGTGTGTTGCCATTTCCTTCTCCAGGGGATCTTCCCGACCCAGGGATCGAACCCAGGTCTCCCACATTCCAGGCGGACGCTTTAACCTCTGAGCCACCTATATACATCAGATCAGATCAGATCAGTCGCTCAGTTGTGTCCGACTCTGCAACCCCAT
The DNA here is from genome assembly GCF_003369695.1 of Bos indicus x Bos taurus. Taxonomy (NCBI): domain Eukaryota; kingdom Metazoa; phylum Chordata; class Mammalia; order Artiodactyla; family Bovidae; genus Bos; species Bos indicus x Bos taurus. Next base: position 11,969,031 of record NC_040087.1, on the reverse strand, counting down.
GAATCGCAGCACGCCAGGCCTCCCTGTCCATCACCAACTTGGAGTTCACTGAGACTCACGTCCATCGAGTCGGTGATGCCATTCAGCCATCTCATCCTCTGTCATCCCCTTCTCCTCCTGCCTCCAATCCCCCCCAGCATCAGAGTCTTTTCCAATGAGTCAACTCTTCGCATAAGGTGGCCAAAGTACTGGAGTTTCAGCTTTAGCATCATTCCTTCCAAGGTAATCCCAGGGCTGATCTCCTTCACAATGGACTGGTTGGATCTCCTTGCAGTATGTATATATACTGGACCTAGTTGGGTACGGAGGGGTGGGTGGAAGGAAAGCAGGCCTAAGGAAAGAACTGATTCTCTAGAAGAGCTAAGAGTCAAAGGAGAGCTCTGCTGGTTCTTTCACATTCTGAGAAGAATTGTCATATGATCGTTAACCATAGTATGAAAAGGTGAATTAGAGCTGAGGCTGAAGAAATGAACGGATAATGGATCATGAAGGGCTTAATACAGCAGCAAAGACACTCTGTGTTCACATCTTTAGCATAACAATAATAGCGAGCAGTGAGCACATCCTTTGATTGATTAATTAATCCTTAGAACTCCTAGAAGGCAAGTTAGGTTTGATTATAATGACTCATTATCTTCCATCTTTAATACCCTGATATTATGTCTTCAAAAGTAGAGAGCACGGATACCATTTTCAAAGATCTACTTCTCTTTTCTAATAGTTTTTTTTTTGTTTGTTTTTGTTTTTTAAGGAGGTGACTGAGCGACTGATCTGATCTGATCTGATCTGAAGAGAGTATTGGAATCAGAAGACTGACGATTGAAGTAGGGAGGGAGGTATTTTAAACAAGCTTAGAAATCCTCTGACTAACCAGTCTGGCATCTAAAGATCTAGAAATTAACAGTTTCCTCCAGGGTGGAGTGCCAGCACAAGATGGAACAGGCTTTACCCTTTGGGGTGGGGGATGAGGTTGGAAACATTTTAAACACAAGTTCTTACAACGTAGTTTTTGAAGCACTGCTTTGAATACAGAAATAAAAGCGAGCAAACAACTGCAGGTTCACCGGGCCTATTATTAGAATATGATATCCTTGCTTCGCAGTCTTAAAAACACCCTATCTATGGCGAGACATCAGATGAGTGGACCGACAGAGCGAACTTTCCTAAGGAGAAATTTCCTGTTGGAATCAGTCAGTAGCCAGGCCACAGAATTAGTCACTTTGTTTAATTTGTTTCAGCATATCATTAACAAGATTAAAGGCTTTTCCAAAAGCTAGAATTAGGGTCATTAGACGTGAACACCTTGATGCCTTAAAATGAGGTTGTGATTTATGAACTGAATAGGCTAATCATTTCTTCTCAGTATGAAAGATAATGTAAGTTAGCATTCTTGGTGAATTGAGAGAGGAACAGACTGTGACAGAAACCTAGGACCCTGCCCCCTCATGGCCAGGCCTCCCCAAGGGTTCCTAGTAAAGTGCAAAAAAGGACAGTGTGCCTCTAATTACTGTGAGGCTTTGTCGTCCCAAGCCATGACACAGTCCCTTGTTGAGCCGAGGTAGGCCTTCAGTCGAGAACCAAAGCAGGTCTCTCTTGCCCTTTCTTCCTTGAAAAACAAACTGGGGGCTTCCCTGGTGATCCAGTGGTTAAGAATCCACCTGCTAAGTCAGGGGACACGAGTTTGATCTCTGGTCTGGGAAAATCCCACATGCCACGGGGCAACTAAGCCCGTGCACGTCAACCAGAAAGGCCACCCCACGTGAAAGCCGCACACGGCAGCTAGAGAGCAGCCCGCACACAGCCACGAAGACCCGGAGCAGCCAAAACTTAGCTACCTAAAGGGGAAACCAAGAAAAACACACCAGCTTCTCCTTGCCTTCTTTTCTCACTACTCTAATGGTGAGCAAAGAGCAGTCAAAAAAGAACAAAAGTCAGTGATTCCACTTCTCTACTTCCCAGTGTTAGTCACTCGGTTGTGTCCAACTTTTTGGGCCGTACGTATCCCGCCGCAGAGTGGATTGCCATGCTCTCCTCCAGGGGATCTTCCCGACCCAGGGATTGAACCCACGGCTCTCGGGTCTCCTGCATTGGCAGGCAGGTTCTTTACCACTGCACCACCTAGGGAGCCCCCACCTCCACCCTGATACCTAGTAGATACTCAGCAAATTGTTGGATGAATATATTATCTCATTGTCTTAAAGCTGACATTTGTATAATACATGCTAGGAGCCAGAAACTTTTATAAAGATTTTACACATATGCTTTCATTTTAACCCCATAGCACTGCTGGAGCCAGGTACCAGATTTCTGCACTTTACATACGAGAAGAAGGCAGGGCTGAGACACACTTGAGGGGGAGGAGCTGGGCTTTCACCTAAAGTCTATGCTCTTTGATACTGAACGACACTGCTTGTCTTAGCTTGCCCAACTGAGGCCTTCCCAGGTCAGAGAAGGACCCTCCAGCCTGTCAACCCTAACATCCCTGAGAAAGAGGGAAACTTACGGGAGACCACGAGGAGCTGGGCACTGTGTCAAGAGGGAACATCTCCCTGGGCTTAGACCTGGTGGCTCATTGGTCATAGTTGCAGGCTTCAACCGCCCGTGCTCTCAAGTCACATCCTGAGTGTGTGTGAGTGTGTGTCTACCCCCACCAGCCCCACCTCAGTGCAGAGAGGGCAATGAGAACCAGGGCTAACATTGGCTTGATTCTGGCCAGCCACAACAATGGCCAGTCAGGGGAGGAGAGCTGTGCAGCAGTGAAGAGCCCTGCCTGTACCTCTTAGAGGTTGCTGTTACCCATGAGTTATTTCTCCAGGACCCCAGACCCCTGAGACGGGGACTCAGCGGCTCATACTTCCTAGGTGATTATGCTACGTCTCTCTAGCCATGGTTCTTAGAGGGTACCTTTCACCCTTCCCAGGCCCGAAACCCCTCTTCAGCACGGATTCTAGCTTTCTCTCTGTGATTGTCCCTCTGCCTCAATAAATAATGTTGAGTCCAGTCACCAGTCCTGACAACAGAAAAATCAAATTTGGCAAAGCCATTGGACCCAGGTCCACACTCTTTCAACCTTTCACAGGGTCACCCTGACCACTAAGATCTCAAGGCCACCACCTCTCTGGATCCTTTTGTTCTTCAGCTAAGTCTAGTCTAAAGCTAAGACTGCTTCCTGCGTGACAGCTGTCTGTGAAATGGTAACATCCCCTGCTTCCCTGGTGGTTCAGACAGTAAAGAACCCGCCTGCCAATGCAGGAGACACAGATTTGATCCCTTGGTTGGAAATATCCCCTGGAGAAAGGAGTGGCTACCCACTTCAGTATTCTTTCGTGGGAACTCCCACGGGAGTTCTGGGAACTTCCCAGAAGAGCCTGGGGGGCTACAGTCCACAAAGAGTTGAACAGGACTAAGCTACCAACACTTTCACTTTCTGCTGTTCTTCCAGACCACCTAAGATGTCCCACTGTTTCTGTACCAGTCAGACTCGTCTTAGCCCAGGCTATCAAATACAGTGTTTTCTTTTTTTGTTTGTTTGTTTAAATAAGGTCAGTGTTAAGATTTTTGACCATTTAATTTAGTCTTGCCACTGTCCAGGAAGAAATTGCTTTTATTATGTGGCAAGTCTGTCTACTCCTTTGTATTTGATCACTGATGGATTTCACCACTCTGGCACCCTGAGATCCTTAGCCACAATCTAGGTTAACCTAAGATTCACTGGGACAGACCTCCCTGAGTCCTGCTCTCAAACCACAAAGATCTCCAAAACAGGCTTTGTTGCTCACTTCTCCGACTATCTCCTCATCTGATTACAGAGGACAGAGATCTGTAACTAGAACGGGCCTGTGAGCTTGCAGTAGCAAGTTCAGAGAGGCTGCTGATAAGCCGACGGCATTTTTAGAGTTGAACACTACCCTGGCTTCTTCCTTGATCCTGGATTGGCAAACAGCAAGAAGCAGTTAGAAAAAGGAGCAAGACCTGGGGCAACCAACCTAGAAGTACATGCAATTCACAATTAAAAAGTGAAAATTTTCACATATCAAGACACTGGTAGGGTTTCCCTGGTGTTTCAGGGATTAAGAATTCGCCTTCTAATGCAGGGCACACAGATTTGATTCCTGGTCGGAGAACTAAGATCCCGCATGCAGCAGGGCAATTAAGGCCATTCAGTTCAGTTCAGTCACTCAGTCGTGTCCAACTCTTTGCGACCCCGTGAATTGCAGCACGCCAGGCCTCCCTGTCCATCACCAATCCCCGGAGTTCACCCAGACTCACATCCATAGAGTCAGCGATGCCATTCAGCCATCTCATCCTCTGTCGTCCCCTTCTCCTCCTGCCCCCAATCAGAGTCTTTTCCAATGAGTCAACTCTTCGCATGAGGTGGCCAAAGTACTGGAGGTTCAGCTTTAGCACCATTCCTTCCAAAGAAATCCCAGGGCTGATCTCCTTCAGAATGGACTGGTTGGATCTCCCTGCAGTCCAAGGGACTCTCAAGAGTCTTCTCCAACACCACAGTTCAAAAGCATCAATTCTTCAGCACTCAGCCTTCTTCACCGTCCAACTCTCACATCCATACATGACCACAGGAAAAATCATAGCCTTGACTAGACGGACCTTAGTTGGCAAAGTAATGTCTCTGCTTTTGAATATGCTATCTAGGTTGGTCATAACTTTCCTTCCAAGGAGTAAGTGTCTTTTAATTTCATGGCTGCAGTCACCATCTGCAGTGATTTTGGAGCCCAAAAACATAAAGTCTGACAGTTTCCCCATCTAGTTCCCATGAAGTGATGGGACCGGATGAAATGATCTTCGTTTTCTGAGTGTTGAGCTTTAAGCCAACTTTTTCACTCTCCTCTTTCACTTTCATCAAGAGGCTTTTGAGTTCCTCTTCACTTTCTGCCATAAGGGTGGTGTCATCTGCATATCTGAGGTTATTGATATTTCTCCCGGCAACCTTGATTCCAGCTTGTGCTTCTTCCAGCCCAGCGTTTCTCATAATGTACTCTGCATATAAGTTAAATGAGGCCATAAGTTGCCACTAAAGAAGCTGGTACAAACAACAAAGACCCAGTGCAGCCGAAAAAAAAAGACACTTTACCTGAAGGTGGCCCACAGTGACCACGTGGAATTTCACCACTATTGCAGATGAACAACAGTAGGTCATGTACAAGCCAGGTGGGTAAAACTAGGTAAAGGAGAAAACTGATGAGAGGACAGAACTTTAACTCCATCCACTGAAAGGCATAACATTATTTCCCATCCCATCCTCACTGGGGAAGGGTTCTAGGCATAAATGTGTATTCCAGTGATATTCTTCGGCTCCCTCAATGACACACTGTCACCTACTGAATCGAGTTCAAGTTGCTTATTGTGTGTGCTTCCGAGATGGCTCAGCGGTTAAAGAATCTGTTGGAGATAAAGGTGACATGAGTTTGATTCCTGGGTCGGGAAGATCCCCTGGGAGAGAAAATGGCAACCCACTCCAGTATTCTTGCCTGGAAAAGTCTAAGGAGAGAGGGGCCTGGCAGGATACAGTCCAAGAGGTTGCAAAGGGGGAAAAGCCCTTATTCAGTGGGAAAGCATTTCCGAAACGAAGTTACAGGTTCTCTTTTATTAAAACTTCTCTTCACGTCAGTGGTGAGGGCTTCTGACTGGGCAAGGTCCTGATCCTAATAGAAGCTACTATTCATTTGGGAAGCCAGTTCTGCAACTTGGTTCTGGGATTCCTGCCTGGAATTCCATTCTTTAGCCTTTGGGACAAGCTATCTTTATATCTTAAGAAATTCTTTTATATGAAAATGAGTTAGAGTGGATTTTTGTTGGTTTGCACCCAAAAACGCTACCCAAGAAGTAACTATTATTTTAGTTTGACAAATGAAATCATTTTTAAAACAAAAAATTTCCTTTCCAGTCAGTTGGCATCAGAGATTCATGTCTGCTTAAGACTTTTGTTCTCTATGTATATGTTGGGGGTGTAGGGATGTGGGGTAATTGGCATTACGTAAGTTAGAGGATGCAATGAAGGGAGGCACAATCCCACAGCAACCTATGTGGAGCTGATAAACATGGCACCAGAGAGCATCTTAGGTTCTGCTAGACAGGCTTAATAAAGGCAAACAACAAAGTTATCTCACTTCCTCTATCTTTTCCTTCTACTGACCTCTGAATAATACCCAGCCTGACTTCTGTAGCTGAGATCCTGTAGAAAAAAATCTCCACTGTGAAGACAATTCATCATCACCAAGTAGCCACATAATCTGTTCAATTGCTACAGGACAGGAAGGCTTAGTGTGCTGTAGTCCACAGGGTTGCAAACAGCTGGACGTGACTTAGTGACTTAATGGACTTCCCTGGTGGCTCAGATGGTAAAGCGTCTGTCTACAGTGCGGGAGACCCGGGTTCGATCCCTGGGTTGGGAAAATCCCTTGGAGAAGGAAATGGCAATCCACTTTAGTACTATTGCCTGGAAAATCCCATGGACAGAGGAGCTTAGTAGGCTACAGTCCATGGGGTTGCAAAGAGTTGGACACGACTGAGCGACTTCACGTTAGTGACTTAATAACAGCACCTTGTATGTCTTCATTTTAGAACTGATCAGTACTATAAGTAAATAATTGTTCAGAAAGGACTTGAGCAACAGTAGTTTATCGTTACAATATTTTAAATGCATTATCCTTGATGGTTTGGAAATTTATTTTCTTTTGATGTCTTTTTCTTTAGATCATTGTCTTATGTTGAATGGGAAAAAAAGAAAAAGAAGAAAGAGGCAGAGAGATCATAAGGAGAAGGCATAACCATAGGATTAGGGAGAGGAAAAACATTGGGAAAGAGGAGAAAATAATATATCTCAAAGCTAGGGAACAACCTAAACTAAGTTTCTCTTTCTCTTTGCATGATGTTATTGTTTAGTCCCTAAGTCACGTCCACCTCTTTGCGATCCCATGGCCTGTAACCCACCAGGCTCTTCTGTCCATGGGATTTCCCAGGCCTGAATGCTGAAGTGGTTTGCCATTTCCTTCTCCAGGGGATCTTCCAGACCCAGGGATCGAACCTGGGTCTCCTGCATTGGCAGGCAGATTTTTTTTTAGCACTGAGCCACCTGGGAAACTTTGCATAGCTACCTTGTATTTTCATGTTTGCCTCCAGCTTCCAGGTGATTGGACCCATGGTTCAGCAGCTGGGGAGGGAAATTAGCATGAAGAAATACTGCAAGCAGGGCTGTGTTGACAGGGTTTCCCTGATGCCATCCCACTTAATTCTAATAACCATCATTTAGTTGGTAAATAGACTGCTTTAGCAGATTCCGCCTAAATGAAGCCAGTGGCTATGCCACTTTCTTGAAAACACCTTCCCGGAATCCTGGATTTGAGTTGACTTCTTTTTATATATGCTGACCTGGCACCTTATACGTCTTTGTTTTAGTACTGATCAGTACTGTAAGCAAATAATCATGCAGAAAGAATCTATGTACTATCACCATCATTTCATAATAGAAAGATCTTTTAATATAAAAATGTTTATAAGAGACAACTTTATTTTTACAAGATGGAGAGCTTCCTAGGTGGCACAGTGGATAAGACTCTGCCTGCCAGGGCGGGGGATACAAGTTCCACCCCTGGTCCAGGAAGACTCCATATGTCGAGGGGCAAAAAGCCTGCGTGCCACAACTCCTAAGCCCAAGCTCTAGAGACCGCGAGCCACGCTGCTGAGCCTGTGTGTGGCAACTGCTGAAGCCCGTGGGCCTAGAGCTCGTTTTCCAGCACAAGAGATGCCACCGCAATGAGAAGCCTGCGCATCACAACGAAAAGTAGCCCCTGCTTGCTGCAACTAGAGAAAGTCTGAGCACAGCAGTGAAGACCAGGCGCAGTCAAGAATAAATAAATAAAGACAATTCTTTTCTAAAAAAAGAAAACCTTTAAGACGATGGCAAATGTTTCCAAATGTAGAAAAATCATACCATAATTTAAAATACACATTTTATGTAATTGTTTAAAATACACATTTTATGTAATTGTTTTTTATACAAGTTTGTTGACTTTGGTGTCTTTATTAGACACTGCAGTAAGGAAGGAAAGCTCAGATATCCAACTTGTGCTAAGAGTGTGGTTTTTAACAGTTCACCATGGATGTTAGCAATGGATGCCTTATTCTCACACAATCCAGAAATATTCTGGGCAAACTAAAAAAGGCTAAGGAACGACAGTTCCCGCAGGTTTAGCTGTGGTGGCCATCTCACCCGCAGAGCACCAGGTCAAATGTCTGGCCGGCCAGGCTGCAAGAAAGACCTCTGCCTGGGGCTGCACAGTTCTGGTCTCTAAGGCCCCGCATGCATGCATGCTCAGTCGTGTCTGACTCTTTGCAATCCTCTGAACTGTAACGCCCAGGCTCCTCTGTCCATGGAATTCTCCAGGCAAGAAAACTGGACTGGGTTGCCATTTCCTGCTCCAGGGGATCTTTCCGACCCAGGTATGGAACTCACATCTCCTATGTCCCATGCATTGAAGGCAGATTCTTTACCTGCTGAGCCATCAGGGACGAAATCCATCTCAAAGGGCTGCTGTGGGCCAGAGGACATTGGGGATGAACTAACTGGCTTTAGCCTATGGACAAGTATTTGGAGACCACCTTGCTTAACCCTTCTAACCATTTTTCATATGTGTTCCTTTTTGCTCCCTTCTCCTCGGGTGTTAGAGCTATAAGAGCTTGTGCTTTATTTGTATCTAGTTTAGAAGTATTGGCTCAGACGGTAAAGCGTCTGTCTACAATGTGAGAGACCTGGGTTCGATCCCTGGGATGGGAAGATTCCCTGGAGAAGGAAATGGCAACCCACTCCAGTACTCTTGCCTTGAAAATTCCATGGACAGAGGAGCTTGGTGCAGGCTACTATCCATGGGGTCACAAAGAGTCAGGCACGACTGAACGACTTTACTTTCACTTTCACTTAGAAGTATTTAAACACTTATAATACATTTTTTCTCTTTGTCAGCCATAGCACATAACTATCGTATTTTCCAATATAATTTCAAAGTTTAACTGGAGTATTTATAATTTACTTTGGCAGATGCTCTGTAAAGATCATAAAGCTGTTCTTAGTTTCTGCATGAATATATAATGGCTTTACCATTTGTTGGAAGAAACATAAAAACAATCAGTCTTAATTCCATATTACTGTGTTTTTAAATTCTCCATTTGACTTCTATAAGAATTGACTCCTATACCTAAATTCAGTAGAATTAATTCCAATAACAGGCACAGTTTACCAATCAGGTGTTATTAATACAAAACCATCTCTAATCTTAAAATGAATCAAAGTGATTTTAAAGATCTTCAACAAGCACATTTTTCAATACCTGGCAACTGCATACCATTAATATGAAGATCCAAAGATAATGACTGAATCTGGTATTGGATTTTCGTAGTCAAATTTCTTGAAATGAATATTTGAATCATTCAAATATTAAAACCCGTCTCAAAATAAATGCCCTCAAAAACCACTTGATAAAATTCCACATCCATTCCCATTTAACACTCTGCGTATACTATGAAAAGAGGGAAATTTCCCCAACCTGTAAGAGTATCAGTCAGAAACAATAATAAATATCACACTTAATATTCATCCACTAAAACCAAGAGAGAGAAACACAAAAATACCCAGTATTGCTAGTGCGGATTTCTCTTACAACACCAACAGCAATAATCGATTGTACTTTAAAAATCTTGTTCATCCCTTGTGTTCATAGCAGCACTGTTCACAATAGCTAGAACATGGACACAACCTACATGTCCATCAACAGATGAACGGATAAAGAAGTGGCATAAATGCATACGATGAATTCATACTCGCCATAAAAAAGAACGAAATAATGCCGTTTGCAGAAACAAGGATGCAGCTAGCAATGACCATACTAAGTGAGGTAAGTCAAAAAGAGAAAGACAAATACTATATGATATCACTCACAGGTGTAATCTAAAATATTATACAATGGAGCCTACTATGGAAGAGAAGCAGAATCAGGGACACAGAACAGGCTGATGGCTACCTGGGGGGGTGGGGTGGCGAGTGGGAGAGGGTTGGGCTGGGAGCTTGGGGTTAGCAGATGCAAACTAATATATACAGAATGGAAAAAGAACAGAGTAGAACACAGGGAACTATAGGATAAACCACAATGGAAAAGAATATGAAAAGGAATGTATATATATATGTGTGTGTGTGTATAACTGAATTGCTTTGCTATACAGCAGTAATTAACACAACTTTATAACGCAACTATACCTCAATAAAAAATAAAATTTAACAATCCTGTTCATAATAAAAACAAAAGATAACACATATCTAGGATAAATAGAAATATGTAAGGTTTATTTGAAGAAAATTATAAAACTTAGCGAAAGGGTATTTCAGAAGATGCCAATATATCTTAGTCCTGCATTAAAAGATTTAAATATGATATAAATATAATATATATATAAATATTTAATATATATTATATGCATTATTTAAAAGGTTGATTTTCCCCAAATCGATCCACAAAATCAATGCAAATCCTAAACCCCAATGCTTACATCCATCCATAGACATTAATATGCAAAGATGTCTCTAATATATTTAAAAGCAACTTATGGGGCAATATGTATCAATACAGTATGAGGCCATATTTAAAACAAACAACAGAAAACTTGTGTGTGGCCACATATGGATGTACACGAAAAGTTTGGGAATAAACTACCAAGAATGTTTTATTAATTGAAAAAAATCTTAAATATCTACATCAATACAATCAATAATATAACCAAATCTATACATCTGTAATTAGATAGCCAGGGTATATGATATACCCTTATAAACAATCAAATACCCAAATATCAATTTACCTAATTAATCATGTATCAAAAACTATATTTGTTAAATATTCATTTTATAATATATAGAAAAGTTGAACCTCCTTTGAAGAATTTTTTAAGATTTCTACATTTGCATCTCCTGAGAATTATTAAACTAACTTATTTAACATATTTTAGGTAAACAGATAGATTTTAAACTATTAATGGAAAAATGGCCAGTACTCTCGTAATAATAAAAATAACAGAGCATTTCATATTTCTTTGTCATCTCCTTACCTTTTTGGTTTTGTTTTATTTGACATGATGACAAAGAGGAAATACAGACAGTATAAATAAGGTAATTTTTCTTTGGTAAGCTTTTATTTTTTTATTAATTAATTTATTTTAATTGGAGGTTACTTTACAGCAAAGACATTACTTTACCAACAAAGATTTGTCTAGTCAAAACTATGGTTTTTCCAGTAGTCATGTATCAATGTGAGAGTTGGACTGTAGAGAAAGCTGAGCGCCGAAGAATTGATGCTTTTAAACTGTGGTGTTGGAGAAGACTCTTGAGAGTCCCTTGGACTGCAAGGAGATCCAACCAGTCCATCCTAAAGGAAATCAGTCCCGAATATTCATTGGAAGGACGGATGCTGAAGCTGAAACTCCAATACTTTGGCCACCTGGTGCAAAGAACTGACTGATTGGAAAAGACCTTGATGCTGGGAAAGATTGAAGGTGGGAGGAGAAGGGAATGGCAGAGGATGAGATGGTTGGATGGCATCACCTGATGGACCTGAGTTTGTGTAGGCTCTGGGAGTTGGTGATGGACAGGGAGGCCTGGTGTGCTGCAGTCCATGGAGTTGCAAAGAGTTGGACATGGCTGAGCGACTGAACTGAACTGAACTGAATTACTTTACAATATTGTGGTGGTTTTTTCCATACTAAATGAGCTTTTAGAATCAAAGTTCACACTATTTATCAAAATGAAACCTAGTAAATTAGGGAGTTGAATGAAAATAATTAATTTTTGGAATTTCTTCTCACCAAGGAACTAATTTTGGAGGAGGAAATGGCAACGCACTCCAGTACTCTTGCCTTAAAATCCCATGGACGGAGGAGCCTAGTAGGCTACAGTCCATGGGGTGGCAAAGAGTCAGACATGACTGAGCAACTTCACTTTCACTTTCAAGGAAATAATTTTACAGCAAAATAGTGGAGCAATGGGCTCATGTCCATGTAATTCACTGCTCTTACCAAGTCACCATCGTCTGGAGGCCCCTTAGAGAATGCTGAAATGGTATATGGTTAGTGTACTGTTGAACCAGTGAACAATAAATGTTTTTGTTGGTGTTTGTCCCAGAGCTAGAATGCCAGGTCCAGGAATCAAGGTATGGGAGTGGAAGTCATTATTATCACTTACACATGTTAAGAACCCACTCACAAATATTTCCTTCCTATGCCTGCAACTTTAGGCTCTGATGGTTTAAGGTCACAGTTCTCAAGGAAGTAATGTTTCCTTCAATGCCTACAACGTTTCTTCTATTGAGTTGAGGACTGAAGCAATTAACTGGTCATTTGGAGCTCCACTAAATTAACCTGAAAAGAGGACATGAATACAAGGTGTCTCCGTCATCCTAAGCCCACTAAGAGGACAGCAGAGATCTTTAAAAGTTCAACAGTAATAGAAAATCAAATCCTAAGAGAGATGGTTTCAAAATCAAAGCAATTCAAGGGAAAACTATAGACCCAAAACACGATCTCTCCAATTCAGTCCATGGACAGTGTTGCCAGAGAAAAAGAGAAGAAAATTATAGAAAGCATACTGAAAGAGATCATTGAAAATAACTTGTCCTCAGTTAAGAAAGAACAAGAAGTCTCTCTTGAGTATATGGAGGACTATTTCTGGTTGTGTACTTGTCAGATTCTTGAGCTACAGAGGCATACGGTATTTAATGGAAACACATAAAGAGGCGAGGGAGCTATCAGTTACAGATTCAAAGAGTAGAAGATTTTTAAACTTATACAATAGAGAAGACATAAGCAATTCCTAAGAATAAAATTATCATATATCTCCTAAAAATGCTTGATTCTCCCTGCAGATTCATCAGAATGCCTGAATGGCAACAGTTTGGGGGGATGTTTTTTGGGGGGTGATATTGGTTATTTTTTGTTGCTGTTGTTTATGTTTAGGGCAGAAGAGAGTTTTTTGCAAACACAGAACCTGAAGGAATATTTTAACATAATCTGCATCTACAAAATAAACTACAAGACTGGAGCAAGAGGGACAATAAAGTTAAGCAAAGATAGTTAAGTAACTTAAGTAAAGTGTTACTGATATGAAATCTAAAATACGAAAAGAGAACACAAAAAGTGAGAAAAACGTTTCTGAACTAAATTTGTAGTATGAAAATGATGCTAAAGTATAAACAAAATCTATAATAAAACTTGGTACACAGTAGAAAGCTCAGTAAATGTTAACTTTCTTCCTTCCCTACACCAAAAGAATCTGTAAAAACACGAAGAAACAAAAGAGAGATGATTTAAAAAGTTAGGTTTTATAAAAAGTAAAGACATAAACATATTACAAAATTAAAAAGCAATTTTATTGATGAACTGAAGAAAAAATTGTGTTTTTTTGTGTGTTACCAAATTGCTCAACCACTGGCTTAACTGAGCCAAAAGGGAGAGAAACCAAATTTCAAACTCTAAAATAAGAAAAGATCTATAATAAATAAAATGAAAAGGTGATTAGGGACTGTCATAAACAACTTGTAAAATTTTAACACTTAAGTGTGAATTTCAAAGATAATATGAAACAGGCGTAATATGATATGACGTGGTATGAAATAGAAAACAAAATGTGAGAATTCTTCAGTTCTTTCAAAGCTTGGAAATTGTTCCCTCCCTAGAAGTCTGAGATACAGTCAATTTCATTGTCTTGTCTTTGTAACCTGAATTCCATTCGTTCTGGCCTCTGTCCAATTAGTCAGAAACAGGCTTTTTACAAAGCAATGCTAGGCTCTCCCAAAATTCAGGGGGACGTTCCCAGAAGGTACTTCAAGGAAGCTGTGATCAGTCCAAGCTGCTGCCTTCTATGCCTGTTGCCCGGTTCTACTGATGACCTTGTCCCTGACCTTCTAAGGTGCAGAAACCTCGTGGAAAGACACATTAGCATTGTCAGGTGAACGGCAGCTCTCTTCCACCTGAGTGATATCCTCCAGGCTCCCCCAGTAAGACTGATGGGGTGCAGAGGTGTTCCAGAGTTTATTAAGGTCTCTCTTTTGGTTTACACACAGACTTTTTCCTGCCAGGGCACAAGCTAAGCTGTCTTGGTTGAGACTCGTTCATATATTGTGGCCACCACTCCCTTTTGATTCTCAGACTCTCTTCCCCGATTTGCCTGACTCCTTCTTTTACGGGGGGTTCTGCCGCAGGGGCCATAGCCTTCTAGTAATGTGTCACCTCTCCACGCAGCTCTTACCCTTAAGAACTCACCCGTTCTCACACATTAGTTCTCCTTACGTCTACATCTATGTCCACAACTTAGGTAGAAGCCAGATTTTATTTCTCCCCAGGGGTCTCTTGGCTTTCATGTAAGTCAGTGATGCAAGCAGAAGTGGACAGGAATAGTAGGTAACTCCACCTACCGAGTGAATTCGGACTTCATCCTTGAACCTTGTTGATATGCCCTGTGTGTTCCTGAGGACCCAATTAGGTATTTTAACAGATGGAATTTAATATAATGATAAAAGGATGATCTTATTTGCAAAAAAATAGAGACACAGAGGTAGAGAGCAACCCCGTATGGACACCAAGAAGGGAAGGGAGGGTGGATGATTTGGGAGATTGGGACTAACATATATACACTATTGATACTATGCATAAATAAATATTGATATAACATTAATATAGTAACTAAAGAGAACCTACTGTATAGCTCAGGGAACTCGGTGCTCTGTGGTGACCTCAATGGGAAGGACATCCAAGCAAGAGGGGATATGTGTATACACGTATAGCCGACTCGCTTTGCTGTGCCATAGAAACTGATGCATCATTGTAAAGCAGCCACACTCTAATAAAAATTAATTTAAAAAATGCATGTGAGAGTGCTTTATAAACACCACATATAATGGAAACTATTATTAATAAAGTCCCCAATGAATTCCTAAATGCCAAATCCACTGGATAGTTTACGGTATTAACACACGTGATTCCTTTGTAATATTTAAAGCTGCTGGACACGTGCTTCCTCCTAAAACTTTCTCTTAGCTTAACTTCTCTGATTCTTCTCCATGCCCCCGCCTCCTCCTTGTCTAACCACACTCTCTTGGGCTCTTCACAAGGTCTTCCACTTCCATCTACTTCTTTACGGGTTAAAATGTTTGCTCAATACATTCACACTGATAATCAGAAAGACTCATAATACGACATCAGCAACTTTTTTAAATTAAAAAAAAATCTTTCACTAAAAAATTTCTAGGCTATCAGCACTTAAGCACATTGTCACAGAGAGTTAATTCAATTTTTGTATTTCCGAAGAAAAAAATTCAAGCCTCGAAGTGAAGCCACACACTTAATGCTATTAAATGAGTTAAAATCAAAGATCCAGTGGCATTTATACATGTCTGACACGTGGTTTTAGCTCTGGCCCCAGACAATAATACCTTTTCAAATAATAAGCAAATGAAAATTCCCAGGAAAGTGACAGAACGCCAGCAGGCATTGTCTCTTGTCATTTCATTGTTTCAGCTTTAATTTACTCATTTGTCTGTTTGTTCTGTGAGGAAGAAGTTAGTAAAAAGCCATATACAACATGCATATTTCTATCTTGTCCATTTTCTTCTCTCCTCCACCCCTAATAATATTTTTTGAGTTTTTGAAAAGTAGTTTTCACTCAAATAGATTTAAGTTAGTGAGTTTATAATATAACAAAATAATTTGTTTGAATTTTTATTGAATTATATTCACATAAGTTCATTTGTAATACAATAAACTTACTCATCTGAATATATTTAGCTTGCTTAGCTTATAACATTGGATTATTTTACTGTAAATATCCAGCCTACTCTTCGTTGGAAAACATTAATTGCTAATTTGATTGACTTTCCATAAACTGATTAAGTGAATTATTTCAGGGCTCCATAAATTGGCTCGTAAGATGTAGTCTTTGGACTGTGGGGAAAAGAGACAATAAAAACAAGGTGTGATGCTCAGTAGTTTGAATGTAGCCCTTCGAGACCCCGCGTGATATGTTCCCAGCCCCATTCCCTAGCTTTCCAGCTTTTCCCCCTTCTGCTTCCCCCTCACTCACGCTACTTTTCCTTGCTGTACTTAAGTGCCCAGGCATATCCTACCTGAGGGCCTTCTACCTGCAACGTTCTTTACTCGACTCCCCACGTGATTCACGACCTCACCTCTTACAAGCCTTTGCTCAGCTGTCACCTTCTCCATGGGCCAACTCTGACTACTCTGTTGAGACCTGCAACCTGGCCAGCCCTCCCTGGACCCTCTGGGTCTCCCACATACTTTACACTACTCTGTGGTTTTCCATAGCACTTCTCATCTTCAAACATTCCACATAACGTTTACTTTCTTGTTAAATTTGTGGGTTTAGTGTTTACTGGACTGGAACGTAAGCTGAATCTGGGGTTCCCTCTCACTCTTGAAAAAGAGACGATAAGGTGTAACCACCCGCTTACTCTGCTCACAAAATATCAGCCAAGAGGAAAGGAAGGTGCACTAGGTTCAGAACCCAGTCTATCAAAGGGACAGGTTTTCTGCTTTCTCAGAGTAGCTATTTTAGCTAGGACTTGCTACGTCACCATGGAAGTCACGACATTACAATAGAAGGGTCTGCTGAGTCACTGGTAAAACTTAGACTTCAACAAGGAGCCTTACACTGCTAGTAGCAATTGTGAGCTTTAACAAGCACGACCTCTCTGGGGAGCATCCATCTGTGCTCATTCACAGGAGCATCTCTCTCCTGGAAGAAGGGAAACACAAGCATGTCATTTGCCTTGCTCTCCTCTCTTTACCAGACCCACATAAAGGCAACCATGTACCCCTGCCTGTGTTCTGGAAATAATGATCAAAAACATTGGGGAAAGAGAAGGAAAAGAAGACCCTGACCTGGATAATCCAAAACTTACTGACTGATTTCTATGACTAAATGTAGTACTTGTGCCTGAGAGTATATGATAGGAAAAGATATGATATTCAATAAATGGTATAGAAACATTTGGAACAATCAAATATGTGTTTAGATGTATACTCATTGTTGCATTTTTTTTTGAAAAGCCAAAAGCTGGAACTACCTAAACATCCATCCACAGTGGACATCAAATAAATAATAGTATATATCCAGACAATGACATTATGCAACTGTGAAGTGGTGTGAGGTAGACGCACTTGTACTGATTTGGAAACACATCCGTAATATTTCACTGAATGAAAAAGGCAATCTATAGAACTGTGGGAATGGAGGGATTATACTTGTGGGTGAAAAAAAAAACAAAGGATATTTATAAATGTGATGGAATGATCCTTTGAAGTTTTTACTGATATGTCCTCTTTCTGCTGCCATCGCCTCCTCGGGTCACTGCCTTCCACTCCCCACAGCTAGGGCAGCTCACGACTTGGGGCGGGCTGAGCCACAATCGAACAGGGAACAAAAGACTTCAACTCTCAGCTTTTTAGTTTCAAAATAGAATTTTGAAACTCCTGGCAGAGACAACGGGTCAAAACAATAGCTTTGAACGAGTGAGTGCTGATAGAAGAGCTGGTTTTCCTGCTTTACACCAGACAAAAATATTCCTGGAGAGAAAGGAGAAGCAGAGAGAGCAGAGATGGTGGGAGGATCAGCATACTCCCTGCCTCGGGCTGGACCACAGCATCCGGGGGTCCCAGAGAAGGAGGGGATGTGCCCAGTTTCCTGTCTAGGAGCCCCATGGGGTTCCTTTCGCTGTCTTGGCAGCAGAATAGAGGAGAGACACCTCCAAGGCAGCTTTGTTATCTGGGGCCCCGGAGACCAGTCTCAAGATTCTTAATAAAGAATCAACAGTCAGTTGACACCTCTGGGCCAGCATGAGGCTACACCCTCAGCAGAAGTGGCTTCGACCACCTGGCCTGTACAGAAGCCAATGTGGAGAGCTGGTGGGCAGCGGCCCAGAGCCAGAGGTGGCGGTGGGCACCAGGGTGGACGCCTGCATGTGTAGATCTGATGCGCGGCGGGCCACCACCTCCACCAGGCCTCAGAGCGAGCGAGCCCCCTGGAATGTAGAACAGCAACCATGCAGGGCAGAGGAGCAGAGAGGAAGCGCCTCAATTGACTGAGAAAAGCCCCAAATGCCTGCATTTCCTTTGAATTGACAAACATTTTCTGCCACTTGAAGGAACTGGTGCTCAAAGCTGAAGATGTTATTTTTAAAAAATTACATTTTTGCACTTCTGAATGGAGTGCCCTGAATATAATCATGCCTGCTATGTATAGATATATGCTTGTTTATAAATAGAGAAGCTCAGGGAAGGTATTTCATAAATTTAACGAGGGAAATCTCTGGGGAGTAAAAGTGGAGATGAGGACAGTAGGGACTTTTCGCCTCCACACAGATTGGATTTCTGAGCATGTATTCATTTTATAACCTTTCTTAAAGAGCCTGTCCTTAAAGGATCAGAGTACACGGAGTCAACTGGACAGATAAAAAACGGTTGTAGCAGAGGGTGATACGAGCTTCCCAGGTGGCACTAGGGGTAAAGAACCCACCCGACAATGCAAGAGAAGCAGGTTTCATCCCTGGGTCGGCAACCCACTCCAGTCCTCTTGCCTGGAGAACCCCATGGACAGAGGAGCCTGGCGGGCTACAGTCCGTGGGGTCACAAAGAGCCGGATTCGACTGAAGCGACTTACCCAGAGCCCACATAGGCTCCATTTTCAATGTCCACAGAATCGCAAATGAGGCAGGACAGGTGCTTTTTAGAGGTCTTAGAGGTGTCTGTCCAAGGGTTTAGAAGACTCTTTCAAGACCCCAAGACCGCTGGTGCAGTGTTCTCTGAGAGCCCTTCCATCAGGTTTATTTTCAGATACCCCCTGAAGACCCCATCAGTTGAGGAGACAATAAGTTAAGAATTAAATTTTTGACCTAGATCTGGAAAGAAAAGAATTAATTCATTCTCTTCTTGATACTAATCCTTATGAAATTCTTTTTTAAAAGACAAATTTTAGAGTGGTTTTAGGTTCATAGAAAGCTTGAGGGGAAGGTAAGAGATTTCCGTATACCCTCTGCCCCCACACATGCGTGACTTCCTCCATTGTCAACATCCCCCGGAAGAGCAGTACCTTTGTTACAACTGATCAGCCTACACCGATGCATCGTAACCACCCCAAGTCTGAAGTGCACCTAGAGTTTACTCTTGCTGTTGGATATGCTATGGGTTTGGACAAATGCACAATTGACATTCATCAATCATTATCTGCCTGCCAAAGCAAGAGACGCGGGTTTGATCCCTGGGTCACGAAGATCCCCTGGAGAAGGAAATGGCAACCCACTCCAGTACTCTTGAGGGGGAAACCCCATAGATAGAGGAGGCTGGCGGGCTACAGTCCACAGGGTCACTAAAGAGTGGTACACGACTTAGCGACTGAACAACAAATCATTATAGTTTCATACAGAATATTTTCATCCAATGTAAAAAAAAAATGTCTGATTGGAACAAATAAGTGCCCCCCGAAATTGATCAGTATCCTTGAAATATTTTTCACCATGTGAATTTCCAAGGGTGGTATACGTGACAAAGTAAAGAACATTTGTGTCAAATGAACTTACCTACGAAAGAGAAAACGACTCACAGGCATAGAGGACAGATGAGGCTGCCAAGGGGGAGTGGGGGATGGATTGGAAGCTTGCGATTAGCGGATACAAACTGCTGTATGTAGAACAGGTGAACAGCAAGGCCCTACTGAATAGCATAGGGAACTACATTAAATATCCTGTGATAAGCCATGATGATGGGAAAGAACACAGAACAGAACATATATGTACCACTGAATCACTTTGCTGTAGAGCAGAAATTAATGCAACATTATAAATAAGCAATACTTCAATGGGTAAAAAAAAGAACATATGTGTCCTTAACTACATGGTTTAAATTGTGCCTCTTCCCAGAGTGCTGAGCGGAGGGACCACTTGTTAAACTTTAAACATGGCAGGAAAAACTACATTTTTATCTCTATTCCTATTGTTATTATCATCAATACTCTTATCGGTTCATCTGGGGGAGGGTGAAAAAGTGAAAAGTGTCATTCGAGCAAAGGTTAGACAGATATCTGGGGGAAATGAATTCCAAGTTGAGAGGATAACAAGAGCAAAAGCCACAGTGTGGAGCCTGAGGCATTTGATGGCAGCAGGAGGTTATGCAGGTCTGAAGGTTCACAGGTACACCGTGAGGACACCAGTTTTACCCTGAGTGCATGGAAGCCCAGCAAAGTGAAGGTCGTGCAAATACACTTAGAACTGAATGTCGTCATTGGGTTGCTGTGACCGTCCCGGGCAGAAACAGAGCTTCACTAGAGGTTAGTGCAACATGCACATTTCTGTGCAAGACAAAGGGTCTATCTTGCCCATCTGGTGCTCCTGAACTCCCCCCAGGTGTCTCATTTCTCTCTTTAAAGCAGGCCTCTTTCTTGGTGGTTCAGCTCCTAAAGAATCTGCCTGCAACGTGAGAGACCTGGGTTTGATCCCTGGTTGAGAAGATCCCCTGGAGAAGGGAATGGGTCCCCACTCCAGTATTCTGACCTGGAGAATTCCATGGACTGTATAGTCCATGGGGTTGCAAAGAGTCAGGCACAACTGGGCAACTTTCACTTTACTTTTTTTTTACATGGTTCACTATAATTTAATCTCACCATGTAATAATGGTGAGGGTGGGGGGTGATTGGTCTACAGTCATTTCCCCCCTCCAATGTTCATAAAATCATCTCTTCTGGGTAGGAATTACAAAACTGTAGGCAAGAAGACCAGCAAGATGTTAGTCAAGGGAGCCAAGAATGAAAGAATCAGGAAGAAATCAGACAGTGATGATGCGGTGGAGACAGAGGAGCCCAAAGATGGAGGAATTAAAGGAGTTCAGAAGCAGTGGATATTGAAAATTTTAGGGCTATTTTTTGGCTGTGCCATGTAAGCTGCAGACTCTTAGCTCCCAGCCAGGAATTGAACCCGAGCCTTGCAGTGAATGCACTGAGTCCTAACCACGGGTGTGTGTGTGCTCAGTTATGTCTGACTCTTTGGCGATCCCACGGATGGGATCCCGCCAGACTCCTCTGTCCATAGAATTTTCCAGGCAAGAATACTGGAGTGGGTTGCCATTTCCTTCTGCAGGGGATCTTCCCAACCCAGGGATCAAACCCATGTCTCCTTCATTGGCAGAAAAATTCTTTACCACTGAGCCACCTGGGAAGCCCCACCAGGGAATTCCCAAGCCCCTTTTTAATTTATTGTCATTTTATTTTGAAAGCACAGGATTTCTGCAGGGACTAGGGAATGGCCCTTTGTACATCGTGATGTCTATTCGGGCAGTGGAATGACTACAGGAAATCGCAGTTACTCAGAACAGAAGGAAGTATTTTCCCAAAGGGGCTTCCCTAAATAGAACAGGTAGTGAGGAGCAGCCCGTTCCCTGACTCTGAGCAGCCTCAAGTTAAAGCTGGAGGACCGCTTGGATTCTCTGTGTCAGTTTCCTAGGACTGCCGCAGCAGCACACCCCAGACTGAGGGGCTTAAACTCTAGAAGCGTGTCTTCTCACGGTCCTGGCGTCTAGAAGGTCATGATCAAGGTGTTGGCAGATCTGCTTTCCTCTGAGGTCTCTCCACGGGTCTTGCTTGCCATGTCCTCGCATGACCTTTTCTCTGTGAGTGTACATTCTTCATGTCTCTCTGTGTATCCAAATTTCCTCTTCTTATAAGGACACCCGTCAGATTGGATTAGGCACATTCCAACAAACTCATTTTAACTTTATCACCTCTTGAAGGCCCCATCTCCAAATACAGTCGCATTTTGAAGTCCCGGGGGTTAGGTCTTTGACATGTGAATTTGGGAGAGACAAATTCAGCTTACAACACGATGATTGCATGTGTTTTTAAGAACCACAAACATGCATAACCAAAAATGGATTCCTACCCCAGGGAATAAGTGTAGAGGAAGAATAGAGATTAAATTGAAATGCACTAAAATACATTGAAAGGAAAAAAAAATTGCTTAGTTAAAGAAAAACATTTCTCCAAAGAGTTAAATCTCTGTCAAATCATTTCAAGCCAGTGGTAAGCTGAGTTAATTGTCAAATCCTTCAGCAAGATCTGGTGGGGGAGTTAAGAGCAGTTATTATCTTAAAAAGAGCACATTTCTTTGAAACGCTATTATGTTTTAGAAGCACATAAAAGGTTTCCAAGGAGAGTCCCTTTTGTATAACGATGCAAATTGAACTGAGTGGTTTGCATCATTTCTGGGTGACATCTATGGGGAAAGTCAGAAAAACCCAAAGGCTGCACATTGTCAAAAGGTACATTTTCTTGAACTGGAGGGTTTGAGATAGCTTCTGGAGATGGAACACAGAAAGCTTTGTAAAATAGAGACAATAAGAGGGGAAATAGCAGGTCTTAGAGCTTTGTAGGTTTCCTGCTGTTTATAGCTCCCAGGTCCAAATATAGCTGTATTTTAAGTTTTTAAGACGTTCATTTTGTGTGAAAATCTTTCTCTGACATAGTCTCTGCCTTAGTGGAACAGGCTAGGAACAGAATTTCTGTTAACTTTATATACCTCTTTAAAAGGAAATGATCAATGCTACGGATTCCCTCGGCTATCCAGATTTTCTAAACGTGAACAGAAGCACTTCTAAGGAAAGAATAGCGGAATAAGTAAAATTAAAATGAAAGAAAAGAAAATTAAATTAAAATGATTACAAATCAAAATGGATTTAACTTAATTTTAATTTTAGGGTAATTAAAAGTAAATTTAAGAGGAAAAAAAATAAATCCAAAGAGAGCTATAAATGTGTGTTATGACGAATTCTGACTTCTCCTAAATTACTATTTTCTTTCCCAGCACTAATCCCCTTCAGAGGCCAGGAGCTTCTAGCCCACTTATTTATGTTCTATTCCAGTTCTTTCTCCCGAGACTGGTATTCGGGTAGTATGAAACAACTGAATATTTGCAAGTGCCTTGGCAGTGGGTTTTGTTCTGTTTTGTTCTATCAAAGTGAATCCATTAGACATCTGCCTTTATTCCATTTGCAAATGCACCTTTAGTCTAATAAAGCTCTGGACGCATCCAGGCCATGCATCAAATGTCTCTGAAGTATTTAGGTGCTGCTGTGATGAGAACCTCATAAATAATTATATGCTTGGGCATCACATTATTCACTCGTGAAGCTCACTCTCTTTAGAGCTGTTTTGAAGAAATCGTTTCTGAAATTCCAGTAACGGGCTCATCAGCCTTTTCAATCCCCTCTGAGCCTAGTCTCATTGGCCGCCATCTCCCATTTTCCATTTTGCTTACAACTTCCTGCGGAAGTTGAAACCGGTTCGCTGGCAGTGCCTTGGCGAATTGCGTCTTGACCACCGTCTCACAGCTGCTTTGTTCTAGCCACGTCCCCCAAAGCACTATGGTTCCGGTTTTGTTCACAGCTGGTCTGAGTCAGTATTACACTTCCGGGAGGGGCTGAGTTTCGTAATCAGTTGATCATCAACAGGAAAACAAATTCAAAGCCCACCCTGTGTCTGCATTCCGCTTTCCAGATGACTCAGAAAATATTCTACCTTTGCAATGCGTTATTCAAATTTCTTACCTCCACAAAGAGAAAGGTATCACAGTAGGAAATGGCGGCACTCAGCAAGTGTACAGTAGCCCATGGGTCGCGAAGAGTCAGACACGACTGAGCAACTTTAACACACACTCAGGCAGCAAGTGTTATTGGCCACAGATTTGTCTTCCTTCTTTCCATAGTTCTCTTCATTCTCTCTTAATCTCTCTCTCTCCTTCTCTCTCTCCTACATGCTTTTATATATTACATAACATCTATTTTAAACCCCAGTGTCAAGACACTGACATTTCAAAGAGGCAGAGTTGAAAAAGGCAAAGCTTCAGTGAAGTATATACATGTGCGTGCTTAGTTGTGTCCAATTCTCTGCGACCCCACGGACTGTGGCCACCAGATTCCTCTGTCCGTGGGATTCTCCAGGCAAGAATACAGGAGTGGGTTGCCATTTCCACCTCCAGGGGATCATCCTAGCCCAAGGATTAAACTCGTGTCTCCTGTATAGGCAGGGAGATTCTTCACCACTGATGCTAATGTCGTGTAATAAATGCTGTGACTGCAGTTTAGACTGGATAACACTAGAGCTTGTCTTAGTTTGGGTAACCTCATTCACCTAAATCAGAGCCTAAGAAGAATATTTGGGTACTGGTAGTTTATCTGAGTGGCCATGCAAGGAAGCAGAGGTGAGTAGGTGGGTGAATGAGAGAAAAGTAGGAGAAAAGCTAAAGGATGTCTTCCATGAGCAATGATGTTCTTTAGGGCATAGTCCCACTGGAGACTCTCTAAGGAACTGTGTTGAAATCTGTGTAGAAAATCACTGCATTGAATGATCCACTACTGCTGCTGCTGCTGCTAAGTCACTTCAGTCGTGTCCGACTCTGTGAGACCCCATAGACAGCAGCCCACCAGGCTCCCCCGTCCCTGGGATTCTCCAGGCAAGAACACTGGAGTGGGTTGCCATTTCCTTCTCCAATGCATGAAAGTGAAAAATGAAAATGAAGTTGCTCAGTCGTGTCCGACCCTCAGCGACCCCATGGACTGCAGCCTACCAGGCTTCTCCATCCATGGGATTTTCCAGGCAAGAGTACTAGAATGGGGTGCCATTGCCTTCTCCAGGATGATCCACTACTCTTGTACTAACTGGGAGTTGTTTCTGAGGTTGCTGGGCTTCCCTGGTGGCTCGGTGGTACAGAACACTCCTGCCAATACAGGAGACACAGGTTCGATCCCTGGGTTGGGAAGATCCCCTGGAGAAGGAAATGGTACCCCACTCCTGGATTCTTGCCTGGGAAATCCCATGGACAGAGGACCCTGGCAGCTACAATACCTACAGTTGCAAAAGAGTCAGACATGACTGAGCAACTAAACAGCAACAATCTGGAGGGTCCTAGCTTCTGCCACACTTCCTCACTGTTTCTGCAATCAGCTGAGCAGTTTCTCATTGATTCAGAGAAAGCTCCAAGGCAGCCCAGTGCAGAGACATTCCCGACAGCACTTGAAGTGGGGAGTGGGCAAAGCACACAAAACTGTCCCAAGGCGGGCCAGTAGGATGTGCACAGAGCTTCACAAGCACTTGCTACAGGGAGGATCAGGGGGCTCTTAGTTTGATCCTGGGGTGGGGGAGGAAAAGGAGGCTTCCTAGAGGAAGCCAAGTCTAAGCTAAATCTAAAAATAAACCAACAAATCAAAGGATTGATGTGAGATCCCTTCCCTTTCCACAATGTACTAAGTCCATAAAATGTATAATAATAATAGACTGTCATTTTAAGATAATCTCTCAGCCTAGTGGAAGCCCTGATGAAAAAAGAAAGCCCATGAAGAGGATGTGATGGTTGAGATGTTGAGATTCAGAATTTTTCCTAGACAGATTATCCAGCAGCCTCAGCACCACAGCAGTTAGGAACTCAATTAAGTAAGTTCATTTTCTTCCATCAGGGGTTTGTGGCTTCCCAAACTCTGGTGGGTGGCTCAGTGGTAAAGAATTTGCTTGCCAAGCAGCAGATGCAGGTTCCATCCCTTTGTCAGGAAGATCCCCTGGAGAAGGAAATAGCAACCCACTCCAGTATTCTTGCCTGGGAAATCCCACAGACAGAGGAACCTGGTGGGCTACAGTCCATGGGGTTGCACAGTCAGACACAACTTAGCAACAATAAAAGTTGCTCACCTTTGGGTAACTTCATCTTTTTCTTTTGACTCTACAACAATTTTTAACCAATCGCTGTATTAAATTTCCTCTGGCTGAAATATAAGTGTTTTCTTCTCCCCGATAGACCCTCACTAATGTATATACACAGGTGTATGTCTGTGTGTGTGTTGGAGAAATATCCTTTTATTTGCCCTGGTAATATCAAACTGTTCATATTGCCCTGTAATTTTTTCAATTAATAATGCATTTTGGAAATCTTTCCACATCAGCTCAGATGAGCTAGATACCTCATTGATTTTAGGAGCTGCAACATTTCCCCTTAGTTGGCCGTAATACCGCCTTTTCTCTAATCAAGCCACAACTGGTGAGCATTTGGTTGCCTTTAAGGTTTCACTATTATCAACAGTGCTGCCGTTAACAACCTGGCATATATATATTTGCACACTCACACAAGTTGATGGCTAGAACATGGAATTTCTGACACTCCAATTTTAAAAAATGTATTCAAGACCTAACCACTGCCTGTGGCCTACTTCTGGTAATTGGGTCACAGATTTGATTTTCCATGTGGGAGTTTTGTCTTTATTTTACCAGAACCCCAATCCCTAAAGAACCAAGACTCTGCGTTGCTTTTGTCTAGACTAAAATTATCTGCAGAATTGAGGAGGCAGGAAGAAGAGAAAAAAAAATCAAAGTTAAAAGTTATAAAAACCAAGGACTATGTAGGTGAGACTGACCACACACACACACACACACACACACACACAACCTGTGGAACAAAAAATAGGAGGAATTTACAAGCATCTCACTAAAACTTGTAGAGAGAGGAAATTCTCTCTTTTTTTTTTTTTATTTTTAGAAGTTGTATTCTACAACAGATGCAATTCTATAAGAAAATAAAAATATACATGCATAGAAAAAAGATAAAGAAACCCCAAAAATGTAAAAGTAGCAGTCTCTATGTGCTAGCCCTATAGCTACTTTTTATCTTTGGAGTTTTTCACATTTTTCCACAACAAGCCTTTATAATCAAGTAATAAAAACAATAAATCTTTTAAATATAGTCATGAGGTCAAATTTCCTGTCACACTCTCATTGAAGTGAAGTAAAAGTGTTAGTTGCTCAGCTGTGTCCAACCCCTGGTGACCCCATGGACTGCAGCCCACCAGGCTCTCTGTCCATGGAATTCTCCAGGCAAGAATACTGGAGTGGGTTGCCATTGCCTTCTGTAGGGGATCTTCCCGACCCAGGGATTGAACCTGGATCTCCTACGTTGCAGGCAGATTCGTTACTGTCTGAGCCACCATGCTTGCTCTTTACTACAGATTAGCACTGGTCTGGGGTCCCCTAAGTCTTTTCTAAGTATACCCCTTGAGAGATCCTGGGTGTCTTCAGCCAGAGACAGAAAGTACTCCTCTTCAAAACCAGATTCTCAAGCAGGACTTTAGCCAGGACTGTTAATCTCCAAAATGCTCCTGCCTTCGCTGAGGGAAGACATCCTCCAATTAAAATAAATAAATTTATATTAAAAAAAATAAAATAAAATTCTTGTTAAAAAAAAAAAAAAGTTCCTCCTTGGCCAAGGGTGATAAATACAAAAAGAAGATATACCAATAATACCAATTATTGGTAATACGATGTGCAGAATATCACGGGTATTATTAGATGTGGTGAACTGCTTGTGTTATTTTAGGGAATATAAAAAATATTTATGAGGTTTTTAAACATTTATTATCAAATTCAGCCCTCACAGTCCTTTCTTCCCAAAATCTTGAAATTTTTAACTGGAGCCAGTGGGGTTTCCCAGCGCTCTCTCTAATTCTTATAGTCAGAAGGGCCTCACACACAGTACGTCTGCCTGGGGAAGGTAGTTGCATTTTCTAGTGGCAGTTGTGACTGAGATGTGTCTTGAGCGTAGAGAGTAGTTTGTCCATTCTGACCAGATAAGAGGAGATCCTCAGGCAAGGAAACGTTACAGACAGAAGCATGTAAGCCTAAGAGAGCAAGCTGGTTTCAGGAACTTGCAAGCAGAAACATGTTTTTGGAACATAAAATAGAAGGGGCAGTGTATTAGACATCTACTACTTTGTAACAAACTACCCCAAGCTTAGTGGCTTCAAGTAACACCCGTGTATCATCTCACAGTATCTATTTTTCAGGAGTCTGTCATGTTTCAAGTAAGTCCTCTACTTGGGATCTCCTGAGACTAAAATCAGGATGTTAGCTGGCTGTAATGTCACTTGGAGGCTTGGCCAGAGAAAGACCTGTTTCCGTGTTCCTTCAGGTTATTGGCATCTGTTTGACTATAGGTTGTAGGATAAGCTCCCTGCTTTCTTGCTGGCTCTTGGCTGGGGACCATTCTCAGCTCCTAGAGGCTACTCCCTGGTCCTAATCACGTGGTCCCCTCCATTTCAGCAACAGGGACCCCCACCCCACCTCCCTCACTGTGGATCCCTCCCTTGCCTTGAATACTTCTGCAACTAGGAGGAAAAAACTCATTGCTCTTAAAGGACTTAGGTGATTAGGTTAGGCTAACCTGGATAATCTTACTTTCAACTGATTAGTAACCTTAATTTCAACTGCCATCTTAGAATTCTAACACAGGCAGAATTTTGGGAAACGACGTTGAACAAGCCACAGTTCTGGATGTTTTTTTAAAATTATTTCTTCATTATTTATTTTTGATTGTGCTGGGCCTTCGTTGCTGCATGCTGGCTTTTGCTAGTTGCAGCGCCAGTACACTTGCCTGGAAAGTCCCATGGACGGAGGAGCCTGGTGCGCTGCAGTCCATGGGGTCTCGAAGAATCGGACACGACTGAGCGACTTCCCTTTCACTTTTCACTTTCATGCATTGGAGGAGGAAATGGCAACCCACTCCAGTGTTCTTGCCTGGAGAATCCCAGGGACGGGGGAGCCTGGTGGGCTGCCATCTATGGGGTCACACAGAGTCAGACACGACTGAAGTGACTTAGCAGCAGCAGCAGCAGCAGCAGCGAGCAGGGCTGCTCTTCATTGCAATGCACAGGCTTCTCTTGCTGCAGAGCACAGGGTCTAGGTATGAGATTCAGGAGCTGAAGGTCGTGGGCTCTGGGGTTCAGGCTTAGGAGTAGTGGCACATGGGCTCGGATGCTCCTTGGCATGTGGGATCTTCCGGGACTAGGTATGAACTCATGTCATCTGTATTAGCAGGCAGATTTTCATCCACTGTACCACCAGGGAAGTCCTGGATACTTCAGTCTGAATGGATATTGACCACGCAATGGACATCTAAAGGAAAGCAAACTGGATATTAAAGCACTAGAAAACCTCATAAAATGAAGTCTCTTACTTCAGCAAAGCTGAGGTGTTTTGCCTCAGAAGGAGGAGATCAAGTCAAATTTTGAAACGCTGTCAAAGAGGATGGCTTAAATATATCTATGCAGCAACTGACACTGGATTGAAGATCCAGGGAGAGCTAGTGCAAAGAATACAAAGAATACAAAGAAGAACTTGTCTTCTCTGCATTCTTGTTTTTTTTTTTTTTTTTAAGGCTTTTTAAAAATATTGACTCTGGGACTTCATCCAAATCTGTGGATTCAGAAAATTTAAGGGCAGAGCAGATTATCTTTTACCCAGAGTGAAAACTGCCTCCTTTTCACATGCCTATTCCTGTTTATTGTACACTTAGCCCACCATCCCCACTAACACTGCTTGTTCCTTTGGTTTTCTCATAAAGGGGAACTCAAACAATACCCCAGGCAAACTTTCTGAAGTCTCTTTGAAAGAAATTGATATGAAATACTATATAGATATAAAAAGAACTGGGGCTTCCCTGGTAGTTCAGATGGTAAAGAATCTGCCTGCAATGCAGGAGACCTGGGTTCAATCCCTAGGTTGGGAAGATCCCTTGGAGGAAGGCATGGCAACCCACTCCAGTACTCATGCCTGGAGAATCCCATGGACAGAGGTGCCTGGTGGGCTACATACAGTCCATGGGGTCACAGAGAGTACAATCCCCAGGACAGAGGAGCCTGGTGAGCTACAATGGGGTCACAGAGAGTAGGACATGACTGAGCGACTAACACAGGCACACATACACATAAAAATAATAAATGACTATGGCTGCCTTGTTTTTTCAGCTACTAAAATGGGAGATTGTAGACACTTGTTCCAATATGAGTAAACCTTGAAGACAGTTTGCTAAGTGAAATAAGCCAGTCACAAAAAGACAAATACAGCATGACTTGACTTATAGGAGGTAGCTAGAGTCATCAAATTCATAGAGACAGAAAGCAAAAATGGTGATTGCAGGGGCTGGGAAGGGGGGAATGGGAATTTGTTGGTTAATGGCTACAGTTTTAGTTTTACACAGGGGCTTCCCTGGTGGCTCAGAGGTTAAAGCATCTGCCTGCACGGCGGGAGACCTGGGTTCAATCCCTGGGTCAGGGAAGATCCCCTGGAGAAGGAAATGGCAACCCACTCCAGTATTCTTACCTGGAGAATCCCATGGACGGAGGAGCCTGGTGGGCTACAATCCACGGGGTCACAAAGAGTCGGACACGACTGAGTGACTTCACTTTCACCTTAGTTTTACAAGATGAAGTGTTCCGTGGATAAATGGTGGTGGTGGTGGTGCTGCTGCTGCTAAGTCGCTTCAGTCGTGTCCCACTCTGTGCGACCCCATAGACGGCAGCCCACCAGGCTCCCCCGTCCCTGGGATTCTCCAGGCAAGAACACTGGAGTGGGTTGCCATTTCCTTCTCCAATGCATGAAAGTAAAAAGTGAAAGTGAATTCACTCAGTCGTGTCTGACTCTTCGCGACCCCATGGACTGCAGCCTACCAGGCTCCTCCATCCGTGGGATTTTCCAGGCAAGAGTACTGGAGTGGGGTGCCACTGCGGTTGCACAATAATGTGAATGTACTTAATGCCCCTGAACTGTACACATGGCTAAAATGGAAAGTTTTATGCTATGCATGTTTTACCACAGTGTTAAAGACATTTTTTTGTTTGTTTGTTTTTTAATTTTAATTGGAAGCTAATTACTTTACAATATTGTATTGGTTTTGCCATACATCAACATGAATCCGCCATGGGTGTACATGTATTCCCCATCCTGAACCCCCCTCCCACCTCCCTCCCCATCCCATCCCTCTGGGTCATC
This sequence comes from Bos indicus x Bos taurus, assembly GCF_003369695.1. Lineage (NCBI taxonomy): Eukaryota > Metazoa > Chordata > Mammalia > Artiodactyla > Bovidae > Bos > Bos indicus x Bos taurus. The sequence goes on along the minus strand of NC_040087.1, from coordinate 11,938,118 downwards.
CCAATGCACCAGCCCCAAGCATCCTGTATCCTGCATCGAACCTGGACTGGCAATTCTTTTCTTATATGATATTATACATGTTTGAATGCCATTCTCCCAAATCATCCCACCCTCTCCCTCTCCCACAGAGTCCAGAAGACTGTTCTATACATCTGTGTCTCTTTTGTTGTCTCGCTTACAGGGTTATCGTTACCGTCTCTCTAAATTCCATATATATATGTTAGTATACCGTATTGGTGTTTTTCTTTCTGGCTTACTTCACTCTGTATAATCGGCTCCAGTTTCATCCACCTCATTAGAACTGATTCAAATGTATTCTTTTTAAAGGCTGAGACTTTTTTTTTTTTTAAGGGAGATTGTATCAATAAAAATGTGTGAGAGTTTCTTAGTAAGTACCTTTCCCTGGAGATTCCTACTGCATCTTCACAGAACGAAAGCATTTTCATGGAAAATTTTTTCTCAACTCAATTTAATGATTTTTAAGAAGGCTGAACTTTAGCCATATGCTGGCTGCATACTGGAAAGGAGCATGGTTCTTTGAATATGGACTATTTTAGCAAATTTGTTTTATTTGGCGGGTACACATTGTTAAACAACCACTTGACTTAACTGTGATATAGAAAGAAAACACAAACCCCAGGACTTTTTTTCAATAGGCAAGTCTTCACAGAGTGACAATCTATTACTATAATAGGACTTCTTCTTCCTCTAAAATATATATCAGAGTTCTGAATTCCACCTACCTCCCTATTCATGTCTAGGTATCAAATACGCCTTGTTCTAAATACCGATCAGGCAAGACCTGAATGATTAACACTTGTCTAGAAATAAATGCTATTGAACCTATAATGTTAACTATTATCTTTCCACTTCTAGGAAAGTTCCTATTTTATGGTCTATTTCTAAACTGTAGATGAATCTCTTTCTTTTACCAAAATCTTTTTTCTTAAATTTTCAATATAATATTAGAGTTAAAATTTTCTACCCGTGAAGCAGTTTTTAAGTTAGGCATTAGCATAGCATTTGAGGTTCCATTGAAGATGTCATTACATAACCGCACAACCTGAAATTCCGCTCAGCCTGTTTCCCATGCTGATCTTTATAACACTCAGAAATGCTTTGAAGTAAAGTCCTCTATCTCGTTGGGTTACATATTTTCTATAACAACCTCTGTCTGTTATAATAGTAATAAAACAGCACCAGCATTTTGTTGCAACTAATGAACAGATCTGAAAATGAAAATAAGGAAAATTTGGTACTCTTCCCTGGAGACTTATATGTAAACTCTCCATTAAAAAGTCAGTTGCTCAGTCATCTCCAACTCTTTGCAACCTCATAGACTATACAGTCCATGGAATTCTCCAGGCCAGAATACTGGAGCAGGTAGCTTTTCCCTTCTCCAGGGGATCTTCCCAACTCAGGGATCGAACCCAGGTCTCCCACATTGCAGGCGGATTCTTTTACCCGCTGAGCCACAAGGGAAGCCCAGACTCCCCATTAAAAGCCAGTTAAGGGAACTTCCCTGGTGGTCCTGTGGCTAAGACTGTGCTCCTAATCCTGGGGGGCCCGGGTTCAATTCCTGATCAAGGAGCTGGAACCCACATGCCACAACTAAGAGTTCTCATGCCGCAACTGAGACCTGGTGTAGCCAAATAAATACTTTTTTTAAAAGTCAATTAAAAGTTTATATAAAATTATATATATATGTATACATAATAATTACATAAAAGTATTGTATAAATAATGATAATGCTCAACACTCATTTGTTTCTTTCTGAGGCAGAGATTCAGAGTCATGTATTTTCTAATAATCAAGAAGGAAATGGCAACACACTACAGTATTCTTGCCTAAAGCAATCCTATGGACAGAGGAGCCTGACTGTCTACAGTCCAAAGGGTAGCCAAGAGTTGGGCGCGATTGAATGACTGAGCACGCGCCTGTTTTCTAATTAATCATTTAGGCTAATGCTCTAACTCTGCTGTCGAAGCTACTGATTCTCCACCCTTAAGTCAGAGAAACTGGCTCCTAGGAGTTAAGTACGATAAGCAGTTGATTGCGAAATGCTTACAGCTCTACAGAAGGCATCCCTGTTTTGTGCCCAGTCTGTCAACACCCACGGGGCCATGCTGCGGCTTTTGAGGCCGAGTCTCCAGCACTCGTCCAGAGTTATCGAGAGGCTAGCCATATTTGGCTCTTATCTCTATTGGGTGTTTCATCACTATGACTCTGCATGAGAATGTGTGTACACGATACAACATTAGTCTAGGCTTGAGGCGCTTGAGAATGTTCTGTTCACTGACCGCAAGTTTTAACGAAGCATATAATCTGAACTTGGGTTCTGTTCAATTATTTGACTCCTTAAAATTGTTTACATTTGTGGAAAACCATCAGCAAATACAAGTCAATCGTTTTTTCTTTTTTTTTTCCCCCTTGGCTATAGGCCTAAACTACTGATCTCAGTTCACATTGGTGGCCACAATATCATAGTCTAGTTTTTTTTTTCTTCTTCTGATTTGGTCATGACATGCTTTTTAAAATATTCTTTCTTTAATATAGTCTATTCAATATATACTACTAAATTTAACTTTTTTCATTATATTATTTCCTTTCCTTAAATATGTACACATTTGTATTACTTTTTTTTTTTTTTAAGAAACCAAACTGTTCTTTATTTCAAAAGCTCTCCCATGTATTGAGGGCTTCCCTAGTGGCTCAGAGGTAAAGAATCTGTCTGCAATGCAAGAGATACGGGAGACAGGAGTTTGATCTCTGAGTCAGGAAGATCCCCTGGAGGAGGGCATGGCAACCCACTCTAGTATTCTTGCCAAGAAAATCCCAAGAACAGAGGAGCCTGGTGGGCTACAGTCCGTGGGGTCACAAAGAGTCAGACACAACTGAACGCACCTTGTGGAGTATTAAAACTAAAGCATTGTTTTTCTTAATTATACTATATATGAATAAAAATTACATTATAGTCTTCTTATTAAAATGAAAAGGGTTCATATAAATAAATTTAAAAGAGAAAAGGTGAAAGGAATTACTTAGAAGCTCACCTAACTGCTAACACAGCATTATATTGTTTACATCTCACACTTAACTCAATCTGATAGGCTTGGTTAGATACTATAGCTAGAGTTTAGCACAAGAAATAGAATAAATTAGCATTTCTCAAAGAGTCTTCCATAGAACTCTGGTTCCATAACATCTTCATAGCTGTTATGTTTCAAAAGGTTCTTTAATCCAAAAAAGAGGGGAAGCAGTGGCATAAATAAAGTTAAGCAAGCTTATTTATCATGTAACTTTTAAGTACACACCATAACCTTTGATATACCCACTCCAGTATTGTTGCCTCGAGAGTTCCATGGACAGAGGAGCCTGGTGGGCTGCAGCCCATGGGGTCGCAAAGAGTTGGATATGACTGAGCGGCTAAGCACACACACTGTATAAGAAAATACCATTTTTGAAATCCTCCAAGATTGGGTCCCATTACGCGTGCTTTGTTCTTTCTCAGACCTCGTAACTTCAGACTGGAGTTGAGCAGAAATACTTTACCCCTCAAGTCATTCTCGCGCTTCAGAGGAAGAGGGTTGTCAATAACTGGCAAGGCTATCTTTTAAGTCTGGAGGTCTCCAGGAGCATACCGGAACAAGGAAAAAGCGGCTCCACTCAACTCTTTCCAGGAGTTCCACCCTGAGCAGATCGAAAGGCGTCACGAGACAGACCCATGTTATTATTTACACAAAGACGGGTGAGGCAGGAGTGCGCGGCACATGTAGGGGCTGGGACATGACATGAACAGACCTCAGTCTGCTGGAGCAGCTGCTGCCAGGAGCATGTCTATCCACCCCACACCGTAGGTGTCCTTGTTATTTCTGATGGGAAAGCTGTTTTTTCACTTTGGACCAAATGGAAAGTTTAAACCACCTCCCCCACCCTCCCACCTAACCACCACAGGCACAGACATGCACATGCAGACACACACACGCCAGCAAAGGCAGGAAGCGCTGGTGGAAGGGAGCTCAGGGCAAGTCTGCAGCTCTGCCTTCTTCCCCCTTCCTCCGAACACACTGCAGACCTGTGGCTGAGAAGTACAGCGACCAAAGGTGTTCTGGGGGTGTTTTATTGGTTAGCTCAGGCGTGTCTGACTCTTTGTGACCCCATGGACTATAGCCCACCAGGCTCCTCTGTCCATGGGATTTTCCAGGCACGAAGACTGAGGGGGGTTGCCATTTCCTTCTCCATTTTGTGAGGGAAACTGAGAATAAAAGCTGGTGCCCAAAGAATGGCAGGACAAGAAGGCAGAGAGATAGCATGGCTTCCTGGGAGCCTCCTAGAGCCACTGCCCAGGCCCTGGACTGCCAGGCCTGAGTGTTTTGTCTCGAGACACAAATGAAATCCCACTTGTTTAAGCTACCGTGAGTCAGGCTGCATGTCATCTGCAGCTGGGACACCGTCGTAACGGAACCAGTATTCTTCCTTGTCTGAGAAAGGACCTCTGGGGCAATAATACATCTGGAGAGAGGTGAACTGAAGGTCAAGTGAGGCTGAGCAGATCTGACAAGACAGTGGGACGAGCCTTCTGGAAGCACAGTCTCCTGAGCTCCGAATGGTCTCTTGGGAGGAACTCATCTGTAGTTCCTCTGTAGAAAGTAGATGCTAGATGTTGTAAAAGACTGACTCGGTAAGAAAGCCTTGGTTGTTGGAGGAGCAGGGAGTATTATAAGCAGCACTGATATTCAGTTATCAACCTTAAATATCAAACACTGATGTTTCAATTCATTTCCTGACCCAGAACTCACTGGACTTATATTAGGTGATTAGGAGGAGGGTGTCCATAAAAGAAAATCTAAAGGAGATTCTTACTTGCATGTAACCTCCAATACTTTGGCCACCTGATGCGAAGAGCCCACTCATTGGAAAAGACCCTGATGCTGGGAAAGATTGAGGGCAGGAGAAGAGGGTGACAGAGAATGAGATGGTTGGGTTGCATCACTGATTCAATGGACATGAATTTGGGTGAACTGTGGGAGATGGTGAGGGATCTCACCTAGTCCACAGGGTTGCAAAAAGCTGGACACAACTTGGCCACCGAACAATAACTGCACAGTACAAGCTTGGTTCCCCACCTCTTTAAGGGTATATCACATCAGAGACATTCTCCTCTGCTTTGGAACACAACACTGAGATGCTCCGATGCCTTAAAAGCTCTGATGCATTATCAGCTGCTTCGGGAGGTATTGATGCTTCAGCAAGCAGGTGATTGCCCAGATGTGCTTTGGTGGTGGTACCCAGTGAAGACAGAAAATGTGTTTGTGAGGACATATAAGATATTGTCTGGAGGGCTTCCCTGGTGGCTCAGTGGTGAAGACTCTGCCTGCCGTTGCAGGAGACACAGTTTTGATCCCTGATCCGGGAAGATCCCACATGCTGAAGAACAACTAAGCCCGTGGGCCACAGCTACTGAGCCTGTTCTCTAGAGCCTGGGGGTCGCAACTACTGAGCCCGTGTGCTGGGGGACTCTTCCTCTGGGCGAGCTGGATGGGACAAAAGTCCATTCACTCAAAGGTTAATGCTAGCATTAATAACATAATCCTATCTATTAGACCCACAGGCCATGAAGCTTAAGGCAATTTACATTATGGCAGGTGCAGAAGTTTTAAGCCACATACTTTCAGCCCCTTGGGGAGGGCTTCCTCAGGGCCGAGCTCCACAACACTTAGCTGGAGGAATGCCAGGATTACACACCCATCATCCCGTCTCCTTTCTCTATGCTGTCTCCCTCGCAGAAGCAGGCTTGGGCTGTGTGTGTTATCTTAGGCCACATCTTTGATTCTGGCCTTTTATGAGGAAACCAGGTAAGGCCAAAGAGAGTAGAATGTAGAAGTTGGCTGCTTAGCACTATTTATAATAGCCAGAACATGGAAGCAACCTAGATGTCCATCAGCAGATGAATGGATAAGAAAGCTGTGGTACATATACACAATGGAGTATTACCCAGCTATTAAACAGAATATATTTGAATCAGTTCTACAGAGGTGGATGAAACTGGAACCTATTATACAGAGTGAAGTAAGTCAGAAAGAAAAACACCAATACAGTATATTAACATATATATATATGGAATTTAGAGATGGTAACAATGACTGTATATGCGAGACAACAAAAGAGATACAGATATAAAGAACAAACTTTTGGACTCTGTGAGAGAAGGCGAGGGTGGGATGATTTGAAAGAATAGCATTTAAACATGTATATTATCATATGTGAAACAGATGACCAGTCCAGGTTCGATGCATGAGACAGGGTGCTCGGAGCTGGTGCACTGGGATGACCCAGAGGAATGGGATGGGGAGGGAGGTGGGAGGGGGGTTCAGGATGGGGAACACATGTACACCCGTGGCTGACTCATGTCAATGTATGGCAAAACCACTACAATATTGTAAAGTAATTAGCCTCCAATTAAAATAAATTAATTAATTGGAAAAAAAAAGAAGTCGGCTGCTTAGTGGTGGCCACAGGCTTAGGAAGAAGACACACTGAACTTTACAGTGTCTGTGTTCTCTAGCTAGTCAACAGGGCAGGAAAACAGACGAAGATGCACAGAGTGTGCATGTGGCTGGAATAATTCTCTGTGCTGTATTTCTTATAGATCATAGCACAGCTATAGGCAGTGAAAGATTCGTAAGTGGAGAAACTCAATAATACATACTTGGAGACTAAATGAGCGCAACGCTGAAATGGTTTTGTTTCTGCCTCCTTCCCAGTGAGCGTGTATACACACAGACACACAGACACACAGACAGACCCACAAACACAGACACACACACACACACGCACGCACGGGGCATCCCTGAATATTCCTCTGTCCTACTCAGTGGTTGAACTTCTTTAAAAAGAGGGAGTGGACAGGGACTTCCCTGGTGGTTCAGTGATTAAGAATCTGCCTTCCAATAAAGAGAGCATGGATTCCATCTCTGGTTGGGGAGGAAGCTCCCACGTGCCAAGGGCCAACTAAGCCCAGGAGCCATAACTAGAGAGAAGTCCCATGTGCCAAAGCGAAGAAATGAAGACACTGAATGCCACAACTAAGATCCAGCTCAGCCAAACAAATATTTTTTAAAAAGAGAGAGGGGACAGAATTTGGGAGAAGGGCGAGGAGAGACTGAGAGAAGCCCACAGACTAGATTCGTGGCTTTGCACTTGTTAGCCATCACATTGTAGGTAAGTCACATCCTGTCTTGAATTCTAGACCATCTACCTCATATGGGTGTCGTGAGGAAAATAAAAGGCACGTCTCATAAAGCACTTTGTGAAAAATGAAGTACTATGTGGTTGTTCCTTCCTTATCTGTGTCGGGCGTACAGAATACGGTGCCACTTGAACAGAGTGTGAGAAGCCAGAACTTGGAGGGCTGCAGGGAGATTTGAACAGGTATCCTGATCACAAAGGCCACTGAAATACACACGAGTGTAAGGATCATGTGGCTAGTGAGAATCGGGAAAGCTAAACACTGACCACACGGTGGGAATGCCCAGACATATTTCAAAGGTCTTCACTTGGCTGGAATCATTTACTCTTTCACTCCCAAAATTGTATGGGTCCAACAGAAGGAGAAATACTGTATGATTCCACTTGTACAAGGTACATAGAAGCGGCAAATCCACAGAGACAGAAAGTAGAACAGGGGTTACCAGGGGCTAGGGAGACAGGGAATGAAAAGTTATTGTTTAATGGGTACAGACTTCCTGTTTGGGAAGATGAAAACGTTCTGCAACTGGATAGTAATGATGTTTGCATAACACTGTGAGTATAATTAATGACACTGAATTGTGCACTTAACAATGAATAAAATGGTAAATTTTAGGTTATGCATATTTCAACCACAACAAAAGATATTGGTTCAGTCTTCCAAATTTCAAAGCGTTATAACACAGAAGAGCTGAAACAGCATGCTAATGTCAAGCCAAGGCTGTGCAGAAACACACACTGGAGTTGAAAACAGGCTTTTTCACCAACAGCTATGTTGCTGCTGCTGTTCTATCGCCAAGCCGTGTCCGACTCTGCGTGACCCCGTGGACTGCGCCAGGCTTCTGTTCATGGGGTTCTCTTGGCAATTATACTGAGGTGGTTTGCCATTCCTTCCTCCAGTGGATCGCGTTTTGCCAGAACTCTCCACTATGACCTATCTGTCTTGGGTGGCCCTGCACCACACGGCTTGTGGCTTCATTGAGTTACACAAGCCGCTTTGCCACTAAAAGGCAGTGATACGTGAAGAGGCTAGCCGTGTGAAGGCACTTATCTGTAAAATGGGAATACTGCCCGATCCTGCCCCCCAAGGTCCACTCGTGGAGGCAGTGGTAGTGAACAGGAGGCCCTGTCCAGACTCGTGTGCTAGGTGTGAGCACACAAGGCTCTCGGGTTCAGTCTCACCCCAGATGAACAGGGAGAGTTGAAAATACACAGCTTTATTCTCACTGCAGATGTGCGAGCAGACTTTTTAAGAGGCTTTTGGAGAAGGAAATGGAAAGTAGAGGATGGTTGAGGATTGGGCTGTGAGTCAGGATAATCAGAGATTCACTCCTAAGCAAGGAGGGCATTTCTTCTGGTCTTGTGTGTTCCTGTTCTGTTCAGTTGAAAAGTCGTGTCCAACTCTTTTGCAGCCCCGTGGACTGAAGCCCAACAGGCTTCCCTGTACTCCACTGTCTCCCGAAGTTTGCTCAGACTCATGTCCATTGAATTGATGGTGCCATTGTACTTTGCTGTTTAGTTGCTAAGTCATGTCCGCCTCTTTTGCAGGCCCATGGACTACCAGGTTCCTATGTCCATGGGGTTTCCCAGGCAAGAATACTGGAGTGGGTTGCCATATTCTTCTTCAGGGAATCTTTGCCACCTAGGGATCGAAGCTGTCTTCTGCATCTCCTGTGTTGGCCGGCAGATGCTTTACCACTGAGCCACCTGGGAAGCCCTGTTGTATGCTGGGCAATGTTAACCACCTTGTGGAAGGAAGGAAGTGAAGGAGGGAAAAAAGAAAGGAACTCAGTCATCATGAGGCTTCCGGCCTTGGTTTCTGTTCTTTGACACATATGCTTATACATTTGACATTGTTTCCCAACTCTACTAAGACAGCAGCCTGGCCAGGAGTGTAGGTTCCACTGTTTGATTTTAATTTCTCTGAAAACACCTATAGTGTTTTTCTGCTACAGGAGCAAAACTGGGGCTAATATGGAGAACTTAGAATGGGAAGTGAAAGTCACCCAGTCATGTCCAGCTCTTTGAAACTTCATGGAATTCTCCAGGCCAGAATACTGGAGTGGGTAGCCTTTCCCTTCTCCAGTGGATTTTCCCAACCCAGGGATCAAACCCAGTCTCCCGCATAGCAGGCCGACTCTTTACCAGCTGGGCCACAAGGGAAGCCCAAGAATACTGGAGTGGATAGTCTATCCCTTCTCCAGGGGATCTTCCCAACTCAGGAATCAAACTGGGGTCTCCTGCATTGCAGGTGGCCTGGGAAATGGAAACTAATTTAGTATTTTTTTATTCCCCCCCTCAAAATAAAAATGAAACCTGGCTTTTTGACTTGCTTCTGGTTCACTAAAGACAAGCTTTCTTTTTCTTTTAGCTGACTTCTATCTCTAGAACTCACATATGATCCCAGGTTTTGGACGATGAACTTGACTTGCTAAATAAAAAGAATGAGAAGAACCACACTTCTCTCCACACTCTCCTGGGAGCAGCTCAGGGTGGCCTGTCTAACTTTTGAGGCACAGCCAAACTGTTTTCCATAGTGGTTGTACCATTTTACATCTCTATCAGCAATGCAAGAAAGTTTTAATTGTATCATATCTTTGCTGCAACTTGTTAACGGCTATCTTTTTTATTATAGCCATTCATGTGTGAAGCGGTATCTCCTTCTGATTTTGATTAACATTTCCCTAATGACTAATTATTCATATTAGTGAATATCTTTACTGTACTTTAACACGTCTTCTCTGGAGAAATGTCTATTCAATTCCTTTGTGTGTGTGTGTGTTAGTCACTCACTCGTGTCTGACTCTTTGTGACTCCATGGCCTGTAGCCTGCCAGGCTCCTCTGTCCAGGGAATTTTCCAGACAAGGATACTGGGGTGGGTTGCCATTTCCTTCCCCAGGGGATTTCCCAACCCAGGGATCAAACCTGGGTCTCCTGCATTGGAGGCAGATGCTTTACCGTCTGAGCTACTAGGGAAGCCCATTCAACTCCTTTGCCTATTTTTAAATTGGATTATTCATTTGGTTTTTATCATTAAGTTCTAAAGATTCTTCCTATGTTCTGGGAACAAGTCTCATGTCAGATATACAATTTGCAAACATATTCTCCTTTTCTGTGGGTTGTCTTTTCACTTTGTGGAAGATATCCTTTAAAACAAGAATTGCATATAAAAGCAAAAGAAACCATCAACAAAATGAAGAAGCAATGTGCAGAATGAGAGAAAATATTCGAAAATCATATATTTGATAAGAGATCAATATCCAAAACACATAAAGAATTCATAAAACTCAACAGCAAAAACTGTTTTAAAAATGAGTAGAGGATCTGAATAGACATTTTTCCAAAGAAGATATACAGATTGCCTACAGGTGTATGAAAAGGTGCTCAACATCATTAACCACCAGGAAAATGCAAATAAAACCAATGAGATATCGCTTCATACCTTTTAGAATGGCTATTATCAAAAGGACAAGAAATAAGAAGTGTTGGTCAGGATGTGGAGAGAGGGAACTCTTGTGCACTGTTGGTAGGAATGTAAATTGGTGCAGCCACTATGGAAAACAGTATGGGAGCTCCTCAAAGAACTAAAAATAGAGCTATGATATGATCCAGCAATTCCACTTCTGGGTATTTATCTGAAGGAAACAAAAACACTGACTTGAAAAGATACATACAGCCCCATGTCCATTGCAGTATTATTTATAAGAGTTAAGACCCTGAGACAACCCAAGTATACACTGAGATGAATAATGAAAAAGTATATATCTATATATTTATATGTATATACATACACACATGACGGAATATTATTCTACCATAAAAAGAATGAAATTTTGTACAGATAACATTAACGGATCTTGAGGACATGAGGCTAAGAGAAATGTCAGACAGAGAAAGACAAATATCATATGTTCTCACTTACATGTGGAAGCTGAAAACAAAACAAAACTGGACTCCTAGATACAGAGAACAAGCTGTTGGTTGCTAGAGGGAGGGACGGAGAAGACAATGGCACCCCACTCCAGTACTCTTGCCTGGAAAACCCCATGGATGGAGGAGCCTGGAAGGCTGCAGTCCATGGGGTCTCGAAGAGTCGGACACGACTGAGCGACTTCACTTTCACTTTTCCCTTTCATGCATTGGGGAAGGAGATGGCAACCCACTCCAGTGCTCTTCTCTGGAGAATCCCAGGGATGGGGGAGCCTGGTGGGCTGACGACTATGGGGTTGCACAGAGTCGGACACGACTGAAGCGACTTAGCAGCAGCAGAGGGAGGGAAGGTGGGTGGGCAAAATGTGTGAAGGTGGTCAAAGGTACAAACTTTCCATTATGAAGTAAGTGAGTCGTGGGGGCGTAAAGCCCAACATGGCATCTATAGTTAATAATACTGTACAGAATATTCGAAAGTTGTTAAGAAAGTAGATTACAAAAGTGATTATCATAAGAAAACAATTCGTAACTACGTGTGGTGATGGACGCTAATTAGACAGATTGTGGTGATCAGTGTGCAGCATATAGATAAACTGAATCATAATGTACACCTGAAACTAAATAAGTGTAAATATTAGTCGCTCAGTCGTGCCGACTCTTTGCGACCCCATGGATTGCAGCCCACCAGACTCCTCTGTCCATGAGATTTTCCAGGCAAGGATACTGGAGTGAGTTGCCATTTCCTTCTCCAGGGGATCTTCCCAACCCAGGGATCGAACCCAGGTCTCCCATAATGCAGGCGGATTCTTTACCAACTGAGCTACAAGGGAAACTAATGTATGTCAGTTATATCTTAGTAAAAATAAATTTTTTTAAATAGAAAAAGTATTGAGTATAACTTTGCATATCACTTACAAGAGTATCATTCAAGAATTAGGTAAGGGGGAGAAAGAATTGAACACCAAGTACAACTGAAGAAGATGTCAGCATTTAACCTGGAAAAGGGAATGAGAAGGCGATGTTGGTCTCAATTTTTAAATATATAAAGAGCTACCATGTAGAATGAAAAGCAGACCTGATATGCATTATTCCAAAAGGGAAAACTGGTACCAAAGATGGAAGGAATAGAGCAGACTGAGATCCAAATCAAATGACTTCTTTAATCTGAGAGGTATTTACCTAAAATGAGCTTTCACGGGAGCTCTTTACAGTGGAAGCATTCATGCAAAACCTGAATGAGCGCATCTCAACAACGTGGTTGGAGAGAATTCAGCATTCTATGGAAAGTTACACTAGATAATCTCTTGGTTTTTCTTCCAGTGTAAATTCTGTGATTCTATTGAGGTAAGCATTTTCAAATTATAAAAGATTATATTAGTTAACATGAAAGTTCCTTTTTTCACTTAAGATGTGTGAGAATTTTGAAAACTTTATATTTATAAAAAGTTATATTAAAAAGCAGCCATTAGAAAAAAAAAGTCATTCGTAAAAATGATTCTAGAAATACAGTTAAAAACTTTAAAAGTTTAGAGGTTTTAGCATCCTGGAAAAGCAATGTTTTATAATTAACAGAGAATTATTTCATAGTATGGTAGTTCTTGACCTGCCTCTTGAGAAATCTGTATGCAGGTCAGAAAGCAACAGTTAGAACTGGACATGGAACAACAGACTGGTTCCAAATAGGAAAAGGAGGACGTCAAGGCTGTATATTGTCGCGCTGCTTATTTAACTTCTGTGCAGAGTACATCATGTGAAATGCCAGGCTGGATGAAGCACAAGCTGGAATCAAGATTGCCGGGAGAAATATCAATAACCCCAGATATGCAGATGACACCACCCTTATGGCAGAAAGTGAAAAGGAACTAAAGAGCCTCTTGATGAAAGTGAAAGTGGAGAGTGAAAAAGTTGGCTTAAAGCTCGACATTCAGAAAACGAAGATCACGGCATCTGGTCCCATCACTTCATGGGAAATAGATGGGGAAACAGTGGAAACAGTGTCAGATTTTATTTTGGGGGGCTCTAAAATCACTGCAGATGGTGACTGCAGCCATGAAATTAAAAGACACTTACTCCTTGGAAGGAAAGTTATGACCAACCTAGATAGCATATTCAAAAGCAGAGACATTACTTTGCCAACAAAGGTCCATCTAGTCAAGGCTATGTTTTTTCCTGTGGTCATGTATGGATGTGAGAGTTGGACTATGAAGAAGGCTGAGCGCCAAAGAATTGATGCTTTTGAACTGTGGTGTTGGAGAAGACTCTTGAGAATCCCTTGGACTGCAAGGAGATCCAACCAGTTCATCTGAAGGAGATCAGCCCTGGGATTTCTTTGGAAGGAATGATGCTAAAGCTGAAACTCCAGTACTTTGGCCACCTCATGCGAAGAGTTGACTCCTTGGAAAAGACTCTGATGCTGGGAGGGATTGGGGGCAGGAGGAGAAGGGGACGACAGAGGATGAGATGGCTGGATGGCATCAGTGACTCGATGGACATGAATCTGAGTGAACTCTGGGAGTTGGTGATGGACAGGGAGGCCTGGCGTGCTGCGATTCATGGGGTCACAAAGAGTCGGACATGACTGAGCGACTGAACTGAACTGAACTGATGGTAGTTCCTGTCATGTGTTAATAAATAACTTGGACAAAAACAAACACGATTCTTGCCCATTTAAGTTCATTTTTTTCCTCTCAGTTGTAGAGGTCAGATCTAAATATTTTCATAGATTAATATTACTCTACTTTCCCTCTGTGGTCATGACAGGTAGAAGAAAATTGCTAGATTGTTCATAGAGCATAATGGCCAGAGAATAAAGTTCTAGAAACCAGTGGTTAAAATATTTCCTGGCCCGTGGTACTGAGAATAAAAGAAAAAATTCCTTTAGACACAGAGCTTAGTATAAAGAGCTTGAAGCACAAGAAAGTTCAGTAAAATCATTGTTCATTTTCCTTGGAAAAGTTACAAAGCTCAGAAATAAAGTCCAGGAGAAAATTGAGCATGAAAAAGAAATACAAGGATAATTATTTTAACTGCTGTAAAGCAGGTTTAGCAATAACCACTCAGAAATTGCCCAAGGCAGCTGAGAATGTGTACCAGATGAAGGATTAATAATTTTTACTAGATTTCTCTTATGGGAAGGGTTGACTGGTCAAAACAGAATCAAATCTTTTAAATTTATTTTCATTTTTTGTGTAAGATGCAGGGGCAGGAAAAGTAAAAATCCCAGAGGGACCTAGGAAAGCAAAGAAGATACTTTTTAAAAAACAGGAATTCTGGACTTGCCTTGTGGTCCGGTGGTTAAGAATCTGCCTGCCAGTTGAGAGGCGTGATCTGGGTTTGATCCCTGGTCCTTGAAGATTCCACATGGCTCGGGACCACTAAGCCCCTGCACCACAAGTACTGAGCCTGTGCTCTGAAGCCTGAGAGCAACGACTACTGAGCCAAGGTGCTGCAACTCCCGAAGCCTGTGGGACTGGAGCGTGCGCTCCGCAGCAGGAGGAGGCACCACCACGAGACGCCCGTGCTCCGCAGCAGGAGGAAGCCCGAGTGCAGCGACAAAGACCCGGCACAGCCAACAGTGAATGAACGAAGGCATAAATATATAAATAAATTCTTTTAATAAACAGGAATTCCTTGGTGGCCCAGTAGTTAGGGACTCTGCGCTTTCACTCCTGGGGGCATGGGTTCATCCCTGGTTGGGGAACGAAGATCCTACAAGCATGGCCAAGAAAAAAAAACTCACAAAAAAAATCATTAAAACAAAAAAACACCAGAAACAATAAAATAAAAACCAAAAACAGAGCATGAGCTCCAGGAGTACAGACCATTTTCAGGGCTTAACCAAAGGAGATTCACCATAAATGTTAAGCTGCAACAACAGTAACAAAAATAGGGATGGGTAAGACAAAGAAGTTACCGAGAAAAGTAAGCGTTGTGATGCAAAAGCAATTCAAAATGCGTCAAAAGCACTGGGAACAAATTCATCAGAGGGAAAAAGATAAAGGATTATCTATATGTAAGGAAATATTTGTTGAAGGAAATACTGATTCCAAGAGGGAAGCCCACACGGCAGGAGGAGCACACACAGAAAGTTTAGAAAATTTTAACCTTAAAATTTCTTGATTTTAACCTTAAATTTCTTCTGAATAATTAAGATATTAGAAAATACTTGCTCATGGACATTTTTCAGCAAAAAGCCCTGTCATACAATGGATGAGAGTCAGAAATGAAAGCTACGGGAAAATGTATACTTTTTTTTTTTTTGACTAATGCAGACTCTCATGTTCCCTCTAAAACAGTGTAGTTTTGTTTAAACAAACAAATTTGCTTCCTGGTAACACTAAAAGGCCTCTCATGGTGAAAAAGTACCGCCACGCTGCTCTTTGGAGGTCTGACTCCCAGACCTAAAGCACGGAATTATTCCAGGCCCATGAAATGCCTTTCTACAACAGACTTGGTTATTTAATAGGAAACAGTGGTAGCTCAGCTGTAAAAAATCCCCCTGCATTAAGGGAGACCTGGGTTCGATCCCTTGGTTGGGAAGATCCCCTGGAGAAGGGAAAGGCTACCCACTCCATTATTCCGGCCTGGAGAATTCCATGGACTGTAGAGTCCATGCGGTCACAAAGAGTTGAACACGACTGAGCAACTTCCACTCACTCACAGTGACCCAATAGCTGCAGTGCCTTGAAAAGGTGGTGAGCCTGGGGCTGTTGTGGAATACAGAAAAGAAAACCTAGTCAACTCCTAGAATTAACTTTCTAGAAAAAAACATTCTAGAATTAACTCCTAGAATGGTCACTCAGTTTTTCCATCTGTAAAATGGGGACAACAAAATCTATCTGTCTTTTGGGCTCTCGTGGTACAGATTCAGTGGACTACAACCTACCACTGATGGCGTAAGTAGCCCCTGGACGTGTTACCGGGAGCCAGGGTCCTCGGGGCATCCCTAGCTGATTCTGAGGGGCTCCGAGGGCCTCCTAGGTGAGCTCAGAAATAGCTTCTCTGGTCCCGATTCCTCTTTGTCAGGCTGTCACTCTTCTGCCACAAGCATCAGCGTGCTGCCTGGAGGCTCTCCTTCTACCCTCCCGAGAGGTGGACGGCTTCCTTCCACCCTGAGCCCGCAACATGGTGAACACCAGTCTGTGACTTTTAAAGGAGATCTCCTGTCTGTTAGGCTCTTGTGGAAGCAAATGGGAGTGTGGGGTGGTGTGTGCAGACAGTTTAGTAGGGAATAAGACCTGAGGGAAGCAAAGGGGGGCCCTGGGATTGGGTACATGAGCTATCAGACAAGACACAGATCTGAGGAAGTTTCCAGGAGCCCCAGAGCAGAGCGTATGTTTGTGAAGCTGGACCTAAAAGAGTTAACAGCTGGAGGCCATCCCTGACCCTGCTCCTCACAGCTGGGCAACGAGTTTTTCTTGAAGGATTCTCTGAGAAGCCCACATTCTTGTGTCTGCCACAAAACTCAGCACCTCCAGATCACCACCACAAATCATCTGAACATGTCTCGGCCTCGCTTTGCCTCCTGTTCTAGCTAAACTGACCACCAACCCCAAGAGAGAATACTTGAGGCTTCATTTCCACATCCTCAGGTGCTACCCCAGGGCGTACCTCCCTCCCGCAGGAGTGACGGTGGGAAGGTCCATGGCACTCATAGGAAACCCTTCTGCCACCCACAAGACTGTGGCCTGGCCTATGGCCCTAATAAGATAAACACACCAAAGTCTAATATTAGTGTATTCCCCAAATATGGGTTATTCTATTTTGAAAAGTGCCATGTCAAGAGCAAATCCAAATGGCACTGTGCCAACCTAAGTAAAGATCCTTTATCAGTCTTCTCTCTTTCAGGGTGTCCTGTTCTAGGAATTCAGAGGCCATCAGGGGCACCTTATTAAAAGAACACTATTATGCAAAAGTGCTTAGAAACTTGTTTTGTATGCAAATGCAAGAAATTATCTATATAATGCCAAATATTTATGGATGTATGAAAACATTCTTGACTGAATTTCTCACTTTCCTTCTAAATATAACTATCATGCACTTTCAGATAGTGAGTAATCAGCAGAAACAAGCCAAAGTTTAAGAGGAGAGCATTTAAAGCATTTTCTAATTTTCCTCTTCATAGTATATACTGAATATGGTGAATTTTGAACTCAAATACAGAATTTTTTCCCCAAGACTTGACTACAAGACATGTGGTTGGAACTGGAAACTTACTGCCCATTGAAGCAATGTGTTTCCTTTCCTGGGTGATCCCACAAAAGCAAGAGTATCTGGAACTGTAAAGACTTAGTTTTTCTTTTGTTATAAAATATACTTCGAGAGTTTAAAAAAAATCCTCCTTTACTTATTTATTTGACTTCACCAGGTCTTAGTTGCATCATAGTGAAGCAGCTTGGGGCCTTCTCTAGTGGAGGCGCATGGGCTTCATAGCTCTATAGCACGTGGGATCTTCCCAGACCAGGAATTGAACCTGCATACCCTGTATTGCTAGGTGGATTCCCACAAGACCACCAGGGAAGGCCCACTGAGAGAGATTTTTTAAGCAGACAGATTATTCACTCGCTTTACAATACAATTCAAGTGGCTACTCACGGGATAAAGAAAACTTGAAAAATGGGAGCAAAGGGAATGCCCTCATGCTCCAGTGGCTAGATTCTGTGCTCCCAGCACAGGGGGCTGAGGATACATCCCTGGTCAGGGAACTAGGTCCTATACACCTCAATTAAGAGATCGACACCTGAGTGCATGTGTGAGCACACCCACACAGACACACACACACGCAGACACACTGCAACTGAAAGATCCCGCTGCAACTCGGACTCAGAGCAGTCAAATACATAAAGAAAGAATTTTAAAAATAAAAGAAAGATGGAGAAGGAAATGGTAACTGGCTCCAGTATTCTTGCCCGGAAAATTCCATGGACAGAGGAGCCTGCCGGGCTACAGTCCGTGGGATCATAAAGAGTCAGACATGACTGAGCAAGCACACATGCATGCAGACAAATGAGGGTGCTTTTTGAAAAATGTGAATCAATAGGCTTAAGTAAATGACATTCACATTTGCTATTTATACAACTGATATCAGTGTACCTTTTGAGTTCATAGTAAATGTATCCTAAAATACCCTTTAAGTGAAAGAAAGTGAAAGTGTTAGTCGCTCAGTCGGGTCAGACTCTTTGGGATCCCAGTGGACTGTAGCCCATACCAGTCTCATCGGTCCATCGGATTCTCCAGGCAAGAATTCTGGAGGGGGTAGCCCCATTCCCTTCTCCAGGGCATCTTCCCGATCCAGGGATTGAACCGGCATCTCCTGCCTTGCAGGCAGATTCTTTACTGTCTGAGTCACCAGGGAAGCCCCCAAACTGGTACCTAGTTCCCCTAGTCTCAATTTTAAAAGAAACCCCAAGATGAGACTAAGTTACCAACCAGTCATAAACACCTTTTATGAACCTATGTCACTGCAAATTATGTGACTAAATGGTATTAAAAGCCATCAATAAAAAGAAAAGAAAGAAAAACGGGAACAGAAGCTTAAAAAGGAGGAGGGGTCAAGGGACTTGCAGGGTGAATGTGAGGAGTAAAGCTAGACAAATCCCCCTCCTCTTACCCAATTTTGATTCATCTTGGCTCTCACCATTTCTTAATTTCTCCAGTCTTTCTCATCTTCCTTGAAGACACAACCCCGTGCTTCTAGCAGGGTGGGAAGGGTGGTAATGGACATGCTCTGCCCTTTCTCTCTGCCCTGTTCCCTCTTTCCCCAGCACCATCCCTCATCTCCATTTCTCTCTCCTCCTTCTCCTCTGTTTTCTCTCTCCTCTTCTCTCAAAAGCCTTCGCTGTTCTTCTTCCCAGAGTCACATGCCCCATCCTTCCTTACAATGTACTTTTTCCACCTTCCAACTCACCTCTTACTCATCTGTTTTTGCACCCTCAGCTGTTGCCTGACTTAAGCTCTCACCCTCTCTCGTCTGTGATTCACAAGATTCTCAGTGCCTCGACTCTTCTGCTGGCCATCCACATCCCGTAGGCAGACATGTTTCACCACCAGCTCTCCTGCTGAAGGATAGGATCCTTCAGGTACCCTCAGGATCACATAAACTCCTCCCTGGCTCCTGTCTACCTCCTGTCATCTGCTTGCTACTCCTGCATCCATTTCATCTGATCATTCCTTTCTGGACCCTCCAGCAGGGCTGGACAGGGCTCCTCCCCATACCTCAGTGTACTCTTCCCACTTAGCATTTCTAGTTGCATCCTTCTGTTTCTCCTGTGAAACTGTGAGCATCTTAAGGGTAGACACTACATCCTCTACCTGCCATAGAGGGTTGCAGAATTAAGCCTGCTCCACTCCCAGTTTGGGGCACAGTGAGGCCCTGAAGAAAAAGTTGAGAAATGAGGAGAAGTGGCAAGGTCTAAGGAATAGCAGCGCGCTTGAGACATGTGTCATTCTGGTGGCAGAGGGTCTGTATTAGCCTAAGAGGAAGGGGATCCACAGTGAAAGAGGGACATTCTCAGCAGCTGATGCAAGAGAGGACCACTTTCACAGCAGCAGCACAGGCAAAGAACTGGGGCTAACTGGGCACAAGTAAGCCAGGAACTTTCTGTATTCTTAAAAAAAAAAAAAACATTATTTATGTATTTGCCTGTGCTGGGTCTCAGTTGCTGCACGAATGATCTTTAGTTGTGACACGTGGGGTTGGTTCCCTGACCAAGGATCAAACCTGTGCCCATGGCATTGGGAGCGCAGACTCTTAGCCACTGGACCACCGGTGTAATATATCACATCACGTGTGTATGCTCAGTTGCTCAGTATTGTCTGACTCTTTGTGACCCCACGGACTATAGCTCACCAGGCTCCTCTGTCCATGGGATTCTCCAGGCAAGAAAACTGGAAGGGTTGCCATACTCTCCTCCTGGGATTCTTCCTGACTCAGGGATTGAACACAAGTCTCTTACGTCTCTTGCACTGGCAGGGGGGGTTCTTTACCACTAGCGCGACCTGGGAAGCCCCATATCACATCATCAGTTCAGTTCAGTCGCTCAGTCCAATTCCAACTCTTTATAACCCCATGGACTGCAGCACTCCAGGCTTCCCTGTCCATCACCAACTTCTAGAGCTTGCTCAAACTCATGTCCACTGAGTCAGTGATGCCATCCAATCATCTCATCCTTTGTCGTCCCCATTTCCTCCTGCCTTCAATCTTTCTCAGCATCAGGGTCTTTTCTAAAAAGTCAGCATTTTGCACCAGGTGGCCAGAGTATTGGAGCTTCAGTTTCAGCATCAGTCCTTCCAATGAATATTCAGGACTGATTTCCTTTAGGATGGACTGGTTGGATCTCCTTGCAGTCCAAGGGACTCTCAAGAGTCTTCTCCAACACTAAGCAACACTGATGCTTAGTTCAAAAGCATTAATACTTTAGTGGTCAGCCTTCTTTATGCTCCAACTCTCACATCCATACATGACTACTGAAAAACCATAGCTTTGACTAGACGGACCTTTGTCAGCAAAATGGTATCTCTGCTTTTTAATATACTTTCTAGATTTGTCATAGCTTTCCTTCTAAGGAGCAAGCATCTTTTAATTTCGTGGCTGCAGTCACCATCTACAGTGATTTTGGAGTCCAAGTAAATGAAGTCTGTCACTGTTTCCATTGTTTTCCCTTCTATTTGCCATGAAGTGATGGGACCAGAAGCCATAATCTTAGCTTTTTGAATGATGAGTTTTAAGCCAACCTTTTCATTCTCCTCTTTCACTTCCATCAAGAGCCTCTTTAGTTCTTCAATTTCTGCCGTAAGGGTGGTGTCATCTGCATATTTGAGGTGACTGATATTTCTCCCAGCAATCTTGATTCCAGCTTGTGCTTCATCCAGCCCTGCATTTCACATGATATACTCTGCATATAAGTTAAATAAGCAGAGTGACAATATACAGTCTTGACATTCTCCTTTCCCAATTTGGGACCAGTTCGCTGTTCCACGTCCGGTTCTAACTGTTGCTTCTTGACATGCATACAGATTTCTCAAGAGGCAGATAAGGTGGTCTGGTATTCCCATCTCTTGAAGAATTTTCCACAGTTTGTTTCAAAGGCTTCCCTCATAGCTCAGTTGGTAAAGAATCCGCCTGCAATGCAAGAGACCTTAGTTTGATTTCTGGTTCGGGAAGATTCCTACCCACTCCAGTATTCTGGCCTGGAGAATTCCATGGGCTGTATAATCCATGTGGTCACAAAGAGTCGGAGGTTTTAGCATAGTCAATGAAACATAAACAGATGTTTTTCTGGAATTCTCTTGCATTTTCTAAGATCCAATAATGTTGGCAACTTGATTTCTGGTTCCTCTGCCTTTTCTAAATCCAGCTTGAACATCTGGAATCTATCGGTTCACATACTGTTGAAGCCTCGCTTGGAGAATTTTGAGCATTACTTTGCTAGCATGTGAGATGAGTGCAATTGTGAGGTTGTTTGAACATCTTTGGCATTGCCTTTCCTTTGGGATTGGAATGAAAACTAATATTTTCCAGTCCTGTGGCCACTGCTGAGTTTTCTAAATTTGCTGGCATATTGAGTGCAGCACTTTCACAGCATCATCTTTTAGGATTTGAAATAGCTCAACTGGAATTCTGTCACCTCCACTAGCTTTTTACATAGTAATGCTTCCTAAGACCCACTTGACTTCATACTCCAGGATGTCTGGGCTCTAGGTGAGTGATGACACCATCGCGGTTATCTGGGTCATGAAGATCTTTTTTGTATAGTTTTTATGTATATTCTTGAAACCTCTTAACATCTTCTGCTTCTGTTAGGTCCATGCTATTTGGGTCCTTTATTGTGCCCATCGTTGCGTGAAATATTCCCTTGGTATTTCTAATTTTCTTGAAGAGATCTCTAGTCTTTCCCATTCTATTGTTTTCCTCTATTTCTTTGCATTGATCACTTAGGAAGGCTATCTTATCTCTGTAAACTCTGCATTCAGATGGATATGTCTTTCCTTTTCTCCTTTGTGTTTCGCTTCTCTTCTTTTCTCAGCTATTTGTAAGGCCTCCTCAGACAACCATTTTGCCTCTTTCCATTTCTTTTTCTTGGGGATGGTTTTGATCACTGCCTTCTGTACAATGTTATGAACCTCCATCCATAATTCTTCAGGCACTCTGTCTATCAGATCTAATCCCTTGAATCTGTTTGTCACTTCCACTGTATAAACATAAGGGATTTGATTTAGGTCATACCTGAATGGTCTAGTGATTTTCCCTACTTTTCTCAATTTAAGTCTGAATTTTGAAATAAGGAGTTCATGATCTGAGCCACAGTCAACTCCTGGTCTTGTTTTTGCTGACTGTTTAGAGCTTCTCCATCTTTGGCTGCAAAGAATATAATTAATCTGATTTCAGTGTTGACCATCTGGTGATGTCCATGTGTAGAGTCATCTCTTGTGTTGTTGGAGACGGGTGTTGCTATGACCAGTGCGTTCTCTTGGCAAAACTCTTTTAGCGTTTGCCCTGCTTCAATTTGTACTCCAAGGCCAAACTTGTCTGTTACTCCAGGTATCTCTTGACTTCCTTCTTTTGCATTCCAGTCCCCTACAATGAAAAGGACATCTTTCTTTGGTGTTAGTTCTAGAACTTCTTGTAGGTCTTCACAGAACCATTCAACTTCAGCTTCTTCAGCATTACTGCTTGGGGCATAGATTTGGATTACTGTGATATTGAATGGTTTGCCTTGGAAGTGAAGAGAGATCATCCTGTTGTTTTTGAGAATGTACCCAAGTACTGCCTTTCGGACTCTTGTTGACTATGAGGGCTACTCCATTTCTTATGAGATTCTTGCCCACAATGTCAATGTTCACTCTTGCCATCTCCTGTTTGACCAATTCCAGTTTACCTTGATTCATGGACCTAACATTCCAGGTTCCTATGCAATATTGCTCTTTACAGCATTGGACTTTACTTCCATCACCAGTCACATCCACAATTGGGCAATGTTTTTGCTTTGGCTCAGCCTCTTCATTCCTCCTGGAGCTATTTCTCTGCTCTTCTCCAGTAGCATACTGGGCACTTATCCACGTAGGGAGTTCATCTTTCAGTGTCATATCTTTTTACCTTTTCATACTGTTCATGGGGTTCTCAAGGCAAGAATACTGAAGTGGTTGCCATTCCCTTCTCCATATCACATCATAACAAAAGCAAATATTAAAAGTTAGTATCACAGCACCAATGCTTAAGTCTTACATGCTCTGTTAAAAATGGATACTAAAAATTCCTTGAGATGCAATAATTCTTGTGAAAAAAAATCCTGTAATATTTTTCTAAAACAAAGGAAAGAAATACCTACATATATCTAGCCACCTGACCTGTCTATCTATCTAATGCATTCTGAAACAAACCCTACTGAATGGTGTTCAATAAGGAATATGAGTTAGGACTCCCTTTTGTGTTGTGAGATTCTCCTTCATTTTGCAAAGCCTTTTCCTCTCAGGCAAATCTTGTCCTAAAAAAAAAACACTTTTAACAAGAGCAAAAAAACTATCCCTGGATTTCTGATAACACAAACATTTGCCTTAGAATTTTAAATTCTTAGGAGTTGGAAGAAGCCATTTATTAACTATGTAGCCCATAAGGGAAACACCACTTCATTAATTCTGCAGTAGAAATTATTTTTCTTTTTTCTATCCAAATCTGCTGACCCATAGAAACAACAACAACAATAAAAAATCAATCAAGGTCTGCATAAATATGTAATTTAATACAGGTTTTAGAAAGAGAATAGCAAGTGTTCCATTTCATATTTTAGTACCATCAATATTTCATATGTACAGAGAAAAAAGAAAAACCTCTTGTTCTTTCTGTGGGTAATGGGGAAAGCAGAGAATGAGGAAGAATGAAGAAGGAAACAGAATTGGAAATTAAATGAGAGGGAAAGACTTAGAGAGCCAGAGAGAACTGAGTATACAAATGGAAAGACCAGAAGCAAAGTCAGAAAGATAGAAGGATAAAGCTTTGGTGGTTGACTGAAAATGAGGTGTGAGAAGAGAAGATGTTGAAAAGGACACAAAGATTTCAAACCTAAGTAGAGGGTGGTACTACTAACCCAGATGAGGAACTAAAGGAGGAATGATGCAGGGAAAGGAGGAATCCTGAGCTCAGTACTTTGTTTGAAAGACCTGTAGACAAACCAGGTGGAGGTTCTAATTAAAGAATTGAAAATACAAGACTTAGAGTGGGGACTTACATTTTGAATTCATCTGTTTAGAGATAGCAACTAAAATCGTGAGCGTGAAAGGAAGTGCTAGGTGGAGAATAAAGAAAAAAGTGCAGAAGTGAATGTAAAAGAATGAATTCAGAGAAAACATCCAGATGGCCAACAGGTCTATGAAAATGTGCGCAGCGTTTCCAGTCATCAGGGAAGTGCAGATCAAAATCACAGTGAGATGCCACTTCCTACCCCCTAGAATGGCTATTATCGAAAAGACGAGCGATACCAAGTGTTGGTGAGGATATGGAGGAAAGGGAAGGCCTTGTGCATTGCCAGTAGAAATGTGAACTGGGGCAGCTAATATGGGAAACAGTTGGAGGTCTTTCTCTGCCTGACTTGCTTCACTTAGTATGACAATCTCTAGGTTCTTCCATGTTGCTGCAAATAGGGTTATTCCATTCTTTTTCATGGTTGAGTAGATTCCATTGTATATATGTACCATGTTTTCTTTCTTTCTTTTGAATTTATTTTTACTGGAGGACAAATTGTTTCACAATGTTGTGCTGGTTTCTGCCCTACAATGTGCATCAATCAGAAGTATCCATACATCCCCTCTCTCCTGAACCTCCTTCCACCCCTTTGCCCCTCCCCTCTAGGCTGTCAGGAGCACCAGCCTGAGCTTTCTGTACTATGTATCAACTTCCCACTAGCTTTCTGTTTTACATATGGTAACGTGTATGTTTCAATGTTACTTTCTCAATTTGTCCCACCTTCTCCTTCCCCTGCTGTGTCCACAAGTCTGTTTTCTATGTCTATGTCTCGATTCCTGCCCTGCTGATAGGCTCATAGGTACCATTTTCCTGGATTCCATATATATATATATTTATAAACACACACACATACAGGCAATAATATACAATATTTGTTTTTCTTTTTGTGACTTTACTCTGTGTAACATGCTCTGGGTTTAGCCACCTCAGTTCAACTGACTCAAATCCATTGCTTTGTATGGCTGAGTAATATTCCATTGTGGAGAAGGCAATGGCACCCCACTCCAGTACACTTGCCTGTAAAATCCCATGGACGGAGGAGCCTGGAAGGCTGCAGTCCATGGGGTCGCTGAGGGTTGGACACGACTGAGTGACTTCACTTTCACTTTTCACTTTCATGCATTGGAGAAGGAAATGGCAACCCACTCCAGTGTTCTTGCCTGGAGAATCCCAGGGACGGGGGAGCCTGGTGGGCTGTCATCTATGGGGTCACACAGAGTCGGACACGACTGAAGTGCCTAGTAGTAATATTCCATTGTATATTTGTACCAAACTTCTTTATCCATTTCTCCATCAATGGACATTAAGGTTGCTTCCATGTCCTGACTATTGTAAATAGTGCTGCAATGAACATTGGGATTTATGTATCCTTTTGAATTCTAATTTTCTCCAGATAGATGCCCAGGAATGGGGTTCTGGGTCATATCGTAGCTCTATTTTTAGTTTCTTAAGGAACCTCCATACTGTTCTCCATAGTGGCTGTACCAGTTTACAATTCCACTAATAGTGTAGCCAGATTCCCTTTTATCCAAACCCTCTCCAGCATTTACTGTTTGTAGATTTTTAAAATTAATTAATTAATTTTAATTGGAGGCTAATTACTTTACAATATTGTAGTGGTTTTTGCCATACATTGACATGATGTTTGTAGATTTTTTTTGATAATGGCCATTCTGACCGGTATACGGTGATGACTCTTTGTAGTTTTGATTTGCATTTCTCTAATAATTAGTAACGTTGAGCATATTTTCCTGTGCCTTTTAACTATCTGTATGTCTTCTTTGGAGAAACATCTATTTAGATCTTCCACCCATTTTTTGATTGGGTTGCTTTTTTTTATTATTATTGAGCTGCATGAGCTGTTTGTATATTCTGGAGATGAATCCCTTATCCATTGCTTTGCCTGCAAATATTTTCTCCCATTCTGTGAGTTTTCTTTGCAATAAATGTTTAAAGCAAAAGTAATGTGATAATTTTATACATATACAGCACTGTTTTGTGATATTTTGGCTTGACATTTTGTGATATATTGATCTAAATGCATATTTATAATTTGACTTATGGTTATTTTCTTTTAATGGTAAAGTATCTCACGAAGATACACAAGATCAAAGGGAAGGAGTGCATCACTGGTGGCACTTACAAAAAAAATGATACTTGTTCTTCTATTCTGTACATTAATTATGCAAAAGTTTTTATTGAAGTCCACATCATCAATTTCTATCTTCCACCACATCAGTTGGTTGTTCTTGCACATTAATTGCAAAGTGCTGTATTTTAAAATTTCTAACAAATAGGTTGGAAACCCACTGAAACTCTTCATTTGGTAGGGTTTTTAATTGGCTAGAAAATTGTGTTTCCAAGTTTTTCAGGTGTGTAGATATGAAAGCTTTAGCAGGTGTTGTGTTTGCATTGATTAAGCAACACAATAACTTTAGGATGAAAACGTTGCCAAATTTCTGTTTTCAAAATGCTCCTCTCTGTAATACAAGTTATTTTTTGAAAAGTAATTAATTTCTCACTCTTCAGCTGACTTCATTTCAGATCTGGTTAGACAATTGATGTTTCCTAATGTGGCTGACGGAAGAGCACTTACTAAAAGGTCAGTTCTGCCGTTTCCTGTACACTGGGCTCACAAGACTGTCTTCGTGTCCTAGCTTCTTTGCAATGATTATTAAAATGATTCGCTCATGTTTTGAAGGTTAGTTTGTTTAAAACTAGCCCTTATAATCCATAAATCCATGTAAACTGCAGTTGGTGGCACTACGCTGAAAGCCAGTGAATGGATGAGATCAACAAGGGCAAGATTTATTGCCATGCCCGCCGCCCCCAGGACGTCTTGTGGACTCGACAGGACACAAATGCGGTGGAGGCAACTCCATTTTCTATATCGATGTTAGTAAAGCCTTGAAAGTGGACTTCAGAATGTTAGGAAAGCATAATTTCTTATTTACATTTAGCTTTAAAAATACATAAATAAGGTTGTATTATTTTCCCCCCATACCCCGGGGGTTTGTCTTCCAAAACCCCGGGAATGGATATCCCTACTGTGGAGACTGCTGCTTCAGAGAAGTAGTTCTCAAACTTCAGAGTATCCGAGAATTTCTCGGACATTATTTATTCAAAGGCAGACTTATTGAGGAATAATTTGCTTCTTGTAAAATCCATTTTTTAGGTATATAGTTCTATGACTTTGGGGCACTGTGGGAACCACCACAATTAAGATAAGGAAAATATCTATCATTCCCCCAAATTACCTGGTGATTCTCTGCAGTCCATTCCTTCTCCCTACCCACGGGGCAACCACTGATGTGATTTCTGCTCATACAGTTTTTCTCAAAAACTGAGACAAAATTCATAACTTACAGTGGACCGTTTTACACATTTTAATGTTCACAGTTCAGTGTTTTTAATATAGTCACACTGTTGAGCAATCATCGCCACTGTCTAACTGCAGGAGATTTTCATCACCCACTAAGAAATCCCATGCCCATTCAACAGTCTGGAAATATTTATTTTAAAAGCTTAGTAAACATGCAGATTCTCAAGTCCCAGAGTTTTAGTATGAGTTGGGGTCCTAGAATCTGCATCTTTTAACAAGTCTCCCCTGATTTCTGATCCAGGTGGTCTCCAAATCACATTTTCTGTAACTCCCTTCTAAAGATAAAGCTATTTCAATGAAATGTAGCACAGTATAGTCTCATTTTAGAAGAGACACATCTGTAGAAATCATACTATTTCCTTAAAAGTATAACCTAGGTCTCCCTGGGACCTCACCATTTTCTTCCAACAAATTAGGCCTCTTTGTTGTTGTTCAGTCACTAAGTCATGTCCAGCTCTTTGTGACTCCCTGGACTGCAGCACGCAAGGATTACCAGTCCTTCAATATCGCCTGGAGTTTGCTCAGACTCATGTCCATTAAGTTGATGATGCAGCCAACCATCTTATGCTCTGTCACCCTCTTCTCCTTCTGCCCTCAGTCTTTTCCAGCGTGAGGATCTTTTCCAATGACTCAGCTCTTCACATCAGGTGACCAAAGTATTAGAGCTTCAGCATCAGTCCTTCTAATGAATATTCAGGGTTGGTTTCCTATAGGATTGACTGTTTGGATCTCCTTGCAGTCCAAGGGACTCTCAAGAGTCTTCTCCAACACCACAGTTCAAAAGCATCGATTCTTTGGCCCTTAGCCTTCCTTATGGTGCAACTCTCACATCCAGAATTCCAGAAAAATATATACTTCTGTTTTAGTGACTATGCTAAAGCCTTTTTCTGTGTGGATTACAACAAACTGTGGAAAATTCTTAAAGCAATGGGAATACCAAACCACCTGACCTGCCTCCTGAGAAATCTGTATGTAGGTCAAGAAGCAACAGTTAGAACTGAACATGGAAAAACATAGACCCGAATTGGGAAAGGAGCACCACAAGGCTGTATATTGTCACCCTGCTTATTTAACTTATATGCAGAGTACATCATGCGAAATGCCACACTGGATGAAGCACAAGCTGGAATCAAGATTGCCGGGAGAAATATCAATAACCGCAGATATGCAGATGACACCACCCTTAGGGCAGAAAGCAAAGAGGAACTAAAGAGCTTCTTGATGAAAGTGAAAGAGGAGAGTGGGAAAAGTTGGCTTAAAGCTCAACATTCAGAAAACTAAGATCATGGCATCTGGTCTCATCACTTCATGGCAAAAAGATGGGGAAACAATGGAAACAGTGACAGATTTTCTTTTCTTCAGCTCCAAAAATCACTGTAGATGGTGACTGCATCCATGAAATTAAAAGACTCTTGCTTCTTGGAAGGAAAGCTATGAACAACCTAGACAAAAAAGCAGAGATGTTACTTTGCCAACAAAGGTCCGTCTAGTCAAAGCTATGGCTTTTCCAGTAGTCATGTATGGATGTGAGAGTTAGATCATAAAGAAGGCTGAGAGCCAAAGAACTGATGCTTTTGAACTAAGCATCAGTGTTGCTTAGTGTTGGAGAAGACTCTTGAGAGTCCCTTGGACTGCAAGGAGATCCAACCAGTCAATCCTAAAGGAAATCAGTCCTGAATATTCACTGGAAGGACTGATGCTGAAGTTGAAGCTCCAGTACTTTGGCCACCTGATGCAAAGTGCTGACTCGTTGGAAAAGACCCTGATGCTGGGAAAGACTGAAGGCAGGAGGAGAAGGGGATGACAGAGGATGAGATGGTTGGATGGCATCACCAACTCAATGGATATGAGTTTGAGTGAGCTCCAGGAGATAGTAAAGGACAAGGACATCTGGCCTGTTGCAGTTCATGGGGTTGCAAAGAGTCAGACAGGACTGAGTGACTGAACAGTAACAGCAACTGGGAGACCAGTAGACTGAAAAGATAAAAGATACTGATCCTGCCCTCAGGATGCCCTCAGTCTATTGCTGGAAACAGAATATTGATAGAAGCTTCTTTGTGAAATAGTAGAGAGAGACAGGGTTGGATCAGGAAGGGGCTTATGTAATTGATAAGGAATTTTGAATTATTCTTGAGGGTAAAGGGAAATCAGTCAAAGATATCCTACAGGGACTTCCCTGGTGGTCCAGTGGCTAAGACTTCACATTCCCAATGCAGGGGACCTGGATTCAACCCCGGGTCAAGGAGTTAGATACTGCATGCCGCAGCTAAGCATTCGCATGCTCTAAGTAAGTGTCCTTAAGGCCGCAGTGAAGAGTGAAGATCCCAAATGCCACAGCTGAGACTTGGCACAGTCAGATTAATTAATAATAACGATGATGCAAAAAAGATATCATGCAATGAAGTGACATAATTAGATTTTCATTTTAGAAGGATCATCCTGAAAAATGATGTGGAGAAGAGATTGAGAGGGGGACAAGATTGGTGAGAGAAAAGCAGGAGATTTCTGCAGCAAACCAGAAAGTTATGATTGAGATCGGGAGCAGGGCAATGACAGGGAGAGGAAGAGAGAGAATAGATGACCATGGAAGTGGTAAATCTGACAGCACTTGGTTATCATTTGGGTATAAAATGTAAAGGTGTAAGGAGGACCTGAGGTTTCTAAATTGGTTAACAGATTAAACTGGGTTCTCATTGACTAGGATCGAGGCTGAGGAGAAAGGATGGGGTCAGTGTCGAGTCTAGGACACCCGTGAGTCCGTTGTTGCTGCTGTTCAGTCACCCTGTCATGTCTGACTCTGCGACCCCATGGACTGCAGCATGTCAGGCTTCCCTGTCCATCACCATCTCCTGGAGTTTGCCCAAACTCACGTCCATATGAGTCAGCCTAACAGTCTCGTCCTCTGACACCCTCTTCTCCTTTAATTAAGACTACTGGCACTGTTGACATTTTAGGATGATAATTCTTGGTTGTAAGTGGTTGTCCTTGTAGTGTGTCTAGCAGCATCCTCGGCCTGACCCACTAGATGTTAGTACCACCCTGTCCCTGGTTCTGAGAATCAAAAATGGTTCCAGACATTGTCAAATGATCCCTGAGGGACAAAGTCACTCCCTGTGAAGAATCACAGGTTTAGATGGAAATTGTTCCCAGGCTTTCAACTGCCCCGCACATGCCAACATATTCACATTTGCATTTCAGCCCCCACCTTCTAAACTCTGCTGCTGCTGCTAAGTCACTTCAGTTGTGTCCGACTCTGTGCGACCCCATACACGGCAGCCCACCAGGTTCCCTCTTCCCTGGGATTCTCCAGGCAAGAACACTGGAGTGGGTTGCCATTTCCTTCTCCAATGCATGAAAGTAAAAAATGAAAGTGAAGTCACTCAGTCGTGTCCGACTCTTAGCGACCCCATGGATTGCAGCCTACCAGGCTCCTCCGTCCATGGGATTTTCCAGGCAAGAGTACTGGAGTGGGTTGCCATTGCCTTCTCCGAAACTCTAGACTCATGCAATAAACAGCTTACTAGACATTTCCAGATTGGCTGGACAGGATGAGGGCCCAGTGAAATTCAGGATGATATTTATGTCCTATCTGTACAAATTCTATTCAAAAAGCCCACTCAAGGTGTCAGTTCTTTAAAATGCATAAGGAGCACACAGCATTGTCTAATTCTTGTCTGTATAGAGAGGTTTCTGTCGAGAAAAAGGGGGAAATGAGAAACAAAAATTTTTATTTTGGGACTCTTTTCTCCTGGGAATAATGGCTCCTTAGTAACTAAGTAGACAGATCTTTTAGGACCTTAGGGAAATCTATGAATTCAAGAACAGACCGTTCAATTAGCTGACACTGGTCAGATAATAGGGTTGTCCTAAATTCTTGGATTTATATATGCCAAGGAGAATATAGCCGACATTTTCTCCTTCATTTTATTACTTTCTCCAATAATAGAATGATAATATGTTTACAATAGAAAAGCTTCCAAATATAAAAAGGATAAACATACATGTTCATGAACTGACTGCTCAGATACAGCCTAGATTTTATGTCCTTACTATATGCTTTTTAAAGATTGAAATCATGTTGGATATATAGTTTTGTTTTCTAGCCTTTCAAACATTATTGTGAAGATTTTATGACTCTAGTACAATGTAGTTAGCCATTCCTACTGAGCAATTTGGTTTCAATATTATAAGGAAAGCTGAACAAAACAGCTTTGGACCAAACCTATGATACCACCTCTGCATTTCCTCAAGCCGGAGTCCTAGTGGGGTGTAAAGTGTCTCCAGGCCCCTGATGCATATTGCACTGTATCCCAGGATAACTGCACACGTTAACACCCACCTGATGTGTAAGGTAAGCCCCTTACTCCATTTGTAACTTTATTTTCAAGACTTATAAAAACTCTTTGCCTGTCTATGTGCATAAGTTGTTTTTTTTTTTTTTTTTAATTTTCGCCTCATGATCGGCCATAAGATTTACCTTATGTCATGCTAAGTCGCTTCAGCCGTCTTTGACTCTTTTTGACCCCATGGACTGTAGACCGCCAGGCTCCTCTGTCCATGGATTTTCCAGGCAAGAATACTGGAGTGAGTTGCCGTGCCCTCCCTCAAGGGATCTCTATGGCCCAGGGATTGAACCCGGGTATCTTTCATCTCCTGTATTGGCAAGTGGATTCTTTACCACTAGTGCCAGCTGGGAAGCCCCCAGATTTGTGTTATGAGTTGTTTCTAAGGGGTCCAGTGCCCACTGTTACAGTGGAGAGGAAAAGCGTCCAGTGTGATCTGATTCTTGCGGCGTGCAGGCTGGGTCACCAAGGGAAGGGCTGTGACATGGGTTTGCAGCCTCACACTCCTGTATTCTCAGCTGCCTCCCCTGCTTTAGGGGCATCCAGTGCCTTTATGCTTCTTTTCCCTCTCACATTTTGCTCTCTAAAGGATTTCATAGACTTTGGTAAGACTAGATTTCTTAACCACCGGAATGTATTTACATTTGGGTTTCCTTTGTTTTACTTACAGACGTGATGATAAGTTTCTTCGACCCTGTGGGGTCCTACAAGTCTTGAGGGGTTAAGAGAAGACCCGCTGTCCCGAGACACTGAGCTGGGCCTGAGGGAGGGAGAACCAGGCCCACCTGTGAGTTAACTATCTACCCCTGACACCTCCAGAACCAAGGTGTCAGAACAGAGGGAGGGACGAAAGGAGCTGCCTCTGCGGCCAAGCAAACCCAGGGCCCAGAGCTCAGGCTTGTTTTGTTGGCTGGTGTGTTGGCTTTGCGACGGGGGTGTGGTGGTGTAAGATATTCTTTCTTCTCTTCCTCTTTCTCTCCCTTCCCTTCCTTCCTTCCTTTCTCAAATTACAAAAACAACACATGCTTGTTTGAACCTGCATTTGTTACAACAAGCCTGTGTTGTTTTTGTAATTTAAGATAATTCCGAAGAAAATCAAAGGTTTTTCCCTTGCCCCATTATCCACCCCTCTGAGGTAATCATGTTCACAGGCTGGAATGTGGCCTTCCACCCCTCTCTTTGTACAACATGCACCAACACGCGCTTGCGGGAAACTTGTCCCCTCTTTTCCTTTCATTCTCATGCCTAGTATTACTGCTGTTGTTGTTATGCCATTATTATTACTTTTATGCAGCTTACTTGGTTAACTGAATACATCATGTCAAGTCAGTGTACCTAGGTTAACTAATTCCTCCTCCCTTTAAAAAATAGACAGTAAGGGGATGAGATCTTAAAAAAAAAAAAAAAAGGTACAGTTTTTCATTAAGAGATCAATAGATGCACAGGATACAAAAGTCCAAGCAGGACAATGCATATGGTGAAATGCTTGTCTGCCTCCCACCCCAGGCCCTCAGTCCTTTTGGGGAATAGGATCCCACCTGCCTCAGAGGCCAAAAAAACCAAAACATAGAACAGGGACAATATTGGAACAACCAATAGAGACTTTTTAAAAATGGTCCACATTATAATAAAAAAAAACTTTAAAAAAAAGAGTAAAGTATCTTTCTTGAGACATTCTTCTTTCCCTACACCCCCCGTTTCACTCACATTTTGAACTTCAACTGTCTTTATTTCTCTTTTATGCAAAGAAACCATCTTTTCTCAAAGTGACATCCCTCTTCTTTGGTCGTCCTTAATATCCCCAAACTCTGATTTCCTTTGCATCATGTCACCACCTCGACTGGCTTTGGCTTCTTTCTCTTTTGATTTTCACAGATAATTCTTCACATGTAAGTTTTCTCCTACAATGGCTCTTGAATTTAACCCTCTTTTCATAACGGTCAACTCCCTTGACACTTCACATTTGTATACAGGTAAGTTCTTTATCTGCTCTAAGCCTAGGTTTTCCATTTGTGAAACAGAAATAACAGTGACCGCTACTTAATAAGCACTCAATAACGATGACCCAGGATGCCACGAGGAAAACATAGTTTGCAGCTAGTAGGGAATGCCACTTCCATGCCCTTCCCTAGTAGGTCCTGGGGGACTCTATTCAGACACCAACTGATGTAATGTAATCCACTTCTGGCGCTGACCCCTGGCGTGAATGCAGACCCCACAGACTAAAGGGCGCAGTCTACAGCATGCCTCCCCTCACTTCAGATGAACTGCTTACAAATCTGGGGGTTCCCATGCACCCATCATGTGCGATAATACACTAGAACGAATTACTGAAAATCAGGAAAATGGGAAACTTATGACCACAATTTTATTATTAACATAAAGGATACAAATCAGGAACAACAAATGAAGAGATACATAGGGTGAGGTCTGCAAGGGTTCCAAACACAAAGATTTCATGCCCTCTCCCCATGGAATTAGAATGCATCACCCTCCAAGCACATCCATGTGTTAACCTACCAGGAAGCTCCCCTGATTTTGTATACAGAACTTTTTATCAGAGTTTTGGCCATGTGACTAAGCCCAATCTCTAGCATCCCTTTTGTCCCTGGAAGTCTGGAAGTTGGGTTGATATCACATGATTCAAGGCTACAACCCTCTAATCAGGGTGGCTTTTCCAGCATGACTAGCCCCCACCAGCCTATCTCACCCTGTCACCTCATTAGCATAAACTCAAGGTGGTTCAAGGGGCTCAAGAATAACAAAGACACTTCCATCTGTGCCCAGATCTGAGACAAAGATCAAATGCAGTATATGAGTTTCCAAAGCACCATGTGAAAACCATTGACCTACCCAACAAACTCTAAGCTTTTAAATACATTACAGCCTAAATAGATGATAAATTCCATGCGAGGAAGGATCTGGCTTATTCACTGCTGTTTCCTTATGAGGCCTTCCCTGGTGGTTCAGATGGTTAAGAATCCGACTGCAATGTGGATTCCCCTATGAACACAGCAGTGCCTAACATACAGTGTTTATGACAAACCTACACAGTATATTAAAAAGCAGAGACATTACTTTGCCAACAATTGTCCTTCCAGTCAAAGCTACGGTTTTTCCAGTAGTCACGTATAGATGTGAGAATTGGACCATAAAGAAAGCTGAGCGCCGAAAAGTTGATGCTTTTGAACTGTGGGGTTGGAGAAGACTCTTGAGAGTCCCTTGGACTGCAAGGAGATCCAACCAGTCCATCCTAAAGGAAATCAGTTCTGAATATTCATTGGAAGGACTGATGCTGAAGCTGAAGCTCCAATACTTTGGCCACCTGATGTGAAGAACTGACTCATTGGAAAAGACCCTGAAGCTGAGAAAGATTGAGGGCAGGAGGAGAAAGGGACAGCAGAGGATGAGATGGTTGGATGGCATCACCAACTTGACAGACATGAGTTTGAGCAAGTTCCAGGGGTTGTTGGTGATGGACAGGGAAGCCTGGTGTGCTGCAGTCCATGGGGCTGCAAAGGGTCGAACAACACTGAGTGACTGAACTGAACTGGACCGAGCACACAGTGTATGGAAGGGTTTCCTTAAACTTAGTCATACATTGTCTTAGGACTTTTTTTTCCTGGTTACTTCAAACACCAGTATGTATTTCCCTCCTGACATCTAGTGGGTAAGCTGCTGGATACTAGAGGCCACTGCATACTCTGAGGGCATGATAAATGTGATAATCCTCCTTTCTGAGCAATCCAAATGCTGGAGGCTCAAAGAATGATTTACTTCAAATGGCAATGGAGTTTAACAGAAAACAGATGTCATATACGATTTGGCCATAACACAAATATTTCACAATGGCAGTTTTAGAAAATCATTTAAGATGAAATTTTGGTGTGTCTTGTTTAATTGAGAAAAGGCTATAAAAAGTTAGGGTGTGTGAATCA
This sequence comes from Bos indicus x Bos taurus, assembly GCF_003369695.1. Classification (NCBI taxonomy): domain Eukaryota; kingdom Metazoa; phylum Chordata; class Mammalia; order Artiodactyla; family Bovidae; genus Bos; species Bos indicus x Bos taurus. Next base: position 11,902,038 of record NC_040087.1, on the reverse strand, counting down.
GTGGTTTAGAAAAAAGGGTAAAGTATTCTTCTGCTGCTGCTGCTGCTGCTAAGTCGCCTGAGTCCGGCTCCTCCATCCATAGGATTTTCCAGGCAAGAGTACTGGAGTGGGGTGCCATTGCCTTCTCCGAAAGTATTCTAAGAGATAGTATTTTTTTTTCCCTGCAGCTCTATTGAGGTATGATTGACAAAATTGTAAGATAGTTAATGTACACATCATGATGATTTGATATACATAAGTTAGGGGAAACCAGAGAAGGCAATGGCACCCCACTCCAGTACTCTTGCCTGGAAAATCCCATGGACGGAGGAGCCTGGTGGGCTGCAGTCCATGGGGTCGCTAAGAGTCGGACACGACTGAGGGACTTCACTTTCACTTTTCACTTTCATACTTTGGAGAAGGAAATGGCAACCCACTCCAGTGTTCTTGCCTGGAGAATCCCAGGGACGGGGGAGCCTGGTGGGCTGCCGTCTCTGGGGTCGCACAGAGCTGGACACGACTGAAGCGACTTAGCAGCAGGGGAAACACTGAAACTGTTCACCCTGGCCAGGCACCACAGTAACCATTTGCATGACTTGTTTTAAGACAGGAAATCCTGGTAAGGAACATGAAACTAATAAGCCACCACCAACTGGAAGAACTCAGGAAGAGTCAAAAGGAGATGCCTCATGTCAGGGCTTCTGTGGTGGCTCAGATGGTAAAGAATCTGCCTGCAATGCAGGAGACTTGGGTTTGATCCCTGGGTTGGGAAGATCTCCTGGAGAAGGAAATGGCAACCTGCTCCAGTATTCTTGCCTGGAGAATCACATGGACAGAGGAGCCTGGCAGCAGTTCATGGAATTGCAAAGAGTTGGATGCGACTTAGTGACTAAGCATACAAGCACAACCAGAAAAACTAGGGAAAGGTCAAAAGGAGATGCCTCATGTCCTACTAACCTCCTGGAATCCTCCCCACTGGCATCCACTTTGGCTGAGCCATGGGTGAACCACCAGGAAGGATCCTGAGTCACCCAGGGAAACCCGGAAATTAATCCCATCAACATCAAACCCAAGACTGTGAGCCACGGGGCAGGCAGTCTGGGTTGCCCATCCTACCGCTCTTTCCCTGGGGAACCCCTGCATAATAAGGTCTCTTGCTTTGTCAGTACGTGTGTCTCCTCAAACAGTTCCTTTCTGAGTGTTAGACAAGAGCCCACTCCTGTAACATATATACATTGTGCAAAGATTCCTCCCTTCTAATTAATTAACACATTCATTACCTCACCTTTTTTTTTTCTGATAAGAACATTTAAGTTCCACTCTCTTAACAGATTGCACTTATACAATAACTGCAAAAGGTACAGTGTTATCAACTGTACTTACCATATATGTTAGATCCTCAGACCTTATTTAAGGGCTTCCCTTGTGGCTCAGCTGGTAAAGAATGCGGGAGACCTGGGTTCAATCCCTGGGTTGGGAAGATCCCCTGGAGAAGGAAAAGGCTACCCACTCCAGTATTCTGACCTGGAGAATTCCATAGACTGTATAGTCCATGGGGTCGCAAAGAGTCGGACATGACTGAGCGACTTTCACTTCACTTCACTTAAGACCTTATTTGTCTTATAATGAAAGTTTATATCCTTTTACCCACCTCTTCCTATCCCCCTCTGCCCCAGGCTCTGGAAACCACCTTTTTTAAACTAAACTACAGTTTTTGAAGCTGTTAGTAAATTTACATTTTATTACTAGGTACATCTGCTAATGATTAGATGGTTCGGTTCAGTTCAGTTCAGTTCAGTTGCTCAGTCGTGTCTGACACTTTGAGACCCCATGGACTGCAGCACACCAGGCCTCCCTGTCCATCACCAACTCCCAGAGCCTACTCAAACTCATGTCCATTGCATCAGTGATGCCATTCAACCATCACATCCTCTGTTGTCCCCTTCTCCTCCCACCTTCAATCTTTCCCTGCATCATGGTCTTTTCTAATGAGTCGGTTCTTTGAATCAGGTGGCCAAAGTATTGGAGTTTCAGCTTCAACATCAGTCCTTCCAATGAATATTCAGGACTGGTTTCCTTTAGGATTGACAGGTTGGATCTCCTTGCATTTCGAGGGACTCTCAAGAGTCTTCTCCAAAACTAAAGTTCAAAAGCATCAATTCTTTGGCGCTCAGCTTTCTTTATAGTCCAACTCTCACATCCATACATGACTACTGGAAAAACCATAGCCCTGACTAGATGGACCTTTGGTGGTAAAGTAATGTCTCTGCTCTTTAATATGCTGTCTAGGTTGGTCATAGCTTTTCCAAGGAGCAAGTCTCTTTTAATTTCATGGCTTCAGTCACCATCTGCAGTGATTTTGGAGCCCCAAAATAAGATCTGTCACTGTTTCCATTGTTTCCCCATCTATTTGCTGTGAAGTGATGGGACTGGATGACATGATCTTCATTTTCTGAATGTTGAGCTTTAAGCCAACTTTTTCACTCTCCTCTTTCACTTTCATCAAGAGGCTCTTTAGTTCCTCTTCACTTTCTGCCATAAAGGTTGTATCACCTGCGTATCTGAGGTTATTGATGTTTCTTCCAGCAATCTTGATTCCAGTGCTTCATCCAGTCCAGCATTTTGCATGATGTACTCTGTGTATAAGTTAAATAAGCAGGGTGACAATACACAGCCTTGATGTACTCCTTTCCCTATTTGGAAACAGTCTGTTTTTCCTTGTTTGCTTCTAACTGTGGCTTCTTGACCTGCATACAGATTTCTCAGGAGGAAGGTCAGGTGGTCTGATATTCCCATCTCTTTAAGAATTCAAGTTTGTTGTGATCCACACAGGCAAAGGCTTTGGCATAGTCAGTGAAGCAGAAATAGATGGTTTTCTGGAACTCTTGCTTTTTCAATGATTCAGCAGATGTTAGCAATTTGATCTCTGGTTCCTCTGCCTTTTCTAATTCCAGCTTGAACATCTGGAAGTTTACGGTTCATGTACTGTTGAAGCCTCGATTGGAGAATTTCGAGCATTACTTTGATAGGATGTGAGATGAGTGTAATTGTGTGGTAGTTTGAGCATTCTTTGGCATTGCCTTTCTTTGGGATTGGAGTGAAAACTGACCTTTTGTAGTCCTTTGGCCACTGCTGAGTTTTCCAAATTTGCTGGCACATTGAGTGTAGCACATTCACAGCATCATCTTTTAGGATTTGAAATGCTCAACTGGAATTCCATCATCTCCATGAGCTTTTTACATAGTGATGCTTCCTAAGGCCCACTTGACTTCACATTCCAGGATGTCTGGCTCTAGGTGAGTGATCACACCATTGTGGTTATCTGGGTCATGAAGACCTTTTTTTTAATAAAAGATGTTTTTTGATTAGATGGTTAGATAGCATTATTGACTCAAAGGACATGAACTTGACCAAACTTGGGGAGACAGTGAAGCCTGGCATGAAGTCTGGCATGCTGCAGTCCATGGGGTCACAAAGAGTCAGAGATGACTTGGCAACTGAACAACAATACTTGCTAACAGGCTTCTCACTCCAGTGATGGTCAGTGTGCTCAGCGTGAAGTCATTCTGGATGATGAGGAACTAGACTCTCTTTTCCTCCCTCTTGCCTCCCACTCCACCTAAAAATAAAAATGACTGTTATAACCATTTGGTTCTGAGAAAAAGATTTTTCCATAACCTACTGCCCACATTCATGCCTATTTCCTCTTTGCTACTCATTTTAATGGTTTTGCCCTAACCTAAGCCCTTCCTCTTTATTCTCTTGCCTCTGTTTACCCTATTGTCTTTTGAAATTTACCACAGATAGTGCCATTTGTCATTTACTTTGTCTCTGAGACCTCGGCCTGCAGTCTTATAGAGGTATTGCCAAAGAATATAGTAAAGTAGACAGAAAGTGATGAAAATTTAAGTATAAAAGAAAGCAGTATCTACCTCACATCCCTTAGGAAAGCTTCTGTCAAAAAACAAAATAACAGGTGTGGGTTAGGTGTAGAAACTGCAACTTTTGAACACTGGTGGTAGGAATATAAAGTGGTGAAGCTGCTGTGGAAAACATCTTGGTGGCTCCTCAAAAAATTAGAACTAGAACTATCATGTGATTCCGAAATTTCACTTCTGAGTGTATACACAAAGGAACAGGAAGCAGAAACCAGGAAAGATACGTTCATGTTCATAGCAGTATTATTCACAGGAGGCAAAAGGTGAAGCAACCCAAGGATGTATCAGTGGAAGAACGGGTGAAAATAAATGTGGCGTATACATGCTGCTGCTGTGTAGGCGCTAAGTCGTGTCCAGTTCTCTGGGACCCCATGGATGGCAGCCCGCCAGTCTCCTCTGTCCATGGAATTCCCCAGGCAAGAACACTGCAGTGGGTTGCCGTTTCCTTGTCCAAGGGATCTGCCCAACCCAGGGACGGAACCCATGCGTCCTACTTGGCATGTGAATCCTTTACCACTGAGCCCCTGGGACGCCTGGTGTATACACACACAGGGATATTTTTCATCCTCAAAAAGAAAGGAAATTCTGACACAGGCTACGACACAGACAAACCTTGAGGAAATTATGCTAAGTGAATTAAGAGAGTTGCCAAAGAGCAAACTGCATGATTTCACTTATATGGTGTCTAAAGAAAAAAAAGTGTTGCTTTCCTGTTTTACAAGGATCAAGCCATTAGCCACCACAGTTACCCACTGACAGTGCACCTGAGGGGAATTCAGAATAGAGAAAAACAGGAAGTAGTCTGAGCTTTGGACACCAGTCCCTAGTTAAGATACATATCTAAGGAAAAGTCCCAGAGACCCCGGATTTTTGCATCTCTCCATACAGAGAAAAGTCCTCATGTCTTTAACTTGAGATGTCTATTCTCTGTGCTCTCTTGGTATCCGACTACATTATTTTTTTCCCAATGAAAAAAATTCACTGGCTCCTCCTTTACTTCCTCGGAGCAATTTCTCAGAGACATCTGAGAGGCAGCCTCCCAGACTGCAGTCCTTAGTAAGACACTGAATAAGCTCATCTCACAGCTTTTATGTTGTGTGTGTGCGTGTGTAAGTTGACATATATGATGGTTAATTTTATGTGTCAACTTGACTGTGCCATGGGATGTCCAGTTACTTGTTCAAACATTCTGGGTGTGTCTGTGAGGGTGTTTTTAGATGAGATTAATATTTGACTTGGCAGACTGAATAAAACACTCTCCTCCCTAATGCGGGTGGCTCTCCTCCAATCATTAGTTGAGGGTTTGAACAGAACAAAAAGGCAGACTCTCCTGTGATTAAGAGAGAATTCTTCCCATTTGACTCCTTGAGCTGGGACATCACTATTTTCCTGCTTTTGGATTCCAACTGAAGCACCAGCTTTTCTTGGGTTGCAAGCCTTCTGGCTTTCATACTGAAACTACATCATCAACTCTCTTAAGTCTCCAGCTTGCCAACTGAAGATCTTCAGACTTCTCAGCCTCCATAATTGTGTAAGCCAATTCCTCTCTGTGTCTCTATCTTTATGTCTATAGTTATATGTTCACAGCCTGTTAGTTCTGTTCTGCTAGAGAGCCCTGACTATTACATATGCGGTACCAACAGTGGTCAAATTCATAGAGACAGAAAGTAGAATGGTGGTTGGCAGATGCTAAGAGCAGGGAGAATGGGGAGTTATTGTTCAACAAGTACAGAGTTTCAGTTTTGTAAGATGAAGAAGAGTTCTGTGGATGAATGGTGGTGATGGTAGCATAGTGATGTGAAGTACTTGATTCCCCTGAATTGGATACTTAAAAATGGTTAAGGTGGTAAATTTTACATTATATGCATTTTGCCTCTACTTTGGCCACCTGATGCAAAAAGCCGATTCATTGGAAAAGACCCTGGTGCTGGGAAAGATTGAGGGCAAGAGGAGAAGGGGGCAACAGAGGATGAGATGGCTGGATTGCATTACTGATTCAATGGACATGAGTTAGAGCAAATTCAGGGAGATAGGGAAGGACAGGGAAGCCTGGAGTGCTGTAGTTCATGGGATCACAGAGAGTTGGACACAACTTAGCAACTGAACAACAACAAATATTTTTAATTAAAAAATCTTGAATAACAGTCTTATTTATTTAAACACGCTAAACTTAACTATGATGACAGTAACCAAATGTGATTGTGTAACTGTCGTGTTATTTACCAACCTTATTTTCCACGGTTTATGTTACGAAATCTGGTATTGATGGGAGGAATGGCAGTCATCTCCAGCCTTTGCTAATTTCTTGAGACTTGTTAAAAGGTAGAAAAAAGTACATTAACACTTACTCAAGGCATACTTAATGAGCAGCTGCCAGGTCATGTGCTACGCACTTGGGAGAAAATGCTCAACCAGACAGCCCTCCTGAAGCTTAGGAGGAGTGAAGGAGAGAGGCAATAAAAGGCAAATAGTACTTATATATTGTGATAAGAGAAATGAGACAGAAAATAAAAAATAGAAAAAAGGGAAATAGTTTGATAAAGTGAATGGGGAAGCCTCTCTGAGAAGTAGAATATTAAGCTGAGAACTGAAACTAAGAAAGAAATGGTCATGGAAATAGAAGAGGAAGAGCATTACAGGAAGAGGGGACAGCAAGAATAATGGGTAATAATACCTGAACTACTTAAGAAAAGTGATATTTACATGCAGTTGCTTGTTTAAATGGTGCTGAATGAAGGCAATTTCCATAAACTTACAGAGTAATTAAATAGAAGAGGAGATGTTTTGGCTCTAAGAGGGTGATGGATATTCTGTGAGAACTTGATTCTTTTAAAGGAATATTTTGAGGATAATTTTTTCTTTTACAAAAATTTAAAAATCCCTAAAATAAATGGAATAGTTATTAAAACTTTGACCATTTGTTGATTTTTATCAATTAATTATATTCACTATAAGCTGATCATTTTTAAGAAATAGATAATCTTTTTAAATAGAGAAAATTGGCCTCTAATTTAACTTCCTGATAATGGCACTCCACTCCAGTATTCTTGCCTGAAAAATTCCATGGACACAGGAGCCTGGCGGGCTACAGTCCAAAGGGTCACAAAGAGTCAGACTGAGTGACTAAGCATGCATGCAAACTCATATATGGTGAAACAGATTTGCAACTGTGGTCCTTAGACCAAACTCAGTATTAGAACAACTGATATAATAGGTGTTAAATCAAACAGTGTCTGGCAGAATGGGTTTCTAGAATCCTGGAAAGTGTAGAGCAGGGACACCTGGGCTCACTCTGCTTTCCCTTGCTGGCCTGTGATGATGTAAGAGTGAAGTCAAGGCCCAAAAGAGCCTGACATCAATACTTCTTTACTTGTAAGTAGAGAGGTTGATGGAGAAGGCAAGGGCACCCCACTCCAGCACTCTTGCCTGGAAAATCCCATGGACGGAGGAGCCTGGTAGGCTGTAGTCCGTGGGGTTGCTAAGAGTCGGACACAACTGGGTGACTTCAATTTTACTATTCACTTTCATGTATTGGAGAAGGAAATGGCACCCCACTCCAGTGTTCTTGCCTGGAGAATCCCAGGGACGGGGGAGGCTGGTGGGCTGCCGTCTCTGGGATTGCACAGAGTCGGGCATGACTGAAGCGACTTAGCAGGAGCAGCAGCAGCAGAGAGGTTGATTAAGTTTTTCCTGAATAGGTCTTCAGTGTGATGGAAATCCTGGTGCTGCAAGGGTTGAGCTTTCCACAGTTGACAAACCTGACATCAAATGGACATTGTGCTGGAAGGCTGTTCCCCCACTTAGCAACTTTGAGGGCCAAGGGAAACACCATTTGTGGCCATCTTGCTTCCTCCAAGATTTTTTTCTCCTTTGCTAGTAAGTTAGGAGCTTAACATAGTTTATAATCTACAACCCACCACATTTTCACATCTAGAGGAACTATCAGTTCAGTTCAGTCACTCAGTCATGTCTGACTCTTTGCGACCCCATGGACTGCAGCACGCCAGGCCTCCCTGTCCTTCACCAACTCCCAGAGTTTATTCAGTTCATGTCCACTGAGTCAGTGATGCCATCCAACCATCTCATCCTCTGTTGTCCCCTTCTCCTCCTGCCTTCAATCTTTCCCAGCATCAGTGTCTTTTCAAATGAGTCAGCTCTTTGCATCAGGTGGCCAAAGTATTGGTGTTTCAGCTTCAACATCAGTCCTTCCAACGAACATTCAGGACTGATTTCCTCTAGAATGGACTGGTTGGATCTCCTTGCAGTCCAAGGGACTCTGAAGAGGCTTCTCTAACACCAAGGTTCAAAAGCATCAATTCTTCGGCACTCAGCTTTCTTTATAGTCCAACTTTCACATCCATACATGACTACTGGAAAAACCATAGCCTCGACTAGATGGACCTTTGGTGAATACCAAGGACACCATATCTTTCAGTAAAGCATCTCTGAAAAGACTCCAGGGATAAGAGATGGCATCAGTCAGAACTCTTGAAATTATGAGTGATAGAAAGCTAAGCCAAACTTCATTAAGCAAATATGTCTTTACTCACAGATATTCAAAGGGATGGTTCAAAGTCGGCTGGTGTAGAGTTCAAAGAATATTGCCAGGACACTTTGTTTCTTTTGTCTTAATCATTTGTTTTGCTTTTCTCTGGTTCAGGCAAGTTCTCCGTGAATTACAGCAAACATGGCTCTAAGAGTAGCTGACTGCGTGCAGCTGTGAACACCCACCATGTTAGTAAGGAAGAGTCCCTGCATCCATAGCCAACTCTGGTAAAGTTCTCTGGAGCCAAATCAAGCTGTGAGTCTGAGTCAGACACCCAACCCTCATGCCTGGTGAGGTGGGACTAGGTTATTGACAGTCTCACCAGGTCAGTGAGATGCAGGTACTGAATGGAAAAGGGGTTGCTTCCATTATAGAAAGTGGAAAGGGAACTCTGACAGAGTTTCTCTAATTTAGAGAGAAACTTAGATATTGCTGCTTTGGAGGAAAAGGGATAAAAGAATGTTGTGCCCTTTAATAAGTTTTCAAATATGACCAAAGCTGGCTCAGTGGTAAAGAATCTGCTTGCAATGCAGGAGATGCAGGTTCGATCCCTGGGTCATGAGATCCCCTGGAGGAGGGCATGGCAATCCACTCCAGTATTCTTGCCTGGAGAATCCTATGGACAGAGGAGCCTAGTGGGCTATGGTCCATAGGGTCGCAAAGAGTTGGCCATGACTGAAGCAACTGAGCATGCATGCATACACTTAGTAATCAAGACTTCTAGACTCTCTTTCAAATACTGAATTTATACTTAATATCCATTTAAAATCCTTTACATTATCAAGTTGCCTAATTTCTGAAGATTGGTTAACTCAAGTTGTTAACATTTCCTGAAAACCTATGGCGTGATCTGCTAGACAGTTTATATGTATTATTCAGTCCTCACAGCACCTTATTGAGCACTATTATTTCCATTTAAAACAAGGCTATTGAGGGCCTGAAAGGCTGAGTAATTTGCCCAGTGACACACGACTAGGAGTAATGAAGTGTGATTGCAGACTAGATTCACTGAGTTCCAAAACCAACTCGTCCTATTTCGTATTACTTCCTTGGTTCAACTTATTTGCTCACAAGTGTTTGAGGATTTGAACTGCAGAAGTGTACAGGAGAGAAAAAGCAAGTGTGTTGACAACCCACTGAAAAAGTGTTAATATTCTTGATGTTAAAATTCTTAAGATTAGAACAGTATTTCAAAAAAATATATGAAGGAGAATTAGATAATTCTACTCTTGTAACAGAAATACAGTGGACTTTAAAAGTTATGAGGGCTTCCTGGATGGTGCTAGTGGTAATGAATCTGCCTGCCAATGCAGGAGACGTAAGAAACACATGTTCGATCTCTGGGTTGGGAAGATCCCCTGGAGGAGGAACTGGCAACTCTCTCCAGTGTTCTTGCCTAGAAAATCCCTTGATCAGAGGAGCCTGGCTGGCTACAGTCCATGGGGTCACAAAGAGTCTGGCACAACTTAGCAACTGAGCACTCCTGGTGCTGCTGCTGCTGCTAAGTCGCTTCAGTTGTGTCCAACTCTGTGCGACCCCATAGACGGCAGCCCACCAGGCTCCCCCGTCCCTGGGATTCTCCAGGCAAGAACACTGGAGTGGGTTGCCATTTCCTTCTCCAAACTGAGCACTACTACTACTTAAAAGTTATGAATAAATGTTCATCCTTACTTATTATCAAAAGATAAAAATCAAAATAGCAATGAGATGTTGGTTTTAGGGTACCAAATAGCCCATGATTTCCTTTCATTTTCTTTTATCCCTCCTTCCCACCCTCCCTTCCTTCTTTTCTTTATGATACCCTATATAGGCAAGGGATCATGGAAGCTAAGACTCTTGTACAAATGAATGGGAGTAAACAATTCTTTTATTTTCCCCAAATTTAGCTTTTTAAGATTATTATGAGAAACCAGCAATCCCCCAAGCCCACCTTCCCATTTCTCAGGACTGTTTTCAAATATTTTAGGTGATTCTTCATATTTGTCTTAATATCTCTAATTGTATGCTTGTATTGCTACCTCTTTTTTTTTTCAGAATATCATGCTAATGCAGTCATGTCATAATTTTGGCTAGCTTAATATTCAATGTTTACATCACTATGACTATGGAAATGTCAGTTACAGTTGAGCCACATACTCTACTAAACCTTTCTAGCATATTCTACTTTCCTTGAAATTAATATTTTGTTCTTTTAGCTTTTCACATATTCATCATTAACTCACTGCATTCGAGCCTACTAGTAATCTTTTCCATTTTCATAAGAATATCTAGTGACTCTGATCTTCTTGAAGAAGTCTGCTTGAACCCTGACCTCATCTCATGGAGAACGTAGTCTTTTGATCTGCACAGCTTCCTCCTTTGGTTTCGCTTCACCTTTATTCAGCAATTCTCTTTTCCTATTGTGTGTCACCATGTCCTTTCCCCGAGCTCTCTTTCCTTTCTTGCCTTACTCCCTCTTCTCCAGTGAAAAGGTGCATAGGAAATAAGTCGTTTTTGAGATCTTGCATGTCTGAAAATGTCTCTTCTGTCTTCACTCTAAATTGATAGTTTGGCTGGGTATATAATTCTTGGCAAAAATTATCTTTCAGAATTTTGAAGGTACAGCTTCATTGTCTTCTGGCTTCCACTGCTGCTATGAGGGCAAATTTCTCCCTGGGGGAAATATACTCTATAGCAAATATACTTTTTGCTATAATGTACTCATAAATAAAAAAATACACAGCAAAAACACCATCTATGCATTCAGTATTCAATAAATATCATTTATGCATTCAATAGTCAATACATGTAAAATACTGTTTAACAATGCAAAAGTAAAATAAAAAATTATCTCATTAGCATCTTATTATGTCCTATTAAGAAGGCACCTTGGGTTATATTACCTTCCTGTCTTTTAGGTATGAATTTGGAAGTCTAATATTATTCTGATTCTTTATTCTGTACATAAAGTCTGATTTTCTTTCTGAAAGCTAAAAAGCTTGTTTTTTTTTGTCCCCAACTTAATGATATTTCACAACCAGGTACTTTGGTCTGGATCTTTTTAATCTGGACACTTGTTTCCTTCATTTCTGAGACATGTTCTTGAATTTTGATGATTGAATTATTTCCTTCCCCATTAATTCTGTTTTCACCTTCAGGAATTCCTGAACACTGGAACGTGGACCTCCAGGACTAATCTCTAACTTTGAAATATTTCCTAGTCTTTTTGTTCCTTTTTTCTGGAAAATTTACTCTAACTTTATCTGCTAAACTTTCCATTGACTTCACTTTATTTCTGCCATAAAAATTAGTGTTTACACATGACCAACTTTCTGTCATTTTCTTCTTTGTTTTTCACTTCATAAGTTTTTGTTTATGTCTTTATTTTTCTGTTTTTCAACCTCCTTTGGATTTAATCTATTATTTTTTAAAACTTAAGCTGACAAATTAGCCTATTAATTTTTTAAAAGGAATTTCATTTATTTATGGCTATGCTAGGACTTTGCTGCTGTGCAAGGGCTTTCTTGATGTTCAAGGGCTAATCTTTGTTGTAGTACATGGGCTTCTCACTGCTGTGGCTTCTCTTGTTTTGGAGCAGAGGTTCTAGGGCTCGTGGACTCAGTAGCTGTGGTGCATGGGCTTAGTTGCCCTGTGGCATGAAGAATCTTCCCAGACCAAGTATGAAACCAATGTCCTCTGCATTGGAAGGCAGATTGTTAACCACTGGACCACCAGGAAAGTCCTAGCCTATTACTTTTTAGACTCTCTGCATAGTTTGCCTTTAGGTCCACTTTGCACTATTTATTAGCAGGCATTTTCATTAATGTTCAGTTCCAAGTGTTTTCTAATTTTGTTTCTTTTCTTTGACTCATGAGTATATAGAAGGATATCTGTAATTTTAATTGTCCTAAAATCAATTTCTTACTTGATTGCATTAATATCAAAATAACGTCCTCTATATTTTGATTTTTGTTGACACTAACTTTGTGGCTTAAAAAAAAATTAATTGGAGGATAATTGCTTAACAATGCTGTGTTTGTTTCTGCTGTACAATAATGTGAATCAGTCATAAGTATACATATATCCTCTCCCTCTTGAGCCTTCCTCTCATCTCTTTGTGGCTTTTAATAACCCCCATTTCTGATGTTGCACTTGCTCTTGTGAATAACATGCATTCTCCAACTGATGCTTTTTTATTTTTTTGTATATTCATAAAATTTGTTAATTGTGCTGCTCAAATATTCTATACATTTATTGAGTTCACTTTTAAATTATTGGCTTAAATTTTTTCTTTATAACAATAAAACACTGTATCATGCCTTAAACCCAACCGAGTTTCAAGTAGAAGTCACCATTCTTAAACGGAAAAAAAATAGTTCTACCTAGAATCCAAGACGACAGCTGTGATTTCCTGTCTCCCTTTGCAATTTTTTTCATAGTCTGCCATCTAGCTAACTGTTTTGCCAGTCCTGGCTTTATGATGGAGTCTTCAATCTACTTCCTGCCCTGTTGACGCCCCTATAGCTATGCACACCAAGAATAGTAAATATCCCCAGAGCATCTAGCCCCTTCACTGAGTCCATACCCTCTCAGTCTCTTCTTCCAGCTCAGACTTCTTCTAGTTCTCCTTCCTGTTCTTTGCTGATACCCAAAATTTTAAGAGAACTTCTCCTACTTTTACATAAACTTGCAAATTCACATTAAGTGAAATTTTATTTTATCCAGCATTATTCGGTGTTTTGTAGTGGGAGTTTTTTTTTGTTTGTTTTGTTTTTTTGTTTTTTTGGTCACACTTGGTTTGGGGATCCCAACCAGGGAACAAACCCGGGCCCTGGCAGTGAAACCACTGAGTCCTAACCATTGGACCGCCAGGGAATTCCCTGTGCCGGGCGAGTTTCTGCTAGTGTATCTTTCTTACTTTAATCATCTCTTCCCCCGCCTCTCTTTTCCTGCCAATGTCCCAGTCTGAAAACATTTTATGATTGTAAAAGGGCCGTGCTCTGTTCTCTTTTTCCTTCTTTGCTCTAATTCCCTGCTCAGCTTTTATTCTATTTATTTTAGTTTTTATTCTAGTTGCTTGCAGATGAAGGGAGAGCACTCACAAATTGTTCTACGAAGTGTTGACAAGGATAAAGAGGTGGTAGCAAAAGAGCAACAGAAAGAACTGCTGTCCAGCTTTATAGCTGAAATATGCGGCATGTAGGTGATCTCCTGTAGTTATGACTGAATATGCATCTTCTTGAGCCCCTGCAGATCTGCTAGGTCAGAGCCTCAGGGTAGAGGTGGGGAGTGAAGCTTGAGAGTGGACATTTGAACAAACTGTCCACCTGATCGAGAGGCACACCAACATCTGGGAAGCCCTGATTCCTAGACCAGATGTTGGTCTCGTCCCTTGATTTCTCAGTCAGGTATGCAGTAAGAAGAGATAAAGTGACCTTTTTCTAATTGGACACAGCATGGATGTATTATTAATTTGCACTGTCCGCCCAATTACAGTAATGTGGCAGGCAAGAAATATTCCTCCCAGACTCTGGAACATGTTTAACAGGAAATATCAGATGTTGGCAGTGTGTTTTATCAAGAGTACCAGTTATTTTAGAGAGAAGTTACCTAGAGGTTATGATGGACATCTCTTAAAATGAAACAGCTCTGGTTCATCTCTTATATATTAAACATTTCCAAGGTCTCTGCTCTCCCATTCAGCTTCACAGCCACCAGTAGGGGTTCCTCGTTTCAAGTAGAGATTTTATCCTTTCACTGCTACATAGCTGGAACTTCATGGTTCTTGTCTTATTCAATTCACGGTCCATGTCACTGCTTAAAATATGATCAAATAGGATCAGTTGGGTCATTGAGTGTTGACTCAATTTGCCTATAAGGTGAAGTCCAACTTCTTCATTTAAGATTATCTAGCCATTCAAGGTTCTTCACTCTACAATGTTTCTCTCTGACAATACCTTCCCACTCTTCAAAGACATGTGTGACTCTCTCACCTGGCTGGTCTCATTGTCTGCATCAATGAATCACGCTGGTCAGGACTCTAAGCTTCTACTCATGCTGTCTACTACTCTTCTTTGTTTACCCAAATCTAAACTAAACTTCAAATTGAAACTCAGATGCCACCTTTTCTCCGGTTCAGTTATCTCCTTCTCAGATTGCAGATCTGTCACTCCAAAAAGTCTTTACCCTTTTTCGGTTTCTCAGAGGTTAGTGTGCAAAGTCTTTGCCCTCGCATACAACATAGCCCCAGTTCTCTCTTTCTGGTCTCATATCTACAAACTACTTTATGCACTTGATCCCTAGACACAGTGACTCACTTTCTGATTCTCAGTCATGCCACGTTATTTTTAGCTTTCTGTACCTTTGTACCTGTTCTTCCTTCTGCCAGATATGACCCGATGACCTGCCCTTTTCTCAGCTGGAAAGATTCTTGCATATCCTTTAAGAAGCACTTCCAACAATATCTTCTCTGAAATCTCCCTGACCTCTGCCAGGGGAAGCACTTTGCCCCAGAGTACTTTGAGTCTAAATATCCTAAACGTTGTGTTGTAATTCTTTATTTGTACGTTTGTCTTCTATACTTGATGTAAGCCCATTGCTACACAGAACCTGGCAGGATACTGTTTATGCAATAGTTGCTCAGTAAATGTTGCTGAATGAATGAACACTGTAACCTGTATTGATTTCCCCAGTGTGATAACTTTAAGAACTCTTTCTGCTTATACCAATCAAATTGCTAAATTACCTTAGATTATTCTTCAAGTGGTTTGAAGCATGTTTTGGATTCCAGCAAGATTAAACAGAAATGCCCCGACCAAGGTACTTAATTTTTCTAGCCTCAGTTTCTTCATCTGTAAAATGGGGGATAATAATAATAATAAAGTGTTACTGTATGAAATGAGATAATGCATTAAAATATTTAGCACAATGCCTGACATATAGGATGCACTCAAAGTGGGAGAAGTATTTCATAAACTGTTACATTCTACATCTATGTCATTCTCCCCTAGCAGTCTGAAGGGTTGTCGTTGGTATGAAGTTGGTATGAGAACATATATGTGTAACCACGTTGTAATGCACTATGCAAACATAATTACTTTCTTTTCACTGTCTCCCCAGCTACGTTGGAAGCCTGTTTCAGCCTGAACATGTTAAGTCCAGTCCTCAGCAAGGTGCACAGTCTCACCCAGCTCAACTTGTTTCCTTTTTCATTAAAAAATATTCATTTAGCTGAACCTGGTCTTCACTGTATCATGCCGGATCTTTGGTCTTCACTGTGGCATGGGGAATCTTTAGCTGGGGCATGCAAACTCTTAGATGTGGCAAAGAGAATCCAGTTCGCTGACCAGGGACCAAATTCAGGCCCCCAGCATTGGGAGCTCAGACTCTTAGCCACTGGACCCCTAGGGAAGTTCCCTCAGCTTTTTTCTTGTTAAGTCTCCTACCCACTTTCTTCTCAGCACCCATCACAGTATCACACATAAGGTAGGTGTTCAGTATAATTTAAAGATGGTAACAGCTCTCAAATTAGCAAGGCCTTTAGCTCAAAGTGAAGTCTTCTGCATTCTTTTTGTCTGCTGTTTGTTCGGTGTGACAATGTAAATGTTTTGCCTTGCTCAATGCACTCCTGATGTTTTGGAGATGTGGTATATTAGTTATATTAGCCTGAGTTTGTTTTGTGGTAGTACCACATCCCCTTTTGGCATGTATGACAGAGAGGCAGCCTTAGCCAGTGTCATACTTTCTTCTCTTACTAAAGACATAGATTATGCTTATGTAACTCTTGCACCAGTCCATCCTAAAAGAAATCAGTCCTGAATGTTCATTGGAAGGACTGATGTTGAAGCTGAAACTCCAATACTTTGGCCACTTGATGCAAAGAGCTGACTCGTTTGAAAAGATCCTGATGCTGGGAAAGATTGAAGGTGAGAGGAGAAGGGAACGACAGAGGATGAGATGGTTGGATGGCATCACCGACTCAATGAATATGAGTTTGAGTAAACTCCAGAAGTTGGTGATGGACAGGGAGGCCTAGTGTGCTGCAGTCCGTGCGGTTGCAAAGAGTTGGACATGACTGAGCAACTGAACTGAACTGAACTGAACTCTTGCATGGGAGAACAACCCAAAAAGTGTTTGATTTGGGTCCTTACTGACATTTTGGCCAGTGTATCGCCAAGATGTGAGTTTTCTGTTTACAGTTTATTAAGGTGTGGTAATAAAACATGCCCACTCCAGTATCCTTGTCTGGAAAATCCCATGGACAGAGGAGCCTGGTGGGCTGCAGTCCATGGGGTCACAAAGAGTCGCGCAAGACTGAGCAACTAACACTAATAAAACATGCGGGGTGGGGGGAGGATTAGGCTTTCAGGTACTGATTGAATACACAGGTATGGTTACAACAAATCCAGATAGGTGTACCCACAATCTCCAGAAGACCTACGCAATTCTGGAAAGGTTTTGAAGCAGTGTACTGGAAAGCTATGGTTTTGCCAGTAGTTATGTATGGATGTGACAGTTGGACCATAAAGAAGGCTGAAGAATTGATGCTTTTGAAGGCGGTGCTGAAGAGCTGAAGACACTTGAGGGTCCCCTGGACTGCAAAGAGATCCGACCAGTTAATCCTAAACGAAATCAACCCTGAATATTCATTGAAAGGACTGACGCTGAAGCTGAAGCTCCAATACTTTGGCCACCTGATGCGAAGAGCAGGCTCATGAGAAAAGACCCCGATGCTAGGAAAGATTGAGGCCAGGAGGAGAGGGGACGACAGAGAACGAGATGGTTGGATGGCATCACCGACTGACTCAATGGACGTAAGTCTGAGCAAGCTCCTGGAGACGGTGAAGGACAGGGAGGCCTGGCGTGCTGCAGTCCATGGGGTCACAGGGAAAACGAAATACACGAAGACCGGGCCATTAACCAAGAAAGGGTGACACCATCAAAGGCTCCTCACACCCTTCAGCATCTCCTGAAGTCCCCGAGCACTGACGGGACCGTATGGAGCCGCCGGAGGCCTGTACGGGGAGTTCGGGGACGCGCCGCAGGTGAGTGCGAGGCGCGCCCCGGGGTCACTGCCGGCACGCGCTCCTCCCCGCCGGCCCCGGGCACGGCTCCAGGCGGCGAGGACCTGCAGCCCAGCGGGCCCAGGGCCGCCCGGGCCGCCCGGGCCGGCCGAGCCGGGCGCGCCGGGGGAAGGAGTTTCCGGCGGACTCCGCGCGCCGCCGCTTCCTGTCCCCCTCGTCGCGCCGCCTCACGCCGCCCGTCCCGGATCCCCCGTCGTGGCGCTCGGCTACGACCCCCATGCAGTCGCGGCTCCTGCTTCTCGGGCCGCCTGGCGGCCCTCCGGCCGCGCGGCGCCTGCGGCTGCTCCTGAGGCAGGTGGTGCGGCGCCAGCCGCCGCACTCGGATGCCAGGCTTGTGCACGCCGGGGCGGGGGCCGGCTCAGGTAACCCCGGGGCGCCCCGCGGCCGCGCTCGCCCCACGCGTGCCCTCCGCGCCTCCGCGCCCCCTCACTCCCCGCGGCTTCCTTGGGAAGGAGCGCGGCGCCGGGAGCTCTAGTCTCCGCCGCTTTCTGCTGGGTAGCGCGGGGCCAGGCGTTTGCAGTCTCTGAGCCTCCTTCTGTGATGTGAGGGGCCTGGCTTTAGGTTCCTGATGGTCTGAAATGATGCTTTTTCCTGACCCCAGTGGTTCCTTCACCATCCCACCCCGGGATTCTGACTTAGAATACTGTACACGCAGGGGTTCATGCAGCTGCCCTCAGAGGCTGCGGAAAGCTGGACCTGACCTTGCTCTCCAAGTCCCCAGGACCTGGATGGAAGTCAGTCCGTGCCACGTTCCAGCCAGGGCTGGCGGCCGCTGACAAGTGTACGTTCTCGCCAGGGATCCCCTTCGTTCTGTTTTAAACTTATCCGTGAGCCTTTCTGTCAAAGTTCTGCTTGGAAGTTTTCTTTTGTCCCAGTTCACGATGTCCTAGAACCCAAACCCCAACTTGATTTAGTTTAAACCCCTGAGGTCATGGAGACCTAGAAAGGAAAAGTGACTTCCTGCAGATCACACAGCTAACCCTTAGCAGTGAAAAGCGCGAGTCCTAATCACTGGACCACCAGCGAATTCCCTGCTCAGATTTCTAAGCAAAGTATTTCCTGGCTCTGCCGGGGCTGGTTTTAGGGACTCTGTGTTTGTGCTGGAGTTAGAGCCTTTGTGCTGGTTAAGGAAAGGGATGTATGTTGTTGCTTCACTTGAATGACAGAGTGATTCTAGGCAAGATATTCAGCGTCGTTGCTAAGAATAAGGGAGATTTTCTCTATGAAATTGCTGGTTTCTGTTTCTCTTGCACGCTACTCCCCCCACCCAGCAATAATTTTCCTTGTCAGAAATGAGGGAGATTAAGACCTATCCATTTCATTCATTTCATTGAACAAATGCTTTTTTTTTTTCCTTTTTCCTGTACAGAGTTTTATTTCAGATTTTGCCCCTTTATCAATTATTATGTTTCTAGGGTGGTTTTTTTTTTTTTTTTTCATTCTTTGAGCTGTTTGCTTCTCCTTTGCCTTCAGTTCAGTTCAGTTCAGTTCAGTTGCTCAGTCGTGTCGGACTCTTTGTGACCCCATGAATCACAGCGCTCCAGGCCTTTGCCTTAGCAGAGGTCAAGGTACAAGTATAGCATAATCTATAACTCAAGCTTTAAAATGAATCAGCCTGGGTTGGGGCCCATTTCTGCGCTGTGTGTGTGTGTGTGTGTGTATGGGGATTTGAGAGTAGGTTTCCTAATTTTGTGTCCCAGTTTTCTTAACTGTAAAATGAGGATAAGGAAAGTATATTAGATAGGGTTGTTGTGAGGATTTAATTAGTTATTAGGATCCCTGACATATATTAATGTTCAAAGTTGGCTTCTTTATTATTTTTAGCATATTTTCAGCTATGTGAGATTTATTCTGTTTTCTTGGCTTTAGAAGAAGTGAAAACAGTTGCTTTTAGGTTTAAACTGTGAGAACTATCTAGGTAGGCTGTTGCCTGTGTGTGTGCTGAATTGCTAAGTCGTGTCTGACTCTTTTTGGCCCATGGACTGTAGCCCAGCAGGCTCCTCTGTCCATGGGATTTTCCAGGCAAGAATACTGGAGTGGGTTCCCATTTCGTCCTCCAGGGGGACCTTAGCAGGGTTAAATCATGTGAACTTTAAAAAATAATTGTTCTTTGTATATGAATAATGCATGTTGATTATAAAAACATTTAGACATGTCCTCAAAATGTGTATTATGTTGAGCAAATCAGAGTACAAGCTTTGCTGCAAATGTGAGACTCATGTACACATTACTCATGACATACTCACTACTTAGACTCAGTCACTTAGCATCATGACACAAAGAGTAAGTTATGTTAACCCCACTTGCCTTGCTACCACAAAGACTCTTAAGGTTGAAGATATGAGGACTGAGGATAAATGTACCTGGAGACTCACCAGAGATCTGGACTCAAGTAAAAACAGGCAGCAAGCTCTGGGCTTCCCTAGGATGTAACACTGGCCATCAAGGTTGAAGTGTCCCCTTTTGAACCAGACGTCACACATGGACAACTGTAAACCACAAATAGCAGTGTGCCGTAATGAATTACAGTTTAGATTGGGAAGATGTGCTCATCTGCACTCAGCCATGTGACTGGTAACTCATCTCTCTGCCAGTAATTGACATTGCTTCCTAGTAGTTTGGAAAAAGAACAACACGGTACATAAACAATAGATATAAATTATATACTATTTTTATCTCTCCTAGGCTGTATGTATGTCTTATTTATTTTTGTATTCCTTTTTGTGCCTGTCAACTTGTTGTACCTAATAAGCATTCAGTGTCTTATTATGTTCCAGTTCATACAGAGAGGGAGCAGGAGTGACTGGAATTTGCTGTGTTGGCCTTTAAGATAGGAGCTTTATAAAGCCTGAGAAGCAGAGGGAAGAGAGGGTCATTTTGTTAAAAAAAAAAAAAAAATCCCAAACCCACCGCTTTTTATCCTTTGTCTAAACATCCATAATTTGTAAATTCTGCATATCTCTTTACACTTCAGTTAGTTGCATTGTCTCTTGGTTTTAGAACAAAGGTTAACAAGGAGGTTAGCTGCTGCAGAGTTCTTTTGTTGTTGTTGTTTTGGCCAGCTAAGTTGCTTGTGGTATCTTAGTTCCCTGAGCTGTGGTTGAACTCGGGCCCTCGGGAGTGAGAGAACAGAGTCTTAACCACTGGACTGCCAGGGAATTCCCTGCAGAATTCCCTAAGAATTTTCAATAAAGATTATTGTAGTGTTTCCTCAGGAGGAGACAGATTAGTTCAGTAGGACTCTCATGTCAAACAGGCACAGGTCTATCATGGATCAAGTGATAATATGGAAACATAACTCTGTAAATCCACTTTGACATGTTGAGCACCGTCCTTTTATACCATTATTATTAAAGGGTTTCACTACTTTATGACTTTTGTGTATAAGTTTTTTAATAGAAGTATTTAAAAATTCTGTATAAGAAATCTATGTTCGTTGTAAGTAAAATACAGATAAGTCCTCTAAAATGGACTCTTTCCATGCAGATTCATGATTGTCTTTTTTTGTGTTAATGTTATCAGGTTTTGTAAAGTGAAGTGAAGTCACTCAGTCGTGTCTGACTCTTTGCGACCCCATGGACTGTAGTCTACCAGGCTCCTCAGTCCATGGAATTCTCCATGAATACTGGAGTGGGTTGCCATTTCCTTCTCCAGGGGATCTTCCTGACCCAGGGATTGAACCCTGGTCTCCTGCATTGTAGGCAGATGCTTTACCATCTGAGCTACCAGGGAAGCCCAGGTTTTGTAAAATAATATGTATATTATTATGTATATGAATACAAATTTCTTTTTAAAAAATTGAATCACATATGTTTTATAATTTATTCTCAGCTATTATTGTTAACATTAATATGGTGATAAATTTTGCTCTATATGGTTATTTTAAATAAGTATTAAATTCATGTATTTATCCATATAATTTTACCAGTTTCCCATTCTTAGACATTCAGGTTATCTATTTTTAAATATATAAATGGTGTAATAAACATCCATCCGTATATATCTTTGTGATTTTAAGATTATATGCTTAGTTTATAATAGAATTAATGACTTTGGGGAAGGGAAGTGTAGAACCCCTGCTTCAATTCAGAAATATAGTGTAAAGGGAAAAACCTATATGTGTGTGTGCAAGTCTTAGCTCTCTATTTACTAGGCATTGAACTTTGGAGAAATTATTAACCACTTTGCACCTGAGGACAGTGAATTTTATGTATTAAAGAATTTAGCAATAAAATCTCAGGACAATTGTAAGCTAATAAGTTGCTAGGAAAGCAATTTATTTGGAACACAGAGACTAACCTGGAAACTGCTGATAAATTTGGTTTTCTCTTGGGTCTAAGTTTTGTATTAAAAAAAAAAAATGATGACACTTACATGGTTCTTAACTGAGGTAATTCCCCTTCCCGAGGGGGCATTCGGCAATGCCTGAATGCATTTTTTAGTTGTCCTCACCAAGAGAAAGGGAGTGCTACTTGTATCTAATGGGTAGAAGCCCTTGAATCTGCTAAACATTCTACCATTCTACAGGACATCCCCTCACAATAAAGAATCATCTGGCCCAATAAATCAGTCTGTTGAGAAACCTTGCTGTTGAGAAACCTAGAACTAAGCCAACTTCTTTGGTTGGTTTAGTTCAAAGTTGCAGGTCATTGAATTGTGAGTCTGTGTCAGAGTTGAATGTCCTAAGGTGTGTATATTAATTAACTTGATTCATAGTCTACAATTTGGCAGGCAAGAAGCATTGCATCTCCCATTTTAGAAGAAGGGCTGCCCATGGATGTGCCTGAAATATGTAACTAAGAAAAGCATTTTTGAGATAGATAAAGATCTTGGCACTAGAACAGCTTTGAAATATCTGAAGACAATACCCTCAATTCTCCTGGGTTGGCCGAAAATTAAATAAAAACTATCAGTCATACAAAAAATGTAAAGACTTACTAGAAACTATCAAATAAACTTCTGGCAAAGCTATATACTACAACGTTTGTTGATTAAAAATTGAAGAAAGAGCAAAATCTTTTCAATATTCAGTCCACACTGATAGCCACAAAGGAAAACAGAGGACAGAGGATAGAGGATATAATTGGTGAAATTCTCTATGGACAAAAGAGTAATTGACAAATCAAATCTTTACTATAAAATAGTACTTTAAATAAAAAAATTTAAAAATGCTCTATAAAACTTGATCAAGAAGTCCTTTTTGCTTAATTTTATCAAGCTAGTCACTTGATGAAAATTTATGACTGTTAGTATTATTTTGATTGGAATGTTTGTTCTCAGAATATCCTCAGGGTCAGAATGCCCTGTATCCCTCTCTGAGTGTGTATCTTCTTTGTGAAGTAGGAATAGTGACACTTGCCCCACCTGCCTTTACTATATAACATTGGTTGCATTAGTTAGCAGTCATGAGGTTTTCAGTGACAGAAATATGTACAGAAAAATGTGTCATTGGTTCACACAGATGAGCAGTCCAGTGACTTCAGCCTTGGCTAGATGCAGGATGTCAGAATATCTTTAGGGCTTGGGCTCTCTGCCTTTCCCCTTGGTTCCGCCACTCTCTACTCTTCCTTTGCTGGATCTGATTTTTTGCTGTATTGGTTTCAGTGTCTGGCAGGCTTTCCTAAGGTGGTAGCAGTGATAGCCTTACTGACAGGCCTAGATTTTGACTGTCCTTACAGCTCACAATGTGAGAAGTTCAGTTCATGAATCACAGCACGCCAGGCCTCTCTGTCCATCACCAACTCCCGGAGTTCACTCAAACTCATGTCCATCGAGTCGGTGATGCCATCCAGTCATCTCATCCTCTGCCGTTCCCTTCTCCTCCTGCCCCCAATCCCTCCCAGCATCAGAGTCTTTTCCAATGAGTCAACTCTTCGCATGAGGTGGCCAAAGTACTGGAGTTTCAGCTTCAGCATCGGCCCTTCCAAAGAACACCCAGGACTGATCTCCTTTAGAATGGACTGGTTGGATCTCCTTGCAGTCCAAGGGACTCTCAAGAGTCTTCTCCAACACCACAGTTCAAAAACATCAATTCTTCGGCACTCAGCCTTCTTCACAGTCCAACTCTCACATCCATGCATGACCACAGGAAAACCATAGCCTTGACTAGATGGACCTTTGTTGGCAAAGTAATGTCTCTGCTTTTCACTATGCTATCTAGGTTGGTCATAACTTTCCTTCCAAGGAGTAAGCGTCTTTTAATTTCATGGCTGCAGTCACCATCTGCAGTGATTTTGGAGCCCAAAAACGTAAAGTCTGACACCGTTTCCACTGTTTCCCCATCTATTTCCCATGAAGTGATGGGACCGGATGCCATGATCTTCGTTTTCTGAATGTTGAGCTTTAAGCCAACTTTTTCACTCTCTTCTTTCACTTTCATCAAGAGGGTCTTTAGTTCCTCTTCAATTTGTGCCATAAGGGTGGTGTCATCTGCATATCTGAGGTTATTGATATTTCTCCTGACAATCTTAATTCCAGCTTGTGCTCCTTCCAGCCCAGCGTTTCTCATGATGTACTCTGCATATAAGTTAAATAAGCAGGGTGACAATATACAGCCTTGACATACTCCTTTTTCTATTTGGAACCAGTCTGTTGTTCCATGTCCGGTTCTAACTGTTACTTCCTGACCTGCATTTAGGTTTCTCAAGAGGCAGGTCAGGTGGTCTGGTATTCCTATCTCTTTCAGAATTATCCACAGTTTATTGTGATCCACACAGTCAAAGGCTTGTGAGAAGAAGAGAGGACACCTTTTCTTGTGAGCTCCAACAAAAGTCCTGGTGAGAACTTTCACAGGCCAGCCTTGGATCATAGGCCCACCGGTAAAACAACCACTGTGGTCAGAGAGTGGCATGTTCTGACAGGGATTAGGCAGGGTGCTCATTTCTGGGCATTTGGGTGCAGGGGTAAAGGTTGGGCTGAACTCTACCCGAAACAAATGGGGCTTATTCTCCACTGGAGAGAGGGAGTCTGTTGTCAAAAGAGGGAAGAATATTGGGCATGTAAAACAAAACAGCTGTCCACTCAAAGTTGAGTGAGTAATGTCCAAACATATTTGTCCAAGAGTAAGTGTAATGGAGAAGGAAACGGCAACCCACTCCAGGGTTCTTGCCTGGAGAACCCCATGGACAGAGGAGCCTGGCGGGCTACAGTCCATGGGGTTGCAAAGAGTCGGACACGACTGAAGTGACTCAGCACAAGTGTAATGTAAAAGATACTATTAATTGTTTTTGTGAATATAGAAATTATTTTCCTGTAAACTTTTGGGAAATCCCTTTACATTAGGATCATTACAAGTGATACAATCAGGCCTTGTTACTTTAAAAATGGCCTTAAATTTGATTTAGTTTGGAAGATTTTAACTATGAGATTGTTTTCAGAGTTTTTAATTTTCAGTCCATGTTTTTTCCATGTTTAAATAAAATATATAACTTAATTTATTGGTAGCAGTAGTTATGTGACAGTTTGTGTACTGTATGGAGATTTAGGTTAATCTGTTATGAGTTATGCGTGCTTATAGTTACAGTACAGTTCGGTTGCTCGGTCGTGTCTGACTCTTTGCGACCCCATGGACTGTTACACTCCAGGCTTCCCTGTCCATCACCAACTCCCGAGCTTACTCAAACTCATGCCCATCTAGTCAGTGATGCCATCCAACTATCTCATCTTCTGTCGTTCCCTTCTCCTCCTGTCTTGAGTCTTTCCCAGCATCTGGGTCTTTTCCAATGAGTCAGTTCTCACTGAAAGCTCAGTGCTTACATTTTTGCATTATTTGTAATAACAAATGTAATAAATGTTAAGCAGCGTATTCTATAACAATTTGTATTTTCTGTTAACTCATTCTTAGTTATTTTAACAATTTCCATTATGAGTATTTTATTAACTCAAATCTTTATTAACAAATAATTGCACTTAACCAAAATGTTTTTGTGGTTTGTTTGAAGAGAGGCATGCATTGGTGTCTTTTGCTTATGTTGTATTACCTGTTGTGTAAGTATCATCAATCTCTTTTAGATTAATACTTATAGTACTTCGCGTGTATGGATCCTTTACAAATAAATGACTTGATTTTTTTTTTACATTTTTTGCTCAGTTTATTATATTTTTAATTACTTGATTTCTGAGCACGATAGAAAATGGGCTATTCTCAAAGAATGCAGAAAACGGGGGGCTTGAAACAATACCTAATTAAGAAAAACAGTATTTGACTAAAAACTATTGGGTTGGCCATAAGTCCATTTGAGTTTTTCCATAAGACATTATGGAATAACCTGAAGGAACTTCTGGTCCAACCCAATATAATCATTCATTTACATATTCATTTATTGAATACCTGCTTGGTTTGAGGTATTATTTTTGGCACTGGGGATACAAAATAATTAAAACATAGACTTTGCTGATAAAATGCTATAGTCTTATAGACTGAACAGTGATCTTCAAATGTTCTTCTCACTTAGTTCTTAGATTTTACAAATATATATCCCTATGTACATTTTTCGGAGAGGGCAATGGCACCCCACTCCAGTACTCTTGCCTGGAAAATCCCATGGACAGAGGAGCCTGGTAGGCTGCAGTCCATGGGGTTGCTAGAGTCGGACACGACTGAGCAATTTCCCTTTCACTTTTCACTTTCATGCATTGGAGAAGGAAATGGCAACCCACTCCAGTGTTCTTGCCTGGAGAATCCCAGGGACGGGGGAGCCTGGTGGGCTGCCGTCTATGGGGTCGCACAGAGTTGGACATGACTGAAGCGACTTAGCAGCATGTACATTTTTAGGTTGATATCTAGAAATTTGCCTGATAAGTATAAATAGTTGAAGAGCATGTTGTCTCCATTGTATTGTAAATATTGACATTTAAAACCAAAAATTGTTACAACACTCTTTAAAATGTATTTTTAAAATGTGTAGTCTGAAAGAAAGAAAGCACAACCTAAAAGCTGAGAGTTTTATTTGGTGGATTTTCTGAGGACTTCAAGGCCAGGACACTGCATCGAAGATGACTTTGAGAGACTGCTCCAAAGAGTCAAGCTGGGGAGCCAGCATATGTAGGAGATTTTGCAATGAAGACCAGGTAGTTAGAACATCAAAAGAATACTGTTAATGAAGGAAGACCAGGTATCTGCAGTTAAGGAATGTAGTGCTTTTCTGTGTATGGGAGGGCGCAAAGTCAGGGCTCGCTCCTTTGAACCACGCTTCCGACAGCTGGGGCCGGTACCCTGTGCCTTCTCACCTCACGTCCCCTTAGAGTGCACTTTCAAGGGTGGCTGCAGCGGTGGGCAGCTTGCTTGCGTCCTGAGTCCCCTCAGGGCTCACTTTTGGGTGGGTGTAACGTGTGGATTGATGGCTGCAGCATTCTTTGTGTACTAATATGGCAGGCAGTATTTTAGTTCATGGTCTCTCCAGTCCAAAATATGACCAATGTTTGAGAGACACTTCACAACCAATTTTTGTCCCACATTGCTAGGAATGGTTATTCCTAGGTCAGGCAAAGGTTCTTCTTGATATACCACTCCAGGTGCTAATTTCTGGATTAGACCCCATTGATAATTTAAAATCCTCTGGATCCTCTGATTTACTAGTCTATTATGATCCAGAAAATGTTTTCTCTTGTTGCTTTTTCCCATATGTAGAATTACACTGTTACAATTATCCTATTTATTTTGAAAATTGTTAGTATGTAGAATTATAAATGTGATCTAATACCTCAAGATGTTTAGCCATTATCAATTTTTTTGCCTGGTTACACATTGGGTAATGTAAGAGATAAGAATCTTATAAAATAGGTAGGATATAAGTAATACAGCTAATAACATTGGCAAATGTAGCAGGGAGACACAAAGAATGAAGAAAATGGAAACAGAGAACAAATTAAAATAATGATTAGTATGACTTGTTATTAGTATAACTAGTTATAATAGGTTGCAATAAACCATCAAGTCCACAGAAAGCTAGCCAGAGAAGCCAAATTCTGGAAGGATCAGGTAGAGAGAAAAAATGTTGTATCTTTGTTTACAAAGGTATCGTTCATCAGTTTCTTGTAGGCCATAGCATGAGAGGTAAGTTTTTTTTTCTGGGAAACAAATATTAAAAGCCAATATGTTTCTGAGAAAGTCATAAAGTTATAAATCATATTTATCTAAAGACTATCAGAAACTTGTATTTGTTAAAAAGTCCTTTTTATGAGTCTTCTTGACTCCTTTTGTTGAACTATCAGTGTGAACTAATGATTGTCTATAAAGGACAAAAGTTAGACTGGCATGGTTAGAGATTTGAGTACAATGCAGTTGGCAAGAAACGGATATTTCTGTGACATGAAGCATTTTAAGAGAACCACGTGGTGCTAGTATTACCTGCCTGCCAGTGCAAGAGACTTAAGAGACCGGGGCTTGATCCCTGGGCTGGGAAGGTCCCCTGGAGGAGGGCATGGCAACCCGCTCCAGTTCTCTTGCCTGGAGAATCCCATGGACCAAGGAGCCTCATGGGCTACAGCCCATAGAGTCGCACACAGTTGGACACAACTGAAGTGACTTAGCACACACACAGAATTATGACTGATAACATTATATCAGGGCATATATCAGATTTTAGGAATTCCATATAAATTTTGGAATATCTATATTAATGAAATTCACCTATACATTATAACCTAAAGTTCATCTCCAGTCACTTGACAATGTTTCTCAAGTAATTCAACATACTAAATAAGCCTAATTAGTTTAACAGTCCTCTTTGAGGTGTCGCAGTGTTCCTTTGAAGAGTTGTTTTCAGTGCTCAGTTGTAAGTCATGTCCAACTCTTCGTGACCCCATGGATTTTAGCCCACCAGGCTCAGACTTTGTCTGTGAGATTTCCTAGGCAAGAATACTGGAGTGGGTTGCCATTGCCTTCTTCATTTGAAGAGTTAGCTGGAAGCTAAAAGAACTTGTTAGATTTTCATATTTGGGAAGTTTGTTAACAATATCAAAAAGGTTTTAAAACACAACAGGGAGGGAGGGGATATGTATACATATAGCTGGTTCATGTTGTACAGCAGAAACTAACGTAATATTATAAAGCAATTATACTCCAGTTTAAAAACAAGAACAAACACAATAGTATCATAGGTCATATGAATTGATATTTATTTAACCAAAGTCACAAATGATTTCAGAAAACAAATACAGATCACTTAAGGGCGCGGGAACTCACACAGTCTGTTATGAAAGGCAGACATACATGTATGGGGAGATGCAGAGTCTGGGCTCATTGAGCTCATTGCTTTGATATGCATCTCAGATAACTGGGGCCAGTATCCTGTGCTTTCTGATCAAAGGCAAAGAAAACTGCTTTCTTAAAAGACAGAGAAAATTAAATCTAGTCTTTTACCAGCTTACTTTTAACAACGAGATTCACTTAATTAACTTTAATCTAAATCTAGCCAATCCTGACCATCCACAAACCTTCCATCACTGTCTGTATCTGTCTTTGTCTAGTTTGTCCCTTAGTCTTTCCATCCAGAAACAACCAGCTCCAAGATAAACTTACTTTCTTTTCTCTTAATATCATGCAGTTCCATTTTTAATACCTTGTTTTCTGAAAAACACACATTCCACTTTCCTACTATATACTGAAATGTTTCCTTTATTATTTCTGTTAGCTTTAATTACATGTTTAAATTAGAATCCTCAACTCTTAAAAACCTTAATTTCTAGTGAAAACTAAGAAGTAAGCAATTATGAACTGTCTTTTAGTTAGCTTTCTGTAGATGGGTGAACATAAATACTAGGGATAATTTCTAAAAACCTTTCCTTTTTTATAGAGAACATCTCAGGGTGGCACCAAACATATTCATTAGTAGTCCTAAATAACTTTAGTTTCTCTGTTAAGTAATTGATAAATCTTATTTTATTTGAGAATGACTTAGTTATTTAATAAACTTCCGTCACTTAATTTAGCATAGCTCTAAATTCAAGTTGCCAAATATCTGGAGAGATTATTCTTAAGTAGACATTCCTTAAATATAATTATTCCTTAAAAGTTCTTCCAAAAACTATCTAATTTGCATTGAATTCACTTATAAATATTTAATTATACCAAGTTATTTTTCATACTCAGAGAAGGCAATGGCAGCCCACTCCAGTACTCTTGCCTGGAATAGATATTAACAAGTTTTATTTAACTTCCATTCACCTTGGTACAATAAGTATTGTACCTAATGTTGGTCACTCTAAAGACATGTCTATATTAATTAGCTCAACAAACTTAAACTAACCTTAAGACCAGATATTAACTTAATATTAAATATTTTCAATTAACATGAACCTGAAAGTCATTTTGATCAGTTTCTTTCTGTGTAGAAATATTTAGTTTGTAAGCATTTACTTTTGAGTCAATTAAATAGAGCTCTTATAAATTTAATTTTGATATTTTCTAGAGATAGAGATATCTCATATATATAATGTGTACAGAGATATATGAATAGACAAAACTAGAGAGCTCATGGCTTCACTTAAACTTAGAAATGAATCAGGTATTACAGTATAAACTTACCAGTTTGTAAATAACACTTGAGATGAATTAAATTGGGTTGCTTAGATGACTGAGACTTTACTATTTGTGGAAAAGAGGTTTAAAGATTTGTGTTTGTCTTTGATAAAGATTCTAAGAAGTCTATGAATTAGATTTTCAGTTGAGGGAGGCTTTCCAGTGGTTTGAATTTAAAATTACCACCTTTGTAATTTTTTTCCCTTGGCTTCAGATTTTGCCTGGCTGAGCTAATTAGACTCAATCTCAGGTCACTGTGGGCTGTATTTATGTTTCTAATTTGCAGAGATTTGCAGGACAAAGACAGTTGTTTTTAATTACCCAAAGAACTGTCACCTCTGCTGCTGCGAAGTCTCTTCAGTCGTGTCTGACTCTGTGTGACCCCTTAGACGGGAACCCACCAGGCTCCCCTGTCCCTGGGATTCTCCAGGCAAGAACACTGGAGTGGGTTGCCATTTCCTTTTCCAATGCATGAAAGTGAAAAGTGAAAGTGAAGTCGCTCAGTCATGTCCGACTCTTAGCGACCCCATGGACTTCAGCCCACCAGGTTCCTCCGTCCATGGGATTTTCCAGGCAAGAGCACTGGAGTGGGGTGCCCTCGCCTTCTCCAGTTTGTCACCTCAGTGATGTTAAAAGATTGATTTGCCCCTATATATATATATATATTTATATGTATTTTATTATATAATTATATATATAATATTTGAAAGTTGCTTTTCTGTATCAGAGATTTCTAACTAAAATTTAAGAGTTCTATGTTCTAGAATTTTAGAGTTTAGTCTATCATGCCTTCAAAAACTCATATAAAGCATTCAACAAAGAGCCTCTTTCTAAGTTCATAAGTTAAACCCAGAGCAAAATCACTGTTTTTATTTTTATTAGTCCTTGAATATTAGTTCCCACTTTTTTCTCCATTGTATGGTTCAGGTAACCCTATTGATTTCCTTTAATATATTTAATTAGTATTTCTTGACGAGCAAATCTATATGTTTTGTCTTATAATACCACACAGGGAAATATTCCTCAGTGAAACATGTCTGTCTCAGAATTAAAGAAAACAGATGTAGCCATCTTATATAAAACCAATGAAAATATATCAATTCTTATATACTTTATCTCAGTTCTATCTTTTATATCTTTAGCTTTCACTAGAATCCAATCAGCAAGTTTTGATCTTACAGAAGGAGTTCTAGAAGTTTTTCTTTTTATTCCCTGTCTATTTAATCTATTTTGTTTTTAAAGGCTCTGGGATCCCCATAGAGGGGGTTGAGCCATGAAACTCAGGCCCTTTTGTTAATGTTGATTAACTGGCCTAATTGTTGCCCAGGTAATTGTTGGTCAGGTATCTCAGTGGAATTTTTTTTCCAGCCCCTTAAACATAAACTTAAAAAATCTGGAGTAAATAGAGTGGACTTGTTTGGCTTTTAATGTTGGGGACCACATGGGGGTCCCTTCCGGTCCACTTAACCTTAGGTAGTGTAATATCAAAACCTTGTGTTTTAATCCCATAAGTGTCCATTTTATTTATTGCATTTTGAATAACCATTTAAAGATTTCTTTAACTATTTGGAATAAGTCTTTTTAAGATTTCTACCTGGTTGGAAAAAGTATCCAGACTTTCCTTACAGTTTTTTTTCCTGTTAACATTAATTATTCTAATGTTTTTATTAGCATCTGTAAGACCCATTGAGGGGAAGCAAAGACCACAAATAAAACTTCCCAAACTGTTTTTTTCTTACTTGTTTTAAACTAAGGAAGTTCTGAGGATAGCCATTACATATATTTCCTTTTTCCCATCTTTAATTTAATTTTTATAGATAACAGTAAAACAGCCGTTTATAATGACAGCTCTGTAAAAACTTACTAATTTAGAAGCTTCTCTAAAGGATTCATCATTTGGCTATTAATGAGATATATACTAACAGTGATTCCAACTAATAAGATGTAAGAGGCTTCCCTGTAAGAGAACGGGGAGGATGTCACCTAAATAAAATTCTTAAAGTTTACTTCCCCAAATAGTATGACAGAGGTCAAGTTTTCAAAATACACACACATACACAAACAAAACTCCCTAAGAAGATCAGGCAGAACATTTATTGATACATCTCAAAGACACAGGAAGAGAAATGCAAGTCCCCTCTACAAAGATTTTGTTTAAGGTCAGAATTCTGAAAAGATATTTTTTATCAAGCCAAATTTTTAACTTAGCTGCATGCACACACACACACACACACACACACACCCCAGTTTGGTCATGTAAGGTTAAGATCTTTTTTTAGTATAATTTAGGTACTTCAAGTGTGATCTGGCTGGAGTATTAGTTGGAGGCTGGTTTCCAATTCTCCTTTAAATATTTCAAGTCATTCTCCTCCCCAAGCTCTCAACTCAGACCTCTGGATTTCTTTTACTGAGCTAATTCCAGACTCCCCTATCTTCCAGTTAGGGATGTCTCAGTGTTTTTCAACAGGGCTCCCCTAATACCTTTAGATTAGGGGGGGTCACTCCCTAATATCTTTAAACTGGAGAGGCGGGTACCTGTTAGATGCTGCCAAATGAAACTCAGAGTCATCAGCCATTAACAGGAGATCCTGGAGCCAGGAGAGACCCAGATTCATCTGGACTCTGTGGAGGTGGACGGGCACGAGGCCTCTGTTCTGTCAGCGTTCTGGATCCCCAGAGAGTTTAGGCAAAGGAGAGAAGTATGCCCTGCTTGGTTGACAAAACTGTTGTCTAAAAAAAGTGCACAGCCTAGAAGTTGAGAGTTACGTCTTATTTGGCAGACTTTCTGAGGACTTCGAACCCAGGACATAGCATCTCAAGAGACTGCTCCAAAGAGGCAATGAGGGGGAGTCAGAGTATGTAGGAGATTTTGCAGTAAAGATCAGCTACTCAGAACACATCAAAAGATCACTGTTAATGAAAGAAAAAAAAAAAAACAAACCAAAAAACAGATAACCCAAGTTAAGGAATTTAATGCTTTTCTATGGATCAGTCCAGTTCAGTTTAGTTGCTCAGTCATGTCCGACTCTTTGCGATCCCATGGACTGCAGCACACCAGGCTTCCCTGTCCGTCACCAACTCCCGGAGCTTGCTCAAACTCGTGTCCATTGAGTAGGTGATGCCATCCAACCATCTCATCTTCTGTTGAAGGAGATTCCCGCCTTCAATCTTTCCCAGCATCAAGGTCTTAGCCAATGAGTCAGTTCTTCACATCAGGTGGCCAAAGGATTGGAGTTTCAGCTTCAGCATCAGTCCTTCCAATGAATATTCAGGACTGATTTCCTTTAGGATGGACTGGTTGGATCTCCTTGCAGTCCAAGGGACTCTCAAGAGTCTTCTTCAGCATCACAGTTCGAAGGCATTAGTTCTTCGGTGCTCAACCTTTTATATTGTCCAGCTCTCACATCCATACATGACTACTGGAAAAACCATAGCTTTGACTAGATGGACCTTTGTCAGTAAAGTAACGTCTCTGAGATGAAAAGCATCATTTTCTCAGGTAGATCTGGTAGAGCTGGTTGTAGATGGCTGGACAACACATACAGAGAACATAGAGTTCTGTTCTTCTCATGTTAAATTTGAGGTGTGTCTGGAATTTTGAAGTGTCCAAAAGGCTACTGAGAGGTGTGGAACTCAGGAGAGAGATCTCAGCCAAAGTAGACACATAAGACTTTAATTGTACAGAGGTCAAAGGGGGGCCATTGGTATGAATTAGATGATTCAGCAAAGTGTAGCATGGTAACAGCAGTTAGCCAAGAACATTGGCATTTGAGGCAGGAAGGACAAATGCCCCCACCCCGTGAGTGTCGTTTTCCTCTTTGCCGCAGCAGGCATGCTAATTGATCACTGCCCTGTTTATTAGTTAATAATAATCATTATTAGTTGTTGGGCTGGCTGCGTTTTTGCCGCTATGAGAGCTTTTCTCCAGTTGTGGTGAGCAGGGGCCCCTCTCTAGTTGTGGTGCGCGGGCTTCCCATTGCAGTGGACCCACTTCTTGCGGAGCACAAGCTGTAGGGTGCTTGGGCTTTGGGAGTTGCGGTTCCCAGGCTCCAGAGCACAGGCTCAGTAGTCGTGGTACATGGGCGTAGTTGCGCCATGGTATGTGGGGTCTTCCTGGACCGGAGAGCAAACCTGTTTCTCCTTCATTGGCAGGTGGATTCTTTACCTTTGAGCCAACCAGGGAAGCCCACTACACTGTTTCTTAATGAGTCCAGTTTCCATTGTGAATTCTTCTTTGGGGTTTTTGGAAGCCTGTTACTTGATTCCCAAATGTTATCTTTTTGTTATGAGGTTCTAGTTTAATTCCATTTTGATCAGAAAGTATACTTTGTATGATTTCAGTCCTTTGAAATTTATTAAGACTTGCATTATGGTGCAGCCAGAGATCTAGTTTGGTGACTGTTGGCGTGTGTATTTACAGAGAATTCTGCCATTGTTGGGTGTAGTGTTCTATAAGGGTGATTTAGGGTAAGTGGTTTATAATGTTTTCAGGTCTTTGCTTCTACACTTGGTCTTAGCCAAAAGGTCAGGAAGGGATCATCTCTACTTCTATATTCTTCTTTTTTTCCCCTCCTCTTCCATCACTTGTGAGAGAGACGTATTAAGATATGATTTTAAAGCTGTCTCCTGTCACCTTTCAGACCTGTCATTTTGCTTCGTGTTTACTCCCTGGTCGCCCCTTGCCGGGCACCACCTTAGATTTGCCGTGTTTGTCGTCTGACTGCGCTCGCCCCCTCCGTGCGCTCGCCCCCGCCTCCGTGCGCTCGCCCTCTCCGTGCGCTCGCCCCCGCCTCCGTGCGCTCGCCCTTGCGCCTGCAGGCCCGGTGGCGGTAATGCCTTTCTGTTCTTGCTAGTCCCAGGGCACTGCTCCATCTTTGTTGGTTTTCCCAGACTCTGCCCACACCTTCATAAATGCTTCCTTAATTATTCTCTCCTCAGTTTGAATGAACTATCAGTTTCTTGCTGGGGCCGTGATTGATAATGGATGTATTTAGGAAAAGCACTTCAGTCAGTAGGAAAATCCAGCTCAAAAGCCTAAAATGCATACATGTCTGACATGCTGAAGGAACAGTGAGAGACCTTGCGCTGAGTAGGAGAGAGGAGGACGCTAGTAGGAGATGACTGGAGAAGGGAAGTGGGGAGCCGGATCAGAAATAGCCTTTTAGGCCATTGCAGAGATGGGGGTTGAGCAGAGGACTGGCATCACTGCATTCCTGTGTTCTTGTGATCACTGTGGGTGCTCTGTTGAGCATTAACTGTAGAGTGCGAGCATTGAGACTGGAGATGTGTAAGGAGGTGAGAGAACGCTGTTTAAAGGAGAAACTGGATTGAAGTCGTAAACCCCTAACTGGCTTGGGTAGGCACTGTGGTGGTGGAGGATGGCGGGAGAAGTGGGCAGTACTACATATATATATATATTTTTTTTTTTAATTAATTAATTAAGTTTTGGCTGCCTGGGTTCTCATTGCTGTGCGTGGGCTTTCTCTAGTTGTGGTGAGAGTGGGCTACTCTGGTTTTGGCGAGTGGGCTTCTCATTGAGGTGGCTTCTCTTGTGGCAGAGCTCACGCTCTAGAGCATAGGCTCAGTAGCTGTGGTGCTTAAGCTTAATTTCCCCTGAGGTGTGTGGCACCTTCTGAGACCAGGGATCGAACCCCTGTCCCCTGCATTGGCATGTGGATTCTTAACCACTAGATCACCAGGGAAGCCCAATACTACATGTACTGACAGAGTCAGTACTGTTTTCTGGTGGGTGTGGGAGAGAGCAGTTAAGACGGGCTGTAAGATTTCTGGTCTGAGAAACTGGAAGCATTAAGTTGCCATTAGCTGAATTGGGGGATACTGTGGGTGGAGCACGCACAGATCAGAAGTTCAGTTTTGCATATGCCAACTGGCAGGTGACTGTTAGGCATCTCAGAGACTGTTGTTGCCCATGCTTTGAGTTCTGTGGTCTAGATCACAGGTATAAATTTGGGAGCAAGCAATATATTGCACTTAAAGGCACAAGACCAGGT
The DNA here is from genome assembly GCF_003369695.1 of Bos indicus x Bos taurus. Lineage (NCBI taxonomy): Eukaryota > Metazoa > Chordata > Mammalia > Artiodactyla > Bovidae > Bos > Bos indicus x Bos taurus. The sequence continues at coordinate 11,865,982 of NC_040087.1, read as the reverse complement.
GAGCTCATCAAGAAGCGATTATAGACAGAAAAGAGGCCAGAATGGGGCCTCCACACCCAATAAGAAGTTGAAGAGCAGAAGAAGGAAAGGCAAAGAAAGCTTGAGTCATAATGAGGTAGGAGGAGGAGCAAGGAGGTGAGGGGGCAAGGAGGAGGGAGAGGGGAGAGGGAAAGAGAGAGAGAAGCGGCAGTTGGGGGGCGTTACGGGGGTGGGGGCTGGTGGTTGGGGGAGGCTGTCCATGCTGGGGTGGGGAGGGTGTCCCTGCCTGGCCAGCATGCTTGCAGGCAGGGTCCCAGCTTGACCCTGGAAGTCGGTGGTTCGAGCTTCCAGCTCTGTGTACACAGGCAGTCAGACTCTGACTAATGACGTAGGCTGGGTCGATTCAGTTTTCCTGCCTGTGAGGTTGAGTCATGACGGAGTTAGGAAAACTGCAAGAACAGTTTACTTAGGACAGTGTGCTTTTTATTAGAAGATGCCTATGAAGACTTGAAAGATGAAGAGTCATGACTTTTGCTTCTTAAGATAGTGTTTTTTAAACTCTCCTACAGGTTTGAGACATATCAAAATAAAAGGGGAGAAAGTTGTCCCCTGCCCATGGTGTTCCACAGTGAAGCTGGTGGTGCTGGGGCTGGTCTCTCAGTGAGTTGCTCCTGGGATGTGTCTTGGACTGCACATCCTGTGGCCTTTCCTGGCATACTGTGGGCTAGTTCAGAGCCTAGGTCTCTTCATGGTGTTGTGTTTTTGGTTCCTGTGAGCTACTTCACAGAACTGCAGTAACAAAACCCCCAATGTCCTTGTACTGAGCTAGTTTGAGATGGCATTTCTGTTACAGCAATTCTATGAAATAGCTCACAGATGCCTTGGGTGACTTAAGAGTCAAGATTAAATGAAATAGTGTAAATACATGAGTCTTTAACAGTATTTTGGCTTTCCTTGTGGCTCAGTGATAAAGAATCTGCCTGCCAATTCAGGAGAAATAAGTTTGATCCTTGATTCAGGAAGATCCCCTGGAGAAGGAAATGGCAACCCACTCTAGTATTCTTGCTTGGAAATCCCATGGACAGAAGAGCCTGGCAGGCTACAGTCCATGGGGTCACAAAGAGTTGGACACGACTGAAGCGACTTAGCACGCATGCATGTGTAACTTATACTGTAGATGCCAGTTTCACATCACAGGGCCTGACGTGGACAGGTGAGGCTGTGGTCGCCTGACACTCATATCTGTGATACACCCATCCCTGTCTGTAGTCAGGAGCATCAGGATTGCAAAAGGCATAGGGTGTTGCTTTCTTAACTTGTTTCTTATGATGATTGTGTTTCTGTATTCTCTTTTTAGGTGATACAGTTAATATTGGAGATGTATCCTACAAGTTGAAAAATCCTAAGAACCCAGAACTTGTGCCACAAAACTACAGTAAGAAATAATCATTTATTTATGAATTTTTCACTTTGTATCACTTCATCCATGAATGTTTTAGTAGAATCTTTGTCTACATCTTGCTATTTCTGTTTGAATTGGGATAAAATTTAGACTTAATAAGATTCACAGATCTTAGGCGTTCGTTTTGATTAGTTTGACAGTTTTGTAAATGTGTGTGGGCACCAACATTGCTCTCCTCACCCTGAACGGTCTCTTGTGCCCCTTCCCTCTACCCGGCTCTGGAAGCCATTGCTCTCGCTTCTGCTGTGGCAGATTAGTTTTGCCTATTCTTCAGCTTTCTATAAATAGAATCCTATAGTTAAGGTATAGTTTTTGTGTCTGTGTGTTTCTCTGTGTGTTTGGTTTCTTTCCGTCAAGATAATACTTGTGAGATTCATCCATATTCCTGTACCTATCAGCTTGCCTTTCATTGCTGAGTAATTTTCCATTGTATAATTATATATCATAATTTATTTGTTCTGTTGATGGACATTTGGATGGTTTCCATTTTTGGACTCTTATGAATGAGGTACTGTGAACATTTCTGTACAGGGCTTGTGGTCACAAGTTTTCACTTATCTTAAACAAATAACTAGGAGTTGATGTGTCATAGGGTAGATACCTGTTTAACTGTACTCAGCACTGCCATACAGTTCTCCAAAGCAGTTGGACTGTTTTACCCTTTGACCAACAGCAATGTTCCCCATCCTTGCCAACACTGGTATTTCTAGTCTTTTTGGTTTTACTCATTCTACTAGGTATGAAATGGTAACTCATCATGGTTTTTGTTTTATAACAGCTTTATTGAAATGTAGTTAATAAACCACAAAATTTACCTTTTTAAAGTGTGCCACTCAGTGGTTTTAGAATATTTCCAAAATTGTGCGACCATGCCCCTATGTAAGTTGAGAACATTTTTTAAGTCAACAAGAAACCTCACATCCATTCATGGTTACCCCCTGTTTCCTCCTCCTCCACTTCCCCTCGCTGCCCCTCTAGCCTTTGGCAGTCATTAATACACTTTCTGTTTCTGTGGATTTGCTTGTTCTGACATTTCATATAGATGGGATCATCTGACATGTATTCTTTGTGTTTGGCTTATTTCACTTCTCGTGTTTTCAGGGTGCATCCGTGTTGTAGCATGTATCAGTGCTTCATTCCTTTTTACGGCTAGATAATGTTTCATTGTATGGATATATCACTCTGTGTTTTATTCATTCATCAGCTTGGGAATATTATGAATAATACTGCTATGAATGTTCATATACAAGTTTTGTATGGACGTATGTTTTCAGTTTTCTTGGGTATATACCTGCTCCTGCTGCTGCTGCTGCTAAGTCTCTTCAGTCGTGTCCGACTCTGTGTGACCCCATAGACAGCAGCCCACCAGGCTCCCCCGTCCCTGGGATTCTCCAGGCGAGAACACTGGAGTGGGTTGCCATTTCCTTCTCCAGTGCATGAAAGTGAAAGTGAAGTCGCTCAGTCGTGTCCGACTCTGCGACCCCATGGACTGCAGCCTACCAGGCTCCTCCGTCCATGGGATTTTCCAGGCAAGAGTACTGGAGTGGGGTGCCATTGCCTTCTCCGGGTGTATACCTAGGAGTAGAATTACTAGGTGATACGATAACTCTATGTTTAACATTTTCAGGAATTATCAAACTTTTTCCAAAGAGGTGGTACCATTTTACCTTCCCACTAGCAATGTATGAGGATTCTAGTTTCTTCGTATCTTCACCAATACTTGTTATTGTCTTTTTTAGGGTAGCCATTTTCATGAGTATGAAATGGTATTTTATTATTGTTTTGATTTGCATGTCTCTAATGACCTACCATCATTTCTTTGCTCAAAATCATGTCAATTCTCTTCTCAAAATCCCTTAAACGGACTCCTTAGGAACAAAGGCCTTTACGTTTTATGATCCAGTTTTAGCCTTATTTCCTGTGACTGTCCTTCCCCTAGTCTATGTTCCAGTCATCGGGCACAATATAATTTTTTGTTCACGCTTCAGATTCTTTCAGTAGACCATGTGCTTCTTAAGGGAGAAGATCTCACTTTCATCCAATACACAGTTCCCCTGACTCTGCCTCCTAAAAGGCTCTGCGCTCCGTCCCCTCCACTCTGTTGTGCTTTTCCTTTACTATATATATATATATATTTTTTTTTGAGTTATTTTCCTCAAAAAATAGTACCCTAGTGGTAACTCTAGGGATTAAAATTAGCAGTTTAACTTAAAACAAACCTGTTCAGATTAATACTAACTTAATTTCAATAGTATATAAAAACTTTGCTCCAATATAGCTGTTCCCTTCTACTTCTTTTGTATTGTTATTGTCATACAAATTATATCTTTGTATGTTAAAAGTCTTGCTGCACAATTAAAAAAACATTTATTTATTTACTTGGCTGTGTTGGGTGTTAGTTGTACCACGTGGGCTTCTCTCTAGCTGCGGCTCTTGGACTTAGTAGCCCCGCAGCAAGTGGGATCTTAGTTCCCGACCAGGGTTTGAATCCGCGTCCTCTGCATTGAAAGGCAAATTCTTAACCCCTGGACCACTAGGGAAGTCCCTTTGCACAGGCTTCTCGTTGCAGTGGCTTCTCTTGTTGCGGAGCATCGGCTGTAGGCGCGCAGGCTTCGGTCGTTGCAGCACGTGGGCTCGGTAGCTACGGCTGGCAGGCTCTCGAGCACGGACTCAGTAGTGACTGTGGCGCCCGGGCTCAGTTGCTCCGCGGCAGCGGGATCTTCCCGGACCAGGGGTTGAACCTGTGTCCCCTGTGTTGACAGGTGGATTCTTATCCATTGTACCCCCAGGGAAGTTCCGCCTTTTCTTCTTTTAACAACTAAGATGCCACAGTCCCCTGGCTGGGGTCTGCTGACATACTCTGTTGTAATCAAAGTACTTATCCATTTTGAGGATCTTCTTATTTGAGAGAATTAATAAGGTCATCTGTATCAGCTTCAGGAACTCAAGGGATCCTAGCAATAATATCAGTTTTTAAAACTTAGAAGCCTATTCTTTGAAAGTATTCTCGTATTTTACAAATAACTGAAGGGCTGGCTGAGACCAAGTCCCAAAGTGTAAAAGGTATCTGTTTCTAAATATAGCAAAACTCCCATAAATTGTCACCAAAATCCCCCAGAAAAACAAAGAAAAGCCCTCCACATTTTCTGGCTTACATACTTTCAATTTTTATTATTGTTTGTATGCATCTCTTATGTAATCACAAGTTTTCATTTCTTTTGTGTTTTGTTACTAGTAGCTTACCCTTTGAAATTTATCAGAGGAGAGTTTATACTGTAAGCAATCGGGTGGTCTGTGCCTGCTACCCATTCATCATTGTTTCTCCCATATATCAAGCTGACCATATATCCAGCATATGTTTTACCCGGTAGTAAATTGCTACATCGCTCTATTAGTCTTATGAGAAACTGTGCCATGTATACAAAAAAGATGGTTGGGAGTTTGGCTGTCTTGAAATAGGAAAAGTGGCCAAGCTAATTTGACCACACTCTCATGCATTCACATAGGCATTTTGTGGTTGCTACATATTTAGATAGATATATTGTATTGTATAATATAACATGTTTTTATGCATCTATTTACTGTATTGTGTTCACATATTGTATTCTTTGAAGTTTTTCTTCCTCTCTCAAGGACTATTTCCAGAATGGGAAAATTATAGTTCTTTGGCTTCATTCTTGCTATAACATGACTGATAAGTCATTATGGGTTTTGATTATGAGAGGACTTTGATGGATTTTTTTTCTCCTCTGGACTTATTTTTAAAAATATGTTAAAGTACTTTGGAGAGGATGTTTTGATGAGGTTTGGTGCTTCATTGAAGTACCAAAAGGTACTAAAGGTACCAAAAAGTGTCCCTTTCCTTCTTGTATCTATGCTTCATTTTAGCTTTTTGCCTTTTGGATATTCAGTATTTTGAAATGAAACATAAAATGATAGACTTTTGTTCAGGAGAGGAACTTTAGCAATTATTGTCCTCTCTGGAACTCATTTCACAGCCAGGAAAGTAGGACCTGGAAGAGGTAAGAAGACTAATTAATTAGTAGCAAAACCCAGATTTCCATACTTCCGTTTGATTTTCCTTTTAGTCTGCCATGGTGTCTCTGGCTGCTTTCTTTAGAGTAAGTCCTGGGATGCTAGAAAACTCTTTTGGAATTTAGAAGTGTGAAGGATTGTTGAAAAATATTGAAATAGTTGAAGCATGGTATCAACTATCTTAACATTATTTTTCAGAGCATTGAAAATCACTGTTGTATTCCAGTAATGAAGAAATAAAAGTCACAGTATTGAACTATGATCCCTGATATTATTATTTAACATCTATTTAATGGAATGGTAGAAATACTGCTAATTGGCAGAAACTATAGTCTGGAGATATTCTTAAGTAGAAGTCTAAAATTCAGTTAAAAACCACACAAAAGCAATATTGTCAAAATGAAATTTCTTAATTCGTTGACCATTTGATTGAGGTAATGAGTGCTTAATAATTTGTAGTCATTGTCAGCTTCTCATCTGAACTGTTGTCTGCTTTCATAGCACTGGACACAGCAATACATCTTTTTAGCTCCAATATCTGGCCCAGTGCCTGGCACATAATAGACAGCAGTTGGACTGTTCTTTAGTTTTTTTTTATTATCTAGGTCTTGTCACCTCCTGCCTTGACCATTATAACTTCCACTTGTCATCTTAGTCCCTAGTCTCTCACCTGCAAGTGTTAAAGTGGATAATTGAAGCCTTTCTGGCCTTTCTGTATAAAAACCAAATCTCAAGGCTTAGCTGAAATTGGCCACTGCTGAAAAGGGGTTTCTTCATGTATTTGTGCTTGAAGTTAAACTATATTGTATCAAAGCTAGTATTTCTTCCAGGATTTGACTTATGAAGTAGTGCTCCAGGGTAGCAGGTTTTCAATAGATAACTTTAAACCTGACCTCAGTTATATTTCTGCTTCCTTACATAATCTTGTTGCAGTCAGTGAACCAATTATATGTGAGGTCAGTTGAGGTTTACTGGACACACTGAACTCTTATCTAAGCAATTAGGCCCATAAAGATTTACTGCAAGAATTACAATATTGTGCTTTTAAAATGGTGAGTTTGGGCCTCATTAACAGGATAAGATTTTTTAGTGTCTATGTGGGGAAACCTTTGTCTTTAGTTTGCAAGTAATTTTAAGCGGTTTGAGAGACTCACCAGTGTTACAGAATAGCATGGGGAACCTATGTCACCTTTGTGTCAGGATAGATAGTGCACTAAATTGCAGCTACTTGTCAGTTTTAATGACTTAGTGACAGAGGTTACACGAAAGCCTCCAGGGAAGTGTTACCTAAGATTCCCTGACTTAGTAATCAGTGCTTGAGAAACAGTCTGAGAACCTAAGCCTCCAATCCTTATGATTTGCCTTATTTTTACTATTGTCCTAATTGCTTCTCGTTATATGAGAATTTACTTTGGGAAAAGGATTTCGTTTGAGATTTCTTTAGATACATTTTTAAGAATAGCACTCTCAAAAGGATGAGCCCCCTCAACTTTTAAAGCTCTTAAACATGCCCTGAAGTCTCCTCTAGAGTCTCTGAGTGCTCAAGAATTGATGCTTTTGAACTGTGGTGTTGGAGAAGACTCTTGAGAGTCCCTTGGACTGCAAGGAGATCCAACCAGTCCATTCTGAAGGAGATCAGCCCTGGGATTTCTTTGGAATGAATGATGCTAAAGCTGAAACTCCAGTACTTTGGCCACCTCATGCAAAGAGTTGACTCATTAGAAAAGACTCTGATGCTGGGAGGGATTGGGGACAGGAGGAGAAGGGAACGACTGAGGATGAGATGGCTGGATGGCATCACTGACTTGATGGACGTGAGTCTGAGTGAACTCCGGGAGTTGGTGATGGACAGGGAGGCCTGGCGTGCTGCGATTCATGGGATCGCAAAGAGTCGGACATGACTGAGCGACTGAACTGAACTGAATTTTTCTCTAATCTTCTTTGTCCCAAGTACCATACTGATGATGACTTAACTTTTTTTAATGTGTTTTATTGTTTTTTATTTTCTAGCTAATGACGGTTTTTTTTTTGCTTTCTGCAGCTCTCATTGCAGGTGTACAAGAGCTGGGTAATATGTTAAATAGGCTTCTTTGGATCTACATGGCAGTTTAGTTGCCATTAATGACATTGTTTAAATGAATTCAAGTAGTAAATACCTAACTTAAAGATTATGTTTTTAATGTAAATATATTATATATGATAGATAGAAGCTTAATACCCTTAATATATAAATATATAATGATGAGACACATCATATGATCCCATAGAAAATAGTCAAAGGATTTAAAGCAGCTCACTATCGGACAGGAAATTCAGATGGCCAGTAAGTGTGTATGTACATATGTTCTAGTGCTGCTTAATAGTTAGAGAGATGTAAATTATACAATAAGATAGTAATATTCACGCATCATTTGGGCCCAAACTGAAAAGTATTATAATGTCCGGTACCTACAGGGTTGCAGGGAAATGGCATTTCATATATCGCTATGGAAGTGTGAGTTCATTTGACTTCTTTGGAATGTAATATGGTAGTTGCTATTAAAATAAAATGTCTTCTTCATGTAACAGTTTCTCTATTAGGTTCTATTCACCAAGGGAAAAATCAGCACATAAAAAGGATGTTTGTACACAACATACATAGCAGCGTTTTATTGTTTTTGATAGTGACAAAACTGAAAGCAATCTGACTATATCAATAGAGGAATGATTGATAAATTATTATATAGATATTTTATGGAAGTTTTCACAGCTATTAAAAAAGAATAAATTAGATTTATTTTTGGGAACCTAGAGGGTATCCATGTGATACTGTTCAGCAAAAATTGAAGCCTTCAGAATAGTACATAAAGTTTAATACAATTTTTGTTCAAGTATTTAAAAAAAAAAACTTGAAATACTCTTTTCAGGTGTATTACATGTTTTCCTGTGTAAAAAGAAAAGTGTGGAAGGCCACAGTCCAGGCTCTTTGATTTTTTTTTCCTGTGGCATTGGGTTGGGAGTGGGGTGGAAATGGAAGGTGTCATTTAATATTTCTTTTACATTTTTAGATTTTTTTTCTTTGTTACAATAAGCATATATTAGATTTTATTTTTAAAAAGCTAATAAACCCTCATGTTTAAAGTGAAGCTTTATTAAGTTGGAGAATACATCTATCATAGCTGCTTTTTCTGTGATCTGACTCATAAAAATATAAACTTTATGCTTTACGTTTAAAGAATTTGACTCATTTGACAGGACCTAAAAATTCTTGGTTCTTCGGAGTTGCGTTCATAACCAATGGTCATTCCTTAATCTCATTTTATGCTTTTGGTGGTTGTCTTGTTTTGAATATGACTAGTTACATTAAGACCAAAGATGTCCTTTGTAAATTATCACAATTTAACAACGCCTTATAGATAAGCGTTTCAAGAGGTTGAATTGCAAATTGAATTTAAGGTATTAAATTGTGACCTGTTGATTAGTCAGAATATTCTAATGTATGTTGGCCATCCTATTGCTGCTTCCTCTTGTCTATCACAGTTCTCTTCTTCAGTATGGCTCTGATTAGTTTGCAGTATGGTTTTTCAAAAGAAATATAATTTTTTGTTCCTATTACAAAAATAAAACATCAATACACAAAATTTGGAAAACACTAAAAAAAAAAAAAATTCAAATCATCCATAAGCCTAATTATAAATACTGTTGGTGGTGCTAGTGGTAAAGAACCCACCTGGCAATGCAGGAGATGTCAGGGATGTGGGTTCATAGCTAGGTCAGGAAGATCCCATAGAGGAGGGCATGGTAACCCACTCTAGTTCTCTTACATGGAGAATCCTATGGGCAGAGGAGCCTGGCGGGGCCATAGGTTGCAAAGAGTCAGACACAACTGAAGCAACTTAGCATGAACATATAATGTCCCCTGGTTCCTCCATTTTCTGGGAATTTCTCATCAACTCTGTAGATTTACTTTGATATTTTAGAATTTTATATAAATGTAATAATACAGCGTATATTCTGGTTTTGTCTAGCTTCTACCACTCAGCATAATTATTTTGAGATTCTTCCATGTTAGTCTGTTCCTTTTTATTGCCAAGTAGTATTCCATTATATGAAATAATTACAATTTGTTTATCCATTCATCTGTTGATGGATATCATGTCATTGTTACCATTCTGAGGCTCTTAAAATAAAGCTGCTATGAACATTTATGTTGGGAAAGATTGAAGGCAGGGGGAGAAGGGGACGACAGAGGACACAATGGTTGGGAGGCATCACCAGCTCAATGGACGTGAGTTTGAGCAAGCTCCGGGAGATGACGAAGGACAGGGAAGCCTGGCTTGCTGCAGTCCATGGGGTCGCAAAGAGTCGGACACAACTGAGCGACTGAACAACAACAACTCTGTGTGAACATAATGTTTTCTTTTTCCTGGGGCAAATACCTGGGAATGAAATTCTAACTGGAGGCTGAAAGTCTGAGGTCAGGGTGCCAGTATGGTTAGGTTCTATGAGGATCCCTCCTACTGACTTCTTGACATGGCAGAGAGAGTGGAGATACAGAGCAGGCTCTTACATCTTTTTTTAGAAGAAGACTAATCACATTTATGAGGGCTCCACCTTCATGACCAAATGGCCTGCCAAAGTCCCCACCTCTAATACTCTCATACTGGCAGTTAGTTCAGTTCAGTTCAGATCAGTCACTCAGTTGTGTCTAACTCTTTGTGACTCCATGGACTGCACCATGCCAGGCCTCCCTGTCCATCACCAACTCCCGGAGTTTGCTCAAACTCATGTCCATTGATAATCAGTGATGCCATCCAACCATCTCATCCTCTGCCATCCCCTTCTCCTCCTGCTCTCAATCCTTCCCAGCATCAGGGTCTTTTCAAATGAGTCAGTTCTTCGCATAAGGTGGCCACAGTATTGGAGTTTCAGCTTCAGCATCAGTCCTTCCAATGAATATTCAGGACTGATTTCCTTTAGGATGGACTGGTTTGATCTCCTTGCAGTCCAAGGGACTCTCACGAGTCTTCTCCAACACGACAGTTCAAAAGCATCAATTCTTCGGTGTTCAGCTTTCTTTAGAGTCCAATTCTCACATCCATACATGACTACTGTAAAAACCATAGCTTTGACTAGATAGACCTTTGTTGGTAAAGTAATGTCTCTGCTTTTTACTATGCTGACTAGGTTGGTCATAGCTTTTCTTCCAAGGAGCAAGCAAGCGTCTTTTAATTTCATGGCTACAGTCACCATATCCAGTGATTTTGGAGACCCCCCAAAATAAAGTCTGTCACTCTTTCCATTGTTTCCCCATTTATTTGCTGTGAAGTGATAGGAACAGATACTATGATCTTCGTTTTTTTAATGTTGAGTTTTAAGCCGACTTTTTCACTCTCCTCTTTCACTTTCATCAAGAGGGTCTTTAGTTCCTCTTCACTTTCTGTATCTGATGTTATTGATATTTATCCGGGCAATTGTGATTCCAGCTTGTGCTTCATCCAGCCCAGAATTTTGCATGATGTACTCTGTTTATAAGTTAAATAAGCAAGGTGACAGTATACAGCTTTTACATACTCCTTTCACGATTTGGAACCAGTCTGTTTTTCCATGTCTAGTTCTAACTGTTGCTTCTTGACCTGCGTACAGATTTCTCAGGAGGCAGGTAAAGTGGTCTGGTATTCCCATCTCTTTAAGAATTTTCCACAGTTTGTTGTGATCCACACAGACAAAGGCTTTGGTGTAGTTAATGAAGCAGAAGTAGATGTTTTTCTGGAACTCTCTTGCTTTTTCGATGATTCAGCAGATGTTAGCAATTTGATCTCTGGTTCCTCTGCCTTTTCTAATTCCAGCTTGAACATCTGGAAGTTCGCGGTTCGTGTACTGTTGAAGCCTGGCTTGAAGCATTTTGAGCATTACTTTGCTAGCATGTGAGATGAGTGTAATTGTGTGGTAGTTTGAACATTCTTTGGCATTGCCTTTCTTAGGGATTGGAGTGAAAACTGACCTTTTCCAGCCCTGTGGCCACTGCTGAGTTTTCCAAATTTGCTGACATATTGAGTACAGCACTTTCACAGCATCATTTTTTAGGATTTGAAATAACTGGGGCCTGCGTGAGGGAGGCCGTGCGGCCGCAGCCTGCGACGGCCGGCGCGTCCCAAAGTTCGACTCCTCCGCCCGGACTAGGGCCACCCCCGGGGAGGTGGCGCCAGCCGGGACCGCAGGCTCTGGAGGCACGAGGCCCGGGCAGGGTGCCGAGTTCCCGAGGCTCCGCTGAGAAGCCGAGGGGTAGCGAGACCGCTGCTCGGGAGCCGCCACGATGGAGCTGGAACTGGAACCCTGTGGGGCCGGGGCCCCGGCTGCCGGGCAGCGGCTTCTCCAGGCCGAGGCCCCGGCGGAGAATGAGCCGGAGGCAGTGGTGGGCTCCCTAAAATTAATTAAAAAAAAAAAAAAAGAAAGAAAGAACTGGAATTCCATCACCTCCACTAACTTTGTTCGTAGTGATGCTTCCTAAGGCCCACCTGACTTCGCATTCCAGGATGTCTGGCTCTAGGTGGGTGATTACACCATCGTGGTTATCTGGGTCATGAAGATCTTTTTTATATAGCTCTTCTGTGTATTCTTGCCACCTCTTCTTAATATCTTCTGCTTCTGTTAGGTCCATACCATTTCTGTCCTTTATTGAGCCCATCTATGCATGAAATATTCCCTTGATTTACTTGAAGAGATCTCTAGTCTTTCCCATTCTTTTGTTTTCCTCTATTTCTTTGCACTGATCACTGAGGAGGCCTTTCTTATCTCCCTACTATTCTTTGTAACTCCCCATTCAAATGGGTATATCGTTGCTTTTCTTCTTTGCCTTTAGCTTCTCTTCTCAGCTATTTGTAAGCCATGTATCAGACAGCCATTTTGCTTTTTTGCATTTCTTTTTCTTGGGGATTATCTTGATCACTGCCTCCTGTACAGTGTCACAAACCTCCATCCATAGTTCTTCAGGCACTCTATCAGATCTAATCCCTTAAGTCTATTTGTCACTTCCACTGTATAATCATAAGGGATTTGATTTAGGTCATACCTGAATGGTCTCATCCTCTGTCGTCCCCTTCTCCTCCTGCCCCCAATCCCTCCCAGCATCAAGGTCTTTTCCAATGAGTCAACTCTTCGCATGAGGTGGCCAAAGTACTGGAGTTTCAGCTTCAGCATCATTCCAAAGAACACCTTCCAAAGAACACTCAGGGCTGATCTCTAGAATGGACTGGTTGGATCTCCTTGCAGTCCAAGGCACTCTCAAGAGTCTTCTCCAACACCACAGTTGAAAAGCATCAATTCTTCGGCGCTCAGCTTTCTTCACAGTCCAACTCTCACATCCATACATGACCACTGGAAAAACCATAGTGTTGACTAGACAGACCTTTGTTGGCAAAGTAATGTCTCTGCTTTTCAATATGCTGTCTAGGTTGGATGGGAACACCAACTCGATGGACGTGAGTTTGAGTGAACTCCGGGAGATGGTGATGGACAGGGAGGCCTGACGTGCTGCGATTCATGGGGTCACAAAGAGTCAGACACTACTGAGCGACTGAACTGAACTGAACTGAATGGTCTAGTGGTTTTCCCTACTTTTTTCAATTCAAATTTGAATTTGGCAATAAGGAATTCATGATCTGAGCCCCATTCAGCTCCTAGTCTTGTTTTTGCTGACTGTATAGAGCTTCTCCATCTTTGGCTGCAAAGAATACAATCAGTCTGGTTTCAGTATTGATCATCTGGTGATGTCCATATGTAGAGTCTTCTCTTGTGCTGTTGGAAAAGGGTGTTTGCCATGACCAGTGCATTCTCTTGGCAAACTCTGTTGGCCTTTGGCCTGCTTCATTTTGTACTCCAAGGCCAAATTTCCCTGTTAAGATTTCATGCTGCTGCTACTGCTGCTAAGTCACTTCAGTCGTGTCTGACTCTGTGTGACCCCATAGACGGCAGCCCACCAGGCTCCCCCGTCCCTGGGATTCTCCAGGCAAGAACACTGGAGTGGGTTGCCATTTCCATCTCCAATGCTTGAAAGTGAAAAATGAAAGTGAAGTTGATTAGTCGTGTCCGACTCTTAGCGACCCTATGGACTTCAGCCTGCCAGGCTCCTGTGTCCGTGGGATTTTCCAGGCAGGAGTACTGGAGTGGGATGCCATTGCCTTAACTGGCAGTTAAGATTCCAACATATGAATTTCGGAGGCACACAAATATTCAGTCCATAACTGTGGTGGATTTTATCAATAGGTCTTTGTCAGATTTTGGTATTCGGGTAATGCTAGTCTCATGGAATGAGTTGGGAAGTGTTTCCTCCTCTTCTTGTGTGTCTCTATGCAAATACAAGAAAATATGCATAATTAGTCTTACTCTAACACCTTTACACACAAATTTGTACAGTTTGAGGGACTTACCTAGCGATCCCATGGTTAAAATTTTGCCTCTGGTGCAGGGGGTCTACGTTTGATCCCTGGTCAGGGGGAGCTGAGAGTCAAAGTGCCTTGTAGAGCAGAAAACCCAAAACATCAAAAAAAAAGAAGCAATATTGTAACAAATTCAATAGAAACTTTAAATATGGTCCATATAAACAAATCTTAAAGAAAGTGCAGCTCAATACTTATTATATATGTATATGCTCTGATTTATTTGATGTGTATTGATATATTTTTCCAATTTTAAGAAAAACTGAACCCCTTCTCTGTGCTCAGTGGTACACTGGATGGTATTACACTTCTCATTTAATTTGGATTACAGCTGTCTTTATTGGGTCAGAGCCTTCAGCCCACTTTGTAGATGAGTGCCTTATATGAACTGAGGCTCTCTATATATGCCTTTGTTTCTTTTGATGCCTTAGAAGGATCTTACTGTATTTATCTTTGTGTCTTGGTGCTAAGTATATAGAAGATCCTTCATAACTAATTTTTACCCTATGATGTAGCTCATAGGGTAAATAATGAAGACTTTGGTTCTAAACACGTTGTATTATGTATGTCCCTTGCCTCCCCTTTTTCACCCTTGGTGTCCACTATATCCTAGTACAGAGTGATACACAGTAGAAATGTCACAGTTTAGTAAATGAACATGCCCTTGGTTCTTTTGACTTCTCTTGTTGTGAGGTGATAATGCGTGCACCACCGTGCATGCATGCATGGTAATGGTATTTCTGCTTTATTGACTATGCCAAAGCCTTTGACTGTGTGGATCACAATAAACTGTGGAAAATTCTGAAAGAGATGGGAATCCCAGACCACCTGACCTGCCTCTTGAGAAACCTATATGCAGGTCAGGAAGCAACAGTTAGAACTAGACATGGAACAACAGACTGGTTCCAAACAGGAAAAGGAGTGCGTCAAGGCTGTATATTGTCACCCTGCTTATTTAACTTATATGCAGAGTACATCATGAGAAACGCTGGTCTGGAAGAAGCACAAGCTGGAATCAAGATTGCCAGGAGAAATATCAATAACCTCAGATATGCAGATGACACCACCCTTATGGCAGAAAGTGAAGAGGAACTAAAGACCCTCTTGATGAAAGTGAAGGAGGAGAGTGAATAAGTTGGCTTAAAGCTCAACATTCAGAAAATGAAGATCATGGCATCTGGCCCCATCACTTCATGGGAAATAGATGGAGAAACAGTGGAAACAGTATCAGACTTTATTTTTCTGGGCTCCAAAATCACTGCAGATGGTGACTGCAGCCATGAAATTAAAAGATGCTTACTCCTTGGAAGAAAAGTTATGACCAACCTAGATAGCATATTCAAAAGCAGAGATATTACTTTACCAACAAAGGTCCGTCTAGTCAAGGCTATGAGTTTTCCAGTGGTCATGTATGGATGTGAGAGTTGGACTGGGAAGAAAGCTGAGCACTGAAGAATTGATGCTTTTGAACTGTGGTGTTGGAGAAGACTCTTGAGAGTCCCTTGGACTGCAAGGAGATCCAACCAGTCCATTCTAAAGGAGATCAGTCCTGGGTGTTCTTTGGAAGGCATGATGCTAAAGCTGAAACTCCAGTACTTTGGCCACCTCATGTGAAGAGTTGACTCATTGGAAAAGACTGATGCTGGGAGGGATTGGGGGCAGGAGGAGAAGGGGACGACAGAGGATGAGATGGCTGGATGGCATCACCGACTCGATGGACGTGAGTTTGAGTGAACTCCGGGAGTTGGTGATGGACAGGGAGGCCTGGTGTGCTGCAATTCATGGAGTTGCAAAGAGTTGGACACGACTGAGCGACTGAACTGAACTGAACTGAATGCATATAGGGGTGTGTGGTAAGCCTGGGTTCAGATTCTTCCTGAGCAATATGAAATGCTTTGGGAAAGTAACTCACACAAGCTGCACCAGCTATGTGTCAGCGTGGGCTCTGTACGTTCAGAAGGTAAATTTGAGTGTAAATGCAGAAGCTTATACATGAACCCCCAGTCCATACAATGCGGGCTGCTATCTAGGACACACGCCAGGTAGAGGACCGTGCAGGTGAGAACGGGCCTTTAATATCCTCTCACACCTGGTTCTCCCTGGCTGAGGGGCTGGACAAGGCGCTTTCCCCATAATCCTCATGATCACTATGCTTAGGAAGTGTTACTGTCCCCCTTTTGACAATAAGGAAATGTAGGCCCAGGAGATCCAGGGACGCTGAGAAAGGACAGCTTGAGAAATCCCCAGGAGCTCTGTGTGGCTTCAAAGGCTTCTTCTTTCCATTATAGTGTGTTGACCCTTGGGATACTAAGTAACCATCACCATTTGTGAAGGGTTTTATTAAAACTGAATTTGAACTCCGATATAATTTTCTGAAATTTTTTTTTTTTTAGCTTTACAATATTGTACTGGTTTTGCCATATATCAACATGAATCCACCACAGGTATACACGTGTTCCCCATCCTGAACCCTCCTCCCCCCTCCCTCCCCATACCATCCCTCTGGGTCGTCAGTGCACCAGCCCCAAGCATCCAGTATCGTGCATCGAACCTGGACTGGCGACTCATTTCATATATGATATTATAATTTTAATGTTTACATATATGGCAAATTTGAGGCCTTGAAGGGAGAAAGTTAGGAACCAGACGTTTTAATTTTACATAGATAAAGAAATCACCGAATATAGAATCAAGCTCTCTGGCATTACTCTGACTTCAGTTTATCATTCTGTGGACTCTTGGAAGGAGGTGTCCTGTGCTTGGAAACCCTGGGTTCGGGAATTTCTCTCATGTACTGGGCGGTGTTTATGTTAGGTTATGGATGGCAGTTTGTTTTGCAGATGTTCGTAATGTACAATCTCATATCTTGTTTCTATTTCTGGAACACTTTCAAGTATGACTCATGTATTGTTGAGGCCATCCTAAAAATACAGCTAGTTTCAAGCATTAATGTAAAATACACCACAGATACCACACAGCACTACCTAATGCATTCTCTCAGTAGTTTAATGTGACTTCCTAAAAAATTAAATGTTTTCTTTGACAAAATATGCTATACTAAAATATGAATAAGTGAAAATGTTTTTTTTTTGAGAAGTGAGTTCTCTGACAACAAAATGTTAAGAACAAAATGAATTTGAAATTTTAATAAAAGGAGATATCATTGGTATTACCAAAACCCAAGAAATAGAATTAGTGTCCATAAAAGCAAGTCCACTAACTTTGGTGGAACCTTGGTGAGGTTCATTTCTGTGATTATGTGCTTGTGTTAGCTGTGTCTGACTGTTTGCGGCCCCAGGGGCTGTAGCCCGCCAGGCTCCTCTGTCTAGGGGGTTTCCCAGGTAAGAACCCCGGAGTGGGTTGCCACTTCTTCCTTCAGGGGACCTTCCCGACCCAGGGGTTAAAACTGAGTCTCTTGCATCTCCTCATTGGCAGGCAGGTTCTTTTCCGCTGTACCTCCTGGGTGAGGTTCATACTTGGAGGGGAAATCTTGGTTCTGAAGATAGAGCCTGTGTCAAACAGAGAGCTAGTGGGAAGCTGCTGTGTAGCACAGGGAGCCCAGCTCAGTGCTCTGTGACCACCTGGAGGGCTGGGATGCGGGGCTGGGAGGGAGGCTCCGGAGGGAGGGGAGATATGTGTGCACAGTGTATACACAGAGCAGATTCACTTTGCTGTACAGCAGAAACTAAGGCGGCATTGTAAAGCATTATATTCCAGTAATAAAGTCAAAAGAAAAAAAGATTTTGGAGGAGCAGTGGGACATAATGGCTGGAGTACAAGTTTGGACTCAAATAGTTTAGTTCTAAATCTTGGTTTAGGCATTTATCAACTGTAGACAAATAGTACCACTGTAAGGGCTTTGACTTTTCTTATTCATAAGATGAGAATAGTGAATATTTAATAAATACATGTACTGCTACTACTGGACACTCTTTAAGTGCCTAATTTAATGCTCATAACCACCTTATAAGTAAGTTCACTTCTCATATCCACTATACAGATGTAAAAACAGCACAGAGAATTTGAATAACTGATCAAAATTGCACTATAAGCAGCAGGTTGGACGTTAACAGTTTGGCCTAGTCCTTATCCTTACGTGGAGGCAGTCTGCTGTCTTGTAGAGTTGTGTGATCTAACTGAGAGTATGAGAAATCAGTCATGTTTTTCCCCAGCACATGAGAGGAATGCAATAAATCATGGCTATCATTATCACTATTATTGTTGTTTTTCAGTCGCTAAGTTGTGTCTGACACTTTGCAACCCCATGGACTGCAGCATGTCAGGTTCCCCTGGCCTTCTCTCTCCTGGAATTTGCTCAAATTCATGTCCATTGAGTTGGTGATGCTGTCTAACCATCTCATCCTCTGTCGTCCCCTTCTCCTCCTGCCCTCAATCTTTCTCAGCATCACGTTCTTTTCCAATGAGTTGCCTCTTTGCATCAGGTGGCCAAAGTACTGTAGCTTCAGAATCAGTCTTTCCAGTGAATATTCAGGATTGATTTTAAGATTGACTGGCTTGATCTCCTTGCTGTTCAAGGGTCTCTCAAGAGTCTCCTCCAGCACCATAATTTGGAAGTATCAGTTCCTTGGTGTGTAGCCTTCTCTGTGGTCCAGCTCTGATATCTGTACATGACTACTGGAGAAATCATAACTTTGACTATATGGTCCTTTGTTGGCAAAGTGATTCTCTACTTTTTAACATGCTGTCTAGATTTGTCATTGCTTTCCTTCCAAGGAGCAAGCATCTTTTAGTTTCATGGCTGCAGTCACCATCCACAGTGATTTTGGAGCCCAAGAAAAGAAAATCTGTCACTGCTAACACTTCTTCCTCTTCTATTTGCCATGAAGTGATGGAACTGGATGCCATGATCCTAGTTTTTTTAGTGTTGAGCTTCAAGCCAGTTTTTTCACTCTCCTCTTTCACCCTCATCAAGCAGCTCTTTACTATACTAAAGCAAGACAAAAGAAGGGAAAAGGTCTTTGTGACAGTATAGCACAGACTACAGGGCCAGCCAGAGGGTTCAGAAGGTGCTTATTCATATGAAGAAACCTCTGTAGAGTTGAAATGTAAATGGCAGACATTTCCAGATACCCTGGGACGCGTGGAAATGGGGCAGCACTGCTGCTGCTTGACAGCCAGTTTGAGTGTTAAGGGCAAAGGAGGGGATGACTGAGGACTATCAGGTATGCCTCTGGCCAGTGACTCTTCTCAACACACAAGGATCATGCTGAGAGGAAGACACTCCCATGAACATACTCAGAGTGTGAAAGGGAAAGTGTCAGTCGCTCAGTCATGTTCGACTTTTTGTGGCCCCGTGGACTCTAGCCCGCCAGACTTCTGTGTCCATGGAATTTTCCAGGCAAGAATACTGGAGTGGGTTGCCATTTCCTTCTCCAGGGGATCTTCCCAACCCAGGGATCGAATCTGCGTCTCCTGCGTTGCAGGCAGATTCTTTACCATCTGAGCCACCAGAAAGCCCTGAACCTACTCAAAGCTCTATACAGTTCCTAGGATCTGGTTCTAAATAACTTCATCTCTGTGCCTTTCTCTTCCCACTTAATAAGATACATTGGTGTACACACTGCTCTGTTGTTATAACTGATTCTTCTTCAGTTTGCTAAGAAAAAGATAAATTATTCCTAAACCTCAGTACTTGTTGATACTGACAACTTAGAGGGGGAGAAACCTCACACTGGATTAGGAAATGAAGCCTTCGATTAAAAAAAAAGTCTTGAAAATAAATATGAGTTCTAAGATCATGGCATTGAAAATAGAGTGGAACGATATTGAGACTCTGTCATTATGAATAGTTATAAATAGTTATAAAAGGTGGGAGGAAGCTGAAGAGACCAACTTGGCTTTCCCTTACAGAACTTTGGAAATTTCATATTTTAAATAGACAAGTCCAGATAATGGAAGGTCAGGCACATTGCCAAGGGTGAATACACAGCAGCAGCATAAACCATAAGAACAGTGTGGAGAAGGCCCGAGGCCGGAGTAAACTGAGGTTTGGAAAAATGTAAAGAAAAACCCCAAAGTGTTCAAGTTTTTAATTACATATTTAACAGCAAAGTAAGGAAGGGTAGCAGATCTGCAGCATAGAGAACTTTGTGTCGTTTTACTGAGAAACGAGAGCTTCTTGGCTCTTATTTTGTTTCATCCTTACAGAGCAGGCAGATGGACCTGTCTTGCAATAAGAAAGAGTAGACCATATATTATAATGATTTAAGCCTGTAGTGGGGAAGAACAATAGTGTCCATCTGACAGCTAAGAATAAGATGCAGGTGAATTGCTTCCTAGCATCGCAGAGCTCCTTGAGATTCTCAAAGGTGCAGGTCTTAGGGCAATGTTTTTCAATGTGTTTTTCATTATTGCACACTTAAGGACATTTTCCCCCAATTGTCTCTCCCCAGTTCTGTGAAATTTTAATACACAAGTATATTGTAATAATATCTGTTAATGCAGAGCATCCCATAGTGGGTAACAGGCTATGGTATTGGGTTGGCCAAAAAGTTGGTTCAGGTTTTTCCATAAGATGGTACGGAAAACCTGAATTAGCTTTTTTTCAGTAGTTAAGAATTGTTCCCGTGTCTTCCTCCAGGAGCCAAGTGTTACCCCCATGCATAGTGTAGAGGCTTCATAGAGGACAGGAGGGAAGCCAAGCACCTCCACTTGGGTGATGAATCTCCTGATTTTCACACGTTAGAAGCACTTGCTTTGTAGAAATTATAAATCACTTTAGTGTGGCCTCAGTATGTGATACACCAAGCAGTCTGCCCAATACCTTTCCTTAATCTTCCCACCATGATTAAGAAAATCAGAAATTTATTGTTAATTTTTTTCTAATGATTAAATATTAACTTTTGGGGAGAGGGTAGGGGCAATCACCCAAGCAAGATTATGCTGTTGGAGGGGGGCGTGGAGGGAAACACAGCTTTAGTCCTAGGCAAATGTTCTTAGTTTGATTTTTGAATTCTTTCATGACCTTCCTGGATGATTAAACAAGGTTTAACGAGTATAAGAATGTTCAACACATACAAAAGACTATGTTTTTTATATACATACACAGATGCTGGACTGTGCTGAATTGCTCATTTGTGTCTGACTCTTTGTGACCCCAGGGACTGTAGCCTGATAGGCTTCTCTGTCCATGGAATTTCCTAGGCAAATAATACTGGGGTGGGTTGCCATTGCCTCCTCAGGGGATCCTCCCATCCCAGGGATTGAACCTGCGTCTCTTGTGCCTCCTGCATTGGCAGGTGGATTCTTTACTGCTGTGCTACCTGGGAAGCCCATACACTATACATATACATATACACACATACACGTGTTGATATATATATGTATACATGTGTGTATTGTGTGTTTATGTACAAAATGCAATGTAATAGTAAAACAAACACTGTACCCACATCTCATTTAAGAACTAGAATATTATGATTATCTTTGAAGTTATCCACAAGAATCTCTCTGATTCCTTTCCAGATATTCTGAATTTGTGATTCTCTGGCTTTTTTGCTTTATCAAGCACTGTTTTTATCACATATGCATGTGTTTGTAAAAAATTCAATTTACTAGTTTTTTGAGCTTTACCAAGATAGTGGGGCTTCCATGGTGGCTCAGCGGTAAAGAATCCACCTGCAGTGTGCAAACTGCAGGAAAAGCAGGTTCAGTCCTGGGTCAGGAAGATCCCGTGGAGGAGGACATTGCAACTCACTCCAGTATTCTTGCCTGGAGAATCCCATGAAAAGAGGAGCCTGAAGGGCTCTAGTCCATAGTGTCGCAAACAGTTGGACATGACTAAAGTGATTTAGCATTCACTCATCAAGATAGTGATATTAATCATTAATGCATGATTTAGTTTGTGACAGTTTTTTCTCTTTTAAGAGTTAAACATGTTGTTGGAAGTAATGGGGGTTCATTTTGTTATTTTTTTGGTCATATAACATTCCACTGTGTGCTTTTTATCCATCTCCTATCTTCAGTTTTATTTTGAGCCACACTGCTGTGAGTATTCTATATCGTGTCTTGATGTGTAAGGGGTAGAGTTTTTCTTGAATTCCTAGGAGAACACATGTTTAGTCACTGGGTGACATTTAAGTGAGTAAATACAAATGAATTGTATTAATACAAACATTTAAAAAATGTTTAGTCAAAAAATGAGTGTGTTCATGGATGATTTAATAGTAGACTTAGGGACTTCCTTTGTAGCTCAGAAGGTAAGGAATCCACCTATAATGCAGGAGATCTGGGGTCGATTCCTGGGTCAGGAAGATTCTCTAGAGAAGGGAATGGCAACCCATACCAGTATTCTTGCCTTGAGAATCCCGTAGACAGAGGAGCCTGGTGAGCTGTAGTCCATGGGGTCGCAAAGAGTCAGACATGGCTGAGTAACTAACACTTTCACTTTTTACTAGGGCCTTCCCTACCAGTCCAGTGGTTAAGATTCAGCACTCCCAGTGCAGGGTGCACAGGTTGAATCCCTGGTTGGGGAACTAAGATCTCCAGATGCCATGTGCCCCAAAATTAAATAAATAAATAAATATGTAGTAGACTTAGAATGATATTATACAGAAGAGTCTTCTATTCCCAGAAGAGTTGGTGTTGAATAGATGTAAACTTTAAAGGAGTCATTTAAATCTACCATCAGACATCCTAACTGTGAAGTTTGAGATATCTCACAATCCAGTGCCAACGTAAGTCATAGTTTAAAGTTTTTTTCAAGGTTATAATACTCATGAATTGTCTGAGATGCTTTGGTCCTATCCCCTTTCAGGACAAAAGAGTTGGGCTGTAACATTGTGACAAAGTAATGGTAGCAGTTGTTCATATCACCCTTAAAAACACTTTTGTTCCTTTAGTAACACAAGCATTCTTATAAGCTTATTTTTTTGGCCTTACTGCGTGGCTTTGTGGGATCTTATTTTCCCGACTAGTGGTCTGAGCCAGGTCCATGGCAGTGAAAGCCCAAGCCTTAACCACTGGACCCCCCAGGGAATTCCCATTTCTTATTAGCTTTTAAGTGTGGGATTATGTGACTCTTTGTGATGTAATAAACCCTATTATTTTAGATAATAATGTTTTTTTTGTAAAACAGTGTGAAAATTCAGCAGATGTAGGTTTGAATGTATATATGTGTGTATGTATATATGCATGTATGTATATGTGTATAGATGTGCATATATATACATACACATGTACATTGTATATACATTTTTAACTTAATATACTGTCTGCATTGGTTGCTTAGAGGTTTATGTTCTATGTAGTAGTCTTATTTGCATTTCATTTTACCTTTTTTTCCACTTTAAAGTATCAGACTCTCTGGCTCAATCAGTAATTCAACATCTAAGATGGATAATGCAGAAGGATCTTTTGGGGCAAGACGTCTTTCTAATAGGACCTCCTGGGCCTCTTCGACGCTCTATTGCTATGCAGTACTTGGTAAGCAATGAATTCTTGCGGATTCCTGAGGGTCTTAACTTTGATAAACTGTTTTGTGAGATAAATTAAGAATTTACAGAAGTCTCAGGTTTAGTCCTTGTTGTTTATAAAGCAGTTGGAATAAATTATTCGGGAAGTCAATGTACGTTTGCCTTTCATAACTTTAGCAAATGTTTGCTCCAAGTAGAAAACCCTCCACTTCTAGTAGGAAAGAGATCCATCTAAATTCAAGCAATGAGTAGTTGCAAACAGGATCAGCAACTCTGAGATTAGAAAACAAAGTGTAGTTTTATTTTTCTCAAGAAACATTCTTTTATCTTTAGTCCACATTTTGAAAAGTCAAATAATTCTTCTGACTTTTGATGTTATATGGTCTCTAAAGGGAGCCTAAGGATTACAGAAGCTCTCTTATGTGTTACGTGCACTCCTTTTTTTTCTTTAAATAGATGAGAAAATAAGTTCACAGAGATTAGATAACTCACTCAGGCTTTATCCAGCAAGTCAATGATGGAGCTAGACTTCAGATCTCATATTGCTTTTCCTTTCTGATACTATATCCTCTGAAATGTTTGCAGTTCTCTAAGTTGAGTTGAAATATTCAAATATTCAAATCTCAACCAAAAAAAAAATTGCAGGACTTTTTCCTACTACTTTGTCAGTATAATAGGTATTGCTGTAATGATTGAAAGATGAACCCTCTCAGATGAAGTTGGTCTGTTCCAAAGATAATTTTTAGGATGAAGAGAAAAACCTTACTTAAAGCTTCCTTTTGTTATTTGATATTAAATCATCTATTTCTAATTTATTGAAATATACTTCATGCAGTCTCTTATTTTAGTGGTGAGTTTATCTTGGTACTTTCAAAATTATGTAGGGCTGTAATGATGAAAATTCCATGAACAGAACCTAACTCTGTTTAGTTCATAAATTTCATATCCCTTATTTGTTCCCTAGAATCAATCTGTGAGGTATAGTGTGCCATTGTATTATTATCCTCACTTTATTAATAAACAATGCAAAAGTGTATTTGTCTTGTCTAAGAACGCAGAGTCAGCCACCAAGATTCCCAGGTCTAGAACCTCTTCAGTTTTAAATTGTGCACTCTACCTGGCTCATTTCAAAGGCAACAGTATCTCACTTTGATTTTGTTTCTGACAAGTCTTTGAAGCTTGTTAGAAATGTGGAGTAGCCAGGCTAGGAGAGTATAGGAATCCTGTTGGCTAAAAAATGCAATTCAAGTTTATAAGTATAATCCTTGTATCTTAAAAAAACAACCACCACCAAACTTTGAATTGCCAGAGCTGAGGCAGCTTTAGGATTTGGAAATACATGTAAGAAAACTTACTAGCCTAAGCTGCCTTGCAAACTGCAGTGGGTACTATTGCCAGTATATATAAAGACCCTATGTGTAGTAATAGCCAGAGTGGTGGTGGTGTTCAGTCGCTGAGTTGTGTCCAACTCTGCAACCCCATGGACTGCAACATGCCAGGCTTCCTTGTCCTTCACCATCTCCTGGAGCCGCTCAAACTCTTGTCCATCGAGTCAGTGATGCCGTCCAACCATCTCCTCCTCTGTTGTCCCCTTCTCCTCCTGCCTTCACTCTTGTCCCAGCATGTCTTTTCTAAAGCATTTGATTGTGTGGATCACAAAAAACTGGAAAAGTATTGGAGAGATGGGAATACCAGATCACCTTACCTGCCTCCTGCAAAACCTGGATGCAGGGCAAGAAGCAACAGTTGGAACCGGATATGGAACAATGGATTGGTTCAATAGCCAGTGTAGATGACATCTCTAAAGGCAGAAATTTCGGGGCAAGCCTGTTGAATCAATGAGAAATTAAGCAGAAATAACTGAATACTTGTGTTTATTTCATATTTCACTCATAGAGTAGGAGTTTTGTAGACAGTTTAAAATAAGTCAGCAGACCTCTGCCGCCCTCCCAGTCTGCTGCTCCAGGTGCTATTTGTGAGCTTGTCGGTGCTGCTTCCGTGGAGCAACAGCCGAGGAGACCTTGGTCTCGTCTTGGCTGACGAAAAGTCCCAGGAAACTGTCAGGACTGAGGAGAGCAACCTTGGTGTGACAGTTCAGGGTGCTACTGTGATACAGTTTATAGTAAGAGGCATACGGCATTTGGTCAACCACTGTGAATGTCAGGGATTTCCAGTGAGGGAGATCACAGGCAGTCGTCAGTGAAACAGGACAGGAAGGTGCTGCGAGGTGCTCCAGGAGCCAGAAGGAGAACCTGCTACTTGATTCAAGAATTATGCTCTCACAGGCGGTTCATTTAGAGAAACATCCTTTGGTATCAGCACATCTTTACTACTTGGTGTACATTTTCTCTTTTTAAAACTTTCCCCTTCTTTCCACATTTTCTAAAACTTATGGGTGCACGGGAACAGGCACATTTTAAAAGACTAATGACGATGATAATGTATTTTTATCAACATCACTTGGAGATAAGGTTAATTAAAAAAAAAATCCCCTTTCACCATTAATGGCATACTCATTCAACTTTTTTCTTTGTACTCCTCCACTAAATTAATTTGTTCTTCCTGTTTAATAAAAACATATTACATACCTTATTGGATTGGAGAATGTCATTGTTTTTAATTCAACATTGTAAAACCAAGGATAATGTTAACAACTGTTTATACCTTGTTGTTACATATAAGGAAAAAGGAATTTAGGGATAGATTAATTATTTTAAGAGAAGTGGATTCTGGGTGGTTTCTTCTTCAAACCAAATGGTTTTTTTTTCTGTGTAAAATAATAACCTCCATTCCCCCTTCCGCCTTTTCAACTTTCCTCTCCTTTTCCCTTCCTGATTAGTTCTATATTGACTCTTTTTTGTTGAACCAGTTATTGATATTTACCTTATTTTCACACTTGTTAAATGCTTAACATATACATGGTAGGTAATCATTGGTTTATAGAGTAAATTAATTTAAAGCACCCTTAAAAAAAAGATGAACATTATTTACAGAGATAGCTGTCGTTTATGTGAAAATCAAGTAATAGCCAAATTATTACTCTTGATATTTGAAAAGGACTTTACAGGAGATACTAAGATTTGTAAGATCACATTTTGATTATTATTGCCTAAGTAGCCAGTAATAAGCTATAGATTACTGAGTACAGTAAAAGTTCTGAGAAGAGATACATGTTTTGATTAATGTTCAGTTTATTACATTTTTTCTTAAAGCTGAGGCTCACAAGGCTTTCACCTAGAATTACGTTTATTAATAAAATGCTCTTCTGTAGAGTGACATTGTCAGAATACCTGCCTCCAAAGCATATGTTGGGAACTTGATTTTATCTTGGGACCATTTCACTCTCTTCAGGAGCTGACCAAAAAGGAGGCTGAATACATTGCCTTGTCAAGAGACACCACCGAAACCGACCTCAAACAGCGGCGAGAGATCCGGGCAGGCACGGCTTTTTACATCGATCAGGCAAGTGCTTATCACACTCCAATATGTGACTTTTCACTCCCGGTCTTTAAGAAATTGATTTTTAAAGTAGAAAAAGAGTAGCTCATGTACTAGCGAAAGACAGATGTACCATGCCCTCTCTAGACAGATTTAATTTAGGTTTTTGGTTTCCCTCTTCTTGGAAATGCCTTGTTAGTTTACTACGAAATAAGAAACCATAGTTGAAATAAGTGGTTCTAAAATGTTAACTAAAGATTCATATGCTGATTTCTTAATTTCCAGTTGCTTCCTATTAACTGCCTATAAAAATTTGAGTTTAAAAAAAAACGAATTGAGATTTCAATATAGCAAATTCTCTAGCACATTTACTAAAATATTCTCAATCTAAAGGTGAAGTACATACAGGTATATTAAGCATAGTAAAATTAGATTCATAATTCCAGGAACTATAGCTTTTTGAGGAGAGTTCTTAGATGCAGGTTATCAATTAAAATAATGTTTTTTGAATATTATATTGAAGCTTGTGGGTGCATGCATACTCAGTCATGTTAGACTCCTTGCGACCCCATGGACTGAAGCTGGCCAGGCTCATCTGTCCATGAAATTTTCCAGGCAAGAATTGAAGTGGGTTGCCATTTCCCTCTCCCAGGGATCTTCATGATCCAGGGATCAAACCCATGTCTCCTGTGTCTGCTACACTGGCAGGCAGATTCTTAACCACTGAACAGACTCTTTACCACTGAGCCCCTGGAAATCCCTACAAGCTTTAGCTTGTACATTTCTTCAAATATTTTACTTAAAATATTGAACATTGTTCTTTGTTAGGAATGCCTGAGAAAAAAGGTCAGACTTCAAGCATTTTGTAGAGAAAAGATTCAGACATTCAATAAATTCATGACAAGGTGCTTGAACTTCTTGTTTATAAACGTGCACATTAAAGCAGTAGTGAGCTGCTTTTTTCCTCCAGCTCTCAGCATTTGCTGATGTTCATTGCTGATGAGGAAGAAGGGATGAGGGGTCAGCGTTGCTGTCAATGGGGCCGTGGATTGATGCGATTATGAAGGGAGATTTGGTGACTATCTATTGAAAGGGAAAAGTTAAACACGTTTGGATCCAGAAGTAATATTTCTAGCAATTTTTATTTCCAATGTTATTCACACAAAGCATGAAAACATATATCAGTTTAGTTTCAGTTCAGTTCAGTCACTCAGTCATGTCCGATTCTTTGCGACCTCATGAACCGCAGCACGCCAGGCCTCCCTGTCCATCACCAACTCCCAGAGTTCACTGAGACTCACGTCCATCGAGTCAGTTATGCCATCCAACCATCTCATCCTCTGTCGTTCTCTTCTCCTCCTGCCCTCAATCTTTCGCAGCATCAGGATCTTTTCCAGTGAGTCAGCTCTCTGCATCAGGTGGCCAAAATACTGGAGTTTCAGCTTCAACATCTGTCCCTCCATTGAACACCCAGGACTGATCTCCTTTAGGATGGACTGGTTGGATCTCCTTGCAGTCCAAGGGACTCTCAAGAGTCTTCTCCAACACCACAGTTCAAAAGCATCAATTCTTCTGTGCTCAGCTTTCTTCCCAGTCCAACTCTCACATCCATACATGACTACTGGAAAAACCATAGCCTTGACTAGACAGACCTTTGTAGGCAAAGTAATGTCTCTGCTTTTTAATATGCTGTCTAGGTTGGGCATACCTTTCCTTCCAAGGAGCAAGGGTCTTTTAATTTCATGGCTGCAATCACCATCTGCAGTGATTCTGGAGCCCAGAAAAATAAAGTCAGCTGTGGTTTCCATTGTTTCCCCATCTATTTGCCATGAAGTGATGGGATCAGATGTCATGATCTTAGTTTTCTGAATGTTCAGCTTTAAGCCAACTTTTTCACTCTCTTCTTTTACTTTCATCAAGAGGATCTTTAGTTCTTCACTTTCTGCCATAAGGGTGGTGTCATCTGCATATCTGAGGTTATTGATATTTCTCCCGGCAATCTTGATTCCAGCTTGTGCTTCCTCCAGCCCAGCGTTTCTCATGATGTACTCTGCATATAAGTTACGTAACATATATACTAGGCCGTTTATTATAGCATTGTTTGATAAATCACATGAAACTTTGTGAAAACTATAATGATGTATGTTTAAGAGACTAATTAAATAAATCACGGTAGCTAGAATTATCTGTCACCAGTAAAAAAAAAAAAGTGAGATGAATATTTATGAGTTGATAGAAGACCAGAATATATTAACTGAAAAAAAAATGAAGTTGCAGGACAGTATATATAATAAATATACTGTGATTTAAAAAACAAGAAAAAATACATAAATACATAAATGTTTGTTTACACATTGAAAATTTCCAGAAGGAAACACAAGAATCAGTTAACAGAGCTTACCTCTGTGGAGGTGTGATCAGGCATCTGGGGTAGGGCAAGGAATAAGCTTCATAGTTCTTTAAATTTGAAGCTTTCCCAGGAGTACACACTATTACTTTGTAAGTAAAAGAGTGGAATTGTAAGGAGCACTGAGTGAAAGAATTTTTGGAGACCAAAATATTTACATTGTCACGTAGATCACCACCTAGTTACAGAAAGAAAGACAGAAAGAAAGCTGTACTTAAAGTGAAGTGATTTGTCAGTCATTATCTTAAACAATCAAACTTAGCATCATGTGGTGGGGGAATCTGAGTATTTTAGATTTCCAGCCATTAAAAACATAATCCTTTGTGGATGAAGCACATGAGTATATTTAAAGAAATCCACTTTATTTATGTAATTCCAAAGACTCAGTTTATTTCTGATTATAAGTGGAAAAAAAAAAAAAACAGGCTTGCTTCTTCTCTGTCATATTTAAATGACAAGAAGAGAACTGACTTTGTTTGATAGAGTGTGGATTTAAAAACATTTTTGAGTGAATTTTGTATTTGGGTGATTGTTGCAATGCAGATAATAAGGAACAGAAAAGGATGTTTTTGTATGCTTATTATTTTAAAGACAGTTTAAAACTGGCTATACAGAAATCTCAGAAATTGAGTTGCTTTAGGTAACCAAATTTATTGGTTAGCTAAAGATTTATTTCTTGAAGCATACTATAAATTGTTCAGATGAAACTCTGACATTGTATTCTCCCTACCATTCTAGAAAGCAAATTTTCAATTTATATCTATTTACCACTTATAAAATATTTAAAATGTTATATATATGTATGGTAGTACTCTATACTTTCATGTTTTTTCTTTTTTATTAATCCAACTGATTATGATAAGCATCAGCTGTTTACGATGCTGTACTACATTGGCACCTTCAGAGTCTGTGATGAAGATATAAGGACATTAGTCCTTTCTCTAAGTTGCTTCAGACTGTCTATTGTGATTTTATGAGTTTCATATTTTTTCTTCTCTCTCACTTCCTGGCAGTTAATATTCCTTATCGTTTGTTCATAACCAGATCCTATCAGTTCCTTGCTTAAAGCAGTTTGGTCCTGTCACACCCGGAATAAAATCCAGACCCGTGAACATGGCCACCACACTCTACAGGACCCAACCTTGTCAACCTCTTCTCCTTTCTTCTTTCCCTTGCTTGCAAGAGTCCAGCCACAGTGACCTTGTCCTCTTAAAAATAGACCCAAGTTCTTTCCAGCCCCAGAGCCTTTGTACTTGTTATTTCCTCTGCTTGGAATGACCTTCTCCCTGATCTGTATATTCCTGCCGCCTCATCATTCTGACAGAGAAGGCAATGGCACCCCACTCCAGTACTCTTGCCTGGAAAATCCCATGGATGGAGGAGCCTGGAAGGCTGCAGTCCGTGGGGTCGCTGAGGGTCGGACACGACTGAGGGACTTCACTTTCACTTTTCACTTTCATGCATTGGAGAAGGAAACTGGCAACCTACTCCAGTGTTCTTGCCTGGAGAATCCCAGGGACGGGGGAGCCTGGTGGACTGCCGTCTGTGGGGTCGCACAGAGTCAGACATGACTGAAGCGACTTAGCAGCAGCAGCATCATTCTGATGATAAACTCTCAGAACACTCTATAATCACTCAACACACTTAAACCCTTTCTGCATGAACCCTGTTGTGATATACATAAGGTAACCTTCAGAGCACCTATCGCTGTCTGAATTTGCCTAATTAATTTCCTTGTTTTCATGTTCATTGTCTGTCTTCTCCACTAGAATGTAACTATTTTGCTTATCTCTGGCACCTAAAAACAGTTGTGATGGTTTACTCGCCAAGTTGTGTCTGACTCTTTGCGACCCCATGGACTGTATGTACCCTGCCATGCTCCACAGTCCATGGGATTTCCCAGGCAAGAATACTGGAGTGGGTTGCCGTTTCCTTTTCCAGTAGTCTTCCTGACCCAGGATCGAACCCACGTCTCCTTTAGTGCCAGGCAGATTCTTTACACTGGTAACACCTGGAAGCCCATCATGCCTATGTTCATATCTATTTAATCACGTATAGTAATTTTCACAAAGGTGGTATACCATGCATATAAAGTTTTACAGGTTGCTTTTCTTAAAACTTGATTTTTTTCAGGAGCATTTTCCTGTGACAAAAATATAACTTTTAGTGTCTGTACAGTATTTCATCAAATAGATGTGACATTATTTATTTAACATTCCCATTTTATCTACATTTCCATATTGTTGATCATTCAGGTTTTGTCTAAGTTTTCACTGTTATAAATTTCACTGTTATAATTATATAATTATTATATAACTGTTATAATTTCACTGTTATAAATAACTCTAGGTGAATATCTCTCCACTTAGATCTTATTATCTGGGATGATTTTTTAAAACTTGAATGCTGGAAGTATAATTCAAGGGTCTAGGCGTTTTCAAGAGTCTTGATATACATATATCACAAAATCGCTTTCAGCGTGTGTCCCAACTCATGCTGTCATCCGTATGCACTAACTGTCTCATGCATTCTTGTGAGTATTGAGTATTTCCATGTATGTACTTTGCCAAATCAATAGACGTTGATTTGTTTTAAGAAGTACTAACTAGGTTAAATCATTTTTATTTTTATTGGTTATTGCTTCTGTACGATGTCAATAAAGTGAGTGGATATGGAAAAGGAGAGAGATACTGATGAAATAAGTTACGATCTGCCAAGAAAATGTTGATGTTTACACCATGTT
This sequence comes from Bos indicus x Bos taurus, assembly GCF_003369695.1. Lineage (NCBI taxonomy): Eukaryota > Metazoa > Chordata > Mammalia > Artiodactyla > Bovidae > Bos > Bos indicus x Bos taurus. The sequence goes on along the minus strand of NC_040087.1, from coordinate 11,834,067 downwards.
TGTTTATGTAAATACTATAACATACTGACTTGTCAATGTGAAGGTAACAAATATTTTTAACGCAAATGCTTTGCTGAACGGATTATAGGAACTTTTTGAAAACAAAATTAAGCTAAAGAACAGAAATATGAAAATTTGTATGGCTGATATTATAACACTTATGGAGAAATAAAGAGTTTAAGATTTTTTACTACCACATTAACTGTCATTTGTCTTAGAAGATAAAATAACCCAAAAAAGCTCATATTTTTGATATTCTAACCCTTCAAAAACCTGTTACTCTCCTTTTTTTTTCTTACTTTACTTGACATTCTTATCATGAATTCTGCTTATTGTCCTGTGACTCCAAAGAGCTAGAGAGGAAGATTTTTAAGTCATTATACATTGCTTGCATTTCTCAAATATTATGAATAACTTGTGATTAGGTTTTTATGTCTGGCTGATGGGAGACACTCTATATAGCCATAACTGGGGGAGTAGAAACAGGATGGGGAACTTCAAATGATTTTTTTTACCTTTTTCTAAACCATCAACTCATCATGTTAGAATCTTGTTACTTTGACACGATAATGTCAAGTTCCTTAATATACAATATACATATTTAATGTTACATATGAAATGCACTTTAAACAATTACATAATATTTTAATGTATTCTCCTCTGTTTTGACAGAGAAGGCAATGGCACCCCACTCCAGTACTCTTGCCTGGAAAATCCCATGGACGGAGGAGCCTGGTAGGCTGCAGTCCATGGGGTCGTGAAGAGTCGGACATGACTGAGCGACTTCACTTTCACTTTTCACTTTCATGCATTGGAGAAGGAAATGGCAACCCACTCCAGTGTTCTTGCCTGGAGAATCCCAGGGACGGGGGAGCCTGGTGGGCTGCCATCTATGGGGTCGCACAGAGTCAGACACGACTGAAGCAACTTAGCAGCAGCAGCCTCTGTTTCGAATAATTCTTGATTCTCTTTTAATAGTAGAAAAAGTAAGGATTAACTCCTTTAATACACTGCTTAAATATTACAGGTCACCAAAAGTAACTAGTAATATATTGAATAACAGTGCTATTGATCAAAAAATGAGATTTTTATCTTGTATAATTACCTTTTACTTATTTTAGCAAATAGGGGGAAACAGTGGCTTGCTTTTTGAGAATGACTGAATTCTGGTACCTGCTCTATATGCTTTGCAGCTGTCTTGTTCTTGTGTCATCTCATGCTCAGTCATGTGTGACTCTTTGCAACCTCATGGACTGTAGCCCACCAGGCTTCTCTGTCCGTATGTCCTAATTGTCACTTGTACAGTTGGAGAAGAAGGTCTCTGTTTACTCTGACCTCTGTATTAGTCAGAACTCAGGCCTTGGCCTCTTATCATTTTGCCATCTTGCTCAGACCAACTCTTATCTATGTGTATGTTAACTGTTGGACAGATTTAAGGAAAGGAGTACGTCAAGGCTGTATATTGTCACCCTGCTTATTTAACTTATATGCAGAGTACATCATGAGAAACACTGGGCTGGAAGAAGCACAAGCTGGAATCAAGACTGCCAGGAGAAATATCAATAACCTCAGATATGCAGATGATTGGAGAAGGAAACGGCAACCCACTCCAGTATTCATGCCTGGAAAATCCCATGGACCGAGGAGCCTGGTGGGCTACAATCCATGGGGTCGCAAGAGTCAGACACGACTGAGCGACTTCTGTGTGTGTATGCAGATGAAATCACCCTTATGGCAGAAAGTGAAGAGGAACTAAAAAGCCTCTTGATGAAAGTGAAAGAGGAAAGTGAAAAAAAGTTGACTTAAAGCTCAACATTCAGAAAACCAAGATCATGGCATCTGGTCCCATCACTTAATGGGAAATAGATAGAGAAACAGTGGAAACAGTGTCAGACTATTTTTTTGGGCTCCAAAATCACTGCAGACGGTGACTGCAGCCATGAAATTAAAAGACGCTTACTCCTTGGAAGGAAAGTTATGACCAACCTAGACAGCATATTGAAAAGCAGAGATATTACTTTGCCAACAATGGTCCATCTTGTCAAGGCTATGGTTTTTCCAGTGGTCATGTATGGATGTGAGAGTTGGACTGGGAAGAAAGCTGAGCACTGAAGAATTGATGCTTTTGAACTGTGGTGTTGGAGAAGACTCTTGAGAGTCCCTTGGACTGCAAGGAGATCCAACCAGTCCATTCTGAAGGAGATCAGCGCTGGGATTTCTTTGGAAGGAATGATGCTAAAGCTGGAACTCCAGTACTTTGGTCATCTCATGGGAAGAGTTGACTCATTGGAAAAGACTCTGATGCTGGGGAGGGATTGTGGGCAGGAGGAGAAGAGGACAACAGAGGATGAGATGGCTGGATGGCATCACTGACTCGATGGACGTGAGTCTGAGTGAACTCTGGGAGTTGGTGATGGACAGGGAGGCCTGTCGTGCTGCGATTCATGGGGTCGAAAGGAGTCGGACATGACTGAGCGACTGAACTGAACTGAACTGAAGAAGAATCAAGGGAGATAAAAATAACTTTCATTGAGGAGCCCGCTGTTGTGCTAGGCACTTTTTATATGACTGCATTTAATCCTCAAAACATCCTTAGGATGGAGTTGTCTTCCACACCTTATAGGTGAAGTAAGAGTCATACCAGTTGTATGATAAACAAAGCAGTGGTAGAATTTGAACCAGGATTTGTCCAGTTCTTAAGTTTAGCTTCTTTCTCTCATATGCTACTTCTCTTAAAAATGCAGTGATGATCATGAAGATGCTGCTGCTGCTGATGTCGATAATGACAATGACAACAACTACTACAGGATGATAGTATTTGTAATAATAACAGCTAATTGTTTTTTTTTTTTTTAAAGAAAGTAACATGAAATTTTTTAAAGGTTTATTTATTTTTTTATTTTGGCTGGGTTTTCATTGCTGCATGCACAATTTCTCTAGTTTCAGAGAGCACGGGCTGCTCTTGGTTGCAATTACATGGTCTTCTCGTTATGGTCGCTTCTTTTGTTGGGGCGCACAGGCTTCAGTAGTTGTGGCGCATGGGCTCTGTTGCTCTGTGGCATGTGGGATCTTCCCAGACCAGGGATCAAACCGGTGTCTCTTGCATGGCAAGATGGATTTTTAACCACTGGACCACCAGGGAAGCCCCATAATTTTTTTTTTTCCGGTTTGCTGTGTGTTAGAGGTTATCTTCCTTAATCTTTATCATAATCTATGAGATAAGCACCATTACTAGTATAGCTTTAGAGAGAAATGGAGGCTTACAGAGGAATGTGAGTAACCTTAATTATCCACAGCAGGTGGTAGAGCAACCCAAAATCAGTCTAATCCTATTTTGATCATTTTAAATAAAGAAGTTGAAACAGACATTTTTTTTTCCCTTTGAATTCCTCAGTGACATTACACTGTAGCCATTTTGAGTGTCTGAAACTCTTTAGAATCTATTTTCATTAGATCATGGCTATATTAATGATAATTGATATTTTAATAGGCTTGACAGCTTTAAATTTTTTTCTAGTACTGCTTTGATTCATAAATAGTGACATCGTACAGCACCCCTTGAGGATATTCTCATTTAGTAAATGAGGACACAGACATCCAGATTAATTGTTTGCCTCAGGTCGTTCATCAAATCAGAAGCAAATGTAGAACAGGGCTTAGACAGTTTTTGATTTTAGGTCATGCAGCTGCTTTTATCTTGAAATACTTTGTGTCCATGTACTAGGTTGTTAAAGTTGCTATATGGGATGGTTTTGTCTAGAAGGATCTTTATGCATTTTTTCTGATTTCTATTTGAGAAATTAGGTCTCTGGAAATTCAGTAGCTTGAAGGGCAGGAAGAGATCCTTATGGGTGATCCTGATCTAATTTCTACACTGAGGAGTGATCACCAGTATTCATTCCATGTAAAATATATATATGCTGTTCCCTTCTTTATTTTTTTTAAATGATTAGAAAAGTTATACCACAATTATTTTAAAATCTGTATAGAAAAATTTCGAAATATGTAGACTAAATCTCTCATGCAGACAGTTAAACTTGTTCAGTTCTGTTTTCATATCAAGTGTAAGCATAGATAAGTATTGTTCTTCATATAAAAATTCTTTCTAAACTTACATAACAACATCTTTTAACTGAATGGTTACATTTTTATCCCATAAACACTAAAAGCCTGCTGTGAGCCAGTTTTGCACCAATATGACAAAAAACAGAGTTCTCACCCCTTAAAGGCCTAAGAATGCTACTCGGAAGATGAAGCAGGTACATGAGAAAGTGGAAGTTGCTCAGTCGTGTCCGACTCTTTGCGACCCCATGGACTGTACCCCGCTAGCCTCCTTTGTCCATAGGAATTCCCCACTGGAGTGGGATAACCAACCTGGTACATATTCATAGATGGTAAATCACAGGAGTGGGTCAGAGGATTGAATTGGGGTCTCCTGCATTGCAGGCAGGTTTTTTACCATTTGATCCACCAGGGAAGCCGCCTTTTCACTTTTTTTTTTTCCTTCAAATCACAAGGGAGAACCAATGGAAGAAGATTGAAGGGAAGGAGAACACGATGATCAAGAAAAAGCTTGATTTGTGGCATTTTGATTTTTGGTGTTTTCAAGTGAGCAGTTTCAGTAAAGTGAGGGTGATGGAAGCTTATTAGAGGCAGTCAGTATGTGGACTGTTTTCAAGAGGCTTGAAAATAGGAAACTCCCTGGCAGTCCAGGAGTTAGGACTTGGTGCTTTTCACTGCTGAGGGCCAGGGAACAAAGATCCCACCAGCTGCCCGGGGCGGCCAAAAGGAAACAAACGAAAGAGCAGCTTGTAAATAAAGGAGAGGAAAATGAGAGTATATTAAGAGGCTCAGAAGACTGTAGATTTTCTTAAAGTACAGACGTTTGTGTAGAAGAGAAGGAATGTAAAAACGCAAAGATATGGTATAGTTGATGGAGGGCTTCCTGGGTGGCGCTAGTGGTAGAGAACCTGCCTGCCAATGCAGGAGATGCAAGAGATGCAGGTTTGATCCCTGAGTTGGGAAGATCCCCTGGAGGAGGAAATGGCAACCCACTCCAATATCCTTGCCTGAAAAATTCCATGGACAGAGGAGCCTAGTGGACTCCTTAGTCCATGGGGTCAATAAGAGTCAGACACAACTGAGAGAGAGAGAGAGAGTTGATGGAAGATTTTAGAGGAAGGAAGAGAGAATGCCACTAAGCTCAGAGTACAGAGCTAGCCTTGCAAGAGGAGGAGGAGTGACACTTAGTCAAAGACAAAGCTGCTCCTCCTCATCATATGAACGTGCTCAAGTATTTGCATCATTAAAAAAAAGGTGACTTCTGCTGCACTATCCGAAGCTCCACCTCCCATTATAGTACCAGATCACTCCCTTGTCTTCTTCATGGCCAATTATTTTGTAGAATGTTGCTAAGTATGTTTTGTCTGATGTTTCCTCATGATTTGATCAAGATCATGCATATTTTAAAAATGTAGCAATGCAATAGAAGAGATGTGGCCTTTGGGGGAGCTTCATATAAGACGTTTAGTGCTTGAAATTGATACAGCTCATTGCAGGCGTGCTAAGTCGCTTCCGTCCTGTCCGACTCTTTGCAACTCGGTAGTAGCCTGCCAGGCTGCTCTGTCCGAGGGGATTCTCCAGGCAAGAATACTGGAGTGGGTTGCCATGCCCACCTCTAGGGGATCTTCCTGACCCAGGGATTGAACCTTCATCTCTTACGTCTCCTGCGTTGGCAGGCAGGCCTTTTACTGCTGGTGCCACCTGGGGAGCCTGACGCATCTCGTTACTGCATATTAACTGAGCACTTGGTTACGGTTGTATCTGCCAGGTTCCTTCACTATTGTGTTATTTTTTCCCTTTGTCACTTAAAAATACCTTGTGAGGGGAAATAGTTTTGAGTTTTTGCAAATACCCTGTTTTTCATTATACTCTTACCCACTCATTTTACCATTCATTGATGATTCTGGCTTCAGCAATTATTACTACAGTGTATGCCAACTCATGACTTTGTGTTTGTATCATTTTTTCAGAGTTAGAGGTTCTTAACTTGAGGTCTCTGTTATATACAGATAGCTGTATGCATTTTACTCTAGAGAAGAGGTGCAGCACTTATCAGGTTTTCAAGAGGCCTTTTTCCATCCATTACTACTTTTTAAGTTACGATCACAGCACCTATTCCACAAAGAGTCGGGCAGCACTAAAGTGACTAGTCCACACCTCCATTAGGTGGATGGAAGGATTCCTTTGTGCTTTCCTTCCAATCTGTCTGTAGCTTATTCCACCTTTCCTCTGGAAAGGTGCACCAAAGTCTCCTGGAGTAAATAAAAGCAGATCTGCTGTGTCTATTGTTGTCCTATGTCGTCAAGACTGTCTTCCCTGACCTGCAGTTGGGAAACCACTAAATTTTGATTTACGTATTTCTAGTTTTGTCTCTGAGAACATGTGTTTTCATCTCTATGAAGTATTTAAAAGTTAAATACAGTAGTCTGTTTTACAACTAAGATTGACAAAAAGTTTATTAGCTTCTTAAATACAATATTGACACAAGTTGTGATATCTTAATTTCTTTCTTTTTTTTAGATTGAGATATAGCTGAGTTTCTTTTTATTAGGAGCTGTGTTTTCTTGGAGTAAATAGATTCTTATGAAAGAAAGCTTAATTGAGGCCTTAGCTGAAACATGAATTTTTATAAGAAGTAGTTTATGTGTTATTTTTAATGTTTTGGAAGCCATTTCTATGGATTTGCCATTTTATCAACTAGCAAAAATAAGATTCTTTTTTTTTTTTTTTCCGGTTCTTTAGGAGCTACTAAGTCACTTCTGTCCATGCATTTAAAAAAGTAAAGCTGCTACCACAAGATGGTCAGATTTATTCATGATTTGATCTTACTTTTAAAATAGGATGAGTCTTAATTGTAGTTTTCATAGAAGTTAATTTTTTATTATAGTACATAGACATTTGAAATGAATTCTGTAATACAATGCAAAATTCAGCAACTTATTAAAAGGAGACTTGATTAAGCAGTGCCTGTTTTTGGGTCCCCGCCACCCACCGCCACTCCCCACCCCCTGCAAGTTGGGAAGTCAGTGCTTTGCTATTTGAGAAATTTTTTGGATATTTAGTCTCTTAAAAAAAACAGAGATAGTCTTTTTCCTCCCTTCATCTGAAGGATTATTTGGAGGCTAATTTTTCAGATTGGTTGAGGGCTAATTACTATAGGGAAAATTAAATTTTAAGCAAAGGGGATCAGTATAGAACACATTTTTCTAGTTAAGCAGTGTGGTACGTTTAAGCATGGGGAAATTACAGCCAGTTCAGTGTTGCAAGAATATCACATGTCAGGCAACTGTTATCAGAGTAAGTATTGGAACAATAAATGCCGTATTGTGATAGATATAAACACTACATTAAGGAGCTTGGACTTAGTAAGGAGAAGATCTGAGAGGTAAGAAGGTCCCGAACTAGAGGAGTGGTAGAAGGGATGAATTCCAGAAATACTAAATAAGTATATCATCAGGACACAGTGATAAATTGGATGTAGGAGGTGAGATAGGAATCTAGGACCTGTCATGGGAAAACAGTGCTCGCACCATAAATAGAAAGATAAGAGAAGGAGAATATTTGGAGGAAAATCTGATGTGTTCAGTATTGTACAGTAGAGCCTGAGGTGCTTCTAGAGTCTGGTTGGAGGCATTCATATAATAGGACTGTGTGATGGAGCTTGGGGGAGCCTGAGGTTGAGAATGGTTAGCATACCAGTGGTGGTTGCAACTATGTGATTAAGTATGATGCTCAGACCAGACCCTCTAGCGTAAGAAGAGCTTGGGTTAAAGATGTAATTCTGGCAACTTACATGGGATGGGCAAGCAGAAAAGAGTTTTTTTTTTTTTTTTAAGAAAATATAGTGCCATATAAAGATCAAAAATAGAGGCTTTTAAGGAGAGAGTGATAACGTAAATTTCATGGCATTAATCCTAATCATATTGTTCAGTACACAGCAGAAATGTCATTGAGGTTTTCTTTTTTTTTTAAAACCAGATTTTCAAGGATTTTGAGCAAAAAATAGATTTTTCTATCTTGTTCAGCATCTATCAGTTAAAGAAGGATTCCGCCCCCCCATATCTTTAGTACTTTACTTTTTTTAAAATTATATTTTTCCTGTTTCTTTCCATTTGGAGTCTACTTTATTTTCTTTTTTTCTCTATTTCTAATTTTCTTAAACTTGGAAAACTAGGAGTATGATTATGGTCAGTCTGCTATAGCCCAGTGGAAAACCTGACTCTCTTTCTGTTTTGGTAAATCTGTGATGCTGTCGGCGTGGAACACGACACTAAATCTGAATCCATTGTGATGGTGACTCATTTAAAACCTTACAGTCTCTGCGTGTTCTCACCTAGTTTATCTGATCTCCATAAGAATCTTGATAGAGCAGATTGTAATCTTCATTTTTTGTTTCTAGTTAAGGAATCTGCTTCCTTGATTGCATTACTGATCCAAAAATAGCTCTTAGTTTTCTGTTTCATTGGGGATATATCTAAAATGTTACAGCTGAAAGGAGCCTTAGGGGCCACTGCTTCTAATCTCTTCATTTTACAAATGGGGAAACAGGCCTCTTTCATTTGGTCAAGATCCTATTGGTTGAATAAGCAAAACCAAGATCTGGAACCCAGCTTTTCGGACTCCTGGTCCCCATAATAAGAAGGCCTAGTTTCATCTGCATTACTGAACAAGTAAAATCAGGCCACGCTGCACTGTGTTTGATGTTGCTTTTGTCTCTTGGAAATAGTGTGCAGTTCGTGCAGCCACAGAAGGTAGAACACTCATCCTGGAAGGCTTGGAAAAGGCGGAGAGGAACGTCCTGCCGGTTTTGAACAACTTGCTGGAGAACAGGGAGATGCAGCTTGAGGATGGACGCTTCCTGATGTCTGCCGAGCGTTACGACAAACTTCTCCAAGTAAGAAAAGAAACACGTCAGCGCTGCGTCTGAGCTGTGAGCCGCGGGCCGTGCCATCTGCGGTGTAAGGCATGATCGTATGAGAATAAGGACGGTTGTTCGGGGGCGGCTGTCTCGGGCAGTTGGCTGAAGCCAGTTGCGCGTTTGCAGTTTTGTATGGCTCTTCTGTTTGCAGACCATGTGAGAGGACCCAGAGTTTTACTTTGTCTCTCTACTCACTATTTTTATTTCTATTTTTTTCTTCTTTTAATTCTTTCCTTTCCCCTCCGTTTCTATCTCCCTCTTTCCTTCTCTTCCTTCCCTCAACAAGCCTAATGGCTTCTAGACTGTGCTAGGCACCAGGAAGACGGAGTTGAATAAAATCCACTTGTTGGTTCAAGAAGCTCGAAGTCCAGTAGATATGGACAGAAACGAATGAAATACTTAAAGATACCCTGAAGGTCCAAGCTACCGGCATCTCATGCCTGAGCTGTTGTAAGAGCTTTGTCTCTGGACCCCCTGCTTCCCTCCTGGCTCCCCCAGGGCAGTCAGTAATGCGTTTAAAACACAAGGCAGAACAGGTCATTCCTCTGCTGTAAACCTCCAACGCCTTCCTGTTCTACTCAGAATAAAATCTAAAGTCCTTACAGTGGAATACAGAATATCTGGTCATCTGAGCCATCACTGTCCCTTTGACCTTATCTTCTTCTTTCCTTCTCCCCTTTCATTCCACTCCACCTGCCAACATGCTCTTTACCATTAACTACTCAAAATGCATTCTCCTGTCTCATCGGTGCTTTGCACAGGCACCTTGTTCTTCCAGAGTAGTTTTCTCCCAGACATCTGCCAGACTCATTCCTCTACCTCTTTCAGGTCTTTGCTCAAATGTAACCCAGGCATGCCTTTTTACATTGCGCTTTGCTCTAGTGTTGCTTCGCAGATATGGTGTTATTTACAAATCGAGGGTTGGGGCAACTCTGCATCAAACAAACCAATGGGCACCATTTTTCTAACAGAGGTCGCTCACTTCGTGTCTCTGTTGCATTTGGTAATTCTAACCACATTTCAAGCTTTCCATTGGCATTTGTTATGGTAATTTGTGATCACTGATCTTTGATGTGCAGTTATTTTGGGGTTCCTCAAACCAAACCCATATAAGATGGTGAACTTCATCAATAAATGTGTGTGTTCTGACTACTCCTCACATCAGCTGCTCATCTCCAATCTCTGTCCCTCTTTGCAGGCCTCCCTGTTCCCTAAGACATAACAACAGCGTTGAAATTAGGTCAGTTCCAGTTAATAATCCCACAGTGGCCTCTAAGTGTTCAAGTGAAAGAAGTCATTTGTCTCTCACGTTAAGTGACAAGCTAGAAATGATTATGCTTACTGAGGAAGGCATGTTGAAACCTGAGATACTCCAAAAACTAGGCTTCTTAGGCCAAACTGTTAGCCAGGTTTTTCATGCAAAGGAAAAGTTCTTGCAGGAAAGTAAAAATGCTACTCCAGTGAACACACAAATGGTAAGAAAGAGAAACCACCCTATTTTGCTGAAGAAAGTTTTAGTAGTCTGGATAGAAGATGAAACCAGCCACAACATTCCCTTAAGTCCATGCCTAAACCAGAGCAAGGCCCTAACTCTTCAATTCAAGTCAGAGAAAGGTGAGGAAGCTGAAGTTAGCAGAGGTGGATTCCTGAGGTTTAAGGAAAAAAGCTGTGTCCATACTTAAAAGTGCAAGGTGAAGCCCAAGTGCTGATATAGAAACTGCCGTCAGTTATCTGTAAGATCTAGCTCAGATCAGTAATGAAGGTGGCTACACTGAGCATCAGAGTTGCTATGGAGATGAAACAGCCTTCTAGTGGAAGAAGATGCCATCTAGAACTTTTGTAGCTAGAGAGGAGAAGTCGATGTCTGTCTTTAGAGCTTCAAAGGACAGGCTGACTCTCTTGTTAGGGGCTGATGCAGCTGGTGACTGTAAGTGGAAGCTAGTGCTCCTTTGCCAGTTTGCAAATCGTAGGGCCTCTAAGAATTATGCTGCGTCTAATCTACCTGGGCTCCACAAATGGAACAGCAAAGCCTGGATGACAGCAAATCTGTTTCCAGCATGGTTTATTGTTGAGCTCACTGTTGAGACCTACTTCTCAGAAAAAAAAAAAGCTTTCAGAATATTACTGTTCATAGACAATGTGCCTGGTTGTCCAAGAGCTCCGATGGAGATGTACAATGAAATTCATGTTCACAGCATTTGGTCGGCAGCCCATGGGTCAAGGAGTAATTTCGACTTTCAAGTCTTATTTTTTAGGAAATGCATTTTGTAAGGCTCTAGCTGCCACAGTAACTCCTCTGACAGATCTGGGAAAAGTAAATTGAAAACCTTCTGGAAAGGATTTGCTGTTACAGATGCCACATTAAGGAGACACTTATGGTTCATAGTGAACCTGACATAGTGAACACAGCTGAGTGACTGAACTGACTGATGGTTCATAGGAAGAGGTCAAAATATCAAGATTAAGAGGAGATTGGAAGGGGCCTTCCCTCACAGTCCAGTGGCTGGGGCTTCGCACTCCCAGGGCAAGGAGGGTGGGTTTGATCCCTGGTCGGGGAACTGGATCCCACGTGCCATAACTGGGGATCCTGCCTGTCACAAGTAAAAGATCCCACGTGCTGCAGCTAAGACCCAGTGCAGCCAAATGAATGAATGAATGAATGATACATAAATATTTTTCAAAAGAAGAAGAAAGCGAAAAACTCCCAATAGTTTGATTTAAAAAAAAAAAAAAAAAACAACTTAATTCCAACTCTCATGGATGACTTTGAGAGGGTCAGGTCTTCAGGGAAAGAAGTAACTGCAGACATGATAGAAAGAGCAAGAAAACCAGAATTAGAAGTGGACCCTAAAGATGTGACTGAATTGTTGCAGTCTTATGATAAAACTTTTAACAGATGAGGAGTTGCTTCTTATGGATGAGCAAAGAAAATGGTTTCTTGAGATGAAATTGAGTCCTGGTGAAGATGCCGTGAAAGTTGTTATAATAACATAGGATTTAGAATTTCAAAATAAACCTAGTTGGTAAAGCTAAAGCAGAGTTTGAGAGGACTGACTCCAAATTGGAAAGTTCTACCGTGGGTAAAATACTATCAAACAGCGTCTCATGCTATGGAGAAATTGTTCATGAAAGGGTCAGTTGATGCAGCAGACTTCATGGTGGCCTTTTGTTGTTGTTGCTCAGTTGCTTAGTTGTGTCTGACTCTGCAGCCCCATGGACTGCAGCTCGCCAGGCTTCCCTGTCCTTCACCATCTCCTGGAGCTTGCTCAAACTCATGTCCATTGAGTTGGCGATGCCATCCAACCATCTCATCCTCTGTTGTCCCCTTCTCCTCCTGCCTTCAATCTTGCCCAGAATCAGGGTCTTTTCTAATGAGTCGGCTGTTTGCATCAGGTGGCCAAAGTATTGGAGCTTCAGCTTCAGCATCAGTCCTTTCGTTGAATATTCAGGGTTGATTTCCTTTAGGATGGACTGGTTGGATCTCTTTGCAGTCCAGGGGACTCTCAAGAGTCTTCTGCAACGCCACAGTTCAAAAGCATCAGTTCTTTGGTGCTAAGCCTTCTTTATGGTTCAGCACTCACATCCATATGTGACTCCTGGAAAAAACCTAGCTTTGACTAGACATATCTTTGTTGGCCAAGGGTTTTAGGGAATTGCCACAGCCACCCCCGCCTTCAGCAACCACTCTCCTAGTCAGTCAGCAGCCATCAACGTTTAGACAAGACCCTCTACCAGCAAAAAGGCTACTATTCACTGACGTCTCAGAGGATGGTTAGCGTTTGTTAGCAATAAAATATTTTTAAGTTAAGGTATGTGCATTTTTAGATGTAATGCTATTGCATGCTTAATAGGCTACAGTGTACTGTAAAAGTAACTTTTGCATGAACTGGAGAACCAGGGGATTTGTGTGTCTCACTTCATTGCAATATGTACTTTATTGTGGTAGTCTGGAACTGCAGCTGCAACACCTCCGAGTTCCGCCTGTATTCCAGGGAAGGCTGCCCTCACCATTCATTAAATATTGCAACATGCCTTCTGCCCCCATACTACCTTACTCTGCTCTGTTTTTTTCCACAGAGTCATCTAATTATCCTACTTGATTTACTTACTTACGGTTTTAGTTCATTGTCTGCCTCCCTCCGTGTGTGTGTGTGTTAAGTCACTTCAGTCATGTCCAACTCAGTGCAATCCCATGGACTGTAGCCTGCCAGGCTCCTCTGTCTGTGGGATTCTGCAGTCAAGAATACTGGACTGGGTTGCCATGCCCTTCTCCTGGGGATCTTCCCGACCCAGGGGTCCAACCTGGGTCTTCTGCACTGCAGGCAGATTCTTTACCCTCTGCTTCCATCTACTAGATTATAACTTTCAGTAGGTTAGGAATTTTGTCACTGTTATTATCTCAAACTTCAGAACATCGCCTGGCACGGGGTAGGTGCTCAATGACTCTTTGTTAACAGTTAAGTGGAATGAAGTCTTTAAATGTTGCCATACAAGAAGGTATGAAGAGGGCAACACCAAGGGACCGGGGCGGTGCGGTTGGGGGTGGCTCTTCAAAGGCTGAAGAGCAGTGAAGAGCCCTGGGAGGGTCAGGCAGAGAAGGAAGATAACAGGGCCAGTTACTTTTACAGGCGTGATCACATTTAACTTTCATAACAGCTGTAATAATATCGGTGGTATTGTTTCCTCTTTACAGATGAGAAAATTGAGACTCAGGGGTATAATAACAGGCTTTTGGTCACCTAGCTAGAATGTGCCCTGGAGTCGGCATTTGTGACTCCAAAGTCACGTGTTTCCTTTTGTTTCCAGTCTCAGCCCCATCATGTCCTGGATGCAGGAATGTGGGCAAGTTATGTAACTGTTTTGAACGTCAGGAATTGTGTCTGTTTGGATTCTGGTGAAAATTAAATGAGAAAAATTCATGGAAAGTGCTTACCATGTATTAAATTTTTTAAAAATGTTCCTTATCACTGTTACTATAGCTTGGTAGAGATACGTCCGTAAACACGTTTATCTGTTGAAAGCCCCCGGACAGCCTTTGCCCTGCTGGTGGTCTGTCCTTGCGGAACTGCTCCGTGTTGACTTCTGGCTGGACTCAGTTTATTTTTCTTGCTCTCCTGATTATTCCTCTCTGTTGACCAAGTAGAACTTAGAGATCTGATCCACATTGCCTTTGTGCCTCAATGCATTCACTGCTTCTCCTTTCAAATGCCAGTCTTCATTTTGCAAGCCTTCCCTGGTACCCTCTTCCTGATTCCACTTTACTCCCATCCTTGACAATTTGGCTTCAGGAGGGTTCTCTAGTACAGTTTACTCAGCAGTCAGGGGCTAAATCCCTTAGCTCGGCTCCTGCAAGTGTGGTCTGTATTGCCATGCAGTAACTTGTGCTTTCTTACTCTTTTAGGATCATACCAAAACAGAATTGGATGCTTGGAAGATTGTCCGAGTTAATGAAAATTTCCGAGTCATTGCCTTGGGCTTGCCAGTGCCCAGGTACTCTGGGAATCCATTAGATCCCCCACTCCGGTCTCGATTTCAAGCCAGAGATATTTATTATCTTCCCTTCAAGGTAAGTAGGAACAGGGATAATTTGTTTTTAAATTTTTATTTAATTTTAATTGAAATATAATTTATTTGCAATATTATATTAGTTTCAGGTGTTCATCTTAGTGATTCAATATTTTCATAGATTATACTTCATTTAAAGTTATTATAAAATATTGGCTGTGTTCTTTGTGGGTGTCCCTGATAGCTCAGCTGGTAAAGAATCTGCCTGCAATGCAGGAGACCCCAGTTCGATTCCTGGGTCAGGAAGATCCCCTGGAGAAGGGATAGGCTACCTACTCCAGTATTCTTGGACTTCCCTGGTGGCTCAGACAGTAAAGAACCCATATTCCTTGTGCTTGTAGCTTATTTGTTTTATACGTGGTAGTTTGTACCTCTTCATCCCCTCCCCTGGCTTTCCCCTCTCTCCTTAAGGGTGGTTTATTTTTAAAACGTCTCTCCTATTTATAATTAATTCAGTTACTATAAAAATGTTACTATGTTTGTAGTTGTCCCCCTCAGTAGTTACTGGAAAGTGAAATGGATACAAAGGTAAAGAAAATCTCTGAAAACTAGGAAGAAAAAGTTACTTTTCTTTTAGAAAAATGACATGTATCAGAAAACGATTTTTTGCTATTGATTGCTTAGTGTTTGCTTGATTAAAAGGTTGAATTATGTCTCTAAGTATTTGCATTTAATATGTTACAGTCCTTATTAATCAATTTGGTATGTTCCCGTGCTATTTTAGGACCAACTTAAACTGTTATATTCAGTTGGAGCCAATGTTCCTACTGAAAAGTAAGTATTTCAGATATACATATAGATAGATCTATACGTGTGTGTGTGTGTGTGTGTGTGTGTGTGTATATATATATATATATATATGCTGCTGCTAAGTCGCTTCAGTTGTGTCCGACTCTGTGCGACCCCAGAGACGGCAGCCCACCAGGCTCCCCCATCCCTGGGATTCTCCAGGCAAGAACACTGGAGTGGGTTGCCGTTTCCTTCTCCAATGCATGAAAGTGAAAAGTGAAAGGGAAGTCGCTCAGTCGTGTCCGACTCTCAGCAACCCCATGGACTGCAGCCTACCAGGCTCCTCCGTCCATGGGATTTTCCAGGCAAGAGTACTGGAGTGGGGTGCCATTGCCTTCTCCGAATATATATATATGCTAGCTATTTATATGGAGAAGGCAACGGCACCCCACTCCAGTACTCTTGCCTGGAAAATCCCATGGACGGGGGAGCCTGGTGGGCTGCCGTCAATGGGGTCGCACAGAGTCGGACACGACTGAAGCGACTTAGCAGCAGCAGCTATTTATATATAAATCGATATTTATAACATATTAACATAATAATTTATACCATTAACATATGCTATATGAAGCATGTTATATTAAACATAAAAATAATATGTTTATATATAAAATTTATATATAAACACACATAAATATGTATATTTGTGTGTATAAATAGCTTATATGTATATATAAATTCTGGATTCTTAACATTGAACTTGTTTTGCCCATTCATTGATCAACTGATTCATTCATTCAGCAACCATTTGAAGAGCTTTTCAGCAGCTGTGGTACATGTGCTAATGATAAAGTTAATGAGTTAATAAGACATGAACTTTGATGACAAGAATTTCAAGATCCAGTAGTGTTTAAATATATGTGTATAAATATTTTTCTTTAACATAGTGTGGTAAGGGCCATAATTTCAAAGTGTTGGGGCTGGAACTGTACAAGGTCTTTGCAGAGGCATTGGCATTTGATGTAGATCTTAAAGAATGAGTAGGCTTTTGACTGATAGAGAATGGAATTAAGGAATTCTAAGAAATTTTTTAAAGGCGTGGGTTATGAGTGAGTGTGCTTTATTCTTGAAAACGTGAAAAGCTCCCAGTGGCCAAAGTTTGGATTTGGACTGAGAAGGGTAGGAGGTAAGACTGACAGGGTAGTTTTGGGTCAGGTTGTGTAAAACCTTACATATTGTGATGGATTTAAGAGATTAGGTACAGTTACCTGTACCTAACAAGCTTCTGAATGAAATGTAATGTGGAGCTGCTGTTCTTTAAGAATTTAATAGTAGATGTCAGCTTTTTAGATTAATTAAATTGGCCCAGCTATTTTGTCTTTAACAGATTTTATATACTGAAACTATTAGAATAAAATTTAATACCACTTTTTTTCCCCTAGAGTTTCTCAGCTTTTGTCCTTTGCCACCACTCTCTGTTCCCAAGAATCTTCTACCCTTGGACTTCCAGATTTTCCTTTAGATAGTTTACCAGCTGCAGTTCAAATCCTGGTATGTATCAAGTAATTTAATGACTGGTATATCCAAATGTGGCAAGGAAAATTTAAAAGTTAATCCTTGGAGATTAATCATTTCTGTTTGTCTTGTCATATTCTTCTATAAATATTTCAAGGCCTGAGTTTAATTTGCTGTGCAGCCCAGCAAACTGTACCGAGACCAGTGATGTGTTCTGAGCTTTTAGAGAGCATACAGCCTTGAGGTTGGGGAGGGCCGGGGGGAAGGTAGACTTCTAGCTCAGGTGTAAGTTGGACATAGGGAAGGAGGTGTTCCACCCGACCACATAGAGGTCAGCTGCAGAGTACCTCGGGCCTCTGACTGGCTTCACCTGAGGTAGGCGAGCTAGGGCTTTCACACTCCAGCGCCATCGGTCCCTGGTTAGTGTTGTCCCCGGGGCCACATGTTCCCAGGCACTAGCTGCTCTCCCACCCTGGGAGCCAAGCTGGCTCCAGGAACTCAAGGGCAGTCTTCTTTCAAAGACCTGCAGCAGCTGGCTGCCGGAAGAGCAAGCAGGGAGACAGGAAGGAGGAACCGGATGGGGGCTTTGGTGGAGCGTAGACGTCCTCCACTGCGCTTTCATGAAGGTCATGACGGTGGCGTCTGGTGTGATGGGAAGGCAGAGGGCACAGCACAGGCAGAGGTGCTGATTCACCAGAGGGCTTGGTGTGTTTGGAGAATGGTAATAAATTGTGTCACTAGAGCAAATGCGTGTGGTGAAGAGAAATGTGAGGACCTTGTTGTCACAAGTGTTTTGCATGGTGAGTGAGGTTGTCTGGATTTTATGATGTGGAAGAAGTGGCCTGTTAGACATTATTAAGTAGATGGGATGTGCGACAATCAGGTATCTGTAGGAGGAAGACACCTCTGTTGGCAGCAAGGTGGGGTGGGGGTGCGTGGGATGCACAGGAACACTGAGACAAGAAACTTATTTTTAATCTCATGTTGCTTCTTATTTTTCTCATTTCCTGAAAGTCAGTGAGTTAGGTTTCCCATGAATCATTTACACCGTTCGAAACACCTGGGGCGCCTTCCCCGTGGCACTAGTGAAAAAGAACAACCTGCCTGCCAGTGCAGGAGACACAAGAGAAGCTGGCTGGGAAGGTCTGCTGGAGGAGGGCACGCAACCCACTCCAGTATTCTTGCCTGGAGAATTCCATGCACAGAGGAGCTTGGCAGGCTACAGTTCATAGGGTTGCAAAGAGTCAGACACGACTGAAGGGACTTTGCACATGCGTGTGTACCAACATTTGGAGCAACATTTTCCCTCCATATTTTTCATGTCTTCTAATTTTAATTCTTACTGTTTTTTCCTTGGAACTTTTTACTTTGACAATTCTCAAATCCAAAAAAAAAAAAAGTTCAAAAATAGCCAGACATAAAACTATAATCCCATTAAGTAGATTCACCAATTTTTAACATTATTACTGCTTTTGTTTACACTTTCTCTTTTTTACCTAAACAATTCTGAAAGTCAATTGCAGTCAGTATTCTTAACTACTTCAATATGCAGTTCTAAGAATTAGAACATTCTTCTATTAATACATAACCAGGACACGTACTATCACACCTCTCTGCATATCAACAATAGTTCCATAATGTCATCTAATAGGCAGCTTATATTGAAATTTCTCTCATTGCCCTAATTAAACAGACTTTTTAAAGTAAGGTAAACCCATTTGGTTCCAAATAGGAAAAGGAGTACATCAAGGCTGTATATTGTCACCCTGCTTATTTAACTTCTGTGCAGAGTACATCATGAGAAATGCTGGTCTGGAAGAAGCACAAGCTGGAATCAAGATTGCCGGGAGAAATATCAATAACCTCAGATATGCAGATGACACTACCCTTATGGCAGAAAGTGAAGAGGAACTAAAAAGCCTCTTGATGAAAGTCAAAGTGGAGAGTGAAAAAGTTGGCTTAAAGCTCAACATTCAGAAAACGAAGATCATGGCATCCGGTCCCACCACTTCATGGGAAATAGATGGGGAAACAGTGGAAACAGTATCAGACTTTATTTTGGGGGGCTCCAAAATCACTGCAGATGGTGACTGCAGCCATGAAATTAAAAGACGCTTACTCCTTGGAAGGAAAGTTATGACCAACCTAGATAGCATAGTGAAAAGCAGAGACATTACTTTGCCAACAAGGGTCCGTCTAGTCAAGGCTGTGCTTTTTCCTGTGGTCATGTATAGATGTGAGAGTTGGACTGGGAAGAAGGCTGAGCACCGAAGAATTGATGCTTTTGAACTGTGGTGTTGGAGAAGACTCTTGAGAGTCCCTTGGACTGCAAGGAGATCCAACCAGTCCATTCTGAAGGAGACCAGCCCTGGGATTTCTTTGGAAGGCATGATGCTAAAGCTGAAACTCCAGTACTTTGGCCACCTCATGAGAGGAGTTGACTCATCGGAAAAGACTCTGATGCTGGGAGGGATTGGGGGCAGGAGGAGAAGGGGACAACAGAGGATGAGATGGCTGGATGGCATCACTGACTCGATGGACGTGAGTCTGAGTGAACTCCGGGAGTTGGTGATGGACAGGGAGGCCTGGCGTGCTGCGATTCATGGGGTCGCAAAGAGTCGGACACGACTGAGAGAGTGAACTGAACTGAACTGAAACCTATTTGGGAAAGCAGTTTGGGGTGAAGAATTTGAGGATGAAAACACTTCCTGACTTTGTAGTTAGAACAGTGACTTATATGGGCTTCCCAGGTGGCGCTAGTGGTAAAGAACCTGTCTGCTGATGAGACAAAGAAGACGTAGGTTCAGTCCCTGGGTTGGGGAGATCCCCGGAGAAGGGAATGGCAAACCCACTCCAGTATTTCCGCCTGGAGAATTGCATGGACAGAGGAACATGGTGGGCTACAGTCCTTGTGGTTGCAAAGAGTTGGACACAACTGAAGTGACTGAGCATGAACACTTTGTAACTTTGTAGTTGTAACAGTGAAGCCAGGAGTATGTGGATGAGGTCCACCAAGGTTAGGAGTAAGGGGAAAAGAGAAGGTACTTTGGGATGAGTGGGGTAGAGAAATGTGCCAAACACATAATCTTTGGACATGCTGAATGGGAGTCTGTGGGACACCCATAGAGTCACATCTCACAGACAGTTGGGAGCTTAGATCTAGAGCTGAAGAGACTTGTCAAGAGTAGGGATGGAGACACACCGTCAGTAGCTGAAAGATGAGAGTGGGCGAGTTTACCAGGGAAAGGGTGCAGGCCAGGGAGAGAAGAGGAAACTATGGATATTTGCTTTTGTGGACTTCTTGAGAATGTGAGACACTTGCTGGCTATCGTTTATGATGCAATTTCAATGTCACATGTATGTTTCAGCTACACTTTTTGTGATGGTTGTAGATGTCCTTCATTCCCATGTGTTTTCCCTCCCAAATAGGACTCCTTTCCTATGATGTCAATCCAACACGCGCTCCAGTGGCTTTACCCGTACACTGTGTTACTGGGCCATGAAGGGAAGATGGCTGTGCAAGGGGTTTTAAAAGTAAGTGTCTGCTTCACTTTCTTTCTTACCTTTCCCGTGTTCTCTTCCTGTGCCTTCTTTTCCCTTCTCATCTCTCTCTTACCCTTTTTTCCTACTTTGGTGTCTCCTTCTTTCTTTCTTTCCTGTGTCTTTTCTTCTCCTCTTTTCCAGACGTGCAGGTGCTGGCTTGACAGTAATGGGGAGTAAATATTCCTTCTGCATTTATTAGCAGGCACTCTACACTAAGGAAGAGCTTTTCTTCTCCATGACATACTTATTTATTCATTTATATCAGTATGGACTTATGGATCCCTATTTCATTCAGTGGGTTATAATTTACTATCATTATTTATTTTCACACTAACATTATCTCAGGTCTTGGCCACTCTAAGCTAATTATTGGTAGAGTCATTGACTCACCCCAAATAATTCCCTTTTATGAAGGACGTTTTTGTTTTTCTTACACAGTTTGACTCAAGGCATATAGATTTCTAAGAAGCAGGTAGAACGTGAACACTTGGCAGTTGTGGTCACGTGTACACGCCCCAGGATTTGACATATGGAATAGTATCTGGGGACGTCCTTAATGGTCCAGGGGTTAGGGCTTCACACCCCCAGTGCATGGAAGTAAGATACCCACATGCTGCACTGTGCGGCCAAAAAAACAAGAGATACTTGAACGGTATTTATTCTGCCTTATCCCAGAACATACACAGGGTCTTTGGGAATATGGAAGTACTCTCTGCAGCTAATATTAGTGAGAGGGGCTCAGAAGAGTGGAACAGTAGATTCTAATTACTTAAGTGGGATTTTATTTTGTATATCAGCTAGTCCAAGAAGTAGTGTTTTCATTGATTGGTGATGTCAATAATAATAATAGCAAAATAAAAATAACAAAAAGCTGTATCCTCATAAATGCTAGAATGTATAGTTATTAGCAGAATCTTAAGGAAAAACAAGAAGAAGCAAGGGGAAAACAATGGTCAATAAAGAGACAAAGGAAAGTGGAGGAGACAGAAGAGAGAGACGCAGGCCTGAGAGTGTGAAATAGCAGCCACTGGTGAAAGAAAGGGGTTTTCTGTGTGTGTGAGAAGGGGTGAGGGAGTGGGGGTGGGAGAGAGGGGGAAATAGAAGGAGGTTAAAAAGATAATGGAGAACCATTTGGAAATGGGGAAATTAATTCATAGGCTCAGGGAGTCGGGAAACTACCAGTTTGACTGTATAGTTCACTCTAAGATTCAGAGAGTTTTTTTTTTTCTCTTTGGCTGCGCTGGGTCCTCTTGTTTCTGCTCAGGCTCCTCTAGTTGTGGCGAGCAGGGGCTGCTCTCTGGTTGCAGTGCGTGGGCTTCTCACTGTGGCGGCTTCTCTCGTTGCCCAGCACAAGCTCTCGGGTGCGTGAGAGCCTTAGCGCACTAGAACGTCAGCAGTCGTGGTGCACAGGCTTAGTTGCTCCGCAGCATGTGGAATCTTCCCAGACCAGGGGCCGAACCCGTGACCTCTGGAATGGCAGGCAGTTTCTTACCCACTGGGCCACCAGAGAAGTCCTAGAACTCACCTTTGGTTTAATTAACATCTGTGCTACCTTGGCATCCGTCAAGAGAAAAAAAGCCTGTATTTACAGGTGAGCTCCCAGCTGCACATCAGCACAAAGTTCAGTGCCGTGGGAACAAGGGTACATGGAATAGAAGAAAATATCAGTTCTGATAAAATGAAGCAATATAAGCTTTTGTGACACAAGCAAGAGAGGGTATTGATAAGTGTCTAGATAAGTCTGTTATGAACGAAGGTCTTCATTTTTACAAAGGTATCAGTTTGATGTGTTTCTGGTCTCTAATTTCAGAATTAGTCATACAAATTCTATAAAGTTATACAATGCCTTTAAAGAGTTGAGTTTTCTAAAGAAGATAGTCAGTGTTGCTTCATTTTGTTTGGCCTTTATCTGGACCTTTATAATTAAAGGGGAACATAGAATACTGATTGAGAGTCCATATTACAAACAGAAATAATTTCAAATCTGATTGTAGAATTTAAAAAAAAATGGAAAAAGGGGAATTTTGTTACTTATGTAAGAGGAGAAAAAGTGATTGTCTTTTCTTGCCTTAATTTTGTGAAGAATTATATATCTATTTTATTCCCCTATTTCCTTTTTGATCAACAATCTTTAAATTTCCTATGCCAGCAAATGGTAACGCACCTTGCAACTTCAGTTCTTGAACTATTTTAGTGTATTCTAGCCTACTATTTTTATTCTACTGAAATATTTTAGTTTGCATTATTTATGAGGATGTAACAAGTATAGCAAGTGTTCAAGGCATTAGTTCCTTTCTGGAATATAAATGCTCTGACATCAACCCTATGTCAAGTTAAAACTGTCATTACTATGGCTGGAATAAAAGCATGGCTTTAAGCTCATAAATGTATTGTTTTAGAATTTTATGAGTCTGAGTTCCAGATTCTAATGAATGTAATTACTTGGCTAAGGCTTTACTCCTTTTCTATTAAACTTCCTTAAAATACAATGTAACTTTTTCTTTTTCTCTTTTTGATGAAATTAAGGAGTCAATGATTGTTAATTGTCTACAACATGGAAGCTCTTCCTATCAAACTGTGTGACACCAGGGGAATTTGCATATATAAATTGTGTAAAGTATAAAACTTATGTTTTCTGTGGTTGCACAAATAAACAGTTTTTCTTAGGATGGAGAAAGGAATGATTGTCTTGGGTACTTAAGACATTGAAATGAGGACGTGAACTGGGCTGTTGTGTTTAAAATGTTGAAACTGAAGATAATTTTCTTCCCCAGACTCTATTTTCTAGAATTGAATCATTCTGTTGAATAGGCAGTGATCTGTTCTTTCATTGGGTTTCAACTCTTTTGCTATAGTGATCGTGTTCTGTAAGTATTGTAGGATTTGTGGGGAATAATTTCTGCCTGTTTAATGCTAAAAATGAGTTAAGCCTTTCATATTGAACATGCTGCTGTTAAATGGGCATAGGATTTAATTAATTCTTAATTAGTATCCTCATGTTTCATATACTTACTTGTGTTCTGTATGCGTTTTTTATATAATCAGCTGGGATTAGAGAGTTTAACCTAGTGTTAGAACCTTGATCACTGGCCTACATGGAAAAAGAATCAGTGGTCCGGGCGTTTTAGGTCCAGTCTGGCAAGATTGAGAACCTGTGTTGTGGAAGGCAGTATATCAGATACCATAGAAGATTGATTGTTATACTTTATCATACCCAGTTAAACTAACCATACAGGCAGTCAGCAGGATGGTGTCCAGGAGGTTCTATTTTTCTCAATTTCAGGCAGCTGTTAACTTCTGTTGATTTAAGAAATCAACTGATACAGCCCTTGTTATAATTTACTTTAAGCATGTTTTCAAGAGTTAAATCATCCTTTTCTAGGAAGCTGGAACCTTTGATTATCAGGAATTGTAGACTGAAAACTTCTGTCAGATCATTCTATTCCTTGGTATTTAGTAAATTTTAGGGACTATTTTCCGGAGAAGGCAGTGGCACCCCACTCCAGTACTCTTGCCTGAAAATCCCATGGACGGAGGAGCCTGGTAGGCTGCAGTCCATGGGGTCGCTAGAGTCGGACATGACTGAGCGACTTCACTTTCACTTTTCACTTTCATGCATTGGAGAAGGAAATGGCAACCCACTCCAGTGTTCTTGCCTGGAGAATCCCAGGGACGGGGGAGCCTGGTGGGCTGTCATCTATGGGGTTGCACAGAGTCGGACACGACTGAAGTGACTTAGCAGCAGCAGCAGCCTCAGGGACTATTTTCAGGTCATCTTTAGTAATTGGCTTAAGTAGAATGAATGGTATCTGCAAAAATAGGGGGAAAATATTCTCATTAATTTTTTTGCCTTTATTTTTATAACACTGAATGACTTTTAGTTTTAATTAAGATGGACATTTCCAGATATCCAACATTAATACTAAAATAAAAAGTAAATTATATGTTTTTCTGGTCATTTTATAGCGCTTTGCACTCGAGGATTCAAGAAGATCTGTGCTTCCTGAGAAGATTGTGAGAGTGGAAAGGACGACCGAAAACAATGTCTTCCAAGCTTCTGTGACCATCCGGATTGCAGAAAAAGAGGTGACCATCAAGGTAATGAATGAATCAAGGTTTGTACTTTCTAAGATTGCCTGTATTAACCACACAGGTTCTGGTTAGTACTGGACATTTTTTTTTAACCTAAATTGAATTTATAATCTGTTCATAAGTCTTTGGTTCTATAGTGTCACATATATATATCTGTATCTGTGTATTTATGTATCCAGTCGTAAACGCTGTAAAAAAATTTGTAAACTGGAAAAATTTAGGAGAAACATAGGGATAGCTTTTCATCAAAAACCAGTCAGCCTCTGGGAAATCAAATACAGTGTTTATTAATGAAAGCATTTTGTGTTCTAAGTCCTTGATAAGAAATAGTTTGAAAATATGTTTTCAAAGATTTCACAGCTGAGGATTGAGACCCCAAGGACTGTAGCCCACACGGCTCCTCTGTCCCTGTAATTCTCCAGGCAAGAATACTGGAGTGGGTAGCCATGCCCTTCTCCAGGGGATCTTCCTGACCTAGGGATCGAACCCGGGTCTCCTGGATTGCAAATGGATTCTTTACTGTCTTAGGTACAGGGAATCCCAGAACTAAGGATTACCCTTTTCAAATAAAATATCTGTCAGCTATAGGAAGCGGTTGAAAGGGGAGCTATTGTAGGTGAACAGTTTTTAGAGGAGGGAATGGTATTTGGTCACAGAGCTCCATCTGCTTTCTCTGCCTGCTTTTTTCTAACCCTTTCTTTGAGGGTCCTGCGAATCCCAAGAGGTGATAGGAAGCTGACACTAGAATACACAGCTTGAAAAATACTGACTTAATGAAATTGTAAGTGAATGTAGGAAAGAGTAAACGCTTGCCTTCTTATGTTAGGACAGAGTGAATTTTCATGATAGACTTTTTTGTTTGTTTTAATGTAATAGTAATAATATTAGGTTGGCCAAAAAGTTTATCCAGGTTTTTCCATAAGATGGTACAGAAAAACCTGAGCAAACTTTTTGGCCAACCCAATACTTATTCATGTAATTGTATTTATTCAGTCATCAAACAAAATATTGAATATGTCTACCATGAGCTGGGCTCTGTTTTGGAATCTGCTGAGTGCCTGCAGTGTACTAACACTTTAATAAGGAGGAGATAGGAAATAAAACCAAGTAGGTGTGAAGGACGGGAGGAGGTTTTAAGAATAGCTGCCTGTGAGTGGTAAACTAAAAATAAAAATGGGAAAAGATTTGTGGATAGTTTAGAAATCAGGAGATCTTTGGTGATTTTGGAGAATCCCAGTTGGCTGATTTTAAATTCTGTCCTTATAACTGAAATTTGAGCAAAAACCTTCATTCTCAAGCAGTGCATTGTTATTATGAGTTATAAATAGCATGAAAATTACTTGATTCTCATGAAAATGTCTGACAGCATGGGCTTTAATTTTAGAGGGATTATTGACTTGGAAGTTTGATGAAAATGATCATCAGATCTGTGCTTGAGAAAATTGCTACTCTCCTGAAATATCTAAAACACTATATAATTGAATTGAGCAGGAAATTATTTGAAATTTTAAATGGCAGTTGTATGCTTTCATTTACTAATATTTTTAGAAAAATATGCATATTACATTTACCTCTTTTTAATTGTAGGTACCAGCTGGGACTAGGCCATTAAGTCAGCCTTGTACATCGGACCGTTTTATACAAACCTTGAGCCATAAACAACTACTTGCTGAAATGATGCAGTCTCACATGGTTAAGGACATATGCTTAATTGGAGGAAAAGTAAGACTGGCAGCCGTGCTGCAAACTTCTGTTTCCTGACTTTGGGTTGTTTTGACTTATCCCTTAAATGATTGTGTCCATTTGTAGGGTTGTGGAAAAACAGTCATCGCTAAGAACTTTGCAGACACCTTGGGATACAATATAGAACCTATCATGCTGTATCAGGTATGCTGTTCATTTTTAGTACTTGGACTGTAAACGTATGCTTTCGGACCATCAGTAGAATTTATGGATATCCTTATTTAAGTTGGACCTGTTAGTTTTGAAGTTGATAAATAACTGAAACAGCTATCAAACTGGAATGCAATTATAATTATTTGGAATTTTTGAAAGTGTATTCTAGGATATCTGATGTCCCTGAAATACCACGGTCTGTTTTTACATGCATGTGTACACTCAGTATAGTTCACAGTAACTTGGATATACAGTTTTCCCAGCATGATTTGTTGAAAAGACTGTCTTTTCCCCTATAGGATAGTCTTGTCATTCTTGTAAAAAAATCAAGTGACCGTATGTGTGCTGTAAATTTCTGGACTCCCTATTCTACTCCACTGGTTTATATGTCTGTCTGTATGGTGAGGGGGAGTACTTTTTTTTTTTTTTTTTGCTTAATTCATGGAAGATGAGATGAATACCTTGCCTTCTTAGAAAATCACTCCTCTTGATGGTTAGCTCAATATGAAAGTTCATTAGAAGTGATCTGAGAATGGCATTTTATCATAATCTGCCTGCAGTGCAGGAGACCTGAGTGTGATTCCTGCGTTGGCAAGATCCCCTGGAGAAGGGAATGGCAACCCACTCCAGTATTCTTGTCTGGAAAATTCCATGGACAGAGGAAACCGGCAGGCTACAGTCCATGGGGCTGCTAAGAGTTGGACACAACTGAGTAAATAACACTTTCACTTTTCACCAACCTAGTTTCAAATGAAAATACTTTTCTACCAAATGATGGGGAGGAAAAAAGCCTAAATCATCAATATATTTATAAAACAAGTTAAATTTTATTATAAACATTTTATATTCTGTTTATAAGTCTAGGATAAATACAAGCATAATTTACCTTCCCAGCTGCCATTGCTTTGACATCATACAGAGAAGACCTTTTGTGAAGATAATATGTCTTTTCTCTTTGACCTCACCCCCATTTATTAGTAGTATTATTGCTAAAATTGTACACATTATTCTTTTTCTTACGTTAAAGTAAAAACTCCCATTCTAATGAAAGCTGGAAAGAATTTTTGCCTCATCTGTTTATTCCGGACAGTACCGATTCTGTATCAGATTTCTATAGTCAGTTTATGGTGATTTGTACAGTGTAGTGACAGATTACCCTATGAGCGTGTGCTTGAACTGTGAAGGTCACAGTAACCCCATCCTACTCTCTGTTAAAAGAAGAACCAAACAAGGGAGTACATGTGTATTTGTCAATATAGATCTCTCAACTACTGAAAAACTATCTAAAGAATCTTGCTGTTGAGAAAGTTACCCTTATGCGAGAAAGAATTAGTTTAAGAGGCCGAGAACAGATTTTCTTATGTATTTTTGGAGAGTGCCAGTAAGTTCACGAAAGATTTCTTTTAATTTTTTTTAACTTTCCTGTTGAATTTGTTGATTGATGAAGAAAGGTAAGAAAATTATACTATTAACGTTGATGGCAGACCATTCTATTACCTGATACTCCTCTGAGATATGAAGTCAGTCTTTTCTAGTTCCTGCCATGAGATAAGGTCATTTAGTCATATCTTGAGTGAGTGAGTGAGTGAGTGAAGTCGCTCAGTCGTGTCCGACGCTTTGCGACCCCGTGGACTATAGCCCACCAGGCTCCTCCATCCATGGAATTCGCCAGGCAACAGTACTGGAGTGGGTTGCCATTTCCTTCTCCAGGGGGTCTTCCCAACCCAGGGATCGAACCCAGGTCTCCTGCACTGCAGGCAGACGCTTTAACCTCTGAGCCTAATCTTCTATCTGAAAAATAAGGGGGGTGATGATATTCAAAAGGCACATAAGATTCCCATAAAAATATTTTGCCCAACCTCAGCATGTACACTGTCTACATTGTAGATGGCCTGCAAGGATTGGGAAAACTGGTGCCGAGATAAAGAAACATCATATATTCTGAAAATCCCTTTTCCAACTTTGCTCTTCTGCTCATTAATCTTTAGAGCAATGACTGGGAGAAAAAATTGGTTTAGAAAGATATGAAGAAATATAATATTGACAACATGTTCTGTAGGTGATTTTGTATGTCTGTCTCTCCATATGGCTCCTTTCCATGAACTGAATCAGAGTGTATATATCAGGCCCTATATTGACACTGGCAAGTTTTGTAAACTGTTAATCAATTGGTCTCATGATAGAAAACAAGCTCTTGAGATTAAATATGACTCTGCTTACAGTTTCATATTTATTAGTAGTGTTTATTGATTTATTTGGAACAGAGGAATTAATTTAATAGAATTCAAGGTTAGATTTTGGTTTTATAATGATGTAGCCCATATTAATGCAAAATTTTCAGAAGTTTGACCCAACATAGAGAATTTAGTGGGAATAAGTAACTCAGCATCCATTTTCCTAGAAGATATAGAGATTTCCCTGTTAATTGTACATGTATAAAGCTACGCTTAATCTGTAGGTTTTGCCTTATTTTTAGACTTGACTATTTTTAGAACTGGATTTCATATGAAGAAAAAGAAAAACAGAGCTTTAACACAGATTTGTGGCAGTACATAAAATAAGTTTTATAATAGGCTATAAAAATCTTAAATCATTTGGCTCAAGTGTTAGGTCAGATTCTTTTAACTGGTTATTCTTTTTTAGTGTTGAAGCCAGTGATTTCATAGTATTGAAGAAATACAGGTTATTATTCTTTTCTTTCACAACCAGATAAGGGCATGCTTCCAGATGTCTTTTCACACCAATGTAAATAGCACCAGATCTGTCATCTCTTATTTTTCTTTTTAAGTATTAGTTGGATTAAAAGCCAAGTCAACTCCAATCAAAAATTAAGGTCAAATAAGTTTAGGAGACTTATAGTGAACTGTCTAAAATCACTGTCTAAAACATATTGAAGTCTTAGGATCATTTTTGACCCTCAAGTTTTTCTTTTTATTCTAAACTCAAACCAAATCCTTTTCTTCATCTTCAGTCTAATTTACAATCTCTCTTTCCTGTTTATCCAAATACAGAGTAGACATATCTTAACTTTTATTCTCTCTCATCTGTTTTTACTGCCCTGTGTCTTGGATTTATTTCCTTGCCTCTTGTCTTTGTCTGGCATTTGCACTTTTTTCATGAAGATTCCAAGACTCTGTATTAATTTAAGTGGTTGATACTCAACCTTGGAGCTGGCTTTCTGTATGATTCTGTAGATCATTTTGTTTTCTATATTTACTTTGCTACAATCTGTCATTCTTTCTGTCTCCTGAGTATTTTTTCTTTTTCCCTCAAGAATAACCTTCATAAGGCTAAGAATTTACTTGAACTCAATTCTTCAAATTTATTTTATTATAAAATTTATTATAAAAATGTATATCATCATACAAATTCTACATCCTCTGAATTTTCAAATAGAAATTATAAACTAAGGGTAGTTGTCTTTTCATAGAGCTCTCCCTCATTTTTTCATAGCTGTGTGTTATTCCATCATGTGGTAATACCCGAGTTTACTCACCCTGTCTCCTGTATCTGGACAATTGGGCTGTTTCCAGTATTTTGTAATTACAAACTAAGCTGCAATGAATAACCTTGTGCATATGTAGTTTCATATTGTTGGAAGTGTATCTTCAGGATTAATTCCTAGAAGTGAAGTTGTTAGGTCAATAGGTAAATACATGTGTGGTTTTGTGGTGTGTGTGCTTGTTAAATTGCATCAGTCGTGTCCGACTCTTTACGACCCTGTGGACTGTGGCCCGCCAGGCTCCACTGTCCATGGCGTTATCCAGGCGAGAATACTGGGGTGGGTTGCCACACCCTCCTCCAGGGGATCTTCCCAGCCCGGCTGTCAAACCCATGTCTCTTATGTCTCCTGTGCTGGCAAGCGGGTTCTTTACCACTCATACCACCTGGGAAGCTGGTGGTTTTGTTAGATATTGCCAAATTTTCCTCTGTAAGGATATACCATTTTGTGTTCCTACCAACAATGCCAACAGAGAGGGCTGCCAAGCTCTTCAAATTTTGCCAATTTGATAGTTAGAAATGCTATCTAATGAGTAGTTTTAATTTGCATTTTTTTATATTAGGAGAAAAATTGAAAATCTTTCCTATTTTTAAGAGCCATTATTATATCTCTCCTTAGCAAATTATCCGTTCATTTCTTTTGCCCATTTTTCTACTAGGTTTTTGATCTTTTTCCCCTTATTTTTGTGTCTAATATTAGGCATATCTGCTTTTTATCTGTGGTCTATCTGCATATATTTCTCTCTCAGTCTGTGAGTTATACTTTGATTTCATTTATGGATAAGTTAGCTTTGCCTTGTACATTTTAAATGTTTTGTAATTAAATTTATTGTTATTTTATTGCATCTAGATTTTGAGTCATAAGGATTTCCCCTATCCCCAGGTTAAGGAGGAATTCACTCATGTCTCTTTCAGCTTCTAGGCTGACCTCTCTCCAGTTCTTGCACGTAACCGTTCATATTTTAGAAGCAGCAGGATAGTACTGGATCTTTCTCTTTCATACCGCCATCTCTCTCTCTCTGACCACAGCTGGGAAACATCTTCCCACTTTATGGAGTCAGATTATAAAGTTGGGCCCACAGGGGTAACCCATAATAATCTCCCCATCTCAAGGTCATTAAGTGAATCTTGTCTGCATAGTTCCTTTTGCCATATAAGGTTACATACTCACAGGTTCTGGGAATTAGGACACAGATATCTTTGGGGGGCGTCATTCTGCCTATTACAGTGACCATAATGGAAGATCACACCACTGAGAACATTGCCATGGGTGGTATTTGAGTTACAAATGTAGTACCTCTTTCAGTCCATATAGTTTTCATATTCATAGTGATTCAGTATGTACTGCAGGCATCCAACTTCATGATATTCTTTGGTGTAGTAGTGCCCATGTATTTGTTGAAGTGTGTATTACTTTTTAACAGGTTATTTCCCCTGTACTAAAATGTAGGCATTACCCTGAATTTTTATTTGAAATTATGTGTACAGGTATATTATATTACTTATGGGTTTTTTTCAAGGCTATAAAGCAAAAATTACAAAGTGTTGTTTATAAAATGGGGATGTTTATAAAATAGAGTGGATCTAACAGGATGGAGAACCCAGTGGGTTAGACCATAGCATAGTGCTTGGCATGAAGATATGCAGTTGAATATGCACCATCTTCGGAGAAGGCAATGGCAACCCACTCCAGTACTCTTGCCTGGAAAATCCCATGGATGGAGGAGCCT
Organism: Bos indicus x Bos taurus; assembly: GCF_003369695.1. Classification (NCBI taxonomy): domain Eukaryota; kingdom Metazoa; phylum Chordata; class Mammalia; order Artiodactyla; family Bovidae; genus Bos; species Bos indicus x Bos taurus. The sequence goes on along the minus strand of NC_040087.1, from coordinate 11,802,516 downwards.
GGTGGGCTGCAGTCCATGGGGTCACGAAGAGTCAGACACGACTGAGCGACTTCACTTTCACTTTTCACTTTCATGCATTGGAGAAGGAAATGGCAAACCACTCCAGTGTTCTTGCCTGGAGAATCCCAGGGACGGGGGAGCCTGGTGGGCTGCCGTCTACGGGATCACAGAGTCGGACACGACTGAAGCGACTAATGCACCGTCTTAGAGGCTTGTTCTTGTTCAGTTGCTTAGTCGTGTCTGACTGTTTACGACTCTATGGACTGCAGCACGCCAGGCTTCCCTGTCCTCCACCATCTCCCGGAGTTTGCTCAAACTCGTGTTCATTTAGTTGGTGATGCCATCCAACCATCTCATCCTCTGTCATGCCCTTCTCCTTCTGCTGTCAGTCTTTCCCAGCATCAGGGTCTTTTCCAGTTCAGCTCTTCACATTAGGTGGCCAAAGCATTGACGCTTCAGCTTCAGTATCAATCATTCCAATGAATATTCAGGGTTGATTTCCTTTAGGAACTTGGGAAATTTAAAAATATTTTTAAGTAGAATGACTTTTGTTTTTACATATGTGAGGGATAGAGGTGATTATTCAAACATTGTTGTCATTCTCCCCACCAAAAACAGTTAAGAGCTTCTCCATGTATAGTGTTCTCTAATGCAGAATAGCAATAGAATTACTTAGATCAGCTTCTGATTTCTGAGAGCTAATTAATTCTTACACCTTAAGGCAGGAGGCGATTTTGAGACAAATCCATTTCCATTCTAGAATTACAATTTTCCACATGTTTTCTATGTTTTTAAAGAATAACGTTTTGTGACAATGTAATAATCTCTTTTTGCAACCTCTTTGAAGCGTTTCATTTACTAAAATTTATAATTACTCTAAAATAGGCCAGTAAAGTGGAATTTCCTGACTTTCAAAATTAAGGATGAGAAAGGTTAAGTGCCAGAGTTTATACCTCAAGCAAAGCTTATACAACGGGAACTAGCTTATTAATTTTCAAGTCATTTTCTTGACTACCAGATTGTACATCTTTAAATACAAAAGTAGCAGACAGTGAGGCTCACTCTGAGATGGGAGGGCGCTGGGTTGCGGCCCTAAGAGTACCACCTGTTTTTATTTGGGATGCTTTCCTTCATGTTAGGTGGGTTTGCTGTAGAATGGTGGTGTCCTCGTGAATCAGTTTCTCTTTCAGTACGGGTCTGTTTTTCTACTTTCTGGCTTTTTAAAAACCATAGAATGGAGGAGTTACCAAAAATCAGTGGTTGTTTTCAACTAATAGAAGCCCATCTCAAGAGTGTATTATTTTTATAATTGAAACTTTGTAAAACATATCTTAGACTCTCACTTTGATGGAGAAATCATCTAAAAAACGGAGTGTGATGGCACTTACAGTAATTTATGTTAAGTTTGCAGCTGGAACTAATTGGATTGTTTATCTGATAGCACGTAACTACAAAGTTATATATTGAAAAGTCAAGCTGTTTGCTTAACTTGATAACCTTTTAAACTTATACATTCTAAAAATACAAAGTGTATTATTATTTTTTTTCTAATTTTATTTTATTTTTAAACTTTACATAATTGTATTAGTTTTGCCAAATATCAAAATGAATCCGCCACAGGTATACATGTGTTCCCCATCCCGAACCCTCCTCCCTCCTCCCTCCCCATACCATCCCTCTGGGCCGTCCCAGTGCACCAGCCCCAAGCATCCAGCATCGTGCATCGAACCTGGACTGGCAACTCGTTTCCTACATGATATTTTACATGTTTCATTGCCATTCTCCCAAATCTTCCCACCCTCTCCCTCTCCCACAGAGTCCATAAGACTTCTATACATCAGTGTCTCTTTTGCTATCTCGTACACCGGGTTATTGTTACCATCTTTCTAAATTCCATATATATGCGTTAGTATACTGTATTTATGTTTTTCCTTCTGGCTTACTTCACTCTGTATAATAGGCTCCAGTTTCATCCACCTCATTAGAACTGATTCAAATGTATTCTTTTTAATGGCTGAGTAATACTCCATTGTGTATATGTACCACAGCTTTCTTATCCATTCATCTGCTGATGGACATCTAGGTTGCTTCCATGTCTTGGCTATTATAAACAGTGCTGTGATGAGCAATCAGAGCAGAAAAAGAAATAAAAGGAATCCAAATTGGAAAAGAAGAAGTAAAACTCTCACTATTTGCAGATGACATGATCCTCTACATAGAAAACCCTAAAGATTCCACCAGAAAATTACTAGAACTAATCAATGACTATAGTAAAGTTGCAGGATATAAAATCAACACACAGAAGTCCCTTGCATTCCTATACACTAATAATGAGAAAACAGAAAGAGAAATTAAGGAAACAATTCCATTCACCATTGCAACGGAAAGAATAAAATACTTAGGAATATATCTACCTAAAGAAACTAAAGACCTATATATAGAAAACTATAAAACACTGGTGAAAGAAATCAAAGAGGACACTAATAGATGGAGAAATATACCATGTTCATGGATTGGAAGAATCAATATAGTGAAAATGAGTATACTACCCAAAGCAATTTATAGATTCAATGCAATCCCTATCAAGCTACCAACAGTATTCTTCATAGAGCTAGAACAAATAATTTCACAATTTGTATGGAAATACAAAAAACCTCGAATAGCCAAAGCGATCTTGAGAAAGAAGAATGGAACTGGAGGAATCAACCTACCTGACTTCAGGCTCTACTACAAAGCCACAGTTATCAAGACAGTATGGTACTGGCACAAAGACAGAAATATTGATCAATGGAATAAAATAGAAAGCCCAGAGATAAATCCACGCACATATGGACACCTTATCTTTGACAAAGGAGGCAAGAATATACAATGGATTAAAGACAATCTCTTTAACAAGTGGTGCTGGGAAATCTGGTCAACCACTTGTAAAAGAATGAAACTAGACCACTTTCTAACACCATACACAAAAATAACTCAAAATGGATTAAAGATCTAAACGTAAGACCAGAAACTATAAAACTCCTAGAGGAGAACATAGGCAAAACACTCTCCGACATACATCACAGCACCACAGCATACATCTATGACCCACCTCCCAGAATATTGGAAATAAAAGCAAAGTGTATTATTTTAAAGTTTAACTGTGCAATATATGTTAATAAAGGTTCATCTTACTGTATTTGCATACATTTGCCATTTAAAAGGCCGGAAGTTTTACATTCATTTTTTTAAACAAAAGTATCCAAACATGATATTCAAATCTTTTATAATTTTAAAAGTATGTACTGAACTCCTTATTTAATTGAAACAGTGTACATTTTAAGTAACGAACAACATCTTTTGTGTTGTCTTAACAAATTTAGTTATCGTGAGGTATTTATTAGATTTATAAAAACACTCTAAGAGGCCTTTGGCCATGTGTATAAAAATAAACATTACAGTAAAACCAAATCCATTAGCCGAAGGAAGAAAACAAAAGTAACCAGAGAATCCTACCAAATAAGGAATTTCAGCCTGAAAGGTATTTCATTTACCATCCTTGGTGATCCCAAAACATAGGATCCATAAACTTGAGAGGGAAAGAATTTCAAATTTGAGGATTCTCTGTGGAATAGCTCCAAACTTAAGGACACAGTGTGATGAAGTCCCAGTACTGTTGGTAAGAACAAACTGTTATGCTTGACTGTCTCTATCAGTTAGGACATTTGTTCTAAGTCTACTTTACAGTAATCTTGATTAGGGGTCTTAGGGCAATCTTTAATCCTGATTAGGAGTCTTAGGGCAATCTTTTAAGGGTCCTCAGGATTAAAGATTGCCCTAAGACCCCCAATCAACATTAAAGATTGCCCTAAGATCCCTAATTAAGATTACTGTAAAGTGCATTTAGAACAAATGTCCTAACTGATAGAGATGGTCAAGCATAACAGTTTGTTCTTACCAGCAGTACTGGGACTTCATCACACTGTCCTTAAGTTTGGAGCTATTCCACAGAGTAAGGAATAAGAGTTTAGAGTAAGGATTTGCTAAAGGTTAGTTAGTAAGAGTGGAGAAGGCCATGGCAACCCACTCCAGTGTTCTTGCCTGGAGAATCCCAGGGATGAGGGAGCCTGGTGGGCTACCGTCTATGGGGTCACACACAGTCGGACATGACTGAAGCGACGCAGCAGCGGCAGTTAGTAAGAGTAAGGATTTGCTAAAAGTTAGTAGGATTAATGGGCTTCCCTTGTGGCTCAGCTGGTAAAGAATCTGCCCAAAATGAGGGATACCTGGGTTTGATCCCTGGGTTGGGAAGATCCCCTGGAGGAGGGAAAGGCTACCCACTCCAGTATTCTGGCCTGGAGAAGTCCATGGGTCACAAAAAGTCAGACACAATTGAGCGACTTTTCTTCAGCAGAATTAATAATGAAGTTATATGTTTATATTCTTATGGGAAACATGTCAAGAAAGAAAAGAAAGAAGGATTTTGATTTGATTTTGACAGTTACAAATTTCTGTAAGTACCTTTGTTGTTGTTCAGTCGCTAGGTCACGTCCGATTGTCTGAGACCCCGTGGACTGCAGCACACAGGTGTTCCCTGTCCTTTACTACCTCCCGGAGTTTGCTCAAACTCATGTCCAATAAGTCAGTGATGATATCTAACCATCTCATCCTCTGCCACTCCCTTCTCCTCCGCCCTCAATCTTTCCCAGCATCAGGGTCTTTTCCAGTGAGTCAGCTTTTCATGTCAGGTGGCCAAAATATTGGACCTTCAGCTTCATCATCAGTCCTTTGATTGAATATTCAGGGTTGATTTCCTTTAGGATTGACTGGTTTGATTTCCTTGTTGTCCAAGAAACTCTCAAGAGTCTTCTCCAGCACCCCAATTTGAAAGCATATGTTTTATAAACATATTTTTATTTTTGGAAACAAAAAGTAAATACATACTTCTCAGCTTTATCATCTAGTTGCCTTTTATGATTCCTAAGTGCTTTGTTTTTCTGTTTCCCCCTTATTGAAAAAACTCCAGTTATTCAGGATCCAACCACTTTCTAAATATATTGAATTTTATTGCTGGTTTGCAAACCAAAGTTATAGAAGCAACAGCTTTCTGAGGTGTTTCAACTAAAACCATTTGGCAGAACAAGAGAGACAGCAAAGAGAAAAGCGGTTTTAACAGACAGAGTTCAACTAGTGCCTCTGGGTGCTGAGCTGAGGCAGCTTGGGATCTGAGCTGATAAAAGCTGGGAAAATCCTGGTCTTATAGTCTGTTGACTACTGTTGAGAGATTAATGACCTGAAGATGGGCCTCGGCCAGCCCAGCTCCTGGGATGCTTTGTGTTCATTTCCTGTGGTTCCCTGGAGCTCCCCCAGATTTAGGTAGCTGCTGGCTGCTGCCTCTGTGCTGGTGAGGAGCAGTGCACACCATACCCTCATGTAGTGAGGAAGGTGGACAGGGCTGCCCTGATGCCTTCCACAGCCTGCTTCTTTAATCTTAGCAAACCTTCTTCTGTGCTGCTTCAAGCAGGAGACTCCACATTTATCCTGAGTGATGCTCCCTGAATCTTTTAAGTCTTCCCTAAGTCCTACATAGTCACAGGTGTTTGCAGTATCTCCCGTGGGGGAGCAATTCAGAGACATCAGTTTTAGTTTTGTGAAGACGGTTCCAAAAAGGACACATTAAACCAATCAAAAGAGTTATTTAGTATTTTAGCCATGAAACACTGTTTAGCTTTGTCCTCATCTACCACGCACCCCACACCCAATTGCCAGTCTAACATCATTTGCTTTTTACAAGATCCACTCTAGCTATGGACATCATCAGTAGCTCTAACCCACCCTCCCTGGACTCGTGTTTAGAATTTGCTGGAAAATGCATTTGGCATATGAAATTTTACTTTATAGAGTTTTTAAGAACCCATCAATTATGTCGTTTGAATGTTAATTGATACTTATTCCTCTCTCTCACACACATTAATATTCTACAGTCAAAGCAGATTTCACTTATACAATACAGGATTATCAACTATAGTCACCATGTTTTATATTATATCCTGAGATCCTAATTCATCTTATACCTTAAAGTCTGTACCCTTTTACCAACCTCTTCTTATTTCCCTTGGCTTTCCTGGTGGCTCAGATGGTAAAGAATCCACCTACAATGCAGAAGACCCAGGTTCAATCCCTGGGTCAGGAAGATCCCCAGGAGTAAGCAAATGGTAAACCACTCCAATATTCTTGCCTGGAGAATTCCAAGGCCAGAGGAGCCTGGCAGGCTACAGTCTATTCAGTCACAAAGAGTCAAACACAACTGAGCAACTTTCGCTCATTCACTCATTCATTCTTATTTCCCTCACCTCTCAGTCCCTGCGGAGAAGGCGATGGCAACCCACTCCAGTACTCTTGCCTACAAAATCCCATGGACGGAGGAGCCTGGTAGACTACAGTCCATGGAGTTGCTAAGAGTCAGGCACGATTGAGCGACTTCACTTTCATTTTTCACTTTCATGTGTTGGAGAAGGAAATGGCAACCCACTCCAGTGCTCTTGCCTGGAGAATCCCAGGGACAGGGGAGCCTGGTGGGCTGCCGTCTTATGGTGTTGCACATGTGTCTGTGACTTAGACAGCGACTTAGCAGCAGCAGCAGCAGTAGCAGCAGCAGCAGCAGCAGCTCAGTCCCTGACAACCATTTTCATTTCTATGACTGTGACTTTTATTTGTTTATTTATTTTTAATTTAAGGATAATTGCTTTAGAGTATTGTATTGGTTTCTACCAAACGTCAACGTGGGATTCACTTGTAAATGGTACCATAACGTATTTGGCTTTGTCTTTCTGACTTACTTCATGTAGGGTAACACCCTCAAGGTCTGTCCATGTTGTTGCAGATGGGAAAAATTCCGTCTTTTTTATGGCTGAATAATACTTGTATGTGTGTGTGAACCATAATTTCTTATCAGTGTTTTGTCAATGAACACTCTAGGCTATTGTGAATAATGCTGTAATGAACATAGGAGTGCAGATATCTCAATATTCTGTTTTTATTTTCTTTGGATATATAGCCAGAAGTGGGATTGCTAGATCGTATGGTAGCTCTGTTTTTATTTTTTGATGAACCTGCATACTGTTTTCCATAGAGGCTGCAAAAATCTGCATTCCCACCAACAGTGCACAGTGGTTCCCTTCTCTCCACCTCCTCACCAGCATTTGTCATCTCTTCTTGTTGTTTGTTTTGTTTTTGATAATGGCCATTCTTATAGGTATGAGATGATATCTCACTGGGGTTTTGATTTGTATTTCCTTGATGATGAGTAATGATTACACCTTTTCGTGTATCTGTTGTCTATTTCTATGTCTTCTCTGGAAAAACATGGGATCAATTCCTCTGCCCATCTTTTAATCAGATTTTTTTTTTTTTGCTATTGAGTTATATGAGTTCTTATTTAGATATTAACCTTTATCAGTTATATGATTTGCAAATATCATTTTCCATTCAGTAGTTTGCCTTTTCATTGCGTTCATGGTTTCTTTGCTGTGCGGAAACTTTTTCTTTTTAGTCTGATGTTGTCCCAATTGTTTATTTTGGCTTTTATTGCTGTTGCTTTTGGTGTCAAATCCAAAAATTATCACCAAGACCAACGTCAAGGAGCATACCACCTATATTTTCATCTAGGAGTTTTATGGTTTCAAGTCTTAAACATTCAAGTCTTTAATCCATTTTTAAGTAATTTTTATGCCTCGTATAAATAGCGTTCAGTTTCATTCTTTTGCATGTGGCTACTGTGGTGTTGGAGAAGACTCTTGAGAGTCTCTTGGACTGCAGGGAGATCCAACCAGTCCATTCTGCAGGAGACCAGCCCTGGGATTTCTTTGGAAGGAATGATGCTGAAGCTGAAACTCCAGTACTTTGGCCACCTCATGCGAAGAGTTGACTCACTGGAAAGGACTCGGATGCTGGGAGGGATTTGGGGCAAGAGGAGAAGGGGAAGACAGAGGATGAGATGGCTGGATGGCATCACTGACTCGATGGACGTGAGTCTGAGTGAACTCTGGGAGTTGTTGATGGACAGGGAGGCCTGGCGTGCTGCAATTCATGGGGTCGCAAAGAGTCAGACACGACTGAGTGACTTCACTTTCACTTTTTGCTTTCATGCATTGGAGAAGGAAATGGCAACCCATTCCAGTGTTCTTGCCTGGAGAATCCCAGGGGTGGGGGAGCCTGGTGGACTGCCATCTATGGGGTCACACAGAGTTGGACACCACTGAAGCGACTTAGCAACAGCAGCAGCAGTCTTAGTTTATGACCCGTCCACCAATGCTTTTCAACCTTAGCTGCCTATTGGAACCACCCAAGAAACTTCAAAAACTTTTCAGTGTCCAGCCCCCACCTTTAGAGAATATGAAGTAATTGGTTTGATGTGGGACTCAGATGTATGCATTTTTACAAAAGTTACTCAGTGCTTCTAACAGGGAGGCAGGATTGAAAGACACTGCCCTACCTGATGTGACCCATGCCTGCATCTCCAGCCACCTCTCTCCAGGCTGGACCCTCTGCTGGTTGTGTTTATATTGGCCTCGCTGACTACTGTCAGTTCCTTAACGCCGTTTAGCTTCTTTCTGCTTCAGAACTTTTGCACAGGACGTTGCCTCACCCTGGAGAACTCTTCCCTTGATCTTCACTTGGCCTTTTATCATTCAAATAGAAACTTGAGTATACTTACTGAAAGCATTTGTGACCCATGGAGCTATTTGCTTATCACATTACCCAACATTTTCTGTGTACTACTGACCAGTATGTGAGATACATATACATACATTTTTTGGTTTTTTTTTTTTGGCATCTCCTCCCTCCCTCTCTCCTTTTTTCTCAGCCTCCGTTCCTTTTCCTTTGTCTGTTTTGTTCTTTCCCCTTGGAATGTAAGATCCATGTTTGTCTTTTTCATTACTGTCTCGTCAGCACCTTGACCTGTGGCTTATGTGTACTAGGCAATCAATGTAGGAAGGAGTGCATAAGTAAATTTTGAAAAATTTACATTGTTTTTAAAGGGTCAGCTCAAACCTTTGTCAAAGTTTTCTTTACCAATTTCTTATTTGTTTCCATATTTACTTTTTCTTTAAATTCTAAGATTAGAATTTCTTTTGTCATACAGTATTTTTGTATTTATTTATTTTTAATTGAAGAATAATTGCTTTACAATATTCTGTTGATTTCTGCCGTACATCAACATGAATCAGCCACAGGTATATACATGTTCTGGCCCTCCTGAACCCTCCATCTCCCATCCCATTCCACCCCTCAGGTTGTCACATAGCACCAGGCTGAGCTCCATGCACTATATGGCAACTTTTCATTAGCTACCTATGTTACACATGGTAATGTACATATGTCAATCATGTGTGCATGCTAAGTCGCTTCAGTTGTGTCCAACTCTTTGTGACCCTGTGGACTGTAGCCCACCAGGCTCCTCTGTCCATGGGATTCTCCAGGCAAGAATACTAGAGTGGGTTGCCATGCCCTCCTCCAGGGGATCTTCCCCATCAAGGGATTGAACCCACGTCTCTTATGTCTGCTGCATTGGCTGGTGAGTTCTTTACCACTAACACCACCTGGGAAGCCCATATTTCAGTCATTCAGTTCAGTCAGTTCAGTCACTCAGTTGTGTCCGACTCTTTGTGACCCCATGGACTGAAGCACGCCAGGCCTCCCTGTCCATCACCAACTCCTGGAGCTTACTCAAACTCATGTCCATTGAGTCAGTGATGCCATCCAACCATCTCATCCTCTGCCATCCCCTTCTCCCACCTTCAATCTTTCCCAGCATCAGGGTCTTTTCCAGTGAGTCAGTTCTTTACATCAGGTGGCCAAAGTATTGGAGCTTCAGCTTCAGCATTAGTCCTTCCAAAGAATATTCAGGACTGATTTCCTTTTGGATTGACTGGTTTGATCTCCTTGCAGTCAAAGGGACTCTCAGTCTTCTCCAACACCACAGTTCAAAAGCATCAATTCTTTGGTACTCAGCTTTCTTTATAGTCCAACTCTCGTATCCATTCATGACTACTGGAAAAGGCATAGCTTTGACTAGATGGACCTTTGTTGGCAAAGTAATGTCTGTGCCTTTTAATATGCTGTCTAGGTGGGTCTAACTTTTCTTTGAAGGAGCAAGCATCTTTTAATTTCATGGCTGCAGTCACCATCTGTAGTGATTTTGGAGCCCCCCCCCCAAATAAAATCTCTCACTGTTTCCATCATTTCCCCATCTATTTGCCATGAAGTGATGGGACTGGATGCCATGATCTTTGTTTTCTGAATGTTGAGTTTTAAGCCAACTTTTTCACTCTCTTGTTTTACTTTGATGAAGAGGCTCTTTAGTTCTTCTTTGCTTTCTGCCATAAGGGTGGTGTCATCTGCATATCTGAGGTTGTTGATATTTCTCCCGGCAATCTTGATTCCTGCTTGTGCTTCCTCCAGCCCAGCGTTTCTCATGATGTACTCTGTGTATAAGTTAAATAAGCAGGGTGACAATGTACAGCCTTGACATACTCCTTTCCTGATTTGGAACCAGTCTGTTGTTCCATATTCAGTTCTAACTGTTGCTTCTTGACCAGCATACAGATTCCTCAGGAGGCAGATAAGGTGGTCTGGTATTCCCATTACTTTAAGAATTTTCCACAGTTTGTTGTGATCCACACAGTGTGATTGTATGATTTAGTGCTATTATTATACTTTTATTAGTGTCCTGAACTGTTAGCCTAGATTTATTATTAGATTTCAATTTTTAAGTATTACGATTTTGTTCCTTTGACTGATTCAGATTCAGCTGTTATTTGTTAAATACCCACTAGGTGCCAGACATTATCTCGTTTAACTCTGAAGATGTTTTACTCACTCCCCCCATTTATCATAAGTCACAGAATTGGGATAAACACAGCTTTCCTCATACCTTCCCATCCTGTCTATTGTGCTGCTTTCTAGGTTGGCTGACTAGAAGGAATCCGAGTGCTGTTGAGTGAGGCCAAATGCAATTAACTGCTCCATGGGTCTTTCCTGAATACTGAACAGGTTATTAGCACTTACCACATCTTTGATTTTATACTTTATTTATTACTATTATAAGGCCAATATTATTTAAACTTGAATAGATTGCTACTGTCCCACCTGTCAAACATTTGTGATAAAACGCAGCAAAGTTTGCAGTACCACTTGGATAACATGTGGTTCTTTAGTTTGTGTGTCTTGGGATTTTGCTCCTTAATATCTCTGCGTTTTGCCTTCCTTTTTGGAACTGTCCTTTACCCTCTTTCATATATCTGGTTTTTAGCATTTTTATTTATTTGTTTGTGGCTTGCTGCACGCAGGTTTTCTCCAGTTGTGGCGAGTGGGGGCTACTCCTCACCGTGGTGCACGGGCTTCTCATTGCAGTGGCTTCCCTTGCTGTGGAGCACGGGCGTAGAGCGCAGGCTCGGTAGTCGGCACACGGGCTCGGTAGTCGGCACACGGACTTAGTTTCTGAGGCATATGGAGTCTTCCTGGAACACACCCACGTCCCTTGCCTTGGCAGGCGGATTGTTAACCACTGGACCACCAGAAAGTCCTTATATACTTAGTTGTCTGTGAACATTTCTGAACAAGCTTTCATTAAGTTGGTTTACTTTTAAAAAATTATTATACTTGGGTTGTTTATGGACAACAGGATCCATTCTGGCTGCCTAAAACTGAGAGCAATTTATTACAGAGTGTTAGGTAGCTTGCAGAATGTCTGGGAGAGAGAGGGTGCAGTGTGTAGATTTCACCCAGTTAGGAATGACAGAGCTGGGAGAACTGGGCCATAACCGTTCTAGAAGAGGGGCTTTCCTTGTGCTGGCTGGCACTTCACTCTCTCACCAGGAGTTTTTTCAATTCCCAGTTTCGTGTATGGGAGAATGCTTGGTAGAACCTGGGTCATGTACCGAACTCATCTAAGAAGTGATGTTTTTACTTTTCTAGCCTCTGTGCCATAGCAAGGCTAGTAGAAAGGATTTGATTGCGTAAACTCACAAAATCCATATTACATTTTTTGCACCTACTCTGACCTTGATTGTATATTTTATTGTGTGACTTTATTAAGATGTCCCTTTGGTGGGTCACTTGTGAGATACTGGATTTGACTTCTAGTTAGCCCCTAGCAGATGAATTTTGTTCTGCGTTCATAGTATAAATCTTTAACTAGAGTGGATCATCTTGCAGTCGATCCCACTAGTTACAGTAAAGAGCTATAAATGATTCAAAATCAGCTTCTTCCATCAATAGAGTAACTGAAAACAATCATGGCAGTCTTGTGATGCCATCGTTATATCCATAAAGGAAGCATTTATTATACTGGTGACTGGTTAAAAATAGTTCCTTTAAAAGAACCTGAGGGAGAAGCATGAAAGAGTTTATAAATAATTTTACAATATATGTAAAACAAGAGGCCTTTTTGTTTGAGATGAAGCATAAATGACACAGGAATGTTGGCAGCATGCCTTGCATTTTGTTCACTGAGTATGCTTAGACTGTAAATAATGGCTTCATTTCTACTTTGGGACCTAAAAATTATTAATATTATGTGTGTATGCAGTATTTATGCAGTATTCTGACCCTAATTGTTATGGACATAATTAATCCCTTATTGCAAAGTTAATGATTTACATCAGTTAGTTTTGCTGTATTCCTTTATTTCCTTAAATCCCAGATTTTCTTAGTATTTATACTACTGGCAGGATATTTTCTAGTAAGGTAAGTTTTTTCAGATAAGCAAAACTTATTTGAAGTAGACCTAGAAAGACTACAAAATTCCAGCAAATTTCTTATAAAAAAAATAATAACTAATAATACTTACTTCCCCCAGTCAAAAAAATTAGATGCCAATGGCTTATGTTTTTAATTCAGGAATAAGAAAATAAAGAATAATATTCACCTAGAGATATAATTACTCTTAACTATAGCTAAAGCAGTTTCATCTCAATCTTTTATATACACGTTTAAAGATATCTTTAAACAACAATAGAGACTGGCTGCTTTAGGGGTCATTTCATGGAGCAGTAACATCAGTAGTTACTAATTCTTGCCAAAGAGGTTGGTTGAGGCAACATTTGTGGAGGGTAGCCTGAATGGTGTGCAGTGGTACCTTCCTTATTAGCACTACACCATGTACATGGGTTGATTAATCCAGACTGGCTCTCTCTCTATGGAATTTCTTTTACTTTAATTTGTTGCTGTATCTGTCATAATAATATTCTTGGGGACAACCTGGCTCCTTGGCTTATTAATTGTGTGTCCTTGATTGGGTAAAATGAAGGCAATAATTTTACCTATCCTTTAAGATTATAAGGAGGACATGAGTTAATTTATGTGAATTACTTCTTGCCTAGTAAAACCCTCCATAAGTATTAGCTGCTGTAATTATTGTTACTTCTATTTTTAACTCCTTAACACACTATTCTTTCTTTATTTTTTTTTATTTTATTTTTAAACTTTACAATATTGTATTGGTTTTGCCAAATATGGAAATGAATCAGCCACAGGTATACATGTGTTCCCCATCCTGAACCCTCCTCCCTCCTCCCTCCCCATACCATCCCTCTGGGTCGTCCCAGTGCACCAGCCCCAAGCATCCAGTATCGTGCATCGAACCTGGACTGGCGACTCGTTCCATATATGATATTATATGTATTTCAATGCCATTCTCCCAAATCATCCCACCCTCTCCCTCTCCCACAGAGTCCAAAAGACTGTTCTATACATCAGTGTCTCTTTTGCTGTCTCGTATACAGGGTTATTGTTACCATCTTTCTAAATTCCATATATATGCGTTAGTATACTGTATTGGTGTTTTTCTTTCTGGCTTACTTCACTCTGTATAACAGGCTCCAGTTTCATCCACCTCATTAGAACTGATTCAAATGTATTCTTTTTAATGGCTGAGTAATACTCCATTGTGTATATGTACCACAGCTTTCTTATCCATTCATCTGCTGATGGGCATCTAGGTTGCTTCCATGTCCTGGCTATTATAAACAGTGCTTCAATGAACATTGGGGTACACGTGTCTCTTTCCCTTCTGGTTTCCTCAGTGTGTATGCCCAGCAGTGGGATGGCTGGATCATAAGGCAGTTCTGTTTCCAGTTTTTTAAGGAATCTCCACACTGTTCTCCATAGTGGCTGTACTAGTTTGCATTCCCACCAACAGTGTAAGAGGGTTCCCTTTTCTCCACACCCTCTCCAGCATTTATTGCTTGTAGACTTATGGATTGCAGCCATTCTGACTGGCGTGAAATGGTACCTCAGTGGTTTTCACACTATTCTTTATATGATAGACCATGAAACAAATTTCTGTTAGTCTCATCATCAAGAACTGTAGTTCTGCTGCTTTTTTGGTGTCAATGCTGTAGAATTAAAGCTTATTAATATATAACTTTTTTTAATGTCAGTGTTTTTGTGTGTTAGAAATTAGATTAGATTCACATTTTAGATTCTTCTTATATGTTTTGTGGGTCATCTTTACCTTTCTTGGTTTCACCTTCTCTTGTTTAGGTTTCTTTAACAACTTATTTTAAATTTTATAATGTATTATACATATGTTTGGAAGCCTGCTTGCTTCTGAAACTCTTTGGGGTTCATAAATATGGTAGAAAGGTGTATTTTTTAATCTAGTTGAGGTCATAGTTTGTATATATTTCAATATCATAATTTTGCCATAATCATTGACATTTTCTGCGAGAAAAATTATATATGCTTTATAATATAAAATTTTACTTTCTTATAAAACATTCATATTTAGAGAGGTAGCTGAAATTTCTTTATTCACTAAAAATTTACTATATTCATTTGTTTTTCTGAATGATATTGTACCTTGGAAAACAAATTCTAGTCTTATTCTAGTCACTGATCACACAACCACTTTTTTGAAGTTATTTATCAAACTACCTGCCTATATCCAGGTTTCTCAAGGGAATCTCAGAAAAATTAATGCATAGCATTCAGAGGTCCTAAAAGCATTTATAATTGCTTTAGGGTTCAAGTCTACATTCTGGTACATTTTGTGCAGCTATGCTTCTCATTGTAATAGGACATTTTTATTTTTAGTAGAGTTTCTCTATTGCAAGTCACAGGAGCAAAATTCATAATGACACAGAATCTTAAGACATATATAGATGTTTTCCAGGGATCTGAATGAAGGGGTGAGGTGTTTAAGGCTAGACAATAGTGTTCTAAAGGAACTAGTTTTCATGTCCTGTTATTTTTAAATTTTTAAGGAAACACAGAAAGAGGAAATGGTTTGGCCTCTTATGATATCATTAGTGCTATTTTTATTCTCTTAAGTTCAAAGGTTTCAAGAATAAGAAAAATATATGCAAAAATTGGGACATTCATTGTTCTTTGTTTTTATTAGTGTGCTTTCAAAATGCTCATATGGAGTAAGCATATTTCTTTTTAAAATTTTGTTTTTGCTTGCTTTATGGATATGTATGCAAGCAGAATATGTAAGCTTTATGGATATGTGTGTAAGCAAGAAGAATAAGAAAATGACATATTTTCTAACAATTCCATGTTGCCATATGTTTTAAAATAAATAAAGATATTAAAACAGCTTCATGGTACTAAATCCAAATGCTGTAGACAGAAACACTTGAAAAAGCTGTTACTCTGTTTTAAAAATTAACTTAATATTGAGATCATGTTACTGACCCATTTCAGACTGTTCTGAAAAAATTCTGTTTATTAAACTTGATTAGGTTCAGTTCTGTGAAAATTCAGTTTTACTTTGGTGTGCTTGTACTGTCATACAGTGGAAAATAACTCACAATTGAAAATAATTTCTTATTATAACTAATATTAAGGGAAGTGGGGGCAATTATCTTTTTAAGAAAAAGCTGGAATTCTGTCTTTTCTCTCAATCCTCTCTCTTTTTCTCCAGGATCTTAATTATGAAAACCAACTACTTTTATTAAAGAGAATACTTTCCCCCCTTAGGGTTTTTTTTAAATTTCAGTACACAGGTACAGTAGAAATGAAGAATGGCTCCTTTTCTCATAATAGTTTGCGGAGACCTTAGGGGTAAACCTGGACTGAGCTGCTGTGTTCGGAAATGCCAGGTGTTTTCTGTTCTCTGCTCCTCGGAAGAGTGAAGGGAGGGAGACTGTTCTGGTCTGTTGTTGTGGCTGGCAGTAGTAACTTTGAACTCTTGTTGATCTGTTACTGCTTGCTGTGTAGCTGCTGCTGCTGCTCAGTCGCCTCAGTCGTGTCTGACTCTGTGAGACCCCATAGACGGCAGCCCACCAGGCTCCCCCGTCCCCGGGATTCTCCAGGCAAGAACACTGGACTGGGTTGCCATTTCCTTCTCCAACGCATGAAAGTGAAAAGTGAAAGTGAAGTTGCTCAGTCGTGTCCGACTCTTAGCGACCCCATGGACTGCAGCCCACCAGGCTCCTCCGTCCATGGGATTTTCCAGGCCAGAGTACTGGACTGGGGTGCCATTGCCTTCCCCGTGTTGTGTAGCAGCAAGCCATTAATTTCAGTTTACTTCAGTCAGTAAAAGGCTGACAGCTGCTAAGTTGGAAAAAAGGAGCCCTACGTATTGGTTGTCTTTCTCATGATCTTTATTAGTAAATGTTTACTTGTTTGAATGAGGCACGTATTGTAGACATTGTATGAATTAACAAAATATGAATCATTCATGACTACAAAATGAAGTTGTGCTGTTTTGTATCTTTCACAAAACAGTGATTAAGGATGTGGTTGGTGTGAGAGTAAGGAATTTTCTCTGTCAAAATTAAAAAAAAATAAAAAATGTTACCAGTTGCTCACCTCAGTTCCACTGGAGTCTGAACCTCTAATGCCACAGTCACATTCCTCATCTCCTCTTCCTGGGCCCACGCAAGAGACTCAGGAGTTGGGTCAGCATACCCTCGGTTTTCAGTATGAAGCTGAGATTTTTCACGGTTAATCCCCAACCATTTCTTTAACTTCCTTTAGGCATTTCTGCAGGCAAGAAGCGGCCTTCTCTGGGGCTTCCCAGGTGGCTCTAGTGGTGAAGAACCTGCCTGCCAGAGCAGGGGATGTTAAGAGAAGCAGGTTTGGTCCCTGGGTGGTGAACAGCCCCTGGAGGAGGGCATGGCAACCCACTCCAGTATTCTTGCCTGGAGAGTCCCATGGACAGAGGACCATGAAGGGCTACAGTCCGTGGGGTCACAAGAGTCAGACAGACTGAAGTGACTGAGCATGCATGCACACAGAAGTATTCAGAGAGGAGGTAACGTGAAGAAGGTATCCCACCTTTTAATTTATATTCTTTTGTTATACATTTTATATGTTGTGCTGTACTTAGTCTCTCAATTGTGTCTGACTCTTTGGAAAGGAAATGGTTCTCTTTTGCTGCTTCTTCCCATATCTAGAATCACACTATTACAGTCATTGGTTTTATAGAACTATATATTTGACTGATCGTATCAAGGCACCTAATGTCATTAATTTTTATCTGAGGCTTAGTCACACATTTGGCCATGCAAGAAGCAATAATCTTATAAAATAGAGTGTAAGAAATATAGCTAGTAACATGAATGCGGTCATTACATTAATTAAGCCAAGAACTTCTATTAGGTGTAGCCCAGTATCTCCTTAGTCTGTTTTGCACCAATCACTGTCTTTAAGGAAAATTATATCTTGGCTTTGTACCTAAAGTTGTACCTAAAGACACCAGAGATGTCTGTACATACAAGGTGAGTAGTAGGTCATTGGAACCCCTTTCAGGATTTAGAAAGGAATGCTGTCTTCTGAGAAGTTACGTGGATGGTCCCAGAAGAAGGAAAATTGATCTTTATGATTGAATAGGCCTTTCTGCCATGAGGGAAGTCTGGTTAATGCATAAAGTGGTTGCAAAAATGCACACTAGAGGAGAGGGAGGAGAGCCAAATAGGAAGAGAACGTTTATGTTTAAATTTTTCTTTTCTTGCCTAAAAAATGTGAATTTTTATTTTATCAGCTTGAATATTATTGTTTCTCAAGTGTTGTTGATTCATTATAAGCTAATGTATACTAAGTCAGTACTTTTTTGATAATGAGGAAATTGATGGTCGAGGCATTTCAATCTTGATTTCAATACAGATTTTTTGCTGTCATGAATATAAACAAATTCATTCATTTTCTGTCATCTTGAAACTAGAGTTGGGTATCAAAGAATTTACAGAAGCTTTTAAATTTTTGGCTAAGATTGACTGTAAATGTTTAGCTTTGTTTGATGTAAGTGACACAGAATTTATCTGAAGCCAATAACAGAAAGGGCTCCCGTGGTGGCTCAGATGGTAAAGAATCAGCCAGCAATGCAGGAGACCTGGATTCAGTCCCTGAGTTGGAAAGATCCCCTGGAGAAGGGAATGGCCACTTCAGTATTCTTGCCTGGAGAATCCCTTGGACAGAGGAGCCTGGAGGGCTACAATCCATGGGGTCACAAAGAGTCAGACACGACTGTGCACACTCCATAACAGAAAAGAAACTGTTACCTTCAGTGTTAACACATGTGAGGAGAAGATGTTCATATTGTCACACCCCAATCATTGTATAGTAGGTGGATATCTTATGCCCGCACTGTTGTTGCTGAAACACTAGCACCGTGTTTTCTTGTAAGCGCTGTGCTATTGCCTGTCAGGTCCTGTTCCTCATCTGGTGACTCTTCTCAGTTTCCTCCATTTTCAAGTCTCTTTAAATGTGAGTCGCTGAGGTGATTCCTAGCATGGCTTTTCAGGAAAACTCAACTGCCAAAAAACGCACATCATTAATAGAGCATCTCCTCCTAATGAGTTTATATGGCCTCTGATTCTTAAAAAGGAAGTCATACATTTTGGCCCTTTCACAAGTAAAGCTGATTGAGTAAAATTCCATTGAAGTTCTGTAGAAGTTAACTGCCATCATCTGCGTAGGTACCAAGTAAACATTTCAGAAGAAGAAGAAAATTCTAAATAAAAAAGAGGAAAAAAAGCCCTCACTATATTATGTGGGTGAGTAATAGGAAAAAAGTTCAGATAACCAAGAAAAGATTCTGAATATCTTTCTCTTTGATGGATTGGAGAAGATGACTTCCCAGTTATTGTATGGAATATTACATTCAGATAGAGGTAACTCTAAGGCTAAATAAGCTATTGTCCATGTCTTAAAAATTAATTCTGTATTTTCTCTGGTGGGTGTTGGGACCGGTTTCAGGATATGACAGCACGTGATCTGCTACAGCAGAGGTACACGCTTCCCAATGGAGACACTGCCTGGCGGTCCTCGCCCCTTGTAAACGCTGCTCTGGAAGGAAAGCTGGTTCTCCTGGATGGCATTCACAGAGTCAATGCCGGGACACTTGCTGTGTTACAGAGGTCAGTTATGAGTCACAGAAAGCTTTCTCAATCTTCTAATTTAAACTGGATTATATAATTCTCAAGGAATTTCTAATTCTATATCCAAGTATAACAGCAGATGTGTTTATTGTTGTAAACACAGTAGAGTAGAACTTGGAGTAATGAACATTTTGGGAAAAGCCAGCGCCATAGCAAAATTCTCTGTGTAGGAGCTGAAAAAGGCAAATTTTTCAGTAGTAGTTTTGAGACTTTATATGTATGTTGATTGATCTATGCAATAAGTCACAATTGAAGTTTCTGTATATGTCAGAGTCAAAGCTTCACTGTTTACAAACTCCTTTTTCAGTCGTAGATCTACGTTATTGGTTGATACATTCTTGGAATTTGTTTTTGAGCGAGAAAATATAGTTCCTTATGTAAAATGTATAATGGCTCTTTGATTATATAGGTTGAAGTTCACTTTGTGTTTACAGACTTCAACATTTGTGTCAACCATGTTTCTTATTTCAGCTTAGGTAGGGCAAATCTCCACCCATTCATAGTTAACTTCTCTTTTATGTTAAGACTTCATATGTAACTTTCACGGAAAATAGTCCCATCTTGTGTCACTTTGGGAGATTAATGATACTATTTTTGTTTGTTTGTTTGTTTGTTACATCTTGATTCTATCACTTGTTTTGAACTTTTAACTCTAAATTTTAACTTGTTGGGAAATTTCAAATAAGTGGAATAATCCAGTTCCTGAACTGAGTAGTCAGTTTTTTTGTCCTTGATGAGATGCAGGTACCAAGTACAATTAAAGATTCTAAAAACACTGTTAATCCTGATTCAGCTTGAGAACGTTTAAAAGTCATAACCACAACCTTCCAGTGATTTATCATAAACATTCCATGTATTTACAGTTTTTCCCTCTTCTAAACAGACAAATGCAAACACAAATGAAATAGTGCCTGCTGCCTCCTTTTATTAGCTCTTTCTTGCCCATGTGGCCAAGTAGTAGTAACAGCAGCAGCAGCTACCATTGAGTTCTTAATCTGTGCGAGGCCTTGTGCTAAGCCAGGGTTTCTCAGAGTCTCAGCTGTGGAATCTCCTTATGGGAGTGAGGCTTAGAAATGACTGATGCCTGGTCTCCACCTCCTCAAATTCTGATGTAATTGATCCAGGGTGAGTCCTGAACATTGGTATTTTTAACCTGCTCCCAGTAGATTCTAATGTGCAGCTAAGATTGAGAACAGCTATGTTCAGCACCTGCCTTACATTAGCTATGTAATTTTCACAGCAATACTGTGAGGTTGGTGTTACTGCCCTAGTTTTATACAAGATAAAATTTTAGGCAGGTGGGTCAGTTCTCCCCTCCCCAGGCATTCAGCGGATAAGGTCCAGGGCTGGGGCTCGCATCCACACCTGGGTGGCTCCACTGCTCGTGCTGCTGAGCTCTGCAGTGTGCAGTCTCCCCTCTCCTCAGTGTTCACTGGACAGAAGTCTGCGGGGCAGTTGCACAGTGGACATCAGGAAACCTTAGTGGCTGCTGTAGGATCTAGAACAGCACTCTGTAAGCTCTGCAGCATCTGGAAGACAATGCTATTTGTGCCGTGGACGGCTAGGTTCCATCATAGTTGGTATCTGGAATATCACTAGTTATTTCCTTGTAAAGATTTTAGATATTCTAAATCCTGTAATTGCAAAGATAGAACTATTTTGATAATACTATGTCTTAAAGTATTACCTTAGATTCAAGGGAGTATGTGCCAATTGCCTCGTTCATTAATATCTACCTTGTGGTTATGCTGAATCACTCATTCAGCTGTTGCTTTTCATTTCCCTCCTCCTTCCCCTTTCCAGCTCCTTCTCCTCCTCTTTGTCCTCCCTGTTCACATCTAGTAACCGTGACTACTGCCCTCCAGTACAGAAACCAACTGTTTTTGCCAAGTATAATGGTACTAGCCAACTTAAAATATCAAAAAGTGCATTTAACAAAACAGACTCAATTGTCAGTAATAATAGAAATGGCTAAAATATTAACTGACTGACTATACCTCTAATAGCTTCAACATTTAAACTGACTCATTTGTTTCCTGGCCTTCTCCTGTCCATTAGGCTGATCCATGATCGGGAGCTAAGCCTCTATGATGGCTCCAGGCTGCTGAGAGAAGACAGGTACTTGCGCTTGAAGGAGGAGCTGCAAATGTCTGATGAGCAGCTGCAGCAGAGGTAACGGGGTATACTACTCTTACTCTTATTGTCAAGTGCACGTCTTTAAAAATTATTCTTCTAAACCTAGGCTCAAACCAAGATCACTTTGAATGGCTTACTAATTTGGTGTCCTAGACAAGATCTTATTTGCACACTTTTTAAGGCTTGAGTTTGCTCTCCAAGATGTACTCTGTAGGGCTTCCCTGGTGGCTCAGACAGTAAAGAATCTGCCTACAATGCAGGAGGACCCAGGTTTGATCCCTGGGTCAGGAAGATCCCCTGGAGAAGGAAATGGCAACCCACTCCAGTATTCTTGCCTGGAGAATCCCATGTGCAGAGGAGCCTGGCGGGGGGCCACGAAGAGTTGGACACGACTTAGCAACTAACACATGTACTCTGTACTTTCAGCCTGCTTTTATGGAAGTGTTTAAACATCTTATAAGAGCATTAGCTTTGAGAAGATAATCCCTCTTCTGTTGTCCGAGCAGTTCAATTTTGGCCCCAAATTTTGTATCATTTAGGAAAAAACAAAAAGGGTCTCACGCTTAACTGTGCCTACCCGCCAAGAAAGTGATCAGTTACTTCTGGGGTTTGTCATCTGATGCAGGAGTGCCCTTTGTGTCTTATTTAAACATTTCTTCCAGAACTGTGGCCACCAAATTCAATGTATTGGATCCTGGATCAGAAGATCAAATGAAAATAGCTATGAAAGACATTTTGGGACAATTGAGAAAGTTTACATGTTATTGAATTAATGTCAGTTTTCTTAGGTTTCATAATGGTATTGTGTTTATGAAGGTGTTAGCCTAAAACAAATAGACCTCCAGTTGTTTCTCCAACAAAAATGGGTTTATTTAAGGGGTCTCTAACCATGGGGAGCTACATGCAAGTCCTTATGCAGCAAGAAGAGGAGGAAGGACTCATCTAAAAGGGAAAAAGAAAGTCGGAAGAGCTATAATGAACAGAGAGTGCATTGGTGGAGTTGAGGGTTGGAAGTGTGGTGCTTTTCATTCTATTCCTGGCAGCCTAACCATCTCCATTGGCTGAGCTCTTGCCAGGCAAGCAAAGGAAGGTTTTCTTATTCCTGTTGACCCTGCTATTGTCTGTCACAGGGCATGAGAGCTCCTCCTTCTGGCTTCCTGACTTCTTAATTGAGTTTTCTGTTTATTGTTTTACAAAGGAGAACATTTCTATTCCTAGGAGCCATATTCTGAAATATCTAAGGGATAACATAAAAAGATGCCTTCAAGTTACTTCCAAACGTTTCAGGGTAAAGAAGATGTGATGAATGGATTCAAATGTACCACATAGAAACAAAGAGCAAGGGAGAGCAAGAACACAAAGTGGTGAAGTCTTAACAGTTGGTGAAATGTAGGTGAAGGATATTTGGGTGTTCACATTCTATTCTTTCAAATTTCCTATGGGTTTGAAAATTCTTTTAAATTTACTTTTTAATTGGAGGAAAATTGCTTTACAATGTTGTGTTGGTTTCTGCTGTACAACAATGTCAATCAGCCATGAAGAAGTGAAGTGAAGTCGCTCAGTTGTGCCCGACTCTTTGCATCCGCATGGACTGTATAGCCTACCACGCTCCTCCACTCGAGATTTTCCAGGCAAGAGTACTGGAGTGGGTTGCCATTCCCTTCTCCAGGGGATCTTCCCAACCCAGGGATTGAACCCGGGTCTTCCGCATTGTAGGCTGATGCTTTACCATGTGAGCCACCAGGGAAGTCTGAGTCAGCCATAATGTTACACATATGCCCTCTCTTTTGAGCCTCCCTCCCACTCAAGCCTCATCCCACCCATCTAGGTCATCACAGAGCACCAGACTGGGCTCCCTGTATTACACAGCAGCTTCTCACCAGCTATCTATTTTACACATGCGAGAGTATATGTATTGATGCTACTTTCTCCATTCATCCCATTCTCTCCTTGTCCCACCGATTCGCCTCTGCATCTGCATCTCCATTCCTTCCCTGCAAATAGGTTCATCAATACCATTTTTCTAAATTTCATGTATGTGTGTTAATACACGATATTTATTTCTCTCTTTGTGACTTCAATCTGTGTAATAGGCTCTAGGTTCATCCACCTCACTAGAACTGGCTCAAATTTGCTCTTTTTTATAGCTGAGTAATATTCCACTGTATGTATGTACCACATCTTCTTTATCCATTCATCTGTAGATGGACATCTAGGGTTGTTTCCATGTCTTGGCTGTTGTAAATAGTGCTGCAGTCAACGTTGGGGTGCATGTGTCTTTTAGAATTGTGGCTTTCTCAGGGTATGTGCCCAGTCGTGGGGTTGCTGGGTCATATGGTAGATTTATTCCCAGTTTTTAAAGGAATCTTCATGCCGTTCTCCGTAACGGCTGTATCAGTGTACGTTCTCAGCAACAGTGTAGAGGGTTTTCTTTTGTCCACATCCTTACCAGCACTTATTGTTTGTAGATGAGATTGGCTGTCCCTGCTGATCGTGAGGGGCAGCCTGCTCCCCGCTATACCCAGGGTTCATGCCTAGCTCCCTAAAATCTTCAAATTAAGAAGTTTTGAAGAAAATATTTCTTTCAGCTGCATACTATGCTTTCCTTTAGAAGAGATCTAGCAATTATAAGTAATTTTCTGCCTCATTACATTTCCATGGATATCTTCACGTAATTAGAGATTATTATTAGTACTTTGGGGAATTCCCAGTCACTTAATTGAATCTTACTTGATTGAAGCCACTCCTTCCCCTAAAGGACTTGCTGCCATATTTAAAACAATGAAATCCAGCAAATGCTAATTATGTGTGTTTCTTATTGTGTTTATGTTTTATCCTTGGAATTTTTTCGTAGAGAGAAAATATTTAATCTTATTATCTCTGTAAAAATTTGCTTGATTACACGGCTATTGCCTATCCTCAGATTCTTCTAGCCAGTAAGTAGTTTGGTTGAGTGTTGAGGGAGGCAACTTATAAAGAGCCCTCTCATATATCATACCTTGGGATTATGACATTAAACGACTGTACCTTATTTGCATGTGACTCACCTATCAGGGAGCACTTGCATTTTCAGGGAGATGAATCAGAGCAGCTGGGCAACAGCTCCCAGCAGGGCTGCCCATTGGTTTCCCTCAGGACTCGAAGGGCATTGTCTGCTCACCAAACATCCAGGAAACGGCAGCCCTTTTCTGTGGAAGGAGCCCAAGTTCTCCTCATGGTCACAAGCAGTTTTACAAATGAACACACTGTCAGGAACGAAGTGGCCCCAGGCTTCACATTCAGGATTTGACTCGGACTGATTGGTAGTGCTTCTTTCCCAAAGCGTCCTGTCTTCATCACCCTTGATTTTCATCATTCCCGTGAATGAAACCAGGCTCAGTTCTGTCTCCAGAAGTCACTCTGAAACCGGTGGAGACAGATCATAGCGCTGCTTATTTCCTTCACTTATTTAAAAAAATTTTTTTTTTAATTATTGTTAAATATGCATAAAACTTGAGCCAGACAGTTTTTCAAATACCGGTCCTCTGTTATGTGTCCTGGGACACTTTCCTGTTGCCTATTTCTCAGAGATGACCACTTTCAACTCTGAGCTGTTTCTTTTGATATTTACTTCCATGTCACTAAATAATATACTTTTATTGACATTTCTGGATTTATTTTTCAGTGTTGGGCACTGCCCATTGATTTCCTACTATGGAAAATTATAGTTTATATTTCTTCCACCATCCCCCTTCCCACTACACATGCATACTTCCTATCTCCCATTCTTCCTAAATATTAGGTAATAATTTTGTTTACAATGTCATTCAGTGTTTGCATTATTATAATGGCGCAAGAACTGTACACTGCTGAGTCATTCAGTAGACTACAGTTATGTTTCTCTTTTTACGTATGTTCTGTTTTTCCTAAAGTTAGTAATTGCCTACATATGAAGAGCAGCAAATATATAAATAAAAAATTAAAATGCAGCTTTTAAATATTACAATAAAGATCTCTACATAATGCTGTGGGAACACAGATAAAGAAGTTACCTTCTTGTCTTTTTTTCTTGTTCCGTTCAGTTCAGTCGCTCAGTCATGTCCGACTCTTTGCGACACCATGGACTGCAGGATGCCAGGCTTCCCTGTCCATCACCAACCCCCGGAGCTTACTCAAACTCATGTCCATTGAGTTGGTGATGACATCCAACCATCTCATTCTCTGTCGTCCCCTTCTCCTCCCGCCTTCAATCTTCCACAGCATCAGGGTCTTTTCAAATGAGTCAGTTCTTCACATTAAGTGGCCAAAGTATTGGAGTTTCGGCTTCAGCATCAGTCCTTCCAATGAATATTCAGGACTGATTTCCTTTAGGATTGACTGGTTGGATCTCTTTTACCTCACAGAAACTTATTAGTGAAGGCGAGTTTCTTTAAAAAGTTGGCACATACAAGTTTATACTTTATTTGCACCAAAAAAATAAGTTTTCCAATTTGGCTTGACTTTTTATTTTTAAGACAACTAGTAAGTATCCAGTTATATACAAATATTTGTGTGTGTGTGTGTGTGTATTAATTGAAATATAGTTGATTTGTAATATTATTTTCAGGTTACAACATAGTGATTCAGTGTTTCTATAGATTGTACAATGTATCTTTGTAGCTTACTTTATACATAGCAGTTTGTACATTTTCATCTTCTGTTTCTGTCTTGCTCCTCTCCACTTCTCTCACGGCTGGTAACCACTAGTTTGTTCCCTGTGTCTGCTGTATTCACTTGTTCTCATGTTTCGTTTGTTTGTTTTAATTCCACAAGTGAAAACATACAGCATTTGTCTTTGTCTAACTTATTGCACCTAGCATAATATTCTCTAGATTCATTCACATTGCTGCAAATGACAGTATTTCATTATTTTTACACAGAATAGTATTCCAGTGTATATGTGCCACATCTTCTGTATCCATTCATCTGTTGATGAGCACTTGGGTTGTTTCCATATTGTGTCTACTGTAATTAATGTTGCTGTGAACATTGAGGTCCATGTATCTTTTCAAATCAGTGTTTTCATTTTCTTGGATTATACACTTAGGAGTAGAATTGCTGGATCGTATGGTAGTTCCATTTTAGTTTGCTTTTTTTTTTTTGAGGAGCCTCCATATGGTTTTCCATAGAGGCAACCCCAATTTACATTCCACCAACAGTGTGCTAGGGTTCCCTCTTCTCCACATCCTCACCAACACTTGTTGTTTGTGCTCTTTTTGGTGATAGGCAGTCAGACAGGTGTGAGAGGGTATGGCACTGTAGTTCTGATTTCCATTTCTCTAATGATTAGCCATGTTGAGCATTCTTTTCAGGTACCTTTTGGCCATCTGTAAAACTTGTTTAGGAAAATACTTATTCACAACTTCTGCCACTTTTCAGTCAGGTTGTTTGGTTTGGCTTGGTTTTGGTATTAAGCTGTATGAACTGTTTGTGTATTGTGGATATTAATCCCTAATCAGACATATCATTTGCAAATACCTTCTCCCATTCCATAGGTGGCCTTTTTGTTTTGTTAGTGTTTGCTCTGGGTTGTCATAAATGGCCTTTATTATGTTGAGATGTGTCTCCTCTATACCAATTTTGATGAGAGTTTTTTTTATCATACATGGATGTTGAATTTTGTCAAATGCTTTTTCTGCATCTATTAAGATGATCATGTGATTTCTAACCTTATTTTTCTTGATGTGATATATCACATTGATTGATTTGTGGATATTTAATCATCCTTGCATCCCTGAAATAAATCCTGCTTGATAATGGTATATAATCCTGTTTATATATTGTTGAATTTGGTTTGTTATTATTTTGTCAAAAAAATTTGCATCTATATTCACATTATTCTGTATTGAATTTGGTTTGTTATTATTTTGTCAATTTTTGCATTTATTTTAGCATCTAATATTCTTTTTTGTACTGTCTTAGTTTGGTTTTGGTATAAGGGTGATGATGGCCTTGTAGAACACATTTGAGTTCCCTTATCTTTAATTTTTTGGGGTAGTTAGAAAAGAATAGTTATTAGCCCTTCTTTATATGTTTGATAGAATTTCCCTGTGAAGCCATCCGATCCTATACTTGCTTGGGAGTGTTTTGAATACTAATTCAGTTTCACTACTAGTGATCAGTCTGTTCAGATTGTCTATTTCTTCCTGATTCAGTCTGGGAATTTATCCAGTTTATCCATTTATTCTCATTATCTAATCTGTTGGCATGTAGCTGTTCATAGTACTCTCTTATGTTTTTTTAACCTCTGCGATATTGGTTGTAACTTCTCTTTCATTACTTATTTGGCTTATTCGGGTCCTCTTTTTTTTTCCCCTCAGATGAGTCTGACTAAAGGCTTATCCGTTTTGTTTATCATTAAGGGAAAAAAAGACCGCTCTCAGTTTCATTGATCTTTTCAATTAGTTTTTGGTGTCTACTTTTTCTGTCTCTGATTTTTTTTTCCTTTCTTTCTACTGACTTCAGGCTTTTGTTCTTTTTCTAATTCTGTTAGATGGTAACATAGGTTTGAGAATTTTCCTGTTTCTTGGGGTAGGTTTGTATTGCTATGAACTTCCCTCTTAGAACTGCTTTTGCTGCCTCATATAGATGCTGGAAAGCTGTTTTTATTATCAGTTTGTCTTGAGATATTGTCTGGTTTCGTCTTCCATTTCTTCATTGATCCATGGGGTTTTTTAGCAGCGTGTTGGTTAGTGTCCACGTGTTTGTGTTTTCCCATTTCTTTTTTCAGTTAGTTAGTTTATGGCTGCAGTGGGCCTTTGTCGCTGCGGGTGGACTTTCCCCAGTCGCAGTGAGCAGGGCCTGCCCTCTGGTTGGCAGTGCAGAGACTTCTCATTGAGGTGGCTTCTCTTGTGGAGTGCAGGCTTAGTCGCCCCGTGGCAGGTGCAGTCTTCCCAGCCCAGGGGTGGAACCCGTGTCCCCTGCATTGGCAGGCAGATTCTTACCCACTCGCACTTCCCTGCGCCTCCAGGGAAGGCCCTGTTTCTCTTCATATAATTGATTCTAGTTTCATACTGTTGTGGTTGGAAAAAGCGCTTGATATAATGTCTATGCTCTTAGATTTGTAGAGGCACTTTGTCTGTTGTCTGTATCTCCTCTCAGCACATTCAGGCACATCAGGAACCCTGTCAGTTTCATCTTCTGTCCGTTTCCTCCTCCTCCCGTGGCGTGTTCTGACTAGCCCTGATTTGGACGTGTTGCTCTCCATACGCACAGCGTACACATCACCCCTCTCCACTCTCACGCTCCTGTTTCCGCTGGTGTCTCTTCTGTATATATCATCAGTTAGGTGTTGAGCCTCCTGGGCTGAACTTCTCTTTCTTTCTCTTACATTCTATCAATTTATCAGGACTTTATTAACTTTTCAGAGGCGAGTTGTCTCAAAATGAATTCTCCTTTCTATCCAAAGTATTTCTGCCAGCTGACAGCCTGGTTCCTTTCCTTATTAGTGTTCCTCCTTTTTTTAACCGGAGAAACACACTATTTTCTTAGAATAAATATGTTGTCCTTTAGGGTTATAGTAGATTAGATTCTTCCTTTCAGCCACTTGACTGTATCTGTCCAGGATGTTTTCATTTGGTTGAGTGTGGGCAGCTCCACCAAAAGGAAATAGCATAGCATGAAAAGTGGGAAATTTGTGTCCTGGGAGAAAATTAATTTGTTTCATGAGTGGTTCTTGTAAGTAATGTGACCCGTTGTCATGTTACTTGTATGTCACTCTTGGCATTAGCATCTGAACTATAAATTAGAAACTCATGGCTCAAATCTTCTATTCTTTCATTCATACCTAAGCATGGAACTGAAGTGCAGCAAAGTGATTATTATTTCTCTTCATCTTTAAATAAACTCAGCTATTAATACTTTGTTTCCTTGTGGGGCATTTGAGATAGAGAAAATGATCAAAGGTAGAGTGAAAGGAAGTCAGATTTAGGCTACTTTGCTTCTAGACCCAGTTTGGTAAATTTAGATACATTTTGGCTTTCAGACAGGAACAATTTTCATATTTGTGTTCTGCAGGAATCCTTCAGTTACAAGTAACAGCAACAAAAGAACAACCTTAAATTGTCACAAAAAGGAGTTTGGTGTTCAAAGGAAAGGGAGAGGATGCACTTGGGTCTTAGGAAAAAACGGGAATCTAGGACTGTAATGTAGTCCGGACCCTCTAATGCCCTATACTTCATCCTTTGTTTCAAATGTCACAGTATCTGATACATAGTAGAACACTTGGTAAATGTTTTGGAATCACAAATAAATCTTAACCCAGAACAACTTCTAGAAAACTCAAGGTAAAGTGATTCTATTCATCCAGTTTTCGATGACTTTCTGAGCTAGCAATGTTTCCTTTTATGAACCTACTAATTAAGACTACTTTGCTCTTAATGACAAGTCTGATAACATAGAGCCTCATAATTATCAGCTACTAGCAGTGAGCTACCAAGCCTTTCAACTTCATCGTATGAAACCCAGTTTCGGTACAATTATATTCGACTCCTCTGCTGACCTTCTTTGTGTTCTAATTTCACCATATACCTCAATCGTTTCTGTAGTGCTCTGCAGGTATTCTTTGCAGCTAATGACATAGCTAAAGTTCCTTTAGAAATAGCTAAATAAATGCTAGAGCCGTCCCTTCTAGTGCAGGACACCTGGAATCCTGTGGACATTGGGGTTAGAAATAACGTGATGGCCGTGCTCACCAGACACCATGCCAGCATTTCCTACAGGAAGTAAGGACCAAAATAGAACTATTTCCTTTGATGAGAAAAATTTCTTTGGGGAAAGGAGGAGTACAAATACTACAGGCTTCTAAATGTGTCCCTTCCTGCTGCTGGTCAGAGCCTAGATGAAGGTGGGTGAGAACCTCTGTGAATTACCAATAGTTTATTTTACCAAAAATAGGCTTCTGGTTATCCCAGGAAAGCAATAAAGATTAGAGGCCTAGTCTCAGTTGTAATTATACATGCTCTAATGTTTTTGTATTTTTATTGAATATTTTTTATATTGATTATGATTAAACATTGAAGAGAGTTGATAATCTTCCAGCTTCTATTAATTACTTATGGACTGTAAGTGGACATTGGGCACAATCCTCAATCTGTTAGATTTTACTCTTACTCACGTTTGAAGGTAGTTAGGATTGAGCATTCTCTCCCACTTCCCCTAGAAACCTCAGGATCTCTTTTCTGGAAAATTAGTCTGTGTACATTTTTAACAAAATTCAAGTTAGATCCAGGATTTTATGCCCAAGTCTCTGTGTTTGGTTCTCAAAACAAAGTGCCGTAAGCAAATTCTGATTTTGAAAAATAATCCTAAACATTTTTATGGTCAAGTAAAAGTTCTAAACTCTGTGCTCATGAAGGGTCTGTGCAGTGGTGGTTTAGTCATGAAGTTGTGTCCAAGTCTTTGCACCCCATGGACTGTAACCTGCCAGGCTTCTCTGTCCATGGGGTTTCCCAGGCAAGAATACTGTAGTGGGTTACCACTTCTTTCTCCAGGGGATCTTCCCGACCCAGGGATCCAATGCATTGCAGGCAGCCTCCTGCATTGCAGGTGAATTCTTTACCATTGAACCACCAGGGAAGCCATATTACTTATTATTCTATGTATTACTTTTGTCTTCTTATACACAAATGTATCACATATTTGATACAAGAATGCACCTTCTCTCAAAAACTCATTCAAGACCAGATTTAGACTAGCTGCTCTGCTCTTAATGAAAAACCATTATTCTTACTTATCACTTATCTTTGTTTTGTCCTTGCCAACAAAGGTCTTCAAAAAGTTTCTTGCAGTGATGGTTATTAACAACAGCAATACATTTATCTATTTAACTATTTACTTATCTGTCACATTAGACATTGTGTGGGATAAAGATGAAGTAGGAATTTGCTTTGCTACATTGCAAAGCAGGAGAAATGGGGACTGTGTACAGACTTGCATAACCTCCAGGTTCTGAGTTGGAACATTAGTATTACAGTGTGAAAGGCCAGTTACAAAATCCTTTTTCAGTTCATGATTAATATCTTTATAAAAACCTTCTATGTTATTGTTTCAAGTTCTTTAACATACACATTTGACAGAAATGTAGCATATAATTTCTGTCAGAAGATAGAAACTTATTGAAGTTTTGGTTTTATTAATAGCTTTGTAATTCAAATATACAAATATATATTTACAGTGTACAGTTTGATAATTTTTTACATTTTATACACCTATGAAACTGTCACCACAATCACGATAGTAAATACCTCCATGATCTCCAAAGTCCTGTCTGACCCCTTTTTAATCCTTCTCACCACCCTCTCTCACCCCAGGAAACTGCTCCCTGTTAGTCTATATAACGTGCATTTTCTCAGTTCAGTTCAGTTGCTCCGTTGTGTCTGACTCTTTGTGACCCCATGGATGGCAGGCCTCCCTGTCCATCACCAACTCCTAGAGTTTACTCAGACTCATGTCCGTTGAGTTGGTGATGCCATCCAACCATCTCATCCTCTGTCGTCCCCTTCTCCTCCTGCCTTCAATCTTTCCCAGCATCAGGATCTTTTCCAATGAGTCAGCTCTTTGCATCAGGTGGCCAAAGTATTGGAGTTTCAGCTTCAGTCTCAGTCCTTCCAGTGAATATTCAGGACTGATTTCCTTTAGGATGGACTGGTTGGAGCTCCTTGCAGTCCAAGGGATTCTCAAGAGTCTTCTCCAATACCACAGTTCAAAAGCATCAATTCTTCGGCGCTCAGCTTTCTTTATAGAAAATTTTCTATATGCGTTTTTCTAGAGCTTTATATAAATGTATTTGCACAGTATGTGTTCTTTGGGTCTGGCCTCTCAGCATAATTATTTTGAGATATTCCCTGTTGTTGTATACCAATAATTAATTTCCTTTTTATTGTTGAGAAGCATTGGAAAGTATTTTACTTTCTAAAAACTTTTACTTATGCCCCCAAACAAACATTGGCCCCAATATTTTAAGCCTTTGTAAAAGATCTTTCTGCTTTCAAGTTTTTTAATCTTTATGAAATGATATCTATTTATCTGAAGTTAATCCATATCTTTAGTTTCAATTGTTATTTGTTGTTAAATTCTAGTAAAATTGAAGATAACCTTGATTTAAAATTTTCCTAGTGCATGTTTCCTAATTCTCAATTATTTATTACTTCTTCAGCCTTTCTGTTACCCACCAGTATGTCAGATCACGGGGCTTCCCACGTAACACTAGCGGTAAAGAATCCACTCGCAATTCAGGAGACGTAAGAGATGTGGGTTTGATCCCTGGGTTTGAACATTCCCTATAGAAGGGCATGGAAATCCACTCCAGTCTTCTTGCCTGAGAATTCCATGGACAGAGGAGCCTGGTGGGCTACCGTCCACAGGATTGCACAGAGTCGGTCATGACTGAAGAGACTTAGCACACACGCATGCATGTCATATCACATCTGGAAGTACATGGCCCGTCCTCAGGCGTGCTCTGCTCTCTAACTTTCAGACTCAGAGAATGTAACATCATCAGAAAACAACTTTCCATATGACCTGTTTATATGTAAGGAAGCCTTTGTGGAGAACTTAACAAGCAAACAGGTCCTTCTCTTCCTGTTATTTAGCAGTTGGCTATTTTTATAGTCAGCTTATATTAATACTTATTTTCCTGACACATCAGCTATCATCAGAAACTGCCCCCTTTAAGTTTGGCCCGCTCACTTGGGTACCCTGCTAGAGTGTGTGTGTGTGTGTGTGTGTGTGTGTACATATATGTATGTGTGCGCATGCTCAGCTGTGTCAGACTCTGTGACCCCATGGTCTGTAGCCCACCAGGCTTCTCTGTCCATGGAAGTTTCTCGGCAGGATTACTGGAGTGGGTTGTTGCTATTTCCTCCTGCAGGGGATCTTCCCAACCCAGGGACAGAACCTGCGTTTGTTATGTCTCCTGCGTCAGCAGGCAGGTTCTTTACCACTAGCACCACCGGGGAAGCCAGTCTGCTGGAGTCCATACCAAAAAGCAAGCCACAGTGTACCTCATAAGCAGTGACCATCTTCATGTTTAAGTTAAAACCAGCCTGCTTGCTTTCATGTTAGTTGTACTCCTAGGCCTGAATCTACAGTTACCTGGGGCACTTGCTTCTTTGCCTGTTGGTTTAAGGATGGCAATTGAAATTCCCCTTGCTTGTTGGGTTTTGGTTTTGTTTTTTCCCTACTTTAGTGTCCCTCACCATCTTGAGTGGAAAACTACATCTGCAGCTTTAATTCTGAGCAAAGCACAAATAAGCAGGCTCTGTCTCTCCCACCTTCTTTTGTCCCAGCTAGGAGAGAAGAGGATCAAAGATGAATCCAACATCTGTTGCTGGGCCCTGAGGCAGACTTTCTGGATTATGGCAAACCACTTTAACAGAAGTGGAAAATGGAATAATCTTCTCTTTTCAGATCATAGAATTTTTTCTGTCCAGGTTTTGTTGTGTGACTGTAGTTTCTAGCAATCCTGAGTGATCGTGCCATCCTTAGGACTCTCAAGTCATTATCTGTGTTGTTATCCTTTTCTCTTTCTAGTACAACTCCTTTGGACAGATCATTGCCATGCTATGCTTGAATATCTATAAATAAGTCTCTCCCCCTGACCCTACCTAGCGAAATGAAATGGTATTTAGTAGCTTTTATGAACTCACCCAGATGTTTCATATGACCATTCCTATAAACTGCTTTTCCCTGGCTTACAAATGATGCTGTGGCCCTCTAAAATTCTAAATCATACTGTCAGGGACTCAGTGAAGCTTCCTGTTGTATTGGGGGGACTTTTTCTGATATTTAATCTTCCGAGTATTTACCTGATTCTCTCTACACACTTCTTATCTCCTGATATTCTCGCTGCCCAACCACAGAACTCCTGAGTTCTATCATAATAGTTGGTGGCAATGAAGAAATGCCATTTAGGTCCCTTTATTTTTATTTTTCTGAAGATCTTGGCGGGTGTTTGAGTTTCATTTCTCCTTTCTCAGCAAGGATGATATAACCCGCAAAAGGTCTATTTGCACTACAGTTTTGAGAATTGATAAGAACTGATATTACTCATGATTAGATCATGATAAAGGGTTTCTAGCTCCTTCTGAAACTACTCAAGTTCATTTCATAAACCATGGGAAATCTTATCTTATATTTACATCTTCAGATTCCCTAACAGGGACTTATCAAAGAGATCACTTTAAAAATCACATTGTTTCCTATTAAATGACAAAAGAGTGAATTACATGGAAGTTCACTTTTCTCCACCTTTAAAGACCTAAGTATTCTTATTGCCAATCCAAATTTAAATTTTAATCTGATCCCCTATGCTACTTAAATTTTCTGCATTGTAAAAAGTCTCTTCATCCTGAGTAGTGTTTCTTGGTCTTTCTATGACTGACATAGAAGTTCCTTGCAAGACAGGAGATTTTGAACAAAGACAGGGGACCTATGTAATGAATATGAACTGTTTGGGGTTATGTTTCAAGGGACTACTGGGCTTCCCTTGTGGTTCAGCTGGTAAAGAATCTGCCTGCAATGCAGGAGACCTGGGTTCAATCCCTGGGTTGGGAAGATCCCTTGGAGAAGGGAAAGGCTACCCACTCCAGTATTCTGGTCTGGAGAATTTCATGGACTGTATCTTCCATGGGGTCACAAAGAGTCGAACACGACTGAGTGACTTTCACCTTCACTTTTTTCTTCAAGGGACTATGTAAATTTATTGTAGGTATAACAACATATCCAAAAACATGGATTCATGTTTTCCAAAACAGCGAATCATGCCAGCGATGGAGTTTCATCAGTTGACATGGTACATCACATATTAACCTTTGGTAATTCTTTTGTTTTAATCTTAGGTTTTTAGAATGTCCTGACCTTTGTTTTTCCAGAGCTTGTTCTTTGGGTAATAGCTTTATCTGTACCATAGTCTTATTATTGCCTAGGCTTTAGCTACTGTGACCTAATTTCTGACACAAAAAGTTATGCTTAAAAAGCTTTTTTTTCCCTTTTAGATCGATTTTTCCTGTTCACCCCTCCTTCAGAATCATCGCCTTGGCAGAACCCCCTGTTATTGGAAGCACGACACAGCAGTGGCTGGGGCCAGAATTCTTAACCATGTTCTTTTTCCATTACATGAAACCACTTGTCAAAAGTGAAGAAATCCAAGTGATTAAGGAAATGGTAAGAGTGAGGCCAGCACAAGCCTGTTGCCTTCAGTTACTCTCTTTTTAAGGCATTTTTGACACCTGCTTGAGCAGAGTTGGATATTTTTGGCTTTTTCTCACTGTTTATTTCCAAATTTCCTTATAAAATGGTTCTCAGATGTCAACACTTTTCAGGATCATCTGGAGGGCTTGTTAACTTACAGATTGCCGAGCCAGTGATTCTGGGATGGAAATTAGAATTTACATGTCTGAAGTACTCAAGTGATGCTGATGCTGTTGGTCTGGGACCACACCTTAAGAACCAGGCATTTGGGCTGTCTCTCCATTTTCCTCCTGTGGAGCCAGTTTGGGGATTCTTTTTCCTTTTAGATTCAGCCAAAGGTGACTATTTAAAGCCCCTACTAAAAGGGGTGGTGGTGGTGGTTTAGCCGCTAAGTCGTGTCCAACTTTCAATGAACCCGTTGACTGAAGCCCACGAGGCTCCTCTGTCCATGGGATTTCCCAGGCAGGAATATTAGAGTAGGTTGCCATTTCCTTCTCCAACTACAAGAGGAGGCCAAATATATTTTAGTTCCATAGGTTTTGTAGAGAATCCTAGGTATTTCTGGCCCCCTTGGGATTGTAATATAGCATGTGCTTAACTGGTTAGCTGTCTAGTGGCTTGTAGGGTTTGTAATCTCTTATTGTGGCATCTGCCTTAACCATGCAGTGTGTTTAGCACCTTTGGAATTCTGGGACTTCACTGCTCAGTGTAGTAGCACTAGCCACATTAAAGCAAATTTAAAAATTCAGTTGCTCAGTTTTATTTCAAATGGCCATGGCACGCCAATAGCATGAAGAATATTTCCATCACTGTAGAATGTTCTGCTAGACAGTACTATTCTAGATCACTAATAACTGCACTCATCCCCTTTGAAATATTAGAATGAATTATCTAATTTTAGGTTTTATGAGCATGGTTATGGATAAGGGTGTAGACTTTAAAGTCAAAAAACTTGCCTTTAAATGTCAGATCCACTACTTATTAGCTGCTGGATCTTGGGTAGATTACTCAACCATATTTTCTTCGTTTGATGATGGGGATGATACTACTTACTACATCACAGGGTTGATTTAAAGAATGATTGAGTACATATGGTATAGAGCTTTGAATTTTGAAAATTCCAATTACCTAAATGCCCAGAGAAACCATGAACATTTTGTTTCTGAAATTGTCATGTTATACCAATCATTGTTCTAACATCTCCTTCTACTCTTTTTAAGTTAAAATTTTAATTTTATTATTGTTTAAGTAAAATTTTCTTATTATCAATTCAAATACATAATAAACTCAGTGTACTTAAAAGCAGTCAATGTATGTTTCCAGGCAACTGTTCTTTACATTTCATTGATAAGTAGATCATGCCCCTCAGGTATGTGGGGATTTTTTTCGTATTTATTTTACTGAAATACAGTTGATTTACAATGTTGTGTTAGTTTCTGCTATACAGCAAAGTGATTCAGAAATGCGTATGTGTGTGTATATGCATACATATATATATATATGTATGTATACATTCTTTTTCATGTTCTTTTCCATTATGGTTTATTACAGGTTGTAAAGTCCTTGAAAAAATGGACAGTTTGAGCATCTTCCCTTTATACAAGGATATATTAAGTCTCTTAGTAGACATAGGTGTAAGGTTGCTGCTAAATGAAGGAGTTTGGTTTCGTAAGAAAAATGCCTGAATTAGAGTTGAAGCTAACAGAGATGGATGTGATATATGAGAAGTTTCTTATGGGTGTACTATATGCCAGTTTTTAATTGGTTAGAGGTTCCTTTCAGTTTTATCATTGTGAAAGAATTGTAAATGAAGAATGGCCTGGTTTTACCTGATTCTTTTTTTTTTAAGTTGACGTATAGTTGACTTACAATGTTGTATTAATCACTGTTGTACAGAAAAGTGACTCCGTTATATGTATTATGTACGTTCTTTTTCATACTCTTTTTTATTCTGGTTTGTCACAGGCTGTTGAATACAGTTCTCTGGGCTGTGCAGTAGGACTTGCTGTTTACCCATTCTATACATACCAGCTTGCATTTGCTGATCCTGAACTCCCAGTTCACCCCTTCCCCCCCTTCCCCACCCCTCCTCCCCTTCCCTCCTCCCCGCTCCAGTCTATCCTCTATGTATGTGATTCTGTTTCTATTTTTATAGATAGGTTTGTTTGTGTCATATTTTAGATTCCCCATATAAATGATATCATATGGTATTTGTCTTTCTCTTTCTGACTTCACTCCACTTAGTGTGGTACTCTCTGGTTGCATACATGTTGCTGCAAATGGCATTATTTTATTCTTTTTTATGGCTGAGTAGCATTTGATTGTATATATGTGCCACATCTTCTTGACCTGATTCTTAAAGAGAAAGCAGAGGCAAAAGTGTTTCCTGAGAAGATGAATAAGCAAATTTATCCACAGGTTAAGCATGATACCTATAATCAGAGACTTTATAAAAACATAATTTTAATATTGTTTGATAAGTAGCCATAATTTCTGGTTGCTTGATCATATATCCCAATTTATTCTTTCTTTCCTTAATCCTCTCATAAAATAGGTCCCAGATATGCCTCCGGAAGCTTTGGACAAATTGTTGTCATTTACACACAAACTCAGAGAGACACAAGATCCAACAGTAAGTCTGGGCTTTCTCCATGGAATTTTCTGTTGTTGACAGGCTGCTGCTTTATATTCTTAGAGTTCAGTGCTTTAAAATCTATTTTTTAAGCTGATATTTTTATCCCTTCTGCTATGCTTTCTCCTATGTGTATGTTACTGTTTCAGTGATTTTAACATTTCTTCCAGCTTCTCCTGGCTGGTGTCACAGAAAACAAGTTTTAGCTCTAGAGGAGTACCTGGGTGTTCCTGGAGCTTTGGCTCTACTCCGCTCTCTCCTCTGCTGAGCAATCTCATGTATTCTTACGGCTTCAAGTATCACCTCTGTGTGGATGCCAACAACTTTATCTCTAGCTTCTAACTTCTCTTTCCTTGTTGATTCTCTATTTCTGATTCTGTTTATGTTTGGGATGGTATAGGGGAGAAAACTTTTCCCTTCTTTCTCTTTAAGTTCTTTCGGTGGCCTAAGAATTAAATTGACATGAGACTGTTTAACAAGAGCAAAACAACAGATTTAATTTTGTAGATGCAGGAGCCCCATAAAAATCTGAGACTTAAAGAAGTGACCAAAGCAGGCAGTGTTTATACCTTTTAGACAAAGAAACAATAAAATTGTGAAGAATTGACAATACAAAGACATTTGGGCTTGGAGTGGTAATTTTGTGAAAAAGAAACAAGGTTTGTTAATATAACCCTCTCAGCCCTAAATTCCCTGTTTCTGGTGCTAAGGATGCCTTCTAGCCTCCTGGTACAGGGAGGGTATTTTTTCATGGGCGGTTCCTGCTTTCAGGGAGACAAAGGAGGGTCAAAGTATCTTTTTTGTACCAACTATCTCCCATCCTGGTGCCTGGCACATAGTAGAAAAGTTAACAAATGTTTGATGAATACATGAATAAATTAATTATTAATTAATATGTTGTCCCTAGAGTTTTCTCTCCCAGAGAATATTACATTTTCATAAAAAATAATTCTTTAAGAGGAAAAAAAGAATTTATTTTTAAATAATTTTTTATCTTAAACCTCTAATATTTCTAAGCTGAATTGCTATTTTAATCATGTTAATCCAAAAAACCCTTGAGATATGCTCTTCAGTATGCTCATATCCTTACCTAAAACTGCAGTTAGAAGTTTGATATGATAAATGTTAAGTGTATTAGGGTTTTTAAATTAGATTCTCAATTTTTCATTGGCAATAATGTGAGAGCAGAAACAGCCAAACCCTTTATTCAACACTTAAGTGGCTCAACCTAAAGCTTCTTTCTGATTTAATACTGGATATTATTGTAAAGCATTTTGGTATTATTAACTGACTCAGTATTTTTCAAACTCATGAGAAGTCCTTCTTGATCACTGGAATGAAATACGAAGCCCAAATTCAGTATCATGTTTGGAATTAGACTAGAATATTTTAACCTGGAAAGTTACCATGTGGTTTAATGGGACTCTTGTCATAGAATCCTCTGGTTGGAGTCATTTGTCAAACATTTTCCACGATTAAAATCAGAGTTTTTCACGGTCTCAAGTATTGAGTGAGAATTGCTAGATCATATTTAACTTCTGACACTTTCAGTCATACTAGCTAAAACAATCTTAGCCTTAATTCTTCCTACTGTTTCATATCCATCTGTTGCCAAGTCCTTTGAAACATTTGTTTAATCCCTTCTCTGCTTTCTTATTGGGCTTCCCAGGTGGCTCAGTGGGAAAGAATCCTCCTGCCAATGCAGGAGACATGGATTCCATCCCTGGGTCGGTCAGATCCCCTGGAGGAGGAAATGGCAACCCACTCCAGTATTCTTGCCTGGAAAATCCCATGAACAGAGTAGCCTCACGGGCTACAGTCTATGGGGTCACCAAAAAAGTCGGACACGACTTAGCGGCTGAACAACAACTTCCTTCTTCTTGCAAGTAACCTTACTGTAGGACTTTATCTCTTCATAGTAAGTAATTGAAGTGCCTTTCTGATTCCTGCCTCAGTTCTTTGTCCTTCAACTACTTTGCCTACTACTGCCAGGTTAGTCTTTCTAAAACCATGTTACTGCTTTGCACATAGCACAGTCCTGTTGCCTTTAGAAGAAATACCAACTCCTTAAGCGTAATTCATGGATCTTTGATATTTGGGAGTAAACTTTCCAGCAGGACCCTCTAGTAAAGCTGGGTTGCTTTCCTTACATTCTGCATGTATTTCTGTTCTTGTTGCTTTCCTCCCTTTGTTCATAGCATTTCTCCTACCCACTTGAACATTTTTAAGCCCCTATAGCAGTTGTCAAGTGCTCCACTTATTTTTGCATTAAATTATATGCTATTTTGAATTGCACGTTATGCTTTTTTATATTTAAATATTGTCTCTGTGTCTAGAATGCAAATTTGTTGAACAAGTCTGAACCAAATGTTTTGCTTATGAAGTCCCTGAAACTTAGAATGTGTTTTTTAATAGAAAAGAGGGTATGTCATAAAAAGTGGTCATGCTCCTAACCTAGTCCTCAAAGGAGTGTTTAATCCAAGTTGTAGCTGAAATATAAAGCTAATAACAGCAGACCTGCATCTCATGGAGCTGTGAAATACACGAGGAAGGAGCAATAAATTCCTTTTTTGCTTCCTTGGGAGGTGCAGAGATGACCTTAAGCAAAGTGTTAAAAGGAACAAATGTGTAGTGTAGTTTTAGCATCCTCCCACCATCCGTTCTGGATCCTTGGTTAATTTGATAGAGTCCCCTTTCCCTTTCCTCAGGGGCTCAGGGCCACTTAACTGCCCTGGTCAGACTCAGTGACATTTCACCCTGGCCTCTTCTGCCCCTCTCCCATCCCAGAGGACCAGTTTCTTTAAAACTTCTCCTCTTGATTTAAAACTACTATCTTCTAATGCTGCTGATCTATGTTAGGAACGAGGCCAGTAACAATTTGATGCATTAGATTTCTACTAACGTGTAGATCCCGTTCCCTATTAGATTTTTTTTTTTTCATTTTGAGGAGGCTGACTTTGAATAATAATTGCTGCTGTTTGTTGAACACCCATAAGTGTCTGACCTCTGCTAAGTGCTTTAGAATAATTTTCTAATTTAATCCTCATACTCATAACACTTAAAAGTGAGGGCTTTCTTATTGTCATTTTAAAGATGAGGAAATTGGGGCCTGAAGAGATTAAGTAACTTGCCAAAAATCACATAGCTAATAAATGGAAGACTGATTTGTCTGACTCCAAAGCTTATAAAAAGCTTATAAACATTGCATTATGCAATGCATTATGCTGTCTGCTAAGATAATTTCAAATTCAAGTCCACAAATGTTTATTGGTACTTAATGATGTCCTGAGCTCTTTACTAGCAGCTCTCTTAATGGGATTTGGGGAAGAATAAGAATATAAAGTAAAATTATTCTAACAGTGTAAGAGAGGGTTTCCCAACTGTAAGCTGCCACCCAGGTGATAACTGGTTGACACCTCTGTGATCAGCAGCCTAAACTGTCCACAACTCCTTTTCTCTATTTCAGAAGCCAGATAATTACTTAAAGCTCAGAGCATTTTCTGGCTATCTTAACAGTTTCGCTTTGTATAATCAGGGTGGGAGTGGAAATGAATGTGTGTGTGTTCATTCACTTAGTCCTGTCTGACTCTTTGTGACCCCATGAACTGTAGCCAGCCAGGTTCCTCTGCTGTGGGACTTTTCAGGCAAGAAAACTGGAGTAGGTTGTAATTTCCTCCTCCAGGGGATCTTTCAGACCTAGAGATCAATCCCCCTTCTACTGTGTCTCCTGCTTTACAGGCAGATACCTTACCCACTGAGCCATTGGGGAAGCCTCAGTTAGTTGTACATAAGGGCTATCCTTAACCAGGTTCAATCTGTACAATGTAACATCTTTCCTCTATCTAACCTCCTTCCCCGCCTTAGAAAAAAAGAAAAAACAAAAAACACATGTATACACAGCACTTTAATTGAATTTAATTAATAAATACTTTTCATGGATTTTTTTTAAAAAGCTGTCTTTAAGGATGTTTTAAGTGTAAATTGGTTTTTGTTTGTTTGTAATTCATTAACAGTAAGTACATAGTTAAGTTTGGCCTTGTCATTCAGGAATAATGAATTCTGCTATGATACCCATCCAAAGGCACTTTCCGCAAGTTGAAACAGAACTCTTCACCAGCCTGTCTTTGTCTTTTGGTAGGCGCAGTCACTGGCGGCGTCCCTTTCTACCAGACAGCTGTTGAGGATTTCTCGTCGGCTGTCACAGTACCCTAATGAGAACCTTCACAATGCTGTCACCAAAGCCTGTCTTTCCAGGTAACCATATTCTCCTTTCTCACTGAATCCAACTTTCTGGGTCTTTGCTAAAATAGTACACAGAAGTTTGATAGTCTGTG
Source organism: Bos indicus x Bos taurus (assembly GCF_003369695.1). NCBI lineage: Eukaryota > Metazoa > Chordata > Mammalia > Artiodactyla > Bovidae > Bos > Bos indicus x Bos taurus. The sequence goes on along the minus strand of NC_040087.1, from coordinate 11,759,836 downwards.
CTCAGGTCTGGAAAAAGTTATCAGTCTGAACATGTAGCTTTTTCAGCCTTGTATGCAGTGTTCCCCTTATTATCTTCAGTTCAGTTCAGTTCAGTTGCTCAGTCGTGTCCGACTCTTTGCGACCCCATGAATTGCAGCACACCAGGCCTCCCTGTCCATCACCAACTCCCGGAGTTCACTCACACTCAACATCCATCGAGTCAGTGATGCCATCCAGCTGTCTCATCCTCTGTCGTCCTCTTCTCCTCCTGCCCCTAATCCCTCCCAACATCAGGGTATTTTCCAGTGAGTCAACTCTTCACATGAGGTGGCCAAAGTATTGGAGTTTCAGCTTCAGCATCAGTCCTTCCAGTGAATACCCAGGAGTGATTTCCTTTAGAATGTACTGGTTGGATCTCCTTGCAGTCCAAGGGACTCTCAAGAGTCTTCTCCAACACCACAGTTGAAAAGCATCAATTCTTCAGTGCTCAGCTTTCTTCACAGTCCAACTCTCACATCCATACATGACCACTGGAAAAACCATAGCCTTGACTGGATGGACCTTTACTTAGGCATAATAAGAAAGAGATTTTTATACGTGATAAAGCTAAGTACTCAAATTGGACAGCAGTGAATAAGGAAAAGTAGGTTTGGCATTTGAATGCTGATTCATTATCTAATGAGAGAGAGGTCTTAAGCATTACACATGGCACTTCCTAAACTTGCACTGGAGCTTTCCATGCAGGGTGGTATGACATGTCCTGTTGCCCAAGTATGAAAAAACTAGCATCTTTTCAGTCTACTATTTTTTCTACTACTACTGTTTTTTATACTTGTTTGGAAATTATTTTAAACACTGACATAGAATTTCCTTACAGAATCATGTTTAAAAGAGTAGTTAGAAAAGATTAATAACACCATCCAATCAACCTGAAGATTTCTTTTAGACTCTTTTCACATGATCTTTTAATTATTTTTCTGGTGATTTTAACTGTTGTCCATTCATTCCTTTTACATTAGAGGAATTAAAAGAGAAACTGTATTCAGCTTAGGAAAATCTGTTAACTGCCCTCTATACATTTTCAGCTTAGTGGACAATTTTCTTGTAGTCAAAGTAACTTCCTTGTGTTGCAACTTCAGTTTGTTCTGTGGTGAAATGAGGCTAAAGTGAGGCTTGTTTCCAGTGCTTTGGAGTAATTCTTTGAATAACTAATAATCATGAGAAATAATAAAGTTGATTCTCTTAAGTAGACAATTCAACTTCTAAATGAAAATTAGAAAAAAAATGCTTCAATTGCCTATTTTTTAGGGTCATGAGCTGAAGAAAATACATACAGAAAGATAGATTTATTATCTAGCCAGTGTTTTCTTAGTCAGAACTAAGTTATACTTAATAGAAGTAAATAGTTAATGCTAAGTAACACAAAGAGTTTCAAAGCCTAAGGGAAAGTAATACTTTGGAATGAATGAAATAATCATATACAAAGCATTTTAGAGGCCATTCTAGTGAGTAGACAGTGAAAACATACCAGTTCACTTTGAGTCTAGTATAATCATGGTACCTAAACCAGACAAGAATAATATGTGAAAGGAAAATTATAAATCGCATTCATGGAATGTGTACAGAAATCCTAAATGAAATGCTAACAAACCAAGTGTAGATATATATTATATATAATTTATCCATATAAATAAATTATGAACAACCTGGAGTTACCTCAAGAATGTGAAGAAATTTCAATATTCTTTTTTTAAATTTACCATATTAGCATGAGTGAGTAAGAGTGAAGTCACTCAGTCAAGTCTGACTCTTTGCAACCCCATGGACTGTAGCCTGCCAGCCTCTCCGTCCATGGGATTTTCAGGCAAGAATACTGGAGTCAGTTGCCATTTCCTTCTCCAGGAGATATTCCCAACTCAGAGATCGAACCCGGGTCTCCTGTGCTGCAGGCAGACTCTTTACTGTCTGAGCCACAAGGGAAAGCCTATGAACACATTACATATTAACATATTACTGAGAAAAATTTTCATTTTAATAAATCATTAAAAAGGATTTGATAGAACTCAGCAGCCAAACTTGAAAACAAACCAAAGCAGAAGTAAACAAACAATATGCTTAGCTAACCATGAGTCAAAGAGGAGTTCTTAATCTGGTAAAGGGTAGGCCCTAAAATTTTATAGCAAACATTCTTAGGATATATTGCTTTATGGAGTTAGGAACTAAACGAGAATGTTGTCTCTTGTACTTTTAGACTGGCTAAAAGTTATATGATTAGCTACATAAAAAAATTCAAGAGAAGCTTCATGTAAACTACATTTTAGAACAGTTGGAATATAGTGATATTACTTATACACCCAAGTCAGTGATATTCCTATCCATATATTCCAGTAAAAATCAATAAAGAAGTCGAATTTTTAAAAAAATAATACCATTCAAAATAATAATAGAAAGCTTTGCAAACCTAAGAATAAATTTAATGAGTGGCATATAATGCTTTAATGGAAAAAAGTATGAATCTCTATTAAAAGTTGTAAAAGATTGCTGTGGGAAATGGGATACTATACTGTGTTCAGAAAACAGAAGATTTAAGTATTCTCAAGCTGTTTTTTTACAGATCAAGACGGATCATCCTTCTGTCTGTCTAAGTGTCAGAAGATATTTTGGAATCATAGAAAGCTTTGACTTATCAATCCATCCTTCCCACCCCACCAGGTTTTTACCAAGCCTTGCAAGATCAGCATTAGAAAAAAATCTGGCAGATGCTGCAATAGAAATAACCACTGATAATAGTCCAGAGTCTGAACTGGAGGATTACAAATGTAAGTATTTGAATCATTTCTCTTTTAAGTGAATTATTAAACATTTGTATTATTTATTACGTGTGTGTGTGTATGAAAATTGCTCAGTTGTGTCCAACTCTTTACACCCCCATGGACTGTAGCCTGCCAGGCTCCATGGAATCTCCATGGAATTCTCCAGGCAAGAATACTGGAGAGGGTTGCTGTTGCCTTCTCTAGGTTATCTTCCCAATCCAGGAATCGAACTGAGGTATCCTGCATTGCAGGTGGATTCTTTACCATCTGAGCTACATATTATTATATTAATAATAATGTAATAAATTATTATTATTTCAGTTAAAAATGTTTTTGTTCTCCACCCATTTTGTTTCACGTATTGTGTTGAAGAATCTTTTATTTAAAAAAATGTTTCCTTTATTTCAGTGCATACCAGATGTAGGTTCTCCCCCAAGAGGTCACAATTGACATGAATATTAAAAGCTCAGAGAATTCCTACTGTAAATAAACATGTAACTTTGTTTTACCTTTTATTTCAAGGGTATTTCACCATAGGACCTAGCGTTCTGTTCTCTTTGCACATTTACATTTTGGGGACCACCAGTGTGCTACAGGACACGTTTGGGAAACTGTCTAGGTTGATGTAGACTGAAATAATACTCTGAGTATCACTTCATGCCTCTTACTCCTTTCATTTCTACCTGGTTGTCTTTTGTGCTACTTTTATTTTGGATAGCCATAAGTATAATTTGAGTTTGGGAGAGGTTTAGATCTTTCTGTAAAAGTATGCTGTTCTTCATTTAGAGCACAAAGACAGGTTCTCTGTTTTTTAAGGGTCGTTAACTGTCTTATAAAAATATCCAATGTGTGATCACTCTCTTAAAGGGACTTATTGTGACTTTCTTTGCAGTAGATGTTTTTAATAGTTGATACACTGGAACGAGAACTTTATATTAAGGAGATAAGGTGATTTTTTTACAGTAAAACTATAAACTCAACATACTGATGGATCTGGCTACAGAAACACAGAGACAACTCAGAGACAGAATAACTCTGGGACTTGGAGATTCATAACAGCACTTGATTGAATCCGTCAACATATCCAAAAAAAAAGAAAAAAGATTGCATCATTCAAATGATAGATTGTTTAATCTCAGTAATAAGCCAGTGCTGGCAGTTCCCATCTAAGCCTTGTGTAGGAAGGAGATAAGGAAACTAAGAGACTTTTGACTTATCTGGTCCCATTCATCTTTAATATCTTCTTTCTTATAGAGAATTCCTGTAATTTATCCTCCTGTTCAGAGGATGAGGTTCACCAAACAGCCTTCTGATAAGGATTTAGCTTTCCATGCAAGTCTCCTTCTGATTAAAATGCTGATATAGAAACCATATATCATGTAGTCTATATGAAATTTTCCATTTTCATTGCAATGTAATATATTGCAGTTCTGGCTTTATATATCAATTTATGTATAGATAAAAATATATGTCTTTAACATTCTCCTGGGAGTCGGGTGTGCTCTCTGTTGTAAGGATAAAATCAGATTTTGAGCCTAGCAGACTGAGGACCTTGACAAATTTACCAAATTAATGCCATCCCATGAGATTTCTTAGAAGCCTGCTAGCCACCTTTCACCAGGGAAGTACTATCATCACCATTCTCTGAGTGCCTTTCCCTTTTCTAGCTTGAAATTTTAGCAATAAACATTAGCTGAGTTATTTAAATTTTCTTAAAGTCCTAAATCTACTGAATAGGTATCTTTCATAAACTAAGCCATGCTACTGCTACTCTAAGTCACTTCAGTCGTGTCCAACTCTGTGCAACCCCATAGATGGTTGCAGCCCACCAGGCTCCCCCATCCCTGGGATTCTCCAGGCAAGAACACTGGAGTGGGTTGCCATTTCCTTCTCCAGTGCATGAAAGTGAAAAGTGAAAGTGAAGTTGCTCAGTCGTATCCGACTCTTAGCAACCCCATGGACTGCAGCCCACCAGGCTCCTCCGCCCATGGGATTCTCCAGGCAAGAACACTGGAGTGGGGTGCCATTGCAAACTAAGCCATCAGATCAGATCAGTCGCTCAGTCGTGTCCAACTCTGTGACCCCATGAATCGCAGCACGCCAGGCCTCCCTGTCCATCACCAACTCCTAGAGTTCACTCAGACTCACGTCCATCGAGTCAGTGATGCCATCCAGCCATCTCATCCTCCGTCGTCCCCTTCTCCTCCTGCCCCCAATCCCTCCCAGCATCAGAGTCTTTTCCAGTGAGTCAACTCTTCGCATGAGGTGGCCAAAGTACTAGAGTTCCAGCTTTAGCATCATTCCCTCCAAAGAAATCCCAGGGCTGATCTCCTTCAGAATGGACTGGTTGGATCTCCTTGCAGTCCAAGGGACTCTCAAGAGTCTTCTCCAACACCACAGTTCAAAAGCATCAATTTGGCCTCAGCCTTCTTCACAGTCCAACTCTCACATCCATACATGACCACAGGAAAAACCATAGATGGTATCAAATGCTGTTTGAACCTGAAGTAACGTGTCATCTCAGCATACAAGTATGTAGTAAATTCACTGCCACAGTCCTTGTCTTTCCCTTTATAGTTTTATATAGGGTCTATTTCAGAGACCTGATGGACTTCCTGGTGGCTCAGATGGTAAAGCGTCTGCCTGCAATGTGGGAGACCTGGGTTTGATCCCCGGGTCAGGAAGATCTCCTGGAGAAAGAAATGGCAACCCACTCCAGTACTCTTGCCAGGAAAATCCCATGGACGGAGGAGCCTGTTAGGCTACTGTCCATGGGGTCGCAAAGGGTCAGACACGACTGAACAACTTCACTTTCTTTCTTTCAGAGACCTGAAAGTAGTAAATAAATAGTAAATTCTTGGTGTGGCAGCTCATGGTTTTCTCTGCTAATAGAACTTGTGAATGAAAGGAAATGGCAAGGAGCTATTGGAGGGAGAGGCCTACTGTGTTTTGGCAAATGTGTAGCACTCAGTGGTGATTCAACAGGCTGGGAGTGTAATTATTTAAACCTCAAAATTGGTCATGGTACTCCATAGAAGCAAATATTGGTTTCTCTCCTTGTTTTTCAAAGTGCTCTAGCACAAAAATAGCCAATTTTAAAGAGAAGGGAGAAAAGATGGGACAGTTGCCTAAGACATTGTAATTGTCTACCTGCTTGCTCAGGTATATCCACAGGATGAAATTTATTTGGAGATCACACTGCAGAAAGAACATCGTTGTTTTTGTCATTTAGTTGCTAAGTCATGTCTGCCTCTTCGCCACCCCGTGGACTGTAGCCCACCAGGCTTCTGTCCATAGGATCTCCCTGGCAAGAACACTGGAGTGGATTGCCATTTCCTTCTCCAGGAGGTTTTCCTGACCCAGGGTTCCCATGTCTCCCGGCTTTGCAGATGGATTCTTTACCACAAAGCCACCTGGGAAGCCCAGAAAGAACAGCATCCTATACTAAATTCTGTTTTTAGCTCTACCCATACTAGCTGGGTGATTCTAAGCAAATTATTTAATTCGTGTTCTTCTTAACTTCCTCATAATTCTTGTCTCCTTGTTAAGAGATTTACATGAAATCATGTGAGAAAACAATGAGCCGAAGCTGAGGTCTGGCACATGGAAGGTCCTCAATAAATAATAGCTTCTATGATGGTCAGTACGACCACAGCAACTGAAACTGTTACGTTGTTATCATGGACCTTCAAATGTGACGTGCAGTGATAAGTGTCTCTCCTTTCTGTAGAGAACACATGTGAGATATGTCCCCTGACTGGAAGAAATTTATAACTTAGTTTCATGGCTTTAAGGAGCTCATTTTCTATTCTAGACCAACTATTTAAAGCAAATAGGGAACAATACAGTATAATCACCACAGAACGACGGTAGCGCCTGTGGCGCTTCTTTGGAGGCACAGATCTGGGCCTTTCCTAAAACTAGTGGTTTGAAAGGTCTGGGGTCAGTTCATCTGTATTTTTGACTAGAGCTCTAGGGGATTCTTCTATGGGTTCTAAAAAAAAAAAAAAAAAAAAGATTATGTTCATGGTACTTTAGAATTTTCAAATATATGTATTTTAGAGTCTCTGACCAAACAGCTCATAAAGGTGCCTTGCCTGAGTTCTGGGTTTTTCCATTCTCAGTCTTATCTATATGTTGCTTGCGCCATATGTTGTTTTAAATAAAATTTTTGATATTTTGAAACATCTTCATCCTTTTTTGTAGAGCTTTTAAGATTTTTTTGCAAAGCTATAATGTTTTATTACTACCTTCAAGCTTATTTCTTTTAGATGTTAGATTAAAATTCCTTGATGAGCCTACAAAATGTTAAAGATGCTATATTGTATCCTGTTCAGGCTGGACTTGGCTTCTCTGAGGACAGGCCTATAAGTAATTCTCTGTCCTATGTGAAATGTTTAGGTGAAGTCTCTTCTGGATCTCTGATGATTGGCACGGTTAGTGCACCAATCTATAATGCCCACGAGAAAATGAAAGTGCCTGATGTTTTGTTCTATGACAACATCCAGGTAAGATCAGGATTTTGCAATCATGGGTAATTAAATCACCTCTTACACTGTGGTAATTAACTCCAGTTCAAGTATAACTGATGTCTGTGTTTGTAATCTGCTAAGTCGCAAAGAGTCGGACACAACTGAGTGACTGTACTGAACTGAATTGAACTGAAGTTTCATTCAGATGTTGCGGAATGAGGTGTTGAAACATCTTTTATTAGTGCATTGTAAAGTTATGAATTCTTTCCAAAGTTACTTGGGAATGGAAAGAGTTGCTGCAAGGATTAAAGTAATAAATTTTATATGCACACATAACTATACTTTAAGTAAAATGAATATATTATTAAATTAAAAACAGAAACCACTCGTATTCATTCTCCTGCATTTTTGTTAGTTAAATCATTTCAAGTAATTGAAAGGATGTGTCCTGTGTATTCTTTTCCTCATGTTTCTTTCCTTTTTCTGAAAATGCCTAGTATTTTTCTATTCTTTACTTTTTAAAATCATTTTTCAGTGGACCAGAGTAGACAAATTTCCACTTGTATATGGTGCTTCCACCAAGACACAGAAATAAGTGTGTGCCCAGAAAGCTGTATTATAGATGTTCACTTTAATAAGAAATTTTTCCAGAGAAAATTATTCATAATATAAAAGGATTTTTTCTTTTCCAGATTTTCTGTCATGTGGTCATATATTTATTTTATAATATAAAACATACTTAAATATTTCTCTAATATTTGGCCACCAATTTGCATATATATTATAATCCCACATGTACAAATTATGTTTGAAGTACTTCTTGCCATTTTCTCTATATTAAGGAATTAGAGAATTAAAGTAAATTATTTTTATCTGCCATTCCCCAATTCTGATTATTGTCCTAATTTATATCCCTACATTATATTAACAATAAAAGGTATCTAGGCAAATTCTTCTTTCTCCATAAAAGTCTTGATTAAATATTTTTGAAGTCTGTCCAAATTATAATTACCCATGACATAGTGAAAGGCATAGCCTGGATTTTCTTTTTCTTTTTTTTTCATTCTATGGGCCATTAACTAACATCAGTTTTATTTTTCTTCCAAAGAATTAATGCTCTTACACAAGCAGGGAACAAAAGAACAGAAAATAAGGTTACTTATAAGGCACAAGGGAATAAAGAATCTTGTCTGTCAAAGACCAAAACATGCTTGTAAGGAAAATATTTTCAAGCATTTGTGCTACCACACTCTGTTCATGTAGTAGAAAGGAATGAATTAAAAAGAATCAGGAAACTTTGTCATAAGTGACAATTTGAAAAACTCCATGGCAGCAAAGATTGGAAAGACTTCCCAGTGTGTAGGAATGGAGGAAATTCAGTAGCAGGGAGGGCCATTGTGCCCTTGGACACGGCATCTGTTGCCATGGTGTTCGTGACCCAGACGTGGAGGACCGCAGTGCTGCTGTGAACTTTACGCAGTGGCCCTGAGGGATTTCTGTAGCCTGTCTCCAAACGTACCCTCTCTTCACAAAGCATTATGAATTAACCATTAATGAAAAGTGCTAGCTGTGCCAGTTCTCGGAACGGTGACTTGATTAAATTCAGTTTTGTTGTGTGTGTTACTATTGTCCTTTCTGCCGCACTTCACCTATGAAGCAGTGTCTTCCGTGCCTCTTGAATATTCAGGTGCTTCTATACCATCTTGTTCTGTGCCTGTGGTCTCCTTGCCACTCTGTGTTGTAATTGATTTTTAAAACACGTTTTCCACACTACCAAGATAAAACCTTGTGTTGTTGTTTTAATTTTGTATCTCTAGCGCATAGCATAGCAGTGACTATTGAGTAAATATGTGTTGAGTGAATTAATGAAAGAAGGAAAAAGATTTTGAATGTTCTTAATTAGGAGTATATTTTTATTATATCTTTCTTTAAGGAATATTTTACTTGCAGTAGTAAAGAGGAGAAATTGGAGGAGCGATGAGTAGCCTCTTAAACCTAATGAACTTCAGAGCTGAAAAAAAATTTTTTTTTAATGTCTGTTTTGTATCTATGCTTGGTCAAAAATGGTCAAAAAATTGGTTCAGGTTTTTAAACCCAAACAAACTTTTTGACCAATATCATAACACAGAGATTAAAGTACATACATACACAGTTCCAGGGCTCAAGTTGCCTGAATCTCGCAAGGGGAAAAGCAACCAGGTGCACGTGGTTACTGTACAGTGTGACTGAAGTACACACAGGTTACTGTGGTAGCATCAATGAGGTGATGGTCCCGGGTTGGAGGATCCTGGAAAGTGAGTTCACTAGGTAAAGTTGAAAGACTCAGGCAGAGACACTAGCATCTGCAGAGACGTGACTACATAAGAGTGGAGCTCGTTCAGGAAGCTACATCTAATTAATTGTCATAGCCAGAGGTGAGGTTTAAAATGGAAGAATGACAAGACGTGAGGCTGATGAGTTAAAAGGTCATATTATATGGGCCTTGCTAATGAAGGAACTGGGAAACTATTCAGAAGAAGTGAGAAAGCTGTTGAAAGCTTCGAGGAACATTTTTACTTTTGCTCACTTTGCATTCATTCTGTATTATTACCTGTGAGTTGGAACAAAAACAGAGAGGGACTAGTTAGGAGGCAGTGGCAGTGGTCCAGGTGGACTTAGGGAGGGTCTGAACGAAGACAGAGACAGCGGGGACAGAGCGGAGAGGGCACACCGGAGCCGCACAGGAGGCAGGGAGAGCCGACGGGGCTTTCTGTTGGATGGAAGTCAGAGAGCCTCCCTCACGGAGCACGTGGTCTGCTGGGAAGGTCCACAGAAGAGTAAAGAGGAAATGATTCTCCACTGTGCAGGGGATGTGCCTGAGACTAAATCAAAAAGATAAGGAGTAATCCTTGTTCCAAAGGTATTAGTTATTCACAGAGTTTTGGGGAAGAGAAAAACTGACATGATTGTGAACCGAGAAATGACTGTCAGTACCGTGGAGCACATATTGACTCAAGGAGACACTGAAGTTTGAGATGCCACATTGGTGGGTAAAAATCTAGGCAAGAGATGAGAAAGGGAAAAAAAAAAAAAAAAACTTGGATGAAAGCTATGGGAATGGGGGAAAAAAATAATAGATACAGTAAATTTGAAGTGGCTGGATAGCTTAGATTTAGCTTTTGCTAAGGGCCAACTGAGTTGGGCAGGAAGATGGTGATGATTGGGTCAGGTTGTAGAACATGATGCTATTAATTGGGATGAGAAATACAGGCTAAAGCATGAAGCTGTGGAGAAAGGAATGAGCCACGTTTTGGGTGTATTAAGTTCTAGTAGACTGGGAAACAGCCAAGTATAATTCAATATTTGCTCAGAAATGTGGGGCTGGAGTCAAGAAGAAAGGTCTTGCTGTTGAAGATCAGTGTAAAGTTAGTGGTTGAAGCCATGGAATGGATGAGTGGATTTAGGGAGAGTTGGGTCAGCAGTGACTCTTCCAGCACTGAGCTGCACGTTGCCCTCCTTCCCCCTTCAGATGGGTGCCCACATACAAGAAGGCTTAACCTGGTCTGCCCAATCCCGTGGTTCCCAGGAAAGCAGGTAACAAGGGAGTGAAAGAGAACAGAAAAAGGAAGAAAATCAGTATTTAAGGAGGAATTGCTGCAAAAAGAAGAAGATACAACCCAAAACACCACGGAGAAAAACCGTTAGAGAGGTAGAAGGGAATCAGGAGAGGAGACCTTGAAGAAATTGTCTGTGGTACCGAGGGGGCCGAGAGGTTAAGAGAAGAACTGTGTAGGCATGACCTTAGCCTTGGCTAACATTTGTTGACTTGAATAATTCTAGTTAGGTGTAACCAGGGCAAAAAGTAGGAAGACATGAGAAAAAGTAAAGACGACAGCTATAGTTTGGATTATTATTCAGTATTCACATTGTTTTTTACCTGCTAGCTAGGTGTTTGTTCCAACTTTTCAATCTATTTTTCATGGAGATTAGGCCAGGTATTTCTGGAAGAACTTAATGTTTTCTGGAAATCAGCACTGATTGTTCATCTTAGTTAGAAGAGTTCTGCAGACCAAATTATCACTAGAACTCAAATTAGAAGACAAATGTTGTAAGTCTCCCTTTTAACTTGGGTAACTGTGTACCCTCGTTTACTCAAAATAGTCCCTGTTTATACTTGTTGTCCCAGCATAATTATTAATAACATCTCATTTTATTCTAAAAAGTACTCCAGAATGAACAAAATAGCTCACCCTACTTCAAGCCCCATTAAAACTCCAGTTCCATGGTTTATCTGAAAGCATTTTTAAAAAATTACCAAGATAAACATTAAGGAAAACTCATCTGTTCTTGAAGGAGGGAGAAAACTTTTTTAGTTTTTCTAGAAACTCTGCAAGAAAATATTGGTATTGCTTAACATGAGAAGTAAAAGGAAAATATTTTAGATGTGGGAAAAAAAAATCACAAACCAAGTTTAAAAAAAAGACTGGCAAACGAGAACAATATCTACAGCATGTATAAGATGCAAAAGGTTAAGTTGCCTTTTTCACAAATAGAGAACTTCAATAACTTTAGTACTTTGAGGCCTTTATTGTTTTGATACAGAAAACCAAGAGGAAATAGGGATATGAATCGTTCCAGGCTTTAGTTCTCCCTTTAATCCTGGATGAGCCTTTTTGACCTACTTATGATTGTCCTATTTTTCAAGATACAAAAGAGCAATGTAATTTCCTCTGTGACTACTGTGAACAACTTTAATGTTATTATATTGTGTCATGTTTTGAACTTAAAAATATGAAAAAATTTTAAAAATATATAATTTTTTGGAGTATAGTTGCTGACATTTTTAATTCTAAACCTACACGTATGCATTGAAAGTCATAGTTAAGAAGTCAATGTAAGATTTTCCATGAAATCTCCAATTGTTTTAGAAAACCTTTATATATTTATATTAGTAAGTTTTAATTTAAGTATCACATTAAATTATAAGCCAACTCTCCAAAGTACAATAGCTGAAAAATATTTGAGTCCTATTATAAAAACTCTTTGAAATATGTGTCAGTCAGTGGTTGAGTCTTGCTAAGGTAGACCATTTCAGGTCTTCAATATGAGTCACCCAATTGGTTATATAACTTATTTTTGACCACAGCATGCATTTTAATATTTTAGCATAATCAAATTGAGTATTTTCTATTATAATAGATGTTTTTCTTTCCATGAAGATATCTTTATAGCTGTCAACTTTCTTATTTCGCCTTGATTATGCAAAGCACAATTAACCTTTAGTCGTTTTTCCTCTAGCACATGATAGTGATGGAAGATATGCTCAAAGACTTCCTTCTTGGAGAACACCTGTTATTGGTCGGAAACCAGGTGAGTTATGGCTGAAACCAGGTACTAATGAATACTAATGAAACCAGGTACTAATAATAATACGGTTTAAAAGCCGTATGTTTCTTCTGCTTGATGGAGTAAGTTTTCAAAGATGATTTTTTTTTCCCCTAGCTAAATGACTAGTTGAAATTAAACAATAGGGTCTTCTACTTTCTAAACTTTAGAATTACCTCAGGGCTTAAATCACTACCACCCACCAGCCCCATTCAGTCTTCCATCAATTCCTATCCATTCTGCCTTATAAATATCTTCTTTCCGACACCTGTCACCCAGCCCAGCTCACCACCACCTATCACTTGGATTACAGAAGTGGTTTCCTAATACGAGGTTCTTAGACCCAAGCTTACACCCACTGTGATCCACTTTCCACTCTGCAGCCAGATGGATACTTGTGAAACCAAAATCAGTCTTTTTTTGCTCAAGTTGGTTCCCCATTGCCCTTCAGATCAGATCAGATCAGATCAGTCGCTCAGTCGTGTCCGAATCTTTGTGACCCCATGAATCGCAGCACGCCAGGCCTGCCTGTCCATCACCAACTCCCGGAGTTCACTCAGACTTACGTCCATCGAGTCAGTGATGCCATCCAGCCATCTCATCCTCTGTCGTCCCCTTCTCCTCCTGCCTCCAATCCCTCCCAGCATCAGAGTCTTTTCCAATGAGTCAACTCTTCGCATGAGGTGGCCAAAGTACTGGAGTTGCAGCTTTAGCATCATTCCTTCCAAAGAAATCCCAGGGCTGATCTCCTTCAGAATGGACTGGTTGGATCTCCTTGCAGTCCAAGGGACTCTCAAGAGTCTTCTCCAACACCACAGTTCAAAAGCATCAATTCTTCGGCGCTCAGCCTTCTTCACAGTCCAACTCTCACATCCATACATGACCACAGGAAAAACCATAGCCTTGACTAGACGAACCTTTGTTGGCAAAGTAATGTCTCTGCTTTTGAATATGCTATCTAGGTTGGTCATAACTTTCCTTCCAAGGAGTAAGCATCTTTTAATTTCATGGCTGCAGTCACCATCTGTAGTGATTTTGGAGCCCAGAAAAATAAAGTCTGACACTATTTCCACTGTTTCCCCATCTATTTCCCATGAAGGTGTAGTCTTTAGTATGGCTTCAAGGGTCCTTCAGGAGCAGCCCCTGCCCACCTACCCAGTCCTAAGGTTTGGCTTCCTCCTTTCTTGCATTTGGTGTTAGCTTGAGCCACATTGAGGGCTTCCCAGGTGGCTCAGGGCTAAAGAATCCGCCTGCCAATGCAGGAGACCTGGGTTCGATCTCAGGGTCAGGAAGATCCCCTGGAGGAGGATATGGTAACCCACTCCAGTATTCTTGCCTGAGAAATCCCATGGACAGAGGAGCCTGGTGGGCTACAGTCCATGGGGTTGCAGAGAGTTTGACGAGACTGAACCACTAACCTCAATGAGCTACTCTGAACTTCCTTCAGTCCTCAGCTCCACTCTGGTCCTCGAAGCACGTTCTTCTCTCTGCCTGGAGCACTCACCATCCCCTTCCCACACCCCCCTTCCCTAACTCCGGAGGTGTCCTCTTGTCCCAGCTGAGTTAGGCTTCCCCTGCTTCTGCATAACTTCCTTCCGTCTCCCCATCATCACACTCGTCATGTGTCACTGTGTCCACATGTAGAATGACTGTCCTCCCAGCTTGTCTGCTCCTCAAGGGCAGGGACCGCGCTTCTCGCTCATCCATGTCCTTTGTTCCTGGTACAGTTCTTGCTGCCAAGCAGTAGATACTGAATACGTGTCTATGGAGGGATGGATGGCATTTATTCTAGTATCTAGAGGTTTCTGAGAATTTTCAGTGGAATTACCAAACTCAGAGTGAACGGCACCTTTGGTTTTTTAAGTTAGTTTAAAATTAAGGATAACAAGCTTTCAAAAGAAGTTTGGTCTTTTTTTCTGTCTTTTAACTTATAAAAACAATGCATATTCTTTATTAGTGCCTCAAACTTGATTTAAAAAAAAATAAAAACGGGCCAATTGAGTGTTTTTTGTTTTTTTTTAATAAAAATGGGCCAGTTGGGCGGTTTACTGGTTGAGTTCACAGACTTGGCAGTTAGCTGGCTAGAGGTCCAATCGCAACTGTTTTACAGATGGCTGTAGCTTTGGGCACGTTGCTAATCTTACTCAGGCTCAGTTTCCTGGTATCTAACCTAGGAATACAAATCATATGCACTCTGTTAGGCTAATGTAAGGATCACATGAGATAATGCATGGAAAGCACTTCTCACTGTGCCTGGCTCATGGTAGGTGCTCAGTTACAATGAAATCTGTGGGTCACTGTGTTTTCAGATTCATTTTGATATTTGGCAAAACTAATACAATTATGTAAAGTTTAAAAATAAAATAAAATTAAAAAAAATTAAAAAAAAATTAAAAAAGGACTTTAATACTCCTTTTCTTTTTTTTTTCTAAGCAAGAATTAAGCAATGAGCAATAAAATATTCACAGTCTCCTCGTTCACTATTTATAAAGTCCTACCAACTTTTATTTAGTGAAAAATAATTTTTTACTGATGAGCCTGTGTACCAGCATGGAAGGATGAGGATCAGTTAATCGTCCGACATTCAGTACTTGATACTGAGGCCCAGGAGTTCAAGTTCTCATCTGGCTCTGAACAATCATGACTCTCCTCTCACTTTGCAAAATGATGACTTGATAGCCCAGTGTACCTTAAAAAAGTGTACCTTAAAAAAGTTGTTAAACTCTGTCAGTGCATTCTTTTCTGATCTTCTGTGGTTACCTGAATTGCCTTAGACACAATCTGCTGGCATCTCAACAGCTGCAGACCAAGAATACACAGAGCTGGCGGTTGAGGAATAATTTTTTTGCTAAGGAGCAGGCTTTCAAAAGGAAGGTCCTAGAGATCAAGCTGCGATGTTCAAACAACTTTGATGTATCCCAGCTGATACTGATGTCCTGAGATTTAGTGGGTAGAATACAGTAAGAGTTTCCTGGTAAAGGCAGGGTTTATAATTAAGTTGGATAATAGAGATAGGGCGTCACAAGAGTTGTCTAAGTTGAAAGGTTGAAGTTAGAGCTAACCAGTAACCAGAGAGACAGAGAGAGCATTCTACTCTCTGGGGGACTGAGGAGAGCTATAGGGGGCTTCCCTGGTGGCTCAGATGGTAAAGAACCTGCCTTCAATATGGGAGACCTGGGTTCGATCCCTGGGTTGGGAAGATCCCCTGGAGGAGGACATGGCAACCCACTCCAGTATTCTTGCCTGGAGAATCCCCAGGGACAGAGGAGCCTGGTGGGCTACAGGCCATGGGGTCGCAAAGAGTTGAACACGACTAAGTGACTAAGCACAACACAGCACGTATAGGGTGAAGGCAGAGTTGGAGCCAAGGATTGCTGCTTCTTTATGATCAGCGAAACAGAGACTATGAAAGTACTTTGAAATCACTCTAGAGAGCTATGCGAATGTTGGTGTGAGATCCTGTATGTTGCCTCTAGTCTGTTTCTGTGTGTGTGTGAATGTATGCAGTCATGTCTGACTGACTGTGACCCCATGGACTGTAGCCTGGCAGGCTCCTCTGTCCATGGAATTTTCCAGGCCAGAATACTGGAGTGGGTTGCCATTTCCTACTCCAGGGGATCTTCGCAACCCAGGATTGAACTCACATCTCTTGGATCTCCTGAATTGACAGGCAGATTCTTTACCACCGCGCCACCTATTTCTAGTCCCAAGGTAAAGAATAAGGCACAAAGGGCTCGGCGTTGGGTGGAGGGAAGAGCAGCTCCCTCTCTACACGTGCATGGGTGAACCCAGCATCCAGTGAGGATGGAGATCCTACTGAGTTTCAGGCTTGCCAAGAGTTGACAAAGGAACCTCTGGAAGACCCTGCTGAACCCCCCCGGAGATGCCAAGCAGGAGGCGGGGTATCACAGCAACCTCTATCAGTTAGCGCTGTCGTCAGCAGGTCACAGTGTCTCCCCTTCTTTTACTGGTAGGGTGTCACCCTCCACTTTGGAGAAAGAGAAATACTGAAAAACAAAGATTGCATTCATTAGAAATTTGCTATACTTAACTGTCCTTTCTCATGTCAGAAGGGTTCTTTATCCTCTCATTATAAACCTCTAAGGTGATCAGTGTCATATAATGATACCAATGTTGCAGGAACTCTAGTTGGATTTTATAAGTAAATTCTGCTACCTGTGTCCATGAAACCATCTAGTGAAAAACTAAGTCTCTCAGGCTGTCATTTGATGTCTTCCATTGTCTAATCTCACTCCATTTGCCGTCTTTTGTCTCATTTCTCCCCTGAAAATCATGTCCTCAGATTTTAACACACTGTTTTCGAAATACCTTCTTGTTAGTTGCTTCGTCGTGTCCGACTCTTTGAGACCCCATGGACTGTAGCCTGTTAGGCTCCTCTGTCCTTGGGATTTCCAGGCTAGAATACTGGAGTGATTTGCCATTTCCTACTCCAAGAGATCCCGACCCAGGGATTGAACCCGTGTCTCTTAATCTCCTGCATTGGCAGATGGATTCTTTACCACTGAGCCACCGGGAAGCCCAAGCACCTTATCAGTGTTGTATTTTAGTGTTTGATCTTCACCAGCCTGCTCTCTTCTTTCCCCCATCTTTGCCTATTCAAATCCTCCCCGTCTCAGAGGGCAGTGTGGGATCATGGAAAAGCAGAAAGCTGGGAATCCAGAGGTCTGCCTTCCTCTGCAGACTGTTGGTCTCTGTATGTACTGTTGGGTTCATTGCTCTCTCTCCTTAAAGGGCTTTGTCTTTTTTCGTTTTTTTCTTTTTCTTATCTGTAAAATGGGTGTTTTCTAAGGTCCCTCTGGCTGTAATATTCTGTAATATACTTCTTTAATAAAGTCCTCCTGAACACTTCAGGCTGAAGGTTTGGGTCCATTCTCTGAATTGTTACAGCAGGCCATTTAGATTTCTTTTGACTTCTGTTGGACTTAAGCGTCCACCTGTCATCTCTCCTGAAAAGAGAGAGCCCCTTGAGAAGAGTCAGTTTTGTGTGTGTCTTCCCTGATGTCTTGTGCATAATAGACATTTAACAAATATACTTTAGAGGACTGCAGAGAATGCATTTCTGCTGAGTAGGCAAAATGATTTAGAAGTGATCTGAAGTTAAAATTTAGGCTTTCTTGGATTACTTTCAGGAGATTCTAAAACGAAGTGACTAAACTTTTTATTCAGTAAACTTGCACCTGTTTGATGAAGGAAATGATGAATAAGATAGAATCTATGGCGTAAGAGAAAGTACTTAGGAGAGAAAATGCTTTCGTGGCCCATACAGCTGGGTATGATTATACACTGATGGGATCAGGTCAGAGCTTGGCAGCATTATCGCTAGGACCGAATAGTGAGACGCTAATCATTTGATTTTTTCGAATAATGATTAAGTGCTACGCAGCATTTACTGGTTAACTGAGGCGCAGCCCTGCACACGTGCACACTCGCCAGGGCAACAGGGGAACTGGACTTCCCACGGCAGCTGGCGAAACGCTCAGTGGAGCTTTCTGAATATTTCAGTCCACTTCAGTAACTTTCAAACTTGTTCTCAAAAAGTAGCATCTGTGTTAAGATACAGGGACGATTCTATGGTTAGACTTTTATCTTTTCCTTTATTGAAGTACAACTGACAAGAAAAATTATATTCAAAGTGTATAGCATAATGATTTGATATATTGGGTTTGCCAAAAAGTTCGTTTGGGTTTTCCCGTAACATCTTTTTTTTTTTTTTAAATTGATTAATTTATTTTAATTGGAGGATAATTACTCTACAATATTGTGGTTTTTGCCGTACATACATCAGCATGAATCAGCCACAGGTGCACATGTGTCCCCCCATCCTGAACCCCCCTCCCACCTTCCTTCCCACCCCATTCCTCTGGGTTGTCCCAGAGTATGGGCTTTGAGAGCCCTGCTTTATGCATCGAACTTCCACTGGTATCTGTTTTACATATGGTAATATACATGTTTCTTCAGGTACATTGTGGAAAAATTTCTCCTGCTGAGTTATATACTACATTCATTATGTCACGTATTTACCTTTTTATTTATATATTTATTTGGTGAGAACATTTAAGTTTTACTGTCTTAGCAAATTTCAGTTATACAGCACAATGTTTCTAACTATAGTTACCATGTTACACCATTAGATCCTCAGAATCTATTCATCTTCTATGTGAAAGTCTGTACTCTTTTACCAACCTTTCCCTATTTCCTCCACTGCCCAGACCCTGGCAATCACTTTTCTACTCTATTTGAGTGCAATCTTTTGCACGTATGGACACCTTATCTTTGACAAAGCAGGCAAAAATATACAATGGAGAAAAGACAATCTCTTTAACAAGTAGTTCTGGGAAAACTGGTCAGTTACCTGTAAAAGAATGAAACTAGAACGCTTTCTAACGCCATACACAAAAATAAACTCAAAATGGATTAAAGATCTAAATATAAGACCAGAAAGTATAAAACTCTTAGAGGAAAACATAGAACACTCTCTGACATAAATCACAGCAAGATCCTCTATGATCCACCTCCCAGAATAGTGGAAATAAAAACAAAAATAAACAAATGGGACTTAATTAAACTTAAAAGCTTTTGCACGACAAAGGAAACTATAAGCAAGGTGAAAAGACAGCCTTCAGAATGGGAGAAAATAATAGCAAACGAAGCAACTGACAAAGAATTAATCTCAAAAGTATACAAGCAGCTGATGCAGCTCAATACCAGAAAAATAAATGACCCAATCAAAAAATGGGCCAAAGAACCAAACAGACATTTCTCCAAAGACATACAGATGGCTAAAAAACACATGAAAAGACGCTCAACATCACTCATTATCAGAGAAAGGCAAACCAAAACCACAATGGGGTACCATCTCATGCCAGTCAGAATGGCTGCTGTCAAAAAGTTTACAAACAAATGCTGGAGAGGGTGTGGAGAAAAGGGAACCCTCTTACACTGTTGGTGGGAATGCAAACTAGTACAGCCACTATGAGAACAGTGTGGAGATTTCTTAAAAACTGGAACTAGAATTGCCATAAAACCCAGCAATCCCACTGCTGGGCATACACACCAAGGAAACCAGAATTGAAAGAGACATGTGTACCCCAATGTTCATCGCAGCACTGTTTACAATAGCCAGGACATGGAAGCAACCTAGATGTCCATCAGCAGATGAATGGATAAGGAAGTTGTGGTACATATACACAATGGAATATCACTCAGCTATAGAAAAGAACACATTTGAGTCAGTTCTAATAAGGTAGATGAAACTGGAGCCTGTTATACAGAATGAAGTAAGCCAAAAAGAGAAACACCAATACAGTATAATAACGCATATATATGGAATTTAGAAAGATGGTAACAACCACTCTATGTGCAAGACAGCAAAAGAGGCACAGATGTAAAGAACAGACTTTTGGACTTTGAGGGAGAAGGTGAAGGTGGGACGATATGAGAGAATAGCATTGAAACATGTATCTTAGCATATGTAAGATAGATGACCAATGCAAATTTGATGCATGAAGCAGGGCTCCCAAAGCTGGTGCTCTGGGATAACCCAGAGGGGTGGGGTGGGGAGGGAGGTTGGAGGGGGGTTCAGGATGGTGGGACACACGTACACCCATGGCTGATTCATGTCAATGTATGGCAAAAACCACCACAATATTGTAAAGTAGTTAGCCTCCAATTAAATTAGTTAATTTAAAAAAGGTTGCACATATAAATGATACCATGCAGTGTTTGTCTTTGTCTTTGCTTAGCATAATGCCCACCAGGTTCATTACTATTAAGACTCTTAATTGCTTCCATTTGGTGTGTATGGGAGAGAAGAAAGCCACCTGTGGTATTTGTTGGCAAATGTAGAGCAGGTACTCCACAGAGGTGCCCTTTTCTAAGAACCAGTGTGGAGTTCTGTGTTCTCTTTCCCCGTGCTTTCTTCAGAGTCCTGATCGTCTGGGAGGTTCCTTGTTCAGGAATATGTACTCGTGCAGCCGTAGTAACTCAGGTGCTTCGTCAGTACCTTTTCAAATGCCCTGCTTTATTTATTAGTGGTACTTCTGGACCTCTCTTAATATCTTATGCACCTTCTCACCTGCATCCTTTACTGACCTTGTGAATCAAAACAATGAAAAAAGGAAAAGACAGGCAAGCAGAGCTACAACTGGTAGGTTAAGAATGACTGACACTCAGCTCTCGTGGGACGGTGTCACTGGTGTTTGCACTCAAATGCAAAGTGACAGCCATCTGGGGAAATGCCTGTTTTAATCACATGATTTAGTTTGAAACTAAGTAAACCATTTTTAGTAGTTGATCAGGCTCCTTTTTTACTCTTTATCTTTCTGAAACATTATATGCTGTGCTGTGCTTAGTCGCTCAGTTGTGTCCGATTCTTTGTGACCCCATGGACTGTAGCCCACCAGTCTCCTCTGTCCATGGAGATTCTCTAAGCAAGAATACTGGAGTGGGTTGCCATGCCCTTCTCCAGAGGATCTTCCCAACCCAGTGATCGAACCCAGGTCTCTTGCATTGCAGGCAGATTTCGTACTGTCTGAGCCACCAGGGAAGCCCAAGAATACTGAAGTGGGTAGCCTATCCCTTCTCCAGGAGATTTTCCCAACCCAGAAATCGAACTGGAGTGAAACATTACGTGATGACTACTCAAAAAGCAAAAAAAATTAATTAGAATTGAAGCTTTGCGCATTAAATATTGACAGAGAAGCCAGCAGTGGGTTGATATACAAATACAATAAAATGTAATGAATGCTATTAATACAAGCTGTCTAAACATAGATACAGTCTACCCAGCCTTCTGTTTTGCAAATTAGAGACTGGCTGAAGTTCATGAAAGAAACTTTTCAGTAGTTGAAGTTGTCAATTTAATGTTGCTTTGAAAGATCGCTGTTACTTGTAGCAACTTTTATTGTGAGGGAATTAAAGGGAATAAATGTTGATTTTGAGGTATCTCAATGTTTATCATCTTTATTAAGCCAAATCCCATCTTTTCTTTCCATGTATTACTATCTTTTCTAAGAATCTATGACATTAGATGAGTTTTCGTAACTGTTGGGAAGCTGAAAACAAGTCTATAAACATCACTTATAGCAACATAAAGTAGGCCCCATCTTCTTTTGGTGAAATAAAATTGATTTTATCTTTTCATTTTTCTGTGTGGGATTTTTTTTTTTTTTTTTTGGAACAGTCCATCAACTTTCCAGTAAAAGAAGCAGAATTGCTGCCTGTCAGCCAAAAGGGATAGGATACCCTGAAATTACATGTTTCACGGTCCCTTAGTATACAGTGCTGCATATTGTAGAACTTTGTTAGCATGCACTATATGCATTATTTTCTACTTACTGTAATTATAACGTTACATGTACCTTTCATGCAATTAGTTTCATGCTGGGTTTTTTAAAAAATCGTAACATGACTTTCTATTTATTTCAGCTTTCCTGACAGTAAAAAAGAGAAATGGCTATTTACTTTCAAGCCAGTGATGCTTTTATCATCACAGCTCTCTTCAGGAATAAGCTTTCTACATAGAAAATAGACTTGTGCGCATGGGGAGAGGAGAGGAGAGGGTGAGATGTATCGAAAAGAGTAACATGGTACCTCATAGTGGTTTTGATTTGCATTTCTCTGATAATGAGTGATGTTGAGCATCTTTTCATGTGTTTGTTAGCCATCTGTATGTCTTCTTTGGAGAAATGTCTATTTAGTTCTTTGGCCCATTTTTTGATTGGGTCGTTTATTTTTCTGGAGTTGAGCTGTAGGAGTTGCTTGTATATTTTTGAGATTAGTTGTTTGTCAGTTGCTTCATTTGCTATTATTTTCTCCCATTCTGAAGGCTGTCTTTTCACCTTGCTAATAGTTTCCTTTGATGTGCAGAAGCTTTTAAGGTTAATTAGATCCCATTTGTTTATTTTTGATTTTATTTCCAATATTCTGGGAGGTGGGTCATAGAGGATCCTGCTGTGATGTATGTCGGAGAGTGTTTTGCCTATGTTCTCCTCTAGGAGTTTTATAGTTTCTGGTCTTATGTTTAGATCTTTAATCCATTTTGAGTTTATTTTTGTGTATGGTGTTAGAAAGTGGTCTAGTTTCATTCTTTTACAAGTGGTTGACCAGATTTCCCAGCACCACTTGTTAAAGAGATTGTCTTTAATCCATTGTATATTCTTGCCTCCTTTGTCAAAGATAAGGTGTCCATATGTGCGTGGATTTATCTCTGGGCTTTCTATTTTATTCCATTGATCTATATTTCTGTCTTTGTGCCAGTACCATACTGTCTTGATGACTGTGGCTTTGTAGTAGAGCCTGAAGTCAGGTAGGTTGATTCCTCCAGTTCCATTCTCTAATACAATTATGTAAAGTTTAAAAATAAAATAAAATTAAAAAATAAAAATAAACAACTTTACAGAAAAAAAAAAGAAAGAAAAGAGTAACATGGAAACTTGCATTACCATATGTAAAATAGATAGCCAACAGGAATTTGCTGTATGGCTCAGGGAACTCAAACAGGGGCTCTTTATCCACCTAGAGAGGTGGGATGGGAAGGGCGATGGGAGGGAGGCTCAAAAGGGAGGGGATGTATGTATACCTATGGCTGATTCATGTTGAGGTTTGGCAGAAAAAAACAACATTCTATAAAGCAATTATCCTTCAATTAATAAATTAAAACAGTGAGAAAAAAAAGAATACGCTTTCTTCCTCCCCGTATATTACTTTCTTTTGGTTTGTAGAGCTTTATTGTATTTGAAATACCAAGTATTCATGGTGAATTTTTTGGGTTATAGATTTAGCTGATAGGTGCATAATTTTTTTTGTTGTTTAAAAACTCCTTAAGAATAAACTTCTGGGGACTTCTCTGGTGGTCCAGTGGTTAAGACTGCGCTTCCACTGTAGGGGCCACGAGGTCGATCCCTGCTTGGGGAGCTAAGATCCCCATGCCACACGGCATGGTCAAAATAAATAACCTTCTGTTTCTAAATAAGGACACTTGGATTTGGAGAAGTAGTTGCATTTTATCAGATATTTGAAGGAAGAAATAGTTTAGTAATGCAGTGTTCTAAAATGCATAGGTACCCCCCTTATATAAGAATTGTTTTAAAAATATATAGTATTTGTTTTACAAAGTAAAAGTTTAATCATCTGCATATAGTAATGTTTTCTCATTTGTGATGTTAAATTGCAAAGCAAATCATCAGAATTTAATTTGTATTTAATAAGACAGTTAATAATTCACAATTGCTTCTAGGTGAATATAGTCCAATGATGTGCTAGATTTGTCAACTTTTTTTTTTTCCTTTTTTGTTTTTCACTTAAAGTGGACCCTCTGTATGATTTTACCAAATAATAGCACTCTGGTGAAATTTTCATACTTAGGCTCTGCTTGTATTCCAGAGTCTATATTTTTTACCTTTACCAAAATTCTAATATATTATCCTTATCAAACAAAAAGTGAGCTCTGGCTGATTTTCATAGGAGATGCCTTCTCAGTCTCTGACTTTCATGTGTTTCGTGTTTTTAGAGTACTGATTCTGTGGGTACTCTTTACAATTCCATGGCACTTTCTAATCTATCAACACTGAGATCAGTCTTCAGTTCAATTCAGTTCAGTTGCTCAGTCGTGTCCAACTCTTTGCGACCCCATGAATCGAAGCACGCCAGGCCTCCCTGTCCATCACCAACTCCCAGAGTTCACTCAGACTCACGTCCATCGAGTCAGTGATGCCATCCAGCCATCTCATCCTCTTTCATCCCCTTCTCCTCCTGCCCCCAATCCCTCTCAGCATCAGAGTCTTTTCCAATGAGTCAACTCTTCACACGAGGTGGCCAAATCCAAAGAACACCCAGGGCTGATCTCCTTCAGAATGGACTGGTTGGATCTCCTTGCAGTCCAAGACTCTCAAGAGTCTTCTCCAACACCACAGATCAAAAGCATCAATTCTTCGGCGCTCAGCTTTCTTCCCAGTCCAACTCTCACATCCATACATGACCACAGGAAAAACCATAGCCTTGACTAGATGGACCTTTGTTGGCAAAGTAATGTCTCTGCTTTTCAGTATGCTATCTAGGTTGGTCATAACTTTTATTCCAAGGAGTAAGCATCTTGTAATTTCATGGCTGCAGTCACCATCTGCAGTGATTTATCTTAGCATCTGTTAATTTTATTTTCCTCCTGAAAGCCGAAATGGCTCCCCTTGCCTATCTGATAAAATCTCTTTCAAAGAGAAACGCTCAAAAAAACCTATGACCTGTCTCCAAACCTCTTTTGTAGTTCTAGTTCTTCCAAGTCAGAGTTTCTTACCCTTCCTGAGTACGCGGTGAGCTCCCCAGGTGGTGCTAGTGGTAAAGAACCTGCCTGCCAGTGCAGGAGACATAAGAGACATGGGTTTGATCCCTCAGTCAGGAAGATTGCCTGGAGGAGGGCATGGCAACCCACGCCAGTATTCTTGCCTGGTGAATCCCATGGCCAGAGGAGCCTGGCAGGCTACAGTGCATAGGGTTTCAGAGCCAGACATGACTGAAGCCGCTTAGCACACACGCAAGTACATGATGCCTTTCTATTCTCCCAGCCATTTTACATATTGTTTGCTTCATATGAACTTCTTCCTCTCATCTTTCCCTGTGAAAATCCTGTAGTTTTCAAGAGCTCAGATTTTTTTTCCCCCTGTGAAGCTTGTCTTAGTCTCCCCCAAATAGAAATAATCTTGTTTTCCTTGGAACATTTATAGTATTTTATCAGTGTTTAATTCATTTTTCTCTTAAAGTTGTTTTGATTTTTAAATTTCACCTATAATTGAATTACAAGTTTCTTATGAGCAAGGATTAAAAATGGTAATAATTGTATGTTTTACAATTTCCAATATACTTTTAAAAATCATTTCATGTAGTTCTATGGAAACCCTTTGAAATAAATATTTTTATTTTCCATACTTGACAAATAGACTGAAGCTCAAAAAGTTTCAATATCTGCTCCAGATCACATAGCTAATTAATGGCTGAGTTAGGACTCACATCTTCCAAGCTCATGCTTTTTTTCCACCATACCATGATTTTCCAGGTGGCCCTCATGATAAAGAACATACCCGCCAATGCAGAAGACACAAGAGATGTGGGTTTGATCCCTGGGTCCGGAGGATCCCCTGGAGTAGGAAATGGCAGTCCACTCCAGTATACTTGCCTGGAAAATCCCATGGTTAGAGGAGCCTGGTGAGCTACAGTCCATAGCGTTGCAAAGAGTTGGACACGACTGAAGTGACTTAGCACCCACACACACAAATTCTTATACTAGTAATACAGCAGCAATAGCAACAACAATAATAATATGTAATAGCTAACTTATATTCAGTGCTTATAATAGGCCAGGAGCTATGCTTTACATACAGAGTTCAGGGCATTTTGAATTTTTCTATTATGAAATTATAAAATATATTCTATAAAAAGTAGAGTATATAATGAACTCCTTTGTCCCCATAACTTTGTTTCAACAATTACCAGAATTGTGTTCATCTTGTTTTAATCTGTGTTGAACATATTATCTATATGTTGTCTTTTAAAAGACCATACTTTTACATAATGGATTTTTCTTATACTATCTTAGTTTTTATCTCTTACATAACCACAATCTGATCATTACACCTAACAAATTAACAATACCCCTTAATATACACTGATAGCCTACGTTCGGTTTTCCTCAGTTCTCCCCAGTGTCACTTTGCAGTTGGTTTGTTTCCATCAGCAGCCAAACAAGAGTGGACACTTCAGTTGATGTACCTCCTGAGTCCCTTTGAAAGTTGAAAGATACATTCTCCTATTCTCTTTATCCTGAGAGATATTGACCCACTTTCATGAATATAAACATTGTATCAAAATTATACCAATATCGATGAACTTACAGTGAGGAAGTATTTTCTAAAGTAAATTTCATCAACCCAATTTCACTTCTTAATTAATTTACATAATGCAATGAAACCATATTCATTTCTTCCAGACTAGAAATTTCTGTCTGAATTACTTCCCAACAATTAAAAAAATTGTTAATTTCCCCCTGAATTTTCATAGCATTTAATTTTGAAATCTTTTATACACTGTGAAAATCAGTAAGCATATATTTAATACTGACTAAGGAGGACTCTATACACATTGTTACTATGTAATTCTATATAATCCTTTGTATCTCATACCATCTGTTAATTAGAGGCTTATAACGAACAGATTTAGTTTTTGTCTGGTATGGGCTTAGTAAATGTTTGTTGAATTATTTAATATTGAGATACTGTGAATATTTTATTGCCAAAATTAAAGAGCGTGTGGATTTTGTTAATTAACCGTCTGAACTGTGCAGGGGCAGATTGTTGCCGTGTAGCATCAGAAGCACACCGTGTTGCTACGCCAGAATGATTGTCTAACGTCTGTAGACGGACGGAACAGCTTGTCCAGACTTCCCCGCCTGTGTCCCCAGCTGCTAGTGGCAGCAGGGAATTTGATAACAAAGTGTGCCGTGCTTCTCATAGCTACAGTGCTTAGGAGTCCCAAGGCTATACAATATTTGGTTTCATCAAGCATAATGATATCTTTATTTGATATCATATTATCTTGTGTCCCTTCTGAAACCTCTTGCTATGGAGTTGCCTAAAGTACAATATGGAAATTCTTTGCTGTGCTGCACACTCTCTCTTGCTGCTGTTCAGTCACTAAGACGTGTCCGACTCCTTAATGACACCATGGACTGTAGCCCGCCAGGCTCCTCTGCCCATGGGATTTCCCAGGCAAGAATACTGGAGTGAGCTACCATTTCCTCCTCCAGTGGCTCTTCCCAACTGAGGGACTGAACCAGTGTCTTCTGCATTGGCAGGCAGGTTCTTTACCACTGAGCCACCAGGGAAGCCCGCGTGTTCTCTTTGATCTTCAGTTTATCCATCCAGTGTTTTTTAGGAGTGTTTTTCTTGCCTTTGTTCTGAATCTGTATATTGCTCTTGTAAGCACATTGATTTTTTCCCCCCACAGTATTTATCTTGGCTGCTTTGGTTATACCAAGTGATGAAACTACCAAAGAGTCTAACTTTGCCATTTACAGCAGCACATGATTTCAAAGGGAAATTTCAGGGATGTGGATTTTATTATTCCTGTTTGAAAAGGAGCTTTTGACTTTGCCAGGAAGCTTTATCAGTGTGTTTTAAAGCCATGCAAACGAGTAGTGCAATCGAAAGGTGTGTTGTTTTGCCTGACTTTCAGGTACTGTTTCTGGATCTGTTACAGGGAACCTGTTTATGCAGCTGTTTGGAACTGTTCACTGTGCACTTTAGTTCTTTTTTCTGGATACATAAATAATGTATGTTCACTGAGAGAATTTGGAAGATAAGAAATTTCCAGTGATTCCTAAAGCAGGGACCTCTCACTGTGTTACTGTATTAAAAACTACTAGAATAAGATCGTGTTTGGAGATCAGCTTGTCTAGGCCCTCTTTATTCAAATGAATGAAGATGGTGGTAGAAACCTCTACCTGAGACAGATTAAGGAGGATTGATTGAGTCTCCCAACTACTTGTATAATAAGTATATTTTCAGGCATTTTAGACAAAGAATTAAAAGTTTCAACATTTGATGAAAACTTTATGGTTATTTTAAAAAAGCAATTTATTTCTCCTAATGCTACTGAAATACTAGCTTTTTAGTTGTTATATTTGACTGCAATTGGTATTTGTCGATGACATTCATACAATTAGTGTTTCTAAGGAAAATTAGGACCCTATGAAAAAAAGCTTTAGATTTTATACAAATGGAGCCAACTCTATGAAAGTTATTGAAGAATTAGGAGGAACTGGAGGGAAGGCCAAAAGTTAAGATGCTTCAGAGAGCACGTGGCAAGCTGAACACTAGCCAGGCAAGCAAACACTCACTTGGAGACCATCTTAAAAATTACTGCAGAAGAAAGAAAAATTGACTTCCTCACCTTCTCCCTTCTGGACCTTGCACACAGGGAGTTCCTGGACACATGTTTTAGGCTGTTTTATAATCTTTGAGTAACTGATTTATGACTCCACAACATTAGAATAATAAACTTGCATATAAAGCAATTCAGGGAGACTACCTCCTGACATTCTGTTCTGCAATATAGTGAAGCAGAGAACAGCCCCCTCTTTTAAGTCAGAGTGAATTTGCCTTTAAAATCCCATTGTTTGCAGGATCCTAACTGCTTAGAACTTAAGTTTGTGTGCTTGCATGCTCAGATATGATAGACAGAGTGCCTGAAGAACTATGGATAAAGGTTCGTGACATTGTACAGGAGGCAGGGATCAAGACCATCCCCAAGAAAGAAATGCAAAATGGCAAAATGGTTGTCTGAGAAGTCCTTACAAATAGCTGAGAAAAGAAGAGAAGTGAAAGGCAAAGGAGAAAAGGAAAGACATACCCATCTGAATTCAGAGTTCCAAAGAATAACAAGGAGAGATAAGAAAGCCTTCCTCAGTGATCAATGCAAAGAAATAGAGGAAAACAATAGAATGGAAAAGACTATAGAGCTCTTCAAAAAAAATTAGAAATACCAAGGGAATTTAATGCAAAGTTGGGCTCAATAAAAGGACAAAAATGGTATGAACCTAACAGAAGCAGAAGATATTAAGAAGAGTTGATAAGAATACACAGAAGAACTAAACAAAAAAGATCTTCATGACCCAGATAGCCACGATCATGTGATCACTCATCTGGAGCCAGACGTCCTGAAGTGTGAAGTCAAGTGGGCCTTAGGAAGCATCCCTATGAACAAAGCTAGTGGAGGCGGTGGAATTCCAACTGAGCTATTTCAAATCCTAAAAGATGATGCTGTGAAAAGTGCTGCACTCAATATGCCAGCGAATCTGGAAAACTCAGCAATGGCCACAGGACTAGAGAAGGTCAGTTTTCATTCTAATCCCTAGGAAAAGCAATGCCAGAGAATGTTCACATACTTGCACTCATCTGACGTGCTAGCAAAGTAATACTCAAAATTCTCCAAGCCAGGCTTCAACAGTACATGAACCGTGAACATCCAGATGTTCAAGCTGGATTTAGAAAAGGCAGAGGAACCAGAGATCAAATTGCCAACATCCGTTGCAGCATAGAAAAAGCAACAGTGTTCCAGAAAAACATCTATTTCTGCTTTATTGACTACGCCAAAGCCTTTGACTGTGTGGATCACAATAAACTGTGAAAAATTCCTCAAGAGATGGGAATACCAGACCACCTGACCTGCCTCCTGAGATATCTGTATGCACATCAAGAAGCAACAGCTAGAACCAGACATGGACCAACAGACTGGTTCCAAATTGGGAAAGGAGTACGTCAAGGCCGTATGTTGTCACCCTACTTATTTAACTTATATGCAGAGTACATCATGCAAAATTCTGGGCTGGATGAAGCACAAGATGGAATCAAGATTGCCAGGAGAAATATCAATAACCTCAGATATGCAGATAACACCACCCTTATGGCAGAAAGTGAAGAGGAACTAAAGAGCCTCTTGATGAAAGTGAAAGAGGAGAGTGAAAAACCTGGCTTGAGACTCAGCATTCAAAAAATGAAGATCATGGCATCTGGTCCCATCACTTCATGGCAAATAGATGGGGAAAAAATGAAAACAGTGATAGACTTTGTTTTTGGGGCTCCAAAATCACTGTAGATGGGTACTGCAGCCATGAAATTAAAAGATGCTTGCTTGCTTCTTGGAAGAAAAGCTATGACCAACCTAGACAGCATATTGAAAAGCAGAGACATTACTTTGCTGACAAAGATCCATCTAGTCAAAGCTATGATTTTTCCAGTAGTCATGTTTGGATGTGAGAGTTGGACCATAAGGAAAGCTGAGTGCCAAAGAACTGATGCTTTTGAACTGTGGTGTTGGAGAAGACTCTTGAGAGTCCCTTGGACTGCAAGGAGATCAAACCAATCAATCCTAAAGAAAATCAGTCCTAAATATTCATTGGAAGGACTGATGCTGAAGCTGAAGCTCCAGTGCTTTGGCCACCTGATGAGAAGAACTCACTCATTTGAAAAGACCCTGATGCTGAGAAAGGTTGAAGGCAGGTGGAGAAGTGGATGACAGGATGAGATGGTTGGATGGCATCAGTGACTTGATGGACATGAGTCTGAGCAAGATCCGGGAAGGTTGGTGATGGACAGGGAAGCCTGGTGTGCTGCAGTCCATGGGGTCGCAAAGAGTTGGACACAACTGAGCATCAGAGTTGTGTCCAACTCTTTGCGACCCCATGGACTGTAGCCCACCAGGCTCCTCTGTCCATTGGATTTCCCAGGCAAGAATACTGCAGTGGGTAATCGTCCCCTTCTCCCAGGGATCTTCCTGACACAAGAATTGAACCCATGTCTCCTTTGTCTCCTGCATTGCAGGTGATTCTTTAGCACTGAGCCACTGGGGAAGCTCTGAACTTAAGTTTGCTTTTCTCCAAGACAGAAGAGTTACCTCCCACTGACATGGCTGGCGTGAGGGTGTGGGTGGTGAAGCACTGGAAGGGCTGGTAGGCATGTAGCAGAAGACTCGAAAAACGTCAGGTTCCTCCTCTTTGTTGTCCCAAAGGGAGCAGAATGTTGCTGGAAGAGGTTTCTCCCTCCTTCAGCAAGAGCAAACTATACGACTCCCGTTTCCTTTTCTTCTGTTCTTTCCTCAAATTTTATTTTAAATATTTATTTTATTTTAAAATATTTAATAAATTAAAGTATGTTTTCCTCCTGTCTTTAGGGGCTTAACAGAATCATTCCTCCTCCTAACCCTGTAGTCAAAGAGCCATCCAACTCCCAGCTCTGTAAAGGTCCTTCTTTCTAGTACCTGTCACAAAGAATATGATGAGACAAAAGAGTAATGATAAGAGAAAGCATCATCCTTTTGAGACAATTTGTAGTTTTTTTATCATCTCTCATTCCACAGAAAATTTTAAATGAAAATTTTCATTCCCTTTTGTTGTTGTTGTTCGTTGCTCAGTCGTGTCTGACTCTTGGGACCCCACGGACTGTAGCCTACCAGGCTCCTTCTTCAGTGGGATTTCCTAGGCAAAAATCCTCAAAACAGATTGCCATTTTCCCCTCCAGGGGATCTTCCCGACTAAATATTATCTTCCAAAAGAGTCAAGTGTGATGTAAAAGCTATTTATTTTGCGCCAATTTTTATTAAAGGATACACATTGTGTATATAGGATAATGATTAGTAAGTAAAGATAAATATCCACAGGAACAAAATGAAAATGGCAGCAGATTTATTTTGACAATTGCACTTTGGGTAGTTTTTTTGTTTTCTAAACTTCTCGTTGAGAAAAATGAGTCCGTGTGGCTTTTGTAATGGAAAAATAAGATACTATTTATGTATTTATTCAATTAAAGTAATCCTCAGGATTTTTTTGTTGTAGGCGAAAACTGTGGTTGGAAAGAACAGATCGCTGTAACTGTCTCATTTTGTTCAGGATATTTACAGAAATTCCTTCCTGGGTTATGCTTTTAGCATTTCCTCGAACGAATTATTGGAGCTTTTAAAATGAAGCCAGAAATGACCTGATGAGATCTCTGTTTAAGAAAAATAACTAAACAAATGGTGGACTGGCCAGTTGTAAATCTAGAGGCGGGAGGCCCACGAGGACCCTTTCTAGGAGTCTGAGCACAATGATGGGCTGCCCTGGAGCAGTGACAGTGAGTCAGAGAGGCAGGAGCAGATGTGTGAAGCTGGCAGGGCAGAGTCAGTCTTTCCAAAGTTAAACTGCCTTTTTTTAATACTAGACTTCCCTCCCTACCCAGCAAAGGCACCTCAACTCCCAGTTTCATGTGTCTTTAAGTAGCATCATGTTCCACCTTGTTGCCCAAGACAGAAAGGTTTATTTCTCTCACCTCACATCCAGTTCATCCTCAGATCTTGTTAGTCCTTTCCCCTAACTATCTCTTAAGTACATTCATATCTCTCAGCTCCTTACTTGAAGCCACCACCATCTCTGGTCTGAGTTTGTTAAAAAGTTTCCAAATTGCTTTCCTTTGCTTTCAGTCTTGTTCTCTGTCCTGGCATTTCACCAGAATGATTTTCCTAAAGTGAAAATCTGATCCTGTTACCCCTCTACTTCAGCGGCCTTTTGGTGCTGTTGGGAAACAATCCAAACTCTCACCTGGCTTCCAGGACTGCCCGAGCTAGACCCTGCCTCCTGCTCCAGGCTTGTTCCTTATTATTCCCTTCCTCACTCCTGCTCCTTGGCTTCACCTGGACCTGTCCGTGCTCCAGCTCTCTAGTGCCCCAAGTCTTTACACATACTGTTCTCTCTGCCTGGAACACTCCTGTTTCTCCTCCTTCCCATAACCTCTTTAATTCCTTGATATTTCAACTGAAATATCACTGTGCATAGTGGGACTTCCTGAGCCTTTGGTTAAATCTTCAAGACCTTTGGATGTTCCATAGCAGAACACATCACATGTACATCTACAGTAAGTTCTCTGCATACAAATGAGTTCTGTTCTGAGAGAGCTCATTCATAAGTCCAATTTGTTTATAAGTACAACAAAGCTAAGGCCTTCCCTGGTGGCTCGGGTAAAGAATCTGCCTGCAATGCAGGAGTTGCAGGAGACACAGGTTCTATCCCTGGGTTGGGAAGGTCCCCTGGAGGAGGGAATAGTAACCCACTCTAGTATTCTTGCCTAGAGAATCCCATGGACAGAGGAACCTGGAGGGCTACAGTCCACAGGGTCACAGAGAGTCGGACACAATGGAAAGGATTTAGCATGCACACACAGCAAAGTTAGCCTTGGTACCCAACTATCACAATCAGCTGTATACTGCTGCTTTTATACTTTTGGGCTTGACATAAAGATACTGTACTTTTTACAGTAAAGTACACAACATCACAACCACATACAGAGGATGCATGCATGTGGCAGTGTACACCAGACATCTGGACTCGTTTATGTCAGTGGACATGCAAACACATTTGCATCTGTGAGTGTTCACAACTTGAAAGTTTGTATGTAGGAGGCTTACTGTATTTTGTTTGTTTCATTGTCTGTTTCCTACTGGGTTGTAAGCTACGAATGTGGTCAGGGGTTGTAGTTATGTATCATTGTATCCCACTCAGCTAGTACAATACCTAGAACATTAGGTGCTAAAAAGGTTGATAAATTAGACAAAGGTGATATGGAAGGAAGGAAGGGAGGGAGGAAAGAGAGAAGTGGAGGAGAAAGGAGTGTAAGGAAATAAAAGGAAGAAAAGAGAAGGAGGGAGGGAAAAAGGAAGGAGAGGAGGGAGGGAGGGAGAAAGGAAGGAAGGAAAAGTTTTGCAAATCGAAACTACAGAGATTCTAGTGACGTTTTGAATGGAGCAGGGAAAAAATACAGTAGTCAAAAACATTCTGAGACTCCTTCATTGACCAACTGGGTATGAGGCCATACTGTTAAGAGTGGGTTAAAAAGAAAGCAGAGTTGGTTTTGGTGGAAGCATAATGAGTTTAGTAT
Source organism: Bos indicus x Bos taurus (assembly GCF_003369695.1). Classification (NCBI taxonomy): domain Eukaryota; kingdom Metazoa; phylum Chordata; class Mammalia; order Artiodactyla; family Bovidae; genus Bos; species Bos indicus x Bos taurus. Next base: position 11,725,737 of record NC_040087.1, on the reverse strand, counting down.
GAACGTCTGGTACAGAAGCTCAGTTGACAATTCGAAACAGGAGATCTCATCTCAGCTGGGGCTTGGGAGAGACATGTGAGCTACATGAGACGATTGAAGTGAAGGGAGTAGGTGAGATTCCCAGAGAGAGTATATGGAGCCAGGAGACAGATGAGGCTGGAGTTCGGAAGACTCTGAAATGTGTTAAAAGTAACACAGCCCCCAAAAGTAACTAGCCCCAAATGGAGTCCCTTACACTAAACTCTCATCACAAAACCCAGATTTACCTTGATTATAGTTTCAGCCTCTCCCAGAAATGGACTCTTAAACCCGTAAATGAGGATCACCTGGTCGGCACTGATGAGGTCACTGGCCCAAGAGACCCCTGAGGAAAGTGACCTTGTCACAACCTGCTTCTGCTGCTGCTGCTGCTAAGTCGCTTCAGTCGTGTCCGACTCTGTGCGACCCCATAGACGGCAGCCCACCAGGCTCCCCTGTCCCTGGGATTCTCCAGGCAAGAATACTGGAGTGGGTTGCCATTTCCTCCTCCAATGCATGAAAGTGAAAAGTGAAAGTGAAGTCGCTCAGTCGTGTCCGACTCTTAGCAACCCCATGAACTGCAGCCTACTGGGCTCCTCCGTCCATGGGATTTTCCAGGCAGAGTACTGGAGTGGGTGCCATTGCCTTCTCCATGTCACAACCTACTGTAACGATTTTTCTAGTAGAACTTCTTTGTCCTCCCTTTTGCTTATGAAAGTCTCTTCCCTTGTGCTTCTCCTTTCTATCTTCTAGATTCATGAATCATTGAATAAGGTCAATAAGATTTGTAAAGTTTGCTCAGTTGAATTTTCTTTTTAACACATTGAAAGAAGACATAGCAAAGGAGCCTCTTAGTGGCAGCCAGGGACTTCACATTGCATCCTACATTTATAGGGCTTGTAATGGCAACCCACTCCAGTATTCTTGCCTGGGAAATCCCATGGACAGAGGAGCCTGGCAGGCTACAGTCCTTGGGGTCACAAAGAGTCAGTCACGACTGAGCGACCAATACAACACAACCACAACAAGCTCCTGAGATTGCTCAGGAGGAATTTGAACGAGCAAGGGGGAATCTGATCTTGGAAGCGGGGAGGGAGCATGAGCTCCCCACAGTGGTTTTTCATGGCTTGTTCTTTTAAGAAACCCTTTGTGTTTCTGACAGTACAGTGCATTTATGATATTTGTTTTTCTCTAGGTTTCTTGAATTGCACAGAGCTGATATAATTAACACCCATTTTGTTTGTCTGAACTTATTTATTTAAAATTTTGTGTGTATTGCAACATGCCATTTAAAGCCTGTATAGCTTTGTACCATATATTTGACTGTGGACAGTGTAAGAAATCAATAAAGGTACTTTTATTGCTACAACATATGTTACAAAACGCAGCTTTTAAAACCACTTCTACTCTTCCCACCCAACCCACTTTTTAGAAGTTTTACATCCCATTAATAGAGTGGTCCACCTCTAAGTGAGAACTTTGAAATGGAGCAATAGCGTGGGAGTGGATTCCATTTTTAACAGCTCGTCCTCTACGAAAGGATAGCAACCTTGGTGTCAGTAAACTCGGAGAAAATGAGGGCATTTCTAAGAAGAGAAGATACAGTTGAGGCTTAAACCCTGATTATAATTTCAGGTTTCCAAGATCTTAAAAAACTCGAAAGTAGGATAAAAGGAGAAGAAATTAGTGTTTAATTAACGCAAAAGAAGTACAGTGTTGTATTTATCTTTATATAACTAAAAACCACAATTCCAAAGAGTGGATTAGAAAAGTCTTTGTTTTTACTTTTACTTGATTTCCTTTGCTGCCATTCTTTAAATCTGAAATAGGTAATATTCTGGCTGTAATATTTACACCTCAGTGTAAAATTAAAGAGCAGAAAATAAAAAACAATTTGCAGAAGCTTAAAAATAATTTTGAATTTCCTTTTAAATAAGAAGAACTTAGAGCTAGTGTATTTAGAAGTCAGTTAAAAAAAAAACTATGTCATAAAAGATGTGCTGTATATGTTTACTAGTTTGCTTTACATTAACAATAAACTTCACTGCAGATGGTGACTGCAGCCATGAAATTAAAAGACACTTACTCCTTGGAAGGAAAGTTATGATCAACCTGGATAGCATATTCAAAAGCAGAGACATTACTTTGCCAACAAAGGTCCATCTAGTCAAGGCTATGGTTTTTCCTGTGGTCATGTATGGATGTGAAAGTTGGACTGTGAAGAAAGCTGAGCGCCGAAGAAAATTGATGCTTTTGAACTGTGGTGTTGGAGAATAGTCTTGAGAGTCCCTTGGACTGCAAGGATATCCAACCAGTCCATTCTGAAGGAGATCAGCCCTGGGTGTTCTTTGGAAGGAATGATGCTAAAGCTGAAACTCCAGCACTTTGGCCACCTCATGCGAAGAGTTGACTCATTGGAAAAGACTCTGATGCTAGGAGGGATTAGGGGCAGGAGGAGAAGGGGACGACAGAGGATGAGATGGCTGGATGGCATCACCGACTCGATGGATGTGAGTTTGAGTGAACTCCAGGAGATGGTGATGGACAGGGAGGCCTGGTGTGCTGCAATTTATGGGGTCGCAAAGAGTCGGACATGACTGAGTGACTGAACTGAACTGAACTGAACTGAGCAATAAACTAGGACAGATTATCAGTAGGAGATGATTCTGGTTTGTTTTACCTCCAGACAAGTTTCTTTTTTGTCTAATGCTTTCTGTGTAATTACAGGGTGTAGGAAAAAACAAGATTGTTGATAGATTCCTTCACCTGCTCAACAGACCCCGAGAGTATATCCAGCTGCACAGGTAAGAGGGTGAAACCCACAGCCTCTTAAGATCTGCTCTAATCATTTATTTTGCTCCTAGTACAATTTAAAAATACTTTCTTAAGGCCCATTTTTAATATACCAGTTTATTTCTTTTCCTTCTGCCCTTATCTCTCGTCTCTTTAAAAGGTAATAAAACCATGCAAAATTTATTTTTAAAGTGACTAATGCTTTATAAACATGAATTAATAGATATTTTGTGGACAAAGTGATGAACATTGCATTCAGGGAGTAGTTTTCATTAACATAAAGACTCTTAAATTAGAAGAAAAGAATGTAGAGACTAAGCTCACTCTCTAACAGGAAAGTAACATAGCTCACAAGGAGAAACAGTAAACTGTGTGAATCTCAGGTGTGAGATAAGGAACTCAAAAATATGAAGAAGTCAATTATTACTCTTGCCTCTTGGAAAACACTTTATGGATTATTTAGTTTTGTGTGGTTTGCTGGTCCAGGGATAGCTTTTAATCAGATAGATTTTCTCAACATGGATTGTTTTTAGCTTTATCAATGAACTTGTTCTTAATCTTTCTAAAATAAAAAATACGCCGCAGATCCACCAAAGGAGAGAGAAAAAAATTCAGGAGTATGCCAAGTAATAAACAAATTAAAACTAGATTGAATTGTTATTGTTTTAATCCCAGGAGATTAACAAAAATATTGTGTAGTGGAAATAATCCTGGATTGAGTTACAAGAATTGATTTTTGTTTTGAGTCCTTTTACTAGATAATGATGTGTTTTTGAGAGAAAAGTGTAGGAGGAAAGAAGGTAAAGTTAGTGGACCAAAGACGAAAGAGAAGAGTTCCAGAGTAAAGCTGAGTGATTGTCAAAAACTCCCTCTTGGCATTTACCCCTCTGGTTGTGATGAAGTTACTGGTACCAGATTGGTCCTACCTCAGTGCGTGTGTGCCTGCCAAGTCACTTCAGTTGGGTCTGAGTCTTTGTGACTCCATGGACTGTAGCCCAACAGGCTCCTCTGTCCGTAGGACTGTGCAGGCAACAATAATGGAGTGGATGGCCATGCCCTCCTCCAGGGGATCTTCCTGAATCAGGGTCAAACCTGAGTCTCTTATGTCTCCTTCACTGGCAGGCAGATTCTTTACCAGTAGGGCCACGTGACTCACAGGCACTGGTGAAGGAACAGCCACTAGAGACCGGTGAGCTGAGCAATTACCAGAGCTCCCACATGGCTAAGAGCCTTCCTTAAACTTACTCCTGGGATTCAAAGATATATCCTATGAAATCCATGCTTTAGAAGTAGGATAAATCTGTCCCTAGAGTAAAAGCTATTCTATGCCTCCCTTAATAAGTTTAAAAATAACTCTTGAAAAAAAAAAAAAAAAAGGATGTTTGTTATTTAACACTATTTTGTAAGTTTTCCTCATACAAAATGATTTTAAAAATGAAAGGGTTAGATGTTGGGGGGAAAATGTGTTGGAAACAATTAAGCTGATTCAGAAGTAAATTAGCTGCTTAGCTGAACAAACTTACCATTGAATGAAAGAAGACTACAGAATCCAAACATTTATCAACAGAGCATTTACAGTATCAAGCATTTGATAGACTATTATTAGACATACAAATAAGCAGGAAAATTGGTTAATAGAAATAGACCCCAAAATGACAGATGATTGAGTTAGCAGACAAGGACTGTAAAACAGTTGCTTTAAATATGTTCAAGCATGTAAAGAGGGAATCAACATAATGAGGGAATACTTAGGAATTCTCAGTATAGAAATAGCAACCTTAAAAATGCAGTCTCAGTTCAGTTCAGTCGCTCAGTCCTGTCCAACATTTTGCGACCCATGAATCGCAGCATGCCAGGCCTCCCTGTCCATCACCAACTCCCGGAGTTCACCAACTCCCGGAGTTCACTCAAACTCATGTCCATCGAGTTGGTGATGCCATCCAGCCATCTCATCCTCTGTCGTCCCCTTCTCCTCCTGCCCCGAATCCCTTCCAGCATCAGGGTCTTTTCCAGTGAGTCAGCTCTTCGCATGAGGTGGCCAAAGTATTGGAGTTTCAGCTTCAGCATCAGTCCTTCCAGTGAACACCCAGGACTGATCTCCTTTAGGATGGACTGGTTGGATCTCCTTGCAATCCAAGGGACTCTCAAGAGTCTTCTCCAACACCACACACATATGGGCAATTAAAATCTCAAAAAAAGAAAAGACGGGGGACAAAGACCAGGGCAGAATATTGTTTGAAGATGTACTGATGGAAAAATTCCCAAATTTTGTGAAAAGCTTTAAGTCACCAATCCAGGAAGCTCAATGAACCTCAAGCAAGATAAGCAAGAAACCATAGCAAAGTATGTTGTAATCAAATTGTTTAAAATTGAAAGAGGAAATCTTTAAAACTGGCAGCAAAAATAAATAAATAAGGCATATTACATATGGGGGGAAATCATAAAAATGACCACTGACTTGTCATGAGTAACCACAATTCAGTGAAATGGTTGTTTTTCAACAGCCAAAAGAAGAATAAAAAGTTAATAGACATTAGTATATCTGGCAAAACATTTGTTAGAAATATAGACATTTTAGATGAATAAAAACAGAGTATTTTTTTACCAGCAAACCTGTATAATATAAGAGAATTACAGTTCAGTATTCTCTGTGAGTGTAGATAGAAAAATTCTTAACAAATATTAACAAATCAAACTCAACAATATGTAAAAAGGATAATGCATCATAACCAAATGGGTTTTAATCCCAGGAATGTAAGGTTGGTTTAACATTTGAAATCAAATAATGTAAACCACTCTATTTACAGCATAAAGGAAAAGCCATATAATCATTTCAGTCATTGCCCCTGCCCCCCTGGAAAAAAGCCAACAAACAAAAAAAATTTGGTAAAATGCAATGTTCATTCATGATAAAATGTTACAGCAAATTACAAATAGCTGGAAACTTCCTCAACCTGTTAAGAGGCATCAATGAAAAACCTATAACTAACTTGTATTTACCGGTTAAAAAAAAAAAAACAACTAAATACTTTCCACCCAAGATTGGGGAAAAGGCAAGAATATTCATTGTTCATCATTGTGCTAGAGGTCTTCGCCAGTGCAGTAAGGCAAGAAAAAATAATAAAGGGCACATATGATTAAGTAGAAGAATTTAAATTGTCTTTATTTAGAGACAGCATGATTATGTACATAGAAAATTATAAGAAATCAAAAAAACTATCACAACTAGTAAGTAACTTAAGCAAGGTCACAGGATACAAGATCAATCTTCAGAATCAGTTGTATTTTTATATAAAAGCAATGGACAATGGGGAAATTAAAGTATTTAAATACTTACTATAAGGCACAAAACATTTAGGAATAAATTTAACAAAATTTGAGCAAATTTTAATTTAATAATTTTAACTGGGATGACTAGGTAGGTCCTCAATTCCTAAGCTTTTATACCTCACTTAACGTAGCTTCGGAAAACTTTTTACCTACTTTTGTATGTTTTCATAGTTCTTCTTTGTATGAATTATGCCTTATATTCTTTTTTTTTAATTTACTATGTCAAGATGACAAGACGAGGTGTTTTCCAGATATAGAAAGAAATAAGAAACATAGTCCTATTTTAAGGAGCTGTAATACTGTTCTTATTTGTAATTATTTCAATCTTTTATGTTGCACTGAATCTAAAAAATTAGCTCCTTGTTTCCCCCACCTTTAAGCCTTTTCACCAGTTTTTTCTTCCTACATGGACCAAGTTTGGGGAAAATAATGAAAGAATCAAAATGTTGAACTAGTTTGCTAGTTTTTGCCTAAATAACTTTCATTTGTAACATATCATAGTTCTACTTTTTGAGCCACAGGACACAAAGCAAGACTGGTATTTTACATTTTAAGGATGATACAGTGAGCATTGCAGTTATTCATTCTTAGGAGAATTTGTGCTGTTTTATCTGTTTCATTTTGGTTGTATTGTGTTTAGTCCAGGCTGTTTAGTGGTGCCCTTAAAAATATGCCCAGAAATACAGAAGTCACTTATGTGAGATTCCTTTTGAATGGTGGGGCAGTTTTTAAATTTCTGTATATTGGACATTAAAATATTTTTAAAGAAAGATATGTTAGGCTGAGCTAGCTCAATTAATTCTGATGGTGGATTATGAAGTTTACTTAATACAATAAGCAAAAAAGGATGCAAAGAAACATAAGATACTTAGTAATTATTCCTGAGTCTGTGTCACCATCACATTCATTGTAAATAGGCCTTTTGCTTATAATTCATTGTCTTAAATAGTTGTAAGACGTTTTAATAGATCTTATTTTTCTAGGAATTATTCCTTGTCATCTAGTTATTGGCATAAACTTGTTTATAATGTTGCTTTATGATATTTTGATGTCCTTCGGCCCAGTAATGATATCATTTTTACTCCTGGTGTTGGTTATTTACCTTCTGTCTGTTTTTCACGGTCACTTTTGCCAGGGAGTTATCAGGGTTTCTGTTTAAGCAGCCAGGGTTTGGCACTGTCGGGACTCTCTTTTGTGTGTTTCTTTTCTATTTCAATAACATCTGATTTTATTATACCTTCCTTTTGTCTCCTTTGGATTTAATTTGCTGCTTATTTTTAAACTTTTTTATATGAGTGATTAAATAATTGGTGTTTAACCTTTATATATGTGTTTGAAACTGTCTATATTGGAGTCTCTTTTTGAGTCTCAGTTTTCTCATCTCTGTTGAATAGAAGAGGGCAGGGTCATCTTTCAGATCTGTATTCTAGTATCTTTAAATAGGAAAGAAGAAGACAGTATTCACGATGCTGTAGAAAGTTTAGAAGATTAGAGATAAGGTCGTCCCCCATTATTTTTAGTAGATTGATTTTAGGACCCCATGTGTGCTAAAACCCACAGATGCTCACTCAAGTCTCTTGTATAAAATGGTGCAGTATTTGCGTATAACTTGTGCACATCCTGCATATACTTTAAATCATCTTTAGATTACTTGTAATACCTAATACAGTGTAAGTGAGTGAAATCGCTCAGTTGTGTCCAACTCTTTGTGACCCCATGAACTGTAGCCCACCAGGCTCCTCCATCCATGGGATTTTCCAGGCAAGAATACTGGAGTGGGTTGCTATTTCCTTCTCCAGGGGATGTTCCCAACCCAGGGATTGAACCCCTGTCTCCCGCTCTGCAGGCAGACTCTTTACCATCTGAGCCACCAGGGAAGCCAATACAATGTAAATGCTATGTAAATTGTAAATACAGTATAAATGCAGTGTGAATAGTTGCCACATGACAAATTCACGTTTTGCTTTTTGGAACTTCTGGAATTTTTTGTTGTCCCAGATATTTTCAGTTCGAGGTTGATTGATGCAGAAACTGTGAATACAGAGGGCTGACTGTACCATGCTTTACTTTCTGCCTAGAATGTCTCTGATACTTTCATTGAGAAATAACAAATAATAGTGAAGAATTGCATGTTGATTATATCCCATGGTATTTCTGATTTTGGCTACATAAATATATGGATACATTGTCTATGAAGAAAAAGTCTAAATTCAAAATGTAGTAAAAATTTCAGATAGATTTTTATTATTTTTGCTATAGCCCTCATTGCTATATCATTGATTGATGATAGTATTACAAATATAATATCCACTTCAATAGGCACTGGGATACCTCTGTTTGTCAGTATTTGATATTCAATTTATTATGTAAAGTTGGAAGTAAAAAATCTCCATTTCTGTTTAAAATATATGTTTTGAAAGACTTTTCACTGTGAAAAGTTTTTTCTTTATTATGTACAACTTAATGGCTATATTTACCATACAACTTAATCTGATGAAATTGTCGTTAGAGAAACATATGTTTTAAAAAACCTAAAAATAGCAGTTGAAAAAAATGTTCGGAACTTCTCTGATCTATGAGTAACTTACTTAAGGTCATTAACTCTGTTTATTTTAGGTTCCTTTTAATGGATTTGTGATATTACCATCTAAATAATCAGTCACACTCAATTTAGTTTATGGATGTCATTCCAACAAAATTAGTTATGAGTCATTAAAAACATGATCTTGATAAGTAAAACCATCACCAAACTTGCATGAATAAAACTTATTACCAGTATACTTTTGAGGATGGCCATCTTATGTTTTAAGATCAGATCTCATAAAATGAGCAAGCTAGGCAATTCATATTTTTTGTTAAAATCAAGATTGCCCTAAGAGTATGATTTAGATAACTTTAAAGATTAATGCGTGTAATGACTTTTATGGTACATATTTCAGAGGAGACTACATGACTCACATTTGTGAAGTGCATTTATTTACTTCTTTTTTCACAATGTTATGATAATTTGACATTAAATTAACTTCATATGGCAATTTCTGTAGCTATATTTCCTCCTTGGATAAAAGTACACTTTTGTATTAAAATTAAAATCAGAATTACCTTAATTTTGAAATATGTTACCAGATTTTTTTTTTTAATCTGCTACCCTTCATATATGGAGATGATGGCACAGGTCCAATCATTAGCATGACCTAAGTACTTGTTTATTTTTCTAATATTGGTGTCCATTGTAAATATAGCGTGCTCAGGTCCACCAGGGAAGTCCCAGTTTTCTCTTCTGTGAGATTTTCCCAGTGTATGCTCAGCTTATTCCAGACTTGACTATTCTCCGTCCTACTGACCAGTTTTGAACTTGTATCTGTGCCGGTCTTTATTCTTCCCTCTAAAACGCACTCTATTTCTCCTAGAATCCTTCAAGATTTGGTCCACTGATAGTTCTACATGGAACTTTTCTGATCTGTCATTCTGGGTGTAACTTTTCCCTCCTCTGAAACTCCATAGGACTGAATTTGTACCATTGAGGTAGAAAGAACATGGGTTTTAAATACAAATTATGTCGTTACCATTAACTTTTTGTGGTCTTGAACTCCTTGAGTCCTTATTTGCTTGCCTACTAAATTAAAATAATACCCTTCAAGATGGTTGTGAAAATTAAGGCAGTATGAAAAGGACAAACCATAATATCTGTACACTTTAGGCACCTAAATACTTAGGCTAACTCATAAATAATAGTTTCTTGCCATGTACCCCACTTTCTCTCACTCCAGATGGCATTGTAGTTAATTTCTGTATCTTATTTCCATCTCCTCCTTTCTGCCAGTCATGTCTCCCTAGCTAAATAGGGAATTTTTTAAAGGCAGGAGTCTGGTTTATTTATTATTTATTAATTCATTTCACCTGATTTTTGTTTATTAGATTCCTGTTGTTTCCCAGGGGCTGTTAGGGCACTGATGATGTACAGACGTTCTTAGTATCTGTAGGGGATCGGTTCCAGGACTCCCTTGGACACCCAAATCCAGGGATGCTCAGGTACCTTATATGTGGCATAGTATTTGCAAATAGCCTACACATATCCTCCCATATACTTGAAACCATCTCTGCTGCTGCTGCTGCTGCTAAGTTGCTTCAGTCGTGTCCGACTCTGTGCAACCCCATAGATGGCAGCCCACCAGGCTCCAATTACTTATAATACCTAATGCAGTGTAAATGCTCTATAAATAGTTAAAAATGCAATATAAATGCTATATATATACAGTGGGTAGATCACAGCAAATTCAAGTTTTTGCTTTCTGGAATTTTGAGTTTCTTTTCCCAAATGTTTTCAATCCACAGTCAGTTGAGTCCTCAGATGTAGAACCTATGGGTGTGGAGGGCTGACTGTATAGATGATGCTATTGATATTGACTAGATGTCCTTGCTTGCCCGTCAGTGGGCAACAGTACAGCAGCATTTAAGATACAGTGTTGTATACAAGCCAAGAAAGAAACATACATAGGTTCTGTGGGACCCTAGAAGAGAGGTACCCAATCCTCTGAGTATATGTGTGTGATTTGGTGGAAGGGGTCTGGAGAAGGTGACATTCAAACTGAGTCTTCAGGGATAAGTAGTAGTCTTCTAAGTGCAGAACACTGAACAAGTCATTATGGTTGGTGGCATATGCCATATATATATGGCACATATTGAAAACAAGCTGTCTAAAAATAGGAAGTGAGAGGCAGCTTAGGTAGCGTGGCACGTATGTGTGTAGAGAGCTGATGCCAAGAGGAAGACATGGGACTTTGTGGGGACTTCATGGGCCTTGCTGAGGTCGGATTTTATCCTGAATGCAATGTGATGGAGTTAAAGCAAGAAAGGTCATTAGGACCACAGTGTGTGAGTAGATCAGAAATAGATGAGATTTAATCACAGAGAACACGAGGGGGTGATTGCAGTCATGCAGATCAAATTGTTGAGGTCAAACAAACATACTGGCAATGACCTACTGAAACAGGTTTAACTGGCTAATTTTTGATTGATAACTGTATGGAGGCTGAGGGGATAAAATAAAAATGGGCAAGAGAGGACTACTGCATCACATTGGAGATGGTTGTTGTTAAAACTCTTGTTTTTCCCCTTTCATATTTTTGTATACTTTTTCTTCATGAAATCAAATGAGATAAAGTGAATTGTAAAACTGTAACATCAACCTTCTCCGCAACGAATATCCTGGAGTGAATGATGACGTGCTTTAAAAAGCAGAGCATAATTCAGCGTATCAGGCTTTCCTCAGTCTGAAGAAAACTGAATGTGACAGTATAAATTTTAAAATTCACAAAGTCCCAGAGGGAAAGTAGATATATCAGGAGGAAATAGAAAAACAAAAAGCTTTTTTGAAGTCTTATGGAAAAAATTATGATTGAGCCATCAAGACCTTCTTAGCACTAATAAGAAGACTGGAGAACTGGAAGCATGTCTGATGTCAAAGGTTCTAGGATAGTCCTTCTGTCTCATCTTCCCCATTACTAACTGGAAAAGGCTATTTTAGGCCCATTTTTATCAGCAGTTAATAGTTTTCCCACTAAGAATGTCTTCTACTGCCCCCCACTTTTTTACAGAATGAAGTATGCCAGTACCTCTAATTTTTCCATGCAGATCTTTAGATCTGTAATAATTTTTAACTCCAAATCCATCTAAATTCCTATATTATGTTTGCTTTTTCATAAAAAAAAAAACACATACATATTAGCTACTCTGTTCTACACGGTTTTCGAATTGTAACTCGTTTTTGCTCACAACTGGCTGAGATCAGCACCATTACCGCCTCTTTGTTGCAGATTCGTACAGAAGCACAGAGGTGAAACACTTGTCTGAGGTCACACAGCTGGCTTCATATAATCTGGCTTCAGCCTTATGCTCTGGCCACTGTACTGTGCTGCTTCTTGACTTTGTCTCGCTGATCAAACATTACTTTAGTGGTGGTAGCACATCAGTAGGTACCTCACCAAAGTACTAGCCATGTGTTTAGACTGCTGGCCAAGCAGTCCTTACATGTTTTTACTTCATTATACATATAATAGCTTGATTTTTTAAGATTCTAACTTCACGTTCCTAATCCTTGCCCAGCCTGATCCCAAAGTCTTTCCAGTTATTCCATATTTGCCCACTTTTTTCCCCAATAGTAATATCCTTATCAATTTAATTTTCTGTTTTCTTCACTGTTCTCCAGACTATTAAACTTACTTTGTCTCTTAACACATCTTCCCTGAGGGGTTGTTGCTCAGTCTTTAATGGTGATTCATGTCCATTGAGTCTGTGATGCCATCCAAGCATCTCAGCCTGTCACTCCCTTCTCCTCTTGCCCTTAATCTTTCCCAGGATCAGGGTTTGTTTGCTTTAGGATTGATGATCCCTGAGAGGTATCATCAGTAAACTTAACAGCTGTTTTCTCTCCTGTCACCCAGGTAATTCATAAAAACAAACTAGATCAGTGCCTGTGATCTTTCACATGATGCTCCTCCCAGGCAGACTGCTTCAGTTCTCTGGGTGCATCCACCAAACAGTTGTTACAATAGGTTATAGAAATGGGTGAATCAGAGCTGCAGACCAGCCCTCAGCTGTAGATCCTAGCAAGCAGCCTGCTCTAGACTGTCTTAGAAGAAAAGACTGGGAACAAGCAGGAGTTTTATTTCCTAAATCACAAGCTGAATAAGTTTGAGAACCACTGATGCAGTGTGTATTTTTTCTTAGTTTTGTTAAATCCCTTGCCACTAGAGAATAGCTACATTCTTTTCAAGTGTTGTGTACTTTTTTTTAGTCTGAGAAAAACTTCAAAAATCAAAAAATGTAAATACAAATATATAGCACGTAACATAGCCAAACTTGTTGCTCATATTTAACAACTATGAATATTTCTCCAATTTGACTCTACTCTTCTTTTTGCAGAAAGAAAACACTAATAATAGCTAAAGCCACCTTTAACAACCATGCTAATCTCATCTCCCCTCCTTCAAGTCAATCACTGTTGTCAGTTTAGTTTATAACCTTCCAGTCCTTTGTATGTGTGTGTGTGCGTTTTTAACTTATAAAGCAAATTCATATTAAGCTGAGGTATTAGTCGCTCAGTCGTGTCTGACTCTTTGTGACCCCATGGACTGTAGCCCACCAGGCTCCTCTGTCGATGGAATTTTCCAGGCCAGAGTACTGGAGTGAGTAGACATTCCCTTCTTCAGGGGATCTTCCCTATCCATGGATCGAACCCAGATCTTTTGTATTGTAGTCATATTCTTTACTGTCTGAGTCCCTCCGTTGTAAAAATCAGTGATGCTCTGCTAGGGGGAGTGATTTTTTAAAACTTGTAGTCCTTACTTGTAATAAAAATAAACAATATTACAATTGTTTCAATATCAGATTATCTTAACATGCTTAACATCATGTCCCAGCCGCTTTCACCCGTTCCCTCTGTCTGGACCTCTCCAGTCAGCCTTGCCTGCAGGTTTCTCCCAGCAGCATCCTTAGGTAAGCCAACAGAGTAAAGAAGTATCTTGGGCGGTGCCATATACTTGCCAACCATCTCTTAATTCGTTAAGATCTAAAATGTTGTTTTTGTTGAGCTTTATAAAGTGCCGGCCCTTGTAAGTGAGCCAGATACTGTTGTAGCCAGACTCTTCAGATGATGCCAGCAGTGACAAGGTGAGCAGAAGGAGAGGGGGTGAGGTGCTTAAATAAGCAATAGATTTGTGTCCTAATGGGATCGCTCAGCTCACAACTCCGTTAACTATTTCTCTCCAGGGAGATGTATCTGTAATGTTTTGTGCAAGAAGAGATAAGAGCACTGCTGGAAAATCTAAGAATCATTTCTTTATTTCCTTTGACTTTATTGATTTATGCATCCAGATAGTCAACAAATACCGATTTCAGGTACTCTAGAAGAAGAGCCAGTGATGAAAGTGTTTGTGTAAGTAATTTTAGAGGCAGAGCTTTTAAGTGAAACTTTTGGGGAAGTAAAGGAGTCAGGATAAAAAGGCTGGGGACAAGAGGTGGGTTTAGATAAAGTCTCATCTCAGCCTCTTTATAGGGAGCTCTGGAGCATGAATGCAACTACTTGGTTATCCCACCTGGAAGCAGAGGGCCAGCCTTTTTTGCCCCCATATCTGTGAGGCATTAGTTAAAGGCAGCCCTTTAGGAGAAGCATGAAGGAGAACCTCTAGCTACCCAGGCAGTTCTGGACAAAGAACTCCCCATTGGTGGCAAACAGTTCTTTGGACAAGGGTGCAGCTATGAGCTTTTAGAAGTCAATGCTGCGGTAGCTGTGGGATGAGTGCCTTTGGTGGCAAAGGAGATCTGGGTAGGACACTACCAGCATCTACTACCAGAGACCTTTATTGAGGTCATGTTGAGGTCATATTCTATGGCTTGAGAAATATAGTAATGAACAAGTCAAAGTCATTGTTTTCATGAAGCTTTCCTTCTAGTGGTAAAGAGAAGATATGCAATAAACAAATAATTCAATAAACTGAAAAATACCGATACTTGTGTTTGTTGTTCAGTTGCTAAGTCGTGTCCAACTCTGCAACCCCATGAACTGCAGCAGCCTTTCCTTCACTGTCTCCCACAGTTTGCTCAGATTTGTGTCCATCGAGACAATGATGCCATCCAACCATCTCATCCTCTGTCACCCCCTTCTCCACTTGCCCTCAATCTTTCCCAGCATCAGGGTCTTTTCCAGTGAGTCAGCTGTTTGCATCAGTGGCCAAAGTATTGGAGCTTCAGCTTCAACATCAGTCCTTCCAAAGCATATTCAGGGCTGATTTCCTTTATGATTGACTGGTTTGATCTCCTTGCTCCAGATGATATACAAATGTCTATAGGGTAATGTGATAATTAGTAAATGGATAAGTTTGGAAGCAATAACTATCTTTTGTGTTGAAATTTATAGCAAGACATTATAACAGTTTAGCAGCTTTGTCTCTTGGAGATTCAGTGGTTGAACTGACCTACTCTATGATGGATCCATAAGTGATTACTAATTATAGTAACTCGGGGCTTCTGAGAACTTGGACTAATGATAGTGTGGAATAGGACTCCAGCCAATAGCAGAAGATACCAGACCTAGCTTGAATCTGACCCAGGGGGAAGTAGCACCAGTGGGAAGGTTGGTGTGATAGTCAGGTAATTGAGGGGACAGAGGCAGAAATAGATGAGACTTAGGAGATTTATAACCTCTCTGAGCAAGATCAGTAAGTTGCGCATCTCCTTTCCTGTTTAGAATAGGAAATCAGGAACTGAGCAGGGCTGAGCCTGTAGCTTAGTGAAACTGAATAAAGCGAGGATAGCACTAGGAACTCTGCAATCTACTAACAAAGTGTCTTTGCTGTTACACACATCACATCCTGAACGTGATTTTCTTTTTACCAACTGTCAGTGGTAATGGTATAAGCTGTATATAATTGAATACCATTTTCCACCAAGGACTTAAATTCTGCTGCATCACTTGAACACTTTTACTAATAGGTATTTACTGGTTTCTGTTGGCAACTGATGAGATGACAGTGGTGCTACATACTCAGCAGTGCTCATCTGTTTTAAGATACAGTTTTTAGCAATGCATGGAGTCAAAAAGTATAAGCTATTTATTATAAAATGGGGCTAAAATAAAACAGAAGCCTCAAATTTTTAAAAGAAAACATGAGTTTGGGTTACCTCTGTGAGCCCAAATTTCATCATAGGATTGTTGGAGGGATTAAATGACAAATGTCCCATGTGTCTAGGGCAGTGCTTGGTATGAGGTAGGGACTCAGTTAAAATGAAATCTCTTCTCTGTAAATCTGTATTGTCTTCTATCCATAAATCTTCTGCCGCTTCCTCTCTTCTTAGCTTTGGATTTGCATTTTTCTTCCTAAAATATCCACATTGGTATCTCTGGAGCATTCTAATCCAAATTGTCCATCTCCTCATACCAAGTTTTCCTTTACAAATATCCTCCAGCCCCTTTTCTATATCCTAGTCATAGTGGGTGTCAATAAAGCAGTGTTGACTGTATGACTGATACAGCAAAGAATGGATGTTTCCTCTCTCAGCTTATGGAGTCCTGTATCCAGTCACTTGATCTGTAATCGGTGTACCTTTTACCTTTCCCTGTCCTTTATCTTGACAGACAGTTATTACAAAATCACGTCTACATTTTCCCAGGTCTCCCAAATATTTTCCTTCCTCACAGTCACTGCCATACCTGGACTATTGCAATAGCTTCTTCTAGAATTGTGACCTGTCCTTTCAGTTCGATCCTCTGGGGCCGTAAATCCTTCCGTATCTTCTCTTGCCTGGACTTTTGCAGTAGGCTCCTGCTTCGAAGCTCAGCCTCCAATCTGTCTTTCCCAAGCCTCGTACTATTTCAACCAGTAAAGTTGATCATTTATTCTTCTGCTCAGAACCCTTCAGTGACTCCCACTGCCAGTAACATCAAGTCCATAGTCCTTCGTTTGAGCCCCGTCTGTTTTACTAATCTTACTTCCAGTCTTTCTTTCCCACGTACTTAGGCTTAAGCCATATGAACAGCTTGTGGTTCCTAAGTATCACATGCATATTCATGACTCTGTAACTTGGCACTTGCAGCTCTTATAGCTTGGAATGCCTTTCTCTATCAAGTCTTACCTTTTCTTAATCAAAGTCTCTTCTTCTAGGAAAATTTCTTAGACCCTTTCTTCTCCTTTTTCTTCACAAGCAGATGTTGTTTCCATTCTTTGTGACATTAGTACAAAGCCCTTTTTATTTATTTATTTTTTTACCCTATTATTTACATCTTTCATTAGTGGGGTACATTTGTTGATTACCAATACTGAAGCATTGTTAACAACTAAATCCACAGTTTACATTAGTGTTCACTCTTTAGTCAGTTCAGTTCAGTCACTCAGTCGTGTCTGATTCTTTGCGATCCCACAGACTGCAGCACGCCAGGCCTCCCTGTCCATCACCAACACCAAGCTTGCCCAAACTCATGTCCATCGAGTCAATGATGCCATCCAGCCATCTCATCCTCTGTCATCCCCTTCTTCTCCTGCCTTCAGTCTTTCCCAGCAGCAGGGTCTTTTCCAATGAGTCAGCTCTTCACATCTGGTGGACAAAGTATTGGAGATTCAGCTTCAGCATCAGTCCTTCCGATGAGTATTCAGGACTGATTTCCTTTAGGATGGACTGGTTGGATCTCCTTGCAGTCCATCAGTCCTTCCGATGAGTATTCAGGACTGATTTCCTTTAGGATGGACTGGTTGGATCTCCTTGCAGTCCAATTGACTCTCAAGACTCTTCTCCAACACCACTTTTCAAAAGCATCGATTCTTTGGCGCTCAGCTTTCTTTATAGTACAAAACCCTTTTTAAAGTGGGGAGGATGCACCAGTGGTTCAAGACCATCCACTGGAACGTGGGACAACGTTAGAATTTATATTCCCTTTGCTCTTAAAAAAATGAAATAAGCGTTACCAACGTTTAGTATACTGATTGACACTGGCGTCCTCATTTGTTCGGTTTGTCACGTATGGGAAATGGGATATATCCAGAGAGAACTGGGGGGTTCCTATCATAAGAAGGTGACAGTGGTGCTCTCAGGTATTCATTTGATTGTATAGCATGACAATATAACAGTTTACTGTGCCCAGTTTAGTAGATTTATGGTTTATGTTAGTGTTAACTAAGCCAGCCCTCATGTAATGGACAGTGGTTTAAAAGATTTGTGGGGGAAAAAAACCCAGCAACAACGTGGGTTGAAAATAACATGAATAATGTAAACATAAATAACATGAAATTGGCAGAAATTTATGTAAGTATAACCATTGATGGAGCATCTGATTTGATTGGATAGAAACAATACATACTCTTCAATAAGGTTACAGAGGACACCACACATGAGACGTATTCACTCCAAATGATTAAAAACGCAATACTGCCACAAAGATTGAACGAAAACTTGCACAAAGCGCTACAGGATGTCACTAGTTTGATATAAAAATGAGACCTTTAAATCAAAGCCAAAACTATTGGAATATTTTTTAATGAGATAGGAACTGACCATGAAAATCTTTTATACTACACAGTCTCACCACTTCTAATCTCACTGCAAAATATTTAAAAGATTTGTCTTTTACAAAGTCGAGAGTTCACAACTGGTTGATCTGTTTGTGTGTTAATGGCTGTCAGAGAGTTGCTACATAACAGATAATTTAAAAATTAGAAAAACAGTTAATTTGATCCTTCAAGCTGGAGGTCATGCTTTAGCAGTAAAGTAGAAAATAAGTCCTAAAAAAAAAAAGCTTCTCTGGAGAGAATGTTTTTGAATTTGAGGTTTATAACTGTTTCAATTAGTTTTTTTGTGGCTGAAAATAATGTATGCCACTCTGTGATATTACGATATAATAATTATATGTTTGGTCTTCATTCCCTTTCTGGGCACAAGACCTTCTAAAACACTTTTAGTTTCTTGTGTGAGGGAAATCTTTTCCTAAAATATTTGGTCTTCGTCTCCAGTTCTAAGACCTTTGGAATCTCCAGAGTGATAAGAGAGTCTAATAAGATGACTTTACATCTCAAGAGAATTGTCGAGTATGGAAAACCCACACATTTGGTGCCAGAAGTAGAAATAGAATGTAATAGACTCCTAAAATGTCTCATGTCTGCACACTAACACAGTTTAAAATACAGTTTCCTACAAGTGAAGAGTTTCAATGGTTTTTGAACCTATTCGTTCAAAATATAAAACATGACACTGTCCAAATAGTTTGCAAAAACACTGATGTTAGGAAAGATAGCAATTCCCAAGCCTAACTGTAACAAAAACTTTTGTATATTTTGATAGATGAGATTGAAAAATATATGTTTTGGGGACTCCTCTGGTGGCCCAGTGTCTAAAACTCCACACTCCCAATGCAGGGGGTCTGTGTTCGATCCCTTGTCAGGGAACTAGATCCCACATGCTGCTTCTAAAGATCCCAAGTGTCACAATAAAGACCCAGCACAGCCAAATAAATACTTAATTTGAAAAACAAGAAAAAAAAGGTGTGTGTTGAGCTCCAGGGAGTACAGTCCATGTTGCAATTCTCTTTGGAGCTATGTGTCTTTGTAAACTCTTTGTCAGCTATAGTAAGTGTTAAAGTAAACTCAGTGTAGACTGGACCTTTAAATCACACAAATAATAAAGTGCTATTAATCACGTTATTCTTTCTAAAATATCCTTTGTTAATTTTTAATTAGAGCAAAAAGTTTTTTTTGTATTATTAACAAATATAATTGTAAAGTATTATTTTTAATAGAAATTTATTTATTTTAATTGGAGGCAAATTACTTTACAATATTGTATTGGTTTTGACATACATTGACATGAATCTGCCACGGGTGTACATGTGTTCTCCATCCTAAACCCCCCTCCCACCTCCCTCCCCATCCCATCCCTCTGGGTCATCCCAGTGCACCAGCCCTGAGCACTTTCTCACATGCATCGAACCTGGACTGGCAATTCATTTCACATATGATATTATACATGTTTCAATGCCATTCTCCCAAATCATCCCACCCTCGCCCTCTCCCACAGAGTCCAAAAGACTGTTCTATACATCTGTGTCTCTTTTGCTGTCTTGCATACAGGGTTATCATTACCATCTTTCTAAATTCCATATATACGTGTTATTATACTGTATTGGTGTTTTTCTTTCTGGCTTACTTCACTCTATAATAGGCTCTAGTTTCATCCACCTCATTAGAACTGATTCAAATGTATTCTTTTTAATGGCTGAGTAATACTCCATTGTGTATATGTACCACAGCTTTCTTATCCATTCATCTGCTGATGGACATCTAGGTTGCTTCCATGTCCTGGCTATTGTAAACAGTGCTGCAATGAACATTGGGGTACACGTGTCTCTTTCCCTTCTGGTTTCCTCAGTGTGTATGCCCAGCAGTGGGATTGCTGGATCATAAGGCAGTTCTATTTCCAGTTTTTTAAGGAATCTCCACACTGTTCTCCATAGTGGCTGTACTAGTTTGCATTCCCACCAACAGTGTAAGAGGGTTCCCTTTTCTCCACACCCTCTCCAGCATTTATTGCATGTAGACTTTTGGATAGCAGCGATTCTGGCTGGCATGAAATGGTACCTCATCGTGGCTTTGATTTGCATTTCTCTGATAATGAGTGATGTTGAGCATCTTTTCATGTGTTTGTTAGCCATCTGTATGTCTTCTTTGGAGAAATGTCTATTTAGTTCTTTGGCCCATTTTTTGATTGAGTCATATATTTTTCTGGAATTGAGCTGTAGGAGTTGCTTGTATATTTTTGAGATTAATTCTTTGTCAGTTGCTTCATTTGCTATTATTTTCTCCCATTCTGAAGGCTGTCTTTTCACCTTGCTTCTGGTTTCCTTTGTTGTGCAGAAGCTTTTAAGTTTAATTAGGTCCCATTTGTTTATTTTTTGCTTTTATTTCCGATATTCTGTGAGGTGGGTCATAGAGGATCCTGCTGTGATTTATGTCGGAGAGTGTTTTGCCTATGTTCTCCTCTAGAAGTTTTATAGTTTCTGGTCTTACGTTTAGATCTTTAATCCATTTTGAGTTTATTTTTGTGTATGGTGTTAAAAAGTGTTCTAGTTTCATTATTTTACAAGTGGTTGACCAGTTTTCCCAGCACCACTTGTTAAAGAGATTGTCTCTTCTCCATTGTATATTCTTGCCTCCTTTGTCAAAGATAAGGTGTCCATATGTGCGTGGATTTATCTCTAGGCTTTCTATTTTGTTCCATTGATCTATATTTCTGTCTTTGTGCAAATACCATACTGTCTTGATGACTGTGGCTTTGTAGTAGAGCCTGAAGTCAGGCAGGTTGATTCCTCCATTTCCATTCTTCTTTCTCAAGATTGCTTTGGCTATTCGAGGTTTTTTTGTATTCCATACAAATTGTGAAATTATTTGTTCTAGCTCTGTGAAAAATACCATTGGTAGCTTCATAGGGATTGCATTGAATCTATGGATTGCTTTGGGTAGTATACTCATTTTCACTATATCGATTCTTCCGATCCATGACTATATTGATTCTTCCGATCCATGATAAAGTGTTTTAAGGTATTATATTTCATCTTTAGTTAGGCTGTTATTTCTATATTTGTATACTTAAGGGTGGATCTTCTCAATAAAACAAACAAACTAAACTGTTATTCATCGTGCACTGAGAGCCACTGACCTATAATAGACTCTGCTGTTATACATGTCATTCTTTACCGCAATCACGGGTTTCCACCTGTGCCTGCCTTCTTAGTGTTGTCTCCCTAAGGGCAGGGGCATTTCTTTGAACTGTCTCCTCCAGCATGATTTCAGGAATACAGTAGGTGTATGATAAACTTTTGTTAAGCAAATGGATAGATGCAATGTCTGTTCCTTCCCATTCATCTTTGAGACATCCATTTAGATAGTCCTCTGGCTTAAATGGAGAGATGATTGGCCCTCCATTTGCATGAGATGAAAGTCAAATTCTTACATATGTACCCCAGTGTTCATTACAGTACTCTGTCCAATGCACATAGAAGCCAGTACCATGGTACTGGCATTTGATAAAAGAAAAAAGCTATTTTCAGAGTCACTCAGCAGGGAGAGAAGAGACGGGGCTCAATTCTGTCTCTTCCCAATCTCGGGTTGGGTCACACTTTCATGAGTTAGGTGAGGAGGGTTCATGTACAGAAGCACTGGCAGGCAGGTTTTGATTGGAGGGCTTTGAAACATGGCCATTTGTGGTAAGGTGTGCTAAGGGGGCTTCAGCACTGGGTCTTCCTGGACAATGGACCCTTCAACTCCGAAAGGGATCCCGTATTCAGGTCCTGTTCATGTCCTGGTCCTTTGGTTCCATGGCTGGTGTTGGGAGATGAGGATAGAAATTTTGGTTCCAGGTATTATTTGAGTACAAAATGTTCTCCTCTGCATATGCTTTGCCTGCATGACTTGCTGTTTTGTTCTACTGTCTTTGAAAAATAGCTCAGTAACTTGTTAGAAACAGGATACAGTCAATTTGGGCCTATTCTGGGGTTACATGAACAAATAAAATGTTTCTTAAGTGTAAAGTGCTTTCTATGAGACAGTAATTCAACTGGGAGTGTAGAACTGAGAAATAGTTAATGCTTCAAAGAGGAGACGATCTTTTGAGCTGAGCCTTTAAGGAATAGACCTTGATGCTTTGTCCCCCTTTGGCAAAATGGGGAGAAGGGAACAAAAAACTTCCCAGAATAAGGGCACACACTTGGTCACAATGCATAAGGAATTACCAGAAACTCAGGACAGCCTAGGGCCCCTGACTAGCAGAGCTGACTGAAATGCGTCCACTTCAGCAAATGTTGCTGAACACCTAAGAGATGCTGGTCACTTCCCTAGTGTGAGTGACTACATCAGGAACAAAAGAGCCAAAAGCCGCAGCCTTCATATTTATATTCTCATTACTAGTGAGAGAGAGGGGTTTCCCTAGTGAGAAAACAAGATACTTATTTAAAATATGCAATCTGATGATAATAAGTGCCACGTGGAAAAATAAGGCAGGAAAGGGGGCCAGAGCAGGGCTTACCATGTTCATAGATAGGCCAGAGAAGGCCGTCCTGAGAAGCTGACTTTGGAGTAGCCCTTAGGGATAGTAGCCTATTTCCAGTCTTTTGCCTCTGTAAACATGCCTTTTATATTTTAAGTTTTATCTGTGTAGTAAGTACTTTTTTTTTCTTTTCTTTTTGGTGGGATTTTCAAGCTCCTCAGACAAACCTTGAATACATAGCAATAATACTGAAACTCAGGTGAGAGAACAAGACAAATGAACCACACCTTCACTTTCATCTTGAAAAAATAGTTTTGCCCAGGAGACGGGAGAACTTACCAGTCCCAAAATGACTTAAGCTGCTCATATCTTTAAAAGGTGCAGTGGTTGAAATGCCCACTAGTACCCAGTCAGAAAATGCTGTGCACACTACCTCTTCAGCATCGCTTGGGAGTATCCACAGTGATTATCCTGACACAGTTCATAAAGCAGTGAAAAAAAAACTGTTGCCATTTATGCCCACTCATTTATTTAATTTGGAGTTCAAGAAGTGTGCTAGATACAGGAAGAGAAAAAGCAGCCAGAGGCTGAGCTGGCTGTGTACAGTCAGCTGTCCTCCACCCACCCTGGTGTCTGGACAGCAGCTCCTTTTTGCTGTTTCCCTAATGGTGTCATACACATGTTTGTATTAGAACAACTGGGTATGTTAAGGAGTAGCATTCAAAATCTCCATCACATTTTAAGAAAAAAATGTAAAATGACAAAGAAATATGCTAGAGGACTGCCCTGTCCTGTGCTCTCTAATTCCTCAGAGGTATTAATGTTTATTCCTTTTCCTCTGCCATAAAAATTACACTGAAAAATGGGCTGGGGTTAAATAGACTCTTTAGTTTTTGTTGCTAATGCAGAGTTCCAAAGAATAGCAAGGAGAGATAAGAAAGCCTTCCTCAGTGATCAGTGCAAAGAAATAGAGGAAAACAATAGAATGGGAAAGACCTCTTCAAGAAAATTAGAGATACCAAGGAAACATTTCATGCAAATATGGGCTCAATAAAGGACAGAAATGGTATGGACCTAACAAAAGCAGAAGATATTAAGAAGAGGTGGCAAAAATACACAGAACTGTACAAAAAAGATCTTCACAACCCAGATAATCATGATGGTGTGATCACTCACCTAGAGCCAGACATCCTGGAATATAGAGGAGGTGATGGAATTCCACTTGAGCTATTACAGATCCTAAAAGATGATGCTGTGAAAGTGCTGTATGCAGATCAGATCAGATCAGATCAGTCGCTCAGTCATGTCCGACTCTTTGTGACCCCATGAATCGCAGCACGCCAGGCCTCCCTGTCCATCACCAACTCCCGGAGTTCACTCAGACTCATGTCCATCGAGTCAGTAATGCCATCCAGCCATCTCATCCTCTGTCGTCCCCTTCTCCTCCTGCCCTCAATCCCTCCCAGCATCAGAGTCTTTTCCAATGAGTCAACTCTTCGCATGAGGTGGCCAAAGTACTGGAGTTTCAGCTTTAGCATCATTCCTTCCAAAGAAATCCCAGGGCTGATCTCCTTCAGAATGGACTGGTTGGATCTCCTTGCAGTCCAAGGGACTCTCAAGAGTCTTCTCCAACACCACAGTTCAAAAGCATCAATTCTTTGGCACTCAGCCTTCTTCACAGTCCAACTCTCACATCCATACATGACCACAGGAAAAACCATAGCTTTGACTAGATGAACGTTTGTTGGCAAAGTAATGTCTCTTCTTTTGAATATGCTATCTAGGTTGGTCATAACTTTCCTTCCAAGGAGTAAGCGTCTTTTAATTTCATGGCTGCAGTCACCATCTGTAGTGATTTTGGAGTCCAGAAAAATAAAGTCTGACACTGTTTCCACTGTTTCCCCATGAAGTGGTGGGACCGGATGCCATGATCTTTGTTTTCTGAATGTTGAGCTTTAAGCCAACTTTTTCACTCTCCACTTTCACTTTCATCAAGAGGCTTTTGAGTTCCTCTTCAATATGCCAGCAAATCTGGAAAACTCAGCAGTGGCCACAGGACTGGAAAAGGTCAGTTTTCATTCCAATCCCAAAGAAAGGCAATGCCAAAGAATGCTCAAACTACCACACAGTTGCACTCATCTCACACGCTAGTAAAGTAATGCTCAAAATTCTCCAAGTGAGGTTTCAAAAATACATGAACCGTGAACCTGCAGATGTTCAAGCTGGATCTAGAAAAAGCAGAGGAACCAGAGATCAAATTGCCAATATCTGCTGGATCATCGAAAGAGCAAAAGAGTTCCGGAAAAACATCTATTTGTTTTATTGGCTATGCCAAAGCCTTTGACTATGTGGATCACAATAAACTGTGGAAAATTCTTCAAGAGATGGGAATACCAGACCACCTGACCTGCCTCTTGAGAAATCTGTATGCAGGTCAGGAAGCAACAGTTCTAACAGTTCTAACAACAGACTGGTTCCAAATCGGGAAAGAAGTATGTCAATGCTGTATATTGTCACCCAGCTTATTTAACTTATACAGAGTACATCATGAGAAATGCTGGGCTGGATGAAGCACAAGCTGTAATCAAGATTACTGGGAGAAATATCAGTAACCTCAGATATGCAGATGATACCACCCTTATGGCAGAAAGTGAAGAAGAACTAAAGAGCCTCTTGATGAAAGTGAAAGAGGAAAGTGAAAAAGTTGGCTTAAAGCTCAACATTCAGAAAACAAAGATCATGGAATTCGGTCCCATCACTTCATGGCTAATAGATGGGGAAACAGTGGAAACAGTCACTGACTTTATTTTTTGTCGCTCCAAAATCACTGCAGATGGTGACTGCAGCTATGAAATTAAAAGGCGCTTGCTCCTTGGAAGTAAAATTATGACCAACCTAGACAGCATGTTAAAAAGCAGAGACATTACTTTGCCGACAAAGGTCCATCTAGTTAAGGCTGTGGTTTTTCCAGTAGTTGTGTATGGATGTGAGAGTTGGACTATAAAGAAATCTGAGTGCCAAAGAATTAATGCTTTTGAACTGTGGTGCTGGAGAAGACTCTTGCGAGTCCCTTGGACTGCAAGGACATCCAGCCAGTCTATCCTAACGGAAATCAGTCCTGAATATTCATTGAAGGACTGATGCTGAAGCTGAAACTCCAATACTTTGGTCACCTGATGCAAAGAAGTGACTCATTTGAAAAGACCCTGATTCTGGGAAAGATAGAAGGCAGGAGGAGAAGGGGAAGACAGAGGATGAGATGGTTGGATGGCATCACCGACTTGATGGACATGAGTGTGAGTAAACTCCGGAAATTGGTGGTGGACAGGGAGGCCTGACATGCTGTAGTCCATGCAATTGCAAAGAGTTGGACACGACTGAGTGACTGAACTGAACTGAAAAACAATATATATTCTTTTTCTTATGATGCTGTGGACTTCCCAGCTGCCTCAGCTGGTAAAGGAACCTGCCTCCCAATGCAAGAGACGTAAGAGCCGCAGGTTCAATCCCTGATTTAGGAAGATTGCCTGGAGGAGGGTGTGGAAACCCACTCTAGTATTCTTGCATGGAAAATTCCATGGACAGAGGAACCTAGTGGGCTACAGTCCATGGGGTCACAAAGAGTCGGACACGAATCAGGCACCTACTCTATGATGCAGTAGTGTCTTCCTTTAAGAAAATCTATCATGAAAACTTAATAAAAGAAGTGCATTACAGAAAACTTGAGCATAGATTTCCTGTAAGCAAAAGACTTCTCAAAATAGGATGCTTATTTACATACTGTTTTCTTTTTAACTCAAGTGGTTCAAGTGTGATGAATGAGCCAGGCATTGGGAATTGTTTTAAGTTGATTAATAACCAGAAATTAGGATAAAATAATTCATGGATTATAGTATATCAAATAATATTATGATGTATACAAAATGCAGGTTACATAGTAAATCTTAGGCAAGAAACATTACACTAAAGATGGATTTTGATTTATTAACCAAAAGAGGCATGCCTGACCAGTTCTATGGAGAGCTGGTGGACTTACGCTTTCTCTGACTTAAATGGTTGAAGGCTGTTTATTGTTTGTCTCAGTGGTCACAAATATTTATTTGAACTTTATCTTGAATTGCCTGTCGTAAATTATGTTTTGATATTTAATTTCATGCAGGATCCAGTTTATACTGTGCCAAAGGTGGTACACCATTAGTATGGTAAAAATAAGTTCACTTAAATATATTAGGAATTTAAGCTCAGCAAAGGAAAGAATCTGTACTTTCACAGGGACTTATCCTTCTTATCTAAAGCAGTGCCCATTAGTAGATATTCAATAAATATTTATTGAACGAACAATTATCTCATGTCCTGATATGAAAATGTATTCGCTTAATTTTTTAATTTTTTTACTCATTCAGTTTTGTATCAGTATTTTAGTCTGCATTTCATTCTTTTCCTTTTAAAAAACTGATCAGAATATACATTGTTTAATGTCAGGGGAAACGATAAATAAGGAACCTGCATACTGCTTTTCTTTTTTTGTTTCTAGAAAAGAGAAAATGAAGTTCCTACAAAGAAACTAGGTCATTTTGAGTACCCTAAAATTTCCCAAGCCAGTAAGCTCGTTTTCAGAGTAAAGACAAAAGATCCCATTTTAAATATTTGTAGTATATTTATTTTAAAAAAGACTAGACAACTTACAAAACATTCAGATTTTGTTAAAGGTTTGACTATCAGCATGACTTTGAATATTGGAGGAATTTCTTTTTAAATAAGTGTTAATATATTGCTGGGAGACGTGGTAAGGAAGGTATGTAGAGTTTGAAAACTATTAATATTTTGAAAATTT
The DNA here is from genome assembly GCF_003369695.1 of Bos indicus x Bos taurus. Taxonomy (NCBI): domain Eukaryota; kingdom Metazoa; phylum Chordata; class Mammalia; order Artiodactyla; family Bovidae; genus Bos; species Bos indicus x Bos taurus. Next base: position 11,698,238 of record NC_040087.1, on the reverse strand, counting down.
TAGCTTCCATCAAATGACTGTTTTGCAGTGGCTGTTTTCTACCTGTTGTCCCCAGAAAAGCCTACCTCTGAGACCAAAGTGCTGAACCACAATCGACTCCCTTCCATAAATATTATCCCCCAATGTCTTCCCTCCTTTTCTGGTTTGTTAGGAGTTTATGCATCTGGACGTATTAGTGATGAGTGTTTGATGACTAAATACATTATTTGTCCTCCAAAACAACTATTTTAAGAGCTGGAGTCTTTTCAGTCACTTTGGCAGAAATAACATTTTTTTTATCTTATGAAAAGGACTTTTCCCTCACAGCATTCAAAACACATTTAATAATATTTCTTTCTCACTCTTGCTTTTTAACTTTTTACTCTACTATGTTTCCTCAAATGTTCTATTTTAATTCCCCTCTGTAGAGGTGAATAACTTTGGGTTTCAGGAGTTTAATTGATTTGCTGTCCACCTGAAACTGTCACAACATTGTTAATTGGCTATACTCCAATACAACACAAAAAGTTAAAACAGAAAATATATACTTGTGCATGAAAAAAATAATAGTACTTTTTAAAAAGAGTTTAAGTGATTTAAAAACAAGAAAGTTGAAGTAATTGATAAAACTAGGAGGACTATTTATTAATAGACCAGTGCTGGTTTTTAACCAACCCTGCAATAATCACAGCTAATTTGTATCTTTTTTTTTTTTTGGATTGTGTGGCAACACTGCTTGTGATTATTTCTGTTTGAGGGCTCAGGGAAGTTTCTTTCCCAACTTAGCAAAATAAATTTGTCTTTTGTAGGCAAGGCAGGAAGGAAGTGTGCAGAGAGCCCAGAATGTTTGTAAACATTAATTCTCAAATTTGTCTGCATCCCCTTTGTCTAAGTTACCACTCTCTTCTTTTATTAATGATAATTATTATTAGTACTTCTTATCTTTATTTCATTACTTGTTTTAAAATAAACCTTGTAGAAATGATAGTCTTGATAATGCCATGACTTCTTCACTTAAAATATCTATCAACAGCATTTACTTCTCAGACAGTAATTTTATGCTTATATCTAATTTTTTAAAATTACCATTTTATTCAATTTTCATAATCATCCCACTTCTTAAAATATTGAGGAAATATTTGTAAAGTGCCTCCTGTGAATCATATTCTATCTTTCTTTCTTCATGCTGGGTTTATAATAATGAGTGGACTATTACTTTAGCCATCTCTATTTTAATGAACTGCAAAGTTAGATAAGTTTTTTATTAGCTATTTGAAACTCCTATGTGTCTTTTTTCTTCTTTCACCCTTGTTAACTATTATTATTTTTCTAAAATACAGCTAACCATAAGCCAATTTAAATACAACTTACTAAAATATCATCCTCAAAATAGACATTGCTATTTTGAGATCTTGTGCTCCTCAATAAATTAGAATTTATTAGCTTAATGTACCTTTATTAGCAAAGTCACAGGAATGGATTGTGCTTGCTCTCCAGTGGCCAATTTGCTGTCCTTATTTTGATAAAAACTTGGTCTTTATTCAATTTAATTACTTTTATTGCATCTGGAATCATTTAAAATTACTATTGAAGCATTAATAACTCCAACTTAAAAAAATTTTAAAGTCACAGAGTTAAAATAAGACTAGAGTTTAGCACCATGTTTCTTTGAGTAGCCTCTTTATCAACACAGGCTGTAACTGATGGACAACTTTAGTCTGTAAAATAGTAAGTGAGAACAATTGGTGCTAACATAAATGTCAGCAATTAGCTGAACATTCTAATTAATTCCTCAAGCATTGCTGATAACTGTTATGTCCTGGAGAGATGTCTCTTTATTAAACTGTAGGCTAAGAAACTGTTACTAAGATGTGTTTTCTTTTCCCCAGTATTGTTGAAATTTTGACTCTACTTCAGCTTTTATGAGCTTATATTTCAAAACTGTTCTTGAGAGGAACAAATCATAATAGAATTGAAACTGTAGCAAATAAAATATTCTCTTAGGGTCATTGATTATTTGTGTAGAGAATTACTATGATGCTCCTAAAACCAAAGCAATGATTTTAGTCAAATATTTTCTGAAAAAGGATCATTTTAAGAGTCAATTTATATGCTATTCTATCATGACTTCCCTGGTAGCTCAGCTGGTAAAGAATCCGCCTGCAATGCGGGAGACTGGGTTTGATCCTTGGGTTGGGGAAATCCCCTGGAGAAAGGAAAGGCTACCCACTCCAGTATTCTGGCCTGGAGAATCCCATGGACTATACAGTCAAAAAGAGTTGGACACGACTGAGCAACTCTCACTGTCATATGCTACTTGTGACAGTAGTCATCATTTACTGAGTTGAAGTTTATAATATTGTAAGATACCTTGAAAAACAAGCTTTTAAAAAATATATACTTATGCACTTTTGGTTGCAGTGGTTCTTCTCTGCTGCGCTTGGGTTACCCTTGGTTTCGGTCTGTGGGCTTCTCACTGCAGCGGCTTCCCTTGTTGCAGAGCACGGGCTGTAGGTGTACTGGCTTCAGTCATTGCAGTGTGTGGGCTCAGTGGCTGTAGCTCACAGGTTGTAAAGCATGAGCTCAGAAGTTATGACACCCAAGCCTAGCTGCTCCGCGGCATGTGGAATCTTCCTGGACCACGGATTAAACCTGTGTCCACTGTATTAGCAGGCGGATTCTAATCCACTGGGCCACCAGGGAAGTTCAAGCCTTTTTTGTTGTTGTAATAAGTGCTATGCAGAAGTTAGTGAGTTATTTTCTACTCTTATATAATAAGGGACTGACATATAAGCCAACCTGTTTTTTTAATTGAATATCATTTTACATACATGTAAGACAAAGGACTGACAATAAGAATGGAACAAAACCACTTTTTCCCTTTACGTTGCTCTTTCTCATTGCCTACTCCACTGAAAGCCATGTTTCCCATTTGTGTTTATCCTTATTCCTTGTCCCTTTTAGGAATCATCTGATTTGTGCTTGTTCCCTCAAACCTATGTGTTTTATTTCTAGCACAAGTCTTTTGAGAAATCTAATTTGCCAAATTGTATGCTATCGGAATTAACGTGTTATAGAACAATTTCATTTGCCTTTTTAAAATTGTAATTCACCTTGAATTTCCTGTCCTTAATCTGCTATGAAGCACCATAATTATTAAAGTAATGACTGAATTTCCTTTCTACTGATAATGATACAAGAGTTCCTTTTTCCATTTCGGTGCTGGGAGGTGTCATGTTGTTGCCCATTAAATATGTGACAGCTGAGGTGAGAAATTCACTATATTGCTATAAAAATCTGTGTGAACACATCTCTTTCTTTTCCTCACCCACCCTTCTGTATTGCCAGAATACGAACAGTGAATTTGTGATATTAATTAAACTCTGTTATTTGTTTAAAACCCAAAAATGGACTTTATTTTTTTTAGCAGAAGATAGAAAAAGTGTAAGCCCAGGAATACAAAAAATGGATATATGACGCTTGTGTTTTATTCTGATCAAATGTCATTTTATTGCTTTACTAACTGTAACATTTTGGGCAAGAAGATTCATAGGTGATGTGAACTTCATATCTTATCATGTGTGGAGTTGGATAACATCTAGGTAGTACACTGTTAATACTTTTGAAAATCCTGATCTAAAGGAAAGTCAGGTAGATAGTAGTAGGTAGACTTAAGAAAGTACAGGTTCGATCCACGATACTGGATGCTTGGGGCTAGTGCACTGGGACGACCCAGAGGGATGGTATGGGGAGGGAGGAGGGAGGAGGGTTCAGGATGGGGAACACATGTATACCTGTGGCGGATTCATTTTGATATTTGTCAAAACTAATACAATTATGTAAAGTTTAAAAATAAAATAAAATTTAAAAAATAAAAAAAATAAAAAAAAAAATAAAAAAAAAGAAAGTAAAATGAATTGCCCTAATCCTAGCAGAAATGTTCACAATCCCATGTTTGCTGGAGTGAGGTAAAATGGTCTTGCCTGATGGCAGGTTGGGCCATGAAGTATAATTCACAGACTCACTTTAATCAGGAACATCAGCATGCCAGTCATCACCAAACTCACCATCAATTATTTGTAAATAATGTAAATATTGTATAGGTAATGCAAATATTTATTTTTAATTTCTCCTTTTCACCTTCAGGAGGTGATTTTAAAGAGTAAAATGGTCATCAGGAAATTACTGGGAAAAGGAGAAGTAAAGAGCCTGGATAATTTGTAAACTTGGAGTAATTCCCAAACCTTTATAACTTATATTGACATCTACAAAATACTGTTGCTGAGTGGAATTTCATTTGCTTTTTTATTCGTCTTAGGAGAAGCTGGATGATGAACTAAAGGAAGAAAAAGAGAAATGTTCTCATGTTTTATTCGAGATCAAATGTCTTTTTATTTCTTTACTAACTATAAAATCTGTTGGTTTAACTTTAGGGACACCACAGTCCAAACACTTACTCTTCAGCCTTCTGTTAAAGATGGACTTATTGTATATGAAGACTCACCTTTGGTTAGTAATGCAATTATATGAATATTCTCAACTGTGTTCTTTGAATGATAGTTATATTTCAGCCTTTGAGAGGAAGAAATATCCCATTGATGACAATATGTTTCAGTCTTAACTAGAAAACACTCGTTCATATGTCATTTGGAGAGTGGATATTTAAATGCAAATTACTGGGAAAATAACATGTTTTCTTACTCTATTCCTCTCTCCAGAGAGAGATTTAGGGAATGATAGAAATCCTCTAATGATAACTTTTCCATTCCAGAACTTTCAAAAAAGAAAAAAGTTTGCTGTTGTTTTCAGATGTGCAGACTTTGAAATTAGATAATGCTTCTGGAATGTTTTTTAAAATGATTTTAATGAGTAAAATATTGACCCAGCATTTTGGACAGCTGGGAAGATCATTCCTTAGCTTCTCATAAAAGAGCCACCCCCCGCCAAAAAAAAATCCTGTTCTGCCAGGCATGTGTTTCTGTGTAGATAACTGCTCTCCAGCAATGGCACAGAGAAGCCATCCTGAGGACTCTGTGGTCTAGACCCGGTGATGGGCGTCTTCAGGACCTCCTGTCTGAGTTCTTCCAGACTGGACTTGACCTTCTCTGAACAGAGATGTGAAGGCTGGAGTTGGGAGTAGAAGCTACATGTTTTCTCTCTCTTTTTTAAAATTCGGGTTATTTTTACCTTAAAATTAAAAAGAAAAATTCTTATTCATATTTTTAGAATATGAAATAAGATATTTGTGGTAGAGAGGATCACCTATTTCTCAATTTCTTAAAAATTACTTGCCAAAACCATGTAATGAGAAAAGTTTATGATATGTTCCATTTTATGTTATGAGCTATTTCTTACTATTTAAAAAAATAATCTCTGGGTTTACATTGAAGTTCATTGAGTATCTCCTATCCATTCTTTTTAAATGTTTTAAAGAGTTTTTCCTAGCTTTTGTCCTATCTTTTCATAATGTGACCAGTCATCTAATTTACTCAGTCATCCAAGACCTAGAACTCTCTTATTTTTCCTTTCACCTCTTCCCATCTAATTAGTTGCCAAGGCTGTAGAATATACCTCTGAATATTTCTTCAGATAATACAATGCTTTTTATTTCCATTTTTACCCATGCCCTCTTCCCTAAAATCAGATCCTCACATGACTTTTTTACCAAGTTGTTATGATATTCCCCCCTCCAGTCTATTCTGCATATTTCTGCAAGATTAAAGGCACTGACTTGTAGCTTTAAACTTGTTATCATATCTGAACTCATAAATCTTTAATTCATCCTGCAATTTAATGAGACAAAGCACATATTTTTTGGTTTGGCAGTCAACTTTTTATTAGTCGAGACCTGATCTACACTTTCAGATCCTTTTCTGTCTTTTCTTACATTTAACCTCTGCATCAGCCAAGATAGACTGTTCATATTCACTCTTCCCTCAGTAGGGTGCAGATTTCTTGAGTCTGACCATTGATTCTCTTTGTCTTGACTACCCAGTTCTCCAGTATACATACTGATCTCTTAAAACTGTGCACTCTTTTAAGGCTACCACAAGTGCAATGTTCTGATATCCAGTACTGATGATCACAGTCATTCCTCTTTGCCCCCACAGCCCTTTAACTTCTCTATTTGATATGTCAATACTTGTTTTAATTCTCCCCTTCCTGAGGGTGTGAAATGTGAACATTGCCGACATAGGGGTAATTAGGATGCTGCAAGAAAATAAAGTGATTACTGCAGAGTTAGCAATTCAGTAACTATGAGAAGCTTTTGGTGGAGATCCATAAATACTGTTTCCAGCTCTACTACAGACATTTTTTGTGATTTTATATTTATAGCTTGCAGAAAACCAGCTATTACAAATCCAAAGCAATGAGTGATGGAATTGTTAAAACGTTTGCTTTCTTTTCTTGTTTGTTTGTTTGTTTTGTTTACAATAAATGTTCTGTCTTCAAAGGTTAAAGCAGTAAAATTGGGTCATGTTCTGATAGTAGATGAGGCAGACAAGGCTCCAACAAATGTCACCTGTATTTTAAAAACTCTGGTAGAAAATGGAGAAATGATTCTAGCAGATGGACGACGCATTGTTGCAAGTGAGTATAAAAAAGCAACTTTTCTTTCAATGTGCAATTTTAACATTTGTTGTATCAGATCACACACTTAGCTGGCTGCTTATCTACAAATAACAAGCATAAATTCAGTCTAAGTCAGGTTGTCTGTATTGATAATTAATAATAAAAATCAATATGTCTGAATCTAGCTTCGTCAGTTTCACTTTCTAGTAGCCGGAGAGTGTCTTTGAAAATTTCAATAGTAGCTTTAGGACAAATCAGCTTCATATTTTTTCTACTCTGAAAATACAAACATATAATCCCTTTTATACTTATGTCTGAGCGACTGATCTGATCTGATCTGATACTTATGTCTCAATTATTTGTGTACAATTTATTTTCTTTCATTATTATGTGGAATTTTTAAAGCTCTACCATGTTTTTGTTACTTATAATGTTAAAATCAATGTTATTATTAGCTCAGTATAATTAGGAAAAAACCGCTGGGCATTTAATATCAGTTTTATATATGTGTGTGTGTGTGTGTGTGTATACATATATATTACACACACACACACACACACACACACACAATACACACTTGCCTCAGAAAGAAGTTACTCTCTTTGGAGTACCTTCTTTTTATTTTTGTGGTTGTTAGGGGAAAGGTAGATAGATAAATCTTATAAATCTGTTTAGCCCATAGGAAAAACTTGTCTAGTGCAATGTGAGAACATTTTCTAGTTTTTAATTTTTGTGTCATGAAAAGACTTGAAGATCTTTAACTAGCCACTGAAATATAGTCAATAGCAAGGTAGCCAAACAAATTGAGACTAATGACTGAAATCGTCAATATTCAAAAGGTATGTACAGAAGACTCTATAAAAATGTATAAGTCCGTCGCCACAGAGGTTTCTTCTTGGACATTGTCATTGCAAGACTGCTGCATCTCAACCTAGGAAACTTAGCACTAATAAAAGTATTCTGAGATGGCAGTTTCACAATGAGTATAGGAAAAACTGAGAATTTGAATTAAACAGTCTGATAACCATCTTTTAGAAAATCATTCAGACTCTCAAGATTTGAATGCTGCCTGCCCTTTTTAGAGGCATCATAAGGACAGTGAAATAGAAAGCAAGAAAGAACTACTGGAACAAACTTGTGCTTAAACAGAGACAATCTCCAAGCAAAGGAGTCATCATCATAATTTTTAAATTCAAATTTGATTGCAGATGACATTTTAAACACAAGAGCAGCTGAAGCTCTTTTGAACATAGTTTCAGAAAGCATCACTTCCATGCCCATGTTTTTCATTTTCTTAACTTTTTAAAAGTTTCGTGTTTTATTGCCATTTTTATGTTAGTTAACTAATTAAATTTTTCATGTGATGACATACCTTGTTATTTACCACTACTAAAATAAATGGAGATCAAATGTTAAAACTAATGGTGGTATTAGTACATGAATATATGGCACATTGAAAGGATACTTTTTGTTTTCAGAAAGAAGTATGAGCGTAACTTCTTATAGACTCACCTCAATAAAACTCCAAGTACTTCGCATCTGTGAAAAGAAGAGAAGCGAAACACAAAGGAGAAAAGGAAAGATGTACCCATTTGAATGCAGAGTTCCAGAGAATAGCAAGGAGAGATGGGAAAGCCTTCCTCAGTGATCAGTGCAAAGAAATAGAGGAAAACAACAGAATGGGAAAGACTAGGGATCTCTTTTAGAAAATTAAAGATACAAAGGGAACTTTTCATGCAAAGATGGGCTCAATAAAGGACAGAAATGGTACGGACCTAACAAAAGCAGAAGATATTAAAAAGAGGTGGCAAGAATACACAGAAGAACTATACAGAAAAGATCTTCATGACCCAGATAATCACGATGGTGTGATCACTCACCTAGAGCCAGACATCCTGGAATGTGAAGTCAAGTGGGCCTTAGGAAGCATCACTATGAACAAAGCTAGTGGAGGTGATGGAATTCCAGTTGAGCTATTTCAAATCCTAAAAGACGATGCTGTGGAAGTGCTGCACTCAATATGCCAGCAAATCTGGAAACCTCAGCAGTGGCCACAGGACTGGAAAAGGTCAGTTTTCATTCCAATCCCAAAGAAAGGCAATGCCAAAGAATGCTCAAACTACCGTACAGTTGCACTCATCTCACACGCTAGTAAAGTAATGCTCAAAATTTTCCAAGCCAGGCTTCATCAGTATGTGAACCATGAACTTCCAGATGTTCAAGCTGGTTTTAGAAAAGGCAGAGGAACCAGAGATCAAATTGCCAATATCTGTTGGATCATCGAAAAACCAAGAGAGTTGCAGAAAAACATCTATTTCTGCTTTATTGACTATGCCAAAGCCTTTGACTGTATGGATCACAATAAACTGTGGAAAATTCTGAAAGAGATGGGCATACCAGACCACCTGACCTGCCTCTTGAGAAATCTGTATGCAGGTCAAGAAGCAACATGGAACATGAAACAACATGGAAGCAACATAGAACTGGACATGGAACAACAGACTGGTTCCAAATCGGGAAAGGAGTACGTCAAAGCTATATATTGTCACCCTGCTTATTTAACTCATGCAGAGTACATCATGAGAAATGCTGGTCTGGATGAAGCACATCAAGATTGCTGGGAGAAATATCAATAACCTCAGATATGCAGATGACTCCACCCTTATGGCAGAAAGCGAAGAAGAAATAAAGAGCCTCTTGATGAAAGTAAAAGAGGAGAGTGAAAAAGTTGGCTTAAAGCTCAACATTCAGAAAACTAACATCATGGCATCTGGTCCCATCATTTCATGGCAAATAGACAGAGAAACAGTGGAGACAGTGACAAACTTTATTTTGGGGGGCACTGTGGTGTTGGAGAAGACTCTTGAGAGTCCCTTGGACTGCAAGGAGATCCAATCAGTCCATTCTGAAGGATATCAGCCCTGGGTGTTCTTTGGAAGGAATGATGCTAAAGCTGAAACTCCAGTACTTTGACCACCTCATGTGAAGAGTTGACTCATTGGAAAAGATTCTGATGCTGGGAGGGATTGGGGGCAAGAGGAGAAGGGGACGACAGAGAATGACATGGCTGGATGGTGTCACCAACTTGATGGACATGAGTTTGGGTGAACTCCAGGAGATGGTGATGGACAGGGAGGCCTGGCGTGCTGTGATTCATGGGGTCTCAAAGAGTTGGACACGACTGAGCGACTGAACTGAACTGAACTGAAAATCACTGCAGATGGTGACTGCAGCCATGAAATTAAAAGGAGCTTGCTCCTTGGGAGAAAAGTTTTTACCAACCTAGACAGCATATTGAAAAGCAAAGACATTACTTTGCCAACAAAGTTCCATCTAGTCAAAGCTATGGATTTCCCAGTACTCATGTATGGATGTGAGAGTTGGACTATAAAGAAAGCTGAGCGCCGAAGAACTGATGCTTTTGAACTGTGGTGTTGGAGAAGACTCTTGAGAGTCCCTTGGACTGCAAGAAGATCCAACCAGTCCATCCTAAAGGAAATCAATCCTAAATATTCATTGGAAGGACTGATGTTGAAGCTGAAACTCCAGTACTTTGGCTACCTGATGCGAAGAACTGACTCATTTGAAAAGACCCTGATGCTCAGAATGATTGAAGGAGGGAGGAGAAGGGGACGACAGAAGATGAGATGGTTGGATGGCATCACTGACTCAGTTGGTGATGGACAGGGAGGCCTGGCGTACTGCAATTCATGGGGTCGCAAAGAGACACGACTGAGCGACTGAACTGAACTTTACTTCACATCTATCATTTTTTAGAGATGAACAGCCTTAAAGCCTAAGATTTAAATTAACCCAAATGACAGGTGTTCTGTCTTAAAATACCGATAATAAAGTTTTTGCTACCTTAAATTTTTCTTTGGACTAGCAGTTCAATCTTAAATGTACATCAGCCGGTAGTATATAATATTTACTTCCTTTAGTACCTTAAACATTTGCACAAAGACAGCTCCAGTCAACTTGAAATTACATATTTTAAGAACTTTGATAGAATCCCTCGAGTGGAAATAAATCAACTTTTCTCTAATGAATTGACTTGATGTTCAAGACTTTCTCCTATGTAGTTAATCCTTTCAGGGTAGGTAATCTAAATAGGACTTAATCCTTAGCTACAAAATAGCAGGCTTTATGCAAAGGGATGCAGTTGCTGATTTGATTAAAAAAAAAAAAAAACTGAAGGATGTTTAGATTATCCTTTGAGTATCCTTTGGCTTATCCATTGTTATAGATTCTTATTTGTATTTTAAATGAATGATAGGATCTCAAGCCAAGTTTAAGCACCATAAGACAACATTTAGACAAGTTTGGTTTTTAGATGTGCCTTTAATTTACATAAAAATGCAAGTTCCTGTATAATTTAGTATGCATTTTATCAGTATTCTCTTCTAAGCAAACTTTCTCAAAGATGTTTTTGTTTTCTTCAACCCAGTTATTACAACCAGATTTCTTAGAGTTGTTTTACAACCCTATAGTCATAAAACTATATGACTGCTTGTGTGATTTTAAAGGCTATAACTTGATACTCTTAAGAATTACTGAGTATCAATAAAGAATAAATTGAAATTTTTTTTTCAGATGCTGCACTAGTCAATGGAAGAGAAAATGTTGTAGTGATTCATCCTGATTTTAGAATGATTGTTCTGGCCAACAGACCTGGATTTCCTTTCCTAGGCAATGATTTCTTCGGTACCTTAGGTAAAAACAATAATTATAGTAATAACCAAAACAATAACAATAACAATAATGATGTCATCTTAGTAACAGTGCTATATTGGCCGTCACTGAATGCTCCCGACTAAATGCTCCCACGTGCTATCATCATCACAACTATTTTATGAGAGTATTTTTATCCCCATTTTAGAGGAGAAGAATGTCTGATATTCGGAGAGATTATTTTTCTAGGGTCATTCAGATAATAAGTGTTAGAACTTGGCTTCATATCTAAGACTATAGATAGTCTTAGAGTAGAACACAAATTCAGAAAGGGTTTTTAGTGTTTGCTTTTCATCACATCACCCTAACTATGGAAAAGTTTGAGGCCAGCTCTGGGGAGACTGATTCACATTGATTGGAGAGGTCCAGGGATAAACTGAATCATCAGGAACCTTCAAGAAGAACTTCTCTTCTCTGTGACAAGTAGCTAATTCTGAATACTGGGCATTCCATATTCAATGTGAAGCAGGCTCAGTCTCCTAGTAGGATTTTTGATCTGGCGACTCCACATCAAGGAATTTATCCAAGGAAATTCCCTGTGCAATAATTTAAGTACAAGGATAGGCAATCTAGCATTGTTTATAGTTGCCCTGCTACCCCCGTCTCTGAACACGCCAGCCATGCTCGCCCCAGGGTCTTTGCAGTAGTTGGACCTGCCGTGCCCTTCCCCCACACACCTGCATCTGCCTAGTTGTCACCTTCTCAGGGAGGCCGGCCTGTCTGGCATCCCCAACCATCACCGTTTCTCAAGTACTATACTGCACTTTTCTTTTTTCCTTGAAACATACAGTTTCTGACATTGATAATTATTGTTTATTTCCTCCATACGCCAGAATCTGAACTCCATGAGAACAGGGGTTTGTGTGTTTTTGATCACTGAGGTCTATGAAGTACATAGAGTATTACTTGGCATATAGAAGGGATTTAATCATTATTCGATGAATGAACAAATAAGGGGTCAATTATAGCGTTATATTAGTGTTGCATTTGCTTTTCAGCAAAAAAAGGCCAAAGCTGTTTTTCATGTTTGTATTTGAATGAGTTTAGCCTATGAGATACAAGCTTGAAGTTATCATGGTTGCATTCTATTCAGTTGCTTTCATGAATATATGATAACAATAAAAGAATGATCTGAGTCATTTCTGAGTCCAAGTAAGTTCTAAATATCCTTGCTTTCTAAAATGAGCATAGTGAATAATGCGAATCTATTTACTCTAACTTCCTTTGGTCCCTGTCCTTTGGATTATAAATCAGAATTATGTGAACTTTTATCTGAGAAATTTCTCTCTCTCGAGCATAGATTGTATTTTTCTAATATATTCTCAGTTGTCTAAATTATGGGTGAAATATTTTGTTTCCAATTCCTTTTCCTTGATTTTTATTTTGATATTATCTCTGCACATTTACTTTTTTGAAACCAACTTATAAACTATATTATAGCAATGTGAACAAGATGTAAATTGTTTAGAGAGTGATAATACTAATTTCCCCATTTTTAGTATACATAAAAAGTCGTGCATATGTGTATATAATTTCTGAAGATATTTACCATGTGTTATAAAGTTAAAAATGCAGTCTCAGAACCACATGAGTATTTTCCAATTAATGGAAAAAGACTAAATTATCAAAACGATATATGTTTGTATGTATGCATTTAAAATGGAGTAGGACATGGCAACCCACTCCAGTATTCTTGCCTGGAGAATCACATGGACAGAGGAGCCTGGCGGTCTACAGTCCATGGGGTCATTAAGAGTCAGACATGACTGAGTGATTTATTTTTATATATATATATGCATTTAAAAATACTAGCAGGACCAATATTATAAAGCAATCATCAATCAATTAAAAATAAATAAATACTAAATACTGACATGAAAAATATGAAAAAATGAATACACTGAACTGTTAACCCTGGGTGCCTGTGGGGGAAGGAGTGGGATTAGCAGAAGCTCACAGGGACTTCTCTTTCTGTTCTTTGTACTCAAATATCTACTAGTGAGATTATGTCCAAGTATCGTATAATTTTTAACAGAAATAAATCTATGTAGAATAAACCACACATCACTCAGGCTCATTTCCTTTTGCTTTAGTCATTTGCTTTTTTCTGTATACCTATTGTTGGACAGGCTTTCTACGCAGTTTTACACTTTTAAAAATAGAAGTGCTTTGGTGAGCTCTTTAATTGATCATTTCGTATTTGCTATGTCCTTATAAGGGGTTAGTTGCATACTGAGTGTGAATCTATTTTTATTCCTCATAGGTGATATTTTTAGCTGCCATGCAGTGGATAATCCCAAACCCTACTCGGAACTCAGGATGCTCAGGCAGTACGGCCCAAATGTGCCCGAGCCCATCCTTCAGAAGCTCGTCGCTGCCTTTGGAGAGCTGAGGAATTTAGCTGACCAGGGTATTATTAACTACCCTTATTCTACCAGAGAAGTTGTCAACATAGTCAAGCATTTGCAGGTATGGCACCTGCCTGTACGTAAAAGTTTAAAAGAAGTCATCAGTCTTGTTTTAGATTTTTTTTTTTTTTTTTGCCTAATTTGTACCAAGTCTTTCCATTTCTCTTTAATACTGATTCAGGTGATATAGTATGAAATGTCTGTAATCCAAATGAACATTTGCTGTTTAATCTCTGGATTGACTTTGACAAGGTTCTGTGCCATGGCTATTACCAAGGAGCTAGGAAATTTGGTGGGGGTTTTCTGAGGGGTGTGGGAAGACAGGAGAGTGAGACAGAAGGGAAGCTTTACTACTATTTGACTTTATACAACAAGCATATATAGTCTCTGAGTGAAAATATTTTCATTTTGAAAATGAAAGACTTGAAGATAAAAAACTGACTGGAAACTAATAGTATTGATTACATGCCTGTAAATACTGTGAGAAGGTTTTGTTGGATAGAGTAAGTGGACAAGAGAATGAAATTCCTTATAGCCATCCACGATGCATAGGTCACCTTGGAGGGCTTCCCTAATAGCTCAGTTGGTAAAGAATCTGCCTGCAGTGCAGGAGACCCTGGTTCAATTCCTGGGTCGGGAAGATCCACTGGAGAAAGGATAGGCTACCCACTCCAGTATTCTTGGGCTTCCCTTATGGCTCAGCTGGTAAAGAATCCGCCTGCAATGCAGGAGACCTGGGTTCAATCTCTGGGTTCAGAAGATCCCCTGGAGAAGGGAAAGGCTACCCACTCTGGTATTCTGGCCTGGAGAATTCCATGGACTTGATAGTCCATGGGATCACAGTGAGTCGGACACGACTGAACGACTTTCACTTTCACTTTTCACCTTGGTAAAAGAAGACAAAAAGCCTGTGTCAATTCTGCTTTTATAACAAATGATGGTTTCCAAGCGAACAGTCATAACCTAATGACTCTTGACCCCTGAAAACCTAGACAGGAAAATAGAAAGCTTTGTTCTGCCTGTAAAACCATGGCAAGTCCAGCTGAGATTCCAGCACCTAGAGAGAATCAAGACAGAGGCGATGAATGACCCAGAGGACCCCAGCAGTGTGAAGTCAGCTGTCTGTAACCCTCGTTTTCTTTCCCTCTGCGCTTGCCTGCGTCTCTGTTCTCTGTACTTTTTACCTTCTTCTTCCTTTCTTTTCGTATTCCTTTACCTTTTTTTTTCATTTACTCTTGGACTTGTGACTTTTCTGAATATTTCCATATAGATATTCAACACTCTGCTCTATTTAAGTAGCATTTTATAATTTGGTCAATCCAGTTGTTGTTTAGTCGCTAAGTCGTGTCCGACTCTTCTGCGACCCCATGGCCTATAGCCCGCCAGGCTCCTCTGTCCATGTGGATTCTCCAGGCAAGAATACTGGAGTGGGTTGCCATTTCCTCCTCCAGGGGATCTTCTTGATCCAGGGATCAAACTTGTGTCTCCCACATTGCAGGCAGATTCTTTACAACTGAGCCACCAGGGAAGCTCAGTACTCATTTTAAAAGCGGGAGATTTCAGAAAGTGGTGAAAGTCACCAAACCCCAGGATTTGAGTACCGATTTAACATTTGAGAGAAAGAACTGTTTCCCCTCAAATTCTGAAATTTATTGAAAAAGAAAAATATTAAGTCATCAGGGCAAACATTAAAAGAGAAAAGCATTCCTCCTATCTGTTTATCTGACAAGGCCAGTAAGAAAAGGTCTACTGAAGTTTATTTGATCATTATTCTGTCCGTTTGGGAAATCTTTATAATACTGTATATTTTATCACATGGTAATAAGGGATTTTTTTTTAATACAGAAATTTCCCACTGAAGGTCTCTCCAGTGTGGTTAGGAACGTGTTTGACTTTGATTCCTACAACAACGACATGAGGGAGATTTTGACTAACACTTTGCACAAATACGGAATACCAGTTGGAGCAAAACCATCCAATGTGCAGCTGGCGAAGGAGTAAGGCAAATCACTCTTGATAAAGTACTCTTGAGTGTAACTGTTCTGATTCTCAAATGCTGATCATTCTGAGTCTACTGTTATACTCTACTAAACTGACCTGGTGTGGAAATTACTTTTCCATGAGTAAGCTCTTCAAGTATATGGTGCTATTTGCTGGCTGGATTTCAGTTAAATAGCATTATTTATAGGTCTGTAAATTGAGAAATTCAGTTATTCCAGATGTCCCATGAGTAGATGTAATGTAATCAAATAAAGGGAAATATTTGTTTCTTTAACAGTCTCTGTCCTTTTGTTGAATTCCTATGATTCTCATTTTTTCCTAACCTAGTACCGAATCATTGTACAAACATGAAAACTACATGAAGAGATAATATATATTTAGTTAAGATGCTCTTATTTCTGTCACCATATATTTTTTTGTTATAGTTTTCTAAATTTATAATCATATTAACTTGAAATCTGGGGATTACTTACTTTAGCCTGACAGATGAAAGAGGCAGGGAAAATAAGTGGGTTTTATTTCATGTGGGCTACTTGCCTGCTCTTTATTTTGTAATTATAGGCTATATACTTAACAAAGAATCTTAACAAATATGATATTGTTGACCAGAAAGATAATTGACAGTGTTTATTAGTAGGATAATTAAGTCAGTGCAAATTCACAAGAAAACAGTTTTAAATATGCATAACTTATTGATAATGCATCTAATGTTGTCTTTGTCTGTAGGGAAATCCATTATCATAAATTCCCAAGGGACAAAAATTGCTTTTTATTTAACTTCAGTCTCATATAGGAGGAACTCTCTGCCTTAGGAAAAGACTGTTGTATATAATGATTAGTCCGGCTACATATATTTATTCTAAGTGCTTACATTATCAGTATTTATTCTTTGAAGTTATTATAAAACTTGTTAGAATATATGCTAATAAAAATAAATTGTTAAGGCTTTAATAATTTCTTCAAAGATTTCTTAAAAAGAAACAAATATTTCCCTTTAGTGGTAAAAGAGCTAGATGGAATTATGTTAGAAATTTATCAGTGAATTGGTTTATATTATTAATAAGTAAATTTTCTTTTTGATAAGAATGATATTATGTCCTTGCTAATATATACACTTTTCTGTGGAATACTGTTCTACTGATTGATTAGAATATTTATGGGCATTTTGAAACTAGTTTGGTGATTTAATGGGTATAACGTATCTCCT
Source organism: Bos indicus x Bos taurus (assembly GCF_003369695.1). NCBI lineage: Eukaryota > Metazoa > Chordata > Mammalia > Artiodactyla > Bovidae > Bos > Bos indicus x Bos taurus. The sequence continues at coordinate 11,681,339 of NC_040087.1, read as the reverse complement.
ACATTAGAGAGTTCAAGAAATGTCTTTAATGTGCAAACTTCTGTTAGTACTCATGTTTTTTTGCATCCTTTTTATAAATTATATCTTGGGTTTCAATTGGAAATAAGATGATTTTTAATTTGTTTTACCATTAACAAATTTATATACAGTTTTAGCTTCATGGAAACCAGGCTTGTGATTTTAAAATAACTTTTTTTCTACTCTGTACAACTTGAAATAAAATTTAAAATGTGTATTAGTTGGTAAGATCAATCAAAAGAAAAACTGTTGGCTATTTAAGTTTCTAAGGAAGACAGATACAGTGATTTAGCTTATGCATTACTGTTTCCAGTTCTATACTGAAAAATTCTTGCCATGGCTTGTTCATTGTTGCCATGGCGTGTTAATTCCAACTCTTTTTTTAAATTCTTATTTATGAGTGGAAGCAAAAGTGCATTTGAGCCTGGAAACAAATGGTCATGCCTGAGACCAGCATGGAGAGAACTGGTTGTCCACCCACTGCATGTAGCTAAAAATAGACTTATAGCAGATGTGGGGGAAGTGTGAATTTTCCTTTGGAGTGGAGATAATAGCGGACTACAGTTTGCACATTCAGAGCATCTTTTCATCACCTGTAAATTGCAATGACTTGAACAGCTCAAAGGTAGTGATGCTATTTTATTAGTGAAATCCACAGGTTCCACACATCTTATTTCTATCGAATTATCAGCCTTGTACTTCGAGAGGGGAGCGTGGTAGGGTGAACAAAGCAACGTCCTGGGAATTCAGCAGTTGGTGACATGTTCAACGTGCATGTCTGGGTTAAACGTGAGGAAACAGATTTTACCCTGTTTGTAAAATGAGAGCATTTTACTGTAGCGTAACCATATAACTTATCACCTAATCAAGATGCTTTTTAGAATGAAAGGGCACTATTAATAATAAGTCTGTAAAAAAAGATGTGGAATAAGACTGTTCTAGTGAGACCACAGTATATTTTCATCTTTAGAAGGTTAATAAGGTTTCTTCTTATTCTAACACCCTTTGCATTTTAATATAATCTTAATTTTCTCTCATCTGCAAAGACAAAAACAAATTAAAAAGAAGTAATACTTACACTTTCTCTCCTCAAGTAGCACACTGATAATAGTAATCACAGACCTCTGAAAATTCAAAGTTGTCCCCATGCAGTCTTATGATTTGCTTTGACTTTTCTAGACTTTTGGCTAAACTTTATACTTCACTAATTGATGTTGGTTGCTGCTCTTGTTCAGTCGCTAAGTCATGTCCAACTCTTTGCAATCCCATGGACTGTAGCCTGCCAGGCTCCTCTGTCCATGGGGTTTTCCAGGCAAGAATACTAGAGTGGGTTACCTTTTCCTTCACCAAGGGATCTTCCCGGGCCAGGGGTCAAAGCTGTGTATCCTGCATCAGCAGGCAGGTTCTTTACCAGTGAGCCATCAGGGAAGCCCATACTTCTCTGACCTTTTGCTAAATCAGTTCTTTGAGGCTGCGCCTGTTCATCTCTGGACATCCTGCGTTAGTGAAGAAGATTCACATTAGATTTCTGTCCCTAAGGAAGAAGAACCAAATGTTTTAATTGCTATTAATATCCTTTTGCCCTGAATGAAAAATTATTGCTACAGCCTGTTAATTTTCTTGTTCTCTAATTCAATCTTTATTCAATAGGAAAAAAAATTGCATTGAACCCAGAGTAAGATGGTTACATTCACACACAAGATGGTGATGAAAAAATAACTGACCATGAGTGTAAGTGTGTAAGTAAAAAGAGATGTAAGACAGATGTTGTTGAAGAGGGAGACTTTCCCCATGGGGCAGAGCTGATGCTGGTCCACTGTTTATACTGTATAAACAGTCTTCTGCAGCTACCTTCCTCCTCAACTGAAATCAGAATGTACTGTGGCTGTTCGGTGATGCTCTTCAGTGAAATTCCTGAGACCTTGTCATTTTCATTCTCCTAAAGAGTGCAGTGATATGGTGCCTGTCTCATTCATAGGCCTCTGTAAAAGTTTTTTTTTTTTTTTTTTTTCCCATTGGAGTATAATTCCTTTACAATGTTGTGATACTTTTCTGTACATTTTTAAAAGGCCTAGTGTGATATTAGGAGATGAATATGATTTATCTTATTTACTACACTTGTAAACTGGTACTTGTAGGCTGTCATACTGGGTAGTTATTTCAGCTTGCTTGATTAAGCCATAATGCAGCTCTTTTCCCAATCTAAACACATTCCACATCTCAGTATTGGGATCGGAACTGGCTGCCTAGGTCCCTATGTTGCATTTGCCCCTTTGTACTAGTACTTCTTGAAGTTTTTCTGTTGTTTCCTTTTAAGTTTCTAATACATGGGAAAGGATATGTCAGAGAGGTGACGACCATAATAAGCACACTGGGAGTAATTTAGGCAGAAATAGGAGGATTTGGCTTAAACTCCGAGCTCTTAAAAAAGTAATCTCAGCTCTTGAGTTTCAGATGTCATTATTGGGGGAAAAAATACACATACACACACATATACATACATATGTATGCGTGCATGCTCAGTCAGTGTCTGACTCTTCTCAACCCCACCAGGCTCCTCTGTCCATGGGATTTCTCAGGCAAGAATACTGGAGTGGGTTGTCATTTCCTTCTCCAGGGGATCTTCCCAAACCAGGGTTCAGACCAGTGTCTCCGGGATTGGCAGGCAGATTCTTTACCACTTGAGTCACCTGGGAAGCCCCACACATAATTCACATAATTAGATTCAAACATCCAACCAAACGCATATTGATTATCTGCTATAGTAGATATATATCTACATTTCAAAGCAAAGTTTGCTTGTTTTACCATCAGATAAGCTTTTATTATTATTATTATTCAAGAATAAACATACTGCTAGCACATTAGCTCTTCCAAATTTAAAGCTGTTTCAGAGTAAGTTGTGAACTATAACATACTCAGGAAACATTTGTTTTAAAGGGAGAAAAAGTCCTTTTTTTCTGTACATTCATTTTCAAGAGACTTATACAATATTTCATCTTAATATGGATAATATTATCATTGCATTTTATAGATAAAGAATTTGAGGAACAGAGAGGTTACCTCACCTACCTAAGGTTAGAAATCTGATCAGGAGCAGAACTGTAATATGCACAATTTTAATTCCAGTTTTAAAGATGAATATAAGCCGATCCATATGCACATGTAGGCAGTTTCTAAATCAGAATTATTTTTGCATACTGAAAATCACCAATAGTTTTGGTTTAAAAGCACCTTAGAACTTTAGATAATCAACTTGGAAATCATTGACCATGATGTCATACATGTAATATACATATGCTTCAGAGAGCTGTGATAGACTTAGATTTGGGGGATTTAGCCATATTTCACAATGTTGAAAAGCAAGTTGATATAGACTTTTGGCACAACAAAAATCATTTTAAAGACCTCTTCATCCCCAGTTAAGCTTTCCTCTTTTTTTTTTTTTTTTTTTCTCTTAATAATGAAAGATCATGAAGTAAAACACAAGGTAATTCATTCAGAAAAATAAAAACTCTAGAAAACTTATATTTGACTACCATACAGAAGAAGCAGACTAGCCATCATTCTTCTTGATTTGGAACACAAAAGGAATTTACTAAGTCTTCTCAAACATTGTAGTCATTTTTACATAAATCAAATATAAAAAGACATTATCTCCACCCTCTGAATTTAACTTGGTGTGTTTAATGTCTTCCTGTCTTCCCTAGGAGACACACCTAACTATAAAATACTTAAATGCTGATTCTTCTTGATCCACACTCTTTGCCCCCAACCCTATTGATTTCTTTTTAAAATGCTGCTTGATTTCTGAAGCCAGTTGTATAAGCTTTTATATGTAGCATTTCTCTATGATGTATACCAACTAAATGAAGAATGATGTCCTATTTATTTTTAAAATAAATTAGCAAAAAGAAAAATTAAAACACTAATAATTCCACCATCCAGAAACAATTATTATTTAATCCTTCTAGATCTTTTCCTAGGGTTCTATGTGTTATTTCAACTGAGAAATATTTCTTTACAGTTTTTTTTTCCCCTGAGTTTTTCTTCTTAATAAAAGAGACATGACCCTGAAAGGAGATCCTTTTAAAAACACTTAATTCCCAATCTTCTTTGTTGAAAAGAAGTATATCTATAGTAGATTAGATTCTAGCATGTATACACTCATCTCACAATCCCACTTTTTTTCTCCTTCCATCTTGATCCTTGAGTTTTTAGACTTAAAGTATTTATTCTAAACATAATGAACAGATTCATAAAGCATATAAGTTGCTTTAAGCTAGGCATTTCTCTGGCATTTCAACAAAAGTAAGGAATAAACACATTAATACCAACACATTGTGTCTTTATGCATATGTTTAAATGTCATTATGCTTTACAGACTCATAGAAATGCTGTTGCTAGCCAGACTGCACATCTAAAAATGACTGCTATGTGTGACTGCACTTCTAAAGTGTCCCATGGCTGGTAAAGAAGCCCTATTGGAATCTTGAAATCACTCCTCTGATGTCCTGTTGATGTCTCTGTTCTCTCTCTGCTTTCAAATGCTTTATTAAAAACTTTTAAACTTCACTTTTTCAGGTGAAATAAGGTAATTTGAATTAACTCAGTCTAAGATGATATTAGCCAATACTTTTTATTAAATTTATTTAATAGGTTCCATTTTCAATAATTTAAAAACACTGTGGTAGCTGTTGATAGTAGCTGCCTTTGAGAGAGGCTCTGGGAAGGAAACGAAAGCCTTACTTTCTGTCCTAACGTGTATTACTTCCTATAGTTTATTTTTCAAATGTCTCCAGACTCTCTGGGCCCTGGAATTTTCCCATTTGTTTTCTTATTTAAATAAAATAAAAAAGTTAAAGATTTATTCTGAAATCACTGTTTCTTGGGACCATGGCCACCAGTACAGCAGAGCTTACACTGCCCTGCAATGCCTGCCCTGAGGGTGTAACAGTGACGCCCTTACCAATGACAAATGAGAAACCAAGTTAAGCAGGCATGTCTATAGCAGCTCAACATAATATAAGTAAGTTTATGCATTGGTAGGGGCTTCCCTGGAGGCTCAGCAGTAAAAGAATCTGCCTGCCAGTGCAGAGCCACAGGAGATTCAGGTTTGATCCATGGGTCGGGAAGATCCCCTGGAGGAGAGCATGGCAACCCACTCCAATATTCTTTCCTGGAGAATCTCCATGGACAGATGGCTGGAGGGTTACAGTTCATGAGATTGCAAAGAATTACAACTAAAGCAACTTAAGTTTATTCTATGTAGAATCCTTTACTTAACACTACCATCCTCAAAATCACACTTAATAATCTAGTTGCTGCTGCTGCTGCTAAGTTGCTTCAGTCGTGTCTGACTCTGTGCGACCCCATAGAGGGCAGCCTACCAGGCTCCCCGGTCCCTGGGATTCTCCAGGCAAGAACACTGGAGTGGGTTGCCATTTCCTTCTCCAAGGGATGAAAGTGGAAAGTGAAAGTGAAGTCGCTCAATCACGTCTGACTCTTAGTGACCCCATGGACTGCAGTCCACCAGGCTCCTCCGTCCATGGGATTTTCCAGGCAAGTGTACTGGAGTGGGATGCCATTGCCTTCTCCGAATAATCTAGTTAGCTTTAGCCAAATAATTATCAATCACTCTGTATATGTGCATCACTTCTAAGTCATTACAAATTAAAGAGACTTGGCTTCCATCTCCAGGCCAACAGCTCCTGTGTTCACAGGTGGAGTGGATTACCCAGGGGAAAGGTAGGGTGCACTTTCTGTAGACCGGCCTCAGACAGATCTGGACAAACCTGGTTGGGGAGGTACTCAAGGGATCCAAACTTGAAATACTGGATTAAATAACCTTTAATGTCCCTCAAGCTCATAGATTCTGTGGTTCACTGCCCCTAGTTGAATTGGAAAGCTGAGCAAGTAGTCACTCTTTTCCCTTATATCAGCAACCATTCACTACTTTATCAGCCAGTCTCACCGCATGTTTTCATAGAACTCCCAATGAAGGTAGCTGAGGCTGTTTTCCTGTTTGTTGTAAGAGATGTTGATATCTCACTGTAGTGTGTGTTACAGGATCACGTTTCGTATTGATCTTTCTCTTTAGAGCAGTGCCTAGTGTACATATTTCAGACAGAACAGCTTCATCTATATTGAATGTCTTTTAAAAGGGTATCTGTCTCAATGAAGACATATAGCTGTGTCACACGAGTGTATGCTTCTCGGTTCTGTCTCGTCACAACAAAGATTTGGAGTGACGGACATTAAAGCCCTCAGAGCGTCACAGCTCTCAGGTCTTGGACAGACCGTGTTACAGCTCTCAGGTCTTGAATGGACCGTGTTATAGCTCTTAGACAAATCAGTGTTACAGCTCCGTGTTACAGCTCTATTTTATTTAGAAACTAGCAGGAAAATCCATCTTCGAGGCATGAAGGCATGTCGACCCAAGAACGCGAAGAGAAGAGTGCCCCAGCGCGTGGGAGAGAAAGAGACCCCCAGCCCTTTGACTCCTCTTTTTATATGCTTTTTCTCCCGCTGGGCCTGCCCTATGTAAATTGGGCTAGCCAGGAGTGTTGTTTGTTCTACCTGACTCCTCACTCGGGTCCTCAGACCTTCCTTTGTTCTATTTCCACGGGCTTTTCTCTTCCTTGTCTTTTAGCCACCGCCATTCTGGACTCCTGTTTCCTATTCTAACTACCTAACACCTGTATCTGTCTTCTTCCACATAAAGACTTATCCTGTGTAACTGAAATGTCAATGTGGCTGCTTCTTCTCTGACCAAGACTAACTATGGGGTCTTCCAAGTACTGAAAGTGTTAGTCGCTCAGTCTTGTCTGACTCTTTGCAGCCCCATGGACTGTAGCCCACCAGACCCCCGTCCATGGAATTCTCCAGGCAAGAATACTGGGGTGGGTTGCCATTCCCTTCTCCAGCGGATCTTCCTGACCCAAGGATCAAACCCAAGTCTCCTGCATTACAGGAAGATTCTTTACTGTCTGAGCCACCAGAGAAGCCCCAAATATCAGGAGACATCAAAAAGAACATCATCCCCAACCAGGGTTCTCTCTAGAGTAATTTCATTAGGTTTATTTTTGACTGTAAGAGTGATTATCAGTTTACTATTTATCCCATGAAATTAAAAGGCTCAATGTTTTGTGCTTCCCTTTCCATTTTCCAAACTATTATATGCTGTAATTGTCCTATTAAAGAGTTAGTTTTTACAAATGAGTTCATTGTATTGATCACGAAGTTCTAAGGTAAACAGTTCTGCTCTTTGTGGTGATTTACTTTCACTTTGTAAAATAGCTCTTTAATTTTCAAAAACAATAAGATTTACATAATGACATCTGAGATGAGATGGTTGGATGGCATCACTGACTCAGTGGACAGGAGTGTGAGCAGACTCCAGGAGATAAGGGAAGCCTGGAGCACTGCAGTTGCTGCAGGGGTCACAAAGATTGAACATGACTTAGCAAGTGAATAAACAATGACATCTCAGAACTATTATAAGCAGAAGAGTGGTATTGGGTTTTATAGTTTCACAGTCCTTGCCCTTATTCTCTTGGTATATTTTGAAGTAGCTTCACAGTCATTTTATTAAAACTTGCTTTCACTTCCTTTATGGGGGTGCACAGAAAAATTTAAAAATACAACCAGTCTACATAGGAATTGTCAAGATCTATGAATCTTCTTCAATACTCATCTTTGACAGTCTCACAGAATTATCCTTGATCCTTTCAGTTCAGTTCAGGTCAGTCGCTCAGTCGTATCTGACTCTTTGCGACCTCATGAATCGCAGCACGCGAGGCCTCCCTGTCCATCACCATCTCCCGGAGTTCACTCAATTGATCCTTTAGGCATTTGTAAATGATCTCTGTCACCTGGCTGGGTAGAAATCCTGAATCCCAACCAATTGGTAACTCTTTCAAACATACTTTCATTCTTTGTTGAGAGTTAGGTAGTCAAGATTCAGTGAGGATAATCTGCTGTGGTAGTTTGCAACTTGCCATCAAGATGAGAAACAAGTAGGTGAAGCTGTTGGCGCTTGTAATGTAACCGAGCATTCATTCATTTGGGCTTCTCTGGTGGCTCAGCAGTAACAAATCCACCTGCAGTGGAGGAGCTGAAGGAGATGTCATCGGGAAGACCCCCTGGAGGAGGACCTGGCCACCCACTCCAGTATTCTTGCCTGGAGAATCACATGGACAGAGGAGACTGGTGGACTGCAGTCCATAGAGTGGCAAAAAGCCAGACCCGACTAAAGCGACTTAGCGTGCAACATGCACGCATTCGTTCATTTAGCAAACACGATTGAACATTTGAAAAGTGAAAATGTTGGTCACTCAGTCGTGTCCAATTCTTTGCAACCCCATGGACTGCCAGTACAGGAGACACAAGAGACTCCAGTTCGCGATCCCTGAGTCAGGAAGATCCCCTGGAATAGGAAATGGCAAACCTGCTCCAGTATTCTTGCCTGGAAAATTCCATGGATGGAGGAGCCTGGCGGGCTACAGTCCATGGGCCCCAAAGAGTCAGACAGAATTGAGTGACTAAACAAACACACCCATTGAACATTTACATGGTAAACACTAAATGAGGAGTCAAAAATCTAAGGAAGAAGAAGGCTCAGAATCTGCTTTCAAGGAGACCATAATAATCGGGGAAGCACTCAGGTAGAGAGTGCCTTGTGTTCTGACAAGAGCGAGCAAAGAGGTAGGGTTGCTGCCTTCTGCCCCAGGGGGAGATTCAAGGACAGTCACCAGGCTAAATCTTTGTAGGATGAATAGGTGTTCTCCTGGCTAATAAAGGAGAAGAAAGAGCTTCAAGCAGAGACAGTTTTACAGGGCATGCTGCATGATGAGACTGAAAGAGGAGAGTTGAGGGAACCGTAGAAGAATTTGAAGCCAGAGAGTAACATGGTCTGATTCATAAATTAGAAAGACCCTTCTAAGTTTTCTAAAGATAAGAAACTGAAAGGCAGAGAAACTGAAAGCAGGAAGACCTGCGTATTGGGAAGCAACTGCAGTGATTCCAGTGATGAACCATGAGAGCTTACGCTGTGGCATTGGGGATAAAAAAAGAGGGGCATGGGATGAGAGGTTTCCATAGCAGAACTGATGAATTCTAAGTGGCAGAGATTCAAGCGAGTAGGATGTAAGCCTTACTTTCAATGAATTAGCAATCTTGAGAAAACATGTAAACTCTCAAGCTTATTATGCAATGTTATATTCAAAGTGCTGCATTCACAGTCGGGTTGCTCGTCCTATGAGTCCTTCTTGTGGGAAATAATAGTAGTTTGGGGGTTTTTTGTTTGTTTTCTGGGGAAATTTCCAACTGAGAGAGTTTCAGCCCCAGTCATTGTTGATGTGAATAACTAGACAAGGAAAGAGTTTAAGATTCAAAAATACTAAGATGTGGTTGGTAAAGCAGATGGCAGGAAAAAAAGAAGTTTTTGCAGTGAAATTTGAAGAGAGTTGAGGGAAAGGAAACCCAAGCCCCAGACCTGTAGTCTCACAACTTCAGTGAAGAGGAAGAAAGAGATGTGTGGAGCTTGGTGACCACATCTGCTTTAGCATGGAGTGACCCTGGGCAGCAGCGCTGACTCTGCACAGTGTCAACCTGGATATGGGGGAGCTGTCTGAGAAGTGTTAGCCAAGAAAGACAAGTTTCCCCAAGTCTTCTTTTCATCTCATGCATCCAAATGACTTCTCATTTCTGTGACCACAGCAGGATCTCAGTGGCAGAGGTGAACAAATCTAAGTTGTAAAGTGAAAACCATAATGTCTAAATGCAGAGCCAGACAATGAAAGGAAAAACACATGTCATGCTCATGTACACATCATTTGCAGCAAAGCAAAATTTATTTCCCAGCAACATGCAAGACTGAGGGAAGGGAAATTCAGAAGTTTCTTGCAAATAAGGGAGAATCACCCGGGGCAGTAGTACCCATTACTGGTAGTTTAAAGTATTTAAGGTGGAGTTTCTGTTTTCATTATGTAGAGTGTTGACTTTTTATTTTAGAGAGGATAAATATTTGCAAGGGACTTCATAGATTCACTTCTGACCACACTCTCTATCAGGCCTTAAATTTGAAAACTGCAGATACTACAGAACTCTATTCTACGAGTTTCTAAGAGTTCCATATGTACAAATTTCCTTGGAAACCCAGAAGAGCAAGAGATTCATTTTGCCCAGAAAGAAATGTGGGAGAAGGATGCAAGAGGGAGTGACATTTGGATTGGGCTTTAAGAATGAGAAAGATTTCATCAAAGAGGCAATAGCAGAAAGGAGTTCTGGGCTGAAGTAAAAACCTCATGGACGCATGAAGATGCAGAGTATGTGGAAGAACAGCAAGTAGCAAATCGCAGTAACTAAGGCATATGCTCCAGTATTCTGGCCTGGAGAATTCCATGGACTATATAGTCCATGGGGTCTCAAAGAGTCGGACACAACTGAGTGACTTTCACTTCACTTCACCAAGGCATATGCTGGCTGAAGAGTGAGAGGATGGGTCAGAATCAAAGGTGGAAATATTTGTCAGGGTTATTCTGTTAAAGGTTCCAGTAAACTCAATTGGATAGTCCAACTTACTTTTTGCCAAAGGTTAGATTTAAAACATTAGGCCCTCTAAAATTGGAGTTGTTCTTTTTCTTCTCAAAGATGGTAATAATTGGTGAATTGTTGAGAGTTGGTGGAACTACCCTGAAGGGTTCCATTATTCCCATGAAAATTAGTAGTTCTTGTGGTAAGGAAATGTTTTAGGAATTGTTGATAATAGGTATGTCAACAACTTCCAATTGCATAATGCCCCTAGAAAGATCTAAATCTTTTTCATGTGTTTCTTTCATACTCCAGAAATAGTTTTGGCAAATGTTCAGAGAAGGCAGAAATTTGCCAGAACATACTCGTTAAAACCCCAGCTCACCTCTTTATGGAAACAATCTTAGACAAATCTTTTGTATGTCATTCAGACCCTCTAACTCGACTTTGGTGCCCATATGCATCATGTTATGAAATGTATGCATGCTTAAAAAACTTTTTTTTTCTTTCTGTAATTTGCCTAAGTGCTGCAATTTGACCTGAGTCATAATTTTGAAAGTCACCTTTTCTTTTTTAGTTAAAACTTTTACTTCCAGATCTTTATTAATACTTCCACAAGGGATTAAGAAACATCACAACATATGAGTTGAAATGCTTCAGTGTTTTAAAAAACATAAATTCATGAATGACACTGAAGATAAAAAGTAGTACTATTTATGAGTCTTAAGTTCATTGTCTTCTCCCTTAAAATCAAACCCAGATATCGTTCCAGGTAGGACTTTAACAAAGTTAAACAATAGAAGTAACAGGATCTTAAAACTATGGAAAATACTATAGTTGTTTCAATCAAATCAGATATAACAACTTAAGTCTGGTTGGAGATGGATGACAGATTTCAGTAATGGTATAGGGCCATTTGCTAACTGATTATTAGTTTAGAGTTACCCTTAAATTAATGTTAAATATATTTCAAATTCCAAAGCTTGTTCATGCATTCGATTATAATTCCCCTTGCCCCCAACTGGACTTCCCTGGTGGCTCAGATGGTAAAGAATCTGCCCGCAATGTGGGAGACCCGGCTTCCATCCCCGGGTCAGGAAGATCCCCTGAAGAAGAAAATGGCTACCCACTCCAGTATTCTTGCCTGGAGAATTCCATAGACAGAGGAGCCTGGTGGACTATAGTCCATGGGGTCACAAAGAGTCAGACATGACTGAAGCGACTTAGCATGCATGCAGTAACTTATTGAAGGGGAGAGAGTTAATAACCGTCAAATTTTCCCCACAATGTATTGGGAAAACTTAGTAGTGGAAAATAAATGAGGGGCTTTGGTTTACCTCATTTGGCCACCCTAAAGCCCACAGGAAGTCTAGAAACACCTCCCGGTATTACCAAGGGGCAGATAGAATCAGTTTGATTGGGTAACTTCAGAACACCCTGCATATGTGACTTTCAGTTGCAGTTGTTAACGCTAATAGCATCTTGTTATGTGATTTCAAAACAGATTCTATATGGGGTACCTGAAGGTCCTTCCCATACTCTGCCAACCAAACAGCTAGTGCTATTTTTAAATGGAAGCAGGCAGTCTGTAATTTCCATGACCATTACTTAGAGTGAGTTGGCAAGTTCAAAGCAGCTTTCATGAATATTCCCTGGGGGTTGTCAGTAAAAATTGGAGGTCTAGTAAAGTTATTTTTTCCCCAAATGGATGAAGGTTTTGGTTTTATTTTGTTTTAAGCATCTGTATGATATTTTGTGAGATTATTAAAGGATATATTAGACCAGTTTTTTAGGCTTTATTTCAACCTATCAACCGACCATAATTTTTATTAAGCTATGCTCCACCTCTGATTAGATTCCCAGATGTGTAACTGTTTCTGTTGTCTTCAAAGAGGCGATTTGGGGTGGACGTAGAGCTCCTTTTTATCAGCTTTAAAAAAGCAATTTTGTCTACCAGGCACCTGTTCTACTGATGTGGCCTGGCACATCTTTGCGACCCCATGGACTGTAGCCCACCAGGCTCCTCTGTCCATGAAATTTTCCAGGCAAGAATACTGGAATGGGTTGCCATTTCCTTCTCCAGGGGATCTTCCCAACCCAGGGATCAAACCCGTGTCTGTTGTGTCTCCTGCATTGGTAGGTGGGTTCCTTAGCAGCTGAGCCACCAGGGAAGCCCCTTCTATTGATAGGTGTAGGTGATTTTATTCTGATTATTTATATTCACTCCAGAACCAAAGGTTATGTAAGATCTGTCACTCATGTTTCACTCCACTCTCTAAAATGGTCACCGGAGACTCCCCCAGTCCTTAGAAGAAACCAGAATCTTACAGATTATTGCCTTCATCTTACAAAGGAAGAAATTAACACTCAGAGAAATTATCTAAGCTTTCTTTCACACGTCTGCAGAGCTAGTTAGTAAAAGAATTAGCACTGCTGCTGCTGCTAAGTCGCTTCAGTCGTGTCCGACTCTGTGTGACCCCATAGACGGCAGCCCGCCAGGCTCCCCCTTCCCTGGGATTCTCCAGGCACTTAGAACCCACTAAATCTGCATTGGAAAGAAATTGGGTGTATCTCCTTCCTTTGTTTTCTGCTCTGTTTTTAGAGATCTAATTCCCCTTTGGTGAACTGCTGAAGGCAATGAATACTGTTCATTCCCTAAACAAGCAGAGAGAGATTCTAGTCTACAAAGTCTTTCCTTTTGACATGGGAATGTGTTTTATTACCATAAGAGAGAACAGTTATAGTAAATCCCCTAACTCAGTGACTCTTCCACCTCATTAGTGGTAAAAAACAAAACAAACAAAAAAAAAAACTGGGAAATAAGTAATGACCAGTCAGGATAATTGTCCATGTACTTAAAATGTATTTTAAATGATAGATACAAAGCATATATGTCTTTTGATTAATTTATGTTATGATTTAGAAGAATTTCAATGTAAATTTCTTTTAGATTTCCTTCCTGTGATGTTAAACATTAGCATTTCAAAGGACAAAAATCATATTCCACCAGAATACTTGGTTTCACTAGTCTATGCAAAAAAAATCTAAGCCTTCCATGGTCTTATTAAGTATGTGGAGATATTTTGTCAGACTTACTCTTTTACTGAAAATAAAGTGATTTTCTAAATATCAGTATGTACTCTTTTAATGATCATGAAGCTTATTTCAAGCATTCATTTAAATTTTTAGTCATATTATGCATTATTTTTGAGGAACTTTTAACTCTGAATCATTTTTGGCCTTCACTTACCATGGAATAAGAAATTCATAACGAATTAAATGACAATGGTTTCTTTTGTAAAGATTCCAAAAAATTTAGTATGATTAAAAAGTAAAGGCTTTATCCTGAAAAAAATTATCTGTGGTTTTGTCCTTTAGTGTTGCCATATTTGTTTTTGCAAGTTATTGTATTTAAAAGTAGCTTTAGATAAAATGGAATCTAAACATAGAATAATTCCATTAGAAGTCAGCATAGTAGCTCCCATGGTAGGGGTAATGACTGAAATAGTCCAAGGGAGTTTCTGAGTGTTGGTGATGCTTGAGTGCTGGACACATAGGTGTGCTCAGGAGTAAGTGACACATTTGTGTGAATGTTTCTGTAGGTATTTTATGTCAGTTCAAAGTAAAAAAAAAAAAAAAAGATTAAAATGCTAAAGTAGATCCTATGAAATTTGCCCTGTACAACTTACAAACAAGTGACCTGTAGAATTTTGGTGGTAGTGTTTAGTCCCTGAGTCATGTCTGACTCTTTGTGATGCTGTGGTCTGGGGCCCACCAGGCTCCTCTGTCCATGGGATTTCCCAGGCAAGAGTGCTAGAGTGGTTTGCCATTTCCTTCTCCAGGGAATCTTCCTGACCCAGGGATCGAACTCACATCTCCTACATTGACAGCTAGATTCTTTACCACTGAGCCACCTGGGAATCCCAGTAGTAGTCTATACTACTTATTATTTGATTTCAAATTTAAGAGAATAGAATGAAAAAAACTGATGGATTGCTCCATTTTTCCCCTAAGTCCTTTCTATTACTCTAATAGGAATTTAGATGTTAAATTACTAAGTATTTACCAATTCAGGAAAAAGTTCTTAAACGTTAATTATATTTGTCATTATGGTAAAAACAAAGTAGGGCGTTCTACTGAGTTTCAGAAACCTTCTGAGTTTCTGAAATGTGAATTCTTTTCTTTTTCAAGTATATTTTAAACATCCTATTAAAGACTATCTTTTATTTTTTTTTAATTTTATTTTATTTTTAAACTTTACATAATTGTATTAGTTTTGCCAAATATCAAAATGAATCCATCACAGGTATACATGTGCTCCCCATCCTGAACCCTCCTCCCTCCTCCCTCCCCATACCATCCCTCTGGGTCGTCCCAGTGCACTAGCCCCAAGCATCCAGTATCGTGCATTGAACCTGGACTGGCATCTCGTTTCATACATGATATTTTACATGTTTCAATGCCATTCTCCCAAATCTTCCCACCCTCTCCCTCTCCCACAGAGTCCATAAGACTGTTCCATACATCAGCGTCACTTTTGCTGTCTCGTACACAGGGTTATTGTTATCATCTTTCTAAATTCCATATATATGCGTTAGTATACTGTATTGGTGTTTTTCTTTCTGGCTTACTTCACTCTGTATAATAGGCTCCAGTTTCATCTACCTCATTAGAACTGATTCAAATGTATTCTTTTTAATGGCTGAGTAATACTCCATTGTGTATATGTACCACAGCTTTCTTATCCATTCATCTGCTGATGGACATCTAGGTTGCTTCCATGTCCTGGCTATTATACACAGTGCTGCAATGAACATTGGGGTACACGTGTCTCTTTCCCTTCTGGTTTCCTCAGTGTGTATGCCCAGCAGTGGGATTGCTGGATCATAAGGCAGTTCTATTTCCAGTTTTTTAAGGAATCTCCACACTGTTCTCCATAGTGGCTGTACTAGTTTGCATTCCCACCAACAGTGTAAGAGGGTTCCCTTTCCTCCACACCCTCTCCAACATTTATTATTTGTAGACTTTTGGATCGCAGCCATTCTGACTGGTGTGAAATGGTACCTCATAGTGGTCTTGATTTGCATTTCTCTGATAATGAGTGATGTTGAGCATCTTTTCATGTGTTTGTTAGCCATCTGTATGTCTTCTTTGGAGAAATGTCTATTTAGTTCTTTGGCCCATTTTTTGATTGGGTCGTTTATTTTTCTGGAGTTGAGCTGGAGGAGTTGCTTGTATATTTTTGAGATTAGTTGTTTGTCAGTTGCTTCATTTGCTATTATTTTCTCCCATTCTGAAGGCTGTCTTTTCACCTTGCTGATAGTTTCCTTTGATGTGCAGAAGCTTTTAAGGTTAATTAGGTCCCATTTGTTTATTTTTGCTTTTATTTCCGATATTCTGGGAGGTGGGTCATAGAGGATCCTGCTGTGATGTATGTCAGAGAGTGTTTTGCCTATGTTCTCCTCTAGGAGTTTTATAGTTTCTGGTCTTATGTTTAGATCTTTAATCCATTTTGAGTTTATTTTTGTGTATGGTGTTAGAAAGTGGTCTAGTTTCATTCTTTTACAAGTGGTTGACCAGTTTTCCCAGCACCACTTGTTAAAGAGATTGTCTTTAATCCATTGTATATTCTTGCCTCCTTTGTCAAAGATAAGGTGTCCATATGTGCGTGGATTTATCTCTGGGCTTTCTATTTTATTCCATTGATCTATATTTCTGTCTTTGTGCCAGTACCATACTGTCTTGATAACTGTGGCTTTGTAGTAGAGCCTGAAGTCAGGTAGGTTGATTCCTCCAGTTCCGTTCTTCTTTCTCAAGATCGCTTTGGCTATTCGAGGTTTTTTGTATTTCCATACAAATTGTGAAATTATTTGTTCTAGCTCTGTGAAGAATACTGTTGGTAGCTTGATAGGGATTGCATTGAATCTATAAATTGCTTTGGGTAGTATACTCATTTTCACTATATTGATTCTTCCAATCCATGAACATGGTATATTTCTCCATCTATTAGTGTCCTCTTTGATTTCTTTCACCAGTGTTTTATAGTTTTCTATATATAGGTCTTTAGTTTCTTTAGGTAGATATATTCCTAAGTATTTTATTCTTTCCGTTGCAATGGTGAATGGAATTGTTTCCTTAATTTCTCTTTCTGTTTTCTCATTATTAGTGTATAGGAATGCAAGGGATTTCTGTGTGTTGATTTTATATCCTGCAATTTTACTATAGTCATTGATTAGTTCTAGTAATTTTCTGGTGGAGTCTTTAGGGTTTTCTATGTAGAGGATCATGTCATCTGCAAATAGTGAGAGTTTTACTTCTTCTTTTCCAATTTGGATTCCTTTTATTTCTTTTTCTGCTCTGATTGCTGTGGCCAAAACTTCCAAAACTATGTTGAATAGTAATGGTGAAAGTGGGCACCCTTGTCTTGTTCCTGACTTTAGAGGAAATGCTTTCAATTTTTCACCATTGAGGATAATGTTTGCTGTGGGTTTGTCATATATAGCTTTTATTATGTTGAGGTATGTTCCTTCTATTCCTGCTTTCTGGAGAGTTTTTATCATAAATGGGTGTTGAATTTTGTCAAAGGCTTTCTCTGCATCTATTGAGATAATCATATGGTTTTTATTTTTCAATTTGTTAATGTGGTGTATTACATTGATTGATTTTGCGGATATTGAAGAATCCTTGCATCCCTGGGATAAAGCCCACTTGGTCATGGTGTATGATCTTTTTAATGTGTTGCTGGATTCTGGTTGCTAGAATTTTGTTAAGGATTTTTGCATCTATGTTCATCAGTGATATTGGCCTGTAGTTTTCTTTTTTTGTGGGATCTTTGTCAGGTTTTGGTATTAGGGTGATGGTGGCCTCATAGAACGAGTTTGGAAGTTTACCTTCCTCTGCAATTTTCTGGAAGAGTTTGAGCAGGATAGGTGTTAGCTCTTCTCTAAATTTTTGGTAGAATTCAGCTGTGAAGCCATCTGGACCTGGGCTTTTGTTTGCTGGAAGATTTTTGATTATAGTTTCAATTTCCGTGCTTGTGATGGGTCTGTTAAGATTTTCTATTTCTTCCTGGTCGAGTTTTGGAAAGTTGTACTTCTCTAAGAATTTGTCCATTTCTTCCACGTTGTCCATTTTATTGGCATATAATTGTTGATAGTAGTCTCTTATGATCCTTTGTATTTCTGTGTTGTCTGTTGTGATCTCTCCATTTTCATTTCTAATTTTATTGATTTGATTTTTCTCCCTTTGTTTCTTGATGAGTCTGGCTAATGGTTTGTCAATTTTATTTATCCTTTCAAAGAACCAGCTTTTGGTTTTGTTGATTTTTGCTATGGTCTCTTTTGTTTCTTTTGCATTTATTTCTGCTCTAATTTTTAAGATTTCTTTCCTTCTACTAACCCTGGGGTTCTTCATTTCTTCCTTTTCTAGTTGCTTTAGGTGTAGAGTTAGGTTATTTATTTGACTTTTTTCTTGTTTCTTGAGGTGTGCCTGTATTGCTATGAACTTTCCCCTTAGGACTGCTTTTACCGTGTCCCACAGGTTTTGGGTTGTTGTGTTTTCATTTTCATTCGTTTCTATGCAAATTTTGATTTCTTTTTTGATTTCTTCTGTGATTTGTTGGTTATTCAGCAGCGTGTTGTTCAGCCTCCATATGTTGGAATTTTTAATCGTTTTTCTCCTGTAATTGAGATCTAATCTTACTGTATTGTGGTCAGAAAAGATGCTTGGAATGATTTCTATTTTTTTGAATTTACCAAGGCTAGCTTTATGGCCCAGGATGTGATCTATCCTGGAGAAGGTTCCATGTGCGCTTGAGAAAAAGGTGAAATTCATTGTTTTGGGATGAAATGTCGTATAGATATCAATTAGGTCTAACTGGTCTATTGTATCATTTAAAGTTTGTGTTTCCTTGTTAATTTTCTGTTTAGTTGATCTATCCATAGGTGTGAGTGGGGTATTAAAGTCTCCCACTATTATTGTGTTATTGTTAATTTCTCCTTTCATACTTGTTAGCATTTGTCTTACATATTGTGGTGCTCCCATGTTGGGTGCATATATATTTATAATTGTTATATCTTCTTCTTGGATTGATCCTTTGATCATTATGTAGTGACCTTCTTTGTCTCTCTTCACAGCCTTTGTTTTAAAGTCTACTTTATCTGATATGAGTATTGCTACTCCTGCTTTCTTTTGGTCCCTATTTGCATGGAAAATCTTTTTCCAGCCCTTCACTTTCAGTCTGTATGTGTCCCCTGTTTTGAGGTGGGTCTCTTGTAGACAACATATGTAGGGGTAAAGACTATCTTTTAATAAAAAGAAGTAGAACTCACTTTGAAGTAAAGTATTCTTCAAATTTATTTATATGATCTGTAATACATGGCAACCCACCCCAGTACTCTGGCTTGGAGAATTCCATGGACAGAGGAGTCTGGCAGGCTACAGTCCACAGGGTCACAAAGAGCTGGACACGACTAAGCGACTAAACACTTTCAATGCACGGTTCTTATTTTTTCCTGTGACTTGGAAACAAGGAGAAATGTTTACTCTTCAAATTAATCTTTGACAGGTTGCCTCTGCCGGAGCAGACCTTCATGGGCTACTGGACAATTGGTCAGTCAAGAAATGGAATGCAAAAACTGCTGTGTCCAGCAGAAACTCATCATATAGACGTTAAGGTTGATATCATTATTTTTTCATTAGAATATTGAATGTTATCTGTTTTTCAGTATCTTCCCTGGAGGAAAATTTATTCAATCTTAGAAATGACTTATTCTGATGTTATTTCAGAATAGATTTAGCTTCTTCTGTGATTCTCAAGTGAGTCTGGCCTCTGAGGGTCATGATATAGGTAATTGCTAATGATTGGTAGAATTCCTAAGAGCTAATCTGTATTTTAGGAAAGTCAGGCAGGACAGTTACTCCATTATGTTTGTTTTCAAGAAAAAAGGCAAAGAAATATCAATCACTAGTTGCAGTAGCAATCCTGCTAGGTTTGACTGTGGGGAATTAACTGCTTATAAAATCAATAGAAAGGACAAGAGGGATAGAAGTCAAGGGGCCACTGCTGGACTTTTGGTTTCAGGATTAGCGTTTTGCTTCTGCACAATAAGACCGGACTAGCAAACTTTTCCTGTAAGGGGCTGGATAGTGGTGGCTCAGTGGTTAAGAACCCACCTACCAATGCAGAAGACATTAGAGACCGGGGTTTCATCCCTGCGTCAGGAAGACCCCCTACAGCAGGAAATGGCAATGCACTCCAGTATTCTTGCCTGGAAAATTCCAAGGACAGAGGAGCCTGACTGGCTACAGTCCATAAGCTTGCAAAGAATCGAACACGACTGAGCAACTGCACACACACACACACACACACACACACACACACACACGAGTAAATATTTTAGGCATGGTGGCCATACAGATTCTGTCACAGCTCCTCAGCTTTGCCATGGTAGCACAAAAGCAGCCTCAGGCAATACGGTAACAAATGAGTGACACTGTGTCCTAGTAAAATTTTATCGACACAATCAGGGAGTGGATCAGACTCGACCTGTGAGCTACGGTTTGTTAGCCCTTGTAGTAGAGCATAGACTCTGACTGCTCATATTTGTCAGATTCTCCTTGTCCACACTGACTGCAGGAGGATAGCTTCTGCTGCTCATCTGCCTTACAAATCTCATGCAAGTGCATTTAATTGGCAGAAGCTAAATCATATCCAGAATGCTTGCTGCAAAGGAGTATAAGAAATGAAGTATTTCGTCGTCTAGCTCCTAAGATACAATTTAGACAGAAGGGGTAATAGCACCCGTGAATGTGTGCATGCTCAGTCACTCAGTCGTGTCTGACTCTTTGTGATCCCATGGACTGTATAGCCCACCAGGCTCCTCTGTCCATGGACTTTTCCCGGCAAGAATACTGGAGTGTTTTGCCATTTCCTACTCCGAGGGATCTTCTCAACCCAGGGATCGAACCCAAGTCTCCTGCATCTCCTGTATTGACAGGTGGATTCTTTTACCAGTACACCACCTGGGAAGCCCCGGCTGCTGCAGTAGTCACTATCTGACCCAAAAAGTGTTGATTAATTAAGGACTGTAAGGGCATGCAAATCAACTGTATAAAAAAATTATTCTCCTGGTTTGGACAGCTCTGGGTCCCCATACTTGTAGTTCAGAACTTGCAGTTGACTTAGGAAAGAGTAAAGTAATGAGAACTCCTATGGGATTTTATATCTGATATATTTTCTGAATAAAAAGAAAATGAGAAATTAAATATGATAGCACATGTGAAAGCCTTTATAAATGCAACTATATGGTATTATTATTGTCATAAGTATCATGCCAGTCAATAAAATGAGAAGAGGTATGTCAAGATAGTGAGTATTTGAATTGAAAATCTTAGTTTGGAAGAACTCTAACTTTTCTACATTTTTATAACTACCCAAATATCTTATTGCAGATAACTACTTTTTTTTAAAATAGGGTCCAGCACTCATACACATACAGGAGTATCCAATAGAAAGACATGAAGGAAGATCCCAAACCTTTACCGAAGAATGTAGCTCCTGGAGGTTACCATTGGATGAAATGAACTTAATCTGTGATGTCGCTACAGCACATGGTATGTCAGTTTATTCTTTTGATTTTTCCTTCCTGCACTGGTTTTTTTTAAAAATCCAGATCAAAATAATCTCTAGACATCAATAAGTCTATGCTAGACTCAGTCACTGTGCCATGCTTGGATTGGATAGCAATTATATGTAATTTAGATCTAATTTCCTATAACAACCTAACAAAATACTATTGTGGAATCCACATAAGCATGACTGAGTTCATATGCACGTCTGTTTCTCATTACAATTGTAGCACAAAGTTAAACTCACCCCGGGCTCATGCTAAAAATAGAAGGGGGAAAGAAAAAGGAAAAACATTGGATTTTTTTTGGCTGGGATTCCAGTTTGGTGATTACATGTATTCTGAAAGCAGGGTTGGAGGATTTGCAGTCATTAAACCTCTCATTGTAAAGAATGGCAAATAAAGGATGTGAGTTTTTGGCGTCTGCATCTCTGGACTGTTGCCATTACCTACTGATTCATGCAGTATGTCCTAGGTACTTTTTGGCAGAAGTACCTGCCAAAAATTGATGGCAGTTACTAAGGTGATATCAACAGAAGTGATGACAGGGGGAAGGGAGAGACTCACTAACTTATCTACAATGGGGATTATTCAGGCAAAAATTAGGAAGCAAGCTTTTGTTTGTGTACATTCTATCAATGTTTGTTCCTAAAATCAGCTATGTTGAGTAAAAATATGTGCTTTTAAAATGTACAGGGGTTTTGTTGGTAACAGTCTGGTGTTCCTATTAAGATATTTTACATTCACTGTGTGTTGGGTTTATTGGTCACTTAGTCCTGTCTGACTCTTTGTGACCCCATGATCGTATGTGACCCGCCAGTCTCCTCTGTCCATGGAGTTCTCTAGACAAGAATACTGGAGTGGGTTGCCATTTCCTTCTCCAGGGGGTCTTCCTACCCAGGGATCGAACTCCAGTCTCCTGCACTGCAAGTGAATTCTTTACTGGCTGAGCCATCAGGGAAGCCCTATTATGTAGGGAATAATATGAATGTAGAAAGTGAAGAAGACCTAAAGAGCTTCTTGATGAAAGTAAAAGAGGAGAGTGAAAAAGTTGGCTTAAAACTCAACATTCAGAAGACTAAGATCATGGCATCTGGTCCCATGGCAAATAGATGGGGAAACAGTGGAAACAATGACAGACTTTATTTTGGGGGGCTCCAAAATCACTGTAGATGGCGACTACAACCATGAAATTAAAAGACGCTTACTCCTTGGAAGGAAAGTTATGACCAACCTAGACAGCATATTAAAAAGCAGAGACATTACCTTGCCAACAAAGGTCCGTCTAGTCAAGGCTATGGTTTTTTTCCAGTGGTCATGTATAGATGTGAGAGTTGGACTGTAAAGAAAGCTGAGCACCGAAGAATTGATGCTTTTGAACTGTGGTGTTGGAGAAGACTCCTGAGAGTCCCTTGGACTGGAAAGAGATCCAACCAATCCATCCTAAAGGTGATCAGTCCTGGGTGTTCATTGGAAGGACTGATATTGAAGCTGAAACTCCAGTACTTTGGCCACCTGAGGCAAAGAGCTGACTCATTGGAAAAGACCCTGATGCTGGGAACAATTGAGGGCAGGAGGAGAAGGGGACAACAGAAGATGGTTGGATGGCATCACCGACTCGATGGACATGAGTTTGGGTAAACTCCGAGAGTTGATGGTGAACAGGGAGGCCTGGCGTGCTGCAGTCCATGGGGTTGCAAAGAGTTGGACACGACTGAGCGACTGAACTGAACTGAACTGAAAATGTCTTAATAGCCACACTAGTCCCTCACATAATTTAACCAACAAAAACTCTGTACATTTTAGAAGCACATATTTTTACTCAACATAGCTAAAGTTAGGAACAAACATCCACAGAACGTATGTGAGTAGAGAATGTGTATAGGTCTTACTGATAAAGTTTGAACTTTGGCTCTTGTCTCATTTTTAGAGATTGTGAATAAGTATGCTGTGAACCTCTGCCTCATGTCAGTGACAGGGGTTGTTAAACCTTGTCACAGTCTCACAGTTCTTCTCAACGCAGCATTCCAGGCAGCCACGGCCAGCCAGTCAGAACTGGTCCTTAAAAATGAAACTCATTTGCTGTCTCTCACATAATTTAACCCTCTGTTTCAGTATTGTCCACATTTGCAAACTGGACCTTTGTGTTGTTTTTTTAATCTCTTTAGTTTTTTTGCCTATTTTGTATTTGGGAGAGAAAAGAATATTTTCTTGGTTCTCTTAGAATCAGTTAGATAGATAGATATGTTTGAGCCAGAGACCAAACAGTACTTAATGCTGCAATAAGAGAGGACAATTGATGTTTGTGAAGTATATTTCTATTAATACTTTTATTATATTTCCAAAGTTGCTCAATAAATGTTGAATTGAATTTATTTGTGCTGATAGACACATTAAAAACATTCTTAAATTATAAGTCATGTGGTTCTGATGTTCGGAACTGTAGTTCCTACACAGCTCACAGTGTCTCCTAAATAACGCCTTTCTCTGATCTCCTACTGACTTGTGTTTCTTATCAATGTCAGCTTATTTGTTTAATTTATCTTTATATATATTTGGTCTTTATGTGTGCACATCACACACATACACACACACACACACATACAAGCACTATATTTTTTTCCTGAAATTTCCAGCATAGTCCCACATATTTCATTATCATAGCTTATACCTTAGTTTGGGGTTCAGAAAATATGACCACTTGTAAATAGATACCTGGATGATGAGTGATATTAATAGTGATTATTATACAGAAGCAGCTTAATCCCTTGCTTTAGGGTGCCCAGAAATAGAGATTATGGTTAACAGTCCAGAACCTGGCTACTCAAAGGGACGCCCTCAAGCCTAGAGCAGTGACATTTCCTGGGTTCTTACTGGAAAGGCAGAGTGAAACCCCACCCCAGAGCCCCTGCCTCAAGCTTAGAGCAGTGACATTTCCTGGGAGCTCATTGGAAAGGCAGAGTGAAACCCCACCCCAGAGCCCCTGAGTCAGAATCTGCACTTTCATTAGATCTCCAGGTGATTCACACACACTTGAAAGTTGAGGAAGCACTGAAATAGAATTCAGAAAAGGGACCTAGTCAAGTACTTGATTGAAAAGACAGGTTTTGTAATAATAAAAATACACAAATATGAAAAAAAAAATAATTTGGAAAATAAGATCCATAGAGCAAAGAATCAAAAAATGGAAATACTTATTTACTTGAAAACCCTGAAGAGCTAGTAAACTGGGAAATACCAGATTAGCAGACGGAAGATGTTGACCAGCTGTTATCCATCTGAGCCAATAATAAAATAAGAGGAAACAGACTTTTATTGAAGCACAAAATACTTTCATAGAAGGAAGAATTTCCTGACATTGAGGAGTGTTAAATATTTAATGGTGTTACTGTGAGATGTTACGGAATTCTTTGGGGGACAAATAGATACTTACTTCCTGGAGTATAGGCATGGTCCCATCTATTGATACGTTTAGAAAGAAGAAAGTGTTAGTCGCTCAGTTGTGTCCTACTCTTTGTAATCCCCTGGACTATAGCCCACCAGGCTCCTCTGTCTATGGGATTCTCCAGGCAAGAATACTGGAGTAGGTTGCCATTCCCTTCTCCAACACTTAGAGCAGGTATGAAATTGCTTCTCCCAGTGCTCTTTGACCAATCCATGTGCAGGTCATCTGCTGAGTTCTGGTTGTATGCCGTCTTATGATTCAGTTTTCACTGGACCTTTTTGGACCAGGCAGAAAATGTACTGCAGAATAGAATTAACTCTGTTTTTTTTTTTTTTTTTTGGTCATTTCAGAAAATGAGGAAAATACTCTCTATGTAGTTGCATGCAATCCCGTGTCCTTATACTTTATGAATATGACTGGGAAAAGCGGCCACTTTGTGGACCTTTTCGACATCTTCCCGAGAACGGCCAGTGGAATCTGGCACCCATTTGTGACGGTGGCACCGCTGGGAAACCCCCTAAAGGGTCAAGTGGTTCTCCACGAGCAGCAGGTAACGACGTGGCCTCATTACGTGAGGGACAGGCAAGAATGTTTCCCAGCCTGTCACTGAAAGTGTGTGCTTTCATAAGGACTGAGGAGAGGGGCTGCAAGAAGGAGTCAGGAGTTGTGTGTTATCAGTACCACAAGGCAGGCTAACGCCTTCTTCTCTGGGGGATTTCAACGTGGGCTTTATTCTTTGAAACGTGTTGAGTGAGGGTTTCCTAACCTCGGTACTAATGACATTCGAGGTTGGATAGTTCATTGTTGGGGGCTTTCTTGGTGGCTCAGCAGTAAAGAATCCGCCTGCAACGCAGGAGACGTTAAGAGATGGGGGTTCAGTCCCTGGGTAGGAAAGACCCCTTGGAGGAGGGCATGGCAACCCACTCCAGTATTCTTGCCTAGAGAATGCCGTGGACAGAGGAGCCTGGTGGACTGCAGTCCATGGGGTCGCAGAGTCTACATGACTGAAGAGACTGAGCAGCAGCAGCAGCGGTTCATTGTTATGAAGTTTGCATTCTCTGTGGGGAGATAGATAGCAAGTGCGCCAACGAATAAATATGCCAGTTTCAAGCAGTGATGACTGCCGTACAGTTCATGGGATCCCAAGAGAGTCAGACACAATCTAGCGACTAAACAACAACAAGAAAAAATGTCTTAGGGAAAGATGGGAGTAGGGTGGGAGGAGTTGGAAGAATGAGTAGTACTCAAGAGTGTTCAGATAGCTCCGCTTAGGAGATGACACGTTATCTGAAACCCGAAGGGCATTCTTTATGTGGAGACAGCTGTGTAGCTTTACTGCATGGAATTGTCTTAGTCCAGGGGTCTCCAGCCTCCAGGATCGAATGCCTGATGATCTGAGGCGGAGCTGATGTAACAGCAATAGAAATAAAGTGCACAATAAATGTAAGGTGCTCGAATCATCCTGACATCCGCCCCATCCCCCATCCGTGAAAAAATTGTCTTCCACAAAACTGGACCTGGTGCCAGAAAGGTTGGGGACCGCTCTCTTAGTCTGTTTGGGCTGCTGTAATGTAGGTACCATAGACAAGATAGCTTATAAACAGCAGGCATTTATTTCTCACAGTTCTGCAGCCTGGCAAGTCCAAGATCAAGGTGACTGCAGGTTCAGGATCTGGTGAAAACCTCCTTCCTAGATAGCGGTCTTTTCCCTGCGACCTCACATGGCAGAAGTAGCAGGGATCACATCCATGTGTCTTTTGTAAGGGCACTAATCCCATTCATAAAGTCAAAAAGGGCATTCCAAATGTCAAAAAGGACACAACTTAGTGACTAAACAACAACAAAGTTAATCTATACTATCCAACAGAAAGGGATACAATGTTTTTATAGACCTGTTACCCACCTGGTAGCTACTAAATAGTGTGTGTGTGTGTGTGTGTGTGTGTGTGTGTGTGTTCAGTCATTTTAGTTGTTTCTGACTCTGTGACCCTATGGACTGTAGCCCTCCAGGCTCCTTATCCATGGGATTCTCCAGACAAGTATACTGGAGTGGGTTGCCATTTCCTTCTTCCCAACCCACAGAATCTTCCCAGCCCAGGGATCGAACCCACATCTCCTGTGTCTCCTGCAATGCAGGCAGATGGGTTGCCATTTCCTTCTTCCCAACCCATGGAATCTTCCCAACCCAGGGATTGAACCCACGTCTCCTGTGGCATTCTTTACCACTGAGCCACCCGGGAAGCCCTGCAAATAGTATACTAAGCATATTATTCATTCATCAAGTAAGTATCATGTGCTTACTCTTAGGGATACTTCCATAAACAAAACAAAAGTCCTTGTTCTGAGAAGCTTGTATTCTGGTGCAGAAAGATAGACAATAAGCAAAATAAATAATTACAACTTAAATTAGATGATGAGAAACAAGGGAGAGTAAAATAGAAGGAAGACTGCCATTTAAAGCAGGGCGGGTGACTGAGAAAGTGATATTTAAGTGGATTTGATAGCGTTGAGGGAGAAAAGAGATATTGGGAAGCAGAGAGTTCCTAGGGAAAGGGAATTATAAATTCAAAGACCCAGAGGCTGGAATATGCCTTTGGATCTTTAAAGAAGTGTGGTGGGGAAGATTGAATGAGGGCCAGAGTATAAAGAGGCGAGGCCAAAGAGGTCCCGCAGTGAGTTGGGGCAGGACCATGGTGGAGGGTGGGGACACAGAGGTACAAAGCCTTATGAATCATTCTACGGTTCTGCGCTGCCTGTGAGGAGAGGGGAAGAAGGTCTTAGGGGGCTTCAAGCAGATGAGCAGCTAGATCCGACATATATTTTAGGGATTTCTCTAGCTCCTCTGTGGTGAATAGTCTACAGGTATGAAGGCAGAATGAAGGAAACTAATTAAGAGATTTTTTACAATGATTCAAGCAAGAGATCACCCAAGTTTGGAAGTCATCAGTAATGATGGATTCTATATATATTCCGAAGGTGCGACTTAACAGGATTTCCTAACAGATCAGATACATGAAGTGACAGAGTAGAAGCTAAGGTCAACTTTAAGATTTAAGGCTTCAGCAACAAAAAGGGTAGACCTGCCATGAACTGAGATGAGGAAGGAATTGATTTGGGAGGAAAAATTAGATGTGTGATTCAATTGGAGATGCCTATAACAAAGCCAAGTAGATGATTCTGCTGTTTAATGGAGAACAGGAAGCATAAATTGGGAAGTCACTGGAGTATAAATGTTATTTAAATCATGAAACTGAAAGCGATGACTAAGGGAATGGAATGTGGGTAGAAAAGAGAAGTCTCAGCTCTAAGCCCTGGAGCACTGAAATATGAAGAAATCGGGGAAAGAAGGAGGAATCGACCGAGGGGAACTGAAGATGAGCATCTAGTGGTGGAGATGAATAAACCAGGATGTGGCATTTCAGAAGCCACATGACGACTATCTCAAGGAGGAAGATTGATGATTAAATGCTGACAACGTGTCAAGGAAAAGGTTGCATACATTATTCCACATTATTCTTCCAGAGGCTCAGTGGGGTAGCTTTAGCAATATTTACATGTGAGGAAACTGAAGCTCACGGAGTTTAAATAACTGCCCAGTAAACACTTGGTAGAACAGAAGTTCAAGCCAAATCGGATTGACACCACCAGAATTAAAGTAGTTTTGTCCACTCACTGCAGAAAGGTGGGGGCAGGTAGTCTGAAATTTTTTTAAAGTTATTCGTCATAGGAAAATATTGAAAAAATGCAATGTTTTTACTTGTTAAGTATTTTAAGGTACTCTAAGAATAAAGCATTACCCAGAACAGTGCTTTTAGGCTGTTTCTAATCAAGAATTTTTTAAATCTCGTAAATAACATATCAGGGTTTCACTGAGTTAAGTAAGTCAACTTCAACTTTAGGCTTTGCCTAAGTAATTATGTTGAGGCAGTCCGAGCACAGGTTGGAAAAGAATTTCCAGACACAGAGCATTTCAGAAGGGAGTGAGTTTATTCAGAACAACGAGCAGACATAACGTGGGCACTGCAAGCGCAGAGGGCCGACCTCCTGACAGACCAGAGAGAGTCAGTTTTTGTGGGTTAATAACCAATTTTTATAGCCTCAGGGACAAAAAAAATTCCTCCTGGGCCGTTGGCCATGGTGATTGGTTGGGGCGCTATAGGGTGCTTACTGGAGTGGGCGTCTTTGCCTGATCGGGAGTCAGGAAGCTTGTCAGTGGTGACAGGAGCTTTTAGCAACAGTTGCAAAGGGGCTCGGTCAGCTTCGGAGGTGTCCTTGGTTCTGGGCTCGGCTTCTGTGGCCATGGTGCAAGGTCTTGCACCTGTGGCCTCGGGGCAGGACTCCACAATTATCATAAATTCTGAGTTAATCGGTTTTTTTCTGATTTTCACAACTTTTTTTCACTTTACTTTCTCCTAGAAGCAGAATATACAAATGTCCAGCTCTTGCTTAGAAAAGCTTGTGTCCATCCTATTGGAAAAGGTTTTACTTTGTAGAGTTCCGACAAAATATCAATGCCATTGAACTGATTTCTACAGCCAGAGGAAACTCTCATAAAAAGCACATGATATCTTGGTGATTTTTGATTAAGTGAAACAATCAAATTTAAATAGAAGTCTGATTTTGGAGTATTTTTTCAAAAAATCTTGCCAAATTTTCAACTGTCAAGTTTACAGATACCAATTCTAAAAGTATGAGATTTTCAGGTCCTCAGGAAGCAGTTTGTCTTCTCATAAGATCCAATTATTTGGCAACGTGGATCAGTTCCCTGCTCATGTATAATGACTTTCATCAAAGACAGTGTGTTTTTTGTATAAACCCACACTTCCCCTCCTGGCATTCTTACATGCTACCTGACTTTCCCCGTTGACCAGTTTCAGCGATTCTCCATGTTACCTCAATGCCCTGAGCAGACTTGCATGGCTTACCAGGATTTCTGTCTACCTGTCCTCTGTTTTATATTGTGTCCCCACTAGAGGATTAAGCCCTCCTTAATTCCAAATGAACGGCACATAACTGTAAAATTTAACAAATGATAAATAATTCTAATCTAATGAAAAAATGAGTGTGCGGCCTTCAGTTCCTTCTCCCCCATTCTGCCCTAGCTGAAAAGGGGGCTGAAATATTGTAAAGAAGTACTTCGGTTAATTCATCTATCCCTTGTCTTTATAGAGCTTGGCAACGGATGCATTTCACTGGTTGGTTTAAGAAGTTGTTCAAAAATTCCTTGCTAAAATAAAATCTTAAGTGAGGAAAGGGAAACTTCGCCATGCCTAAAAATAAAGCCTCCTCCCTCCCCCCTAACCCCACCCCACCATGAGATTACTTATTACATCTGTACAGAGTTTAGAATTTCAGACTTTAGGACATGGAGGTCATCCAGAGGTTACTTTTCTCCCAGTCAAATACAAACATAATAAAACTGCTCACTCGCTTCTCCTCCCTGCCCCCTTGGAAGGAGTGCCAAAACCACAGTTACATGTACTCATGTGTGACGCAAAATTCTATTTTTAAACTCAGACAGAATATATCATTAGTCAT
Source organism: Bos indicus x Bos taurus (assembly GCF_003369695.1). NCBI lineage: Eukaryota > Metazoa > Chordata > Mammalia > Artiodactyla > Bovidae > Bos > Bos indicus x Bos taurus. The sequence continues at coordinate 11,651,177 of NC_040087.1, read as the reverse complement.
TTACAGAAGGAAACCATTAACATCTAAAAGGATGGAGCAGCAGAACTCCTTCATACTGCCAGTTGCTTCTAGAACTAATTCTAAATACAGCAGTGGCTGGAAACATGTATGTATACACACACATATAAAGATATGTTTTCTGTTACTTAGAAAGATCCAGTTTTTCGGTTCACTTTGGAAGTACTAGACCCTAAAAAGGAAGAAAAATGCAAAACTGTACTCATTTTTGTGCGTAACCATATCTGTTTAATCATCTACTTATTCTTCTACTTAATCACATTTGGGATCAAACATTATTTTTAGGACTTTCTGTTGCTTATAAAAGTTAATATTATCCAAACTGCTTAAGTGCTAGCGATTTGTGTTAATGTTGTACATATTTATCATAAGAGAGATTTTCTTCTTTAAAAAATACTAACTCAAAAAAAGATTTAATCTAGAATAGAGACTACAAAATTTTAACTTATTAGTACAACTTCTTAAGGAAAACTTTAAGGATTTTCCTTGAGATTTTTATCATATTCAAACTTTCAAATGCCAGGAATGGTGCTTCTTATATGATATGTTGATTTTAAAAAAGAATATTACTAATGCACATTCATTTTTTAAAAAATAAGCTTTTTATTTTGTACTGGGGTATAGTTGATTAACAAACAACATTGCGAAGGTTTCAGGTGAACAGTGAAGGGACTCAGCCATACGTACACATGTATCCTTTCTCCCCCAAACCCCTCTCCCATCCAGGATACCACGCAACGTTCAGCAGAGTTCCATCGTAATACACATCTGTAATGGAGAATTGCATATTACACAGAATGATGCATTCTAAGTGTCTTTATAAGAAAAACTTTAAGCTTTGTCAACTTGCTTAGAATTTTTTTAATATAGCCAATATTTGGAATATATGGAATAAAGGAAACTTCAGTGCAACTACTACTTTAATTCTTGAGCACTTCAGTAAAATTCGCTTGTAAAATAAATTGAAGCCACACTATGAGGTCTCAGATTTGCAGGTGAATCGTTAATCTATTTTCATTTCCTTTTATTTCCTCTCTAATTAGAATATGTGATAAAGGGCAAAAGTAATGATTATTCATCCTTGTATTCTTCTTTCTTCTTTAAATATAAGTTGGATGGCATCACTGACTCAATGGACATGAGTTTGGGGAAACTCCCAGAGATAGTGGAGGACAGGAAAGCCTGGTGTGCTGCAGTCCATGGGGTCACAGAGGCAGACATAGCGACTGAACAACAACAACAAATAAATGTTATGGAAGAAATGAGCAGACTTTTCATATTTTGTATATATTTTACAAAATATATAGTAATTCTTTGGATGCTTTGTGATTTTATTTTCCCCAAAGAAAGTTCTTTAAATGAAAAGTTCATAAGGGTTAGGATAACTGAAGGAGCCCCAGATTTTAATAAGACAAAACAAAATGAACCAAAATAAGAGAGGAAAAAAAGACAATTACATAACAATGAGGCTTGAGAAAAAATTTGTCCGTGCCTTTTTGTAAACCTGTTAGTCTGACCTTCAAATGTCTTTAAATTTTAACTGAAAACCCAGCTTCTTTACATTCCTTTGAAATATTCAATCTTTTCTGGCTTTGTAAATTTTAAGTTCTTATTTCATGTGTTTCTATTCACTTATTTTAATGTCTAAGGTTAATTTTTTTTTAGTTTTTTTTTTTTTTTTTCTTGAAAAAATCCTCCTAATTTCTGGGAGGTTATTACTTCATTTGCATAACTGTGATGAATGCTGCTGGAGCCATCTCTTGTCACTGTGTTATCACAGCACGAGCTGTGAAAGTTCCCAAGCTCAGTGAATGACAAGATGCAGAAATACTCATTACCAGCTTGGTTCTTGGGGTCCTTGATATTTTCTTGCAAATCCATCTTTATATCATGTACATATTTTCTGAGTTGAACCTGCATTTGTGAAAAGAATAAATGAGATTCAGTTATGCACGGTGTGTTGTTGTTCAGTCGCTAAGTTGTGTCTGACTCTTTGTGATGCCGTGGACTGCAGCACACCAGGCTTCCCGGTCCTTCACTGTCTCCCCGAGTTTGCTCAGACACATGTCCATCGAGTTGGTGATGCCATCCAGCCATCTCAGCCTCCGTTGTCCCCTTCTCCTCCTGCCTTCAATCTTTCCCAGCATCAGGGTCTTTTCCAATGAGACTTCGCATCAGGTAGCCAAAATATTAGAGCTTCAGCTTCAGTATTAGTCCTTCCAAAGAATATTCAAGGTTGATTTCCTTTAGGATTGACTAGTTTGATCTCCTTGCTGTCCAAGGGACTCTCAAGAGTCTTCTCCAGCACCATGATTCCTCAGGCCAAACAACTAACAGCATAGTCCCTCTCATCATCAGACAATTGAATGCATAGTGTAGGAGAGTTTTTCAACATGCTTTTTTTTTTTTTTTGTAAATCACTTAAAAATTTTTTTCAATTGAAAGATAATTGCTTTACAATGTTGTATTGGTTTAACTGCACATTCTTTAAGTGTAATTTTGATAAAAGTAAACAGACTTTTAAAAATGATCAAATGTCTAAATTTCCTCCTTAATACATAATAAAACAGAGTCATGGTTAAACCTAGCCTATATTTACAAGGGGATGGTTTTAAGATAAAATCTTCAAAGAAGAAAGTCTGCCTTACATAATTAAAAATATCCTCATTAAACCATGGAAGGCTTTAAATTCTGTACTATGGAAAATCACTTAGTGTTTTTATGGAGTCGTTTAAATATTTCAGTATTGTCATCTTACCTTTGGTTTACTTATCACTAAATAGCCTTTATTTCCAGGCTGCCAAGGGACTGCTGCTTTAAAAAAAAAAAAAAAAAACTATTCTCTTTATTTCCAGAGCAATGTCATCCTGTTGCTGGATCCCGCTAGCCAAGCCCTTCGCCGTCTCATCCTACCTTCAGAAGAATTTACAATGAAGAAAACTTCCTGGTGGAACAAGGAGGAAGCTGTAAGGAATACCCAGCCTGCCCAGTAAATTGCCAAGGGTTTTCTGTAGCTTTCTAACTGTAAAAATGCATGCCTGCCCTCCCCTTGTGGCACCTTCTGTTTGCTATAATGCACAAAAGAATTCTCTTATTAGGCACTTGTGAATTTTAATATGATACAAGTAGGTAGACGTAGATAGACGTATAACTAAGTATCAGTGTTCTTTTTGTATCCATCGCAGGAACATTTGAACTAATAATCATAGGACTTCATGAGCCATTTGTGTGTGATATTCATGACAAATCCCTAATCATGCAGGCACTTTAACCTGCTTTCCAGGTCTGTGTTAATGTTTTGAATTTATGTAATGAACCTTTGAGTGTAACATCTGGTTGTATTTACAAGATAAATAAATATTTTAGCTTAATAAACTAGTAATTAAACATTTTGGCCAACCCCAGGGAGTCTATTCTGCCATTCAGAAAAAGGTAATGGATATAAAACAGAACTTACCCTCTGCCCTGGACAACATAGCATGCTTATAGGTCTTAAAATGCCATGAAAAAAAGAGATATTTTAAATGTCATAAATAGATCCAAACCTAAGAAACAAAATATTTCCTATGTATTGACACTATGGTACAAACATCACAGTTAATCACCAGATAGCATGTTTACTTGTAATCAGATTTGGCATTATTTTTTTAAATATTATCCTAAAAATGTTTTAGTACATAGTTCACAGTGAATTTTAAAATATATTTTAATCCATGTTACCATAAGAGTCTTGGAACGGATGAAGAGGGGTAGCTTCTCAGAGAATTATATGTTTTACACATTGAAGAACTTTATTTAAGGAAAAGCAGCTGAAGAGACGTGATTGCATCCATCACAGTTAATGTGAATATTTTGTTTTTTCTTGTCTTTAGGAAACTTACAAAATGTGTAAAGAGTTTTCACACAAAAACTGGCTAGTGTTCTACAAAGAAAAAGGGTGAGTTTTTTGCTGTAGAGGGTTTAAACTGTGATTTTCTTCTGTCCATTCTCTTTCCTCCTTTAATTTTACTGTGTGCTAAGAGTTCCAAAGAATAGCAAGGAAAGATAAGAAAGCCTTCCTCAGTGATCAATGCAAAGAAATAAAGGAAAACAACAGAATGTGAAAGACTAGAGATCTCTTCAAGAAAATTAGAAATACCAAGGGAACATTTCATGCAAAGATTGGCTCGATAAAGGACAGAAATGGTATGGACCTAACAGAAGCAGAAGATATTAAGAAGAGGTGGCAAGAATACACAGAAGAACTGTACAAAAAAGAGCTTCATGACCCAGATAATCACGATGGTGTGATCACTCACCTAGAGCCAGACATCCTGGAATGTGAAGTCAAGTGGGCCTTAGGAAGCATCACTACAAACAAAGCTAGTGGAGGTGATGGAATTCCAGTTGAGCTATTTCAAGTCCTGAAAGATGATGCTGTGAAAGTGCTGCACTCAATATGCCAGCAAATTTGGAAACCTCAGCAGTGGCCACAGGACTGGAAAAGGTCAGTTTTCATTCCAGTCCCAAAGAAAGGCAATGCCAAAGAATGCTCAAACTACCGCACAGTTGTACTCATCTCACATGCTAGTAAAGTAATGCTCAAAATTCTCTAAGCCAGGCTTCAGCAATATGTGAACCATGAACTCAGAGATGTTCAAGCTGGTTTTAGAAAAGGCAGAGGAACCAGAGATCAAATTGCCAACATCCGCTGGATCATGGAAAAAGCAAGAGAGTTCCAGAAAAACATCTCTTTCTGCTTTTTTGACTATGCCAAAGCCTTTGACTGTGTGGATCACAATAAACTGTGGAAAATTCTTCAAGAGATGGCAATACCAGACCACCTGACCTGCCTCTTGAGAAATGTGTATGCAGGTCAGGAAACAACAGTTAGAACTGGACATGGAACAACAGACTGGTTCCAAATAGGAAAAGGAGTACGTCAAGGCCATATGTTGTCACCCTGTTTATTTAACTTATATGCAGAGTACATCATGAGAAAAGCTGGACTGGAAGAAGCACAAGCTGGAATCAAGGTTGCTGGGAGAAATATCAATAACCTCAGATATGCAGATGACACCACCCTTATGGCAGAAAGTGAAGAGAAACTCAAAAGCCTCTTGAGAAAAGTGAAAGAGGAGAGTGGAAAAGTTGGCTTAAAGCTCAACATTCAGAAAACAAAGATCATGGCATCTGGTCCTATCACTTCATGGGAAATAGATGGGGAAACAGTGGAAACAGTGACAGACTTTATTTTTTGGGGCTCCAAAATCACTGCAGATGGTGATTGCAGCCATGAAATTAAAAGACGCTTACTCCTTAGCAGGAAAGTTATGACCAACCTAGACAGCATATTCAAAAGCAGAGACATTACTTTGCCAACAAAGTCCGTGTAGTCAAGGCTATGGTTTTTCCAGTGGTCATGTACGGATGTGAGAGTTGGACTGTGAAGAAAGCTGAGCGCTCAAGAATTGATGCTTTTGAACTATGGTGTTGGAGAAGACTCTTGAGAGTCCCTTGGACTGCAAGGAGGTCCAACCAGTCCATCCTAAAGGAGATCAGTCCTGGGTGTTCATTGGAAGGACTAATGCTGAAGCTGAAACTCCAGTACTTGGGCCACCTCATGGGAAGAGTTGACTCATTGGAAAAGACTCTGATGCTGGGAGGGATTGGGGGCAGGAGGAGAAGGGGGTGACAGAGGATGAGATGGCTGGATGGCATCACCGACTCAATGGACATGAGTTTGAGTGTACTCCGGGAGTTGGTGATGGACAGGGAGGCCTGGCATGCTGTGATTCATGGGGTTGCAAAGAGTTGGACGCAACTGAGCGACTGAACTGAAGTTGTTTCAGTCGTGTCTGACCTTGTGCGACTCATGGCCCGTAACCCACCAGGTTCCTCTGTCCATGGGATTTCCCAGGAACGAATACTGGAGTGGGTTGCCATTTCTTTCTCCAGGGGATTTTCTTGACCCAGGGATAGAACCTGAGTCTGTATGTCTCCTGCATTGGTAGCCAGGTGCTTTACTCTGGCTTACTGTAAACTAAATGTAACCAAATTAGTATTATTTTATTCTAAAAGTACCTTATCCCACATTGCAGAACATTGAAAAACACACATAAAAAAACAGTGCTCAGAATTAGATAAACTGACTACTAGCATAGTGGCTGTGACTTCCCATTTTTAAATCTTATGGAAGCCTTTACATAGTTTAGTGTTTTATATCTCTATTTTCTCAACTAACATTTTTCTATGTTATCATCTAGTCTTAAAAATATTGTTTTTAGGGTTTTGTAATATATCATGATTCCCAACCTAGGGATCGGATCCAGGTCTTATGCACTGCAGGCAGATTCTTTACCATCTGAGCCACCAGGGACACCCAATATATCATGATTATGCTATGGTTACTCAACCAATATCCTCACCATTTCCTTTCACAGAGTTTTCTTTTTCTTTTCTTTTTTTCAGGAACACCCTCGCTGTGCTGGATGTTCTAGAAGGGCGAACTCACACCATCTCGCTTCCCATCAACCTCCAGACGGTTTTTCTCGTAGCAGAAGACAAATGGCTTCTGGTGGAGAGTAAAACAAATCAGTGAGTAGATCTACACAGTACCTCATGGAGTGTGCTCGGTTTTCCAGCGTCCTTATCTATAGCTCTGTCTTCCTGTGTCTGTCTTTTAACATTTCTGTATTTGGCAGGTGAAAGAAGAGGGGAGGGGAAAATTTAAATGTCACTGAAATGTCGCTTCATAGTGTAAATTATCAAAGTTTGTTTCAGATGATGACCTTGAAATTAACAGTGAAAGCATAATGACTTTTATAATATTTTATATTTATCCATCTTTCTTTGGGCTTTTTCCTATTAGCACACCAAGCATTTCACTGTATTCTCTGTATTCTTGCCAGTACTTCAAAATAGATTTTCCGATCATCTTTTCTTCAAAGGGCCATGGTCTCCACCCAAATGCCGTTGATTTTTGGAACTTCACAGACTGCACCCCTGAGAAGTTTCTTCTTCGCTTCCTCTTGCCTGCTCTTACTTGGTTATGTTTGTGTTTTGTGTTGCCCCCTCCACTGGACTGTGCACTTCTTGATGAAAGGACTTTCTGTGCGCTTAGCGTAACTAGGGTACACAGTAAGTCTTGAGGTCTGCTCCCTCGTGCGTCACTTTTCCTGGCCCCATGCAGATTTTCTGCTCCTCTGCGGACAAGCAGAAGTGTCCTGATGCAAAAGATTCCCAGCTACTTATACATCCCTGTTTTGGCAACTACACAAATAAGTAAAGCAAGGGAATTGTAGCAGTGAGGGCTTCTGTCCCTTGTTGTTGTTTAGTCGACTAAGTTTGTGACCCTAAGGACTGTATCTCGCCAGGCTCCTCTGTCCATGGGATTTCCCAGGAAAGAGTGCTAGAGTGGGTTGCCATTTCCTTCTCGAGGGATCTTCCTGTCCCAGGGCTCAAATCCTCGTCTCCTGCATTGCAGGCAGATCGTTATTGCTGAGCCACCAGGGAAGCTGGTACTGGTCACAAATCTGAGGCCGAGTTCCCTCTTACTGGCTGATCAGTCATATTAACAGCAGGCTCCATGATGGTATGGAATGTCTCTTTCGAGTTGCTTTTTTAATTTTCTTTTTTTTTACTAGCCTTTCCTCTTATAGGAAGCGTTAGGTTTTTAGTTCACATTTATGACTGCATTGTTATTATGGCAAAAGGAGAATGGGGCAACAGAGGATGAGATGGTCAGATAGCATCACCGACTCAGTGGACATGAACCTGAGCAAACTTTAGGAGATAGTGGAGGACAGAGGAACCTGGCGTTCTTCAGTCCGTGGGGTCACAAAGAGTCGGACACGACTTAGCCACTGAGCAACAGCAACAACTTTATACAGCGTTAAGAAGTTATTTTTTAAATTCACGATAAAACTCTGAAACTGCAGATTATACTCACAGTATGAAAAAGAGGCCCTGGGAGGGAAAAACTCTGATTTTTCCTAGTCTGGTCTCACAGTTATGAGAAAAGGAAAGACTGTTCATTCACTTAGGTGTTTTGTTTGTTTACAGGAAATATCTTTTAACTACACCTGCACACATCGAATCTAAGGACAGTGGGGTTTGCCAGTTGTATGTGTTGCAGGAGGAGCTTCCTAGCCCAGGGTTTGGAGTCATGCAAGGTAAGTACTGTGCTCTGTATGTATGCGGCTGTGCAGGTGCCCGCTTGATTACATACTCTCCTCTAGGATCATTTAAATACAGTTAAATCAACATATGTTAACTTTATACAGAAGAGAAAACTTAGTCACTGCCCTAGAAACAGTAAGGAAGAATCCATCATCTTTTAAGTTCTGTCTTTGCATATTTTTGACAAGTCAGAATGTTTATATATATGTAGGTTTCAAGTCTATTTTAGGATTGCATCATTTCTTTTTAACACAGAACATCAGAATTTCTACTTTATTCATCACAGTTTTTGGGGGTGGTGTGAAAAGTACTTAAGGAAAAAAATCTAAAATATACCATTGCTAACCAACCAGGTCAGTTTTACCTCTTTCTGCAGTACTGTCAATATTAATCTTTATTGCTAATAAAAATTTGAATTCCGTAAATGAGAAGATACCAAGATGTGAAAACTGAGTCTTCTCAGACAAAAAGCCATGAGTGTAATTGAAAGCATTTTCTCTTTTTTAATTTATGCTTTTCTGTTTGAGTTGGTGAGAATGAAATCTTGCAAAAATTAATTCCTGGAGCAATTTAGGGGCATATGGTGTTTAATGTTTCTCTGATACTTTTCAGAAACAGACCGCAGCATACCTCATACAATTTCAAGTGATCAACTGTCATCTGAAAATCTGAGTTCAGCTGTGGGACAAAAGATTTCCTCTCCAAACCGAATTCTCTCAGATAAGAATAGTTATGCTACAGTTGTTGTTGGTTTCCCAGATCTCATGGTAAGCTTAAATTTTTTAAATTATTGAGTAACTATTTCTTCCCCTCACTTTGGCCTAAGCTTTATAAACCTATTTGAGGGTAATTAAAAGTGGAATGATTTTTTGGTAAACATTGTTTGATCCCTGGGTTGGGAAGATGCCCTGGAGAAGGAAATGGTAACCCACTCCAGTATTCTTGCCTGGAAAATCCAATGGACAGAGGAGCCTGGTGGGCTACAGTCCACGGGGTCGCAAAGAGTCGAACACGACTGAGTGATTTCACTTTCACTTTCACTTTCCGATCAACATTCATTTTCGAGACCAGTCATTTAAAAATGCATTCTATATGGGTTCATTGCTTTTTAAAAATTAACATTTCAAATGTAATGCAACTATATAATTTAGTAAAGGAAAACTAATATTCTTCATACATGAGAGTTCATGGGGCAGATATATACGTAACCTACTGACAGTCACTTTATATCCTGTCAAGAGGGACAATTTGAGACTAACGAGGTAACATTTCTTCTAGAACTTTTAAGGGGAAATATGTTGAACCTCATTACTGTAGATGAAATTTTTCAACACTCATGAATACAATTCACTTTCCACTGAGTTTTGCTCTGACTTATATCTTTGCAGCATCCAGCTTATACTATAATGCTGGTAGTCTCAATTTAATTTGCTTTTAAATGGATCCTTCTGCTATTATTTACTATTATAAAGAAGGGGCTGTTTGTAATCGACTTCAAGAAAACAGGCACCATCTTCCCCTGAAGGAAATGTGAGAAGATAAAATAGGTTTATTTCAGTCCAAGTTGCCATCTAATAACCTTAGATGTAGCTCTGTGTGTTTTGATTAAATATTTAATTTTCATAATTTTCTTTGTAGCTTTTAGGTGGAGTGATAGAATCACTTAAAGATAAAATATTGGCTCTGCTTAATAGTACACCAGTCTGGCATATCTCAAAATTTTGATGTGATTAATGAATGATGAGTACTTCAGGGTTTAAGACTTTTGAAATCCAAAACCCAGTGGATAATATGTGGCTTAGGACTTTGCCATATGTCTGCCTAATTATCAAGCAAAAAACATTTGCTGTGGGTTATATAACTGAAAATGAAACATGTTGTTGGAATACAGCAGGCTTGATGAAATGAAGAGTTGTGTTTAATATGCTTGCCACAAATGCTTGCTGGGGTCAGTAGAGAAAATACTGGATCTGCTTTTCTGAAGGTGGAGCTGTTTTAAAAAATTGGTCTTTTGATTGAAGAAATTGACATAGAAATATAATGTCACTGTAAAAAGGTAAGAAAGCTGAGTATAAGGTAATGTTAGTATTGACCCTCTAGAAGTCCTTTGTAGATTATAGGCTAGAGACCTTGTTAAATTAAAAGCTCTATTCCCTGTATTTAGTACCCACCATGTAGAAGATGTTCATGAATTTTTGTTTAATGAAGGATTAGAGTCAGTTAGACAACCTTTCAGCATTTTATGAGAGCAGTCATATTTTTGAGACCCCCAATACAAGCCAGGCATTGCACTATTTTAAACCCTTTCATACATGATCATTAATTTTTATGACAATTCCACAAGGTTTTATAGATGAAACAATAAAAACAGAGAGGATCTATTCCCCCAGGCCACAAAGATATTGAGTAAGGAAGCTGTGATTTGAGCTCAAGAATGACTGGCCTTCAAACTCATGTCTTTTTATACCACAGTGTCTTTCTGCCTTTATGTAATTTTCATTTGACTCTTCATAAAACTATCAACAAAAGGGTATGTCATCTCTTATTAACGTTTTACAGCATTATCAGAGGCACCTGAATTATTGTAAACTTATTATAATTTTCTTATCCTACTATCAAATGGCCATAAAAATCTTTAGCAAGTGTCTTAGTGAACCCTCAAAAGTGAAATGTTAAAAGCATTCCTTTTAATATCAAGAGTAAGACAAGGATACCCATTACCACCACTTCTACTAAACACTGTACTGAGCATCTTAGACGTGAGCCATTAAAAATTTTAATAAATTGAATTTCATCAAAATCAAAAGCTTCCACTCTGTAAAAAGACACTGTGAGGAGAATTAAAAAACAATCTACAGACTGGGAGAAAATATTGGCAAATCACATATCCAACAAAGAACTGGTATCCAAAGTACATAAAGATTTCTTAAAACTCAAGAGTGATGAAACAAATAATCTAGTATAAAAAATGAGCAAAGGGAGGACCTGTGTGAGGTGTCAGAGGTCAGAGCCTGAGCAGGTGAAAAAGATATCCATAGTGGGGGAGGGAGGGACAGCTGGTGATGGGAGTCAGGTCCAGCCAGGATGAATGGCATCACCATGAAGGGGCAGGCTGGTGTGGAATGCGGGGGCCCCAGTGAGGTGAAGACTTCACTGATGCATGAACGTAGCTCAGTGCAGGCTATAAGGACCAAGCAGAGTGCAGGGGGCATTTGCCTGGAAGAGGAAGTTAGTGGTGGAGATAGGAGCTGAGTCATATACAGTGGAACTCAGCAAAAAAGTAACTGTGTTAAAGATAATGAAGTCTAGGTTTCTCTCTGTTTGAGAAGGGAGTTACAGATGCAGCAGGAAAGAAAACTAGAATGAGTCCTGTAGAGGTTGGTTAGGAATTGGATGCATCTGAGTGGACTCATGGTTTTCAATGTATTTAAGTAGATATAAAAATAAAATTGGAGGTGAATGTATTTTTTAAAAAATGGGCAAAAGACTTGGACAGCCTCTTTACTACAGAGGATAAAAGGATGGTAATTGAGTATATAAAAAGATGTTCATTAGTCATTAGGGAAATGCAAATTAAAACCACGATGAGATAGTACTACTACCCTACTGCCTATTAGAATAGCTAAAATTTAAAAAAAAATTAACACCCACAATACCAAGTACCAAGTATTATGCATAAGAAAGTCCCACTAACTCAGTGGTTAATTAGTCCCACTAAGTCAGGGATAAAGAATCCCCCTGCCAATGCAGAATACGCTGGAAATTCGAGTTGGATCCCTGGGTCGGGAAGATCCCCTGGAGAAGGAAATAGCAACCCACTCCAGTATTCTTGCCTGGAGAATCTGTGGACAGAGGAGCCTGGTGGGCTACAGTCTATGGGATTGCAAAGAGTCAGACATCACTGAGGGACTAAGTGCCAGGACATACCAAGTACTGACAAGGATGCAGTGCAAATCCAACGCAAATCAACTCTCACAGTCTTATGGAAGAGAAAGGGCAAACAATAAGACCTTTCTGAAGAAGAACCAGAATAAAAGGCAGAGGTACTTGCCCTCTAAATTTCAAGGCTTATTATAAAACCTAAGTAACTAAGACCATGTAGCATAGGCCACAGGAGTAGAAAAATACACAGTGAAACAATGCAATGCCTAGAAACAGATAGATCCATACGCATACGGAACTGCTTTCCCATACCAGTGCTCATCAGTGGGCAAAGGTTGATGATATTTGGACAGTTACTCTCCATGGACAAAAAAGGATGAGCATGGATCATAGCCTCATACCACTTACAAAATATTTCCTTAGGGATTAAGGAATTAAAAGTGAGAGGAAAAACCTCAAAATGTTTAGCAAATGTATAGGAGAATATCTTTGATTTGAGAGTAGAGAAGGATAAATATATATGGTAAAAAATTTAAAGTAAAGCAAGAGGGACTTGCCTGGTGGTCCAGTGATTAAGAGTCTGCCTTGCAATGTAGTGGATGAGGGTTCGAGCCCTGGTCGGGGAGTTAAGATCCCACTTGCCGCGGAGCTATTGAGCCCATGAGTTCTTGAGCCTTTGCACAACTAGAGAGTCCTTTCACCGCAGCAAAGGATCCCAAGTGGGACAATAAGACCTGACACAGCCAAATAAATAGATACGTTTTGAAAAAAAATTAAGTAAAGCAAGAGAAAAAAAATAATAAAAAATTCCAAGAGAGTTAATGTCTAGGAGAGATGAAAGAGACATGATTGGGAAGGGGGCCTCCAAGGTGCTTGAGAAATAATGGTGATACTGTTCCTGACGCCAGTTAGTGGATGCACTCAGCATTTTCCATTTAAAATAGTTATTTAGTTACTTGCAGCTATTTAAATTAACTATAGTGTTGTGCCAAAGTGGCAAATAGTGACAAAAAGATTCAAGACATTAGATCTGACAGAGTGCCTGAAGAACTATGGATGGAGTTTCAGGACACTGTACACGAGGCAGTGATCAAGACCATCCCCAAGAAAAAGAAGTGCAAAAAGGCAAAATGGTTGTCTGAGGAGGCCTTACAAAAAGCTGAGAAAAGAAGAGAAGCGAAACACCAAGGAGAAAAGGAAAGAGATACCATTTGAATGCAGAGTTTCAAAGAATAGCAAGGAGAGATAAGAAAGCCTTCCTGAGTGATCAAAGCAAAGAAATAGAGGAAAACAATAGAATGGGAAAGACTAGAGATCTCTTCAAGAAAGTTAGAGATACAAAAGGAACATTTCATGCAAAGATGGGCACAATAAAGGACAGAAATGGTAGGGACCTAATAGAAGCAGGAGATATTAAGAAGAGGTGGCAAGAATACATAGAAGAACTGTACAAAAAAGAGCCTCAGGACCCAGATAACCACGATGGTGTGATCACTCACCTAGAGCCAGACATCCTGGAATACGAAGTCAAGTGGGCCTTAGGAAGCATCACTACAAACAAAGCTAGTGGAGATGATGGAATTCCAGGTGAACTATTTCAAATCCTAAAAGATGACGCTGTGAAAGTGCTGCACTCAATATGCCAGCAAATTTGGAAACCTCAGCAGTGGCCACAGGACTGGAAGAAGGTCAGTTTTCATTCCAATCCCAAAGAAAGGCAATGCCAAAGAATGCTCAAATTACTGTGCAGTTGCACTCGTCTCACACTCTAGCAAAGTCATGCTCAAAATTCTCCAAGCCAGGCTTCCACAGTACGTGAACCATGAACTTCCAGATGTTCAAGCTGGATTTAGAAAAGACAGAGGAACCAGAGATCAAATTGCCAGCATCCGTTGGTTTATCGAAAAAGTGACAGAGTTCCAGAAAAACATCTACTTCTGCTTTATTGACTGCGCCACAGTTTGGTCACAACAAACTGTGGAAAATTCTGAAAGAAATGGGAATACCAGACCACCTTACCTGCCTCCTGAGAAATCTGTATGCAGGTCAAGAAACAAGAGTAAGAATTGGACATGAAACAACAGACTGGTTCCAAATTAAGAAAGGAGTACGTCAAGGCCGTGTATTGTCACCCTGCTTATTTAACTTATATGCAGAGTACATCATGCAGAATGCCAGACTGGATGAAGCACAAGCTGGAATCAAGATTGCCAGGAGAAACATCAATAACCTCAGATATGCAGATGATACCACCCTTACAGTAGAAAGTGAAGAGCCTCTTGATGAAAGTGAAAGAGGAGAGTGAAAAAGCTGGCTCAACACTCAACATTCAAAAAACTAAGATCATCACATCCAGTCCCATCACTTCATCACAAATAGATGGGGAAACAATGGAAAGAGTGAGAGACTTTATTTTTCTGGGCTCCAAAATCACTGCAGATGTTGACTGCAGACATGAAATTAAAAGACGCTTGCTCCTTGGAAGAAAAGTTATGACCAACCTAGACAGCATATTAAAAAGCAGAGACATTACTTTGCCAACAAAGGTCTATCTAGTCAAGGCTATGGTTTTTCCAGTGGTCATGTATGGATGTGAGAGTTAGGCCATAAAGAAAGCTGAGCACAGAAGAATTGATGCTGTTGAACTGTGGTGTTGGAGAAGACTCTTGAGAGTCCCTTGGACTGCAAGGAGATCCAACCAGTCCATCCTAAAGGAAATCAGTCCTAAATATTCATGAGAAAGACTGATGCTGAAGCTAAACTCCAATACTTTGGCCACCTGATGCGAAGAATTGACTCACTGGAAAAGTTCCTGATGCTGGGAAAGATTGAAGGCAGGAGAAGAAGGGGACAACAGAGGATGAGATGGTTGGATGGCATCACTGACTCGATGAACATGAACTGAAGCAACCCCGGGAGCTGGTGATGGACGGGAAATCCTGGCTTGCTGCAGTCCATGGGGTCACAAAGAGTCAGACACAACTAAACAACTGAACTGAACTGATACTGTTGTGCTAAGTCTCTTCAGTCGTGTCCAACTCTTTGTGACCTTATGGACTGTAGCCCACCAGGCTCCTCTGTTCATGGGATTCTCCAGGCAAGAATACTGAGGTGGGTTGTCATGCCCTCTTCCTGGTAATCTTCCTGACCTGTGGATAGAATCCAGGTCTTTTATGTTGCCTGCACTGGCAGGCAGCTTCTTTCTAAGGCCACCTGGGAAGCCCAACTATACTCTTATATTCCCTCATTTTAGTTATAATTCATTTCAAAATAAAAAAATACATTGTATACTTTACACTTGTATGAAAATTATGATTATAAATAAAGGAACTATCTTCTGCATTAAGAAAGGTTAAAGAATAATTTGATTTTCTTATGTTTGTGGAATATAAGTTTACCACTGGCATCTGCTTAAAGGACTGCACTGTAAAAGTTGTGAGTGTAGTTTATAGTATTTCAGTGCTTGAATCTCTCTTTTTTCCTTTTAGTCACCTAGTGAAGTTTATTCTTGGAAAAGGCCATCATCTTTGAGTAAATCAAGAGTCACTGATACAACATTCTATGGAGGAAAGAAGAAAAGTGGAACCGCGAAACAGAGCAATTGTGTGACTCTTTTGGATACTAATCAGATAGTCAGGATTTTGCCCCCAGGAGAAGTCCCTCTACAAGACATCTACCCAAAAGGTAAGAGATTTAACAATTCCTAATTTATCATGGTAGTCAAAGGTAGTTGGTTTTGATAGGAACATTTAACTTATCATTATCTTTCTATACTTACGAATAATTCTAACAGTTTAGTAGCTAAAAAGCCTTACATGTGCTCAGAACGTTTACACTAAACTTGTTACAGCGCATGATTGTACCCTCTGCTGTTAGAACTCATTGGCACTGCAGTCTATGCAGTAACCTTACTTAGACCATGTTTTCACAGAGACTTAAAAGTTATTAGAACATAAGGCGTAGAATGATGGTGCTAGTGGTGAAGAACGCATCTGCCACTGCAGGAGATAGAAGAGGCATGGGTTGGATCCCTGGGTCTGGAAGATCCCCTGGAGGAGCGCATGGCAACCAGCTTCAGTATTCTTGCCTGGAGAATCCCATGGACAGAGGAGCCTGGCGGGCCACAGAGCATAGGGGTGAAAAGAGTCAGACACGACTGAAGTGACTGCACACGCACACACAAGGCATAGAATATAGGGCCTGACTTTTGTGTTAAACTCCTGTGACTAAAGGCCAGTCTTATTCACTTCCCAGTGCTCTCAAAGTCAACCTACCTTTCTTACTGCATAACATGTGCCAGTTCCTGCACCGGTCACTTTCCCTCATAGAAATTCATTTAATTTTCAAAGTCCCATTGTTTCATTCTGTACTCTCAAATTCGTATGCAGAGAAACTGATACAGAGAGGTGAAATAACTTGCTGAGGTCACCCCATCAGTGGACAGCAGAGCCCAGATTTGTGCCAGCGTCTTCCGACCCAAGGCCATAGCCGTTCTCACTGAACAACACTGGCTTTCACTGTAAAGGATAGTTATGAATATGGTTGATCCTTGAGCCGCTGACTTTCATTTGCATCCTAGTGGCAGTAATATTGTCCTGTGTTTACATTCATTACATTAGTGTGGACTTCATAAATATAACACTAAACCTGCTGTGATAATCTATTACTGGGTTCAAAAAGTCCTGGTTATGTGATAATGTTATAATTAGTTCCTTCCAAATAAATTGCCATTTCCTTAGAATGTTTTTTATTAATGCACTGACAATTGCTGTTCAGTGCAATAGGAATATTCACAAGGTGACCTATAAACACAAAGGAGAGGCTTACAACCCAAGTTTGTGATTCTGAACTGATTCTTGAAAGATGAATGGGAGGGAATCAATGAAGCAGTTGTTCCTGAAAGAGAGAAGTCCACGTGAAAATGCAGAGGCATGACAGCACCACAGGAATGACAAGAAATTCTATACCAAAATTCAGTGCAGCTCCTCTACCCAGAAACCTGGGGATCAGCCCTGATACTTCTCCCTCATCCTCCATATTTATCCCGTCATCAGTTGCCATCTCTTTTTGATACAACCTTTAAAGTGAAAGTGAAAGTCACTCAGTCATGTCTGACCCTTTCGACCCCATGGACTATATACAGTCCATGGAATTCTCCAGGCCAGAACACTGGAGTGGGTAGCCTTTCCCTTCTCCAGAGGATTTCCCCAAACCAGGGATTGAACCCAGGTCTCCCGCACTGCAGACAGATTCTTTTTTTTTTTTTTATTGTTGATTCTCCTTCTCTTTTTTTTTATTTTATTTTATTTTTAAACTTTACAATATTGTATTAGTTTTGCCAAATATCGAAATGAATCCGCCACAGGTATACCCGCGTTCCCCATCCTGAACCCTCCTCCCTCCTCCCTCCCCTTCCCTCCCTCTGGGTCGTCCCAGTGCACCAGCCCCAAGCATCCAGTACCGTGCATCGAACCTGGACTGGCAACTCGTTTCATACATGATGTTATACATGTTTCAATGCTATTCTCCCAAATCTCCCCACCCTCTCCCTCTCCCACAGAGTCCATAAGACTGATCTATACATCGGTGTCTCTTTTGCTGTCTCGTACACAGGGTTATTGTTACCATCTTTCTAAATTCCATATATATGTGTTAGTATACTGTATTGGTGTTTTTCTTTCTGGCTTACTTCACTCTGTATAATAGGTTCCAGTTTTATCCATCTCATTAGAACTAATTCAAATGTATTATTTTTAATGGCTGAGTTATACTCCATTGTGTATATGTACCATAGCTTTCTTATCCATTCATCTGCTGATGGGCATCTAGGTTGCTTCCATGTCCTGGCTATTATAAACAGTGCTGCAATGAACATTGGGGTACACGTGTCTCTTTCCCTTCTGGTTTCCTCAGTGTGTATGTCCACCAGTGGGATTGCTGGATCATAAGGCAGTTCTATTTCCAGTTTTTTAATGAATCTCCACACTGTTCTCCATAGTGGCTGTACTAGTTTGCATTCCCACCAACAGTGTAAGAGAGTTCCCTTTTCTCCACACCCTCTCCAGCATTTATTGCTTGTAGACTTTTGGATCGCAGCCATTCTGACTGGCGTGAAATGGTATCTCATAGTGGTTTTGATTTGCATTTCTCTGATAATGAGTGATGTTGAGCACCTTTTCATGTGTTTGTTAGCCATCTGTATGTCTTCTTTGGAGATGCAGACAGATTCTTTACCAGCTGAGCCACCAGGTAAGCTGATCTGACATCCAGCCCCCTCGTCTACAGCTCTGTTGCCGACACCCAGCATCACCACCCTTTTGCACTGTAACACTGCGGTAGCCTGAGGACCACATTCCCTCTTCCTTCTTCCCTTGCCCCACCCCCATTCCCCACACAACAAACAAAGTGTTGTTTTTAAAGTATTTTATTGCTCTCATTTGTTCTTATTAAGGTCCAGTTTCAGTTCCGTCAGTTCAGTCGCTCAGTCGTGTCTGACTCCTTGCGACCACATGGACTGCAGCACACCAGGCTTCCCTGTCCATCACCCACTCCCGGAGCTTGCTCAAACTTATGTCCGTCAAGTTGGTGATGCCATCCAACCATCTCATCCTCTGTCGTCCCCTTCTCCTCCTTCCTTCAGTCTTTCCCAGCATCAGGGTCTTTTCCAGTGAGACAGCTCTTCGCATCAGGTGGCCAAAGTATTGGAGTTTCAGCTTCAGCATCAGTCCTTCCAGTGAAAATTCAGGGTTGATTTCCTTTAGGATGGACTGGCTTGACCTCCTGGCTGTCCAGTGGACTCTCAAAAGTCTTCTCCAACACCACAGTTCAAAAGCATCAATTCTTTGGCGCTCAGCTTTCTTTATAGTCCAACTCTCACATCCATACATGACTACTGGAAAAACCATAGCCTTGACTAGAAGGACCTTTGTTGGCAAAGTAATGTCTCTGCTTTTTAATATGCTGTCTAGGTTGGTAATAACTTTCCTTCCAAGGATAAGTGTCTTAATTTCATGGCTGCAGTCACCATCTGCAGTGATTTTGAAGCCCGAAAAAATAAAGTCTGACACTGTTTCCACTGTTTCCCCATCTATTTGCCATGAAGTGATGGGACCGGATGCCATGATTTTGGTTTTCTGAATGTTGAGCTGTAAGCCAACTTTTTCACTCTCTTTCACTTTCATCAAGAGGCTGTTTAATTCTTCTTCACTTTCTGCCATATGCTCTCTAGGCTGGTCATAGCTTTTCTTCTAAGGAAGAAGCGTCTTTTAATTTCATGTCTGCAATCACCATCTGCAGTGATTTTGGAGCCCAAGAAAATAAAGTCTCTCACTCTTTCCATTGTTTCTCCATCTATCTGCCATGAAGTGATGGCACCAGATGCCATGATCTTAGTTTTCTGAATCTTGAGTATTAAGCCAACTTTTTCACTCTCCTCTTTCACTTTCATCAAGAGGCTCTTTAGTTCTTTTTTGCTCTGTGCCATAAGGGTGTTGTCAGCTGCGTATCTGAGGTTATTGATGTTTCTCCCGGCAATCTTGATTCCAGCTTGTGCTTCATCCAGCCCAGCGTTTCTAATCATGTACTCTGCATAGAAGTTAAATAAGCAAGGTGACAATATACAGCCTTGATATACTATACTCCCCCTCCCAATTTGGAAGCAGTCTGTTGTTCCACGTCCAGTTCTAACTCTTGCTTATTGACCTGAATACAGATTTCTCAGGAGGCAGGTAAGGTGGTCTGGTATTCCATCTCTTGAAGAATTTTCCACAGTTTGTTGTGATCAAACTGTGGCATAGTCAATAAAGCAGAAGTAAATGTTTTTCTGAAACTGTGTTGCTTTTTTGATGATCCAACAGATTTTGGCAATTTGATCTCTGGTTCCTCTGCCTTTTCTAAAACCAGCTTGAACATCACATGCTGTTGAGGCCTGGCTTGGAGAATTTTGAGCATGACTTTGCTAGCATGTGCAATGAGTGCAACTGAACATTCTTTGGCATTGCCTTTCTTTGGGATGGGAATGAAAACTGACCTTTTCCAGTCCTATGGCCACTGCTGAGGTTTCCAAATTTGCTGGCATATTGAGTGAAGCACTTTCACAGCATCATCTTTTAGGATTTGAAATAGCTCAACTGGAATACCATCACCTCCACCAGCTTTGTTCGTAGTGATGCTTCCTAAGGCCCACTTGACTTCATATTCCAGGATGTCTGGCTCTAGGTGAGTGATCACAGCATCGTGGTTATCTGGGTCATGAAGATCTTTTTGTATAGTTCTTCTGTGTATTCTTGCCACCTCTTCTTAATATCTTCTGCTTCTATTAGGTCCATACCATTTCCGTCCTTTATCGAGCCCATCTTTGCATGAAATGTTCCCTTGGTATCTCTAATTTTCTTGAAGAGATCTCTAGTCTTTTGCATTCTATTGTTTTCCTCTATTTCTTGCATTGATCGCTGAGGAAGGCTTTCTTATCTCTCCTTGCTATTCTTTGGAACTCTGCATTCAAATGACTATATCTTTCCTTTCCTCCTTTGCTTTTTGCTTCTCTTCTTTTCTCAGCTTTTGGTAAGGCCTCCTCAGACAACCATTTTGCCTTTTTGCATTTCTTTTTCATGGGAATGGCCTTATTCACTGCCTCCTGTACAATGTCACATACCTCCATCCATAATTCATCAGGCACTCTGTCTATCAGATCTAATCCCTTAAATCTATTTCTCACTTCTACTGTGTAGTCATAACAGATTTGATTTAGGTCATACCTGAAAGATCTAGTGGTTTTCCCTACTTTCTTCAATTTAAGTCTGTATTTAACAATAATGAGGTCATGATCTGAGCCACAGTCAGCTCCTAGTCTTGTTTTTGTTGACTGCATAGAGCTTCTCCATCTTTGGCTGCGAAGAATATAATCAGTCTGATTTTGGTATTGACCATCTGGTGATGTAAGGTCCAGTTTACAAACAGTAAAATTCACTGTTTTGGTGTATAGTGCTGTGAGCTTCCCAAACACATCCAGTTGTGTAACCATCACCATAACTGACGGTGAACAGTTCCATCTCCCCTAAACCTCCCCTATGCCACTCTGCCATCAAGCCCTACCCCCAACCCCTCACTGATCTTTTTTCTGCCCTTATTCACTTGCGTTTTTCAGGATGTCACATAAATGGAATCACACAGTATGAGGCACCTCGAGTCTGGTTTCTTTCACTTAATATTATATGTTTGCAAATAATTTACATTGTATGTACCAGTTGTTTGCTCCTTTTTATTGCTGAATATCTCATTGTGATTTTAATCTGCATTTTCCCTGGTCCCACATGATGTTGAGCATCTTTTCATGTCTATATTCTTTAGGAAATGTCTCTTCAGATCCTTTGCCGACTTTCTGAACTGGGTTACTTGCTTTCTTTTTAATGATTTTTTTGAGTACTTGGGTTTATGTAGTCTAGATACAAGTCTAATATATCAGATACATGTTTTCCAAACATTTTCTCCCATTTTGGTGACAGGCCCAAATTTCCCATTTTCTTTTAGAGATTTCATATTTCTAGATTTTGCACTTAGATTTATACTCCAGGTTAATGTTTTCAATTAATTTATTTTTAAATTGAAAGATAATTGCTCTACAGAATTTTGTTGCTTTCTGTCAAACCTCAACATGAATCAGCCATAGGTGTACATATGTCCCCTCCCTCTTGAACCTCCCTCTCAACCCCTCTAGGTTGATACAGAGCCCCTGTTTGAGTTCCCTGAGCCATACAGCAAATTCCCGTTGGCTATCTATTTTACATATGGTAATGTAAGTTTCCATGTTACTCTCTCCATACATCTCACCCTCTCCTCCCCTCTCCCCATGCCCATAAGTCTATTCTCTATGTCTCCACTGCTGGCCTGCAGATAAATTCTTTGGTACCGTCTTTCTAGATTCTGTATATATGCATTAGTATATGATCAAGTTAATTTTCTTTATGGTATAAGGTGTGGATTAAGGCTCATTGTTTTTCATGGAAATAGTCAAGTGTTTAACATCATTTACTGAAAAGACTATCCTTTTTCCATTAAATTATCTTTGGAGCTCTGTGGAAAAGCAACTGACCACATATGTGTGTTTCTTTCTGAGTTTGCATTTGTATTCAATTGATCTTTGTGTCTGTCCCCTCATTAACACCATACTCTCTTGATTACTACTTCATAGTTTGTCTTAAAAGCAGGTAGTAGAGATCCTTCAGTTTTGTTGGTGGGGATGAGTGGATGCAAAATTACTAAGAGGGAATCAGAGGTAATGGAGGATTCTGACTAAATCAACCTAACAGGATCCCTGCTGCAGCAGGCCGGGGTGATCAGACTTTATTTGGGAAGTGGTAGAGGATCAGGACGGAGAAGGCAATGGCACCCCACTCCAGTGGGGTTTTTCTTCCCTGGAAAATCCCATGGACGGAGGAGCCTAGTAGGCTGCAGTCTGTGGGGTCGCTAAGAGTCGGACATGACTGAGCGACTTCACTTTCACTTTTCACTTTCATGCGTTGGAGAAGGAAATGGCAACCCACTCCAGTGTTCTTGCCTGGAGAATCCCAGGGACGAAGGAGCCTGGTGGGCTGCCGTCTATGGGGTCATACAGAGTCGGACACGACTGAAGCGACTTAGAAGCAGCAGCAGCAGCAGAGGATCAGGAACTCTGCCAGATATCCAGGTTGAGGTTTCTGGTTAAGCTAGCTGAACTTTATTCTTGCTGAAACTGGACAATGCTTAGATGAACATAGAAGGCCAAAAGTGTGTACCTAACTGAGAGGAGGATTCAGAAAAGCCTGACTAGAGTTTGGTGTGGGGGTGGGAAATTTTTCCCTTCTTCCCTTCAGGTTTTTTGATTGGCCTGATAATTAAATTGATGTAAGACAGGTTAACCAGAGGGGAAAAAATGCACATGAATGGGAGTTCCATAGAGATTGTTGTTGTTGTTGTTGTTTAGTCATTCACTCGTGTCTGACTCTTTATGACCCCCTGAACTGCAGCACGCCAGGCTGTCCTTCACTATGTCCCGGAATCTGCTCAAACTCATGTTCATTGAATCGATGATGCCATCTACTCATTTGATACTCTGTCACCCCCTTCTCTTCCTGCTTTCAATCTTTCCCAGCATCAGGGTCTTTTCCAGTGAGTCGGTTCTTCATATCAGGTGGCCAAAGTATTGGAGTTTCAGCTTCAGCATCAGTCCTTCCAGTGAATATTCAGGGTTGACAACCTTTAGGATGGACTGGCTTGATCTCTTTGCTGTCCAAGGGACTCTCAAGAGTCTTCTCCAACACCACAGTTCAAAAGCATCAGTTCATTGGCACTCAGCCTTCTTTATGGTCCAACTCTCACAGCCATACATGACTACTGGAAAAACCATGGCTCTGACAATACGGACCTTCATATATATATGAAGACTCAAAGGGCATCAAGGTATCACATAAATACATTGGGGGATAGGAAATGGGGTGTTAGGCAAGGGAAGTTTTGTGTAGTCAGTGAGTTGTGTCAGATTCTTTTGTGACCCCATGGACTGTAGCCCGCCCACCAGGCTCCTCTGTCCATGGGATTCTCTAGGCAAGAATACTGGAGTGGGTTGCCATTTCCTTCCCCAGGGGACCTTCCTGACCCAGGGATCAAACCTGGGTCTCCTACACTGGCAAGTAGATTCTTTACCACTGAGCCACCAGGGACGCCCAGGCAGGGGAAAGGGGTGTGTGAAAAAGAGTTAAACTCTCATCCTACATGATGGGAAGTTGATGAATAATGCCTAAAAGTAAAACATCAAGACAGTACCAGAAGGATAAAGGTGAACACCAAAGAAACAGGTTTATAAAGTTGAAAGTATCTCTGGTAGTAGAAAGTGAGGTATGAGAGGCGTGAATTGGGGCTGATGATTTTTTCTTTCAGCCTGTTTGACTCTTCAATCTGTGAGCCTTTAGGTCTCTGATGATAATTCAAACTAATTTTTTCAAGTAAATACAGTCCAGGCACCTGATTAGTCAGGAACACATGTGAATAAGCCTTTTATTAAATAAATCAGTAGAAGCTGTAAAGGCTACTCTCCTGGTGGCTTTGACAAAGAGGGTGTAACTCGTGGTTGATGCAGATTGGCGGGGGCTGGGGGGGGGCATTTAGTTCTTTCTTCCAATCGTTTTTCCTCTAGTTATATGTTAGCTTCCCCCACCCCTTTAAATCATAGGCTTCAGCTCTTTAAACACAAAGTAATGACTCTTGATTGAAAGCAACATGCCGTTGTTTGAACTTTGAATAAATTCAAAGATTTGGTATCACCCCAATTACAGGGCACACATCAATCTTTGAATCTGTGAACACAGAAGTTCTTGAAACCTAGTACAGTAGGGAGCACATATACATCAAATTACATTGCTCGAAGGAGTGAATTTTTTATATAATTTCATCTTCCTTCTGAAAATGCTCTTGGTTATTTTGCCTGACAGTTTTTCTACCCCCTCTGAACCTTGATGCTGTGCCTCCAAGCTGTCCCCACTGTTCATGGGAACTGTGCTCTGAACACTGTGGCAAGGACTTCCCTTTAATCGTTAGGGAACTAATCCCTAAATGTAATTTATACCTCTCTTCTAAATCCACCTGGATTACAAATGTAATGGAAATTTACTTAACCTCCATCCTCTCTACAGTGTTCAAACATTTAAAATGGATAGACAAGGATTTGGCTAAGTTTGGAGGGAAATCTGGCCATGGTTTTTACTTCCTTAATTCAGTCATATATTCTACATGGATTTATTTTCAAATCCGAAGACTTCACTTCTGATTTTTTTTCAAGCCTTACCATTACCACCATCACTGTGCTAAGTCACATCAGTCGTGTCCAAGTCTTTGGGACCCTATGGACCGTACCTGCCAGGCTCCTCTGTCCCTGGGATTGTCTAGGCAAGAATACTGGAGTGGGTTGCCATGCCCTCCTCCAGGGGATTGGGATCTTTCTGACCCAGCGAACCAGCATCTGTTATGTCTCTTACATTGGCAGGCAGGTTCTTTACCACTAGTGCTACCTGGGAAGCAACCTACCACCACCCTTAAAGTCCTTTTCAGCCACTAATTGCCTTTTCTGATGCATGAAAATACTTTTTAGCATGAAGAATAACATTCTTGCTTTCTCCTCACTGAAACAGACAGAGCCACTATTGGATTTTCTCATCCTCTTTATGCCATGGAATTAACTTGCACAGTGGGGGAAGAAAAAAAAGGCTGTAGGAAAAACGATATTTAAAATAAGTTGGCTTACTTTGTTTTCGTGGGAAGCCCAAAGGCAGCGGTGGTGGTGGCGCAGCTTCCTGCTACTTCTTATGGAAGAGAGCGTGTAAGTGGCAGGCCAAACGCACTGATTAGCTAGGCAGAGCTAGTCATCCCAACCACTTCAGTAGCTGGTCATTTTTGGCAAAGAACCCAGGGTCTATGAATAATTCAACCCACTTCAGTTAGGTCCTAGAGGGAGGATCTGTCAAAATGATATATGGTGCAAAACTTTGGCCAAGACTGACCTTATATCCCAGGCAGCGTTTCCAGTGCCCAGCAGTGCATGACTTACGGTAAGCATATTGGCTGTATACGAATGGCCATCTGGGGATGGCCAATTCAGCCAGGTGGTCCGGTTACCACAGTAACTGGCTTTCTTTACCCCCTGCTGTCCCTGGACACTACCTTCCTTTCCTCCTGCCCCTGTATGCCCCCTAGGACCACTTCTTGCCTAGATGCGCAGCTCACACAGGACCACAGGGCTATGCTTCCCATCCTGGAATCCTTCCCAAGTTCCTAAAGGCTCACAATGATTTTTTTTTTTTGCTTTTATTTAATTGGAGGGTAATCACATTACAATATTGTGTTGGTTTCTGCCATACATCAACATGAATCAGCCATAGGTATACATGTGTCCCCTTCCACTTGAACCTCCTTCCCACCTCCCACCCCATCCCACCCCTCTATTTTTCAAAGAAAAGAAAAAAGGGCACTTTCTTCTTTATGCTGTGGGCTCCTCAGACAAGTCAAGAACCACACGCGTCTTTTTCCCCTCTTCCTCAGTGCTTCATGTAGAGATGCTCACCCATGTTTGTTGAATAAATAAGAGAGATGTTGAGGTTGTCAGGTGGCCGTCTTGAAAACCTCAGTTGCGAACAGGAAATTCAAATGCCAAGCTTCTTATTCTTTTGTAAACTACATTGGACAAATTCAATGTGGACATTCTAGGTTTCTCATTCTAATCAGAAATGTTAATGAGATAATGGAGAAAAGAGAATATCTTCAATAAGTGATGCTGGGAAAACTGGACAACTACATGTAAAAGAATGAAATTAGAACATTTCCAAACACCACACACACAGATAAACTCAAAATGGATTAAAGACCTAGATGTAAAACTCCTAGAGGGAAGCATAGACAGAACACTCTTTGACATAAATCACAGCAAGATCCTCTATGACCCACCTGCTAGAGTAATGGAAATAAAAACAAAAAGCAACAAATGGGACCTAATTAAACTTAAAAGCTTTTGCACAATGTAGGAAACTGTAAACAAGGTGAAAAGACAACCCTCAGAATTGGAGAAAATAATAGCAAATGGAACAACTGACAAAGGATCAATCTCCAAAATATACAAACAGCCCATGCAGCTCAATACAAGAAAAATAACCCCATCAAAAAGTGAGCATAAGGCCTAAACAGACAGTTCTCCAGAGAAGACATGCAGATGACTAGTAAACGCATGAAAAGATGCTCAACATCACTCATTATTAGAGAAATTCAAATCAAAACTACAATGAGGTATCACCTCACACTGGTCAGAATGGCCACCATCAAAAAATTCTATAGACAGTAAATCCTGGAGAGGGTATGGGGAAGAGAACCCTATTGCACTCTTGGTGGGAATGTAAATTGATTCAGCCACTATGAAAAACAGTATGGAGAGTCCTTAAAAAATTAGGAATAAAAGTACCATGTGACCAACAATCCCACTCTTGTTCATATTCCCTGCTGCTGCTGCTAAGTCGCTTTAGTCGTGTCTGACTCTGTGCGACCCCATAGACGGCAGCCCACCAGGCTCCACCGTCCCTGGGATTCTCCAGGCAAGAACACTGGAAACCATAATTGAAAAAGACAGATGTAGCTCAGTGCTCATCTTAGCACTGCTTACAGTAGCTGGGACATGGAAGCCACCTAGATGTCCACTGACAGATGAATGGGTAAAGAAAGTGTGGTACATATATACGGTGGAATATGTATGACTCAGCTGTAAAAAAGGATGCATTTGAGTCCATTCTAATGAAGTGGGTGAAACCTGAAGCTTGTCATACAGAGTGAAGTAAGTCTGAAAGAGAAAAGTACTGTGTATTAGCACATGCATACGGAATCTAGAAAGACGGTACTGATGAACCTGTTCGCCGGGCAGCAGTGGAGAGTCCCAGGGATGGGGGAGCCCGGTGGGCTGCCGGCTATGGGGTCGCACAGAGTCAGACACGACTGAAGTGACTTAGCAGCAGCGGCAGTGGAGATGCAGACAAAAACATGAAGACTTGTGGACACAGTGGGGGAAGGAGAGGGTGGGATGAATTGAGAGAGTAGCCCTGAAACGTACATTACCATATGTAAAATAGGTGACCAGTGTCACCCAGCATTTGCTGCGTGACACAGGGAGCCCAAATGCAGGGCTCTGTGACAACCTGGAGGTGGGGTGGGAATGGGAGGTGGGAGGGGGGTTCAATAGGGAGAGGACATAGGTATATCTATGGCTGATTCATACTGATGTATGGCAGAAACCAACATAATATTATAAAGCAATTATTCTTCAATTAAAAATAAATAAATTAAAATTTTTTTAAAAAGGGTAGACACATAAACAAGTATCTTTGAAGTACCTTTAAAGTTGGCTGGACTTATAGCTGACCTTGCATAGTAGAGAGAGAAAACTTTGTTACAATATGAAAAAAAAAAAGAAATTGTAATAGGAGATAGAAAACAGACAAAAATCTTTAAGAGTATGGTTTCTTTGTAGGTTTGTGGGTTTTTTTTTTTTTTTAAGAGACATTGGAGGCCAAGATGTTGTAAAAATATGGCTATTTTAAAATCGTTGCCCTATGATCAGCTCAGGTAGAAGCTGTGTGGAGTAGTGGGCAGAGCAGAGATTTTAAAGCCAGAAGGAAGGCCCGATTTTGAAGGCTTTTTCTATCACTCTCCAAGTCCATTATTATACCACCTCTGTAAGTCTCCGCTTTCTCATCTCTCAAAAAGAATCCAAGGCCTTTGTAGTTGTCAGTATTAAAAACGCTATCTATAAGTCCCAAACAGGAACTTCCCTGGCGGTCCAATGGTTAAGATTCTGAGCTTCCAATGTCAGAAACTGGGATCCCACGTGCTGGGTGGTGCAGCCAAAAAAAAAAAAAAAAGTTGATTAATAGGACTTCCCAGGTGGCGCAGCGGTAAAGAATCCACCTGCCAAAGCAGGAGATGCACACGATGTGGGTTCGATCCCTGGGTCAGGAACATCACCTGGAGTAGGAAATGGCAGCCCACTCCAGTATTCTTGCCTGGAAAATCCCATGGAAGAGGCGCCTGGCAGGCTACGGGGTCGCAGAGAGTCAGACACGACTGGGCACCTGAGCACAGCAGCATAGCATGCAATTAATGAAAAACTAAAAAGACAGGCAGGATTCCTGACACAGTGCTGCCAACTGGTGATGATGAGGGTGATGGTGGTACTCGGGGATTTGGGGGGAAAGTCAGTAAACTCCCAGAATTTTCGGGGAAACAACTACAATTGGAGCTGGGGACTCTGGCCCCCATATCACATTACCTTCTCCTTCCCCGCCTTTTCACATTCTTCATGACCTAGAGTCCTGCCCCACTGCCCCGGTCCTCACCTCGCCTTTTCCTGTCTTGAGGGCTCCTAATAATAACAGCCACTGTGGAGCAACTACTAATGGTGTGCAAATAATGTTTATGATTCTCAGATGCTCTTCTTATCCTCATTTGGCAAATGATGAAAGCAGGTCTCAGAGAACTAACTTGGCCATAGTAAATCATAGTTAGGAAATTTCAAGCCAGGATTGTCTACCAGGCCACTCCAGTTTCAAGTAGGTGCTGATTCCACTGTGTTATACCATCACTCTTGTAAGTTTCTGGGAGGGAAAAAGAATTCCAGCGATGAAATATTTTCAGATAAACTCTTAAGTGCTAAAACACTGACCCATCTCGGGAAGCTATTAATATCAAAGAAAATGAAAGGAACTTAGATAATTCTCTGACGCTAAAGAATCACAGCGTAACTTACATCCATCTGACAGTCTCTGTGTTTTCCTGACAAAAGCATAACTGAGCGTCTAACCTCAAGACTGGAATTGGTCAGCCCCGGACCTTGTGAAGTGGGTCCCAGAGTTCTGTTCTAGGCGAATGATAATTTCAGTCCATTTTAAGCAGCATCTGTGCTTTATTTGGGTCCTGTTTTTATATCAGGCAGTAATTTAACACTCGGCTTGGGTCTTGACTTCTTTGCAGATGTTACCCCTCCACAGACAGCTGGGTATATAGAAGTTACCGATCTCCAGTCCAAGAGACTTCGATACATCCCAATTCCCAGGTAATCCATTTTCATTTTCATTCTTAGCTTCTATGTCAGATTAAAAAAAAAAAAAAAAAGAGTGAATTCTTACCAAGTACCCTGAATAAATGTGTGCTTTTTGCTTCCTTAAATAGCAGGCTCTTTTTCTTTCTTTCATATATATATATATATATATATATATATATATATATATATAGTTACAGTTTGTTTTTATCTTGCTGCTCTGCCATTTTTATTTGAACATTGGAAAAATGTTCAAATGTTACCTAGGTTTAAGTCTTAACAGCCTTCAAGTGTTCATTTCTTTTTTTTTTTAATCTATCCTTATGATAAAACTTTTTGAAACAGCATTTTTATCACTGAAAAAATTTTCATATTTATTGACTTCATACATTAATTTTCTGAGGTAAATGTATTCAATATGTCAAAGGAATTTAAATCTCATTTTTTAAATATATTTTTTTATAGATATAACTGTGTATCTACAGTCATGAAGGCCATACAATAGTCAAAGGATTCTAGAGATTTGGAATAGATTTATTGCCAGTGGTTTATTGCTGTTCAGCAGTGGAAGCAAAGCGTTCAAACTAGTTAGAGTCAGGGCATATATAAAAAGAGGACCAATGATATACCATCTCTTCCTTGAAAACACCTGTGTCCCCACCTCCAGCCCATCCCTTTCTGGATGCATCCACGCCTGCTCTCCCTTTTCCTCAACCTCAGTGTGCACCTGCTTCTGTATGGATTGATGTCACATGCCCCTCACATGTTCTCCCTTACAAACAGCCACGGCCTCAGAACACAGTGGTTAAAGCCTCACTGGAGTCCCGGGCAGAGGAGCCTGGGGAGCCGTCCACTCTCAGAGCAAGGGCAGCGACACGTGTCTGTCCCCAGCCACCTTCCGTGCTTCCCAAGAACATCGCTCAGTATGACAATACAAAATAAGTCAGGGAGGAGCCAAGATGGCGGAGGAGTAGGACGGGGAGAACACTTTCTCCCCCACAAATTCATCAAAAGAGCATTTAAACGTCGAGTAAATTCCACAAAACAACTTCTGAATGCCGGCAGAGGACATCAGGCACCCAGAAAAGCAACCCAACTCTTCGAAAGGAGGTAGGAAAAAATATTAAAAACAAAAAAAAAGAGACAAAAGAGGGAGGGACGGAGTTCCGTCCCGGGAAGGGAATCTTAAAAAGAGAGAAGTTTCCAAACATCAGGAAACCTTCTCACTGCCGAATCTGTGCCGAGCTTTGGAAGCACAGAGGGCAACATAACAGGGGGAAAAATAAATAAACAATTTAAAACTCGCAGATTGTGAGCCCTACGGTAACTCCCCCAGCAGAGAAGCAGCGCAGACGCCTGCATCCGCCATTAGCAAACCGGGGCTGGGCAGGGAGGCGCGGCGTGGGCTGCATCACTGAGAGTAAGAATCTGGCCTGAATACCCTGAGCGCTATCTGAGCGAAATAATTTGGGCTAGCAAACCAGACTGTGGGATACCTACCACGCGAAAAGCCAGCCCTAACCTAAGACCGCCAGGCCCGCGCACGGAACAAAGGACTGAACAGAGATAGCCGGCTGCAGACCTTCCCCCTCCGGTGACAGGCAGCCAGAGCCGGAAGGGGGCAATCGCAGCCCCAGAGAGACATTATCTATAAAATTGTAAGCAGGCTTCTTTGCTAACTAAAACTTCTTGGGGGTCTGGACGGTCAACATCTGCCTGAGAAGGTGCGCCGGTTTTACATCCAGATAACCGAGTGGCGGGGAGGCGATAAGTCGCAGCATTGGCGCTCGCCTGGGAAGAGCAAATTGGCGCTCGGACCTGGGAAGAGCACAAAACGCAGGCCCAACTGAGTCTGCGCCTCTGAGGACTACCCGAGTGCCTGAACCTGAGCGGCTTGGACCTGGGAGGTGCATGCAGCCCAGGGCCAGCCTCGGATTGTTCCCGGCGGAACAACCTAGAGTCCGAGCAGTGTGGACAGGGAGGCTACACGCGCCGTGAGCAGGGGCAGACCCAGGGTGGCTGAGGCATTGCGAGCCCACGCCAGTGTTATTTGTTTGCAGCATCCCTCCCTCCCTCCCCACAGCGCAACTGAACAAGTAAGCCTAAAAAAAAAAAAAAAAAAAAAAGCGTCCTCCACCGTGCCCTTTGAGTCAGGGCGGAAACCAGATACTGAAGAGACTAGCAAACAGAAGAAGATATAACAGAGGGAAACGCCTTGGAAGCTACAGGCAATAGATCAAAACCCTGTGGTTACTACGGACTACATAGGAAGGGGCCTATAGATCTTGAGAAATATAAATCTGACCAAGGAACTAGCCAAAAATGAACTGAACCCACAACACCCAAAAAAAAAAAAAAAGTCCGAGATATATTTTTATTATTTTTACGATCATTCTTTCTTTTTTTTTTAATTAAAAAAAAAATTTTTAAGTCCTCTATTGTTCCTTTAATTTTCACTTTTATAACCTATTACTTTGCAAAAAAAAAAAAAAGACCCTATTTTTTTCTTCTTCAGCAAACTTCATATATATATATTTTATAATTTTTTGACCTTGTTTTTTTGTTTGTTTTTGTTTTTTTCTTCTTTTCTTTAACATTGTATTTTTGAAATTCCAAACTCTACTCTAGATTTTTAATTTTCACTTTTTGGTATATGTTATCAATTTTGTACCTATAGTTTTTTTTTTTATATATAATTTCTGTGACTTTTTTTTTTTTTTTCTTCTTCTCTGTTTCTTTCTCTTCTTCTTTTATATAACATTGTATATCTGAAATTCCAAACTTTACTCTAGATTTTTAATTTATGCTTTTTGGTATTTGATATCAATTTTGTACCTGTATTTTCTTTATAATTTTTGTGACATTGTTCATATTTGTTTGTTTGTTTTCTCTCTTTATTTTTCTTCTTCTTTTTTTTTTTTAACATTATATTTTTGAAATTCCAAACTCTTCTCTAGATTTTTAATTTTTGCTTTCTGGTATTAGTTATCAATTTTGTACCTGTACTTTCTTTACAATTTTCGCGACCTTGTTTGTTTTTGTTTGTTCGTTTTTTCTCTCTTTCTTTTCCTTCTTCTTTTCTTTAACATCGTATTTTTGAAATTCCAAACTCTACTCTAGATTTTTAATTTTCGCTTTCTGGTATTAGTTATCAATTTTGTACCTGTACTTTATAATTTTCGCGACCTTGTTTGTTTTCGTTTGTTCGTTCTTTCTCTCTTTCTTTTCCTTCTTCTTTTCTTTAACATCGTATTTTTGAAATTCCAAACTCTACTCTAGATTTTTAATTTTTGCTTTTATGTATTTGTTACCAATTTTGTACCTTTAAGGACCCAATCTTCAGGACCCATTTTTCACTAGGGAGTGAGATTACTGGCTTGACTGCTCTCTCTCCCTTTGGACCCTCCTTTTTCTCCACCAGGTCGCCTGTGTCTCCTCCCTAACCCCTCTCTACTCTACCCAACTCTGTGAATTTCTGTGTGTTTCAGACGGTGGAGAACACTTAGGGAACTGATTACTGGCTGGATCTGTCTCCCTCCTTTTCATTCCCCCCTTTTATCCTTCTGGCCACCTCTGTTACTTTCCTCCTTCTTCTCTTCTCTGTATAACCCCGTGAACATCTCTGAGTGGTCCAGTTGTGGAGTGCACATAAGGAAGTGACTACTGGCTAGCCCACTCTCTCCACTATTGATTCACCTCATCTCATTTGGGTCACCTCTAACTCCCTCCTCCCTCTTCTCTTCTCCATGTAACCCTGTGAACCTCTCTGAGTGACCCCCACTGTAGAGAAACTTATCATCTTTAATGTAGATGTTTTATCAATGGTGCTGTATAGAAGGAGAAGTTTTGAAACTACTGTAAAAATAAGACCGATAATCGGAAGCAGGAGACTTAAGTCCAAACCCTGACTCCAGGGAACTCCTGACTCCAAGGAACATTCATTCACAGGAGCTCATCAAATGCCTCCATACCGACACTGAAACCAAGCACCACACAAGGGCCAATAAGTTCCAGGGCAAGACATACCAAGCAAATTCTCCAGCAACAAAGGAACACAGCCCTGAGCTTCAAGATACAGGCTGCCCAAAGTCACCCCAAAACTATAGACATCTCATAACTCATTACTGGACATTTCATTGCACTCCAGAGAGAAGAAATACAGCTCCACCCACCAGAACACCGACACAAGCTTCCCTAACCAGGAAACCTTGACAAGCCACCTGTACAAACCCACACACAGCGAGGAAACACCACAATAAAGAGAACTCCACAAACTGCCAGAATACAGAAAGGACACCCCAAACTCAGCAATTTAAACAAGATGAAGAGACAGAAGAATACTCAGCAGATAAAGGAACAGGATAAATGCCCACCAAACCAAACAAAAGAGGAAGAGATAGGGAATCTACCCGATAAAGAATTCCGAATAATGATAGTGAAATTGATCCAAAATCTTGAAACTAAAATGGAATCACAGATAAATAGCCTGGAGACAAGGATTGAGAAGATGCAAGAAAGGTTTAACAAGGACCTAGAAGAAATAAAAAAGAGTCAATATATAATGAATAATGCAATAAGTGAAATTAAAAACACTCTGGAGGCAACAAATAGTAGAATAACAGAGGCAGAAGACAGGATTAGTGAATTAGAAGATAGAATGGTAGAAATAAATGAATCAGAAAGGATAAAAGAAAAACGAATTAAAAGAAATGAGGACAATCTCAGAGACCTCCAGGACAATATTAAACGCTACAACATTCGAATCATAGGGGTTCCAGAAGAAGAAGACAAAAAGAAAGACCATGAGAAAATACTTGAGGAGATAATAGTGGAAAACTTCCCTAAAATGGGGAAGGAAATAATCACCCAAGTCCAAGAAACCCAGAGAGTACCAAACAGGATAAACCCAAGGAGAAACACCCCAAGACACATATTAATCAAATTAACAAAGATCAAACACAAAGAACAAATATTAAAAGCAGCAAGGGAAAAACAACAAATAACACACAAGGGAATTCCCATAAGGATAACAGCTGATCTTTCAATAGAAACTCTTCAAGCCAGGAGGGAATGGCAAGACATACTTAAAATGATGAAAGAAAATAACCTACAGCCCAGATTATTGTACCCAGCAAGGATCTCATTCAAGTATGAAGGAGAAATCAAAAGCTTTTCAGACAAGCAAAAGCTGAGAGAATTCTGCACCACCAAACCAGCTCTCCAACAAATACTAAAGGATATTCTCTAGACAGGAAACACAAAAACGGTGTATAAACTCGAACCCAAAACAATAAAGTAAATGGCAACGGGAACATACTTATCAGTAATTACCTTAAACGTAAATGGGTTGAATGCCCCAACCAAAAGACAAAGACTGGCTGAATGGATACAAAAACAAGACCCCTACATATGTTGTCTACAAGAGACCCACCTCAAAACAGGGGACACATACAGACTGAAAGTGAAGGGCTGGAAAAAGATTTTCCATGCAAATAGGGACCAAAAGAAAGCAGGAGTAGCAATACTCATATCAGATAAAATAGACTTTAAAACAAAGGCTGTGAAAAGAGACAAAGAAGGTCACTACATAATGATCAAAGGATCAATCCAAGAAGAAGATATAACAATTATAAATATATATGCACCCAACACGGGAGCACCACAGTACGTAAGACAAATGCTAACAAGTATGAAAGGAGAAATTAACAATAACACAATAATAGTGGGAGACTTTAATACCCCACTTACACCTATGGATAGATCAACTAAACAGAAAATTAACAAGGAAACACAAACTTTAAACGATACAATAGACCAGTTAGACCTAATTGATATCTATAGGTCATTTCATCCCAAAACAATGAATTTCACCTTTTTCTCAAGCGCACATGGAACCTTCTCCAGGATAGATCACATCCTGGGCCATAAAGCTAGCCTTGGTAAATTCAAAAAAATAGAAATCATTCCAAGCATTTTTTCTGACCACAATGCAGTAAGATTAGATCTCAATTACAGGAGAAAAACTATTAAAAATTCCAACATATGGAGGCTGAACAACACGCTGCTGAATAACCAACAAATCACAGAAGAAATCAAAAAAGAAATCAAAATTTGCATAGAAACGAATGAAAATGAAAACACAACAACCCAAAACCTGTGGGACACAGTAAAAGCAGTCCTAAGGGGAAAGTTCATAGCAATACAGGCACACCTCAAGAAACAAGAAAAAAGTCAAATAAATAACCTAACTCTACACCTAAAGCAACTAGAAAAGGAAGAAATGAAGAACCCCAGGGTTAGTAGAAGGAAAGAAATCTTAAAAATTAGAGCAGAAATAAATGCAAAAGAAACAAAAGAGACCATAGCAAAAATCAACAAAACCAAAAGCTAGTTCTTTGAAAGGATAAATAAAATTGACAAACCATTAGCCAGACTCATCAAGAAACAAAGGGAGAAAAATCAAATCAACAAAATTAGAAACGAAAATGGAGAGATCACAACAGACAACACAGAAATACAAAGGATCATAAGAGAGTACTATCAACAATTATATGCCAATAAAATGGACAACGTGGAAGAAATGGACAAATTCTTAGAAAAGTACAACTTTCCAAAACTGGACCAGGAAGAAATAGAAAATCTTAACAGACCCATCACAAGCATGGAAATTGAAACTGTAATCAAAAATCTTCCAGCAAACAAAAGCCCCGGTCCAGACGGCTTCACAGCCGAATTCTACCAAAAATTTAGAGAAGAGCTAACACCTATCCTGCTCAAACTCTTCCAGAAAATTGCAGAGGAAGGTAAACTTCCAAACTCATTCTATGAGGCCACCATCACCCTAATACCAAAACCTGACAAAGATCCCACAAAAAAAGAAAACTACAGGCCAATATCACTGATGAACATAGATGCAAAAATCCTTAACAAAATTCTAGCAATCAGAATCCAACAACACATTAAAAGATCATACACCATGATCAAGTGGGCTTTATCCCAGGGATGCAAGGATTCTTCAATATCCGCAAATCAATGTAATACACCACATTAACAAATTGAAAAATAAAAACCATATGATTATCTCAATAGATGCAGAGAAAGCCTTTGACAAAATTCAACATCCATTTATGATAAAAACTCTCCAGAAAGCAGGAATAGAAGGAACATACCTCAACATAATAAAAGCTATATATGACAAACCCACTGCAAACATTATCCTCAATGGTGAAAAATTGAAAGCATTTCCTCTAAAGTCAGGAACAAGACAAGGGTGCCCACTTTCACCATTACTATTCAACATAGTTTTGGAAGTTTTGGCCACAGCAATCAGAGCAGAAAAAGAAATAAAAGGAATCCAAATTGGAAAAGAAGAAGTAAAACTCTCACTATTTGCAGATGACATGATCCTCTACATAGAAAACCCTAAAGAGTCCACCAGAAAATTACTAGAAATAATCAATGACTACAGTAAAGTTGCAGGATATAAAATCAACACACAGAAATCCCTTGCATTCCTATACACTAATAATGAGAAAACAGAAAGAGAAATTAAGGAAACAATTCCATTCACCATTGCAACAGAAAGAATAAAATACTTAGGAATATATCTACCTAAAGAAACTAAAGACCTATATATAGAAAACTATAAAACACTGGTGAAAGAAATCAAAGAGGACACTAATAGATGGAGAAATATACCATGTTCATGGATTGGAAGAATCAATATAGTGAAAATGAGTATACTACCCAAAGCAATTTATAGATTCAACGCAATCCCTATCAAGCTACCAACAGTATTCTTCACAGAGCTAGAACAAATAATTTCACAATTTGTATGGAAATACAAAAAACCTCGAATAGCCAAAGCGATCTTGAGAAAGAAGAATGGAACTGGAGGAATCAACCTACCTGACTTCAGGCTCTACTACAAAGCCACAGTTATCAAGACAGTATGGTACTGGCACAAAGACAGAAATATTGATCAATGGAATAAAATAGAAAGCCCAGAGATAAATCCACGCACATATGGACACCTTATCTTCGACAAAGGAGGCAAGAATATACAATGGATTAAAGACAATCTCT
The DNA here is from genome assembly GCF_003369695.1 of Bos indicus x Bos taurus. NCBI lineage: Eukaryota > Metazoa > Chordata > Mammalia > Artiodactyla > Bovidae > Bos > Bos indicus x Bos taurus. The sequence goes on along the minus strand of NC_040087.1, from coordinate 11,613,433 downwards.
TTAACAAGTGGTGCTGGGAAATCTGGTCAACCACTTGTAAAAGAATGAAACTGGACCACTTTCTAACACCATACACAAAAATAAACTCAAAATGGATTAAAGATCTAAACGTAAGACCAGAAACTATAAAACTCCTAGAGGAGAACATAGGCAAAACACTCTCCGACATACATCACAGCAGGATCCTCTATGACCCACCGCCCAGAATATTGGAAATAAAAACAAAAATAAACAAATGGGACCTAATTAAACTTAAAAGCTTCTGCACATCAAAGGAAACTATTAGCAAGGTGAAAAGACAGCCTTCAGAATGGGAGAAAATAATAGCAAATGAAGCAACCGACAAACAACTAATCTCAAAAATATACAAGCAACTCCTACAGCTCAACTCCAGAAAAATAAACGACCCAATCAAAAAATGGGCCAAAGAACTAAATAGACATTTCTCCAAAAAAGACATACAGATGGCTAACAAACACATGAAAAGATGCTCAACATCACTCATTATCAGAGAAATGCAAATCAAAACCACTATGAGGTACCATTTCACACCAGTCAGAATGGCTGCGATCCAAAAGTCTACAAATAATAAATGCTGGAGAGGGTGTGGAGAAAAGGGAACCCTCTTACACTGTTGGTGGGAATGCAAACTAGTACAGCCACTATGGAGAACAGTGTGGAGATTCCTTAAAAAACTGGAAATAGAACTGCCTTATGATCCAGCAATCCCACTGCTGGGCATACACACTGAGGAAACCAGAAGGGAAAGAGACACGTGTACCCCAATGTTCATCGCAGCACTGTTTATAATAACCAGGACATGGAAGCAACCTAGATGTCCATCAGCAGATGAATGGATAAGAAAGCTGTGGTACATATACACAATGGAGTATTACTCAGCCATTAAAAGAATACATTTGAATCAGTTCTAATGAGGTGGATGAAACTGGAGCCTATTATACAGAGTGAAGTAAGCCAGAAGGAAAAACATAAATACAGTATTCTAACGCATATATATGGAATTTAGAAAGATGGTAACAATAACCCTGTGTACGAGACAGCAAAAGAGACACTGATGTATAGAACAGTCTTATGGACTCTGTGGGAGAGGGAGAGGGTGGGAAGATTTGGGAGAATGACATTGTAACATGTAAAATATCATGTAAGAAACGAGTTGCCAGTCCAGGTTCGATGCACGATACTGGATGCTTGGGGCTAGTGCACTGGGACGACCCAGAGGGATGGTATGGGGAGGGAGGAGGGAGGAGGGTTCAGGATGGGGAACACATGTATACCTGTGGTGGATTCGTTTTGATGTTTGGCAGAACTGATACGATTATGTGGAGTTTAAAAATAAAATAAAATTTAAAAAAAAAAAAAAAAAGAACAAAATAAGTCAGAAACACTGTTTCATCTCTTAGGACCCTTTATTTAGCCGGTTCAAGAAATGTGAATAATGAAATCATTTTTCAAAGAAATAGATTTATTTACTTGTCCTAACGTGTACAAGAATGTCTTTCTGGAGCATCTCAATGTGTCGATTTAATGATAAATGGCTTTTAGTCACGTGGGGAAATTTCTTATTCCATTGCATGTTCATTAAAATATACTATCAGTTCAAGTAACAAAATCAAAGAATAACTTTTTTTTTTACATTTCTAAAGCACAATAATTATTTTTTCAGTATTCCTCTTCATTTCTTCCCCAGCCTTAGCTTTATATTTTAGTGTTTTTCTCTGTTAACTTGCAGTATGAACCATATGTTATACCTGCCATAGAAATAATACCTGGAAGAACGGCTATATATATAAATGCAGCCAGTGCCAGCTGGTCACCATGCTGCATTCATTTAGTGCTGTGCCGTCCAATAGAAACAGAACGTGAGGCATATATGTGATTTTATGTTCTTAGTGGCCAAAGTAAAAGAGTGCACAAAGAAAGTGGTGAAATTACTGTTAATAGTATTTTATTACCATTATAAACTATTTTGACACGTATTTGATATAAAAATTTTAATGATATTTTGCTTTCCTTTTTTCTCCTGAGTCTCTGAAACCCAGTATAAATTTTACATTTACAGAACATCTCTATTGGAACTTGCCTTATTTCAAGTGCCACGTGTTTTGGAGTCTGTTCATTGTCAGAATATCCTGAGTTTCCCTCAAGATTAACTGCTGCCATTTTTGGTGTACGTGTAATCCAAGGGAACAGCCCATCTGGGTTTCAGTTTTGTTGCTGGTTTGCTTAAATTTAGTATTCTGTTAGATAGCAGGAATTTTCCATTTGATGGCTAACTTCAAATAATAGAAAACAGTAAAACTATATGTAACTGTACAGCCAAAAGGAATATATCACTTTTGCTCTCAGTACAAGTTAAGTGTTAGTCCTGAAACTTTTGTTGCATTTGTAAGACCATACTACTTAGCACTAATATATAGGTATATGTAAATCTGGACTTCGCTCTACTGTAATTCTCTGTGTTCCTTAAAGACTTTGTTATCATAGATAAGAGGAATGTGCTTTTTTTTTTTTTTTTAAGGTACAGAAGAGATTCTAGATGTAGTGTGCAAGCTGTAGTAAATATGACTTCTTCAGCAATTTTTTTGACATATTGAAGAGATTGCTCTGGTAAATTTAAAGTTTCGTGCCAGAGAGTTAAGTGTGGAACCAGTAGGTGCCGGGCTCAATAGAATCATACATCTTGAGCATTTGTGGCAGATTTACTCACATCGTAAGTGATTAAATTTCATTATTCTTGAATGGGCTTTTACTTCACCATCTGTACCTAGTTTTTTTCCTAAGGCAAGTATTTTTTGAGACAGCACCATAAGATGAATCCTCTGTTATATCAAAAGTTGCCTTGAATCCTTCTAGTACTGTAAAGTATTGGGTTGGCCAAAAAGTTCATTTGAGTTTTTTATAAGATGTAGTGGAAACTATAAGCAAGGTGAAAAGACAGCCTTCAGAATGCGAGAAAATAATAGCAAATGAAGCAACTGACAAAGAATCTCAACAATATATAAGCAACTCCTGCAGCTCAATTCCAGAAAAATAAACAAGCCTATCAAAAAGTGGGCCAAAGAACTAAACAGACATTTCTCCAAAGAAGACATACAGATGGCTAACAAACACATGAAAAGATGCTCAACATCACTCATTATCAGAGAAATGCAAATCAAAACCATAATGAGGTACCATCTCGCACTGGTCAGAATGGCTGCTATCCAAAAGTCTACAAATAATAAATGCTGGAGAGGGTGTGGAGAAAAGGGAACCCTCTTACACTGTTGGTGGGAATGCAAACTAGTACAGCCACTATGGAGAACAGTGTGGAGATTCCTTAAAAAACTGGAAATAGAACCGCCATTCGACCTAGCAATTCCACTGCTGGGCATACACACTGAGGAAACCAGAATTGAAAGAAACACATGTACCCCAGTGTTCATCACAGCACTGTTTACAGTAGCCAGGACATGGAAGCAATCTAGATGTCCATCAGCAGATGAATGGCTAAGAAAGCTGTGGTACATATACACAATGGAGTATTACTCAGCCATTAAAAAGAATACATTTGAATCAGTTCTAATAAGCTGTATGAAACTGGAGCCTATTATACAGAGTGATGGAGAAGGCGATGGCACCCCACTCCGGTACTCTTGCCTGGAAAATCCCATGGATGGAGGAGCCTGGTAGGCTGTAGTCCATGGGGTTGCTAAGAGTCGGACACGACTGAATGACTTCACTTTCACTTCTCACTTTCATGCATTGGAGAAGGAAATGGCAACCCACTGTAGTATTCTTGCCTGGAGAATCCCAGGGATAGGGGAGCCTGGTGGACTGCCATCTATGGGGTCCCACAGAGTTGGACACGACTGAAGCGACTTAGCAGCAGCAGCAGCATACAGAGTGAAGTAAGCCAGAAAGAAAAACACCAACACAGTATACTAACGCATATATATGGAATTTAGAAAGAAGGTAACGATAACCCTGTATGCAAGACAGCAAAAGAGACACTGATGTATAGAACAGTCTTTTGGACTCTGTGGGAGAGGGCGAGGGTGGGATGGTTTGGGAGAATGGCATTGAAACATGTATAATATTGTATGTGAAACGATCGCCAGTCCAGGTTCGATGCATGATACAGGGTACTCAGGACTGGTGCACTGGGATGACCCATAGGGATGGGATGGGGAGGGAGGTGGGAGGGGAGTTCAGGATGGGGAACACATGTATACCCGGGGCGGATTCATGTCAATGCATGGCAAAACCAATACAATATTGTAAAGTAATTAGCCTCCAATTAAATAAATTTATATTAAAAAAGAAGCAGAAACTAAAACAACTAAGAATAAACATAGGTCAAGATTCTCAAGCTTGGTATTATTCATGGAAATGCAAATTAAAGCAACAAATGCACATATTTCAGTTATCAATTTAGAAAAATAAAAGTACAATTGCATTTAATGCTGGAAAAAAAAAAAAAGATGTAATGGAAAAACCTGAACAAGCTTTTTGGCCAACCCTATAGCTCTGAAACCCTTGGTCCATCCTACTGTTGTTATTCTCTTTATATAAACACTTTCTAAGATTTCCATATCTCAGAGTAGCTGGCTTTGTCACTCTGTGTTTAGTATCCACTGAGGCAGACTGATAAAAAGATTAAAGTAGTCTTGATTTCTTCAGTATAAAAATTTACCTAATATGTAGTAGTTTTGTGGTTTCTGCAAATCTACCATGATACTTTATTGTTTTAATTATCAGATCAGACCATCTCTTTAGACCATTTATTTTATAGAGAAAATACCAGATATATTTAGAAAGCCAACAGTGGTCATTAGAATTTCTAATCTGTATTTCTTTTGTATAGTGAGAGCCATACTCAGATAAAGGAAGTGTGCAGTTGACTCTTACAGGCAAAAGTTGCGTCCCTTGAATTGACTGTATATATTAGAAACATGTATATGCATGAAACATATAAGAAATATATAAATTCTTTATTATAAATCCATATAACAATCTACCTTAGAAAAGGCAAAATGTCAAATAAATGCAGTTAAACACATAAACAAGACTTGAGTTTCAGCATAGACCTTAGACCCCTGGGAAGTGAATCAGCTCTGCAGGAGACTGAGGTATGAGTTGGTTTAGAGTTCCTTTCTTCCTGACAGTGAATGCAAATGTCATCCAGGATCTACAAATGCAAGACACGTAAATCGGGCTTCCCTGATAGCCCACTGGTTGAGAATCCGCCTGCCAGTGCGGGGGACACAGGTTCTGTCCCCAGTCCGGGAGGATCCCACATGCCGAGGGGCAGCTAAGCTCACACACTCAAGAGCCTGTGCTCCACAACCAGAGAAGCACCGCAGTGAGAAGCCCGCGGACCTCGACTGGAGAGTGGCCCCCTTGTGCAAACAGAGACCTCGACTGGAGAGTGGCCCCCTTGTGCAAACAGAGGAGGCCCACGCAGAGCGAGAAGAAAATAAAAATTTTAAAACGAATATGTAAATAACCAGTAAATAACTATATATTTTTTCCTTCCAGATGAATCTGTTGGTCCCTTAGTTTTTAATGTGCTTTTAATGTGTTTTTAAACATTATATTTCTTATTGAAGTATGGTTAATTTACAATGTTATATTAGTTTCAATTGTACAGCAAATTCACTCATATGTATATACATGTATGTATATGTTATACATATATATATTCTCTTTCAGATCCTTTTCCATTATAGGTTATTATAAGACATTGAGTGTAGTTCCTTATGCTGTACAGCAGGTTCTTGTTGCTTAACTATGAGAATTCTTTACAGCAAGTTGAACGTAAGTTGAGCTGAACTAGCATCATTCCCTGGGCTTCAATCGGTTGAACGCCGTGATTCTTTTTCAGGTCAGACTCTCTCTCACCATATACCACATGGCTGTCTACTATCTCGGACACAGACGCACTGCTGGCCGAGTGGGGCAGAGGTGGCGTTGTCACTGTTGATATGGGAGGCCGTGTCCGGCTTTGGGAAACCGGCCTTGAGCACCTGCAGCGGTCACTCATGGAATGGAGAAACATGATTGGAGAAGGTGACAGACACATGCAGGTACTGCTTGAATTGACCTTACCTCTTGAGGGGGCACGTTAAGTTATCAATTATTTGCAGATGCCACGGTCATAGAAGCTTCTGGCCCAGAGACTCAAATGTAGTTTGCTAAAACAGCTAAAATAATGTGGGGACTCAGGAAAAGACAAGTCTATCATTTGACATAGTGAAAAAGTAAAAATGTGCCTTTTCTGTCTGTCAGCGCTTAAATATATAGGTTCCTCACCTCATAACATGCAGATGTAATCATCAACTTTTATTTTTTAACCTTAAGCTTTAATCAGTTTCCAGCTCCACCTTTGTATCCGTTCTCAGTTCTGCCACGTCGTCAGCATCCCCCCATGCTACCAAGGAAACAGAAACCCCGAGCATCTAAACGCAGCGCATTATTGTAAGGCCAGAACCTTTAGACTGGAGAAGATAAGCAGAATTATGCATCCCATAGAGGTGTGTTTTTACCATCTCTCTTATTTCCAGAGAATGGAAGTTTAGCAGTCGTAATAAGTAGACCCAAACCTGCACTAGAAGGAAATATGGGAACAGGTCACCAAAGAGGGAGAAAACTCCACCCCTGCAGAAGTAACTCAGTCACTACCTAATCTGATTGCTGTCTGCAACTAATGTGAACAGTGTGGAAGGCTGTGTGCCCATAAATACTAAACCGTATTATGAAAGGATTTGTTTTATCTGTAATTTATTTATTTTAAAACTCCTTTGTTTATATTTCATTCTTATCCAGCAAAAAGAAAGGTAGGTTCCTGCCAACTGTGTTGCTCTGTAAAGAACCAGTTAGTGATACAGACGATAACAAGATAAGAGACTTTGACATCTGATTATTAATTGCTATTTTATGTGGTTATTTTTATCACTTCCCTTAGAGAAGAAACATACATATATTGTGTATGCATGAATGAGTAACACATCTTTTTAGCTTATAGGAGCATTTTGAAAATCATAAACAAATACAGGCCAGCAACCTCAAAGTCTTTTGAAAGGGTATGACTATATTAATTCAATTAAGCTGAAACAAATGCATTACTCTAAAATAAACATGTCATTAAGTGCAATGGATCTATCACAGTAACAGACTGGATGTTGGTTGCTATTCATAACAGTTATTAGAAAATTAATTAACTATGGTTCTGCTTATGTTATTATTCTAAAAATTAGTTTCTTCTTTGTCTGAATTAAGGTCCTTTTTTCATTACAGCAATTGATGAAAAGTAAAAGTCACTCAGTTGGGTCTGACTCTTTGCAAGCCCATGGACTACACAGTCCATGGAATTCTCCAGGCCAGAATATTGGAGCGGGTAGCTTTTCCCTTCTCCAGTGGATCTTCCAAACTCAGGGATCGAACCCAGGTCTCCCGCATTGCAGGCAGATTCTTTACCGGCTGAGCCACTAGGGAAGCCCTATTGTGTTTGAATGTCTTAGGTTATATTTCAATTTCTCATGTGTTGCAGAGATCAAAGGTCATGGTTTCCCCATGGCTAAGGTTTGTGGCCTAAATTAAGTTTCCTTCACAACAGAATTTTTAAAAGGAGTATCACTCATGATTTGGATAACTAGTCTTCACCACTACAAAAGTTAACCCCTGTGTGTGCTTTAACCTTGTAGCTCTCCTCTTCCCGGTGACTTCCTGAAGCTGCTGTGCACCTTTGTGTTCCCAGCTCTAGCATGATGATTGGTACATGATAGATAACATGCTTGTTTCTCCTCATACCCATGTACACGAAACTGAAGCTGTAACTCTCTCAATTTTTTGTTGGTCTTTATGTAACTGACTATTTATTGAGTGCATATATATAGTTTCTGGGCTTCCCTGGTGGCTCAAATGGTAAAGCATCTGCCTGCAATGCAGGAGAGACCTGGGTTCAATCCCTGGGTCGGGAAGATCCCCTGGAGAAGGAAATGGCAACCCACTCTAGTACTCTTGCCTGGAAAATTACTCAGACAGAGGAGCCTGGTAGGCTACAGTCCATGGGATTGCAAAGAGTCAGACACGACTGAGCAATTTCATGTATAGTTCCTAAGTTAGAAATGCACAGAAGTATAGCATATAATATCTCAAAAATAATCAAAATACTCTGCTATAGTATGTAGGGCAGTATCTGATCCTTCTACAGACTATACATTTTCTGGGAAATGTGTAACATTATGTCTCCAGTTTAAAGTTCAGCTATCATAGAAATAAGGTTTATTCAGTAATAAAGTTACATAATTTAGAATGGAATGATAGTTCCATTTGGAAAATGAGAGTAGATGTTATCCAGTGTTTTTCCATCTCCCGATATTCCGTGATACATTTTGTTGATACTGAAAATATATACTTTAGCAAAAATGTGTCTTTTACAGCTACCTTCTTAATAGATCCTTCAGCCTCTTGCTCATTGTGCTGCATGCTAAGTTGCCTCAGTCGTGTCTCTTTGCGACCCCATGGACTCTAGCCTGCGAGGATCATCTGTCCATGGGATTCTCCAGGCAAGAACACTGGAGCGGGTTGCCCTGCCCTCCTCCAGGGGATCTTCCTGACTCAGGGGATGGAACCTGCATCTCTTATGTCTTCTGCATTGGCAGGCGGGTTCTTTACCACTAGCACCGCCTGTTGCTCATTATGGACCCTTTATTGGACACAGATCTGCTCCTGATCTGCGTGCTTGGAAAATACCTTCCATAGAAGTACTGAGAAAAGAGAATTAGGTTCTAAGTAACATGCTTCTCATTTACTGACTGCCAGCAGCTTGCCTGTCAACAGCAGAGTAACCTGATCTCCATCTAGTGGCCAAATGGACTTACTTTCCATCACAGAAATTAAAAGGCCTGGTTTACACTCTAGGGGTTTGAAGAAGCTGCAGATCTGCTGGTAGGGGAGGTTTGTACATACCTGTTTTAGATAGTTCTCATTGGTCATAAGATGCTCCGTTAGGTCAACAGTGAAGGTCAGGCAGACAACCTGCCAGGCCATTCACCACTTATTGACCCCCATCTTTCCCTGATTCCTTTTCCTGGTGTCAAAAGAACTGTTTATCTTTTAGATCAACTCTGTCCATTGCATACTTTATTCCTACCCTTTATGACTTTGATACATTTCAGCCTTCTTGAGGTATTAGCTTTAAAGTCATTGTTGCTTTGAGTTTCAGTTTTTGTTTAATGCCTTCATTGATAGTTTTCTTGTGAGTATAGCTTGAAAGGAAGTATTTTTTGAGCTGAATACACCGTGTGTTCACTAATTTTACGCGCTTTGATAGTATGGTGTGTTTGTATTAGAGTAAACAACTGAAACAGCAAACTCCAAGTGTCCCCACGACTGTAGCTCGAGAGCCGCTACTAAGGACCCATACTCACTACTTTTAGACCCTGTTTTCAGAAGCGCAGGTTAGTTATGTGCAAAAGTTCTCGGACTGGGTTATAAAGTGTTCTCTATAAAGCATAGTTTCCATATTTTTATTTAGTTACATTCAGATCCTTCCAAGAAGGCTATTAAAACTATACCACAGTTTTCCTCAGAAAGCAAATAATCTTCTCTAAAAAAAAGCTCCTGGTGACTATTCTTGTGGGAGCAGGAAGGCTAAAAGATTACAACTTTCAAATGTTATTGTCTAGTTACAATGAACTATCCCAAGTGGCACAGTGGTAAAGATTCCACCTTTACCGCCAGGCGACACAGGTTCGATCCCCGGGTCAGGAAGATCCCCTGGAGAAGGAAATGGCAACCCACTCCAGTATTCTTGCCTGGGACATCCCATGGACAGAGGATCACACACTGAGCGTGCAAACACAAGCAAGCACAATAAACTAATCAGAAACGAATCCTTCATTCTTACTAGTAGAATATCTTTGAGGCCTTTGAATAATACTTCCTTAAGTATATACTTTAAAAATTGATAGACTCTTTGAAACAGTGTGGGATGGAACATATTGATCCTTATGCTTAAGAGAGTGTGTGGCACACGATAGATACAGTGATTATTTGAAAATAGTGGCACAGACAAAAATATATAGGAAGGATAACTAGTTAATATTAAGCACCTCTAACCTTTTAAAGAAGATATGCTTAGAGTATGAGTAAATGTCATTTTCTGTAACTAGGCCTGGGTTTTGCTTTAACTAAAAGTCCAACAGTTATGATTTTTTAGGATTTTGGTAAGAATGTTAAGGCCCACTTCCGGTTTTGGAAACCACAAGATTATTTAACAGGTACTCTATTAGCAAGTTTAGTTTTTCACTCTGCAAGCTACATTACCTCCAGCTCTTCTGTGGAAGTTTGCAATTCTTTGTTGTTTTTAAGCAGCATCGTCCACCCTTGACTTTGGTCACTAATTCTGAAAATAGTCTGATTCAATGGCTCACTGTTATAGAATGATACACATTTTATAGGACTGTTATACATACACGTATCTTTGGGAATCTTCCTTGGCCCAGAAAAGCAATACTTCTTAAATTTTTTTAAAATAATTCCTCACCGTATCTCCTAGTCATGGATCAGTAGAACTTGTTTTCATCAAGATGGTCTAACTCATTGACTATGTGGTAACAGTTGGGCAAGGCCTCTAAAGATATTTCCTTTGTTTATTGTTGTTAGAGAAATCCCAGCCATAGAAATTCATTTTGAATCTAGACTTTGAACAGAATTTCCGCTCACCTTAGAAAATGCAAGGCCCTCTGGGGAGAGTAGTACCCAGGAGAGGGCTGATAGGCCAGCTCTCTGGGCGATAGGGGGAGGGGAGCGCAGTTTATTGTTTTGTCAGTTTTCAGGGAGTAAATACTCCTCCAAGACTGATTTAAAGCTACCAATGGTTAACCATCTGCTCACAAAATCCATGACTATTTAGCAAGCATCTCTTGCAAACAAGTACAGTTTGGCTCCAGTATGCCCCTGGCTTAATCAAGCTTTTAACTAACTCCCCAAGGAGAATTATGACAGCTACCTAACCACAAGGTCCTTCAGAAATAAGACAATGGAAAGGCAGCTAAGAGAGAAAGGCAAAAGAAAAGGGGAAGAGGTACTACTGAGGAAACAGATAAGATAGAGTCAAGTCACCTCTGAAAGTGTTGAAGCCTGCACCTGTCCCAGCTGCAAACTGGCAATGGTCTTCTTGAACCGGGAATTCAGTTAGAGCAAAGAGTTGGAAAGAAGCCTATACTCAAATGGGATGATACTCATGGGTTCGTACATAAGGGGCTCCTTTCTTATAAACTTTCAGAAGGAACTTGCCAGTTGATTTTTACATTCCTCCAGTAGTGCTTCCATTGGATCATAAAGTTGTCAGTAACTGCTAAATGGAGCTAAAATTAAATCGGCAGTCAGCTTCCCAAGACAAGCAAATCAACAAGCTTATGAGTTTAGAGAGTCCATGAATTTTCATTAAATTTCTATGCATATCCAACAAAAAAGATAACTCTATAAATTATGAAAATCATCAATATTAGAGTTTTAAAGTAATATTAAAAGTAGAAACATTATTTAGCTTTTATATTTTAGAAAAGGCTTAACCTAAGGAAATTGCTTTTCAAATCACAGAAATATTTCAACTCCTTTCTCTCATAACCACTTTAATTTAAGATCCTTATTTTATATGGCGCTATATTTCCAGTGCGTACTGTCTGAGAATATAATCAGCAAGAATGGAAGTAATTTGGTCTTCCCAGGTGACTCGATGGTAAAGAATCCATCTGCTAATACAAGAGACTCAGGTTCAGTCCTTGGGTCATGAAGATCCTCTGCAGAAGGAAATCACAAGCCATTCCAGTATTCTTGCCTGGGAAATTCCATGGACAGAGGAGCCTGGTGGGCTATAGTCCAGGGGGTTGCAAAAGAGTCAGACATGACTCAGTGACTAAACAACAGCAGCAAAGAAGTGATCTTAGTAATGTTCATTTAAAATATAAGGAAAGGAAATCAGTTCTGTAATATATCAGTTAAAAGTTGAGGTATCAAATGCAATGAATATGTTGATGGTCAATGACTTAGAATTTTTGTGGTTCTGAGCTCATTTTATATATTTAGTTATGTGTAATCAACACATCACAATGACTAGAAATAAAACCTTGCTCTTATATAGAAAATTGTCATTTTATTCATAAGTGGTATAGCCTATTATTTAAGAGCCTAAAATTTTAAATGGTCAAACCCAGGTTCAAATCCATGTACCACTTTTTAAGTGATCTTCGGCAAATTACTTATCCTTTCTAATCCCCACTTTCCAGCCATAATATAAAGACAGTACCATTGTACCTTGCAAAGTTGTTGTAAGAATGAAATGCAATTTATACTTGATACAAAGTACTCAGTAAACAAATAAAAATTAGAAACTTAGAATATCAGTATTACTGGTCTACAGAATTCTTTAATGCTTCTCTGGAAACAAAGCCAAATTTAAAGGAAGCCGTGTTACCCAGACACCTAATATTATATCATGACCCAATGAATTACCTAATTCATCATCAATCTTAGTGTTAAAAGTGGGCTTTGTTTATAATCCTGTTTAGGAAAAGTTTTGTCAGGCCCAAAAAGGAAATAGAAAAAAAATGGCCTGCCTAAACTTGTCAGCTGCAAGAAAAGCAGGAAACCAGTATTAGGACAACTAGTGTTTCAGTCCAGTCACTCAGTCGTGTCCGACTCTTTGCGACCCCATGAATCGCAGCACGCCAGGCCTCCCTGTCCATCACCAACTCCCGGAGTTCACCCAGACTCACGTCCATCAAGTCGGTGATGCCATCCAGCCATCTCATCCTCTGTTGTCCCCTTCTCCTCCTGCCCCTAATCCCTCCCAGCATCAGAGTCTTTTCCAATGAGTCAACTCTTCACGTGAGGGTTTCAGCTTTAGCATAAGTCCTTCCATTGAACACCGGGGACTGATCTCCTTTAGAATGGACTGGTTGGATCTCCTTGCAGTCCAAGGGACTCTTTTTTCTCTAACACCACAGTTCAAAAGCAGCAATTCTTCAGCACTCATCTTTCTTCACAGTCCAACTCTCACATCCATACATGACCACTGGAAAAACCATAGCCTTGACTAGACAGACCTTTGTTGGCAAAGTAATATCTCTGCTTTTGAATATACTATCTAGGTTGGTCATAACTGTCTTCCAAGGAGTAAGCGTCTTAATTTCATGGCTGTAGTCACCATCTGCAGTGATTTTGGAGCCCACAAAAATAAAGTCTGACACTGTTTCCACTGTTTCCCCATCTATTTGCCATGAAGTGATGGAACCAGATGCCATGATCTTCGTTTTCTGAATGTTGAGCTTTAAGCCAACTTTTTCACTCTCCTCTTTAGTGTTTAGCCTTATTCAAAAGGCAAATTTGTCTCCTATTGAGGATAGTTTTTTTTTAGAAAAAATGTTTTATTGGAATATAGTTGATTTACAATGCTGTGTTAGTTTCAGGTCTGCAGCAAACCGAATCAGTTATATATATATTCACTCTTTTAGATTCTTTTCCCATGTAGGCCATTACGAGTATTGAGTAGAGCTCTCTGTGCTATACAATAGGTCCGTATTAGTTATATGTTTTATGTATAGCAATCTGTATATGTCAGTCCCAATCTCCTCTAATTTATCCAATTCCCTTTCCCCCTATAACCATAAGTTTGTTTTCTTTTTTTTTTTTTCTAATTTTATTTTATTTTTAAACTTTACATAATTGTATTAGTTTTGCCAAATATCAAAATGAATCCGCCACAGGTATACATGTGTCCCCCATCCCGAACCCTCCTCCCTCCTCCCTCCCCATACCATCCCTCTGGGCTGTCCCAGTGCACCAGCCCCAAACATCCAGCATTGTGCATCGAACCTGGACTGGCAACTCGTTTCCTACATGATATTTTACATGTTTCATTGCCATTCTCCCAAATCTTCCCACCCTCTCCCTCTCCCACAGAGTCCATAAGACTGTTCTATACATCAGTGTCTCTTTTGCTGTCTCGTACACCGGGTTACTGTTACCATCTTTCTAAATTCCATATATATGCGTTAGTATACTGTATTTATGTTTTTCCTTCTGGCTTACTTCACTCTGTATAATAGGCTCCAGTTTCATCCACCTCATTAGAACTGATTCAAATGTATTCTTTTTAATGGCTGAGTAATACTCCATTGTGTATATGTACCACAGCTTTCTTATCCATTCATCTGCTGATGGACATCTAGGTTGCTTCCATGTCTTGGCTATTATAAACAGTGCTGCGATGAACATTGGGGTACACGTGTCTCTTTCCCTTCTGGTTTCCTCAGTGTGTATGCCCAGCAGTGGGGTTGCTGGATCATAAGGCAGTTCTATTTCCAGTTTTTTAAGGAATCTCCACACTGTTCTCCATAGTGGCTGTACTAGTTTGCATTCCCACCAACAGTGTAAGAGGGTTCCCTTTTCTCCACACCCTCTCCAGCATTTATTATTTGTAGACTTTTGTTTTCTTTCTACATCTATGACTCTAGAGAAAAGCCTTTCTGATGCTGACCTTTGGAAATTTCTCCCTGCTAACCTTACAAGAAGACCCACTTGTTGGCAAGCCCTGATTTTATGCAAAAAAAAATTCAATTCACTTTTTAATACCTGATTCTTAACTATTAATGGATAGCCTCTTGTATAAAAGATGGAAGTCAAAACAAATGAACAGAGAAATAAAGCTTATACAGAAAGCAGAAAAACATTTCACAAAGTGAAAATTTATATTCTCAGAGATAAGACAAAATAAAATAAAAACTTGATGCTATTTTAAGATGGTAATCTTCAAAGAATAAGAAAGAGTTCTTGGAAATTAAAAGTGGTAGGAGAAGGCGATGGCACCCCACTCCAGTACTCTTGCCTAGGAAATCCTGGATGGAGGAGCCTGGTGAGCTGCAGTCCATGGGGTCGCTAAGAGTCAGACACGACTGAGTGACTTCACTTTCACGCATTGGAGAAGGAAATGGCAACCCATTCCAGTGTTCTTGCCTGGAGAATTCCAGGGACAGGGGAGCCTGGTGGGCTGCCGTCTATGGGGTCATGCAGAGTCGGACACGACTGAAGCGACTTAGCAGCAGCAGCAGAAATAAATTCAACAAAAGGATTGGACATTAGAGAACTCTCACAAATGATGAAGAAATTGAAAATAGAAGAGAGATGATAGATCTTATCAGACTAATACAAATTCCAGAAACAGAAAATGAAAGAGCAGGAAATTACCCAAAAAGTAATTTAAGAAAATTTCACTAAAGGACAGACATTCAATTTAATAAGTGGAAAACACATACACTCATGCATACACCCCAAAGCATATTCTCCTGAAACTTTAGAACCCTTTGAGTAAAGAGACAAAGCTGAAAACGTCTAAGCTGAGGGAAGTGGGAAACAGGTTATATAAAATTTACTATAAATCCTGATGGCATTAGGCTTCTCCACAGCAGCACTGGAAACTAAAGGGGAGATTATTTCCAACCTAGAATTTTATACCCAGCCAAGTTACTAATCAAATGTGAAGGTAGACTAACAACTTATTAAACATACAGTCTCAGAAAACTTTCATTCTTTATCCTGCATGATGTACTCTCAACAAGAGGAGGGAATAAATTAACAGAGAGGAGGAAAGGGTGGAGAGGTCTTAGCCAAGGAAGAGGCAAAGGTAATTCCCAGCATGACCATGAAAGGATGTTCTGGAATGACAGCTGTGCCTGAAGACACCACTGCAACTCAAAGTGGGAAAACAGGGTTCCAGAAAGAACAGATATTGTAAGGGGGGAAAAGGGAACTGGTAATGTTGAGAGAATTTAACAGTTCTGCTGGAGAATTTGGTGAACAGTTAGTGAAAGAGAAATAAAGATAAGAATTAGTAAAGAGTACATGTTAGTGGAGAAAATGAAAACTATATAGGATAATAGTATGTAATAGTGTATATACATTATTGTGTGTGTGTGTGCTCAGTCACTAAGTTGTACCCAACTCTTTGTGACCCCAAGGACTGTAGCCTGCCAGGCTCCTCTGTCCGTGGGATTTTCTAGGCAAGAATACTGGAGTGGGTTGCCATTTCCTCCTCCAGGGAATCTTCCCAACTCAGGGATCAAACTGGTGTCTCTTGGCATCTACATGCATAGGCAGATTCTTTACCACTTGAGCCACCTGGGAAATTCATATATACGTGTGTGTGTGTGTGTGTGTGTGTGTGTGTGTGTGTGTGTTATAGTGATCAAGACCATCCCCAAGAAAAAGAAAGGCAAAATGGTTGTCTGATGAGGCCTTACAAATAGGTGAGAAAAGAAGAGAAGTGAAAGACAAAGGAGAAAAGGAAAGATACAGGCATTTGAATGCAGAGTTCCAAAAAGTAGCAAGGAGAGATAAGAAAGCCTTCCTCAGTGATGGAAAACAATAGAATGGGAAAGACTAGAGATCTCAAGAAAATTAGAGATACCAAAGGAACATTTCATGCAAAGATGAGCACAATAAAGGACAGAAATAGTATGAACCTAACAGAAGCAGAAGATACTAATAGGTGGCAAGAATACTCAGAAGAACTATACAAAAAAGATCTTCATGACCCAGATAACCACAATGATGTGATCATTCACCTAGAGCCAGACATCCTGGAATGTGAAGTCAAGTGGGCCTTAGGAAGCATCACTTCAAACAATGCTAGTGGAGGTGATGGAATTCCAGTTGAGTTATTTCAAATCCTAAAAGATGATGCTGTTGAAAGTGCTGCATTCAATATCTGGAAAGCCAGCAAATCTGGAAAACTCAAAAATGGCCACAGGACTAGAGAAGGTCAGTTTTCATTCCAATCCCAAGAAAGGCAATGCCAAAGAATGTACAAACTACCGCACAACTGCACTCATCTCACACGCTAGCAAAGTAATGCTCAAAATTCTCCAAGCCAGGCTTCAATAGTACGTCATCCGTGAACTTCCAGATGTTCAAGCTGGATTTGGAAAAGGCAGAGGAGCCAGAGATCAAATTGCCAACATCCACTGGATCATTGAAAAAGCAAGAGAGTTCCGGAAAAACATCTGCTTTATTGACTATGCCAAAGCCTTTGACTGTGTGGATCACAACAAACTGTGGAAAATTCTTCAAGAGATGGGAATACCAGACCACCTGACCTTCCTCCTGAGAACTCTGTATACAGGTCAACAAGCAACAGTTAGAACTGGACATGGAACAACAGACTGGTTCCAGATCAGAAAAGGAGTACGTCAAGGCTGTATATTGTCACCCTGCTTACTTAACTTACATGCAGAATACATCATGTGAAACGCTGGGCTGGATGAAGCACAAGCTGGAATCAGGATTGCCGGGAGAAATATCAATAACAATCAAATATGCAGATGATACCACCCTTATGGCAGAAAGTGAAGGACTAAAGAGCCTCTTCATGAAAGTGAAAGAGGAGAGTGAAAATGTTGGCTTAAAACTTAACATTCAGAAAACTAACGTCATGGCATCCAGTCCTATCACGTCATGGCAAATCAATGGGGAAGCAATGGAAACAGTGGCAGACTTTATTTTTTAGGCTCCAGAATCACTGCAGATGGTGACTGCAGCCATGAAATTAAAAGACGCTCCTTGGAAGAAAAGCTATGACCAACCTAGACAGCATATTCAAAAGCAGAGACATTACTTTGCCAACAAACGTCCATCTAGTCAAAGCTATGGTTTTTCCAGTCGTCATGTATGGATATGACTATTGGACTATAAAGAAAGCTGAATGCCGAAGAATTGATGCTTTTGAGCTGTGGTGTTGGAGAAGACTCTTGAGAGTCCCTTGGACTGCAAGGAGATCCAAGCAGTCCATCCTAAAGGAAGTCAGTCCTGAATATTCCTTGGAAGGACTGATGCTAAAGCTGAAACTCCAATACTTTGGCCACTTGATGTGAAGAACTGACTGACTGGGAAAGACCCTGATGCTGGGAAAGATTGAAGACAGGAGGAGAACGGGACGACAGAGGATGAGATGGTTGGATGGCATCACCAACTCGACAGACATGAGTTTGAATAAACTCCAGGAGTTGGTGATGGACAGGGAGGCCTGGCATGCTGTGGTCTATGGGGTCACAAATAGTTGGACACAACTGAGTTACTGAACTGACTGAACTGTGTGTGTGTGTATGTGTGTGTGTGTTATAATATGTGTGTGTGTATTATTATAATTAGAAATATATTAATAACTTACATCCTGCATATAGTAATGTATTACTGTACATATATAGTAATAATAAAGTGTACAGTAAGAGCATAAAGAATTTTATTTAACCAATATTTGTTAGGAGAATAAGGGGAGGGAACATGAGATGTATGTTCTAGGTAAGATAGGTGAAATAATCCTCACCTTTCGTCATAGGAAGTAAACAGATAATGTCTGCAATTTTAAAGAGAATGTAAAAGGATTATTTAAAATATAAAGGTTAGTAGTATGAGACGTGGTGAGCAGAGTTGAAGTGGCTGGCTACCTGTGGGGAGTGAGAATTGGGGGCAAAGATGGTAGAGGTCAAAATCAGAGGTTGCTGATTTTGTTATACATCTTGTAGTGCTATCTGGCTTATTAAACTGTTCATATTTATTATTTTGATAAAAATTTAAGATTGGTTTAGGACATTAACAAGTAGGAATTTACCAAGTAAATAAGAGGAATAAGAGCAGCCATGAAACAGAGATTTAATTTAACTCATCTGTGTATCCTAGACACTTCTTGAAATATGTATTTTTTAATAAAACTGAGTAAACTGGTAAATTTTCCTTATTTCCCATCAAAATGACTCAAGAGGAGTACTAGGTCTGAATAAGACGGAGTAAGCCCATGCTTACCCTGTCTCTCACTGAATTTAACAATAAAATATGGACAAATATGAGCAGCTACTCGAGGTCTCTGAAAAGGAAGTGATAGCAGATGGATTGTGTAAGACCAGGGTTTGAACTGCCATTGAATTGGCTGTGTTTCCCCTTTCCCCCCCAGAATCTCCTGGGCCTGACTCAACGCCATCTGAAAATGGAAGTGGGTACTCTCAGCAAACTATTCATAGAAACGGAAGAGAACTTCCTCAGCCTGAGAAAAGGCATCTGTAGCCTGACAGCTGGCACCATACTTCATGGTGAAAGGCTGAGTGCTTTCCCTCTAAGACTGGGACTAAGACAGGGACGACCACAGCCGTGCACCCGTCACTCCTGTTCAGCATCAGACTGGAAGTCCTAGCCAGTGCAACAGCGAGAAAAATGAGAGGACGTATTCAGATTGGAAAGGATGACATAAAACGGTCACTATCTGTAGATAATATAATTACCTATCTAGAAAATCCCACAGAATCTACCAAAAAAAAAACCCCCAAACAACACCCAAAATAAACTGTTTCAACTAAGTGAGTTTAGCAAGGTCAAAAATTAATCATTTTTATATCCTAGCAATTAATAACTAAAAACCAAAATTTTTAAATATATATACCATCTACGCAAAAAACCTCCACCTAAAAATGAAATACTTAGGTGTTTGTCTCTGTATAACCCCATCAGATCATATTGGTTCCCATGGAAGTCAGTATTTCTGAGGAACCAAGCAATATTATACAGCTCTGAGACCAGGATCTTTGGGGAGGCTCTTTTTTTAAGTTTTTTTTTTTCTTTTATGTAGACCATTTTTAAAGTCTTTATTGAATTTATTACAATATTTTTTCTGTTTCCTGTTTTGGTTTTTTGGCCCTGAGGCGTGTGGGATCTTATCTCCCTGACCAGGGATCAAACCCACACCCCTGCATTGGAAGTGAAGTGAAAGTTGCTGTCGTGTCCGACTCTTTGTGACCCCATGGGCTGTACAGTCCATGGGATTCTCCAGGCCAGAATACTGGAGAGGGTGCCTTTCCCTTCTCCAGGGGATATTCCTGACCCAGGGATCAAACCGGGGTCTCCGGCATTGCAGGCAGATTCTTTACCAGCAAAGACACAAGGGAAGCCCTGCCTTGGAAGGGGGAGTCTTAACCACTGATCACCAGGAAAGTCGCTGTTGCTTCATATTTATGATAGAAAACAGAATTCTTAGTGATCCTTACACCATTTCTTAAATCCATGACACTCTTTCGATAAAGAAATAAAGTAGGTTAAAATGTTGGAAAATTTCCATGTTGTTCAAGTGAACAGGACAGAGGGATCTAAACTTGGTTTCCAAAAGGGCAAGCCTGCTGGTGGGAGAGGGGTAAAGATAGTCACAGCTGCTTGATTCAGTGAGGAGAGGAGTGGACTAACAGGGTATCCATCATCACCACTAAACTAACTGCCTTAGCAATGATATTCACCTTTGCTTTTCCAGCTCGAATGATTAACTCTGGGAATCTTGCATCTCTGTTTTTAAAATGGGCCATTGATAGACAGGACCCACACATAAATATGCTTATCCTCAAGGATGTAGCTGAATCACTGTGGAGTATTTAGAGGAAAACTGAAGCCTCTCAACTTTGAAAAGGGTGATCTCAGTCACCAGTGAAAACAGAACTGCTGGGATTGTGGGAAGGCAAGAGTCCCAAACGTTTACCTGCCACAGTATCATTTCAAAAAGTGTTTGTGATGAGATATAGAGGACAAGCTGGTGGTTACCAGTGGGGAGGGGGTCCATACCAGGGTGGGGGAGTGGGGGCACAAACTGTTGGGTAGAAGATAGGCTCAAGGTTGTATTGTATGATGGGGAACATAGCCAATATTTTGTATTAACTGTAAATGGAAAGTAAGCTTCAAAACTTATATAAAGTAAAAAGCTAACAAAATTTTAAAGTGTTTGTGATAAAGCATCAAAAAAAAAAAAAAAAAAGCCGAAGTCAGGCAGCACAGAGAAAAGTAGAGAAACTCCATCAGTCCTTTTGTGACAGATAGGTTATAGTAAATCTGTGATCATTTCACTTGCTAGGCACACGTGCTCAGTCGTGTCCAACCCTTTGCAGGCCTCTGGACCATAGCCCACCAGGCTCCTCTAGCCATGGGATTTTCCCAGCAAGAATGCTAGAGTGGTTTGCCATTTCCTTCTCCAGAGGATTTTCCTGACCCAGGCATCGAGCCCCAGTCTTCTGTGTCTATCATCCTTCCCCCATATTTGTAGTTGATTCTCACATGATAAGTGTTTATACTCTAGCCCAGCTTTAGGAAAGTCAACAAACCGTAATTTCCTAGAAAGACGATGGTGATCCAAGCTGGAAAGTTTCTTTGTGGCATTGGCAGGCTGTCATGTACTGAATTAAGGAACTAGTTGTTGTTCAGTTGCTAAGTCGTGTCCAGCTCTTTTCGATTCCATGGACTGCAGCATGCCAGGCTGGACCAGCAAGAGATATTTGAGGCACTTGACAATCAGCCCACCTGAGTGTTCCTGTGGAGCACAACTCTGTAGCTACCAGCATGTGCCCTGTGGAGGGTGGTGGAACACTGAAATATGAAGCATGGTTTTTACCCTCAGGAAGTTTATAGTATATAACTGGGGAGGTGAGACTGATAGTCAAGGAACAGCAACAGGTAGTGCAAAAGAATGTGTTGTTGTTGTTGGAGGCGATAGTTGTGTCTGACTCTCACCCCGTGAACTGCAGCATACCAGGCATCCCTGTCCTTCGCTGTTCCTGGAATTTTCTCAGATTCATGTCCATTGAATGTCCATTTGGGCTTTCCTGGTGGCTCAGAGGGTTAGGCATCTGCTTGCATTGCGGGAGACCTGGGTTGGATCCCTGGGTTGGGCAGATCCCCTGGAGAAGGCAATGGCAACCCACTCCAGTATTCTTGCCTGGAGAATCCCATGGACGGAGAAGCCTGGTAGGCTACAGTCCATGGGGTCGCAAAGAGTCGGACACGACTGAGCAACTTCACTTCACTTCATGTCCATTGAGTCAGTGACACTATCTAACCGTCTCTTCCTTTGCTGCCATCCCATCCTTCTCCTTTTGCCTTCAATCTTTCCCAGCATCAGGGTCTTTTCCAATGAGTCAGTTCTTCACATCAGGTGGCCTGTGTATTGGAGCTTCAGCTTCAGCATCCGTCCTTCCAGTGTAGTTCAGCGTTAAACTGTGGGCTTTAAAGCCTGTGCTGTAGTAGTTCAGAGGAGAGGCACCCATGAGGATGAAATTCATAAGCAAAGGAGATGGGGCTTCAGTTGAACTTTCCTACTATTTATGTGTTTGGATAGTTGAAAAGGAGAGGGAAGGGCATTCCAGGCAATCTAGACAAAATGACCACAGGCACAGATACAAACACAATCCTTGTGTTTCCATAATAAGAGGGGCTTGGATCCCCACAAGTCCAGGAGAGATGTGGACACAGACACCAGAGGAGCAGTGGACAAACCCCACAGCCAGTGTGATGCAAGCGCAAAGCCCAGAGCGCAAATCTGGGTTCAACACCGTCTATCCCAAGGAGACCGGGGGGTGGGGTGGGAGTACTCCAGAGCAGGGGCGAGAATACGAGCCGGGTCTGGGACCCCCAGAAACACACAGGCTGGGGGATTTCAGATCGAGTATGCTTTTGTTTCAGCACAGTCTTATTGACACAGGATGTTTTTAAAAGTAGTTGAAAAGAAGTTGAAAAGAAGTTGAAAGTAACCCTTGGTCTGTGTTAAGCATATCTGCAGCATATTGTAAGATAAAGGTAAGCATATGGGGTTTGGAGGGAAGTTGTGTAAATCGTCACCCAAACAGGAGTAACCAAGCTGTGTGGAAGCCCAGTGAGGTTTTTAGGTTCCTGTGACTGAGAGCTGCTGAAGATCCTCATGGGAAAGTACATGGATTCGTGAAGGCTGTGTTAGGAAGGTGGACTTGGCAGTGATGTGCCATCTGGAAAGAATCCTTAGTGCAGCAGGGCAACGGTAATGCCGTGGCGATGGCCAGGTGTGAGTCGACACCGGAAGGCCAGACAGGGACGTGAAGACAGACATCCTGCGTGTTTCTAGTGTGGATGCCCAGCCAAGCGGCACATCACTGAAGGAATCAGGAAAGTTGGAGAGGAGGTAGGGTTAAGACATTTCACATATGCTGAATTTGAGATAATGGTGAGATATTCCATTGACAGTCAGTAATTGGATATTAACAACTGGACTGGAACGCCAAGCTAGCGAGAGTCACAATGATCATTAGCATGGAGGTTTTCATTGAAACCATGAAAATGGTTAGCTGCTAAGGAAAGGAGAGAGATCAAGCAAAATGATCAGGACAGATAAGCTATGTTTATAGAAATGCGTATAGTCAGATGTTTCTGAAAGCATTTTCTCAGAACCCTTTTCAAAAACTAAAGAATCAATGTTCAAGCTGTTAAACATAACCTAAGAGATGCTTAGAGATGAATTTATAATTAATAAGTATCTGGCTTTGAGAAGTCACAATAAAGAAACCCCTTCAATTTGTTTAACCCAATAGTTCCCCAATGTGTTCAAAATCTTTTTAATACTTTAGCAATTTCCCAGTCTCTATATTCCTGGTTTTCTTTGCTTCAGTTCGCCATGGACTCTGTATATTAGATCTCTTAGGAAAAGAGCCTTATGCTAATTCTAATTCTGACTCACGACACAGCCTTGTTACATGGCATTTATGACTTCAGAGAATGTATTTGGGATGCTAGGGTTAAGCTGACAGAAGAATAAGTTCTTTCCAAAACTCTGACTAGAGGACCTATTATTTCATGTGATTCCAGATTTTTTATGGAAAAAGAAAAGGTATTAAAAGTGGCAAAACTTCTCCTCTCACTAACTTAAACTACAGAAGGGGGGAAATTGGCTCATATAACCAGGAAGCCCCAGACCTCAGGTTCAGCTCAAACCATGGGCTCCGCGGGACCCTGGTGTCACTGTGGACTGACACGGGACCCAGGACCCTCTCCCTCTGGCTGTGCTTTTTCTGAGGTGGCTTTACTCTTACAGTCCTTCTCCATCTGGTAGCAAAGACAGCCCTGTAGCACTAGGCACTGCATGATTCTCAGCTGGCAGTCCCATCAAAGGGGCATGTCTTTGCCCATAATTCCAGCAGAAGTCCTCAGAAGTGCTCCGGCGGGTCCCTGAGGTCAGATGCCCATCTCTGAACCCGTCACCGTGACCATAGTGCTGGGGTACTGGTAGGTGGTCACATCTCGGTCATGTCTCCACTTCTAGGCTTTGAGATGAGAGAGGGCTGTATCAGTCCCATCTGAACCACGTGTTAGGAATTAGGGAAATACCCTGGAAGAAGTACTGAATAAGCAAAAACATAGCCAGGGGGTTGTTTTTTTTTTCCTTTTTGGTAGTTTTGACAGCTACCTTCCAAGTGCCAGCTGCTGACCTCTCAGGTGAGGGCTTTCTGGAGGCCACGACTGTTGTCACATTTATTTTCTTTTGCACTCAGCACAACATGTATGATACATGGCCCTAACCAAATGCAAAATGATGATAATTAGGCCAGTGATTATATACATTGTCGTTCAGTTGCTAAGTCATGTCTGATTCTTTGCAACCCCATGGACTGCAGCACACCAGACTCCTCTGTCCTCCACTATCTCTGGAGTTTGCTCAAATTCATGTCCATCGAATTGATGATGCTATCTAACTATCTCATCCTCTGCCAGCTCCCTTCTCCTTTTGCCTTCAGTCTTTCCCAGCATCAGGGTCTTTTCCAATGAGTCAAATCTTCACATCAAGTGGCCAAAGTGTTGGAGCTTTAGCCTCACCATCAGTCCTTCCAATGAACATTCAGGGTTGATTTTCTTTAGGATTGACTGGTTTGATGTCCTTGCTGTCCAAGGGACTCTCAAGACTCTTCTCCAGCACCACAGTTCAAAAGCATAGCATCCATCAATTTTACCTTTTGTTTAATTCCTGGACTGAGTACTTCATAAATATGTGCTTGGTTTTCTAAGTACATGTAGGGCAGGAGTAAATATTCTAGTTACAATTTTCTCATGGGACTTTCCAGTTGCTGGGGTTCCGAATGAAATTGTCAAGTCTTTCTTGACAGTGCTCTGATGAAATTGCAATGGGTTTTCCCTTCAATGAAAAGAACTAATACTGGATAATTTTTATTATTTTTTTCCTTTTAGATATGTCTGTCTTAAAGGCTATTAAACGCCTTATGTTTGGTGTGAGTGAATAATCCTTTCCATAAAGAACAGCATCTATAGAGCCCTGCTGGGAGAATCTAAAACTTGTATGGGTTTTGTGTTAGTCAAAGGGGAAAGTGCTGCATTTGATTGTGAGTCATCATGACCTCAACCATTCTGCCATCGTATTTACATAAGAGTCATTGCCCAGAGAGAGAAGGCCTTGACATAATCTCAGAAACAAATTCATGTGCTCTAAGTCTGGCTCGAGTTAACTCATAGAACCCACAGCAAATATTGGGTTGGCCAGAAAGTTCATTTGGATTTTTCCATAAGATGTTACAGAAAAATCTGAATGAACTTTTAGGCCAACCCAACATATAAAGGCTATTTCACAGCAATGCTACTGCTGCTGCTAAGTCGCTTCAGTCATGTCCAACCCTGTGGGATCTCATAGACGGCAGCCCACCAGGCTCCTCTGTCCCTGGGATTCTCCAGGCAAGAATACTGGAGTGGGTTGCCGTATCCTTCTCCATTTCACAGAAATAAATAATAGCTATTATTGTCACTCTAGTTCTAATACTAAAATGTGATTTTTCCCCCATCCTGTAAGCTCATAATTACTGTACTTGTGTGTGTGCTGAGGCATTTCAGTCGTATCCAACTCTTTGCAACCCTATGGACTGTAGCCCACCAGGCTCCTCTGTCCATGAGATTCTCCAGGCAAGAATACTGGAGTGGGTTGCCATGCCCTCCTCCAGCGGATCTTCCTTACCGAGGGACTGAACCCACATTGGGTTTTTCACCGCTAGCGCCACCTAGGAAGCCCAATTATTGTTCTTAGAAGTATAAAAATCAGCTGGACATCTCTTTAAGGAAGGCTAAGCTACTGACTGCTCTTGAGATTAAACAGCAGCAGACCTGAAGATTCCAAATTTAACTCCTCATCCAAGCCCAGTTCAAGAAATATTTAGATGTATTTATAAATGAATATATATTTAATTTTAATTTTATATCTATTTATATAAAATTATAGTTATAAATTATACATATTTATAAATAAAGCCACCTCTGAGTTTTTCACTGTATCTTTTCATCTTTGGTGAGTTAGATAGGAGCATATGTTCACCAAAGGTAGCTGATAATAAAAATGACAGGAGACGGTGAGATGTATGGAGAGAGTCACATGGGAACTTACATTACCATATGTAAAATAGCCACCAGGAATTTGCTGTATGTCTCAGGGAACTCAAACAGGGGCTCTGTATCAACCTAGAGGGGTGGGATGGGGTGGGAGATGGGAGGGAGGTTCAAAAGGGAGGGGATATATGTACACCTGTGGCTGATGAACCAACAAAATTCTGTAAAGCAATTATCCTTCAATTAAAAAAAAATTCCAGAAAGAAAAAGCATTCCCCCTGAGATCCTTAAATCCAAGCTCTATTTATAATTTCTTTTCTCAGGTATACCTAAGTAATTTACCCTTTTGTTTTTCTTCACCAGGTCTAATTACATCTTTTAAAACTGCTTGCTTATTTTAATCTTTCTATGTATTTTTTCCTTTTTAAAATTTTTTGTTTTTTAATCTTTACAATGTTGTGTTGCTTCTGCCATAAAGCATCGTGAGTCAGCCGTAATTATACGTATATCCCCTCCCCCTTGAGCCTCCCTCTCTTTCCCTCGTCCCGCCTCCCTAGGTCATCACGGAGCACTGGACTGGGCTCCCTGTGTTACGCAACTTCTCACCAACTACCCATTTTACACACAATAGTGTGCATGTGGCGATGCTACTTCTCCATCCGTCCCACTCACTTCCTCCCCCACTCTGCCAAAGGCCCATTGTCTACGTATATTGTTCCATGAACCGCTTCAAAGTAAGTCATAGGCATGATACCCTGTTACCTCCAAACGCTTCGGTGTATATTTCCTCAAAACGAAAACACTCTCCTGCAAAACCACAACACAGACCTCAAAATCAGGAAGTTACATGGATACTACATTAACATCTAAAACTTACTCAGATTCCACATGTCCCCGGTAACATCCTTTTTACCAAAAGGAAATGGTCCAGATTATTTGTTACAGCTTAGCTAACATCACTGTTACCTTTCGATCCCAAACAGGTCCTCATCTTTCTCTGACTTTCACGACCTTGGCATTCTTGAAGCATGTAAGCCAATTATCTTGTGGCGCATCCTTTGGTTTGGGTGTATCTGATGTTTTCTCGTCTTAGATTCAGTTCACCTTTGGCTGAATTTTCCCAGAAATGACTCTGTGTTTTCCTCAGCGTACCGTTAGGTGACACCCCGGCTGTCGATCTGTCCCGTCACTGGTGACGTTAACTTTGAACATTTGGTTAAGGTACTATCTCCGCTGTATTCTCCACTGTGAAGTTGCTGTTTTTCCTTTTTGTAATGAATGCTGTGTCTCCTGAGCATCCATTTTGAGGCTAGGCAGATATTTTGTTTTTCACCAAACTTTATCATCCGTTGATGATTCTTGCTTGAATCAGTTGTTGCTGCTGGGGTTGCCAAGTAGTGATTTTTCCCAGTTCTGTCATTCCTTCCGCATTTATCGCTGACAGTCTAAGCTCAGGAACTGCTCTCCCTTATCCCTTCGATCTTCTCTTTTTTATCAGTGTGATATTGTGAATTTCTGTCTTACTTAATAGGTTATGTCTATTGCCATTCTTAGTTATTTTAGTGTTCAAGTTGCTCTAGATCTAGCCAGTGCGAACCCCTTTAAGCCAGTTCCTTGTCCTTTTGACATGCCTCAGTCATTTTTTTAGTACATCCTTATTTTGTGACACAAAAAATAAATCCAAGGGCTTTTGTCACTGATTTTGTGTACTGGGGCAAATGCTATGTCTTTGAGCAGTTTGGGGGGGCACGGCCTATTCATTTAGGTCAACCTGTTAATACAAAAGACACATTCTAACCTACTCCCGTTTACCCAGATCACCAATGAGTTGTCGAGTGGGTGTTGAGAGCACCCTGAACATTCGCAGCTCATCAGCTTCTCTGTAATATACTCTCTTCCTTCTTCTTCCTCCCTCTGAGCTGTAGTTACGTTTCATAGGAGACATTTCAGCAGAGCCCTCAGGTTCAACTACCTTTTGTTGTTGTTGTTGCTCAGTCGCTCAGTTGTGTCTGGCTCTTTGCAACCCCATGGACTGCAGCACACCAGGCCTCCCTGTCCTTCACCATCTCCCAGAGCTTGCTCAAACTCATGTCCATTGAGTCAGTGATAACACCCAACCATCTCATCCTCTGTCGTCCCCTTCTCCATCTACCTTACACATAGCAATTCCCTACACATAGCAATTGCATGGAGCCCCAGAACGCTGTGTCATTCACAATCACTGATAGTGGAGGAAAACCTACAAAAATCTGAGATGATACAGCCACCACATACATTGAATATTTTTCTTCATTATAAAGAGAAATGTATTATAAACAAGCCTTAAGTAATCATCCATTCTAACCTTTAAGTCTCCTTAAAGATTTGGTCTGAGATAGTTTTTCCCCTGGCCATTGGCCAGGACCTAAATGAATATAATTATAGTGACTTTTTATTATTACGTCATTTTATCTACCAATCTTGCTATACTTCATCATTAACTTTAAATAGCTCCAGATTTTTTGTGATCGTTTGGCTAGAATCATTATTACCAGTGACCACACGAGGGTGTCTGTGAGCTTGGCAGAGGAGTATTTCAGCTAACTTCAACAACAGACAACTTCAGCAACCAATGAATGTCTTCACTGCACCGTATTTGGAAGTTATAATTTATAAGTGTAGTCGGATTAACCCGAAGACCTGAGTCAATGTTCCTTCCTTCTTTTGACTATGATATGAAAGGCTTTTATGAAGTGAATTCCGAACTTTTAGTTCTATCATGGGGTACGGAGAAATGTCCTGAGGTCAAGAACTAAGAGGTCCATATCCTCTTCCTGGGTCCACACTGATCAGTGGCTTTACACAGTTGTATGTTTCTGGATCTTAATTTCTTTTTCGTTTTTAAAGGAACTTTCTTTTTTTACTTAAAAAATTTTTTTTAATTTTTTTAAAAATTTCTTTTAATTTAAAAATATTTATTTTATTTTATTTATTTTTTGACCCCACTTCATTGCTGCCAGCGGGCTTTCTCTCGTTGCAGCGGGCAGGGCTTACTCTAGCTTCACTGTGTTGGCTTCTCTTGTTGCAGAGCGTAGAAGGCCCTGTAGTTGTGGCGCACGGGCATAGTTGCCCCGCCGCATGTGGAATCTTCCCAGACCAGGGATCGAACTCGTGTCCTATGCATTGGCATGCGGACTCTTAACCTCTGGACCACCAGGGAAGTCCTGATTTTTTACGTTTTTAATGGTTGAAAAAAATCAAATGAAGAAGAAAATTATGTGACACAAGGAAATTATATGAAATTCTAATTTCAATGCCCATGAATAAAGTTTTATTGGAACACAGCCCCATTCATTTCCTGACTCCAAGGGCAAAATTGGATAGTTGCAACATAGATCGTATAGCCTATAAAGACTAAAAGATTTACTATCTGGCTCTTTATAGAAAATATTTGCCAATTCCTGATTTACAATACAATAACCAAAAAGTAATAGGCAAATTTGGCCTTGGAGTACAGAATGAAGCAGGGCAAAGGCTAATAGAGTTCTGCCAAGAGAATGCACTGGTCACAGCAAACACCCTCTTCCAACAACACAAGAAAAGACTTTACACATGGACATCACCAGATGGTTGACACTGAAACCAGACTGATTATATTCTTTGCGCCCAAAGATGGAGAAGCTCTATACAGTCAGCAAAAACAAGACCGGGAGCTGACTGTGGCTCAGATCATGAACTCCTTATTGCCAAATTCAGACTGAAATTGAAGAAAGTGGAGAAAACCACTAGACCATTCAGGTATGACCTAAATCAAATCCCTTATGACTATACAATGGAAGTGAAAAATAGATTTAAGAGACTAGCTCTGATAGACAGAGTGCCTGATGAACTATGGACAGAGGTTTGTGACATTGTACAGAAGACAGGAATCAAGACCATCCCCAAGAAAAAAAAAATGCAAATGGCTGTCTTAGGAGGCCTTACAAATAGCTGTGAAAAGACCAGAAGTGAAAAGCAAAAGGGAAAAGGAAAGATATACCCATTTGAATGCAGAATTCCAAAGAATAGCAAGGAGAGATTAGAAAGCCTTCCTCAGCGATCAATGCAAAGAAATAGAGGAAAACAACAGAATGTGAAAGACTAGAGATCTCTTCAAGAAAATTAGAGATACCAAGGGAACATTTCATGCAAAGATTGGCTCGATAAAGGACAGAAATGGTATGGACCTAATAGAAGCAGAAGATATTAAGAAGAGGTGGCAAGAATACACGGAAGAACTGTACAAAAAAGATTTTCGTGACCCAGATAATCACGATGGTGTGATCACTCACCTAGACATCCTGGAATGTGAAGTCAAGTGGGCCTTAGAAAGCATCACTACGAACAAAGCTAGTGGAGGTGATGGAATTCCAGTTGGGCTATTTCAAATCCTGAAAGATGATGCTGTGAAAGTTCTGCACTCAATATGTCAGCAAATTTGGAAAACTCAGCAGGGGCCACAGGACTGGAAAAGGTCAGTTTTCATTCCAATCCCAAAGAAAGGCAATGTCAAAGAATGCTCAAACTACTGCACAGTTGCACTCATTTCACACGCTAGTAAAGTAATGCTCAAAATTCTCCAAGCCAGACTTCAGCAATACTTGAACAGTGAACTTCCAGATATTCAAGCTGGTTTTAGAAAAGGCAGAGGAACCAGAGATCAAAATGCCAACATCTGCTGGATCATCAAAAAAGCAAGGGAGTTCCAGAAAAACATCTATTTCTGCTTTATTGACTATGCCAAAACCTTTGACTGTGTGGATCACAAGAAACTGTGGAAAATTCTTCA
The DNA here is from genome assembly GCF_003369695.1 of Bos indicus x Bos taurus. Taxonomy (NCBI): domain Eukaryota; kingdom Metazoa; phylum Chordata; class Mammalia; order Artiodactyla; family Bovidae; genus Bos; species Bos indicus x Bos taurus. The sequence goes on along the minus strand of NC_040087.1, from coordinate 11,582,415 downwards.
AGAGATGGGAATGCCAGATCACCTGACCTGCCTCTTGAGAAACCTGTATGCAGGTCAAGAAGCAACAGTTAGAACTGGACATAGACCAACAGACTGGTTCCAAATAGGAAAAGGAGTGTGTCAAGGCTATATATTGTCACCCTGCTTATTAAACTTATATGTGGAGTACATCAGGGAAATGCTGGGCTGGAGGAAGCACAAGCTGGAATCAAGATTGCCAGGAGAAACATCAATAACCTCAGATATGCAGATGACACCACCCTTATGGCAGAAAGTGAAGAAGAACTAAAGAGCCTCTTGATGAAAGTGAAAGAGGAGAGTGAAAAAGTTGGCTTAAAGCTCAACATTCAGAAAACGAAGATCATGGCATCCGGTCCCATCACTTTATGGCAAATAGATGGGGAAACAGTGGAAACAATGGCTGACTTTATTTTTCTAGGCTCCAAAATCACTGCAGATGGTGATTGCAGCCATGAAATTAAAAGACACTTACTCCTTGGAAGAAAAGTTATGACCAACCTAGATAGCATATTCAAAAGCAGGGACATTACTTTGCCGACAAAGGTCCATCTAGTCAAGGCCATGGTTTTTCCAGTGGTCATGTATGGATCTGATAGTTTGACTATAAAGAAAGCTGAGCACCGAAGAATTGATGCTTTTGAACTGTGGTGTTGGAGAAGACTCTTGAGAGTCCCTTGGACTGCAAGGAGTTCCATGCAGTCCATCCTAAAGGAGATCAGTCCTGGGTGCTCATTAGAAGGACTGATGTTGAAGCTGAAATTCCAATACTTTGGCCACCTGATGCGAAGAGCTGACTCATTGGAAAAGACTCTGATCCTGGTAAAGATTGCAGGCAAGAGGAGAAGGGGATGACAGAGGATGAGATGGTTGGATGGCATCACTGACTCAATGGACATGGGTTTGGGTGGACTCTGGGAGTTGGTGATGGACAGGGAGCCCTGGCGTGCTGCGGTTCATGGGATCGCAAAGAGTTGGACACGACTGAGTGACTGAAGTGAACTGAACCAAAAAGATACAATCTACCTCTGCTTTCTGCATTGTTACGTACCTACCCTGAGATCATTATTTAAAAATGAAATCTGCTTAAATCAGAGAGAAGGAAAAGAAAGGAAGGAAAACAAGCATCTCAAAAAATTATTTAGGTATAAAAGATAAAAATTATATCTTTCCTCCCCAAGTTATATGCATGTCCACTGAAAAATGTCAGAGTATATCAAGTATGTATTTTGGGGTTTATATGAGGTTTACATCACAATAATAAACAACATAAATATATTAATAATTGGAGGAAAAAATCCGATCTGGTCCAGAATGTTTTTTATTGTTTATGCATCTTACAAGTGACAAAGCAAATTGTCCAGTCACAGAAGAATGAGAAGAATGAAGCTCTCCGCACAGCTCTTAAACATGCGTTTCCAGGCTTTCCTGGTGTTCCAGTGGATAGGAATCTGCTACCAATGCAGGAGACATGGGTTCGATCCCTGGTCTGGAAAGATCCCACATGGCTTGGGGCAGCTGTGTGCGCTACGACTGCAGAGCCTGTGCTCTAGAGCCTGGGGGCCCTAACTACTGAGTCCACGGGCCATGACTACTGAAGCCCGCACCCCGGAGCACGTGCTCTGCAACAAGAGAAGCCACCACAGCCAGAGAAAAGCCCTCACAGCAACGGAGATCCAGCACAGCCTGAAATAAATGAATTAGTTAAAATTTAAAACAACAGCATTCATTTCCTTGCCTCGCACTTTCCATCATGCTCATGTTGTCCTGTCTGGTTGGACTGTGCATCACCCACCTCTGTGTCATCCTTCAAGGCTGAGCAGATGGCACCAACCTGCCCACCCCCAGCAGCATTCACCCCTCCATGGCGTCCCCAGGCCCTGGTCACACTGCAATCTCTTACTTTGATGTGTGTCAGAAAGGCAAGCTTCCCCAGAGCAGAATTCATGCCCCATTTAGGCGTCTGCTTGGGCATCTGATACCTGGTCAGAGCTCAATAAATTCTTGATAAATCAGTGAATCAGTACATGGATGTGTAATTAATTTGGTCATTTAAAGCTTTTGTGAGGTCCCTCAGAGGGATAATAGAAGCAGCCAACTCCGTTGGTGTTTTCCAGAAGGCTGGATCTTCTGTTTCTGTGAGTTCACTGGTCTGACTGTTGCCTAGATTGGCAACAGTTTACTGTTGCGAGTTTACTCGCTGACTGTTGCCTAGATTGGCAAAGGACCGAATGGCAATAAGTCTCTCCCTCCCTAGTTTTCCTACACATGCTGGTTTGTGGTTGCAGAGTGAACACCTGTGAACCAGGGAGCCAAAACTGAGTTTGATTTCCAGTTGTATCCAGTGACCGTAGGCGAGTCATTTAATGCCTTGGAAGCTGCACCTCTCCATCTGTAAAATGAATCTAATCATAGCAGCTGCCTTACAGAACTGTAAAAACCAAATGAGATAACATATGTTCAAGTGCTCCGCACACTGACAAGTAGTATATGAATGTGAAGTGTTATTACTCACTGTCATAAATCTGTATAATAAATGGAGAATTAATTAGAGAGCATGGGGAACTAACTTTAAAATTCATAAAGAGCTGCTGAATTAAATTTGATACTTTGGGGACACATGTTGAGTATGTATAGTAACTCATTTTATTGGAGGAGGAGTTGGTTCTTTGATCATAACTTACATTGATTAGGATGAACAGTCTAAGGAATAGATTCTTTGCTGTCCCAACCAGTTTTTGCAGAGGTGTGATGATTGTAGGATGATTCTAATTTTATTTCTAACTTGTGCAAGCAAACCCCTCATGGTAGAATGTCTTCCTTCTGAGATACGAGGCTGAGTGCATGCATAATGCATTCTGGTGTACTGTATTTCCTTCAGCTCTAAATTTCGGTGGTTTGATATAAGCCTGGTAACTGGGAATAAATTATATTTTACCACTAATAGACATTACAAAGCTGAAAGTGCATTTCAGCAGAAAAAATAGCACCCCATCTTTAACAGCAAATCTTTGGGAATGATAGGATGAAAGAAGAAATAACCTCATAATTAAATAGTAACAGTACTTTAAAAATTAACAGTACTCAAAATAGCAATCAAAAAAAATTGCTCTACTCAAAATTATTCACAAAGAAACATGTACATAGTAAAGGTATCCCACCTGAAATACAGATAATATGATTATCTGCCTGACTATAACTCATAAATTTTTCTTCTAATTCAAGTATACCTGCTGATTACCTAGCATTTCCTTATAGTATTCTTGAGTATATGAAGATAAAAGTTACCCTAAACATTACAATATCTAATCTCTACCTAAAAATTGAAGTTTGCTTGAGGTTCAGAGTCTTCCTACTCTAATCCATTCTACATAGACTGCTGAGTTAAATTTTCTTAAATGTCAACTCTGAACATGTCACCCTAGATCAGAAATCTTCAGAAATCGTGCCATGGCCAAGGTGAAATACAGTCCACTCTTCTTGGCACCCAGAGCCCCCGCAGCACGCCCCAGCCTACAAACACCCAGCTTGCACTCTACCCAAGCCAAACTCCTCCCCAGACACAGCCCATTCTTGCCTTCCCCCGCACTGTGCTAGCGTTTGCTTGCCGTCCACAGCCCATTCCCTTCCACCACTCCCTCTTTGGGGTCTTTCCTGGTGGCTCATCTGGTAAAGAATCCGCCTGCAATGTGGGAGACCTGGACTCAATCCCTGGGTTGGGAAGATCCCCTGGAGAAGGGAATGGGTCCCCACTCCAGTATTCTGGCCTGGAGAATTCCATGGACAGAGGAGCCTGGAAGGCTACAAGTCCATGGGGTTGCAGAGTCGGACACGACTGAGCGACTTTCCCTTCACTTCTCTCACTCCCTCTTTCCTGTTTCTGTGGGGCACAGGCTTCCATGCCAAGTGCTACCTCTCCAGCCCCTCCGCTAGGCGGGTGCGGCCTCTTCCTCCTCCTGGCTCCACCCACTAGGTCTATACCTTTCCTGTGGGACTTACACAACCTGCCTTGAATTCTTTATGAAATTATCTTATCTTACTCTCCTTTACAACACGTTTAAGTATTTGAAGCCAGGGACTGTGTTTTCCTCATACTTGTTTTTCCTTAGTTCTGGTATATATTATGTTTAACAAATTATCAATAATTAAAAAAAAAAATTAAACCACTTAATCCAGCAATGAGTGGTGTCAGGTATTCAGTCCTCTTCCTGGGTCATAGCTCTGTAGAGGAAGGGTCAAGCTCTCTGGGGCCTCTTTCATAAAAGTACTAATCCCATCCATGAGAGCTCTACCCTCCTGACCTAAACACCTCCCAAAGGCCCTACTTCCGAATACCTCACATCAGGTGTTAAGATTTTAACATGTAAGTGGGGGGCAATAGAAACATTCAGGCCATAGAACAATCTAAAAGATAAGTCTTCTGATCCATAAACATGGATGCCCTATTTGTTTAGGTGTTCTTTAATTTTTTTCAAGAATATTTTATAGTTTTTAGAGAATATGTTTTGCACTATTTTACTCCTTTTGATGCTATTATAATTGGAACTTAATTTCATTTTCAGATTGTTTCACTGCTAATGTATATGAATGCAATTGACTTTTACTTTGTATCTTGTATCCCGCAAATTTGGTGAACTTGTTTATTAGTTCTGACGGTTTTTAGTGGATGCCTTAGGACTTTCTACATGTACAAGACTATTTCATCTGCACATAGAGGTAGCTTTAGTTCTTTCTTTCCAATCTTGATGCCTTTTGTTTCCATTTTGACTAGACTCTTCAGTACAGTGTTAAATTGGTACAGCGTGGGCATCCTTGTCTTGTTACTCATCAAGGAAGAGAACAGTCAGTCTTTTATCATTAAGCATGGTATTAGCTGTGGGTTTTTTTGTAGATAACCTTTATCAGTTTGAGGGAGTTCCCTTACATCCCTAGTTTATTGAGTGTTCTTATCATGAAAGAGTGTTGAATTTTGTCAAATGCTTTTTATGCAGCTGTGAAGGTGATCGTGTGTTTTTTCCCCCACTTTATTCTACTAATATGGTGTTTTGTATTAATTGAATTTCATGTGAAACCAGTCTTGCATTCCTGGGATAAAGCCCACTTGGTCATAGCATATAATCCTTTTTTAATGTATTGCTGGTTTTAAGTTCGCTATTATTTTGTTGAAAACTCTTGCATCTATTTTTATGAAAAATACTGATCTGTAGTGTTCTCTCCTGTGATGTCTTTTTCTGATATTTGGTATCAGGATAATATTGGCTTCACAGCATCAGTTGAAAAGTATTATTTGTAACAATTCTTGCAAAGAGTTGCTATTAATTCTTCTATAAATATCTGAAAGGATTCGATGGTGAAACCATCTGGGCCTGGACTTTCCTTCATGGGTAGTTTTTAAGTCACTAACTCAGGTTCTGTACTTGTTATAGGCAACCTGAGAACTTAAGGGTATTAGATTGTATGAGGCTAGGACTTAGGGATGTCTTATCTATCGCTTATGCCTTGCCTCCGCAGGATTCCAAACCAAGGGAGCTGTGAACACGAAAAATCTACCCAAAAGGGACACCAAGTACCAATGTGTATATACTAGGTTATTAGTAAATGGACCAGTACCTGATCTTGGGTGCAATGGCTTGGGGCAGGGCTTGGTTCCCAGCCAGAGACTGGGCTGGGAAAGGACCAGATGCTAGCCACCAGACCAGTGGTCAGTGACAAAGGTCCTGGCCCTTCGGCTTTGCAGAAAAGAATTTCCACAAAGAGGGAAAGTAGTGGAGCAAGTCAAGTATGTATTCGGAGGAAAAAGAGTACAGTACCTATGGACAGACACACAGGCAGACTCAGGGAAAGTCCCTGAGTTGCTGAGTCATGGCCCTTCTGGTAGTTTGAATTACTTTTATGGGGTATTTCTTCTGGGTTTCCTTTGGCCAATCATTTTGATTTGTCTGGTTCAGGTATATCAAATTGGTATATCTCAGGACTCTCCAATGTGTGTTGCATGCATCTCTTAGCCAAGATGGATTTTACTGAAAAGGCATCTGGGTAGAACATCCCTTGACATGACTCCCCTTTGGCCTCCAATGAGCCTTTCTGCGCAGAGCCATCTCCTGACTTTGAGAGCAAGAAATATGTGATCTGGGCAGGGCCCAGCCTCCTCGCCTTAATTGCCCTGCTGTTCTTGTCTTGGAGTTTCTGTCAATAGAAAGTGAATCTCCAGTTGCTTTGCCCTGGGAGGCCCATCTTCCTCCTGCCTCATACCCATCTACACTCAGTGCAGGAGTAGTAAAAGAAAGCAAGACTTGAGCCTGGCAGCCAAAGTGGGTCTTCCTGCTTCCTTCCCTTAGACTCTGAGCCATACCCGCAGAGGCCTCAGCTTGACCTCCCCCATCAGGTGCAGGCACAGGAGAGGTAGAGCAGAGAGAAACAGACTGACTGGATTTCCCTAAAGGAGACAAGTCATAAACCAATCAGCTCATTCACCAGCGTGGGAGCCACCAGGAAGCCTATTACGCATTTGGTGCACAGTGGTGGCACACGTGGAAAGTGGAGCCCAGCGGATGGCCTGGTCTTTGCCAAGTCGATGGGCAGTTCCACCCTGCCAGATGCCAGGAAGAGAGACACGGCAGACAAAAGCCGAAGGAAGGAGCCAAACTTCCTCTCCTACAAGGAGCAAAGCTATGGATCATATCCAGTCCATTCTTCCGGTCACAAACTAATGGTTCCTCTTTTTTTTTTTAAACAAATGACTCACACCTGTTTACTATGGTGAAAATCATGAAATGGGGGAAATCTGGCATAACTCATAAAAGGACCAACTCTGAAACCAGACAGACCAGCCTCTGCATCCTGGCTCCTCTCCGTACCAGCTGTGTGACTGCAAACAACTCACTGTGCCTCCCCAAGCCTCAGGCTCTTCACGTTAAATGGGAGTGATAAAACTTGAGATAACCCATGGGTAGAGTGTATGACAAGTACTGATATTCATGACCCATGCATATTTCAGCATATGGCAAATAGTAGCACGCAGTAAATATTTGCAGGGCTTCCCTGGTGGCTCAGTGGGAAAGAATCCGCCTGCAGTGCAGGAAGATGTGGTTTTGATCCCTGGTCCAGGAAGATCCCCTGGAGAAGGGAATGGTTACCCACTCCAGTATTCTTGCCTGGAAAATCCCAAAGACAGAAGTGCCTGGCGGGCTACAGTCCATGGGGTCAGAACAAGTCGGACACGACTTAGTGACTGAACAGCAACAACCAAATGTTTGGTATCATTAATAACTTTAGGTACCTCAGAGACCACAAGGCAACCCCAATGAGTAAACTGAGGCCTGGAAAGATTAAGTGACCTATCTGAGATTGTACATGTATTTGATGGCAGCAGCTGAAAAGGCGGTTCTGTGTCTTTAGGACTCTTCCTTTCCTTAGGAAATGGAACTGGGGAAGAGGGCATTGGGGGAATCATCCTTTCTTACTGTTTTTACAGCATGAGCCTTATGGCGCCTCTGCCCACCTCAGTCCCTTCCTGGAATGTGGAATCTCATGTTCCACCCCAGGAGACTCGCTGGACCCCTTCCAGCCAGGGGTCTCCAGAGATGCCATCGCCCTCTCTCAGTCCTGTTCCTCCACGTGGGATAGGTCATTCAAGAGCTCCTCTGTGTCCTCCGCTCTCCCAGGAACTCCGAGGAAGCAACGCGCTCCTTCATCAGTCTGCCTGAATGACACACGTTCCATGGAAAGAACGGATGCTGCCCAGATCCGTGCAAGGGGACGGAGGAGGGGGATGCCACACGGATGCACACTAAGCCCGGCCACACTGGGGCCTGGAGGACATCTGAGTCTCGTTTCATACTCAGTATTTGGAAATAGAAAACCCAAAAGGAAATCTCCACATCCTCTGACCCTGAGTTGTACTCCTCCTCATATTCTAGCAGTTGTGCAATCCTTCCTTAATGATGAGAGAAAGAACCCTAGCATCTGGCTGCAGTGGGGTTTGGGCTAGTGACGGTGATCATGGGATGTCTGCAAAATCTGCAGATGGGTAAGGAAAGATCTCTGCCTTTCCGTAATAGTTATATAACTTGGTTGTGGCGTGGAGCTCTATTCAATATTATCAACATAATTACCAGCATCAATTTTTAGTTATTGAGAACTAGGCTTGTAAAGAATAAAACTTTAAAGTAGGAAAATTAAATGTTTTAGCTTACTGAAATCTCATAATTTCTGTCAGTTTAAAACATTAATAGTTGTCTTCTATGATCATAACAAAGTCTGCCTTTACTAAAGTATAGAACTGGGAACTATTCTCATTTGTAATAAGCTATAAGGGAAAAGAATGTGAAAGAGAATGTGTGTGTGTATAACTGAATTGCTGTGCAGTATGCCGGAAGCTAACACAACATTGCAAATCAGCTGTACCTCAGTTTTCACAAAATCTGCTTTTAAACTCTAGTGCCCTATAACTTAAAATTTTTTTTTTTGCTAAATGGAAAGCATCAGCCTAATATTTTAAACTCTCTCATAAAATATTTCTTTATTCATGAAGACTCTAGGCATAAATGATGTCACTTGTAATTCATGACATGACTTGCCTTTAGCAGTACTCTGATCTGTGGTATTATTGCTATTATGAAGGTAATTATAACTGTATCACTTCTGAGACAATAAAAACGTTTTTGTAGGTCTGTATGCAAAGCATTTGAAGAAAAAGATTATTTTACTGACTGCCAAATGTAGCTTCAAGCAAGAACTATTGTGCAGGAACTTTTATAGACATAGATGAAATTCCTTTTGCCATTTGAACAGTGTTTACGTTCAGGAAAGTTCACAGTTAAATCTTTGACATACTGTGAAAAGGCCTTTTGTTCTCTAGAAAAACAGACTTCCTCATCCTTTGAGTCACCTTGTTTTTATCCCCTTGTTTACTTTTCAGGGGAAATAATGCCCACCCCCACCAAGAAATGTCAAGGGAAGAACTGTTTCAGAAACCAAGGTCTTTCTCCGTGAGGGAAAAGGGCTTGGTTACTGGCAGAAAAAAATTAGAAATATTTTTAAAACCTGAATGAGATAAGTAATGTAATCTCAAGCTTCAGAAGAATTATTTGGATAGGATTTTATCTAAGGCTAAAAAGGGGAATCTTTTTTTTATCATCATAATAAGCAGTGATCAGGCTCAGGAAACCCGAGACACTACCTGGGGCTACAGAGTCCAGAGGTACTTTATAAAAATTAATTAATTAATTTTGGCTGCGCTGGGTCTCCGTTGCCATGCTCAGGCTTTCTAGCTGCAGAGAGCGAGCGGCTCCCTAGCTGCGGTGCGCAGGGTTCTCAGCGCGGTGCCCTCTCTCGCCGCGGAGCACAGGCTGTGGGCGAGCAGGCTCATAGTTGTGGCACATGGGCTTGTTGCCTCAAAGCATCTGAAATCTTTCCAGACCAGGGGTCGGACCCATATTCCCTGCATTCAGTTCAGTTCAGTCACTCGGTCGTGAGTGACTCTTTGCGACCCCATGAACCACAGCACGCCAGGCCTCCCTGTCCATCACCAACTCCTGAAGTTTACTCAAACCCATGTCCATTGAGTCAGTGATGCCATCCAACCATCTCATCCTCTGTCGTCCCCTTCTCCTCCTGTCTTCAACCTTTCCCAGCATCAGGGTCTTTTCCAATGAGTCAGCTCTTCACATCAGGTGGCCAAAATATTGGAGTTTCAGCCTCAGCATCAGTCCTTCCAATAAATATTCAGGACTGATTTCCTTTAGGATGGACTGGTTAGATCTCCTTGCAGTCCAAGGGACTCTCAAGAGTATTCTCCAACACCACAGTTCAAAAGCATCTATTCTTCAGCGCTCAGCTTTCTTTATAGTCCAATTCTCACATCCATACATGACTACTGAAAAAACCATAGCCTTGACTAGACAGACCTTTGTTGACAAAGTAATGTCCCTGCTTTTTAATATTCTGTCTAGGTTGGTCATAACTTTGCTTCCAAGGAGTAAGCATCTTTTAATTTCATGGCTACAGTCACCATCTGCAGTGATTTTGGAGCCCCCAATAATAAAGTCTGACACTGTTTCCACTGTTTCCCCATCCATTTGCCATGAAGTGATGGAACCGGATGCCATGATCTTCATTTTCTGAATGTTGAGCTTTAAGCCAACTTTTTCATTCTCCTCTTTCACTTTCATTAAGAGGCTCTTTAGTTCTTCACTTTCTGCCATAAGGGTGGTGTCATCTGCATATCTGAGGATATTCATATTTCTTCCAGCAATCTTAATTCCACTTGTGCTTCCTCCAGCCCAGCGTTTCTCATGCTGTACTCTGCTTATTAGCAGGCAGATTCTTAACAACCTGAATCATAGTCACAACAATCAGACTCATCTGATTCTGAATCGCCAGGGACGTCCCAGAGGTACTTTTATACTATGTTAGTAAAGAGCCCCCCTCTGCTAGTTGTATAGATTGTCTGCGACATACATCATGTGACATTTCCCCCTAGTTGGTGGAATCCAGAACTAGTTTTATGATAAACTCAGGCTAACGCCACTCCTATCTGAATTATCTGAGTAATATTTATTTATCAATAAATAAATATTTATTTATAAGTACATGTGACCTCAAAACTGATTTTGAAAGGGAGAAGCACCGCTGTTTTGTTCATCACCGTATGCCCAGTGCTGGCACAGTGCCCTGCACTTTCCTGGACACCCAGTAAACATGTGTTCCTCAGATGAATGAAATAAATGCTTAGGCTTTCAGGAGGAAAATTCCAAGCAACAGTCTTGAATGAACACACGTGCTCGCTTCTTTTTTCAATTATATCATTCTGTAGATAAACTCTATGTGTTGGTGTGTTTGTATGCTGCTGCTGTTTATGTTGCTTCAGTTGTGTTCCAGCCCTTTGCAACCCTGTGGACTGCAGCTCCTCTGTCCATGGCATTCTCCAGGCAAGAATCCTGGAGTGGGTTGCCAGTTCCTTCTGCAGGGGCTCTTCCTGACCCAGGGATCGAACCTGCATCTCCTGTGTCTTCAGTACTGCAGGCAGATTCTTTCCCACTGAGCCAGTGGGGAAGCCCTAGTGTGTACATCTGTCTTTACCTAATCTGCATAAGTGAAAGAATCCTTGGGGTTTGGGGATTAGCCATTCAAACCCCTCTATAATCACCCTTACCCTGAGACCTAATTTGCATAAGTGAAAGAATCCTAGAGGTTTAGGGATTATCCATTCAGACCCTTCATAATCACCCTTAATCTGAGTCATCCAGAAAAATGTACCTAGGAGCTTCTTTCCATCTAGGTTGTAGCATAGGTCTGTCAGTTGCTTAGTCCTGTCTGACTCTTTGCGACCCCATGGACTGTAGCCCACCAGGCTCTTCTGTCCATGAAATTCTCTAGGCAGTAATACTGGAGTGGGTTGCCATTCCCTTCTCCAGGGGATCTTCCTGACCCAGGGATCGAACCCAGGTCTCCTGCACTGCAGGCGGACTCTTCACTGTCTGAGCCACCAGGGAAACCTAAGTTTGTGCTACAAGCAGAGCATCGAAGGCAGTGATCTTCATGCTCTGGGATATTTCCAGTGGAGGTATTTTTTGTCTGTAAATGCTAAACAGAGGTAAGATTTACTACCATTGTTAGAAAAGCTAGTGTGTCGTATGTGGGGCAAAGGAAAGGGACTGAAGCGTGCCCATCACTGTTAAGCTTTCTGTTCTGTCCTCCATTGACTCTTTGTAGAGCTCCATGTGACAGGCAATGATACCCCCGTTTTACAGATGAAGAAACAGGATCTCATTGTGTCATATGCTTTATGTCCTACGGCCAGTAAGTGACACCATCAGCTTTGTACTGTAGAGCAGGCATTAAGTCTGCTGGTCATGTTCAAGATGGGCTGGTGTAAAACCGATTCAGACCATGTATAAATATTATATTTTACTAACCTTCTGGAAGAGATGCTTACTCATTGAGCTATTGTCCAAATAACCGATATTGTTTTTATAAATCTGATATATATTAAGAAGGAAAAAGTGATTGTTTTTCAAAAATATTCCTCACTTTCTTGAACCATATTACGCTTTGTAAAACACTGAATTCTGTAACTCTCGAAAACACACTTGTTTAAAAAAAAGAAAAAGTGTAAGAATAAAAAACTCACACTTATTATTTGAAGATAGTGTGATATAGTAGAAAGAATCTGATAAACGTGGCTTTTGGAATGAGATGGACTGGAACTTGAATCCTAGCATCACCACTTAATTTTGTGTGACGGTAAGTCACTTCACTTCTCTAAGTCTTTGATTCCTGGCTTGCAAAGTAGAAATAACCATGCCTAACATGAAGAATTGTGAGTATTAAAAGTAATGTACGTGAAGTGCCTGGATTGTCAGCAGTAGGAGGGCAGGGGCAGGGGTCAGGGATGTATTGTTCACACTCTTCCCAACGCCTGGTGCAAGCACAGGGAGACCCTCTTCATTAGGGTTCACTGAGTGAATGAATGAATGAATGAATTCTTCTCAGCAGCAACGTGGTTCAACTCTGCACATATCAATCAGGAATATTCTTTCAGAACTTTAACGAGAGGGAAAAAAAAATAGCACACATTCTCTTCTCTGCATTCTTGGAAATGCCTTTCTTCCTCTAGATGAATATATTCTTATGAAGAAAATGGGAAATGCACATCTGATGGTATCTGATTTTAAGAGAAAGAAATCCTAGTGAACAAGTGAAATAAACTGAAGAGCAAAGCCTAACTTGAAATTTGTAGGCAAAGACCTGCCTTTTCCCTTGCACTTCAGCCTCTTCCATTCTCATTTTTTAAGGTATCCATTTCTCTCAAGTCTTACTTGGAGCAGCCATACGGCTGAAAATGTTTTGAGTCCCCTTCAGGCCCCATCTTTTGCAGTTTTGAGCAAACATGTTCTCAGGAGCTCAGAAGTCGTCAAGTTCTCATTCCAGCTGCCAAAGCCATAAAGGGGCTGCCGCGTTCTGGGCAGAGTGTGCACTGCATTAGGAAACATCAGTTTGGTGTTTGTAATACTTGCAGCAACATTGAACTTCCTGTGAGAGGTCATGAATGAACAGCAGATCATGAGTGTTAGTATAAGACTGGACATATAGTGTTATTATAAGAGTTACTATAAGAGAGGGGAGTGTTATTATAAGAGTGTAGAATTCTCAGCCTAAATTTCAGAAAATATTCTTGATTAAAATCCTAAGTTAACTTTTTCCCAGTGCTGATATTAATCTGATAGATATTTGGCTCATCTCTACTGAAAAAAATGAGTATTTTGTACTAAGCAGTGTCTATTTCACACTCAGAAAATAAAATAGTAATAATAGTTAACACTTGAACTCCCCTGGTGGCTCATATGGCAGAGAATCTGCGTGCAATGCAGGAGACCCAGGTTCAAACCCTGGGTCGGGAAGATCCCCTGGAGAAGGGAATGGCAACCCACTCCAGTGTTCTTGCTTGGGAAATCCCATGACAGAGGAGCCTGGCGGGCTATGGTCTATGTGGTCGCAAAGAATTGGACACGATTGATCGACTAACACTTTCACTTTCAATAATTAACACATATACATTTAATGTGGCCAGGCACTGTTCCCAGTGAGTATGCATATTAACCCTTCTTGACACATCCCTATAAGGTTGTTAACCTCATTTAACAATGAAGTACCTTACCAAACTAACAAGTATCAAGAGCCAGGATTTGAATCCAAGGAAATTGGTTCCACTGTCTGTGCTCTTAACCACTGTTAGAGGACATTTTGAGTAGCAGGAATACATGTCTCTTCTACTAAGACTGAACAAAATACATATTTTTTGATCACCCAAGAAAAGTGCCTATGGGCAGGGTAGACCACCTCCCTACATGCTGTTTTTCTTCACATGCAACATGTCTAGGTATTGCGTGAAGGCCGATATGAGGAAATCCTCAGAAAGAGCTTTACAAGGGTTTTCCTGTAGCTAAGAGTAGTCACTCCACTTCCCTGGAGAGAAAAATGCTGTAATATATTGAATAATAGCACAATACAAAGCATCCGCGTTAGTCAGCTCACATACTAAGATTCTTGTCTTTAAACCTTGATGAAGTCTGTCTTTATGAACTTTCAAGCAGAATCCTTGGGATTTTACATAATATGATAAGAAGTAAGAAAGGAGATAACAGATTTACTCTCCCAGGGTTTGTTCCTTGAGAGCTGCGCTTATCCAACCTCACTTAAAACATTTCCATGTGGGAGTGATCTTCCAGCACATATGGGCCGCTGTGCAGAGCTAGCGAACTTGTTCCTTGGAAGAAAAGCTATGATAAACCACTGTGCTGGGTTTATCTCTCAGTGCTGTGCTTAGTCTCTCAGTTGTGTCCGACTCTTTGCAACCCCACGGACTGTAGCCCGCCGGGCTCCTCTGTCCGTGGGGATTCTCCAGGCAAGAATATTGGAGTGGGGTGCCATGTCCTCCTCCAGGGGATCTTCTCGACCCAGGAATTGAACCGGTGGCCTGCATTGCAGGCAGCTTCTTTACCAACTGAGCTACCAGGGAAGTCCCGTAGCAAACCTAGACAGTATATTAAAAAGCAGAGACATCACTTTGCCAACAAAGGTCCGTATAGTCAAAGCTATGGTTTTTGCAGTAGTCATGTATGGATGTGACAGCTGGACCATAAAGAAGGCTGAGCGCCAAAGAAATGATGCTTTTAAACTGTGATGCTGGAAAAGACTCTTGAGAGCCCCTCGGACTGCAAGGAGATCAAACAAGTCAATCCTTAGTCAGTCCTAAAGGAAATCAACCCTGAATATTCATTGGAAGAACTGAGAATCTCAATACTTGGGCCACCTGATATGAAAAGACCCTGATGCTGGGAAAGATCAAAGGCAGGAAGAGAAGGGGACAACAGAGGATTAGATGGTTGGATGGCATCACCAACTCAATGGACATGAGTCTGAACAAACTCTGGGAGATGGTGGAGGACAGGGAATCCTGGCATGCTGCAGTCCGTGGGGTCGCAAAGAGTCGGACACAACTGAGCAACTGAACAACAAGGGGAGGGTGGATTGCCAAAGGGCCATCTCTGGACAAATCAGGAAAAAAGAGTCACTTTCTCCAGACTGCCCACCCCAGAGCCTAGTGCTGGCAATGGGAGCCCAGTGTGAATTTCATTCCTGCTCACATGGAAAGAGACAGGTGGAAGGGGCACTTGGAAGGAACCCCAGCTCCAGGTGATGAGAAGGTAGCTTCGGCATTCATTCAGCACTTAACTGGTTGTTGAAATCTCCTGCTCACCAGGCACTGTCCCGGGTGCCAGCTGTCCCAAGTTGAGAAGTCCTGAGTGTCTGTCCTTACTGAAAAGAGCACAGGCTAAATAGAGAACCAGGAGTGTGATGGCTGACTGCAGCTGGGAGTCTAGGAAGAAGGGGTTCTGGATCGGGCAAAGGGATCCCTGAAACTCCAGAGAAAAGATGAAGCAGGGGACCAGTGCACAGACTCATGCCATGGGGAGTCAAATTGAGACCTGGTTGCTAACAGAGAGATCCAAGGTAGGGACTTGTCCCCAAGGGAAAAGGCAATCGGTCAGGTAGAACTGAGTGCAGAGAGACAGGGCCGCAGCGGAGCTGGCTTGAGGCTGAGCGACATTTGGGGCTAAGGCCACAGCCGGCAGAGAAACCTGTTTCCTGGTGGCTCAGACAGTAAAGAATCTGCCTGCAATGCAGGAGACGCAGGTTCGATTCCTGGGTTGGAAAGATCCCCTGGAGAAGGGAATGGCAATCCCATGGACAGGGGAGCTTTGGGATCACACACTGAGTGATTGACACTTTCACTTTCTTTCAGAGTGTATAGAAGTATCTGGAAAAGCTGAAGTGTATCTATTATGCTGTAAGTTTTCATAAAGAGTCACTGTAAGAAAACTGATACTAGAAATTTTATTTGTGAATTTTGAAAAACTAATTTTTTATCTCAAAATTCAAACCATTCTACTTTCAGAAAAGTGGTGTTAATGTGGGCTTGGAATAAACAGATCCTTACAGACAAATATAGACAAATATGTATGCACTCTTCTGCCAGATGGTGAGACATATATAACCCAGTATGGCCTGTGGCAGTTACTACCCAGAAAGAAAGTTTAATTCAATATGCAGATGGAGTAATAAACTCCAACAGGCTGGGTGTTATCCACATTCTTGGTTATTATAGGACGACCATGTGATTCCACGTGTGAGAAGGAGATGGGTGCTATTAATAATTACTTTGGGACAATAGATGTTAATAAGGACTACCCCAGTCCAGCAGGTCACGTGATAAACTGGTTATTAGTCATTTTATTTCTGTTTGTTTTATTTTATGTAGAATGTGGTTTTGTAGGATCCCTCTGGTATTTTGGAATTATGAGTTCAGAATGTATCCTCATACAAAACATTTGCATACCAGGAAAAGGGTTCCCCACTCCTCCCACTTACCATGTCTTAATGAAAGTCTTCTTTGCATTATAAACCCGTAATGCATTCTCAAATACCACACAGTATCTTGCTACCTGAGATCCTGGGGTCACCACAGGAGACATTATTCCCACGGTCAGAATCTCCCAAGACTGATGGAAATTGCTTTCTTTTAATAAGTAACAAGAACATAGCAACCATCTTAGAGCTAATCATGGACACCACAGCAGGAATATCCCGTCCCCAGTAGATAGCCATTCGAACTCCTTACAAAAAAGCTGAGCCAGGACACCTAAGAAGGTTTAGAATTCCAAAAGAACTTGACCTGCTATGCATGACAACTAAGCACATCCCCCAAACATTAAATTTCTAGAGGTTTCAAAGTGAAATAATCTATCCACTGACTTTGACTAGCATTGTAGTTTTTCTCAAAACCAGTGATCTCTAGATGCTTTGAAAACTAATTATTCTTCATATAATTCATATTTTAGTTATAATTTGTTTTTTCTTATTAGTATTTCAAATTACCTTTTTTCTAAAAGAACTGTTACTCTTACTCGAGGCATTCATTCTAAGTACATTCCTTCCCCCAGAAAATGCCTCCAACCCCTGTATCCAGATCTTGCCCAGAAACAGCATCATTCCCTTGCTCTTCTCCTTCGTCCTTTGTGTTCATTCAAGCAGGTGCTTGAAGATTTTTTTAAGAATATGTTTGTATATCTTGGAAGAAAAAAACAAGGAAGGGTTCTTTGAAGCAGAAAGTTCTGTGCAAGTGTTGATAAACCCAGTGGTTATCAGAGATCAAGACTGGACAGGAGACCTTCTCAGACTGATTGTCTCTTTCTCCCTAACCTGTTTTTATCTTGTCCTCTTTGTTTTTGTGGGTTTTTCCTTTAAAGAGAATAAAGCAATTAATTGTTTGGATACTTTGCTTCAATAAATTGGAAATATCCCTTTCCAAAAGTAATTTAATAAAATAAACTTTAAAAACAAATAAGAAGGAACGTCCCTGAAGGTCCAGTGGTTAAGACTCCATACTTCCAATGCAGCTGGTGGGGGTTCGATCCCCAGTTGGGGAACTAAGATCCCACACTCCTTAAAGCATGGCCACATTTTTTTTTTTAAGTCAAAAGTAATCTAACATTTCATCATCACCAGAATGATCCACTCAAGCCCCATTATCTAGTAATAATTGCCACCAAGCAAAAGCTAGATCTGTAAGAAGCTACAGACTTTGAAATGTATTCTACCTGCTATTTTGAGTATAAACAAATCAGATAGTAAACAGAAGCTCTGAATTTAGCATTAAATAGTCAGATCACTAGACAGAGTTCATCCATTGCATTTAAAAATAGGCCAAATGCTAGAAATGGAGGTTTTTAACTAGCAAGCATATGCTTTTTACATCACTGAAGTGGGTCTCCTCTGTTTCAGTTAATCTCGCCACACTTTGAATGATTACTTTTTTGCCAGATTGATTTATTTTCCCTCTTAGTCTAGCCATCTTTCAGGTTTAAAACTTTCAGCTTTATTGAGCAAAGGGAGTATCCAGAAGAATTCATTGCATCTTGGTTTGTGTAAGTCTACCAGCAGGAGAATTTTATCACTCCCTCGGGGTGACTCAGAGCTGTTCGGGTACCGCTGCCTGGTAAACTATTTCTCTTTATTTATGGTGTGTGAAACGTGAGGGAGAGTAAAATCCGGCCCCCGAGAGCGTTCCCCAAGCCTGCACATTGCTTTACTTCTGCTCCAAGCACTGACGTGAGCAGGCTCTGCCGCAGACAGACCCAAAGGTCACGTTTCCATTTTGTTCAGATTGAGAAATACTTTAGATAATTATCTGTCTTTTGTATCTAAGAAGAATAGGAGCGGGGGAGGGAGTTGTTTCATTTCCTTGAATTTTCTTTGCCGGCCTGTGAGGAGCCCTCTTGAAACGGTAAAACAGAGTGCAGACCCGGCCCAAATTGGAGCACGGTTGCTCCCAGCTCAGCCCAGCCCTTAGCTGAGAGGTTGCTGTTGCTGAAACCCTCTGTTCTTAGGATAGCTCACTTGATGTCCCAAGAGTTTACCTGCATGAGCATAAGGCCAGTCTGTATAAATCAGATAACATTTCCTCTTGGATGTATATGTTGCTGTTGTTAAGTTGCTCAATCAGGTCCAGCTCTTTGTGACCGCATGGGCTGTAGCCTGTCAGGCTCCTGTGTCTGTGGGATTCTCCAGGCAAGGATACTGGAGTGGGTGCCATGTCCTTCCCCAGGGGATCTTCCTGACGCAGGGATGAACCGGTGTCTCCTGCATTGCAGGCAGATGCTTTACCATCTGAGCCACCTGGGAAGCCCTCTTGGATGTACATAGCCACTTCAAAGGTTGCAAACATTTAGGCTGTGGGCTGGTGCTTTTAAGGTGCCCAGAGGATGGCAGAGGGAAAACCACACCTGGGTTAATAAGACTATTGTGTCACAGAAGACACTGTGGAGGAGGCTTGAATGGTGACAGCCTAGGAGAATGAAAGCAGCTGTTGTTTGAGAAATTCAGGAACGACTTCTAGAAGGTGTCATTTTCAGGACTGCTTTCCTCATGTCCAGATACCTGCAATTTGTCCAAATTATAGTTTTGGATTTTATTCATCTAGCTTCTTTATCTCTTTTTCCCCCCCCCCCACAACCAGTGTATCTATCTTATAGGTACTTAGTAATCTTCAAACAGATGACTGTATTCCACAAAACTTCCATTTAAAGGAATGTGTTGGGAAATTTCAAAATTATGTTGACTGTTGTAAAAAGTCTCTTAAGCCTAGAATGCATAATAATGGAGTTTCCCTGGTGGCTCAGATGGAAAAGAGTCCACCTGCAACGCAGGAGACTTGGGCTCGATCCCTGGGTTGGGAAGATCCACTGGAGAAGGAAATACTAGAGTTGGCTACCAACTCTAGTATTCTTGCCTGGAGAATATTCTCACCAATCCCTACTTTCTCCAGACTTCAAGCTATACTCTCCCATATTCTCTGACAATGTTTCAGTCTCCTGCTTCCCAAAGAAAACAGAAGCTACCAGAATGCAGCTCCTCCAGCTCCCCAGGTGCAGTTATAGAAGCCCACTCACCAAAGCTATGCCAGCGCCCCCTCCTCCCCATCCAAGGCCAGTCTGTCCTCCCATCTGGGAGCAGAGATTTTGCTGCATCCTTTGTCTCCTTTTTGTCGGGTGTCTTCACTCTCTCTCCTTTCTGGGTTCTTCCCATTGGTGTTTAGCACACTCTAGTGTTTTTTCTGGACCCCGCAAATCTCATTTGCTATTACTCTAGTGCGTGTGACTCTAACTTCTTGGATCCCGGGGGTTTTCACATAAACCTCAGTGTGCTCTGATAAGCTTATTCCACTTAGGCATGGCAGTCTGCGCCAAGGAGGAGACATTTCATCATCATAAACCTCCGGGAGTATGCACTGCGGGTAGATCGTCCCTGTGCTGTAGGAGCTGTATCAGCAGAGACAAAGGGCTCTTTGTGTCAATGATCACTTCATCCCCTGCGTTCAGCCGAGCACCCCTCCAGCTGTTCTTTCTGCCTGAAATCCCCAGCCTCCTGGACTTCCCAACTCTTCCTGTTCCTTCAAGATTCTTCTTGGGTGTTACCTCTTCCAGGAAGCCTTCCCTGATACAGCCAGCCTCAGGAGCCTTTCCAGTACATTCTACTCACAGGTCCTGCTTACTCACCCTGGCATGGATCTCCACCCACTCTCTGCACTGATTCACAAGCACAGATCCACACCTGGCTGGAAGCTCCATGACGTGCAAAGCTGGGTCCTGTGTCTTTATGTCCTTAGCACCAAGCAGAAGTCCTGCTCACAGCTGGGGCTTTATTAAAGGCTACCACAGGCAGGTAGGCAGTCTGACAGGAAGGAGGAAGAGAGGCACTTGAAGGTTCGTCTAAGTTATATATGTACAGACTTGCCCTGAAAAATAGCTCAGAAGCAAACTCTTTTCCCTCTTTTTGCTGATTCATTTCTTTCCCCCATATCTTTAAATAATGTACTTAAGTTTCTTCTTGATTTTTCTACATTAAGCATTATCTTTTGACCTCAACAATGTGCATTCAAGATTTAGCTCTCTTTCAGTTTCCCATCCCGACTATAAGATACACAGTTAATATCTTCCAAACCCACTATATCATACATCCCCTCAATAGGTTTGTACTGGAATTTTGTTTAAGCCAATGTTATAATGAGTACAATAATTATGTAGTTATTATAATGAGTATGTAAAACATTATCAACCAGAAGAACCATGTGATGTACTTACATCACACTTCTGCCAGTCTTCCCCCTCAATTTCTGGTTAAGGAAAGCCAAGAGAAGATAAGGAACTTCCTCCAAAGTTATTTCACCAGAACCAAGATCAAAAGCCAGTCTTCTAATTTCCATTGAAATATTTTTTGTCCATGACATCGAGCTGCCTCTCAAAAAATAATTCTTTTAAGTCTCAGTGAATCAATTTGAAGAAAAAAACAAACTTAACATGATTATATCAAAGTATTCTTTATACAACTTTCATTTTACTCAAATAAATTTCTGATGACAACTCATATTTCTTAAACTTTAGGATTGAAACAAATGTAGACAAGGATCCTATTTGTAAGGAACTTAGAAGCAGAGACTTCCCCCGTGGTCCACTTGTTGGGAATCCACCTTCCCCTGCAGGGGACACGGGTTTGATCCCCGGTCGGGAAACTAACTTGGCATGTGCCACGGGGCAACTAAGGCCAGGCTCCGCGGCTAGAGACTCCCGGGCCCTGCAGCCACTGAGCCCACGCGCTCTGGAGCACGGCAGCTGGAGACTCCCGGGCCCTGCACCCACTGAGCCCACGCGCTCTGGAGCATGGCAGCTGGAGACAGCCCAGGCCCCGCAATGCAGACACCGCGATGTGCAGATAGACAGCAACAGAAACCCCAAACTTAGAACTAGAAAGAATTTGCTTTGGTGTTTCATTTTGAAATGAGAAAACTCAGGCCCAGAAAGGCTGAGTGACTTCCCCAGGATGACCCCGTGAGTGAGGGGCCACACTGGGTTGGAATTGAGGCTTTGGCATTCAGGCCAGTCCCCGCTCTGCTGCACACTCCCTCCTCTCAGACACTGCTTCCATCCCCTCAGGCACTTTCCTTCACTTGAAATCTGTGCCTTACAGATGCCCAGCCTCATTCTCTAACTACATTAAACTCACTCATCCTACAAATGGCATTAAGACAGGTCTGCTACTGCTAAGTCACGTCAGTCGTGTCCGACTCTGTGTGACCCCATAGACGGCAGCCCACCAAGCTCCCCCGTCCCTGGGATTCTCCAGGCAAGAACACTGGAGTGGGTTGCCATTTCCTTCTCCAATGCATGAAAGTGAAAAGTGAAAGTGAAGTCACTCAGTCATGTCCGACTCAGTGACCCCATGGACTGAAGCCTACCAGGCTCCTCCATCCATGAGATTTTCCAGGCAAGAATACTGGAGTGGGTTGCCATTGCCTTCAAGTCAAAAATGGGCCATAAAGCATGTTGCTTAAAACCAGGCTGGTGTTAAGTTGCCTTGCCTGGCTGCACAGCCAGAATCCCACACTGTGTTAGCAGCTAGGGTACGTGCTGTCAGTGGAAGGAGACAGGATAGAAACATTCCCAGGTGTAAAGAATTAGAGTCACATCGCAGGAGACAGAGGAGACGTGGGCAGTACACAGGAAATATAGCGGCCACCCAGCTCCCCGCAGTTCAGCCCCAGGGCCCCACATTAACCTGGGGTTTCTGGACTCTGTGCTATGTTCTCTCCAGTTCCCTTCGATGACCCCTTTCATCTCCAGGTGACCAGGTCATGGCCGCACATACACAGCTGCACGTCCTGAAATTTGCGCTGCCTTCTGCACTTGGCCTCCCAGAACCCCAAGACGGCGCTGCTGGGGGGAGTCCTCAAATGGGGGCACAGAGTGAGCTTAGTGGAGTTGGGGTGCAAGGAGAGGGAGGGGAGCCCCGAGACGAATGCTGAGGGAGCTTGCTGGCACAGAGTCCAGGACTCTGTCCAGAAGGGAGTTAGAGTTCCCAGGTGTAAACAGGAAATGGGCAGAGAAATGCTGTTAAAGAAACTGTAGCACTAACACAGCAGAGAAGATGACCAACTCGTGTATATTATATAAACCCCCAATCAGTTACAGTCATTCCAGGAATCGTTTGTATCCAATTACCAGGTAGCTGTTATATCACTGATATGTAATGTAATTTGTGTCTTATAATTCTGCCCTTAATTTCATTAGAAAGCTTTATTTTACCCTAAGGTATTTGAGGTTCTAAGTTCATGGCTCAAACAGGAAAGTGAAAAAGTTGACTGAAAACTCAACATTGAAAAAAATAAAATCGTGGCGTCCTGTCCCATCACTTCATGGCAAATAGATGGGGAACAATGAAAACAGTGACAGACATTATTTTCTTGGGCTCCAAAATCACTGCAGATAGTGACTGCAGCCATGAAGTTAAAAGACAGTTGCTTGTTGGAAAAAAGGCTATGACAAACCCAGACAGTATATTAAAAATCAGAGACATTACTTTGCTGACAAAGGGTCCGTCTAGTTAAAGCTATGGTTTTTCCAGTAGTCATGTATGGATGTGAGAGTTGGACTATAAAGAAAGCTGAGCACCAAAGAATTGATGCTTTTGAACTTTGATGCTGAGAAGACTCTTGAGAGTCCCTTGGACTGCAACATGATCCAACCAGTCCATCCTAAAAGATATCAGTCAGTCCTGAGTATTCATTGGAAGGACTGATGCTGAAGCTGAGGACTGATGCTAATTCATTGGAAAAGATCCTGATGTTGGGAAAGATTGAAGGCAGGAGGAGAAAGGGACGACAGAGGATGAGATGGTTAGATGGCATCAATGACTCAATGGACATGAGTTTGGGTGAACTCCGGGAGGCCTGGCGTGCTGCAGTCCATGGGGTTGCAAAGAGTCGGATATGACTGAGCGACTGAACTGACTGACTGTCTAGCAAAGCGAAACTCAGTGGTATTCTTTTCTTCTCTCCCAAATGTCCTGCTTTCTAACTTGCCTCCTTCAGTTCAGGAGAGCAGCTATCAGACTTCTATATATTCTTGGTGGCATGTACCCCACTAGAGCCACTGTGTAGCTTTGGGGTGGCCACAGTGGCGATGCCTGTCATGCAGCCGTTCATGTATTTACTACACATTTTCTGAGCATCTGTGATACCCAAAGACAGGAAGCTACACTGATATGACCGAGAGGGCCTCTGGATGTTCACAGTGTAGAACTGACGCCAGGTTCTATATCTGGTCATATTTGCCTCTATAGCACTGATTCCAACAATGCTATTTACCACTTAAAGAAATATTTTCTCTATTTTACTTGATTTGTTGTTTCTGGCTTCCCTGAGCCTTTGTTGCTGCATGCAGGCTTTCTCTAGTTGCCGTGATTTCTCTTGTTGTGGAGCACAGGCTCTAGGTCCACAGGCGTTAGTAGTTTTTGGCTTTTGGCCTCTAGAGCACAGACTCAGGAGTTGTGGTGCATGGGTATCTTCCCATGGCATGTGAATCTTTGCAGGCTGGGGATCAAACCCATGTTCCCCTGCATTGGTGGGTGGATTCTTAACTCTGGGACCGCCAGAGAAGTCCCAGAAATATTTTCTTTAAAAATGTGTGTACGGTATTTACAATAGCCAGGACATGGAAGCAACCTAGATGTCCATCAACAGATGAATGGATAAAGAAGCTGTGGCACATATACACAATGGAATATTACTCACCCATAAAAAGGAACAAATTTGAATCTGTTGAACTGAGGAGAATGAATCTAGAGCCTGTCATACAGAGTGAAGTAAGTCAGAAAGAGAAAAACAAATATCATATATTAACACATATATTGGAATCTAGAAAAATAGTACTGATGAACCTATTTGAGGGCCAGGATGGAGATGCACATGTATAAAATGGACCTGTGGACACAGCAGAGGAGGGAGCCCTAAGCCCTAAAGTCACTCAGTCGTGTCCGACTCTTTTGCGACCCCATGGAATATACAGTCCATGGAATTCTCCAGGCCAGAATACTGGAGTGGGTAGCCTTTCCCTTCTCCAGCAGACCTTTCCAAACCAGGTCCCCCACATTGCAGGCGGAGCTTTGAGACATGAACACTACCATGTATAAAATAGATAGCTAGTGGGAAGCTGCAGTATATAACACAGGGAGCTCAGCTCAGTGCCCTGTGATGACCTAGAGGGGTGGGATTGTGGGGGAAGTGGGCTCCAGACAGAGAGGATATGTGTATACTTACAGCTGATTCACACTGTCGTATGGCAGAAACCAGCACAATATTGTAAAGCAGTTATCCTCCAATTAAAAACACTTTTTAAAAGAGGGACAAAAATGCCTGTTATATATGCACACAATAAAGGCATCCATTCTAGCTATTTCATGTGTGTGTTTTGCCCACATTCCAAGTGGTGTTTGTGAGCTGCAGCAGCAGCCTGGAAGGGCCCCTCAGCCACCGAGCCTCAGAGCACAGAGCCGTAAATACTCTGAGCCAGCGAGCAACACACGCCGTCCTCCTGAGCTCCGTGTGTGTGCAGTGCATAGAGCTTGTTTCTCTACAGCCTCTCGATGCCATTGTTTTCTTTTCTGGTTAATGGTTTTAACTCACCGTGGTTGTCCAAAAGTGCAGAGAATGCTGGGCCTTTGGAAGCAGAGGAAGACTGTCTTGCTAGATGTGAAAACACAGGTTTTACAAGAACTCCATGTGCTTTGAGGAAATGGTGGAGGAAACTCAGGGTAAACATCAGGAGACAATGACTTCATAAACAGGACTAGAATCTAAGATGATGAACCAACAATGGTATGAAGAATAGCTGAAAGAAACGATGGCTGCTGACATAACCTGACTTTAACACAAGCGAAACAGAAAACCGTTTGCCAAAAATGTTTGATGCTGGAAATCTCCACGAGGAGGATGCTATGATAACCTGTCCACACTGATTCAGTTAGCGTTCCTATTTTCAGAAAAGAATTCCCCCGAGCTACATGTGTTTGCATGGAGTTCTGGTCAGTGCGTCCAAGCATTTTTAGAACCTGGTCTTATTAAAACCCCCTTTGCTGTTCCCCAGCCTAGTGGTTGGGTGGCTTTTCTACCCACCCTTCCTTTTCCCAGCAGCTTAACATCTCAGAGAATCCTGTTGACAGGGAAAGCACAATAGATTTTAAAACTGCCACACAGATTTTGTGTTCTCGGAGGGAACACAAGGCTTGGGTATAAGACTGAAATCACCTGGGCCAGGAAATGCCAGGAAAGATCATTTAGCTTCTGTAATAATAAAAGCACATGGCAGTAGATGTCTCTTGCCAGGGCCACCGTGTGTATCACAGAATGAAAGCATTTGCACACTCTTTGCCGTAGCAGAGATGGCCTTGCGCGGCCAGCCTTTTCCTCGCTGTGGATGTCTGTTGGCCGGGCTTGAATTGACTCAAATGCTGAATGTTAACCTTTTGAAGTCTCTGGAAAACAAAAGATGCAAAAATAGAGAAGGTAGATATACAAAGACCTGACAGTTTTCCCTGCCTCCACTCTCTGAGGGCTTCCCGGGTGATGCTAGTGGTAAGGAACTAGCCTGCTAATGCAGGAGACTATAAGAGACCCTGGAGAAGGAAATGGCAACCCACTCCAGTATTCCTGCCTGGAGGGTCCCATGGACAGAGGAGCCTGGTGGGCTGCAGTCCACGGGGCCGCAGAGTCAGACGCGACTGTGGCTCAGCACGCACGCCACTCTCTCTGAGTTGAATCAGCAGCTGTTCTGTGAGAAGGTTTACAACGCTCAGCAGGATCAGTCGCAGCAGGTGGTATCTGTGCTGGCTTGTCCTTGCCAGGGAACTGTTGCCGTGCCAATTTTTTGTGATTTTCTAACATGGCTTTTTGACAGTCACCTACCTACACACAATGATAACAACATTTGGTTTCCCTTAAAGATTGGTTTGTGCGTAGACCGTCTTAATCCGTGAACCATCCTCTCGATTCCATTATCTATGTTCTGTATTCTCAAATTTTCCGAAAGTCCTCTGCATCTTTTGTTCCTATTTGAATTTAAGCAGAAGAAAGAGATGAGTAAGGACTCTAAGTAAAGTTTGAGGTTGCTTTAGGCAGATTCTGCATTGTATTGTAGACAGCCGTTCCAACAGCTCTGTCTAGACCAGAGAGCAGGAGAGAGGCCGCTGCCCACACACCTGGGGGGCACGGAGTCAGCTCAGGCAGGTGGCTCTCCAGAAACTGGAGCTGAGGCCGAGGCAGGGATCAGAGTCAGGCTGCGGGGAGTGCAGGATCAGGATTTGAGAACCACGCCATGGGGCCAGCAGGGCCGCATGCTTCCTGCCCCTGTCGGGCAATGGCTGTCCGCTGACCAGTGGCTGAGCACGGCTGTGCTGTTTGCCAGTTACAGGCTGGCAGGAAGAGTTCCTGCCAACAGCTTATTGTGAAGAGCACTGTATGCAGAAGCTGAAACTCTTACATTCTGTTGCCTATCTGCCTCTCCCACATGCATTTAATGCATATTTATTAGGCATCTGGGCTTCCCTGGTAGCTCAGCAGGTAAAGAATCCACCTGCAAAGCAGGAGACCCTGGTTTAGCTCCTGGGTTGGGAAGATCCCCTAGAGAAGGGGTAGGCTACCCACTCTGGTATTCTTGGGCTTCTCTCGTGGCTCAGATGGCAAAGAATCCTCCTGTAATGCAGGAGACCTGGGTTCAATCCCTGGATTAGAAAGATCCCCTGGAGGAGGGCATGGCAACCCACTCCAGTATTCTTGCCAGGAGAATCCCATGGACAGAGGAGCCTGGCGAGCTGTGTCCATGGGGTCACAGAGAGTCAGATGTGACTGAAGTGACTAAGCACAGCACAGCACGTGTATGTGTAAGTCACTGTGCCAGCAAAGATAAAGGTAAGGTAAAATATCCATAAAGTGCTATTTTTGCCCTCTTGTGAGCCCAAGTCTGTGAAACCTATAAAACATTGTTCACCTTAATCAGACTGGGTATTTTTGTTGCAGAGTAATGGATTTCATGAAAAGAGTCGTTCCCGTGGGGAGGATCTTTTTCAGAAACTTTGATCACAGATAAAGAAATAACATAGGATGCACACAGGGATGCATTCCAGAACGTCACAGCAGGTGGAGAAAGGAGGGTGTTCGGGGGTTACAGTCTCAAGTATTTTAAAGTATTTATCAACCTCATCACTTATACCAGAAAGTGAAGTATGCGTAAGTCTCTGGGAGTGTTCAAGCAGAGAGAGTGGGGTTGAGTTTCAAGAAATGGGCAGGCAGGGTCAGGAAGGACAGCTGATGGTGGACTTGAAGAAGCCTGTGAGAAAGGACCGGAGTCCTTCCTAAGGCAGAAAGAGCTGCCCGCTCCTTCAGGACTAGAGAGACAAGAGTTGCTGTGGGACAAGCCACGGCCCGCCTCCTGCCTGTCGCCTGTCGGTGCTTACCTCATAGGCCTTGTCTTCAGGGCCAGGGAGCAGTCCCAGCATGCCCCCATCAACCCCCCACCTCATCCCCTATCTCTGCCTGCTTGCTGGTCCCTAGACTTTATTTCCCACTTTTGTGATAAGAGCACTTACCATGTGAATGCCCTTTGGGGGAGAATTATTTAGTATGAATGAATATCAGCTACAGGATCATTTTTTAATATTAATCACCACAAATTAGATCATCTCCTGCTTTTTAAGAACTAAGAGGATTAAAGAGGACAGGAGGTCATTGAATACGTGAAAGAAAACGTTGCCACCAGCCAGGGGGAAACTGGAGATGAATTACATACTTGGATGGCTTTGCCAGAGGTTGTAGCTGGAACACAAAGAAGCTGTCTGTGGACAACAGTAGTTTTATCATGTGTTATCGTTGTAGAAGTCGCGTGTTGTTTATGAAAACCGGGTAAGGACTTGTTGCTTTTTTTTTAAAGCAGCTGTCTTCATCTGAAAGACCATCATACCTAGGAAGATATTAATGTGACTTTCATCGTATCTGTAATAGAAATTTCTTATATTTTTCATATGCATGCGTGCTAAGTCGCTTCAGTCGTGTCCAACTTTGCAACCCTATGGACTGCATCCCAGCAGGCTCCTCTGTCCTTGGGATTCTCTAGGTAAGAATACTGGAAATGGGTTGTCATGCCCTCCTCCAGGAGATCTTCCTGACCCAGGGATCAAACCTTCATCTCTTATGTGTCCTTACTTTGGCAGTCAGGTTCTTTACCACTAGCACCACCTGGGAAGCCCCTATTTTTCTTATAACCTCAGACAAGAATCTGTTTTAGGCAAATGTATTCAGTACCTTATTATGGTCTGTATTACCCTGCGCTGTGATTTTGTTCTACGTTATAAAATATTTTCCTGGAACCAAAGATCCTGTTTCTTGTTATCTCCATATTCCAGGGAGTAGTGAATGTACCATAAACATACACAGAAATGTTTGAATAAGAAAATGAATGATCGAGTGCATTGAATTGCTTGCTAATCATCAAATCATCAGATCAGATCAGATCAGATCAGTCGCTAAGTCGTGTCCGACTCTTTGCGACCCCATGAATCGCAGCACGCCAGGCCTCCCTGTCCATCACCAACTCCTGGAATTCACCCAGACTCACGTCCATCGAGTCAGTGATGCCATCCAGACATCTCATCCTCTGTCGTCCCCTTCTCCTCTTGCCCCCAATCCCTCCCAGCATCAGAGTCTTTTCCAGTGAGTCAACTCTTTGCATGAGGTGGCCAAAGTACTGGAGTTTCAGATTCAGCATCATTCCTTCCAAAGAAATCCCAGGGCTGATCCCCTTCAGAATGGACTGGTTGGATCTCCTTGCAGTCCAAGGGACTCTCAAGAGTCTTCTCCAACACCACAGTTCAAAAGCATCAATTCTTCGGCACTCAGCCTTCTTCACAGTCCAACTCTCACATCCATACATGACCACAGGAAAAACCATAGCCTTGACTAGACGAACCTTTGTTGGCAAAGTAATGTCTCTGTTTTTGAATATGCTATCTAGGTTGGTCATAACTTTCCTTCCAAGGAGTAAGCGTCTTTTAATTTCATGGCTGCAGTCACCATCTGCAGTGATTTTGGAGCTCAGAAAAATAAAGTCTGACACTGTTTCCACTGTTTCCCCATCTATTTCCCATGAAGTGATGGGACCAGATGCCATGATCTTCGTTTTCTGAATGTTGAGCTTTAAGCCAACTTTTTCACTCTCCTCTTTCACTTTCATCAAGAGGCTTTTTAGTTCCTCTTCACTTTCTGCCATAAGGGGGGTGTCATCTGCATATCTGAGGTTATTGATATTTCTCCCGGCAATCTTGATTCCAGCTTGTGTTTCTTCCAGTCCAGCATTTCTCATGATGTACTCTGCGTATAAGTTAAATAAACAGGGTGACAAGATACAGCCTTGACGAACTGCTTTTCCTATTTGGAACCAGTCTGTTGTTCCATGTCCAGTTCTAACTATTGCTTCCTGACCTGCATACAAATTTCTCAAGAGGCAGATCAGGTGGTCTGGTATTCCCATCTCTTTCAGAATTTTCCACAGTTAATTGTGATCCACACAGTCAAAGGCTTTGGCATAGTCAGTAAAGCAGAAATAGATGCTTTTCTGGAACTCTCTTGCTTTTTCCATGATCCAGTGGATGTTGGCAATTTGATCTCTGGTTCCTCTGCCTTTCTAAAACCAGCTTGAACATCAGGAAGTTCACAGTTCACATATTGCTGAAGCCTGGCTTGGAGAATTTTGAGCATTACTTTACTAGCATGTGAGATGAGTGCAATTGTGTGGTAGTTTGAGCATTCTTTGACATTGCCTTTCTTTGGGATGGGAATGAAAACTGACCTTTTCCAGTCCTGTGGCCACTGCTGAGTTTTCCAAATTTGCTGACATATTGAGTGCAGCACTTTCACAGCATCATCTTTCAGGATTTGGAATAGCTCAACTGGAATTCCATCACCTCCACTAGCTTTGTTCATAGTGATGCTTTCTAAGGCCCACTTGACTTCACATTCCAGGATGTCTAGGTGAGTGATCACACCATCGTGATTATCTGGGTCATGAAGATCTTTTTTGTACAGTTCTTCTGTGTATTCTTGCCGTCTCTTCTTAATATCTTCTGCTTCTGTTAGGTCCATACCATTTCTGTCCTTTATCGAGCCCATCTTTGCATGAAATGTTCCTTTGGTATCTCTGATTTTCTTGAAGAGATCCCTAGTCTTTCCCATTCTGTTGTTTTCCTCTATTTCTTTGCATTGATCGCTGAAGAAGGCTTTCTTATCTCTTCTTGCTATTCTTTGGAACTCTGCATTCAGATGTTTATATCTTTCCTTTTCTCCTTTGCTTTTTGCTTCTCTTCTTTTCACAGCTATTTGTAAGGCCTCCCCCAGACAGCCATTTTGCTTTTTTGCATTTCTTTTGCATGGGGATGGTCTTGATCCCTGTCTCCTGTACAATGTCACGAACCTCATTCCATAGTTCATCAGGCACTCTATCTATCAGATCTAGGCCCTTAAATCTATTTCTCACTTCCACTGTATAATCATAATGGATTTGATTTAGGTCATACCTGAATGGTCTAGTGGTTTTCCCTACTTTCTTCAATTTAAGTCTGAATTTGGCAATAAGGAGTTCATGGTCTGAGCCACAGTCAGCTCCTGGTCTTATTTTTACTGACTGTATAGAGCTTCTCCATCTTTGGCTGCAAAGAATATAATCAGTCTGATTTCGGTGTTGACCATCTGGTGATGTCCATGTATAGAGTCTTCTCCTGTGTTGTTGGAAGAGGGTGTTTGTTATGACCAGTGCATTTTCTTGGCAAAACTCTATTAGTCTTTGCCCTGCTTCAGTCCATGTTCCAAGGCCAAATTTGCCTGTTACTCCAGGTGTTTCTTGACTTCCTACTTTTGCATTCCAGTCCCCTATAATGAAAAGGACATCTTTTTTGGGTGTTAGTTCTAAAAGATCTTGTAGGTCTTCATAGAACCGTTCAACTTCAGCTTCTTCAGCATCAAATCATAGGCAACTGTAATAAGTAGAATTTCTGATATTATCATGGCAGTTTTCAACATCAGAAAATTTAAAGCATGTCTTCTGGAAGTAGGACATCCTGCAAAGATTGAGACCTTGGCTCCTGCCCCACTGCCTCTCATTTGTCTTTTAATTAATGAATCAAAAGTTAGTTTGCATGCATTGGGCTCCAAGTAGCAGAAAACCCAACTTACAGTAGCTTAAACTATAAGGACAGGGCTTCCCTGGTGGCTCAGTGGTAAAGAATCCACCTGCTAATGCTGGAGATGTGGGTGCAGTCTCTACCTCGGGAAGTTCCCACGTGCTGCAAAACAACTAAGCCTGCGTGCCACAGCTGTCGAGCCTGTACTCTAGAGTCCGGAAACCACAGCTCTGGAGCCCATGCACTGCAACTCCTGAAGCCCGGGCGCCCTAGAGCCCGTGCTCTGCAACAAGAGAAGCCGCTGCAACTAGAGAGGAGCCCCCACAGCAACAAAGACCCAGCATAGCCAAAAATAAATAAATAAATAAAAAGTTCTTTATATTAAAAAAAAAAAAAAAATATGTCTAATAACATTATTTGCTGATGTAGAAGCTGGAAGTAAGTGACTCCGCGGCTGATTGAGCAGCTCAGCGGTGTCATCAGGGACACCACCTGCCCCGTCCTCCCCTCTGCCACCTCCTCCTCGTTGCCCCGTGGTCACCAGGTGGACTCCCCAGCTCGAAGCACCACGTCATCACTCCGTGTGCAAGCCAGCGAGCGTGTGTATGCTGCAAGGTAGGGGCAGCCAGTCCCTGCAGGGCCGCGAGCGAGCTCTGTACCCAAGAGGAAAATCTTTCCCAGAAACCTCCCAACAGAATTTGTCTTACATCGTGGCTCCCAGACTTTCTTCCCCGGATACATCGCTGGCAGAGGGCGATGGGAAAGCTGGGCCTCGTCCCAGCTAACGGTGATTCATCTGACTTCTGTGTAGAGAGGAGAAAGAGGCATGGATGTTGGAGAGGCAGCTGCAAACGCCTGCCGAGCCACACCTCGTCTCCAGCTGGAAAATGAGAATCGGCTGTGTTGTCCAGTCATTCCTCCAAGAACGCACTTTCCTTCCAGGAGTGTGTTCTGGCTATTTATATCGTTTTACTGACATTTTTAAAAAAATCATGAGTGTGAAGAGGAGCCTAAAGTATAGGGCCTTGCCTAGGATTACAGGGCTTTCGTGAGTCATGTCCCTCCACTACTTTGGGTTTGGGTTGCTTCACTCTGGAACATTTTTTATGAGTTATAATTTACAAGGTCTATGCTTTGTTTTGTTTTTCCATCTTGATTCATATGAAAGAGGACAACTTCGGATTATAACATGCTTATCTAAAAGGATGTAGGATGCATCAGCTGTGACCAACACAGCAAAGAGCTCATCATGGGCATCAATTTGCATCAACACTTGTAAGAGTCTATGATATTTTGTGTTTGGGGCAAAATTTTGATCCATGTGAGTGAACACATGAGTGCATGCTAAATCACTTCAGTTGTGTCCGACTCTTGCAAACCTATGAACTGTAGCCCACTAGGCTCCTCTGTCCATGGGATTCTCCAGGCAAGAATACTGGAGTGGGTTGCCATGCCCTCTTCCAGGGAATCTTCCTGACCCAGGAGACCCTGTCTCCTGCATTGGTAGGTAGGTTCTTTACATTAGCGCCTCCTGCAAAGCCGTAAGTGAACACTTACTGCTGCTAAGTCACTTCACTTAAGTAGGGTGTATATCAGTAACTGGATTGACTTGTTTGAACTCTTTCTAGATGAAAAGTGAAAGTGTCAGCCACTCAGTTCTGCCTTACCCTTTGCAACCCCATGGACTGTAGCCCACCAGTCTCCTCTGTCTATGGATTTCTCCAGGCAGAAATACTGGAGTGGCTTGCCATTCCCTTCTCCAGGGGATCTTCGCAACTCAGGGAGCAAGCCCAGGTCTCCTGCATTGCGGGCGGATTCTTTACCATCTGAGCCACCAGGGAAGCCCTTCTAGATGAGACCAGTCCTCAAAGGAAATGCATTCCAAGTCTTTCTCAACACATACTTGAAATAGTTCAGCAGTTTATCAACTTTCTGAATGACCAGAAACTCTGAGCATCTTTCTGTCCCCAAGAAGCAAGCTTCCTCGAATGATATGCGTTCCTCGGTGTCTGTTGCAGTTTCTGTCTGGGCTGGACTGTCCTAGACTTCCTGCCTCGTACCTTTTATGAATCATTGTCAATTCACGTAAGGGATGCCCTAAAATGGCTTTGGAAACTGCTTATCAGATGCGCTCCTCCCAGAGGAGCTAGAGAAATAGACTAGAGAAATTGACTCCTGTGACGGCAATGGCATTCATAGCATGACTCAGAATTAGATAAACTCCCCAAATGCTTGCTTTTAAGTAAGTATCCTGGGTAATTCATGGTATGTGTTTTTCTGGAATCCACTGTGTTTGGGCTGATGAGTGTTTTTGTCAAGAATTTGTCAATTTTGAAACATCTCCAGACTCCCATTTGGGGTTGGTAGGGAGCAGCCTTGTTGGCACCGTGAGCCGTGCCAGTTCCCAGCAGGACACACAGGTGACAAAGAACAGCAGTTCCTTTCTGCCCAGACAGTTCACACGAATTTTCCTCCTCCCTGATGGCCCACTGTAGGTGTCTTCAGTGTGATTTCGCAGGTAGCTGAGGGGGCTATTTGAGAGCCCTTTTCTTTTGCCTTGTGCCGTCATTTTTAATACTTGTTCTTGAAAGGCTATCCTCTTACAGCAGGATAACTGAACTGCAGTGAAATGTCTAAAGGAGATTGCTTTTTAATGAAAGTAAAGTTACTAAGGCACCTAGGACTCTGTTTTCTATACCTCTTCTGAAGTTCTTTTATTTATTTATTTTGTATTGAAAGAAAGTGAAACTGTTAGTCTCTCAGTAGCGTCTGACTCTTTGCGACCCCATGGACTGTAGCCCGCCAGGCTCCTCTGTCCATGGGATTCTCCAGGCAAGAATACTGGAGTGGGTTGCCATGCCCTCCTCCAGGGCATCTTGCTGACCCTGGGATCACACCTGGGTCTCCCGCATTGCAGGCAGGTTCTTCACTGTCTGAGACACCAAGGAAGCCCGTTTTGTACTGAAGTATACTTGGTTTACAATGTTGTGTTAATTTCTACTGTACAGAAAGTGCCTCAGTTACATATATATGTATGTATATACACATTCATTTCTCTACTCTTTTCCATTGTTCCCTGTGCTATACAGTAGGACTTTGTTGTTTATCTATTCTTTTATTTATTTTTAATAAATAATACACACACCCTAAGTGACGGCTGGTGTTAAGAACAGTTACTCCAGTAATGCTGTCATGGCCCAGACCATTTCTATAGCTTCCTCTTTTAGAATTGACCTGTAGAGGTGTCACAACTCTTATGAAGCAAACTAGTCTCATTGTTTTACAATTGTGCCTGATTTTGACTAAAACCCCTCTTTTACCAGATTTTGAATTGTTTAATCAGTTAGAACATGTCAATGTTAAGTGGAACGGGAGAAATTATTTAGTTCAACCCCTTTTAGTTTCTGATGAGAAGGTTTAGCCCCAGAGAAGTTAATTGACTTTCCTAAGAGTACAGAGTAAATTAGCAAATAATTCACACACATCAGAACTATTTGGTTCATACACATCAGTTCTAAATATCCTTTAGCTATTTATTAAAAATCAAATCTATTTTTAAAGGATACATAATTTCTACCATTAAAGATATTAAAATAGAATCTGCCATGGACTCTGCAGATCCTTCCTAAAGCACTCCAGAAGTGTTTTGAACACCATTATTATAATAAATGTATCTTTATGAATTAAAAAGCTTATCATCTTATTATAATAAATATATTTCCATATGTAAGTTCCATTATTTTTTTTAAAAAATCCATTAGACTGTAGTCATAACTTTTATGTAGATTTCTTAAATTGACACAGAATAAAACTCTATCTCAGTTTTGGAATGTTTCTTATTTTTCTCATTTCTCATGGAAAACATCTATAAGATACTTCTAAGATAACCAAACATTATCTCCTGGCTGAGGCAAGCTTGTCCTTATTCTGTGCTGTCCAGTGAGATAGTCATGGACTACAAATGGTAATTTCAAACTTAAATTTTAGTTAATTAAATAAAATTAAAAAATCAAGTATTCAGTAGGTACATTGCGTAATAAGTTACCATATTAGATGCCTCAAGTATACATACTTCTATCAGCACAGAAAATTTTATTAGTTAGTGCTGGTCTAGAGTTGTTGTAGTCAGTATACATATTTTAATTTACTACGAATCTCTTACACTGTCTCTAAAAAAGTTAGAAAGTGGTGGCAAGTTTTGGGGAAAGTACTTTAAATGTTTATTTGTTCTGTAAATGTTGCTAGCTATTCTGCACAGTTTAATTTTTTAAAAGAAGAATTTATTTTCACCCATTTTTTTGGAGCATGATGGTTTGTGTGGAATTCATGTCAACTGTCACGTCCTGGCTGCTAAATTTTAAAATATGCTGAAGTTATGGCAAAAGCTCTGTCAGTGCTGCCAAAGCTAAAGGCAGAAGTGTGTTACTCACTCGTGTCCCTCTCTTTCACAACCCTCTGGACTGTAGCCTCCAGGCTCCTCTGTCCATGGGATTCTTCAGGCAAGAATACTGGAGTGGGTTGCCATGCCCTCCTCCAGGGGATCTTCCAGACCCAGGGATCAAACCCACATCTCCTGCATTGCAGGCGGATTCTTTACCATTTGAACCACCAGGGCTTCCCTGGTAAGGGCAGAAAGGTCCAGTTAATTGAAATTTTGTTACAATGTCATAACATTTGAAATCAACTAGTCTGGATATAACACAATGGAAATTATGTTGAATTCATTCTTGATAGCCATTTTATTTGCAAAGGCCTTAAATTACCTACCTACCTTTGTTTATCCTAACATCCAGAATGAAAAGTCCACTCACTAAGAAGGCACGGGTCAGCTCTCAAGACTGACCTGGCGTCATGCTCCAGGTCCATTTCCAAGCTCCCCTGGTCCACTGTGAGCAATTCGAGGGCAGTGACCAACCCTCCGTGGCTTTTGTAGGCCTCACGGTACTTCAGATGATACCTTGCCAATACATTTCCCATTAAGGCTTGTTTGAACAAACAAAACAGTTGATCTGGTCTGCCCGGAAAATCACTGTATTTGGGAGCAGGCTCATAGGGTACATGGATGTGACTGCTTCAAATGCTTTTTATTGTGGAGTAATATCTACTGAGCTGACTGCTGGGATGGAACTCCTGTGTGGTTATCAGTACTTTTGGTGAATCTGTGCTGAATTAAATCAGGGACCAATGAATGAGCCACAGGCTCTCAAAGAGAAAGGCTAAAGTGCCGCTTGTTCTGTTTTATCTGCAGAAACAGTAAGTCCAGTTTTAAAATAGAGATGAACTAGGAGAGCTATAAATACCATAATAAAATGAGAGCGGGCCCAGAAAATAAGCAGTTTTTAGTCTCTGTGCACACAACATATATCAGTGAAGCACACAAAGGTATATTTTCTGGGTTTCTTTTATCATATATTTCGTATAAAATAGCCTTTTTCTGAGGAATGGGATTTCTTTGAAAATTAAATAGGTGAATGTTTATCTGCCATGACTCAGCTGGACCAGGTGGACTATAGTCCACTAGGCTCCTCTGTCCATGGAATTCTCCAGACAAGAATAGTCTTGTAGTGAATTGCCATTCCCTTCTCCAGGAGATCATCCCAACTCAGGGATTGAACCCTTGTCTCTTGTATCTCTTGCATTGACTGGTGGGTTCTTTACCACCAGCGCCACCTGGGAAGCCCCATGATCCAGTCTAACTCCTTTTTTTTGTAAAGAATATTTTTTATAATTATATTTGTTTCCTTCCCAGCTCAATGGATGTAAAATCTGGTGAAATTTTGCCAGACACGAACAGCATCTATCATGAGCATCTATCAACAGCATCTATCAGGTTATGAGCTACCATAAGGACTTAGGGAGAAACGGTCCTTCTTTCTGTCCTGCAGGTCCTGGCCTTGGTCACGAAGAGTGATAATGTCTAATTTCTTCATTTTTAGATAACAATCGAAAGAGAGAGCGGTGAAGACGTGAGTTCCCCCAAACACGGGAAGGAGGACCCAGACAACATGCCACATGTGGGTGGTAACACTTGGGCTGGCGGCACAGGTTGGTAGTATGGGCACTTTCCTGGGTCAGGCTTCCAGAGACTTCGTGAGCCCATGTGGACAGCCCACCAGCCCCAAGAAGGCTCAGGAATCAGTTTGCCTTCTCCTCCAACCCCATTAGTCAGCTGGAGTGTGCTTCTGCCCTCTGACGCAGCGTGATTTTAAGACACGGAAAAGCCCTGGCATTTGGAGCCCTGCAGACTCAGCAGACAGTCAGAGGTAGCAACCCCCTAACCTCAGGCTGTTCTGGTCCTCATTCATCAAAGGGGCCTACTATGAACTGCCTCTCAAGATTGTGATGAGGATTCAGTAAGATTATGACTGCAAAGCGCTGCGCTCAAGACCTGGCATGAAAAATGCATTCATTAAAAGTGTTAATCCCCTCTTTTAAATTTCCTGTCCTTGGGACCATGCCAGAAATCGACAGTAAATTCTTTCTGGACCAGCTGACTTTGAAAAGACATGGTCCTTGTCTTCCATATCTCAGAAGAGAGTACGTCGAGGCTGCAGGGTTCTGTGATAAGAGAGATGGCTGTGGTCTGAGTCGATGGCTGGGGTCCATCCCTTCCTCTTGGCTGCCTGTCAAGAGCATTGTTCCCAGCCAGGACCACGGCCTTCCTCCTTCCTCTGCGGCAGCTGGAGCGACACAGCTGTGGGGCTGCAGGAATAGGGCCAGACTGTGCACACCGTCTGATCTTATCGCGGCTGTGAGCTGTGCCAGCACGAGCTCCATGCTCCATCTTCACTGGGGACAGTCTGTGCTCCTTGGCCTTGACAGCCTCGGGAGGAAATGGGCTACCGTGCGGGGACAATGTGGTATCTAGCAGGCCCATGGGCCCCTCGCTGGCTCTGTTTATGCATCAGGCATCAGCTTGAAAGGAAGGATATTTTTAGAAATGGCCTTTGATCTGGAAGTTAGTGTCAAGCCAGCAGGATTTAATCCCTGTGGAATGCACTGTGGGATGCGCTGGCCAGATGCAGGCTTCCCAGCCATGGGCTACTTACTCTGGAGCGGAGGTGCTCGCTTGTTATTCAGCTCATGTCTACCAGCTCGTATATCTTATAGTCCGGGCTGATGACCCTGCTTTTACTTCCCAGCCAGGTTGTCAATCTGTCAAGGCTCTTTCACTACAAATTCTTTTTCTCTTTGTCCCTCTCTGCCTCAGAATTCTCTGCACTGAAGGTAATCATTTGATTACATGAATCATTTGATTCCTTTTTCATCATCAAAACCCCTCCACTGTCTTTCTCCCCCTTATCTTCACAGATTTAGGATATCCAGGGTTAGTTTCAATATTATACCTTGGGATCTAGACTCTCTGGCAAGCCTTTTCATTTTGGCACCAGTGGTAAAGAACCTGCCTGCCAGTGCAGGAGATGCAAGAGACATGGGTTCAATCTCTGGGTTGGGAAGATTCCCTGGAGAAGGGCATGCCAACCCCCTCCAGTATTCTTGCCTGAAAAATTCCATAGACAGAGAAGCCTGCCAGGCTATAGTCCATGGGGTCGCAAAGAGTTGGACACAGCTGAGCTCACACTCAGGAGTCATTAAAGCCTTCTTGGAAGTGCAGGTTGTGAAGAATTCCACCCTCACATCTTCTCCACCCCCATCTGACTTTGCCAAGGGACTGATTGTCATCACACCAGCCTCTAGACGGTTATAGGTCATCCCCTCCTTTCACCAGAAACAATCTCATCTCAGCACCTGGGAAGTTTTAAGTTCTCATTTATGACCTACCCATAACTAAGGAGCACCTCCGATAGAAAGGGAGTCAGGTCTCAGGACAGCATTTCCACCCCTGAATCTCATGACCATAGTCCTTTCCGCCTATTGACCATCCATAAGCGACAACCAGGAGTCACACACATCCAAGGTGGAATTTTCCACCAGCAATTTCTAAATAAAAAAGAAATAAGATGTGCTGGAATCAAAGGATAAAAATACTATAATTAATGGGCTGTTCTCATGGTATTTCCCAAAAGGAAATGACCTACCTGGACTTTGATAAGGGAAGCAGAGCATGCTGAGTTGTTGCTTTTAACTTATTACCAATTAAGCCTTCAAGGGAGAAAAGGAGAATGTAGCATAATTTATCCAAAGCCTAAGCACTTTCAAAATTTCCACTTTATGAAACTTAGAAATGAGCTCACTCTATGCAACTGGAAGTTGTCTACATAATGATAGTGAGAGAAGTCCCTTATAGAGCTCTCATTTTGTGCCTTGCTGAGTGCGACTGAGACACAGAGAGGTTGGGGAACTTCCCTCAAGGACACGTGACTAGTATGTTGGAACCAGGATTCAAACTCAGGCAGTCTGACTTACCTACACAATACTGTACTATATAATGCTAGTGTTCATATTAATACTATCAGTATACTATACTAATCAATACTTGACTATAATGTACAAGATTATGCTACCCCTACAATATTGGGATCTCTTCTAAGTTCCCAAGTTATGTGTAAAGGAACAAAAGAAACTAATTGCTAATATTTTAATCATTATAAAGCTGGGGTAATAAACTGGTAACCCAGGACCCAAATCTAGGCAATATATGTATTTTGGCGGTCCAAGTCGTGTTTTAAGATGATTTGAATTTGAATATATTTAGACAAGGCAAGTCCTCTCTAGTTAGCCAAGTTCTCACCACTTCTTATAATATTACCTACCTAGTCTTCTAGGCATTTAATTTATACCTACAACATACAGTTTTACATAATACACATTTACAAGCATGTAAAGGGTTAATTGCTCAGTCATGACCAACTCTTTGCGACCCCATGGACTGTAGCCCACCAGGCTCCTCTGTCCAAGGGATTCTCCAGGCAAGAATACTGGAGTGGATTGCCATTTCCTTCCCCAACAAGCATGTAAACTTGGGTTTATATTTTAAAACTGTCCTGAAACTGGCAGTATTTATCTGTTGCATGTTATTCTAAGCTAAAAGTCAAAGTATAACTGACTTCTCATCTTGGCTCAGCCACTGATATGAGTTCACATGTCTGTCACTTAACCTTTCTGCACTTTATTTTTACCACTTGCAAACCAGAAGCAATATCCATACCCTGACCATCTTTCTTTGATTTTAATGAAAAATCAGATTACTGTGAAGAAAGAGTGTTGTTCATTTAATTAACATATATATACGATGTATTTGGGGCTTACCCAGTGGCTCAGAGGTAGAGAATCTACCTGCAAGGCAGGAGCCACAAGTTCAGCCTGGGTTGGGAAGATCTGCTGGAGGAGAGGGCATGGTAACCCATTCCAGTATTCTTGCCTGGAGAATCCCCATGGACAGAGGAGCCTGTCACAGAGTTGGATATGACTGAAGCGACTGCACGTGCACACACATCAAGTATTTATGGTGTTTAAGCCATTCTTACAGGTACAGAGCTACAAAGATATATAATCCCATTCATCCTATAGATGGTAAAAAAAAGAAAAAATTTAAGGAATAACAAGCAGGGCATAAGAGTGTTGATCCCTGTGTGGCTGTCATCAAGTCAGGTGTCATAGATTTTGGACTGAGCCTTGACATATGGGTTGGAATTAGTTGGATGGAGAAGAAGAACATCCTAAACTAGGGGACACCTTGTGTTTCCAGGAGAAAGTCATTTGAATAATTATTAGTTTTCCCACTGGCTCAGCGATAAAGAATGTGCCTGCACTGCAGGAGCCGTGGGAGACATGGTTTTGTTCCCTGGGCAGGGAAGATCCCCTGGAGAAGGGCATGGCAACCCACTCCAATATTCTTGCCTGGGAAATCCCATGGACAGAGGAGGCTGGCAAACTACAATCCATAGTGTCTCAAAGAGTCGGACACGACTTAAGGGACTTAGCACAGCACACAGGTATAATTAATCTATTTCATGGGCTTGCCTTAAAGCCCCGCTCTTTTGTGGTCTAGATCAGACTAATCACCTGGACTTCATGGTTTCCTCCCAGGTGGAAGAGACACCGCAGGCCTGGGCGGCAAGGGAGGTCCTTACCGGCTGGATGCAGGCCACACGGTCTACCAGGTCTCTGAGGCCGAGAAAGACGCTGTTCCCGAGGAGGTGAAGAGAGCTGCGAGAGAGATGGGCCAGAGAGCGTTTCAACAGAGGTGGGTGGTCCCCAGCGCGTCCGGAGCGGGGAAACGTCACGGCAAACCCTGGGCAGACCCAGGGTTCTGTGATTCTCCACTTTATGCAGCCACTTAGACCACAAACTGCAACCCGTTGCCACCTCACCCCCCATTAGAGACAGCTGAGTGAACACAATCCCTGGCTCTTTCTGCTCAGGCCCTTTTAAATGTATTAATTGCATATAACGGTATAGAGGAAGGACTGAGCACATTCGAAGGTAAAACCAGGGACTTCCCTGGGCAGTCCAGTGCTTAAGGCTTCACCTTCCAATGCAGGGAGTGCTGGTTGATCCCTGGTTAGGGAGCTACGATCCCACATGCCTCAAGGCCAAAAAGCCAAAGCATAGAAAACAGAAGCAATATTGTCACTAATTCAGTGAAAACTTTAAAAAACAGTCCACATCAAAAGAATAAATAAATAAATCTTTTAACAAAGTAAAACCAAAGGTATTTCCCTGTGGAAAAAACTAAAGTCAGATCATTCCATCCACATCTATTCCCAGGCCACAAAGCAAATTGAGATAACATTCCGTCATGGTCCCTTCCTGCCCCTCAGGAATCTTGTAGATTTATGTGGAGACAGGACTAGCGTACACACACACACACACACACACACACACACACACACACTCCCACACACATAC
This sequence comes from Bos indicus x Bos taurus, assembly GCF_003369695.1. Taxonomy (NCBI): domain Eukaryota; kingdom Metazoa; phylum Chordata; class Mammalia; order Artiodactyla; family Bovidae; genus Bos; species Bos indicus x Bos taurus. Next base: position 11,539,965 of record NC_040087.1, on the reverse strand, counting down.
TTTCACACTCACCCTGGTTAAGTGCTGAAGTCACGTGATACAGAGGCTGTGCCCTCCAGCGATACAGAGAAGGGGAAAGTCACTGGGCTGATGAGAGGTGAGGCCTGAACACAGCCAGCATTTGGACCTTCCAGGAAGGGAAAGCTAAGTGAGCAAGCCAGGATGAGCAGAGTGACTGTGGCGGAGACAGCCAGCCATATCCAGAAAGAGGGTACCAGCTGGGGCCGGTGGGAAGTGGGGTTGACTGTCAGTGGGTGGAGGCCTTGAGATCCAGGCCCATGAGCCTGTAGCTTTCATTCTGGAACCATGTGGGGCCACTCTGATTGGAATCATCTAGAACATGAGAAGAAACCTCATGACCCTTTCCCTGGACATCCACCTGGGTTCTTCAGCTCAAAGTGACAAGTACCTAAGAACCAGGAAGATCTCCTTTGGGATTGAGGGTGAGAGTCATGGTCTGGGAGGCAGATTTACGCTGTTGGGCTCCACAGAAGGAGCTGGGCACAGTTCAGATAAACCATGCTCTCCAGCGTCCACGAGTTCCGAAATTCCTCCCATGCAGGACATCTGGTATTACATTATCTGCTGGGCTTAAACATCCTGCAAGTAAACAGTCCAGAACAATGGGGACAAAAACTCAGGTCCCTGCGGACACACCCTCAGGAAAGCCTGCGAGGCTTCGGGCCCTCGTGTACTCAGCAGGCAGGTTTGACAAGTGTCACCCCCAGCCCTTCTGCCGGCTTCCCTGGAGACCTCCAACAGTTGATTTCTCCTCGCCGTGCGTCAGTCTGTTCTTCTGGTGATAGGTGGCTCCCTTCCCCCTTCCTCTCACAGAGGTTGCAAGGACAAATGATGTTAGGAATGGAAACAATTTAAATTGCTCAAAAAAAAGGTGGGAGCAATCCAATAATGCAAGATCTTGTTAGAATTAAGACACAGTTTTAATTTTACATTTCATGTAAACAATAAATATTTATTTGGGAAAGGAACCGAATAATTAGATACACATCATCTTCTCCTTCCCAACCAATGAGTTCCTGTTGTTCCCACACTGAGAATCTCACCAGCCCTTTCTCAGTTTTTGTGTAAGTGGGCAAGTGAATAGAGCAATTCACACAGAAGGACTTGTAAGTCGTGGTGGTGCTTTGGTCGCTAAGTCGTGTCTGACTCTTGCAGTGCCATGAACTGTAGCCTGCCAGTCTCCTCTGTCCTTGGAATTCTCTAGGCAAGAATACTGGAGTGGGTTACCATTTACTTCTCCAATTGTAAGTCATGCTTGGGTGCAAGTGTAGAACCCCTTCTCTAATTCCCATGATAGACAGTGAGGAATCTGGTTCTGTTAAATACAGTTACCCCACAGGATAAAGAAATTAGGGAGCATCTGTGATAATAAGGCAACTAAATTTAGTGGATATAAGGGAGGAGAGAGAAAAAGTGGAGAAGGGAACTGAGAAAACCGTGAACGCATTACTCACTTCGTCGTGTCTGACTCTTTGCAACCCCTTGGACTGTAGCCCGCCAGTCTTCTCTGTCCATGGGATTCTCCAGGCAAGAATACTGGAGTGGGTTGCCATTCCCTTCTCCAGGGAATCTTCCCGACCCAGGGATCGAACCCAGGTCCCCCGCATCGCAGGCAGCTTCTTTACCATCTGAGACACCATACACCTCTACTAAATGCTGCAGAGAAGAATCCAAATCCAAGTGAAAGAGTACCAGAAGGTACTTCAAATACAGAGGAGCTGGACAAGGGGATGAGAAAGGAGAGGATGAAATAAAAGCATGTGGAGACCCTGAAAAAGACAGAAAACACAGAAAAATGTTGCTTTCTACTTTTGTGTAGTAATAGTCCCATTTGATGAGTATTCAGTTTAGTACTACTAAAGTCTGGCATCCAGTCCCATCACTTCATGGCAAATATGTGGGGGAAAAGTGGGAACAGTGACAGATTTTAATTTCTTGGGCTCCAAAATCACTGCAGATGGTGACTGCAGCCTTGAAATTAAAGGACACTTGTTCCTTGGAAGAAAAGCTATGACAAACCTAGATAGCACATTAAAAAGCAGAGGCATTACTTTGCTGACAAATGTCCATATTGTCAAAGCTGTGGTTTTTCCAGTAGTCATATATGGATGTGAGAGTTGGACCATAAAGAAGACTGAGCATCAAAGAACTGATGATTTCCAATTGTGGTGTTGAAGACTCTTGAGAGTCCCTTGGACAGCAAGGAGATCCAACCAGTCCATCCTAAAGGAAATCAGTCCTGAATAATCACTGGAAGGACTGATGCTGAAGCTGAAGCTCCAATGCTTTGGCCACCTGATGCAAAGAACTAACTCATTGGAAAAGACCCTGATGCTGGGAAAGATTGAAGGCAGGAGAAGAAGCGGGCAGCAGAGGATGAGATGTTTAGATATCATCACCCCGACTCAATGGACATGCATCTGAGCAAACTCCAGGAGATAGTGAAGTACAGAGGAGCCTGGCAAGATGTAGTCCATGAGGTTACAAAGAGTCAGACATAACTTAACTACTGAACAGCAACAGCAAAGTTTTTCTTAAACTTTTTATTATGAAACTTTTCAAACATAAACAAAAATAGAAACATGTAGTGAATCTGTGGACCTATTCTCTCAACTTCAAGAAGAAAATCTGACTCCCTTCCTAGTTCCCAACCCTGAGTTTTTTGTTTTTAGCTAATTCAAGATTTTCTATCTTTTTTATCATAAATAGTTCAGAGTTTATCTCTGAATACTTTATTTAAAAAAATAAAAATACACAATACTATTCAGTTCAGTCACTCAGTCTTGCCTGACTCTTTGCAGCCCCATGGACTGTAGCACGCCAGGCTTCCCTGGCCATCATCAACTCCCAGAGTTTGCTCAAACTCATGTCCATCAAGTCGGCAATGCCATCCAACCGTCTCATCCTCTGTTGTCCCCTTCTCCTCCTGCCTTCAACCTTTCCCAGCATCAGGGTTTTTCAAATGAGTCAGTTCTTCCCATCAGGTGGCCAAAGTATGGGAGCTTCAGCTTCAGCATCAGTCCTTCCAATGAATATTCAGGACTGATTTCCTTTAGGATGGACTGGTTAGATCTCCTTGCAGTCCAAGGGACTCTCAAGAGTCTTCTCCAGTACCACAGTTCAAAAGCATCAATTCTTCAGCGCTTAGCTTGACTACTGAAAAAACCATAGCTTTAACTAGATGGACCTTTGTCGGTAAAAGAATCATTCTTCACTATCATCCAATAGTTAGTTTCAAAGCTATTTTGTAAGTCTAGGTAAATGCAGAATGAAGTCAAAGCCCTGTACGTATGCTTTTATAGCAGCTGATACCTTCTTTCCATGGAAATGGCAACCCACTCCAGTGTTCTTGCCTGGAGAATCCCAGGGACAGGGGAGCCTGGTGGGCCGCCGTCTATGGGGTCGCACAGAGTCGGACACGACTGAAGCGACGTAGCAGCAGCAGCAACCTTCTCTCCATAGTTCTTATCACTATTTCCCATTGTGTTACTGGTATGAATAGTTGATTTCTTCTCCACTGACTTCAAGTTCCTTGAGGGCAGGGTGTTTTTGCCCTCTACCACTTAGCAACAAAAGAATAGCAAAACATCCCCAGTAGCTACACAAAGAACCTAGTGCATAGCAAGCACATACATGTTTGTGAATGGATAATACACACATGAGAACAAGTAATGCTATCACCCTTTCGTGCTTAATTCAAATACTGGCTGAAACCAAACTGACGGCCAGCCCGACCCATCAGCCTAGGGGTCCAGCATATTGCCCTGAAGAGCCTAATTCTACTGGTGGGTTTTGACATCATCAGCAGAGCATTTAGTTAGCATTCATTTGTATCTGGATTTTGGCTAGATACTGGCTCTTACTTGTCATGAACTGATTAACTCAGGAAGAATAACAGAAGTAGACAAGCATAAGACACGTACAAAGCAGGACAGACATTAAACCAACAAAACAGGAATGAAATAGGTGGTGAGGTGCTTTTATATGCTTGGAAAAGCCTCTCAGGTGGGCGCCAATTGTGGAAATTGTACCCACGACCATGTGCAAGACTAATCAGCCCTACCCAGTAGATCTTAGCTTATGTTTGTTTTCCTCATAAACGATCCAAAATTACAGTATTTAAATGTGACCTATATGAAAAAGTAAAATGAGACCTAAAATTCCCAGACTCTTACGTAACAATAAATATACCCTTTAAGAATACGCTGTGCCAGCAAAGCGCAGTCTGCGTAGATTACTAGGATGTGAAGCAGCTGTGCCCTGCAGTTTTGATCAGGGTTAAAGCAGCAGAGAGACACGTTTTCAGCCAGCTCTGTGGGCCGGAGAGTATTAGCGCTGGGGGTCTTGTCTGATGCAGAGGCCAGCGTGTCCTGTTTTCTTTCCCCACTCCCTGCTTCGGCCTTCATCTTTGAGAATGTTATCAGCTTTGAACACCTTGTAGGTGATGTTCGTGAAAGCTAACACAGCTTGGAATATGATTTCCAGACTTCTTCCTAATTAGAACAGCATGTGGTGTGTTTTGGGAGCAACACACTCATGCCAGAGGCATCGTTGTAACTAGAGTTAGTTCAGATGTCTCTACAAAAAACCAGTCTGCCTGGGGCGACTTACCAACTGCCTGGTTCCTTCCTTGATGTGTGTGTGTGTGTGTGTGTGTGTGTGTGTCCTGCTAAGGACAAGCTTTATGCCGACTTTTTTCCCCTAACCTCTCTTATTTGAGTGAGAGTGTACTGGCCTCCCAGGTAGGAAGGATGTTGGTAAAATATCTTGCAGTGGTCATCATGCCCAGCATCTGTCAGGCTTGACACTTGAGACGTATCTTCATCGATGAAAACTTAAGAGAGGTTTAAGAGATTGCCAAAACTACACATAAGAGGTCAAATCCTGCACACATATTCCTTTCTGTCCTTCAGAACAGAGAGGAAATTCGATTTATAGGGCACCTTCGCGTGTCACCTCAGGAAATAACCATTCAGATGTTATTTACCTTTCGGGTATTTACTGTTTGATAACCAGTGTTTTCAAAGTCCTACTTGGCAGCATTTCTTGCATGCCACTGGGTACCAGGGCTTGTGCTGGCACTGAGATGCTGAGAAAAAATAAGGCACATTCCTTTCCCCAGAAGATTACAAGAGAAAATATCAGAGCACCTCACATGTAGTAAAGTTCATTAAATTTCATTAAATATTTGGCTCAAGTACACACACCCATATGTATACATGCATTTTTGTATATTGGATCTCAATGTAAAGATCATTTTCTGCTGTGGAAAATATGTTTGAAAAACACTCTGATAGAGCAAAATAGACATGTATTAAAAGCAATAAATAATAATGGAGAAGGAAATGGCAACCCACTCCAGTATTCTTGCCTGGAGAGTCCTGGGGACGGGGGAGCCTGGTGGGCTGCCGTCTATTGGGTCGCACAGAGTCAGACACGATTGAAGCGACTCAGCAGCAAAAGCAATAAAATGTACAGGTTCCATAGCAGATATCTATGGAAGATACGTGAAAGAGACTGATCATGGGGGGACCAAGCAAGACTTCCTAGGACGTGATCTGGACACTTGAGGTGGCGTTAGCTAACCAGCCAGGTGGTAGGGCAGGAACTGCCCGTCTGCCCTCATGGTGGTCTGAGCCCAACATGGTGTGATTCTAATAAGACTCCAGCACTCTGCCCTCTGATGAATGGAGTCTTCCCAGAGCACGGCCTGATGGGAGGAATAGAGACCATTCATCCTCAGTGAGAGCGTTAGGGGGTTCATCTCCAGCCAAGGGAAATAAGAATACACTCCAGATAAGAGTTTCAGCTCAACATCAAGGATCCATACCTCCAACATTGCATGCGTGCACACACTTGTACACACATACATACACACATACAGTAGCAATAGCTTAGAAAACCGTGTTGTGGTCAGGCTTTTGATATACATTCATCTTTCTCTATTCTAGTATTAGTACCCTTTTCATTTATAGAAATTTGTAGAAATTTCTATAAATTACATTTCTATAAATTTATTTATAAATTACATTTATAGAAATTTGTGTCATCGAATTAGCCTATTATGAATACAACACTGCAAAACCTTCTACTTCTGACTAGTTTAAGATACTGTAGGGCTTTTCTGATGGCTCAGCTGGTATAGAATCCACCTGTAATACAGGGGACACAGGAGATGAGGGTTCAGTCCCTGGGTCGGGAAGATCCCCTGGAGGAGGCATGGCAGCCCACTCGAGTATTCTTGCCTGGAGAATCCCATGGACAGAAGAGCTTGGGGGCTGCAATCTACGGGTCGCAAAGAGTCGGACACAACTGAGCACGCAGCATTAGCACGTTTTAAACAGTGGAGTCTTATTTGTATTTCAGTGATTTCTCTCAGTTTGTTTTGAGATCTGTTATGCTAGGCATCCTGCTGACCACCATGCAGCTAAAGATGAGAAAAAATAAAGGAGACAGCTGGGGAGACGGGAAGCAGACTCTAGCGCAGGTAGCAACCACTGTATAGCGACAAGCACGAAGTGATACTAGAGCCCAGACCGCAGCCCAGAGATCAGAGCAGGCTTCCTGGAAGAGGCGACCACTGATTTGAAGAGTTCTGGGAGTCAGCAGGTAAAGAAGGGTGGGAGAGAAACCAGGTAGAGCCTCAGAGGCAAGGGCGCTGGGTGTGTTTAGGAAACTGCAAGTGCAGAGGCAGGGCTGCAGCCGAAGCAAATAATGAAAAAATAATAAAAAGGAGCACCAGAATTTCAGCACCACAATAGTATTAGAACACAATTATTAAAAGGACACAATCAGCGATTTCAGAAAACTCCTGTTTTACGAAGCAACCTTTTTATTGACAGTCTCTGGGCAGGAGCTGTTACCTTGGCCAACCAAATCTATGTCCTCGGTCTTAAAAAGCATCCATGGGATCTCTCTAGGACCCCGCCGCAGGAACTTACCACCTGCCATGGGATCTCTCTAGGACCCCGCCGCAGGAACTTACCACTGCCAACATCACAGGCACACGTCTGGGGTGCAGTAGTGGTGTGCTACACAGCCCACGCACACCGGCTCTTTCTAATTCAGGGGCCCTCTCTGTTGATAGCTCAAAATCAGTTACCACAAACGTCAACAAACACTACAAATCAGGGCTGCTTTTCCCCTTCAGGGCAACTTGTTTACCATTTTCCAGCGCATCACTACACACACATTCCTCTCTTTTGAAACATTAGCTGGAGACATCACTTCTTGCCTTTCCTTTATTTCTTTTTACTTAAACTAGCTGGTTTTCTGTATTCTTTAATTGTTATTTTTAATTAATTAATTTTTATTGAAGTATGATTGCTTTACAATGTTGTGTTAGCTTCTCGGTTCAGTTCAGTTCAGTTGCTCAGTCGTGTCTGACTCTTTGCAACCCTGTGGACTGTAGCACGCCAGGCCTCCTGTCCATCACCAACTCCCGGAGCTTGCTCAAACTCATGTCCATCAAACCATCTCATCCTCTGTCATCCCCTTCTCCTCCTGCCTTCAATCTCTCCCAACATCAGGGTCTTTTCCAATGAGTCAGCTCTTCACATCAGGTGGCCAAAGTATTGGAGTTTCAGCTTCAACATCAGTCCCTCCAGTGAACATTCAGGACTGATTTCCTCTAGGATGGACTGGTTGGATCTCCTTGCAGTCCAAGGGACTCGCAAGAGTCTTCTCCAACACCACAGTCCAAAAGCATCAATTCTTCGGCACTCAGCCTTCTTTATGGTCCAACTCTCGCATCCATGTTAGCTTCTACTGTGCAGCAAACACAGTCAGATACACATATACATGTATCCCCTCCCTTTCGGATTTCCCTCCTACTTAGGACACCACAGTGCATTAAGTAGAGTTCTCTGTGGTGTACAGTATGTTCCTATCAGTTGTCTATTTTATATATTCCCTGATAGCTCAGTTGGTAAAGAATCTATATGCAATATAGGAGACCCTGGTTCCATTCTTGGATCAGGAAGATCAGCTGGAGAAGGGATAGGCTACCCACTCCAGTATTCCTGGGCTTCCCTTGGGGCTCAGCTGGTAAAGAATCTGCCTGCAATGTGGGAGACCTGGGTTTGATCCCTGGGTTGGGAACATCCCCTGGAGAAGGGAAAGGTACCCACTCCAGTATTCTGGCCTGGAGAATTCCATGGACTGTATAGTCCATGGGGTTGCAAAGGGTCAGACACGACTGAGCGACTTTCACTTTTACTTTCATCAGTAGCGTACAGGCTTCCCTGGTGGCTCAGCAGTAAAGAATCTGCCTGCCAATGCAGGAGATGCGGATTTGATCCCTGGGTTGAGAAGAGAAGGAAATGGCAACCCGCTCCAATATTCTTACCTGGGAAATCCCTTGGACAGGAGCCTGGTGGGCAGGCTCTAGTTCACGGGAATCAGACAGGACTTAGCAACTAAGCAACCGCAGCAGGCAGTAGTCTGCATGTATCAGTCCCAGCCTCCCAGTTTCTCCCATCCCACCGCCTTCCCCCTTGTTGTCCATGCATTTGTTCTCTCTGACTTCTTGCTTTTTCTCCTCAAAGGCAAACTGAGTTACTAAGAAGTTGGCTATTTCTAGCAGTAGGTTACTGTCAGTAAAAGACCCACGGATACTTGCTCTCAGCTGTTGTCTTTTTCACCCTCCAATTTTAGGCTAAAGGAGATCCAAATGAGTGAATATGATGCTGCCACCTATGAAAGGTTTTCAGGGGCTGTTCGACGACAGGTGCACTCCCTCCGAATTATCCTGGATAATTTACAGGTAATCAACATGAACGAACCAAGAAAATAATCTGGTCACCCAATTAGACCCACCCCAGAACCACTGGAGAAATTTATCTGTATCCTAGCCAGACGGTCAGAAAAAATTAACTAATGCCAAAATGTCTGCATAAAACCTGTGGGTCACTCTCTGGCCGTCTTAGTTGAATTTTAGTAAAAATATTTGACCTCAGCTTTCCTCCTGTCCAGGAAGCAGTAGTTTGACTGGTGACTTCAAAAGCATCAGACTTCCTGATTTCCCTTATCTAGACCTATGAGCACCTCACCTCATAGAACAATGGAACACTGAATGATTGAATTCTCTTCCACTTAACAAATGCTCATTTCCCTGGGCATTGAGGGCAGCTTCTGAGGGGCTCTGAGCTCCCGGGCCAGGCAGTAGGTGAATAAGAGCCAAAAGGAGGGATTCCTGGGAGATGAGGACGATGCCAAATGGTGCTAGCACCTAACTAAAGAGGGGGTATAGTCACGTCCGTTCGTTCATTTCTTAAGTTATTGATGGGACAGAAAAATAAAATGCAGCCCTTGCTGTCAAAGAAGAAACTTAAAGAAGACAAGCAAATGGTTTCCTAAGTTCTGTAGAGAACGTGCATGCTTCTGGCGGGGTGAGTGAGAATCAGCTTTATGGAAGATGAAATGCTTGAGTTCACTCCTGAAAGATCCCGAGGACTCTTCCAGCTGGTTGAGGAGTCAGGACATTTCTGACACGGGACGCGGCACGTACGAGTGCACTGAGGCCTGGGGGAGCACAGTGAGCTCAGAGAGGAGCACGTAATTCAGTGTGGCTGAGAAGACGGTGTGTGTGGTGGGAGACGATGGCAAGGGAGCAGGCGGGCCACGTTGTGAGGACCAGATGGTGATCTGGCCCTGGATGACATGAGAGCATGGCAGCACTGGGTTTTACCCTGTGGACCAAAGGGCCACTGGGAGATTCACAGTTCTAGGAAGAAAGACAAGAATATGTTTTTAACTGAAGGAATCAGAATTCCCTTCTGATTCATGTGTTGACTGGTATTCATTGGGCACCATGCTATAGCTACTTTTACAGACATTGTTGCATTTAATTTCACATCAGTCCTTTAAGATAAATGTTATGTTTACAAGACCAGTCAAAGGAAGAAAAGTCAGATCCACTAAGGTGACTTCTTAAAATATTTTTAAGTGTTTCCCTTAGGGAATTTTTTTTTTAATCCACCAAGGTGTTAAATGGGCTTTCTGGTCCTCAGTTTGGAACCCTAGGGGCAGTTGAAAATAGCTACTGGCCAAAGATAGACAGGGCCTGCTGTGGCATATGGATCTGTAGTTTGCAACCAGAGCAAGGAGACCTGGGTTTGGTCCCCTTTGGGGCATCTCCTGCCAGTCCCACCTGGTTCTGATTGACTCATACCATGCAACTGTCTTGGGGTTATTGTGGAATCCCAGTAACCAGGGGTGTTTCCTTGGTGAACAGCACAAAGTCTGGCCAGGAACTAGCAAATCATCCTTTGGGATAACCTTACAAAATACAGCTTGAAGCCCACGCATTGATTCCAGGAGGCTGGACTGATATCTGAGCAAAGGGAATGTCTTGCTCCAAGTTAATGCCTCTTCCACATGTCCCTCTGTTGCACAATGGGTCCCTCTTCTCAATTAGGACATCTTTCACCAGTGACCTCCTCTTGCTTCTTGACTGGCTTCCTCATGGGATATCATAGCGTCCTGGTGATTGAACCTTTTACGAATCAATAGCAAGATTTCCTTGTTAGAATAGTAGAATCTGTAATAACTCCAGTTATACTCAGTTCAGAATCTGAATCTCTGATTCCAGCTTTCCCTAACAAAAGAAAATATCCTTTTCTACAAAAAGCCACTGAGTTTAATCCTGTCTTCTCTCTAGTGTTTTTTTCCTAATCAACCATCTGTAATTTCATTCTCGGCTGCTGCTGCTGCTGCTAAGTCACTTCAGTAGTGTCCGACTCTGTGTGACCCCAGAGACGGCAGCCCATCAGGCTCCCCCGTCCCTGGGATTCTCCAGGCAAGAACACTGGAGTGGGTTGCCATTTCCTACTCCAATGCATGAAAGTAAAAAGTGAAAGTGAAGTCGCTCAGTCATGTCTGACTCTTAGCAACCCCATGAACTGCAGCCCACCAGGCTCCTCCGTCCATGGGATTTTCCAAGCAAGAGTACTGGAGTGGGGTGCCGTTGCCTTCTCCGAATTTCATTCTCAGGCCCAACTAAATTAGCCTTTCTCTGGTTTGTTACGTCTGGCATGATATCTCTGTGGACCAACAGTTATCTTCTTTATTTTTCCTTCAGTGGTTCAAAATGGGCATGTTGTTCAGATAAATAGTGTTTTTGAACACTGATGTGCGCTGTGCTTGGCACTGAGGGCACAAAGATTCATAAGATATTATCTCCATACTCAACAAAGGTATTAGCCTGGAGGCGTGGGGAAGACACCCGCACAGATCATTTCTGTTTAATATGTAAGTGTCTGGGGAGAGCAAGGAAGACAATGCAGTGGATGCCCAGAGGAGGAAGATTCAAGGATAAATTTCATATTTTATTTTTCTATGTAATTTTTGGCTCTGCTGGGTCTTTCTCTAGTTGCGGTGAGTGGGAGCTACTTTAGTTCTGGTGCTCAGGCTTGTCACTGCAGTGGCTTCTCTTGTTGCGGAGCATGGGCTCTAGGGTGCTTGGGCTCAGTAGTTGTGGCACACGGGCTTAGTTGCCCCGAAGCATGGGGGATCTTCTCAGACCAGGGATAGAACCTGGGTCCTCTGCACTGGCAGATGGCTTCTTAACCACTGGACCATGAGGGACACCTTCAGGATAGATTTGAAGGAAAGTATCCGTGACCCGAGTCTTTAAGGACAGACGAGTATTTACCAGACAGACCAGGGTGAAAACAATGCCCAGGGGAAGGCACAGCATAGAGAAAGGGCTGATACTGTGTGAGCCCAGGTGTGAGCTGGGGGCCAGCCTCGGGCAGGGTACCACTCAGTGTGACATGCAGAAGGCTTTGAGGCTGGGAGGCGAGTGGCTGCCTGGTCAGGAACTTTATTCAGAGCCCCCACTTTGCGGTAGGCAAAGAATGGAAAGCATTTCCCCATTCACTTTATTTAATCTATAATAGCTGTGTTTCACCCAGGGGACTGAATATCTATTTTGCATAATGGTTCTTGCCCTCAACAGCCAACCTGGTGAAGAAGATGCATGTAGCTGTAAGAGAAGACACAATTGGTAAAGGTTCAGAAAGTTCTTAACTAAGTGCTGTGGTTCTGGGGACAGCTGTGTGAGCAACTTCTAGGCTGGGCGGTTAAGGAAGGACTCACAGAGGAAGGGTCATTTGAGCTGGACCGTGAAGGATGAGTATGGTTTCAACTGGCAACTCTTCTAAGGATGCTGCTGGAAAGATGGTTTTGACCAGAGCTTCTCAAACTTTCTGTGGAGAGGGGCCAGGTTTTGTTTTTTAATCAATTGATCACAAAGGAATACTTTTTTTTTTTTTTTTAAGACCAGTCCTTCACACACATTAATTGGGAAAATAATACCTTTATGTTCGTGTTTCTCTAACATCCTAGTAACCAGTTTAGTGGATCCTAAGGAAGCTACAGTCCATGGGGTCACAACGAGTCAGACACTACTGAAGCGACTTAGAATACACGCAAAGAAGCTTATTTCTGCAGTAGCCCAGTTGATTGTTTCCAGTAACTCCTCACAAAGGCTACCTTGTTCTTCAATCCTCTTTTCCTGTTAACAGATTAATACTTTATATAACAGAAATGAATTACTGAAAAAATGATATAAAAAACCAGCATACAAAATCCAAGCCCATATTACTAAATATTAGGTTCAACAAATCTAAAATTACTTTGTCAAATTGTCATATAAATTTCTAAATGATTACTATCAATTCACATGACCTATTTTATCACAGACCAGTAACAAATGTTCACACAGCAAAGGCAGTCTGGGTAGCTCTGGTCAAGATAGGAGGAACCAACGAGAAGACAAAGACTTTAACACAAGGATGTTTGGAGAATGGCAAACTCCAGCATGACTAGAGTTCAGAGCTTTGGGGTGGGCCTGTGTGTAGGGGGTGGTGGAGCGAAAACTGGAAAGAAGGTGATTCCATGCTGACTACCTTTTGTAGTCAGTGAGGATTGTGGAAGCGAATGAGAAAGGGAGTGGTGTGGTTTTATCTTCTGTACGTAGTTTCAGGGACTTCCCTGGTGGTCTGATGGCTAAGACTCCATGCTCCCAATGCAGGGGACCCAGGTTCGATTCCTGGTTGGGGAACTAGCTCCCACAAGCCTCAACTAAAGATTCCATACGTCACATCTAAGACAGGGCACAGCCAAATAAATAAATAATATTTTCCTAAAAAGAGAAGTTTTATAATCATTTAAGTCCTGTGCTCATGCTCAGCCGTGTCTGACTCTTACCGACCCTATGGACTGTAGCCCAACAGGCTTCTCTGTCCATGGGATTCTCCAGGCAAGAATACTGGGATGGGTTGCCATTTCCTCCTCCAGGGGATCTTCCCAACCCAGGGATCTAACCGAATCACCTGCATCTCCTACACTGGCAGGTAGATTCTTTACCACTGAGCCACCTGGGAAGCCCATGAAGGGATATGATCATAGCATCACTTCAGTTATTCAGGTGGGAAGTGATAGGCACCCAAACCAGGGTAATTGAAATGAAGAGGAAAGGATGGGACAGTAGAGAGGTAGGACCGCAGAGAGTTCCTGATGGAACGTGGGGAGAGGGGCATGGTGAGGTTTTTGAGCCCTTGGGGACAGAAACAAGGAAGACGTGAGAAGGAGAGGCTTGTGGAGAAAGCAGATGTTTGCTCTGGCTGTTCTGATGCTTTTGCACTACTGGGACATCCATGGAGAAACGTCAAGCATGATACTTGAAGATTTTAAGTTATGACTCAAGTTCAACAGCAAGATTAGGACCAGACAGGCTTGCATATCTATACAGATATCTCTGTGCTTTTATGGTCATCTGTGCAGAAGAACAGCCTAAGCCAAGAGGAAAGACGTGTAGACAAAGGTGACAGCAGAGAGCAAAGAGTTGCTGGGCTGGTGGGGGTTGGTGGGGTGGGGGACGGGGGGAGTGCGGCAGGGAGAAGTGGAGGCAGTCCTGTCAAGGAACATCTGCATTTCCAGAGAGAGCAGTAAAATGCTAACTACTGCTTCTTAGCACACGAGGCATCGTCACGAGGCATCAGTCACCAAGTCGTGTCCGGCTCTGTGACACCATGGATGGCAGCACGCCAGGCTGCAGTGGCCTCTCCGTGGCCATAAGAGGACAGCTTAACTGAGCACCACTGAGAAATACAGTCCTGACTTCCAGGCTCTATGAGCAAAGGCATCGAAGTCAGTCTTTGACAGGTGACCATTAGAAGGATTAAAAAACTAAGAGGTTGTAAACTGAAAAACCCATGTAATAGGGAAGAGTGCTAATGACATACGAGAAGCTTTGAAGAGTTTTTGCTAAATTTAATGTAATGTGACCCCTATGAAAAATAGTACCGAAGACAATTCAGACTCCTAAGAAACAGCAGTACCAGCAAGTGAGTCTGAGACCACAAATCACATTAACATCTCTTACTTGGAGAGATGGGGAGGAGGAGAAGAGAGACCCCGAGAGCTGGTGAGAAGGCTCTGTATGTTAGCTCTCTGCTCTGTTTTTATTGACCAGCTTCCTTAGGGTTTTTACCTCTACAGTATGGAATAATAAAGTTTTCCATTCACATTAGTAATTAGACTTAAGACTGGCTTGAGTCTGTTCTTCCTACTTTTAATGTAGATTTCCACTTTGGCATTGCATTTTCCATTTTCTTAGAAGGTCAGGACGATCTCTTGACCTCCACGTTGTCACTACAAGTAGCCGTGTCTGACAGCAGCAGCGCTGGGAGCAGTGGGGGTGGGAGGGCTGGGTTTTACACGGTGGCAGAGAGCGACAAGCAGAAAGCTGGAAAGGCAATAACCCTGGGAAAGGGGCCAGAGCAGCCCCAACTTATCCTTGGCTTGAAGACGAGATCAAACAAAGGCTAAATGGCCCCACAGCAATGGTTTTTCCAAACAAAATAAGAAATGATGTGGAGATGAAGCTCTCATGCTGTGACTGTCCACAGTTCCAACTCCTTTCCTGCGGAGCTCTTGAACTAGTGGTAAAGCTTTGCTTCGACTGCTAATACTAGTCTAAAATCTTCAAGGAGACTTCTAATAATAACAAAGTGGAGAGTCTATCCAACAGTTTCGAACAGCCGTCTCATCATCCAAGAATAAGAGCACAAAAAAAATTAAATAAGATGAGATGTATGAAATTATTCTTCAGTGAGGTAGAATAATAAGTAATAAGCTATAGAAGAAGAAGATGTCAACAGGCTAGAATATTTTCTTCAGAAAACAAAGATTTTTAGAAAACATCTGTTCTGTGTTCTCACAATTCAAAGAAACCTGAAGTATGTGAAATAAGACATCTTAAAAGGATCTGGCCAAGAGGCAAGCAGGAATAATAAGGGAATTGAATGCCATAAGGAAGGACTCGAAGAAAATGAAAAACGCAATGCCAAGGTTGAAATCTACATTAAAAGGAGGAAGAACAGACTCAATCCAGTCTGAAGTCTAATTACTAATGTGAATGGAAAACTTGAATTGTTGTTCCATACTGTAGAGGTAGAAACCCTAAGAAAGCCGGTCAATAAAAACAGAGCAGAGTGCTAACACATGGAGCCATAAGCCTTCCCAACAAGGAGAACAGTACTTAGCTAATGGTAAGTGCCCAGTAAATATATACTGAATAAGCCAGCAATATTCCCAAGGAGGCCACCAAAAATCACACATAAGCAATAATTCAAGTAATAGTAAAAATGTGCTGAGCTGAAGACAGGCCTAAGTCAATGGATCAAAAGAACTTTGCTGAGTACCAGGCAAAGTTAATGAAAAGAGATAAACACCTCACTACAGCCTCATGGAATGTAACACTTCAAAAACAAAGAAAATGTAAAAGCAAACAGGAGAAAAACTAAGCTGTCATCCAAGAAAGAAAAATTCATCTTACCTGTATTGAACACCAGAAGATTGTGAAGAACGTCTGCAGGATCTGAGGGGAGAAAAGTTGTGACCCAAGAATTCTCTACTCAGCCAAAGTGCAAAACTGACAGAAAGACATTTTCAGATAGTCAGAGGCTTTAAAAATATATGTCACTTAAGTATCTGTTTTAGAAATAATTTTGAATTCAATGTGTATGGACAAGGAGGCCTGGTGTGCTGTGATTCATGGGGTCGCAAAGAGTCGGACACACAGACTGAGTGACTGATCTGATCTGATCTGACACATTATATATATAATTTGACTCCTTTCTATATATGTCAGTATTCTAGCCAGTTAAGAAAGGAATCAAATTCCTTGAGGATGGGAAACTTGGGACTTCCCTAGAGGTCCAATGGCTAAGAGTCCATGCTCCCAATGCACGGGGCCCAGGTTCGATCCCTGGTCAGGCAACTAGATCCCATATATTGCACTAAGACTGGGTGTAGCCAAATAAATAAATACTTAAAAAAAAAAAAAAAAAGAATGGGAATTCTGTGGTATTAAAGGGACAGCAATGAGCATTAGAAGCAGTTGAACACAGAATCAGGTCTAAACAATTGTGGGGAAATATGTTGAAAAGAAAGTTTAAATATCAAGAATAATGCTTTCTAAAGGTACACAATATAAAAATAGTTTAAAAATATTAAATAGGGCCTGAATCCCCATATTATCTCAAAAGTTAAAACTCCAGAAGTTGGCATAAATAGAAGGAAGCAAAAAGTATGATAATGCATGTGACAAAGAGAAACAAATACTTTCATTCCTAGATTAGAGAAATTGGAGTTAAGTCAAGCTTTTTAAGAGTTTAATCATGCTGGTATTTTTTAGATATATTTCTTGCAAATCGCATGTTTTGATGAATACCCCTGGTTATTTTATGGAGAGGGGATTGTCAGGGGGCCAGGGTGGGGCGGAGAGCGAGTAGGATGCTGTTGAAGTGCTCCAGGTGGGCGGAGGTGGCCGCTGACCTAGGGCTGACGTGGGCATGGTACGAAATGGGCAGATGCCACCGAAGCTGAGAGGCTGTGCCAGTGGTCTAGGTGTGAGACTTGAGGGAGAGAGAAGCCAGAGACGATTCCCAGATACGTGCCCTGAACAACCGAAAGAACGGGTTGCCCGTTGCCTCTTGTCGAGAGAACTTGAGGAGAGCAGAGGACGGGCTCTGGGGCCAGTTTTGAACTATTGAGTTTAAGCTGCCTGTTATACATGCTCACGGATACATGCAGCTCCCTGCTCCTTTAAAGTAAAAAATTTTTAATTCTTGAAGGAGAGACGTGAAATTGCTCATAACAACTCATTGTAAAATGGCAGTATGTTGTCACCCAGCTAATAGTTCAGTTCCTTGTCACCATCGGAGAGTACACACTCTTCTAACAAGAACCACCTTTGTTAAGTACATGAATCACTAGTGTTTGGTTTTGTTTTAGCCTGGTAATGAGATGTTACTTCAAGAAACAGGAAATTCCCTAAAATAGAGGTCCGTATCTGCTCTTTTTTGCAATACCATTTCACCATTTAGAGCAACTGGCAACCTAACAGGTATTTAATAGCTATTTATATTATGTCAAAATATCAAGAATTGTAAAGAAAAATTTTTTATTGTTTCCATTGATTTATAATTTGTTGTTTTACAAATACTATACAAAAGTTTACCTTAATTCAGCATCCTTTTTGTTTGAATGGTACAAATCAATAGCAAAAAAGTATATGTTAGTCAAACATGGAGAAATGTTTAAATAACAGAAGCTAATGTTTAATAAAAAAAAATCACTACTCCCAGGTATCCTCAATATCCATTTATATCTATTTCTTCACCCAACAAGTACTTAGTGATGGTCATCTATACGTTTTACTCTGTAGAATGGATGTGCTTTCTACAAAGCCACTTAAACCTTTCTAATCTTTTCATTAATTCTAAAGGAATAGTAGAAGATTGACTTGCTTGTAGAGTTTATAGATAAAGGAAGTCTTTGGGCTTCCCTGTTGGCTCACCGGTAAAGAATCCACCTGCCAGTGTAGGAGGCATGGGTTCCATACCAGATCCAGGAAGATCCCACATAACCACGGAGCAACCAAGCCCGTGCACCACAGCTACTGAGACTGTGCTCTAGAGCCCGGGAGCCACAGCTACTGAAGCCGTCGCCCCTAGCACCGGTGCTCCCCAGCAAGAGGAGCCGCCGCAACGAGAAGCCAGTGCACCACTGAAGCCATCGCCCCAGAGCCAGTGCTCCCCAACAAGAGGAGCCGCCGCAACGAGAAGCCTGTGCACCACTGAAGCCCTCACCTCAAGAGCCGGTGCTCCCCAACAAGAGGAGCCACCGCAACGAGAAGCCTGTGCACCACTGAAGCCGTCACCTCAAGAGCCGGTGCTCCCCAACAAGAGGAGCCCCTGCAATGAGAAGTCCCACAAGCGGAGGGTAGCCTCTGCTCACCACAAGTAGAGAAAAGCCTGTGTGACAGTGAAGACGCAGCCCAGCCACAAATAAATAAATCAAATAATTATAACGACAACTCTCTCAAAGAAAGTAAAAGAAGTCTTGTTTAACCATAACCCAAATAAGTGAAGATTTAAGATGAGTCAGAATACTTTCAGTGCTGAAGTCACAAGACCCAGTGTCACAAACCGCAAGATAATTGGTTTTTGTCAAATTTATTCCTCCTGGTGTCCTCACTGCCATAGATGTGTGGTGTGTGTGTGAGTCTGTGTGTGCTTTCTGGTTAACCAAATTATTTCCCAGAAAATGAAATTAACCAGAATACGTCATCCTCTGAGCACTCTAACTGTTCTTTACATGAAAGTAATGAAACTATATTTCTGTTTTAGAAAGTCTGTAATGTAGACTTTTTACTAGTGAAACCTATCTTTATATATAATGAATTCTCATTAGTATGAATTTATGACATAATACAAAACAAACGGGCATATTTACAAGAATACTTTTCTTCATGCAATAGAAATATCAATAAAGAACATGTCTTGGCTCTTTGTTATAAATAAAATTACATGTTTAAATACAGTAGGAACTTACTATTTAAAGAAGCATTTTAATAAATCCCATAAAATACACAGACCAAAATAATCAATATTTCTATTCCAGCCCTCAGTAGAGTTTTGAAGAGCCTCCCCGCCTCCAGCACATTGGCTTCAAGAACACCCATCCTGACATGCCTCTTCCTGTTTTGAGTTTCCAAGTACTGGTGGGCTGGCTGGATGATAGATAATAAATTATCCGTCCATATTTATCTGCAAGCTATATACTTGAATGAATAGTTCTATTATATAAAAATGTCTTTGTGTCCATCGTTCTGGAGCAAAAGCCTAGCACATTCTTTCACTTCTCAAAAACAAAAAGTACTGGTTCTTGTTTCTAAAAATATCTGTGACAGGCAGAATCAAAAATAATTCATTTATCCACAAATAAAAATTTAAAGAAGAGAATAGATGCCCACCAACATGGCTAAAATTAAAAGAAAAAAGAAACTGTCAATATCAAGTTTTGGTGAGGATATAAACAAAGGAAGCCCTCATACACTGATCCTGGGAAATGTAAATTGGAAAAACCACTTTGGAAACCTGTTTCATGGCATCTCCTAAACCTGAGTGTATCCAGCATATCCACCCAACTGAAATACACCCGTACCTGCTGCAAAAGACATGGTCAAGGATAGTCATGGCGACATTACTCATCATAGCCCCAAGCTGGAAATAACACAGTCATGGCATCCCACTCCAGTACTTTTGCCTGGAAACTCCCATGGATGGAGGAGCCTGGTGGGCTGCAATCAATGGGGTCGCTAAGAGTCAGGCACAACTGAGCAACTTCACTTTCACTTTTCACTTTCATGCATTGGAGAAGGAAATGGCAACCACTCCAGTGTTGTTGCCTGGAGAATCCCAGGGACGGGGGAGCCTAGTGGGCTGCCGTTTATGGGGTCACACAGAGTCGGACATGACTTAGCAGCAGCAGCAGCAGATGAGACATCAGTTGTGACATATGGTCAGAAGTCACACGATTGGACATTGTTATGGCGGAGACAGAGAATCAAGAGCTGCTGGGCACAACAGTGTCAGTGCCTCTCCTGGGAACAATGTTGAACCAAAGAAGCCAGACACAGACGAGTACATACTTTACGATCCCACTTTATGAAATGCAAAAACACACAAACCTAATCTGTGATGCTAGAAGTCAGGCAGGTGGTGGGCAGGGGTCCTTGGCAGGGCCTGGCTTAAGTCCAAGAGAGACTCCAGGAGGCCGGAAGGGTATGGGGGTTACAAGATGTGTTTGCTTTTAAAGTTCACTGCCTCTGCACTTGAGATTTGTACACTTTATTATGAGTATCTTATACTTGAATTTTAAAAGTTGACCCAAAAAAGTGGGTGGCAGATTTACTAGAAAAAGCATATCCCTTCCTTCACTCTCACCCCAAATTTTATTAAGTCTTTTTCTTTTATTGGTATACAGAATGGGAACAAAGCCTTCAAACTAGAGAGGACGTTAAAAGATGATAGCTGTACACAGGAGAAGAAGCAAACCAGCATAAGAAAGTAAAGACCCCAGATCTCCAGGTTCTTCCATGATGGACAGTCTAGAGACAGCAGACAAACATGATATTATAAGGGAAAAATAAGTATTTTGTAATTTGATAACCCCCTTACTAAGGGCAATAATAGATCCCCTAGAAAGGACCGCCTTTTATTATAATGTTTACTAATTATTAGCATTGTTCAGTGGCTAAGTTGTGTCCGACTCTCTGCAACCCGATGAACTACAGCACACCAGGCTTCCCTGTCCTTCACCGTCACCGTGAGTTTGTGCAAACTCATGTCCATTGAGTCAGTGATGCCAGCCAACCACCTCATCCTCTGTCGCCCCCTTCTCTCCTTGCCCTCAGTCTTTCCCAGCATCAGGGTCTTTTCCAGTTATTAGCATAGATACCAAAAGAAGAATTTTGCAGTGCTATTGGGCTGGTTGTTTAACACACCTTCACTGGATCATGGTTCTCTTGCTCTTAAGTTAGACCTTTTCCCCAAACTCACACCACCTGTAATTCCCTTCTTGTGCCTTCAGTCTGTTACAGTGGCCTCTGTGCTCTACCACTGATCAGGAATTGATATCAATAACACAGGATTTTGCAAATCTCTGGTAAAGAGTTAACATTTGTGTACTTTATAGTCTTAAGGAGCTACCTCATAATGAAATGACTTTGATAGTTAGCTGGCCAGTGAGATTTCTATCTCACAAGCCTACTAAGGAAAATTGAAGACAAAGTTCTTCTGGTAAATGATAAGTGTACTAGTATACTTTAGGCAAATATAGGAATATCTAAAATAACAAACCATCCTTACTCCAGATAGCTTCATTATAGTGGGATCTTTATAAATATATCTAGAAGACTGTTTTTGTTATTTAGTCACTGAGTTGTCTCTGATTCTTTTGCAATCCCATGGACTGTATCCTCTGTCCATGGGATTTCCCAGGCAAGAATATTCCAGTGGGGTTGCCATCTCCTTCTCCAGAGGACCTCCCCAATCCAGGGATTAAACCCAGGTCTCTTTTATTCTTAGATCTGACTCTGTCCCAACTCAGAGAACAACCAAATGGCTGAGAGCCTTAGATAGCTATTTAGGAGATTTTTGGTAGACCACCACCACCCCACCCCACACCCACCCACCAAACTCCAAATAATGGAAGGTTTTCATCCAGTTACATATCTGCTAAGTGGTTCTAGATGTTTTCTGCTGCTTTCGAGTGCTGAGAGTGCTGATGTTGCAGCAGAAAAATGAATTTTGGAAAGCAAAGTATGTTTCATGTAACTAATTATCCACCCAAGTCTCTCGAAATGTTTACTATCAATAGCAAACCAGCTTAACATAACTACATTGACGCTAATGTCAAAATAGACATGAAGTGAACTGGTTTCCTAAGGAGTTATTTTCCCAATAACTTGTTGCACTTAGCAGACAGGCAATTCAGCTATTTATATTATTGAAGAATAGATCTGCTAGTGGGAAAAAAAAAACATTGCTTCAAAGTCACTTTTTAGACTTTTATTAGTGCTTGCTACTGCTAAGTCACTTCAGTCGTGTCCGACTCTGTGCGACCCCATAGACGGCAGCCCACCAGGCTCCCCCGTCCCTGGGATTCTCCAGGCAAGAACACTGGAGTGGGTTGCCATTTCCTTCTCCAATGCATGAAAGTGAAAAGTGAAAGTGAAGTCGCTCAGTCATGTCCCACTCTCATCAACCCCATGGACTGCAGCCTCCTGCAGGCTCCTCCATCCACGGGATTCTCCAGGCAGGAGTACCGGAGTGGGGTGCTATTGCCTTCTCCGTGATTAATGCTTAGAAGCTTACAAATTAGGGACAATTCCCAGTTACTTGAGAAAATATTACTGTCATTATTTTGATATAATTAGGAAGAGGCAAAGAGTAAAAAAAACTAATTGGGAAATCCTCCACTTAATACTAGTGACTTTCATTTCTAATTAAACGTAGACTGTGCTGTGCTTAGTTGCTTATCATGTCTGACTCTGTGACCCCATGGACTGCAGCCTGTCAGGCTCCTCTGTCCATTTGGATTCTTCAGGCAAGAATACTGGAGTGGGTTGCCGTCCCCTCCTCCAGGGGATCTTCCCAACCCAGGGATCGAACCCAGGTCTCCCACATTGCAGGTGGATTCTTTACCATCTGAGCCACCAGCAAAGCCCAAATGCAGACTGTAATACTTCAAACAGACGGTCACAGACACAGTGTCCCCTCAGTTTGGAGACGGGGCTGCAAAGACACAGAGAATCTCAATAACTGCCCAAAGTGAGACAAAACTAAGATTTTCACATGCTGAATCCAAGTCTGATGCTTTTTCTACCCTGAGCCACTCTTTGTCTTGATAAGTGCATTGCTGAAATGAAAATAGGCCCAGTATAGTAAAGAGTCCTCATTATTTTCATAACTAGATATTTTAAGAGACTTCAGTTTTTTAGAACAATTTTAGATTCCCAGAAAATTAAGCAGAAAGTGCAGAGAATTTCTATCTACCTCCTGCCCCAACACACGCCCTTCCCTATTACCAACATCCACCACCGATGCGGTACATTTGCTACAACTGATGAACCTATACTGACACATTCGCACCCAAAGTCCACAGTTTACATTAGGAATCACTCTGAGTGTTGTACATTCTGTGGGTTTGGATAAATGTATAATGACATGTATCTGCCATTACAGTATCCTCTAAAAGTTTCACTGCCCTAAAGATCCTCTGTGCCTTGCCTTTTCATCTCTCCCTCTCCACCAACCCTTGGCAACCACTGACTTCTTTTACGTTCTCCATAGTTTCGCCCTTTTGCAGAATGTCGTCTTGTTGGAACCATACATGCTGTAGCATTTTCAGATGGACTTCTTTCACTTAGTAATATGCAGTTAAGTTACCTCCATATCGTTCCGTGTCTTGATAGCTGATTTGTTTTTAGCACCGAGTAGTATTTCATTGTCTGGGTTCTTAATGTACGTATCAGCTTTGATAAACCTGTGCCTTCATTGGGATATTACGACTCTTTATCACTTAACTGTCATCTTAGTCCACTGGGCATAGTTTTAAGCATTATGTGGAAATATCTTTAGAAAAGTAATTTAGGAGATTTTTGAATGTAGATGATCAGAATGTCAGTACAGTACAAAATGTTTGTGTGCTATGGTTCTCAGCTATTCCCATTTGTACTCTAAGTCACAGAGAACTTGAACAACAACTTCTTGAAAAGGAAGAATCTGAAGATCACATTTAAGAACCTGAAGACTACGTTTTCTCTGTGCTTGCGGACAATGTTAACAGGTTCAAGCTGCTTAATTTGTTAGCTAATAAATTTTCTAGGAGTACCGTGACAGAAAGTCCAGAAGAAATGCACCACCATTACACTCCAGATATCGCATACTTCTCCAGAGGTTCATTTGCATACCACTATCCTGTTCATATGTGCCGTGAGCTCGTTTTGTCCTTCCATATGTTAAAACACATGTAATGGACAAAATCTACACAAAGGGCATTTCTTTGTCAGCAGAGCCGAAACCAGTCCATTTATGAAGCTGTGCTCGTGCAGAGCCAGCACGTATTGAAAAGATCCCTCATGTGTTTCCTGTTGCTGTTGTTCAGTTTATTTCATTGCTCAGTCACGTCCAACTCTTTGGCAGCCCCATGGGCTCCTCTGTCCATGGGATTCTCCAGGCAAGAATACTGCAGTGGGTTGCCATTTCCTTCTCCATGGAATCTCCCCAATCCAGGGATCGAACCCTTGTCTCCTGCATTGACAGGCAGATTCTTTACCACTGAGCCACCAGGGAAGCTCCGTGTTTCCTGTTATTCATGCATAAAATGTATCAGGGACTCTCCAGAACTAAAGTAAGCATTCACATGTGTGTCTTTGTAGGCTAAAGGTAAAGAAAGACAGTGGCTAAGACACCAGGCTACTGGGGAGCTAGATGATGCCAAGATCATTGATGGGCTGACTGGAGAAAAAGCCATCTACAAACGCCGGGGTGAGCTGGAGCCACAGGTAAGCATGGTGCCCTGGGAGCCTCGATCTGTAGTTTGACCTTCTTCACAGGCAGACGCTTCCTGGAGTCGCTGTTTTAGTCGAAAGACTACAAACCCTGAATATGGCCATCAAGGAAAGCATTATATATATTTTTTTAATTAGAAGAAAACATAAATATTACACTGTTTATTATATGAATCAAGATTCCAGCATGAGTCAAGAAATACCAGGCACACTCAAATTGAGCATTTGAGGGAACCTAATAAAAAGACTGTTTACACAAGTAAGGGTGGGGTGTAGGAAGTCCAAAAAGAGACAGTGTGGTCTTCCAACAGCAAGGATCTGCCCTTAGTGTGAAAGGGCGGAGGAGAGGGCACTTACTGGAACCTGGACACGGTGGGTCATGGAGAGGGCTGCCTGCCAAGGGCCGCGGCCGTAAGCAGAAGGAGGACCACCCTCGGGCCGCGGGACAGGGGCAGAGGAAATGAACATGCCACCCCCGGCTCTGGTGTCCCGCCAGTGCCTGCCAGCAGCCGCTGGAAGCCAGAGAGGCCGCTGCCATCTCGCAGACGAGCCCCCAGGACACAGAGCTGTGCCCTAGAGGGGAAACGCAAGTCACTCCGTGTCCCTGAATCCCAGAGGGTGACACAGATGAGAACACTAGAGCCACCTTAGTGGTTTTCTGCTCTTCTGTTCCTTTAAAGATCTGTGTTTATCCTGTGACCAAAGAAATTTTTAGAAAATAAGGATTTCTCCCAGAGTGTAAAGTTTAAGAGTCATAACATTAAAATATTTGCACTAATACAAGAGGCAAAAAATGGCAAGTAGGTGAGTCTCTTAGAGGGCTCTGGACTTTGAAAATCCTCGAATAACTGGAATTGCTGAGCAGCCACTGAGACCTGGGGGGTCGGTGGGGTGGAGGGGGCCATGCTGGTATGAGCCAGTGGCCGCTTTCTTCACGGACTCACTGTGGGCCACCACTGTGCTTAAATACATCTGAAAGTGTGGGTCGTCATGGCAGCACGAGGCACTGTAGGCAGTGCCTGACGCAGGCAGAGTCAACGAGCTTTTCAGAAGTACACTGAATCTGTCTCCAACCAGTACACTCCAGAACCCACAGCATTTTCTTCAAATGACTAACTTTGCTCATTCGTTTTCATACATGTCACCGAGTGTATGGTAACCGAATAATCTGGAATTTTTCTCCTTTTTCTCTTGTAAGTAAATCTGACAAGCATACTTTTGTTTTTCTTTCTGCACATCGGCAGGCCTGGGTCCAAAACCAAACTGAAACTCCTAAGCGTTTCACATTTTAATTGATGGTTCTTGCTGACCTGTAGTTCGATGCCACGTTCATGCCTTTAATGCCAGGAAAAGTAAAAAGAAGCAGTAATTCAGTCACTGGAAGGAGTAGAAAACTGAAAGCTTCCTAAAGACAAAAGACAGGAAGAGAGTTTTTCCTTCACTTCTTTGCAAGAGGCCCCTGCCCCTCACATCCCTGATTTTAGGAATCTGACATTTCTTACTGACCATGTGGAAGTGATTTTCAGGTCACCACACAACAGGTAAAATCGCTGTGGGCTGCCAGAATAGCTCCATCTTCCTAGAGAAACTGGTTCTAAAGCTTAATGGGAAAATGACACATTGGGGTTTATATTCTTTCCTGATTATTGTTTTTAAGATGGCATCAGTCTCATTAAGGAAGTCTTACTGGACTAGGTTGGTCCTCCAAAGGACCATATTCCAAAGGAAAATCCTCCCCCGTGTGGCCCCAACTACCAACACAAATCTGAAGCTCCATTTACTGAAATTCTGTAGATCAGCAGTCCCCAACTTTTTGGGCACCGGGGACAGGTTTCATGGAAGACAATTTTTCCACGGACCAGGCAGGGTTGGTGGGGGGGATGGTCTCGGGATGATTCAAACACATTTTGTTTATAGTGCGCTTTATTGATATTTCTATTATTATTACATTGTGATTAAATGATGAAATAATTGTTATTGTTGAGTCGCTAAGTCGTGTCTGACTCTCTGCTACACCATAGACTGCAGCACACCAGGCTTCCCTGTCTTCCACTATCTCCCGGAGTTTGCTTAAGCTCATGTCCATTGAGTCAGTGATACCGTCCAACCATCTCATCTTCAGAATGAGATTATTAGGCATTAGATTCTCATAAAGAGTATGCAGCCTAGATTCCTCACATGCGCAGTTCACAGTAGGGTTTGTGCTCCTATGAGAATCTCATGTCGCCGCTGATCTGACATAAGGCAGAGCTTGGGAGGTAATATGATTGACGGGGAGCCTGCCACTCACCTGCTGTGCGACCCGATTCCCAACAGTAGCAACCCATGCCTCCCCACCTGCCAGGACAGCCTTGTGCAGGGCGCAGCCTACAGCTGACCTACCTACCTGGCCGCTGGCATTCTGGGACTGGCGTGAGACCCCTCAGAACAGCAGCCAGTGATGGTTTCTGGTTCTCAAGGCCTTTCTGTCATCCCTCCCTCAGATGGGCAGCCCCCAACAGAAACCCAAGCGCCTGCGCCTGGTAGTAGACGTGTCGGGCAGCATGTACCGCTTCAACGGGGTGGATGGCCGGCTCGAGCGCTCGATGGAAGCTGTGTGCATGGTCATGGAGGCCTTCGAGAACTATGAGGAGAAGTTTAAGGTAATGGCGTGAACTGTGGAGGGTGAGAGGCACCCCAGACCCCATCTGCCCAGAAGTCGCCCCGAGTCAGGACATGAGGCTGGCTGGGGGGTGCTCACCTGGAGCAGACAGGGTCTTCATCTTCTCATCACCCCATCTGTCAGCACCGAGAAAGGGAGCCTTCTGTTTCATCTGCTCTAATAATCAGAAAATGATAAGACCGTGACCTAAAGACCAGTAGCTACAGAAGAAAGCACTGCCCTTGACAAGTTGTGCGATGTTGTGGTGTTGCCGTTGTTGTTGTTTCGTGTCAGATTCTTTTGGCACCCTCTGGACTAGAGCCCGCCATGCTCCTCTGTCCATGGGATTTCCCAGGCAAGAATACTGAAGCAGGTTGCCATTTCCTTCTCCAGGGGATCTTCCCAACCGAGGGATGGAACCTGCGTCTCCTGCATCGGCAGGCGGATTCTTTACCGCTGAGCCACCCAGGAAGCCGCACGTTGGAGTGGGGTGGGGAGGGGCAGAAACAGGCAGATAGAAGCACGGCAGGCGTCTCCCCAGGTTTCTCAGGGCCACCATCCCCACCCCAGCACCCCTCACCCACCCATCCATGCCTGCTGCATCACCAACCAGGTCGCCTATCACGGTTCTCAGCGTTGCCTTGCCTTGGCTCACAGGGAGGGTCACACAGCTGACGGCGAAGGTGCTTGCCTTGGGAGAAATGATCCCCTTTCAGTGATATCCCTTTTGTCATCGCTGAGTTTGCTTTGCCTCCTCCTTCAGAGACCTGAGCTCTGAGAAGGGCACCTGTACTCCTGGCTTTGACCAGAGCAAATAACCTGAACACGGTGCTGAGTAATTATTATCAGCAGTTCAGTTGAGAGGAGCAATATATGTGCAGCCATGGGTCACGGGTACTCAGTCTATCCTAAATATTCTCAACCGCATTGGGGATCAAACACGTCCTTCAGAAACAGCCCATCTCCCGTGACTTAGCTTGACATTCCGCCTGCACCTGGGGATTACTGTGCTGAGCCATGTCCGTGTGTTGTGATGGATACAGCAAGAAGCAGACTGAAACCCGCCGCTTCGTTGACTTTGGGTCCCCTTTCGAGGCTGCGAGGCTCCCAGAGTCCCTTGTGTGAAGCTCTGTGTGAATCCTTTTACGATGAAGGGATAAGCGTCCATGTCCTGCAAACATGAGTGGGATGTGGGCCCTTGCCATGGGGAGCAGCTCTGTCTCCCTGAGGAGCTGGAACACACTGCCCCTGGTGACCAGTGAGCACCACGGGGCTGCCCCAGACCCCTCCTGGGTTCAGTTGCCAGGAGTCTCTGTGCCACGATCCGAGCACGGCCAGGCCGGCCCTGTTCTGCCTTATGGCTCCCAGACGAGTGTTCAGCGCTTTCTCTCCTTGGCCCTCCCTCCCTTCAAATGAGTTTTTCTTCATTTTGATTTTTTTTTTACTTTTCTGTGTTTTCTTAAAATGTTTTATTGAAGTACAGTTGAGTACGAGACAGCAAAAGAGACACTGATGTATAGAACAGTCTTATGGACTCTGTGGGAGAGGGAGAGGGTGGGAAGATTTGGGAGAATGGCAATGAAACATGTAAAATATCATGTAGGAAACGAGTTGCCAGTCCAGGTTCGATGCATGATGCTGGATGCTGGGGGCTGGTGCACTGGGACGGCCCAGAGGGATGGTATGGGGAGGGAGGAGGGAGGAGGGTTCGGGATGGGGAGCACATGTATACCTGTGGCGGATTCATTTTGATATTTGGCAAAACTAATACAATTATGTAAAGTTTAAAAAATAAAATAAAATTAGAGAAAAAAAAAATAATAGGTAATATATTGCATTCTTATAATAGAAAGATGGATATTATATTAAGTTAAAAAGGTGACTTGTCAATGCCGTGCTCTTATGTCAAGGAAAGAAATAAAATATTAGTGAAAAAATAAATAAATAAATAAATAAAATAAAATAAAATATCATGTTAGTTTCAGGTGTGCAGCAAAGTGATTCATATATATATATATATATTCTTTTTCATATTCTTTTCCGTTATAGGTTATTACATGATACTGAGTGTAGTTCCCTGTTTTATACAGTAGGTCCTTGTTGCTTATCTATTTTATATATAGTGGTGTGTGTATGTTAATCCCATCCTCCTAATGTACTCCTCCCCTCATCCCTTTCCCCTCATAAGTTTGTATTCTGTGTGTATAACTCTCTTTCTGTTTTGGAAATAAGTTCATTTGGGTTTTTTTTTTCTTTTTTAGATTCTGCATATAAGTGTTCTCGTATGATATTTGTCTTTGTCTGGCTTACTTCACTTAGTACAATAATTTCTAGGTCCATTCATGTTGTTGCAAAAGGCATTATTTCATTCTTTTATGACTGAGTAATATTCCACTGTGTATGTACTTTTTTATGTCATATGGGTTTAACATTTTTAAGTAATTTAGGTCTTTGCTAGTATAAGATGGAGCATAATTCTTCAATCACGTGGACCACTGTGTTGAAGTAGATGGTTAGACATCCATTGTATCAGCATAAATCCCACCCATGTTTTAAAACCTTGGGTTCTGTGAATAATTAGATCAGCCCATTCACTTCCCTTGTGGATCTTAAAGCCCAGGGTACCTCAGCTCCCTTTGAGCTCCCTTTGAGTTACATGAAGATTTTAACCCCTCATAGACCACAGCAAACATTCCACAGTTAAAACTGGCATATTCATATATGTGGTGCGTGCATGCTCAGTCGTGTCCGACTCTTTACGACCCTGTGGACTAGCCCACGCGGTTCCTCTAGTCCGTGGGATTTTCCAGGCAAGAAGCAAGAATACTGGAGTGGGTTTTCATTTCCTTCTCCAGGGGATCTTCTGGACCCAAGGATCAAACTGGGGTTGCTGACAATTCCTGTCTTGGCAGGAAGATTCTTTTTGCCACTGAGCCACATGGGAAGCCCAGAGTTATCTAGATATTCATAGTTACCTAGAAAAAATTTTTCCATTAGAAAGAGGATTTCTATGTCTATGAGAATGGAACTGTTCTGTATGTGAAGCTACTTCTTGCAGATTTTTAGAAAGATTCAGTAGAAGTTCAGCAAGAAATGGACTGACAGAGTTCCCCAGGACTGGGTAAAGGTTGAGACAGAAGGCAGGAAGTGACCAAGCTAACAGGGAGGGAGCGTGTTGGACATTTCACTGCATCGCACATGCGGAATATATGGAGAGATTTGTGTTTGTCTAATTCTCACCGTTAAAAGTCTGTAATCTGGAAGAACAATTAGCCAAACTGGACATGTTGTACAAAAAAAGAAATAATATCAAAGAAACAAGCATTCACAAGATCTTGTTTTGTTTTGTTTCTGATTGACAATTAGAAAACAAATTGTTGGCACATGACCTGCTGAATTTCAGCTAAATTCAACAAAATTACAAGCGCTGATTGAGCACTTGCTAAGAGCAGTGGTCTTTCAGGTACAGCGTTGCCTGCCAACCTTGAGCTTGTAACCTTTCAAGGAAGACCTATAAAAATTAATTCTGATAGATGACTCCACAGAGGCATGCAGTAATAAAGACACAGCACAGCACACCTCTCCAGACACCCGCCTTTGGGGAACCATCCCCAAAGTAGTATTTTGCTCACAGTCTCTCTCTTTTTTTTTTTTAGGGCTTTTCCCACCTTTTTTCTTTTTATTATTTGAAAAAAATTTATTGGGGCATAGTTTCTTTACAATGTTGTGTTCATTTCTACTGTACAGCAAAGTGATCAGCTATCTGTATACACATATCCCCTCTTTCGGCTTTCCTTCCTATTTAGATCACCACAGAGCACTGAGCAGAGCATCTGTGCTATACGCTGGGTTCTCATTAGTTATCTATTTCACGTGTGCTTGCTAAGTCACTTCAGCCATGTTCAACTCTTTGTGACCCCGTGGACCATCGCATGCCAGGCTCCTTTCTCCATGGAATCCTCCAGGCAAGAATCCTGGAGTGGGTATCCATTTCCTTCTCCAGGTGATCGCCTTGATCCAGGGGTGGAACTCGCATCTCCTATGTCTCCTGCATTGGCAGGTGGGCTCTTCGCCACTAGGGCCACCGAAGCCCAGATAGATGATAATAAATAAGGAAACAAAGAACTCTTTCTTTGGAACAAAAAAGTATGATAAGGAACTGATAAGGAACAGAAAAGTATGGGATCTTCTAACTGGTTTCTTAGTGCTTGGGCATGGAGGAAACACTCAGAGGGTGGGAAGTGGTTCAAAATACAGAGCCCTTTCTTCTTCCATTGAGCATCAGAGCTGCAGTGAGCCACCCTTACTGACAAGAGTATCAATAGTGTAGGGGCTGCCCAGGTGACTCAGTGGTAAAAGAAACTGCCCTTCAATGCAAGAGCCACAGGAGTTGGATCCTGGGTCAGGATGATGCCCTGAAGGAAGAAATGACAACCTACCCCAGTATTCTTGCCTGGAAGGCTCCTCTGTAGTCCATGGGGTCGCAAAGAGTCGGACACGATGAGCACAGACACATGTCAATAGTGCGCACACGTCAATCCCAATCTGCCAGTTCATCTCCTCCCCCACTTCCCCTTTTGGTATCCCTATGTTTGTTCTCTACGTCCGTGTCTCTATTTCTGCTCTGTAAATAAGATCACCTATGCCAGTCTTTTCAGATTCCACATATATGTGTTAATATACGGTACTTGTGAGGGTCTCTTCAATTGCCCCAACACTGTAAAGAATTTCCTCATTTTTTTAATCTGTGAAACTACAGAAATATTGAGAAGGTAACATAGTTATATTTGACTTTCTAAACATTTTTATTGAAATATACTTGATTTACTGACAAATCCAGGTGAAATTACAGGAAGACACTGAGATACAATAAAGGTCTTTCAGGGCTCGAAGCTTCATCGTGTTTTATGCTATTTGATTTTTAACAGGAAGTACTTTAACGGTTTTGATTTTGTGCATTTTCTTTTATACCCCTCACATTTACTACATCTAGTTCCTGCAGATGTCTTTTTAAGAGCACAGAAAGTCTTACGAAACTAGAAGGATTAAAGTCTTCACAACAGGAGAAAATCCTTACGATTTCACAAGATGAGCTCCCTGAGGAGAAGTGGTCCTTCACTGGGCGTCTGGAGGGAGGGGGAGGGAAGTCAGGATGCGGAGGACTTCCGGTCCTGCGCCTGCAGACTCCTCACTGTGACCCTGCCCTTTAGAGCTGCGGTCACCTCACAGTTCACTCCCTCCAGTTTCCTCATTCCTCAGACCGGAAACCAAGACTCAGAGACTTTACGGGCTTGGCCCAGAGGCGGAAGGCTAGACTAGCCCAGGACGCTTCTCTTTGTTTTCCCTGTTTTGTTTTGTTTTTAAACTTTTCCCC
The DNA here is from genome assembly GCF_003369695.1 of Bos indicus x Bos taurus. NCBI lineage: Eukaryota > Metazoa > Chordata > Mammalia > Artiodactyla > Bovidae > Bos > Bos indicus x Bos taurus. Next base: position 11,507,499 of record NC_040087.1, on the reverse strand, counting down.
TTTATTTCCAAATTTGTTTATTTTGAAAAAGGTTTCATCTACAAGAAAGTTGAAAGAACTGTAAGATGACCACCCGTGTGCCTTTGCTTAGATTCACCAAGTGATCCCTTTTTCCCTCATCCGCTTTATGTTCCTCTCTGAATATATCCTCTCTGATGCATTGGAAAGTAAGTCCTGTCATACTTCTTTATCTCTAAATACTTTACTATACTTCTGCTAAGAGTCAAGACATTCCCTAATATGATCTCAATATCATTATTACTTCTAAGAAAATCATCAATAATTTCATCATACTTATAATATGCAATCCATGTCTTTATTTATGCTTTGTAAATAAGATCATCTATACCAGTGTTTTCAGATTCCACATGTATGGGTTAATATATCATACTTGTTTTTCACTCTCTGACTTACTTCACTCTAGACGAGTCTCTAGGTCCATTCTCGTCTACAAATGACCCAGTTTCGTTCCTTTTTATGGCTGAGTAATATTCTATTGTAAACACAGAGGTAGAGGACAGGTGTGTGGATACTGAGGAGGGAGGGGGGATGAGTTGGGAGATTAGGATTAATATATATCCACTATTGATACTGTGTATAAAATAGAGACTAACAGGAACCTACTGGACAGCACAGGGAGCTCTACTCAGTGTTCCTTGGTGGCCTAGACAAGAAGGAATCCAAAGCAGAGGGGACACATGGAAACATGGGGCTGATCCGCTTTGTTGTGCAGCAGAAACTAGCACAGTGCTGCTGCTGCTGCTGCTGCTAAGTCGCTTCAGTCGTGTCCAACTCTGTTCGACCCCATAGACGGCAGCCCACTAGGCTCCTCCGTCCATGGGATTTTCCAGGCAAAAGTACTGGAGTTGGGTGCCATCGCCTGAGTGTTACTACACTCCAGTATATATTTTTTAATTATTCAGCCCTGTTCACTTTCCCCAACTATCCCAATGGTTGCCCTCCCTCCTGGGCTATGGAATATAAACCATCCCAATAGTTACTAACTATCTTTCTCAATCTGGGATTCAGTCGCAGTCCCCGCCTCATTTTTCGTGCCTGTCTTGTTAGCCCCTGGTAACCTGGGCCACTGCCTTTCCTGCCGCTGTCCTTTTCCTTTTCGTGATGGCCACTCTCTAGGGACTCCAGATCATCTGTCCGGTAGAATATCCTGGATCTGTCGGCTACTTTATCTTGGTGTCATGTACCTCGTCCCAATAGCCTCTATTCTCCAGAACTCCTGACAGGCTTCCCCCCACAGTGGGTACACTGGAGACACTGTGTATAGCCTCCCCACCACCCCTGCCAGCATAACCAGGGTGCGAGTATCCACAGCTGCCCAGGCTCTGCTGGCACTCACCAGGCCTCCTTTGAAGAAGGCAAGCAGGTGGCGGGATGGAGCCTACATGCATTCTGCAAGACCTTTCTCCGTGTATTATGAACTATGTTGAGATACAAGTAATGGGAGCACATAGTACGCTGTGTAAAAAGCACAAAAGAAGTCAGGGTGAAGAATGAGCCTTTGCTCCCCTCTCTCAGCTCCCAGTTACCCTCCCTGCCAGTGGCCACAGTGGGCAGATTTTTTTTTTTTTTTTGGTACCTTCTCAGAGACATCTGATACATATACATCAAGTGACAGAGTCCCGTTCACTCGGTTCTGTATCTTTCTGAGGGGAGAAGAAGAGCCTCTTGATGAAAGTGAAAGAGGAGAGTGAAAAAGTTGGCTTAAAACTCAACATTCAGAAAACTAAGATCATGGCATCTGATCCCATCACTTAATGGCAAACAGCAAGAGACTTTATTTTTGGAGGCTCCAAAATCACTGCAGATGGTGGCTGCAGCCATGAAATTAAAAGACGCTTGCTCCTTGGAAGAAAAGCTATGACCAACCTAGACAGCATATTAAAAAGCAAAGACATTACTTTGCCAACAAACGTCCATCTAGTCAAAGCTATGGGTTTTCCAGTAGTCATATATGGATGTGAGAGTTGGACCATAAAGAAACCTTAGTGCCGAAGAACTGATGCTTTTGAACTATGGTGTTGAAGAAGACTCTTGAGAGTCCCTTGGACTGCAAGGAGATCCAAGCAGTCCATCCTAAAGGAAATCAGTCCTGAATATTCATTGGAAGGACTGATGCTGAAGCTGAAACTCCAATACTTTGGCCACCTGATGCGAAGAGCTGACTCATTGGAAAAGACCCTGATGCTGGAAAAGATTGAAGGCAGGAGGAGAAGGGAACGACAGAGGATGAGATGGTTGGATGGCATCACTGACTCAATAGACATGAATTTGAGCGAGCTTTGGGAGTTGGTGATGGACAGGGAAGCCTGACATGCTATAGTCCATGGGGTGGCAAAGAGTCAGACATGACTGAGCAACTGAACTGAACTGAGAAGACCATTTTTAAAGTTTTTATTGAATTTGTTACAATGTTGGTTCTGTTTTATGTTTTGGTTTTTCGGCCAGGAGGCATGTGGGATTTTAGCTCCCCAACCAGGGATCGAACCTGCACCCCCTGCATTGGAAGGCATAGTCTTAACCACTGGACAGCCAGGGAAGTCCATGTTCTGTATCTTTATACTATGTGATCATATCCAGCTCATTTAATCTCTCTGTACTTTGATGTTCTCTTCTCTGAAGGAAACATAAGGACTAGGAATAAGTAATGAAAGTGTGTCACTTAACAAATATAAAATGAGGCATGAGCAAATGACAGTTTTAGGAGTTCCTAGTGAAAATTATATATTCCATAGCCCAGGATGGCATTGCATGTGCTGTCATATGTTAGGAATTCAGCAGCATATGCTGAGCCTCCCTACTCCCCAGTTCCAGAAAGTTCTTTATGTTGTCTTCCTGCAGTTATACCTCCGTTGTAAGGCTCTCTAGTCTGTGTTTGCTTTAAAAACTTTGGAAGCCACTGGCCTGGCTCAGGGATCTGGACTCTTCCCACAGCCTCTCTCTTGGCCTCTGCTGTGTGTTTTCTTTGTCTTGGGCTCAGCTCCTGGGCTCTGGGTCATTAGAGTCCAAATCCAAGTTGAAGCTGGGCTCAAACAATAAAGAATCTGCCTGAAATGCAGCAGACCCAGGTTCGATCCCTGGGTTGGAAGATCCCCTGGAGGAGCTGGCAACCCACTCCAGGATTCTTGCCTGGAGAATCCCATGGACAGGGGAGCCTGGCGGGATACAGTCTTGGGGTCTTGACAAGTCAGACATGACTGAGCAACTAACACTTCACTTTCCACTTTTATTGCAGCTTAGCAAAATCCATAAGTAAGAATTACTGAGAAGGAAAGGACCTTTGAGCAAGGATGTCTGAAAAGAAAAAGTAATTCAGTGGCAGAGTTCAGTTATTCTCAGGAACCACTGAAGTAGGCTTAAGACAGGAGCAACATTATTTGCTAATAATCAGCATGCTACTACTAAGTCACTTCAGTCATGTCTGACTCTATGCAACCCCATGGACGTCAGCCCACCAGGCTCCCCCGCCCCTGGGATTCTCCAGGCAAGAACACTGGAGTGGGTTGCCATTGCCTTCTCCAATGCATGAAAGTGAAAAGTGAAAGTGAAGTCGCTCAGTCGTGTCTGACTCTTAGCGACTTCATGGACTGCAGCCCACCAGGCTCCTCCATCCATAGGATTTTCCAGGCAAGAGTACTGGAGTGGGGTGCCATTGCCTTCTCCGAATAATCAGCATAAAGTCTTCTAATCTTATAACCAGCAGAATTTTTAATGGTCACCTAGCACTTAAACATTGGCCTGAAAAGTAGGGAGCCATTTCATTTAAGTCAGGAAGCGTTTTTTTCCTTTACCTTCATTCCAGTTTGTTCCTCATGATTTCTCCAAGCTCTGGGAATATTTTCACTATAACCTTAAAGCAGATCACCTTTGCAAAAGCTCTTAATGCCTAATTTAATTTTTTTTTCCTTCAAAATATTCAGTAACACCAGAAGTTAGGTATTTCTCTACTGAGCACTCAAATAGTGACACCAGAAAATAAGCTGAATTATTGAGAAGTTGAACTTGGAAAAAACCTCTCAAATGTAGTGTTTCCGTGGAGACATATAAATCACTTCTAAGACTGTGGTTTCATCTTTCTTCTTTTGGCTGCGCCGCACAGCTCGTGGGATCTTAGTTCCCCGATCAGAGACTGAACTCAGGCCACGGCAGAGAAAGCGCCAAGTCCTCATCACTAGACCACCAGGGAGGCTCCCTAACAGAGTAGGAGGAGCCCCTGAGGATGTCGGAGGGCGAAGGTGTGTGGACGGCACCTTTTACCCCTTCCCCCTTCATCCCCAATTCCACCAAACCAATTCCACTTGTATTGATATTGTATGACGTTTCACAATCTGGGCTTTGTGCAGTATTTCATTTGGAGAAAGAATTCCACTGCTTTAAAATTTTTTAGAGTTAGAAAACCACTATTCTAGAGCCAACACTGGATCATTATTTCTTACAGATTCTGGAGGCATTCTTTTCGGGAATGAACAGTCATCCCCACCTAGACTTAGATGACTCACTCCCTTGGCAGGAGAAAACAGGCACAGGTGCCCCTGTAACTAAGTGAAGCAGACTTTCTCGTTCCATTTCTTGGGTGGGCCCCCAGAATTCTCACAGGGTCTTGGGAGCAGAGAGGATCTTGGAAATTGTTTTCACCAGCCTCTGTTTTAAGATGAGAAAATAAAAATCTACATCCCAAAGTCACACAGCTAAACCGTAAACAGCCAGGATGTCTGACTCCCACTTCATGGCCTTTTCTTCATTCACGTTTTATTCCTTGTTCTTGCAGCCATATTATTTCTGCCCAATCGGTATACTTGGAAAGCTGTAATTTAGGAGCAAATGAAATTAAAAGATGCTTACTCCTTGGAAGGAAAGTTATGACCAACCCAGATAGCATATTAAAAAGCAGAGACATTACTTTGCCAACAAAGGTCCGTCTAGTCAAGGCTATGGTTTTTCCAGTGGTCATGTATGCATGTGAGAGTTAGACTGTGAAGAAAGCTGAGCACCGAAGAAGTGATGCTTTGAACTGTGGTGTTGGAGAAGACTCCTGAGAATCCCTTGGACTGCAAGGAGATCCAACCAGACCATTCTGAAGGAGATCAGCCCTGGGTGTTCATCGGAGGGAATGATGCTCAAGCTGAAACTCCAGTGCTTTGGCCACCTCATGGGAAGAGTTGACTCATTGGAAAAGACTCTGATGCTGGGAGGGATTGGGGGCAGGAGGAAAAGGGGATGACAGAGGATGAGATGGCTGGATGGCATCACCGACTTGATGGACGTGAGTCTGAGTGAACTCTGGGAGATGGTGATGGACAGGGAGGCCTGGCGTGCTGCGATTCATGGGGTCGCAAAGAGTTGGACACGACTGAACTGAACTGAACTGAAGATCACTTAGAGTAGGAAATGGCAACTCACTTGAGTATTCTTTCCTGGAAATTTTCATGGACAGAGGAGCCTGGCAGGCTATAGTCCTTGGGATCACAAAGAGTTGAACATAACTGGGTACACACAAGATCACCCTGCTTTATATGATTGCTTGTTTGTTCGTTTCTCCACTGGAATATAAGCTCCATGACTACCCTGCTCCTCAGTGAAACTCCAGTCCCTATAACAAAGCTGGAACAGACTTAGGCGTTTAGAAACTATTTGATGAATGACTGAATAACTGAATAAATATAAGCTCATTGATATTTGCCTCTCTAGTGCATATGTACCATTTACATAAAGCACTCTTATCTTCTCCTCCATCACCCAAAGGAGGTGTAGGAGACATACTTTTCTCAAAGATATCTTGGTCAGAAAGATGTGGAAAGGTGTGACTCAAACCAGCACCTGCTGGGAAAATTCCTTCTATCAAAAACTTAGTTCAGCATCTATCACTCTCCTTTTTTTAATATCTCAGGCATGTTTCACACATTTAGAAAGAGAAATCAATCATCTTATCAGCTCAGGCTTTGGATAAAATCTTTTTTTTTTTTGGCTGTACCATGCAGCTTGCAGAATCTTAGCTCCTCAACCAGAGATTGAACCCAGGCCCATGGCAGTGGAAGCTCTGAGTCCTAACCACTGGAGCACCAAAGAATTCCCAAATGGACTTTTTTTCTTCTTATTTATTTATTTTTTTTGTCCACACCACATAGCTTGAGGGATTTTAGTTCCGTGACCAGGGATCAAGCCCTGGCAGTGGAAGCACAGAGTCCCAACCACTGGGCCACCAGGGAATTTCCTGAATACATTCTTGCTGCTGCTTGGAAGTAAAAGTGAAGAAGGGTATACAGACTTCTCTAAGTCCATTCAGAGTTAAACAAGAATTCAGAATGGACTCAATCATAGATGTGAAAGTTCAAAAATCCTAGGTAAAGACTGGGACAGGCTAGAGGGGCGGGGCAGTAGTTAGGGAAAGGTTGTTTCTCTTCAGTAAAAGCATTGGACTTAGAGTGCCCGGATTCAGATTCCACCTCCGCCACCACTAGATCTCTGACCTTAAGAAAGCCTGTTAATCTCTCTGAGCATCAATTTTTTTAATTTGGGAAATGATATTAAGAACACCAATCACAAAGGTGTGGAGAAAATCAGAATGAAATGAGATAGACAGAAGCACTTTGTAAACCATAATGTTGACATTATACTCACTAAATGTATTGTCCTAGCCTTTCAATGACCCTCTGAGATTAGGTGAAACAGAGATCATCCCTACTAGTCAGAGAGGCTCAGTGGTTTACAGGCACACAGGGTTAGAGGTCATCTAAGCCAGCATTATTTGTAATGTGGAAATAAGATTTGGAGGGGTTAAGTGACTCACCTAAGATCACAAAGCTTGTTAAAGTTGGAGCTAAGGCTAGAGTCTGTGACCTCCAGAACATCATTCTCTTTACACTGACTTCTCTATGAAAAGCTTAGCAGTAACTGATACTGTAGATCATTGTCTACACCCTAGAGTTCTGTTGGCACATCTCTTGACCTTTTTAATTATATTTATTGTCTAATCCTTGGCTGGTTGCCTGTCAGCAGTCCTACCTGAGAATGGTGTATTTGTAGGTCCAGAAGGAGATTAGAATTTCACATATTATCAGATCTCCAAAATAGCCTCAAATGATTGTCTCTTGCTACTTAAAATATAGAGATATGTGCTTAGTCACTTAGTCATGTCCGACTCTTTGTGACACTGTGGGCTGTAGGCCGATAGGCTCCTCTGTGTGTAGGGATTCTCCAGCAAGAATACTAGAGTCGGTTGCCATGCCCTCCTCCAGGGGATCTTCCCAACCCAGGGATTGAACCCAGATCTCCCCCATTGCAGGCAGATTCTTTACCACCTGAGCCACCAGGGAAGCCCAACAGGTATAATAAAGCACAGTTTCTCCTAAAGTTAGCAAATGATTATCCTTCCCAAAAGAAATTTAAACACAAACCTTATTCATAAAAATGCTAGTAGCTCCTTGTTGGAAATAAAGCTTTTCTTTGCCATCTAAATATTATATTATAAATCATCCTTCTAATCTGATGATAAATTTTTGTGTCTTGGACCGAAACTCAGCATTTGTTTTCATTTTTTTCCTGGCATTCTCTGAACAAATGAGATTTGCAAAAGAAAATATAGCAAAAGGGTATTTAAACAAGTTTCTAAAGCAAAAAAAGTATTAAAATCGGTCCTCTCTAGTTAAGACTTTTCTTTACTGCTGTGGTTTAATGTTTATGTTGGATGTTAAATGCAGGACTCCGCAGAGATTTAAGGGAGGCTCGGAAAAGTGGAGAAATCATGATCACAAAAATTTTGAACTACTTAGAAAAAGTTGTGGTCTAAATGTTAGGCAGAAAAACAGAAAGAAAATAAATGTTAGACGGTCGACAGCAACAATGAGGTCCTTGTTTAGTGAGGTCTATGAGTCCTGCCTGGAAGCCGGTGTGAGACCCTGTCTGTCCCGACGAGCGACGGACTGGGTAAGTGGCAGAATCAGGCGGTAGAAACGGATGAGTTCTTATACTTTTTCCTTTCACCCAGACGATTTTGAGGATTAGCAAATTACTCTCTATAAAGTGTGTTGGGATCCTTGGAGAGCAGATCCCAGATAATTACGACATAGAAAGATGGTTTTTCATGGAAGCTTAACATGATCCCCAGTAACGCCAGTGAATGCTTCACATTTGGATGTACTTTGAATTCCTCTCAAGCATTTTATTTACTTTGGACCCAGAAGAATCCCCAAGCCCGTTTGGAAGATGAGAACCAGAGCCTGCAAGCTATTTTAAAAGCCTCATCCTGTCCTTTAGGCGTGTCTTCTCAGCCTTTGTAATACCAGCTAGACACAGGCAAAGGCAGCCCTTTCTGCAAACTGCACTTTCCTTACTGCGAATAAAGGGAGGGAGGGAGGAGGGAGGAAGGTGTGCAGCTCACCTGTCTATCTCATTTACCTGAAAAAGTATAGAATGCTTTTTTTCTCCTGGGCAGATAATTAAGTGATAGATCTATCAAATGATAGACTGTTTTGTGACTAAATGTTTGTGGAGGTTCAGTCAATCAGTATCTGTTTTTGTTAAGAAACATCCAACAATTCATTTGACTACTATTTTTTTTTTATAGTTTTTTAAATTTTTTTGTTTGTTTTTCTTTTGGCTGCACTGGGTCTTCGTTGTTCTGCAGGCTTTTTCCCGTTGCGAAGAGCAGGGACTGCGCTCTAGTTGCAGTCCCAGGACTTCTCATTATGATGGCCTCCCTTGCTGTGAGCCAGGCTCCGGGGCGCTCAGGCCTCAGTAGCTGCAGCTCTCGGGGTCAGTAGTTGTGGCTTGTAGTCTCCGAGCACAGACTCAGGAGTTGTGACACAGGGGCTTAATTGCTCCAGGGCACGTGGGATCTTCCGGGGCCTGGGACCCAACCTGTGTCCCCCTGCATCAGCAGGCGGATTCTTTACCCTTGAGTCGCCAGGGAAGCCTGACTACTATTTGTTTAATAATTAACTAGCAAGTTTTTCCCTTCCAGTGACCAGTTGTGGCAACCCTGTAAGCAGACCACATGGTCAAATAGTTATTTATATAGTATCGCCCATCGTCATCTGGTCAGTAAGATATTTAACCATCAGTTAAAAGGAGAAGAAAAAGTCAAATATGTATTTATAGCCCTCTCATCTGAGCCAAATAAGAGAAACTTACTTCTGCTTCGAGGAACTGATCTTACCCCGTCACGTGTAAGATTCCCGTTTTAACAGATTACTTCACAGCCCCATGATGAGAGCAGTTTGCCTGGCCAGCGGTGGTTTAGTCGCTCAGCTGTGTCTGACTCTTGTGATCCGATGGACTGCAGCCGGTCAGACTCCTCTGTCCATGGGATGTTCCAGGCAAGAGTACTGCTGTGGTCGCCATTGTTCTCCATTTAGAGCAGTTGCTGCCGTGACCATCGTCAGTCAGTCTGGACGGGGCCTGGCGCTTGCGTCCCTGGAGGAATTGTGCAGGTTTTCTCCACATCTAGGCCAGTCCTCGTGCTGAGCTCTTGGTGACCGTGGTCAGGCATATACTGAAGCCAGCACTCCATCGTCCAGGGCTGTGCTGCCTTTAGGTTTTAAATTTTGCCACCTTTTCACAACAATGACAGCAAACTAGATACAGAGATTTTTTTTTTTTTCATATATGGAATTTGTTATATCCCTGGAAAGCGTTCCTTACCAAGCTTTTTTAGTGGATCGGCAAATTTCCCCCAATATTCTTTCATATCATCCTTTGTATTTTTAATAAAACACTCTAAAATCAGGCACAGACTAATGTCCCGCCCTGGCCCTCCTCTGAGCATGCCCTTCCATTGAGGGAAGAGTCCGTGGGGCCAGTGGAGCAAGCCCACTTAGATTCTGTGTCTAGAACCTACTCCCAGTTCCTGGGATCCCCAGCTGTCTTGCTCCGGTGACCCCAAGTCTGTTTCTTGGGCGTCTTTCTTAGGTCCATCTTCCTGGGCCAGACTGGCCAACGGTGTGCACAGCCAGCACTGTGAGGACAGAAAAGTGTGATGGCGTGTGGACACGAGGACCGGGTGTCCACACACGTGCCTGTGAGCCCCTCGAGGTGGGGACAGAGCCAGCTACAGAGAGAAGGACGTGGGCTGCAAGCCAGGGGCCAGTCCTGCCCACACCGCCGTGTTCTAGCACGGAGCTTTGAGAATCCAAGTGTTCGGAATTTGACCCTGGCTTTCCAGGTCATTATAATGTCTATTTATCAAAGTAGAGGAAGAACATACTTTATTTAGCAATTTTCAGCCTGATTTATGGGCTTCCCTGGTGGTTCAGACGGTAAAGAATCTGCCTGTGATACAGGAGACCATGATTTATAGCTTTTAAATAGACATCCTATATGGGCCTTCATTTGTCCACTTATCCCTTCAATTGTATACTTGTCTCTGTCCACTCTTATCCTCTCTGCCTTGCTTTTAGTCTCAGGAAAAACGTGTCCTTCCCCTCTCTCCAAACTTGGCCCTCTGACCGTGACCCTGATCTCTCCCCACCGCCTCCTTTCTTGTTGTTGGTCAGTCGCTCCATCATGTCTGACTCTGCAACCACATGAACGGCAGCACGCCAGACTTCTTTGTCCTTCATTATGCTTAAACTCACAGCCATCGAGTCGGTGATGCCATCCAACCATCTCATCCTCTGTCACCCCCTTCTCCTCCTGCCCTCAATCTTTCCCAGCATCAGGGTCTTTTCCAATGAGTCGTCTCCTCTCTTTATAGCCAATGAGGTGCCAATGAAATGTAGGCACCTCTCCCCAAACACCTGTCTAGATGCTGTTCTATTTTTGTCTCATACCACAAACCTTTTACTGAAATTGTGCCCCTGAAGGCCTCCAATGATTCTCTGCGCAGGGGTCATTAGTCACCCTGCTTCTGGCTGGCCGTGGTGAATGTCACTCAGCACAGTTGCACAGCCGCTTCTGAGCCATGCACACTGATTTCCAGGGCCATTCTGGGTACTCTGCATCCGCCACTTCTCTTTCACATCTTCTTCACTCCACCCTGGGTCTTTCTTCCACCTCAACGAGGAGGGTGCCCCCCAAGACTTGGTTGGGGCCCTCTGCTCTTCTCTCTCTGTGTAGTCACCCTTGAGAGTCACACTGACCCCTCCTGAGGGTGACAGCCACATCGCAGACGACAAGAAATAGGTTTCTTCTCTGATGTCTCCCAAATGCACAGTTCCAGCATGTCTAGAATAGAACTCATCTTCCCCCTGTAACCTGACTGCCTTCTGACTCCTTATTTTTGCATAAAAATTATTTCAACAGAGAATGTTCTACTTTTCATTTTAAATGCCATGATTTCAGTTATGTTATGGGTTGTTTTTGTCAGCTAGCTTGGGTTAACCACCATGTATCACATGAGTGCTGGGAGGAAAAAAAATGCATTCCAGCTTCTAAAGAATTTATTTGTGAAAGAATGTAGCGCACATGGGAAAGGAAAGCTTCTTAATTTCCAAACTTGATTGCAAACTCTCTCAAAGCATTTCAACAATAAATACACCAGGCCTACTCGTAGATAATAAAATGTGTTAAGATGAATAAGATACAGCCTTGCCCTCAAAAAACTCACCGGATATAAAAGAATAGACATGAAAGAAATCATTGCATTCCCCTCAACACCTTAGGACTTCCCTCAATGCAGGAGACCCGGGTTTGGTCCCTGGATCGGAAAGATCCCCTGGAGAAGGAAATGACAACCCACTCCAGTATTCTAGCGTGGAGAATCTCATGGACAGAGGAGCCTGGTGGGCTACAGTCCAAGGGGTCACAAAGAGTCAGACGTGACTGAGCTACTAACACTTTCAACACCTTAAGTGGTGTTTTGCATGTGGTAGGTGTTCAAAAGACAGCTATTGACTGATGGTGACTAGATAGTAGTGATTCTTAAGTATTTTGACCCATAGCATTCCAGGATCTTTCCAACCCAGGGATCGAATCTGGGTCTCCTGCATTGCAGGCTTTACCATCTGAGCCACCAGGGAAGCCCGTAGCACTCCAAGGAATCCCTAAGATATTTGGCCCAGATCCATACCCAGAATTTTCTTTTCAGATCCCCCAGTTGCTCAAATACCCTGAGGTCTATTCCAATCCTTATATCAGTATCACAAAAAACTCTTAGAGGAAAATGAGAGGAGAAAGGGAATTTAGGGGCAAACCCCACAATTGGAGAGAACCACCTTGCTCCAATTACAGTTGCCTCAAATCCCAAACTTCTTCCCAAATTCTGTAAAAATGCAGTACCCTGTCTCAATTCCAGCCTTTTCTCAACAGACAAGACTTTCTCTTGTGCATTGTGAGAGAGCAAATTTAAAAGGTATTTGCTAAACTGAAAAATCTCTGCCATGCACTATTAAATAGAAAAGCAGATTATAAAATCACACGGTCAGTGTTATCCATTACTTAAAAATCATGTTGATGCTGACGTGTGTGTGTGAACTTATATAAGAAAACATTAACAGAAGTTACCTTTCAGTAATGGGATCATGGATAATTTTTACTTCTTTGTTGTTATAGTTCAGTTCCTAACTTGTATCCAACTCTTTGCAACCCCATGGACTTCAGCATGCCAGGCTCCTCTGTCCTCCACCAGCTCCCAGAGCTTGCTCAAGCTCCTGTCCATTAGTCAGTGATGCCATCCAGCCATCACATCCTCTGCCACCCCCTTCTCCCTTCGCCCGCCATCTTTCCCAGCATCGGGGTCTTTTCCAATGAGTCGGCTCTTCACATCAGGTGGCCAAAGTATTGGAGCTTCACCTTCAGTCCTTCCAATGAATATTCAGGGTTGATCTTCTTTAGGATGGACCGGTTTGATCTTGCTGTCCAAGGGACTCTCAAGAGTCTTCTCCAGCACCACAGTTCGAAAACTTCACTTCTTCAGTGCTCAGTCTTCTTTAGGGTCCAGCTCTCACATGTGTACCTGACTACTGGAAAAACCATAGCTTTGCCTATAAGGACCTTTGTCAGCAAACTGATATCTCTGCTTTTTAATACACTGTCTAGGTTTGTCATAGCTTTTCTTCCAAGGAGCAAGCGTCTTTGAATTTCATGGCTACAATCGCTGTCCACAGTGATTTTGGAGCCCAAAAATATAAAGTCTGTCACTGCTTCCACTTTTCCCCCTTCTGTTTGCCGTGAAGTGATGGGACCAGGTGCCATTATCTTAGTTCTTTGAATGTTGAATTTTAAGTCAGCTTTTTCTCTCTCCTCTTTCACCCTCATTGAGAGGCTCTTTAGTTCTCTTCACTTTCTGTTTTGTGCTTTTCTGTAATTTCTACAGTGAATATATTCCACTTTTGTGTTCAGGAAAAAAAAAAGGTATGTGTATTAGTTTTCTACTGCTGTGTAACTAATTACCATAGACTTAGCTTCTTAAAGCAATGCTTGTTAAAGTCATAGTTCTGTAGTTGAGAATTCCAGGCAGGCTCAGTTGAGTTCTCTGCTTAGAATCTTACAAGGCTGAAATCAGGATGTCAGCCAGCCTGGGCTCTTACTCAAAGGCTCTGGTAAAGAATCTGCTTCCAAGCCCATTCAAACTGGCAGAATTTGGTTCCTTGAGGTTGTAGAACTGAGGTCCCTGTTTCAGTGCTGGCTTTTAGGCAGGGTCATTCCTAGATGTGTGATTCTTGGGGTCCTGCTCTGTGGTGCCCACCATCTAGACCACAGATAACTCCCACATATCAAATTTCCCCACACTCAAATCTGTCTTTCCCTTCTACTATCAGCAAGAAAAAAAATCTCTCTACTTTTTAAGGGCTCATGTGATTAAATTAGGCCCATCCAGATAATCTTTGTTTTGATCAACTCGGAGCCAGATGATTCGTAACCTTACTTACATCTGCAGAATCCCTTTGGCCTCCTTACATAACATAATCATGAGGTCCTGCCCACATCTAAGGGGAGAAGACTGTACAGGTCGTATATACCGGGGGGGGGGTGGGCAGGAATCTCGGAGGCCACCTTAGAATTCTGCCTACTGACACTGTGGGGTGTGTGTGTACATATGTGTATGTTTTGTGAAGCTCTCTCCCTGAAAGTTAAGAACGGAATTCTTGATAGCCCCTGAAGCCCTCCTCATACTCTCTCCCTGCGGCTGGAGAGCATGGACTTTTTTTTGCCTTTGTTGGTAAACACCCACAGACTTAGGTTTGGCAGTTCTGGGCAATAACAAAACAAAGTTGGAAGCTTTATAGGCCCAGTGACCATTTTTCAGTGGACAGAGGATTCTAAATCTGATTCTCTTGCCTGTAGTATGACGTCGCTGGACACTCTGGAGATGGATACAACATTGGTCTAGTTCCAATTAACAAAATCCCCAAGGACAATAAGCAAAGACTAGAAATTCTCAAGGTAAATGCATTCAATTACCTCTATATTAAGAAACCTTCCACCAGATTAGGTAAAGTATCTACTGGTCGCTGAAAAGATTCACTGAAGAAGCAGCAGCTAACTGGAAGCAAAAAGACTTTCTGTTTCACAGAAATTTAAGCATTAATATGAGAAAGCACTTATCATGCCGAAATTCCTGGTCTACACCATACAAAATTTAAACTTTGTTCCTATGTATTTTTAGGGGACTCAGGTTAGTATCAGGATCTACAGCCTGTATTCTATAGAGTTCTTCTGAGCTCCTACATATTTCAGAAGGAAAAGAAGGACTCCTTCTAGAGTACTCTCTAACCCCAATTTTATGTATTTCTTAGTATTTTTCTAACAATAAATTCAGTTTCACATACTTAGATCTACAGTAGAAACACACTCATCGTGTTTATCAGAGTAAATTTCCTCCATTCCTATTAAGTACAGTGCTTAGTATTATAATTTTGTTTATTGGAAACCCAAGCCATTCCTTATTTTTCTCCTGTGTTATCTCCATTCTCCCATGTGACACCAAGCTTCATATCTTCTTACATTTCCTGACATTTTTTTTAAGGCTTTTTGGATTTTTGTTTGTTTGCTTTTATTGGCTGTGCTGGGTCTTCACTGCAGTGTGAAGACTCAGTAGTAGCTGTGTGTCCCCTCCTTACCCCCCAGCATGGGGGATCATAGTTCCTCAGCCAGGGATGGAACCCACGTCCCCTGCACTGGAAGGCAGATTCTTAACCACTGGACCACCAGGGAAATCCCTACATATTCTCACTGTAAATGGCAGCTTGAGTTTTAAAAATCAGTGCCGACTGGGATCATTTTGGAACATTTCCTGTTTTAATGAAAGACTTGACCACACCCAGATGTCACTGTGTACTGTTGTGGGTCTCACGTGCAGATTACATGGAACTCGCTCAGAGCATTTGTGCTTTCTCACTGTCAATAGAAAAATCGTGTTTGGGGTTTTTTTCTTTAAAGAAAGCTTCTCATTGGTGGCTTTTGTGCCATGTCTTACCCCCAGACGATGCACGCCCACGCTCAGTTCTGCATGAGTGGGGACCACACCTTAGAGGGGACAGAACATGCCATCAAGGAAATCGTCAAAGAAGAAGCTGATGAGTACTTCGTCATTGTCTTAAGTGATGCCAACCTGTCTCGCTATGGAATACACCCCGCCAAGTTTGCTCAGATCCTGACAAGCAGCCCTCAAGTAAACGCTTTCGCCATCTTTATTGGATCTTTAGGCGATCAAGCAGCCCGGTAAGTGTCACCTTAGGGTACAGCAGAGGGCAAGGGTAGAGAGGTCTGAGTAGCTGACACGTGCTGGTTCACAGGCTTCCCGTTGTCGGGGATGGTGGGGGGCATGGGGGAGAAACAGAAGCCAGAGCGGCTGCCTCAAGCAGCTGACAGTCTGGGTGAGGGAATGGGATCTTCTACCTTATATTTAGATGAGCAGCAATACTTTATTTATTTTTCAGCTTATATTTAACCAACAATAAAATAAATAGCAAATTGATTTGTCTACCAATAAAATTAAGCAGTATTTTATACATTTTGCCTTTTACATCAAGGTGTCAAGCTCAGTTCATGCTCAAATCGTATTCAAGTAACAAGCATCTACTATTTTTGTAGCATCAGAGATTAGGGATGTGTGTCTCTACATTGTATTTAGACATACTAGACATGTGTGCATTCGTGCTGAGTCACTTCAATTATGTCTGACTCTTTGCAATCCTGTGGACTGTAGCCCTCCAGGCTCCTCTGTCCATGGGCTTCTCCAGGCAAGAATACTGGACTGGGTAGCCATTTCCTTCTCCAGGAGATCTTCCCGACCCAGGGATCAAACCCACATCTCCTGTGGCTCCTACATAGCAGGCAGATTCTTTACCACTGAGCCACCAGGGAAGCCCAACATACACACACATACACGTAAATAAGATCTAATGTGTGTGTCTACATAGCTATAGACTGGGGAAGGCAATGGCACCCACTCCAGTACTCTTGCCTGAAAAATCCCATGGATGGGAGATGGGAGATGGGATGGGGATGGGAGATGAGATGGGGATGGGAGAGCCTGGCACGCTACAGTCCATGGGGTCACAAAGACTCGGACACGACTGAGCGACTTGACCATGGCACATATATATATATATACTACTGCTGCTAAGTCACTTCAGTCATGTCCGACTCTGTGCAACCCCATAGACAGCAGCCCACCAGGCTCCTCCGTCCATGGGATTTTCCAGGCAAGAGTATTGGAGTGGGGTGCCATTGCCTTCTCCGATATATATATATATAAAAACATAGACAGATAATCTTCCTTCTTGTATTTCTCCTTCATGTATGTCTGTATCTATTGTAAGATGCTACACTAAATATGCTGAATATTCAGTAGAGAGACTTATGGTCAGATAATAAATACTATCATGGATCATCTGAAAGGAGAGATCTGGAAACATTTTCGTTTCTTAAACACACTAACATTTATCTTTCTGAATTACAGACAGAAATGGTTTTTCTCTACTTAAAGTACTTATAAGGAGCAGAAAACACAATTGAAAGTATCTTTCCTCAAAAGAGAAAATAAAATCCTGCCTACATCACAAGAGCCCACATGCCCTTTTGTTTCTCCACCTCTTTTACCTGTCTCACCCTATGGTACAGAGTCCTGGGAAGTGAAAGTTGCTCAGTCATGTCCGACTGTTTGCAACCCCATGGACTATGCAGCCTGTGGACTTCTCCAGGCCAGAACACTGGAGTGGGTAGCCTTTCCCTTCTCCAGGGGATCTTCCCAACCCAGGGATCGAACATAGGTCTCCTGCATTGTGGGCAGATTCTTTACCAGCTGAGCCCCAAGGGAAGCCCAGGAATACTGGAGTGGGTAGCCTATCCCTTCTCCAGCAGATCTTCCTGACCCAGGAATCGAACCAGGGTCTCCTGCATTGCAGGCAGATTCTTTACCAACTGAGCTATCAGGGAAGCCCACAGAGTCCTGGACAGACTAGGAAATGTTTTAGGGTCCAAAGTTCTGACATATTTTTCTCTTCCCTTTGATTTGCTGTAGGATTTCAGGGCACGGCTAAGAACAGACTTAATACCACATAACTACAGTCGCGTTATTACAAATGACTTCACATCTCTCTCAGTTGCGCGTGTTAGCCTCTTTGAGAACTTCCATGTCCTCAAATGCAGACCATGCCTTTTCCGCTTAGACTGTCTTCAGGCCCAGCCCAGGATGAATCCAGACGGCAAGCTCAACAAATACTGTTTGAGCTGAAATAGCTATTTTGTCTTTCTAGTGAACAGATCCTGTTTGAACACTTAAGAAAGCACAATAATACCCTTGTGGTTTCCTGGGGAAATGATCCAACATCCACTGGCAGGAGATACATTGTAGAATTAGCTGGTCTACCAGGCATGCCAAATGCATGATACTGCACAGGAGAGTGGACTTGTATTAATGTCATTCCAAAACCAAACTCTGCTGGCATAGTGAAAGGAGGCGTTCTTTGGGATAGAGCTGTGTCTTGTACTTTTACTGCCTCCAAAAATGGCCCTTTGTTCCGAATGATAACTTGGCATTTAAAATAATTAACATAAGCCCATATAACCTCAGTGTCATCAAAGCAGGCATTGCGTAAGTCAGATTATGTTTCACATTGTATGATGTGGGGCAGAAAAGAGAAAGGGAGAGAGAGGAGAGAGAGAACGCAAGAGGAAGAGAGAAAGAACCAGTTGAGGTTTGGCTGGGCAGCTTTTCTTGAAGCCTGTTTTTCTAAGGCAGGAAGGCAGTTAGTAGGACAGTGTGAGGCCAACACGTTCTCTGAATCTAGGTGAGCTAGTCCCAGATTGATCCTGAGGGCTCTGTTCTGCCAAGGGAATATAAAATACCAGGAAACGACCATCATAAAAGGGAGAGCATTTTTTTCCTTGCAAATTCCCCAATTTTCTCACTGAAAAGACCTTTCTTTCGGTTCAGTGCTTCCAGCAAGCCTCTCTCTGTAGCTCTCTGTTGCCTAGCAACAGCCAGTTCCACTGCAAGCAGGGGCAAGATATTAAAAAGTGAGAAGTTCCCTTCCCAAGAAACCATTCGGATGCTGAGGTCTGCAGAGGCCGGAGGTGAAGGGGGCACCCTGGTTTGCGATGGTAATTTTCTTTCCCCATGCATCCTGACAGGCTTCAGAGAACTCTACCAGCAGGCCGGTCTTTTGTTGCCATGGACACCAAGGACATCCCTCAGATTTTACAACAGATTTTCACCTCCACCATGCTGTCCAGTGTTTAAGAAGTGCCCTTATCACCCTGATGACCCTGGGATTTGAAATAAGATACAAAGAAAGAGTATCCTGAAGAAAAGAAGAGGTCTATCCAGTGTCTGCGTGCAATGACCGGGTAATTCTGACATTCCTGAGCCTTCCTGCACTTGCTAAGTAATCAGAATTCAGAGAAGCAGCCAGAGTGAGGCCCGCGCACCGCTGATCTGTGATCACTAGAGGAAGCGGGTTGACCTGCATTATGTGAAAGGCCAGGGTTAAAGGAAGGTGGTTTGAGAATGGTGGAGCATGGTCTGTTTCCAAAACCCTGAGGGATGAAGAGGACCTTGCTGTTGCCTTAATGCATCACCTGGTCACTTAGGATAAAAAAAAGTGACCGTGGTAAACCAAGCCTTTGATGCCACATTCTGACACTGGAATGCAGCTCTATGCAAACCCACCGAATCCGCTCCTGTTCAGTAATTATTTTTATTTTTTTTCCTCCGCTCTGTATTGCCCAAGAAACAATGATTTGATAGTATTCAACCCACTCAAAAGTCCTTTCAACAGCAGTATTCTATAAAAGGTTGGGTTTTCTCAATAATTTCATTGTCTTAGCCAAAACCAAAGGAATCGAAAGATCCTTGGAGCGCTTCCTTTCCCATGTGACTTTTAAAAGGCTTTTTAAGGAATAAAGAGCAAATGCTGCTGGGATCGGGAGGATAAAGGATGTCTTGCCTTGAGTTTCCTGTCTCTTCTCCTTCAGGGATTCTCAGAGTTTCACAGTCCTCCATTTTGGTGTCCAAAATGTAGTACCTCCAAATGCTTATTGTTTTTTTACATAAAACAAAGTGAAAACAAGGCACTATGTTTGAGCTGAATGGTAACTGGAGATTTCTTTAGCTATTTAAAAAGCAGCCTCGTTCCTTTTTTTAAAATTCATTTCTAACTGGAGGATAATTGCTTTACGATGTTGTGTTGGTTCCTGCCGTACAACAGTGTGAACGAGCATTAAGAATCATATATCCCCTCCTTCGTGAGCCTCCCTCCCACCCCACCCCCACCCCACCCCTCTAGGCCACCACCGAGCTCCAGGTCGGGCTCCCTGTCACACAGCACATTCCAACTTGCTGTTCACTCACTCGGTCACGTCTGACTCTTTGAGACCCTGTGGTCCCAGCACGCCGGGCTTCCGTGTCCTTCGCCGTCTCGCGGAGCTTGCCCAGACTCGTGCCCGTCGGTCAGTGATGCGTCCGAACCCCACTAGCTGCCCATGGCAGTGTGTTTCTGCCAATGCTTCTCTCTCAGCCCGCCCCACCCTCTCCCCACTGTCCATGCGTGTGTTCTCTATTCCTGCCCTGTGAATCGGTTCATCGGTACTGTTTTTCTAGATTCCATATATATGTGTTAATACGTGGTATTTGTTTTTCTCTTTCTGATTTACTTCACCCTGTGTAACAGGTCCATCCATCTCAGCTCAACTGACTCAAATTTGTTTCTTTTTATAAGCCTCATTCTTTTCTATTTCCCCAAAATGTACCTCATTCCCACCCTCTCTTGGGCTGACCTTTACTTATCAATAGGCTCGATGTCCAGTGTTTGTTTGTTTTTTTTTATCAAATGTTCCAGCAGAAGTCAGCCTCTTTTCAACCATGTAATGAAAGTTTCTCTTCATCACTGATGGCAAAGTCCAAAATGCTGGGAGCGCCAATATGCGTGTGCTTTCTTATGACCAGCTGAAAAGACTAGTCTTCTTATTAATGTTATCTTATTCACCCCTACATGGTGGGAACTGTACAGTTCATTTCATTTAATTAATTACAGCAAAGAAATGATGACCCTCATGTGTTTCACCACCCCATCTCCCTACCAAAGAAATAACAGCAATCAGCAGCTATTCCCATGCGGTACTGCCCAGCCAGTTTGCATGGCTTGTCTTGTTTCTCGAGACAGACGCCTGCTGTGTGTATTGACTCATCCAATGATGCAAACGATTTCAATCCAATAAGTATCTTTCAAAATACAGTTGCATTAATAACAGGAATAACGATAATAATAAGAATGGCAGCTAGCATTTACTGATCACTATGTACCACGTATGCTAAGCGATTTCATACATTACTCCTTTCAGTTATCCCAACAATGCATGTAAAATAGGTTACTTTTTAACCTCATTTTACAGATAAAAGAAGTGAGGCTCAGAGAACTTAAGACTATTCATTACTCATTGTACCTGTGGCTGAGACAGTAAAGAATCTGCCTGCAATGCAGGAGACTCGGGTTCGATCCTGGAGTCAGAAAGATCCCCTCGAGAAGGGAATGGATACCCACCCCAGTATTCTTGCCTGGAGAATTCCACAGACAGAGGAGCCTGGCGGGCTACAGTTCATAGTGTCACAAAGAGTCGGATACGACTGAGCCACTAACACTTGTACTACTAACATCCTCATTTTACAAAGGACACTGAGCCTTAGGGAAATTCAAGAAAACAGGTACACTCAGCCAGACAGGGGCAGAGCTGTGACCCTGGACTGCCCCCTCTCATGCTTTATTCTTGCAAACTGACCACATTTCCTGGCGCTCTCTCCTCTCCCCACTACTTGGAAACTAGCTGCACAATTGAGTGCTTGGAGGAGGGGTGGGGACCAAGGACATGGGGCCCTGCTGGAGGGACACTCCCCATGGATCCTTCCTGGGCACAGCGGCGGCTTGAGGAAGTGCCCTTCCAAATGGCAGCTTCATCCCTAGGGATGCCCCTTTGCTGGAGGGTCACAGCCCCTGAAAGCCTTTGGAAGTTGAACCCAAGAGTGGTTGATGGAACAGCCTTTTAACAATCCTCCCCATGAGTTAACTACCTGAATAAGCAGAAGCCTTTTTTTTTTTTTTAAACATGGAAAGAATGTTCTCAAGTAATTTAATTTCCCTTTCCCCACTGGCCAGACAGCCTTTGCAAAAGTTATTTTTAAAAAAATGTATAACTCCCTGGCTTTCCTGATTTGTAAAAGGGACAGAGGGTGGGGGAGGGGAGTAGAGAGTGAGAAGATGACAGGCTGCTTTTCGCTTCTTGCAATAAATACCTAAGAAGTTGTGTCTTTATTATTAAGTGAACTTAATTATAGGCCACTCCAAGCTGTTCCCAGGCCCTTCTTAGGGCCAGGGCGTTATAATAACCGCATTGTGCGCCTCGGTGTGGGGGGGTAGGGGGGTTTGTTCCACTGAAAGGCGGCTAACCCAGTCCTCAGGGAGCCCACATAACGCTGAGAAGGTCCATTGTGATCCTGACCAGCCAGGAGGAATGAAAGCCGTGAGTCTCAGGGTGAAGGATGTGTCTCCCCACCCCGCCCCCAGGGTCCTTTGTGAGCGCCCGCAAGAGGACCTCATCACGCATGTGCGGCTCAAGCACACCCGCAGCAAAAGGGTCTGAGCAAGGGTCCCTGCGTCTAGCACATGTTTGGAATGAATCATTTAATTGTTTACACTCTCTCCTGCAAACTGTCAGGAGGAGAAATCCATCCATGCCGGCAGGGTTTTCTCTAAACAAACTCTGGGGCTTTGAAAGCCCCTGAGGAGTGGTGTTCCCTGGACCGCGTGGTCAGTGTTCCTGAAATGCATCTCTGGGGGCTCCAAACCCCCGCTCCACCTGGCTTCTTCCTGTTCCTGTCAGATCGGCCAGAGTGAAATTCCTCAGGGAGCAGAGCAAAGAGATTTGGGGGGACCAAGAAGCATTATTTGTTGCATTTCTGTTTGTTTCCAACCATCACCATTATGAGAGAGATGACAAGTCTAAGCTGACACCTCCTGTGCCTAGATAAATTTTTTTTTTCCTGGAGTTGCATCTCAGGAGCAGCCACATGGCCACTTGTATTGAATAAATTGCACATGATTTCACCTTAGTAAGGAAAAAACGTCCCTTTTTAAAGAAGTATTCCAACCAATAACATATAGCTTTTTCAGATACTTAAATGAATTGTTGAATTCGCTACCAATTTCTCGTCAGGGTTATATTGTAAAGTTCTTACCTGTTGCCTCTCCTTTATGTTTTTTTCTAAGATATGCTGTGGCAGAAGTATTGTAAGTAATGGAAAATAATCCCCCTGGTCTCTAGTGGGAGGATTTCCAAACAGGGTAGACTGGTAAGAAGGAAGCTGTCGATGCTGTTCGGCCATGAACTATTAGTATCAGTGCCTGTGCAGTCTTTGTTCGGCCATGAACTATTAGTATCAGTGCCTGTGCAGTCTGGGGCTAGTTGCTTGTGGGCCTCAGTTGCTTCATCTCTGAATAAAAAGGGTTGGACAAAGTGATCTGCAGCACTGCAGTCTCATGCTCCTTTATCTCCTACAGTGAATTGACTTTGTCCCCTACGTCCTACAAGAGCCTCCTCATTTCCCAGCATCCTCATTGTCTCAGCCCCACACATATTTTAGCCCCTATGAGACAGAGGATTTGGGCATCTATATCAATCACCCTAAAAAAAATGTGTTACTGAGTGAATATGCATTCTAAAAGTTACGTAAACACCGTTAGAATTGGACAAGAGGGACTTTTCTGCCCAGCACCTGGGCAGATAGTTCTGTAGGATCATGATTCACAAGATTTCTGCCCATTGTCTCTTGCTTTTCATTTTGCAGCCATAAAATAAAATTCTGTATCTGCTGATCTACACAATGGGATCAAAAAGGATCAGGAATTGGAAACCCACTGTGTGCTGAGAGCCGACCTTTGTGCCGCAGCGAACAATGCACAATTGTGTGTGGGGGTTTTTTTTTCTTCAATTGTTAAATCCTGTAAACAAAAACCTCCTCCAGAGGAGAAAAAAATGCTTGCCAAGTAGACTCTCAAGATGAGAGCAATTTGACAGTTTGTTTGTTGGGTTTTTTTTTTTTTTTTTTTTTGAGACTAAGCCCTGTCTGGGGCTTTCACCTTTAAACAGAGACCTCATCTCTTCTGGCAAGCCATGCCTGTGGGCTTTGGAATGCCAGGGTTACGTAATTTTAAAATTGAGTGGCACTTGGGGTATTTGACCACTCAGAACCAAGTATAACACTCTTTTAAGGTGGTTTGGGTCCAGAGGGTGGCTAGAATGTCATGTTCTGCAGTAAGAAATCTCCTCAGCGGACCTGTCATGCGTGGGTGACCCCCCATACCCCCACCCCCTGGCCCCCAACAGGCACCAAAGACACCCTGACCCTTCCCTCTTCTCACGGGCTTCAGCAAAAGGGCTTTGGAGCCGTCAGCTCTTCTCCCTGTAGGAACAATCACAGTGTTTGTCAACAGACTCTGACTCCCAAGACAGTAGATTTGACCCCAGAGGACTTCCAGAATATAAAGATTTATTGAAATTACATGCAGCTCTGAGGCATTCGTAACAGTAACTGGAGCCTGACCTGGAAATGGGAGGAAATTGTCAGTCTGAGCATCCCAAAGCTAGTGTGTCTGTCATGCCTGCTGGAATGTGGTGAGAAAGTAATGAGCCTGTCAAGAGTCCTTTGTGTAATTGGTCTCGTGATGCCACACTTGAAGCCTCATTCATTGAAACTGGAAGAAAAATAAGTGTCCTTACTCAAGACGTTAGAGTTCGATTTGCAAATGCACCGTATTTATAAGAATAAAATGCTGATGCTAATTCAGTGAGACTGATCATGTCTTCATTTCGGAACTCATCACTTAGAAGTCATCCATCATCGGACTCTAGGAATAGAGTGAGTGTCGACAAAGCTAGGTGGTCTGTTTCCTTTCACAAAGGATTTTCTGGCCCGTGTGAGATTCAGCCCTGAAACGCTGGCCTCGAAAGGAGCATTCATGGACCAGTGGAAATATTGGGTTGGCCAAAAAGTTTAGGTTTTTCGAATGAACTTTTTGGCCAACCCAGCAAGTGTCCACACTGGAGGAAGTGGCCTGTTGACCAGCGTTGGCTTGGCCTCCTGGGATGGCGGGTTCCCATAGACCCCAGAGCTGCTGAGGCATCCCAGGGTCTCTGCCCCAGGCCAGGATGCCCAGACTCCAGGTGGCACGCACATACAACATAAAGGATGGTTGACGGGGTACCCAGGAAGGCCTAAGGCTTAGTTATAGACACACAGACCAGGAAATAGAGCTGTTTGTTTCACAGTGAACAAAGACACGTCTATTATCTGAAAAGCGTCCTTTGGGGCCCAGATGCTTCTGAACAACTCTTTTCCAGGCGGATAGAACATGCATGTCCATACATGGCGGGCTGGAGTACAAAAATGTGTGGCGCCTGAACTGAGGCGTCTCTCTTTCGCTCTGACCTTTCCTGCAGACTGGAGGAGAGGAGCGCGCTCTCTGCAGAGGTGGGGGACGCGCAGCTCCACAGGCCCGCTTGAAAGCAGACATTCAGTCACTTGGCAGGAGTGCAGCTCCGCACAGCTGGCCTGGCTTCTTGCCCCCTCATGTCTGAAGTCTGTCTTTAGAGAGGGGTTTCTCAGCAAGAAGGGCTCCTCTTTTTAAATACAAATAGCCCTGGGAGGCCGTCCATCACGCTCATCTTGGCTTGACTCCCTCACTCACAGGCAGAGATGAAGGTCCTCAGACAGGATTGTGGGGGAGGGAGGCAAAGAAGGGGATGGGGAACGCTCGCCACGTGGAGCATCACCCAAGCAGAGACGGGGCACCCCATGAGGGCACAAGATGTGGCCACATGAGAGGGTATGTATTTGGTCTTCTGCTGCCCATTGAATGCTTCCACCATGTGTGTGGGTGGTGATTTGGTTCTCTTGCATCTTGCTTTTGTAGAGACATCAGCTTTCCACCTGTATTTCGCCTGTCTTAAGGGAACACTGCCTTTCTGACATCCGGGTTTCAACAGAAGCAGGTGCTGCAGACATGATCAGGCGGGGATTCTCTAGCCCTGGTCAAGGGTCTTCCACCCAAAGGCAAGGCCTTTCACCTGGGTAGTAGGAAACCTACCTACTCCACAGTCCCTGAACCATGTCTCTGGTGAAGTGAACAAATAGGATTCTTTTTACGCCCTGTTCCGTTTACCAAGAGAAGAACTCTCACCCTGGGCTGTGTGTGCGTGCATGCTAAGTTGCTTCAGTCCTGTCCGACTCTGTGGCCCAGTGGACTGTACCCACCAGGCTCTTCTGTCCATGGGATTCTCCAGGCAAGAATACTGGAATGGGTTGCCATTTCCTTGTCCAGGGGACCTTCCTGACCCAAGGATAGAACCTGAGTCCCTTATGTCTCCTGCATTGGCAGGCGGGTCCTTTACCACTAACCCCCCTGGGCTGGGGGACTTTCAAAAGAGAACTTACACCCACCCCTGAGAGGCCGCAGGATCTGCTGGAAGCCACTTCCCTCCCAGCAGAGGCAGAGCTGGTCTGGGTCCATGTGGGCAGCCCAGCAAGCCAGGAGGAAGTCCGAGTGCAAAGACCTGTGGACTTCTCGAGTTCCATCCTGCTGAGGCCCGAAATAAGATCAGAGTGAGACTCTTCAACTCAGAACATTCCTCCTGTGCAATGAGAGTACTGAGCATGCTTCTACTGGGATGTTCTCTAAAGTATCTATAGTTCAGTCTTTAGAAAGAAGTTGTTATGTAAGTTTCTAAAAGCCCTTAATATTGTCTCAGTACTATAAAAAGCAAGTGCCTCTGAAAAATGAAAGTGGCCTCTTAAAAACAGCTTTTTACTCTTCTAAGGACAATCAAGGTTTTGTTCTGTTTTGTTTTTTTTACATGTAATTGACATATATCATTATATTATTTTCATGTGCACAACATAATGATTCAATATATGTATTATTGCAAAATGATCACCATAATGTCTAGTTGACATCCATCACCACATACATGTATAAGGAAAATCAGTTACGCATTTCCTGATCCTCGCTCTGCCAGTGACCTCCCTCCCCTTCATCACTGCTGTCCCCCAGGGCTTATAAATAAAGACCAAGACATCAATGTCTCTCTTAAAACCACTTCAGCTCCTCCCCATGATGTTCTCCTTTGGACACCACCAAATCAGCCTGCCCCACCCAGGTATCCCGTGAAGAGATCTCGTGGCTGGTACCCTGAAAGACTGTGAGTCAAACGAGCCCACAGACAAGCACAAAAGGCAGGGGGAGGCTGATGTTTGTGATGAGAACATGCACCCTGTTTTCCATAGTCAAAGCCGTCCCCAGCCACGAACAGCACCCAAGAAACCCACACTCTGCTCTGTGTGGTGCGCACTCAGTGTCCGTGGGACCACAGTGGATTTCTAGACCTGCTCCTGTCAGCTCTGTGACTTTAGGCAACTTTCCTGGTCTCCCTGAGCATCCCTTTTCTCCCCTCTGAGATGAGGGTAATAATTCCATATCTCAGGGTTCATGTGAAGATGGAAGTCATGAAAGCACATCATAAACAGAAAGTGAGTCCAGCTCGACCGACGTTTGGTGTTAGTCCCAGAGACTGATGTGGCCCCTTGGAAGGTCAGGGTCTCTTTGACCAATTTCGTTTGGGGACCAGGACATCCTTGGTGGTGGTTTAGTTGCTAAGTCACGTCCAACTCTGCGACCCTGTGGACTATAGCGCCCTGAGCCCTGTCTCCCCCCCCCCCCACCCCCCGACTCCCTGGCTGCAGGCTCCTCTGTCCATGGGATTCTCCAGGCAAGAATATTGGAGTGGGTTGCCATTTCCTCCTCCAGGGGATCTTTCCTGACCCGGGATCGAACCTGGGTCTCCTAGATTCTTTACCGACTGAGTCAGTTCAGTTGAGTTCAGTCACTCAGTCATGTCTGACTCTTTGAGACCCCATGAATTGCAGCACACCAGGTCTCCCTGTTCATCACCAACTCCCGGAGTTTGCTCAAACTCACGCCCATCGAGTCGGTGATGCCATCCAGCCATCTCATCCTATGTCATCCCCTTTTTCTCCTGCCCCTAATCCCTCCCAGCATCAGGGTCTTTTCCAGTGAGTCAACTCTTCGCATGAGGTGGCCAAAGAACTGGAGTCTCAGCTTTAGCATCATTCCTTCCAAAGAACACCCAGGGCTAATCTCCTTTAAAATGGACTGGTTGGATCTCCTTGCAGTCCAAGGGACTCTCAGGAGTCTTCTCTAACACCACAGTTCAAAAGCATCAATTCTTCGGTGCTCAGCTTTCTTCCCAGTCCAACTCTCACATCCGTACATGACCACAGGAAAAACCATAGCCTTGACTAGACAGACCTTTGTTGGCAAAGTAATGTCTCTGCTTTTCAATATGCTATCTAGGTTGGTCATAACTTTCCTTCCAAGGAGTAAGCATCTTTTAATTTCATGGCTGCAGTCACCATCTGCAGTGATCTTGGAGCCCAAAAACAAAGTCTGACACTGTTTCCACTGTTTCCCCATCTATTTCCCATGAAGTGATGGGACCAGATGCCATGATCTTCGTTTTCTGAATGTTGAGCTTTAAGCCAACTTTTTCACTCTCCTCTTTCACTTTCATCAAGAGGCTTTTTAGTTCCTCTTCACTTTCTGCCATAAGGGTGGTGTCATCTGCATATCTGAGGTTATTGATATTTCTCCCGACAATCTTGATTCCAGCTTGTGCTTCCTCCAGCCCAGCGTTTCTCATGATGTACTCTGCATAGAAGTTAAATAAGCAGGGTGACAATATACAGCCTTGATGTACTCCTTTTCCTATTTGGAACCAGTCTGTTGTTCCATGTCCTTAGGCTTAGCCAAACACCTCAGAACAGGTGCAGACTGTCCCTCAGGAGGAATGAAGTGGGGACAAAATAAAGGAAAATGGCAGGCGGAGCAGCTGGGGGCAGGGGCAGAGGGCAGAGCAGACGATGGGCAGCCACTCAGCCTCGGGACCCCACGTGCCTCCAGGACGGCCCAGAGCCCGTGCTGTCTGTCCTACTCGCAGAAGCGGCTGCAGTCCTGCTGCGTCTCCTGGTCAGAGTTTTGTCTTGCCTCTGACTGAGGGGCGGCTAGCCGGCCTTTCTCAGTAGGGCTTCCCAGTAGTTCGCACGGCAGCCACAGGCTCCCCTTTGGGGGCTGTTAGCACCAGAACTGTTTTTAAAATAAAGACTGAAATAAATAAATAAAGAAGGTAATAAAGTCTGTCTGGGATGTCTTCCTGACCTGTGCCCCTTCCTCAAACCCAGGGGAGAAGCCCCGACTCAGCCAGGTGTGCAGATGTCCCTCGAAGGAACTGGTCCCCTTAGTCACTCCCTTTTGGGGTGACTGAGGAGTCTTAGAAGGCTTATTCCAGACTGCCATGTTCTGGAATATACTGAGTAAATAATAAAAATTATTATTAAACAAAATAATTATAGCCGACTCTTATCTAAAATACATCGTGACGGTGCCTGCAGCCATGAAATTAAAAGATACTCGCTCCTTGGAAGAAAAGCTATGACAAACCTAGACAGCATATTAAAAAGCAGAGACATTGCTTTGCTGACAAAGGTCTGTATGGTCAAAGCTATGGTCAAAACTATGGTTTTTCCAGTAGTCATGTACGGATGTGAGAGCCGGATCACCGTAAAGAAGGCTGAGCACCAAAGAAGTGATACTTTCAAACTGTGATGCTGGAGAAGACTCTTGAGAGTCCCTTGGACAGCAAAGAGATCACACCCAGTCCATCCTAAAGGAAATCAGTCCTGAATATTCACTGGCAGGACTGATGCTGAAGCTGAAGCTCCAATACTTTGGACACCTGACTCGAAGAGCCAACTCATTGGAAAAGACCTTGATGCTGGGAAACATTGAGGACAGGAGGAAGAAGGGGTTACAGAGGATAAAATGGTTAGATGGTATCACCAACTCAATGGACACAAGTTTGAGCAAACTCCAGATGCTGAAGGACAGGGAAGCCTGATGTGCTGCAGTCCATAGGGTCTCAGAGTTGAACACGACTTAACTGAACAACTTAATCTTCCCAAGGGCCAGGCACTTCCTAAGCACTTTGCATAAACTTACTAAATGCTCACAATTTCATGAGAGAGCTACTATTCTTATTACCATTGCACATCAAAAGCGAAGGCAACCAGGAATCTAAAAAGTACAACACAGCATCATGAATCAACGATACTCCAAAAAAAAATTTTTTTATTTTAATACAGCAAACTAGTGAATAAAACAAAAACGAAGCAGACTCATAGAAAACAAGCTAGTGGGGCTAGGGAAGGTGGGCGAGGCAACACAGGGGCCAGGCGAGGGGGAGAAAGGGTTATTACAGATTGTATGACATCATCATGCCTGTGAAACTTTTGAAGAGCGTAAAGCACTATAGGATGCAAAGAATCATTCAAGTTTTGGAAAAGTTTTTAATAAAAAAGAAGCAAAGACAGCCTGGCTACTCTAAAAGAGAAAAGAAAAGCCAGCCTGCAGACTGAAGGAGGGGGAGGTGCACACGGCAGGCACAGAGATCACGGTGACCGCAGTCTCAGGGGCTGAGCAGGCCGTGTCACCACTGTCCCCGCGTCTGCCTTCCCTGCCGTGGGTAAGAACAGGAGTCCCGTCTCCGTCGCCTTCAGTCTGGCCCCCAAAAAAGCAGTCAGGAAACTTGAAGAGCAGTGGGGTGCGGGGCACGGGGGTCCGGGGGTGCGGAACGTGGGCTGGCCCTCCAGGCCGGGTAGTCGGGAGGGCTGGGGGTGAGCGTGGTCCCAGGGGCACCAGAGGTGGCTCTCTGCGTGGCTCCTCTGTCCGGCCCTGAGAAGCAGCGTTCTCCTTGGAGCCTCCAGGGTAGCCTTCTGGGCTAGCTCCAGCCCCCACTGGCCGGGGGGGAGGGGGTGATGGGCAAAGCCGGGGGTGGCCCAGGCCAGCCAGGGGCCCAGAGCTGTGACAGCTCAACAGAACACAGCTCCTTACTTGGAGGGACTTCATGTGGCCGTTCTGTTTTGCTTTGCGTGTTTATTCCTCCTTGAAAATGAGTTGAGAAACTTCTTCTACCCAAGATTACAAGTTAGGCTGGTGATGAAAGGTCTGTGCCATGCACGAGGAGCCCTCAGGGAGGAGCACTGCCATTTGCAAGTCTTTTTGTTGAAAATGGCTTGCTCGTTTTCAACAAAAAAGAAAGAAATTCTCAGGGAGGATAGGAACGGACCTGGTCATTGTGAAGCTGTCTGGGACTCCTGGCTGCTTATCGTGGCTGCCAAACATCTCAGCCCTACGCATAATCCAGTAAGACCTCTAGATTCATCAGTCTCTAGAAGGCTTAGAAAAACATCAGTCTGGTCCATGTTCCCAAACCCACACAAAATCGTGCTTCTGCAAAGAGCCTGGCACAGCATGGATTAGTCAGTGGGATGGATGAATGAATGCATCAATAGGGTAACTCAGTGGGCAGTGAGGGGTGGATGGGTTGAAGCAGGAAAAGTCTACCCTATTTAAAATATCTCAGGGAAAGGAGATTTCCAGGGGTCATATTAGTACCCGCAGTAATAACAGTGTGGCCGAGGTAGAGATTCAGCTTCAGCCTAAGCAGGAATTCTGTCACATCTGGTAAATGTGGCAGCCTAGACCGACTTGCAACCCGCTTACGGGAGAGATGAGGGACCTTCTGGAAAGGATTTTATCCCAGGAGAAGAGCAAATCAGATACCAAAGCTTGACCCTAAAACCAAATCTTACTAGTGGGAAGGGCAAGGATGCCCTTGGGTCCAGGTCAGACCCTGGTGACAAGCAGACATTCAGGCCGCTGTGCCCAGAAGACACGGTGAGAACCACAGAGACTAATTCTTTGGGCACCTGAGGAATTTCCAAGGGACCACATGCTGCTTAGCAAGGTACAGATGTCTTGGCAAAAAAAAAAAAAGTCCTTAAGCTCATGAAATCGCATCTCCTATACTAACTAGTTTTCTGTCCCGTGTGCTGTGCTCGGTCATGTCTGACTCTTTGCAACCCCGTGGACTGTAGCCTGCCAGGATCCTCTGTCCATAGGATTTTCCAGGAAAGAATATAGGAGTGGGGTGGCATTTCCTCCTCCAGGAGATCTTCCCAACCCAGGGATTGAACCTGTTTCTCTCCTGTCTCCTGCATCCGCAGGCGAATTTTTTTACTGCTAGTGCCTCTTGGGAAGCCTAGTTTTCTGTCCCAGGGAAGTTTTTAAAATATATTCCTATTCAGGTAAAATTCACATACCATAAAATTCAACCTTTTAAAGCAGTTCTGTGGTTTGGAGTATATTCAGACAATAGGGCAAACATCATCACTAACTAATTCAAGAATATTCTCATCATCCCAAAAGAAAATCCCATACTTAGTAATCATTCCCCATTGTCCCTCCCCCTCATCCCTGGCATCACTAATCTATACTTTCTTTCTCAACAGAGTCTCCTATTCTGGACATTTCTTACACATGCTTTCAAACGATATGGTGCCTTTTTTCGTTTCTTTCACTTACCCCAGTGTTTTTAAGATTCATGCATGTCGTGTCATAGATCACTACTCCTTTTTACGCCCAAATGATATTCAATTATACAAACATTTTGTCTATCCATTCACCAGTTGATGGACATTTGGACTGTTCCATTGGGGGCCAGTATGAATAATACTGCTGTGAACATTCTTGTACAAGCTTTTGTGTGGACATATGTTTTGAGTTCTCTGAGATACGTAACTAAGAGTGAAATTGCTAGGTCATATTGTAACTCTATGTTTTTACTTTTGAGAAACTGTCCAACTGTTTTCCAAAGCAGCTGTACCTACCATTTTACATTCTCACCAGCAAGATGAGGGCTCCAGTTTCTCCACACCCCTTCCAACACTTGCTATTTTCTGTCTCTTGACTATAGCCATCCTAGAGGATGTGAAGTGGTATCTCACTGCGGTTTTGACTTGCATTTTCCCAGTGACTTCCCAGGCGGCTCAGTGGTAAAGAATCTGCCTGCCAATGGGAGAGACACAGGAGACTCAGGTTTGATCCTAGCTTAGGAAAATCCCTTGGAGAAGGAAATGGCAACCTGCTCCAGTATTCTTGCCTGCAAATTCCCATGGACAGAGGATCCTGGTGAGTCACTAGTCCATGGGATCCTGGCAGGTCACTCGTCCATGGGCTCCCAAGGAGTCAGACGGGACTGAGTACACAGGCACAGTGACAAACGATATAGAGGACTTTTCCACGTGCTTATTGGCATTTGCATATCTTCTTGGGAGAAATATCTGTTCAAATCTGTTTCCCATTGTTTAACTGACTTTTTGTTGTTGAGTTGTAAGAATTCTTTAAATATTCTGGATATTGGACTAATACCAGAAATATTATGATTTGCAATCATTTCCTTCATTCTCTGAGTTGTCTGCACTTTCTTGATAGTGCCCTTTGAAGCAAAAAAGTTAAAAAAATTTTTTTTAGCCATACCATGTGGCTTGTGAAAGCTCACCAAGTGGGGATCAAACCCATGTCCCCTGCATTGGGAACCCAGAGTCTTAATCACTGGCCAACCATGAAATTCTCTATTTTTAAATCTTGAAGTCTGATTTATCTATTTTTTTCTTTGGTTACTTGAGCTTTGGATGTCATATCTGAGAAACAACTGCTTAACCAAGTTTATGAAGATTTGTGCTTATGTTGTCTTCTAAGAGTTTTATAGTTTTAGCTCTTACACTTAGATCTTTGATCCATTTTGAGTTAAATTTTGTGTATGGTGTGAGGTGGGCATACAACTTCACACTTTACATGTGGATATTCAGTTTTCCCAGAACTGCTTGTTGAAGAGAATTCTTTCTCAATTGAATTGCCTGGAATCTTAGTCAAAAATTAATTGTCCATGAAAATGTGATTTTATTCCCAGACCATCAGTTCTATTCCAATTATCTATCTGATTATCCTTATGTTACTGGTTTTAATTACTATAGCTTTGTAGTAATTTTTGAAAATGAAAAATATGAGAGCTCCAACTTTGTCCTCTTTTAGAAAATTTTTGCTGTTCTAGGTCCCTTACGGAGAAGGAAATGGCAACCCACTCCAGTATTCTTGCCTAGAGAATTCCGTGGACAGAGGAGCCTGGTGGGTTGCTGTCCATGAGGTCGCACAGTCAGACATGACTAAAGCGACTTAACATGCGTGCATGCATTGGAGAAGGAAATGGCAACCCACTCCAGTGTTCTTGCCTGGAGAATCCCAGGGACGGAGGAGCCTTGCTGGGCTGCCATCTATGGGGTCGCACAGAGTCCGACACGACTGAAGCGACTTAGCAGCAGCAGCAGCAGGTCCCTTACATCTCCACTTGAATGTTATGATCAGTTTGTTGTCATTTCTAGAGGAAAAAAAAAAATTCTGGGATTTTAGTAGGGATTGCATTAAATCTGTAGGTCACTTTGAGGAGTCCCACCATTGAACAAGGTTAAGTCTTCATGAACAGAAGATGTGTTTCTATCTTTTGACGACTTCATTTCTTTTGGCAAGGCTTTGTAGTCCTCAGTGTATAAGACTTGTAATTCTTTTTTTATTTCTAAGTATTTTATTCTGTTTGATGCTATTGTATGTGAAAATACTTTCTTAGTTTTTTATTTTCAGATTATTCATTGCTCATGTACAGAAATACACCTGAGGGGTTTTTGATTAATTTGTTAATTTATTTTTGGCTGTGCTGAGTCTCCATTGCTGTGAGGCTTTTCTCTAGTTGCAGTGAGCAGGCTTCTCACTGCAGTGGCTTCTCTT
The DNA here is from genome assembly GCF_003369695.1 of Bos indicus x Bos taurus. Lineage (NCBI taxonomy): Eukaryota > Metazoa > Chordata > Mammalia > Artiodactyla > Bovidae > Bos > Bos indicus x Bos taurus. The sequence continues at coordinate 11,473,300 of NC_040087.1, read as the reverse complement.
GTGGAGCACGGCCTCAGGGCATTCGACCTTCAGTAGTCTCGGCTCACAGGTTTAGTTGCTCCACAGCATGTGGGATATTCCCTGATCAGGGGTTGAACCCGTGTCTCCTGCATTAGCAGGCGGATTCCTCACCGCTGAGCCCCCAGGGAAGCCCACGATTGAGTCTTGTATATTGATCTTTTGTATGGCAACCTTCCTGAGCCTGTTCACTAGTTCTGACAGAAGTGAAAACACCACAAGGCTCACTGCTCTTACTAAATCCCAGCCATTCTTCTTAAGTAAATGCTCCCAAATGCTTTTTAGTCTTTGGTTCATTTCCAGTTTTGAAAAGTTGATTCTGACCGTTTTTGCCAGCGTTCTCATTGCTTCTACGGAGTAGAGGGTTTTCCGAAGTCCTTACTCCCCCGGTCTTACTGACATCACCCCTCATAAAGAAGCGTTTCATACCTCCATTTCTTTCATTGTAAAAATGTTTTGTTACCGTTCCACTTTTTTCTTTTTTGAGATGATCAATAAGATGATGTGGTCACAACATATTCAATTTTAAAAAACTAAGATAATGATGGTATCACCGACTCCATGGACATGGGTTTGGGTGGACTCCGGGAGATGGTGATGGACAGGGAGGCCTGGCCTGCTGCGGTTCATGGGGTTGCGAAGAGTCGGACACGACTGAGCGACTGAACTGAATTTAACTGAAGATAATTTGATAAAGCACATACCCTCTTGGCACTAGTAAGGACTCAGGAAGGCCTGATAGAAGGACTTCTGTCACTGGAGGAAGAGGAAGGAAGTAGCCGTGAAGGTGCAGATGAGCAAGTCCTGCCTTGCTCACCATCGCACAGCAGTGCAAAAACACTCAGCGCTTCACCACACTCTGCTCCTCATACACCAAACCCTGCGTTTACTCCTGCTGCCTGTCAAAGCCCACCTTTCCCACCAGTGACCTCCGCGAGGTGGTGAGGCGCTGAGGACTCAGAAGCCAGCCGTCCAGGTGACTGAGGCTCTGAACCCCGCTACGCTTGCAAGTCGGAGGGACGCTCTCCAAGGCTGACGGCTGCGATTTCAGGCCACCATCGAGTGGCGCGGGAGAGGCAGAACGAAAACCCGCTGCTCTCTTTCTCTCTCCGCCCTCATCTCAGGCCCAGCCTGGTTAGGAAGACGTCTGTGGTTTATGGGTGAGGCGAAGAAGTCTGAATCCAGAAGTTGCATGATCTATGGCATCAAGCAGAGAAACCGAGTAACCGCCATAAAGCCCCACGGCCTGCAGGCCTCCCTTGTCTCAGCCACCCCAGCCTCCCGGCAGCCCTGAGGGTCAGTCAGTCACCCCTGGGCGACGTGGTGCTCCCCCAGCCCCTTCTCCAGATGCTTCACCCCCGCCCCGCATTCTGACTGACCCCTCCCGAGGCCCCTTTGCTGCACACGCCCTCCCACTCGCTTCCCCACCTGCCACCCCTGGTCCTTCAGGGCCTAGCCCACGTGATCTTCTGAGACAAGAATTCCTGGAGAACCTTCTCGCACTGCTCTGCCTCATAAATTTATTCCACACGTATTTACTGAGCACCCGCTGTGTTTCAGGCCCTTTCCAAGGCTGGCGATACAGCAGTGAACTTGCTCTTATGGAACACATACATTCTACTGGCAAGAACCAAGAAACCAAAAACGTAAGCAGGAAATTCACAGGTAGTGATAAGCTCTGAGGATAAAAATGAGAGGGTGAGGATGGGGTTGGGGGCAGTATTTTAAATAAGGCGCAGGGAAGCCTCTCTGGTAAGACAACAACTGAGCAGAAACCTGGAGGAAGTAAGGTCATGGGCTGTGCGAATATCAAAGAGAAGAGCATTGTAGCCAGAGGGAACAGCCGGTGCAAAGGCCCTGAGGTGGCAATGTGCTTCACAAGCTTGAACAACAGCAGGGAGGCCAGTGGGGCTGGATGGGAGTTAACAAGGGGGAGAGTATCAGACAATGAGGTCCATGAGATAGCGACCCCCAAACTCTGTGGGATCTGATGGTTCATGGTAAGAACTTTACATGATGTAAGCCTGGCAATCAATGAGATTTCTCAGCAGAAGAGTAACCTACTCCGAATCTCATTTTGAAAGGATCACTCAGGCTGTTTTATTGAAAACAGACTGTGGAGAGTCAAGGGTGGAATCAGAGAGACCAGTTAGGAGGCCGTGGCAATAATTCACACATGGCATGATGGTGGCAGGGCCCGGGGGAACAATGGAGGTGGTGAGTTGTGGTCAGAACCTGGATATATTCTGATAGTGGAGCCAGCAGGGTTTGCTGATGAATAGACGTGGAATGTGAGAGCAGGACAGGAATCTAAGATGATGCCAAGACTTTGAGCCTGCAAAACTGAAAGCAGAAAGCTGCCACTTACTGAGATAAGGAAGCCAAGCAGATAAAGTAGAAGGAGGGAGGCTGGAGCCCCCACCTTCTCCCTCCAAGGCTGGACTGCTTCCTCGAAGCCCAAAGACCCAGCTGTGGAGAGACATCCCTCCTGCAGGGGTTTTCTAAGCCATCTACAAACAGCTGCAAGTTTTACCCTTGGACTCTCCATGGGTGTGGCTGTGGACTGGAGGCACGCCCTTCTCAAGTCACCTTGTCTGATTGTGCTGGGAACTGACAGAGCTTGTCCAGGTCCCAGTGGCCAACAAGCAGCAACACCCTGGACGCCCACGTGCGCAGACCCCAAACTGAGACCCCACAGGACTGGCGGGAGAGGAGGGAGGGCGCCAGGGCAGCAGTGCTCTGCCTTGTCTGCACAATGGAGTCACGTGGGGCGGCGGGGGACGGGGCGGGGGTCCTCGTCCAGCCCCAACTCTAGGCTAGTTCATCAGAATGTCTGAGTGAAGGTGGCCTCTGTGATTTTGTTTCCCAAATGATCCCAACACCCAGCCACGGTTGAGAGCTGCCACCTCGGGTCAACAAGGGCTTCTCCAGGGCCTCCTGGTGTTTACTGATCCAGCTCCACTGAGTTCCATGGGACACAGAAAAACACCCCATCCTCGCAAAGCCAGGGGAACCAGGCATGGGCTCCCAAGCACCCTTCTGCTCAGAACTGAAACCAGATTCATCTCTCCGGGGAGATCTCACCGAGACCCGCTCCAGGTCTCCACGGCCAGCCCTGCTCTGAAGGGGAACGTATTTCTTTCTTTTTTTTCCTTAAGGCAATCTGGCAAGCTCTACCCGGGAATGTCTCCGAGCCCAGCCCACCTGTGTGTGGAATGTGGCTGAGAGGGGAGAGCTCAGGGCTGAGCTGGGGGTGTCGGGGTGTTCATTCCCACCTGGGCGCTGGGACGGAGCGGGTGGTGGCCAACAATCTGATGGAAACCGGTCAGATTTCAATTCCAGACCCAGGAACCAGGGGACCTGCTCCCCCGTGAAGCCTGGGATCAGCCATTCCCCAGCCAGCAGACAGAGGAGCCATTCAGCCCACAGAAGCCCCTCCCTGGCACCCTCCAGCCCCAGGCTACCAGCAGCTGGGACCCTTCCCTGGTCATCCAGCTCCCCAGACCCTTTGGTGCACAGAACTCAAATAACTTGATTAAAGTAAGATGAAACGAGAAACGTTTGCGCCTTGAAAATTGCTAACATCTGGCCTGGCCGGGACAGCAGAGCAAAGGTGCTTTGTAACTAAGGGAAGGAAACCCTGGCGAGTCCAGGGGTGGGACTTCGGCTGTTCCCACTACACACACCTCCCTGCCTGCCTGCAGGAGCCTCTGACTGACGCGGGGCCAGTGGGGAGAGAGATGGTCCTCATCAGCTGACCTGGACTTGAACCGACTAGACCGCGAGTCCACAGTGACTCCACAAGCTCTCTTGAGATGCTGTCTCCTCACCGCCTGGCCCAAAGGACCCAGCGGATGCTGTGAGCAGAGCTGACACTGGAAGATGTCCCATTATCTCAAGTGTCCTGCCACGTTCCCCTCATTTGCCTGTGGGCCCGTTATTTGATAGACTCACTTACAGTCAAGTCAGGCTCTCATTCCCACACCCCAAGACCTCCTTTCTGTGGGTCCAGAAGGAAGAGAGTGAAAGGATCACGTTATAGTCTGAATGTTTGTGTCCCCGCCAGATTCATATACTGAAATCCTATCCCCAGTGTGATGGTACGTGGTGGTGAGCCTTTAGGAAGTGATCGGGTGGTTAGTGTCTTTATGAAAGAGACCCCAGAGCACTCTCTTCCCCTCCTCCAGGTGAGGACACAAGAAGACGGTCATCGATGAACCAGGACGAAGATTCTCAACAGACACTGAATCTGCTGGCTCCTTGACCTTGGAGTCCCAGGCTCCAGAACTGAGAGAAATAAATGTTTTTTGTCTAAGCCACCAAGCCTATGGTATCTTTGTTATAGGGGCCCAAAGAGACTAAAATAGGCCAGGATGGGGCCAAAGCCTGACCCCATAGAGGATACATGGGACAGGTGTGGCTTCAGAGTTGGGTGAGGTGAGTGACTAAAGAATGGAACACAGTGAGGTGGTCAACTGGTTGACCCAGGACTGGTCCCAGAAAGATCCCTATGTCGCCATTCCACAGAAGCTGATGGGAAGTCTGGAAAAGCCTCTAACGGTGTGACCACCACCCCCTTTGCCTGTCCAAGTCAGTGAAAAGAGGGGGAAGGAGCAAGGGACGGTAGTTCTGGGATCTAGTTCTTGGTAGCTGACACCCACAAGCTACCAAGTGGGTGTCACTTAGTATGGCTGCAACTCCCTCCTCCTTCCAAGCTAACCCCAGATAAGGGCCCTCTGGTGGACTAATGGCCAAAATTCTTAACTGTCCTCTCCTTCGTTGCATGACGTTTATTTCCCTCCCTTGGCTGGCCCACGACCGCTTAACTGTCAGAAAGCAGTAGAAGTGAGTCTGGGCTAGTCTCCTGCTAAGCCCTGGAAAGGCTTCTGCTGTCACTCTGGGCAGCCCTGAGTCTTCATGCAGAAAGGCTGGCTTCTCTGCAGCAAGTCCACATGGAGACATGGTGCAGGGAAGCCATGTGGGAAGTGAGAGTCTTGAGGTGACAAGGAGAGGCCACCTGTCCTCAGGCCCCAGGAGACCCTGGGTGACTCCACCTCCAGGCATCATCTTATCACAACTGCGTGAGAGACCCCAGGTGAGACCAGCACAGGAAGCGCCCAGCTGAGCCCAGGCAAACAGACCCACAGGCTTGCTGTTTTAAGTCAAGTCCTGGGATGGTTTATTCTACAGTGGTTGATGACTCTGCAAAAGTCCCCCTGCTGCCCCACCTAAATGACAGACCCCACAGTCAAATCCCCCCACCTTCTCTCTTACCCCATCTACAGAGTCCCTTGGGTACACACCCTTCTGCAGTTCTCCTCAGACTTTCCCTGTGCCAAATGGTGAGTAAGTGCAGAGGCCCCTGGGCTAGGACAGAGAGCCATGAAACAGTGGTTGTAGCGGACAGATGGAAACAACTAGCAAACCTTCTGCTCCCCTTCTGCCCTCATCCACCCACCTGAGTCCCGCTCCAGCTCAGACCCTCAGAATCACCATCCATCCTTGCCCCTCACTCCCCTTCATCCCGCACTGCATTTTCTCTCCCCCCAGGGCCAGCCTCCAGGTCAGGGCAGGGTCCTCCCAGCCCTGATCCCAGACTCAGCCTCCTCGGTCTGCTCCACAGCCTCCTGCTCCAGGGCAGCTCTAAGGGGCGGGCCCCTGGCGGACCCACCCTCCTTCTCCTCCTCCCTGTTCCCTCCCACCAGCTCACCCTACCCACCCACCTGACAGGAGCCCCAGACTTCCAGATACCCAGGAGGATGCTGAAAACTCTCATCCTGCACCTGGGCCTGCACTCAGAAATGAAATCAAGTAACACTCCCCAAAAGGGAACTAGGAGGTCCCTATGCTTGACTTGGTACTTGCACCATGCCCTGCTCTGCTTTGAGGACCAAGCGTGGCTTATGGATGTTTTATGGAAAATTCCAAACATAAACATAAGTGGAAAAGGAGTAGTTCCTAAATGTTCTCAACACACACACACAAACGGTAATCATGTAAGGTAATGAATATGTGAATAAGCTATTGTGGTAAGCATTTGACAATTTATGTCGACCCCATAGACTGTAGCCTGTCAGGCTCCTATGTCCATAGAATTCTCCAGGCAAGAATACTGGAGTGGGTTGCCATTCCCTTCTCCAGGGGATCTTCCTGACCCAGGGATCGAACCCAGGTCTCCTGCGTTGCAGAGAGATTCTTTGCCATCTGAGCCACCAGGGAAGCCCTTTACAATGTATATCTGAAGACTATGTTGTACACCTTAAATATATGCTATTTTTATTTGTCAGTGATACTTCAGTAAAGCTAAGGAAAAATGAGTACAATAAACGCCCACACATCATCCTTGGGACGCGTCCCTGGGACTCGCTGCAAATCTTGTTTTCTGTCACCTCACCCGCTCACCCAACACCCACCTTCCAAACTCTGAAGCGAATTCCAGACATCACAGCATTTCATCTCTAAATATTTCAGCATTTATCTCTAGAAGCAAGGACTATTCCCTGTAACCACAAAACCATAGTTCGTAGGCTTTGAGACATCTCATCTGGGCCAGGTCCTACCCAGAATGCCAGGCAAGGCCCACCTGTGGAATGTGGTCCTGGGTGTTAGTTCCTCTCAGCTCTGGGCGCTGGGATGGGACCCAAGGGGGCCGGGAGCCAGAGGACAGTGAGACCCGCAGAGACTCCCAGAGCTGACTGGACTTGCCAAGTCTCCCCCATGTCACGTCCCTCTACCTTGGAGGCCCAGGCAGTCTTGGGTGATCTCAAAGCAGTAGACAACCTGAGGTAAAAGTGAATCTACTTGTCCACCATCACCCACGAGCAGCGTGAGATTCCAGAAGGTAGCCACCCAGCGTGAGGGCCGCAGCCTCTCCGCCCCCACGACCCTCGTCCTGCCCACTCCAGCCCCACCCAGAAGGCCTAGCCCAGGAGCATGGCAGGACTCCTGTCTTTTCCATAAATCTGAAACCTGAGCCAAATCAGGGAAGAGAGGTGTGGAAGATCCAGGGCTGTTTCCATTAGGTGGCATTTTGAAAATTATTTAGCTTGTGACTTTCTAAAAAACAGTAACTGTGCCTTATGCGTCTCTGTATCACTTAATCGTTTCCATACCAGAGTTGCTCAACCTCAGTTCTATTGAATTTTGAACTGGTTCATTTTGGGGGAAGAGAGGAGGGGGTCAGTCTAAGAATTGTAGGGCAGTGAGTAGCACCCCTAACATCTACACCCTTGAGTGCTGGCAGAAGCTTTTCTCCTCCAAGTTGTGACAACCGCAACCATCTGCAAACATTGGCAACTATCCCCTGGGAAGCAAAACTGCTCTGGGGTTGACAGCCCCTGATCTATACCTCCCCTGAAGATGGCACAGTGGTAAGGAATCCACTTGCCAATGCAGGAGACGAGGGTTCAATCCTTGAGTAGGGACGATCCCCTGGAGAAGGAAATGGCAACCCACTCCAATATTCTTGCCTAGAGAATTCCATGAACAAAGGAGCCTGGCGGGCTTCAGTCCATGGGGTCACATAGAGTCAGACAGGACTTACTGCGTGAGCACACACAATCGATACAATAGTGGATACTCAACTCTCAGTATCTTTATTTATTTTTCTCATTTGTCTTAAATTCCTTCTGAAAGACATTACTTGTATAAATTAGAAACAAGGGACTAATTGGGGAAATTCTCTTCAAAAACCTCAAGTTTGTCTATTTTGGGGTTTTGATCAAATTTTCCAATAGTTTTGCAATCATAATTGTTATTAAGAGTTCAAATTTAAACCAGAAGTGGCTCAAGTAAATAAAAACTAAGCCATCAAAGCAAATAACTGTGGTATGTTGAATGATTGGATTCTGTGTAAATTTTTTTCCTTAAGTTCTCAAATTTTATTTTTACAGTTAAACAATAAGAGTTTGTTCTGGGTTAAGGATAAGAATAAGTCTACATGTCATGACACTTCTTTGTTTTTTAAAAAAATTTTGTTGGAGTATAGCTGATTTACAATGGTGTGTTCATTTCAGGTATGCAGCAAAGTGAATCAATCATGTGCGTGTGTTAATCGCTCAGTTGTGTCCAACTCTTTGGGACCCCATGGACTGTAGCCCACCAGGCTCCTCTGTCCATGGAATTCTCTAGGCAAGAATACTGTAGTGGGTTGCCATTTCCTTCTCCAGGGGATCTTCCCCACCCAGAGATCGAACCCGGATCTCCTGCTCTGCAGGTAGATTCTTTACTGTCTGAACCGCCACGGAAAACCCCCAGTCAGTCATACATACGTGTATATTTACTCTTTCCTTTTTAGATCCTTTTCCCATATAGGCCATCACAGAGTATTTAGTGGCATTCTCTGTACTATACAGCAGGTTCTTGTTAGTTATTTATTGATTCTTTATATATAGTAGTGTGTATATGTCAATCCCAATCTCCCAATTTATTCTTCTCCCCACTTACCCCCTGGTGACCATAAGTTTGTTTTCCACATCCATGCCTCTACTTCTGTTTTGTAAGTAAGTTCATTAGTACTTTTTTTTTTTTTTTTGATTCTACATATCAGCGATATGTCGTGACATTTTTCCCATGCACTCTCTGAGAACTGAGGTCAGTTTTTACAGCCTTGACTGGGATACCAATCACTTTCTTTCCCCCCTTTTTTTTTCTTCATTCCTCAAAGAGGCAAAACACCCTTCAGGATGTTCTCATTGCTGTGGGATGATTTATATCTGGGTGAAAATTGAGCACTTCCTGGAGTTGCCAGTCTTACTTGTGTCTCACTTCTGCTGCTGATTTCAGTTGATTATGTTTTCACTCCAATCCACCATCAGAAAGTGCAAATGTCTCACATGAGCCCACAGACACTGGCGCCCAGAGAAAGTCCCCGGGTTAACGATGGTCAGGCCAAAGCGGGCGAGCCTGAGTGACTGTAGAAGCACAGTCCAGGTTCGATGCATGAGACAGGGCGCTCAGGGCTGGTGCATTGGGATGACCCAGAGGGACGGGATGGGGAGGGAGGTGGGACGGGGTTCAGGACGGGGACACATGTACACCCGAGGCGGATTCATGTCAATGTACGGCAAAACCACCACAATATTGTAAAGTAATTAGCCTCCAATTAAAATAAATAAATTAATTTAAAAAAAAAAAAGAAAAGAAACACCCCTCCGGCAGGTCCATCGCACACATTTGCCCAGTGCCCAGCGCCTGACGCCCTGAGGGGCTGCTCCCCATGGTAATTTCCACACCCACTTACAGCAACGATTCCAGAACACTGGGCTCCTGTCAAAACGAAGCTCCAGGTGCTACAGAGGCCCTGTGAGAAGCCTCTGTAGAAGCCTCTGTGAGAAGCCTTAATTTTTCAAATTAAGAATTTGAAAAAAATTAAGGCAAGAAAAATTTGAAAACTTAAAGAAAGGAAAATCTGAGCTGAGGGCCCCGCTGGGGAAAGTCCTGGTTTCCTGAGGAAGCCAGAGTGAGCGGGAAGTTCCAGGCTGGGGGTTCCAGGATGTTGGGGGTGGCCTTCATACCTTCGAGGCCACAGAGCCTTCTAGAGTGAAGGTGTTGGACGCCCACGTGTCCCCAGCTCCAGGACAAATGTTCCTTCACAAATGAGCTGTAGAAAGCAGAGAGCAGGGCCGCAGAGTAATTGAGAACAGACCGGTCTGAGGAAGAAACAAAACAGGGGCTGTGAGTGTCTGTGGCTGCTGCCGGGAGGCAGGGAGGCCCAGCCGGTGATCCCCATCAGCTCGGAGGCCAACCCGCCTCACAGTCTGTGCCTGAGACCAAGCCTCTCTCAGCACCCCGGGCCTGTCCCCAGAGCCCCGCGGGGTGGAGGCGGCAGGAAGGCCTTCTCCCAGCGGCACGGCCAACCCGCCCCCAGCATGTCCGCCTCTCTGCTCTGAGGCTCCAGCCCAGACCCCACCCAGGAAGGGGGAAGAAAAGACCCACGTCAGAGACCGAGTCACAGCAGGAATCTCCTTAAGACAGAAGATGGAGGTTTGAACTTTCTCTGTTTTCAAGCAGGGCAGTGAAAAGGAAGACTGTTCAAAGGATGGGGCTTCTGGGAACACGTTGGGCTTCGGAACTCTGTGTGCCCTTGACCGGGGCTCATGGGGCGCCTGGGTGGGGATGCGGAGCGCTGACCCACGAGCACGGGGGATATGTTCAGACCTCCAAGGCCCCCCAGCACCTTGGTAGGTGCCCCAGCAGGGCCCGTGGCCGCCCCACTCCCACGTGGGAAGCAAGTCCGGCCTCGGGGGCTCTCCCAGACTATCCACAAAGCCCCGCTTGCTGGGCCCAGCTCACTCCAGTGCCACGGCGGGGGGCCTGGGGACTGGAGAAGAAGCCCACACTGCCAACAGAGGAGACTTTGTTTCCTGGGCTCGGCTGGACCTTTTTCTCCTCTCCCTTCACGAGGGGACAGGGCTATGGAGAGCAGAGTATGTTATTGTTATTTTCAGCTTGGCAAAACCGTAAATGTGAGAGTTCACATTAACAGAAAATAGATGGTCTTTTCTCTGTGGACCATCATGTGCTGCTCAGACCAGGCGGGCAGCTCCTCTCAAAGGTTGCCAGAGGCATAGTGGGCCCTGCTCTCCTTGAAGGCCCACACAGAAACAGCACCCAGAGGTCAGGAGCGAGCTGCCCACCGAAGTGGTCACAGCTGGTTCTGGAAAGAACAGGAGGCTTTGCCACAGCATAGCCTAAGCCCTCCCTCCCACTGGGCTCCAGGGTTCAAACCAGGGCCTCCGCCCACCCGGGGCCTCCTCACCCCAAGCTGCTGACGGCTGTCCCATCCCTCCCTAGAGGAAGAGTCTCTGTTTGTGGAACTTTCAAGACTACTCGTCTAATCTTCATGACAACAAGTCCATTCATTCATTGAATTGGTCATGCATTCATTCATTAGGAAGAGTCTCTTTTCCCAGAACATTCAAGGCATTTCAAGACTTTCATAACAACAAGTTCATTCATTCACTGAAGTCAGTCATGCATTCATTCATGGCCATCAATACTTATCGATGGCCAGTCTCTGGGGGTCAGAGAAGAAAACGGGACAGATGTGGCCTAGGAGCTGCTGAGGAAGACAGAAAGTAAACAGATAACAAAAAGGGATGAGCAAGTGCTAGCAACAACAATGATGACCACTAGTTATTAAGAACTCATGATGTGCTGGGCAAACATAAGCTCACTTAATCCTCCCGATTTCTACTTTTCCAGAGAGGATTAAGGAACCTGGCCAAGGCCACACAGGTGGTCAGTGGTAGAGCTGAAGTGACAGCATCCGAAATGCCCAAACCCGGCTCCCACTGAGGCAGCCCTCAGCTTGCAGAGGCCCCAGGAGCCAGTCAGGAGCCCATGGTGGAGACTTGGGAGCCACTCTAGGAGTCGGGCTGTTTGCAGAGCCCTGGCCTGTTCTGCAAGATCAAGGGCTGGTCCTCTCAGGAGTTTAAGTCAGGCCTTCAGGACAGGCAAACACTACTGACTCAGTTTCTACTCTCCCCACTGACTCAGACACAGTAAGGTCCTCTGCTGCTGCTGCTAAGTCGCTTCAGTCGTGTCCGACTCTGTGCGACCCCATAGACGGCAGCCCACCAGGCTCCCCTGTTCCTGGGATTCTCCAGGCAAGAACACTGGAGTGGATTGCCATTGCCTTCTCCAGTGCATGAAAGTGAAAAGTGAAAGGGAAGTCGCTCAGTCGTGTCGGACTCTTCGAGACCCCATGGACTGCAGCCTACCAGGCTCCTCCGCCCATGGGATTTTCCAGGCAAGAGTACTGGAGTGGGGTGCCATTGCCTTCTCTGAAGGTCCTCTAAGCCTCCCCAAACTCCAGAATCTAATGCCTGATGATCTGAGGTGGAGCTGATGGAATAATAATAGAAATAAAGTGCACAATAAATGTGATGAGCTTGAATCATCCCCAAAACATCCCCCTCCTCCCCAAAAGTTTGGGGACCACTGCTCTCAGCCCATCCTGCCGGGCAGGGTCCCAAGGATCCAGAAAGTCAGACTTTGGTTACCAGAAAGACCAGATGCTTCCAAAAGTGACTCAGGCAGGAAGGACTGTGGCATTCATACAGGTTTAGAGAAAAGGGGGGAAGAGCTTGGACCCAGAGTCAAACAGCCTGACTCTGGATCCTTCTCACCAGCTGGGTAAAGATGATTAAGACACTTGATGTCACAGATCAAATGTTGGGAGTTGGGAGACCCAAGAGCTGCTCCTGGGTGGGACCAGGCAGGAGGGGCGGGGCCTGAGTCAGAGGACCTTCTGGTTCGATGCAGATGGGTCCCCGCCCGAGCGTCTGCCCCACCTGCGAGAGGAGTGTGACTTGGGTGTGCTGGGGCAGAGTGAGTATTGAACAGAAGCCCCGTTTAACCCCCAGAGAAGGTCATCAATTGGTTGTGCTTATTAGACCAGTGAAATTAGGTGACAGAGACTCAACATCTCAAAAGATCAGTAATCCAGGGAAAGAACCCCCAAACAAAGTCCAACATATGATCTGAGGTCGACAGCTGGAAGGGGCCAGGACAGGGGTTGGGTGGGGGTGCTGCCAGGGTGGCCAGTCCCCCAGACACCCCGCCTATCCCTGGGGAGAGTCAGGGGGTACCTGAGAACCTGTGGCTGGGGGCGCTGCCCCTCACCCACTTCCAGATGAGGCCCAGAGAAAGGCTGAGCATCTTCCCAGACGCTGGTGGGAACTTTTCTCTGTTTCTCATCATCTCCCGCCTTGCTCGACAGGCAAAACCAAACCATAAACCATGGCTTTCTCCATGATGAGGCCCCATGTGAGTCATCCCCACAAACCGCCTTAGAATCCAAGTGCTGGGACGCGAGGTCTCAGTGAGCAGGAGGAATTGCTCAATAGTGAGAAAATCCAGTGGAAACATACCCCAGTGTCTGGGCTCCCCCCGAGTCGCCCGCTGCTCTGGAGAGGCCCGGGCCAGCTGGAGGCAAACGTGCAGGTCTCCCTCCACCCCTTGCAGGGCCTGGCGAGGAGGTACGGGAGGAGCTCCAGCCCTCAGCCTCTTCAGCCCTCTCCCTGGTTCTGTCCTCACACGTTCCCCTTGCTCCCCAGAGCAGCCACCCTCGGTCACTCCAAGCATCCAGGGTGGGCACCATAATGAGCTGCCGTCTCAGGTAACTGACCCAGGAAAACCAGAGCCCAAGAAGGAGGCCAAGGCAAGTTTTGGAAGCAGGCTCAGGCCGACCCAGCAGGGTATCTCAGGGCCCCAACCCTCTGGAATGTGGCCTAGAAGGGCAGGCGTGGTTTTCAAGGCTCAAGCCTCCTTACCCTCCAGTCTTGCCTCCCATGGGGCAGGGCACAGTTGGAGGGGAATCAGAGCCACCTTCTGTAGAACAGAACCCAGGCAGGTCCTGACTGCCTGACTTTAACGGCAATGCCATATGTGTGGAAAGTGTATGTGTCCCCTCTTCCCCTCCCTCTCCCTCTCTTATGGGCACACACACACACACACCCTGAAACCCAGTTAACAGCCAACAGACAAGCAAGTGCTCATTCAACAGGCCTTCACTTTCAGGCGAAAACTACACTGGGGCAGGCTGGGTTTTCTGTCCTTGCTCAAGTTTTCCTTCTAAAGTCTTGCCTCTGATAGGCAGGGGGACACATTAAAATTCTCTTATGCCAAAGTTGTGCCAAGAAAGATTCACATCTGGGAGAAAGAACACGGTGGCCCGCTCCATCTTCACTGTGATGACGTGACCACCGTCCCCCTCCTGGGCTATAGGGTGGGAATCGTGGCCTAGATTAGTACACCGGCCGTGGGTGGGCCCCCCAGCACCTTGGGTGGGGTGGGGAGAGAGAGAGAAAGGGACCCCTCTGGAGAAGAGGTATGGCCCAAGGCCAACCATGAAGAAATGTTCTTCAGCCTCTTTGTTCTCGGTTCTTTTTTTTAATGTTAATATATACCTTGTGTGGGGTATTTTTGTTTTTTTAATTTATTTATTTTTGGCTGCACTGGGTCTTTGTGGATGCTCTAGGACTTTCTCTAGTTGCAGTGAGCAAGGGCTACTCTAGCTGTGGTATGCAGGCCGCTTCTTGTGGCTTCTGTGGCTGCAGAGCACAGGCTCTGGGTCCTCGGGCCTCAGTGGTTGAGGCACATGGACTCGGTAGTTGAGGCTCCAGTAGCTGTGGTCCAGGGACTTAGTTGCGCCTCAGCAAGTGGGATCTTCCCGGACCAGGTATCAAACCTGTGTCCCCTCATTGGCAGATGGATTCTTATCCCCTGGACCACTGGGGAAGTCCTGTTCTGTGTTCTTCAGGCAACAGGCAGTCAGGTGTGGTCACAAGACAGAATGCGGAAGCAGCTCAGGGAAACAAAGTTTACTGTATTCATGAGCCCCAGAGAGGGAGGTCATCGGATGCAGCCGTGCAGTCAGGAGGCAGAAAATAGGGTGAAGGAAGAGCTTAGGTTGTGGCCTTTATTGGGGTTTCCACAGGGAAAGCAAGGCAGAGCGGGATGACAGCTGAGGTCTGGCTAGTTTGAATCATGCCAGCAGACTACAAATGTGATCCCCTTGACTCTGAGGGTCGTTGTGAAGAGCTCCAGTGAGGACGACTGAGGGGGTGGGAATGCGGGGTGGAGGGAGGCCCACGAGGGAGACGACATATGTACACGTATAGCTGATTCGCTTCAGCGTACAGCCGAACCAGTGCAACATTGTAAAGCGATCACACTCCAGAAAAGCAGGGCTCTTTCCGGGAGTGGGCGGCCCCTGAGGGATAATGAGCTTGACAGGAATAATGAGCTTGGGCTGACCCACCTGAAGTCACAGGTGTAACTCAGAACTGAACCAACATGGAGCCAAGGCACATGGCCGAACGTCCTCCGTCCCACCTGCGCCACGCATCTGGCATCTGGTATTGGAGTTTTTATGAGGCTGGCTCAGTTACTCCAGGCCACGTCAAAATATCATTTAGGATTGTTACTCTCCTTAGAGAGTGCAGCCAAGACATCAGTGCCACCCAGCCCATGGTCAGCCCAGGGGGCAGCATCTCATGCTTGTCTGAGGTTGGGAGACGCTGGTGGCAGCCGTGTGGACGTGGAGAGGCCACCAACGCATCTGGTCTCTGGACCGTGGGAGAGGACCAGCCCAATGGCCACAATAAGGCAATGAGTCTGAAACTAAAAGCAGACAAGCATGGCAGCATCACCGATTGACTGCGGGGTCACCACGGCCAGGTGGGCATGGCCACGGCGACTGTGAGTCATCAACCAGCCTGGCTTTGGGGGAACTGAGCTGTGTTGGATGGAAGGCTGCCTGAGGAGAAACCAGCCATCCTGCTGGTCATCTCTGAGCCGTGTTCTCAGCCACACCTGCCAGCTGTCCCTTCAGCTTGAGAGTGAGGAGGCCCCGAGGGGAAAACGGGGAATACGCCTGCGGTAACAAACCTGCTGTACTGGACTCTGGAGTTGATCACTTTGAACCTCCTAGGGCAAGGCAGCCCCCTCCAGCATTCTTGCCTGGAGAATCCCACGGACAGAGGAGAAGGCAGGCTACAGTCCATGGGGTCGCAAAGAGTCAGACACGACTGAAGTGACTTAGCACACATGCATACAGTGAAATTATATTCATCATGATAATGAAATGAATAACCACGGCCAGAAAAATACAGCAGACTGTATTGAGCTTTGCATGTATCATTTTGCCAGTAGGAATTCCTCATCCATAAAATGAAAAGCGACTCACTGAATGGGAGAGAATGTTTGCAAATCTTGTATCTGATAAGAGGATAATATCTGAAGTGTGTAGAACTCACGCAGCTCTGTAGGGAGAAAAACAAGCAATTCCATCTGGGGCAGAGGATCTGAATAGACATTTTGCCAGAGAAGCCATTTTCCAAGGGAAAAAGAGGTATATGGGCATTCTGTATCTTCCTTTCAATTTTGCTATGAACCTGAAACTGTTCTCAAAATAATAAAGTCAAAGGAAGGAAGAGGGAGGGAGGAAGTAGAGAAGAGAAGGGAGCGATGGCTGGTGGAGGAAGGCTCTTACAGCAGAGTGTCAAGGGTGGGCTGGTCAACCTGGAGGGGGCGCTGGAGATGGAAAAAGCATCATTTTCCAGTCATCCTAGTAAAGGTTCCCTGGTGGCTCAAATGGTAAAGAATCTACCTGCAATGCAGGAGATCTGGATTTAATCCCTGGGTCAGGAAGATCCCCTGGAGAAGAGCCTGGTAACCCACTTCAGTATTCTTGCCTGGGAAATCCCACGGACAGAGGAGCCTCGCGGGCTACAGTCCATGGGGTCACAAAGAGTCAGACACAACTGAGCTACTAACACTTTAGTAAAGATTGGTAGAGGCAAGAATCATCAATGAATATTAAAGGAGATCTTGATAAGGAATAGGATATTTACACGGTTTTAGTGTGTCTCCCCACAAATTGTGTGTTAGTTACAATAAAAAGGAAAGAGAAAACAGTCATTCTGCAGTGGAGAGATTAGACTGCAACTTAACAAAGTGCTCAGCACTAACATCACCAGTGAGGGACAGTGTGCGCGTCCACATGTGATACTCTGAGCAGGATACTACCCAACCTAGGTCAAATTCCGGCAGAGTATAAATAACCTGGATCTAACCATGAGAAAACAGCAAACAAACCCCAACTGAGAAATGGTCTACTTAAAAAAAAAAAAAAAAAGGATAAAGGGACTGTATTCTTCAAAAACATCAATGTCTTAAAATGCAAAGGAAAGCTGTGAAAATGTTTTAGATTAAAGGAGGCCAAAGAGACCTGACAATCAAATGCAATATTTGGCCTTAGACTAAATCCTGTTGTTGTCGTTTTTGTCGCTAAGTCGTGTCCAACTCCTTGAGACCCCATGGACAATAGCCCACCAGGCTCCTCTGTTCATGGGATTTCCCAGGCAAGAATGCTGGAGCGGGATGCATTTCCTTTTCTAGCAGATCTTCCTGACCCAGGGTTAGGACTCATGTTTCCTGCATTTTCAGGCAGATTCTTTACTGCTGAGCCACCAGAGAAGCCCAGACTAGATCCTGTACTGAAGGTAAAAAAAAAAAAAAAATGCTATAAAGAACATTTTTTTTAATGAAGTGACAAAGTTGAAATGTGAATGGTGGTATTGTAGCAATGTTAAATTTACTGAGATTGATAACTGTACTATGGTTTTTAAGAAAATACACTTCAGCCTTAAAAACATTGAAAGGGCCATGACGTATGTAACTTTCCATCAAATGATTCAGGAAAAGAGTATGTGTGTTCATGTGACACATACACACTCTTACACACCCACACTGGTACATACATACAAATGATATATGTGCACATTACCCACATTCACATGAGTGAATCTGGGTAAAGAGAATACAAGTGTTTTGATGCTATTTTTTGAAAACTTTATAAATTTGGAGATTATCTCCAAATAAAAAAAAAAGATTTTTTAAAAATTGCAATTGAATATAGAAGCCTGGAGTTCCAAGGAGAGAATTGGACTAGAGACAAATACAGGAGCCCTCAGGACACAGGTGGTGTTTAAAGTCATGAAAATAGATAAGAGCCACTGGAGGAGACAGTGTCAAAGGGGAAGAGAATGGCCAGGCCCACAGCCAGGAAACACTGGTGTCAGGAATCAGACAGAGAGAGAAGAGCCCATTGAGAAGCAGAGAAGAAGTGGGTGGCAGGAAACCAGAGGGGTGAGGTGTCACGAAAACCAAGAATACAGTATTTCAAGAAGACAGAGGGACTAACTGTGACAGCTGTTGCTAGGAGGTTGCCTAAGGTGTAAACAAAGACATGACCACTGGATTAAGCAAGATCAAGCTCATGAGAGACATGATCAAGAACAGTTTCAATGAAATCATAGTGAACGAGGCCAGATGCTAGTGGTTTCCAAGCGTCAATACAAGGTAAAGACATAGAGCAGCGTCAGAAGCTACTGTAGTCGGTCCCTATCATTTCATGCCTTACAGAGGACAGTCACCGTGTTTGGTCAATAAGGATCTATGTCTTCTGTACTCGTACCCCGCACCCGCCTTGTGAGGCAGAGTGACCCTCTCCCTACAGAAAACCGAAGGGTCAGATGCTGGCTCCCCCGTGCAGGTAGACCAGATATCTGGCCCGGCCTCGTCCCTTACAAGAAGAAGTTGGGATGAAGTACAGACAGAGCAACCTTCACACCCAAGTTTCACTGTGTTGGTTCAACTTGGGGCCAAATTTACCTGTTCTAAGCTTGGTGAATGAAAAATTGATCATTTGCCTTGAAAAACGAATGATTCTATTGCTTGTAATTCAGTAAATTGGGTAAACAGAAGGAAAATACACATTCTTTTGGTTGAAAATCTGTGAATA
The DNA here is from genome assembly GCF_003369695.1 of Bos indicus x Bos taurus. NCBI lineage: Eukaryota > Metazoa > Chordata > Mammalia > Artiodactyla > Bovidae > Bos > Bos indicus x Bos taurus. The sequence goes on along the minus strand of NC_040087.1, from coordinate 11,454,969 downwards.
TGGAGAAAAGTTGTCTCGTTCCTTCATTTATTTCTAACAAACACTATGTTCCAGGCTCTATTCCAGTCCTTTTGTAAATAAAGAGTCATTTAATTCTCAAAAAAAAAAAAAAAAAGTTGGGAGAGCTCAGGAGGTATCCTGGAAGTGGGCAATGGTGATCAAGACAGTGAGACCCCAGTTCCTTCAGGCCACGGGGGTTCTGTTTCTGAACAGAACTCAGAGCCCAGTGTTGGGATATTGGCGGTGAGCCCTAAAGCAGAGGAAATACGTCTTCACCACACAGGTCCTTTGGCAGGAGTCAGGGTGCTCTACCTGGCAGCCCCATTGTTTTTGGAGGTGCTGTGAGCTGCCCAGTGTCTAATAAACTCCCTCTGTGCAATCAGCCAGGGTCAGTTGCTTTTGCTTTCAGTCATGAACCCTGACTGAAAAAGGATCTTGCAATTCCTTGGCTAAAGGGGAGATTCCTTTATGCCGTCTTGCTCAAATTACGCCTCTCGAGGGTATATCAAGTATGCAGTGTCCCTGGCCAGTGGCCACTGCGGACAGAACAGCCTCCCAGTGGCCCCCCTCTGAGGCTGCCCCTCAGGTCTGCCACCTAAGACCTCCAATGTCCCAAGACCTTGGCCACCTCATTGCCCCTGGAGCAAAATACCCCAATCTGGATGTGTGGGCCTGCTCCCCACTTGATCTTGGCTTTCTAAAAAACCAGCGCTCCCCACCACCGCTGCTTCTCCAGGGACTCCTCGGAGCCTGTGGTTTTCTAACTACTTTGTCATAGAGTGTGGGAAAAGAGATAAGGGAAGCACACAGGTTGAAATACTTTCAGAAGCATCTTGAAGGTTTGCCTCTTATTAACACTGGTTTGCGTTCTCTGCCTGAAATCAGACCATGTCTGTCATCACCCTGGGCTGATGCAGGATGAATCAGACCCTGTAGGTGTAGGGAATCCTCAGTGGTCTCTCCAGCCTCACTTGGCACAGATCCCAAAGCAACTGAACAGACCAGCCAGGACAGATTTCTAACCATGACCCTGACAAACGCCAAAACCACGCATTGGCGCCGCCTCCTCGGTCCACTGAGTCTCCATACAGCGGGTCTTTTCCTTCACATATGACTGTGTCTCAGAAGCCTGACGCCTTCCCAGAAGGCTCCCCACACTAATGGCATGCGTGGTTTCTGAGGGAGCCTCGTACTGCCTTTGCAACTTGAGGGCAACCAGCATCGGATGGTAGGGTATACTCTGTGCTTGCCCTGCTCCCATTGGCATAAGATTCCTGGGGCCAATTTTCATCTATTCCAAAGAACTCTTTTGCCACATGACTTATCCCTTTGAAATATCGCCATTTCCCTTGAGGTTGATCATTGATTTTGTAATCTCCCTGAGAAAAGTGGGACATAGAGAGAGTGGGAGGGACTTTCAATGTGACAGAACTATGCCGACTCAGGGCCGCCTGACACCAATTCTGTCTGTCCACATCACCGTTGATGGCATCATCTACTGTGCCTATCCCTTGGTGAATAAAAGCTCCCAGTTCCTCCATTTCTTCTTCCTCTTTCAGCCATTAAACGAAGCGTTCTTTGGAAGCACAATGTTCCATAGGACACACCAAGGCAAAGTTATGATTACTAAAATCTAGACCAAGAGAAAGATAGAGTAGCTTTGTCCTCAAAGAGAAGTGGCTTATAAAAAAGAGAGAGAAGTGGCTTATAAAAAAGAGAGAGAAGTGGCTTATTCTTGCTATTTTGCACCCCAAACTTCCAGTCCATCCTTCCCTCAGCCCCCCAGCAACTGCGAGTCTGTTCTCTATGTCTGTGAATCTGTTTCTGTTTCATGGTTTGGTTAGTTGTGTCATATTTTGGATATCACATGGAAGTGATATCATATGCTATTTGTCTTTCTCCTTCTGACTTAAGTCCCTTAGGATGATCATCTTTAGCTGCACCCAGAAGTGGCTTATTCTTCACACAAGACTTGTGTTGTTCAGTTCATCAGGTCGGGGACCACTGATCCGCTTCTCCTGGTAGAACTGGCCCGCACCAGTTGACGATGAAGACGTCTACAGTGCAGACTGATGAAGATATCTGACTGGTCTACACCAAAGCTGAGACATCTTCCCACCCTCAGGGCTGCCAACAACGAGGCTAGACAGAGGGTAGGGTTTGTGGAGCGGGAGTATGCTGGAGGTACCCACGAGGCCGGAAAAACACTACCCAGCTGAGCTGTGGGGGGTGGTCAGCCCGGCCTCCCCTCACCTCCTCTCCTGGAGTCGAGAGGTTCTGGAATGCTCTGCTGCTGCTGCTGCTAAGTCGCTTCAGTCGTATCCGACTCTGTGCGACCCCATAGACAGCAGCCCACCAGGCTCCGCAGTCCTTGGGATTCTCCAGACAAGAACACTGGAGTGGGTTGCCATTTCCTTCTCCATATGGAATGCTCTAGCCTTCTTGTTTCCGACTCAACAAATGTCTCTCCCTCTCCCAGTCCCAAACTAAGGCCTGTCAAAGTGTAGGGCTCTGGGACTGCCCCCAGCTCTTCATTTGGCAGTCGAGGGGACCTTGCTTCAGACCTTCTGCAAAGGCAGAAGGTCAAGTGTTCTGGGGCGTGATGTGGAGAAAACGCTTGGGATTCATACATGGGGCTCTTTGGAGCAGCCTGAAGCCCAGCAAGGGGCTTAAAGGAGAAAAATGGCTGGAAGCCTCGAGGGAGCTGAGCCTGCCATCCCTCTGAATTTGACCCACCAGAAACAGGGCTGAGTCCGGAATGGATGCAGAACAGAGCGGCAGCCTCTTGGTCTTGGAGTCCAGCTTTGATGCTCACAGTCCCGGGGAGACCCCCAGCACCTCATCTCCTCAGAGTCTGGGGGGCTCTGACGTCAATGAGGGTCCTCACAGCAGCGCCCTTCTGAGGAAAATCTGAACCTCCTTCCAGCCATCTGGTGGCCTCGGACAACATCTTTTCCAGCTTCCCTGCTGCTGAGGACACACGAGGTCCCTCTCTGTTTTCATTTGGGTTTTCTTTCTTTTTTTTTTTTTTTGAAGGGATGGGTTTGTTTGTTTCAATTATTTTCTTCTTTAGTTCTGGGCTGCATTGGGTCTTCGTTGCTGCATGTGCGATCTTCCATTGCAGTCTGTGGGCTTTTCTCTAGTTGCGGCATGCCGGCTCTCTAGTTAAGGTCGGGGCTCAGTAGTTGTGGCACACGGGCTTAGTTGCCCCTTGGCATGTGGGCTCTTAGTTCCCCGACCAGGGATCAAACCCACGTCCACTCCATTGGAAGATGGATTGTTAACCACTAGACCACTACGGAAGTCCCCCTGTCTCCACTTTGAAGTGGCTCAAGTTCACTCTCCACCCACCATCTCTTTGACCCCAGGCTCTCCTCTCCTGTAGGAGCAGACAGTGGATGCCAAGTAGAATCTCCATAGTCGGTTGGTGGGAAATGCCAGACAAGCTATATCACCTGTGGTGCATGAAAGTCTCGCCCTGGAAGGGACACCACAGGAAGCACCAGCCTCTGTGGAGCCAAGAGGGGGATGCAGGATCACCTTTGGGGAGGAGAGAGCTAGTCCCGGGCCTGTGTACCCGCCACCAGGCTCACCGTCCTCATCCTGCCGGCCTCGCTCTGTCCACGGGCCAGGACTCGCTGTAACTTCATGGTTTTGCCAACTTCCACCTGCCTTGTCCTTCCTATTCCCACGCCCATGGCCACATGTGGCCCCCCGGCTGTAGTTCACCTGCCCTCCCCCAGCCCCAGCCCACACAAGGGGAAGGAGGGGAGGTGGGGAGAGAGGGGAGGTGCAAAGGGAAGGGCTGCTTCAGTGCCAGGTGCCTGTGATGGACCCCGAGGAGAGTGGAAGGGCGGGGAGAACCCAGGGTGAGGCCGGGCATCCCATGAAGCCACCCAGCTGTGAACTCGGGGTCCTGGCAGAACCTCGTCCTGTAGATTTCAAGGCTCAGGGAGCTGGTGGGTACAGACCAGGGTGACACTCTAGTATCTGTGAGCTGCAGGCACTAATCGCATTAGAACCTCCAAAGCACTGTTATGCTCCACAGGTTTACTTTGCAAAGGGAGGTCTCAGGCAAAGGCCCTGAGCTTTCTCTGGCATACACTTTGAATTGCACTAAAATTGGGAGATTTTTCCCATTCTATTCACAGCCTATCCCAAAAGGATAAACACCTCAAGAAAGATCAGCAGCTCTGGGACGCTTTGCAGTGGGAACATTATCATTCAAAACTTACGACTCTTCCACCTGCAGGGGTATGGTTTCGAACCCTGGTCCAGGAAGATCCCACATGCCTCAGGGCAGCTAAGCCCGTGAGCTGCAGTGACGCTCACCCTAGGGCCTGTGCTCTGCAACAGAAGAAACCACCGCAATGAGAAGCCCATGAACCACAATTAGAGTAGCCCAGCTCGCTGCAACTAAGAAAACCCGAACACAGCAACCAAGACCCAGCGCACCAAAAACAAATACATAAACCATTTTTTTAAAGTGTGATTCTTTGTTCCCAAGCGAGTCTCTTTTCAAAGATAATTATAACTTATTTAATGTTAAACACAAATAACCATCCTGCAAGTATAACATCACTGAACACATGGAGGAAAGTTTTTTTTAATGTTTGTTTTTTATTAAATGTTAAACTCTAAGACCCCTACAACTTTGGCGTGGCAGCTGTCTACGGAATAAAAGGGTGAAATGACTCCCAAGGTGGCTCACCTCACAACACCTAACGAGTGGGGAAATCAACAACATTTTCAATTTCCTTAAGCTTAATGGAAATGCACGTTTGAATCTTCAATTGTGAGTACATAAAAATCTACAAAGAAAGTGCTGAATACAGCTACTTAATTACTCTTAGCAATCTCACTCAGTCGCTCAGTCACCTCTGACTCTTTGCAATCGTATGGACTGTAGCCCGCCAGGCTCCTCTATCCACAGGATTTCCCAGGCAAGAATACTGGAGTGGATTGCCATTTCCTTCTCCAGGGAATTTTCCCAACCCAGGGATCTAACCCATGTCTCCCGCATCTCCTGCATTGGCCGGCAGGTTTTTTACCACTGCGCCACTTAGGAAGCCCACTGTTAGTAATTAACCGGCCCCTGTAAGTTTATATTCTGGTTTTTCAGTTTTTATTCTGTTTCCTCCTGCTCCCTTTTGCTCCTCCTTGGCCTCACCTCTGCTTTTTTCCTGGTTCTTCCTTCTCTCCTACATAGTCCTCAGAGAACCCTTGTGCCTCACGGGAATGGACATACTTAACCCCAGCTCATAGCTGCTAGACACCTCTGGACTTCACCTCACAAACCCAAACAAAAAGCAAAGAAAATTAAAGCTCACCTTTACCTTGCTTGCTGGAATTTTTTGCTTTTAATATACTAGGACATCCGCTGCTTATTCTGGCTCGGGTTGAAAAATCAAGCCCTAGCAAAGAGAAGAAAGATTATAAGCATTGTGGGTGGTATACCGTGCGCTTGGCGCTTTGGGTATATGCATAGAATGAGCAAGCCTCAAGGAACAAAATCATAAGCCAGCCTGCCCGTACAACCATCCTGTTGGACTAGTTCTCCCGCCCTGGATGAAAACTCAGGCAGGTCTCAGGATTCTTCTGGCCCTCCAGCGAGAAATTAGAATGCCCAGAACCTTATAATGCTGCTGCTAAGTCGCTTCAGTCGTGTCTGACTCTGTGCGACCCCATAGACGGCAGCTCACCAGGCTGCCCCGTCCCTGGGATTCTCCAGGCAAGAACACTGGAGTGGGTTGCCATTTCCTTCTCCAGTGCATAAAAGTGAAAAGTGAAAGTGAAGTTGCTCAGTTGTATCCGACTCCTAGCGACCCCATGGACTGCAGCCTACCAAAGCTCCTCTGTCCATGGGATTTACCAGGCAAGAGTACTGGAGTGGGGTGCCATTGCCTTCTCCAACCTTATAACAGTCGAAGGCTAACTTCATTTAAAGATTCAGTGGAGATCCTTACCCTCGGCTCAGCACTATGTAGGCAGAAAACCTGTAGCACGGGAGGGAGATGTAATTTGCTTTTCTCTTTTCTTCATCTATTTTTCCAACTTTTTACTCATCCTTCACCATGTTGCTAACCATCATTTCTAAACCCTCCTGGGTCAGAGGGTGGGGAAACGGAGCAGAGAGAAGTGGGGCACTGGAAGAAGCCAACTTCCTCATCAGGTCCTGTTATGAGTTGACTTTGCTGGCTCTGGAATGAGGTGTTGAAATCTGCCTTCATGATGTGAGACGGGCGTGGGGACTCTCTTACAGTCCCCTTGATGAGAACACGTGCATCTGTCGTCTGGTTGGTCTACAGGAAGAACGCCCCGGCGGAGGGAACGGGGGCAAGGGCCTTGACATGGGGGCACAGTGTGGATACCCCAGGAACAGAGGCGGCCCTTTGGCTGGAGCACAGGGATCGGGGAGCAGTGGGAGGAGATGAGGGCGGAGGACAGTGAAGACTGGATCCGGGAAACCCCCTAGACCAAAATTCTGACTGTGCTCTGGGCGGGGTGAATGGGAAGCCATGGGTGTGGTCAGAAGAGACATGATCTGACTCCAGCTTTGAAAGGATCACTCAGTCCCCTTTGTGGAGGAGAGGTGTAGGGGAAAGGGAAAGTGAGAAAGGCTGAATGTTTAGCTGGCTGAAAGGAGATTAACTGGGAGGCTTTGCAATAATCCAGGTGAGGAGGAGGATGGCTCGGGCCAGAATGGAAGTGCTGGAGGAAGTGAGAAGTGAATGGGATTTATTTTGGAGGCAGTCAATATCACCCTTGAAGGACTGGATCAGGAATATGAAAGAAAGAAAGCTGACTCCAAAGTTTGGGGCCTTAACAAGTGGAAGGAGGGAGCTGGCCTCAGGAAGTTTGCATATTTGAGATAAAGATGGAATCAGGAGTTTATCTGGACAGGTTAATTGAGACATAACATTAGCCAATTAGCAGCCAAGCTGGCAGTTAGGGCCATGAGTCTGGGGTCAGCCTAGAGATATAAATCTTAGAGTCATCAGTATGTAGACGTCATTTAAAGTCAGGCAACTGAATAGATCAAATGGGAATGAAACTGGATAAAGAGAAGTCCAAGGGCTAAGCTTCGAGGCCTCCAACGTTCAGATAGAGGGATACAGAGAAACAGCAGAGATGAGAAGAACGAGTAGGAGGAGAACCAATGACGTCCCAAAAGCCAAGATGAAATAGTCATCAGTATGCAGACGTCATTTAAAGCCAGGTGACTGAGTAGATCAAATGGGAATGAAAGTGGATAAACAGAAGTCCAAGGGCTAAGCTTTGAGGCCTCCAACGTTCAGATAGAGAGATCGAGAGAAACAGCAGAGACTGAGAACAACACGTAGGAGAAGAACCAATGAGGTCCCAGAAGCCAAGATGAAATAGTCATCAGTATGTAGACGTCATTTAAAGCCAGGTGACTGAGTAGATCAAATGGGAATGAAAGTGGATAAAGAGAACTCCAAGGGCTAAGCTTGGGGCCTCCAACGTTCAGATAGAGAGATACAGAGAAACAGCAGAGACTGAGAAGAACAACACGTAGGAGAAGAACCAATGAGGTCCCAGAAGCCAAGATGAAATAAGCCTTCAGGAATGACCAACTGTTTCAAATGCTGCCAAGGTCAAGAGTATGCATTGGCAACATGGGGGTCATTGGTGACCTTGACCATGGCTATTTTGGCAGAGCAGTGAAGACTGGTTTAAGTGTGGCCAGGGCTTCCCAGGCGGCTCAGTGGTAAAGACTCTGCCTGCCAAGCAGGGATGCAGGTTCGATCCCTGGGACAGGAAGATCCCCTAGAGAAGGAAATCAACCCACCCCAATATTCTTGCCTGGAGAATCCCATGGACAGAGGAGTCTGAAGGGCTACAGTCCATGGGGTCATACAGAGTCGGACACGACTGGGCACACAAACACATACACATGTTCTAAGAGAATGGGAGAAGAGGAAGCAGAGGCAGAGAGTGAGACAAATCTTTTGAGGACTTTTGATTGAATGGAAAAAAGAGATGCAGGAGCTGGAGTGAAATATGGAGCCAATTGAAGTTTGGGGTTTGGTTGTGTCTGTTTCTGAGACGGGAGACATGAGGGTGGGTTTGCATATGCTGATCGGAACAATGCAGGAATTGTCAGTGTAAAGTTCAGGTGGACCAGAAAAGATTAGATCTAGAACATCAGAGGGGTTGATCCCAGATATTGGTCTAATCACACCAAGGAGGGCAGAGGAAACAGGCACCAATTCAAACAGGATAGTGGAGGGAGCATGTGGAAGCTCTATTCACTTTCCCAGTGAAGCCCAGAGCCAGGTCATCAGCAGACAGAGGGAAAGGAGGGAGAAAGGAGGAAGAAAGATGAGAAAGTGTGAAAAGGCAGTTTAGGAGAGAGGAAGATGGAGTCAGGTTACTGGGCAAACCTAGGGCCACGTGAGATATGGCGTTAAGTGAAACCAGCCGGCGGGGAAGTGTGTGTTTCTGCAGCCCCTTTGGCAACCCTGAGCAGGCATGGAGGAGCGACACCGACTTCAGAGAAATGCAAATAGAGATGAAACGCCATCTTCAAAAAAATTCACTTTAACAGCAAGTATGTTTGAAGTATCCTCAAAGGATACCAGGAAAGAGTAAAATAGAAACTCTCCCACATGTCTCGTAAGAGTGTAAATTGGTACAATTCACTTGAGAAATGATTCCCTGAGTCTTAAAAATATTTATTTTACATTCTAGGAATCTATTCTAAGAAGAGAACAAAAAATGCACACAGTGATATTTATGGAAGTACTATTTACACTTGGGGAAAATTGGAAACAATTAAATCACTAACATGAGGGGAGGGGTCACGAAAATAACAGGATAACCATCTCTGAAAGAGTGGCATTCGCTGAAACAGACGTTCACAAGAGTCTTTAACAACATGAAAAAAATTGTAAGATATAAAGTTATAGCTACTACTAAAAATAGTCAGGATAAAATGCATTTTTAAAAGTCACTGGGAAAACTCCAAAATGTTCATTGTAATTATCTTTGAGTAATAGTAGAGTTATATCAATTTTCATTTTCTTCATTATTGCTTTCTGTAGTTTTCAAAATGAGTATTTTTATCATAATCAACCAGAACAAAAATGCTATGCTTAAAATTATAGTCCATCCTTAAACCAGGAGGATGGATTTGAGATATTGGGGTTCTCTCTAGTTACTTGTCCCCATAGTCTCACATCTCACACTGAGCAAATTGGAGGCACAGCCAAACATTCCCTCCCAAGCAGCCTCAGTTTACCTCATCAGAGTTGAACCCTCAAAAGCTTTAACCTGAAGATAAAATAGAGTAATTCATTTACAATGAAGTATGTATTGAAGGTATTCTTATTCTAGATTGATTAGCATCTCCTAACTTCTCTTTTTCTAGATTTGAACCAGCCCTTCCCAGAATTTAGAGACAGTCTTTGGGACTCAGGAACATTTAGACTCCAGCAGATATCCTAAGTAAGGTTTGTAAAACTCTCTTTTTTAAACTGAAATATAGTTGATTTACAATATTGTGTTAGTTTCACAGGTACAGCTAAGTGATTCTGTTATATATTTTTTCAAATTATTTTCCTTTACAGATTATTACAAAATATTGAATACAGCTCCCTGTGCTGTACAACAAATCCTTGTTGCTTATCTATCTCATGTATCAGTTTAGTTGCTCAGTCGTGTCCAAATCTTTGTGACTCTTTTCTAATGAGTCAGTTTTTCAAATCAGGTGGCCAAAGTATTGGAGTTTCAGCTTCAGCATCAGTCCTTCCAATGAATATTCAGGACTGATTTCCTTTAGGATGGACTGGTTGGATCTCCTTGCAGTCCAATGGACCCTCAAGAATCTTCTTCAGCACCACAATTAGAAAGCATCAATTCTTCGGTGCTCATCCTTCTTTATAGTCCAACTCTCACATCCATACATGACCACTGGAAAAACCATAGCCTTGACTAGACAGACCTTTGTTGGCAAAGTAATCCCTCTGCTTTTTAATGTGCTGTCTAGGTTGGTCATAGTTCTCTTCCAAGGAGCAGTCTTATATATAGCAATTAGAATACTCCCTCACACCAGATACAAAAATAAACTCAAAATGATTTAAAGACATAAATACAAGATATGATACCATAAAACTCCTAAAAGAGAACCTAGGCCAAACTTTGTCTGACATAAATGCTAGCAATATTACCTGATTCAATGGACATAAATGTCGGCAAACTCTGGGAGATGATGAGGGACAGGGAAGCCAGTCCATGGGGTCATAAAGAGTTGGACAACAACTTGGTCATTGAACAGCAACAATATTTTCTTAGATCAGTCTCCCAAGTAAAAGAAATAAAACTCTTTTTCTTGTAAATTCATGAAATTCCCTGGCCATTCAGTGGTTAGGACTCTGCGCTTCCACTGCAAAGGGGCACGGATTTGATCCCTGGTTGGGAAACCAAGATCCTGCATGCTGTGCAGAGCAACCAAAAATAAATTTTAAAATTAATTAATTAACTCAGCCATGAAATACCTCAAAAGGAACTTTTCCTCACTTATCAGTCAGCTGTCACTGCATAGCAAACAACCCCAGAAGGTCAGTAGCACACAAGAGTAATAAGCAGGCATTTCACTTATGCACTTGGGTATTCGATGGAGCCAATCTGATACAGGCCAAGCTTGACCCAACAGCTCTAGTTTGAAAGTTGAGACCAAAATTGCCCTAATTGTCGCTTATCCTCCTTGGACCAGTGGGCTAATTTGGCATGTTCTCATGATGGCACATGCATAAAAAAGTTATGCCCAACAAGTAAGTACACATCAAGTCCTGGCTTGTTGTCTGTTAACAGCCCATTGACTGAAACAAGTACTTGGCAAGCACAAAGCCAAGGACAAATGAATTCTACTCCTCTTGTGGAAGGAACTGCTGAACCACACAGAGAAAGGGTGTGAATCCAGGGACAAGGAGGGAATGAGCCAATAAACCAACCTACTATAGCCAGGAAAGGGAGCGAAACAGAGAAAGTGCAAACAGGAAAGGTGGAAATTAATTTACAAACAGTGAATTCTTCCATCAAAATCGAATCACGGACAGCTCCCATTCCTAGTTGTTAATACTTTCTCAACACCTCTGTGGAAACCCAACAACCCCCGAAGCTCCAGTATTCAGTCCTTGAGCATTTCTCATCCCCAGCTCTTCCAGGGGAGAGACAGGAGCCAGAGGTACAGTCTAGATGGGTCAGCAGGTTAATGGGCTTCGTTCTAGAGAACAAATGTGCACCTTGGCTTTTCTCTATCCCAGGAACACCAGACACGAAAGGCTCTCCAAGCCAGCCTCAAGGTCACCCGGCCTGCCCTGCAACCAAAGCCCCTCAGGGTGACGAGGAAACAGGTACAGGGGCCATTGCTTCAGTCTTCCCTATGAAAGTGAAAGTGTTAGTGGCTCAGTCCTGTCTGACTCTTTGCAACCCCATGGACACCATCAAGATCCTTCTGTCCACGGGGTTTCCCAGGCAAGAATACTGATGTGGGTTGCCTCTTTTCTATGAGGCTCCTTCCAAATGAGAGATTTGGGGATTCTTTTATCGCAAGGGGTCCACCATTTATCTGCATCAGGAAAAGGAACATATCTTGATGCCATTGTTGTTGTTTAATTGCTGAGTCAAGTCTGATTCTTCTGTGACCCCATGGACTGAAGCCCACCAGGCTCTTCATCCATAGGATTTCTCAGGCAAGAATACTGAAGTGGGTTGCTATTTCCTTCTCCAGGGGATCTTCCCCACCCAGAAGCCACATCTCCTGCATTGGCAGGCAGATTCTTTACCACTGAGCCATCAGGGAAGCCCTCTTAATGCCATTAGAATATGCTTAATACAGCCCGGAAATCTCTTCCTCCTTTTCTCTCCTCTCCCTCTCTATCTCCTTCCCTTCGAGCCCACTTCCAAAGCTGACCTGAATCTCCAGCAAAGGCCCAAATCAGTCCAACCCAGAGCTCTGGGGCCAGAGATAGCTCTCAAGGACTGAATACTGGAGTTTGGGGGTTGGGTTTCCACAGAGGTGCTGAGAAAGTATTAATAACTAGGAATAGGAGCTGTCCATGATTTGATTTTGATGGAAGAAATTTACTCTTTGTAAATAATTTCCAGCTTTCCTGTTTGCATTTTCCCTGCTTTTCTTTCTTTCCTGGTTTTAGTAGATTGATTCATTGACTCATTCTTCCTTTGTCCCTGTATTCACACCCTTTTCTGTGATTCAGCAGTTCCTTCCACGAGAGGGGAAGAATTTATTTGTCCTTGACTTTGGGCTTGCTGTGTGACTTGTTTTAGTCAACGGGCTGTTAACAGACTACAAGCAAGGACAGTAATAATTTGCATTCCCACATTATACTGGAGTTGTTCACGAAAGTCAGCAGTTCTGCCTTCTGCTCTGAAATACAGTTGTTGAGAGGACTCGACTTTAGGTTCAGATAGACTTGAACAGACACCTGTCTCCTCTTCTCACCTACCACATGACCTTAGGCAAATTGCTTAACCCCGCAGGCTCCAGGGCTCCCAGAATCCGCCTGCAATGCGAGAGACCTGGATTTGATCCCTGGGTTGGGAAGATCCCCTGGAGAAGGGAACGGCTACCCACTCCAGTATTCCTGCCTGGAGAATTCATGGACAGAGGAGCCTGGCGGGCCACAGTCCTTGGAGTCACAAAGAGTTGGACATGACTGACTGACTTTGGATTCACTTTAGGTTTCTCATGGGTAGAATGGGCTGATAACAATGGCTATCTCTAGGACTACTGTGGATCTGATGAGATAAGATATGAAAGTGCTCAGGACAGTGCCTGCCACATGGTCCGCGTTCAGTCAACTGCAGCTGTAACAACTTGATATGGAACCCACAAACCTCCAGTGGGAAGAGAGTCAACCCTGGTGAACTCCAAGGAGCAGAACCCCACATCATGAATCTCATGTTTACAGTATTTAAAAAACTTAAAAGACTGGTTCCCACCATGGAGATAAAAGGACAGTGTTCAGGCCAGTTTGGAGTTAACCACTCCTGGGTACTCAAACGTTCTAATGGGAATTTTTGTGGTCTGAGCCATACTTGCAAAAACACAGGTGTCTGTGGCCAGTGACTTAAACATGAAACAACGGTCACCTAGCAACAAGCAGGAACACCTGCTAGTGTCTGGTGGCTTCCACCACGTGGCACAAACCTGCTGTTTCTTCTTGCATCATTGGGTAGATCAACAAACTTTTCATGCAGCTGGTTAAGACACTACTTGTCATCACAACTTCACTTTTGTTCATTTTGTGGAGGTTTTTTGTTTGGCTGGCTTTTTAAAATTGAAGTATAGTTGATTTCCAAGTTATTGGGCTTCGCTGGTGTCTCAGCTGGTAAAGAATCCACCCGCAATGCAGGAGACCTGGGTTCAATCCCTGGGTTGGGAAGATCCCCTGGAGAAGAAAGGCTACCCACTCCATATTCTGGCCTGGAGAATTCCATGGACTGTATAGTCCATGGGGTCGCAAAGAGTCAGACACGACTGAGCGACTTTCACTTTCACATGTACAGCAAAGTGGTATGTATATATATCTATATAGGTATATATATATACTCTTATCGAGATATGTTGATATACATATATATATATGCTTTTCAAATTCTTTTCCATTATAGGTTATTACAAATTATTGAGTGGAGTTCCCTGTGCTATACAGTAGGGCGTTGTTGTTTATCTATTTTATATACACTGGTGTGTATCTGTTAATCCCAAACTTCTAATTTATCCCTCCACAACTTCATTTTCTAAATGAACCTCCTTTTAGTAAATTTAAAATATTTCCTAGCACCCTTGATTCAATTCGATAAAGATGTGTGGAGTGATTACACTGGCAGATGTTGTGGGTACTTAAAGCAGAGAAAGAATGAAAGTAGGCTTGAGTTCTTGCTATGAAACAAGCTTGTGGGTGTTTATAAACCTCCTGCTCTACATTGTTTGAGGGTGGATTCAGAGAAAGATCATTTGTGTGACTGGGAGTAAGAGGGTGAAATGAGATAAGCAAATGCTTCATGTAAGAAAAAGGAGGCCATGTCAGGGGCCTAAAACAACAGAAGTGGATTTGTCAATCCTGTCTCAGCCTAGTGTGACATTCCTGATCACCTATGGCTTCTTTCCATGTGGCAATTCAGGTGCCCAGGCTCTTTCCTTCTCGGGGACCCATCATCCCCAATGGCCTCAAAGTGTCCTGAACCCTGACTACAGACGGGAAAGAGCATGGAGAAAACCCATGCATGCTCCAACCCTTTTGTGACCCCATGGACTGTAGACCACCAGGCTCCTCTGTCCATGGGATTTCCCAGACAAGAATACTGGAGTGGGTTGCCATTTCCTTCTGCAGGGGATCTTCCTGACCCAGGGATCGAAGCTGCATCTCCTGTGTCTCCTGCATTGGCAGGCAGATTCTTTACCACTGGGCCACCTGGAGAAAACCCATCCACTTCTTAGAAGCCCCCTCCCAGAACCAACAGATTCCGCCTATTCACAGTCCACTGGTAAGAATTAATCTAGTGGCCACTCCTGGGTACCAGGAAGGCAGGAACCTGGAATCCTCTTTCCTGCATCAATTCCCTGAGCATAAGCTAGCTAGGTGTGTGTGTGTGTGTGTGTGTCATACATCGCTTCATTTTCTTGTCAATTTCCCCCACTCCAACATGAGCACTGTGAGAGCAAGGATTTGTTTTGGTTCATTGCAGAATCCCCAGCTGGTGTTGATGCCCAAAGTGAAACTTGGGGGAGTCACCCAGGTGCAGAGATCAGAGAAAGGCCATGCCAAAGGGCGGATGGAATGTGAAAGGCAGGATATGTCAGGGCATGGTGCGTTCAGAGAGCATTTGCCTACTCAGGCAAGAGAAGAGTGTGGTCTGGGCCTGGTGTGGTAGGAGCCTGGTTCGATTCCTAGGAAGATCCCATGGAGTAGGAAATGGCAACCCACTCCAGTATTCTTGCCTGAGAAATCCCATGGAGAGGGAGCCTGGCGGGCTACAGTCCATGGGGTCGAAAAGAGTCAGATACAACTGAGAACACACACCACACAACCCAGAAATTCTACTCCTAGGTACATACACCAAAAAGAGAAAGAGAGAGAGAGAGGGAGAGAAGAAAAAGGGGAAAAAAAATAGTTATGTCCACACAAAATGTTCATAACAGCCAAAAAGTAGAGACAACGAAAATGTCTACCAATAAATGAATGGGTGGTAGATCAACACAGTGAAATAGTCCTCAGCCACAAAAAGAAGTACTGATTTGTACTACAACTTGAATGAACCTTGAAAACATTATGCCAAGTGAAAGAAACCAGACACAAAAGACTACACATGGTGTCCGTCCGTTTGTATGAAATATGCAAAATAAACAAATCCAAGGAGACAGATGTAGATGAGTGGTTGTCAGAGACCGGAAGGAAAAGGGACTAGAGAGTGAAGACTAGTGGGTACAGGATTTCTTCGCTGGGAGATGACAGTGTTCTGGAAATAGATGGTGGGGAGGGTTGCACACCCCTGTGAATATACTAAAGAAAGCAGAATTATACTTTTTAAAAGGGTGGCCTCTGTAGTATGTGATTCTACCTCTCATAGATTTTTTTAAAAATCTACCCTTAAGACAATAAGGAAAGCATGAAAGGGTTTAAGCAGATGATGATGAAAAATGGTGAAAAATGACACTGGTGATTATGTCAACAGTGGATGGAAGAGGATGAAGAACAGAGCGTAGAGCCTGGTCCTCCCAGTGAAACGAGGCGAGTAGCTGAACTAAGGCCCTGGAATTAACCCACCCCAAGTGAGTCAACATTGGGTCGAAAGACCAAAAGAAAAAAAATGGAGAAAGCACAGAACCAGCTTTGCAGCTTTCCCTGTAAAACCACATCTTCTATGTTATGCCAGCAAAACATGCACAGAGGGAATTCCCTGGTTCAGGTGATAAAGAGTCTGCTTCCAATGCAGGAGACCAGGTTCGATCCCTGGGTCAGGAAGATCCCCTGGAGAAGGAAATGGCAACCCACTCCAGTGTTCTTGCCTGGAGAATCCCATGGACAAAGGGGCCTGGCGGGACAGTCCATGGGGTCACACAGAGTCAGACACGACTGAGCTACACTTTCACTTCACTTTCAGTGATTAGGACTCAGGACTTTCACTGCCATGGGCCTGCGTCCCATCCCTGGTTGGAGAACTACAATCCCGCAGCCAAGAAACAAACAAACACGCCCAGAGCCTGAGAAGCACCAGACCAGCTTCTAGCCCTGCTCCTTATACTTCAGGAGCTGCTAAGTCCCTCAGGTGGCTCCTGCTGCTGGCCCCGAAATTCATCTCCAGCCTGTCCGTCTTTTCATCACCAAAGCATGGAGCAAGTTTCCAAAGTTCTCATCCCTGACCATTTGCCCTGTGTGATGCTGGCTGCTGGCTCTGTGGTTGAAACTTGGTCATTTTGCTTTTGAAGTACTTATTAGTTTTATGTACAAATTGGAAAGCTACTTACATATCCTTGGAATAGCAGAGAATGATGCTGTGTGGGTTGCTATGTGATTAAGAATCTGCTTGCCAGTGCAGGAGACTCAAGTTTGATCCCTGAGTCAGGAAGATCCCCTGGAGGAGGAAATGGCAAGCCACTCCAGTATTCCTGTCTGAGAAATCCCATGGACAGAGGAGCCTGGCGGGGTACAGTCCATGGGGTCACCAAGAATTGGACACAACTGCGTGAGCACCAAATTGATACAGCCAGGAAAACTCAGTATCCGCCAAATTTGATGCCTGCCCTACACCAAACTCAACAACTCAGTTGGGTTTCACAAATACCTACTGTGTTCCAGGGGCCAAGGGATACGGACTAAATAGGAAAATCATCTGTGTTCTTAGGAAGCTCATAGGCTGATGAGAGAGAATGACTCTGAGGCAGACAGGTGAGTTTACAGACGTGCATTGAGTGAGGGATGCCCCTGTGTCCAGGGTGAGGGGTGCGAAGAAGCCACCGGAGCTTTCTAGAGGGACTTCCAGGCTGGGAGGACGCCGCAGTCTGCGGGCCCTGGGTCTGGCTGTGCACGCCTCAGCTCAGGGGGTAACTTCCTGGATGAGAAATCTCAGTGAACACACAGAATAAAGGCAGGGGAGAGGGAGATGGGGTTACAAAGGCAGACCAAGCAAGACTTTTCAGGCACCATCCCAAGACTGGAGAACAGGGAAGTCCAGTCTGCAGTTGCCTTTGGGGGCTGAGGACTGTGAAGGGCCCGAGAGAGCCTCTTAGGCTGCTGAAAATGTTCTATGTTTTGACTTGGATAATGGTTGAAGGAGAGACAGTGTGTGTGTCTTTAAGACTGTACCAGAAAGCAAAGCAAAACCCTAGCTTTGCTGCAATAACTGGATTTATTCAATATATATACTTTTAATAGCACAAAATTATTTACCATGCATTTCTTATTTATAAGTGCTTTCTTTTTTTAATTGAAGTATAATCGATTCATGAGGAGGGCGTGGCAACCCACTCCAGTATTCTTGCCTGGAGAATCCCACGGACAGAGGAGCCTGGAGGGCTACACAATCCAGGGGGTCGCAAGGAGTCGGACATGAATGAAGCAACTTAGCACAGCACAGCACAGCACAGTTGATTCACCATGCTACGTTAGTTTCAGGTATACAGCAAAGTGACTCACTTATATATATAATATATATATTGTGTGTATTCTTTTGTGTGTATAATGTGTATTCTTTTTCATATTCTTTTCTGTCATAGATTTTTATAAGATATCGAATATAGTCCCTTGTGCTATACAGTAATTCCTTGTTGTTTATCTCTTTTATATATAGGAGTGTGTATTTGTTAATCCCAAACCTCTAATTTATCCCTCCCCTAACCTCCACGTGTTTTCATCTATGTGATCTCATTTATTTCTCTGACTAAGCCTCACTTTATTTAGGGCACGTGTTTTATGCCAGAAACTCAAACCTGAATGGATTAAATAACTCAAAATCATCCAACTAGGAAGTAGGAGAGCCAAGATTTGAATCAGTCCTCCTAGCTCATAATTCAGGTATATTCCTGTTATCCCAAGCTAGTTTTAAAATTGGGAGCTATTAATGCCATGTTCTGGGGCTTCTCCAGTGACTCAGCAGTAAAGAATCTGCCTGCAGTGCAGGAGCCTTAGGAGATGTGGGTTCAATCCCTGGGTCGGGAAGATCCCCTGGAGAAGGGCATGGCAACTCACTCCAGTATTCTTGCCTGGAAAGTCCCCTGGACAGAGGAGCCTGGCGGGCTTCAGTCCATGGGGTAGCAAAGAGTTGGACGTGACTGAGCAACTGAGCACAATGATGACAAATTTCATCCCTAAATATATTTGACTGTTCTGGGAACCAAGCTGGGTAGCTGCCCGGCTGGCTGCCTGCATTGCTGGCTCCTGTAGAAAGAAACTCGTTCTATGTCTTTCTTCTGGTAATTCTCTTTTCCACATATTCCCTGGGCCTCGACTGGGAAGCAAGGGGAGGCTGGAACTTCACTCCTCAGCTCCTTCTCTGGAAGTCATGTGTTCCCACGGCAACACTGCCCTTGGTCCTGAGATTGTTAGGCACCAGCTGGAAGGCCGGGGCAAACCCGGGGTTTCTTTGACAAGGGGCAAAGTCTCTGAAATCTCCCGATCAAAGTCCCAAGGAGCCCACGGTCTGAGCCTTGAAGGGCAGGAGGCCAACAAACCCAGATCTTTGCCGGGGACCAGCTGGTGTGACAGGAACACGCGCTTAACCCGGGTGCGCCTAGAACTGTTCCGTCTCGGCTGCTCTCCGCGGCCAGGGCGGAAGCCTCGTCCCCTGTCTGCAGGCCGGGAGTGATGACGCTGGATCGCGGACCTGCCCCGAGAACGTGCTGAAGCGCCTCTGTCAGACGCCTCACCCACGGTGCCGTTGTAACTGGCGTTGACTTCCCACCACGAGAAGACCTTTCAGAGAGTCTCCTTAAAAGTTCCGGCCGGGATTCACTCGGTATCTGGTTCACATCAACACCCCTCTTTGAAGATTACATCACACTCCTTAGATGCAGGACTTGTCTATTTAAATCCCAGAACAGGATGTCTTCGCCTTCAGAAACCCCAGGGTGACCTCGGAGGCCATTGTGTGTCCCTGGAAAGGGTGCAGTTCGCGTGACAGTCGCCGCACTCCGTGGCACGGATGAGATGCAGCTGTAATGGGGATCGCAGGTGGGGCCGGGCCCGCCATGCACGGCCTTAGTGCCCTGATGGAGGCCAGCTCAGGAGGCCGCCGGGGGGACCAGAGGCCTGGGAGGGCCGGCCACGGGCCAGGTCAGAGCAGCCTTCAGAGGTCACAGACTCATCCCCCTCCTGCACAGGGGGTCTTCCCTACACCCTTCCGACGAACGAGAATCTGCCCTTTGAAAGTGTAAATACCTCAGGAGAAAGCAGACTCCAAACCTCCTGCCCGTTCACCACCTGTTACTGTGTTCAGCGTAGCCAGATCTCCTGGTCATATGGACAGAGGTGCCACACTCAATTGCCATTTAGTCTTTGGGGGAAGCAGAACAATGGAACCCCAGCCCTTTGACTGAGAGGTTGTGTTTCCCGACCCCTCCACCTCCCCTCAGACCGTCCCCAGGTTTCCTGTGTCTCTTTTGGATGTGTGTGTGTGTGTGTGTATGTGTGCTCATTCTTGTCTGACTCTTTGTGACCCAATGGACTATAGCCCGCCGAACCCCCTGTTCATGGGGTTTCTCAGGCAAGAATACTGGACTGGGTTGCCATTCCCTTCTCCAGAGGATCTTCCCGACCCACATCTCCTGTGTCTCCTGCCTTGGCGGGCGTGTTCTTTACCACTGAGCCACCTAGGAAGCTGCCTCTCTTGGACAGTGAGGCCAGTAAGAGACTCAGGGAAAAAGGTGTCTCAGCCACGAGCAAAGAAGCCCAGGTGCCCGTCATCTTAAGAGAGAGGAAGTAGTGACTGCCGAGCAGAGTCTTAATGACAGGGGAAGTGCTCATCCAGCCTCTCAGATGCGTTAGCACATCTCTGTCTCTTCCTGAAAGGGGTAGAAATAGTTTTGCCTTCAAAAATGGAGCTTAACACACCTTGAAAATAATCCTGGGCTTGCGGGTGTGGTGGGATTGAGAAGACAGAATTCTCATGAAGGCAAACTGACCACTGTGGTCTTTCAGATCACAAGCAGTCGTGTGCAGCCTAAAAACACCAGCCAGCCGCCAGCCAAGAAGAAGCCGTTTCTTCCCCTTTCTCAAAGGAGATTGAAAATTAGAGGAATCTAAAATACGACACGAATGAACTTTTATGAAACAGAAAGAGACTCACATAGAGAACAGATGCGGTTGTCAAGGGGCAAGGGGGTGCAGGAGGCGTAAACCGGGAGTTCGGGATTAGCAGACGCAAACTATTACATAGAGGATGGACAAACAGCAAGTCCTTCCGTAGAGCACACTGCATGTACTGTATGCGCTTCCCTGGTGGCTCAGAGGTCAAGAAGCTGCTTACGAGGCAGAAGACGCGGGAGACACAGGTTTGACCCTTGGGTCAGAAAGATCCGCTGGAGGTGGGCATGACAACGCTCTCCTGTACTCTTGCCAGGAAAATCCCATGGACAGAGGAGCCCAGTAGGCTACAGCCTATAGGGTCTCAAAGAGTCGGACACGACTAATGTGACTAAGCACGCACATGCATACTATAGACAAGGTCATACTGTATGCAAGGCTTCCCTGGTGACTTCCCTGGGGGCTCAGATGGTAAACACTGTGCCTGCAATGCAGGAGAACTGGCTTCGAGCCCTGGGTCGGGGAGGTCCTCTGGAGAAGGGAATGGCTCCCCAATCCAGTGTTCTTGCCTGGAGAATTCCATGGACAGAGGAGCCTGGTGGGCTACAGTCCATAGGGTTGCAAAGAGTTGGACAGGACTGAGCAATTAACACACACACTGTATAGCAAAGGAAACTATATTCAATATTCTGTAATAAACCATAATGGAAAATAATATTTTAAAAGACTGTATACATGCATACATACATATATACACATGCATATATATATAACTGCATCACTTTGCTGTACAGCAAAAATTAACCCAGCATTGTAAATAACTATATTTCAGGTAAAAAAAAAGTTAAAGGATCCAGCTGCATTTTGCCATGTGCCCCAGGACCCAGGGAGCGGTGGCCCTCTGCTGTTTCATAACCTCTCTGGGGACCGGCTCCAAGGACAATGGGCTTCCTCAGATCAAGGTGACCTCCCGACCGAATGTTTTCCTCCGCCGCGGCTCCCCGGCTCCCTTGCCTGCTGGCCTGACGCAACTTCTCTTATTTGTGCACGAGCGATTGATAAGTGAATGTCCTTCTGGACACAGCTAATCTCTCCATCAGTCCCCAATCACTTGAAATTACAATGGTTAATTATACCTTGGGTTTGGGGAGCTCACGTTCCCCCCCACCCCCATCCCGGTACATTCTCGTCTCTGATTTCACCTTCCTGAGACATTTTATTGTCTGAGATACAACGCTTGGTCACTTAAAGCTTTGGCCCCGGGATCAGTTTTCTTGGGTCTAAAACAAGGCCACTTGACTGAAGGTGAGTTTTGTGTTTCAACCTGAGGAGCAGGGTCAGGGTGCCAGATGCCAGCCCCTCTCCTGTTTAGGAGACTGTGCTGCCAACCCTCCTTCCAGAATGATCTGAACTCCATGTTTTTTCATTATTATTATTTTAATTGGAGGATGATGACTTTGCAATATTGTGATGGGTTTTGCCAACACAAATCGGCCATGGGCTTACATGTGTCCTTTTAAGTTTCGTTCCCTTTGAGTCTGCTCACCTACCAGAAATCTCACTGCTTAATTTATCCTGTTTCCCAAATTCCTCCCTGGCTACCGCAGCTCCCTCCAGAATATACTCCACGCTCCTCCACCCCAAAAAGGGCAGGCTCCTCACTCAGAGTCCTTCTGCAAGGCTGGGTGCCTCGGGCGCTCCCTTCCCCATGCCTTGCCCCCTGGACGCCCTTGACAAGCGAGAGGTCACACTCCGGCCTGGCCCTCCCAGACCTGTTCTTGGCTGGCTGGGGCTTCCTTTGGCTTAGACTCTGAAGCCAGGCCATGACGCTTCTGGTCCCAGAACAGGCTCTGGCCCTGAGCCCAGGACAGAGGGTCACACGCCTCCTGGTAGCATGTGGGAATGGGCCCTTTCCACGTGACTCATGAAAATGCAATTACAAAGGTAATCCTGTTTTGAAATGTTGACAAGCAAAGACAAGCCCAGCAGAGGAAGGGCCACTCCTGCCCAGGAGACAGACCGTGCGGTTAATAACTCAACCTCAGACCCTCTGAGGGTCCTGTGTCCTCCTCCGGGTCTTCCACACCAGGACTCCTGTCTTTGTGCGTGCATGCTTGTGCTAAGTCACTTCAGTCGTGTCTGACTCTTTGAGAGCCCGTAGACTGTAGCCCACCAGGCTCCTCTGTCCATGGAGATTTTCCAGGCAAGAACACTGGAGTGGGTTTCCAAGCCCTCCTCCAGGGGATCTTCCTGACCCAGGGATTGAACCGGCGTCTCCTGCATTGGCAGGCGGGCTCTTTACCACTAGCATCACCTGGGAAGCCTATGTCTTTGTCACCTTCCTTTTAATTCAAACACACACACACACACACACATATGCATACACATGCACACATAAACCCAAAAGCACGTACACACAAGCTCACATGAACTACATATGTTCACACACACCCACGGTGTGCTGACACCACGTTCTGGCCGCAACAGGGTTCAGAAAACTTCTCTGACTTAAGAAGCCGAGCTCTAGGAAAAGGTAAATATTGTATCAGGATCAGAGTCAGCCTAGCAGCAGACATCTGTCTCCCTGGAGTGGCTAGGAAGTGCTCCTCTTCCCCTCACTGCCAAACACGGTGGCTGAGGTTCCCCCGTTAGAGTCATTCCTTCTTGCCTCAAAGTTCTCTGTCTTCAGACACCTCTTCTCCCCCGATAAACCATAAGGAGCTGGGGAAAGGATTCTAATGGGCCCCCAGCACCAGTCTTGGCCTTGGGTTAATGTTTCAGATGCTTTGGGAGGATGAGAGCGAGGCCCTAGAGAAGGGAAGGCAGAAGTGACCTGCAAGAGAACAGTGGCCCAGCGATCAGGCAGAGGGGACTAGGTGAACACGCACCCCAGACATTGTGTCATGCCCAGCCTGCCTGCCTGCCTGTGAGCGGTGACGTTTCACTCACTCAGTCAACAGAAGCAGTCTGAGCACTCCCTGTGTGCCTGGCGCCGTGCTGTGCACTGGAGTGCATGGCATGCCAAGCTAGGGATCGTCCCTGCGTGCGTGGGGCTTATGGCCCGCTTGTAAGAAAGAGGAGAGAAATTAACCTAAAAAAAATCACCCAGGCACTTTCTTGGCAGTTCAGTGGTTAAGACTCCATGCTTCCAATGCAGGGTCATGGGTTCGATCCCTGGTCAGGGAACCCACCTGGCTGAGAGATGCGGCCAAAAAAATGAATCTTAAAAAACCTATGAAAAAGAAATCACCCAGGTGAACATGTCATTGTAAACCAAGATGAATGGACTTGAGGAGGGCACTATGAGAATAGCACCAAGCGCTGACCTAGACTGGGGGCCCGGAAGGCCTTTTGAGCACAGGGGCCAGGAAGGCCTTCTGAGCTGATCCCAAAGAAGCAGAACTAACCAAAAACCAGAAGAGCAGGCATTCCAGGCAGAGGGAGTTGCATGTGCAAAGGCCCTGTGGCAGAAAGGAGCCACCTAATCCTGCCATAGTGCATAACAATCCTTACCCTTCAGTAAACTTTGAACTAGAAGGAGAATGTTCTCTTCTAAAAATGTGTTTCCCTTTCCCCTTCCACTTACCCTGACCTTCAATCAATACTGAACAACACAGAGAAGGTGAGCTAGACAGGAGAAAGCCTTAAAAAAACAAACGTTGCAGACAGCAGCTATGACAGCTATTTCCTGTTTGGTGTCTCTCACCACAAACCTCCTTAGCCAAATAAATTAGCACAGGAAAACATTTTGGAGAAGGGTGTGGAAGAAACACATACCGAGAAGCCAAAAATACCCCATCTGCTTTTCAGAGAAGAGCTGCAAGTCTAAGGTCGGGACCAGAGCCCACTCAACTATAAGGGCTGAAGAGCCTCACGAACGTCAGTCCCCTGCCTGGGTTTAACCTGGAGGAAGCCAGCTGCAAAGAGGGGCCGAGAGCCTGCCACCAAAAGGGATGAGGCTTAGGCCCCCCTCCCAGCCCTTCGTTTGGTGCTCTCTCCCTGCCCCACTCGCTCCCTCTGGGCTCACCAGACATGGTGTCAGTCTGTCCGACTCTTTGTGACCCCATGGATTGGGGCCCGCCAGGCTCCTCTGTCCATGGACTTCTCCAGGCAAGGATACTGGAGTGGGTTGCCATTCCCTTCTCCATCTTTACCATCTGAGCCACCGTGATTCTTAATTTTGACTTGGGTACAGGAACCCAGTGTCCTTGTGTTACAAGGAGGAGGAAGAGGCTTTACATCATCTCTATTTGCTCTTCACAGTGACCCAGAAAATAAGGACTCACATCCTGATTTTATAAGTGAGGAAATAAAACGTCTGTGCTGGAGATCAGCCGGATACAGGATGGCAAGGTGGGATCTTAAGATGGCCTAGTTTGAAAGCCCGTACTTTCTCCCCCTTCCTCCAGCCCATCCCAGAGGAGGTTTCTGCACATTCTATCCTCAGGGTCCCCACTCCACTGATTGTCAACAGACCACCCATCACCACCTACTGCCCCTCAGCTCAGACGTCCTTCCTCACACTCGGGGCAGAGGTGACGACACAGCCCGCCGGGGCCATAATTCCTCAAGGAGACGGATCACTGGCTCCTCCGTCCCACCCCGGAGGCTGGCTGGTGTGTGGACATGTGAGCTGGTACTGGATCCTCTCACTTTTGGGCGTGTGTCGTGTTTTTTGTTTTGTTTTGCTTTAGTGATCCCTCCCAGAAGTTAGGACAGGAAATTCCCAAACCCAACAACATACTAGTCACATTCTACCAGCTCTGCATCCTCAGAATCTGGTCTTATTCTGTTCCAGAAAAGTCCCCGGGCTGACACTCTCCATGGAACAATCAAGCAGTTTGCAAAGGCCACGCTATAGGCGTGCAGGTCTTGGAGGAAGTGGAGTTCAATAGAACACGGTGGAGTAAGATTCCCTACAGTGGCATTGCCCAAGGCTCGTTCCAAAGAACGCTCATGGATTATTGCTGCGGATTGTTGGTAGCTTTTTCACACACACAAAAGTCTTTTGGCTGCAGGATTTCTCAAAGTCTTTGATTTTCTGCGGCAGAAATGACTAGTTATCCTCCAATACCCATTCTCTCTTTCTTTAATAACACAACCTACAAATTTTATTTTTTTAAACTTTATTTTTTAGGCCATGACTTGTGGCTGGCTTGTGGGATCTTGGTTCCCCGACCAGGGATTGAACCCAGGCCCTCAGAAGTGAGAGCGTGGAGTCCTAAATGGACTGCCAGAGAACTCCAGAACCCTCAAATTTTAGTTGAACACTCATCTGCCCAGCAAGAGACTTTTTCCCCCTGCCTCTGTTGCAGCTGGGAATGACTATCTGACTAAGATCTGGAGTAGCAAGTGTGAGCACAAGTAATTTGTGTCCCCTCTAGTCATGTCATTGAAAGAAATAAGCCTGTCTTGACTTGCTCTTTCTCCTTTGTGCTGGCTGGAATGAAATGTGATGTCAGGAGCAGGAGCTCCTGACTTTGAACCAGAGAGCCACTCACCCAGCCTTGTACTGCTCACCTCTGGGCTGCTAGTGAAAAAGAAACTCTCATCTTGTTTAAGTCACTGTATTTGGGACTTTCTGATCCATCACCTTAAACTGAACCCTAAGCAATTTATGTGCATAATAAATCTCTAGGTGAAGTGCATGTAGCCCTTTTCAAGTACATGACCTTAATACCTAGTCTTCAAAACAGCTTAGGAACGTGCTCCTTGAAATGCATCTTGGGGAACATGGAAAACACTTTTTTCAACATTTCCAGAACTCCAAGCTATGACTCAGCCCACAGCCTGTTTGTCCCCAGTTACTCGCCTAACAGAGGTTATAGAGCAAACAAGCCTTCTTCCAACACTTTTTTAAAGGAATCCACTTCTTGTCTCCAAACCACTGACCTTATCCTCTCAAAAGGCCACAAAGCTGCATATCCTGCATGTCTAACTCTGGGCGTCCAGGTTCCAGGAGACCATAAAGAAAGCCCTGCCAAATAAGGTAGAGTCTCAAATCCCGAAGAGGCTAGTAATAAGAAGGTATAGTATGAACTATTCTATGAGCTATACTATACAATGAGCCACCACTGGCGTCCCAGGGGGAGGTGGGGATGGGGGGAGAAGATTTATCCAAAGCAGAGAAAGATTCCCAAGTATGAAACAGAAACAGTTCCAGGTAATGGGAAAATTATGTTTACCAAAAAAATATTAAGGGCTCATTTGATGAAAAAGGAAAATATTCCCACAGCTTACTTAATACTTAGTGGTGAAAGATTGATAACTTTTCCTCTAAGATCAGAAACAAAACTAGGATGTACCCTCTCACCACTTCTTTTCAATATTGTACTGAAAGTTCTAGCCAGGGCAGTGATGCAACAGAAAGAATTTATAAGGCATTCAGATTGGAAAGGAAGAAGTAAAACTATCTCCATTTGCAAATGCTATGATTTTGTATATAGAACTCCCCACACACATACACACACAAAACATTATTGGAACTAATAAGTATAGAAAGCAAAATCGATAGACAAAAATCAAGGGTATTTTTATATCCTAGCAAGGAACAAGCTGAAAACAAAATTAAGAAAACAATTCCACTTACAACAGCATCAAAGGAATGCTTAGAAGTAAATTTGACAGGGACTCCCTGGTGGTCCAGTGGCTAAGACTCTGCACTCCCAAAGCGAGCAGCCCGGGTTCTATCCCTGGTCGGGGAACTAGATCCCACATGTCACAAGAGAAAAAAAGGATCTCACATGCCCCAAGGAAGAACCCACATGCTGATGTTAAGACCTGGTACAGTCAAATAAATAAATAAGTTTTTTTTTTAAAAAGAAAGAAATTCAATAAAAGAAGTGCAAGAGTCACACACTGAAAACCACAAAACACAGTTGAAAGAAATTAAGAGACATAAATAAACTGAAGGACATTTCATGTTCGTGAATTGGAAGGAAGACTTGGTGTTGCTAAGATGGCACTACTTCCCAAATTGACACACAGATTCAATACAATCTCAATGAAAAACTCAACTGCCTTTGTGACAGAAGTTGACAAACTCAACCTAAAATTTATCTGAAAATGCACGGAACTCAGAACAGCCAATATAATCATGCAGAGAACAAAGATGAAGGACTTACACTTTCTGATTTAAAACCTTAGTATAAAGCTATAGTTATCAAGATTGTGTGGTACAGGAAATAAAGATAGACATAGAAATCCCTGGAACAGAACTGAGAGTCCAGAAACAAACCCATACATGTAGGATCAGCTGATTTTTAACAAGAGTATCAACACAATTCAAGGGGGAAAACATAGTCTTTTCAATAAATAATGATATGACAACTGGATGTTTACATGTGAAAGAGTGGATACCTCCCTCACATCACATACAAAATTAAACCAAAGCTGACCAAATACCTAAATGTAAGATCTGTATAATCTTATGGAACTCTTAAAAGAAAATATATGAATAACTGTCATCTTTAATTAGGCAATGGTTGGATATGACACCAAAAGTGGACTTTTGACAAGTGACAAAAGAAGAAACAGATAAAATGGACTTCATCAAAATTTAGTGCTTCAGGAAACTCTACCCAATGCTCTGTGGTGACCTAAATGGGAAGGAAATCCAAAAAAGAGGGGATAGATATATGTATACAAATGGCTGGTTCACTTTGCTGTACAGTAGAAACGAACACGACACTGTAAAGCAACTGTACGCCAATAAAAATTAAAATAAATAAACAAAAGCAGTGGAATAAAATTAGTGCTTCAAAGGACACTAATAAAGTGAAAAGACAACACGCAAAATAGAAGAATGTATTTTCAAATCATATGTCTGATAAAAGACTTGTATACAGAATACATAGAAAACTCCTACAGCTCAACAATAATAAAGAATACTGTTGAGAGTCCCTTGGATTTCAAGGAAATCAAACCAGTCAATCCTAAAAGAAATCAGTCCTGAATATTCATTGGAAGGACTGGAGTTGAAGCTGAAGCTTTGGTCACCTGATGGGAAGAGCCAACTCATTAGAAAAGACCCTGATGCTGGGAAAGGTTGAAGGCAGGAGGAAAAGGGGACGACAGAGGATGAGATGGTTGGATGGCATCACCGACTCAGTGGACATGAGTTTGAACAAGCTCCGGGAGCTGGCGATGGACAGGGAAGCCTGGCGTGCTGCAGTCCATGGGGTCACAAAGAGTCAGACACAACTGAGCGACTGAACAACAACAACATTTAAAAATGGGCGAAGGCTGTAAACAGACATTCCTCCAAAGAAGAAATACAAATGGCCAATAAAAACATAAATAGATGTTCAAGATCGTTAGTCATCAGGGAAATGCAAATGAAAACCACAAAAAGATACTTTACACCCACTCGGCTGGCTACATTCAAAAAGATGAACAACAACAAGGGTTGCCAAGGGTGTAGAGAAGTTGCAGCCCGCAAGCGTTGGTGGTGGGAATGTAAAACGGTGCAGCAGCTGAGCAAAGGTCCTAATTGCTCAAAAAGTTAAGCATAGGGTTATCTTACTGCTACTGCTAAGTCGCTTCAGTCGTGTCCGACTCTGTGCGACCCCAGAGATGGCAGCCCACCAGGCTCCCCTGTCCCTGGGATTCTCCAGGCATGAACACTGGAGTGGGTTGCCATTTCCTTCTCCAATGCATGAAAGTGAAAAGTGAAAGTGAAGTCGCTCAGTCGTGTCCGACTCCTATCGACCCCATGGACTGCAGCCCACCAGGCTCCTCCGTCCATGGGATTTTCCAGGCAAGAGTACTGGAGTGGGTTGCCATTGCCTTCTCCAAGGGTTATCTTATGGCCTAGCAATTGTGATCCTAGTTATATACCCAAAATAAATTAAAACATGTATCCACACAAAAGCTTATACATGAATATTCATAAGAGCAATATTCACTAGCCAAAAAGTACAAATAACCCAAATGTCCCTCAACTAATAAATGGATAAACAAATATGGTATGTCCATATGGTGGACTATTAGTCAGTCATAAAAAGGAATGAAGTACTGATTCGCATACAACATGGATGAACCTTGAAAACAATTTGCAGAGGGAAGAACCCAGAAACAAAACACTGTATGTTTATGATTCCATTTGTATGAAATATCCGGAATAGACAAATCCGCAGAGACAGAGGGTGAGACAGTGACGGCTGCACAACTCTGTGAACGTAGGTACTAAAATCCACTGAAGTGGGATTTCTCTGGTGCTCCAGCGGTTAGGACTCTGCAGGTTCACTGCTGAGGGTATGGGTTCAATTCCTGGTCTGGAAACTAAGATCCTTCAAGCCAGAAAGCATGGCTAAAAAATTTAAACCTACTGAATTGTACTTTAAAAGGATGAATGTTCAGGTATATAAATTATATCTCAATAAAGAAATAAAGAACCTGGATGGGAGGGGAGTCTGGGGGAGAGTGGATACATGTATATGTATGACTGAGTTCCTTTGCTGTCCACCTGAAACTATCACAACATTGTTAATCAGCTATGCTGCTGCTGCTGCCAAGTCGCTTCAGTTGTGTCTGACTCTGTGACCCCGTAGACGGCGGCCCACCAGGCTCCCCCATCCCTGGGATTCTCTAGGCAAGAACACTGGAGTGGGTTGCCATTTCCTTCTCCAATGCGTGAAAGTGAAAAGTGAAAGTGAAGTCGCTCAGTCGTGTCCGACTCTTTGTGACCCCGTGGTCTGCAGCCTACCACGCTCCTCCATCCATGGGATTTTCCAGGCAAGAGTACTGGAGTGGGGTGCCATTGCCTTCTCCATAATCAGCTATACTCCGGTATAAAATAAAATTTTCTAAAAAATGAAAAGTTAAAAAAAAAAAGAATTAAAGAAAATATTTGGGTTCAACCCAAAAGGTTTCCCAGAAATTTGGGGAAAAGAAAAGTTTTAAAGAAAAGGCAATTTAGTTTGCCAATGCCCTAAAAAACAGACCACATTAGTAGTTATCTTTTGAAAGTGTCAATAAAGTCATAAGGCCTTATGGATTTCTGTAAAAGTAGAAGTACTTATGTTTTGGATTTGTGTTCTACAGGAACATAAGGACTGGAGTTTTTACATAACTTGATTCTGCATGTCAAAGCAATGCCTGGTTATTTCAAATGTTTTAAGGGTAGAAAAGCATAGACAAGAAAACTATGGACTTGCCTGTTTTCACGGCTCACCCCATCCTCCATAAAAGGCAGGTGGGGGCGGGAGGTGGGGCTGTTGGCTTCTACAAACAAGCCTACTGCCTGGGAGACCTTGCATGTGGGCCCCCAGCTCCACTGGGACCCCTCCAGCTCCCGGCTCCTGCACATTAGCACCCAGGCCAGCACATCAAATTTGCCTCAGCACACAGGTCTTATGAGAGCACCACCATTTACAAGTCCTCCAGCTGCCCCAACCTACCCTGGATTCTTCGTGCACCTAGTATTTCCTTTAATTGAAGGAAAGCACACATGGCAACCAAACAGGTGCTAAGAAATGGGGAGAACAGAGGAGAGAAACCCAACTTCCATCAAAACCACAGTCCTCAAAGGATGGAGGGCAGAGACAGG
The DNA here is from genome assembly GCF_003369695.1 of Bos indicus x Bos taurus. Taxonomy (NCBI): domain Eukaryota; kingdom Metazoa; phylum Chordata; class Mammalia; order Artiodactyla; family Bovidae; genus Bos; species Bos indicus x Bos taurus. The sequence goes on along the minus strand of NC_040087.1, from coordinate 11,424,132 downwards.
GAGTTTGGGCTGGACATACACGCACTGCTATATTTAAAACAGGACCACCAAGGTCCTCCTGTGTAGCACAGGGAGCTCTGTTCAATGTTACGTGGCGGCTTGGATGGCAGGGGAGTTTGGAGGAGAATGGATACATGTATATGTATGGCTGAGTCTCTTGGCTGCTCACCTGAAACTCTCACAACATTGTTAATTGGCTATACCCCAGTACAAAATAAAAAGCTTTAAAAAAAAAACCCCACAATCCTCAAATTAAAATTTCCCACCAACCATATGCCAGAATTTCCCTTCAGAGTGCAGAATGAGCTTCAAAGTAATACTTTCTCTCACTAATCATCCCACTGACTAGTGCAACGTGGCAGCACCCAGAGTCCCCATTAGAAGTCAAGAGGTATGTTATTTCCACTTGAACACCACCTGGATGGAAACATACTGAAAGAAACCAAGAGGGGGAAAAAAGGAAGGCTTCCAAAAGACAGACTCCAGTTCAAACTTTATTTGCATACAAAAATATATTATAATGGGGAAAGCATATTACTGTTTCCAACTATATATAATTAATTACAAATATTTTCATAAAAGCATTTTAAATTACAGAGAAGCTATGTTTTAAGAGGAAATACAACATTAGCATGAGTCATCTGCTCTAATACGCTGCAAGCAGGTAAACAAAGTCAGTCTCTAACCTGCCCAGAGATGAGCCCAAAGGTGTTTTTAGGACGAGCCTGGTGGTGGGTGAGCAACATCTCTGCCCCCTCCAGCAGCATATTCTGTAGCTGATTTCATCAGGTCCTCTGAGCTTTCTGAAACTTCTCCCTTAGGATGGAAGGACCCAAAACTTCTTGTTTCACATGCCTGTCAATAGGAGACAGAGAAGGTGATCCACTCGCAAAAGCTGACAATTCCTATGCTTAACCATGTGCTTCCCAGGCGGCACAAGTGGGAAAGAACCCGCCTGCCAATGCAGGAGACCAAGAGATACAGGTTCGATTCCTGGGTCGGGAAGGTCTCCTGGAGGAGGGCATGGCAACCCATGCCAGTATTCTTGCCTGGAGAATCCCATGGACAAAGGAGCCTGGTGGGCTACGGTCCGTAAGATCGAAAAGAGTTAGACACGACTGAAGCGACTTAGCTCACATGCTTAACCGGAGCACACCTCCCAGACAGGCATCCAAGCACCAAACTTAATGGCAGGCTTCCCCTGTAATGTACGTCTGAAGAACTGGTATGACTGGGCAGCCTGCTGCAATTTTCATGACGCCAACAAGCACGTTCCACGGGTCTAACACAAAATGTGTTGCAATTACAATCATCTCTGTCAAAACAGACCTTGGTCTTCTGATGGAGGATGGTATGGGTGATAACGTCTTCTAGTACACAGAAATTGCAGAAGAACTTCCCACCTAATAGTAGGTAGGTCTGTCTGAAACCTTGTTTAAGAACAGAATTCTTTTTAAGTAACCAGCTTTGGATCTATTTTTTCAGATCCTATCCAGCTATTTAGCATAGCACAGCATAAGATATGGAAAACTGACTCTTTCATTGTAAAATGGAAGGGGCTAAGATGAAATTCTCCAGGGCTGCTCTGTGACTGAACAAGGCCCCCCAAGGGTAAGTTGTGGAAAGTGTCATCCAGGAAACTCCAGCTGACCCTTCTGGCACTTGTGAGCCTGTTCTTTGGAAGTGGAATGTGTGGATTGATTCTCGGGGTCCTTTCTTCCAGGCACCCCCATGGCAATTATGATCTGATACCTTCAGTTCTCAAAAATTTTGGTCACAGAGAATGGGGTGCCATTAGCGTAACTGACAAATGGGAAACGGGGTACCAAATACCTGATCCAGGTCTTTCAGTAACTGGTGTAGGTCTTTGGTTATAAGATCTCCCCAAGCCAATTTTCTCTTTGGGAACCCAACCCTCTGGAAGTCAGATCAAACCCCTGGCTCTAACTTGTGAAGTTTTCTCCGACCCCTGAGATTGAACCCTCTGGTTTGTCAGTATAATGCTGTTCAGTCGTGAGGTTGTGTCTGACTCTTTGAGACCCCATGGACTGTAGCCCACCAGGCTCCTTTTCCTCCACTCTCTCCCTTAGTTTGCTCAAATTAATGTCCACTGTGTCAGTAATGCTATCTAACTGTCTCACTCCCTTCTCCTTTTGCCTTCAATCTTTCCCAGCATCAGGGGCTTTTCCGATGAGTCAGCTCTATTAATCAGTATAATACTCGGTGGTCAATAAGCTGATTTCTTTTCTGAAAAAGCCTGGCAGGCCATCATGCTGGGAAGGCTCCAACCTCACTTTAACTACTACTTTACTCTCCACTTCTCAAACAAAATGCCATTGTTTGTTGGGGGCCAAGTTCTCACTGGTTGCAAAGGCAGTCAACTTCAATGCCAGCTTATCCTCAGGATTTCTTTCTGAGCCACTAGGGTCCTGTTTCTGAACCTAAAAACACCTTATGATATAACTTCCTGCCACAGACAAGCTGGTAAACATCACTGCACTTTATCAGAGGTGCTGGTTGGTTTTGTTTTGTTTTTTAAACTACCAGGCATGTACTCACTTGCTAAGGTTCTGTCCAGATCAGCAATAAAGTCTTCTAGCTCTTTTGTATCTCCAAGTTTGGCTGAAAAACAAAGAGTTCAGGTTCAGTTTCTATATTCAAGACAGCTGATGAATCTGATTTTTCCAGAATTATATGACCCTCATCTCTCTGTCTTCTGAGATTTTATTAAATAGTGTCCTGTACAAACCCTAAGTGGTTGCTCCAAAGTTTACTTACAAGCAACTCAGAAGCTTTTTCTGAAGATTAGCCTAAATGTTTCTTTCTGAGTTTTGTAGTTCATCATCCCCCCATCCCCCACCCATATCCCAGCAGCCTGGAAGAAGTATCTCTCTTCGCTACTTTAAAAGCTGGGAGGTGGAGGCTTCCCTGCAGTCCAGTGGTTAAGAATCCGCCTCCCACTGCAGGGGACAAGTGGATCCCTGGTCCACAAAGATCCCACGTGCCGCGGAGCAAAGAAGCCTGTGTGCCACAGCCACTGAGCCTGGGCTCTGGTGCCTATGAAACAGAACTACTGAGCCCGCGTCCCTAGAGCCCCTGCTCCACAACAGGAGAAGCCCCTACAACGAGAAGCCCCTGCACCACAATTGGAGAGCGAGCCCCTGCTCACCACGCCGAGAGAAAGCCTGTGCGCAGCAGCGAAGACCCAGCACAGCCAGAAATAAATAAAATCGAGAAGCAAACAAACAAGTTGGAAGGTACAGTGAGACAGGGACAGGGAAGGAAGATTGAAAGTTTTAACTCTCTGATTGTGTAGAATTTGAGTTAGCAGCCAAAATATTCGGGAAGCAATGCAGTGTGTGGAATGCACACCCAGAGTCCCTACTTCCTGCTCAACTTCTCTGACGCAGTCTTGTTCACACTATCACTCCAGGGCAGTACTTCAGCCCACGTGGTGCCCCCAGGATGGAATTCACTAAGCGCTACTGTTCCTTGTCAAAAGGGTACAGGGAAGGCGACAGGGGGCTCCTGGGTCTGGGCGGCCTTGTGCCATGCAGGTGCCAACACAGGGTAACAAGGCCCCACCGTGATCTTGTTCCATCCACATCCTAAGACTTGTCCTTCTTTCTGCGTGTCTTGCTTTCTCCTCTAGAGCTCATTGTTCATGCCTTCTCTGGATGCACGTCTTTATTAATCAGACCCCTCAGTAGCACATGCTCGAGCTTAGTCGCCTCCGATTCTTTGCGATCCCACGGACTGAGCCCACCAGACTCCTACAGCCAAAGGACTTCCCAGGCAAGAATACTGGGGTGGGTTGCCATTTCCTAATCCAGGGAATTTTCCTGACCCAGGGATCAAACCCACATCTCTTGTGTCTCCTGCCTTGGCAGGCGGATTCTTTACCACCTAGGAAGCTGGCTACAAATAACTCACTGTTTTTAGCTTTTAAAGTCAATTTGCCACTAGGGCTTTTTTCCCCCTCTTTAATTTCTACCTCTAGAGGATCAGGTAGCAAATCTGGGCTTGTTTTAAGCCACTTTCTAGACTGTTCTGTCTCTCTCAATTCAACAGATCCATTACAGACGGAGGGCTGGACAATGGCGGAATTCCCAGGGGCTGCTGGCTTTGCTATGTGGGGAGGAGAACTTTAAAAGGTCTCTTTTGAAAAAGGGTGAAATTCTGCCTTCCTGCCTGAGTGAGAAAATGATGAAATCTTCATATTTCTTTTTAACTATGTTCCATTTTTATTGCATTCTGCAACTATTTTCAGTGAGTGTAACATTTCTTAAGGGGAAAAAAAACTCCTTTTGTTTTCAAAGGGCACTTGCCCAATAGAACATTCAGCTCTCTGGCTGGAGACAATTTACTTAGCTCCAAAATATAAGAAACTGTTCATGCATCTTTAAAAACTTTTTTGTCTATTAATATCGCAGTAGAGGCAGGCTGAAGCTGCTATTTTGAATTATGTTAGATCATCACTTGTTTCATAATGATGACCCCATTTAATTGCTAAATTGGTCATCTGAGAGCATTCTTTAAAGAGTTAATGCAATTAAAAAAAAAAAAGAACTCAACTTTCTGCAAATCCTAACTGCTGAGTTTTACATTCTAGAACCAGCCAGTCTAGGAAAGCACTATCATTTAGCACCGAATTGATAACAACACACAAGAGAAAACAACGTCTGCAGTCTGCACATTTTCTTTCTCCCACGGTTTCTCTACATCGTTTCCTGAATAAAAAAGTGCAAGTGTTAGTGGCTCAGTTGTGTCCGACTCCTTGCAACCCCATGGACTGCAGCCCACCAGGCTCGCCTGTCCATGGGATTCTCCAGGCAAGAATTCTGGAGTGGGGAGCCATTCCCTTGTCTAGAGGATCTTCCTGACCCCGGGGACTGAAACGGGATCTTCCTGCATTTCGGGTGGATTCTGTAACATCTGAGCCACCCATCCCCTGCCACCCACCAGTTACCTGATTTCACTTTCATGCTGATCAAAATTCTGAGAAATAACAAAATCTACTCTACACTGTACTGTACAAAGACACTGCTGCTGCTGCTGCTAAGTCACTTCAGTCGTGTCCGACTCTGTGCGACCCCAGGTATGAAGATATTAGTCTTCTCTATTTGTTTTGCACATTTGGAAAAGACTGGTTAGGGGTAAGGCAGAAGAGAGAAGAGGCTGAGGAGTAGAGGGAATAAAGAAGCCAAAAAACTCACATTCCAACTAGTAGACTTACCTTTCCGAGCAGGAGCAGAAGAACAGAGCAGAGCTGGAGTGCTGTCTGTTGGAGAATTCAATTTTTCATCACTGAAGCTGAAGCTGTTCCTATAAAGCGATTCAGCACCTTTCAGGAAAGAAAACATAACTCATTAGAAATGGTTTATCAGTCTCCTAGTCTATTGATAACCAACAGTGTTTCTCCAAAGGGAGCAAAGTTATTAAAAAAAAAAAAATTTGATTTCCAGATTTTATATTTGTTGTTGTTTAGTTGCTAAGTCATGTCCGACTCTTTGTGATCCCATGGACTGCAGCATGCCAGGCTTTCCTGTTCCTCACTATCTCCTGAAGTTTGCCCAAGTTCACGCCCATTTTATATTTATGCTCCTAAATTTGAGACAGGAGAGTATGCCTGTGTATGTGTGAGTGTGTGTCTCCAATCAGGCACACCAAAGGTCCTTGCTTCCCTAAAAAAAGAAGGGTCAACAGGACCATCATGACCAGACCAGCCTCCTTTGCAACACATGGGTGCCCACTGCCCAGGTGTCTGACAGCTAAGCCAACGTTTGGCCGATGGAGGCCAGGGGCGGGGGGCGGGGGTGGCTTGGGATGTGAGACATAAGGAACCATCTTTCCTGAAAAATGTCCCTTCAGCTCTCTGAACCCCCTAAAATACAAAGTTAAGGTTGGATCCCACTACTTAATAATCCTCCCTGTCTGCTCACCAGAGAGTCTTTGGCATGGTCTTTCCTGAGCTCCTGTATTCTGGGGATAAGCTAGAAGGTCAAAGACAAAGATTTCTTCTCCTGGAGGCTGTGGATTACAAACACGTTGGGTGACTGGGTGGCTCCATTGTCCTGCTCCTGAAAACAAGAGCGAGGCAAGGTACCAGAAGCAAAGCTGAGCTGAGCATCTAGGAAATCATCTCAGCTACCAAGTATTTGGGAGCCCTGGAACAAGACAATGTCTCTGGGCCCTTGCTTGTGTGTGTGTGTGTGTGCTTGATCACTCAGTCGAGTCCAACTCTTTGCGACCCCATGGGCTGTAGCCTCCTCTGTTCATGGGATTCTTCAGGCAAGAATACTGGAGTGGGTTGCCATTTCCTTTTGGGGGTGGGGGGTGGGTTTTCTTACAGAATGGACTTGAAGGATGACTCAGTCCACCTTCCCATTATACAGATGGGCCTTTGCTTACCCATCTGTAAAATGGGAAGGTGGACTGAATGATCCTTAAAGTCCCTTCCAGCTCTGAAGTTCTGAGATCCTATTTCTGAGTCCTGCCAAGGGAAAGGAAACCAACCCCAACCAGCCCAGTCCTATGGTGGTGACACAGAAAGGGCGCTCACTGCTGGCTGAGCTGTACCAACTCAAAGACTCAGAGGCAGAGCCGGCGGTGGAAGCAGGATGTGGCCTCTGAGGTCACAGATGAACAGCCTTCCTGGTTAAAACAAAACACAAAGCCTGGCACGAGGGTAGCACAGACGTGCTCTGGGAAGGCTGCTCAGGTGCAAGAGGGCAGCTGAACCAAAATGGCCAGGCCGGGCTCCCTGTCCTCCTCGGGATGCACCTGGTTTCATCCAATCGCCTCCAGCTCAGGAGGAGGCAAAACCATCTTTCTTTGCTCCTCTTAACTCAAAAGGAACAGGACTCAGTGACAAGAGACAACCAGAATAAAAGACAGCTTTCAGAAACAGAAGGTTCTGGCCTGAAGAGAATTCCTCTTCATCCCTAAAGAAGGCACCTCACGGGTCCCCCATGGCCCCTAGGAGGTGGTCCCAGGCCATCTTGTCTTCCTGGCCAACACACCCATCACGTTCAGTTTTCCAAACACATACAACCCTCGCGGTTGATCCTTCCTTCTTAGGTCCAGTCCAGGCCACCTAAAAGGACCACAAGCCTTTTTCAGGGCTTTGATGACGAACACCTACTGAGATCTGAAACTCTGAATGTTAGGCTTACATTTCCGCAAAAATGTATTTCCCAGAATAGTGGTCCTTTGAGAAGAACTGCATGGTCCCTGGACCCTGAGACACACTGAGCCCCTTGGAGGGTCCTCTGATGAAACTCCGACGTGCCTGAGATGTCTTGTGATAAACAAGCCGGCTTAGCCCTATTTGGCGGTTTCACGTGCCCACGGGACACTGTTTTGGTGGCACCTCTGTTATTATCTCCCGGGACACTTGTACTCGGTGAACTCAAAGTGGGAAGCCCTCGCGCTGGCTTGTCAGCTGAGCCCCACTCGAGCGATGCGGGTTTTCTCAAGTGAAGGCCTTTCCCCCCGACACACGGGAGAGCAGTCATGCTCACTGCAGACCCACCACGTCATCTTACCACCTGTCACCTCATAAGAGGCAAGGGAATCGCCATAAATAGAACCCAAGAGACTTGTGGGGAAAAGGCGAAACGAGCCTGAGGGGCAGGAAAACCACAGACAGCCCAGGGCGGGCAGGCCTCAAGACCGGACCCGGGAGCCAGGAGGAAGGCATGCAGGTCTCTGCCACAGTGCCTTTGGCTGCAAAGGGCCCCGCGAGCATCGCCCTCTTCCCGGGCCCCGCAGGCGGCACCCTGGCCTCCACCTTTCAGGGGCGGTTGGCCCCGCCACAGTCACCACCCTGCCTCCCCGGCATTCCTGCACCCGGTCCTGCACCCGGGCCCTGGTTCTGGGCCTCACTTCTGTCCTGCCCCAACTCCCCAGAAATTTTACATCGACGTATACTTACCCCTTGGGGACGGGGAAACACACACACACACACACAATTTGTTTGCTTCACACACCAAGTAGACCAAGTGCTATTGAGTTTGGGAGAAAGTAATGAACTAGACATGGAGATGGTCCCCGAAAAATGGTAGGGAACAGGAATCCGGTGGGGATTCACGACTCCTCAGGTAACTCGGTTGCTTTAGGGGACCCTGCAGAGTCACACTGCACCAGGACATCACCACAGCTCACGGCTCACCCTTTAGAGCCTGGGGCTTAAATTCCTTTTTGTATTAAATTCCTTTAATTATTTTATTAAGTAATTATTTAATTACTAAATTTAATAATAATATTTATTATTATTAATTGATATTAATTAATATTTTAATTATTAAATATTTATATTATATATTGTAATTTATATTATATAATATTAATTAATAATATTTATTATTATAATTAATTGATGTTAATTAATGTTTTAATTATTAAATATTTAATAATTATTTAAAATATTAAATAATTAGTAAATTATTTTATTAAATTCCTTTAATTATTAAATTCCTTAAATTCCTTTAAGTATTTTCCTCAACCTCAGGAAATGTATATAGACAAGCTGACTGCTCCTTGACTGGCAGATTCAGCTGCAAACTACTGAGCCAACCTTTCAAATAATCAGGAGTTGCCTCTAATTGATAATGAGCTCAGGCTACTCTCACAATGAGACGGAGGGGGGGGGAAAATCCTAGTTGCTGTCCCCCTAGAGCTGTGTGGCACCGAGGCCGTGTGATGCTGTGCGAGTCACTTCGTCTCGGAGCTTCAGTTTCTTTTAAGAAAGGGGGATAAGAAACCCAGGCGCTCCGTGTGCTGCCTATGGTTTTCAGGCTTTATTTTTTCAACAAACTGGAGGAAGGCATGCTCAGAAGAAAGGCCACCACAGGGAATAATAAGACTCCAGATTCTGGGGCCAAGCTTCTTCCTCTTCTTTAGAGAGTAGCAAAACTCTTAAGAAAAAAATTTATCTTCAGAGGCGCCTTAGAACAAACCTCCCAAGAACAATCCCACCAACACAGAAGTAATCCAACCTCTCTCAACCCTTTATCCAATAAAGTTTCATTCCACAGTGAATAAGATTGCATGCTAGGTGTAAATTAAAAGGGAAGCAAAGCTTGCCTTCCTGTTCTTTTCACTCCCCTAGAACTCGATTTCTTGCAAAATAACAGCCAGTTAGTCTGACAAGTGACAGCAATGTGTTGCTGGCTGATAGCATAGTAATGTACTATTGCCCGCCCAGTATCAGTCACTGCCATTAATAAGGGCTCAAGGGACATATAGCAGTGATGATCTGGGGACCCCTGGCAGGTGGCAAGGCTAGATATTGCAAGGCCTTACAACATCTACCGCCATCAGCTCCGCAGTCCCATCAGAAATGTCCTTGGCAAGTCGAACTGGCACCCTGAAGCCAGGAACCTCAAATTCAGGGAGCAAGTTTGCTAAGACATCATCAAAAGAAATGTGAGCATATTAAATATTCGAACATCTTAACCATAGGAGCGCCCACAAAGCTTGGAAAACCTGGCTATAAAAACAAAGACTTGTTTAAAAGGTAGACGTGTTGTTTTCATTTGGGGGTGGGGAGAAAGGTAATTTGGGGGTTGGCACCAGCGTGTGTTACTCCAGAGGGAAGGAAAACCACAGACAGTAACCGTGGCCCGGAGCTCCTGTAAATATAGAACAATCCCACATGTTTCAGGCAAGCAAACCATAGTAATTAACTGAGAAAAAGAAAGCCTTGGACCTGTTTCCCTTTCGCCACAGGGAATGGTTTGTGCGGGGTGGGGGAGGGGGTCAGCTCTCCCACTCAACAGCTACATCCCAACAGCTACACCGATAGAATAAGAACGCGTTTCTCAATCTCACCACTATTGTTCCAGCTTCTCTTCTGGGGCTGCTCGGTCCCTCTATATGCCTTCAGGTGTCCACCAGTGATGGGGCTTCCCTGGTGGCTCAGCGGTGAAGATTATGCTTGCAACGCAGGAGCCTCTGGAGACCCAGGTTCCGATCCCTGGGTCGGGAAGATGCCCTGGAGGAGGGCACAGCAACTCACTCCAGTATTCTTGCCTGGAGAATCCTACAGACAGAGGAGCCTGGCGAGCCACAGTCCATAAGGTCACAAAGAGTCAGCCACGACTGAAGCGACTTAGCACACACATGCATACACGTCTACCAGTGACACTTGTTCACACCAGGACACCCTGAGGGCTCCGAACCCCTCATTCCCTCTCGGGTTGAACAAGTTCAAGTCCTGGCCTCAGTGGCTCTTACGTCAGATCAGCTAGTAGGCTACCTGTCACGTGTGCCCCCCAGGTCCTCTCTCCCAGGGTCAAGCTAGAACAGTCAAGGCAAAGAAATACAGACGATCTAGGTCTTGCACAAGCTGCTGCTGCTGCTAAGTCCCTTCAGTCGTGTCCAACTCTGTGCGACCCCATAGACGGCAGCCCACCAGGCTCCCCCATCCCTGGGACTCTCCAGGCAAGAACACTGGAGTGGGTTGCCACTTCCTTCTCCAAAGCATGAAAGTGAAAAGTGGAAGGAAAGTCGCTCAGTCGTGTCTGACTCTTCTCGACCCCATGGACTGCAGCCCACCAGGCTCCTCCGCCCATGGGATTTTCCAGGCAAGAGTCCTGGAGTGGGGTGCCATCGCCTTCTCTGTTGCACAAGCTAGAGAAGCCAGTTCCTCATTCCCTCCAATGGCCCAACAGAATCATAAAAGCCCCAGCATGCAGAGTAGACCTTGGACCTTTTCTGTTAAGAAGCAAAAAACTTCCCCCCTCAAAGGAAAAAGGAACCTCCAATCCATCAAAGATGTGAGTTCACATCACCTTTTAAAGTGCCAGTTAATATTGGAAACTTCCTGTAAAATCAATCTGTGGAATCATAAATTAACACTTTGGTTAAAATTTAGTATATGATGAGTTAAAATGTTATTGAACACATTTGAGAAGTCACGATGTATACATACAGTGCTGAAAATACTGAAAGAACAACAGGGTTTTCGAGCTAAGTTCAAATCAAAGATGTTCACCATGCCTGCAGCATGTCTGAGGATCAGGCTTGAACTTCACTGCCCCGGCTCCTAACCGAGCTGCCTTCCACTGCTAAAGCTGAAACTGCTCTCACGAAAATGCCTGGTGTTGACTGTTGGAACCAAAATCTAGAAGAAAAGTACAATTCTCATCAAGCCCGATTTGAATCGCTCCTAACGTGAAGTTGCCTCGCCACTGTTACAGTGGTCCTCTTCAAGTCTTAGGAGGATTCCCTGTAAGTAGAAACAGGAAGACATATTTCCTTATTAAACATCCGCTCTTCTCTCCAATGGATGTAACTTGCTTCTCTGGTTAAAAGAAGGAATGTCTAGTTTTTCTCCTTTGGATGCTAGCAACCAATTTTTTAATTGAAATGTAGTTGATTTACAATATTGTATTAGTTTCAAGTGTACAGCAAAATGATTCAGATACACATATATACTCTTTTTTTATTCTTTTCCATTATAGGTTATTACAAGATATGGAATATAGTTCCCTGTGCTACACAATAAATCCTGCTGTTTCTCTGTTTCATATATGGTAGTATGTATCTGTTAGTCCCATACTCCTAATTTATCCTTCTCCCTGCTCCCCCCGCCCTCAGTAACCTTGTTTCCTATGTCCGTAAGAGTCTGTTTCTGTTCTGTATATAAGTTCTTTGGTATTATACTTTTAGATCCCACATATATGTGATATCATAGAACATTTGTCTTTCCCTCTAAATTTTTTTAAGAGAAAAAGAAAGGTTCTTCAAAAAAGCAGGAATGCAGTGGGTACGTCTTCAGAGTGATGGAGTTGTAAAATGCAGAGCGAAAAACCAAAGTCCCAAAGGTTCAGAGCTTCGTGGGAGCTTCATAATAACATGTTCATGCAAAACATTGGCCCAAATGTATCTGGCCTATGTGACACACCATGGCATGTGCATTTTATTGTTCTCTTAAAAACATCAAACAGGGCAAATATTTTCTTTCTAATCCTGAGCTTATGGATGTTTCTAGTGAGTGAAAGTCGCTCAGTCATGTCGACTCTTTGCGACTCCATGGACTATACAGTCCATGGAACTCTCCAGGCCAGAATTCTGGAGTGGGTAGCATTTTCATTCTCCAAGGGATCTTCCCAACCCAGGGATCGAACCCAAGTCTCCCACATTGCAGGCGGATTCTTTACCAGCTGAGCCACAAGGGAAGCCCAAGAATACTGGAGTGGGCGGCTAACAGCATCATTAAATAGAATCCTTTCCATTTCACAGCTAGAGAAACTAAGGCCCACTCCTCATGCAGGGCCCCAACAGAGCTCAGCCGTGGCTCCATGGACCCAGCGAGGGGGCCACGGCCTTGAAGAGACACCTTCAAACATGACCATGATTGACAAACAGGCACGTGATCCCTGTCCAAGTCTATCCAGGAGGGCCTGGTTTCCATACCAGCCAGCCATCCACGGTGACAGACAAAACCTTAGAGACTGTCCAAGTGGTTCCACTATTTAATCAGAAAAAAAGGAGACAATAGGGCCTGCATTGCTGGACTGTGGTAGGGAACGTGGGAGATAGCACATTTAAGGCTAAGCAAAGAGCTTGCTAATCGTGGACTAATAGATAATAACAGTAATCACAGAAAAGGCTTGGCAAAAGAGAGCTGCTCTTACTTCCATCATCCTAGGGTGTCTCCTTTTTGCTGGGGAGATCCTACATTTCAGTAGGACCCACCTCTCTCAAATACTCTCTTCCACAGAAAAGCACTGAACAGATAGATGAGTATAACAAATGTCTGTGATCCACTCTTGGCGGCAATTAAGACACGTATTATGCATCCTCAAGAAATGACTATTTAGATACACAGCGCTTCTGCCAAGACTATTTCTAACCAGCCTCGTGAGGGCCAAACTACACATTTATAGGAAAGACTAATGTCATCCAAGCCTTCTTCATACCCTCCCGTTTACTTCTCTAACCACCAAACCAAGGGTTAGTTTAGCAGTTAACAACAAAGGCAGAAAACACAGTCCACACACCCTAAGAAAAACTACAGACCATTCCAAACAATCTCCCCTGAAGCTGTGAAGAATGTGTTTCGAGTGCCTTTTCTTTGAGGCCCCCCTGAAAACGGATCCCAGATCTGAAATCCTACCCAGGGGGAGTTGCAATCACCCATGAATGAGTGAGCTCAGGCCCTATTCTAGCCAAGTGCAGCTGTGGTTTAGAATGGAGCTGTTCTTTGCAAGAGAGCAACCCTGAACACACTGTGCCAGCTTTCTTTCCCACGGGGGAGAGAATTTGTACTTGATGAATGTGCCCCAGTAGAAGGAGACACATTTAAGTTTGGCTACATACATTGAGACAAATTTCAAAATTTTCTCGACTTCCCTTTGAAATTGAAAATAAGCGGTCTGGTCATTAGCAACAAAGTCCAAACATACAGAATGGAAAATTAACAGCAGATGATTCCATTCCCTTTCACCTCAAAAGCTGCAATTAGATCTAACCCTTGGGCAGGGCTGCCAAGGCAAGTCAAGCTGGAACTCTTAAGTTTCTGACTCCAGGCCTGAACTGGATGGCCAGTGCTCTTTATTCCTTTTCAGGAGGACAGCTCATGTGTAAGTCCAAGACTGTATCTTTGCCTGTAACAAGGAGAAGCTTCAGATGGCAAAAGAAGGGAATCACAAGGAAAGCTCATTGTTTTTACTTCCAGAGTAAAGGGCAGCAAAGGGAGTGACATTTTGGCAAGTAACCCATCTAGGGAATGAAACCTCAAGAATTATCCAGTAGTGTTCAAAATTCACTTTGAAAAATAGTAAGTCATGCGGGTTGGGAAAAACGACAGTCACAGAAGATTGAAAAGTCACCCAGTTTGCTGTTTGATCCTACAGGACATTTGAGGTCCTGGAAAAAGTGGCCTTTCTTTATAACAAGGTGATTTAGGGCAGCCTGGGGGGTGGTCTCCACCATGAAACAGTAAGCAGGAAGCAGCTCTGCGTCCATCTGCTCTCTACCGGCACCCACCCACCCACTCACGCCGCCGCCCCCGCCCCAGCCCTCTCCCACCCTATCCCCTCTTCCTCCCCACCCCCAGCCCCAGACTGGGTACCGGGGTGGGGCCGGGAGTCTGAGCCAGCAGTTCACGTCATGGACCTGCCTGAAGGATGAGGGACACTCTCTAAATACTTGGACTTGGCAGTGCTAGGATTCTTTCAAAACTTCGGACAGTGTAATACCAAGTTCGGCGGGCTCAGGGCCAGGAGAAAGTGCAAGAAGCGTTTCAAACACCCCAAGAACGGGAGCTTAAGAAACCTTTCCTGGTTTCACCAATATGTCCATCCTGCGCCCTCTCGGGGGCCCTGGACCCCACGCCTGTGGCGCTTTCTCCACATCCTCTGAAGATGCCGCTGAAAGCGGCAAGGAGCAGGGAGAGGGCGCCCTGGGGAGGCCCTCCTGGGTCCTGACACCTGCCGGCGGGCGGCGTGGAGCCCAGCCTGCCTTCCGGAGACCGCCCTGCGGGGTCTGGTCCCTGCCGGCCTTGCGGCCCCGGAGACTCCCAGAGTCCTAGAGACGGCGCTGGGCTTCGGGGCTCGCTCGGCCGGGCCCCCAGCCCGCGGTTTTCCCGATGAGCACGCGGAGCCCCGAGCCCTGGGCGCTCCCCCGCGGGCCGGGTGCCCGGAGTGCCCGGGGCGCGACAGCTTCCGCGGCGGCGCCACACTCACTCTCGGAGTCGCTGAAGCCGCTGCTGTCACTGACGCTGGCGCTGCTGCGCCGCTTCATGCGCTCCAGGTGCTCCTCGTAGCGGAAGTGGCGCTCGTGGAAGGGCGACGCGAAGTCGGCCAGCACCGCATCAAACTCGCACAGCGCGTCCGTCAGGTCCCCCGCGTCGGCAGAGTCCAAGGCCGGGGCTGCGCAGAGGCGGAGGGCGCGGGTGAGGGCGGGAGCCGGGCCACGGTGGGGTCCCGCGTCCCGCCGGCGCCCGCGGGGTACCCGAGGGTCGCCAGACCACGTGGACTGCTTTCCGGCCGGGGTCGGGCGGGGTGGGGCAGCCCGCGATCGCCGCCGGCCGCTGGCTGTTACCGTTCAAGACTCCACCGCCCCCTGAAATGCGCGCTAGCATCGCGCCCATTTTAGAGATAAAGAAACTGAGCCTCCACCCGGGGGAGTTGCAAGTCAAAGGTCACGCCGCTAAGCCGCACGGCCGAGCTCTTTCGGGTGGTGGACGGATCCCCACGCTCGCGGCCCCGGGGGCGGCGGGAGGACTGAGTCAGGATGCGCCCGTGACGTGTCCCCCAGCCGGGCGGGGGCAGAGGGGAGGCAGGGGGAGGGATGGAGAGAGACTACGCGGGACCCTGCTTCTTTCGCCCCCAGCCCCCTGCAAGTAAGTGAAGTCGCTCAGTCGTGTCCTACTCTTTGCGACCCCGTGGACTGTAGCCTACCAGGCTTCTCTGTCCATGGGATTCTCCAGGCAAGAATACTGGAGTGGGTTACCATTTCCTTCTCCAATGCCCGGGTTTAAGGAGACCCACCCCCCACCCCCACCCCTCGCCACTCACCTGCGGCCGCGGCGGCCGCGGGGCTGCCCTGCGCGGCGGGCGGCTTCATGGGGGGCTCCGCCGGCGCGTGTCGCTGAGGGGCCGGAATCCTGCGAGGTCTGGGCGCTGGGGTCGTGCAGACGTGCGTGCTGCTCGCGCCGTCCCCTCTCCGGGCAGCGTCCCGCTCAGTCTGCTCCCTCGTCCGGCAGTGCTCCAGCCGCGCCGCTGCCGGCACCGCGCGCCCGCCCGCCCTTTCCCGGGTCTCCTCCGCCCGCGCGCCCCGAAGTCTTATAGCCGCGGGCGGGGGCGGGCTGGGGCGGGGCCGCGGGAGCCGGGCCGCCGGGTCTGTCCCCGCCGCCGCGCCTCGGATGCCTCTGTCCCCACCCCGGGCACCGGGCACCGCCCTCGCCACGCGCGCGCCGGGGAACCGCGGTGACGCCCAGTCGCCCGAGCCCGGGTTACAGCCCCAAATATTTACCCGCCGCTTCCCCCGCGCGCCCTGACGACGGGCCCCCACGGACGTGGCTTTGGCGACACCACCAGAATCCCCAAGACTTTGCGGCTGTGCCTCCCTGCCGGTGCCCTTAAGCTCCTCCAGCCTCCGTTTCCTCATCTGTGAAAGGGAAATGCCTAGCCCTCCGGCTTTGTTGCGAAGAATAAAGCAGCCAGGAGCCGTGGGAGACCCTGACCCACGTTGGAACCGCAGGGGTCCCTCCCGCGGGTTCCCTCGCCATTGCTCCCAAGGCCCGTGAGGACTTCGGGTGCACGGAGTGCTGAGGGCAAGGGGGCAGAAGTCGTAGAGTCCACGGTTTTACAGTTGTTCCCATCTCGGCGCCCGGGGCCTGACTACATACAGTCCTGGGTCTTCGTGGTAGAATTTTGTTCAGGGAAGAAATTACTACGTGGATGCAGCGCTAAGCCGGCGCCTCTCAGGGTCCACACTGAGCCACCCCGCCCAGCCGCCTGGCAGGGGACCAGTCCTGACCCTAAAAGCCCTACACGGTGCACTGCCCCGAGGCTTTAGCCCCTTGGCACAGGTGGCTTCTTAAATGTAAAGCAACTGAGTTGTGTTTTTTGCTCAGTTGTGTCTGACTCTTTGAGACCCCCATGTAGCCTGCCAGGCTCCTTTGTCCATGGGATTTTCCAGGCAAGAATACTGGAGAGGGTGGCTATGCCCTCTTGCAGGGGATCTTCGGCATCCAGGGATCCAACCCAGGGCTCCTGCCATGTCTTCTGCATTGCAGGCAGATTCTGTATTGCTGAGCCACCAGGAAAGCCCATAGGTAACTAAAATAGAATAGAATAAGGTGAGCAATTCAGTACCCCAGTTGCTCGGGACATCTATCAGGTGCTTAAGAGCCATCCTCACTCAAAGTCCTATTGAACGGTGCTGCCAGGGTGTCTGCCGGCAAACCAGCCTCGGAGGGAAGGGAGGTGTCTTACTCCAGTTGTCAAAGGCCTCCTTGGGCAGGTCTTGGCGTGCACCCTTTTCAGGCCCACAGCAGCCTTGAGAAGTAGAATTACTGCTTCTGTTTACACGTGAGGAAACTGAGGCAAAGAGAGCTTAAATAGCATGCTAGTCACCTAGTGATGGAAAGGCAGGTCTGTCTGGTTTCAGAGCTGCTCAGGGCTTCTAGTAAAGTAGAGAATGGAGCAAACAGGAGGAAGAGGCTCCAGTTAAGGGGGCAGTTAGCCCAGGTTCTTGATGCAACGAGGCAAAGCCTACACATCCTTTTTTCTTCCTTTTGCCACTTTCGTTGCTTTTTAAAAATCTCTTTCCCTCTGTCATACTCTTTGACTTGCTGTGGTACCCACAGGGGGGTGCCCTGGGATAAAGGAGCAGTCGCCCACCTGGGAGCTGAGGCAAAGAGGGCTGCCTTACAAATGCAGCAGCCCGCTCTTTCTTTGGCTTGGCTGGGAAGCAGAGCAGTGGACATCCCAGCCCAGCTCTTGCACGACGGTTGGGAAGTCAGGTCCTCTGGGTTGAAGAAACAGTTTAGCTAATCTTCAGAGAACCTTGTTGTTATTCAGTTGCTCAGTCATGTCCACTCTTTGTGATCCCACAGACTGCAGCACACCAGGCTTCCCTGTCCTTTACTATCTCCCGGAGCTTGCTCAAACTCACGTCCCTTGAGTCGGTGATGCCATGCAACCATCTCATCCTCTGCTGCCCCCTTCTTCTGCCATCAATCTTTCCCATCATCAGGATCTTTTCCAATGAGTTGGCTCTTCACATCAGGTGGCCAAAGTACTGGAGCTTCAGCATTAGTCCTTTCGATCAATATTCAGGGTTGATTTCCTTTAGGATTGACTGGTTTGATTTCCTTTCAGTCCACGAGCCCACAGAACACTTTTTAGTGGCTATGCCAATTTACTAAGACAGTGACAATGAGGATCACCTTACCTCTACCAGGAGAAGTTGGTTGGTTGGTTGGTGTCTTCTGCACCCTACTGTAAGGGAACTCCCTCGCCCAAGCTCTGGGGAGATGGATGGGCAGGGGTCTCAACTCAAAGTGTCACCTCCTCTAGGAAGGTGTCACTTCCGTTCTGGAGAACTACTGCTCCCTCTCTTTCCTAATTATAAATGTAATAGCACTGTGTACCCACCACTGAAAATGAACACATGTTAACGTTCTGTCATTTTTGCTTCAGATTTTTTGATGTGTAACTTATATACAATGAAGTATGCAAATCTTGAGTGCCCAGTTTGGTAAATTCCTGCCTATATGTGTGCTCAGTCCATGCTCGGCCCCTCGGTTGTGTCTGACTCTTTGCGACCCCATGGACTGTAGCCCACCAGGCTCCTCTGTCCATGGGGTTTTCCAGGCATGAATACTGGAATGGGTTGCCATTTCCTTCTCCAGGGGATCTTCCCGATCCAGGGATCAAACCTGTGTCTCGTGCATCTCCTGCTTTGGCAAGTGGATTCAGCACCACCTGGCAAGCCCAAGAATAGTAGCCTTTCCCTTCTCCAGGGGATCTTCCCACCTCAGGGATCAAACCTAGGTTTCCTGCATTGCAGGCAGATTCTTCACCATCTGAGCCACCAGGGAACCTATGTGTACCCCCATGTAATTACTATCCGGATCAAGATACAGTAGTTTGTCATCATCCCAGAAGGGTCTCTATGCCATTTTCCAGTCAATAGCTCCTCAAAAGTAACTCCTATTCAGAACAGTAACTCCTCTTCCGAATTCTGCCACCAGGAGTGACTTTTGCCAACTAAAATCGTAGTGTATGTATTATTTCATATCTGACTTCTTTTGTTTAACATTATGACCATGAGATGCGTCCATGTTGTTGCAGTATGAACCCATCCTCCTGTTGGAGATGTGAGTTGTTATGCTGCTGTTGTTGTTGCAAATGTAATGTAATGTAACAACAAGTATTCTTGCACCTGTCTACTGGTATACAAAATCATTGTCTGTGGGATATACATCTGGAAAGGGAATAACCAGAATGGCTTGAGGATCTCTAGTCACTGGCTAGTATAAATAAGCTGCTATGTACAGCTTGTACATTTCTTTTGCTGCCCATAAACACTCAAGTCTCTTGGGTTGATACGTAGGAGGGAATTTCAGAATCACATGATGGGTTTATGTTTTGCTTTTGAAGATACTGCCAAAGGGTTTTCTGAAGTAGTTGAATGAACTGTCAGCAATGAGAAGAATTCCAGTTGTTCCATATTTGGGTCAATACATGATTCTTGTTCATTTTAGCCATAGCAGTAACTGTGTACTAGTATCTTACTGCGGGTTCTTTTTTCTTCTTCCTGTGACTTTAATTCATACTTCCCTAGTAAGTAAGTAAATTGACCACCTTTTCATATGCTTCACACATTTCTTGGCAAGAGAAGTAGAACAATACAGGTACAATGGAAAACTCCTTTTCCGTCCTTCCAGGTCCCATCCTCTCCCTCCCCAGAGATCAACATGACCATGAATTTGGGAAGTGCCCTCTCAGTCCATGTTTGTGCAACTAAATCGTATGTACACTAAAAAAAAAATAGTATTGCTTTGTGTGGTTTTTAAATTTACATAACTAACGCTGAACATGCTTCGTTTTCATTCAACAGTTTTTACATAAGTTGATACACACAGATCTACTTTATTCACTAAGTCTGCCAAATAGAATTCTATTGGATGACTACAGAACAGTATATTTACCCACTCTCAAGTTGATGGGCACTTAGGGTTGTTTCCCGTCTTTCTCTGTCGCTCGCAGTCCTTAGCTAAGCTGCTCTTACCCGTCTCTTAGTGTAAGCATGCGAGTCCACTTCTACGTTCATTGTGAGTCCTTTCCTAGAACCATACAGAAGGCAGAAGTTAAACCCTCTCTCCCTCGAGCCTTCTGGCCAGGTTTCGTTTTCTATTCCAGGGCCTCTGTGGTCGTCAGTTACCTGACCTTAGTGATGAAGGTGGTAAGTGACCATATTGTTCGGGTGTGACCTTGTCTCTCACTGAGGAGGGCTGGGGAGCCTTGTCTTTCATGAGCCCTGAACCCAAATTAGCTATAAAGTCTTTGCAGTATGAGGGCTTCATTGGTGACTCAGATGGTAAAGAATCCGCCTGCAATCTGGGAGATCTGGGTTCAATCCCTGGGTTGGGAAGATCCCTTGGAGGAGGCCATAGCAACTCACTCCAGTATTCTTGCCTGGAGAATCTCCATGTACAGAGAAGCCTGGTGGGCTACAGTCCACGGGGTTGCAAAGAGTTGGACACGACTGAGCGACTAAGCATGGCAACACACTCACTTTACACTATAGTTTACATATATTTCAAGTTCCAGAGGTCATTCGGTCACACAGGTCTGCTTTGAGGAAGACTTGAGGTAGCTTATAATTCTGAAACAGGAAATCACAACTTCTTACATTTTTAAAGACCAGTTCTCTATCTTAATTGGCATCTCTTCCCCTTGCAAACTGTTAACCACTCTCTCCTGAAAGTTTTTCCTGCACATCTGTCTAACCACCTCTCCATTTCTTCTCAGAACCATTTCGTCTCTACTGCATAATTAAAGTCTGAATCCCCTACAACTCTTTCTTCTCACCTATACTCTGGCTGGGCCATCTCATCCCCTATCAAGATTGTAACTAACATTTATAAGTTTTCAAAGTTTTATCTCCAGACAAGATTTTTTTCCCCTTAAGCCTCTAAAATCCAATCAGCAAAAGACTCCTAGCATTCCTTTACGGGTGTTATATGGAAGAAACTTTTGTTTCCTAATGTCGGTTCTCCCCTTCAGACCCATGGATTCCTGAAATAAAGACTGTATTTCTCAACTGCCCTTGCAGTTGTGAGTGGTCATGTGACTTAATTCTGGACCACAGGTTCTGGGCAGATACTCTATGCAAATCTTTGAGATGTAGCCTCAAGGGAAGGGGACAGGCACCCTTGTCCTCGCTACTCCGGATGGAGACTTGAAGCTGGATTTCACACCATGAGGTGGAAGCTGTATATTGAGGATGGTGGTGAAAGGATAGAAGAATTCCAGAGCCTTATTTCCTGCCGCCCCCATACCAACCAAATCCAAGAATACCAACACCTACATGAGAGAAAAACAAAAAACAGTGTCCATCTGTGTAAGCCACTACTGTGGGGATTTCTGACCTTTATAGCTGAACTTCATCCTAACACCTAATACCTCGCACAAATCTCACCAGGAGTCCATCATCTCTGGACGAGTAAGAGATAGGCATTTCCTTATTGCTTAAGCAGGTTTGGATTATGTTTCATTGACTATATTAGTTTTCTAGGGCTGCCATAAGCAAATACCACAGACTGGGTGGTTACAACAAAAGAATTATATTATCTCACAGTTCTGGAGGCCAGAAGTGCAAAACCAAGGGGTCAGCAGGGTTGGTTCCTTCTGAAGGCTGTGAGGCAGAATCAGTCCCACGCCTCTCCCCAAGCTTCCGGAGGTTTCCTGGTCTGCAGATGCATCACTCTGATCCCTGATCCATCTTCACATGGCCTTTTCCCTGTGTGTCTTTGTCTGTGTCCCTTCTCATCTTCTTAAGGACACAGTCATATTAGATTAGGGTTCACCCTAATTCAGTATGTGTGTGTGTGCACTCAGTCATGTAGCAACTGCAGTCCCCCATGAACTGTAGCCCACTGGGTTCCTCCATCTGTGGGATTTTCCAGGCAAGGATACTGGAGCCTTGTGCCATTTCCTACTCCAGGGAATCTTCTCAACCCAGAGATCCAACCCACGTCTCTTGTGTCTCCTGCATTGGCAGGAAGATTCTTTAACACTTGTGCTACCTGGGAAGCTCTGTACTACCTTGACTTACGTTGATTACATCTATGCTGCTGCTAAGTCACTTCAGTCGTGTCCGACTCTGTGCAACCCCATAGGCGGCAGCCCACCAGGCTCCCCTGTCCCTGGGATTCTCCAGGCAAGAACACTGGAGTGGGTTGCCACTTCCTTCACCAATGCATGAAAGTGAAAAGTGAAAGTGAAGTCGCTCAGTCATGTCCGACTCTTAGCAACCCCATGGTCTGCAGCCTACCAGGCTCCTCCGTCCATGGGATTTTCCAGGCAAGAGTACTGGAGTGGGGTGCCATTGCCTTCTCCTGATTATATCTATAAAAAGCCTATTGCCAAACAAGGTCCCATTCACAGGTATGAGGGCTGAGGACTTCAACATATCGTTGGGGGCTAGCAAGGGGTTAAATTCAACTCACAACAGTGCTATAAGTAAAAAAATTGACCTATAATAGTGAAAATCATCTTGCAGAAGAAATTAAAGTTACACTATCTGATTTTAAGACTTCCTTTAAAGTTAAAGTTATTAAAATTGTATTATTGGCAAGGATTGCCAATACCAGAAAAAAGTTCAAAAATAAATGCACGCATATTTGGTTAATTGATTTATGAGAAAGGTGTCAATGCAATTCAACAAGGAAATAAAAATCTTTTCAACAAGTGGTGCTGGAATAACTAGATATCTGTACAGAAGAAAAATGAACAATAAAACTTACTGTACACTCTATATAAAAAGTAACTTGAGATAGATCATAGACCTAAACATAAAAGCTATATGTACAGAGCTTCTAGAAGAAAACATAAGCACGTATACTCAAGGCTTGGATATAGGGGAAGATTTTTAAACAGTATATAAATGACACTAATCATTTTTTAATTGAGAAATCAGACCATCAGAATTTTAAAATTTTGTTCATTAGATACCATTACAAAAAGAAAAAGGCAAGCCACAGACTGAAAGAAAATATTGAAATTTATACATCTCACAGGATTTGCTTTTAGAACATAGGAAGATCATCTATTAATACAAACTAAGAAGTTGGACTGTGAAGAAAGCTGAGCACCGAAGAACTGATGCTTTTGAACTCTGGTGTTGGAGAAGACTCCTGAGAGTCCCTTGGACTGCAAGGAGATCCAACCAGTCCATTCTAAAGGAGATCAGTCCTGGGTGTTCTTTGGAAGGACTGATGCTAAAGCTGAAACTCCAGTACTTTGGCCACCTCATGTGAAGAGTTGACTCATTGGAAAAGACTCTGATGCTGGGAGGGACTGGGGGCAAGAGGAGAAGGGGACGACAGAGGATGAGATGGCTGGATGGCATCACTGACTCGATGGACGTGAGTTTGAGTGAACTCCAGGAGTTGGTGATGGACAGGGACGCCTGGTGTGCTGCAATTCATGGGATCAAAAGAGTTGGACACGACTGAGCAACTGAACTGAACTGAACTGAAGAAGAAGATAAACAACCTAGGGGAACAAAACATGGACAAAACATTTGAACACACATCTCACAAAAAAAGATATAGGAATGACTAAGAAACACATGAGAAGTCCAACATGGAATGACCCTGTGGTCTAGCAATTCTCATACATTTTTGTCCAAGGAAAAAATATATGTAGGAATGAATTTTTATTCATAATAACCAAACACTGGTGACAAGCCAAATGTCCATCAACAGAATAGAAGCACAACTGAGTATGTTTACCAGAATACAGCTCAGCAAAGAAGAAGCAAACTACTGAGACACTCAACCACATGGACAAAACTTAGAGATATGGTGCTCGCCAAAGGATGCTGCAGCAGGCGGGATAACAGCCCTCAAAGACATCCAGCTCTAATCCCCGCGACCACATGGCAGAAGGGAAGGTGGGTGATGGGGGGAGGCTGTGCTTGTGTGCGGGCAGGAGGTCACTAAAAAGTCTCTGTACTTCCACACATTTTGTTGTGAACCTAAATCATTCTTCATAACAAAGTCTACTTAAAAAAACAAAACAGTAAATGAAGTCATGGCATAGAAACAAGGGATCTTTCAAAGAAAGAAAACTACCTACCTCCATGTGACTTTTTTCAATTATCTCAGGATAATCACAGAGAAAGCACTGGCAACCCACTCTGGTGTTCTTGCCTGGAGAATCCCAAGGACGGGGGAGCCTGGTGGGCTGCCATCTATAGGGTCGCACAAAGTCAGACACGACTGAAGTGACTTAGCAGCAGGATAATCAACATGCAATAAACTGCACAAGCTTTGAGTGAACAATCTGGTAAGTTTTGGCTTCTGTTCGCAAGGTAGGGAACGTAGCCACCACCCCCAGAGTTTTCTCCTGTCCTGTTGTCATCCCTTCCAGCCCCATTCCCAGGCAACTGATCTGCTTTCTGTCACTCTAGATTAGTTTCCATTTTCTAGGATTTTAAATAAATGGAATCATACATTTATTTGTATGTACCCTCCTTCTGTAATTATTTTGAGCCTTTTCCATGTTGTGGTGTTTATCAATCACTCACTCATTTTTTATTGCTAAATAATATTCCACTGTATGGATATACCACAGTTTATCTCTTCACCAGTTGATGGAGATTTTGGTTGTTTCTAGTTTTGAGTATTATAAACAAAGCTGATACACAAGTATGGGCAGATGGTTTTGTTTCTCTTAGAAATACCTCAGAGTAAAAAGACTGGATCATAAGGTAGGTATGCATTTAACTTTTAACTACTAAAGAAAGAAAAGCACTTTAATATGATTTTAAACCAAGACAACACACAGCGAGTCTCAGGCAGTCTCAAGACAGGACTTTCCCTAGTGCCAGATTCTGTGACTTTCTGCTGCCACCATCTGGGGAGCACAAAGAGGAGACAGCTGTCCTCAGAAGTTCACTCCCAGGACCAAGATCTGTCCTGCCTTCTCTGATCTCTCTAGCTATGTGGCCCCCATCCACAAACCCACAGCCCACTGCCCATTCATTAGCCACTTGCCGAACTTGATTATGCTCACGCATGCTTAGTTGTGCTAAGTCCTGTCCAACTCTGCGACCTCGTGGACTATAGCCACGGGGTTGCAAAGTCTGTCCATGGGATATCCCAGGCAAGAATACTGAAATGGGTTGCCATTTCCTCTTCCAGGGGGATCTTCCCAACCCAGGAGTTGAACCCACGTGTCTGCATCTCCTGCATTGGCAGGTGGATTTTTTACCACTGTGCTACCTGCAAAGCCTCTAACTTGATTATAGAGATGGATTTGAATGGTTAAAGCCACAAACAGAACTCTATGGGAAGGAGCAAGAACATGGGCGTAAACCTACTCTCCAGCGCTTTGTAGCACCTTAAAGTCACAGAGGAAAAAAGAAATTCGAACGCTGGAATTGAGCTAGCACTCTTTTAAACCCAAACCAGCGTGGCAAGTTGTAGAGGTGTTTTTTAATTCCAGCATCAGGCGCCTGGTAAGTATTCCATTTGCATTTGAATGAGCAAATGACTACCACACAGTCACACAGAGATGCAGTTGGTTCAGGGCAGGAGCAAGTAATGAACTAGGGGTTCAGAAGGCCTGGACTCCAGTGCTTGTCTTGCTGTTAAGCTGCCTGTGTACTATGAGAAGGACATGGAACTTTTCTGAGCTTCAGTTTCCTTAAATATAAGATAAGAAAATAACATGATGTCTTTAGCTTTGGGGGCATTTAAATAAGATGACGCATGCAAAAGCCCTTTTAAAAATGTCTACCTTTACAAAATTTATTTTGTAATACAAATGTATTAGCAAATAAAAACAGTCATACAAC
The DNA here is from genome assembly GCF_003369695.1 of Bos indicus x Bos taurus. NCBI lineage: Eukaryota > Metazoa > Chordata > Mammalia > Artiodactyla > Bovidae > Bos > Bos indicus x Bos taurus. The sequence continues at coordinate 11,398,578 of NC_040087.1, read as the reverse complement.
ATGGCCTTTTTTACATTGTATCCCTGGGTCAGGAAGATCCCCTAAAGAAGGGAATGGCAACCCACTGCAGTTTTCTTACCTGGAGAATCCCATGGACAGAGGAGCCTTGCGGGCTACAGTCCATGGGGTTGCAAAGAGTCGGACATGTCTGAGTGACTAGGCCATCCCCAATACCCAGGGTTTATTTTAGATGAACATTTGATCTGGGTTGGGGTTAGGGGACATGACTGTAGATGGGAAGTGACAAACGATGGCCCTCTGAGGTCTGGACAGTGGATTCTCCATCTTCTACATTCCATCACACTGTTTTGTGCATTCCATCGGGATCAGTTGACTCCTGTGTTTTAACACAAAATCTCACATGGGTAGAAATGAATAAATGGGGACTTCCCCATTGGTAGGCAGATTTTTAACCAACTGAGCTACCAGGGAATCCCTGGGGACTTCCCAGGTGGTGCTAATAGTAAAGAACCTACCTATTAATGCAGGAGATGTAAGAGACTCGGGTTCAATCCCTGGGTCAGGAAGATCCCCTGCAGGAGGCCATGGCAACCCACTGCAGGATTCTTGCATGGAGAATCCCATGGACAGAGGAGCTTGGCAGGCTACGGTCCATAGGGTCGCAAGGAGTCGGACATGACTAAAACGACTTAGCAGTTGCAATGCAGAGGGTGCAGGAACTAAGATCCCATTTGCTGCGTAGCTACTGAGCCCACGCACCACAGCTAGAGAGCCTCCAGGCCACAGTGAAACACTCTGCATGAGGTAACGAAGATCACTCTTGTGGCAACAGAGACCCAAAGCAGCGAAATAAATAAATGAATAAATTTAAATGGTTAAGATGGTAAATTTTTACAAAAGAAAGACATGAATAAATAAACACAAATTTAGCAGACACACCACCAGCATTGTACATGTGGAGAAAAATAGAGAGAAGAATACAAAATTTCCTTTTGATTTTACCAGAATCCCCTGGTAGGGAAAACCTCAAAATAATCATACTAATTGCAATGAAATATAAATAAGGCAGTGATAGGTTTTTCAATTAAAAAAAAAAAAAAAAGGGGACCAGCTACAGGGTTCCCAGGGCAGTAAAAGTAACATTACTCGTGACCCCACCCTTTGGAGACGAATCTGCTACAAAGCTATCCTCTTCTCTTTCTAGATGATACTTTCATACTCTTGAAATACTTTGAAAAGATGACTTTTCGAGAAGGAAATGCAGTTTAACTTTTTAAAAATTGAGAGTTTGGGTAACCTTGCATGAAAAAGAATCAATGAAAGCAGGTTCTATGTTGTCAACATAGTAGGAAATTTTTGCGTTCGATAAAACCTCATACTGTAAGTAGAATCCAGTAACATAACATGTTCAATGGGAAAAAATGATCAGTGTGAGCATCGAACATTTAAGCTCTCTCACTGAATGTGTCCCGACGTCCGCAGCTGTTCTTTGGATCCTTCCTGAAGCATGCAAACATAACTACCAGCAGGATTTTGTTCTCTAACTTCACTGAATGGAAAAAGGACTTCTTGGAGAAAAGTTTATTGAGTAACAGGGAAAAGGGAACAAATCTCTGAATCTGGATCATCTTGCTGTTTCTAGTAAGCAAAAATGCTTTTTAATTTTCTTTTTCTTTTTAAAAAAAATGTCTGCTGTAAAGCAAGGTAATTTGGTTATACACACACACATATATATATACACATTTTTAAAATATTCTTTTCCATTATGGTTTATCATTATTGTTGTTCAGTTCTTCAGTCGTGTCTGACTTTTTGTGACCCCATGGATTACAGTACTCCAGGCTTCTCTGTTCTTCACCATCTCCCAGTGTTCGCTCAAACTCATGTCTATTGAGTCAGTTATGCCATCCAACCATCTCATCCTCTGTCATCCCCTTCTCCTCCTGCCCTCAATCTTTCCTAGCATCAGGATCTTTTCCAGTGAGTCAGTTCTTCGCATCAGGTAACCAACGTATTGGAGATTCAGCTTCAGCATCAGTCTTTCCAATGAATATTGGGGTTGATTTCCTTTAGGATTGACTGGTTTGATCTCCTTGCTGTTCAAGGGGCTTATCATAGGATAATGAGTATAGTTATCCGTGCTACACAGTAAGGCCTTACTGTTTACAAAGATGCTTTTCAAAAACATCTGCCATGGAGTAACTCAGAGTGGGCTCCCCTGGCCATGTAATGACAGTTTAATATCATCTTCTTCATAGACAATGTAGATCAGTGGTTCTCACACTTGAGAGAGTCTCAGAAACATATGGAGCTGTTAAAACCCACATCACTGGGCCCACACCCTAGAGTTTCCAATCCAGCCTGTCTGTAACACGGCCCAGGAATCTGCATTTCTAACAGATTCCCAGGTGAAGCTGCTGCTGATGGTCCAGAGACCACACTTTGAGAACCACTGGTATACATTACCTTAGCTGAACTGGGTGATTCTGTGAGCATCTATGAGCATCATTCCAATACCCAAAAGGAAAAAAGTCAATTATAAAATGTACAGAAAGGCAGTTACACAAAAATTATGTTTATTAATATATATGGATGTTTGTATCTTCCTTTTAAGTACATGTTGGTTTATAAAGCATAGTCTTTTTAAAATCTGTGAAAGCAATGAGTAGAAATCCACAAGTTAATGAAATAACTCTAGGAAAAGCAGAAATTGTACCAAAAGCAGGAAGAACTTAATAGCATTATAGAAAGGAATCCAGTCCTCAATCAGCACCATTTAGAGCACAATAATTCATCAAATCCTCGTGTTCAAAGATGGTAAACTAGTGAGGTGGCCCAAAGAAGAGAACTAACTTGGTGCCTCGTTGTCTCGGGAAAAGATCTCTAAATGCATCATTGTGACAAGATGTTCACACACACTCCTAGGGAAGTGATATATTTTCAATTAATGTATCAAACAAGGTTAATATGTCATAATGGCAAGACAACAAGTTCGGCAACCTCAGCCGTGTGGAACCCAAACCGACATCCCTTCCGAGGAAGACACCAAGTTTCATAAGCTATGAGAAAGGAATAGACTTGAAATTCCCACTGATGAAACCAGGTGGACTATTAGGGGGAACACTCACTGAAACCACTCACCCTGGCCAGGCACCATGGTCGCCATTTGCATGAGTTATATTACAACAGGACGTCCCAGCCAGGGACATGGAACTAACAAGCTACCACCAACTGAAAGAATCTGGGAAAGGTTAAAAGGAGAGAGGAGATGCCAGTCCATCTGCCCTTCCAGAATCCTTCTCGCTGGCATCCATTTTGGCTGAAATGAGTGTGTCGCCAGGAAGGACCCTGAGTCACAGTGCTTGGCAAGAGACCACCCAGAAGCTAATCCCAGCCCCATAAAACCCGAGACTGCGGGCCACGTGGCAGAGCAGTCCTGGGCTCCCTTACACTACTGCTCTCTGCCCAGGCCCCCTTGCTAAAGTCTGTCACTTTGTCAGCATGTGTGTATTATTGGACAGTTCATTTCCATGTGTTAGTTCAGTTCAGTTCAGTGGCTCAGTCATGTCTCACTGTTTGTGACCCCATGAACTGCAGCACACCAGGCCTCCATGTCCATCGCCAACTCCTGGAGTTACACAAACTCATGTCCACTGAGTCGGTGATGCCATCTAACCACTCATCCTCTGTCGTCCCCTTCTCATCCCACCTTCAATCTTTCCCAGCATCAGGGTCTTTTCCAATGAGTCAGCTCTTCACATCAGGTGGCCAAAGTATTGGATTTTCAGCTTCAACATCAGACCTTCCAATGAACACCCTGGACAGGTCTCCTTTAGGATGGACTGATTAGATCTCCTTGCAGTCCAAGGGACTCTCGAGAGTCTTCTCCAACACCACAGTTCAAAAGCATCAATTCTTTGGTGCTCAGCTTTCTTCATAGTCTAACCCTCACATCCATACATGACTACTGGAAAAACCATAGCCTTGACTAGATGGACCTTTGTTGTCAAAGTAATATCTCTGCTTTTTAATGTGCTATCTATGTTGGTCATAACTTTCCTTCCAAGGAGTAAGCATCTTTTAATTTCACGGCTGCAATCACCATCTGCAGTGATTTTGGAGCCCCCAAAAAATAAAGTCTGACACTGTTTCCACTGTTTCCCCACCTATTTGCCATGAAGTAATGGGACCAGATGCCATGATCTTAGTTTTCTAAATGTTGAGCTTTAAGCCAACCTTTTCACTCTCCTCTTTCACTTTCATCATGAGGCTCTTTAGTTCCTCTTCACTTTCTGCCATAAGGGTGGTGTCATCTGCATATCTGAGGTTATTGATATTTCTCTCAGCAATCTTGATTCCAGCTTGTGCTTCCTCCAGCCCAGCATTTCTCATGATGTACTCTGCATATTAAGTTAAATAAGCTGGGTGACAATACACAGCCTTGACAAACTCCTTTCTCGACTTGGAACCAGTCTGTTGTTCCATGTCCAGTTCTAACTGTTGCTTTCTGACCTGCATACAGGTTTCTCAGGAGGCAGGTTAGGTGGTCTGGTATGCCCATCTCTTTCAGAATTTTCCACAGTTTATCATGATCCATTAAGTCAAAGGCTTTGGCATAGTCAATAAAGCAGAAATAGATATTTTTCTGGAACTCTCTCACTTTTTTGATGATCCAGCGGATGTTGGCAATTTGATTTCTGGTTCTTCTGCCTTTTCTAAAACCAGCTTGAACATCTGGAAGTTCACGGTTCATGTATTGCTGAAGCCTGGCTTGGAGAATTTTGAGCATTACTTTGCTAGCATGTGGAATGAGTGCAATTGTGTGGTAGTTTGAGCATTCTTTGGCACTGCCTTTCTTTGGGATTGGAATGAAAACTGACCTTTTCTAGTCCTGTGGCCACTGCTGTTTTCCAAATTTGCTGGCATATTGAGTGCAGCACTTTCACAGCATCATCTTTCAGGATTTGAAATAGCTCAACTGGAATTTCATCACCTCCACTTGCTTTGTTTGTAGTGATGCTTCCTAAAGCCCACTTGACTTCACATTCCAGGATGTCTGGCTCTAAGTGAGTGATTACACTATCGTGATTATCTGGTTCGTGAAGATCTTTTTTGTACACTTCTTCTGTGTATTCTTGCCACCTCATCTTAATATCTTCTGCTTCTGTCAGGTCCATACCACTTCTGTCCTTTATTGAGCCCATCTTTGCATGAAATGTTCCCTTGGTATCTCTAATTTTCTTGAGATCTCTAGTCTTTCCCATTCTGCTGTTTTCCTCTATTTCTTTGCATTGATAGATGAGGAAGGCTTTCTTCTCTCTCTTTGGTATTCTTTGGAACTCTGCATTCAGATGCTTATATCTTTCCTTTTCTCTTTTGTCTTTTGTTTCTCTTCTTTTCACAGCTCTTTGTAAGGCCCCCCAGACAGCCATTTTGCTTTTTTGCATTTCTTTAACTTGGTGATGGTCTTGATCCCTGTCTCCTGTACAATGTCATGAACCTCCATCCATAGTTCATCAGGCACTCTATCTATCAGATCTAGTCCCTTAAATCTGTTTCTCGCTCCCACTGTATAATCATAAGGGATTTGATTTAGGTCATACCTGAATGGTCTAGTGATTTTCCCCACTTTCTTCAATTTAAGTCTGAATTTGGCATTAAGGAGTTCATGATCTGAGCCACAGTCAGCTCCCAGTCTTGTTTTTGCTGACTGTATAGAGCTTCTGCATCTTTGGCTGCAAAGAATATAATCAATTTGATTTTGGTGTTGACCATCTGGTGATGTCCATGTGTAGAGTCTTCTCTTGTGTTGTTGGAAGAGGGTGTTTGCTATGACCAGTGCATTTTCTTGGCAAAACTCTATTAGTCTTTGCCCTGCTTCATTCCGTATTCCAAGGCCAAATTTGCCTGTTACTCCAGGTATTTCTTGACTTCCTACTTTTGCATTCCAGTACCCTAAAATGAAAGGGACATCTTTTTTGGGTGTTAGTTCTAAAAGGTCCTGTAGGTCTTTATAGAACCATTCAACTTCAGCTTCTTCAGCATTACTGGTCGGGGCATAGACTAGGATTACCGTGATATTGAATGGTTAGCCTTGGAAATGAACAGAGATCATTCTGTCGTTTTTGAGACTGCATCCAAGTACTGCATTTCGGACTCTTTTGTTGACTATGATGGCTACTCCATTTCTTTAAGGGATTCCTGCCCACAGTAGTAGATATAAAGGTCATCTGAGTTAAATTCACCCATTCCAGTCCATTTAACTTCGCTGGTTCCTAGAATGTCGACATTCACTCTTGCCATCTCCTGTTTGACCACTTCCAATTTGCCTTGATTCATGGACCTGACATTCCAGGTTCCTATGCAATATTGCTCTTTACAGCATCGGACCTTGCTTCTATCACCAGTCACATCCACGACTGGGTGTTGCTTTTTCTTTGGCTCCATCCCTTCATTCTTTCTGGAGTGATTTCCCCAGTGTTCTCCAGTAGCATGTTGGGCACCAACTGACCTGGCAAGTTCATCCTTCAGTGTCCCTATATTTTTGCCTTTTCATACTGTTCATGGGGTTCTCAAGTCAAGAATAGTCAAGTGGTTTGCCATTCCCTTTTCCAGTGGACCACATTCTGTCAGACCTCTCCACCATGACCCACCCATCTTGGGTTGCCCCATGGGCATGGCTTAGTTTCATTGAGTTAGACAAGGCTGTGGTCCTAGTGTGGTTAGATTGACTAGTTTTCTGTGGTTATGGTTTCAGTGTGTCTGCCCTCTGATGCCCTCTTGCAACACCTACCGTCTTACTTGGGTTTGTCTTACCTTGGACATGGGGTATCTCTTGACAGCTGCTTCAGCAAAGCGCAGCTGCTGCTCCTTACCTTGAATGAGGGGTATCTCCTCACTGCCGCCCCTCCTGACCTTGAATGTAGAATAGCTCCTCTAGGCCCTCCTGCACCCGCGCAGTCACTGCTCCTTGGACGTGGGGTTCCTCCTCTCGGCTGCCGCCCCTGGCCTCGGGTGGGGGTAGTTCCTCTCGGCTGCTCCTGCGCTGTTGCTGCCTGGCACTCTCGTCCGCTGCCCCTGACCTCGGACACAGGGTAGCTCCTGTCGGCTGCCGCCCCTGACCACGGACGTGGTAGGGGTACATTTTATATGTAGTAGTGTCAATAACAGAGAAGGCATTGGCACCCCACTCCAGCACTCTTGCCTGGAAAATCCCATGGACGGAGGAGCCTGGTGGGCTGCAGTCCATGCAGTCGCCAAGAGTCGGACAAGACTCAGCGACTTCACTTTCACCTTTCACTTTCATGCATTGGAGAAGGAAATGGCAACCCACTCCAGTGTTCTTGCCTAGAGAATCCCAGGGACGGGGGAGCCTGGTGGGCTGCCGTCTATGGGGTTGCACAGAGTCAGACACGACTGAAGCGACTTAGCAGCAGCAGCAGCAGCAGTGTTAATAAATATTGTATATGTCAATCTCAATCTCCCAATTTATCCCTCTCCCCCTTTATTCACTAAGTTTGTTTACTGCATCTTTGACTCCACTTCTGTTCTGTAAATAAGTTAATTGTACTTTTTTTTTTTTTTTTTAGATTCCACATAAAAGTGAAATGGCAACCCACTCCACTGTTCTTGCCTGAAGAATTCCATGGACAGAGGAGCCTGGCGGGTTACAGTTCATGGGGTTGCAAAAGAGCTGGACACGACTGAAGTGATTTAGCATGCAGCAAGCAGCACAGAGACTGAGACAGACTGTGTTTGAGTGTCTCCTGAGGAGGTACAGGTCAGCAGTGGACTGCTGCAAGGACAGCAGACCTGGGTGTGGCATAACCCTTCTTGAAGGAGGTCGCCATTAACCCCACCACAGAGCTGCCAGAACTTACACAGGACTGGGGAAACAGTCTCTTGGAGGGGACAAACAAAACCTTGTGTGCACCAGGACCCAGGAGAAAGGAGCAGTGAGCCCACAAGAGACTGACCCAGCCTTGCCCATGACTCTCCAGGAGTCTCCGGCAGAGGCATCGGTCAGTGGTGGCCTGCTGCAGGGTTGGGGGCACTGAGTGCAGCAATGTCTGCATGGGACCTTTTGAAGGAGGCCGCCATTATCTTCATTACCTCCACCATAGTTTGGCCCCGGGTCAAACAACAGGGAGGGAACACAGCCTCAACCATCCACAGAAAATTGAATTAAAGATTTACTGAGCAGGGCCCCGCCCATCAGAACAAGACCCAGTTTCCCCTTCAGTCAGTCTCTCCCATCAAGAAGCTTCCATAAGCCTCTTATCCTTCTCCATCAGAGGACAGACAGACTGAAAATCACTATCACAGAAAACTAACCAATCTAATCACATGGACCACAGCCTTGTCTAACTCAATGAAACTATGAGCCATGCCATGTAGGGCCATCCAAGATGGGTCATGGTGGAGAGTTCTGACAAAACGTGGTCCACTGGAAAAGGGAATGGCAAACCACTTGACTATTCTTGACTTGAGAACTCCATGAACAGTATGAAAAGGCAAAAAGATAGGACACTGAAAGGTGAACTCACAAGGTCAGTTGGTGCCCAGCATGCTTCTGGAGAACAGTGGGGAAATCACTCCAGAAAGAATGAAGAGACAGAGCCAAATAAAAAACAACACCCAATTGTGGATGTGACTGGTGATGGAAGTAAAGTCCAATGCTGTAAAGAGCAATATTGCATAGGAACCTGAAATGTCAGGTCCATGAATCAAAGCAAATTGGAAGTGGTCAAACAGGAGATGGCAACAGTGAACGTCGACATTCTAGGAATCAGCGAACTGAAATGGACTGGAATGGGTGAATTTAAATCAGATGACCCTTATATCCACCACTGTGGGCAGGAATCCCTTAGAACAAATGGAGTAGCCCTCATAGTCAACAAAAGAGTCCGAAATGCAGTACTTGGATGCAGTCTCAAAAACGACAGAATGATCTCTGTTCATTTCCAAGGCTAACCATTCAATATCACGGTAATCCTAGTCTATGCCCCGACCAGTAATGCTGAAGAAGCTGAAGTTGAATGGTTCTATAAAGACCTACAGGACCTTTTAGAACTAACACCCAAAAAAGATGTCCCTTTCATTTTAGGGTACTGGAATGCAAAAGTAGGAAGTCAAGAAATACCTGGAGTAACAGGCAAATTTGGCCTCGGAGTATAGAATGAAGCAGGGCAAAGGCTAATAAAGTTTTGCCAAGAGAACGCACTGGTCATTGCAAACACCCTCTTCCAACAACACAGGAGATGACTGTACACATGTACATCACCAGATGGTCAATACCGAAATCAGATTGATTATATTCTTTGCAGCCAAAGATGGCTATATACAGTCAGCAAAAACAAGACTGGGAGCTGACTGTGGCTCAGATCATGAACTCCTTATTGCTAAATTCAGACTTAAATTGAAGAAAGTGGAGAAAACCACTAGACTATTCAGGTATGACCTAAATCAAATCCCTTACGATTATACAGTGGAAGTGACAAATAGATTCAAGGAACTAGATCGAATAGACAGAGTGCCTGAAGAACTATGGACAGAGGTTCGTGACATTGTACAGAAGGCAGTGATCAAGACCATCTCCAAGAAAAAGAAATGCAAAAAGGCAAAATGGTTGTCTGAGGAGGACTTACAAATAGCTGTGACAATAAGAGAAACAAAAGGCAAAAGAGAAAAGGAAAGACAGACCCATTTGAATTCAGAGTTCCAAAGAATACCAAACCCTTCCTCAGCGATCAATACAAAGAAATAGAGGAAAACAATAGAATGGAAAAGACTAGAGATCTCTTCAAGAAAATTAGAGATACCAAGGGAACATTTCATGCAACGATGGGCTTGATAAAGGACAGAAATGGTATGGACCTAACAGAAGCAGAAGATATTAAGAAGAGGTGGCAAGAATACACAGAAGAACTGTACAAAAAAAGATCTTTTTTTTACAGTTAATCACTGTAAAATCACCAACTTTTTCACTCTCCACTTTCTGGTTCCAAATTGGGAAAGGAGTATGTCAAGGCTGTATATTGTCACCCAGCTTATTTAACTTAATATGCAGAGTACATCATGAGAAATGCTGGGCTGGATGAAGCACAAGCTGGAATCAAGTTTTCTGGGAGAAATATCAATACCCTCAGATATGCAGATGACAGCATCCTTATGGCAGAAAGTGAAGAGGAACTAGAGAGCCTCTTGATGAAAGTGAAAGAGGAGAGTGAAAAAGTGGGCTTAAAACTCAGCATTCAGAAAACAAGGATCATGGCATCTGGTCCCATTACTTCATGGCAAATAGATGGGGAAACAGTGGAAATAGTGACAGACTTTATTTTTTGGGGCTCCAAAGTCACTGCAGATGGTGATTGCAGTCATGAAATTAAAAGACGCTTGCTCCGTGGGAGAAAAGTTATGACCAACCTAGAGAGCATATTAAAAAACAGACATTACTTTGCCAAAAAAGTTCCATCTAGTCAAAACTATGGTTTTTCCAGTAGTTATGTATGGATGTGAGAGTTGGACTATAAAGAAGACTGAGCACTGAAGAATTGATATTTTTGAACCTTGGCGTTGGTGAAGACTCTTGAGAGTCCCTTGGACAGCAAGTCCATCCTAAAGGAGATCAGTCCTGAATATTCATTGGAAGGTCTGATGTTGAAGCTGAAACTCCAATACTTTGGCCACCTGATGTGAAGAGCTGACTCATTTGAAAAGACCGTGATGCTGGGAATGATTGAAGGCAAGAGGAGAAGGGGACAACAGAGCATGAGATGGTTGGATGGCATCACCGACTCAATGGACATGAGTTTGAGCAAGCTCCGGGAGTTGGTGATGGACAGGCCTGGCGTGTTGCAATTCATGGGGTTGCAAAGAGTCGGACATGACTGAGTCCATGGAGTCTCAAAGAGTTGGACCCGAATGAGCGACTGAACTAAACTGAAGTATAAGTGAAAGTGATATCATACTTGTTTTTGTGTGTCTTACTTCACTCAGTATGACAGTGTCTAGATCCATCTATGCTGCTGTGAATGACACTATTTTGTTTACCAAATGTTCATTAATAAGTGAATGAATAAGCAAATTGTGGCACATCCATACTGTGAAATAGTGCTCAGGAATAAAAAGGAATGTAGTATTGATATATGCTACAACATAGACGAATCTCAAAAATATTATAAGCCGAAGAGACTAGACAAGAGTACCGATGGTATGATCCTTTTTATTTTTTTTAATGGTACAGTCTTTGTGTTATTGTATGTGGAATAACTCTCTAGATGTTTAAAACATTTATAAGAGTTAATCTATTGGACTGCTGAGTTCATTAAATGTTCAGAAAAACTGGATGATAATTTTCAACCAATGTTGAAATGAATGGGGGAATTTAATTTGGCAAAATTCAATATTTTAATTTATTAGTTTGGAAGTCATATAAATATTTGAAAGAATATAAATTTTAATGATTAAGGGAAAGCAAATCATTCAAAATAGATATAAGAAGAATACACTGTTACATTAAATAAGGCACAAGAGAAGGAAGCAGAAAAACAGCAGAAAAACCTGTTACGCATTAAATAATGCATCAACATATATCATATGAACTCACCCCCAGGCTTGGTCGATAGGAACACATGTGTTTGGCAGAGCTCTCATCACTGTGTGGAGGTGATCTTGGGTTCTGTTTTTTCCACTTAATGACATTTCACATGTACAGTTTTAGCTATAGAAGTAGCCCACAATATTGTTGTTTTTGAGACTCTGATAAGGCATCTATAATATACCATAGTTGCTGGACTTTCCTCCACTGTTGGGGCTTAAGTTCAAAATCATTAAAAATTATAATTACTGGGAATTATAATCCCTGGCAGTCCAGTGGTTTGGACTCTTACCTTCCATTGCAGGGAACACGAGTTTGATCCCTGGTAGGGGAACTAAGATCCCACAAGCCACATGGCATGGTCAGAAAAAAAAAAATTATAGTTATCAATAAAAAGTTATGGTCACCAATCATTTCTTTCTTGCCACAGGGCTCTAGCCATACTGGCTCAGGATCCTGGCTCCACCCCGTCATACTCCTGCGACCTTGAGCAGATCTCCTGATCTTTCTGATTCTTACCTGTCCTAGGGTTTCTGGAAAGGATTACATAAGGCACTTCTGGGCTTCTCTGTGGTCCAGTGGTTAAGAATTTGCCTGACAACGCAGAGGACACTGGTTTGATCCCTGGTCCGGGAAGATCCCACGTAGCTTGGAGCAACCAGGCCCATAATCCACAGCTACTGACACCCAAGCTCTAGAGCCCATGCCCAGCAAGAAGGGAAGCCACCGCAGTGAAAGCCCGTGTAGCTCCGAGAGTAACCCCTGTTCGCCACAACTAGGGAAACCCGAGTACAGCAATGAAGACCCGCCACAGCCAAAACGCTGAACAAGTAAACAAGGCAAGTGACAGCTCCTGGCACGTAGTAGGCTCTCAGAAACCTCGAGTGCTGGATCTAACACTCACCTTCCTGATGTTCCTTACTCTCACCGAACGTCCTCTTCAGAGCAGCGACGTCTTTCACTTTTGGTTATCAGTTGTACCACTTTGGACCTGATATTCTTCTCATTCTAGACAGAGTCTTCCCCACTTTCAGTTTTTGAGAGTTGATTCAAGCTTGCATGTTTCATCCTTCAATCCATTATTTCCCTGAGTCTTTGTCGGTTGTGCTCGTTTTCACTCGAGTCCTTTCCACCTGCTGCTCTAGCTGTAGCCCACGGCCTTCTGATCATTTACGCTGCACTGTCTCCTCTCCTGCGTGGTGTCTGTCTTTCCAGCCCGTTTCCTTTAGGCGTACACTGGTGTACCGTGTGTGTTACTCGCTCAGTCACGTCCGACTCTTTGCGACCCCATGGACTGTAACCCACCAGGCTTCTCTGTCCATGGAATTCTCCAGGCAAGAATACTGGAGTGGGTTGCCATTCCCTTCTCCAGGGGAACTTCCCAATCCAGGGATTGAACCCTCCCAGGCAATTTCTTTACCGTTTGAGCTACAGGGAAATTCTGGTGTATATACTTCATATAAGATCATACCTTATATTCTGTTCATAACCTGTAACTGTATGATCAGTTTCCACGTCAGATATGTTTTCTCATTGTTTTAATAGATGTGTTGGTAAACTGCAATTTAGTTATTTCCTCATTTTTAACATTTAGCTTGCTTTTACTTTTTCACTTTTATAGATGATTCTTTGAAGAAAATTCTAGTAGCTGTATCTTTAGGCTCATCCACGATTGCTTCCTTGGAATCAACTAGTTAGTGCGTTAGTCATTCAGTGTCCGACTCTTTGAGACCCCATGGGCTGCAGCCCGTCAGGCTCCTCTGTTCATGGGATTCTCCAGACAGGAATACTGGAGTGGGTTGCCATTTCCTTCTCCAGGGGATCTTCCCAACCCAGGGATTGAACCCTGGTCTCCACCTTGCAGGAAGATTCTTTACCATCTGAGCTATAGATGTTGAATTGCTGGGTCAAAGGAAACATAAAATTCTAGGTCTTTTAGTATGTATTTTCACATTATCTGGATAAAGACCATACACAATAAGGTTATAGCTTATTGCAGAATATCCAAGACAGTATTATCACATCAATTTCCTTTAGGATACTCCCCTACAGATCAATCTTTAGAAATATTAATATTTAGAGCTGTTTTCCTGAATAAAAAATCAAATACTACAAGCTCACATTTTTATAATCTGATATAAAAGAAGTAACTATCCTCTGGAATGTCACCTTTATTAAACCAGGGCTCTCTGAGAGCACCTTACAATGCAGTGCTTGTTTTATAAAAACACATTCATTTCATTTCGAGATCACTTTGTGAGGGGGCCTGGGGGTATTCCCACCCTCTCTGGTGCTCTGATTCACCCTAGCAATGCCGACTCAGCACTTTGTTTTCAACCACAGGGTCTGCTGCTCCTTAGCCATACCATGCCTTTTAGATTAAATCTGATTTCTTCCTTCAAGTGGATGCTTTATTCTCATAGCCAACAGGGCACAGGGTTCAGAGAAAGAAGATCATGTTCTATAATGTTTATTAATGTCTTAAAACTATGTGCCCATCTGTTCTGAGTCTGAAAGAAATCAAAGTTGGGCTTACAGAAAATCAGGCACAGTGAATCAATCAGTTAACCACTGCTGAGTGCCAACAATATGTAAGGCAGCAGAAATCCTCAAAATCGGAGAATACAGAAAATACTGTACTTTCCTTTCATTTTGGTTGCTTTTTCTGAAATACTGGATGAATGTATGTTTGTATTTTGTTTTTCTAGACTCTTCTTTTCTTAGCCTAGAGGAAGATTGAAGTGGCTAAGGTTTGAGAGTATCCTGATTTTCCTCAAAGGATGCTTTTTAAACTGAGGAGATTGAGTGTCTTGCCATATGAATGTTGGCTTTATGTGTCTCCTCTTCTCTGAAGTGTCAATTTATGTCTTTCCCTATCTTTCTATTGGGTTATTGTCCTTTGTTTATTGACTTGTATAAGTTTTTAAATATTCCTGGTAGATTCTTTGTGATATATGACACATTTTCTCTGTTTGTAGTTTATCTTTTTACCTTCTTTAACATGTCTTTTGATTAATACAAATTTTTAACTTCAGTATAGTCAAATCCATCACATTTAATTGATAATGGGCTTTTTTGGGTCCAATGTTTAAGAAATCCTTCCCTAGCCCCAGATCTGAAGATATACACTCATATTTTTTTTTCTGAGAGTTTTAAAGTTTTGCTTTTGATATTTGAATCCATAATCCATCTGGAGTTGATTTGCATGTCTGATGTGAGATAGGAATCTGATTTATTTTTCATATGGATAATCATTCTCTTCCTATTTCATTTATTGAATTTCTCATAAATAATCCAGGAAATGCAAATCAAGACCATAGATACCAATTTACATCCATATAGCTGGCAAAAAATTGAGGTCTAATAATACCAAGAGCTGAAGCAGATAGATCATTAGCATGGTGAGAATATAAATTGTTACAGCTGCTTGGAAAACTGGTTTATACTGCAAAGGTAAATATGCACAGTACCTACAATTGACCCACATTCCATTCATAGATATAAACCGAGGGCAACTCCAGCAGGTGTGCACTGGGGGAGTAAACCCCTTATGAGAATGTTCACTGCAGCGAGAAATGTGAAAACCGGAACTCCAGGACCCAGGAGGCCAGATAAATAAACACTGTATTTCACACAATGCAACGCTATACAGCAGTGAAGATGAATGAATCATAGTAGCCCACAACTCTTAGTAATACAAGCAATCGAAAACTAAATGAAAGTGTCCCAGAAGACTATATACAGAATAATATGCTTTTTATAAAAGTCAAAAGCAGTGAAAACTCATCAATTTGTTTGCATGCATATACGTGTGATACAAATATTTGAAATCAAGAGTGAATAAAAATACAAGATTCAGAATTGTGCCCACACAGTGGGCAGAGGGCAGGCAGTAGGGGGCAGGGTGGGGAGGGGAAGGCAAAAGGTGGAAGTTTCTCTCAATGTGTTAGTTCTCTAACTAGATTGTGAGTTCAGGGGTATTCATTACATTATTAACAAATAAACACACAGGTAGATAAAATAAAAGAGGGCCTAATTTGGACCAATGATGAGAGTGGGAGGGGCAAATCAGCACAGAGCTGAATTGCCCTAAAGTGTGAAGCGATGATACTCAAAAACCAAGATCAAAACGCTATTTGAAGGAATTCCTTGGCTGTCCTGTAGTTAGGACTCTGCCTTTCACTGCTGAGCGCCCAGGTTCAATCCCTGGTCAGGGAACTAAGAACCCACATGATATAATGGCATGGTCCAAAAAAAGCTATTTTTTGTAACAGTTGCTGCTGCTAAGTCACTTCAGTTGTGTCCAACTCTGTGCGATCCCATAGACGGCAGCCCACCAGGCTTCCCCGTCCCTGGGATTCTCCAGGCAAGAACACTGGAGTGGGTTGCCATACTAAATCAAAACTCCTCACTGTACTAATTTTTTCACCAGATCCTGCTTAGGTATTAGGGATTCCCTTGTGGCTCAGCATAAAGAATCCACCAGCCAATGCAGGAGACATGGTTTGATCTCTGGGTGGGGAAGATTCACTAGAGAAGGAGACTGGCAGCCCACACCAGTATTCTCACCTGGGAAATCCCATGGACAGAGGAGCCTGGTGGGGTACAGCCCATGTGGTCCCAAAAGAGTCGGACACAACTTAGCAACTAAACAAGTACACATGCAGCCTGCATATTTAAATTTAAAGTCCATGTCCTTTCAGCTCTGCCTGGACCACAGCAAAAAAATAAATAAGTTCTCTAGGGAGGGACTGGGTGGAAAGAGAAGCAAGCTGACTAAGAAAACCTTCAGTTCTTCTGAGGACTCTCATTATGTCATGAGAATAAGTTAAAGACTACAGCATTTCCAACCTTAAAAGCAGCTTGCATTTTCCTAGGATTTTATATTTGCTTAGTGTTCTCACGTACATGCTTTATTTGATGGGACAAAGAGCCTGTCAACTTAAAAAAGAAATATCGAGGCTATCAGATGTTCGTGATGAAAAATAACAATACAAATGAAACCGTGCTGGCGTTATCTGAAAGTTGTCTCTGTAGATAAGAGCCAACTAAAGACAAAACAGAAAATGAGAGGTAAATTAATCAGCGTGATCTTTTTGTGCTTTAATTCTTTAAATCTTTGTCTAAATAGGAGGTTGCCCTTATTGTTGTTTCGGTCACTAAGGCGTGCCTAACTATTCTCAACCCCATGGACTGTAGTCCCCCAGGACCCCTGTGTCCATGGATTTCCCAGGCAAGGATACTGGGATGGGTAACCATTCCCTTCTTCTGCAGATCTTCCTTCCTGACCCAGGATTTAACTTGTGTCTCCTGCATGGGCAGGCAGATTCTTTACCGCTGAGCCCCCAGGGAAGACTGAGGTTACCCTGTGCAAGCATGCTAAGTCCCTTCAGATCAGATCAGATCAGTCGCTCAGTCGTGTCCGACTCTTTGTGACCCCATGGACTGTAGCCCACCAGGCTCCTCTGTCCATGGGAATTCTCCAGGCAAGAATACTGGAGTGGGTTGCCATGCCCTCCTCCAGGGGATCTTCCTGACCCAGGGACTGAACCTGAGTCTCTTATGTCTCCTGCATTGGCAGGCAGGCTCTTTACCACTAGTGCCACCTGGGAAGCCCCGAAGTTACCTTATTGTTGTTGTAAAAGGACAACTCAACAAATATTCATTGAATTCCTAAAATATGTAAGCATTGTGCTTGGTGGAAGAACAAAACAATGAACAAGAAAGACAATAGACATGGAGCTATCAATAGATGCTATTTAGCAAAATAAATAGATTTCTGTTTTTATTGTAAAAACTGTATCATGCATGATATCTTTGATGAAACTTTAGCTGTCTTTCCCTGAAACATATCCAGTAGATAAACCTGTATGCGAGACAGCAAAAGAGACACAGATGTAAAGAACAGTATTTTGGACTCTGTGGGAGAAGGCGAGGGTGGGATGATTTGAGAGAACAGCATTGAAACATGTATATTACCATATGTGAAACAGATCGCCAGTCCAGGTTCGATGCATGATACAGGGCCTTCAGGGCTGGTGCACTGGGATGACCCAGAGGGATGGGATGGGGAGGGAGGTGGGAGGGGGTTCAGGATGGAGAACACATGTACACCCGTGGCGGATCCATGTCAATGTATGGCAAAACCACCACAATAATGTAAAGTAATTAGCCTCCAATTAAAATAAGTAAATTTATATTTTTAAAAAA
This sequence comes from Bos indicus x Bos taurus, assembly GCF_003369695.1. Classification (NCBI taxonomy): domain Eukaryota; kingdom Metazoa; phylum Chordata; class Mammalia; order Artiodactyla; family Bovidae; genus Bos; species Bos indicus x Bos taurus. Next base: position 11,380,808 of record NC_040087.1, on the reverse strand, counting down.
AATTTAATTTTCTTTTTTTTTTTGGCTGTGCTGGGTCTTCATTTTTATACACATATTTTTAAATTAGTTAATTAACTTACTGTGTGGTCAGCTGCACTGGGTTTTCCTTGCTGTGCACAGGCTTTCTCTAGTTTTGGTGTGCAGGCTTCTCGTTGCATTGGCTTCTCTCGTTGCAGAACACAAGCTCTAGGACTTGAGCTCAGGAGTTGTGGTGCACGGGCTGGGCTGCTCTGCAGAACGTGGGGTCTTCCCAGACCAGGGGTGGAACCCGTGCTCCCTGCATTGGCAGGCAGATTCTTAAACACCGGACCACCAGAGAAGTCCCCATATCCAGGAAAATTGTTGGCTCCGTATCTATCTCCATTAGACCTCACTGTGCTTCCTTATATTCAATAGTATTCGTCGTGCTGACTTGCAATCATTTGTACAGACATCTGCAGTGCTGTGCTTAGTCGCTCAGTCGTGTCCAACTCTTTGTGATCCTGTGGACTGCAGCCTGCCAGGCTCCTCTGTCCATGGAATTCTCCAGGCAAGAATACTGGAGTGGGTTGCCATGCCCTCCTCCAGGGGATCTTCCCAGCCCAGGGATCAAACCTAGGTCTCCTGCACTGCAGGCCGATTCTTTACTGTCTGAGCCACCAGGGAAGCCCAAGAACACCAGAATGGGTAGCCTATCCTTTCTCTCGGGGATCTTCCCAACTCAGGAATCTAACTGGGATCTCCTGCTTTGCAGGTGCATTCTTTACTAGTTGAGCTACCTGTGCGGTAGATGTCTGTCATTTTTCTTCTGTCCAGGCTCTTTTCCTCTCAGAAACTCCTTTCTCCACCTTCTAAGGCTGTCAGACACATGGCCCCGCCTCCCCTACCCATGGAGAAGCACAGGACACAGGCCGGCATGAAGAGGAGGTTAAGTCTGTGATGCAAGCAGAAGTTTTTTGGAGGCTTGGTTTGGATCCTGAGAAGAAGAATGTGTCTCTTCTCCTAAAATCGCTAGTACTAATATCACGGATGACGCTTTGCCTTCATGAGAAAATCTAAGAAGCCAGAGGAGAGCAGAATTGTGAGATGGAGACACCGAATCCTGATGATTCACTTTAAGCCTGATCCAGCAGTGCCTGAAACCCATTATCTTGGTTAAAAGAACCAATATATTGACTTCTAGCTTAAGCTTGTTCGGTTAGTTTTTTGTCACTTAAAACTAGGCAATCCCAACCAGTGTTGTGCACGTCCCTTAACCAGACCGTGAGCTTCTAGGAGCACCTATGAGCAAGGGTCCAATTGGCACCAACATTGACCTGGTGACAACTGCTGACACAGCAGGTAAATATCTAGATAAAATTGTTCCGCATCTAGAACAGGCATGTGTAACCCTAGGTGTGCGAACTTCTAGTTGGATCCATGAGTGGATGTGTATATGTGGATTTTTCAGGTAAGAAAGTTAAAACTTGTTATCAGGACTTACCTGCTGGTCCAGTGGTTAAGAATCCACCTGCCAGTGCGGGGGGACTTGGGTTGGATCCCTGATCAGGGAAAATTCCACTTGCCTCGGGGCAGCTATGCCTGCGCACTGCAACTACTGAAGCCCACGTGACCTCGAGGCCAGCGCTCTGCAACGAGAGAAGCCACTTCAGTGAGAAGCTCTCACACTGCAACCAGAGAGTAGCCTGCAAGCATCAGCCGAGACCCGGAGTAGCTAAAAATAAATAAATGAATTTTAAAAAAAAAGCAAAACTTATTTTGGAAATACTAGTCATCAGATGCGCAAAAGAATCCCAGACGAAGCGAGTTCAGGAACTCCCACTGGTTTTAAAGGCTGTGCCTGGCAAACTCAGCTTGGTTTCAGGGTTGTGGTGAAGGTTCACAGTATCAGGTCCAGCGTACGGCGATCAACACCAAGAGCGGTCATCACATCTGCAGATGTGGAGCCGGGGGAGAAAGAGCTCTGCTAGAACTTTCCTTCAAGTCTAGGCAACACGCAAGCTTGCTGTATTCCAAGTACCATCTTGCCAGGTTTGTTTGGCTTGATACTTTTAGTGTGTGGATAATTTCTGGTCTGTTTTTCTAACTCCACTGAGGGATAGAGCTGGGAAATGTAGGTAAGAGGAGAAATCCAGGCCCCTTTGACCACAGGCCCCCCACGACCTCCCACTCCCGCACCCCTCACTCATCTCACGTAACTGACAGAACCCCTCCTGCACCCCTCCCAACCCATGGGCTCCCTGGAGTGCTGACCACGCGGAGTTCTGCTATCAACCTCTAGACCGCTCTTTGCTTTTGTTTATTGTGGTAAAACACACATACCATCGAATTTACCTTCTTAACCTTTCTTTTAATGGAAAGCCTCACAATTTATTTATTATTTATGTATTTTGGCCACACCATGCCGTGCCACACAGCATGTGGGATCTCAGTTCCCCAAGCAGGGGTTGAACCTGTGTCCTCTGGACTGGAAGCCCAGAGGTTTAGTCACTGGACTGCCAGGGAAGTCCCAACCACTATTAAGTGTACCATTCAGGGGTGTTAAGTACCTCCATATTGTTGTGCAAACATCCCCACCATTCATCCACAGAACTTTTCATCATCCCGAACTGAAACTCTGTGCCCATTGAACACTAATTCCCCATTCACCTCTCCCGCAGCCCCAGGAAGCTCTATTTCACTTTTCTGTTTTCTGAAATTGACTAATTTAAGTGCCTCATATAAGTAAAATCATACAGTATTTCTTCTTATACATTTTTTTTTTTACTTAGCAGAATGTCCTCAAGTTTCATCCATGTTGTAGCATCTCATTTCCATTCCAAGTGACCTCTGGACCACAGTGAATTAGCTTCCCAAGCCTGCCCCTTTGAGGATGCCACGTGGGCTGGCTCTCAGAGAGCTACACCATATGCTGAGCCTGATGCTGTGAACCTTCACCTCCCTGGAACAAATGAGCCTCTCTCAGGGACTTCCCAGGCAAGCCGATGGGAGAGTTTATTATCCCAGGCTCATGAGGTCTCTGAGTATTGCCTTTGTCATGACATCTACTTCTCCCACAGGTATGACTTGTTGGGAGATTGCATCAAATAATTTTTTGGAAGTTCTTCATATGTATTTGCTGATCTCTCTCTCCCATGCATGGTCATCAAATATTTATTGGCTATTGCCATGTAATAGGCTTATCCTAGGTGCTTGAGATATAACTGCTGCTGACCCAAGATATGACATGAGAGCTAGGACCCCAGCTGGTGATCTTGAAGATGGAAGCCAGGTTCTGAGGCTGATGGAGCGGAAAAAGAGACACCTGTTACCTTGTTGTCCTGTGAAGCCACCAGGTCAGCCCAGGCCTAGCGACCATGAGAAATGAGAAGGAAAGAAACTTCTCTTTTAAAAGATAATTGGTATTTTGGGTTTTCTGCTATATGCAGCTGGAACTAAGCTCCAATTATTAAGGTTCTCTACCCCTTGCTGTTGTCGTTCAGTCGCTCAGTGGTGTTCGACTCTTTGCGACCCCGTGGACTGCAGCATGTCAGGCTTCCCTATTCTTCACCATCTCCCGGAGTTTGTTCAAATTCATGTCCTTTGAGTCGGTGATGCTCTCTAACCATCTCATCCTCTGCTGCCCTCTTCTCCTCCTGCCTGAAATCTTTCCCGGCATCAGGTCTTTTCCAACGAGTCGTCTCAACATATTTACTGTTCTTGGACCAGCAGAATCAGCATCATCTCTAAGATTGTTAGAAATGCAGACTCTCAGGCCCCACACCAGATCGACTGAATCAGATTTTGCAATTTCCCTAGGAGATTTGTATGCACAGTGAAGTTGGAAAAGCATTGCTTTAAGCCATTTAAGGAGGCTGACTTTCCTATAGTAAGTTTTGGTTCCATTTTAGTATTTTTTTAAATGATGGACTATATCACAACATGTGGACTGGATATAGACATGGATAATTCTCCATATTCATTCATATGGATTTTCTTTATTTTTTCTTGAGATATAATTGGTCTATACCATTATAACTGGTACAACATAATGATTCAACGTTTGTATACATTGCAAAATGATTACCACAATAAATCTGTTTAAATTCCATCACTATACAGTGTACGAATCTTTTTTTCTTGTGATGACAACTTTTAAGATCTACTCTCTTAGCAACTTTCTTTTTTATTATTTTTAAATTTTTACTTATTATTATTTTTGACCACACCACACAGCATGTGGGATCTTAGTTCCCCAACCAGGGATTGAACCCCAGCCCCTTTCGTGGAAGTGCAGAGTCTTAACCACTGGATAGCCAGGGAAGTCTCTCTTAGCAACTTCCATTAATGGTTTTCAAAGATAAAAGATAATCTTTGTGCACCAATACACATGTGGATAAAAGAGGGTATCAGATCTTTCATTCCCAGGTGGTACAGTGGTAGAGAATCCGCCTGCCAATGCAGGAGACGTGGGTTCGATCCCTGGGTCAGGAAGATCCCCTGGAGGAGGAAACGGCAACCCACTCCAGTGTTCTTGCCTGAAAAATCCCATGGATAGAGGAGCCTGGCGGGCTACAGTTCATAGGGTTGCAAAGAGTTGGACACAACTGAGCGACTGAGCATGCCTGCAAATAAAAGGTATCAGATCTTTCACTAGGTGAGGTCGGAGTAAGCTCCAGAGCAGCGATAGTGAGGAAGAGAGGAAATGCTAGTGAAGAATCAACCAGGACTGGCAGCTACTCCCGAAACATAAGCTTTCTTCTTAGGACAGCTGGGCTGGAGGACACAGTGGGACCTCCTGCTCCAATCCCACTTGATCGAGAGCAGTCGGGTTTTGTAGGGAATATGCTGTGCACAAGCCTGAACTATCATCAGCAGGGCTTCTTTGAAAAATAAGAATGACTTTTTCATCACCCCCAGGCGAAGGGCTGGGAGCAGTAAAAAGTACATCATGGAAAAACATCTTGAAAACAAGATGTCCAAGTACTGATGTGACTAATGGAAAACCATTAGTGACCGGTCCCCTAATCAGAGCCTTGAGGGAGTTGCTGTAGAAGGTCATCACTAGCTGAAGGGCTAAACAGTCATGAAAGGCCTGAAGGTTTGACATTGAGGACTGTGCCGTTATATATCTTTATCCCCGATCTGAGATTGTAAAGAACAGATATCTCTAGGGCACATATGAGGAAGTAGATGTTAGCAATAAAAAGCAGGCAAGGATTAGGATCTGGGCTTCTGCCGGCAAATGGCATCAGCCCCTGATCCCCACTTTATTTCTGAGTCTTCTTTTTCTTTATTCTTCTGTGGCACTGCTCCCTCAGGTTGGTTTGTTGTTGGGCTCATCCCAACAAGGTCTGTGGCTGAAAAGGTGGCAAGGATGCGCCTCTCCTCTGGGTGGCCCTGCTCCAGGGCACCGATGACAGCAAGGCTGGTAGCACAAAACCCACCCCCCCTAACACACACACACACCTGAACAAAGGCAGGTCCAGGAGGGGACCGTCAACTGCTCTTGCCACACGGGGGTACCTGTGACCTTGACTGGTCAGCCACCCTGTCAAGAATCCTGCTTGAACTTGACCATCAGTGAGTCACTCTTCCATTCAGAAGCAGCCAGAAAAGGGATGAAGGGAGAGGCAGGAAGTGAAAGTATTGGGACTGGTCATTTTTCTCCGGGCTGAGGCAGGGATGAAGAGCGAAGGGAAAGATAAATCCACCTTGCAAATTCCAGAAAAGTCAGCCTCACAGTGCCTGACAGCAACAGCCTTCAAACTGGAGATAGCAAAGACTGGCTGGTTTGTGAGCTCTTGGCAAGTTCTAGGAAATTCATTAGAAGATCCTCAACTTCAGTTTGTCTTCTTTCTTAAAACTGTTCGGCCAGAGAAGCAATGTGGCCAAGGTATCACGTCGCTAAGTCGTGTCTGACTCTCGCGACTCCGTGGACTGCAGCCTGCCGGGCTCCTCTGTCCATGGGATTCTCCAGGCAAGAATGCTGGAGTGGGCTGCCGTGCCCTCCTCCAGGGGATCGATTCCGGTGTTCTATTTCCTCCTCCGTGTTCCAGTAGTGCTGGTGCCACTTAAAAGAATCAAACTCTCGCTCATCTCAATCTCCCAATGATGGTTTACCATTCTGTGTAAAAGTCTCCAGACACCCAACAAAGGGCAGTATGAGATAGTGGTGTTGGGACTTCCCTGGTGCCCAGTGGTTAAGAATCCTCCATCCAACACAGGGGACGTGGGTTCCATCCCTGGTCTGGGAACTAAGATTCCACATGCCACAGGGCAGCTAAGCCCACTCACCACAACAAGAATTCTGTTCTGGGGAAGGAAGATGCTGTGATCAATTTTTTTATTTTTACTTTTTTCCTTTTTTAAAAAATTTTATTTTATTTATTTATTTTTTAACTTTACAATATTGTATTGGTTTTGCCATATATCAACATGAATCCACCACAGGTATACACGTGTTCCCCATCCTGAACCCTCCTCCCTCCTCCCTCCCCGAATGGGCAATTTGGAATGGAAACATAGGTTTAAAGAGAAGAGAGTGATGGGAAATGTCTTACTGTTAATATAGGGCTTATTCTTTTTTTTTTAATGGATGATGGATGGATAAATTTAAGGGACGAATTTGGATACCACTGGATATGAATAAAAGAGTGATACAATTATTTTATTTTAAAATGTATTTATGGAACCCAGGAAATAACATCCTTTCAGTTCCACGTGCTTACAATGAAAAACTTCTAGAAGTCACTCTAAACTTCTCTCAGAAAATATATTAAAGTGGCAGTGAAAGTAGTAGTCACTCAGTCGTGTCCGACTCTTTGTGACCCCATGGACTGCAGCCCTCCAGGCTCCTCTGCCCATGGAATTCTCCAGACAGGAATACTGGACTGGGTTGCCATGTTCTCCTTCAGGGAGATCAAACCCAGGTCTCCTGCATTGCAGGCAGATTCTTTACCATTTGAGCTACCCAGGAAGCCCCTTCGCTAAAGAATACTGGAGGGGGTTGCCTCTAAATCTGAATTGCAGATTCCCAGAAAAGAGGGCCTGATTGGTCCAATGTTGATCAGATAGCTTATCCCTGGTAGAATCAGTTGTGGTCTGGGAGGTGAGGTCACAAGACTTGCTGTCCACTCAGTAGGAGCCGTGAAGGATTGGGCAGGATTTGCATGATGGTCCTCAGAGAAGAGAATGGTGCCCAAGAAAGCTTAACTACTTAATAAAGGTTTTTACTTAATATGCGAGCACTGTTACCAGTGCTAAGGAACAATTAGCCTACTATAGGTCAATGGATTTCTATGCTGAATCCATTTTTAGAATATACGTATACTGCAGGAATAGGCGATGGTCACTCAGAAACACGTTGGCACCAACTCTCCGGAAAATCTGTAGGCGCTGATTTTCAGAGACCATTGAGGACACTGACCACACAGCCAGGCGCCACCAGCTCCGTGTGCCTCCAACGAGGGATGAGAAGCAAGCAGGCTCTCTGTTCACGGATGGAAACACTCAGCACATGAAATATCACACAAACCTCCTTCCTGACGTAAGTTTCCTTCCTCCTTCCAGGCAGTGGTCCAACGTCTATTTTAGTTTCCTTCTTTAGCATCCGTCAGTGTCTCTACCTCTTCTTTCAGAAGCCAACCTATATTTTGCTCTTATATTTTTAATTGGGCTGAGTAATACAGCTACTGGTTTAGACCAGATTGAATTGATTTGCTTGTGACTATGAATAACACCACGGGGAATAAAAAGGAAACATGAACAGACAGCGTGTCTCCAGAGAGGCACAGGAGATCGTCTGAGGAACAGCAGGCTTCAATTCAGTGTCTCCCCATGCTTTGGACACTTCTGTACTCTCTTCATGAACTTAGCTGCGTCACTTGCTCCTACTTGCACTTAAAAAAAAAAAAAAAAAAAAAAGCTGTATTGGGATATAACTCATCATTTAGTGTACAATTCAGAGTTTTTTTAGTATACTCACAGAGCTGTACAATCATGCATTGAGTGCTTAGTCGCTCAGTCGTGTCTGATTCTTTGCAACCCCAGGCACCATAGCTCACCATGCTCCTCTGTCCATGGGATTCTCCAGGCAAGAATACTCCAGTGGGTTGCCATGCCCTCCTCCAGGGGATCTTCCGGACCCAAGGATCAAACCAGCATCTCCTACACTGGCAGGCGGATTCTTTACCACTAGCGCCACCTGGGCAGCCCACAATACTCACCATCATCTAATTTTAGAACATTTTCATTGCCCACAGGACAAAGTCCAGACCCACTAGCTGTCCCTCCACATCCCAGCCCCCACCCCCAGCACACACACTCCCCAGTGCTAAGGAACAATTAGCCTACTATAGGTCTCTATGGACTTGCCTAGCCTGGACATTTCACATATATGAAATCATACAATTTGTAGCTGACTTTTTCCACTCATACAACGTTTTCAATCCTTTTCCTTGTCAAATAGTATTCCAGAAATGGCAACCCACTCCAGTGTTCTTGCCTGGAGAATCCCAGGGATGGGGCAGCCTTGTGGGCTGCCGTCTATGGGGTCACACAGAGTCGGACACGACTGAAGCGACTTAGCAGCAGCAGCAGCATACCTAGATATACCTCTGTATTAGTCAGTGTTCTCCAGAGAAAAAAGAATCAACAGGATGAGTATGCATGTATACAGAGATTTGTTTTTTTAATTTTTATTTTATATTGGACTATAATTAACTTACAATGCTGTGTTAGTTTCAGGTGTACAGCAAAGCGATTCACGTATACATATACCTGCTCTTTTTCAAATTCTTTTCCCATTTAGGTTATTACAGAATATCGAGCAGAGTTCCCTGTGCTACAGAGTAGGTCTTTGTTGGTTATCTATTTTAAATACAGTAGTGTGTATATGTCAGTCCCAAACCCCCAATTTATCCCTCCCCTTCCACGTTTCCCCTCAGTAACCATAACTTGTTTTCTAAGTATGTGAGTGTGTTTCTGTTTTGTAAATAAATTCATTTGTATCATTCTTTTATACCCCACATTTAAGCAATACTGGGCATCCCCCAGGGTTCAGCAGTAAAGAATCTGTCAGCAATGCAGGAGCTGAAGGAGACGCAGATTCAATCCCTGGGTCAGGAAGATCCCCTGGAGGAGGGCATGGCAACCCAGCCCAATATTCTTGCTTGGAGAATTCCATGGACAGTGGAGCCTGCAGGCTACAGTCCATGGGGTCTCAAAAAGTGGAACACAACTGAAGCAATTTAAGCAGTATCATATAATACGTCTTTCAGCACTGCAATGATCTTTGTGGGGCGTGAATCCTTTTGAACCATGGTTTTCTCCAGATATAAGCCCAGAAGTGGGATTGCTGGACCATATGGTAGCTCTATTTTTAGTTTCCTAAGGAACCTCCATACTCTTCTCCACTCTACTCTTCTTACTTCACTTACTGTGATAATCTCCACGTCCATCCATGTTGCTGCAAATGGCATTATTTCACACTTTTTCATGGCTGAGTAATATTCCATTGTATATATGTACCATATCTTCTTTTTTTTAATTTTAATTGGGGGATAATTTCATTACAATGCTGTGTTGGTTTCTGCCATACAACAATGTGAATCAGTCATAAGTATACACATATCTCCTCCTTCTTGAACTTCCCTCCCAGCCCTCCCAACACACGCCTCTAGATTATCACAGAGCACTAGCTTGAGCTCCCTGTGTTACACAACAGCTTCCCACTAGGTACCTACTTTGCATATGGTAATGTATATGTTTCAGTGTTACCCTCTCAATTCGTCCCACTCTCTCCTACCCCCCCTGTGTCACAAGTCTATTATCTATGGCTCCATCTCTAATCCTGCCCTGAGATAGGTTCATCAATCATTTTTCTAGATTCCATATATATATGTATTAATATATCATATTTGCTTTGCTCTTTCTGACTTACTTCATTCTGTATAACAGGCTCATCTACCTCAGTTCAACTGACTCAAATGTATCCCTTTTTCAGGCTGAGTAATATTCCATTGTATATATGTACCACAACTTCTTTATCCATTCATCTGCCAATGGACATTTCAGTTGGATCCATGTCTTGGTTACTGTAAACAGCACTGCAATGATCATTGTGGGGCATGCTTCCTTTTGAACCATGGTTTTCTCCAGATACAAGCCCAGAAGTGGGATTGCTGGATCCTATCGTAGCTCTATTTTAGTTTTCTAAGGAACCTCCATACTGTTCTCCACAATGGCTGTACCAGTTTACATTCCCACCAACAGTGCAGGAGGGTTCCCCTTTCTCTACACCTTGAGACATATTTATTTTTAAGTAGCTGGCTCATATGATTATGGAAGCTTGACAAGTCAAAAATCTCATGGAGTAGGCTACAGGCTGGAGACCTATGGAAGAATTGCCATCCAAGTCCAAAGGCAGTCTACTGGCAGAATTCCTTCTTGCTCAATTTTTTATCCTCTTTGGACATTCAGCTGACTGAGTGAGGGCCGCCTTCATTACGGAGCATCATTTGCTTTACTCAGAGTCTATAAATTTAGTGTTAATCTCATCCAAAAGATACCTACACAGAAACATCCAGAGTAATCTCTGATCAAATATCTGGATGCCTGGCTCAGCCATGTAACTGTACCAAATCAACTATATTGTATTTATGCATGCAACAGGTGATGAAAATTTGTGATTTCATTTTTTAGTTATTACAATGTTGCTATAAAGATTCATGTACAAATTTTTGTGTGGACACATGGTTTCATTTATCTAGGATTGAAACTACTGAACTAAATGGCAATTCTATGTCTGAAATTTTGAGGAACTGTCAAAATGTTTTCCTAAGCAGCTGCACCATTTTACAGTCTCACCAGCAATGTATGAGGGTTCCAATTTCTCCACATCTTTGCTAATACCTATCATCTTTTTCATTATAGCCCTCCCCATAGGTGTGACATAGTATCTCATTTCCATTTTCCTGATGACTGATAATATCAAACTTTTCTTATATGCTTTTGACTGGCCTTTTGTATATTCCTTGGAGAAATATTTATTCAGATTGTTTGCCCATTTGTTAATTGTGTTATTTTTTCTTATTATTAACTTATGAGTTATCTACATATTTGAAATACAAGTCCGTATATTTGAAATATAATTTGCAAATATTTTCTCCTATTCTGTGGGTTTTCTTTTCATTTTCTTGACATCATTTTGTAGCACAAAACTTTTTACTTTAGATGAGGTACCATTTTTTATTTTCCTTTTGTTGCGTATGCTTTTGGCTTCAAAAGTTAAACAAAAATTACCTAATCTAAGGTCTCAACATTTACTTCTGCATTTTCTTCTGAGTTTCATAATTTTAGCTCATATAAATGTGTGTAATTTTGAATTAATTTTTATGTGTGCTCTGAGGAAGGGATACAACTTCATTCTTTTGCATGCGTCTTCCTAGTTGAGCCAGCACTTGAACTTTTGCTTTTATTACCTAATAATTTCTGAAATCATTTTTTCATGCAAACAAATTATTTTAAAGAAAACATCATGGCATACTGTGACTGTACAGCAAGTATGATTTGCCATGAAAAGAGGGGAACATGTAAATACCAAGAAAACAAAACAATGCTATAAAATGCTAGAGATACAGATGACTGCTGAAGGCTTCCTTTCTTTGTTAAAAAGGGGAAATCTGTGAGTATTCAGTTCAGTTCGGTTCAGCCACTCAGTCGTGTCCGACTCTTTGCGACCCCATGAATTGCAGCACGCCAAGCCTCCCTGTCCATCACCAACTCCCAGAGTTCACTCAGACTCACATCCATCGAGTCAGTGATGCCATCCAGCCATCTCATCCTCTGTCGTCCCCTTCTCCTCCTGCCCCAAATCCCTCCCAGCATCAGAGTCTTTTCCAATGAGTCAACTCTTCGCATGAGGTGGTCAAAGTACTGGAGTTTCAGCTTCAGCATCATTCCTTCCAAAGAAATCCCAGGGCTGATCTCCTTCAGAATGGACTGGTTGGATCTCCTTGCAGTCCAAGGGACTCTCAAGAGTCTTCTCCAAAACCACAGTTGAAAAGCTGTGAGTATTAGGGCATTATTAAGGATATACCAGCACCAAATGGAGATGTTTCAATTTAGAAGAATAAAAAAGAAACATTTGTCTCACTGAGTGACTTGAGGTGCATTAGGGCCTCCCTGAGAGTATGAATAGATGAACAGGGAATTCTCTAAGCACCTTTTTTTAAAATATAAATTTATTTATTTTAATTGGAGGCTAATTACTTTAAGTGAGGGTTGGCCCTGCAGGAAACACTTTGTATCCCTAGCCTCAAGAGTAATGGAAGAACCTGGGCTGAGGGGGGCATCCACCAGGAGTTTGAGCCCAGGTGCATCACTTATCGCCTGAATCTGGGCAAGTTAGCTTTGCTGAACCTTGTTTGCTCAGCTGCGGCTAATTTCTTTCTAAAGGGTGGTCTGAGGATTTACTACTGGGTTATGTGGAAGGCAGTCGGACAAAGGGTCAGCATAAAGAAACGTGAGTGCCCTCTCACCACTTCAAGAAAAACAATCCAGTACCCAGGTAGGGTTTTCCAAAATGTGGGATGCTAGCGCCCTAAGAATCTCCCCGCAGAGGAGCCTGCAGCTCAGTGGCTCCACTGCATGCCGTAGGGCTCTATGGCTTCTATCACTTCTGTTTTGACAGACTGGCCTTAGTGAATTTTCCATTCCTGAAGACACAGCCTCTGACAACCATTCCTAAGGTCCTCTCAAGGCTCGGGGAATTCGATGTCATGACTCTAAGGAGAAAACGGCTAAAAACATGGAGAATCCAAACACACTGCCGAAAGTTCAACCTTCCTAATGGCAGTAGCAGCATCCATGGTCTGTCCCACTCACTTCCTCTTCCCAACCTTCGGTGACGAATCTTAAGAAGCAGAAACAAGGTACCCAGGCTCCCCCTGGGCTGCAGAAAGGAGGGATTGAAAATCCCAGCTGAGAATAATCAGTTTCTGAAAAACCACAGGCTCGTTCGTGCCGGGAGGAGTTACTGAGCCCTTCCCCCGGGACTGTGCAGTACCGGGACCGTGGGGTACCGATGTGAGACAGGATACAGGAACCCCTACCTAGGAGCCCTCTGCCCTGATGGGGAGATGAACCACACAGGAGGGGTCCCAAGCTGTGACATCTTGGCTCGGTTCAGGGGAGGATGGAGCCTTGCTGGGGAAAGAGAGAAAAACACATGGTCCAGAAGAGTGGGTGGAGAGGCTGGAGAGCTAAGGTGCATGGTGGGGTCGGAGGTGGCCGTGAGGGAGAAAAGCAGAATGGAAGCCGGATGTTAGAAACCTGGCGATCTTTCTTCAAGGCAGTCAGCTCCTTCCACCCTGCGTTAGGCCCTGGGTTTCCGGTTCCGGTTAGCATGGGAATCCTGACAGCGGACTTGAGCCTACATGCTCTCCTAGGTGGGGTTGTTTTTTAAGAAAGCTACCTAATGCACATGTATGGGATCTGGAGAGATGGCACTGGCGAACCTAGATGCAGTGCAGCTGTGGAGACGCAGGCGTGGTGAGCGGGCTCGTGGACACAGTGGGGCAGGGAGAGGATGGGACGAATTGGGACAGTAGCGCTGAAGCATGTGCACTGCCGCGTGCGAAATAGACGGCCAGGGGGAATCTGCCGTGTGACTCGGGGACCTCAGATCGGAACTGTGACAGCGTGGGGGGTGGGGGGAGGCTCAGGAGGGAGGGACACATGAATACCTGTGGCTGATTCCTGTCGATGTGTGGCAGAAGCCAACACAATACTGTAAAGCAATTATCCTCCAATTAAAAATAAACTTTTTTTTTAAAGAAAGCTATCGACAGACCACAGAAGCTGTTGGTGGAGGTGCAAGAAGTAGATGAAATGCTCACCAGAGCGATTTAAAACTGGTCAGATAAATGTGGGGCTTGAAAACACTCAGAAGAAACTCCTCCCTGCTGCCCTGTCTGTAGCCTTGCCTAGAAAGTGGACACTGGTAACCATCCCACTGTGCCGTTTACATCCACGAAGTCACCCTTACATGACTGCCTCTGTCAAATCCCCTTGGAAGGAGGTGGTCTTTTAAAGTTTAATGTTCTCTCCCCTGTGGTGTATAAGCTTTTTTCTTTTTTAATTACAGTTGATTTACAATGCTGTGTTAGTTTCAGGTATATAGCCAAGTGATTTAGTCATGCGTGCATGCTCAGTTGCTTCAGTCGTGTCCGACTCTTTGTGACTCCACGGACTGTAGGCCCCCAGGCTTCTCTGTCCATGGGGATTCTCCAGGCAAGAATACTGGAGTGGGTTGCCATTCCCTTCTCCAGGAGATCGTCCCGACCCGGGGATCGAACCTGTATCTCCATGTCTCCTACATTGGCAGGAGGGTTCTTTACCACTAGTGCCACCTGGGAAGCCCATATATATGTGTGCATTATATATATGTGTGTGTGTGTATATATAGTAGGGTGTATCTCTTAATTCCAAACTCCTAATTTATCCCTCTGCCCTTTTCCCTTTGATAACCATAAGATTGCTTACTATGTCCATGTGTTTGTTTTGTAAATGAGTTCATTCATATCCCTTGTTTAGATTCCATAAGTAAGTCATATCATATGATACTGGTCTGACCTACTTCACTTAATGGTATGGTGGTTACAAAGGGGAGAAAAGCCAGCACAAAGACGGGAAGGCTAGAATCACACTGTCCCAGCAAGTGGTGGGGGGAGATAGAGGGATAGATGGAATCAGACAGGCGGCCAGTGGGGCCAACCCTGGCGGACATGGACCCCACCTCCCGACCCCTCCTCCACTGATTCCACTCGACTGAACCTGGGCATTTGTTATCCTCTTCTCTCTACTTTTTTGTATATTTGAAAATTTCCATAATAAATCATTTTTAAATTGTCTGATTATCATGGAACCAGATGTACCAAATTGTATTTAAGATGTACTTAAAAGGTATTTGTTGCTCCTAAAGTATCTCAAGTTGAAGTTATTTTGTTCAACTGAAGACCCTGATGGGATGGACACATGAATAGATACATGAATAGACAGATGGAAGGATGGATGGTCAGATTGCTGCTAAAACAAAGGCTGGTTTTGGGGCCCTGGTCACTCAACTCCAGAGAGCACTTACCTGCCCAGTTCGAAAGTACCAACCCTTGCTGATTCCATCTCTGATTTTCCTTCTAAAGTCAGATCCCCGTGTCAAGTCAGACAAGATGCTTTTCTTTCCACCTCCTTTCGGATTACTGACATCCCTGAAAGATGCGAAGCGCTGACCTCAAGATGAATGGCTCCATAGCCTGTCACCAACCCCCCCAATGACCTATTTCTATACAACAGGCTCTAGTTACATTCTAAATGTGGGTGTTTGCCTCTATTAGCATTTCCTGCTGTTGTCCATCCTGACCCCTTTTCCTTTAGGAAATTAATGGAGGTCTCACATTCACTCTATCCACGGTGAACCCCCACTTGTTAAACTCTTATTGTGTGCTACTAAAATTCAGCAACAACGGAACCTGCCGTGCCTTTTTTGTGGTTCTCAGAGGATCTGCTGTTATATGCTTATGTGAGGAGAGTGGGTTTTCAAACTCTTTGGGGTACGCGTTCCAGTGGGGCGCTGGAACGGGCTCATTCAGACCTGGCTGTGGCTTCCCTCCCCAACTCCATGTTCCGTGACACTAAACTGGCAGCTTGAAACCAGCTGGAGTACGTATACCACAAAGCCAGCACATTCTCCAAATCAAGATTTCTGCCCTCTCACCCCACAGAGCCAGTTGTAAAACATTTCCCAGGATAAAACAGGCTTTTTGCATGTATTACCCCATTTTCTCTCTACACTACCTCTTAATGTAAACAATTTGCTCATGAGAAAAGCCAAGCAAAACCAGCAAGTGACAGGACCAGACAGTAAAACATGCAGCCCAGTGCCAGTGCCCATGGTTCCAAACCAGGTCCCACTCCCCTGGCACGCCCACAGCCCCCCAGCCACCTCCTCCCCACCCTCCTAATTGTAGTTGGCTCTCTTTATTTATTTTTGGCTGCACTGGGTCTTCATTGCGGCGTGAGGGCTTTTCTCTTGTTGCAAGGCGTGGGATCTAGAGCATGTGAGCTTCTCTAGCTGCAGGGGGCGCTTAGCTGCCCCGTGGCATGTGGGATCTTAGTTCTCCGACCAGGGATCGAACCCACGATCCCTGTTTTGGAAGTGCAGAGTCTTAAACACTGGACTGCCAGGGAAGTACCTCTCCTTCTTTACTTCCCATCTTTCCCCTTCACTTTTTCCAACCAGATATTAAGAATAAGAAATAACAAGATAGAAGATGAAGTGGAAACGGGGCAGGCTATGGCTTTTTTTTAATATAATTTTTTTAAAGTAGATGACAAAGGTGGCATATAAGCTAGACAGCAGCACTTGTCATGGGGTCTATTACTGATTAAGACCCTCACAAGCTAGCCTGGGGAGTTTCACAATATGCATTGAAAAGGGTGATTTTGGGCAGTGATAACAATTAAAAAGCAGAGACATTACTTTGCTGACAAAAGCCCGTCTAGTCAAGGCTATGGTTTTTCCAGTAGTCATGTATGGATGTGAGAGTTGGACTATAAAGAAAACAGCACCAAAGAATTGATGCTTTTGAACTGTGGTGTTGGAGAAGACTCTTGAGAGTCCCCTGGACTGCAAGGAGATCCAACCAGTCCATCCTAAAAGAGATCAGTCCTGAATATTCATTGGAGGGACTGATGTTGAAGCTGAAACTCCAATACTTTGGCCACCTGATGCAAAGAGCTGACTCATTGGAAAAGACCCTGATGCTGGGAAAGATTGAAGGCGGGAGGAGAAGGGGACAACAGAGGATGAGATGGTTGGATGGCATCACCGACTCGATGCACATGAGTTTGAGTGAACTCCAGGAGTTGGTGATGGACAAGGAAGCCTGGTGTGCTGCAGTCCAGGGATGTTCCAAAGAGTCAAACACGACTGAGCAACTGAACTGAACTGAATAATTATTCTAAAGACCAGCAGGATATTAGAAATGTAAAAAAGAATTATTTAGCAATAGATTATTTACATTCTAGATAGAGACTGTAGATAAGAGACCAGAAACCCAGAGCCTTGGGATTTATAATCTCTCTCCACGCATGCATGTATGCATGCTAAGTCATGTCCGACTCTGTGCGACCCCATAGATGGCAGCTCACCAGGCTCCTCTGTTCCTGGGATTCTCCAGGAAAGAACACTGGAGTGGGTTGCCATTTCCTTCTTCATCTCTCTCCATAGATCTCTGAATTTTCTTTCTTGTTTCATTATCTGAACATCCAGGTGCCGTGAAAAATAGGAAGATGACCTATTAGAACCCCCAACTTGGATTCTCCAGGCTGGCTCCCATTTTATATTATTACATATTGTATCAAAACCTTAAATTTGTCCTTCCTTATGAAATGTTACCTAAAGTCACTGAATGTCCATCTTTTCATAACTTTTCATATAACAATTCACAGTTTTTAATATGATTTATGAGGTAGGTTTAGCCTGGCTCTTTGGGTCAGGAAACACAGCCTCTGTATGGGGACGGTCCTGACCCAGGGCACTTGTGGACGGCTGGAGGAACTGGCTGTAGCTTGTGACTCAAGCTGGGTGATCTTAGAAGGAGCAACTGCCTCTTTGGGCTCAGAAGGCTCCAACCAACTACCTTGCAGAGAAACAAAAAAGAGATTCAAGCACTTACTAAAGAGGACAGCTTCCGTTTACAGGTGGCTGCAAGGCTACAATGAGGCGACATTTGCACTGCATCACCCGTGAGGCAAGTAGGGGAGTGACTTGCCCCAAGTCACCCAGCTTGACTAGATGGGGCATCTCCAGCCAGCTTGAAAGGCGATGCCCATCTTCCTCCAAAACCTGTGTCCTTTCCTCAATGCCCTGGTCTCAGGTCACTGGGAATAGACTCGTGAAGAACCAGGAAGATGCTCCCAAAGAAAGCAATGGGTGGTCTCCCGTGACCCTCCCTCCAGCACAGCCACCCCATGCTCTGCAAGCTCTCCAGTTTCTGTCTTACCAGCTCCCAGGACAGAGCATGTCAACATCAGAATCAGATCCGAAAAGGGAGCTTACGTAAAATGTCTAGGGCCAGGCCCTCACTCAGATCAACTGCATCAGAATATGTGGAGGGAGTGCCCTAAATGCAGTATTTTTTAAACTTTCCTTAAGTAATTTTAACATGCAGCCAGGATGGAGAATCCCAGGGATGGGGGAGCCTGGTGGGCTGCCGTCTATGGGGTCGCACAGAGTCGGACATGACTGAAGCGACTTAGCAGCAGCAGCAGCAGCAGCAGGAAGGGGAACCATGGTCTCCAATTCACACACAATAGCCTCTTCCTGGGCCACACAGGTTCTTACATTTCCCAGCTCTGTCCCAGGCAATCAGATCTGAATCACCGAGTGTTGTCTTTTAAACCATATTACTCTACAGTTTACTGTGGGGTATTTTCACTTAGTTACTATGTTTTCATTAGTTAATTTATGGGATATAGTTTGATCATTATTATTTGTTGTTGTGTTGTTGAGTTGCTAAGCCATGTCCAGCTCTTTGTGACCCCATGGACTGCAGCATGCCAGGCTTCCCAGTTGTTCACCATCTCCTGGAGTTTGTGCAAATTCATGTCTGTTGAGTCAATGATGCTAACCATCTCATCCTCTGTTGCCCCCTTCTTCTCCTGCCCTCAATCTTCCCCAGCATCAGGGTCTTTCCTGATGAATCGGCTCTTTGCAGCAGGGGGCCAAAGTATTGGAACTTCAGCTTCAGCATCAGGGCTTCCAATGAATAATTCAGGGTTGATTTAAGATTGACTGATTTGATCTTGTTGTCCATGGGACTCTCAAGAATCTTTCCCAGGACCACAGTTCAAAAATATAAATTCTTCAGTGCTCAGCCTTCATTATGGTCCAACTCTCACATCTGTACATGACTACTGGAAAAAAAAATTGCTTTGACTATACAGGCCTTTGTCAGCAAAAGTGATGTCTCTGCTTTTTAATATGCTGTCTAGGTTTGTCATCACGTTTCTTCCAAGGAGCATCTTTTAATTTCATGGCTGCAGATACCATCTGCAGTGATTTTCAAGCCCAGGAAAAGAAAATCTGCCACTGTTTCCACATTTTCCCCTTCTATTTGCCATGAAGTGATGGGGCTGGATGCCATGATCTTAGTTTTCTGAATGTTGAGTTTTAAGCCAGCTTTTTCACTCTCCTCTTTCACTGATAATTAAACAGGAAAAAAAAAAAAATCTCTGCGAGGGGCCTAGCGTTGGTTTCTTAGCCTCCCCACCTGATGGCCACAGGCACCTGGTGGGGAGTCACAGAACACAGCGCTGTTTCCTGCGGGCTGATGGAGCACACAGGCGTCAGAGGTCTCAGGAGAAGCGCTGGCCAGAGCTCCTATTGTTTAAAAGGAAATTCCTCGAGGCCCAGCGGAAAGCCTCCTACACTGGAGAATCCATCGGAAGCCCACATCCTCGTAGGCGTCCCCAGCAAGGCAGTATGAGAGACAGAGATAGTAACAATGCCTGAGGACACTCAAAGGGTACTGTGTGGGGGCCGTTGCGAGTGCTTTGCACATAACTCATTAAGTCCCACTGCAGCTAAGTCTGTGAGTCAGAGGGGTATGTAAGTGACAGCAACAAAGAGGGATCTAGGGTACTACAGCCCATAGACCTTCATCTCAAAGCAACATGGGTTTTTATACCATAGTGGAATAGTGGGCTGAAAGCAGTGACTGGGAGTATGGATACCTATTTTCTATGAGAAAATAAACAGCCTCCACTTGAAAGACCCGCATAATGGGTGGAGATCTCAGTTAAGGTCAAGAGAAAAGGAAATGCTGAGGGCAGAGACGGAAGATGTGTTGAACTATGATAACCATATCTCTTGACATACCTATCATAACTATGATAACCGTAACTATGATAAATCTTGTGCGTCCCTTGGATTCTACAAGAGATCGAACAAGTCAGTCCTAAAAGAAATCAACCCCGAATATTCATTGGAAGGACTGATGCAGAAGCTGAAGCTCCAAAACATTTGGCCACCTCAAGAGCTGACTCACTGGAAAAGATTCTGATGCTGGGAAAGTCTGAGGCAGGAGAAGGGGGTGACAGAGGATGAGATGGTTGGATGGCATCACCGACTCAATGGACACGGGTTTGAGCAAACTCTGGGAGACAGTGCAGGACAGGGAAGCCTGCTGTGCTGCAGTCCCTGGGATGGCAAAAAGTCAGACCCCAATAGTGCAGGACAGGGAAGCCTGCTGTGCTGCAGTCCCTGGGATGGCAAAAAGTCAGACCCCACTTAGCGACTGAACAACAAAGGTTAACCGAGGTGTGGAATATTCCCAGAGGGAAAGTTGTATAGAATAAAAGGAAGAGCCACAGAGGGAAGCCCAAGGAGAACACAATGAGGATGAGAGTCTGGTTCAGAACAAGCCAGAGGGGTTATGCCTTAAGTGGTCACTATGAAATGGGCCACAGCTCGGTCAAGAGGATTAGTCCCGACAGATCCTTGGTGGATTAGGATAGGGTGAGGATGGGTGAGCTGGCTTTCAGAATTCAGCAATGGTCCAGACAGGAGTCCTTTTAAAGGCAGTCTTAGCTTCTGATAATTAGAAAATCTCCAAACAGTCCGAAGTCAGCTGTGGGAACTGATGATATGGCTGCAGATTCAGAGGCTCCTGAGCCAAGGCTAACACATAATCCAACTCAGGTGATACAAAGACTTTAGCAACTTGAAGATAAAGTTCACTTAATCACAATTTGTATGGTGTGTGTGCTCAGCCATGTTCAACTCTTTGTGACCCCATGGACTGTAGCCCGCCAGGCTCCTCTGTCCATGGGGTTTTTCAGGCAAGAACACTGGAGTGTGTTGCCATTTCCTCCTCCAGAGACCTTCCTGACCCAGGGATTGAAACTGTCTCCTGCATTGGCAGGCAGATTCTTTACTACTGAGCCACCTGGGAATTTTAGAACTAGCACCCACACGTTCAGAAGGAAGGGGATAGAGCTAGTAGGTACGCTATTAGTAATTAAAATCATTTTCACAAACTGTTAAGAACGAAAGCTATTAATGAGATCATACAATCTATTTCATAGCTAAAAACTTACCAGACCTCATTATGTTGTAGCCACGCGTTCCGGGAAACAAACTCACTCAGAAGGACAATGCAGATGGTGAAGTGCAGTTCAAGGCAGAGTCTCCTCTTAGCCAAGGACCCTGACCAGTTTTTGTGAAAACCTTATATACCCTAAGTGTATGTGCCCAAACCCACCTCCCCAAAATTCCCTGAAACCAGTCTGAACAAAGGAAGAGAAAGATACAATCAAAGTTAACCTGTGATTCATATGCCTTAAGCCTAGGTAGGTAACAGTGGACAATTATCAATAGGCCTGTGGTCATACCTCAATAAGCATAATAGAACTTATGATTCTATACAGATAATTAGGGTGTTCTTTTAGGCAATGGAGAGTCTAGGTATGAGCCCTGGGGTTCTTCCATCCGGGGGGCCTGGTTTTCCAGTTGGTGTCTTTTCCACAGATACTGGGCGTATAGCTCAAAGTTCATAGTCCAGCCCATGATGGAGTCCTGCTTTCAAGATGAAGCCTGTTCTGTTTCCTCCTTCAATTAACTTCTCAGAGGAGTCACCAGGCACTGAAATCCATTGTAATTGTTAAGTTTTGTAGCTACTTAAATCTACAGTGTCCAAACATTTTTATTCCACAACATATTAAAAAACTGGAGCCACTCAGTCATCTACTAACAATTCTCACCTCAAGGCCTTGAGCCTGTTAAGTCCTCCTGGAAAAGTTCTTCCCACTAATATCTGATCAGCAAAGCTGTCCAAATGTCATCCCACTAGAAATGCTTTCTTGGCCTACCGTACTTAAAAACAGTAAACCGTTCATCACATACTTAGTGAAGAATAATATATACACACTATCTCAAACTAATTACATGGTCTGTCTTCAGTTAACTGCTGTTTATCTGCTTATCTTTCAATTTTTGAGAGGGGAAAAATATGTATTAAAATCTGCAATTGTAATTTGGTATTTCTATTTCTCTCTTCAGCACTCTATTCTTGCTTGATATAAACTAAGGTATAAGTAAGTGCATGTAAGTCAACAGTAGACATACCTTCTCATTTTTATTGAGATGACTAAGGTAACAATTTCAGGTGTACAACACAATTCACTGTATGTACACACTGCTATATGATCATCATAGTAAGTCCAGTTAACATGTATCACTACAGTTAAAAATTTTTCTATTTTTTACCATTTATAGTGTTAAATTTGTATTTTTATCAATGTATATATAATTCCTCTTTGTTGCTGTATTCTGCATTAAATTCTATTCAAACTATTACTCCATCTTTATACTGGTTCATATTATATTAGCTTGCTGTATTTCTATCTCCATGCTTTTATTTCCAGTGTATAAACAATTTTAATACAATCTAAGAATCTGAGTTTAACCCATTTATTGTCATCAGTGGTCCATCAGAATTTTTCATTCACTGTAATCTGTTCCTCTTTTTCTGCTTCCCACTAGATAAATTTTTTTATATTTTTAGTTTTTAATAATCATATTCATGTTTGTGTATAGTGAAAAATTCATCAATTTCTTAATCTTTTCAATGTCTGTAACATCCTCTTAAAGCACTTCAGCTCTTACTTTGAAGAAGGCTGAGCGCCAAAGAATTGATGCTTTTGAACTGTGGTGTTGGAGAAGACTCTTGAGAGTCCCTTGGACTGCAAGGAGATCCAACCAGTCCATCCTAAAGGGGATCAGTCCTGGGTGTTCTTTGGAAGGACTGATGCTAAAGCTGAAACTCCAATACTTTGGCCACCTCATGAGAAGAGTTGACTCATTGGAAAAGACTCTGATGCTGGGAGGGATTGGGGGCAGGAGAAGAAGAGGACGACAGAGGATGAGATGGCTGGATGGCATCACTGACTCGATGGACGTGAGTCTCAGTGAACTCTGGTAGTTGGTGATGGACGGGGAGGCCTGGCGTGCTGCGATTCATGGGGTCGCAAAGAGTCGGACACGACTGAGCGATTGATCTGATCTGATACCTCTAGCCCTGATGGTAATGCCTAGAATTTTGTTACATTAAAAACAGGTTGGTAACAGTCAACTCTGCAAAGTTACTTGATCACTCTTCTCACTGTATCTCTAGAAGCATCTTCCTGATTTTGTTACCTCTTAATATTGTTCCAAAAGTATTTTCTACTAGGACCTTTCTAAGGCGAATCTGAGGTTTAAATGACTAAGGATATTTTTAAATGCTGTCATATTCTAATGCTAATTTGTTTGGATATACAATTTTAAGCTCAGAGTAACTTTTCTTCAATCCTTAAAAAGCCTTTCATCTTCTTACATTCAATAATGCTTTTCAGAAACCTGATTTTTATTCACAATAATTATCACTACCTGACACTATTTAATAATTTGTTTGCTCTCCCCCTACTAAAACACAAACTCCATGAAAATAAGGACACTTTTGTTCACTACTGGAACGATGTCTGACACACAAAAGATGCTCAATAAAACACAGACTGGATTATATATAGCTTTTTACCCTGTAGGCTTTGCCTGCTAAATCCATTCCTCAAGAAAGAAACCAGGAAATTTCCTCGCAGTCCAGTGTTGAGGATACTCTGTGCTTCCACTGCAGGGGCAAAGGTTCCACCCCCGGTCAGGGAATAAAACCCACAAGCCATGTGACAGGGCCAAAACAGGAAGAAACCTAAAGTCAAATTCTGAAGTCATGACACAATCACGCGAATCTTTGCCTTTTCCTATCTGTTCTGATAAACCTGGCAAGTTCAAAGGACTTTTCACGCTGAGACTAGAGATCTCACTAAGTACTTGGCTCTCAGATGCATCTCCTTTAGGTTTATCATTATTCTCCTTTAGCTTTCCAAAACTAAAAGATCCTCTGCCAAACTTGGGATAGGGCGGAGGGACGCGACTGAGAGACACGACACAAAACCCTTACTAAAAAGGATCCCTACCCACATTCCAGGTTCACAATGCTTACACTCAAAATGGGGTGGAAGTAAATAGATACAATCTCTATACACAGAGGAACACACCACTGGGTCTCACTAATCCCAGCGTCACTCTCTTCCTGCCTTCCACACCGTAAACCTAACTTCCCACGTCTCCACTGTACCCACCCTACGTAACTCAGAAGCTCCAACGATCTCAATGGGATCCTTTTTAAAGACTGCTGTTGAAAGCGCAATTTCCACATAAATTATGATTAACTGGCATCTTTTAAAGAAATGGCATCTTACTGACAGTAACATGAAAAACTACATGTTTCCCAGGCTATTTAGTGACAAAGATAGCCTACTTCTAATATTATTAAAACACTAAAAAGAAGCCAAACTGTTGTGGCACTAATATTGGTAGGTGGTTATTTTTTTTTAAATAAACTTGTAAAACTATGATAATTTTGTATTCTGTCAAAGAAAAACATTTTGCAAAAATATTTTGATAGTGTAAAGCAATAAAAAAAACACAAATAAGCAATTTTGGTGGTGTGAAGCAATAACACAAACACAAGTACAAAATAATTTATTAAAGCATTATACAGGTTGGCATTATTTTACAGTGAATTCTTTTCTCTCAACAATTATGAATCTAAATATATACTTAGCGTGAAGGAAAACAATTTTAATTAGAACAGTTTCTCTAAATAAAATCTTTTGAATTTATATTTGTTTTAAAAGGAAGTATTAATGTTACAGACATATTTATATGGTTCTGAAAAGAACACATTCAATGATACTATTACTGTTTTCTGTACAAGATAGAACAAAAGCTGCTGCTGCTACTGCTAAGTCGCTTCAGTCGTGTCCGACTCTGCGACCCCATAGACGGCAGCCCACCAGGCTTCCCCGTCCCTGGGATTCTCCAGGCAAGAACACTGGAGTGGGTTGCCATTTCCTCCCCTGCTAAATATTGCTCAACAACACTATGTTTTAATAGTTACACTGTTGCAGGGAGGAAGCCAATCCTGACCCCATGTTGGAAATGGTTTCTTTGACTTGCTTCTGTTATTATGATCACACTTAATGGCTTGGCTGGAGGACCCTGGCCTTGTGCTTGCCTATAAACTAAAGTGCCTTTCTTCAGAACCCTGTCCACCTGCAGAGGGCAGAAGGGAGAAATTAACACATCCCCTGACTGAAGCTTGCCATTATGAAAGATGTTTGCAAGACTAACAGTCTTTTTACTTTGCTTCCTCACCTCCTCCCATCTCTGATCTGTAAAAGAACCTGGCATCCAGACCCTGTCAGATGGTTATTTGGAGGCACTGGCCTGCCGTCTTCTCGGTCAGCTGCTTTCCAGATAGTCTCTTCCTTGTCTCAACAGCTCGTCTCTGGGATTCACTGCCCTGTCGTGTGGCAAGCAGAGTGAGCTTGGACTCGGTACCAAAACTAGTTGATGTCTAGATTCTCACTGTGCTGATATTAAAATGTATTTAATAGTCAATGTATAGCTGTAAGAGTACGACTATCTCAATGAAATCTGTCTCTGCCCCGTCACGTCCTCCTGAAGCACACCACTCATATATAGACTACTTAAACTCCCTGGGGACACACAAACCGATTTAGTCAAAAAAGCATAGCTCTGGCCTGTGGGTTAAGACTGACCTAGATATGCAACAAAGTCACTACTGAACTTCCATGGGTAAGAGGCAAATGGATCCCCACACCCTGAAGCATCAACATACAGCTGCAGTACCCTTATTCAACACACAACAGCGTTTTCATGGACACTAAGAAGAAAATGGTACAAGGTGGACAAAGCATCACACTAAAGTTAAGCTTTAAGTAAGTATTTGCCAAAAGGAGTTCCATACCATTTCTGACATACAGTTAATACTTGAATATTGATGTGCTTTAAAAAGCAAACAGACAATAACAAAACAAACCAAGAAGGGATCAAAACATAAAATTCTGAAATGAAACCTGAATCTAAAGAAAATAATACAGTGGAGCTGGATTCAACTTAGGTTAATTAGGAAATTATCATCGTTACAATATGAAGTGACAGCAACCATCACAATGTTGATAAGTGAAAAATTTAAGACAACTGTACAAGAACAAACAGGTAATTTTAACAGATTTTTATGTAAAGTGGCAAAGTCAGATGATACCCATTACAGCTGACCTTTGCGCAAAGCAACAGTTAGGTGCTCTGACCCTCCGTGTAGTCAAAAATACACGTACACTAATAGTCTGCCGCCTGTGCACACACAGTTCCTCCCTACGTGGGTTCTGCATCAGATTCAACCAACCGCAGACCACAGAGTAAGGTAGTATTTACTATAGAAAGAATCAACATATTAAGTGGATCCTTGCAATTCAAACCCAAGTTGTTCAAGGGTCAACGGTATTTCATTTCTTATCTATATTAAAGTACAAAATGGAAGAGAAACCTTAACCTGAATTCAGCTTTGAGTCTAAGAGAAGTCAACTTTCTAGAGGATTTCAAGTTTCATTTGCCAAGACATCACAGTTGGCTGTGTGGTTCCGAGCCGCACCGTGACTGCCGACTTCGCTGAGAGCCGGCAGGAAAGCAGAAGTGAAGGGAAGCAGCCTGTGACACGCCATCCTGTACTCCTCATACTGGGAGTTGCAGCTCCCAAAGCTGCCATCGAGCAGAGCCTCAGAAACCTTTATTAAAGTCTATTAAACAAGGAAAAAAAGAAAACTATTCAAAAATAGTCTGGTTAATAATCACCTTAATCAAAAGATGCAGTTTGTTAATTAAGCAACAGAAAATCAACAAGGCCTCACTCTAAGATACCTTCTTGCTATCCATAACAAGTAATCACCACAAAAAGGTACATTTAAAAAAATCAATTCTATGAGGCCTTGAAAAAGCAACAGAATTCTAATACTTTAAAAAGGTGAATCTCTGAAACCATAATCAGTCGTGTGTGACTTTCTGAGACCCCACGGACTGTAGCCCACCAGGCTCCTCCGTCCATGGGATTTTCCATGCAAGAGTACTGGAGCGGGTTGCCATTTCTTTCTCCAAGGGATCTTCCCGACCCGGGGATTGAAGCTGGGTCTCCCACATTGCAGGCAGACGCTTTACCCTCTGAGCCACCAGGGAAGCCCATAATTATTGATGTGTCCTTTATTAACAGCAATAGTTCCCATTTACTGAGTGCTTACTACATGTCAAGTACCTCACAGTTTACTATTTCAGTTAACTGTCATGCTAACTCTGAGATGGACCGCCTTTTCATCCTCAACTTACAAATGAGGAAAAGGACGCTAAAGAGGTAAACTGCCTAACATGATCAGCTCACAGTGAGCAGAGCTGAGATTCAAATCCAGATGTAACTCTGAAGGCCCACTCAGGAATTACGTTGCAAAGAGATGTTTTGTTAGCTCACTCGGTATCCACAATCTGTGGCTATCGGTTGGTGAAAAATCTTACCTTTACATTTTTATCTTTTATAGCTTCATCCAGTCTAGTGGCAATAGCAATTGCTTTCTCTTGCCTTGACTTGTCCAGAAAATACATCATTTTAGCACCTGAAATACCAAGACATTTCAAAACCAGTAAATGTGGACATCTTAGATTTGATCTGAACCGACCAGTGACTTAAAATACGGCTCCAGGTATCCAGTCAGCAGTGGGCTGCACACGACTGTGGCCGTTTTCCCTAACTCCTTATTCCATGATATCCCACTGACAGCTTGGGGCCACAAGAAAAGTATTTGTATTACGTTTAGACACACACACAAAAAGGCCCCTACAAATTGGGGCTTTTTCTGTGACAAAGAGATGGCTGTGAAACATTTGAGACCAGGGTTAACAACTCCACCCCTCAGAAATGTAAATATGGGCTACCCCTGTGGCATCAGTCAATATTTTAACTAAAATCATTTTTGAAACATGATCCTCTAAAATAAAACACCTAAGGAACAAACTATTATCAGAGTAGTGTGATAGATGGACAACAGGAAAATCTTTGCATATTTATGAAGAAAGTAATTTTTAAACCTATTTTAAAGTAAAACCCAATTTATGTTCCCCCTATAAATTCATGGTCCATGTTCATTTTTTATTGGTCTTTTATTAATTTATATTTTTATTATTAATCTATACGATTAGTATACATATTATTAGCTTTACTCAATTACATATCTGTGAATATTTTCCCTTCTTGGCCTTTTGACTTTCTTTATGGCTTCTTTTTTATTGAAGTAAAAATTATCTTTTTCTGAGAACATAATGTTTAGAAAGACATTTCCCATTATTATAATAAATAAATATCTCCTTCCATTATCCTGTGTTTTTGATGAGAAATTCTTACCTGCCCTTACTACCAAGAAGTGCTGTAATTTTTCATAGGAATTAACTTTTTTCATAGATAACAGAACCAAGCAGTTTACCTTTACAACAAGAAAGCTTAGGTTAAAATATTTAAATATGTGGCTTAAAGTAGGAGCATAGTTAATTACATTATGTACTTCATTAATTTTGTCCCCAGTTCCACTTCCAGCCTTCCTCTAGTTTGCATGTCATGCCACCTTGTCATTTTATGAATTTGTATAGACTGCCTAAAATCCTTCCTGTAACAGGGCAGGATATAGTAAGTCCTCAAAACACAAAATATAGAAAGTAATCAAAATACAAGAAAAAAATAAGTCTCACATAACCTCAACATTCAAAGTCAACCACTTTAATACATGCTTCTCCTCAGCTTTTATGCTATGGATATTTTTACACAGCTGAGACTGTATTATACGTCAATTCTCTCTCTACACTGCTTGCTGCTGTTGTAAATCTTTTGTATAGACATCACTTTCTATCACCACCTGGTGGTCCAGCCTACAGGACCACTGCTTCCCCTGTAACTGGACATTCATTAGATTTGCTTCCATCCTTTCCCTATCCTCACACACAGAATTCCAGTTAATACCTTTGACCTTAAAACTCTTTCTTTGCTTTGGATTCTTTAAAATTATTTACACAAGTATGTACAGCTATAGCAAAAGACAAAGTTCTTGATAAGAACGACAAGTTGTCTTTCTACTTGGTCAGGCCAATTCACACCTGCAGCAGTAAAATACAAGACTACTTACACACTACAGCTTCCCCATACTTTAGCCTTTTTTCAAACATGAATAACCTTTCCTTTTAGGTGGTAGGTTAGGTTAGAGATTTTTCTTATTTTCAGGGGAAGGCTTGTACTGCTATGAACTTCTCTCAAGAGTTGCTTTGGCGGCATCCCATAGATTCTGTACGGTTATGTTTAAAAATAATCTTTCCTAATTTGAAAGATCACAATGGTACTATGTTCTTTTTCTCTGATAGTTTGATCATCTTGCCAAACTTTTTTTTCCCATCATATTCTAACTTTTTGCTATAAACATTTTAACCCTGGGAGCTAAATACCAACCTGAAAGTAGATGCTGAAGAGAAGTAGCATTATGTGTGAGAAAATCCTCATTAAAACTTTCCAAATCCTTGTTAACAAATATTTTCTGCATTTCCTGAGACAGAACTTTGCTCACGATGTCTGGAAGATTACTGTGATTAGACACTGTAAAAACAGAACATTTACAGTCTACAGTATGTTTGGCCTGTCCTTTGAAACAAAATCAATTGAAATACATTCATATTTACTATTAAGCCTGATACATTTTACATAATAAAAACAGGAGTGCTCCTTTGGAATACAAATACATTCCAGCTTAAAATGCACTAATTTCTAACATATCTTTGCTAGTATCTTCATTTAAGTACTTTGCAAACTTTTTTCTTTGTACTAATCTCTTTCATGTCCAGCTTAATAGAAGACAGGCAAACTGTCATAATTACTTTTACATAAATATTACCTTTTTTATACTTACCAGATTTAGAAAATTTAATTAAACATTCATGTAGCCATGGGTTATTCCTGTTGATAGCAAAAGCTCGTTTAACAGACTGCAGCATTAACAGAAACTTTCCTGTGTCAGAAAAAATTAGACAAGTAACAGAATCAATATTTAAGTATGTTATTCTCTTTATTTTAGCCTCACTTAAAATCCAGACACAAAGTATTATCTTTCCTATAATCTTCAAAAGCAAAATTCAAAGTTGATTTTGGTTATCAGAGACTTTTATTTTCTAAAGAAATGCTTGAAAAATCAAGAATTACTTCAGGTAAACAATCTGTATGCCTATTCAAATAATTCATTTGATCAAAATATTCTAATCTATTACTCAGTGAAGTTTTGAGTAGCAAAGGAAAAAGGGATTAAGAGCCTTTGTGGGAGGTTGAAATGAAGGTCTAAGAAACAAAAACGGATCTAACTCACAAACATTATACTGAATATGGTCACCAATAAAATAAAAAATTAAAATCTGAATCCAAACTATTACCTTTTCTAAAATATATTTCAAATGCTAACAGATGAGTGTCAATGTTATCAGCAACAAGGTTCTTAAGAGGTATAAGAAACTTGATAGCTTCTTCTAATGGATTTTCTATCTATTTTGAAACAGAAAGAAAAATTATTGTATTTAAAAAGCAGGCACACAAGTCAAATTTCCCCCCAAATCTTATACTAATGCATAGCTGAAGTAATCTAGATAGTTCTTTTTATATATCTAAGAAGCAAGAAAAAAATTTTAAACTATCAACTATAAACAAAGTATAGTTAATACTATTCAAAATGGAAATAGCTCTATTGTTTTCATGATTAGAAAATTCAAAATAATTTTATAAAAATAAAATACAGAAAATTATTCTGTAGACTTAATGAAGTGGTACTACAAATACCAATGTAATACCAAGCCCCTTGACATTCTAAAGTAAGGAGACAAACTTGAAAAAAAGTCAAGTTTAAAATACTAGATTCACAGTGAATAAACCAGAAAGCTAAATATTTCTCTAAATCTGGTTCCTAAATAACTATTAATATTTTGAAAAAATTGTGGAGATAAGCTACTATTCTCTTTGTAGCTAAAACATTATCTAGCCAAGTATATAAAATGCTGCCATATTTCACTGTATTGCTGCTCTAACAAATTACCAAAAATTTACTGTATTAACACAAATTTAGGTATTTCTCTGGCGGTACCATGGTTAAGACTCTGTGCTCCCAATGCACGGGGCACGCGTTCAATCTCTGGTTATGATAAGGACAGCGTAAAGGGACAAAGTAGGTGATGAAAGTTAATCCCACAAGGCAATTTAAGTAGAAAAAATATGACGACCTCTTTAAGTTAATGATTACTCAAAGAAAGCAGGTTTACTTAACCACAAAACCAAGCAGCCTTGCTTGGCAGCAAAGCCACGCAACAGAAGCACAGGACATGCCCCAAAACAAAACAAAAAAAAACGGTGGCACGAGACCCACATCCTGCCCAGTGAGCTCAGTGCACTAATGATCCCGAGGACATACGCACACAAGAAAGAGTAATGTGTGAACCGAGCCTGACCGTGTAGGGACAAGAAAAAAGTCCCCACCCAACCTGGAGGAGAAGCAGGTGATGGAAGCACAGCGTCCGCTCGGGAAGACACACAGGTCCTCTTCCTCCTCCTCACTTGTGCTTTGATTACAGAACTGCAGCCAACTACGTTCTCGGACGTGGCACTCCCCACCTGCACACCTGTAAGCCTCCCGAAGAGTCCAGTCTAACAGATCACTTTGCTCTTGCTGAAGTCTCTCTGCACCGAGGCATACAGGACTGTGGTACTAGAGTTCTTTGGAGACCCTCAAATGACACCAAACAGTGTCCGGTGGGCCACTAAGTTCCCTCATGCTGCATACTGCAGCCAAAACAAAACCCCACAAATTTATCTGACACGGTTCTGTAGGTTAAAAGTCCAACGTGGGTCTCACTGCACTCCAAGAGGGCTGCATTTCCTCTTGGAGGTTTTAAGGGAGAGTGTTTCCACGCCTTTTCTCGGCCTCTTCAGGATGCCCACCTCTCCTGGCTTGGCGCCCCTCTCCTTCACAGGCAGCCACAGAGGACAGAGTCCTTTCCCATCACTCAGCGCTCCCCGCCTGCTGCCCTCCTCCCCTTAAGGCCCCTGTGATTAACCACACTGGGCTCACTGGGTAGTTCAGGAATCCTCTTTCTGTCCAGTTTTTTATTTTTCAGATTTTTTTTTGGCTTCACCATACTTAAGGCATGTGGGATCTTAGTTTGTCTTATTTAAATATAACCTTAAATTTAATTTGCCACCTTAATTCTCTCTGCTGTGTAATGTAACATATTCACAGTTTTCAGGGATTAGAACATGCATGCATTTGGAGGGCTATTATTCTGCCTACCACAAGTACAATTCTACCTATAATCTGCATTAGCCCAAACTTACATATTATCACCTAAAAGTAACTGACGACCAGCATAATGATCTTAGCTAATACTACAAATTTGGCTTCTGATTTACAGATTTAAATAAATCACATTTATAATCAGCACAGAACTAAATAATACAAATTTTATCAAATAAACACAGTGTATTCATCTCACCCTTTCTAATTTTTCAGGTAGAAGTTCTTCTTTGAAACCACTGGTTTCTTCTTCTTCATCCCGTTTTTTCTTTTGATTTTTTGGTTGATGTTCCCTTTCCACATGCTTTCTCACTTCTTCTACTTTAGCCTTTTTCTCAGCTCTTCTCTGCTTGCTAAGCATTTTCTTCAATTCTTTGGCTGATAGGTTTTCTGTAAATATTCAAATGAATGAAAACTCTGAGTCAGGCTCTCAATTTCCTCATATTCTTACTCAATGCATATTTTTAGTCTATCTGGCCTTCCCCGGTGACTCAGAAGGTAAAGAATCCGCCTGCAGTGCAGGAGACCCGGGTTCAATCCCTGGGTTGGGAAGATCCCCTGGAGAAGGCAAAGGCTACCCACTCCAGTATTCTGGCCTGGAGAACCCCATGGACTACAGTCCATGGGGTCGCAGAGAGTCAGACACTGCTGAGCGACTGTCACTAGTATGTGTGGGGGGAGGGGAGGACCTGTATGAAAGTTTTTAGAGAGTGTATTCCTAATGATCAACTTACACAGGCACACCAAGGGCAACAGCAAATGCTGCGTCAACTAAAACTAACCGACTCAAGCCTAGGTCCTCCTCCCACACAATACATGGGCTTAGGCAAATCCTCTCTCTCAGTCTCAAGTCCCAAACTGTATAAAGTGGAGTTGAAGATTATCCTTTTGGAAAAATTCAAGAAGTGAGACAAAGCACACAGGCACAGGTGATCTGATCAGAAATCTGCTTTCATGCCACTATTTCTCAAATATTCTTGGGTACTGACATGTTAGTGAGTAAAACGTATTCAGATATTCTCATTGGCACTACTATTTTCAGTCAAGTTGGTATTAGAAGCTGTACAAATATATTTTTTTCTCTAAAAAGCTCAGTTATTTTCAATTACCACTTTAAAAAACAAAACAAAACATCCCATAAACATTATCAGTTACAGGACAACACCCTATCAACTTTTTCTAAGTATTCCCCCTACTTTTTTGGGGGTATATCCATTATCTAATGTTGCCTTCACACTCATTTGATAATATACTATTCCATCATGAAGTTAATGACATTCTGAAATTCTGTGTTCTCTTCAAGTCTCTTTAAGCAAGTCTCTTTAGTTACCTGAATTTCTCTCTTGTTGTTTGCTTTCACTGGTCAAGGGATTATCATACAGTTTCAAGTATATTTCAATAGCTGATCTAGCAGCCTTGAAATAAAATCCATGTCTCCTGAGTATATCTTCTAATCTCAAAAGGTCAACGTAGGCCCGAAGGGTCATCCTTCTCATGCAGTAAGTATGGAAGTCAAACTGATCGTCAGTTATCTCAGAGAAGTGCTTAAAAACAAAACCACAAAGTTATTCCTTACATTTATGTCAATAACGCCTACTTTTTTAAAAGAAAATTATAAAAAGCCTGTAAGATAATGTAAGCAGTCACAATTTCACTTAGTTGCCCTCTCCAGGGTTTAACATACAAAGGACCTCAAGTTGTTCTTTGCATTCAACTTAAGCTTCTCTTCCTTACATTCCATCCCCATTCCCTAGAAATCATGTTTCAGGATGATACCCAATTTATATGTAATAAGTCAGATGAGGGGAACTTCCTGCTAGTCCAGTGGTTAAGCCTGGAGGAAGAAATGGCAACCCACTCCAGACAGAGGAGCCTGGCGGGCTAGAGTCCATGGAGTCACAAAGAGCTGGACACAACTGAGCACCAGCAGTGAGGACGTGGTGCTTTCAACCCTGGCTGGGGAACTAAGATCCCGCAAGCCATGTGGCACAGCCTAATAAAAGAAAGGCAGATGCCCAGGTTATTTTTTAAACCTGGAAATTAGAATATACCAATACTTTTGTTTCAATAAATACTTCTCAGTATTCCCTCAAAATCAGCAAGGTAGAGTTAAACAGAACTCTGAATGGAGACTAAACATATACAGGTTTACAGTGAATGTCTATACATCAGATGGCTCTACTCAACCATGAACTCTTCAAGGACGAGCCTGTCATATCCATCCCCACTCCCTGGCACAGGGCCTAGCACAGAAGACATTCAGTAAGCATAGTATGTGCCAACTCAAGAGAGAAGCTGCTTTTCAGGCATGTGACTTCGTAATTTCCTACAGCCTCAGTTATTTAACCTAAGTTAGGAATAAAAAATATATATACAGCCAATCTCATAGGTTGTTAGGGGATCAAGTAATTATTTTAAAGTTCATTCTAAACAGTAAACTGCTTTAGAAGCACAGAGTGTTGTGGCTTTCTCTCACTCATTAAACTCCTGTTTATCTAACTATATCCCATTTTAGCAAAAGTTTTTAATCTGGAGTCTGTGTATAAACAAGCATAGTAATGTTTTCCTAAGGAGAGAGCTTGAAGCTTTCAACCGATTCTCAAAGTGTCCATGGCCCCCAAAGGATTAAGAACTAATCCCTTACATGAAAGAAAAGATGACTAACTCCCCAACAAAACAATTTATACTTCTATTTTCTTCCCTATGTGCATCTCCACCTCCATCTTCTTTCTTTTCTCCTACTTTAGCTTCTCCAAAAATATACAGAAAAATGAATGATTCATCACACAAACACAGATCAAACTCTTCTACTATTTCACCTCCCTCTGTCCTGGGGGCCTAGTAACTCACTGTGCAGAAAACACATTAGTAACTATCCGTATCATTCGATAATTTTAGTTGTCTTGGTAATTAGAAATACATCATACACAGAATTACATTAAGAGCCTTATATTCTAAAATATTAAGATAAAAAAAATAAACGCACACAGTGTGAGGGAAAGAAATGGTGAAAAAAATGACTATTCTACATTAGTTTATATTTACTACTTCACGAACCATGCTTTAATGGTATATTTTAAAGTTTCATTCCTCCCATCAATAACACAAATCAAGTAACTTATGAAGGAATTACATAATTGTTCATGGTTAATATAAATACCGTTATACCTAGCACTATAATACCTCAAAATTCAATACAACTGAGGAAAAACGGCAGTGCCCCAAATCATGGAGCACATAACGAGATGAAAACGTCTTAAAGAGGTTGCAGTTTTCTTAGAGTGAGAAACCTTTATGTGTAAAAAAAGGCAGACGCAAGTTTCAAGAGACATTCCTAGAGCATGAGGTTTGAGTGAGGTCTCGAGGGAGCCACACGGAACCACAAGCGTGTGATCCGCCTCTGTATCAGTAGCCGCCCATAGCCTGCCTCTCTCCAGTCACCGTCTTCCAGAAACAAAGCAACCCACTTATCCTAGTGTGTCTGAGGCTTTCTCAGTTCTTGCGCTCAAACCTCTGTGTCTCAGGAACCTGCTGAGGCTGGCATATTCCTACTTAAGAGCAACTATGTCATCTTAGGCTGACTTTCTTAACTTTTCGTTTTGAGATGAGCATGGACAAAGGAGTTACAAAGGTGGTACAGGGATGTCCTATGTCCTCTTTGCTCAGTGTCCCCACCAGGTTACACCCTGCAGATGACTGCCAACACCCCCACCAGGCTACACCCTGCAGATGACTGCCAACACCCCCACCAGGCTACACCCTTCAGATGACTGCCAACACCCCCACCAGGCTACACCCTGCAGATGACTGCCAACACCCCCACCAGGCTACACCCTGCAGATGACTGCCAACACCCCCACCAGGCTACACCCTGCAGATGACTGCCAACCCGAGGAGCTGAGATGGGCTTGATGTGCGTGAGCAGTTCCATGTGACGTCACCATACGTAGGTCTCTACAGCTGCAATGCAGGGGACACAGGCTCAATTCCTGAGTCCCACATGCCGAGGGGCAACTAAGCCTGTGAGCCCGAACTACTGGGTCCACGTGCCACAACTTTGAGAAGCGTGCATGCCGCAACAAAGCTCTCCTGTGCCACAACTGGGGCCTGACATAGCCATGAACAAACAAACAAGTAAAAGAAGTAAGAGCTAGACCAACCAGGGCAATGATCTTAATTCCTTTACAGAAAATCGGTCGTTAGAACTTAAGTTCTAAACATCAGATTGGGTTGGACTACATAATCACTACATGTAATCTTAAACCCTGTAAGGAAGGCAAGAAGAAGGCAGAAAAAGGACTACAATGGACCATTCTAGAATTCTAACATTTCAAATCCAATTAGTAAGAGTGCAAAGCAGTATGTCCTAGGCTGAAACTGCCTTCAGTGAAAGAATTCTTGAAGGCAGAAGGACTCAGTCCTTCTTAGAAC
This sequence comes from Bos indicus x Bos taurus, assembly GCF_003369695.1. Classification (NCBI taxonomy): domain Eukaryota; kingdom Metazoa; phylum Chordata; class Mammalia; order Artiodactyla; family Bovidae; genus Bos; species Bos indicus x Bos taurus. The sequence continues at coordinate 11,344,049 of NC_040087.1, read as the reverse complement.
TTAGTTCTCTATTCAATAACCTTCTATTTAGAAGGTCAACTGCAAAATTTTATATATATATATATATTATTTTTTTTTGCCACACAGCATGCAGGATCTTAGTTCCCTGAACAGGGATTCAAACTGTGCCCTCACTGCACTGGCAAAGCAGAGTCTTGACCACTGGACTGCCAGGGAAGTCCCCAAAGTTTTATTTTTGAATAAGGTGCTGTGTCTTTACTAAACTATTTAAAACCCAGGCACAAAGGTAACCCAAATAGGTATCTGTTGTATCTTTTAATTCTGTAATTACTCCTAAATCCTTATAATTGTTATCATTAAGAATTTTCTTTCAGATGACATTAATGTTATTAGAAACTAATTTCAGAGAGCTCCCTGGGGTCTGGAGATTAAGAATCAGCCTTCCAATGCAGGGGACCTGGGTTCCATCCCTGGTAAAGGCACTAAGACCCCCACAGGCCTGAGGGCAACCACGCCTGCTCAAGACAAGGAGAGAAGCCAGCGCGCTGCAACAACTAAGCCTGTGCACCACAGCCCGCGCGTCACAACCACTGAAGCCACGCTTCCCAAGAGAAGCCCTCGCACTACAACCAGAGAAGCTCCTTCGTGCCACGACACAGACCCAGTGCAGCCAAAATGAGAGAAAAATTAATTATTTCAGAAGCGTTCATCAGCAAACATTCAATCACCCTATTTGTACTCTACACTAATGTTTTTCCTTTTAGCATGAATTACTCACTATAAAGACTAGCTTATAAGCATAATATGAATAGGATCTTTTCTTGTGTATCTGCCTCTGGTTATATTTTTAAGTACTAACAGCAAACCCTAAAGATACTTAGTAAAGTTTCCAATGATGATAATTACATAACATAACCAGAGGGTGATGATTTCTACCATCTCTGATAACCAGTGATCGTCTATAATTTTTTTTCCTTCAAAAATGCTTTCTACCAGTCAAAACACATTTCTTAAACTGGAAATACAGGTGACCCTTGAACAATAACCATGTGGGCCCACTGATATGTGAGTTTTTTCCAACAGTAAATTCTACTGGACCACGTGATCATGGTTGGTTGCATCCATGGATACGGAAACAGGGATACGTAGGAACCACGTATACAAAGGACCAACTGTAAGTCACAGGGAGACTTTCAACTTCCCAGAGGGCTGGCACCCCAACACCCACTTTGTTCCAGGGTCAACTGTAGTTATTCAAAACCACTAAAAACTCAGGAGAAAGCATAATCTAAATGAAACTTAGTAATGGAACAGCTAGTGATCATAGTCTAACAATTTTTTAATAAAAAACATTAAAAAGTCACTGTTAGGAGGAATGGGACTAGAGATGGAGAATTTCCAATGATCCCAAGGTGTTGAAATTTGATTTCCACAGAAAGTCTGATTAACTTCTAATTACAGTCGTGCTGGAACAACTGATACATAAGTGCCAAGCTACGGCTCCTTGAGAATGTTCTGGGTAACAGAAATGCATCTTTCCTCAGTAATGAGCAGAATGCTTTTAAAGTGATGATCGTCTAGGATGTCAAACAAGCTAGTGATCTATGGTTTGGTCACAGAAATCAGAGCCTGACTTAAACTCAGGATGACTGGATATTGCCTGAATATTTCACATATCATCCAAAGGCTTTACAGTTTCCGAGAAGATGAGAAGGGTTTCCCCCGGCAAACAGCCATCAAGTTTAGGCTTAAAAAGCAAAGAACAAAGCAAAAGCTACACTACTTCTGAAAGGGCTCTAATGGAATCTTAGTTCCAGTTCCCGACCAAAGCCACCCCCTAAGAGGTCCAGCCTTCCTTTGAGCAACTTCACAACTTTCACATGGGGAAGAAGGCCAAAGTGGCTGCCAGGGTGCAGACCGCAGGCTCACCTGACTGCGCCAGCTCAGGACGGGGCTGCCGAGTGACCCCTGGCTGAAGGCTGCTGAGGCCTGCCTCGGGGGTGCATTGTGGCTCTCTTCCTCCCGTGGTCCACTTGGAAGGAGAGTGCTTCAGAGATGACAAAGAACAGGAAAACAAAAATTCACACACAAGGAAAAGAAAAGTCCCCCTTACTAAGGCACATCGCACACATGATCCTAGCAAGTCGTAACATAAGCCTGCAAGCCAGCCACATGTTGGGTACGGAACGTGCTGAAGGTGAGAACACACACCCTGGCAAGACAAACTGGAGAGAGGCTGACGACAGAGCAGATCCTGACACAGAGCAGAAAGAGGTGGCCCTCGGCCTGTGCATCTTTCCAGGCTGGGGATGAAATCAAGTAATGGCCCAATTAGGAAAGAGAAATTTTGAGTACATGTTAGTAATAGCAACAGTAACTTAACTAATCCTCCTCTTCTTGCTTCAGACAAAAATATGCAGACATGTCTACCTCATTACCACCTGAGGATCCAAAGAAAGGAATCATTTATTCACAATTTCTGAATGTTTGAAAGGCTAAAGATTGAGAATTTTTTCACAGTGAAGTTTTCCAAAGTCGTGAGAAGACGTAGATGAGACTTTGTATAAATCTACCTGCTTTTCTGGTCACCTTATAGGAGAAAAACGAAGCCCAAACTCTTGTTAACTTACCCTTTCTACTTCATGGCACTTTTTCAAAGCGTCCCCGTACCTCCCCAGGCGCTGGTACGCGGAGATGCACTCTGTCTGAAACCACATGCACTGCATCTCATTTAGGTTCTCCATGGCAGACGTCCCTTCCTGAAACGGAAGCAACCGCAAATAAAGGAAGCAAACGACACAAGAGAGCCTAAAAACCCCGTTTTCTCTTTCACAACAATGTCTATGAGGATTACGGCGACAATAAGTAGCAGTGACAAATTATATAATAAACACGTCGATGTGCTTCCAAAAGGCTCCTACCAACTTATAACTGTGTGTCTTATTTACCCAGCTCTCTTGAGACCGTCAACAATCTACACAGAAAAGACTACAGGTTACTGAAGCTAAGTTTTAAACACCAGAGCTTTTATTTAACCTATTTAAGACAGGGATCCTATGAAGCACTGCCTATCTTTGTCTATTAAGCAAAAGCCATTTAACCTTTTCCTTGCTGACTTAGGATCACTGCTATTTACAACATTGTTTTCAAATCTCTTCATAGTAGTTTCAAGCCCGCTTTTCAGTTTTGCAAGTCTCCTTCCTCCACATCAAGGCATCAGTTGTCACTTCCTTTCACAACGATGTCTATGAGGATTATTATGACAATGAGCAGTAGTGAATTATACAATAATACATTAAAATTTTTAAATAAAAAGAATATTCGCTAATTCGGGCTAAGTGTGTATCCCAGGAGAATGCAAAGCACAGAGTGCCTGGTCTCAGTGCAGGGACGTGGAGCTCTGTCACAATGGAGAACAGTTATTTAAAATGCATGTTACAGGACCCCAAGAATGACAGCAAAGATACGGGTATATTTACGTAAGTTCAGTCTTCATTTCTTTTTCATACCCACTGTTGTTATCAGTTTAATTTTCAGAATTCTCATTGAAAGTATAAAAACCAATTATCTCTGGGTAAATAAAATTATGGTGGTATTTTATGTCTTCTTCATGGCTACAGATATTCCATCGTTTGATAACTACCTATGTTTATAAGAAATCTACCGTATTTTTCATTTCAAAACTTTACCAACTAGAACTATTCAACCTGCCTCAGCAACTCTACAAATATTATAAACTGAAAAATTTGCAAGAAGGAAATAGGAGCACTTCACTTACGTATTACAAAGCAGATATAAACTGATAGGGAAGTCACGAGCAGCCCTCCTCCCCCAGCTCACTGCTGCCCACCACCGTCAGGGACACGCCTGGCCAGTGAAGCAGTGTGGATAAGCTAACCAGCTCTGTACACAGCACAGCAGCCTGTTAAAGAGTGGACAGCTGGAGGCGATTATGACAAGCAAGCTGAGCCCCAGACTTTGGGAACTACTTTCCTCAAACAGCTGAACTTTCCCCTTCTTTCCCATTCTCCTGGGTCTTTTCAGACATGTCCTAGTTGGCTGTGGTTTGCTGCGTGGGTGTTTTGTTGTTGTTGTTTTTTAAACCACTGAACTTATTTAACTTAAATATCCTCATTTCTAATTGTACTTTACTTCTCATCTCTACAGGGCTTCCCAGATGACTCAGTGGTAAAGAATCTGCCTGAAAATGCAGGAGACACAGGAGACGGATTTCGATCCCTGGGTCAGGAAGATCCCCTGGAGAAGGAAATGACAACCCACTCCAGCATTCTTGCCTGGAAAATCCCATGGACAGAGGAGCCCAGCAGGCTACAGTGCATAGGACTGCACAGAGTCAGACAAGACTGAAGCGACTTAGCACACACACACCAGAAGCACATGCACACTCATCAACCACAGTAAGAAATCACACTTAGGATACGCGCTAAACAAGATTTAAAAAATGACAACAAAAGTGAATTCCGAGGAACTATAGCAGCACACTTCACACATCACCAGGGAATTTAAGTTTAATTTTACTAACTCAGACAATGACATGCTATTTCTTACTCTTGTGAACTTGGAGCACATTTCCTCTGCTTCCTTTATCATATTTGCCCGAAGCATATACTTTGCGCATTTGGAATTGATGAATCTATCAGCCGTATCCAAAGACTGAGCTTCATCCATCCACTTGACAGCTTCTCTGAGATTACCCATATGCTTTAAGAGATGAAAGTATTAAAGACATCACTGTTATGATTAAGAGAATATGGGTACACTACAACAGAAAACGTTCTTAAAGACAAATTAGAAATGTTACATTTCTGTCAAATCTATCTAGAAATTTTTATATACATTAAAATTCATATTTACTAAGAGCTGAATGAAATGATTAACACTGACTATATGACTATGCAACATAAAACTCCTTCGGATTATTAGCGTATTGAGAATAAATAATCAGGGTGCCCTAAAAGTTATCTCCACACAGAAAGAACTCCATGGGTCCTTAAAATGGCCAAATTCTTTAACTATTCAAAAAACATGACCAAGATTTTACCTTGTAAATTTTTGCTTTCATATAGAATAATTCTATTAGAGTTGGAGTGCTAGCAATTGCAGCATTAATATAATCCAAAGCCAAAGAATACTGCCCAAGCTTATCAAAGTGCTGTGCCAGGAAGTACTGAACCCAGAGTAGTGTCGTTGGGGGTTCCTTCTCCCCATTCTCTGCAATCAAACACAAAATTATTATAAGGAATGAGGCAAAGTGAAGCAACTCACTTGCTTTCTTTCTCCCAATGCATAATGAAATCAATTACTATTAGAATAAAAATCTAGTAAAAATGACCAATTTCAACAGAAAGAGATACAACCTCAAGTCACAAAGTTCAGGAAGCAGTAGCCGAGCAGAGCAAAGACGCTGCTTTCCCAAGCTTCTACCCACACCTCATGCCAAGGAAACAGTCTGGGAGAAGAGGCAGATCAACCTAACTCTACGGATTCTCAGGCAGACAGCATTAAGGCAGCAGGTCCAGGAAAAACCAAGGAAAACAGCCTGGAGAAAACACGTCCCTAACCACCACGGTAAAACTTCCACAGAGGCAAGAACTGCCAGAGCTTACGTGGACCGTCCAGGCCTCAACACAGACCAGGGAAACCCAAAGTTGAAGGGTATCAGGAGGGTACACTCTTGACCAGATTGTCACAACCAACCATCTGACCTCTATCTGGCTCCCCATTCTGTGCCCTGAAACTACAGAAGAATAAATAAGAAACACCTAGCTCTCAAAATGGGTATCAGAAGGGAAGACACACAGGTATAAAACGAGGTAGGAAGAGCAGAAAGGAGAATTTACTCATGTTACCTCAGAAGACAAGAAGGTCTCCTAGACTAGCTGACCGAATGAAACGACAATGCAAACACACAAATTAACATAAATTAAGACACAAATAATAAATATGAGCAAAGAGCCAAGCATTTATCTTGCTCCTCTTATATACACTGTATTTCAGGGGGGGGGGTCAAATATCTGAGGAGGAAAAGTTCTTTACAAGAACTCCAGCTAGTATTAATAAATGCAGAAGGAATGATGATCAGAATGAAATAAGGGATCAAGGCAATTTTTGCAGTGGCTGCAAAAATCATCAGGTAAGTGACCACTAAGAAACACTGACTGCATGGCCAGATTAGGCTGACAAACATCTAAATTCTGATGAATCTTAGTTTCACAAAGAGAGAGACAACGAGAATGCCTTCGGCCTTCAGATGTGCTGTAACAGGAAGTTCAAAGTGTCACCTATGAAGTATTCACATGGAACCCAAATCTAATCGAGCCTATAAACCTAGGGGACTTCCCCAGAGGAAGAGTGCTCAGGATTCTGTGCTTCCACTGCAGGGGCAAGGGTTCAGTCCCTGGTCGGGGAACTAAGATCTTGTATGTTGTACAGCACAACATGCAAGAAAGGAAAAAAAAAAGAGCCTATAAATCTAACTTGAAGTTTGTAAGAAATATGGAAGACAGCAAGATGTATTAAACACTACCATGAGAAAACAATTGGCAAAATTCAAAGCATGGTGCGTTCCACGAGACAAATGACCTTTCAACAAACAGCCTTTAAAAAAGAGGAGAAAGGAAAGACAGGACAGTACCACCCAAGATTAAAAGAATATCAGAAACATAACAAACAAATGTAAACTGTGGACCTAAGCTGGATCCAGATTCAAAGAAACCAATTACACATTTTTTTAAATAATGAGGAAAATTTGCATGTGGACTAGGTGTTAAGATATGTGGTATGAGAGTTAATTTTGTGGAAGACACATTAGGGCTTCCCCCATGGCTCAGCAGTAAAGAATCCACCTGCAAAGCAGGAGATGTGGGTTCAATCCGTGGGTCAGAAGATCCCCTGGAGGAGGGCATGGCAACCCAGTCCAATATTTTTGCCTGGAGAATCCCATGGACAGAGAAGCCTGGCGGGCTACAGTCCACGGGGTCGCAAAGAGTCGGACATGACTGAGCACACAAACATAAAAGTAGAAAGAACAAAAAACTAGGAAGTCAGGAAAAACACATCTTAACATTAACTACTGGATCTTGGTCAAGCTACTCAACCACGTGGGATTCTGTTTACTCATATTAAAATGAGGTTAATTCCCACATCACAAGACTATGGAAATTTTTAATTACTTTAGGTTGCAAGTGCTCTTCTCATTTCATTCACTAATTAAAAAACTAGTGAACAGCTATCATGTAGCACATAATGAACACAATTTTACCGTAAGTGATTAAAAATGGACTGAAATGAATAATCAAATTTCAACTCAATCTAATTTAAACTTACCATAAGGGCTAAAAAAGTCACACGTTTTAAGAGAGGTTTCATAATTAGTAACCAGCTCCTGGATTATGGAAATCTGTTAAAGAAACATAGTTTTAAAAAATCTTTAATAGTATTTTATTTTTTATGGATTAGATTTGGAAACAATATACAGTTTATTTCAGAACAATAAATTAACTATAAATTGAGATGCTTGCTTTCCCCACTCCCACCCTCCATGTTGGAAGGAAAATGAGAAAAACACAGAAAATGTACTGCTCTCTTTATTAATAGTAAAACAGAATCTCATTAATTTCTCATCTCAATATCGAGTTTCAAATTATGAAACTAATGGACAAATTATCACTAGTTACCACATACTCCTTTTTGGCCAAAGAACACATCTGTATAATTTATTAAGTTTATCGCTTTTTGCTTCCCACTGTCACAGGGTGAAGTTGTAAGCCATTATATTCTCAGATTTTCTAAAATGTCAATACAAAAAAAAAAGTCAAGTGAAATAATCTAAACTACACAGTGAGTTGATGGAAAAAGTTAAGTAAACTCGTAATTAAAGGTTTAAACTGTTTTCAGTGATTATTTGAATAAATTTTCATTCCAATGCTATACTTAGGTAGGACTAAAAGATCATAAGCTACACTGCAAACATGCTATGCCCAGCAAGTACAAAAGAAAAGTGACATGAGTTAGAAGTCGCAGGAAAAAAGCAGCTTCTGTGTACAGTTTGTTTTAAATGTCTGTTGATGTTACCTGTTCAGAATACATCAGAAAATATAGCCATCTTATTTATGAACTTCAGAAAAACAAAGGTCAAAAGTGAAGAAAAACAATTAAAATTTATAACAGTATGTGATCAATATAGAATTATTTTAATACCGTCCCACTGAAAGCAGTCAAAAAACAAAATACCAAATTAAAACACTTCTCAGGCCTATATATCTTTCTGATAAGAATACTGCACTATATGGTGTAATTCTCTCAGATAGAAGGGCAATAAGGAATACATGGGACAATATATTAACAGTGGGGGGAAATACGTAACATAAACAAAAAAAAGAAAGAATTTACACTCATTACTGAAAATATGACCAAATGGATTAGGGTAGTGGAATATGAATACAGTCTTAAAAAAAAGTAACAATAATGCTGTATTATTTTAATAAGATATTTAAACAAAGATCATTTTAAAAGAATGTTTATTAAAATCTGAATAGACCTATATCTAGTAAGGAGATTGAACAAGAAATCAAAACCTACCAACAAAGAAGAGCCCCGGACCCTATGGCTTCAATGGTAAAATCTACTGAACAGTTTAAAAACTAACACCAAACTTTCCCAAAAAACTGAAGTGAAGGGAACACTTCCAAAATCATTCCGCAATGCCAGCATTACTCTCATACCAAAATCCACCACAAGAAAACTACTGACCAACACTCATGATGAATACGGATGCAGATCCTCAACAAAATACTAGCATATAGGCCTCAGCAGCATGCTAAAGGATCACACACCGTGACCAGGAGGAATTATTCCTGGAATGCAAGGACAGTTTACCTTAAAAACTGATTAGTATAACATGCCATATCAACAAAATGAAGGACAAAACCCCACGTAATTATCTTAATTGTTGCACAGAAAGTATGTGATGAATTTCACCACTCTCATTATAAAAACAGTTATTGAACCATGAACAGAAGGAAATTATATCAATATAATTGATGACAAACATGAAAAACCCACAGCGAAAATCAGACTCAAAGGGGAGAGACTGAAAGTATTTCTACTACTAAGATACACAACCAGGCAAGGATGCCTGCTTTCATCACATCTACTCAACACGGTTCTGCAAGTCCTCCTGCTGGAAGGCTAGAAAAAGAAATAAAAGGCATCCAAACTGTACACAAAGAAGAAGTAAAACTTTCTCTGCAGATATTTCCCAAAAAAACAGCAAGACACAGAAAGTTAATACACAAAAATCAGCTGCACTTTCACACATAAAAAATCTGAAAAGGAAATTACTAAATCAACTTCTTTCACAATAGCATCAAAAAGAATAAAATGCTTAGAAATAAACTTAACCAAGGAAGTGAAAGGCTTGTACAATGAAAACTATAAAACACTGCTGAAAAAAATTCAAGATGACATAAATAAATGGAAACACATCCCATATTTATGAACTAGAAATTTTAATATTATTAAAATATCAATACTACCCAAATAGACCTATAAACTCAATGCTATCTTCATCAAAATCCCAATGTTTTTTCCCAGAAATAGACAAGCCCGTTCTAAAACTAACATTTGGACTCTCAAAGAATCCAAATAGCCAAAACAATCTTTAAAAAGAAGAAAACCAAGAAGACTCACTTCTGATTTCAAAACATACTACAAAGTTACAGTAATTAAAAAAAAAAAATACATTGTGGTATTAGCATAAAGATGGACATAGAGACTAATGGAATAGAATCTAGAGTCCAGAAACAATGCTCACATTGGTGATTTTTTACAAGTGTCAAGACCAATCAATGGAGAAATAAAAGTCTTTTCAACAAATGGACTGGGAGAACTGGATGTCCATTTGCAGAAGAATGAAGGTGAACTTAACCTAATTCCACATACAAAAATTAACCCAAAGGACCAAAGACCTAAAATAATGAAAGTCTTAGAAGAAAACACAGGACAAAAGCTCCGCAGTATCAGGTTTGACAATTTCTTGGATTTAACACCAAAGGCCCAGGGAACAAAAGAAAAAATTGACGAATTAGACTTCATGAAAAGTGAAAAATGTGTACAACCAGATGCCATCCACAGAATGGCAACCCCCAGAACGGGAGAAAATATTTGCAAATCATGTATCTAGTAAGAGCTTAGTATCCAAAATACAAAGAGAACTAAAATTCAACAACAAAAACCCCATTCAATGTTTGATAAAATACTTAACAAACATTTGTCCAAAGATATACAAACAGCCAGTAAGCACATGAAAAGATTTGCAACATTACCAGTCATTAAGGAAATACAAGTCAAAACTACAATGAGATGCCACCTCACACCCAGGAGGATGGCTATCTAAAAACAAACAAAAAACAGAAAATAACAACTGCAGACAAGGATGTAAAAAAAAAATGGAAACTGTGCACTACTGGTGGAAGATGGTACAGCTGCCGTGGAAACAGTACGGCAGTGCCTCAAAAAATTAAAAACAGGACCACCAAACGACCCAGCAATTCTACTTCTGCTATAGATCCAAACAAACTGAAAGCAGGTCTCCAAGAAATATCTGTACACCCATGTACACAGCATTGCTCTTAACTGTCAAAACGCGGAAGCAACCCAAATGTGGGGGAGACATATGACAGGTATTATTCAGCCATGGAAAGAATTCTGCAATGTGTTACAACACGGATGAACATTATGCAAAAGGAAATAATCTAGTCACAAAAAGACAAATACCATATGATTCCACTTTATGAGTTGCTCAGAGTAGTCAAAATCATAAAGCTGTAAAGTTTAATAGTGGTTGCTAGGGGCTAGAGGGAGGGAAAAACAGAGTTACTATTTAATGGGTACAGAGTTTTATTAATAGTGCCACAAGATAAAAAGAGTTATGGGGATGGATGGTGGTCATGGTTACAAAAAAAGGTGAATGTATTTAATACCGTTAAATCATACACTTAAAAATGGTCAACATGGTAAACCTTAGGTTAAGTGTATTTCGCCACATAAAACAATGACAAAAGTGGTTCAAAAAGCACAATCCTCTGACCATTAATATCATAAATGTTAACATCAGCATGACCTGGTAATCTGTAGGCATGCAAATTTCTGAGCAAACCCCACATTTAGAGAATCAGAAACTGAGTCTAGCAACATTTTCAGCAAACCCTCTATAAATAATTCTAATATACCCTAGGGTTTGAGAACTGATTTTTTTAAAATGCTGCAATAAGACTATTACTATTAAGCAAAATAAAAAGTATTAGGCATTTTTAAGCCATCAGGACTAATTTCATTCAGAGTATGTGTAACTTTAAAAAAACCTTCAGGTTCAACTTACGGAAATTCAGCACTCAACTTACAGAAGCAAAAAGTTTTTCATGAACTTCCACTACCATCTACTGGCAGTTACTAAAACTGCAGCTAGAGTAGACTTTTAAGTAAGGGTGTACCTTTTTGCATCTCTAGGGTGGAATACATTTTAAAAATTAGTTTTAATAATTTTAAAAAGTACAACAAAATACTGAAGTTACACATAATAATGTTACACTCTTAATAAAAGAGTGCAAATACTACTGAATAAAATAGAATCTCTAGCTTCAGAACTCAAAAACAAGATTTAATTGAGGGAATAAATCAAGGTAATGGAAAGTTCACATGAAATGTTCTAAATAAAAAACTGCAAAGATCACTGTCCTTCCTGGTTTACCTGGCATATATATTGAATCTAAAAAATGTGTTATTATAGTCACTCACTAAGTAATTAACTAAAAAATTCAATTTTCCAAACTTATCTATGAAAGTTAGTCTAAGGAGTTTTACTGAGGTATAAAGGATCCATTTTACTTCAAGTTTACTTACCATTTACATTGCAATTATACTGTATAATTATATATTCAATTATATAATTGTATACCATATAACTATAGTCAATTGTACAATATAACTGTATATTCAACTTCTTTCTTCTACAACTTAATAAGTAATGGCTAGTCTTGAAAACAGTATTTCCACTGGCATTTAAATCAAGAAGTCCAATCTACTCACATTAGGTATCTAATATCACAATAAAACTTCAAGCCTTAAAATAGTTTAAAATCATACAAAATTTTCTATGAACTGAAAATATTTCAAAGTTCAACCACCTTCTCCTGATTTAAATACTTTCTTCTAACAGTTATATTTGACCAGAATTGAAAAAGCTTTGCTTTTGCTAACCAAATCTAACATGGGCAAATGTGACTATTGTAGATAATTCCCCTGAATTATTGATTGCCCTTAACCAGCTTTTCTTATATATGAGTTAAAAGAATTCTTTATTAACGTTAAAACAAAGTCCTACAACACATATACGACACACAATTTTTCACAATATAAATACAGATCGAGTTTAAAATGTTACTGTAAAACATGAAAGCCACTGAAACTGTCTTTTCAAATTTTTTTAATCCAAATGAGAAAACCAAGCACAAGAGTTTATCAACAAGGACCAAAACTGGATTAATTTCTAATAAATATACAATTAACATAAGGGACAATTTTGGTCCCCAAGCAGCTAGCTGAACTGTCCAAGAACTATGACACTAAAATGAAAGTAACTTCTTGCAGAGATGACCTGTGACGGGGTGCGGATGGTGAGAGAGCGGAATTTACAAACTTAATCATTTAATTAAAGCACACATCAACTCTTTCAGTATTAATTGCTCCAGTTTTATAATCCAGAAACAGAATCAGGGAAGTGCTCACGCAAATATGTGATGGAGTCAGGATTCCAAACCAGGCTTGATTCCACAGCAATTCTCTTTTCCCTATACCAATATTTCCCAAAGGGTGACCACGCAGCTAATTCACCAACTGAAACTTTTAAAGTTATATTTTAATATTAGATTTTTACTTTATGACTATAGAAACTGTATTAACACACATCTGGCTTTTATGAAAGACAAAAAAAATAATCAAATTTGGTGAAAAATACTAAATAAATAACACTGTAGTTGTTACATAGATTCGGCAAAAATTGTAAAAGGGATTAATGAATAAGTTGACATGACACTATACTAAGACACTTTCCCAGGTAGGAAAAGTACTTGCTTTTATTTCCCTCTCCCAAAATTTAATTGTTTTTAAACAAGAAATGAATTCATGAACGTCATTACAATTAACGGTTGATCAGCATATCTGAAAAATACTAACTCTGACACTGTTACCACTGCAAATAATGCCTTTTGGAATTTTTAACAACAGAATTTTTTTCCTTTAGTGAGAAATCCAGGATTCTAAGAAATTTTCTTTTTCCTTTTTTCAGAGAGACTGTATTTGCAATAATTATTGCAGAAGGGGGAAAGGGCTATATTTAGTGCTGTGAGCTGGCTGTTGCCACAGAAAGAACCAGTGTCCATAAGATCTGCAGTTAGACAAAAGGGCTTTTATAAGAGGAGTGGACAGAGCTAGAAAGAGCCTGGTGTGGGGAGGCGGGATAAGAGGACGGCAGATAGGACAGTGTTTTATTCTGACACCAGCCTCTTCTCCAGGAGAGCCCTAGGAATAGTGGCTGTCTGCTGTCTCAGGCTGAGAGCAGGCTCAAGCTCAGGGACCTCCTCCTGGCCATGAGCCTTTACAAAGTCACCCCCTACGCCAGAGCAACTCCCCTCTTTCTGTTTTTCTTCTCTTCTTCCTCCTCAGTCTGCAGAATCTAAGAAACATTCTTAATGTAGTTCTTCTATTATTTGGGGCATCTAAGAAAAAATCCCTTATACTGCCCTTAAATACAAATCAAACTCTTGCTTTCCTTGGTAATTACTCCCATATATAGTTTTCTAAAACACCTAGTTTTCCAGAAGTATATAGGAAATAAAGCATTCTTAGAATCATTCTGCTTGTCCATTAACTGTGATGTCATTTTTATAATGATGACAGAACTCTGAAACTTCATTTTCTCCCCTAACTTACCTTCACAATTAAAGTTAGTTAGTAAATAGACACAAAACTCAATTTTATACCCACCTGAGTTAATTCAAAAGAAAGAAACAAAGATACTTAGAGACAATATATTCCAGGATCAACATCTTAATTTACCTCCACCTCCAGCAACAAACTATAGGTGTTTCCCAGTAACCAGAGCCAAACAATTCAGTACTTTCCACAGACATATTTCAACAATGTTCACGATGATTCTCTTTCTGCAGTGAACAGGCCAAGTGTTCTGTAACTCTTTGGGCCTACTGTCATCGGTTTCTAAAGGTCACAAATACCTCAACAGGTCCTTCAGCTGAATGAGGATCTTGACATATTTTCACAGTTATGGGCAGATTTAACACAAGAAAGAAAGGCTGTCTTAGAAGCAGCCTACCTTCCCTTCCCGTGTATGGACAGCCATACGTTTTCTGTTGAGACAGCTGCGCTTCACCAGTCTGTCTCACCAAGCACTCAGATTCCATGTTCTCACCCATGTTCAGCGCACCTATGCATCGGTGTCCAGATGCTATGGAATCAAATGTACCTGTAACCACCCATGCAAACCGTGATGATTCACTGCGTTCACTCAAGAGTCTGACACAGTGAACAGCTAAGCAAACTGCCAAGTACTTTCCCCTATAGGTGAAAATGGAAGTCCAGAATTAATTTCCACCTCTTACCAGGGTCACTTTGGTTTCTTTTAAAAGCCCCCCAAAATATTTTTAAAGTATATGCTGTAACCTTGATTTATCCTTCAATTAAAAATAAATAAATTTTTTAAAAAGCAATTGCAAAAAGATGAGCAAATTAAATGTAAAACCAGCAGAAGTAAGGATATAATAAAGACCAGATTTGAAGACTAGTGAAATAGAAACAGAGGGAGGGGTCAACAAATCGAAAACTTAGCCTTCAGAAAAGACTGACAAAACTGGCTGCCTTTAGTTACACTGACCAAGAAAAAAAGACTCAAGTTATTAAAACTGGAAATCAAAGAAAAGCACTACTTATTACTGACTTCATAGAAGTAAAATGATTATAAAGAAATATGATTAACAATTATATGCCAATACTGGACCATTTAAATGGACAAACTTCTAGAAAAACAAATCTCAGAAACCAAATAAGAAGAAATAGAAATGAATAATAATAAATAGTTGAAACAAGTAATCAAAAACAACCCACAAAGAAAAGTACAGCCCCAGACAGCTTCACTGGTAAATTTTACCAAATATTTAACACCAACACCAATCTTCACAAACTTCTCAAAAAAAAGAAAAAAGGAGAGAAAATTTCCCACCTCATTATAAAGTCATTATTACCCTGATATATCAAAGCCAAAGACATTACACAGTATTTGTTAGAAATTCAGATACAAAAATCCGCTATAAAACTCTAGCAAATTGAACCTGAAGTCAAGTCGCTCAGTTGTCTCCAACTCTTTGCAACCCCATGGACTGTAGCCCCCCAGGGAATCCCAAATGCAGGAGACCCTGGTTTGATTCCTGGGTCTGGACGTTCCTCTGGAAAGGGACAGGCTACCCACTCCACTATTCCTGGGCTCCCTCTGTGGCTCAGCTGGTAAAGAATCCACCTGCAATGTGGGAGACCAGGGTTTGATACCTGGGTTGAGAAGATCTCCTGGAGAAGGGAAAGGCTACCCACTCCAGTATTCCGGCCTGGAGAATTCCATGGATTCCATAGGGTCACAAAGAGTCTGACACGACTGAGCAACTTTCACTTTCAAATTGAACCTAGCAACACATAAAAAGAATTACACATCATGACCAAGTGGGTTTTATCCCACTAATGCAAAGCTGTTTAACATCTGAAAATCAATTACTGTATGACATAATTATCCACAGAATAAAAAATAACACATGATCATCTCAATAAACATAGAAAAAGAATCTGATAAAATTCAACACCCTTTCAAAACAAAAATGTTCAACAAACCCGAAGTAGGAAGGAACTTCCTCAACATCATAAATGGCATATACAAACATATCCATAGTTAAAACAATATTTAATGGAGAAAGACTAGACACATTCCCATTGAGACTAAGAACAAGACAAAATCGTCAATTCTTATCATTTCTATTCAACATGTATTGGGGGTTCTAGACAGAACAAATAGTCCAAAAAATAAATAAAAGGGATACTAATTGTAAAGGAAGAAATAAAACTTTCTATTTGTGCATGACAGGAATTCATTATACCAACTGTAACAACTAGTAAACAGATTTATCAAGGCTGCAGAATATAACAATATAAAAAAAAAATCTACTTACTAGCAAGAAAAAAAAAAAAAACTGAAAAATTAAATTAAGAAAATAATCTCAACCCAAAGAATACAAGAACACTAATCCAAAGAGACAGATGCACCTCTGTGTTCACTGCAGGATTATTTACAATAACCAAAATATGGAAACATCTTAGATGTCCATCAACGGATAAATGGATAAAGATGTGGTGTGATACATGGACTATTACTCTCCTCAGCCATAAAAAAGAATGACATCTTACCATTTGCCACAACATGGATGGACCTCGACAGTGTTATGCTAAGTGAAATAAGTCAAAGAGAGACGAATGTCACATGATTTCGCTCACACACAGACTTTTAAAAAAGAACAAAATAAAACAAAAACTGATAGATACAGGTAACAGACTAGTGAGGGAAGGGAGTTGGGGTGAGTGTGAAATGAGTGAAGGGGCTCAGCTGTATGCTGACGGGTGGTAACTAGGCTTGCGGTAGTGAACAGATTACAATGTACACGGACATCAAATTATAACTGGCTCTGTAAGTTTCAACATGTGCACCTGAAACTTATAAAGAGAAAATAATTCTACCCAGCATAGCATAAAAAAGTAAAATACTTAGGAATGAATTAACGAAAGATGTATAAGAGGTACACTGAAAACTACAAAACACTGTTCAAAGAAATTAGGGACACTCTAAATAAATGGAAAGACTACCAATGTTCACAGATGGAAACACTTGTGTTAAGATGAAAATGGGAGTTCCCATAATGGAAATTCCCAAAGTGATCTACAGATTCAAAGCAATCCCTATAAAATCCCAGCTGGCCTCTGTAGAAGCTGAAAAACTGATCCTAAAATTCAAATGAAAATAAACCCTTAATGGCCAAAAGAAGATTTAAAAAAAAGAACAAGGAATATTCACACTTCCTAATTTAAAAAACTACCCGAGAGCTGTAGTAAGCAAGACAGTATGATACAGCCTAAGGTGGACACACAGAGAGCCCAGAGACGAACCCTCATATCCACGGTCTACTCATTTTCAACACGGCTATGTAGCCTTTCAGGGGAAAAAAAAGTAAATGGTGGTAGGAAAGTGGACAGACAATGCAAAGGAATGAGGCTGGACTCCCACCTCACAAAAATGAACACAGAATGCATCACACTTTAACATAAGAACCAAAGGTACAAACTCAGGAGTAAACATGTATACATCTTCACGACCCCGTATTTGGACACGGTTTCTTAATATACAACACAAAAGCACAAGCAACACAAGGGAAAAAAGATAAAATGGGGTTTATCAAGACACTTTCAAGAAAGGAAAAAGACAATCCACAGAAGAGTAGAAAATATTTTCAAATATTTATATTATTTCAAATATCATATGTCAGATAAGAAACTTGTTTCTAGTATATATTTAAAAACTTAAAATTAATAATAAAAAATAAATAACCCAATTAAAAACTGGGCAAAGAACCTGAATTGACATTTCTCCAAGGAAGATATACAAATGGCCAACAAGCACTTGAAAAAATGCTTAAAATCATCAGTCATCAGGGAAATGCAAACCACTTCACACCCACTAGGATGTAGGTTAGAATCAAACATCATACAGTAAGAGGTGGATCGCTGGTGAGGATGTGTAGAAATCAGAATCCTAATAGACTACTTGTGGGAATGTAAAATGGTAGCAGCACACTGGAAAAGAACCTGACAGTTTCCAAAAAGTTTAAACATGCAGTTAGCATTTGACTTAGCCATTCCACTCCTGGAGTATATACACCCAAGAGAAATGAAAACGTGTACATGCAAAAAACTTTACACAAATGTTCACAGCAATATGGGTACTAATCAAAAGATACAAACAACCAAAATGTCCATCAAGTGATAGATAAAATGCTCTACAGCCATACAATGGGACATTATTTAGACGTAAGAGGAGAAGTGCTCATGTTACCACCGGGATGAAAATATTTAATGCTAAGTGTAAGACACTAGAGAGAGAAAAAACCACCTATAGTTTGATTCTGTTTGTATGAAATATTCAGAATAGGCAAATCCATGAACAGAAAGTAAACTAGTGGTTGCCTGACTGGGAGAGTGGGAGTGGGCAAATATGAATGGGAGGTTTCTAAAATCATGTTGATGGTTAGAAAACTCTGAATATACTAAAAATCAGTGAATCTGTAAGCTTCAAATACATCAATTTTATGGTATGAGAACTGTATCTCAATAAAGCTGTTAACGGGGGTAAGCTACTGACATCCGAGCAGCAGAGGCCAAGGACACTGCTGCTGCTGCTGAGTCGCTCAGTTGTGTCCGACCCTGTGCAACCCCATAGAGGGCAGCCCACCAGGCTCCCCCGTCCCTGGGATTCTCCAGGCAAGAACACTGGAGTGGGTTGCCATTTCCTTCTCCAATGCATGAAAGTGAAAAGTGAAAGTGAAGTCGCTCAGTCGTGTCCAACCCTTAGCGACCCCATGGACTGCAGCCTGCCAGGCTCCCCCGTCCCTGGGATTCTCCAGGCAAGAGTACTGGAGTGGGGTGCCATTGCCTTCTCCGAGGACACTGTTAAACACCCTATCATACACTGGACAGCCCCTAATAACAAAGGGTTATCTAGCCCAATTGCTGATTATGCAGTTCTTTCTTATAGGGGCTGTCCTCTGAACTGCAGAAGTATCAAGCAGCACACCGCCACCACAGTGACAATCAAGCCTCCAGACACCGCAAAATGCCCCCTGGTGGCCTAATTCCCTCCCGTCCCACTTTGTGAAGCAGTGCTCGAGACGAAGGGGACTTTCCAAACTTTTTTTAAAACAACAGGTGAAGTTCTACGATAGAAATAAAGATCAACAAATCTGGTTACATTAAATTTTAGCTTCTTTATATTTAAAAGAAAAAAATCTCCTGAGAAAAGCAAACACAAGAAAATATTTAACACTGCCTAATGCTGGTGAGGAAATAGTGAACCTTTCACACACCTTTGCTACTAGCAATACAAACTGATGTTTACAGCCTTATAGAAATCAGTATATCAGTGTTTACCAAGAATAACAGAATGTTCATACCTTTTACCCATTAACTTATTCTGAGAATTTATGGGGGGAAAAATCCTAAGTAAAAACTATGCGTACAAAGACTTTTTTTTTTAACAGCAAAGTTCAATAACTAGAGGTATGCTTTTAATAAAAGACTATGTTGTTATGAAAAAGAAGAAATCAAAGACTACACAATACAACATGAAGTCCCTGTGAAATTGCTAGGTGGAAAAACAAAATTTTTATGGTCAAAATTACTATAGCTACATATATACATCACAAATAAATTCACAGGGAAAAAAATTTGGAAAGGAATTACATGAAAATTGCTCTTAAATTGTGCATTCACAGTTTAAAATGCTGGAGACATTTTAAAACACTTTTCTACAACTGTATTATATCCAAGGCTAACTTCAAAGGCTCATCTTTTATTTCCATGGTACCCGTCGTGGATTATTTTTTTACTCTTGGAATTTTACAAATTAAAACAATTGTAATTGTTCATCATCCTTAACCTCTTTGAAATCCTTCAAGAGTTAAAAAGAGTCCTGCATCCCTGGAGGGGCTTCCCTGGTGGCTCAGAGGTAAAGAATCCACCTGCCAATGCAGGGGACACAGATTTGATCCCTGATCTGGGAGATCCCACAGGCCTGGGAGCAACTAAGCCCAGAGCCACGACTACTGACGACTACTGAGCCTGTGCCTGGGAGCCACAACCATTAAGCCCGAGCACCCCAGGGCCTGCGCTCCGCAGCAAAAGAAGCCACAACAATGAAGAGTCTGAGCACTGCAAGGGAGAGCAGCCCCCGACCCCCTACAGTGAGAGAAAAGCCCATGCAGCAAGGAAGACTCAGCACAGTCAAAAATAAGTACTTTTTAAAAAAAGTTTATTAAATAAAAAAAATGCAGCCCTTGCTAAAAATCAGGACTCACTGCTGATTAGAAATATGCAAATTTTAAAAATGTCCCTTTGAGTAATCACAAATATATGCAGCCAAAATGATTTGAGAAGAATTTCCCATACTTGTACACTTTTTAAAAAAATATACTAAGTTCTGACAACTTAAACTCAAATTTCTGCATTGTAATTCAAACATCAAAAACATATGGTAAACATTCCTGCTGTGTGCTTAAAAATTAACACTAAAGATATATGTCACAGGTTCCTGTACAGGTCAATGCATCCTCAATGCCTTCTTTAAAAATGCAATTTCTAATATTTATAAAGTATCAACAAATGCTTAATACCTTTATGATGGTAATTTGGGATCAGTACTGAAGGGATTTTTGTTTTAAGTCTATGCCTCTTATGAAAACTGAGAAAGCCAGGGAAAGCTCACTGACAGCTTTAAGAGGAACAGATTCTGAAAGGACTGCTGTATTCAGTACTCGCTGTAAGACAGTTACACACATGCGCTTTATTACTAACAGTGACGACACTTCATCTCTTCTTTCTTCTTTGTCAACCTTGCCAAAATGAGTAAAAGAAGCACTTTGGCAAATGCTAATTTAAATAACCTACAGAAACCACTGTTAGGCACTGCTTCATGTTTTCATACACATCACTCACTCAAAAAAAATAAGACAACAGAAGAAAAATCGACAGCAATACCATAACAATCAAATAAAGTATACTACAGACATTAAAAGAACTATAAGGTCTTTTGGTTTTGTTTTTTTTTTTTAATGCAAATGATACTTTCTTACTGATCAGGCACTATAGGTATCTTTCTAGAAGTGGGGATGTGACCAGCTGACAAGGAGACTGGGTACACAGCGGCAGGAAGAGAGTGCAGAAGTTCTGCAAGCCAGCCTCAGCCACTCCCCTCTAGATATTATGAGTCGTGCCTTTTAGTTTATGAACCTGCTGCCAAAGGAAGAAAGGGTCAATCGGTATACCTACCACTGACCTTTCTGAATAACTTATTATTCATAATTATGCTAAGTTGCAAATAATTACCGGTCAAAGCTAAGTAAAGTGATGAGGTTTAACTAAAAATATTTAGCTCTTCTAATAAAGTCTCTTCCTTATCCATTCAACTTTCAAAAACTGTTTACACAAGAGTTTTAGATCTTAATAAGAAGCAACACTTGGAAATAGAAGTATAACTTATTTTCTATTAACTTCTAATTTTCTAATTATCTTTCTAATATAAAACCACATCTATTTCCTAATTTTAAAAAGCAGAAGGATGACTCTTCATGGGAAAACCAGCTAAACCTATCTTTATTAAAATGTAGCCTGTTAGTTAAAATAGTGCCTAGATTTTATTGTTCCACTAACAATTACCCATGCTCTAACTTTAAAAGCAAGCATACAAATTTAAAAATCCACAATCACACTATTAAGTAATAGATAACTAATCGTGAAACAGTTAAATATAGACCTTTGGTGACAATATGTCAAATTTATTAATAAAATTCCACTAGAAAAGTATACCCATTAAAAACAATAACCTTTTAGTGTTCTTATAAGCCCCTTACTCAGTAAATTTCAGACTGACATTTCCTTTGACACTACTTATAGTACATGCATATAATTTCAGTTCATCTATTATTAAGCTAAGGTGCACACCATTACTTGAATAGAGAAAATCTCTTTCTATAATAAAGTGAGTAAAAAGACTACAGCAAAACTGAATAAAGACCAAATTTTACCTTTTCTGTATTGTAATACAGAGATTTCAAAGTAGTAAACAAGGGCGGGCAGCCTTTACTGAAGTTAACCCTCAGGAACTTATCCATTAGTTCTCTAAATTTTTCACCTAGGAATAAAAGTGTACTTTGTTAAACTTCAATTGATGGAAACAGCTCTCAAAGTTATTTTATAAATAAAAATAAAACTTCTTCAGCAACAACAATTCCCCTATCCAACGTTTAAACCCAAAAAGTTAGCATTGCTTGTTTGTTACTGCCAAAGAGTGTAACACCAAATATCTCAGTTGGCACGTTTATTTCCCCTAGATATAGGTTCAAAATATCTTCAAGTAACATCTCAAAAGACCAGCAAGCAAAATAACTAGGCAGTTTTGAAGAAGAGTAACCTACTATGCAGTCTGCTGCTGCTGCTAACTCCCTTCCGTCATGTCCGACTCTGTGTGACCCCAGAGACGGCATCCCACCAGGCTCCCCGTCCCTATGACTCTCCAGGCAAGAACACTGGAGTGGGTTGCCATTTCCTCCTCCAATGCATGAAAGTGAAAAGTGAAAGTGAAGTCGCTCAGTCGTGTCTGACTCCTATCGACCCCATGGACTGTAGCCTACCAGGCTCCTCCGTCCATGGGATTTGCCAGGCAAGAGTACTGGAGTCTACCTTTCCTAATCTCACTGACCAGCACAGGCTCAACCCTACTATCTGACATCTCAGAAGGCACTCTGCAAACTTTAGAAAAGGGTTCTACTGTGACCAGCACCGTATGCAAGTAGTAGTCAAAATACCTTCTTAAACACTAACATATTTACAAATGTCTTCCAGATCAACTAATGCTTTACTCCATCATTCGTCCCACAATCATCTATCAAGCACCTACTATGTGCCAGGCACTGTTTCAAGTATCCAAGATATAGCTGTGATTAAAACAAAAAAAATTTTTTTAATTCTGCCCTCATAGAACTTATTAACATTCTAGTGGGCGAGATGGATAATTAAGTAAAATAACAAACATAAGACATCAGTGTCCTGGGGCATGCTAACATTAGAATTAAATAAATACCCCATTTGTAACATTAAGTAAATACATCTCCTATTATTGCTAAACCCTTACCAAAAAGTTTCAGTATCACTTTTTAAAAGCAGAAAGAACTGAAAAACAAAATTAATTTTAAATATGAAGGCTCTAACTTTTTGACAGTAAGGGTTAACAATTGTAAGAGCATGGATCTGGCCATGCAAAAGAAAAAAATATATAGGTCATGAATGGTTTAAGCTAATGTAAGACTACTGAAATGAATTTTCCTAATGCTTCTCTATGAAATCATGACATTTTACCAAAATACTCAACAACCCAAGTGGTTTTTATCTGCTGTGACTAACATTGTTGAACTAAACATGCATACTCAACATATTACAGATGTCATAAAAATTAAGAGAAATTCAAATTTTATTGGATTACAAATTTATCTAACATAAAAACAGGTTCAAGATTTGTTACTTATAAAGGCTGTTGTCAGATGATCTCTAATCTTTGTAACAGAGGAAGTACTGGAAAGATTTATCTCTGAAACTATTTTTGATTTTAAGGAAGTAATGATATATATTTAACCCAGAGTAAAATTTTGTGCAATCTTCATAACCCTGTGCAGTCTTGATAACCTTGAAGTGCTGGGCTGGATGAAGCACATGCTGGAATCAAGATTGCCGGGAGAAATAACAATAACCTCAGATATGCAGATGACACCACCCTTATGGCAGAAAGTGAAGAGGAACTAAAGAGCTCTTGATGGAAGTCAAAGAAGAGAGTGAAAAAGTTGGCTTAAAACTCAACATTCAGAAAACGAAGATCATGGCATCTGGTCCCATCACTTCATGGCAAATAGATGGGCAAACAATGGAAACAGTGACAGCCTTTTTTTTTGGGCTCCAAAATCACTGCAGATGGTGACTGCAGCCATGACACTTGCTCACAGAAAAGCTATGACCAACCTAGACAGCATATTAAAAAGCAGAGACATTACTTTGCCAACAAAGGTCCGTCTAGTCAAAACTATGGTTTTTCCAGTAGTCATGTACGGATGTGAGAGCTGGACTATAAAGAAAGCTGAGTGCTGAAGAATTGATGCTTTCGAACTGTGGTGCTGGAGAAGACTCTTCAGAATCCCATGGACTGCAAGGAGATCCAACCCGTTCATCCTAAAGGAGATCAGTCCTGAATATTCCTTGGAAGGATTGATGCTGAAGCTGAAACTCTAATACTTTGGCCACCTGATGCGAAGAACCGACTCCTTGGAAAAGACCCTGATGCTGGGAAAGATTGAAGGCAGGAGGAGAAAGGGATGACAGAGGATGACATGGCTGGATGGAATCACCGACTCGATAGACATGAGTTTGAGCAAGCTCCGAGAGCTGGTGATGGACAGGGAAGCCTGGGGTGCTGCAGTCCATGGGGTCGCAAAGAGTCAGACACAACTGAGCGACTGAACGGAACTGATAACCTGGGATTTTCAAAAGATTATATACAAAGTATGCCAAAACTACAGAAAATATCACTTTGGGTTGGATATACATGATTATTTCCTCAAAAATAAAAACTAGTTTTAGAAATCAAATCTTTCCAGCACTTGCTCTGATATAAAACAAAGGTTAACAATATTGTGCTAGGCGGTCAGAGACCCTATTGCTTACTTCCTGTGTGACATTATCCACTCAAAGATGAGGATACCATCACCAGCCTCAAGAGTACTCTTTCAAGGCTCACATGAGATGAAAAGTATAGAGTGTAAGCACACAGTAACCACTCAATAAATGCTGTCTATCATCACACGCATTGACATTTAACAGCTGTTGAATTTCTAAAGTCAGAAGTGTTTCCACATGCACTATTATCGACTGAGACAATAGGCATTTTATCTTCATGTCAGAGGCTACTCTAAAAACTCTTCAAATCTCAACCTATTCAGAGGATACTAGCAAGATCTCATTTAAAAAACAAGGCATTCCTTTCTCAAGTACCCACTAAAACCTCTTCTCCCATTAAATTGTTATTCCAACTGTGCAAAAGGTCTTCTGTACTGATACAGGACTGAACTCCAGACAGAGTCCAGTGAAAAGGAAAACCAGGTACAGAACAACCTATGCTCCTTTTGTACAAAAGGGAGAGGAAAAAGGAAAATTACACATAAGCCCTCACACACATACTTTTGCTTGCATACGCACAATTTATTTCTGGACGAGTACACCATCTACTAGTCATAATGGCTGTCTCTGGGGAAGCAACCCTGGTGGCCAGAAGACAGAGACATGCAGAAGGCCTTTCAGTTGAAGCCCGTTTTGACCCTTTTATTGGGAACTATATGAACACGGTGTTTAAACCAGAAGCCTATACTGCTACTCAACTGCCCAGTCACACACTATATCCCCAAATTACTATTTACCCATCTCATAAATGTATTTTTTTATATTAAGAAAAACTTATTCACAAACTTATTCACAAAAATAACTTCCCTTCTTCCTAATTACTAGGACTCCCATAGGCTTTCCTTTAGAGGCGGAAAAAAAAAACTATCAATTATTATGTGCCTATTTAGAACTGCAGCTTGTAAAACAAGTTTTCTATCTTCAGAGACGCTATGCTAATTCTTCATTAGATGTAGCAGATTCACATAAAAATTGATATTCCCCAAAACCACCACTAAAATAGTGAACAAAAGCAAGATCAGACAGTATCTGATAACCTGGAAATTTATTCTAAATAATGGTGCATGTTCTCACTACAAAACAGAAACGATAATCATGTGACCTAATGGAGGTATCAGCTAACACTACAGTGGTAATATTGGAATATATAAATGTATATTATATCAATACCTCATACACCTTAACATACAATATGTCAATTATATCTCAATAAAAAACAAAACTAATCCAATGAAACAAAAATAAAATAGGAGCAAAATGTGATGAGCATTCTCTGTTTAATACTCTGGATCATCTCCTTCCCTCTTTCTCCCTCCTTGGCCAGTGAAGACTAATACATCACGATAAATTAAACTAGGTATTTTGAAAAGCTCTGTTTTCATAACACTTTTCAGGCTGTTGGAGAATCTCCTCAGGACTTTGGCTGTGTTCACTAATCTGTTGGTAATAAATCTTTTTACTTAAAAACCAGAAAGCCTTTTTCAAAACTTGTATCTTCAAGGCCCATCACATTTCTAGGAAAACATCTTACTAGTAGCCTTTGGTAATGCTGAGATACCTTTCTTATGACACATAAAAATATTTCTAAGCAGGCAAAAAAACTTCATGAAGTAGTCACCTGTTGCACAGGTTCAATTAAGTAGCTGCATAATTTTATATATGGTCCCCAGAGCTTTGTAAACACATGTTTATGTTAGAACCTCACATGATGGTTGCTGACCCTGAAGCCCAAGCCCTCAAGAGCCCTCAACTAAGGCCGTGCTTGTAAAAAGACCCCTTTAGCATTTCAAACACAGAACATCCTAAAGGGTCCAGAATCATTCCATTTTAACCTAGATCACATTTTACAGTCAAAGCTGGCTCCAGGCTATCTTTCAGTAAAAATCTATTTCCTACCCTATACACAAAAGGCCACCCACGGTATGACTCCAATTACACAAAATGTCCGAAACAGGCAAGTCCACAGGCACAGAAAGTTAGACCGCGGCTGCCTGGTGCAGGGGCGAGAGCTGGGAGTGACTGCTAATGGGTATGAGTTTTCTTATTGGAGTGATGACCATTTCCTGAAACCAGAGAGTAATGATGGGTGTGCAACTCCCTGGGGATACTAAAACACTGAGCTGCACACTTTAAAAAGTGAATTTTATGGTATGTGAGCTACATTTCGACAAGTTGCTTTACTGTTTTTTGTTGTTTTTTTTTTTTTTTTTAAAGAAGATACAGAAATGTGAGTCCAAGCATTTTCCAGAAAACACTTTTTTACTAGGGAAATGCTCCTCCAAGCTCAGTACATTCCACCTTGGAAACTCACAATGTATCTACTGGAAGTTCCAGGAAATCCTGCAGAAACCTGACTGCTACATTTAACCAAGTTTCCCAAATTCACCTGACTGAAAAATATCTCAGTACATTGGCACTCTCCCCACCAAGCCTATTAATATCCACTTGGACTTAATGTTCCCTTGAAAACATTAGCAAATTTGCCTAGTTCACAAAGTCAAAACAAAACAGAATCAGAGAAATACTATTCATCATTTATGTAACTGAGAGGCACTATTTATTTTTAAATAAACTTGTATCTACTGTCTAATCCAATACATTTCTAAGAGGTATTGCATATATTTTTAAAGTCAGTCTACTAAAAAGCTCTTAATTTCCATTAACTTTTTGATAAAAGGAAAACAACACAATTATTTAAACAAACATTTCCATTGTAAATGAGAAAATGCCTAAGAAAATACATTCCCTAATGTAAAAAAGTTAAAAATAAATTAAAAAAAAACAAATCACACACAAAAAAGAAAACACTTTCCCTCCTCACCTATGCTTAGGATAGAGATTTTTAAGTCACATTAGCTTTCTAAGGTCTGACTTGTTTCAAAAGACAAGCCAGAAGTCTCAATAAATAATTCATTATCTAAAGCACTTGCAACTAAAAAAAAAAGATGACTTTCAGAAAAAGGCACATGATACCTTCTAAAACTCTCAGGTCCTCAAATCCTGCACAGTGTTGGTATTTCTATTAAAATTGGTAACCAAGTATTAGTCAACCAGTCATACATGCATCTATTATATGATATGTACTCAGCTCTATATACAGAGGTAAGAAATGAACCCTCTCCTCGTACTTAAAACTTAGATTTATGTGTTTTTAAAGCAGGCAAGGAGAACTGGATGGATTTCTATTTTATTGGCACCTTTAAAGAACTGTGTAGACAAATCAGATGTATACAGCCTGCATTACCAAAGAACACATTAAATTTGTGATGGTTAGTTTTGGTTTTTTAAAAAACATATGCAAGACAGCAAAAGTTTTTTAAAAAACTATATGCAAGACAGCAAAAGAGACACAGATGTAAAGAACAGACTTTTGGACTATGTGGGAAAAGGCAAGGGCGGGATGGTTTGTGAGAACAGCATTGAAACATGTATATTACCATATGTCAAACAGACGACTAGGGCAAGTTCAATGCATAAAGCAGGACACTCAAAGCTGGTGCTGTGGGACAACCCAGAGGGATGGGCTGGGAAGGGAGGTAAGTTCAAGATGGGGGGACACATGTGTACCCATGGCTGACTCATGTCAATGTAGGGCAAAAACCACCACAACACTGTAATTAGCTTCCAATTAAAATAAAAAAATTAATTGGAAAAAAAAGCGTCAAAAAAAAAAAAAAAAGATGGAAATAATCTAAAGCAACTTCTAGAGGGAAATATTTCAAAAAAAATTTTTTTTCTGGAATACAGATGTGTTCAATGAGATCTGTATGTTGTATTGTGTTAAACTGTAAATAATGTGATTTTGATTTATGCTGTGTTAGCAATAATTTTAAAAGGAAGCTGGAGCAAAAAAAGAAAAAGGCACATAAAATCATCAATGAAGTCATTAACTATCTCAAGAGCTAATATACTCTCTACCTCTTATAAGCTCAATAGCAAATGAATTCAGCTACACACTACAATTTAGATCTAGGTCATGAATACACTATTGTTCAATAAAAACAAATCATAAGAGTATATACCACAGTGCTCCAAATTACCTAAAGTACAAAATGGGGTTTTCTGTTTTTATTTCTAGGGATACAAAATACATGGTTCTACAAAAATGATAAAAAGCTAAATTCAGGAATGTGGTCAACTCTGAGGAGAGGGCCCTGCACAGGATTGATGACATTCTTAAACACTGTGGCAGGAACAAAGAATTCACAACTCTCTGAATTTATGTCCTAAAAAAGAAAATCTAGAACTTCAAAACTTTTACCACTTAAATCACAATACCTCACATATAATTTTTCATCAGTTCTATGGAATTTAATTTACCTTCTAAATATGGTTTTTAGTTTTTAAAGTCACATAAGAAAAACCATTTTATATAGATAACTTCTGACACTTAAAATCAACATAAAGCTAAACCAACATAAATACTCTTAACAACATATATATAACAAATTAATAACTGATGACTCCCACCCCTAAGACTGGTGTGCTCTCTTCCAGAAACAAGTTTTTAAAATGTGATTGGCGTTGAGTAATTTGAACAAGTAATGATTAGTGTTACAAAAGATATCCTAATATTACCTGGGGCAAGATTCAAAGGTAATCTTCTAGGTGAAATTGCTCTGGGGTGCTGCTTACTAATGTCTTCATAAATTTGAAGTCTCTCTTCTAAAGTGCCTATTATCAGTAAATATGTGTGAGATTCAAAGCATCAGAACTATTATCTATGATAAAAACTTTAAAACTTTTATCTAGGATAAAAACTAATAAACTTTAAAAAAAGTATGTTATAAATTAAAAATCTCATGATCAATATTAAAACTTCTCTTTTTGTAGGAATCACATTAAAAACTCGGTGGTAGTGAAATAATATAACCAGTAAATGATCATTTTAAATTCAAAGTCAGAGAAATCCAAAACCTGTCACAACAGATTCTACATCCAACTCAAATCATATACACACAACACTCACAGAAGCAACATACCCCTCTTACATTCCTGCATGCACAATCCACAGAAAAAAAAATGTTCCTTTAGAACATACCTTACATAAATCCTCTAACCTAATATAACCCATATAAATCCAACAGAAGTCTATAGCACCTAGAGATAAGCTTAAAGAAGCAACAGTTTTAGGGTTATGACTGCAATATCTTAAAAGATAAGAATTAAGTTTCTAGGGTCACTTTGACACTTAAAATCTTCAATGAAACTGTATAATAAAGAACTCCATCAGTTCATGTCCCTGTCCAGGTGCCCAAGAAAAAGTACAGACTTTTGAAAGTGGCAATTACTTCACCCAAGTATTATGATATAAAATGTACTTCTAACAGAAAGTTGTATCTTCCCTCTCGAGACCAACCTAATTTTATAGTACCAAACACAGTATCTATAAGTAAACTAAAGTAACAATCTGAAGAATAGGTTCTAGGTCTAGTTTATTACTCTAAAATACTATCCTGCATAATCTACAGAAAGACTATTTAATATGAGCGATAAGATATTTACAGCAAACATCAAGAAAAAGCAAACAAACTCGTTTTTAAACTATAAGGTTCTAGGTGGATTTTAATTCAGACCACACATACGTAATTATTGTAAGAATAACCGTTGGTGCAAGCAGTCAAGGTATCTCCACAGTAAATGTAGTGTTCAGTACCAAGATTATAAACACAGAACTTTAAAAAGTCAAGTCTGGTTTTATTTAGACTCCTTCCTTCCTCCAATAGTATGTTTCGGAGCTCCAAAGTGGTTGAGTTTTTGAAAGTGGGATATGAGAAAAATTATTCTCACACTCTGTTAATGATCTGGGAACTTCAGGAAATATTAAGGATCCTTATACTAATATTTACAAGAAGGTTATTGCAAAATTCTAAAATGCAGTTCTCATATTTATGCCTAATCCTGGGAAATGAAACAAGCTGAGTACAAAAACAAATTTCCCACTAGCTCAGATAAAACAAGTCTTATAAACGTAGTTAAATCAAGACCAACCCACTTCAATGTCCTTTGTGAAGTCACATGTTGGAGCTCCAGAACTTACCATGGGGGAGAAAAGGTTCTAAGGAACCGAGAACAATAATGGAATTAGTTTCATAATCAATGTATTTTATAGTGAGCATGGATCCTGGCAAATGGAACACAATACATTCATTTTACTAAAACAGTTATTAATGAACGTCAGTACCTGGTAGTTTAAAGAAAAATCAGTTATCTCACACTTCTAACCTTCCGACACGACTTTGTCCCTTTTTTTTAAAAAGAGATTACTAATCTAACCAATATTTTAATTTTCATTATTTTCTAAAAAACAATTACGTAAGGAAATGTTTTAGTAATTTGTGATATTACATTTTAAATACAAACACGAAACTTGGATTTAAGCATACAGGTAATTAGGATAACTAAAAATAAATTTTTTCTCAAATTTCTTCCTACTGTAAATATGGATAGGTACCTATTTACCATATTTTTTGGATTTAAAAATTTTGCTATTTCAATACCTTTGAGTTTCATAATTATTTCATACTAGTTTCATAATTATTTCAGCCAAATACTTACCCGTGAGTAAATATAATTTTGGCAGTACTAACTGCTCCTAAAAATACTTAATTATGAAAATACTAGGGAAAGTTTAGAATAATATTCTAGATTCTGAAAGAAGTCAAGGTTATCAAATTTCAAAATATGTATTCATATTCGGCACAAATTAGCCTAGTTTGAAAGTAAAACGATAGTTTTTATGCTGATGCAGTGTACAACATACTCTCAACAACCTTGCTTTGGTCCAATTCTTATGCTTAAGAGATTGAGAGTAACAGTCCTCTAATTGTTTAAAAATATTTAATAATTATAGCATTTCCCAGAAAGGGAATGCCCATTTTCTTCCCCACCATTCTAGTCACCTAAATTGGTAATTGACAATTGGGATGAATAAACCTAAAATTATCTGTAAGTGTTTATCACTGAAATATTTTAAATATCTGAATTCATTTTCACTCCCATGTTTAACCTGCAGCTTTCCCAAATGGAAAAATAAATGCTAATGTTAAAAATATACATCCTCAAATATGACTATAACTTTATATTTTACTACTTTTTTTACTATACTTCAAACACTAGTTAAGAGAAGGTAGGAGAAAAATCATTACATACTAAGTTGCAGAGCTTTTTCCAAGCCTTCATAATAACACCAATTTTCTGCATTCCGATCAATCAAGTTTTTGAATACTTCACTCGCTTCTTTTAATCGCCCCACTTTCAACAGCATTTCCCCTAAAATTAAGTTTAAATGTCACATTCATTTTACTTAAACATTAAATACCTTTCTGAGCCCAGAGGTTTTCACTAACCATTATTAGTATAGTAGATATTTATGAAAGACAGAATTTTGTGTGCTTCCCTTCAGGGTTTGTTGCCATTGTAGTTTAAATAACTAAAGATTAATTCAGAGTTTGCCTTCAGAAATGAACCTTCATTTACATATTCTATTAACATTCATTTCTGGCTCCCTCCCACACCCCAAATATGATATTAATTAGTAAAAATTTTTGCTATTTTGTACATTTTTATACACCCTTTAAGATAACTAAAGACACCCTATTTACAGATTGGTAAATAATTCCAATGAAATATCTCTACCTTCCTACTGCAAGATTTTCAATGTACTTTTCCTTACCAATTTTTGTGCTAAACAATTCTCCATTTAATTCTCTTAGTGTCCTTTCCAGGTCACTAAAATCGGAGAAGTTTAACTCACAAAACAATAACACTAAATATTATTTCAGAGCAAGAAACTACACAAAACAAGTTCACCTGAGAGTCATCTCTAACACTCCGTTCCTTTAACTAAGCCATATAAATTGCAAATGGGAATGGGAAAGGGCATCTCAACTTCTCAGATAAAAGCAAATCTAATCAAGACAATGGGGAGAATCTCGAAAAAGAATATACCTCAACTTTCTAACACTAAGCTTTCCCACTTCCTGAAGAATCTGTTTCAAACAACCCTTTGAAATGTCTTCAGTCATACATACTATTTCAGCTTTTATCATCATCATATTATAGTGGTTATTATACGTATTATTTTGCTATTTACATGTATTATATATTACTCAATCTCTAGAATAAGACTAACAGGAGTGGGAGAGCGGTTCAAGGGGGGAGGGGACGTATGTACACCAGTCACCAATTTATGCTTACATACAACAAAAGTAACTATCCTCTAATTTAAAAAAAGATTAACAGGTATAATTATGAATTTTACCACTTTCTAGCTTTGGAACCCTGAGTAACTTATAAAACTTTCAATTCCCATTTCCTTGCTTGCAAAATATCAACTGTATCAGTCTATTTTTATGATCATCAACTGAAATAATGCACTTAAAATGGTCAACACAGTACTTGATACAAAGTGAATACAAATAAGCATCTTCTACTTAAAACTATAAATAGTATGTCAACTATACTTCAATTTAAGGAAAAGGAAAACAAAAACAACAACAAAAAAAAACCTGTGACTGTGCCCCATTCCTCCGCAGGAGTAGAGGAGAGCAGTTAAAAGGACTCAAAAAATGGCACGAAGGAACCTTAAAAGGATACTGCTAAGTGAAAAAAGCCAATATAAAAAGGCGGCTGCTGCTGCTGCTATGTCGCTTCAGTCATATCTGACTCTGTGCGACCCCACAGATGGCAGCCCACTAGGCTCCTCTGTCCCTGGGATTCTCCAGGCAAGAACACTGGAGTGGGTTGCCATTTCCTTCTCCAATTATAAAAAAGCTACGTACTATGATTCCATCTCTAACACATACTGTAAAAGGTACAAGTAAGGAGACAGGAAAAGGATTTTGGATTGCCAAGGGCTGGAGGCAAGGAGAAACAAACAGGTAGAACACAGGATTTTTACGGCAGTGAAACTATCCCGTATGATACTACAATGGTAGATACATGTCATTACACATTTTTTAAACCCTAGAAGGTGTGCAACACCAAGAGTGAACCCAAATACAGACTACAGGCCCGCAGCAGGGAGGAGTCTGCGCGCGTGTGAGGACAGAGGGCGCATGGGAAACCTTTGTGTCTTCCACTCAGTGTCTACGCACCTAGAACTGCTCTAAACAATAAAGTCTATTTAAAGCAAAGCAAACACACACACAAAGTAAAGGCTCTGAAATCAGAAAGGTATGTTTAGAAATTAACTCCTAAAAGGCTAACCTCTTCTAGTTTCTTCAAATACAAAAAGGGGAAATAACACCCGTGTTAGAAGTGATAAAATATTCCAAGAAATTAAGCCAGTTGAGCAATTACTACTGTGAAAGACTAAATAAATCTTGGCAAGTATTTTTATTAAGCTTTAGAAGTCCTGCAACTATATGAGATTTTAGTTTTAAACTAATTTGTAATTTAAATGGACAGTCTATACAATATTCCTCAGGAAATGGGTAACTGATCAGCAAAGTTAAATATAAAAAAGAAAATGTTTGACTTTGTTGAATAACCCTTTTAACAAACTATTTCTCAGGATTCTGTCTTAT
This sequence comes from Bos indicus x Bos taurus, assembly GCF_003369695.1. Classification (NCBI taxonomy): domain Eukaryota; kingdom Metazoa; phylum Chordata; class Mammalia; order Artiodactyla; family Bovidae; genus Bos; species Bos indicus x Bos taurus. Next base: position 11,309,886 of record NC_040087.1, on the reverse strand, counting down.
TAGCCCATAATGAAAATAAATGAATGTTGCTTTCATGATGATCCCAGTGTCACCATTTACTAATCTCATTTTACTACATATGAAGGTAAGAATTGGGAGAGGAGATGAATATGAAGGCAGTATAACACACTACTTTAGAAAATGGAATCTGGTGTCAAAATCCCTGCATTCAAATCCTGCACTACTAAGCCTAATTGGCTGTGTGACTCTGGGCAAGTCACTTAACCTCTCTGTTCCTCAGTTCCTGATCTCTAAAATGGATATAACAACTACATCATAAGGTTGTTATGAGGATTACATTAATTAATAATGGTTTAATAATAGAACTGTTTAGAACACTGCCTGATATATAGTCTCACTTAAGTGTTAGGACATGAAAGTGAAAGTGTTAGTAAGTCCTGTATCTTTGCAACTGCCAGGCTCCTCTGTCCATGGAATTTCACAGAATCCTTGAGTAGGCTGTAGGATACTTGTGAGAATACTTGAGTAGGTTGTTATCTCCTTCTTCAGGAGATGCTCCCTGACCCAGGGATCACACCCTCTGCAGGCAGATTCTTTACTGTATGAACCACCAGGGAAGCCCAAATACAGCTTCTATTCTCATCTTTAATTGAGACCATTTTTTAAAAAAAGAAAAAGCAATTCAACTAACCTTTAATTTCTTCCACCAAAAGTTTATCACATATTTGTTTCTCATATGTTTCTATATGTTCCAAAGATTCCTGAAACAGATCTGCCTCCCTCATCACTTGATTCTGGTACAGTATCAGTTCACTGTATTCATAGTCTATTTTGCTGGGAGGAACCTGGAAAAACAAAACAAAACAAATAACCTTATTTATATAATAACATAAAGCAGTTACAGATCTTTAACTGACTTCTCAGGAATGTCATTCACACAGACTTTAAAAAGCAACCTACAAGCAATTACACATAGAAGAGTGATCAACAGCAAAGATTAATATATTCTTTAAAACAAATGAAGGGATGGGGATTTCTGCAAAAGGAAGAGATCAGCATATCCTATTACCAAAGAAAAGTAAAATAACGGGATTAAAATCCTAAAGAATCTTCCAAAAAAGAAACCTACTAGAAAATCACTTTAGCAAAGTGACAGAATACAAGACCAATATATGAGAATCAACTATATCTCTCTATACCAGCAACAAATAATCCCAGCCCCCAAAAAATTAAAATAATTTCACTCACAACAGCACTATAAAGAACATTCAGGAATATATTTAAGAAACAAGACTCATACCAAAGAGTACAAAACATTCAAAGAGAAATTAAAGACCTAAATACATCAACAGACATTTCATTCCATGTACATGGATCGTAATACTTAATATTTTTTGACTCAGTATTTTTTCTCCCACGTTGATCTAAAAATGCAATGCAATCCCTATCAAACTCTTAGTAAGGTTTCAGAAACCGACAAGCTGACCCAAAGGTTCAAATGGAAACCGAAGGAACCCTGCATGTACCAGCAGAATCATAAAAAGAAAAACAAAGTAGGAAGACTTCAAATTTCAAACATATTATAAAGCTACATCAATAGAGACAATGTGGTTGGTAATGGCATAAGGGCAGACATAGAGATCAATGGAACAGAATACAAGCTTCAGAAATAAGCCTTTATAACCTGGTCAATCAATTTTCGACAGATGTGCCAATAAGACAGGGTAGTCTTTTCAACAGTGATAGTGGAACAATAAAATATCCATATGCAAAAAAGTAACCTTAGACACATATCTCATACCATATACAAAAATTAACTCAAAATGGATCACGGACCTAAATGTGAGCACTAAAACTATACAAGAAATCTCAGAATAGGAAAAAAGTCTTCATGACTATTTGTATAAGAAAAAAGTTAGTAAACTGGATTTCAAAATTATAAACTTTTCCTCTTCAAAAGACATCATTAATAGCATGAAAAAACAAATTACAGACTAGAAGAAAATATTTTCGAATGATATATCTGATAAGGAGCTTGTACTGAGAATATAAAAGAAATTATTAACAAATAACCCAACTAAAAAATGGGCAAAGAGTTGAACAGACATCTTATCAAAGAAGAAATATAAGTGACTAGTAAGATATGTTACTAGTAAGTAGTTACTAGTTATCATGTTACTAGTAAGTAACATGATAAAATACTGAGTATCATTAATTTCTGGAAAAATGCAGATACAATCAAAACAAATATTACTACATACCCACTAGGAGACTATCATCAAAAAATTGAACAGTAACAGGTATAAGGATGGGTAGAAATTGAAATTCTCACACATTGCTAGTAGGAATGTAAAATGGTCCAGTCACTTAGAAAAACAACTGAACAGTTTATGGAAAAGATAAATATATACTTACCATAGAACCAAGTAATTTCATTCCTAAGTATCTACCCAAAAGAAATAAAAATATATGTCCACACACAAACTTATACACAAATGTTCACAGCAGCACTATGCATAGCTAAAAGTAAAAACTACATACATGTCCATCAATTGTTGAATGGATAAACAAAGTGTGGTGCATCTCCAAAATGAAATAGTATATAGCACTAAAAAGGAATTAACCACTAATACTACATGCTCTAACACCGGTGAACTCAAAAGTATTCTAAATAAAAGACTCTAATGACGAAACACTACATTATGATTGTCTTTATTTGAAGTTTCCAAAAGAGGTCTAAGTATATTCCCTAATGTTAACATATGGAGAGCTCTGTTCTTCCATGTCTTCTCTGGACCAGGCTCTGGACCACAAGGCAGGGACAGAAAGGTTAGCATAGAGGACAGTTACCATGAAAACTCTGTAATTAGAATTACTGGATAAATGAGAAGAGAAAAAACATCCACCATTCTAGCAGGTAAAATTACTTTGGCTATCAAACCCATCATGTTTTGGGTAATGTGTCAAAAGAAAAAGTTTTCATTAAGAAGATACAGAGGGTGATGTCAGGAGAAATGGCAAAGAACTCTAAAGATTCACCTCTCCATATGAGAAAGGAAAGAACAGGTAAAAACTGTCAGAATCACGCTATTCAGAACTCTGAAAATTAACCAAACGCTTCCCTGAGGGCTCACACGGCAAAGACTCCACTTGCAACGCAGGAGACCCAGGGCGATCCCTGGGTCAGAAACATCCCCTGGAGAAGGAAATGGCAACCCATTTCAGTATTCCTGCCTAGAAAATTCCATGGACAGAGAAGCTTTGTGGGGCACAATCCATGGTGTTGCAAAGTTGGACACAACTGAATGAATATCACTTACAGCTATCTGGGGAGCAATTACTGAAGAAAAAAAGCTAGATCTTAAGAAGACCAGTGAGTTTTATGTCATTATAACTTGCCTTAGTCCTATCCCTGGTGGCTCAGACAGTGTCTGACTACAATGCGGGAGACCAGGGTTCAATCCCTGGGTCGGGGAGATCCCCTGGAGAAGGAAATGGCAACCCACTCCAGTATTTTTGCCTAGAAAATCCCAAGGACGGAGGAGCCCGGTAGGCTACAGTCCATGGGGTCGCAAAGCGTCAGACATGACTGAGTGACTTCATTCACTTCACTAGTCCTATCCAAAGCTCTCCAGCTACACAGCAGCCTTGAGAAATAAGCTTGTATTCCCATAGCAGTTTGACAGTCACCAGTGAGAAAAGAATGAAGCTGGGGCTCTTTCAAAGCTTCCTTCCCAAGAACTGTAATTAACTGACCTATCTCCTGGTTCACTGCAAGCCTCCAAATACAAGCCTAACTCAGAGTGTGCCCAGAGCAAAAAAAGCCTCAGGGGGAAAGGGAGAGAGCCTAAGTGCTCAACAAAACTGATCACAAGGGGCCTTTCCTAGTGGTCCAGTGGTTAAGAACCCCTCTGCCAATACAGGGGACACAGGTTTGACCCTTGGTCCAGAAGATTCCACAAGCCGCAGAGCAAACTAAGCCCATCAACTATGACTCCTGAGCCCACGTACCCTAAAGCTCCACAAGAGAAGCCACTGCAATGAGAATCCCACACACCGCAACTAGAGTCGCCCGCGTTCGCCACAACCAGAGAATGCCCGGGCACAGCAATGAAGACTCAGTGCAGCCAAAAAGAAAGAAAAAAGAAAAGCGATTAGAGGCATGTGTTTTACTTTTACAGTGCCTGAAAGATGGGTAACAGTCAGGGCAGACAACAGACTACACAAAAGCCTTAAAGGAATAGCTGGGCAATGTGACGTCCATAGGGGGCACTGAAGTCACACACATACAGAGCTATACGCAGGTTCAAGAATTACCCGAGACAGTTCTGCTGACCTTGAGACTGCACAAGTAAGAGGTCAAAGTTAAGGCAGAGTTGTAAACTGCCTTCAGTTCAGTTGCTCAGTCATGTCCAACTCTTTGTGACCCCATGACCCACAGAACGCCAGGCCTCCCTGCCCATCACCAACTCCCGGAGTCCATGCAAACCCATGTCCATTGAGTTGGTGATGCCACCCAATATCTCATCCTCTGTCATCCCCTTCTCCTCCTGCCCTCAATCTTTCCCAGCATCAGGATCTTTTCAAATGAGTCAGCTCTTCGCATCAGGTAGCCAAAGTATTGGAGTTTCAGCTTTAGCATCAGTCCTTCCAAGGAATATTCAGGACTGATCTCCTTTAGGATGGACTAGTTGGATCTGCTTGCAGTTCAAGGGACTCTCAAGAGTCTTCTCCAACACCACAGCTCAAAAGCATCAATTCTTCGGTGTTCAGCTTTCTTTATAGTTAAACTGTCACATCCACACATGACTACTGGAAAAACCGTAGCTTTGACTAGATGGACTTTTGTTGGCAAAGTAATGTCTCTGCTTTTTAATATGCTGTCTAGGTTGCTCATAACTTTTCTTCCAAGGAGCAAGTGTCTTAATTTCATGGCTACAGTCACATCTGCAGTGATTTTAGAGCCCAAAAAAATAAAGTCTGTCACTGCTTCCACTGTTTCCCCATCTATTTGCCATGAAGTCATGGGTAAACTGCCTGGCTGATGCTAAGGCATACACCAACACAGAGAAATTTAACAATACTACAAGATGAACAAATCGACAAGTCTTTAGTGGGAATGACCGAGAAAGAAAGAAGGCTACTAAAATTGAGAATAAAAGGAAGACCATTACCACATACTCTACAAAAATAAAAAGGATTATAAGGGACTGTTAGGCAAAGTGGTATGCCAACAAATTAGATCACCTAGATGAAATGGACTGACTCTCAAAAAGCACAAGCTGCTGAAACTGACTCAAGAAGAAACAGAAAATCGGAACAGACCAATATCAAATAAAAAGTAAATCATAATTACCAATAATCTTTCCATAAAGGAAAGCCCAGGACCAGATGCCATCACAGGTGAGTATTACCAGATGTTCACCTAAGAACTAATACCATCCTGCAAAAAATACTTCCCAACTCATGCCTTGAAGCCAGACACAGACATCAAAAGAAGAGTACGGCTTAATATCTCTTATCCCAGTATCCCTCACTAATAAAGAAACACAAATTAAAAGAACAATGAGATACACTTCTTCACATGTAGAAGACTGGAAAAACTATTAGTCAAGAAGACTAAGAAAAGCTAACAGTAAGTATGTCCGTCCAGGAAGGACACAGGCAAATAATAACCATCAAACCTTGCTAGTGGGCATATAAATGAGTACAAGTACTTCAAATGGGGAAAACTGAAGACACAGATCTGCAACTCTGCAATTCCAGTTTTAGGTATAAATTGAACAGGAACTCACAAATATGGCTAATGAAACAGCAGAAAAGAATATTCACCATAGCACTAATTTTTAATAGACACGAAACAGTGTAGCTATGGAACACCAAACAGTGGTTTAAAATGGATAAACTAGCCCTACATGTATCAACACAGATGTACCTCTAGGAATGTTGGATTTTAAAAACTGAGTATCATTTCTGTAAAATTTTAAATATACAAAATAACGGTTTGCAACTTTCATGGACTTAATACATAAGGTAAACATGACTAGAAATGATCTATACCAAATTCACAATAGTGGCTACCTCTAGGGAGGGACATGGGAGGATTCTGGCTTTTCTGGAACATTTTAGTTCTTTAAAAAATAATTAAATCTGGAGCAATTATTGCAAAATGCTAACATCTTTTTAATTTCTCTTGGGACACACACTATATTTTTCGCATTTTTACTATTTTTTTTTACTATTTTACTGTTTTATATTTTTTTCATTTTTCTATTTTTTACTATGCACAGTAAAATGTATTTATTATCATGTTTATATAAAATATAAAGCAATATATATTAAAGAAATTCCCACAGTCACAAAACTATTTTCAGTTTCATGTATTCTTTTCTTTATTCATTTGAATATTATTGAAATTATAGCATAAAAACATTTTTATATTGGGAATGCCTAGAAGTCCAGTGGTTTGGACTCTGCACTTCCATTGCAGAAGGCATATAGGTTCAATCCCTGGTCAGGGAACTAGGACCCCACATGATGCATGGCATGGCCAAAATAAAAGAATTCTACATTATAACTTTCTCCAATTATTTAAAAAAATTTTCAATTTTCCCAAAGATCCTTGAGGGGTGGAGGCAATATAGCAGTCAACCATTTTAGCTTGTAGAGGAAGGACATGTTGAAACAAACGTCTTACTTGCTGAGTCTGTCTAAATTCTTCGAGCAGTTTCAGTGCCATCTCATAGTCTTTCAGTAGATGGTGTGCCACGGCATAGCCAATCCAGGAAGCACGTTGTGTCGGGCGCAACTGAAGAAGCTGATATCTTGTCTCCTTAAAAATAAAAAAAAAATCTTTTAAATTCTCTTCACTGTCTTAAGTTTCACTAAAATATAATCCATCAGTTTTAAGACAACATACCTTTAATTCCTTTCTAATGAACTGAATGAACAAGTATCACTGAACTCCAGAATAAAACAAAAATACTGAGGTGGACAAAAAAAATTCATCCAGGATTTTCTGGAAGATGGTACAGAAAACCTAGATTGAACTTCTTGGCCCACCCAATACTTTCTATGTTCCTCATCTAAACTTAAACTCTAGAATACTCCATAACGCTCACTGAAAGACTGTCACTGAAAAGCTGTCCTTGGAGTCAATGCTGTTGGGCTGCCTTATAAAATTAACTGTATATAACAAGAATGTTTTCTAGTAACTGAACACCTTAAGAGAGAGAATAAGATCGCTTTTAATGACAACAGTTTTCTGCATATTAAATTATGATATAAAATTAAGACCTACTTACATTGTTATAACAGGCCCACAGACAGGCTGGACAGAACCAGAGAAAACACTCAAACACCCGACTGGACTTTTCTAGCAGAAAACACCACCGCTGCTACTCTTAAGACAGCTCAGTATTTATGACATTAGGAAGAAAACGCCAGAAATTCCACCTGGTTGCCAGGAAGAATCAAGACCAGCACAAAAGCTTCAGACCAGCACAAAATCTAACTTCCCTACACAGCTCCAGCTTCCTCGTAGTTCATATATGTCTCCAGGTTTTAAGCAAGTGTAACTGCCTAGAAGAACAGGGTCTCATGAAAAACCCTAGCTGCAATGAGTTTTAAAAATGTAATGTTTAGCTTCTATGACTGCCACTGGAACGTGTGCTGGCCATCTACGCTATAGGCCATGAGGAGAACCATGATTAGATCTTTCTTTAAAAGAGGTATCTTTGACAAAACAATTGAGACAATATTCACATCTAAGTGTCGTTCCTTCTAGGAATACCGCATTAGGCTCTTAACAATCTCACCCCTTATTTCCATTGTTATTTCTCTGTCATCCCCCTACTTCATTAAAGTCTGCCTCAGTTTTCATCTCTCTGTCAAATCCTGCCATTATCCTGGGCAAATGCAACACTAACCATCCAATAACTTTTCTTCTTGGAGCCAAGATTTCCTCCTCTTTAATGATCTCCACCCTGTTTCAGGGACCTACTCCCACTACTACACCCTAGACCTTACTGCCGCCCAGAAATCATAAATTCAGGTATCTCACTCTGGCTACAGCTCCTTTGCTATCAAAACTCTCACTTGGGACCTTCCCACCCTTGTTCCTAGATACCACCAGTACCTCTAGTTCCTGGAGTCCTTCACTTCTAACCACCAGCTCTTTTATCTTTATTTATTTCACAACCCCTCCTAGCAACCAGTCTCCCGCAAATACTGTTCTTTATTCCTAAAGATAAATGATTTGAACTCTCACCAAACTTAGCCTGCTAAGTCCTAACCAAAAAAAAAAAATCACATAACCTTGATGAATTAATTGGTGCCATTATTAAGTTCAGCAGAACCCTTGAAACTTCTGCAAAAGTCTAAGTATAGGGTAGAAGGACTTACAGAGCAGTAGAAGGGCAAAAGGAAAAAAGATAATGAAAGAAGACTTACCTAAAGAGAACTATTAAGTCTCGGTAGCCTCCTTCCCATGAGAAAGGGGGAGAATTCCATTTTGAACATTTTGAATTAGGATACTAAGTGGGGTAAGCACCTGTAGATGCCCAGTAGAGTTGACAATAATGGTCTGGGACTACATGTATGGCAATCCTTCTCACGATATCTTGTATTTTCTAACCCATAATAAAGCAAGCTAGTCAATCTCTACATTTAGATTTCTATTATAAAAGCTGTTTGCCAAATTTGTAAATATCAAGCCCACAAAGAATATGGTACAATATTAGGACATAGGAGATACTCTAGCTTTTATAATAAAAAGCATTAAATGAATAAACCAGTTACCCTTTTTGATCAATTTATGCAATTCTGCAACTATCACTGGAGGGGAGATCCCAAGTAACTTCCCCCTTCTACTATAGAATGCAATTAACGATCAAGTCTACATGATGTTAAGTTTACCTCATTCTGAATTCACATGCTTTTAAGTTATAGCTATCGCAAAAACATGTACACTTAAGACTAAAATACTTACTCGATAACCTTCAAGGTCTCTCATTTGGATCTGCAACAGAGAGAGATCCCTCAAAATTTGCAGATTATCTTTATCTAACTTGAGGGCATTTCTGTAACATTTAATAGCTTCATCATATCTCTTATCAGAACGCTGCAAGAGTCCATATACATGCCAACCTATTAAGTTAAGGAAACAGACATTCACAGATACTAGAATATACTATGCTACATATTTAACAGAAAGCTTACCTTAACAAAACCGTATTTTGTTTGGGATTTACCTTAGAATGACTTGAGTAAGAGGGGGATGATACTGCTACTGCTAAGTCACTTCAGTCGTGCCCGACTCTGTGCGACCCCATAGACGGCAGCCCACCAGGTTCTCCCGTCCCTGGGATTCTCCAGGCAAGAACACTGGAGTAGACTGCCATTTCCTTCTCCAATGCATGAAAGTGAAAAGTGAAAGTGAAGTCGCTCAGTCGTGCCTGACTCTTAGCGACCCCATGGACTGCAGCCTACCAGGCTCCTCTGTCCATGGGATTTTCCAGGCAAGAGTACTGGAGTGGGGTGCCATTGCCCTCTCCCAAAAGGGGGATGATAGTGAGATGATAAAAGATGAAACCAGATCAGCCCTGATTGACAGTTGTTAAATTACTGAAGCCAGGTGATAGGCATATAGGGTTTCATTATTCTAGTCTATTTTTGGACATGTCTGAAATTTTTCATAGAATTTTTTTAAGTAACCTTAGAAATTACTGGTAGGAATTCTTCACATTCCCTACCCCAAGTCCTTCACTTTCCTATGCCAGCATCTCAACATGCTCTTAATATCAAACACTGTGTATTAAAACAGAATATACACAAAAATTGCAATTATCTTTTAAAACAAGTATATATTCATTCAATCAACTACAAAACATGTTTTAATTCACTAGTGATTAAAGATGGAGGAGCCTGGTAGGCTGTAGTCCATGGGGTCACTAAGAGTCAGACACGACTGAGCGACTTCCCTTTCAGTTTTCACTTTCATGCATTGGAGAAGGAAATGGCAACCCACTCCAGTGTTCTTGCCTGGAGAATCCCAGGGACAGGGGAGTCTGGTGGGCTGCTGTCTATGGGGTCGCAGAGTCGGACACAACTGAAGTGACTTAGCAGCAGCAGCAGCAACAGTGATTAAAGACCACAAAAAAAAGTAAGTTTTTATTTAATATAAATTAAAGTCTTAGTATATCTTGGAGCTACAAAAAGTATCACACTTACACACCCTTTCTCTTCACTCTGGGGTAAGCACTGGGATAAAGAAATAAGTATTTAGTATTCTGAGAGAACCCTAAGCTAAATATGTAGAAAACAACATTAAGACTACTGATGTTCAATACTGGTCAAGAGCTAGATGATTTAAATGCAAAACATTAACATAAAAGGGCAATACGCGAATTCTGAGTAAGTATACAGACAAGCAAAACATAAATTAAAATAGTTTCAATGATCATCCCTAAAGAATATTTTTGTTTTCTTACACACTGGGGTAGTGGTAAGTATCCAGTGAAGTAACAGCTAAGTCCTTGTGCAGCAGAAACCAAGTTGAAGAATCAATATGATAGTTATACTAAATAAAATCTATCTTACAGGTTCCTTCTGAATGTTCATCTAAGATTTCTAAAGCAAAGTTTAAGGAACTTTTAAGGAACACAAAGTTTACTATACAGGTAAGTCATTCGGAATGGGGAAACTATCACTCTGTTTATGGATGTATATGAAAAAAACAATGGGTTTTAAGTCACATATAATTATCAAAGTTGGCTTCCCAAGTGGCGCAGCATTAAAGAATCCGGCTGCCAATTTAGGAGACACAGGAGATGCGGGTTCGATCCCTGGCTCAGGAATATCCCCTGGAGAAGAAAATGGCAACCCACTCCAGTATCCTTGCCTGGAAAATCCCCAAGGACAGAGGAGCCTGGCAGGCTACAGTTCATGGGGTCACAAAGAGGCGCACATGACTGAGTGAGTGTGCACGTGCACGCACACACACACACACACATGCAATTATCAAAATTACTTTTCTCTTACACTAAGTACAACTGCAGTAAATATACAGTGCATAGGGATTCCTCTTAAAATCTTCCAATAAACAAAAAACAAAGGGTAGGGAACAGATGAAACTAATATTAAAAACGCTGATAATACTGAAGCTGGACAATAGGTACACAGACTTCATTAAACTCACTCTTTCTTACAGCTTAAAATTTTTCCACAGAAGTTTTTTGAGTTAGAAAAACTAGTAAACAGAAAACAATAAATGAAAATTAAAACTACTCAACTACTACAAAAGGATACAGACATGACTCTTCACATTGTTACGGAGTCCTTTACGAACGAATTCATATGCTTCTTCTTTTTTTCCTAAACAGTTCAATGTTAATCCTTTCATAGCCAAAGTCTCTGAAAAACATTTTCAACCTGTATTTACCCATGAAAGATTCAAATTATTCTCTTAGCAATATTGTAATATATGAGATCTACCAACAGGTACAATATCCATTCTTTAAACCTATAGTTAGAAGAACTTCTCTCCAAATAAAAAGTAAAAATATATTTATGTATCTGCTTAAAGTTTAGCCCTATCCTTTTCTGAAATTCCTTAGGCTGGAACTGAGTTGGTAAAAAGCTTTCTGCCTTCCTGAAGACTCTATAAAGGAAGTTAAGATTATTCTGCTGAAAAAAGGTAACACAGCAGGGTCCTGAGTCCTGTTGAGTTAAATCTACTGCAGCCGACCTCACCTTTCACCTGAAGTCAATTCTACTAAGAATCTAACAATCTGATTTATACTCCACAAAATCACTCAATCTACCTTAAAGTGATGTACACAATTTAAAAGTCACCTACTCAATACTGGACCAGACTTCATTTTTGGTTGTAAGTTTATTCCAACAAAGTCCACTCACTTAGGCTAGTTAACATCAGTTTGCAGTTGAAAAGCACAACACTGGACTGTGTGAGTGGTAACTAACCCAAGAATATGTTTAAGGTAGTTAATGGAAGAGTATATAGAATGAAATAATTCTCTCAATAATCCACAAGACCGAATTACAAAAGATAAATGGTTTTCAAGATGATCTCTATGGACTCTGGTTTTCAGAATACGGTGATCCAGCAGTTCAGGCTCCTATGATCAAACATCTTATTTTATCTGTTTTGACATAATGAACTTCCCCAGAAGCTCCCATTTGGATAAAGGCCTGGAGAATCCCATGGACAGAGGTGCCCGGCGGGCTCCAGGCCATAGGCTCACAAAGAGTCGGACACCACTGAGTGACTAACACTACTCTATTGCTAAATAGCTTGAAAATAAGCTTTAATTTCTAAAATGCTATGAAACAAAAGACTTCTTCCCACTTTCTTCAAAGAATGCTTTAAGCATTATTAGAAACTGAGTAGGGCCAGGCTAAGATGGTCTCGAGAATTACTCAAGTCTAATATTCAGAGACCCAGTGGGCTTTCCTTGGCTATAGGACCATAACTTACATGTCCAACCTGATTCATCCTTTTACCAAGCACTGGTCACCAGTGAAAAAGGATCAGACAAGAAAATACAGACCTAACTGATATCAGTACTAAAGAACCAAGATAATCCAAATGTAAATCAGTAGTATCCTATTTACATATGAAGATCAGCAGATATATTAACAATACATCTACCAAAAAATAAAATGCATTTGATTGTATCTTCATTCTACTTTGGTGTTGCAAATATTGTCCTAATTTTATACATAAGAAATCAAAGGATAAGTCCTACTCAAAGCAACAAATGAAATCAGGTCTATAAAAGTAGAGGTATATGCCTCTTATTTACCAACAGATCAACGATTTCTCATCTATTAATAAAAGTAAAGTCTATAAATATATCTAAGCATTATACTGAAGGAAATAATCTAGAATAATAATGATATGAGGCATAATTTAAAAAGTTAAACATGTATGGACTCTAAGAGGTCATGCAAAGTGGGAAGTATTCTTCTTTCACGGTTAGAAATCCTTTCCATCTGATTGTGGAATTAGATTTTCTCAAAGGACTCTCACAGGTGATACCTCCATGTTCAGCAAATTTCGGATTTGAAAGAATCATCTTGCAAAATTTGAGGCCATTTTTGTATTGCTTCTGTTCATAACATTTCTGAAAAAGAAAAGAAAAATTATTATACAAAATGAATACACATGGAAATAACTTTTCATTGCATTATATAAATTCTAAATTCAAGATTCAAAATTAGGTTTAAAACATATGTGATGGAAAGGTTTTATACCAACTTATATCACTTATAACATGAAGTGTACCTCTGTTACTTACTGGTATCTGAGTATTTTCATTTTTACAGAAAATAAAAAATTGGGACTTCCCTGGTGGTCCAGAGGCTAAGACTCCCAAAGCAGAAGCCCAGGTTCAACCCCTGGTCAGGGAACTTGAGCCACAGGCCGCAACTGAGAGTGCGCACGCTGCAACTAAAACCTGGTGCAGCCAAATAAATACATATTTGAAAATAAAGACACTTTTTTAAAAACCCCTTATTGTCAATCAATACACTGCTATAGCTTTCTTATTCAAAATCCAAAAGCAAAAACATGTGATCACAAAGAAAAATACTAGAAACAGCATTAAAAGCCTTTGCCACTTCAAGAATGGAACCAAAGCATATACACAAAAAAATCCTGCTATTTATTGAGCAACTAATGTGTGTCTGTACAAAACTTGTTATGACTCATGACAACTCCTTAAGGTAGGTGTCATCATCTCCACTTCACAGATGCAGAAACTTAAAAGTTCATTAAATTTGTTTATAAGTGGGTCAGCCTAGTTGCAAACTCTGGGTTGACTTCAAAGACCATGGTCTTTCCATCAATTACTCTAACACAAATGTAAGCAACCTCTTTATTCCTAAATGTCACCAGCCAGGCTAAGTAACCATGCCTGGCCTCCACAGTCATTAACCATGAGAACACCTTATCTTTAACTCAACCTCTCACTTGTGGTTATAGGTTATTTTCCCTAGTACTCAGCATGCCAAGCTCATCCCCACTTCAAGGCCTCTGCACATGTGCTCTTTCTACCCTCTGAAATGTTGTTCTTCCCCAGACTTTCCCATGGCTGATGATCGAGTTTTCCACATCATCTACCCGACCACTCAAACACCGCCAGCCTCTTACTGTACCCCTCCACACACACATACACACTCTACCGTACTGTTCTATTTTCTACACAGTGCTATCATTTCCTGACATTATTATTTGTTTTTACTTAGTGTCTGTCTTTCCCATCATACTGTAGGCTCCATGAGAACAGGGATCCTGCCTGTTTTAAACATGGCTGCATCCTCAGATTCTAGACAAATAAGCACTGCTCAACACAGTCAATGTGTACAATCTTCTAAGTTCAAAACAAAGCAGGACCAGCAAATGAGAAGAAAGAGATTAATTCTTGCCAACAGGGGTGGCATCTGGAGGGGAAACAGAAAAGTATTCATAGAAAAAAAGTCTTTGAGGCTTATTGATGGCCTCTGGGGGAGAGACCTTAGTGGTTGGGGAGACAGGACAGGAAAACTTTGAATTTTGAATCATGCTAGTATATTATCCATTCCAAAAATATTTTAACATAAAAATTAAAAAAAATAACAATCTGAATCTAGTCACAGGAGTTCATCTGACAAAGACAAGAAGAAAAAAACAAGCAGAAGGAACCACTGGGGAAGAGGAAAAAGAGAAATACAATGTTTTTTTCTGCCTTACCAAGTGATCTGGAAGTAATAATATCATACTATCAACAACAGGAATAATAATAGTTAACACTTCCTGGAAGCATTTACTATGTGACAGGTGCTTTTCTCATTTACTCTTTAAAGACTATGGGATACATGTAATCTCCATTTAGATGGAAACTGAGGCATAGTTACTGAGTCTACATAGCTGGTGTCAGAGCCACAATTCAAACCCAGGTAGTCATCTCCAGTACCCAAGTACTCAGGTTATAGGAAAGTCTTACTAAGTTCAATAAAGAATATATACTTAGTAGAAAAAACAGATTGTAGTTTCAACTTGGCTACTAACCAGTCAGAGAACCTTAGACTGTCATTTACTATTCCTGGATTTGATTGTCTCCTCTGTAAAAGAGGGCATGGAGTAGTTCCAAAATTCAACAAAATGCTAACAGCCAGTTTGGGGAAATAAGATAGGCAGGAACAAGTCATGCAAACTATGTTGATAAGCAACCTGGTAAACTTGTATGGATGTTTAAATATAATGAAAATTAACATTTAAAAGTTACTGTTTGTGGCAAAGCACTCTGGTCCACAATCAAACTAAAAAAATAATTCTATGATAGGCTTCTGAAAACTATGGAATTTGTCACAGCCAAGTTTTACCCACACTTACTGCAATTTGAGATGACAAAATAATTCATTTTGCAGCATGTTCCTAAAGTCATGTAAGCTTATTAAAAAACTACATACTCAGAAAAAATGCTCAGCATTTCCCAATTTGGGGGCGGGGGGGGCGGGGATAAAGTGAACTCTTCAACGGTTTTAACTTTTTTTTACTAGAATATAATAAATTAGCTGCTTTTCATTATGCTCCTGATAACGTGATTTGAATTTGAAAATATCCATAGACAAAAAAAGCGTTCTGTCATCTTTCATGTACAATGCAAATATCCTGAAACCCAACTAGCAATTTATATAGATGATTTTTCATTGACATGTTTCAGCTTCCTTAAACGAAAAAAATAACAATAACAAACCAGCCCACCCGAAAGGGGCAAAAAATTCCCTTCTCCAATCCACATTGCGAAAAATAAAAGGATATAAGAAAAACGAAAGTAAAATAAAGATAAAATAAAGGCAAAGTCGAAAGAAGCATTCTGCCACAATTAGGTTTTTACACTCATTTCGCATTATTTGCTCAACACTACTAATTCAGTTCAGCTGCTCAGTCGTGTCTGACTCTTTGTGACCCCATGGACTGCAGCAAGCCAGGCCTCCCTGTCCCTCACCAACTCCCTGAGTTTACTCAAACTCAAGCGTCTGCCTACAATGTGGGAGACCCGGGTTCGATCCCTGGGTCGGGAAGTTCCCCTGGAGAAGGAAATGGCACCCCACTCCAGTACTCTTGCCTGGAAAATCCCATGGACGGAGGAGCCCGGTAGGCTACAGTCCATGAGGTCGCAAAGAGTCAGACACGACTGAGCGACTTCACTTCACTTCATGTCCATAGAGTCGGTGATGCCATCCAACCATCTCATCCTCTGTCATCCCCTTCTCCTCCTGCCTTCAATCTTTCCCAGCATCAGAGTCTTTTCAAATGAGTCAGCTCTTCGCATCAGGTGGCCAAAGTATTGGAGTTTCAGCTCAACACTAAGCACCATATAAAATTAAGATTTAACATTTTCACCGCATTTTCCACGTTGCTTCCCAGGTTTCTTTCTGCTAGGAAACAAAGTGAATGCTCCCTTAAGTGCAACGCCAACCTACCCCAAGAAGCTTTCATCACTTAGCTCATCGCAGGGCCTGTACGAGTTAAACGCAATCCAAGTTCCCTGTGACAACCCAGAGTGGTGGGACTGGGCGGCGGGCAGAGGTTGAAGAAGGAGGGGGCATATTTATGACTGATTTACGTTGCTACATAAGAGAAACCAACACAACATTATAAAGCAATTATTCTACAATTAAAAGTAAAAATAACACTTTTTTTTTTAAAAGCAATCAACAGTTATGCTCGAATTTATAACTTAAAAATGGCAGCCCCAGTCACTGACTTCCCAGAGGGTAAACACTGAGCACCAAAGGAAGACAAACCTCTCTACCAAAGGGAGGGTCGGTCTTCGTCCGAAGTTTTAGCTCCCGGGAACCGGCATAAACCAGATTCCACCCCGCCAGAGAATCGCTCCCTCCTTCACGGGTGTCAGCGCGCGCTGTGCAACAGATTCCACACCGAGCAGAGAACCAGCACACCTGGGTGACGGCAAAAGGTAACCGCGGAAGACGAGGGGCGAGGAGGCGGCGAGGCTGGCCGCCAGGCGCCGCAGCACGCGTGGGCCGAGCCCCGCGCTCAGGCCCAGAGTGACTGCAGCGGGAAGTTCCGGGAAGGACTGTCCAGAGAGAGAGAGAGACGACA
This sequence comes from Bos indicus x Bos taurus, assembly GCF_003369695.1. Classification (NCBI taxonomy): domain Eukaryota; kingdom Metazoa; phylum Chordata; class Mammalia; order Artiodactyla; family Bovidae; genus Bos; species Bos indicus x Bos taurus. Next base: position 11,292,794 of record NC_040087.1, on the reverse strand, counting down.
GCGGGGAGGCAGCCCGGCGAGGCGGGCGTGCGGGATTCCACAAAAACAAAGAACCCGAGGGGGGCGGGGCGGCCTGGCCCCGCCGCGTCGAGCCCGGGGCTGCCAGCTGCGCGGTCCGCGGCCACTCACCAAGATGCGTTTGAAGAGGTTGTTCTCCTTGGGTGGCAGCTGCACGTTGGGCATGGCGGCCGGCGGGGCAGGCTGGGTGCCCCCCGCGCACAGCCTTGCGGGACAGGCACCAGGGCAAGCCGCGGCTGAGAGTCGGGCTGCGAGCCCCGGATCAGCTCATTGGCCGAGAGCTGGGGCTGGGCGGGCCGGGCAGGGCCGTTGGCCGGGGCTGACAGAGGAAAGAGGAAGACGGTCTGGACAGAAAGCCGCGGCCGCAAGCCCAAGCCTGGGACCCGCGGCGCGAGTCCCGCGCACGGCAAAATGGCAGTCGAGGCCCGCCCCCCTCGAGCGTGGCGGCGCGCGCATGCGCCCGCGGTAAGGACCAGCGGGGCTTGTGTGAGGCGGTCTCCTCAGGCACCTGCCCCCACGGCATGCCTTAGGAGTCCCGCGCTGGCGCAGCGTCACGGGCCGCTGGCTTGTGTTGTGCTCTGCCTGTGAGGCTTTGGGCCTTATATCAGAGTCCGTTTGTGTTTTTTGTGTGTGTGTGTGTGTTTTCCTGTCCAGTGAGGAATTTAAACAGCACTCGACTCAGTAAGTATTTTGGTGTAGGACGAACTTGTTTTCCGTCTTTTTCCCCCTCGACTGACTTGAAGACAAGCCTTTTCTGTGTAGACCAAACAAATACTCACAACGTATATGAGGTTATTGGACAGGACTTGAAATGGGCTGATGTGAAAGCACGTTTGAAATGTCGAAGAAAAATATTCTCAACAGTATAGAACACCTAACACTGTCAGTGAGAATTATGGTGGTGTCATGGAGGCCATTGATTCTCCAGGTCTACCTAGACTTTCTCCTTAGCTCATTCTTTGTACAATGCCTATGATAATGGAAGACACAAGATTCAAACCCAGGGTCTTCCAACTCTGGGGTGTTTTTCTGCCATTTATAAAACGCACCGTAATGACAGAAATATATCTTTCCTTTTCTCCTTTGCTTTTCACTTCTCTTCTTTTCACAGCTATTTGTAAGGCCTGCTCAGAGAGCCATTTTGCTTTTTTGCGTTTCTTTTTCTTGGGATGGTCGTGATCCCTATCTCCTGTACAATGTCATGAACCTCCATCTGTGGTTCTTCAGGCACTCTGTCTTATCAGATCTAGTCCCTTACATCTATTTCTCAGTTCCACTGTATAATTGTTAGTGGTTTGATTTGGGTCATACCTGAATGGTCTAGTGGTTTTCCCTACTTTCCTCAATTTAAGCATGAATTTGGCAATAAGGAGTTCATGATTTGAGCCACAGTCAGCTCGCGGTCTTGTTTTTGCTGAGTGTATAGAGCTTCTCTATCTTTGGCTGCAAAGAATATAATCAATCTGATTTCAGTGTTGACCATCTGATGATGTCCATGTGTAGAGGCTTCTCCTATTGTTGGAAGAGGGTGTTTGCTATGACCAGTACATTCTCTTGGCAAAACTATATTAGCCTTTGCCGGGCTTCATTCTGTACTCCAAGGCCAAGTTTTCTCCAAGCGAAGGAGAAAAGGACAGATATACCCATTTGAATGCAGAGTTTGAAGGAAGAGCAAGGAGAGATAAGAAAGCTTTCCTCAGTGATCAATGTAAAGAAATAGAGGAAAACAATAGAATGGGAAAGACTAGAGGTCTCTTCAAGAAAACTAAAGATACTAGGGAACATTTCATGCAAAGATGGGCACAATAAAGGACAGAAATGGTATGCACCAAACAGAAGCAGAAGATATTAAGAGGTGGCAAGAATACACAGAAGAACTGTACAAAAAAGATCTTCATGACCCAGATAATCACGATGGTGTGATCACTCACCTGGAGCCAGACATCCTGGAATGTGAAGTCAAGTAGGCCTTATGAAGGATCACTATGAACAAAGCTAGTGGAGGTGATGGAATTCCAGTTGGGCTATTTCAAATCCTAAAGATGATGCTGTTCAAGTGCTGCAATATGCTGCACTATGTTCAAGTCCTGTTCAATGTGCCAGCAAATATGGAAAATTCAGCAGTGGCCACAGGACTGGAAAAGGTCAGTTTTCATTCCAATCCCAAAGAAAGGAAATGCCAAAGAATGCTCAAACTACCACACAATTGCACTCATCTCACACGCTAGTAAAGTAATGCTCAAAATTCTCCAAGCCAGGCTTCAACAGTATGTGAACCGTGAACTTCAGATGTTCAAGCTGATTTTAGAAAAGGCAGAGGAATCAGAGATCAAATTGCCAACCTGTGCTGGATCATCGAAAAAGCAAGAGAGTTCCAGAAAAACATCTATTCTTTATTGACTATGCCAAAGCCTTTGATTGTATGGATCATAGCAAACTGTGGAAAATTCTTCAAGAGATGGGAATACCAGAACACCTGTCCTGCCTCTTGAGAAATCTGTATGCAGGTCAGGAAGCAACAGTTAGAACTGGACATGGAACAATAGACTGGTTCCAAATAGGAAAAGGAGTACATCAAGGCTGTATATTGTCACCCTGCTTATTTAACTTATATGCAGAGTACATCATGCGAAATGCCGGGCTGGATGAAGCACAAGCTGGAATCAAGATTGCTGGGAGAAATATCAATAACCTCAGATATGCAGATGACACCACCCTTATGGTAGAGAGTGAAAAAGAGCTAAAGAGCCTCTTGATGAAGATGAAAGAGGAGAGTGAAAAAGTTGGCTTAAAGCTCAACATTCAGAAAACAAAGATCATGGCATCTGGTCCCATTACTTCATGGGAAATGGGGAAACAGTGACAAACTTTAATTTTGGGGGGCCCAAAATCACTGCAGATGGTGACTGCAGCCATGAAATTAAAAGGCACTTGCTCCTTGGAAGAAAAGCTATGACCAACCCAGACAACATATTAAAAAGCAGAGACATTACTTTGCCAACAAAGGTCCGTCTAGTCAAGGCTATGGTTTTTCCAGTGGTCGTGTATGGATGTGAAAGTTGGACTGTGAAGAAAGCTAAGCACCGAAAAATTGATGGTTTTGAACTATGGTGTTGGAGAAGAGTCTTGAGAGTCCCTTGGACTGCAAGGAGATCCAACCAGTCCATCCTAAATGAGATCAGTCCTGAATATTCATTGAAAGGACTGATATTGAAGCTGAAACTCCAATACTTTGGCCACCTGATGCGAAGAACTGACTCACCGGAAAAGACCGTGATGCTGGAAAAAATTGAAGGCGGGAGAAGAAGGGGACAACAGAGGATGAGATGAATGGCATCACCAACTCAATGGACATGAGTTTGGGTAAACTCCAGGAGTTGGTGATGGACAGGCAGGCCTGGTGTGCTGCAGTCCATGGGGTAGCAAAGAGTCGAACATGACTGAGTGATTGAACTGAGCTGAAACATGCCACGAGATGCATAAACAAAAAACCCTCACCACCAAGATTCAAGTCGGAACCTTCATCAAAAACAACAAATTGCCGATGGAACCACAGATAGTGAATGCAGCCTAGAATTGGTACTATTCAAAGGCCCTGGGTCAGCGCAAAAACATCCTCTAGAGCCCATGCTCCACTGGAGAAGCCACTAGTGAGAAGCCTGCACACTGCAACGAAGAGTAGCCCCTGCTCACCACATCTAGATAAAGCCCAGAGCAACACACACTCAGCACAACCAAAAAATAAATAAATGTATTTTTTAATGTTTAAAAAAAAGAGAGATAGACTCTTTTAAAAAAAAAAGAGACCAACCAACAGATTCACACCCTCCAGTCCTGTCACTTCTGTTGTGTTCTTGTTTGTTTGGCTCTTTGTTTTCTCTCCAAACTCATCTTCCTGTTGCTATTTTCTATGCCACACCTTTCCATTGTGCTTTATCCTCAACCCCTTCACTGAGCATTCTTTTCCTTCTTACCTTCATTGATACCCAGCCCTTCACCAAGGATACTGTCTCTCATTTTGCATCTTCCTCTGCTTACATACTGTAGGAGCTGCTGAGGGAAGAAATCAACATTTTTTTCCCATCTCACTGCCCGTCGCCCCCACCCCCCCCCCCCAATCATAAGACTTCACCTTCATTATTTTTGAGTCTACACCAGATCTGTTGTTCTCTTCTCATTTTCCTGTTGGTTGCCATCCTTCATTTGTTCATCTGCCAAGTGACAATAGTTGCCATTTCAGCTTCACTCCTAGTATCCATCTACTATAATTCCAGTAACTATATGGATTTAAAACCCTAGCCTTTGATAAATAAACTGTGGTACATCTAGACAATGGAATATTATTCAATGCTAAAAAGAAATGAGCTACCAAGTCATGAAGAGATACCGAAGAATATTACATGTATTAATATATTACTAAGTGAAAGAAGCCAATCTGAAAAGGCTACATACTATGTGATTCCAACTATATGACATTCTAGAAAAGACATTTATGGAGACAATAAAAAGATCAGTGATTGTCAAAGGCCAAGGATTAGAGGGAAGGACGGATGAATAGGTGAAGCCAAGAGGGTTTTTAGGGCAGTGAAACTCTTCTGTATGGCACTATAGTGCTGGCTACACTGAAAACCTAGAGGGCATACAACATCAAGAGTGAACCCTAATGTAAACTGTGGACTTTGGGTGATAATGACGTGTCAGTGTAGGTTCATCAATTGTAGCACATGTTTTGCTGTCCTGGGAGATGTAAGAATTTCTGTAAGGGAAATCTATGTATCTTCAGCTTAATTTTTTTGTGAACCTAAAACTGCTCTAAAAAATAAAATCTTTTTTTTTTTTTAATCCCTAGCCTTACAGTTCCTTGGTTTCATATCCAAAGAACTTCACTTTCTACCCCATTTTAGCTACCCACTCACATGGCCAAATTTAGAATCAGCAAGACCTGCCCCACCTCCTAAATCATAAATTCTAGCAATCTACTACCTTATTTTTAAAATTATTTTAAATGAGAAGACGTTTTCCAATAACCTTTTAACTCCAAGGAAACTTGTTACAGCAGGCACAACTACCTGTTATTGAAGACAAGATGCCAGCTTCCAGGATTAGTAGCCTATCAGGGCGGCATTGAGAGATGTCTTTCTGCCATTACCTTGAGGCTCCAGCATCCGGCCAGCATGAAGTCAAGAGCTGTTGTACTCAGTGGGCTGTTTTGTGTATAACACTGATTTCTGATGCTAGTGACTCCAGTCAGATTCTTTGAGAGACAATCCACGTTCTAATGACAATTACATATCTTTCCTTCTGCAAACCTATGCTGATTCCTTAATAAGAGTCATTCACTTTTCAAGATGCAGGAGATCTAAGCAAGCTCAGTTCAGTTCAGTCACTCAGTCATGTCCAGCTCTTTGCAACCCCATGGACTGCAGCACACAAGGCCTCCCTGTCCATCACCAACTCCTGAAGTTTGCTCAGACTCATATCCATTGACTCAGTGATGCCATCCAACCATCTCATCCTCTGTCATCCCCTTCTCCTCCCACCTTCAATCTTTCCCAGCATCAGGGTCTTTTCCAGTGAGTGAGTTCTTCGCATCAGGTGGCTAAAGTATTGGAGTTTCAGCTTCCATATCAGTCCTTTCAATGAATTTTCAGGACTGATCTCATTTAGGATGGACTGGTTGGATCTCCTTGCAGTCCAATGGACTCTCAAGACTGTTCTCCAACACCACAGTTCAAAAGCATCAATTCTTTAGTGCTCAGCTTTCTTTATAGTCCAACTCTCACACCCATACATGACTACTGGAAAAACCATAGCCTTGACTAGACAGACCTTTGTTGGCAAAGTAATGTCTCTGCTTTTCAATATGCTGTCTAGGTTGGTCATAACGTTTCTTCCAAGAAGCAAGCGTCTTTTAATTTCATGGCTGCAGTCACCATCTGCAGTGATTTTAGAGCCCCCCAAAATAGACTGCAAGGAGATCCAACCAGTCCATTCTGAAGGAGATCAGCCCTGGGATTTCTTTGGAAGGAATGATGCTAAAGCTGAAACTCCAGTACTTTGGCCACCTTATGCGAAGAATTGACTCATTGGAAAAGACTCTGATGCTGGGAGGGATTTGGGGCAGGAAGAGAAGGGGACGACAGAGGATGAGATGGCTGGATGGCATCACTGACTCGATGGACGTGAGTCTGAGTGAACTCTGGGAGTTGGTGATGGACAGGGAGGCCTGGCGTGCTGCAATTCATGGGGTCGCAAAGAGCCGGACACGACTGAGCGACTGAACTGAACTGAACTGACTGAAAATAGTCTGTCACTGTTTCCATTGTTTCCCCATATACTTGCCATGAAGAGATGGGACTGGATGCCATGATGTTAGTTTTCTGAATATTGAATTTTAAGCCGGCTTTTTCACTCTCCTCTTTCACTTTCATCAAGAGGCTCTTTAGTTCTTCTTCACTTTCTGCCATAAGAGTGGTGTCATCTGCATATCTGAGGTTATTGATATTTCTCCTGGCAATCTTGATTCCAGCTTGTGCTTCATCCAGCCCAGCATTTCTCATGATGTACTCTGCATATAAGTTAAATAAGCAGGGTGACGATATATAGCCTTGACATACTCCTTTCCCGATTTGAAACCAGCCTGTTATTCCCTGTCCAGTTCTAACTGTTGCTTCTTGACCTGCACACAGATTTCTTAGGAGGCATGTCAGGTGGTATTCCCTGGTTTTCCATCTCTTTAAGAATTTTCCACAGTTTGTTGTGATCCACACAGTCAAAGCCTTTGGCATAGTCAATAAGACAGAAGCAGATATTTTTTTCGGAACTCTCTTGCTTTTTCAATGATCCAATGAATGTTGGCCATTTGATCTCTGGTTCCTTTGCCTTTTCTAACTCCAGCTTGACCATCTGGAAGTTCACGGTTCACATACTGTTGAAGCCTGGCTTGGAGAATTTTGAGCTTTACTTTACTAGCGTGTGAGATGAGTGCAATTGTGCGGTAGTTTGAGCATTCTTTGGCATTTCCTTTCTTTGGGATTGGAATGAAAACTGACCTTTTCCAGTCCTGTGGCCACTGCTAAGTTTCCATATTTGCTGGCACATTGAACAGCACTTGAACATAGTGCAGCATATTGCAGCACTTGAACAGCATCATCTTTAGGATTTGAAATAGCCCAACTGGAATTCCATCACCTCCACTTTGTTTGTAGTGATGCTTCATAAGGCCCACTTGACTTCACATTCCAGGATGTCTGGCTCTAGGTGAATGATCACATCATTGTGGTTATCTGGGATGTGGAGATCTTTTTTGTATAGTTCTTCTGTGTATTCTTGCCACCTCTTCTTAATATCCTCTGCTTCTGTCAGGTCCATACCATTTCTGTCCTTTATTGTACCCATCTTTGCATGAAATGTTCCCTAGTATCTCTAGTTTTCTTGAAGGAACCTCTAGTCTTTCCCATTCTATTGTTTTCCTCTATTTCTTGGCATTGATCACTGAGGAAGGCTTTCTTATCTCTCCTTGCTCTTCCTTGGAATTCTGCATTCAAATGGATATGTCTTTCCTTTTCTCCTTTGCCTTTCACGTCTTTTCTTTTCTCAGCTATTTGTAAGGCCTCTTCGCACAACCATTTTGCCTTTTTGCATTTCTTTTTCTTGGGGACGGTCTGGTCACTGCCTCTTGTACAATGTCACAAACCTCTGTTCATAGTTCTAGGGCACTCTGTCTATCAGACCTAATCCATTGAATCTATTTGTCACCTCCACTGTATAAATCGTAAAGGGTTTGATTTAGGTCATACCTGAATGGTCTAGTGAACGGTCTACTGAATGGTGCATGAAGCCAGCTCATGCACCCTTCTATTCTCAGCATACCTCCTCTTCAACTGCATCTAACTTGCCAGTTTCCATGTACAACATTTTCTCCTTATCTATTCACTCATTCAATCCACATTTGTTTTCAGCCCTTCAGCACCCATCGGTTTACTTCTTTCTTCCCCTTTCAGCAAAAATGGCACCTTCTAAACTTCTAGACTCTTGAGAGTCCCTTGAACTGTAAGGGGATCAAACCAGTCAATCCTAAGGGAAATAAGTCCTGAATATTTCATTGGAAGGACTGATGCTGAAGCTGAAATTCCAATACTTTGGCCACCTGATGCAAATAACTGACTCTTTGGAAAAGACCCTGACACTGGGAAAGATTGAAGGCAGGAGGAGAAGGGGACAACAGAGCAACAGAGCATGAGGTTGGATGGCATCACCGACTCGATGGATAAGAGTTTGAGCAATCTCTGGGAGTTGGTGATGGACAGAGAAGCCTGGCATGCTGCAGTCCATGGGGTCACTAATAGTCAGACATGACTGAGTGACTGAACTGAACTAGCCTATGCAGAATTAATTCTTCCATCAGTGCTTTAAGCACCAGGATTCCCTGGTGGCTCAGACAGTAAAGAATCTGCCTGCAATGCAAGAGACCTGGATTCAATCCCTGGGTCAGAAAGATCCCCTGAGAAGGGAATGGCTACCTACTCAGTATTCTGGCCTGGAGAATTCCATGGACAGAGGTCTATGGGGGTTGAAAAGAGTCAGAGGCGACTGAGCAACTGACACTTCCACTTTCACATGAATAAAGAAACTGCCAAAAAAAAAAAGGAAGAAAAGAATAAGAAAAAGAAAGAAAAAGCTGACACAATCACAGAAATTTAACACTGACTAGCTCTTTGTGGGTTTCCCAGGTAGTGCCGTGGTGACGTATCTGCCTGCCAATGCAAGAGACCCAGGAGATGCTGGTTCAATCCTGGGCTGGGAAGATCCCCAGAGTAGGAAATGGTAACCCAGTATTCTTGCCTGGAAAATTCCATGGCAGGGGAACCTTATGTGCATGGGGTCACAAAGAGTCGGACATGACTGAGTAGTTGAGCACACAAGTAGATATTTGATATTTGATATTTAGGAAGTTATTTTTATTTTATAAATAAATAATTTTTATTTAAATTATAAAATAAAAATGTTATAAAATATAAATATAAAAAATAAAATAGAAATATAAAAAATTATAAAATAAAAAAAATTATAAATATTTGATATTTAGGAAGTTATTTTTAATTATTAAGAGTGATCATATGATTTAAAAATCTTTATCTTCTGCAGCTATATACAAAAATGTTTACATATGAAAATTATGACATTTTTTATTTGTTTAAATTAATCCAGTTAGTATGAAAAGGTGGAGGAGGGCAAGTAAAATCGAGTTGATTAACATTGAGAATTCATGATGAATGCACAGGGGGTTGTTTTACTGTTCTATTTTTGAGCTTGTTTGAAATTTTTCATAATAAAAAGAAAAAAATAAAAAGATACATATTTACACACAGAGTATAGATTACAGAGTGTTCCTCAATGGAGGATTTGGAAATCAGTTGGAAAGTACTTCAATGCTTCTAGAGGATATTTGAAGACTACTGTTAGTAGAAAAAGATATAAAGACAATTCATTGAAATGAAAATTTGAAATGTAGAATTCAAGCCTGAAGTAAAAAATTTAAGAAAAATACTTAGCCTGATACTTAGGTTGAAAAGAGAAGAGATGAAATGTCAAGAAGTTGTAGGAGACAACACTAAATGAGCCTGTTAACAAAGCTGACCTCATCCTAGGATAATACCAGTTTATGGGATAAAAGATGAATTCCCGGATCTACCCCTCCCCCCCCCCCTTTTTTTCTAGAGTAAAAGGAATACAGTATAAGTTGACATTTCAGGACCTCTTAATTAGCTTTCGACTGTGATCATTATTTGTGATCTGTCTCAGTTAACACCAGCAGGTGGCGTGTTTGTTAGGTTTATTTTTTTTCAAGCTCCAAAAAATTTGAGAACCTGAATGAATATATGAAAATAAGAAATGCTGGTTTTTCATTATTCATAACCACTTCTCTCAGGAAAGATTGTTTATGAGAATACAAGAAGAATAATCTTTGTTTTTCTACTTTACCATCTTATTGAGAGATTGAGTTTTGTATTAAATTGCTAAATAACTTCTTTCACTTTTCCTCTAGTAGAATATATCTGATTAAAATCCCAGGCCATTGCTGATCTTTCCATCGTGAAATGTCTGAATATGTGGTCAAGAGGCCAAACTCCAGGGAACCAGAAAAATATGTATTATAGCTTGTGTGCTGGAATTTAACGTTGCTTCCAGTGCTTTTGAAAATTTCCCACATAGGACCAAAGGTTTCAGCTCAGCCTGGAACAGTCTCTATACCTACTCTTGTCGAGCTCCCCAAGGAACATCCAGGGCTAAGGAAAGTCTGCTGCTCTGCCTCTTGGAAAGCCCTAAGCAGACACTTTATTGATGTGAAGTTTCTGCAGAAGGGCACAAATCAACCTCCTATTGGCTTCCCTGGTGGTTAGGAATCTGCATGCTAATGCAGGGGACGCTGGGACGTGGGGTCAGTTCCTGGTCTGGGAAAATTCCGCATGCCACGGAGCAACGAAGCCACTGTGCCACAGCTACAGAAGCCCAGGTGCCTAGAGTCGTGCTCAGCAACAAGAGAAGCCGCCGCAATGAGAAACCCATGCATTGCAACTAGAGAAAGCCCACACGCAGCAACGAAGACCCAGCACAGCCAAAACTAAATAAGTAAACAAATCTTAAACAAACCAAAACCTCCTGTTAGTACTCTAGGCACGGGAGTATCCTCAGAACCTTTAAAACAAACCAGAAGTCTCTGAAAGAAAGCCAAGTGAAAATCTCCATTCCCTACTCCTTTGGGCTTGGGGCAGATTTTGCTCTAAATGGAGCTGAAAAATGGCCCCACGAATTTTGGTGTCTTAGCGTGCTCCAAGATGGGGTGGGGGTAGGGGGAAGCAGATCATTTTGTTTATGACAAAGAAATACCAAATTGCATTGCCCATTACAAACTCATTCAACAAAAAAAACTGTTCATAGTTGACTTGATTTTCAGAAATATGCTTTCCTAATTTAATCAAAATGCTATTTTTTTCCCCCACTGAAGAAAACCTCTGTTATTACTATTTCTGGAAACTTTTTTGCTGTAATGTATCAGAATATTTGGAAATAGAAGTTGTTTAACGTCATAGAATGATTCAACAATAACTTCCATAAGGCTTTTCAATCAAACATAAAAGAATGTCTTTTTTTTTTTAACAGCTTTCTTACTTACAATACCCATCACAAAATTTCTGTAAATTTGTAATATTATAAAAAGGAAAGTACAGTTTACCTATAATTCCACTGACCTTTTTTTTTTCCCTGCCTCTCTGCATGACTTGCAGGATCTTAGTTTCCTGACCGGGGCTGAACCTGGGGCAACAGCAGTGAAAGCGTAAGTCCTAACCACTGGACCACCAGGGAATTCCCTCCACCAGACTTTTAAATATATATACATCATATATATATATATAAAATAGAATAGTTTGATAAGTTTTTTAAACATCCTCTTTTACTAAATGTATTGTAGACATCTTTGAATACTAATAAATACAATTATAGCAACATTACTTTCTTTAAAAAACATGGAGTAGGAAGCAATATTTATTCTTTAGTGATTTTTTAAATAGATAAATAACATTCATAAAGTATATAAAGTTTTATGTACATCACAATAAATTTTTACATATTGTCTTACAGTTTTGGAGGCTGGCAAGTCCAAGATCAGAGTGCTGGCAAGGTAGATTTCATTCTGAGGCCTCTTCTCCTGGCTTGTAGGTGGCTATTATCTTGCTGTGTGCTCACGTGACCTCTTTGCACTCCTTGTGAAAGAGAAGGGAACCAAGAGAGACTATGCAGACTCTCTGGTGTCTTCTTGTAAGGGCACTAATCCTATCAGATTAGGGTTCCACTTATATGACCTCATTTCATTTAATCACCTTAAAGGCCTTATCTCTAGTACAGTCATACGGGGAGTTAGCTTCAATATATTGAATTTGGGAGGGATACAATTCAGTCCATAGCACTAAAGTTTATTTTTTAAAAAGAAAGCTTTATAGAGATCTCTTCAAGAAAATTAGAGATTCTAAGGGAACATTTCATGCAAAGATGGGCTCAATAAAGGACAGAAATGGTATGGACCTAACAGAAGCAGAAGATATTTAGAAGAGGTGGCAAGAATACACAGAAGAACTGTACAAAAACGATCTTCATGACCAAGAAAATCATGAGGGTGTAATCACTGACCTAGAGCCAGACATCCTGGAATGTGAAGTCAAGTGGGCCTTAGAAAGCATCACTACGAACAGAGCTAGTGGAGGTGATGGAATTCCAGTTGAGCTCTTTCAAATCCTGAAAGATGATGCTGTGAAAGTGCTGCACTCAATATGCCAGCAAATTTGGAAAACTCAGCAGTGGCCACAGAACTGGAAAGGTCAGTTTTCATTCCAATCCCAAAGAAAAGCAATGCCAGAGAATGCTCAAACTACTGCACAATTGCACTCATCTCACATGCCAGTAAAGTAATGCTCAAAATTCTCCAAGCCAGGCTTCAGCAATACGTGAACCATGAACTTCCAGATGTTCAAGCTGGTTTTAAAAAAGGCAGAGGAACCAGAGATCAAATTGCCCACATCCACTGGATCATGGAAAAAGCAAGAGAGTTCCAGAAAAACATCTATTTCTGCTATATTGACTATGCCAAAGCCTTTGACTATGTGGATCACAATAAACTGTGGAAAATTCTTCAAGAAAGGGAATACCAGACCACCTGACCAGCCTCTTGAGAAGCCTATATGCAGGTCAGGAAGCAACAGAATTGGACATGGAACAACAGAGTGGTTCCAAATAGAAAAAGGAGTGTGTCAAGGCTGTATATTGTCACCCTGCTTATTTAACTTATATGCAGAGTACATCATGAGAAACGCTGGGCTGGAGGAAGCACAAGCTGGAATCAAGATTGCCGGGAGAGATATCAATAACCTCAGATATGCAGTTGACACCACCCTTATGGCAGAAAGTGAAGAGGAACTAAAAAGCCTCTTGATGAAGGTGAAAGAGGAGAGTGAAAAAGTGGGCTTAAAGCTCAACATTCAGAAAACTGAGATCATGGCATCTGGTCCCATCACTTCATGGCAAATAGATGGGGAAACAGAGGCTGACTTTATTTTGGGGGGCTCCAAAATCATTGCAGATGGTGATTGCAGCCATGAAATTAAAAGATGCTTACTCCTTGGAAGGAAAGTTATGACCAACCTAGATAGCATATTCAAAAGCAGAGACATTACTTTGCCAACAAAGGTTCGTCTAGTCAAGGCTATGGTTTTTCCAGTGGTCATGTATGGATGTGAGAGTTGGACTGTGAAGAAAGCTGAGTGCTGAAGAATTGATGCTTTTGAACTGTGGTGTTGGAGAAGACTCTTGAGAGTCCCTTGGACTGCAAGGAGATCCAACCAGTCCATTCTACAGGAGATCAGTCCTGGGTGTTCTTTGGAAGGAATGATGCTAAAGCTGAAACTCCAATACTTTGGCCGCCTCATGCAAAGAGTTGACTCATTCGAAAAGACTCTGATGCTGGGAGGGACTGGGGGCAGGAGAAGGGGACGACAGAGGATGAAATGGCTGGATGGCATCACCAACTCGATGGACATGAGTCTGAGTGAACTCCGGGAGTTGGTGATGGACAGGGAGGCCTAGAGTGCTGCAATTCATGGGGTCGCAAAGAGTCAGACATGACTGAGTGACTGAACTGAACTGAAGTTATATATTTGCATTGTTGTTGTTGTTTAGTCACTAAGTCATGTCCAGCCCTTTCACCCCCATGAAATGTGCACATCAGTCTTCCCTGTCCTTCACCATCTCCTGGAGTTCACTCAAATTCATGTCCTTTGAGTCAGTGATGCCATCCAACCATCTCATCTTCTGTTGTCCCCTTCTGCTCCTGCCCTCAATCTTTCCCATCAGCAAGGCCTTTTCCAGTGAGGTAGCTCACTGCATCAGGTAGCCAAAATATTGGAGCTTCAGCTTTAGCATCAGTCCTTCCAGTGAATATTCACGGTTGATTTCCTTCAGGATTGATTTGGTCTCCCTTCTGTCCAAGGGACTCTCAAGAATCTTCTCCAACACCACAGTTCAAAAGCATCAATTCTTTCACGCTCAGCCTTCTTTATGATCCAACTCTCACATCTGTACATGACTGCTGGAGAAACCGTAGCTTTGACGATACAGACCTTTGTCAGCAGTGTTAGCTGTAATATATTGAATTTGGAAGGGATACAATTCAGTCCATAGTACTAAGGTTTATTTTTTAAGAAGAAAGCCTTATATATACTACTTAAGTTATATATTTGAATAATATATCAAAATAAAAAGTCAAAAGCTTTTGTTGAATAATTTAGGAGAATGATTTACGTGGTTTCTCTGGAATTTGTGGGGCTTCCTTGGTGGCTCAGCTGGTAAAGAATTTGCTTGCAGTGCAGGAGACCTGAGTTCGATCCCTGGGTTGGGAAGATCCCCTGGAGAAGCAAACAGCTAGCCACTCCAGTGTTCTTGCCTGGAGAAGTCCATGGGGTTGCAAAGAGTCAGACAGGATTGAGTGACTTTCAGTTTCTGGAATTTGTGAGGTCAAAGATTTTTGTCTTTTCTATTCATTGCTAAATTCTCATGTCTAGAACAGTGAGAAGCACATAACTAGCGCTCCGTATTTACTGAATGAATGAATGAATGCTTTCCTTTCTTTTTTTTCTGGAGGAGGGAGCTAGTATCAGAGCTTAAGAGCCATAGATTATTAAGACAGGTAAGCTTTTTCACTAGTTCTTTTCCTTGGACAAGTTACTAAAATTCTCTGTGCCATAGTTTTCTATTCTGCAAAATGGGTTATTTTAGGGTTGTTGTAAGGATTAAATTAATTAAAAGGCTTAAGCCATTTAGAATAGTATCCAATATGTAGTTGGTAGAAGTGGGTACCTTGATATAAGCAATAAATGCTAGATATTTATGTTTATGCCTAATTCCCCTTTTTATATTTATGTTCATAACCTAAGAAAATATCCTGTGAAGTCGGTAATATTGAATTCTTGTTGCCTCTGCTTTTCAGGAAGAAATACTGAGGCACAGAGTTCAAATGACTTGTAAATATGATCTGCAACATAAATAAGTATACTACTTGAATATTTAAAGTAAGGCAATATATTTGCATTTTGCTGGAATTGTTTATTATTTATGTTTTTTAATGCTTTACTTAATTGATGGTTTACAAACCTAAATTGAGCCCCCAAATTCTGTTTATGCGTATACAACAGATATAAAGTCACTAACTTGTGGCTATATATGGTCTCCCATATTTTGGATCCTCCTTGTGACTTTTAGGGCTTCAGTGGTAAAGAATCTGCCTGCAATGTGGGAGACCAGGGCTCCACCAGGGTAGGGAAGACCTCCTGGAGGAGGAAATGGCAACCCACTCCAGTATTGTTGCCTGGAGAATCCCATGGACATGGGAGTCTGGAGGCCTATAGTCCATGGGGGTAAACAAAGAGTGGAACACAACTTGCTATCTGAGCACTGCTATGAATTTTTTAAAGATATACATTTACAGTCTCAACTAGCCATTATGTATTTTCTCAGGCAAGGAAAGCTGAGAAGTACAGCTATTAACGTTCAGAATCCTGTAAACTTTCGAATCCTCATTTATTAAAAAAAAAAAATCAGGAATCCGTGCTCTAGTGGCTCCACAGGTAAGGAAATTTTTGTATATCAAGAGCTCTTAATCAGAACTGTAGAGAACTTCCCTTTTGAGCTTGCCTGAAACTGGGAAAACCGAAGCTGCAGCTTCGGCCTAGGGGGTTGGGGGCGGGGCGCCTGTCCGACATAAACTACAACTCCCAGGACTCCCGGGCAAGCGCTCCCGGGAGTCATGGTTCATTCAACACCCGAGCCCGCGTTGCCCGTCCCTTCTCCCTCCCCTGGCAAGCCACACTTTGGGTTCTGACTCCAGATGAGCAAGCCCACGGCCGTCTCGGGGAACGTTTTCTTGCTGTACCGTTTTCTCTCTTGTTTCCTTTGATAGCTCATGTTGCGCACACTCAAGAACTCCTCTGCCGCAGAGGAGTGGCGACGCCCGAGGAGGCGGGGTCGGGCTCTAACCCAGACTGGGTGAACCCGGAGGTGAAAGGGATCCGGTGACCGATGGGCTGAAATGTAGTGGATCCCAGAAGGTTCCGACTTCAGTAAGGAAACCTAGTGTCCTTAATTTTTTTTTAAGTACTCACAGTTCATGTCTCTTTTCTGATCTTAAAAGTCTATTTTCTTTCTCTAGCTTTTTTTCCCCCTGGTGCCTCCCTGTGGGATCATTCTTGATACCGAGTAACTCAGTGTAACTTACACGTGATACCCTCGTGCGGGCTTAGTGTCGCTTCTGATTTGCCGAGGCTGAGAGTTCCTAGAATTTCAGATTAATCTTGTTAACTGCATGTATGGGGGCGAGGGGGTGAGGGGTGAAGGAGAAGACTTGAAATTCTCAAGTATAGATAACCCTAGAGGGTGAAGGTCTTAGGGTTTACTTAACATTGAAGTTCATGACCTAGAGAGGTATTTTACTTGTTCAGCCGCTCAATGGTGTCCGACTCTTCACCAGGCTTCCCTGCCCTTCACTATCTCTGGGAGTTTGCCCAGACTCCTGTCCATTGAGTCGATGATGCCATCTAGCCCTTTCATCCTCTGTCCTCCCCCTTCTACTAACTGTTCCTAAAAAGGAACTCTAGCTAGAAGTGTTTCAACAAAAATCTTTTTTGCCGTTTTTTACTCTGTCCTTTTTCAAATGGACACACCTGTGATGGAGATTAGATGTTGCTACCCATCAGGGTTCTTGGCCTCCTTAATCACTAGAAAGTGTTCAGAGGCTAGTCGGGATATTGAAACAAGGCTTTATTGAGGCCCCTGCTACAGCAGGGGTGAGCCAGAACAAGTTTGCTTGCTTGCTCACTTGCTGGGGGTGGGGAGAGACAGGCGAGCTTGTTCGTGTCCAGGAGTCGGAAGGAGGGGTAGATTAGGTGGTTCGTCCCTCCCTTTGAGGGGTCATGCTGAGGACCATGCTTGTACTCCCAGCTCTTCAGGCTCTTGGGAGGTGGCAGGTGGGCTTTTTGGTCTCTTTGTATCTAGGTGTCCAGAATTTGCCCCAACTGCACATGCACGCGGTTAAGTCCCTTGTAGTTTCTTTGTGTTGTGTTGCTCCTGGAGATGTTTGTCCAGGGGCAAGCATGGTAGCCCTGCACCAACAGGGTCCCAGGTCCCAGCCCCCAGCCTGTCTCAATGTGAAGAGGAGTAGTAACTCCTGCTGGAGGACTAACATTTGTGGCTACTGGACCCTGGTGCCCTCTTTAGAGTGTGATTAAGTTACATTTTGTTAGCAGAACCCTGCAAATTTTGAATATTTTAGATACCATTCTATTTCTTAGAAAATAATGATATCCAAGTTAGCTGACCTGCAATGATCAACTGAACTAATATATTAATACACCTAGCATAGTAGGAGGAGAAGGCAATGGCACCCCACTCCAGTACTCTTGCCTGGAAAATCGCATGGATGGAGGAGCCTGGTAGGCTGCAGTCCATGGGGTCGCTAGGAGTCAGACACGACTGAGCGACTTCACTTTGACTTTTCACTTTCATGCATTGGAGGAGGAAATGGCAACCCACTCCAGTGTTCTTGCCTGGAGGATCCCATGGACAGAGGAGCCTGGTGGGCTGCTGTCTGTGGGGTCGCACAGGGTCGGACACGACTGAAGCGACTTAGCAGCAGCAGCAGCAGCATAGTAGGAACACTGGAGATAATAAAGGTTGATTCTGATCAGTTTTGACCCTTACTTCAGATTTGAACCTCAGGATTGTAGGGGCAAAGTATTTTTCTTAGAACACTTTATCTTCTCCCTTTCTTATTCAGTAATCACAAATGTGTACATTTGTTAGCTCTTTTGGTTATCTCTGTTAGAGGGAAGGAGAACGGATAGTTATTGGACACAGCCAAATTCACCTAACTTGAAATTTTTTAAGTAATTTTTTCCTTGATTGTAAAAATGCTATGTGCTGTATGTATAGGAAATTCAGAAAACACTAAAAAGTAGGGGAAAAAGAAAAAGTATCTATAATCTCACAACTAGAGACCATAGTATTAACATTTTGGTGTGTATTTTTATCTAGTTTTCTTTTTTCAAAATAAAAATTGCCCTCAATTATGAGGGGTTGCTGCTGCTGCTGCTACTGCTAAGTCGCTTCAGTCATGTCCGACTCTGTGCAACCCCATAGACGGCAGCCCACCAGGCTCCTCTGTCCTTGGGATTCTCCAGGCAAGAATACTGGAGTGGGTTGCCATTTCCCTCTCCAATGCTTGAAAGTGAAAAGTGAGTAAATGTCCCCATAAATCCATGTATTCCATATGCTGTAGAAAATTTGAAAACCTAATTGATAATATATTGTTTTTGAGTATGCTTTTTTCATTTAGTGTAATTAGCTTCATTGTCTTTTTTTAAAAGCCAAATTTCTACATTTTTACTATTAATATGTAAAGTTTTTATCCTTTAAATCTCAGCTAAAAGGGAAGCATCTTTGAAGGGAGATTGCATAGTTGGGAATGAAAAACGCTGAGCTCTGAACAGGCAACTTGCATTCAACTCTGCCTGAAACAGGTAGAATGAATAATCATGATTAAGTTACCTGACTTCTTGGGCATCTGGGTACCTAAAATTAAAGTATTAGACAAGGAAATAGTATTTCCTTCAAATTTAGAAATCTGTTAACATATGAGACACCTAAGCTTGCATGGTTATTTTGTACTTGTGCTTATTCACACACTCAATTTTAGATTCTGGATCTGTTATAAGAAATAGGTGATGCAACCTATTCTATTGATATATTTATTCATTATACTCTTACTCATTTGCCTTAGTTAATTATATATGGTGAGTGGGTGGAAAACAGTGCTGTCTTCATTTATTTTGTTTGATTCAGAGATTTGAAGAATCGTTTTCCTTTGTGGGTTATTGAATTTGGGGACTGTGTGTGGAGCTGGCTGAGGCAGTGAACTGAGCTAGATTGCTCGAGGTTCCTCCCAGTTTTTCTCTCTGTGGAGTTGATATTTTTCAACTTGCGCTTATTTTGTTTCAGACGCTGAAATGAATCGTCGTCACCTATTTGCTTGGCTTTTCAGACATCTGTCTCTTAATGGTCACCTCCAGTGTCATGTCCATCGCCATTCTCATCAGCTTACACAGATCCCTCTTGACACAAGGCTGTGGGTCTTTAGGCGAAACAGGAATCACACTGTCCATCGTCTGTTAAATAAGAATTGCTCCAGGAGATACTGTCATCAAGATACCAGCATGCTGTGGAAGCATAAAGCACTACAAAAATATATGGAGGACCTGAATAAGGAGTACCAAACACTTGATCATTGTTTGCATCACATCTCTGCCAGTGAAGGGGACCGGAGGTCCTTGACTCGACGGCATGCTGAGCTGGCCCCGCTTGCGGTCATTTACAAAGAAATTCAGGAGGCTGAACAAGCCATTGAAGAATTAGAATCAATGTGTAAAAGTAGGTAAAAGATGTGTGTGTGTACAAGTACAGGATTGATTCTCTAAGTTAAAGGTATATTGAACTCGAGCTCTTAAAAAAACGACGAGTAATAAGCCCTACAATTGGAAAGGACAGGACTCTGTACTGTAAGTCTGGGTGTCTGACAGCTTCTAAAGAGTAACTCCTACTATGAGACTGAGGTCCTCACAGTCCTTGCCAAGATGCTGTTAAGGTCTGGGAAACTGAATACTGACCTTTTCAGAAGCTTTAATTTATTGGATAGATCTTTGTTGAGCACTGTCCTGGATGCTACATACCATGGACACAAAAATACAATTTCTACCCCATCAGAAGGCTCATGTAGTACGGGCATTGTTTCATCACCCTCGGAGGAAACCCTGCACCCTTTAGCCATCTCATCCCAATCCCGCCATCCCTACCAGCCTTACTTTCTGTCTCTACCCAGTTACTTATTTCAGGCATTTTATATAAATGGAATCATCCAATATGTTAGCTTCTTTCATAAGCTAAGATTGGCTTCTTTCACTTAGGATATGTTTAAGGTTCAATTTCATTGTAGCATGTTTCTGAGCTTCATTTCTTTTCATTGATGAATTATGTCCCATTGTATAGATATCTCACCTTTTATTTATATCCATTCATGAGTTGTTGGTTATTGAGTTGTTTCCACTTTTTGGTAATTATGAGCAATGCTGTTACGAATACTTGTGTACAGTAAGTTTTTGTGTGGACATATATTGCCGTATGGTAACTCCATGTTTAATCTTTTGAGGAGCTGCCTGACAGGTTTTCCTAAGAGGCTGCACCATTTTACATTCCATCTCCCATGTATGAGAGTTCTGGTTTCTCCACATCCTCTCCAACCTTTGTGATCCACCTTTGTGATTCTAGCCATCCTAGTGTGTGAAATGTGATTTTGACTTTCATTTCTCTGATGAATGTGCCTATTGTATGTCACCTTTGGATAAATGACTGTTTAAATCCTTTGCCCGGTTTTTAAATTGAGTTGTCTTTTTTATTATTGAGTTGTACGAGTTCTTTATGTTACAGATACAAGTTCCGTATCAGAAATATTATTTGCAAAATTTTTCTTCCATTTTGTGGGTTGTCCCTTGAAGCACCACCATTTTTAATTTTGATGAGGTTTATCTTTTTTTTTCCTCTTGTTTGTGTTTTGGTGCCATATCTAAGAAACCCACAGTCACGAAGATTCAGATATGTGTTTTATTCCAAGAGTTTTATATTTTTAGCCCTTATATTTAGGTCATTGATCTATTTGAGTTAATTTTACATACATAATGTGAGAGGTGTTAATTTTCAATTTTAGTATCTCTTAATATTATTGTCTTAACATTTTTCTTTTATAAACAGTTTCCAGAATATATAGAAGTTGAGAAGTATAATGGATTAACCTGGGATTTAACACGTACTTTGCTATTAGCTTTCAGTTTAATTTATAAGCTTTATTCAGTGTATCATCCTGGGTATCATCTGTGTATCAAGCTTTATTCTGCGTATCATCGTTTTTTATGTACTTGTTGTATTGTTGGCTGCACTGGGTGTTTCTTGCCGTGTGCAGTCTTTCTCTAGTTCCGGGACTACTCTCTCGTTGCGGTGCGCGGGCTTCTCATTGCAGTGGCTTCTCTTTTTGTGGAGCACAAGCCCTAGGGCTTGCGGGCTTCAGTGGTTGTGCACAAGCTTAGTTGCCCCGCAGCGTGTGGGATCTTCCCAGACCAGGGATTAACCCGTGCCCCCTGAATTGCAAGGCGGATTCTTAACCACTGGACCACCAGGGAAGCCCTTCTCACCTCTTTTAATGAGTATTATTTTTCACTCTTTTGCATAATTCCTCTCAAATTTGTAATTATTTGGGAAAGTTGCTTGCACATATTATACATGTTAGTCACTCAGTCATGTCGGACTCTTTGCAACCCCATGGACTGTAGCCCACCAGGCTTCTCTGTCCATGGAATTTTCCAGGCAAGAATACTGGAGTGGGTTGCCATTCCCTCTCCAGGGAATCTTCCCAACTCAGGGATCGAACCCTATTTCGCATAATAGAAGCTTACTAAATGTTTTCCAATTAAACTGACACAAACTCTGTCAGCCATGTTTGTATCATGCAATATTAGTAGATTCAATTAGTAGATTGCTTCTAAAGTTTCTACTACAATTCTGCTATTTTATAATAATAGTGATAATAGCTACATTTACTGAGTCTTATTATGTGCCAGGCACTAAGCTAAGTATTTTGCAAATATTAATCTCATTTGAATGCTCACAATGACCTTATGAGGTAGGAATTTTTATTAATATTCCCACTTTATAGATGAAACCGAGAGGTTAAAGTGCCAAAGGTCACTTACCTGGTCCAGAGAGGAGCAGGGATTTGAACCCAATCAATGAGATTGCACAGCTGCTTCTCTTATTCACTGCCCAAGGATTCGAAGTCCAATATACAGTCTACCTCTGTAATATATCTTGCATGAGTCTTCTATCCTTTCCACTACTTTATATCTTCGTTATAGCTCATCAAAGATGTTTACAATAAATTCCTAACTTGTAGTCTCATCTCCAAGCTTTTCCAGCCTAGTGAGTGAGTGCTCAGTCATGTCCAACTCTTAGTGACCCCATGGACTATGCAGTCCATGGAATTCTCCAGGCCAGAATAGTGGAGTGGGTAGCCTTTTCCTTCTCCAGGGGATCTTCCCAACCCAGGGATTGAACCCAGGTCTCCCACATTGAAGGCAGATTCTTTACCAGCTGAGCTACAAGGGAAGCCCAAGAATGGGTAGCCTATCCCTTCTCCAGCGGATCTGCCTGATCCAGGAATCAAACTGGGGTCTCCTGCATCGCAGGCGGATTCTTTCCCAACTGAGCTATGAGAGGTTCCCAGCTTAAGTATAGCCTTAACTATACTACTTTCCTACTGTGAATTTTCAGTAAATCCCATTGCCTATAAATATAGATTGTTTGGCTTGGCATTTAAGAGTCCCTGCAGAGTGACCCCCACCTCTCTGTGTAGTCTTATTTCCCTTTGCATGTTCTATCTTCCAACCAAAATAGACCAATTTGCCATTTCCTGAATATACTCAGACCATCCCATGTCTTTGCTCATGTTCTTAACCCACCAATTTCATCTTCTTGAAATTCAGTCCTCTTACAAAGTATGGCTTGAATATCATACTCTGGCTTCACTCCCCTCTGTAAAATAAGTATGATTACCTTTCTCTGTTTTGTATTCTAATCTCTTATGTAAATGTCTTAACTTCAGTCCCTTTCCCTGAGCCTCAAGTACAGGGCCTGTGTCTTCTTTTTATTTCCTGCAGCACCAGTCACAGGGTATAATAGACTCTTGACTCTGTTGACATTGAATTGAATCTGGTGAAATTGAATTAGGTTGGATTTTACAGTTCAGCAAGGAATGATTGCAAATCAGCAGGTGTTTCTGGTATACCTTTGACCCAGCCAACACATTGAGGTGTTTGACTCAGCCGACACATGACTCAACACATTGAGTCACGGCAGCCTGGCTGCCGTCTGAGGCTTACGTGCACAAGGCGAGGCCAGCAGTGATAGTACAGTTCTGCAGCAGGCCATTTATAGTTAGAAATTGAGGTCAGGGGCTTCCCTGGTGCGCCAGGGGTTGAGACGTCACCCTCCTGACCCCTGGTCAGGGAGCTAAGATCACACACACACACACAAGGAAGAGATTCGCACCTTATTTGGGAATCTTCCTTAAGGGTCAAAGTCTGGGTTAGACTACCCTTAGGCCTCAGTGGCACTGCTTTTACTACCTATTGTAACAAGGTGAATGTGTCCATCTTTGCCAGCAGACTGAGCCCCTTGAGGCCTGAACCATGTTTTATTCATCCTTGGGTCCCCAGCAACTAGAGCCAGCGTTAAATGTTGAAAAACGGAATGAGGCATAGAATTCCACCAGACCCCAATGACTTCCATGGCTAGAGAAGGATTTTAAAGAGCCTTCTCTCTTATGAGTCTTCATTTCTAATTTTTTAATTATTTAGTATCAAAAATGTCTACCTCATTTAGCACACATCACCACTGACAAATGGAGTCTCTAGGCATCTAAAGCAATGGGGTCAAAGGTTACAGGATTCACCCTGTTCGGCCACTATCTCATTGACAGCTTGTTTTGTGAGAGTTCCAGGATTTAATTTTCAGCTTTGAAATGTGAAAAGAACCACTCTTTCCATAAAGCAGAGGTTGCCAAGATATGTGGGTTTTTGACCCATGTGTTGTTTTAAAAAAATGTTTACTAAGGATGAGCATTTTTAAGAGTGCTCAAAATTTATGGAGGTTCTAGCCGTGCTAGATTACTCAGTGTGCTAACCAATGACTGCCACCTTTAGACAAGTAGTCACCCCAGTTTACTCTAAAACTTAGCTTATTTGGGTCAGGAAGATGTCATCACTGATTTTTATATTTACTTATAGACATTCATATCACCAGCTCTTTGGAGCAAGATTATACTTATTTTCACACAAGTTTTTTGGACATACTTAGCATAAGGCAATGGCACCCCACTCCAGTACTCTTGCCTGGAAAATCCCATGGACGGAGGAGCCTGGTAGGCTGCAGTCCATGGGGTCTCTAGGAGTTGAACACGACTGAGCGACTTCACTTTCACTTTTCACTTTCATGCATTGGAGAAGGAAATGGCAACCCACTCCAGTGTTCTTGCCTTGAGAATCTCAGGAACAGGGGAGCCTGGTGGGCTTCCATCTATGGGGTTGCACAGAGTTGGACACGACTGAAGCGACTTAGCAGCAGTAGCAGTAGCATATACTTTGGAGAAGGAAATGGCACCCCACTCCAGTACTCTTGCCTGGAAACTCCCATGGACGGAGGAGCCTGGTAGGCTGCAGTCCATGGGGTTGCTAAGGGTCGGACATGACTGAGCGACTTCACTTTCACTTTTCACTTTCAGGCATTGGAGAAGGAAATGACAACCCACTCCAGTGTTCTTGCCTGGAGGATTCCAGGAACGGGGGAGCCTGGTGGACTGCCGTCTATGGGGTCGCACAGAATTGGACATGACTGAAGCGACTTAGCAGCAGCAGCAGCAAATACTTAATTGATATTCTCTAACTATTGTTGTAATAGTTCTTTTTTATAATCCCTTGCCTTCACAACATAAAATTTAGTAGATTGATGTTAGGTAGCTATTTAAGAGTTTCTTGGTGAGTATTTAAACATTTTACTATTATTTGATGGTTTGTAGGTCTAAATAAACAAGATGAAAAACAGCTACAAGAACTTGCATTAGAAGAGAGGCAAACCATTGCTCAGAAAATCAACATGTTATACAGTGAGGTATGTTTTAAGAGGTAAACTAAACATAATACTGTGAATATAAAGGAATACTGTTCTTGCTCAATTATGTTTTGGTGCTTAAAGTACTTTCTAAACACCAGTTTTATTAAGTTTTCTCTTAGAATGATTGATAATGTTGGGTTTAGTGCTGTAATTTACGACAGAATGAGATTGAGGTGAAGAGATTGTGATGGCAAAGAAAAGAACAAGCTCCCTATCTCCAGACAAAAGTATTCCAAAGCTGAATCTACTTCAACAAGGGGAGGAGTCCAGGGTTTTTAAGTCTTAGAAAAAGGGAGCGGCTCATGCTGCTTAGGTTAAATATGGAATGAATCCAAGACTGTAGAGACAATGGGTTAATGTAAGTCTTTAGCCCCTTCTGGCTCAGCGGATGGATTGTCTAAAAGAAAAGGAAGATCCAGCACTTTGTCTTATGTTCCCCTTTGCCATGTCTGCCGTCCGCCTACCTTCAGTCTTCCCTACTCTGGGAACCCAGTAGATGGGCTTTTGTTTTTAACTGAAGTACGGTTGATTTACAATGCTGTGTTCGTTTCAGGTGTACAGTACAGTTATTCTGTTACGTATACACATACACACATATATCTTCTTTCTCAGCTTCTTTTTCAGTATAGGTTATTACAAAATTTTCCGTATAATTCCCTGTTCTATACAGTAGGTCCTTGTTGTTTATTTTATATATAGCAGTATATATTTGTATATGTTAATCCCAAACTCTTAATTTATCCCTCCCACTTTTCCCTTTGATGACCCTAAGTTTGTTTTCTATGTCTGTGCATCTATTTCTGTTTTGTAAATAAGTTCATTTGTATCCTTTTTTTTTTTTTTTAAGATTCCACAGATAAGCAACAGTGTATGATATTTGTCTTTCTCTGTCTGGCTTACTTCACTTAGTATGATAATAATCTCTGGAGGGGCTTTTTGAGGGGTTGAGGAGGATGTGGTGGAGGTATCAATATTTTTTATCCCTGATGTAAACAGCTAGTCAAAAACAGAAGTCAGACGTCTGACTCCTAGTCTAATATTCTCTCCATCAGGGCATATCATTTCTAGCAGAGATGGGCTGTTTCAAAAACTGTCAGTAGGAAGAGTCCATGATACATGAGTAATTTCAGTTTGATTTGAAATTTTTTAGTAATAATAAAAAGAAAACTGCTTCCATTTTCTTCCTAAGAGGGAAATTGGTTACTTTCTTTATCAGAAAGTCCCTCTTTTTCTTATTACACTGAGAAAATATTTGAGCCTTATCTTGGGAGTCCTCAATCTACTCTTTAAACAGCAACTCTGCTGAGAAGACAGGGCATGGCCTGGCACTGGCATTTATTGCGGGAGAGAACATGTAATCATATATAAAAAGTCCTCATTTTCTCCAAATGAAGACTTTGAAAGCTTTCTTTCATTACATGAAAGAAGCTACTGTTCAGGACTACTAGAAGCAGAATCTGAAGAAAACTGAGTGGAACACTGGACTTTGATCTGAACTTCTGCATTTTAGAAAATTGAGATAATCTGATAGCATTGTAGAAACTATCCCAACAAGTAACTTCATTGTTTGACATAAACTGATTGCTTATCTTAGGCCTAATTAGGTCTGCTTATTAAAGCCAGACCTCTTTTGGGATGATCTATGATTTTATTAATTACTGATTTTATTAATATTTGCGAATCTCTTGTCTAAGTTCAAGTAATAACAGCATACCTGGAAACTATACACACTAATACTGATTTTTCTCCCTTTTCAGCTTTTCCAGAGTCTACTGCCAAAGGAGAAATATGACAAAAATGATGTTATTTTAGAAGTGACATCTGGAAGAACGACTGGAGGTCAATAAAATAATTTTTTTTTTTTTTTGCAAGCTTACCAAGAGAATGATTTATTTGGTGACAGAAACTAGTGAGTCACTGAAGAGTCTCCTGGGACTGATGTCGGAGTGAAAGATGAACATGACAAATGGGTTCTAGCTCCAGTGATTCTAGAAAGCTAGCAGCATCTCAGAAAGGAAGCAGCGGGTTATGAGTCAGAAGACAACGTCCCAGATGGGCAGCACTCAGTTTCCACTCCTGTGGAAACAGCGATACCTGGTAGTTTGTGGCTAAATGACACAATAGATGTATTATACGTACTACTGCTGCTGCTGCTTCTAAGTCGCTTCAGTCGTGTCCGACTCTGTGCGACCCCAGAGACGGCGGCCCACCAGGCTCCCCCGTCCCTGGGATTCTCCAGGCAAGAACACTGGAGTGGGTTGCCATTTCCTTGTCCAATAAAATAATTTTATTGTAAATGATCTTAAAAAATACTTGAAGGTTACCTTGATTTGACACACTATAACTTTAAAAGTTTGTTAAATGTGTTTCCCTTTGGAAGCAGTTACTTCTCAACTCCTAAGGGGCCTTGTATCAATACTTAAGGAGGACTTTCCTAAAATTTCCTGGAATTTCTTCTCCTAGAAAAAGCAGAAATTTTTTTTTTATTGAAGTATAGTTGATTTATAGTGTTGTCTTAGTTTCTAGCATACAGTGATTCAGTTACACCTATATATATATTCTTTTTCATATTTTTTTTAATTTGGTTTATTACAGGATATTGAATATATTCAATTCTAGTGTGCTATACAGTAGAACGTTGTTGTTGATCTTTTATGTATATAGTATTATATATCTGCTAATCCCAGACTCCTCATTTATCCCTCCTCATTCCCTATCCTGGAGAAGGCAATGGCAACCCACTCCAGTACTCTTGCCAGGAAAATCCCATGGACGGAGGAGCCTGGTAGGCTGCAGTCCATGGAGTCATGAAGAGTCGGACATGACTGAGCGACTTCACTTTCACTTTTCACTTCCATGCATTGAAGAAGGAAACGGCAACCCACTCCAGTACTCTTGCCTGGAAAATCCCATGGATGGAGGAGCCTGGTAGGCTGCAGTCCATGGGGTCGCTAGAGTTAGACACGACTGAGTGACTTCACTTTCACTTTTCACTTCCATGCATTGGAGAAGGCAATGGCAACCTACTCCAGTACTCTTGCCTGGAAAATCCCATGGGCTGCCGTCTGTGCACTCACACAGAATTGGACACAACTGAAGCAACTTAGCAGCAGCAGCATCCCCTATCCCCTTTGGTAAACATAAATTTGATGTCTGTTTCTGTTTCATAAGTAAGTTCATTTGAGTCATAGTTTAGATTCCACATAGAAGTGATATCATCTGATACTTGTCTTTCTTCCTTTTCTGACTCACTTCATTTTGTGAGATAATCTCCAGGTCCATCCATATTGCCGCACAGATGGCGTTACTTTGTTCTTTTCCAAGGCTGAGTAGTGTTCCATTGCACATGGATGCCGGACCTTCTTAACCCATTCATCTCTCAGTGGACATTTAGGTTGTTTCCATGTCTTGGCTATTGTAAATAATGCTGCAGTGAACACTGAGGTGCATGTGTCTTTTTGTATTAGAGTTTTCTCCAGGTATATGCCCAGGAGTAGGATTGCTGAGTCATATGGCAAGTCTATTTTTAGTTTTTTAGGGAACCTCCATACTGTTTTCCATAGTGACTCTACCAGTTTCCATTCCCACCAACAATGCTGGAGGGTTCCTTTCTCCCCACACCTTCTCCAGCGTTTGTTATTCATAGATTTTTAATGGTGGCCATTCTGAGCAGTGTGAATTGATACCTCCTTTGTAGTTTTGATTTGCGTTTCTCTAATAATTAGTGATGTTGAACATCTTTTCATGTGCCCATTGTCCATCTGTATGTCTTCTTTGGAAAATGTATAGTGACTGAATATTTTTTTATTTTCTTTTAGGTGATATCTGCCAACAATTTACCCGAGAAATATTTGATATGTACCAGAATTATTCAAGCTACAAACACTGGAGATTTGAACTTCTGAATTATACACCAGCTGATTATGGTAAGTGTGTTTGAGGATTTTGTCCATAGACGATGCTGAAAATTATTTTTTCTCTGCTTTTGATTAGAACCATGTTGTCCTGTTTTTTAAAACATATGGTCTGTATCTACTAAATATTGTGACATGGACTCATGAATTACAGTGGCTTACTATAGTAGAATTCTTGCTATAGAAGAAGAGAATGGGAGAAAGAGAAGCATCCTCTCAGGAAGGAATATATGAATTAGCAAAACTTTTCCTGTGGAGGGTTGATAAATGCCTTGCCTGGGAAATCATTGTTCTGTTATACAAAGCCAAGATGTATTAAACTTTTTACTCTAAAGTACTTATAATGTGTTAGATGTTTATGGGAATGCAGAAAAAGTTAGTCATTTATCTTTAGTTTCAAAATGCTCCCACTCAAGCTGGACTGATAAAAACTTAGACAACATAAACAATAAGAAACTAGTGCAAGTCTTTAAAGTTTTAAATACTCAGAGTATGTTAAATTAGAACAGCTGATAATTCTGTTTTGTTCCATTCTTTTAATTCATCTGGAAGTTTTTTAATCTGCTTGGTTACACAGAGATACACCATGGTAGACAGAGGGCCCATGAGTAATAAGTCACAAATGATCAAAGTGGGGAAAGAAGGTTCACATAAGTGACACAATCCAGGGAAATGAACACCAGTGGCGAGCATAGGAAGTGTGTGCTCAGGACAGGTTTGAAGTACAGCCAGTGGTCAGGAAAGAGGAAGACCAGGAGAGCAGAGGGAAGGAGTAGTCTGAGCAATGGCATGATGGTGGGGAACATCTTGCAGTGTGTGTAGAAGTGGGGAAGCCAGTTAATCGGGATATTTGTGATGAGAAGTCAGAGGAAATAGGTTTGAAAGAGTAGATTTTCAGCAGACAAGAAAGCTGAACAAGCCTTGATTATTAGGGAGCTATTGAACACTTTATTAATAAGAATATCATTTGATAAATATATATTGTAAGAAGATTATTTTTTCTTTTTTATTGAAGTATAGTTGGTTTATAATATTTTTTCAATTTTTGATATATATCACAGTGATTCATACACACACACATATAATTCTCTGTGCTATACCATAGGTCCTTGTTGGTCTTCTGTTTTATGTCCACAAAGTGAAAGTCACTCAGATGTGTCCGACTCTTTGTGACCTCATGGACTATACAGACCATGGAATTCTCCAGGCCAGAATACTGGGGTGGGTAGCCTTTCCCTTCTCCAGAGGGTCTTCCCAACCCAGGGGTCAAACCCAGGTTTCCCGCATCGCAGGGAGATTCTTTACCAGCTGAGCTACAAGAGAAGCCCATTTTATGTATAGTAATGGCACCCACTCCAGTTCTCTTGCCTGGAAAATCCCATGGATGGAGGAGCCTGGTAGGCTGCAGTCCATGGGGCTGCTAAGAGTTGGGCACGACTGAGCGACTTCACTTTCACTTTTCACTTTCATGCATTGGAGAAGGAAATGGCAACCCACTCCAGTATTCTTGCCTGGAGAATCCCAGGGACAGAGGAGCCTAGTGGGCTGTTGTCTTGGGGTAGCACAGAGTCAGATACGACTGAACGGGCTTAGCAGCAGTGTATGTATGTTAATCCAAATCTTCTAAATCTCTTCCTCTCTTTCCACTTTGGTAACCAAAAATTAGTTTTAAGGTTATTTTGACAACAGTGTGAAAGATGGATTGAAGAGGCTAGATTTAAGGCAGGTGGCTGAGAGGTTATTAGAGTAACCAGGTGTGACTAAGAGTTAGAATTGGGAGTAGACATATGAGAGACCTTCAGAGGAAGAATGGGCAAAATTTGGTAACTGATGAGAGAAGCTATTGCTTGCCAACTGTGTCTGGCATGCAGTGTGGGTTATTTGATCCTTAAAACCCTGTGAGATGGGTATTGTTAATCCTATTTCACAGATGAAAATCTAGGCTCAGAGAGTAAGTAACTAATCCAAGATCACACAATGAGGAATGGCAGTCCTGGGGTTAGATTTAAGTCGACACTACATCCCATTAGTTTATTCTGACACAAAGGAAATGAGCCACAGGGACTTAATCTTTCTAGCTGAGACGATTGCAATATTCATTCATTCCAAATGAAATACAAATTGGAAGGCAGACTTCACTTGGGAAGAACAGTGAAAGTGGTTTTTGCATGATTGTGTGTGTTGTTATAGTGAACATCCCTTTAAAAATATCCAGTAAGTGCTGAAGTTGTGTAATCAGAGCTTTGGTGAGACAATAGAGTTGAGGAGAGATATTTGATAGCTGTTAGAACAGAGATGGGGGCTTCCCTGGTTGCTCAGCTGGTAAAGAATCCGCCTGCAATGCAGGAGACCCTGGTTCGATTCCTGGGTTGGGAAGATCCCCTGGAGGAGGACGTGGCAACCCACTCTAGGATTCTTGCCTGGAGAATCCCTATGGACAGAGGAGCCTGGTGGGCTATAGTCTGTGGGGTCACAAAGTGTCGGACACGACTGAGCAACTAAGCACAGCACAAAACAGAGATGATGTCTGATGCTGAGAGGGAATAAGTGAGGGAGAGTCTATAGAGAGGGTACCAAACCATGGAGAATGGCCACATTTAGAAAAATAGACTAGCTGGCAAAAGAAAAAAAGGGGTCAGGTAAGCAGGAAAAAGAATGGGGACAGTATATACTGTGGACGCAGGAGAGAGAGTTTCGAGAATGTAATCAGAAGCAGCATTAGAAAAGAAAGAGTGTCATCTCTGAGATGCATATTTTGAATTCAACTTTCAGCAATGAAAGGGAGATGCACTTGACATCAGGAGGAGAGTTTCTGCTCCAGGGACGCAGAGCAGACAAACAATGGTTGGGAAGTCTTTTTTTAAGATACACTGACTCCCTAGCAAAATAAAATAAAAGACATTTTAAAAAGTACAAAGTTGAGCTTTCCTGGTGGCTCAGTGGTTAAGACATGGTTTCAATACCTGGTCCGGGAAGATCCCACGTACCACGGAGCAACCCGTGTACCTCAAGGACTGAGCTTGTGCTCTTGAGCCCACAGCCGCAGCTGCTGAAGCCGGTATGCCTAGAGCCCATCTCCACAGGAAGAGAAGCCACAGCAGTGAGAGGCCCAGCACCACAACTAGAGAGAAGCCCCTGCTCCCTACAGCCGGGGAAGGCCTGTGCCCTGCAGCAAAGACCAGCACAGCCGTGAATAAAATAAATAAGTCTTTTAAAAAAGAAACAGATTAATGTATACAAAATAGAAGGGGAAAAACAAGGTAAAAATCCTTTTATCAAAAACGAAACAATTGGGGGAATTCCATGGCAGTCCAATGGTTAAGACTCTCTGCTTTCATTGCTGTGGGCCTAGGTTCGCTCCCTAGTGCGGGAACTAAGATCCATGTCTCACCCGCCACCAAAAAAAAAGGAAAAAATTTAATACTCTATTCATATACCTTTAAAATTAAAACCTAAGAATAGACCTTTATCCATTAAAATTATAAAATATAATTTATTTACTATAATGAGGAGAAGACAAAGATATGGATAGAGAATAAAATAGAGACGGGGAAAAAGTATCTATCTTACAAAATATGTATGTTAAAGTATATGTATGGGGCTTCCCAGGTGGCACTGGTGGTAAAGAGCCTGCTTACCAATACAGGAGACTTTAGAGATTCAGGCTTGATCCCTGGGTCAGGAAGATCCCCTGGAGGAGAGCATGGCAACCCACTCCAATATTCTTGCCAGGAGAATCCCGTGGACAGGGGAGCCTGGTTGGCTACAGTCCATAGGGTTGCAAAGAGCTGGACATGACTAAAGAGACTTAGCACAGCATATATATATATATGTATATGTATATATATATATGTATATGTATATGTATATGTACATACTTGGGAGGGATTGGGGACAGGAGGAGAAGGGGACGACAGAGGATGAGATGGCTGGATGTCATCACCGACTCGATGGACATGGGTTTGGGTGAACTCCGGGAGTTGGTGATGGACAAGGAGGCCTGGTGTGCTGCAATTCATGGGGTTGCAAAGAGTCGGACACGACTGAGCAACTGAACTGAACTGAATGTTTAATTGAAATATAGGGAACTCACAGAGATTCACATAGCACTAGAAGCTAAGATTGGGAAAAAATACACTTAAATGTAAAAATTCATGTATCAAATGACTTGAAGTGTTTTAGTTTTGTGATCTTGGGACAGATAGGGAAAACCCTCAGCCATTACACAAGTAGTCAGTACTAGGTGATTACAAGATTAGTCTTTGCAGGGTGGTGGCTCTTGACGTGTAGTGTAGGTCTATCACTGTCATTCTGTATTCCTGAGTTCTAGGGAGTTGAGAAAAATGTCTTTCAAATTGAAGGGGGCTTCCCTGAGTGACTCAGTGGTAAAAAATCCACTTACCAATGCAGGAGACTCAGGTTCAATCCCTGGGTTGGGAAGATCCCTGGAGAAGGAAATAGCAACCCACTCTAGTATTCTTGCCTGGAAAGTCCCACCATGGACAGAGGAGCCTGGCAGGCTACCAGTCCATGGGGTCGCAAAAGAGTCAGACACGACTTGGTGACTAAACAACAACAACAAATGAAATTTATTATATTCTCTCTTCCCTCCCAACCGATTAATGTTTATAATTATGTTTTGTTATTTTCTGCTCACCAGCTGAATTCAGGGAGAGGTCATTAAAGTAATGTGGTGGTTGGGACTTCCCTGGCGGTCCAGTGGTTAAGATGCTGTGCTCCCAGTGCCGGGGGCATGGGTTCCATCTCTGGTTGACGAACTAAGATCCTGCAGGCCACACATCGAGGCATAAAAAAATAACTAACTAAATAAAAATAACGTGGTGGTTAATTTAATGTGTCCAGATATTATACTTTCACCACAACTGTTGAGAAGTAAATTTATGAAGGGAGCCCTGGCGTCACTGAAGAGCTCTCTGGTAGCTTTTTCCCGCAGCCAGGACCTTACAGTGGGAACTCTAGTAGATGAATTGAGAAACCTAAGGGCAGTTGGAGTAAATGGATCTCAAGGTAGCAGTGTTGGCACTTAGTGGCCAAAGGCAATATGGGTGTGGTTACCATAATGGCCAACAGAGTAAAAGGAGCAATCGGAATAGGCTGACTTACGCAGACGGGGCATTGGCTGGTTGACATGTGTCCCTGGGAGTAAAGAATGGAAGCCTGCTAAATTCTTATTTGATCTGTATAAGCAGAAAAGTTCTAGGTCAAATGAACAAAAGTCTAACCTGTGTCATAAAACCAGAAGTCATGGCCCCTTAGTCAGTTCCCAGACTTGAGCCAATTTGTAGACCTAAAACCCCTTGAATACAGGCAAGAGTGAGTCCTCTTGAGAAAGTCGGTACATGCCAGAAATTTATATACTGCCAGCCTTTCTTCCAGGCTTTCCTGGTGGCTCAGACAGTAAGAATCTGCCTGCAATGCAGGAAACCTGAGTTCTATCCCTGGGTTGGGAAGATCCCCTGGAGTAGAAAATGGCAATCCACTCCAGTATTCTTGCCTGGAGAATCCCATGGACAGAGGAGCCTGGCAGGCTACACTCCATGGAGTTGCAAAGAGTGAGACACGACTGAGCAACTAACACTTTCACTTTCCCTAAAGGGGAGTATTAAATGCATGATTGTCTATAGAACTAGGTCTAACTGAGGACTAAGAGGAAAAAGTACAGTATATAAGGACTGTTAGATCTGACAGTATAGAGTACAGTCATTTGCAAAACGGGGAGGAGAATGGGAAGAACACATGCAAAAAGTTTTATAATGTTTTTAGTAATCATACTGGTGGCAGAACTAATACTGGCATTCTGAGACTGTTGTTTATGAAATATGGGATAAAATAGAAGAGTAGTTATGAGATACTCTGATTCTGGTATCCTCTCTGTCTTTGGGAACCAAGATTCTCAGTATGGAAAGCAAGTGATACAGGAATGTTAGAGAAGACATTGTGATCTTTAATTTATATTAGAAGTATCAGTTATCAAGAACAAGTTGTCTGAGATTTTATCCTATTTGCAAGACAGAAATTTAGCAAGTCAGTTTCTTGGGTCAGGGACAAAGGATGGTTTATGACTCATGGTAGTAGCAGCAACCAGAATATCAGCATTTTTGTGCTGGTTTCATGAACTCCACATCCCAAAAGGCAACTGGAAGAAGGTCAATGACACCTGCCCCCATGGTGGGTTTAAAAACACGAGAAGAATCCTGAGCTTGGGGTTCTCAAGTGTATTTTATTTTGCTGAGTCTCCATTGCCATGCACGCAGGCTTAGTTGCCCTGCAGCATGTAGGATCTTAGTTCCCTGATTAGGGATCAAACCCATGTCCCCTGCATCGGAAGGTGGAATCTTTTCCTCGGCTGTGCTGGGTGGGCCACGTGGGCTTTTCCTCTAGTTGAGGTGAGCAGGGGCTCCTCTGTAGTTGCGGTGGCTTCTCTTGTTGCAGAGCACGGGCTCTAGGGTGTGTGGGCCTCAGCAGTTGTGGCTCCCCGGCTCTAGAGCACAGGCTCAGCAGCTGTGGCGCACAGGCTTAGCTGCCCCACGGCATGTGAGATCTTCCTGACCAGGGATGGAATCCGCGTCTCCTACATTGGCAGGCACTTGTCCTTAGCTCTAGAGGGAGACATTGTCTCCAAAGCTTTTTTATTTGTTTGTTCACTAAACAAATACCCTTAAAAATATATTCTGGAACAAAAGGGCAGGCAGTTCCTTGTTTACAAGATGTGCAGAAATGCAAGAATTTGATAAGGAATTGTTTCTCAACATCTCTGTAAACTCATGAGGTATTTCCTATCTCTGTCCATTGAAAAGGTTTGGAAACAATGACCAACCCAGTATTAGTAAATATCCCTAGTCCCCAAATATTGAAAACATTGAAATGTTATTTTCCTTCGAAAGGAACCAGGGGTTCTTGGAGAAATGGCTGAATCTAGGTCTTTTTTTTTTTTTTTAAAGTCACTCAGTCATGTCCAACTCTTTGTGACCCCATGGACTATACAGTCCCTGGAATTCTCCAGGCCAGAATACTGGAGTGGGTAGCTTTTCCCTTCTCCAGAGGATCTTTCCAACCCAGGGATCGGGCCCAGGTCTCCAGCACTGCAGGTGGATTCTTTACCAGCTGAGCCACAAGGGAAGCCCATAGAATTGGACTATCACCCTTTTACAACCTCTGTGGTACATGAAGCATCAAACATTGTCAACACCATAAAAACAGACAGCCAGACATTGTCTGTCTCCTGTTGTCTTGCCAGAGTTCAATCTAGTTTCTGGATCCAGCTGCCCAGTAGCAGCCAGTACAGAGGGCAGAAAAGAGATTGAAGCATGCCAAGAGTATGCAGTCAGCAAAACCAAGCTGTGGGAAATTTCTATATGTCAACAGCCCTGATTCCTCAATGGATAACTTGAGATGGGTGATGAACTTATAGACTAGAGGCTTGAAAGACATATCAACTTTTTTAAATGGACAAGACTATACTGTAGTGCCTAGGGCAGCACATTAGGTAATAAAATTATAGTAGAGAAGGAAATAAAAAATACTGGTTACCTGAGAAAGGGAAGGGATTGTAGGAAAGGCAGGCCTATGGGAGGGCTTTGCAGGTGCCTAATAAAGTTCTTTTTCTTAATCTTGAACCATGCATTTGATTCATGTGGTTTTCTACGTCTGTATATTATTTTACAATAAAAATATTTTTTTAAACAATATGTTCAATAAGAAGCTAGCTTAGGCATTGTGCTTATTTTCCCGCTTCACAGACAAGCAAGAATTAAATTTCAATAGATTTTGAAAGCTTGGGAGAACCTACAGAATTATTCATCATTATCATATTGCTGTGTTATTGAGCACTCATATATGGCACCAAATTAGCCTAAGATTGCATCGATTCAATGCAGAAAATGCCCCAGTATTCTTTTTTTTATAATACTATTTTTATAAAAGTGAAATTTGTTCATCATATAAAAACTTTACAACAAAAACACTTAAGATGAAAAACATGCTGCTGTTCTATTCTCCAGAGATAACCATAAGCAATCGTTTGGCATGTTCCCTATTACATATGCACATACTTAGGCTGGGAAGTGTCTTTGGGATCTACTTTCTGTTCTCATCTCAGGCTCTGTGCTCACAGAGGCCTTTCATGGAGGCCATTTAAGGTCCTGGTCCCTTCCAAAGTAGAATGTATTATCACTCTGGAACATCTTTTTTCATAGGTGGGCTACATCACGCAGCGGCCCGAATTTCTGGTGATAACGTCTATAAGCACTTGAAGTACGAAGGTGGGATTCACCGGGTTCAGCGAATCCCCGAGGTGGGGCTGTCATCCCGGATGCAGCGTATTCACACGGGGACAATGTCGGTGATCGTCCTCCCCCACCCAGATGAGGTAACCCCCTGCAGGAACCCCGTTCCATTATCCGTGAAGATCCACCGCAGTTTCACTGTCCACGAAAAGCTCCTGTGCATTCTACTTACAGAATGCTTCTGCACCCCAAACATGTGAACTTCTTTCCCCCCACGAAGCAGTCCCTCCATTCTCTGTGGACAAGTGACTGTCCTACAGTTCAGCTCACGTCTGACACCGTCTCCCTGGGGAAGTTCCACAAGCTGGACTCAGCCCCATAGGACAGCCGCCCCAGCCACATCAGAGCCAGACGTGAGACCAGGCTGTCTCCTGTGCTCCTGCATCTGGAGGGTCCCGTGACCCCCTCCTTAGTCTCAGTAATTTACTAAAGGGGCTCAAAAACACAGGAAAACAGTGTCCTTACTAGTGCGTGCATGCTGTTGTGTCCAACTCTCTGTGACCCCACGGACCTCTGTCCTTGGAATTCTCCAGGCAAGAATACTGTGGTGTGGGTTGCCGTGCCTTTCTCCAGGGGATCTTCCCAACCCAGGGATAGAACTCGAGTCTCCTGCATTGGCAAGAGGATTCTTTACCACTGAGCCACCTGGGAAGCTCATACTTACTAGACTACTGCTTTATTACCAAAAATATAGCTCAGGAAGGGCCAGATGGAAGAAACTCAGAGAACACAAAGAGGTGTATCGCTTCCATACCCTCTCTAGGCTCACCACCCTACCTTGCAGCAATCACGTGGAAGTGCTCTGAATTCTGTGCTTGGGGGACTTTTATGGAGTCTTCCATACATAGACATGATTGGTTAAATCAATCGACTTTGGGGATTAATTCAACCTCCAGCCCCTCTCCCGTCCCTGGAGATTGGGGTGGAGCTGAAAGCTCCAGCCCTCTAGTCCTGTGTTTGGTTCCTCTGGCCGTAAGTCCGCAAGCTGTGGTTATCTGGGGTTTTCCAAAGGTCACCTTATTAACATAAAGTCAACTGTGGCTCAGAGGGCTTGTTACGAATACCAAAGGACAGCTTTGTCACTCTCATCACTTGAGAAAATATCCAAGGGTTGTAGGAGCTCTCTGCTGAGAACTGAACAATATATATTTCTTACCATAAATCACAATGTCACAACTAATGCTTAGTCCAGTTAATAGTTTCCTCAGTCATCAAAAAGTATCTTTATAGCTATTTTCTTAAACCAGGATGCTATCAAGTTTCACTTATTGCAGTTTGTTGTTCTAACTCTTTATGCCTGGAACAGTCTTCCAACCTTTTTTTTTTTTAAATGACATTGACATTTTGAAGAGTCTAGACCTTTTGTCTTGTAGAATGTTCCACATTCTGGATTCGTCTGTTTCCTTATAACGCTCTTTAACTTGTTCCTTTATCTCCTGCATTCTATGAAAAGTTGTATTTAAATATTCCATTCTATTCAGGTTATACATTTAGAGCAAGAATACTTCGCAGGTGTTGTTATATTCATGTTGCGTCTCATCACAAGTCATAGAATATCAGATTGCCCCACTTTTAGCAAGGATCACTGTGAGCATTTAGTGAAGTTGGTGACCACAAAAAAAATCCTGATTGTGAAAGTGTATTTCTCCCTTGATAATAAGGGAATAATCCAAATAATATAATAATATAGTAATATAAGTAATATATCCTATTCCCAACAACTTTTCTTCCATGGTCTTTAACATCCAGTAGTGATCTTTGCCTGAATTAGTTATTTAGTTTGGTGTTTCAAAATGATGATTTTCTAATTTCATCATTCCTTCTGCATGTATTAACTGGCATTCTTCACTGTGAAGAACTTTCCTCCCCACTACCTTCTCTCCTCCTTTCTTCTCTTTCTCTTTCCATTTTTATTTTACCTCATTGTAAACTCATATATTGAATTTTGTATGTTTGTGACTTCATTATAGACTTACAGATTTATTTTTTAAATTCAATAAAATATAATCACTATTGTTTTTCTTTTTGAAAAAATTGAGGTGTAGTTGATTTATACTACTATGTTTCAGGTGTACAACAAAGTGATTCACTATTTTGAAAGGTTGTTAGCCACTTATAGTTATCATAAAATATTGGCTTTCTTCCCTGTGCTGTACAATATATCCTTATAATTCATTTATTTTATACATAGTAGTCTGTACTTCTTACTCCCCTACATCTATTCTTCTCTTCCCCTTTTCCTCTCCTCACTGGTAACCACTAGTTTGAGTCCATTTCTTTTTTGTTATATTCACTGCTGCTGCTGCTGCTAAGTCACGTCAGTCGTGTCCGACTCTGTGCAACCCCATAGACAGCAGCCCACCAGGCTCCCCCGTCCCTGGGATTCTCCAGGCAAGAACACTGGAGTGGGTTGCCATTTCCTTCTCCAATGCAGGAAAGTGAAAAGTGAAAGTGAAGTCGCTCAGTCGTGTCTGACTCTTCGCAACCCCATGGACTGCAGCCTACCAGGCTCCTCCATCCATGGGATTTTCCATGCATGAGTACTGGAGTGGGTTGCCACTGCCTTCCCCAGATCAGATCAGATCAGATCAGTCGCTCAGTCGTGTCCGACTCTTTGCGACCCCATAAATCGCAGCACTCCAGGCCTCCCTGTCCATCACCAACTCCCAGAGTTCAGTGAGACTCACGTCCATTGAGTCAGTGATGCCATCCAGCCATCTCATCCTCTGTCGTCCCCTTCTCCTCCTGCCCCCAATCCCTCCCAGCATCAGAGTCCTTTCCAATGAGTCAACCCTTCACATGAAGTGGCCAAAGTACTGGAGTTTGAGCTTTAGCATCATTCCTTCCAAAGAAATCCCAGGGCCGATTCAAAAGCAGTTATATTCACTGCTGCTGCTGCTAAGTCGCTTCAGTCGTGTCCGACTCTGTGCAACCCCATAGACAGCAGCCCACCAGGCTGCCGTCCCTGGGATTCTCCAGGCAAGAACACTGGAGTGGGTTGCCATTTCCTTCTCCATTGCGTAAAAGTGAAAAGTGAAAGTGAAGTCGCTCAGTCGCAACCGACTCGTGGCGACCCCATGGACTGTAGCCCACCAGGCTCCTCCATCCATGGGATTTTCTAGGCAAGAGTACTGGAGTGGCTTGCCATTGCCTTCTCCAGTTATATTTACTAGTGTGTTTTAATTTTTAGACTCCCTATATAAGTGATACTATACATATTTGTCTTTCTCTGTTTGACTTATTTCATTAAGCACAGTACCCTCCAAGTTCATTTATGTTATTGCAAATTGCAAAATTTCATTTTTTCTGGCCGAGCAATATTCCAGTGTGTGTTTGTGTGTGTGTGTGTGTCACATCTTTATCCATTCATGAATACTTATGGTTGCTTATGTATCCATTCATGGATAATTATGGAAGCAACTATGGTTGCTCCATATCTTGGCTGTTATAAACAGTACTGCTGTGAACATTGGGTGAATATATCTCTTTGAGTTAAGGTTTTTATTTTCAGATATATACCCAGGAGTGGAATTGCTGGATATGTTAGTTCTATGTTTAGTGTTTTGAGAAACCTCCATGCTACTTTCCCCAGTGATGCACCAATTTACATTCCCACCAACAGTGTACAGGGGTTTCCTTTTCTCCATATGGTTCTGATGTTAGATGATAGCCTTTCTTTCTGATGATAGCCATTCTGACAGATGCAAGGTGATGCCTCACTGTGGTTTTGATTTGCATTTCTCTGATGATTAATGATGTGGAGCATCTTTTCATATGCCTGTTGGCCACTTGAGTGTCTTCTTTGGAAAAATGTCTATTCATGTCTTCTGCCTTTTTAAAACAATGTATTTTGTATCTAATATAGCTTTGTAGGATGATAGATAATAAAACTTTTGAAAGATTACATAACTCAGCGGTCTCATAAATCAGTGTTTAAAATACCATCTATTGGAATAGGGTGTTTATGGTTCTTTCTTTGTTATAAGTTATTTCACCTCTTAGTCAAATGGCTGTGATTTAAAACAGTACAGTTTATTTGAAAGACCTTGGGATCAGTTTAATATTTAAGTATTTGTTGAGTATGGAATTTACTCATGCTGTACTTTTGGTTCTAGGTCGATGTGAAAGTGGACCCTAAGGACTTGCGAATAGATACATTTCGAGCCAAAGGCGCAGGAGGGCAGCATGTTAATACAACCGATAGTGCTGTCAGACTTGTCCACATCCCCACAGGTGAGCTAGTCCTTTTGCCTTTGTACTTTTAACTCTTTTTTTTACATCTTATAAAACTGTTCGGCATTTAGAAAGAGTTTTATGTTAGTGTCTGTGTTCTTGCACAAACCCTTTAAAGATGACACTGGAGGGACTTCCCTGGTGGTCCAGTGGCTAAGACTCCACACTCCCACTGCAGAGGGCCCGAGTTCAATCCCTAGTCAGGGAACTAGATCCCACGTGCCACAACTGAGAGATACTGCATGCCATGATGAAAGATCCTTCGTGCTGCAAGTAAGACCCAAAGCTGCCAGATAAATACCTAAATAAATAAATACATAAAAGATTTTCTGAAAGAAAAAAAAAAAAAAAGGTGACCCCTTTGAACCCATGACTGGGTCATGCGTTTGGGTTCAAAGTCTCCAGTGTGTTCATATTCCCTTCTGTTTGGACAAAGTCCCTCCTTGGCTGTGTATATACATATAAGAGTGAGGTAACTCTTAAACTCTTAAAAGAGTGAGTAACTCTCAGTGCGTGGGCGCCACTTACCCAGTAATAAGTTTCGACAGTCGGGGAGTGAATCAGCTTTTTTTTATCAGGGCCCCTGAAATGTCAGCATTTGTAGAACTTTTTCTCTTGGGTAGTTTTCTCCTAAGCAGGTTTACCAGGACACACTTGACAGTAAAGTCAGGGTCTCCCCATTCAGTAAGCAAACTTTCACTTAATCGTTTTTTTCAGTCTTGTGCCTCACACTTGCCTTCCTTTGTACCTTTGAAGACTCAAGTCTGGAACTTTCCTTATTTAATTCTCTGAAGACTGTACCTTCTGCCTCTTACAGACTGAGGGAGGGGACTTGAAAATGTAGTTGTTATATAGACTTTCTGAGTCTAGTCCCCAAACGGTCAGCCCCAGTCTCTGGGAGTCCTCAGTATAGTGCTTCATAAAAGTCTTAAGGATCTATACGTATATCTTAAAATATAAAAAAATACAAGGAAACAGTTATTTTAAAATTTTAGGTAGTGGTTACTTCTGGGAGGCATGACATAGCTTCTGGCTTGGAAGGGGGCAAATGGGAGGTTTAAAGGGCATTTAGAAATATTCTTTGTGGCTCAGCTGGTAAAGAATCTGCCTACAGTGTGGGAGACCTAGATTCAGTCCTGGGTTTGGAAGATCCCCTGGAAAAGGGAAAGGCTACCCATTCCAGTATTCTGGCCTGGAGAATTCCATGGACTGTATAGTCCATGGGGTCACAAAGAGTCAGACACGATTGAGGGACTTTCACTTTCAGCAATATTCTATTTAAGCTGCGTGGTACATATATATTCTTTTACATTATGCATATTCTTCCCCATGTGGAGTATACAATTGACCCTTAAACAACATGGGTTTCAACTGCATTTTGTTGTTTAGTCACTAAGTAGTGTCTGACTCTTTAAAACCCCATGGACTGCAGCCCGCCTGGCTTCCCTGTCCTTCGCTATCTCCCAGAGTTTGCTCAAACTCATGTCCATTGTGTCAGTGATGCCATCCAACCATCTCATCCTCTGTCGTCCCCTTCTCCTCCTACCTTCAATCCTTCCCAGCATCAGGATCTTTTCCAGTGAGTCAGCTTTTCCCAGCAGGTGGCCAAAGTACTGGATCTTCAGCTTCAACAACAGTCCTTCCAATGAATATTCAGAACTAATTTCCTTTAGGATAGACTGCTTTGATCTCCTTGCAGTCCATGAGACTCTCAAGAGTCTTTTTCAACACCACAGTTCAAAAGCATCAATTCTTCGGTGCTCAGTCTTTTT
Source organism: Bos indicus x Bos taurus (assembly GCF_003369695.1). Lineage (NCBI taxonomy): Eukaryota > Metazoa > Chordata > Mammalia > Artiodactyla > Bovidae > Bos > Bos indicus x Bos taurus. The sequence continues at coordinate 11,249,681 of NC_040087.1, read as the reverse complement.
TGTCCAACTCTCACATCTGTACATGACTACTGGAAAAACCATAATCTTTGACTCTACAGACCTTGGTTGGCAAAGTGATGTCTCTGCTTTTTAATACACTGTCTAGGTTTGTCATAGCTTTCCTTCCAAGGAGCAAGAGTCTTTTAATTTCATGGCTATAGTCACTGTGCAGTGATTTTGGAGCCCAAGAAAATAAAGTCTGTCACTGTTTCCAATTTTTCCCCTTCTATTTGCCATGAAATGATGGGGTTGGATGCCATGATCTTAGTTTTTTGAATGTTGAGTTTTAAGCCAGCTTTTTCACTCTCCTCTTTTACCCTCATCAAGAGGCTCTTTAGTTCCTCTTCACTTTCTGCCATAAGGGTGATGTCATCTTTATATCTGAGGTTGTTGATATTTCTCCCAGAAATCTTGATTCCAGCTTGTGATTCATCCAGTCCAGCATTTCACATGATGCACTCCACATAGAAGTTAAATAAGCAGGGTGACAATATACAGCTTGACGTATTCCTTTCCCAATTTCGAACCAGCCCGTTGTTCCATGTCCGGTTCTAACTGTTGCTTCTTGACCTGCATACAGGTTTCTCAGAAGAGAGGTAAGGTGGTGTAGTATTCTCATCTCTTGAAGAATTTTCCACAGTTTCTTGTGATCCACACAGTCAAAGGCTTTAGTATAGTCAGTGAAGCAGAAGTAGATGTTTTCCTGGAATTCCCTTACTTTCCCTATGATCCAAGGAATGTTGGCAATTTGATCCCTGGTTCCTCTGCCTTTTCTAAAACCAGCTTAAACATCTGGAAGTTCACAGTTCACGTATTGCTGAAGCCTGGCTTGGAGAATTTTGAGCATTACTTTACTAGCGTGTGAGATGAATGCAATTGTGTGGTACTTTGAGCATTCTTTGGCATTGCCCTTCTTTGGGATTAGAATGAAAACTGACCTTTTCCAGTCCTGTGGCCACTGCTGAGTTTTCCAACTTTGCTGGCATATTGAGTGCAGCACTTTAACAGCATCATCTTTTAGGATTTGAACTAGTTCAGCTGTAATTCCATCTCCTCCACTAGCTTTGTTCATACTAATGTTTCCTAAGGCTCAATTGACTTCACACTCCAGGATGTCTGACTCTGAGTGACCATACCATCATGGTTTTCCAGGTCATTAAAATCTCTTTTATATAGTTCTGTGTATTTTTGCCACTTCTTTCTAATCTCTTCTGCTGCTTTTAGGTCCACCTTTTCTGTCCTTTATTGTGATGATCCTTGCATGAAAGGTTCCTTTGATATCTCCAGTTTTCTTGAAGAATTCTCCTAGTGTTTCCCATTCTATTGTTTTCCTGTATTTCTTTGCATTGTTTGCTTAAGAAGGCTTTTATCTCTCCTTGTTATTCTTTGGAACTCTGCATTCAGTTGGGTGTATCTTTCCCTTTCTCCCTTGCTTTTCACTTCTATTCTTTTCTCAGCTATTTGTAAAGCCTCCTCAGACAACTACTTTGCCTTCTTGTATTTCTTTTTCTTTGGGATAGTTTTGATCACCACCTCCTGCAGAATGTTATGAACCTCCATCCGTAGTTCTTCAGGCACTCTGTCGGCCAGATCTAATCCCTTGAATGTATTGGTCACCTCCATGCATAATCATAAGGGATTTGATTTAGGTCATACCTGAATGGCCTAGTGGTTTTCTTTTTCTTCAATTTAAGTCTGAATTTGGCAATAAGGAGCTCATGATCTGAGCCACAGTCAGCTCCAGTCCTTGTTTTTGCTGACTGTATAGGGCTTCTTCATCTTCGGCTGCAAAGAATATAATCGATCTGATTTCGGTATTGACCATCTGGTGATGTCCGTGTGTAGAGTTGTCTCTTGTGTTGTTGCAAGAGGGTGTTTGTTATGACCAGTGTATTCTCTTTACAAAACTCTGTTAGCGTTGATCCTGCCTCATTTTGTACTCCTCCAAGGCCAAATTTTCTATATTCTAGGTATCTCTTGACTGCATACTTTGCATTCCAGTCCCCTATGATAAAAAAGACTTTTTTGGTGTTGTTCTATAAAGTCTTGTTGATCTTCATAGAACTGTTCAACTTCAGTTTCTTTGGCATTAGCGGTTGGGTTATAGACTTGGATTACTGTGATATTGAATGATTTGCTTTGGAAATCAACTGAAACCATTGTCATTTCAAGATTAATTACACTCAAGTACTGCATTTCAGACTGTTTTGCTGACTATGAGGGTGACTCCATTTCTTCTAAGGGATTCTTGCCCACAGTAGTAGTTATAATGGTCATCTGAATTAAATTCGCCCATCCTGTCCATTTTAGTTCACTGATTCCTAAGATGTCGACGTTCACTCTTGCCATTTCCTGCTTGGCCATGTCCAACTTACCTTGATTCATGGACCTAACATTCCAGGTTCCTATGCAATATTGTTCTTTACAGCATCAGACTTTACTTTCAGCACCAGACACATTCACAACTGAGCATCGTTTCCCCTTTGGTTCAGTCTCTTCAGTGTTTCTGGAGCTTATAGTAATTGCCCTCTGCTCTCCCCCAGTAGCATATTGGACACCTTCTGACCTGGGGGACTCATCTTCTGGTGTCACATCCTTTTGCCAAGAATACTGGAGTGTTGTCATTCCCTCCTCCAGTGGACCACTTCTTGTTAGAACCACCTGGGTCTATATAAATGCAGATTTTTTTTCAATAAATGTGTATTTGTATTATAAGTTGAAACACCTTATTTAGATATCAGAATCTAGAGAGCCATCTACAACAATTACCGTCATAACTCATGTATAGTTTCTGTGTACTTCATCTAAAATGTTTTTCATTCTTTTCCTGATTAACCTTTCCCCCTTTAAAACGTTCCTCAGTTCTATCTTCTTTATCAGTTTTATTGTGATATAATAGACACCTCAGGGTTTCCCAGGTGGCTCAGTGGTAAAGAATCTGCCAGCAATGCAGGAGACACCTGTTTAATCCCTGAGTCAGGAAGATCTCTTGGAGCAGGAAATGGCAACCTGCTCCAGCATTCTTGCCTGGGAAATCCCATGGACGGAGGAGCTGGGTGGGTTGCAGTCCGTGGGGTCACACAAAGAATCAGACGCATCTGAGCGACTGAGCACGTGAGCACGCACTCTTTACCTCTGATCCCTGTTATTTTTCAGGACTTGTAGTGGAATGCCAGCAAGAACGGTCACAGATAAAAAACAAAGAAATAGCTCTGCGTGTGTTGAGAGCTAGACTCTACCAGCAGATTATTGAGAAAGACAAGTGTCAGCAACGAAGTGCAAGAAAACTGCAGGTAAGATTTATTAGGTGAAATAACTTGATGGCTCTGTACAGAAAGCCATCATCTTGTATAGGAAAATGGAGTAAATATTCTTAATCTAATGGAAGTACCTTGGAGCGCTGGAAAACATGTTCATTTGTAAACAGCAATAATTTAATACAGTTGGTTATGGCTAAACTCAGACATGCCAGTTTGCAAATAAGGAGAGGAGATACGTATAAATTAAAAATTATTTCCCAGTTGTGTTCTGTGTTTATATCATAGTTATCTTTAAGAGGAAATCAGTGTAAAAGACAATTCTCTAGAAATTAAGAGACTTTACAGGTTTTTAATTTAAAAACCTATGCTTTTATTATAATTTTATGTAGAATCAAAAATATATGGCATGCAAAAAACTGGTAATAGTGATTGCTTCTGATGTGTCTGGGAACAAAGACTAGAAAAGAGATTTATTTTTTGTTTATACTCTTTTCTACTTTTAAAATTTTGTACTATATACATTTATATTATTTATACAAATATATACATAGATAAGTTTTAAGCAAAATGAATAAATGTCATTGTTTTAAGTAAACCAAGTGTTGTATGATTTTAACTTCTGAAAAAATAAAGTTTGTCTTTGAGAGAAACTGGAAGAGACAGTGGAACCCAGAAATAACTGTGTTTCTGTGTTATTTACAGGTAATTATACTTCAGTAAATGTGGGAGATTTTGTGGCCTGTTAGGATAATGAGATTGTATAAAACTAAACATCAATTATTCTTTTCACATAGGTGTCCTAGTCTTTCACACTTTTGCCCTTTTCATTTATTTCCCTTACTAACTTGCAGATAGTAAAAGTGCCAGAATAAATAATATATCAGTCTTAAACACTATCAGCTGTGCCACATTTAATGAAAGACATTAGGGTTTTTAAAAAAATATTTATTTATTTATTTGGCCGCACTGGTTCTTAGTTCCGGCACGTGGGAACTAGTTCCCTGACCAAGGATCGAACCTGAGTCCCCTGAGTTGAGAGCAGAGTCTTAGCCACTGGACCACCAGGGAAGTCCCAGACATTGGGTTTTTACTTGCCATTTGACATTTTGGCATCACACAGTAATTTTCAGAGTAAGTATTGGCAATCGGCCTGTTTTGCAGATTTGGGGGGTTGTATCTACTTCAGTAGTTTGGTTTGAAAGACCAGAAAAGACCTTCTTGCCTCCCTTTGTCCATCTATGTGAAGTTTTTTAGCAGATGTTTCTAATGCTTAGGAGTTTTTCTTCCGCCAGTATATACAGGAGCTTTTCTATGGGAGGCATTGTGCCAGGTTCTGAACCCTGGCTCCACTTGGCACCTGAAGAGCTTTGCAGATGCTGAGATTCTGATATAACTGATCTTGGTGGGATCCTAGGCACTAATATGATACTTTGGGATAGTGGTTTCCAGACCTGGCTGGTTGCAGAATGGATGGCCTGGGGAATGTTTTAAAAATACATTACCCATAATTTAGTATTTCTTAGGTTAGGCTTTGGAATCTTTCAACAATTTCCCAGATACTCAGCCATACTTAAGAGTTTAGTGTCATACTGTTTGCTTTGTAAGTTGTAGGAATGTCTTTTTTTTTTTTTTAATCTTAAAAAGTGAAAGTGATATAGTTGTAACATATTGCATAGCAACTGTGCTTCAATAAAAAATAAATAATACAATAAATTGTCAAATCAAAAGTGAAAGTGAGTGAGACAGGATATTGTGCGCCTTGTATGTGAGGGATGGAGGGCAGGTGAGCAGACGAGACTATGAATAACCACCACCTAAGGTAGACCGGTGTGCCGTGAAGAAGATTCCAGGTGCATGGGTTTTGAAGGAGGAAGATAACATATTTTTCATGTTGGGACCAGGAAAGTCAAGATGGTACGAAAGTGCTAGGAAGCGCATCCCTTGAGGTGATGTTTTAGCTGGGTTAACAGACTTGCACATAATAATGAAATGGCATACTAAGTGGAATTTTTGAGGTTCACATATTTTCAGAAATAATTTTGGGAAAGTTGGCCACATTATGAAGTACAATTGAATGCTGAGTTGAGTTGTGAGTGCTTAGTAGTCAAGGAGCCAAAGAAGGAAATTGACCAAAAAACCCAAAACACTGTGCTTTAGGAAAACTAAGCAGGGCAATGCAATGTAAACAGGGAAATGGAAGATTAATTTTTACAGGAATGTAGTGAAAGTCATGAGCCCTAGAATGATAATAAAAATGGCAAGGGCAGGATATAATAAAAGACCCTTGAATCCTTGGGAATTGGGGAGAATTGAGATAAGCTGAAGGTCCTTTCAGTGTCTATATCAAAGCCTGCCAGATAGTCAGCCCCCATGAAATGTCTGTCAAAGTGTATAGGATGTCAAGTTCCCTACTTAGGTCAAAAGAAACATTGTGGGGTCATTTACAGAAACCACAGGAAGAACTGACTGATATAGAAAGATAATTTGGTTTTAAATATTTGGGGTTTGAGGTACCAAAGAAACATTCATTCTTATCCCATAACTAAGCTTTACAAAACTGTAGTCTTCAACAGTAAGTTCTGCCCATTCTTATTCCTGGTCACTTTGTATCTTGGAATTTAGAAAATAATTAAACTGTTAAAATAGAAAAGTAATTTGCAAGCCCTTTTTCCATTGTGATAAAGATAATGATAAAGTTAAAATATGAATTGCTTTTTGTTATGGCACAGGTGGGAACACGAGCCCAGTCAGAGAGAATCCGGACATATAATTTCACCCAGGATAGAGTCACTGACCACAGGATAGCATATGAAGTTCGAAATATTAAGGTAACAACACTGAGTATGTTTCATTTGCCTTTGATTTTTGAAGAAAGTACAGTCAAATTCTAGAGTAATCTTTGAAATATTACCTTTAAAATATTACTGAGTTTATGTTAGTATCCCAAATCTGCAAACATTTTTCTTAGTTTGCTGATAAGAAATACACTCTTTGTGCCAATATGAAAAAGCTGTCTTTTAAATTCAAAATTCTGTTATGCAATCACAGTGTATTAATGGATTTTCAATATGTCTATCAATTTTCTATTGCCGTATAATGAGTAACTGCAAATTTATTGCCTTAAAAGAATGCCTATTTATCATCTCAGTTACTGTATGTCAGAAATCCAGGAATGACAGAGCTGAGTTCTCTGCTCTAGGTCTCACAAACCTGAAATCAAGGTGCTGGCCAGCCGGCCTGCTTTTGTAGAGCTTGGAGTCCTCTTCTGAGCTCATGTTGCTGGCAGCATTCTATTTCCTTGAGTTGTAGGATTGAAGCCCCCATCTTCTTGCTGGTCATCAGCTGTGTGCCGCTCTCAGCTCCCAAAGGCCGCCCACAGCTGCTTGCGGTCTAGTCCCCTCGATGGGCCCTTTCCCACTGAAACTCTTGCAGAAATGGCCTTTTTAAGGGATCGACTGTTTAGGTCAGCCCCACCTGGAAAAGCATCACTAATCAGTCATCTGATCACTGGAGTGATCATCATCACAGCTTCTGCCTGCTCTAAAGGAAGGGGATTTTGCCAAGGTGTGGACTCCAAGGGGCATCTTAGAATTCTGTTTACCACAATGTGTATCATTAGATTCAGGTGTTCAATGATGCTTTCAGGAAAAAGACCCTGTCAGTTTGATTTGAACATTAACCTAACTAAATCCCATGTCACCAGGATCATTGACAGTAATCCATTAACAACAAAGCACAGGAAAAAATTTTTTTTTCTTCCACTGAAGGGGAAAATAAACTGGTTCCCATAAAGGACTACATGGAAAAGGCAGGAGGTAGAAGGTTTTGATCCTTGTCCTGGCTACCATGTGATACCTCGGGCTTCTTTCACTTGATTCTGTCTCATACACAGAATTAAAGTCCTGATTTTACAGAAGAAATATCTATGGTTTTAACATATTTAGAAATTTCTGTGTTTCTTAGGCCATTTCCTCTGTCTTCTCAGCAATTTCAGGCCGTCTTGCATAGGAACATAATAGCCTGTTGAAAAGGAGAAAATATTTACCAACTTCCCTTTCCTCAGGAAACACACAGTAATAATACCCAAACACGTTTGGTCATGGTGTTCTAGTTACAACATCATTTTTCAGTTGTTTTTCTTACAGTGGTGATGGTTTACCATGAGACAGCTACATTTTTGTGACCAGTAATATTTTTTAGAAGGGCACACAGGTGTTCAGCAGTGCATTCAGTCATGAAACAGAGGTTAACTGGTTTTTATAGTTATAAAATATATGCTGCTGCTGCTGCTGCTGTGTCGCTTCAGTCGTGTCCGACTCTGTGCGACCCCACAGATGGCAGCCCACCAGGCTGCTCTGTCCCTGGGATTCTCCAGGCAAGAATATTGGAGTGGGTTGCCATTTCCTTCTCCAATAACTTTGGCCTAAATACTAATATGTTATTACTAAACTAGCATGCCAGCCTCAGAAAGAACAAGGACAGTCATATTGGTATGCTCTACTAATCACTAACCAACTTAAAGGGAAAGAAAGAAAATGCTCCATATTAGTGAAGGGAAAAGGCTTGAAAATGGTATGAAAACAAATTGTTGAGGTAAAACATTAAAATCTGTGGAGAAGGGAATGGCAACCCACTGCAGTATTCTTGCCTGGAGAATCCCATGGACAGAGGAGCCTGGTGGGGCTACAGTCCATGGGGTCGCTACGTCCATGACTTAGTGACTAAACTACTCAGACTCTTAAGGTAATTTCAGTGTTGGTAACCTGATACTAGGATGTTTTCCATATTACTCATTTTTTTTGGTCCTAGTTGAGACAGAAGCTCATCAAATCCTGACATCTCTCCTGCGGGAGAATGTCCCAGACCAAGGGGGTGGGCAGGTCTTGAGGTGAGAGCAGTTACTAAACAGAACTCCCTCTGTGCTCGTTCTGGTATCGAAGAGGCAAGATAACTGGCAGCAGGGTTCCTTCTCAGGATCACGTTTGCTGCCACATCAGTTAATATCAGAGCCCTTTAATCTGGAGGTGATACTGTAACTTGATTGCACTAATTCGTTTTTCATTATTGATAGCTGTTTTATTTACACCCTCCCACATACAGTCCTGGGGACCACTGTAAACCTCTCAGACGACTTGTATTTTTGTAGCACTACGAGATTTATTTACATCCCTATAAAGACAACTGTGAAAATCACTCAGTTGTGTCCAGTTCTTTGCGAGGCCATGGACTATACAGTCCATGGAATTCTCTGGGCCAGAACACTGGAGTGGGGGCCTTGGACTTTGACAGACGTCCTGCTGTGTGTTTGAAACAGGAAAGTCAGAGTATTTCCTGTGTGTCAGCCTTCCCAGGTAGCGAAATGCAGGAGCAGGAAAGTCTGCCTTTCGCCACATGCACAGCCACTGACCCGGAGCGGAGGCTGTGTGGGCAGTGAGTGGCACCCATGTGTGGCTTCCAGCTCTGCTGCCGGCGGGGCTCAGAGCGGCACAGAGGGAGGAGGGTCCACGATCCTCAGCCACCCGCCAGACTGAAGGCCGGAAGCAACTTGACGTAAAATTCGGCAGGATCTTCCCTCCCCTAGCCCCTTCTCTGTTAGACCTATTCACTTACAAATGGTCGCTTTCCAGGCTGAAAGATCTGTTGCCTGAGGCGAGCAGAGAGCTTAACCTCCAGTTTCTACACCGATCTCAACCCTGTGGTCTCTCAGCATCTGTTGTGTGAGCTACTGAAGTGACCTCTTCCTCCCTCTGATTGGAAACTCACCTGGCAGTTTTTGGATTAGAGAATTCTTATCTCCTGCCTTGTCACTTTGGGAATTTTGAATTTCTTTGCTTTTGTTTTTAAGAAGTAACCTAAAATTTCCTACAGCACTAAATAAAATGGTACTGGTCCTGTCCTTCAGAAAAAAAAAAAAATTAAAATCTGTACACAGGACAGAGAAAGAAACTAGTCAGACTGCATGATTTAGGAACTGAAGAGTTATATTGGTTGCCCAAAAGTTTGTTCAGTTTTTCCGTAACATCTTATGGAAAAACCCAAATGAACTTCTGGCCCAACCCAACAGATGAGGCAGGAAAAGTGATAAAGGCCTTAGCCCCAGGGCAGCTGCTGTAGGACTGAGTGGAAAGGAAAGAAAGTCGGCGCCTGAGGGTCTCTGCTCAGCCCTCCTCCGCCATTCTACAGCCAGGCCTCCTCCCTTCTCCATGCACAGAGCTCTTCATGGAGTGGCTGTATTCTTCCAAGATCATGATCTTGACCCAAGACAATAATTGGTTTGTTTGGTAAGGAAGTCCAGACAAGCCCCAGCCAATGAGCTTCTTCCCAGGATTTTTAATTGAGACAAATATGCTCCTTCTCTCTCGGTGGATGAAGCTGAAATATGTAAAGCTTACAAGAGGTTAGAAGCCGTATTTCCAGCCATGGCGAGCAGCAGTCTTCAGTGAGGGAACACTGGAAGCTCATATATTGATATTTTATTTTTTTTAACAGGCATTTATTTATTTGGCTGTGTCAAGCCATAGTTGCAGCACACGGGATCTTCTTGTGGGCTCCAGAGCACATGGGTTTAGTTGCCCTGGGACATGTGGGATGGTAGTTCCCCCAGCAGGGATTGAACCCGTGTCCCCTGCTTTGGGACGGGGATTCTTAACCACTGGACCAGCAGGGACGTGCCACAGCTGATGTAGTGAAAGGAGCAAAACTGGGAGAACGGGATACAGAGAACCCTGATGGTATTGTTAGTGATCGGGGTTCTTGGCCTTCCCTAATCAATAGAAATTGAGTAGCCACCAGATTAGGAATTCAGGTAAGGCTTCATTCAGGCCCCTGCTGCAGCGCAGTTGGGGCAGGAACAAATAACAGGTTCCCAAAAGTACTCTCTTCTGGATGCAGGGATGAGCTTATTTTTTATGTGGGGTGAGGGTAGGGGTGGCTTAGGTGTTTTGCCCACCCCTTAGGTGGTGGTATGGTGTTATGCACAGTACCAAGCTTTTTTTTTTTGCTCCAAGCCCCTCAAAAAATCACAGTTGGGTTTTTTGGTCTCTTTGTATCTTTTGGGTCCAGAATTTGCCCCAGCTGCCCATGCACGCAAGTTATTTTTAGGCCCATACAGTTTCTTTGTATTCTGTTGAGAGGTGTGTCCAGTGCAGCCAGCATCGCAGCACTGCAGCAAAGGGTCCCAGCCCCCAGGCCTGTCTCAGTATGAATTCCCACGTAATTTATACCTGAGGCTTAGCTTCATTCCCAGGGTGGTAGCAGTTCAGTTCAGTTCAGTCGCTCAGTCATGTCCGACTCTTTGCAACCCCATGAATCGCAGCACGTTAGGCCTCCCTGTCCATCACCAACTCCCAGAGTTCACTCAGACTCACGTCCATCGAGTCAGTGATGCCATCCAGCCATCTCATCCTCTGTCGTCCCCTTTTCCTCCTGCCCCCAGTCCCTCCCAGGATCAGTCTTTTCCAATGAGTCAACTCTTCGAGTGAGGTAGCCAAAATACTGGAGTTACAGCTTCAGCATCAGTCCTTCCAATGAACACCCATGACTGATCTCCTTCAGAATGGACTGGTTGGATCTCCTTGCAGTCCAAGGGACTCTCAAGAGTCTTCTCCAACACCACAGTTCAAAAGCATCAGTTCATCGGTGCTCAGCTTTCTTCACAGTCCAACTCTCACATCCATACCTGACCACTGGAGAAACCACAGCCTTGACTAGATGGACCTTTCTTGGCAAAGTAATGTCTCTGCTTTTGAATATGCTATCTAGGTTGGTCATAACTTTCCTTCCAAGGAGTAAGCGTCTTTTAATTTCATGGCTGCAATCACCATCTGCAGTGATTTTGGAGCCCAGAAAAATAAAGTCTGACACTGTTTCCACTGTGTCCCCATCTATTTCCCATGAAGTGATAGGACCAGATGCCATGATCTTAGTTTTCTGAATGTTGAGCTTTAAGCCAGGGTGGTGGCAGTAGCCTTGTACATTCCTGCCCTTGGGTTCTCTGAAGTCAGCCAGAAATATGTTTATTATGAATTCCCTTGTAGATAATTTTCTTTTTAACTTACCTAAGTTGTAAGCTCAGATTACCATGTAATATCTGAGCCACTTCCCTGGGGGCTCAGTGGTAAATTACCATGCAAGCAGGAGATACAAGAGATGTGGGTTTGATCCCTGGGCAAGGAAGATTCTGTGGGTCAAGAAATGGCAACCCACTCCAGTATTCTTGCCTAAGAAATCCCATGGGCGGAGGTGCCTGGAGAGCTACAGTCCATGGGGTCAGAAAAGAATCGGACATGACTTAGCGACTAAACACCACCACCATCATGTAATATATTATTTTGTATTTTTATTCTGTTTCTGAAAGTCCCTGTGCAGATTGCTTTCCACCAGCCTCTCCTGTCCTGTATTCCAATTACACTGGAAATTTACTCTTGCCCTGGGTGTTCATTGCACTGTTTCCATACCTCTCTTCATACTCATTCTTTTGACTGAAGTGCTCTGTTTGTCTCTATTTGGAGAAATACTATTCTCTTTTTAAGATCTAATTCAAAATGTTCTTCTTTTTTTAAAAAATTTCTTACCCTGTATTATGCTTATGTGTTACCTAACTTTCCCACTAGATTGTAAGCTTCTGAAAGCTGGAAACTACAGCTCCCTCATCTTTGATCTTTTCCCTGGTGGCTCAGAGGTTAAAGTGTGTGCCCGCAATGCGGGAGGCCTGGGTTCAGTCCCTGGGTTGGGAACATCCCCTGGAGAAGGAAATGGCAACCCACTCCAGTATTCTTGCCTGGAGAATCCCATGGACGGAGGAGCCTGGTGGGCTACAGTCCACAGGGTCGCAAAGAGTCAAAGACACTTTGACACAGAGACTTAACTAGCACTCTGGTTAATCCAATTGAACTCTAAATGTGATGTGATTATCAATAAGAGTAATGACCCTTTTAACATAATTTTCAGATGATTAAATCACACTGGCAATAATCATAATAATTTGAGCTTACAGGGCACACTAATTTTATAAGCAATTTTCGAATTATGTTCAAAATGGTATATAAATCAGTTTTAAAATTTCATCAAGTTTAATCGACATTTTACTCTATGCTAGTGTTTTGTAGAATACAAAGATAGTAAGGCATATCTTTCCTCCTACAGTTTAATTTGAGAGATAAATGTGTACACTTAATCTGAAATTGAACTTCAAGACTACTCAGGAAAGACTAAATATAAGAGTAGTTCATGCCTACATCTAAACTTTAAATGGTCTGTGTTCCAAATGTCAGTATTAAAATATTTCTGTTAAGTGAATGTCTGGATTTTGAGCATTTCCAGAAGAGGAGACTCTGCTAAATCACTAATTCCAACAACTCTGTTACACAGAAACTTTATAACACAAGAAAGGTGCTCAAAGTCATTATTTTACTCATTTCTACTTCAGGGAGGACTGCTGGGAAGTCTTAACTGAAACAGTTTCCACCCAGTGGAATTATTTGGAGGTTTAATAAATGAGGGTTTTTTCCCTTCAACTTTTAATTTTGACAGTTCAAGCACACATGTTTAACGATTAGCTCATATATATATTCCTAGACCTGGATGGAACCTTTGTTAATACTTTGCTATTCTTGCCTTCTCTTCCGCCTCCACTTCCTCTATGTATACACTTGTGTTGCCGCTGAACCACTAGAAAGCAAGTTGTAGGACTCAAGACAATGTCCCCCAAATATTTCAGCATAAATATTTTTCAATACACAGGACTTCCAGATTTTAAAGCCAATGTGTTCCTAATTTAAGAAAAAACAGAACTATTATAAAGCACTTCTGGATTAAATAATTTGAATTTGGAAGATTGGCTAATTTAAAAATGCTAATTTAAACTATTTAAGAAAGAGTATAATTCCATTTACTTAATTTTTAGATTCACTTTTTACATAAAAAGTCAATATTAACTAGGGAATCCTCCCAAGTTAGCAATTGTGTTCATTACATTGTAGATTAGTAATCCTTTGTTGCTATTAAATAATGATTTTAAAGAAACAAAATATATAAATGCTTAATTCTTTGTTGTGTTTCTATCTAGTAATCAAGTTTTCATGGTAACTGTCTTTTACCAGGAATTTTTATGTGGGGAGAAGTGCTTGGATCAGCTAATTCAGAGACTGCTTCAATCAGCGGATGAAGAAGCCATTACTGAATTTTTGGATGAAAACCTTAAATCAGTGAAATAAAGTCTGATTTATAATTTATTATTGTAGAAATGAAATGAGCCTACATCAAGAAGTAGACCCAAGCAAGGAAGTCTTTTTGAAAGTTGATAAAGTGCAGCTAAAAATACACAGTACTCACAAAAATATTTTTTTAATGAATCAAGTCACGTTTCTTGACCTAAGAGTTTTATTTTAGGTTTCCTGTAAAGTACAGTCCAACTTTTCATGTAGAACCAAAGTATGCCTCTTCAGAAAGAGACAGTATTGAGAATTGACTGTGTGATTTAGAGCAGATCATTTGTTCTCTGTATATACCTTTTTTTTTTAAAACCATCTATAAAGTACTTTTGCCTGGAAAATCCCACAGATGGAGGAGCCTGGTGGGCTGCAGTCCATGGGGTCGCTAGAGTCGGACACGACTGAGCGACTTCACTTTCACTTTTCACTTGCATGCATTGGAGAAGGCAATGGCAACCCACTCCAGTGTTCTTGCCTGGAGAATGCCAGGGATGGGGAAGCCTGGTGGGCTGCCGTCTATGGGGTCGCACAGAGTCGGACACGACTGAAGTGACTTGGCAGCATAAATTAATTTAAATACATTTAAAATCTATTACTTCAGGACTTTCCCCATGGTAGAATCTAGTGATATAAACTTATAAACTTCCTTAAAGACAACGTACTGTTATTCACGTCAGTGTTAGGACTTAAACTACTACTTTTAAATAAAATAAATAAAAGTTGTGAAGAATATGAGTCAATAACGATGAGCACTAGTATACAGATGGTCGAGCTCTGTGAGGGCTGAATGAACTCTGTACTGTGCAAACTACAAGTCAATATTTAAAGCAGACTCTCTGGCTTCTGTTTCTTATTGTTCTGACTTCATAAGCATTCACAAATGTGGTGTGATGTGAGTAATTCACTGGGGCCGGTTTTGTGCTGTGACATGTAAAACCTAGTCCTTACCTTAGAGAGCTTCCAGCTGAACAGGGAACCAAAATATGTCACCAGCCCTAATTCCAAGTAGCACACTGTATTTAGTAATCGTTCTCGGGAAGCTTTTTGAGTAAAAAAGAAAGTGGTTGTTATTGTAGACAGTTCCTCAGAAAGGAACTATATGCCAGAAAAGACTGGTTAAAATAGAGTTTTAAGACCAATTGAATTATTTGGAAATAAAGATGAGAGGAAAATTTTCTCTGAAGCTTTTATTTTGAAAATCAAGTACTCAGAAAAGTTTTACACATAATTTTAAATAACCAGTTCAATGAATTGTCTAGATTCAACTATTGTTAATATCTTGTCATATTTGTCTTTTCTCTTTCTCTGATTCATACACATACAGTGGTTGTTGAACTATTTAAAAGTTTGTTATTTTTTTAAACAATTTTATCTTTTGGATGCACTTCACAGCATATGGAATCAGTTCCTCAACCCAGGATCAAGCCCAAGCCCCCTGCATCGGCAGCATGGAGTGTTGACTACTAGGGAAATCCCTGGACTATTTAAAAGTTAGTGTCTAATCTTATAACACTACTAAATATTTTATCACATCCTAAGAATAAGGGCATTCTCATACAAAATTATAACTCTGTTATCACACTGAAAATTGGAAATGTTAGTTGCTCAGTCATGTCCAACTCTGCGATGCCACGGACTGTAGCCCAATTCTTCGGCGCTCAGCCTTCTTCACAGTCCAACGCTCACATCCATACATGACCACTGGAGAAACCATAGCCGTGACTAGATGGACCTTTGTTGGCAAAGTAACATCTCTGCTTTTGAATATGCTATCTAGGTTGGTCATAGCTTTCCTTCCAAGGAGTAAGCATCTTTTAATTTCATGGCTGCAGTCACCATCTGCAGTGATTTTGGAGCCCCAAAAAATAAAGTCTGACACTGTTTCCACTGTGTCCCCATCTATTTCCCATGAAGTGATGGGACCAGATGCCATGATCTTAGTTTTCTGAATGTTGAGCTTTAAGCCAACTTTTCACTCTCCTCTTTCACTTTCATCAAGAGGCTTTTTAGTTCCTCTTCACTTTCTGCCATAAGGGTGGTGTCAACTGCATATCTGAGGTTATTGATATTTCTCCCAGTAATCTTGATTCCAGCTTGTGCTTCTTCCAGCCCAGCTGGATGTACTCTGCATATAAGTTAAATAAGCCGGGTGACAATATACAGCCTTGATGTACTTCTTTTCCTAAAGATGAGCTAAATTCAGATTAAACACGTTTGGTAAGACTACTTCATAGATGATATTGTGATACTGTATCATATCAGGAAGTCCCTGCTGTTAGTGATGCTAAGTTTGGAAGCTGGCAGACTCTCCATCGTAATGGAAATGGAGTAAGCTCTCCATGCTTTCTTTAATAATGAGTATATAATCTGCAGGGTAATACTTTGTCATGAAAAACATTTGATTTCTCATTGTGCAAGGCAGCTTCTGAAATGACCCCAGTGATCCCCGTTCCTGGCATTGCACACACTTGTGTAATCTCCCTTTGAATGTGCACCATGTTTATTGACTCTTTTCTAACAGGTAGAATACGATGGAAGTGGTGGGATTGTCACTCCTGATACGAGGTTGTAGAAAGCCTCGCTTCTGGCTCTGTTTCTGCCTCTCTCTTGGGTCACTCATGCTGCTGGCAGCAAGATGCTGTCATTAGCAGCCCTAGGGAATGAGCCTCATTGTTTGGCAAAACTGAGTCCCTTGGTCCAGCAGTCCTCAACAGCCTGCCAGCTGGCACACGAGTGGGCTTGGGAGTGGACCGTGTACCCCTAGTTGTGTCCTGAAATGACTGTGGACAGTCTTAACTGATTTCAGGAGAGCCCTACTCCAGGACGTGACCCTCAGACACAGAGTCCATTATGGTTTCTTGGTTTCAGCCACTAATGGGGTAATTTGTTACAACCCAAATATGTAACTGATACACCCAATGACCTTTAATCTCATTGATTTAACCTCAAGGAATGATTCTTGCTTTGCCTGAGACATCTGTTACATTTGGAGTTACCAAATGGTGATGTTCTCAGACTTTCATTCTTTCTAAATTTATTAGCTGACGTTCTTTTAAAATTATTTATTTATGTATTATTTGGCTGTGCTGGGTCTTTGGTGCTGAGCAAAGGCTTTCTCTAGTTGCAGTGGGAACGGGGCGGGGGACGGCAGGGCTACTCTCCCTTGTGGTGTGCAGACTTCTCATTGCAGTGGCTTCTCGTTGCAGAGCACAGGTTTTAGGCTTGTGGGCTCAGTAGATGTGGTGCACGGGCTTAGTTGCCCTATGGCATGTGGGATCTTCTCGGACTAGGGATCAAACCCATGTCCCCTGCATCAGCAGGCAGATTCTTATCCACTGTACCATCAGGGAAGTCTAGAAACAGATTTTTGTTTTCAGGCATGTTACGTAACAGAGAAACGTTTATTTAAGGAAATGTAAATATCAATAACCTCAGATATGCAGATGACACCACCCTTATGGCAGAAAGTGAAGAGGAACTAAAAAGCCTCTTGGTGAAAGTGAAAGAGTAAAAAGTTGGCTTAAAGCTCAACATTGAGAAAACTAAGATCATGGCATCCAGTCCCATCACTTCATGGGAAATAGATGGGGACACAGTGGAAACAGTGTCGGACTTTATTTTTTTGGGCTCCAAAATCACTGCAGATGGTGATTGCAGCCATGAAATTAAAAGACGCTTACTCCTTGGAAGGAAAGCTATGACCAACCTAGACAGCATATTCAAAAGCATAGACATTACTTTGCCAACAAAGGTCCATCTAGTCAAGGCTACGGTTTTTCCAGTGGTCATGTATAGATGTGAGAGTTGGACTGTGAAGAAAGCTGAGTGCCGAAGAATTGATGCTTTTGAACTGTGGTGTTGGAAAAGACTCTTGAGAGTCCCTTGGACTGCAAGGTGATCCAACCAGTCCATTCTAAAGGAGATCAGTCCTTGGTGTTCTTTGGAAGGACTGATGCTAAAGCTCCAATTTTGGCTACCTCATTCGAAGAGTTGACTCATTGGAAAAGACTCTGATGCTGGGAGGGATTGGGGGCAGGAGGAAAAGGGAATGACAGAGGATGAGATGGCTGGATGGCATCACCGACTCGATGGACATGAGTTTGGGTGAACTCCGGGAGTTGGTGATGGACAGGGAGGCCTGGCGTGGTGCGATTCATGGGGTCACAAAGAGTCGGACACGACTGAGCGACTGAACTGAACTGAACTGAAGTATTAAAACATCATGTGAAAGAAGGCAAAATGAAGATAGTCTACCTTAATGTTTTTCATTAGTCTGCCTTAATGTTTTCTCAAACCTTGGTGTTTTTACCAATCACTTGGGAAACTTGCCATAAGGAAGATGCTGATTCAGTAGGTTTGGGGCCTGCGATTCTGCATTTCCAACAAGCTCCCAGGTGATGACCGACAATCATGAAGGCCCACAGACACCACTTGGAGTAGCAGGGATCTAGGACATCTGTTAGTTACTGAATACTTTCAGTTGTTCTATACTTTATTTTTGGACAATGCAATTCAGTTCAATTCACAATCCTACATTATGCAGATAGACCTTTAGTCCCCCAAACTAGAAAGGTAAACTTGACATTTTTAATTGTAAGTAGAAAAATATTAGGAATGGACCTTTAACCATGCCCTCCTCCAGGGGATCTTCCTGACCCAGGGATCGAACCAGTGTCTCCTGCATCTCTTGCTGGGCCTTTAAGCCAAAGATAAATCAGGGTTCTTGTAAAACAGTCTGGAAAGCCAAAGTTCATTGCCTCGTATAATCAACACCTTTAAAATAGCAAGGAGTACCAAACTTTATTTAACAAGTACATTTTGGAACTTCCCTGCTGTTTCGGTGGCTAAGACTCTGCACTCCTAATGCAAGCAGCTGGGGTTTGAGCGCTGGTCAGGGCACTACAGGGGCTTCCCAGGTGGCTCAGTGGTAAAGACCCTGCCTGCCAATGTAGGAGACACCGGTTCGATTCCTGGGAGGGGAAGACCCCGCCTGGAGGAGGAAATGGCAACCCACTCCAGTATTCTTGCCATGGACAGAAGAACTTGGCAGGCTGCATGCAGTCCGTAGGGTTGCAAGGAGTCGGACACGACTGAGCAACTGTGTACCCACTCAAACAAGGAACTGGATCCCACATCCTGCAACTAAGACCTGGCCCAGACAGATAAATAAATATTAAATAAACAAACAAACCTTAGAGATAGTTTGAAATTGAGTCAAGGGACCTGGGATCACCAAACTACTACAAAGAAATTGTTTTTAAAATCATTTGTCTCCAGTGTTGGGGGGCAACAGTGATTAGGAAACGCATTGGCAAGGGTAGAGCTTCTGGGCTGCTGGTGATGTTCTATTTCCGGGCCTGAATGAAGGCTACATGGCTGTGTTCATTTCGTAATAACTGTATTTACAATTGAGTTCTTTTGGACAGTTGCATTCACCTGTGTAACTACCAACCCAATCAAGAAGACAACATTTCCATCACCCCTGAAAGCTTCTTTGTGTTCCTTTCCTGTCAACCGAGCAATCTGTTACCTCCACCCACTCCCCCAACAGTGGCTGCCTCTTTCATGATTTTGATTCATCAGAACTTATTTTCACTGTTCTGGAACTTCACATAAATGGTCATAGAGCATATACTCCCTGTATATCTAGTTTCTTCTGTTCAAAATTTTTGATATTCAATTTACAATTGCAGGCATCAAAGACTGTTTCTTTTTATTTCTGAGTAGTATTGCACTGTATGAATATAGCACAATTCATTTCTTTCATTCTATTGATGCATATTTGGATTATTCCAAGTTTTGACTATTACGGATAACGCTTCTATGAACATCCTTGGACAAGTCTTTTTTTAAAAAAAATAACTTCATTTATTTCTTTTTGGCTGTGCTGGGTCTTTGTGCTGAGTGGGCTTTTCTAGTTTCAGCAAGTGGAAGCCGCTCTCTAGCTGCGGTGCTCAGACTTCTCTTGCTGCAGAGCGCGGGCTCTCGGGCACTTGGACTTGAGTAGCTGCGGCTCCTGGACTCTAGAGCACAGGCTCGGTAGTTATGGCGCACGGGCTTAGTTGCTTTGCTGCATGTGCAGGGATCGAACTCATGTCTCCCACACTGGCAGGTGGATTCTTTACCACTGAGCCACCAGGGAACCCCTGCACAAGTCTCTGTAGACGTGTTTTAATATCTCTTAGGCAGATGCATAGGTGTGAAATTGTTGGGCATTTAACATTCAAAGAAACTACCGAACAGGTTTTAAAAGTGGATATATCAATTTATAGTCATAGTAGTAATATATGAGGGTTCCAAAGGCTCCCTATTATCACCAACATTTAAATTGTCGACCTTTTTAAAAAAATTTTTAATTGAAGGATAATTGCCCTACATACAATGTTTTTGTTGGTTAGTATTGTTGATCCTTATTTTTAATATTATTGATCTTAAGTTTAGTCATTCTAGTGGGTGTGCAATGTTTTCTCATTCTGACTTTAATTTGCATTCATCTGATGATGAACAACACTGAAGGTTGAACAGCTTTTTATATGTTTATTGAATATAATATAATATATATTACAGATAGTTTTTCCTAGTCTCTGACTTGCATTTTTATTTTGTTTTTCACTGCTTTTTGATGGGCAAAGCTGTAATCTTCTTGTTGTTGTTGTTTTTACCAAAAAAAACCATTTTATTTTTACTTATTGAGCACACAGAGTAGTCAAATTCGGAGACCTGAAGTAGAATGGTAGTTACCAGGGATTTTAGGAAGGAAGACAGAGACATTATGAATGGGTACAAAGTTGCAGTTTTGCAAGATATAAACAGTTGGATGGTAGTGATGGTGGCAAAACAAGGTGAATATACTTAATCCCAAAGCAATTAAAAATTTAAAAATTGTTAAAATGGTAACCTTTATGTAAAGTATGTTTTATAGACATTAAAATTTTTTTTAATTGTTTTTTTTCCCAGCTGGTGTTAGTGCAGGAGAGAAAGCAATCATGATTACTAATAACTTAGTTCTCTCTGGTGTACCTGAAAGACACACAAGGAAGGTACAGAAGAGATATTGGGGCCCAGAGCCCCACTTAGTTTAACGTCTCTATCCTGGAGTACTTCCATTAGGCCCTCGTCAGTTAATCAGAAAAGAAAGACAGTTTGACTAAGAGTTATTCTTTTGTGTGTTATTCACTGATTCATGTACTAATACTAAAGATTTAATTCACTAGGTTATGGTAACACATGGCAGGCAAACTAGCAGCAGGAGCAGACTGGTTTTTAAATAAAAGTTCTCTAACCTTAACCCCTAACTTAACTTTAAAAAAATCTAAGCACTTGATTTTGAATATTTAAATGTTGATCTGTCATATATAAACACTTTTGTACAGCATAAACTACTATATTATTTCAAGGAATGTGTAAGCATGTATGAATACCATGTTTTGAGGATCTTGGGGTTTTGTACAATACAAGGTATGTTTGTTTAAATATTTTAATTTAGAACTCTTCTTTGTAACTTCTTAGTAAAGACAATTATAGAATCCTTAATTGATTTTTGGAAAAGATGCAAAAGAAGAAATATGAGTAACCCTCTTATTAAGAAGTTATGAAAATAATTTTGCTCCCTAGTTGATGAAGTGTTGATTAGGTGAGAGGTCAATGTATCTGTGAATGTGCCTGATTTGCCCATGTAAGACCATCAGAAATGCTGTTCTCTAGCTGCCGTCTATGGGGTTGCACAGAGTTGGACACGACTGGAGCGACAGCAGCAGGACCTCATCTTTGTCTAAGATATCCTGCTCAACCTACATATCATTTAGTACTGAAAATACTGTAATACTCTTCAGAACCTTGGAAAAGAAGCCACAGTAAACACTGCAAGTTTTCTTTGTAGAAACTGCTCATGGTTTCGAATAAGTGGATGCCTCATTTTTCATAAATTCTAAATGAAAAGCCAACAGTTACTCAATATTTGTGTTTTAGTCACAGTGTAAACAATTATTGATCTAATCAACAAGTATTTATTGAAGCATCCTATGTCCTATGAAATTTAGATCATTCCATTCTCCCAGAATCCAATGAAATGCTATTATCCCCAATTTCCAGACAGGGAAAAGTTCTGACAGAAAAGTTGCACGACTAATGAATATTAAAACGGGACTTCCACTCTAGACTTCAAACCCACAGCTCTAAACCATCAAACCTGGAATAAACGCTTGCTGATTCTGTTAGTTAAACCAGTAGACCCCCAGAAGCCTCGCGATATTACTGGAACTACTGATCCCAACATGCACAGCGGCTCCTGTGAGGCAGCCTAAGCCGCAGAGTCCGCGGGGTCCCGGCATGCCTCGAGGCGCGAAAGGCAACCTGGGAGCCGTAGTTCTCCTGGGCACCTACCGGTATTGCCAGCGCGGCGGTGGCGGATCGCTTGGTTCCAGTTTGTAGGTCCTGTGAGGGCGAGCTGAGGCGGAGAAAGGGCGTGGAACTGGAACCGGGTGAGTCAGGCACTGTCTACGCGATAAAGGGAGGAGGCACCGCGGAGCAGGGCTGACTTAAATCAGCGCGGCAGTCTTTTCAGGGACACAGCGGTCTCGGCGTCAGCGAAAAGAGAGCGAGGAGGCGCCAGAGCCTGGTTCTCGTCCTTCGCTCCCCGCCGCCCTCTCCACCATGCAGTCCCGGGAAGAAGCTCCGCGCTCTCGCCGTCTCGCCAGTCCCCGCGGCGGGAGGCGTCCCAAGAGGATTTCCAAGCCCTCAGTTTCGGCTTTTTTCACGGGCCCGGAGGAGCTGAAGGACACGGGCCATTCTGCAGCCCTGCTGGCCCAGCTCAAGTCCTTTTACGACGCGCGGCTGCTCTGCGATGTGACCATCGAGGTGGTCACCCCCGGCAGCGGGCCCGGCACGGGCCGCCTTTTTTCCTGCAACCGTAACGTGCTGGCGGCCGCGTGTCCCTACTTCAAGAGTATGTTCACCGGCGGCATGTACGAGAGCCATCAGACGAACGTGACCATGCACGACGTGGACGCCGAGTCCTTCGAGGTGCTGGTCGATTACTGCTACACCGGTCGCGTGTCATTAAGTGAGGCCAACGTGCAGCGCCTTTACGCGGCCTCCGACATGCTGCAGCTGGAGTACGTGCGGGAAGCCTGTGCCTCCTTCCTAGCCCGCCGCCTTGACCTGACCAACTGCACGGCCATCCTCAAGTTCGCCGACGCCTTCGACCATCACAAGCTGCGATCACAGGCCCAGTCCTTTATAGCCCACAACTTCAAGCAGCTCAGCCGCATGGGTTCGATTCGGGAAGAGTCCCTGGCAGATCTGACCCTGGCCCAGCTGCTAGCTGTCCTGCGCTTGGACAGTCTAGACATCGAGAGTGAGCGGACTGTGTGTCACGTGGCGGTGCAGTGGTTGGAGGCGGCTCCCAAGGAGCGGGGTCCCAGCGCTGCAGAAGTCTTCAAGTGTGTCCGCTGGACCCACTTCACTGACGAAGATCGGGGCTACCTGGAAGAACTGCTGACCAAGCCCATTGTGAAGAAGTACTGTCTGGACCTTGTTGAAGGGGCCCTGCAGATGCGGTATGGTGACATGTTGAGCAAGTCTCTGGTGCCCAAGCCAGAGAGCAGCAGCAGTAGCTCTGTTGTGTCCATAGCAGAAAATCCACCCCAGAGGCTGGGTATGTGTGCCAAGGAGATGGTGATCTTCTTTGGCCATCCCAGAGATCCCTTTCTGTGCTATGACCCATACTCGGGGGA
The DNA here is from genome assembly GCF_003369695.1 of Bos indicus x Bos taurus. Taxonomy (NCBI): domain Eukaryota; kingdom Metazoa; phylum Chordata; class Mammalia; order Artiodactyla; family Bovidae; genus Bos; species Bos indicus x Bos taurus. Next base: position 11,226,476 of record NC_040087.1, on the reverse strand, counting down.
CATTTACACAATGCCATCGCCTTTGACCAGTTTGGCCCACACTAAGACTGTCACCTCTTCAGCTGTCTGTGTCTCTCCAGACCATGACATCTATCTAGCTGCCCAGCCCAGGAAGGATCTCTGGGTGTATAAACCAGCCCAGAATAGTTGGCAGCAACTTGCTGACCGCCTGCTCTGCCGGGAGGGCATGGATGTGGCATATCTCAATGGCTACATCTACATCCTGGGTGGGCGTGACCCCATTACTGGAGTGAAATTAAAGGAAGTGGAGTGCTACAGTGTTCAGAGGAACCAGTGGGCCTTAGTGGCTCCTGTACCACATTCCTTCTATTCCTTTGAACTCATAGTGGTTCAGAACTATCTTTATGCTGTGAACAGTAAGCGCATGCTCTGCTATGATCCTAGCCATAATATGTGGCTGAACTGTGCTTCACTTAAACGGAGTGACTTTCAGGAAGCCTGTGTCTTCAATGATGAGATCTATTGCATCTGTGACATCCCAGTCATGAAGGTGTATAACCCAGCCAGGGGAGAATGGAGGCGTATTAGTAATATTCCCCTGGACTCAGAGACCCACAACTACCAGATTGTCAATCATGGCCAAAAGTTGCTCCTCATCACTTCCACAACCCCTCAATGGAAAAAAAACCGGGTAACTGTGTATGAATATGATACAAGGGAAGACCAGTGGATTAATATAGGGACCATGTTAGGGCTTCTGCAGTTTGACTCTGGCTTTATTTGCCTCTGTGCTCGTGTTTATCCTTCCTGCCTTGAACCTGGTCAGAGTTTCATCACTGAGGAAGATGATGCACGGAGTGAGTCTAGTACTGAATGGGACTTAGATGGGTTCAGTGAACTGGACTCTGAGTCAGGAAGTTCAAGTTCTTTTTCTGATGATGAAGTCTGGGTACAGGTAGCCCCTCAGCGAAATGCACAGGATCAGCAGGGTTCTTTGTAAATATTTTGAAATACTAAGATGTTTCTATTGCTATGAATATATCTTAAAAAGATGTCCTTTCCTTTTCTGGGGAAAAAAGAAAACTTTGATTAGGATTGCATATTTGGTTTAGAAAGGGTAATGTTTGAATTGCTAATGTAATGTTACAAAATGTAAACAGTCCATGATATAAGCTATATAATAATTTACTGTGCTGAAAGTGGAGATTAAAATATGCAAAAAAAAAATGAACCATGTAATTGATGAGAATGCTTGCTGGTTTTTTTCCGTGTTCAAGAATTTGTTGCACTAGTGAATTGTTTTCATTAATTACATGGTTTATATTTTGATTATCTAATTTAGTCTTCTGTTCATTTTAAAATTCTGTTTAGTGTTGTGGGGGGAAGTTAGCTTTTTCATTTTTGTGTAGAAAATTGGACTAGAAATTGTTGGCAGGTTTCGAAGATTTATATCTTCCCTCTGAATAATGAAAGTAGTAGATTTCCCAAATTCTCACATAGTTTTTAGTATTCTAAGTTTAATATAGTTTGTTAAAATTTGGTTTGGTTTTCTTCTCTTCTGCAAAGAAGAACAATTGGACATATAATTAAGGTTATCAAAGAGTGATTTCATTTTGATAATGGACAGAATGGTCTTAAGCACTCACAAAAAGTAAGGGAAAAAAAATCAGGATTCCCCTGTCTTACAAAAAATTTTCCTTTTTATTTTTGGAATATAAAATGTGTACTTGCTAAATGTGACCATTTTTCTGTCTTAAAAAGCATCCATTCTAGTAGTACCACTATTTAGACCCTTCTAAACCAAAAACAATAGATAACTTGCCGTATTTTTTCATTTATACCTGATACATGTTACACTGAATCAGAGGAGCAGTTGTTTTTTCACTGGACTGTGATTGGGTAATGTAAAGTTTTAATCCATTGGTCATGCCTTGTCTTAAAACGTTTATATGCTTTCCTACAACATTTTGGCTGTATAGTTTTGGTGTTTGTCTTAGAGAATTCTTTGGCAGGAAGTGATTTTTGTGAGGTGATATGGCTTTGAAGATGTGTATAAGCTAAAAACAGTATTTTATTGAGATCAGTAGTAGTTATTGTGTCTATCAACTCTAAAATCAAGTGCCAGAGAGAACTTTAAAATTTTAAGCTGTGTATAAAATTGTTTTATGTAGCATTGAAATTTTCTGTCAGTTTTGTAAGTCACTGTAAATGATTATCAGCTTGAAGTTATTTTTATATTAAAAGTTGACAAATAACATAAGTGGATGATGACATTTGGGGCCAAAAGTGAGAATATGTTTCCTCTAAAATACTTCCCTAAGCAGTGGTGTACCTGGTTATTTTATTTATTTGTTTCTCTCCTATATTTCTCTGTGAACCATGCTCCAGTCTGATTTTTGTTTTTTTTGTTTTATATCACCATAATAAGGGAAGATGTAGAAATAGAGACTTAAGTTGCACAAATTTGATACTGTTAAATACGAGAACATATAGGTACTTACTTTTTGAGGGTCTGTTAATACATACGGTTGTCACAATACATAAACATGATAAATAGTGTATATGTACAAATGCTTGTGGTCTATACATTTTTTTATATTCACTTAGTTTATCTTCTTGAATCGTTGTTCAGCAACATACTAATTCCTCGTCTATACTTATTCTCTAGTGACCAAGTGCTGACATTTCTTTTTACCCAGGCAGAGTACTGAGGAGTGTATTCTGGAGAACAGAATTTTGAAACTAAGCAAAGGGAGGGAGAGAGAAAATGGTTTAAAAAAGCCAAACACACAAATAATGTTTTCTTAGCCATTTCGATGGGCCACTGGAAGAATCTGCAGGAGGTTCCTGTCTAATATTATTTAGTGAAATAAGATTCTTACTCCAGCAGCGTATGTTCCTTCAAAACAGCAAACAGTGCTAGTTTTTGTTCCATAGAGGGACGTCAACAAGCACTGCTCCTAACGTGGAAAGCTCTATCTTAATTGTATTTTTTGGCCCACTTTTCTTCACCAGTAACTTCTTGTTGATAGTTTTTTGTTCTCTAAGATTGAAATAGAAACAAGCTGTTCACAACCACGTTATCCATCTACAGAATTAAGCTGTGCAACCAGTTGATAAGAGACATTCTCTCATGTGTCATTCTCATCCTCTGAGTTAGGTATAAGCTAATTAGTAGTAAAATATTGGTTTACAAAGAGCTTTTCTTAGAAAGGATTTTGGTTTCTTAATATGTTTGTGAATTAAGGATAGATGTTAACTTTTTTTTTTTTTTAATAGAAAGTGATTTGTACATGGTTAGTTACAAATAAAACTGGCACTAGAACCCCAGGCCTTCTGACCTCTTGATTGAGTTTGTGCTAAATGTACAAAACCCTTGCTTACATAGTGACACAAGCAGCAGAGCAGTGTTGAAATCCCTTCATCACAGGAAAGCTCCTTTGTCTCAGTTTCACAATTAATCGACACAGATTTTAGCAAATGCTTAATATAATGTCATTTGCAGGATTACTGTGTGTAAAACTTAAGAATGATCTTACTTATTTTTTGTATCTATCTGCCTGTAGTCTGAAAAACTCAGAGAACCCAAATTATTTCAACTAATTTAAATATTCAAATGGTTAGCATTGGTATTTTCAAAAGGACAAAAAAGGGACTAATTTAGTGAACAATTTGGGTTTAGGATTACAGTTAAATTATAATTTCCTTCTATATCCTCTAGTTGAGCAGTGGTGTGTGTGTGTGTGTGCTTTTTTTTTTTTTTAGCCTGTTTCATACCTGGATCTTACTGATAATCTGATGAAATCTTTTGACCCATTCCCTAGAAAAATGTACATGTTTATGTTTTCATAATTTCAAAGGTGTTAGACATTTCTGCAGTTCATTTGCACACCCAGGGTAAGAACACTGTAACAGTCCCAAGAACACTTCTACAAAAAAGGAATTAGCATTTTGCAAGAGACATATTGCTCAAATGTTTGTGAGGGGGGAAGGGCATTATTAAAATAGAGCTTAAAGAAATCATATGCATTTTCCACCTGAAAGGGATCTGAGTATCAGAACAAAGACAAAATTGACACTTGGTGAATTTCAAATTTCCTCATGATGTTATGCCTGAGAACAGTGAGTGAAGTAACTAAATGTAAGTGGCTTAAAGAAATGGGTCAGATGAGCTAATGTATATGAAACCTTTGACATGTGATATGATTATTGTCTAAAGTGAAAGAAAGTGAAGTCTCTTTGAGACCCCATGGACTGTAGCCTACCAGGCTCCTCCGTCTGTGGGATTTTCCAGGCAAGAATACTGCAGTGGGTTGCCATTTCCTTCTCCAAGGGATCTTCCCAACCCAGGGATCAAAGCCAAGTCTCCCTCATTGTAGGCAGACACTTTACCATCTGAGCCACCAAGGCAGTCCAGGGATTATTGTCCAGGAAGGCTGCATATATATTAGTCTTCAAAGTAAATTATAAGTTGCAGGTATTTCAAACTTGATATCACAGCTGTTTATTAGGTATCTAAATTACAAGAGTTCTTTATCTCACGATGACCAGGTAAACAGGTGCTTGGAAAGGGCGTCTACCCATAAGGAATTTATTTAAGGTATCATTTAAAAATACAAATTTGCTATTCACTGCTCATTAAACTAGAAACCAGTATTTTGCCTGATGTCATTTTCACCAATTTGTGCTGAAATGAGGAAAATAGATAAAACAATGGGCAAAGTGAAGTCGCTCAGTTGTGTCCGACTCTGCGGCCCCATGGACTGTAGCCCACCAGGCTCCTCCGTCCATGGGATTCTCCAGGCAAAAATACTGGAGTGGGGTGCCATTGCCTTCTCCAGGGGATCTTCCCGACCCAGGGATCAAACCCCGGTCTCCCGCATTGCGGGCAGATACTTTAACCTCTGAGCCACCAAGAAAGCCCAAACAATGGGTAAGTTGTAAACTAAAAGTGTTTAATTGATTTTTTTTTAATGTTCATGAATTGGAAATATAAAAAGTTTGCAGTTCTATGTCAGTCCCCTAAACTTGAAAGTTAACTTGTCTTTGAAATCCTAACATCTATCGCTTGCTTCTTAGTTGTTCTACTTTACTCAGTCCTCTCATTTGATCTCTCCAATATGTGCTTAAGAGTGTCAGCATCTTTTCATCATAATATTAAAAGAATAGAGCAGGAACGTGTAGGAAACAAAATTGTTTATATAAAATATGGCTAAGACTGAGCGACTTCACTTTCACTTTTCACTTTCATGCATTGGAGAAGGAAATGGCAACCCCCTCCAGGGTTCTTGCCTGGAGAATCCCAGGGACGGCGGAGCCTGGTGGGCTGCCGTCTATGGGGTCGCACAGAGTCGGACACGACTGAAGCGACTTAGCAGCAGCAGCAATTCTAAGAGCATTTATTGATAAACTGTTTTAGAACCATAGAGATTGATAAATGTATACAAACAAAAAATTTTAACAAAGCGAAACAAGATACAGTGTTCACAGAAGCTGCCAAGTCTTCCAGTACCAGATAGACAATACATTGTGTCAGTTCAGTTCAGTTCAGTCCCTCAGTGGTCCGACTCTTAGCAACCCCATGGGCTGCAGCACGCCAGGCCTCCCTGTCCATCACCAACTCCCAGGGTTTACCCAAACTCATGTCCATTGAGTTGGTGATGCCATCCAACATTTCATCCTCTGTCATCCCCTTCTCCTCCTGCCCCCAATCCCTCCCAGCATCAGAGTCTTTTTCAAATGAGTCAGTTCTTCGCATCAGGTGGCCAAAGGATTGTTGTGTGCTCCCTCCTTAACCTGGACCGTTTTGTCACCGAGGTCCGTTCTACCAGCTCCTGTTCTCACTTATTTAACCTTGTGAACTCAACACTGTCCAAGACACAGGGTGTAGGGAACAGTATTGTTGCAGACCATTCCCCTCCTTTTCTGAGGCATATTTTCTCAGAAAGTGTTCTACCCTGTGAGCAATCACCTCTCTATGACAGAATGAATCTTTTACATTTTCCAAAGCAATTTTAGCTGCTCAGAACCACTATATCTTCAGTTCAGTCACTCAGTTGTGTCCGACTCTTTGAGACCCCAAGGACTGCAGAACGCCAGGCCTCCCTGTCCATCACCAACTCCCAGAGCTTGCTCAAACTCGTGTCCATTGAGTCGGTGATGCCATCCAACCATCTCATTCTCTATTACCCCCTTCTCCTCCTGCCTTCAATCTTTCCCAGCGTCAGGGTCTTTTCAAGTGAGTCAGTTCTTCCCATCAGGTGGCCACAAAGTACTGGAGTTTCAGCTTCAGCATGAGTCCTTCCAATGAATATTCAGGACTGGTTTCTTTTAGGATGGACTGGTTTGATCTCCTTGCAGTCCAAGGGACTCTTAAGAGTTTTCTTTAACAACCCTGGGGGTGGGGAGAGGTGGCAAACTGTCCCTTAATTCTGGGGAAATTAGCAAATAGCAGTGGCTGTCACTTCAAGGCACAGCCTGATCTAGTCTCAGTATCCTTTTGGCTTTCCTTGTACAGAGAAGGTATCATGGGGCCATGTTTTCCTCTCACTTTATACTTTAGGGATCTGTGTATGGTTTGTTCAACAGAGACCCTATAGTTTTGAGGGTTTTTAAAGATTTTTTTTTATGTGGACCATATTTAAAGTCTTTATTGAATTTGTCACAATATTGTCTCTGTTTGACATTTTGGGGTTTGGGGCCTCAAGGCATGTGGGGTCTTAGCTCCCCAAAAAGTGATTGAACCTGCGCCCCCTGCATTGGAGGGCTGAGAATTTTTAAGTAGAGACTTGACAGTTGAATCTGTTTTGTCAAGAATCCTCTCCTGGAGGTGTTGACAGTGCAAGGCAGAGGGGCGAGACCAGTTAAAGGAAGGCAGATGGAGTCCAGACTGCGAGACTGAGGTAGGAGATGGATGGGCTCCTGGGCCAGACAGCGGGTGTTTGTCAAGTGGAGTAAAAGTCAAGCTTCATTCTCACGCAGACACTCCAAGGACAAAGCTAGTGGCAAGAGCTGAGCACTGCTGAAGTAGAGAGAGAAAGTGCCCACTCCGAGATCAAGGAAAACTTCCCTACCTGCACATGTGCAGAAAGGCTCCTTGGGGGTTGAAAAGGGAGAGAGCCCCACTCCATAACAAGTGTGCACAGGTACCCACTATCCATCTTAGCAAACAGTTGCTCATGCATCTTGGGTAGGGTCCAAGGATAAGTGAGGTACGGAGAAAGAAACTAGATAATTGGCCAAATGTAAACAAAGACCCGGAAGAACTGTCCCATATAAGTGAGGGAAGTTGCCTTCTGACTACTGCAGTCTTGGTTCAGGACTCCGCACTCCTCTCTGGGCTTGTATCTCTGCCTGGTTTCTGAATGACTCTGTTCCTTCTCACTCAGGATGCCTGCGTTCCTCTCCAGGTGTATATCTCTCCTTACTTTCTGGCTTGCTGTGCTCCTCCTCGTTAGAGAGGATGCCCATACCTTTTCTCTCTGGGTGTGTATTTCTTCCTAGCTTCTGTCTTAAATAAACTATTTCTCTGTGTACTCTCCCAGATGTTATGCTGTCTCTAATAATAAACTTTGTACCTATTACAGTTTTTGCCTCCTTGAAACATTCTTATTTGCAAATGGGGTAAAGAGCCAGGGCCACATTGCTTCTAGCTTCTAGCCTCTAGTCAGCTGGTGGCTAGGATTCCTCATTTGCATCCAGGCTTCCCAGGTGGCGCAGTGGTGAAGAATCTGCCTGCTAATGCAGGAGACACAAGAAACAAGGGTTCGATCCCTGGGTTGAGAAGATCCCCTGGAGTAGAAAATGGCAACCTACTCCAGTATTATTGCCTGGAAAATTCCATGGATAGTGGAGCCAGTCCTTGCAATTGCTGAGCAAAGCACACACACCCAACCCAGATTGAATTCCTGGGCAGGGAACTAAGATCTCTCTTCAGGACTGCTCGCGACTGTCTCCTAGCGCAATTGTGGGCTTGATGAGGAAGGGTCAGGCATACGAGAGACTGAGCTGGATCTGTATTTGTATGTTTAGAGGTGAGGGAGCTGAGAAAGGAAGTATGAAAGGACTCTGAGAAAGGAAGGACTGCAGGCTATTTCCTAAGCTTCCGGCTTGCCTTTCATGTGAGGGTACAGGCCAAACTCCTACACAAAAAAGGCCCTGAGATGTAAGGCAGAGACTCAGAAGTGAGCTATGAAGTGTCGGCAGGGTGGTTCTGACCCGCTGAGGTTCTTCATGAGCCTGGGTTCGCTCAGCACTGTCCCCACAGCTCCTAATGAGTGAGTTGTCTTCATTCTCATGGACAAAGCACACCCACCAGGGTTACATCTATGTTGCAGCCTGCAGGGATGGGCAAAGAGAGGAAATGGAGAGCGCAAAATTCCTTTTTAAAGCACTTTTACACCACTTCTGCCATTTTTTCACGGGGAAGAATTTCATCATATCACCATATCCAGCCACATGTTTACCTGAGAAATATCATTAGATGAATAGTATATGTCCAGCTAAAACTCAGGGTTTCTGTTATTAAATAGATGAATAAATGAATAGATTTTTATATAGATGTGCCAGGCTTCTGTATTCAAGTGTAGACAATTCACAACATGAGAGCTTTGTTACTCTGATGGTCATTTCAAATCTCCCTAACCCTCCTTCTATAGTAAATTCACAACCAAAAGTTAAATTCCATATAATGCTGAATATTTAGAAAAAGCAGAGGAACCAGAGATCAAATTGCCAACATCTGCTGGATCATCGAAAAAGCAAGAGAGTTCCAGAAAAACATCTATTTCTGCTTTATTGACTATGCTAAATCCTTTGACTCTGTGGATCACAATAAACTGTGGGAAATTCTTCAAGAGATGGGAATACCAGACCACCTGACCTGCCTCTTGAGAAATCTGTATGCAGGTCAGGAAGCAACAGTTAGAACTGGACATGGACCAACAGACTGGTTCCAAATAGGAAAAGGAGTTCGTCAAGGCTGTATATCGTCACCCTGCTTATTTAACGTATATGCAGAATACAGGAGAAACGCTGGGCTGGAGGAAGCACAAGCTGGAATCAAGATTGCTGGGAGAAATATCAATAACCTCAGATATGCAGATGACACCACCCTTATGGCAGAAAGTGAAGAGAAACTAAAAAGCCTCTTGATGAAAGTGAAAGAGGAGAGTGAAAATGTTGGCTTAAAGCTCAACATTCAGAAAACTGAGATCATGGCATCCAGTCCCATTACTTCATGGCAAATAGATGTGGAAACAGTGGCTGACTTTATTTTTCTGGGCTCCAATATCACAGCAGATGGTGACTGCAGCCATGAAATTAAAAGATGCTTGCTCCTTGGAAGGAAAGTTATGACCAACCTAGACAGCATATTAAAAAGCAGAGACATTACTTTGCCAACAAAGGTCCGTCTAGTCAAGGCTATGGTTTTTACAGTGGTCATGTATAGATGTGAGAGTTGGACTATAAAGAAATCTGAGCACCGAAGAATTGATGGTTTTGAACTGTGGTGTTGGAGAAGACTCTTGAGAGTCCCTTGGACTGCAGGGAGATCCAACCAGTCCATCCTAAAGGAGATCAGTCCTGGGTGTTCATTGGAAGGACTGATGTTGAAGCTGAAACTCCAATACTTTGGCCACCTGATGCGAAGAGCTGACTCATTGGAAAAGACCCTGATGCTGGGAACGATTTAAGTGGGAGGAAAAGGGGACAACAGAGGATGAAATGGTTGGATGGCATCATCGACTCAGTGGACTTGGGTTTGGGTGGACTCTGGGAATTGGTGATGGACAGGGAGACCTGGCGTGCTGCGGTTCACGGGGTCGCAAAGAGTCAGAACGACTGAACCGAACTGAATGCTGAATAATGACAAAAATAATTTGTTTCACAAACAAATGCATCCTTGAATGCCTTTAACACACACGCACATACGAACGCTTGTCACATCCTCACCCTTAAGTCCTATGTCAGTTCAAGTATTCCTAGAAATAACAGAACTTAAGCCTCCAGAGTTAGGTTCCCTCTGCCTAAATGCCTAAGCTCTTTTCCAATCCCTTCCTCCTCTGGGAACTTACCAGTATAGTCCTCTTACTCATCCATACAACACTCCCACTATTACAAAAGAGAGGAAAAAGAGAATGAACTGAGTTTGAGAATACAGGAGCCAGGTAAGATTTGGAGACACCAGGGGATGATGCGGTGCCCCTTGGGCACCTCTGACCCACTGTAACTAGGATGGGCACTCTCAGGCAGTGGTAATAGGACACGCTGTTTTTCTGCCTTAGGGCTTTCTCTGAAGGCTCATTCTCCAGGCAGTGCTTCTGCAACCAGAACACAAGAGTTCAAGGGAAGTCCTCATTCAGCGAAGGATGGATATCGGTAGATACATGCCTCAGTAGCCCAACTTTAAGAAAGGGACAATTTGGAAATGCATTCTGTGTGGATCCTCAGAGGGTGCCCTCCTGGACTCAGCCCCAGTCTCCCACAGCAGTAACAACCCAGTAACACATCTTCCCTGTGTCACTTTCAGGGTATGGTCAACCATGTCACATCGCAGAAATCTGATTTGGCAGTTAGAATGTCACTGGTGCTGTTTTGATTTCCCAGGTGGCTCAGCAGTAAAGAAGTCACCTGCCAATATAGGAGATGCAAGATATGCAGGGAAGCTCCCCTGGAGTAGGAAGTGGCAACCCGCTGCAGTATTCTTGCCTGGAAAATTCCATGGACAGAAGAGCCTGGCGGGTTACAGTCCAGCTGGGTTGCAAAGCATTGGATACGATTGAAGCGACTGAGCATACACACACACATTACCTCCTTAATACTTATTTAGCTTACAATGTGGGAGATCTGGGTTCAATCCCTGGGTTGGGAAGATCTCTGGAGAAGGGAACAGCTACCCACTCCAGTATTCTGGAGAATTCCATGGGCAGAGGAGCCTGGCAGGCTACAGTTCATGGGGTCACAAAGAGTCAGACACAACTGAACGCCTTTCGCTTTCACTTGTTTGAAATCAGGAAATGTGCATACAACACTCACAAAAATTAAATGGATTAAAGAGTTAACCATAAGACCTGATACTGTAAAACTCCTAGAATAAAGCGTTGGGAACAATTTCCTTGACATTGGTCTTGACAATGATATATTTGAATATGAAACCAAAAGCGCAAAAGAAAAAAGAAATCAAATTATACAGCAAAAAAAGCAACAACATGAAAAGACAGTCTACAGAGTGGGAGAAAAATGTTTGCAAGCCATATACTGGATAAAGGGTTAATATATAAAATATATCAAGAACTTGTACAACTCGATAACAAGACACAACCTGATTTAAAAGTAAGCAGAGGACCTGAATCAATATTTTTCTAAAGAAGACATGCAAATGGCCAACAGATACAAGAAAAGATGCTAATTGCCAGGGAAGTGCAAATCAGAACCACAATAAGATATCACTTCACATCTGTCAGAATGGCCATTATCAAGAAGCCAAGATATAACAAGTGTTGGCAAGGATGTGGGGAAAAGAGAGCCCTTGTACCCTGCTGGTGGGAATATACATTGGTTCCAGACTATGGGAAACAGTATGGATGGTCCTCAAAAAAAAAAAAAAAAAAATTAAAATAGAGCTACCATAAGATCCAGCAATTCCACTTTTTGGTGTATATCCAAAGGAAATGAAAATAGGATATTGAAAGTGTATATACAATCCTGTGTTTATTATATAGCATTATTCACAATAGCCAACATATGGAAACAACCCAAGTGTCCTTCAGTGAAGAAATGGGTAAGGAAGATGTGATTGATACATATCTATACAATGGAATATTATTCAGCCATGGGAGGGAAGGAAATCCCGCTGTTTGTGACAAGATGGATGGACCTTGAGGGCATTATGCTAAGTGAGATAAGCCAGACAGAGCCTATCATATATAGTATGGTATCACTCATCACTTAATGTTGAGTCTAAAAAAGGCAAACTGGTATAGAATAGAATGGTGGCTGCCAGTGGATGGAAAATGGGGGAATTAGCACTCTTGCCTGGAAAATCCCATGGATGGAGGAGCCTGGCGGGCTGCAGTCCATGGGGTCGCTAAGAGTCGGACACGACTGAGCGAGTTCACTTTCACTTTTCACTTTCCTGCATTGGAGAAGGAAATGGCAACCCACTCCAGTGTTCTTGCCTGGAGAATCCCAGGGACGGGGGAGCCTGGTGGGCTGCCGTCTATGGGGTCGCACAGAGTCCGATACGACTGAAGCGACTTAGCAGCAGCAGATGTTCTTAAAGGGTATAAAGTTACAACTAGAAGGTGAATAAATTCTGGGAAATCTAACGTGCATTATAGTGACTATAGTCAACAATACTGCATTTCCTTTTCTTTTTTTCTTTGCCTTGTGGCCAATGGAATCTTAGTTCCCTAACCAGAGGTCAAACCCATGCCCTTGGCAATGAAAACACAGAATTCTAACTACTGGACTGCTAGGGAATTCACTAATCCATAGCCTTTTTTTTAAGGTATAACTGAGGTAACTGTTAGCATCTTTTTGATGAACTCATACTAATATCTCTAAAACAGAATTCCTCTAAATATGTAATTTCTCTAAATTCCTCTAAGAATGTATTTTCCTCATATACTTGCTTAACTATGAAGCCATAAATAAAAGCATGAGATATGCCCCAGGTCGCTAGGTGAAAGAAAAGGGTTTCTACTGTTCTACTGATTTGAATAAGCACCGTGGTAATGGAAAATCCCATGGACAGAGGAGCCTGGTAGGCTACAGTCCATGGGGTCGCAAAGAGTCGGACACAACTGAGCACACTTTTAATTTAATTTAAGTTTTTCATTTTAATCCTAGTTTGACCTCATAGGGTCAGATACTCTCCTACCTGATATGAAGGAGGGGCTAGTAAGCCTGATTTCTACTCAAAGAAAAGTCTTTCCCTCCTCCCCCACTTTCCTTTGATTATACAATTGTAGCCCACTTAATTCTCGGGGGAGAGCTCTCTTGCCTGCTTGCTTGCATCTCTCGGTCTCACAAATGTCTTATCTTAATGAAGCTGCTACTTGCCTGTCACTTTGCCTCGCGTTGAATTCATTCTGCGCTGAGATACGAGGAACCTGAGCCTCAGTAAGTCGGCACTAGATCCATGTGTGCTAAGTAGCCTCAGGCGTGTCCGACTCTTTGTGACCCCATGGACTGTAGCCCCCCAGGCTCCTCTGTCCATGGGATTCTCCAGGCAAGAATACTGGAGCGGGTTGCCATTTCCCTCTCCAGGGATCTTCCTGACCCAGGGATAGAACCTGCATCTCTTACGTCTCCTGCATTGGCAGGTGGGTTCTTTATCACTGGGAAGACCACTAGGTGAGTGATTCTAATTAAAAGACTGTGGGTTCATTCCCAGATAAGGTATTGGTTGGCTTAAAATCCCAGCGCTTGGGTTCAAGTCCCAATCTGAGGCGCACTGTTTCACAACCAAGAAACTGACATTGATACAAATCATTGACATTCATATATTATCACTTTTAGCCTAAGGGCGGGAGTTCCCTGGAGAAAGAGAATCAGGCATGGCTTTCTTGACAGATTAGAGGTTGTTTTTGGCTTAAGCCATCTTGTGATCCAAACCTGGCTTGACTTTGAACAGGTCTTAGTAATTAATGATCTTAAGGGGAGGAAAGAATGCAGAGGCAAAAGAAGTAACAATAGCTAAAATAATGTATCTGTAGTGAACACTCCCAGTTCTATTTCAATGGTAAAGATCAGCCTAAAGCACTCAACCACCAGATAACTGGAACCTAAGGGTGATGATGTCTGTCTTTTCTGACCCTCAACTAAACTTCAATCAAGTAAATACTCTATTCTGTTGACTGCCCAAGCCCCTTCATGAATATGCATATACCCTTAGCTTAAACTCTTCCATATGGCTCAAATGGTAAAGCGTCTGCCTACAAAGCGGAAGACCTGGGTTCGATCCCTGGGTTGGGAAGATCCTCTGGAGAAGGCAATGGCAACCCACTCCAGTACTCTTGCCTGGAAAATCCCATAGACGGAGGAGCCTGGTAGGCTACAGTCCACGGGGTCGCAAAGAGTAGGACACGACTGAGCGACTTTGCTTTCACTTTCACTTAGCTTAAAAATCCCCCAACCTTCTGTTGAGTGTTCTCCTTACTTGCTGCAAATAGTGAATTCTTCCTTCTGATGCCAAAAGCTTGACCTCTGTGCACTGGTGCCGAATCAAATCTCAGAGACAGAGTTTTGGGTGAAGTAGAATATCTTTACTGCTTTGCCAGGCAAAGGGGACACATGCTCTCAAGACTGTGTATCCCAATCCAGGAGGATTTAGTGGAGAATTTTATAGCAATGGTTCCGGGTGAGGGGGAGGTTGCTGATATAAGGATCAGAGTGTGTGCAGGGCCTGCAGTCCTTGAATCGGGCCTCAGGTGGTCTCCTGATGAGCTTCTGTGGTTCTCAAGGTTCTTAAACTGTAACGTTCTCTCTGGAATGAAGAATGCTTCATCAAGTAGTTAACATCTGCATTTATCGGGGGCTTTAGTTCTGCAGAAGAGCTCAAAGATATTGCCATGCGTATCCCTTGAGGCAGAGGGCCCTGTCCCAGGGCCACGCTGTTGTTGCTGGACTGCTCCTCCCTGGTCTCTACATCCCCTCTCTTCTCTGATTGGCAACTATATGAATCTGCCCTTTGGAACTCAGGGAAGGTTATTGAGTCTGAAACCTATTTCCTACAAACAAGAAACAAGGACAGAGAAAAGCTTTATGCCCAGGAGCCCCGCAGGGTCCTGCTGGCTTTCACGCCTCCTGATCTTTGTGTCCTTGGTTATGTCTTTTGACTTGACACCTACCAAGAGGTGAACCCAGTTTTCAGCTAACACTACTTTTATATGCATGCATGTGTGTGTGTCTATTTAATTCGTGAAATTAGACTACAAGTGCAATTAAGATACAAAACTGTTTTATTGCAAATATTCCTTGTACTATGCTTTTATAACCACAACTTTTTCTCTCCTCATTTCTCTGACCTTTTCCACCCAGAGTCTGTAATCCATCTGTCTAATTTTTTAACTTAAAGAATGGTACATAAATGAAATCATATGATATGTAACCTTTTGAGGTCATTTTTTTTCACTCAGCATAATTCTCTTGAGATTTATCCAAGTTATCTTGTGTGTCAGTGATTCATTTCAGGGAGTGTGTGTGTGTGTGTGTGTGTGTGTGCTCAGTCACTCAGTCATATCCGACTCTTTGTGACCCCATGGACTGTAGCCCGCCAGGCTCCTCTGTCCATGGAATTTTCCAGGCAAGAATACTGGAGCGGGTTGCATTCCAAACGGTTTAGCAGCAATCCCACCCGACCCCAAAATCTGTTTCTCCATAAAAGCAATGAGAACACAACAAAAACTCTCAAAATAAACTTACTAGAACTCTGGAAATTAAAGGCTTGCAACATTCCGAGAAGTGTTTGTTCAAGAAAAACAGTTGAATATTGGTAAGAACAGTGAGCCTTGTGATTTTCTTACCATGCCCTCCACCCATCCCTCTGTCAACTGAAGAAAAACGCGCAACTTCAAAGTTATGAATTAGGGGTCTTACTAAGGACTCTAGCCTGGGAGGCAGTGTTTCAGATAGCTCTGAGGAACTGCTCCAAAGAGACTGGGGAGGAGCCAGTATATATATGAGATTTTTTTTCTGGGAAAAAAAAAATGTAGCTGCATATCAAAAGATTACTGATAATCAGAAAAAAAATCATATCTCGAGTTAATGATTTTAGTGATTTTCCAGGTATGGGAATATACAAGAATCTGGGTTCCTTGGAGTTAGTCCTTAGATATGCATCTTAACTATCCAGGGCCAGTCTCCAAAGCACAGTAATGCTCCGTGTTCTTTTCTACCTTGAACTCCTGTCAGAGTGCACGGTCAGTGGGCGACTGTAGTAGCTAATGGCTTGATCCTTGTAGAACTGGAAGCAGTTCTTTGTTTGTTTACAGTGCTCCCTGTTGGTTATAAATTAGACCAAAATTTGGGAGGAATTTGATGATCCATTTGTCCCATAGCACTAGGAACTCTCGTTCCTAGATCACAAGAAGATTTCATTGTAAGGGCACTCAGTGTGCTGTTTTTGGATTAGACCTTATTGGTTACCTAAAATCCTCTGGATCATCTGTGTTGCTAGTCTCTTATGATCCCAGAAATGATTTCCCTTGTTTCCTCCATATCTGCACTTGCACTATTACAATTATTCCATATAGTTAAATGAGTAATCAATTGCCTCAAAATTGCCATCAGTTGCCAAAATGGCCTCAATCAACCATCATTCATTTTGTCAGAGGCCTGGTGACACATTGAGTACTGCAAGAGACAGCAGTCTTATAGGCAGGATATAAGTGATATCAGTTCAGTTCAGTTCAGCTGCTCAGTCATGTCCGACTCTTTGTAACCCCATGGACTGCACCACGCCAGGTCTCCCTGTCTATCACCAACTCCCAGAGTTTACTCAAACTCATGTCCATTGAGTCGGTGATGCCATCCAACCATCTCATCCTCTGTCATCCTCTTCTCCTCCCGCCTTCAATCTTTCCCAGCATCAGGGTCTTTTCCAATGAGTCAGTTCTTCACATCAGGTGGCCAAAGTATTGGAGTTTCGGCTTCAGCATCAGTCCTTCTGACAAATATTCAGGACTGATCTTCTTTAGGATGGACTGGTTGGATCTCCTTGCAGTCCAAGGGACTCTCAAGAGTCTTCTCCAACACCACAGTTCAAAAGCATCAATTCTTTGGCACTCAGCTTTCTTTATAATCCAACTCTCACATCTATACATGACTACTGGAAAAACCATAGGTTTGACTAGCAGACCTTTGTTGGCAAAGTAACGTATCTGCTTTTTAATATGCTGTCTAGGTTGGTCATAACTTTCCTTCCATGGAGCAAGTGTCTTTTCATGGCTATAGTCACCATCTGCAGTGATTTTAGAGCCCCACCCCCCAAATTAAAGTCTGTCGCTGTTTCCACTGTTTCCCCATCTGTTTCCCATAAAGTGATGGGACCAGATGCCATGATCTTAGTTTTCTGAATGTTGAGCTTTAAGCCAACTTTTTCACTCTCACTTTCATCAAGAGGCTCTTTAGTTCTTCTTTGTTTACTGCCATAAGGGTGGTGTCATCTGCATATCTGAAGTTATTGATGTTTCTCCCAGCAGTTTTGATTCCAGCTTGTGCTTCATCCAGCCAAGCATTTCTCATGATGTACTCTGCATATAAGTTAAATAAGCACGTGACAATATACAGCCTTGACGTACTCCTTTCCCTGTTTGGAACCAGTCTATTTTTCCATGACCAGTTCTAACTATTGCTTCCTGAACTGCATACAGATTTCTCAAGAGGCAGGACAGGTGGTCTGTTATTCCCATCTCTTGAAGAATTTTCCACAGTTTGTTGTAATCACACAGTCAAAGGCTTTGGCATAGTCAATAAGACAGAAGTAGATGTTTTTCTCTTGCTTTTTCAATGATCCAGCGGATGTTTGCAATTTGATCTCTGGTTCCTCTGACTTTTCTAAATCCAGCTTGAACATCTGGAAGTTCATGGTTCATGTACTTTTGAAGCCTGGCTTGGAGAATTTTGAGCATTACTTTACCAGTGTGTGAGATGAGTGCAATTGTGTGGTAGTTTGAGCATTCTTTGGCATTGCCTTTCTTTAGGATTGGAATGAAAGCTGACCTTTTCCAGTCCTGTGGCCACTGCTGAGTTTTCGAAATTTGCTGGCATATTGACACTTTAACAGCATCATCTTTTAGGATTTTAAATAGCTCAACTGCAATTCCATCACCTCCACTAGTTTTTTTTTTTTTTTTTAATTGGAGGCTAATTACTTTACAATATTGTATTGGTTTTGCCATACATCAACATGAATCCACCACAGGTGTACAGGGGTTCCCCATCCTGAACCCCCCTCCCATCTCTCTCCCCATACCATCCCTCTGGGTCATCCCAGTGCACCAGCCCTGGGCATCCTGCATCATGCATCGAACCTGGACTGGCGATTCGTTTCCTCCACTAGTTTTGTTCATAGTGAGGCCCACTTGACTTCGCATTCCAGGATGTCTGGCTCTAGATGAGTGATCATACCATCGTGATTATCTGGGTCGTGAAGATCTTTTCTGTATAATTCTTCTGTGTATTCTTGCCACCTCTTCTTAATATCTTCTGCTTCTGTGAGGTCCATACCATTTCTGTCCTTTATTATGCCTATCTTTGCATGAAATGTTCCTTTGGTATCTCTAATTTTCTTTAAGAGATCTCTGGTCTTTCCCATTCTATTATTTTCCTCTGTTTCTTTGCATTGATCGCTGAGGAAGGCTTTCTTATCTCTCCTTGCTCTTCTTTGGAACTCTGCATTCAAATGGGTATGTCTTTCCTTTTCTCTTTTGCCTTTCCCTTCTCTGCTTTTCATAGCTATTTGTAAAGCCTCCTCAGACAATCATTTTGCCTTTTTGCATTTCTTTTCCCTGGGGATGGTCTTGATCCCTGCCTCCTGTACAATGTCACGAACTTCCATCCATAGTTCTTCAGGCACTCTGTCTATCAGACCTAATACATTGAATCTATTTCTCACTTCCACTGTATAATTGTAAAGGGTTTGATTTAGGTCATACCTGAATGGGCTAGTGGTTTTCCCTACTTTCTTCAATTTAAGTCTGAATTTGGCAATAAGGAGTTTGTGATCTGAGCCACAGTCAGCTCCTGGTCTTGTTTTTGCTGACGGTATAGAGCTTCTCCATCTTTGGCTACAAAGAATATCATCAATCTGATTTTGGTATTAACCATCTGGTGATGTCCATGTCTCTCAGAGTCTTCTCTTGTGTTGTTGGAAGAGGGTGTTTGCTATGACCAATGCGTTCTCTTGGCAAAACTCTATTAGCTTTTGCCCTGCCTACAAGACCTTCTAGACCTAATACCCCCAAAATATGTCTTTTTCATTATAGGGGACTGGAATGCAAAAGTAGGAAGTCAAGAAATACCTGGAATAACAGGCAAATTTGGCCTGGGAGTACAGAATGAAGCAGGGCAAAGTAATATAGCTAGTTGTTTACTGTCATGTAAGGACGTTAGGGTGAATTCTCTTAAGGCTTCCATGTAGGCAATTACATATTCTGATCCTAGTGAAGTCACGAAAATAGCTGCTAAATGGTTGTAATACAGATCTCTTGGTCCATCAGGCTCGTATTAACAGTAAATTTGCCATGCTGCTGCTGCTAAGTCGCTTCAGTCGTGTCCGACTCTGTGCGACCCCATAGACGACAGCCCACCAGGCTCCCCCGTCCCTGGGATTCTCCAGGCAAGAACACTGGAGTGGGTTGCCATTTCCTTCTCCAATGCAGGAAAGTGAAAAGTGAAAGTGAAGTCGCTGAGTCGTGTCCGACTCCTAGCGACCCCATGGACTGCAGCCTACCAGGCTCCTCCATCCATAGGATTTTCCAGGCAGGGGTACTGGAGTGGGGTGCCATTGCCTTCTCCATAGTCACATCTAAATTGGCACATACATGACCTTGACATAAGGGAATTCTGGAATACCCCTTCCTGTCCATCCTGGTGGAAGTCAGAGCCATAGATTGGTCCTGCAAAACCACTGAGTTCCATTGGGTCCTACTCGATATATTCCTAGTCACCTGATCCAATTTGTGTCATACCAATTGCTGTCTTTAAAGGAAATGATATATGGTCATTTTCTTAAGGCACCCTACCTATTTTCTAGTCATTATTATGCTGATAATCTGTAGTTTGATTTAATTGTTCCCAACATGGGAGGCCCTTAAATGACCACAGTCTCGTGTTAGCCATATAAATCCTTCCCATAACTGAGAGATAGGCCTTCCTAATAATTGGTAAGTTATATTTTTTCAGTGAAATTTAGCTCATTGTTCTGATGGAGCTTGAGTAGCTTTAAAGGAAAATTCTTATTTCTGACCAGGGTCATAGCAAGTATGATTGATTGGCCCAGTGAGGGGTCCCATCTTAGTAATATCAACAGTGACCCAGACATAGCTATAACTTCTTTGTTCTAAAACAAATTTTCTAAAGTCCATCCAATCAGAGCCTTGGAGAGAAGAAACTCACCAAAGTAAACCAGAAATATTGAACATAGATAATTGACAAGAAACCCATCAACTGGATTGATTTCTAAAATTTGCATCGGACTGTGCCCACAACAGAAAAACAATTGCTTCATGCTCAAAAGTCCAAGAAATCAAGAAAATATTATAAATAATCAAATAGGTCAGGTTTGGCGTCTTGGGATAACTGTCTATTTCTGATGCCCACATCTTGTCCTGGCATGGGTGTCTTTCTTGCTTTTCGAATGTCGTTTGAAAAAGAATTTTATGTATTTGTTTCTGTCTGTGCTGGGTCTCTGTTGCTGCATGGCTTTTCTCTGGCTGCAGGGAGTGGAGGCTACATCCAGGTGCAGTGAGTGAGCGTGTCTTGTGGAGCACGGGCTCTAGGGCGTGCCCGCTTCCATGGTTTTGGTGCCTGGGCTCAGTAGCTGTGGCTCCCCGGCTCCGGAGCACAATCTCAATAGTTGTGGCACACGGGCTCAGAGGCTCTGCAGCATGTGGGATCCTCCAAGACCGGGGATTGAACCGAGTCTCCTGGTTGCGGGTCATAGGGTATCAGATCTCCATTTAAAGATAAATTACTGTGATAAGCTTCAGAAACCAGGTTAGAATGTCCTGCTAATAATTTAATTAGATTCTCGCAATAATATAACATATCCCCTTTCAATATGGGTTCATACAATCCTTCATCCAGTCTCATAGGTCTCCCCAGGATTATCTCAAAAGGAGATAAATGATATTTGCC
This sequence comes from Bos indicus x Bos taurus, assembly GCF_003369695.1. NCBI lineage: Eukaryota > Metazoa > Chordata > Mammalia > Artiodactyla > Bovidae > Bos > Bos indicus x Bos taurus. The sequence continues at coordinate 11,205,650 of NC_040087.1, read as the reverse complement.
AAAAGAAGTGGATCTGAAGCTGAGGACCAGTGGAAGGGCCTAGGCCAGGGTAAGGAATAAGCATTCGTTCAGTTCAGTTCAGTTCAGTTTAGTGTCTCAGTCGTGTCTGACTCTTTGTGACCCCATGAATCGCAGCACGCCAGGCCTCCCTGTCCATCACAAACTCCCGGAGTTCACTCAAACACACATCCATTGAGTTGGTGATACCATCCAGCCATCTCATCCTCTGTTGTCCCCTTTTCCTCCTGACCCCAATCCCTCCCAGCATCAGAGTCTTTTCCAATGAGTCAACTCTTTGCATGAGGTGGCCAAAGTACTGGAGTTTCAGCTTTAGCATCAGTCCTTCCAATGAACACCCATGACTGATCTCCTTTAGAATGGACTGGTTGGATCTCCTTGCAGTCCAAGGGACTCTCAAGAGTCTTCTCCAACACCACAGTTCAAAAGCATTAATTGTTCGGTGCTCAGCTTTCTTCACAGTCCAACTCTCACATCCATACATGGCCACTGGAAAAAACCATAGCCTTGACTAGACGGACCTTTGTTGGCAAAGTAATGTTTCTGCTTTTCAATATGCTATCTAGGTTGGTCATAACTTTCCTTCCAAGGAGTAAGCGTCTTTTAATTTCATGGCTGCAGTCACCATCTGCAGTGATTTTGGAGCCCCCAAAAATAAAGTCTGACACTGTTTCCACTGTTTCCCCATCTATTTGCCATGAAGTGATAGGACCAGATGCCATGATCTTAGTTTTCTGAATGTTGAGCTTTAAGCCAACTTTTTCACTCTCCACTTTCACTTTCATCAAGATCAAGAGGCTTTTGAGTTCCTCTTCACTTTCTGCCATAAGGGTGGTGTCATCTGCATATCTGAGGTGATTGATATTTCCCCCGGCAATCTTGATTCCAGCTTGTGCTTCATCCAGCCCAGCATTTCTCATGAAGTCCTCTGCATAGAAGTTAAATAAGCAGGGTGACAATATACAGCCTTGACGTACTCCTTTTCCTATTTGGAACCAGTCTATTGTTCCATGTCCAGTTCTAACTGATGCTTCCTGACCCGCATATAGGTTTTGTAATCTTAGTCTATTGGGTTGGTTTTTTTTTTAAAGATTTTTCTGATGTGGGCCATTGTAAAAGTCTTTATTGAATTTGTTACAATATTGCTTCTTAGGTTTCAGGTGTTTTGGCCTCAGGGCATGTGGGATCTTAGCCCTCAACCAGGGCTCCAGTCAGCAGCCCCTGCACTGGCAGGTGAGATCTCAACCACTCGACTGCCAGGGAAGTCCCAAGCAATTGGGGATTTTTTTAATTAATTGGTTTTTGTTTTTCCTGGGTCTTTGTTGCTGCTCTTGGGCTTTCTCCAGTCGCGGCGAGCAGGGGCTGCTCTCTAGTTGCAGTGTGCGGCTTCTCCTCGCTGAGACCTCGCCCGTTGCAGAGCACTGGCTCTAGGCACAGGCTTCAGCGGTCGTGTGCGTGGGCTTGGTTGCTCTGGGGCCTGTGGGATCTTCCCAGACTAGGGACTGAACCCGCATCCCCTGCGTTGGCGGCAGATTCTTAACCATTGGACCACCAGGGAAGTCCCCAGTTGGGTTTAAATGGTCCCATTTGTTCTTTAACTATTCTGTGTAAACACAGAAGATTGGTGGCAATAAGTGTAACAGAAGTGCTACATAATCAGCCAAATCTTACAGATTTCTTTAACAAATTGTCAGGTAAAGTGAGTTCTTCTATAGCTACAGTTCTGAGGGGGTTCCCCAAATAGGACTCACTCTTTCTAAAATCAGTTTCCCTACTGACTGTGCTTGTGGCCCTTCTGCCGCAAGTGTCAGAACACGCACATCAAAGCAAGAACATACTGATAACCTTAGGGAAACATTTGTATAAAATCAACCTGCCAAATTTCAAAGGGACTTGCAGGCAACAGAAAATTTCCTTAAGAACTGTGTAATGACTTCCTCGGGTTTTATTTTGGACAAATGGTAGATCTTAAATAGACCATTTGGACTATTGTAAAATAAAGCTTCCAAAAACACTGTTTACCCTATAAGATGACCTTATCTGGGTTCCAGTGAGTTAACTTCAATAGACTGAGCTTCAGATGGAAGGATAGGCCTTCCATTTGGGTTTGTCCAACACTCTTTGCTGGAGCTGAACCTTCCTCCGTTTTGTGACCAGGTGTCTTTCTGGTGCCATTCCCTGAAACTTTATGTCAGTAAAGTTACCTTGAGGCTGAACGTGAAAAACAGTTGTTAGCTGGTTGTTTTGTTTTGTAAAGCCACTCTCTTGGCAGCATGATCGGCTAGTTTCCTTTTTCTTCTGCAATGTCAGCCTTTGAATGATCCAATACCTTAATAATAGCAAGTGTGCTCAGACGCAGATTTGCAGCTAATAATTCTCAACTTGTTTCCCAATTTTAACAGGCGGCCCTGAGGATGTCAAAGATCCTTTTTGTTTCAGAAGCTTGGCACAATCACGTGCCACCCCAAATGGGTCACAGCTATGTGTGCAAATATTACCAGATTTTCCTTTTGCCCACTGGCAGGCTCTTGTTAGTGCTGTTAACTCAGCCTGTTGGGTAGCAAAGATATTAGGCAAGGGAGCATTGTCAAGGATAGATTCAGGAGAAACAGTGACAAGGTCAGCCTGGTACTTTCCATGAGGTCCTCTCAGGCAGGACCCATCAGTAAAAAATATAAAATCAGGACTAGTTACTGGGCTTTCTTGAAGACCAATCCCAGGCAATAAAAGATTGTCAGTTAACCAATGTTTTTCATTCTTGACCTCTGATTTTTCTGGGAGCAAGGTGACTGGATTAAGTTTGTTATACCTGTGAAGAAGTTAGATTCAATGAGAGCAAAACGATTTCATGAGAAGTTAATGAGCTTGCTGAATAATGTTGTGTGTGCTGAGAGTTTAACAAAGCTTCTGAACAAAGACAGTGAGAAGGGTGACTCATAACTGTTTCTTCTGAGGACTGACACAGCTCAGATGTTGCTGTGACAACCTGGAGACAAGAAGAAAGGCCCTTAGATACCTAGTCTAGCTGTTGGCTGTAATATCCAATTGGTGGGTACTAACTGCTGGGTTGCTGGGTTAATACCCAGCCACGTTGATGCAACATCATTGTTTTCATGTCTAAAAAATGGGGCTTCCCTGTTGGCTCAGACAGTAAAGAATCTGCTACAACACAGGAGACCCAGGTTCAATCTCTGGGTCAGAAAGATCCCTTGGAGTAGGGCATGGCTACCCACTCCAGTATTCTTGCCTGGAGAATCCCATGGACAGAGCAGTCTGGCGGGCTGCAGTCCACAGGGTTGCAAAGAGTCAGACATTGGCTGAGTGACTAACGCTTTCATTTTCACTTTTCTTCATTTTTTTTTCCTAAAAAGAAAAAGAGGTAGGAAATTCCCTGGTGGTCCAGTGGTTAGGACTCAGCACTTCCAGTGCCCAGGACCAGGGTTCTGATCAGGGAACTAAGATCCCACAAGCCACACAGCCAAAAGAACAAAAGAAAAAAATCATAATTTGGATGCCCCAGGGCTGAGACCTTTGCCAGGAGGCTTTGAAGTTCTCCGTGGTTTCAGAATGTTCTATTTCACAGTAGAGAGATTCGGGTTGGTCTTGTTTAAGCAAGCCATATAATGGTTGAACCACTAAGGAAAAATTTGGAATCCAATTTCTTCAAGGCCTTGAAAGCCCCTTTATTGCCTTTTTGTCTTCAAAGTAGGGAACAATACCAAAATGCCTTTCACTCCATCTAGAGCAATTAAAAGTCCCTTTGACGGTAGCTTCTGAAGTAAACACAAGGTACAAATCAGCTACATATTGTATAAGAAATGATGTATGTGGAAGAACCCGATCATCTAAGTCTGCTTTTAATATTTGGGAAAGTTAAGTGGGGCTTTCAAGATAGCCCTGTGGCATCACAAGTCCCTATGTATTTCAGTTCATCCCAAGTGAAGGCAGAAAGATAGGGGTCATCAGGTTGTGCAGGAATACTAATGAATGCACTTCAGAGATCTATGCCAGAAAAGAAGTCACTATCTTCAGGAACACAGGACAGTAAAGTATGGAGCTTTGGCAGTGCAGAATAGCACAGAATAATAATAGTGTTGGTAGAGCTCAAATCCTACACCAATCGCCAACCTTTGCCATTAAGTGTTTTAACGGTGAAGATGGGAGTGCTTCGAGGGCTGGCACAAGGCACAATAAGCCCTTCCTTAATGTAGTCACTCAGTCGTGCCCGATTCTTTATGACCCCATGGGCTGTAGCCCACCAGGCTCCTCTGTCCATGGAATTCTCCAAGCAAGAACACTGGAGTAGGTTGCCATTTCCTTCTCCAGGGGATCTTCCCAAACCCAGAGATCGAGCCCAGGTCTCCCGTATTGCAGGCAGTCCCTTTACCAACTGAGCCACCAGGGAAGCTCCTTGATGTTAGCTGATATCAAAGATCTTAATCCTTCTCTGGCCTCCTGCCTCAGTGGGTATGTACCAGTATTGGGCAGAGGCTTATTCTGGTCCATGGTAATTTTTTTTAAAATTGTATTATATTATATATTTATTTATTTGTTTGTGCCGGGACTTAGTTGCGACACACAGGATCTTGGATCTTTGTTCGGCATGTGGGATATTTAATGTGGCATTTAAACTCTTAGTTATGGCGTGTGGGTTCTAGCTCCCAACCAGGGATCAGGTAGACCCCCTGCGTTGGGAATGCGGACCACTGGTCTTAGCCACTAGACCACCAGGCAAGTCCCCAAGTCCCCACCAGGCAAGTAATTTAATGGGTAATGTGGGATGTATTTTTCCAACGTCAGTAAGATTCATTGCCCGTAATCCTCCAGGTACTGAGCCCAGCAGTTTTTCTTGTTCTGCATCACCTTCATTACGCGTCACAGACATTATATGATGAAGAAAATCTTACTGATCCTTCAGTGCTAAAAATATTGCCCCCTTAGGAGTAAAAGCAATATGGGCTTCATAAGTTTCTGGTAAACTCCACCTACCAGGTGAATAGGGGCAGTTTCTACTCCGAGAAAGCAGTGCCTTCCTTTAAAATCTCCTAAGTAAAATTCTAAAGGGGATGATTGAAAAGTCTTAATGTGTGTGCGCTGTGCTCATTCGTGTCTGACTCTTTGTGACCCCATCGACTGTAGCCTGAATTTTCCATGGAATTTTCCAGGCAAGAATACTGGAGCAGGTGCCAATTCCTACTCCAGGGGCTCTTTCCGACCCGGGGATCGAACCTGCGTCTCTTGCGTCTCCTGCACTGGCAGGCGGACTCCTTACCCCTGTGCTGCCTGGGAAGCCCAAGAGCCTGAATAGGTGCATTAGAAACCCCTACTGTGTGCACTGAAATATTTCTTTGAGGGAGCCTTTGATTTTGGTAGCGTTTAAAACTGAAAAGGTGGACCCTCTGTCTATGAGGGCTTTAATTGTTTCCCCTTGTATTTTCACTTCTATTTACCCCAGAGATTTAGAGAAAAGAAGAGGAAAGACTACCAGTGTTCCCCAGGAGCAGCCTTTCATTTGTGTTTAGCTTGAAATTCTAGTTAGAAGTTCTGTTTTCCCCTGAAATCTTTCCAAATTTTTTTGCAACTCCTTCTCTTATGACCAGATTTTCCACAGTAAAAGCAAGTTTTATATTCCTTTGTCAGCCACGGGTTGAACAGGGGTTTGTTAACCAGTGACTGACCTTGACTTCTTAATTGGGATGATTGAAAATTTATAATCCTTATTTTAAGAGCTGGATTTCTCTCTCTCTCTCTTTTTTTAAAATAAATTTGTATTTGTTTTTGACTGCAGTGGGTCTTTGTTGCTGTGCGCGGGCCTTCTCTAGTTGCAGCGAGCAGGGGCTGCTCTTGTGTGCAATACGTGGGCTTTTCATTGCCGCGGCTTCTCTTGCTGTGGACCACAGGCTCAGTAGTTGCTCTGAAGCATGTGGGATCTCCCCGGACTAGGCAGGCAGATTCTTAACCACTAGACCATCAGGGAAGTCCCTCGACTTTTTAATGGTTTCAGAAATTTGGATGGCCAGTGTGATAAGGGTGCTTATATGTAATGCTGCTGCTGCTGCTAAGTCGCTTCAGTCGTGTCCGACTCTCTGCGACCCCATAGACGGCATCCCACCAGGCTCCCCCGTCCCTGGGATTCTCCAGGCAAGAACACTGGAGTGGGTTGCCATTTCCTTCTCCAATGCATGGAAGTGAAAAGTGAAAGTGAAGTCACTCAGTCATGTCCGACTCAGTGACCCCATGGACTGAAGCCTACCAGGCTCCTCCATCCATGAGATTTTCCAGGCAAGAACACTGGAGTGGTTTGCCATTTCCTTCTCCAATGCATGGAAGTGAAAAGTGAAAGTGAAGTCGCTCAGTCGTGTCCGACTCTTCGAGACCCCATGGACTGCAGCCCACCAGGCTCCTCAGCCCGTGGGATTTTCCAGGCAAGAGTACTGGAGTGGGGTGCCATCGCCTTCTCCAATATGTAATGCAGACAAACTTAAATCATGTCTTTTAAAAAACTATTTATTTGTATTTATTTTATTTATTGGGTGCAGTGAGTCTTCGTTTTCTTCACTGTGGCATGAGGAATCTTTGGTCATACAATGTGAACTCTTAGTTGCCACACGTGGGACCTAGTTCCCTGACCAGGGGTCGAACCCAGGCCCCCTGCATTGGCAGAATGATGTCTTAGACACTGGAGCACCAGGGGAAGTCCCTAAATTGTGTCTCTTAATTAGAATAGCCAATTTCTCATCTATGCCTTCTGAAAGAGCAGAATTAAGCAAAGGATCTTTTTCGTGATGAGAAAATGATTCAGATGTCATGCCAGAATATTGTTTAAAAGTTTTCTTGAACTCCTCCTAATAATCCAGAATTTATTCATCTGGTTTTTGTTTATACTGCTGAATCTTTGTCCTATCTACAGTCTTGGAAAAGAGCTGTGGGACAAATCTGAGTCATTTTGTGGCCTAATTTCTTGCATTCAATTCAAGCCGCTAGACTATGCAGCTCAGAATCTGTTAAGGGGTGTGTCCATTCTGCTTTCTCTATCTATTCCTCTGCCTTACTTTCTGAACTGAGAACTGTATTAATTGTAATCATTGATAATTAATCTGGGTAACTCAGATTCCTTAGCAAATCCCATGGGTCTCAACTCAGGCCAGGACATTCCTTAACCGAAGCTCTAAGTTCTGCTCATGTCAAGGTTGTACACATAAGTACTAAGGACGGTTCCCGGGTTGTAAGAAGTATTTCCTCAAACGGGACTGTAATTACTTCATTTGTACAAAACATTTTTTATCAAACTATAGGTTATTCACCATAATTCCAATTTTATGTCCTCCTTCACTAGGGGAGAGGAAACAGCAGTTGGCAGAGGTGGCAGAAGAGAGAAAGGGACAGTGTCTGGGTCAGGCGGTTCAGATAAAAGAGGGTATGAGACAGGGGCAGAGGGAGAGCCTGGGTTAACGCTAGTGACTTCTTAAAACTCCAGTATCGTTTCCATCCATGTTTTGCTTGTTTCCTGCAAAGAAATTACTTTATCGTTTCCTCTTTTAAAAGCCTCTGAATACCGATCAGAATAAGCATTCCATTCAGCCTATCTGATCTCATTGCCATCTTCCTCTAGCTTTGCATACACAAAAAATTAATTTTGAAATGTCAAAAGAACCTCAATTTGGTAATTTTAGGTTGAAATCTCTTTTAATATGATTTTCCCAATTAAGTATTTGCAAGTATAAATTCTTTATATATAGCACATGACCTTGGCTGGGGTGTTGTTAGAGGCTGGCAATCTGTTGCTCTTTTTTCTTCTGTTCTGACGGCTTTGTTTCCCGTCCTGGGGTTGGTTTGTCAAGATGTCAGTAAGTGCTGATGGTGATGACTGGGTGCTGGACCAACGTGCTGTTTATGAACTTAGCTCCGCTAGGTGTCACCCTAGAGTCATCTCAGCTCTTTAGGGTCTAAAACTGTTGCGGGTACTCGGAACACCGATGGCCAGCTCTCAGATATGGGCCTGGGACAAGAAGTTTTTAAATGAAATGAGGGCTTTACCTATGGGACTGCCTCCACCACTCCTGTACGTTTCTCAGTTGCCGTTGCTGGCCAAGTGGAGGTGTTCCTTTTGTTATTCAGAGCTGAAAGCTCTCGTGTGATATTTTGTGATTTATTCCAGCAAACTCTATTCAAATAACCAATTCAAGGAAAATTGATAGGCTAGTCTCCTCCCTAATCACTCAGTCCAAACCCACTCAATGTCTTTCAACTGAGTAAAACCATCCAATGTCTTTGTTTGTTTTGGGGGGTTTTTTTGGTCTTTTGTTTTTTGGGGTTTTGTTTTGCCAGTGTCTCTCAATGGGGGTGGGCTTCCCTAATAGCTTAGCTGGTAAAGAATCCTCCTGCAATGCAATTGAGCCCTGTTCAATTCCTGGGTCGGGAAGATCCTCTGGACAAGGGATAGGCTACCCACTCCAGTATTCATGGGCTTCCCTGGTGGCTCAGCCAGTTAAGAATCCACCTGCAATGCAGGAGACCTGGGTTCGATCCCTGGGTTAGGAAGATCCCCTCGAAAAGGGAAAGGCTATCCACTCCAGTATTCTGGCCTGGAGAGTCCCATGGACAGAGGAGCCTGGTGGGCTACAGTCCATGGGGTCGCAAACAGTCAGGACATGACTGAGTGACTAAGCACAGCACAGCTCAGCCCCCTGTATCTTTTTATTGAGCAAAATCTTCTGTGTTTTTCAAATGGGGTAACCCAGGTACCTCTTCTAGAAACCAAGTTCAAGGAAAACCTATTCCTCACAGTAAGGAGTTTGTCCACCACAGAATAAAATTTAGGATCACCAGCTAATAACAGGAGATCCCAAACCCAGGATCTCCCAAATTCATCAGAACTCACCCAGAGACATGTGGGCACCAGGGGCCTCTGCTGGTTCCAGATCCTCATAGAGTTCAGGCAAAGGACGAAAGTCCACTCTGAGTCCTTTCATGATTGCTAAAACTATCTACTGAATAAAAACTCGCAACCTAAAAGTTGTGAGTTAAGTTTTATTTGGGCATTTCATTGAGGACTATAGCCCGGAAGATAGCCTCTCAGATAGCTCTGAGAGACTGCTCCAAGAAGACCCAGGATATATATAGGATTCCCCCCACCCCACCGGGGGACAAAAAACAAACCATGTAGTCAAAATGTAAAAGATTACTGCTAATCAGGAAGAACAGACATGTCAACTTAATGCTTTTAAAGTTCTATGTATGCGAAGATGCAAGAATCTGAGTTCACTGAAATTATTCCCTAAATATGCATCTTAAATAGGGCGAGTATCCAAAGCACAAAATGCTTCCAATTTTTCTCCAGCCTAAATTCCCCTGGCACAGTGAATTGGTGACTTGGTGTGTGACCACAGTCCCTAATGGCTTGATCCTTGTAGAACAGGAATGGCAGGCAGTGCTCTTTGTTTACACCCCTCTGCCCAGCTCCGTGGAGGCCTGGAAGTCAACAGCTTCATAATGACAGTAACTGTGAAAACCAGTAGTTTAGCAGCCACTGTAGGGGACAGAATGGATCTGGAGCTCTCTAAAGGCGCATCTCTAGAGAGCTGTCGCTGGTTGGCTTGTCTGATAGCTCACAGAAAAGCTCTATCATCACTACTTGTTTTTATTTGACCTGTTTCAGAGGACACTCTGTGAAAACAGCTTGACATACACAGCATTTGTCAAAAAGGAAAATAAAAGATCAGTGGCACAACAAAAGAAAAAATAGATGAATTGGATTTAATCAAAATCAAACATGTGCTTCATATGATGGGATCGGTAAAGTGAAAAGACAACCCATGAGAAAGGAGAGCATATTGGCAAGTTATATATCTGATATATATGATTTGTGGTTTGTGTCTAGAATATGTACAGAACTCACATAATTCAAAAATGAAAATAAAAATAACCCAATCAGAAAGGGAGAAAGGATTTATACCGTGATTTCTCCAAAGATACGCTTTGTTTTGTTTGTTTGCTTAGTTGCTAAGTTGTGTCTGACTCTTTTGTGACCCCATGGACTGTAGCCTGCCAAGCTCCTCTGTCCATGAGATTTCCCAGGCAAGAGTACTGGAGTGGGGTGCCATTTCCTTCTCCAGGGGATCTTCCTGACCCAGGTATTGAACCTGAGTCTCCTGCTTTGCAGGCAGATTCTTTACCACTGAGCCACCTGGCAAGCCCCCAGAGAAGATATACAAACAGTCAACCAGCAATGAAAAGATGCTAAACATCAATAGCCGTTAGAGAAAAACAAATCAAAATCACAGTGCCATACTGCTTCACACTGGCTTGGATCGCTATAATCAAAAACAAAGCAAAAGAAAACAGTGTGGGCCACTCATGTCCAACAGGTGTGGTGCCTCAGCACCTTCCTGCCGGGACAGTTGCACAGCCCACGAGGGCCAGTGAGGGTGGGCGTCCACCCATCTGAAGGCTCCTGCTCCAGCCAGTGTGGAAGGAAGGGCCCCACCGAAGTGCCAGTTGATAGAAAGGAGCAAAGATTCCTCCCTCCCTGTTGAGAAATCTTTGATTTTCTCCAAGAGGACCTTAAATAGCATCTCCATAAGAGAGGATCTAACCACATATCTCCCCAGCAAAGTCACACCCTGGTCAGGAAATTCCAGGAGGCAACACCGTGATTGCAGTTTCCAAGCAGTGACTGTGTAGCTGTCAGAGGGCATCCCTGAAAAATGGGAAGAGAAGAGAGTGAGGGCCTAGAAAGATGAGCATATTGGAGCAAAGATGAGTTCGGTAACTTCACCACTTCACAAAAGGTGAAAGTGACCGTGGAGATAAGAGTTGAACTCAGGCCGTCAGAGTTCAGAACTACAGTATCAGTTCAGTTCAGTTCAGTTCAGTCACTCAGTCGTGTCCGACTCTTTGCGACCCCATGGACTGCAGCACGCCAGGCCTCCCTGTCCATCACCAACTCCCGGAGTTCACTCAGACTCACATCCATCGAGTCAGTGATACCATCCAGCCATCTCATCCTCTGTCTTCCTCTTCTCCTCCTGCCCCCAATCCCTCCCAGCATCAGAGTCTTTTCCAATGAGTCAACTCTTCGCATGAGGTGTCCAAAGTACTAGAGTTTCAGCTTTAGCATCATTCCCTCCAAAGAAATCCCGGGGCTGATCTCCTTCAGAATGGACTGATTGGATCTCCTTGCAGTCCAAGGGACTCTCAAGAGTCTTCTCCAACACCACAGCTCAAAAGCATCAATTCTTTGGCGGAATAGGGTATGTATATTCAATGGAATATTACTCAGCCATTAAAAAGAATGAAATAATGCCATTTTCAGCAATATGGATGGACCTAGAGATTGTCCTACTGAGAGGAGTTAGTCAGAGAGAGAAAGAGAAATATCATATGAAATTCTTTATATGTGGAATCTAAAAAGAAATGATACAAATGAACTTACTTACAAAACAGAAAGAGACTCACAGACTTAATGCATGAATTCATGGTTGCTGGGTGGAAGGGATAGTTAGGGAGTTTTTGTTGGACATGTACACACTGCTATATTTAAAATGGATAACCAGCAAGGACCAACTGTATAGCACATGGAACTCTGCCCAATATTATATGGCAGCCTGGATGGAAGGGGAGCTTCGGGGAGAATGGATACATGTATATGTATGGCTGAGTCCTTTCACTGTTTGCCTAAAACTATCACAACATTGTTTGTTAATCAGCTGTAGGCCAATATAAAAATGTTTTAAAAAGAACTATGATTATTATCACAGTGACAAATACTGATGGCAGAGCCAACAACCGTAAGATACAATAGTGATCTTTGTTGGATACTTTGCATTTAGCTGGAGTCCAGGCTGTGTTTAGGTGAGGAAACCTGGCGGGTGAATTTGCAGTCAGAGCTCAAAAGTGTGTAGGCCTGGGCAAGTCCTAGGCAACCTGGAAGTTTCTTATATCCCTGAAGACTGAGCTAAGTCTTTGAATGTACAAGTCCTCATAAAAAAGTGAAGGAGAACTTGAAGGACACATGTTCTGGAAATCTAGTGAATAGGAACAAAAAAAGACTGGAAATTTGTTAAATATATATGTACATACATGGGATTCCCTGATGGCTCAGACAATAAAGAGCCTGCCTGCAATGCGGGAGACCCGGGTTTGATCCCTGGGTCAAAAAGATCCCTGGAGAAGGAAATGGCAACCCACTCCAGTGTTCTCGCCTGGAGAATCCCATGGATGGAGGAGCCTGGAGGACTACAGTCCATGGGGTCGCAGAGTCGAACACGACTGAGCAACGTCTTTATCTTTTATGTACATACATACATAAGCAAAATACAACAGCAACAGATGAAAAATAACAGGTGTTGGCAAGAATATGGGAAAACTAAAACCCCCATTTCCTGCCAGTGGGAATGTAAAACAGTACAGTGTCTTTGGAAAACAGTTTGATTCTCAAAAACTTAAACGTAGAGTTACCATATGACTCAACAATTCCACTTCTTGGTATATCCAAGAGAATTGAAAACAGACGTCCAAAAAAACCAAACTGTTACACAAAAGTTCATAGCCTCATTATTCATAACTGACAAAAAGTAGGAAAAAAAAGCCCATTCACTGATAAATGAATTAAAAATGTTAATATCAATGCAGTAGAATATTATTCGGCCTGAAATAGGAAAAGAGTTCTGATTCATGCTACAGCCTTGATGAACATTGAAAACATTATAAGTGAAAGAAGTAAGATAAAAAAGGGCACATACTGTGTGATTACATTTGTATGAAATATCCAGAATAAGTAAATGCATAGAGACAGAAAGATTAGTGGTTACGTAGGTCTTGAGAGCTGGGCATATGGTAAGTGAGGAGGAAAGAAATAGTGATGGTAATATGCAGGGACTTTCTTTGTGGGAGGGTGATGAAAATATTTTGGAATTAGCCTTTATTGTACGACTATCTAAATCATGTATATATCTAAATGCCAAAAATAAATAATGGCATAAGTGAGTTTAATGAGGATATAATTTCCAGTTTCAATATATAAAAATAAGTCATTTCTATATACCAGCAACAAACATAAAAAGAGCTTTTTAAAGATGTCTTTAGAATAGCATCAAAAATAGGAAATATCTAGAAATAAATATGAAAAATATATGTAAGACCTCTCATCATAAAATATATGATATATATTTTGATATATATATTATGATATATATAAAATATATTTGTAAACAGATACTTATTAATTAGACTTTAATCAACTGAAGTCTCTGTCCATGTTTACCTCTCATGAAGTAGAAAATACAACATTTCTTTAGTATTTCTTCCCAAATTGATTCTTTTTCTTTTTTTTTTTCGCTCAGTTTGCAGCATGTGGGATCTTAGTTCCCTAACTAGAGATAGGACCCATCGCCCCTGCATTGGGAGCTTGGAATCTTAACCATTGGACCAGGGAAGTTCCACCAAATTGATTCTTAAGTTTGATGGAACTCCAGGTTTATTTTGGAGGAAATTGACAAGCTAATTGTAAAATTCATTCAGAAACTCGGAGGGTCAAGGATAGCCAGAACATTTTCAAATAAGAACAATATATCTAGTAGTCTCATATTTTGAAACTTACTGTTAAGCTATGATATTTACAGAAGGTGGCGATGGCACGCCACTCCAGTACTCTTGCCTGGAAAATCCCACGGATGGAGGAGCCTGGTAGCCTGCAGTCCATGGGGTCGCTAAGAGTTGGACACAACTGAGCGACTTCACTTTCACTTTTCACTTCCATGTATTGGAGAAGGAAATGGCAATCCACTCCAGTGTTCTTGCCTGGAGAATCCCAGGGATGGGGGAGCCTGGTGGGCTGCCGTCTATGAAGTCACACAGAATCGAACACAACTGAAGCAACTTAGCAGCAGCAGCAGCCGTAGGATAAAAAAGTGAACTGTAAACTTTATAATTTTTACTGCTATTGTGAATGGTGTTTTGCAACAGCTTGCTTCTGGTGTTTACAAATACAACACATTTTGATTTTTCTCTAGCAATCTTACTAAATTATTTTATTAAAATTATAAAATACCTGTACAGAGGTGATTATAAACTTACTGAGCGACACTAAGGAAGATTTCAATATCCAGAGAGATAAACCATCTTCTTAGGTAGAAAGACTCAATATATTAAAAAAAAAAAAAAAAAAGAATCTGCCTGCGATGTGAGAGACTGGGGTTCGATCCCTGGGTTGGGAAGATCCCCTGGAGAAGGGAATGGCTACCGACTCCAGTATTCTTGCTTGGAAAATTCCTGCCCTGGTGGCTCAGATGGTAAAGAATCTGCTTGCAACGCAGGAGATCCAGCTTCAATCCCTGGGTTGAGAAGGTCGCCTGGAGAAGGCAATGGCAATCCACTCAAGTGTTCTTGCCTGGAGAATTCCATGGACAGAGGAGCCTGGCTGGTTATAGTCCTTGGGGGTCACAGTCAGACACGACAGAAAGACTTTCATTCATGGTATGTTAATTTATCTCAACAAAGCTGTTGTTTTTTTATTTTTTTAAAAATAAATTAAACTCTTGATTTTATTCAACCAGTGTTTTGCAGACACACGCCTCTCCCATCCAAGGTTCTCATCCAGACACCAGAAACTCTGAGCCCTTGGTTGGGAGCTGCCTAGTAACAGCAGGTGGGACCCACACAGAGTGGAGTGGCAGAAGGACCCCACACTTTTATTTGGCAGCACAACATGGCCTGTGGGATTTTAGTTTCCCGATCAGGGATCCAACCTGAGGTCCCTGCATTGGAAGCACAGAGTCTTAACCACTAGACTGCCAGGGAAGTCCCTGTTACTTTTTTTTCTAAGACTTCATTTCCTTTCTATTGCTGAATAGTGTTTTATAGTATATATGCACCACAATTTGTTCAAACATCACCCATTGAAGGACCTTCAGAGATACTTCCAGTTTTGGGCTATCATGAATAAAGAAATATTGCTTGATATGAAAAATTTTAAATATACAAACAACTCTTATTTTCATATTAAATCCACCCAACTTCAGGGGACTTCAAGCCAAAATAATAGCAATAATAATAATCAGTTAGCACTTGTGTTTTTAAAAATCATTTTTATTAATAAAGGCTGAAATACTTCATTCTTTATTTCTTGACTTTACTAAAGCTCTCGTGGCTCAGACAGTGGAGAATCTGCCTGAAGTTCAGGAGACCTGGGTTTGATCCCTGGGTCAGGAAGATCCCCTGGAGAAGGAAATGGCTTACCACTTCAGTATTCTTGCCTGGAAAATCCCATGGACAGAGGAGCCTGGGGGGTTATAGCCCATGGAGGAACATGACAGAGCAACGAACACTTTCAAGGCTCATATACCTTAAAAATTAAGGTTTATGACACATGCATGCTCTGTATGCAGCCATTCTCTGCTTCATCTAGTATCAAGGCCCAGGGTTTTATTAGGGCTTCCCAGATGGCTCAGTGGGTAAAGAATCCACCTGACATGGGTTTGATCCCTGGGTAGGGAAGATCCCCTGAAGCAGGACTTGGCAACCCACTCCAGTATTCTTGCCTAAAGAATCCCATGGACAGAGGGGCCTGGTGGGCTATACAGTCCATGGGGTCGAAAAGAATCAGACACGATTGAAGTGACTGAGCACAGCATACATATGGCCTTTTCACATGTTGGAATTATTTAGTGGATTGACTTTTACTCTTTATTATCTGTCTCCTCCACAAGAATGTACACTCCATTATAAGGGAGACTATGTCTGTCTTTTTCAGCATTTCCTAACATATTGCCAGACGATATTTCTTCTTGAAAGAAGAAATAAGTGAATGTGTTTGGGGCTTATTTGCATTTATATGACAAACACCTGCATTTATAGATCTCATCATTTAGTGAGTTATCTATCTTTGAGGGAGCGCTATTATGGCACCATTTTTTTCTGGTTGTCATAGCAACCCACTGGCCTCCAGAGTTACAAGTTAATTCTGACGCACTTATTTTCCCAGAAGTCCAACAGTATTTTCAATTATGAGATAATGACGCTATTATAAATCACATTTCTCATACTAAAAGGGGCATTTGGGGTTTTCACTTTATCTTTTCTGAAAATGGCAGAGAATTAGAAAGGAAACAAGCCTGTCCATACTGATAAATGCTAGGAAGAGCAGAACAAAACAGTATGAGACACATCTTTACTGCTAATCCTTTCCTATTTCCTCCAAGTCCTCCACCTTTCCATAAGCATCATGAATTTTGTTTAGTTTCCTGTTATCATCAAAGTTTTGAAAAGTAAATACTACAAAACAAACTCTAAAGAGTTCTGCTACAGCTTAAATATTTTCTTGTTTCTCTCCTTGTTGGTATTGCTTTAACATGTCCTGTGAAGGGGCTTCTCTGGTGGCTCAGCGGTAAAGAAGCTGCTGCCAAATGAAGGAGACACAGTTTCAGTCCTTGATCCGGGAGGATGCCACATACCTCGGAGCAGCTAAGCCCGTGCGTGCCCCACAACTGTTGAACGTGTGCTCTAGAGCCCGGGAGCCGCAACTACGGAAGCCCCAGAGTCTAGAGCCTGAGCTCCGCAGCGAGAGAAGCCGCCGCAAGGAGAAGCCCACGCAGCACAACTGCGAAGGAGCCCCCGCTCACCACACCTAGAGAAAAGCCCTTGCAGCAGCTAATACCCAGCACAGCCAAACATAAGAACAAATAAAATGAGTTTGAAAAATGTCATGTGAAGTAACTTAAGAGTCTAACAAAAACTGAATTTTGCTCTGAAAAGTTCCTAGGTGAGGTATTTCTCTCTCCCTCTCTCTTTACATTTTAGGGACAGGCACTGAGAAGTTTTTTATTTTATTTTATTTTTTTTATCAGGGTATAATTGCTTTACAATGTTCATCAGTTTCTGCTGTACAGCAAAGTGAACCAGCCACACGTATACATATAATCCCCTCTTCCTTAGATTTCCCTCCCGTTTAGATCACCGCAGAGCGTTGAGTTCCCTGCGCTATACAGTCCGTTCTCATCAGTTATCTATTTTATACATAGTAGTGTATATATCGGAGGAGGCACTGGCACCCCACTCCAGTACTCTGGCCTGGAAAATCCCATAGACGGAGGAGCCTGGAAGGCTGCAGTCCACGGGGTTGCTGAGGGTCCAACATGACTGAGCAACTTCACTTTCACTTCACTTTCATGCATTGGAGAGGGAAATGGCAACCCACTCCAGTGTTCTTGCCTGGAGTATCCCAGGGACTGGGGAGCCTGGTGGGCTGCCGTCCATGAGGTCGCACAGAGTCAGACATGACTGAAGCGACTTAGCAGCAGCAGCAGCAGTGTATATATGGCTTTACATGTGGCATAGTGATAAAGAATCTGCCTGGCAATACAGGAGACACAAGAGACAGGGGTTCAGTCCCTAGGTTGGGAAGATTCCCTACAGTAGGAAGTGTGGCAACCCACTGCAGTATTCTTGCCAGGAACATTTCATGGACGGAGAAGCCAGGTGGGCTACAATCCATGGGCTCTCAGAGAGGTGGACATGACTGAGCCCAACAGTGTATATATGCCAACCCCAATCTCCCAGCCCATACCTCCCTCTCGTCCCCCTTTGGTATCCATATGTTTGTTCTTTACATCTGTGTCTCTATTTCTGCTGTGTAAACAAGTTCATCCAAACTATTTTTCTAGATTCCACACATATGTGATAATATATATTTGTTGTTCTCTTTCTGACTTACTTCACTGTATGACAGCCTCTAGGTCCATCCACTTCTCTGAAAATGGCACAATTTCATTCCTTTTTACAGCTGAATAATATTCCATTGTAAGGATGTGCCACATCTTCTTTATCCCTTCCTCTGTCAGGGGATATTTTGGTTGCTTCCACGTCCTGGCTACTGTAAATAGTGCTGCAGTGAGCATTAGGGGGCATGGATCTTTTTGAGTTATGATTTCTCCAGATATATGCCCGGGTGTGGGATTGCTGGGTCATGTGGTAGCTCCAATTTTAGTTTGTTAAGCACCTCCCTACTGTTCTCCACAGGGCCTTGCACCCGTTTACGTTCCCACCAGGAGTGTAGAGGGTTCACTTTTTCCCACACCCTCTCCAGGCTGTATTGTTTGTGTACTTTAATGATGGCCATTCTGACCTGTGTGAGGCCATACATCATTATAGCTTTGATTTGCATTTCTCTAATAATGAGTGGTGCTGAGCATCTTTTCATATACTTTTTGACCATCTGTATGTTTTCTTTGGAGAAATGTCTACTTAGATCTTTTGCTCAATTTTTATTGGGTTGGGTTCTGTTTTGTTTTGATATTGAGCTGCATGAGCTGTATGTATACTTCGGAGATTAATCCCTAGTCAGTTGCTTTGTTTGCAAATATTTTTTTTTTCTATTCTGTGAGCCGTCTTTTCGCTTTGTTCATGGTTTCCTTTGCCGTGCAAAAGCTTTTAAGTTTACCTGGGTCCCATTTGTTTATTTTTGTTTTTATTTTCATTAATTTAGGAGGTGGATTGAAAGAGATCTTGTAATTTCTGTCAAAGGGTGTCCTGCCTCTGTTTTCCTCTAAGAGGAACATTAGTATCTAGCCTAACAGTGGCACTGGAGGTAAAGGACCTGCCTGCCAGTGCAGAAGACATACAAGACATGGGTTCAGTCGCTGGGTTGGGGAGAGCCCCTGGAGGAGGGCACAGCAACCCACTCCGGTAATCTTGCATGGAGAATCCCACGGACAGAAGAGCCTGGTGGGCTATAGTCCATAGGGTCACAAAGAGTCGGACATGCCTGAAGCTACTTAGCAACACACAGCCTAACATTTATGTCTTTAATCCAATACATGGATAGTTTCTTCGGATAGAGCTGGATCTGTAATATCCATGATGGCATGGTTAAGTCTCTCCTAGGCTTCTGTACTGGAACTCTTCCCTTACCCCTCTGGTTGCCATATACTTTACTGTTCTATGTTCACATCATTTCTGTAGCTACATTATGTTCTAAATCAGACTCATAGTAAAGTTGTGTAGTGGGACCTCTGTGCCTCTTTAAGGTTACATATCTTCTCTGATTATTTTCTTTGCAACTGAAGTTTTTGAGGGCCATGTGTATATATACCAGAGGATTTGTCATCTAAAACCAAGGAGAGCAGAAGGAAGTGGGACTGAATATGTGCGCGCGTATGCGTGTGCGCGCGCGCGCGCGTGCGCGCGTATGCGTGCGGTTTTTGGTTTGGGGTTTTTTTTGTCGGTGGGAGAGGGGATGTAAGTAACAGAACGGGCTTCCCAGGTGGCTCAGTGGTAAAGAGTCTGCGTGCCGATGGAGGAGATGCAGGAGAGCCGGTTCGATCCCTGCATTTGGAAAATCCCTCGAAGTAGGAAATGGCAACCAGCACCAGTATTCTTGCCTAGAAAATCCCATGGACAGAAGAGCTTGGCGGGCTACAGGGAGTAGCCGCAGGGAGTCAGACAAACTGAGTGAGTGACTACGCATATTTCCAACTTTTTGTGTCTTTGGGGGTTGGGGGACCTACATGTTTTTCTGGCCTCCATACACTAGGTCTTTACCCATCACAAGCGTGTCATTAACCATGTATCAGTGATGTGGTCATCTTGGTATTAACTTTTGTGAAATATCACTATGCAGAGGGGACAGAGAAGGGCATCTTTTATGATTGTGTATATGATGAATTTCATAAATTTGGAGATGGATTGACTATATGATTTTGGATATAAGTTTAGTGAAATATCAAACATAATCCATCCTGTTTCCCCATGATTGGAACATATAAATATTGAAAGATTAATTACTATGTTCAGCTGAATTTAAAGTGGAAATCCTAAAACAAAATCTTGGCACAAAAGTGTCAAGCAAATTTATTCTTTGTGTGTAAATGTAGTAATTGTACAAACTTGTGCAAAATTTATCTTTGGATATCTTAGTCTCATTAAATAAATAATATATGATAGCCTATGATAAAATGTTTAATATAAAGTAGATAAAAAATATTAATGCCTCATAATATTATGGAGAAAACGTTCAACATAAAATAACAGGTATTAGTCAGACCAAAAAACAAGAAAATCACAACTTGAATAAGAAAAGACAATCAACTGATTTAGCATGTCAGATGCTAGAATTATGTCAGAAAGATTTAAAGCATCCATCTTAAAGATGCTCTAATAAGGTGCTATAAATTCTCTGGAAATAACTGAATACCGGAAAATCTCAGTAAACAAAGTGAAGTTATTTTTTATTTTTTTTTGAAGTTATTTTTTAAAAGTTCAAATTATAAAATTAGAAAATACCATAACTACTCTACTTGATGAGCCAAACAGTACAGTGGTGATGACAGAGGACAGAATCAGTGTGTCCTTCAGTCTGTATCAGTGCATATCATAGAATCTGCCCAGTCTAAAGAACAGGAAAATAGACTAGGAAACAAATGAACAGGACCTCTACGCTCTGTGGGACACTAGCAAAATGTTCAAAATTTGTATCATTTCAAGTACCACCAGGGGAGGAAGAGAATGGAACTGAAAGAATATTGGAAGAAATAATTGCTGAAAACTTCCCAAACTTGTTAAAAGACAAACCTATGGATTCAAGAATCTGAGCAAGCCCCACGTGATAAAAACCTAAAGAAATTCCTTCGAAGATACATCATAATTAAGCTTCTTAAAACCAAAGCAAAAAAAAAAAACACAAAGCAAAGGAAGAAAAAAACCCTTGAAAGTAGCCAGAGGAAAATGACAAATTACCTGTAGGACAACATCAATTTGAATAATGGAGAATTTCTCTTTTAAAACCAGGGAAAGCAGAAGGAAGTGGTATAAAATGAGTGTGTGTGTGTGTGGTTTTTGGTTTGGAGGTTTTTTGAGGGAAAGAAAGTGAAAGTGTTAGTTGCTCAGTCGTGTCTGACTCTTTGTGGCCCCATGGACTGTAGCCTGCCAGGCTCCTCTGTCCATGGGATTCTCCAGGCAAGAATACTAGAGTGGGTTGCCATTCTCTTCTGTAGGGGATCTTCCCGACCCAGGGATCAAACCTGGATCTCCTACATTGCAGAAAGATTCATTACCGTCTGAGCCACCAGGGAAACCCTTTTTTTGGCGGGGGGGTGGGGGGTGGGGGCAGTACTCCTGCCTGGAAAATCCCATGGACAGAGGAGCCTGGAAGGCTGCAGTCCATGGGGTCGCTGAGGGTCGGACACGACTGAGCGACTTCACTTTCACTTTTCACTTTCATGCATTGGGGAAGGAAATGGCAACCCACTCCAGTGTTCTTGCCTGGAGAATCCCAGGGACCGGGGAGCCTGGTGGGCTGCCGTCTATGGGGTCGCACAGAGCTGGACACGACTAAAGTGACTTAGCAGCAGCAGCAGCAGTGGGGCAGGAGGGGTGTGGTGGTGATGTAAATAACAGAATGGGCTTCCCAGGTGGCGCTAGTGATAAAGAATCTGCCTGCTAATGCAGGAGACACAAGAGACATGGATTTGGTCCCTGGGTCGGAAAGATGCCCTGGAGAAGAAAATGGCAACCCACTCCAGTATTCTTGCCTGGAGAATCCCATGGACAGAGGAGCCTGGTGGGCTACAGTCCATGGGGTGGCAAAGAGTTGGACACGACTGAGTGTGCACACACACACACACACACACACAAATAACATTTATTTTCTCAAAGTTTTAGGGGCTGGAAGTTCAAGATCAAGATGCCAGCAGGACTGGTTTCTGGTGCTGTCTCTCTCCTTGGCTTGGAGATGGTGGCCTTCTAACTGTGTCCTCACGTGATCTTTTCTCTTTTGCTGTCTCTTCCTCTTTTTTTTTTTTTAAATTGAAGGATAACTGACCCACAACACTATTAGTTCCAGATGCACTACATAATGATTCAATATTTGTATGAATTACAAAATGGTCACCATGATAATACTAGTTATTATCTGTCATCAAAGTTATTACAACATTATTGACCATATTCCCATGCTTCATCCCCAATACTCATTTGTAACTTCTCTATCTCTTCCTCTTGACCTTACGTGTGTCCTTAAATAGGAAGAGTCTCTTATAGGGAACATATAGTGGATTCTTGTTTTTTAAAATCCTTTTCATTGGTGACCTCAATCCATTTATATTTAGAGTAACTGTTGATGTTAGGGATTTACTGATGCCCTCCTAGTCATTGCTTTCTGGCCTTTTATAGCTCCGTCGTTTCCTTTTCCCTCTGTTTCTTGCTTGCCTTTGTAAATTGGAGATTTCCCAAAGTGGCATGCTCTGTTTCCCCTGTATCATTTGTGAGCCCGCTCTAGGATTTTGGCTTTTTGCTTTCTTTATTTACTTTATGTAATTGATTAAGTTTTGGCCGCACTGGCTCTTTGTTGCTGCACTCGGGCTTTCTCCAGCTGTAGTGAGCGGCGGCTCCTCCAGTTGTGGTGCTCGGCTTCTCATCAGGGTAGCCTCTCTTGTTGCAGGGCATGGGTTACAGGCTGCAGGAGCTCAGCAGTTGTGGCTCATGGGTTCCGTAGTTTTGGCGTGCAGGCTGAGTTCCCCCAGGGCGTCTGGAATCCTCCTGGACTAGAGATCAAACCTGTGTCCCCTGCAATGGCAGGTGGATTCCCAACCGCTGGACAACCACGGAAATCCCACTCTAGGTTTTTGCTTTGTGGTTACTATAAGGCTTCCATAAGATTTCTGATAGATAAAGCAGTCGATTATAAGCGGGTAGCACATTAAGTTCGATCACATACCAAAGCTCCACCCTTTTTGCCCCACCTATAGCGCCGAAGAATTGATGCTTTTGAACTGTGGTGTTGGAGAAGACTCTTGACAGTCCCTTGGACTACAAGGAGATCCAACCAGTCCATTCTGAAGGAGATCAGTCCTGGGATTTCTTTGGACGGAATGATGATAAAGCTGAAACTCCAGTACTTTGGCCACCTCATGCGAAGAGTTGACTCATTGGAAAAGACTCTGATGCTGGGAGGGATTGGGGGCAGGAGGAGAAGGGGACAACAGAGGATGAGATGGCTGGATGGCATCACTGACTCGATGGATGTGAGTCTGAGTGAACTCCGGGAGTTGGTGATGGACAGGGAGGCCCGGCGTGCCGCGATTCATGGGGTTGCAAAGAGTCGGACATGACTGAGCGACTGAACTGAACTGAACTGAACTGATTTATATTTTTGATGTTTTAATTTACCTCTTTTTTCAATTCTATATCCATTAATCAATTTAGTACCTATGGTTATTTTATTACTTTGTTCCTTTAACCATTTTTTTTTATTACTTATTTATTTTTGGCTGCAGTGGGGCTTTGTTGCTGCGCTCGGGCTTTCTCTAGTTGTGGCGAGCGGGCTCTTGGTTGCGGTGTGCGGGCTTCTCATCCTGGTGGCTTCTCGCTGCGGCTCAGGGACTCCAGAGTGTGTGGGCTCAGTAGTTGTGGCACGTGGGTTTAGCTGCTCCATGGCATGTGGGATCTTCCTGGACCACAGATCGAACCCTTGTCCCCTGCATCGGCAGGCAGATTCTCAACCACTGAATTGAGAAAGTAGTACTGGTTAAGTCCTCTTTAACCTTTATACTACAGTTAAGGGATTAATACACCATCTTCTAATTCATTGGAAAGACTGATGCGGAAGCTGAAGCTCCAATACTTTGGCCACCTGATTTGAAGAACTGACTCATTGGAAAAGACCCTGATGCTGGGAAAGATTGAAGGCAGGAGGAGAAGAGGATGACCGAGGATGAGATGGTTGGATGGCATCACCAACTCAATGGACATGGGTTTGGGTGGATTCCGGGAGTTGATGATGAACAGGGAGGCCTGGCGTGCTGCCATCCACAGGGTTGCAAAGAGTCGGACATGACTGAGTGACTGAACTGAACTGAAATCTGTATATACACCATTACCAGTGTGTTAGATACTTTCATATGTCTTCATTTCACTAATTAGCATCTTCTCCTTTCAGCTTTAAGAACTCTATGCAGCATTTACTTCAAGACAGGTCTGGTGGTGGTAAACTCCCTCTGCTGTTGTATCTCAGAAAGTCTTTACTTCTCCTTTGTAACTTTGCTGGATAGAGTATTCTGGGCTGGCATTTTTTTTCATCAATACTTTGAATATGTCATTCCACTCTCTTGGCCTGAACAGTTGTTCCTGGAAAATCTGCTCACTGACTAATGGGGTTCAATCAGTTCAGTTCAGTTCAGTTCAGTCGCTCAATCGTGTCCGACTCTTGGCAACCCCATGGACTGCAGCATGCCAGGCCTCCCTGTCCATCACCAACTCCCAGAGTTTACTCAAACTCATGTCCATTGAGTTGGTGATGCCATCCAACCATCTCATCCTCTGTCGTCCCCTTCTCCTCCTGCCCTCTATCTTTCCCAGCATCAGGGTCTTTTCAAATGAGTCAGTTCTTCACATCAGGTGGCCAAAGTATTGGAGTTTCAGCTTCAGCATCAGTACTTCCAATGAATATTCAGGACTGAGCTCCTTTAGGATGGACTGATTAGATCTCCTTGCTGTCCAAGGGACTCTCAAGAGTCTCTCAACACCACAGTTCAAAAGCATCAATTCTTCGATGCTCAGCTTTCTTTATAGTCCAACTCTCACATCCGTACATGACCACTGGAAAAACCATAGCTTTGACTAGACAGATCTTTGTTGGCAAAATAATGTCTCTGCTTTTTAATGTCCAGGTTGGTCATAACTTGTCTTCCAAGGAGCAAGTGTCTTTTAATTTCATGGCTGCAGTCACCATCTGCAGTGATTTTGGAGCCCAAAAAATAAAGTTTGTCACTGTTTCCATTGTTTCCCCGTCTATTTGCCATGAAGTGATGGGAGCAGATACATAATCTTAGTTTTCTGAATGTTGAGTTTTAAGCCAACTTTTTCGTTCTCCTCATTCACTTTCATCAAGAGGCTGTTTAGTTCTTCGCTTTCTGCCATAAATATGGTGTCATCTGTATATCTGAGGTTGTTGATATTCCTCCCGGCAATCTTGATTCCAACTTGTGCTTCATCCAGCCCAGCGTTTCTCATGATGTACTCTGCAGATAAGTTAAATAAGCAGGGTGACAATATACAATGGGGCTCATTTGTAGATTATAATCTTTTTATTCTGGTTTCTTTTTAGGATTCTGTCACTGTCTTTGATTTTTGGCAGTTTCAGTATAATGTGTCTTGGAGAAGGTTGTTTTGCATTGAGAAAATAGGGTGATCTCATGAACTTGGATGTCTGATTCTCTACCCAGGATTGGGACATACTTGGCTATTATTTTTTTATTAGTTTATTTTTCATTTGGAGGATAATTGTTTTACAATGTTGTGTTGGTTTCTGCCATAGAGCAATGTGAATCAGTCATAATCATATACACATTCCCTCTCTCTTGAGCCTTCCTCCCGCCTGCCCCCACCCCACCCCTCTCGGTCATCACAGAGCACAGGCTGGCCTCCCTGTATTAGAATAGCTGCCTCTGTCTGCTGCTGCTGCTGCTGCTAAGTCGCTTCAGTCGTGTCCGACTCTCTGCGACCCCATAGACGGCAGCCCACCAGGCTCCCCCATCCCTGGGATTCTCCAGGCAAGAACACTGGAGTGGGTTGCCATTTCCTTCTCCAATGCAGGAAAGTGAAAAGTCAAAGCGAAGTCGTTCAGTCGTGTCTGACTCTTAGCAACCCCATGGACTTCAGCCTTCCAGGGTCCTCCGTCCATGGGATTTTCCAGGCAAGAGTACTGGAGTGGGGTGCCATTGCCTTCCCCAGCCTCTCTCTAGCCATCTAATTTATACATGATAGTGTGTATATGTCAGTGCTATTTTCTCAATTCTTTAGATAATTTTTTTGACCACTTTCCCCACTCTTCTGCTTCCAGAAGCCTAATTATTCTAATATTTGTATTGTATATTTGATAGTGGTTTACTCACTGAGTCGTGTCCGACTCTTTGCGACCCCATGGACTGTAGCCCGCCAGGCTCCACTGTCCATGGGATTCTCCAGACAAGCTACTGGAGTGGGTTGCCATTTCCTTCTCCAGGGGATCTTCCTAACCCAGGGATTGAACCCAGGTCTCCTGCGTTCCAGGCAGATTCTTTACCAACTGAACTACAAGGGAAGCCCATGGATTTTTGCTTAATTCCCTTTCATTATTTATATTTCTATTAAATATCTCATTTTGTTCATGTATTATTTGACTCATTTCACTGAACTGGCTACTTGTGTTTTCTTTTAGTTACTTGTGTCTCCTCAAAACAGCTGTTTTTAATTCTTTATGTGCCTCTGATTTTGGTTATCGGAGGATCGTTATCTTTTTTTTTGCAGGACGTGTTTCCTTCTCTCTTGTGTTCCTTGTAGTTTTGCATTGCATTTTGCATTTTGCTGCTTTCGAACTGGACGTAGCAGAGGGCTCTTAACATCTTTACGGGTTGCCTGGCGTTGGGATATATCGTTTGCTGGTCCTATTACATCAGAGGTTTTCTCTGACCTTGACTGGGCACACCTGCTTTGCGCTTCTTGCTGTCTCTCAAGGCAGCATTCTTAGGCACTTTTTATCTTCTCCAGCTGTTTTTGTTTGTTTGTTTTTGACCACACCAGGCAACTTGAGGGATCTTCGTTCTCGACCAGGGATTGAACCCCAGCCCATGGCAGTGAAAGCTCTGAGTTCTAACCACTGGCCCACCATTCTCCGGGCTTTTATAACTCACCAGGCTAGCTGCTGAAAACTGCTCCTCCATTTTCCAGCAGGTGGAGTTACAGCTCAAGTTTGTGGGTTCCTCCTTTGTCCATAGACCTGTTTTACTTTTTGAACAGCACTGCCAGACAGAGCTCATGCTCATTGCTGTGTTCAGGAGCACACATGAGGAGCCAGCCACAGATCTGCGGGAGATGGTCATGGCCTATATGGGAGAAGAATCTAAAAAAGAGTGTATGTATGTACAACTGATTCACTTTGCTGTACAGCAGAAGGTAGACTATGCAGTCCATGGAATTCTCCAGGCCAGAATACTGGAGTGGGTAGCCTTTCCCTTCTCCAGGGGATCTTCCCAACCCAGGGATCGAACCCAGGTCTCCTGCATTGCAAGCAGATTCTTTACCAGCTGAACCACAAAGGAACATTTCATGCAAAGATGGGCTTGATAAAGGACAGAAATGGTATTGACCTAACAGAAGCAGAAGATATTAAGAAGAAGTGGCAAGAATACACAAACGAATTGTACAAAAAAGATCTTCGCAACCAAGATAATCACTATGGTGTGATCACTGACCTAGAGCCAGACATACTGGAATGTGAAGTCAAGTGGGCCTTAGAAAGCATCACTGTGAACAAAGCTAGTAGAAGTGATGGAATTCCAGTTGAGCTATTTCAAATCCTGAAAGATGATGCTGTGAAAGTGCTGCACTCAATATGCCAGCAAATCTGGAAAACTCAGCAGTGGCCACAGGACTGAAAAAGGTCCGTTTCATTCCAATCCCAAAGATAGGCAATGCCAAAGAATGCTCAAACTACTGCACAATTGTACTCATCTCACACGCTAGTAAAGTAATGTTCAAGATTCTCCAAGCCAGGCTTCAGCAATACATGAACCGTGAACGTCCAGATGTTCAAGCTGGTTTTAGAAAAGGCAGAGGAACCAGAGATCAAATTGCCAACATCTGCTGGATCATCGAAAAAGCAAGAGAGTTCCAGAAAAACATCTATTTCTGCTTTATTGACTATGCCAAAGCCTTTGACTGTGTGGATCACAATAAACTGTGGAAAATTCTTCAAGAGATGGGAATACCAGACCATCTGACCTGCCTCTTGAGAAACCTGTATGCAGGTCAGGAAGCAACAGTTAGAACTGGACATGGAACAACAGACTGGTTCCAAATAGGAAAAGGAGTACATCAAAGCTGTATATTGTCACCCTGCTTATTTAACTTATATGCACAATACATCATGAGAAACGCTGGGCTGGAAGAAGCACAAGCTGGAATCAAGATTGCCCAGAGGAATATCAATAACCTCAGATATACAGATGACACCACCCTTATGGTAGAAAGTGAAGAGGAACTCAAAAGCCTCTTGATGAAAGTGAAAGAAGAGAGTGAAAAAAGTTGGCTTAGAGCTCAACATTCAGAAAACTGAGATCATGGCATCCAGTTCCATCACTTCATGGCAAATAGATGGGGAAACAGTGTCAGATTTTATTTTTCTGGGCTCCAGAATCACTGCAGATGGTGACTGCAGCCATGAAATTAAAAGACACTTACTCCTTGGAAGGAAAGTTATGACCAACCTAGATAGCGTATTCAAAAGCAGAGACATTACTTTGCCAACAAAAGTCCATCTAGTCAAGGCTATGGTTTTTCCAGTAGTCATGTATGGATGTGAGAGTTGGACTGTGAAGAAAGCTGATCGCCAAAGAAGTGATGCTTTTGAACTGTGGTGTTGGAGAAGACTCTTGAGAGTCCCTTGGACTGCAATGGGATCCAACCAGTCCATTCTAAAGGAGATCAGTCATGGGTGTTCATTGGAAGGACTGATGCTAAAGCTGAAACTCCAGTACTTTGGCCACCTCATACGAAGAGTTGACTTGTTGGAAAAGACTCTGATGCTGGGAGGGATTGGGGGCAGGAGGAGAAGGGGAAGACAGAGGATGAGATGGCTGGATGGCATCACCGACTCGATGGACATGAGTTTGGGTGAACTCCGGGAGTTGGTGATGGACAGGGAGGCCTGGCATGCTGTGATTTATGGAGTCGCAAAGAGTCGGACACGACTGAGCGACTGAACTGAACTAAACTGATAGCAGAAGGTAACAGCATTGTAAATCAACTATACTCCAATAAAATTAAAAAAAAAAAAAGTAGAGCTAATTGTCGTTCAAACACTCAGTTGTATCCAACTCTTTGCAACCCCATGGACTGTATCACACCAGGCTTCCCTGTCCTTCATTATCTCCTGGAGCTTGCTCAAACTCATATCCACTGAGTCGATGATGCCATCCAACCATCTCATCCTCTGTCACCCCCTCTTCCTCCTGCTCTCAATCTTTCCCAGCATCAGGGTCTTTTCCAATGAGTCAGTTCTTCACAGCAGGTGGTGAAAATATTGGAGCTTCAACTTCAGCATCAATCCTTCCAATGAATATTCAGGGTTAAATTCCCTTAGGATTGAGTGAGATTCCCTTAGGATCTCCTTGCAGTCCAAGGGACTCTCAAGAGTGTTTTCCAGCACCACAGTTCAAAAGCATCAATTCTTTGGCACTCAGTCTTCCTTATGGTCCAACTCTTACATCCATACATGACTACTGGAAAACCATAGCTTTGGCTAGATGGACCTTTGTCAGGAAAGTACCAATACTTAAAGGTTTATAGCTTATATTGTATAGAATTCATTCAATTGCTAGTTCAGTCCTGTTCATTTCAGTTCAGCCGCTCAGTTGTGTGCGACTCTTTGCAACCCCATGAACTG
Source organism: Bos indicus x Bos taurus (assembly GCF_003369695.1). Lineage (NCBI taxonomy): Eukaryota > Metazoa > Chordata > Mammalia > Artiodactyla > Bovidae > Bos > Bos indicus x Bos taurus. The sequence goes on along the minus strand of NC_040087.1, from coordinate 11,176,219 downwards.
CAGTACACCAGGCCTCCTTGTCCATCACCAACTCCTGGAGTTCACTCAAACTAACGTCCATCAAGTCGGTGATGCCATCCAGTCATTCATCCTCTGTCATCCCCTTCTCCTCCTGCCCCCAATCCCTCCCAGCATCAGAGTCTTTTCCAATGAGTCAACTCTTCACATGAGGTGGCCAAAGTACTGGAGTTTCAGTTTTAGCATCAGTCCTTCCAATGAACATCCAGGACTGATCTCCTTCAGAATGGACTGATTGGATCTCCTTGCAGTCCAAGGGACTCTCAAGAGTCTTCTCCAACACCACAGTTCAAAAGCATCAATTCTTTGGTGCTCAGCCTTCTTCACAGTCCAACTCTCATATCCATACATGACCACAGGAAAAACAATAACCTTGACTAGCTAAAGAACCTTATAATCTGTATCCTGGAACTGCTCATTGTTCTTGAGTGAGCCTGGTGCAGTAGTCATAGGGTGAAGTACTCCTAGAGGGTCTCGGGTGAAATTCCTACAGAAATTCTTGGTGCAGTCAGCAGAAACTGTGTTCCCTTAATGCCCTTTGATATTCTTTATCTTTCCCCATCTCCTTCCCCCCAGTTATGCATGTCCCACCTCAGTACTCTGGGTGCTGGAAAGAAATGGGTTTCAGCAGTAGCCTCCTAGACAGCTGGAGAAGCTAAGCAGGCAAACACTGCTTTTCTCTCACCGCTGTGCAAGGTGTTGCCGATGGCTGGTTCCGCAGTGTTATCTGGGGGAAGTGGTGGCAGTGGCTAAGTTCCTATCTCTTTCCTATGTGTCCAGACTCGTGTGTGTGTGTGTGTGTGTGTGTGTGTGTGTTGTGTGTATTTTGCTGCAACAGTGTGCTGGAATCTCACCTTGGGAAGGTTTACTTCAACAAAGTCTCTGTTATCTCTAGGTTTCTGCCCAAGTCAGCACTCTCCAGATTTTACCAGCTGCAACCTAGAGGGGTTGTGTGCATGCGTGCTAAGCCCTTTCAGTCATGTCCGATTCTTTGCGACCCTCTGGACCATACCCTGCCAGGCTCCTCTGTCCATGGGATTCTCCAGACAAGAATACTGAAGTGGGCTGCCATGCCCTCCTCCAGGGGATCTTTCACACCCAGGGATGGAACCCGCGTCTTTCAGATCGCCTGCATTGGCGAGCGAGTTCTTTACCACTAGCACCACCTGGAGGCAGGTTCACCAGCTCTAGCTTTGTCTGCGGCCCCTGCCCAGGGCTGTCTGCCTATCACTAGATGCACAGGTGAGCAAGTTATTCCTACCGTGTCCCTTGGCAGATGGGGCTGGATCCTTCAGCTGGCACACAGGAGCTTTTGTCAATGGGTGGAGGACTGACCAGTGATGTCTTACACCACTCTAATGCTGATGTCACTCCCCAAATGAACTTTAGAATCAGTTTGTTGTTGTCCAGAAAATAACTTGCTGAGATGTTGGTTGGAATTGCTTGAATCTATAGATCAAATCAAGAAGAAGAGTTGCTGCTTTTATTTTAAATGAGTATTAACAAATTATGAAGAATTTGAGTCACTCAAGAACAATGAGCAACTCCAGGATACGGACTATAAGTTTCTTTAGCACTTGAGTGAATTCTATAAAGTATAAACTATAAGCGTTAGTCACTCAGTCATGTCTGACTCTTTGTGACTCCGTGGACTGTAGCCCACCAGTCTCCTCTGTCCATGGGATTCTCCAGGCAAGAATACTGGAGTGAGTTGCCATTCCCTTCTCCAGGGGATCTTCCTGACCCAGGGATTGAACCCAGGTCTCCTGCACTGCAGGCAGATTCTTTACTGGCTGAGCCAACAGGGATGTTTAAAGTATTGGCCTTGGAGAGAATAGCATGGAAATGTATACACTACCAAGTGTGAAATACATAGCCAGTGGGGATTTGCTATATGACTCAGGGAACTCAAACCAGGGCTCTGTGACAACATGGGGTGGGAGGTGGGAGAGAGATTCAAGTGGGAGGGGACATATGTATTCCTGTGGCTGATTCATGTTCATGCATGGCAGAAACCCACACAGTATTGTACAGCAATTATCCTTCAATTAAAAATAAATGAAAAACTAAAGTGTTGGCCCAAACTCTACTTTAAAAAGAAATTTATTGGAATATAGTTGATTTACAATGTTGTGTTACTTTCTGCTGTACAGCAAAGCGAATCACTTACATACATACATATATCCACTCACTTTAGATTCTTTTCCCATATAGGCCATTACAGAATATTGAGCAGAGTTCCCTGTGCTATACAGCAGGCCTTTGTTAGTTATCTATTTTATGTATAAAATAATTTATACTTTGTATATAATAGTGTGTATATGTTGGTACCAATCTCCCAATTTATCCCCCCTACACACACCTTTGCCCCCTGGGAATCATAAGATTGTTTCCTACATCTGTAATTCTATGTCTGTTTTTTAATAAGTTCTTTTGCACCATCTTTTAAGATTCCATCTATAAGTGACATCATACGTGTCCTTTTCTGTCTGACCTACTTCACTCAGTATGACCATCCATCCATGGCGCTACAAACAGCCCAGCTCTACTTCTCTGGTTCACTTTTTATTCTTGTTTTTCTTTTAGCTTAACTGAATAAGCATCAACATGCAGTCTAATAAGTACTCTATTGTGTCGTTTTATGGAAACGTCAGTGATCAATAAAATATAGTGCTTCCCTTCAGAAGCTTCCAACTGAGTTCCTATGAAAGTAGTCAACTATACAACAATGTGGCATGATATATGTCTTAATTGTTCTGAGGAATGTTTTTGAGTGAATAGGGCAAAGTTTATTATTTGAAACATTTCTCAGAGAGGAAATACGTGCCAGAGAAGACTAGCTGAAATATTTTCAGCCCTGTGGAATTAAGTGCACTCGAGATATTTTCTGGAGAAGGACATGGCAACTCAGTCCAGTGTTCTTGCCTGGAAAATCTCAGGGACGGGGGAGCCTGGTGGGCTGCCGTCTATGGGGTAGCACAGAGTCGGACACGACTGAAGCGACTTAGCAGCAGCAGCAGAAGAAATATTTTCACCAACTTTTTTTATTTTTTAATTTTTCTTTAACTTTTTATTTTGTATTGGGGTGTAGCCTTATTAACAATGTTGTGATAGTTTCAGCTAAGGGACTCAGCCAAACATATACATGTACCCATCCTCCCCCAAACTTCCCTTCCACCCAGGCTGCATTGAGTCCCGTGTGCTTACAGTAGGTCCTTGTTGGTTATCCATTTTAAATACAGCGGTGTATACATATCCATTCCAAACTCCCTAATTATCCCTTCCTCCCATCCTTCCCCTGGGCCACTATAAGTTTGTTCTCTAAGTCTGTGAGTTTCTTTCTGTTTTGTAAGTATCATTTCTTTTTAGATTCCATATATAAGGGATATCATATGGTATTTCTCCTTCTGTATCTGACTTACTTCACTTAGTATGAAAATCTCTAGGCCCATCCCTGTTGCTGCAAATGGCTTTATTTCATTCTTTCTTAATGGCTGAGTAATATTCCATTGAATGTATATATATACCGGAGAAGGCAATGGCACCCCACTCCAGTCCTCTTGCCTGGAAAATCCCATGGATGCAGGAGCCTGGTAGGCTTAGTCCATGGGGTCACTAAGAGTCGGGCACGACTGAGCGACTTCACTTTCACTTTTCACTTTCCTGCATTGGAGAAGGAAATGGCAACCCACTCCAGTGTTCTTGCCTGGAGAATCCCAGGGATGGGGGAGCCTGGTGGGCTGCCGTCTATGGAGTTGCACAGAGTCGGACACAACTGAAGTGACTTAGCAGCAGCAGCAGCAGTATATATACCACATCTCCTCTATCCATTCTTCTGTCGATGGGTGTTTAGGAGGCTTCCATGCCTTGGCTATTGTAAACAGCGCTGCAGTGAACATTGGGGTTCATGTATGTTTTCAGATTATGCTTTTCTCCAGATCGAAACCAGGTCCCCTGCATTGGGAGCAAGAGTCTAGCCACTTGACCACCAGGTAAGTCCTTGTAGATTCTTTAGTAATAGCCACTCTGACCAATGTGAGGGGGTGCTTCCTTGAAGTTTTGATTTGTATTTCTGCATGAACATTGCCTTTTTGAGCAGTCCAGCAAAGTTGTTTTGTAGAACACTTTACATTCTGGATTTGTCTGGCTGTTTCCTCATAGTGTTTGTAACTGTATGTTTAATTTTATGTGTCAACTTGAGTGGATCACAAGGTGCCTGGATAGTTGGCTCAACATTTTTTCCAGATATGTCTATGAGGGTGTTTCTAGAGGAGATTAGCACTTGATTGGTAGACAGTAACCTATATTGCCCACCCCATATAGATGAGTGTGTGTGGCTCAGTTGTGTCTGACTCTTTGCCACCCCGTGGACTGTAGCCTGCCAGGCTCTTCTGTCCATGTAATTTCCCAGCAAGAATACTGGAGTGGATTGCCATTTCCTTCTCTAGGGGATCTTCCCAACCTAGGGATCGAACCTGTGTCTCCTGCATTGGCAAGCGGATTCTTTACCACTGCACCACCAGGGTGAAAAGGTGTTAGTCGCTCAGTCATTTCTCTTTGAGACCCCAAGGACTGTAGCCCACCAGGCTCCTCCACCCACGGGATTCTCCAGTTGAGAGTACTGGAGGGGGTTGCCATTCCCTTCTGTAGGGGATCTTCCTTCCCCAGGGATTGAACCCAGGTCTCCTGCATTGCAGGCAGATTCTTTACCAGCTGAGCCACCAGAGTAGCCTGCCACCTGGGTAGGTATCATCCAATCCACTAAAGGCCTGAATAGAAGAAAAAGGCAGAGGAAGAGAGAATTCATTCTGTCTGACTGAATTTAGGCATCGGTCTGCTCCTGCTTTCTGGCTGGGGTCTGTGCCATGAAGAGCTTCTTTTTCAAGTCTTTGGACTCTGCCTTGAACTGCACCACTAGCTTTCCTGGCTCTTTAGCTTTATACACAGCAGCTCCTGAGATCTCTCAGCCTCTATATTCATTCAATCCATTCCTTTTAATAAATCTCTTCTTCTAACAAAAGAATATGACAGTGAGAGCGGGACTTCCCTTCCAAGATCAGGGTATGGAGAAAAGTGTGACGTGGGCTCCATCTCTCTTTCTCTCCGTCTCCCTCTCTCTCCTTTCATGCCGGGATAGCATGGAATGGGCAGAATCTAAGGCCCTCATTCCGACAATATTTAGGAAACTGAAACCTAATAAAAATTTTGAGAAAGAGCTCGTAAACAGACTCTGCAGCGCAAGTGCCGTTTGGAGATGACCGCACCCCTGGCCTACAGCTCGTTACGACCTCATGAGAAACACGGAGCCAGGAAAAGCCACCTAAATCTTTCTGAGGTTTCCTGGCGGCAGAAACTATAGGGTAATAAAAATTGCTTATTTTAAAGATGTCAACTTAAGTGTTATTGTTTTCCAACAATGAACATTTACCCCAAGCTGTTCAGCTCCTGGTTTTACATTCCACTATTATTGCCTGACTCTATGTTTACAAGCTGCTATTCTTCTGTAAAGAAAGCTTTCTTTTATTTTTTCTTTATTTTTTTTCCTGAGTGGAAAGATAATTACATCTTATTTTCAATCAATGTTGTTACTTTCTCTTCAAAAACAAGAAGGCAGATTAAGGGTCCCCAGGTTTCAGACTCCCTCACAGAAAAACCAACAAGCGACTATGCAGGCAAGAACACTTGTGTGGGGACTTCCCTGGTGGTTCAGTGGTTAGGACTCAGCCCTTTGACTGCTGTGAACCTGGGTTCCAAACCTGGTGGGGGAACTTAGATCCCACAAGCTGTGTGATGCAGCAAAAAAAAAAAAAAAGAATAGCTGTGTGAAAATTCTAGATCCCAGCAGGGAGGATGAAGAACCCCTTGAACAACAAAACTGAGCAAAGGCACATTAGGAGGGTGTGAAGCGTGGTTTCCCGTTGACCACCCTCTCCCAGCCTGGCGCAGCGCCACACAGACAGCGTACGCCTGGGTCTACAGTTTCTCCAGTGGGGAGAGCCCGAGGTTGACATCCAGTTTGGCCAGGATTCTGGAGGGCCTCCCCAGAGGGCACACTTATGTCTCATCTCCCAGGAAACACTGGGGGAATCAGCAGGGCTACACTAAACAGGGTCAGCTTGAAACCAAGCGGGAGAACAGGGGACCCGACAACCAGTGCAGGGATCACGTTGTGGCGCCGTAGTGTTCCTGCTGGTGATGCACTGAGCAGAGCTCCCCGGGAGTGATGCCATCCCCCCACATCTGAGCCAGGGCTCCCCGGGAGTGATGCCATCCCCCCATCTGAGCCGGGGGCTCCCCGGGAGTGATGCCATCCCCCACATCTGAGCCGGGGGCTCCCCGGGAGTGATGCCATCCCCCACATCTGAGCCGGGGGCTCCCCGGGAGTGATGCCATCCCCCACATCTGAGCCGGGGCTCCCCGGGAGTGATGCCATCCCCCACACCTGAGCCGGGGGCTCCCCGGGAGTGATGCCATCCCCCCACATCTGAGCCGGGGGCTCCCCGGGAGTGATGCCATCCCCCACATCTGAGCCGGGGCTCCCCGGGAGTGATGCCATCCCCCACATCTGAGCCGGGGCTCCCCAGGAATGATGCCATCCCCTCCATCTGAGCCGGGGCTCCCTGGCTGGCCAGAGAACACAGTCAGTGGTTCTGTCCAGTTTTGGTATCCAGCCAGCAGTCCAGCCCAGCCAAGGGGCTCATTCTACCACCCCAATTGGACAGAGAGTCGAGCTTGCAGCCTTGCCCAAATGCAGAGCAAGGTGTCTCTCCCCAGGCACCCAGGGCAGCCTGAGCAAACAGCCTACACGTTATCCCTGTCCATCTGTAAAGCCCCACCTTCAGCACCACATGGATGATGGCCTATGGCCCTGCCCATTTGTTGAGCAGAGCCTGGGGCCTCACCTGGACAGGAAGCTGGGTTGGCAACCCTGCCCAGTCATGGAGCACAGCCTATAGACTCCCCACCAGGGAACCCAGATGGTAACCTTGTCTGACAGCAGAGCAGAGGCCCACCCACCCCTGCCCCCACCCCCGCCTTAGAGCACAAGAAACAGCCCTGCCCTATTAGACCCCAAAGCAAGCCCTGCTGGCCTGTGGGGGCTGCCAGCTAATACCCACTGAACCCCAGACTGGGTGGACTGCTGAAGGCTTTCTCTGCCAAAGTGAATGTGTAGACCCTGGAAGAGGAGCCGTCTTCCTCAAATAGGCAGATACCAGGGCAAGGATTCAAGAATCACAAGTAATCAGGTACACAAGACACTGTCAAAGGAAAGGAATGAAGCTCCACAAACCCTAAAATATGTAGAATTATGAATTGTATAGGGCTTCCCAGGTGGCGCCTGTGGTAAAGAACCTGCCTGCCAATGCAAGAGACATAAGAGACGCAGGTTTGATCCCTGGATTGGGACGATCCCCTGGAGGAGGGCATGGCAACCCAACATCAGTATTCTTGCCTGCAGAATCCTGTGGACAGAGGAGCCTTGCCGGCTACAGCCCATAGGATCACAGAGTCAGACATGACTAAAGGGACTTAGCGTGTATGCATGCGTGAATTGTATAATAAAGAATTCAGAATAAACTCTTAAAGAAATTCACTGAAGCCCCCCCCCAAAAAAAACACACATAGATAACTAAATGAAATAGAAGAATAACACATAAACAAAATTCCAGCAAAGAAATAGAAACCATCAAAAAAATCAGATTAGAACTCAAGAATGCAATGAATGAAATGAAATATTCAGGAGAGTTTCAACAGTCAGATGAAAGAAATGGTGAACTTGAAGATAAGTCTTTTGAAGTTTTCCAGTCCGAAGATCAAAGGACAAAAGGAGAAAGAGTGACGAAAGCATACAGGACTTATGCAATACCATCAAAGGCCGTGTCATTGGTTTTATGGGAATTCCAGAAAGAGAAGAGAGAGAAATGACGGAAAAAAAATCAGTATCTCGTCTGACCACGATATTATGAAGCTAAAGATCAATAACAGGGGATAAATTTGAAAATCCGCAAATATGTGGAAATTAAACAACGTGTTCTGAACAAATATGGATCAAAGAAGAAATCAAAAGGAAAATTAAAAAAAATTAAGACTAGCAAAAATAAATATACAAAATACCAAAACTTGTGGGATGAAATGAAAATAGTTCTTTTTTTGGGGGGCCCAGCACAGCTTGTAGAATCTCAGTTTCCTAACCAAGCTTTGAACCTGGGCGACAGCAGTGAAAGTGCTGAGTGCTAATCACCAGACCACTAGAGAACTCCTGCAATCAGTTCAACAGGGAAGTTTATAGCGATGAATGTTTAAGAAAAAACAAGAATCTCAAATAAACAACCCGAAATTGAACTACACCTCAAGGAACTAGAAGCAGAACAAACTAAACCAAAAGAAGAAGAAAGGGAATAAGAAAGATTAGAATAGAAACAAGAAAAATAGAACAGAAATAAATGAAACAGAAACTAGAAAAACAGACCCCATAATCAAGTGGGAGTTATCCCTGAGATGCAAAGTTGACTTAACATACACAAATCAATAAATGTGATACAGTGCGTTAACAAAATGAAGAATTAAAATCATATGGTCATCTTAACCAGTGTAGAAAAAAATTTGCTAAAATTCAGATAACCTGATTAAAAAATGGGCAAGGACCTAAATAGACAGTTTTCCAGAGAAGACATACAAATGGCCAACAGGTAGATGAAAAGGTGTTCAACATCACTAATCTTCAGGGAAATGGAAATCAAAACCGCAATTAGATATAACCTCATGCTTGTTGGAATGTCATCAAGAAGATGAGAAATAACCTGTTGACTGAGGATGTGGAGAAAAAGAGAATGCTTGAGCAGTGTTGTTTGGAACTTAAATTGGTACAGCTAATATGGAAAATTGTATGAAGGTTCTTCTAAAAATTAAAAATAAAGCTTCCATGTAATCCAGAAATCCCACTCCTGGGTACATAAACAAAGGAAATGAAATCAGTAGCATGAAAAAATACCTGTACTTATATGTTCATTGCAGCATTATTCACAATAGCCAAGAAACAGAAATACTAAATGGCCATTGATGGATGAATAAATAAAGAAAACGTGGCATATGGGGAGAGAACGTTATATTACTCAACCATGAAAAAGAAGGACATCTTGCCATCTGAAACACGGACGAACCTGGAGGACATTCTGCTAAGTGAAATCAGCCAGGCACAGAAAGACAAATACTCTATGATATCAGTTATAAGTGGAATGTATTGATGAAACTCTCAAACTCGTAAAGCCCAAGAGTAGTATAATGCTGGTTGCCAGTGGTTGAGGGTGAAGAAAATAGGGAGAGATTTGAAATGGTACATAATTTCAGTTGTAAGATGAATAAGCTCTGAGGATCTAATGTACAGCATGGGGACTATAGTTAATAACAGTGTATTGTGCACTTGAAATCTGCTAAGAGTAAATCTTAAGTGTTCTCACCACAAAAAATTTTTTAAACATTTGAGATGTTACTACTCACTTGATTGTAGTAACAATGACACAAAATATATGAAATCATCATGTTATACACCTTAGCTAGGACATGGAGGCAACCTAGATGTCCATCGACAGACAAATGGATAAGGAAATTGTGGTACATATACACAGTGGAATATTACTAAGCTATAAAAAAGAACACATTTGAGTCAGTTCTAATGAGGTGGATGAAACTGGAGCCTATTATGCAGAGTGAAGTAAGCCAGAAAGAAACACCAATACAGTATATTATCGCATATATATGGACTTTAGAAAGATGGTAACGACAACCCTATATGCAGGACAGCAAAAGAGACACAGATGTAAAGACCAGACTTTTGGACTCTGTGGGAGAAGGTGAGGGTGCGTTGGTATGAGAGAATAGCATTGAAAGGTGTATGTTACCGTATATAAAACAGCTGGCCAGTGCAAGTTCGATGCATGAAGCAGGGCACTCAAAGCTGGTGCTCTGAGACAATCCAGAGGGATGGGGTGGGGAGGGAGAGGGGAAGTGGGAGGGAGGTTCAGGATGGGGGACACATGTACACCCATGGCTGATTCATGTCGATGTATGGCAAAAACCACCACAATATTGTAAAGTAATTAGCCTCAATTAAAACAAATAAATTGACTAAAAAATCATATTGCACAACCTTAGTATATATATATATATAATTTTTACTTGTCAATCATACCTCAAATAAAGCTGGGGAAGGGAGAGAAGTGTATTAATTGTCATGCATCTGGGGATTTTCCAGCCATTTTTCTATCATTGATTTCTAGTATATGCACAGCGATGTGGGGATATATATATTTGGCCATACTTTATGGCCTGCAGCTTAGGGGCTTCCCTGGTGGCTCAGAGGATAAAGCATCTGCCTGCAATGCAGGAGACCTGGGTTCGATCCTTGGGTTGGGAAGATCCCCTGGAGAAGGAAATGGCAACCCACTCCAGTATTCTTGCCTGGAGAATCCCATGGACAGAGGAGCCTGGCGGGCTACAGTCCACGGGGTCGCAAAGAGTCGGACACGACTGAGCGACTTCACTTTCACTTCATGGCCTGCGGGACCTTCATTCCCCGAACCAGGGACTGAGCCCAGGCCTGGTGAGTGGAAGCACTGAGTCCTAACCACTGGCCCACCAGGGGATTCTTTTTTATGATTTCTATTCTTTCAAATGTGTTAAGGGATGTTTTCTGTTTCAGAATGTGGCCTATCTTCACATATGAATTTGAAAGGAATGTATATTCTACTGTTGAAGATGAAGTATTCTTTAAATATCAATTAGAGCCATTGATTGATGGTGCCTTTCCGTTCACCTGTATCCTTACTTCTTTTCTGCCAGCTGGACCTATCAATTACTGACAGAGAAGTGCTGAACTGCATTTTATGTAAGTCCATTTCTCTCCTCTCCTGGCGTAACAGTCTTCTCAAAAGTGTTTTCAGTGTTTTTTCTATAGTTTGCAATGTACATTTAAAACAAATTTAAGTCCACTTTTAAATGCTTATACCCCTTAGCAATTCCTCCCTCTCTTCCGTTAGAACATTGGTGTTATCCATTTTATCTATTCATACAGTTAATATGACAATACCCTGTTGCAGTCATTCCTGTGAACATTTATCTATTAGATCAATTCAAAATAATAAAAATGATTATTTTAACTACATTCATTCCTTCTCTCACACTCATCTTTGTGAGATGCAAGTTTCTGACCTATATGATTTTCCTTTGCTCTAAAGAACTTCTTTAACATTTGTTTTTTTAATTGAGATACAATTGACATGCCATATTGGGTAAGGTTAAGGTGTGCAACATGTTGCTTTGATATGTATGTATTACAATCAGGTTACCACGTAATGCTAACACCACCATCATGTCCCATGATTATAATTTCTTTTTTTGTGGTGAGACCATTTAAGATTGAATTTTGTAGCCAATTTGAAGTATATAATATGGTATTATTAACTATAATAATAAAGCTGTGCATTAGATCTCTAGAATTTACCAAACTTTTCACTGCAGTTTGTTTCCTTTGACTAACATCTCCTTAAATCCCCCACTGTCTCTGAGCTTGCTGACCTGTGGTTTAGTGTCTGACAGTAAGCTGGAGAAGTTCTAGGTTATTACTGTTTTCTTCCTTTATTCCCTTCTCTCTCTTTTCCTTCTACTATTCCCCTGTGTGTGGCACATTTTGTAATTGTCCCACAGCCCTTGTAGATTCTGGTCCAGTTTGTTTTTCCAGGCTTTATTCTCTTTGCTTTTCCGTTTTCTTTTCTTTGAAAATATCTATTTATTTGACTGCACTGGGTCGTAGGGTCTTAGTTGCAGCACGTGGGATCTTTCGTTGACATGTGGGGTCTACTTCCCTGACCAGGAATTGAACACAGGCCCCCTGCTTTGGAATGGTGGGGTCAGCCACTGGACCACCAGGGAAGCCCCCTCAGTTTTCAGTTTGGATTGATAAATCCTCAAACTCAGTGATCCTTCCTTCAGCTGCATCTAGTCTCCTAACAAGCCCATAAAGGCCTTCTGCATTTCTCTATTGGTGTTTTCGACCTCTATCATTTCTTTATTTTCCTCTGTTTCATTAAGGTTTTTTCCTGAAGTTTTATCATGTTTTGTTTGGAACACATATCTGGGTGGCTTCATCTTGCTCGACGCTCTGAGCTGCTTTCTATGCATTAGGTGCCGCAGTCACCTCTCCGTCTTGCAGGGTTGGCCTGTGTAGGAGATGAGAGCTTTATTGTTCGAGCTGCGCTAGCTCTTCATTGTTTCCCCATTTCCTTGTGAGTCAAGTGCTATTTCACTTAATAGCTCCCAGTGGTTGAGGATGTGCCAAGACCAGTCAGTGCCAAAGGAGAGGATCTTAGTCGCACCTAGGTTCAAGCTGATTGGAAGCCAGATCCCCAGGGAAGTGGCTTTTACAGAATGCAAATATATACAGTCCTGTGGGGTGACAAGCATAAGCCCCACCAGCCACTAGAGCCAAGGGATCCACAGGTGTCCTCTGGGTGACAGTCACAAAAATCAGGGCTCCAGACAAGTGCATTAGTTCCTTTCTAGGAGAAGCCAGTGAGGTGTGGGCAGGCAGGAAGTGAAAGAAAGTGAAAGTCGCTTAGTCATGTCCGACTCTTTGCCACCCCATGGACTATATAGCCCCAGCCAGGCTCCTCTGTCCATGAGGATTCTCCAGACAAGAACACTGGAGTGGGTTACTATTCCTTTCTACAGGGGATCTTCCTGACCCAGGATTCAAATTCAGGTCTCCTGCATTGGAGGTGGGCTCCTGACTGTCTTAGCTACCAGGGAAGCCCAGGCAAAGGGAGAGTAAAAGGTGGGGTCCCCTGGCTGACATTCCCTGAGCCCCTCCGTAGCCTCTTGATGCCTCTGTGTGTGTGTTAGTCGCTCTTTGTGACCCCCTGGACTGTAGCCCTCCAGGTGTCTCTGTTCATGGGACTGAATCTCCATTGGATCTCCAATGGGTTGGGTTGCCATTTTCTTCTCCAGAGGATCTTTCCAACCCTGGGATTGAATCCAGGTCTCCTGCATTGTAGGCAGCTTCTTCTGAGCCACCAGGGAAGCCCCCTCGATGCCTCTAGATGCGTGCCACACAGCAAGCCTGCTCCTAAATCAAAGTTCCAGGACAAGCAAGTTGGCCTCTTTCTCCGAAAGCCCTGGGGTGTATTTCAGGCTGCTCTCTGCGTAGTACCCTGGGGGTGGTGGCCTGCCAAGAGCTGTCTATCGGATTGCTAGATTCTTGTCCATGCAGGAATACAGGGGCCCCTGGCCGCCAGAGCCAAGGAATCAAGCTGCCAAAACCAGAGGACCAGAGGCAAAAACTGGGGCACCAGATAAGCATAAGAGCTCCTCTCGAAGAGATGCTGGCCCACTGGAGCTGAGCAGAGGTAAATCATGAAGATAGCATCACCCTCCAAGACCTCAGCAAAGGTTTAAGGTCAGCCTTAGATGTGCCTTTCATTAGAAGCCTGCCCCTCAGGCAGCAGCTATGACGATAAACTGATAGGCCTCTCCCACAGAAAGACCAAGCTTCTGGGTCTGTTGCCTCTGACCATGCCCCAGGGATGGTAGAGGTTTACGAATTCTTTCTCCTGGATTCCTGCTGTAGGACTCCTGGAGCAGAAACCCCACTGGCCCCAGAATCAGGTGACAGAGGTGTCTTCTAGAAGCAGCCGCAAAAGTCAGGGACCAGACAAAGGTACAGGTTCCTTTTTGGAAGATATTGGTGAGCTGGAGCAAGACAGAGGGAGAAGGCAGATTGCATTCATGGGTCTCCATTCCCCAAGAGCATCTCCATAGGCCCATATAAGTGAGTCAAAGCAGAAGCCCATCCTTTAGGCCAAAACTCCTGAACAAAGAAAACAGGTCTCTTTCTCAGAAAGTCTGGAGAAGCCGGTGCGGCTCCCTGCCAAGAACTGATTGTTACAGTCCTGTGGGGCCTGAAAATGCAAGTCCTCTCCTTTGGCACTGGCTGGTCTTGGCACACCCTCAACCACTGGGAGCTATTAAAAGTAAAATAGCACTTGACTCACAAAGGAATGGAGAAACAATGAAGAGCTAGCGCAGCTCGAACAATAAAGCTCTCATCTCCTACACAGGCCAACCCTGCAAGACAGGGAGAGGTGACTGCGGTACCTAATGCATAGAAAGCAACACAACGTCAAGCAAAATGAAGCAACCCAGAAACATGTTCCAAACAAAGCAAGATAAAACCTCCAGGAAAAAACCTTAATGAAACAGAGAAACGTAAAGAAATGATAGAGGTCAAAAACACAATGCAAACGAGCGGGTGTGTGTGCTTAATTGCTTCCGTCGTGTCTACCTTTTTGCGACCCCAGCGACTGTAGCCCACCAGGCTCCTCTGTCCATGGGATTCTCCAGGCAAGAATACTGGAGTGGGGTGCCATTTCCTCTTCCAGGGGATCTTCCCGACCCAAGGATTGAACCTGCATCTCTTCCATCTCCTGCACTGGCAGGCAGGTTCTTTACCCCTAGCGCCGTCTGGGAAACCCATATACAAGCAAGGGCTCTGGACATATGTAGAAGTCCCCCTTTGGGAGATACTGGTGTTCTGGAGTGCAGCATGGTGGAGATCCACCTACCACAGGAGCAAGGTGGCGGGGGTGGGGGGAAGCAAAGATGGCATCCCCCGAAAAGAGGAAGAAAGAAAGAAAAGTGGTAGAAATGAAAGAAAAAAGAGGGAGAGCAGAAGATGGCACCTGCCAGCCTCCATCCCCGGAGTTTCCCAGCAGGCCTCTGCCCCTCAGGCCAACATGGTCAAAGCAGCGAAGTCCTTTTCACAAAAAGCCCGGGCCCTTTTCAAAGGGCTGCTTCTGCGCTGGGCCCTGGCGCCGTTGGGTCAGTGCACCAGCCCTCAGTTTGCTAGAGCCGTGTGTCTCCTGTGTGGTCTGCCCTGCTGGTTTTCAAAATCAGATGTTGTAGGGGCTTGTCTTTCAGGAGCAGGTCTTAAAGGCCAGGGTGTCCAATATGGGGTACAAGCCCTTCACTCCTCAGTGAGAAGCTCCAGGTGTTGAGATCCCCTCTTTGCGGGTACCCGCGCTGGGGGTGAGGGGCTTATGGTGAGACTGTGTCTCTGCCTTTCCCACCTGCTTCGTTGTGGCTTTTCTTGTTTACCAGGTGTGAAGGGTTTCTCTGCTGGTTTTTAGGTTTCTTTCAGAGGAAATTGTTCCACATAAATTTGGCGTCTCAAAAAAATGGTAATAATAAAGGGATTTCCCCACTGGTCCAGTGGTTTCAGACTCCATCTTCCAATGCAGGGGGCACTGGTTCAATCCCTGTTCAGGGAGTTAAGATCCCCCGTGCCATGCAGTGCGGCCAAACATTAAAATAAGAAGAAATTAAAAAGAAATAAAAATCAATTCAGTGTGTCCATGGGAAGAGGTGAGGTCAGGATTTTCCTATGTAACCGTGTTGAATTGGAACCTCTACCACTTCTTTTTTGTTTTTTCTTAGAATTTGCTTCTCTCTGCTCACCCATCAGTTGCCCAGTTCCTGCATGCTGTCAACCTTGTCCTTAGAGCCCTTACCATAATATTTAGAGTTGTTTTCAATTCCTGGACTGATAAATTCCAACATTCCTTTCATATCTGGTTCTTATGTCTCATCAAAGTGTGGTTTTTGTGGGCAGAGGAGCTGAAGTCATCATCAAGTGTGAAATATTTAAAGCAGACACACAAGCGTTTCAGCAGTGCAGACAATTAACTCTGTTGCTGTGGATGACGGAACTGTTGGCAAAACATGTCTTCTGATATCCTACACAGCAAACAAATTTCCATCTGAGTATGTACCGACTGTTTTTGACAGCTATACAGTCAACTGTTATGATCAGTGGACAGCCATATACTCTTGGACTTTTTGATACTGTAGGGCAAGAGGATGATGACGATCTGAGGTACCCACAAACAAATGTAGTTCTAACTTCCACGGTGGCTCAGATGGTAAAGAATCTGCCTGCAATGTGGAAGACCCAGGTTCCATCCCTGGGTCAGGAAGATCCCCTGGAGAAGGGAATGGCCACCCACTGCAGTATTCTTGCCTGGAGAATCCCATGGGCAGAGGAGCCTGGCTGGCTTCAGTCCATGGAGTCACAAAGTGTCGGACACGACTGAGTGACTAACACTTACCTACTTAGATATATTTCTAGTCTGTCTTCCACTGGGCTCTTCATCCTCATTCAAAAATGTGAGAGAAAAACGGGTGTCTGGGACTTCTCTGGTGGTCCAGTGGCTGAGACTCTGTGCTTCCAATGCTTGGGGCCTGGGTTCCATCCCTGGTTGGGGGACTAGATCCAGCATGGAGCAATTAAGACCCGGCACAGCCAAATTAATACATGTTTTTTAAACAGTGAGTGTCAAAGTTAACTCACCACTCCTTTCTTGCTTGTTAGGACCCAAACTGACCTCAGAGATGACCCCTCTCCTGTTGAGAAACCTGCCAAGAATGAACAGAATCCCATCACCGCAGAGACTGCTGAAAAACTGGCCTGTGTGGCCTGAAGTTTGCTAAGTATGTGGCGTGTTCTGTACTCACACAGAAAGGCATAAAGAATGTATTTAACGAAACAATTTTGGCTGCCCTGGAGACGCCAGAACCGAAGAACAGCCACAGGTGTGTGCTGCTATCAACAACTCTCCAGGAGTGTTTCTGCATAGCTGGTGTCCGCATGATCCTACAAGCAATGTTTCAATCAAACTAAGGGTTACAAATTAAAATTTGTTTGTGCAATAATAACAAAACTGCACCTACTTGCGTGTACTTACGTGAGACAAGGCCCATAGATGTGGCCTCCTTCCCTCTCTCAATGCCAGTGAATTTTGAGTAGTTGTGGGTTGTCAGAAAAATGATCAGTGCTAGTTTTTGTTTTGTTATTTCCAAAACGATTTGTTGCTGTTGCTTTGATTAAAAGCAAGGCATGCTTGTGATGGCTCTGGAACAGACTAACGTGGGTGGTTGAAGGTGTTCCTGAGTTCCACTCGGGAGAGCAATCTAGGCTGTGCGTGCGACTCTCTTCGAGCCCTCCAGGCTCCTCTGTCCATGGAATTCTCCAGGTGTGAATACTGGAGTGGGTTGCCATGCCCTTCTCCAGGGAATCTTCTGACCCGGGGATCAAACTCACATCTCCTGTGTCTCTTGCATTGGTAGGCAGATTCTGTACCACTAGAGCCACCTGGGAATCTTGGTGTTTTTTTTTTTTTTTTTTTCCTTTTCCTGGGTTGTGGTGCAGGAAGTGTGTATAGGATTTGGTTTTATTTAGTCTTGTGTTTTTAATTCATTAACCATTGGACAGTCCTTAAAGGGAGGAGGACGGACTGAGTCTACATTCTACTTCCTAAATTTAGTTTAGAAAACATGTTCCCCACATGGTACTCTCAGAAAGGAGTACAGTAAATGCCTCATTTAATAATATAATCCTTTAGGGGAATTCCCTGGCAGTCCAGTGGTTAGGACTCGGTGCTTTCAATGCTGTGGGCCCTGGATTCTATCCCCGGTCAGTGAAACTAAGATATATTAATACATACTCTGTGAAAGTTGCCTTTTCTCTTGAGCCTTAAGCAGGTCCAGTGTTTAATGAAACTTATGAAAGTGGGGAGAATCTGTCTTGCTCCTCCCCTGTTCTAGGATGCACTGTATATGTGTCTGTACCTCTCAAGGAAATTTGTTTGCCATTAGCTGATTTTTTAAGTTACTTTCTTTTTTCACTGATAAATGTAGAAAATATTGTGCCTTTTGAAATACACAAAATGGATTGAGTGAAAGTGAAAGTTGCTCAGTCATGTCTGACTCTTTGGAACCCATGGACTATACAGTCCTTGGAATTCTCCAGGCCAGAGTACTGGAGTGGGTAGCCTTTCCCTTCTCCAGGGGATCTTCCCAACCCAGGGATCTAACCCAGGTCTCCCACATTGCAGGCGGATTCTTTACCAGCTGAGTCACAAGGGAAGTCCAAATGGATTGAGTATACAATTAAAATACATTTTTCCCCCGGTCCAAAAAAAAATGTGGTTTGGCCTTTAAAATTTTTCCTCGATAGCCAGACTTGATGTGCTAGGTAAAAGGAACTGCTCTAAATAGGCCTGTAGTAATGTGGTGGCCAGGCGGGGCAGGGGAAGTCCTACTGGTCACGATGAGGTTTCAGCCTTTTAGGTCTCCTAGGCTCCTCAACTGTGAACCTCAAGTGTTTTGATTTTTTTTTTTTTTTCTTACTGTCTTCCTTCCCCTTAGGGTGATATTCCCTGGTGGCTCAGATGGTAGAGTCCCTGCTGCCCTCCCCGCCACCCCCCACCCCAACTCCAGTATTCTCGTCTGGAGAATTCAATGGAAAGAGGAGCCTGGCAGGCTATAGTCCATGGAGTTGCAGAGGAGGACACGACTGAGCGACTTTCGCTTCTTTGCCATGGATAGGACTGAGTGGGCTGGAGTTGTGTAGTTCGTTTTTCCCACTTGAAGGCTATGGTTAAGTGGAGTTGGTTATTTCTCCTCCCCTAGGTGAGGCTCTTATAAGACCCCAGCAGACTAGGGTCTGATTTAACTAATTTCTCCTGAGGGCAGGCCTCATTAAGAGAGAGCCCTGGGGTATTTAAGAACAGGTTCCATTTCCCCTCACCCTTCAGAGGTATGAGGGGATTGTTCTCCCATGTTTACTGTGAAAACTCTCAAGCTGTGGGAGTCAGAGGCGCCCCTGCTTTGACTGGATTCTCTGGCGTTTTTTAAGTCTACAGTTATGCACACTGAGCGTCTAGCAATTTAGCAATTGTACTTCGAGTCTTCCGACGTCAGCCCCGGTTCCTGCCACGGCCCTACTCCTGGCTCTGTGCTCGGGTAAGCCAGTAGTCTGTGTTTTCGCCTCTCCAGACTTGGCAGCATGCCCTGTGTCCTCCCTTCCCTCCAGGATCCAAGAAGAGTTGTTGATTTTCAGTCCATTCAGCCTTTTAATTGTTATTAGGACAGAGTGGTGACTTCTAGGCTCTTAACTGAGAAAGGGGAATGGTTTTCCTATTTTTCTTTTGCTTGCGGTTCGGAACGTTCTATCAGAACCTAGAAGGGAGGGTTTGGGGGTTTGGGAGAGCATACCTCACTCTTTTTTTAGTTGCTGGAGAAAATACTGAGCTTCCACCCTCCCAGCTGCGCGCGTGAAGGCGACCCCAGAAGGAATAAGCCTCTGCCTCCTCCCAGGGTGCCTGTTTTGCAGTTTTTTAAACTGTGAAACATAAAGTACATGTTGTGCTCCGTGTAGGTTTGTAGCGGTATTATTGGTTAGTAAGATCTCTTCCATTTGGGTTCAAGATTGGTCTCTGTGTTTCTTTCCAGAAGACTGAATCTCCAATTTGGAGTTCATGTAGGGGCTATGTTGGGAAAGGAAACCTGTCCTGTTGATGATAAATACGAGTGTAGTTAATAAAACAGTATTTAAGGATAGACAGTTTTTTAAAAATTTTTTTATCGGAGTATAGTTGATTTATAATGTGTTAGTCTCAGATGTATAGCAAAGTGATTTGGTTATACATATATAACTTCAGATTCTTTTCCCATGTAGCTTATTTTCCAAATAGGTTGTCATAGCATTCTCTGTGCTATACAATAGGTCCCTGTTAGTTATTTATCTATTTTATATATGTGTGTGTGCTTAGTCACTCAGTTGTGTCTGGCCCTTTGTGACCTCGTGGACAGTAGCTCGCCAGGCTCCTCTGTTGATGAAATTTTCCAGGCAAGAATACGGGATTGGTTGCCATTACCTACACCAGGGAATCTTCCTGACCCAGAGACTGAATCCAAGTCTCTTGTGTCTGCTGCATTGGCAGTCAGATTCTTCACCACTAGCATCACCGATAGTACTGTGTATAAATTGATCCTAAGCTTCTAATTCATTCCTCCGTCCTCCCACCTTTCCCCTTTAGTAACCATTAGTTTGTTTTCAAAATCTGTGAGTCAGTTTCTGTTTTGTAAATAAGTTCATTTGTATAATTTTTTACAATTAGATTCCACTTATGAATGATATCATATTTGTCTTTGTCTTACTTAGTATGATACTTTCCAGATCCATCTGTGTTGCTGCAAATGGCACTATTTCATTTTTTTTAATGGCCGAGTAATATTTTATTGACTAGATATACCACATCATCTTTATCCATCCGTTGTCAATGGACATTTAGGTGGCTTCCATGTCTTGGCTTTTAAAGATAGTGCTGCAGTGAACATTGGGGTACATGTATCTTTTTGAATTATGGTTTCCTCTGGATATACACCCAGGAGTGGGATTGCTGGATCACATGGTCACTCTATTTTTAATTTTAAAGGAACTTCCATACTGTTTCCATAGTGCTTGTACCAATTTATACTCCCATTAACAGAGTAGGAGGATTCTCTTTTCTGCACACCCTCTCCAGCATTTATTGTTTGTAGACTTTTGATGCTAGTCATTCTGACGAATGTGAAGTGATATAAGGATAGATACTAGATTAGATCAAATTAGGGTCACCCACTCCAGTATTCTTGCCTGGAAAATCCCATGGACGGAGGAGCCTGGTAGGCTGCAGTCCATGGGGTCGCTAAGAGTCAGACATAACTGAGCTACTTCACTTTCACTTTTCACTTTCCTGCATTGGAGAAGGAAATGGCAACTCACTCCAGTGTTCTTGCCTGGAGAGTCCCAGGGATGGGGGGGCCCGGTGGGCTGCCGTCTATGGGGTCGCCCAGAATCAGACATGACTGAAGCGGCTTAGCAGCAGCAGCAGCAAGTTTCAGAAGAGATAAGAAATCTTCATTGACCTGCAGTATTTTTTCATAATACACAATTATTCATAAGGGAATAATCAGTGTTGCCTGGAAGGGGAAGGATTTGAGGATCACTAGGACCAAGTGCAAGATTTTGGGTAGGTTGGGTGCCTCAGGTGGTTTGGCTAGTTTGAATTTAAGAGCACAGTTGGTCTGCTTTATTTTTCTAGAGGATGGAGGGTGGTGGAAGTACTTGTTGAATATCCTGAGTGACCTGACTGTTGAAGTGAGTTCCTCTGTCACTAGAGAGGAAGAAAGGAGCCCCCATATATGGAAAATTCTTTCTGGTACCAGCTTAGCTACAGTTGTGGCAGTAGTCGCTTTACAGAAAAAAAAAAAAAAGCTTCTAACCATCCCCCAAACAAAGATATACAGGTCCTTCTTTTTTGTGTGTATAGAAAGGGAAAAGGGTAATGAGTAACTGAGGGGCCCAGAGGTGGGAGAAGAGGATAGAGTTTTTTAGATTTCAAAACACTGATGTGGAAATCGAGTCCACTGTTTAGTGGATCAGTGTTGTTTTCTCTGTTATGGCATAGAAGGGAGAGGCAATCATACAAAAACAAGGGATTGGGCTCAGCGATAGCTACCTAATCCCAGAAACTCTCAGGCTTGTTTTTTGGTCTCAGGAAAGGGGCCTTTTTCCTCTTTAAATTTTTATTGGAGTATAGTTGCTTTACAGTGGCTTCCCTGGTGGCTCAGTGGTAAAGAATCTGCCTGCCAATGAAGGAGACCCTGATTTGATCCCTGGGTTGGGAAGATCCCCTGGAGAAGGAAATGGCAACACCCTTCAGTATTCTTGCCTGGAGAATCCCATGGACACAGGAGCCTGATGGGCTGCAGTCCATGGGGTGGCAAAAGAGTCGGAGACGACTGAGTGACGCAGCAGCACAAGAGCAGAGCTGCTTTACAGCGTGTGTTAGTTTCGGAAAGGTGAATCAGTTATGTGTATGCCCACTCTTTTTTAGGTTTTTCTTCTCACTTACATCACCACAGAGCTATAAAACAATAGCTTTCAGCAAAATCAAACCAAGAGACGGCAACACCCCTCCCCCAAACCAAATTCAAATCCTTCCCATGCTACTGTGGACACTTGTCTGGAGTACACGGATCAGGAGCTGGACTCCAGCATAAACCACTTCAGGGACACTGCACTGGGGCTCAGAAAGCCTCAGGACCTGGGTGGAGCAGATGGGGGCCTAGAGATGGATTTCCAGTTCCATTCCAGTAATGGCACCAAAGTGCCATCAAAGACAAAAACCAAACAAAATGGTAAAGAATCTGCCTGCAGCGCAGGAGACCTGGGTTCAGGCTCTGGGTTGGGAAGATTCCCTGGAGAAGGGAATGGCTACCCACTCCAGTATTTGCCTAGAGAATTCCATGGACAGAGGAGCCTGGCAGGGCATGGTCCACAGAGTCACAAAAGAGTTGGACACAACTGAGCGACTAACACAGTGGCACCAATCTGTCAAAGACAAAAGCCAAACATGTAAGGAAACTGAGTTTATTCAGACTGTTGCCATTATGGAGAACAGTTTGGATCCAAAATCGGAGTGAGTTTGCCTTAGATTTTTTTTATAGGGAGGATATAGACAAATTATAGGTAGAGTGGTTTAGTTAGAAGTGCTTTAATAACTTGGGGACGTCTTGGTCAGCTGACAAGGAAATGTGTATCTTGGTGTCCAGCTACTTTGGGTTCATTACTTTTTTTTTGGCTGCACTGCAGGGCTTGTGGGATCTTAGTTCCCCGACCAAGGATCAAACCCATACCCCAGCGAGCTGAGTCCAGTGGTTAACTGGACCACCAGGGAGTTCCCCTCCCCCCCCCCCACCATGGGTGGTGCCCTTCTAATCTGTTAATCATTAAGACATCATTAAACAAAGGACTGGGAAACAGAGACCCTGTGTTTGGCTTTGTTGGTAGGTTCAGGCAAAAATGGAAAGGTCTGTGTTTAACCTTCTCACAGGTGCATGAGGGAATCTTCTGTGAGCCTTATGGTAGTCGTGAGAAAGAGTGGACAATGACTCTAACATGAGTCATATGGGAAAAGATGGTTTACTGTGGTTGCTGTTCAATCACCAAGTCGAGTCCGACTCTTTGTGACCCCCACAGACTGCAGCATGCCAGGCTTCCCTGTCCTTCGCTGTCTTCCAGAGTTTGCTCAAACTCATGTCCACTGAGTCAGTGATGTCATCCAATCATCTCATCTTCTGTCACCCGATTCTCCTGCTGCCCTCGATCTTTCCCAGCACCAGGATCTCTTCCAATGAGTTGGCTCTTGTGTGGTTACCTATTTCCAATCACAAAATGGTAGGATGATTTCCAGGGGGTGGGAGAAGTTGAAGCTATTTCTTAATTATCAATGTTTTTCTGTGGTACAGGGATTAGGTATAAAGTTCAACACTGTCAGTTTCAAGGTGGATTTTTTTTCATTATGATCTAGTTGTTTTGGTAGTATTTGTTGGAAAGATTGTCCTTTCCCCATTGAATTTGTTGCTGCCAATGCTGCTGGATTTTCCAGGCAAGAATACTGGACTGGGTTGCCATTTCCTTCTTCAATACTGGAATGGACTACCATGCCCTCCTCCAGGGGATCTTGCCAACCCGGGGATTGAACCCAGATCTCCCTCACTGCAGGCAGATTCTTCACCGTCTGAGCCACCAGGAAGCCCTGTTGCAAAGACTTTCCTTTCCCCATTGAATTTGTTGCTGCCAATGCTGTGTTTCTAAAATTAAAACTTTAGTTCCTCAGTTGCATTAACCACACTTCAAGTGTTTAAGAGCCACATGTGGCTCATGGCTACCATAATGGATAACACAGACACAGAACATTTTTATCATCACAGAAAATTTTATTGAACAATGCTGCTATAGGCCATATAGCACAGTGTCTAATAAATATTTTGCTTTTTTGCGAAAAGCAATTGAAAGCAAATAACACTGTTAAAGGCATATATGAAAAAGTTAAAACTTGATGACTGAGCACAATTTATTTTGAGGATTTTATAGTGAGGAACTCCGGGAGATAGTGAGGGACAGGAAAGCCTGGCATGCTGCAGTCCATGGGGTTGCAAAGAGTCAGATGTGACTGAGCCACTGAGTAACAACAACAATAATGAGGCATGGAGAAGGAAATGGCAACCCACTCCAGCATTCTTGCCTGGGAAATCCCATGGTCTGAAGAGCCCAGTGGGCCACATTCCATGGGGGTTGCAAAAGAGCTGGACACAATTTAGCGACTAAACAACAACATAGTGAGGCAATGTTGACAAATACAAATATAAAAACACTTTTGTAAAGCATACATTAGACCAGACTAATTCAAAGGATGTTTGGGCATGTATGATGCTGAGCTCTTAGGAGCTGGCTCGGTACAAAGTCTCTTTGTTACATATTTTTATTTAAAATTCTCCTTAATAACTAGAATTCCAGAATCTTTAATTTGGGGATGGTAGAGAAAGGAGCTGTATTGGACTAGTTATGAGCATTTCTATTAAGAGAATTAATGAAAATACTTTAGCAATACTTAGAACAGGAAACATAGACTTTATGAGACCACCAAAGCATCTATTAATATTCCTGATTTGCATATTTGAGAGAATTCAAACCTAGTGCTCTCTGGCACCACAACTGAACAACCTTGTAGATATTGCTAGATGTTTAAAATATCAGATCCTTCAGAATTTTTTCCAGAGAGGCAAGTTTAAAGGCTGTACACTATAAAATCCAAACCACTGACAATACCAAACGCTAGGGATGATGTGGAACAATAGGCTGCTGCTGCTGCTAAGTCGCTTCAGTTGTGTCCAACTCTGTGCGACCCCATAGATGGCAGCCCACTAGGTTCCTCTGTCCCTGGGATTCTCCAGGCAAGAATACTGGAGTGGGTTGACATTTTCTTCTCCAATGCAGGAAAGTGAAAAGTGAAAGTGAAGTCGCTCAGTTGTGTCCGACTCTTAGGGACCCCATGGACTGCAGCCTACCAGGCTCCTCCATCCATGGGATTTTCCAGGCAAGAGTACTGGAGTGGGGTGCCAGAATGCTCATTAATTGCTGGTGGGAATGCAAAACAGTAGAGCCACCACCTTGGAAAACATTTTCACACTTCCTTACAAAGTTAAACACAGTATTAGCGTGTGATCCAGCAGTCACACTCCTTGGTGTATACCAGGATGAGTTGAAAACTTATGTCCATGCAGAAACCAGCACGAGTGTTTACAGAAGTTTTATTCACAATTGCAAAAATTCAAAGCAAACAAAATGCCGTTTAGTAGGTAAACGGATAAGTAAACTGGTATACAATGAAATATTATTCAGAAAAGAAATAACTATCAAGCCATGAAAAGACATTTGAAAAACCCTGCAGGTTTGTTTAAGCTTTTTGGGTTTTGTTTTTTTTAATAAATAGATTTTAAAATCAGATTTTAAGGTTTATTAGAAAATTCAACAGAAAGCTTTATTAATCTGAATTGAATATTGCTAAGTGAAAGAATATATATTGCAACTGCATGATATTCTGGACAATAAGAACCAGACAATAAGAAAATTAATGGTTCCGAGGGGCTGGGAGGCAAGGACAGTTCAGTTCAGTCACTCAGTCATGTCCGACTCTTTGCGACCCCATGAATCGCAGCACGCCAGGCCTCCCTGTCCATCACCAACTCCCGGAGTTCACTCAGACTCACTTCCATTGAGTCAGTGATGCCATCCAGCCATCTCATCCTCTGTCGTCCCAGGGAAGCATAAATAGGTTGAACAGAGGATTTTTTTAAGATTGTGAAACTGTTCTGTGTATTATTGTCATGATATAGGTACATGACATTTATGACATACATGTAGGTCATACATACATGTACATGACATACATGTTATGATACATGACATACATGACATGCCTGTACAACACAGTAAATCCTAATATAAACTACATGTTTTAATTAATGATAGATCACTGTAAGTTCATAACTTTTAACAAGGGCATACACTAATGCAAGATGTTGTAAACATGTGTAACTGAGAGGGGGTGGAGTATATGAGAGCTTCCTGTAGCTTTCTGTTGGATTTTCTAGTAAACCTAAAAACTGGTCTTAAAAATCTATTGGTTAAAAGCAAAAACAAAAAAACTTAAAAGGTATCTCGGCAGAAACCTGTAGGGTTTTTCAAATTTCCCCACAGGCTCATGGTCTCAAATGAGAGGGTGCTTCATTCTTCATAAACACTAGAAGAAAAGCTAAAAGTCATTAAGCCTTTATATCATGGGTACTGCATGTAAGTACGTTACTCTGCTAATCAACAAATATTTATTCAAAGCAAGGAGAGCCAGCCTACGCGATTTAATGCGTATATCACCTACGCGATTTATGCGTGTATCATCTACGCAATTTAGTTCGATTGACATACGATGCTATAGTACCACTGCCATTAACGTTTTTAAAAAACAAGCGGCAACTCTGAGAGAAGCCAGACAACTGATAAATACAACAACAGGCATTTAGTCTGAATTCCAAACCCAAAGTTCGAAACCACAAAACTGAACCGAAGCGAACTATTTCTAACTCCGTCATCCGAAACAATGAACGGGCAACAAATCTCGCGATGCTATTGAAGTTACTACTACTCCCGATAAGCAAAGCGGTTTCCGTGCCGCAACCTGTGCCGCAGCAGGTGCCGCAGCCTGTGCCGCAGAGTCCGCGGGGTCCCGGCATGCCTCGAGGCGCGAAAGGCAATCTGGGAGTCGTAGTTCTCCTGGATGCCTAGTGGTGTTGCCAGCGCGGCTGTGGCGGATCGCTCGCTTCCAGCCAGTAGGTCCTCTGAGGGCGAGCTGAGGCGGAGAAAGGGCGTGGAACTGGAACCGGGTGAGTCGGACGCGGTCTACGCGATCGAGGGAGGCGGCACCGCGGCAGAGGGCTGACTCAAATAAATGGACCAGTGCTGCAGTCTCTTCGGAGACACCGCGGTCTTAGCGTCAGCGAGAAGAGGGTGAGGAGGCGCCAGAACCTGGTCCTTGCACCCGTTCTCATCTTTCGCTCCCCGCCGCTCTCTCCACCATGCAGTCCCGGGAAGAATCTTCGCGCTCTCGCCGCCTCGCCAGTCCCCGCGGTGGGAAGCGCCCCAAAAGGGTTCACAAACCCACGGTTTCAGCTTTTTTCACGGGCCCGGAGGAGCTGAAGGACACGGGCCATTCTGCAGCCCTGCTGGCCCAGCTCAAGTCCTTTTACGACGCGCGGCTGCTCTGCGATGTGACCATCGAGGTGGTCACCCCCGGCAGCGGGCCCGGCACCGGCCGCCTCTTCCCCTGCAACCGTAACGTGCTGGCGGCCGCGTGTCCCTACTTCAAGAGTATGTTCACCGGCGGCATGTACGAGAGCCATCAGACGAACGTGACCATGCACGACGTGGACGCCGAGTCCTTCGAGGTGCTGGTCGATTACTGCTACACCGGTCGCGTGTCCCTGAGTGAATCGAACGTGGAGCGCCTTTATGCAGCCTCCGACATGCTGCAGCTGGAGTACGTGCGGGAAGCCTGTGCCTCCTTCCTAGCCCGCCGCCTTGACCTGGCCAACTGCACGGCCATCTTCAAGTTTGCTGATGCCTTCGGCCATCGCAAGCTGCGGTCGCAGGCGCAGTCCTTTATAGCCCACAACTTCAAGCAGCTCAGCCAGATGAGTCCAATTCGCGAAGAGTCCCTGGCAGATCTGACCCTGGCCCAGCTGCTGACCGTCCTGCGCCTGGACAGTCTCAACATCGAGCACGAGCAGACCGTGTGTCATGTGGCGGTGCAGTGGTTGGAGGCGGCTCCCAAGGAGCGGGGTCCCAGCGCTGCAGAAGTTTTCAAGTGTGTCCGCTGGACCCACTTCTCTGACGAAGATCGGGGCTACGTGGAAGAGCTGCTGACCAACACGGTGGTGAAGAAGTACTGTCTGGACCTTGTTGAAGGGGCCCGGCAGATGCGGTATGGTGACATGTTGTGCAAGTCTCTGGTCCCCAAACCAGAGAGCAGCGGTGTTAGCAGTGGCAGCAGTGTTGTTAGCTGCGTTGGTGGTGGCGGTGGTGGTGGTGGTGGCGGTAGCAGCAGTGTTGTTAGCATTGTTCTTAGCGGCGGCGGAAGCAGCAGCTCCGTTGTGCCCATGTCTGATCATCTACCCCAGAGGTTAGGTGTGTATGCCAAGAAGATGGTGATCTTCTTTGGCCATCCCAGAGATCCCTTTCTGTGCTGTGACCCATACTCGGGGGACATTTACAAAGTGCCATCACCTCTGACCTGCCTTGCTCACACTAGGACTGTGACCACCTTAGCTGTCTGTGTCTCTCCAGACCATGACATTTATCTGGCCGCCCAGCCCAGGAAGGACCTCTGGGTGTATAAACCAGCCCAGAATAGTTGGCAGCAGCTTGCTGATCGCCTGCTCTGCCGGGAGGGCATGGACGTGGCATACCTCAATGGCTATATCTACATCCTGGGTGGTCGGGACCCCATTACCGGCATTAAACTGAAGGAGGTGGAGTGCTACAGTGTCCAGAGGAACCAGTGGGCGCTGGTGGCTCCGCTGCCCCATTCCTTTATTTCCTTTGACCTGATGGTCATTCAGAACTATCTGTATGCTCTCAACAGTAAGCGCATGTTCTGCTTTGATCCCAGCCACAATATGTGGCTGAAGTGCGTTTCTCTGAAGCGCAATGATTTTCAGGAAGCCTGTGTCTTCAATGATGAGATATACTGCATCTGCGACATCCCTGTCATGAAGGTGTACAATCCAGTCAGAGGAGAGTGGAGGCAGATTAATAACATCCCCTTGGTGTCGGAGACTAACAACTACCGGATTATCAATCATGGCCAAAAACTGTTGCTGATCACCTCACGCACCCCGCAGTGGAAGAAGAACCGGGTGACCGTGTATGAATACGATATGAGGGGTGACCAGTGGATTAATATAGGTACCACATTAGGCCTGTTCCAGTTCGATTCTAACTTTTTTTGCCTCTCAGCTCGCGTTTATCCTTCCTGTCTTGAACCCGGTCAGAGTTTTCTCACTGAGGAGGAAGAAGTACCTAGTGAATCCAGCACTGAGTGGGATTTAGGTGGGTTCAGTGAGTTGGATTCTGAATCAGGGAGCTCAAGCTCTTTATCTGATGATGATTTGTGGGTTCAGGTAGCCCCTCAGTGAAATGCACAGGGCCAGCAGAGTGTGTTACAGATAAATTGAAACACTAAGGTATTTTTACTGCTTTGAAAAGTATCTTAAAGAGATACCCTTTCTCTTTGCTGGAAGAAAAAAAAAAGAGTTGATTAATTTCAAGTTTGGCTTAGAAAGGGTATTGTTTGAAATACTAATATAATATTACAGAATTTAAACATCTTTAAAAGAAATCAGCCTATTTAATAATTTACTGTTCTAAAAGTCCAGTGTGGATTTGTTTGGTATGTTTATGTTTGACAATATAAGTTAATTGTAATCAGTAGTCTTCTATGATTAAATCTTACATTGTCTTGTGCCACAAGTGTTTCAACTTGAATTTTAATTTCTACACTAAAAAACTGATTGGATAGGAATTATGAGGGTGGGAAAGCATATATTTTCCTTCAGAGCAGTGTAGTAGATTTCCAAAACTTTAAAGTAGTGGGTTTTTACAAAATGTGTTCTAAGAAATATAGTCTGCTAAGTTTTATTTCCATTTTCTCGTCTTTTGTGGGGAAAAAAAAATTATATATGTTTAATGTGACTAAATGGTGATTTCACTTGTGACAATGTATAGAATGGTCATAAACTTACCAAAAGTAAAAACAAAAAAACATGATTCTGTTTGAATAGAAATTTCAGTTTAAATCTGTAACCTAACATGTATTTGCAAATAGTGAGCAATTTTCCATCTAAAAAAATTCCATTCTAATAGTGTCACCAATTATCTAAAAATCTTTAAAAAAAATTAACTTGCTTTGTAGGTTCATATTTTAAATCTATACTTGACAAATGCTTCATTGAATCAGAGGAATAATCCTTTTTTTCACTGGACATGATTGTGAAAATTTTTATCCGTTGTCTTAAAAAGTTTATGTGATTCTTAAAATATTTTGGCTGTATAGTTTTGGTGTTTATCTTAGATTTGTCAACAAGGTGTGATTATTCTTTACTGTTTTGTGAGTAATATTGGTTTTGAAAGTATATACCAGTTAAGAACAGTATTTTATTGAAATCAGTAGTTATTGTGTCTATCAACTCTCAAAATCAAGTGCCAGCAAAGAATTTTCAAACTTTAAGTCGTGTATAGAATTGTTTTGTGTAGCACTGAAAAATTCTGTCCATTTTGTAAGTCGCTAAATGTTATTATCAGCTCAAAGGTATTTTTCTATTAAAAGTTTACAGTTAAATAACATAAGTGGATGATAGCATTTGGGGCCAGTAGTGAAAGTATATTTCGTCTAAAATATTTCTCTATGCAGTGGTGTACAAGGCTATTTTATTATGGTATTTGTACCCGTCCTGTGTTTCTCTATGAACCCTGCTTCAGTCTTTGTTTCTGTCAACATATGTAAGGGAAAGAAAGTCCAGAAACAGAGAATAAATGACACAAAACTTACATTGTTAAATACAAGAAAATGTAAGTGTTTACCTCTTGAGGTTTTATTGGATATAATTGTCATGATACATACACATGATAAGTGACCAAATGCTTATGATGTATAACTTTTTCTACACGCAGTCAGAATTTCCTCTCTGAATCTTCATTCAGTGACATGCTAATTCCTCTTCTGTTTTTTCTCCAGTGACAGAGTGTTAACATTTCTTATACCCTGGCAGAGAGTACAGAGGAATGCCATTTTTCTGGTAGGGAATGGAATTTTTTATTGAAATACCATAGGATGAAAACAGAAAGAGGAGGACATAAAAGGTATTTTTACAAGTTGTTCTTAGACATTTTAATAGGCTGTTTGAAGATTCTACAAGACATTCCTGTTCAACATTTTTAGTGAAGTAAGATGCTCACTTGTCCAACCAGTATGTGTTCCTTCAGAAGGGCAAACCTGCTTTGAGTTGCTTAAGGCTAAATTTTGTTTCATTTGACATCAGGGTGTTTCTGGGCACTGTCCTTAACACAAAGCTGTTTCTCCATAGGATTATTTTTTGGCCAGCTTTTTCTTTGCTAGTTACTTCCTGTTGATAGCTTTTCCTTTTATCAGGTCGAAATAGAACAGTGATGATCTCAACCAGGTCTTAATTCTGCAGAATTAAGGTTTTGCAACTGATAAAAAACATGTTTTCTGCTTGTCATTTTCAACCTTTGGTTTAAAGCCTAAGCTAAATAGTGGTGATATCTTGGTTTACAAAGAGGTTTTCCTAGGAAGAACTTTGGTTTTGTGCTATATTTGTGAACTAGAGAATAGTTGTTAATCATTATTTTATGGATAAGTGATTTGTATGTGATTAGTTATAATAAAACATACTAGAATCCAGGCTTTTCTGACTTTTCAATTCATTGTTTTCTGCTAAATGTATAAAACCCTTGCTTGTACAGTGAATGGCAACTGCTGCTGCTGCTAAGTCGCTTCAGTCGTGTCTGACTCTGTGTGACCCCAGAGACGGCAGCCCACCAGGCTCCCCCGTCCCCGGGATTCGGGATTCTCCAGGCAAGAACACTGGAGTGGGTTGCCATTTCCTCCTCCAATGCATGAAAGTGAAAAGTGAAAGGGAAGTCGCTCAGTCGTGTCTGACTCTTAGCTGCCCCATGGACTGCAGCCCACCAGGCTCCTCCGTCCATGGGATTTTCCAGGCAAGAATACTGGAGTGGGGTGCCATTGCCTTCTCCGGAATGGCAACTAGCAGTGTTGAAATCTGTTCTTAACAGGAAAGTACCCTTGTCCCTGTTTTCCAATTAATCAGCACATCTTTTAGTAAATATGTTTATAGGCCTGCTCTTTGTAAGCTTCAGAATGACCTTAATTATCTTTTGTATCTATCCCTGTAGGCTGAAAAGCTTTGTCAAAGGACCCAAATTTTTTCAAGTTCTTTTAAGTTCAAACGATAAGTGGCATTTGGATTTCCAAAAGGATAAAGCAGAAGTATTTGTACCTGATCTTGTTTAGAATCTGGGGAACACTTTTGATCTACTTCTAAGAAAAAGGCCGATGTCATAACATCCCTGAAATCATACAAGTATGACGACTTCTGGAGCTCATCAGACCTAAGATAAGAGCACTCATGACAGTCTCTCCTCCCCACACTTGCATAAAAGCTCTAACCCTTTTTATCATTTTAACTGAACTTAAAGGAACATTTATAATTACAAATACGATAAAGCCAGGAAGTGTTAGGAGTCAGCTTTGATTATAGAAAATGTGAGCGTCAGTAGAAACTTGAAAGGATCAATGGCATTTTTACAACCAACTAGAGGGTTCAGTATATACAAGCCAATTGTTTGGGTTTTTTTAAATAATAAAAAACAAAAGACACTATTCACAGAAGTTGCCAAACCTCTGGAATACCATGGAGAATATCATGGAGGCAGTAGGTTTGTGCAAAATAGGAGCAAGGACCCCTCTCTTTTACTCTGAGCCATTGTCACTCACCCATTTCATCAAGCTTGCATTCCATCAAACATTTTCAACTTTGAGGACTCAATATGGTGCAAGGCAAAGGAGAGGGGGAGGTGACAGATACTGTTGTGTAACATTTCATCCATATCTGAGACATTTGTCCTGAAACAGCCTCATCTGTGGGGAGTCACCTGTCTCTAATGGAGTCACCGTTTTTCATTGTCACTTCTAAGTCTAAAATTGATGCATAGAATCTCCGTATCAAGAATATTCTTTTGGGCAGACCATTAATTGTGGGGGAACAGTTTAAAAGGACTTTGTAATTGTCAGGCAAAGTACTTTTTCCAAAACAGGTATGTTTGTGCCTTGAAGAAAGAGAAGAGCCAGAACTCTTCAATTGTATACAGCATCACCTTCATTTAGATCATGTTAAGAAAATAGAATTTTTTTTTTTTGTATATTGTGACTGAAAAATTCAGCCATGGCACTTACTTCAGGTACAGCTTGCCCCAGAGTCTCAATATCTTCAGGGTTTTCTTTATACAGAGAATATATCACGGGGTAATGTTTTCCCTTGCTTTCTACATTGGTTAGAATATATTGGTAATAGATACCCATAATTGTATAAATATGAAGTTTCTCCTATGAAAGGCCAATCTGTTATTTTATCTAGAAAGTTGACTGAGACCCAGGCTTTTCTGTTTTCTTGTTCTGCTACCCTCAGGGTGTTGTTCTAACCCACAAGGTCCAAGCTGGTTCACCCTTGTGTCCACATTCCAGCCATTAAAAGCAGAGGAAAGGGGAGGGGAGGGCATGACCCTTCCGTGTGAGGGAGGTTATGAACACTGCTTCAGTCACATGACATTGGCCAGATCCTAACTCCAGAGACATACAGAGCTGCAGGAGGGCCTCAGAGAGGTAGTCTTTGTTTTGGGTCAACATGTATCTAGTTAAATTTCAAAGGTTCCTTCCTAGGGAATGGGGGGAAAGGCTGTTAGATTAAACAACAATATTACACCACCTGTCAGGCCAGGTTCTGTCACATGGCAGCCAGGATGATCAGACCATCCCAGGAGTTACTGCCACCAAAACAACGTGGAGTAGGCCTCCCACCCCAGAAACACTCAGAGAGCTCCCTGGGCTCTTGCTGCTACTCTGTACAGAAAAGGCGAGGGTGCCTCATCTTGTTCTAATTAAGAAAAGCCTCCTAGACTCAGTGTGTGCTAGTACCCTAGATCATGAGCCAAAGTCTAGTACTCATTGTATCAGGGAATGTTCCAGCTTCCTAAAAGGAAAGAAAATACCGAGACAATGGGTCTGAATAATCAGCGGCAGTATTGCGTCTGTTTAAAATGTGAGGTATCAGACTTCTGTGGTGGTTCAGTGGTTAAGAATCCACATGCCAGTGCTGGGGACATGCGTTCAATCTCTGGTCCGGCAAGCTTCCACGTGCCTCGGGGCAATTAAACTTGTGTGCCATAATTGCTGAGCCTGTGCTCTGCAGCAAGAGGAGCCACTGCAATAAGCCCTCACTGGCCGCAGCTACAGAAAGCCCCGCACAGCAATGAAGACCCAGTGCACCCCAAAATAAAAAACAAAAATTAAAAAAATAAAATGTGGAATATCAATTATACAGTAATGATGAGAATGGAATATTTCTTAGAACAAAATGAGCTATTTAGCAACATTCTGGCATTTTCTGTGCTGTGCTTCTCCCCCTCTGTTGAAGCTCAGACCAGTTAGCCATAATAGTCTATTTAAAACCTCGTGTGTTGCTGAACTTTTTAACTGACTTCAGGTTAATCACAGTTCATGCAATATACACATATAGTGTTATGTTTTGTGTTTGTGAAAACTTCAACTGCCAGAGAACACTTTGAATAATTGTATCCATCAAGTATGTAACTGATCATCATCATTTTCATTACAAATAGCCATACTTATTTTTAAAACACCTTCAAACAGCCCTTATTTCCATATGTAACCCTAATCCCCGCCAGCAAGAAGAGTAAGTAATACTTCTGTTAGTAGTTGTATTTCATTAGAACATTGTTGTTGTTCAGTAGATAAGTCATGTGTGACTCTTTGTGACCCCATGGCACACCAGGCCTCCCTGTCCCCACCATCTCCTGGAGTTTGCCCAAGTTCATGTTCATTGAATCAGTGATGCCATCCAACCATCTCGTCCTCTGCCACCCTCTTCTCCTTTTGCCTTCAATCTTTCCCAGCATCAGGATCTTTTCCGGTGAGTCGGCTGTTATGATCGTAGTTTCTTTAATGTTAAGTTTTGAGCCAGCTTTTGCATCTCCTCTTTCACTCTCATTAAGAGGTTCTTTAGTTCCTCTTTGCTTTCTGCCATTAGAGTGATTACATTAGTACATTAATGAAGACTATAAGACCCCATTCTCTATTTAATTTCTTGTCTAAACACAAGATTTTTGATGTATGCTGTGACTGGGCTCTTCCCCATATTCTGTGCTAGCTACTGCTTGGTGAAGGACAGGGAAGCCTGGCCTGCTGCAGTCCGTGGGGTGGTAAAGAGTCGGACACGACTGAGCAACTGAAGAACAACGACATTGCTTGTTTAGTATCACAAGTTCATTACTTTCTTGGGTGGCCTTCTTACATGCTGTCATTATTCCGTGTATTGATTTGTTTGCTCTTTATTATATGTCTCATGCACTAAAATGTGCACTCTTAGAGAAACCACATCTGATTTTTCCACGGCTGCTAACCTAGCGCCAGGTATATCGTCAGCATTCAGTGACTGTTTGTTGAACAAAGAAATAGATGTATTTTGTGCTTGTTTGCATTTATATAAGAAACACTCACATTCAGAGCTCTCATCTTTTTGTCAATTTTCCAGCTATGAAGGAGAGCTATTATTAAACTCTTTTGTCTGGTTGCCATAGCAACCCACTGGCCTCCAGAGCTACAGGTTATTTCTGATGGGCATATTCTCCTAGACAACCAAATACGCAGTATTTTCAATTATGGAATAATGATGCTATTATAAATCACATTTCTGACACTATATATTTCTCTGTCTTTTATGAAGATGGCAGAGAATTAGAACGGAAACAAATCTGTTGAGATCAACAAAGGCTAGGGGAAATAAAGCAGTATGACTCGTATCTCTTCTCTCAATCCTTTCATATTTCCTCTAAGTTCCCCACCTTTCCATAAGCACTTGTGAATTCATTTGGGTTTTCTAACCAAGTTGTTAAGGAAGTTTGGAAAGTTAATTGCTACAAGACAGACTCGGAAAAAGCTCTGTTGCAGCTTAAATACTTTCTCATTTTCTCCTCCTTGCTTTTTTGTCTTTTTTTGCCTATGCTGAGCCTTGCTGGATCTTAGTTCCCAACCAGGAATCAAACCCGTGACACGTGCGGTGGAAGCACTGAGTCCTAACCGCTGGACCACCAGGGAATTCCCAGTCCTTGTTGGTTACTTAACTGTCATGTTAAATTAGCGAATAATAGGCTTGCAAAAGTTGATATTTGCTCTGAAATGTTTCAAAATCGGGCTTTTCCCCAACCCTGTTCTTCTTTCCACATTTTAGTGGCAAGAACTGAGAAAAGTTTTATTAAACTGGGTTAGTCATCATAGAAAAACTCATCAATAAAACAGGATTTCTCCAGCCCATTCAATGAGCCATGAATGTAATTTCTAAGTGAAATAATCTATTTTCTTCTTTTATTGGCTGCTCAGCTTGTGGGATCTTAGTTCCCTAACCAGGGATCGAACCTGGATCCTTGGTAATGAGAACTCAGAGTCCAAAGCACTAGACTGCCAGGGAATTCCCAGCAGAGTTGTTTTCTAATGGTGGATGCCTTAAGGGGATTTTCCATGCTAGGGGAAATCCCCTTAAGGGGATTTTTCTCTGTAGGTTCTGGTCACATGTTGTAGGGAGAGTCAGGCACCACCTAGTTCCAGGTAGATCCTATAATAAACACTTCCTCTGTGCAGGTCTAATGCCTCCTTCCTCTGTGCAAGTTTAATTCTTTTCTTATAACACAGTTGTAATACTCACCAGTAAACAGTCCCATAACTTTATGTAAAAGAAGTGATATTGCATTTAACTTACCTGTTGGGCTTTGACTTTATAAAAATGTAAGACTTTAGTAAATTCAACCATCTTTAACAAATAGTATTATAATGGAGATACTGTCAGGAGGATAAAGAGAGAGATGTGTGATGGTATCAAGTGTGATGTCAAGATTGCAGGTTTTGGTACCTGAACAGCCAGGGTATTTTGATTTACATATTTTAAAGAACTTTATTTTCGTCTTCTAGAAATTTCCAGGCATTGTTATTATTTTCAGGAAGCTTTGAATCCTATCAAACATGATCTCAGAGGTCAAAACTCTGAGACAGATGAGCCCAGATATCTGCCTATTGTAAAAATTGAAAATGGCCTAGTGGAAGGGAAGGTTTTATCAGGGGAGGATCAGATGTCCAGCCACACAGATCTTGCAACAATTTTTGATGAAATCACTTTTTCCCAAATCTAGTTCTCTTCTCTAGAAGTTAGGATATTCAGTAATTGCTGCACCTTGATTTAATTGGATTTGGGTACTGAATCAGATTAACCAGACTGTCAAGAAGCAAATATATAAAAGTCATCGATACATATATATATATATAACTTATATATATGTAAAATAAATATATAAAAATAATATATAATTATATATAAAGTATATAAAAGTCATGGATACACTAACTTGCAGTTAGAAAATAGAGCTTTTGCATTTAGGTGGGAGCCCCCACTGCCCAACTCCTCCCTTGTGAGTGAAGAGTTTGGATCAAGTATCGAGTGCCCCAGGTTTCAAGGATGCCACCCAAGAGCCTGCACCCCAAATCACATAGCTTGGGGAGACTTGGGGAGCCAGCCAGCCAGCCTTGTCATCTGCAAGTCCTCCAGGACCACGTTAAACAGAGGAGCAATTTCAAATGGGCATTCAAGCACTTCCATGGCTAGTCACCTCCCAAGGTCAGCACTGGGGAAACAGGCAAAAACACCCCCTCTAGTTTCTCCTGGAAAGGCGCTTTATGGCATACTTTCCCAGCTACTGCCTGAAGGTCCAGCTTCTAACTGGCCTTTGTGTGGATGCCATCTGGGATTCTCCCAGGAGCCCCCAAGCACTGCCCCTTCGTGTTCTCTAAAACTTGCTCCAGTGATAAAAACCAAGTCTCCAACTTCTCTGTGGAAGGAGTTTGTCTACACACGCAGCACCCGAACTATCTTTGTGCCACCTGAGGGCCCAGCTCCCACATCGTCACCTGGCTCTGGGAGCCAACAGCACCCAGCTTTCACAACTACCCTGGGGCCACATGAAACTAAGGGGCGGTTTGACACAAAAATGTCAGCCAGCTCAACACAGAGGGAACTGACAAAACTGCAAGGCTCTCAGTTTCTTCCTAGAAGGTGTTCGCATACTTTTTCAGCTTCTGCCCAAGGACTGGGCTTCAAATTAGCCCACATGCATGTAATTAGTCACCATCTGAGGGACTGAACGGGCTTGTGGCGACTTCTTATGTCTTCTTCCTATAGCTCACCCCAGCCGTGAAGCCAAGTCTCCAGATGCACTTCTCAACATGTCTAGCATGCCATCTATTGCTGCGAGCTGAGGGACTGGCTGCTAAGTCTCTGAGCTCTGGGAGCTGATGGGGTTCAGTGGTTAGTCCCCTGGGACCACAGAGGACAGAATTTTCTATGGGTACACAGGTGTTTCTGGCAGGGATTCCCTCTGGCTCAGCACAGAGCAAGCAGGCTGAAATACCCAGCTCTTGGTCTCCCTTTGATCAGGGCTACAAACACTGTGTACCTAACATCCTGACCTTCCCAGTTGCTGCCTGAAGGTCAGGCCTCCAATTGGTCTGCACTGGGGACTCGAAGGGACAAACATTTAATATAGTCCTCTGGGAGCCTGAATGTGTATGTGGGTATTTCCCATGCCTTTGGTGCAATATCTCATCTTGGCACATCCTAATCTAGAAGCCACCAAGAACAAACACTGACTTGCTGCTGCTGCTGCTGCTGCTAAGTCACTTCAGTCATGTCCGACTCTCTGCGACCCCATAGACGGCAGCCCGCCAGGCTCCCCAGTCCCTGGGATTCTCCAGGGAAGAACACTGGAGTGGGTTGCCATTTTCTTCTCCAATGCATGAAAGTGAAAAGTGAAAGTGAAGTCACTTAGTCATGTCCGACTCTTAGCGACCCCATGGACTGCAGCCTACCAGGCTCCTCCGTCCATGGGATTTTCCAGGCAAGAGTACTGGAGTGGGGTGCCATTGCCTTCTCTGAAACACTGACTTAGATAAGCACAAAAGTTGGAGAGGCGACCAGGTGTTCAAGTCATGCTGACTGACAAGATTTATCTTGAACATATGGCCACTCCTTCGCGACTGGTGAAGGGGAATCCCCTGGTGGGCTAGTGTTTAGGGCTTTGAGTTTCCACTACTGGGGGCCCGGGTTCGATCCTTGGTTGGGGAATTAGGATCCTACAAGCTAAGTAGCAAAAACAAAAACAAAAAGACTGGGAGAGATGACTGCTTTATTTGATGAATAGAAACCAGCACAGAGAGTCAAAGAAAACTAAGAAACAAAGGAATATGTTCCAAACAAAAGAAGATGAAACCCCAGGAAAAGACCTTAATGAAATGAAGATAGATGATTTACATGATAAAATGCTCAAAATAATGGTCTTAAAGATGCTCACAAGGTCAGGAGAAAAATACATGAATAAACAATGCATGAATTTCATCAAAAAGAAAACACTATCTTATCTTAGTTATATTTTAATTAATTTATAATTATATATATATATATATATAATTAATAATTATTTTAAATAAATTGATTTTATATGTGATCTTATTTATTTTAATAGTTTTATTGAGACTCAGATCATGGCATCTGGTCCCATCACTTCATGGGAAATAGATGGGGAAACAGTGGAAACAGTGTCAGACTTTATTGTTTTGGGCTCCAAAATCACTGCAGATGGTGACTGCAGCCATGAAATTAAAAGACGCTTACTCCTTGAAGGAAAGTTATGACCAACCTAGATAGCATATTCAAAAGCAGAGACATTACTTTGCCAACAAAGGTCCATCTAATCAAGGCTATGGTTTTTCCTGTGGTCATGTATGGATGTGAGAGTTGGACTGTGAAGAAGGCTGAGCACCGAAGAATTGATGCTTTTGAACTGTGGTGTTGGAGAAGACTCTTGAGAGTCCCTTGGACTGCAAGGAGATCCAACTAGTCCATTCTGAAGGAGATCAGCCTTGGGATTTCTTTGGAGGGAATGATGCTGAAGCTGAAACTCCAGTACTTTGGCCACCTCATGTGAAGTGTTGACTCATTGGAAAAGACTCTGATGCTGGGAGGGATTGGGGGCAGGAGGAGAAGGGGACGACAGAGGATGAGATGGCTGGATGGCATCACTGACTCGATGGACGTGATTGTAAGTGAACTCCGGGAGTTGGTGATGGACAGGGAGGCCTGGGCGTGCTGCGATTCATGGGGTCACAGAGTCGGACACGACTGAGCGACTGAACTGAACTGAACTGAACTGAATTCATATACCATATAATTCCCTTACTTACAGCATATAATTTAATAGTTTTTGTATATTCAGGGTTGTGCAACCATCATTATAATTAAAATGTTTTCCCTTCACTCTAAAATAGAAACCCCGTATCCATTAGCAGTCATTTCCCATTTTTCCTCAACTTCTCCCCCTTCTCCAAGACCTAGACAACCAATAGTCTACTTTCTAAATCCGTATAAAATAGAGACACAGACACAGAGAGTAGATATGTGGACACAGTAGTTGGGGGGATGAGGGTGGTGGTGAATTGGGAGCTTGGAATTGACACATATACACTCTGTGTGTGTGTGCTCAGTTGCTCAGTCACGTCCTACTCTTTGTCATGGACTATAACCCACCAGGCTCCTCTGTCCATGGAATTTTCCAGGCAAGAAATACTGGAGCAGGTTGCCATTTACTACTCCAGGGAATTTTCCTGATGAGGGATTGAACCCTTGTCTCCTGCATCGAAGGTGGATTCTTTACCACTGCACCACCCGAGTGGAAGCCCGAGTGGGAATCTGCTGTACAGCACAGGGAACTCAGCCTGGTGCTCGGTGATGACCTAGAAGGGGGGGTTGGGGGAGTGGGGGGAGGCTTGGGGGGAAGAGGATATATGCACACTTACAGCTGATTCACTGACTTAATGGACATGGGTTTGAGCAAACTCTGGGAGGAAGTGAAGGACAGGGGAGCCTGGCGTGCTGCAGCCCACAGGGTCACAAAGAGTCAGACATGACTTAGCAACTGAACAACAACGACCATATTTTATTATACATCCTCATTTGATGGACATTAGGGCTCTCCCCACTTTTTGGCTATTATGAATCATGCTGCTATGAATATTCACATACAATTTTTTGTGTGCATGTATACTTTCAGTTCTCTTAGGCATATATGTTTACCTTTCTGAGAAACTACCAAACTTTTTCAAAGTTGCTGTACCATTTAGCAATTCTATCAGCAATGTAAGAAGGTTCCAATGTCTCCACATTAGCAACTGTTATTTATCTTTTTTATTATAGCCAACCTAGTATGTATGAAGTGCATTCTCATTGTGGTTTTGATCTACCTGGTATCAAATGGCTAAAGACATTGAACATTTTTCCATGTGCTTCTTGACCAATTGTATATCTTATTTAGAGAAATATCTTCTCAGATCCATTGTTCATTGTTTAATTGGATTTTCTTTTTATTAAGTTGTAAGAGTTAAGCCTGCCTGGGCTTCCCAGGTGGCACTAGTGGTAAAGAACCTGTCTGCCAGTTCAGGACACGTAAGAGACGTGTGTTTGATCCCTCAGTTGGGAAGATCCCTTGGAGGAGGGCATGGCAACCAACTCCAGTATTCTTGCCTGGAGAATCCCATGAGAGGAAGAGCCTGGAGGGTTGCCGTCCATGGTATTGCAAAGAGTCGGACGTGACTGAGCGACTAAGCACACAGAAGAGTTCTTAGTATATTCTGGATACTATTGCCTTATCAGATGTGTGATTTGCAAATATTTTATTGCATTCTGTATGTTATATAGGCTGTTGTGTCCTCCTCAAAATTCATATGTTGAAGCCCTAATTCCCCAGGACCTCATTTTGTGTCTGTATTTGGGGATAAGGCATTAATGGAGGTACCTAAGTTAAAAATGAGATCACCCATAGGATGGGCCCTAATCTAATCTGGCTGGTGTCCTTATAAAAAGAGGAAATTATGAGACACATAAAAATATAAGGGATGAGGGTGCACAGGGGAAAGTCCACATGAGCATGTATTGCAATGGTGGCCATCTGCAAGCCAAGGAGAGAGACCTCAGTAGAAACCAAACTTGCTGGCCCTTGGGCCTCTAGCTTCCCAGATTGTGAGAAAAAACATTTCTGTTGTCTAGGCCATCCTGGCTATGGTATTTTGCTATGGCAGCCTTACAAACTAATATGTATATTTTGATATTGAAAGTTAGGGCTGTTTCAAAATACTTGAAACTGTGAAAGTAGCTTTGGAACCGGGTAGTGGGTAGAGGTTGGAAGACTTTTGAGTTCATGTTAGAGAAAGCCTAGGTTGCCTCAAGAAAACTATCCGTAGAAATATGGATGTTAAAGATGCTTCTGGCGAGATTAATGCAGAAAACTCAGCCTCTGTGTTCTAGTGCTGAATAGAATCTTGGAGTCAGAGTTTTGGGTGCAGTAGAAAAGAATAGCTTTATTGCTTTGCCAGGCAAAGGGGTACACAGCAGGGTCCTGGCCTCGAAAACCACGTATCCCCACCTGGGAGGATTTGGGGAGAAGTTTTATAGCTAAGGTTCAAGGGTGGGGTTGCTGATAAGATTAGGATGTGTGCAGGGCCTGTACTCCTTTTATCTGGTCTCAGGTAATCTTTTCACTGGGTTTCTCTGGTTCCTTTAATCTGGCCTCAGGTGGTCGTCTTTGGAGTCAAGAACGCTGATATGTTAGGCATGCGTGCTAAGTTGCTTCAGTTGCTTCAGTCAGGTGGACTGCAGCCCACCAGGCTCCTCTGTCCATGGGATTTTCCAGGCGAGAACACTGGAGTGGGTTGCCAGTTCCTCCTGCAGGGGATCTTCCTGATCCAGGGATTGAACGCTCATCTCTTTTGCCTCCTACATTGGCAGGTAGGTTTTTGTTTTGTGTTTTTTTACCACTAGCACCGCCTGGGAAGCCCATCCATTTGTTGGGGGGTTCTATAAAAGGTTTAAAGATGTTGTTGTGTGCATCCCTTGCAGTGGAACCAGAATCCTACCCCAAGGCTGCACAGTTGGCTCTTGGCTGTTATTCCCAGGTCTCTGCATACCCTCTTTCCCTGATTAGCAGCTATTTGAACCTGCCCTTTGGGACTGATGGAAGGTCATGGCAGCTGGAGTCTATTCCCTACAAACAAGGAACAGGGAACAGAGAAAGGCTTCTTCCCTAGAATCCCCATAGGGCCCTACTGGGTTTCAAGACCTCAGAGGAAAATAAGTGTTAGTCGCTCAGTGTTGTCTGACTCTTTGCTGCCTCATGGACTGTAGCCCACCAGGCTCCTCTGTCCATGGAATTCTCCAAGTAAGAATACTGGAGTGGGTAGCCAATCCCTTCTCCAGGGGATCTTCCCAACCCAGGGATCAAAGCCATGTCTCCTGCATTACAGACTGATTCTTTGCCTACTGAGCTACCTGGGAAGCCCCAGATGGAAATAAGGAACATGTTATTGGACATTGGAAGAAGGATAATCCTTTTATAAAAGGGCAGTGAATTTAGCTGAATTGTGTTGGAGTGCTCTGTGGATGGTGGAAAC
Source organism: Bos indicus x Bos taurus (assembly GCF_003369695.1). NCBI lineage: Eukaryota > Metazoa > Chordata > Mammalia > Artiodactyla > Bovidae > Bos > Bos indicus x Bos taurus. The sequence continues at coordinate 11,132,996 of NC_040087.1, read as the reverse complement.
ATAAGTGATGACCTTGGCAGTTCAGCTGAGGACATTTCTAAGCAAAGGGTTCAAGGTGCGACTCAATTTTCCCTTGTTGCTTACAGTAAAATGTGAGAGGAGAGAAACTGAAGGAGAAAATGTTAAGCAAAAAGGAACCAGAAAGTGAAAAGATCTGGAAAATATCCCTTTTGCAAAAATATGAAGAAGAACATTCCAGAGATAACATCAAAGGTACAGCCAAATAATCCCTTGATAAAGATATGGTAGACATGAGTCCTGGATTCAGTCAGCCTCATCCCTCAGACTCCAGGAAAGGGACACAGTTCAGTTCAGTTCAGTTGCTCAGTCGTGTCCGACTCTTCTCGACCCCATGAATCGCAGCCCGCCAGGCCTCCCTGTCCATCACCAACTCCTGGAGTTCACTCAGACTCACGTCCATCGAGTCAGTGATGCCATCCAGCCATCTCATCCTCTGTCGTCCCCTTCTCCTCCTGCCCCCAATCCCTCCCAGCATCAGAGTCTTTTCCAATGAGTCAGCTCTTCACATGAGGTGGCCAAAGTACTGGAGTTTCAGCTTCAGCATCATTCCCTCTAAAGAAATCCCAGGGCACAGTGGAGGGAGGCTATTGAACTTCTGAGATTCTCAGAACGAAGGGACGACAGAGCTAATCTCTGTGAACACACCTTATCTTTCAAGAAAAGGGAAGAATGGCCCTGAGGGTGATTTGAAAATGGAAAGGACAGCCATTCCCACCGGTCTCTGCCTTTCAGCAGGCCAGGATGTCCCGGGCCTCAGAGGTGGGGCTGCTCCCTGGAATTGAAGGGGTGGCGCCCGCCCCGGTGGGCCTGAGGTGGGAGGATCGAGCCCGGGAATAATATTCTTGAGCTTTAAAATCAGGGAATTTTTTTCAGGCTTGCTTGGGTCCCCTGGCCCCTTCTTCTTTCCAATTCCTCCCTTTTGGAACAGGAATGTCCATTGTATGCCTGTCCCATCATTGTGTTTTGGAAGTAGTTAATTTGCTATTACAGGTTCAGCGCCAAGGAGGGCTTTTTGCCTCAGAATGAATTAAACTTCAAGTCTGTCTCACACTTGATTTAGATGATATTTAGGGAAACTTGGGATTTGAAACTGCTGCCACAATGAGTTAAGATTTTTGAATTGTTGGGATGGGGTGAATATATTTTGCATGTGGGACAAACGTGAATTTGGGGATCCAGATGATAAGCAGTTATGCACTGAATAATGACCCCCTAAAAATTATATCTGAAAGCTTAACTCCCAGTACCTCAGAGTATGACTAAAGTGAATAGCCATTCCCTTTTCCAGGGGATCTTCCAGACCCAGGGATTGAACCCGGTCTCCTGCAAGGTAGGCAGAGTCTTTACCATCTGAGCCACCAGGGAAGCCCCCAAATTTATATCTGAAAGCTTAATCCCCAGTACCTCAGAATGGGACTGTATTTGAAATAGGGCCTCAAAGGAGGAAATTCAGTTAAAAGATTGAGCCCTAATCCAATCTGACTGGTGTCGTTATAATAAGAGGAGATTAGGATGCACGAAGAAACATCAGGAATACACAGCACAAGGAAAGACCAGGTGAAGACACAGAGAAGGCAGCATCTTCAAGCCAAGGAGAGAGGCCCAGAAAATACCAACCTGCTGGCACCTCCATCCTGAACTGAGAGGAAATTCATTTTTGTTATTGAGGCCATCCTGGCTGCGGTGTTTTGTTATAGCAACCCCAGAAAACTAGTACACCGCTGGTTATCTTTTCACTTTTGTATGTGTGTGGCTACACTGCGCAGTCTGCGGGATCTCAGGTCCCTGACTGGGGACTGAACCTGTGCTCGCTGCATTGGGAGTGCAGAGTCTTAACCCCTGGACTGCCTGGAGAAGGGATTGGCTACCCACTCCAGTATTCTTGCCTGGAGAACTCCATGGACGGGGGAGCTTGGCGGGCTACAGCCTGTGAGGTTGCAAAGAGTTGGACGTGACTGAAGGACTAACACTTTCATTTTCACTACATTGCAACACTCAGTTCAGTGGCTCAGTCATGTCTGACTCTTTGCGACCCCATGGACTGCACCTCGCCAGGCTTCCCCATCCATCATCAACTCCCAGAGCTTACTCAAACTCATGTCTGTTGAGTCGGTGATGCCAGCCAACCATCTCATCCTCTGTCTTCCCCTTCTCCTCCTGCCTTCAATCTTTCCCAGCATCAGGGCCTTTTCCAATGAGTCAGCTCTTCACATCAGGTGGCCAAAACGCTCAGAATGATAGAAATTACCCTAAAAATTGATCAACCAGTTTTGTCTGTTTCATTTCCACGGCATTCCTGATAGATTCATATTTTGCTTGAATACCACCAGTGGCAGGGAATTCATTATTTTGAAGAAGGCTCTCTCTCTCTCTTTTTTTTTTTTTTGCTGCACCAGATGGTTTGTGGAGTCTTAGTTTCCACACCAGTCATGGAATCTGGGACTCCTGCAAGTGGAAGCTGGAATCCTGACCATTGGACTCCCAGGGAATTCCCAGAGAGTTCATTATTTCACTCTTCTAGATTTGTGTCTCCTTGCTTGGATTAAGAAAAGAAAAGGAAAAAACCCCACAAGAGTTTCCAAGTTGAGGAAGAAGATGGAGTCTAGGATTTAGGATACCACTGGATGTACCACCCATCCGCCAGCCTTTTTATTATTTGTTTTACGTGAGGAACACTGTCAGGCCATCTGCTGAAAATGGTGTAGATTATTAGCTGTACCGTTGACTGGAAAAATCAGGTCGGCGAAGATTTCATGAAATGATTGCATCTGATAGTGCTTTTCAATTTTGAGACCTCCTGTGTCATTATTTTAAACAACCCAGCGATGATAAGCCATAATGTGAGTAAGTAGATAATGATTCCGGTAGGCCACATGTGATAATTTAGCATTATGGTTAAATTGCCTGTGAAGCACAGGAGCCCATAGGAAAGTAAACATATCATACTTCTCATTGAAGCAAATATTGTTGTATCAAAACAAATCAGAAAAATTAAGAGTATTATAATAATTTTAAGTTTATTTTTTCACGCTATACTTGAGGAAAGATGGATTCAATTCCAGGAGAATGAAGAGGTCTCATGAGGGTTTTCTAGTTTTAGAAATAGACTATGTGTGGAACCCTGTTCAGGACTCTGTAACGTCCTATATGGAAAAAGAATCTAAAGAAAGAGTGCACATATGTGCATATGTAACTGACTCACTTTGCCGTACATCTGAAACTAACACAGCATTGTACATCAGCTGTGTGTGTGTGCACGTGTGCTCAGTCGCATCCGACTCTCTGTGACCCCATGGACTGCAGCCCTCAGGCTCCTCTGTCCATGGGATTCTCCAGGCAAGAATACTGGAGTGGGTTGCCATTTCCTTCTCCAGGGGATCTTCCCAGCCCAGGGATCAAACCTGAGTCTCTTGCATTGGCAGGTGGATTCTTATCACTGAGCCACCTGGGAAACCAATACTCCAATAAAAAAATAAAAATAAATTTTAAACATAAAAGAGATAGATTATACAGATTCTTTTTGGAGTAAGAAGTTATATCCTAAATTTTGGGCAAAATTAAATTCTTTATATGTATATTAAGGAGATATTCAAAGACAATAAAATTTAACCACTCAAAGCAAAACATTCCTGCATTTTTCAGTCTATTCTTAATTGGTCATTTGCTTGCTTAATTTGAAGATTATTTCCTTTTTGACTCATATATGTGTTTTGATGCTTAACCAAGGTCTTTACCTCATCCTCGTCTCATCATGGGAACAATTAAGATTTTATGGATCTACAATTACATGTTTCTTTCATGTTCCAGTTTGAATTACTTTCATTTTGGCACACTTCCTTCCAGCCTTCTATTGAAGATGTTCTTTTACATGGATTTTATAGATCATCCTATAGACATGATTTTGTATGATTTTGCCATACTATCTTATTTCAAAGAAGTTCTCCCAACACATTTGTACATGTGTGCAAACTAATATGATAAAGAAGCTATATATACAAGGATGCTTATTACAGTATTTTTAATTACCTTATTGCTGTTGTTCAGATGCTAAGTCCTGTCCAACTCTTTGTGACCCCATGGACTGCAGCATGCCAGGCTTCCCCGTCCTTCATTATCTCCCAGAGTTTGCTCAAACTCATGTCCACTGAGTCAATGATGCCATCCAACCATCTCATCCTCTGTTGTCCCCTTCTCCTCCTGTCCTCACTCTTTCCCAGCATCAGAGTTTTTTCCAATGAGTTGGCTCTTCACATCAGGTGGCCAAAGTATCGTAGCTTCATAGCATCATATTTAAAAAGTCATCAATGTTCATCAACAAGCATTCAGATCCTAAACATATAAATACAAATTCAGTCAACAGACATTTATACTACAGAATCTTGTGCAGCAATTAGAAAGAATGAGGCGGGTCTGTGTGTCTTGATGTGGAAGCTCGTTACCGTAGACTTTGTTGATGTTTGGAGTGTGTGGCCTCTGAAACCCCTTCCTGTTTGGATAACCTGAGATTGTGAAGTCTCCCAGGGACCAGGTTTTTTCTACAAAAGTGAAAAAGTTTGAGGGCAGGTACTTTCTCAGACTCCTGGCAGAGAGAGCTTGTAGGCAAAATTCACGAGCACGTACAGTATTTTATAGGACTTTGAGTCCCAAGAAGTGACACAAAGAAGCAGGGTGTTTAGAGTTCTTTCTGGTCATGGCAGCAGTGGTGGAAAGAACGTCTGTGTTCTCGGGCTGGAGGGTAGCAGCATATTAACAGGACCCTTTAGTGGGACTTTTCACTTTCAGCATTTGTATTACACATTTCTGATAAGGGTGGATATTGGGATTATACTAAGTGAATATGTCAGACAGAGAGAGACAGATACCACTCACACGTGAAATTTAAAAAATAAATGAACAAAACAAACATAAATACAGACAACAGAGTGGTAGTTACCAGAGGGGCAGAGGTTATGGGAGAGGGCGATATGGATGAAGGAGGTCTTTTATATGGTGACAGATGGTAACTAGACTCAGTGCGGTGGTAGAGTATACAAATGTCGAATTATGGTAAAGAATCTGCCTGCCATGCAGGAGACACAGGTTCAGTCCCTGGGTCAGGAATATCCCCTGGAGAAGGGAATGGAACCCACTCCAGTATTACTGCCTGGAGAACCATGGACGGAGGAGCCTGGTGGGCTACAGTCTGCAGGGTTGCAAAGAGCTGGACACCACTGAGCGACTAACACAATTTCCACACACATGAAACCAGTATATTATATACCAATTTTACCTCAATTTAAAAAAGAAAGAAAAAAACAGTAAAACAAACAAACGAAACACCTGGTATCATGTTCAGTTGGTTCAGAATTCAACGAGTGCAAAGTCCCCCTGCCCCGCTGCCTGTTTCTTCCAGTCCTTCTTATCTCTGTTCCCTAAACACCTAGTTTTCTTTTTTTTTAAAGCAGTCACTTTTTAACAATTCCATATATTTATTTTTGGCTGTGCTGGGTCTTTTTTGCTCTTTAGGCTTTCTCTAGCTGCTGAAAGCGGGGGCTACTTTCTAGCAGTGCAAGGGCTTCTCTTTGCGGTGGTTTCTCTCGTTGCAGAGCATGGGCAACGGGCAATGGGCAATAGGCTTGCAGGCTTCAGTGGTAGCGGCATGGGGACTCAGTAGTAGCCCAGGCTCAGTAGTTGTGGCGTATGAGCTTAGTTGCTCCGCGGCATGTGGGGTCTTCCCAGGCCAGGGACCGAACCCATGTCCCCTGCATTGGCAGGCAGATTCTTTACCATTGAGCCACCAGGGAAGCCCCTAAACACCTAATTTTCTTTTCCAATGTTCTTAATTTTGTGTGTGTATCCAGAAATATTTTATGGACTTATTACAGTGTATATATCTTTTTCTTTCCCCCATTATTATTATTATTATTAACTATGGTAGCATCATACTCAGAGAAGGCAATGGCACCCCACTCCAGTACTCTTGCCTGGAAAATCCATGGGCGGAGGAGCCTGGTAGGCTGCAGTCCATGGGGTTGCTAAGAGTCGGACACGACTGAGCAACTTCACTTTCACTTTTCACTTTCATGCATTTTGGAGAAGGAAATGGCAACCCACTCCAGTATTCTTGCCTGGAGAATCCCAGGGACAGAGGAGCCTAATGGGCTCCTGTCTATGGGGTCGCACAGAATCGGACATGACTGAAGCTACTTAGCAGCAGCAGCATCATACTATGTAAGTTGCTTCTGATCTTGGAGCACATTCTATATCCTAAGTCAAGAGCCTGTTCACTCTTTTTTGATGGCTACAGAGTAGACATTACATTTATTGTTGTTTAGTTGCTCTATTGTGTCTTACTCATTGTGACTCCATGGACTGCAGCACGCCAGACTTCCCTGTCCTTCCCTATTTCCCAGAGTTTGCTCAAACTCATGTCCATTGAGTCCATGATACCATCCAACTTATCCTCTGTCACCCCCTTCTCCTCCTGCCCTCAATCTTTCTCAGCATCAAGGTCTTTTCGAATGAGTCAGCTCTTCACATCAGGTAGCCAAAGTATTGGAGCTTCAGCTTCAGCATCAGTCCTTCCAATGAACATTCAGGGTTGGTTTCCTTTAAGATTGACTGGTTTGATCTCCTTGCTAGTCCAAGGAACTCCCTCAAGAGTTTTCTCCAGCGCCGTAGTTCAAAAGCATTAGTTCTTTTGCACTCAGCCTTCTTTGTGGTTTAACTCTTAAATTTGTACATGATTACTGGAAAAACCATAGCTTTACAAATGTATTATAATTCAATCAGTTTGTACTGGTGGACATTTAGGTGACCTACAATCTTTTGCTTTTTACAAATAATGCTGTTGTGAATACATTTGTATTTGTTATCTTCCATGCCTCTGCCAAAATACCTGTAGGATAAATTTCTCAGTTCAGTTCAGTCGCTCAGTTGTGTCCGACTCTTTTCGACCCCATGAATTGCAGCACGCCAGGCCTCCCTGTCCATCACCAACTCCCGGAGTTCACTCAGACTCATGTCCATCGAGTCAGTGATGCCATCCAGCCATCTCATCCTCTGTCGTCCCCTTCTCCTCCTGCCCCCAATCTGAAACAGATGGGAATACCAGACCACCTGACCTGCCTCTTGAGGAATCTGTATGCAGGTCAGGAAGCAACAGTTAGAACTGGACATGGAACAATAGACTGGTTCCAAATAGGAAAAGGAGTACGTCAAGGCTGTATATTATCACCCTGCTTATTTAACTTATATGCAGAATACATCATGGGAAACGCTGGGCTGGAAGAAACACAAGCTGGAATCAAGATGGCCGGGAGAAATATCAATAACCTCAGATATGCAGATGACACCACCCTTATGGCAGAAAGTGAAGAGGAACTAAAAAGCCTCTTGATGAAAGTGAAAGTGGAGGGTGAAAAAGTTGGCTTAAAGCTCAACATTCAGAAAACAAAGATCATGGCATCCAGTCCCATCACTTCATGGGAAATAGTTGGGGAAACAGTGGAAACAGTGTCAGACTTTATTGTTTTGGGCTCCAAAATCACTGCAGATGGTGACTGCAGCCATGAAATTAAAAGACGCTTACTCCTTGGAAGGAAAGTTATGACCAACCTAGATAGCATATTCAAAAGCAGAGACATTACTTTGCCAACAAAGGTCCGTCTAGTCAAGGCTATGGTTTTTCCAGTAGTCATGTATGGATGTGAGAGTTGGACTGTGAAGAAGGCTGAGCGCCAAAGAATTGATGCTTTTGAACTGTGGTGTTGGAGAAGACTCTTGAGAGTCCCTTGGACTGCAAGGAGATCCAACCAGTCCATTCTGAAGGAGATCAGCCCTGAGATTTCTTTGGAGGGAATGATGCTAAAGCTGAAACTCCAGTACTTTGGCCACCTCATGCGAAGAGTTGACTCATTGGAAAAATTTCTCAAGGGATATGCATATTTGGAATTTTAATGAGGTTTTATAAAGTTTCTCCTCAGTAAATTTGTACCAATTTATGCTTTCACCAGCAATGGGTAGCGGTGCCATTCCCCCAAGATGTGTTGTTAGACTTACTAATTTTGCTCTGACTTTATTTTGACCTTTAGTTCTGGCTGCTTGAGAAATTTTGGTCTTCCTGCACATTTTCTGAATTGGTTCTTTGCCTTCCCAACAAATTCTTTTTTCCCAGTCTTTGTTCCTTACTTTATTTTTTCTTTCTTTACCAGAGGAAGTTTCTGTTCTTTGCAACCAAGAATCTGAACTGGTTTGATGTCTGTGTTGCATTGTTCACAGCAAAACCAAGTCAAGGAATAATATGCTTATGTGTGTGTGTGTTAGTCGCTCAGTCAAGCGACCCTACGGGCTGCAACCTGCCAGGCTCCTCTGTCCATGGGTTTTCCAGGCAAGGATACTGGAGTGGTTTGCCATTTCCTTCTCCAGAGAATCTTCCTGACCCAGGGATCAAACCCAGGTCTCCTGCACTGAAGGCAGATTCTCTACCAACTGAACTACCAAGGAAGTCCTAATATGCTTATGGTGATTCTTTTTTTTTTTTTTGGTTGTGTTGCCCAGCTTATAGGATCATAGTTCCCCAACCAGGAATGGAACCTGTGTCCCATCCCCTCCACTGCAGTGGAGTCCTATCCACCAACTGCCAGGAAATCCCTGGTGATTCTTATTTTCATGAAAACAAAAATCAAAAACAGGGACTTCCCCGGTGGCCCAGTAGCTAAGACTCTGCGCTCCCAATGCAGGGGGTCCACGTTCGATCCCTGGTTGGGGAACTTGATACCACAAGCCGAAACTAAAGATCCCATGTACTGCAACTAAGACCTGACTCAGCCAAATAAATAAATATTTTTAAAAAATCAAAACAAAATCACATGCATGTAGGTGTCTAAGAGAAATACCCAGAAGGACACATCCTGAACAGTGGCTGGTTACTTCTGGATAGAAAAGTGGACCGGGGACTCCCTTTAGGAAAACACTTTAGATTTCCCCCTCATACACTTGATTGTGGTTGACATTTTTTACAATGAGAGTGTGTAATACTTTTTGAGATCTTAAATTAAAAAATTAGGACCTTAAAAACTCTTCTCAAATGTCTCAAATTGCAGTGCTGCATTAATTTGCTTGGGCAACCATAACCCAATACCACACACTGGGTGACTTCCACAGCAGGAATTTATTTCCTAAGAGTTCTGGAGGCCAGAATTCTGAGACAAGGTGCCAGCAGAGCTGGTTTCCCCTGAGGCTCCTCTCAGGTTGCAGATGGCTGCCTTCTTGGTATGTGCTGGTTTGGTCTGTCCTCTGTGGTTATGCATACCCAGGGTCTCTCTCTGTATATCCTAACCTCCTTCTTATAAGAATGGTAGTCATGCAGATTATAGCCCATGCTAATTGCCTCATTTTTAACTTAGTGAGTGAGTAAGTCCCTCTTTAAAGGCCCTGTTTCCAAGTTCAGTAATATTGAAGTACTAGGGGGTTAGGGCTTCAATATATTCATGTTGGAGAAACATGATTCTATTCATAACAAATGTCATTTAAAATTGGTCAAGCTAGACACTTCCCTGGCAGTCCAGTGGTTAAGACTCTGTGCTTCCACTGCATGGGTTTGACCCCTGATCCGGGAACTAAGATTCTGAATGCTCCCCTGTCCTCTGCCAATATAGATAAAAAATAAAATTGGTAGAGTTTTTTATAGCTTTAACATGTAAAGAGCTTACAGTCATCACTCCGTCCACCACAAGGAGAAATAAGTTGAACAAACTTTAAAATCAATAACTTAGATCAATCAGAAAACTGAGGTCAGAGGACAACCCACAATTCCCTAGACTGGAGAGACAGATAAATACAGAGAACAGAAGTCAGCTTACCTGAAATACTGTAAAAAACACTGGAGCCAGGACTTACAGAAACACTCAAAATGTAATTGGCAAGTGGCTGGAATGTGGATTTGTTTAGAGTTGACTTCTGGGAACCCAGTCTTTGATTTTACCTCTGAGGACATTATCAGTTCTCACCGTGAAGACTCCCAGTGGCTCAGAGGGTAAAGAATCTGCCTACAATGCACAATTCACAGGAGACGCATGTTCGACCCCTGGGTCAGGAAGGTGCTCTGGAGGACGAAATGGTAAGCAACTACACGGTATTCTTGCCTAAAAAAATCCCATGAACAGAGGATCCTGGCAGTCTACAGTCCAAAGAGTCACGAAGAGTCAGACACAACTGAGCACGCATGCACCAAAGGTGCCTCGTAGTGAGACCATAGTGAGAAAAGTTCCCTCTTGTTTGGCCAGGGAAAATTAACTCTTTTGAAATGTGCAAAAGGGGAAAAAGTAGTGTTTTGAAATACCCCTGAGAGCTTCACTTTTGCACATTAAGACCAGCTGTCAAGGGAAATTGTTTTATCAGAGCCATAGCTAATGTAGGAGGAGGGAAACAGCCAATTCCAGTCCCCTGCAGTCTCCCGTGTCACCTAAGTGGGGAAAAGGGGAAGCTGAGAAGCATTTGTGAAGGTCACAACCCAGGGCAACAGGCTCACAGAAAGACCGAGACTTACTCATCAGGCAGGTTATAGACTGCTTTCGTTCCCACCGTGTTGATGAGGTTCCTATATAGTAACGGTGGGTCACAGCTGAAAGAAAAGCAAGGCTCACATTCTATTGAAGAAGGATTTCTAGGCGACTCTCCCTGGCGGTCCAGTGGTTAAGATTCAGCATTTCCATAGCAGTTGGCGTGAGTTCAATCCCTGTTCAAAGAACTAAGATCCCACATGCTGTGCAGCCAATAAAATGAGATAAAGTAAAACAAAATAATAAAATAATCCAATGTTTTTTTTTTAGTAAGACAAAATAATAATCCAATCTTTAAAAAAAAAAAGTGGGGTGGGGAATTTCTAGAGAAACCCAAGACAACAGGGGAAACAAAACAAGGGCACTTGTGCAAATTGAAACCGCTGACACAGCTTTGCGTGCGTGCGTGCTAAGTCACTTCAGTTACCTCCAACTCTTGCGACCCCATGGAGTGCACCCTGCCAGGCTCCTCTGTCCATGGGATTTCCCAGGCAAGGATACTGGAGTGGGTTGCCATGTCCTTCTCCAGGGGATCTCCCAGACCCAGGGATCGGACCCACGTCTCCTGCGTTGGCAGGCGGGTTCTTTACCACTAGTATTACCTCAGAAACCCACTTACAGCTCTAGGAAACATAAAAACGCTGCTTAACTCCTAGTGAATAAACATAAAATCGCGCACTGCAGCTCTGCTTACTTCTTTCTTTTATCCAATATACCTTATGTGGCTTTCAATGGAAAATTAAAAGGCACGCTAAAAGATAGAAACACAGTCTGAAGAGACAAAGTGAGCAGCAGAAACAGGCACAAATAGGGCAGAGGTTTTGGGATTATCTGAACAAAATTTAAAATAACTATGATTCATGTGCTAATGGCTCTAATGGAGAAAGTGGGCAACATGCAGGAACAGATGAGTAATGTAAACACAGAGATGGAAAGTCACCGAATCCAAAGGAAATGCTAGAAATAAAAACACTGTAAAGATGGGGACCTCCCTGGCGATCCACTGGTTAAGATTCTGTGTTTCTAATGAAGGGGGCATGAATTCAGTCCCTGGTCAGGGAACTAAGATATCACATGCCACAAGACGTGAAAAAAACAAAAAAAACCAAGAACACAAGACACTGTAAAATGAAGAATGGCTTTGATGGGCTCATCAGTAGACTGGACATTGTCAAGTTAGCAGCTAGCTTGAAGGTATGTCCATTTCACGTCCCAAAGTGAAATGCAAAGGAATAAAATAAAAACAAGCAACCAATCACAGCCACAACCCTGGAACTGAATATCTGAGACCAGTACAGTATTAAGAGTAAATGCTAATGGAAGTTACAGACCGAGGGTGATTGTGAGGTGTCAGCATGGGTCCATCAGCTGTAAACAGTGTCCACTCGGTGAAGGATATCCGTAACGCTGGAGTCTGTGCGTGTGTAGGGACAGGTCCACAGAGGAACTCCCTGTACCTTCCTTTCAAATTTGCTGTGAACTTAAAAAAACTGTTCTAAAAAAATCCATTTTACCTAAGAAAATGGAGGCACAGAGGGATTAAATAACTTCCCTGAGTTCTTACCAAGATCCATTTGGTACAAAATAGGATTTGGCCAATGGTTAGTCTGGCACGAAATCTTTTGTCTTTAACCAGCACACCTTTCTTTCTTTTCTGAATCTTGCTGCTTTTTTTACCTAACAGTGTATCTTGCAGATCAATCCAAAACCACAGGAAAGGCTCTCTCCCACTTTATTTTTTATTCTTGCTGCAGTCTGAGGGACCTAAGTTCCCTGACCAGAAATCAAACCTGTGGCCCCTGTATTGTGAGCACAGAGTCTTAACCACTGGACTACCAGGGAAGTCCCCAAGGAGAGCTCATTTTAGAGCGCTTTTTAATTTAACCAGTTATATATATATATATATATATATATATATATATATATATGTAATATTTTTTCTTTTCCATTATGGTTTTTAAATATTTTTACTTTTTTAATGCCTGCTTTTTATTGACTACAAGATATTTTAAAATATTTTTGAGCCTAATATGATAACAAATTTATTTGACAAAGCAAATGTCCTATCCACTCTGGTTTATTATAGGAGATTGAGTGTAGTTCCTTGTGCTGTACAATAGGACCTTGCTGCTTATCCATTCTATATATAATAGTTTGCATCTGCAAATCCCGAACTCCCAGTTCACTCCCCCTGCCACCCTGGCAACCAAAATTCTGTTCTCTATATCTGTGAGTCTGTTTCTATTTCCTAGGAGATACGTTTGGAAAAGATCCTGATGGTGGGAAAGATTGAGGGCAGGAGGAGAAGGGGGCGACAGAGGATGAGATGGTTGGATGGCATCACCAACTTAATGGACGTGAATCTGAGCAAACTCCAGGAGATGGTGGAGGACAGGGAAGCCTGCTGTGCTGCAGTCCATGGTGTCACAGAGAGTTGGACACGACTTAGTGACAACCATAACAACAGGGTAATCTTATTTGGCTTCCCTGGTGGTTCAGTAGGTAAAGAATCTGCCTGCAAAGTGGGAGACTTGGATTTGATCCCTTGGTTGGGAAGATCCTCTGGAGAAGGGAAATGCTACCCACTCCAGTATTCTGGCCTTGAGAATTCCATGGACTGTATAGTCTGTGGAGTTGCAGAGAGTCCAACACGACTGAGCGACTTTCACTTCAAGTTTATTTGTGTCCTCTTTTAGATTCTGCCTATAAGTGATATTGTATGGTATTTGTCTCTCTTTCTGATCTACTTCACTTAGTATGATTATCTCTAAGTCTATATATGTAGATGCTAATAGCATTATTTCCTTCTTTTTTTATGGCTGAGTAATTTTCATGAAAAAAAGTGTTAATCACTCAGTTGTGTCTGACTCAGTGTGACTCAAAGGACTGTAGCCTGTCAGGCTCCTCTGTCCTTGGTTTTCTCCAGGCAAGACTGCTGGAGTGGGTGGCCATTCCCTTCTCCAGGGGGGTAGCTTTCATGTATATATATGAAAATGCCGCACCACATCATCGACTCGTTGATGGACAGTTAGGTTGCCTCCATGTCTTGGCTATTGTGAATAGTGCTTCTGTGAACATAGCGGGTGCATGTATCTTTTTGAATTACAGTTTTGTCTGGATATATGGTTTGTGGGTCATTTGGCAACTCTTTTTAAAGTTTTTTTGAGGAAACTCCATACTGTTTTCCATAGTGGCTGCACCAATTTGCATTCCCACCAACAGTGTAGGAGAGTTGGTTCCCTTTTCTCTACACCCCCTTTAGCATTTGTTATTTTTAATGATGGCCTGGTGTGAGATGGTACTTCATTGTAGTTTTGATTTGCATTTCTCTGGAAGGAATGATGCTAAAGCTGAAACTCCAGTACTTTGGCCACCTCATGTGAAGAGTTGACTCATTGGAAAAGACTCTGATGCTGGGAGGGATTGGGGGCAGGAGGAGAAGGGGACGACAGAGGATGAGATGGCTGGATGGCATCACTGACTCGATGGACGTGAGTCTGAGTGAACTCTGGGAGTTGGTGATGGACAGAGAGGCCTGGCGTGCTGCGATTCATGGGGTTGCAAAGAGTCGGACACGACTGAGCGACTGATCTGATATGCAAAATAATGTAATAGAAAGGTAATGGAAGAAAAGATATCAAATATTTAACTTCTGCAAAAATCTGACTCTTGGCGCCCTGTTTTCTGTGGAGGTTTTATTGTTGTTACTGAGCTGTATGAGCTGTTTGCAAATTTTGGAAATTTAGCCCTTGTTGGTTGCATCATTTGCAAATATTTTCTCCCAGTCCATAGGTTGTCTTTTCAGCTTGTTTATAGTTTCTTTTGCTGTGCAAAAGCTTTATAAGTTTGATTAGGTCCCATTTGTTTATTTTTGCTTTTATTTCTATTTCCTTGGGAGACTGACCTAAGAAAACACTGGTATGATTTATGTCAGACAATATTCTCTTCTAGGAGTTTTATGATGTCATGCTTTATGTCTTTAAGTCTGTGTCTTAATGCTTTAAGTCTTCAAGCCATTTTGAGTCCTTGTGTACGGTATGAGGGTGTGTTCTAACTTCATTGATTTACATGCAGCTGTCCAGCTTTCTCAACACCACTTGCTAAAGAGACTCATTTCCCCATTGTATATTCTTGCTTCCTTTGTCAGAGATTAATTGACTGTAGGTGTATGAGTTTATTTCTGGACTCTGTTCTATTGATCCATATGTCTGTTTCTCTGCCAATCCCACACCGTTTTGATTGCTCTAAGTTTGTAGTATTGTCTGACGTCTGGGAGGGCTATGCCTCCTGCCTTGTTCTTTTTCCTCAGGATTTCTTTGGCAATTCTGTGTCTTTTATGGTTCCAAGTTAATTTTAGGATTATTTGTTCTAGTTCTGTGAAAAACATCATGGGTAATTTGACCATGAATCACACTAAATCTATACATTTCTTTTGGTAGTATGTCCCTTTTAACAATATTAACTTCTCCAATCAAAGAGCATGGGATATTTTTCCATTTCTTGAAAACCTTCAATTTTCTTAACACTTTATAGTTCTCAGCTTATAAGTCTTTCACCTCCTTGGTCAGGCTTACTCCTAAGTATTTTTACTATTTATTTATATATTTTTGATGCAATTTTAAAAGGGATTTTTTTTTTTTTTTGCTTTTCCTTTCTGAATATCATTGTTAAAGAAATGCAACTGATTTAACCAGTTTTATATTGAGAGACACTAAGGTTGCTTCCAATCTGATTTAGGAATAATGTTAGATTAACCTTATACCTGTCATTTCTAGCATGTGTGAGAGTTCCTATAGGATAATAAATTTCTTGAAGTGGAATGACCCGCTATTACATTAATAGATATGTGCTTTTAAACCTTGGTATTTTGAAAACTTGCTCTGTTGGAGGTTGTATCCATCTGTACTGCTCTCTATGTGTATATGTTGGATATGACATGGTAGAAGTAGGTGTGGCCACATGAGACTGAGGCTTGGGAGGACAACGTTTATTATTTGGACAGATCTCAAGAGTGGAGGTGACCACATGCCACTTGGGACTACAGGGCAAGCGCCAGATTCTGGCAGAACACAGGAGCAAGGGAAAGGTCTGGGTCAAGGTCTTTGTTGGAGCTTGTTCAGGAAAGGCAAGGTAGGGGAGAATGAACAATTTAGGATTGGCTAGTCTGAACAATGGGTCTTCCCTGATAGCTCAGTTGGTAAAGAATCTGCCTGCAATGCAGGAGGCCCTGGTTTGATTCCTGGGTCAGGAAGATCCCCTGGAGAAAGGACAGGCTACCCACTCCAGTATTCTTGGATTTTGCTTGTGGCTCAGCTGGTAAAGTATCCACCTGCAATGCAGGAGACCTACGTTTGATCACTGGGTTGGGAAGATTCCCTGGAGAAGGGAACCCACTCCAGTATGCTGGCCTGGAGAATTCCCTGGACTGTATATAGTCCATGGGGTCGCATAGTCGGACACAACTGAGCGACTTTCACTCACTCACTCACTCACTCATTCAGTCTGAACAATTCCAGTGGACTTTGAGCTATAGAAGTGGTCTCTAGTTGCCTGGTATTTGGCCCTGTGATGCCTTAGGGCAGAAGAAATATTGGACTGGTGAGTGAAAATTTGATAAAGGGGTGGTTGGGGCAAGAGATGTGGGATTGGCTGCTGTGTATATGAAAGATGTGCTCCTGGGCAAGCCCTTTGTTCTAAGCGCTAATCCTGGGAGAAGCTGTCTCTCCAGGCTGCAAACTTTTTAAGATGTAGGGACATCATAAAATACAGAAAAAAAATTATTGCATAGGCTTTAATTAACAGCATACAAGATCACCTGTTTTCTCACAACTTCACCAACACTAACAAACTGATGTTTGGTAATCTGCTGAAAAATGACAGCCAGTTGTAATTTCGAGTCATCTATATTTCTTTTTTCCCTCCTTTTCTTCTACTATTTTTCTCATTCACTCCCTAAAAATATTAAGTGCTTACAATAGGCCATGTACTTATGATGTGTGAAAGATCCTGATGCTGGGAAAGATTGAAGGAAGGAGGAGAAGGGGACAACAGAGGATGAGATGGTTGGATGGTATCACCGACTCAGTGGACATGAGTTTGGGTAAACTCTGGGAGTTGGTAGTGGACAGGGAGGCCTGGCAGGCTACAGTCCACGGGGTGGCAAAGAGCTGGACACGACTGAGCGACTGAACTGAACTTTGATTATAGTTTTTCAGTCCTTAAAATTTTGGGGGACTTCCCTGGTCATCTGGGCTTCCCTTGTGGCTCAGTTGGTAAAGAATCCACCTGCAATGTGGGAGACCTGGGTTCGATCCCTGGGTTGGGAAGATCCCCTGGAGAAGGGGAAGGCCTTCTGGCCTGGAGAATTTCATGGACTAAGTCCATGGGGTTGCAAAGAGTTGGACACAACTGAGCGACTTTCACCTTCACCTTCCCTGGTCATGCAGTAGTTAAGATTCTGCTCCCAGTGCAGGGGACCTGGGTTCGATCCCTCGTCGGGGAACTAAGATCCCACGTGCCACAATTACAGAGCCTATATGCTGCAACTCCTCAGCTCACACTCTAGAGTAGAGCTCAAGCACCACCAGTAGAGAAGCTTGCGTGCTGAAATGGATCCAGGTGTCCTAAGGATTATCCACATGTACCCACAGTGTTAAAAAGCTTAGGGGGAAAACACCCCACAGCGGCAATAGGGGAAGAGGTCATAGATTATTGGGACTTTTTTTTTTTAAACCCTTACTTCTCTGTTTAAATATATATATATATATATATATATATATAATAAAATACATTGATTTAATAATCTACCTGCGTGCGCGCGCACACACACACACACACACACACACACACACACGGCCTTCCCAGGTGGTGCAGTGATAGCACAGAAGACACAGGACACAGGAGATGTGGGTCAGGTAAATCTCCTGGAGAAGGACATGGCAACCCAGTCCAGTATTCTTGCCTGGAGAATCCCATGGGCAGAGTAGCCTGTGGGCTACTGTCCATGGGATCACAGGGTTGGACATGACTGAGCTTCTGCATATGCATGTTTTAGAAAAGGCAGAGGAGCCAGAGATCAAATTGCCAACATCCGCTGAATCATAGAAAAAGCAAGAGAGTTCCAGAAAAACATCTATTTCTGCTTTATTGACTATGCCAAAGCCTTTGACTGTGTAGGATCACAACAAACTGTGGGAAATTCTGAAAGAGATGGGAATACCAGACCACCTGACCTCCCTCTTGAGAAATTTGTATGCAGGTCAGGAAGCAACAGTTAGAACTGGACATGGAACAACAGACTGGTTCCAAATAGGAAAAGGAGTTCGTCACGGCTGTATATTGTCACCCTGTTTATTTAACTTACATGCAGAGTACATCATGAGAAACGCCGGGCTGGAAGAAACACAAGCTGGAATCAAGATTGCTGGGAGAAATATCAATCACCTCAGATATGCAGATGACACCACCCTTATGGCAGAAAGTGAAGAGGAACTAAAAAGCCTCTTGATGAAAGTGAAAGTGGAGAGTGAAAAAGTTGGCTTAAAGCTCAACATTCAGAAAACGAAGATCATGGCATCCAGTCCCATCACTTCATGGGAAATAGATGGGGAAACAGTGGAAAGTGTCAGACTTTATTTTTCTGGGCTCCAAAATCACTACAGATGGCGACTGCAGCCATGAAATTAAAAGACACTTACTCCTTGGAAAGAAAGTTATGACCAACCTAGACAGCATATTCAAAAGCAGAGACATTACTTTGCCAGCAAAGGTCCGCCTAGTCAAGGCTATGGTTTTTCCTGTGGTCATGTATGGATGTGAGAGTTGGACTGTGAAGAAGGCTGAGCACCGAAGAATTGATGCTTTTGAACTGTGGTGTTGGAGAAGACTTGAGAGTCCCTTGGACTGCAAGGAGATCCAACCAGTCCATTCTGAAGGAGATGAGCCCTGGGATTTCTTTGGAAGGACTGATGCTAAAACTGAAACTCCAGTACTTTGGCCGCCTCAGGTGAAGAGTTGACTCATTGGAAAAGACTGATGCTGGGAGGGATGCTGGGAGGGATTGGGGCCAGGAGGAGAAGGGGACGACAGAGGATGAGATGGCTGGATGGCATCACTGACTCGATGGACATGAGTCTGAGTGAACTCCGGGAGTTGGTGATGGACAGGGAGGCCTGGCGTGCTGCGATTCATGGGATCGCAAAGAGTCGGACACGACTGAGCGACTGATCTGATATGCAAAATAATGTAATAGAAAGGTAATGGAAGAAAAGGTATCAAATATTTAACTTCTGCAAAAATCCAGGAAGTTAAAGCTGGTATATTTTCTACTTATTCTTTCAAAGCAAATAGAAAAGTATTATTTTTCATGATTTGATTTACTAAAATTGTTTGTCAAATCTTTCCTGAGCAATCCTTAAAACCAGTCTCTGTTTAAGGCAAACTGACCTTTAAACTTGGGAATACTGTCATCTTACAAAGGTAAAGGAGATAAACAATGCATCAAAGAGAAATACTTCACAGGATAAGGTGGGGTTTTGAAAATGTCTTTAAATTTGCATATTTTATATAAGTTAAATACATGTGTGAAACATAGCAGTGTTCCGTTTATAGTCTTATTATCTTTTCCAACTGAGGAAAGCCTAGTAGCAAAACCCACTGCTTATTAGCTAGATGACAAATGGGTTCCAGAATGCACTTCTCCATAATGCTATACATTCGTGAAATACTCAATTAAGTACACTAGACAATACAAGTCTCCAAATACTCTCTCACCAATGCTAAGTTGACACTGATCAGTATTAGAAGAAAAAATAAAAACTATTTAATTGACTTTCATAAAAGTTTTTAATTAGCTATAATTTTCTTACATGTACACTAGTAACCTTAAAAAGACAAATATTTACTGCCAAATGTTAACTACTGTACAACTTATAAAAATATAATCTTAAGAATTTGGAATAATAAAGGGAAGGTACCTATTTCAAATGGATTAAATAAGAAAGTTCCACTTTTTAAGAAATTTAACCAGGAAATGGGAAATTTCCAATCTGTCTGAAGAAATACCACAACTTTTCACCGAGGTCAGAGACCTTACTATTTTTGTTCAAGACTTCATCTACAGAGTTTTAAATAAACCCTAAAAAATATTTTCCAGTACATATAAGGCCGGTGCACAGAGTGCATGACTGGGGAAAAAGATTCTGTTTGAATGAGAAGTTGTGAAGACCAGAGACATATCTTGTTCACCAGTACACCCCCAGTTCCTGGCACAGTGCCTGGCTGAAGCTGCAAATGCCAATGCAATGGCTACTAATTTGCGCTGAACCAGGCAGATACACCTATCTTCCTTTGGTCCGATTTTCATTCCCTGTTAACCACAACCTGAGCTACAGTCCTGGCTCTTGGTCCTTGACCTTAAGTTGAAAAAATTAAGCAAGATATGCACATACTTTCTATACCAGCCTTTCTGACAGGATCCTCAAAACTGAATCATCATGGGCTATGAATCTTCTCTTTTGTGGTATAATTCTTATTTCTTGGATAATATCAGTATGCAAAGGTAATTCATTTTCAGTGCAGTACAAGTGTGTTCATAAGAGGAAGAATGGGATAAACGTTTTAAATAACAGATACATAGCATCTTATATTATGACATAATTACTAGTTTTTAGACACTGAAGATAATACACTGTATTACAATGCAATGTGGTAGGCTTCCATTTTAGGAACAAAAATCAATTTCACATGAAAAAAGATTTATTTTAAATTCACATAAAATACATTCAGAGTAAGTCTAAATTTTTATCACTTAAATAATGTAAAACAAACACAGAGGAGCTTTTACAGATGTACAGTCTCTATTATGTCCAAAAAACACACATTAAAAGCTTTCTTATAATTATTGATCATCACCTCGTTGCCTTAAATTTCTAGACTTTCCATTTTCAATTCTTCTCTTTTTGAAGACTGGGGCCACTCCATCTGCCACGACTCCAAGAGAAGTGACTGTTTTTTCTTTAAAAACCAGTTGGGGTTCCCCAGCAGCATCAGCCTCTGAAGTTGATACATATTCATTTTCAGCGCTTGGAAGCTCCAAATCTACCTCCTCACTGGAATAGAAAGAAAAAAAATAAAACCACTATTTGACAGTGTAAAACAAACTTTTACATAATATATGAGTCCACCAAAACCTCAAGGTCATCTTTCTAATGATAATACTGGAAATTAGAAGCTGGTCATTTTGGAGAAGGTGATTATTTTAAAATACTGATTTTATAATATTACTTAAGATACTGAGCATCCATATAGGTGGACACACAAGGAAAAATCCCTTCTATTCTTTCGTTCCTACTGGGTATATCATTGAAGGAAACGTTTGTACTTATATATGAGAATATATGGAGAAGGCAATGGCAACCCACTCTAGTACTCTTGCCTGGCAAATCCCATGGACGGAGGAGCCTGGTGGGCTGCAGTCCATGGGGTCACTAGGAGTCGGACACGACTGAGCGACTTCACTTTCACTTTTCACTTTCATGCACTGGAGAAGGAAATGGCAACCCACTCCAGTGTTCTTGCCTGGAGAATCCCAGGGACAGGGGAGCCTGGTGGGCTGCCGTCTATGGGGTCGCACAGAGTCGGACACAACTGAAGTAACTTAGCAGTATGAGAACATATATAAATGAGAGTGTCTATGAAAAGGGATTTTGTGATGGACTGAGAATTCTGAAGGCTTTCACAGCACACGATGAAAACCATGGAATCTCAATGTCCTGGTGTAGTAGGACTATCTACTTGGCTGTTATAATTAATCAGATGACTAGTCCAGAGATCATTACCCGATTAATATGAGCCTATCATAGACTCTACCCTCAACATAGTCAACCGGTCTCTGAAAGAGCATTAAGTCACACCATAGCCATTCATGCCACCCATGAGCTTTTTGAACATGGACCAGGAAGACCATTATATTTACCTCTCTAGTGGCTAAGCATATAAAACTTGTTGGGAACCTTACACTGTCCTACTCAGAGAAAGGAGTTCTGTAGAGATAAGAGAATAAGGCCTGCAAAGAAAAGCAGGATGGGAGACGGAAAATCCTGCCAATGTTTCAGGCCTGGTTCCAGTCATCTGTGAGGCCCAGCCCAATTCCTGCCTCTCCTGTGGCTTGTAGGAAGAACCTTTCTGGGAATTTTTGAATAATAACCTTCTTCCTTTCTTTTTTTTCTTGTGAGGATGTTAGTTCCCCAACCAGGGGTTGAACCCAGGCTCCCTGCAGTGGAATTTCGGAATCTCTAACCACTGGACTGCCAGGGAACTTTCATTAACCTCTTCTTAAAATTTAAAGTAACTCAAGTTTTTCACTTGAAACCAAAAGATTATCTGGTCAGCATGAAACGAAGAGTGATGACAGGAGAGAAAAAGGAATAAAAAGGTAAAGGGATGATTTAAATGTTAGAAGTCTCAGATATCAAGAGTTGAGAACTCCCCATCTAAGAACAGTGAAGATTAGTAAAGATCACACCCCCCCAATCTCAGAAGAACCCGTGTAATGTAGTCATTCATCTTGATCCTTGGAAACAGAGGAAAACCTTTCCCAGGGGCCAGGAGAAGTCTGAAAGGTAATGGTAGATCTAGAGTAGTAGTCTTTTTTTTTTTTGGCCACACATTTGGGATCCTTTGTTCCTTGACCAGGAACTGAGCCGGCATCCCCAGCACTGGAAGCACGGAGGCCTACACTGGAGCGTTAGGCAAGTTCCTCAAGTAGTAGTCCTTACAGGAGCATCCTACTGAATGTACACTACAAACCAGACTATGCACTAGGCACCTAGAGTAGAATAATTCCATTTTGGCTTTTCTAGTGTCTTTTTTAGTACTAGAACGCCTTAAATTTTCTTTCCCCCCCCCCCCCTTTTGGAAACGACCTCTTTCTTCCTCTCTGAGTTTTGAGCTTAATTCAGGTCATGTCCTGTCAGAATTCACAGTGGTTAGCTCAGGAGTGGGAACTGGGTATCTGATCAAAGCTAAACAGGGCCACTTTGGGAACTGGTAAAGCAGCACTTCTTTATCGCTGGAATCTTTGTCAGTATGAGATAAGTCGAGAGCTTTGCTACCGAGGGGGGAGACCTTGCCTGAGAAAGGCAGGCAACTCAGAGGAAAGTGGAGACAAAAGTCAGAGGCCTTCACAGTGATTTCTCATCAACTATGGCTCTTGATAACTGCAGAGACATGATTTCTATGTGTTTGCTTAGAATTTAAATTTAATATATGCTCTTCCATTCAATTATCTGAAAAGTACATGTTAACAAGTTTGTTTCCCTCTCACATAGACTGTGCAGAGAGGTCCATGGTGACAGTACTGGGAGATCCTTTCATGGTCCATTCTATATACACATAGATAAGCTCACAGGCTTAAAGGGGTCTCTAAGCACTGTAATAATTTTAAAAACTGAAATAGGAAGCTTGCTAGGACTGCAAAAAACAACATAAAAGAAAATATGTAAATACAAAGAATATAAGAACAAAGAAAATTTCAAATCTGTAATGTATAGTTCAAAACTAGAAAAAGCAAAACGTGACAAAGAAGCTATCTCAATAGATCCTGATGTTATATAACATTTCCTCAGAATCTGACGAGGGGATGCAGGAAACAGGTGTGCTTACTGGAATAGGTCTTAAATCTGATTTGTTCTGAATACAGATGCCTTCCAAACTTTTCTTTACTGTATTAAACATATATGACAAATGCAACTTTTATTGGCTTTTCCTACTTCACTATTTTCCCTTAGATTGCCAACAATGGTGCTTTCCAAGAAGGCTAGCAGCCCCTGAAGTTGATGGGGTATTCATTCTTGGCTTTTCATTATTTTTACAGAGGCTGAGGCTTAGAGAGAAGTTAAATAACTTGGTCAACCAAACCACTACAGCAGTAATATTACCTGGATTAAAACCCAGGCCAGGGACTTCCCTGGCAGTCCAGTGGCTAAGACTCTGTGTTCCCAATGCAGGGGAGCCAGGCTCAATCCTTGGTTGGGGAACTGGACCCCAAGTGCTGCAACTAAGAATTCACACGCTTCATTAATCTGCATGCCACAACTAAAGGTCCTGCACGCCACAATGAAGAGCTGGCACAGCCAAATAAATATTTAAAAAACAAACAAACAAAAAACCTAGGCCTGTGTTGATCTAAAACCTATATCCCTTCCCCTAGACTCCTCTGCTTCCAGGTGAAAGTAAAATATTCCATTAGCCAAGCAAAGAAAGATTTGAGAAATGAAGGGTTTGAGGGCTGGACAAATGAATCTCTATCCAAGAAAGTCTATGACAGACTCACTTATTTCACCATCTTGGTGTTTTGTGTTGTATTTTGATAAAGTGATCAAATCGTAGTATTACTTCCTAACTAGGATTATGGGAGAGAGAAAATAAAGAATGAGTCTGTTTCTGAAATCATGGTCCTAGGAAATTCCTAAGTGGAAGCTAACAGAAGTGGCAATGAAGTAGGGAATAAACCCTTGTGACATAATCAGAGGAAAAGATGTTTGAAAGAAAGGAAAGAGACTATAAATAAAATATATTACAGAGAATATATCTTCCTTTCAAATAAGTTCAAAAGTAATTACATAAGCACTTCCTAAAAACCATAGTCATTTCCAAATTAAAAATGCAAACATTGTAAAGGTTATAGTATCTGAACACAATGTAATAAAGGTGAAAAAACAAACCAACCTACTTAAGAGTTTGAAAAATAAGTCCTTTTGGAAAACCACCAAGTCAAAAAAGTAAGCAAACACATGATATTAAACTGTTTCAAAAACAATGAAATCAAGAAAGCATCTTTCAAAGTTTATGTGATATATGGACAGAAATACTAAGACACAGTGTGTCAGTGTTTAGACACTATTGTGTCTATATTAAGACACAATACTGTCTTAATCAATTTCAGTAAGAACTAAGAACAGACCCCTTCCTCACCCCGTCAACAGTCTTAAGTGTTCACCTGAATAAAGAACAAACACAAAGAAACTTAAGAGGAGTCAGAGGAAGAAAATTACAGAGGTAGAAATGAAGCAGCAGAAAAATCCATTAATAAATGGATATGTAATTCAATAGACAATTAAAAATAAGAGCTGTTTCAATAAGGAAAAACATTTAAAAAACCTTTAGTGGAGACCCCAGTCTCCATCCCCACAAAATGATCAACTATTAGACAGCTATCCTTGAAGAAAAACTGCTTGAGTCCATTTAGGAAACTTAAGCAACATAATGGGATGAAACACCATGAGAATAATTGCAAAAGAAGAGAAGAAACACAACTTCCCTTTGTTTGCATCCTCCCATTCCCCAGGCCGACAACGCTCAGAGACAAGAGGAAACCTCCCAGCTGGAAAGAGTTCCCCTCACCAAGAAAAGACGACAGGGATAAGCCCAGCTGATGCAATCTTTTGGGCCACGTCCTGCTTAGGTTTCATCCCAGCCACAGCAGTGAAGCTGGGACCTACAGAGATGGATAGGAAAAGGGAAAAAAGCCCGGGACTACAGAGAGCAGCCAAGGAGTGGCAGTGACTGCGGCCCACAGTGGCCTGTGCTACGGACAAACAAGCCGCTTCTGCCGCTGCAGAAAGCACCAAGAGGCCTCACAGCTGCTGCGGGCGCCCCAGATTTCAGCAGGTACCTTGGTGCACAGCTATTCGTGCTCGCGGATGCCAGCTGCCTCCGTCCCTCTGCCCTCCTTGCTGCAGTCAGCTCAGGGTGCTGTGCAAGATGGCAGCCTGGACTGCCCTCCCACGGCTGACGCCACGGCTGCTGGCATGCTGGAGGTGAGCTCCTCCAGTGGTGTGCTTGCACGCTGCTGTCCTGCCACCCATCACCAGCCTCCACTGCCCAGAGGGGAGCAATGAACACAGGAGATGATGCCAACAGTCCGGGTCTCTGCAGTTGCTGGTTGTGGGCCTGAATCAGGTCCTGTCTTCTCTGTCGCTGGCCTGCACAACCCTGCTGTGCTGTTCAGGAACCATCCCTGTGGCAGCACACGGGCATTCCCCCAGCCTGACCCGACACCATCCTCCACCACAGTGTCTATACTCACGGGGAGATTGTGCAGCCATGAGGAAGCACCCCAACAGCCAGGGTCCCTGAAGCTGCCAGTGAACCTGTAGCTGACCCTGGCCCTTGCTGCCTGCCTGCCCACTACACACACAGGCATCTCAGCTGGCCCTGCAGCCGAGTCTCTGTACCCTGCCAGAGCCAGCCACCACCACTGCCTGTCCCGGCCGCTGGCTGCTGAACCTGGAAGTGCTCCTGAAGACCCCAACAGCCCCTGGGGAAGCCCTGCAGTGTCTGCTGAGGACCACATAGCCGTGGGATCCTAGTGACTGGAGTTAAAGTGGTGACACACCCCCTGGATCCAGGGCTGCCACACGCCCCTGTGTTTGGTGCCCTGAACCACTAGACAAATCCCATGGACAGATGAGCCTGGCAGGTTATAGTCCACAGAGTCCCAGAGAGTCAGACATGACTGAGTGACTGAGCTCACAAACACCTATTATGTGCCCGTCACTGTTTTTAGTCCTGGGGTTGCAAGCATGAGACTTACAGACAAAAGCTGGATAGAAAAGCCTACAAAATGCCATGAGTAAAAAAAGTAAAAGTGAACAATATTTTTTTGATGCAAATATGAAATACTGAAAACAATATTGTTGCCATAATTTATTTGTAATATTTATATAAATTCTATACTTGTTGAACACTTGCAAATGACTAACTGGGAAAAAATAGGAAGAGACTACTTAAAAAATTTGGAAAAAAAATATAGGGATAAACCATGAGATATCAATATGCATCATATAAAAGGATATATTAAATCACAGTAATTAAATCTTTATGGTACTGTCACAAAGACAGATGGATTAATGGAACAATAGGTAGTCAGAAGCAAATTGGTAAATTTAAGAGTTAAACACAGATTAAAAAAAGGCCACTTAAGAATGGGGAAGAATGAAAAAAATAAGGCGGGGGGAAGAATGGTACTGGCAGAATTGGTTTGCCAGGGAAGGTAAACAATTATTTTAGAATCTTATCTCATACAATGTTTCAAAATTATTAAAGATGGATTAAATAATTACACAAAAAAAAGTAAGGCCATACAAATCAGGAGGAAATATAAGTATAAACTTGACTTTTAAATGAAAATGGGTAATAGCAATAAAACCGATCACAAAGGAAAAGAAAAGAAATCAACTAGTTAAACATTACAAAATCCGACACATCTAAAACCATTCTAAGCACAATTAAAAGTCAAACTACAAATTCTTCTACTAATAAATGGTTAGCTTCTGCACTACATAGCAATCTTATGCAAGTAAGGAAAGACTAATACCTTAACAGAAAAATTTGCAAAGCATATGAACAGACAATTCACAGAAGAGTAAATACAAAACACTAATAAATACAGGCATATGGAAAAAAGTTTCAACCTCACCAGTAAATCTACTTAGGAAGTCAGACACAATCTATCACCTGTTAAACTGGTTGATGTTAAGAAAAATGGCTTTTCAGTAAACTTATCACAGGGAAAACAAGATACTCAAATTTTAAGAAATCTCAACTTTAAAGTATAGGTGATGTTGGTACAGGAAGACCATTCTCCTATTGTAAATCACTTAAGAGCCCAAGTAATTAATGCAGTCTATTATTTCTGCAACTTCAATATACATAGTCGATATACTTTGGTCCCTGGCACTATGCAGCATTAAATACATATTTCCTAATATTTCATTAAATAACATAAATAAAACCTGAATATTAACTAAAGACACTTTAATAGTTCAGGTATATTCTGTATGCTATCACTAAGGAATCACTTCTCATCAGCACTGTATATAAAGTTGCCCAAAACTTGCACTCCTCCACCTTGTGAAAAAATATGACTTTTCCATCAAAGTACAGTTTAACAGTGAATAATTTCACTATAAAAGTATCCACAGCACTAGTGTTTTGGAGAAAAACCGTTTGATTCATACAGATACTTTTTTCCCACTCAAAGATATTTTTTAAGCATTTAAGAAACACCAGTGTGAGAAAGCGTGGGTGATGTTTTCCTTTCACTGTGTAAATGATCCAAAGACAATAAGTGATATGAACACATAAGCTAATCATGTAAACCAGGTAACATTTCTACCATGACCTTGTTTAGCTGATAAAACCATTCTGCTTTATGAATAAAAACCTAAAACCTTGGGTGAAGTGTCATAAGCCATTTTCAATACATTAACAAAACAAGGGCTGTTTTCTTGCCTTTAGATAGATTCCATGAAGCATGCACTACATATGCAGACATTTGCTTCTCTGATAGAATAACCATGGTGAGTGTGAAAATACTCATATGTATATGGCATGTTAGTATGGTCAAGAGAAACGTCATGTCTTTGTAAGAATGAAAACAATGCTTAGTTTTACTTTAAAAAATAAACATTAGTTTACATTTTAAAATATTTAGAGAAAATAAAACCACTCTAGAAATGAAATGAGCTACACTTTTTAATGAGCACCGTATTCCTGAAATTAAGTACTACAATTACAGAAGTACTGGGACATAAAATACTTATAATAATATGGGACAGGATTAAGTTATAATTGTTGGATTAAGTTTCAGGTACTTACTGGGACTCAACTTCTGGTTTAATTTCCTGCCATTCTCCATATGGGTTTGGCTTTTTATGAGCTTTGGGTTTTTCTTCATTTGAACCTGATGAACTCTTCCCTTGGGTATTTTTTTCTTTGGGTTTTTCTTCACTTGGACCTGATGAATTCTTCCCTTGGGTATTTTTTTCTTTCTGTGTTTCTGGTTCAGTTCTTTTATTACTATTTTTATTTTTTTCCTGGAATGTCAAAGTCAAGAAATATTAGTAACAAACCTCAAAGAAAACTGCCAGGACCCCAAATTTCTTTAATATAGTCTTGCTACTGATCTATAAATAATAATGCATTAAAACAATAGTTCAAATTTGCACGTAACACAACAAATGAACATGAAAGGACTTCTTTAATGCTTGATTAGGTTTTTCATTATGTCTAAAATGCTAACATACCATGGCCAAGGCTGTTGAAATATACCATGACCCCTCTACCTGTTCGACACTTAAGAGACATACACAGACCTTATTTATCCTCTCTCCTCCACTTCACTGCTTTCTCTCCTTCCTCACATGTCCCACAGTGACCTTCCTTTATACTGCGCCCCTTCTGAATTTAATGCCATGTCACTGGACCCTTCTATACCCATTACCTACGTAAAGAACTTCTGGTGGCTCAGATGGTAAAGAATCTGCTGGCAATGCAGGAGACTCGGGTTTGATCCCTGGGTTGGGAAGATCCCCTGGAAAAGGGAATGGCTACTCACTCCAGTATTCTTGCATGGAGAATTCCACGATCAGAAGAGGCTGGTTGGCTACAGTCCATGGGGTTGCAAAGAGTTGGGCACGACTGAATGACTAACACTCAGCCAATTAAAGTTAACTGAAATCCATCTGCACGTTGAGGACACTGCCAGAAATTGACTGGCCTATACAACTGGTAATGACATGAAATTAGGAAAAGACACATCCCTGAAGGAGAAGCAGCTTCTGCAGAGCCCCTGGGGAGAGCTGGTGCTTTTACGGCACCCCTTCAACTGGGATAATAAAGCCCTGTGGCTCGGTTTAGCCGCTCTGCAAACTGTACTACCACGGGTGGCAGTCCTGGGACTCTGTTTTGTTTGCAATCCTTTGAATGGATGTTAACACATTATCTTATGCTGCTGCTATCACAGAACCAGGACACAGCATCAGCTTTCTCTAGCAATCATGACTGCTTCCAGACCATGTCATTTTTAAAATAAACATTTTTACTAAGGACGTGAAACTTTTTACTTTGCAATAAACGCCTCCTCTGAGACCTGTACCACCTTCTATACAGTTGTCCTCCAAACTTGGTGATCTAATGACCTCTGGCCACTACTCCATGGAAGTGGTGACACTGGTTAACTCAGGCAACACGTTCTCTCTATTCAAACTCTTGTGGTCATCCTAGAGCTGAAAAATTCCCGACCCTCAGTTTTGTGATGCACAAAACCATTGACTTTGGCCTTCACTATATTTCAGTGACCTAGTAAGGTATTTTCCTCACATGTGGCACCTGGTGCATAGGTAGTAGTCAAATATTAAATCCTCACAATTCTGTTCCTGTTAATTTGAATTAGGTCATCACTCAGAAATTCCCCACTTGTGAAATCTTTTTTTTCTTTTTGCTGAATAACATTTCCTTCAAAAATATGCTTTATTCATGATTTTTCTACACTTGATTTTAAAATTCAACAATAATTTGTGAAATCTTACAAATCCAACACAATGTTACTCCGCTGGCTTCCTGGCTCCCTTACTTCTATACTTCCTGTTCAACCTTGCTGCTATCTCTGCTACCTTAATTTCCTGTGCTCTGAGTCTGCTGGTCTCATCTAGACTTCATATTCTTCATTATCAGGCCCCAGCCCACAGAGAATCACTTCACAGACATTCCTTTGCTATCTCCCTTAAATATCTTTGTCCCTATGCCTGTCTATTGTAAAAGATCTAAAAATCTCCAACCTAAAAATCTATCCAACCATCGGTCTGTCAAGTGTTACCACAAAAAGAATCACACAACATACAAACTGATTAGCCTTCAGAATTTATGATATCCAATTTCAGCAGAGACTGTAACACACTGCTAAGTAATGTGCCTCCAGTTATTTCTTCTCCTGGTCCCTTTAGTGATTATTCAAAATAAATATACAGCTCCACAGGGCTGAATTAATCACTGTATATTCATAACATGGAATACTATTCACCCATTATTCCAGTGGATGAAGACTTAATGATGTTTTCTGTGACAGATTAAATTGCAAAGTGATAATAAAACCTTATTACAGTATGACTCCATATTTTGCTTAAAGCAATGTTCAAATCTGAATATAGAAATATTATAGACCAGTAACACCAAGGTGTTTACTGATTTCTCTGGCAAGTGGCCGGATACTTTGAAATATTTTGTTTGCTTGGAGTTAATAATTCTGTCCCAAATTGGATGCTGGGTTACCTATAAACACTGAGATATGTGTTACACAAAAAGCGTTGCTGCTGCTCTTTTACAAACTGGATACGTTCTTCACCCTAAGTTCCACCAAGATTTATGGGGTGGGTAGAGAAGTTGCAGGCAAAGACAAGACCCTAGGGAAGGCTGCAAGCGCCCTCTCTCCAGCATCCTGGATATTCATTCACCTCTCAGGCCAGTACTCAACCATGGATCAATGTTATGTATCTTGTCCACTTTGGCATCCAGGCTCCTGACTGTTCCTAGAAAGGTCACAAAAGCAGGAGGACTAGCAATACTACTGTGTATGAGTGTGCTCAGTGGTGTCTGAGACCCCATGGACTGCAGCCCGCCAGGCTCCTCTGTCCATGGGATTTCCCAGGCAAGAGTACTAGAGTGAGTAGCCATGCCCTGCTCCAGGGGATCTTCCCAACCCAGGGATCAAACCCAAGTCTCTTGCATCTCCTGCAAGAGACTGCATTGGCAGGCGGATTCTTTACGTGCTGTGCCACTGGGGAAGTCCAGCAATACTATTAACACTATTAAAATGTTGGTTTTACTTTCCCACCACGGCTGGGCACTCAGCACCACCACCTGTCAATCCTCTTTCTTGGTTCATTTCCTCTCCCAACCTGGCTCAGGGATTATTTGAGTCTGTTAATGTTGTCAAGCTCCCCAAAGTTCCTCTCAGCAAACAATCTTGATTTCTTTACACATGAGTAAGCTGAGGCTAAAAGGCATGACTTCTTCCCTGACAGCAACTCATCTACAGTCAAGCCTTATAGAAAATGAAAGCCTGACCTTTCCACAGAGAATGAGTAACCTATTCACTTGCCCCTGTTGGTATTCTTTTGGAGTTCCTCTTAAGGAAAACATCACCACTACAGACCTCTCACAATTAAAAGTCAGTATGTAGCCACCATCCTATCATTTAATTTCTACTTTTCATTTCATACCCCCCCACACACACACTGTGCACCACTTTCCATCCTCTTGTAACCTGAGTTTTACCTCCTGAAACTCAGGTCTAACCACTAAAAGGATATCAAGGACTTCCTGTCTGCAAAATTCAAAGGACATTTTTTCTTTTCTAGACCAAGTTAGCCCTTGATGCTCTCTACTCCAGGGCTTCCCCAGTGGCTCAGTGGTAAAGAATCCGCCTGCAACGCAGGAGCCGCAGGTCCAGTCCCTGGTTACCTAAACCGAACTACTGAACCGCTCTAGTTTTCTTCCCTGGAGAATCCCATGGACAGAGGAGCCTGGAGGGCTACAGTCCACAGGGTCACAAAGAGTCGGAAACGACTGAAGCGACTTGGCATGCACGCTCTCTACTCCATTGGCTTCTGGGATATTGGATTCTTCTGCTTCTCTGCATACCTTTCTAATCATTCTTTCCTCATTCTGCTTTGTGGGCTTCTCTCTCACTTGAAGTTAAATGTTTCCCAAAGTAATTTTTCTAGGTTACTTCATCTGTTCTAAGACTTAAATTACTACTAGTATTTTGATGATACTCAAGTTGACATTTCTAGCCTTAGACATTCATCCATGCATGTTCAGACAGCTCTCTGGATGTTACAGAGGCAGCTCAAACTTAGGAGGTCTAAAAATCAATTTACTATCTTGCTGGTATCATTTATCCAGGTGCCAAAAGTCATGCATATCTTGGTTTTATTTCCACCTTCTACCAGAAAGCTGAAGAGTCTATAGATCTTTTTATAAACTAACAAACTGTTGTAAAGAACCAAGAACCTACCTTAAACTTTATTATTAGCTTCTGTGTTTCTGTTGGGATCTCTTCTTTTTTCTTCTCCTTTCCTGCCTCCTGTTCGCCATCAGACTCACCATGTGAATCTGATGATTTGGACTCTTCTAAGGTGCCAAGTGACTTTTCATTGACTTTACTAGAAGGCAGATCACCGGAGTGTGGAATGAAATCATCAGGTTTTTCCCATCTGGATTCTATTCAACACATTTTAACAGTCATCTTATTTAGTTACCAATTCTATTTAAAAGTAATTTCCAATATAATGTTTCCTACCACTTGCAAGATATTAAGTGACAACACTGCATCTGTTTCACACCATCACTTGATCAAGAAGATAATAAGCATTCTCAAAGATTTTGCTATTAGCTTTCAGAAATTAAATTCAAGCAATCTGGGTTCACTAGATGTTCACTAGATCAACTACAGCCCCAATGGAAAGAGACCTAAAAACTGGGTAATACATTCTGAGGACTCAAAATTTAACCACCACCAATTTCAGGAAATGTGGTAATGGACACACAGGAGATTTTCTGAAATTTACTTATTACAAAATTTCCCTGGGATCTTCACAAAGTGAAATAATATGGCAAGGATCTGAATAAATAAGTCATTTTATCGTAAGAAAAGAAAAAACCCTCAGTTGAACTATACTGCCACCCAGTGGTTTCTTGGGCTTTTAGTAAAATGACAGCAGCTCTTATTATCTTGCAGTTATTCTCTATTTTCAGTTTAATAAAAGTGACTCTAAAATTTATTGTTCAACTGGGAAAGTTTTTTTTTTTTTTGAATCAAAAGTAGGTAGTTTATTTTAGTGAGAGTAACTGGCAGCAAAAACCAAGCCAAGAGAGGGTGGTATGATCATGCACGTGTGGTTAAACAACAGATGGCTAATATAAAAAATAACAACTAAAAACCCGAAAATATTCCACTTGGTTGAGTTTTCAGTAAAATCATGTGGTTGAGAGAATACCCTAGTTGGTGTTGCACTAACTGTAGGGCTGCCACATAAGGAGTTTGAGTTCCAGTGCTGTCTGGAGGAAGCCAAGGTGGGGATGTGGTCTTCTCAGCCTGCTGGTGAAGCCATCTGCAAAATTTTCTGAGACTTGGGTTGTAACCTTTCAGATGTAAAGACCTGATCTAGACTTGACCTGTAGCCCCTCTCTTTTAACTATTGTCATACCTTCCTGACTGACCCTTTGAACTTCTCTGTTTAGCCTCCTACAGGATTCTGTGTAGAAACTGGCAACTCAGTAAATGTCTGAGAATTGAGGTGGTTTTTATTCAGTCATTGCTATTGCTATTGCTAAGTCACTTCAGTCGTGTCCGACTCTGTGCGACCCCATAGACGGCAGCCCACCAGGCTTCCCCGTCCCTGGGATTCTCCAGGCAAGAACACTGGAGTGGGTTACCATTTCCTTCTCCAATGCATGAAAGTGAAAAGTGAAAGTGAAGTCGCTCAGCCGTGTCCGACCCTCAGCGACCCCATGGACTGCAGCCTACCAGGCTCCTCCATCCATGGGATTTTCCAGGCAAGAGTACTGGAGTGGGGTGCCATTGCCTTCTCCTTCAAGTGGGAAAGTTTTAAGAGTAAAAGGGGCTCTATTCATAATCACATTGGTAGTTTTAAGAGTAAAAGGGGCTCTATTAATAATCACATTGGTCCAGTCCCTTATTAACTGCAGGGAACTTTCTAGCACTAATGAAAAACATTACTTTTCCTTGCCTCTATTTCACACAAGTAACAAAAGAGCTTTCATGAAAAATTTGTTAAACATCTAATATGTACTAGGCACTGTTTGGCGAACCTTACAGACACATGACCATCATGACCTCACAGAGTACACGATCGACTCTACTTAAGAGCAACTGTAGGTTCAGTGACTTGCCCACAATCACAGAGCTAGTAAGGGAGGATGCCCAAAATCACAGAGCTAGGAAGGGAAGAAGGTGTGTGCTGAGCTCACTCAGATCTAGCCCCTGAGTTATAAGTTATTTTATGTCTATACAGATTTAGTGTATCAGGTTTACTGAGATAGAACCACGGTCATCATTGGGCAGACTGGGTATCTACTTGGAGATGAAAAGGGCCTGTTCCTCCTAAAAGACTTAATGTTATGTAGCAATCTTTGGATAGCAGGAATCAAAAAACAACAACAAAAACCATCTCAGAGTTACACCAATACTATAGCTATTTTGGTAAATTTAACTGTAGAAGAAATCAACTATAATTACTGCAGACTAGTTTTATGAAATTAGATAAAATCTTAATTTGAAAAACTTAAATAATTAGGGAATAATAATTACATGTTTTCTAAATATTTATGTAACTGAAAATTATTAAAGTAAAAGTGAAAATTAGACAGTCTTCACCGCTCCTAAAGTAGCTTCAGTTCTGTTTTTTGAAAAAGGAGAGGGCAAGTTGAATGAGGTGATCTTCCAAAGTAATGACTATATTTCTAAAATAATCATGATAAAACCAATCACAGTGGAGAAAGTAAAAATGAGTTTCGAAGTAGAATTTGTAATGCAGTGTCACTTGAGAATAATAATGTACAGCTCAGTATATTATAGAAACCTCTTTGCTTTTCCATTGTATTAATGCTTTTAAATTATAAAAAATAATACATTGGAGAAGGAAATGGCAACCCACGCCAGTGTTCTTGCCTAGAAAATCCTGTGGGGAGAGGAGCCTGGTGGGCTGCTGTCCATGGGGTCGCAAAGAGTCGGACACAACTGAAGCGACTTAGCAGCAGCAGCAGCAGCAGCATACTAAAATTCTCAAGTTCAGACAGTTCACCAGCAGACTAATGAACAGTGTCAGGTACAATTTTAGACAGTTTAAAAGATCATCAAAAGTACTACTTACCCCCTGTTTCTGTATTATAATAATAGGTATAGCCATCTTCACTTAACCCTTCTATCCACACAGTCTTCCCTGTTGCCTAATGGGAGGGAAAAAACCCAACATAAACTGAAGATGTGGTTATATATTAGATAACTAAGACAGTCAGCCAACCTTTCCTTTCCTATGGAAACCTGGGAATTGGTACTGATCATGGCCAGAAAGCTGATTTGTGTTAGTCATGAGCCACCTTTCATGAATGGAATATCTCACTTCTGAACATCTGGACAGTTCTTTGCAGACTGACTGGGATATGTAAATGGAAACTGACTGCAAATCAACTAATAACATTCGCCCTGCATAGACTTTTAGGGTAGACAACACTTTTCCACTTCCATCCACCCTTTTAACAAAAGGATTATAGAAAGAAAGGAGCAAAGTGCCTGGGGGGATTGGGAGGCTTATCTGCAACCAAATCCGATTAACTAAACCCAACAAAAATCCCAAACGCCAATCACTTTAAAGAATAAAGAAAATACTATTAATGTGCTTCAGTTACCTTTTTTAAGTTTCCTTGAAATCCTTCAGGTTTCTCCCACTGAGATGCTTAAAGCAAAATATACTGTATTTGTAAAATCTTTCCAAAATAATTTGGCAAATATTTACAATATATTCAACATGAATATTATGTGTCTGTGGTTTAAAACATAATTCAAAGATAAAAGAAACAACATACACCCTAGTAGTATTGTGCAGCATACATGTGAATGCTATGTAACCAAGAAGGGAGGACAGAATGAAGGATAAGAAGTTACTGGTGCTTCCACAAGAAGTATTAGAGCCAGGTAGGGCTCCCCTTAAAGACTTCTTAGAATTCAGGTTTGATAAATTTTGAAGGCATGAGAAGGCCTTCTGACATCTCAGGGCAGGGGAGAGTGAAAGATGGAATGAATGACTCAAGACAGAACTGAAATACACAGGAATGAAAAACAAGCATTAATAAGAGAAACAGTATATAAAGTAGGATGGTGAAGAAAGGCAGCAAGGAATAGGCTGCAGAAGGGGGAAAATGTAATTAATAAGTAATTACTATGTAAATTTAAGACAATATTTAGCATATAATTACGGTTCACTGCTGAACTACAACATGCACTTCACTAACAGCTCAGTGCAAACTCTCAAGAGATTATTACTGTTTCTGCGTAGTCAAAAATTGACTATGACTACAGATCTTAATAATTTCCACAATATTGGTAGCCCAAGGTTCTTCTCCTCATTAACTCTCTAGTCTCATTTCCTACCTTCCCAACCATTCTTAACTTTTCTTCTACCCATTCCTTGAATATATGTACCATCCACCCTTTCTATTTCTTGTTCTCTACTTTCTCCATGTGAACACCCCTAAAAGTTAAAATATTTACAAAGTTTTAGCGGGAAAATATAAAGCTACATAGTTTATCTATATTTATAGTATACAAGGAACCCACTATTAAGTCTTTAGTGATGACCTTGAATCACTATGAAAAGGGTACATTTTTAAAGGGCACATAGATGTTTTTTTTTTTAACCATTGTGGCAAAAATGTAAAGTTAGTCTCTCACTGTTGAAGTGTTCTGATAATAACTGAAGTTCTAACACAAAATAAACTGTCAGTTATCATTTTCTACTGTCTTTATGTCTAAATGACGCACCTCCTGTGATAAGATCATAATAGTAATGGTGACCCTCCGAGGTTATGCCTTCTACCCATCTGCCCTTTGAAGGGTCTTTTTTCTTTTTCTTCTTTTCTTTCTGCTGATTTGATGCAGAGGTGGGTGGGACCGTGCTGGTTACTGGTGACACGCTTGGCTCTGAGATCTCTAGAGAAAGGTGAAGGAAGGGTGAAGTAGCTGATGTAAAGTTTTCCTTTCTGGTTTAATAATTTTATTCCAATCAAAAGCTTGACAAGATTCCTTTGGGAACCTGATACATTATTACAAAGCCTATATGGAAAACGAAACATGCAAGAATATAAGACTATCCAGGAGAACATCCCAAAATATATATATAAGTCAGACAAACGATAAATCTTTATAACAAATAAGACAGAGAGTTAATGTTCCTAACAAAGGTCCCTTACAAATCTAACTTTCTAACTCAAAAATGGGCAAAAAGTCAAAGGTAACTCAGAGAATTAACATTATCTTCACTAATAATCAAGGAAATGCAAATACATACAATTGTTTTTGCATTAGATCAACACTGAAATGAATGGCCAAACCTACTGTTAGTCTTATCCATCAGGTATTTACATGGGTGTAAAAAATAGGTAAGTTTTTACGGCTTTGCTTTTTTCCAAAGGAATAGTTATTTCCAACATCAGTTAATAAAATAATTTCTAGAAAAAGTGTAAATCAGCCCAACACTTGTGAAGACAGCTTGATTTCATCAATCAATTTATAAAACATTTGCACTGCAAATCTGCAGTCTCACTTCTTGAAATTGAGCCTACAGATATAAATTGTGACAACGTGCCTGCGTAAGGGCGCCCACTGAAATAGTCTTTCTAACTGCAAAAAACTCTAAGAATCCTAAATGTTAATCAGGAAGAGACTAATTACATAAACTATGGCATTTTAATACACACATATATACACATACACATATATACAATTCAGCCACCAGAAAGGACTGTGCCATTTGCAACAACATGGACGAACCCTAAACACATTATGCTAAGTGAAATAAGCCAGATACAGAAAGACAAATACCGTTATCACTTATATGCGGAATCTAGAAAAGTCAAACTTGTAAAAAACAGAGCAAACAGGGGTAGTTAACAGGGGATGGGGGGGAGAGGGATAAGACTGACGCTGTTTAAGGGTACAAATTTGCAGTAAGTAATAAATAACCCAGAAATCTACCTCACAGTTTGAATACAGACAATGATTATCATACAACTATGTAATATAAATACTACTAGAATGCAATCACATTACAATAAATCTATCACGCTAACGTACTGTAAACCTTAAATTTACATAATGTGTCTAACAGTAAATAAAAAAATTAAAAAGTAAAAAAAATAAATAAAAATCTACTTTCTAGTAGTAAAGTCAATTATCTGTCCACAAAAGGTTAATTCATTATAATTCAACTACATAAATAAACATGATTCATAGTTTTGATGGTATGGATAAAGTGAACTGGGGTTATAAGGCAAGGCCTATTTTTTAAATGAATAGATCCATTTAGCCAAAAAATTAGGATCCATAAAAAACTCAAGTGTCTCTGAAATGAACTACTGGCCTAAGAGCAAGGGCTAGGTAACCCCTAGCGTAATACAGTTGTTGTGAACGGAGGTACTGAAAGATGAAGCTTCAAAAGCAAAATGAAAAGTGCATAAGCAAAAGTCCCACAGTCTAAATAGGGCTGTGATACACAGCCTTATTGATACACAGCCCTAGTGATATACAAAGCACTAGGAGTACACCGAGCGTATAACAAAGCACTAGGAGTACACCGAGCGTATAACTTCTCTATGGAAACGGTAAGAGCTCACTTAGTACGACCTGTGATGTTACTTTTAAAACATGCTGGCTGCTTTTTTACCTGACTCTAAGCCAAGCCTTTTCAAATCCTCCTGGTATGCTTTCAGGGCAGCTGCCTCCATTGCAGCAAACTCCTTTGATGCCTTTTCTTCTTCCTTTGCCTTTTCCAGGCTTTTCTGTTTAATCTATGTAAGACACATATAAAAGTGAATGCTAGATAAAGGGCTGATATTTACAGAGAAAAACTGGCAAAGAAAGAAACAAACTAGATTACCTCACTGATCCTCTTCGCCACATTTTCTTTGTGATTCTTTCCTCTTTCATGAAATTCAATGCTCTTGAAAGTTAGAAAAAAAAGACAAAATACAAAGGAAAACTACACATCATAATGTTCACAGCAAAGTAACAGTAAATAGGGAAATGGAACATAACAAAATTGAAGTACAACTGGCAGAAAAGATAAAATTAATGTTCATGCAAACTGGCCCTTTTAATCAAATGATGCTAAGGAACTAAACCACATTATTTATTATTATGCCCTCTGACAAGGTTTCCTTTGGTGCTTAAAATAAACTATGATGACCATATTAACAGAGAAGAATACAAGGTACCCTGGATGACTAATCTAGTGAACATGACTGTAATGAGGGCTCAAGCAAGACACAAAGCCAAAAGAGGAGTGGAAAAAAAAAACAAACACCTCACACTTCAAGAAACACCTCTTGGGGCTTCCCTGGTGGCTCAGTGGTGAAAAGCCTGCTTGCCAATGCAGAAGATGCGGGTTTGGGAAGATCCCACACGCTGAGGAGCAACTAAGTCAGCGCACCACAACTACTGAGCCTGTGCTCCGCAACAAGAGAAGACACTGCAATGAGAAGTCCACGTGAGGCAACGAGAGAAAGTCAGAGTGTAGCAACAAAGACCCGGCAAAGCCAAAAATAAATAAATAAACTAAATTAAAAAAACAACGAAAAACACCCGTCAACATAAAATGTCACAACCGATGAGTCTAGAATTTGTACTGCTCTATTTGCCACATTATGCTAAAAAAAAAAGGAATAAACAATGACTCTCAACTTCTCCAAATTGAGAGAAAAGTAGGCATTAAAAAATGCCTTCTAAATTGTAAACAAATACTATTATACAATGTGGTAATAGTACAAAATGTAAAACTCCTATGCAGGGCAATCTAAAATTAGGATGCTGTAATAGAGAACAAAGGAGCTCCTTATACACTGACGAAAAAAGAGCATCCAGATATGCTGTCCAATTAAAAAAAATAAAACTGTGGTGAACGACAGTGTAAACAGTATGTTACCTTCTATGCACGTTGGAATCTACAGAAACATTTAGATACAGATATGGAAACACAGACAAGAAAATGAAAAGAGGGGTAACCTATGAGGAATGATGGTAACTGGATGGATGGGGACTGAGCTGATGAGTGAATATTATTACCTATTTAACAGCCAGGATGCTCTCTAAATTACAAATGTGTTGTATGAAATAACAAATTTCTGGTTAACTTTGCAAAGTTCTGTCAATCAATTCTTACCTAATGCACGTGCTGAGTTACTCTAAAGTACTGCTGTGAATTCCTCCTTAAAGTGTGACTTCGTAAAGCAAATATTCATCCTCTATTTTTCATATCTTGGTTTCCTAAAGTTGGTTTTACTATACAGAGAATATTAAAGGCCCAATCAAAAATAAAATTGTTTCTAGTTAAAGGTTAAATCAATGTGTATTAGCCATTCAAGGAAATGAAGAAAGACAACCCTAGAAAGAATTATTTTCTCTAGGTAACTCAAAAACTTCACTGAATTGCTTGCATACTTCAAGGAAGAGAGACTATCGGTGATTTGTGTAGCTTTGAAAACTTGTGACTTTTTTTTTTTTTGGTAAGGATGGGCAAAATCAAACAAGACAGTCAAGAACTTTAGCAACTATTCAAAAAGAAATAAAAAAAGACAAAACTGAAAAATTCCTCAAACTCTTTGTAGATAATAATAAATGTCTACCAAAGAAACATAACACTGTTATAGATGATGTTATTATTCTTTTACCCATCCACCTCTACCAAGTAATAAGGATACAAATATACATCTAAAAATACCCTATCATTTATCTACTATGTACTGCATGAGATGGGGTAAAAAAAAAATCAATGGTGCCTTTCGTTTTATGTCTTAAAAGGTGAATTTGGACTAAAAGATATACTAATAATGTGCTTAAAGTTTGCTATGTTCATATTCCATGACAAAGATAATGATGTCTTTCAAATTTAAGCATTTAGAAATATAAAGCTCTACATCAAATATATTTAACTACCTATAGAGCAGAAATATACAAGAAAAACTACAATAACGTTTCTTTTTACACGTTAAGGACTTTCTGCTTTTACTTTTCTTTGTATACAATACTACAAACAGCACTGTCATAACCTAGGTGTTTCATAAACATGAATGTGATTACCCACTCAATGTCCAGTTCCTGAATGTGACTGAAGGGCCAGAGAGAAATAATTTGGCTTAGTACATAATCAAATTTGGGCTGATGATAAAGAAGGCTCACAACTTTCCTACAAGGAACGAAAACACAACAGAAATTTTTCGATGTTTTGAAAAATCAAGAGCAACGCATATGAAAGTACTTTGTAAGCTCTCAGTTGAGATCAACAAAGAACATCTCACATGAACACAGTATTAGGAGACTCTCTAATAGAGGAATCATCATACAGGCCTATTGTCCGCGATCCAACACTTGCAGTAATCACAGAATTTCTTTGGTTGTGACTTCCAGTAGTCTGCCCTGGAAAAGAAAAAACAAGTTTATTTAGAATCTAAAAAGGTAATGTTTGCATGATTTACATCTTCTTAGAGTCCGAAATGCAAGCTTCAGAATCTTGTTACACACAGCACTGTTACACACAGCATCCTGTTTTATTATTTAGCTGATTGAAAGCAGTCAACTGAAATTCTGTTGCCACTAGAGTAAAAAAGTCTGCAACGGATTTAAAACTCCCTTAAACAAAATAGCTTTTAAAAATGTATCATTTGTTATTGTCATCAGTGTTAAGAAATAAGGAACATGTTGGAGAAGATCATCCATTCCTTTCTGGCATTTTTGGAGGTGAGGTTACAGTAACGGATACTTGAAGAAACTCATAAAGTTCACGTTAAATCAAGTTATTTCCACTCAAATTACTAAACATAAGACGTCTCTGGTGGGAGACTGTGGCTCCTCCGAGACTATTAGTTAATACAGTTTGTTCTTGAGCCTCAAGGCAAGAGACAGTTGGAAAAGCCAACAGATCTCTCAGCTGGCAAGACCAAAAATTAAAGTCTTAAGCTAACCAGGGCTGGCCGCTTCTAGCAGGCGGAGGCGGCAGCGGTGGCCGCAGTTCAACCCTACGGTTTCACAACACCCCACGGTTCAAGCGCCACCAGAAAGAGGATGCTCGCGGCCCCCGACGGTGGAGGCGGCGGTAGCCCTCCGTCGCTCCACGGCAGCCGTCCTACCTGCAGGGGCCGCCAGGCTCCTTGCCGGAGCCCGCGCGTCCCCACCCTGGGACGGGAGAACCGGCTCCGCCGGTCCGCAGCCGGCCCGGAGCGAGTTAAGGGCGTCACGCCCCTGGCCGAGGGCGGGTGGGGGGGAGAGGGGCGGTGGCAGAGGGAGAGACCGGCGGGCGAAGGGCCGCCCGGGGAAACAAGACCTCGTTGTTTGAG
This sequence comes from Bos indicus x Bos taurus, assembly GCF_003369695.1. NCBI lineage: Eukaryota > Metazoa > Chordata > Mammalia > Artiodactyla > Bovidae > Bos > Bos indicus x Bos taurus. Next base: position 11,090,466 of record NC_040087.1, on the reverse strand, counting down.
AGCCTGAGACCCGACTCACATGACTGGACCAGGCGCTGCGCGGGCCGCCCCCGGCCCCGGCCGAGGCTCGCGCTCTCCGCGCGGGGAGAACCGGGCCCCAGCTCACCACGAGGCCCACCGCAGCCTCGGAGCGCGGGCGCCTCCCGCCGTCCCCGGGGCCCGCGTTCCGCCGCTCCCAACTACGGGTGCCCCGGCGACCCAATCCGCGTTCGCGCTCTCCTCCCCTGCGCTCCTCCTCGAGGGGCGGGCCTCCGGCTCCCGGAGAGGTGGGGTCGTTATAAGCGGGCTGAGGTCGCCGACGAGGGGCGAGAGCGCGACGGGACTTGAGGGGAAGCTCAAGTCTAGCGTCCCCGCGTCAGCTCGCCTTCTTTTTCTCTCTTTTCCCTTCCTGAGATCCAGAACCTCCACTCTCCTTCTAGGCTCGCTGGCTCGGGGCCCGAGGAGCTCGCGCGCCGCCTCCGCCCCGAACGCAAACAGCTGTTCCCAGAGACGTCGCCGCCCTCAACTTTGCCAACTGGTCCGCACGCACTTTGACCGGCGGAGCAGCCCGGACCCGTAGGCTGGGGAGGGGGCCGTCGGCGGAGTTTAAAAAAAAAAAAAAAAAAAAAAAGGTGAAACAGCTGTTTTCAGGGCCAAGAGTCGCTGGGCTTGGCCGCAGAACTTTTCCTCAGGCGGCGGAGCGACCCCGCCCCACCACTGGGAAGCCCGCGCGCTCCTGCCGGGCGCGCTCCCGGGCTCGCGAGCGCGTGGGGAGCGGGGGAGCAGGCGGCGGCGGCGGCGGCTGGGGCGGCCCCGAGGCAGCGGCGGGTGGTGGAGCTGGGGCGGCGGCGGCGGCGTTCGCGCTTGTCAGGTGAGTCACCGCGAAGCTCCTCGCAGCGCTTCCCATATGGTCTAGCGGTTAGGATTCCTGGTTTTCACCCAGGCGGCCCGGGTTCGACTCCCGGTATGGGAACGTGGTAACACTTTTTAGAAACTGACAGGCGAAACCGACTTGTTTTATTTCCAGTGGCTCTGGCTCTTTTTTTCTTTTTTTTTTTCCTGAACCACCCCCCACCCCCAGGTGATTTTTATAGAGAACGGCCCTTAGAGCCGTGTGGTTAGATCTGGGCTGCCTCGAGTGCGGAGCCGGGCGGGCGGGAGGAGCGGGTGCGCTTAGGCTGCCGCTGCTGGCGCTGGAGGCCGGGGGGCTGAGGCGCGGGGCACGGAGTTTCACTTCTCCCGGGGCCGTCCTCCCGCCGCTGCGGGCCCGGGCCGTCCCCTCCCCAAAGCTCGGGAGGCGATGATTAACCCCGGCCTCGCCTTATCGGCCCCCAGCGCCCCCCTCAGGCCCACACCCTCGCCTCGGAAGGTCCCGGGCGACGCGGGGCGTGTTCGTCCTCGCCTGGCTCGGAGCCCCGAGTCATCGCGCCCGGGTTCTTCACTAGAAACACCCCGGCCGCCCCCCGGACCCCCGACACAAAGCAGCCCCCGGGCGGGGTGCGGGCTGGGGACCCCTGACGCCCTCCCGACCGCGCCGCTGCCTCCCGCCCGGCCGCGGGTCTCCCGGGGCGCCCGAGCCCGGCGCCGAGGGCACCCCTGCTTGACATGTGGGGCGCCGGCCGCCGTTCACAGAAAGCACCCCAGACTCGGGAGCCGCAGACCTGAGTGCTTTGGCTCGGGAAGGGCGAGGGCATCCGTCCGGTTCTCCGCGCCCTTCTCGCCGCCCAACACACACGCACACGCGCACGCTCTGCAGAAGAAAAATAACCACTGGGATGAGATGTCTTTCAAGAAGAAATGTAACTTCTCCAAAGGGTCTATAACGTTTTGAGCGCGGCGGCTAGCAAATCCTGGGGTGGTGGGGGGGCTCGAAAGAGAGAAAATTGGCCAGAGCCTGGGGAGGGGATGTTATAACAAAGTTTCACTGTATTTTTAAATATAGAAGCCCTGTGTTTATTACAAAGAAGGGGCAGCTGTGTCAGCAGCATGTGAGTTGTAAATGAAACAAAAGCGTTATCTTAAATGCAAGCTGAAATTAGAAAATGGGGTGAGCTATATAATGTTTAGCCTATTGGGCCTCTGGGAACAAATGAAGCAGGAAGAAGTGGCTCTTGTGGATGGGTTTCTGGGCAGTGCCGTGAGGAGCAGCAGAAACTTCAGTTGTATGTGCCTTCCCAAACTCTTGTTTTGATAGTTTTAGCTGTACTGTGAGTTTTGAAATAATCTGTTAGTGTGATCTGCATGATTAAGAATTAATTACTTTCACATTGTAAATAAACTTCCACAGCTAAATATGTTTTAGATCGTCTCTATTAATTTAAATATTTGGACGCTTACACCAAGCACCCTCAGATATTTTGAAAGTTGACTGATGTTCAGGTTTTTTTATGTGAGGAGGTTGTGGAGAGAATAAAAGTATATTTTGGCTCCTTTGATCAGTATGACTTCGTGTAGCTCTTTCACTTCTTTACGCTCTGGGTTTGGAGCCATAAATTCTTGATAATGCGTATCACTCACAAACTTTAGAGCTTCAGGAATTGTTGAGCAATTCTTGTGTCGGTAATAAGAGTGGAAAAGTTTTGTTTAAATAGAGAATTGTGTCATTGTTCAGAAACCATTTACTGAAGAATTAGGCTCGAATTTGGAAGAAAGAAAAGAACTCTCTGCCTTAATTGTCTCCATAGTGCTTCATTCTTGATCTTGCATTTCCTAATGACTTGGTGTTATACTCTACCAAATTGTGCTAAAATGGATGTGATTTTCAACTGAGTACCAGCTATAATTGCAAATGGCTTTATATGTACTCGAGGGTATGCTGAGAGGAGTAGTCTGATGACAGTTTCTCTGTGTCCAAGACATAGACTTATAGGGCGTCCTTGGTGGCACAGTGGATAAGAATCTACCTGCGAATGCAGGAGACATGGATTTGATCCCTGGTCTTGGAAGATTCCACATGCCTTGGAGTAATTAAGACTGTGTGAACAGTTAGAACTGGACATGGAACAACAGATTGGTTCCATATAGGCAAAGGAGTACGTCAAGGCTGTATATTGTCACCCTGCTTATTTAACTTATATGCACAGTACATCACGAGAAACGCTGGGCTGGAGGAAGCACAAGCTGGAATCAGGATTGCCGGGAGAAACATCAATAACCGCAGATACGCAGATGACACCACCCTTATGGCAGAAAGTGAAGAGGAACTAAAAAGCCTCTTGATGAAAGTGAAAGAGGTGAGTGAAAAAGTTGACTTAAAGCTCAATATTCAGAAAACAAAGATCATGGCATCTGGTCCCATTACTTCATGGGAAATAGATGGGGAAACAGTGTCAGACTTTATATTGGGGGGCTTCAAAATCACTGTAGATGGTGACTGCAGCCATGAAATTGAAAGACGCTTACTCCTTAGAAGGAAAGTTATGACCAACCTAGACAGCATATTAAAAAGCAGAGACATTCCTTTGCCGACAAAGGTCCGTCTAGTCAAGGCTATGGTTTTTCCAGTGGTCATGTATGGATGTGAGAGTTGGACTGTAAAGAAAGCTGAGCACCGAAGAACTGATGCTTTTGAACTCTGGTGTTGGAGAAGACTCTTGCGAGTCCCTTGGACTGCAAGGAGATCAGCCCTGGGATTTCTTTGGAAGGAATGATGTTGAAGCTGAAACTCCAGTACTTTGGCCACCTCATGTGAAGAGTTGATTCACTGGAAAAGACTCTGATGCTGGGAGGGATTAGGGGCAGGAGGAGAAGGGAAGACAGAGGATGAGATGGCTGGATGGCATCACTGACTCGATGGACATGAGTTTGAGTAAACTCCAGGAGTTGGTGATGGACAGGGAGGCCTGGCGTGCTGCGATTCATGGGGTCGCAAAGAGTCGGACACTACTGAGCAACTGAACTGAACTGTGTGATGCAAATACAGAAGCCCGATCGCCCTAGAGCCTGTGCTCCACAACAGGAGAAGACACTGTGGTGAGAAGTCCTCTCACTGCAACGTAGAGTAGACCGTGCTCCGCAACTGGAGAAAGCTCTTGCAAAGCAATGAAGACCTAACGCAGCCAAAAAAAAAAAAAAAAAAAGACATAGATTTATATATTGTTGTGTACCAGGCAGAGTTGGATAGGCCAGTGTCTGAGTTACAGATTTGCTTCAGGAGCATATGGGTGAGAAATCAGTAGAGTCCAGACAAGGAGAGAAGAGCGTTTGTCCTGGACCTTGAAGAATGGGTTGAATTTCTCCTGGTGGGGATTGTGTATCAAAGCTGAGCATGGGGCAGGGGGGACGGCGGGGGAGTATGAGGCAGGCAAGTAGCCTGGTTGGGCGAGAGTACACAGTACCCAGAGGGAGAGTCATTGGGATCAGGCTGGGACATTAAAAGAGAATTTTAACTTGATAACTTTTGACTGAGTAACAAGTTGTTTTGAGTTTGAGCAAACTCCAGGAGATAGTGAAGGACAGGGAAACCTGGTGTGTAGTCCATGGGGTTGCAAAGAGTCGGACACGACTGAGCGACCAAACAGCAACACAAGTTGTTTTAAGGGAGTGGTATTTATGTCAGTAGAGTTTTTAAAACATTTTTTGTCTCTTTGAAAAAACTAAATATAGCATAATATGTGAGAAACTTTTGTTGTTTTATGAGTCAAACTATATAGAAACATGTAGAATGTTTTGTGCTCATGTTTTATGTTTAGACGTTAAGATATTAAGTTTTAACTAATGGAATGGAGAAAAATCAGTCAACTAGAATTACATTTAAAAGAAGGGGTTCTAGGTTTAAATTATGAGAATGATCTGCACTATATTCTTACTGAGTTGCTTTGTTGAAAATGACCTTAATATTCTAAAACAGAGCTGCTAGTTACTGTCTGGGAAGTGTACACCTTAAATTGGTCAAGACTAGGTAATACATTGGTCAGTACTAGGTAATACTAGGTAATACATTTGTAAGGATTCACTCATATGTTTGTGTCTTGTTTCCAGAACACAATTGGTAGTCTTATTTCACATGTTTTCTCTTGAGCCACAGAGTCATACTAAGTGATGTGAATTATCCAAATAGTCTCTTTACTATTTGCAACTGTTTGGTGCAATTAGAAGAGAAGATGTATGGCAGATCAGTAAGTGTTTGCATAGATGAGCACTTAAAGCAATATAAGGGATTAAAAAAGTATGATAGCATTTTAAAACCCAAAGACCTTTACCATGATCTCTGAGCCCAACATTGTCTGACCTCTGCTTGCCTCCCCAGTGCCACCTCCTACCTTGACCTTATCATCATACTTTAGCCACACTGGCTTCTTCCTTTTTGTCTCTTGAATGTGCCAAACTGGTCCTTTTCTCAGTTTTGTATCTTGCTGTTTGCACTGCCTGCAGTATTCCCTCTCTAGCTCTGCACATCTTACTCTTGTCCGTGTTACCTTATCAGAGAGACCCTAGGTACTAGAGATTCTCCCTTTTCTGGTTACTGTCTAGTTACCTTATGCTGTTTTATTTTCTTCTTATCTAAAATAAACATTTTTGCTCCTGTTTATTTCTTGTCTTGTTCTATTTAGAATATAAGTTCCAAACATATATGCTTAGGCACTAAGTCATGTCTGACTCTTTGCAACCCATGGATTGTAGCCCGCCAGGCTTTTCTGTCCATGGGGTTCTCCAGGCAAGAATACTGTAGTGGGTTGCCATTTCCTTCTCTGGGGGATCTTCCTGACCCAGGGATTGAACCAGAGTCTCCTGAATTGCAGGTGGATTCTGTACCACTGAGCCACCATGGAAGCCCTAAGTTCCATGAGGGTGAGGATATTATATTGTAAGATCACTTCTGTTTTGTAAGAGTCAAATGGTAATGAAGAAGTTGGTACCCTCATACATTGCTGGTGGAAATATAAAATAGTGCAGTGACTTTGGGAAACTGTTTGGCTGTTCCCTCAAAATATCAAACATAAAGTTACCATGTGCTGTGCTAGCCGCTCAGTCATGTCCGACTCTTTATAACCTACGAACTGTGGCCCGCCAGGCTCCTCTGTCCATGGGATTCTCCAGGAAAGATTACTGGAGTGTTTGGCCATTCCCTCCTCCTGGGGATCGTCCTGACCCAGGGATCGAACCTGAATCTCCTACATCTTCTGCATTGGCGAGTGAGTTCTCTACCACTAGCACCACCTTACAATATGACCCAGAAATCCCACACCTAGGTATATACCCCAGAGAAATTAAAACATGTCTACACATAAACTTGTACACAGATATTTATAGCAGCATTATTTATAAGCAAAAAGTGGAAGCAACCCAAATGTCCATCACCTGATGAATACATGTATCCATACAATCACATATTATTTGTCAATAAAAAAGGATGAAGTACTGATACATACCACATCGTGGATCAATCTCAAGAACATTGTGCTAAACGAAAGAAGCCAGGTTCAAAAGACCACACTTGATATAATTCCACTTATATGAAATACCTAGAATAGACAAATCTGTAGAGAAAGGAGATTGATTATCATTGTCTAGGACTGGAAGGAAGGAGGGAGGGGAACACAGAGGGATGGAAACTGATTGCTCATGTAGGTACAAGGTTTCTTCTTAGGATGATACAAATATCTTGGAATTACATTACGATGATGGTTGCACAACTCTGTAAATATACTAAAAAGATTGAATTCTACTGTGTCGATGAACCTCATGGTTATGTAAATTATATCTGAGGAAAACTGTTAAAAAGGATTGAGGCAAATAAAAAATATGGAATATTTTGTCTACATTTTACACTTATTCGAATATTGAATATCTAAAAATGGAACGATTTAACACTGCAACTCTAGATAGTCCAGGAATGTAGCAAAGAGCTCAGTAAATAAAAGATGAAGGAGGTTAAAGTATACGGATAATTATGATACAGCACATAGTGTGTGAAATGCCCAGAGGAGACCAAGCCAAGGGTTACAGAGGTTTGAAGGTCTCTAAAACATCAGGTCTGGGTTTGTGTGAAGGAAGTGGGGAAAGGCCTCTAGGAGGCAGCATTTGAGATTGGCTTGGAAGGCTGGTTAGGCTTTGCTAGTAGAGGTAATTTGGTGGGAGGCAGGGCAATAAGAGGAGCTTCCCTGGTGGCTCAAACGGTAAAGAATCTGCCTGTAATGCAGGAGGCCCAGGACATGGGAATGGCTTCCCACTCCAGTATTCTTGCCTGGAGAATCCCCATGGACAGAGGAGCCTGGAGGGCAACAGTCCATGGGATCACAGAGTCGGACACGACTGAGTAAGTAACACTTCCACCTTTTTCAAGGCAATAAGGGGGAAGCAAACAGGAGCAGAGGTCCTTTAATAGTTGCTAGCACAGTTTGGCTGAACTGAATACGAGTTGTGTTAAGAATGGACTAGCAGTGGCAGTCGGAGAAGGCAGTGGCACCCACTCCAGTGCTCTTGCCTGGAAAATCCCGTGGACGGAGGAGCCTAGTAGGCTGCAGTCCATGGGGTTGCTGAGTCGGACACGACTGAGGGACTTCACTTTCACTTTTCACTTTCATGCATTGAAGGAAATGGCAACCCACTCCAGTGTTCTTGCCTGGAGAATCCCAGGGACGGGGGATCCTGGTGGACTGCCGTCTGTGGGGTCGCACAGAGTCGGACACGACTGAAGCGACGCAGCAGCAGCAGCAGCAGCAGTGGTAGTAGTATAGTAGCATAGTGTAATACTGCAAAAATAGGCTCAGGTCTGTAGCAGACAGTGTCACTGGTGGCAGATCTCCTCTGATGTCTTTATATCACCCCCCCGCCCCCCAAACATTAGTGTGCTTCTGATGGCTCACTCTTGGAAAGAGTTGTATCCCTTACCAGCAGAGAGCAGGAAGTGCTGGGGGCTTCTCCCTCTTCCACTAGCAGCTCTCAGTATCATCGGAGCAGGGACTTTGGTGCTTTTCCCGTCTCTGTATCATCAACACTTGAAACAGTATCTGGCAGTCAGTGAGCGTTCAGAAAATATTTGAATGAATAAATGAACAAAAAGCAGGAAATGGCAAGGTATATTCCAAGTGAAGTTTATTTCATAAATCCTCTTGACTTTTTTAATATTTATTTTTGTTTATTCATTTATTATATTAGCTGCTCTGGGGTCTTAGTTGCAGCATATGGAATCTAGTTCCCTGACCGGGGATCTAACCTGAGCTCCCTGAATTGTGAGTGCAGAGTCTTAGTTGCTGGGCCACTAGGTAAGTCCCTCCACCTTGACTTGCAGAGCATTTTTTAGACAGGAGATTATGAAAGGTTCTGATTGTGAAGGCCCTTGGATTTTGGAGTAAGGAGTTTACTTAGCTGAAAGAAGAAAGAGTGTTTTGATGAAATTACTTTGGCAGTAGTGAGCAAGATGAACTGGAGCATGGAAGGATTGTGTCTGTGGTGTCCACATTGACCAGGACTGGGGAGGTCTTCTGCAGTATAGTAATAATCCAACAGCTTGCTTTGACTCTAGTATCTCCCTCAATAGGGTGTAGCAGCAGAATAGAAAAGATGAGATAGAAGAGGTACACTGAAAGAAAAATTTAAGATGTCAGAAAGTAAATACTCCTTAAACAACAGGGAAATTATGAAGGGTAGATTTTTTTTTTTGAAGGGACAATTTTTGCAATTGCTGATCAGACAGTAAAGTGTTATTGCTTACCTGTGTATGTGTCTTTTTGAACACTGAAATTGTACATTAAATTTGGAGATAAAATTATGACTCTGAGACTGCCACCCTGTGGATAATAGAACTACAATCCTCAAAAATTATAATAAAACTTCATTCATTTGAAGTTTACTATTATAAAACTGATTATGATTCTTCCACATTGGTATATGTAGTTATGCTTGTTAAATAGAAAGTTGAAATTAGTTTGATTTTTTCTGGAGCTTTTAAATGAATGGAAATGAAATCAACAGCTTTAAAATGTTGCAAAGAAAGTAAAAAATGCCTTTTAGATGACATACTTCTTTCTCTAGAAATTTAATGTTAAAAGAGTGTGCTTTTATAAAATATTGTGGCATGTATGCCTATTATAAAATGGTATTTTTTCTTATTGTATTTTTTGGTCTATTTTATATGTATCTCCTTGAGAGTGATATTTCTTGAAAAATAGGTGAACCCATACCCCATCGTTTTTTTCCCCCTAAGTGAAAGTGGCTTTCCCTTCTCATTTTTGTAGAATTGGATTTTATTGTTAGAAATTAGCCATGCTTTGATGAATTGCCTTCATTGTATTTATGTAAATAACTTGGATTTTATTATAGGTTGTTTATCTAGAAGGACAGTCTGTTCACAAATTAAAATGGTAAGCTAGCTTGAATCAAAATAAAATGGTGGTTGTGAAAAAATTGTTTGCTCTTTGCAATTCAGAAAATGGTTCTGTCTACATTTCTGCAAAATAAAACTTTCCCGGCAGATGAGTTCTTTACAGCCTAATATTGTAAAGGGCTTACACACTTGTTTTCCCTAAGGGATCTGGAGGCATGGGGTAGCCATTTAGTGTTGGAAATTTGTGTTAGCAATAAAGCAGAAGTGGGCTGACGCCTCATTCTGAAGTCACAGTCACACATCTTTTCTGCATGTGATGTCCAGACTGAGGGAGAGAATGAATGGCGCACCTGCTGAACCCCCTCACTTCAGGGACCTTAAGTGTTGGTCATGATTAGATTTTCAAATATAATGTTAATGATGTTAAATATTCAGATATTTCTCAGTTATTTTTCTCAAAAGTGTAGTATGATAACATACTTTCTGTTTTTAGATAAATTTCTTTTTTTTTTTTTTTTAAATATTCCATTTGGTTTTGGCTGAGCCAGGTCTTGGTTGCTGCGTGCAGCTTTCTCTCGTTGCAGAGAGTGGGGCTGCTCTTTGTTGCCTGTACAGGCTACTCATCGCCGTGGTGGCTTCTCTTGTCGTGGAGCACAGGCTCTAAGTGAGCGGGCTTCAGTGGTTGTGGTGCAGGGGCTTAGTTGCTCCACGGCATATGGAATCTTCTGGACTAAGGATCTAACCTGTGTCCCCTGCATTGGCAGGCAGATTCCTCCTGTGCCACCAGTGAAGTCCGATAATGTACTTTCAATGTTTGGTTTCATTTAATCTTTTCGAAGTAAATCAATGAGTTGTGGATGACTTTTCTGAACTATTTTTTGCTGCGTTTATATCTTTTATGCCCCAGTTGAGGTATAACTGTGTAATTTTAAGTGAAATAGACTATTAATGATGAAAATACAAATGTTTAATCTAGGTCCCTAAGGTATGTTACCATATAAAAAACAGTATTATTTAGATTTTGTTTAAGGAAAGTAACTTTCAAAATACTTCATGGTTTGTTTTTTTTTTTTTAGTCTCCTTTTCTGAGTATTGAAACAAAGAGTCAATAAAATTAGAGACCTGTTTCTGTTTTGTAACTTTCTTTATTGGTGTCATTATCATACCGTTTTAAAAACCATGACCCTGAACTTATATAAAGAAATTTTTAGTTTACTATTTAGCCTCCACTTAAACTTTATCATGTGATATCTGTTGTGTGATATGGTAGAATGGTGATTGTTTTAGGATTAATGGTCGTTAATATTCCCTTTTAGTTTTTGCTCAGAGTTGGACATGAGTGAGTGACTAGCCCACTTAGTTTTTACACATGGGTTCATTTTCATAACTGTAAGTATAAAACATTTTGTTCTTTGAAAAATAATTCCAGCATCGATGACTTAAATTTTGATGAAGCAATAACAACTATTTCATAAGTTTTGACTGTTTGCTGGGTGTGTCTTTACAAATCTTAATAGATCTTTTATTTTTGAATGCAAACCATTCAGTATTAAATGCATACCTTTGTTTTGAAACTTTTTTTTTTTTGGCTATACTTTAGATCTCTGGGGAGGTACTTAGCTAGTGACTTCTAGGTCCAGAGAATCTTCTAGATTGTCTGAAATCTTTGTTATTGTTTAGTCTCTTAGTCGTGTCCAGCTCTTCTGTGACCCCACGGACTGCAGCCGTTCAGGCTCCTCTGTCCATGGATTTTTCCAGGCCAGAATACTGGAGTGGGTTGCCATTTCCTTCTCCAGGGGATCTTTTCAACCAAGGGATTGAACCTGCATTGGCAGGCAAGTTCTTTACTACTTAATTAAGGTTCCCTTTGGATTCCTTAGACCCAAGGAATCCCAAGACCAGGATATATTTCCCATTTAGGATGTGTTGATGTATTGCTTTGTGTGAAGCTTTTTATGTTTCCAAATTTAATTAGGCATTTAATTCAAGTTTTCAGGGTTGTAATGGGATTTGTTTTGCCCCAGCTCTCCTACCGTCTGTGCTTATCACTGATACCCTCCAATGCCAAGGAACACAGTGACCTTGCCGCCTGGGAACAACAGAGCCCTGCCACTCAGTCATCCCATATGTAAGGCAGGCACTGACCCAGTAGCTGGGTGGAGCTGAGACAGAAAGGAAGACTATCACAGGAAGGGACTGGTCCAGAACACAGGTAGCAGGTAGGAGGGGAAAGGAAGCATTCTAGTAGAAGGCTGAACATCAGCTTATGGAATTCAGAAGGTCATGCAGGCAGGTGGCATTTGGAAATTTCACATTTGAATGGGAATACCTTCCCATTATTTTTTCTCCTTTTTTTTTTTTTTGCCATTTCACATGCATTACAATTTTATTGTCCCTTAAATCTTGCTTTAAAAGACTATTTCTTCTTTTCTACTTTCAATAAAGAAAGCGCCAAAGAGTTGATGCTTTTTGAACTGTGGTGCTGGAGAAGATTCTTGAGAGTCCCTTGAACTGCAAGGAGATCCAACCAGTCCATTCTAAAGGAAATCAGTTCTGAATATTCCTTGGAAGGACTGATGGTAAAGCTGAAACTCTAATACTTTGGCCACCTGATGTGAAAATCTGACTCATTGGAAAAGACCCTGATGCTGGGAAAGATTGAACGCGGGAGGAGAAGGGGATGACAGAGGATGAGATGGTTGTATGGCATCACTGACTCGATGGACATGAGTTTGAGCCAGCTCCGGGAGGTGGTGAAAGACAGGGAAGGCTGTGTGTGTGTTGCAGTCCATGGGGTCACAAAGAGTCAGACATGACTGAGCGACTGAACTGAATTACTTTCAATACCTTTTGGAATTGTCTTTTGCTAGTTCATGGAGCATATTTTAGAGGGCTTTTAGCACATGTTTGTAGGAGAAAGAAAGCACATAAAATTTATGTAAAAGCAAATCTAGGGCTTCCCTGGTGGCTCAGTGGTAAAGAATCTACCTGACAGCGCAGGAGACACTGGTTCGATCCCTGATCTGGGAAGATTTCACATGCCTCGGAGCAACTAAGCCTGCGTGCCACGACTGTTGAGCCTGTGTTTTAGAGCCTGGAACCACAGCTCCTGAGCCCAAGAGCTGCAACTAGGGAAGCCCCTGCACCCTAGAGCCTGTACTCCGTAAGAAAAGAGGCCACTGCAGTGAGAAGCCCCTGCTCACCGCGACTAGAGAAAAGTCCCCGTGCAGCAGTGAAGACCCAGCACAGCCAAAAGACAAGCAAGTCTTCCACCTGCACTCATTAGGGTGGCTACTATCAAGAACCCCAAAACACAAAACCCTAAATAACAAGAGTTAGTGAGGGCGTGGAGACAGTGGAGCCCTGTGTGCTGTTTGTGGAAATGTAAAATGCTACAGCCACTGTGGACAACAGGTTGGCGGTTTTTCAAAAAATTAGAAATAGAATTACCAAATGATCCAGCAATTCTGTTTCTAGGTTATCCCCAAAGAATTAAAAGCAATCTCAAAGAGATCCTGTGCACCCATGTTCTTAGCGCGTTATTGACAATAGTGAAAAGGTAGAAGGAGCCCAAGTGTCCATGAATGGACAAGTGGACAAACTAAACGAGGCATACACTTACAGTGGAATGGTTTTCAGCCTGAGGAGGAGGGAAGTGCTGACCCAGGTTATGACATGCGTGAATCTGGAGGGCATTATTCTACGTGAAATGAACCAGTCCCCAAAAGACAAATACTGCGTGATTCTACTTACCTGTGGTGCCTCAAGTAGTCAGAATCATAGCGAAAGCAGTAGAGAGCAGGGACGGGGGGGCGGGAGGATGGGGAGTGGTTCAGTGGGTATGGACTTCTAGTTTTGCTAGATAAAATGAATTCTGGAGATTGGTTGAGAAACACTCTGAAAGTACTTGCTATTCCTTAACGGTACACTTTAGTGGTTAATTTTGCCATGTATTTTTTTGAAAAGGTAAATCTGAATTTCTATTTTTATATGCAACTTGTAGGAGCTCCCAGGTGGCCCTAGTGGTAAAGAATCCACCTGCCAATGCAGGACACCCAAGACATAGGGTGTTCGATCACTGGGTCGGGAAGATCCCCTGGAGTAGGAAGTGGCAACCCACCCTAGTATTCTTGCCTGGAGAATCCCATGGACAGAGGAGCCTGGCGGGCTACAGCCCACGGGGTTGCCAAGAGTCAGACACCACTGGGCACAAGCACACACACGTGCAACTGGTAAGAGAGTGAAAAGCAAATGTAATGAGACTGAAGTTACTGATTGAGTCAGTGTTCAGGTGCCTGGGATAGAACAATGAAAAAAGCGGGTACGATCCTCCTGAAGCTCCTGCATCTTAGGGGGAGAGACAGACTTTGATCAAATAAGTGAAAAGCGTTTGAGTGTTCGGTACATAACTGGGAGACAGCTAACAGTGGGTGGAAAGTGGCTGTATTGAAAAGGCTTCCCTCAGGAAATGACATTGAAGTGGGATTTGAAGGATGGTAACCTTTGGCTGGGAGAAAGGGGGGGATGGGAAGTGATGGTAGGCTGAGGGAGTAGCATTATGCAAGTACTACAAAGCAGGAAAGAAAGGATGTGCTTTGGGAAATGGAAGAAGGCCCTGAAGGCTTTAATGTAGTGGAATGTGATGGGAGACAAAGAGGGCAAGTATCAGATTATAGAAGACAGGGGTCCCCAGGCTCCGGGCCGCTGACCAGAACCTCTTGTCAGATCAGCGGCAGCATTAGATTAGAAGCACGATGGGCTTACTCCATGGCTCAGTAGTAAAGAAACTGCCTGCATTGTGGGAGGTGCAGGAGACACGGGTTCGATCTCCAAGGCAGAAAGATCCCCTGGAGGACGGCACGGCATCCCTCTCTAGCATTCTTGCCAGGAGATTTCCATGGACACAGGAGCCTGGTGGGCTAAGGCCTGTGGCATCCCTCTCTAGCATTCTTGCCAGGAGAATTCCATGGACACAGGAGCCTGGTGGGCTAAGGCCTGTGTGGTCACAGAGTCAGCCGTGGCAAAGGGACTGAGCACACATGCCTGCACAAAGTGCACGGTAAATGTATTGCTCTTGAATCATCCCTAAACCATCCCCCTACCCCTGGTCTGTGGAAAAATTGTCTTCCACGAAATTGGGCAGTGGTGCCAAAAGGGTTGTGGACCACTGATACAAGGCATGTTAAGGATTTTGAGTTTTATCTTAGAGGGCAGACATTGCTGTGTTTCAAGCCATGGCTTACGGAGGTAAAATGGAGTGAAGTAATGGGGAAAATTGTGTCTTTTCATACAGTGTGCCCTTTAACTATAAATTACATTGTTAATCTGGTGTTTGAATGTGAGGAGAAAAAGTGTTTCAGTTATGTTTACTGAGATGATGTATTGGTTGCCATTGTGGCCTGTTAGGTGGTGCTAGGAGAAGGAAATGGCAACCCACTCCAGTGTTCTTGCCTGGAGAATCCCAGGGATGGGGGAGCCTGGTGGGCTGCTGTCTATGGAGTTGCACAGAGTCGGACATGACTGAAGCGACTTAGCAGCAGCAGCAGTGGTAAAGAACCCGCCTGCCAATGCCCATAAGAGGCATGCATGAGTTTGACCCCCGGGTCAGGAAGATCCCTTGGAGGAGGACATGGCAACCTACTCCAGTATTCTTGCTGGAGAATCCCATGGACAGAGGAGCCTGGCGGGCTGCAGTCCGTGGGTCTCAGTGAGTCTGACGCGACTGGGTAGGCACGCACGAGGCCTTTTAATGTGGTAAAATGTACCTAAAGGGTGGATTAAAGGGGATTGTGAAGGGTAACTGAGCAGAGGTGAATTTCACCTTTATGCTCTGGCTTTGTAGTTGAAATCCTAGAAGTGGATGTCTTCGCCCAGGGAGACTCTGGAGTGAGAAGAGGCTTTTCCGCCGAGCCTTTAGGGTGTTCAGTCGTGAGGTGGAAGAGGTGGGCGGAGAAGACAGGAGAAGGAGCGAGGCCCTGGGGGAAGCTGGGAAGGAGAGTGTGTTGGTCTAGCGCAGCAGGTTCTGAAAGTGTTCGTTGGATTTAGCCCAGTGTGGTCGTTGACTTTATTTAGGGCAGGTTTAGTGGCTCAGTAAGGGCAGGATTAGGCTAGACAGACTGGGATGAGTGGGAAATGAAGTGGAGTTAGGCAAATCTTTGAGGAAGGCTCTTAGTGAAGGGACTGAGAAACGATGTTAGAAGGGATTGAGGTGTATGTGGCACTTGGAGTGTCAAATAATGGAGTTTTTTTTTTTTTTTTTTTAAGAAAGCTTGAATTAAAAATTTCTTTACATCTGTGAAATACTTGAAAAGTATATCACACACCTTGCTGATTCTCTGAATAGAATCTACTGAGAACAAATGTGACCCCACTGGCTTAATCTAGGTACAGAGTTGTGGGACTGTGTATACACAGGTGCAGTCAGGTTTGCCTGCTGAGGTTCAAAGGTCTGTTTGTCACTATACTAATTTCTGATCATCTGGGCAATAAAAAATAGAGAATCTTGGGTTCACTTGTGAGCTACTAGTTTGAATCTTAGGCGTAGGACTCAGAAGTGTGTGTGTGTATATGTTATGTTTGTGTCTTTGGATAATTCTCATACATCTGTTCTGTGGACTGGCTTTGGAGAACTGTGGTCCCAGGAATGTTCTATTGATACTTTGATGTGTTCTGAATGCTTTTTTAAAAAAAAATTATTTTACTTTCAATTAGATGATAATTACCTTACAATATTGTGATCGATAATCACTTTATAGCGTTGTGCTGGTTTCTCCCAGACATCAACATGAATCAGCCATAGGGATACACATGTCCCCTCCCCCTGGAGCCTCCCTCCCACCTCCCTGCCCATCGCACCCCGCTAGGTTGTCGCCGAGCGTCGATTTGGGGTTCCTTGCATCATACAGGAATTCCCACTGTCTATTTTTACATATGGTAATTATATGTTTCATTGCTGCTCTCTCAGATTATCCCACCCTCTCCTCCCCTCACTGCGTCCAAAAGTCCGTCTTTTATCTTTGCGTCTCCTTTGCTGCCCTGCAAATAGGATCACCAGTACCTTCTTTCTAGATTCCGTATATATGTGTTAATATATGATATTTGGCTTTCTCTTTCTGACTTACTTCACTTTGTGTAATAGGCTCTGGGTTCATCCTCCTCATTGAAACTGACTCAGATGTGTTTCTTTTTACAGCTGAGTAAGATTCCATAGTGTTTATGTACCGTGTCTTCTTCATCCATTCATCTGTTGATGGACATCCAGGTTGCTTCCAGGTCCTGGCTGTTGTCAGTAGTGCTGCTGTGAATATTGGGGTACGTGTGTCTTTTTCAATTATGATGTCCTCAGGGTGTAAGCGCAATAGTGGGATTGCTAGGTCATATGGTAGTTTTATTCTTAGTTTTTAAAGGAATCTGCATACTGTTTTCCAGAGAGGTTGTATCCGTTTCTATTCCCACCAACAGTGCAAGAGGGTTCCCTTTGCTCCACACCCTCTCCAGCATTTATTGTCTGTAGACTTTTTGATGATGGCTGTTCTGACAGGTGTGAGATGATATTGTGGTTTTGATTTGTATTTCTCTAATAATGAGCAGTGTCGAGCATCTTCTCTTGTGTTTATTAGCCATCTGTATGTCTTCTTTTGGGAAATGTCTGTTTAGGTCTTCTGCCCACTTTTTGATTAGGTTGTTTGAGCTGCTTGTATATTTTGGAGATTAATCCTTTGTCATTTGTCTCATTTGCTATTATTTTCTCCCACCGAATGCTTTTGAATGGTTCTATCATGAGGATTAAACGAGACATTTATGTTAGGCTTCCCAGGTGGCGCTAGTGATGAAGAACCCATGTGCCAGTGTAGAAGCCTTAAGAGGTACGGGTTCAGTCCCTGGGTTGGAAAGATGCCCCTCTCTGGGTTGGAAAGATGCCCCTGGAGGAGGGCATAGCAACCCACTCCAGTATTCTTGACTGGAGAATCCCATGGACAGAGGAGCCTGGTGGCCTACAGTCCGTGAGGCTGCAAAGAGATGGGCATGACTGAAGCGACTTAGCACAGCACATGTCAAGCCCTCAGCAAGGGAAGATTTTTGTAATTTTGTCCACCTGTATGATTGGGGTAGTGGTAAAGGTTTTTGTTTGTTTTTTAGGATGAAACTAGCTTGATCTTTTTTCCTGATTGTAAGGGTGATACTTGTTTAGTGTATGTACTTCTCCAGCCACTTTGCATACTTCTCTCCTCCCTGCTCTCTGAGAGCCGTGGCGCTTCCTCTTGTTGCTTTGCTCCTACAACTTCCTCTGCTGATAATATTCTGCCCCAGCCTCCTGCTTTTACATGCCTGCCACCTTATCATTAGTCTCAGAGCAGTTGTCACATTTTCTGAGAGGCCTTCCCTTATCTAAGGTTTTCTTGGTCACCCTTTATGTTGCTTTGTTGCTTTCCTTCATATGTGGGCAGGGACTGTGTCCGAATTGTTTACTTGATTCCACAGGTAAACTATGTCTTGAGTCTACACAAGAGTGCTCAGCACATGGAAGCTACTTAAATACCAAATAGCACAGACAAATATGCAAATCATAAGAATTTTACTAACTAGCATATGTACTGTAAGCTTTCAGTTGATCATTACTTTGGATACTGAAATGTGGACCATCTATGTATAAATATCGATTGTGCAGTGATACACACTCTTTTCTAACTTATGTATTTCACGTACATATACAGTGGAGATTTTTTCAGTCAGTTCAGTTCAGTCGTGTCCAACTCTTTGCAGTCCCATGGACTGCAGCACGCCAGGTTTCCCTGTCTATTACCAACTCCCACAGCTTACTCAAACTTATGTCCATCGAGTCAATGATGCCATCCAACCATCTCATCCTCTGTCAACCCCTTCTCCTCTTGCCTTCAATCTTTCCCAGCATTAGGGTCTTTTCCAATGAGTCAGCTCTTCGCATCAGGTGGCCAAAGTATTAGAGTTTCAGCTTCAGCATCAGTCCTTCCAGTGAACACTCAGGACTGTTCTCCTTTAGAATGGACTGGTTGGATCTTCTTGCTGTCCAAGGGACTATTAAGAGTCTTCTTCAACACCACAGTTCAAAAGCATCAATTCTTCAGCGCTCAGCTTTCTTAATAGTCCAACTGTCATGTCCGTACATGACTACTGGAAGAACTGTAGCCTTGACTAGACAGACCTTTGTTGGCAAAGTAATGTCTCTGCTTTATAATATACTGTCTAGGTTGGTCAAAGCTTTTCTTCCAAGGAGCAAGGGAGATTTTTTATTGGTATATTATTTTATATTGATAATCATTCTTTAACAGTTCAGTAATACAGTATGCTCCATATAGTGAAATATGATTTCTGTAACACCTAATTTCTGTAACAGTTTATTTCCAGTTTTTTACTGTTTTGAACAATGATACTGAATTTCTCTAATCTTTGCATACCTTATTTGTTAGAATAAATTACTGGGACTGAAAAAATACATGAAGTCCTTTTGGTTGTGAAATTGCCTTCTGGAGTTATATTGTTGTACACTGATGAATGTATGAGACCATTTATTTCTCCTATACCTTCTCTATTCATTTTAGTCTTTGCTAATAGGTGAAAAATGCTATTGTTTCTCTGCTCTGAGGTTGTGAGAGTGAACATCTTTGAACATCTTCTCTTGTGTTTGGCCATATTCTGTGAAGTGCCTGTTCATTCCCAATGTCCCTTTTTCTATTAGAGTGTTTGAGTCAATCAATAATAGTTGTTTCTTTCCTCATTTTATTATAAAAGTTTTTAAACATGTAGCAAAGCTGAAGTTTTTTAATAATCACTCATATACTCACCTTCTAGATTTTAGCATTAACTTTTTATATTTGTTTTCCCACACTTTTATCCTTCTATCTAAAGTGAATTGCAGACATTAGTGCATTTCCACTTAAATACTTTAGCATCCTTATCACTGACTATAGTTTCAATATTTGTTTACTTTTTTCCTTGTGAGGTACAATTTGCATAAAGTTAAATGCATGAATCTTTTTTAGTTTAAACATTTTATTTTAATTTAAAACAGGATTGGATGCTCACTGGTCAGCCTTTGAAGAGACAAGGCTGTTTTCTTTGAGAATAAGCCCACTGCTGCAGTTCCATGTTGTACTGTTTTTCTCGCACACCCACACTGTATTGACTAAGATTTCTAGTTGGCTTTTTGAATGGAGCAGCGGCTTTATTTTTTGTAAAGCATTTGTTGAGTTTCAACACATTCATTTGCCAGGGTAAGCCGAACCTTAGACTAAGTTTTATTTACCTACTTTTTGTTTTTAAAATGTTGTCATATTTCCCCCCTCGTTTATCCTTTGCCTTACCTTTGGTTATGGTGTTTTCAGATTGTTAGGTGGTCAAATGCCATTCTTTTCCTTATCTTTTTTTTTTCCCTGCCCTTCGTGTCACATAGAAGGATGTGGCACTAGTGGTAAAGAACTCGCCTCCTAAAACAGGAAACACAGAGGACGTGGGTTTGATCCCTGGGTCAAGAAGATCCCCTGGAGGAGGGTGTGGCAACCCACTCCAGTATTCTTGCTGGAGAGGAGGATCCTGGCGGGCTTTGGCTCATAGGGTCACAGAGTCAGACGTGACTAAAGTGACTCAGCATGCTTGCACTGGGTAGTATATAAATGCTTATATTTTCTTCTGCTCGTTTTTTAATTGGAATAATGTGGTGTAGGCTCTTTTTAGAAAAATGATTATCAGTGGTTTGAAATTATTAGCTAATACTGTCTAATGAACACTCTTCCCCTCTGTGGGTTTTTCCCTCCAGACAAAGCTGAATTTAATGTTTCTGTTAATGCTATTTTTATTATAACCTAAATTTGTATATAAGTATCATATCTTTTTTAAAAATTTATTTTATTAAAGTATAGTTTATTTACAATGTTGTGTTAATTTCTGCCGTTCAGTAAAGTGACTCAGTGATACTCATACGTACATTCTTTATCATATTCTTTTCCATCATGGTTTATCCCAGGATATTGAATATAGCTTCCTGTGCTATACAGTAGGAACTTGTGTATCTCTTCTGTATAGAACAGTTTGCATCAGATATCTTTTTCAAAATATTGTATTCTATTTAATCTATTTATTACTACACTTAGCTACTTGAGATAATATATTATCTGTATTAAGTACATGTCTTCTTGCTGTACCAGGGATTGAACCCGAAACCCCTGCATTGCAGGCAGATTCTTTACCACCGAGCCACCAGGGAAGCCCTGTAAACAGTTTGTGAAGACTTTAATGATGACTTACTTTTTTGTGAAAACAGGAGCTATAGAAAGGTTTTGAAACAGGAGAGTAATATGATCTGGATGTATCTTTTTAAATGGATTACTTCTGATTGCTGCTTTGAGAGTAGATTGTAGGGAAAATCAGAAATAATCCATTTAAAAAGATACATCAGGCCACTTGGACTACAGTGGTGCAGGTAAGAGGTAACAATGCAGTTCAGTGGTGACAGGGTTCTAGGCTGAAAACTGAACTGATAGTATTTCCTTTCAGATTGGATGTAGGTCTGTGACAGTCAAGAAGGAGCCAAGATTTTTGGTCTGAGCAGCTAGAAGTGTTAAGAAGCCACCCAGAGGACTGGAGAAAACTGGGTACAGTACATTTCGGAGGGGTGGTCAGGAATTCAGGTTTGGATATGTTAAATTTGTCAATCAGACATTGGAAGGCGTTGTCAGCTTGGGTAGAACCGTCTGTGTGGTACAGGAAGGAGACCTGAAAATAGAAATTTGAGAACATTAAAATACTAGCATCATATATCCAAGAAATATTTTATAAAATGATAAATCTGAACTACTCTTAAAATTTTCATGTTCCATTTATACCAGTGATGTGGGTTCAGGTGTGAAAGGGGAGTAGCAGGGCAGTTTGCTGTAGCTAAAGTGTGTCCGTTATGCTGATATTAAATTATCAGTGCAAAAGGCATCAACTGTTCATCCGAATGGTGTTGTGAAACACGAATAAAGCCTGCAGTCTAAATATTTTATTTGAATATTCCTTTTACTGAAACGTTTACTAACATTTATAATTTGAGAAGTTTGTTGACAGGAGGCTGTGTAAGTAAAAGCCTGAAAGAAACGGAAGACCCAGAAGTCGAAAGAAAGGGCCACATTTGGCTAATTGGTCCAAATCTGTTGGGCGTCTCCTCCTTTGTTCTCTGTCTCTAATTTTATTTGTAAACTGTTAACATAATGAGGTATTCAGGTATAAGCACGGGGACTCATCTAGAAGTTGTTGTCTGTCAATAAACACAGAGCTTTGCTGCTATGGGCTTGTTGTCCATTAAATGGGGCTGCCAGAGCCAGCTTAACCAACTTATTCACAGGAATTGGACTGTTCAGGAAAGGGAGAAAGGGGCCTTGCTTTTTGTGTCATTTCGACTTGCAGAAATGACCTGAAAATGGCGTGGATTGTGTGGAAGAGAAAAAGCAGATTTATCATTGAACCAGTGTTTACTTGAACCTTCAAATGTTTTCTTTCAACAAATATTTATTAAACACTGTTGTGAGTCAGGAATGCTATTTAGCTGAAATAAGTAACCGGTGAGACATGTAAATAAATGGTTAAAAACAAAAACAGTGTCTTCACCAGAAATTCCAGTAGAGTAGATGGAATTATAAAGGAAATCAATTCACCTTGAGGTCCCCCAAACCTAGAGTGTTTTGTGTATTGTAACCTTGCGTAAATTTCTGTATGAATGGGTAAGCAATGTGATTTGTTGATCTATTAGATCACTTACAAAATACTGTGGGAGCACAAGGAGGAAGTGAGCAGTTCTTCCTTCTAGTGGTGGAGGAGAGAAGGGTTTTGCAAGAGATTTCCTGGGTGGAGAAGGCCAGCAAATGTGAGGTGAGAAGACATGACATGATCTGAATTAATAGTTCAGCAAAGCTGAATTATAGGGTGAACATTGGGAGGTGGCCTAGTCTCACATGAGGCTGTAATATGGTAGACCAAAGTCAAAATGCAGAAATGTCTTGTATTGGAATTTATTCTGTGGGTGTTGGTAGACCATTGACTTTTTAAATTTTTTTAAATAAGAATATTAAGAGGTAGAATTTATGAGAAATTTCTTAAGAAGGACTTCCTTTTTTTTTTTTCCCCCACTGTGCCTTGCAGTCTGTGCTATCTTAGTTCCCTAACTAGGTATTGAACCTGGGTCCCAGTAAAAGCACCATGTCCTGACTGCTGGATCATTGGAGAATTTCTGGAAAGAACTCCATTCTTCAATTAGGAAATCAAATGTTGATAGAATTTTTAGTTATAAATGTATACCCTGAAGATGGGCACAACTAGTAAGTCATATAATTTATGGTAGAATCTATTTTCTCTCATTCAGAGAACATGTATGCTCTTGGTGTGGGTATGACCTACACTAGGTAATCAAACTTACACTGAAGTAATCAAAATATGCAGGATGGCATTGATTTGTTTTTGAAAGAGAAATGTATTTTTGCTTTATGAAATTATTGCAAGCATTTTTCTTAAAGATTCGGCATTTAACTTATTTTGAAATGATTTTAGGCTTGTGGAAGAATAGCAGTAAAAGTACAGAGAGTTCCTGTGTATTTTTTATCCATCCCACACTACTGTTAACAACTTATAGAGTGACAATACAATGATCAAAATTTAAAAATTAGCATTGGTACAATGCCATTAATTAAATGTAGACCTCAGTAGGATTTTTAGTTTTTCCACTAATGTCATTTTTCTGTCCTAAGATCCACCCAGGATATACACATTGCATTTAGTTGTCATTGTCTCCTTTCAAATCTATGATGGTTCCTTGTCCTTTTTGACCGTGACACCTTGAAGAGTACTGGTCAGATATTTTGTAGACTGGCCCTCAATTCGATTTTAATATTTTCTAATGACTATGGACTGGAGTAATGAGTTTTTGGAGTACTGGAATTAACAGTAATTTTTGTTTCATTTTTTAACTTAGGAAGTAAAATTGATATTTTTTGCTATACAATTCTGTGAACTTTAATGCAAGTGTAAATTTGTGTAGCCACCGCCATAATTAGGTTACAGAACAGGTCCATCACCCTCAGAACTCTCTCATGCTCCGTTTCTATGGCCAGTCACCCTCCCCCAGTCCATCCCCTTCAGCCACTGATCTGTTCTCCAGCATTATAGTTTTGTTTCTTCAAAAATGTCATTATGAATGGAGTCTTATAGTAGGTAACCTTCTGACACTGGCTGCTTCTTTCACTCCACATAATGCTTGTAAATGTCATCCAGGTTGTGTTTATCCACAGTTAATTTCATTTTATTGCTCAGTATGGATGTACTATTAGTATCTGTGTGTTCTCCTTTTTTTGATAGGTATTTGAGAACACATTATGTGTCCTGGCACCATAATAAGCAGTTTAAGTCATTTTTTTGTGGATTTACATGGTTAGTTGCTAATGTTAGTTTCTTCCATATCTCTATTTTGACCAGCAGTGTGATTAAGAGAAATTGAAGTTCTTGTTTCTTTAACATATCCTAAAATGCCCCTCGGAGAAGGCAATGGCACCCCACTCCAGTACTCTTGCTTGGAAAATCCCATGGACGGAGGAGCCTGTTAGGCTGCAGTCCATGGGGTCGCTAAGAGTCGGACAGGACTGAGCGACTTCACTTTCACTTTTCACTTTCATGCATTGGAGAAGGAAATGGCAACCTACTCCAGTGTTCTTGCCTGGAGAATCCCAGGGACGGGGGAGCCTGGTGGGCTGCCATCTATGGGGTCGCACAGAGTCAGACACGACTGAAGTGACAGCATAGCATAGCAAAATGCCCCTACTTTTCTGTTTATATTTGGGTTTTCTTTTTATTAAAGAGCAAAAATAATAGCAAGGTAATCTTTTTCATGTTGCTGGGTTTTAATCTTCAGGGCTAAATGTGTGATTCAGGCCTATAGCAAAAAGTCAAACCAAATAAGTCGTTGGTCCACAAACAGTGATGAATTTATAGAGTCCATTTATTTGTAAGAAAGCCATAATACTTTTTACTAATCTCTTTGTAAGTAGAACCTTTGTTTTATAGACAAATAATAAATATCAAATGAAAATAGACATAGTCTAAATCAGGCTAGTTAAAATAAGAGGCTTGACCTCTGTCATACTGTCTTAAATTTACTAATGGCAAAAGATAGTTGTCAGGGACTTCCCAGGTGGTCCAGTGGTTAAGAATTTGCCTTCCAATGATGGGACATGGGTTTGGTCCCTGGTGGGGAAACTAAGATCCTACGTGCTGCAGAGCAACTAAGCCTGTGAGCTGCAACAAAGATCCCACACCTGAGACCCAAATTTAATTAATTAGTTAATTTTTTGAAAAGATAGTTGTCTTTTTTTAAGAGCATGGAGTTTTGGCATATTTTAAGATGAACTGTTTTGGACTTGTGTTAGAAGACTATTTACTTAAATATCCTACTACCATAAGATACAAAATATTTCTAGAATGTTAGTATAGATTTGGCTTCCCTTGTGGCTCAGTTGGTAAAGAATCCGCCTGCAGTGTGGGAGATCTGGGTTCGATCCCTGGGTTGGGAAGATCCCCTGGAGAAGGGAAAGACTCTCCACTCCAGTATTCTGATCAAAGAATTCCAGGGACTGTATAGTCCATGGGGTCTCAAAGAATCGGACACGACTGAGAGACTTTCACTTTTCTTTTTAAAAAAAAAAAAACAAAAAACCTTTTATTAATAAAGTGTAATAAGTGAAATTGAATTTTTGGAGGACTTTATAAAGTTTCCAGGTTGTTCTGAATATCTGATAGTTTTGTGTATTACTTTCAGTCAGCTATGTAAAAATTTGATGAGGAAACTTCTCTTTTAAATGTAGCCTTAATGTGATTTTTGTTTTCAGTTCCTCAAACACTATTTAGAGGACTTGGAGAGGCTGTGGAACAATAAAATGTCAGAACTAAAATAGATTTTCAAAATTATCAGATCTCTAGATTCTCCCAGTATTTTACAAAAAAGGGAAACTGAAATCCTATGGTGGTGTGAAGTAACTTGCTGTTCACAGCCACAGTTGGTTGTAGAAGCTGTATGATACAGTTCCTGCCCTCAAGTGGATAACTGGTTTATAAATGGAGACACAGAGTTGTGCAAACTTAACTGCAGTACAAAATGGAATGTTCTAGGCAATGGGAGAAGCACCGTTTTTCTTAAACAGCGGTCTCCTATCACCCCTAAAATCTTTTCTTGGCCTGTTCACAACAAAATTATTTTTTGTCTTGAGTTTCTCACCCCTCATTCTCTGCTAAACTGTCTCTCATCTGATATTGTGCTTGTTTTTTTTTTTTTTTTAATCTCTATCACACAATGAAAATTCTTTCAAAATCAATAGTCGTGTCTGTGTTGCTAAATCACCTGTCATTTTCCTTTCAGATCTCATCGGGTTTGATCTGTTGTAAGCCTCTGGCACAGTTTCTTCCTCCTGGAAATACCGCCCCTCCAGTGTCAGGGTAACACCACATTTGCCTTATTTTCCTGCTGTGTTGCTGTGTGCTCCTTTTCAGAAAGCCTTCTTTGCTAGTTCCACCTCATCTCCCCTACTTCTAAATAGTACAGTGTCCCAGAGTCTGTCACTGTTACCTTTTATATCTGTACCTTTCATATCATATATGTAATGACTCCCAAATTTATATACCTAACCCAGACCTCTACCCCAGGCTCCAGGACTATATCATACAGCTCCATGACAGTATACTTGTTTTGACATTTTTATTTGGGTAGCTGATAAGCTTTTCAAACTCTGTGTGTTTCATAACTCCTGATCTCCTCCTACCCCACATTGTCGCCGTCTGTGTTCACCTTTCTGTGTTCAGTAACTCCTGATACTCTCTTACTCCTAACCTATCAGTTTTGGCAGCTGCAGTCTTCCAGTTGCCAAAAATTGAGTTTTGAAGCCTTCCCCCTCCTCCATCCCCAACAACCCACTTTTGTCCATTAAAAAATCTTATTGGATATTCCTTAGAAACATACCCATAATTTAATCATATCTTCCTTGTCTGCCTCCTCTGTCTAAGTCATTGTCATCTTTTCTGCTATTGCATAAGCTTCTCTTTCTTCCATCCCTGGTTGTTTGCAGTCTTTTTTCAACACAGCAGTCAAGTCTTATGACTCAGCTACTTAAAACTCTCTAGCTAAAGTCTAAACAGTGAGGCTCTCCCTTAGTTTCCAGTACTCTTCCTCCTCCTATTATCTCTCTTCCTTATTTTCTCTTCGTGAACCACACTGGCCTTCTTGGTTTCCTAAAACGTATCGGGCTAGCTCCCTGTTTGTCTTTGCATGGGCTTTTTTTCTGCCTGGAATGTTCTTCCTTAGGTAAGGTTGGAGGTCTCTACTTAGAAGTGATCTGGCAAATGGAAACTTTTCCTCGCTAGCTGTGTAAACTGTCATATTCTTCTCATTGCTGTTTTATTTTTTTCTAATTTGTCCTTATCCCTAACATACTATACACTTTATTTGTATCATTTCTTTATAATCGCCACACTGTATATTTAGTTCATAACATTTCTCTCTTCCTAGCTAGAATATAAGTACCGCGTGAGTGGGAATAATTTATCCCCTAGGTGTCTTTCTGCACTGCTGTATAAAAAGGGCCTGGAGCAGTGCCAGGCTCGTAGCGGGAGCTCAGTGAATATTTGCTAATGAATGAGTGCCTGAGAGTACCTCGCCTCTGTTACCAACTTGACGTTGGTCAAGTCACTTCTTTCTGTAGCCCTGCTGTGTGAATGTGTGTGCTCAGTCATGTCCAACTCATTTGTGACCCCACAGACCTGCTTTCCTTATTTTTAAATGAGACTGGATTGTATCGGTATTACGGGTTTTCTTAACACACTGAAGACAAATGCAGTAGTAAGGTTCCTTGAAGACTTTTATAAGAATTCAGCTACTTAACAGGAAAGTTTAAAAACCACTGGACTGAAAAGAGGATCTCTCAAGTTCTCTTTCAGCCTCGTGGTCAGTTCTTGTAATAATTGTAAGTGGAGCAACACGGGGGAACCGTCATGCAGAGAAGGCATTTGAACTGAGACTGTGAAGGGTGGACGAGTAGGCAGAGATAAGGGAAAGGGTAGGAAGTAACGCAGGTGCTTTCCAAGCTCAGAGAAGGCAAACGAACAGGAATGAAGCCATCCAAAATGTTTCAGTAAGCCTGGAGTGTGTGTGTGTGTGTGTGTGTGTGTGAGTGAAGGGGGATGGGGAGGCCAGAGGGAGGGAAGGACAGAGAGAAAAAGAGCCCCACGAGAGACAGTGGGGACGTGCAGAGAGGGGAAGACAGGGCCGGAAACAGGTGATTGAGGTCACGGTATGAGAACTGTGAACACCGGGATAGGTGGTCCAGCTTTCTGCCCGCAGGAAATCAAAGTTGGTTTTTCAGCCATGAGTGATCATCACATCACTTGCAGAGTTGTTCTTTAGGAAGATTTCTCTGATGGTAGTGAAAGGTGAATTGAAAGTAGACAGTTGGTGGTAGAGAAAGGGACAGTTAGGATGTTGCTGAGATGGTATTTTCCCGTGATGTTACTTTTACCTGAAGAGTAGCACAGGAGGAACTGGAGTCGCACTCTAATCTCAGATTAAAAAATAGAAGATTTCCCCTCCACAACATTTGGAGATTGTTGAGCAGTAAGGTGGCCGTCCTTCGGAGTGGCTGCCGGGTGAAGAGCACTGACTGCGTTGGGTCTAGGGCTGCAGAGCAGCAGAGCCGTGGCTCTCAGAAGCCTGGGCTCCACCCATACCGCTGATTCTGCTTCTGGGAGTAGGCATGCGTCTTCACAGACTAGGTTATCTGGAGGTGCATCCCTGGTTACAGTCCACTGAGGTAGAAGACATATTGTCTGTAATACTGAATTTTAGATTGTAAGAGATACAATTTCATATGATACGAAACTTGAGATTGCAGTTAGCCTGTTACTTGGAAGCATCATAAAGAATATAATTGTACAGTTAAATCTTGGTTATTTTTGACAAGAAAGGAAAACCACCCAAAGTAATGCCTACAGTAGAATCTGGTAACATAGTTACATGAATTCAGCTGTATCAAATCATGGATCAAAGTAAGTGTCTACTGATGGATGAAGGGATAAGGTAGAGGTGGTGTGTGTGGTTGGGATAGTACTCATGTCGCTGAGCTTCTGCTATGTGTTGGACCTTGTCCTTTTCTTTTTTTGACAGAAAAGTAGGATTTATTCGTGGGCATGAGTAAGGAGGGGACAGCAGCAAGGCTCTCATGACTACAGGGCCCACCATTTGTCCAGAGGGCCTTCATTAGGGACGATTTGACTCCATAGCCATCTGGGATGAGCCATGTTTCTGCCACCATGTCTTCAAATTCATCTACATTAAACTTAGTAAATCCCCACTTCTCGGAGATATGTGTCTTCTTGTGGCCATGGAACTTGAACTTGGCCCAGCGGAGGGCCTCAATCATATGCTCTTTATTCTGCAGTTTAGTGAGGATGGACCTCATGACTTGACCAATGTGGACCCTGGCCACTGTGCCCTGGGGCTTTCCAAAGCACCACACGTATCCCAATCTGGAGCATAGATTGGGAACACCATGCCAGGCATGAATGTCCACTGAAAAGGACTGTCTCCAGGGCCCCTTAGGGCAATCTGCACATGTGTACACACTGAGGCGGGGTCTGTGTGTGGCCATGGCACACTGGATCCCCATGGGGAATAAACATAGTCCACCTAATTGGCTGCAAATGGACCAAGCTGGTTTTAGAAAAGGCAGAGGAACCAGAGGTCAAATTGCCAACGTCTGCTGGATCATGGAAAAAGCAAGAGAGTTCCAGAAAAACATCTATTTCTGCTTTATTGACTATGCCAAAGCCTTTGACTGTGTGGATCACAATAAACTGTGGGAAATTCTGAAAGAGATGGGAATACCAGACCACCTGACCTGCCTCTTGAGAAACCTGTATGCAGGTCAGGAAGCAATAGTTAGAACTGGACATGGAACAACAGACTGGTTCCAAATAGGAAAAGGAGTTCGTCAAGGCTGTATATTGTCACCCTGTTTATTTAACTTATATGCAGAGTACATCATGAGAAACGCTGGACTGGAAGAAACACAAGCTGGAATCAAGATTGCCAGGAGAAATATCAATAACCTCAGATATGCAGATGACACCACCCTTATGGCAGAAAGTGAAGAGGAACTAAAAAGCCTCTTGATGAAAGTGAAAGTGGAGAGTGAAAAAGTTGGCTTAAAGCTCAACATTCAGAAAACGAAGATCATGGCATCCGGTCCCATCACTTCATGGGAAATAGATGGGGAAACAGTGGAAACAGTGTCAGACTTTATTTTTGGGGGCTCCAAAATCACTACAGATGGTGACTGCAGCCATGAAATTAAAAGATGCTTACTCCTTGGAAGGAAAGTTATGACCAACCTAGATAGCATATTCAAAAGCAGAGACATTACTTTGCCAACAAAGGTCCGCCTAGTCAAGGCTATGGTTTTTCCTGTGGTCACGTATGGATGTGAGAGTTGGACTGTGAAGAAGGCTGAGCACCGAAGAATTGATGCTTTTGAACTGTGGTGTTGGAGAAGACTCTTGAGAGTCCTTTGGACTGCAAGGAGATCCAACTAGTCCATTCTGAAGGAGATCAGCCCTGGGATTTCTTTGGAGGGAATGATGCTGAAGCTGAAACTCCAGTACTTTGGCCACCTCATGTGAAGAGTTGACTCATTGGAAAAGACTCTGATGCTGGGAGGGATTGGGGGCAAGAGGAGAAGGGGACGACAGAGGATGAGATGGCTGGATGGCATCACTGACTCGATGGACGTGAGTCTGAGTGAACTCCAGGAGTTGGTGATGGACAGGGAGGCCTGGCGTGCTTCGATTCATGGGGTCGCGAAGAATTAGACACAACTGAGCGACTGAACTGAACTGAACTGGATCCTGTCTTGGTGGTAGGAATGTAGTAATGAGCAAAGCCAGATGCAGTTATGGTTCTTTCGCCTTCACCGTGCCTGTGAAAACACATAGACACTTGACCAGGAGAACATTCTTGTGGATGAGTCCTGGTAATCTGCAGAAATGGGGAGGGGGCCTTGGTTTAACAAATCTAGTGATAGACAATAGAGAATTAACTATGTTTTACATTTAAGCTCACAGTTGGGAGTGCTCTGGGAGTTGGTGATGGACAGGGAGGCCTGGTGTGCTGCGATTCATGGGGTTGCAAAGGGTCAGACATGGCTGAGCGACTGAACTGAACACATTGCTCAGAACCTAGCATTACCCTTTGAATAGCAACCCACTCCAGTACTCTTGCCTGGAAAATCCCATGGACGGAGGAGCCTGGTGGGCTGCATGCAGTCCATGGGGTCGCTAAGAGTCGGGCACGACTGAACGGCTTCACTTTCACTTTTCACTTTCATGCATTGGAGAAGGAAATGGCAACCCACTCCAGTGTTCTTGCCTGGAGTATCCCAGGGACAGGGGAGCCTGGTGGGCTGCCGTCTATGGGGTTGCACAGAGTTGGACACGACTGAAGCGACTTAGCAGCAGCAGCAGCAGCAGCATCAACAAAACTAATGCTATCTCCCTGAAAGATTTGTCTAACACTGAATCTCAGTCTTTAAATTTTTATTTTTATATAAAAATAGTAGAGAAGAGTGATTTTAGTCATTTGTCATTTTAATGGTTTGATCTTTTATTTTTCCATCTCTGAATGGAAGCATGTTAGCTGCTCACCCAGAAAGATTCACAGCATACCTTTTTTTTTTTTTAGCCCAGGTTTCCTAGATATAAAACTTAAGACTGTTCTGTATTTTTATATACTCAAAGTTCTCAAATTTGAGGTCAAGGAGAAGAGGTAAAAATAAAAAGGAAGAAGAGAGTGCTTGCTTACACAGTAAATTCTTTTCATGAGTTCCATCTTAAAGAAATAAAGAGCGTCTTAACTTTAGTTGGCATTTAATACATTCATTCAGTTGAAATCTTTCTCAGCTAATAGTTCAAATATCAATGTTGGCAATTCCCCCAGGTGTGATAACTCTATATTAAGATATATACTGACTTTGATATATATATCTAATTTTAGAAATAAACATACACACAGTATATACAGGTACATTGTATTTCCATCACAAATCTGAGATGCCACATTTTATTTATATAGAAATTTAGAGATCTAAAATTTGTCTTCCTGAAGTATTTGATACTGGTTGCTTCTACTGTGAAGCATAGTGATAGCAGCTCATATTTATGAAGTGTTTACTAAGCACCTGCTACTGTATTAATCACTATTACCCATGAACTGGATTTCTTTTTAAAGTCCGGTTTATTGATGTATAGTTTATAATACTATATTGTTTGCCCTACTTAGTTATGTAGTTCTGTGACTTTTGACAGGTACAGATCTTATCACCAATACCACAACCAACCATACGAGATATAGTTCCCTTGTTCTTCTTTGTAGTCAACCCACTCTCCTCATTCCCAACCCCTGGCAACCACTGATAGGATTTCTTCTGTCTGTATTGCCTTTTTGAGAATGTCATATAAATGGAATCATACAGTATGCATTTTGAGTTTGGTTTATTTAATTTAGCCATTCTGAAGGAGATCAGCCCTGGGATTTCTGTGGAAGGAATGATGCTGAAGCTGAAACTCCAGTACTTTGGGCACTTCATGTGAAGAGTTGACTCATTGGAAAAGACTCTGGTGCTTAGAGGGATTGGGGGCAGGAGGAGAAGGGGACGAGAGGATGAGATGGCTGGATGGCATCACCGACTCCATGGATGTGAGTCTGGGTGAACTCCGGGAGTTGGTGATGAACAGGGAGGCCTGGCGTGCTGCGATTCATGGGGTTGCAAAGAGTCAGACACGACTGAGTGACTGAATTGAACTGAACTGATGCTTTTAGATTCATCTGTATTGTGTCATCATCAGGTGTAGAAGTTCATACCTTTTTATTGCTGATAGCATTCCATTGTATGGATATGTTATTGTTTAGTTGCTCGGTCGTGTCTGACTCTTTGTGACCCCATGGACAGTAGCCTGCCAAGCTTCTCTGTCCATGGAAGTTTCCAGGCTAGGATCCTGGTGTGGGTTGCCATTTCCTCTTTCAGGGAATCCTCCTGACTTGGATTGAACCCATGTCTCCTGCACTGGCAGGTGATTCTTTATTGCTGAGCCACCACGGAAGCTCTTGTATGGATATACCACATGTTTATTTGTTCACCAGTTGGACATTTGCATTTCCAGTATTTGTTGATAGTATTTATGTAGAAGCTTATATATATTTCTCTTGGGTAAATATCTAGGAGTGGGACAGCAGGATTGTATGGTAAGTATATGTTTAACTGTATAAGAAATTGCTAAAGTGAAAGTGGAAGTCTCTCAGTTGTGTCTGACTCTTTGCGACCCCATAGACTTTACAGTCTGTGGACTTCTCCAGGCCAGAATACTGGAGTGGGTAGCCTTTCCCTTCTCCAGGGGATCTTCTCAACCCAGGGATCGAACCCAGGTCTCCCACATTACAGGCAGATTCTTTACCAGCTGAGCCACAAGGGAAGCCCTAAATTAGAAATTGCTAAACTGTTTTCACGATGGTGTGATCACTGACCTAGAGCCAGACATCCTGGAATGTAAAGTCAAGTGGGCCTTAGAAAGCATCACTACGAACAAAGCTAGTGGAGGTGATGGAATTCCAGTTGAGCTATTTCAAATCCTGAAAAATGATGCTGTGAAAGTGCTGCACTCAATATGCCAGCAAATTTGGAAAACTCAGCAGTGGCCACAGGACTGGAAAAGGTCCATTTTCATTCCAATCCCCAAGAAAGGCAATGCCAAAGAATGTTCAAACTACCGCACAATTGCACTCATCTCACATGCTAGTGAAGTAATGCTCAAAATTCTCCAAGCCAGGCTTCAGCGATACATGAACTGTGAACTTCCTGATGTTCAAGCTGGTTTTAGAAAAGGCAGAGGAACCAGAGATCAAATTGCTAACATCTGCTGGATCATGGAAAAAGCAAGAGAGTTTCAGAAAAACATCTATTTCTGCTATATTGACTATGCCAAAGCCTTTGACTGTGTGGATCACAATAAACTGTGGGAAATTCTGAAAGAGATGGGAATACCAGACCACCTGACCTGCCTCTTGAGAAACCTGAATGCAGGTCAGGAAGCAACAGTTAGAACTGGAC
Source organism: Bos indicus x Bos taurus (assembly GCF_003369695.1). Classification (NCBI taxonomy): domain Eukaryota; kingdom Metazoa; phylum Chordata; class Mammalia; order Artiodactyla; family Bovidae; genus Bos; species Bos indicus x Bos taurus. The sequence continues at coordinate 11,057,022 of NC_040087.1, read as the reverse complement.
ATGGAACAACAGACTGGTTCCAAATAGGAAAAGGCGTACATCAAGGCTGTATATTATCACCCTGTTTATTTAACTTATATGCAGAGTACATCATGAGAAATGCTGGACTGGAAGAAACACAAGCTGGAATCAAGATTGCCAGGAGAAATATCAATAACCTCAGATATGCAGATGACACCACCCTTATGGCAGAAAGTGAAGAGGAACTAAAAAGCCTCTTGATGAAAGTGAAAGTGGAGAGTGAAAAAGTTGGCTTAAAGCTCAACATTCAGAAAACGAAGATCATGGCATCCGGTCCCATCACTTCATGGGAAATAGATGGGGAAACAGTGGAAACAGTGTCAGACTTTATTTTTGGGGGCTCCAAAATCACTACAGATGGTGACTGCAGCCATGAAATTAAAAGATGCTTACTCCTTGGAAGGAAAGTTATGACCAACCTAGATAGCATATTCAAAAGCAGAGACATTACTTTGCCAACAAAGGTCCGCCTAGTCAAGGCTATGGTTTTTCCTGTGGTCATGTATGGATGTGAGAGTTGGACTGTGAAGAAGGCTGAGCACCGAAGAATTGATGCTTTTGAACTGTGGTGTTGGAGAAGACTCTTGAGTCCTTTGGACTGCAAGGAGATCCAACTAGTCCATTCTGAAGGAGATCAGCCCTGGGATTTCTTTGGAGGGAATGATGCTGAAGCTGAAACTCCAGTACTTTGGCCACCTGATGCAAAGAGTTGACTCATTGGAAAAGACTCTGATGCTGGGAGGGATTGGGGGCAAGAGGAGAAGGGGACGACAGAGGATGAGATGGCTGGATGGCATCACTGACTCGATGGACGTGAGTCTGAGTGAACTCCAGGAGTTGGTGATGGACAGGGAGGCCTGGCGTGCTTCGATTCATGGGGTCGCGAAGAGTCAGACAGGACTGAGCGACTAAACTGAACTGAACTGAAACTGTTTTCCTAATAGGCATTCCCACCAACAGTGTGTGAGAAGTGGAGTTGTTTCATATCCTTACCAGCCCTTGGTATTGTAGATGGTGGTGGTGTTGTTAATCTACTCTAATGGGTATAGTGGTCCTGTGACTTTAATTTGCTTTTCTTTATTGAGTAACAATGTTGAGATCTTTTCTGTTCTTACTTACCATCTGTGTCTCTTCTTTTGTAAAGTATCTGTTCAAATCATTTGAGCATTTAGAAAGTTGATTTGTTTTCTTTTTTTTTGAATTGTGAAAGTTCTTTACATGTTCCAAATAGTAGTATATGAACTGACTTTAATTCTCACAATAATTCTTTGAGGTGGATACTGTTACTCTAAATTACAGATAAAAAAGTTTAGGCAGAGGTTTTAGTAATTTCCCAGGATTTCACAGCTAATAGGAAGCAGAGCTGGTATTGGAACCCATCCTGTGCTAAACTGTTTGCCAGGTTTTTTTTTTTTTTGGCGGAGGTTGATTATGGGGGGCTGTGAATAGAACCAGGATCCAATTCGTGTAGGTGGTAAAATAATGGTTATAGAGACACCCCTGAGCAAAGCGGCAGTATATTACGGTAGCAACTCTGCATCGCATTTTTGGGAACAGCTGCTTGTTTCTGTTGAAAAAAGTTAATTACTTTTACTTTACGTCTCTTCTACTGGTGGCCAAAAGTACTTTTTCTAAATTACAGTCCAAGTATCTGCCATTATCAGGTGATGAAGTACTGTATATAAATGGATTTTCTAAACAGCAGAAGTTTACCCTTTTATGTATCTATACTTCATAAAAATGTTGATGCATTTGATGTTGGTCATCTGTTTTTTAAAACCTTTATCATAATGCTGACTTGTAGGCGCTTACTCTTTGGTGACATCCTCAGATATCCTGAATATCCTCTGACATTTCAGAGTAGCTTCAGACCCCAGTACTCTTTTTTTTTTTTGATATTTATTTTATATTGGGGTATGGCCAGTTGACGATGTGGTGATAGTTTCAGGTGCACAACAAAGGGACTCAGCCATCCACATTCATGTATCCATTCTCCGTTCAGGCTGATACGTAACATCCAGCAGAGAGAGTTCCATGTGGTATACAGTGGTCCCTGCTGCCTGTTCATTGTAAAGTAGCAGTGTGTACATGTCCATCCCAAACTCCCTAACTATCCCAGACTCCAGTACTTTTAAGTTACATTTGTAGTGACTGACTTTTTTTTTTAAAAAAAAACCTTTTCTTATGATCCCCTCTGTCACTTGTTGGCTGAAATCATCCTTCCACTAGCCCCGCTTTTACCATTTATAATTCGATTGGCTAAAAGATAATCAAATTAGGCTTATGTGGATATTATCTAAGATAAATTTTAACTCTGGGAAACAGCTTGGGGATTTTCCAAGTGATAATCTCCCGTGACTGCTCAGAGGGCCTCTCTTGGTGTTTGGGTTCCAAAGAGTCCCTCTGGATCAATGAGCTCTAAATCAAGTCAGGTATGACATTTGATGGCAGAACATGTGATGCATTTTTCTTTCTAGCCTAGCTTTTATTAATAATTTATTAAATCGTGGAGATTATTTTAGTAAAAAGATTAGGCAGTGTTCAGTGACATGGAATAAACAGGCACACAGCGGGCAGAAAGTTGGTTCACAGTCACTGTGTTTTGTAGCAGTTTACAAAGTTCCTAAGTCAGTGACAGCTTGTCCCCTCAGCTGTGCCTCTAGTAGGGCAGAATGATTACTTCCAAGTAATTAACTGAGGGGAGGAGACCTTGCTAAATCCTGTTTATTTTTTGTAAAAGATTAGGATGAAGGCTAGCCAGTGAGCTGCGCTTTTAAAGTACTTTTGGAAGTGCTTAATTCTTTCAAGCCATTCTGATCAATTTAGGCTCTTAGAAGAAATTAATATATACGCAGCCAGGGACAGGGTAAATATCTGTAGTGACTGCAGTTTCAGCTGCTTGGGCACCTTGTCAGATGGACAGGGACTTGGAGAGCAAAACTTCACCAGCCACGTGTTGACACCCTGGGGCTCTCCAGGGCATACCATGGTTGGCTTTTATTTGTGGACAGTTCTGTTTGAAAGGTCAAGAGAACTGTGGCTACCACTTGGGAGTAGTAGAGTTATGAACCACGATCGTATTGATAATCTGATTCAAACAGGGTTTCATCAAGCTTGCAGTTTTATTTAAAATCATTTTGCTGTATTGGACTTTAGTTCCTTTCTAACCCCAAGTTTACTTTTTTTAGTCTGAAAGCCAGATTAGTAATTCACACTTATTTTTCCACTGAACTTTGAATTTTCTAGTGGATTTTATCTGTTTAGCGAACTTATAAATCTGCATCTGGTATTTCAGTGTGCTGGCTTTTCCAGATTACATAGCAATATACACCTTTTATATAAGAGTTAATGAGTAGCCAGGTTAGGCTTCCCCGGCCATTGTTACATTCAAAGGCAGAAAGTTTGCTGTCTCCCTTCCATCCCCTCCCCTCCTTTTTTCCCTTTCATCTTTATATTTAGTTGCTATATTAAAGTAACTTTTAAAAGTTGCTATTTGTATTTTTTTTTAAACAGCATGCAGGTTTTTCGTTTTGCTTCCTTCTAGATTCTGACTCTGTTTTATTGTGAATTTTAAATCATGGTAATTAACCTGGGCTGAGTAATAGTTTAATCAAGGGAGGTCTGGCTGCTTGGCTCTGCCTCTCCCCCTTTGCTGTCTCTCTGCCCCGTTTTTACCTGTGGATTTGCATGTTTGACCTAGCAGAGTAACTGGGTCCACAGCAACATGGGCGTGCCTCCCTCAGAAACACTCAGTTTCACGTATGACTCATAAGCTGAAGCACAGACACCACTTCCCCAATCTACAGGAGCCATTTTAACAGCACAAAACTTGCCGGATAGCTTTTTACTTTCCAGCCCAAAGGACAGTGTCTAAGGAGAACGAGAATATTGGAAGGTAACACATTAAGATTTTGCGTGTCTGCTTCTGGCTGTTTCCTGGGCTGCTAAACGGGGAGGGTGCTTCTTACCTGTCGGAGAACATGGCTGAATGTGATCTTTAACTCTCTGGGAAAATGTGTGTCGCGGTCCCATGCCTGATTGCACTTTCCTACTAGGGGGAAACAAAGCATTCAGATTCTGGAAACTTTGAGATCTTCTTGATGAAGCAGTTTATTTTCTGTGATTTCTTTTTCCCCTCTGTGTGACTTGAGAATAAAGGAGACTTTTCTTGATTTTTTTTTTTTTAATACCACAAAGGAAACGAGGTCAAATTCTAATTTTTAAAAATGTGACTATATTTGTGAGGGTGCCCTGTAAATTACAATTAAGCAAACTGTATTATTCATGTGTGATTTGAGTGTTAAGGAAGAAGTTGAAGGGCAATGCTTTTGTTTTAGCATTTTAGTTAAGGGGAAGTGTGTAGACAACTCAGTCATAGGTGTTGCTCACTGACTGTAATATTCTTTGTAATTTTTTTTTTTGTTTCTTTAAAGTTAATGAAGTTTATACTAAACATTTAATTTTGAAACCGAATGTAAGTTTGGATAAAATGCACGGTCATTTAGATAACAAGTAAAAGTGATTATTAAAGAGGAAGAAAGGCTAGAATGATTCATTTACAGTTAGGAAAAAATAATAAAGTTTTATAATTCACACTAGAAATTTGTTCAGAGTAGCAACCTTAGAAGCATAACTAGTTTCTGAGGAAATGCAGGATTTTGATTTGTGTTAAAAAAAAAGAATGTTGACCTTCCGTCTATACAACTGTTCTTAAAATTTGCTTGTTTTGAATTAAAAATTAAAAACTAAGAAAAGATTACTTAGTCCTTTCCTGAAATAGTTCTCATTATGGAAATTAGGAGATTTTGTCAAGTGTATATAACGCTGTCCCTTCAAATTCTAGGTGCTCTGAGAAACTGGATGCAGCAGTATATTACTTAAAAAGTTATTTTGTGAAACTAAAATCTGAATGAAAGTAAAGTTTGAATATGCAGTGCTTCCAAATACAGTTTTCAGAACTCAAACTTGGCAAGTCATTTATTGTTGACTGTGATGATATTTAGCTAGCTCATCGAGGATTCGCTGTTAATAACTTTTATAAGTGACTGAAGGCCTGTCAGATGAAAGGGAAGATAGAAAGGCAGTCAATTATTATTTCTTACTCTTTGAAAAGATTGTTCCTGTTATCAGATCTCAATTGACAGGCATAAGCAGACATTTTACCAGTTTAGCTCTGAGCCATTTGCTATCATCTTTGTTTGCATATTGCCGGTTTAGTCAGCTTTTGAGTAAGCAGAAGCTGTATTTACTTCTGGTCTGCTCTGTGTGAAAAATTTAATGAAACTTTTGCCTTTCTTTCTTTTTATTGAGTTTTTAAGGCCAGTGACCCACAGAGAAAAATCAAGGGGCGCACAAATGAGCAAATAATTAAGATTTCATTTATTAAAGTAGAAGAATTTAGTATATTAAAATTAAGACACCATTGCAATTTAAATAAAGATAAATACGAATCGTATATTTTGGTTTCTTGTTATGTGGAGAAGACTGAAGTGGGGCTTCAAGGAGAGGGAGGGAAAAAAAAAAAAACAGAAGCAAAGGCAAACCAGTATGACTTATTATGTAGTCCCCTTCCCACCCTTTTCCTTTCATAAAGTTGAATAGAAGTTAAAGTGAGTCATCAGAATTAAACTTAGAATGACCAGTTTGAAGAACTTCGCATTAAAAGATTGAAGATCGTTCGGCTGCCTCACTTTTAAAGTTGAGACTGTGGCCCAGAGAGGTCTTGTGACTTGCTCAAGGTTAGGTCGTGCTGGACTGCAGGCCTTCCAGACTGCAGCTGCTCAGTTGAGCCCCCACCAACAAATGATGCTTTGTTTGAAATGGTCTGTGTTGCCTCAGGAGTGAATAAAATCTTACATTAAGTTCCTTGGTGATGATTTTGGTGATAAGGTATGGCCAAATGAGTTAACCAATGATTTTGAAAATTTGTTCAGACTAGTTTCCTTTTTCATCAGAGAGAGGACAAGGCATTTGTTTAATTTCTACAGCAGCTTTTTTCTCACTATTAGAATTTTTTCATAGTTGAAGTGTTGTGACATTACCTGTATAAGATGGGCCTAAGGAAGATGGGAATTTGCTTTGAACTCCTAGATACGAAGACAGATTTATTTCCACTTTAATCTTACCTCATCTTCTTTTGGTAGGACAAATACTGTTTCATATGATGCCTTGTTCTATTAAAGTGTGTGTAAAACTGCATATGTTTGCAAAACCTGGAGGCCTCTAAACTCTAACATAAGTATAATCTTGAATTTAACCTTCCCATAAGTAATAATCTCATTCCATTTGTTGTACCTTCTTCTTTGAAGGTTTACTTCATATACCAGGCACTTGATTCTTAGAACTGTCTGGGGAATACAGAATCTTTGTCTATTAACTTTTTGATATGTTTTATTGTGGTGGTTGAAATTTACCTTAGATCTGCCTTTCTTTAGGTCTGAAATCTGGATTTTTAAATTGCTTTTCATGTGACTGTTGAATCCTTAAATTTCTGAGTCCCCTAACCTAATTTGCTATCAAATTTTCCACAATGTGGTGGTCATCCTTGTCCTAAACAATAAACAGGGCACACAAGTCTACAAAATCTGGGCTCTAGTCTCACAAACTTAGAGTCTTACCGAGAAAATAGGTTGTGGTAACATAGGTGAAATAAATAAAGAATGAAACAAAACCACAGAGTTATTAAATTTTGGTTCAGATTGCTTGCCTAGAGGTGACAGGTGACCGAGACTTAAAATGGGCATGAAAGGTCTATGAGTCTTGAGGAATATTGAAGAATGAGTAGCCTTTATTTGTACAGGTTTGGAAGAGTATCTTCAGTGAGAGTAAGAATGTATAGGAGAAACAAATATAGCATATTAACACAGATATATGGAATCTAGAAAAACGGTATTGATGAAACTATATGCGGAGAGGAAATGGAGACCCCGAGGTAGAGAATGGACTTGCGGACACAGCCGGGGAGGGAGAGAGTGGGGCAGATGGAGAGAGTGGCCTCAGCGCACGCACACTATGGGGTAAGGTGGAGAGCTGGTGGAAGGTGCCGGGTAGCACAGGGAGCCTGGGGCGCTCTGCCGGCCGGGACGGTTGGGGGAGAGGGGTGGCAGGGGAGGAGGGGATGTGTGGATAATTGTGGCTGTATAATTATACAATAATTCACAGTATTGTGTGGCAGAAACCAACACATTAAACCAAACATTTAAAAAACCAAAATTTAAAAAAAGAATAAGAATGTAAATTCTTAGAGGGCAGAGGTGTTGTATTCTGTTTCTCCATCTTTTTCAACCTTGGACAGAGTATCAGGCACAAGTGTACAGGCCGTTACTATTACATTTGCGGCATTAAACCCTTGCTGCTCGGTTGGGCAGGTCCTGCTGTAGTGGTGGCAGACCTGTAAAGGACATGTGGCCCTTAGCTTAATCTTGGATGCATACACATTGTAACCACAGAAATAATTAACACCTGCCTGGTAATATGCTACATTTAAAGTAGTAATTTTTGACCTTTGTTGTAACAGAGAATCACCTGGTTTCAACTTAGAGATTTTGGTTTATTAGGCCCTGGGGTTTGGCTTATCCATCTGCAATTTTAATAAGTACCCTAGATGACTTTCTCAGAAAGAGAGTTTGCAGGTTTAAGAGCTGTGAAGAGTGATTAATCAGTTACTTAGCATTTTAATGTCTGAATTTTTAAGGAACAGTGGCATTTGGAAACCCACAGGCTCTAGGAAGTATTAATAAGAAGAATGGCGAGGACTTACCTAGCCTCAGCTCCCTGCGCAGTGCTCCCTTTCTCTATTGGTTTTCTGCTGGGCTTTGTCTTTCAACGTTGTGGCTCTTCTGTGTCCTTTTCTCTAATTTGGCTTTTCTTCCTCTGGCTGTCCACTGACAGCCATCTTGACCACATTATATAATTAATTGTTTTTGTTTTTCAGGCTTAATTAGCCTCTTTATCTCTCAGTGAACCATCACTCTCCCAGTGTTAGTATTTGGTTGTTTTTTTTTTTTTTAGTTCCCTTTGGTGCCTCATGGTAACTCTCCATTCCCTTTTCCTTGGGATAGGGCAAAAAAAAAAAAAAAAAAGCCCCTTCTTGCTGTGGGGTAACATTCACAGTCTTTGAAAACTCTTCTTTCCTCAGAGATACTGTTATTATTTGTTATCGTTTGAGTCTGGGAGGGAGTAACTTTTTTTTTTTTTTTGCCATGTAATACTTGAATATGGTTTTTGAAATTTCTTTGGACATTTAACTGCATAATGGATTGCATATTTGTAGGCTTTGCATGACATATTGTCTAGACTGCACAGACTCTTAAATAAGAAGAAGAGTCCCATCAGTTGAGTGGTCTGAATGTAATTTTGCCTCCGTCAGTTGATCAGAATATTTTGTTCCTTTGCTTAGGAGCTGCTTCCTTTAAATGGTAAGAATTAAATTAGTAATATCATTGAGTCAACCTAATTGATTTGGGCAGTTTTCAACTTTCTGAGCAATCTTTCTCCCGTTAGTAAAGAGGAGCTCCTAATGGGAAAGTTATTTGTCACCTCTACCTTTGTGTCTTGTCAGTTGATCTATGTACTAGAGTAAAAGTGGCTGGTGATCTATACAATAAATGTATAGGAATCCACCCTTTTTGAAAAAAATAGTTCCTGTGCAGTTTGCTTTGTTGGTAGAGGGGATAAATTAGGCAGCTGAGCTTTGGTTGTATAAATTTCTGTGCTGAAACATTTCTTATTCCTTCTCTTCCAGTAATAAGTATCTGAATTAATAACCCCATTGTCATCATCAGAAAACTCTTCGTAAACTTGTCTTTTCACCTTCGTTCATTTACCCCTATTGGAATTCAGAGGCCTTTCCATGTGCCTGTTAATGCTGCATGGCGAGGTAGCAGGGGCTTCCCAGGTGGTGCTAGTGGTAAAGAACCCGCCTGCCAATGCAGGAGACTTAAGAGACTCAGGTTCTGTCCCTGGGTCAGGAAGATCCCCTGGAAGAGGGCATGGCACCTCACTCTAGTATTCTTGCCTGGAGAATCTCATGGACAGAGGAGACTGGTGGGCTAAATCCATTGGGTCGCAGAGTTGGACACGACTGAAGCAAATTAGCATAGCATAGCAAGATATCAGCTCTTTTTTGTCTCCATATTTTGTAGCTTGAGATTGATTGCTAGCATCAAAAAAAAAAAAAGCACAAATGTAAACAATATGAATGCCTTCTAGATTTATGAAGATTGATTTAATAATTTTTATATTAAAAAACTATCAAAGTGTTGCACATTTTTAAAAACCTAATAAAAAGCCTTTAGTGAAAAGCAGCCTCTCTCTTCTACCACTTCCCCATCTCAGTCCTCCTGCCTAGAGGCAGCCACTTATACAAGTTTTTGATTTCTTGAATTTTCAAATTTGTATTTTCTTGGATCTATCTTTTCCCCATCTTCTATCCTATAGAATAGAAGTTCTTCAAGGTAGCAGGAACCAGTGTGACTTTAAGTGATGTCAAGTCACATAGAGGTCATAATTTATGTGGTAGATGCTCAATAATTCAGTGGTCATTGTATTTGTGCAGAGTTGTATGGTTTTAGAAATTAAATGAAAGAAAATTGGTTAGTTTCTGTGTTTTAGAAAACAGTCCTGTAAACACCGAAACTAGAAGATTTTATAATAAAACAATAAAAATGAGCTGTTGATTTAATAACTTAGTTTCTGTGCATCTTGTTTTTTGTATCAAAATACTCAATGGAACCTGTGTGTTGTAGTAAAGCAATTCTTTATCCTTTTTTCTTGAAAACTATGAAATGTGAGTGTAGGATCATGTATAAAACATACACAGTTTACTGTGATGGATTCATTTTGATATTTGGCAAAGCTAATACAATTATGTAAAGTTTAAAAATAAAACAAAAACACACACACACACACACAGTTTAAATGTTCTTACATAGTGTTTACCCATGTCACAACAGCCTAGGCTAAGAAATAGAGCATGTTTATTAAGATAAAAATCCCCAACTCTGCCCATGTTTGTTTTTCCTTAAAAATAACTATTATTCTGGTTTTTGTGATAACCCTTTCTTTATAGTTTTACCCCTTTGGATTTTACTGAAATGGATCATACCATGTATACTCTGTAGTGACTTGTTTCTTTCATTTAACTCTATGAGATTTATCTTAATTGATTTTAACTGCAGTATAATACTGCATTGTCTGGAACGTATTTACCATCTCGTTGATGGTGGTAGAGTGTGTCCAGTTTGGGAACACTCTTGATGTAATTCTTGGAACATACGTGCAAGAGTTCTTTATTATATCGTCACAATGAGGTATGTGAAGAGTTTACAATGTGTATGGGGAGAATGCAAATTAAAGATAATCTAGAGCTTCTCATTGTCTTTCCTAAGAAGAGATGCTATCGATGCCTTCTTGCTCCTTCAGCCTCTTGTCATGGTGGTTTGCCCTGGGGGCTCAAACCTTCCAGCGTGTGCTCAGTTGCTTCAGTCGTGTCCGACTCTGCGACCCCGTGGACTGTAGCCTGCCAGGCCGCTCTGTCCATGGGATTCTCCAGGCAAGAATATCGGAGTGGATTGCCATTCCCTTCTTCAGGGGATCTTCCTGACCCAGGGATTGAACCTGAGTCTCCTGTATCTCCTGCATTGTAGGCAGATTCTTTATTGCTGAGCCACCAGGGAAGCTAGGACCCTAAAAAGTGGGCAGGTGATGTCTTTAGAATAAGTTGTGGGCATTAGTACATTTGACCACTAAACACTCAGCGGTTTAGCATGCCTCCCATTTATAAACTAGAGTTTATTTCAAACAATTTTGAGTAAAAATTTTGTGATAGATACATTAAAATCACTGTTACGTACATAAAAACAGTACTATCATTGATACATATGAAGTAAAGTTATAAAAATATAGGCAGTTGGGCAACAGCAATTTTAGAATGGTAAGAAGAGATTGGAGAGGGATATATGCATATTTATATTTGACTTTTTTATTCTTAAGACTCTGAAACAAATTATGGAAAAATGTTAATATAAAGCTGGGTGATGGGCATGTCATTGTATTCTTTCTTTGGTTGAACTACTTCATAGTAAGTTGTGCTATGTAAGGGGTAGATTATTTTCCCTCCACATTTATATATAACTGAGAAATAATGTTTAATTTGATGAGGACCAGAAGTTGATTTTTAAAAAAGAAGTGGTGAGTAAACTCTACATCAGTTTAAAAAATCATCATTTCAATGAAGGAGATGAGCTAGATTCAGAATTAAGTTATACGTAAGACTGTATATCTGTCCCCTATAACTAACAAGATGGCTCTAGGCATACTTCTGATGAGTAAATGATAATTTCCAGTTGACATCCATTAACCAGTTGGAGATAATAGTTTGTTTGAAATAATTTAGCCTTTAGAATCGTCACTTTCAAATATTTTTCAAAAATACATTTTAGAACAAAGATTCTTAAAACATAATTGATATAGTGTTAATTGACATTGATAAACTTTTTCCCCCCCCAAGCTTTAAACTTTTTATTTCGTATTGGGGTATAACCAATATACTGATAAACTTTTAACTAGCAAATACCTTGAATTAGACTTTTACATCTAACCAGATTTATTGCCATAATTAGTGTTCCGTCTTGCTTCCTGATATGTGTTTCATCTTGTTTCCTTAAAATTCTTACTTATGATGATAGTAATTCTTGCATCTTTAGTTATAAACTTGATATGGAATCTTCATATAAGATTTCCAAAATTCAATAATGTAAATGTGGGATTTGCTATAAAAAGGGAAACATGGACCTTTCTTTCAAAGTCATCCCCTGGCATGTGCGCATGCTCTCTATTTTTAATTGGGAATGAACACACAGTGGTTTATTATCAAAGAAATGCAAGCCCTGGGTAAACACAACTTTGCATATGTGTCCATAGTGGGGGAAGAAAGAAATCAAAGTTTTCATTAAGTTCTCAAAATATCAGATTGCCCTGGCTCTCTTTTTTGGGCTGTTTTCCAGGGTGTCTCTATTTGTAGTAGCAGGAACACAGAGGAACAAATGGAAGTAGAAGTCATAGGATTTATGTAATTGAAAGGGTTCTCCTAAGTCATGCAATTCAGGGGTCTCCTGGATTTTTTTTTAATTATATTACTTTTCCTCCTATATAATTTACCGATTCATTCAACAATTGTTTATTGCCTGTAGTATTCTTGACGCTGGGGAATACAGCAGCCAGAGATTTTCTTACTGCAATTTAGAACGTAGCCATACTGATGGAACCAATGCAGTGTTGGTGGTGGTGTGTAGACTGCACCTTTCACGCAAGTTAGAAAGAGACTACTGGGGTTAGACCCCTGAACTTGTTAAGATCTCTGCATAGGACATTCTTAAGGTGAGCTACCTTTGTTCTGCAGAAGGTCAGAACATGTTGTGAGAGGCATCGTTGAAGATGGGCTGCTTTGTGTATCTAAGATATTTCTCTTTGTTACAGTGGAAGCCAAATAATCATGACTTATCTTTTTTTGGTAATAATATTTTTCTAAGCACTAAATCCTCGCGAATGTTTAAAATTCCTTTCCAAGTAACCTTTGTATTTATTCAGAATTTTATGTCTTAAAGAAGCTTGTTCAAGTATGCTGGAAGAATATATACAGTATCATACTATTTATATAAGGTTTAACATATACCACACAAAACACATATATATATTAAACCATGAAGAAGAAGAATGTGAAGATTTTAGATTTAAATTAGAATTAATCAGAATTAAACTTATATGTGTTTTAGTTTCAGAGACAGTTAAGACAATTTGTATTTAGAAATAGAAGATTTGTGTAAGTTATTTGTTTATTCAAAATACTTTATGGTCTGAACTGTTAAAACTGGGTGTTATATTTGATCCTTTTGTCTATGGACCAGAGACAGATATGTGGTTGTTATGGGCTAATTTATAACCTGTTAGTCTTAGAAATAAACTGAAAGGAAGACATACTGTTCATCTGCACTTGGTAGAATAAAACAGTTGCCTGCCTTTGTTAGCAAATGATTGTCAAGAAGGTGGTACACACTAGGTTCTCTGCAGACGTCCTGAGACTTTTCTCACCATTTAGAGTGGTTCGAGGGCATCCCAGGTGGCACAGTGGTAAAGAATCTTCCTGCCAATGCAGGAGATGCAGGAGACTCAGGTTTGATCTCTGCAGTCGGGAAGATTCCCTGGAATAGGAAATGGCAACCCCTCCAGTATTGTCGCCTTGGAAATCCTACGGACAGAGGAGCCTGCGCGGCTACAGTCCACGGGGTGGCAAAAAGTTGGATGTGACTGAGCACCCTCACACAGGGTGGTCTGACAGAGCATCAGAGCCACAGGCTGTGGCAAGGGAGCTAATGTGTAAGGAAACGGACACTTCCCTTAAGGCTCAGGGAGCATGTATTCCCTAGACACTGGGACAGTTGAGGGCAATACACTGACAAGCAAGAGCAGAGATATACTACAGATATGCTGGGAAGGCGCTAGGCTCTTACTCTGCTGAAAAGTATATTTTCATTGAAAAATACTGAATAAAAACGCAGTTGTTATCCAGGATACTCATTTTAAGAAATGTTACTTACTTTAGGAGCATGGTGCCATGCTTAAAGTTGATTTTTATGTGTATATTAAATTCTCTTAAATGACTTACTTAAAACAGCAAGACTTGACCTATTAGGAATGGAGTTCTGTTTGGTTTGTTTATAGTTGATGGGTGAGCATATGTGAATAAATGGTATGAGCCAAGTTTTGGATATTCTGAGAAGAGAACAAGCGGGTAGAGATCGTGTGATTGGCAGGAGGGACACGAATGGCGACCTGGAAAAAGTGCTTACCAGAGCCATGGCAAAAATGGCCAGGGATCCAAGAGGCAAGCTATCCTTACTGCTGTTTTGAGTTGCCTGTTGGAAGGATTTTTGTTTCCGTTTTGAGTGGTGGTTATCTTTTATGAGAGGTAAAAGCTGAATGGGAAGGTCTTCTATCCAGGTGGTCAAATGTTATTTATCTAACCAGTTGGGTAAAATAGTTTGAGGGCTGTTCTGTTGTTCAGACATTTCATTTTGTAGTCCATCATTGTGATTTTCAAGTCTTAATTTGAAAGGTGTTTACTCCTAAAAATACTTCTCGAGAAAACTATTAATAATGAGTCTTCATGTGTGAAATGAACTTAGATCCCCACCTCAGAATACCTTTTTATTTGTTCTGTTTTCATAAACAGTCTTTACCAATTACATCTTTATGCTTCTGGCACCAGGCTTTGATACATTTTCACATAGATGATTGGACTATTTATAAAACAAGACATAAAGATGTAGCAGAGAAGGCAGGAAGTACTTGATGTTTGTATGCCATATCTTGTTCTCTGCTTCCTGTCAGTTAAACCACGATGAGAGGAACAGAGACACAGATGTACAGTTGCTGCTCTAATTTCCCATTAGGGGACACGTTAAGTGTAAAGCTTGTTTCATTAAACTTTTGTCACTTGTCAATCCTAGGCATGTCACAGGCTTGTTTTGTATTTATGGATTGTATGGATCACAGTTAGAGAAAATATGAAAATGTGTTTACTTTTTGTGAAATTTTTGTAGGTCATAAAAAACTGGCCTTCAATATGAAATGATAAGCTAATATATTGGTCTCAAATTTTGATATGCATTCTTTTTTTTTTGGTGTATCAATATTCTTTAAAAGTTTTAGAGCACTTGGTGGTTTACAAAGTAAAATCTTAGTAGGTACAACTTTTAAGATGATGAAAGAAAGGTCACAGAGGTTGACTTACCCAAGGAAATAAAGTTATTAAATGGCAGTACTAGGATTTGAACACAGGTCTTCTGATGCCAGATCCTGCGTGCTTTTAGGAAAAAGTTTGTTTTCATTAAATTCCCATTTCATCTTTATTCAGTGATTTAAGCTTTTAGGTTTACCTTAGCTCCTTCTATCTGGAATGTCCCCCCAGCAAATAATACTGAATAACATGGGAAAATAAGTTTTGTATCTATTTCTGCTGCATCTTTGGTCTCAGCTTATAGACTGATTGTCCATAGTGTCTTAGCTACTTGTCTCTTTCCTGTCAACTCTTACCCACCGGTGTCTAGCAGGTAGGTCCCTCGTGAGTCCTTGTGAAATAAATAAAAGAATATAGATAGTACTAATATGACTTCTGAAGGCTACCTAGTATATAGGAGAAGACAATACAAGGGGAATGTAATCTTCTCCTTGAAGTGTTTATGTTTGTGAAGGGAATGGTTTAAAAAAGAAAACTCCCCAATAAACCTTTTGTTAGTCGCTCAGTCGAGTCCGACTCTTTGCGACCCTATGGACTCCAGCTCACCAGACTCCTCTGTCCATGAGGATTCTCCAGGCAAGAGCACTGGAGTGGGTTGCCATCCCCTTCTCTATAAGCCTTTCAGTTGTTGTTAAATTTCAATTAACTCAAAAGTCAAATTAAAAATTAAAGGGAAATAGTAGCCTTGAGGTTTGCCTGTAAGAAGTTGGCCATTGGATTTAGCTGTATCTGTTTTCACCTCAAATTTTCCCTTCCCCTCTCCTTATGTACCTATAGACTGTCTGAAAGGTAAGAAGTTATCCCACAGCTCTTCCACTTAGAGAGGTCACATTTTCTGTGTCCAGTTGTCAGGGGTTTGGCGGTAGCTGGGAGTTAGATGTGAAGGAGAGGGGCAGGGCTTCTGTTTATGGGTTGTAGGACAGCCATATTGCCTGACAATCCCACATTTTTAAAGCAGAATTTTTTGAGGGGGATCATCAAGATCACTAGATTAGAAACCCTATGAAGGCAGAAATGGTCTGTTTTTTCCTGTATTCCTGCCACCTAGAACAGAGTCTGACATGTTGTAGGTACTCAGGGGATATTTGTTGAATGGATGAGTGAATGAATGAGTGTGAGCTGAGGTCAGACATGTACTCATACTGTCTCTGAGCATCTTGAGTATTTCTTTGACAAATATTGTTCATGACCCTCTAGGTAAGCTGTGGGGGTTTGGTGGTGACCATGACAAAGTCCTTGCTCTTATTTGGTTGGTCTCTGAAGCCATGGTTGTTACTGACATGACGATTAAATGACAGATACAGCAAAGTACTTTAATATGAAGCCTGGTACCTGTAGCTATTATTTTCTTATTTTTTTTCTAATTTGTTATTATTATCTCTCTCTTAATTCCTTGAGGATAAGTATCATGGTTTTTTGTCTGTACAGCAACATCAGTGGTTGTAAAGATGTTTAAGAATTAAGCAGTATGTATATGCCGGGCTTCCCAGGTGGCACTAGTGGTAAAGAACCTGCCTGCCAGTGCAGGAAACGTAAGAGATGTGGGTTTGATCCCTGGGTAGGGAAGATACCCTGTAGGAGGGCATGGCAAGCCACTCGAGTATTCTTACCTGGAGAAGCCCATGGGCAGAGGAGCTTGGAGGGCTACAGTCCATAGTGTTGCAAAGAGTCGGACTTGACTGAAGTGACTTAGCACACGTGATATGATATGTCTTGTTTTGTAAATTAAGGCTGAGCGCCGAAGAATTGATGCTTTTGAACTGTGGTGCTGGAGAAGACTCTTGAGAATCCCTTGGACTGCAGGGAGATCCAACCAGTCCATTCTGAAGGAAATCAGCCCTGGGATTTCTTTGGAAGGAATGATGCTAAAGCTGAAACTCCAGTACTTTGGCCACCTCATGCAAAGAGTTGATTCATTGGAAAACACCCTGATGCTGGGAGGGATTGGGGGCAGGAGGAGAAGGGGACGACAGAGGATGAGATGGCTGGATGGCATCACTGACTCGATGGACATGAGTCTGAGTGAACTTCGGGAGTTGGTGATGGACAGGGAGGCCTGGCGTGCTGCAGTTCATGGGGTCGCAAAGAGTCGGACACGACTGAGCGACTGATCTGATCTGATTACCAACAAATTATGATATAAGTGGACCTTATTGTGCTGTTGTAAAATTTCTAAGTGTGTCTTCATGCTAAAGTATTTTTAAAAATCTAGTAAGTGCCCACTACATCTACTAAAGCAACTTTGAATTCTTGAACTTCTGAAGAGTCAAGCAAAGCCACAAAGCAGAAAAGGCATCTAACAAAGAGCCAAGTTTAATGCAAATAGACATTTTTACAGGAACTTCTTTCTTCTAAACATTGTCCTAGAAGAAAGTAAAGATGCACTGAAAGTTGGTGCCAGAAGTCTCTATTAAATGAGTAAGAAACTTTCATCAGTCATGGATGTCATATCCTTCCTCACTAAATAACTGAATCAGCATCATCTTTTCAAGATACTTAATACTATAAGCTGCAATATGCAGTCATCCACAGATGCAGCGAGTTCATATATTTCAAAGTTTCTGTAGTGTCCAGATGGATATAGGACAGTTTTGAGGTTCAGTTGATTAACTTGTAAGAAAGGTTGTATGGTAATGAGTCATATCTTTTTTTAAATCTTATTTTTCTATTTCTGCCTTCTTTTAATCCTTAGGCAAAGAATAAAAACTTGATGTAAACTAGTGAAGTAATTTTTGCTTGTTTTAAATAATTTTCCTATACCCTGGGTGATTTATAAACCATTGTGGAGAATCTCTGTTACACGTAACTAATGAAGAATTTAAGGAGGATAGTATACACATCAGCAGCTAGAAGTTATTAATATCAGTGTAGAAGTCAAGCTATGGGATGTTTGTTTAAACTGTCCTCATCATTTTTAGATGGTAGTTTCCCGACCCCCTTGCTTTGGGCTTCGTAATCTTGGGGACCACACAGTATTGCTGCAACCGGATTTGAAAACCTCCAGGAACTTTCCACTTCTTCTTTCCAAATCAAGCCTGCATTCCACTGCCTGACTTTCAAGACTCTCCATAATTTGGTTTTGCTTTGGTTCACATTTTCTACTGTTTGCTGTTGTCAACTCTTAGCTCTGGTCAGCCTGTTAACTGTCTCCAAACTTACTCTGGTCATTGGTTTTTGTTTATTCATTCATTCATTCATTTTTGTTTTGGGTATGCTGAGTCTTCGCTGCTGCTGGGGCTTTTTCTTCTCTGGTTGCAGCGAGCGGGGGCCACTCTCCAGCTGCGGTGTGGTGGCCCTTCTTGGAGCGTGTGCCCTCGGGTGTGAGGCTCAGGAGCTCTAGCGGTTGGGCTCCGTGGCTGGAGGACAGCTCTGCAGGGGTGTGCCACGTGGGCACAGCTGCTCCTCAGCACAGCTTGGGGGATCCTCCCAGATCAAGGATCCAACCTGTGTTTCCTTCGTTGGTTGGTGGATTCTCCACCACTGGGTCACCAGGGATGCCCACTTTGGTCGGTTTTAATTCTCTTTATTCCTTTGTGTCTCAGCCTTCACACAGATGCGCATCCATGCACATGTGCACGCATGTACACATGTATGCCTGTCTAAGGAAACATGTGTGCACACACACTATATCTGGCTGTCTTTCCCTTTCCGTACAGTCTCTCCACATCCTGCCTCACTTGAAGGTTGAGTTTAAGGCCTTCACTGTCTAAAGTGTTTCCTTGACCCATTTGCCCGTCCTTTCTTCAGAAATGCTGCAGTATTGGCCAGCTTTATTAACGTTTAATTAAATGCTGACTTTCAGTGTTCAGTTATTTTCTCTCCTGGTCTTGTTTCCTGAACTAGATTGTAAGCTCCATAGAAGGCAGCCCATGCGTTATCTCTTCGTCTTTCCCACAGTGCTGAGTTTAGGGGAAGTTCACTAAGTATCATCAGTTGTTTTTTTAACCACCAAGTTGATCAGTAGAGCATGGTTTCTTGTGAAAATGGATGTTGTAAGAAGGCCTAAAAATTGAACTGTTCTGTATTATAATTCTTTTTTTTTCCCCCTGCACTGCATGGCTTGTGGGATCCTAGTTCCCCGACCAGGGATCGAATTCATGTCCTTAGCAGTGAAAAGCAGTCCTAACCACTGGACTGCCAGAGAATTCCCTGTGTTACAAATCTTTATATAAACTGTGAATAGTATTTAAAGTTTGCTTCAATCTGAGATTTGTGCAATAGGAAAATATAAAGTTACGTATGTAATTTATACTCAGCCCATGCCCTTCCACTGTCTCATTTCTCATCTTGTGGTTTTGCTGCTTCTAGGTTTTTTGGTGTCCTCGAGTTTACCATCATAGGCATGAGCCAGGTCATTATGAGGATGATTATAGAAAGAATCCCATTTTAAGGATCCTGACATGGAGCACCAGGATCGTTTGATTATAGCCAAACTTACTGAAAATAGATTTTTATTGTTCAAAGAAGAAAGGGGTATGCTATGAAATTGGAGAGCTTCTCACGCGTAGTGACCAGGAAGTTCTGTGCGTGAGGATGAGTCCATCAGACTTGCTGGTGACTTGGGAAAAGGTAAACGTGCTTTGCTTCTCGAGAGTTTGTGTCCTTGACTCAGGTCCCAGTGTGACTTGGGAGAGGCACCTAAAATGCCACAGGTATAAAAGGCTATGATCACTCAAGAAGATGTGGAAAGCTCTGAACTGAGCCAGCAAGCCTGGGACAGGGTGGGATGTACGGGCGCTGGGGGAACTGGAGCAGGACGGACTCTGGCTTCTTCACCTCAGGGGTGGGGCAGTGGGCCAAGAGGGGCTATGAAATGCAGAGATGCCGGTGTACTTGTTTCTGAGATGGGAATGAAGAGTCGTAATATTGTGGCCTGGGTGTCCTTTTAAACTTGGTCGGTGAACGATTCCCATTCACTCTTCTGTGCAGGTGTTCAGATATCCTGCTTTACGCATCTGATGGCTACCGTTTTCTCATACCTTTTGGGGCATCATGAAGAGCCACTTCAGCCCTGTTAACGGACTTGAAGTTTTTCTTATAGGCAGTGGAAGCCACTGATTAGTTTTTTAAAATTGAAGTATAGTTGATTTACACTGTTATGTTGATTACTTTTAAGTAGAGAAGTCAGTTGGTTCTATTTTCATTTTTGGTGAATTATTCCTATTGCAGGGTGAAGAGCCACAAGAGGAACTAGACTAAAGGTAGTAAGGACCCCTCAGTTGAACACATGGAGCAGCTGTCACCTAATAATGCAGTCTGTGGCCATTAAGCTTTCTATGTGACCTTCAATTTTGTTTTCAGCTGATGGTGTATCTCTTCCTAAGAGTGAAAACTTCCTAGGACAGAGTAACAGTCTCTTCTAGAAGAATATTGTGCATTGTGGGAGTTGGAGTTGGGGGGAGGCGTGTCCTTAGCAAGATATCCTGTGAGCTTTTCAGCAGTATCCCTGGCCTTTTCCCCTTCACTCTGGGCCAGAATGAAGCAGTGTTCTGGATGGGAAAGTGCTGTCTTCTGGAATGGGGGACCCGCTGCTCTACAGCATGTCTGTTTTAAGAGATGAAAATGTTAAACAGGAGAGTAAACAACCACAGAAATGAAACAGCTTTCTTGCAAGCTGTTTCTTGTTTGTTATAGGAAGAAAATTGTTAACTGCCCGAACAGGTCTTGCTGATAAGCACATTTCAGCATATTTGTGTTCCCAAGCAGGTGTGTTTTCATCAGCATTCAGATTTAGCTTGCTTGGAGTAAAGAAAACTCCTTCAGTCAGTTTATTTGCATAATAAAAGCATCAATTAATGACATTTTGACAATGATCACTTTCAGTCATTTGGAGAAAGTAAAACCTCTTTCATGACCCAGGATTAAAACAATACCTGATTACTGTTGAGTATTTCTCTTTGGTTTTATTTTTTTCGCTTCGGTTTTAAATTTTCTTATTTTCAGACCAGGCTCAGAACAAGGGTTAATCTTGAGACCACAGGTATGAACAGGTCTAGGTATGTGATCTGGTTTTGCAAGGTCCTGTGGCTGCTGCCTGAATGTAACCTGACACCAGGTAGTCCCGAGCGGCCAATGGTGGGAAGAGGAGAACAATGTGAGAGAACTGGCCCTTCAGGTCTGGGTGAGTGAGCAATCGCAGCCTGCCCTCCACGTCCCGGAGCTGTCCTGGGGTGTCAGTGAAAAGGCCGAGCACAGGGAAGTCAGCCTGTTGCCTTGATCATATTGACTTTGTGGGTTTGGGGTTTTCTCTCTCTCTTTTTTTTTTTTTTCATTTAACGTGGTTGAAGCTAAGGTGAGCTTATTCAGGTTTCTAAGGCATGCTTCAGTTTTGCAGATGTCATCAGAATACAGAAAACATCAATTTGGGTTTCATTCACATGGAAAGAAAACTATGTTCTGGAAAAAGATCTAGGTACTTCACTTCCCCTGCCTCCCCTCACTTTCAATGAAAGATGCCTAAAGCTGGGGAGCTACCTAAAAGATTATTGTTTAGTCGCTAAATCATCTCCGACTCTGCGACCTCGTGGACTGTAGGCCTTTTACCTTTTTCTCTGTTTTCTTAAATTCTTGAATATTTAAAATATTTGAAGTAATTAAATTTAAAGGTTGGAGTGTAGGAACGTTTTCTCTTTGAATTAGAGACCCGTGAGTGTGGCAGGGGATGGTCTGCTCCTCTCGTGACGGTCACTGTGTTTTTCCTCCACTGTCTTGTTTATGCCGCTCAGTCGCGTCCGACTCTGTGCCTGCATGGACTCTGTAGCCCACCAGGCTCCTCTGTCCATGGAATTCTCCAGGCAAGAATACTGGAGTGGTAACCATTCTCTTCTCCAGGGCATTTTCCTGATCCAGGGATTGAATCTGGGTCCTTGGTTTAGAGAGGACTGTGCAATGAGATTTATTTCACAATTGGTGTCTTTTGTTTCTTTGTTTGTTTCCTCATTCAGTAGGAACTTAGAGACTTGCTTGGGGAAGTGTTAAGTTTGGTTACTTAACTGTAACTACATTTTGGTAAGTTTTAGTAATTTTTTCTCACCTACGGTATTTTAGTTGTGATAGCAGTATTGTATTCAAAGAACTAGCAAGAAAAATGTCAATTAAAGTTTAAAGTATATTAATGACCTACTAAATTGTGGTAGCTTTATAAAAACGCTTAATAGTGTTTCCTTTTCACTTTAGGCTGAATGAAGGTAAAGCAAGATAGTAGGATATGATAGAACTTGGGAAAGAACAACTAAAGTAAAATTGTAGGATTTAAAACAATAATAGATCTAGAAACTCCTCTGCATCAGTTATTCAATGTAAAAATATTACTGAAAATTATTTTCCAGGTATCAAAGAGGTTGCACAGAATAGTATAGAAACTGTACTATACTATACAGATATTTTTCTACAGATACTATACAGACCTATTTCTGCTTTATTGACTATGCCAAAGCCTTTGACTGTATGGATCACAATAAACTGGGGAAAATTCTGAAAGAGATGTGCATACCAGACCACCTGACCTGCCTTTTGAGAAACCTGTATTTAGGTTAGGAAGCAACAGTTAGAACTGGACGTGGAACAACAGACTGGTTCCAAATAGGAAAAGGAGTATGTCAAGGCTGTATATTGTCACCCTGCTTATTTAACTTATATGCAGAGTACATCATGAGAAATGCTGGGCTGGAAGAAGCACAAGCTAGAGTCAAGATTGCTGGGAGAAATATCAATAACCACAGATATGCAGATGACACCACCCTTAAGACAGAAAGTGAAGAAGAACTAAAGAGCCTCTTGATGAAAGTGAAAGAGGAGAGTGAAAAGGTTGGCTTAAAGTTCAACATTCAGAAAACTAAGATCATGGCATCTGGTCCCATCACTTCATGGGAAATAGATGGAGAAACAGTGGAAACTTTTATTTTTTGGGGCTCCAGAATACAGCAGATGGTGACTGCAGCCATGAAATTAAAAGGCGCTTGCTCCTTGGAAGGAAAGTTATGACCAACCTAGACAGCATATTAAAAAGCAGAGGCTTAACTTTGTCAACAAAGGTCTGTCTAGTCAAGGCTATGGTTTTTCCAGTGGTCATGTATGGATGTGAGAGTTGGACTATAAAGAAAGCTGAGTGCCGAAGAATTGATGCTTTTGAACTGTGGTGTTGGAGAAGACTCTTGAGAGTCCATTGGACTGCAAAGAGATCCAACCAGTCCATCTTAAAGGAGATTGGTCCTGAGAGTTCATTGGAAGGACTGATGTTGAAGCTGAAACTTTGGCTACCTGATGCAAAGACCTGACTCATTGGAAAAGACCCTGATGCTGGGAAAGATTGAGGTCAGGAGAAGGGGACGACAGAGAATGAGATGGTTAGATGGCATCACCGACTCAATGGACTTGAGTTTGGGTAAACTCTGGGAGTTGGTGATGGACAGGGAGGCCTGGTGTGCTGCTGTCCATGCGGTCGCAAAGAGTTGGACACGACTGAGCGACTGAACTGAACTGATACGGATATTTGTGTAATGGATTTCTTACTTGTCCAGATACTTTGCTAATGAAAAATACTAATGAAGTTCTATTAATGCAGATAGAGGGGCCTGAGTAGAGAATTGGGCTGGGAATTGGAGAAAAGCAGAGAATTGTTGCTTTCTTTGCCATCAACTGTGTGTGACCTTGGACAAGTCAGACTGCTCTGGGCCCAAATTCTCTGAAGTGTTCAGTGAATACATTTTCCTAGGTAATCCATACATTCTTTTCACCTCCAAGTGTGTGATTTCATACTTTTTAGATTGAGAATAGACAGGTCTGTGGAAGATTGTATAGAATTTATCTTGATAACACTGATTTCTTATTTTCATTTCTGCTGAGAGCTAATAGAGCGCATTCTGCCATACTCAAAAAAATTGAAAAGGCCTAACTATGATCTGTTATGTAAGAATCATTCCATTCACTACAGTTTATGGACTTACTGCTTGCTTCTCATTTCTAACTTAAATAGCTTTTCTTCTCTCACTTTTCTCATTCTTTTCAAAAATTTTCATTGTATTTCTTCTAGTTTCATGGTTTTTCTAAACTATTATGATGAGTATGTCTGTATGTTGAAAAGGGCAGTTTATTAGGTTACCACTTCATATAAAAATACTTTCCATTCAAGTACCTGGCATCTGGAATTACTACGTAATTTCACTTCTTTAAATATTTCCAGCCTTATGAACACACACACACACAGTCTGAATGCTTTATTAGAGATAGTCATTCAAATTAAAAGTAGTCGTTCAACCATCCATTGCTCTAAGCCGGTGCATTTTACCTTCTTTGGGCCAGAGCTGTCTCAATCTAAAAACTTTGCTTTTTTGTTTAATTAGTTCCCTTTATCAGTGTTCATGTTAAGCGTAATGAGTTGGTGGCCTAGTAACTTCCAAAGGGTAGCAGTAATTTTTTTTTTTGATTGATGAATTGATGGATTTATAGACTCTTGTGTTTAAAGCCCTTTTGAAGGAAGCTTAAATTTGAATTCAATTAGCAATTAAGGAAGCAAATGTGAAAAAGTATTAAAAACTGATTTTGACTATCATATGTTTATTATACCTGAAATCTTTTATAATAAATTATCCAAAAATTAACCACTGAATTAGTTATAGTAGCCAGTATTGTGGCTGAGGGTTTTGTGTTTACAATCAGTAAATTTGTTTTGTTTGGATTAGGAGCATAATGGAACTCTGTCTTAAGGGAATCTTGCCAGACAGGGTGTGGTCCCAACCTTGAAGCAACTGGATTTATCATATAGGTGCCAAATTTTTAGACACTGAAATAGAAGTATACTTTTGTTGATATGGGGCTACGGTGTTGTTTGTTGGAGTCTAGCAAATAACTGTTAATGGGAGTATGATATAAGATAACCATACTCCAGGGAGTATGGATATAAGACTTAAGCACCTGTTACATTATCTCTTGCACTATACTTAGATTATAGTGAAGCTAATCTTTATTGAGTAAAATTTGTATGCCAGGCATTTCTGCACATACATTTACATCTCACCTTCATAGAAAATCTAGATTTTGGTGGTGTTATAATCATTTTACAGAATGAACAAACTGGCTTATAGCTGATTTGCAGGAAGAAGGGACTGGTGCTAAGTAAGTAACTTGTCCATAGTCACAGTGCAGAGGGTTCAAACCCAAGTGGTCTGATGCCAGAGCCCGTGTTCTTCTCTTTCGCTTGAGCTAATGCTTCACCTTAAATGTGAAGCTTAGTTTGATGATAAGAGCTGAGGAACCTCACTCATGAGGTATTTCTCTGGCATGACTCCTTGAAGAGTAAGAATATGGTCCTTCCCAACTTGAAAGAGATGAGAGCCAGCTCGGGGAATTTTCATTATTTGGTGGATTCCTATCTATATGACCTCTCAAAACTGTGCAGATAAGTTAACTGTTTTTGTCTTTGTGCTGAATGCATTGTTTTCATTTTTTACTTATTATTTTATAAAGACTGATGCTTTGAAAGTTATGGAATATGCTTGGTAACGATTAATACTGCAGTGTTTCTGAATGTAATACATATAACTGCTGCTGCTACTGCTAAGTCGCTTCAGTCGTGTCTGACTCTGTGCGACCCCATAGATGGCAGCCCACCAGGCTCCCCCATGCCTTGGATTCTCCAGGCAAGAACACTGGAGTGGGTTGCCATTTCCTTCTCCAGTGCATGAAAGTGAAAAGTGAAAGGGAAGTCGAAGTCGCTCAGTCGTGTCTGACTCTTAGCAACCCCGTGGACTGCAGCCCACCAGGCTCCTCCATCCATGGGATTTTCCAAGCAAGAGTACTGGAGTGGGGTGCCATTGCCTTCTCCGATACATATAACTAATGGTTAGTAAATTCAACCATGTTTAAAATTTACTGAAGACCTTATAATTTTGTGAAGTAGATAAAAGGCCCCTACTTTATTCTAAGAACCCATGTTTTTTCCATTCTAGAGCAAATTTGAGGAACAAAAATGATAAGCTTAGTTTTGAATGTTTTAGACACATTGACTCTGACATGGACTTATCCAGTAGATAATCTAGTGAGTAGATTTAGGCATCAGGAGCTAAACAAAAGATGGAGATTTGTTTTTTCTAATTTGATACATGTGTTTACTTAGAAACCTGTGTCCTAGGGAATTCCCTGGTGGTTTAGTGGTTAGGACTGAGAGTTTCCACTGCAGAGGACATGGGTTCCATCCCTGATCTCGAAGCTAAGATCCCACAAGCTGCACAGAGCAGCCTAAATAAATGACTAAGAAGAAAAAAAAAAACTTAAAAAAAGAAAGAAACTGTGTTCTAAGCTATTACAGTATGAAGGATTTGAGTAGATTTAGACACTGTGTACTTTAGTCATGGACAGAGTCCTGATTGAGGAGATGAAGCTTCTAGTTGTAATTCTGTTATGCTTTCAGATAGTGACACCTTGGGCACAGAGACTTAGTTCACTCATGAAAAATTGAATCATCGATCTGGGTGTCTCGTCTTATCTCTTACTGAAAAAATGTTAATACACTGAGACTGTTACTTTAAGTACATCTAATATGGGTGGGTAGACTTACAAGGTGGTGCTGGTAGTAAAGAATCTGCCTGCCAGTGCAGAAGACACAAGAGATGTGGATTCAGTCCCTGGGTTGGGAAGATCCCCTACAGTAGGAAATGGCAGCCCACTCCAGTATTCTTGCCTGAAGAATCCCATGGACAGAGGAGCTTGGTGGTGTACAGTCCATAAAGTCGCAAAGAGTTGGACATGACTGAGCACAGCACAGCAATATGTATGGGTAGTACCTCTGGATCAGGAATTAGAAAAACTCCGAAAGAACAACCTTGGTGCCGTAGGCTGTATACATACTCAGAGAAAAGAAAGAGCGGTGGGATAGAGTGAAAGAAGACAGAGGGTCAGAGGCCTAATAAAGCCAATAAAAGAATGCAGGAGCTTTCCTTTACTTACACATTCTCAGTATGTGAATGAAAGTGTAGAAATGAACAAAAGCTACTCACCAGAATAATGGTGTCTCTTTCTACCCTAACAAAGTCTTAGTGATCATGGGCGATCATTTCAGTTTTGGTTGATTACTGTTGGTTGCTGCTGCTGCTGCTAAGTCGCTTCAGTTGTGTCCGACTCTGTGTGACCCCATAGACGGCAGCCCACCAGGCTCCCCCGTCCCTGGGATTCTCCAGGCAAGAACACTGGAGTGGGTTGCCATTTCCTTCTCCAATGCATGAAAGTGAAAAGTGAAAGTGAAGTCGCTCAGTCGTGTCCAACTCTCAGTGACCCCGTGGACTGCAGCCTACCAGGCTCCTCCATCCATGGGATTTTCCAGGCAAGAGTATTGGTATGTACTATAATTTGTAAATATGTTGATTGCTTGTCCATATTTTTGAAATTAAAAAAATTTTTTTAAATAATAGCACTGTGGAAGTGCTGGTAAGAAAAAGTTTGTGACTGCAGTGGAAAAGAAAGTGAAACTTCACTTAGATGTGTTCACATTGGTCATTGGAACAGTGTCCCTTTTGCATTTACGAATAAATGGATTTTGGACTAGTCTTTTGGAATCCAACGTTTTACAGAAAAAAACACAACTTTTAAAATCAGGAAACATCCCTTGATTCTGGTTATCTGGTTATTCTTACTGTGGTTCATCAAGTTTAGAATATTGGTTTCCTCATTATCAAAAGTATTATAGTCATTGTTTATAAAGAATATACATAGAGTTTAAACATGTATGATAGATTGTAAACATATGATAGATTGATGACAGAAAATAGTTATCTGTCATCAATATCTATCTTTTATTATGGGCACATAGGTTTGGTAGTTACAGAAGAAATGTTAAAAACAGTGGTTACTTACCAGAGAAGTTTTGCTCTAATTATCATGGTGCCTGGCACATTGCTCTGCAAATAATAGACACTGAAACATGTATTCAGTTGAATGAGGGGGACATAATTTTCAAGCGTGAGACAGTATACAGTTAGTGCTAATTTTGTGGTAGGGGCAACAAGTGTTGTATTTTTGAAGGCCCGTGTAGGTCAAATCACAGAGGTTGGGAGGCTGTGAAAGAAATGGGCCTTGAGTTGAGCATTTTGAAGGATGGAGAACATAGAAATGGCTGCTGAGAAGTGGGAGAGGAATTCCAGGTGTAGGGGATACTAAAAGTTGAGAAGGGAGGCAAGAATGAATGTGGTTTATGTGGGAAGACAAGCCTAGTGCATAAGAATTGGATGAGACTTCAAAGGGGACCGTAGTGTGTGCGTTCTATGTATCTGTCTGTCAGGGGCTTTTCCCACCTCTAGACTTAGTGCATTGCTCCAAAACTGCCTGACTCAAGAGGGAGGGGGATGTATGTGTACATAGCTCTGACTCATGTTGCTGAACAGCAGAAACTTACACAGCATTGTAAGCAATTATACTCCAATTAAAAAATTTAAAAATGCCTGAATAGTAGTGCTAAAAATATTTCCCCAACGTTAGAGTTGAACTCATTATTAAAAGAAGTGGACTAGGTGAGTATGGGAAACCGCTGGGTAAGAAGTTAATGAGTAGAAATATCACTTGAATTGAATTGAATTCTTAACCGTTAATTTTTTTTTTTAATTTTTAATTTCCTGTTAGGGAAATCATAGTCATCCATGATAACCCGTAGAATCTGGAATATATAGGAAATTGACTACTGAAATTAGGAAAATGAGTGTGTGATTTAGCTAGCACACAATGGCTGGTTTTCAGGAAAAGTGATTCGTGAGATCAGCTTCATTCCTGAACTTGCCTCTTTAAAATTAAAATTGTAGATGCTGTTTCAAAGAACTAGATGTTATCTAATGTGATTATTTGTATATCTTTGTCTCTTTATGTCATATTTGTGGCTATAACCATATGATGCAGTGTGTAACAAAATTGTGATCAACTTTTAAATTAAATTTTCCTTTGAGTTTTGTTAGTAATAGTACCTTAAAAAAACAAAGAATTAAATAGACAGACATCTTTGCAGGCACTTTGTAAAGCTTTTCTCCCTCCACTGTGAAATTGTTTTCACTCTTAAGTTGCGCTTCTGTTTTTCTATTGTAAAGTGCAGTTCTTTGCATGTTCTAATTTGCCATGACGTGGTCAAGTACTGTTTCCTTCCTGTTGCTCACAAGCCTGTGCTGGAGATAAGGGCACATTTCAGTGCGTTAAAAAGAAGCCACTGAAGACAGACTTAAGCATGGTAAAGCGTTCTACTTACCAGAAGCCTTTCTAGAGAACAGAAAGAGCAGGCTTTAATTTCTGCTTATTTTTAAAAGCTCTTAAAACAGTACTTGTTAAACTTTAAATGTATTAGACCGAGTTTAAAGCCTACCAAGGATATTGTCTGAATGCTTATATCAGACCTAATGAGGATATTGTCTGAATGTTTCTATTTAGGCAAAAAATATGTATTATGAAATTACTCATGGAGTACCAATTCCTGTGTGTGTGGTTTTCTAAGTTAGTAGAAAGAAGTTGTTTATCTATCCTTTATTGCAATTACAAGAACCTAGTTATGGCTGGGTGGGATTTTTTTGTTTTTAATTAATAGTACTTTGTAGTTTAATAGGGAGTTGGAGGACAGATGGCTTCATTTTCAGTAATGAGAGGTGACGTTTTCTTAGCAGGAATGAAATCTTAAAAGAAAATACATATCTAGTTTTAAAAAAATTCACTAGTCATGTTGCTTTTGTTTAAAAACATTAAAAAATACTTTGGAGGCATTGCCATCTGTATTGATTGTTATATTCTAAATAATATGCTTGCTTTCTCATAACTAACTTAAGCTTTATGTTTTTCAGGTCAAGAAGTTCCAGAGAAGAAAAATTTCAGAAAAATTGCCTCAGTTTAAGTAAAATCTCAGTGAAGCAAGAAGATCTGAAGTACCTTCCTTAAAGAAAACCTGGGCATACAGTAACTTCACAGGTCTAGCTGGACTTATTTTCGCAGATTGTTCACTGGTCTCTGCTGCCTGGTCCTTGAACCTGTTTGGAATTTTTCTCATGTGGATCTAAGGGGAATGCTTCATTATGGCTGCTGTGGTCCAACAGAACGACCTAGTATTTGAATTTGCTAGTAACGTCATGGAGGATGAACAACAGGTATGAATGATACTTAGAGAAAGTTGGATTTTAATAAAAGTATTATAACGATTTTTCTATTTGTCTCAAGATTACTTCCTTTAAAAGAGAGCAAGAGAAACTTTATTAATACAAGCACTCAGATATCTAAAATGTGAAAGTAATGTGATTTTATGTGTTAAGTACTAGTTAATGCACTAAGAAAGAATCTTATCTTTAGCTTTGATGTGGTAGCAAGGATATAGTACTTTGGGGGTTAGCTCGTTTTTTTGTAAAATGAGAACTTAACAGTAAATATCTTAAGTCATTATTTCAAAATACTTTGAAAAGTTCTAGATGACATACTGAAAAGACATGTATATTTTTCTTAGGACTGGTGATTGTAATACTTGCTTGCAATTACACAGTTTTAATGTTATGTGGTTAGTTACAATTTCTAATACTGGACTGTGCCTTGGATGGAAAGATGTTAGAGTCTCACCATCAGACATCATTTCAGTCCAAAGCATGTGACTCTGAGGAAGTTACTTAACTTCTCTAGATCCTGATTTCATCACCTGCTGAATGAGGGCATTGAAGGGGAGAATTTCTAAATTGGCTTTCTTTTGTTGAATTTATACAAGATGTGCGAGTTACTGTTTCTAGAATGAAAAAGATTCAAGAGATAATGAGAAAAGGACTGAGTTAATTCTGCTGCCTCCCCTCCCAGGGGTTCTTGGGACTTTATAATCTACTTCATTTTGAACAGGTTACTTGGAAATGTAAGATGTGATGTGAGAGAAATCGTGTATAAGAGAGATTCAGTATACTGGGAGAAATATTTTGAGAGCTGTTAGGTTTAAAATATGTCTATAAAGTTGATATAAATACTGAAATAGGCCCAATTCTAAATACCTGACTTTAATAGGCCAATGGTAACCTATCATGATTTTATTCTAGGCGATTCTTACTTTTGGCAGGGCATTGTAATTTCTTAGTTCTTGCTATTGTACTGTCGAATGAAGAGACAGAAGAAAAATTTATAAGTAAGCCTACAAAGGGTGAGAATTTGGATTAAGGTGCCTTAAAATCAAGATAAACTTTTGCTAGGGAAAGAAAGAGTGTGAGGAAAGGGATTGCATCCCAGTGAAAAATAGTTTTATCTAGGAACAATAGAAAAGACATGTTAGGAGGAAAAAGTGTTTTGAATTTGTCTTAAAATAGAATGTCTCTGTTAAGATTTGAAAGCAGCGTGTTTACTGTGCAGGCCTGGAAGATGAAAGAGCGGAGGCTCGATGTGGTGAGGTTTGCTCTTGGGGTGTGGCCATAGGACAGAGCTCAGAGCCTCTGGCTAGCACACTGCCACTGCGCTGGCTTTGATGCTCTTTGGCCACGAGAAACATGTTGTATGTTACGGTGAGGTATTCATACATGTGTCTGTATAGCCTTAGGAAACAAGGTAGTACCACCCTTACTGTGATGAGATGTGTACTTAGTTTAACTTGGAGAGGTTATTAATGTCTTTGGGTAGGGAGATGTACACATACCTTCAAACGTATATGATTTTTCTTAAGTTATTTATTCGTTTAAAAGTCACTGGAAGGACACTGATGCTGGGAAAGATTGAAGGCAAAAGGAGAAGAGGGCGGCAGAGGATGAGATGGTTGGATAGCATCACCAACTCAGTGGACATGAATTTGAGCAAACTCCGGGAGATAGTGAAGGACAGGGAAGCCTGGAGTGCTGCAGTCCATGGGGTCGCCAAGGGTTGCACACGTCTTAGCGACTGAATGACAACAACATCATTTATTTTTTGTCTAACAAAATGAATATTTATTAGTTTTTGCAGAAGTTACTCTAAGGACTTTACAAATGTGAAACGTGGGCAAACATTCTCATCCCTATTTTACAATGAGGAAATTGAGAAAATAGGTGTACTAAATTGAAGTCATACTGTTAGTAAACAGTGGAGCTGCAGCTTGAACCCAAGCAGTTTGACTTCATTAATGATGCTGAATACTGTTACCATGATGAATGCTGATCATACGGTATTATAATGAACTGGCCAGGTTTAGGGTTTTTCCATCTGTGGCCAGGAGCATAGGAAACTTGACTTGACTCATGCAGGTCAAGTAGTATCAGGCTTATTAGCATCTTATCTTAACTATTAGGTAGATACTGCTCTACTTCCTTGCTTTTCATTTGCTTCAATTTGTTTTTGGTTTAAAAGTAAGAACATGCCAATTGTATAATAAGTAGCCTAATACAAAGATACCAAGTAAATCATGAAAATCCTTTTTCACTTACTCCCTCTAATCCTATTCTCAGAAGATGCCATTAACTATGTGATATGTAACTTTTTGAACGAATGTCTAAAGGAAAGAATAATATATATACATACCAACCTATATACAGAAGTTATTTTTAAGATACAAATGGAAGAATGCAATATCTTTTTTGTGACTTATTTTCACTTAAGTATTACAAATACTTGCGTGTACCTACGCCAGCACTACGTCATTTGTTTTTCTACATAGTGGACGGATCATAATTTATCTTACCAGTATTTGATCATGGACAATTAGCTAGTCCCAGTATTTTGCTATTATATTATATATGAATATCCTGGTTTGGGAGGCAGTAAACTTATAATTGGAGAAGGCAATGGCACCCCACTCCAGTACTCTTGCCTGGAAAATCCCATGGATGGAGGAGCCTGGTGGGCTTGCAGTCCATGGGGTCGCTGAGGGTCGGACACGACTGAGCGACTTCCCTTTCACTTTTCACTTTCATGCCTTGGAGAAGGAAATGGCAACCCACTCCAGTGTTCTTGCCTGGAGAATCCCAGGGACGGGGGAGCCTGGTGGGCTGCCGTCTATTGGGTCACACAGAGTCGGACACGACTGAAGTGACTTAGCAGTAGTAAACTTATAATGGTTAAGAGCTCAGATACTGAAGTCAGAGCACCTGGATTTGAATTCTTGCTCCATTGCTTATTACCTCTGTGACTTTGGGCAAGTTACTTAACTTCTCTGTGTCTTAGTTTCCTTATCTGCAAGAGGGAGATGATAATAACAGACTTGATTCTAAAGGTAGAGTTATTATGAAAATTAAATGAGTCGATACACATAAAGTTCTTAGAACCATGCCTAGCATATAGTAATACTAACTGAGCCATATCATTTCATTATTACACACGTGTGTTCACATGTATGTATAGTATATCTTTATACACTTGTATGACTATTTCTGTAGTTGATTTTAAAAAGTAGAATTACTGAGTTTACTAAAAGTATAAGCTAAACGTACTACCAAATCATTCTTGAGAAAGCTGTATCAGTTTCTGCTACCATAACAGTTCAGTTCAGTTGCTCAGTCATGTCCGACTCTTTGTGACCCCATAAACAGCAGCATTCCAGGCCTCCCTGTCCATCACCAACTCCAGGAGCTTGCTCAAACTCATGTCCATCGAGTCGGTGATGCCATCCAACCATCTGATCCTCTGTTGACCCCTTCTCCTCCTGCCTTCAGTCTTTCCCAGCATTAGGGTCTTTTCAAATGAGTCGGCTCTTCGCATGAGGTGGCCAAAGTATTGGAGTTTCAGCTTCAACATCAGTCCTTCCAATGAACATTCGGAACTGATTTCCTTTAGAATGGACTGGTTGGATCTCCTTGCTGTCCAAGGGACTCTGAAGAGTCTTCTCCAACACCACAGTTCAAAAGCATCAATTCTTTGGTACTCAGCTTTCTTTATGGTCCAACTCTCACATCCATACATGACTATTGGAAAAACCATAGCTTGGACTAGACAGACCTTTGTCAGCAAAGGAATGTCTCTGCTTTTTAATATGCTGTCTAGGTTGGTCATAACTTTCCTTCTAAGGAGTGTTTTTAATTTCATGGCTGCAGTCACCGTCTACAGTGATTTTGAATCCCCCCAAAATAAAGTCTGTCACTGTTTCTCCATCTGTTTGCCATGAAATGATGGGACTGGATGCCATGATCTTCATTTTCTGAATGTTGAGCTTTAAGTCAACTTTTTCACTCTCTTCTTTCACTTTCATCAAGAGGCTCTTTAGTTCTTTGCTTTCTGCCATAAGGGTGGTGTTGTCTGCATGTCTGAGGTTATTGATATTTCTCCAGGAAATCTTGATTCCAGCTTGTGCTTCATCCAGCCCAGCGTTTCTCATGATGTACTCTGCATGTAAGTTAAATAAGCAGGGTGACAATATACCACCTTGATGTACTCCTTTTCCTATTTGGAACCAGTCTATTGTTCCATGTCCAGTTCTAACTGTTGCTTCCTGACCTGCATACAGATTTCTCAGGAGGCAGGTCAGGTGGTCTGGTATTCCCATCTCTAAGAATACCATAACAGTATATCACTAATAAATCTGTTCTTCTTTTCGGTCAGTCTTTTGGGTGAAAATTACATTTTTCCATTTAATTTGCATTGACTACTAGTAGTGGGCTGCCGTCTATGGGGTCACACAGAGTCGGACATGACTGAAGCGACTTAGCAGCAGCAGCAGCAGCAGCAACAGTGAGGTTATGCGATGTTCCATTAACTTTATTGATTGTTCACGTGAATTTTCTTTGAATTGCTAATGTCCTTTTGCCTGGTAGGAGTTCCTTATATGTTCTGAATTTACATCAGTGTCACTGTCTTCTAACTCATTACACAGTTAACGGGTAACTCCCTTTTAGTGACACACAGTGTGCATATATCGTCCAAATCTGGGCTGTCTTTTAGCCGCATGGTGTCTTGTGCCCTGTGGAAATTTAAAATATTTCCATCATGTGTTAGTTGCTCAGTCACGTCAGACTTTTTGCAGTCCCATGGACCGTAGCCCACCAGGTTCCTCTGTCTGTGGAATTCTCCAGGCAAGAATAGTGGAGTGGGTTGCCATTTCCTTCTGCAGGGGATCTTCCCAACCCAGGGATCAAACCTAGGTCTCCCACACTGCGGGCAGATTCTTTAGAGTTTGAGCCACCAGAGACGCCTATTTATATCATAAAATTTACCAATTTGGGGGGTGGTTTTTCTTTAGGCAAGCTTTACTTACCCCTAACACTATTGACTAGTCTTTTTATGTTTTATGGGTTTAATGCCTTCGTCCATATGAAAACTGCTTTTATAGGATGCAAGGTATAGGAATGTGACAAGTCTCCTCACCTACAAATGGGGATATTGGCTCTTCACCATTTACTGAGTTTTATGATTTCTACACTAAGACTGCTGCTCTTGTTATATACTAAATTACCATATGTATAGACTAGTTTTGAACTTGTCTAGTGTATTTTATTACATTTACCTGTTTTGTATTGTGCCAATATCACGTTGCTTTTTATTAGTATCACTTCATAGGTTTGATATCTTTTCAGATATTCTTCCTCCCCTTCCAAAAATTGGGGTAGAGTTTTGAATGAATTTTAGGACTGACTTGTTAAGTTATATAGTTCTATTGGGATTTTGACTTTTCAAAGTTAAAAAATATTTGTGTCTTTAAAATAATTTGCTCTATTTTTTGATCCTATATTGGCTTAATTTGTTGATCTTTATAAAATCACTGTTTTGAAGGCACCAGATGAGAATATATTTCCTGCTTTTAGTTATGGTTTGTGGTTATTAGTGTATTTGTCTAAAGAAACTGACACCATTAATGTGTGGTTGCGACCACCTTGATCATTTCCCCTTATATCAATTCCTACTCTTTTCAGAATTGCATGGAAGGATTCCTTTGGGCAAGGATGAAGAAGGGGGTATTGGAAAGGAAATACCAATATTGTGGATCCTGACAAGCCATATATTTATTTTTTAATTAATGTATTTAATTGGATAATTACAATACTGTGATGGGTTTTTTTTCATGTATGCGTCAGCATGAATCAGCCACAGGTGTTCTCCCCCCGCCCCTTCTTGAACCCACCTCCTCCTTCCCTCCCCACCTTATCCCTTTGGGTTTCCCTGGAGTACTAGTTTTGGGTGCCCTGCTTCATGCGTTGAACTTGGCAGCAGCCATCTGTTTCACATATGGTAATATACATGTTTCAGTGCTTTTCTCTCAAGTCATCCCACCCTCACCTTCTCCCACTGAGTCCAAAAGTCTGTTCTTCACATCTGTGTCTCCTTTGCTACCCTGCATGTAGGATCGTTGTTACTGTATTTCTAAATTCCATATATATACATTAATATACAGTATTTCTGACAAGCCATTTAGAAGTGTATTCTTGCCGTCTGTTCCAAGCTAGGTCTGTTTGTTCAGTGAGATAAGGTACTTCTGTGGGATAGCCACACCATCAGTAGTGAATTACAGTATACTTTTATTTGAAGGTGCCTTGTTTGACCTTATTGAACAGGTATGTTTTCCTGGTGAATGTATGAGAATAAAAAGAAAGCTGAAGGTAGCGGACATAAGTTTCTAAGGAGAAGGAAAATTGACTATAAGCTCAAATATTCTGGAAGTTAATTGTGTGAAAAACAGCTGGTAGTTTAATGCTTTTTATAACTTTGATATATTAATTACACTTTGGTTTTTTAGTTGTTGGTTCTAAAAGTAGAATTTAGCATATAATAGTTATTTGTGCTTAATAGATTTAGCTCCACCAGGGAGAAGGTTGGTGACATGCTAGGGAAAATGAAACAAATATTTTTATAAAATCCCATCTGTGAAAGAACACGGCCTTATGGCTTTCATTCTTAGGGTATAAACTAGTGTGGTCTGACTGCTGATTCCCAGAGGCTAAAGGATAAACAGTGCTTGCTGTCTTTTCACCAAGCTTCCCATTAATTCTCATGCAGTGTTTCGGAATCACTATTCAGTGTAACTTCCCTGGGGCTCAGATGGTAAAGAATCAGCCTGGAGACATGGGTTCGATCCCTGGGTCAGGAAGATCCCCTGGAAGAGGAAATGGCAACCCACTCCAGTCAATTCTTGCCTGGAAAATTCCACAGACAGTGGACCCTGGTGGGCTACAGTCCACGGGGTCGCGCAGAGTTGGGCACGACTGAGTGACTAACACTTTCATACACAGTGCAGCAGAGGTGAGCCCAAAATGCTGTGGATACAGATGAGGGAGCCTTGGACTGCAC
This sequence comes from Bos indicus x Bos taurus, assembly GCF_003369695.1. Lineage (NCBI taxonomy): Eukaryota > Metazoa > Chordata > Mammalia > Artiodactyla > Bovidae > Bos > Bos indicus x Bos taurus. The sequence goes on along the minus strand of NC_040087.1, from coordinate 11,020,052 downwards.
TGCAACTTTGGGAAAGCTTCCCTGTGGAAATTACGTTTGGTGAGCTGGATCTTGAAGGAAGATCTCATTTATTTGACAGATGAAGAAGAGGAAATGTTTCAAAAGAGTAGAATATACCAAAACTTTTGATAGATTTCTCTTGACTGTATAATCAATCTAAAAATCTTAACTTTCGGTTAGAAGCTTTTCATAGTGCGACTGTTTCAGGCTCTTTTCTTTCTTGTACTGTGTTAATTTTGCCAACCCACTGTATAATTTTCTCAATTGCCTTCCTGCTTCCCCACTGTTTGTCCTTCCACATCCATACCTGTTACCTGTTCTAAATTCTAACCATCTTTCAGAATCTTAGGACAAAACCTACTTTTTCTGGGAGCTTAACCTAAAATAATCTCTTAAGTGATTAACAAGTTTATTCTGTTATTCCTGCATGACTTAGTGTCATCGTCATACATTTGCCATGTTAAATTTTTTATATATACATTAACTTCCCAGATAAGTGCTACTTGAAGAAAGGGCTGCCTTCCCCTCTTGGTAGTCTCCATGCCTTTAAAATAATTTATATGAAGCACAAGCTGAAATCAAGGTTGCCAGGAGAATTATCAATAACCTCAGATGTTCAGATGACACCACCCTTATGGCACAAAGTGAAGAGGAATTAAGGAGCCTCTTGATGAAAGTGAAAGAGGAGTGTGAAAAAGCTGGCTTAAAACTCAACATTCAAAAAACTAAGATCGTGGCATCCGGTTCCATCACTCCATGGCAAATAGATGGAGAAACAATGGAAACAGTGACATACTTTATTTTTGGGGGCTCCAAAATCACTGCAGATGGTGACTGCAGCCATGAAATCAAAGGACACTTCCTTCTTGAAAGAAAAGTTATGGCCAACTTGGACAGCATATTAAAAAGCAGACCTTTGCTTTCAAAGGTCCATCTAGTCCAAGCTATGGTTTTTTTAGTAGTCATGTATGGATGTGAGATTTAGACGATTTAGACTATAATGAAAGCTGAGCACTGAAGAATTGGTGCTTTTGAGCTGTGGTGCTGGAGAAGACTCTTGAGAGTCCCTTGGACTGCAGGGAGATCCATCCAGTCCATTCTGAAGGAAATCAGTCCTGAATATTCATTGGAAGGACTGATACTGAAGCTGGAGCTTCAGTACTTTGGCCACCTGATGAGAAGAACTGACTCAATTGGAAAAGATCCTGATGCTGGGAAAGATTGAAGGCAGGAGGAGAAGGGGACAACAGAGGATGAGATGGTTGGATGGCATCACTGACTTAATGGACATGAGTTTGAGCCAGCTCCTGGAGTTGGTGATGGACAGGGAGGCCTGGCATGCTGCAGTCCATGGGGTTGCAAAGAGTTGGACACGACTGAGTGACTGAACTGATAATACATTGATTGGCTGAGTGGTCTTAAAGGTTTTTCTTCTCTTAATCCTATTGGCAAAATGATGTGGGCTATCTATGTATGTTTCTGTTATGGCCCTTATTGCATCAGAAAGCCTTTGAATGAAAGGTGATATCTTGCCCCACAGCTCTCTTGACTACAATTTTTTTCCCCCCTGGGACCTGTTTGTCCACATTCTCACTTAGTGCATGGGCAGTGTGGCGTGTCAGCACCATTCTGAGACCAGAAGCAAATATTCATGGAGTTTTTTTTTGTTTTCTGAAAATGTATTTGGAACTATTCTGTTAAATGTGTTTAGTGAAAGCCACCTCATATAACTTTTGTTATTGAAATTATCAATAAGTAAGTATCCATTGAAAGTTTTCATATTTCTTGAGATACTCATTCAAGTTGTAGAGAAGGAGTTTTTGACATGATTGTGTCTTGAGAATAAGGTCATATTTTGTTCACTGAGAAAAGTATAGATCACGTCAACCTGCCATTTTTTAGTTGCAATGGTAAAATTCTGTTAAGCCAGGAAGTTAGTTTACCTTCGAGTAGAAGGAATGTGTTGACAGTGTTCCGTGTGTAGCTTGTTCAGCACCAGTGTTGTGGAGGCAGGAAGTTGAAATCATGTTACTAACCTGTACATGGATAGATAGATCCTCTGTTATTTACTTAGAGTTCCAGGTATACCAACTGCTCTGTCTGTTCCTGTCATCCTCATTCTTAATCTTGGCAGTTCACATTTATCAGATACATTAAAAGTTTGACCATCTGTAAAACTAACATACAGAGATCGCTTGTTTCTTTTTAAAAAGTTTTTCTTTTTTGGCGGCACTGAGCCTTCATTGCTTTGCATGAGCTTTCTCAAGTTGCGGCAAGTGGGGCTCCTCTTGTTGCAGTGTGTGGGCTTCTCATTATGGTCATTTCTCTTGTTGCAGAGCTCAGGCTCTGGATGCATGGGCTTCAGGAGTTGCAGTTCCTGGGCTCTAGAGCACAGGCTCAGTAGTTGAGGCACACGGGCTTAGTTGCTCCACAGCATTTGGAGTCTTCCCCGACCAAGGATTGAACCTGCCTGCACTGGCAGGCGGACTCTCATCCACTGTGCCACCAGCGATGTTGATTGCTTGTTCTGTACATTTTGCAAAGCCTTTATCAAAGGGGTTATGCAATAGAGCCCCCAGTGACAAGCCTTATTATCTTTTGGAAAAGTCTGACTTTGAATAAGGCAGATTATGTGAAGGGCCAGCCCTACCCGTGGCCTGGAGTTTGGCCTGTCTTACCTCCCTACCAACTATTGGCAGCAAGAAAGCTGATAGTTGGTAAGAAAGAAGAGTTAGTGAGGGGAGTAGGAACTTATTACTCTCTTTTGCAGAGGTTTCCTCTAAATGTCCTCCAACCATCACACTGAGGCCCTGTGACAACGTCTTAAAATGAATATGGATGAGATCATTGTATAGGGTAGGACATGGACCAGTTTGGCTCCAGAAGCATTCAGTTTTGAATTTTAGTAACTGATGTTCACTAGCATTTTGCTCTGCATACTCTCCTATGTGCTTTGCATAGATTATCCTATTTAATCCTTACAACAATCTTTGAAATACGTATTCTGATTCTTCCTTTACAGAAGGGTAAGTGAGGCTCAGAGGAGAGCAACTTGCCTATAAATACTAAAGCCGGGAGTTGCAAGGCAGCTTGTGCCTTACACAACTGTATTTGGATAACGTCAGCCCGTGATACACATAAATGGTAAAAAAAAAAAAAAAAAAGGTAGTTTTAAATGTGGAAAAATTATATTTTGCATTTTTTATATTAGCAAAAGGAAAATGTTATTCATTCTATTTGATAACAGGGATTTCTTCAGTTTTGCCTTTTTTTTTTTTGGCTGCACCACCTGCCTAGTTCAGTTCAGTTCAGTCGCTCAGTCATGTCGGACTCTTTGCGACCCCATGAATTGCAGCACGCCAGGCCTGTCCATCACCAACTCCCAGAGTTCACTCAAACTCACGTCCATTGAGTCGGTGATGCCATCCAGCCATCTCATCCTCTGTCGTCCCCTTCTCCTCCTGCCCCCAATCCCTCCCAGCATCAGGGTGTTTTCCAATGAGTCAACTCTTCACATCAGGTGGCCAAAGTACTGGACTTTCAGCTTCAGCATCATTCCCTCCAAAGAAATCCCAGGGCTGGTCTCCTTCAGAATGGACTGGTTGGATCTCCTTGCAGTCCAAAGGACTCTCAAGAGTCTTCTCCAACACCACAGTTCAAAAGCATCAATTCTTCATTGCTCAGCTTCCTTCACAGTCCAACTCTCACATCCATACACGACCACAGGAAAAACCATAGCCTTGACTAGGTGGACCTTTGTTGGCAAAGTAATGTTTCTGCTTTTCAATGTGCTATCTAGGTTGGTCATAACTTTTCTTCCAAGGAGTAAGCGTCTTTTAATTTCATGGCTGCAGTCACCATCTGCAGTGATTTTGGAGCCCAAAAAATAAAGTCTGACAGAGGGATCTTAGTTTCCTGACCAGGAATTGAACCCAGGCCCTTGGTAGTGAAAACGCAGAGTCCTAACCACCAGGGACTCCCTGGACCACCAGGCAATTCCCTAAAAAACAGTTTAATAGAGATATAACTTATATGCCATATAATTTACCTATTTAAAATGTGTAATTCAGTGGCTTTTAGTATGTAAACAGAGCTGTGCATCCATCACCATAACCAACTTTGGTACATTTTTTTTACCTCCAAAAGAAGCCTGTACTCATTCATGCGGTATTCTTCCCTCCATGTCCCCCCCCTCCATTGGCAACCACTAATCTGCTTTTTGTCTCTGTGGATTTGACTCTTCTGCACATTTCTATAAGTGGCATGCAGAGTGTGGTCTCCTATGACTGACTGCTTTCACTTAGTAGAGTGTAGAGTTCATCCCTGTTGTAGCATCGATCAGTACCGCCTTCTTTTTGTTACTGAATAATGCTCCATTGTATTGTTAATACTATGTTGCAGTTATACACTTTATATACCTTTCAGAAGAATGCTGTTTTTTCAGTGAGGTTTGTGTTCTGTGTTCTGTTTGTGTTTGCATCAGATTTGTGTGTGTGTGTGTGTGTGTGTATGACAGAGAGAGAGAGAAAGAATAGAATTAGCAATCTCTGATCTCCCAGAAAGTAAGTACTCTGTCACCCAGAGCTGCCTTGCTGAGTAAATAGTACCTCTTTGATGTAACTCAGTTTATCTATATAATCTTGAAATTTTTTGCCCCCTTTCTATTTCACTTAACACATAATGCATATAGAATAAGACATATAAGCAGATGGTATTACTGTGTTACTGGCCTTTCCCTTTTTTAAAGCCATTGTCATCTTCAAGACTATTTGGAGATTATTGATGAAGATAATGTCCTTGATTTAGTGAAGTAAAAAGAAAACTGATTGTTAAAGGTTTGTTAAAATGTGAATTTAGCAAAGCGATGCCCCTAATAATGTTCATAAATCTAATATGCCTGATATTAAATAAGTAGAATACAGGCAGAATTTTTTTGAACACAGTAACCAGAATTCTTAATATTATGCCATTATTTTCTTGGAAAGAAGAATTGTGATGACCAGCGATCTATCTATATAATCTGTTCCCACCTCTTGTCAATGAAGAGTCTTTGTGATGTGACATCAAGAGTATCAACTTGGAAACGGGGCTCCGCCACTTACTGTGTGACTTGAGACGAGATTTTAAATTGCACTGAACTCTGATTTCCTCTTCCAAAAGTGAAAGCTATGTCCCAAGATTATGAGCTTTAAATGTTTACGTAAAACATTTAGTCAGAGCCTGGCACAAAGGACACAGTCAGTGAATGTGGTGGTTGCCGTGTTAATGGCCTGAGGTAAATAACAGAGAAGCCTTGAAGTTTGTCGTGTTGCACTCTGAGCTCTCTGTCACTCAGTTGTCTTGGATGAGGGAGGAAGCGAAGGCAGTTTCTATGACTTGAATACCAGACAAATTCATGCACTCTGTTTTTATAAAAAATGTTTTCTGATTTTTTCTTTGATACTTGAATATGACTGATGTGTTTCTAGGATAAGCCAATAAATTTGTCATTCAGGATTTTAAAAATCTGGTAGATTCATTCTGTAGGGGAGCACTGTCCTTTGACATTGTAACATGTTAAGTTTCTTTTGACATAGTGTGATCTGGAATTGTTCAGTGACTAATTTCTGTCATTGTCTGTGATCAGCTAGTGTCACATTTCATTCTTAGTTTCGTTGTAGCCAAACTACTATGTTTGCAAATGTTGTGCTTCATTTTATTTTATGAATTATGCGGATGTAAGAGTCTTGTCAAGCTTCATCTTTTAGAAGTAGAAATTACCTCTTTAAATATGATTATACTTAAATTCTTTGAGTTATATGGAATCTGCATATTTTGAACATTTATCAGTCCAGTAGTGACTGTTGTGATGTTGCCTAGTTAGTTTGCAAGTAAATATTTAAACCTGGTTAAAACTTACTGCTGCTGCTCAGTCGCTTCAGTCATGTCCGACTCTGTGCGACCCCATAGACGGCAGTCCACCAGGCTCCCCCGTCCTTGGGATTCTCCAGGCAAGAACACTGGAGTGGGTTGCCATTTCCTTCTCCAATGCGTGAAAGTGAAAAGTGAAAGTGAAGTCGCTCAGTCGTGTCTGACTCTTCTTGACTCCATGGACTGCAGCCCACCAGGCTCCTCCGTCCATGGGATTTTCCAGGCAAAAGTACTGGAGTAGGGTGTCACTGCCTTCTACACCTCCCAAAATTTACCTTTTTTTGGTTAAACCCAATTTTGTAAAATTGACTCTGTTCATACTTAGCTAGCTACACACACACACACAGATGATACACACACATACACAGATAACATACCCCCCGCCAGTATATTAAACTTTTTAAGAGGGCACTCTAGTTAAAAAAAAAAACAAAACCTAAGGTTGTTTTCAATTATTATTTTACTTTTTTCAAGATTCATGGCCAAATTGTAATTTATCCTGGCTGAAGAGAAAACTCTGGGCAAAGACTAAATAAGGCCAATTGTCATGAAAGACCTAAAAAAATGAGATTAGACCTAGCTAAGTCAGCTTCACAGGGGTTTACAGTGAAATTTAAAACATTATCTTGGGGAAGTCTGGAGAAAAGAACATTTTACTTAGACCTTTCTAGTTTTCATGGTGCTGTGCAAGAGAAAAGGCTTCTTTAGAAACACTCATGTCTACTAGAGCCAACAGAAATAACTAATTTTTTCAGCTGGAGCTCTAACGCAGTGTACATTAGGAAATATGTGTGTGTGTGTGTATGTGTGTGTGTATTTACAACCCATACTTTAGCTGTGATGAAACTTTCATTATGACTGTGATTTATCTGTAGGATCCTGTACTTGTAGTCTACCAGTGATTAAGCTTGTGGACTCTGGAGTCAGATTGCCTGGGTTCAGATTTCAGCTCTGCCTCTGGCTGACAAGTGTCAGCAGGACAGCAGCACAGTGTTGTGGGGGTAACTGGCATGAGCCATATGAAGTACTTAACATAGTAACTGTTTTCATCATCATCATCACCACCCTTACCACCTTCATATTAAGAATATCATTTTATTTTTTATTCTAGTTTATCATTTAGTGACGAGCTCTCAAAGATAGAAACTGGAGGATACTTTTTACACAGCATCATAATGAGTTTCTTTTTAATCAGACTAAGGAAGGACTTTGACTATGGTAATTATTACCAGGAATTTGAATCATTTTTCCCTTGTACAAAGCCACTGGCTATAATGTAATATTTATCTACATCATGATATAGAAGGTACATAATTATAAAGAAACTAGGACATTGGAGAAGTGAGGGGACTGATTGAAGCATGTACTGGGACTTCCCGGGTAGTCCAGTAGTTCAGACTTGACCTTCCAATGCAGCGGGTACAGGTTCGATCCCTGGTTGGGGAGTCGTGTGCGTGCTAAGTTGCTTTAGTCATGTCTCACTCTACTGACTGTAGCTCGTCAGGCTCCTCTGCTCATAGGATTCTCCAGGCAAGAATACTGGAGTGGGTTGCCTTGCCCTCCTCCAGAGGATCTTCCCAACCCAGGGATCGCACCCACGTCTCTTGCATCTCCTGCATTGGCAGGTGGGTTCCTTACCACTAGTGCCACCTGGGAAGCACTAGATCCCACATACCTTGTGGCCAAAACATAAAACAGAAGCAATATTGTAACAGGTTCAATAAAAGACTTTAAAAATGGCCCACATTAAAAAAAAAAAATCTTTAAAAGAAGCATGTATTAAAATTTTGGGCCCTGATGTTGCTTTGGATATTAATCTCTGTGCCAGGAAAACATTACCTGTTGTATTGTAAAGTGTAAAAATAACACTGCCTAACTTTTGGTAGGGGTCTATATAGCTTACAAAGTCTTCTCCACATACACTTCGATTCTCACAAATCACCCTGTGATATAGTGCTTTTTGCATTTTCTCTAGTAGACTATCATCTTGAATTTATTATTGGATAACCAGAAGAACTATATTCGGAGGAGGCAATGGCACCCCACTCCAGTACTCTTGCCTGGAGAGTGTCCCATGGATGGAGGAGCCTGGTGGGCTACAGTCCATGGGGCCGCTAAGAGTCGGACACGACTGAATGACTTCACTTTCACTTTTCACTTTCATGCATTGGAGGAGGAAATGGCAACCCACTCCAGTGTTCTTGCCTGGAGAATCCCAGGGACGGCAGAGCCTGGTGGGCTGCCGTCTATGGGGTCGCACAGAGTCGGACACGACTGGAGCGACTTAGCATCAGCAGCAGCAGCAGAACCATATAGATTTCCAGAGCAGGGTTACAGAGGTACCCAGAGTTGTGTTCAAAATAACCTGGCTTATTTACTAAGGTTATCTGGATTCCTATTCTGATTTAATAGCATCCTTTTAGAATGTGGATAGTTTGCCTTATTATCCACTTATTTATTTCCTTATTAATTTTTTGACAGAACTTGATTTGTTGGTTTATATTTCTATTAAGAGATGATACAGGCTTCCACAGCTGGGATACCGGGGGAGACTTCCCTGGCGGGATGGTCCCCCGGGGCCAGGTGGAAGTGTTGTATTTTGCAAAAAGTGCTGAAATAGCAGGAATTCACTCAGAGACCATTTCTGTGCCACAAGAAATAAAAGCATTGCAGCTGTGGAATGAGATAGAAACACGCCATCCAGGATTGGCTGATGTCACAAATCAGGTGATATTTGCTGTTCGTCAAGAATATGTCGAGCTTGGAGATCAGCTCCTCCGGCTTCAATCAGGAGACGAAATTGCCATTATCTCTCCCATTAGTGCAGGGTAGTGCTTTTGAGCCACCTGGAAAAGATATGAATGAAGTTGAAGAGAAATCTAAAGATATAATAAAATTCATACCTGAGAAGCTTTCAGTAGATGAAGTCTCACAGCTGGTGATTTCTCCACTCTGTGGCGCAATATCCCTATTTGTTGGGACTACAAGAAATAATTTTGAAGGGAAAAAAGTCATTAGCTTAGAGTATGAAGCATATCTACCAATGGCAGAAAATGAGATAAGAAAAATTTGTCGTGACATTAGACAGAAATGGCCAAACACACAGCAGTGTTTCATCGACTTGGCTTGGTTCCAGTGACAGAAGCAAACGTTACCATTGCTGTGCCCTCAGCCCACAGGGGAGAAGGCAGTGGCACCCCACTCCAGTACTCTTGCCTGGAAAATCCCATGGACGGAGGAGCCTGGTAGGCTGCAGTCCATGGGGTCGCTAAGAGTCAGACACGACTGAGCGACTTCACTTTGACTTTTCACTTTCATGCATTGGAGGAGGAAATGGCAACCCACTCCAGTGTTCCTGCCTGGAGAATCCCAAGGACGGGGGAGCCTGGTGGGCTGCCGTCCATGGGGTCACACAGAGTCGGACATGACTGAAGCGACTTAGCAGCAGCAGCAGCAGCAGCAGCCCACAGGGCTGCATCCCTTGAAGCTGTGAGCTATGCCATTGATGCTTTAAAAGCCAGGGTGCCCATATGGAAAAAGGAAATGTATGAAGAATCATCATCATCTTGGAAAAGAAACCAAGAATGCTTTTGGGCAACCAGTGATTAAACCACTTAGGTTTTTAGAGCCCTAAAATTTAAACTTGGTAAATTCTTATCTTTGATCATATTTCCATTCTTCTTCTCTAGAAGATAGTTTAATGAGGCTTATCTCTTATGTTGTATCGGTGGAACAAAAGAGAGGAGAAAAGAAAGCAAAATAAATGAGTGTTTAGGACAAGGGCTTATATGGGAACTAGAGACAGAGGAAAGAACGGCTTTAGGGGAAAAAATGGAAGAATAATTTAAATGTGAGGAATGATGCCTGTGGTGGACAAACAGTTATATGACTGAGTTCCAGTTGTAATTTGACTCACACTGAGGGGTCGCCCCTCATCAGTGACTATCTCAAACTGCCCCCTCTGTCCCCACTCCTGCCCCTAGCACCCTGTCCCTACCCTCTTGCCCCTATGCCCAGCGATATTGTTGTCAGGGATGCATTTTGGGAATGTTGGAAGAACTGAAAGTTATAAAAAGTCCTTATCAGATACTCTTGATATATTTTTAGAATTTATATATTTTAAAAATAAGCTAAATACGATTTTAAAGGTTTAAAAAAAGGTACAGAACTGTGTAGGAATTTTATACACAGCTTGAGCTAGTGCATTGAAATATTTTTAAATTTTTACAATGTGCAATAGTGATCAATATTTGGTAATTTGTTTAAAATGAAAATGTACTAGTAACAACAACCTGAAGAAATTGCCAGGGAACAATCTCCATATGCATAAAACTGGTAGCCCCGAAGAGTTTTTGGTGCATGAGTTATCTTAAACTTTAGTGAATCATTTAAACAGTTTCAAGTCAAAGAGAGAAGTTCCCTAATTCGTTTTTAACCTGGCAAAACATATGCATGCACACATGACCAGTATGCTAATTTCAAGATGGGTGTTTGTCGAACCATATGAAAGTGTTCATCGCTCAGTCATGTCCAACTCTTTGTGACCCCATGGACTGTAGCCCGCCAGGCTCCTCTGCCCATGGGATTTTCCAGGCAAGAGTACTCGAGTGGTAAGCCATTTCCTCCTCCAGGGGATCTTGTCGACTCAGGGATGGAACCCGGGTCTCCCGCATTGCAGGCAGATTCTTTACTGTCTGAGCTGCCAGGGAAGCCCATCTAACTATATAAAGTGCTGTTTATTGTCTCTTAGCTTTACAGGTTCTGTAGGCAGTGTGCATTTTCTCTTTTGATCCTCACAACACACTGTGTACAGTACGGCAACTGATTTTCCTTTTCTGACTAAAGAGCGTCTTTGTAGAGAGGCATCTCTGGAGGAATGAAGGGTATGTTTGCCCAGAAACACAGCTGTAAAGTGACAGCACCTGCACTGGAGTTGAGTCTTTGACTTGAGAAAGTCCAGAGGCGTAACCTATATCAGAGATAAAAAGGAACCTTGAAGGAAAAAAAGAATCTGGAAGAATATTAAGTAGGTAGCCTTTTATAGGATTACACTTGTGATAAGTAGGATTTTTGCTTTTCCCCCAGTACATTTAAGTATTAAAAAATTTAAAAACTAGATTTATGCACTACACTTTCAGTCAGGAAAACTTTATGGATTAGACCAGTGTGTGGTGCACTGCAGCTCCCTAAGACTTGCTGCCTGGTTGCTAAAACAGCTTTTCCTTTTCTTTTAAAATGAGACTAGAAGGGTTCAGTTCCTATAAAGAGAGCTTGAGTCAGTCAACAGAAGTGTTTCAATTGCAGATAATGAAGCTGTTCTAATGACAGACTTTGAAAGTATGCTGAGAATCTGGCTGTGAAGAATCCTTTTCCAAGGACTTATTGCTGAGTCCCAGAGACCAGTTGCACAATCCTGGCTTGTTTTATGTGCATCAGTTCCTGAAAACATTTAAAATGCACTTTGGAAATTGGTAACAGTGGAAGTTATTGGGGATGGGAAACTATATAGAAAGGGCAATGGTGATGTTTTATACTCTTGGAATACAGGTATGTTCATATATTAATCTATCCCCTAAAATAGTATTTTTTTATTTTATTCTTGGCTGTGCTGGGCTGGATGCAGGCTTTCTCTAGTTGGAGTGTGAGGGCTTCTCATTGCAGTGGCTTCTCTTGTTACCAAGCACAGGCTGTAAGGCACGCGGGCTGGAGTAGTTGCTTTCATGGGCTCCAGAGCACAGGCTCACTAGTTGTGGCCCATGGGCTCAGTTGCTCCATGGCACGTGGGATCTTCCCAGACCAGGGATCAAACCCACGCTTGGCAGGAGATCAAACCCTGTATTGGCAGGAGAATTCTTATCCACTGCATCACCAGAGAAGTCCTCCAGAATAATTTAAAAAAATATACCATGGGAGCTTGTATAAAGGATTATGATTTTGACTCATTTTGTTCCCCAGTCACCCTAATTTTGTGCATGTGTATTCACCAAGATGTGCTGTGGCTAAAGGTTTTCTTGCATTTTGTTGCGTTCCGTAGGAGGGGATGAAGAAAGGTTACTCCAGTGTTTGGCCTGCTCTCAAGTCTCCTCCCCCCTAGCTGCACTCCTTTCACCTCTCTGGGACGACAGTGCTCAGAGCTGAGGGAACTAGAGAATACTGAGTTGAAGACATTTTCAAGTTTTGTTTCTCCTAGCATATGAACCTCTGCTCTTTAAACTTTTTATTGGAGTATAGCATAAACACAAGGATACACGGACTGTAAGTGTGCAGTTTGATAAATTTGCGTAACATGAACACACATATGTATCCAGCTTTTGCTTTTAGTTGAAGCTAAATGTTATTTGCTGGTACTGATAGCCACATTCAGTTCAGTTCAGTTCAGTCGCTCAGCCGTGTCTGACTCTTTGCGACCCCATGAATCGCAGCACGCCAGGCCTCCCTGTCCATCACCAACTCCCAGAGTTCACTCAGACTCACGTCCATCGAGTCGGTGATGCCATCCAGCCGTCTCATCCTCTGTCGTCCCCTTCTCCTCCTGCCCCCAATCCCTCCCAGCATCAAAGTCTTTTCCAGTGAGTCAACTCTTCGCATGAAGTAGCCAAAGTACTGGAGTTTCAGCTTTAGCATCATTCTTTCCAAAGAAATCCCAGGGCTGATCTCCTTCAGAATGGACTGGTTGGATCTCCTTGCAGTCCAAGGGACTCTCAAGAGTCTTCTCCAACACCACAGTTCAAAAGCATCAATTCTTAGGCTCTCAGCTTTTTTCACAGTCCAACTCTCACATCCATACATGACCACTGGAAAAACCATAGATTATAGTATTTCATGCACTAGTTTTCTGAGAGGACTTATTCTTACCACAAGCAAAACAAAAAGGACTGCCTTGGCTATCCAGTGGTTAAGATTCCATGCTTCCAATGCAGAGGGCTTGGGTTTGATCCCTGGTCAGGGAACTAAGATCCCACATGTGGAGTGTCATGGCCACATTACAAAACAAAACAAAAACCATGCTTGTCAGTGTAAGATTTCAGTAAGTCAATCCCCCACTCACACACACAACAAACAGCTATATTGAGATGCAGTTTACATGTAACAGTGTTAAAGTGTGTACAGTGTGATTTGATTTGTATGTGTGTGCATATATATATGTTTGTGGTAAGTCAAGTTTTAAGAGTGCTTGCTTTTATCTAAATCAAACATTGAAGGATTTTTAATCATCAAGAAGATATATTGAATGCTTAATATATGCCATGCAGTATAAGTGATATATTTACATGTTATTGAATTTTTACAGCTTGAAGATATTCTTATTCTTATTTTAGTTGGACACAAAAACTAAACCCTAGAGAGACTGAATAATTTGCCTGAGTTCAAGCACCCAGGCCACGCTGTACAGTCTGGCCTTAAATAGGGTCATTCTGACTCTAGAGCCTGAGCGCTTAAAGTTACATCCTGTTTTCACTGTGTGTATTTCTGGTGCGTTTGCTGCATGGTAAATATTGTCAGATCCTGTTCTGATAGAGTAAGGTCTCGGGTTTTTGTTTTTTAAATCAAAGGTGAAGGAAGTCATTTCGAAGTGGTGTCTTCATAGGATGAGGCTTCGACAGCATTCTGATCGGAAAAGAGGGCACAGGAATTTCTCTGAAAGAGAGGTTTCTGGAGCAAGTGCACTGTGCTTACTCTGTGTGTTCTTTGAAGTGGCCGCGGAGTGCAGGGGGACACTGAAGGCTGTGGGAGTAGTGGGCCCCCAGCCTGTTCCCGGTATTGCCTCAACTGGAGGCCCAAGAAATGGTACAAGCAACTTGGAAGTGTGCTCATTTTGCATCTTACCTTTGAGAAGGATTGTCTTCATTGGGGAATCTCTTTTCTTTTGACACCGCACACAGGATCGAGCCTGTGGCCCCTGCTGTGGAAGTGCAGAGTCTAAACCTCTAGACTGCCAGGGAAGTCCCTGCTTTGGGGAGATTTTTAAAGACTGTTTTTAATCAGCTTTTCATTTAGGAAAGCATTTGATAGATATTTCATTTTAAGCCGTTTCATAAGGGATCTTGGCAGGATGTTTCACAACAGCCTCTGACAAGACTGAGCTCTGCTGTTGGAGAAGCTTGGCAAACAAGTTCTTTGAAAATTCTTTTGCTTTTTTATATCCCAAAACTTGTTGAATAAACTTAATAATTGAGTTGGAATAGTGATCCATAGTTCCTTAAATATCTGCCTAGGGCTTGGATTGTGGTATACCGAGGAAATAAGCAAGCTCTCTCAGAATAGTACCATACTGCTTAGAGATTGGTATCTTCTCTTTTTTTTAACTTGATGGTATTGCCACATATATCATCACCCACAACAAATAGTCACTGTATAGTGGACACTGTTGAAATTTGGGGAATTGTCTCTCTCCTAACACTTGGTTTGATTTTTATTATTGCTGCTAAAAAAATTATTAATTTTGTTTTCATCACATGTCATAAATTTACCTGAAATTAATAGAAACGGAAACTGGTATTTGCATTTTTCTGTCTGGAGCTGTTAACACTTTCACTAAAGTTGCAAAACAGTCAAAAGTCAATCTATTGTTTGTTGTTGTATTAGTCATTTTATTTCTACTACAGTTTATTACTGTAGTTTAATTTGTTTATGGAAATAGTTGAAGTCGCTCAGTCTGTCGGACTCTTTTGTGACCCTGTGGATTATACAGTCCATGGAATTCTCCAGGCCAGAATACTGGAGTGGGTAACCTTTCCCTTCTCTAGGGGATCTTCCCAACCCAGGGATTGAATCCAGGTCTCCCACATGATAGGCAAATTCTTTACCAACTCTAAGAAGCCTTCCCTCTCTCTTCCCACCCATCATTTGTGATTTGTTTTGATTCTCTTTCAAAAGCAAATAGGAAAGTAATCAGCAAGTGCCAAATAGCAAAAGATCTCATAACATAATAATATAACTGTTTGTCTCTTTGGATTACTAGGAAATCAGACTTTGGCACAAATAATAAGAGTTGACTCAATTTAGGCAGTGCAGTTTATTTTTAAATTTTTAAAAAATTTATGTGAGCACACTGGGTCTCAGTTGCAGCATGTGGACTTTTTAGTTGTTGCACCTGGGCTTGGGCCCAGTTGCCCTGTGGTGTGTGGAATCTTAGTTCCCTGACCAGGGATCGAACCCCTGTCCGCTGCATTGCAAGGCAGTCTTAACCACCAGGGGAAGTCCCAAGAACGCAGTTTAGAATCTTGTAATTCTCAGGAGCAGTGGTTCTGACCTCTGCATTCTCATTGGAATCATCTGAGAAGCTTTGATAACATGCGCTGGTCATATGCTTAGATATTCTGATATATTTGATCCCATATAGGGTAAGGTACTGATATTTTTAGATGTTTCTCAGTGTATAGTCAGGGTTGATAACCACAGATAGAGTTTACTTAGATTCCCTGATTCAAGTGAAAGGTACCGAAGAGGAGATGCTTATTTAATATAATTATTTAAAAGAGGAGAGGTTTTAAAGTTGATTTAGAGGATTTGGAGAAAAAGATTTTTTAAGTAGCCAGCCAAATAAAACGTAGTATTTTTGTGTGATCATCAGTAAAGTGTTGACTCCCTTATTTCTTAAAGGAAGTTTACATCTTATTGCTAACTATTAGAAATGTGGCCATTTTATGATTAGCTCTGGCCTTCCTGAAATTCTTGTTTTAAATAAATCTTAGGAAGGAGTCTGGTTGAAGTGATATGGCAAAACTAGGTAGATAGACTTTGATGGTCTTCAGTAAAGAAAGTTGGATACTATCTAATCTTAATTTAGGAATAGTAACAAGTGTGTATATATATATGAATATATTCTTATATAAGAATGCATTTATATATATAAGAATATGTTATATAGATCATATAATGTTATGTAATATATAATATATTCTTATATAGTATATATATTATATATTATGTCTATATATTCTTGTACATATTATATGTGTTCTGTATATATTATTTTATATATATTCTTATATATTATTTTTATGATATATGTAAAATATGTATGAATGTTACTATTGTTACTATTCATTGGTACTATTGTTAACATTCCTGAATTACTTGTTACTATTATAACAAGTTACTATTGTTACTATTGTAACAATTCCTGTTACTATTCCTGAATTACTATTTTGTTGTTGTTCAGTGGCTCAGTCTTGTCTGACTCTTTTCCATCCCATGGACAGCAGCACACCAGGCTTCCCTGTCCTTGGCCGTCTCCTGGAGCGTCTTCCGGAGCTCATTCAAACTTGTGTCCATTGAGTTGGTGATGCCGTCCAACTGTCTCATCCTCTGTCGTCCCCTTCTCCTCCTGCCCTCAATCTTTCCCAGCATCAGTCTTATCAAATGAGTTAGTTCTTCGCATCAGGTGGCCAAAGTATTTGAGCTTCAGCTTCAGCATCAGTCCTTCCAACGAATATTCAGGATTGATTTCCTTTAGGATTGACTGGGTTGATCTTCTTGCAGTCCAAGGGTCTCTCAAGAGTCTTCTCCAACACCACAGTTCAAAAGCATCAATTCTTCAGTGGTCAGTCTTCTTTATGTTCCAGCTCTCACAGTCATACATGAGTACTGGAAAAACCATAGGTTTGACTATATGAACCTTTGTTGGCAAAGTAATTTCTCTGCTTCTTAATATGCTATCTAGGTTTGTCATAGCTTTTCTTCCAAGAAGCAAGCATCTTTTAATGTCATGGCTATATATATATATATATATATATGTATTTTCCTTTAATTGCCATAAAGATGGTAAAGAATCCACCTGTAATGCAGGAGACCTGGGTTTGATCCCTCGGGTGAGAATATCCTCTGGAGAAGGAAATGGCAGCCGACTCCAGTATTCTAGCCCGGAGAATTCCATGGACAGAAGAGCTTGGCTGGGTACAGTCCATGGACACGACTGAGCAACTAGCATTCATTGTCATAAGCTACCGAGATTGTTTAGGGTCAAGGGACTTAGTTGTCAAATGAGAGACTTAAGGCTAAATTAACTTGAATCTTGTTATAGTCTGAATTGCCCTCCACGCCTCAAATTCAAATGTTGAAGCCCTGACCCCCAGAATGTGACCTTACTTGGAAACAGGATTGTTGTGGATACAACATGAGTTTATACTGGAATAGGGTGGGCCCCTGATCCAATATGATGAGTGCCTTTATAAGAAGAGAAAACTTGGACAGAGACACGTACAGGGAGAGCACTGTGTGAACATGAAGAGGGCCGTTTACAAGCCAAAGAGGGAGGCCTGGCTGGACCCTTCCCTCACAGCCCTCAGGAACTGACCTTGCCATCGCTGTGATATCAGCCATGCAGACTCTGGAACTGAGAGAGAGTACATGTCTGCTGTTTCAGCCATGTAGCCTATGGTCCTTTGTTATAGCAGCTACAGCAAATTAATACAACAAGTCCCCATATTTTATTTATTAAAAAAAATTGAAATCTAGGAAAATTCAGTATTTGAAATTTTACCATCTTTGTTTTCACTCAAGAGATTAGGGTCCACTTCTTTATCAGGGATTTTATTACTTAAAACAATTTTTGTTTTTAATTTATTTTTGTTTGTGCCGGGCCTTCATTGTTCCTCTGGCTTTTCTCTCGTTGCGCGAGCAGGGCGTGCTCTCTAGGTGCAGTGTTCGGGCTTCTCTTGTAGTGGAGCTCAGCCTCCAGGGCACCTGGGCTGCAGCAGTTGCAGTGAGGGGCTTAGTTGCTCTGCAGCATGTGGGATCCTCCCAGACCAGGGATTGAACCTGTGTCTCCTGCGTTGGCAGGCAGATTCTGTACCACTGAGCCCCCAGGAATACTCTACAAGGAATTTTAGAATGTGTGGTTATGAAGTTTTAAAGTTCCTAATGACTCAGTCAGTAGTCAGTGAGTTTAGTCAATCAGTTTATAAGGCAGGAGTTTACCATGAGCCCAGATCAGCAGCAGGCTTTTCTGGAGTATGTATTTTCCTTCTCTTTATGGTTATAGAGGGGAAGTGTCTTTCCAGTCACCTGAGAAGGGTTTCCTGGATCTATTTTGTGTATACAGATTGAGGCTGGTTACCTGAGACACATAGTTGGTCTATTTATTGTACATGAATTAACAGCACCCTGGAGAAATTAAGAGTTGAATAACTGTGAATACACATCTCAGTGGACTAGAGAAGAGTGGCCAGTGTTTTTCATGAGACGAGCCAGTATCTAGAAGGAGAAGACGGTATGGCCAAATTGGGAGTGATCCTGGGAAGTCCCTGGGAGTGGCAGGAGCTGGCTGTGCCCTCAAGGTGGTTTATAGTAGATTTGGATTGGAGAAGTCCTGGAAAAGATAACACTGAAAGTCATGCCCCAAACACAGCTCCTCACCTATTCTGTGTTTCTAAACAGAGCTAAGTAAATACGTAAAAGGAAAAAAAAGTTCCATAACAAAACAGCATCATGTTTCAGGCTGGCTGTAATAGTGAAAAGGTAAAGAACTTGGTCTCTGGAGTCAACTTTAGGTTAAGATTCTTCCACTTACAGTGAACTGTTTTCCTTCTCTTTGAGACTTCATTTTCTCGTGTATAAGGTAAATCATCTGATGTGCCTTTCTTATTGGGTTTTTGTGATGATGACATAAGGTGGTAATCCGTGTGAAGCAGTGAGCAAAATGCCTGGTGCTAATAAATATTAGCTAATATCAGTAGCAAAGCCAGAAGGTATGTGACCACTGTGCGTAGATGACTGCCTCCCCCTCCCCCTGCATTTAGCCCATTAAAAATGAGTAATCTCTCCTGATGTAAGTTTGTAAACAGACAGTTTTCATATCCGTGCCTTTAAAGTACATCTTAAAACCTGGAAGTGCCCTAGAAATGATTGTCTAAAGCAAATTAGAATATACTTGACTATGCATAGACTGCCTCTGTTACAGAACAAAGATACTGGCTTCAGTGGTTGCTTCTGGAGAGGGGCACTGCTGTGCTGTGCTTAGTCGCTCAGTCACGTCCGACTCAATGCGACCCCATAGACTGCAGCCCGCCAGGCTCCTCTGTCGATGGGGATTCTCCAGGCAAGAATACTGGAGTGAGTTGCCATGCTCTCCTCCAGGAGATCTTCCCAACTCAGGGATTGAACCCAGGTCTCCCCACTTTGCAGGCAGATTCTTTACTATCTGAGCCACCAGGGAAGCAGTATTGGTTATAGGAGTACATGACTGGGTGTCTCCTAACACCTGTATACCTGGAGAACAGAGCCGTCAGCTCCAATCCACTTCCAGGATAAGAGACTGGGATGAGGTAGAAAGTAGTAACAAACAGCTTTAGTTATTTGAAACTTGGGAACTGTATGGATTCAGAAAAATTTTGGAGCGATCCCTCTTAATAGCCACAGTCTACATACTCACTCTCCAAATTTCAAGAGCCAAATAAATGTGGGTAGGGAGGAATTCTTTGCTTCCATTTGAGGGCTTCTCTTGTGAATTGCATTGATCTGCCTCTGTCTCTGACTTAGTGCTGCTGCTGCTGCTGCTGCTAAGTCACTTCAGTTGTGTCTGACTCTGTGCGCCCCATAGACAGCAGCCCACTAGGCCCCTCTGTCCCTGGGATTCTCCAGGCAAGAACACTGGAGTGGGTTGCCATTTCCTTCTCCAATGCATGAAAGTGAAAAGTGAAAGTGAAGTCACTCGGTCGTACCCACTCTTAGCGACCCCATGGACTGTAGCCTACCAGGCTTCTCCGTCCATGGGATTTTCCAGGCAAGAGTACTGGAGTGGGGTGCCATTGCCTTCTCCGGACTTAGTGCTAATCTTGGGTAAATTTTTTTTTAATATTTTAACTTTTTGGCCACATAGCATGGCATGTGGGATTGAACCTGTGTCCCCTGCATGAAAGCTTGAAGTCTTAACCCCTGGACAACTAGGGACACCCGCTTGGGTAAATTTCTTAGTCTAATTCTTCATTTGCCAATAGATAGAGATAATAAGCCATATCCTTACCTGATGTGTAGAGTTGTTGTGGCATAAAATGAATTCATGAAAATTAACTCACTCTGGGCTTAGCCTTGTTAGATGAGGAGCTTAACTTGAGCTCTTAGGAGAGAAGAAAAGAAGTGTTGTGACAAGCACGGGCCCTGCTGGGTTGGGTTGCTTGTGCGACAGTTCATTCGCCAAAGAGAAGTGCAAGGCAGTGACTGTACTGGGGCCCTTTATGTGATGCTTCCTCTAGCGCCTCCCTGTGTGTGTTTTTCTTTGTAATGTTTGAGCCTCTTTCTATTCCAAAACTTAGGATTTGGACAGCTGGTTACTTCTCACTAACTTCCTCTTGAAATAGGAAGAAACATTTGAAAATAAAACCATCCAAATATGCTTTAGTATTAATATTATTTATAAATTTCAGAACATAGCATTCTTGAAGGCATGGATGGTATTTAGTACCTATGATATCATATATTTAATTTGGGTGATTAAATTCTTATGTTTGCAGTAGTGTTTAACTTCTGTGCACTGCTACAAACATATTAATTTTAAAAGATTGAGGATGCTTAAGTTATAATGAAGTCATAAATAATATTTTCTCCCTACATATTTTAAGAAAAAGGATATTTACATGAGCTGTCTTCCCATAAGATATTTACTAATTATAAAAGGAAATACAGTAATAATGGTAGAGAAGTCTGGTAGACCGCATCCAAACTAAATAAATGATCAAAGTTAATATCACTCATAGTGAGACTAATTGGTATTTTGGACCTCCTGATAAGATGTATTTGAAAGGACACAGCGTTGCTTTTTTGGTATTCTTGCTGAGTTACTAACACAAACCCAAATTGGGAGACATTTTATGAAACAAATGGCCTTTATTTTTCCAGTGTCAAGATCATGAAAGACAAACTGAAGAACTGCTCCAGATTAAAGGAGAAGAAAGGAATTGTTCTAAATTAGAGAAGTTGTCATGAAGAAACATGATATTTACCAAATGAAAATTATGATCTTGATCCCAATTAAAAAAAATTTTTTTAAGACATTAGTGAGACAATTGGAGAAATTTAAGTAAATTCTATAGATTAAATAATAGTGCTGTATCAAGGTTACTTTTTGATAATTAAAGCACAATTAAAGCACAATTTTGATAATTGTGCTATCTTTATATAAGATAATGATCATATATTTAGAAAATATATGCTTAAGTGTTTAAGGTTAAAGGGTCAATATGTTTTCCACTTTTAAATAAATCACAAAAACTATAGATATAGAAAGAATAATATAGAAAGAGGATGATAAATGTGATTAAGTATTAACGTTTGAGGAATATGAATGAAGGTTGTAAGAGAATGTGCTACTTTTACAACTTTTTAAAGTCTGAAGTTTTTTAATTTTTAAAGTAAAAGAGGTAGAAACTTAATGAGGTCTATCACTAATTGATTTTTTTAAATCAATAGACTTTAATATGTATTAGTGGCTTAGGAGATGATGATTTGCAGAGAAACATTAATATGAAGTGTAACGAATAATACTCTTACCATATGACAAGGAGAGCAATATGAGACAAGTTAAAAAGTGTCTGCCTTTTTACTTTAAGAAATAATTATTTTGTAGACAGCCCTTATTATATAGTATTATGATTCATGTATACTTAGATTGGAGATTTCCCTGATGACTCAGTGGTAAAGAATTCACCTGCCAATGCAGGAGACTCAGGAAGATCCCCTGGAGAAGGAAATGGCAACCCACTCCAGTATTCTTGCCTGGGAAATCCCTTGGACAGAGGAGCCTGGCAGGCTACAGTCCATAGAGTTGCAAGAGTCAGACACGACTTAGCGACTAACAACAATGGAATACTTAGAAAGCATATTTTATTTGGTTTTCATTTTAGCATTGAATTTTTTTTCATGACTAACTGATATTTGAGTAGGCTATTAAAAAGTCTCTCTGGGTCAGTTTCCTCATCTGTGAAACGAGATTCCCTGATCTTATGACTGAATAGAAAGTGAAAGTTAATTTTCCCATTTCAGTCAAAAGCTATTGTTAAACACGGCCTGTGTGCCAAGTGATGATGTAATATTTATTAAGCTCACAGATCTTTTTCTGTCCAAGAAACTTTGGTTGAGGTTTTATTTAATTGTATACTTATTCGTATGCCACTTCTTATTCATGATACTAGTTTTTGTTTTTAGTTTAGTTCACTTTAAAAACATACTTTTATAGAAATTCCTGGTGAAAACTTGGCTATTAAGACCCAAAATTGGATAGTTAGGGAGTTAGAGATGGACATGTACACTTCGCTATATTTATTTATCTATTTTTAAAATGTATTTGACTGCACTGAGTCCTAGTTATTACACATGGGATCTTTCTTTTTCCTTTTTGCCACACTGCATCTTCGTTGCTGCGTGCGGGACTTTCTCTGGTTGTGGCAAGTGGGGGCTGCTCTCCGGTGCAGCGTGTGGGCTTCTCGCTGCAGTGGCTTCTCTTGTTGCAGAGCACTGCCTGTAGATCACGCGGGCTCCGTGGTTACCGTGCATGGGCTTAGTTGCTCCACAGCACGTGGAATCTGCCCGGAGCAGGGATCAAACCCACGTCACCTGGAATGGCAGGCACAACTGAGCCACCGGGAAGTTCTCCACTGCGTTTAAAATGGATAGCCAGCAAGGGCCTACTGTAAAGCACGGGGAACTGCTCCGTGTCATGTGGCGTCCTGGATGGGAGGGGGTTTTGGGGGAGGACAGATGCACGTGTATGTATGGCTGAGTCCCTTCGCTGTTCACCTGAGGCTGTCACAACATTGTTAATCGACTGTACCCCAACCCAAAGTAAAAAGTTAAAAAAAAAAGACCCAAAATTATTTGGTCATAGTAGATGTATATTCTCTGTAGCCTAGGATTGTCAATGTATGTATTAGTACATACATTGTAGTACATACTACATTGTACATACATACAAGTAGCTGATGATGTGAAAACTAAATTGATGTCCAGTATAAATCAGTTTGGGTTGTATTTAACAAAAGCAAAACTTGGTTAATCTTTTTTTCCCCTTGCCTTCCCAGCTTGGTGATCCAGCTATTTTCCCTGCCGTCATTGTGGAGCATGTTCCTGGTGCTGATATTCTTAACAGCTATGCAGGTCTGGCCTGTGTGGAGGAGCCCAACGACATGATCACCGAGAGCTCCCTGGACGTCGCTGAGGAGGAGATCATCGACGAGGATGAGGACGACATCACCCTCACAGGTCTGTGCACCCCGAGCAGCGTCGTCGTAGGCGTTGGCTTCTCTCTGTGACTTGGGGGCTGGAAGAACATTCCCGACTCGGTTTTGAGTAGCGTCATTAGTGGCAGAAGCTAGAGCCCTGCAGGGAGAAGGAAGTGCCGTTTCCCTTCTGGTCTGCCTGTGGCTCATAGCACCTGCTCACCTCCCCCTCTTCTTTCCTATATAGACGGAGATGAAGGCGACAAAAGAGGAGGTGTGTGAGAGGAGCCACACCAGCTCAGTTCACCAGGCCTTCACTGAGCACTGTGTGTGCCTCGCTCTACACTCCTGGTGACAATGAGAGGTTGCCTGTGGGGCAGAAGATAGGAATGCTCTTTTGTTATTGCTGCCGCAGAAGGCAGAATAGGAGGCCATGACCCAAATGAAGGATAAGGTGCTGGGGTTTCAGGAAGATTTCTTCAGTCAGAACTAGCAGGGTATTTCAAACCAAAGAGTTCACTGTGTGCATGTTGAGGTGGTACTTTTTTCATCAGTTTTGGAAACTGGTGCATGCATTTTTATTTTTATACATTTAAACTTTCCTGTATCTTGGCCAGAGATGTTGGAGGTGTTTGAGAAAATAAACTATTTGGAAGTAAAAAGTTATTTGAATATTTATTATTAATTTAAAAACCAGAAATTAACATTTTTCACAGTATTATCAACTAAACCTGGCCTTTCTTTATATTCCACGCATTTCACACTAATGTCCTTTTTCTGTTCCAGGAGCCTATCTAGAATCTCACACTGCGATTAGTTGGTAGTCATTTTCTCCTAGGCACTCCCAATCTGTGACGGTTCCTTTGTCTTTCCTTGTCTCTTATAACCCTGACGCTTTTGAGGAGTACTGGTCAGACATGTAGAATGTCCCTCAGTTCTATTTCTGTGATGTTTTCTCATGATGGAATGTGATAATGCATTTTGGGGCAAGAATACCACCAAACTGGCATTGTCTACTTCTTATCGTATCATATTAACATAGTAGATCTTTGTAAAAGTACGTTATCTCACTTAATTTTCAGCAGAAAAAGAAATTGAAATTAAAGAAGTTCAGTGACTTGCCTAATGTCACACATCAAGTGACTGCACCCTCACTGATAACATTGACCAGCAACACTTAATTTTTGTATTGTCCTCTTATATTTTGCAAAGCATGTTCTCATATATTCACATCTTTGTCCAGAGCAGCTCAGTGAAAGTTTTTAATGAATCTAGACTTGTCTTTCCCTTATCAATAAGGGAATTAGATTACTTCAATTAGAGGTTTCTACTCATCGCTGACTGTGATCTTTGTGTTTTGTATAACAGAGTGACCACCTCTGTGCATATATAGATGTGTTGTGTAGCTAACGGGGTTTTTGCAGTGTATTCTGATCTACTTTCTTGATGCATTAGGGTGAGGCCACACTCTCTGTGGATTGGGAACCAGAGTCTTCCCTGAAGGAGTGTTTATTCCTGGTTTTAGTGGCCAAGGAAGATACTGGTCCTCAGAGGAGAAACAGAGACTAGGAAAGCAGATCCTGTGTCTTTAGGAGAACGAATCATTTCTTCCTTTCAGTGCTTCACTCTTGGGCTTGGACTTGAAGACAGCTGATGATGAGATGCAGACAAGCGCCTAGATCCAGAAAATAACCCATATTTTGACAGATTTTCTGTTTTCGTGTTTCTTCTCTCTTACCTTTCTTATCTTCCAACCCAAGCCTCTGTTTAACTCTTCCATGCCTGTCTGAGTCAGGTCATGAGAAATGAAGGGATGTTATAGCCCCCCTTACTCCAGAGTGGGGGAGGGGAGAGTACCACGCTTTTGAGAGGCTGCAGGGTTGGTGGTGAGGGGATAGAACAGGTTATAAGCTGTAATTATGAGACCTAGGTAGCACTTCAGATAATGAAGAAAGTTGTTAACATTTTTAGGTATGATAATAGCATTGTGTTGGACTCTTTAGCTTTCAGATACATATGCTCAGATACTTAGAGGTAAAATATGCTGTCAGAGATTCCTTCAGAAAAATCCTGAAGGTCAGAGTGTGTCGGGAGGGGGTCCTTGGGCAGTAAGTGGAGGATGCATGAGATGAAAGAACATTGACTATGTATTGATAACAAGTGATGCTGAGAATGGGTATGTGAGAATTCATTTTACTGTGTCCCAGAATTTCGATTCTGTTTGAAATTTTTAATAATAAAAAGATCAAACTGCTTTTATGGATGTGAGACTTACTTTAGGTGGCCGCTGTCATCTATAATCCTGATTTCAAATTTTCCTGTTCATAAACACTGTTTTAACCTATGAAATATGCAATGTGAAAATACCACTTTAATATGTTTATATGTTGGGGTTTTATATAAAATTTCCTTTGAAACAAGGTTGTGTTGTTAAAATTTTTTGAAAAGCATTTGACTAAGAACTCCTATGTGGCGATTCTTCTTCTTTACCAGTCTTGAGGATCTGGAAGTGAAATTATTAAAGGAGATGGACCCCTTTAGACCCATCAGCCCAGCTTCTCTGGGATCCAGCCCCATTCACCAGTGGGTCAACACCAGTTAGGGGACACAGAACCTGGGACCCACAACCAGCTGTGCCAGGAACTGGCCCTGCCTCTAGCAGGTTAACCCTAGATCTGGGGCCCCAGGCCCCACAACTCCCCACTCTAGAACCTGACTCTGGCCATTTGTGAGCCAGCACTAGCCTTGGGACCACCTGGGGTCTCTGGCAGCTTCTGTGCAAGGCTGGTCCTGGCAGCCTACCCAGCACCAGCCAGTTCACCCACAATAGCCAGCCTGTCACAAGAGGAGCCACACAGTCCTCTAGGGGGCGCCCCAGAGCGCATAGCTTTGGTGACCAGAGGGGAGAGTGCTGCTGGGATGCACAGGAGGTCTCCTACGAAAGACCACTTCTCCAAGATCAGGAAATGTAACCAACCTACCAGATACACAGAAATAAAAAGAGCAAGTTAGGCGGAATGAGGTGACAGAGAAATAATCTTCTAAATGAAGATGAAACTCCAGAATAACAACTAAGTCAAGTGGAGATTGGTGATGTACTATAGAGAACTCAAGGTAATGATTGTAAGACATGTTCAAGGAACTCTGGTGAAGAATGGATCCATAGAGCAAGAAGTTAGAAGTTTTTACCAGAGTTAGAAAATGTAAAGACCAACCAAACAGACAGCAAGAGTACAATAACTGAAATGAAAATGTGCTAGAAGGAATCAGCAGTAGATTAAATGATATAGAGGATTGGATCAGCAAGCTGGAAAACATTGTTGGAAATCATTGAAGCTGAATGAAAAAGGAAAAATGGTAAAAAGAAATGAAGACAGTTAAAGAGACCTCTCAGACAACATCATGTGTACTAATATTTGTATTATATGGGTCCCAGAGAGAAGAGAGAGAAAGGGGCAGAGAACATATTTGAAGACATAATAACTGAAAACTTTCCAATTCGGAAAGGACACAGACATCTAACATGCTTTAGAAGTGTGATCTTACTGATTGATTTCTGAATTTGAATTTATTGATTGATTGACTTGCCTTGCTCTCTGGTGACTGAAAATTTGAAAATCAGCAAAATCGAAAGAAGGCAGAACAAACTGATAATTGTTATGATAAAACTAATATGGCTGTAGCAGCAGTAATTTCTCTTATTACTTTTGTCACCGTTTTCCGAATGCTCCTTAGTCCTATTCTGAACTATTTTTTTTTAATTTTATTTTATTTTTAAACTTGAACTATTTTAATGTCTATGCATTGTAAACTGTCATTCATTTATGATGGTACCTTCTAATTTCTTGCTTGGTTTTCTAGTAGTTACTTCTAACATAAATGTAGAACTTTGTATCAAAACCCAAAATTCTGCAGAAGGTGTCAACATTATAATATCTTAACAGAGACCTGAATTCACCCTACTCTGATGATCAATTATTATTTGACAGGAGAGGAAGACATGCATTTGCTCATTCTGATCACATATTCATTTATTCTGAAGGCATTAAGAAGAATTCAGGAAATGCATATTTTAAATGAAGATCCAAATCAGAAATAAGTGATGGTTGAAAGGAAGGTGATAACCATTATATCTTCAGCATTCCATCCAAGATTGTGGATTCATTTTAAGTTCTTGCTTCACGCTGCTCATTGTGCAGGGTCAGGACCTTTTTTTTTTTTTGCTGTTCAATTTTACCATAAGGAAGGGGTTGAGTGGACTGAGAGAGGGAAATCACTGGTTTTAGAGCACCTGTAAAATCCTGAAGACACTTTTTTTTTGGCTTTCAAAAAAAAAAAAAAGAAATTAAAGATAAAATAAGGATTTTAAAAGCAGCAAGGGCAAAGCAACAAGTTACAAACAAGAGGACTTGCATAAGGCCATGAGGTGACTTTTCAGCAGAAACCACGCAGAACAGAAGGGAATGGTTCCTTATATTTAAAGTGGTGAAAGGGAAAAATCTACAGCCAAGAACACTCTAACCAGCAAGGCTTTCATTCACATTTGGTGGTGAGATCCAAGTTTTACAGACAAGCAAAAGCCAAAAGAGTTCTGCACCCACAAACCAACTTTATAAGAAATGTTACTTTTCTAACTGAAAAAGAAAAGGCCACAACTAGAAACATGAAAATCCTGAAAGGAAGGCAAAGATAGTGAATTAGCCGTGTAGAAAGGTTGAAAGACAAGCAGAGTGAAATTATCTGTATCCACAATAATTGTAGTTGAGATACACAGAACAAAAATATGTAAAGCATGATGTCAAAGAACAGTAAACGTGGAGTTGGGGAGTAAAAATGCAGGGTTGTCCATGGCTGATTCATGTTAGTGTATGGCAAAAACCACTGTAATATTGTAATTGGCCTCCAATTTAAATAAATTAATTTTTTAAAATGCAGGGTTGTTAAAATGCATTTGAATTTAAGTGATGAATAGCTTTATGTATATATATCTATATATATGTGTATTACTATGTACAGTGTGGGGAGTATAGTAAATAACTGTGTAGTGTCTTAGTATGGTAACATTTCATAACTGGACATCATAGTGATCATTTCGAAATGTATAGAAATACCCAATCACTATGTTGAGGAAGTAACAGTGTTGTAGGTCAGCTGTACTTCGAAAACAAGTACACAGACTCACAGAAAATGAGATCAAATTTGTGTTTACCAGAGGTTTGGGGAGAGGGGAATGAGAATTGGACAAAGTCAAAAGGTACAAATGTTCATTTAAAAGATAAAGTACTAGGGATATAATGTCCAGTATGATAAATATAAGTAACACTGAGGCATGTTATATATAAAAATTAAGAGTAATTCTTCGGTTCTCATCCCAAGAAAAGTTCTTCTGTATCCTTAATTTTATATTTATATGAAATGATGGATATTCACTAAACTCATTGTGATAATCATTTCATGATTGAAATGATCAAATCATTATGCTGTACACCTTAAACTCACACAATGCTGCATGTCAATTATATCTCAGTAAAACTAGAAGAAAAAAAAAGCTTGTGGGTTTTAGTGTTGCCTGCAAGAAATTTTTGTAATCCATTTAATGATGGGAAAACATTTTCTCTGTATTTTTAAAAGCTTAGTTGTACTGTTTTTTTGGTTTTCATTCCGGTTTTATGTAGGACTCACCAATTTATTTTGCATTTCCTGCCCTGAACACTGAAACTGAGTGTAATAAACAGACTTTTACAAATTAGATCACTGATATTAAATTTGCTTTATGTTTTTTGAAATTCGAAAGGTAGTTTGATTTCTGTATGTAGCTGTGGAATGATTTCTAGTGTATATGAAGTTTAAAAAGCAAGGGTCAGTACAGCATGAATAGTTATTTTTTATTTAAGATAAGGGAGAGAATAAAAATGATATGTATGTGTTTGCTTATATTTAAACATAGAAACATAAACTAGAAACTAACAAAAATCTTTTAAACTCAGTGGTCACTTTTGAAAGATCCCGTTTTTTACTCTGAAATTAGTGAATAACAGAAAAAGATCCAGGCATTTAATTTGCCCTTATTGTATAAACCGTGGCTCAGGGTAACCAGATAGTCAATGACAGCAAGTTCTTCTTCATAGAGAATTCTAGCTAATAAATGCGAGAGGAATGATAAGATTATGATTATCACCATTTTGGAATCCCTAATGAACTCCTGGATCTAGGCAAACTGTCATCAATAACTGCAACGCCTTTAGATGAGAGGCTGTTGGGAAATTTAATGGTGACCGGATCAGGCTGACAATGCTTGAAACTGATTCTCGGTCTAGCAGTCCTGAAGAAAGACTACCTACTTTCAAAAAGCACATGGAATCACACAGCATTACCTTCACGTATTCTTGGCAAAAAACTGAATGTGAATCAAGTCATTCTTACAGAAATATCTACCAGTTTACAGGAAATACATGGGGGAGGGCTGTGGTAAGTGACACCACAGAGATATAATCAGCAAAATCTAAAATGTGGGAAACTACAAACAGATTGACCCTGTTTCTCTTAAGATAAACAGCAAAACAAAACAAAATAGGAAGGAAGGTGTATGCCACCAAGTGTAATGCATGAACTTTGTTTGAAATCTGTTGTGAACAAACCAACTTTTAAAAAAATCTGAGACAGAGAAATTTCAGTATTAAATGGATATCTGATTTAAAGAATAATTAATTTGTAAAAGATGTGACCATGGTATTGTCTGTATACGCTAATATTTACAATGAAAGACAGGCTGTCTGAGGTTCACTTTGAAATAATCTTGTGTCTTTATTGAGCTGGGGAGTATAGATTAAGGAAAATTGATTATTAAATATTGAAGCTGGGCCCTTGATACATTCAGTTCATTGTATGATTCCCTCTACTTTTGTGTATGTTTGATATTTCTCATTATAAAAGCTTGACAAAGAAGTGATTTGAAATTCTTCTTGTAATATTTTCTTAATTGCTATGTAATTAAATAGTTACACAAACTAATTTCATCATTTTCATCTACCTAGTAGAACTTTAAAATATTTATAAAGCTTATATAAATGAATAGCTAGAGTTACATAAATGTTTAGAAGATGGTAATTGATTATTGACTTATCTGTGCCTTACTTGCCTGAGTTTTTAGAAAAAAATTAGTTTTAGTGGGATATTTCCTTCAATTCATGAAATTCCAGAGCCTTGACAGAAGAGTAATCTGCTTTTCTACTATGCCTTAAATCTACAAAATTTTAAATAATTTAAATAGAAGGCTTAAGTTTTTAATAGGAAGTGTTACAGTGCCCTGTTTTAATAACTTTACTAGGCTTATTGAAGTATTTATCTTTTCTGGTTTTAACTATTATGGAGGAACTGGATCTTAGTTCCCCAATCGGGGATCAAACCTGGGCCCCCGCAGTGAAAGAGCAAAGTCCTCATCCCTGGACCACAGGAGATTCCCAAACCTGTGTTTTTTAGAACAACAGATGTCTCGTGCTAATTCTGTTTTTCTGTTTAAATGTATTATAGTAGAAGCTTCCTGTCATAATGGGGATGAAACAATTGAAACCATCGAGGCTGCTGAGGCACTCCTCAACATGGATTCTCCTGGCCCTATGCTGGATGAAAAGCGCATGAGTGAGTGTTACGGCTGTTTACTTTCTTATCCTTTTTTTTTTTTTTTGAAGTGTAGTTGATTTACAATGTTGTGTTTATTTCTGCTGTACAGCAAAGTGATTCAGTAACACATATGCATATACATACATTCTTTTTCATATTTTCTGTTATGGTTTATCACAGGATGTTGAATACAGTTTCCTATGTTCTACAGTAGAACTATGGTTTACATGCTTTGAAAAACCTTTCCTGTCATCTCTCTGCTTTAGATGATAAACATCAAGAGACCAGAGTGATGTTTTATTTTTTTAGCATCCTAAGTGCATTATAAGGTATAGTACTGGTTGAGGTACCTTTGCTAAAGTGTTCAGTCAAACAGGATTTTTTTTTTTAGATTTGAGGAATGAAGACTTTGAGAATAAAAAGGTAATTTAGGTGTCAGAGAGGTTATGCAGAGTATCTTCTTAACCTCATTGGTGAAGTATTAGTGTACTTAGGGTCCAACCAATGAAAATTTAGTGATTTCTGTCAGTATTCATCAGTGAATAGGCAAAAAATCCACTGAAGACTTCATGGCATACAATTTCCTATCACATTTATTGATTTGCTTTTAAATCCTTGTTCTCCTTTGGACTTTTCTGACAAGGAAGTATCAGACTCAAAATGAATTATTATT
The DNA here is from genome assembly GCF_003369695.1 of Bos indicus x Bos taurus. Lineage (NCBI taxonomy): Eukaryota > Metazoa > Chordata > Mammalia > Artiodactyla > Bovidae > Bos > Bos indicus x Bos taurus. The sequence continues at coordinate 10,988,696 of NC_040087.1, read as the reverse complement.
AAATCAATTTAAGATGTTTATTGAGGATTTTCTGTATGCACAGCAATACATTAGGCAGTAACATGATATGGAAATGAATAGATTTTTTTTTTCTTTCCTCAAGCTTACAGTTTTCTTTTGAAGATATTTATGTAAATAACTGTAAAAGCTAAAAATAAAGGCCAAAAGAGGGATAGCAGAGTGTTCTGGAAGGAGAGATTTCTCTAGCTGAAAATACTGGTGACTGACTTTTTGGAAGGAATGTTCTGGCATGGGCTGTTAGTGGCAAATAAGCTTCTCATGTGTAGAAGACAGGAAAGGGCATTCAAGGTAGAGGGAGTCAATTGAACCAAAGACATAGATCTGTGAAAGAATGAAATGTTTAAGATTCAAAATGCTTTGGTATAACTGAAGTAATGTTTCATAATGGGTTATATACTGTGGATGTTCAAAATGGTATGCTATGGAGTTTGGTTGTTCTTATCTTTTTTCCACCTGTAAACAATGAGAAGATATGTCAGTTTTATTTTTCTTTCTAATTTTCACTCTGTAAAGTTTTTGTAGAGAGGAATGATATGGTCAGGTCAGACTTAGGTTGTGGAGAAAAACCTTAGCGGCAATGCAAAAATGCAGAAGAGAGACAGGATGGACTGGGGATAGGAAGTCAAGTCAGGAAGACATTGAATGGGCCAGTCAAACCTGGACTGATCCAGGGAACTTGACTTAGGGCAGAGGAAGTAAAAACCAGGGGCTAGATTCAAGATTTCATTTCTCCTTTAATCTTCACAGAAATAGGAAACATGTTATGAAATTATTTTGATTTATAATACAAAGTTGATTTTATCCCATTAGATAATAGTATATTTAGCTCCTCTGAAGATGACATGGTTGTTGCCCCAGTCACACATGTATCCGTCACATTAGACGGGATTCCTGAAGTGATGGAAACTCAGCACGTTCAAGAGACATATGCACACTCACCAGGACCCTCGTCACCAGAACAGCCTAAGAGAAAGAAAGGTAGGTGGTCAATCTGTTTAGGGAAAACAGTCCACTCTTGATGTGGAATCCAAAGGTAACTTTTAGTCAAGGGTATTTCTACACCAATTAAAACATCTGTAAGATAAAATTGGTATAAAACAAATTGAGTTATTTCTTCATGTTAGATTCATTTTTTAAGAATTGTACTTTTAGGGAGTTCCCTGGTGGTCCAGTGGCTAAGACTCTGTACTCCTAATGCAGGGGTCTGGGTTCGATTCCTGGTCAGGGAACGAGATCCCACATGGAACAACTAAAGACTCCGCATGCTGCATCAAAGATTGAAGATCATGTTTGTAACAACTAATGCCTGGCACAGCCAAATAAATAAATTGAAAAAAAAAAAAAAAGAATTATACTTTTAAAATATTTGGTCCGTCTTATAGAAAAGGGATTTTCCCAACTTTTTAAGCCTCAGTCTTGTATCTACAAGCTCCGAAAGAGCTCAGGGATAAGACCTGTTTAGTTTTCTCCTGGAGAACATAGTTTGAAAACCACCAGCATAGATTCTAATAAAAGATTCCAGTGGGAAGAATCCAAGTGGTAAATCAGCAGGTAAGTAATTGAAGAGGATACAACGTGCCAGAGGGAGTTTTAAAGTATTCACATATTAGAACCATACTTACATCCTAACACTGACACGTTTCCCTTTCTTTGCCTTTTGATTCTGCTCCAGCTTGTTTAATATGTTGAGTTTAATATCTTGGTTTATGGCATCACCAGCCACTGTGTAACCTAATTTCACATGAAATTAAGGGACGTTTCAAGAGCCACAGATGAAGAGGAAAATAACAACAGTAGGAATGAAGCTGACACTGCAACAGCTCTGAAGGGCTGAGAGGCTATGTCAGTCTGGAAGTCCAGGGGACTTGGTTTTATATTCCAAGTAGAGGCACATGCTAAAGTCTTGGTCCAAAGCAAAATGGGGTATTAGAGAACTCAGCATATAATTCATGGGGTCCTTGGAAGGCTATACCCTAAGGGGAAAAACAGTCCACCCATTGGCACAGACAGATGTTAAGGAAACTTGTATTTTGTAGCTGGGTGGAAAAATTGTTCTTTTGAGAATTCATAATCCTAGGTTTACCTTAACCTAGGTTTATGACTAGATTTTAAATTATCACTGACTCTAGGAATTTCCAGCCAAGTAATTAACATAACAGTGGCCCCTGACTGGCAGTAATTTTGGGCCCCAGGAGAATTGCTTTGCCACATCATATATTTAATCCAAGCTGCAGAGTATTTCTTCAAATGAAACCCTGTTGAAGGTGAACTGACATTTCAGTATCACAGAACACCTAAGAAAGATACCTCCTGAATGAAAAGCAGCAGACACAGGAATTCTCAAGTTTCCCCCACTGGCTGCTCTCAGGAGCAGTCTTTGCATTGTCCCCGCGCCTGGCTCCTCACTCGCTCAACCACCTCCAGCTCCGCCTCCACTGTGGACTCCGGCAGCTTCATCGCTGGAGTTCTCGACCTCCTGCTTTCTTTTCAGTTTGCTGCATAACATCACTGGCCCCATCGTGCCCAATGCAGCCATGCACACCAGCTCCAAGATCACTGCCAAGGACTTGAAAGAAGCCACGGGGGAGACGGAGAATGGGAGCGAGGGCCTGCTGATGGGAATGCTGAGAAGGAGGAAAATGGGGAACAGGAGGCTGACAGTGAGGGGAGGAGGAAGAGGAGGAGGAAGGGGATGGCGAGGAAGAGGGTGGCGAGGAAGATAAGGCGTCCGCGGCAGCTGTGGGCAGAGCAGCAGCTGAAGATGACGGGGATGGTGACCCTGACACGAAGAAGTGGAAGATGGGTGAGGATGACCAGCAGCAAAAGAGAAGTGAAGCTCACAGAGAAGGCTGCTGTAGCCCATTCACCCTCCTCTTCGCGCCTCAGACCCTCAACTGCCAGGTGGAGTCCGGCCTGCCCGCCGCCTGCGCCGCGCCTGCTCCGCCGCGGGCTCTCCCCTGTCCACCCAGAGCCACACAGCATGAATTTGCGACAGGAGAGGAAAAAGGAGCCGACACTTCCAAGGCCCTAATTTTTTTTCTTAAAGTACTTTTAAAAGGAGAATCGGTATTTTATATTTACATTTTATATATTTGTACATGTTGTTAGGGGTCAGCCATTTTTAATAATGATCTCGGATGAGCAAACCAGCCTTCCCAGCATTCTCTCTCCTACTTCTGACTTTCCTTGTGGTGTGAACATGTTCATTACAATCTCAAAGGAGAAAGAAAATGTTAAAAAAAAAAAAAAAAAGCAAAGGCTACAACAAAAAATCAGTCTTATTTCGAGAATGCCAGTAACCCTTTTTGTGCATGTATGTAGCTTACTATAAGGAGCTGGTTTTTATGAGATGGTTAAAAAGGCCAGTGATAAAAGTTTTCTTTTTTTCCCTTGATTATGAAGTTATGGTTTATTATTATTATTTTTTTGGCCTGCTTGATGTGTGTGTGAAACACTGTTGTCCAACAATAAACCAGAATTCAAAAAAAAAAAAAAATCCTAGGGTTAGTTCACTATGAACCTCAGATAATAGAATTATCAAATAGAAACTTCCAATGAATATTATTATAATTATTAATGCAAAAGAATAGAAAATATGGTCAAAGAATGAGACTATTAAAAAATACCATGTGAAACTTCCTCTTCTAGTCAAGATGGAGTAACAGCTCCTGATGTGACAACTGTTTTTTGGATATGACACCAAAAGCACAAGCTTTACAAAGGCTAAAATTAATAAGCTGCTGATTGGGTTAAACATGTGGTAATACCCATACAATGAAAGACCATTCAGCAATAAAATGAAATGTACTGTTGATACATAAGACAAAAATGGATGAACCTTAACATAATTGTACTAGAGGAAAAGAGCCAGATTCCCAACCCCCTGCCATAAAAGAAGAGTATGATTCTGTTTATATGAAATTGTACAAAATGTAAATTAATCTATAATGATAGAAAACGAGTGGTTGGTTACCTGTGGATGGGGCAGGGTGGGGAAAGAGGATTACAAACGCACTTTACGGAGTGAAGAATATGTTCATTATCTTGAGTGATGGTTTCACAGGTGTATACATATGTCAAAACTTATCAGATTATAAACTTTAAACATAAGCAGGTTAATTGTATGTCAGTTATACCTCAATAAAGCTGTTTTTAGAAAGTAAAAGACTAATATCCTACTTAATGGTGGAAGACTGGCATGATAAGGAACCAGATAGAACACATAATGTTTGGGGATCTATTTTGCTATTTAAATAGCAAATGAGTCACTGCTGAAGAGAGAATCAGTGAGCTCCAGTCTAGAGCTGATGTATAGTAAAAGATAATAAAAGAGAGATGTGAGGATTGCTTGAGAAGATCTACACGTTTAATCAGAGCTCCAGGAAGGGAGAATGTGTAGAGTGAGGAAGAAGCAATATTCAAAGATAATGATTGAGAAATTTTCCAGAATGATGTTAATCCCATCATAGTGAATCCTGAGTAGCATAAGTAAAATAGATGCAGGCTGAAATAGATTATGCTAAAAAAATGTGGAACATCAAAGACTCCCTGCAACCCACAGCCAAAACAAGAGAAAAAAAAAAAAAGAGGAAGAAATGGACCAATCAGGGAGAAACTGCATTACCTGATGAGGATTGATTATTGAATTGGCTACAAGCTCCCATGAAAAACTGGAAGGGCTGGATATGTTCAAAGTATTAGGAGAAATAACTTCACAAAATTTATATACCCAATTAACCTATAGTTCATGTGACGCGGTGTGCATCGTCACCGTAACAGTGAGGAAGGCAGTGGAGAGGATGGATGCTGGGTAGGCTACTGACGGTATCTGCCGTGACTGACACTAGCGGAGGAAAACAGCGGGATAAAAACAGCACTATCGGGACTTCCCTCTGGCCCAGTGGCTCAGACTCTGAGCTCCTGATGCAGGGGACCCATACTTTGTCCCTGGTCAGGAATCTAGATCCCACATGTGGCAACTAAAGTTCCTGCATTTGCAGCGAAGATCAAGGATCCCACATGCCACGGCTGACCCAGCGCAGCCAAATAAATAAATATTTTTTAAAAAGAGAAAAAATTAGGGAAAATAAAACAGAAGGATAGCAGCTAACTGAAGTCTGGCTTCTAATCCTCACAGTCATGAACACAGTTAACTAGAAATCTCTGTAGGTTCTCTGCAGATGTCTGCAGTGATGGAATTTGAGGCACCAGGCTGCCTATTTTCCACGTGTATACATCTGGTAGTCTCAGGAGGGGCCAGGCCTGAAGAATGACTCTTTTGACTTTCTTCTCCTCATAGCTCAGTTGGTATAGAATTCGCCTGCAATGCAGGAGACCCCAGTTTGATTCCTGAGTTGGGAAGATCCCCTGCAGAAGGGAAAGGTTACCCCCTCCAGTATTCTGGCCTGGGAATTCCATGGGATCACAGAGTCAGATACGGCTGAATGACTTTCACTTTCACTTTTCACTTTCCTTGACTCTTACTCACCTTAACTTCAGAAGTGTTTTCCTATTCAGTTTGTCTTGGGATGTATTACTATTAACAGACTGATTCCAGATTGGGAAAGGAGTACATCAAGGCTGTATATTGTCACCCTGCTTATTTAACCTATATGCAGAGTACATCATGAGAAACACTGGGCTGGATGAAGCATAAACTGGAAACAAGATTGCCAGGAGAAATATCAATAACCTCAGATACGCAGATGACACCACCCTTATGGCACAAAGTGGAGAGGAACTAAGGAGCCTCTTGATGAAAGTGAAAGAGGAAAGTGAAAAAGCTGGCTTAAAACTCAACATTCAAAAAACTAAGATCATGGTATTGCGTCCCATCACTTCATAGCAAATAGACGGGGAAACAGTGGAAACAGTGAGAGACTTTATTTTTGGGGCTCCAAAATCACCGCAGATTGTGACTGCAGCCATGAAATTAAAAGACGCTTGCTCCTTGGAAGAAAAGTTATGACCAACCCAGACAGCATATTAAAAAGCAGAGACATTCCTTTGCTGACAAAGGTCTGTCTATTCAAAGCTATGGTTTTTCCAGTGGTCATGTATGGATGTGAGAGTTGGACCATAAAGAAAGCTGAGTGCCAAAGAATTGATGCTTTTGAACTGTGGTTGAGTTGGAGTTAAGAGTCCCCAACCAGTCCATCCTAAAGAAAACCAGTCCTGAATATTCATTGGAAGGACTGATGCTGAAGCTGAAACTCCAATATTTTGGCCACCTGGTGTGAAGAACTGACTCATTGGAGAAGACCCTTATGCTGGCAAAGATTGAAGGCAGGAGGAGAAGGGGATAACAGAGGATGAGATGGTTGGATGGCATCACCGACTCGATGGACATGAGTTTGAGCAAGCTGTGGGAGTTGGTGATGGACAGCGAGGCCTTGCATGCTGCAGTCCATGCAGCCGCAAAGAGTCAGACACGACTGAGCAACTGAACTTGTCTTGTGTTGCTACTAACCTTGTGACTTTAGCCCTAAAAAGTTCTTTTTTAAGTCACTTCCCTAAATTACCTCAGCATTTGCCCTTGTGATCTAGATCAGAGAGAGTCAAATTCAAGAACATCATGGTTAGAAGTGCTAACTGAAGCATCCATTTATGCTTAATCTCCATTGTCTCTCCCATGCAGGGTGGTAGTCTGTTCAGATAGCATCATCACCCCAACCTAAGTCATAGGCAGCATTGCTGCCAGGTTGTGGCTCTAGATAAAGGGAGAAGAGATCACAAACACGGCTTTAGAATAGTTGGTTGACCCAGACTAAGGCTGAACAAAATACACTTTTAACTCTGACTTGTCTGGGGCTGGGTGATGGATAACCATAAAGTTTGTTTACTGTAAATTGAAAGAAATATAGAATAAGATGTTTAAAAATACACAAAATAAAAATTGAGTATGTGGTTCACAAAAATTTAACCTCAATTTTACCTTATATTTTATATCTAGAAGTTTTGGGTAGTTTCCAGTATTTGAGAACCAACCAAGAGGCAGACAGACTTAAATGGCTTGATTTTGGAGCCCAAGTTTTATCAATATCAGTATGTTCATCCAAATTTTAAGAATTGTCACCTGAAAGATAAAGTTTCAACTTAATCTCATTTTAACAAATGAGCCAAAGTATTGTTTTCTACATAAAAGTGTCTGTGATCTAACCTATATTAATGTTAAATTTTTACTGAAGTTATTTTCCTTTTAATAAGTAGTATTTAAGAAACCAATATGTGTTCCATGTATAAAATCAGATCAGATCAGATCAGTCGCTCAGTCGTGTCCGACTCTTTGCGACCCCATGAATAGCAGCACACCAGGCCTCCCTGTCCATCACCAACTCCCGGAGTTCACTCAGACTCACGTTCATCGAGTCAGTGATGCCATCCAGCCATCTCATCCTCTGTCGTCCCCTTCTCCTCTTGCCCCCAATCCCTCCCAGCATCAGAGTCTTTTCCAATGAGTCAACTCTGCATGAGGTGGCCAAAATACTGGAGTTTCAGCTTTAGCATCATTCCTTCCAAAGAAATCCTAGGGCTGATCTCCTTCAGAATGGACTGGTTGGATTTCCATGCAGTCCATGTATAAATACTTGGCACTTAAAATTGAAGATGCTGCTAAGTCACTTCAGTTGTGTCCGACTCTGTGCGACCCCATAGACGGCAGCCCACCAGGCTCCCCTGTCCCTGGGATTCTCCAGGCAAGAACACTGGAGTGGGTTGCCATTTACTTCTCCAATGCATAAAAGTGAAAGTGAAGTCACTCAGTCGTGTCCGACCCTCAGCGACCCCATGGACTGCAGCCTACCAGGCTCCTCTGTCCATGGGATTTTCCAGGCAAGAGTACTGGAGTGGGGTGCCATTGCCTTCTCTGAAATTGAGGATAAATGACCAAAAAAAGCTTTTATAAACAGCTAAATTATCCATTCTCTCTCACTTTTGAGGGCAAATATTTATGTAGAGCCATTGTGATTTCAGGGAGAAAAACTAAACCACCACGTCCAGATTCCCCAACCACTACACCAAACATATCTGTGAAGAAGAAAAACAAAGATGGGAAGGGTAAGTACTACTACTGTAATTTCCTTATAATGTTTATAGATCAAGTAACATTCAGATTGCTCTAAAATATCTGCATACTGTAAGTAGAAACCATTAATAATATCTGCATACTGTAAGTAGAAAACACCAGGTTTTATTGAAATGGATCTTATTGCTGCCACCTGCCACATGCACAGTTATCACTTTCTGTAGAAATACTGGTAATAATGTAGCACAAGAAATCCATTAGGAGATTTTCAGTTCCCTGTCAAAATACTCCATCCTTTCATTTAATAATGAGTCCCTTGGAAGAATTCAGCTACATTAGGTTTTCGGTTCATAGACACTTTATTACGTTGTCTTGGAGTTTTAATATTTTCATAACTGCTTCCCAAATTTGAAGAAAATTGTTAAGGCCAATCTGCTGGCTCTTGATATAAAAAGAACAACTATTGAAAGGTTTTTTACATTTCTTTTTCCTTTTCTTCTATGTAATAATGGTTCTTAAAGAGGCTGAAAGAAAATTTCTTACAATGCTTTCTCCCTAGGTCATCACAAATCTAATTGGCAGGATTGCTCTATTCAGATAACTTATGTGGGACTAATAAAAAGATCTATATTAGACTCTAGAAATTATGACCATTATATCACCAGTACTAACTGAACTGTGTAATTTGTTTTATATAATTATAGATGGAACTTAATAAGACCTTTAGTTGTGTTTTATTGTGCTCTTTCAAATAAAGTTTTGGTTCAGTTAAAAAGAAATTGCTTTTGTTTCAGGAAACACAATTTATCTTTGGGAGTTTTTACTGGCACTGCTTCAGGACAAAGCTACTTGTCCTAAATACATCAAATGGACCCAGCGAGAAAAAGGCATTTTTAAATTGGTAGATTCTAAAGCAGTATCCAGGTTGTGGGGCAAGCACAAAAACAAACCTGATATGAATTATGAGACCATGGGAAGAGCTCTCAGGTACGTGAAATTTCTGTAGTTCGTTGTGTGAAGAATATTGTTTCTTAAATACTAGAAAGCAGGTAAGTTCTAAAAAGTCAGAGGGTTTTCTTTAGAAATGGTAAATCTTACTTTTGAAGTGCTAAAACCACACTACTTATAGAACTGAGTATTTAAATCAAAATATTATTTCAGTCTGGGAAAATGTTCTCCTTCCCCCAAAAAATCTTCATGCAAATAATGGATATTTTATTTATGAAGAGATCAGAAAATGTTGAACTATCATCAGGCATTATACATGGACCACAAATCTCATATGTTTTGAGCCATTAAACTTAAATTCAGCACAAAATAACAAATATTCGTAATGCAGGTACTTAATAAGAGGGTGCATTTTTAAGCATGAACCTCAGGTATAATATATTACGTTGGAATAAATTAATGCTTCAAGAATAATGTTAACCATTGTGAAAGTGTTGAACAGAGATACCTCTTAAACCCACTTTTAGTTTGTTTTTCTTTGATCATGTCATTTAATCGTCAAGATCTGGGGATATGTTTGAGAAAAACTTAGTGGAAACATCCAGATCTGATAACTTGATAACTTTTTTAAACCATAACTATTTAGTTACAGTTTGCATTTTATTTTTTTAGCTCATAGTTGTTAGGTTCTTGATCTAATTAGAATCAGTGACAAAACTTGAATCACATCTATTTGTGCATCATTAAGTTTTATATAGAAAATTGTTTCAGATTTACTGAATCGACTTTAAAACAGGTAGGGACATTATAGTAAGCTATGGAAGAGAAAATAACTACCCTTCATTTAGAAATCCTTTTCTCACTTGTTTCCAACTTTAAACTCTTGTTTATGATTATAAAAGTTTTGCTGTGTTGAATATTATTTTAGTTTATGTTTAACCGAATACAATATTGATAAAATTGTCTGTTTCGAATAGGTACTATTACCAAAGGGGTATTCTGGCAAAAGTAGAAGGTCAGCGCTTGGTGTATCAGTTTAAGGATATGCCGAAAGACCTTATTTATATAGATGATGAAGATCCAAGTTGCAGCATAGAGTCTTCAGATCCCTCACTATCATCAACAGCCACTTCGAGTAGGAACCCAGCAAGTCGATCGAGAGCATCTTCAAGTCCAGGAATAAAAGGAGGAGCCACTACAGTTCTGAAACCAGGGAATTCGAAAGCTGCAAAACCCAAAGATCCCATGGAACCTGTGCAGCCGTCCGAGGCTCTGAGGACAGTACAGTCCACACAGGCTCCGTACCCTACCCAGCTCTTCCGGACTATTCACGTGGTGCAGCCGGTACAAGCTGTTCCAGAAGCAGAAGCAGCCAGCAGCATGCCAGAGGAGACGCTCAATCCTTCCGTTCCGAGTATTAGGTGAGAAAGCTAGTGACCGGTGCAGATCGTTGTGTCATGCTCTGACAAGAGTCATTATTGGTTAAATGTGTCAGGATTCAGAAATGAAAATAAAAATGATACAGATTTCAAGCTAGAACTTTTAGTCAACAGATTGTTTCAGCAGCAAGGCATCAGTCCTCTGATTTTATCAGTGATTTGTTGTTTTTAAACTTTGACAGCACTTGATGTGATTCTCCCAATTTGAATCAGTCCTGTATAGCTTTGTATAACTGATTGATCCATATAAGAAGAGATCCACATATAAGAAAATCCAGGGAATTGTTTCAGATCTTTTTGGGGACAAAGTTAGAAGCTGTGAAAATTTAATATAAATTTACGTATAATGACCCTTTGGTCATTGAGTTCTAAGAAATTCACATTATTCCTTGGGAAGATAACAGTCTTCTCAGATAGTATCCAGAATAGTCAAACAGGTTGGGAGTCCAGGAATCAAAGGTCCTCTTTTTCAGGTTTGTAGAGTGGCAGAGTTGGAGGAATAGTTTTTTGGTTTAATCAGATCAAATCTGCCTCATAACCCCAGAGACGATATATCTTAACAAAGTCTAACAACAACTTAGACTGTTTTTTTTGCAGAAACTTGTGACTGGTTTTGACTGATTTAGAATGGGGAAAAAGGAGGAAGGCAGAAAATTAGGTGGACATTTTCAGGGTTCTGTTTTTTAGTTTCTACTGCTGTGAATTTCTAGAACATGACTTATAAGAGCCATTCCAAACCCAATAAATATGATTCTTTTGATTGTTTCATTAGCTGACTCCTGTCTTACAGTTGTATATTCTCAAGTGTAAATGCTGGATTTTTATTCAGTTGACCTTGAAGTAAGCATTACCTGGAGTCAACACAGACCTACTAGACCATTCAGGCTTCCTTGTACGCTCCATTCAACTTTTGACAAGTTTAAGAGAATTGAATGATCTTAAATTATTGACGTGTGAGGGGTGTAGGTCACATTTTTCCTATCTTAATTAAACAAGTACTTATTTAACTATGTTTTCCTGTTAATGCTTTGTTTTCCTCTAAGTTCTGTTGGTTACTTACGATGACTGAGTATCTAATTGGAATTATTTGGTTCCGCCCATTGTTTTCCAGGCTCTTGTCACTCTGTTGTCATTGTGTTTGTCTGTGTTGATAAGAAACATGCAGATCACTGGGACTCCCTTCTTGGATGGATTCAGTTGTGTTTTTTTTTTTTAGCATCTCTGACCAAAGGTTCCTTTTTAGACGTTGAGAATAAAAACAAACCAGAAGAAAAACAACAATAACAAAAACACACAGCTCTAGCTCAGAAAGATAATAAATTATGGTATTATATTGGATACTTTATTACTGTGAATGTCAGTTTCTGAATAAGACTCAGTGCCAGGTATTAAAGGGTTGTAATTAAAAAGCTTCCTTCCTGTGATTTTCAAGCTGTCTTTGGTATACCTTTCAGAATCTTCATTTTTACATTCTCTGAGAGTTCTATGGGCTTCCCTTGTGGCCCAGAAGGTAAAAAAGAGTTCTGTGGACTCTCTGCCTGATTCCTCCTTCTCCTATTTTTTTCTTTTCCAACTTCTGTGTTATCGATGCCTCTCATTATATGATGTTTCTGACCAGAGCCATCCTTTGTTTAATGGGTCAAGAGCCAGCATTTGTGGTATTGCCTTCTTGCAGCTGTTGTTAGGTCTGTGTTGCATACAGACAGAGTGTTGTCCAGTTTCTATAGCTTCCGCTGCCAGCTCTTGCTCTGCTCAGAATTCCTTCCAGCTGAAGCTGACTGCTTCCCTCTATCATGTTCTGGTACATAATCCAGGTTTTCAGGTAACTTTAATGCCTGTCTCATGCTATCCATTTAAATCTGTAGAAGCTACCTTCTATCCACTATCCTTTTTCCAGCACCTAACACAGTCTGACACAGAACACTCCTTCATATTCATAGAATTTGTTTGGAAGTAGTATATATAATTATTCTTTATCTCCTTTTAGAATAATGAGTTGTCTAAGTGGACTACTTACAAAATGAACAAATATAAACTTTAACTCTTCAAACTTTAAAACACAATTTTTTATTCTTTTTTTTTTTGACTGTGACTTGTGGCTCACAGGACGGGTATTAGTTCCCTGACCAGGTATTGAACTAGGCCCGTGGCAGTGGAAGTGTCAAGAACTAAAACCACTGGACCACCAGAGAATTTCCAAAACACAATTTCTTCTTGTAGAAATTATCGTGTATTTATATGACTATCTATGTATCTACATTCAATTTTTAAAACCAGGGTATAGTTGCTTTACACTGTTGTATTAGTTTATGTTATACAGAAAAGTGAATCAGTTATATCCACATACATTCTTTTTTTTATTTTTTTATTTTTAAACTTTACAATATTGTATTAGTTTTGCCAAATATCGAAATGAATCTGCCACAGGTATACCCGCGTTCCCCATTCTGAACCCTCCTCCCTCCTCCCTCCCCTACCTTCCCTCTGGGTCGTCCCAGTGCACCAGCCCCAAGCATCCAGTACTGTGCATCAAACCTGGACTGGCGACTCGTTTCATACATGATATTATACATGTTTCAATGCTATTCTCCCAAGTCTCCCCACCCTCTCCCTCTCCCACAGAGTCCATAAGACTGATCTACACATCAGTGTCTCTTTTGCTGTCTCGTACACAGGGTTATTGTTACCATCTTTCTAAATTCCATATATATGTGTTAGTATACTGTATTGGTGTTTTTCTTTCTGGCTTACTTCACTCTGTATAATAGGTTCCAGTTTTATCCATCTCATTAGAACTGATTCAAATATATTCTTTTTAATGGCTGAGTAATACTCCATTGTGTATATGTACCATAGCTTTCTTATCCATTCATCTGCTGATGGGCATCTAGGTTGCTTCCATGTCCTGGCTATTATAAACAGTGCTGCGATGAACATTGGGGTACACGTGTCTCTTTCCCTTCTGGTTTCCTCAGTGTGTATGCCCAGCAGTGGGATTGCTGGATCAATAGGCAGTTCTATTTCCAGTTTTTTAAGGAATCTCCACACTGTTCTCCATAGTGGCTGTACTAGTTTGCATTCCCACCAACAGTGTAAGAGAGTTCCCTTTTCTCCACACCCTCTCCAGCATTTATTGCTTGTAGACTTTTGGATCGCAGCCATTCTGACTGGCGTGAAATGGTACCTCATAGTGGTCTTGATTCGCATCTCTCTGATAATGAGTGATGTTGAGCATCTTTTCATGTGTTTGTTAGCCATCTGTATGTCTTCTTTGGAGAAATGTCTATTTAGTTCTTTGGCCCATTTTTTGATTGGGTCATTTATTTTTCTGGAGTTGAGCTGTAGGAGTTGCTTGTATATTTTTGAGATTAGTTGTTTGTCAGTTGCTTCATTTGCTATTATTTTCTCCCATTCTGAAGGCTGCCTTTTCATCTTGCTAATAGTTTCCTTTGTTGTGCAGAAGCTTTTAAGGTTAATTAGGTCCCATTTGTTTACTTTTGCTTTTATTTCCGATATTCTGGGAGGTGGGTCATAGAGGATCCTGCTGTGATGTATGTCGGAGAGTGTTTTGCCTATGTTCTCCTCTAGGAGTTTTATAGTTTCTGGTCTTATGTTGAGATCTTTAATCCATTTTGAGTTTATTTTTGTGTATGGTGTTAGAAAGTGTTCTAGTTTCATTCTTTTACAAGTGGTTGACCAGTTTTCCCAGCACCACTTGTTAAAGAGATTGTCTTTAATCCATTGTATATTCTTGCCTCCTTTGTCAAAGATAAGGTGTCCATATGTGCGTGGATTTATCTCTGGGCTTTCTATTTTGTTCCATTGATCAATATTTCTGTCTTTGTGCCAGTACCATACTGTCTTGATAACTGTGGCTTTGTAATAGAGTCTGAAGTCAGGTAGGTTGATTCCTCCAGTTCCATTCTTCTTTCTCAAGATAGCTTTGGCTATTTGAAAAAATATGGAACGCTTCACGAATTTGCGTGTCATCCTTACATTCTTAATCATTTGTTTGATTTTAAAACAATTCTTCTCTCATTTGGTTGTATTTTATTTTCCTCCCTCAAGTCCTACTTATTTTCACTGTAATTATGCCAACTTTTAACTGTAGAAATTTCAAAATATGGAAGGGTTGAAATAGTACATTGAACCACCTGTTTGTCATCCAGCTGAATTTACAATTGGTATTTGTTTCTTTGCCTTTTTTGCTTTCTCTCAATATTTATTTATGCCCTTTTTTGTTTGTTTGGGTATTTGTCAAGTCAGTTGTGACATTTCACCCCTAAATATTTCAATGTACAACTCTTTAAAAATACAGACATCCCAAGTAACCATATTATCACTCCTAAGAAAAGTTACAGAAATTTGGCTATATCTTTCTTGACTAGTTTTTTAAAAAACCAAAGACCTTTGAAATATTTTTTTTCTGTAGTTGAGAGAAGGTACAATACTTACGACTTAGTTCAGTTCGGTTTGGTTGCTCAGTCGTGTTCAACTCTTTGCAACCCCATGAATTGCAGCACACCAGGCCTCCCTGTCCATCACCAACTCCCGGAGTTCACCCAAACTCATGTCCATCGAGTCAGTGATGCCACCCAGCCATCTCATCCTCTGTCGTCCCCTTCTCCTCCTGCCCCCAATCCCTCCCAGCATCAGAGTCTTTTCCAATGAGTCAACTCTTCGCATGAGGTGGCCAAAGTATAGGAGTTTCAGCTTCAACATCAGACCTTCCAGTGAACACCCAGGACTGATCTCCTTTAGAATGGACTGGTTGGATCTCCTCGCAGTCCAAGGGACTGTCAAGAGTCTTCTCCAACACCACAGTTCAAAAGCATCAATTCTTCGGCGCTCAGCTTTCTTCACAGTCCAACTGTTACATCCATACATGACCACTGGAAAAACCATAGCCTTGACTAGACGGACCTTTGTTGGCAAAGTAATGTCTCTGCTTTTGAATAAGCTATCTAGGTTGGTCATAACTTTCCTTCCAAGGAGTAAGTGTCTTAATTTCATGGCTGCAATCAGCATCTTATGAATTAAATTTAGATTAATTATTAAATTAATGTAACAGGAACTGATAACTTTCAAAACACTCTATTTTTCATATACTTTACATATATTAAAGTATAGAATCCTTATTGCACAATGAGGTATAGGTAATATTCAGTATTCCTATTTTATAGTTGAGGAAACCGACGCAAAGAGAGGCCAAGGAGCCTGGTCACAGGTGGAGATAGTGGTGGAGATAATGTTTTAATACAAGAAATTTAGTCTAAAGCAGTAAACTTAATGATCTGACATACTCTCAGTTAATTCACACAATCACAAGAATTATTACTTATTTACAGAGAAGTAGCAACATATTTTTTCTCCATTTTTTCCTTTACTCATTTCTTTTTATCTCACACAATTGCCCATAGAATTATCCCTCAGTATCCTCAGGGGATTATTTCCAGAATTCCCTTCAGACTCCAAAATCTGAGGTTGCCCCTTATGTAAAATGGCTAATATTAGCATATAACCTCCATATAGCCTCCCATATACTTTAAATTATCTCTAGATTACTTATAATACCTAATACAGTATAAATGCTATGTAAGTACTTGCCAGCACGTAGCAGATCATTCAAGCTTTGCAATTTGGAACTTTCTGCAATTTTGGGGGAGGTGAGGCTGGATATTTTCACCTGGGGATATCCAGACTCACCTGGATATTTCTGGGGGAGGTTGGTGGAATACGTGGATGTGGAGCCATGAGTATGGAAGGCCAACTGTGTCTATGTTGAAATTGATTAAACTTTTCTTAATTGATTTATGGTATATATGTTCAGGTGTACAAATCTTAACTTTGGCTTCACAAAAATAAACCTCTAGTAAAGTATTTTCCTAAAATTGTCCCTTGGTAAACTTGGAAGTCCATATACCTACCAAGTATAACTTGTTTCTCTACAAGGTTTTTCCAAGCACTAAGTTTGTCTTAGGGTCTTTTAAATAAATTAGCCTCTAAAAATATCAATATATAATTTATAGGTTACTTTAAAAGCAATATAATGGAGTAGGAATTGTTGGGCATAAAATTCTCACCCTACAACCCTTGTCAATTATTGGATATGACATTGGATTGTATTAACCAACTATTCTGTTTCCTCATCTATAAAATAAAGATGATATTATTTAACCTGACAGGTGGTTGTAACAATTAAATGACACTTCCTGACAGCTGAGTAGATATTTAGCAAAAGCCAAATATTATATTGTATATCTTTCTTAGCTTCAGAAAGTTTGAAGAATTTTAAATAACCACTATTGTACCAGTTGGTTACAAGCAGCTTGGGCTTTTTAGAAGTAGTTAACTGTAATGCAACCTTTGTTGTACAATATAATTATAAGCAGACACAACTGACAGTTTAATAATTAACTAAGAAAAAAATGGTTTTAATTCCTGTGGTTGGGAAAAGGCTGCATAATATTTAATCCTTTAATCTCTGAATTTTTTATTAGTAAAAATTTATTGTTTTATAATTTGTTCAAATAGCCAGTATATTTACACTGCAGGTATTTTAAGTCAGTATATATATTTTCTGGCAGATGGCAGTCAGATGCCCAGGAAAGGGCCATCTTTTTCTGACTTCAGTAAAATGCATTGAATGTCTCGTGGTAGCCCTGATTAACAACATGGAACTTTTCCAAGTAGATTATTGGTTATGCCATACCTGAGAGAGGGAAAGAGAAAGGGGTGTGTGGGTATATTAGAGTTGTAACTCCCTACTGTTTACAAATCTAATAGTAAGTATCCCTCTTTACTTGAAGTTATTCAGGACTTACGTGACAGTATGTTGTAATGGTTAAGCACATAGGCTCTGTAGTTGATCCCTTTGCTTATCTAACTGCTCACCTTATGTGAGCTATTCAGCTTCTTTCTGCATTAATTTTTTTCATGTGGAAAATTGTGATAATAATACTTATTTGGTGGCCAGGCTATACATATTTATAGATACATTCTGTATGCTTTCTATGTGCCAAATTCTATTTTATCTGTATGTACATGTACATGAGCTCTTGGCATGGGAAGCTCTTGGATCTTTTTTATTTAAAAAATGGTATCAGTCTGTAGGGTCAGCTACCATTTGCAGGCTTAGATTCTACCCAGGATATCCTGATTTTAGGCAGGCAGGAAAAAAGGGAGGTACAGCGTATTTTGGAAAAGTGCTCTAGTTCCCAGAGTTACTCTATACCCTTCCAACTCATCACCGCCTGCCCAAGAGTATTAGTATACCTGGCCTTTATTCCTAGCCGTCCCCTGCCAACCTAGTACATCTTCATTACTGGACTCATATTCTCCTCTAGCAATGTCCTGCAAAGGGGCTGCTGACATCCTGGCGTGGACTGATTCTCACAGTGGGGACTGTGGTGGCGAACTGAACCTGAGAAATGGTGTCCTGCGTGTGTGGGTGTGGCCCCAGCTCGCCCGTGTCTTTCTGCTTCATCTTACTTTCTCCTGAGTTGTACTGAGTCATCTTCCACCTTACCCACTTGGTTTCTGCTCTAGAATTTCATTTTTCACGTGAGACAGGCCACGTAACTGTAACTTGCTAAAATTTACCTGTGATAGTCTCAAGGCAGTAATTAACATTTCATTTATGGGGACTAATCCGGCTCTCAGCCATTTGAAGTAGCAATCCTCTCCCTTTTGTCAAATAGCTTTATAGAATTCAGAGGAAACACAGTTGAGATCCAGATGCTGAGTTTGTTCAACAACATTTGTTTTGTATTGACTACAGCCATGAGTATAAATTTCACAGCTGTGAACTTTAAATTAGATTGACTTATAATACCATTTATGTACCTCTTTTCTTCAATAAATAGAATTAACAACTTAAACTGGATTTTATGTTAAAATTGTATCTTTATGATTAAAATTTGTGCAGATTACTTGAGCTGAGAAAACACACCTCAAAAACAACCTTTGTTAATTTTTGTCAAGATTTGGCCTTACCTTTTGTTCTCTCTGCCATCCTAAAGAACCCTCATGAGTTATATTCATGACTTGTTTTATGTAATATGAGCCGTGAATTATTAAAATTCTTCTAATAATTCTATCACATATACGTTTAAGGTTGAAGTATTGTTTAATTTTAGTTAATTGAGTGTTTTCTCTATATAATAGAAAGGTGAAGTTGCTCAGTCGTGTCTGACTCTTTGCGACCCCATGGACTGTAGCCTGCCACGCTCCTTTGTCCATGGAGTTTTCCAGGCAAGAATACTGCAGTGGGTTGCCATTTCCTTCTCCACGGGATCTTCCCAACCCAGGGATCGAACCCAGATCTCCCACACTGCAGGCAGACTCTTTACCATCTGAGCTGAAACATGTTGAAAACAATTATAATCGTGTGAAGTTTGGTAATTTGGTTGGACTTATAGATGACGTTATCCCTCAAATATTAAAATGATAGTGGATCCAATGTTTATTTAAAAATTCCTAATTTTCGAAAATTACCTGGCAGTCCAGTGGTTAGGGCTCTGCATTTTGCCAAAGGCCGGAACTGATCCCTGGTCAGGTTACTAAGATCCCACAAGCTGCATGGTGCAGCAAAAAAAAAAAAAAAAATTCCTATTTTCTGTCAGGCAGCTTATGTATAACTGCCTTGGGAAACATTTTGATATCCTCCTTCAACAAAAAATTGCTTCCCCATTTGTGTTAATACAGTGCTTTATACAGACATTTTCCCACAGATGGCATTACAGTTAATGGACTGAGACTTTTTCGTTGGCCATTTCTGTACGTGCAGTGTTTAATGCTGGGTCTGGCACAATGTTTTCGTTGCGTTGGCAATAACGGGAAGGAGCATTTGAAATGAATAACTCATGTTTTGTTCAAGTGACTTGTCAAGTGTTGTTTTCAACAATGTAGAATATGGTTATTTCCTCACTTTTATTTTGTAATCTCAACAGGACCATACAGACTCCAGCCCAAGTTCCAGTGGTGGTGTCTCCTGGGAATCAGCATTTGCACACGGTAACACTCCAGACAGTGCCAATCACAACAGTGATAGCCAGCGCAGATCCATCGTCAGCTGCTGGATCTCAGAAATTCATCTTACAAGCCATCCCATCCTCACAGCCCATGACAGTCCTCAAAGAAAACGTGGTGCTCCAGTCGCAGAAGCCGGGCTCCCCTCCCTCCATCGTCTTGAGCCCTGCCCACGTGCAGCAGGTCCTCACCAGCAGTGTCCCGACCGTCTGCAACGGGACCGTCAGCGCGGCTTCGGCGCCGTCCTTCAGTGCCACCACACCCATGGTGACCTTTTCTCATCACAGTTCACAGCTGGTTGCTCACCCACCTGGCACTGTAATCACTTCAGTTATCAAAGCTCAAGAAGCAAAAACTCACATACAGGAAGAAGTGAAAAAGGAGGTTGAAGATAACGAGAAACAAGGCACTGAAGACGCCGAGCAGCAGCTGCAGCCTTACGTGATGGTGGTGTCCAATGGATTTCCTTCTCAGGCAGCTATAAAAAACGAACTACTGGAGCCCAGCTCCTTCTGAGGAATACGCCAAAGGAGTTACAGATGGCTGTTTTTTAATTGAACATTTTCAATTGTATGCAAACTATTGATTCTAAGATAAATCCTCCAAACTTTCCTCATTTTGTAGTTACTTGTTAAAAATTAGTAACAGTTAATTTTGACTTTGTTAGATGAGGGGGGAAAAACCCAGATATTTCTGTTTGTTCTCCAAATATTTCAGAATTCAGTTGTGAAGGAACAGGCGTTTTATACTATGAAGACATTGAGTTTTTTTTCAGTGGTTATATCATAAGCATTTTACAAGCACCATTTAAAATTTTATATTGCATTAGCTTTTCTGATTCTTTTGTAAATACAATACTTAAATGTAAGACATCAGGAAATTTATATAGGAGCTGTTTTCATTCCACTTGTATCAAAGGTTAAGTCTTGACTCTTTGAAATGCAAGACACCTATTTTATGCTTTGTTAAAATTATGATTTCACTTAGATTGACTTTAGTTTGTTGCACTGTATGTTGAGCTATGCCTATGTAAAATATAACTTTAAAAACTGAAATGTGCCCATGATAGGGCTGAACCTGTTTCAGAAGCAGGCTAATAGAAAAGTATCAGCCTGAGTGGTTCTCCTGCTGACTAGCTGTGTAACCTTGGGCAAGCCACTTGATCTTCTGGGCCTCCTAAGAGGAATGGTGTATTGGATTAGACTCCACCTCCTATCTAGTTCCTATCTAGTTCTCCGTTTCCCATCTGGTTCTAAATTTTATGATTCTAACTCCTACATTTATCAATTTATCAAGTTTATCAATTTATCGAATTTATCAATTTATCAAAGTTAGTATCAATTAAACATTATCAGCTTATCTCCTAATGTAAATATAACTAAAATATTACAGAAAATTAATGGCCCTAAAAAATTCATTTTTCTATTATCTGTAAAACCTGCTATGAACCTGAATTCTCCCTAAATAGTTTGTTCATTAACTCTTTAGGCCCCTGTGCACTGTGATCCACTAGTAAACTTAGGTTTCTGAGTGCTAAATGATACACTGCTATTCTGAAAGAGTCAGGGCTCTTTAAGGGCCCAGACAATTGGCTAATCTGACTGAGTAGTCAGTTGCTATAAAACTGTAATTGCTTTATATTTTGGATCTTTTTTTTAATTGGGAGTGGGGGAGGGGGAATTACATACAAAGATAATCTACATTATATATCCATGTTTCTAGATTACTTTTTAGATTACTTTTTCATCTGTAAATAATGTACACTTAATTTCACAAGAAAAATTGTTTCCTGCAAATTTTTTAGTATAGCAAAAAGCAATTTTTGTAGACGAAAAAATCATTATGTTTAGAGGTCTAATGTTATATGTTTTCATATTACAGAGTGAATTTGTATTTAAACAAAAATTTAAATTTTGGAATCCTCTAAACGTTTTTGTATCTTTAATTGGTTTATTATTAAATAAATCATGTAAAAATTCTGTGTTTTTTGTTTTCAAGCAAGTGTTTCTTAATAGAAAATGTTACTAGTATAACAATGTTACTAAATGTTTATATAATAGCTTCCATTAGTCAGATAAGATTTGCAGAATGTTATCTTCTCAGTTTTCCTTTCTACAATGCCAAATGGCAGTTTCCAGACATGACACCATGGATTACGAGGCTCCAAAAATTAGAAAATAAAATATTCCCGACAATAATATTAAACACACTTAAAAAAACAAGTTTTCTAATTAGAAATTAGATCAGTTGTTAAACTCAGAAAACATAGAAAAACATAAGAAAATGAAAATCTCAATCCAATACCTCTATACCTAGTAGTAACTTCCACTTACTCATTTCTTCATGTCACTTAATATTTTTCTGAAATATGGTTTTGAAAGGAGCATTCTTGTCTCTGAAGATGGAAGCAGAGAAAAATGTGAAGGGGCAGGCCTCACTGGTTTTCTTGTTTACTACCCTTAGCTTATACCCTTCTGTTCCACTGTTTTTCTACAACTTTCCATTCTTCATCAAACCTAGTATATACATGTATATTGGGGAGATGGGTGATCAAAGTGTATATATATAATATATATACACTTTCTTATATTCTTTCCCATTGTGTTATGTCACAGAATATTGAAAACACGTCCCTATGCTCTACATTATGAGCTGGTTGTTTATCCATTCTATAATGGGTGGCTTGCCTCCGCTAATCCCAAACTGCCGCTCCTCCCCTCCGCTGCTCCCCTCCCCCTTGGCAACCACTAGTCTGTTTTCTATCTGTGAGTCTGTTTTTGTTCTGTAGATGTTACTGATTTTTACCATATTTTAGATTCGACATATAAGCAATATGATAAGGTACTTGTGTTTCTCTTTTTGACTGACTTTGGTTACTATGGCAATCTTTCAGTCCATCCGTGTTGTTCAAATGGCATTATTTCATTCTTGTTGACGGCTAATATTCCATTGTATATATGTACCACATCTTCTCTATCCCTTCATATGTTGATGGACATTTAGTCCATTCATTCTTAACCCTCTGTAGTAGTTCATTTGCCCTATTACCCTGGAATTACTGTTGCAAAGGTCACTAAATAGCCATCAGTTTCCATATTGCCAGTTCTCTTTTTTGACCTTTCCAATATTTGATAACCTTTTAAAACTTACTTTTTCTTCAAGTCTCTATTGCCTTTACTTTTGTGCCAACTCTTTCCTGTCCTCTTCTTACCTTCATAGTCATTTCTTAGTGCTGTTCTTGGGCTGCTCCAGAGACTCTATCAAAGGCTGGAGTTCTCCCAAGTTTTATCTAAAGATCACTGTTCTCCGTCTCTGTGTCTTCACCTTGTCCCCCTTCAATGCGTTCTTCTCCAGTGCAACAGGTGAACATATTAATAGATAGATAGAAATAGATATATATTTAATTATACTTAGCCATTCAGAGAAGGCAATGGCAACCCACTCCAGTGTTCTTGCCTGGAGAATCCCAGGGATGGCGGAGCCTGGTGGGCTGCCATCTATGAGGTCGCACAGAGTCGGACACGACTGAAGCAACTTAGCAGCAGCAGCCATTCAGTGGTTCCTTACAGTCCTCAGATGGAGCTGAGGGCCTGCATTGTCTCACCTTTTTTTTTCCCCCCTTGGTCTCACCTCTTCTGGATCCCAGTAGCAGTATCATCCAATTTTATTCTCCAAATCACACCATGAGGGAGGTTTGCTGCTTCTGCTGCTGCTGCTAAGTCACGTCAGTTGTGTCCTACTCTGTGTGACCCCAGAGACGGCAGCCCACCAGGCTCCCATCCCTGGGATTCTCCAGGCAAGAACACTGGAGTGGGTTGCCATTTCCTTCTCCAATGCATGAAAGTGAAAAGTGAAAGGGAAGTCTCTCAGTCGTGTCTGACTCTTCGCGACCCCATGGACTGCAGCCTTCCAGGCTCCTCCGTCCATGGGATTTTCCAGGCAAGAGTACTGGAGTGGGGTGCCACTGCCTTCTCTGCAGGTGCGGTAGGTTTGGGATGCTTTCAATTGCAAGGAATGAAAAACCCTATTCACAATTATTAAACAGTACGAAACTTGTTAGGAAGTTTCCAAGTTGGCTAATTCAGGAGCACAGTAGGGATCCTGAGCAACCAGCTTGCTTCCCTCTTTCTGCTTTACCACCCTCAGTTATTTGGGGTTTGCTTCCAGAATGGCTCCTGCTATTGGATGCGAGATATCTACAGTCATTCTTCTGTGTTTCTGTTTATCAGTAAGGAAACCTTTCCCAGAGCACCCTGAGCAGCCATCTTTTCAGAGCTAGATTGGTCATATACTCCTTCCTAAGGCTAACCACGGCTGGCCAAGGATGCAGGATTACCATGGATGAGTTAGTCAATGTGTTGGGGAGATAGGCAGTCAAGCAAAAATTGGGCTCCACAGCAAGGAATAAGGGAGGAATGGTAGAGCCCATAAATGTACTTCCAAAAATGCTCACACCTACAGGAAACATGATTTCTCTCATGTTTCCTGGAGCTGTGAGATCAGCCAAAGTTTCATCCAGTTGCTTGACCCAGTTTCATGACTGGGACCTTTTGAGGTGATGCAGTCCTCTTTTTCAGACCAGCTGTGGCTCCCTGGTTTCTTGTCTTCCACAGCCACACCTAGTATGAGCACTGGGGAGAAATCCCTTCCCAAGCCGTCTCAGCTTTAGCACACATTTCTTGATGGTGCAAGTTTGATGTCCTATCTCAGGGTCACCCTTTCCCCTTGTGTGTTGCATCTTCAGTGTCCCCCATCCTGCCTCTTTCATCCGCCTGGTTATACATACCAGAATGTGCTCTGTAGCATCACACTTCTGAACACCAAACTGTCAGTTTAGGTTCCTGGTCTTCAGCAACAGAGATGGATTCTGATTTTCAGTATAAAAGAAACTTCATCAGAAGAATATTGTGCAGTTCACAGAATAGAAAGACTAGAGAATCAGGGTCAATCTAAGTCACATAGCTAAGAACAAATCACAAAACTGTACCGCACAACTGGTCTACCTGTAGCCACTGTTGGCAAAGCACCTGAACACTGAACTCTGTACCGCTGTCTCTACTGCTTCAAAAATCTGATCTTGAAACAAGCGCTGCTTCATCCAGAAAGAATAAGCAAGTCCTTCCTTGACTCCTTGTGTTAACTACAAATTTATGTGATTGGCTACCCCAAAGAATGACTGATACCCTCTTTCAGGGCAAACCCAGATTTCTGTGGGATATACAGCTTGGTGATTGGATGGGTGAGGGGGCCTTAATTTAGGGAAAACAGAAAATCAGAACACGAAATTAGAGGGTCTGATGGGGCTGGACTTCCCAACTCTGTGTGCTCCCTTTACTTTCTGGGCCTCTGCACGTGCTGTCACCCCGCTTGGTACCGTGGCTCTCATTCTATTTGGCTAACACCCATCTGTTCTTCAGGCCTCAGCTTAGATATTACTTCCTCTGAGAGCTGTCTCTGAGTTCTTAAAAATTCCACACTACTGTCATAAAGCCCTTTTTTAATTTTTAACATATATTTTTAGCCACACAATGCAGTATGCAGGATCTTATTTCCCCAACCAGGGATCGAACCCAGGCCTCCATCAGGGAAGCACGGAGTCCTAACCACTGGACCACCAGAGAATTCCCAGAGAGCCCTTTAGTTTCTCTCATTTGGGCAGATTATACTATAATACTTTTCCTACTGTTCATGGGGTTCTCAAGGCAAGAATACTGAAGTGGTCTGCCATTCCCTTCTCCAGTAGACCACATTCTGTCAGACCTCTCCACCATGACCCTCCCATCTTGGGTGGCCCCACATGGCATGGCTTAGTTCCACTGAGTTAGACAAGGCTGTGGTCCGTGTGATTAGATTGATTAGTTTTCTGTGATTAGGTTTGCGTGTCTGCCCTCTGATGCCTCTTGCAACACCTACCGTCTTACTTGGGATTCTCTTACCTTGGACATGGGGTATCTCTTCACAGCTGCTCCAGCAAAGCACAGCCGCGTTCTTTGGAAGGACTGATGCTAAAGCTGAAACTCCAGTACTTTGGCCACCTCATGCGAAGAGTTGACTCATTGGAAAAGACTCTGATGCTGGAAGGGATTGGGGGCAGGAGAAGGGGACGACAGAGGATGAGATGGCTGGATGGCATCACTGAGTCGATGGACATGAGTTTCAGTGAACTCTGGGAGTTGGTGATGGACAGGGAGGCCCGGCGTGCTGCGATTCATGGGGTCACAGAGTCCGACACGACTGAGAGACTGAACTGAACTGAACTGATACTATAATAACTGACTGGTGATATGTATGATTCCAACACTACATTATAAAAAGTCAAGACTGTAGTCATTTTAGTACCCACCTGGTCTCTAGCACAGTATCTCCACATAGTAGTTACTCAGTATTTATTAAATACATGACTAAGCTACATGTTCTTACCTATTTTCATGTTCATGTTCTCAAGCTGCTAACCACCATCTATGTGCCTATGACTGTCCTTATCTGTAGCTGCAAACTTGTTTTATAGTTTTTGAGCTATAACTGATATACAATAAATGGCACATATTTAAATAGTATAAACTCATGAAATCATCACTAATCGAGTAGTGAAACTACTCATGTTCAGTGAACACTACCCTAAAATTTTCTTGTGCCCGTCTGTAACCAGTCCCTTCCTGCTGATCTGCTGTCTCTGCATATTAGTTTGTATTTTCTAGGATTTTATGTAAATGGAATCATACACTATGTGCTATTTTTTTGTCTGGCTTGTTTCACTTAGCGTAATTCTTTTCAGGTTCATGCCTGTTGTAGTCTGTTTCAGCATATTATTTCTTTTATTGCTGAGTATTTTAGTCTATGTTACATGGATATACTGCAGTGTATCCATTCATCTGTAAATGGACATTTGGGTTGTTTTCTGGTTTTCAGCTATTATCATTAAAGCTGTTATGAATATTCTTGTACAAATTTTTATATTGGATATGTATTTTCATATCTGTTGGACAAGTACCGAGGAGTGGCCTGCTTAAATCATATGATGGTTGTATGATCTTACATTCAGCAGTATATGAGGCTTTCATCTGCTCTACATTTTCTTTTACATGGTCTTTTATTTTTTTGCCTTTTTAATGGGTGTGTAGTTATATCTCATTGTGGCTTTGATTTATATTTCCCTAATGACTAATAATTTTGAGCAATTTTCATCAGCTTATTTGGAATCTATATATCTTCTTTGATGACTTGGTTGTTCAGTTTTCTTGCCCATTTAAAAATACTGTTGTTTTCTTATCACTGAGTTTTGAGAACTCTATTCTGAATACAAGCTCTTCATCAGATATATGACTTGCAAGTATCTTCAAAGTGCAGAAACTTTTAAATTTTGGTAAAGTCTCATATCAACTTCTTTTATGGAGCATGCTTTTGGTGTTGTATTTAAGAAATCTTTGTTTAACCCAAGGACACAGACATGTTTTTTTCTAGAAGTTTTACAGTTTTAACATTTAGGTCCAGAATCCATTTTAAGTTAGTTTTTGTAGATGATGCAAGGTATGAATTGAAGTTCACTTTTTTTTCCTTTTTATATCAAATTTGTTGAAAAGATCAACCTTTTCAATTGAAAAGTCCAAGAAGACTTATTCAACAATCTTTTCTGCCCTGAATTACCTTTGGACCTTTGTTGCAAATCGGTTGTATATATTCATGTGATTCTACTTAGGGACTCTCTTTTCTTTGCTATTGATTTGTCTATCTTTGTACCAACACACAAGGTGGATGTGTTGAAATCAGCTAGTGTTAATTCTCCAACCCTGTTATTTGGCCATTCTGAGTCTTTTACATCTCCATTTGAATTTCAGAATCAGTTTGTCGACTTATAAAATGGAAAAAGTCTTTGAGATTTTGATTGCGATCAGGTTGAATCAATAGATCAATTTGGGAAGACCTGACATTTTAATATTGGGTCTCATATTCATGAACATAGAATATTTCTCCATTTGTTTAAGTGTTCTTTGATATCTCTCAGCAACATTTTGTAATTCTCAATGTATATGTTTTGTACATATTTTGTCAGGTTTAATTTTCAGTATTTAATAGTTAATGCTATTGCAAATATCATTCATTGCTGATTTTGTTTTTGTATTTTCTCCCTATTTTATTTAAGCATAAAGTGCACAAATCTTAAACATGATCATTTCAGTTCAGTCGCTCAGTCATGTCCAACTCTTTGCGACTCCATGAATCGCAGCATGCCAGGCCTCTGTCCATCACCAACTCTCGGAGTCCACCCAAACTCATGTCCATTGAGTCAGTCATGCCATCCAACCATCTCATCCTCTGTCGTGCCCTTCTCCACCTGCCCTCAATCTTTCCCAACATCAGGGTCTTTTCAAATGAGTCAGCTCTTCGCATCAGGTGGCCAAAATATTGGAGTCTCAGCTTCAACATCAGTCCTTCCAATGAACACCCAGGACTGATCTCCTTTAGGATGGACTGGTTGGATCTCCTTGCAGTCCAAGGGACTCTCAAGAGTCTTCTCCAACACCACAGTTCAAAAGCATCAACTCTTCTGTGCTCAGCTTTCTTTATAATCCAACTCTCACATCCATACATGACCACTGGAAAAACCATAGCCTTGACTAGATGGACCTTTGTTGGCAAAGTAATGTCTCTGCTTTTTAATATGCTGTCTAGGTTGGTTATAACTTTCCTTCCAAGGAGTAAGTGTCTTTTATTTCATGGCTGCAGTCACCATCTGCAGTGATTTTGGAGCCCCCCCAAAATAAAGTCAGCCACTGTTTCCACTGTTTCCCCATCTATTTGCCATGAAGTGATGGGACCAGATGCCATGATCTTCGTTTTCTGAATGTTGAGCTTTAAGCCAACTTCTTCACTCTCGTCTTTCACTTTCATGAAGAGGCTCTTTAGTTCTTCACTTTCTGCCATAAATGTGTAACTTGAAAAATTTGACACCTGAATGAAAGTCACTTGGTTGTGTCCGACTCTTTGCAACCCTATAGGCTGTGGCTACCAGGGTCCTCTATCCATGAAATTCTCCAGGCAGGAATACTGGAGTGGATAGCCATTCCCTTCTGCAGGGGATCTTCCTGACCCAGGTATTGAACCTGGGTCTCCTGAATCATTAATGTAATTATCACCCTAGTCAAGATATGTAACATTTCCCACATCAAGAAGTCATTCTCATGGGCCTTCCCAGCCACGAGGTCATTCTGTGACGTCCCTCACAATGTTTCTTCTCTTCATATAAATGGGACTCTACCAGGATGTACTCTGTCTGGCTTCTTTAACTCAATATTATGTATGTGAGGTTCATCCATATTGTTGTGTGTACTGATAATTTATTCTTAGTCTTTGCTCTGTAGTATTTTTCTTCTGTGAAAGAACATTTAGATTATTTCCAGTTTTTGTTGGTAATTCTACAACCAGTATTTTTGTACATGAACGTAAGAATTCTTTTCTCTTGGGCATATGCCTACTGGTAAAATTCTTGGGCAAGATGGTATGTGTATGACTAGCTTTAGTAGATAGTGTCAAAGTTTTCTAAAGGAGCAATACCAATTTACACTCTTACTAGCAATATATGAAAGTTATAGGTGCTCCATATCCTTGTCAGCGCTGGGCACTGGAACTCCTTTTAATTTAAGCCATTTTGGTGGGAGTGTTTGCTGCTGCTGCCGCTGCTGCTAAGTCGCTTCAGTCCTGTCCAACTCTGTGCGACCCCATAGATGGCAGCCCACCAGGCTCCTCTGTCCCTGGGATTCTCCAGGCAAGAATACTAGAGTGGGTTGCCATACCAGATTATTATTTTACTGTCCCTCGATATAGCTATTGATGTTGAACTTCTTTTCATATTCATATTGGCCATTTAGAGAACATCTGAAAACCAACCAAACTAATTAATATTAACATACTAAAGAAAAATACACATGGACATTTCAATAAAGGCAGAAAAAGCATTTAATATTGAATGCTGTCTTCCTAAGTGTTACAACCAGGACAGGAAGTCCATATCACTACTTCTATTCACCACTATAGTAGACATCCAAACCAGTGACAACCAGCAAGAAAAATCAAAGGTATAATGACTGCATAGGAAGACGTTTACCCATCTATTCACAGATGACAAGACAGTGAAATGACCGAAATTCTAAAAGAATCTACAAAACATTATATAATAAGGGAAATTACATATAAGAAATAATAAATGAAATTATCAAGATTGTTGACTATAAGGTCAATATGTAAAAATCAGCAGTGTTTCAACAAATACTAGCAACAAACAAATAGAATATTAAAAACCTAAATTGCCATTTAAAAAGCATTAAAAAACCCAAATACCCATGAATAAATATAATGAAAGATATGTAAGACCTCTCCACTGTAATCTACAAAACACTGCCAAGAGAAATTAAAGACTACTTAAATAAATGGAGAAGTATATTACATTCATGGATTGGAAGAAATACAAAGATGTCAGAAAAAAAAATGGAGGCAACTAAAATATCCATTGACAGATCAATAGATAAAGAAGATGTGGTATATAGATATACAATAGAATGCTACTCAGCCAAAAAGAGAAAGAAATAATGCCATTTTTTTTTTTTTTTTTTTTTGCGGCAGTATGGACAGATCTACTAAGTTAAGTCAGGCAAAGACAAATATCATATGGTATCACTTATTTGTGGAATCTAAAATATGATACAAATGACCTTATTTAAAAAGCAGACAATGACAGACATAGAAAACAAACTTATGGTTACCAAAGAGGAAAGTGGAGGAGGGAAAAATTAGCAGATCCAAACTGCTATATATATAAAGCAAACTGCTTGTACAGCACAGGGAACTATATTCAACACCTTGTACTAAACTATAGTGGAAAAAATATGAAAAGGAATATTTATCTATCTGAATCACCTGTGTACAACAGAAAGTAACATGACACCATAATTAACTATATTTCAATTTTAAAAAATACTAGGATGTCGGTTTTCCCCAAATAAATTGATCTATAGATCCAATGTAAGCCCAATTGAAATCCTAGTAGAGTTTTTATAATTGTTTTTCTGGAAATTGACAGGTTCATTCTAAAATTTATAAACAAATGGAAATAAGTTTTATAAAATGTATAAAATAATGTAAATACAAAGGATTTTGACTAGCCAAGATTACCATTGCAATATTGAAAAAGTTATAGGGCTTTAAGACTTATAAAGCTACATTAATTAAAATAGTGTGGGACACGATTAGGCAGACCAATGGAATGAGAACCTGGAAATAGACCCTCATATATCTGGTTATCTACTTTACAACAACCATGCCATAAATATTTACTGGGGGAAAGAGCAAATGACAATCTTTTCAGTAAATAGGGCTGGGTCAATTGGATATCCATAAGGGTGGGGGGAGGGAAATTTTGATCCTGACTTCAAACCTTTCATAAAAATGAATAAATCTGGCTGTGAAAGGTAAAAATGTAAAGCATTCAAGAAAACACAGGTAATTAATTTCATGATTTTGAAGCAGGCAAAGCCTTATGTATGATAGAAAGAGTATTGATGACAAAAAAGATCAGCAAATCCAGTTTTACTTCAATTATTTCTATTATTCTCACCATACCCTACAATCACTGACCTATTTAAGAGACATTTTGGTTCAGGGGTAAAGAATCCACCTCCATCAAGCCCTAGGTTCGATCCCTGGGTGGGGAAAATCCTTTGGAGAAGGCAGTGACAACCCACTCCAGTATCCTTGCCTGGGAAATCTCATGGACAGAAGAGCCTGGACGGCTACAGTCCCTGGCGACGTAAACAAACCCCACTGAGCAGTGAGCACACGTTGGCCTGTAGCGCAGCAGTTGTCTCCCAACAACTGTTCTGGTGCCTTTAATCATTCTTCTATTGTTGTTGTCCAGTCGTGTGTCTTCCATAGTACAGACAGAATAACAAACAAAAATGTAAATTTAACCGTTAATGCCTTTTTCAAGTAAAAATCCTATAATGCTTTAGCATCTTTAAGTGAATTCCATTCAAACTTCTCAGCGGAGTACACCTAGTCCTTATGACCTAGCATGTACCTACCTCTCCACCCAGTCTGCTGCTAGCTTGAATTTTGGCTCTACAATTTGAGTTCACATCATCACTTTCTAACACGCGTCCTATTCTGTCTGAATTGCCTTTTCCCTTTCTTACCAGACTGAGGCTCAGTTACAACCTATGAGGACTCCATCCGTATACACTATATTCAGTTGTGTCCCTGCTTGCTATCACATCAGTGACTACTGCCCTTTCTTTTTTAGCCTTTAGAACAAAACTGGAGGGTGTTAACACCACTGAATCCCCGGACTTTAAGTTTAGATTTCGTATGGAGGAGATACTCCAGTTCAGTTCCTTGTTCGTCTCTATGAACGAGCGGCTCATTCCCACGCCTTCTTGCTCCCCGGCTCCCGCCGCGGTGGCATTAGCTCTAAGTTTCTTCTATTGGAATTGCACGGGTCGAGGGGCACTGAGGGAGGAGGGCTGGACCCGCTGAGTGAGCACTGAGACAAAATTCAGGCTCCCTTTCTCCCTTCAGCGCCTTCGGATGGAACACATTTTTCTTTTATCTGGGAAGTCAAGTGGGGAGAAAGCCTCGGCCTGTGAAGTTCTGGGGAACCGAGCGGTCCGCCCGAACCGGAACCAAAAGGCGTTAAATCCAGTCTAGCCATTACGAGGGCAAAGCGACTCCCGGCGAGCCCCTCAGGGCTCTCGGCGCCAGGATCCCAGCGTCAACGGGACACCCTCCGGAAGTGGCTCCCGGAAAAGAACACGTAGCCGAGAGCGTCACGGGTCGCGAAAGCCTTGGCTGCCTCTGGGGAGCCATGATGAGAGCCGTAGGGGAAAATAGAGCTCGATGTGCCGTGTGTAATTGACAGACGTACAAACATCTCCCAAACGCCACGCGTTCCTGAGGGTAACTGTACGGTACAAGGGTCCTACTGAGTTACCGCGCCCGGAGGCTCTCGGGTAGTGCGCGCGCGCACTAGGACCGAGGGCGAGCGTGGCCCGCCGCGGCCTCCGTAACCATGGCTGCGGTGGGGCGGGGCCTGCGCCGTCGGTCAGCGGCCGGGGGGGCGGGGTCCAGAGAGTCGGTCCTCCAAGGTCCCAGCCCGCCCCGCGCCCGCGTTTCGCCTCTTCTCCCCCCTCCCCTCAGCAGTCTGCGCGGCTGCTCGTTGGCTACTTAGGACGGAAGCTCGGTGGGTGATTCTCCAGAAGTTTCCCCCTTGGGCGGCGGCGGCGGCGGCGCTGGTAACCCCGGGAAGAGCAGCTCCGGCAGCGGGAACCGTGACGATTAGAGATGGCGGCGGCGGCGGCGGGCCCTGTGGCGGCCGCGAGGTGCGTGTTTTTCCATCTCTTTGGTGTAATTGGCATCCCCCCGCCCCTTTCTTTGGTTCGTGATCCCTGCTTGAAATCTTTCTTTTCCTAGCAGGTTGTTCCGGAGCTTCTCAGATGCCCTCATCGAGCAGGACCCCCAGGCGGCGTTAGAGGTGAGACAGCCTTTGCCCCCGGGCAGGCGGCCGCGTCGGGTTCCTCCCGGCTCTGTCTTCCGGGGGTCGGGGCCGCTGCTTCTCCTTTGGGTCAGCCCCGATGTTGACAGCCTCCGCCCCTTCTTTTTCTGCCCCGCGGCGGCCTGGTTATATTAGATCCTTCGTCTTGTCCCCTTTCCACCCCTGGTCCCTTTATGCATCCTTGGAGCTCCTTAGCGTAACCTTCTTCTGTCTTAGGGGTAGAGCTAACCTGCATTGTGGGCCTCAAGGGGCATGTTTTTTTTTTTTTAATGGCATTTGTGACTGGAACAAAAAGTGAAATCTCAGCTCGATGTTTGTTCATTCGGGTTTTCGTTTGGCGGTCCTCCTTGATTATTTTTATGTACCAGGTGCTGAGTGCCTGTCTGAACTCACACCACTAGGACAGAAACCTTTCCCCCTTGTGTGCCTGAAAATCTCCAGGTGTCCCTGTTTCTGTTTATTATTCACTCATTTGTTTTATTTCTCAAAACAGTTTCTTGGCGGGGGTGGGGGTGGGGGGGCTGCTGTGTGGAAGGCACTGGTTGCTATGGATTAAAGTCTTAATTTATACAGTTAAATGACTTACAAAGCACTTTGTGTGCAGTGAAAGCTTATAAAGCTGTAAAGGAATCCAAAAGAGTGAGTTAAGTAATAATTTGAAGTAATACAGAGAGCCCAAGCTAAGAATACATGATGCAGTGGGTCTCAAAATTAGCCAGGGGTTTCTTGTTTTGAAGCTTAAAAAGAGAGGAGACTTTGTTTTGCTGTTCTAATCTAACATACGTAAGGTTAGGGTTTTGAGGCAAGAGAACCTTTCTCTTGGCTGTGATTTCTGAAAGAAATTGACTCATGGTTAGTAGAGGAGGTGACATTTGAGAAGAGGCACGAGGGAGTGAGCTTGGAAGCTCTGCAGAAGGATTATTTCGGGCAGGAAGAGGAGCCAGTGTCAAGATCCTAAAGTAGGAGTGAAGTAGGTCTGAACAGGGAGCAGCAAGAAAACCCGTTTGGTTGAGTGGGATGGACGTAGTGAGAGAGGAGGTGGAGAGGAAGCCGGGCGGAATCCATCGGTGCTTTTTATCTGTAGCTTGGACTATGTTTTGGGGGGGTTGGGATATGAAGACCTTAAAATGAAGCAGTTGATTACACATGTGCTGGGATGTTTTCTAGTGATTCTTGTGGGGTCACTGTTAGAATAATGTTACCAGAGGCACTGAGAGTTTTTCTCTACAGTTCCTTATTTCAGCTTAGTATCTGTATTAAGAGTCTACATTTGTGTGGTCCTCTTAGGCCCTGTGCCTCCTTTGGAAATCTAGTTTATATAATAGTTGCTATTAAAAAATATTAATATAATGGATTCTTGGTCATTTTATATCTGACTTATTTTACTTTTAAAATTACGTATTGACGTGTGGTATGTAACACGAATCTAAATTACTTCCCAGCCAATGATTCCTCTTACCCATCTGTTCTGAACTCCATCACCATCAGTTAGTGTTCCTTGGATTTCATACAAACAGTATCATACAGTATCAAACAGCATCATACTTCGTTGAGTGTAGCTACTCTGTCTTGCTTTAAACATTATGTGAGATACATCCATAAGTTTGTGGGAAGGGACAGTTCTTTTTCATTGCTGTGTAGTATTCTACTGTATTAATATAGCACTGTTTAACTGTGGACATTTGGGATATTTCTAGTTGTTAGCTAGTATGAATAAAACCACTGAATTTTCTTATACATGTATTTTGCTGAACACATGCATATCCTTTGTTTTAAGAGTGCAATTTTTTTTTTCTTTCTAGGAGTGAAATTATATAGTATAGGTGTGTGGTTAGCTTTAGTACATTCGTCCTTAAAGAGTGGTTCTTGGACCAGCAGCGTTAGCATCACTTAGGAATTCCTTAGAAATGCAAATTCTTGGATACCCTCTCCCTCAGATTTTCTTTTTCTTTCCTCTTGGGGCGGGGGCCACTACGTGATGTGGCATCTTAGTTCCCCAGCCAGGAATGGAACCCATACCTGCTGCAGTGGAAGTGAAGACTGCCAGGGAATTCCCCACTGCAGATTTTCTGAACGTACTAATGGTTCCTGTAGGCCAGTACTCCTTACCCTTCCTTTTTACAGAAGGAAACAGACCCAAGGAAATCCAGGTGATCCGTCACAGAGATGTGTACAGCCAGGGAGAGGCAGAATAGGGGCCTGAGGACAGGAGATTCCTGCTCTTAGTCTAGTGCTCTCGTGGTTTCCAAAAGTGTAATCCCCAGACCCTCTGCAGGAGCATCACCTGGAAATTTGTTAGAAATGTGAATTCTCAGGACCTGCCATGGACCTGAGTCAGAAACCCAGAGTGGGGAGGATGATTGTGGTAAGAACCAGCCTGTGTTAAGACGAAATGTCCTTTTTAAATCTTGAGATGATCTTCTCACTGAGTTAAACAGGTGAATGTTAATTACTAGGTAATTGGTAATAATGAGTAGGGCTGGAACCTTGATGAGAAGAGTCAGTTTCCCTCTTGCTTTCCCCAAGGGCTGGTTTAAAGTAACTGTTTTGAAATTAAGGTCATTAGATATTATAGCAGTTAAAATGTCACATTTTTATATAACACCATCCTATTAAGAATAAAGAGAAAGTATATAAAGCTGATGACATGTTTCATTAAACAGTGTATATTAGTGAACAAGGCTGTACTGGGAGCCAGCAATCTAAAGATGAAAATACTGTAGTGAGGACATTTGCAGTCTAGAGGAGAGAGAGAGGCAGGTCAGCAGGTCATTAGAATATAAGATAAATGCTCTAGTGGAGTGGTATATAAGGTACAGTAGAATAGAGGCCACTGGGGAAGTGAAAAAAAATCTTTGCAGAGGAAGTCTCAATTCAGCAGAGAGAGAAAACGTTTATGTGGATTATAAGGATCTTTTGAGGCCCAATATGAATGGTGCTTAAGAGCACTGGCTCTGGAATCAGACTGCTTGGGTCTACCATATCTTGGTTTCAGAAAAGTTCTGGCTATCACTCTTCTTGATCAGACTTCCTGTCTGTAAAATGGAACTAACTGGGTCCACTGGAAAGGATGATTATAATGACAAGTACCGTAAGGTCCAAGGGTGAGGCCCTTGAGGTAGGCATCTTGGAGAGCCTTGCTCTCTAGGTTCTCACCCCACCGGCTCTCTTCTGTTACTCAGGTGTGTCTGACTCAGGCCTGGTGCAGTGCCTTTGGACTTGCAGCAGTTCTTTTGCCTAGAATGTCCTCTCTATTGACTGTTTATTGTTTTGCTTAGAAATGCTTGTCACTTTAGATTTCATCTGAAATGTCACCTTCTCAAGGAAGCTGTCTTTTCTGACTACTTTATCTGAATGAGGCCACAGTGTAAGCTTCAGGGGAGCAGGGGTTTTGTGTATCTGGTTACCACTGTCTTCTAGGTGTAGTGCCTGCGATGTGATAGGCACTCAGATGTATTAAATGATTCCTACTGTAATTCTCAGAACAGCTATGCAGTGCATTTTACTAACAAGGAAGCTGAGGCTAACTTACTCAGGTTATGGAGTTCAGAAGCAGTGAGTCTTGGGTTCAGGGCATGAAGCTGATCCTCTGGAGGAGTGGGTAGGATTGAGGTGTATGATATAATTAAATGTTTGTGAGCTGACTTTGAAGTAGCTGACCACAGATAGCTTTGTTGAGGGCATAGCAGGTTGGAATAAAACATTCCAGTCCTACATGATTATGTGATTTTTCTCCAGCACTGCTTTTTAGGAAGGGAGAAGGCTTGGTATTCTTGTTTATCCATGATTGGGGATTAGGTGTGACTGGAAGAAAGTGGAAAGTGGAGATAGCATGAGACACCTAGAGCTAAAGGCCTTTAGACCTTCGGTCAGTCTGAGCAGTCTGCTTTTGCTTTTAATCTTAACAAGTTACCTTTCTGGTTAGCATTTTAAAAGAGCCTAAAGCTCTAAAGATTTGGAAGTTAGTTTTCCAAGATCGCAATCTTAAACAATGTTAATTCCTTAAAAAGTAGTTTTCCCCCTGTAGTTCTGTGTTATCAGGGTACTTACTTTCTTTACCATTATCTTGGTAAAGATTTCAGTGTAATTATATTTTACACTTCAATAGATTTCATTACTTTTGAGAACGATAAATTGCTCAACTATAACAACTCATGTGAGAAATACTGTATCTTTGGATATGTTTCATGTAAGTCTGCGTTAAAAAGCCTTTTTGCTGCTGTGATTCAAGTGTCGGCACCGAAGTCCTTGCCTTTTGTGATACCTGCCTTCAGTCAGCAGCCAGTGAGTAGCAGCTGTTGTCACAGAAACAGTTGAAACACTGAAAACATGCCCCAAGTCAGAGGTAGTTCAGACAGCACAATTATTTTAACTTAACCTTTTTTGGCTTTCTTATATTGTATATTCCTTATTCAAAATAAAAATTTATTGTTGTATTTTATTCATGACATACAAATTGGTGTGTTATAAAGTTCAGTTTGTGTTGTGTGATTTGGGGTAACTTCTTTTTTTTTTTATTAACACCGAAGTAAGTCAGTTGCTTATTTAACCTAATCACCCTAATTGCAACAATTGGTTGGTGTTTTTAAAGGTCATTTGCAAGTGGGTTGTTCAAAATTCCAAAGTTTATACCTGACTCCTTAAGAAAAGGAATATTTTATGCATCTGTGAACCTCCAGTGTCTGGCCTGTGTTTATTCCAAAATATATGTTTAAAAATACTTTTTGAATTGATGAGCCTGATGTTATTATAATACGACAGCCTTTTTGACCTATAGCATACCTGTTCTTGGTGAGGAGAGATTGGAAATTTGATTTTGGGAGTAGGTACATAAGAAGCCATCAGCTGTGTTCCAAATTGTTTGAAAGTTTAGTGCAAGGTGGTGTTTTTAGCTTAAGTATTTCATTAGGAACTGTTGTGTTAATACAGATGTTAGATGGTGTGTGAAAGAAACTTGGAGTAAAGGAATTTTACCAGGAGGCCATGTATAGTGGTTAAGATTTGATTTGGAGGCAGTCAGACATGGACTTGAATCTTGTCTCTGGCACAGTCCCTGACCAGGATGTGAGGGAATGGATTTTCGCCACACACTGTAGTGTGAAGAGCATTGTAGTGAAAAGGTGGAGGGTCAGGAGATGTTTGAGGAACAAAGAGAAGGCCATTGTGGAACAAGGAGAAGAGTTTTAAAGAGATGGGGTAAGAAAGAGAGTGGAGGGTTCTGTCAAGGAGGGCCTTAACTGATCATTGGAGCACTTGGGCCTTTGCTCTGAGTCAGCTGGTAAGGCATCTGTTTTGAATAGAGATATAGTAACAAGATCTAGTTTTCATTACTGCTTGAATCAGGGTGATAGGGGTTAAGATGGTAAAACATTGCTTTCGATTTTAGGTATACTGGATTGCAGGTGTCTGAT
This sequence comes from Bos indicus x Bos taurus, assembly GCF_003369695.1. Taxonomy (NCBI): domain Eukaryota; kingdom Metazoa; phylum Chordata; class Mammalia; order Artiodactyla; family Bovidae; genus Bos; species Bos indicus x Bos taurus. Next base: position 10,950,284 of record NC_040087.1, on the reverse strand, counting down.
TACCAAGTATAATATACATTTCTTTGTGAGAATCACACTACAGGGTTTAAGCAGAACCCCATGTGTGGCTGTTGAAGGAATTTTGCTTAACTAAGAAAGCTGCCAAAACCCTTAGGATGTGTGGGTAAATGGCTGTGGGATCAAAGCCTTCCTGTCTGCCTGCGTTTGTCCTTGGCCTCACAGATCGTGCTCTCTCTTCTTGCATCATTATTGTTCCAGCTAACACATACGATGACTACCCAGAGTGGCAAAAGTTTCAATTGTTCTGTTAATTCTTGATCTATTGATAGTAGCTACCTATGAGATACTGTATCTGGCTGGGCTTTTGACAGAATGTTGTAATTTCTTAGGCCTTTGACAAGAGGATAGGAGAGGGCCAGGTAAGCTTGCTTATGAATTTATTGGTTCCATTAACCTCCTGAGCTCTAGATTTAACTTTCAGTTCTTAAAAATTATTGGACAGCTTCACATTTTCTAGGGATCTTAAATTCTACATGGTCTTTGAATCTTCTCCAAATTAGAAGAAGGAGAAAATCAGTGATGGTCAATGTATATCAACTAAACTCTTTAGGATAAATGAGGTGATGATAATTACCATTTATTGAGTTCCTACTGTAGGCTGGAAACTGCTAAGTGCTTTGCATAGATATTACATTTGATTGTGGGCCTTCAAGGGGAGAAGGGGGGATATTGATCCTCTTGCAAAGAAAGGCTCCAAGCTTGTTTCCCTGTTACCTTTCCTCCAAATAGCTTGTGATAATAGGTTATTTTATTAAAGATCATGTTTAATTAGAGTTCAGTAACTTTTAAAAAACATTTACTGACACTCAGCATGTTTGTATTTGTAGGAGCTGACTAAGGCTTTGGAGCAGAAACCAGATGATGCACAGTATTACTGTCAAAGAGCTTATTGTCACATTCTTCTTGGGAATTACAGTGGTAACTTTCCTTACAAAGTACATTGTCTCTATAAGTAACTTATACACTTTGCCCAGGATACAGTGAATCAAATAAAATAGAGGTTATCTTCCAGGACTTTTAACTTGATCTTTCATACAAGGTGAAGTAGCCAAAATATGACAAGCATTATGTTGCGCATCACTCATTTAAATTTTACGGTTGTCGATTCTTTCTGCAGTGGGTGTAGAATTTGTAAGATTTCATTTTTGGTTCTTGGATATGCTAAAAAAGGATAGCATCACATTTACTAATTTATAGAGCATTTGAATGAATTCTCTTGTTCTGTTTTTTATGAAAAGAATGTATTCTATATTCTGTAATTTTAATTATTCTGGATAGATAATCTGAGTAGGGAAAAATTAAATACCGTGAGTCAAACTACATGAATGATGTTAATGAAATTATCTGAACTTTGTGATACGGAGCCTTATTCATTTCCTGAAGAGCTTGAGGATTAGGTCAATAGGAATGTATGAGGGTAATTTTATCTCAGATTAGCTGTTCCTATTTTAAAGTCATTTGTCCATTTCACCAGCTTGAAAACTTAAAAATCTGAGACTAATTCAAATTTTGTGTGTAGTATTTCTTAGGATCCATAAGTAACTGACCAAAAAACCCACTTTTTCATCTGCAGATGCTGTTGCTGATGCAAAAAAATCCCTTGAACTTAATCCAAATAGTTCCACTGCTCTGCTGAGAAAGGGGTAGGCAGCAACTACTCTTCTGTGGGGTCTGGACTAGATATGGTTAAATGAATGAATTGTAAGCTTTTTTTCCCCTCTCTTTAAAAAAAAAAAAAAATTATTGTAGTTGGAAGATAATTACTTTACAATATTGTAATGGTTTTTGCCATGCATCAGTATGAATCAGTCATAGGCATGCATGTGTCCCCTCATCCTGAACTTACCCTCCCTGTAAACTTTATGTAAATAGTAAACTCTGTGTTTATACATTTTATAGCTGAGATAGGATTCAATTTTTGGTATATTTTATACTTTTATTGTATTAACTGCAGTATGCAATGAGATACACAGTTTGTATGTGTGTGTATATAGTTTAAAATAGTGATGATTGAAGTAACTGCAGGGTATAGATGAAACTGAATGATTTCAAATCCCTTTTTTGTGTCATCATTTGAAACCTACTGTGTTTAACTGACTAGAGAACATCTATTTCTTGCCTAAGCTGTACAGACTACGCTTAAAGATGACTCTGTGTCTGTGTACTTTATATCCCAGCTTGTTTCTGTTAATAAGTGTAACTTTATTCTTTAAGAATCAAAAGCTTCTTTAATTCCTTAGTGTAACTATATTTTGGAATAAGCTGCTAAGTCACGTCAGTCGTGTCTGACTCTGTGCAACCCCATAAACGGCAGCCCACCAGGATGCCCCGTCCCTGGGATTCTCCAGGCAAGAACACTGGAGTGGGTTGCCATGTTCTTCTCCAGTGCATGAAAGTGAAAAGTGAAAGTGAAGTCACTCAGTCGTGTCCTACTCTTAGCGACCCCATGGACTGCAGCCTACCAGGCTCCTCTGTCCATGGGATTTTCCAGGCAAGAGTACTGGAGTGGGGTGCCATTGCCTTCTCCATTGGAATAAGCAAGTATGTACAATTAAGAAATTCCTTCTGAAATGAGTTCCACATTTTTAATGGGAATTAGATGTTATGCTGGTGACTCAGATGGTAAAGAATCTGCCTGCAATGCAGGAGCCTGGGTTCAATCCCTGGGTGAGGAAGATTCCCTGGAGAAGAAAATGGCAACCCACTCCAGTATTCTTGCTTGCAAAATCCCATGAACAGAGGAGCCTGGCGGGCTACAGTTCATGGGGTTACAAAGAGTCAGACACCACTGAGCGACTGACACACACACAGATGTTAGAGTATTTTAGAACATCTGTTGGCTTGTTGACATGCTTAAGTTCTTTTAAAAGATGAGAAACTTTTTTTTTTTAAGAAAGCTATGTTTCATGATCTTACATGTGTGTGCTTATTTTTAATACGCTCATACAGGATATGTGAATACCATGAAAAAAACTATGCTGCTGCTCTAGAAACTTTTACAGAAGGACAGAAATTAAATAGTAAGTATTGTAATTATATGTTAGTAAACTAGTCCATTATATCTGTGTATCTTAAATACCATAACTGAATCTTGTTAGTATAATCTCAAGTTAATTATAGAAACACTTTTTTCTCTCTTAATGACATTTTGTGTTGATTGCAGAGTTTGAGTTTACTTAAAATTTGATTAAACTGGCCTTTCTTAGCATTTAAATCACAGAAAAACTGTTACCATTAGAAGCAAAAGAACTGTTTAAACACTTGGTGTGCTCCCAGTACTGGTCTGGCTTTTAATTTTTTCCTAATGGACAAGTGAAAGCTTAACTTGCGCTCACGTTCTGAAGTCTATTTAAGTTGTTATTCAGATTGTTGAGATAAGGAAATCTTAGAACAAAGATTTTTATTGAGAGGTGAAGTGTAAGTTTGGGTAAAGTATGATAGGGTATAGAAGAAACATGGAACTTTGAGAGTATTGTGAATTTCTAATACTGTCTTTTTGAGAGAAATAGATGAAAATTATGCCAACAGTCTATGTATAATATACAGAACTTGTTAAGAGCCAAGTATCAAAAAAATCTGCAAAATACAAAATGTTGTCAGTAATCTCGTAGATAATTATAGACAACATAGTCTTAATTGTGTTCTCTCATTTTATCTCCATCTTATGATAGAGTGTTACCCATAGTTCTTTAAGGCAGTAGTTCCTAGCTGGGGATGATTTTCCTCCATTGGGGATGTTTGGAGTGTCTGCAGTGATTTTTGACTCTCCTGACTGGTGGATGGGGGTTATACCATTGACATCTCATGAGGGATGCTACTCAACATCCTGAACAGGACAGTCCCCACAACAGAAGCATCTGGTCCCAGATGTCAGTAATGCTGAGATTGAAAACCCTCATACAAAAGTCATACATGATTATACACTAAAATATATACTGCTTTGAATATTTGCTTTTCTGCTGTGTACCTACTTGAGAAGGGTGACAAGCCCAACCTTGCAAACAAAACCTACAAATTAGGAAAGAAGAGATCTAGGCAGTAGGAGGTACTCTCAAACTTGGTTACCCCAAGCATGGTATGTGAATAACAGGGCTATTCAGTCACCAAGCCAGCATGTATACACTTCGCAAATTCTAGAGTCCAGTTTTCTTGGTGTCTTGATACATACTTGAAAACCCTGATGAGACATGAGTCACTTCATCTTTAGATTTCTAAGCCCTATTTCTTATTTTTTTTTAGAGAAACAAAGTTCCCTGCCTAAATTCCTTCCTTGATACTTTATTATCATGCCGTTGACTTTTATCCTAGAATTATTTCAGAGGTGGCCTCAGAAGAGGGTGTCTGCTCTTTGGTAAAATTTCTGTTGAGGATATTTAATTTAAAATCAAATTCATCTTTTAATTCCAGGAAAATCTTATGTTAAACTGTTCAGCTTCCATTTTATTGGGGTAAAAAATTTTTAACTCCATATTACCTTTTTCCCCCCTTGTATGATAGGAATCAGCTTATTTACTGATTAATTTGAATAATCGGTTCTTCACATTTAGAATTTTTATATAAAGGTTCACCTCTAAAATGTGTGTGTATGTATTTTAAGGCCTGTGTAGTTGAATTCTGTCTGTAAATTAAGAATTAGAAAATTTCATCTTAAGAAATTTTAAACTTTGTGTTTTTCAGAATAGTGGTACCTGCAGTTAGCTTAAATTAATAAACTTTTATTACGATCACTTCTAATAATCTTTCTTAACATTCTAATTTATTAGATGCTATGACTTTTTAGATACTGTCATTGCCCTGAGTCTTCAGAAATAATTTGCTTATGTACATGCTTGCATTGCTGTCTATGCAGTGAACTATGATTCACTGTATGTAGTGTCAATGGATGTCATGGAACTTAGAGATACTTAGAGTACAAAACTCGGCCGAATATAAAGATGCTTCTTGGTGTTGAAGGCGTGGTAGTAAGTAAAGCTGCTGAAAAAATAGTAGACAGGATAAGCAACTTCATTAGATAGCAGACAGGTGGACAGAGGCTTCTGAGCTTTAGCCCAGTTGCTGGTTGCCAGGTCTGCAGACCTGTCCTCCCCCAACTGATGGCGGATTCGGAATCTGATTCAGGTCTGATTTTGTTGTGTGAGAGGAAGCTCTTTTAAGAGGAAAAGGGTGAGGAGAAATGGAGATTATCTGTATCTAGGAACCAATAAGGTTGACTGGTTAAAATCGATTTTTTAAAAATCAGAGTTCTTCAGGATAAACAAAATAAATATTCAACCTAACTAATAGCTATAATATTAAGGCTAGCTACACACTATGAGGACAGATGTCTCCGTCTGACTCATGTTGGATCCGTAGCTTCTGGAGCCGTGACGTAGCCTGGCGGTGTGCAGTCAGCATGTGGTGAGTGAATGTGTTGGGTTGTGCAGGTGAGTGTTGTTACCGTTTGTTCTTTCCAGGTGCGGATGCTGATTTAACTGCTTGGATTAAAAGGTGTCAAGAAGCTCAGAATGGTAAGTGTGCAGATTTCCCATGGTCTTTCAATTTAAGAAGAAGTCAATGTTTGTCATTTTTTTTTGTTTTGAACTTTATAACTTATAATTTAAGTAGTGCATGTTCTAGTAGATTGGGATTTCCAAAGGTATTTTCATTTTTTTACCTGATTCCTTATGTTGAAAGGGAGATTCAAACGGATTTGTTTTGCAATGGTAAGAAATTACTGAGGAGTCTCAAGTGACTCCAGACTGTAAAATTAAACCAGTTTCTCTTATTAGATATGCATGGAGAATTGGTTTCCGTAATAATATGTTTGTGCCTTAGAAATCATGTATGTAATTTTGTCTATACATGTACTGTTATCTGAAAATGTTTCTTTTTTATGTTTTTTAACAGGATCACAGCCCGAGGTGGTAAGTCCAAAGTTTTTAATCCTTTGTGTTTTTACTTAATTATATTACTATTGAATATATTTGAGACAGTACTCTGAATGTACTTTCTGGCAGTTCCGCATGTCTCTAGGACAGTTTTACTTATTTTCTCCTCCAAATGCTGTCTCTTCCCTTCTTCTTTAGGAACAAGTTAGAGGCCACCAGTGACCCAGGGCAAGTCCTTTAGATTTATTAATAAGTAGTTTAGGAAAATCTGAATTGGTTAAAAAGTCACTTGTTTCTCAGTGGTCAACATAGATTGTTGCAGAGAGGCCGGGACCGGGGTCAGGCCGTATCAGGAAGGCACTGTGGAAGCCCTCCTCCATGGGCTTTTCCGGGGCAGTTTTGCCATCGTTAAGCCTGGAGGTGTTAACACTGCATTCCTGAAAATGGTTTTTTAAATGTTACTGTTATTTTCAGTTTAGAGCATTGCTGAATCCTGGAACTGGACATTTTATCTGTAATCTTTTCCAAACATATCTTCTGAAATTTTTCTCTTTTTTTTTTGCTGCTTTTATTTTAGAAGAAAAATGATCTTTGAAATGGAAACGCATAAAATTTTTAAAATGTTGAATATTCTGATTTTTGTGAAGATGAATATTATTTAACATTAATGTATACCATGCTTTCTAGGAAGTTTTCATGTAATTATTCCATATCAAAGTAACTATAGCACTGGGTAAATTAATAATAAATACATTTTTAATATGCAGTTACTAAACTAACTCGTAAAAATCTTTCTCTTTCGATTTGCCCAAATCAGTCTGCATCCCAGAGGACTCATCAGTCAAAAATCAAGTAAGGATTTCTTTTTCATAATGCATGATAAATATGCCTAAAGGGAAAAGAAACCCTGTCATTTAATAGTAAGCAAGTCCCTACCTGTGGTTTAAGTGTTTCTTAGTTTTTAAGATAAATCTTACTAAGCCTTGAAAAACTATAGTTGTAAGACCATTAACCAATTTGAATTAGTGTTCATATTAAGGTTAACTTAAAACTTGCTTCACATGGTTGCATATTATGTCATCTTTCCATATATTAAGAATAACCTCTTACATTTAAGTTATTGTTATTACATAGGTCAGTAAGTTAGTAGTAGACTTGATAATATTGTAACTTTACCTGCCTTTTATATTTGGAGTAAATTTTTCATGGGATAATTCTGCATGAATTGAAAGTTACTTGCTGAAGGCAGCAGTTACAATCATGAATATAAGTAGCAAGTGAGGATCCCTGATACATGGTGTGTTCACTGAGTCAGTGTGGGGTTATTTTATATATATTCTATACTCCAAACACCGTACTTATTATTTAATAATTATAATTATGGTGTTTGGAGTATAGAATATATATAAAATAATCCCACAATGGTTTAATAAATATACCACATATCAGGGCACCGTGCTTCATCCTGGGAATGTAGTAGTGGCAGAACAGATCAATAGCTCTTCTCTCATAGGGTCAATCTAGTCTTAATTTGAAAGTGAGGATCCCAGCTTTCAGAGGGAAAGATACACATGATTAGAATCTCTTGACACACTAATCTTCCCACATACTTGGAGATTGAAGGTAGATGCTGTATTTAATACTGTGCCTGACAGAATGAGTTGAATTATTTTAATTTTAGCTCATTTACTCCTTCTCCCTGTGCTCAGGACTGTTTGCCCCAAGCTTTGGTAAAGAGATCCTGGAATATCGGGTCGGGTCCAGTGTATCACCTGCTACTGACTTAAACTGATTGCCAGATCCTTCTGAGCCTTTTTTTTTTTTTTTTTTTGTAAAATTGGGATAGAACCGTTTACTTCTTAGTATTAGGTTGAAATGAGAGGATAAAACTATTGCTGATGTATTAGAACTATGATCTGTTTAGAATAAATTTTATTGTTTACTTTTAAAATCCCCTGGCAGTCCAGTGGTTAAGACTCCTAGCTTCTACTGCAGGGGGCATGGGTTTGATCCCTGGTTGGGGAACTGATCCCGTGGCCATGGCGTGGCCAAAAAGAAAAACAATTAGCCTAAGCACAACACTATTGGGGATACTTTAGAACCTAAAAAATTATGTGAGTATTTAAATCCACTGGAGAGAGTTGGGACATCATCTACCTTATTTTCTCTTCCATTAGTACAGATCATGTGGAATTGGTTACATAAAATTATTTCTGTGAGCCAGCAGCTGCTTTGCTCTTTTGTTCCTCAAGGTGGAGCTCTTGTTCATCAGATTGTAACTTTTATCTTGACAAACCAAAGAAGCAACAACTTTAAGAATTTCAGAAGTTCTAAGTTTCCTTTTTCTTTTTTAATAGGTATGACTGGTATCAAACAGAATCTCAAGTAATCATTACACTTATGATCAAGAATGTTCAGAAGAATGATGTAAATGTGGAATTTTCAGAAAAAGAGGTCATTATAGTCTTTGAGTTATTTTTGATTGAGATTGAATAGTTTTATTTATAAATGTGTGTGTGCGTGTGCGTGTGCGTGTGTGTGTGTGTGTGCTCAGTTGAGTCTGACTCTTTATGACTCCAGGGACTATAGCCCACCAGGCTCCTCCGTCCATGGAATTTTCCAGGCAAGAATGGTGGAGTGGGTTGACATTTCCTACTCCAATTTGTAAATATAAATAAATTATATTGCAGAATAATTTATAGCAATCTATCAAATATATATCATTTCTTCCTGAGATAATATGGAAATGCTGATGAAAATCTGAAGCGTTCTTTTCCATTTGCATCATTTTAAGTTTTGAGACTAAGAGTATATATATATACTGTAGGTTATAGCTTGATGTGCGTTGTTTCCTCTTTAGATTTGGGATTTAAAGCAGAACTTGGTTGGTAAATATAAAAGACACATTTGGGAACTTTAGACACATTATAACCACGCTTTGGTTACATTTGTGTGGTACACTTAATGGAAAAGGTCTGCTTCTTTGTTATGAGTTTAACCATATTAAATGAGTATGACTTTTAATAACTTGGTTTCTTAGCATTTAGTGGAAAACCTTGTGATAGAGATTTAAGAGAGTTTGTGGTAGAACTAGATGTTTTGCACAAGAATGCTTTTGTTGTTACATGCTGTACTATTTGGCCCTTGTATCTTGAGTTTCCTTGAGATTTAAATGTATAGTGTATGTTATGAAACATACTCTGTTCTTTAATTAGGTATATAAGAGTTTCTGTGACGAATACCAGGTTTTGTTTTTTTTTTTCTTTTGATTGGAGCATTTAGTCCATTTACATTTTTTTTTCCTTTTTTTTCCATGGGCAGTGCTATTTAATTTTGGAGTAGAATTGCTTTACAGTGTTTCTGCTGTGCAACAAAGTGAATCAGCCATATGTATACACACATCCCTTTCCTCTTAAACCTCCTTTTGCCTTTCCCCGTCACACTCCTAGTTCATTGCGGAGCACTCGGCTGAGCTCCTTGTGCTGTATAGCCGCTGCCCCCTAGCCGTCTCACACGCCATAGCACACGTGTCTAACCTGCTTTCCCCATTCGTCTCCCCTCCTCTTCTTCCCTTCCCCACCCTGCCATGTCCACATACCTGTTCGCTATGTTTTCTTCTTTATTCCTGCCCTGCATACAGGCTCGTCTGTTACCATCTTTCTGCATTCCAGATACATGCATTGATACATGATAACTTGTTTTTCTCTTTCTGACTGACTTCACTATATGACAGACTCTAGATCTATCCACATCACAAATGATCCAGTTTTGTTCCTTTTTATGGCTGAGTAATATTCCATCATATATGTGTACACACACACACACACGTATGTATATATACACATCACATTCTTATCCATTCATCTGTTGATGCACATTTAGGTTACTTTCATGTCTTGGCTATTGTAAATATTGCTGTAATGAACATTGAGGTACATGTGTCCTTTTGAATTATGAAGGACACCAGATTTTTAAAAAGGATTATTTTGAGATTCTTAAATCTTATATTCCATATAAGGTTTTAAAAATACTCTGCAACAGTACTAAAGTTCTGTAATTATAGTCAGTTTAAGTACTTTACCCTTTTTTAAATTAATTTATAAAATGTGCCACTAATTCTATGTTCATTAGTTGTCTGCTTTAGTGAAACTTCCTTCTGGAGATGATTACAGTTTGAAACTGAGACTTCTTCATCCTATAATACCAGAGCAGAGCACGTTTAAAGTGCTTTCAACAAAGGTAAGACCATTGGAACGGGTTGTCACTGGTAATCTTTTCAAAACACAGAAACATTGGTCATCTAATTATCTCTGTGGTTGTAAACTTATAGATCCTTCTAGCCACACATGTTTAAATTAAATAAGAACAGTAGTTTTTGAATAATAGTTTTTCCCCCTCCCCTAATTCTAGGAAAATGGAGTTTAAAAATCTAACCTCAGCAGTGTTTATATGCTTACTAAGATAGGTATAGTACTTCTTGATAAAACAGTTGCCACTAAAGATACAATGATCAGCATCTTCTTAAGATTTGATACTGACAGTGGTTCTTGGACTTGTCAGTTTGGTCCATTGTGATACATAAATATTTTTCTCACACTTCCTTACGGAGTTAAAAATATAGACTATTAGAAACATGAATCTGCTGTCTTGCTTTTTAGTTAAGCTGAATTTTAGGTTACTGTGTTATGAGGGATTAATTACAGTTTGAGTAACTAATTTATAGATTTCTTTATATTTTCAAAAAGAGTAAAAATGTGCAATAGAATTAAAATTCATGGAATGTATCAGCTACCAGTCAGAAGGTATAGTAAGAGTATAGTAGGATAGAAGTGTAATTTAGCAGAAAAAATACTGAACTGAAAATCAGAAAACCTGACTCTGGTTCCTTGCTCGCTCTGTAAGTGTAGACTAGTGATTCACATAATCACACATGATCATAGGGCATGATTTCCATCATCCTGTGAAAATGAGAGAGCTGTGGACTCTGAAATCCTTTCACCTGTAAGATTGTGTGAGGGTGTATGAGGGGAAAGAATGATATGCATAAATTTTCTGCATTACTACACCTTTTCTATACACATGTCCTCCAGCGTAGTTGGTTATTTAACTTTTGAGCTGTGTGAATGTTCCACTCATGGACTAGAATCAGGGTTGGCTTATGTCATGAAGAATGATAATTGGGCCTGTAGGAAGAAGAGAGCATCTGCAGAGGGTTGGAGCAGGAAGTGCAAAGTAAAGAAGCAGTAGTTTTTGCATCTGGTATAAAAATGATATGCTTAAAACTGTTTGAAGAGTGAAACATACAGAGCTGTTTACTTAGGAGGCAGAGACAGGAAACAGTTGCTTCGACGACAGAAAGTGAGAAAAAGGACGACATCTTCTGAAGATTTTAGTCTTACCGGCCCCGTCTACATTGGACAGAATTTGTTCAGTAATATTGGGTGAAATAAGCGGAGAACTACAACTCGATTTGACAGGGAGATAAGTCAGAATATTAGGAGTTGGCATTTTTGCACATCTTTTCTATTGAGAGGTGTTAATGCATGTCTTTTTGAAGTAATTTAAATTGATTTGTGTGAAAATATTGCAAATAACTTCAAAACCTGTTTCCACCTTGTATAATGGAAGAGGGTATTTGGTGACTACACAGGTCTGTGTGGCCAGAATCGGGCCTGTGACTAAGCACTGTCAGTTTTTTATTCTCCTTTGAATCTTGTGAGTGCTTGTTGAGTGTAACCATTCCCCAAGGCCCTCTTACTGTTTTCCCAGCTTACCTTTTTCCCCCCTTGGTCTTTTCTTTAAATGCTACATAGCTACTACCCTTCCCTGTATGGTAGTTTGTTTATATATACATTGATTTCCCTTACTTTTTGTAAGTCTTCTAAAGATGAGAAGCTGTCATACTTGAATCTCTGTATGTGCTTCAGGGAAAGTTGCCAGATAAAGTACAGGTGGTGGTGGTTTAGTCGCTAAGTTGTGTCCAACTCTTGCGACCCCATGGACTGTAGCCCGCGACGCTCCTCTGTCCAAGGGATTTTCCAGGCAAGAATACTGGAGTAGGTTGCCATTTCCTTCTCCAGGGGATCTTCCTGACCCAGGAATCGAACCTGGGTCTCCTGCATTGCAGGCAGATTCTTTACCAACTGAGTTATGAGGGAAGCCCTAAAGTACAGGGTAAGCAATTAGCTTTTACATACAGTAAATAATTTTAAGATACAAATATGTTCCATTTGCTAAATTTGGCAATCCTAGCCCTGTACACTGTATGTTGTGAGTAGGTGGTCAGTAATTGTTCAGAGAATGAATTTAAATTGGGTTCTGATATTGGCCTTACCAAGTTTGCAGAGTGTAGTAAGTGCCTTCATTCTTAGGTTTACAGGTAAAAAGAAACTGAGGTTCATGGATTTTAAATGCTTTCCCCAAGTTTCAGGTTACTGAATTGTTCAGCATGGCCCAGGAAGAATACTTAGATTTTTGTTTCTTTTCTTAGGTTTGTCTAAGTTCTGGACTAAAGAATTTAGATTTGAGGGATATATTCTGGAGGATGATTATTTTTACTGTCCTAATCCAGAGTAATATATTTTACTTTGTTAAGCTATCTGTTTTTAAGCTGTGTTTTATGGGAAACAAATGGAAAGAATTGTACCTAATTAGATCCTAAGAGAAATGACATTTTTGAATCCTTTTTTATACAGCAGAGGGAGTCAGTATTAAAATACTGAAAATAACATCTTTCTCTGGGTTACTGAGGCTTATTTATTGATGTCACTAGAAGGGAAAAATAGTAATTTTCTTTTCATATGTTTGCAGGTGGATTGAGAAAAGGGTACATTTTGCTTGGGAAAATCTGCTTGATCCTAGAGATTCTGTAAAATCTGTGGTTTTAAAAGGGCTGTTTCTTTGCCTTTTGAGAATCCTGTTTTCTTTCCCACCTTCAAATAAATAGTGCATGTTGCATATTTATGTATAACTGTTGGTTAGGTGTTATTCAAGTGAAATATAATTTGCAATGAAGATGGGAAGAGTTAGTACCCTTCAATTATTGAAATAGCATTTCTTAACTATTTTTTTTTTTTTTTTTTTGCCATGCCACACGGCTTGCAGGATTTTAGTTCCTTGACCAGGGATTGAACCTGGCCCCAGCAGTGAAAGCGCCAAGTCCTAACCACTGGACTGCCAGGGAATTTCCCTTAGCTAAATATTTTACAGTATAGTATGTAATGTCTTTTTTTAAAGTCAGAATTCTTATATATATATATATATGTGTGTATATATATATATTTTAGTACCACTGATAGTTATTTCTACCTTCTACTGAATACCAGCTTAAATATCTGCCTGCTGATCCATTTTTTTTAATTAAGAAACTAATTTTTTAATTTCATTTTGTTAATCTCATGACAGTATTCTCTCAACACAACCACAGGATTTATCTTCAGTAACAGCTATGCTGTAAAATACTCATTTTAAAGGTTAATATTCACTCCAAGGAAAATTGCTGTTGCAGAAATGTTCTTGTGTTCCTATTTTTAGTCAGAGTAATTTTTAGTATTATGTCAATAAAATATGAAACTTTTAACTGGAATTGTGGGAAATAAAGATGTGTGTCTTAGAGACAGGTAGCCAGCCTCCTTCTCCCTTCTTAACCCGCTAAAATTTTACAAGTTTTAGTATTTTTTTTTAAATATTCATGAAAGAATCTTAATTATGATATGAAGGGATTGGAGGTGTCTGGTCAAGATACTCCTGCTTATTTAAACACAGATGTGTGTAGCGTTTTGGATTATTGTTTCGTTAGTGCTGTTTGATGTGGTAGTGCTGATGATAAGGTGTGTTTTTTTTTTTTTAAATAACTGTCTAGTTGCTGATACCCACAAATTGCAGATCTTAGAGTATATTCTTGCTGCCTTTTCTATGAATGGATATATGTATATTTTCAAAAGAAAAGGATTTTACTGTCCATACTATCTGTAGCTGTCTTGTTAAATTTAGTGTGCATTATGGATTTTTTTTTCATGCTCTTAGATGTTTTTCAGCAAAGTATTTCATCATATGCATTTACTGTAGCTTTTTTAGCCAGTGCCGTGTTGTGTGGCCTGTAAAGAATTAACAGTAGCTAACTGTTCTGATAGCTGTGTATTAGCCTATGAAGTCCTCACAGTTACTACATGGTGCCAGTATTGTTACTACCTTTTTAAAGGTATGGAAACCAAACCCAGAGATGTGAAATAATTTGCTCAGATGTTTGAGCCAATTGTAGTAGTGATGAAGAAGATACTCATAATAGCATTCACTTACTTGCCAGACACAGTGCTGTATTGTTTCATATATGGTTTTGTTTAATCCTCATAAGAGCCCTAAATGAGCTATGCCCTTGTTGTTACTCAGTCACTGAGTTGCATCTGATCCTTTGCAGCCCCACAGACTGCAGCACGCCAGGCTTCCCTGTCCGTCACTATCTCGGAGTTTGCTCAGATTCATGTCCGTTGAATTGGTGATGCTGTCTAACCATCTCCTCTGCCGCTGTCTTCTCCTTTTGCCTTCAGTCTTTCCCAGCATCAGGGTCTTTTCCATCAAGTCAGCTCTTCACATCAGGTGGCCAGTGTATTAGAGCGTCAGCTTCAGCATCAGTCCTTCCAGTGAATGTTCAGGGTTGATTTCCTTTAGGATTGACTGGTTTGATCTCCTTACAGTCCAACGGACTCTCAAGAGGCTTCTCCAGCACCACAGTTCAAAAACATGAGTTCTTCAGTGTTCAGCTTCTTTATGGTCCAACTTTCACATCCATGTATGACTACTGGAAAAACCATAGGTTTAACTATATAGACCTTTGTCAGCAAAGTGATGTCTTTGCTTTTTAATACTCTTGTCTAGGTTTGCAATAGCTTTCCTTCCAAGGACCAAGCATCATTTAATTTCATGGCTGCAGTCACCATCTGCAGTGATTTTGGAGCCCAAGAAAAGAAAATCTGTCACTGCTTCCACTTTTTCCCCATCTATATCCCTTGCTTGATGGGACCAGATGCCATGATCTTAGTTTTTGAATGCTGAGGTTTTTTTAAAAAAATTGATTTTAATTGGAGGCTAATTACTTTACAATATTGTATTGGTTTTGCCATACGTTGACATGAATCTGCCATGGGTGTACATGTGTTCCCCATCCTGAACCCTACACTCCCACCTCCCTCCCATCCCATCCCTCTGGGTCATCCCAGCACACGAGCCCCAAGCACCCTGTCTCATGCATTGAACCTGGGCTGGCGATCTGTTTCACATATGATAATATATATGTTTCAATGCTATTCTCTCAGATCATTCCACCCTCGCTTTCTCCCACAGAGTCCAAAAGTCTGTTCTTTATATCTGTGTCTCTTTTGCTGTCTCACGTATAGGGTCATCGTTACCACCTTTCTAAATTCCATATATATGTGTTAATATACTGTATTGATGTTAAGCCAGCTTTTTCACTCTCCTCTTCTACGCTTATCAAGAGGCTCTTTAGTTCCTCTTCACTTTCTTAATAGGTAGGCCCTATTAATCCCATTTTACATGAGAAACTAGGCCTCAGTGAGATTTGTCATACGTCCAACAAGTGACACCTGTTTGACTCATCTCTTTCAGAATTACACTACTGGCTGTTTTTGACTTGTTCACAACTTCTGCTTATGTGGCTCCCTCCTCTCTAAAATGTGGATGGTTTTCCTATTACAGGGTTTTTCTGTTGAGTGAGGTACATGAAGCATGTAGTACCTAGGGCATGTAATAAGTACTCAATAAGTATTGCTGCTGTTATTTAATTTTCATTATTTAGATTTTTATTTGGGTTGTAAAATCAGTAAATGCACATCATAGAAAATTTGGAAAAATATCAGGGAGCTGAGAAAGTAATGTCTCATTACTGATGACATTTTGGCAAACTTCCTTCCAGATAATTAGGTATTTCTCAAAACTTAGGTCTGTTGCTTACAGAATGGACACTGGAATTTTTTGTTTATAGGAGTGTCTCTTCTGATTGATTTCTTCCAAGAAGAATCAAGGTGGTGAGGGGCCCTATGCACCAGCACAGTGCCTGGCTTACAGTAGGCACTCAGTACTCATTTGAACTGTGCTGTTAGAACATTGGGGAAGGTTATTCATGCATTACCATCCTTTGCACTAAAAACATTATAAAATGATTTGAAAATAAAAATAAAGACGGTAGATGTGCATTCTGGCCTCAGGGAGACTGAGCTATTCTAAGAGTTTTGATACAGAAGTTAAATGTGCAAAGAGCTGAGTGAGAGAACATTGGGAAAGCTGCGTTCTAAAGATCAGGGAACACTAATGACTGCATCTTTGAAATAGATGGTTCCCAAAAGTTTGCCAAAAAAAAAAAACCTTTACCAGTAAGCTGCACAGCTCTCTAGTCTCTGGTAAAGATTCCTTCACCATCAATCTGTAATAGTAAAGACTCACCTTTTTTTAAGAAGATGGTCTCTGGATGCTGTGACCCTTTAGAAGTAATGGCTTTTCTTTAAATCTAAAGTTCCTTTCATTGGAAAAAATTAAATTTTCTTCTGTGTAAAGGAGAGCTTAGAAATGGGTGGTAGTACACATGCTATTGAACACTGACAACCCAACACACAGGGATTCTTACTAGTAGTCTGTGAATGCTGCTTGGGACCTTGTGGTGCATTGAAAGCCTTCTCTGTGCCTGTGAGAGCTGCATTCACGCAAATCATCAAGGTTTTAAGTTATCTTTAAATTACTTTTGACTTAAATGAATAGAATGGCTGATTAATAGTCCCAGTAAAAATATCTGAAGTTGGACTGGTGGTATTTTGAAAAGTATCTGTCAGAATCACTTTTAGGAGCATCGGTTCAGTTCAGTTGCTCAGTCGTGTCCGAATCTTTGCCATCCCATGGACTGCAGCACGCCAGGCCTCCCTGTCCATCACCAACTCCCGGAGTTCACTCAAACTCACATCCATATGTAAGCATTAAAAGTGAAGTAGATAAAAAAGGAATTCATAGGAAATTAGTCTCTCCCCTTTTGCCTTTTAAGAAAGCCGCTTTAAATGCTTTATTCTGTGCATTTCTTTTAATGAATGGAGTAAGTATAATTTCGAGTTCAAGTCAGCTTGTCTCAGTTGAAATAGGTTGTTACTTAGAGCTTTGACTTGGGCTTTATAAAGGCCTCTTTGTTCATAATGCACAATTACTCAGGTTGTAGTGGCTTTCAGAGATGCCAATGCTAGTGTGTGCTGCTATTCAGGTGAAGCGAGGGACTTTTTATAGACAGTTCTTAGTACAGGAAAACGTGGTGTGAGCATGGGGTGCCCCATGGCTGAAGTTAAAGGATACTGGTGATGTACACACTGCTTGTGAAGTCTTCATTTCTAGATAAGTTGAAAATTAAAGGAGTAAGATGCAGTTTTAAATTTTATTATAATATTAATAGTCCTTTTCAGTAATTTTTTGTGTCATTGCTGACTGTTGGATTTCTGTCCCTTTTTGATAAAGGTTGCAACAGTGACAACTGAAAATGACCAGAGTCCTCATACTGGGTGTGAGGAAATAGTGGCAGTATTTCGCTTTATGCACGTTAAGTCATAGTTCACTTTACAGAATTCTGGAGATCCTTGTAAATGTTTGTTTTTATGCATGTAGAATTTAAATACGTGTGTTACATTTAAAAGACTGATTGTTTTGCTTCTTTTCCAGTGAGATTTGTTTCATGTTTTCTCTCATGAACACATTTTTTGTTACATTTCTGGGCACCTTAAGAAAATACTCAGTCCACACCCCTTTTATACCCATCACTTCATATCTGACTGAAAATACTGACAGATTACTGTTAGTGTTTTCTTAAAGTATTTTAAAATGAAGATTTTAAGGATTTTCTCCCTAAACTCTTTTGGTAGAAAGATTACCAGCAATTGCTACTTTAAATGATTCATCTTCACCAAAGAGATCAAAGAACCAAAGTGGACATAATAGGCTTGTCTTTTGGGTGTTTTTCTTACTTAAAAAGTCGTGATTATTTTCTTAGAAAAAACATTAGAATATAAAATTCTAACTTGATTCTTAAAACTATTTGCATAATGGTTATTACTGTGTTTACCAGCACTATAAATGCTGATTTCTGCTAGGCTCAAATTGGGGCTGAGCATTATTTGAATAAGGAGAATGTAAGGTGATAAGTGCTCTGTGAGTGTGTGTGAGGGCTAACACAGTGCTCTGTGAGTGTATGTTAGGTAGATTCTAGGGGACCAGCCTTGATTAGAGAGTAAAAGATGCTTTTAGGGAGCTCTTAACATTTCACTGTAATAAGCGGCCTTAGTTTAGCCCTCAGAAGTCTTCATGGTCTGTCTTGCACCTTTTTTTTCCGTCTATTTTTCACTGCTTTAACGAAAATCCTGGACTTGAGGCAAACTGATCTTCTCTTTGCTGCCTGATGACATTGTCCTTTCTTACCTTGGGGCTCTAGTTTTTGGCAGTTCCCTTTGCTTCTGGAGACCCTTGCCATCACTGTAAATGCTCCTGCCTCTCACAGCCCTCAAGGTGCCTGGAAACCTTCCTGTTCACAGCCAGTGTGATCTCTCCTGAGTGTTTAGAACATTTAGTTGCCTTTCTTCAAGTGCTTCACACACTAGTGAGTGGTCAGGGATGACCACATATTATTTTTTAATATGTAAAAAATCCCTCACATTCCTGAAGACTATACCTTGCTCGTGGTAGATGTTTGATGATTATTGAACCAGTGATTGTAAAAATGTTATCATTACTTGTGTTATCAAAGCAGGCCCATTTACCCAATGCACAGTAAGGCAAACACTAAGACACTGATATTTGCAGAAGAGAACGAGTTTATTCATGAGGCAGCTGAATGAAGAGACAGGAGAACAACAACAAAAAATCTTATATCTGCCTTTCCAGAGGCGACAGACTTGGGATATTTATGGGATAAAGAAGTAAGGTGGTCTGAGGGGTGGGGGAAGGGAAGGATGATGAAGTGAAGTCATTGGTGTCCTGCATAGGCATATCTGAGTCACACGTTTCTTCATGAGATGCATGTTCAGAAAATGGCATTAGCATGATCTGAGGGTGACATTTTTTGGCCCTCTGAGGTCAAACTCATGGAGGCCCAGTTGAATGGTCAGTGGTCTTGACCAGTTTTAACTGGGCATGACTAGCTCTATGTTCCAGAAAGAGTTACCATTACTGTTGTGTGTTAGTTACTCAGTCATGTCTGACCCTTCACAACGCCATGGACTGTAGCCCCCCACCAGGCTCCTCTGTCCGTGGGATTCTCCAGGCAGGAATACTGGAGTGGGTTGCCATTTCCTGCTCTAGGGGATCTTCCCAGCCCAGGGGTTGAACCCTGGTCTCCTGCATTGCAGGCGGTTGCTTTACCGTCTGCAAAAGTAATTGTTGAACTTTGCTTTTTGATATTAGAATACCTTCTTATATAAATGTGGATATGTTATACATCATTTTAATGCACATTTCTTTCATTTTTTTTTGCTAATGACTTACTACTTGCTGTTTGTATTTATTTTAGACTAGGGAAATGATGTTAGATAAAAAGAAAAATTAGAGCAGTTATCTTATTTGAGTTCAAAATGGGTCATAATGCTGCAGAGACAACTCAAATCAAGAACTCATTTGGCCCAGAAACTGCTAATGGATGTGCATCGAAGCTGATCTCTTCCAGCTATGTGAGACGTTGCCGAAGGACTCGGTGTTGACTGTTCTGTGGTCGTTTGGCGTTTGAAGCAAATTGGAAAGGTGAAAAAACTGGATAAGTGGGTGCCTCATAAGCTGACTGCAAATCAAAAACTCATTGTTTTGAAGTGTCATCTTCCCTTACCCTTTGCAACGACAATGAACCATTTCTCAGTGGATTGTGACGGATGGAAAGTAGATTTTGTACAACTGGTGATGACCAGCTCAGTGGTTGGACCAAGAAGAAGCTCCAAAGCACTTCCCAAAGCTCAACTTGCACCAGAAAAGGTGACGGTCACTTTTTGGTGGTCTGCTGCCTGTCCCAATGACTACAGCTTTCTGAAACCATTGCATCTGAGATGTATGCTCAGCAGATGGATGAGATGCACTGCAAACTGCTGTGTCTGCAGCTGGCCTTGCTCAACAGAAAGGGCCCAGTTTGTCTCCATGGCACTGCCCAGCTGCACATTGACAACCAGCACTTCAAAAATTAAACGAATTAGGCTATGAAGTTTTGCATCATCTGCCATATTTACCTGACCACTCACCAATGGACTACCACTTCAAGGATCTCGACAGCTTTTTGCAGGAAAAATGCTCCCACAGCCAGCAGGAGGCAGAACGTGCTTTCAAGAGTTCATTGAATCCAAAGCACTGATTTTTACGCTACAGGAATAAACACACTTATTTCTCGTTGGCAAAATGTGTTGATTGTAATGGTTCCTATTTTGATTGATAAAGATGTGTTTGAACCTAGTTATAACGATTTAAAATTCATGGTCCAAAACTGCAGTTAGTTTTTCACCAGTGGGTCACTAACATAATGACCCATACGTCAGAGGCGTTTTATATAGTTGGTGCTTAAAGGTGTCTTCATGCTACACGAAACTTGGAGGGTATGCAATTTGCAAGAACAATTAAAGTGACTTCAGTCAATAAAGGCAAGTTACAGGATGTTATTATTAAGCAAGTTATAATTTAAGGGATCTAACTGATGACTTCCCTTAGTTTTACTTGTTTTGATATTTTTATACAATGAAATAAGTTTTTCTACTTTGAAACAGGTTAATGTACACACATACATAGTAACTCCTTTAGAACAGTTTCTCAGTGGTGGGCACTGTTAGCATTTGGGGCTGGGTAATTCTTTGTTGTGGGTGTTACCCTTTATGTTGTAGGATATTTATATTTAGTAGCACCCCCTTTCCTTTCCTCAGGAGCTTCCCAGGTTGCTTAGTGGTAAAAAAAAAAAAAAAGGCCACCTCCAAATGCTGGAGATGCAGGAGACACCGGTTCAACCCCTGGGTGGGGAAGATCCCCTGGAGGAGGAACTGGCAACCCACTGCAGTATTCTTACTAGGAAAATCCCACAGATGGAGGAGCCTGGTGGGCTACAGTCCGTGGGGTCGCCGAGTCGGACTGAGCAACTGAGCAGACACACACACAGCCTCTCCTCACCTGTGCCTCAGTTGTGATGACCCAGCAGTGTCTCCAGACATTGCCAAATACCCCTCGGGGACAAAATCACCCCAGTTGAGAACACCGCTTTAAAAGAAGAAAAGCATGTGGATTTCTAGACTCTTAATTGTAATTTATAGTGTGTATGTGTATTGTTTTTGAAGGTGGATTTTAAGTAGAAACAAAGTAATTGTTTCAGAGTTCTCCGAATTTAGCTTTTTAATTTAGCTTTGGAAGCAAGGACACTATTAATTCTTACAAAACATTGATAACTTAAGGAAATTGCTTTTTCTTTTTAACTGTTTTCTGTATTTTACATTGAATAATTGATTTTGTTTGGTGTCTCCTCCAGATTGAAATTAAAATGAAAAAGCCAGAGGCTGTGAGATGGGAAAAGCTAGAGGGGCAAGGAGATGTGCCTAACCCCAAACCGTTCATAGCAGGTTTGTTTTCTGGCCTTGGTGAGCTTTAGATTCATATCGTGTTATATAGTTGAAATTAAATAGTGATGAGTATTCTTTCTACTTTCATTATTTATGTTCTCAAGATAAAATACACGGAGTATAATATGGTTGCTCTGTAGTGAATACAAAATATTTCTTAATGATGGTTCTAACTTCTTAAACTCCATAAGAATACAAATGAATGGCATCAGAGCCCAGAGGGAATTGGAGTTTATTGTTTACCATGTCAGTTTGTGACATTGGCTGGGGATTGTTTTTGTGTGTTGGCCTTTCCTGTTTTTTATGTGTAATAGTTTTACTCTGCTGATATATTTCCCGCTCTTCCTTTCTCCCCTCTTATTTATGCCTTTCTGTTTCTTCTAAAATAGTCAACTCTAATTTCCTGGAATTTCAGGGCTTCCCAGAGAAGTGTCTAGCACATTTCACTATTTTTCTAAGAGGTGGAGGCAGACAGCTAATGAAGACCTAAGGCAAGCCTATGAGTAGAGTAGAAAACAAGGGTTGATTGCTTAATCCTTTAAGGAAAAGACTACTTTATGTTGGGGTCAATTCTAAGCATAGGCAGTAGACAGGTGTTTTTCTAATGCAATGATTAATCTGTGGGACGCACTTAGACCTACAGTCTAAGGCTGTATTTTATAGCAATGACCTCATTAATGAATGGAGAGAGATTACCTTTTGATTAGAGATAATGCTCTGATTTGATGACTAAAATGAGGTGACTTTGTTTCAGCTACTTTTTGATTTTTCACTGCTTTCTTCTGTAATACAGAATACAGCTTCATTGTGGCACCTTGTAGAAAATGCCAAGTTCGCCAGTAGAGCATTCATCTTCAAATTTTATTTTGAAATAATTTTAGGTTCTAATAGAAGTTGCAGAAATACTCGAGTCCGATGTACCCTTCACCCGGTTTCCTTGCATGATACTGTCATAGCTAACTGTAGCTAACCTACAGCAGAGCCAGGAAATTTACCCTCGCAGGTAATTTTTTGGAATCGAAATGCTTCAAGTTGGTATATAAGCTGTTTATTAAGCTTCTGTGCCCTGCTGTATGTGAAAGATTTGGTAAAGATGTTATGTGCTTCTCATGGGGCCGACTCCCAGAGATTTTTGGATTGAGGTTTATATATAGCTTAAAGCATTTCTTTAAAGAAATATTTTAAATGTAGTGTCTCACCTAGTTCTAGCAGCAGCCCTGTATAGCAAGTGACCTCGTATTGTTCCTCCTATCTTACGGGCTCAGAAAGGTTAGACATCTTGCCTGAGATTACCCAGCAGTTTCCATTGTCCAGGACTAAATCCAGGTCTTCAGAGTCCGGGTCCGGTTCTTCTGCCCCATGTGTGATACTGCTTGTTGCTGCGTTTTCTAACAGTGGGAAGTCTGTGCTGACATGAGTAGCTTTACAGTTAGTTGATGTTAGAGTGAATAAGCAAGAAGTTAGGTTACCTGTCTCTGAGTAGCTCATCTGCCACCTGCAGGTATTAATGTTTTCTGAGATTAAAGATTTTTTTGGTGTTATAGATACAAACTCTTTTTAAACTCAATGCCTTGAATATTCAAGATGGTATTCCTCCTGACCGGTTTTATATTTTGTAAGGGGTTAATGTGCTTGTCAGATTGTTTGACAAGCTGGAGACTGCAGATAAGGGCAAGTTGTTAACCTATCTGTGCCAGCTTTCTTATCTGTAAAATGGAGATGAGAACTGTGGTCCCATCTGGCAAATCAGCATCAGGATTAATTAAACCCGTGTGTCCTAAGTTCTTAATTTACCATTGGCATGCGTTTTTTGTTTTCTTGGCTCCTAGTGAAAAATGTACAAAAGATAGAGATTACTGGTAGAGGACAGGTGGATAGAATTTGGAAAACAGTTTGCTTGCCCTGTATAAAACTGGTGTGTTGTCATTTTGTTTTGTTAGGGATTGGGTGGTGAGATGGGCAGGGAGAGAGGTGAAGAGAAAGGATGGAAAACAGAGTGAACGATGAGTTTCTCAACTCTTTTGAGAAAGGGGATATATAGAAAGGCAATAGTGGAAGAGGGACATGTAGACTAGCATTAACATGTCCTAATTCATAGGGAAATTTTGAATGTTTTTTTCTAAGGCTCTCTAGCTGTACCATCCAGTGTAGTAGCTGCAAACCACCTGTACCTGTTGACCACTTGGAATATGACTAGTCAGGATTGCGATGTGCTCTAAGGGTGAAATACATACCAGATTTTAGACTTAGTGTGAAAAGTATATACAAAATATATTAATACTTTTATATTGATTTCATGTTGAACTGATACTGTTTTGGATGTGTTAGGCTAAATAAGACATTTTTTTAGACTACTTGAAATTTTAGAATTATATTTGTGACTCACATTTGTGGATTATATTTCCATTGAATAATGAACAGAACTGCTCTTAACGGTTCTTAGGTAATCTGGTTAGTTTCTTTTAAACTATTTGTGTGTCAAGACCTTGTTTCCCTTGGTCTTTGGGGCAGCTTTGGCAGTGCCCTGAATCTCCCTGGGCTGGTTGCCTCTCTGGCTGCAAGCAGCCTCTGTTTAATCCCTATGTGCCCTCCAAGTAATACTATTTCCTGTGTGCATGTGATGTGGGCACTGACCTCTGGATCATCATGTAGTATTTTTCAGCATTCAAGAATTCTTTATTGTTTCCTCCTGTTGAAGTAATCTGGTATTTTTAATGTGGTGAGAGGATGGAGTCTTAACTCACTGTCAGATGGCATGGCAATGTCAAATGGCATGTCATTGTTTTCAGTTTCAAATTAAAAATATAAAGATATAAGTACCTTAGGAGAAGCTGCTTTATACACACACACACACACACACACACACATCAATATCATTTTATGTATTTTTGGCTTTGCTGGGTCTTTGTTGTCACACGGCCCTTCTCTAGTTGTGGCAAGTGGGGGCTGCTCTCCAGTTGGATACGCAGGCTTCGTCTCTTGGGGCGCGCTGGCTCTAGGGTGGGCAGGCTTCAGTAGCTGAGGTGCATGGGCTCAGTAGTTGCAGCTCCCGGGCTCTAGATCCCTGGCTCAGTAATTGTGGCACACAGATTTAGTTGCTCCGTGGCATGTGGTATCTTCCTGGACCAGGGATCGAAGTGGTGTCTCCTGCATTGACAGGTGTATTCTTGACCACTGAGCCACCAAGGAAGCCCTAGAAGCTGTATTTTCTAACATTTGTTAAAGCTTTGTTTAGAGAAAGTTTGTTAATGAAGTATCTATTTTAAAAGTCAATATTTTTAGAATTGTTGGTACGATCTTTGCACCTTTTCTGTAAACATCAAAGTTCCTGTATGTGGGCTTCCCTAGTGGTCCGTTGAGTGATTAAGAATCTGCTTGCCAATGCAGAGTGCACCAGATTGATCCCTTATCTGGGAAGATTCCACATGCTGTGGGGCAGCTAAGCCTGTGTGCTACAACTACAGAGCCAGCACTCTGGAGCCCGTGGGTTGCAACTCCTGAGCTTGTTTGCCACAACTCCTGAAGCCTGCATGCCCGGAGCCTGAGCTCAGGAACAAAAGAAGACACTGCAGTGAGAAGCCTGCACACGGCAAGAGTAGCCCCCAGTCACCGCAATTAGAGAAAGCCTGCAGCGGTGAAGACCCAGCACAGTCAGAAATGAATAAAAATAAATGGGTCTTAGAAGTTCCTGTATGCTTCTCACACAGTTTCTCCTATTAGTAACATGGAGGGTTTCTTTGTTAATCTAGTTTTGCATAATGTACCAAAAGTTTACACTATGAGTTATTTTGCTCAAAAGAAATTTACAGATTTTACATTATGCTTACCGATTCAGTCTTTAGAGGTTTTAAATGTTAATTATTGATTTATATATCAGAAAGACATCTATTACAAACATGAAATCTTTAATGACTTAAACTATTTGCTGAGATGTGTACACCATGGTCACAAAGTTACGTGTGCTTGACACAATTGACAAATGTTGATTAATCACTTCTTTTTTTTACTCCATAGATGTAAAAAACCTATATCCATCATCATCTCATTATACAAGAAATTGGGATAAATTGGTCGGTGAGATCAAAGAAGAAGAAAAGAATGAAAAGTTGGAGGGAGATGCAGCTTTAAACAAATTGTTTCAGCAGATCTATTCAGATGGCTCTGATGAAGTGAAACGTGCCATGAACAAATCATTTGTAAGAACATAAACTTTAAGAAAATCTATTATAGTAGTAAATTTCAGAAATTAAAAATATAAGTAAAGAGATCAGATTGTATGTACTGTAGTTGGGAGACCATTTTAAATGGGCTTTGTCTGACCATGTCTTCTTGCTTGAAACTTAATTATCTTTCAAGAAAGTTGGGGACTTGTGGAAGAGGTGAGAAACAAATGGTGTGGTCCACATAAATTTTTTTCATCAGGGAGTTAGAACTGGAAAGACTTGAGATCCCAAGGTTAGAGTGGGTGATAGGAGTTATTCTAGTCAGATTTATCACAGTAGCTGAGTGAGTGTCCAGTGTTTTCCATCTAGTAGCATATGTAATCTCAGTGTCAAGGATGAGGAAGATAGAAGGGAGACTTCCAGAACAGTGCTGGGCAAGTGGTCGGTGCACTTTGATTATCCACTGGTTTGTTAATAATTTCTGTTAAGAAAATTCAGGCTCTTTGCCAAGGCATGAATACCACCTGAATTAGGCCTCAGTTCTGTAGAACCGTGTAGATTTTGCTTGAAGCTGTAATCATTGGACTTTCACCTGTAGCTCTGGAAGTGTCACTGTCTTCTTTTAAAGCATTTATTTTTACAGTAGAAAGTTAAAGTTAATATTTAATAATTAAAATTAATTAACATACGGGTAATAAGTGTGTTTGAGGCTTAGATATTCCATATCAAGTTACCACGTGGTAACTGATCATGACTGTGCTTTTCACTATTGCTTTACAATTTTTTTATATTAAACTTTTTACATTGAGATAATTGTAGATTCACATACAGTTGGAGAAAGTACAAGAGATGCCTTCTATCTTTTATGGATTTCCCCAGTGGAAACATCTTGCAGAATTAATATTACAGCCATGATGTTGACAGTTAAGATAGAGAACATTTCTGTTGCCGCAGGACTCCCTCATCGTTGTCATCTTATACCCATTCACACCCTTCTTTCCTACCTGTCCTTAGCCCATGGCAGCCACTAATCTGGCGAGTTTGTCAGATACGGAGTTTGCAAATAGTTTCTCCCAGTCTGTAGCTTGTCATCTTCTTTTCTTTAGCAGAGCTGAAGTATAATTTTGATGAAGTCCAATGTATCAATTTTTTGTTTTAGGATCATGGTTTTGGTGTCAGGTTCTAAGACCTCTTTGCTTAGTTCTAGATCTCAAAGATTTTCTTCTGTGTTCCTTTTTTTTAAAAAAAAAAATTTACCTATTTGGCTGTGTGGGTTCTTAGCTGCTGATCTTTGTTGCCTCCTGCGCCATCTCGTTGCAGCACGCGGACTCTCTAACTGGGGTGTGCGGGCTTCAGTAGTTGCAGTGCACAGACTTAGTTGCTCTGTGGCATGTGGGATCTTAGTTCCTTGACCAGGGATCGAACCCACATCCCCTGCACTGCAAGGCAGACTTTCAACCCCTGAACCACCAGGGAAGTCCCTGCGTTCTTTGTTTTAATAAAAGTTTTTCTTACTTACTGCATCTTAGTCCATGATCCATTTTGAGTTAGTTTTTATATGAAGTATGAGATGCAGGTTAAGCTTTTTTTTTTTTTGACCTGTGTATGTTCAGTTGCCCCAGCACCATTTGTTGAAATGGCTGTCTTTCCTTCCTTGAATTGCCTTTCATCTTTCTCAAAAATCAGTTGAGCATATTAGCATTGAGTCTGTTTCTGGGGTCCCTGTTCCATGTTCTGAGTGTCTGTTGCTCTGTTAATAACACAGTCTAACTTACTCTTGCTATTTTAAGTCTTGAAATTGGACTGATTTATTTCCCCTACTTTATTTTTCATTTTCAAAATTGTTTTGGATATTTCAGTTCCTTTGCCTTTCTATAAATTTTAGAATAGATTGTCTAATGTGGAAAAAGTCCTGTTAGGAATTACATTGAGCTGTATACCAGTTTGGAGAAATTGACATCTTTACTGTGCCGAATCTTCCAGCTTCATTTATTTAGATCTCTTATTTCTTTCATCATTGTTGTACACTTTTCAGCATTTAAATCCAGTATGTGTGATACACCAAAGTATTTGGGTCTTTCTTTGAGTGATTGTCAATGGTATTATATATTTAATTTTCTTATGCATGTGTTTGTTGCTAGTGTCTAGAAATACAGGGTTTTGTTTGTTTTTTAATGTTTATCTCGTCTTCTGTGACCTTGTTGAACTCACTGGTTCTGGGAGATTTTTTTGGTAGATCGCTTGTGATTTTCTGTGTAGACAGTCTTCAAGTAGGAACAGTTTAATTTCTTCGTTTCTGATATGTGTGCTGTTTATCTCCTTTTATTGCTATACTGATTGACTAGACCTCCCATTATTACGTTGAATAAGATTAGTGAGAGTAGACATCCATGCCTTGTTCCCCATCTTAAGGGAACAACTGTTCAATGTTTCACTGTTAAGTATGATGTTAGCTGTAGGTTTTTGTAGATGCTTATCAAGTTAAGAAAATTTTGCTCTGTTTTTGTTTTCCTGAGATTTTTTTTTATCATGAATGGCTGTTGACTTGTGAAATGTTTTTTCTGCTTTGAAGCAGTATGGTTAGGTAGGTTTTTTGTTCCTTTAACCTGTTTAAGTAGTGATTTTATATGATTAATATTATTTTCTTCATGGAACCAACTTTGCACCCTTGGGATAAACCCCACTTGGTCAGTGTATAATTCTTTTTGTAGTATATTATTCAGTTCTGTTTTCAAATGTTTTAAGCATTTTTGTATCTGTGTTTATGAGGGATATTGGTCTGTAGTGTTCCTTTTTTTGGTGCCAATCTTTTCTGGTTTGGTATCAGGGTAATATGGGTAATACCTCATAGAATGAATAGGAAAGTGCTCAGTCCTCTTTTTTGAGGGGAATGGATTTGTAGAATGAGTGATAATTTGTCTTTAAAGATTCTTTAAACCAATGAAGCCATCTAGGCCTTGATACTTCTTTTTTGGGGAGGTTTTAAATTATGAATCTCATTATCCTGATAGCTTATAGGACTGTTCAAGTTAACTATTTCACATTCAGTGACTTGTGGTAGTTTGTTTTTGAGGGATTGGTCTGTTTTGTTTAAGTTGTTAGTATGATTTCCTTCTTAGCCTTTTGATGTCTTTGGGGTCTGTGCTGCTGCTGCTAAGTCGCTTCAGTCGTGTCCGACTCTGTGCGACCCCATAGACGACAGCCCACCAGGCTCCGCCGTCCCTGGGATTCTCCAGGCAAGAACACTGGAGTGGGTTGCCATTTCCTTCTCCAATGCATGAAAGTGAAAAGTGAAAGGGAAGTCGCTCAGTCGTGTCCGACTCTTAGCGACCCCATGGACTGCAGCCTACCAGGCTCCTCCATCCATGGGATTTTCCAGACAAGAGTACTGGAGTGGGATGCCATTGCCTTCTCCAGCATGGTCTGTAGTGATAACCCATTTCATTCCTGTGATAGTAATTTGTATTTTCTCTCTCTTTTGTCTTTGTCTTGTTAGGGTTTGTCAGTTTTACTGACTTCACCCTCTTTTTTCTTGGTTCCCCCAAAGAATCAGCTTTTCTGTTGATCTTAAATTTTTCCTGTTTTTTATTCTAAATTTCATTTATTTCTGCTTTTAACTATTTTCTTCCTTATGCTTCAGTTCAGTTCAGTCGCTCAGTCGTGTCCGACTCTTTGCGACCCCATAAATCGCAGCACACCAGGCCTCCCTGTCCATCACCAGCTCCTGGAGTTCACTCAGACTCACGTCCATCGAGTCAGTGATGCCATCCAGCCATCTCATCCTCTGGCGTCCCCTTCTCCTCCTGCCCTGAATCCCTCCCAGCATCAGAGTCTTTTCCAGTGAGTCAACTCTTTGCATGAGGTGGCCAAAGTACTGGAGTTTCAGCTTGAGCATCATTCCTTCCAAAGAACGCCCAGGGCTGATCTTCAGAATGGACTGGTTGGATCTCCTTGCAGTCCAAGGATTTGGGTTTATTTTGCTATTCCTTTTTTTAATAGGTTCTTCAAATGTGTGCTTAGATTATTGATTCAACTCTTTAATTTCTGTTTTCTATTATATGTGCTTATGCTCTATGTTTCCCTCTCAGGAATTTTAACTGTCTCCTACAAATTTTTATTTTATATTTTCATTTTTATTCAGTTCAATATATATTTTTATTTCACTTGAGACTTCTTATTTTAAGTATATGTTCCACTTGAAAAGAATGTATATTCTGCTCTTGTTGAATGGAGTGTTCTGTAGATGTCAGTTAAATCCTGTTGATTGATAATCTTACTGAATTTTTAAAAAATATTCTGAGTGGATTTTCTGTCTTACTGTTCTGTTCATTGTTGACAGAGGGTCTTCAGCTACAATCATGGATTTATTGATTTCATATTTAGGTTTTGTGAATTTTTGTTTCACATATTTTGCAGCTCTGTTTAGTTCATATGTGTTTAGGATTGTTACATTTTCATGGTGGATTGCTTTTTTATCATTATACAATGTCATTCTCTAGCTCTGGTAATTTTTTTGCTAATATTAATATAGCTGATTATGTCTTTTGTTTAATTTTTGCATGATATATCTTGTTCCATCCTTTTATTTTCAGTCTGCCTAAGTCATACTTTTTTAAATTTTAGTTTTTAAAAATTTTATTGGAGTATAGTTGATTTACAGTGTTGTATTAATTTCAGGTTTACAAAGTGATTCAGTTATATATACACACACACATATATTCATTCTTTTTCAGATTCCTAAGTCATATTTAAAGTATCTTTTGGACAGCATGTATTCATGTCATGTTTTTGTTTAATTTACTCTGATGCTACTGCTGCTAAGTTGCTTCAGTCGTGTCCCACTCCGCAACCCCATGGACAGCAGCCCACCAGGCTCCTCTGTCCACAGAATTCTCTAGGCAAGAATACTGCAGTGGGTTGCCATTTCCTTCTCCTAATTTACTCTACCAGGCTCTTTTAATTGATGCATTCGGACCAGTTACATTTAATTATTGATACATTAGGACTTATGTCTGCCAAGGAAGTTTTCTCTTTGTTCTGTATTTCTGGTTTTGTTTTTCCTGTTTTCCTGTGATTACATGAACATTTTTTAGAATTTCATCTTGATTTATCTAGTATTTTTTAGTGTATTTCTTTGTGTAGCATTTTTAGTGGTAGCTCTAGGTTTTATATTAGCTATATTATACTTCTCTTAGTCTACTGATATCATTTTTTGAAACCGAGTGACATTTAGAAATGTTACCTCTTTATGTACTTTTACCTTTTCTCATTTATAATTTCTTAAATATTTCTTGTGCGTACATTTAGAAATCACATCATAAAGTGTAGTAATTCAGAAAACCTAAAAGAGGAAAAGCAAGTTCTCCTGTATTTCTCTGTCTTGTGGCCTTTCTTTATTCCTTACTGTGTTTCAGGGTTCCAGTTTCTACTGTTTCTTTTCTGTCTAGAGAGGTTCCTTAAGGCATTCTTTCAGAGTAGATCTGTCTATGACAAATTCTCTGTATTGGCAAGGATTTCTTTGGGTTTATACTGATTGGGATTTGCTCAGTTTCTTGCAACCATATATTTATGTTTTTTGCCACTTTTAGGATATTTTCATTCATTGTATCATTGAGTACCTTTTCAAACCTGCCTTCTTTGTTTTTTTTCTTCCTGAAACCTGATGACACAAATATTGGATAGTTTGTTATAGTACTACATATTCCTGAGACTCTTCATTTTATCTCTCTTCTCTCTGTCATTCAAATTTATATAGGTTCGTTTTCCAGTTCACTGATTCTTTATTTTCTCTATTCTGCTCTTGAGCCTGTTCACCGATCTTTTTATTTCAAGTGTATTTTTCAATTCTAAAACTTCTATTTGGTTCTTCTTTATATCTTTCTTTACTGAGGTTTCTATTTCTTTTATTTGTTTCAAGCTAGTTCATAATTCTTGTTGAAACATTTTTACCCTGACTGTTTTAAAAGTATGTCAGATAATTTTAACTTCTCTGTCATCTCTGTGTTAGCATCTATTGGTTGTCTTCTCTTATTAAACATATAGTCTGAAATCTTTCTGGTTCTTGGTGTTTTTCATCAGTGCCAAGTGGTACCTAATTGAAACCTGGACATTTTCATGTTATGAAACTGTAGATCTTATTTAAACCTTCCTTCTGAAGTAGCTTTCTCTGATAACCACTCTGGCAAAAGAAGGGAAGTCACTGCTTCACTATAGCCAGGTGGCGGTAGAAATCCACGTATCCCACTCTGCCTCTGTAGACCCCCCAGGGCCACTCCTTGTTACTGCTGGGCATAGGTGGTTTCCACTGGGCCCGGTCAACAGAGGAGGCCAGTTCATGGTACCATAGCATGGATCGAAGTCTAGGCTCTTCACGGCGCTGGTCTGGGTGGAGATGGACCACAGTCTTCACTGTGGTCTTGACTGGAGTGATTACTGTCTAAAAGATTTCTGTTTTCCTATTGGTCTTCATCCTTTGGCTAGAGAAAGCAGCCTTTTGTTGGGTTTTTTTGGTCACACCCTTTGGCATTTCCAGCTTCTGCAGTTCCAACTCTTGAAAAAATGAGGCAAAAGAAAGCCCAAAGAACTCACCACCATGTTGTTCCTTTGGTCCCAGGGTCTCTAGCTGATTTGTCCTCTTATAGTTGTTATTTAAATGACATACAATGTTTTTAGTTGTACTTAGTGGAAAGAATAGGAAAAAGTATATTAATGCCTCCAAAAGGAGAAAGCAGCCCCCCCACCATCCTGCTCCCCACCCCCCGGCCACACACACACTCTGCAGTTTGTGGGATCTTAGTTTCCTAGCAAGGGATCAAACCTATGCCCCCTCTAGTGGAAGCATGGAGTCCTAACCACTGGGCCCGCAGGTAATTCCCAGAAATTAGTTTAAATACTGACTTTTTAAGAGCTTGCTAGACAAAATAGTGTGTAAAGTTTCAAAGATACGGAATCTGTGTCCGTTTTCATATAGAAACTTTGCTAATTGTAATTGAACTATACACACACATAAATAAGCCCTCTGGCAACATTGATCTGGAACATAGCAAGGACTTGGCTTCTGTCCTTGTGGGAATACCAGCATACGTTGGAGAACTGTGGATTTAATTCTAGACTGCCATTTTAAAGCAAATCTTGCAATAAAGTGAGTCATACTGTTTGGTTTTCTAGTTTGTATGAAAGTTACATTTACACTATGCTGTAGTCTGTTGAGTATGTAATAACATGTCTAAAAAACAGTGTAGGTACCTTAATTTAAAAATACTTTATTGCTAAAATATGCTAACTTTATCATCTGAGTCTTAAGCAAGTCGTAGTTTTTTGTAGGAGTAACGTCAGAGATCACTGGTCACAGATTCTCAGAACAAATATAATAACAATGAAAAGTTAGAAATAGAAGAGACTTAGCAGAATGTGACAGAAACATGGAGTGAGCACACACTGTTGGAAAAGTGACTTAGCAGCTCACGTGATGCAGGGTTGCCACAAACCTTCAAGTTGTAAAAAATGCAGTACCTATAAAGTGCAGTAAAGGGAGGCACAATAAAATAAGGTCTGCCTGTACAGAGAAGCAACTGTGTCTCATCTGTAATCTCTCAGTCTAATTGGGCAAGAAGACTAAGTGTACAGAATAAATCAGGGGAGTGCTCAGATGCACTGCAGTCCATGAGAAGAAAGGGGAAGATAAATGTCATCAGCAAACATGATCAGGTTATAAATTAAATCTGCTGTTTTCAGTTCTGTTAGGAGTAATTTATTATATAGACTTGTCCCACTTTATGCAGTATTTTATTTGAAGCCTACTATGTGCCAGGCTACTGCATTTAAGTACTGGTAAATATGTATGGTGTGTATGGTAAAGTGTTGATCTAGCATTTGAGTATTGGTAATATATATGGTAAAAATATGTATGCTGAAGTATTGATCTAGCATGGAAGTATTGGTAAAATATGCTCCTTGCCTTTTAGAAACTCTCAGCTTTAGTTTGAAGCTAGGGGTGGAAAGCAGGTATAAGAAAGCAGATCCTTACAATTTTAACAGAGCAGTGTCATCCAATTTATATTAATGGTAATGTTGCTCACCCAGTAGACAAATCTTACGAGAGAAAGTAGCTAGGATCCTAAATAGGGTCAAAGGAGGCCACAGAGAGACGGTGCCATATCAGACTTGGAGGATGACATGTCAAGCATCTCTCTCCATGGGAGAAGAGCATCCCATGCGGAGGAACCCAGGGGAAGGAGCTTGGCAGAGAGTGTGGGGCATTGGCATTGTTTTGAGGCTCCAGTATAGTGGTAGCATGTACAACTATACATTCACCAATAACACAAGTTGGTTATTTTTAAATGTTTAGGTTTTTAACAACTTACTTGCTGTGATCTAAGTCAGTGATTTTTTTTTTATTGCAGTAAGATTACAAATGGTAGTGGTGTTTAGTCACTAAGTCATGTCCAACTCTTTTGTGACCCCATACGCTGTAGCCCACCAGGCTCCTCTGTCCATGGGATTTCCCGGGCAAGAATGCTGAAATGAATTGCCATTTCCTCCTCCAGGGGATCTTCCTGACCCAGGGATTGAACCTGCATCGGCAGGCAGATTCTTTACCACTGAGCCCCCTGAGAAGCCCCAAGATAACAGTATCTAGAGCTTTATTTTTTTAATATATTTATGAATAGGATTGTTGGTAGCTGTTATATTCAGTGGGTAGTAAATAGATGGCAGATTCTTTCCTGAGACGCTATATCTGTATATGTATGTACCTTGATTCAAAAATAATTCCAGTGTACACTTGCATGTATTTGGCATAGAACATTAAGAGACTCCTAGAGTTCTGTCCAACCAGAAAGTTTACCTTGCAAAATCTTTATTAAGCCCTGCAAAAGAGATTATATCATCATTTTCCTTGGGAGCCAGTTTCATCTGAAGGTAGTTTTTCCATACGTATCTCTATGCTGAGCAGCAAGGAGACATGGTGTTTTATACGGCAGTGTCTGTGGACATGGTCCTCCTACGTAACTAGAGTTTCCTTTTCAGGTTTTTACAAAGTATAGTAACTTACCTGGAAAGCCTAACGTTAAAATATTGTGTGTGTTGAGCCAAACATAGCTTGTGTTTGGTGCTCTGTGCTTGGAACATTTTTTGAAAAATAATTGTTTGGATTATATGGTCCAAGAATTAATCTATTTTTATTTCTTATTGCAGATGGAGTCTGGTGGTACAGTTTTGAGTACCAACTGGTCTGATGTAGGTAAAAGAAAAGTTGAAATCAATCCTCCTGATGATATGGAATGGAAAAAGTACTAAATAAATTTGTTTTCACTGTATTGCATATATTCACCTAACGCCCATTGTGTATTAATATTGCATTCTTGAATTTTGAACACTGAGTACATCTTTTCAAAGATTATACCTCTTTACCTCTTTGTGCTTTAGAAATTATTTTCCTTCAAGTGTTCTAAAAGTCTAATGAAGATCATATTTTATCACTTTTGTCCTTAAGGATTTCAGATATGCTAAAATGGAATGAAGTATCCTTTGCTACTAGACAGATTATTTCTACCTAGTAGTGGGAGTGGAGAAATCATTAATGGTTGTATCTTGGGTAATTGCCTTATTTTTGATGCAGTATTCTATTAATAATTTATGAGACCTGGCAACTTTGGGTGAGCATAGATTTCTCAATTTCAGTGTTAGATCATTTGCTTTTAAAAACTGCTTTTGAATGGAGTTGTAAATACAATTTTTCTATGAAAAAGTTTGGTTTATTTACCTTTTTCTTAAGTTTTTAATGAAAACTTTGAAAAATTATTTATCACAAGGAATTCCCATTTGATTATTTTTATGAGAAATATTTGTAATTGCACTGAGAATTTTGGTCCTTACCTGTCAAATTCCTGTGTAAAACATTGACACCCGAGTTTTCTATTCTGTAAATTAACTATTCTGAAGTCTAATCTGTAAAGCTGGGTCACACAGTGATTTAGAAGAGCCCAGCTCCACTTCTTGCTGCTTTTGCCACAGCAGGATTCCTGAAATTACAGCACTGGTGGCTTGATTTGGTTTTTGTGTTTTTTGTCTTTATTAGAAAATCTGTCTTCTCACAGCCCCATGATTACTTGTGGTTTAGGGCAGCTGTTGAGAGGGTAAATTAATATGTATATATTTAGTATGTATTCTGTTTCTAGAATAAATAGATACCATGGGAATACAAAAACCAAAAGACATGATCATTAACTTCAAAGACTTTATAATATAGCAGAGAGAGAAAATTAACATTCATGAAGGAATTATGGAATG
The DNA here is from genome assembly GCF_003369695.1 of Bos indicus x Bos taurus. Lineage (NCBI taxonomy): Eukaryota > Metazoa > Chordata > Mammalia > Artiodactyla > Bovidae > Bos > Bos indicus x Bos taurus. The sequence continues at coordinate 10,914,335 of NC_040087.1, read as the reverse complement.
GTTGAGTGGTGAACTTATTATAAATAGAGGTTTCAGATAGAAAAAGTGTTCTATGATTAAAATTCTTGGCAGTCTAAGCTGTTGCAAAGCAGAGGCCACGGATGACCGTAGGCCTGATCGGCTTTCCTGTTGTAGTTTCGGAGCCATAGTGCCCTCGAGGTTGGCGTCTGTTAGGTCTTAACTGACGTTTTGTGGCAGAGCAGTACCATGTACTTGGAGAAGGAAATGGCAGCCCACTCCAGTGTTCTTGCCTGGAGAACCCCAGGGACGGGGGAGCCTAGTGGGCTGCCGTCTATGGGGTCGCCCAGAGTTGGACACGACTGAAGCAGCAGCAGCAGCAGCAGCAGCAGTACCACCATGTGCCCTCACAGCAGAGGATGGTGTAAATGGGAGGCAGATCGGCCATCATGTCCAAAGAGTTGGGACTCAGCCTTTTGATTTGGATCACTCGGCGTGATGTGTAGGAGAGTTCTTGAGGAAGGAGTTGGGGTGATACTGACCACGCCTCGGCCTGTTGTCACTGCTCGTTTATGCATGCCGCAGTTTTCACTTATCCTTCTGCCCCTTCGAGTTATATGGGCTACTTTTTTTTTTGTTCTTGAACACTGAAAGAAGGCAAAATGAAGTTGCATGTCTGAATTTCTAAGATTTTCTGCTTGGGAAACAAGGCAGTGATGATGTTTTCTCAGTACCGTTAGTCCTCGGGGGCTCTCGTTACAGAATTAGTAAGTCAGAGGCCTGCAGCACCACCCCAGAGACAAGACTCCTGGCTCCAGCAAGTCCCTGCCACCCATTAGCTCTAAAATCCTTAACAGGCTGACAGCCTTCCTGTGTCTTAGGTCCTTTATCTGTAAATAGTCTAGAGGGTCTTAAAGTTTAATTAAAAGTCCATGATTCTAAATACAGAAGCATTTTTTCCTCTTGAAAGCAGCTTCTTTTTTAGGAATGACACTGTTATAACAGAAGTCAGGTTTTTGAAAAGGTTCTAGTACTATTAATAGTTTTGCTTGCATTTTAAAGGATGTATTATCTAAAGTTTGTTTATCTGTTGCCTAACTATGTGGGATTCAGGATTTTGCTGTGCCACATGGCGTTCCTAATATACATGACTATGTTACACAATGCCTAGTCTAAATAGGGTAGGTTTATGGGTGAAGAAGGGAATTTTAAGAAGTGGTTTGGATGGCTTGCCTTAAAGTAACACGCTAAAGTACTACTTCTCTTTTACCGTTCTGTGCAATGAAAATTTATGACTCCAGAAAGTTTAAAAACTTCATCTTGAGCCTCTTAACTTATTGTCTACTATCTCAGCTTGGTTATTAATTAGTCCCACTTTCTTTCTAGGCTCCCATTTTCTTCCTCCCTGCCTGCTCCCTCCCCTCCTCTACCCCTTCCCCCCACCCTGCTCTCCCCTTCCCTTCCCCCTGGGTCATGGCAGTACCATGGAGTACTGGAGTCCTAACCACTAAGCCACCGGGAAACTCCAACACTCCCATTTTCAGTTCTCAGACCTTCATTCCTGCCCTAGTTATCCTTTTGTTTCTTCAGAACTTACGTTTTTCCCCTCTTAGCGTTTGTTTTCTTTTTTGATGTTTAGTCTTGGAATACGTTTTTTTCCTTAGATTCTTTATCTCTTCTGTGTGTGTGTGTGTGTGTGTGTGTGTGGCTTCAGTCGTGTCTGAATTTTTGCGACCCTGTGGGCTGTAGTCTTGGAATACGTTTTTTTCCTTAGATTCTTTATCTCTTCTGTGTGTGTGTGTGTGTGTGTGTGTGTGTGTGTGTGTGGCTTCAGTCGTGTCTGAATTTTTGCGACCCTGTGGGCTATAGTCTTGGAATACGTTTTTTTCCTTAGATTCTTTATCTCTTCTGTGTGTGTGTGTGTGTGTGTGTGTGTGTGGCTTCAGTCGTGTCTGAATTTTTGCGACCCTGTGGGCTATAGCCCACCAGGCTCCTCTGTCCATGGGATTCTCCAGGTTGCCAGTCCCTTCTCCAAGGGATCTTCCCGACCCAGGGATTGAGCCCGCATCTCTTGCATGGCAGGCAAGTTCTGTGCCGCTAGCACCACCTGGGAAGCCTGTCTCTTTTCCTATGTCTGTAATTATTTGCACTTCGATGGCTTCCCAGAATTTTACTGTCTCCAAAGAATCTTGAACGGGATAATCTGCTGCTTTAAGTTTTGCTATAACATAGTCTCTTTAGTGGCTACCCCAACAGGTTTGAAACACCCGGGTCAGTTTTGGTAATTTGCTGTCATGTGTCCTAACCATTCAGAGTTAATAGCTAGCAAGTTCAGTCTTTAACAAAGGCAGTGAGTGGCTGCTTTAATAACCTGGTTTCTCTATCTTTATTTGGAGTGAAGAAAAAGATAGGTTTGTACTAATAACTTATAGTTTCCCCTGACCCAGCATTTTCATTCCTTTGATTTGTGGTGTTCACTAACTGCAAAACATCGATTCATCATTGCTGTTGTCTCCCTGAGTTTGGAAAAACTTGTATGTTCTTAGCAGGTTAACTGTATAGGATAAGGAAGAAAATAATTGACCTGTCCTAAATAGATTGTTTAGATAAATTTCAAGTGAACATTTAAAATGAAGTTATGTCACTATGCTATTATGAATAGTTTAGATAGACATTTTAAATCAGTACTGAAATATTTTTTGGCTCTCCTTTCCTAGTTTACCTTTCTCTCCTTCCCCACTCATCTACATGTCAGATTAGGTCATTGATCTGAGAGATACATCATTGACCCAGAGCAGCATTGCCTATTAAATGACCCTCTGATCTGCCCAGCGAACTTTCATTTTATGGAGACCTTTGTTATCCAAATTAGAGTGCGTGTTTCTGACTTGTCGCTATTACCAACATTTCCAAAAACAGGTGAACATTTCTGGGTGTTTTGTGTGTGTTTTTGTTTGTTTACTCAAGCTGCTTTTTTTTGTACCAGCTAGCTATAAAAAGTTTACCTTTACACTCTTGCCTGCTATTTTAGCCCCATAGAGTTATAGATATCTTGATGACCGCATCCTCCATCCAAAAAAATAATATATATATGTATATATCCATTATCTCTGCATTGGAGGAAGCAAGGGGGAGGAAATGTAAAAGCTAAAAGGACAAAATAGTGGTTTCTGGGCCAGGAGGGTCCATGAAGTGTTTATCTTTGGCTGCACCGTGTGCTTGTGGGATCGTAAGTGCCCCTGAAAGCAGGGATCAAACCAGTTCCCCCTGAAATGGAAGTACGGCGTCTTAGCCTCCAGAATAGCAGGGAAAACCCCATGTGTAGCTCTAGATGAGAGGGGTTTGTCAGCATTGATCCAGTTTCTTTTGTCTCCAACAGTGCATATTCTCTTGTAAAATCATCTTAGACATACCACAAGATTTTACTTTGGAAACACTCGGGAACTTGTGGGTAAATTGGAAATAGTGATTGACTCAAAAGGGTAACTACTGGGGGCTACACTTCCGATTTGCTTCTGAAATGAATTTAACTCTTAGCCTCTCCTCCTCCCTCAGTAAACTTACCCCCCAAATCAGCTAAAATCATACACATTGCTAACCCGTGAGGGCAGTAACAGTGGTAGCTGTTTGGTACTAGGGCTGTTATGGGCCAGGTGTGTTCTGTCTGTACTGCCTTGTAACAGCCTTGTGAAGTAGTGATGCCATCCTATCAGATCAGGGAAACCAGGCCCAAGTGAAGTTCTTTGCCTAGTTCACGCCACTGATCAACGGTGGAGCTGGAATTGGAGCAGAGTGCGGCCCATCAGACTTCAGTTCCCATGCTTTTTACAACTGAATGAATTGGGTGACTGAGTGATTTTTATTAATGAATCAAGTGTCTGACAGTGAAGCAGAGAATGTGCAAGTTGAAGTTTTAAATTCTTATACATGGGCTGGGAAGTACATTTCTTAAAGATCAGAGTATTGTCATCAGTTTCTTGAGTAGGAAAAGTTACTAGGAGTCTAGATCTCTTGCCTTTTGAGGAGGTAATTACAAGCAAGTGGTCCTGACTTGTGTGAAAGATTTTTATTTTCTCAGATGCAGATAATTACAGAGAAACAAGATACGCTTACAGCTGTACAGTTGAAAGAAGACGAGCACATTATTCCTGACATACTCTTGTTCGTTAAACTTGGGAGCTCACGCTAGTTTTCCTTGTTCAAATGCTAAAATTGTCTTAAGGTTTTTCTCCTACCTAGTTACACGTTTTAGAATCAGTGAATCCCTGATTTTTTCAGTAAAATTGAAATGATTCAGATTTAGTCTATTTGTTCCAATCATGTTAGCATTTTACATAAGTTCTCAATTTTGGCTTGTCTGAAATCTTCCAAATGTTACCTTTGCTGTGCTTTTGAATTTGATTTTTTTAACTCTTACGTATGCATTGAGACTTCTCATACATATCTCATTGACTTTATTTTCTCTTACAAGGTTCAGTTATAAAAAAGATGTTTCAAAAACAGTATTGTTGGCCCCAAAATAATTCTTTTATATTAACTTTAATAAGTATAAAATAGCCACCAAATAAGTAACCCATCAAAGTAAATATTGACACCTGTTATTTATGGTTAAGTAAATTTAGGTTTTCTTCTGTTAAGACTTCAAGGCTGGTATGTTTTTAGTAAAATGCTCATGAGTGTGAAACCCCTCACATCTGCCGTTTCTGCAACAGCAGCTCCCCGACGGCTGCTGAAGTTGTGATGTTCAGTAGAAGGAAGCTTGAGCTGTCTGCTGAGTGGGGGCCAGCTCCCCGCCTTCCCCACTCCCGTGTGTTTCACCTGAGGGGCGGGAATCAGCAGTCAGCTTCCAAATCTGAGATCCCCAAATCTGCTGTGTTTGTTGATCTTTTGTCACTTGTCAACAGCCCCTTCTCAAATTCCTCTTCAGTAAGTTTGCCTTTTTAAAACTTTTTTGAGAGCCTTGTGTCATTCAGAAGTTCCTCCATGACTTCAAGGAGGAAAATAGGAATAAAATAGTCTTCAGTGCTTATAGATGGGCATTTGCAACTATACTGCTCCACAGTACAAGCTATGAGCTCTCTAAACAACAGTAAACGATTACACGTGCTGTGTGCTCAATGCTCCGTTAAGTGCAGTAAGTGGCAGTGCTGCATAGTGGTTAAACGCGTGGACTCTGAAGACCGCCTACTTGAGATCAGTCCTGGCTACACTGCTTACCAGCTGTGTGACAGCGGGCCAGTGCTTAATGTCTCTGCGCCCCAGTCTTCCTGTTGATGAAACTGGGCTAATACCCACCTCGTGGGCTTTGATGGGTGGAAGGCATTAATTCTACAACTATTTATCCTAATCCAGATGGTTCTAAAAACTAAACTTGTGTGTGTGTGAGTCAGTGGTTAAAAATAAAATCTAAACTTAAAATATGAATAGTCATATATTTTGCTGCAGAAATATTCATTTGTTCACAGAATGCTAATGCTACTGCAGATCCTGCTGAGGTTATTATAGAATACATAATATATCTATATGACATTCTAAAACTTCTGAATTCACAAACACATCTGGCCCCAAAGTATTTGAATCGGGTTATATGTACTTACATATGTAAAGTGCAGAGAGCGGTTGCTTAATGTTGTGGATAACACCAACATGCTTTTAGGCTGAGAGGTTTAAATACTATAGAAAGCCTTTCTAAGTTCAGTCCTTCAAGATTCAGGATTCTGTCTGAAGAAGGTATATCAGCTAGTTAAAAATAATGTGTAATTTAAAAATTTTTTAGCAAGAGCATAAAAGCTGATTGAGAAACTTTTATTTTGAATCAGTAGTTATTTTAATTTACTTAAGCAGAGCTTAAATATGCACGTGTTGTCAGCATTACTTTAAAAAGAATCATGAAGTGTGGCCAGAATATACAGACTGTGTGTAGACTGTTAAGGGACTTCCTTTCAGAAGTTCTTTGATTTTAATTCCATTTTAATTTAAGTCTCAAGACAGAAGAAAACTATTAGGGCTTATAAAAGCAAGTTGCAAGATCTCAGCACTTGGAGCCCACCACATTCTGTCCTGTTATTTCCATCCGTGTACAGAGGCTGACAGTTGCTTTTTGCAAGAGTTAGTTCATTGGTCTGTTCCCTCTCTCCCCTGCTCCCTGCCCCTCAGACGGTCAGTGGGGAGCAGGATGTCTGTGCAGTACCTTGTATATACACTGCATGCGCAACTACAGACTCAAGTTCAGGGGGCTTCTCTCTCAACTGCCACTTCTTGTCAGTCATTTGTACTCTAGCATTGACCTTTTCTGTGACCCATTTTACATAGATGAACACTTTGCTAATTTAGCTGGTTTAATGTAGTGCCTATGAAATATGCTAAGAAATTGAATGTATTTCCTTGGAAATACTACTTAACTATTTTGCTGTTTATTAGTTGCAAAGTGATCAGTTTCTTTCATTTTGACTACCACAGAGGTAACTTATAGCAGAAAGGATACTAAAACATGAATCTGAAATCTTAAAATCCCTATTTTGATGTTCATAATGGTGTTTTGAGGACAGTGACTTAACCCTTCTGAACTTTTTTTGCCCTCGATGCGGATTACCTGTCAGGGCTGTGAGGGCTTAGTTGTCCTGACTCAAAAGAATGTGGCCAGCAAATGCCAGAAGTATAAAGTCCTTGATTTTTTTTTTCCCCCTCAGTGCTGTTGAGTATTGGAATTCCTAAAAAGAAGATAACAGATTTGTTACCTGTGCTGTTCAAGGGCTTTTGTAATTGAGCCTCAGCCATCAGTATATAAATTTCTTCAGGTGTATCTCTCACTGCTTCACGGTGCACCTGAGATCCAGGCACACAGGAATAGACTAGGGGTTTGCATACTTTTTTATGTAAAGGGCCATGTAGTGAATATTTTAGACTTTGCCACATAAAGACTACTGCATGTTCTTGTTTTTAGCTTGTCTTTTGTCTGCTGTCTCTCAAATATCCCATGTGTTTTCACCCCTTGCACCCAACCTGGAAAGCCTGTTGCCTTCGTTGTGTCAAAACTGGGCTCCCGTGCTGCCTCCAGGAAGGCTGTGTGATCTTGTGCCGCTCTGTCCGCCACTGGCTTTGCAGCAGTTGGATCAGGCTGCTTGCTTGCTTTTGGTTGAGGCACCTGTTAGAGCCATTGATAGGGAAAACCAAAACCACCGTAGCATGTGAGCATGTTTGCGAGCTTGATCTGTCTTTTATCAAGTCACTGCAGTTGACTCATTTCTTCACTCATGTCACTGGGCTGCTTTGGGGAGGGTGGCGCGGGCTGGCTTCCAGCTTTGTATCTGCAGTACTTCCCTGGTGCATAGAGAGGAACCCTTCACAATTTGGTAAATGGTCTTGATGTTGCACGCTGCAGAGAGAAATGTCCTTGTTTTCTTCTCTTCGTTCTTGAAGTGTCCTCAGTTAGAATACTCTTGTGAAGTCCCCCGTTCCACACCCCCTCATTCACTGCCACTCCAGCTGTGATGTGGAGGGGTCTCGCGGACGCCTTTGTAAGGCACCTCCAGAGTGTCACTGGTTTTAGGGTTAGTTGTGTGGTATCTGTTCTACCCTGCGTGTCCTACGTCTTTATTCACTTACTTTTGAATCTTTGATGCAGAGCACATAATGCCTTTCATGTAGTAGATATGCAAGTGTTGGAACTGTTATTTTACACTAAACAGTTTTAAAAAATTGTACTTTGTTTTTAATATGTGACCTTGATATTTATTTATTCATCTGCATATAAAATAGTGATTTTTAAAACAGATGACTAATCTCCGGTCATGAGAAAATCTGATTTATTCTTCGGTTATCTTCATCACTAGAGGGAATAGCAGTTATGTAACTAATCAAAAACCATGTGATATTCAGGTGTGTTGTGATTAATTTAAATTTTTAGTTTCCTTTTATTTTCCCCTCAGTGTTTTAAAACCAAAATATGTGGATTTCCTAAAAGAACGGACTGACATTTACTTTTTTATTAGGTTAGTTATTCTTTGAGAAGAGATTTTGAGCCCAAGAAACTTAGGTAGAGTAGAAGAGGCCAGAGTTTTACGAATCTAGGAATTTGTGCGGAGATATGCACAGGTCTAGAAGCCAAGAGTGAATCAAGCAGTTTCATTTATAAGCATACCAACTTCTGGAGGTGAACATTTGAGCTGCTTACTAGTACGTTTTTTTTTCTGGAAAACCCCCAGAGAAATGCTGAGATACTGAATACTATATGAACCTCTTTGGTGAGAGTTGCATACTTTATTTTTGTAAATAATACTAATACCTTTGTGGTCTTTCTGTCAAAAGCCATACTTTTTTCTTGGAGTGGGTTTTCACTTTAATATAGGTAATGGAATAATATATAGAGTAATATAGATATGTGAAAAATTCATATTCATGGCATCATACCCATTCTCATCAACACTGAAGGCCAGGTATGTACCAGACACTGTTTCCAAAGCAGGGGGCTGCACTGGTGGATGAATTCTCTGCATTTATGGAGCCTAGCTCGTGGGGGAAATAGGCAGAGTGCATGTTAATGGTGTTAACTAGATGCTGAGGGAGAAAACGGCATATGCAAAGAGGACAATTGGTGGTTGACACTTGATGTAGGAGCCCAGTTGAGAACTCAGTGAGCAGGTGATGCCTAAATACAGACTTGAAGGAAGTGGAGGGAGCCGGGAAGATGCTTGAGAACCAGCACTGCCAGCAGAAGGAGCAGAGGCTGCTGGGGATGCGGCGGTGCTGGGGCGGAGCGAGTGAGGGGAGACGGGGTGGCTGGAGGTGGTGGGGGCCTCCGTCACCTAGGGCCTTGCTGGTGGTCCTGGTGAGGTGATGGTAGCTAATGCCAGGGCTCGCCCCAGCTTAATGTGGAACCCTGTTGTTCTCGGTGCTGTCACAGTTTATGTCTTCACATTTTATTAAATGTACATGCAGTCAAATGTAGTTTATAAATCTAACAGTGATTGCAGTGGAGTTTACTTTGAACACCTGATGATGTGAATGAATTTGACTTACAGTTTATGACTTAATGGTTATATGTGAAATCCTTAGGGTCAGTATTTTATTGAAATATTTATTTCTGTTCTTTTCACATTACAGGTGATATTACATTTCAGTTTAATCTTTGTTTAGCAAAGCTGTTTCCTGTTCTGGAATCTAAGTATAGAAGACTAGATACTGAGGTGAAATTGGGTTAATTAGAACAGCTGATGATGAACAGAAACTTAGTAAGTGTGGTACAGGATTAGATGTTGAATAGAATTGTCAAAGATCAGCAGGCATGTTTTTATGGGCCATCTGGCAAGACTAGAAGTAGTTTTGGGACCTATACTCCCTTAAACATGTATTTGCATTCCATTCCTTGTCAACATGAGACAAAACAAAAATCAGAATTTTAGAGCCAGAATGAATCTTAAATACTGACTAGTCTAAATCCTTAGTTTTACAAAGGAATTTTTTCCCAGACACACTCGTATATACTTTCTTCATAAGCGTTCTTTCACTTAGACAGATAGAATTTAACTTACATAAAACTTAAGCTGTTTACCCCAGTCTTGAGCTGATCTTCTGACAATTGTCCCAAATGCCAGGCAACTAAAAATTACAGCTTTGGGAAGGTATTCTGTGTAGGCTTGAGGGTGAACAACCTCTGCCTGCGAAGCTTGTTCCTTACAATGTAGGCTCTCACTGCTTTCCTCCCGAGATTTGAATCAGTAGGTTTGTAGGGCCCAGTAAATCTGTTTATTGTGACCTGGTGACTTCAAAGTATGTGACCTGGGACCTTACCCTTAAGAAAGTGATTTCATAGACTAAAAGATTAAAAAGTGAAGTTATTAGTGCTCTTCATCTCTTATGTCTTATTTCCAAAAAATTATAGAGACAGGTGAAAAGCTACTCGGGATCTTGTCCTTTTGAAGAATCTGTTTCCCTCTAATGTAGATGTGAGGCAGAGGAGAGGTGCTTAGTGATGGTTTTTGTTCCTCTGTCAACAGAACCTTACGGTCATTACAAGTCATTGAATCCATATAACCATGTGGTGTTGCACATGATGAAAATCTTTTTCAGTCAAGTGAAGCAAATTGAGACCATTTGGACAATGTGCTATTTATTGTTGCTGAGATATTATTGAGCAGCAAATACTAGAGTAGTCAGTATCCATGGAGTATATATGGAATATCATAGTATTGATTTAAATAAGGCAACTTCTTTAGCAACTGGAATATTCTCAGATGTTGTATGATTACACATAGGTGCTAAATGAATTAAACATTGTAATGCTGGTTGATTAAGTCAAGTAGGATGTGTGTTAGGGGAGAGCTTTCTCGAGTGGAGATCTTTCTCACTTCGTAGCTGAAGTTTCCTTAGCACCTTCTAGGCAGGAGTATGGTTTTAATTAAAAAGAAACCACTTGCCTTTAAAAGCATAATTTCCTGCTGAGAGGAAGTTTATGCTGGGTAAATTTATTCCAGGTCTTTGACTGTGTCAGTATAAAGTAAATCCATCATAAAAAAGATGGATAATGGTCTATGTTAAGGAAATAAATAGGCGGTTGAAAAGAAAATTTTTGGTAAATAATCCACACCTTGGGAAGCTGAAGAACAGGAAGCTAAGGAATTCATGTTTTTAAGAAACTGCAAGTAAATGTGCAAATATAATGCTAGTTTTAAGAAAAAGTGTACAGAGTATTTCTTCCAGACTATCTCATTGCTGTTAAGATTTTTGCAGCCGTGTTACAGATGAGAAAAAGGAGATTGATTCAGTTGCAGAAATTTGATAGGAAGAGAATTTTTGCACAGGAGCAGGCACAGAAAGAAGAGAAATGTGACATGTGTAACGTTACTAGTAAACTCACAGAGGGAGCTTACAGTGGGGCATGCTTCTTAAAACAAATGGTGTTTAATAACTTGGTGGTTAACCTAGGGACTTCTTTATAGCTTTGTTACTGGTCTTTTTATCAACCTATGGTGATAACATAGATCCTAATAAAGACTGACTCTTGTATATTTGATTTAAAAACTATTAAGACATGGTAAAGGTTCAGTCAACCAAAACACCTTAGAAAATAGCATTAGCTATTGCCAGGTTAGGCTACATCAATACATGCGCAAATGCATGTATAGATGTACCTACCTTTACATAGGAAGTACCTAAAAATTGTATGTAAATTGATTACTTTTGAATGTAAGCATTTTAAATAAAATCTGTAGTTGAGTCAATCGATACTAACTTAAACTGGTTCTGTAAATTGATTCTAACATACTGGGCTTTTTCAGAGTGAAACCTGTATATGCATATAAAATATGAGCATGCATATATGTACAAAAGCCCTTAAAAGGAATTCAGCTTTCTTTTATAAACAGCAAAACTCACTCTGCTTGTAAAACATTTTTGCTGAAGTTTGCGTAGTTGACTTAAATTTGCACCTTTCTCTCTGCATATGCTACTGGGGCTATCTGCATGTAGATTTTTGTTGACGCCCTCCTTCCCCTCAATAAGTCAGTTAACTTAAGAGGAAATGTGACATTTCTATAAAATAAATGTACATAAAACAAATCAGCATATTCAGCTTATGCAGAAATAAAAATTATTCCACTCACACAAGGAATTTCTACTTTGTAAAAATGTAGCTTGTATTTCGGACTGTAATAAAATCTGGTATAAGAACACCTGTTGAGTGGGTTAAGTGATTATTCTGAATATATTTGCTTTTTTAGTGTCAACAGTTATTTGAGGTGATGGTGGGAAGGGGGTTTAAGGATGAGGTTAAGCAAATTCTTAACATTGTAGAGGAAGTTTGTTCAGTGAGGTATGTCATGTGACGTGGATCACTTCCTGAAACCCAGCAGTACTGTTTTTCATTTTCTCTGCTGACATAGCAGCACCGATCACGTTTAAGACTACTGAGTCAAGATGGGACTCGAGGACCTTGAAAATGAACCTGTGGTGTCCTAAGGATTGGTCTGCCTCACCACTGAGGATTAGCTAAAGGACAGGTCGAGGTTCAGCACTGCAAACTGGGCAGCATTTGCAGCTTTTGGACTGACCAGGTCAGAGGTCCCTTAGGGATTAGGAGCAGTTTGTGAAAAGTTTGTATTCTGCAGTGTCCCCTCTCCCTTAACCAAATATTCTTCTTTGTACACTCGATTCTTCTCTTTCAAAGTAGACCTTTCGTTTTTCTCATTGAAAAATTTGAGTCTCTTTGTCATTCCTGCATTTAATCCAATTTTGACTTTCCCCTCTGTCCTTAAAAAGGTCAAAGCTTTGGCTCAGATGGTAAAGAATCTGCCTGCAATGCAGGAGACCTGGGCTTGATGCCTGGGTTAGGAAGATCCCCTGGAGGAGGGCATGGCAACCCACTCCAGTATTCTTGCCTGGAGAATTCCATGGACAGAGGATCCTGGTGGGCTACACAGTCCATGGGGTCACCAAGATGGACACAACCAAGCAACTACACTTTTTCTTTTTCATCCTTAAAACATCCATTTTTTGCCCCTGCTATGTTGACTTCCTTAGGTGCCGAGTGACTTTCATAACAGCATAATCCCATTATCTAAGTTATCCACCTATATTTCATTTACTTGTGGTGCTTTGAAGAGGGAGCATCTTTTCAAGAGGCAGCCTTCCTTCCCTCGTGATTCACTGTCCTCCTCGCTAAGGCTGGCACCCTTCAGTGCCCACATGGAAAGCTTCCAAGGGGCTCCATGTAAAGTGGAAACGACCAGCCCCCTCCTTGCCCAAAACCTTCCGTTGGTTTCCTTTGCCTTCTGTGTGTGTGTGTTCAGTAGCTAAGTCGTGTCCGACTCTTGGTGACTCTGGACTGTAGCCCTCCAGGCTTTTCTGTCCATGGGATTTTCTGGGCAAGAGTACTGGGGTGGGCTGCCATTTCCTCCTGTTCCTTCTTCCCCCAGTAAACTCAAAGTTGACATGCAATATCATTTGGAGCTTCTGCCTCTGTTTCCATCCTGACACGCCTGCCTCAGCCTGAATGCTTCGTTTCCCTGCTTAACCGCACAGCCTCACGCCTCTACCGGAACTGCTCCCTCTGCCTGGAATGCCCTTACTGTCACCACCTGGCCGACTCCTGCTCATCCTCAAAGACCCACTGAAGGCCTTCTCTTCCCCAGAAGCCCAGTGCTCCCAAGTCTATCCAGGCCTTTGGTGTACTGAAGCCCAGTCATCTGCCTCATGAGACCGCAAGCACTTCTGGGGTGGGATCACTGACTCCCGTCTTTTTTCCTCTTTGATTTGCAGAGGCAAGTACATAGAGGCTGCTGGGTGATGGAGGTGGGAGGTGGTGTGCATAACCATTGGCACTGACTTGCTTAGTAGAGGGGCAACCATTTTGAAAATGTAAAATTTGTAGCTGCAGGAAGTTGGTGCTGCCTGAACAGTGTGACCATACATGTCAGTGTGTCTGTCCTTCATCCCTTTTTTCTCCAAAGACCTAACTTGCTGTTCATCCCATTTAATGTAGGTATATGGGTGTTCGTCTGATAACCAAGTTTCAGAACTAGATGTATAGTAGTAAGATGTCTTTAGACTATGGGACCGTTGTGGTATCACAACCTTTCATCTCTCTGAATCTTTGTGTTGTTTTGGAAAACTTACTTTCTTTAGGAAGGTTTTTAATCTCTTAAAACTATGAGAGTCAAAACTAAAATGTCAAAAATATGAAATACCTGTTCATCTTCCTGATCTAACCTCTCAATTTTTAAAGACAGTCCTTGGTCCTGAGATTCTTTCTGTCATTATAAATAAGCCATTCCTCCTCAGCCGTGTCTGTCAGACAGCGCTGCCCGCCGTGTTATTAGGAGAGTAACTCAACTGGTAACTGAACTATGTCAGCAGCCCAACTTGTACTACAAAGGTGGAAATCATTATGCTGCTTCAAGCCCGAAGACCACTTAACTGACAGCAGCTTGAAAGGGCTGTGAAGACCTGGCTTTCAGAATGTCGGTGGAAGCGCTCCCCACAAGTCTGCTTGGCCTTGCACTGAGCTTTCTTCCTCATCCTAGAGCGCTCTTCCTGGGCGCCGCTCTCAACAGGCCAGCCTCCTATTCCCAGGGTCTCCCGAGAGCTGCTGCCTTCAGGGTGATGTTCACTCTCAGGGAGATTTCATTAGATATCTCATTCTCCCTTTTTTGTCTCCTTTTTATCTGGGAACTCTGGGGGCACATTTGCAAGACTAGGAAAGAACAATCAAGATTAAGAAAAACAGGAATTCTGAGCAAATAACAACAGAAGACAATCGTTTTAGTCTGTGAATTGATTTAAAAGTAACTCAAGTGTACAGTTGAGATCTTTGATATATTGTAAGTAATTTTTCGTGGTTATTTCAAAATAGCTTGGTAAGGAAGGCTTAAAAGCAGACCTTCCTGGCAAAGAAAAGCAAAACAATAGCAAGTAATAAAAGGATTATTATGATATTTTAGACTTAAAACTACCCTCTCAGTACTTCTGCAATTCTGAATAAAGTTCTTACATAAAGCATTGAAAAGTATTCTGTTCAGTGTCTCGAATAACATTGCTCAGATGGAACAGAAAATCCGTCATGGTCCCTTTAGCTTCAGGATGCCCCAGGCTTTGGTTGTCTCTGGAGTTTGACTTCTTCACAGCGCCTGCTCCCTGAACGCTTTCACACCATGCCCAGGATGCGGGCCACCCACCAGCTACAAGGCATGATGACTCTGCAGGCGGAACGGCAGCCCTGGTAGTTATAGGGCCATGGGTGGTAGCCCCCCAGAGGCTCACAGATCTTCTGGCAGTGGGTGTAGCTCCTCCTGCATTCTATACAGCAGATTCCTTCATGATCCAGTCTGGGGTCGAATGTCATGCTTTCTCCTTCCTGCTGCTGTGAAATAAAAGAGAATTACTTGTGTTTCCTTCGTGAGGCGACATTTATAGCACGCACGTTATTTTAAAATAAGGTCTTAAATGTCTCAGTGGTACCAGCAATCACTGTTTTCCATAAGGCGCTTTCAATCTTTAAAACCTTATCATTCAGAAACCCTTCTAAACATGAAGGAACTTCCACCCTGCCTGATCGGTCACTTACAGGAAGATTCTTTTTTTTTTAATGGTAAAGTTTCTCCATTCCCAGGTGGTACTAGTGGTAAAGAACGCACCTGCTAATGCAGGAGACAAAAGAGAGGGGTTCCATCCCTGAGTCAGGAAGACCTGGAGGAGGGCACGGCAACCCACTCCAGTCTTCTTGCCTGGAGAATCCCATGGACAGAGGAGCCTGGTGGACTGCAGTCTATGGGGGCACAAAGAGTCAGACGTGCCTGAAGCGACTTAGCACGCATGGTTTCCTTATGCCTTCAGTGAGCCATGGTTACCACTCAGTAGTGGCTCAACTTGTCTTAAGTAGGAAAATAGGAAGGAAGCCTGATTCAAAAGTAGCATTTCTGCCACTGCTGAGGCCCCCTGGCATCTTGTAATAATGGTTTCCAGGGCTCTGGGGAGCGTATGTGGGATTCACTGGTCCAGGCTAACAACAGATTGCTTTTTCACTCGCAGTGGCTGAGAACGCTTACCAAGTCGTCTGGCTTCTGCCTTCGTGTCAATATAAGGGTCTGTAGCCCCCAGGAAAGGGCACCATTTACTGTGTAAAGATTGAAGACTGCAAACTTTACGTGCTAGTTTGTATGAGCCACAATGATAGTTAACTACCAACTTGTACTGAAGTTAAAGTCACCTTGTTACTCACTTGCTCAGTGGTGTCCAACTTCTGTGACCCCATGGACTGTATGTACCCCGCCTGGTTTCTCTGTTCATGGAATTCTCCAGGCAGGAATACTGGAGTGGGTTCCCATTTCCTTCTCCAGGGAATCTTCTCAATCCAGGGATCGAACTTAAGTCTCCTGCATTAGCAGGCAGATTCTTTTACAACTGAGCCACTTGGGAAGTCCCAAGGTCAAAGACTCTGATGCTGGGAGGGGTTGGGGGCAGGAGGAGAGGGGGACGACAGAGGATGAGATGGCTGGATGGCATCACTGACTCGATGGACGTGAGTCTGAGTGAACTCCGGGAGTTGGCGATGGACAGGGAGGCCTGGTGTGCTGCAATTCATGGGGTCACAAAGAGTCAGACACGACTGAGCAACTGAACTGAACTGAAGGTCACCTACAGAACTCTATTTTCACTGCTGGAAAGATCACAGAACTGGAAGAAATTTGGCACCTGCCAAATTGTGTGTCTGGGTTTCCTTTTCATGAATTTCTAGGGGTATAGATTCTATATTCTCTTTATTATGGCATTGCATTACAGTGGGGGGGGGCGGGGAAGTCTTTATCAGTAGTGTAAATACTTTATTCAATTTAAAGCTCTTTCCTGGAGGAACAACTTGGCGGAGACGCAGCACCAACATAGGTTAGACTTCAATGAGCCAAGTGAACTTAAGCAACCCTATCACCTTTTCTGGTATACTTTTTTTATTCAACTATTTTAGGGGTGGGGGGCATTCAACTGTAAGAAATTTCAGACCTAACTGAAAAAAATGGAGAAAATTGTGTACTTGAACATCATTTAGATTTGAGAGTTGCTAACCTTTTGTCATGGAGAAGGCAATGGCAACCCACTCCAGTACTCTTGCCTGGAGAATCCCATGGATGGAGGAGCCTGGTGGGCTGCAGTCCATGGGGTCGCTAAGAGTCGGATGTGACTGAGCGACTTCACTTTCACTTTTCACTTTGATGTATTGGAGAAGGAAATGGCAACCCACTCCAGTGTTCTTGCCTGGAGAATCCCAGGGACGGGGGAGCCTGGTGGGCTGCTGTCTCTGGGGTCGCACAGAGTCGGATACGACTGAAGCGACTTAGCAGCAGCAGCAACCTTTTGTCAAATTTGATTTTTTTTAAGTATTTAAAATTCTAAAGTAAATTTAAAGAGACTTGAGAGCATTGTGACATTTCACCCATAAATATGTTAGAATGTTTCTCCAAAATAAGATATTTTCCTGCACCACACTGCCACTAGGACACCTCACAAAACTAACAATTCCTCAATACCATCCAATAAACTTAGGTTCACATTTTGTCATCCAAGTATTTGTCTTACTCTCTAACACCAGGTTTTTGTTTTTTTTTTTAATTCTTCAGACTTTCCATTTCCTCCTCCTGCTTTATATCTTGAAAAAGTTTTATCTGGGACAGCAAAATAAAAAACTCCGATTTGAGGGGCTTCTCGGGTGGCTCAGTGGTAAAGAATCCACCTGCCAATGCAGGAGACACAGGAGATGCAGGTTCAATCCCTGGGTTGGGAAGATCTCCTGAAGGACACAGCAACCCACTCCAGTATTCTTGCCTAAAAAATCCCATGGACAGAGGAGCCTGGTGGGCTCCAGTCCATGGGGTTGCAGAGTCGGACACGACTGAGCACGCGCGCATGCACAGGGCAGGAGGAGCCAACAAGCCTGTGGCTGAGGCATCTCCTCACCTGAGGGGCCAACAAAAGTTTGTTACGATTAAAAAGTTGGCAGAAATCTCTAGTTATTGAGATATTTCTGAGATACTTCCTTAAAGGGATAAGGGAAGGATGGAAGTCGTAGGGAAGATGTTCCTGCTTACAAGCTCAACACTTAAGAAAGGAAGAAACTGCTGTGTGGAAGTTTTTCAGGAACACAGGTCCCTGAAGTCCGGAAGCAGGGCGCAGTCACATCCTACCCACCTCCTGTAAAGGGGCTGAAGCCCCCCCTAGATCCCGGTGCAGGGAGGCCAGCTGCCTGGAGAATAACTTCTGTCTCCACATTTTATTCCTTTATTGTTCTTTGAGCTTTAGCGAATGAAGTACCATGGCGTCCTGAATTTTCTAGTAAGCCTTGGGTTACTTCAAAATACTTTTTGCTCTACGTCTTTTTAAAATATAAATATTAGTCTAAAATGACAAACTAGATAATCTTGCAACACATGAAACAATAAAGGACTGAGGAGGCTATACAGGAAAGAAAAGGCGCAAATGACTTCGTGTATGAAAAGATGCTCAGCCTTACAGAGAATTAAAGACTGGCCAAGACAGGAGATGCAGTTTTACACCCAAGACTTTACAAAGTTTGATAATAAATGAGGCCTTGCATTACCATTTGAAGACTTGCAGCTGCTATAATTCCCTGGAAGGCAATTTAGTGTCCTCCATTAAAATGTAAAATTCTCGTCTACTGTGACCCAGTAAACCCACATGTGTCAGTACTTATGCTAAAAAGTGAGAAAGTGTTAGTCACTCAGTCGTGCCTGACTCTGTGACTCCATGCACCGTAGCCTGCCCGGCCTCTCTGTCCATGGGCTTCCCCAGGCAAGAATTCTGGAGTGGGTAGCCTTTCCTTCCTCCGGGGGATCTTCCCAATCCAGGGATCGAACCCTGGTCTCCTGCATTGCAGGCAGATTCCTTTACTGCCTGAATGTGAGATACCCAGGAAAAATGAGTAACTCCCGGGCAGCTTAAAATTCAGGATTAAATATCTGAATGGGAAAGGGGGGGATGTAGATCTCTTCTGGCGGGGTCAGTGACTTTAGGAGAGACGAGTGGACCCTTAGAAGAACACATTGGAGGTATGATAGTTTGTGATGAAATTTGTCTTGAGTGTGGTGCTGACTTCACTCTCCTCCTGTGATGAGTCCATCTTCCCTGGTTAATGAAACTCCCCGGCAGGGGATTTATGACAATACAATTCCTTCTGGAGGATTTGTCTTAGGCAGATAAGGGGAGTTCAGAGAAAGCCTCTCTCTGCACTTGAGTTTTTTAAATGCCTACAGCCCAGAGCCACCAGGAAGGGCTTTTCTGGTGGCTCAGCTGGTAAAGAATCTGCCTGCAATTCAGGAGACCTGGGTTTGATGCCTGGGTTAGGAAGATCCCCTGGAGGAGGGCATGGCAACCCACTCCAGTATTCTTGCCTGGAGAATCCCATGGACAAATGAGCCTAGTGGGCTACAGTCCATGGAGTCGAAAAGACTCGGACACGACTGAGCGACTAAGCACAGCACACCACCACGGAAAGATATATTCCCTTCATGTACAAGAAGTATGGATAAGACTGATAGCTAACATGGAGCAAGGTAGTACTTACTATGTGCCAAGCACTGTGCTAACAGCTTCATCTGCATTACCTTACATCTTCTTTCTCATACCCTATGCAGGAGGTACCAGGTATATCTTATTAATGGTATTGGAGGAATATTTACATGCCCACCAAAGCAGAACTGTCTCAATTTCTATACATTTATCCACACAATAGAATACAAGGTCACCATTAAAATGAATGAGGTGGATCCATGTAAGAGATAGAGTAGAATTCCTAAAATACTGTATTGTAACTGGAGAGACAGCAAAGTAAGGAAGTTATGTATGTTCTTTTGTGTTAAAAATTGTGTGTGTGTACACTTATGCAGAGGAAGTGGGCAAACAGCCATTGTTAATAGACTGCTCAGAGGAGGGTGTCTGTGGTAGAAGGTAAATTCGCTTTTCATTGTATACATTTAAAAAACATGTATTTTTTTCTAACTAGTTAAAGTACTAGTTTATTATTTAACTAGTTAAAACACTAGTTACACATAAGTACTTATTTTTCTGATTTCACTCCCTACAAAGTATAGTCTTGATAAACTACACTTTGTTGAAGATTTGAGAAGATTTTAGCATGTTGGTGTCATCCTTACAAACACCAGTTCTCAAGGTTTTCATCTGAAGTGTTCGATCCCCTATGTGAGTCTGTCTCCCGAAAGGACTGAGTGCCCCCGAGGGCAGGAGTTACTCCTGTGTGCCCAGGGCCTGGAGAATAGCAGGTTCTCTGCAAAAGTCTGACGACTGAATGAATATCGTGGACACGGGGAAAGAGAGTGCTTTCAATCTGTACTGCCTGCAGGGCATATGCTTGGAAATATTTTTAAATAATCGAATTCCTGATGTGAATAGGTCTTCATGAATTTGCCTGTGACTCAAACGAGCAGAAAACAACCTTGAATAAGGAGTACAACCCGGCAGGATTTTACACTACAGAAGTGATTGTTACCCTCACTTATAAACTCTGCAATAAGCAAATGAAGATGTATTTGAAATAATGGAATAAAAGTCTCCGTTGACTACTAAGTGCCTTGAGCTCTCAAGCGGCGCCATGGCAGCTTTGGTGCTGGGTTTCACGCGCCCCGGCGAGCTGTGGGGCAGACGCCAGCACTCACGTGGTAAGGGTTGTCTGGGTTGAAGGGCTCTGCGTCCTCTTGGACGCTGGGTCTGGTTCCGTTGTTTGGTCTTCCAGGGGCTGGGGTGCCCTGTGGGCCGCTGCGTAGTCTTCTTGTGGTCGTTGTGGTCACGATTTTTCTTACCAGTTCTCTTCTTTCTCTCTGGATTTCTACAACAATACGAAAACAACAACAATAAAACTGCTGTGAGTTATTCCCTTTTTTTTGTTAAGGAAATTCTGTGTTTATAGGGTGAAAAACATAAGAAAAAGATATAAAAACAAACACACGAGTAGATCCTATCCTATTTAAATATACACATTTTCTTAAGACTAAAGCATGTTTCAGGCTTGGGTTTAACATCAGGTAACCAGACTTTGGTTTATAATGCTGAGGCAGATGGTGTAAGACAACTGACAAAATCTTGCAATTCCCTTCCTCAGCCTGCCTGTACCTGTTGGTCAGTGGCTCAGTCATGTCCTACTCTTTGTGACCCCATGGACTATGGGCCCCCAGGCGCCTCTGTCCCTGGGATTCTCTGGGGAAGAATACTAGTGGATTGCCATTTCCTTCTCCAGGAGATCTTCTTGGACCAGGGAATTGAACCCGAGTCTCCTGCATTGGCAGGCGGATTCTTTACCACTGAGCCACCGGGGAATCCCCTGCTTCTCCTTAGGGGCTGAGAAAGTAAAGTAGCACTTTCCCCCCCTAGTGAAAGTGAAGTCACTCAGTCATGTCTGACTCTTTGCAACCCCGTGGACTGTAGCCTACCAGGCGTCTCCGTCCATGGGATTCTCCAGGCAAGAATACTGGAGTGGGTTACCATTTCCTTCTCCAGGGGATCTTCCTGACCCAGGGATTAAACCCGGGTCTCCTGGATTGGAGGCAGACGCTTTAATCTCTGAGCCACCAGGGAAGCCTTTCCCCTCTAGCCTCCCTTGCAATTAGGAGTGGCCAGATGAGACCTACGCAAAATATGCTACTGCAGCTTCCAGGAAAGTTTCTGTTTTCTTGCTGAAAGGGACGGACACAGCTTCCTCCATCTGGTTTGCTTTCCTTGAATGTAGACGTGATATCTGTGTCACGTAGCAGGCAGTAAGCTAGAAAGAGAGTTGATGGCAGTGCCAAAAACCTACCTTCCTACCTCCACAGTTCTAGCTGTACGAAAAAAGTCAACCTGTATGTATGTGTTGAAGTCACTGTTGGTTAGCTGTTCTGTTACTTGCAGCCCTATGCATTCCTCCTGGATTTACAATATACGTATAAAGCATTACAGTCTTTTCAGGAGATTTATTATTATCTTGGTTGATTCTTTTTTGAAAAAATTATTTATTTTTGGCTGTGCTAGGTCTTCATGGCTGCTCTTGGGCTTTCTCTAGTTGCAGCAAGTGGGGGCTACTCTTCGTTATAGCGGCTTCTCTTGTACCTCACGGGCTCAGTGGTTGTCCACAGCATGTGGGATCGTCCCAGATCAGGGACTGAACTCGTGTCCCCTGTATTGGCAGGCGAATTCTTAACCACTGGACCACCAGGGAAGTCCTTGGTTGATTCTTTTACAAATTCTGGGAAAGAATAAGCAAATACTTTTATACACAAAGGCATCTGATTAGCAGATGCAATTGTTAGGCTTGAAAAGACCAAGTAACTCAGCTGAGATCACAGAACAGGTGGCAGAGATGAGTGTCTCTGGCTTCCAGGTCAGTGCCTTTGCTCTCCACTCTGCCTCGTGGGTCCCATGGCTGCTGAGTAACAAGAATGGAGAGAGGACCACAGGGGTGGCTTTGGTGTCTCTCTGAGCCTCAGTTTCTTATACTCTAAAATGGGGATAATATTAGTATCTAGCTCACAGGGTAGTGATAGAGGTCATGAAAACTTTGTCTCAGGGTTTTAGCATAGTGTTTGGCATGGAATAAGCCCTCGAATGTTAGGGGATGATGGTATGATGCCATGTTATCTGTGAGGGTGTGGTTGTGTGCCCAGCTGTGGATAGCTTCCATGGGTAGCCTCTTGGTTTCTTAGGCAGGGCTGGAGAGGCATTTTGGGGGACCTAGATTCAAATCTCAGACTCCATTTCTTTTTCTTTTTCCTAATTAAACATTTTAAAAAAATCAGTTGCACTTCTTTTAATCAATGACCTCAGGAGAGCGATTCAATCTCTGACCTTAGTCTCTTCATTTATAAACAGGGAGTATGACTAGTTACCTGGACAGTTGTTAGAATACAGTGTGTGTTAAGTTGCTGCAGTCGTGTCCGACTCTTGCAACCCCATGGACTGTGGCCCACCAGGCCCCTCTGTCCACCGGTTCTCTAGGCAAGAATACTGGAGTGGGCTGCCATTCCCTTCTCCAGGGGATCTTCCCAACCCAGGAATCAAACCCACATTTTTTACATCTCCTGCCTTGGCAGGTGTGTTCTTTACCGCTAGCGCCACCTGGGAAGCCTGGGTAGTTGTTGGCAAAGATGAAATAAGGACAAAAGGGAAAGCGTGGCACACAGCCCACGGGCAGCAGACCTCGGCTCCCCGCCGCTTCCCTCTGACCTGGTCCAGTCACTCCCAGGGCTCTGACGGTTCAGCTCCGTGACGCTGACGACCTGCCAGCATCCAGCTCTGAGGGCAGGGGCTGCCGGACGTGCGCTGGGAGGCTGTATTAGAATTAGGTGGCGGGGATCCCGGCATCCTTGGAAAGGGTTTTATTTTGCTGTCTTTATTGTAAAATACACCGCATTTATGAGAGACTGGAAAGAAAATCCCTCACTTTTAATGTCTATGCTATTCCGTCCTGTGACTACGCCGACCAACATTTAATTTAATTCTTTTCAAATCTGGGGGCATTTAGGTGATTTCTGCTTTTCTGCTGTTGTGTATAATGTGTGTAATTCTTGGATGGATGGGGTGATGATTGAATACCTACAATGTGTGATTAATTCTTAATGATACATTACTGAATATTTCAGAAGGGATCACGCTGTTAGACTGTGAGGGAACAAGTCACAGCTCTTTCTCAGAGGGTGAAGGTTCTCATTTTATCAATCATCCTGCAGCGCCAATAGCATCGTCCTCCCAACTCTGCCCCCAGACACCCTGTCCCGCTCTGTCCTTTTTCCATAGCACCTGTGTGGGTTAAGTCACTTCAGTCGTGTCCAACACTTTGTGACCCCACGGACTGTAGCCCACCAGGCCCCTCTGTCCACAGGATTCTCCAGGCAAGAACACTGGAGTGGGTTGCCATTTCCTCCAGGGGATCTTCCTGATCCAGGGATTGAACGCACATCTCTCTCATCTCCTGCATTGGCAGGCAGGTTCTTTACCACTAATGCCACCTGGGAAGCCCCCCGTAGCACCATGGATTGTACCAAATAATTTTCTTATTTCGGTGTATATGCAGTGTTTCCCCTAGCTACAATGCAAAATTCCTGGGGGGCATGGGTTCATCAGTGCATTCCAGGTGCCTAGAACAAGTAAATGGCACATAATAGATGTTGAATGAATGAATGAAGTCTCTGGGTAAGAGGCATGTCCTCAAACAGAAAGTGATTAGAGAGAGCTCTACATGGTGGCAGAGTTGGAAACTTTGTCCTTTTTTTTTTAAAAAAAAAAAAAAAAGACTTTTTATATGGGCCATTTTTACACTCTTTATTGAATTTGTTACAATATTGCTTCTGTTTTATGTTTTGGTTTTTGGCCAAAAGGCATGTGGGATCTTAGTTCCCCAACCAGCGGTTGAACCTGCACCCCCTGCATTGGAAGGCAAGTCTTAACCACTGGACCACCAGGGAAGCTCCGAGACTTTTGTCCTTGATTGGAAAATGTGACAAGGTATTGGAGAAGGAGTTCCTGGGTGATGGGAGGCCCATTCCATGTGAAGACAGGTGAGGAATAAAAAGCCAGAAGTTGTAAGTGGCCAGAGAATGAAGGTGTGAGCACTCACTAGAGCAAGACCCAGGACGTGCTGTGCTAAGCTGCTTCCATCGTGTCTGACTCTGTGCAAGCCTATGGACTGCAGCCCACCAGGCTCCCCTGTTCTGTCCGGGGCTAGACCCAGGACAGCAAAAGCAGTGGTCCGTTTGGCAGCCCTCCTTCCCAGTGCCCTAGGGTGCGGCAGACACTGCGCAGAGGATTCTCTCTCACTGAGCCTGCACGTGGCCTCAGAATTCTGAACCTGCTCTTCCAGACAGCTGCTGCCAGTGGCTTACAAACTGCATCCTGTTTGCTTTGCCTGGGCTAAAATGTAACCACTTTATCCAGGCTTTGGAACTGAATAGGACTTGTGAACTGGAGGAATGAGTTAGCCATGGCAGAATGAGAAGCAGGGACTTTCTAGGCCTGGTGTGTGTTTTTCAATTGTGGTAAAATATATATAAAACTCACCATCCTAACCATTTTAAAGTATACAGTCAGGCATTAAGTACATTCACACTGCTCCGCAACCATCATCACCATCTATGTCCCAAACTTTTTTTATCTTGCAAAACTGAAGGCTGCACGCATGAAACAGTCATTGTCTGTCCCCGTCTCCTAGGTCTGGTGGTTCTAATCCCCAAATTCTCTGTATTTCCATGCTGTTCTCTCTCGGTGTTCAGTGTAACTTTCTGAGAATGTAGCCCACTAAGCTGTGCTAAGATGGGGGCCTTTTCCCCACCAATAAACTGGAGCTGCAAAGTTGGCGTCTGGGAGGTCAGTGGGGTGACTGTGGTGGGAATCAAGACAGTAGATATTCCTGGTGGCTCAGTCGGTAAAGAATCTGCCTGCAATGCAGGAGACCTGGGTTGGGAAGATCCCCTGGAGGAGGACAGGGCAACCCGCTCCAGTCTTCTTGCCTGGAGAATGCTATGGACAGAGGAGCCTGGTGGGCTGCAGTTTCTGGGGTCACAGAGGGTCCGTCATGATTGAGAGACTAAACAACGACAAGCGTTGGGGACATATGGAACCCCGGGAAGGAGCCTGGCTGCAGGGCTCACCTGCCCTGGAAACGGCCCCAGGTGTTTCCACCTGGGAACTCCGACCTGCTCTGAAGCCAGGAGCCCTTCCTTTATTTTTCTTGGACTTGGAAGTGGGTGTACGAGCCTTGGACTTGAGGAATCTCAGCCTGTGTCCACAGCTGCTTGTGGCTATCCCATGATGCAAGGTTTGAGCATAATTAAGATCTGGCAGGGGCTTCCCTGGTGGTTAAGAATCTACCTGCCAAGGCTGGGGACATGGGTTCGATCCCTGGTCCAGGAGGATCCCACAGGCCACGGGGCAACTAAACCCACGTGCCGCAACTCAGGAAGCGTGTGTGGCTAGTCTGTGCTCCTCAACAAGAGAGGCCACTACAGTGAGAAGCCCGTGCACCGCCATGAAGAGTAGCCCGCGTTTAGCAATGACGACTCACCACAATCAAAAAATAATTAAATCTTTTACCAAAAAAAGAAAAAGATTTGGCAGTAGGATAGATTATTAGTCCCCTGATTCTCTGCTTTAGGGATAAAAAAATGTAAAATTGCAAAGTGCAATAACGGAGAGGCGGGCAGAGCAGAAGCAGTGGCCGAGGGGTCCCGGGCCCACCTGCATCCTGTTGCCCGCTGCTCCGGCCCTGCCCTGTGACATTCACAGCCACCCTGCCCTCCCCTTTGGTCTCTTGTACCGATTACTGAGACCTGCGCCGTGCACCTGGCTTAGCTTCCTTGTCATGTGCTCACGCCTGTGCAGGGGCTCACAGGAAACCCACGCCGGCTGGGAGCGGTCCAAGCAGCTTCCAGAGAATTTAAAACGTTACCTTTTGGGTAGGTTGGTTTAAGCCAGAAAATAGGAAGGTCGCCGCAGAGTTCTAAAACTTTGGAACTCAAGAAGCTGTTGTCCTTCACGGGCTGATCTCCAGCCACCCAGATGAGAGAATTTTCTTCGTATTTAACTGGCATGATCTTGCCTTCCTGTAGATGAAAAGGAAATGCGTGGATCAAAGAGGGCGGAGGAACACGCTGTGTGTGAAGATTCGTGTGTTGGTAAAAGATTATTTTGCCCTATAAAAATGAGTTTAGGATTAGCAGATGCAAACTAGTATATACAGGATGGATAGACAACAAGGTCCCACTGTAGAGCCCAGGGAGTTATATTCTCTATCCGGTGATAAACCACAGTGGAAAAGAGTAGGAGAAAGAACAGATATATGTATAACTGAGCCACTTTGCTGTATAGCAGAAATTAATGCAACTTTGTAAATCAACTATACTTCAATAAAATTTAGAAGACAACTTCATGAGAATCCAAAGGCATGCACACACACACAGACTCTGAAGTCCTCATCTCTTTGTAGCTCTTTCCACAACATTCCACACCCCTCATGCCATCCGGCCTTTGGATGATTCGAAGGTGTGAATCTGAGCGTCTTAAGTAGAAGTGAAAATTACTTGATGCCAACTTTGAGATTTCAGTTAATCTGATATTTTTGATCAAAGATGTTTTGGAGGAAAAGCGATTGAACGGACTCTAGAATCCGATAGAGGAGAGAGGCGTCCTTCGTGTGAAGTCAACGTCCTCTGGGCCTTGTTCTGCCGCTTCCAAACCACAATGGAAAAAGCCAGTGATTGGTTTTTTAATGTCTTCAGTTCAAAGTATTTAACATAAACCATTTCTGCATTTCCCAGCTATAACAAAACATATCTCAGATGTTCTTCGCATCAAGCGCACCACCGAGATTTCAAAGCTAAACCCTGGATTTTCTTCTGCAGCGAGATGCTGAGAATGGTTTGATAACCCGGGAGACAAATTTATTGTGCCAGGTTGTGCCTTTCATGTAGTTATTAGTTTGCAATAGGTTGGAGAAATTAAAATGTTTTCTCCTGATTTTTTAGCTAAAAGCAACACTTCATTTATGCTTTCTCCCTCAGGCTTCTGGCAGCATTAAAACAACTTAAAGTTATTGGAGGCAGTGAACACGCAGGTAATCCAGTTATTCACCTGAAATTAAATGGCTCCATCCAGGAAATGAATGCTCTTTGGGTATAGTAGCTTTTAAAAGTTATACAAAACTGATGAAAAATGCATGAGAGCTAGTGGTGCATAAATCTACCCCATCATAATCTGAAGTGCATGGGGACAGAGTGGGGTGATAGGGAGAATGCATATGCGTGAAACCTACAAGCTAGGAGCTTTAAATAAAAGGGCCTGCACATTCTTTCAGCTGCTACCCCACCTCCTTCCCTTCTCTTGCAACACAATCCTGCTTTTGTTTGCGGCCCCAGGAGAGACACCTGCTTTCTCAGACTCCCTGGCAGCTAAGGGTGCCCGTGTGACCAGTTCTAGACAATGCAATCCATGCTAAAGTGTGTGGAGGGAATGTGACGCTGTCTGCTTTTCCTGAGTCCAGAGAAAGCATGGTTGGCACTGTTCAGCATCTTCCTGCCTTCCTTCCTTGACTGCGTGGTTGATGTTTAGAGCTGGAAGTAAAAGGCTGCAAAAATAAGAGATGCTGGCCATGGAGTCAATGCCTGGGGTCATCTACTTCCAAGGAGAAAAAAAAACAATCCTTATTTGTTAAAGTCACTCTAAGTGTCATGCTCAGCTGTGTGTGTGTGTTCAAGCTCAGTCGTGTCCAACTCTTTGCCACCCCATGGACCACAGACCACCAGGCTCCTCTGTCTTTTCCAGGCAAGAATACTGGAGTGGGTTGCCACGCCCTTCTCCAGGGGATCCTCCCGACTCAGGGATCCAACGCACATCTCCTGCATTGCAGGCAGATTCTTTACCGCTGCGACACCTAGGGAACCAACACCTTCCTAATTCATACAAACATGTTGTCTGAGTTTGGTTTTGTCCACCAGAGAATCCACCACGGCCACAGAAACAACTAAAACACGAGAAACAGAATTCACCTCTGTGGCCTCAGTAAAGAATCAGAGGCAAAGATTTAAGTGCAAAGCCATTCACCAAGGTGAATTTTATCTGTATTCAGAAAAAATTATTTTAAATTATTATTTTTAAGAGAATGGAAACTTGAAGATACTGATACTCAAGAGCAAAAGCCTTTTAAAATTATAATCATATGATTATAATTTTAAATTTTCATTCATATAAATTTTTAAAAAATATTTATTTATTTGGTTGCACTGGGTCTTAGTTGGGGTATGTGGGATCTAGTTCCCTGCCCAGGGACCAAACCATAGCCCCTGTATTGGTAGTTTGGAGTCTTAGCTACTGGAACACCAGGCAAGCTTTAATATCAATTAGAAATTATAATCATATGATAACATACAATAATCCATTATCACCTACATTTTGGAAGACCTAAAGTTAACTGTGGTGTTGGAGAAGACTCTTGAGAGTCCCTTGGACTGCAAGGAGATCCAACCAGTCCATTCTAAAGGAAATCAGCCCTAGGTGTTCTTTGGAAGGAATGATGCTAAAGCTGAAACTCCAGTACTTTGGCCACCTCATGCAAAGAGTTGACTCATTGGAAAAGACTCTGATGCTGAGAGGGATTGGGGGCAGGAGGAGAAGGGGACAACAGAGGATGAGATGGCTGGATGGCATCACCGACTTGATGGACGTGAGTTTGAATGAACTCCAGGAGTTGGTGATGGACAGGGAGGCCTGGCATGCTGCGATTCATGGGGTCGCAAGGAGTCGGACACGACTGAGCGACTGAACTGAACTGAACTGAATAGCAGTATAACTTCAATTATAAAAAGCATATCACACACATTGTACATGAAGAAAATTTACCAAAACACTAATATTAGTTATCCATGGACTTTGTAACTCTGGGTGACTTTCTACTCTCTCCTTTCATGTATTCCTGAATTTCTATAATGACAAAGTGTTGTTTTTAAAAATCAGAAAAAACAAACAAACAAACAAACAAGGCCTTCTTTAAAAAAAAAAAAAATCTGAAAATGTACTGCAAACTTTTTTTTATGCTGTACCTCAGGACATGCAGGATCTTGGCTACCCTGACCAGGAACTGAACCCACGCCCCCTGCACTGGAAGTGTGGAGTCTTAACTAATGGACCACCAGGGAAGTCCCTGTACTGCTGCAAACTTTCGATAAGATCTTGGTCAGTTAAGATCTGGTTGGGAAGTTGGCTCTTTACGTCTACTCATGAGGGAAACGTTGAGGATTACAGTTCATTAAAGGTTTCATAACAGAAGCTGAGTGATAAGACCATTGAAAAGGTAATGCAATAAGAGATGTTCAAGGTCAGAACACAGGCGGTCTCGGTCTCATTTCTAGACTCTGTATGCGCGAGTCCATACTTGTGTTCTGAAGGGTGCAGTTCAGGGGCCACAGAC
Source organism: Bos indicus x Bos taurus (assembly GCF_003369695.1). Taxonomy (NCBI): domain Eukaryota; kingdom Metazoa; phylum Chordata; class Mammalia; order Artiodactyla; family Bovidae; genus Bos; species Bos indicus x Bos taurus. Next base: position 10,884,937 of record NC_040087.1, on the reverse strand, counting down.
GAGCTCATGATCAGAGGAGCATGATGGAGGGGATGAATGGCTGGGGAGGTTGGGAGTGGAGGAGACACTGAGGACATGCTGGCCAACCTGAAAAACTCACAGTGTGTTGGGACCCCTGGGCCTGCTCCTAGGAGAGCAAACAATCGAGCGGTTTCCAGGCACCTCTGCTTACTCTTAGTTTTCTTCATATGCCTTTCAGGAGCTGATGCCTGCCTCACCTCCCTCTTGGGGATCCTGAAGGATCAGAGGTGAGCATAATAAAATTAAGACTCAAAGCAGCATCCGTTTAGTCATTATCTAGCGCGTTCAGGGCCGTGGGGACAGAGTGCACACCCTGGTTTGCAGACGACAAGACTGAGGCTTAAAAACTTGACGCCACATTCACACCAAGTGTCAGGGCTGGGACTTGAACCCACATTTTCCAAAATCCATTTTTCTTCCACCCTAACCTGCCACAACTCAAATGGAAGATGACAGTGAATGCGGCTACTTCGTAAGCCCTAAAGCACCAAATCAGTGTAAGGTATTACTGTTAAATATTTCTTTAGAATGCTGTGTGCAATTCTTAATACAAGCTTTTATAAAACCAAGCTCAAAGGCAAGCTATTAATAATAAATGGGTGAAATATGTTTAAAGAACCTCACAAGCCTGATACATAGGAAAGGAATTCTATATATGTTGAATAGCCTCATTGGACTGAACTTGAACCGGTGGGAAGAAATCGTAGGGGGAGCCATTCAGCTCAGTGTTGGCAAAGCAATTAGAACTTCCTCCCAAGAAGTTGCCTGACACGCAGGGAAGGAGAGCCTGGTCAATGCTTCCAGCAGAGGCTGAGTGATCAGCTCTGGGGATTTCAGGAGGACTTCTCCCCTGGCTAAGTCGAACTGGGGCTGGAGTGAGGCTTCAGGCTCCTGAGCCCCTTAATGATCCTAACACCTGAAGTCCTTTAAGTTGTCCGAATCACTGATCAGTTCCCTGCGTGCGTACTAAGTCACTTCAGTTGTGTCCGACCCTTTGCAACCCTATGGATTGCAACCTTGTGTAGCCCGCCAGGCTCCTCTGTCCATAGGATTCTCCAGGCAAGAACAGTGGAGTGGGTTGCCATTTCCTTCTTCAGGGGATCTTCTCCACCCAGGGGCTGAACCCGAGTCTCCTACATCTCCTGCATCAGCAGGTGGGTTCTTTACCACTAGTGCCACCTGGGAAGTCCCCAGCATCAGCAAATAAGGACCATGTGATGACTGTTACCCTTTATGTACTTTAAAATCTGGTTTTCCAGAACCTTCAATTACACGACATCATGTAAGAACGATCACCTGGAACCAACAAGTAGGACCAAAGTAATTAAGTTCTTTGTCAGGGAGGAAAGAGAGCGTATGTTCTGGTCACAGACCTGTCCAGGAACTAGAGACAGGAGGGGTGTGCCTTCTGTGTGTGCCCAACGTTCCTGCTGTGTGGAGCCCGCTGGTACCCACCAGTTCAGAGGAGATGCTCTGCTTGGTCATGGTGCCCACCTCCGGGATGCGAGCCTTCACCTGCGCTTTGATGTAGCACTTCTCCCCTCCAGCAAAACGGATTCCTGTGATGCCCTAGGAAACAAAAGTTTATCCATCCTCTATTCATCCATTCATTTATTCAGTGTATTGAGTGTCTACTGCGAGCTACGTATTATTCCAGGTGCCAGGTACAGGGATGAACAAAACAGATGGCATCTCTGCCCTCATAGAGCTTACCTTTCAGTGTTATTTACCAAAAATAAAAAATAGAGATAAAGTCAGGTGGCATTAAGTGCTATGGAGAAAAATAAAGCAGAATGTGGAAATAGGAGTGACAGGAGATGGTGCTTTATTTTTTATTTTTGGCCATGCTGTGAGGCGTGTAGGATCTTAATTCCCCAACCAGGGATCGAACCTATGCCCCCCCTGCAGCAGAAGCATGGAGTCTTAACCACCGGACTGCCAGGAACGTCCTAGGAATGGTCCTTTAGACAGTGCGTCGGGGAGGCTTCTGTCAAGGTCTGACTTTGCGCTGAGAGGCAGTGCGTTCATTGCTCCACCCATCCCACGAGCTCAGATGAAATGCCATCTTCTCCCTACAGGTTTCTCTGTCCAGCCCGGGCTAAGGGGGCTCCCTTTCCTCTGACTTTCTGAAAGCCCTCCCATCTCCACCCCTTGTTTGGCACTCAGTTTCTCAGTGCCCTTGTGTCTTGCGAATGTCACCTCCGTACTCAACTCTAAACCTGAGATTAACCTGAATCTCTTTTTTGTTTTCGTTTGGTGCTCCCACAGAAGTTCTCAGAAGATGCTGGTCCAATTAACGAATTCTGTGAATTCAGATTCTTCTTAGGTTGTTGAACCCAGAGGAAACAGTAGCTTTCTATCACACTGGGGAGCTGAAGTTTGCTCCCAGAGCTTATCCAAGGACTTGGATGTTTTGTTTTTGTCCCGTGAGATATAAACAATGTCTCCCCGTCTGCCTAGGGACTGGCCTCCAGGGAAATCTCAGCCGCAAGGCTCCGGTCTTAGCTGACAGCTCGGCACCGATTCTGCCCACGGAGTGCGTCAGGCATAACGTATGTTCTAACCCATGAGTGTTTCCTTTCATTTCTTGTTACTTCCATGACTAGTGAGTGGCCAAAACCAGTATTAAGATCTACAAATTATATGTCATAACAATGTAGGCACCAAACGAATCTGAAATTCTCAACTGGTCAGTCTTCTATTGGGTTGAGACAAATGTCAGGAAGACACAGAACTTGTTCTAATATATCAATACCAGGGAGTGGGAGGAAGAAAAGCCTTTAGAAATCTAGGGGCAGGATTCAGCCCTCCTTTTTTTTTTTTTAATATTTTTTTCTTTTGGCCTCGCCATGTGGCACTGATCTGTCCCTGATCAGAGGTTGAACCTATTCCCTGTGCGGTGGAAGCTCAGAGTCTTAACCACAGGCCCACCAGAGAAGTCCCAGCGTTCAGCCCTCTTAAAGGAAGAATGAAGTCACACGTCAGTCACGCTGGAGGATCTTCATGGAAAGTTACACCGAATGGAATCTCAGAGCCAGGCGTCCTGCAGACGTGGGTGGGCGACAGACAGGAGAAGGAACGGCTCCTTCCTCTGGAAGCTCCTCGTCAGTTCTCTTGCGGCCTGATCGACCACATGCATGCATAACACATCTCATTCCTCCCAGCGTCACCTCTCACCCAGAGGGAGGAGGAGGTATGAGCCCCCATCCCCAACCCTCGACAGGGGAAGAGCTCCGGGCTTAACTGCAGGTCTCGATGCAGCACCAAAATCACATGGAGAGATTTTAAAAACACAGATGCCTGGGCCTCTCCTAAGAGATTCCCATTTAACGGGCTTGTGGCTGTGCCCAGACACTGGCATGCTTAAAAGCTCCCCGTGTATTCATGATGTCAGCTGGGGTTGAGGACCCCCAGTTTCAGGAGAAAGAGACTTGTTCAGAGTGTGTGTGTGTGCACTCAGTCACTTAGTCGTGTCTGACTCTTTGGGACCTCCTGGACTGTAGCCTGCCAGGCCTCTCTGTCCATGGGATTTTCAAGAATACTGGAGTGGGTTGCCATTTCCTTCTCCAGGGGTCTTCCTGACCCATGGATCGAATCCACAAAGATTTAAAGTAACTGAAATAGCATGCTCTGCACTGAATGTTTGCGTCTCTCCCACCCCCACCTAAATTCGTATATTGAAACCTAACGCCCCATGTGGTGGTACCTGGAAGTGGGTCTTTGGGAAGGGTGAGGTCATGAGGCTTCCCTCATGACTAGTGGTAAAGAACCCACCTGCCAAGGCAGGAGACATAAGAGACTCAGGTTTGATCCCTGGATTGGGAAGATCCCCTGGAGAAGGAAATGGTAACCCACTCCAGGATTATTGCTGGAAAATCCCATGGGTAGAGGAACCTGGCAGGCTACAGTCCATAGGGTTGCAAAGAGCTGGACATGACCAAAGCAACTTAGAACGCACGAGGTCATGAGGGCCGAGCCCTCATGAATAGGATTAGCGTCCTTTCCCCAGAGAGCTCCTTCCCCTTCTGCCTCGTGAGTAGGACAGTGAGAAGACAGGCTTCCATGAGTAGAGAGCAAGACCATCACTAGACAGGCAACCTGCTGGCACCTTAGCCTTGGACTTTCCAGGCTCCAGAACTATGAGACACACACTCCGTTGTGTAGAAGTCACCTAGCCCATGGTGATTTGTTGTAGCAGCCTCAGGGTACTAAGGCACAGCCTCTGGACCCAAGTTCCCTCTGTACTAGTGACTCACAAACTTTTCCTTGCAACCGAATCATCTGGAGGACGCACGAAACAAAATGCTGTGTTGGTTCCCCCGCCAGAGTTTCTGAAGCCGGGGGTCTGGAGTGAGGGCTAAGCCGTGCATTTCCAACCAGCTCTCAGGTGCTGCTGCTGCTGGTGGCCTAAGGAACACACTTGGGGAACCACTGTGCTCTACCATGCTGTCTCCCGAAGGCCAGTTGTTCTTATTCTACATGTCAATCTATGGCACATGGTTTGAAAAACGAGAGTTTGGGGAGGGGGATTACTGCCTCTGTTGCAGTGAAAAGAAAAAAAAAAAGAGGAATGAATTTTTTCTTTCCCTTTCTTGAGAACAAAGAAGATAAAGAAAACAATGAGCAGGCCTGAACATTCCTAGTTTTTTACATTAACTGCTCCTAACTCTGCGTGAGTTGGACTGTAAAGAAAGCTGAGCGCCGAAGAATTGATGCTTTTGAAATGTGGTGTTGGAGAAGACTCTTGAGAGTCCCTTGGACTGCAAGGAGATCCAACCAGTCCATCCTAAAGTAGATCAGTCCTGGGTGTTCATTGGAAGGACTGATGCTAAAGCTGAAATTCCAGTACTTTGGCCACCTCATGTGAAGAGCTGACTCATTGGAAAAGACTCTGATGCTGGGAGGGATTGGGGGCAGGAGGAGAAGGGGACAACAGAGGATGAGATGGCTGGATGGCATCACTGACTCGATGGAGGTGAGTTTGAGTGAACTCCGGGAGTTGGTGATGGACAGGGAGGCTTGGCGTGCTGCAACTCACGGGGTTGCAAAGAGTCAGACACGACTGAGCGACTGCACTGAACTGAACTGAACTCTGCATGTCTGCAGCACAGTTCACCTTTCTGCGCCCTAACTCTGCAGGAAGTCCACTTCACACCCACCTTCCTTTGACTCTGTGCTAAATACATCCTGTATCTGGTGTTTACCCTTACAACACCCTTCCCCGTATTGTTGCTTGTTGCTCAGTTGCTCAGTCGTGTCCACGTCCAACTCTTTGCAATCCCATGGACTGGAGCACTCCAGGCTCCTCTGTCCTCTCCTATCTCCTGGAGTTTGCTCAAATTCATGTCCATTGAGTCGCTGATGCCATCCAACCATCTCATTCTCTCTCATCCCCTACTCCTTTTGCCTTCAGTCTTTACCAGCATCAGGGTCTTTTTCAATGAGTTAGTTCTTCGCATCAGGTGGCCAAAGTATTGGAGTTTTAGCTTCAGCTTTCTACATATCAGAAAGAAGGCCACAGAGCCACCTAACTACCAGACTCAAATGCTGGGTTAACGAAGTCAGCCTATGACTGTCTTTGAAACAATGAAAGAGGAAGGAATCAAGATGCTAACACCTTTGCTCCTCGTCACCGGCTCCTAAATGGGAGTCCTTATCTTATTTAAGCCCGCAGACTCCTCTTGGGGGGAGGGTGGGCACAGTTCTTGAGGTGTGAACCTACTGTGTTCCCCTCTCCACCAGCTGGGAATTACAGTCACCTTTCTATTTCCTCCAAACTCCATCTCCATATTTTTTATTTGGCTTTGGTGAGAGGAGAAAGCCAAGATTTTGGCCAGCCACCCACCCCCCACCACCCATGTTATATCTTCTCTTGACTTCAAACCGTTGTAGCTTCTGAGATGAGATGCTGGGGAGGAAGCACCATCTAGCCATTACCATATCCCCAGGGAGGGAACTGACTATGGAAGGATTCACAGCACTGAATGTGTCTAGTATTGAGTTAGTTCTGACAGTCGGTCTACAGGCTGCAAAGAAAACTGAAACCCCATGGGGATGGGTCCTGTGGGAAGGAATTCACACGTATTAACCACCATATCTAGCTACAAATCCATATCAAGCAGCCAGAAACGCTAAAAGATTTTATAAACAGAGGGAAGGGAACGGCACAAGAAAGGCAGGCAAATCTCCTGTTTTTGCAAACAAACAAGACCTTAGAAGCTGGTGATAATGAAGCTGTTTGCTAACAAAGGTAGTGAGTGAGGATCCCAATGATCTAACATCCTTTTATCCAAAGTCAGCCAATCTCATTTTAGCCACACAGTTTTTTCTTTCTAGGGGTCTCATTTATTTCTGTGGCTTAAACCAGAAACTCCCACGGAGGGCAAGGGGACCTTCCCCCGGTGATTTAGAAACTTTTGAGGGAGTTTTGTTATTGTCACAAAACTAGGAGCTTTCTGGCCCTTTGTTGGGCATGACCCAGGGGTGCTGGGTCCGACCAGCCTGGGGGAACTCTGAAGAACCAAGTGCCCAGAATCTTGGCTGAAAAACTGGATTGTAAGCACCTGAGCCTGGAACCTAACACTGTTTTATATGTAAATGTAACGTGATTTTTGTCACAGTCTTAACGTACAAAGGATTTCCTAGGAATGGAATTATTATGAAAATGGAGAGAAAATGTTACTTTTGTTTACTATTTGAGAAGATTTTGTTGTTTAGTCACTAAGTCATGTCTGACTCTTTTGTGACCCCACGGACTGTATAGTCTGCCAGGCTCCATTGTCCATGGGATTTCCCAGGTAAGAATACTGGAGCGGGTTCCCATTTCCTTATCCAGGGGTCTTTCCGACCTAGGGATCGAACTCGCGTCTCCTGCATTGGCAGGGAGATTCTTTACCACTGAGCCACTAGGGAAGCTGTTTAGAGAAGTTCAGTTCAGTCCCTCAGTCATGTCTGACTCTTTGCAACCCTATGAATCACAGCACACCAGGCCTCTCTGTCCATCACATGAGTTTACTCAAACTCATGTCCATCAAGTTGGTGATACCATCCAGCCATCTCATCCTCTGTCGTCCCCTTCTCCTCCTGCCCCCAATCCCTCCCAGCATCAGGGTCTTTTCCAATGAGTCAACTCTTCACATGAGGTGGCCAAAGTACTAGAGTTTCAGCTTTAGCATCATTCCTTCCAAAGAAATCCCAGGGCTGGTCTCCTTCAGAATGGACTGGTTGGATCTCCTTGCAGTCCAAGGGACTCTCAAGAGTCTTCAACACCACAGTTCAAAAGCATCAATTCTTCCGCGCTCAGCCTTCTTCACAATCCAACTCTCACATCCATACATGACCACAGGAAAAACCATAGCCTTGACTAGACGGACCTTTGTTGGAAAAGTACTGTCTCTGCTTTTGAATATCCTATCTAGGTTGGTCATAACTTTCCTTCCAAGGAGTAAGCGTCTTTTAATTTCATGGCTGCAGTCACCATCTGTAGTGATTTTGGAGCCCCCAAAAAGAAAGTCTGACACAGTTTCCACCGTTTCCCCATCTATTTCCCATGAAGTGATGGGACCAGATGCCATGATCTTCGTTTTCTGAATGTTGAGCTTTAAGCCAACTTTTTCACTCTCCACTTTCACTTTCATCAAGAGGCTTTTGAGTTCCTCTTCACTTTCTGCCATAAGGGTGGTGTCATCTGCATATCTGAGGTTATTGATATTTCTCCCGGCAATCTTGATTTCAGCTTGTGCTTCTTCCAGTCCAGCGTTTCTCATGATGTACTCTGCATATAAGTTAAATAACCAGGGTGATAATATACAGCCTTGACGTACTCCTTTTCCTATTTGGAACCAGTCTGTTGTTCCATGTCCAGTTCTAACTGTTACTTCCTGACCTGCATACAGATTTCTCAAGAGGCAGGTCAGGTGGTCTGGTATGCCCATCTCTTTCAGAATTTTCCACAGTTTATTGTGATCCACACAGTCAAAGGCTTTGGCATAGTCAATAAAGCTGTTTTTCTGGAACTCTCTTGCTTTTTCCATGATCCAGCGGATGTTGGCAATTTGATCTCTGGTTCCTCTGTCTTTTCTAAAACCAGCTTGAACATCTGGAAGTTCACGGTTCATGTATTGCTGAAGCCTGGCTTGGAGAATTTTGAGCATTACTTTAGTAGCATGAATGAGATGAGTGCAATTGTGTGGTAGTTTGAGCATTCTTTGGCATTGCCTTTCTTTGGGATTGGAATGAAAACTGACCTTTTCCAGTCCTGTGGTCACTGCTGAGTTTTCCAAATTTGCTGGCATATTGAGTGCAGCACTTTCACAGCATCATCTTTCAGGATTTGAAATAGCTCAACTGGAATTCCATCACCTCCACTAGCTTTGTTCGTAGTGATGCTTTCTAAGGCCCACTTGACTTCATACTCCAGGATGTCTGGCTCTAGGTCAGTGATCACACCATTGTGATTATCTGGGTCGTGAAGATCTTTTTTGTACAGTTCTTCTGTGTATTCTTGCCATCTCTTCTTAATATCTTCTGCTTCTGTTAGGTCCATACCATTTCTGTCCTTTATCGAGCCCATCTTTGCATGAAATGTTCCCTTAGTATATCTGATTTTCTTGAAGAGATCTCTAGTCTTTCCCATTCTGTTGTTTTCCTCTATTTCTTTGCACTGATCGCTGAGGAAGGCTTTCTTATCTCTTCTTGCTATTCTTTGGAACTCTGCATTCAGATGTTTATATCTTTCCTTTTCTCCTTAAATAGGGAAAACCACTAGGCCATTCAGGTATGACCTAAATCAAATCCCTTATGATTATATAGTGGAAGTAAGAAATAGATTTAAGGGCCTAGATCTGATAGATAGAGTGCCTGATGAACTATGGAATAAGGTTCGTGACACTGTACAGGAGACAGGGATCAAGACCATCCCCATGGAAAAGAAACGCAAAAAAGCAAAATGGCTGTCTGGGGAGGGCTTACAAATAGCTGTGAAAAGAAGAGAAGCAAAAAGCAAAGGAGAAAAGGAAAGATATAAGCATCTGAATGCAAAGTTCCAAAGAATAGCAAGAAGAGATAAGAAAGCCTTCCTCAGTGATCGGTGCAAAGGTAGGAAATCAAGAAACATCTGGAGTAACAGGCAAATTTGGCCTTGGAATACGGAATGAAGCAGGGCAAAGACTAATAGAGTTTTGCCGAGAAAATGCACTGATCATAGCAAACACCCTCTTCCAACAACACAAGAGAAGACTCTACACATGGACATCAGCAGATGGTCAACACCGAAATCAGACTGATTATGTTCTTTGCAGCGAAAGATGGAGAAGCTCTATACCGTTTAGAGAAAAGTACCTGATATTTAATTTCTCAGCACACACTTAGGTCAGTCTGCATTTCAGGCTGTGGCACAGACAGTGACCCAAGCATTTGACTATGATGTTTTCAAGGTACATCAGGCTCAAGTTCTAACTGTATTATAAATTACTTTCACTTTATTTTTTCTTTGTGTTATAGTTAGGTGCCAAATAGATTCTTGAAACCAATAACCTACTTACCTATCAGATAAGCTGTGCTGTCCATTTTTTCCCCTCCAGTCTTTTTTTTTTAAGCTAATAAATTAATTTATTTGGCTGCAGCAGGTGTTGGATGAGGCGTGTGAGTTCCCCAACTGGCGATCAAACCCAGACCCCTCGCTCGCTTTGGGAGCATGAGGTCCCAGTCACCAGACCACCAGCGAAGTCCCTCCCTCCAGCTTTTTAAATTAAAAAACTTCAAATATACACAAGGTCAAAAGAATTGTATAGTGAAAATCTATTTATATCCACCATTCTATCTTATTTTTTTTAGTTTTAGACGTATTTATTTAATATTTATGAAAATGTTGTATCTTCCAAAATTGGAGGCCATTCTCTCTGCCTCTATTTTCTCCTGCTCTGGTGTTTTCTTGGAGAACTATCTTATTTCTAACCAGGATTTCTGTTATATCTGTGGGTCATTAGGGTTGAGAGGGTTGACTTAAACCAACAGCATTGATACTTTTGAAGGTATAACTTTGATACATTATGAACAGAAGTATCTTCTGTGTTTCTCAGGGTTTTGTCAGAGATTCTCTTGACCTAACTCCAGTCAGGCACCTCTGAGTCCTCTAGGCCCCCACCCTGGGCTCTGTCTTGGCCGGTTTATTCCAATTTTAGCAAGAATCCTGCTGAGTCAGCCTTAGTCTGGTCAAACTGGATATCTGATCCCCCTGACCTGCCTGCAGCAAAAATCCCGTTAGGTCAGTTTAGCGAAGAACGACTGTACCTTTAGTAATCTCCCATCCACCAGCACCCAACCCTGCTCCGTGGCCATCACACTCCAGTTTTCCTTACTGTATTCAGAGTTGAGCCCGCTCTCTCTCCTTGACTACAAAACCCCACAGTGCTAGCCTCCCTTGAATGGAGTCTGCCTTACCTTCGCCTGAACAACTGTTTTCTCCAATGGTATAGAGCCTGGAGCCCTTCATTCAGTGCAAATTCCCTCTCGGGGGCTCTTTCCCACCATTGGCTCCATACTATCTTGGTGGGGTTAGCAGGGGAGGCTGTTCACCTACAGTTCAGAGACTTTCCTGCTCTGGGCCGGCCTGCATCTCCATCTCCCCGCTCCTCACTTTTTAAGCTCCCTGCTTAGACCTTGGGAGCAGACCTGAGCACGGGTATGGTGTATCCTTCCCTGGGCCTGGAAGGCCCTGCCTCTGCCTCTCTGTGGTTGAAATCCTAACCATTCTTCCAGGCCTGGTTCAACTGTTGCTGATAGCGAGCAGGACCCTGCAGGGCTCCTACACACAAAAGCTTTCCCTGTCCCCCATTTCTCTGATTACAGGAAATAGGCTTCATTCAACCTCCATGACCTTCACTGAGTTCCAATGGGTAGGTTCAAACAGCTGTTAATTAGGCAAGGGAGAGGATGCAGATGCCAGGGAGGACAGTCCAGAGAAACAGTGGTGCAGCCTTGGGGAAGGGTCCTAGCTCCCCATCAAGGGATACACATAACAATATCTGTGAGTTGTTTTGCATATACTGAAACCCCTTCCCCATGGGCTGCCCACAAGTACGGAGACCCCATCAGGTGGAACCAGAAGGTTGATGATGCTGACTCCCACTTACCCTGCTGCTGCTGCTAAATCGCTTCAGTCGTGTCCGACTCTGTGTGACCCCACAGACGGCAGCCCACCAGGCTCCCCCGTCCCTGGGATTCTCCAGGCAAGAACACTGGAGTGGGTTGCCATTTCCTTCTCCAATGCATGAAAGTGAAAAATGAAAGTGAAGTCGCTCGGTTGTGTCTGACTCTTCACGACCCCCTGGACTGCAGCCTACCAGGCTCCTCCATCCATGGGATTTTCCAGGCAAGAGTACTGGAGTGGGGTGCCATTGCCTTCTCCACCCACTACCACCAACCAATCAAAAGAATGCCCATAGCCAATCCCACCCTCTTTGAACCATTACCATGAAACTTTTCACTACCCCTTCCAGGTTGGGACACACAGTTTTGAGGGCATTAGTCCACTGTGGCTCCCTTTGCCTGGCAAAGCGAGAAAGCTATCCTTTTCTACTTCACTCAGAACTCTGTCTCTGAATATTAATTCAGTGTCGGAGCTCAGAGGCTGGATTTGGCTTCATTGCCACCTCTGCAAAACCTGCTCCATCTCCTCGCTGGCAGCAATGGCCTCCCCCACGAGGACCCCACAGCTCTGTTCATAGCTCCGTGGCAGCGTGCTTCCCAGCCTGACCTAATGCCACTTCTCTGTGGATGCCCACCTCCTGATGTCCTTGGGAGAGGGAACAAGTGTCAGTCGTCTCTGCATACTCTATACTTCACACCATCCCTTGCACATAGATAGTCAGCTTCCATAAACACTTCCTGAGTTTGACTGACGGTTTGTAATACAGGAGAAAGTAATAGTTCAGGTACCACGGTGGCTGATTCATGTGTTTTCAGAAGTCCAGGCTTATTTAAACCCATAACAGGTTCTATCCATCAAAAAAATGTTCTACTCACCAGTTCTGACTTAGAGAAATGTGGAAGCTATCAAAGAGAATTGATCAGTTTATAAAATATTTGTGGCCCCGTTGGCCTCTAAGAACAAAATGCAATCAATACCATTATTAGAACCAAAGGTTTATAAAACAGAAATATAGGTTTGGGATTAAATATTTTAAAAGGACATTTCTGATACATACACATGTTGAGAGAGAGGGATCTTTCTTATTTATCTGCATAGCTACCTTTGCATATCTTGATATTGCGGCATATCCTGTGTATTCAATTTTGTTCTGGATTGAATGAAAGATGCATGTGTGGGAGTCACATTTTATGATTTTATATTGAGCAGCGCGAAGAAAAAAATGCCTTTTACCTTGTCCTGGGTCTTGCAGTAAAAGCCTTTAATAGGTCTAGAGAAATTATCTCTGGGACTCGACCTGAACCGTTTGCAAAGCTATGACCAAACGAAATGGAGCTGGGCACACACAGGACTGCAGAGCCCGTCCCCAGGGCAGAGCCCACGCCAAACACAGCCAGCCCTTGTCATCACCAAATAATGGCTAATATCAGCCGAGCTCTAAGGTTAGCATCTGTTTGATATTCAAAAGGGCTTGTGAAGTGTGTTTGGGTATCAACGAGGGGAGTTCTTTCATTCAAATGAAAAGCATCTCTAGTTTTTCTCATCAATCAGAGGAAGACAGGTCGGTGAGATGTTTGTAGGCCAATAAACTATCAGAAGAGACATTATTTTTAAGAGCCTTTTTTCATGAGGAAGTCTCACCTACTGCATCTATAGGAGAGCACAAACAGTGATGCCTCTTTCTTTTCCTAGATCAAGAAAGAGAATGAGATATTTATGGTGGCCAGCCAGAGAGGAGGCCTGGAGTGACACTTGGGTTCACAGATGTCCACTGAAGCATCCATGCATGGCTTGATGTCTCCAATTGCCTGTAAATTGAATTTTTGAAAACAAACATGTGTGTCCTTTGCAAAGGAGACTCGAATGTTTCATCTGTAATGGGCTCTGTTCAGACAGCAGATGATACACTAGGCGAATTTCTCCATGCTCATTTTCTGGATTAAACGGGAAATCTGGAGCACTGAGACATGTGTGTAAATAGATCCCACCTGCTGTTGATTAGATTATTAGGTCATTAAAGTTTCCCTCCTCTCGATAACTGCCAGTTTTAGATCTTGCCACATTCTGGGAGACCTTGGGCATTTTATTTACTATGTTAAGAAGGCTGCTTAGAGAAAAATAGCTCTTGCAAGTCTTTCTGCCAAGACTTCTGATAGCTCCAAGAACTTGTTTTTTTCAGTGCTAAGGTGTTGGTTTTTCATTTTGAAAATGTCAAGGACAGAGAGTGATCCTTTCTCAGAGAGAACAGGCAACATGGTTCAGGGAGGTTAGTGGCACCATGACTGCCATAAAGAGCAGTTCCCAGTTGGGTGTATGTGAGGGGCCCGCCTTCTCCGTGAATGAGGCGTCTCCCAGGCTTGCCTAGTTAGACTTCCTAAATGCATGAAATATACTTACATTCTGGAAATCATTAACTTCAACCGCTTCTTCAGCTCCACTCCCCATTTTAAAGGTCTCCAGGTTGTTCCCAGCGTCTATTTCCATTGACCCATCTTGCAACTTCCCATTGATACTCATGGTATAATGGACATTGTAAATCTGGAAGTGAAGACCAGAATTAGTGATGCTTCCCTCTTAGAGCAATTCAGGGCTTATCTTTATATAAATTAGCATTCCTGTGTCTCAGAGATACACTGAATCATCCTTAATAGTAAGACATTTATCTGGGAGGACTTCATTCATCCACCAATTACTTAATACAATGATTTCTTAAATAATATTTTGAAAGTAAAGGCTTTGATTGTCTCTGATACTAATCTGAAGAGCTGAGTGGTTTGCAATCCTGGTGGCACATAGACACATCTAAGGAGAATCTTCAGCTACCACACCTGGGTTGCCTCCACAGGATGGATCAAATCACAACCTGTGGGGATGCGGCTTGAGCACAGAGCTTTCTTTTTCTAAAGGTCGATTCTACTCTGCAGCCAGAGTTGAGATCTGTTGATGGATAAATGGACATTGAAGAGGCAGAGGGTTCACTGGGCTGTTAACCAAATCTGCAGTGGCACCTCAATTTGAAGGTATTTAAAAAAAATCCTTCAGTCAAGACTTGGCATGGAGGGTGGTATACAGTAAGGACTGCAGACAGGACTAGGGTATGCCTGAGATACAGCCACATTACAGAGACCAAGGCCAACATGCTTGTCTGTTTCCGCTCAAAATAAGAGGGACCCCTATTAATGACGCTATGGGACAGACATAAGGTGACTCCAGTACTTTGGCCACCTCATGCGAAGAGTTGACTCACTGGAAAAGACTCTGATGCTGGGAGGGATTGGGGGCAGGAGGAGAAGGGGACGACAGAGGATGCGATGGCTGGATGGCATCACCGACTCGATGGATGTGAGTTTGAGTGAACTCTGGGAGATGGTGATGGACAGGGAGGCCTGGCGTGCTGCAATTCATGGGGTCGCAAAGAGTCAGACACGACTGAGTGACTGAACTGAACTGAACTGAAGGTGTTGTTACAAGATGTGTAATGGAAGGGGGAGAGTTTTGGCATTATGCAGGAGCATTGGGCCAGGAATCAGAAAAACAGCTGGCTACACCATTTAGCTCTGCATCTTGGGAGTTGCCTTGAATGCCAAATGATGAAGTGGGAACCTCAGAGGAGGTTTTATGTCATCAGAGCTCTGGGGTGTCACAGAGGTGGCCCAGAGCAGCTGGGACTGTGAGGTTCCTTTATCCGAGTCCCCCCCACCCACCCACGGTTCATCTGCAATTTGACCAGAGCAGCTTTGCTTCTGATCTGTTTCATGTGTTGCATTTCTGAGTAAAATCTTGTTTAAAATCCGCCATTCAAAAAACCCTTTTTACAGTGTACCACTAAATTGCAGGATCCAAAGGGCTCTCTCTCTCTTAAAAAAATATTTATTTATTTCTTTGGTTGTGCCGAATAAGTTTTGAGACTCAGGATCCTCGATGTTCATTGAGGCGTGTGGGATCTAGTTCCCTGACCAGGCTCGAACCTGGGCCTCCTGTGTTGGGACCATGGAGTCTTAGCCACTGGACTGCCAGGGAAGTCCCCAGTAGGGCTCTCTTAGTTTAGACATCTGGTTAGGACACTGGTTTAAAAAGTGATTTACACGCTGCTCCTGACCAGCATGCTGCTGCTCTGCAAGAACCTTCTCTGCACTGTGGGGTAGGAGGTGGGTTTTTCTTTTCTTTTCTTCCATTTTCTGACTTAGAAGCATACATATGTATATATCTATATCTTCCTGGAGAAGAACATGGCAACCCACTCCAGTACTCTTGCCTGGAGAATCCCATGGACAGAGTAACCTTGTGGGCTACAGTCCACGGGGTCACAAAGAGTTGGACATCACTCATTGACTAACACACTATATCTTATGTATGATATATGGTTTAGTGGCTAAGTTGTGTCTGACTCTCTCAACCTCATGAACCCGCCAGGCTCCTCTGTCCATGGGATTTTCCAGGCAAGAATACTGGAGTGGGTTGCCATGTCCTTCTCCAGGGGATCTTCCCCACCCAGGGATTGAACCCAGGTCTCCTGCATTGCAGTCAGATTATTTACTGACTGAGCCACCAAGGAGGCCCAGATATGATACATAATGTATCTCTTATGTGTTGTATAACATATACACTCTTCAAAGTGGAAGGAGTAGGAACTGATGAGGGCCATTAGCTACTTAGTGTTAGGTCCGTAGGTCAGAACTGCAAAGAGCTCAAATTCAATTCAAGTCAGATTTTTCTCCCTTATTATGAGAAATAGCTAACTGTCCCCATGGACAAACCCTGGGGAAAGTATCTGTTGTTATTGGATCATTACTTGTAGAAAACTCATTATTGCAAGACCCACAAAGCGCTGTTTTATCAGCAGAGATGTAGAAACGGTAGCTGGTACCCTTGTAGGCAACAGCTCTCCATTAGTGGAACAGAAAATCCCGGCATTCACCACCTCTGAGCACAGGTCCTCCCCTCCTTCTGATGAACTTCGCTTCCTGCAGGACGCTGTCTCCCCAGCTCAGCTGATCATGAGAGCCACTTCCAGGGGTTCTGATTTAGGGGCATGGGAGCAGAGCCCACCAATCTCTTTTCACTTTGCACCTCGGTGGTGCTCACCATCAGCCTGTTTGGGGAAACCTGTTTTCTTTGGCTGAGCCAGGGCTCCCTGCAGGTGAGGCTCAGAAAGCGGGCTCTGTTTAGCCCCTGCGCTCTCTGAACAGCCACTGTTCATCTGAGTTACTTTTGGCTGTTAAGGCGTGCATGGCGGACAACGCGTGTGTGAGTTTCTGCTGGCACAAGTGTCCGTCCTTTACTCATGAGACAAGAGGCTCTTTTTTTTTTTTTTTTAAAGCCTTGCATATAAACTTTTTACTACTAAAGTGATCCTGGATTTAAGAAATGAACTATTTCCAAATTCTTAGAAAATCTTAAGGAGACAAGATCATAGCACTGGAACAGTGGCTTGTGCGCCTAACTTGACTTTCTTCATCATCACCCTTCTCCACCTTCCCCCTCAACAAAACACCCTACCTAACCCAGCCTGGGTATTGCATCCTTTTAATGGAGCTGCAGCCCCTGCTTGCCCCAGAGCAAGAGAGGGGGTTTGTTTGTTTTCACTTCCTCCTGAAGTGCCTGGGCTTGGAGACTGGTAAAAAGTACTGAGCCCCAAGCTCAGGAGAAGGCTGGGTTGGTGAAGCAGCAATCACAATATCTGCTCTAACTGATGGAGCTGTTAGCTAGCACCTAAGGCTATTTCTATTCAAGCACAAAGAAAGTTTATTATGTGCCAAAATTCTGCTCAATATGGTGCCTTTTACAGCCAAGGAGATTTGCTAATGAGTTTCTAATAAAGCCTGGGTTCATGAGATAATTACATCATGTTTGGGACCAACATCTCAAAAAATCAGGCTGAGAATAAAGGCCCCAAGCAATGATCTCATCCCCTCATCCCAGGCGCTTGGGTTGTCAGTTGTCTCATATTGGTGGGAATTTCCCATATTTCAATGCCTTGTTCCATTGACAATAATGTGGATGAAACATGACCTCAATATTTGAGCCCCGTCACTTGTCCCCTCATTATTAACACTTCAATGCTTCAGAGTCCTCCAGCTGATTTCCAGTAAACCTGTCCTAAGGGGATTTATCCATATGAAAGGCACAGGAGGTGAATTACTGCTGCTTCTCCTCCATAAACCAGTACAGAGGAACAGAGGCATGGGTAATCTCCAAAGAGTGGGCAGTGCATTGGCTGTGGATGTCTCTGTCTGTTTGACAGAGGCTGACCTTCTCTGATTATGTTTTGTTTGGGCCGTTTAGATTTGAATTCAGGGAAAGCAGACCTGTGCATATGCTATGCATAGATGGTACCAAATTTACTCTGTTTAGTATTTTGTGATTTGTTTCTCAGACTTAAGTAATATGGATCAGCATGGAATATTTTGGGAGTTGAAAAAATAAACACACAAACCCTACTACGATTTTCTTCATTGTCCTACCCGCAGAGAGACAGTGGTAACTTGTATTGTTGGCAATAAAATGTGATTCACTCTTCCTCTGTATTTTTAGAATTTAATACCACTCTCTCGAACCAGACAACCCACCATCTTGCAGTGAAGTAAAAGTTACGATAAAAGGAGGCCCCACTCAGTTTGGATGATCTTTCAATCTCTCTTTCTAGAAGCTTGTTAGTTAACCCTGTTTGCCTTGAATAATTAAATGCCAAATGGTACCCATTTAAATATATATCATGACCCAAATCTCTACCAAAAAAAAAAAAAAAAGCAAAGCTATTTTTGTCCCCAAAGGACCCATACCATGGACGTTTTGTCGTCTAAAAGATAGCATTTACATTTCCTAAGGGAGGACAGTCTAAACCCTGCTATTAATGGAGATGGAGATATAGAAATGTTCAGATATGCTGCTTTCGAATATGAGCATCTGGCCCGGCTTCTATATTTAAAATACACAAATTCATTAAGGCACTTTTCAAATACACATAAAATACCGTGCAATTCTGATCCTACAAATCGATGCTTGTAAATTTGATATAGTCTCTAAAACAGACTTGGTGCTAAATGGCATGCTTATCTACATTAGGCATTTGAGTTAAAAATACAAATTATGCAGTGACTGCAGAAGATGTGATGTGTAAAATGGTTGAATTGCTTTCAGCACCATTTTCTCTAAGTACTGGAATTCGTTCATGCTTTGAATTTCATGGTGGGAGAGAAAGGGGAAAACAGCAGTCACGGATTCTCTGAGGGGAGTGATTAAGAAACAGCCCTTTGTGTGCACCCTGGAGAGGGAATTCTTTTCCATTAGTTGAAATCAGCTTACACCAGGCCTGGCAATGGTCATCAAGATAAAATGTTCCCCCTCCTTTAGATAGGTGAACAAAATTCAGAGTATTTAATGAACACCCTGGAATCTTGCCCATTCTGGTCAGAAGCACTTTTTATATTCCTTGAGAGCCAACGGAGCTTTAACATAAATAGTTGCGCTCATAGAAAGTAGGACGGGGGTCAGTAAAACATTTACCATTAAGTCACATGTGATCAGGCCAGAAATGATTTTTAAAGATATTAGCTATCTTTAAGGAAGTTAGATTTTATTTTTCTTCCCTTACAGCAAGAGAGAAGGGCAAATTAAAGGATGAGGAGTGAGAGGACAGAGAAAGAGAGGAGAGAGAAAAGAGAAAAGGTGGGAGGGAGAGAGAAAAAGAGAAGGCGCTAGTGGGAGGTCAGGTTCATCCCCTTATTAGGTCTGAATGTTCCTCCGCTACCTTTGTCCCAGGTTCTTCAATTCACAGCCTTTCTCAGCTGGGAGAGACCATAGTTTCATTTCTTCCTAAGGGTGAGTAAGGCGAGGCCAGAAGGGCCGTGCCTTACCGGTGGTCCCTCAGCTGCTTAGTGGAGGCGCCAGGCTGCGATGCGCCTTCCCGGAGAAGGGCTTCCCTGAAACCCTCCACTGCATCCCCCGGCTACACCACTTTTGAAGCCCAGACTGGCTTTTCTACGAAGTTGCCCGTCAGTGGGAAGCCACGTCCTGGAGTTGGGTGGAAGAAGGGACGAGGTGCCCGGGAGGCCCCCGAGGGCACAGGATCCGCTGGGGCCCCCGAGGAGGGGGCACGCGAGTGATCCAGGGGCCCCGGCCACCCCGTGCGCCTCCGGACTTACGTGATTGTCGCTCCCCTTCCAGAAGTAGAAGGCCCCGATGGCCCCCAGGAGCAGCAGCACCGCCCCCGAAATGAGGACCACGGCTCCGACCTTGAGCAGCCGCGCGGGGCTGGAGGGCTTCACGGTCACGGCGGCGTACGCCTGCGGGCGGCCGGGAGAGGACGCGTCAAGTCCGTGCGCAGCGACCGCGGCATCCGGGCGCCGGTGGGAATGGGGAACAGCGGCCCCGGGCTCCTCCGGGCGCCCCGTTTCTCCGCGCTCCCCTAGCCGCGGGTCCCTGGGCCTCAGGCCTGGATGAGCGCTGAGCAAAGGCTTCGCGGTTCAAGGTCGTCGCCCCGCGGGTCTGCTATCTCAGCGGCCTCCCCTCCGCGACGCCCTCTCCTCGCTCCCTGTCCACCTTCCTCTTCGAGCGCATCTGGGGATGCCCCGGCCTCTGCACCCGCACCCGCGTGGGGCGCCACCCCAAGCCCCCATCTGGGCGCCCGAATTTGCCCCCACCTCCCAAATTCGGTGACACGCAACTCGTAGACCCGGGACGGGGGCGTTCGGGCCCCCGCAGGTCTGGGGGCCCCGAGCGGTACTCACCGGGGGGCTGCAAAACTCGACGTCGTCGGGCCCCACCAGGGCGATGGGCACTTTGTCCGAGTTCTCCGTCATGACCGCGGCCGCCGGAGCAGGACACCAGGAGGCTTGGCTGGCGCCCTGGGCTCTGGCCTGCGGCCCCGACGTGCCGGGCATTTCAACGCGGGGCACGCGCGCGCACACCGTGCCCTCCGCCTGGTCCAGCCCAGAGCTCCCCACCCCTCCTGGCGCCTCACCTCTGCCCTGCCTTCCCTCGCCCGCCCCGGAGCAGCGGTGAACGCGCCCAACTTTCCACAGCCCCCTCTTCCCGCGCTCTCCGCACCCCCTCCCCCAAGCCCCTCGTGAGTCTGAGTGTGTCAGGATGGGGGAGGGGGAGGGGACCAAGGATGCTGAGCCCCGCGACCCCACGACATGCCGGATCGCCAGGACTCTTTCCGCCGTCCGGGGAGCTCTCAGGGTGTCTGAGGCTCTGCTGGGCGGCTGGCTGGAGGCCCGTTTCCTGCAGCGAACTTGTGTGTGTGCTGGGGGCGCCGGCGGAACCGGACACAGATCGCGTCGGGTGGACTGGGGACCCCGGTCAAAGTCTGCGGGGTTGACGCCCGGCTGGCACTGCTGGGTGGACCCCGGACAGGCGCGCGAGCCCGGGTGTTAGCGATGGGCTCTCGTCCCAGGTTTCTCTGGGAGCCTTAGCAGGAGGCTCAGCAGGGAAACTGGAAGCCAAGCTGGGAAAGAATAAGAATAGGTTCTGGTTGATTAACTAAATAAGTTAAACAAAGAGACAAAAACAACAATGGCAACAAACAGACACCAAAAACACTGTTATGTCTAAAGAAATAGTCGAGTATATATATATATATATATACACACACACACAGTATACATTTTATACTATATATAGTATACATTTTATACTATATAGAGAGATATAGATATAGTATTAATATGTATTTTAAAAGCAGAACAGGAGAAGTTTTTTTCGCTTTTGGAAATGCCATCTGCCAGTACTAGGACTATGTGTGTGTGTTAAGTCTCTTCGGTCGTGTCTGGCTTTTTGCAACCCCATGGACTGTAGCCCGCCAGGCTTCTCTGTCCATGGGATTCTCCAGGCAAGCACACTGAAGTGGGTTGCCTTTTCCCCCTCCTGGGGGTCTTCCCAACTTAGGGATGCAATCCACATCTCTTAGGTCTCTTGCATTGGCAGGCGGGTTCTTTACCACTAGGTCCCTCTGGGAAGCCCACCAGGACTACATGACCTCATGTGAATCCAGGCTTCATGAATCCGTGTCTGGTTCTAGCTGTGCACAGAGTCCACTACTGAGGAGTAAGGGGGTGCTGCAGGGGAGGGCCCGAGTCTCCCAGCAGAGGGAGGGGGCTGGGCAGGGCTGAGGGGTGGAAATGACTTTCGGGGCCGAGTCCGAGTGTCTGTGCTGCTGCTGGGCTGGGGAGGTGAGGCTTCAGGCCTAGGAGAACTGGGAGAGTGTTGGGAGCCCAGGGGAGAGGAGGCCGTTGGGAGGAGCAGTTGTGAGAGAGCCGATATAAGACTAATTTCAGACTTGTTGAACTTGATATTCAGTCGCTCAATAGTGTCCAACTCTTTGCAACCCCATGGACTCTAGCCTGCCGGGCTTCCCTGTCCTTCACCATGGCTGGAGCTTGCTCAAACTCATGTCCATCGAGTTGATGATGCCATCCAACCATCTTAGTCTCTGTCGTCCCCTGTTCCTCTCGCCTTCAATCTTTCCCAGCATCAGGGTCTTTTCAAATGAGTCAGCTCTTCGCATGAGGTGGCCAAAGTACTGGATGCTTCAGCTTCAGCATCAGTTCTTCCAGTGAATACTCAGGACTGATTTCCTTTAGGATGGACTGGTTGGATCTCCTTGCTGTCCGAGGGACTCTCAAGAGTCTTCTCCAGCACCACTTTGAAAGCATCATGGGGGGCTGGTAAAGAAGAGCCTGGGGACCACACTGAGCCTGCCTTGGATTCAGACAAGGCGCCACTGGCTGCATCTTCCATGAGGTGGAAGGTGCTGGAAAACCCCCTTGCAGCCTGCAGAGGCTCAGCCCCCGGGGGCACTGCTGCTGAGTTCAAGACCTCCTCTCCCCAGGGCACTTGTAATGGGCGTTTCGGAAGGAATAAGAGAAGTCACAACCAGAGAAGTGGGAGGAGACCCAAGATGAAGTAGTGATGCAGGAAGAAAAGGCGAGTTCAGGAAGGACGGATCCGCAGTATCAGATGCTGACGTCATGGGAGAAGGAAAGAATACACAGAAAGGCCTTTGGACTCCTCAGTGAGAAGGGCGCAGGAGCCAATAAGACTGCAGTTCCGTTTGCTCCATTTATTGGGCACAGAACACATGCTGCAAAGCATCATTGTGACTAAAAGTATTTGCAGCTCATACCGCAGACCAGGAGAGTTCCTAGGAATCATTAAAATACCAGGATGGAAAAAGTGTGCAAAGGATGGGAACAGAGGCTCTACAGAAGGGGAAATTCAAATGACTCTTCAACATAAGAAAAATGCTTGACAGCACTTATAAAAAGAAATGCAAATTTCAAGTATTCCTTTTCACCTATCTGGCTGGTGAAAATAAACACCCTTGTTAGAACAGTCTATTGGAGAGCATGAGGGGAAATGAGGCCCACGTTGCTGTGGGTGGTTAAATTGGTGCAAATTTTATGGAGAAAACTGGATTCCAAAATGCAAAGTGTAATTTCATTTCTGTGGATTTACCCTGCAGATGGGCTCACAAGGCTGGAAAAATCCTCTCTATGCAAGGCTGCTCCTTGCAGCGTGTCTGTTAGAACAAAGGCCTAGAAACGGTTTCAGTGTCCGCAGCAGAGAATTCACTGCACATCCTCATAGACGGATCTTGGCAACAATTTGAAAGGATGAAGCAGCTTTGAATATACTGATGTAAGAACACACACCTTAGATATTTTTAGTGAAAAAGGCAAAGGGTAGAAAACATATCTAAATGCCTCCACTTGTATTTGTTGTTCAGTTGCTCAGTCGTGTCCAACTCTTTGTGACCCCATGGACTGCAGCACGCCAAGCATCCCTGTCCATCAGCAACTCCCAGAGCTTACTCAAACTCATGTCCATTGAGTTGGTGATGCCATCCAACCATCTCATTCTCTGTCGTCCCCTTCTCCTTCTGCCCTCAATCTTTCCCAGCGTCATGGTCTTTTCCGAGGAGTTGGTTCTTTGCATCTGGTTGCCAAAGTGGCCAAATTTGTATAAAAAATACAAACAGGGGAGTTCTCTGGTGGTTCAGTGGCATATTAAAAAGCAGAGACATTACTTTGCTGACAAAGTCTGTCCAGTTAAAGTTATGGTTTTTCTAGTAATCATGTGTGGATGTGAGAGTTGGATGAGTGCTGAAGAATTGATGCTTTTGAACTGTGGTGCTGGAGAAGACTCTTGAGAGTCCCTTGGACTGCAAGGAGATCCAACCAGTCCATCCTGAAGGAAATGAGTCCTGAATGTTCATTGGAAGGACTGATGCTGAAGCTGAGGCTCCAATACTTTGGCCACCTGATGCAAAGAACTGACTCACTGGAAAAACTCTGATGCTGGAAAGGATTGAAGGCAGGAGGAGAAGGAAACGACAGAGGATGAGATGGTTGGATGGCATCATAGACTCAATGGTCATGAGTTTGAGTAAACTCTGGGAGTTGCTGATGGACAGGGAGGCCTGGCGTGCTGCAGTCCATGGGGTAACTGAACTGACTCAGTGGCTAGGACCCTGCACTTTCACTGCCAAGGGCCCTGGTTCAATCCCTAGTTGGTAAACTGAAATCCCACAAGCGTCATGGTATGGCCAATGAATAAATAAATAAACAAGAACATATGTATGCAGGACTTGCATGGTGGTCCAGTGGTTAAGAATTCACCTGCCAATGCTGGGGCCATGGGTTTGATCCCTGTCGTGAGAAGATCCCACACGCTGCAGGGCAACTGAGTGGGTGTGCCACAACTCTGGAAGCCTGCCCTCTACAGTTCACACTCCACAACCAGAGAAGCCACTGCAGTGAGACTCCTGAGCACCACAGCTGGAGCGTAGCCCCCGCTCCCTGCAACCAGAGGAAGCCCGCACGCAGCAATGACAACCCAGTGCGCCAAAACAAATAAAAAGAATATGTGAGTGCGTATGCCCTCTGGAAAGACTCACAGAGGCCGACGGCAGGGGTTGTCTCTGGGGGGAGACACGGGCGTGGGGACACCCACTGGAGAAAGACGCTCCACTCCATGCCTTTTGGAGCACTCTGGGTTCTGTGCTGTGAACACAGACTGACAGGTCAAAAGATGGGTGCATACGCCAGTCAGAATGGCTGCGATCCAAAAGTTTGCAAACAATAAATGCTGGAGAGGGTGCAGAGAAAAGGGAACCCTCTTACACTGTTGGTGGGAATGCAAACTAGTATAGCCACTATGGAGAACAGTGTGGAGATTCCTTAAAAAACTGGAAATAGAACTGCCTTATGACCCAGCAATCCCACTGCTGGGCATATGCACCGAGGAAACCAGAATTGAAAGAGACACATGTACCCCAATGTTCATCGCAGCACTGTTGATAATAGCCAGGACATGGAAGCAACCTAGATGTCCATCAGCAGACGAATAGATAAGAAAGCTGTGGTACATATATGCAATGGAGTATTACTCAGCCACTAAAAAGAATACATTTGAATCAGTTCTAATGAGGTGGATGAAACTGGACCCTATTATACACAGTGAAGTAAGTCAGAAAAAAACCACCAATACAGTATACTAATGCATATATATGGAATTTAGAAAGATGGTAATGATGACCCTATATGTGAGACAGCAAAAGAAACACAGATGTAAAGAATAGGCTTTTGGACTCTGTGGGAGAAGGCGAGGGTGGGATGATTTGGGAGAATAGCACTGAAACATGTATATTACCATATGTGAAACAGATCGCCAGTCCAGGTTCGATGCATGAGACAGGGTGCTCGGGGCTGGTACACTGGGATGACCCTGAGGGATGGGATGGGAAGGGAAGTGGGAGGGGGTTCAGGATAGGGAACACATGTACACCCGGGGCAGATTCATGTCAACATATGACAAAAACCACCACAATATTGTAAAGTAATTAGCCTCCAATTAAAATAAATAAATTAATTAAAATAATAAAAATAAAATAAAATCTAAATTTGTCAAAAAAATGAGTGAATAAAACAATAACAGTGAATAGGCAGGAAGTGAATGTTGCAAATGGAGACAATTCTTTTAAGAACTTTGGATTTAAGGGTCTTTTAAGAACTTTGGATTTAAGGGGGAGAAGAAAGTAAGGAGGCTAGACCAAGGGAACTGGAGGGTCAAG
Source organism: Bos indicus x Bos taurus (assembly GCF_003369695.1). Lineage (NCBI taxonomy): Eukaryota > Metazoa > Chordata > Mammalia > Artiodactyla > Bovidae > Bos > Bos indicus x Bos taurus. Next base: position 10,859,693 of record NC_040087.1, on the reverse strand, counting down.
GACATCCTCCCAGCCCTCCCAGGTTGGAGAGACATTTGAAAGCTGAAGGAGAGGGTGGGAAGTGGGGTGGGGTGCAGGACTCCGCCTCCTTCACACAACAGATGATGCTTGTTCCAGGGGCAGCCCCGAACGTAGCTGCTCGGAGCTCAAAAGACGGGGGGAAGAGTGGGCAAGGAGACCGCTTGCATTCTCTGAGCACATTCTCCCAAAGTGGCATGTTTCCAACAGTTGTTAGGTTACACGTTTATACGATGACGGTCCAGAGTGATGAAGAGACAGTAGAAGCAGCAGCCTAGCAGAAGGTCTGGGGTGAAGGGGATGGTGGGGTTCCCATTTCACAGGCTCACTCCCCTCTGCCCACCCACCTCCTGCCTCTAATCCCTGGGCTCATTCCTGGGTGTCAGGACCCAACTCTGCCCTCGTGCCAGGCACTCTACCAGGTCTGGGGACTTGGCACTGAGCAAAGCAGATGCCACCCTGTTTATGGTGGGCTGGAAAAGACAATCTTAGAGCAAGCAATCACAAAATAATGGTGTCCCCACATTGCTGATCAACAGTAAAGAGGATTCGTTGCAACACTATTCACAAGAGCCAGGACACGGAAGTAACCTAAGTATCCATTGACAGAGGAATGGATAAAGATGTGGCACATATATACAAGGGATATCACTCAGCCACAAAAAAGAATGAAACAACGTCATTTGCAGCAACAGGGGCGGACTCAGAGATTGTCACACTTAGTGAGTCAGTCAGAGAAGACAAGATACCATGCGACATCGCTTATGTACAGAGCCTAAAGAAGTACGCAAATGAACTTATTTACAAAACAGAAATACAGTCACAGATGTAGAAAACAAACTTATGGGTACTGGGGGGAAACGTAAGGGATTAAACTGGGACATTGGAATTGACATAAACACACTACTATGTATATAAGTGATAACTAATAAGGACTTACTTGGAGAAGGCAATGGCACCCCACTCCAGTACTCTTGCCTGGAAAATCCCATGGACGGAGGGGCCTGGTGGGCTGCAGTCCATGGGGTCGCTAAGAGTCGGACACGACTGAGCGACTTCCCTTTCACTTTTCACTTTCATGCATTGGAGAAGGAAATGGCAACCCACTCCAGTGTTCTTGCCTGGAGAATCCCAGGGACGGGGGAGCCTGGTGGGCTGCCGTCTATGGGGTCGCACAGAGTCGGACACGACTGAAGCGACTTAGCAGTAGCAGCAGCAAGGACTTACTATATAGCACAGGGAACTCTTCTCAGTACTCTGTAGTGACCTGTATGGGAAAGAATCTAAAAAAGAGTGTGTGTGTGTATGTATATGTGAGTGTGTGTATATATATATATATAACTGATACGCTCCGCTGTACAGCAGAAAGTAACACAACATTTTAAATCAACTGTACTCCTTCTACAGGTTTAATGCAATCCCTATAAAAATTCCAATTTAATATCTATAAAATGTTTCACAGATATAAAACAATCTGAAAATTCATTGCTGTTGTTTAGTTGCTAAGTCGTGTCTGGCTCTTTAGTAACCCTAGGGACTATAGCCTGCCAGGCTCCTTTGTCCTTAGGATTTCCCAGGCAAGAGTACTGGAGTGGGTTGCCATTTACTTCTCCAGGGGATCTTCTCGACCCAGGGATCAAACCCTGGGTCTCCTGCTTGGCAGGCTGATTCTTTATCACCAAGCTACTTGGGAAGCCCTTAAAATTCATACAGAATTACAAAAGTGAGCTGGAAGATAATATAAAGGAACTCACCCAATGAGAAGAGCAAAAAGAAAAAAAAAACTAACCTTTGTAAAACAGCATTTTGACTATATAGAGTAAGTCTATAGACAAAAAAAAGGGAAGGCTAAAATAAACCACGTAGCAATGAATTGTAATTAGAAACATCAGTCTGAATTCATGATTGTTAATACGGATAGATAAATATAGAGAATAAATCTATACTCCAATAAAAATAAAACAATGAAAGGAAAAAGCATAGGTACCCCAAGTGGGGGGCAGTCCTCGGGGAGGTGCCCTTAGGGTGAGGACTGAAGGAAGAGCAGCCGGTCCCCAGGAGGGGACGGGGCGGGGTGTGGGATGTGTGGAGAGACAGTTAGCAGGCCTGCCAGCACTGAACAGTTTGGCATTTGAAAGAAGAGAGGCTGGACTTTGGAGAGTGAGAGAAAGAATGGTAGGAGGCGAGGGTGCAGAGAGCCAGTCATCTCAGACAAGACCGTGTCAAGGTTTGGATTTTTTCTCCTCGGTATTGGGAGGTCCCAAGGGGTTTGAAACAGCAGAATGGCATAATCAGGTTTGCCTTTTAAAAGCATCATTTTTATTACAACCCACACAAACGGATGATACATTTTTTTACCTGAATATTTTCTGTTAGTATCATTTTGTATGTTTTCAGACACCTTTTCCCAGTAGCCTAGGCCTTGGGGTATATATAGGGAAATACTTTAGCTGACTATGGCACAGGGCTCCACTTGAAATTCAAAAGCCTCTTTTCTTTCCTAGACTTGCCATATACTTGCTGTGTGACTTCCAGTAAGGTTTTTTCATTTCTTTGGTGCTCTTTTTTCCCATCTTTAAGATGAAAGCAAAGTCAAAAAACTTCTCAATTTGTGACCTTCTATTGGTTCAGTTCAGTTCAGTCGCTCAGTCGTGTCCGACTCTTTGCGACACCATGGACTGCAGCATGCCAGGCCTCCCTGTCCATTTTGAGTTTACTGAAACCCATGTTCATTGAGTCTGTGATGCCATACAACCATTTCATCATCTGTCATCCCCTTCTCCTCCTGCTTTCAATCTTTCCCAGCATCAGGGTCTTTTCCAATAAGTTAGCTCTTTGCATCAGGTGGCCAAAGTATTGGAGTTTCAACTTCAACATCAGTCCTTCCAATGAACACTCAGGACTGATCTCCTTTAGGGTGGACAGGTTGGCTCTCCTTGCAGTTCAAGGGACTCTCAAGAGTCTTCTCCAACACCACAGTTCAAAAGCATCAATTCTTCAGTGCTCAGCTTTCTTTATAATCCAACTCTCACATCCATACATGACTACTGGCAAAGTAATGTCTCTGCTTTTTAATATGCTGTCTAGATTGGTCATAACTTTCCTTCCAAGGAGTGTCTTTTAATTTCATGGCTGCACTCACCATCTGCAGTGATTTTGGAGCCCCCCAAAATAAAGTCTGTCACTGTTTCCCCATCTATTTGCCATGAAGTGATGGGACCAGATGCCATGATCTTTGTTTTCTGAATGCTGAGTTTTAAGCCAACTTTTCCACTCTCCTCTTTCACTTTCATCAAGAGGCTCTTTAGTTCTTCATTTTCTGCCATAAGGGTGGTGTCGTCTGAATATCTGAGGTTATTGATATTTCTCCCGGCAGTCTTGATTCCAGCCTGTGCTTTTTCCAGCCCAGCGTTTCTCATGATGTATTCTGCATATAAATTAAATAAGCAGGGTGACAATATACAGCCTTGATGTACTCCTTTCCTGATTTGGAACCAGTCTGTTGTTCCATGTCCAGTTCTAACTGTTGCTTCCTGACCTGCATACACATTTCTCAAGAGGCAGGTCAGGTGGTCTGGTATTCCCATCTCTTGAAGAATTTTCCACAGTTTATTGTGATCCACACAGCCAAAGGCTTTGGCATTGCCAATAAAGCAGAAACAGATGTTTTTCTGGAACTCTCTTGCTTTTTTGATGATCCAGCGGATGTTGGCAATTTGATCTCTGGTTCCTCTGCCTTTTCTAAAACCAGCTTGAACATCTGGAAGTTCACGCTTCACGAACTGTTGAAGCCCCTGGCTTGGTGACCTTCTATAAGTCTATGTTTTTCCGTATAGCTGCTGCTGCTGTCGCTTCAGTCGTGTCCAACTCTGTGCGACCCCATAGACAGCAGCCCACCAGGCTCTGCCGTCCCTGGGATTCTCCAGGCAAGAACATTGGAGTGGGTTGCCATTTCCTTCTCCGTATAGAGTCATAGAAATAAAAAAGTAAAAGGTAATAGAAACATCATTTTGACCTCTGTGGGCTAGAATGTCTAAACTGGAGGGGGAGCAAGAATAAAAGACGTAGATATTTTAGGAGGCTCTTTTGTGGTCCAAGCAAGAGATGATGGTGGTGGTGGTTCTTGTTCAATCGCTAAGTTGTGTCCAACTCTTTGTGACCCCATGGAAAACCTGAATGAACTTTTTGGTCAACCCAATATTAACAGGGGCTTCCTTGGTAGTTCAGCAGTAAAGAATATGCCTGCAATGCAGGAGACTTGCAGGAAACATGGGTTAGATCCCTGGGTTGGGAGATTCCCCTGGAGTAGGGAAGGGAAACCCACTTTAGTATTCTCACCTGGGAAATCCCATGCACAGAGGAGACTGGTGGGTTATATAGTCCATGGGGTTGCAAAACAGACACGACTGAGAGACTAAAGAACAACAAATAAAAACAAATATAGCCTAAGAATTCTCATCACAAGGAGAAAATGCTTTTCCTTTTTTTCTTTTCTTTTTATTGGATCCATACAAGAAGATGGATGTTGGCTGAACCTATTGTGACAATCACTTCACAGTATATTTAAGCCAAACCACCATGCTGTTTGCCTTAAACTCATACACTGATGTGTGTAAATTATTTCTCAATAAAACTGGGAAAAAAGGAATTCCATGGTGTCACTAAAGCACAGTCACTCTATTCAGGCAGCTGGCACCTCTCTAGAATTTTCTAGTGACAACACTGAGGTCCACTGAGGGGGGCTGAGAGGGTCACAGTTGTCATGGGCGGTGAATTCTGGGAACACTGTTCCAGTCCCTTCCCTGTGCTCAAGGACTGGCTCATGGGCTCTGTCTGCTTTTCCTCTCCCTCTTCCTGCTGTCCAGCCAGTCTGGAGTTAGTGCGGGGAATATTTTTATATTGACAAAATTTTTTAAAAAATGCATTGATGGCAGATACACTCCAGAAAAAAAAAAAAAAAAGAAGTTGCATTCCAATGCTAAATACGAGGTGTGGGTTTATTATCTGCCTTTCGGGATCAGCAAAGCAGGGTGAACTTCCCTTTAGTCAATTTTGAGTCTTTTGAATTTTCACTGGTCCATGTACATAGGTTAATTTTCAAATTATTTTTGACTACTCACCCCTAAGCCGCCTCCCTCTCCTCATCTGAATACCAGCGTGTCCAGAAGACACGCTGAGCACCGTGTGTAGGTACCGGAGCTGTCTGTCGCTCTGCCTCTCTAGGCGGCTATTTCTTGGCTCGTTGGCTCAGCCTCACTTTTCCACTCTCAAGAACTGAAATCTCCCTCAGTGGAGCTTTATGTGGCAGTAAGCCCTGGGATAGAGTAGGAATGTCCTCCGTGTCTGCCTGCCTCCCTCCAGCCTTGCCCCCTTCAAGCTCTTTGCCCTGTAGCTACATCAGCTTTTCTAAAGTGCAACTCACATCTCCTCCACCTCTGCTCAAGACCCACAGTGGGTCTCAGTGCCCAGAGTCAAGTCCAACATCCCTCCAAGCACATCCAAGGTTCTGGCCATTTCTCCCATTGCCTCTTTGTCTCGTTATTTGTCTATTTTCCCCACCAGACAGTCATGTCAGCTTCTCAGAGGTCAGGATTGTGTCTTACTCACTGTCATTCATTGGATAGGTGCATAGTTAATTAATTAATGAAGGGAGAAGCTGTTCAAGGGCCAGTTATACCTTAGAAAATCTTGCTGGGAAGGTTCATGCTCCTCGCTAATTGCCTTTGTAGAATTATGAATGGTCACCGACCTTACAGCAGGAGCTACATGTGTGTTCAGTGAACATTATATTTAGCTAAAAACCAGAACTCGTGGTTTTATAGAATTTTTTACCTTGCTATAGGCAAGGTAGTCTGAGATACCAAGGTAGTCTGAGAAATGTAGTTTGGACACTGACTATTGTACTGCTTCAGTGATTTATGGGGATAATGATATAGAAAATGAAGTATTAAAAGCAGCCTAAAAAGTTCAGGACCTATGATCATGGATCACAAGGAGCAGGGAGCAATTGGCATCTAAGTTGTGTGACCTCGTGTTGCTGGGGACTGTCTTGTACATCTCTGGACCCTTCCAGTGTTCAGTGTTGTGTGTCGAACATGGTAGGTCATTGGTAAATGCTTATTGATGATGGTTGAATAGGGAATAAGTCTGTCATCTCCGTGTTGAACATAATTGCTCAGGGCAATGGAGACAGAAAACTCAGGAACTTCTAGACACTCTTCACAACAGAGCAATTACCACCTGAGCCCATTCACTGTGATTTGCCCTGGGTTTCCCCCCAGAGAATGGCTCATCCAATTAATAGTTTCTTTAAAATGACTTTAACACACCTTGCCTTGGCATCACTAAGGAAAATAGACCTTAGTGATTTTGGTAAGTAACTTGGTGACTTTCAAGTCCCATCCATATGGGTTTTTATGGTCCTCCTGCCATACTCATCCAGATACGTCTTCATATGAATTGTGGGAAATTCCTTCTAAGAATGAGGACTGTGAAAATAGATAGAGCCAATTGAAGTCTCTTTGTGGAAAGTAATAAAAACAGGAATGGAGAGCAATGAAGATGGGGGCATCCTGAAGGATTGTAAGGTCTATCTCCTTTTTATCATTGCTGAACGGCTATTGCGGGTCAGCCCACAGCAGGTGCAGTAAGAGGGTAGGATCCCTGCACAGCAAGTTAATCCATATGCAAACACGGTGACCCCAATTGCTTTGCAATAGAGAGCCACATGGCCCGTGCCCTTAAAATACATCATTTGGGCAGCTGCCAGCGGGCTGATTTATCCCAGATGGCCAGAAACAGCCCTGAGATCATCAGCGCTTTTGTTAATTGGGAGAGAGGGGCAGAGGAATTAAGATATTCCTGGGCACCAAGCATTCATTAGCCACCTGGCCTCCCTAAATTATGAGCCTGCCATGATTTTCCCAGTGCTTCGACTGAAATTTTAATATTTGGAATGTATTAATAACTGGGAACATGTCATTCCCTAAATAAGCAATGCCCTTCTGGACTCGCTGGAGAAGGGAGCCCAGAGAATGGTCACACTGCATGGATACTGGCTGTCCAGGGAGATGAGCGGCGTAGGGGTGACCCTGGAAGTCCAGTCCACAGCAGCAAATACAAACAGATGCGACGCATGAATGCCCCTCTGGGCACTGCCCCTGATTGCTATTCACTTGTTCTATTAACATTAAAACAGCACCTTAACAGGACCTATCCAAGGAAAAATGGCGAAACAGATGAGATAATAACAGCTAACAATTCTAGCGCACTTATTCTGCAAAATCACCATGCCGTGCAGATTACACCTAGGACCCTTCAGAGTAACCCCATGGGACACTGTTACCATCCCTTGGGGGTTTATGCTTTCCCAGGCCTCTCCTGTTTACGTTTTAATCCTTCATACCTACAATAGTTCCTGGCATACAGTAGCTGCTCAATAAAATCTGGTGGCTGAATGGTTGAGTGCTCATTTTAGAGGAGGCAGCTGAGGTGTGGCAAAGTTAGCAACCTGTCTGAGTTGCCCAGCTTTAGAAAGTGACAGAGCCAGGATTCCAGCCTTATATGCTGTTCTCAGGCATCCCCTTGTTCCAGATGCTCAGAGACCCATCAGCCTCCCATTCAGCTCTGTCTCTCTTAGTGCTCCCTTCTCCAGTGCTCTGCCATGAATTGAATGTTGTGTGCTCCGCCTCGCCCAATTCATATGTTGAAGTTCTGGTCCCCATGGGATGGTACTTGGAAGCAGGGCCTTTGGAAAGTATGTTGTTGCTGTTCAGTCACTTAGTTGTGTCTGATTCTGCAACCCCATGGATGGCAGCACACCAGGCTTCTGTTTCCTTCACTGTCTACTGCAGCCTGCTTGAACTCATGTCCACTGAGTCAATGATACCATCCAACCATCTCATCTTCTTTTGCCCCCTTCTCCTCCCACCTTCAATCTTTCCCAGCATCAGGATCTTTTCAAATGAGTCAGTTCTTTGCATCAGGTGGCCAAAGTATTGGAGTTTCAACTTCAGCATCAGTCCTTCCAGTGGATATTCAGGATTGATTTCCTTTAGAATTGATTGGTTTGATCTCCTTGCAATCCAAGGGACTCTCAAGAGTCTTCTCCAGCACCACAATTTGAAAGCAGCTGGGTCGGTTAAAAGTTCGTTTGGGTTTTCCTATGACATCTTACAATAACCTGAACGAACTTTTTGGATAACCCAGTAATTAGGTCCGGATTGGGTGGGCCCCACAATGGGATTAGTGACTCTACAAGAAGAGGAAGAGACAATAGAGCTCACTCTCCACCTTGTGAGGACGCAGCGAGAAGGTCATCTGCAAGGCAGGAAGAGGGTCTTCAGGAATGGAATCTGCCAGCAACTTGCTTTTGGACTTTCCAGCCTCCAGAACTATGAGAAATAAATGTGTGTTATCTAAGCCACCCTGATGGTGGTGTTTCATCGTGGCAGCCTCAACACACTCTTCAGACAACCCTCCAGGGACACCCGTCAGCATCTTCTGTCCCATATCTCACTCACTGAAAGCTCTGCTTCTGCCCTTCAGCATCAGCTGGTGACACAGTCAGCTTCCTGCCTCCCCTTCCCGCCCTCCACCCTCCCACATCTGTGTTGGATATCAGAGTTTACAGAGAGAGTTCACACGTGTGATCTCTCATGATGTTCAAAACCAACTTGTGAAACAGGCAGCACAGTGACTGTTATCCCCATTTTACAGAAAGATAAACTGAGGCTTGGCAGGAGCCAGTGACTGTCCGTGACCACACAGTGAGGACTAAGACTCCACTCTCAGACGCGCTTAGCCCAGCACCTTTCCCAGACCCGCATTGTGGATAATGTCATAGTGTGTCATTTCACCCAAGAGCAGGTCGCCTCGTAACTGAAGGCTGATGAGAAGGGTATCAACTCAAATGAGTGATTCTCCTGTGGCGGCATTTTTGGCCGGTGAACTCAGATTTGGGGGTATCTTAAACAACTTCAAGTTGGCTGGTGTATGTCTTTCCTATACCTAAGCTGAGGCAGGAGCATGCTTCTGAAAACCTCCGAAAATCTGGCAACTGGTTCACTTGTCCACCCTGCATACCTGATTGACCTCCAAGCCCTGACCATTCTAAGCGTCACCTGCCTTGGCCTCCTGAACACCCCATCACACCTGTCATACCTACCTCAAAGCCTCACCCTGCCCCCCCAGGACTATTGCTAGGCTTCCTAACTGGACCCCTGCTATTCTTTTACCCTGTGCAGGCCTCCACTCATGTTGGGGACAAAGTGATCTGCTTGAATAGCAGATCCAGTGACCCCATCCTCCTGCTTAAAAAACTGTGCTTGAAAGCTTTAAGACATATATGCGACAGAAGTAAAAAAGGAAAGATAACAGAAATTTTAAAAACCTTTCTTTGGGGGTGGGAAGAGTTGAAAATTGTTTTACTCTTAAAAAAAAAAACAAAAAAAACTCCCCTTTTACTTTCCTTTAGAGAGTAAGCTCGTTGTGAGCAGAATTTTATTCATCTATGACGCAAGTGATTAGACACCTTCATACTAAGTAATACATGGCTAAACAACCACACCCGATGTGAATTCTAAGGATTTTCACCTGTCATATGTCACAAGAGTCAACCCAGAATCCATTCGCATTGACTTTATTTTTTAAAGAGCCTAACCGATTTTTGACTTCAAGGAAAGAATCCGAAAGAAGGAAAAGTCAATAAAAGTCAATAAAAATGAAAATGATCATTGTGGAGTAATTAATAATAAAGAAAACCTAGCAACAGCCGAAGAGTGAGTAGTTACGTAAATTATGTTGTGTCAGTTTGATGGATTATCATGCAGTCTCTACAAGTCAGAAGCAGGCAGATTGTGTAGCAACAGAAAATGCTTGTGATATAATGTTAAGCACGCAAAGCGGAATAGCAAATTGCACATATATCTCGTTACAGCCTGAAAAATCATGTTTACACACGGCGGGGATGAGCAGGAAGCAAGGGGAGTGAAAACATGATCATTCGGCGGGTGGGATGTGTGGGCGTTTGCTCTGTTTGGGGCATTTGTGTGCCGTCTGTCAGGCTGTTTGTGTGGTTTCAAGAGGACGCTGTTCCACCCTCTGGGGGTCCACTTTCGAGACTGTCAGTCCCAGGAAGGCACATAAACAGCAGCAAGATCTGTGATTCCAGATTATACCTTACCGCCGGGTCTCTCCCGGGGGCCTGGCTCTGCTGGGGGAATACGCTGACCCAGCCCGATCGTGGCTGTTTGCACAATTGTTCCCAAATAGAACGTTGCTGCAGAAACGCAAACACTGGATGAATATTTATACGCAAATGTGATCATCGCCATGGCCATTTACCATCTTTTTTTTTTTTTCATTTAGAAACAACTCAAGTACAGGCTGAGAAAGTGTTTACCTGGACTGCTGTGGAGGGAATTGCTGATCGGGGTAGAAGTTTGAACTGGTGATCTGGGAGCCTGTGTCTATAAGCCTTACGTGTCCTCTGGGTGACTGACACACGCGTGGCCTAGGCTCTTCATTGCCCACAGGCCGTCTCCTGGGCAGGCCTGGGGCGCCGCTAAGGAACAGAGCGTGGGAAGGGCTGGGCCAGGCCCTGTGCTCAGGTGGACTTGGAGGCGAATCCCAGCTCTCCCACTGACAAGCTTTGTGACTGTGGCTGAGTTACTTCTCGTCTTTCCAAATCTCCATTTGCTCATCTATGAAACCTGGACATCAAAACTCATCCCTGAAGGAGTGTAAGTTGCTGCAGTCACTATGGAAAACAGTAAGAAGGTTCCTCAAAACACTAGAGTTGCCGGGTGATCCGGCAATCCCACTCTTGGACAGATACTCAGACAAAAATACAGTTAAAAAAAAAACACGCATCCTTATGTCCACAATAGCCCTGTTCACAACAGCTAAGACATTGAAACAATGTAGATATTTATTGACAGATGAATAAAAAAGATATGATACATAGATACACAATGGAATACTACTCAGTCATAAAAAATAAAATTATGCCATTTTGCAGCAACACAGACAGACCTAGAGACTATCACATTAAATGAAGTGAATCAGACAGAGAAAAATAAACACCATATGATATTAGTTACATGTGGAATCTAAAATATGAGACAAATGAACCTATCTATGGAACGGAAACAGACTCACAGACGTAGGGACAAGACCTGTGGCTGCCCAAAGGCGTGAGAGGTAGGGGCAGGCTGGACTGGGAATCTGGAGTTAGCAGATACAGCTGTTATATATAAAATGGATAAACAATGATATATATGGTGGTATATATACGTATATACCACAGTATATATGAATCTATGAGCCTCACTCATCATCTGTGTGATACACATGGCTGAGCCTTTATACACACGTGGCTGAGCCTTTTCATTGTTCATAAGCCTTCTCCTGCTCCAGGCAGACCTGGGGCATCACTATATACCATATGGAATATATACCACTTATACATATATATACATACATACACCACAAGTCAGATATTGAATATCCTGTGATAAACCACAATGGAAAAGAATATGAAAAAAGAGTGTATATGTATGTCTAACTGAATCACTTTGTTGTACAGCAGAAATTAACACAATATTGTAAATCAACTATATTTCAATAACATGAAAAAAAGCTTATCCTTGAAGGTTGTTGAGAGTATGGAGAGGAACAGGCATATTATGAGTGCTAAATTAAATGGACTCGTCTCACACACTAGCAAAGTAATGCTCAAAATTCTCCAAGCCAGGCTTCAGCAACACGTGAACCGTGAACTTCCAGATGTTCAAACTGGTTTTAGAACAGGCAGAGGAACCAGAGATCAAATTGCCAACATCCGCTGGATCATCAAAAAAGCAAGAGAGTTCCAGAAAAACATCTATTTCTGCTTTATTGACTATGCCAAAGCCTTTGACTGTGTGGATCACAATAAACTGTGGAAAATTCTTCAAGAGATGGGAATACCAGACCACCTGACCTGCCTCTTGAGAAACCTGTATGCAGGTCAGGAAGCAACAGCTAGAACTGAACATGGAACAACAGACTGGTTCCAAATAGGAAAAGGAGTACGTCAAGGCTGTATATTGTCACCCTGCTTATTTAACTTATATGCAGAATACATCATGAGAAACGCTGGGCTGGAAGAAGCACAAGCTGGAATCAAGATTGCCGGGAGAAATATCGATAACCTCAGATATGCAGATGACACCACCCTTATGGCAGAAAGTGAAGAGGAACTAAAAAGCCTCTTGATGAAAGTGAAAGTGGAGAGTGAAAAAGTTGGCTTAAAGCTCAACATTCAGAAAATGAAGATCATGGCATCCGGTCCCATCACTTCATGGGAAATAGATGGGGAAACAGTGGAAACAGTTTATTTTTCTGACGACTTTATTTTTTTGGGCTCCAAAATCACTGCAGATGGTGACTGCAGCTATGAAATTAAAAGACACTTACTCCCTGGAAGGAAGGTTGTGACCAACCTAGATAGCATATTCAAAAGCAGAGACATTACTTTGCCAACAAAGGTCCACTTAGTCAAGGCTATGGTGTTTCCAATAGTCATGTATGGATGTGAGAGTTGGACTATAAAGAAAGCTGAGTGCTGAAGAATTGATGCTTTTGAACTGTGGTGTTGGAGAAGACTCTTGAGAGTCCCTTGGACAGCAAGAGATCCAACCAGTCCATTCTAAAGGAGATCAGTCCTGGGTGTTCATTGGAAGGACTGATGCTGAAGCTGAAACTCCAATACTTTGGCCACCTCATGTGAAGAGTTGACTCATTGGAAAAGACCCTGATGCTGGGAAAGATTGAAGGCAGGAGGAGAAGGGGACGACAGAGGATGAGATGGTTGAATGGCATCACTGACTCAATTGACATGAGTGTGAGTAAACTCCGGGAGTTGGTGATGGACAGAGGCCTGGCATGCTGCAGTCCATGGGGTCACAAAGAGTCGGACACGACTGAGCGACTGAACAGAACTGAACTGAAAATTAAATGGAGACACACGATAGTGACCCAGTAGCAAGCTGGTGGGCTTACACATACAGAAGCACAGGAGAAGTGTTTTAGGTGGGGTTTCAAGGAACATATGAAGTGCACAAGCAACAGAAAACGGCTGCTAACATATGCTATGACGTAAAGCTGGGAGTCGCTGCCGATTCACAGATGGCGAAGATCCCGCTTCTCCTGGGAGCAGCTGTACCAAAAGCAAACTTGAGCAATCAAGAGGCTCCTGACTTCTTATTTAATTGCAAAAAAAATATCAAATGCATAATCTGAGAATCACCATAGGCATTCACTCTACCTTCCCTGAGTCAAGAGTTTATCTACAGCCAGGAGAGCAGCCTTTCATGCTACAATTCAAAGAGTAACTTCCCTAATAAGCTAGCTTCTCAGACTCAAGCCAGCTACATATGTCATGGGAACCATTTTCTGTTTTAAATCCCTAACAATTCTCCTGGGACTAAGATTTCCATTGACATTGAGACTCGACATGAATTCAAAGACTCTCTTCATAGTTACCCAAGAACTCCATAAACAAAAAGAGAAAAACTTGAGACTTTTGCAACTCAATATTAAGTTTTCCTTTTCTCATCCTGGTTTCTCTTGGCTTAGGAAAGTAAGAATGCTGAGAGTGCTCTTATTGTTTAGTACAGGACTTAAAAAAGCAAGCAGCCAATTTAATGTCTCAAAGTGGACCTTGAACACCCCCAAAACTTCTAATATTTCAGGAATGTGGAAACTGGAGCACTGAGGGTGTTGCATGAAAAGATGAAATGCAAGGTAAATAGATGGTATTTTCAGAGTCAATATAAAACCCACCAGGCATGTATGGCAGCTCAGGATTCGTTTTAAGAAACCCACTGAGCCAAGTTTTGTGCCAATGCCAGATCTGTGGAAGGGGCTGGACAGAGGTTGTATTCACAGCACTTGTGGGATTTGTGCAGAAATAGCTTACAGATTTTCTGACCACCTCGTCTTTCAATTCAGATGAATGAAGCACTATTGTTTGGTCACGAGGAACTTTAATAAAAGAAGTTGTCACCAGAGCTGTTTCTCATGGGGTGCATGTGTGTGGAGATGGCAGTCTTTAAATTTTTCTTGAAAAATGAAATTAGACACCAAAATCAATGCCAAAATAAGGTTAACTCTGAATGAGAAAATAAGGAAAGCGGCAGGATGCCAAGTTAAGACTAATAACCTTTGGGCTTTGTTAGTAGAGACACACTCTTTGCTCCCACACTGGACCCCAATGTAGATTACTCTAAAGAAAAGGGTGTCTGAGGGTCCACAGTACAGCTGGGCATTTAATCCATAGCCACTTGAATATCATGTGGTTTGAAAGTACAGTAAGTCCCCTACATACAAACAAGTACCATTCTGAAAGTGCATTCGTATAGCCAATTTGTTTGTAAGTCTGATAAAGCTTGCCCAGGTACCCAACTAACACAGTTAGCTATACAGTACTGTACTATGCCAAAGCCTTTGACTGTGTGGATCACAATAAACTGTGGAAAATTCTGAACGAGATGGGAATACCAGACCACCTGACCTGCCTCTTGAGAAATCTGTATGCAGGTCAGGAAGCAACAGTTAGAACTGGACATGGAACAACAGACTTGTTCCAAATAGGAAAAGGAGTACGTCAAGGCTATATATTGTCACCCTGCTTACTTAACTTATATGCAGAGTACATCATGAGAAACGCTGGGCTGGAAGAAGCACAAGCTGGAATCAAGATTGCCGGGAGAAATATCGATAACCTCAGATATGCAGATGACACCATCCTTATGGCAGAAAGTGAAGAGGAACTAAAAAGCCTCTTGATGAAAGTGAAAGTGGAGAGTGAAAAAGTTGGCTTAAAGCTCAACATTTAGAAAATGAAGATCATGGCATCCGGTCCCATCATTTCATGGCAGATAGATGGGGAAACAGTGGAAACAGTGTCAGACTTTATTTTTTTGGGCTCCAAAATCACTGCAGGTGGTGACTGCAGCCATGAAATTAAAAGACGCTTACTCCTTGGAAGAAAAGTTAGGACCAACCTAGATAACATATTCAAAAGCAGAGACGTTACTTTGGGAACAAAGGTCCGTCTAGTCAAGGCTATGGTTTTTCCTGTGGTCATGTATGGAAGTGAGAGTTGGACTGTGAAGAAAGCTGAGAGCCTAAGAATTGATGCTTTTGAACTGTGGTGTTGGAGATGACTCTTGAGAGTCCCTTGGACTGCAAGGAGATCCAACCAGTCCATTCTGAAGGAGATCAGCCCTTGGATTTCTTTGGAAGGAATGATGCTAAAGCTGAAACTCTAGTACTTTGGCCACCTCATGGGAAGAGTTGACTCATTGGAAAAGACTCTGATGCTGGGAGGGATTAGGGGCAGGAGGAGAAGGGGACGACAGAGGATGAGATGGCTGGATGGCATCACTGACTCAATGGACGTGAGTCTGAGTGAACTCTGGGAGTTGGTGATGGACAGGGAGGCCTGGTGTGCTGCGATTCATGGGGTCACGACTGAGTGACTGAACTGAACTGAATAGGTTTATATAATTTTCACACAAAAAGTATTATTAAAAACAAATAAAACAAAACAGACACAAAAAATAAAGAAAACACTTTTAATCTTACAGTACAGGACCTTGAAAAGCACAGTAGTAGAGTATAATGTACTTCCATCATAGCTCAGTTGGTAAAGAATCTGCTTGCAATTCTGGAGACCCCAGTTCAATTCCTGGGTCGGGAAAATCCACTGGAGAAGGGAAAGGCTACCCACTCCCATATTCTTGGACTTCCCTGGTGGCTCAGCTGGTAAAGTATCTGCCTGTGATGTGGGAAACCTCGGTTTGATCCCTGGGCTGGGAAGATCCCCTGGAGAAGGGAAAGGCTACCCACTTCAGTATTCTGGCCTGGAGAATTCCATGGACTGTATAGTCCATAGGGTTGAAAAGAGTTGGACACGACGGAGTGACTTTCACTTTCACAGTATAACAGCTGGTTCCTCTTAGCGGCACCAGCTGCATCACCTCTGCTTCGACACATGCTTCTGGACATCCTGGGGTTGAAATAGAGATACTGTACGGCTGTACACTACACTGCACTTACAGTAGAGTTCACAAGAGCACAACCACTTGTTGGAGATGCACGCATGTGACAGTGTATGCCAGACCCGTGAACTAACTTATGTGATTGGACTTGCCAATGCGTGTTCACATATTTGAAAGTTCACAACTGGTAGGTTTGTATTAGTTTATACCTTATGTACCCCTTTTCATTTCAAATATGTTGGTCTGGTTCAGGGCTTAGTGATGGCCCTCCAACACACATTTAGCTGTTCTAAAGCGAGAGACATTCTTGGCTGGATCTCAAAACCAAATATTGTGCTATATAAGGGATGTTAAGACTTCTACCATTTCCCAGGCATCTTCCACTTGTAAATCAGTTTAAACTGACTGCTGGGTAGACTATTGCTTCAATACCCCCTGAGCTGAAAGAGTCAACACAGAACCCAAGGATGCTAAAGCTCTCAAAACATTTGACTCAACAATGGTCAGTTAAAGAGGAAATTTATTTCTCCGTCTTCTTCAAGGGCGGAAGGTTTAGCAGAAAATGAAGTGGATTTGTACTTGATAGAGCTGGGGTTGAACTCAAATGGAGAGAGGGTGAGATTTGAAATATGATATGTGGGTCTTGTATGGCCCAGTGTCAGCAACCCTGAAAATCCTTTCTCAGCCCTCAGAGCCTCAGTTTATCTCTGAGAAATGAGTCTACTGGTAACATTATTCTCACACGACAGATAGGAGCGTTGCATGAAATATGATATATTTGAAAGTGCTTTGTGTCTTGCAAAGTACTGTACTAATTTAGCCATTATTCTTACTAATTGTGGGAACTTGAGTCAACCTCTTAGCTTTCCTGAGCCTTGACTTCCTTCTTTGTAAAGTGGAGAGAGTCAAGGCAGGCCTCTCCAGTCCATAAAGTTAAAACTCAAAATGAAATAATGTGAAAAACTTGGGTAAATGGCAAGCTACTTTCTTTAGCAACTTAGAATATTTAATTTAAAAATATTCAAGTGAAATGCCTTTGAGTGTTGTCCATTTGGGTGTGGTTGAATTATTTCTATTCCTTCTTGAATACTGTCACTTGTTTAGTTTAATCTACAGGTGATTTCCAAGATGCTAATAATCCTTTGAGTGGTCAATGTCATAATTACAATTCAGTGACTTAAGAAAATAATTTTCTTGTGTTACCAAAAAGTTGCTTTCTATACTTCACAGGGCAATTACCTCTTGAAAGCCAGCCTATCATTGTCCCCACCTTTTCTCCTTTTGGCAGCTATACCCCCTGTTTTCTAATCTCCCTGTTATCTGCTTCAGTAATAGACACTGGTCCATATTGGCCCAGAGCCAACTCCAGTTCCCTTATGGCTCTTTCCACCCTTTGAGAATTGGAAGAGATGGTCTCTGTTGGCCGTCGGGCATTGCTTATGCTGAATCTTTGTGGAGTGGGAGGAACGCATCAGAGACATTATGTAAACAAACATTCTCAGAACACTTTGATGGACAGACAGAACATAAGCAATTGCATATATGTGCATCTTTGAAGACAGTCCTCTTCTTCTTCTTTTTTTTAATTAATACCGACAATTTTATTCACAATAAACTGCAAACAACTCAATGACAATTGTAGGTCAATGGATACATATATGGCGGCATGTCTAGACAGGGGAATACTACTCAACAATAAAAAGGAATTAACTGCTGATGGATGTATCATCATGGATACGTCTCTACAGGGTTATAGACAGAAGAAGAATCCAGACATAAAGTCAGCAATGTATTATTCCATTAATAAACTTTAGAAATTTAGAAATGAAATATCTACTCTACAGTAACAGGAAGCAGCCTGAGGCTGGGGTTGGAGCTGGAGATGGACTTCATAGGGACACAAAGAAAGATTCTGGTTTGGATGGGAACATCTTTAAAGGCTTGGCTGTGAGAATGATGAGATGTGTATCAATTTGTTAAAACTCATTGACTTAACACTTAAAACGGCTTCATCTGTTGCATAAAGAGTAACCTCAGTAAAGTTGAAAACACTTTAAAAATAAATTCTGAATATATGGCAGAGGATATAGCTCACCACTGAGGGACTGATGGAAAGAATGTGTAAGGTGAAATGAGGGTTAAAGATAATAATGGGATGTAGCCTTTGAGGCGTTTTATAAGCTTTTCCATGCTTTTCAGGGCTGATGCCGGATAGTGCTCCATAAAAGCCCACATGTCTTGAAAGTCTCTGTCATTATTGCCTTTATCTGCAGAGGGCTGGCTCAACCCAGCTGAACATATACTCTTCCTTTAGAAGAAAGCCCAGAGACAGACACTGTTGACATTATCTTTGCAATTTCAATAAAACAGTCCTTGGTGAAATGCAGTCTTGCTTCTATTCCAAGATCTATCAATACTGGCTGCCAAGCTGGTCTTTGCCTTTCACAGAGAATGTGGGGGACAAGCATTTACACGTTTCTCTGTCCCTATAAAGCCGTCCCTTAGCAGCTTCCTACTTCACCGAACAGGACAAAAAAGATTTTTCTTTTCTAGGGGATTTTGACTTCCAAGAAATGACTGGGAAGTTAAAAGGCCATTTGAGCTGATGTGACTGTCCCAAGAATTGACTTGTTTTTCACATTTCTCCCAAATGAAAAGCAGAAAATGAGCGATTTAGTTAAAACTTGAAAATATAAAGGGGCACAAAAGACTAAACCTTTTTGAAAAGTAAAGTAACCACCAGAAAAGCACATAATAAGACTTGTTAGCATCAACCCACGTGGTGAAAGCAAAGGATGGCACAGACAAAGGTCTATGTATGTGTGTGTGTCGGGGGGGGGGGGCATGCGGAATTAACATATACACACTACTATATATAAAACAGATAAATAACAAGGACCTACTACACAGCTTAGGACACTATACTCAATATCTTGTAATAACCTATAATGGAAAAGAATCTGAAAAAGAATATATATGCATATATTTAAAGGTTGTTTCACTATACCTGAAACTAACACAGTCTTTAAATTAACTTCAGCTCAATAAAAAACAAAAGAATCTGGTCCTGGGAGAGACTGAGGTCAATGAACACAGGCTCAGAGAGCAAAACAGTGCATTGAATGGGGGACCGTCCCGAGGACAGGCAGAGGTCAATGAACAGGCATTCACTTCTAGGGATATGACCGGGGTCTGTCTCTAAAAGAGGAAAAGGTATTCTTCAATAATGCATAGAGTGGAATAACAAATTTAGGATAAACTGTAAGACTGTAGAATTTATACTGCACGTTTTCAATAAGTTCAAATTAAATAATAAATACACTAGTAAAAGAGAAAATTTATACTTGTGACTAAGCTTGAAGAGTAAAGGCTTATTGATTTTCAATTGTTTCTATTATAATTGAAATGATTTTTAAAAGAATTTGGTAACAGTGGCATAGAGTTGGGGGAGTGGAGAATTAAAAATAATAATAAAACGGTAATAAAACCCACTAAAAGTTAGGGGGAAAAAGATCTGCGTGTGTGTACGTGTGTGTGTGTTTGTGTTGTGTACATACACACCGTTGTCATTAATAGACAAGATGCAGAAGAGTGTAGTTGTCAGGAGGACAGACAGTTTTGGGTTGAATCATAGCTCCCAAAGTTACTTAACTTCTTTGAGTCTTAGTTTGTTCATCTGTGAGTGGGAAAAATAATAGTGCCTACTTAATAGGATTGCTGTGAGGATAAAATGAGATATAAGGAATAGAAAACCAGGCAAGCACCTGGCATAGAGCAAGCCCTCATAAGCACAGCTATTTTGCTATTCCCATGCATTTCCTGTGAATGTAAGTATTGTAGAGATAAGATGAACAGTCATCCAGTGACTTTTAGGTTTTGAGATTGGATTAACTGCTTCCTACAGCATCATAAAAGGGAAACATATATTCTTTAGTTAGAAGTATTTTTCTTGTCCTTTTTTGGGGTCAATTACTCTCCCTATGTCTTCACTTTTTGGAATATCTTTTGAATGATGGATCATTCATCATTTTTATTTTCCATTAAAAATTCTAATTTCAGTGAATTTCTCACATCTTTATCTTCCACTTCTTTTATTCTGCTATCATATTTCTTGTTCTCAAATGATACTTAAAAATAGCATTTTAGTCTAATTTCATTGATGTAGTACCTTCTCTTATATCTGTGGGGATATGAATTACAGTTTTTAAAGGTGTTTTATTCTACTCCCTGCCTTGTCTTCATTTCTTCCGGATTTCTTCGTCCTGTGTGTTGGTTTAGACACTCCTTTCCTGTAGTGATTTTCCTCGCTTATCTGGTATCCTTGGCTCTCACTGACACCACTTACGTGTGAGGTCCTAAGAACTGAATGGGAACTCCCTGTGTATGAGCAGGACTTATCAGCTGATATGCAAGATGGATGGTGTTCTGTCAGGAACACCCACATGTTTTTACCTGGGGGTTTTCCCTTGGGGCCATCACTTTTCTTGGAGACAAGAAAAGAAAGAAGAAAATGTTAATTGCTCAGTCATGTCTGACTCTGCGACCCTGTGGACTGTAGCCTACCAGGCTCCTCTGTCCATGGGATTCTCCAGGCAAGAATAGTGGAGAGAGTAGCCTTTCCCTTCTCCAGATGATCTTCCTGACTCAGGGATCAAATCCAGGTCTCCTGCAGATTCTTTACTATCCGAGCAACCAGGGAAGCTTGGATTTCTCTATATATTCTTGAGAATTCCAGTTTAGTTCCAGCATTTGGGAAACAAGAATGTAACTGAAAACGGTGTCTGATTGCTAATCACGGTTTCTACAATCGCCAGTAAGGAGACCAGGTTGACGGAAAGGAAAGTTTGCTTTATTTTGGATGCTGGCAACGGGAGCGGGGAATGGTGGGCGCCTGTCCAAAGGCTGACTCCCCTCCCTGACAGTCTAGGAGGCTTTTATAGATGGAGGGAGGGGGTTACATGCAGAAACAGCACAGTCAGCTCTGACAGTCATCTTCAGAGTGATCATCGGTGGTCTGACCAGCGCCATCTTGATTGTTTGAAGTACAATTAAACTTTAGTTCCCTGGTCAATTCGTTCCTGTTTCCTAGAGGTCAATTCTCAGAACTGTGGCAGCTTATGTCATGGCTACAGTCTAGTCATCAGGTAGTTAACTTCTTCCACCTGGTGGATATTTCAGATTCTACAAGACAGCTCACAGGATATGATTCAGAATATTATCTATAGCCCATGAGAAGGAACTAAAGGTCCTTGACTATGCTTCATGACTACATTATTATTATTTGGCCTCCTTTGGCTGTTTTCCTTTGTTTCGAGATGTTCTCACTTCTCTGATTTACTTATTCTTTGGCTAAAGTTTTTCCACAGGCAAAAGGCAGGCAGAGGCTATGGTGGGGGGGAGGCAAGGACCAGAGGGTCCTGCTCCATTTCAAGAAAGGAAAGCGCCTAGCGGTTCTGTCCATGCAGCCTGCACTATCTGCTTTAGTTCTCCTTTTGGGCTTCCCTGGTGGCTCAGATGGTCAAGATTCCGCCTGCAATGCAGGAGACCCAGGTTCGATCCCTGGGTCAGGAAGATGCCCCTGGAGAAGAGAATGGTTACCCATTGCAGTACTCTTGCCTGGAGAATCACCACGGACAGAGGAGCCTGGAGGGCTACAGTCCATGGGGTCACAAAGAGTCGGACATGACTGAGCAACTAATACTTTCACTTTTTCTTAGAGGCAGCTCATCTTGCCCTCATCTGTGCCCAAGCCTCAGATTCCTGGCCCCAGCTTGGTGATCCTTCCAGAGAGCACCTTGTTTTCTGCCTGGCTCAGGAAGAGCTGTCACCTGGCTGCCTGGTTGGGACAGGCACTTGGGGCACGAACTTCCTCCTGCACTGCTTTCCCATCAGTTGTTCTCTTCTCCACCTCTGCATTCAGGGGCACCTGGTATTATCAACTCCTGAGCCTTTCTGTGGTCCCAGGGTACAATGCACTTGCCTCTGTTTGCTTCTCCAGCAGGAGCTTAGTCTCAGCCTTCTTTTCTGACTCTCCTTGTCAATAACAGAATGTTATTAACATTTCTCATCTGCTGTTGACTCTTCTGTTTTTTTTTTTTTTTCCTATTTTGTAATATTTTTAGCTCTTTGATTCTTTTGTTGCCATTTTATCAGGCTTTAGGCAGAGTGGAGATAAACACCTGTGTTTATATATCAGAAGTTCATCCATGGAATGTTAACAATAACCCAGCAATCAGATCCCATCTTGAAGATTCTCATGCAGGAGCCTGGGGTGGCATCTGGATGTGCCTACAATTTCAGTTCAGTTCAGTTGCTCAGTCATGTCCGACTATCTGTGACCCCATGAACTGCAGCACGCCAGGGTTCCCTGTCCATCACTATCTCCTGGTGCTTGCTCAAACTCACGTCCATCAAGTCAGTGATGCCATCCAACCATCTCATCCTCTGTCATCCCCTTCTCCTCCTGCCTTCCATCTTTCCCAGCATCAGAATCTTTTCTAATGAGTCAACTCTTCACATCAGGTGGCCAAAATATTGGACCTTCAGCTTCAGCATCAGTCCTTCCAATGAATATTCAGGGCTGAATTCCTTTAGGGCTTCCCTGGTAGCTCAGCTGGTAAAGAATCTGTCTGCAATGCAGGAGACCTGGTTAGATCTCTGGGTTGGGAAGACCCAATTTGCTTTAGTATTGACTAGTTTGATCTCCTTGCTGTCCAAGGAACTCTCAAGAATCTTCTCCAATACCACAGTTCAAAAGCATCAGTTCTTCAGCACTCACTTTCTTTATAGTCCAACTCTCACATCCACACATGACTACTGGAAAGACCATAGCTTTGACTAGATGGATCTTTGTTGGCAAAGTAATATCTCTGCATTTTAATATGCTGTCTATGTTGGTCATAGCTTTCCTTCCAAGGAGCAAGCGTCTTTTAATTTCATGACTGCAGTCAACATATGCAGTGATTTTGGAGCCCAAGAAAATAAAGTCTGTCACTGTTTCCATTGTTTCCCTGTCTATTTGCCATGAAGTGATGGGACCAGATGCCATGATGTTTTTCTGGAACTCTCTTGCTTTTTCGATGATCCAATGGATGCTGGCAATTTGATCTCTGGTTCCTCTGCCTTTTCTAAATCCAGCTTGAACATCTGGAAGTTCTTGGTTCGGGTACTGTTGAAGCCTAGCTTGGAGAATTTTGAGCATTACTTTGCTAGCGTGTGAGATGAGTGCAAATGTGCAGTAGTTTGAACATTCTTTGGCATTGCCTTCCTTTAGGATTGAAATGAAAACTGACCTTTTTCAGTTCTGTGGCCACTGCTGAGTTTTCCAAATTTGCTGGCATATTGAGTGAAGCACTTTCATAGCATCATGTTTCAGGATTTGAAATAGCTCAACTGGAATTCCATCACCTCCACTAGCTTTGTTCATAGTAATGCTTTCTAAGGCCCACTTGACTTCACATTCCAGGATGTCTGGCTCTAGGTGAGTGATCACACCATTGTGATTATCTGGGTCATTAAGATCTTTTTTTTGTGTAGTTTCTTGGTGTGTTCTTGCCTCTTCTTCTTAATATTTTCTGCTTCTGTTAGGCCCATATCATTTCTGTCCTTTTTTGTGCCCATCTTTGCATGAAATGTTCCCTTGGCATCTCTAATTTTCTTGAAGTGATCTACAATTTAAGGGCTCCCAGTGCAGTGATGAGGTGACCCGACTTGGTGGCTCACTGAGCCCCAATGGAGTGTGCCTTTGAGCCATTTTTTCATGTACAGTTGACTTCTTCCCTTCTTGCTAGAAGCACAGCAGTGAGAATCAGCTGAGTGTGAAAAGTACTTATTGGCTGCTTTCTATGTTCCTGGGACTGAATTAAAGACTCTATCGGTTGCAGATGATAGGATCAAACAGCTTTGGTAAATAATTTTTAGCTAATACCAATAAATAATGGTAAAGGCAGGGACTGAAGCACTGCACAGGCTTCCCTGGTCTCTCGTTAACTCTTTTTTCTTTACTTTGGCCAGTTGTTGTGAAGAGCCAACTCACTGGAAAAAATCCTGATGCTGGGAAAGACTGAGGGCTGGGGGAGAAGGGGGTGACAGAGGGTGAGATGATTGAATGGCATCACCAACTTAATGGACATGAGTTTGAGCAAACGCTGGGAGATACTGAAGGACAGGGAAGCCGGGCATGCTGTAGTCCGTGGGGTTGCAGAGAGTCAGACACGACTTAGTGACTGAACAACACAGTGACGTCATTCAACATGAGGCTAGAACAATTTCAAATGTCAGATTTGATCTTCCATCTTTATAGATGTGAGTTTAGAAAGGAGGGATCTCTCCCTCAAACCCCACTATTCCCACCCCTGTTCCAGTGTGAACAAGGCTGGGGAAGGGCCCGCAATGGCTGGCGTGGGTAAGGTTTTTACCTCCCGATCAATGGTGATAGTGAGGTGGGTATTGTGAGAAGATGGTGATGGTGGCTTCAGACCTCAGAGTGAAGGAGGAGAGGGAGGGATGATCCTTGTAAGGGAGGAGGGAGAGGGTTCTTAGAGGGAGAAGGGAATGCTGGGCAAAGAGAAAAACAGATCCATTTCAGTCCATCCCTGGCTACTCAGTACCTGGGCGTGTATGCACACACACTCCTTCCCTCTCCCCACTTCCCCATCTCTCTCTCTTTCTCTCTTTCCCCCTCTCTCTCCATCTGAGACATTTCCAAAAATGCAATTATCCTGTGCAGAACTGCTTCTGCTGCTGCTAAGTCGATTCAGTTGTGTCTGACTCTGTGTGACCCCATGGACTGCAGCCCACCAGGCTCCTCTGTCCATGGGATTTTCCAGGCAAGAGTAGTGGAGTGGGGTGCCATTGCCTTCTCCATGTGCAGAACTGCAAACATGCTTATCTCCTCATCCTTTTGAAATGTTCCCGACTACTCTACACCATTCCATAATTCCACATCGTCGGTGATGTCCAGTCCTTTTCATCAGCTCTGTATATAGCTTCTTCTGCTCCTGTAATTTACAGGCAACATGAACATTTAATCTTTCTGAACTTACCCAAGTTCCCAAGGCTTTAGTCTCAGCAGGGTGAGTCCCCAGACACGGCACGCAATCGATGAACAAACAGCTTAACTGATTCCTACCAAAGACAAAATGAAGGGATCCTGACTGCCTTTCCGGTGCTGTTCTGCTTATGTGTTGCCAGGCAACAAACCATCTCCAGTGGTTAAGCCAGTAACAATCACTTTTGTTCTTGTTGTTGGTTTATGATTTTGGGGGTTGACAGGGCTCAGTGAGACAGTCTTGACTGTCTCAGACAATGGCCGGGGCTGGAGTCCTCTCAAAAGTATCTTCATCTTATACGGGGTTTGGGGGGCTGGAAAGACTCCAGTCACTGGGGCTGGAACTGCTGGGACTCTTTGGCAGCTCTCTTTCTTCGTGGTCGCTCCACCTGGCAGCC
This sequence comes from Bos indicus x Bos taurus, assembly GCF_003369695.1. Classification (NCBI taxonomy): domain Eukaryota; kingdom Metazoa; phylum Chordata; class Mammalia; order Artiodactyla; family Bovidae; genus Bos; species Bos indicus x Bos taurus. The sequence continues at coordinate 10,834,179 of NC_040087.1, read as the reverse complement.
TTGGGAATCCGAACCTCTTATGTGGCTACTGAAGGCTCCTGGGGCTAGTGTCCCAAAAGAAACTGGCAGAAGCCCTTTGGTTCTTTTCCTCCTAACCTTAGAAATCACACATTGTCTTTCCCACCATATTCTGTTCATGGAGGCAGTCACCAAGCCTGGCTCAGCATCAAGGGGGAGGGGACAGATTCTCCTCTTGATGGAAGGCATGTCAATAATTTGCATACCTTAAAACTACTGTACTGACCTTAACTCAGCCCATGCACATTTTAGGGTCTTTGAACTCTCTACTCCTGGTTTATACAGAATTCTTTTAGTTGCATGTGACACAAACAGAATTGAAATTAGCATATCGCCACACCGTGGACGGGTGGGGTGAAGCCAGGGACTTCAACATGGGCATTCCCTGCTTCTTGTGAAGAGTCCCAGGGATTTGCTGGGGACACACACCCAGCCCTGGATCAATCACTATGGTTAAGGAGTTTCTACTGTGTCTGGCGTAATTTAGAAGGGAGATTACCTCTTGGTCAGTCACGGTGGTCAAGGTCATGTGAAAAGGTAGCGACTCCCACGTGGATGCCAAGGTGAAGGTGTGGAAAGTGAAAGTGTTAGTCACTCAGTCATGCCCGACTCTGTGGCCCCATGGACTGTAGAGTGCCGGGCTCCTCTGGCCATGGGATTCTCCAGGCAAGAATGCTGGAGAGGGGTGCCATTCCCTTCTCCAGGGGATCTTTCTGACCCAAGGATCAAACCTGGGTCTCCTGCACTGGCAGGCAGATTCTTTACAGTCTGAGCCACCAGGGAAGCCAAGTATAGTAGTGCAGTAATATCAAATCTTGCTCTAATCACATAAATGTCTATTTTATTTATCCCATTCTAAATAACCATCCAAAGAATTTTTTTTTTTTAAATTCACCTGCGGTAACTCCTTTTTTAAAAGAAAAAAAATTTTTTGCCTCTTTGAAATAATAGCTAGACCTTTTTTGTTTTTTCAAGTTTTTGTTGATATTTTTAATTGTTCTTATTAGCATCTGTAAGGCCCATTGAGAAGGCCTCAATGCTGCTGCTGCTGCTGCTGCTAAGTCGCTTCAGTCATGTCCGACTCTGTGTGACCCCACAGAGAGAAGCCCACCAGGCTCCCCTGTCCCTGGGATTCTCCAGGCAAGAACACTGGAGTGGGTAAGCCAGCTTTTCTCATTCAAAAAAGTTCTTAGGTTAATCTGACTTTTGTTTTATAGGTACCAACAAACCAGTTGTTTAAAATGAGAGTGCTCTAGATTTAATGATTTGTTAGTTCCTCGAATTAGTTCCCTGAAAGAGTAGGGGTGGTTTTCTCGGGGGAGGTGGGGTGAGAGGCTGGCTGAGAAATAAAATCCCACTCAACTTTTACATATACTACTACCTCATACAGTTCCAGCAACCATGAAATGACTCCTGTTACTCCTTTTTAACAAATGAAGAAATCAAGGCTCGGGGACATTCAGCATCATGTCCCAGGTGACTCAGTCTAGTGTGGCCGTTCAGAGCCCATCTGTCTGAACACCAAGCCCATGCCTAGAATGCTCTTCTCTCTCCCCAGTCCCCAGACCACATGCTTTAGCGCAGACAGCGAAGGTTAGAGACTCAGGGAGTTAAGAAGGCGAGAGGGAGCACGCCGGGGGCACAGCCCCCGTGGGCCACTTTTCCCTCCTCCCCTCGCACCCTGCTTCCAGCTGAGCTGCTGCTATGGGTACCCCTGCTCCGAGCAGCTCTGCTGGTGATTGGTCTAGCTGTCTGCATCCTTTCATCCTCTCATTCAGTTGGACTTTCCCTAAAGGAATCATATTAGGAAATGCATGGAAAAGCAAATCCAACCAAACAGCACAGAAACACAAGAGTTGTGGAAATGAACGTGATCACAGACTGCTGATTCCTTATCTTGGCGTCACCGACTCATTTGGCTGGGACTGTTTGGCAGGCCCTCAGAATTTTTGTTTCTTTCGCCCGAATCAGTTGCTATGATTTCCCAGGGGTGCTTTCGCAAGCTCATTCTTGAGACTGGTCCTACTTGTAGGTAGTTTTAACTTCATCAATCATGAAATCTGAGGCTCCAACAGTGGCCACATAATCCCCAAGGAAGACACCATCACAGCTTAATAATGGTCCCCTCTTACCTGCAAGGGACTGGCAGGCCCCATACCTTCCACTGTCCATTTCCAGTAGGATCACCTTGCTTGTTACTGAATCCATTCAGCTCATCTGCAGGACCAAGGTCATTGACATGGCCACGACCCAATAGAGGTTAAGGCTTTTGGACTTTTGTCTTATGTGCTAAGTAGCTTCAATCATGTCCAACTCCTTGCAGCTCTATGGACTGTAGCCCACAGGCTCCCCAGTCCATGGGATTCTCCAGGCAAGAATACTGGAGTGGGTTGCCATTTCCCTCTCCAGGCGATCTTTCTGACCCTGGGATCCAACTTGTGTCTCCTGTGTCTCCTGAATTGGCAGGTGGATTCTTTATCACTAATGCCACCTGAGAATCTCATTTTGTCTGGGGTATACACATCTATTTGACTCCCTGGTGGCTCAGACAGTAAAGAATCTGCCTGCAGTGCAGGAGACCTGGGTTCAATCCCTGAGTTGGGAAGATCCCCTGGAGAAGGGAATGGCTACCCCCTCCAACATTCTTGCTTGCTTGGAGCCTGGTGGGCTACAGTCCATGGTGTCACAAACAGTCAGACACGACTGAGTCACTAACACTTTCACTTTAGGGATTCCCTTGTGGCTCAGTTAATAAAGAATCTGCCTGCAATGCAATAGACCTGGGTTCAATTCCTGGGTGGGAAAGATCCCTTGGAGAAGATGGCAACCCACTCCAATATTCTTGGCTGGAAAATCCCATGGACAGAAGAACCTGGCAGGCTACAGTCCATGGGTTCAAAAGAGTTGGACATGACTTAGTGACTAAACCACCACCATACACATCTATATAAATATATATATATTTACACACAGAGACACACACCTTTGGAGTGTGTGTGGCAGAATTCTGACCTCTGTAATTTCTCAATCTTAAAATGCCTCACACAAATGGTAACAAAAACCCCCATGGAGTCAGAGTATGGGGGAGAAAAGAGCTTTCTCCCTCTGGACCCTCATAGACCCCAGTATCTAGGAGACACTTCTGTTTGTGCAAGAAAGAAGCAGAAGGACCTGAGGCAGGTGTCATTTCTAAGCTTAAAGCTCTAGGGTTGAGGAGGGAGCATTTTTCTTTTTTTTAAGAACAGCTGAAAGCAAGACGAAGTAAAATTACAACAGTTTGACAGCATAATTTTAATAAGTTTTGTTTTTCTCTGGTGCAGAGATTCATCAAATCGTGGCTGGAAGCAATAGAGAGATGAGAAGGAAGGAAACAAGTGTTGAGACAGCAGCAGTTACCGTGGTGGGCGCCTGGGATGTTATTTGGTTGTGAGAATGGTTCATGCTACAGCTATTCCCCATTGCTTTACCGACTGAAATTAAAAAATGATTATTTAATGTGCTTCGCTCCTCTGTCTACTCCTGAGAGAACCAGTGCTGTGACCTTCCCAGTTGGTAGAGTGTTGGATGCGAGTCTGTCAGGCTCACCCACCACCTGCCTCTCCTCTCCCCCAGAGTTGGGGTCCCCCTCTGCCACCTCTTGGGGTGTGGCTGAAGCCACGGAGAGCTCAGCTTTTCTGGGGAGCTTCAGAGAGGACGGGGGGCTGCCACCCTACTGGTGGGGCCGCTGAAGCCTCCATAGGATGCTTGCACATTTCAGGAATCCTTCAGTCATTTGGTCACAGGATCCTTGCTGTATCCGTTGACCACGCACCTGTGGTATGCCAGGCTCTGTGCTAGGTGATGGGGAGGGGGTAACATACAGACAGCCCTACTTCCCATCTCCTAAGGCTTTTATATTCTGTCTGCCCAGAGCCCTGGATCTGCTCCCAAGCAGGGCTCTGAAGCAGTTTTGTGTCTGAGTGCAATGCAGCCCTACAGGACCCTGGACAATTCATGAACACCGGGATAGCTCTGGTACCTAGGGAGATGTTCCACTTAGGGGTGTGTTGAAGGTCCAGAAAGTCCAACGTGGTCCAGGCATTGCACTGAGAACGTGACAGGTCCTCTGCCACTTCTCCCTGCCGCACGATCCTGTGAGCCTTGGGTCCCCTGGTTTTTGACAACCTGCTTTCAGAAGGATAAAAGTTGGTTTTCTTCTTTGCATCAATGACAGATGGTCTGCAGATCTTGGCTACCCTGCTGCTGCTGCTGCTGCTGCTAAGTCGCTTCAGTCGTGTCCGACTCTGTGCGACCCCATAGACGGCAGCCCACCAGGCTCTCCCGTCCCTGGGATTCTCCAGGCAAGAATACTGGAGAGGGTTGCCATTTCCTTCTCCAATGCATGAAAGTGAAAAGTGAAAGTGAAGTCGCTCAGTCGTGTCTGACTCTTAGCGACCCCATAGACGGCAGCCCACCAGGCTCTCCCGTCCCTGGGATTCTCCAGGCAAGAATACTGGAGAGGGTTGCCATTTCCTTCTCCAATGCATGAAAGTGAAAAGTGAAAGTGAAGTCACTCATGGACTGCAGCCCACCAGGCTCCTCCATCCATGGGATTTTCCAGGCAAGAGTACTGGAGTGGGGTGCCATGGCCTTTTCCACTTGGCTACCCTAAGTAACACCAAATACAAATGACCCACACATCTGTGAAGGATTTCCAAATCAGAGGTGTCAGATCCTATTGGTTTTCGCCCTCTGCAGTTTCTCTCCCATCCATTGCTTCCTCCCTTCCCCTCTCTGCCACCCCAGTTCATCCCCTTATTGTCTCCCACCTAAGATGATGGCATCTGCTTTTTTTACTAGTTTCTCTCTGCCTTTGAAATCGTCCCTTATAATGCTGCCCGACATATCTTCTTTAAGTGCAGCTCGGACCACGTTATTCCCTGGCTCAGAAACATTCTGTGACGTCTATTAAATTGCTTATTAAATGAAGCAAACACTCTTGGCCTGATGCAAGGCAGGCCCCTGCACTCTATCCATTGCCTACATTTTATTTTGCAGCTCACTGTGACACACCCAACATTTCAGCCCACTGGGGTACTCACTGTTTTGGAAGCTTGTCTTGCATTTAATTGCTTCTTTGAGTCCTCTGGCTGGAATGTTTTTTCTCATGGTCTTCTTCTGGGGGGCTTACCTGGTGGCTCAGAGGTTAAAGCGTCTGCTCATGATGTGGGAGACCCGGGTTCAACCCCTGGGTCGGGAAGATCCCCTGGAGAAGAAATGGCAACCCGCTCCAGTATTCTTGCCTGGAGAATCCCATGGATGGAGGAACCTGGTAGGCTACAGTCCACGGGGTCGCAAAGAGTTGGACATGACTGAACGACCACTTCACTTCTCTTCACTTCACTTCACCTTTTGGAACCTTCTAGCTATCTTTAGGACCTGGCTAAAAATGGCTTCTCCTTCCCTAAGCCTTTCCTGTCTCCACAGTGGGATATCATCATTCCTGTTTTGAACTAGCATGGCAAATCTTTTGCTCCTCTCTCATTGTATATATCATTTCACAGTGAGAGTCCTCTTTGGCAAGTAAGCTCATGAGGGCAGTGACTTTCACCAGACCCTCAAAAAAAAGTCTGTGGATTCTGGTGCGTGCTGCGTGCGTGCTAAGTCGTTCAGTCGTGTCTGACTCTTTGTGACCCCGTGGACTGTAGCCCACCAGCCTCCTCTGTCCATGGGATTCTCCAGGCAAGAATACTGGAGTGGGTTGTCATTTCCTCCTCTTGTGGGTCTTCCTGACCTAGGGACTGAACCCACGTCTCCTATGTCTCCTGCATCGGCAGCTGGGTTCTTTACCACTAGCGCCACCGAGCGAGTACCATTCACATCTGCATTCCTGGCATATACTGCATCTCATGAGTACCTTACTGTTTTGTGGGAAAACAAAACTGAGGCCCTCTTAAATCTTCTACCAGTGTGATTATAGAGGAATAGAAATTTTTAAAGAGTATGTTGATTTACAATATTGTGTTACTTTCTGCTGTACAGCAAAGAGATTCAGTTATACATATATATGTATGTATATATATATACATATACAAATATATATATATATATATTCTGTTCCATTATGGTTTATCATAAGATATTGAATACTCTGGGAAGCCTGGAGTGCTGCAATCCATGGGGTTTCAAAGAATCGGACACGACTGAGCAACTGAACAATGACACTGAATACAGCGCCCAAGAATAGAGGTTTCTAAACTGCACACACGTTCATGGATTATTAGGGCATGTGGAGTATGAACAGAAATCTAGCTCAACCCAGCTAGACAAAAAAAAGGGACTTATTGGAAGGACATGGGTTTTCAGAATGGAAGTGAAATGAAGTGAAAGTCACTCAGTCATGTCCGACTCTTTGCGAACCCATGGGCTATACAGCCTATGGAATTCTCCAGGCCAGAATACTGGAGTGGGTAGCCATTCCCTTCTCCAGGGGATCTTCCCAACCCAAGGGTTCAACTCAGGTCTCCCACATTGCAGGTTGATTCTTTACCAGCTGAGCCACCAAGGAAGCCCTGCAGAATGGAAGAGGAGGTTGAATGAAGCAGGTAGTTTCAGGGACCTCTTGACTTGGGCTCAACATGTCTCTATGCTGGGCAGACCCTTGTGGCCATTCATCTTGTGTCTCTTTGGGAGATAACTTTTTAAAGAAAAGATGGGAGGCTGAGTAAAGAGAAGGATGAAAGAGTGCGTGGGAACTCATCGGGGTCACACATGGTCACCTAAGGTGATTAAATTGATGCCAAATCTCAATCCTATTACTTTTGGCCCAAACTTCAAGATTTATTTGACATTCCTCAGAGTCCTTAATCATGTCTTCGGGCTTCTGGGGAGGAAGCAAGCCCATAGGGCAGCCTGTCCCTTCCTTTTTCAGATGGAGAGGAGTGTAGGAGCTTCAGAAGGAACGGGCAGCAGAGAGCTGGGGAGGGAGCTGGAGCTGGCTGGTGGCCACGGTGATGGTGGAAGCAGGGAGTGGGGGCGGATGAAGGGCAAAGCGGAAGGGAAGGTTCCAGTTCAGAGCTAACTCCGGGTCTAGGCATGGAGCAATGTGAGTTAGTTATGCATATATCCATTCTTTTTCAGAGTCTTTCCCCCATACAGTTCTTACAGAGTACTGAGTAGAGTTCCCTGTGCTACACAGTGGTCCTTGTTCGTTATCTACCTTCTATGCAGCAGCATGTGCATATTAATCCTAAGCTCCTGATTTATCCCTCCACCCCCTTTGGTCACCGTAAGCTTGTTTTCGAATTCTGTGAGTCTGTTTCTGTTTTGCAAATAAGTTCATTTATAGCATTTATTTGTATTTAAAATAAAAAAAATCTTGCCATGCCATAAAACACACATGATCTTAGGTCCCCAACAGAGATGGACCCTCGCCCACCTGAAGTGGAAGTGCAGGGTTTTAACCACTGGACTGCTAGGAAAGTCATTAAAAAAATAATAGATTCCACATATAAGTGATCTCATGTGATATTAGTCTTTGTCTGACTTACTTCACTGAGAATGATAATCTCCAGGTGTATCCACGTTGCAGCAGGCGGCATTATTTCATACTTTTTTGTGGCTGAGTGATATTCCATTCTATGTATGTATGACATCTTTTCCCATCCCTGTGTTGACGGACATTTCGGTTGCTTCCATGTCTTGGCTACCGTAAATAGTGTTTCAATGAACACTGGGGTGCATGTACTGTTTTAAATTATGGTTTTCTCCAGACAGAAGTGAGATTGCTGTAGTTCTATTTTTCAGTTTTTTAAGGAATCTCCGTACTGTTCTCTATAGTGGCTGCACCAATTTGCATTCTCACTAACAGTGTAGGAGGGTCCCCTTTTCTCCATACCCTCTCCATCATTTATTGTTTGTAGACTTTTTGATGATGGCCATTGGTGATACTTCATTGTAGCTTTGATTCTGGCTCGAGGCATGGATCATTGGAAGCCAAGCCTTTTAATGAGCAGGAGTTGATAGAAATGTCTTGGTTGCTGGAGCAATTAGATGACTCAAAAGGGCTAGCAAGAATAGCTAAGGAAGCAGGTAATGAGAGATACGTGAGTTTGTGAGACTATGACGGAGGATAAAAGTCATCTGCCTACCAGAGGGAACCTGAATATTTAACGCTGTGAATCTATAAATATTTAACCACGTTCAAATATTTAGCTACTGAAATTGCCTCTTTAAATAATGAGATTTTTCTGAATACAGGGCCATTTTTCTCAAGGCACAAGGTAGCTTAAGCAATTCATTTAAAAAATCATTTTTGACAACTTCCCATGGATCACAGAATACAGCCCATTGTGTGTAAGGATCCCTTCTGATACACTGATCAGACGGAGTGTAATGAAAGCCTGATCTGGCTATTTTTCACCACACCCAGGATGTCAGAAAACCTCTCCTGGCTTCTTGACATTTATGAACACATTCATTTCTCGTTCTCCCTATGGCAATCTTGCAAGACTTCCCCTCTGTGCAAAATCGTGCCCCAACATAGAAAATACAAGCACTTAGAGAGTGGTTAACAACGACAAAATAAGAGCTAAAAATGGGAGATGGGCGCTTGGGAAAGGAGAGGTGGGGAGTGAAAACCTCCGGGGTATTTAGCTGCAGAAACAAATTTGGGCAGACTAGTTCCAGGAAAGAGTTTGCACAGCAGTGGCCAGCACAGAACTGCATTCCATCTAAACCATCTGTGCCCACGTGCCCTCTGGAAGTCTTTGTTTCACCCAAGACTCAGGCTCCATGGTAAAGAGGGCTCTCTGCACACACCCTATCTTCAAAGTCCCTCTGCTCAGAGACCATATGCTCCCAAGCATTCATATCATCACTTACACCTTGTCTCTCAAATTCTCTGTCTCTAAGTACTTTCCCTTTTCTCTCAATACCTTCTCCTCCTTCACATTTAAGGAAAGACCCTTTCCACAGCCCTCAAGCAAAACAAGGGGGCTAGGTAAGCTTCCATCTGTCTCATTAACCCTTCACCATGGCCTACATCTCCTGTGACAGACAGGGTTCTCCAGCGGAGCAGAACCAGCATGGTAGAGATACAGGTGAATGTGGGCTTCCAAGGTGGCTAGTGGAAAAGAGCCTGCCTGCCAATGCAGGAGGCGGAAGACATGCAAGTTTAATCCCTGAGTTGAGAATATCCTCAGGAGGAGGAAATGGCAACCCACTCCGATATTCTTGCCTGGAGAGTCCCATGGACAGAGGAGCCAGGTGGGCTTCAGTTCATGGGGTCGTGAAAGAGTTGGACACAACTCAGTGACTAAACAACAGCAACAATAGGAGACTTAGAGGAATTGGCTCATGGGATTATGGAGGCTGAGAAGTCCTACAGTCTGCTTTGTGCAAGCTGGAGAACCAAGAAAACCAATGGTTTAAGTTCAGGTCCACAAACTTGAGAATCCCAGTGTGAGTCTGAATGCCGGATGAACTAGGAGGGCTACTGTCTGACGTCCAAGGGCGAAAGATGGATATCTCAGCTCAAGTACAGACAGCAAATTCTCCCTTTCCCCATTTTTTGTTTTGTTTTGTTTTACTGAAACCCTCAATGGATTAGATGATGTCCCCTGGCACTGGGGATGGTGATGCGTCTACCAATTCAAATGTCAGTCTCTTCTGGAGACACCGACACATACTCTCAGAAGTAATGCTTTTACCAGCTGTCTGGATAGCCCTGAGCTCAGCCAAACAGACACATAAAATTAGCCATCATGCATCTAGCACCTCTCCACGTCCACTGTCCTCAGAGTGATCACAGCTTAGTGGGTATGAGCTGTGATGGTGGGTGTGAGTTTCGAGGAAAAGGCAGGGATGGAAATGTCCAGTGAGGAGCTGTAAGGGTCCCAGTCCTTCCACATACAATTAACCCCCAAACTACAGTTTTGTTCTCATCAGCCACTGCCCTAAAGCATAGGTCACAGGAGTTGGCTTGTTGCTTCATCTTTCAGCTCTGTCCTTTCTCATACGCTGACCTAAGTCTGAAAAATCTGATTCCCCTATTTCTTCTGATCCTCAAGACCAACTTAAAATTTATTTCCTCTAGTCTGACAATGTTAGTTACACATAAAATGTCTGTATCTTTTGATCTAGCAAACCTACTTTTAGGATTTTGAACTAGAAAAAGACACGTCCTTTCAAGGGCGTTCACGTCAACTTTGTTGGAAATGTCAAGAAGTGGGAACAACCTTAATATCCATCCCTAGGGGAGAGTGAAATAAGTTACGGCACCTTCTCACAACGGAAGACCACGCACAGTCAGAGAAAAATGAGATTGCTACAGAAGAGACAAATGTTCAAGATGTATGGTCAAGTGAAATAAAAACACGCTATAAAACAAGATGGGCTATAAGAACAAATTTTCTTAAAGAATAAAAGCATAGGCAAAGTCTAGAATGCACTAAACTATTGGTAACATGAATCATCTTTGGAGGTTAAGACTGGCAAGCTTTTTCTTTTCTCAATATTTGTGTAATATTTGATTTTTTTTTTACAAAAAGGCAAAAATTTTACTTCCTTAGGGCATCTCCATCAACTCCCCAGACCCTCAGCATGCTGCCTGTACCTAAGGTCTTACATCAAAAATTTTTTTCTTGTTTATGTCCTTAACTTCTTTTTAAAAATAATGTTATTTATTTTTGGCTGTGCTGGGTCTTCATTGCTTTGTGCAGGCTTTCTCTAGTTGCGGCGAGCAGGGGCTACTCTTCACCGCAGTGTGCGGGCTTCTCACTGCGGTGGCTTCTCTTGTTGCGGAGCACAGGCTCTAGGCACACGGGCTTCAGTAGTTGCCACACCACGGGCTCAGTAGCTGTGGTGCACGGGCTTAGCTGCTCCAAGGCATGTGGGATCTTCCTAGGGATCAGATCTGTGTCCCCAGAATTGGCAGGTGAATTCTTATTCACTGAGCCACCAAGGAAGTCCCAAATTTGGCTTTTTAACAGGGATCAAGACCATCCCCATGCAAAAGAAATGCAAAAAGCAAAATGGCTGTCTGAGGAGTCCTTACAAATAGCTGTGAAAAGAAGAGAAGCAAAAAGCAAAGGAGAAAAGGAAAGATATAAGCTTCTGAGTGCAGAGTTCCAAAAAATAGCAAGGAGAGATAAGAAAGCCTTCCTCAGTGATCACTGCAAAGAAATAGAGGAAAACAATAGAATGGGAAAGACTAGAGATCTCTTCAAGAAAATTAGAGATACCAAGGGAACATTTCATGCAAAGATGGGCTCAATAAAGGACAGAAACTGTATGGACCTAACAGAAGCAGAAGATATTAAGAAGAGGTGGCAAGAATACACAGAAGAACTGTACAAAAAAGAGCTTCATGACCCAGATAACCAGGATGCTGTGATCACTGACCTAGAGCCAGACATCCTGGAATGTGAAGTCAAGTGGGCCTTAGAAAGCATCACTACGAACAAAGCTAGTGGAGGTGATGGAATTCCAGGTGAGCTATTTCAAATCCTGAAAGATGATGCTGTGAAAGTGCTGCACTCAGTATGCCAGCAAATTTGGAAAACTCAGCAGTGGCCACAAGACTGGAAAAGGTCAGTTTTCATTTCAATCCTAAAGAAAGGCAATGCCAATGAATGCTCAAACTACCGCACAAGTGCACTCATCTCACACACTAGCAAAGTAATGCTCAAAATTCTCCAAGCCAGGCTTCAGCAGTACATGAACTGTGAACTTCCAGATGTTCAAGCTGGTTTTAGAAAAGGCAGAGGAACCAGAGATCAAATTGCCAACATCCGCTGGATCATGGAAAAAGCAAGAGAGTTCCAGTAAAACATCTATTTCTGCTTTATTGACTATGCCAAAGCCTTTGACTGTGTGGATCACAAAAAACTGTGGAAAATTCTGAAAGAGATGGGAATATCAGACCACCTGACCTGCCTTTTGAGAAAGCTGTATGCAGGTCGGGAAGCAACACTTAGAACTGGACATGGAACAACAGACTGGTTCCAAATAGGAAAAGGAGTACGTCAAGGCTGTATATTGTCACCCTGCTTATTTAACTTATATGTAGAATGCATCATGAGAAACGCTGGACTGGAAGAAACACAAGCTGGAATCAAGATTGCCAGGAGAAATACCGATAACCTCAGATATGCAGATGACACCACCCTTATGGCAGAAAGTGAAGTGGAACTCAAAAGCCTCTTGATGAAAGTGAAAGAGGAGATTGAAAAAGTTGGCTTAAAGCTCAACATTCAGAAAACGAAGATCATGGCATCCGGTCCCATCACTTCATGGGAAATAGATGGGGAAACAGTGGAAACAGTGTCAGACTTAATTTTTCTGGACTCCAAAATCACTGCAGATGGTGACTGCAGCCATGAAATTAAAAGACGCTTACTCCTTGGAAGGAAAGTTAGGACCAACCTAGATAACATATTCAAAAGCAGAGACATTACTTTGCCAACAAAGGTCCGTCTAGTCAAGGCTATGGTTTTTCCTGTGGTCATGTATGTATGTGAGAGTTGGACTGTGAAGAAGGCTTGAGTGCCGAAGAATTGATGCTTTTGAGCTGTGGTGTTGGAGAAGACTCTTGAGAGTCCCTTGGACTGCAAGGAGATCCAACCAGTCCATCCTAAAGGAGATCAGTCCTGGGATTTCTTTGGAAGGAATGATGCTGAAGCTGAAACTCCAGTCCTTTGGCCACCTCATGCGAAGAGTTGACTCATTGGAAAAGACTCTGATGCTGGGAGGGATTGGGGGCAGGAGGAGAAGGGGGATGACAGAGGATGAGATGGCTGGATGGCATCACCGACTCGATGGGCGTGAGTTTGAGTGAACTCCGGGAGTTGGTGATGGACAGGGAGGCCTGGTGTGCTGCGATTCATGGGGTCGCAAAGAGTCGGACACGACTTAGTGACTGAACTGAACTGAATCTTTTCTCCTGAGCCACTGACTCCTTGAACCCAGGGTTTGTGTCATTCGCTTTTGTGTGAAGTTGAAACGTATTAAATGGCCGATGTCTGACCCTGTTTTGCTGCAGAAACAGCAGTTCTAAGGAAGCTAATCTACTGTCTCCTTACCCCTCAGCACAGCACCAGGCTCTCGGATGAACCCACTGAAGTGATTGCGCATTGGCATCTGGTATTTACAAACAGGTCCATTTATTGTCTCACTCAAACATCCTTAAGTGTATTTACATTAATATGACGTGCCAGATAATTTATATTCACATTTTGTAAATACAGTCGAGGTGTGTGTATCATTGGACGATTATTGATATGTTTGTGCAGGGTGTAAACAGAGCTTCAGGAGGAACCTCATGTTTCCTAGGAGCAGGAAAGCCTCTGGATGTGAGGAAAAAAGTCGGCAAACCTCTAATTCTTTCTGGTTTTTGATTTCTTTTAAAATTCTCAGCTAAAGAGAGTGAGGAGGCTTGAACGAAGGCCAGTGTAATTTTTTCCACCCAAAGCGAGGCTCTGGCTGCCTTGCTGTGAGGCTGGATGCTGACAGCGGTGTTGGACGGACTGACTGTTCAGCAGATGCTTCATTAGGGACCGTGCATCTGTCTGGAGAGCTGACCACATTTCTTCATGAAGCATCGGTCCTTCTTTTTTTTCTTTGATACCGACAGCTATGATGTTAGCCCTGAGTTACTGATCTCTGACCTCAGATTTTCCACAGGCTCAGGTAAGAATTCTCTCTGTCAACACAAGCAAATAATTAAGGTGGTCCATATACAACTGGAAAAAAAAAAATCAAACCTGCAAACTTGAGAACCTAGATGAAACCTCTCCATTTCAAAGGATGAATGTGGTGAAAGATGAGATGGCCTGCTTTCTCAGGTCACCTCTGGGAGGAAAGCCTGAGAAACAGATACCCACACTTCCCAGGGATGAAGTGATGGGAGTTCGGGGCCTGTCTCTGAGACTTCCCACCTGCCAAGCCTGGATGGAGTCTGTCGTTCCACGGGCCCTTGAAGGAGGTCAGCCTTCTGTAGCATGCAAGAGGAGGGCCAGTGTTTAGGACTAGAGGATAATTTAGCTATGAACAGGCATCACATAAGTTTCTTTCTTTCTTTTCTTTCTTTTTGCTACAATGTGTGGTGTGTGGGATCTTAGTTCCCTGACCAGGGATTGAACCCAGGCCCTCTGCATTGGAAGTACAGAGTCCTAACCACTGAACCACCAGTAAAGTCCCAGTGGGACTCAGGTCCAGTTGCCCCCAGTGGCAACTGGCTTAATAATGCCTCCTTCAAGGATGCCCTCCCTTCCCTATTTGCTTCTCAATTTCCTTTCCTTGTTTACCTTCTCTTCCCAAATCAAATACTTTCACTCAAATCTTTGTCTCTTCATCTGCTTTCGGAGCCCCAACTAAAATTGCTGGGTAAAGAAAAAAACCAACAGATTTCTTTACTACAGAACTTTTCAGAGTCTTTAACATGCTAATGTACTTTGTGACTATCCAAGAAAGAGATTCAGTCTGCAGAATTTCCCAAATATTGACTACGAAACCATATTCCCTGCCCCCCCCTCACAGATATCTCTTGAGACCAGTATCTCCAGCAAAATATTTTGGAAGACATTCTCTTCACTTTGCTGATGAGAATGTCATCGGTCTCTGTATTTTACCGAGAAGAGGACTCTCCCAGCAAAGTCCAGGGTTCATCTAATGTGTCACAGTCAACAATGGCAGAATTATACCTGGACTCTAGACTTCATTTTCTCTCTTCACTACACAAGCTTGCGTCTGTGCACCATTCGAGACCAGCATAGCATCAGAATTCTGAGGTCAGACCTTGGACTTGGGAGTTAGGTCTCAGGGTTCCATCACCAGCCAGCTATGCCTATTAACTGATCTAAGCCATCTTCTTTGTCATTCACAATAATCCTTTGTCTTTCCTGCTTCACACATGAAACTGGGGGATTAAATTGGCTAACCTTCTTTTTTTCCCTGTGGTAAAATTTAAAGAACAGAAAACTCACCTTTTTAACAATTTTTAGTTCCAGTGGCATTAAGTATATTCTACAACTGCTATTATCATCCATCTCCAGAACTCTACCGTCTTCCCAAAGTGAAGCTCTATGCCCACTGACCTCTAACTTCCATCGCCCACTGCTGTAGCCCCTGGCAACTACCACCATACTTTCTGTCTATGCCTTTGACTACTCTATGTACCTCATACAATTGGAATCATGCAGTTTATGTCTTTTTGTGACTGGTGTATTTCACTTAGTGTAATGTTCTGACGGTTTATCCATGTCGTAGCATATTGCAGAACTTCCTAGCTTTGAAAAGCTGAGCAGTACTCCACTGTAAGTACGTACTGTCTTTCATCAGATTTGGGCAGTTCTCAGTCATTATTTCTTCCCATATTTTTCTCTGCCCCTTTCTCTTTTCTTCCTTCAGGAACTCCCACAGTGCGTATATTGATCTGGTTGCTGACATTCCACAGGTTCCTTAGGCTCTGTTCACTTTTTATGTTCCTCAGTTTCGCATCCTCTCTTTAAGTTTGCTGCTTCCTTCTTCTGTCTGTTTAAACCCGCCTTTGAATTACCTCTGCGTGAGTGAAAGACAGTCATGTCCAACTCTTTACGATCCCATGGACTGTGGCCCTTCAGCTTCCTCTGTCCATGGAATTCTCCAGGCAAGAATAGCCATTCCCAGGTAGCCTTTCCCTTCTCCAGGGGATCTTCCCAACCCAGGGATCAAACCCAGGTCTCCTGCATTGTAGTCAGATTGTTTACCATCTGAGCCACCAGATAAGCCCCCAGGTGATTTTTTCAATTATTGTATTATTCAGCTTTGGGATTTCTTTTTGGTTTCTTTTTAGGTTTACTATTTATTTTTTGATATTTCCATTTTATTCTTACATCATTTTCTGAACTTTGAGCATTTTTAAGGTAATTGTTTTAGTTGATTAGTTATCAGGTCTGTCTCAAGAACAATTTCTGTTGATTTTTTTACCTCTTTGAATGGACCATGTATTTGTGTTTCTTTGCATGCATTGTGGGTTTTTTTTTTTTTTTAAACTGGACATTTGAATCTAATAATGAGGTAATTCTAGAAGTCAAATTCTCCCCTTTCTCCAGGCTTTGTTATTGCTTTTTATTATTGCAGGTTGTCTCTGTGGGGAGAAGCAGCCTGAGGTGTAAACTAAAAACCTTCTTACGTCTTTTCTGAGCCTCTTGTGGAGTTTACTTTCTAATTTTCCTCATATATACAGTTGTTTTTGAACATCCTACTCTTTAATGGCTGGCTCCCAAACACGAAAAAAGAGAGAAATGAAGGACATGGGGAAAGAGCCTTGGCCCTTTAAATTCCCTGGTTACTTTAACTGGAGAGGGAGGGGCTTGCAACAGTGGGGGTGGGGAGGTACAACTATGGCTGCCTGTCTCTTACCTGCACCTCTGTGATCAGAAGCAGCAGTCAGTGACCAGAGCACAGAGCACTGATATTCGGAGGACAGGCTCCTTTTTGCCCACCCTGGCTCTAGGAAGTTGTGTCCAAGCTCTGCCAGGAACACATGCACAGCTGCCTGCCTCATGGCTGGGGTTGGCGGATAGGTAGCTGCTACTGCTGCTGAAAACTGAAATTGACTGCAATTAACTGCAATTTACCACCCAAGTCTGCCCCCAGAATTTGCAAGCCTTCAATAGACTCCAGAGCTCCAAATTAGTTATATCAGATAGATTCTGCCAGTGCTGTTGTTGTCTAGGTGAAGAGAAATATTCCTGGTGCTTCTTTTTTTTTTAAATTTGATTAAAAAAAATTGAAATATAGTTAATTTACAACGTTGCGTTAGTTTCAAGTGTACAGCAAGATGATTCAGATATCTATCGATCTATATAAAAGAATCTAAAAAAGAATCTGTATGTTCTTTTTTCAGATTATTTTCTCCTGATGCCTCTTTGTCATCATTCAGTCGCTAAGTTGTGCCCCACTCTGTGACCTCATGCACTGCAGCACGCCAGGCTTCCTTATTCTTCACTATCTCCCGGAGTTTGTTCAAACTCATGTCCATTGAGTCAGTGATGTCATCCAACCATCTCATCCTCTGCCACCCTCTCCTGCTCTCAATCTTTTCCAGCATCAGGGTCTTTTCCAATGAGTTAGTTCTTCATATCAGGTGCCTCTTATCTCTCCATTTCCCCCAAATCCTCTATGTTTAATTTTTTGAGAAACTACAGAATGTTTTTCATAGAAGCCATACCATTTTAAATTCCTGACAGCAAAGTGCAAGAGTTCCAGTTTCTCCACATCCTTCCAAGTATTTGTTATTTTCTGTTTTTTTTTTTTTTTAAATAACATACCCTCTAACATATATGAAATGGTGTCTCACTGTGGTTTGATTTGCATTTTCCTAACGATTGGTGATAACTGTTCAAGTTTTAACCCATTTAAAAATTTTTGTTGTTACTGCTGTTGAGCTGTAGGAGTTATTTACATACGCTGGGTAGTAACCTGACTTATCTTTCTTAAAGGTTCCTCTCTGTTTTAACCTTCAGGCATTTTAAAATCACACCTACTCTTAATTCAATAAACCTTATGCTCAATCATATTGGAGAAGGAAATGGCAACCCACTCCAGTGTTCTTGCCTGGAGAATCCCAGGGACGGCAGAACCTGGTGGGTTGCCGTCTCTGGGGTCGCACAGAGTCGGACACGACTGAAGCGACATAGCAGCAGTAGCAGTGTGCTCAATCACAGATACCCGAGAACCTGGCTACTCAAAATGTGGTCCTGGACTGGCGGCATTGGCATCCCCAGGAAACCTGGTTTTGGGAGGGTAACAGGCAGAAAGGCCAGGGGTCTCCAAACAGAGGAAATAGCCTGCAAGCGTCAGACATTTTTCTCTCTCTTAAGCGGCAGGAGGAAACAAGCTAGTGATATTTTTTTCCTTCTCTATACAAATTTAAAAAGAGGTTTCTCTTAAAATACTGTGTTGCCATAATGACACCTGGTTTCACCTGAAGTTAACTATTCTCAAACCTAGAGATAACCAATGCATTTCTCTCATGGAAATGTTTGTCTTAAGCTATGCTAATGTGCTATGCATTTACCCCAGACTCTGTCTTCAAGTCGGTTCCGCCTCTTGGCTCAGAACCTACTTGACAAACCAGCATGTTATACTCAGATATTGTTCCCCTAATCTATGTAAATAAAACTATTTATATGGTGATCTGCCCTTCTTCAAGATTCAAGTTAATCATTTTATGGCCCAGGATAAACCATTTGATGCCAAGATTATCCCAAAATGCATGAGGGAAAATGCAAGATTATCCCAAAATGGGTGAGGGGCCTGGTGCCATTCTGAGTTTTAAGACATTCCTTTCTTTTATTAACAGACTGCTAGTGACTATATAACATCCAGCTGAAGACTTGCAGGGGGGTACTCTTTCTGCTCCCTTCTGATGCCCATGTCGGAAGCTTTCTCTATCTCCTTTATACTTTAATAAAGCTTTATTACACAAAGCTCAGAGCGATCAAGCCTCGTCTCTGGCCCCAGATTGAATTCTTCTCATCTGGGGGCCAAGAATCCCAGCGTCTTTGTGTGATTCAACAACAACCTTTCAGTTTCTTTCTGACCTCACAGTCTGGCTTGTGGGATCTTAGCTCCCTGACCAGGGACCGAGCCCAGGCCCTCAGCAGTGAGAGTGCAGAGTCCAACTATTGGACTGCTAGGGAATTCCCTGGGAACAGCTACAAAGGCAAAATCCTGGGTCTTGCTCCACATCTGAGTTGGAATCTGCATGTGAACAAGGTCCCTGGGTGATTTATACATTAAATCTTGAGGAATACTGCTCCAGAACACAATGTGGCTGTGTAAGGTGGAAGATGAACCAGGCATTCGTATGTTTCCGTTTTTGATTCCAGAATGACCTCATGCCAGCATTCTTGCTCTTTCTGCTATTAAAAAGCAAGACTAAGCCATGCATTTCTGATAGCAAGGTCACGAGTATGTGACCCTTCTTAACCGTGACACATGGAGATGAATGTTTTTCTCCAGGGTTGAATCAGATCAATCCATATTCTACATCTTTTTCTATATATTCCCTTTCTTTCCCCTTCTCCCTGCTCCAAAAATAAATGTAGCCAGTGGCTGTACCTTCTGTTTCTTTCCAGAAAAAAAATAAAGGAACAGATTCCCACATTGGTTTTCAAAGGCCCATCTGACATCATGTTTTATTTCCTAGCTGCTCCTTGTAAATTGCTTGTAGGCAATTCTCTTCTTAACCTCTAACTGGGGCTCTGTGTGGCAGAGGTGGTTGTTATCTCAGCCAGCCATCAATCCATCCCCTCTCCCAGGGGACTGTATGCCTTTAATGAGAGCACTCCCTAAGCGTCCACTTCTGAGCTGCTAGGGAGGGTGCAGTTGCTAAGGGCGAGACCTTTGGTACAATGAACCTTTGAGTCAATGAGACTCTTTTCTGACACCTGAATCCTACACATTTCATCTGACACATTTCAGTAGCCTTGAAAGATATCTTTGGCTCAGGTAGATTTCTGGGAAATGACAATAATGAACATGGTACCCATCTTAATAGACACATTCACCTTGAACATGGGCGGGCAGCCTTCTGTGTTCCCTCATGGTGAATCTTGCTTTTAATGGCTTACTAAACTTCCACTTTTTCCATCTAAGTTGCTTTTTTCAAGTGATGTGAGCTTTGTCTTTCTTTTTGCAGATTTCCCTGGTGGCTCAGTTGGTAAAGTCTGCCTGCAATGCAGGAGACCTGGGTTCAATCCTGGAAGATCCCCTGGAGAAGGACATGCATGGCAACCCACTCCAGTATTCTTGCCTGGAGAATCCCATGGACAGAGGAGCCTGGCGGGCTACAGTCCATGGGGTCACTAGAGTTGGACATGACTGAGCGACCAGACCTACCTATCACATGGAGCACACAGGTAGAAGGGACTTGAACACAGGCTCAGCAGCTGTGGCCCACGGGCGTGGTTGCCCCAGGGCATGTGGGATCTTCCCAACCAGAGATCAAACCCATGTCCCCTGCATTGGCAGGTGGATTCTTATCACTCAACTACCAGGGAAGTTCGAGGTTATTTTTCAGTCTCTTATAGTTTCGTTGTACTTTGTTGCTTGAGGAGATGTTTGTCTAGGTGCAGGCACTGCAGCAAAGGGTCCCAGGTCCCAACCCATCTCAGAAGGACGTGGGAGGGAGGCATTTCAATCTAAACTGATACTTGCTGCTACTGCTGCTAAGTCGCTTCAGTCGTGTCCGACTCTGTGTGACCCCATAGACGGCAGCCCACCAGGCTCCTCTGTCCCTGGGATTCTCCAGGCAAGAACACTGGAGTGGGCTGCCATTTCCTTCTCCAATGCATGAAAGTGGAAAGTGGAAAGTGAAAGTGAAGTCACCCAGTCGTGTCCGACTCTTAGCGACCCCATGGACTGCAGCCTACCAGGCTCCTCCATCCATGGGATTTTCCAGGCAAGAGTACTGGAGTAGGGTGCCATCGCCTTCTCCGAAACTGATACTTATTGTTATGCAAAAACCTCAGCCTGTTCCCATGTGACACCTCTCCTGACGTGGCTGTAGGCAGGGGTTTCTTGGGGGAATGACGGACGGTGTAGGCAGCAGATGCTGTGTTTTACAGGCCAGCATCCATTCTCCTCCCTTTGATTAGTCTAAACCCATCACAGTGACCCCATTCCCCCACTAGTGATTGGCTCTGGCGCATGAGGAAACGAGGCCTGCGGGGACGTCTGGGGTAATGTGGGGGCGGGAACATTCTGGCAGAGGCTTCCCTGTTCTCTGGAAAGATGGGATTTCTCCTTGTTCTACAGAAAGACGGCTCCACTTTTTCCCCTTGAACCCATCACGTCTGGAGAAGATGCCGGGAAGTCCTGTCGAAGCCTGAGGAGGAGGCGGCCCAAGGACAGCAGAGCAGAGGGATGGGCCTTGACGTTGCGGAGCTGCTACTTCAGCAAACCGAGACCCTGACCTGTGTTCTCTCTGTTTTGTGAGACAGTAAATATCCCCATTGCCTAAGTCAGCTTCTGTCAGGAGTTTTGTTTCCTGTAGCCAAGAGCATTTTGATGAATACAAAGGAAAAATATGGACAGTGTTCCAGTATTTCAGTGTTTGGGTGGGTTTTTTCTTTTTTTTTTTTAGTTTGCAATGTTTTAAGTTCAAGGCATGAAACAGATGCATATTCCAAGGTGTACAGAGACATCCCAGTGCAGAACATAAATTAAATATAACTTTTAATCTGCATTCATTGGAAGGACTGATGCTGAAGCTGAAGCTTGAATACTCTGGCCACCTGATGGGAAGAGCTGGCTCATTTGAAAAGACCCTGATGCTCGGAAAGATGGAGGGCAGGAGGAGAAGGGGATGACAGAGGATGAGATGGTTGGATGGCATCACTGTCTCAGTAGACATGAATTTGAGCAGACTCTGGGAAATGGTGAAGGACAGGGAGGCCTGGGGTGCCACAGTCCATGGGGCCACAAAGAGGCTGAGCGACTGAGCAACAACATTTAAACTACCAATGCCAGGACTTTTCTGCGCTAACACAGATAATCGAGAGCTGGCTATTTTATTTTCACTGAAGTATGCACCTTTTAGGATGTAGAGGGGTCCCTCTGGGTCCAGGCTCTCCTGTCCCAGTCTTTCCCTTTGAACCTGACTGTGGGCCCTCCCAGGCACGGCTCTAACCAGACCTAAGGATCACAATATTCACAGTGTATGTTTCAATTCCATTAGTTTGGGGGCAGAATAAGATTGATTTATAAAAGGAAGTTTTAAAATTACATTTAAATTTTAAATTACATTTAAGCTAACATTTAAAATTAAAAGTTAGTTATTTTCTGAAGAGTTGGTTCGTACATATGGTACACAATTCAAAGGCGGAGAAAAAAGTCTCCCCCTCACCCCAGGCTCCATCTCCCCAGTTCCCCTTTCATCAGCAATCACTGTTACCGTTTATGAGAGGAAACCTGTCTCCCTAATCCTCTCAGGTCTCAGTTCAGCTCAGGACAGGAGCCCTGCTGATACAAAGGGTATTCTGGAAAGTTGGATAGAAACCTAGACTCACCTAGATTGTGCTCTGGTCCTGATCTTGCGAGAACAGCTGGGCCTCTGACCTTGGTTATGTCATCGGGGCTTCTTTTATAGAATGGGGGTAATCATGCTGATTCTTTTCTTCTGATGAGCTTAATTAAACTTCAGCCCAGATATAATAGTCAAAGTTCTCTGGAAAGATAAAAAGGCAACAACAGTGGAATGCAGACAAATGAAAGTAATTTAACCCCTTGGGGGATACACAGTTTTCTCTCACCTATTAAAAATTCTGCTTAACGCTTCCATAATTTCTGCATGAAACAAACTATAAATGTAAAGGAACTCCTCTGGTGCTCCAGTGGCTGGGACTCTGAGCTCCCAATGCAGGAGGCCTGGGGTTTGATATCTGGTCAGAGAACTAGATCCCACAGGCAACTAGAAGATCTGCATGCTGCAGCTAGGACCTGGTGCAGCCAAATAAATAAGTATAAATATGAAAAAAAATTTGAATGTAATATAATGTAAAAGTAAAGGATGATGAAACCTATCATCAGCAGGTTCTAACTAGATGGCGTCCGTCAGTCCTTTGGACCCCTCTGAGATACAGGAACCTTTAGGACTTGGGTAGGTTTTCATCGTTTTTGTCTTTTTTTTGCGGTCTAGGCATTGAGTACTTTGTGCGGGCACCTCACTGCAGGGAGAAAGGATGTTAGCGCAGGGCAGGGTTTATGCAGTTTCTGGGAGGTGGCCGTGCCCTGGAGCAGCATGGTGGGTGGCGGGTTCCTCCAGTGTGGGTCCGAGTCTTGAGAGTCCCCTCCGCGTGTGTGTACAGTGCTGTCTGTGCCTGGCGATGAGCAGGTGACCTCGGGGACAGGGCGGTGGCCCCAGGACTCCACATGCGGGTCTTAATCGGGGAACCGTTGCTTGAGAGGAATTACAACCGGCTTCCCTGGTGTCTCGGACGGTAAAGAATCTGTCCGCAATGCGGGAGACCCCGGTTCGATTCCTGGGTCAAGAAGATCCCCTGGAGGAGGGATAGGCTACCTACTCCAGTATTGGGCCTGGGAAATCCCATGGGCAGAGGAGCCAGGCGGGCCACAGTCCTTGGGGTTGCAAAGAGTCGGATACGACTGAGCGACTAACACTTTTCTGTTGAAAAGTGCAGGCGTTGAGCTGCAGGGAGGGCTGAAGAGGGGGTCACCCGGGGCTCCAGGGCTTTGCCGGGTGGGGGAAATGCGGGTTGACGTGTAGGGAAAAAGCCAGCATTGTGAGGAGCCGGCCCGGCGGCTGCTGCGGGAGGCCCACGGCTGGAATGTGGGCCGCTCGGAGAGGTGCGCTGTGTTTACCCTGGCAGCCGCCTGGCAGAGCTGTGCTGAGCCCGGGCCTTGGGACTTCCCGGTATGAAAGGATGCTTCACCCCTGCGCAGGGTTCCTCATCGACCTCCGGGCCTCTGAGGTTCATCTGTTTAGACTTGGGGCCCGACGGAGACACTGTGTCTTTGTGGACGGCTGCCGTGGCCGAGAGAGGCTGATTCTTTTCAATTTCATTTTATTTTTCTGAAATCTCTGGCTACTGCCCCAGGATTGGGCCAAGGTTTTGTGGTCGCCATGGCAACGGCGCCTTCTCCTACCTGAGAAGGATTCCTTTTTCTCAGGAGGCCTGCGGTGCCTGCAATCCCCACCCCCAGCCCAGGTCGCTGTGGTTGCAGGCGGTCATTTCTGGAACGTTGCGGGTGGGGTGTGCCGCGGTGCCGGTGGACAGTGTCCTTCCTGTCGCTGCTCGCTGTCCCCTGCCCAGGTCCAAGCTGAACGCAGTCTTTGTGAATTTTGCAAAATGAGACTCTGGCAGTTTACCTCCCTGCTTTTTACATCTGTCCTTTTCCAGTTTAAGTCAGTAAACTCTGAAGCAGCGTGGCACAGGGCTTAGTGTATGTGCCACCCAAGGGGGCGCTGGCATAGCAGTTAGGCTCAGGCTTCCAGAGTCAGGGTTTTGTGCTTGGATTGCAGCTTCAACGTTTTCACTAAGTAGATGCCCTCAAGTAAGGTTCTGAAAAGACCCTGATGCGGGGAAAGTTTGAGGGCAGGAGAAGGAGGTGACAGAGGATGAGATGGTTGGATGGCATCATCATCTCAATGGACATGAGTTTGAGCCAAGTCCGGAGGATAGTGAAGGACAGGGAAGCCTGGCGTGCTGCAGTCCATGGGGTTGCCAAGAGTCGGACAGGACTGAGCGAGTGAACAACAACAAAATGTTCTGAGTCCTCTGTTTTCTTACCTCTAAAATGGGGATAATAATTGTACTTTCCTCACAGGGCTTCAGCGGAGATCAATTGGGATTGTGTGTGCAAAGGTTTTGGCACAGTGTCTGGACTGCAGTAAGAAATAAGCTCTCCATTGTTATTATTATGTGTTAGAAGCTGTGCTAGGTCTTTCAGGCTGAAACAACACAAAGGCAGCCGGTAGAAACAGGTACCTTCGGCCACACGCCTTGCCTGATCGAGTCTCGGGGCGGCCATACACATACATACCCGGATCCATCCACACTTGCCTTGGTTTCTAACCCATTTCTAGTAGCTGGATCATCAGTTGCTCTTCCTCTGTTTATTGGTGGGAAAAAAAAAAAAGCACAACCTGAAAGTTGAGAGTTATGTTTTATTCGGTGGACAACTCTGA
Organism: Bos indicus x Bos taurus; assembly: GCF_003369695.1. NCBI lineage: Eukaryota > Metazoa > Chordata > Mammalia > Artiodactyla > Bovidae > Bos > Bos indicus x Bos taurus. The sequence goes on along the minus strand of NC_040087.1, from coordinate 10,809,485 downwards.
GGACTTAAGCCTGGGACGTGGCATCTCAGATAACACTGAGAATCTCTTCCAAAAGGAAGAGGGGCGGGAGGGGGGTGGTGACGGAAAGCCAGGATATATAGGCCTTTTTGCAAAAACACCAAGAGGTCAGAACATCAAAAGATTGCTTTTAATTAAAGAAAACCAGATATCTCAAGTTAAGGAATTGAGCGCTTTTCTATGAATATGGGAAGACCTGAGAGTCTGGGCCGGCTGAAGTCATTCCTTTGGCACGCACCTCAGCTGTCAGGGCCAGTACCCCGAGTGTCCTCAGGGCTCACTGTCAGGGGCGGCTGCAGCGGCTGCTGCTGGATGGGCTTGACAGCGGGCAGCCCGTTTGTCTCGTCCTGAGTTCCCTCAGGGCTTACCATCAGGGAGGCTGTAATGTAATGGCCTGATGGCTGCAACATCCTTTGTTTACTGGCGTGGCGGGCAGTATTTCAGTTCTCCTGTTCTTGGAGTCTAGCGTCTACATGCATCCATCCTGGCTGCCCCTGACCTTAGGGAACTGTGGCTCTTTCCAGGATCCATCCCACACCTTTTTGTTTTCTTTTTCTGATTCAGATTCACTGTTGGCAAGAGAGGCCTCCACAGCTGAGTTTCTCTTGCTCGTGCAGTTGGACTTACCTCTAAATAAGGCTCTTGCTTTGGGCGGATGTGGCCAGCTCAGCACCTCTCGGCACAAGTCTTGTTGACTTTCTCTCATTGCACCACCTGTTCCCAGAGGGCATGACAGAGGCCCTCACACCGGTGCGTCTGCTGTCTCAGCGCAGAGCCACCCAGCTCAGGAGCTGCCCCATTCCCACCTGGACACTGAGCTCATCCCAGACCAAGGCAAACCCGTCTTGGACCTAGGTCCTGGCTCCTTCTTGTGCAATGCCGTTTCTCATGCAGTTTGTGGGCATTTACAGTGCTCCCATCCTTCCCCACACAAAAGGCTGCCTTCGATTCAACCTGGGTGAGAACCAGATCTCATTTGACAGACACCTGATGGACTGGGTAGGGAGATGGAGCCAAACCCAGCAGCAGAAACACAGTCCTCTACTAAGCCCCAAAGTTCATGCAAATAGCAGTACAACAATCTGCTATCATTTATACTCTAGTATCTTATATAGTGAAGTCGTTCAGTTGTGTCTGACTCTTTGCGACCCGTGCACTGTATCCTACTAGGCTCCTCCATCCATGGGATTGTCCAGGCAAGAATACTGGAGTGGGTTGCCATTTCCTTCTCCATGGGATCTTTCCCACTCAGGGATCAAACCCGGGTCTCCTGCATTTCAGGCAGACTGAGCCAGAGGGTCTTTGTTGCTGCATGGGCTTTTCTCTAGTTGCAATGAGTGGGGGCTACTCCCTTGTGGCGGCTTCTCTTGTGAAACGCAGGCTCCAGAGTGAGTGGGCTTCAGTAATTGCTGCAGGCGGGCTCAGCAGTTGCAGCTCCTAGGTTCTAGAGTACAGCCTCAGTAGTTGTGGTCCACAGGCTTAGTTGCTCTGGGGCATGCAGGATCCTCCTGGATCAGGGATTGAACCCACGTCTCCTGCATTGGCAGGCAGATTCTTTACCACTGAGCCACTCAGCAAATCCTGAAAGATGATGCTGTGAAAGTGCTGCACTCAATATGCCAGCAAATTTGGAAAACTCAGCAGTGGCCACAGGACTGGAAAAGGTCAGTTTTCATTCCAATGTAAAAGAAAGGCAATGCCAAAGAATGCTCAAACTACCGCACAATTGCACTCATCTCACACGCTAGCAAAGTAATGCTCGAAATTCTCCAAGCTAGGCTTCAGCAATATGTGAACTCTGAACTTCCTGATTTTCAAGCTGGTTTTAGAAAAGGCAGAGGAACCAGAGATCAAATTGCCAACATCCGCTGGATCATGGAAAAAGCAAGAGAGTTCCAGAAAAACATCTATTTCTGCTTTATTGACTATGTCAAAGCCTTTGACTGTGTGGATCACAATAAACTGTGGAAAATTCTTCAAGAGATGGGCATACCAGACCACCTGACCTGCCTCTTGAGAAATTTGTATGCAGGTCAGGAAGCAACAGTTAGAAGTGGACATGGAACAACAGACTGTTTCCAAATAGGAAAAGGAGTATGTCAAGGCTGTATATTGTCACCCTGCTTATTGAAGTTATATGCAGAGTACATCATGAGAAACGCTGGACTGGAAGAAACACAAGCTGGAATCAAGATTGCTGGGCGAAATATCAATAACCTCAGACAGGCAGATGACACCACCCTTATGGCAGAAAGTGAAGAGGAACTCAAAAGCCTCTTGATGAAAGTGAAAGAGGAGATTGAAAAAGTTGGCTTAAAGCTCAACATTCAGAAAATGAAGATCATGGCATCCGGTCCCATCACTTCATGGGATATAGATGGGGAAACAGTGGAAGCAGTGTCAGACTTTATTATTTTGGGCTCCAAAATCACTGCAGATGGTAACTGCAGCCATGAAATTAAAAGATGCTTACTCCTTGGAAGAAAAGTTATGACCAACCTAGATAGCATATTCAAAAGCAGAGACATTACTTTTCCAACAAAGGTTCGTCTAGTCAAGGCTATGCTTTTTCCTGTGGTCATGTATGGATGTGAGAGTTGGACTGTGAAGAAGGCTGAGCGCTGAAGAATTGATGCTTTTGAACTGTGGTGTTGGAGAAGACTCTTGAGAGTCCCTTGGACTCCAAGGAGATCCAACCAGTCCATCCTAAAGGAGATCAGCCCTGGTTGTTCTTTGGAAGGAATGATGCTGAAGCTGAAACTCCAGTCCTTTGGCCGCCTCATGCGAAATGTTGACTCATTGGAAAAGACTCTGATGCTGGGAGGGATTGGGGGCAGGAGGAGAAGGGGACGACAGAGGATGAGATGGCTGGATGGCATCACTGACTCGATGGACGTGAGTCTGAGTGAACTCCGGGAGTTGGTGAAGGACAGGGAGGCCTGGCGTGCTGCGATTCATGGGGTTGCAAAGAGTCGGACACGACTGAGCGACTGATCTTGATTTGATCTTGAGCCAGAGGGCTTCCTAGATGGCGCTAGTGGTAAAGAACCTGCCTGCCAAGGAAGGAGAGTTAATTGATGTGGGTTCAATCCCTCGGTCGGGAAGATTCCCTGGAGGAGAGCATGGCAATCCACTCCAGTATTCTGGCCTGAAGAACCCCACGGGCAGAGGAGCTTGGCAAGCTACAGTCCATAGGGTCGGAAAGAGTCAGATATGACTGAAGCAACTTAGCACGCATGTATACCTTATATAGATCTATGTTTAGAAATTAGGTGAGCCGCTAGTCACGTGTAGCTATTAAGTGCTTGAAATGTGGCTGGTCTGAAGAGTGCTTTACATATAAAATATGCACTGTATCCTGAAGACAGTACAAAAAGGAAGTGATATAATTAATATTTTCATATTGACTACACATTGAGATAATATTTTGGATATATTGGGTTAAATAAAATATATTGTTGAATTAACTTCACCTGTTTCTTTTTACTTTTTTTAATATGCCTGATGGAAAAATTCAAATTACAAGTGTCTCCCATGTGTGACTTACATTAGTTTCCTACTGGGCAGAGCTGTTCTAGATTGTTGCTTCTCTGCAATAAGTTAAGGATTAAGGAAAATATATTTCACTCTAGGTATTTGAGTCAGAGAGGGATTTGACACAGGGAATTAGGAGCTTACAAAGCTAAGACTGGAGGAATAAAAATCAACAGCAGGGAAGTGGATGTGGGGGATGGGTTTTCTTGGTTTTCAGATTTATTGCCGACTTTCAGAGAATCAGGGGGTACTGCTTAGGGCAAAGACCAGAAAACTGCAAGAAAATGCTAACGGTCCCAGCTGCCCCACAACACCCAGGTAGGTGGTTGCTAAGAGCTTCACTGGTTTCTGCAAAAACTCACATCTGACAAAACCCATGTGTCCACTCTGGAGAAAGGAGACTAGGTCCTCTTGCCTCCCTTCTGCCTCCCAAATCTCATACAAACACACGTTGTTGGCAGAATTCACATTGCATCCAGGAGCCCATATGCCATGGAGTTCCCAACCTCCCAACCCTGTAATACACCGGAGAACCAGAAAGAAGTGAATACAGATTTCTCAAAATAAACAGACAAAAAACAAAACAGCCTCATTCTCCAAGTGGCACCCTTGACCGCCTCTGCACTGAAGTCAGGTGGCCTCCTGAAGGCACTGCCCAGCAACTTCTATGTCGACCTGAGCCAGGACCAAGACCAGCCCTTCCGGGGTGACAGTGAAGAACAGGGAAAATTACTGAGGAAAAACTGCACGTTGTATGTAAGGAATCTTTCCTTTCACACAGCTGAAGAACAAACCTACGAGCTCTTCAGCAAAAGTGGTGGCATAAAGAAAATCATCTTGGGCCTGGATAAAATGAAGAAGACAGCATGTGGGTTCTGCTTTGTGCGATACGATTCAAGAGCAGTTGCAGAAAATGCCACGCAGTACATTAATGGAACTTACTTGGTTGATCGATCACTAGCACAGACTGGGATGCAGGCTTTAAGGAGGGCAGGCAGTATGACCGTGGGAGTTCTGGGAGCCAGGAACGAGATGAGTAGCCTTAGGACTATGATGCTGGGAGGGGCGGCTATGGAAAACCAGCCCCAAACCAGTGGGTGGTGAGAACTCCATCATAAAATCTTGCACTCCTTTGGTCTGTTGAATTTGACCTGTGTTACCCAGGATCTGCACGTCTGCCCATTTTTCACCAAGCTTTAATCAATGTCTCTACTGAGCCGGAAGCCCCTTCTTGGTTTTCCTCTGAAAAATTATTAAAGAACAGGATCCAAAAGAAAGAAAAACAGCCTCCTATTCAGCACAATACTTTAGGAGACTCATGTTCGCTGTGTTGGGGTCCAGCATGGTGCCTGGCGCAAAATAGCTGTTCAATAAACATTGAAAAAATTGTGTTTGTGTTACAATTTTGCTATTGTAGATAATGCTGCAATGGACATTCACATGTATAACTCTTCCTATTGTGGGTTTTTTTAAAATTAATTAATTCGGTTTTGGCTGCACTGGGTCTTCATCGCTGTGTGGGGGCCTTTCCCTAGCTGCAGCGAGCAGGGGCTGCCTTCCAGGGTGGCACGCACGCGTCTTCTCTTGCTGTGGAGCACAGGCTCAGTAGACTCGAGGCACGTGGGATCTTCCCAGACCAGGGATTGAACCTGTGTCCCCAGGATTGGCAGGTGAACTGGACAACCAGGGAAGCCCTCTTCCTGCTTTTATTGATGTATTGCTATGATATATTTTCTAAGGATAGACATTCAGGAGTGGCCTTGCTGAGAATTGTTTAGTTTTGTCATTTTGCTTTCCAAAATTTGCACCAATCTAGTGATATACATATTATATGCCCAATAATGCTATAAGGAGGGTGGCTTTTTATGGCAATGTCACCAACCTAGTGTGTTGATATTTTTTGCAGATATTTGCTCTAATTAGGATGTATAATGTGTTGCTAATTTTCCTTGGCTTGGATACTGGTGAGACAGGTAGCAAAAAGGTTACGGATGGGGCTGACTTGGATGCAGGTCAAGATTTCTCTCATCATTGAAAGCCTCTAGCTGCCAAGAACTTAGCCCAATTTAAGTCTTTCCCACTGTTTTATGTGTCCTCCCTTTAAGATTAACTAAAAAAAAGTGGCAAACTTTGAATCATTGAATTCTTCCCTTCTCCCAGTGAGAGTTAAGGATAATTACACAGACACTTAATGTTTGTCTCAGAGAAGGAAATATTAAATGGTACTAGCTAAATGAGCCTTTTATTTTCTTTCCTGCATCTTGCTGTGTTTCATGATGGAGACCCACATGGTGATGGCTTATGTGTTTATGAATTACATTCTAAGAACAAATACACTCCTTATTTCTCAGTAAGGGGAAGATGATCTGAAAGATACAAAGATGATACAGAATTGGACCAGAGAAGGGTTTGGGATTCCTTACTGGTAAAGGGAGATAAGTAACAGATGATATCTCATAGGGTTATCTGGTGGATCAAACAATTTAATCCACAGAAAGTGTTTTCAGTGTGCCTGACACACAGCAAGTGCTGGGTAGGTGGTGCCTGTTTTTGGAACATGTGAGGCAATGCATGTTCCTTAGCCTGAGCCCTAATCCTTTCAGCCCTTTTGCATCTTTTTTTTTTTTTTTTTTATAAAGTCAGTAGCCAAATGAAGAGCCTGTTGGCCCTTAGCTGGGAAGTGCAATTATCTGTAAAAGACCTGTGGCCGTTTTAGGATTTATGAGCAGTAACACATGTGCAAGGTGCCTAGAATTACAATGTGTTGAGTCAAAGAATGGCTGAGCTGGCAAGAGTTTTTGACACCTTTTGTGAAATCATTTTATAGTTGAAGTAACGGAGGCCCATGAAAGTGAAGTGAAAGACCCAGGATATTTTAGCCAGTCAAGAGCAGACCTCAGAGTAGGAGCTCAGTGTTCAGATGTGCAGACAGTAGCTTGCCTGTTCCTCGAGGGCACCATACCCAACACGAGGCCCATGACACGAGTGTGAGCCAGTGCGGGGTGGAGAAGGGACGTTGTCCCTGGCATTTTCCTTCCCCCAGATGGGGAGAGAGGCTGTTTGCTAGAGATCCAGTTTCCTTGAAACAGTGATTCCCAGTTAAAAAAAAAAATTGAACTATAATTGATTTATAATGTTTTAGGCGTACAGCAGACTGATTCAGTTATACATACATATTTTTTTCAGATTTTTTTCCATTATAGGGTATTACAAGATATTGAATATAGTTCTCTGTGCTACACAGTAGAACTTTGTTTTCTATCTGTTATGTAAGTGTGTATCTGTTAATCGTAAATTCTCAACTTATTCCTCTTCCCTCTGCCCCTCTTTGGTAATCCTAAGTTTGTGTCCCATGTCTGTGAATGTATCTCTGTTTGTAAATAAGCCCATGTGTGTCATATTTCAGACCCCACATACAAGTGATACCAGAGGATATTTGTCTCTTTCTGTTGGATCCACTTAGTATGATAGTCTCTAGGTCCATCCCTATTGCTGTGCATGGCATTGTTTAATTGTCTTTATGGCTGAGTAGTATTCCATTGTACAAATATGCCACATCTTCTTTATCTATTTATCTGTCAGTGGACATTCAGGCTGCCTCCACATGTTAGCTACTGTAAATAGTGCTTCTCTGAAAATTAGGGTCACGTATCTTTTTGATTTAGAGTTTTCATCTTTTTCTTTTTTGGATATATGCCCAGGAGTGGAATTACTGAATTGTACGGTAACTCTATTTTTATTTTTTAATTTTATTTACCCATTTACTTATTTATTTATTTTTATTATTTTGGCTCCTCTGGGTCTTCATGCTGTGCATGGGCCTTCTCTGGTCGCAGTGAGAGGGGCTGCTCCTGGCTGGGGTGCTGGGCTCCTCCTGTTACGGGGTGCAGGCTCCAGGATGCACAGGCTCAGCAGTCATGGTGCAAGGGCTGCTGCCTCTCGGCATGTGCAATCTTCCCAGGGCAGGGATCAAACCCATGTCCCTGGCGTGGGTGGGCGGATTCTTAACCACTGGACCACCTAGGAAGTTCTTTTTTAATTTTATTAAAATATATATATATTTTTTTATCACATCATGCTGCTTGTGGGATCTTAGTTCCCTCACCAGCAACTGAATCCCTGACCCCTGCAGTGAAAGTTTGGTGTCCTAACCACTGCACTACCAGAGAATTCCCTGTTTTTATTTTCTTTTTTTAGGGAGTAGAGATTCCCAATCTTTTTGAGAGTGAGGAATACTTTCTATTAATAACATCAATAAGTTTCAGTCCCCCACTTCCAGGATGATACAGATTCTGCAGACTATGTATAGATATTCAATGTTAGAGAAAATGTAAAATAATACCAGCTACTGTATACAGACCAGCACTTTATAAAGGAGATGCTTATGCATTCAAAAAGCAGTTGTACCTATATTATTAATTCAGACTTCAAATAATGTCTGGCTGGCATTTAGATTCATGAACAGTTTGCAATAACTCATCACTTTGCTAGATGCCTTTCATGTCCACTGCCATTGGGGGAGGGGGTTGTTGCTGTTTTCCCTTATTTTCTGAGCATTCCAAAAGGAAGATGCTAATACAGAGATAATACAATAAAAATAAAAAGGATCAGCAGGCTAAATCCCTCTGGTCCTCTCTCTGAAATGGTCCAAGGAGAAGCTCTCAGCCAAAAGGAATGAGGATTAAGTAGCTAAAACACACACACAAAGCTCTTTCTTGTTCTTTCATATAAATGCAATGGTAAATCGATATCCAGTTGGGAATGCTGGCTCCGATAGTCTGAAAGCCAGAGTATTTGGGGGCAGTTAGGGTTCATTAACTGCAGTCAAAAACACAGAGTGACAGTCAAAGCTGAAGCTTAGGCAGCCAGACTTGTGTGTTTTCTAAGGTTGGATAATATGCATATGACAGAAGGAATTCAAACGACAGAGTCCTGCCTACCCCACGGCAGAGCTGGGAAACGTGGGGAGAGAAGGAGTTCCCAGCAGAAGGTTCTGAAGGGCAGGGACCTCTTTGGAGCAGTTTTGGGGCAGATCTGGGCAGATGCAGAGGCACATGGGGCAGACGGGGAGCCCCAGTGCTGCTGGTTCCTGAGTCTTCGTGGCTGCATTCTGAGAGAAGCTGGGGGGGAGAGACTTCTGGAAACAGTGGCGTGGGCATCGGTGGCTCCTTTCTATGAAATGTGCATAAAACTGGAAAAATTGTCCAGAACTATTTCAAAGCACTGTAAATTGACCGAAAGCACACGACAAATTGAAAAGCTTTTACTCTTGAAAACCTGCTGGAGTTTTGGGGGAGCACAGCAGGAGACTGTGGGCTCCTGGCCCGGGGCTCCTGTGGTCCTTCTGCCAGCCAGACTGGCCAGAGCACTGTGCTTTTCAAAGTGCGGGGCCAGCCATGAAACGGGCAATTTTCTTGCAGGAAGGACAGACTCCATTTGGTGTCCGTGTGCGTGCGTGCGTGCGTGTGTGTGTGCGTGCATGTGTGTGTGTGTGTGTGTGTGTGTGTGTATGTGAGCATGTGTGTGAACCTGTGTTTTTGCTGGTTGAAAGTGGAGGACTTTAATCGGAATGAATGAGGAAAACCTGAGATTTTGCCAACCCCAAATTGAGCTCTTGGTTGGAGTGAGTGGCAGCCCTGCCAGAGATTTCACTGGGAAGTCCTGGAGATGAAAGAGTGCTACAGAGAAGTTCAGAGACTTCTCCATGTGTTCCTGGACTGGGCCATTATGCAGGCACGGGGGAGATCCAGGAGAGGGAACACTGAACATCAAGGAGAACTGAGATCTGACTGTAATTCCAATTTGTTTCTCAGCCCCACACAGATCTAACTGGTAGAGGGATGGACATGGCCAGGTGACTCCTGGTTCAGCGCTCACCCCACTGCCCCACACACTGGAGGCCCTAGAGAATCTCGAGGCCATGATGCGACACTGGCTGTCAGTTATAGCTGCTTATTGGCTTGGGTTAGCAAGGCTGTGGTCCATGTGATGAGATCAGTTAGTTTTCTGTGATTGTGGTTTTCAGTCTGTTTGCCCTCTGATGGAGAAGGATAAGAGGCTTATAGAAGGTTCCTGATGGGAGAGACTGACTAAGGGGGAAACTGGGTCTTGTTCTGATGGGAGAGGCCATGCTCAATAAACCTCTAATCAAATTTTCTATTGATGGGCGGGGCTGTGTTCCCTCCCTTCTGTTTGACCTGAGGCCAAGGTGGAGGTAATGAAGATAATGGCGACCTCCTTCAAAAGGTCCTGTAGGGAAAACCACTAAACCATTCAGGTTTGACCTGAATCAAATCCCTTACCATTATACAGTGGAAGTGACAAATAGATTCAAGGGATTAGATCTGATAGACAGAGTGCCCGAAGAACTATGGATGGAGGTTCATGACATTGTACAGAGGCAGTGATCAAGACCATCCCCAAGAAAAAGAAATGCAAAAAGCCAAAATGGTTGTCTGAGGAGGCCTTATAAATAGCTGAGAAAAGAAGAGATGCTAAAGGCAAAGGAGAAAAGGAAAGATATATCCGTCTGAATGCAGAGTTCCAAAGAATAGCAAGGAGAGATAAGAAAGCCTTCCTCAGTGATCATTGCAAAGAAATAGAGGAAAATAATAGAATGGGAAAGACTAGAGATCTCTTCAAGAAAATTAGAGATCCCAAGGGAACATTTCATGCAAAGATGGGCTCAATATAGGACAGAAACTGTATGGACCTAATAGAAGCAGAAGATATTAAGAAGAGGTGGCAAGGATACACAGAAGAACTATACAAAAAAGATCTTCACGACCTAGATAGTCACCATGGTGTGATCACTCACCTAGAGCCAGATATCCTGGAATGTGAAGTCAAGTGGGCCTTAGGAAGCATCACTACAAACAGAGCTAGTGGAAGTGATGGAATTCCAGTTGAGCTATTTCAAATCCTAGAAGATGATGCTGTGAAAGTGCTGCACTCAATATGCCAGCAAATTTGGAAAACTCAGCAGTGGCCACAGGACTGGAGAAGGTCAGTTTTCATTCCAATCCCAAAGAAAGTCAATGCCAAGGAATGCTCAAACTACCGCACAATTGCACTCATCTCACATGCTAGCAAAGTAAAGCTCAAAATTCTCCAAGCCAGAGTTCAACAGTATGTGAACCATGAACTTCCAGATGTTCAAGGTGGATTTAGAAAAGACAGAGGAACCAGAGATCAAATTGCCAACATCTGCTGGATCATAGAAAAAGCAAGAGAGTTCCCCCCCCAAAAAAATCTACCTCTGCTTTATTGACTACACCAAAGCCTTTGGCTGTGGGAAATTCTTCAAGAGATGGGAATACCAGACCACCTTACCTGCCCCTTGAGAAATCGGTGTGCAGGTCAAGAAGCAACAGTTAGAACTGGACATGGAACAACAGACTGGTTCCAAATCAGGAAAGGAGTACATCAACGCTGTATACTGTCACCCTGCTTATTGAAGTTATATGCAGAGTAGATCATGAGAAATGCTGAGCTAGATGAAGCACAAGCTGGAATCAAGATTGCTGAGAGAAATATCAATAACCTCAGATACGCAGATGACACCACCCTTACGGCAGACAGCGAAGAAGAACTAAAGAGCCTCTTGATGAAAGTGAAAGAGGAGAATGAAAAAGCTAGCTTAAAATTCAACATCCAGAAAACTAAAATCATGGCATCCGGTCCCATTACTTCACGGCAAATAGATGAGGAAACAATGGAAACTGACAGACTTTATTTTGGGGGGCTCCAAAATCACTGCATATGATGACTGCAGCCATAAAATTAAAAGATGCTTGCTCCCTGGAGGAAAAGCTATGACCAACCGAAACAGCATATTAAAAAGCAGAGATATTACTTTGCCAACAAAAGTCCATCTAGTCAAAGGTATGGTTTTTCCAGTAGTCATGTAAGGATGTGAGAGCTGAACTATAAAGAAAGCTGAGTGCTAAAGAATTGATGATTTTGAACTGTGGTGTTGGAGAAGACTCTTGAGAGTCCCTTGGACTGCAAGGAGATCCAACCAGTCAATCCTAAAAGAAATCATTCCTGAATATTCACTGGAAGGACTGATGCTGAAGCCAAAACTTCAATACTTTGGTCACCTGATGCGAAGGACTGAGTCATTGGAAAAGACCCTGATGCTGGGAAAGATTGAAGGCAGGAGGAGAAGGGGATGACAGAGGATGAGATGGTTGGATGGCTTCACAGACTCAATGGACATAAGTTTGAGTAAGCTTCAGGAGTTGGTGATGGACAGGGCAGCCTGGCATGCTGCAGTCCATGGGGTTGCAAAGAGCTGGACACAGGTGAGGGACTGAACTTAACTGATTGTCTTGGGTGCTTTCACAGTGGTGCTGTTGGGTGTGGTAGAAAGAGCAAGCATTTGGGTCAGACAGAATAGCTCTACCTCTTACTGTTTGTGTAAATTTGTATCAATATCTTATTCAATCCTTAGAAAAGTCTGATGAAGTACGCATCAGCACTCTTCCCATGTTCCAGGATGCAGTGATATGCAGAGCCTTTTAATCTGTTAAAAAGATTTTTTTTTTTTTTTTGTGATGATTTAATGTGGTAAAGGCTATAAAGTACTTAACACATGATAGGCCCTGAGTAAATACTTTTTTGATTGCTTTTTAAAAAATTGTTATTGCTGAAGATAGGGCTTCCCTGGTGGCTCAGCTGTAAAGAATCTGCTTGCCAGTGCAGGAGATACGGGTTCAATCCCTGGGTTGGGAAGATCCCCTGGAAAAAGAAATGGGAACCCACTCCAGTATTCCTGCCTGGAGAACTCCATGGACAGAGGAGCCTGGAGGGCTACAGTTCATGGGGTCACAAAGAGTTGGACACGACTTAATGACTAAACAAAATTGGCAACTGTTGTAATTGCCAAAGATGCAAAAGAACTATGGCCAGGTTGATAAACCCAGGGAGCTTAACCTGCCAGCTTGTCAGCAAGAAAATCATAAGATGAAAGTATGAATGCTGCAGAAGGTGAAACATCTGCAAGAGCTCTGTATTGATTTTCTATTGCTGCCAGAATAAATAGCCACAAATTTAATGGTTCAGATCAGATCAGATCAGATCAGTCGCTCAGTCATGTCCGACTCTTTGCAACCCCATGAATCGCAGCACGCCAGGCCTCCCTGTCCATCACCAACTCCCAGAGTTCACTCAGACTCACGTCCATCGAGTCAGTGATGCCATCCAGCCATCTCATCCTCTGTCGTCCCCTTCTCCTCCTGCCCCCAATCCCTCCCAGCATCAGGGTCTTTTCCAATGAATCAACTCTTCACATGAGGTGCCCAAGTACTGGAGTTTCAGCTTCAGCATCATTCCTTCCAAAGAAATCCCAGGGCTGATCTCCTTCAGAATGGACTGGTTGGATCTCCTTGCAGTCCAAGGGACTCTCAAGAGTCTTCTCCAACACCACAGTTCAAAAGCATCAATTCTTTGGCGCTCAGCCTTCTTCACAGTCCAACTCTTATATCCATACGTGACCACAGGAAAAACCATAGCCTTGACTAGATGAACCTTTGTTGGCCAAGTAATGTCTCTGCTTTTGAATATGCTATCTAGGTTGGTCACAACCTTCCTTCCAAGGAGTAAGCGTCTTTTAATTTCATGGCTGCAGTCACCATCTATAGTGATTTTGGAGCCCAGAAAAATAAAGTCTGACACTGTTTCCACTGTTTCCCCATCTATTTCCCATGAAGTGATGAGACCGGATGCCATGATCTTCGTTTTCTGAATGTTGGGCTTTAAGCCAACTTTTTCACTCTCCACTTTCACTTTCATCAAGAGGCTTTTGAGTTCCTCTTCACTTTCTGCCATAAGGGTGGTGTCATCTGCATATCTGAGGTTATTGATTTGTTACATGTTTCTGTAGGTGTGGTTCAACGAAGTCCTCTGCTTAGAGCTTCAAAATGATGAAACATGGAGTTAGCAAGCTCCTTTTTGAAAGTTCTGGGTATGAACCCTCTTCTAGGACCATTCAGATTGTTGGCTAAATTAAGTTCCTTGAGGTTGTAGGACTGAAGTCCTTGTGTTGGCTGTCAGCCAGAGGGCTATCTTTACTAGAGATCCTTGCTAGAGGCTGCTGGAATTCCTTTTTGTATTTTCTGTGTGATCCCTATTGCAACTACAGGGGATCAAGTCCCAACCATAGTTAAGAATTTCTCCAACTTCCTCTTCTGCTGCACCTGATTCATGTGATGAAATAGGCCCACCTGGATAATCCATGCAAATCTCTGCATTTTATAGTCTGTTAATCACATCTTCAAAGAACCCCATTCACAAACCCTGGGGATTAGGACATGGAGGGATACATTCTGCCTCCTGCAGCCTCTAGAGTAGAGTAGGCATAGGCAAACTTTTGGGACAGGAAGCCATGCTCTTATGAAACCACGAGCAACTAGACACTAGGGAATGTGACTATGTATATATTGGGTTGGTGAGGTTGTCTCTAGTGGACTCCTGTTGTTGTCCACACATTTCTTTCTTTGGTGGAAATTCCCCTGCTTCATTCTCTGGGGTTTTTAGGGGCTGCCAGGCATAAGATTCACAGGATTCACCCACATGGCCACAGGGATAGACCCATGACCCCAGATGGATCAATTAGGTCATTTCCTCCCAGCAGCTGTCTCCAGGGTGGAGACAGACAGGCCCTGGAAATGTCTAGGGAGGAGTCAGAGAATGTCTAAGCCCTAGAGTTTGCTGGGCCAGCCCCGATTCAGTCCTTCCGGGGCCAGCACTGAGACCTACTAAGAATTCTTTCAATACACCCCTTTTGTGGTTTATGTTACTCAGAGTTGGTTTCTGTTGCTTACACCAAAGAATCTTAGCTGATACACATACTTACTATCCCTCCTTACTATGGCTACCACCATTATTATATAAAAGAACACTTTTTTCATGTGTCCTTGGAGACTAATGTCTAGCACAGTTTATAATCTCTGTAATGGAGCCTCTTACCTGTGCTATGTCTTTTTAACACTTGCTTCACGAACCCTGATAAACCTGAAGCAGACATAGAGAAAAGAATTTAATAACACGTGATGCCTTAGAAATCAAGTTATTTACATGAAAGCATCAGCCAGTCAGGCAGAAATCACCACTGCTTTTAACCTTTTATTACCTACCATATATGAATTACAACCACAGCATGTAGTTCTCAATCAAGATGATGGCCTGAGTCATAAAATTTCAAGTACGAAAGGTACTGTTTATTCTAGCAGTGAAGTATGCAGTACAGCCGACCTTCTTATTTTTTTATGATTAAGTGCTTTAACAGGTAAGCCTAAACTACAAGGCACATTCACTCCCGCAGAAGGCCTCATCCCCTGACAATGAAGGGATCAATGAGGTGTTATAGGAGGTGAGAATTAAGATTTGAATTGTGTACAAGCCACCGACAGTTGTATTTCTGTCTTGAGGACTGAAGGCAGTGTTCTGAGTGGCTCACATTTCTTCACAGGAGCGCTGAAGCAAGCCAGCTCTCCTGTAGCCTTGAGTCAGACCATGATTGTTGACTTTTTCGGCATCTGATCCGGTCATTTGAAAGGCAGCTACTGTGGATGGGCAGGAAAGTGGCCCTTGCTTGGTGCTCCTGGAGGGAGCTTTGATAAGAAGAGTACATTGTTGTTGGATCCTTTCTGAGGAGAGTTACAGCAAAATGAGTTCCACCCAACTTCTCACAAGGTCAGGCATCCAGCGCTCAGGCTGGTTCTCTGTGAAGATTAGGAAACAACGAATATGCCTGCTGAGGTATCTGCGAGGCCCTCCTACTACGTCTCTTCAGACCCCGGGGGCCCGATTTCTCTAAAGAAGAAATGCTGGGAAACAATTCACTCCTGTCTAATTTCTCTCTTCGTCAGCAGAACAATCTCTCAAAGGCAATTCAGTCCACTAATAATAGTAATACAGGCACCATAACTGCCTCCTGTCTTTATGTCACACTGCCTTTCCAGAAGGATGGGATGCTTTGAAGACTCCCTCTTATTCCAGAAGGCGAGGCACCTGAGAATTTCCAGGAGGCTGGGTGCAATTAACCTGATGGTCTTCGATCTTCACAAAACCATCCCCACACACTGATCTTCTCGGAGCTAGTAAATGGGAGTTTTTGATGCTACCTTCTATTGAGAGTTTTTCTTTTCTCTTCCTTCCCTTCCATTTCTCTTTTTTGAGGCTTTTTAAAAAAGAGAAATTTTAGGTTCACAGCTAAATCGAGAGGAGGGTATAGAGATTGCCCCTCACACTTAGCCTCCCCCATTATCACCCTCTCCCATTAGGGTGGAACATTGGTTCCAACTGATGCACCGACATCGACACATCATAATCATCCAGTTAATTAGTTTACCTTAGGGCTCACTCTTGGTGTTGTTCACTCTATAGGTTTGGACAGATGTATACTGACATCATTATGCCATCAGAGTATTTTCACTGCCTTTAAAAAATCCTCTGTGGAGACTTCTTTGGTGCCTAATTGTTAAGAACGCACCTTGCAATGCAGAGGACTAAGATCACACATGCAACTAAGCATCTAAGCCTGTGCACGGCCACTACTGAGCCTGCATGCTGTGGAGCCCATGTCACAACTAGAGATCAGTGAGCTGCCATGAAAATCCCACATGGTGCAACTGAGATCCTGTGTGCCACAACTAAGATCTGACTCAGCCAGATAAATACTTTTACAAATCCTCTATGCTCCACCTATTCATTGTTCCCTTCCCCTCCAGTCCCTAATCTTTTTACTGTCTCTATAGTTTTGCCTTTTCCAGAATGTCATGTAGTTGGAATTATACGGTATGTAGCCTTTTCAGCTTTTCTTTCCCTTATCAATATGCATTTAAGATTTCTTCATGTCTTTCTTGGCTTGAGAGCTCATTTCTTTCAGCACTAAAATTCCATCATCTAGATGGACCCCATTATCCCTTTACCTACTGAAGGGCATCTTGGTTGCTTCCAAGTTTTGGCAATTATGAATAAAGTAGCTATAAACATCTATGTGCAGATTTCATGCCGATATGTGTTCAACTCCTTTGTGTAAACAGGAAGGACCCCAATTGCTGGACTGTATGCTAAGAGTATGTTTTAGTTTTATAAGAAACCACCAAGAGGTCTTCCAAGACGGCAGGACCGTTTTGCATTCCCACCAGCAATGGGCCAGAGTTCCTGTTGCTCCACATCCTTGCCAGCTTTTGGTGTTTGCAGTGATCCGGATTTTGGCCATTCATGGTATCTTATTGCTGTTCTGATTGGCAGTTCTCTGAAGACATATGATGTGGCGCACCCTTCCTTCCTTCTTTCATTCCTCCCTCCATCCATCCTTCCCTTTCCTCCTTTTCTTTCTTTTTCTTCTTAATAACATGCTTCCCTGGTGGCTCAGTGGTAAAGAATTCACCTTCAATGCAGGAGACGTGGGTTCAATCCCTGGGTCGAGAAGATCCCCTGGAGAAGGAAATGGCAACCCACTCCAGTATTCTTGCCTGGGAAATTCCATAGACAGAAGAGCCTGGCGGGCTACAGTCCATGGGGTCGAAAAAGCGACGGACATGACTGAGCGACTGAACAACAGTATGCTTATAGCCATCTCCCAAGCTGCTTCTTTCTAAGGTTTTCAAGATGCAGTGGTAATTTTCCAGTCTCGGGGGCTCTCAGCTCTCCTCCGGCAGCCTGGGTAGTGACTCAGCTGCCTCCTGAGCTGTGGATGTATTGTTTCCCTCTGCAGCCAGGAGTCCAGCACTCCATTCT
Organism: Bos indicus x Bos taurus; assembly: GCF_003369695.1. Lineage (NCBI taxonomy): Eukaryota > Metazoa > Chordata > Mammalia > Artiodactyla > Bovidae > Bos > Bos indicus x Bos taurus. The sequence goes on along the minus strand of NC_040087.1, from coordinate 10,792,184 downwards.
TTTAACACAAAGGCATTGTTATTGACTAGTTTTGAAGTGAAATTTATTTTCCTCCGCCCTCCTAAGCCACAACTTCGACACCTCCTCCTCCTCCTCCTCCTCTTCATAATAGTCTCAGTAGGATGTTCAATTATAGCTGAAAGCTCTACATTTAAGTGACAGATTAAGAGGCTTGGCAGGTTGCTGCTATAATGTTCATTTCACCTGTTGGTTTATTTTTCTAACCTGCAGGCACTGGGCTTCAGGTGAGGCTTCTGACAAAGTGCTGAGTGCAGATGCGTCCTGTGGTCAGCCAGCCCTCTCTGCTGGGTGCTCTCAGCGTGGTCTCTCACAGAGGTCATCTGGAGGGAGCCTGTCTGCAGGGCACCGCCCACGGCCACGGCACCTTTGATCCAGGTCCCCGTGAGGCCCCTTCAACCCCAAGTGATGGGAGAGCAGGAAGAAGCCCTCCAGACACCCCTGCTCCTGCCTCCAGCCCCTGGCACAAAGCCTGGCACACGGTGGGCGCTGCATAAAGTCTGCAGGATGAAGTGCTCTGAAGCAGTGAGCCTTAAGTGTCTACAATTTGCTTCAGGTGGAGATAAAGGGGAGAACTACAAACTGCCACCCACGCAACACCTCTTGAAATTATAGAAGAAAAATGCCTTTTCTTTTCATGTTGGCTTCCAAAGGAATTGAGTTGGCTGAAAAGTTCTTTTGCGTTTTTCCATAAAGATTGAAGAGAAAACGCCAATGAACTTTTGGGCCAACCCAATACACGTCTAGCCCCACCCACTCTGCCCAGCTTCCTGTTTTCCTCCAAGGACCCTCCTAGGCGTCTCTGACCTCCCTGGGGTCTCACTGTTCTCAGATCACCTCTTCAAGGGGCATTCTCTCTTAACTTGAGGCCAAGGCTTTCCAGGCAACTTTCCTCTATTAAAGGCTTCTTATTAAAGCAAGGCTTCTCCCTTCCAAAGAATGACATTCCAATGGTGGAACTTCAGACGGAACAGCAGTTTCCACCAGGTTTTCAGCATGCTGTCACCTTCCAGATGCGGGAGGTCGCTGCTTCGGATACCTTGAAGCTTTCTGGTAGAGGTATTGGGTAGGGCTGGTGCAGTGGTTGGGCACTGCCGATTTTTTTTTTAATGTTTGTTGACTTATTTGACTGGGCCAGGTCTTAGTTGCGGCATGTGGGACCTTTAGTTGAGGCATATGGGATCTAGGTCGCTGCCCAGGGATGGAACCTGGGCCCCCTGCATTGGGGGCGTGGAGCTTCTAGTTACTGGACCATCATGGAAGACCCCACTGCTGCTTTTGACTGGGCTTTGTCTCGCCTTGGAGGTTGGGTTGAGGACACCGAGCATCTTCCTGGTGATACCTCTGCCTTCTGCCTCTGCTTCCGAGATCTTTCAGAGCCTGGAGCCCTGTGCTCAGAGAACTCAGTGCAGGCTTGTCCTTCCAGAGCCTTCTCAGGCTGGGGCCTTCCTCAGGGGCTTTCTCTTATGCCGAAGCTGGACCTTACTGTCTGATTAGGGTATCTTTCTTCGGTGTTCCTGGAGGTCTCCGTACTTCAAATGGTATTTGAATTTCCTCTGTGTCTTTTCCTCCTAGTAGCTGCAAGTTCCTCAAGGGCAGGAATAGCTATTCTTATTTACATTCCTACTGTCTCGTACAGCATCCACCTAATTATAAACATGGGCAAAAACTAAGGAGAAAGAGGGAGAGGTAGAGAGAGACACTGAGAGGAGGAGGAGAAACATGGAAGGAGGAGAGGAGGGAAGGCAGGAGGCTGGAGGAAAGAGAAAACCATGGGTCAGGCACCCAGTGCCTGTTCTTTCCAACTAGTCCAACAGCAATTTGCCAACGTGGCTCTAAGAACTGCGTGTGTTGTGTGAGTCACTCAGTTATGACTGTGTGTGGCCCTGTGGACTGTAGCCCGCCAGGCTCCTCTGTCCATGGGCTTCTCCAGGCAAGAATACTGCAGTGGGTAGACATTCCCTTCTTCAGGGGATCCTCCTGACCCAGGGATCAAACTTGGGTCCATCCCACATTGCAGGTAGATTCTTTATCGTCTGAGCTACCAGGGAAGCCTAAGAGAACTGGTATTATATACACACCCTATGGATTTGAGTTGCCATCCAGAGAGTGGGTGATAGTGGGTTCTTTTGCTGGGAGCTGGGGCACATTATTAGAGCTGTGATGCACTCACAGGTCATTAAACTCAAGGTTTTTCCTTCCATCTCGTTGGTGCTAGTAGTTACTGTTAGTAACCACTCTGATCTTAAGCCCCACTTTGAAGTTGGATACTGTGGGTGTTTTACATTTAGCCTTTATCAGCAACCAGTTGGTGTCTTGTAATTGCAAATTATTTGAGCAAGAGGCGAATTGTGTAGCAAGAATCTGAAAAGGTCAGGGGAGCTGTGTCTAAAAAGATGCAGCGGGAGGATTAAGAGCCTTCACTTGAAACATTAATTTTAGACAATCACGAGGCCCCACTTAATTAAACTGGAGGAAATGCGAGTGGTATTCAGTCCTTCTGCAATGAGTAAGCTGGGGTAGCGCTTCCTGGCATGAGTGCTATGAATGTGTGTCTGAATGTGTGTGCATGTGTGTGCAGGGCACATGTGCAGCCAGGGCTAATGTGGGGTGCCACACCCTGGTTGGCCGTAGGGCTGTCAGGTCCAGCATGGATCCTGAGTGGTCAGTGCCCAGGCATGCAAATTATTCAACACAAGAACCTTCTCTGAGCAGGGAGGCTTCAAGGTGTCCTAGAGACAAGGAGGGAACTACAATACCCCCACTTCTGAAGAAAAATGACAACCCACTCCAGTTCTCTTGCCTGGAAAATTCCATGGATGGAGGAACCTGGTAGGCTATAGTCCACGGAGTCGAAAAGAGTTGGACATGACTGAGTGACTGCACTTTCACTTTTCTGAAGAAAAAAGCTTCTCCCCGCCTCCCCACGGCTGAAGCACTGAGCACACAAGCTCAGTGACTGTGTATCCCAAGCCCTCCACGCCTTTCCCAGGGCAGGCCTTTTTTCTCTTCCTCCTTCACCTTCCTCTCCTCTGTCCCTGCCACTCTTTGCCTCCACCTTCTCCTTGCTCCTCTATTTTACACTATTTACCTTTTGCCCCTAAACCCTCTTTTCTCCCAGAGTCATTTGCATCCCTGGGACATGCCACCTTCCCCAAGAAAGTGGAGCACAGCCTTATTGAAGGGCTGATGACACCCCGTCCCACCTACCCACTTCCGCTTGCTGCTGACTCTCCAGGTCAAGGCCTGGCCTCAGGGCCCTGCTCCAACCACCTTCCTCCACATGCTGCTGACTCTCCAAACAACACTTGCCTGGCCCCCCTCCAACCCAGCCCCGTGGAACACAGTGCCCCGTGGAACAGTGCCAGCCTGGTTTCTTTTGTTTCCACGTGCCACTCTGTGCTCCCCATCCTGACATCACCTGTTTAGACTCAAGCAACACACCATCACTTCTTTTTGATTATCCTCATAGCCTGGAAGGTGCTTTGGAAAAAAAAAAAGATCAGTTTTTTGTTGAGCAGTTGACGCAGATACTGAATTAGCTAATCTTAGGCTGGTCCACTTCCTGCAGGGCTAAGGTAAAGGCTGCAGTAAGCACTGAGCCTCTGAACTGAACTGTCTTTTGGGCAAGTCCATGGGGAAGCTCAGTCAATCCGAAAGGAAATCAATCCTGAATATTCATTGGAAGGACTGATGCTGAAGCTGAAGCTCCAATCCTTTGGCCACCTGATGCGAAGAACTGACTCATTAGAAAAGACCCTGAGGCTGGCAAAGATTGAAGGTGGGAGGAGAAGGGGACGATAGAGATGGTTGGTTGGCTTCACCAACTCGATGGACAGGAGTTTGTGCAAGCTCCAGGAGCTGGTGATGGACAGGGAAGCCTGGCGAGCTGCAATCCATGGGGTCACAAAGAGTTGGACATGACTGAGGGGCTGAACAACAACATGGGGAGGATGAGAATGGGACTGGGGCTCTAGGCTTTGGAGCCAGAAAATTGAGGGTTTAAACTCTGACTCTATCACTGACCAGCTAGGAGACACTGGACAAATGATCCCACCTCTCTGAGCCCCCATTTCCTCATCATTAATGCTACAATCCCCATAATAGCCTCCCGGTTGCTATGGAGAGTAGACGGGCAGATACTGTCAAGTGTTACCGCATGCTATTTTTCTTCTCTCTCCTGATTGCTGTAGACAGGGGACCCCGGTGCCCAGCCCTGCAGCAGCGTCTCTGGACTGCTGCCTCTTTATACCAAGCGGGCACACGTGAGTCCTGGGCAGGGAGGCATCGTGCCCAGGCCCAGCTGGCTGGGGCTGCTCACAGCTGCCCTGGGATACTGGGGAAGTTAAGCTGACACCTCGGGGGTGGATGGCAACCTGCTTGTGCTCAGATTTCAAGTCTAGTCCACCTTATCTGTTTCCTGTGGAGTCCCACCCCAAGGTCATAGGTGCGAGGCCTTGTACCAAGGCCACAGGAGCAGAGCCCAGAAGCAAGGTCATCTCTGGAACTGACTGAGACCCTTTGTGACTATTGCCAGAAGCTCCCCCCCGCCACCCTCAAGAGTCACTGGCTAGGTCCTTACCCCATATTAGGCAAAAATGCCCACCCTGTTATTCATCCTATAGGCCCTAACCTAATGCTACCCTTCCAGCAGGCTATAAAAATTGGCTACTAACCCAATGAAAAGCATCGGCTCTCCCTTGAGAGACACTCTAACAGTGTCCTTCGGACACACCCTGGTCTGTCAGGAGGTTGGCCAGCTGTACTCACAGTGCCCTCATTATCTCTGCTCTTTGTTCTTAAAAAACCCACTCCTTTTCTGCATTACTGTGGCTCTGGAAATTCTTTTCCAACCGGTGTTCGGACTGCCAGGACATCTCCTTGGGCAGACGCTATGACGCTGGGGACCCGGGATGCAGACAGCTTTGGTGCCCGCCAGGGGCTGGCCTTTCGTGGGCGGACCCACTACTACAAGACGGCGCTCCCTCACCCGCTAGACTTCCCTGGAGGCTCAGATGGTAAAGCGTCTGCCTACAAAGCAGGAGACCCAGGTTCAATCCCTGGGTCGGGAGGATTCCCTGGAGAAGGAAACGGCAACCCACTCCAGTACTCTTGCCTGGAAAGTCCCATGGACAGAGGACCCTGATAGGCTGCAGTCCATGGGGTCGCAAAGAGTCGGACACGACTGAGCGACTTCACTTTCACCGGCTAGAAGATCCTAGAGAACCTGACAAGCTTTACACAGTATCTTCGGATAGCTTTCACCTGGATGTGGCCGCGGAGTCCTCGGAGGGCACAGGGTGCTGGGTTTCATACACCCCCACCCAAGAAGAGGACCTACCACCCACCCCCGACCATGGTATCATGATTCCAGAGCATAGGAGCTAAGAGCAGGCACTTTGGAGCCAGGAAGACATCAGTTCAATACTTCCCCCCACTGGTTATCTCCCTGAGCTCCAGTTTCCCCGTCTGTGAAAACGGGGATGATAATACCAACCTCATGGGATGGTGGTGAAGATAACATGAGCTCATGTAGACAAAGCTGAGAGCAGAGCCTCCCAAGAAGTCCCTCAACATAAGTTAGCAATCCCGCAAGGAGCACAGCCCATACTCTACTGCCCGGAAAGAATGCAGAGGCGGCAAAACGGAAGACCTTCACAATACTCTCCCAAACCGGCGTTTGGAGCTAAAGCCAAGAGCGCCCCCTCTGGGCTGGAGGACTCTCTGAGCTTAGGGTCGATGGTCTTCCACCTGAGACTCCTGAGGGACAACAAGGGACAAAAAAGCCAAATGTGCACAAGGGTCTGGGCATCACGGTGGTTCGCTGGAGCGGCTGAGTTCTCCCAGCCTGGGATGCTGATGTGTGTGAGCCGTGAAACGGGGCCTGCACCGACAACGTTTTAATAAGGCTCCAGCACTTGCCCGCCCGGGTACTCCAGAGTCTCCACTGAAATAGTTTTGCTGTCAGAAGCTGACATTATAACGACATTGCAGGAGAGACTCCCTGGGAAATCATTGCTCATTTCCTTTCAGGCAGTTCGTTCACCTGCAGAAATCCGCCTTTTCGGCTCTGCTCTGCCGCAGCTGGCGATTGACACGATCCCCTAAGTCAATTTTGCAGCTGAGTGGACTGAGGTCCCAGAATGCCAAGGGCCTGAAGTGGAGAATATGGAGCAGGTGACTCATTAAAGCTTGAGTCCAGGGCTTGAGCCCAGAGGAGGGGCCGCCCATGTGTGCCTGAGTTTATTGGCCATGAGGAGGCAGGATTGGATGGTGGCCTCCTTGGAGGCCAGTGTGAGAAGGGTGGGGAAGTGTGGGGGGAGGCGGGGGGAGGGGTGGGGGGAACCCGGGAGTATTAACTGCTGAGCTTTCGAGTTTTTAAAATGTATTTATTTTCCTACTCAGCTCCCTTTGATTCTTCATCTGATCCTCACCATCTGATGCTATAACTTTCTTCTGGTACCTTCCATTCTGTTCCATCCAAGGTGTTTGGAGACTTGTTCCCTTCTCACCATGTACTTCTCACTCAGTCCCACCTCAGCAGAAGACCTTGCCTTTGGTTTCCCAAGAAGATCGAGACTCACTGGAGTGATCCCTGGACATCATCCTTCCACTTCAGTTCGTCTCTGGTTTGTCAATCCCCCCCGCCCCATCCCAATGTTTCCAGGTTTAGATGATGAAGCAGGCCTTCTCTTCACCAGAGGCAGCCTCTGATGCCATTCTCTGGCCTGGGTCTTGGGTTTTCTGCTCTAGGCTGAATAGTCTCACTTTCTCTCTGGTTAACTAGTCACCCACATCAGTCGCCACGGCTTTCTCACCCCTTGGTGTCCATGCTCAGTTGCTCAGTGGGGTCTGACTTTTTGTGGCCCCGTGGACTGTAGCCTGCCAGGGTCCTCTTCCCATGGAATTTTTCCAGGCAAGAATGCTAGAGTAGGATGCCATTCCCTTCCCCAAGGGATCTTCCCAACCCAGGGATCGAACCCAAGTCTCTTATGTCTCATGCACTGGTAGATGGATTCTTTACCCCTTCAGACCCTCAATGGCTACCTCCCCTAGAATCTACTCAAATGGCACCCCTGAAGGTCAGAGGTGTCCTTCCAAAGGTCAAGCTGCCCCATGCTCATCACTCAGTGCTCTATAAACATGAACACTCTTAACAACCCATCTTCCTTGAAACTCTTTCCTCCATGGGCCTCTATGACACTCAACTCTGAGCTCTCTCCAAACTTCTGACTGGTTTTGTCTCTCATTCAAAACTCATGTCTACAAGCCCTGTGGGAGGGTGACCGCCCAAGCTGTATCTCTAGTTTGACTTATTTTCCAAGTTATGGGCTTCTGTCTCAAAAAACTCCAAGAGTCTTTCCACATGGGTAGGCTTCCAACATGTTACAAGGTGCGTGTGGTCAAAGCTGAGCTGACTTAATCTGCAAAACAGTTATCACGTCAAGGCAGGAAGAGGAATGGTTGAGTGTGTAAGCGCTGAGTCAGGCTGTTTATGTTCTACGACTGTCTTGCCCTTCTAACCATGTGATAGAGGCCAAATTATTGAACCCCTCACTGCCTCAGTTTTCCTATCTGTAAAATGAGAATAATAGTCAAACTGACTTCATAGGGTTGTTGTAAGGATTAATTGAAAAAATACACATAATGTTCTTTGACTAGTGCCTGGTCAATGTTACTGACCATATATTCCAAAGACTTGAGTTTCCTGGACATATTTCTCTTTCCTCCATCCCATCTTGTGTCCGCATCTCACACCTCCTTTTCTGAGCCTTTCTGCTTTACCTGGTGATTCAGGCTGGGCTGGTGCACTTGGCTTTGAACTGGTATCCTTATTTCTGGGCTCTTCCACTCAATCTAGCCTGCACTTTTCTGAAAGACTAATATTCTCCAAGCCTTAGTTTTATTTGCTCTTCATGTCTTCACTGTTTTTTGTAGGAGAAAGTTTTCCACAATCTGAATCCACACCTGTCTTCTCCATCTGCTATCCCATCCCTCACCTACTCACTCTGTTCCAGGTGGGCTCCGTGTTCTATAGATACACCCTGCTCATATCCATCTTCACCTTTCACCCACGAGGTCTCCTTCTCATGCTCCTAGTATCTCTCTGAGCCCTTGGTAATTCACCAACACTCAAATGCCTACAGGACTCACACTCCAAGACTTTTGTTAGTGGACTTGATCATGTACAATTGTCTGGTCAGTGGAAGCCCAGCCTTCCCCAAAGACTGGGAGCTCCTTGAGGGTAATGACTGCGTCATGCATTCCTTTATACCCCCAGAGCATCTAGCATAAGGTTATGCTACTTCCAGTACAATCTCAATACAGATTTGTTGGTGATAAACAACAGGGTCCTACTGTATAGCCCAGGGAACTATATTTACTCAAGCCTTCACTATTGGATGAACCATAATGGAAAATAATATAAAAAAGAATGTATATGTGCATCAGTGAATCATTTTACAGCAGAAATTAACACTACATTGTAAGTCAACTATACTTCAATGAAAATATATTTTAAAAAAGATTTGTTAGCAATTTGGCCAAATAATAAAATATCAGATTTCCCATTCACTGCGAATATATACAAAAAGTTGAGAAGGGAAATCCTTGCATTTTCCATGAGATTTGGTCTTTGCTTTCTTCAGACAAAGAGGTGTATGTGGGTAAGAGGGCTGGACTGGGACTCAGAGTTGGTTTAGGAAGACTTAGTTGGTAGAGGAAACTGAGATATTGACAATACCGAAAGAGCTAGTTTACATTTGAGTTTCTCGGCACTTTAAGGGATTGTGCCAGTGTATCCCATAGTTATTCCTTCCCTGGATTCCTGTTTCCTGTCTTACATTATGCAAGTATTGATTAAACATTCCATTTTATTGGCTTCTGGAACCATAGTCTTAAGCTCTGTTGTTTACTGGTTGCCTGACTGCTGAATGACAGTTCCAAATCTTTCCTCTTTGGTTTGGGAAAACGCATCGTTTGTGCCCCAGCCATGTTGATTAGATGTGATGTAGGATTGGCCTTTGAATAGCCAGGGGAGAATTCTCAGACCCCCGTTTGGGCAGTGACCCACTATGTGGTATGCAGAGCCATCCTTACTGAGGATGGCTGAAACTGACGAACAAGTCAGGAGTGTTCCTGCTTCGGGGCCAGAGAGGCACCTGGGATGAGGGGGTGTCAGTGATCCCCTCTTCACTACCCTCCTTTCTCTTCAGTGGAGCAATGCGATCCAACAGAAGCATCCCCGAGCCTTGTCCTCAAGACCCAGGGGCTTCCTTTCCCAGTGAAAAATCAACCTCGTTTTAAAGCAGCCTCTGTGTCTGCACTTGCCCTGCAAGATTTTTGTGAACTTCATCAACACCGCTGACAAACTGAGAGATGCCCAAATCTCAACAGAAATCAATCAAGTGTTAAGATTTTGGGAGGAAAAAGTTGCTTTGTTTTCTGACTTGTACCGCAAACAGCGGCTCCAATCTGTCATTATGACTGAGAACATGTCACAACAATCTGTTTTTATTCTTTAGGAAAGAAGAACAGCATCTTGCTCTCCTCCAGCTATGGCTAATTTGGAAAATTTGCAAGCTGACATGCAACTTGATTAAAATGACCCGGAGCCACTAATTCTTTTAAAATGCAACTCAGTGCTCACAACCCCAGACCTTCTGTAGCCTGGTTATCTCCTTCACAGCTTGCTTTTAAAGGGAGGAAGAGGGTAAGGGAGAGAGAAAGACCTGTATTATAATCTACAGAGAGATTTAAAATTATTCTTTATTTTCCCCCTTCAGCTCTACTGTCACCATGGATTTCCCTGACAGCCCAGAGGAAAGGAAAAGCAGAGTGACGTCTCTTAGATACTAGTGTGGGTTTCGTAGTCCGGAGTACAGAGCAGGCACGTGACTCAAGTGAAGCATCTATAATGGCGTTGGAGGCTGTTTTGACATTGTGGTTTCAGCCCCATTGCATACTTTTAGGAAATATGTAAGAATCTGTCCTAGATTGAATTGGCTCCCTTGGTCTTTGTCAAACCCTGGCTACACCAAGAGCAATGTTATTTCCTTCTAGGGAAAGCAATGAGTAAAAGAAAACAATAACAATTTTGGTCCATTCCAGGACCAGGGATCATAGCATTTCACATAATAGAAACTGAGGCAGTGCTCAGGGATCAGAGTGCAGGTTCGGTCTGTAAATACACTCTTAGGAATATCTCGCTTTTCTTCTTGGCATCCAAAAATAGTGTATTATTGGCCCATTGGAGGGAGGGTGTTAATGTAGGAGGTGTTAATGTGGGCTGGCACGGGTGCCCGCAGCTGTTTTGTTCACTAAAACAATGTATAATTATTAGGAGACAATGTATAATTACACATTGAATTGTGTGCTGCAAACTGTAAGTGCTGGCATTCTATCTCAGAGAGGGGAGAGCTAATGCCTGCTGAGACCACGCAAATGCAGACACTCATTTGTTGGGGAATGTACAGTAATGAGAATCATTTCTGTATCCTGTTGCCTTGGCAACCTATTCTAAAATGATGTAGATAAAGAGCCAGCAACACTTATCAATGAAGCCAGTGTGTCTTGGGAAGAAAAGCTGCCGAAAACAAGGCATCAAGCATCAGACCAAACTGACCTTGTTTGGTAGATGGCTGTGTTCAAAATCGGGTCAAGGTGGGGAATGAGGGACCAGGCCTTAAGGATGCCACTATCATCGGTGCTCCACATGACACCTGGTCAGACTCACAGCCACTGTCAATTCTGAGGGCCATTAATCAAGTCAGGCTCCTTGTTCACGGTGGAACTTCTGAATGGGTTGTCTCTGTGTGGATGGGTAGAAACAGAGATGCCAGAGGGGACACTCTAGGGTGGGTGAGAGTGGCATGCACCCCCGTTTGGAAGGCTATCTGGACATTGCGCCTCTTCTCTCTGGTCTCTCTTGTGTGCGTGTGTACTAAGTTGCTTCAGTCTTTGTGATCTCATGTGACTCCCTCCAGGCTCCTCTGTCCATGCGATTCTCCAGGCAAGAACACTGGAGTGGGGCGCCATGCCCTCCTCCGGGGGATCTTCCCGACCCAGGGATTGAACCCAGGTCTCTTATATCTCCTGTATTGGCAGGTGGGTTCTTTACCACTAGCCCCACCTGGGAAGCCCCTGGTCTCTCCTGACTTAGTGTAAATTTACAGTCTGATTTGGAAGAAACGATATATTAATGGTTAGCTTTCTTTTTTTGGCTGTGTCACATGACTTGAGGGATCTTAGTTCCCTGACCAGGGATTGAACCCAGGTCCCGGCAGTGAAAGCACTGAGTCCTAACCATTGGACTGTCAGGGAATTCCACATTAGCTCCTTTTTAAAGATGAGGAAAATAGGGCCAGGGAAGCCCAGGACCAAGGCCGGGACTTGATTTGTTCTCCCTGCCACCAGTCTGAGTAGAATCCCTCAGGAATCCCATCGCCCACCTCCCTGGCCTTGGGACCTGCACTTTTTTTCATTTTTAACTCAGTGTAAGCCCTGACAAGGGCTCACTCTGTGGTTTTGGGTTTGAATCCTGCTTGATCTGTATGCACTCTGAATCTGGAACAAGGCTTCTGGGGGATGGAACGGGTGGGGACAGCCAGCTCCCACATCACCCTGGGTTGAGGCAGGCAAGGTCACTGGGTCGAGTGCCTCTCTGGTAAGTGGGGAAGAGACTGACATCCCTCTCTGGGGGTAATGTTTTATCTCAAGAATATCAGTCAAGAGATTGTGAGAGTGCATTTGGAAGGTTTCTTTTGGTAGCAGTAAATCTTGTCCAGATTTTTTTCAAACTCTTTTAATTATGTTTTTCTTTTCTTTTCAAATTTACATACCATCAGGTTCAGGCTGACTGCATTCAGAGCAAAACAATAACCCAGGCATCGTCCAGATATGGAACTTCAATAATTGTTTACTATATTTGTATCTATCACGAGTTTAAAAGAAAAAAGGGGCACTCATCTCCATCCTGTTAAAGGCCATCTATAAAAAAACACACAGAAAAAAGGATGAGAGCATAAGTTTCCTACAGTGGCATATGCTTAACTCCTGGGCTCTTAAGCAGAGCAAAACTCTTATTTAAAACAATGCTTTGCCCTTGTTAATTACAGAGTAACAGATAGGAGGTTGCTCCCTCCTTCCAGGTTTCTTCATTTGTTCTTCCTTTCCTTCCTTCCTTCTTCCTTCCAGGCTTGCTGTTTATCAAACACAGCTCTGGGCACTGGCAATATGAAGGTGACTGAGGTATAGACCCTGTGCATATGGGAGTCCCGTTTTGATTGGAAATAGACGCAAAGCTTTGATGGTCACTTTCCAAAGTCTTATAAGAACACAGAGAAGAGAAATGGAGTCAAAGTCAATGAAGGGCTCCCAGAGTAACTGACCTCTCAGCTGGCCCCAGAGATGGGTAAGAATTTGCCCACTGGAGAAAGAGGATTTGTGGGAGGTGAAGGCCTATCTGGGCTTCCCAGGTGGCACTAGTGGTAAAGGAACTGCCTGCCAATGCAGGAGACGTAAGAGATGTGGGCTTGATCCCTGAGTCGGGAAGATACCCTGGAGGGGAGCATGGCAACCCACTCCAGTATTCTTGCCGGGAGAATCCCATGGACAGAGGAGCCTGGCGGGCTCCAGTTCATAAGGTCGCAGTGTCAGACATGACTGAAGCAACTTAGCACGCATGCATGAAGGGTGGGCTATCTAGGTAGGAGGAATGACATGATTAAAGGCAGGATGAGAAGAAGTGATGGTTTAGGGAATGTATTCAGTTGCTGGACATGGTAGAGATAGGACATTAAAATTTGTGCTGTCTCTTTAATACCATAGATTAGTTTAGCCAAGGACTATATTTCCCTATAGCCTTTGCATATAGATGGACCACATGATTAGTACTCAGTTAAGGTGTTCAAGCGGAGAAGGCAATGGCACCCCACTCCAGTACTCTTGCCTGGAAAATCCCATGGATGGAGGAGCCTGGTAGGCTGCAGTCCATGGGGTCGCAAAGAGTTGGAGACAACTGAGCAACTTCACTTTCACTTTTCACTTTCATGCATTGGAGAGGGAAATGGCAACCCACTCCAGTGTTCTTGCCTGGAGAATCCCAGGGACGGGGGAGCCTGGTGGGCTGCCGATGGGGTTGCACAGAGTCGGACACGACTGAAGCGACTTAGCAGCAGCAGCAGCATGGTGTTCAAGAGCTGAGTCTGCTTCTCTTTTCTTCCACATCTGTTTAACTTGGATTCTGAGGATTCTGCACCCTATGGAAGAGAAAAGCCATAAAATGGAAGTAATCTGGGGAGGGATAAATTAGGAGCTTTGGATTAATAGATACATGCTACTGTATAAAAAAATAGATGAGCAGCAAGGATTTACTGTATAGCGCAGGTGACTCCATTCAATATCTTGTAATCACCTCTAATGGAAAAGAATCTGAAAAAGAGTATGAATGTATAAAAAATATGTGCATAACTGAATCACTTTGCTGTGCACCTGAAACTCAGATAACGTTGTAAATCGACGGTACTTCAATTTTTTAAAAGCATGGAAGAGGGCCTGGGCCTGGGTCACCTCGTGAAGGGCGCCCACTGAGACTACCGCTTTGTGTTGTGCTAAAAGCACCGTGTGAGTCAGGAGGAAACTTTTATTGAGGAAACCACCGAAATTTTAGGGCTTCTTGTTACAGCAGCTGTAACGTTACCCTAACAAACGTACTAGATGTGACAGGGCAGTACCTTAGTAAGTACCCAATAAAAAAAGAAAATAAAAAAGATGTACTGGTCAGCTACATTTGGGAAACACTGACTTTAGCGGATTTCCTGGCTGCAGGACGGTACCGACTTTATAGGCTAAAATGGGCTACGAATCTCCACGCGATCCAGCGGACAGTGTTTTGTAAATGTCTTTGGCCGTGTGTGGGTTTTTTTCAGCGCTTATGAGCACGTTGTGGTTCTGTAGAAGTGAGGGCGAGCTAGCACATGGCGCAGGGGCAGGTGTTGAGTGTCGGGGTGAGCAGAACCAAGGAGGTAGTCTGTGTGCGCTTTCCCCCTGCCCACCCTCTGCTCCAGCTTTTTCGTTCTGCGCTCAGTCTGCACGTGAGCTGTGCTCCATGGTGTGTTTCTGGCCCTCGCACGCATAGCTCTGCTCGTCTGTTCTTTGTGTTTTTCTAGAGCCCAGCTTCCTGCGTGAACTGCCTCTCCTCTAAGAGCAGCCCTTCCCCATCCTTGGTCTTCTCAGTGCATCACTTGCATGCGCTTTTTGCTGACTTTGCTCCTCCTTACAGCATGGCCCGTGGCCCGTGTGTCTGTCCCTCTCCTAAGATGTAACTTCTTTTTTTTTTTTAATTAACTTATTAAACTTTTTTTGTTTTTGAGTACAGTTGATTTAATGTTGTGTTAGTTTCAAGTGTCAGAGAAGGCAATGGCACCCCACTCCAGTATTCTTGCCTGGAAAATTCCCTGGACAGAGGAGCCTGGTGGGCTACAGTCCTTGGGATCATGTGGAGTTGGACACCACTGAGCGACTGAACTCACACACAAACAGTAGTGTCAGGGGTATGGCAAAGTAACTGTCACCCGTACACGGACGTCCATCCTCTCTTAGATTCTTTCTCCACATAGGTGATTACCGAGTGCTGAGGAGAACTCCCTGGGCAATAAGTAGTAGGTCCATGTTAGCTGCTGCTGCTGCTGCTGAGTCGCTTCAGTCGTGTCCGACTCTGTGCGACCCCATAGACAGCAGCCCACCAGGCTCCCCCGTCCCCGGGATTCTCCAGGCAAGAACATTGGAGTGGGTTGCCATTTCCTTCTCTTATGCACGAAAGTGAAAAGTGAAAGTGAAGTCGCTCAGTAAGTGTCCAACTCTTGATGACCCCATGGACTGCAGCCTTCCAGGCTCCTCTATCCATGGGATAGATACCTATTTTATATAAAATAGTTTGTGTATGGCAATCCTAACCTTCCAATCTCCAACCCTCCCCCACCCTTACCCCTGGTAAGCATAAGTGTATTTGCTGCACCTGTAGCTCTATTTAGATCTGAATTCTTTAAAGTAAAAATGGATACTTGCTATCTGCCTCTTCAGAGATTAAGTCACTAGCTACTGCAGTCTCTGACCTTCAATACACCTTGAAAGGAGTTCAGGGCAGAGATCAGGAATGAGGCACTCTGTGTTCTGGGAAAACCTGTCAGAACAGGTCTTCAGACAGTTAGATATTTTCAAGAGAAGATTTTATAAGTTCAAATTCTTGAATTTCTTCATATCTAGAAAGGCACTGAAATCATTGCCAGAGACGTCTGCTCCTCGTGGCTAGCTGCAACTCTTGGCCAAAATGTGCTGATTACATGTATCTCACTTCATCAAAATCACATATGTACTGACTTACCCCCTACCTCTTTGGAGCAGCTCTTCAGACCTATCTGAGAGGCTGTCTCCTAAGCTATGGTCTTCATTTTACCCCCAAACAAAACAACTCATAACTCTCATACTGTGCATTTTTCTTCAGTTGACAGAAGGAAGTTGCCACATGCAATTCATTAAAAAACAACAGCAACTTGGAAACAGTGTCAGACTTTATTTTTTTGGGCTCCAAAATCACTGCAGATGGTGACTGCAGCCATGAAATTAAAAGACGCTTACTCCTTGGAAGAAAAGTTATGACCAACCTAGATAGCATATTCAAAAGCAGAGACATTACTTTGCCAACAAAGGTCCGCCTAGTCAAGGCTATGGTTTTTCCTGTGGTCATGTATGGATGTGAGAGTTGGACTGTGAAGAAAGCTGAGCACCAAAGAATTGATGCTTTTGAACTGTGGTGTTGGAGAAGACTCTTGAGAGTCCCTTGGACTGCAAGGAGATCCAACCAGTCCATCCTAAAGGAGATCAGCCCTGGTTGTTCTTTGGAAGGAATGATGCTAAAGCTGAAGCTCCAGTACTTTGGCCACCTCATGTGAAGAGTTGACTCATTGGAAAAGACTCTGATGCTGGGAGGGATTGGGGGCAGGAGGAGAAGGGGACGACAGAAGATGAGATGGCTGGATGGCATCACCGACTTGATGGGCATGAGTTTGAGTGAACTCTGGGAGTTGGTGATGGACAGGGAGGCCTGGCATGCTGTGATTCATGGGGTTGCAGAGTCAGATACGGCTTAGTGACTGAACTGACTGACTGATGTTAAAAAAAAAATTGAACTGAGTAAATTTGAAGGTTTAACTGGTTTTATTCAATGATTCCTGAATGGGTGGCATACAACCTCGTAAAGGGCTTTCCTGATGGCTCAGCTGGTAAAGAGCCTGCCTACCAAAGCAGGAGATGGAAGAGACCTAGGTTTAATCCTTGGGTCAGAAAGATCCCCTGGAGGAGGGCATGGCAACCCACTCCAGTATTTTTGCCTGGAGAATCCCATGGACAGAGGAGCCTGGCGGGATACAGTCTATGGGGTCACAGAGTTGGACATGGCTGAGTGTGTGCGCATGCATGCGTACACACACACACACACACACACACACCCCATCTAGAAAACAGCAGGGTGCTCCAGGCATTTGTACAAAATAGAAGGCTTCTATAGGAAGAAGGGTGGGGCAAAAGAGCTATTAGCAAAAAAGAGAGAAAGGATTAGTTTTAGCTCAGGCCATCTCTTCGTGGGGAGACGGGAGGAGGGGATGGCATGGATGTCAGCAGACAGAGTGCTTTTCCTCCTCTGGGTGGGGGGCAGGGAATGGAGAGGGCCCACATGGCACTGCCCAGAAAATTCCAGACGGGTTGACTAAGATGACATTTCTGGTTAAGTCATGTATTAAGCCTTGGTTTGGTGTCATGGGCTTTAGCGCAGATGACACCATTTTGGATCTGAGGTTTTCTCTTAACAAGTATAGTATACTTACCAAAAAAAAGTTCACATAGTGTGAGCAGCTACTTTGATGAACTTTAAGAAGCTCATCCCACCTGTGTAAGCAGTGTTCAGATCAACAAACAGCATAACCAGTACTCTAGAATCCCCCTCATGCTCTCTTCCGGTCACTACCCCATCAGGATAAACATCATTCTGACTTTTACTCCCACAGATTAATTTTGCCCACTCTCATAATTTGCTCATAAAACCACATTAGTGTATGCTCTTTTGTCTCTGGCTGTTGAGAGAATCATCCGTTCTATATTTTTATGTAGCTGTAGGCCATGCTTTTTGTATTTCATTGTGTGAATAGACCATCACTTACTTATTCATTCTACTGTGGATGGGTAATTACGTAGTTTCCAGTTTTATGATATTACAAATAGTGCCGCTGTGAGCTGTCTGACTTCCTAAGTGTTGGTAAACACATCGGCACACTTCTGCTGGAGACACACGTAGGCGTGGGATTGTTGGGCCATGGGGTGTGAACGTGTCTGCTGTTAGAGGGTACTGCCAGACAGTTTCCCACGTAATTGCCCCAGTTACTGTAGAGTTCCAGTTGCTCTGATCTCTCGCCAACTCTTGGTAATTTCCTGCTTTTAATTTTTGTCATTCTGGTGGAGTCTAGTGGTATCACATTGTAGCCGTAGTCAGCACTTCCTTTATGACTAATGGACACCTTCCTTATGTTTATTGCCCATTTGGACATCATATTCTGAGGAGCGTTTAAGTCATTTGTCCTCTTTTCTATTGGGTTCTATTGGATTTTCCTTTTTGGTTTACAAGAGCCCTTTATATATTCTGGTGTGGACTCAACTAAAAATTTCTCCATAGTCCTGACCACTGCACTACTGGTTACCACATTCAGTAAAATTTTGCTACATAAATAGAACAAAAGGGCACCATCAGACTTGAAGCCTTGGGATGAGCTTCATCCCCAGACTGCCTCCTTTCCTCCTTACCATAGCCTCTTGAGCAGTTAAACGGGGAGTATTCATAAAGGGTAAGTTTGAACGAGGTTCAGAAAAGTCTCGGCATCCGGGTGAGCCTCTCATCATACTGGCTAGTCTATGAGAAGGGGTCTGTTGAAGGTTCCTACCAACAGTGATTTCCTGGCTGTTCAGCCTGGGTCACACAGATGATGCTCGAGTAACAGGATGGTCTTCATTCCTTCATTTATTCAACAAATATTTATCAAGCACTTTCTAGGCACTTGAGATACATTAGTGAATTGAAAAAAGATCTCTATAAGCAAAAGGACAAACATCCATACAAATATAATAAGTTCTTAAATAGTGTAGTATGTTAGAAGGTGATTAGTGCTGCATGAGGGGGGAAAGCAGAGAAGAGCCGACTCCCTGGAAAAGACCCTGATGCTGGGAAAGATTGAAGGCAAAGGAGAAGGAGGCTGCAGAGGATGAGATGTATCACCAACTCGACTGACATGAATTCGAGCAAACTCTGGGAGACAGTGGAGGACAGAGGAGCCTGGTGTCCCACAGTTCATGGGGTCACAGAGAGCCAGACACATTAGAAGCTGAACGACCACAATAGGAGAAGGGCAAGCCCAGTCAGGAGTGTTCAGGGGACAGTTGGCAGCAGGATGAGAGCAGGCAGTTGAGCAGAGATTGAAGGCGGTGAGGCCAGCGCCAGGAGGATATGCGAGGAGCACCCAGAGAGGGGTGGGCTGGCCCAAAGGCCCTTGCTGAGAGCGTGTCCATCATGTTCAGGCTGCAGCAAGAAGGACAGGAGGTCACAGAGGTAACAGGAGTCCCAAGGCGGTCTTAAGTGGGCTTTGAGATGAAGAGTCATTGGCGGATTTGCCCAGAAGCATCACACGATCTGACTTACATTGTACATGGTTCTGATTGCTGCTGTGCTGAGAATAGATGGAAGGGAGGAAGAAGACAAATATGGAGGCCCCCTGGGTGGTATGTAATAAACCAAGTGAGAGATGCTGGTGGCTGGGACCAGGGTGGTAGCAGTGGTGGTGAGAGGTGGTCAGATCCTGGATCCTTTTTGCAGGTAGGTCTGGATTTCCTGATGGAGTCAGTGTTGGGTGTGAGTGAAGACAGGAGTCAAGGAGAACTTGGCTTCCATGAGACTCCGTGGGTCTGGTCCCCACTTATGACAATGACTGCTTTCCCGGGGTGCTGTCCCCTCCCACCTGGCCTGCAGTCCTCTTGACCCCATCTGACATCTGATCCCGGATCTTGATCCCTATCCCAGTTCAGGTAACTCCTCACCCAGTAACCACTAGTCCTCTTTCCAACCCATTGTTATAACAAAGACTCTTCCCAATTTCCCTGAGAGCTTCACTTTGAGATCTAAAAGCTTGTTTTGAAAGTAAAAAGATATTTCTTTCCTTTTGCATCCACACGAATGCATTCCTAATTCTCCCTGGGGCCACACGGATGACTGTGACTGATCAAGAAAGAGTCACAAAAAAGAAAAGCGCGACTGATTAATATTTCAAACTCACTTGTTTAGTCTGCTTACCACTGGTATGTTTCTTTCTACTTAGAATGAGGGACACAACTGGTGTGAGAGCTGAAAAATAACCAAAAGATGGTAGAGTTGAGGGTTTGCCTTTTATGTATGAGAAACACTGAGACCCATTGCGTGGGCCGGTCTTTTTAGTGACTGGACTGCAGGCTTTCTACCAGGTGAGAAATGATCTTTCCATGACAATGGTTAAAAACAAGAAAACTGACCCCCAAATGAAGTCACTTATGCTAAATCCTACTTGACAAAACCCAGACTTAACTTGATTAGTTTCAGCCTCTCCAAGAAATGAAGTCTTAAACCAGTCAATTAGGAATCAGCATAATTGTGAGGTCATTTGCCTGATAGACTCCTGTGCATGTGTGCTCAGTGGTCACTCTTTGTGACCCCAGGGACTGTAGCCCACCAGGCCCCTCTGTGGGATTTCTCAGGCAAGAATACTGGCGTGGATTGCCATTTTCGACTCTAGGGGATCTTCCCAATGCAGAGCAGATTCTTTACCACCATGCCACTTGGGAAGCCTGATAAATTCCCACCTTCTCCTAAAGGAAAGTGACGTTGTCACAGCCTAGCGTAATAATTTTCTAGCAGAACTTCCTCGTCCTGCTCCCTTCTGCCTATAAAGGTCTTTCATTTTGTAGAGCTCCTCGGAGTCCCTTTCTCTCTGCTGGATGGGATTTGATTTGACTGGGACTGATTTTTCCCTTTTTTTTTTCTCAAACAAACTCTTATCATCTGTAATATGCCTCAGTTTATCTTTTAACGCAACGACCCTTCACTAGTCTGTGAAGTTTTCTGGGCTTTTCCTCTGGGCTTTATGATCCCTTTGGCCTTTTCTTCTTCCTCATTATCTGCCCTCAGGCAGGCTCTGCAGTTGAGGTCTCCTGGTTTCCATAGTTGACACATTACACAGACACGTGGAAAGCAGATATGACCCCCAAAGGCCTGGGGCATCTCTGGGTCCTCCGCGGAAACCTGGCCTAACAGTGGGGTCTTAGAGGGCTGTGCTTCAAGAAGGGCAGCCAGCCGTCTTTTGTCTGCCCCCGCGCCCAGGGGCATGGCGGGCCCCTTCCGGCCCACGGGGGACCACCGCCTCTGCAGGCTTACCCCTCCACACGCACAGCAGAGCCCAGCCACCCGCCAGGACTGTTTAGCGCGTTCTTTCCGCTAGTCTCATGCTTCCTTACAAGAGCGGCCGTGTTTTTCCCTGGCTTGGATAGTGTTTGAATTAACTTGAACAAACATAGGCCGAGCAGCTGGTTGGCGGGAGGGAAAGCTTGGTCTGGGGGTCCAGGCCAACACTGTATAATCTGTGGCCACCTCTGGTTGCAGGAATCCAAGCCCAGCCTCATTTCTGTGAGTCAGAATTTGCTGCTTGTGCCCTTGCAATGAAGGCAAATCGCAGCTGGTTGGCTGGTCGCTGACTGCACGATAAAAGCTTACAAACGTAAGCCACATACTAAAAGGCACACATCCCCAGCTGTACAGCACACAGAACTGGCTCAGTTTGCAGATGGGGGTGCTGAGGCTCAGAGGGATATGGTGAAATCATGGCCCAAGGTCACAGGCAGGGCGAGGCAGAGGCAGGGTTCACAGTCACGGCTCCCAGGACCCCACGTCCCAGTGTTTCCACACGGCATTGCTGGTGAAGGGCCTGGCAGCTTTGTGATCAGATGCGCGTTCTGGATAAATCTCTGTTTCCAAGTGGGTCACCAGGCTTGGTCTCCACCTGGGGTGTCAAGTACAGGCTCAGCCCCTGCCTCTAGCTGCTCCCCTCGTCTGCAGAGCCTCCCTGTATCGGATCTATTTACCCTTTTCTGGGGGTCTGACAAGTACCACGGGACCTCCATCTCTAAACTCAGAGATGACAACTAATACATTGTCCTCTGAGGCTCCTTTTACACTGGCTCTGTCCTTTTGTGGAACACGACAGCTGGCAGAATGGGGAAAGTGAGGGGCTAGGAGCCAACCAACTGCTCTGAGTACAGGCTTTGCATTGTTTGGTAGGTGTGGATTTGAGGGTGCATTTGTTTAGGGAGGTAATTTGGAGACACTGGAGACACTCCTGTATCTGGGACCTCATCTATAAACAAGGGGATTGGGTAGAAATCTACCTCATCCTTCCCAATTCTAAAATTCTATGCCTGTCTTTATAAAAGTAAGCAAACAAGCTAAACAGTAAAGCCAAAAATTTTTTATTGTTCATTCACTAAGTCATGTCCAACTCTTTCCCTGTCCATCACCTACTCCCAGAGTTTGCTCAAACTCATGACCATTGAGTCAGTGATGCCATCCAACCATCTCATCCTCTGTCTCCCCCTTCTCCTCTTGCCCTCAATCTTTCCCAGAATCAGGATCTTTTCCAATGAGTTGGCCCTTGCAGCAGGTGGTCAAAGTATTGGAGCTTCAGCATCAGCATCAGTCCTTCCAATGCATTTTCAGGGTTAATTCCTTTAGGATGGACTGGTTGGATCTCCTTGCAGTCCAAGGGACTCTCAAGAGTCTTCTCCAACACCACAGTTCAAAAGCATCAATTCTTCGACACTCAGCCTTCTTTATAGTCCAACTCTCACTTCCATACATGACTACTGGAAAGACCGTAGCTTTGACTAGATGGACCTTTGTCAGCAGCCTGAAGAGTTGGCAGTGGTGGCCTGAAGAAGCCAAAATTATCTCCCTAGACAAATGCACCCTCAAATCCACATCCACCATGGCTGACATCTGTGATTTAGGCATTGGCATTTATGGTTATAAGATTCTAATATGGCTGCTGCTGAAGTTTTGTCAGAAAATTTAAAGCAGTGCATGCTGGTAGACTTTAATCCCAAAAAGTCCTCTAAGCAATATTTCTAAAATATGTTTTGTCAAAGATGTGATGCTCTCTGCTTAGGTATTTCTCACAAGCGCTCTCTCCAAACAAATCTCTTTGAAAATGCATTAGATAGCATGGTTCCTTCAATTCCATATCTTCCTTTCTGTCTAAACTGAAAAAGCCAGTGCACGTTATTAATGACAAGTCATTTTGCGGACTGCCCGGGTTAATAGAAGAGATAACTGGCAAAATATAAATGTGTAATACTAACATGCTGAAGATAAAACAGAGGTCTAATGCTGAATGCATAATGTGGAGGATGGAAGGAAAAGTTCCTGGCTGCACAAAATTCCTGCAGAATAAACAGGAAAGCTATGGCCCCAGCTGCTCCTTTGGTTTCCCAACTTGCTGTTCTCTTGCCTCTTTTTTTCAACTCAATTACCCTCTTTGAACCTCAATCCTAGAATTCTAGAGTTTAAAAAGGGTCCTTAGGGAATTTGGAGGATGAGAAATCAGAGACCCAGATAGGTGAGGGGACTCAGGTAAACAAACAGAGTCATTTTATCCATTTCTGTGCTTTGCCTAAACTCTACCACTGCAGCTGTCCTTCTTTGTCGTCCATGCATCAGTGCAGCCGAGGGAAGGGAAGCAGGGATTTAACAGATTAAATACAGAGCAGAATGCATTTGCGGGCTTTCCAGGTGGTGCCAGTGATAAAGAATTCACCTGCCAAAGCAGGAGATGCAGGAGACGCGGGTTCAGTCCCTGGAAGATCCCCTGGAGAAGCGAATGGAACCTACTGCAGTATTCTTGCCTGGAAATCCCACGGACAGAGGATTCTGGCAGGGAATTCACAAAGAATTGGACACAACTGAGCATATACGTGCATGCGCACGTGCACACACGCACACACACACGTGCACACACACATGCGCACACACATGCGCACACACGCGCACACACGCACACACGCGCGCGCACGCATGCACACATGCACACACACACGCACACACGCACACATGCACACATGCACACATGCGCACGCACACACACATGCACGCACGCACACACATGCACACACACACGCACACACGCGTGTGCGTGCACACACACATGCACACGCGCGCGCGAGCGCACACACGCACACACACGCACGCAGGCACACATGCACACACACACGCACACACACACACGCACAGTGCATTCACGGCCCCAGCTTCACCACTCCCTATGTGTGTGCTTTTGGGAAAGTGACTTCACCTCTCTATACCTCAATCTCTCCCTCTGTAAAATCACAGTTAAAGTTCTTTGCATTCTAGTGAATGTTCAGAAAAGTTAGTAGTTATTGTTAATATCTTGTAATTTGTAGGTTTGTTTTTGGTTATACAGTCTCTATCTGGAATCAGAAAACAGAAGACAGGACTGGAGGACCTCTTGACATCATATCTGGCTCAGGATTTCTGTATTTTCTTGATAGTATTCAAGTTCAGTATTAGAAAGAATGTGATAGTTGGTGGTTCTCTGTGTCCTTTGAATAGTAAGACAAGAGGATCAAAAATGTTTGCCTGCTCAGTCATGTCTAAGTCTTTGTGAACCTAGGAACTATAGCCTGCCAGGTTCTTCTGCCCTTGGGGTTCTTCAGGCAAGAATACTGGAGTGGGTTGCCATTTCCTTCTCCAGGGGATCTTTCCAACCAAGGGATCAAACCCATGTCTCCATTAAGACAAGAAGAAAAGGCACTTAACTGATAGCCAAGTCCACTGGTGGGTGCTATGATTTGGATGTTTGTTTCCCCTCAAATTCATATGTTGAAATCTTAATGCCCAGTGTGATGGTATTTGGAGATGGGGCCTTTGGGAAGTGATTAGGTCACAAGGGTGGAGCCCTCAGGAATGGGATTAATGCCCTTATAAAAGAAACCCCAGAGATCTCTCTCCTGCTTTCTGCCATGTGAGAATACAGTGAGAATTTGACAGTGTGCAACTGGAAGAGGGCCTTCACCAGGCACCACATCTGCTGGCACCATGATCTTGAACTTTGCAGCTGCCAGACCTGTGAAAAATAAACACTTATTGTTTATAAGCATGGTACTCTGTTATAACAGGCTGAATGGACTAAGACAGAGTGGATTCCTTACCTCTGAGAGTGTGACATCTCCTTCAGTGGTAAATTTGAAGCAAAGCCAGGGACCAACAGCCATCGCATGTAACTGGCACCAAGGCCAAGAATTACCCTAAGTAACCCTTGGTATCTTTTTCACCATAAGTCTGGGCTTCCCATTGCAGAGCTTAATGAGTGGGTGTCACTTTAGAAATGTTAAGTGAATTCAATTCCCAAGTCCCAGAAGAAAAAGGAACTCATCCTTGAGGATTATGAGAAAAAACTAAAAATTGGAGCTGAATAAATTGCTAAAATGCAATCAGGTGTGCATACCTGCTTTCCAGTTGCATGACCTTGGGCAGGTCACATCATCCCCTGAAATCTCAGTTGCTGCATCTATAAAAAGGGGAAAAAGTCAATTTCTTCTTGGCAACACTGTAATGAGAGTTGATGAGGCAGTACATTTCATGTGTTTAACATACCACCTAGCACATAGTAAGGACTTAATGCTAATTATTATTACAATTAATTTTTGTAAAATGGTTTTATAAAGCTAAGGCCTCATTTATTTATAACCCTTAGACATTTAAACTTAGCAAAAAAAGAGGGTGTGCTAAGTGGCTTCAGTCGTGCTCGACACCTTGCTACCCTATGGACTGTAGCCCTCAAGGCTCCTCTGTCCATGGGATTCTCCAGGCAAGTATTTCTTCCTTCTTGGGATCTTTCCAACCCAGGGGTTGAACTTGCATCTCTTGCATTGGCTGGCGGGTTCTTTACCTCTTGCACCAGCTGGGAAGCATAAAGAGTGATACAACTGAGTGACTAATGCTCTCACTGTCAAAAGAGTGGATGTGTGGGTATGTATAACTGATTCACTTTGCTGAGGGCTTCCCTGGTGGCTCAGAGGTTAAAGCATCTGCCTGCAATGTGGGAGACCTGGGCTCAATCCCTGGGTCGGGAAGACCCTCTGGAGAAGGAAATGACAGCCCACTCCAGTACTCTTCCCTGGAGAATCCCATGGACGGAGGATCCTGGTGGGCTACAGTCCACAGGGTCGCAGAGAGTCGGACACGACTGAGCGACTTCACTTTCACTTTTCACTTTCATTACCGATTCTCTTTGCTGTACACCTGAAATTAACACAACATTGTAAATCAGCTATACTCTAATAAAAAAATTTTAAAAGCCTCTGTGTAAACGTTCAATGAGAAATTATTTGCATCCTTTATTTCTCAGTTAACTCTCCCAGCATTTAAATGGTAAATATGTGAGGAGGGGCAGGCATTCACCTTCATCTTACAGAGCCTTTTGAATGAGTAGTTTCTGGAGCTGCTCTGTGAGAAAATTTTCTTGTGTGTCTAAAAATCGCAAACTATTTGGAAAAACAAACAAAGCTGGACTGATCTGAGTTGATTGTTTTTAGAAATAACAAATTGACCAAATTCAACTTTTTCCTCCCTACTCCCATCAGCCAATTTTGGGATAGCTATAATCTCATTATGAAATCTGACCGAGCTTGATTCTATGTGATTCAATCTCCAGGTTTAAACAATCTGGAATGCTCTGTGGAAGACCTTGAAAGATTTCCCAGCAGGAAATGGAAGGCTGACACGCCAGAGAATGAATGAATTCAGGTTTTCAGTTTCTGGTGACCTTGATTAGCACCCAGCGAAGTTTCTTGGCTGTCTGTCTCCTGGCATTCACCCTCTTCCTCTCTCCATAGTTTGATCGCTCCTATTCTGTCTGGAAGGACCACTGCAAGAAATTTCAGGGACGAGAAGGGTCAACAGCCTCACCCGGCTGATGAGGAAGCTTAGATTTAATGAGTTTGCGTGACCAGCATCTATTACTCTTTGATGCTTTCCTCATGGTTCCAACACAATGCTCCATTCTCTTCAAGCAAGAGCTATTGAGGGAATTTCCAACCATTTTCCAGTTTCCATGTTCTTCATATCAAAACAGAAAAGTATCTGTATTAAAAATGTAAAAGTGTCAGCTCTTTAGACCTGGGTACACCTATCTGTGGACGTGAGTCTGAGTGAACTCTGGGAGTTGGTGATGGACAGGGAGGCCTGGCGTGCTGCGATTCATGGGGTCGCAAAGAGTCGGACACGACTGAGCGACTGAACTGAACTGAACTGAACTGACACCTATCTACTTCCCTGGGAGACCAAGGGAGGGGGCCCGGTGTCTGGGGTTCAGGGGTTGGGGGGCGGTGCCAATGGGCAGGGCGAAGAAGACCTCCACTGCCACCGTGTGGTCCCCCGGAGCCGCGGAGAGGTAGTGCTTCTGAAGCATCTGTCTGTCAAACTTCGGCTGCTTTGAGGTCTTCGTCCGTGCAGTCAGCACGGTGTCAGCGGAGCTTTGTTAGCGTTTTTCTTTCCAGAGCATTTTTCTCTTTCTTTGGCCCCAGGAAAGGGGAAGCTGCTGAAAGCCAGCAAAATTCAATATCCTGAAAAATTATCTGTGGGGAGGTAAGGGGTCAGGATCTAGGAAAGGACTCTCAGGATCAATTGCTGGCGAGGCTTGCAAGATCCTTGTCTCAGCTCTCTAGAGAGTGGAGATTTATGGGGCAAAAGTCAGGCCCAGTGTTGGAACTTGTCATGGTTATCACCTAGTCAATTGGGGAAGTCAGGACAGATGAAGATTCGCTTCTTATCTCATTTATCGCCCCTGATTGCAGTTCAAATTAGTTCTCACATCACATTCTGATAGTCTCAGACTCAATATCATCAGTTGAAATACTAACGGTGTTTTTCAGTGCAAAAAATGACTTTCAAGGCATGTATTACGGAAAGGATTATAATAAATTAAATGCCTAAACTGGCAGACTGCAAACAATTTTGACTTAGATCTAAATGTTTGCACTGGCTGTTTAAACATTTAATTTGTTAGAATGGAAGTTCCACCACAGAATAAGCATATTAATTAAACTTAGGCCTTAGCAACCGGAGTCATTCCGCACACACAGAGCGTGACAAACCCGGACGGCAAGAGCCAATGTGCGTTGATTTCTCATTCTCCAAATGAACATGTTGCTTCTTTAAACCCTGCCGACATTAGTGACTTTTAATGAATTATTCTGTCTTTCTGAGGTTACTTTTAGCTGATGCTGTAGGATAATGTTGGTCTAGGAAACAACTTTGCTAATTAAGTTTCAGGGAAGTTGTCACTCATAGATAATTGATTCAAGTGGTTACGTGGATGATCCGTTGTGTGAGTTTACACCAAAAAAAAAAAAGAAAAATGTAAAGGAGATTCAAAACAAAACCGCCAAAGATCAGCTTATCAAAAAGAAAGACTCTCACCACGACCGCCACCATCATCTGCACCATCATTTTACCACCATCATCACTAACATTGTCACAATCACCGTCTTCACCATCATATTACCCTCATCACCATCACCTTCACAATTGCTATCTTCGCCAACACCATCCTTGTCACACCCTTCGAGGCTTCTGGGATTGTAGTTCCCTGACCAGGGATTGAACCCAACCTTGGCAGTGAATGCACAGAGTCCCGACCACAGGACCAGCAGGGAATTGCCCCATTACCACATGTTTTGAAGCAGAGGGCTCTCCCAACTTACATTTTCTCATCTGGTCCTGGTTCTGCCACGGATTGGTAACACGATGCTAGTGAAGGCACTGGTCATCTCCAAGCTTCAGGCTCCTCATTTGTAAAAGGAGGACATTTTTGTTAGCATCAGTAAAGCTAAGCTGTTGTAACAAAGAGGACCCCAGATACCATGATTTAAATAAGATAGCTTATTTCTTCATGAGAGGTAACCCAGTTGAAAGTCGTGTACGCATTGCTATATTCAAAATGGATAACCAACAAAGATCGCTTGTATAGCACATGGAACTCAATGTTATGTGCCAGCCTGGATGGGAGAGGGGTAGGGGGAGAATGGATACATGGATATGTACCGCTGAGTTCCTTCGCTGCGCGTCAGAAACTACCACAATATTTTTGATCGGCTACACCCCGACACAAAATGTTTTTGGTGTTAAAATAAATTTAAAAAAGAAGTGACCCAGTTGTTTCAGGCTGACAGGCGAACAATTGACTCCTTCCTTTAAAACCCTTGATAGCTCCCCACTGCCTGCAGAACTAAATTCAGGGTCCTTTTCAACCTGACCCCAACCTGCAGTTCTGATTTACCCAGTCTTTGCCTTTCTACGCCAGCTTTGTCCTTGCTATGCTGCCCGCTCTGTCTGGAATCCCCTTTTCATCTTCCTCTATTGATGCTCTGTTCATTCTTCACGGCCCAACTCAAATGCTGTCTCCTTGATGAAGCTTTATACTTTGCCTCCCCTGCTATTGCCATCCTGTTAAAACACTACTTGTTTCTTCCCCTGTCTTCTGATAACTTTCTCTCTTTGGTAGCATCTAATTCCATTTGCTTTATAACTAAGTGAGTTATTTATACAAATGGACTTTATGTTCCTGGAGGCAACAGACCACATACCATCTATCTTTCTTCCCCAACTCCTCTCTCCTTTCTTGTCTTGACCAACAGCCAGCATTGTTCTTTGCCCACAAACCTATGTTGAACTAGATGGAGTAAAATGTTGTTACTGAAAGGGAAAACTCAGTCATCAAAACAGCAACCACTTGCTTAACTCAAGGGGCCAATTAAGCAATGGGTTATTCATTGGAAAATTCGAGATGTGGATCAAAACAGTTCCAATTAGACTCACATCCTGTGCTAGACCAAGAATAGCACACAGAAATACTCATTGGGCCCTACATCCAGGCGGAAAATGTCTCATTTGTGTTCATTAGGAGGGAGGCTTTTCCTGAGACCGCCATGATTTTTCTTAAAACCTCTGTCCATGAACCATGTGAAAAAAATAGTTTAAACGTGTATATGTGCATGGATGCTATACAACACATGTTTTAAATCTCTCTCTACCTGTGGCATTTCTGTGTCTATCCTCCCCCCTGCTAGAATCTAAGAATTAATTGCCTGAGGGAGTTTCATTTCAAGTAGGAAGCCAGCTCAGGGGATGGCAGAGCTTTGAGACTCATCATGAGTTGGCTGTGCAGTTGGGAAAACTCAGCTCCTTTCCCCAGATCTCAACCTTCTCATTTGTAAATGGAACTGATGCAGTTTCCCTCCTTCTTACAGGGTTATTTGCACAGCTGATGGCAGCTCATTATGGAAGCGCTTTGAGAAGATGGCATGGAATCCTGTTGAGTACTGTTGGGAGGCTAACCTCCAGGCTTATGAAAATGGATATTAAAACCATGCATCTGCTTGTTCCAGTCACTGGGTGTGCAAGAAAAGTCCCTTAGTTGTATTTATAACACTGCAGTGTTTTTTTTCCTTAAGAAAGAAATTAAATTTGCTTTTTCAAATTTTACAAATACAACCACGAGTTCATCTGCTTGAGTGCATTTCCCATCATAATTTGGATAATGTCAGGACAGGAATGAAATTTACAAAACAGAGCCAGGGTAGGAAAGGAGAAAGCAGGAGGGGAAGATTCTGACAACTCCGTCTTTCTGCCTGGCAATTCTCCTTTTATTTCCCCTCTGCCTTTCAGTCTCCTAGAACATGTAAACCTTTCTGCTCCTCTTGGTTGAAATGAATCTGGTCAGGTGACATTAATGCTTTGTAAGAGTAAATGGAAACCGCGCGGATGACTGTAGAGTCTGTCACGTAGTTCAGGGCTTTTCAATTCTTTGTAACCGTCGTCTGACAGCTCCTCTATGATTGGAACTAACCCTGCTCAAAATGGTAAGCTGAAGACATCTGAGTTTGTTGCTGCCCCCTTTCCCTCCTGCCCACATTTCCCTACTTGATTCATTTATTCCAGCAGGAGTGTGTACCAGGCTCTACTCCTGTGCAGTCCTACATACAGTGAAGACTTAAATATGAACAGGGCCAGTCTCTGCTTATCAGAAAGCCACTGTATTTTGGGTGTGCTACCAGTTTTCAGGAAAGCAGGGCTTAAGCCCAAGAATTAACCTGCAATGGTGCAGCTTAAAAAAAAATTTTTTTTATTGAGGTAGTGTTGATTTACAATGTTGTGTTAATTTCTGGCATACAGCATAGAGATTCGGTTATACATATGTGTGTATACTTTTTCATATTCTTTTCCATTATGGTTTATCACCACATTGAATAAGTTCCCTGTCCTCTGCAGTAGGACCTCATTTATAATGGTGCCATTTTTGTAGTGGGAGGAGTTTGGGAGAGGGCAAAAGACCTTTGGGATCTCGGCACTCGTAGCCTATGGCTTACATTGCTTGTGCGTAAGACAGCGCTTGATTGCAGGAAAACATCTCGTCACGTCCATCTGGTGAATAGGGAGGCCTTTGGAGTGAAGTTGAATAGTCCCTAGCTCAACACACACACGCACAGAGGAAGGAGGTGAGGAATAGCAATCACTTTACATTTGTCTTCATTAGGGACCGTTTGCTCGGTCTGCTCAAACTGGCTTAGGCAAACAGGAGAATTTGTCTCACAGAGTCCAGAAGCAGGGACGGCAGTGGGGCTCCCAGGATGGGGTCGGGAGCTGAGTTGAGGAACTGAGACGCCCCAGGAGTCATAGCAGTTCTGTCGATCAGCACAGGGTCTCGGCATCCCTCTGCCAGCCTGACTCACTTTTCTCCTCTGTTGGCTGCTTTCCTTAGCTCACACGTGTACCAAGCGTACCTGCCCCTTCCCTGGTCTAGCACAGGGTTCCAAGGCCAAATTCCCCAAATCAGTGGCTCTGACTGACCTTTGCTGCTGCTGCTGCTGCTGCTAAGTCGCTTCAGTCGTGTCCGACTCTGTGCGACCCCATAGACAGCAGCCCACCAGGCTCCCCCGTCCCTGGGATTCTCCAGGCAAGAACACTGGAGTGGGTTGCCATTTCCCTCTCCAATGCATGAAAGTGAAGTGAAAGTGAAGTTGCTCAGTCGTCTCCAACTCTTTGCGACCCCATGGACTGCAGCCTACCAGGCTCCTCTGTCCATGGGATTTTCCAGGCAAGAGTACTGGAGTGGGGTGCCGTTGCCTTCTCTGGACTGACCTTTAGATTGGCCTAAAGATGGTCATTCGACCAAATTGGTCCAACCAGCGTGGTCCAGTCAGGTGACCAATGTTATTTTACTTTAAAATATTTATTGATTAATTTTTGACTGCATCAGATCCTAGTGGTGATACGTAGGCTTCTCTCTAAGTGCAGCACATGGGCACATGGGATTTTGGCTGCCTGTGGTGTATGGGGTCTTAGTTCCTTGATCAGGGATCAAACCCACATTCCCTACAATGCAAGGTGGTTTCTTAATCGCCAGACCACCAAGGAAGTCCCATGGCGACCCCTTTTGGACTAATCATCTTTGACTGGGTCTCAGAGGGAGCTGGGGAACAGACTTTCAGAGAGAATGTCCAGAGCGTAGAGAAATGGTACATCTCTGGTACAACATTTAACTCTTGATCATTTCTGAAATGATTTTTGCAGATTTTCCAGGTTCTTTGCTGTTACATCCCTCTTCTTTTCTTAACCTTAACCATACCACTGCCTGTCGGTTTGGGAAAAAACATTTCACTTTATTTCTTAATAACAACTGTGGTTTAACTAATAGTTTAACAGGTTCTGATGTAAGAAATGTAGTTTTCTCTTCTGGAAACTACGAATTAGTGGGAAAGACAGATGAAGAAAAAAACAAACCCTGTACACACACACACACACAACAAAAAACTAAAACAAGCAAACAAAATAATTACAAGTTGTGTTAAGAGAGGAAACACTGTGTTGAGTTAGAAGAGACGCTTTGAGGAGGAGGGGAGCCCATCTTAGGTGCAGTTACAGGACTGGGGCTCCCCGACGGCTCAGCGGTAAGAACCCATCTATGGATGTGGGAGACCTGGGTTCCATCCCTGGGTGGGGAAGATCCCCTGGAGAAGGAAATGGCAGCCCACTCCAGTACTCTTGCCCGGAGAATCCCATGGACGGAGGAGTCTGGTGGGCTACAGTCCATGGGGTCGCAAAGAGTTGGACACCACTGAATGATTAAGCACTCATGCACAGGAAGACTGCTCCCAGAAGGTGACTCCTTAGTGGAGGTTGAAGGAAACAATCATGAAAAAGGTGGTGGGAAGGATGTGCTAAAAAGTATTTTAAGCAGAAAGAGGATGCTACTGCTGCTGCTGCTGCTAAGTTGCTTCAGTCGTGTCTGACTCTGTGCGACCCCATAGACGGCAGCCCACCAGGCTCCCCCGTCCCTGGGATTCTCCAGGCAAGAACACTGGAGTGGGTTGCCATTTCCTTCTACGATGCATGAAAGTGAAAAGTGAAAGCGAAGTCGTTCAGTTGTGTCCGACTCTTCGCAATCCATGGACTGCAGCCCACCAGGCTCCTCTGTCCATGGGATTTTCCAGGCAAGAGTAAGAGAGAGGTTGACCTGCACTCAAAGACACAAAAATCCCCGAGGAGGAAAAGAACTTAATTTGCTTTTAATTCTCAACACTCTGCATGTTCCAACTCTCCTACATGTCAGATAATTGAGAATGGGAAGGCCTGCTTTTGCAGACTCCATTAAGCTCTATTGCAAAAAATTAAATTATTCCATAGCAGACATATATACACTAACTCACTTAATTCAATGAGTAATTCTTTGAATTCAACATTCAGATGGTAGAATTACATTATCATGTAAGTCTGCTCCCCCTTTGGAAAAAAATCTGGCCATGTGTTTAGAGATAGTATATATAGAATTTGGTATTCACTGGAGTGATCTAGGTTTGGGGTGTCTGTCTTTGTGACTTCCTAGTTGCATAACTGTGGGCAAGTTACACAACTGCTCTGTTTATCATGGGTTTCTTCATCTTCCCCATCTCAGCCTTCATCTCTGGCGTACATAGATTTTTTAAAATGAGAATTACATTAAGTGGGGAAATACATACAAAATGACTAGCATGACATTAGACACTCACTGCATATTAAAAACAACAACAAAAAGAGCTTGTTCATATCTCCTGTGTATACAAATCAAATTCTTGCAAGCTGGTTTATTTTCAATGCTCCCTGGGGAGTTCAGCGCATAAAATAATTATGTAATGGATACTTTGGAACACACAGAGGAGTGGGTCAGAGCATCGGAGGCTACTTCTTTTTCTGAATGCAGTGAAAGGAGATTCACACCAGGAATTGAGAGGAGTTCCTCAAACGGGTGGGATTGGAAAGAGCCAAGAAAACCATAGACCAAACCCACCTCATGGGAAACTACTAAGTTAGGGCTGCACGAGGAAAACTCTGAGCTCAGCTTCAGCAGACGCAATGAGCAGGAAGAGAGTTCTGGAGGCATCATTAGAAGCTGAATTTAGAACTGTTTTCAGACCAGGAAAGCTAGTTGCAGTTTTCTCTGCCCTCTTGCCAGGCAGCAAGTTTGGCTAAAGAATGCAGGAGGGGATGCAGATGGTATGACCAACAAGGGGCCCTTGTAAATTGTTGATGGGAAGGTAAACTGGTGCATCCACAGTGAAAACCAGTATGGAGGTTATCTAAAAATGGAACTGCCAAGGATCCAACAATTCCACTCCTGGGTGTATATTCAGAAAAAATGAAGACATCACTATGAAGGGATCTGTGTGCCCCAATGCTCATAGCAGCACTATTTATAATAGCAAAGGCGTGGAAGCAACTCAAGAGTCTTTCAATAGACAAATGGATAAAGATGCGATATACACACTTATCCATATATATATCAGTTCAGTTCAGTCACTCAGTCATATCCAACTCTGCGATCCCATAGACTGCAGTACACGAGGCCTCTGTCCATTGCCAACTACCATAGCTTACTGAAACTCATGTCCATCAAGTCGGTGATGCCATCCAACCATCTCAACCTTTGTCATCCCCTTCTACTTCCACCTTCAATCCTTCCCAGCATCAGGGTCTTTTCCAGTGAGTCAGTTCTTCTCATCAGGCAGCCAAAGTATTGGAGTTTCAGCTTCAGCATCAGTCCTTCCAATGAACACTCAGGACTGATCTCCTTTAGGATGGACTTGTTGGATCTCCTTGCAGTTCAAGGGACTCTCAAGAGCCTTCTCCAACACCACAGTTCAAAAGCATCAATTCTTCAGCACTCAGCTTTCTTTATGGAGAAGGCAATTGCACCCCACTCCAGTACTCTTGCCTGGAAAATCCCATGGATGGAGGAGCCTGGAAGGCTGCAGTCCATGGGGTTGCTGAGGGTCAGACATGACTGAGCGACTTCCCTTTCTCTTCTCACTTTCATGCATTGGAGAAGGAAATGGCAACCCACTCCAGTGTTCTTGCCTGGAGAATCCCAGGGATGGGGGAGCCTGGTGGGCTGCTGTCTATGGGGTCACACAGAGTTGGACATGATTGAAGTGACTTAGCAACAGCAGCAGCAGCTTTCTTTATAGTCTAACTCTCACATCCATACACGACTACTAGAAAAACCATAGTTTGACTAGATGGACATTTGTTGGCAAAGTGATGTCTCTGCTTTTCAATATGCTGTCTAGGTTGGTCATAGCTTTTCTTCCAAGGGGCAAGCATCTTTTAATTTCATGGTTGTGGTCACCATCTGCAGTGATTTTGAAGCCCAAGAAAATAAAGTCTGTCACTGTTTCTATCGTTTCTCATCTATTTGCCATGAAGTGATGGGACTGGATGCCATGATCTTAGTTTTCTGAATGTTGAATTTTAAGCTGACTTTTTCACTCTCCTCTTTCACTTTCGTCAAGAGGTTCTTTAGTTCTTCGCTTTCTGCCATTAGGGTGGTGTCATCTGCATATCTGAGGTTATTGATATTTCTCCTGGCAATCTTGATTCCAGCCTGTGCTTCATCCATCCTGGCATTTCACATGATGTACTCTGCATATAAGTTAAATAAGCAGGTTGACAATATACAGCCTTGATGTGCTCCTTTCCAGATTTAGAACCAGTCTGTTGTTCCATGTCCAGTTCTAACTGTTGCTTCTTGAACTGCATACAGATTTCTCAGGGGGCAGGCCAGGTGGTCTGGTATTCCCATCCCTTGAAGAATTTTCCACAGTTTGTTTTGATCCACACAGTCAAAGGATTTGGTGTAGTCAATAGAGCAGAAGTAGATGTTTTTTCTGAAACTATCTTGCTTTTTAGATGATGCAATGGATGTTGGCAATTTGATCTCTGGTTCTTCTTCTTTTGCTGCTGCTAAATCACTTCAGTTGTGTCCGACTCTGTGCAACCTCATAGATGGCAGCCCACCAGCTCCCCCGTCCCTGGGATTCTCCAGGCAAGAACACTGGAGTGGGTTGCCATTTCCTTCTCCAACGCATGAAAGTGAAAAGTGAAAGTGAAGTCACTCAGTCGTGTCTGACTCTTAGGGACCCCATGGACTGCAGCCTACCAGGCTCCTCCGCTGCCTTTTCTAAATCCTGCTTGAACATCTGGAAGTTCACATTTCATGTACTGTTGAAGCCTGGCTTGGAGAATTTGGAGCATTACTTTACTAGTGTGTGAGATGAGTGCAATTGTGCGTTAGTTTGAACGTTCTTTGGTATTGCCTTTCTTAGAAGTTGGAATGAAAACTGACCATTTCCAGTCCTGTGGCCACTGCTGAGTTTTCCAAATTTGCTGGCATATTGAGTGCAGCACTTTCACAACATCATCTTTTAGGATTTGAACTAGGTCAGCTAGAATTCTATCAACTCCACTAGCTTTGTTTGTAGTGATGCTTCCTAAGGCCCACTGGACTTCACATACCAGGATGTCTGGCTCTAGGTGAGTGATCACACCATCATGGTTATCTGGTGCTGAAGATCTCTTTTGTATAGCTTTTCTGTGTATTCTTGCCACCTCTTAATATCTTCTACTTTTGTTAGGTCCATACCATTTCTGTCCTTTATTGAGCCCATCTTTGCATGAAATGTTCCCTTGGTGTCTCTAATTTTCTTGAAGAGATCTCTAGTCTTTCCCATTCTGCTGTTTTCCTCTATTTCTGTGCACTCGTCACTTAGAAAGGCTTCCTTATCTCTCCTTGCTATTCTTTGGAACTCTGCATTCAGATGCTTATATCTTTCCTTTTCTCCTTTGCTTTTCACTTCTCTTCTTTTCACAGCTATTTGTAAGGCCTCCTCAGACAACCATTTTGCCTTTTTGCATTTCTTTTTTTTTTGGATTTTCATGATCACTGCCTCCTGTACAATGTCATGAAACTCTGTCTATAGTTCTTCAGGCACTCTGTCTATAAGATCTAATCCCTTAAATCTATTTGCCACTTCCACTGTATAATCATAAGAGATTTGATTTAGGTAATACCTGAATGATCTAGTGGTTTCCCCTACTTTCTTCAATTTAAGTCTGAATTTGGCAATAAGGATTTCATGATCTGAGCCCCAGTCAGCTCCTGGTCTTGTTTTTGCTGACTGTATAGAGCTTCTCTATCTTTGGCTGGAAAGAATATAGTCAATCTGATTTTGGTATTGACCATCTGGTGATGTCCATGCGTGGAGTCTTCTCTTGTGTTCTTGGAAGAGGGTGCTTGCTATGACCAGTGTCTTCTCTTGACAAAAGTCTTTTCAACTTTGACCTGCTTTGTTTCGTACTCCAAGGCCAAATTTGCCTGTTACTTATCTCTTGACTTCCTACTTTTTCATTCCAGTCCCCTATAATGAAAAGGACATATTTTTGGGGTGTTGATTCTAGAAGGTCTTGTAGGTCTTCATAGAACCATTCAACTTCAGCTTCTTCAGTATTACTGGTTGGGGCATAGACTCGGATTACCGTGATATTGAATGGTTTGCCTTGGAAACGAACAGAGATCGTTCTGTGGTTTTTGAGATTGCATCCAAGTACTGCATTTTGGACCCTTGTTTACC
Organism: Bos indicus x Bos taurus; assembly: GCF_003369695.1. Classification (NCBI taxonomy): domain Eukaryota; kingdom Metazoa; phylum Chordata; class Mammalia; order Artiodactyla; family Bovidae; genus Bos; species Bos indicus x Bos taurus. The sequence goes on along the minus strand of NC_040087.1, from coordinate 10,755,029 downwards.
ACGATGGTTATTCCATTTCTTCTAAGGGATTCTTGCCCACAGTAGTAGATATAATGGTCATCTGAGTTAAATTCCCCCATTCCAGTCCATTTTAGCTCGCTGATTCCTAAAATGTCGATGCTTACACTTGCTGTCTCCTGTTTGACCACTTCCAATTTGCCTTGATTCATGGACCTAATATTCCAGGTTCCTACGCAATATTTCTCTTTATAGCATCGGACTTTACTTCCATTACCATTCACATCCACAAGTGTGTTGTTTTGCTTTGGCTTCGTGTCTTCATTCCTGTCTCCACTGATCTCCTGTAGTATGTTGGACACCTACTGACAAGGGGAGTTCATCTTCTGGTGTGCTATCTTTTTACATTTTCATGCTGTTCATGGGGTTCTCAAGGCAAGAATACTGAAGTGGTTTGCCATTTGCTTCTCCAGTGGACCACGTTTTGTCAGAACTCTCCACCTTGACCCATCCATCTTGGGTGGCCCTACATGGCATGGCTTATAGTTTCGTTGAGTTAGACAAGGCTGTGTTCCATGTGATCAGTTTGGTTAGTTTTCTGTGATTATGGTTTTCTTTCTGTCTGCCCTCTGACAGATAAGGATAAGAGGCTTATGGAAGCTTCCTGATTGGAGAGACTGACTGAGGGGGAAATATATGTATGTGTGTATATATATATATATATATATATATATATATAATGTATGCTGCTGCTGCTAAGTCGCTTCAGTCGTATCCAACTCTGTGCAACCCCATAGACGGCAGCCCATCAGGCTCCTTTGTCCCGGGGATTCTCCAGGCAAGAATATTAGAGTGGGTTTCCATTTCCCTCTCCAATGCATGCATGCATGCTAAGTTGCCTCAGTCGTGTCCAACTCTGCTTGACCGTCTGTTACCCTATGGTAGCAGCCTACCAGGCTCCTCTGTCCACAGGATTCTCCAGGCAAGAACACTGGAGTGGGTTGCCATTTTCTTCTCCAAAATGTATGTGTATATATGTATATCTGGAGAAGGAAATGGCAACCCATTCCAGTGTTCTTGCCTGGGAAATCCCATGGAAGAGGAGCGTGGTGGGCTTTAGTCCGTGGGATTGTGAAGAGTTCGACACGGCTGAGCAACTAACACACACATGCGGATACATACATATAACCCATAAAAAAGAAAAAAATCTTGCCATTTGCAACACCATGGATGGACCTAGAGAATATTATGCTCGGTGAAATAAGTCAGAGAAAGACAAACAGAGAATGAAAGAGAAATAGAGAATAGACAAATAGAGAATGATAACTCTAATTGTGGAATCTAAAAAATATACAAACAAGTATACATGAAAAACAGAAGCAGACCGCAGGCATAGAGAACAAACTGCTGCTAAGTCGCTTCAGTCGTGTCCGACTCTGTGCGACCCCATAGACGCAGCCCACCAGGCTTCCCCGTCCCTGGGATTCTCCAGGCAAGAACACTGGAGTGGGTTGCCATTTCCTTCTCCAGTGCATGAAAGTGAAAAGTCAAAGTGAAGTCGCTCAGTTGTGTCCGACTCTTCACGACCCCATGGATGCAGCCTATCAGGCTCCTTTGTCCATGGGATTCTCCAGGCAAGAACACTGGAGTGGGGTGCCATTGCCTTCTCCGAGAGAACAAACTAGTGGTTCCCAAAGGAAATAGGGAAGTGAGGTGGGAAAATTAGGGATACGGGGTTAACAGATACAAACAATTTCATATAAAATAAATAAGCAGCAAGAATACGATGTATAGCACAGAGAATAGTCATTACATTGCAATAACTTTTAATATTGTCTAAATAAAATATTGAGAGAGTTTATACCAAAATACCCCCCAAAACCACAGGAAAGTAAAGTACCCTGTGTGTGTGTGTGTGTGTGAGGGGGGTGTCTCAGGTGACTGGAGAGCCTGGGAGTGAAATAACCAAGAGGATCTCAAGAAAGTTCCAGAATCCATGCACAAAGGAAAGAGAAGGAAAGACACTCTTCCCAGGAGGGGACTCATGAAGTTCTTCACTGAGAGAGTAGAGTCCTCTTCATTTTGGCATTTGGGGAGGGGTCCCCCGCCTGCCTGCCTCCCAGACTTCCTTGCTGGGGTGTCCTGTTCACAAAGAATCTTTTCAGGGGAGAGGCCTTTTGGGGAAACCAATCAAACACGATCATAGAAGAAACACTTGCTAGCTACCACAGTCCTCAGAATGTGAAGGGGCAAAGAATAAGTATCAGCTATTTGTGGAAACCCAACAGCATGAAAAAGAAGTACCAAGATTAACAAGAAGTGCTGATCTTGGAGGAAAAAGGGACAATTCAGGAAACAGAAGAGAAACTTAAAAAAAAACACTGTGAGGGAAGTGCACTTGCTAAAACAATAACAAAAATAGGCTGCTCTGAAAAGCAAGACCCGAAGAGCAAGAAATAGTTCTAGGAAGTTAAAAATATGAAATGGAACAGCAACTACGCCTCAATAAAATTTTTAAAGAAAATGAAATGGAAAATGCAGTGAAGGAACTCAGCAAAGAATAGGCCAAATTAGTGATCTGGAAGATAAGGCTCGGGAAATCAACTAGAATTTAGAGCAAACACACACAGAGATGGAAATACAGGGAAGAGTTTATGGATAAAGATGGTTAAGGAAGGCCTCAAACGCCAGTTGAACTGGCCTCAAACGCCAGTTCAACGCCAGTTGAACGCCAGAGAACAGACACATGGGAAAGAAGGAAATAATGGAGGAAATATTTCTTCAAGCTAAAGAGGGATAAGAATTGTCTATTTTTGTACAGAAAATGTTAAAAGCAGTCATCTCTAGTAACAGAACTGTGGATGATCTTATTCTACTTTGGCCCTTGTTTAGATTTCCCCAAACTTCAACAATAAATATCTATTTTAAACAGTATATCTATCTCTTGTATTAGAATATAAATAAAACACAGACACATTTGACTTAAAAAAACCAAAAAGACAAAGGACCTCATTATGCTTTTCATTCTCAGCCTCTCATTTGAGTCTTTAAATAGAGAAAGGTGACTTCAACCAAGGTCCTAATGAGCTTTTTATGTGGAAATAAACAAATGAACAGACAAAACAACCCATCTGTTTCAAAGGAGCCAGTGAAAGCCAGTGGAACTACTGTAAAAAAAAAAAAAAACCCACATCAACAAATCCTGATGAAATTAACAGAATCTAAGGATAAAAGAAAAGTATGAAAAACTTTCAGAGAGAAAAGGCCTTTTTATGTACTATAACAGACAATGGTAGGTATACTTTTGCCTTTCTTGTTTGCTTTTCCTTCTTCCTCTTCGGAAGAGCACCATACCTCCCTACTTTTCTTTTCTTCCTTCCTCTTTCTCTTTCTTTCTTTCTCTCTTTTTGGAGACTCTTTCTCTCTCCACACCACTCAGGGACTACAATTTACAGCATCGCCCCAGCTAAACTCAGGCCACAGGGAGAGACCTGGGACCCAGGGACTCTGACCTGATCGATTAAAGAATCTCATTTCCGGCCAGTTTGAGCAGCTCAGGCTGCTCAGAGTTCCCTCCAGGCTTTCCTGCTTGTGTTAATGGAGGACTGGTCCCTTTCTTCTGGGTTCAGTGGCTGCAGGGGTGTTAGTTGCCGCTGTGTGCAGCTATCTTACCTCTGGTAGAGGTGGCTTGTCACAGGAGTAAAGTATGAGCCCAATTTACAGAAAGAAACACAAATGGAGGCACGAGACAAGGGAAAGAGCCCCAGTGACATGGTTTGGACCAGTGGATTCAGCCGTGTTTGAGGCCAGGTCCACCTCTGGACTCCCCAGGTTTGAATCTCTCAATCCCTACTTAGTCAAAGCTAGCTTAAGTTCAGTTTCTGTAATGTATACCTGCAAAGGAATGAAAATCAGAAATATTCCCCTTCTGTTTTTTAAAATTATCTTTTTAATGTGGACCATTTTTAAGGTCTTTATTTAACTTGTTACAGTACTGCTTCTGTTTTATATTTTGTTTTTTTTGGTTTTTTTTTGGGCTGCAGAGCATGTGGGAGCTTAGTCCCCCACTGGGGACTGACCCCACACTCCCCACATTGGAAGGTGAGGTCTTAACCACTGGACCACCAGGGAAGTCCCCCGGTTTCTGACTAGTTACACAGATGCTAGAAGATAAATGTTGCAGATGCAGAAAAACGTTCAAAATTCTGAGGGAAAATAATGTTTCTCAGGAGTTTAAAAATTATTTTAAGTTTTATTTTTTATTCAATTTTTAATGAGGGAAAAATAACTTTGAACCTAGACTATAGATTCAAACTGGCATTCCAGGGTGAGGACAAAATAGATATTTAGGACATGGAATGACTCAGAAAGTTTTCTATTCACAGAACTTCTCGGAAAGAATTCCTTAGGGGGGTATAATAGCAAAAAGAAAAAATAAATTCAAGGAGTAGAAAGGTGGAATACAGAAAAGAATATTGCACAAAATCATTAGTAAGGGTTATAATGAATCTGAATATATACCAATGCATAATACAAAAACATCTGCAAGAGCCTGCAACTGAGAGTCTGAATAACTATGTCATACAGGGAGCTGCTGCTGGGTACTCAGATTCTTACATTATTAGGAAGAAGCTACAGATACTAAATCTGGGCACTGATAGAAAAATTTAATGATTCGTCAAAATTTAATGGCAACCACTAGAAAAATAGAAATAAGAAGTGTGATTTCCAGATCATTAAAGAGGGGAAAAAAAATCCCAATCTGATGAAGGGCCAGTGTGGGGGGAGAATTAACAAGACACGTGGGAAGAGAGCGCAGAAAAAGGCAGATGGTAATAAAATGAGGAAGGATCACGGTGCTCGGGTGAGTGGGTTACAGGCTGCAGCGTCGCCGCCGGGAAGGAGAGCTCTTCCTTGGTTTTGCTTGGTGCCTTGTCTCTCAATAAATATTTGTTGAATGAATGAATGGACTTATATTCTAAGATCATTTTTTAAAAAATCTGTTGAAAACCAAGAGCTAAATCAGTCCACACACACCACACGCACATTCACTAGGGCTGAAAATAAAAGGATGGGAAAACATTTCCCAGGGAAAGACTGACACAAGGGGCCAGTATGGTAATATTAGGATCAGATAAAAAAAATTCAAGGCCAAATGAATGAAAGTGAATCAGAAGCAATATTTTACATGACCTTTCAGCTGGGAAGCACAAGCAAATCAGCTGAACCGATGAGGGCAGTCAGTAAGGGGACAGGATACAAAATTAACCGGCACAAATTAATAGCTTCTTTAATATGCTTGCAATAATAACCAATTAAAAGATTAAAGGGATGAAAGATTCAAATTACATTCACAGTAGCAACAAACTCCGGAAAATACCAAGAATACTGACGTGGTAATCCTAACCAGAAACGGGCCAGGCTGGTAATGAGAGAAGAATTATGAAACAAAACTGAGAGCATTGTAAAGCCAAACTAAACAAAGCCTAAATGAAAAGAGACTCACCCTTCCTAAGTGGAAGAACTCTACAGTGTAAAGCTGACAGTTCTCCCCAGTCAGCCTACAAAGTCAGTACAACCCAGATAAAAATCCCAGGATTTTGCTAACCTTATTCTAAAATTACTATGGGAGGGAAGCAACAGGAGAACCCTTTAAGTGTGAGAAATACTTTAAGTAAAGGAAGAATGGCTCGCCACACTGGATATGAAAATACGCTCCCAAAGTTTAAAAATTAAAACAGTGTGGTGTTGATGCAAAAACTGACAAATACATCTCTAATACAGAATGTGGGATCTGGGGACAGATGAATCCATTTATAGGACTTTATGAAGAAATGGAGTAGCCATTATGGTCAACAAAAGAGTCCGAAATGCAGTACTTGGATGCAATCTCAAAAATGACAGAATGATCTCTGTTCGTTTCCAAGGCAAACCATTCAATATCACAATAACCCAAGTCTATGCCCCAACCAGTAACGCTGAAGAAGCTGAAGCTGAATGGTTCTATGAAGACCTACAAGATCTTTTAGAACTAACACCCGAAAAAGATGTCCTTTTCATTATAGGGGACTGGAATGCAAAAGTAGGAAGTCAAGAAACACCTGGAGTAACAGGCAAATTTGTCCTTGGAATACGGAATGAAGCAGGGCAAAGACTAATGGAGTTTTGCCAAGAAAATGCACTGGTCATAGCAAACACCCTCTTCCAACAACATGAGAAAAGACTCTACACATGGACATCACCAGATGGTCAACACCAAAATCAGATTGATTATATTCTTTGCAGCCAAAGATGGAGAAGCTCTAATCAGTCAGCAAAAACAAGACCAGGAGCTGACCGTGGCTCAGATCATGAACTCCTTTTTGCCAAATTCAGACTTAAATTGAAGAAAGTGGGGAAAACCACTAGACCATTCAGGTATGACCTAAATCAAATCCCTTATGATTATACAGTGGAAGTGAGAAATAGATTTAAGGGCCTAGATCTGATAGATAGAGTGCCTGATGAACTATGGACTGAGGTTCGTGACATTGTACAGGAGACAGGGATCAAGACCATCCCCATGGAAAAGAAATGCAAAAAAGCAAAATGGCTGTCTGGGGAGGCCTTACAAATCGCTGTGAAAAGAAGAAAAGCGAAAAGCAAAGGAGAAAAGGAAAGATATAAGCATCTGAATGCAGAGTTCCAAAGAATAGCAAGAAGAGATAAGAAAGCCTTCCTCAGAGATCAATGCAAAGAAATAGAGGAAAACAACAGAATGGGAAAGACTAGAGATCTCTTCAAGAAAATTAGAGATACCAAGGGAACATTTTGTGCAAAGATGGGCTCGATAAAGGACAGAAATGGTATGGACCTAACAGAAGCAGAAGATATTAAGAAGAGGTGGCAAGAATACACAGAAGAACTATACAAAAAAGATCTTCACGACCCAGATAATCACGATGGTGTGATCACTGACCTAGAGCCAGACATCCTGGAATGTGAAGTCAAGTGGGCCTTAGAAAGCATCAGTATGAACAAAGCTAGTGGAGGTGATGGAATTCCAGTTGAGCTATTTCAAATCCTGAAAGATGATGCTGTGAAAGTGCTGCACTCAATATGCCAGCAAATTTGGAAAACTCAGCAGTGGCCACAGGACTGGAAAAGGTCAGTTTTCATTCCAATGTAAAAGAAAGGCAATGCCAAAGAATGCTCAAACTACCGCACAATTGCACTCATCTCACACGCTAGTAAAGCAATGCTCAAAATTCTCCAAGCCAGGCTTCAGCAATATGTGAACCGTGAACTTCCTGATGTTCAAGTTCGTTTTAGAAAAGGCAGAGGAACCAGAGATCAAATTGCCAACATCCGCTGGATCATAGAAAAAGCAAGAGAGTTCCAGAAAAACATCTATTTCTGCTTTATTGACTATGCCAAAGCCTTTGACTGTGTGGATCACAATAAACTGTGGAAAATTCTGAAAGAGTTGGGAATACCACACCACCTGACCTGCCTCTTGAGAAATCTGTATGCAGGTCAGGAAGCAACAGTTAGAACTGGACATGGAACAACAGACTGGTTCCAAATATGAAAAGGAGTACGTCAAGGCTGTATATTGTCACCCTGCTTATTTAACTTATATGCAGAGTACATCATGAGAAACGCTGGACTGGAAGAAACACAAGCTGGAATCAAGATTGCCGGGAGAAATATCAATCACCTCAGACATACAGATGACACCACCCTTATGGCAGAAAGTGAAGAGGAACTAAAAAGCCTCTTGATGAAAGTGAAAGTGGAGAGTGAAAAAGTTGGCTTAAAGCTCAACATTCAGAAAACTAAGATCATGGCATCCAGTCCCATCACTTCATGGGAAATAGATGGGGAAACAGTGTCAGACTTTGTTTTTCTGGGCTCCAAAATCACTGCAGATGGTGATTGCAGCCATGAAATTAAAAGACGCTTACTCCTTGGAAGAAAAGTTAGGACCAACCTAGATAGCATATTCAAAAGCAGAGACATTACTTTGCCAACAAAGGTCCATCTAGTCAAGGCTATGGTTTTTCCTGTGGTCATGTATGGATGTAAGAGTTGGACTGTGAAGAAGGCAGAGCACTGAAGAATTGATGCTTTCGAACTGTGGTGTTGGAGAAGACTCTTGAGAGTCCCTTGGACTGCAAGGAGATCCAACCAGTCCTTTCTGAAGGAGATCAGCCCTGGGATTTCTTTGGAAGGAATGATGCTAAAGCTGAAACTCCAGTCCTTTGGCCACCTCATGGGAAGAGTTGACTCATTGGAAAAGACTCTGATGCTGGGATGGATTGGGGGCAGGAGGAGAAGGGGACGACAGAGGATGAGATGGCTGGATGGCATCACTGACTCGATGGACGTGAGTCTGAGTGAACTCCAGGAGTTGGTGATGGACAGGGAGGCCTGGCGTGCTGCGATTCATGGGGTCGCGAAGAGTCAGACATGACTGAGCGACTGAACTGAACTGAACTGAACTGGACCCTGTCTTGGTGGTAGGAATGTAGTAATGAGCAAAGCCAGATGCAGTTGTGGTTCTTTCGCCTTCACCGTGCCTGTGAAAACACACAGACACTTGACCAGGAGAACATTCTTGTGGATGAGTCCTGGTAATCTGCAGAAATGGGGAGGGGGCCTTGGTTTAACAAATCTAGTGATAGACAATAGAGAATTAACTATGTTTTACATTTAAGCTCACAGTTGGGAATGCTCCGGGATTGGTGATGGACAGGGAGGCCTGGCGTGCTGCGATTCATGGGGTTGCAAAAGGTCGGACACGACTGAATGACTGAACTGAACTGATGGTAAAAATGTCATATAGTCAGTGGGGAAATGATACTCAAAAGCATTGGGACAATAAACTATTCATCTAGGAAAATAAAGTTAAATTTCAATCTTCTGCCATCACAAAAGTAAATTAGTGACAAATTAAAAAGCTAATCATAAAATCTAAATCTAAAATCATAAAATATAATTTATATGAATATATTTAAAATATAAATCATAAACGCTTATATAAGAGGGCCTTCTTATATAAGACATGGACCAACAGATCAGAAAACATTGGTGGATCTAACTACATTAAAAAAATAACCTTACTTCTCTATGAAGGAAAAGTTTGTAAGATATAGATACACAAAAGGTATAATACTTAACTCATAAATCAACAGAAAACTCCATAGAAAAATGAGGAAGGGCTATGAATAGGCAATTCACAATAGAAGAAATAGAAAAGGTCACTATGCATGCAAAAAGTACTCAACGTTATTAATAAAAGGAAGATGCAAATTAAAATAAAACTGTGATATCAATTTACATCCATAATAAGATTGACAAAATTTTTTTTTTTATTTCTTTTTTTTTTTTTCATTGTCATAGTTATAATATTTTCTTATCTGTACTTTTATGGCACTTCATCATTTTTTTTTAATTAATTTTATTTTATTTTTAAACTTTACATAATTGTATTAGTTTTGCCAAATATCAAAATGAATCCACCACAGGTATACATGTGTTGCCCATCCTGAACCCTCCTCCCTCCTCCCTCCCCATACCATCCCTCTGGGTCGTCCCAGTGCACCAGCCCCAAGCATCCAGTATCGTGCATTGAACCTGGACTGGCATCTCGTTTCATACATGATATTTTACATGTTTCAATGCCATTCTCCCAAATCTTCCCACCCTCTCCCTCTCCCACAGAGTCCATAAGACTGTTCTATATACCAGTGTCTCTTTTGCTGTCTTGTATACAGGGTTATCGTTACTATCTTTCTAAATTCCATATATATGCGTTAGTATACTGTATTGGTGTTTTTCCTTCTGGCTTACTTCACTCTGTATAATAGGCTCCAGTTTCATCCACCTCATTAGAACTGATTCAAATGTATTCTTTTTAATGGCTGAGTAATACTCCATTGTGTATATGTACCATAGCTTTCTTATCCATTCATCTGCTGATGGACATCTAGGTTGCTTCCATGTCCTGGCTATTATAAACAATGCTGCGATGAACATTGGGGTACACGTGTCTCTTTCAATTCTGGTTTCCTCAGTGTGTATGCCCAGCAATGGGATTGCTGGGTCATAAGGCAGTTCTATTTCCAGTTTTTTAAGGAATCTCCACACTGTTCTCCATAGTGGCTGTACTAGTTTACATTCCCACCAACAGTGTAAGAGGGTTCCCTTTTCTCCACACCCTCTCCAGCATTTATTATTTGTAGCCTTTTGGATCGCAGCCATTCTGACTGGTGTGAAATGGTACCTCATAGTGGTTTTGATTTGCATTTCTCTGATAATGAGTGATGTTGAGCATCTTTTCATGTGTTTGTTAGCCATCTGTATGTCTTCTTTGGAGAAATGTCTATTTAGATCTTTGGCCCATTTTTTGATTGGGTCATTTATTTTTCTGGAGTTGAGCTGTAGGAGTTGCTTGTATATTTTTGAGATTAGTTGTTTGTCGGTTGCTTCATTTGCTATTATTTTCTCCCATTCTGAAGGCTGTCTTTTCACCTTGCTAATAGTTTCCTTTGATGTGCAGAAGCTTTTAAGTTTAATTAGGTCCCATTTGTTTATTTTTGCTTTTATTTCCAATATTCTGGGAGGTGGGTCATAGAGGATCCTGCTGTGATGTATGTCAGAGAGTGTTTTGCCTATGTTCTCCTCTAGGAGTTTTATAGTTTCTGGTCTTACGTTGTGATCTTTAATCCATTTTGAGTTTATTTTTGTATATGGTGTTAGAAAGTGTTCTAGTTTCATTCTTTTACAAGTGGTTGACCAGATTTCCCAGCACCACTTGTTAAAGAGATTGTCTTTAATCCATTGTATATTCTTGCCTCCTTTGTCAAAGATAAGGTGTCCATATGTGCATGGATTTATCTCTGGGCTTTCTATTTTATTCCATTGATCTACATTTCTGTCTTTGTGCCAGTACCATACTGTTTTGATAACTGTGGCTTTGTAGTAGAGCCTGAAGTCAGGTAGGTTGATTCCTCCAGTTCCATTCTTCTTTCTCAAGATCGCTTTGGCTATTCGAGGTTTTTTGTTTTTCCATACAAATTGTGAAATTATTTGTTCTAGCTCTGTGAAGAATACTGTTGGTAGCTTGATAGGGATTGCATTGAATCTATAAATTGCTTTGGGTAGTGTACTCATTTTCATAATATTGATTCTTCCAATCCATGAACATGGTATATTTCTCCATCTATTAGTGTCCTCTCTGATTTCTTTCACCAGTGTTTTATAGTTTTCTATATATAGGTCTTTAGTTTCTTTAGGTAGATATATTCCTAAGTATTTTATTCTTTTCGTTGCAATGGTGAATGGAATTGTTTCCTTAATTTCTCTTTCTGTTTTCTCATTATTAGTGTATAGGAATGCAAGGGATTTCTGTGTGTTGATTTTATATCCTGCAACTTTACTATAGTCATTGATTAGTTCTAGTAATTTTCTGGTGGAGTCTTTAGGGTTTTCTATGTAGAGGATCATGTCATCTGCAAATAGTGAGAGTTTTACTTCTTCTTTTCCAATTTGGATTCCTTTTATTTCTTTTTCTGCTCTGATTGCTGTGGCCAAAACTTCCAAAACTATGTTGAATAGTAACGGTGAAAGTGGGCACCCTTGTCTTGTTCCTGACTTTAGAGGAAATGCTTTCAATTTTTCACCATTGAGGATAATGTTTGCTGTGGGTTTGTCATATATAGCTTTTATTATGTTGAGGTATGTTCCTTCTATTCCTGCTTTCTGGAGAGTTTTTATCATAAATGGATGTTGAATTTTGTCAAAGGCTTTCTCTGCATCTATTGAGATAATCATATGGTTTTTATTTTGACAAAATTTTTAAAAAGTGAACACCTTTCTATAATGGCCCATAGAGACTTTTGGCCGCAAGTGGTACAAAGACATGACTGGAACTTCCCCTGGAGAAGGAAGGCAACCTACTCCAGTAGCCTTGCTGGGAAATCCCATGGACAGAGCAGCCTGGCTACAGTCCACGGGGTCACAAAAGGGTCGGACATGACGTAGCAACTGAATAACAACAAAATGACTTAAACTGCCTTGAGGAGTTAGTGGAATTTGTCATCTATCATAACCAAAAGTCTAGAGGGACAGCCAGCTCCCAGAATGGTAACTTTGCTGGTATGTCGTAACATCAGGAACCCAGGTTCCTTCTCTTTGCTCTGCCTAAGTTATTTTTCCTAAGGTTGCTCCCCTTGGTGGCAAGAAGGCTGAGGCAGTTCCAGGTAGCACAGCCAGTCCTGATCAATTTCAGAGGAAGAGGGACTCTCTCTGTGACCGTTTTAGGTACGAGGAAATCTTCCCCGACATCTCCTTGGGCAGACTTCTCTTTGTGTTTCATTAGCCCAGAACTGGGTCCCCTGCCCAGCTGTAAATCCATCTCAGGAGGGGACTTGCTTGGATGTATCCTTTTCATCTGAGAAGCTGATCACTGTGACTTTCCTAACAAACACATGGGAAACTGGTATTCTCATGTGGATGGGAGGAGAGTTGGCACAGTTATTTGATATTTTTCTTTTTTAAGAAACATTTGTTTATTTGTCTGTGTTGGTCTTAGTTGTGACACGTGGCCTTCTCACATGGCATGCGGATTCCAGAGGGTGCAGGCTCTGTAGCTGTGGCCCGCAGGCTTAGCTGCCCCACAGCACGTGGGATCTTAGTTCCCTGACCAGGGGTTGGACCCCCGTCTCCTGCCTTGGAAAGCAGATTCTAACGAATGGACCACCGGGCAAGTCCTGGTATTTTTGAAAACATAAAAATGGCACACATTTTTTGAATCATCACTCCCTGGCATCATTGCTACAGAATTAATGGCACCTTGTATGAAAGCCATTTCTGAGGATATTTACTGAAATGATGCTTCTCTTAAAAACTCGATATCCTTTGAATATCCATCAGCAATGGAATAATATACTCACGCAATGCAATATATAGCAGTAGTTTCAAAAAAGTCCCTAAGACATTAGAGAGCAAAAAACAGGAGCAAAAATTGGAGCAGAGAAAGAGAGCAAAATTATTAAAAATTAAAAAACATTTATTGTGTCTATGGTGTGCTGACTTGCCCTTTTGTATACCACTCGGCTTTTTTCCAGTCAGTCCCTGCTCTCCAAGGGAGCATAAATAAAAAGAATCAAGTTACAAGCTGCCGCATTTATGTTAGAAACACACATGCTAACTGGGGCTTCCCTTATAGCTCAGTTGGTAAGGAATCCACCTGCAATGCAGGAGACCCCAGTTCGATTTCTGGGTCAGGAAGATCTTCTAGAGAAGGGATAGGCTACCCACTCTAGTATTCTTGGGCTTCCCTGGTGGCTCAGCTGCTAAAAAATTCCCCTGCAATATGGGAGATCTGGGTTCTATCCCTGGGTTGAGAAGATCCCCTGGAGAAGGGAAGGGCTACCCACTCCAGTATTCTGGCCTGGAGAATTCCATGGACTTCACAAGAGTCAGACACAACTGAATGACTTTTACTTCACACATACCAACTACAGCTATTTGCATACAAATACACAGAAATGAAACTCAAAGGATTCCTGAGGAATATGTAGATTATTCTTTCTCTTTTTTGTTTGACTTTTTCCCCCTTACAATCGATGCTGCTGAAGTGAGCTCTGTTTCTTTCTTTCTTTTTGATTTTAAATATATTGCAATATAATTTCATCCTATAAATTGCACCTACTTTTAGTGTATGGTCAGAGGAGTTTTGACAAATATGTACATCTGTATAATCATCACTGTAATCAAGACATAAAACATCATCCCTAAAAGTTTCTTTGAGTCTCTTCCCAGTCAATCCCCCCACCAAGGGCCAGTAACTATTTTCTGCTTTTTACCACTATAGATTAAATTATATTTTCTAGATCATCATGGAAATAGAATACAGAGTACGGACTCTTCATCCTGCAGAAAGACATTGAGATTCATCAATGTTTTGCATATATCAGTTAGTTCACTCCTTTTTGTTACTGATTAATTAATTTCATTGAATAAACGTGCTTAGTCATGTTGACTCTTGTGATTCCATGGACTGAAGCTCGCTGGGCTCCTCTGTCCATGGGGTGTTTCAGGCAAGAATACTAAAGGTTGCCATTTCCTCCTCCAGAGGATCTTCCTGATTCAGGGATTGAACCCACTACCTCCATTGCAGGTGGATTCTTTACCTGCTAAGCCATCAGGGAAGCCCGTTTGAATATACTATGAGTTGTATATTCATTCAACTTCTGGTAGATTTTTGGGTTGTTTTAAGATTTGGCTATTAGGAATAGAGTTGCTATGAACACTCAGGTACTAGTATTTGTTTGCTGCTGCTGCTGCTGCTAAGTCACTTCAGTGTCAAACTCTGTGTGACCCCATAGACAGCAGCCCACCAGGCTCCCCCGCCCCTGGGATTCTCCAGGCAAGAACACTGGAGTGGGTTGCCACTTCCTTCTCCAATGCGTGAAAGTGAAAAGTGAAAGTGAAGTCGCTCAGTCGTGTCCGACCCTCAGCGACCCCATGGACTGAAGCCTTCCAGGCTCCTCTGTCCATGGGATTTTTCAGGCAGGAGTACTGGAGTGGGGTGCCATTGCCTTCTCCGAGTATTTGTCTGCACGTATGTTTTTATTTATCTTGGCATCTCTCTCTCTCTTTTAGAGATGGAGTGAAATTATTCGCAGAAGCCTCCCAGCAGATTTTCACTTATGTAGCATTGGCTACTCCTGGTTCATCTTCACATTCCCAATCCAATTACTGGAAAGAGGGATGGGGTCACTTTGAAGCAGTCAGTTCTCATCCTTTGAAGTTGGGGGCCGAGGTCCTTTCTGTATGGAGCAAACTGCCTCCTGAAATAAAATCAGGGTCCCACAAACACAGGGAAAAAGGGAGGGATGGCTCTTGGGTAGGAAGCCAACACATCTGTCTCTGCACTTTCTCCATGAGTATTTTTCCTACAGAATACGGTAGCAGCCTTACGTGTATATCGTATATCGCAGCAAGAGCCTTTCCTCAGCATGAAGGTGCTTACGCAGATCTGTGGCTGACGGATCCTCAACTCAGTCCTAGAAATAAGCCCAGAGAGGAAAGCATATAAAAAACCGTGACAGAAAGAGACTTGCCCTGAGGAATAGGCTGTGAGGGAGAGAGTCATCTGCAGAGACTTTTACCAACTGCTCACCAGATGTGGGCCTGCCCTGGGCGGAGGCACAGCTGCTCTGCCCCACAGTAAATCAGATGTGAGAGGCAAGCACCATCTGGCACAGAAGCTCGGCAGAGCCTGGGAAAAGAAGTTAACTCGCGTGTGAAGTTACGATTATTGTGGATTCGCATGAGTGGAGCCACGACACCTGCAGCCAGGTGAGCTGCCTCCTTCCCCCAAGGGGCTCCTCTGCTGCTGCGGCCTCAGGGCAGCCAAGCAGGGCCCTCTCCCAGTCTGGGGAGTCAGAGCTGGCTCTGCTAGAGCAGCTCTGGCCCTTTAAGCAGCTCTCACCTGACACTTCTTCCCGATATCAACCCTCCTTGCCTTGGTTCGCTTCCCAAGAGCTGGTCTCCCTTACTTGCCAAAGGGCTTCCCTGATAGCTCAGTTGGTAAAGAATCCACCTGCGATGCAGGAGACCCCGGTTGGATTCCCGGGTTGGGAAGATGCCCCTGGAGAAGGGATAGGCTACTCAAGGCCAGGCTACTTGCCAAGCTTCTCAAATGCAGGGACCAGATCTTATTTACTTCATTTCCTCTCTCTGCTCTTAGCATCCTGCCTTGAACAAAGTAGATGCTCAAAAAGCGAAAATGTCCTTGGCACAGGTCAGGACAAGAGGGAAGGACTGTGGTGGTAACATTTCCACCTTCCACTCTCTGCATCCTTGTCCAGAAAACCGTTTGGTGGCTCAGTGGTAAAGAACCTGCCTGCCAGCGCAGGATACAGGTTTGATCCCTGGCTCAGGAAGATCCCCTGAAGAAGGAAATGGCAACCCACTCCAGTATTCTTGCCTGGGAAATCCCATGGATGGAGGAGCCTGGTGGGCTACAGTCTACAGGGTCGGAAAAGAGTCAGACATGAATTACCGACTAAAACAAACAACCAGATGATACCTGTTGGTTGGTAATATCTGAGAAGGACGTTGGTGTGGAACCCTACACCAAGATCACAGAGAGCACAGCCCAGAATCAAAGTCATCTTTGGAACTGACTGAGCCCCATTGTAACCTTTGCCAAAAACTGCCCTGATTATTACCAGCCAGCTTGCTGACCCCATATTATGCAAAAATACCCACCCTGGCATAATGCCCCAACCAAGCACCCAATGCCACCCTTCCAACAGGGATTTCCTTTGTCTTGAAGCTGTAAAGATCGGCTCCCCCTTGAGCCGGCCCACTGTCCTGATAGTTGGCTCTCTTTAGTTTGTCAGGAGGTTGGCCCGTGGTCCTGGCAGTGCCCTCTTTATCTCTGCTCTTTGTTTTTAATAGACTCACTCCTTCTTCCAATACTCTGTGTCCGGAAATTCTTTTCCAACCCACGCTTGGACTCCCGTGACATGCAGGAAGTTCTTCTTTAGCGCACCTTTCAGTCTGTAACCCTGGCCCTGAAACATCTTAGTTGCCCTAATTCTCCATTATCCACTACTAAGAGCCCTAAATGGAACAGGAAGGCCCCTTGGAGGTGAGCATTTTACAGACAGAAGCCTAGAGTTGAAGGTCTTGCTCAGGCCATGTTGCTAGCGGGTGGCAGAACGATTGTGCTGTGCTTAGTCACTCAGTTGTGTCCAATCTGTATGACCCCATGGACTGTAGTCCACTGGGATCCTCTGTCCATGGGATTCTCCAGGCAAGAATACTAGAGTGGGCTGCCATGCCCTCCTCCAGGGGATCTTCCCAACCCAAGGATTAAACCCAGGTCTTCTGCATTTCAGGTGGATTCTTTACCGTCTTGAGTCACCAGAGAAGGCAGAACAGATTATCTACCTTATTTCTTATAACCCACCTTATTCCTGCAAGCGACCTAGTTTACAAGGTTAACTAAAGCACAAGATAGCAAAATGACGACGAAGAGCAAAAACAGAAAGCAAATAGCTTAAGAAGACCTGCGAATGAAGTCAAACAGAAACATATACCAAGAAGACTGCAAACCACAAACTTGGCTCTAAAGATCTGCTTGTTAAAACAGAGGAGATCAGGTGAGACACAAAATCCACAATATGCATGAAAGAAAAATAGCCCAGAGAAGTCCAACCCTTGTTGGTACCAGTGCCTAACAGGCGTCACCTATAAAAATAGCTTTGTGTATTGTAATGAAAGTCCTCGACAATATTCCAAAGGTGTACAGAGAAAGCTTCCCTGAGTCCGGGGCTGGTGGCTGATGTAATAGCATTTTATTGTG
Organism: Bos indicus x Bos taurus; assembly: GCF_003369695.1. NCBI lineage: Eukaryota > Metazoa > Chordata > Mammalia > Artiodactyla > Bovidae > Bos > Bos indicus x Bos taurus. The sequence goes on along the minus strand of NC_040087.1, from coordinate 10,737,703 downwards.
GGCATGGGGGAGACTGAAAACCAAAGCCAGGATCTGTAGTTGAGGGGAAAATCTCGCCAAATCGAAATGTGAGAAAATTTTAATTCAGAGTTGTGTGACATCAGAAGTACAATAATAATTACTGTTCGTAATTATGACCCAGAGGCACTGTGGATCCTAAAGTATTTTCTGAATAATCTAAGAGAAGTTTTCTAAAAAAAGTTCAATCTGATTTCTTGTTAATTGAGCACTTAATTAGGTACTGTCATCTGTTCTAGCTGTTATTTCATATATTTGTTTTATCCCCTTCAATTAGATTGTCATTTCTTTGAGGGCTTTGGTCCACGTAGAGAGCGAGTACCGTGTTACTTAACAAATGCAATACGGGTCCTTCAGGTTGACTGTGGAGGGGAAATCTCTCCATAAGGAGGGACAGCTGGACTTTTCAGTTGATTCTTCTGGGCTCTGTGAATGCATCTATCACTGCTTCTATCACAGGAGTGGGAGGGGTACCGCTCTCTCTGTCAATATCATCCCTTTATTCCAGTCCCCTAGTACCTTTGAGAATAATCTGGAATATTAAATAAGACCTTGTAAAAGGCTTGGGGAAAATAATTACAGTTAGTAACCTGAAACCAAAGAGTCTAAGTTACCATTACCAACATCAAGAGTATAACACAGGGATCAAGAGCCCAGATTTTGGAGTCAGACTCCCTGGGTTGCAATTCCAGACCCACCATTTACTGTTCAACCTTGGGCAGGTTATTTAACCTCTGTGCCTCATTTTTCTCAAGTGTAAGAAGACAATAGTGCTACTTATAGAGGCGTGTGAGGATTAAGCAAACACTTCTACCAATGTCTGTACAGAGTAAATATGTGCAGACAACTAACATTATAACTGAGCACTTTTCATAGTCAGACACTTTATGTGTATTAACTCAATCTTCACGTAATGCCCTAATCCAGTGGTTGTCAAAGTTTTTGGTCTCAACCTCTTTATGCTCTCAAAATTTATTAAGATTTTTAAAGACTATTGAAAATTTATGAAGATAACACCCTAGCCTATGTTGTCAGAGCTTTTACTGACCACAGAGATCTTGGCCTGATCCCAAGCCCACTGTAGCTCGAACACTGCCTTATAGGGGGTCCCCTCTCCTCTGGCTGGTTGTCAGCTGGTGACTGTGAGCTGGTCCCTTCTAGAGAGGTGAGTTGCTTGAGGCATTATCCATGCATCTCAGACCCTTATATGCTTCTCTTTGACCACGGAGTCCATACGTTCATGCGTCTGGGACTCTAGTCACCACTCACAGGTCGATCTTTATCTTGCCCATGGGGCTTCCCTGGTGGCTCAGTGGTAAAGAATCTGCTTGCCAGTGCAGGAGACACAGGTTCAATCTCAGGGTCAGGAAGATCCCTTGGAAGAGGAAATGGCAACCTGCTCCAGGATTCTTGCCTAGGAAACCCCGTGGACAGAGGAGCCTGGCGGGCTACAGTCCATGCAGTCTCAAAAAGTTGGACACAACTTGGTAACTAAATGGCAGCAATCCTGCCCACGGCAGTGTTCAGCTGGGAACAAGAAGTACAAGTTAGGGAGGGTGGCAGTGGTAATCTTGTGGGATAAACACACACAAAAGCCCAAGGCAAGTCGATATATAGAGTGATTCTTCAAAGCCATATTATTTTGTTGTAGTCAAAGAAAAAAAAAGAATAAATATGCATGCGCCTCACCAACCAGAATTGACAAATGTTAATCTTCTGTCGTATTTATTGTAGATCTACTTAAATAAATGAAATAGAACATCACAAACAAGACTGAAGTCTCTCTAAGCTATGTCCTTTAAGAATTCATTTCACAGTTATGTTGAAGGACGGCAGTGAGGGAAGGGCAGGGAAGGGCAGTTACTCTCTCCTTCTCCTAGCCATTCAGCTCTCCCCAGACTTGACTGTCCCATTCAGCAAACAGAGAGCTCAGTGGGTGCAAAAATGCTCCTTAGAAGGCAGTTTAGCAGCTGATCTTTGCCCAGTCCACACCAGAACCACTCTGCATCCCAATATGCCAATTGCATGCAGGACTCTTTTTGAAAGGAGTCCTGGAAACTGGTGTAGGGGTTCTGGAGGCCGCTGTGGTTCGGACGGCTTCCTGGGTGGGGTGGCCTTGAATGGCAGGGGCACAAGGTGAGGGGCAGGGTAGGGGTAGCACTCTTGGGGAAAGAGAAGTGGGCCAAGTGGGGGGTGCAGTGGTGGGGAAGGCTGGAAGAACTTAAAGGCAGTAGAGATGGCATACTTCGATCTGTCCATCTCTCTCTTTCACAATTGCGTGCAAGAGAGGCTAGTACAGTCAGGAGATCAAATCAGTCAAAATCAACCCTGAATATTCACTGGAAGGACTGATGCTGAAGCTGAAGCTCCAATCCTTCAGCCACCTGGTGTGAAAACTGACTCACTGGAAAAGACCCTGATGCTGGGAAAGATTGAAGGCAAAAGGAGAAGGGGGCAACAGAAGATGAGATGGCTAGATGGCATCACTGATTCAATGGACATGAATTGGAGGAAACTCCAGGAAATGGTGGAGGACAGAGGAGCTGGGTGGGCTACAGTCCATGGGGTCTCGAAAGAGTAGGACATGACTTAGTGACTAAACAACAGCAGCAAATTGGAAACTGATTTTCCAGATCTAGTTGCATTTCATGGGGATTTCGATGCTCCTTATAAACTGAGTTTCTGTGCACTTCCCATGCCTGTTCATTCTTCTTTTTCTGGCTGGAGGTATGGGGCCTTAGCAATGCCCACACGGATGACTTGGTCAAGCAAATTGGCAGTTGTCTGAGAGTCTGTAGTCAGGATTAAGAGAGAGCACAAACAAGCCAGTCTTGCTCTTTTTTTTCTTCCCAATCTCTCCAGCTACAGTAAATCAAGCTGCCTGACAATTTTTTTTTCCCTGCCGCATCTGAATCTAATGCCCTTAGCTTAGAAATTTCCATTATATCACTCAGTGCATGGCAAGAGCAATGGGTGTCTCTGATTAGTGAAGCTGAAGAGTAGAAATGAATCACCGGACCTTTGTATTCTAGAACGTGGGTCTGGGATGAGTGAATGCAGGAGGTCGGTCAAAACACAGCCCCGGTGACTCAATTCTTAAATGATTTAAAATCAACATAAGTCTGGGGACTTATTGTGAATAAATATCACCATTTAACGGGCAATAAGGAGAGGGGTGAGGTGGTCAGGCTAGGGAAGGGGCTGGGAAGACACCTGCTCCTGGTGATATTTTGCTCAGTTTCCCTCGCTGTAAAATGAAGCCACGCATCCTGATCTGCTCTCAGGAGGCTGTCGCTGTAAGCCTTATAATTTAGAAAGTGGCTGGCTGCTCTTGCTAAGTTGCTTACTTGTATCAGGCTCTTTGTGACCCCATGGACTGTAGCCCGCCAGGCGCCTTGGCTCTGGAATTCTCCAGGCAAGATTACTGGAGTGGGTTGCTATGTTCTCCTCCAGGAGATCTTGCCAACCCAGGGATCGAACCCACATCTCTTACATCTCCTGCATTGGCAGGGGGGTTCTTTAGCACCATCTGGGAAGCCCAAAAGTCAGGCTTCTCTGTCTGTGGAATTTTCCTGGCAAGAGTACTGGAATGGATAGCCATTCCCTTCTCCAGGGGATCTTACAACAAATTAAAGGCAACTTCACAGCATCAAGCATTGGGCTTTATACCATGCAAGGAGGAAATAGCAGATCTAGTCTCCAACTAAACTTCCAACCAGGGATGCAGGAATGACTCCCATTCTTCTCAGAAAACGGGAAAAGATATAGGGGCTCTTATGAGCCAACTGGAATAAAAGCTAGCACGCTCAACTTTCTATCATTTGAGGATCAGGTAGAGCAGGAGAGAATTCTAAGGACATCTTCAGAGTGGAAGAAAGGGCAGGAATTCACATAAACTAATAATAGGCTTAGAAGGACATTTAAAGGCTGCTGGATCCAATCCCAATCCAGATCTTCTACCCCGCTCATTCCATCAGCTGATTGTCATGTCTTTGCTTAAAAGCTTCCAGTGACAAGGAGTTTCCACTTCTTAAGGAAACTTAAGAAGTGGAAACTCCTTAAGTTTGAAAAAGGAGTTGAAGGAAAGTTTTTTCAAAGGAAAAAACTCCTTTGAGTTTTCTATTGAAAAGCAGAGACATTACTTTGCCAACAAAGGCTATGGTTTTTCCAATGGTCATGTATGGATGTGAGAGTTGGACTGTGAAGAAAGCTGAGCGCCAAAGGATTGATGCTTTTGAACTGTGGTGTTGGAGGAGACTCTTGAGAGTCCCTTGGACTGCAAGGAGATCCAACCAGTCCATTCTGAAGGAGATCAGCCCTGGGATTTCTTTGGAAGGAATGATGCTGAAGCTGAAACTCCAGTACTTTGGCCACCTCATATGAAGAGTTGACTCACTGGAAAAGACCCTGATGCTGGGAGGGATTGGGGGCAGGAGGAGAAGGGGATGACAGAGGATGAGATGGCTGGATGGCATCACTGACTCGATGGACGTGAGTCTGAGTGAACTCTGGGAGTTGGTGATGGACAGGGAGGCCTGGCATGCTGCGATTCATGGGGTCACAAAGAGTCGGACATGACTGAGCTACTGAACTGAACTGACTGAAGGTAGCTTTTCTTCCTTCAGTATCTTGCATCATTATAGATTGTTTACAGACTCTCCATCAGGAAACATTGTTGCAATAAGTCCACTTGTCTCCTAAGCCATCCTCTTTGGATATGCCCAGTGGGTCTGGGTCCCTGATGAGGTGTGTCACTCAGCGCTCTAGAGGGAGCCTAACCACCTGTGAGTGGCCTGGGTCACGCCCCCTTTTGTCCCACCCTCACCTGTGTGCTCTTCAGAGGGAGGTGAGGCAGGGAACCTGGTGTCGATGACGGCTTGGTAGATGAGACAGGGCCCTGCCTTTTTAGCTTTAACCTCCATACTCATCCTTTTACCTTCTCTCTACGGGTTGTAGGCCTGGTTTTTGTGTTTGTGGTCATTGCAGAGTTGAACATTCTGCAGATGCTGGTTGATGATTATAGTCTACAGCTGAAACTCTCCCAGGTGAGTGCTGACAGGGTCGCAGCAGGTCAGGAGGTATGTCCCGGCCCCACACTGCATGGTTTCTGTAGTTCAGAGGTTCTGCAGGGCGGCCCTTGGGCCAGCAGCATTAGAACTTCTTAGAACTGGGAACACATTAGAAATGCGAACTACGGTGTTGTGGCAGTCCAAGCAGCGGTTGGAAAAGAATTTCAAGACACAGAGTATTTTAGAAAAGAGAGAATTTATTGAAAATGAAGGGCTGATGAAGGTAGTGAGGGGCACTTCGAGGACAGTGGGCTGACTTCCTGACAGATCAGGGAGCGCGGACCCCTTTTGTGGGCTCGCAGCCAGTTTTTATAATCTTGGGACAAAGAAGATTCCAATGGGGAGGGGAGGCGTGAAGTCATGTTTGGGGGTCTTTTGGTACCCACTTGGTCTAAAAGAGACGGGAGCTGGCTGGTTAGGGACAGGATGGCTCATGGTTACCATGGAGCTTGGCTAATTCTGGATTTATTGCCCTACAACCTCTGCCTAGGGCTCCACGTATAGGACCTCACCCCAATCCTGTTGTATCAGATACTTCTGGGCTGCAGGCTCAGTGATCTATTTTAACAAGCCCTCCTGGTGATTCTGATTTGAAACCCACAAATAGAGGGGACGCTGTTGCCCCATCCACCCACCCACGTGTAGCCTATGTGCTCATTCCTAGCTACTGTAAGGCTGCCAAAGCCCCCAGATGGGTCCCCTCTCGCCAGAATTACCCCCAGCCTAACAGAAGCCTCCTTGTTATGGAAGGTAATGCAATGTACCCCCTTTTCTGTCCAGAAATCAATGACTGATACAAGGTAGGAAAGGCTGGCTTGTTGTCTCCAGAGAGGCCCGGTCTGTGCTCCCAAGCTCCCATGGGACCAGGCTGAAACTGAGACCACCACAGTGCTGAAGCTCCCTTTCTCTGCAGTCTCCTGATGGCTTCTCTCCTCCTTTGAGAGCATTTTCTCAATTAATGATTTTCACGAGAATCCCCATCACAAGCTGTGCTGCTCAGCAACTTGACTCAATCACCCATGTGAGTTAAGACAATCACCCAAGTAAAGGGAAGAATCCAAGGATTTATGAAGATGTTTAAGAGTCCCATATGGGGACCTAAGCATATCTAGACAATTAGGGGAATGTGCTTTTTACTAGCTTTTGCATGCAGACATGGCCTGAAAGATGCTCCACCAGATGCACAGGGAAGAGCTCCATGGACAGAGTGGTGACCCTGAATTTCTTTAGTGCAGGGAGATGGCTGACCCAGTGCTCAGCCTTCTTGCTGGACTTCATGGGCTTGTTCTCAGCCTCCAGTGAGGCTGGTGATGAAGGGCTTCTGGTAGATAAGCAGAACGAATCACAGGGAGGTTAAGTGCTGGCAGAGAGTCAGCTGCTGAATAAAATTGAGATTCCATTCCCACTCCCTTATTCACCATTACCACCAGCTCAGCCTTTCCTCTGAGGTTCTAGTGACATTCTTTAGCAGCAAATCCTTGCCCCTCAACACTACTTTCCTAGAATTGATAGGGAGAAAGTTTGCCAAAATAGGCTTAATAAAATAAGGGCTTCCTCACAGATGGTGCACTGGTAAAGAATCCGCTTGCCAGTTCAGGAGCCTCAGGAGACACAGGTTCAATCCCTGGATCAGGAGGTTTCCCTGGAGTAGGAAATGGCAACCCACTTCAGTATTCTTGTCTGGAAAAGTCCAGTGGACAGAGGAGCCTAGCAGGCTGTATATAGTCCATGAGGTGGCAGAAGAGTCGGACAGGACTGAGCACACACGCATGCCTGCATTCCTAGAAGTGACAGGGAGAACATTTGGCAAAACAGACAGACTCAATAAAATGAGAGGCTACTATCACATGTTAGCAGCCTAGTAGCATAGTTAGTAGCATAATGAGCCATCCGATGCTTTCATCAGCTTCACGGTTTGCTGTGTTTGCCTGGAACAAAGTGGAGGTTTGACAGTTCAGGCCACGTCGCTCTGGGTATCAGTGGGGACTAAGACCACACCAAGTCTCTAGAGGTAGGGGGCTCACACACTTCTGGTGCTCACAGATTCCTACGGGGAGGGGTGGCGTTATGTCCCTAGTTGGGGGTCTTTTGCTACCCACTTTGCCTGGTGTGGAAACGGGAGCTAGTTGCTTAGGGACTGAGACAGGAAGATGGGGAGGGCCTCGCCTTCAGAAGGAAAGGCGACTTTACACACGGTCAGGCTGGGACAACTTCTGCCTCCTCCGAGCACTCATTTGACTAGCTGGGTGGATAGGATGCTGAATTTCTCGGTCCCTTCTGATGCTGGAGGCATATTTAGCCCAGACCCCCGTGGTGAAGTCTGTTAACTTGTAGATGCAGAGTCTCTTGGCTGTGGAGTATAACCACGACCTTTTGTGCTTGGCTCAGTGAATCATGCTATTCAGCAAGTGCTTTCATTGAATCCTCATTACGTACCAGACAATATAGCAGGTACTGGGGATGGAGAGATGAAAGATGCAGACAGTACTTGATTTCGTGGGCCGGCAGGGGCTGGGGGGCGGGCGGCAGAGGTGAGGGACAGTTTGCTAAGTGTTGAGGAAGCCCGCAGCTGGTGGCTGGGAGAGGAGCCGGCGTGATCTGTGAATACTTCTGATGGATATGAAGAAAGGGCTGGAGAAGAGGGAAAGGGTGGGGTGGGGAGAGAGGAAGAGGAGCTAAAGTCACTGCAGGCAGTGGGACCAGGGAGCAGGGTGAAACACAAGCAGATTCTTCTGGCCAAAGTGCTGATGGGTGTTGTGGTGAGAGTGGGGGGTGTAGGGGTGGGATGGAGTAGGGGGTGGCCCAGGAAGAGATAGCGGCAAGGTCCAGTTTGGGGCCAGAGGCAGGGCCAGAGGACTGGGGGTCTGGGATGCCATGGAGCACCGCAAACTTTATCCAAAAGGCTGTGGGAAGTCAGGAGGGCAGTAATCAGAGGAGTGATGAAAGCAGATTTTAGAAAGGGTCTTCATGACCAGCATGGAGGATGAACAGTGGGAAGCCGATAGTGAATCCAGGGTGAGCTGGTTGGAGACTCACGCTGCAACCCGGGAGAGAAGCGACAAGACTGTGACTAAGGTGGTGTGCCTTCACTTTGGACCAGAAAGAGTTTTTTAAAAATCTCAACTCCTCCTAATAGTAGCTGTGTGATCTATGACGAGTTACCGCACTCCTTCAAATCTCACTTTCCCCATACGTAAGATGGTGACGTAGTTGCTAAGTTGTGTCTGACTTGTGACCCCATGACTATGGCCCTCCAGGCTCCTCTGTACATGGGAATTCCCAGGCAAGAATACTTCTGTAAAGAGCTTGGTGCAGTGCGTAAAACACAGTGATCACTAAAAACGGGAGTCCTTACTCTTATTCTTTTGCATCCATCCTGATCTGGATAGTCCCCCTAAAAGCAGGCACTGAAATGGAAACTTGAGTGCAGGAAGTTTGTTTGGGAGCTGATCCCAGGAAGCACAAGTGACTGAGTGGGGAAAATGAGACAGGCGGTGAGAAAGTTCACTGACCGAGGAGGTTGCTGCTGTAGGCAACCTGAGTTTGGATTCTCTTGCGACTCTCAGGGAAACTGTACAGAACACAGCTCAGAGTTGTCCTTCCAAGGGGTGGGAAAGCCAGGGAATTTATCCCCCAATGCCTGTCCCTGATGAGCTGAGGGTTGCCTATATAGGTCTTAAATCCCTGGTGCTTCCAGACTTCTCTGTACACAGTTTGAATAAACTTCTGTGGGCCCAAACACTGGTGGGGCCCCAAGCTCTCAGCAAAGTCTCAGGCCGCAGAGGCCAATGTCTGGATGGAGACTCATATGGCAAGCAGAAGTGGAGTGAACACAGAGGGCTTCGGCAGGGATGTAAGCAGGGCCTTCTACCTGCTGCAGTGGAGTGAAGGAACAATTCAACAATAGTTGGGAAAGGGAATCAATGAATCTTGGTGAGCAGAAGTAAGAAATTCAGTGGCATCTTAAAATGACTTTAGTGTTTGGTCTAAATACTTAAAACAACTTTAATATTTGGTCTAAATACCAAGTATTTAGCTTGGTCTGAAAAGTGCAGAGTTTAAAACAGTTGCCAGAGGGGTAGTTTTTGGTGGCTGAGAAGGGAGAATGATTTTGATTTGGACATGTTGAGTCTGAGGTGTCTTGAGATCTAGCCAAGTGTCATACTGGATTGGCAAACGGAATTTTCCTAATTCCCCACTAAACTATGCAGGCTTCACTTTGATGTGTTGAAATTTCTGAAACAAGTTTTGTGGGAGCAAACCTCGCACTCTGATGATGAGTGAAGATTTCCCCCACCCCCGCCACAGAAGCACATTTAATCTGGTGGCTTAAGTGATGGCTTTTAAACCAGCCCGTTGTCTCTTTCTGCCTGCTGTTCTCTTATTAGGTGACTTTGAACCTGTTGGCGAATTCCACTGCAGATTATTTCCCTCTGAAGAAATGGAATGATAAATACTCTCTTGAGTTCTTGCATAGCCGTTGAAAACTAGACAGCATTTTCAAAGCCGGAATTGTCACAAAGCACAGTGCCTCATCAAGTATTACTTTGCTTCAGTTTGCCTTCAAAACTTACAGTGTTCCAATTATCCTGTGGTTACTAAATCCAGGACTAAAGCGAATATGCTTATTTTCTAAAGTAGAAGTTTTAGATGATAAAAGCTTGTATTTGCCAAGTGAGATAAACCAGATATTTAGCTAATATCTGATTTTATATACACGTGTATTTCTTTCTCTCCATGTCCATGTATATTTGTATCTGGAGACATGCATCCTGTTTTCGCTCTATTTCAGAATGTATTTTTCAATAGATGTGGAAACCACTTACATTTTAATTTTCTGAAGTGGTTTCTTTGATGGATATTTTATTATAGGAAGCGTAGCACATCCAAGTCAATGGGGCCAGACATAAAAAGTGAAATAGGTAAAGTCTGGCTCTAGTTCTCTTTCAAGGTGACCTCCCACGTCCCCAAGTGCCTTCCAGGTCCCAATGTTCACTGTGAAGGTACTCCAGGGTTGTACGCCTCCGCCTCCAAAGGCAGATTTGTGGAACCATCACAAACACCGAGGGCTTGTGAGTTTTCTGTGATGTTCACTTTAGCCATACTTGCTTGTAGACTGTTGCTTGTAAAGCCATACTTGCTTTAGCCATACTTGCATATCAGGCTCTGGTCTCCATAGTGAAAGCGGAAGAGACAAAGATTCCAAACCCATCTCTGAACAAGGCCAAGCATCCTGAATCTGTTTTCTCTTCCTGAGTGGATGGATGTATGTGTTAGCCGCTCAGTCCTGTTTGACTCTTTGTGACCCCGTGGACCATAGACTGTCAGGCTAGTCTGTCCATGGGATTCTCCAGGCAAGAAGCCTGGAGTAGGTAGCCAATCACTTTTCCAGGGGATCTTCCTGACCCAGGGATGGAACCTAGGTCTCCTGCATTGCAGATAGGGCTGCACTGATAGTTATACTAGAGACTGGCTCCAGAGGAAGGCAAGGAAAGATGAAGGCAGGATGTTTCACTATAGGCCAGACATGGTCGTATGTGTTCTGCATGTATATTATCTCATTTAACTTAATAAAGCAATATATTTCCTCAAACATATGCTTGAGAATCAGCATTTCTCAAGAAAAAACAGAGAGCTTCTTTCCTCTAGCTCCTGTTTCTCTGAAAGTTCCTTTGGTGACTCTTAGATGAGTACCCTTGTACCCTTCTCTCTCTTTCTTTTTGTTTTTCATTTAGACAATTTTAAGGGCTGAATTTCGTTTTAATTTTTTTTTTTCAAGTTCCAAGCAACATCAGGTCTTGTAATGGTCATTCCTCTAGGGAAAGATAGGACAGTAAAGTCAAAGAGATTTCGAAAACGAAATCTGGGGGGCAGGGAAACAAGTTTGCAGAGCACAAAATAAGATAACAAAATAAGGTGACAATGACACTATTTTGCTTTTGAAGGAGAAGAGCTGGCAAATGCATTCAGAGATTGGATGCTTTTAGGCTGCTAATGAGAGATTATTCATTTTTTTGCTCTGCATTTGAAGAGACTGGCTCAAGAAGAAAGCTTTGGATGTTGGAATGGGAGGTCTAGCTGGGGTCTGGTCACATCCAGCATTTTGTTCCAGGAGCTGAGGTCTGTCTGGGCTGTTTGAGCTCATCAGGTGCATTTTCAGCTCAACTGCCAGCAGAAACCACTGAACTCTGCACAGGCCATAGGGAGTGAGGCGCTTGTGAGCACCCACCCTGCTGTTCAGCTTGGAGCCACCACTGGTTTCAATTATGACTTCAACAGGCAGCTTTGAGGGCTCCACTATTCATTACAGCGCCTCACTCTCTATTATTAGTAATAAAGGAACACAGGCACTTCACAAATATAAAGTGCTAAACAATCATCAGGCAGTAAAGGCAATGCATTGGGACTGTTCTACTTAACTCTTTGTTTCTTTCAAGTTAAAAAGAAAAAAAAAATTCATTATTTCATTTTATTTTCTTGCCTTGAATAATCTTGGTTAAATCTTATCCTGGCCACTTACTAGCTTTGTGACTTTTGGGTGTTTTACCTAAATTGTGTCCCTGATTCCTTATTTGTAAATAATGATAGTTCCCATCTTATGGGGGATGTTTGAGGATTAAATGAGATAATTCATGCAGAGTATCTTTGTAAGGAGCACCACTCATATAACAGAGAAGGCAATGGCACCCCACTCCAGTATTCTTGCCTGGAAAATCCCATGGACGGAGGAGCCTGGTGGGCTGCTAAAGAGTCAGACACGACTGAGCGACTTCACTTTCACTTTTCCCTTTCATGCATTGGGGAAGGAGATGGCACCCCACTCCAGTGTTCTTGCCTGGAGAATCCCAGGGACAGGGGAGCCTGGTGGGCTGCCATTTTTGGGGTCACACAGAGTCGGACACGACTGAAGAGACTTAGCAGCAGCAGCCACTCCTATAAAAGCTCATTTGGGAAATGTTAGCCCTCATTATTAATTTCTAATAAAATGAATGCACAGAGTATAAGACAGGTGTAAGTCTTTAGTGTGTGTGTGTGTGTTTAAAAACCTTCATTACATACATTTTCAAACACAAATACACAAATAGTTTAGTATAAGTTTCTCCCCTCACACATACATAAACCCAAGCTAGCACTGACCATGACCAATATGTTTTCCATTTTGTTTCACGTAGCCTTGTGCTTTCTTCTAGAATATTTTAAAACACATCCCAAGCATCATTTCACCCATAAGTTTGAGTTTCTTTTTGATATTAAAATCCTTAATATTTAAGCTAAGAGCTTCTTGGGACTCTCTCATCTTAATCTTAAACCCCAGTTCTTAGAAGCTACAGCAGTTAGTAAAAGCTTTACAGAGGTTTGTTTAATTAGTGAAAGAACAGTCCAAACTCAGTTTTCCTCCACTTTTTAGTAGATGCTCCATAAACATTTGTTGAGTAAATAAATGAGGGCAGGAATTTTATAGCATGCCTGATGTATATGGAAAGGCATTTGTTTTACAAAAGCAATCAATATACTTGACTGAGATGCCATACTTGAAATCCCACAGGTTTAATGTTGCTGTGAACACTAATAATGCCCAAATAATTAGCACTTGAAAAAAAGTTTAATTCTGCTACTCAGATTATTTGTGAAAGCCTGACTGCAGGCAACTGTAGGAAAAGCAATTAGCAGATTCTTCAAACACATGACAAATCCTTTATTACTGTGCTTATAAGTGACACGGTTTACAGAAAACCAAATGTAATTAAATAACAATTGAACTTGAAATCTACCACAGACTCAAGATATACAAGTTATACTTGGCCAGGCAAAACTTCTCAAACACAAGGTTGTTTCAGGTGAAAGATAAATTTCCATTAAGTAATCCCAACATTTTTTTTTTTTTTTTTGTCTAACAGACAGTTCCTTTGGCAATAACTTCCACTTTAGCTTTTATTATATAAAAATATAACAAAATTTCATTATATACAAACATTACATTACACCATGTACAGGTTAAAAACACTAAGAAAATGGCAAGCCGCAAGGGAAATGAAAGTCAATAGCATGATAAGAAAAAATTAAATACTGCACACATTTCATAAAAATTACATTAACTACATTTTTGTTTGCAAATACCAAACAGTACCAATGTGATTGGAAATAGCTTCCAACAACTTCATTTTAAGGCACATCTTGCATATTTCTATATACAACACTGAAACCGGTCAATAACTTAGGACATCTCTGGAGTGACCTGTGTATGAGTGACAACATGCAGCATGGGTTTACACATTTTCATTGGCTTCCTTCTTTGGGGACAGGTACCTGCCAGGGGGGGACGGATACAAGGGCACCCCGATCTCCTGCAAGTCTGGGAGCCTCCCTGGCCGAGGCGGGGATAGCAGAGTGGCTGTCCTGTCATAGTCTCTGTGCAGCACCTTCTCGTAGACGCTCTGCAGCCCCACGGTCTTGGGCAGCTGGGCCTGGTAGTAACTGTCTCTGCGCAGAGGATCCCGGGGCAGGGACGTGCTCTTACAGAAGGTTGACATCTGGGCTGGGGGGTGAGTCGAGGCGTGTGTGCTGGGCCCTCCAGCGCAGGAGGGGCTCCAGCAGCGGTCAGAGTGGCCCAGGATCTTACACTCCGCGGTGCAGGCCCACAAGCCTAACAGAAAAGGGAAACACAAGGGAGAAACACAAGCACGATGGTTACTGAGGTTACAGGAACGGTCAGGGTCAGGGCGGCTGAGAAGGGAAGCGTGTAAGAAAATAAACGCCCTGGTTCTAGATCTGAAATGAGCCCTGTTTCCTGTAAGGCCACCTTAATACGAACCTACCTACGCTTTAGGGAAGCAATAAATAAATAAATAAAAGAATCCCCCTTCTCAGCTAATAACCTAATAGGATGAGGGGTTTATTTAGGCGGTGGCGCTGTCTCAACGTGGCATTTTGGTATTCGCCGTTTGAGGCAGGCTGGAGACCGGAACTCAAGGACAGAAAAATTCGGGGACGGGGGATCGGGGGTCTGGGAACCGAAATGCAGAAGAGAGACCCCGGCGAAAAGCAAGGGTGGGGCGGGGTGGGGGGAGGGGGGCGCTGAACCCGGCGTGAAGGAGGAGCCCTCACCGCTCTGCATGTGGTTGATGAGGTCCTTCTTCAGAGCGTCCCCGCTGATGTCGGAATCGCTGTCGTTGAAATCACTGTCCCCTTTGCCGCTGTCTTTGCCGCTGAACTTCTCCGCTTCCCGGCCGGAGATGGTGTTGAAGGAATGTCCCTTCCAGACAGCCACAGGGGGCGCCGGCTCCTTGCCGAAGCCGGGGGAGGCGCCGTAGGGCTGCAGCCAGGGATGCCGACAGCAAGCACGGGTGAGGGTTGGACAGAAAACAAGACAAAACAAAACAAAACAAAAAACACAAGTGCGACAGGTTAGGCGTCTCCCGCGCACGCACCCCCAGGCCCCTCCAGTCCCTTCCCCCAGCCTGTCCGCGGAGCACCGAGCGCGGCGCCCGGCCGAAGGAAGGCCTCACCTCGGCGTGCGCGCCGCGGAGCCGCTGCTGCCCCTCGAAGTGACAGGCGCTTTCCCCGGTGGCACCGCCGCCCTCCGAGCCCGGCACTTCGGCCGCGGCGGCGACCGCGGGCGGGGGCGCGTCGGCCGCGGGGCTGCCAAAGGGCGCTTTGCCGCTGCCAGGGAAGGTGAGCACGTCGAACATGTTGGGCCTGGGCCCGGCTCCCCGGGCGGCCTCCTCCGGGGAGCCGGGAGCCGAGGCTACGCCGCCCGCCGCCCCGGGCCGCTCTTCCCGGCGGGGCCCCCCTTTGCGCACCTCCTTCTTGCGGCGGTTGCAGGTGGTGGCGATGGCGATGATGGCGGCCAGCAGCAGCGTGCAGCTCCCGGCCAGCACGATGATGATGATCAGCGGCGTGTCCCACTGCAGCGCCGGCCCCGACGTCGCGAGCCGCGAGCCGGGCGGGCGAGAGCGCTCCGGGTTCCCCGCGCCTGCCGGCGACGCCAGCCCGCGTCCGCCGCCCGCCGTCACCACGAAGCTGACGGTGGCGGTGGTGGAGAGCGGGGGGCGGCCGCCGTCGGATATGACTAGCAGCGCCCGGAAGACTCGGCCGGGCGGCTCCTGCGAGAGGTCGCCGGTGAGCACGATCTCCCCGGTGCGGCGGCCGATGGCGAAGGCTTCTCGCGGCTCCTGCTGCAGCAGGTCGAAGGCCAGCTCCCCGTTGGCACCCTCGTCTGCGTCCCGGGCCTGCACGCGCGCCACCGCCGTGTCCTTCGCTGTGCGCCCGGGGACCGCCACTTCCAGGGAACCGTTGGCGGGCGCCGGGTGCACCAGGATCGGGGCGTGGTCGTTCTGGTCAAGCACCCGCACTTGCACCAGGGCACTGCTGGAGAGCTGAGGGGAGCCCCCGTCGCTCGCCTGGATGCGCACGTCGAGCTGGCGAAGCGTCTCGTAGTCGAAGCTGCGCAGCGCGTAGATGGCCCCTGTCGCTGGGTCCACGGAGACGTAGGTGGACACGGCGCCCCCAGCCCGGCCCACCTCGGCCTCCAGCAGCCGGTAGGTGACCTGGCCGTTGCGGCCCAGGTCCGGGTCCCTGGCGGCCACCGTGGCCAAGTAAGCCCCCGGCGGGTTGTTCTCGCGCACTGACACCTCATAGACTGGCCGTGTGAAGAGCGGCGCGTTGTCGTTCTCGTCGCCCACGCGCACCGTGTAGGGCCGCACTGTGCGCAGCGGGGGCGCGCCGCGGTCCTCGGCCACCAGCGTCAGGTTGTACTCGGAGATGCGCTCGCGGTCCAGGGACGCCGCGGTCACCACCAGGTAGCTGCCCGCGTAGGCAGGCTGCAGCCGGAAGTGCTCGTGCCCGTAGAGGGCGCAACGCACCTGCCCATTGGCGCCCGAGTCCCTGTCCGAGGTGCTGACCAGCGCCACCAGGCTCTCGCGAGCCGCCCCCTCCGGCACCAGCGAGACGGCGCCCGCCTCCGGCGTCCCAGGCCCGGTCGACGAGGTGGCCTCCGCTCCCCCAAGAGCGGCGGCGGCGGCGGGGAAGGGCGAGGCAGCAGGCGCGCCCGGGGCGGCCAGCGGGGTGATGGAGATGTCCGGAGCGTTGTCATTGACGTCGCGGAGGCGCACGATGACCTTGCAGGTGGCGGCGCGGGGCCCGGGGCCGCGGTCCTGCGCCCGCACGTCCAGTTCGTAAGTGTCCTGGCGCTCGTAGTCCACGGGCCCCGCCAGGGTGAGGCGGCCGGAGCGCGGGTCCAGGCGGAAGAGGCGGCGCGCCTCGGGCGGGGTGCGGGCCCCGAAGGCGAACACCACGTCGCCGTTGGGGCCCTCGTCGGGGTCCGCCGCGTCCAGGTCTAGCAGGAGCGAGCCCACGGGCGCGTCCTCAGCCAGCTCCACTTCCGCCACGGCACCCTGCGGGAAGGCCGGGCTGTGGTCGTTGGCGTCCAGCACGCGCACGCTGAGGGCTGCCGTGGCGGAGCGCGGCGGGCGGCCGCCGTCCTGGGCCACCAGCCCCAGGCTGTAGGTGGCCTGGCTCTCGCGGTCCAGCTCCTGCAGCAGCACCAAGTCGGCGCACTGGGCACCGTCCGCGCGCGTCTGCAGCTCCACGCGGAAGGGGCTGTGGGGCTCTGCCAGGCGCACGCTTTGCAGCCCATTGGCGCCCACGTCCTCGTCCACGGGCACCTCCAGGGGGATGCGCGTGCCCACAGCCGCGCCCTCGGACACCTCCACGGGAATCTGGGCCCGGGGGAAGCGCGGAGCATGGTCGTTGATGTCCCTCACCGACACCTCCACGTGCACCAGCCGGAACTGCTCCTGGGAGAAGCTGACCACGTCGAAGGCCAGCACGCACTGAGGGGCCTGGCCGCACAGCCGCTCTCGGTCCAGGCCCGCGTCCCCGACGGTCAGCTGCCCGTCGCCCTCACGCACTCGGATCAGCGAGCTGTTGAACTGCTTCATCAGGCGGAAGCTTGTGTCTCCGGACACTTTCATATGCAGGTCTTCGGCCAGGGTCCCGATGACCGTGCCGGGGGCATCCTCCTCGAAGGTGCTGTATCTCACAGTCTTGCTCTGGGCCACCGAGAGCACCCAGCAGAGGCTGAAGAGCTGCAAGGGGAAAAGGCAGGGGCTGCCCCCGCGCCTGGCTGGACTCATGCCGCCAGCCCCAAGCGCTATTCCAAAACGCTGAGCGAGCGATTTCCTCTGTGGTTTGCAGGTCTGGGCGTGAGTCCCAGGCTCCCGAGTGCACGCTTTTTTTGCGAGCCGTGTGCAGGAGAAGTCTGCAGGCTGCAGCTCAGAGGCTCCGGCGGGCTCGGAGGACGCGTGAATCCCGCCCACACTCAGCACCTTCCCCTTCCCTCTTCGGGCTGGAGCTGCGCGGCTGTGAGCCGCCTCCGTTTTTATAGCCGCCGAAATGCAAATCACCCGAGCTGGGCAGCCAATGGCGGCCTGGCTCTAGCGCCGCCGCTACGCCAGCCCCTGACGATCCCTTTACCGTGGAGGGGCTTAGAGGGGAAAACAAGAAAGGGAAAATAGAGAATCTTTTCCTTTGTTTCTTTAACTCCTTTGGCTTTTTTCATCTCCTGTCAGCGCTCTGCGTGCAGAGGAGCTGGCACAGGTCGCCGGCGTTACAGGAGCGGATGGTTTTGTTAGTTGTGCCCCTCCTGTACCGGCCGTTTGAACCGACAGCAATCTCACTGGGATTTCGCCCTCGTGGCTTGAGACCCCACACCCACTCTGTATTTTTTTTTTTCACCCCAGAGGGTTTGAAATCGTTCGCGGCCCCCCCTCTCTCTTCAGACTTGCTCTGCTGGCTGAGGCTCAGTTCGCCTTCTTTCCCAACTTCCCACGGCGCTCGGAAATAGCCTCTAGATTGAGGAGCTCGAAGAATAAGGGGAAATTGATTTTATTCAAATTTGTGTACGCAATTGTGTTTTGCTCGTGTGAGCCCCGGTGATCGGAGCTGCCCCTTCCTTTTCAGAAAAGAGCTCTGAGACGTGTTAGTATGCATGTCACTGTCCAAATGGCTTTCTTAAGCCCTGGGCGCTAGCAGGCAAGGAAAAAAAAAAAAAAAAAGTTCCAAATAGGATTTAGCATAAGCTTCAGGAGATTTGGAAAGGTTTCAAAGATCAGACTGTATCAAAGGCTTATGAAGCCCTCGTTAGTAGTGGAAATAGAATGGCGTGGCAGGCGATCCCATTGGAGGCCCCAATGTCTGTATTATTTAACTGTGACAAGCTAAGGGGAGAGAAAGTTGAACAGTTTCCACAGCGGAGTTGGGCTAACTTGAATATAATGAGCAAACGCCACATGTATCCATTATGTTCCTCTATTCATCCCCAATCACTGCCATAACTCTCCTGCTAAACGGTGATGGGCGCTGAATTCCACACAATACCCAGCTCGTATTAAAGAGCATTTAGAGAACTCTCCCTCCTGATGCCTTGTTCCGCCTATTTAGAGGATTTTCTTTCTGTTCTAATAGGGCCACTCTGGGAAGCAATACTCATCCCGTTCCAGAAGAACAAAATCACAGCAGGATGCTGAAACCTGGCACGAACCTGGGGGAAACTTAACCATCTGCCTGTGAAAGTGTGGAGCTTTGGCTTTGCCAGCTCTGGGCTGGGCGGTCCGTCCCCCTCCCCCCGCCCCCCGCCTGGCCCCAGGCGTACGCTGCACCCGCAGGTATCCCCCCACCCTCAGCACCCCCGAAGATCTGCGAGATGGGCCTTCAGTCACCCACAAGACAGATTCTTACTGATGCTTATTGAAGAGATATATTGAGCAGGGTGTGCAAATACACACGAAGGACAAGAGGTTAAAAACAAAAGTCACCCACAGGGAGTTTTCTTTCTCTATTTTTTCCAAGGCGAAAGACTTGATAAGCAGACTGGAGTTTGTAAACGTTCTTCTGAATCCTGATTATAGTCCTGCTGACATCCTATCTGTGTTTTCCTTCCCCCTAAACCCGAGGGGATGTATCTGGGGTCTTTTCAGAAGAGATACAGGAGTCTTCCCAGAGCAGGGAGACCGAGGAGCTCGGTGGGCAGTGAGGGTGACGGGGGCGGGGCTCTGGAGTTGCCAGAGAGCAAAAAAATGCAGCCCCCAGCCTCGTAAAAGCTCTTGAGACTTAGGTGAGGGTGCCCTGTGCGCTGGACCGTGCAGAGCGATCGTGCCTCTCGATTCCCTTCCCCAGCTGCCCCGTTCTGCTGGCATAGGAACGCCAAAAGCGAAGAGGTTTTAGCATGCATCGGCGACGCAGCCGTGCAGGGACGCGGAAAGCGCGACGCCCCCTACCGGAGCCCGATTTCCAGCTTTCTCTTGCATTTTTCCCCTTTCCACTGCCAGTTGGTAGCTTGCTCGCGCTCTCTCTCTCTGCTCCGGCCCTGGAGAGATTTCTCGGAGAGGATGCACACTAAAACCCCTTCCCGGCTTCTCCCCGAGCCCGCAGGGCTCCCACCCCGGCCTGCGAGCCTGCTGGTGACCTCTGGCACTCCCGGGATCTCGCGCTTGCTCCTCGCCCCCTTCCCGGCCGGCACGGACGCCAAGCGAGCAGATTCAGAACTCGGCGGCAGGACAGCGGCCTCTCCCCGCGTAACTCGGAGAGTTCCGATCCGCCCCGGGCTGCTGCGGGGCGGCAGAGCCAGGAACAGGGGGAGGGGGCTGGGGGGGTGGCGGATGGAGAGGCATTGGGGCCCGAGTCGTGGAGAAAAGATCTCTCCAGCGGTTCCCGTGAGTAGACACTTGCCCAGAGCCCGGCCGCCAGTGGCTGGGAGCCGCACCCCACGCCCGCGCCCCCCTTAGCCCCCAGCACCTTTCGGTACAGGGCTGAACTGCGGGAACCCAGGGCTCGCTGTTTAAATTTGGGTCTGGGGCTTGGCTGGAGAATGGGAACTCCCCAATATTTTTAGTCAAAGCGCTTGCACATCATCATGTTCCTTCTGAAGACTGAAATAAACAAGGGCGTGCAGGTGGTGGGGTCGGGGACGAGGGAGAAGAAGGAAAAGCCAAGGGGTGGGAGGAGGGGTATGGAGACGATAGGAGCCAAAAGCATCTCATCCGCAGCCGGTTTCTTCGCGGCTCGGAAGGGGTCTCGATCGCCGCGACACCGGGGAGAGCGGAGCCGGGAGTCGGGAGCCCGGGAGCAGGGCGGCGAGCAGCTGCCGCGGCGGGCGCGCGGAGGCCTTTCCGAGCCGGCCGTGGGGGTGTGAAGGCACGCGAGCAGAATGAGACCCTCCGCCTGCAGCCTCCAGATTATGGAAATACGATTTAAAACAGCGCATCAGCGCCTACCGCACCTCCCCCGGGAAGCAAAATGTCCTGGGAGGTGGGGCTGGAGGCGGAGGCGGAGGGGCGGCCTCTCGCCCTCCCCGGGCGCCGACCGGCCCACAAAGCCTCTCCAATCCGCTTGTTTTCATACCAAAGGCCGGGACTGGCTGAAAGGAGCCCCTGCTTTTAGCAATTTAGCCGGCAACTGTCTCTTGCAATCCTGAGAACAAACGCGACCCCACAATGGCCGGCGTTTTCTCGACATGCAAATATTGCGGGCCCCGCCGAGCTGCGCCCCCGGGACCCAGCCTAATGCCCGCTTTGTGAAACTCGCGTGCAGACCCCGAGATTGACACGGGCGTCACGTGACGGATTAAGGCTCCAGGAAAGTTTTCAAAGCCGCGACAATAGGGGGTGCAGCCAGATCTGATATCTCCTACAGTTTAGCGGGAAGGAAAATCGGGATATACTCTCATACGTAATAGGATTATCTTTTCCCTTTCAAATTCTATACAGCATGTAATTTATTTTTAATTAGGATTATATCTACCAGGAAAAGAACTTTGCAGGAAAGTGTAATTCTAAGGATGGATGGAGACAGGGGTTATTTTTTAACCTTTTAACTTAAAAAGAAAAAAGCCAGAGCCCACCGTTTCTTTTTCCAACAGGCTCACTCTATCAGATAAAGCTTCTAGGGAAGTTGGCAGAAAGTGTTTGTCCAAACAGAGAACAGAGGCAGCTCTTCAGAGGCATCCAATTCATTCTTGTAACTAAAGCACACTTTGTAGACACCTCTTAGAATTACTCAGTCGCTGGGTTTTACTGGGGTTTGCTTTCTAGAAATGCAACCAGCTCTTTCCTTCGACTGCTTACTTTGTATTTTAAAGAAAGCTTCCCCCCACCCCCCGACATTTGTTGGTCTGTCAAAACTGGCATAGTGAATTTCAATATTTATACCAAACCGCAGAGCAAAACACTCCACAGACCTGGTTGAAACTTAGCAGTCAGATAATGAGACAGTGTGGGGGTGAAGGTAAGTGGTGTTTAAACTTTGATTTTGGATTGATCCCAGCATCAGATGCTCACAAACCCTAGACCATTCTCAGGTCCTGGGCCACCCATCCTTTTGTGTGTTCTCTGTGTTAGGATACTCTGGGATACCCACTTAACCTGAAAAGAAACAAAACATGGCTGCTGACTGCAGGCTCTGCAATCATCCTGCTTAGGTTTGAATATGAACATTACTATTGATTTGCTGTGTGGCTCTGGGCAAGTTAGTTGATCTTTCTGTATCTTACTTGCTTCATCTGCAAAATGGGGATAATAACAGTATCTTATAAGACTGTCTCGGGGCTTCCCTGGTGGCTCAGAGGATAAACCATCTGCCTGCAATGCAGTAGACCAGGGTTCGATCCCTGGGTTGGGAAGATCCCCTGGAGAAGGAAATGGCAACCCACTCTAGTATTCTTGCCTGGAGAATCGCATGGACAGAGGAGCCTGGTGGGCTACAGTCCACGGGGTGGCAAAGAATCGGACACGACTGAGCGACTTCACTTTCACTTTCAAGATTGTCTTAAGGACTATATAAGATAATATCGTATCAGGTGCTTAGGAAACCCTGATGATGTTAGTTATTATCTCTTTTTAAAGCAAAAGGGAAGAAAAATCATAGGCCATATAATCTTAAGTCTCTTATAGGTGAAGGATTTGTTCAGAAAATAGAGAAAAATAAAACCTCCCCCATTTCCTATTTACATTGCCTTGGTTTCTTGTCCCCGACCCCGGACCCCTTTCTGGAACTAATAGTAGACATAGTAGTAGGTGTACAGATCCCCCAGAAGGAAAAAGATGGTCACTGAGGCTTCAAGTAACTTTTGAGCCCTCATGTCATTTCAAAATCTTTTGGTACCTTATTCTCTGATTTAAGAGACCAGATGGTGGCAAAAAAGGAGTTTTCTGTAAACTTTTCACCGCAGATTTCCACAGAAACTTTGTATCATCACTGAAACCACTTACAGGTACAAATATTTAATGGACAGTGACCCATAATTTGGGGAGGGGGACAGGAATATTCCAAAGGACTGCCCCTCCTAGGATGCCCAGAAGCATGAGGTGACCTCACGTGGAGCTGATAAGATGTCTGATCCTGTGGTTCCCTTCTGTTAGTCTCCTAGGGCTGCCCTAACAGATGTCATAGGCTGCACGGCTTAAACAACAGAGATTTATTTCCTAACAGTTTCGGAAGCTGGAAGGCCAAGATCAAGGTGCAGGTGGGACTGCTTCCTCCTGAGGCCTCTCTCCTCGCTTGCGGAGCCTCACCGGGTCTTTTCTCAGTGTGCACTTGCTTGGTATCTCTTCCTCTTCTTACAGGTGACACCTGTCATATAGGATTAGGACCCACCCTTATGACCTCATTTGACCTGAAAAACCTCTCTAAAGGCCCAGGCTCCAAATATCACCACATTCTGTGATATTAGAACCTAGGGTTTCAACATAAGACTTTCGAAGGGACCCAGATCACTGGCTTCATATATCCTCATTCTCTCAACAAACCCTATGGAGAACTCACTCAGTACCAGATGCTGTGGTATGTGCTATGGGGCCAGGGACTTTAAAAAGTAAACAAATGATCCACAGTGATATCAGTAAATGGGAGAGAATAGACCAATCTTTCATGTAGTTTCTGTAGATATTCTCCCTTCTAGGAGGCTGAGAAGAAGCCCCCAACCTCAGCTGTGAGCTGTGCACGTCCCTCCTAAGAGGACAGGAGGGAGAAAGAGGGACTTTACATGCAGAAAGCGGACGCACATCACTTCCTCCACGAGATCAGGGTCAGCATCAATGCAGACAGATCATGTGTGTAGTACGTACCCTTGATAAGATATGATGAAAATGGCGTTTGGCCTCCAGAACACAGAATCCTGGTCTAATTATAAGAAAAACATCAGGCAAACACAAATTGAAGGATATCCTTCAAAATACCCTACCAGGACTCCTCGAAACTGACAAGGTCCTCAAAAACAAGGGAAGTCTGAGAAGCTGTCCCTGTTAAGAGAAACAGGACAGGAGGCATGACAACTGAATGCAATGGAGCGTCCCAGAACAACAACAATAGCGAAAGGACATCAGGGAAAGACCAAGGAAATCTGAGTAAAGGATGGGCTTCAGATGATAACAATGTATCAGCATGGTTCATGAATTGTGACCATTGTACCATACCAGTGTAAGATGTTAATAACAGGGGAAACTGGGTGTGGAGTTGAGGGGAACTCTCTGCACTATCATCACCATTTTCCTGTAAATTGAAATGGTTTCAGTATAAAGGTTATTTAGAAAAAGAAGAAAAGAAATGATAGAAACTGCTGCCCAGTCCAGAGGCAGAGGAGAGACAAGAGGCAGGAGACAGAATGGGGGTGAGAAGGGCAGCCGCTGACCCCAGGTGCTGCGCACAGTCCCTGCAGGGTGGA
Source organism: Bos indicus x Bos taurus (assembly GCF_003369695.1). Taxonomy (NCBI): domain Eukaryota; kingdom Metazoa; phylum Chordata; class Mammalia; order Artiodactyla; family Bovidae; genus Bos; species Bos indicus x Bos taurus. The sequence goes on along the minus strand of NC_040087.1, from coordinate 10,713,901 downwards.
ATACATGGTCACACGCAGGTGCCCACTTCCTGCCAGATGAGCCCAGGGCAAGGGGCGAGGCTTACAGCACTGGGAACCGGAGACACTCAGGGAAAGCTTCCTGGAGGAGGGGACGTTTAAGCTGAGATTTGAAGGATAAGTAGAAATTAGCTAAAGGGTAGAAAGGGAGGAAGAAGAGTGGAGGTGAATGAGACTTCTTGCCAAAGGAACAGCAAACTCAGAGGCACGAGGGTCGGAGGGCTGGAGTGCAGGGGGCCATGAGGGGCTGGGGTACAGCAGAGGGGTGAAGAAAGCCAGGACGGGTGTGCAGGTGCATCACACACCACATTAAGGAATGTCACTTTTATTCTTAAGGCAATGGGGGGCTGTTGAAAGATGTCATCCCTGAGATCACTGGGGTCACTAGAGCAAAGGGAGAGGGAAGGAGAGGCAGGGAAGGGAGCAATAAGCCTAAACTGGTGGACTTTGGTCTGGGAGGACGGTGAAGGGCCACTGTCTTGAGTTGCTCTTGTGGATTGGGAGTCAGCGTTCCAGTGGATTCCCATGAGACTCACACAGGGAGGCGTGGGCTGAGATGGCGCCTGCTGTGTGCGTTCAGCCAAAGGACTGTGATTCCCGATGTTCAGTGCTGCCTTCTCGATGAGTCAGAGGTTGCCAAGGTCAGCGGTGTGGGAGGAGCTGGTTGGTGAAGCTCCAGCCATGACTGGTCCTCTGTAGAATACAGTTCCTTCGGGGACCTCCTCTTGGATGTCTGGTTGCAAGCAGAAGGCAGGTAGACAGGAGTGAGAGGGAGCGTTTTCTTTTTGCTCAGAAAGCTGAGGTTTCTCTGGGTTTAGCCAGGAGCAAGTCCAGAGTCCCCTCAGTGTGCCTTCTGTTGGGCATCTGTTCTGCCAAATGGTGGTGGGCATGGAGTGGTTCTATAGCTGGCCACATCTTGGGGTGAGGTTGAGGGAAGAGAGCTGGCTTCCCCCTTATCACCCCAGGATTTCCTATGGGGGGAAGGATTTGGAATTTCCATGGAGGGACTTCCCTGAAGGTCCAGTGGTTAACTCTCAGCCAGAGCTCCCAATGCAGAGGCCATGGGTTTGATCACACCCGTGGGTTGGGGAACTAAGGTTCTGCATGTCACTTGGTGTGGCCAAAATGAAAAAAATTTTTTTTTCTCTGGAACCCTTTGGTTAGAAAGTGTGGGGTATGGGATATGACTTGGGCTCCTGGGATCTTGTTTCTGGTTCATGGGCACTTTGTAAAGTGAAAGTGTTGGTCACTCAGTCATTTCTGACTCTTTGTGACCCCATGGACTGTAGCCCGCCAGGCTCCTCTGCCCATGGGATTCTCCAGACAAGAATACTGGAGTGGGTTGCCATTTCTTTCTCCAGGGGATCTTCCCGACTCAGGTATCTTGCATTGCAGATGGATTCTTTATCATCTGAGACACCAGGGAAGCCTGGCCACTTTGAGACCAAATTAAAACCAATTACAGAGTTTATGATGGAAAAGAAAGGTTATAGAGAACCAAAAGAACCTTCCATGAGAAGCAAAACCCCCATAAATCTCTGCTCAAATCATGCACAAGAATTCTGCAGTTAGATAAATGAGATGAACTAATTGCTTTCGGAGTCTAAAACATGTTGCTGCAAATTTTAGCTTTTGGTATTAATAAATCCCCAAAGAAATTAAGCAGGAAGCTAGAGCCTTATCCAGGCAGAAAGAATTTTAATCATTGACTAGTCTTTTCTTTTTTTTTTTTCCCCCTTCCTCAAAGTCATTGTTTGGTGAGTGTAAGTGTGCAAGACTTCTGACTCAGGCCTTCCTTTGCATCTGATGGCTTGAACTCTCCGGCTCCAAGTGGGTCACAATCCACTTTTGAAATGGAAATAAAGTCGGCCTCTCCCTCAGAGCCCTGGGACCCTGGCCCAGACAGGATACGGCAGAGCCTGGTGTTATAAATTTCTCTGCAGATCTGAGAGCAGTTTTAGGCCATTGATCTCATGTCACCAAGAATTGAGATGGAGTGACAGCTGATAAACTGCATGGTGACAGGCTGAGGCCTTGAAAAAAAAAAAGTCTAGAGGTGGGATCAAAAAAAAAAAAAATGAGCTGATGGATTAGTTATCGGCCTCCTTGTCCCCCTCACCCTGGATTCTTTCTGAACACTTTAGAAGCATTTATTTTCAGGTAATTTTACAGTTGTCTTTTTGTCCTTCAGAGGTGCTTTGGTCTATGAAATCTCTCAGGGAATTTAGATGAAGTCATTCTTATATGTACTGCTTGACGGTCCCCAGCACTCTGCTCTTAGGTCTAAACCCATTGGCGGCTTTTAACCGCAGGAACTGGGATGCATATGACCAGGGGCATTAATGTTAATTTGTGGTTCTTTATCAGCCTAACTCAGCCTCAGGGCTCATACACAATTTGCTTTAACAGGGACCCAGGGACTGGGGGAGCCTGATGGGCTGCTGTCCTTGTGTCGCACAGAGTCAGACATGACTGAAGTGACTTAGCAGTAGCAGCAGCAGTGGGGAAAGAAGGGCTTCCCCTATAACTCAGCAGTAAAAAATCCACCTGCAATGCAGGAGACACAAGAAAGGAGACAGAGGTTGGATTCCTGAGTTGGGAAGATCTTCTGGAGGAGGGCATGGCAACCCACTCCAGTATTCTTGCCTGGAGAATCCCTGGGCAGAGGACCCTGCAGGGCTACAGTCCACGGGGCCGCAGAGTCAGACATGACTGAGCATAGAGGAGAAAGAAGAACACTGGTGGGAGTGGGATTAAGAGATGGGAGGCTCTGCAGCCAGTGTGGAAATGAGTATATTTCTTCCCCAACCTTTCAGAATCCTCTCTTGATCCAAAGTCCTCTGTGCAAAGGGCACTGTGACTCACCGGTTAGTTCAAGAAGGCCCAGGGCCTTTAGAGTGACCTTGAGGAGGGGAGGTGAGGGGGCCAGGGTGGTTAGGGGAGTGTGGTGGCTTGTTTGTGTTCCAGGATGAATAAAGGTTGAATTCTTGCTGTCCTGGCTCTGAGCTCCAGCTTTGGCGTCCAATGTGGGAACCTGAGGTGGGGAAGAATGGGCCGCTCCGTGCATTGAACCCAGAGCCCTCCTGGGCATGGCTGGCCGTTTGCAGGGCATCAATCTTGCTTTGCTTTGCCTGCAGGGACTTGTATAGAGGCCCGTGGTCTATGGAGGGATTGGATGGAGGGATCAGAGCTCCCACAGAGCAAAAGAATGTGACAAGCTGTCAGGACATGGTGACTGGGTGACTCCTGTTCCCTGCGTGGCCGGGGGGCCCTGCCGGGCCCTGGACCCTTCAGGGCTGGGAGCTAGGGGGAAGGAACAATGTAGGGTGTGTGATGGATTATACACCTTTCCATCAAACCCTGTGGAGGCTTTTGCTGGACTTCTGGAAGAGGAGGACTGGAGTGGCTTTTTCCAGGACTGGACTGTCATGAGTAGAACATTTTTGGAGGGGGATTATGGTGCTAAGGAGCTGTAGAATCTATAGGGATGAGAAAGGCTCTCACTGAGGTCAAGTGAAGAGGTAGGCTTCCAGGAGGAAATTCAGGGGGCGATAGCAAAATATAGCTTGTTGAAGTCTGTGAAGGGAGTTCCTTAATTGGGGATAATTGTAGCAGTCAGGATGGGCTAGGTTATGCTTCATCAACAAGCAGCCCCCCACATCTTAGTGACTTAAAACCTCAGGTATGTTTCTTGCTTACTCTCCATATCCATCTCAGTAAGGCTGGGGGATTTGTTGTCTTTCCTTGGGGACCCAGACTGAAGGAGAAGCTGCCATCTGGAACTTTCTCCTTGACATGGCAGAAGGAAGAAGGAATCCAGCAAATTGTGCATTGGCTCTTAAACTTTCCACCCAGGTGTGCCGCACTTCACTTCTGCTTACATTTCCTCTTTCATTTCAAAGACCCTGTAATCTCGTACAGATCTCAGTCTGCATGGTTATTAGATGGCAGGCTTGAAGGAACAGCAAGAGGGCTGGACAAAACCTTTAGACAGGCTGAGTGCCAGGGTACATACTCTGAGCTGGTCTCCCTTTCTCAAGTATTGGACAATTATTACTTTTTTTTTTTGTTAGCAAGAAAATAGCAGTTGGGAGAAATGCCGGTCAAAGGCATATGTGCCTCTAAATTCAAGGAAGGTCAGAAATAAATTAGAAGTGTCCTCGTGTGACACATTCCTTAAAGTATAGGCTAAATTACAGCTTCAGACTAATTAGTGAGGAAATCCCCCCAGAGTGAAAGATTGAGTATTGGTAATGGAATTACACGTCCTCTCAGTGGTGCTTGGGGAAACTTGCATATAAGTATCTTCATTAATCACAGTCCTAATGGCTTTTACTTTTACCACCATCAACTGACTACCAGGATCAAAAACATTTTACTAAGCAACTTTCAGAGTGTGGAAGTATGCTCTGCTGCGGGCTTAACAGTTGGGTTAAACCATTTGCCTTTTGGGGGTTGTGGTCATGTGGACAGGACAGGCAAAGAAATGCAGAGCACAACATGAATGTGGGTGTGGGCACTCTGGGAGAGCTTGGAGAATGAAGGATTTTTTATTTTGCAGGGTTGTCAATAAAGAGGGGGTCATGAATGATTTTTAGGAAGAACTGAACCAGGAGAATTTAGGTCATGATTGTGGTGCTGTCTCTAGCGTGAGGCCCTGGGGTATAAGAGAGGTTAATGGTTAGTGGGGAGGAAGCTGTGCCATTGCACACCCTCAGTGTGATGGGTTAGTAATAAATAGTGATAATAAAATGATAGCATGGTGATATATGATGACAGTAGAGCTAAATGCCCAGGAAAGAAGATCAGGTTCTAAGAGCTCAGTTAAGAAAGGGGAAGAGGGACTGCCCCGGAGGTCCAGTGGCTAAGACTCTGCGCTCCCAAAGCAGTGGGCCCAGCTTCGATCCCTGGTCAGGGAACTAGATTGCACACGCTGCAAGCAAGGCCTGGCACAGCCAAATAAATAAACCAACATGAGGGGAAAGTGAGGCGTTGGCTCAGGGAGCTCCTTGTGAGAGAGAGAGGCTATTTCAGGCCAGACTTTGGACTTGGGAATAAACATAGGCAGGGATAACTGCCACTGTGTACTTCCAAAACTCTACTTGTCAATATCTAAAAGACCCAGAAAATAAAATATCTCCTATTAGAGACGAATAATATAATAGTCACATCTTTTTTGGAAGACCCAGAAAATAAAATATCTCCTATTAGAGACGAATAATATAATAGTCACATCTTTTTTGGAAGACCCAGAAAATAAAATATCTCCTATTAGAGATGAATAATATAATAGTCACATCTTTTTTGGAAGTGGGTGAGGTATGCACGTGTGCTAAGTTGCTTCAGTCATGTCCGACTCTTTGCAATCCCATGGACTGTAGCCTGCCAGCCTCCCCTGTCCATGGGATTTCCCAGGCAAGAATACTGGAGTGGGTTGCCATTTTTGCCTCCAGGGGATCTTCCTGACCCAGGGATCGAACCTGAGTCTCTTACGTCTTCTGCATTGGCAGGAGGGTTCTTTACCACTAGCACCACCTGGGCAGCCCAGGTGAGCTATAAGTAATACATAAAATAATACATTATTTTAAGTTAGAATGTAGAGAATTTGAGGAGCCAGGATGCTGGTATCCTGGTCTAAGCATTTTGTTTCTGAATTTGTTAAATGAAGTGGGTAATTCCCACCGATCTCAGAGTTGAGGTGAGGGTTCTGCAATATAAGGAACACAGAAGCCCTTCACCAACAGTAAAGCATTGTGTACATTAAGTCCTAGCGCTGGTGGGGAGGCTTAAACTAACGGGATGCTGGGCTGGTTTTACAGACAGATGTAGTGAGCAGGAGATGATGAAGGCAGGGAAGTAGTTGGACAACTGCTGAAAGGCAGGAGAGAGGTTAGAGCTGAAGTCCACGGGAAGGTTTTTGGTGCCTTTGCTCCAAGAAGTAGGGGGCAGGTAAAGGGAAGGCAGGCACAGATCTGCTCAGCTGGGGATGGAGGAGCTAGAGGCCACACAGGCATCAGACAGGGGGTTGCTCACTGCTTTATCCTTAGCGTCCGGCATAAAGAGGTCACCGATGAATCTGTGTTGGAATGAATAAATGAACCAGATGTCCTTCATCGCCCTACTCCCACACATATACTGAAGACTCCTGGTTAATTCAAGTAAGTGTGGATTGGGAGAGGTGGTCAGGGCAGACCCCGTGTCTGAGGTTCAACCCCTCCATGACATGACATCTCAAGTCTGCTCAGGCCAGGACCAGAGGCGGCTGGGCCTTGGACAGCGCTCCCAGGAAGTCGGGATGCCACCGATGCAGTGCCTCAGTTCCAGACTGGAAGGATGGCCTGCTCGTTCTACCTGCTCCGGGTTCCATACCTGGAAACATTTGACCCCTCTTCCCTGAGAACATGCAGATGGATTCCAGCTCCCTGGGGCAGGGCTGGCTGCCTCCCATTCATCCCTTGTCAGCTCCAGGATCTTCAAGGCAGTTCCAGGATCTGGCCTTGGTCATCAGCGTCTGTCTTCTTCATCAGGTTTTCTCCGGTGTCACCACTTCTCAGCTCTCTTGATGCCAAACCCAGCTTAGATGTGATTCTAGTTCATTCCTAGATAAGCTCATATTACATGCCATTTATCAAGATCACCGTCATGCATTAAATCTCATCTCTCGGAGAATGGGACCCAGTCCTGCACGCGTCTTGGAATGTTTATCCCTATATGTCCTGGCTGGCTCTGTGTGTCCGGTCCTGCTCTGTAGGTATTCCCAAGACTTAGAATGCAGCCCTCGATAATAATAGCAGTCATATTTCTAATAATGGTTACAGCATGGAGCACTTGTTTCGTGTCACATATTGTGCGAGGCAGTTCACATACTTAATTTAATTCAACTGCTCTATAAAGCAGATATTATTATGACAAATTTCAAAGAAACTGAGGCTCAGAGAAATTAAATAATGTCTGCAAGGGCTCCCAGCTGGTTCATGGGAAGGGAAACGGTGAAATTCAGTTCTAAAGATGCACTTTCTAGAATATGGAGTTACACCCCAACTTGACCATCATCTCGCTCTCCAGAAACATCTGCTCCTTTGGTCCCTTTGTCCTCCTAGGGGGGGGCGGTCTTTGAGGTTTTCACATGTGAAGACCTCAGCTTTTCCATCGTCAGCTTTGGCCCCTCTCCTGAGCGTTCCTCTGTGTGTTTTGGTTGGGCACCTTGTCTGGATGCCCAGCTATGAGCTCCCAGAAAGCAGGAGGAAGCAAAACTACCCTGTCACTTCTCCAGCTGGTTCTTTTTCCCCCATCATTCTCTCTGTTGTAAACAAACTGTTTTTCAGTCCCCCAGGTAGGAATCAGGTTTGTATATGTTCGCACTCCTTCATTCTCTGCAACCATCATCTTTTTGAAGGGTTTTCTTCTGCTCCAAAATTCTCTTGTGTCTCCTTCTGACTCCCCAGCCTGTAGCACCCCCTAGGTCAGGCCTCTTCCACTCAGGCCTGGATGATTGAAACACAGCAGCTTCTGAAGTGAGCTGGCTGCTAGAACACACAGTGCCTTTGTGCAGAGGAGAAGAAGGCCCTCCTTTCTTTGGATGGATGCAGGCCCATGTCAGGGCACACGGTTTGGCGAGCAGAGCACAGGCTTTAATTCAGTTCACAGTTGGCTACCTCAGTCAGGAGAACTTGTACAGTGAACAGCCTGCACAACTGTGCATGGTGACCCCAGAAGTGATCCTTCCCCTCACCTCATGTTTCTCCCTCTTCAAAACATTCTCATCTAGGGCGATTTCAAAATATCTGGCATCTGACCAATCAGAATGGACCCTGGCCTCAGCCTAGGAGCAGGATCCACAGGCTTCTGGCTGAGCAGACAAGGACTCTTTCTTTAATTGCTAACCGTGGGGTCACGGGGAAGAGGCTAGGGTGACCCTCGGAAGTTCGCAGCAGTGGATTTTTACCCATTTGTGTAGTGGATTTCAGTCTTTTAACAGCTGGCATGGCTTTTCTTGGTGTGTACTGGCTGTGTACTGCACAGGTTGAGATCCAGCCCCATCTATCAATGGTGTCTGAATATTTACCACTTAGCAGTCATCAATTTCTGTTGACAACAAGGACCTGAAACACAAATGACTGTTTTAGGATAGGCTTAAATTTAACTGAGCGACTGAGCGCGCGTACACACACACACACACACACACACACACACACACACACACTCCGAGCAAGTCCAGGCCGTTTGCAGACATGCCTCCAGGGGGCGCTCGAGCTGCCCGCCGCTCTCCTGGACCTCCATCATTCCACCTCACACAGTCACACACCCGCAGGAGGACATCCAGCCTGGGGTGAAGACCTAATGGGATCCACAGAGACATGCAAATGGTCTACATATGGCCTAGGGAAGATACTAAAACACAGATGTTAAACCTGGCCATCACTGTCTCTCTACAAACCAAGTTTTACTCTTTCCTTGGGGTCCCAAAGAGTCAGACACTACTGATGGCGAGGAACACACACTCACACTTTTTCTTACTACTTTCTGTTCAAACAAGTGGTCAAGATCGGGGTATTTCCTTGATTGTGAGGTACAAACCAGGGCAGAAAATAGAAGCTGCTTGAAGAGCCAGAGAGGAAAGAGAGGGGTAGGTTTGGGGGGGTGTGGATGGGGGTGCCTTTGGAGTTGTCCCTCTGATAGCGAACAAACAGGTGGCCAGGCCCTTGGGAGGGGATCACTCCATGGCGGGCAAGGAGAGGTTGGCTCTCTGGGTCTCCCAGTCTCACCTGAAGGAAGGGACTAGCTGATGTCCCATTGTCTGATGTCCTACTGCTGCTGCTGCTGCTGCTGTTGCTAAGCTGCTTCAGTCGTGTCCGACTCTGTGCGACCCCATAGATGGCAGCCCATCAGGCTCCCCTGTCCCTGGGATTCTCCAAGCAAGAACATTGGAGTGGGTTGCCATTTCCTTCTCCAATGCATGAAAGTGAAAAGTGAAAGTGAAGTCGCTCAGTCGTGTCCGACTCCTAGTGACCCCATGGACTGCAGCCTACCAGGATCCTCCGTCCATGGAATTTTCCAGGCAAGAGTACTGGAGTGGGGGTACTTTTCCAGCCATTGCCTTCTCCGATGTCCTACTGAAACTGATGTGACTCACTGATGTGAGCGATGCCTGCAGAATCCAGAGGGACTTCTGCTTGAATTGCCGAGGACACCCAATTCTGACCTCAGGGAGCTACTGACCAGTTCATGAGGATAGTGTTTTAGAGCTGAATTTAAAGAAAACAGAAGAGATCTTTCACACCTGTATTTGTGTACAGAGTTTTACACCCACCTTAAAGCTGTCTCCAGGCCTCTCTCTTGCATCTCTAGCTGTCTCTGCCTGCACCTCTCAGTTCCTCTCCTTTTTAAAGCTGTTCCTCCCGAGTGACTGACGTGAGAGTCTGGATCTCTGTCACCTGCCACAAGAGGGGACCCTCTCTGTAAAGTCCAGGCGGAACCATCAGTGGCTCAGAAGCCAGTTGGGCAGCTCTGCCAGGGGCTTGACTTCATGCAGGCCTCTTTCCATGCCTTCTGCCCTGTCTCAGAGAAAACACCCAGGAGCCAGAATCGGTCCGTGGGCCAGGGATGGGGGCCAAGAAGGCTGATCAGCCTCTATCTGTTCAGGTCCTGAGTTGAGGCACAAACAATATCCCTGAAGGATGAGTTGGCAAATCAAAGTTTCACATCTCTTCGCCTCTTCTGCCTCAATAATACAACCCTTAAACCTTAGCTGGGCTTCCCTCATAGCTCAGATGGTAAAGAATCCGCCTGCAATGCAGGAGACCTGAGTTTGATCCCTGGGTCAGGAAGATTCCCTGGAGAAGGGAATGGCAACCCACTCCAATATTCTTGCCCGGAGAACTCCATGGACAGAGGAGCCTAGTGGGCCACAGTGCATGGGATTGCAAAAAGTTCGACAGGACTGAGCAACTAACATTAAGTCTTGGCTGGGTGCACAGCCATCTAGAATTTCTCAGCTGTTCCTTTAACTAGGTATGGCTATAAGACTAAGTTCAGGCACTGGCGTATGAGAATATGCGTCCTATGTGATTTTGTGGAAATGACCTGGATGGCTTTTATGACCTTATTTGTCTTTCTTTCTTTTTCTGTCTAGACTAGGAGTTAGAAAACTTTTTCTGTAAAAGAGCAGATTGTATTTCCAGTTCTGTGGGCCTTATGATCTCTGTTGCAAACACCTAATTTTGGTGTTGAACTTTGAAAATAGCTACAGACTATATCTCAACAAATGGCTGAGTTCCAGGAAGGTCTTATTTATTAAAAAAGGTTGAGGGGGGTTGGATTTAACTTGTGGGTGGTTGGTTGCCCATCCCTGGTCTAGGATGCATATCTGATGGCTGGAGGGAGAGCAGCCATATTGGACCATGAGGTAGAAGCCAGGCACTGAGGATGGCATAGAAATAAGCTTGAAGGAGCTTGAGTGCCTAGTTTTCACAGAGCCACCCTGTGAGCCCTCTGGTTTTCATTTATGTGAGGGAAATAAAGTTCTATGTTGCTTAGGTCAATGTCAGTTGCAAATAAGTTTAATCTTGACTAATACACCGTTCACGTGTGGTTAAGCCCAACTCACCAGAGTAGGAGACTATTGAATATAAGATCAGAGATCTAACTAGGAATGAAGCATGCATTTTCCGTGTGTATACTCTATATACCTCTGAAATTTTCTACCCATCTCCATCAATTGAGGGCACAAATAAAAGTTTGGGTTGACCTTTGTGTGACCCACCAGGTGGTGAGGGGCTTGTAATGAACATCAGTGTCACAGACATGCTCTGGGCATGGCAGGACGCAGTGTCCCACCTCTCTGCCAGCTAGACACACAGGAACTCAGCTCAGACAGACACTAATGAGTTTTACAAAGTGTGAATGCAAGTGCTTTGAGTTTTAGCACTTTTTTTGGGGCATGGGGTGGGGTTTAGGTCTCAATCAGACATTGTCCCTGAAATCAGTAGTACTGGGTGAGCCTCTCCCGCTTTTTAGTATTAATAACTCTTCCCAGGACTCCATGTCTTGTGTCCGAGGGACTGACTACTGAATTCCTTGGGTAAATCCATAAGCCCAGCTTGTAAAATTTGGGAGTCTCACACAAATTGAAAGAATCACAGTAGTAGAAAATTAAAGAGCTGTGAGAAAAACCCTGCAACTTGACTGAGGTTCCAAGAATGCTTCCTGCCCGGCAGTTGCTGTACTGTTGCAGCTGATCCCTTGCTAGGAGCTTCACCCACTCTTGTGCTCCAGGCAATGGTGCGGCTGTTCCAGGGTGCAGGCTGGGGTGCTTTATGGGAGGCGTGGGGCTGTTATTCCTGGAGAGGAGAAGGTGGAGTGTTGATGTGGCCACACGGTCTTCAAGCATTTAAGGGTGTGTGCGTGTGTGTGTGTATATACGTGTGTGTGTGTGTAGTACTTAATGAGGCAGTTGTGGATAAACTGTTGCCATATTTTAGCACAGACTACACAGTCACATAGGCCCAGATGCACCTCCTGGCTCAGCCTCTTACTTGCTGGTTGGCCTCAGCTATGCTGTTCAACCTCTCTGCACCTTCATTCCCTGGCTCACAGGGTATCCCTGTGAGAACCAGGGAATTGGGTTCCTTCTAGTTTATTTCTCTATCACCCTCAGTAGATACTTTTACCTCATGGTCCAAGATGGCTGCTCTCACTCCAGCCACCACACATGTATCCCATGCCACAATCCCGCAAACTATGACCTACAAGCCAAATCCAATCCTCTACCTGTTTTGGCTGGCATATGTGAGTACTGCTGAGATGCCAGGGATGCTGTAAGGAATGGATGTAATAATGTCCATAAAGTGTCTTACCTAGAGCAGATGCTTAGGAAATATGAAGGAAAACAGCTGCGATGCTGTCAGACTCAGGCAGTTCAGACTGTCAGCCTAAGGGAGGCAGCTTTGTCAGCATCTGGCGTCTGTGCAGGCTGGATGGGGCTGAGGACCTTGACATCTTCCATTGTGAAGGCCTTCCCCCTTCTGGTTTCCTTCCTTCCTGTCTTCGTCTTCTGGATCTCAGGTCAAAGCTTCCTCTGGAAGCCTTCCCTGGCTTCCCTGGCTCGGTTAAAACCCTCAGCATATACGCTCAGGACGCCATCAGTTCAGTTCAGTTGTTCAGTCTTGTCCAACTCTCTGAGACCCCATGGACTGCAGCACGCCAGGCCTCCCTGTCCATCACCAACTCCTGCAGCTTGCTCAAACTCATGTCCATCGAGTCGGTGATGCCATCCAGCCATCTCATCCTCTGTCGTCCCCTTCTCCTTCTGCCTTCAATCTTTCCCAGCATCAGTGTCTTTTCAAATGAGATGGCCAAAGTATTGGAGTTTCAGCTTCAGCATCAGTCCTTCCAGTGAATATTCAGGACTGATTTCCTTCAGGACCCCACGGATCCCACTTTGTCACTCTAGCCTCAGCAGCTGTTATTCATGGTTTATGGGATCCTCTGGTTAATGCCTGTCTCCCCCACCAGACTGTAAGTTTCTAGAGGGCAAGGGCCATATCTGTTTTCCTCAACATCATATCCTTATGGTACCTGGTGAGTAGTAGATGCTCAGTGAACATTTGTAGGATGAATGAATAAGTGAAGGTCCCTCTGGTTGTGTTTAGATTGGAACTATCTGTTCTCTCAGATCTATTTGTATAACGATTTTCCTAACATGACTAGTTCTGCCCTTTGCCCTCAGGCTCATATGTCCATCAGGAGGGGGCTTGGACCTCAGTGAGCTCCAAGATGCCTGGTCCTGGAGACAGGAGGCTGACCAGGAGCTTCCAGAGAGTATAGGGTCAAAAGGCTGGGGAGCTGTCAGATGGCAAAAGAATTCTGCTTTAGCTCAGCTGCTGCATAAGTGTCTACTTTCAAAGGCTTCCAACTAATCAGAATTTCAAAGGATACTTTTAAATGTAATAGGATTCTACCTGAAAGAGCAAAGCACGAGTCGTTGGAGCTGTTTATTTCTCTAGTTGCTATTCTAGACTTGTATCAGAGATAGCTGGGACCTCACTATTTTATTTTCATTCTTGCACAAAGTGGAAAAATCTCATGTGCTGGTAGGAGGCGGTGATGCCAAGACCACAAAACAATATTCCACCCAGCTCCCTGCCTCAGTTATTCCAAGGAGAATGGAGGACACAGACAGTTACACACAAGGTCATTCTCAGCCTACTCTGTGTGTTCAGTCGCTCAGTCATGTCCAACTCTTGGTGACCCCATGGACTATAGCCTGCCAGGCTCCTCTGTCTATGGGATTTTCCAGGCAAGAATACTGGAGTGGGTTGCCATTTCTTCCTCTAGGGGATCTTCCTGATTCAGCGACGGAATCCAAGTCTCCTGCATCTCCTGCACTGCAGGCAGAATTTTTTTACCGCTGATTCATCGGGGAAGCCACTTAGGCTACTTGTCCCATGAAATAGACATTACCTTTCCTCTTACCCTCACCAAAACAGCCTTGGCGAGTCTTCGTGGGTTAGATGGATCCTCAAACACAGACAGAAGTTCAGGCAGAAAATGGAGAAAATCCACTTTGACATTCAAATCACTAAGAGCATTAACACTTTTCATTGTTTTTGTAACTTGCTTTTGACCAGAGCGGTCTTGGCTAAACTGGTGTAGAAGAAAATATAAAACAACCCCCTTCTCAAAATTGTGGCAGGGGAGGCGGGGAAGCTGGGAGCGTACTCGAGTACATATGGCATTTAAAAATCTGCACCTGCTCTGCTCAGACAGCTGGCAGGCTGTTCAGAGAAAAGTCCTGTTCTTTCTGGAAATACTCAGGACTGAAAGCATCTGCAAAGGAGTTGATAGGAGCTTTCTGGAATCAATTACAGGAGGACTGTGCCAACCATCATTTCGGACATTTGAACAGAATTAGAGCAGGTACTGTGTTTTAAAGAGTGGCTTTGCAGTGTTGATACTCTGTAAATTTTGCATATGCCCGAGGCATGGCAGAAGCACACACATCTGCCTTGCACATGAAATGCTCATTTCCATATAAGTTGCTTTATAACCGGGTTCCTAGTGCTACTTTTTTTTTTGGCCCTGCTGGTATCTTAGTTCCCTGACCAGGGATTGAACTTGTGCCCCCTGCAGTGGAAGCATGGAGTCTTAACCACTGGACCCCTGGGGAAGTCCTCTTGGTGCTACTTAAAAAAAAGATTTTTTTTTTTTGGTTGTGCTGGGTCTTTGTTGCTGCACGCAGGCTTTCTCTAGTTGCGGCAGCTGGGGGCTACTCTTTAGTTGCGGGGCATGGACTTCTTATTGCGGTGGCTTCTCTTGTTGCAGAGCACGGGCTCTAGGTGCACAGGCTTCAGAAGCTGCAGCACCTTGGCCTAGTAGCTGCAGCTTGCAGGTTGTAGGGCTCGAGGGCTTCAGTAGTTGTGGCGCTTGGATTCCGTAGTTGTGGCTCTCGGGCCCTAGAGCAGGCTCAGTCATTTGGGCGCACTTAGTTGCTTTGTGATATGTGGAATCTACCCGGACTAGGGATAGAACCCGTGTCCCCTGCACCAGCAGGTGGATTCCTATCCACTGACCACCAGGGAAGTCCTCCTGGTGCTACTTTGAGATGCAGAGGACTAAGAGTCTTCATCGACCCATCTGAACAGCAGAGACAAGTCAGCAACAGTAGAGAAGTGGCTGGTGCAGGTTCTGAAGTGGGGCCCAGGCTTCCGGGGGGCCTGGGCCCAGCATTTGGAGAATGAATTCACCACACAAGGCCTCCTGGTGACCCGCCTCTCACCCCTTGGCCATTGTGGAGCCTGCATCCTTGATTCTGGTTTTTGGAATCTAACTTCTTGGAGACAGTTACCGAAATTGAATGGAAAGCATGCGAAAAGAATGATGTATTTGGGCCAATTCGATAGCTATGCTAAAAAGCTGTGCCTGGGCAAACTTTCTGAGAAATTTCATTTAGTTTCTCACAGAGCACACATGCCCAAAGGGTCCAAATAGCCAAACGAGGATATTGAAAGCCATCCAGCCTTCCTGCTGTGCCTTTTATTGAGAGCAATTGCATTATCTAATGAATAATCAATGTTCAGCTGATACCTGAGGGGGCAAACACTAATCCTGAACTAAATTCACTGATTTGTTCTCTGTTGCTCATCTTTACCCGGAGAAGGCAATGGCACCCCACTCCAGTACTCTTGCTTGGAGAATCCCATGGATGGAGGAGCCTGGGAGGCTGCAGTCCATGGGGTCACTGAGGGTCGGACATGACTGAGCGACTTCACTTTTTTTCACTTTTATGCATTGGAGAAGGAAATGGCAACCCACTCCAGAGTTCTTGCCTGGAGAATCCCAGGGACGGGGCATCCCAGTGGGCTGCCGTCTATGGGGTTGCACAGAGTCGGACACGACTGAAGTGACTCAGCAGCAGCAGCTCATCTTTACCATTGAGCTTATTCTCCTAACATTGAACCCGTCTTTGGCTCAGCCTTTCAGTCCACCAGTTTCATTGGTCACATGGGTAACCCCAGATGTTAGAGTTTAGAAAAGGTGGACCACATACAAACTATTGGATTTACCGGAGACTTTACCCTCCCACTAACTTCAGCTCTTTTATTTTTTCTCATTCATTCATTTATTCACTCATTCACTCACTTGACAAATATTTCTTTGACACTGACTTTGCCCCTTCCGGGCCAAAGGAATGATTTTGGTTCTAACTCTAGGAATTTGTAGTCTTTGCACATTCCAGAATGTGGTGATAACTCACTCGACTTCAGGCTTTCTCTCCCTGGGTCTCTGATGTTGGAATGGACCTCATCTCTGATTTCTCAGAGCCTGGAGAGTGAGGGTCAAGGCTTGGCTCTTCTGGGTATGGAACGTTTCTCCATAATGTTGCATCACCTGTTGGTGACTAAGCTGAGTGTGTGGATTCTGCACTAGAGAAGAGAAAGGCTTTGATGTTTTCCCCTCATAGAAGTCTGGCGTGGTATGTCAGAGCCCCCAGAGGGAAAGACCGTATTTTATTCATCTTTGCTTCCTCAGTTTCAGGCGCAAAGCCGTGAATGTAGTAGGAGCTTTCAAAATGACTAGTGTATGAACCATTCTATCTGCTCAAAGCGTATGTTTCACGCCAGTGTCAGTGGGGTCATAGTTCCAGATGAAGAGAGGCTTTATTGTTCCGGCACATCGTCTGCTTCTGAAATGGAGACAGGAAAGAGCGAGTCATCAGCTCCCCGTGAGTGCACTAAACGGGATGTGACCGGACATGCCACTCAGCACAGCTCTCATTCTCTGTTCTGCGGAAGGTTGTAGGTGAGGCACGGGCTCAACTGCAGATGGCAGTTGGAGGATGTGGCTTCCCGTGGAGACTGATCAGAAGTGTGGAGACAAAAATGGTCACTGGGGTGGAATCCCTTCTACCCTCTATCTCTCTCTGGAAACAGGATCTTACTTGTTCAAAAAATAGCATAGGAGAGTATGTTCTGGTAAGTGGGGATGCTGCTGCTGCTAAGTCGCTTCAGTCGTGTCTGACTCTGTGTGACCCCATAGATGGCAGCCCACCAGGCTCCCGCGTCCCTGGGATTCTCCAGGCAAGAACACTGGAGTGGGTTGCCATTTCCTTCTACGATGCATGAAAGTGAAAAGTGAAAGGGAAGTCGCTCAGTCATGTCTGACTCTTAGCGACCCCATGGACTGCAGCCTACCAGGCTCCTCCGTCCATGGGATTTGCCAGGCAAGAGTACTGGAGTGGGGTGCCATTTTCTTCTCCGGGTAATTGGGGATATAATTGTGCAAAGTAGACAAAAAGTTGTGCCTTCATGGAGCATTTCATAGAGGGTTTGTTCAAGGGTGTATACATGTGATCAATAAAATAAACACTGAAAGTATACTGGAAAGTGACGAATGGAATGCATAAAGCAGGGAAGGAGATGAAGAGGCTGGGGTGGGGACTCCTTTCAGGAGGGATGGTGGGAAAGTCTAATGGAAAAGGTCATATTTGAGGAAAAGATCAGAAGCTGATGAGGGAATTAGATACAAGGATTTCTGGAGAGAGAATAGTCCAGACAGAGGGAGCAAGAATGGTGAAGCCTAAGGTGGGTTCTCCTTGCTGTTTGGGAGTGGTGTGGCCATGGGGGCAGGGGGAACGCAGAGATTTGGTGGAGTCTCTTAAGGAAGGGCCAGGGCAGAGCGTCATCCACGTGTCTTTCTGTATTCCACACTCGCCAAATCCCTTCAGCCCACTGGAGGGTCTGCGCAGGTAAGTCACCAGGGAATCTGAATCAAACTCTGCCCAAAAAGGAAAGAAAGGCAGTCATGGGCGGAAGATGGGGATGGAATTCCGAGACTTCTGTGCTTTGAGTCTGTTGCTGAATGGGTCACGGTAGGGAAGGAAGCAGGGCACCCTCACTTAGGTGCCTGGGGAGTTACATAAAGGTACCATTTACAAAAGGGGCTTCCCAGGTGGCGCTAGTCTTAAAAATCTGTCTGCCAATTCAGGAGACATAAGACAGCAGGTTGGATCCCTGGGTCAGGAAGATCCCCTGGGGGAGGGCATGGCAACACTCTCCAGTGTTCTTGCCTGGAGAATCCATTGGACAGAGGAGCCTATGGGCTACAGTCCATAGGGTCGCAATGAGCTGGACACAACTGGAGTGACTTAGCACACAAGCACCCAGGACTATTTACAAAGAGGAGGGTAGAGCTTCCCTGGTGGCTCAGTGGAGGGGAATCTGCCTGCCAGTTCAGGAGACTCGAGTTCGATCCCTGGTCCAGGAAAATCCCACATACTGGGGTGCAATAAAAAGTCCAGTGCCACAACCCCTGAGCTGGTGCTGTAGAGCCCGGGAGCCGCAACTCCCCGCTAGAGAGAAGCCACCGCAATGAGAAGCCTGCGCACGGCAACCAGAGAGGAAAGCCCACGCAGCAACAGAGGCCAACAAGGCCCAAATAAAGAAATAAAATCATATTTAAAAAATGAGGGGGGTGGACACGACTGAGCGACTTCACTTTCACTTTTCACTTTTCACTTTCACGCATTGGAGAAGGAAATGGCAACACACTCCAGTGTTCTTGCCTGGAGAATCCCAGGGACGGGGGAGCCTGGTGGGCCGCCGTCTACGGGGTCGCACAGAGTTGGACACGACTGAAGCGACTTAGCAGCAGCAGCAGCAGAGCGTCGGGAGAGCAAGAAGGGCAGTGCAGTGTTCAAGGGGTTAGCAGCATCAGAAACATCATCGTCCCCAGTCCCTGCGGAGCAGGGGCGGGAGCTGTATGGAAAGTCCGCTTCGACCGAGGGTGTGGTCAGTCCAGGTAACACACATCGAAGGGCGAAAGTGATGCATGCTCACCCTCATTCTCTTCTTTCCTGCTGCGGCTTCCCGCGGGCTGACTTCAGCTGGAAACCAGAGGGCAAGTGGTCTCGCCGGTGTCATCTCCATGGGAAAGAGCTCCCCATCGCAGAGACGGGCTGAGGGGGGCACAGTGGATCCAGAGGAGTGGCCGGAGGACGTCTGATACAGACACCGAGGGCTGGAGGGCACGGGGGATGTGGGACGGCGTGGAAAGAAGCCGGAGAGACCACGGGCTCTTAGCTGAAGCAAGGTGGCCTGGTCAGGAGCCGGGCTGCCGGAGGTGCTCCCGCTGCTGTCCAGGGAGGACTGCCCGAGGCCGGGTCAGCTCCCTTCCGAGTGATGCTCGGCTGTGGAGCGGTGCTGTCCAGCGTCCAGGTGATAAACGACAACCAGAGCAGCTGTTTGTGCCCACGGTGGGAGGTGGATGACTTACACCTCCTTTCAAAATTTAAATTAACTTAAAAAAAGATATGTGTATGTCTAAGGTGTACGCATTGCATGTATCTGAGGTGTCTCCTGAGAAGCCTGTACGCAGGACAAGAAAGCAACAACCGAGGGGTTCAAAACTGGGAAAGGAGTAGGTCAAGGCTGTAATAGAGTAGTCAAGTCTTCTAATAGAAGGCTGTACATTGTCACCCTGCTTATTTAACGTATGTGAAGAGTACATCATCTGAAATTCAGGGCTGGAAGAAGCACAAGCTGGAATCAAGATTGCCAGGAGAAATATCAATAACCTCAGATGTGCAGATGACACCATCCTTTTGACAGAAAGTGAAGAAGAACTTAAGAGTCTCTTGATGAAAGTGAAAGAGTGAAAAAGTTGGCTTAAAGCTCAACATTCAAATAATGAAGACATGACATCTGGTACAGTCACTTTGTGGCAAATAGATGGGGAAAAAGAAACAGTGACAGATTTAGAAAAAAAACAAAACACCCCAAGGCATGTGGGGTCACAGTTCCCCAACCAGGGATCGCATTCATGTTCCCTACAGTGGAAGCATGGGAGTCTTAACCCCCGGACCACCAGGGAAGTCCCAATATGATAATTTGATAAGGATATATGAGTAGAAATGATTATTGCAGTCAAGCCAATTTGCATATCATCTCATATAGTTATCTTTTTTTTTTTTTTTGGTAAGAGCAGTGGATAGCAAATTTCCAGTATTGAACAATGTGTCATTAACTATACTTGTCCAGCTGTGCACTAGAGAGCGAGGCTTACTGAGAGGTGACGCTGGCTCGAGGGCAGATCTTATTCCCAGCCACGGTGGGACCAGACTCAGCCTCCTCAGCCAGGCTGCAGTTAACTGCACTGTTTCAGTTAGCACGAGATAACCTTGAACATTCTGAGCAGGGTAGCAGAGTCTCGGAGCTGCAGCCGCTTCAGAATTTAGAGTTCCCTACAAACTGTCAGTGGCATTAGGAACTGGGCAATGTCTCAGCATCCGTGGGTTTGTTTTCTTTGGTTACAGAACTGACTTTGATGACACGGATGACTGGGAATCTTTCAAATTTCATTACTCCAGAGAGAGCCCCAGATATTTAGCCTAGCTGGCTGGATGCTGCAGAAGCTGCCCCCTGCCTGCTTCGCCCCATTGTCCTGTGAGTCTCCCCTTGTTCTCTGCACCCTTGCTACCCTGGACCCTTGTTCCAGGGCCTCCAAGGGCTGCATTCCTTCCCACCTCTTGCCCTGCCCCTCTGATTCCCTCTGTCTCCTCCAGTAGTATCTCTGCTCCTTGATTTCTACTCAGAGTGACTTCCTCATAGCAGCCCTCCCTGAAATTCCCGACAGGGCTCACCTGAACTCATCGAATCTTTCCCATCTAACCCTTCTCACCACTGTAATCACCGTTGTTAATGGAATCACTTATGGTTTAATGCCCTTCCTCCCCGTGTGATGCACACTCTGATTTGCTGCTGTCCAATGCCTGTGCCTGGAAGATGCTCTGTAAATATTTGAGGAAATTATTGACCAAAAGCTAAAAATGAGTTAGAAGTGGGTGGACCCACACTTCATGGGAGAGAAATAAAAATAGGTAGAAATTAGAAAGGACATGATGCCCGCCCTCCTCTGCATCCCTCCCTTTTCTGGCCCTGGAAATGACTGCCGGCAGAGGCAGCAGGAGAAAGCCTGCAAGCAGAAACACGTGCAGGCGGAGTTCAGCCATCAATTCCCCAGACACCTGGGGACAATGAAGAAAAGCCGTTGTCAGATGTCTCAACACTGATCTCACGCCTCTCCAGCAAAAGAAAATTCAGTCAGACTGTATCAGCCGAAGAAACCTTAGAAAGTGAGAACGGCAAGCTGCCTGCTCTGCTGACTGATTTGCAAAGGTCTGGGCTCGAGGCCTGAAGTGATAACAGGCTCAGGCCATCAGAAATTATTTTAACTGGCTTCCTGACATCTGGGGAATTCAAGAGCCGGCCAAACGAAGTGGGCTATTCATAAAATGTTTGGAGTTCTCTCCGCCATCAAAACAACAGACACATCAAGGCACGGACACACCATTAAGAGAATTCACCAGCCTCCAATTACAAAGTCGTCAGGAACAGAGAGCGAAAACCTAAATCTTTCTTTCATGGTGGCAGATTTATATTTGTGGAATGGGATGGTCTCTCAGGAAGGGGTCACATTATGAACTTGGGTCTGAAAGGCTCTGAGAAATAATGGCTGGCCCCAGAGGAGGATGGAGTTAAGGTTTATAGAGAGCTCAGAGCAGAGATCTGAGGAAACCATGAAATGGACAAGAAAGAGACTGGTGAGTAAGTGGAGAACAGAGTGAAGAAGGGTGTGGGCAGACTGGTGAAGTTGATGGGGAGAAGGAAGCAGGTAGACCAAGGGGATACACTTGACTGATGGGTACTGGCCATTGCACATCGTTTTTTATTCATTCATTCATTCACTTATTTTTTCAGTTCTTGCCTACTATTACTTCTTTTCTCCTATTTTTTAATTTAAATACATTAAAAAAATGTTTACAATGTTGTGTTGGTTTCTGCCATACAGCGACGCAAATCAACTGTAATTATACATACATCCCCTCCCTCTGTAGCCTCCCTTCCCCTCCCCACCCCATCCCTCTAGGTCATCACAGAGTGCCAGAGCGGGCTCCCTGTGCTCCACGGCAACTTCTCGCCAGTACAGTCACAGCCCTGTTTTTGGGGAATGATTGACATTCAAAAGCTGTACATGTGTAATGTGTACAACTTCATGTGTTTGAGGGGAAGTGTACACCTGTGAGGCTTCCCTGGTACTTCGGTTGGTAAAGAATCCTCCTGCAGTACAGGAGACCAGGGTTTGATCCCTGGATTGGGAAGATCCCCTGGTGAAGGAAATGGCAACCCACTCCAGGATTCTTGCCTGGAGAATCCCTTGGACAGAGGAGCCTGGCGGGCTAGAGTCCATGGGGTCGCAAGAGTCAGACGAGACTGAGCGCCTGCACCACCACCATGCTCCTGTGAGACCATCACCACAATCTGGACCGTGAGTTTCTGTCGAATTCTGCAGTTTCCCCTCATCTATTTGTTGTTGTCATTGTTGTATGATTTTTGTTGTTTTCCTTTTGTAGTAAGATAAGATTTATCCCTTCAGCAAAATTTTAAGTGTGCATTATAGTGTTGTTGGTCACAGGCCTTGTGCTGTACAGCAGATTTCCAGAACTTATTCATACTGGACAACTGGAATTGGTACCCTTCGGTCAGCATCTCTCATTGCTTCCTCCCCTCAGACCCTGGAGACCACCTTTATACTCCCTGCTTCTGTGTGTTTGACCAGCAAGTTCTTTTGTTTCTGCTTCAAGTTTTGAGTTAATGTTTCGTCATCGTGATCCCGTTATTCCTCCCAGGTTACACTAACCAGTTCCAGGGCTTAGCTTCTAAGAACTGGTGAAGAGCCTCTGTGTCCTTTTCTGCTGCGTTGACTGCTAGGAATTCTCACTGTCTGTCACAAGCCTGTTTTTCCCCAAGCCCATGGTAGAAATTCTGTGATTTACAATGGTTGATCAATAATATACAGTAAATTGTTACTGTTCTTTAGTTGATAAGTCATGTCTGACTCTTTGCACCCCCATGGACTGTAGCCTGCCAGACTCCTCTGTCCATGGGATTTCCCAGGCAAGAATACTGGAGTAGGTTGCCATTTCCTTCTCCAGGGGATTTTCCTGACCCAAGAATTGAACCTGCATCTCTTACATTGGCAGGTAGATTCTTTACCACCGAGTCATCAAGGAAACACCATTCAGTACATTAGAAGGTAACATGTCATACCATGTGCATTATAATAAACACATTTTAACAAAATATAATGTAAGAAATATTTATACTTATGTATTATACATTATTGTTCAGCCGCTCAGTCATGTCTGACTCTTTGCAACCCCATGGACTGCAGCATGCCAGGCTTTCCTGTCCTTCACTATCTCCTGAAGCCTGCTCAAACTCATGTCCATTGAGTTGGTGATGCCATCAAACCATCTCATCCTCTGTCATCGCCTTTTCCTCCTGCCTTCATTCTTTCCCAGCATCAGGGTCTTTTCTAATAAATAGGCTTTTCATATCAGGTGGCCAAAGTATTGGAGCTTCAGCTTCAGCATCAGTCCTTCCAATGAATATTCAGGACTGATCTCCTTTAGGATGGACTGGTTTGATCTCCTGCCAGTCCAAGGGACTCTCAAGAGTCTTCTCCAGCACCACAATTTGAAAGCATCAATTCTAAGGTGTTCGGCCTTCTTTAAGGACCACCTCCCACATAGGTAAATGACTACTGGAAAAACCATTGCTTTGACTATGTGGACCTTTGTCAGCAAAGTGATGTCTTTGCTTTTTAATATGCTGTCTAGGTTTGTCATAGCTTTCCTTCCAAGTGTCTTTTAATTTCATGGCTGTAGTCACAGCCTGCAGTGATTTTGGAGCCCAGGAAAATAAAATCTGTCACTACTTCCAGTTTTTCTCTCTGTTTAAGTTCTCTATGATTAAGTTTTTTTAATGTTGAGTTTCAAGCCAGCTTTCAGCTTTTTCACTCTCTTTTTTCACTCTTATCACGAGGCTCTCAGTTCCTCTTCACTTTCTGCCATAAGGGTGGTGTCATCTGCGTATCTGAGGTTGTTGTTATTTCTATTGGCAATCTTGATTCCAGCTTGTGATGCATCCAGCCCGGCATGTCACATGATGTGCTCTGTGTTGAAGTTAAATAAGCAGGGCAACAGTATACAGCCTTGTTGTACAATTTGGAGCCGGTCAATTGTTCCATGTAAGATTCTAACCATTGCTTATTGACTTACATATAGGTTTCTCAGGAGACAGGTAATGTGGTCTGGGACCCCTCATGTCTTTAAGACTCTTCCACAGTTTGTTGAGATCTACACCATCAGCCCTGGGATTTCTTTGGAAGGAATGATGCTAAAGCTGAAACTCCAGTACTCTGGCCACCTCATGCGAAGAGTTGACTCATTGGAAAAGACTCTGATGCTGGGAGGGATTGGGGGCAGGAGGAGAAGGGGACGACAGAGGATGAGATGGCTGGATGGCATCACTGACTTGATGAACATGAGTCTGGGTGAACTCCGGGAGTTGGTGATGGACAGGGAGGCTTGGCGTGCTGCGATTCATGGGGTCACAAAGAGTCGGACACGACTGAGTGACTGAACTGAACACTATCAAAGCCTTTAGAATAGTTAATGAAGCAGAAGTAGATGTTTTTCAGAATTCCCCTGCTTTCTCCATGATCCAATGAATTTTGGCAATTGGACCTCTGGTTCTTCTGCCTCTTAGAAACCTAGCTTGTACATCTGGAAGTTCTTGATTCACATACTGCTGAAGCCTAGCTTGAAGGATTTTGAGCATTACCTTGCTAGCATGTGAAATGAACACAATTACACAATAGTTTGAACATTCTTTGGTATTGCTGTTCTTCAGAATTATAATAAAAGGTGATCTTTTCCAGCCCTGTGACCACTGCTGAGTTTTCCAAATTTTCTGACATATTGAGTGTGTGTGTGTGTGTGTTAGTTGCTCAGCTGTGTCTGACTCTTTGCAATTCCATGGACTGTAGCCTGCCAGGATCCTCTGTCCATGGAATTATCCAGGCAAGTTATACTGGAGTATACAAGTATTCCCTTCTCCAGAGGATCTTCCCGACCCAAGAATCGAACCTGGGTCTCTCACACTGCAGACAGATTCTTTACTGACTGAGCTACAGGGAAGACATATTGAGTGCAGCACTTTAACAACATCATCTTTTAGGATTTTAAATAGCTCAGGTGGAATTCCATCACCTGTACTAGCTTTGTTTGTAGTAATGCTTTCTAAGAACCACTTGACTTCACACTCTAGGATGTCCAGCTCTAGGTGAATGACGACACCATGGTGGTTATCAGGGTCATTAATACCTTTCTAGTATAGTTCTTCTCTGTATTCTTGCCACCTCTTCTTAATCTCTTCTGCCTCTGTTAGGTCCTTTCCATTTCTGTTCTTTATTGTGTCCATCCTTGCATTAAATATTCCCTTGATATCTCCAATGTTCTTGAAGAGATTTCTAGTCTTTCCCATTCTATTGTTTTCTTCTATTTCTTTGCACTGTTCATTTAAGAAGGCCTTCTTATCTCTCCTTACTATTCTCTTGAACTCTGCATTCAGTACATTGCAGTAAAGTGAATATCACAATAAAGACAGTCACTTGAGTTTTTTTGGTTCTCCAGTACATACAATAGTTATGTTTATGGTGTATTATAGTCTATTAAGTGTGCAATGTACATACCCAAATTAAAAATACTTTGTTGCTAAAAATTGCTAATCATCATCTGAACCTTCAGTGAGTCATACATAATCTTTTTGCTGATGGAATGATGGTTAGCAAGGTTGATGGCTGCTGAGTAACCAGGGTGGTGGTTGCTGGAGGCTGGGGTGGCTGTGGCAATTTTAAAAACTAAGACGACAGTGAAGCTGGCTGCATCAGTTGATTCTTCCTTTCGTAAATGGTTTCTCTGTAGCATGCAATGCTTTTTGATACCCTTTTACCCATAGCAGACATTCTGTCAAAATTGGAGTCAGTCCTCTCAGAACTTGCTGCTACTTCATCAGCTATTTTTATGAACTCAGATAAATCCTTTGCTGTTGTTTCAACAGTCTTTGCAGCATTGTCACCAGGAGTAGTTTCCATCTTAAGAAACCACTTTCTTTGTTCATCCATAATAAGCAACTCCTCAGCCACTGAAGTTTTATCATGAGATTGCAGAAGATCAGTGACATCTTCAGGATCCACTTACCTCTTGTTCTTTTCACCACATCTGTCGTTATTCCTCCACTGAAATCTCAAACCCCTCAAAGTCATCCAGGGAGTTAGGATCACCTTCTTCCAAACTCCTGTACATGTTGCTATTTTGATCTCTTCCCATGAATCACAAATGTTCTTAGTGGCATTTAGGGTGGTGAATCCTTTCCAGAAGATTTTCAATTTACTTTTTCCAGATCCGTCAGAAGAATCACCATCTCTGGCAGCTATAGTCTTATAAGGGTTTTCCTGGTGGCTCAGACAGTAAAGAATCCACCTGTAATGCAAGAGACCCAGGTTTGATCCCTAGATTGGGAAGATCCCCTGGAGAAGGAAATGGCAACCCACTTCAGTATTCTTGCCCGGAGAATCCCATGGACAGAGGAGCCTGGCGTGCTGCAGTCCATGGGGTCAGACATAACTTGGCGACTGAACAATAGTTTTATAAAATGTATTTCTTAAATAGTAAGACTCGGAAGTCCAAATGACTCCTTGATCCATGGGCTGCAGAATGGATATTAGCAGGCATGAAAACATTAGTTTCATTGTACTTTTCTATCAAAGCTCTTCAATGACCAGATGCATTGTCAGTGAGCAGTAATATTCATTATTTTCAAAGGAATCTTTTTCTCTGAGTGGCAATGGGCTTAGAATGTCTATCACATTGTCAATCAATGTACCATCATCCAGGCTTTGTTGTTCCATTTGTAGAGCACTGGCGGAGTAGATTTAGCATAATTCTTAAAAAGACCTTAGGATTTTCAATATGGTAAATGAGCGCTGGTTTCAACTTAAACTCAACTGCTGCATTTGAGGATGGGCATTGGCTTTTCCTTTCTAACTATAAAAGCCCTGTACACATGGCATCTTCTAATAGAAGACTGCTTCGCCTACATAAAAACTCTACTGTTTAGTACAATTACCTTACTTATTTTACTAGAACTTCTGGATAACTCAGTGCTGCTTCTGCGTTAGCGGTTGCTGCTTTACCTTAATTAAGGACATGGCTCCTTCTCTTTGACCTCAGGAACCAACCCCTGCAAACTTCAAACTTTTCTGTGGCTTCCTTACCTCCCGCAGCAGTCCTAAAATTGAAGAGAGTTAGGGCCTTGCTCTGGTTTAGGATTGGGCTTAAGGGAGTGTTGTGGCTGGTCAGATGTTTTTCTCCAGACCATTCGAACTTTCTCCACATCAGCAATAAGTCTGTTTTGCTTTCACATCACTTGTGTGTTCACTGGGGTAGCACTTTTCATTTCCTTCAAAAAATGTTTTCCTTTGTTTTCACAAGTTGGCTGTTTGGCAGAAGAGGCCTAATTTTCCTCTCTCTTGGCTTTTGACATGCCTTCCTCACTAAGCTTAATCATTTTTAGCTTTTGATTTAAAGTGAGAGATGTGCGACTCTTCCTTTTACTTGAACACTCAGAGGCCATTGTAGAGTTACTAACTGACCTAATTTCAATATTTCTGTGGTCCAGGGACTAGGGAGGCCGAAGGAGAAGGAGAGAGACAGGAGAAGAACAGTCGGTCGGTGAAAACAGTCAGCGTACACATATTTATCCACTAAGGTCACCAATTTGTATGGGTGCTGTTTGTGGCACCCCAAAACAATTACAACGATGACAGCAAGACTGTTGATGAGAGATCACCACAACAAGGCTAATGATGCAAAGTTCGAAATATTTCAAGAATTACCAAGTTGTGGCACAGAGACATGAAATAAGCCAATGCTGTTGGAAAAATGGTGCTGACTGATGAGCTAGACACAGGGCTGCCACATACCTTCAATTTGTGCAAAAACGCAATATGTGCAAAGCTCAATAAAACGAACTGAAATAAAACAAAGTATGCCTGTGTCTAGGCGTGGTGTTCTTGGTCTTTAATCTTGCTGTGGCTGATTGAGTTTCCTGGATCCTCAAGCTGAAACTCTTAAGAAAATGTGGAACATTTTCAGCTATTATTTCTGAGGAGTCCAACTTATGTTTAAAAACCTGTGTGTGAGTTTTCAGACCTGACCCTGGACAATCATAAATGCTTTCCTGCAGAGGCTGCCTTCTCTGCCCAGACGTGCGCGGTGCACGGGCAATGCGTTCTGGAACGTAGAGGGAGTTGCACCCCAGGACTGAGGCTCCCTGGCCAGTCATGTTCTTTGAATATTTGTGCCCCCTTCCCCTACCTTCAATCTTGGGTCTCTTTATCTGAGGCCGTGCTTCTGCTGAACTCTCCGTGTGAAGCCAAGATTTAAAAAAAACAAAAAAACACCTTGGAGACATTTTTCCCATTCTGACCCGCTGCCCAGTATTTTTCTAGTCCTGGCTTTTCCCCATCTCCGTCCCACGTGACCCCAAGGCCCATAAAATTGCAGGCTTGTGTTAGAGGTTCTCTCCACAGTGAGACAATCTCCATGTCTGCTCTGACCCACCTGACCCCTGACTGCTATACCATTTCATGGAGAAAAATAAAACAAAGGAGAGTTTCTCCTTGTCCAGATTTAACTTCCTGCTTATACCATCATAGTAAGTGATTAAAGGCTTAACTCTTTCGTTTTTGGGCTCATTGCTTTAATCTGCTACTCCGACATCTGACAGCTCAGCTCTCTCTCTCCCAGTTCGGCTGCACTCTGACAGTTCCTCAGATAATCTTCCAGTTCCACCATCACCTCCGTGTTCAGCTGCTCAGTCGTGTCCGACTCTTTGCAACCCCATGAACTATAGCCCACCAGTCTCCTCTGTCCATAGAATTTTCCAGGCAAAAAGACTGGAGTAGGTTGCCATTTCCTACTCTAGGGGATCTTCCTGACCCAGAGATCGAACCTGTGTCTTTTGCATCTCCTGCATTGGCAGGTGGGTTCTTTATTACTAGTACTACCTAGGAAGCCCTTCTTCTCCTTATGGGAACTCCAGTTACACATGTTACACTCTTTACCACTGTCCTTGGATCTTCAAGGCCCAGTTCACTTTAATTGTCTCTTTTTTTTCTTCAGATTGGATAATTTCTATTGATTTATCTTCAAGTTCCCTGGATTTTTTTTCTGCCACTTTCAAATCGCTAAAGTGCTTGCAGTGAGGTTTTCATTTCTGTTATTGTACTTTTTAGTTCTTGAGTTTCCGTTTGCTAATGGTTTCCATTTTCTCTGCTGAAATTATTTATCTTTTCATTTATTAAGGCCATGTTTTCCTTTATGATTTGGATGTGTCTTCCTTTAATTCTTTGAATATATTTCTAACAGCTTCTCTGTTTCATTAATTACTTATGTGGAATACTTCCAGTTTGGCATCTACTACCTGATATTTTTTCTTAACTATGTAGTAAATTTCACTTTGTGTATGTGTGTATGTACAGTTTTTTTTTTTTGTTTGTTTGAATACTGGGTGTTGTGGGTTAATCAGTGTCGAGACTGGGTTTTGTGATGTTCCTCTATTGATTTTTGTTTTAGTAGGTAGCAGGATTACTGGCAGATCACCCTAGAACTTGAAAGACTTGGCTTTGAACTTGTGTAAGGTTTGGTTTGGGGGCTTTCCTGGTAGCTTATATGGTAAAGAGTCTGCCTGCAATGCAGGAGACCTGAGTTTGATCCCTGAGTCAGGAAGATCCCCTCCAGAAGGAAATGGCTACCCACTCCCATACTCTTGCCTAGAGAATTCCATGGACAGAGGAGCCTGGCAAGCCACAGTCCATGGGATCGCAAAAGAGTTGGACATGACTGAATGACTAATACTTCACTTTTCAAGGCTTGGTTTTCTGATTTCGTAGGTGAAAATACATCTGTGAAAATCCCAACATTTTTCAAAGCAAAAAACTATAACTTGTTGGACTCACAGATTTATTGTTTCTTCTGGTTTTAGACTTTAATAGGACAGGTTTCTTTAACCTTTACTCTGGGGCATGATTCTTATTCCTGAGAAGTAGTATTTCTAGCATCTCAGCTGGGTGCCTGGGCTGTGAACGGTGTTATTAAGGTCTCTCCACACTTGTTGACAACATACACGACCTCTCCTTATCCTCTAAGAGTATTTCTATTCTGCTCACAGCCCCAGAATAGCTGAATTCTGGCTCCCCTTAGGTAAGCTCTCCCTGCACATGTGCTGTTCAGTTCTTGGCTAAGCACGTGTAAGGATTTCTGTATGGACTTCTGAGGTCCCTTCTGTACAGCTTCTTCAACTTTGTGCCTCACCTCATGGAGTCCATCCCACTGCTCCAGATTCTGACCTCTGTCTACTCAGCTCATGGGGACTTCTGTGCTCTGCTTGGTCTCCTGCTTACTGCCACCCAGTTAGGAAACTGTTCCCTGATATAGAGCTGGGGCAAATTTGTGAATTTCCCTTCTTTCAAGAAATCAGCTTTGTGATTTTGTATGTGTTCCCAGGTGGTACTAGTGGTAAAGAACCCACCTGCCAATGCAGATAAGATGTAAAAGACTCAGGTTCAGTCCCTGGGTCGGGAAGATCCCCTGGAGGAGGGCATGGCAACCCACTCCACTTCTCTTGCCTGGAGATCCCACGGACAGAGGAGCCTGGTGGGCTACAGTCCACAGGGTCACAAAGAATCAGACACGACTGGAGCAACTAACACACACATGTGATTTGTGAAAACAAGTTGCATCAAATGTTTTTTTCTGGTTTTAAAGTGCTTTGGCAGGAGGACTAGTCTAGATTAGCTATGGGAAACAGAAATCCTGTCCGTGGATTCTTAAATATGTTTTTATTTTTTCCCACACTGTGTGGCATGTGGGATCTTAGTTCCCTGACATGGGATTGAACCCACCTCTCTTGTATAGGGAGCATAGAGTTTTAACCACTGAACCATCAGGGAAGTCCCCCTACCATGGATTCTTGAACAAAGGCTAACGAGAGGATGTGGGTGGACAAAGATAATGGCCGCCTAGCATGAGGCAGCTTGTGAGAGCTTAGAGTCAAGACACTGAGCAGGGCAGAAAACTCTGCTCAATGTTATGGAACCACCTAAGAGGGAGAAGAACTTGAGAAAGGACAGACACATGCATATGTATAACTGAATCACTCTGCTGTACACCTGAAACTAACTCAACATTGTTAACCATCCAAAATAAAATAAAAAGTTGAAAAAAAAAGACACTGAGCAGGAGGCATTTTCAGTCTTCTAAATGGAGAACAAAGATCGATTGATATTTGCAGAAATACAACAAACAAAGAATCCACCTGCCAGTGCAGGAGATCCCAGGGACATGGGTTTGATCCTTGGGTCAGGAAAATCCCCTGGAGAAGAAATTGCAACCCATTCCAGAATTCTTGTCTGGGAAATCCCATGGACAGAGGAACCTGGTAAGCTGCAGTCCAGGGGGTCATGACCAAGCAACTGAGCATAGCAGCTCAGCACGCACACCACACAAACAAAAGGGAAATACCATGATGGAAAAAGAGCTATTGCAAGTTATTGATAAATTGGATGTGAAGAATGAAGGACGTCAACACGGTGCCAGCAATGCTTTAACAAAGAGCCCGTATCTCCGGAGACAGATACTGAAATATTTACGGATGAAATGATATAATGTCTTGGGTTTGATTCAGAATAATCAAATGTAGGGATGAGGGTGGTAGAGAGTGGGGGGTAGGTGAGACCAGACTGACCACAAGATGATAATTATTGAAACTACTTTATGAGGACATGAAGATGTATTCTATGAGTTTTTCTACTTTTATATATATATTTGACATTTTCAAATAAAAAATTAAGATAAAACAGAATAAAAAGATCAGAGTTATGTAGCTGGGAGTGGTCTTGGTGAGGTTGGAAAGAGTGCCCAGTTTTGAGCAGGGGGAAAAGGGATAAGACAATGGCAGTTATTAATGTCTAAAACAGGTTTGTATGCAAAAGTGTTTCTTAAAGGGGTTTGCTCGAGTTAGCTTGTTCTGCTTTATTAGGAATGTCATCAAGAATTAGGATGTATTTGACCATCTGCTTGAAGATGCGATGCATGTGGCCCACCCTGGACTGAGGCTGTGATATCCACACTGAAGCACTGACACTGCACACGTGTCTGCCTCCAGATCCAGTGTTGACCACTCACATTCACTGATACAGCCCTGTGTGGTCGGAGCCCAGACTACAACAGACAGGTTTGGCTAGACCCTGGCATACACGTCCCTCAGTGATTCCTGGAATGATTTCCAGAGGCATTTTGCTGCGCTCCCTTTTCCACACCACCTCCCTGGCCAGCTCTACATGCCTGGAGCCACCCTGAGTCTTGCACTCAGCTGCTTCCTTCCGACTAACTGTGGACTCTGTAATTGAACCCAAGAGAGGAGCCTGTTCTCACTGCCTAAGGACTTGCAGAAGAAGTGGAGAGACTTTTCTACAAGTTAGAAAAAGAAAAAAAAAAGAAGAAGTAGACACTCACTTTCCTATTTTTCACTTTCTTTTCTCAATTATTCTACACATCCTTTTATGTGCCCACTATGTGCGAGGTATTATGTGCCAGGGATTTCCCTGGTAGCTGAAATGATAAAGAATCTTCCTGCAATGAAGGAGACCTGGGTTTGATCCCTGGATCGGAAAGGTCCCCTGGAGGAAGAATGACAACCCACTCCGGTATTCTTGTCTGGAGAATTCCATGGACAGAGGAGCCTGACTGGCTACAGTCCATGCGGTCACAAAGAGCTGGACACAACCAAATGACGAACATGTGCCAAGTATTGTGCTAAGGATTGACTGGCAGTTCAAAGATGGTACTTCCTTAAGGATCTACAGCTGGCAGGGGAAGAGAGACACACAGAGTAATACAGTTTCAAAGGCCATGCTAGATGTTTGTACAGGGGCCAGGGAGCACAAGGAAGAAATGGTTGTTCCGTCTCTAAGTAGTATCCGACTCTTGGCAACCCCATGGACTGCAGCGTGCCAGACTTGCCTCTCCTTCACTGTCACCTGGAGTTTGCTCACAGTCATGTCCACTGAGTTGGTGATGCCATCTAAGCATCCTCTGTCATCCCCTCTTGGAGAACCATTACTATTTTCTTTCTTCTTGGGTTTGGGTTTTATCACAGCCATGTCTAACTCAATGAAACTATGAGCCAGGCCATGTAGGGCCACCCAAGACAGATGGGTCATGGTGGAGAGTTCTGACAAAATGGTCCACTGGAGAAGGGAATGGCAAACCGCTTCAGTATTCTTGCCTTGAAAACCCCATGAACAGGATGAAAAGGCAAAAAGATAGGACACCGAAAGATGAACTCCCCAGGTCGGCAGGTGTCTAATACGCTACTGGAGATCAGTGGGGAAATAACTCCAGGAAGAATGAAGAGGCTGAGCCAAAGTGAAAACAACACCTGGTTATGGATGTGACTAGTGACGGAAGTAAAGTCCAATGCTGTAAAGAGCAATATTGTATAGGAACCTGGAATACTAGGTCCATGGATCAAGGTAAACTGAAAGTGGTCAAAAAGGAGATGTTTAGAGTGAACACTGACATTTGGGAATTAGTGGACTAAAATGGGAATGGAATGGGTGAATTTAATTCAGATGACCATTATATCTACTATTGTGGGCAAGAATCCCTTAGAAGAAATGGAGTAGCCCTCACAGTCAACAGAAGAATCTGAAACGCAGTTCTTGGGTGCAATCTCAAAAACAACAGAATGATCTCTGTTCATTTCCAAGGTAAACCATTCAATATCACAGTAATCCAAGTCTATGCCTTAACTACTAATGCTGAAGAAGCTGAAGTTGAATGGCTCTATGATGACCTACAAGACCTTCTAGAACTAACATGAAAAAAAGATGTCCTTGTCATCATAGGGGACTGGAATGTAAAAGTAGGGAGTTAAGAGATACCTTGACTAACAGGCAAGTTTGACCTTGGAATACAAAATAAAGCAGGGCAAAGGCTAACAGAGTTTTGCCAAGAGAATGCACTGGTCCTAGCAAACATCTTCTTCCAACAACACAAGAGGAGACTCTACACATGGACATCATCAGATGGTTAATACCAAATTCAGATTGATTATATTCTTTGCAGCCAAAGATGGTGAAGCTCCATATAATTAGCAAAAACAAGACCAAGAGCTGACTGTGGCTCAGACCATGAACTCCTTAATTGCCAAATTCAGACTTAAGTTGAAGAAAGTAGGGAAAACAACTAGACCATTCAGGTATGACCTAAATCAAATCCCTTACTATTATACAGTTAAAGTGACAAATAGATTTAAGGGATTAGATCTGATAGTAGAGTGTCTGTGGAACTATGGATGGAGGTTCATAACATTGTACAGGAGGTGGTGTTCAAAACCATCCCCAAGAAGAAGAAATGCAAAACAGCAAAATGGTTGTCTGAGGAGGCCTTACTGTGAAAAGAAAAGTGAAAGGCAAAAGAGAAAAGGAAAGATATACCCATTTGAATGCAGAGTTCCAAAGAATAGCAAGGAGAGATAAGAAAGACTTCCTCAGTGATCAATGCAAAGAAATAGAGGAAAACAACAGAATGGGAAAGACTAGAGATCTCTTCCAGAAAATTAGAGATACCAAGTGAATATTTCATGCAAAGATGGGCTCAATGAAAGACAGAAATGGCATGGACCTAACAGAAGCAAAAGATATTAAGAAGAGGTGTCAAGAATACACAGAAGAACTGTACAAAAAAGATCTTCACAGCCCAGATAATCACGATGGTATGATCACTCACCTAGAGCCAGACATCATAGAGTGTGAAGTTGAGCAGGTCTTAGGAAGCATCACTATGAACGAAGCTAGTGGAGTTGATCGAATTCCAGCTGAACTATTTCAAGTGCTAAAAGATAATTCTGTGAAAGTGCTGCACTCAATATGCCAGCAAATTTGGAAAACTTAGCAGTGGTCACAGGACTGGAAAAGGTCAGTTTTCATTCCAATCCCAAGGAAAGGCAATGCCAAAAAATGCTCAAACTATTGTACAATTGCGTTCATTTCATACGCTAGCAAAGTAATGCTCAAAATTCTCCAAGCCAGGCTTCAATAGTATGTGAACTGAGAACTTCCAGATGTTCAAGCTGACTTAGAAAAGGCAGAGGAACCAGAGATCAAATTGCCAACATCCGTTGGATCATAGAGAATACAAGAGAATTCCAGAAAAGCATCTACTTCTGCTTCATTGACTATGCTAAATCCTTTGACTGTGTGGATAACACCAAACTGTGGAAAGTTCTTCAAAAAATGGGAATACCAGACCACCTTCTTGCCTCCTGAGATATCTGTGTGCAGGTCAAGATGCAACAGTTAGAACCAGACATGGAACAACAGACTGGTTCTAAATAGGGAAAGGAGTATGTCAAGGCTGTATATTGTCACCTTGCTTATTTAACTTACATGCAGAGCACATCATGCGAAATGTGAAACTGGATGAAACACAAGCTGGAATCAAGATTGCCAGGAGAAATATCGATAACCAGAGATATGCAGATGACACCACCCTTGTGGCAGAAAACAAAGAAGAACCAAAGAGCCTCTTGATAAAAGTGAAAGAGGAGTGTGAAAAAGCTACCTTAAAACTCAGCATTCAAAAAACAAAAAATCTGACATCCAATCCCATCATTTCATGGCAGATAGATGGGGAAACAATGGAAACAGTGACAGACTTTCTTTTCTTGGGCTCCAAAATCACTGCAGATGGTGACTGCAGCCATGAAATTAAAAGACACTTGCTCCTTGGAAGAAAAGCTATTGCAAACCTAAACAGCATATTAAAAAGCAGAGATATTACTTAATCAACAAAGGTCCATCTAGTCAAAGCTATGGTTTTTCCAGTAGTCATGTGGATTTAAGAGTTGGACCATAAAGAAAGCTGAGTGCCAAAGAAGTGATGCTTTTAAACTGTGATGTTGGAGAAGACTCTTGAGAGTCCCTTGGACTGCAAGGAGTTCAAACTAGTCAATCATAAAGGAAATCAGTCCTGAATATTTACTGGAAGGACTGATGCTGAAGCCGAAGCTTCAATACTTTGGCCACCGGATGTGAAGAACTGACTCACTGGAAAAGACCCTGATACTGGGAAAGATTGATGGCAGGAGGAGAAGGGATGACAGAGGGTGAGAAGGCATTACATGAGTCTGAGCAAGCTCAATGGGCATGAGTTTGAGCAAGCTCCAGGAGCTGGTGATGGACAGGGAAGCCTGGCATGCTGCAGTCCATGGGGTCACAAAGAGTCGGACATGACTGAGTGACTGAACTAACTAACTAACCGTCTTTCCTATTTACACGCTATCTAGTCTTTTGGAGTCTCAATGTTCTCAGTTTTGTATAAGGTTAAATATACACTGTTATAGTTTTAAAAGCTGTCACATTAAAAAAAGTGTCTAAAAGGACTTTGAAAACCTAGGGATTGATAATAATGATGATCGTCTTTCCTTCTTTCCAGGAACACCAGTGATAACTGTGGGCTGGCTTTTCCCAGGTGACAGTCAAGTGGTAGGTTCAGCTGTAAATGCAGTCACGTTAAGGCAAGCTGGGTGCTGCAGCCATTTCCAGGGAAGATGCATAAATAAGAGGAAACTCCTTTTCCCCATGTAGGCAATAAATCTTCTGTCTTTTGACTTTTAAACGTGTAGAGCCAAATGTCCCTTTTTTTCTGTTTAATACCAACCACTACCTTAACATTTGTTTTGCTGTACAGTTTACAAAGTCCTTCTAAAGTCATAAATTACTGATGTCTCATAATAGCTTTTTGACTTAGTGGAATATATTTCATTTGACCCTCATTTAGAGATGTGGAACATGTGGCCCCAAGAAGTTAAATATATTTGCCCAAGATTCATAACTAGCAGTGGCAGAGCCCAGGACTGCATTCTGGTCTTCTCTTTCCTAATCTTTGAAATAAAGAGCTCCTCCCTGTAATTATTTGTAGTGGGCCAGGTTCCCCTTTGAAGTCTTTAAAAGAAAGTTTCACAGTCGGACTAACTTCACTCAGTACGACAATCTCTAGGTCCATCCATGTGACTGCAAATGGCATTATTTCGTTCTTTTTTTCTGGCTGAGTGATAAAAGAAAGACAAATATCATGTGTTGCCATTTATATGTGGAATTAAAAAAATGGTACAAATCAACTTTTCTACAAGACAGAAAGAAAGTCACAGATGAAGGACATAAACTTAGGTTACCGGGGGGAATGGAGAGGGAGGGGTAAATAGGGAGACTGGGACTGACATATACACACTCCTATGTATAAAACAGAGAACTAATAGGGACCTACTGGATACTGGGAACTCTACTCAACATTCTGTGATGGCCTATAGGGGAAAAGAACCCAAAAGAGTGGATATGTATAACTGAATCACTGTGCCGTTCAGCAGAAACTAACACAACAATGTAAATCAACCACATTCCAATAAAAAAAAAGAGTTTCAAAATATTTTTTAAAGGCTTGGGAAATTCTCTGTCTTTGGATTTATCATGGCCATCTGAAACCCCCCAGCCCCGCTTGTGGTCACAATAAATCAAACAAACAAATAACCATCCCCATTGTTTTGTGGATTATTTCCCCACGAGGCAGATGTTTACTTTTTCCAAATGAAAGCTCATTGTTGTCAGGAACATTTAAGAGGCTTAACCTGTCTCCTCTGGCATATGGCGCTGGCTTTTCATGATGAGACTGGTTCTGTGCAGCAGCAGACGAAATTGCAAGCCTGTCTCCGAAACTTCATCAGTTAGAGCCACGGAACGTCGCTGCTGTCCTAGGTGGGGGCTTGTCTGGGCCTCTTCCACCGTGAAAGGGGAAAAAAAGAAAAGCTGTTTCCTTTGGTAGCAAATACCCATATTTTAATGGGCATGATGTCATGAATTATTAAACTAGCTTAACTTTAAAGCCCAGCCGAAAGAACACAGAGTGAAGAATGACCTTGAGACTCTTGAAAAATGGGATTGTTGACTGTGCCTGCAGACTCGAAGATGGATTTCTCCTTTAGTTTATATTTATGCAACTGTGAAACTTGGTCCCTTGTTCCCAGAGAAATCCTTTGTGCAGCCGTGTGGAGAAAGTTATTACATTTTAGTGCAGAAGAGCTGTAAAGTTTCTTTTCTATGTCTCGTGGAAACTAGAGTGCTGGGCAATCCTTGTGCTGGCAGGGGGTGGGCCTGAGGAAGGAGACTCTGAATCTCTCAGCAGACAAAAAAGAAACAGGCACTGTACCTAAAAAAGACTCTAGTTTTAGTTTCTTAAGGAATCTCCATGTTGTTCACTGTAGTGGCTGTATCAATTTACATTCCCACCAACAGTGCAAGAGGATTCTCTTTGCTCCACACCCTTTCCAGCATTTATTGTTTGTAGATCTTTTGAGAAGGCCACCCTGACAGGTGTGAGGGGATACCTCATTTGATGACCTGGGGGTGGGGGGTTGGGGGTTGGGGGCAGGGACGAGGGGAGGGGAGAGGCTCAATAGGGAGGGGATATGTGTATACACACACACACACACACACACAGCTGATTCACTTTGTTGTACAGCAGAAACTAACACAACATTATAAAGCAGTTATACTTCATTAAAAAAAAGAATCACATTGAAACATGCATTACCATATGTAAAATAGATAAGCAGTGTGCATTTTGGTATGAAACAGGGCCCCCAAAGCCGGTGCTCTGTGACACTCAGGAGGGATAGGGAGGTGGGAGGGGGGGTCAGGCTGGAGGGGACGCATGTACACCTATGGCTGATTCATACTGATGGATGGCAAAAGCCATCAAAACACTGGTAAAGTAATTATCCTCCAATTAAATAAATAAATTTTTTAAAAGAAGAAAGTTACAAAAAAGAGCCCAACATGAAGTTCTTATAAGGAATTTGCAGGTAACCTGGTCCTGTCTCAAGGCTCTCTCGTTTCTGTTACCAGGTGAATTAGAGGAAAAGGGGTCCAGAAGGACAAAGATGATCAGCTGATCCTACCGCGGTCCGGTCACGTGACACACCCATCAGCTACTCTGCGGAACCAGCGGTGCCGCCCACGGAGCACACGGTGCGGCTCGGGAGAGGCTCTTCGGAAGCTTCGGGTTCAGCCATTCCTGGCTGGCTCTCTGGCCCCAGGCTACTGGGCAAAACAACCGGTGCTAAGAGTGGCGTCTTTGAGTCCTCCAGACACAGTGAAGCTGTGTCTACACCCACAGAGACTGGTGACTC
Source organism: Bos indicus x Bos taurus (assembly GCF_003369695.1). Classification (NCBI taxonomy): domain Eukaryota; kingdom Metazoa; phylum Chordata; class Mammalia; order Artiodactyla; family Bovidae; genus Bos; species Bos indicus x Bos taurus. The sequence continues at coordinate 10,675,172 of NC_040087.1, read as the reverse complement.
AAGTCTCCTCTTTTTCCTTTGTAACAGGAGTTCAATTAACAGTCTTTGTAGACAGGGAAGAACGGAGCGGGTAGGAACCAGTGTTTATTGAGAGTCTATGGCTTCCCAGGTAGCACTAATGGTAAAGAACCCGTCTGCCAATGCAGGTAGACCTAGAAAGACGTGGGTTCGATCCCTGGGTCGGCAAGTTCCCCTGGAGAAGGGCACAGGCAACCCACTCCAGTATTCTTGCCTGGAGAATCCCATGGACAGAGGAGCCTGACGGGCTACAGTCCATGGGGTCACCAAGAGTTGGACACGACTGAAGTGACTTAGCATGCATTAAATATTTGGCTTTGCCTCCATATGATTCATCACAGAGCTGTGTGGTATTATCCCCGGTTTCTGGGGGTAGAAACTGAGGCTCAGTGTGTAAGATTTTTAGCAACATCAGGTTTTGACAAGGCTGGGCATTGTGTGAATTCACCAAGCTTACCATGAGGTGTTTGGCCTGACTGACTTTCCCTTCCTCCTGTTGGTTTGAACTCTTGGCCAGGGTGAGCTGATGGCCTCTGTGTGGCCCCAGCCCCTCCCTCCACCCTCCTCCGCTCTGCTCTGTGACCTGGTGGACTGACCTGCCTGCACTGCCCCGATGGGTGCCCTGCTCTTTGGCTGACACTTGGGTTTGGCTGACATGAGATGCAAACAGGGCACTGGGGGGCAGACGGGTGAGAAATGAGATTGGGGTGTTGATTTCCCCAGTTTTCTCTCCACTGAGTTCTCTACTGAAGGCCACAGCTCCTGCCAGATGACTCTGTCCATGCAGTGTCCCCCACTTTTTTTTTGATTAAAATATAGTTGCTATACAGTATCATATAAGTTACAGGTGTACAAGATAGCTGTTCACAATTCTTAAAGGTTATGCTTCATTTATAGTTATTATAAAACATTAGCTGTATGTCTGTGTTGTACAATATATCCTTAGAGCTTATTTTATTGTACTTATTGTAGCTTCACCTGTGTGTGCTCAGTCGTGTTTGACTCTTTGCGACCCTAGGGACTGTAGCCCTCCAGGCTCCTCTGTGCATGGGATTCTCCAGGCAAGAACACTGGAGGGGGCTGCCATTGTCTCCTCCAGGGGATCTCCCCAACCTTGGGATCGAACCTGCGTCTTTTACGTCTCCTGTGTTGGCAGGCGGGTTCTTTACGGATAGCTCCACTGGGAAGCCCATTGTAATTTCTTTTATACATAATAGTTTGTGCTTCTTACTTCCCTTCCCCTGCAGTGCCCCTCCCCTTCGATCACCCCACTGGTAACCATAGTTTGTTCTCTATATCTGTGAGTCTGCTTCTTTTTTGTTACATTCACTAATTTATTGTATTTTTAAGATTTTACATAAACGTGATATCACAGTGTTTGTCTTTCTCTGTCTGACTGATTTCATGCAGCATTTTCTGGATTTCAATACCTGCTCCCTCCCCTTGGGCTTAGGGGTTGGTAACATTAGGTCACTGGCCTTGGGAACTACACAGTCTCCTGTGTTTTCCTAAACTCTGCCCACGCTGTTGTACATTAGCCCCTGAATGAAGACAGTTGGATTGCTCATCCTGAGGGTGCCATTTGTTACCTTCCTGGACTTTGATGGATACAGGTACACTGAGTCACTTTGGTGACATCACATTTAATGTTTTGCTGTGCACCCATTAATGAGTTTCTACCAGGAGGGAGATGATTTTTGTCTCTTGTTTTTTCCCTAGTTATTTCTTATTTATAACTTCTGGAAGGGCTATTTCTTTGTCTTTCATCTTCCTTTTGCCATGCTACTTGCTCTTTGAATTTTCCCTTTCCCCTTCAAATCGAGTCTGTAAGACCTGAAAAAGCCAGTTTCCATTCTGATTCTCCAAGAGTGAGTTTCTTTGGTCTCCAGAGTCTCAGCTCTATTCTTTTATTAATGCTTCTTTTCGAAACTGTCTGTTGGATTGTCTTGAGAAAACAATGCACATTTTCTAAGCTTCTAGGGGAAACGATTGTTGCCCTAAAAAGAAGAGGAAATAATGAAAGTATATTCAGTAAGTAACAGTAAGGATAATAAAAGTGGGGAAAAGGCAGGGGACTCAGAATCAAGGTCAGTTTCCTCCTTTGTTGGAATACAGCGAGCATTTAATGGTCATAAAATCTTTTTCCTGTAAAATACATTTTATATTTAAACTGAAGCCATTTAAATGAGGGATTTTATGTCTGCAGAGCCTTTATTGAGCATGAAGGATTAAAAAAATGCTTTTGGCTTTATTTTTTATTTCCTTGCAAATTTTTTGAGGTTTGGGAAGGCCAGTCCATGCCGCCCTGGGCTCACAGATATGAACATGCAGGGGTGGAGTGTGTGTCTTTCACAGATCCTTGCTTATGCTGTTTAACCTCGGACCCCTGTTATTCAGGGCCTCGGTGTCTCCTGAATAAACAGTAAATCTTTCCTGATGGCGTGGCAACTTTACGATGTGGACTCCAGCCTATTTTCAGAGAAGCACGAGAGAAACGTTAATGCCTTTTCCCTCCTTTGACTGGTGATTTAGCGGGAGCCTGTCTCTGTCATCGGGGTGAGGCTGCGGGCTCAGCCTGTGTCTGGTTGGGGGCAGACCCGGGCGCTGCAGAGGCAGCGCTCAGAGGATCAGTCTTCTGGTTCTGGGACAAGACAGCGTGGTGTGCGTGCCTGCGTGCTAATTTGCTTCAGTTGTGTCCGACTCTTTGGGATTCTACGGACTGTAGTCCACCAGGCTCCTCTGTCCATGGGATTTCCCAGGCAAGAATACTGGACTGGGTTGCCATGACCTCCTCCAGGGGATCTTGCTGACTCAGAGATCGAACCCGCACTTTTATGTCTCCTGCACTGGCAGGCAGGTTCTTTACCACTAGAGCACCTGGGAAGCCCTAGGGCAGGGTTGACTGTGGGGTTATTTCATAGCTTGCATTGAAATGGATTCATTCTTCTGTTGAAGATTTATTGACTCCTGTTTTCCCGAGGCCTTTGTCTTTTCTTTTAACGCCAAGAGCATTTTGTGTTGGGGTATAGCTGATTAACAAATGATGTGATAGTTTCTGGTGAACAGCGAAGGGACTCAGCCATACATATACTTATGTCCATTCTCCCCCAAACCCCCTCCCATCCAGGCTGTGTTACGCTGGCACATAACACTGAGCAGAGTTGCATGTGCTATACAATAGGTCTTTGTTGGTTATCCATTTTAAATATAGCAGTGTGTACATGACCTTCCCTAAGTCCCTAACTATCCTGTCCCCCCCGGCAAATGAACTTACGAAACAGAAGGAAACTCATAGACTTAGGAAACAATTTATGGTGCCCTTTGTTTTTTCGTATTGAAAAATTTGTGATGTATTCCTGATCCTGAGATAGTAAGATATGATATCAAGACCTTGAGAGGTCCTCCTTCTACTGAAGGATCATGCAAGGTGAAAGTTAGACTGATTTTAAGGTTGTTCATTGTGGCAGTGATCTCAAGGATTAGGGGATGTTGACGTTAGACATACCAGAGAGAAAAACTCAACGACAGAGCAATTGCCTTTTTTTCCTTGCTCGTTGCTGATATTCATGGATTGAGCTGCTGGATTTGGATTATTTTTAGTCCTGAGGATGCTACTGCAGAAACAAAAACTCTAGACTTTTCTTTTCATTTAGGAGTATTTGAAATATGCATTCGTATAGGCAATTATCTGCCAAGTGAAGTAGACTATTGTTGGTGGGAATCTGACCTATAGCAGGAGAGGCCTCGTAATCTATAAATATCTGCTCTTTGAGCTAGAATGAATTACCTGAAGAAGGCAGGCTCCACGTTTTAAAGCTTAGATTGCCAGAGTTGCATTTCCCATTGGGTGGTTACCAGCACCTTTTAAAATCTGAATTTCCCTAGTGCACTGACCTGACCCGACTGTTCTTAGCCACGACTTTAACTCTGCTCTAAAAATAGCCTCGAAGCCAGCATAGTGGAGAAAGCATTTACTTAAACAACTATTTTTTTCCCCCTATAATGTCATGTAGATCTAACTCTTCTGTATCTTTCTACCACAATGGCAGCATATGGTCTATTGTTACAATCAGATATTCTTGTGGGAAGTAAGAAGCCCATGGGTGAGTGGAGAGGATATTATTGTTGAGTCTAAAGCTGTTGTTTGGAGCCCTGAACTAAAGTTGTGTGCAGTTTTATTTTTAACAAACTCAAACCTGTCAGGAAGCTTCCGCCGATAGGCTCTGATTTTTATTTTTGATTTGTGTTGACTAATGTTTACTCTGGGCTCCTGGAATCTGGTTAGGAGGGCTTTCCATGGAGGAGAAAATGCGGACGAATACTGTTAGTTTACTTGGTGCTAAAGGCGCTAACGGGTAAAGAAAGGCACGGACACAGTTCCTTAAACCAAAAAGTCCTGATCTTTTTGCTCTTGAAGTACATATTTTTGAAAACCTTAAGAGAGGCTTATGAAGAAGAAAGCAAATATATACAATATATATATAAGAGCAAGAGAGCTGAAGGTAACTTAGAAAACAAAGCTGCTAAGCTTAGCAGAGAATCACCTCATTAGGAAAAAAACTTTATTAAAATAGTGAATTTTTATTACATGGAATAAAGAATTTCAGCGAGTAAACACATGGGCACACACACACTCACACACGCACACGCAGGAAAGAAGGACTACAAAAGCACCAGACTGTCGGCGTGCTTTATAATTCTGGATTTGTTTTTTGAGTTTTGAATTAATTAGATACCATGTTGAATTCCAAATGCAATAATTAGGCAAATTAATGCTGCAGTATAGTTATTAATGAGGCAAAATATGCTAATATGCTTTTGATAAAGAGCTCTTCTTCTGCCTTACCAAGAAATTGGCAAACATCTTTTATTTGGGGCCAGACAGCCTATCTCAAGTGATTTACTAAAAAGGTTCTCGGCCGTATGCTGTGAACAAATGTTGTAAATAGGGGTTAATGTCTAAATTTTTGGAATGTATAAGCCTCAGTGTGGTGCAGCCTGTCCTGAGATATCTGAGCTTGGTTTCTGAGCGGCAGTGGTGCCCAGAAAGGCCAAGGGCTCTTCAATGCCCTTCAATGCCAGCAGGAATACAGCAAAGTCCCCCACTCGCTGGCGTCATGGTTATTAAGTGACATTCAACTCGAAGCACACAGTGGCTGCCAAGCGGCCAACCTGCTGGGTTCTTTTCGGCAGACTTGGTGTCTCCTTTGGTTTTCAGATGTTCAAAACTCCTAGCCCAGAGTCATTAGGGAACCCACTTAGTGGTTTTGAAAATGACACAGCAGAATTTCCCTTTCCGACCTTAACTCTGCTATTCAGAACTCACAGTGCATCAGAAGCCCTCCTGAGACCAGCAAGAGACACCATCTACCCAGGGGAAGCAGGCCATTAGAAACAAAATTTATGGAAATATGAAAAGAACTTTCCCCATGAGCATATGATTCTTTTAATCCTTTTAATTCCATACTCCATGAAGGCAGAGCCTGTATAATTTTGATTCATTTAGATGTGGTGTTTGCAAAATGAGTTTGGCCTGATGGTCCCAAGTAGGACAGTTCTGATGGTTTTAAATCAGAGGAGGAATCTCCTAGGGTATGCTTGAGTGGGGCAGCCCAGTGGTCAGTCCGTGGTTAGTGTGTGCTATTCAGGTGTGTCCTATGGGAGAAAAGAGGCTGCTTGTTAACTGTCAAGCATCACAGGTAGTGACTGGATTAGTTACAAATGCATTTGACTGCAAGGTACAAAAAACCTCGTTAACAGTGGCTTCAGCAAATAAGGAGTTCATGTTTCTCCCATAAAACGCTGACCAGGCTAGGCGATCCACAGCCCAAACCACGTTGTCGGGGTTCTTTAAGTCTTCCCACCGCACCATCTTAGTGGCGCCTTTTGTCTATGTGAGCACAAGATGGCTGCTGCACCTCCAGACATGGTGTCTAGGTTTCAGGCTGGAAGAGGGAAAGGTCAGCTGGTCTGTTCCTTTTGAAGAGGTCTCCCAGAAACCCCACCCAAAGACCTCCATCACATGTCATTGGTCAGAAATGTGTCACATGGCCTCTCCTAAGGGGAAGGTCGGGAGAAGAGGTTAGATCAACTAGCCAACTGGTTTTGTTATCATTCTTTTCTTGGGCACCATGATCTGGGGGATGAGGCTGGACCCTGAGTTGACAGCCACTTCAGGATGCTCGCCTGAAAGTCTGACTGCCTGAACAACTGTGATACGTAAGGGAAGTGCAGGTGATAAAGAAGTTTTACTCTCCTTGGGCTGAAGGCAGGGTAGTGCAGTGAATAAAACTAGGGGCTTGAGGCTGAGCTCCATGACTTTGGGAATATGACTTGCCCCTCGAGGACCCTTAGTTCCCACATCTGTGACTTGGATCACATTCCCAGAGTTACTGTTAGGAAGTCATTGCTGCTGCTGCTGCTGCTAAGTCGCTTCAGTCATGTCCGACTCTGTGCGACCCCATAGACGGCAGCCCACCAGGCTCCGCTGTCCCTGGGATTCTCCAGGCAAGAACACTGGAGTGAGTTGCCATTTCCTTCTCCAATGCATGAAAGTGAAAAGTGAAAGTGAAGTCGCTCAGTCGTGTCCGACTCCTAGCGACCCCATGGACTGCAGCCTACCAGGCTCCTCCATCCATGGGATTTTCCAGGCAAGAGTACTGGAGTGGGGTGCCATTGCCTTCTCCCATTGGGATAACACATATCAAGTATCTGGCATATTTAGTTCATTAAGAAGTGGTAGCTGATAAGGTAGTGAGCTAAATCCAGGTTGTATTCATAACTAGGTAATGTGGAATGGACATGTAATGCGGGGGTTGGGGTAATGGTTATATATCATCTTTTACCTTTTTTAAAAATTGAAGTAGAGTTAATTTACAGTGTTGTATTAATTTCTGCTGTATAGCAAAGTGATTCAGTTACACACATATATATTCTTTTTTAAAATGTTCTTTTCCATTATGGTTTAATCAAGGGACACTGAATACAACAGACCTTGTTGTTCATCCTTTACCGTTTAAGAGAGTGGATTCAGGCAGGTGGAGGGAATTTTTCACTGAATGGGTTGATGACTGAGAGGAAGTAAGTTCGAATGGATGAAATGTGTATACAAAAGCTGGAGAGACAGAGGAACAGGGGAAGAGGAAGGAGGCAGGGGGCTCGGAAGGCAGAATCCTGGTGGGGGGAGGATGGTGGTGAGAGAAAGGAGACGCAGCAGCTGTAAGAAGGGGAGAGAAGCCTGAGAAGGATGCTTAGTGGGGACTTTCGGCATGAAGCTGTGCACTGCAGGATATAAACCCTTTGTGAGTCACTTGCAGAACCTTCCGGAAAACATGTCTGACTAATGCTTTGGAGTGGGAGGGTCTTTTGGTGAATGTGAAGAAATACCAAGTCTTGCCTCAAGGTTGGGGTGAAGTTGTCACTGACAGAGAGTTTCTAGAATGTTCTTCTCGCTCAGGTCCCACCACTAAGTAAGTTAGCTTTGAAGGTAAAACAGACCACAAAATGCGCATGGCCAGGACTTGTGACTTCTGTGTTATGTTCTTCGAGGAGCAGAAAGTGACAAAGTTAAGTTATGGGTGACAGTCTCCTTCTGCTGCCCTCATGAGCACAGCCTGAATTACGAAGGGACGGTCTTGGCTCCGTCTTTCCCTTTGTTCTCTTGTATGATCGAACCATAACATGTGTGTGATTCGAGCTTTTGAGAATAAAACACCTACTTAAAAATTTTTTTGGGCACAACATACTTCTAAACAAAAACCAGTTACTATATTTGGTGCTTGGTTGGAAAATACAAACCAGCAATCTGTCTCAAAGCTGCAAGAAAAGCTGGCTGCTTTGAATATACTGAATAATGACACAGTACTGTATTGTTAGGAATAAATCAAGAAAATTTTCAAGGGCGCTTGTGAATACATTTGATTTTCACTTCATTGGCCACTTTGGAACTTAACCCTCAAGTAAAATGTGACTCTACTGGATATTAATGAACAAGTAACAAACACACTAATAAGTAGCAGCTACAATCACAGACCTCAGACTCACGTTTTTAAGAAATCTGGCTTATTTTGTTTCCTTTGTCAGGGCGGACCTTCTGGTTTGTATCTTTAGCCCACCAACAGGTAGACCCTTAACTGGAATCAATCCTGAGCCTCCTCTCCCTTTCCTGGAATAGGGACTGTTGACTTAAAAAAATAGCCAAAGCCTAAAAGTTGAGAGTTATGTTTTATTTGGTGGGAAATTTTAGGACTTCAAGCCTGGGAGACAGCATGTCAAGTGACGCCGAGGGAACTGTTCTGGAGAGGGGAGGGCGCGGGGGAGTTCGTGGGGGTGGGGTGGGTTATGCAGAAGCTTGCAATAAGGGGCAGGTAGTCAGAACACCAGCAGATTATTGTTAATGAGGGAAAACCAGCAGCGAGTTGTAGTTTTGGAGTTCTCAGAGGAGAAGATGAGCGCACGTCCTTCGACTCTGCCATCTTACGCCACAACTCTAGAACGACAAGTTGCTGCTGGACAACCATTGACAGGAGAATGTTGGATCCCACCAAAAAAGATGCCCCACCTCCAAGGGCAAAGGAGAAGCCCCAGCAAGACAGTAGGAGGGGCAAAATCGAATTCAGAATCAAACCCCTTACCCACCAGAGATGCTCAGAGGGCTCAAACAAACCTTGTGAGCACCAGGACCCAGAGACCCCACAGAGACGGAGACAGAACTGTGTCTGAGTGTCTCCTGTGAAGGCACAGGTCAGCAGTGGCCTGCCGAAGAAACAGGGACTCTGGGTGCAGCAGACCTGGGAGTGGCATAAGCTCTCTTGGAGGAGGTCGCCACTGACCCCAGCATAAAGCTGACAGAACTTACACAGGACTGGGGAAACAGACCCTTGGAGGGCAAAAACAGAATCTTGAGCACACCAGGACCCAGGAGAAAGGAGCAGTGACCACACAAGAGACTGACCCAGACTTGCCCTGAGTGTCCAGGAGTTTCCGGCGAAGGCTTGGGTTGACAGTGGCCTACTACAGAGTCTGGGACATTGAGTAGGGCAGTGCCTGCATGGGACCTTTTGAAGGAGGTCACCATTAACTTCATTCAGTTCAGTTCAGTTACTCAGTTGTGTCCAACTTTTTGTGACCCTGTGGACTGCAGAACGCCAGACCTTCCTGCCCATCACCAACTTCTGGAGTTTACTCAGGCTCATGTCCATCGAGTTGGTGATGACATCCAACCACTTCATCCTCTGTCTTCCCCTTCTCCTCACGTCTTCAATCTTACCCAGCATCAGGGTCTTTTCAAATGAGTCAGTTCTTTGCATCAGGTGGCCAAAGGATTGGAGTTTCAGCTTCAGAATCAGTCCTTCCAATAAGTATTCAGGACTGATTTCCTTTAGGGTGGACTGGTTGGACCTCCTTGCAGTCCAAGGGACTTTCAAGTGTCTTCTCCTACACTGCAGTTCAAAAGCATCAATTCTTCAGCGCTCAGCTTTCTTTATAGTCCAACTTTCACATCCATACACGATTACTGGAAAAACCATAGCTTTGACTAGATGGACCTTTGTTGGTAAAGTAATGTCTCTGCTTTTTATTATGTTATCTGGGTTGGTCATAGCTTTTCTTCCAAGGAGCAAGTGTCTTTTAATTTCATGGCTGCAATCACCATCTGCAATGATTTTGGAGCCCCCCAAAATAAATGCTGTCACTGTTTCCACTGTTTCCCCATCTATTTGCCATGAAGTGATGGGACCAGATGCCATGATCTTAGTTGGGAGAGAACACAGCCCCACCCTTCAACAGAAAATTGGATTAAAGATTTACTGAGCATGGCTCTGCCCATCAGAACAAGACCCAGTTTCCCCCTCAGTAAGTCTCTCCCATCAGGAAGCTTCCATAAGCCTCTTACCCTTCTCCATCAGAGGGCAGACAGAATGAAAACCACAATTACAGAAAACAAACCAGTCTGATCACAGGGACCACAGCCTTGTGTAACTCAATGAGACCATGAGTCATGCCGTATAGGGCCACCCAAGATAGACGGGTCATAATGGAGAGTTCTGAGAAAACATGGTCCACTGGAGAAGGGAATGACAAACTGCTTCAGTATTCTTGCTTTGAGAACTCCATGAACAGCATGAAAGGACACCAAAAGATGAACTCCCCAGGTCGGTAGGTACTCAATATACTACTGGAGATCAGTGGAGAAATAACTCCAGAAAGAATGAAGAGATGGAGTCAAAGCAAAAACAATACTCAGTTGTGGATGTGACTCGTGATGGAAGTCAAGTCCGATGCTGTAAAGAACAATTTTGCATGAGAACCTGGAATGTTAGGTTCATGAATTAAGGCAAATTGGAAGTGGTCAAACAGGAGATGGCAAGAGTGAACATCAACATTTTAGGAATCAGCGAATTAAAATGGACTGGAATGGGTGAATTTAACTCAGATAACCATTGTATCTACTACTGTGGGCAAGAATCCCTTCGGAGAAATGGAGTAGGCATCATAGTCAACAAAAGAGTCCGAAATGCAGTGCTTGGATGCAATCTCAAAAACGACAGAATGATCTCTGTTCATTTCCAAGCAAACCATTCAATATCACAGTAATCCAAGTCTATGCCCTGACCAGTAATGCTGAAGAAGCTGAAGTTGAACAGTTCCATGAAGACCTACAAGACCTTTTAGAATTAACACCCCCCAAAAGATGTCCTTTTCATTATAGGGGACTGGAATGTGAAAGTAGGAAGTCAAGAGATACCTGGAGTAACAGGCAAATTTGGCCTTGAAGTGCAAAACAAAGCAGGTCAAAGGCTAACAGAGTTTTTCCAGGAGAATGCGCTGGTGCAAACACCCTCTTCCAACAACACAAGAGAAGACTCTACACATGGACATCACCAGATGGTCAACACCGAAATCAGATTGATTATATTCTTTGCAACCAAAGATGGAGAAGATCTATACAGTCAGCAAAAACAAGACCAGGAGCTAACTGTGGCTCAGATCATGAACTCCTTATTGTCAAATTCAGACTTAAATTTCTACTTTCAGAAGAAAGTAGGGAAAACCACTAGACCATTCAGGTATGACCTAAATCAAATCCCTTACTATTATACAGTGGAAGTGGTAAATAGTTTCAAGGGATTAGATCTGATAGACAGAGTGCCTGAAGAACTGTGGATGGAGGTTCATGACATTGTACAGAAGGCAGTGATCAAGACCATCCCCAAGAAAAAGAAATGCAAAAAGGCAAAATGGTTGTCTGAGGAGGCCTTACAAATAGCTCTGAAAAGAAGAGAAGCGAAAAGCAAAGGAGAAAAGGAAAGATATAAGCATCTGAATGCAGAGTTCCAAAGAATAGCAAGAAGAGATAAGAAAGCCTTCCTCAGTGATCAATGCAAAGAAATAGAGGAAAACAACAGAATGGGAAAGACTAGAGATCTATTCAAGAAAATTAGATATCCCAAGGGAACATTTCATGCAAAGATGGGCTCGATAAAGGACAGAAATGGTATGGACCTAACAGAAGCAGAAGATATTGAGAAGAAGGGGCAAGAATACACAGAAGAACTGTACAAAAAAGATCTTCATGACCCAGATAATCGTGATGGTGTGACCACTCACCAAGAGCAAGACATCCTGGAATGCAAAGTCAAGCGGGCGTTATGAAGCATCACTATGAACAAAGCTAGTGGAAGTGATGGAATGTGGAAGTGCTGCACTCAATATGCCAGCAAATTTGGAAAACTCAGCAGTGGCCACAGGACTGGAAAAGTTCAGTTTTCATTCCAATCCCAAAGAAAGGCAATGCCAAAGAATGCTCAAACTACTGCATAATTGTACTCATCTCACAAGCTAGTGAGATGAGAAGGCAATGGCACCCCACTCCAGTACTCTTGCCTGGAAAATCCCATGGATGGAGGAGCCTGGTAGGCTGCAGTCCATGGGATCGCTAAGAGTCGGACACGACTGAGCGACTTCACTTTCACTTTTCACTTTCATTCATTGGAGAAGGAAATGGCAACCCACTCCAGTGTTCTTGCCTGGAGAATCCCCGGGATGGGGGAGCCTGGTGGGCTGCCCTCTATGGGGCTGCACAGAGTTGGACACGACTGAAGCGACTTGGCAACACAAGCTAGTAAAGTAATGCTCAAAATTCTCCAAGCCAGCCAAAAATTTACATTGGAGGGCTGGAATAGCTGATGGCTGTGACATCCTTGTTTATTGATATGACAGGAAATACTCCATTTCACAGGACTTATTTTGGGTGGTGTGGGCAGGGGCTTTGTGTCAGGTCACAGGAGTGAAGGGCAGGCATCTCATTCTGGGCTGTCCTCTACCCACACACTTGCTAGGGCATCATCTTTCTAACTTGGTGGTGTCATTTGTTCAACTAGATCACTCCTGGGGCTTCTGATTCTACCCCATCCTTTCTGGGTTTGACTCTTAGCTGCTTTCACAGGCCCTCCCAGGCACATGGGCATGATGTTTGCTCCTCAGTTATTCTGAGGCCATAGGAAACTCAGAAAGCTGACAGAGACCTCCTACCTTTTACTCACCCAGCGAGTCTTCTCTACTGCTCCTGAGCTGCAGGCGTGGGCAGTCAGTGGTCTTACTAGATCTTTGGGGTCTCCTAACATGAGGCAGGACCCTGGGGTTCTCTTGGGATACCAAGCCTGGATTTTTTGGGGCTGGGATGGGGGACAGAGCCTTTGCAGAGGGTCAGAGGTTTCTCATTCTTGACTCTTCTTCCCCTTTCCCCAGCTGGGGAAAACTTTATTCAGCGCTCTTGTTGAAGCTGAAGCTCCAATACTTTGGCCACCTGATGTGAAAAGCTGACTCATTTGAAAAGATCCTGATGCTGGGAAAGATTGAGGGCAGGAGGAGAAGAGGACGACAGAGGATGAGACGGTTGGATGGCATCACCGACTCAACGGACATGCGTTTGGGTGGACTCCAGGAGTTGGTGATGGACAAGAAGGCCTGGCGTGCTGCGGTTCATGGGGTCACAAAGAGTCGGACACCACTGAGCGACTGAACTGAACTGAACTCTCAGAAAAACTGATTCTGACGATCACATTTTATTCCAAATCTTTTGTTTATGCCCCGAGTCGTGGGCTTTTGGAAGTCAAAGCCTTTTCTCTCAGACTATTGCTCTCATTTTCTTCTGTGTCAGCGCTTCCCTGAGGAAACGAAAACAGAATTCTCCTCTGCCTGAGTGGCAGGAAGTATGGCCACTCAGTACTGGAAATGCTGGCTGGCTTTAGTTAATGTTTCAAATGATCATCTATATTCACGGTCAGGAACTGGAAGAGCCGTGCCCAGATCTCCAGGGACATTGCTCTGTGCCTCTGGCCTGCTCCTACCCCCATCTTGTCTCTCCCGCAAGAACCTCTCAGGGAGAGCTGGACAGACCTGGCGCCTCTTGAGGGCAAGGGCAGGCCTTTCTTCCTCTCTCAGTTTCGTAGGACGCTTCCTTCAAAAGATTCACAACGGGCTCACCCGCAGGAAGGGCACTTACTCATGGGCTGCTGATAGACAAGGGCGAAGACTTAACCTCTTAGGTGGATGGGATGATTTAGGTAACCTGATGCTGGAGAGGTTGTGGAGACAGGGAACCTCCTACCCTGCTGGCGGGAATGTGAATTGCTGCAGCCACTATGGAAAATAGTACAGAGGCTCCTCAGCAAACTAAAATTAGAATGCCATGTGATCCAGAAATCCCACTCCTCGGCATATATCCAAAAAAACTCTGATTTTAAAAAGATACATGCACCCCTCTGTTCAAAGGGGAGTACCCAAGCACTATTCAGAATAGCCAAGACGCGGAAACAGCCTAAATGCTAATCGACAGATGAGTGGATAGAGAAGATATAGCACGTATATACAGTGAAACGCTACTCAGCCATAAAAAAGAATGAAATGAGGCCATTTGCAGCAACATGGATGCAACTAGAGATTATCTTTCTAAGTGAAGTAAGTCAGAAAGAGACAGACAAATACCTTATGATACCACTATCTAAAATAGGATACCAATGAACTTATCCAGGAAACTTTTCCTTAAACAGGAAACAGAAAGAGACTCATGGGCATAGAGGATAGGTTTGTGGTTGCCAAGTGGGAAGCTGGAGTTAGCAGATGTAAGCTATTATATAGTGTGGGTAAGCAATAGCATCCTACTGTATAGCATGGGGAACATTATTCAATGTCCTATGATAAACTGTAACGAAAAGAGTGTGAGAAAAGAACATGTATAACTGAAGCACTTTGCTGCAAAGCAGAAATTAACACAGCACTGTGAAGCAACTGTACTTCAATTAAAATAGTTTAACAAATTTAGTCAAAAACTTTTAGTGACGACCTGGTCAGTCTAACATTGAGAGACACCATGCATTCCTCTCGGAGCCCAGTGAACTCTGGGGAAGACTTTCAGGGCGGAGACAGGATTGAAATGTTCTGTGGAAAAAGACTCAGTCTTCAAGCGTTTGAAAGCCGCGAAGGGGTTTAGTGGGTCAAAGGGGAGTACCCAAGACAAGGTGGACCAGTTCTTTAACTAGGGGAGAAATGAGCCAATTTGGCAGCCGTGGGATACTCCGCCGGCCTTCAAATCCACTGTGGTGAAGAAAACAAGGCCTTAGGAAATTTTTAATTTTAAGTTTTTAATTGTAGCAAAATATACATAACAAAATTTATCATTTTAAGGATCTGTGAAAGAGTATACATACACATACATACATATGTGTGTAACTGGATCGCTTTGCTGTACACCTGAAATGAACACAATACTAAATCAACTCTACTTCATTTAAAAAATAAATACAAAATATTTAACATTTTGACCATTTTAAGTGCTTGTTCAACAGTGGTAAGTATATCCATATTGCTATGTAAGCCTCATCACCAACCAGCTCCAGAACGTTTTCATAATCTCGTATTAGAACTCTGCACCCATTAAAAGTAACTGTCCATCTGTCCTCCCCCGACCCTTAGTAGCTTCCAGATTCTGCCTCTATGAACTTGACCATTGTAGGTAACTCCTATAAATGGAATTATATGATATTTGTCCTTTTGGGCCTGACTCATTTTTTCAAGATTTATCTATATTGTAGCCTCTGTTAGAACGTCCTTCCTTTTTTAAGGTTGGATAATATTCCACTGCGTGTATATAGCCTATTTTGCTTATTCATTCATTTGTTGATGGATACTTGGGTTGTTTCTACTTTCAGCTACTGTGAATAATGCTAAGGCTCTCGGTGTACAAAAATCTGTTCAGTCCGCGGGTGGCGCTCCGCGCGGGGGCGTAGCGGGAGGCGGGCCTGGGGCGGGTAAAAAAAAAAAAAAAAGAAAAAAAAACTCTGTTCATGCTTTCAGTTCTTTTGAGTGTGTACCCAGAAGTCGAAGTGTTGGAATTATACTACCTACATATGGTAGGTAATGCTATGTTTAAATTTTTAACAATCCGCTGTACTGTTTTTTGAGGGCGAGGGCTTCCCAGGTGGCGCTAGTGGTAAAGAACCGGCCTGCCAATGAAGGAGACATAAGAGACTTGGGTTCAATCCCCGGGACGGGAAGATCCCCTGGAGGAGGGTGTGGCGACCCAGTTCAGTATTCTTGCCTGCAGAATCCCATGTGCAGATGAGCCTCATGGGCTACAGTCCTAGGGTTGCAGAGTTGGACCTGACTGAAGAGACTTAGCAGCGGCATACTATTTTCCACAGTGGCTGCACCATCCCCACCAGCACTGCACAAGGGTTCGTTTCCCCGCATCTTTATCAACGCTTGTTATTTTCTTTGTGTGTGGGTGTGTGTTTTTTAAAATAATAGTCGTCCTAATGAGTGTGAAGTATCACCTCATTTTGGTTTTGATATGCAGTTTCCTAATGATTGGTGACACTGAGCATCTATTCATGTGTTTATTGGCCATTTGTGTATCTTCTTTGCAGAAATGGCTGTTCAAGTCCTTTGCTCATTTTTAAAATTGAGTTTTGTTGTTGTTGAGTGAGCCTTAGGAAAATTTTATTCCCATCCCACTCTCTTCTCCTTAATGAAGTGTGGCCATATGTTGATATGTTTGCCAGGAGGAGAGGAGTAGCTTAAGGGGGCTGGGCAACTCCAGGAAGAGGGACCAGCAGTGTGCTCATTGCACAGGAATTCGTCCAACCTCCATCATACGAGGCCTTTCCCACCCAGCCCCACCTGCCGGTCCAGCCCGATTTTCTGTCTCTGACAAGCCCAGTGCTCCAGTGCGTTTATTTCCTTGCTGTTCCACAACTTCCCGAAGAGCTTTCACATCTCAAACCTTTGCAGAGGGCTTACCTTTTCTGTGAAGGCTTTCCTGGTCCACCTCACTCGTTCTCACAGCACTTCACCTGTTCATTCATTCATTCCAGAAATATTCACTGAGCACACACTTGTTGCCAGGTACAAAGCTCTGTGCCAGATATTCTGGACTCAACGGTGAATCAAGCAGTTGCTGCTTTTAAAGAACTTGCCGAATGGGGGAAATGAGTAAGTTATCTGTCAGTTACAACGTATTGTGAAGAACTGCCAAGATGTAAGTAACAAGGGTGAAGAAGATGATCTTCCTGAGCTAAGAGCTTGAGTCAGTATTTGTGTGCTGTTGTGAACATTCTTATCTTTGGCACATTACTTTTGAGCTTGTATTTTATTATTTTTATATCCCTTACCAGAATTGTTTATAAACAACCATTGGCTTCTGTAATGTGCACCCTTTTCTCACCAAGAGCAGTATTCCAGCTGGGGAGTGGTTTCCCTTATTCTAGGCTTCCCTGGTGGCTCACATGGTACAGATTCTACCTGCAATGCAGGAGACCTGGGTTCCATCCCTGGGTTGGGAAGATCCCCTGGAGAAGGGAATGGCCAACCACTCCAGTATTCTTGCCTGGAGAATCCCATGGACAGAGGAGCTACTGGCGGGCTACTGTGCAACTAATAGACTTTTCCCTTACTCTGGGTTATTTGATGACTCTCTGAAGGCTGCAGTTCAGACTGTCTATATTCAGGCAGAATGTAGGATCATCTGGGGGCTTGTGGGCCTAGCCCTGCCCTGACCGTGTTTCCTGGGTATGTAAGTATGTGCAGATGGCCACGAAAAGTTATGGAAATCCACTGTTGATCCTGGCCTCATGCACTGAGTATGGTGCAAAGCAAGAGCTCAGTAAACATTTCCGATTTTACTGATTTCACAAATCGTGGAGGGTTATTTATCTCCTTTACCATCGTTGAGTCCACAGTCCAGGGTAGGCGGAAGTAGAGTCCTTATATAGGTGAATCAGTGTATTAAATTTGATCCAGAAGGAGCATATGGCCAAGCATTTGTCTTTTGCTTTTTTGGTGAGAAACAGGAAGAAACAGGTTGCTTACTTGGGTTTTTGGCAGTTCTAGAGGCAGATGATGCTAGTGGTAAAGAACCTGCCTGCCAATGCAAGGAGACATAAGAGACGTGGGTTCGATCCCTCTGTTGGGAAGACCCCCTGGAGGAGGGCATGGCAACCCACTCCAATATTTTTGCCTGGAGAACTCCATGGACAGGGGAGCCTGGTGGGCTACAGTTCATGGGGTCGCAAAGCGTCGGACATGACTGAAAAGTCTGAGCATGAGAGGAAGGTAAAATGGGCCCCATTGAAAAGTTAAAGGAGAGTAAAGCAGAAGGAGGAAACCTGAGGGAGATGTGCCTATGGGGCCAGATTGTTACAGGGGGAGATTCACACTTGAATGCAGGGTTTAACTAGGGAGCAGGGAAGGGACCCTTCTGGGGATTACTGGGGAGGAGGAATCAGCATAATATGCGTTTCAAGAAGTAGGGAATGGAGAAAAAGAAAAAGCATTAGAGATGTTGGTTTCAGGATTTAGAAGGGAGGATTTAATTTGGAAGATCAGGGATTTACTGTTAGATATAGAGACAATTAAACACTGAATTCAGGCAGTCTGAATCGCAACCTTCAGATGGCCCTCAAACATCCCGGTGTGAGGGAAACCACTTCCTAATTGGAATATTTGGTGAGGCAAGGGTGTACATTATGGAAGTCATGATTGTGTATAAGTGTTTAGGGCAAAATTCTCCTTGTAGCTCAAATCTGTTACTTAAAGGATTATTTATTCGCAAGTTTGAAATAACTCCATCCCTCTCTCTGTAAGGATTCTGCTGCCTTGCCCTCATCAGTTCCGCCAGGCAGGATGAGAGGCCTGAAATCAAAGAGCATAGGAAGCCATCAGCCCACCGAGCAAATGATAAATCATCCTAAATGCATGGTGAACAGGGATTTGCGCTATCTCTTCAAACACAAGCCAAATGTCTGTTGGGTCTGCCCTTCCTGGAACCTGAGCCAGGGCACTTGCTGGATCCTCAGGAGGCGGAGCCCTGTGTTTAATGTGCTGACGGGAGTGAGGAAGAATGGAACACCCCCCACCTCCCCAACCCCGCCCCAGTTCCGGAAGAGAGCATGCGTCATGGATGGTGTGATCGCGGGTGCCCTTCCTCGGGGCAGTGAGCCCGTTTATGGGAGTGATGGCGGTCAGCACAGCCTGGCCGCTGTGCCTTCCCGTGTGATATTAAATTTCAACACCTCCATCGCCCACCCTCCACTGCTTATAGCTGTTGCAGATCTGTTGTTCATGTGAAATCCCCTTGGCTGTGTCCCAGGGGAGAGAAAGACCTGGGTGAAATCGTGCATATACCTCTTAAAAACCACGTGGTTTGGGGCCACGTACTCAGCTCTCTGCTTTGGTTTTTTAATTTGTAGAAGTGAGAGAATAATATGCCCCTTAGAGTATCACTGCGAGGAACAATTGACACAAGTTTTATAAAATGCCTGATACCAGGTGCCGGGGTCAATGACTGGGACATAGTAAGTGATTTACAGAGCAGGAGCTGCAATACTCACTATTCAGTTCAGTTCACTTCAGTGGCTCAGTCTTGTCTGACTCTTTTTGACCCCATGAATTGCAGCACGTCAGGCCTCCCTGTCCATCACCAACTCCCGGAGTTCACTCAAACTCATGTCCATCGAGTCAGTGATGCCATCCAGCCATCTCATCCTCTGTCATCCCCTTCTCCTCCTGCCCCCAGTCCCTCCCAGTATCAGGATCTTTTCCAATGAGTCAGCTCTTCGCTTCAGCCTCAGCATCAGTCCTTCCAATGAACACCCAGGACTGATCTCCTTTAGGATGGACTGGTTGGATCTCCTTGCAGTCCAAGGGACTCTCAAGAGTCTTCTCCAACACCACAGTTCAAAAGCATCAATTCTTCAGTGCTCAGCTTTCTTCACAGTCCAACTCTCATATCCATACATGACCACTGGAAAAACATAGCCTTGACTAGACGGACCTTTGTTGGCAAAGTAATGTTTCTGCTTTTCAATATGCTATCTAGGTTGGTCATAACTTTCCTTCCAAGGAGTAAGCGTCTTTTAATTTCATGGATGCACTATTACTAATGCAAAAATGTAAAATGATTTCTTTGTAATGTGCGTGTGTATTCAGTCCTTGAGTTGTGTCTGACTCTTTGTGACCCCGTGGACTATAGCCCTCCAGGCTCCTCTGTCTGTGGCGTTCTCCAGGCAAGAATATTGGAGTGGGTTGCCATTTTCGTCTCTAAGGGATCTTCCCGGTCAAATCTGTGTCTCCTACTTTGGCAGATTCTTTACACTGAGCCACTAGGGAAGCTTCTTAATACCTGAACTTAATTTCTTTTTCTTCTTTTAGCCTCCATTCATATTGTCAGATAGTGGAAATTTATCTCAATCACTTCGGAGCCTTAGCTTTCTTGCCTCTCTGGGAAGGTGATCTGGTTACAGGTGGCTGTCTCTCTTTAAAAAAAAAAAATTATTTTTAATTGGAGAATAATTGCTTTACAGTGCTGTGTTGGTTTCCGCTGTACCACGACGTGAATCGGCTGTACGTGTGCGTATATCTCCCTCCCAAGTCTCCTTGGTTGCTGTCTCTTGCCTCCTTCCGTTCTCCCATTTTCCAGTCCACAGCCCTCTGGGCTTTTGTCAGCAAAGGTAGAGGCTTTTCTTTCTCCTCTCACAAGCAAGGTCTCTCCAGATCTACCTTTTACTTGGTGCGTCTGTGCTCTTCTCAGCCCATATCACATTGGAGCAAGGACACGCTCTCTCAAGTCTGGCTGCCTACCAGCCCCACAGCGCCTCACCCCATGGAGCCGCCCCAGAAAGGTCTTCAGGTGGAAGCTCCATGAGGTCTTTATCGTATCCTTTGCACCAGCACTGGCCTGGAGATGAGCTGGGAACACAGCCCAGTGTCTGATGGTCTTCACCTCCCCTTTGCACACATTTTCTGTAGGAGTCCAGTAGGACAATAGCTTTCCCCTGGAGCTTTCCCAGTGGCTCAGCTGTAAAGAATCTGCCTACAATGCAGGAAATATGGACTTGACCCCTGAGTCTGGAAGATTCCCCTGGAGAAAGAAATGTTAACCCACTCCAGTATTCTTGCCTGGGAAATCCCATGGACAGAGGAGCCTGATGGGCTACAGTCCATGGGGTCACAAAAGACTTGGACATAACTGCGCGGCTGAACAAGAGCAAACAACAGAAGTTTTAGGAATGCAGATGTTTTTCTGCCTTAAACTCAGCTGTGAGTTTCATGTCTGAAACTCCCAAAATCAAGAATTTTGACTTTTTCTTTTTCTCAGCATTTTCTGCTGTTCCATCTCTTTCCCGAGGCACTGAGTGTTAAATGTCCAAAGCCTGCCTGGGGAGAGAGAGGGGGTAGAAGGTTTTGCAGAGCATGAGAGCCTTGGTTACAATCTCAAAATATTTTTCTACTGCATTGCTGTTATTATATCCGTCCTCCATACAGTTTCAACCCCATGGGGCTGAGTTGAAGATTGATTTGCTTCAATGTTGGAGCATTTGAGAATGATTCTGTTTTGACCTGTTGTTGGCAAAGTCAAAAAAATAAAAAAATTAAAGAAGTGGAGAGAGAAGCCAAGAAGAAAATCAGATACAACTCCTGGTCTATAAAGTGTTGGTTTAGTGTGGCGCTAAATGCAACTCTGGCCGCGTTTGGCTTTTCAGTCTCCCAAAGGTTATGCCACTTTTCTTGATCTGTTTTCCTGTTTCCTTGTCCGTAGTCCATCACCGTATGCGTGGCTGCCTAGGCAGCAGCATTTGGACCAGCTCTTAGCAGCGCGGCACTAGAGAATGTTTTGAGCTCCGTGTGTGGAGTGTTTTGTGCAATTTGCCGTGGTCTTGGTCTTCTCATTGTTGGTGGATACCCTTCTGCAGACTCAGCAAAGCCATCAGACCCATTTGTGTATCTTCTTGGGTATAGGATCTGAGAGGAAGGAGTTATCTATATTTCCAAGATGTCATCATCATTGCCATCTTCAGGTGGCCACACAGATGCTTGTGGCATCTCCCTGCGTCCCTTGCTTATAAGTGTCTGACCAATGTTCTTTTGAACTGTGCTATGTTGTCAGCGGGGCACTTGGGACCCAAAAGAGTGACTTTTACCTACACAGCAACCACAGGAAAAATGCCGGAAACAACATTCAAATGATTGCATGGGTTTCACCAGCTGTGCTACGTAGAACTGAACTATGGAAGCAGGGCAAAGGGTTCACCCTCAACCCCAGTTACTGTCTGACTCTGTGACCCCAGGGACTGTAGCCCGCCAGGCTCCTCTGTCCATGGAATTCTCCAGGCAAGAACACTGGAGTGGGTTGCCATGCCCTTCTAAAGGGATCTTCCCAACCCAGGTCTCCCAGGCGGACTTTTTTACCCTCTGAGCCACCAGGGAAGCTCAGTTAGAGTCATAGCAGCTGTTTATGGAACAGCTCTTTTGTGCCTGGTACCATGCTAGACTCTTTACATAGGTTATTCAACTTAATTTTCCCAACGAACCTAGAAGGCTTTATAATTAGGAAGGCGCTAATTATAATTAGAAGGCACCTTATAATTAGGAGAATGAGCTTAGAGAGATTAAATGACCTGTCCCTGGCCACACAGAGAGTGAGTGGAGCCAGAATTTGAACCCAGATCCCTCTGGTCTTGGAGGTCTCGCCTGTAGGCTGGGATGGCACCCAGCGGGCAGGCTTGCTGAGCATCTTATTGACATCACGGAATCCCTAGCATTGATCCTTGCCTAACATAACAGTAGGGGCACGATCTCACTTAAAGGGAAATGATTGAGCGCTCATGTTAGAAACGAATGCTCTGTGTCTTGGAGCGTTTCCTTTCACCAGGGAAGTGAAGTTACGTAGGAGGCATAGCTCCTTCCCTTTCTGCGTTCCAGGAGCATCAGTTCTCTCCAGCCCCCGCATGAATCTCCATGCCGCCCTCACTTTCTGGCTTGGCTCACCCTCATCTTATGTCAGGAGGCTGAGATGGTCTCCAAACTCGTTTTATTTTCTTCTACTCCAGCCTCACACAGTGGCCGACTAATCTGCTCACGACCCTACAGACGTCTCCCACGTGCCTAGAACGACAGTCGGCTCCCAGGGGTGGTCTTTGAAGCCCCTCGTGACCTGGGGCCTCCTGCCTCTAAAGCCTCATGTTTTCACTCCTTCTCGGCTCCTGGCACCGTCCTTTGCCACCTGTGGGTCTTGGCACGTGCTGGTACATCTCGTAGAATTCCGCTCTCCTCTGCCATTGGCCGGGCCAGCTTCCGCTCCTCTTCTGCACCTCTGCGCGGGCGTCAGTCCCGCTGGGCCGCCTTCCCTGCCCCCTAAGCCTGGTAGAAGCCCCTTCTGTGCTCCCACAGTGCCTCGCACGTCCTGTATCAGAGGGATCACCACCCCAGGTCATACGCACTGTGTCTCCCTCTTTCTCCACCAGATGGGAAGCTCCATGCTACTCTGTCCAGCTCCAAACCTGGCGTCTTATCAGCACTTAATGGATATTTAGTGAGTAATCAGAGAGTTGTATTTATCCTGTTTCTTGTAGCCAGTTGGGTCAGAATAACTTCCTGAAACCTTGGGCTTGGGATGTCGTCATAGTTGGGGGCAACAGTTTCAAGGCCACGAATTAGAAATGGCTTCAGAAGTCCTTGATACGATCCTTCAGGAACTGTGGGGAGGCCTTTGTTTGATGATGGGAAATCTAAACATCTTCAAATTTAAACAAGCTCAGAGTCAAAACATCATTTAAAAAGCACAGATCCAAGGACTCTTCCAAGTTTCTGTTTCATTCAATTGGGTTGTCACTAACATTAGACACAGGAGAGCCACACTTTAACCTGATGCAATACGAACATGCCTGCAATGCTAAGTCGCTTCATTCAAGTCCGACTCTATGTGACCCCATGGACTGCAGCCCGCCAGGCTTCTCTGTCCATGGGATTTCCCAGGTGAGAGTACTGGAGTAGGGTGCCATGCCCTCCTCCCCATTTACATAATAGTCCTATTTATTCCACAAAATATTAAAGGATAGAACTGCATCTCATTGTCACTTTCTCACTTCTTGCTCCTCCCACGCAGGTCTTAAGCCCCTGAAAATGTCTGCTCTGGTTTTTCCTTTTCAGAAGGATTGTCAGAACTCTCTCTCCTAGGGTGAAGGGACCAAATGGGACTTTTGACTCCATCTGAGAGCTCAGAGTTCTAGCATCTTGGCTCTTGTCCTTAGTCTTGTATAATTCCATGCCGAATTCTCAGACAGACTCATGCTGTCCATGCTTATTTCTCCTGCCCACGCCTGGCTCCTGCCCTAGGTGTTACATTTAGCAGCCCAGAGTTCCCAGGCTTTGATATCTGTGTGCATCTGTGGGCTCCCAGAGTGCAGGGAGAGGCTGGGTTCTGGGGCTGCTGTTTGTTGTAAAGGAAAGGCCGGATTTATAGCCATCCTCACAGACCCTGCCCAGGGCTGACAGAACCCTCCCTTCCTTCCCCTCTCTGGCCTTCTGAGCCTTGGGAACCTGGTGGAATGGGTTAGGGTGAGTGAACACACTCCTCTGCGTTTAGGAGGGTTTCTTTGGTGTCATCTGCCACCTTCACAGAGGTCAAGGGGATAAACTGATTTGTCAATGAAATGGTTAACAACTCATGAGTAAGAACTTTTAAAAAACCCCCCAAAGGAGGTGGGTACAACTTTTCTGTGGCTTCGTCTCTTGGGTGTCTTCTGTGCCTTTCCTCTCCTGTGTATGCCTGTGCTCAGCTGTGGCCCACTCTGCGGCACTTTGGACTGTAGCCTCCCAGGCTACTCTGCCCGTGGAATGTTTCCAGGCAAGAATGTTGGAGTCGGGTGCCATTTCCTACTCCAAGGGATCTAGCCTACTCAGGGGTGGAACCCGCATCTTTTTTGTCTCCTGCATTGGCAGATGGATTCTTTACCACTAGTGCTACCTGGGAGGCCCCTCTCCCCTCCTCAATTCAGTTCAGTCGCTCAGTTGTGTCTGACTCCTTCCGACCCCATGGACTGCACAACGCCAGGCCTCCCTGTCCATCACCAACTCCCGGAGATTACTCAAACTCATGTTCATCAAGTCGGTGATGCCATCCAGCCATCTCATCCTCTGTCGTCCCCTTCTCCTCCTGCCTTCAATCTTTCCCAGCATCAGGGTCTTTTGCATCAGGTGGCCAAAGTATTGGAGTTTCAGCTTCAGCATCAGTCCTTCCAATGAATATTCAGGACTGATTTCCTTTAGGGTAGACTGGTTGAGTCTCCTTGCAGTCCAAGGGACTCCCAGGAGTCTTCTCCAACACCACAGTTCAAAAGCATCAATTCTTCCGTGCTCAGCTTTCTTTATAGTCCATTCTCACATCCATACATGACCACTGGAAACACCATAGCTTTGACTAGACAGACCTTTGTTAGCAAAGTAATGTCTCTACTTTTTAATATGATGTCTAGGTTGGGAGAATCCCATGGACAGAGGAGCCTGGCAGGCTATGGTCTATGGGGTCACAAGAGTTGGACATGACTGAGCGACTAACCACACTAGGTTGGTCATAGCTTTTCTTCCAAGGAGCAAGTGTCTTTTAATTTCATGGCTGCAGTCACCATCTGTAATGATTTTGCAGCCCAAGAAAATGATGTCTGTCACTGTTTCCATTGTTTCCCCATCTATTTGCCATGAAGTGATGGGACCGGATACCATGATTTTAGTTTTCTGAATATGAAGTTTTAAGCCAACTTTTTCACTCTCCTCTTTCACTTTCATCAAGAGACTCTTTAGTTCTTCGCTTTCTTCCATAAGGGTGGTGTTTTCTGCATGTCTGAGGTTTTTGATATTTCTCCCGGCCATCTTGATTCCAGCTTGTGCTTCACCCAGCCCAGTGTTTCTCATGATGTACTCTCCCCTCCTTCCACCCACCAAAAACGCCCCATGGGCACCTGCACTTCCCAAAGGCTCCAGTAGGGGGCAGTGGTCATCAGGCCTGGGAGATAAATATATTTTTAAATAGCATTTTCTTTTGTGTATGTGTATGAAATATACATCCCTGGGACGGGAGGATCCCCTGGAAGAGAGCATGGCAACCCAGTCTAGTATTCTTGCCTGGAGAATCCCATGGACAGTGGAACTGGGTTGGCCACCATCCACAGGGTTGCAGCGTCAGATACAACTCAAGCGACTTAGCACGCACACAGGTACATGAAGTATTACCTGTCTACAGGAAAATGCAGGAGGCGTGCATATACAGAAGCAAGCACCTGTGTGGTCACTTCCCTCAGGTGAAGAAACAGAATGTGACCTGCACCTCAAAATATAACCCCCTCCAACCTCCATCCCCTCACGATTCCTTCCAACCTTTAGAGTTATCCACACTGTACTGAGTTTTGATGATAATCTTGCCTTACATTAATATTTACCACACCCGAACACATCTCTAAAGACGACAATGTAGCATTGGATTTTTTTTTTTTTTTTTGATATTTGGATGATTTTGAATGTTGTGTAAATAGAATCATACCATGTGTATTTTGTCTTTCATATTTTTTTGCTCAAGATTATATGTACTTATTTTCACTGATGGCAGTGGTATTGATCGCTGTGACCACAACTCATTTATTCATTGTACATTTGGGTTGTTTCGAGTTTGTGGTAATTAGGAACAACATTACTGTGAACATTCTAGTCTGTGTATCCTGGCATGCACAGGCGTGCATTTACATAGGGCGCATACCTCAGGGTGAAGTTGCTGACTCCCAGGAAATGGATATCTCCAACTCTGTTAGATAATGTTGTACAAATGTCCAAAGAGATTGCTCCCGTTTGAAGGGTCCTGGGCAGAGTCTGAGGTCCTAATGTGCCACGTATTCGCCAGTACTCGGCCTTACGAGTTTCAGTTTTTGAAACTCGTGTCTTTTCATCAGGGTTGGGTCAAGGGCAAGGGCACCCTTCCTGATGGCTTCCATAGGTTTGGGAAGTTGGCAGCGGCTGGCCCTTCCCCCAGACACAGATGGCAGAGGCGCCATCGCGGGAGGCTCATCTGTATTAAGCACAGGCAGTAGGTGGCTCCTTGGAGAGAAGAGACAGCATCTCCCCTGGCTGATTCTCCGCTTTTGGAATGCGCCACCCGTCCTAACAGTGGCGATGAGACGCTCCGTACCATCTGGAGAGCTGAGCTGCTGTGGGGCAGACATCTGCTGGCAGCCCAAGGGGAAGAAAGGCGAGGCGGGGCCGGGCGCGACACTGTGCCGCGTCCGTGTGTGGACCTGCTGTCTCAGGCGAGCTCCGCACAACACAAAGACGTCGCCTCACTCCTTTTATTTACTCAGTGGTCACCCCGGGAGTTCCTGAAGGAATGACATGGCGATGATTTCCAGTTAACAGACTCAGCCCAATCAATTCTGCGTTTCATCAGGAGTGATTACCTCCGTTTCGGAATTGGTTGCTTTCACTGGTCATGCCTGCGTGCGTGCTAAGTTGCTTCAGTCGTGTCTGACTCTTTGCGACCCCAGGGACCGTAGCCCACCAGGCTCCTCTGTCCATGAGATTCTCCGGGCATGAATACTGGAATGGGTTGCCAAGCCCTCCTACAGGGGCTCTTTCCCAACCAGGAATCGAACCAACATCTCTTCTGTCTCCTGCATTGAAGGCGGGTATTTACCTCTAGCCCTACCTGGTCATGTCTGAGCCCCGTGTATAAAACAGGGATAATGTAACCCACCTATTTCCTGTGTTGCTGGGAGGACAAAAACGAAATAGGGATGTGAGGGCACTTTGAAGATGATCAAAGTGTTTATTGCCTTAGAGTCCTGGTTGGGGGCCTTGCTGTAGAGACTCTAAGAGGGAATTTCGATTTTAGGTTAAGTGTTCCCCTGTAAGATGTGACACCCCCCCCACCCCCCAAGGATGATAACAATGAGAGTGAGCTCCATGTGCGGAGACAGGCAAGGTTGGACCCTGCTTCTTACTCTCTCCTCCCTCTTGGCTGGTTCTATCTACCTACCGGGGGGCTGGTAAGAAGAGTGGAGGGCTACATTAACAAGCTTTTACTGCACCTTGTGGATAATAAAAGACAAATGGGCAGAAAGGTAGGACACTCCCTGCCCCGCAACCAACTAGATGACTCGGTTCTAAGGGTTTACTCACCTTCCCGGTGGCGCAGTGGATGAAGAATCCGCCTGCCGATGCAGGTGATAGAGGTTGGTTCCCTGGGTCGGGAACATCCCTCAGAAAAGGAAACGGCAACCCCCTCCAGTATTCTCGCCTGGAAAATTCCACGGACAGAGGAGCCTGGTAGGTTGCAGTCCACGGGGCTGCAAAGTGTCAGACACGACTGAGCACACACGCACACGTGGTCCACTCACCTGCCCTTCCACCTCCTATTTTCTCCCCGTTTGGCGTCTGAGCGTCTGTCTGTCCTCAGGCCATCCTAAGCCCTTAGTCCCATCAGAGAGCCCTGCAAGGAGCCCTCTAACACCCCTGGGTGGCTGGGGACATGCTGATTCACAGCTGCTGTCCCAGCATAGTCACTACTAGCTCCACTTTCTATTCTCAGCACATCCCCGTTTGGGTGGTAAAGTATATGTTTGTCTTAAGACCACCTGACAAGCTCTGGTTTCTTCTGGGAAAGTCTGCTTCTGCCTGCCTCCGAGAGAGATGCCGTTTGCACCCGCAGGCATGGCTGTCACTAGAGGAGGCTGTGTTGTGCCTCTCTGGCTCCACTGCCTGCCTTCACAGCTGGGCTCTGTCCTTTATAGGCTGCATAATGGGAGGATGGCTGACTAGGTTGACCTTGGCCTCAGTTTTCTTAAGTATAAAATGGGAATCATGACGGCAGTCCTGGTATGTTGTAAGTGGCCAATGCATTTTAACCAATATGGTTATTACTTTAGGGCAGGGAGCAAAACCTGGGTGCTCTGCATGTGGAGCCCAGCTTGCTAAGACTTCTGTTTGGTGAGCACAGTGAAAGTTTCAAAGCTGAAAGGCTTTAGAAAGGATGCCCTCCAGTAGGTCAGAGGTGTCATCACTCTCTTGTCCATGGGATTTTCCAGGCAAGGATACTGGAGTGGGTTGCCATTTCCTTCTCCAGAGGATCTTCCTGACCCAGGGATCGACCCCGGGTCTCCTGCATTGCAGGCAGATGCTTTACCATCTGAGCTGCCAGGGGAGCCCTCTCTTGTCATATACCAGCCCGATTCATGCATTGATTGCATACCCATTCCAGTATTCTTTCTTGGAGAATCCCATGGACAGAGGAGCCTGGCAGGTTACAGTCCATGGAGTCGCAGTCGGACACGACTGAGTGACTAACACTTTGAGGCCTGGACACAACTAGGCTGCCATCATTCTGGACCCTCGGACATGCCTGGGTGTTGCTGTATGTGTAGGTGCCCCCCTCCCAACTTCTCTCCAAGTTAGACTCCAACTCAGGCTCAGGTCCTCCTGAGAGGAAGATTCAGCCTTGAACGCCTCTCCTTGGTGTTGGAGCTGTTTCTCCACGTCCTACATCCCTTAAGGGAGGTGCCTCCAAATGCCTACAAATTGCTGGGAGTCTTGCTAAAAATGCAGATTCTGGCTCGGCAGCCTGGAGCAAGGGACGAAGATTCTGCATTTCTAATGAGCTCCCAGGTGATCCTGAGGCTGCTGGCCCGGGGATTTAGGGAACAGTGGGATGTCAGGGAGAAGAGTTTTTTCTTGAGACTCAGAAGAAGACCCCTTCCCAGAGCAGACTGCAGACTTTGCCTGAGCAGTGAGTCATTGACTCTGTCACCCTCCTCTGACTCCCAGGCTCCATATCCAGAATGGCCACCAGGAAAACACCCATCTCTGGAGGCGGGGTGGACACCTAGTTGGGAGATACTGATTCCTTCTTAAGGGGAGGCTCAGCTTCAGAGAACTCTGACTGCCTTGTCCTTCATTCATTATGCAGATGTTGACCATCTTTCAGAACCCCTTCTTCTTAAGAGTCGACCAGGATCCCGTTACTATATGCTCTCAAGTCGAGTGGTTCTAGAAGTGTGGTTCTGGGCCAGCACCATCAGCATCGCTGTGAATCTGTTCAGTTACCGCGGTGGGTCTAGCCCACCCAGACCCATGGAATCAGAAACTTGGAGAGAGGTGTCCAGCCACAGTGCTGAACAAGCGCTCCCAGTAACGGGCGTGATGTTGGAAGCTGCCCGATTCCTTCAGGGAGTTTCCAGAAGAGAAGGCCCTAGGTCCCAGCAGCCGGTGGGATTGGCCCAGGTCCCTGGGGCTTGTTGCTGAGTGGGTGGCCTCAGTCTTCAGTCAGGGACAGGAATCCTAAAAGGGGGGTTTGAAGACTCCCAACTTCAGGCAGGGAAAAGCAGGAGCAAATGATCCACCCCCCTGGGGATAATTGTTTGACTTTATGCAAATGTTCTGAGCCATAAAACCAGCCAGTGACGTACAGGAAATGTCTGCTCCCGGTAGCCGGTGGTCTAAATAGAGCCTTATCAGTGACTGGGTTTCAGAGCCCCTATTACACAGAACCTTCACGGCATGAAATACACCACACCTGTGAAATGAAACGCACACGGAGAGGTTATGGGAGTTTTCAAGAGCGTTTTATTTTGCATAATACAGTTATTTTTTTTTCCGGGCCAGAAATAGTATATTAAAAAGTCAGCAGGTATATAGCTTATTTTAAAATTCTTATTACTTTACTCTGGCTATGCAGACTTTTATTTTCTTCCTCCCGCTGCTACTGCACAAAGATACAGGATATTCTATCCGGAAGGGGCCCTCGAGACCAGTGAGTTCACTCCCTGTAGTTCACAGCTGAGGAACTGGTGTTCAGAAATGCGAGGCGACTGGCCCTGAACGAGGGCCGGGGGCAGGTACCCGGGGCGCCTGAACCTCGTGCTCTGATTCCCCCCAGTTTCTTTCAGGGACCTCAGGCCAGGCAAGGGGCCCGGGAAAGTGGTCTCATGTGTTCTCCTGCTTGTGAAGCGCATCCTATGGGTGGGGGTGAGGGGTGCAGTGGTCATTTACATGTGTACCCACACTCGGAGTGTCCAGCCACCAGCAAGTTCACTTCTGAGTCTGTAGTCCAGTCAGGAGCATCTTCTACTCTTACTAAGGCTTAGAAGCCAGTGTCTGGGAAGCCAGCACCATCGCGCCTGCAGGCTGAGTTTCAGTCACGTGTTTGGGGTTGTGGAGAACATGTCCTTTCCCAGGGCTGGCTCTGTGGGATTAGGGCCTGTACCATAGCACCACGCCCTCTGCTTGTAAATTGATAGGGACAGAACCAAGGGACAAAGCAGGTGATCAGTTAATCCCACGATGGGCTTACAAGTAGAAAACAGTAAGGAGTATAGGAGACCCCTGTAAGTTAATAATTCCTCGCAAAAGCAGGCTTGCTTAACTGCAAAAACCAAGCAGGCTTGCTTAGCAACAAAACCATACACAGAAGCACAGACATGCCTCGAGACAATAAAACAATGGTGGTGTGAGACCCACACTCTGCCCAGTGAGGTCAGTGAGTTAGCGATCCCTGTGTGAGACCCACACTCTGCCCAGTGAGGTCAGTGAGTTAGCGATCCCTAGGACAGGCTCTCTGAACACATTAAAAACAACACAGTTTAGACCTAGCTTGACCACATAGGGACAAGAAAACTCCCCTGACCAACCTGGAGGAGGAATGGATGATGAAAACATGATGTTTACTCAAGAAAGTGGCTTCCCAGGTGGGGCTGGTGGTCAAGAAGCCACCTGCCAATGCAGGAGACAGACGAGATGCAGGTTTGCTTCCTGGGTGGGGAAGATCCCCCTGGATGAGGGCACAGCAACCCACTGCAGTATTCTTGCCTGGAGAACCTCATGGACAGAGTAATCTGGCAGGCTGCAGTCCTTAGGGTTGCACAGAGTTGGACAGGACTGAAGCAACTTAGCACACACACACTGAAGAAAGACAAAGACATTCTTCTCCCCCTCCCACTTTTCCTTTGATTAAAAGATTGTAGCCTGCCAAGTTCTTGGGTGTGCATCTCCTGCCTGCCCTCTTGTAAGCCACACGAGTGTCTTGTTCCAGTAAATTGGTCTTCATCCACCACTTTGCCTCTCACTGAATTCTCTACACTGAGACATAAGGTGAAAGTGTTAGCCTCTCAGTCGTGTCCAACTCTTTGGGACCGCATGGACTGTAGCCTGCCAAGCTCCTCTGTCCATGGAAATCTCCAGGCAAGAATACTGGAGTGGGTTGCCATTTCCTTCTCCAGGGGATTCTCCCTACTCAGGGATCGAACCCCAGTCTCTTGCATTGCAGGCAGATTCTTTACCAGATACCGAGTCCTTTATTCACTTTCACTCAGCACCGTGTCCAGCACAGATGAGGTGCTCAATGACTGTTTATGTAATAAAGGGCATTTAGCTAAATTGAACGTGTGTGTAGCCATATCAGGGCTTCTCTGATGGCTCAATGGGGTAAAGAATCTGCCTGCCATGCAGGAGACATAGGTTTGATCCCTGGGTTGGGAAGATCCCCTGGAAAAGGAAATGGCAACCCACTGCAGGATTCTTGCCTGTAAAATCCCACGGACAGACTAGCCAGAACTTCCTGCAAACCTGCAAAGAGGCTTCCAGGTTGGTGTTTGGATTTCTCCCGGGAGTGAAGCGGCTCAGCATGGCTGGCAGGGGCTTCAAGATACCTTATGTTTGACTTCATGAATTATTTATGGAATTAACACCAGAATCATCATTAATTTGTGGAAGGAGAGAAGTTGCTGCGTGGCTGGGTGCCCTTGTTTTTCTGGCAGGGATAAATTACCTTCATGACAGCTGCTGGGTGAAGACCTGGGATGCTGGTTTCCAGGGGAGACAAAGCACTTCAGCTCTCCACTCCTTCCCTTGCCCCAGCTAAAAAATCCGGAAGTGCCCCAGACCCCTGGCAGTGAGCATCTCAGCTTCCCTCAACATGTAGTTTACATACATTTATTAAGCACCTACTGTGTGTAGGGCATTTGCTAAGGATGGGATCCAAGACCAAGAAGGCGTGTAAGCAGACAATTACTTCATCAGGTGATCAGGGGCAAGGTCCTCCGTGTTGTGGGGCAGGGGTGTGGCTCATGCCTAAACCAAGTCTCACAGGGAAAAGGCAAATTAGTGGTGCTAGAGACGGGTAGGGAAACTGTAGGGCCCAGGCTTTCCAGCGGGGAGTAACTCTGCAAAAGGTCGGAGAAAGACCTGTAAATAGTAGAAATGGCTAGTGTAGATAAAGGGACCTGGGGAGGTGACCCGTGGGGGCTGTGAAATGGATGCTGGCCTTGCCAATGGCCTTAGGTTTTCTCGGGAGGGGTGGGGAGGATGGCACCAGAGCCATTGATGGCCAGCTGTGGTTTCCTGTGCCATCCACAGGGAGCCAGGTCCCTGCCACTCCAGGTACATTGTGGCTTTTTGGGCTTCCAGGTCCCCTGGAGGCATCAGTGGGAGGTGGGGGGAGGCATGCCTGTCATAGAGGGAGAGCAGAGGAGGTACATAATAGAGGGGAGCCACAATCCTGCCCGTCAGCAAGTCTGCTTTCTGAGACCTCCTATATAATAGCAATCTCTTTCCCATTTTCTTCTAAGCATCAGGAGGAAACAACTGCAGTTGGGTTCAGCAGCCCTTGCTTTTGAGCAATAAACTACAAATGATCACAGTTTACTTTGATGCCCTCGGAATTCCCCTACCAGTGGCCGTGGCTTCTTGCCATTTACTGGGGGGACGTTGCCTGAGCACACACGCTCTGCATTCAGAATGAGCCCTTGCCTTGAAGCTTGTCTTAACCTGGTATTTACTTCACGGCTCTTCTTGGGGATAGAGCAGTGCTCTGGACTCTGGGGCTGCCGACACCACTCTGAGGGGTCCAACCCTGCCGCCCCAGCCTTTCTGGGAGAAAAGATTATTCCTGACTCCATTTATTTCCAGGTAGCAAAGACTCAGAGAGCCCCGCAGGGTGAGGACAAAGTAGAGGCACTCCAGATAAGTGGTTTCCCCTCTGTATTACTTATTTATTAAAGCCAGCGAGGCATAACTAAGGGAAGAGAAAGGAACCAAGGAAATAGAGAATACAATGGCCCCTCGATTTTAATGGGAAAGATGGCTGGAAGTGATTCCTAAATTATTAAATAAATCGATTTGATTCTTGCAGCCAGCCTCCGAGGTGTGTTTGTCAGTTTCATTATCATTGTCGTCAAGGGTAGAAAGAGTCACTCATGGAGAAAGTTTTATTGTTTTTTTTCACCCCTCAATTTTATTTTGAAGGCTGCGATTCATAGCCCCTGTCTAATTAAACACCGACTTCTTTATGTAACCGGAGTAGCATTTTTTCCATTTTTATTTGGCTTCCATTCCGATCCCATTTGTCTTACAGGCCCTTGGATTTGGAACAAGACCGGGTCAGCTGTTCGGCGCACACACTTTGGAGAATCTTGATCCCATTTCAATTATAGGACCGTTTGGTCACAGATGAGTTCTATGGAAATCTGTCCACACACAGGAGTCCCGTCATTTAGCTGTTTGCCTAACAGAACTCACTGAGTGTTAAAATAATAGGTTGCGCCATCCCAAATGCCAAGAATAACACCTTAATGCATTTTAGGGAAATAACAGATTTCATTCTGGGGTTTTGGTGGTGACTATAGAACTGTTTGCTTTTTTCTCTCGTATTTCCCCCCCTTCCCGAAACACTTCGACTGCCTCCAGCCCAATGGTAAAAAAAAAAAAAAAAGAAATGCCTGAACATCTAAATTCTTTCTCTTAATTATCCTCCCGAGGAAAGCAGGCCAAGCACCAGGGTGCAAAAAATTTAAACCATAAATAACCAGCCGAAAGGAAATAAAAGAAATGACACCAGAATAAACTAAGCTATTAACTGAAAGCTTTACATCTCCGTCCTCCTCGGGTCTGAAAAATCTAAGGGAAGGTGGTTAAGTATTAATTTTCCAAAGAATGTCATTAGGATCTGCAGGAATTAAAAATGGATGAAGGAAATATTTCCTTCCTCATGATTTCCGGTGGTACTTGGGCCCTGACGCATGAAACATTTTGGAGAGTGTAGTTGCATTCTCTCCCTGAGGACAATTGGTGCTAAGGGACCTCTGGGTCTTTGTCGGGGGTGGGGTGGGGGCGCCAGTATTGCCTGGGTGTCGGGAGGAGGGCCGGATGGGAGAGAGGGAAGTGAGCAAAGTAATGGGTGGCGACTGAATGCTTCCCGAGATAAATGCGCTCCTGCCTGGATCTGCTGCATAATTGTTTCTTCAAATAAAGAACTCCATTCACACCTGCAGACCTGTCAGGCTTCCAATTATTGGCTCGCGGTTCAATTTCCTGGCTGCAACTCCAGCCTTGGGAGTGGAGAGAAGGGGTGTGTGTGATGGCAACACGGAGAAAGAAAGGCGTGGGCACTGGAGGCGAAAGCTTCAGGTGTGCGGGCTGCGAGGCGGAGGACTCTGCTTCCTTCTCAGTGCACCCAGGCAGCAGCAGTTTGATGATGCTTGCAGAGTCACTTCCAGCTGCCTGGAGGCCTGGGGAGTCTTTGTAGCTTCAAGTCTGCTTTTCCAGGCGGACTTCTGCGGCGAAGACGGAGCAGAGCCCGGAGTCTGCAAGTGTGTGCGAGGGGCTGCCAGAAACCTTGCCCTTTGTCTCGCGCCAGCTCACAGGTCTGGGAGCCAGCCCTTGGCTCAGCGAGACAGAGGAGGCTTGGCTTCTCCGTGCAGTTGAAAGTAATATGAGAAAAGCCAGGTGCAGGAAAGCGTATATGAGATCTCAGTATTGTAAAACCAACCTTGACCAGCCGCCCAAATTCTGTGTGTATTTATTTAGGGAGCTGTACTGGATTACATAAATTCAGAGGAAAATCTAGGACACAGGCTGTGCTCTTGAAATGAGTTACAGAAGTGGGGTGTATGAGAAAGGGGTGAGAGTGCGGATAGGAGGTGGGGTAAGGCATCCGTGGTGACAGCATGGACCAGATGACCTCAGTTACGTGAAACTATTATTGATGTACCTGTTACAGTTTAACTCTCACCCCACTTTGTTTATCTTTTCTTCAAAAGGGCCTCCTCTGAAAAATCTCTCAGTGCCAGGCACTAGGTATATTCAGGTTTATGTGAGGTGGTTTTTTTTTTTTTTTTGTGGCATTTAGGGTCACTATTCTGCAGGTGCCTTGTATGGTGTGAGCCAAGAGAAAGCAGAGCTGCTTTGCCTCAGGGAAAGACAGTTATTAACCATTCTTCTTGTCCTCTCTACTCTCTGTCCTAATCAAGGGGACAGGAGTGAGAAAGGGCTTTCTCAGAAAGCCTGACTCCTTTTAAATGGTCAAAGGCAAGCAGACGTGAGCAGTAGGAAGGGGACCCCAGGTGACCCGAGCTGGCCTTCTCTGGTCTCTGGAGACTGTGTGGGCTCCACCCATCATACTCCCAGCCCCAGGGAGGGGACAGACTTTGTGGAAAACGAAGCTGGGATCTGAAGACGCAAATGAGAGGGCAGAAGTTTTCAGCCCAACGTAAGGAAGAGCTTTCTGTCCACCTGAGCTGACAATGGACTGGGCCACTTTGCAGAATCCTCATTGTTGGCAGAGTTCCGGTCCTGGTAAAACCTTAGTTATGATTCCTGCACCAAGTAGCCCTGAATTATAAGACCTTTAGAGTTGCGCTCTGCCTCTAAGTACTGGAAATGTGGCTGGTGCAACTGAGGAATTGTATTTCTTAATTTTAATCAAGGACAAATATCTGAAAAAAAAAAAACAAAAAAAAAAACCAAAAGGAATATCTTAAAGAGAGATCTGTAGCTCCATGCTCATTGCAGCATTATTCACCATAGCCAAGACAGGGAAGCAAACCCAAGTGCCATCAGTAGATGACTGGATAAAGAAGAAGTGGTATATTTATACAATAGAATATTATTCAGCCATAAATAAGGAAATGTTGCCATTTGTGACAACAGGAATGAACTTGGAGAACATTATGCTTAGTGAAATAAGCCAGATAGAGAAAGACAAATACTGTATGATATTACTTATATGGGAATCTAAAAAAATAATTTAAATTTATAGAAGCAGAGTAGAATGATGGTTGCCAGGGGTTGGAGGGGTGGGGAAATGGGGATATTGGTCAAAGGATACAAACTTTCAGTTATAAGATGACTAAGTTCTGCAAATCTAATGTACATCATGATGACATTGTTAAAAGTATTGTATCCCATACTTGATATTTATTGAGAGTACATCTTAAATGTTCTCACTAAAAAAAAAAGTAAGTGAGGTGATTGGTGTGTTAGTTAACTTGATTAATCAGTTCACAATGTATATGTATATCACATTAGCAATTTGTATTTTAAATATAGACAAATTTATTTGCCAACTATACCTCAATAAAGCTGGAGGAAAAAATTAGCCTTCATTGTTTTAGCTTATACAACTCAAAAACAAACAACCCAGTCAAAAAATGAGTAGAAGATTTAAATAGACTTTCCTCCAAAGGAGACATCCAGAGAGCCAGTAGGTACGTGAAAAGATGTTCAACATTACTAATTATCAGAGAAATGCAAATCAAAACTATAGTGAAGTATCACCTCACACCAGACAAAATGGCCATCATTGAAAAGTCCACAAACAATAAATACTGGAGAGGGTGTGGAGAAAAGGAAACCCTACTACACTGCTGATAGAATGTAAATTGGCGCAGCCACTACAGAGGTTCTGTAACAAAACTGGAAATAGGCTTGACGTGTGATCCAGCAATCCCACTCATGGGGATCTATCTGGAGAAAAGGTGCACGCACCCCTGTGTTCACAGCAGCGCTATTTTCAGTAGACGAGACACAGAAGTAACCTAAGTGTCCACCAATAGACGAACCGATACAGACGAGGTGGTGCTGTGCTGCGCTTAGTCCCTCAGTCGTGTCTGACTTTGCAACCCCATGGACTGAAGCTCAGAGAAGATGTGGAACATATATACAGTGGAATACTTTGCAATCCCATGGACTGAAGCTCAAAGAAGATGTGGTACGTATATACAGTGGAATACTTTGCAACCCCATGGACTGAAGCTCAGAGAAGATGTGGAACATATATACAGTGGAATACTTTGCAACCCCATGGACTGAAGCTCAGAGAAGATGTGGAACATATATACAGTGGAATACTTTGCAACCCCATGGACTGAAGCTCAGAGAAGATGTGGAACATATATACAGTGGAATACTTTGCAACCCCATGGACTGAAGCTCAGAGAAGATGTGGTACATATATACAATGGAATACTTGTTGTTTAGTCACTAACTTGTGTCCAACTGCTTGCGACCTCATGGACTGTAGCCTGCAGGCTCCTCTGTCCATGGGATTCTGCAAGCAAGAATACTGGAGTGGGTTGCCATTTCCTTCTCCGGGGCATCTTCCTGGCCCAGGGGTCAAACCCATGTCTCTTGTGTCTCCCACATTGGTGGTGAATTTTTTACTGTTGAGCTTCCAGGGAAGCCCATGATGGAATACTAATTAGCCCTAAAAAAAAGAATGAAATAATGCCATTTGAGGCAACATGGATGTACCTAGAGATTATTTGACAAAGTGAAGTAAGCCAGACAAAGGCAAATACCATAAAATATCACTTGTTTGTGGAATCTAAAATATGATACAAATGGATTTACTTACAAAACAGAAACAGACTCACAGACATAGAAAACAAATGTATGATTACCAAAGGGGAAATGAGTGGAGGAGGATAAATTAAGAGCTTGGTATATGGCTTTTAGATAAAATAGATAAACAGCAAGGTCCTGCTGTATAGCACAGGGAATTATATTCAACATATTGGAATAACCTATAATGAAAAAGAATCTGAAAAAAGAGTATATGTGTATAACCAAATCAGTTTGTCATACACCAGAATCTAACACAATACTGCACATCACCTATACTTCAATTAAAAAAAAACACCCCCAAACCAAAGAAACTTTATGGTTTTTGTAAGGCTACATTTAACTTTAACCACTGAAAAT
Source organism: Bos indicus x Bos taurus (assembly GCF_003369695.1). Taxonomy (NCBI): domain Eukaryota; kingdom Metazoa; phylum Chordata; class Mammalia; order Artiodactyla; family Bovidae; genus Bos; species Bos indicus x Bos taurus. The sequence goes on along the minus strand of NC_040087.1, from coordinate 10,636,811 downwards.
TTAGTAGCCAAATTGAGATGTCCACAAGTATGAATACTCATCAGAGTTTGAAAACATAATATGAAAAAGAGTGTAAAATATTTCATTAATAATTTTATATTAATTAAACATTAAATAATATCTTGCAAATATTGGGTTAAATAAATTGTTAAAATTAATCTCATGTTAAAAAAATGTGGCTACTAGAAAATGTGAGATGACACACGGGCTTGAATTGTATTTGTGTTGGGTGGTTCTTTGGAACATGCACACTTAGTGTGTGTTCTAAGTCTCTGCCAACATCGGGAGCTTGTGATTCTACACAATTGTTCTTGTTTCTGACGTGGATTCTTCCCTCTTTTTAGATAGAAAGACACTCCAGAAACACTTGTGATTTCCACAATGGCCACTCAAGACAATTTTTATTTGTGATACTGGTGGAAATCATGGGACGAGTGTCTGGACTTAAAAGAAATGACTGGAACAATGATTTCAGGGGCTCTAAGAACTTCTGGTGCGATTTATTACCCAGCAACTGAGCTTGTATGTGCAAAAGCTGGTATTTAAAATCATAAGGCAAGGTTTCTTTTAAAAATCAGCACATCTAACCTGACTTTTATTCACTGCCTTTCTCATGCAGTTAAAGTTGAATAAAACTCTTTCATCGTTCTGTATCATTAAAACACATCCCAAGAAGGGTTGAGAAACACAGTGGTAGACTCTAAATTAAGCAATAAGATATGCACTTTTAGTTTCCCTAATTACCTACCATTGAAAGTAGGTTGGAACTAAAATAAACATGCTGCCTTGAAATGAGAATTAATACGTGCTAGAGCTTCGGGGAAAGCCATATTAAACAATTGAATTTTGGAATATTTTGCTTTGTCAAAAAACCCAAAGGCCTTCTTCCCTTTGGAATTGAATCTTCATTTAGAGGGTTTTTTTTTTTTTTTTTTTTTAATTACTTGTTCCGTGTGTTTTACAAGTGACTTTATCAAGCTATTATGACATTTTGTTCATTATGTATTGAACCCTGTCACAAGCTATGAAGGCAATCAGCGCCTTCTCTGTCACTTGTTGAGAGAAGCCGAGTGTTAAGGGCGCCGTGGTTCCACGGGGGAAGGGCCGTGTTAATTACAGAACGCGTCGTCGGGAGTTCAGTGGAGGACGCCTCGCTGGCACTCTGCTCGGGGCGGCTGGCGGGAGACGGGAGAGGGCAGAGGGCAGAGCAGAGGGTGGAAGGCAGGTGCTGTGGGCTGGCTGGCACCCCGTCTCTCACACCGGTTCCTCCAGACCTCTTGATTCTGGGTCATGTATTTTTCACATCAAGGGTGAATCCTAACCTTCAAGAGACACATTCCTCTCCTAGGGTAGGCTGAGAGACGAATCTCATTACAAATGGAGACTACTAGAATCAGATCAGCGTCTCCTCTACGGTCTGAGCCTGAGTGGATTGGAGCAGCAAAGAATCTCAAAGAGCCTTGAGCAGGGCCTCCTTTCTGTCTCCAATGGGGAGAAGAGGGGAAAGGAGAAATGCAGTTGAAGCACAATCCTGAGACTCTTCTCAGGGCAGGAGCAGGGGAGGTGTTGATGTTAGGGCTGAAGGAAGACAGTTTAACTATCACCTTTTAGGCTGAAGGTTTAAAAAGACAGTTTAAGTATCACCTTTTAAAATGAAAATGCTAAACAGTTTAGCCTAAACTGTTATCAGAACTACAAGGTGACATCTCTTTTAAAGGGGAAAAAGAAAAATACCATTGCAGAATACCCATAACAGGTAGCTCTGATGGTGACCTCATTGTTCTGGATGGTCTAACTCCCTAAGTTAAGACCCCTTCCCCTGAGCTGTTGTTCAGTCATGTCTGACTCTTTGTGACCCCATGGACTGCAGCACACCAGGCCTCCCTGTCCATCACCATCTCCTGGAGCTTGCATAAACTCATGCCCATCAAGTCGGTGACGCCATCCAACCATCTCATCATCTGTTGTCCCCTTCTCCTCCTGCCCTCAATCTTTCCAAGCATCAGGGTCTTTTTCAATGAAGAATGTATCTTGTCTATGATACAATAGACCTGAAGGATCCAAGGTTCCTGTGGAGTTCCTGGAATCCATCCTCCTGCTTTGAACTAGGACTTCTACTAACCAACTATTGCATGATCTAATCTCAAAAATTGCAAGAGAGGGATTTCCTATTTTAGGTCCATGATGATTTAGGGGAAGTGACCACCATGTACCAAGGGCTTTACATGTTGTGCCCTTGGTGCTTGCAGTAACGTGTAAAGTAGGTATTATTATGTCCACCCTGGAAATGAAGACACTGGGGCTTGGAGAGATACAATAACATCCCCAAAGTTAAACAGCCATCAAAGGAGAAGCATTGAAATTTATTGCTGGATTTGTCTGTCTCCAAAACCATGTACTTTCCCACTATATTATGTTGCTCCTATTAAGTTCTTTTCAATATCTAATTGGTATCTTTCCAGCTATAATTTACACTATTTATCTCAGTGCTTACTGGACATGGAGCAGTTCTTCTCAAAGCCTTTCATATATCTGAAGATGGCTACATCTGCCTTCTCTTGCCTTTTTCTTATTTGTTGCAAAAATTTCTTAGGAACATGGGTTTCATGTCCTCGAAATAGTTTTGTTTCTTTCAACTGGCATTTAATGTATATCTATGCAGATGAGTTTTGCTTATGAGAGACTAGATGAATCTTCTATTTCATTCCTTTATTTAAAGGGTTTAACAGGATGCAGATTGTGTGCCATGAACTGGGTTGGATGCTGGACATTCAAAGAACAAGGTCTGTGCTAGAAAAATCTGAGGGAGGTCCCCCTTCTGTCTGAGCAGGATGGAGAGCTCTTCACAGGGTTGGTGGCAGGAAAAGTGGGCACTGAAGGATAAAGAGGAAATCCCTAGCAGATGGAGGGCTCTTAGGAGGCAGGACAGGCCAAGGGAACCTTATGGGTAGAGTCCTGGAAGCTGGGCACGCCATGGTGTGAGGAAAGAGGAAGTATTTTGGTGCAGTAGAGAAGGTAGGGTGTGCACAGAAAAATGGCAGGAGATGGTTCAGGGCAGCAGTCAGATCACAGAGAGTTTCTATGTTACGTTAAAGGATCCATCAGTTCAGTTCAGTTCAGTCGTTTAGTCGTGTCCGACTCTTTGCAACCTCATGAATCGCAGCACGCCAGGCCTCCCTGTCCATCACCAACTCCCAGAGTTTGCCCAAACTCATGTCCATTGAGTCGGTGATGCCATCCAACCATCTCATCCTCTGTCGTCCCCTTCTCCTCCACCTTCAATCTTTCCCAGCATCAGGGTCTTTTCAAATGAGTCAGCTCTTCGCATCAGGTGGCCAAAGTATTGAAGTTTCAGCTTCAACACCAGTTCTTCCAATGAATATTCAGGACTGATTTCCTTTAGGATGGACTGGTTGGATCTCCTTGCAGTCCAAGGGACTCCCAAGAGTCTTATCCAACACCACAGTTCAAAAGCATCAATTTTTCAGTGCTCAGCCTTCTTCACAGTCCAACTCTCACATCCATACTTGACAACTGGAAAAACCATAGCCTTGACGGACCTTTGTTGGCAAAGTAATATCTCTGCTTTTTAATATGCTATCTAGGTTGGTTTTTTAATTTGGGGAATTAAAAAAAAAGTATAAAGAATAATTGAATAGATACCCATACTTGTATTCCTACCAACCAGAATTAAAACCATTAGCATTTCACTATATAGTTTTTAACCTTTAAAAAATGAAATCAAATACTCCAGATACACTGAAAGCCTCCTTAACCAACACTTCTAACCTAATTCCTTTCTCTCCACCCTTTCTCAAGGCAATGATCATCCATTTGGTATTTATCCTTTAGGATAGTTCGAAGCATCCATTTTACACACATTAAGTATTGCGCTGTGACACATCTTTCTGCATCTTGTTTTTTCTTCCCCTCAACGTTGTTTCTGAGCTCTATCCATGTTGACAGATCAACATTCATTCATTTTAAACTCACATAGAGTCTTACTGTATGCATACTATGCTTTATTTATGGTTCCCCCATTGATAGGGATATGGGTCATTTCCAGTTTCATGCTATCAAAAATGATGTTGCAGTCAGCGTCCTTACCCTTCTTTCTCTAGGGAAGCCATGTCCAGTTTTTCACATTGATGAGCGCCATGCTGGAGAGTGGGGATTTATGAAGAAAACACACAATGAAACACTAAGCAAAAAACAGATCTCCAGGTCTTTTCTCTGGAAATTCTCACTCAGAGGGCCTGGCAATTAAAAAAAAAATTATTTATTTTTATTTCTCTAGTTGTGAGCATGGGCTAGCTCTGGTTGCGGTACTTGGGGTCCTCACTGCAGTGTTTCTCTTGCTGCGGAACATGGGCTCCTGGCACGTGGGCTTCAGAGCTGCAGAACTCGGGCTTTAGTAGTTGTGGCGCACAGGCTTAGTTGCCCCGTGACCTGCATACAGATTTCTCAGGAGGCGGGTCAGGTGGTCTGGTATTCCCATCTCCTTAAGAATTTTCCACAGTTTGTTGTGATCCACGCAGTCAAAAGCTTTAGCATAGCCAGTAATGCAGAAGTACATGTTTTTCCGGAATTCTTTTGTTTTTTCGATGATCCAATGGGCAGTTTGATCTCTGGTTCCTCTGCCTTTTCTAAATCCACTTTAAACATCTGGACATTCTCGGTTCATGTACTGTTAAAGCCTAACTTGGAGAATTTTGAGCATTACTTTACTATCATGTGAGATGAGTGCAATTGTGCAGTAGTTTGAGCATTCTTTGGCATTGCCTTTCATTGGGATTGGAATGAAAGCTGACCTTTTCAGTGGTCCTGTGGCCACTGCTGAGTTTTCCAAATTTGCTGGCATACTGAGTGCAGCACTTTCACAGCATCATCTTTTAGGATTTGAAATAGCTCAACTGGAATTCCATCACCTCCACTAGCTTTGTTCATAGTGATGCTTCAAGGCCCACTTGGCTTTACATTCCAGGATGTCTGGCTCTAGGTGAGTGATCACACCATCATGATTATCTGGGTCATTAAGATCTCTTTTGTATAGTTCTTCTGTGTATTCTTGATACCTCCTCTTAATATCCTCTGCTTTTGTTAGATCCCTACAGTTTCTGTCCTTTACTGTGCTCATCTTTGCTTGATATGTTCCCTTGGTATCTCGAATTTTCTTGAAGAGATCTCTAGTCTTTCCCATTCTATTGTTTTCCTCTATTTCTTTGCATTGATCACTGAGGAAGGCTTTCTTATCTCTCCTTGCTATTCTTATCTCTCCTTGCTATTCTTTGGAACTCTGCATTCAGATGGACATATCTTTCCTTTTCTCCTTTGCCTTTAGCTTCCCTTCTTTTCTCAGCTATTTGTAAGGCCTCCTCAGACAGCCATTTTGCCATTTGCATTTCTTTTTCTTGGGGATGGTTTTAATCACCGCCTCCTGTACAATGTTATGAACCTCTGTCCATAGTTCTTCAGGCACTCTGTCTATCAGATCTAATCCCTTGAATCTATTTGTCACTTTCACTATATAATAGTAAGGGATTTGATTTAGGTCATACCTGAATGATCTAGTGGTTTTCCCCACTTTCTTCAATTTAAGTCTGAATTTGGCAATAAGGAGTTCATGATCTGAGCCAGAGTCAGCTCCTCGTCTTGCTTTTGCTGACTGTATAGAGCTTCTCCATCTTTGGCTTCAAAGAATAAAATCAATCTTGTTTCAGTATTGACCATCTGGTGACGTCCATGTGTAGAGTCGTCTCTTGTGTTGTTGGAAGAGGGTGTTTGCTACGACCAGTGCATTCTCTTGGCAAAACTGTGTTAGTCTTTGACCTGCTTTGTTTTGTACTCTGAGGCCAAACTTGCCTGTTATTTCAGGTATCTCTTGACTTGCTGCTTTTGTATTCCAGTCCCCTATGATGAAAAGGACATCTTCTTTTGGTGTAAGTTCTAGAAGGTCCAGAGTATAGGGGGTTGAGAATCAGAGAGCACAAATGGCACACCTGAGACTTTGTGTACATCCAGGGCTTGTTGTTGTTCAGTCACTAAGTCCTGTAAGACTCTTTGCAACCCCATGGACTGCAGTGCTCCAGGCTCCCCATCCTTCACTGTGTCCCCAAATTTGCTCAAATTCATGTCTATTGAGTCAGTGATGCCATCCAACCATCTCTTCCTCTGTTGGCCCTCTCTCCTCTTGCTCTCAGTCTTTTCCAGCATCAGGGTCTTTCCCAATGAGTTGGTCTTTGCATTAGATGGCCAAAGTATTGGAACTTTATATTCAGCATCAGTCCTTCCAGTGAATATTCGGGGTTGATTTCCTTTAGAATTGACTGGTTTGATCTCCTTACAGTCCAAGGAACTCTCAAGAGTCTTCTTGAATACCACAATTCAAAATCATCAGTTTTTCGGTGCTCAGCCTTCTTTATAAGCTTAGATTAAAATCACACTGTATTAGTTTACAAGTCAGGGAGGGGCCCTCACACCAGATGCTCACTCAGAACTAGAGTAGCTCCATGTGATTTCTATCTTTATACCTGCAAGGATTTGATACCTACCCCCAAACTTGTCCCTCTCTAGAAGAAGGATGGTCAATAGGCCCATGGATGACAGATGCGGTGTGAAGTTATGGGGATCCTAAAAACAGACAGGGGCATGGTCACTGGTCAACCAGTGCAGTGAGTAAGGAGATTCTTTGAACTCTGCAGTATCAGAAGTCTCCTTATACGTTGAAGACAGAATAACATATTTTTTGGTCTTCTTTCTGCATTTCTTCTCTGGCTAAGCTTTGACAGCTTTTATTATGAGCTTTCCTGGTAGCTCAGCTGGTAAAGAATCCACCTGCAATGCTGGAGACCCCTGTTCAATTCTTGGGTCCAGAAAATCTGCTGGAGAAGGGATAGGCTACCCACTCCAGTATTCTTGGGGTTCCCTGGTGGCTCAGCTGGTAAGGAGTCCACCAGCAATGCAGGAGACCTGGTTCGATCCCTGGGTTAGGAAGACCCCCTGGAGAAGGGAACGGCTAGCCTTTCCAGTATTCTGGCCTGGAAGATGCCATGGACTCTACTATGGACTGGCAAAGAGTCAGACATGACTGGCGACTTTCACTTTCACCTTTTTTTCCCCCTGTATCTAACCAGAGTTCTTGGGCTAACCTTGACTGCTGGCCTTCTGCAGGGCTCCCTGGAGTGACGGTGAGGTGGTTTGCGCTATGAGCTTATTGGAGAGAGTATAAAGACAATTGTAATAAAGTTTTTTTTATGGCAACTCTATTCAATAAGGACTGTAGCTTCTCAACTGGGGAACTAGGTAAAGAGAAGGCTAGTTACTAAAATGAGATCACACAGCAGCTCAGTGGCAGGGAATGGCTCTGAAGTTGCAGTGGTTTAATGATGACAGCATCTGAGTGCTTATTAGAAGCTCTGGGTTTGTCTGGTTTATTTTAACTATTCTCCTCAGCTATGCCATCGTCATCACCACCATCATCATCATCACCATTCCATTTTACAAATTTCAGGTCAATAAACTGATATGCATAAAAAAGTTAATCTTTTTTTATTTTTTCAGAGTCAGATCACTAAAAAATGGCGGGGTTTGAACCCAAGCCATCGGTCTCTGTGACAGGCACACTGAAATCCTGTCTGGCACTGGCCTGTTTTGTCCAGCCTCCTCATCTTAATTCACTGCCAATAGTAAGTTACTTTTGCTGGGTGCTGTGTTGGATGAGAGTTAGGAGCATATGTAAGGTACCAGAGAAAGTGATAGAAATTGATGGGCCATGCACTTAGGAAGAATGCACACTTTGTAGGTTGCTGCATGCAAGCATCTCTTAAGCAAATGCAGGGATTGTGTTACAGGGTATTCAGACATGACGTGTGGGATTTGGGTAGCTTTCACTGGGTTCAGTTCAGTTCAGTTCAGTTGTTCAGTCATGTCCGACTCTTTGCGACCCCATGGACTGCAGCACACCAGGCCTCCCTGTCCATCACCACCTCCTGGAGTTTACTCAAACTCATGTCCATTGAGTCAGTGATGCCATCCAGACATGTCATCCTCTATCATCCCCTTCTCCCACCTTCAATTTTTCCCAACATCAGGGTCATTTCAAATGAGTCAGTTTTCACTGGGTAGGTGTGGTCTTCTCTGTATCTCTGATGTCTCTTGATTTGGAAAGAGACAGAAACTTTTAGTCAAGAATCCTGCTATGAGGAAGAAGAGAACATAATGTTTTCTTTATGTCAAAACTCGGAAGAATGACTACCAAGGATTATGCCTCTGCACAGTGGATGTTGAGGATGATGGCTGTCATACTAAAATGAAGGAGAGACAGGAAGGAGGTGGGTATTAAGGTGCTCTGCTAACTGAATGGGCTTCTCAGATGGCTCGAGTGGTAAACTGCCCACCAATACAGGTGACACGGGTTTGATCCCTGGGTCCAGAAGATCCTCCGGAGGAGGAAATGGCAACCCATTCCAGTATTCTTTCCTGGGAAATCCCATAGACAGGGAAGCCTGGCAGATTAAAGTCCATGGGGTGGCAGAAGGCTCAGACATGACTTAGCAACTGAGTACGCGCGCGCGCACACACACACACACACACACACACACACACACAATTGAAAAGAAGTAAGCAGCATTTTACAAGAGAGATGACCTAGATTTTCAGTTATGGTTTGTGCTTTTCCATTTTGTTACTCTTATTCATTAGCAAAGACTTGATTTTTCTCCAGCCAGCTGCAATCAACTGTGCTGCCAGATAGGAAGAAAAGACATAGCTCGTGAACATTTGGGTCAGTTACAACGTAGGAGTTGCGGTACTCCCTTGAAATAGGTAAGAAATGTGGCCAGAAAGTCTGGGGTGGTGTGGTAGGGGAGAAGATGCGATTTTAAAAATAGAGTCCCAATGTCCCCAAAGCTTGCTTTTCAGAAGAGTCACCTTTAGAGTCACACCTGGAGGTTTGGAGCTCTGTCTTTCAGATGGTGGTGTCATTTCCATCATACTCGAGGCGAAACCCTGCCCCTCCTGCTGTCTGGTGAGCTATCTTTTGAAGGAGTGGGCTGCTCTAGAGCAGCGAGGCCAGATTTTTCTCCTCTGAATTCTACCATCATTAACAAAATCCCATAGATGCCCGTCAAACCACTGCTCTCCATCACTGTTGCCATGTGAGAGACTTACTGCAGAGAGAGATTTCAAAAATGTAATTACCTCACTACGTAATTTCATAATAACACTAAAACACCATAGCAAAAAATCTTACCCACAATCCTGCTAGCCCAGCAAATCAAACTATTTTCATTTTTTTTAATGGCATAATAATTACAGGGAAGGTACAGCTTAGGGGTGTTTGTGCATGATGTTTTTTGTTTGTTGTTGTTGTTGCTGGTTTGTTTTTCCTCTATTATGGGGGCAATAATTTTCTGTAGATTTTCTGCAATAATTTTCTCCAGATTTTCTGCTTTTATTAATTTTTTATTTTTTTAAATGGCAAATCATTAAGTGCATAATGAGATCTGATAGATCATTGTATTCCTTTGCAAGATGGTAGGAATACACTCATGAATCAGGAAGAAATTCTTTGTCACACTGTTCTATTTTTTTACTCACTTTTCTATATTTTGACATAGCCTTCATATTTCTAATGCAGTGATTCTCAATAGAGGGGTGTGATTTTGCCAGGTAGGAGACTTCTGGTCATGTCTGGAGACATGCTTGGTTGTCACAACCAGCGGGGGGTGGGTTGCTACTGGCATCTAATGGGTAGAGATTAGGGAGGCTGCTAACATCCTGCAGCACATTCCAAAGAATCTTCTGGCCCCAAATATCAATAGTGCTGAGGAGAGAAACCCTGTTACAATGTTAGATGACGATGTCATAGTTCTTTGAGCAGATGCCTAGTTTACCTAGGGGCTTCCCTGGTGGCTCAGCAGTAAATAATCCACCTGTCAATGCACCAGACTCAGGAGACCCAGGTTTGGTCCCTGGGTTGGAAAGAGCCCCCGGAGGAGGGCATGGCAACCCACTTCAGTGTTCTTGCCTGGAGAATCCCATGAACTGAGGAGCCTGGCAGACTACAGTCCATGGGGTCACAGTGTCGGACATGACTGACACGCGTGCACTAGTTCATTCAAGGATCCTGGGCTCCTGTTACAGGACATTCACTGTGCCTGCTTTCCAGTGAGATGGTGAGCATGTCATGCACCCAACTGTGCCTTGCTTTGGTCTTGCAGTGGGTTATGTGACGAGGGGTTCAAGTGACTACCCGGCTTCGACCAGGTGGCAGGACTTTCCTACAAGTAGCATGGGGTGTCTGTAGTTCCAGTTACTGAAATCTAGATACGGGAGCTCCCAGGCAGTAGGAATAAGTGCTGCTGCTGCTAAGGCGCTTCAGTCGTGTCCGACTCTGTGCGACCCCAGAGAGGGCAGCCCACCAGGCTCCCCCGTCCCTGGGATTCTCCAGGCAAGAACACTGGAGTGGGTTGCCATTTCCTTCTCCAGTGCATGAAAGTGAAAAGTGAAAGTGAAGTTGCTCAGTCGTGTCTGACTTAGCGACCCCATGGACTGCAGCCCACCAGGCTCCTCCATCCATGGGGTTTTCCAGGCAAGAGTACTGGAGTGGGAGGAATAAGTGCAGCAGGCATGAAAAGGGGTGGGGGAGGCAAAGCTGGAAGGCAGAGTCTTGGGCCCAACGGGACTTGGGGATTCCGCGAGTGAGATGGCTTCACAGAGAATCTAAGGACATCCTCTGGGAAGGGGAGGGTGGGCTGATTTGAGAGAGCAGCACTGAAACATATACATCAGCATACGTAAAACAGATCAGCAGTGGGAATTTGCTGAATGATGCAGGGAACTCACACCTGGTGCTCTACAACAACCTAGAGGGGTGGGATGGGGTGGGAGGCGGGAAGGAGATGCAAGAGGGAGGGGACACATGTATACCCAAGGCTGATTCACGTTGAGGTATGTCAAAAGCCATCACAGTATTGTTAGGTAATTGTCCTCTAATTGAAAACAATAAAGGCATCCTCTGAGAGCAGCCAGTGGGAGTGGACACGGCCCGGCCTCGCCCTGCCAGCACGGCAGCTCCCTCTGCACTTCTCACACCTTCTCTGCTTCATACTCTTCTTCAGCACTCATTGCTGTCTTAAATGCTGTCCATTTTATTTATTTATCTTGTTTATTTCTGTCTCCCTTCCCCAGGGGCAGGGGCGGGGGCCGAGGCAGTGTCTGTTTCATAGACTGCTGTTTGCCAGCCCCCAGAGCAGTGCTGGGCACGTGGCAGGCTCTCCGTGCCTAGAAGTTGAATGAATGAGGGGGTAACTCACAAACACAGGAGGGTATGTTGCTTTTAGAAGTGCTTCACCCCACCCATTGCTCCTAGATCAGGTTTCTTTTCTCTCCCTCCTCATTTCGCTTTAGGTGTCTTGCTGATGTCTGGAGGATGTGTTATTGGAAGGGGTGAATGACAGACAGAGAGAGAGAGAAGCAGAGAGCCCCCAGGCAACAGGACCAGAGAGAGGCACAGATAAGAGCTACATATTGGAGCCAGGCCTCCTTGTTCCTGGGCTGGGGCTGCTCCGGTGGGCTGTGCCCCATGTCTCGGGGGCTGCACAGGGCCTCCTTGTCAGGTTGTCCTGGGTGCTGTGGGGCTTTCCTTGTGGTCCCATCCAAAGAAGGAAGCCCCCTTGGCCAGCTGCCTTGGTGTTGACCTTGGGTCTGCTCCCTGGGACTCATTATGGGCTGCATTTCAGGTTGCCTCAAACCAGACATCTGTGGCCTCTGCGGTGGTGAGGCTCCTTGTGTGAGGTGTCGTAGTCACATTCAATCGAATGTTTCTGAAATTCTCTGTATTCTTGACTTCTTAAAAAAAAAAAAAAAAGACTGTGGATCCCCTCTGAGCATCCATAGCCAACACCTTTCTTTTTTAATTTCAAAAAAAAATGAAAAATTTGTATTGAAGTAGGGCTGCTAATAATAGTGTGTTACTTTCAGGTGTATGTCAAAGTGATACATGGCTTCTTTTTCAGAATCTTTTCCATTATTATAAAGGTTCAGGTTATTATAAACTATTGAGTAGGGTTCCATGTGCTATACAGTAGGTCCTTGCTGGTTCCCAGGTGTGCTAAAGAACCCACCTGCCATAAAGGAGAGGTAAGAAACGTGGGTTTGATCCCTGGGTGGGGAAGATCCCCTGGAGGAGGGTGCAGCAAGCCAGTCCAGTATTCTTGCCTGGAGAATCCCATGGATGGAGGAACCTGGCGGGTTACCGTCCATAGGGTCTCGGAGAGTCGGACACAACTGAAGCGACTTAGCAGGTACAGCAGGCAGGCAGTGTATATATGTCAATCCCCAACTCCTAACTTATCCTACCCTCCTCTTCATCTTTTTTAAAACAGCAGCAGCACCAGCTAACTGGAGAGCTAGGGGTGGGGTGGGGAGAGGCCATATGGAAGCATCCAGGTAGCTGGTGTCAGCCCTGCCCCAGGCTTCTGCAGCGTCGCCAATGGCAGCTTCGGAGGCCAGCATGATGTTTCCCGTCACTCAGAGGCATGTGAGCCGAAGCCCCGCCCCACCGGCTGCCATGGCAACTCCCAACCCGGGTCAGGCGGCCCTGCCCACCTGGGCTGGCAGCTCGGGTTCTTGGAAAGTGAGTGACAGGAGCAATCATCTGCCCTTGCAGAGAGAACCCAAACACACTATGAAAGGGACGGCTGGGCCGGGCTCAGCAACTTCATTCATGAGACAAGTAATCTCGAGGCTGGCAGCTGAGGCCATGAGGGCAGGTCCAGCTGCTTTCAACAACTCAATCCAGTCCCACAAATATTGTTGAGCCCCTGTGCTGCAGGAGGCAGGTGCGTGGCTTTGGAGGGGTTCAGGAGGAGAAAGAGACAGTTCCCGTTTCCAGGAGCTTACAGGCTACTTTCTCTCAGGGCCCAGAGGAAGTGGAAGCAAGGGACAGCTGGGGTTCCAAGGTGGAAGGGAAAATATCCAGCTGAAAAATAAAAAATCAGGACAAATGCGGGGGAAGAGGAGTCCTAAAGTTTGGGTGGAACTTGTTCTTTCTCCCCTCTCCCCTCCCTTCTCTCTTTTCTTCTCTGTGGTAGATGAAATAAGAATTCCAAGCTCCCATCACCTGAAATGTCCATGAAATTGTTCACTGAAAATTTGTATTGAAGTCCAGCTGTTTACAATGCTGTGTTAGTTTCAGGTGTGCATCAAAGAGATAGATATCTTCTTTTTCAGAATCTTTTCCACCACAGGTTATTATAAGATATTGAGTAGGGTTCTGTGTTCTATACAGCAGGTCCTTTCTGGTGATCTACTTTACATATGAGACTGGGGTTCTATCCCTGGGTTAGGAAGTTTCCCCTGGAGGAGGGCATGGCAACCCACTCCAGTATTCTTGCCTGGAGAATCCCATGGACAGAGGAGCCTGGCAGGCTACAGTCCATGGGGTCGCAAGGAGTAGGACATGACTGAACGACTAAGCACGGCACAGCACAGTATATGGAATGGAAATGGAAAAGTTTTCCATTCTCAGGACATGTGAATAACTTATGTGGCTAAAGAACTTTGCAAATATGATTAAATGAAGGATCTTGAGATGGGGAGATTATCCTGGATTATCCAGATTAGCTTGAAACGTAATCATGAGGGTCCTTATAAGAGGGAGGCAGGAGGGTTGGTATTAGAGGGAGATTTGGAGATACAAGACTACTGGATTTGAAGGTCGAGGAGGAGGAAGGCCATAAGCCAAGAACCATAGGCAGCCTCTAGAGGCTAGAAAAAGCAAGCAAATGGATTTTCCCTGCTTAGGGGCTCTGGAAGGAATGGAATCCTGCTGACTCATTTTGGACCTCTTATCTCCAGAGCATAAGGTTCATTTTCAGTTTAGTCACTCAGTTTGTGTCCGACTCTTTGCAACCCCGTGGACGGCAGCACGCCGGGCTTCCCTGTCCATCACCAACTCCCGGAGCTTGCTCAAACTCATGTCCATTGAGTCGATGATGCCATCCAACCATCTCATCCTCTGTTGTCCCCTTCTCCTCCCATCTTAACTCTTTCCCAGCATCAGGGTCTTTTCAAATGAGTCAGCTCTTCTTATCAGGTGGCCAAAGTATTGGAGTTTCAGCTTCAGCATCAGTCCTTCTAATGAATATTCAGGGTTGATTCCCTTTAGGATGGACTGGTTGGACCTCCATGAAGTCCAAGTGACTCTCAAGAGTCTTCTCCAACAACACAGTTCAAAAGCATCAATTCTTTGGCGCTCAGCTTTCCTTATGCGCCAACTCTCACATCCATACATAACTACTGGAAAAACTATAGCTTTGACTAAACAGAACTTTGTTGGCAAAGTAATGCCTCTGCTTTTTTAACATGCTATCTAGGTTTGTCATAACTTTCCTTCCAAGGAGTAAGCGTCTTTTAATTTCATGGCTGCAGTCACCATCTGCAGTGATTTTGGAGCCCAAGAAAAGAAAGTCTGTTACTGTTTCCATTGTTTCCCCACCTATTTGCCATGAAGTGATGGGACCAGATGCCATGATCTTAGTTTTCTGAATGTTGAGCTTTAAGCCAACTTTTTCACTCTCCTCTTTCACTTTCATCAAGAGGCTCTTCAGTTCTTCTTCACTTTCTACCATAAGGGTGGTGTTATCTGCATATCTGAGGTTATTGATATTTCTCCCAGCAATCTTGATTTCAGCTTGTGCTTCATCCAGCCCAGCATTTTGCATGAAGGTAATAAATCTCTATTGTTTAAGCCATTAAGTATGTGGTAATTTGTTGGCTCAGTGATAAAGAATTGGCCTGTCAATGCAGGAGACTTGGGTTCGATCCCTGGCTTGGGAAGATGCCCTGAAGAAGGGCAGGGCAACCCACTCCAGTATCCTTGCCTGGAGAATCCCATGGACACGGGAGCCTGGCGGGCTACAGTCCATAGGGTCACAAAGAGTCAGACAGACTTAGCGACCAAACAGCAACAACAACGTGGTAATTTACTATAGCAGCAAGGGAGACAGAAATCCCCTCCCTCTCCTTCACATCCTTGCTTGCTGCCCACTCCATCTCTGTCTGCATCTCCATCTCCCTCTCTGTCTGCAGCCTGTCCTCCTCTTCCTCCTTCCCTCTCTCCCTTTCCCTCTTATTTCCCCTCCCTTCCTCTCCTCTCCTCTTCTTTTTCCTCCCTCCATCCCTCCCCCAGTTACCAAAACAACATATTCCCACTTTTTGAATTTCAAACAATAGGGAAGTGCATAAAGTGAAAAATGAAAGCTCTTTCCCATGACCTGTCCCCCCACCCCACCCCCATCTTCTTGGCAAGAGGCACAGTGGTTCAGGATTAACTGCCTGAGTCTACATGCGGGCTCTGTCGCTTACTCCCTGCATGGTGTAAGGCAAATGCTTGAACTTTCTTTGCCTTGGTTTGCTCATCTGTAAACTGGGGAGAATGTTACTTACCTCAAAGGACTGTCAATTCATCAGGACTTAGAGGAGCAGGCACTCACTGTATGCCAGCTCTTATTATCTTGTTACATCTTGTCTCTTCCATACAAACACATGTGAATCTATTTATACAAACAATATAGAGGGACTTGGTTTCATTAAGATATCATTCTACAGTGTGAACAAGATTATTTTAGGCAGAGTTATGGGTGGAAGAAAGAATTCCAGTGTAGAAGCAGAATTCAAAGGTGGCTTGAGCTATGAAGACGGCAGTGGAAGAGCAAAGTAAGGTTGGTTTTAGAGACAATATGAAAGTGTAATTTCCTGAATTAGACTATTGGTTGGAAGAGGCGAAGGAAGAAGAAGTCCACATGGCTTTGAGATTCTGAGTACTGGGTACCAGGGAGAATGGTGTTGCTAGAATCTCAGGTGTCATGCTTGACTTCTTTGTGTCTCTGCCAAGTGCAGTCAATCAATACTACACGATCGGTAAGTTCTGCTCTCTTAACTAAAATTCTGTTTTCAGAATTTTTCATAGTTATTTCTTTGTACTTATTTTTTGGGACTCAAATCAGGCATAACTATCTTTCAAAAAAGCTTCCAGACTTCCCATTAAGGGCTTCTCTTCGATGCATACTCTTTCATGTCGATCTCTCTGCATTTCCACACTGTTTTGCAATCATCTGATTATCTCTGTCTGTCTCTTTCTCTAGAAGATGAAAGCCTTGAAGGGAAGGACGGGCTCTTACTAACCTTTGTACGTTTGGTGCCAGGATATTGGCCTGGCATCTGGTCCATACAAATTTGTGTTGAAAGAAGATGTCAGTGCCATTTCGAGTATGCTTAGCCAGAATGTGTACATGGAATTTTCCAGAGGCAGCTTGTGGAATGGGACTCTGGTTACAGGGCAGGGGTGTGGGGACAGATTGTGGGTCCTTTGCAAAGAGGTGAAGCAATGAACTTAGCTGGAGAAGAGGATGAGGGGGGAAGCTTGGAGAGCTCTCAGATATGGGGAGTGAGGGAGAGACAGCGAACAGCAACCAAAAGTAGGGGTAACCAGAGAAGTGGGGAGACATGCAGGAAGGTGACATAGCAGGAAAAACAAGGACTTTTGGAGAAGGGGATGGTGGCCCAAGGGTCAAACGCTGCGTGCAGTCAGAGTGCTGAGGAGCAAGTCAGGGTGTCCCCTGTGGACGACCATTCCTCAGGCTGGTGAGATGGGGAGGGTGCTGGGGTAACAGGAGGCTGAGTGACAAAGCAGGGCAGCCGCTGGTGCCCCTTGCAGTGTGCTTGGAAGGGAAGAAATCGGAGCAAGACAAGAATAGGACCCGAGAGGGAAGCAGGGTGACCTAGCCTGATTGTAGGCTGCGTAGGAGGTGACTGGGAAATTGAAAATGTAAGCAAGTGAGGGGGTGGTGGAGCCCCAGGAGTGGGGGAACAGACAGCCTTTGCAAGAAAGGGCACTTCCTCACTGGGAGAGGCATGGAGAAAGAGAAGGAAGGGAAAGAGGTGTTTCTGCGGAAAGGAATCAGATGGTCTCTTAGTAAAGTAGGAAGCAAGGCCCTGCTGAGGGAGAAAGGGTTCTGGGAGTGGGCTTGAGGGCAGGAGAGAGAGAAGACATTTGGATCAGCTGGTTTTGGGATTTTAAGAAGGAATAATGAATACACCCTCTCTGATCGCCCCCATCCCTGCCCCCTCCAGCCTCTTGAGTTGTGATGGACTCTAGTAAGAACTTGGGCTTCCCAGGTGGCTCAGTGGTGAAGAACCTGCTTGCCAAAGCACGAGATGCAAGAGACATGGGTTGGATCCCTGGCTTGGGAAAATCCCCTTGAGGAGGAAATAGCAACCCACTCCAGTATGCCTGAAAAATCCCACAGACAGAGGAGTTTGGGCGGGCTATAGTCTGTGGGATCTCAAAGAGTCAGACATGACGTAGTGACTGGGCCTGGATGCTAGAAGAACATGCTTTCCAGTGATGTTCAGCAGCCCTGCAGCTGGAGCTGGGAAAGGTGCTGGAAACCAAGAGACCTTTCCTCGCTCCTCAACCCTCTGACTGCCACGTAGGTGCTGGGATGGGACAGAAGAACCACAGGAGGACAAGGCTGGGGGTGGTGTGGGGGCGGGAGCCAGCACTTTATGAAAATGGGTGAGCGTGGACTCAGGCCGGGCTGAGGCTGGGCTGAGGGTGAGAGATGGAAGAACCAGAGTGGGTCAATGCCCGGAAGTGGAGATCATGGAGCAGATGGCTGTGTGTCTGCAGTCCCATCCCAGCTTGACGGGGCAGTGTCCAGCTGCACCGATGCCGTCTCATTCCTCCTGATTGGTTTGGAAGGAAAGACCATGCTTGACAGAAAAACTCTGTGGGTTGCCTTGATTCAAAAGAAACTTCCAAGCCCTGCTTCCCTAATAGCATCTGAGTTCTCCAAGGGCTGATGGAGCCTGTCTCCATCTATGTGTCTTCAACCACGTTCGAGTCTGGGGGATCCTGAGTGAGTGTGTTTCTCTTTGCGCTGCTCCAGTGTCTGGTTCCTCCCTCCTTCTTTTCTCTCCACCATCTGCCAACTTCAAGTGCAGTGCTGGGGGACTGGGGAAGCTCCTCTGATTGCCTGGGGTCGCCAGTTTGGGAAGCCTGCCTTGTGCAACACCATGATCTGAATGGAGGTGACTTTTGTCCATTGCCAGTGACCAATGGGGGAAGCTGCTTCCTCTTTGGGGATCTCGTAGTGGGGCATTTAGGGGGGCAGTCTGTGAGCAGCCTACAGGAGTCTGCCCCTGAGATGCAAATCTGTTTGTCCAATTGACCGGTGTGGGTCAACAAAACATAAATTGGCATTCCCCCCTTGGAGGAAGCTGGGTAGCTGACTTCAGGTCATGACTCCTGTGTGTAGCTTTACCATCTGGAACCACAAACACCCCGGGCACCAAGTGGCAACTGAGCAGAAGCTCCCTGGCATCTTGCCACCCCAGGGCTCTTGGATCCCATAGCTCTTTTCCACTCTTTAATGTTTGTATTTCTTTTTGTCTCATGCTTTTCACTTCCTTTTGAGCAGGGCTTCACCGTAAGCCCCAAAGCCAGGGTCCTATCTGTGGAAACCTTGGCTTAGTAATCACCTACTGGGAGGAAGTGGGAGGAGGAATGTCTGCCCAGCGGCCTGACAGCCTTTGTTCCCAGGTCTCAGGGCCCTGTGGCCCATATGGAGCCCTCTCTGCTTCTCTTGCACAGGCTGGCACGACCCCAGGTCTGCTGTCTGCCCGACTGATTCCTCACCGGAAGTGCAGACAGATGCTCGGGGAATTAGAAACATGGCTTCCATGCAAAAATGTGCTCCCTTCCCAGACAACAGATGATGCAGATAAAGCCTATATCTTTAATTTTGCCGATTCTCACCTTGCCTATTGATTCCTTGTGTTTCACCGAGGGCTTATTTGATTTGGAGGGGGATTATGCAGTTACCTTACATTTCATTGGAGCAACACAATACAGGCAAAAGAGGGCTTTATTTCTCGAGTCTGAATTATCCAGAGGATCCCATCCATGCAGAGCTAACCTTGGAGGAGACAGGACCCAGGGAGGTGGGCAGGGAGACCCCCCATCTAGACGTTGTGCATGGAGGACCCTGGCCCAGCAGAGGCTTAGAGGATGGAGGGGGTACAGCTGAACAAGCGCTGTCCTCTGTTCCAGCCCCTTCCCAGTCCATTTGTCACTTTGGATTATTTCCCTTATACTTGCGCGGGGAGGCAGCATCCTCAATTGCAAGGATTCCCAGTGTGCTCTGTTGTGGCACGAAACACAAATACCATTTCCTTCCAGCTCGGGCTTTCACGGGGCCTGCCTGAATCCATTTGTGCTGTCTCCAAACCTGGCACTTTAAAACAAATGGAAAGGCCCCCGAATGACAAACACTGCGAACATAGTGGAAATGGTTGCAAGGAGAATCGTACTTTATGAATATTCACTGAAGTGTGAACCTGCACATTGCTTATCCGCTTTTCTGCATTCTAATTTGCCCATGAATGCAAATGAGTCCTGTTTAAAATCTAGAGGGGGAGAGTGGGCTCCTTGAAGAACACCTAATTGAAAGATGTTTGTACATCGTGTCTGATATTTAGTAAACAGAGAGACAAATCCGATCGTTTTCCAAATGAGACCTCAGAAACAATAAAAAATAATGATCATGAAACCTTGAAAGTAGACATGTGTAGAACAAACTGCTTTCCTAAAAAGGGGGACATAATTACTCTGTCTCAGGGTGCAATTAGTGTCCTAATTATACAAAGGTGTGTGTTTTGCTTATCTCTTCAGCAAACCCTCTGTCAAGATTTAGCTGTTTTGAGGAGCCCTACCCCAGCAGGGCTGGGCCCTGAGCTCAGGGGTAGGCAATGGAGGGTCCTGGGGGAGAGGGGCCCAGAGAGATGGTACCTTGGGAAGTACCTTCATCTTTCTTTTCGACTGACAGATGGTTTCAGTCTGGGCTGCGCTGCCTGCTGCTGCTTTCGATGCAAGAGTGTTAGCTTTTTGGATTCATGAAAGCCACTCAATCAAAGATAAAAAGGCAGGCCAGTGTGGGGAATCAATAAAATCTCTACTTTCAGCTGGAGTGTCTAATAGTGATTCTTCTCGTGTCACTGCCTGGTTAAACAGTCATCCTCCTGCTAAAAGCCCTAGAAGACATAATAGATTCATGGGGCTGGGCCCTATTGTGTTGCCTTGGGCCTGGGAAGGGGGAAGGGGCTCCTGTTTTGCTAAAACAAGCCAGACACTGAAGCATTGTGTATCAAAATGTATTCACCCACCGTGGGCCGTCTCCTGAGAGCCGAGGGGCCTTCTCTGCACACCTCTTGTGATGCTGTTTCCAGGCATCGATGTAGTTGTTGCAATTGGTTTTAGTCCCAATTCCGAGTCACTCTGCTTACATTCAAATGTGCTTTTGGGGTAGTGACTTTTTCTGGGAAAAATCATGAAAATATAATTTTTTTTTTTTTTAATTTCAAGCCAAGACCGTTGTACACATTGAAATCTGCTCCTGAGATGTTGACAGCAGACATCATGTAGCTCACTGCTGAGTGAGAGAGGATCAAATAAATGGCTGAGTCATGACTGAGGGTCCAGGCAGGAGGCTTGGTGGTGGATGTCATGGAATGCGGTTCTGCTGGGCTGGGGGTGAGGGTTTTCCTTGAGGTCCTGGTGTGGCAGCGCATGGCTAAGCTTTGCATGCAGTGCTATCGGTCTTCCCGGGACATGTTCATGACCTTTGCATGGTCCCAAACCCACAGCCTACGGGGCAGTGACTTACAGAAGTGTCGGGACCTCCTCTCTCCTTTCTCTCCTCCTCCAGTCTTACAGAGAAGAAAATAAAGCATTGGTGGCTGAGTTGAGCCTGAGTTAACCCTGTAATGCCGCTCAACTCAGGCACCAACACTTCATTTTCTTCTCTGTAAGGGACTTGGCTGGGTCACCACCCACAGATTGATATCCAGGGACTGTGAGTGAATGAGGATCACAGAACGCCATCTGGGGCGAGGAAGGAGTGGAAGGACAAGTGGCACTTTGTTGGCCGTTCCCAGGAGCCCTTTGATCAGGAGCGGCCTTTGTGACGGCTTCTGCTGACCCCTCCTCTCCCACGTCCCTCTGAACCCCAGTCCCTTCCCACTCCATGCTTCCCTTGGAAGGGTCCTCTGCCGCCTGGCCCTTTTTCGGCACGTCCAGATTGCAGAGGAGAGAAAAACACTTGAGTCTGCCCACTGCCACCCTCCCCACTGTCCCCCACGCCCCTCCCCCGGAGAACTTAAGCAGATGTAGGCAAGACTTTAATAGCTACATACAGAGAAACTCAGGACAGTCTCATTAGGGGAGGGTAATGGCCAGTTGGAAGACCTCAGAGAGGACACTGTATCAGCACCTGGGTTGTGACGACAGCCCTAAGAATGGCCGCATGCCCCTCCCCGTAATCGTCCACTCGTGATCCGTTTGACCCGGCTCCCCATCACACGTGGTCCTTCCTCAAATCACTCTCCCTCAGAGGTCCTCTGTGATCGCCCACGCTGCTCTTTCATGGCAGGGAAATCTGAGCTGGTCAGTGACGATCATTAAAAAGCAGTTAGTGGACTCCCTGGGGCTCACCCCGATATGGCGCATTAAGGCTCTTTCTTTTCTTCTCCCAGCAGCCCTCTGTCCCGAGCGCAGCATCTGCAGGAGGTCAAGACACCCAGAGTCCTGAGATTTCCAACCATCTGCTGGGGGAGAAAGGAAGTCAGTGCCGGAGGAGGGAAGGGGGAGAACCTCAATGATACTCTGAAGATTTTTGGCAAGTTATTTATGGAGGGTGAGCCCTGATGAATGGTCCCTGCCTACGGTCTTTCTTCTGTGTCTCCAGAGGGCGGAGGACATCATTAAAGTCGAAGCCAAGTTCATTTTTCCCCTTGGAGGCTTCAATAGCCTGGAGTCATTTCCCAGCCCTCCCTTCCCACCAGTGCCAGTCCTCCCTGGCTGCTGAAAAATTCAACATTCCTATAAACTACAGTACTTTGTAAAGGTCATGCGCCAGTTAATCTGAACCCAGGGTCTGGAGCGGGGCTCGCTGAGGCTGCAGCAGTGGCTGTCCAGCCCCGTGACGTGGGTCTTGCCTGCCGAGAACTGGAGGGCAGGAGGCAGGCACGCGGAGCTCTTTAAATATTGCCGAGCATTTCCTGGATCAGCATGATATTTAAAGATTTTTGTTCCACCTGCCTGCGAAATATAGAGTCCAGCCGAGAGGCAAGAAAATGAATATGGATTTCTTGCCCTTTCAGTGTATTCACTCCAGAAAATAGCCATTTCTTTTTTTTTTTTTTCCCTTTTTTTTTTTTTTGCCGAGCTGGGGACTGCAGGCTTCAGGCAATCCCGATTACACTCATGCATCATGAATGAAATGTACCATTTGGAGAAAATCAGCCACTCATTCCATTTCAACCCCCACCCCACCCCGCACCACATCAACAGGCCTCGTGGACTTTGGAGGCTGAACTGGATGTTGTGCTTGAACAAGAGGACTTTCTCAACATAGTTCTGATGCTCAGAGCAGTCTCCAGGGACAGACTTTGTGCCTGGGGCTCCAACAAAAGGATTATCAACCTTGGAAAGCAGGGTCTGATTCACCACATGACGAGGAAGTGAGACTGTGTGCTGATGGGTGGAACTGTGGGCAGGGTCAGGAGACCCGCTTCCTAGCTTGAGTTCCACCTGCACTAGCTTTTTATTACTCCCTTCATTCAAAAACCACATCTGGAGTCCTGCCTGTGTGCCAGGCGCCATGCTAAGCTTGGGGAATATAAGAGCAAATAAGGCAGACACAGGCCCTGCCTTCTTGGCGCTGATAGAGTTTAACAGGGGAAACAAAACATTACTGGCAATTGTGTGACAGTCGGAGAAGGCAAGGGCACCCCACTCCAGTACTCCTGCCTGGAAAATCCCACGGACGGAGGGCCTGGTGGGCTGCAGTCCATGGGGTCGCTAAGAGTCGGACATGGCTGAGCGACTTCACTTTCACTTTCTTCATGATAAGCCTTGGTACACGGGGACAAAGTCACCTCTTTGGTTTCCCATTTTCTTATAGGCAAAAGGAGGAAGTTGACAAAGAGAAACCCTCAAGACATTCTCCCCTTCCAGGATCTTAATCATTAAGCAATTAGACCGGAGGCCCCAGTCCCTGGGTGATGGACTGGTACTGTCTGTGGCCTGTTAGGAACTGGGCTGCACAGCAGTTGGTGAGCAACAGCTGCGTGAAGGTTCGTCTGTATTCACAGCCGCTCCCCGTCACTTGCATTACCACCTGAGCTCCACCTTCGGCCAGAGCCGTGGCAGCGTTCGATTCTCACAGGAGTGCCATCCCTAACCCTAAAGTCAAGGTAGAATATCCTAAGGTTGCCGCAAAAGAGGAATAAACTATACAAAAAATGTAATGTCCTTCAGTCATCCGCAAACCACTGCCCCCCGCCGCCCCACCCCGTCCATGGAAAATTGTCTTCCATGAAGCTGGTTCCTGATGCCAAAAATGTTGGGGACTGCTAAATTAAGGTAGTTGAACATCCACCGTTCCTTTGCTGCCAGGGCTAGATAAGGCTCTTGTTCTCCTTGTTTCAAGGTCACTATAACCTAGTTGGCCACACAAGGCTCATGCAGATGATATGGTAACTCACAGCTGAGGTATCAGATGAATGTTACGAACTTTGAAAAGTTTTTGGCAGCTCAGAGAGTTCCTTGGGAGTTCAGACGAGGGAGAGATGGCTAAGTGCCTGACCCATGCCAGATACACTTTTTTCTGCACCTTCTCAACCACTCCCTCGGCTCCCATCACTGTGCTTATACACGGAGAAGATGCTTAAATTCACGCCTGCAGTCCAGAGGTCTCCCACGAGCTTTTCCCTCTTCCCAGCCCCTCCCATATAAACACAACTTACTCCAAATGGCTTCTCCTACCACAACCTCTTGTGACTCCCTGGTCTTTATTCCAGCATTTGCCACAATTTCTTTGTCATTGTTTAATTACTCTTTCTTCCATAAGTCTGCAAGATCCTCAAGAGTGGAGACAGGGATCATATCTATTCAATTCACTGTTGTTTCTCCAGGGTCATTATATTGTTTGATATTTTATTGGTATTTGGTAATATAAATGATGACTATCTAATTCTTCTAGAGAATAAATTCACCTTTCTCTAAGGCAGGCATCCAGACTATTTCAACCAATTTGAGTGGTCCATCCTAGAATAGTGATGGGACCAGATGCCGTGATCTATGGGGAAACAATGGAAACAGTGACAGACTTAATTTCTGGGGGCTCCAAAATCACTGCAGATGGTGACTGCAGCTGTGAAATTAAAAGATGCTTGCTCCTTGGAAGAAAAGTTATGACCAACCTAGATAGCACATTAAAAAGCAGAGACACTACTTTGCCAACAAAGGTCCACCTAGTCAAGGCAATGGCACCCCACTCCAGTACTCTTGCCTGGAAAATCCCATGGATGGAGGAGCCTGGTGGGTTGCAGTCCATGTGGTCGCTAAGAGTCAGACACGACTGAGCGACTTCACTTTCACTCTTCACTTTCACGCATTGGAGAAGGAAATGGCAACCCACTCCAGTGTTCTTGCCTGGAGAATCCCAGGGACTGGGGAGCCTGGTGGGCTGCGGTCTATGGGGTCGCACAGAGTCGGACACAACTGATGTGACTTAGCAGCAGCAGTCAAAGCTATGGTTTTTCTAGTAGTCATATATGGATGTGAGAGCTGGACTATAAAGAAAGCTGAGTACTGAAGAATTGATGCTTTTGAACTGTGGTGCTGGAGAAGACTCTTGAGAGTCCCGTGGACAGCAAGGAGATCCAACCAGTCAATCTGAAAGGAAATCAGTCCTGAATATTCATTGGAAGGACTGATGCTGAAGCTGAAACTCCAATACTTTGGCCACCTGATGCGAAGACTCATTTGAAAAGACCCTGATGCTGGGAAAGATAGAGGGCAGGAGGAGAAGGGGACAACGCAGGATGAGATGGTTGGATGGCATCACCAATTCAATGGACATGAGTTTGAGTAAACTCCGGGAGTCGTGATGGACAGGGAGGCCTGGCGTGCTTCAGTACATGGGGTCAAAAAGAGACACGACTGAGTGACTGAGCTGAACTGAACTGATCCTAGAATAAGAGAAAACTTAAGTGGCATTGTGCGAAGATGTTCCCAACAGAGCACGGTGTCTCAGGCAGCATCTTAAAAATCAAAGTTTGAGACAAGGCTTCAGTGCAAATGTGTTGTTTGGGAGTTGCAATCCCAGGGCGAGGAAAGTGAAGATAAAGAGAAGAGGAGGCGGGAAAGGATGGGAATCAACTCAAAGTGATATGTGACTGCTTCATGATGGCCTCTGTGTACACACACAGCAGCAGCAGTAGCAACAATAAGCAAAACCCATCACCAGTTAGTTGTTCAGCAGGTACACCTGCTCAGCCATGCAGGATGCTTTGGGGCAGATATGATAGAAAAACCATGATTTGGACTGTCCCTGGGAGGAAGATGAGATCGGATATATCCTCCCAGTCCTACCTCTGTGGTCAAAGTTGAACCCCACGGGGAGAGTGCTTTTTTGTATGGTTTGCTCATAAGACCCCCTTGAAAGCCACTCAAGAGATCAGAGTTCAGGCCCTATGGTATGAGATGTCATCCAAAGTTACAAATATGCAGAACAGAGTAAATAGAGCAGGCTGGAAACCTGCTATTCTTAAAAAGGTCCACTTGCAGGCTTGATGCTTGGCTGGGGTCTGGGAACTTGGATGTCAGAGGGGTTCCCACCATCCCCTAATAAGAATGCTTCTTTGTGCCTAAACATTTCAGGCAAGTGACACAGCTTATGTTGAACACATTTCCCTTCTGGGAGTTTGCTATATGTTGGCAGAGGATGCCTACATGGCCAGTCCCCAGCAACCCCTCCTAGGCAATGAGCCTCCCTGGTGGACAACATTTCACTGTATTGTCACACCCACCTGCCAGAGGAATTAAGCAAGTCTTGTAGGATTTCACTGGGAGAGGATTCTTGGAAGCTTGGGCCTGGTCTCCCCTGGATCTCACCCCATGTGTCTTTTCCCTTGGCTGATGACGCTTTGTATTTTTTTGCTGTAACAACTCATAGCCACGAACACACGGATATGCTGGAGTAGGGTGAGTCTTCTTGGGGAATCACTGAACCTGGGGGTGGTCTATGCGTACGTGGCTGGTTGGCCTCAGGTAGGAGAACTGAGCGGGGTTTGGGGAATTGATTGCTCAAAGCAGTGGCCGAGGTAGAAGCAAGAGGATAAAGTCTCGGAGACAGGGGCGGCTGGGGAGGCAAAAGATGTGATTGCTACATGTAGCAAAAGAGCTGGGATGGACTTTGGTGGCTACCAGTTGTGCAAACTACTCGGGGAGTTACTATCTCTTTGATTCAGTTGCATCATGGATGAAATGGTGACAATTATATTTCTTTCAGGATTTTAAGGATCGGTGTAATGTATGTTTCTTCAATTTTGCTGACTTTCAGAAAAAGGCATCTTGACTTACCTTTTGTTGTTTAGTTGCTGATCGTGTCTGATTCTTTTGTGACCCCATGAGCTGTAGCCCGCCAGGCTCTTCTGTCCATGGGCTTTCCCAGGTGAGAATACTGAAGTGTGCCATTTCCTCCTCCAGGGGATCTTCTGGACCCAGGGATCGAACCAACAACTCCTGCAGCTCCTGCATTAGCAGGAAGATTCTCTACCACTGAGCCACTAGGGGAGCCCTGACTTATCTTTGAGTGGGTGAGTGAAGTCACTCAGTTGTGTCTGACTCTTTGTGACCCTGTGGATTGTAGCCTACCAGGCTCCTCCATCCATGGGATTTCTAGGCGAGGATACTGGAATGGGTTGCCATTTCCTTCTCTAGGGGATGTTCCCCTCCCAGGGATCGAACTCGCGTTTCCTGTGTCTCCTGCATTGCAAGTGGATTCTTTACTCCCTGAGCCATCAGGGAAGCCCCTGACTTATCTCTAGCTCACAGTATTTGGATGGACGGTAAGGACTGTGGGGGGAGAGGATGGAGGGGGTGAAGACTGCCACTGCGTATGGGGAGGAAGCCACTCTTTGCACTTCACCAGGGTTGGAGTGGAATGTTCTGGGCAAGTTGGTGTCTGGTTCATATGGTGGTGGTAGCAGGTTCTTGGCTCTAGGAACATTTCCAAAGGGGTTCTTGGAGTCCAGCAGATTATGAGACTGGCCAGATACCCCATTCCATATGATGGGCATCTCAGACTTGCCTTGGGATTAGCCTAAGGCCACACAAAACATTCTTAGGCCTGTATTTCCTGTCAGTGAGCATTAGAGTTAGGTGGAATGGAATGTTAGGTCCATGAATCAAGGCAAATTGGAAGTGGTCAAATAGGAGAAGGCAAGAATGAACATTGACATTTTAGGAATCATTGAACTAAAATGGACTAGAATGCGTGAATTTAATTCAGATGACTGTGGGCAAGAATCCCTTAGAAGAAATGGAGTAGCCATCATAGTAAAGACGGCTAGTAAAGAGTCTGAAATGCAGTACTTGCCTGCTGCTGCTGCTGCTGCTAAGTCTCTTCAGTCGTGTCCGACTCTGTGCGACCCCATAGATGCCAGCCCACCAGGCTCCCCCGTCCCTGGGATTCTCCAGGCAAGAACACTGGAGTGGGTTGCCATTTCCTTCTCCAGTGCATGAAAGTGAAAAGTGAAAGTGAAGCCGCTCAGTTGTGTCCAACTCGCAGCGACCCTAGGGACAGCAGCACCAGGCTCCTCCGTCCATGGGATTTTCCAGGCAAGAGTACTGGAGTGGGGTGCCATTGCCTTCTCTGGCAGTACTTGACTAAAATCTCAAAAATGACAGAATGATCTCTGTTCATTTCTAAGGCAAACCATTCAATATCACAGTAATCCAAGTCTATGCCCCAACCACTCATGATAAAGAAGCTGAAGTTGAACAGTTCTATGAAGAACTACAAGACCTTCTAGAACCAAAACCCCCCAAAAGATGTTCTTTTCATTATAGGGGACTGGAATGCAAAAGTAAGAAGTCAAGAAACACCTGGAGAAAATTGTAACAGGTAAATTCATCCTTGGAGTACAGAATGAAGCAGGGCAAAGGCTAACAGAGTTTTGCCAAGAGAACACACTGGTCATGGCAAACACCCTCTTCCAACAACATGAAAGAAGTCTCTACACATGGACATCACCAGATGGTCAATACCAAAATCAGATTGACTATATTCTTTGCAGCCAAGATGGAGATGCTCTATACAGTCAGCAAAAACAAGACTGGGAGCTGACTGGGGCTCAGATCATGAACTCTTTATTGCCAAATTCAGACTTAAATTGAAGAAAGTAGGGAAAACCACTAGACTATTCAGGTATGACCTAAATCAAACCCTTATGATTATACAGTGGAAGTGACAAATAGATTCAAGGGCTTAGATCTGATAGACAGAGTGCCTGAAGAACTGTGGACAGAGGACATTGTATAGGAGGCAGGGATCAAGACCATCCCCAAGAAAAATAAATGCAAAAAGGCAAAATGGTTGTTTGAGGAGGCCTTACAAATAAATAGCTGTGAAAAGAAGAGGAGCTAAAGGCAAAAGAGAAAAGGAAAGATATACCCGTCTGAATGCAGAGTTCTAAAGAATAGCAAGGAGAGATAAGAAAGCTTTCCTCAGTGATCAATGCAAAGAAATAGAGGAAAACAATAGAATGGGAAAGACTAGAGATCTCTTCAAGAAAATCAGAGATACCAAGGGAACATTTCATGCAAAGATGGGCATAATAAAGGACAGAAACTGTATGGACCTAACAGAAGCAGAAGATATTAAGAAGAGGTGGCAAGAATACACAGAAGAACTGTACAAAAAAGATCTTCACGACCCAGATAATCACGATTGTACAGTCATTCACCTAGAACAAGACATCCTGGAATGCTAAGTCAAGTGGGCCTTATGAAGCCTCACTATGAACAAAGCTAGTGGATGTGATAGAATTCCAGTTGAGCTATTTCAAATCCTAAAAGATGATGCTGTGAAAGTGCTGCACTCAGTATGCCAGCAAATTTGGAAAACTCAGCAGTGGCCACAGGACTGGAAAAGGTCAGTTTTCATTCCAATCCCAAAGAAAGACAATGCCAAAGAATGCTCAAACTACTGCACAATTGCACTCATCTCACACGCTAGTAAAGTAATGCTCAAAATTCTCCAAGCCAGGCTTCAGCAATACGCGAACTGTGAACTTCCAGATGTTCAAGCTGGTTTTAGAAAAGAACCAGAGATCAAATTGCCAACATCTGTTGGATCATTGATAAAGCAAGAGAGTTCCAGAAAAACATCTACTTTTGCTTTATTGACTATGCCAAAGCCTTTGACTGTGTGGATCACAACAAACTGTGGAAAATTCTGAAAGAGATGGGAATACCAGACCACCTGACCCGCCTCTTGAGAACTCTGTATGCAGGTCAGGAAGCAACAGTTAGAACTGGACATGGAACAATAGATTGGTTCCAAATCGGGAAAGGAGTACGTCAAGGCTGTATATTGTCACCCTGCTTATTTAACATATATTCAGAGTACATCAGCTGAAATGCCAGGGCTGGATGAAGCACAAGCTGGAGTCAACACTGCTGGGAGAAATATCAACAATCTCAGACATGCAGGTGACACCACCCTTTTGGCAGAAAGTGAAGAAAAACTAAAGAGCCTCTTGATGAAAGTGAAAGAGGAAAGTGAAAAAATCGGTTTAAAACTCAACATTCAGAAAACTAATATCATGGCTTCCAGTTCCATCAGTTCAGTTCAGTTCAGTTTGGTCATTCAGTCATGTCTGACTCTTTGCAACCCCATGGGCTGAAGTACACCAGGCCTCCCTGTCCATCACCAACTCCTGGAGTCCACCCAAAGTAATGTGCAGTCCCATCACTTCATGGCAAATAGATGGGGAAATAATGGAAACAGTGACAGACTTTCTTTTCTTGGGCTCCAAAATCACTGCAGATGGTGACTGCAGCCATGAAATTAAAAGACGCTTGCTCCTTGGAAGAAAAGTTATGACCAACCTAGACAGCATATTGAAAAGCAGAGACATTAGTTTGCCAACAAAGTTCTGTCTAGTCAAAGCTATGGTTTTTCCAGTAGTCATGTACAGATGTGAGAGTTGGACCATAAAGAAAGCTGGGCACTGAACAACTGATGCTTTTGAACTGTGGTGTTGGAGAAGACTCTTGAGAGTCTCTTGACTGCAAGGAGATACAACCAGTCAATCCTAAAAGAAATGAGTCCTGAGCATTCATTGGTAGGACTGATGCTGAAGCTGAAACTCCAATACTTTGGCCACCTGATTTGAAGAACTGACTCATTTGAAAAGACCCTGATGCTGGGAAAGATAGAGGACAGGAGGAGAAGGGGACAACAGAGGATGAGATGGTTGGATAGCATCACCGACTCAATGGATGTGAGTTTGAGTGAGCTCAGGGAGTTGGTGATGGACAGGGCAGCCTGGCATCCTGTGGTCCATGGGGTTGCAAAGAGCTGGATATGACTGAGCAACTGAAGTGAACCGAGCATTAGTTATTTGGGTGCAAGCAAACAAATTTTAACTAACTGAGCCAAAAAGTGCTTTACAGGCAGGCTTCAGAGTGCATTACAAGGGGTTGTAGGGGAACCAGCACACTTAGGCCAGCAGACACTGGGGCAGTTCTGGGCACCTTGGCAGTTGGACCAGCACCCTTTAGTGAGATCATTGGATGGTAGCTGTTACCCCTTTGAGCTCCCCTCCTTGTCCAAGATTGAGACTCCCTGCAGATGGTCTTAATTGACCTCCTTGGAATGATGGTCACCCTGGTAATCAGAGGGCACATTTCTGTGATTGTCAGCTCAGTAAAAAATGAAGTGGGAGAGAGAATTCCTTACAGTAAAGAGGATGGGAAGACATTGATGGGGCTTCCCAGCTGGTAAAGAATCTTCCTGCCAATGCAGGAGACATGGGTTCAATCACTGGGTGGGGAAGATCCCCCAGAGAAGGGAATGGCAACCCACTCCAGTATTCTTGCCTGGAGAATCCCATGGACAGAGGAGCCTGGTGGGCTACAGTCCACGGGGTCGCAATGAGTCGGACATGACTAGAATGACTAAACAAAATCAAGACATTGATACAGACTTGCTGTCTTGTGGAACTCAAGTGGCCTCTGACTTGAGCTGCCTCTGCTTGGAGAAGCTCAGGGCACCAGGTCACAATTCTATTTCTGGGACATCTAAAGCCTAGTGCTATTGGGTTACCCTGCAACTTTGTCAGATTCGATCACTCTTGAGGTTACTCCACGTCTTCCAAAAGTGTCCAAAATCATTTTGAGAAAGCCCCTATGGTTGTTACTGGTTTCCCGTTGCTACCTAAACGTACATCTTTGTAGAATCTCAAGGGCTGCCAACCTGAGTGCTTGTAGCTTTCATGTCTCTTGAATTCTTTGAAGATACTCTGCTTGAAGTGTGTTTTCCTCTGCTACAAATGCATACTTACCTTCAGACTCTGAGAGCATCACTTCTGGGAACCCTCTGTCCCTGAAACCATGTGACTGGTGACATAGGGTCATGTAGAACCCAAGTCCTCTGGCTTCCAGTTAGAGTTCTTACAATAAAGTGACTACTTATTAGGGCTTTGGAGTCAAATAGCTCCGAGGTTGAATCCCAGAGAACCTAGATAATCCTAGATAACCTCAGGAATGTTACTTACCATCTTGGAGACATGGCTTTCTCTGCTTTTTAATGAATTTGTGTATTTTTAATTGAATAATAATTGCTTTACAGTATTGCATTGGTTTCTGTCAAACACGAACATGAATCAGCTACAAGTATACATGTGTCCCCTCTCTCTTGAACCTCCCTCCCACCTCCCACTCCATCCCACTCCCCTAGGTTGTTACAGAGCCCCTGTTTGAGCTCCCTGAGTCATACAGCAAATTCCCATTTGCTAGCTATTTTACATATGCATGGTTCATTGGCGTCCTCTTCTTTAAAGAGGATGTTAATAGTACTATCCTCCTAGATTCTCATGAAAATTAAATAAAATAATCCATGTAAAGTAGTTTGCACAATGCCTGGCACACAGTAAGTGCTCGGTAATGCTAGTTATGATTGCTCTGTGTTCCTGTTCCTGGAAGCTTTAACTTATTTGAGTTAAAGCATGAAAAACTTTAAAATCCTTAGGAGTAGATAGAGTAACCATAACCTGCAAAGACTTGGAAAGCCCCAGGGAAGAGTCAGGACTGAAAAGTCTACTTCTGTAAAAGTTGTAAACAAATCTTAAAACACTAATTAGGCAAGAGCATAACTCATTCTCCTAAATAATGAAATAAATGCGGTTGTTATTCATGGTTCAAAATAATAAATTCTAAATTAGTCACTCAGAGCATTATTAATAATGAAACATACTCTTCAAGAAGCTAAAATTGTATTTTTAGTCCACGTGAATTTAGTAATAAGAGAAAACATAAAAAAACAAATTCTTCCGAGATTAACATGGATCACTAACTAAGATGGTTTGTTTTTGTGGGAAGATAATTGGATTTGGGATTGCAATCTCTGAGTCTGAGTCCTGGCTCTGTTGGCTGTTAGCTATGTGATTCTAGGGAGCATACAGTCTTTCTGGGTATTTCCTCACCCATAAAGTGAGATAGCACTCATGGGGCTGTGACTTTAGGCGATAGATAATCCACGTGAAAGGACCTTAACTATTGCAAAATGCTTCCCAGATGATGAAGGGAAGTCTTATTCAAGCATACATTTATAAAAACATTTATTCATTCATTCCTTTGTTCTTTCTTTTCATTCATCAGCCCCTGTTGTAAGCCAAGCATGATACTAGTTTCAACTGGGGATATAAAGATAGCAGGGAAAGTGATGCCCACTCTCAGGAAACTAGTAGGCCAGTTGAAAAGACTGTATACGTAGCAC
The DNA here is from genome assembly GCF_003369695.1 of Bos indicus x Bos taurus. Lineage (NCBI taxonomy): Eukaryota > Metazoa > Chordata > Mammalia > Artiodactyla > Bovidae > Bos > Bos indicus x Bos taurus. The sequence continues at coordinate 10,603,896 of NC_040087.1, read as the reverse complement.
AAAAGCAAATATATCCTTCCAAACGACTCCTACACTGAAATCCAGGAAAATGCAAAGAGAAAGATCAGGGTTCGCCCAAGAAAAGACTTCTTAAAAAGAAATCTTTTTCTTAGCCACATTGCATGGCATGTGGGATCTATCACACCTCTTACACTGGTAGTGCTGAGTCTTAACCACTGGACTACCAGGGAAGTCCCAAGAAAAACCTTCCTGAGGAAAGTCTTAGATCGTGTCCTGTAGTGCAAGTCTGGGGTAGACAGGACAACATACAAGACTGCAACAGAATGAGTAAGACAGATGAGGAAACAATAAAGCCGTGGCAATGGTCAGTCGATAATCAATTAGTGGGTGCTTTTGTATCAGGTGTGGGATGAAGCCAGCACTGTCCTAGATGCTGTGGGGGAATCAGAAAGAAGAAGGTGATTGTTTCCATCCCCTCAGAGTTTGCAGTCTACAAAATACTAGGGGATTTGAGAAAAAATACTGGTAAAGCACCTGCAGAAGACAGGATGACTAAGTGCTACCTATTGTTGAATTGACCTGTAGGGTTTCGCCATCTTGAAAGCCTGGCTGATATTAATATTTTTTCTACAGAGGGCGACTGTACCTTTAAATCCACAGCTCAAGAAAACATTTCAGTTTGCCAAGTTTCTGCTAAGCCATCCTGAAAAAAAAAAAATATTCAACAGATTTCACCAGCCAGAGGCCCTAATATCCAATCTCTGTCTCAAATGATAAATGACATTTGTCAGTTGACAAAGCAAATGGCCTCAACCATTTGAGGACACGGTCCTGCTGTGCAGAGCACTCCTGTCGAACCAGCCGAGAGCACCTTGAGGTGAGAAAAAGCCTCTTTGTGCAAGAGCCCTCTGGAGAGAGAGCCAGGAAACAAGCAGCCTTAGTATTGGTCTGAGGGCAGCTCCTCATTAGGAGCTGATACTCTGGTAGAAAAGAGCTGTCTAGGCAGGAGGGGAGTTCTCAGGCCAGGGGAGGTGCTGGACATAGCTGAGGATGGATTGAACCTTGCTATGGCCATGAGCTTTGCCTACATGCTTCTGCACGGTCTTTGCTTTTTTTCTAATATCCTCTGGATCATATATATATATATATATATATATATATATATATATATATATATATATATATATTTAAAGCAGGCATCAATGTGATAAGCAGCAGACAATTCAAGGGGTATAGCCCCCGTTGACATCAGTGGCACAGTTGATGGTGATATGCGTGGGTGGGTGGAGGGCAAGTGATTTGCATGCTTTGGACAGGGGTCGGGGGCCACTTTTTCTTTGTGTGATTCTCTGTCCTGAAGGGCTTCCCAGATGGCTCAGTGGTAAAGAATCCACCTGCAGTACAGGAGGAGCAGGAGACGCAGGTACGATCCCTGGGCTGGGAAGATCCCCTGGAGGAGGAAATGGCAACCCACTCCAGTATCCTTGCCTGGAGAATCCCATGTGCAGAGGAGCCTGGCAGGATACAGTCCATGGGGTCACAAAGAGTCAGACATGACTGAGCAACAGAGCATGAACACTTTCTTGAACCGCAGGGTGTCTGGCCTCCCTCACCAGATGGAAATATTGCCCCAGTCATTGAGACTGTTAAAACTCTGTACACAGTTTCAACCTCCACTTCCGGGGTGTGTGGGGAACCAGGAAGCACGTGGAATGATGGATACCTGGAGTATCCTTGTCCACCAGGCACCAGCTTGCTGTGCTGTTCTTGAGGAGCCTGGGGCATGGCAGGGTCTCTGCCTTCCTCAGACTTGTCCCTGGGGTGGTGGACCACCCATCAGACTTGGAAAGCTCTTCACCCTGCTTTCTGAGCTAGGGACTTATCCCATGCTGAGCCCTTTGAAAGAATCCATCGTTTTTCCAGACTGAGGCAAGAGTATAGCCCTGGGAAAGGCAGGCAGAGAGCTAGTCAGCTAGACACACAGACATCATGGCAGTCTCCTTACTGCTAACACTGCCTCAGGAGAAGGGCTTTCCAATGCAATCCAGTCCAAGTTGAAGACAAGCGGTCTAACCTTCCATTTCAGTGTTTTCTAACACTGTGTGGATCACTGACCATTTCCATTTGAGTGCTCTGGGGTGCTTGTGGAAAATGTCTATTCAGAGACCCCAAGATCTCCTATGTCAGGCTCTCTGGATTTTGGATTCGGAATCTGAAATTTCAAAAAAAACACCCTCTATGATTTTTTCTTCAAGCTAAAGTTTGAGAGAACTAAGGATCTAGCCAATGCTTGAGTTCCCTCTGTACGTATCCTGGTTAACAGAGGCCCCGTCTCTGAACATCTCCGGGGGAGGGGAGGGTCTCACTCCCTCTCTATCACTGCCCACCCCATGGTTCTAATGCTCAGAGAGTGTTCCCCAGTGGGTAAAGTATGGTCTCATTGAGAACCCCAAAGTCAAACTGGTGTGTGTGTATGTGTGTGTGTGAATGCACTTTGAAAGGGCTTGAAGGATATACACTAAATTAAATGTGATTCCATACAGGCAGGTGAACAGGCAGGCGAGTAAAATATGGAAATGTGATGAGGCTAAATGGGAAGCTTTATATTCTCTATGTTCCTGTATTGTTTGAACTTTTCTCTGACAATGTACACATATTAGTTGTGTAATTAAAAAACTAAAAGACAGAACAATACCAACACTGGCATTCTTTGTGTTGAGCCAAACCTGCTTCCCTCTGTTTTCTCCTTTAGTTTTAGGAGAATCAAATGGAGTCTCCCAGAATGTCTAGTTTCTTCCCCACCTGTCCAAAGTTTTTAAGTACTAGAGTCCTTTGGACAGCAAGGAGATCAAACCGGTCCATCCTAAAGGAAATCAACCATGAATATTCATCAGAAGGATTGTTGCTGAAGCTGAAACTCCAATACTCTGGCCACCTGATGCCAAGAGCTGACTCATTGGAAAAGCCCCCGATGCTGGAAAAGATTGAAGGCAGGAGGAGAAGGGGATGACAGAGGATGAGATGGTTGGCTGGCATCACTTATTCAATGGATATGAGTTTGAGCAAACTCCGGAAGTTGATGAAGGACAGGAAAGTCTGATGTGCTGCAGTCCATAGGGTCGCAAAGAGTTGGACACAACTTAATGACTGAGCAAAACGAACAAGCTTGTTCTTTCTAGAACAGATGGTCCTGGTTTCCTGACCCTTGTGCTGTGACCTGTGCTGAATCTTCTAAGAAAATGCCCCTCCTTCCCTGCCAGGGGATGCTGTTCAGCTGGACCGTATTCTGTGAAAATTAGGTTCTGTGCTCTGTACTGAGACCATATTGCCGTGTGCTGTGACCAGAACAGAGTGCATAAGATGGTCCTCTCTGTCTCACCAGGTACTCTCTTCCCGTTAACACTGCTTAGGCCTTTTTGGCAGTCAGATGACTTCCACTGAGCAGAGTCGAGTAAATCTTTGTCACCGTGGCTGTTACCAAGGCTCATCCCCACCACCCTGTTCCCCTTTCAGCTGGCTGGACCCACGTGGAGAACCTTAAACTCATTCCAATTAAACTCCATCTTGTTAGATCTGGCTCATTGCTCCAGGAGATGGAAGCCTCGTTTCCTTTTGGATCTTGATTTTGTTCTCAGCAGAAACCTCTTTTTGCAAAGTTTGATTTTATTTGAAACTTCGGAGGGGGAAACATCCCAAGAAGCCCTCTTTATTTTGAACGGGAGAGTCTTCTGAAAAACCAAGCTATGCTTGGCATTTTCTAATATCCTGAACAAATGCCAAACTTGGTGTCAGCTTGAAGGGGACAAGGCTCCCCTTCAGGGTCTGCTACCTGCAGGCTCTGAAGACTGGTCCCACGACATCTGTCACTGGGCTGGAAGGGAGCTCTGCAGACAGATGGGTGTCTCTCCTCTTCTGAAAGATCCCCTGGGAAGGCTCGACTGGGAGCATCTTCCCAAAATGGGATGACTGTGTGTTGTGAATGGCTTTATTGCTCAGAGCATCTGGATGTGTTGTGATAAACAGCATGATAGATGGTTTTAATGCCTCTAGAATGGGTTACCCAGAGAGAAGGACTGGAACAGGGAATACTTACTTCCCTATTGGCTTGGAACAGAGCAGGCTTGCTCTCAAAGACTCCACCTGGTGGTTCTTTCTGTTCATCCTTGTGGCGGTTTCAGCACCACAGACAGACAGGGACTTAGAGAAAAATTTGCTATGGGTAGTGAGTTGGATGGATAGAGTGTTCATTTAAAAGTGCAGTCAGTTTTTGAGGGTTGATGAAGATCCCTGTGCTGGGATAGGGGATAAATGGCAAAAAATCAGGCATGAGCCCTGCACTCACGAAGCTTTCGGTTTAGTCAAAGAAAAGTGAAAGTGAACTGGAAGTTGCTCAGTTGTGTTCAAATTTTTGCAACCACAGACTGTATAGCCCACCAGGCTCCTCTGTTCATGGAATTCTCCAGGCAAGAATACTGGAGTGGGTAGCCATTCCCTTCTCCAGGAGAATCTTCCCGACCCAGGGATCAAACCTGGGTTTCCCTGCATTGCAGGCAGATTCTTTACCGTCTGAGCCACCAGGGAAGCCCCTTAGACACAGAGGTATAATAATAATAATAAAGCTAATAATGTTAACAAATCACCCAAATGCAAGTATAATCACAGGAATGGTAGACACAACCAAAAGAACATGCTGTTACGATGGCAGAGGGAGGATGCCTAATTCTTGGAAGGTCAGGGAAGGCTCGCTGAAGAGGGGACACTTCTGCTGACATCTGCAGGTTGAGTGGAAGGTAACTTGGTGATGAGGTGGAAAATAAGATAGGCAGATGCTAAGTATGTACTGAGGTCCTGTGGCAGAGGCGGGACATAGTATGGGCAATGACAGGAAAGAAGGCCCGCGTGTCTGGGTGAGGACAGCAAGGACGAAACGCATCGCAGTGGGAGGCCTGGACATGCTGACCTGAATGTGTGATGATGATGATGATGATGAAAGCAACTGCTGTTTCAGCTCAAGCCTTACTATACTATGTTCCAGGCACATCCTAAACGCCACATTAACTGATAAACTTAAAAACTCTGTGCTCTCTGGACTTACAGGAGAGAAAGCTGAGGCAGGGAGCAGCTGGCACACGTCTCCAGATTGGCCAGGGGCGGCGCTGCTCAGGATCTTCCTGTTTCCTTTCAGGGATTCTGTTGTCTTAAGAACTAGGGGACAATAGTGAAGACTCTAAACTGGGCAGAGACTGGATGAGATTTGTGTTTTGAGACTGCTCTGTCTGCTGCCTGGAGTACAGTTGCAGGGAAGCAAGAGGGGATGGGAGGATTTCCCTGCTAGTCCGGTGGTCAGGACTCCTCACTGCCAGTGTTGGGGGCGTGGGTTCAATCCCTGGTTGGGGAACTAAGATCCCACATGCCATGCTGTGCGACCAAAAGAAAAAAAAAGAAAAGAAAAAGCAGGGGCGACAGGAGAGAGCAAAGCACACTGCTGCCTCACTGGCCCAGGCAAGAGATGCCGAGAGCTCAGACTAGCACATGGCTGTGGTGACGGGAGAAATGGACTGATTGCAAAGACAAAATGTGTTTAAAGTAAACCAAGAGATCAGACAGAGGATGAGGGAGGAGAAGATGCCAAGGATGACGCCTAGGTTTCGGCCAAACCTAACGGCGTGGATGGGGAAGACTATGAGTTTCACTTCTGGCACGTGAGTTTCGGAGAGAACCAAACAATTGGATGTGAACTCCTGGTGCTCAGGGAGAGGGCTGGACTCAAATTCTCAGAGTTTCTGGAGAATAGGTAGTGAATGAAGTGCTTTCCCCAAGAAGAGTAGAGTAAGAAAGCAAGTGGAGAAGGAAATGGCCACCCACTCCAGTATTATTGCCTGGAGAATCCCAGGGATGGGGGAGTCTGGTGGGCTCCAGTCCATGGAGTCGCAAGAATTGGACACGTCTTAGCAGCTAAACCACCACCACCAAGAAAGCAGGAGGACCTGGGACCAGCTCAACCCTCCTGAACCCCAACTCCAGATGGAGGAATGAGCCTACGGAGGAGACAGACGGAGCTGACCAGTGGATGGGGGCCAGTGGGAGGGCGCAGTGTCCGAGAGACAGCCCGTTTGTGGGAGGGGCAGGGTTACAAGAGCCATATGCTGCTGAGATGTCGAGCAATACAAAGGATGGAAACTGGCTGTGGATTTCAGCAATGCCGAGATGCTGTTCACTTCCTAGGGCTGCTGTAACCGATGACCACATGCTGGTGGCCGAAAACAACAGAAATGTATTGTCTCACAGTTCTGGAGGCTAGACGTCTGAGACCAAGGTGTCAGCCGGCCATGTTTCCTCTGAAAGCTGAAGGGGAGGGTCTCTCCTGTCTCTCCCTGGTTTCCGTTTGTGGTCTACAGCCCTTGCTGGGCCTTGGCTTGGCCATGGACAGCTCCAGTCTCTGTCTCCACCTCTACACGCCTCCTCCCTCCGTGGGTCCGTGTGTCTTTGTCCAAATGTCCTTCTTCTCGTAGGGACATGAGTCAGATGAGAGAAGGCCGCTCTAATCCAGTGTGGCTTCATTTCAACTTGATGACATCTGCCTAGAACCCGTTTCCAAATAAGGTCACCTCAGGGACTGTGGGGGGTGGTTGGGACCTGAACACATCTTTCTGGGAAGCACTGTTCAACCCACAACAGAGGTCATCGGTGACCTTGAGAAGTGGTTTTGTGGCAGGAGGAGGGGAGCTGAGTGGAGTGTGCTGGGAAGGGATCGAGAGGCGGGAAGTGAGAGCGAGCACAGGAGAGCACAGCTCTCAAGAGACGAGGCTGACTGGGGCACTCGAATGCTTGACTGGGGTCAGAAACCCTTCATCTGAGCCCAGTTCCACCAAGCCTGGAGTGGCCTGGGGGTAGACCCCTTACCTCTCTGAGAGCTGGTTTCTCACTCAGGGAATGATCGAGCCCACATATCCCACCTTCAGAGTGACTCGGAGCTCTTGTGAGGCTCCAAGGAGGTAAGGTGTTAGAAGCAACGACATGCAGACCACTGTGGTCATGTGGTTCCAGAGAAGACTCCTCCCTACATCTGGATACATGCCTACGGTCAGCTTGAGACAGAGGCCCCAGGGGAATACGGGAAGTTTGCAGCTTCCTTCTGAACCTGTGGACCTACCCAGACTGTGCAGAGACCCAGCTTTGGAGCAGGCTGGCTGTCCTTGGGTCCCCAGAGCCCTTGGCCAGGAGGAGCTGAGTGGCCTGGAATGCCTCCATCCTTACCCAGAGGAGGGTCATGTCGGTCTAGGGCTGTACAGCTCAATCTTGGAACCGATGCTGGCAGAGAAGTTGGTGCCTTGAGTCCTTGGTCCCTGGGTACCAGTCAGGAGTTGAAGGACAGTTCGTGTCCAGGTCTCTGGTGTGTGTCTGTCATGGGGACAAGCTTCTGGCAGCCAAGCCCCAAGACCATCTGTGGGTTGGTGGAGAACCCCTTTGCCACCAGAGCTGGAGGAATCACTCAGGGGACAAAAGCTGGTTGTAGAGGTGGCAGTTGAGCAAGTCAAGGGCAAGAGGATCCACTGCTCGAGTCATGAGTGGAGACTCTTCTGGAGCATGTGTGGGTCTTGGTGTTGGGGCCACAGGCAGGGAGACAGGCAAGGTGGCATCTGGGCAGGCTCCATGAGGAAGGGCACACAGTCCTCCCCAGAGGAGGAGCTGGGTGGCTGCAGGAGCTCGGTTTATGGCAGTGATTAATTCCCTCCTTGCTAGATTTGTCAGGTGTCAGGGCTCAGTGTGAGGCTGGGAGTCTGGGGAGACACCGGGGCTGAGAAGCCACAGTGGGGAGCCTGGGCCACAGGAACTTGGGGTGCAGACCTGGGCCAAGGTGCAATGGGGGTGAGGCTGTCAAGCAGGGTGTCTTAACAGGAAGGAAACCTCTCATGACAGTAGCCCTTACGAGCAAGTGCATCACCAGAGAGCTCTTCAAAATGCAGATTCAGATATAGTGGCTCTGGGGTAGGGAAAGCGAGTCTGCAGTTCTAAAGAGTCCCAGGTGATTCTGATGTGGCTGTTCTCACATTTGGGTGGAAGATGAGGGAGCCGGGGAGTCACTGTTGACATCCAGGGGCATCTCGTGGCTGCACTGGCAGGAGCTGCCGCCCTGAGTCCAGAGCCGGGAGCCTGCAGGCTGTCGGAGGGGACACTTCTCCCTTGTCCCCAAGTCTGCCCTCTTCCCTTCTCTAGTCTGGCTTCCTCTGCAAGCCTCTGTAACTTGGCTCCCAATGGCTATCCTGATGGGTCGCAAGGACTCTGACCCCCGCCTCCTAGCACTGTCAGGCTATTCGTTTTTGGTCTCTTGCACAGAACTTTTCTCGCTCAAGGTTCTGATTGGCTCAGCCGGTCAGATGTCCACACTTGGTCCAAGCAGCTGTGCTGAGGGATGCTCATGTTTGCTTTCAGACCAGGTTATGAGATACCAGCCAATAGGCAGTCTCAATGATCTGCTTTAAACACATGTGATCCGAAAGTCTTGGGAACAAAAACAAAACACAATTAGAATTTCAGTATCTATTTTGGCCGCTTTCCATAATGCAAATTTATTTGGAATTATTTTTAGAACTAGAGGGATGGGCTCCAAAATCTTCTTCTTGCTTGCATGCTAAGTTGCTTCAGTTGTGCCTGACTCTGCCACCCCAGGGACTGTAGCCTGCCAGGCTCCTCTGTCCATGGGACTCTCCAGGCAAGAATACTGGAGTGGGTTGCCATTTCCTTCTCCAGAGGATCTTCCCAACCCAGGGATTGGACTGTGATTTTTATGTCTCCTGTATTGGCAGATGGGTTCTTTACCACCAGCACCACCTAAAACCCTGCGAAAAGCAAGGGTTTGACATGAGCCCCAAACTGATTTCAAAGAGAAGTGAGCTGGTGGATCAGCCAGGAGAAGGCTCTGCGACTTGAGACAAATTAGCCAGAGATAGAGGAGAAAGCTGAGGTGGGGCTGTTTGTTTGCTGGTAACCCCTCCCCAGTCGACCGTGGAGGAGCTGCCGTCACCCTTGGGGGGCACCCAGGAAGAGTGACTGGCCACCGGATCAGATTTTAGGAGAAAGGCAGGCATTTCAGCGACAGGAGTGGGGTCTGGACAAGTTGAAGGGTCACGGCTCCTAACAGCCTGGATTGTTGGACCTAGAAACTTGCAGGTGAAGAGAGGAGATGCAGAAAGACTCTGATCCACTTAAACTTCCAGTTGGTGACTGAGTCAGCCAAGGACATCCTGACCCCCAGCCCTGAGTTTTTCTGAAAACGAGAAGACCCTTAAGGATAAACAAGATGTCCAAGCTTTTGTTTCCCCAGAAGCGAGTTTGCAGAGTGGGTATGGAGGACTCTGGAAAAAGGCAAATGGGCCCCGGGGAGCCAGTGCTGCAGGAGCTGGGTTGCCAGCAATTGTGACTTCATCCTGCTGGCGCTGTCCTGGGTCCCCACACCCACAGTAACATGGGGAGTGTTGGCACCTGCAGACAGAGAAGCCCTGGTCCCTCACGGCAGAGAAAGGTGCGACTCCTTCTAGCAAGGCTGCTGTTCTCCTCTCTCCCACCCCGGGGAGGATGCTCAGCGCTTGCGGGCCGGCAGCAGGCTGTTGAGGAGGCCGCGCTCCCTTCTCAAGGACAGCGGCGGGTCTTGGAGAAGGGACCAAAGCTGGGCCCAGGGGCTGGAACTTGTACAGATCAGGTCTGAGGAGGGTTCAAGAAGGGGCAATATCCCCGGGGGCCAGACACCTCTGGAAGAGAGAAAGAGAAATCCCTGGGAGGAACGTAGTCATCTTTTGTCCTCCAGGCTGAACTTGCTCAGGAGAGGGTGAGCGCATGTGAGATGAACACTCCTTGTTTCTTGCACCTCTTTTTCCTACAATAGCCGGGCCTGTTAAATGCCTTTGGGGCAGCAGAGGTTTAGCAGAAAGAAAACTTGGTGGTTCAGGAAGCAGGAAAACTGGGCTAATGGTTGCCTCAGGCCTGGGAGCAGCTGAGTATTTCTTCTAGGGTCTGGAGGTCTCCAGAACTTTTTTTTTTTAAACATCAGGCCATTTGGGGTTGCTGTGTACTGTTGTACAGGCTGTGCACTGCACAGTTCCAGGAGCTGCCCTTCTCATTGCAAATGCAAAGTTCTCTGCAGTGACCTTGGTTGGTACAGGTTATTCCATTAGAGATTACCTAGGGCAAAACCGTGAAATTTATAGAGTACTCCCTGTTTCTTGTTTGACAGGGTTCAATACGGCTATGATCCGGTAGCTGCCTAGTCAAGAGGCTATCCTCAAGTTGAAAAGTTTCCCCATTTCTCCCCTGGAAAATCACCCCACTCCCTTGATCCCCTGAGCATAACTGACTGTCACAGAGTAAATCAATCTGATAAACAATGTGCTGAGGAAAACAAGATAATAGAACCAGATTCTCCCAGGTCTGAGCGGGACTGCGAGGTCAGCGATTACAAACCCTGTGCCAAAGGATTTTGGTTAATGTCTTAAATTCAAGTGTGAAGGCCTTTTATTTTCCACTTCTCCCCAGCCCCACCACTCTGATTACTTCACAATTGCCTGCTTACATCACTTGTGTTACCTGTCTGCCTTGAGCAGATGCATCTGGGTTTAGGGGGCCCCCCACCCAGCCAGTCCACTCACTTGACACTCAGAGAAATGGCCAAATGTGCTGTAGTTCCTGACTGTGATCAGCCTCAGAGGAATACTGGCTTTTTCAAGGATGGCCGCTGGAGAGGAAACGCCAAAGAACAAATGTCACCCGGAGAGGAATGGCCTGGTGTCACGGCATTTGTTTGCTGGCTGGATTCCCTAAGCCATTTGTCCTCGTCTTCCCAGCTGTGGAGTGAGAGGGTTGGACTCCTCGACATCACGTATTCCCTTCCAGCTCCTTCCTCCTCTGATTTTCTCCCAGAAAAAGTTGGGAAGACTCCACTGGCAAAGATTAATGGTGAGACTCTCCCAGGGTCTCTCAGGGCTTCACTGCCCAGAAAAGTATATTTACCATTAAAAAAAAAGAAGGAAAAAAACAAATCAAAGATCATTAGAATCGGTTGTCTGATAGTCAGTGTCTGAGAAACCAATTGGATTGCTGCACAGCCCCTCTCATTTAGTTAAGACGGCCTGAAAACTTGCATGGACTCTTCAGTAGCCCTTTGGGCTTCCCTCATAGCTCAGTTGAATCTGCCTGCAATGCTGGAGATCCTGGTTCAATTCCTGGGTCGGGAAGTTCCTCTGGAGAAGGGACAGGTTACCCACTCCAGTATTCTTGGGCTTCCCTTGTGGCTCAGCTGGTAAAGAATCCGCCTGCAATGTGGGAGACCTGGGTTTTGATTCCTGGGTTGGGAAGATTCCCTGGAGAAAGGAAAGGCTGCCCACTCCAGTATTCTGGCCTGGAGAATTCCATGGACTGTATAGTCCATTGGGTCACAAAAAGCTGGACTAAAGGACTTTCACTCACTCACTCAGTAGTCCTTAAATTGAATCCACACTGGCTTCTCACTGTGGCTCTGCTATCAGCATGTGAGCACGTGATTTGTAGAGACGTATCTGCTGCCCTCTAGTCCACCTTGCTGCTGCTGCTGCTAAGTCACTTCAGTCATGTCCGACTCTGTGTGACCCCATAGATGGCAGCCCACCATGCTCCTCTGTCCCTGGGATTCTCCAGGCAAGAATACTGGAGTGGGTTGCCATTTCCTTCTCCAATGCATCGCCTTAGAGTTGTGTAATGAAGAGTTTGGCTGGCCTCTGCCCCTAGCTCCTCGATGTCCTCTCTGCTGGAATTTCCCAAGTGGTAGGATAGTCTTTGCTCCTCATGGTGGGCCCCTTGGACTGCACCCGATGGTTTTTGGTAATGAGGTGACTTGGGATGTGGGCTGACCGTGGCAGGAAGACTCAATCACTTGATGATAAGATTGGGGCTTGAAGCCAGGGATATCAGCCCAACCTCTGGGAAGAGGAGGGACTGGAGATGAAGCTCAGTTACACGGACAGTGATTCAGTTAGTCACTGTCTACCTAACGAAACCCCGATGAAAACTCTGGATGCCAAAGCTTGAGCCAACTGCCCTGGTGGTGATACTCCTGTGTATTAACCCACATTGATGTGCTGGAATGGTGACAATCCTTGAGGATAATGGGAGCTTCATGTTTGGGTTTGGAATCTGGTCTATTCTCCCAGACCTCACACTATGGGTCTCCCCTTTTGACTGGTTCTAATTTGTATCTTTTTTTTTTTCCATAATAAAACTGTAATCATAAGTGGCTTGGATGGTAAAGAATCTGCCTACAATGCAGGAGATCTGGGTTCCATCCCTGTGTCAGAAAGATTCCCTGGAGAAGGGAATGGCTACTCACTCTGGTATTCTTGCCTGGAGAATCCCAAGGAAAGAGGAGCCTAGTGGGCCATAGTCCATGTGGTCACAAAGAGTCAGACACAACTGAGTGACCAACATTTTCCTGAGTTCTGTGAGTCATTCTGGCCAATGATCAAACCTGAGAGAGTAGTGGGAATTCCAGCACTTGCAGCCAGCTGGTCAGCAGTGAGAACAGCCTGGGGACTTGGAGCTCGTGGCTGGTGTGTGATGTAAGGATGAAGGACTGTGCCTTCACCATGTGATGTCTGGCTCAACTCCAGTTTGTAGGGAAAAGAAAAAGTAAGAAGGGAGAGGTTGCAAGGAGAAGGGCTGGTAGGAGCAAAGAAGAAACACCAAGGAGCTTCCAGGACTTCTCCTCTCATGACCCCAGAGTATGCTTTCCCACGTGTCTGTGAGAACCTCCTCCTGCTTTCTCCAGTGCCTCCTGGGTCCCCATCCTCAGCTCTGGAAGAAGACACTGGGTTCTTCAGGGAAGCCCCCTTGTGGTCTACTTAGCGGCCTTCAGAGTGAACAACATAGTGATCCCCACCGTGGGCTTTGGGGGGCTTCCCAAGTGGTGCTAGTGGTAAAGCACCCGCCTGCCCATGCAGGAGACGTAAGAGACACGGGTTTGATCTCTGGGTCAAGAAGATCCCCTGGAGGAGGGCATGGAAACCCAGTCCAGTATTCTTTCCTGGAGAATCCCATGGACAGGGGAGCCGGGCGGGCTACCGTCTATAGGGTTCCAAAGAGCTGGACACGACTGAAGGGACCTAGCACGCATGCACGTGTATGAGGCAGACTGTATGGGTTCGCATCCTGGTATCACCATTAACCAACCGTGTCGCTTTGGGCCAGGAACATTACATAAGCTCTCTGCCTTTTTTTCTCATCTCTAGGATGGGGATAACAACAACCTTATCTCATTAATGAAATGGGTGTGTGTGTGTTAGTTGCTCAGTCATGTCCGACTCTTTGCAACTCCATGGGCTGTAGCTCACCAGGGTCCTCTGTCCATGGAATTCTCCAGGCAAGAAAACCGGAGTGGGTTGCCATTTTCTTCTCCGATGAAATTAGTAGTTACACATAAAACACATAGAAATTTCCCAGAACATGGGAAGGCCTCCATTAATTATTATTATGACTCTCCATTGAGCTCCACTGAGAGGGAGAGTATTATGTCCTGTCAATAGCATGGTTTGGGGGAGAGACAGACCCGGGTTCCAAGTCCTGCATCTGCCATCACCCTGCTGCACAACTTTAGGCAAGAGACTTAGCTTCTCAGTGTCCAGTTTTCTCATCAATGAAATGGAGACACTGATGCTTATAACATTATCCCAAGGCATAGATAATGGGCTTCCCTGGTGGCTCAGATGGTAAAGAATCTGCCTGCGATGTAAGAGACCCAGGCTCAATCCCTGGGTTGGGGAGATCCCCTGGAAAATGGCATGGCAACCCACTCCAGTATTCTTGCTTGGAAAATCCCCATGAGCAGGGGAGCCTGGAGGGCTACAGTCAGCGGGGTCGCAAAGAGCAGGACACGACTGAGCAACTAATACTTTCAAGGCATAAAAGTCATATATCCTGCGTCGTTGAGCTGCGGCAGGTGAATGGCGGTGCTCAGTGAGTGGCAGCTGGGACCACCAGCTCTGCTGGTTGGCGTCTGGATGCATAAACTGCCGGCCAGAGGCTTGTGGAGTCAGAGGATGAGGGAGTCTTCTGGTGGGGGAGTGGGGGGTGGGGAGGTTGGGGAGCGTTGGTGGTGTGGGGGGCATGGGGGCTGGCAGGGATGGGGGTGGGGAGGTAAGTCCAGGAGTGCTGTTGGGAGTTCTGGGGGCTTACTGCTCCTGCTGCTGCTGCTAAGTCGCTTCAGTCGTGTCCGACTCTGTGCGACCCCAGAGACGGCAGCCCACCAGGCTCCCCCGTCCCTGGGATTCTCCAGGCAAGAACACTGGAGTGGGTTGCCATTTCCTTCTCCAACGCGTGAAAGTGAAAAGTGAAAATGAAGTCGCTCAGTCATGTCCAACTCTTCGAGACTCCAGGGACTGCAGCCCACCAGGCTCCTCTGTCCATGGGATTTTCCAGGCAAGAGTACTGGAGTGGGGTGCCATTGCCTTCTCTGCCTGGGGGCCTATAGACCTGAAAAGAAGTCAGACTGTAGGGAAGCACAGTGAAAAGTGAAGACTGTGGCCTAAGGTTCAGGGTATGTTGCTGGGGGATTAGAGGAGGGAAAGGAGAGGCCTGGGGTCTCTCTAGGAGGTGTTCCCACATGAAGCTTTGGGAGCAAGCACCCGCAGCTCAGGGTTTGTCCCTGGGATGGAGAGATCCATTGCTATTCTCCACAAAGGGCTTTGTTATTTATCTGTCATGTTGTTTGTTTATCAAGTAGGTATTTGACAGACATACACTCAGCAGAGCACATCAGCGGGGATGGTGTTTTACCAGCAAATAAATTAGAATCATAGAGTTAGCAAAGGCATAACTAAGCGTGCAGCATAAATATGTCATTTGGCGGTGATGAATTCATTCAAGTATAGGGATCCTTCCAGCATCTCTAGCAAACCTTTAAACGAAAAGCTCTTTTTCTATCAGGCTTGTATTTTAATTACAAGCAGCGATAGTATTAGAGCCTCCTCCAGGAGCCGGCTGGTTCAGCTCTGAGCGGAAGCCCCGAGGGACCCCCCCCCGCCCCTGCCCAGCACCCCCAGCCCTGCCCGGCCTGGTGGGCCGTGTCCTGACCCCTTCTGGCCATTCCTCAGGAGCCCTGCCTCTCTCCCTGCTGAGGTGGCGGGGGGTGGGGGGGGGTGGGGGGGGATGGGTTTGAAGGCATCAGGCAGGCGTGTGAGGCAAAGGAGGGGAGCCCTGTAAGGTCTTGGGGCTCTGCCAAGGCACGTGAGGAGAAAGAGGGGCTGGAATCCTCCGGTCCCCCTCCACAGAGGCCAAGGTGATGGACATGCTCATGACGGACACTTCAATCCCCATGCCCTGCTGAGAACTCTTTCTTTCTGAGGCCTGTGGTTGAAAAGACAGTCGACCCTCCTCCCACTGCCCTTCGCCTGTTTTTTCCCCCGTGGTGGGGAAGAAAGGAGGAAAAAGAGCCTAAGAAAGCAAAGAAAGGGACTGTCACGGCCACATTTCTCAGCTGTCAATCATTTGTGGGGCGTGAGGAGGTGAGTTTGGGGGAGGGTACCAGGAGGGCTGGGGGGAGGTCCCTGGCTGCTTGTTGGAAGACCTGGAAAGTTCCCACTTCTATTCAAATATTATTAATGCGACTGGAAAGAGCCATTTCACAAGCTTTCTTATAAATAATTTGTGCCCTGAATGTGGCTTTGTGTGCCCCGAGCCTCTTCCCTTTCTCGCTAACCCCGCTGGTACCACACACACCTCTGATTGTGTATCTCCTCACTGGTAACCTCAGGAGCCCAGGATGACTATTTTTTTCTTGACCAATTTGAAATGATTGTGTGGGAGGTTCATAAGATAGGCCGGAGAACTTCAGAAATCCCTGCAAGTCAATGCTGATCTCTGATGTAGGTCTTCAAAGAACTCCTTTTAAAGGTTCCAGGGTAGAAGATTCAACTTTGCTATTTTGATTGGATGTTCGTAGGATTCATCTCATCCCCCCCTTTTTTTTCACTTCCAGATAATATAAGAGGATTTGAAGGCTCCCAGGGAAAGAAACCAAGTCCAATCAATTTCTATTACCCGACTCCTTTCTTTCGTGTGTAAGAGAAAAAAACAGAGCAAAATGTCTTTCGGTAATTACCAGCCTTTGCCTGGAAACCAGGGCTTGCTGAGTGAGGAGGGGCAGAGGACCGGAGCAAAGGAAGCTGATTCTTGATGTCCCCAAGCCTGTTTACTGGCCCAGCCTTCCCATCAGTGAATGAGCTCCTTTCCCGGTGGAATGATTGCACCCATTTTGCCTGCCTTTATAAGTACGTGGCTTTTAGAAATTACTTATTTACTTTTGGCTGTGCTGGGTCTTTGTTACTGCCGAGGCTTTTCTCGAGCTGCAGCGAGCCGGGGCTACTCTCTGGCTGTGGTGTGCAGGCTTCTCATTGTGGCGGCTTCTCTGCTGGGGAGCATGGGCTCCAGGGTGCTCGGGCTTCAGGGGTCGTGGCTCACGGACTTAGTTGCTCCGTGACGTGTGGAATCTCCCCAGGCCAGGGATCGAACACCTGTCTCCTGCATTAGCAAGCCGATTCTTCACCACTGACACACCAGGGAAGCCCCTCATTTTACTTTTTTAAAACTAATTTTTATTAGATTTTCGTTGCTTTGCTTTGCTGTGTTAGTTTCTGCTCTACAGTGAGAGTGAATGCAGTTTTAGTCACCCAGTCATGCCCTACTCATAGACTGTAGCCTGCCAGGCTCCTCTATCCGTGGGATTCTCCAGGCAAGGATGCTGGCGTGAGTAGCCACATGTTTACATCTATCCCCTCTTTTCTGGATTTCCTTCCCATTTAGGTCCCCATAAAGTGTAGAGTAGAGTTCCCTGCGTAGGGTCTCGTTAGTGATCTATTTTATACAGAGTATCAATAGTGTACACATGTCAATCCCAATCTCCCAATTCATCCCCCCATTTCACTTTTGACATTGGGTGTGCCCAATATATCCTCCTTCGTCTCTTATATTTACAGGAACATGTGCTATTTACATGATCTTTAAGAGACCTTTCGGATCACTGAGTAGGGAAATTTTAGAACGAAGTTTGACCTTAGAAACCATCTTCTTCACCTCTTCAATGTTCAGAAGAGGAAACAATCTGGAGAGAAATGTCTTACCTAAGAACATACGCTGAATTAGCTGTGGGAAGGATTAAGCTCAACAAAGAACAGAGAAATGCCCAGTAGGCTGCTGAAAACGGCCACGTGGGAAACACCCATGAGCTCACTGCCCTGCGGTCATTTAATTCATTAGTAAACGCGCCGGTGCGTAGCAGCCCTGGGGGCGTGAAGAACTGCCACCGGTGAGTGTCAGGGTGCGCGTGCTCAGAGGGAAAAAATGACAGGTGCCGACGTGACATTTCCAGAAGAGAAAGACAATGAAGGTGGTGATTTCTATCGTTCCTATTTTAGGGTAGAGAAACCAAGGTTAAATTCCCCTTTTCAGACAGTTTATGGAATGTGACACCGACCATGGGCTTCCTATCAGGACCCAGTAGCCAGGTTAGCCTGATGAGCCAACAAAGAGAAAGGTATTAACGATGCACTGTGATCTCCATCTCAGCCTCAGAAAACCAGGAGCAGAAAGAGTCCAGGGCTCATCTGGATGGCGCAGTTGGATGGGGTGGGGAACAGGCTGTCGGGCGTGAGGAAGGAGGTCTAACTAAGGAGAGAAGGAAGTGGCCGAGGAGAGAGAAGAGTCTTTGTGGTTAGGGTTCCTGTGGTGGGTGGAGCCCGTGGGGACACTAGGGCTGGAGTCTAGTTTGTGCTGTGTGACAAGTGTACACTCTGGTGTTCTGTGAGATTACCCAGGATGGGTGTGGGGGGTCACGCGTTCTCTCATTTGCACATGATCTCTTACAGGCTGGAGGTAGCCCTGCTGCTGGCTCAGTGCTGAAGGATGGGGATGGAGCGAGTGTCTGGTCCAGGCAGGCATTGCTTTTATTTTCCCTTTTAAAATTTTATTTATTTTTTATTTTTGGCTGAACTGGGTCTGCATTGCTGCGCGTGAGCTTTGTCTAGGTGCAGCGAGCAGGGGCTACTCCCTAGTGGTGGTGCGTGGGCTTCTCACCGCAGCGGCTTCTCCTGTTGTGGGGCATGGGCTGCAGGGGGGCAGGGTCAGGAGTTGCAGCCCCTGAGCTCAGTACTTGCTGTTCGCAGGCTCCCGAGCACAGGCTCAATGGTTGTGGCACGTGGGCTTCGCTGCCCCAGAGCATATAGGATCCTCCCGGACCAGGGATCGAACCCGTGTTCCCTGCATTGAGGTGGAGTCTCACTGGCTGGATCCCCAGGGAGATCCCCAGGAAGAGATTTCTGAGCGAGCTTCCGAGTGAGCAGTTCATGGGATCCCAGCACATCCTTTGGGCTCTGCTGCCCAAGTCCGCGTCTCTCTTAGGTCCTTCCCAGACTTCCTTCCAGGGTTTCCCACTCTGGGCCTCAAACGAGAGGGCTGAGGCATTCTGGACATTTCAGCAGGGTCTACTGTACTGTGCGTGTGTGTGTGTATGTGTGTGTGTGTTGAGTGAGGGCTGCTGGCTTGAGAGACAAAGTTGGTGTTCACTTCAAATTCCTGCCTGGGGTTACAGGGAGTTTCATTTTTGCTGGTGGCGGTGGCCACACCACCAGTGATGTTTACAAATTGCCACGGATCCAATTCGAGTCTAAACCATTGCCCCTTGCAGGGGTTTCTCTTGCCGCTACACTGATCCAGTGACCTCAGAGAGCATGGTAAGCTGGAGAGGGAGCCGTGAAGAGAGGCTCGGAGAAAAGCTGCTGACACTAGAGTCCTGCTGCTGGGCGCTGTGTGTGCACAGCTCAGCAGAGGGAGGCAAACAGAGAAAAAGAACGGAACCAAGC
Organism: Bos indicus x Bos taurus; assembly: GCF_003369695.1. Lineage (NCBI taxonomy): Eukaryota > Metazoa > Chordata > Mammalia > Artiodactyla > Bovidae > Bos > Bos indicus x Bos taurus. Next base: position 10,585,060 of record NC_040087.1, on the reverse strand, counting down.
TGAACTCCAACTTTGCAGGCCCAGACCCTCTTAAGTCACCATTGAAAAGTCATTAGAAATCTGGCTGGAGAGCAGGGTGCAGATTGCCAAGAGAGGACACAAAACCCCCTTTTCTTCCCCACAATACCTGTAATGAAGTGGAAGGGCGGGGGCGGAGCTGCGAAACAGATTTCCTGCCCTAACTAAAGTCTCTTTTCAGCCTGGTTTGCCACAGTTTTACATTGTGTTCGAATTTACATTCACGTGTTTGTTAACCATGCTTCAGCCTAATGAGATGTTTTTATCCGTCTGACCTCAACCTTTGCCATATGGTACCTCAAACTGTTGAATCCAAGTCGGTCAGTCGAGCAGAGGCAGGGGGTGGGCAGGGGTGGGTGAACGTTCAGACCCGTCCCTCAATAGCACGCAGTGAAGGCGGTCCTCTTCCCAGTTCTAGGGAGTCCGTTCCCACAAAGGCATTTCAAAGGGGAAAATGCCCTGGTGCGAACTTGCGACCCTTGCAGAGGCTAAGTCCCGTATGATGATTGGTGCTGCCTTTCACATTTTCTATGGAAAAGTTAAAGGAATCTGTGGGTCCCTGGCAGCAGATGGCAGGCCTGTAACTTGACCGTTTTGCAGGACCCGAGGTCTGGGTGTGTGAGTTCCCTGAGGACGGGGACCTCGTCTAATTCGGGGTTCAGGACACTGCCTTCCACTCTCTGAGGCTTAGCACATATTAACTTTCCAGAACAAAATGAACCAGCCTCCCAAGGCAGGACTCAGCTCTGCCCATTGTGAGGAAGGGGGAGAGGACTTGGTGGGTGAGGATCTCAAAAGTTAACCCAGGTTTATCATCCTGATGTGGGACAAGTTCAGATATGCAAAGTAAATGCTTCCCCGAGTGTGAACCACCAATGAAGAAAGAGAGAGAATAATAAATTGACAGTCAGAGGCCAGGGAGGGAGTGGTTTTAGACGATCTCTTAGTCTTATTGATTTATTATCACAAGGCCACTGGGAGAACTGGGAGAGAAACTTGGGCTAATGCCACTGTGTCTGCCAAGCTCCTCTGTCCATGGGATTCTCCAGGCAAGAGTACTGGAGTGGGTTGCTGTGCCCTCCTCCAGGGCATCTTCCTGACCCAGGGATCCAACCTGCAGCTCCTGGTGTCCTGCATTGCGGGCGGATTCTTTCCCGCTGAGCCACCGGGGAAAGGCACGCCCAGCAGTCTTAAAGTAATAGGCTCTTCATGCGTGTTCCCTTCTCTTCCCTACCTAGGCAGGAGCACACTCAAACTCACACAGACAGATTTTTATCTTATTCCCCGTGATTTCCCATGAGAGACAGACGTATAGATCCCTCACCCATCTACGCATCTCAGTCATCTTTCTCTCCTAGGATTTGTCATCCTGACTGCTTATCTGCAAGGCAAGGCCACTACCTAGTTTATTATTGGTGGATGAGGATTTAGAGTAACTGCCCTTCAGAGATGGCTCCCAGTCTGATGATCGTCTCTGTGGCCACTCATTCACGAACAAGTTCAGATTGGGTGCTAGCTGTGCAATAGGTGCTGATGAACAGCAATGATGGAAACAAAGAAACCCTGGCTGTCTATAGTTCGATCAAAGAATTACCCTTTTCCTCTGTGTCTTGTGGTTCACTGTGACTGCGCGTGCTTCTTTCCCTACGTGCTCAAGGAAGTGTTCATTAGCCGTCCCGTGTATACGGAATATCCCCTGGGTCCACGCTCTAGTGTTCTCTGAAAGATCTAACTCTGTGTTGCACTATGCTGTGCCCATCGTGGTCGGATGAGACACCTAGCGTCTCTCGTCCTCTGAGGACGGATGGTTTGGGAAGAAACTCCTTACATGGACAGCAGAGTTCAGCCCCGCCCCTCCCCCAGAAGCTCAAACCTTAGTTCTGTAAACTCCTGAAAAATTGTTCTTGTTACTTCTTTCCCCAGTGTGTTCCCTCGATCTGGCTTGACGGAAGCGAACTCAGCCCTCGTGGCTTCCAATCGGAATCTAACTTCTTGTGCGGAACTTTCATTAACTCCCAGCAGGAGCACTGCCTGCAGCTTTTTTGGTTTTTGTTTTTCTCCTCAGTACTTGCTCTGAAAACCTCCTTTCCCCTTAATGGATCAATTTTCTTGTTCAGAAATAGACATAATCAGACCTACTACTCGGTAGACTCTTTGAGAAAGCATTTGCTCTGTCTGCTTAGACAGGCATTCGGTTCCACGCACCTACCCCTCCCAGGGTTGTTTTCCTTTTTCCAAGAAAAATTAAATGACTGAGTATGAGGGTGTTAAAACGAAGTCGTATTACTGCTAGGCATTTAATTGAGAAACTTGCTAATGTGTCCTCTGAACTCTTGGTTTCCCCTTTCCCTGAGGAATTGCTGATACTTCGCTTTAATGGCAGCATAAAAATCTCAGTTTGACTCCTGGTGGCATTATTTGGGCTTTAAGAATGCAAATTGTTTTTACTGCATACATTGGTCTAGTGATTCTGACAGCCACCGCATCCAAGTAACTGAGTGTTCAGAGAAAGTTCCTAACTCGGAAGCTTCTTAGCTCTTGGGACCTCGTTGGCAGTGACAACTGCCATCATTTCACGAGGTTGATCTGGAGTCAGCGCAGACAGTTCCTGACAGACGATGGTGGGACTTGGGATTTTTCAACTTTGAGATGGTATAGGGCTTCCCTGGTAGCTCAGTGGTAAAGAATCTGCCTGCCAATGCTGGAGACACGGGTTCCATCCCTGGTCTGGGAAGGTCCCACATGCCATGGAGCAACTAAGCCCGTGCACCACAACCATTGCTGTGCTCTAGAACCCTCGAGCCCCGACTAATGAAGCCTGAGTACCCAGAGCATAAGCTCCTCAAAGAGAGGCCGCCACAATGAGAAGCCCGCATGGCAATGAAGACCCAGCAAGCTGAATAAATATTTAGAAACAGATGGTGCAAAACTGATATGCTTTCAATAGAAACCATGCTTTTTTGAATCTTGATCTCTTCCTAGGCTCGGGTACATGGTACATCCTCTCTTGTAGTGTGGGCAGCAGCTCCCAGTAAGCCCCACGATTGTGAGGGTAAACGACATCCTCTCTTGTAGTGCGGGCAGCAGCTCCCAGTAAGCCCCACCATTGTGAGGCTTGGATCCACACACCTGTTCTGGTTTTCGCTTTCAGTACAGTATTCGATAAATTACATGGGATAGTCAACACTTTAAATAGCCTTTGTGTTAGATGATGTGGTGCAGCTACAGGCTAATGTAAGCGTTCTGTGTATGATTCACGTAGGTTAAGCTGTGGTGTTTGATAAGCTGGGTATATTAAGTGCATTTTGGACTTAACGACGTTTTCGACTTACAATGAATTTATTAGAATGGAACCCCATTGAAACCCATTTTTGTACTTCAAGAAAAGGTGGCAGCAGGAGAAAACTGCTCCCCCTGGATAATGAATCACAGTGGTGGGGAGGGGTGTGCTTTGGAGCCAGACACACCTGGCTGTGCCTTTGCTCCTCTCCTTCCTCAGCTTTGAGGAGACGCAGCAACTCCCCAGCCTGAGTGTTTGCATGTACAAAATCTAAGCTGTAGAATAGGCTTCCCAGGTGGCAATAGTGGTTAAGAACCCACCTGCCAATGCAGGAAACATAAGACCAGGGTTCGATCCCTGGGTGGGGAAGATCCCCTGGAGGAGGGCATGGCAACCCGCTCCAGTATCCTTGCCTGGAGAATCCCATGGACAGAAGGGCCTGGTGGGCTACAGTCCATGGGGTCGCAAACAGATGGACATGACTGAAATGACTTATCACGTAAGCTGTAGATACAAACCTCCATTTATAACTTGGTTGGACAAAGAAGATAACTTTCAAAAATTTCCAATGATGACTTTCCATTCTAACTATGATACAGTCCTTAAAATGATATAACTTTCATCTAAAATAGGGTCAACTATTATAAGACCCCATTCTGTTGAGATGGCAGTGACTTACTCACAGCTGAATTAGGGATCCTCCTCTCTTTTCCTCTCCCCTTTCTTTCTTATAGAATCAGAGCTTTGGGGAGAGTCCCTCTTGCCCTGGCCATCACCTGACCACAAAAATCTGACAGTGTTCTTTGCCCCACCTAGATCTGGGTCATCCATCAAACTGAGCCTGCTCTGAGTGACCCTTGCTTCTTTCCAGGTAGACTTACCAGGTTCCATGTTTCTCATGCTATGCATGAGATTCTTGCAATGATTTTGCTGCTCCCAGGCAACACTGGGGCATAAAAGTCTCTGTCATGCTGCTAAGGTACCTTTGTCTTGACTCACACATTTCTCTCTGGGGCTCTTACCATTTCCTGGGGTCAGGGCGGTCTGCTGGTCAGTAGGTGCAGGACCCCCTCTCTGGGGCCCAGGAAAATCTGCTATCAAACATCTCTCTAGCTGTCTTCCCTCTCCCCAGCTGGAAAGAAGCCTTTCAAGTCTCCAGAGAAAGCTCTGCTCCTAAAATTCCCTCCACTTGAACATTTGACCTATGCGCAGGGTCTTTTTTTTTTTTTTTTTTGCGCAAGGTCTGTTGAATCTTATAAGAACATTGAACTTTTAGAAGAGAATGGCAGAATATTCTTTCTTTCTTTCTTTTTTCTCTGTCTCTTACCTTGTATTATCTGACCCCCTAAGGTGATGGCTCGGAGAAGGCAATGGCATCCCACTCCAGTACTCTTGCCTGGAAAATCCCATGGATGGAGAAGCCTGGTGGGCTGCAGTCCATGGGGTTGCTAAGAGTTGGATACGACTGAGCGACTTCACTTTCATTTTTCACTTTCACGCATTGGAGAAGGAAATGGCAACCCACTCCAGTGTTCTTGCCTGGAGAGTCCCAGAGTCGGGGGAGCCTGGTGGGCTGCCGTCTCTGGGGCTGCACAGAGTTGGACACGACTGAAGTGACTTAGCAGCAATAGTAGCAAGGTGATGGCTATTGACTGATCTAGCTCTTGAACTGGGAGCAGTGAAGAGGTGAAAAAGTGAACTGTCAGGGAAAAAACAGAAAACCGATTAAGAATTCCAAATATCCTCCTGCCACATGGGGATAATGATGTCCTGTAGAGTTGTTAGAGAGCTCAGACGGGAATGTGAAACACTCAGTGCTGAGATTCTCAGCGAACAGAGAGCAGGGTGCGTGCCGTCTCTCCTGCCCTCATGGTCCAGGGAGGTGAGGGAGGCAGGCTGGGTGTCCTTTTTGCTGATGAAACCTGTGTCTTGTTTTGAATTCCTTATCTCAGTGTTCTTTCCTTACTCATTTGTTCATGTCAGTGATTAGGAAACTACCTTGAATGCCTTTCTTTTACCTCTCTTTTCCTAATCAACCCCGCCCCGATCCAATCAATGGTGAAGCCTTGATGATCCTGTCCTCAGCGCCCCTTCTCTCTCTCTGTCTCTCTAGATTTCTTCTCCCATCTTTTCTCTGAAGTGCTACCATAGTCTGAGCCCTGATATCCTAACCTCTGCTCTTCCTCATCTTTAATTCTCTCCCCACAAGTAGCCAGAGGTGCTTATTAAAACCCCTAGCACCTTTCACTGACTTGGCTTCCACGGCCGGGTGAAAGGGAGATGTAAGCGTGGTAAAGTGGTCTTTGAGGTGCTGTGTGCTCTGATGCTGGCTCCACCCCGAGCATCACTCCACCCCTCTCTGCGCATTTCAGAGGCCCCGGCTCCAGAGCCCGTGCGCCCTCTCGTTGGTCCCCTCTGCCAGCCAGCACCGTTGAAGATCCCCACCTTTACATCAGGTCCCTGTCCTGTCCTCTGGCTTGCTCACTTTCTCAGATGCTCTGACCCCCGCCTCTGAAAAGCGGAAGCCGTGACTTCTGAGCTCCCTAAGGCTCCTCGTGTCCTCCTTTTAAATGCCTTTCTCTTCACTCGTCCATGTCTCCTCTCCCACGTCGAACAGGCAGGTCCCACGTCTCTTCCTGGCCAAGGCTCCTGGTCTTCCTCCTGACCTGCTGCTGCTGCTGCTGCTAAGTTGCTTCAGTCGTGTCTGACTCTCTGTGACCCCATAGACAGCAGCCCACTAGGCTCCCCCGTCCCTGGGATTCTCCAGGCAAGAACACTGGAGTGGGTTGCCATTGCCTTCTCTACCTCCTGACCTAGAGTTGTCAGATAAAATACGGGATGCCCAGTTGAACTGAGCTTTCAAGTAAATAGCGAACACATTTTTTAGTACAGGTAAGTCTCAAGTATTGCACGAGGGATACTTAAGCTAAAAAAGATTCACTGTTTATCTGAACTTTAAGTTTAACTGAATATCGTGTTGTTTTCTTTGCCAAATCAGGCAACTCGACTCCTGCCTCTTTAAAATGGTTTCCCTTCTCCTTCTCCCCTTCCACTGGGTGCTCTCCCCCAACTTTAACTTCTTCCCAAGCTACTTCCACTGAAAAACTCTCAGACTCAAGCAAACTATTCCCGTGATTCTAATCTCCTTTAAGCTAGGTCCCCAACTCTGTGGTCTAGGGTCTATTTCGGCTTTCTTCAGTCAGTTCAATTCAGTCACTCAGTCGTGTCCGACTCTTTGCGACCCCATGAATCACAGCACCCCAGTCCTCCCTGTCCCTCACCAACTCCCGGAGTTCACTCAAACTCATGTCCATGGAGTCGGTGATGCCATCCAGCCATCTCATCCTCTGTCGTCCCCTTCTCCTCCTACCCCCAATTCCTCCCAGCATCAGAGTCTTTTCCAATGAGTCAACTCTTCGCATGAGGTGGCCAAAGTACTGGAGTTTCAGCTTTAGCATCATTCCTTCCAAAGAAATCCCAGGGCTGATCTCCTTCAGAATGGACTGGTTGGATCTCCTTGCAGTCCAAGGGACTCTCAAGAGTTTTCTCCAACTAAGAGTTTTCTTACCTGCCACCTATTCTTCAGTCCTTTTTGGTATGGTTTCTGTTTTCATCACTCAACAGACTTCTTAAATATCACAAATACTCTCTAAACTGTCTCCTGCAATCTTCACATTCAATGAGGCTTCTCCTCTGGGTGTCCTGCAGATATTTCCCCTTATACATTCTGTGCTCTCAAATACTCAACAGTTAACTTTATTGTTTTTAAAATATTCACTTATTCATTTTGCTGTCCCGGGTCTTAGTTGTGGCATGTGGGATTTGGTTCCCTGACCAGGGACTGAATCCAGGTCCCTCGCATCGGGAGCTTGGAATCTTTGCTCCTGGCCACCAGGGAAGTCCCTCAACAGTTAACTTTAAATTGCCCTCCTGTAATTTATCCAGAAAGACTACTCTAATTGTAATTTAAAAGCGTTTACACAGATTTAGTTGTTCAGGCTGGAACCCATGGAATCACTTTCCTAATTATTTATCATTATGTATATAAATGGTTACCAGGTTTTATGGCTTCTATCTCTTTTTTGGTTTTCTCTTCTTCATTACCTCTCTGTTCCGACTTTAGGTTGGACTTCTATCATTTCTTCCTTGAATTAGAAGTATTTTCAAGTCAAAGGGGATACAATATTTTGTGCATATTATATATCATATATGTATGTGTGTATATACATCTCTCTATATATGTATACACACACACACATATATATATACACACACCCACCTAATTAACCTCAAGGAATGTGCCAGTTTTTAACTCCTATCAGTAAGGGATACTATCATTAATTTTAAGGAATCCTTGGCTACACTACTTGTTTTGTAAAACAACTTTGGCAATTCATAGGTTAAAATGCCATTTCAGTGTTTTAATTACATTACTAATAAAGGTGAATTTTTTTTAAATCCTTCAGAGCTTAAGAAAACTAGAAGCTGAATCCAAATCTCCTGCTTAAAATTCTTCATTGCTTCCCATTGCCAAAGGGATGAAATCTAAAATCCTTTGGCATGGAATTTAATGCCTGGGGCCCAAACATTTTCCCAAATTTTATTTCCCATTACCTTCTCTCCACATGCTGAGTTTTGGGAATATAGAGGGAGAGTTGAGATGATATATTCTTTGAGCTCAGAAAATCCTCATTAATCAGCTGTAATTCTAGCTCTAGCATCTAGTAGGTGTTTAGTGGGTGGCAGGGTGATGACTGAGCATGAGATGGATGGGAATGAAGGGTTTAGCGGAGAGAGGGACAAGGATACATTAGACCAAGAAATAGCAATTGTTTGTTCGATAATGTGTTGGATATATCCTAGGATTTATGGCCCTGAAATGCCTGTTCTCCATAATGCTGCCCATCTGCAGATAAAATATTATATAAAAGTAGATGATCTAAGACAATTCACAAAGATGCCCACATCATTGTACACGTGGATAAAATCTTCATCAATATACCAGGAAAAGCGAGGAAACCATTTTCTTGAGGCCATAACAATAGCCATCCCGTCACTGCAATCGTTGGACAGGCTTTTTTCTGGCTAGAACCGACAGGAGTACCAGCTCACTGCAGGGCTTGGCTGACTTTTCTCCGTCTGCCCGCTCCGTGTCAGTAGCAGGCACCCCGGCTCCACACAGCCCTGGTGGATCGTCTCTTCCTGAGCACGTTCTCTCCCTGGGCTCCCTGGACAGGTCGCATTCTGTCCGCACCGCCGGCAGAGGGCGGCGCCCAGAGCGTCCCTGTGGCGCCCTCTAGGGGCTTTAGGATGTACAGCCGTCGAGGAGCAGCTTTCCAGAATTGAAATAGGCCAACAGTGTGTGCAAGCCCACAAGATCATGACGCAACAACTCTGTACCACCAACTTTCCGCGGGTGCAAGACTCTTGGTCCCTGTACGGCTCAGGCAGGATCTGAGTCCATTGTGGAGGGGACTTGGCAATAACCCCCAATCTCTCCCCTTTTGTCTTAGGGCTCAGAGTCCCTCACGTTATCTCATCATTGCACAGAGAAGTGTGAATTCAACTCTAGTAGAATGACCCTGATTTCAATGGGTGGCTTACAGTCAATGCTACAAGACCACCAGTTTGTAATAATAGGCTACATATTTGCATTAATTGCGGTGTAAGGGGACATACAGTAGTTCAACGTGGTGGGACAGTAGCTGACGGACCTGATTTATGAAAATAAAGAGCGATGTCATCTAGCCAGTAACCTTTGTCTTCTGAGGCTGCTCCCATTTTTAGGCTGAATGTCTATTATGGCTCGGGCTCATTTTACTTACCGGGGGGAAGAACCCAACCGTGAGATGCCGAGAGACTCTTTCCTTGAAGTCCCAGCCTCTCTGCGACGCAGCCCTGCTCAGCTGTCAGTCTGATGCCCAAGTTGTCACTTTCCTCCTGCTCCTCCCTCCCCAGAGCCTGATGGAGTCTCCTTGAGGCAGCTGTGGGACTGACAGATAGACACGCTGGGGAGCGGAGCCATTTGAGGCACCACGTGAGGCGTGGAAAGTGTGATTTATAGGTACTTCCCCCCCCCCCCGGGGGAAATGGATTTTATTATTTTCCACCTCAGGTGAGGGGGAAAACCTCTGGGCTTGACCTTGGAAGGTTGTCGGCTATAATAGCGCTGTCTGAAATGCTGATATAGAGTAAAACCTCATTAAATCAATATTGGTTATTCAAAATCATGCTTGATTGGAAGCAACTGCTTTCCCTCCACTGCCTGATGGCCTGCTGTTCTTTGAACAAAAATTGTAGCTACTCGCAAGTCGGTGAAGCTGGTGAAGTTTTCCTGGTCCTTGGAGTTGTCAATGAATAAGCTTTTTACTATTTTTCAAATAGCAGACAGTTCTGAGACACCATGTCCAGTATCGATTAGGATCTATTACTGTCACATGTAGTTTATTAAGAAAAAAAATCTTGTCTGTTTCAGTAAAAATGTCATGCATTTTTTTCTTCCCATTTACACAGGTGTTACGGTGTCTGCTTATTGGAATAAATAAGCTTATGGGTCCCTAGGCAAATAGAAGTTGTGTAAATAAACAGCCATGGCTAATTATCCATAGCAACTGGAACACAGATGGATGAACCCTATCATTAGTCTAAAGGCTTCTTTTAGCCAGAGTGAGGCCAGGCTGAAGGAACTGGGGTGGGGGGGGCAAGATGTGGGTTACAGATGACCTTGGGCAAGTTCACCTCCCATCTACTCACCACCAAACCAAACCGATGGTAGCAGACACTGTGTGTGTGTGTGTGTGTGTGTGTGTGTGTGTATGTGCTCAGTCATGTCTGACTCTTGTAACCCCATGGACTGTAGCCCGCCAGACTTCTCTGTTCATGGGGATTCTCTAGGCAAGAATAGGTTGCCATTCCTCCCCCAAGGGATCTTCCCAACCCGGGGATCAAACCCACACCTCCTGCATTGCAGGTGGATTCTGTACCCACTGAGCCACCTAGGAAGCCCAGCAGACATTATCAGTGGTCATTTGGGTTTTCAAAAAAAAAGGATACTGAAGTGTTTCAGAAGAGAGTAGGTGGTATTCTGGTTAATCCACACATGAATAAGCGGCAGTTAGTTGTATGTTTATCTTCCTGATCAATCTGGAAAGTCCCAGATTTATAATATGGCTCACAGACAACTGGAATGCTGGGCCCTTCCTGGCCCTAGGAGGCAGTACTGGCTATCGGTGCATTAACCATCCATTGACTAGAAAATGTTTAGGGTTTAAATGGGCAGACTGTTGGATGGAATGCCTGCTTCTTATCACCGCTTCTTTCTTTACTTAAGACCCTTCCTCTGGTTGAAGCCAGGGTAGTGCCCCTTGTTTACATCCTCATTCTGCCTCTCTCCTCTCCAATCCATCCTAATTCCCAGCTCTCTACTGCGGAGAAGACAATGGCAGCCCACTCTCGCCTGGAAAATCCCATGGACGGAGGAGCCTGGTAGGCTGCAGTCCATGGGGTCACTAAGAGTTGGAGATGACTGAGCGACTTCACTTTTACTTTTTGCTTTCCTGCATTGGAGAAGGAAATGGCAACCCACTCCAGTGTTCTTGCCTGGAGAGTCCCAGGGACGGGGGCGCCTGGTGGGCTTCCTTCTATGGAGTTGCACAGAGTTGGACACGACTGAAGCGACTTAGCAGCAGCAGCAGCCACTGTGGGGAATAGGACTGGGTCCATGTGGTGGTAGAGTGGGGCTTCAGAGAGACTGGAATTTAGATCCGGAGTTGGAGAAGCTGAGAAACGGGGTTCTGGCTGTTCTGGAGTCCCCCCAGGGTCCTTTACCACCAGCCACATGAGGGATGGGGAGAAGGGACTGTCTATGGCTGGGTACCACATACTCAGTCGTTCCTTTTACTTCAAGGACAGTGAAAACCAGGACATAAAGACAAAACCAGGCACCGCTTCCCTGAAAAGCAAATTTTTGGTGATGGCCACGGCAGGATGTCTGGCTTGCACCCCCACGCCCCTCCCCGATGACGCCTGCTCCTTCATCCTGCCTGAGATCCTGAATTGTAAGGCTCCTTTTGTTTTCTGTGGGAGGATGCTGACGCACCCATGTTGACATGGCTTTTTAAGGCAACCAATATAAGCCTATTTTGGGAAAACCTGATACATGGAAAGGGAAATTTACCAAACCAAGAGATGAAGGTATGGCCACTCTTGACAAAGAGATTTCTTCTGTTTTTCACTGTTGAGAATAATGTTTGCTATGGGTTTGTCATATGTGGCCTTTACTATGTTGAGGTAGGTTCCTTCTATGTCTACTTTGGGAAGGGTTTTTTTTTTTTTTTATCATGAACGGGTGTGGAATTTTGTCAAAAGCTTTTTCTTCATCTATTGAGGATCATATAGATTTATCTTTCAGTTTGTTGATATGGTATATAACATTGTTGATTTGTGTATACTGAAAACGTTTGCATCCCTGGGATAAATCCCACTTGATCATGGTGTATGATCGTTTTACTGTGCCGTTGGATTCTGTTTGCTAGAATTCTGTTGAGGATTTTTGCATCTATGTTCATTGATGATGTTGGGCTGTAATTTCCTTTTTGGTGACATCTTTGCCTAGTTTTGGTATTAGGTTCCTATAAAGCATGAACTTTTCCTAAGAGTAGTTTCAGTATTCCTCAATTTGCATAGAACATTTTTAGGTGCCTGTCTACAGAGTGAGCAGGGAAGCCCTCGTGGTAGGCCAAGGGGACACTCGGACAGGGAGAGCTTGGGGACATTCACCAGTCAGGCATTCTGTAATCTAGGTTGGCTGCATTGAAGTAGTAGCTGAGGACACTCAGCAAATGAAAGGTATTTCTCTTCTATCCATCCCCCGTCCTCATTAATTTTCCCCAATGCATTGTTCTCCCAGGACTGCAATGAAATGAACTTTGCTCGTGATTTGTCTACTCATAATTAGAGTCTTCCTTTCTCCTGTTAGACAGTAATGCCAATAATGACTGCAAACATTTTGTCTCCTTTTAGGAAGGCAAAGAGCCAAAATCATTATATCTGTGAGCTGATGTCAGATTTACAATGCAGAGATGCATGCTTCATGTGCCATGTGTGCCAAATTTACATTAAGCCTTTGGAAGGTTTAAACCATGCATTAAGAAGAGAGCCTGCATTTTTTTTTTTTTTTTGTCCTGATGAATGTTTCTTCCTATTTATTTGCACAGAAAGCCAGAGCTTTCTGTTTACCATGACTCATTTTGGGGGGAGGGGAATGGGACGAAAGAGCTTGAGTGATCACGGGAGGAGTGAGGAGGAAAGGGGGGTTAGAGATGAGTCAGGCGGGTTGTGAGAGGAGGGTAGGGAGGACTGAAGGAGGAAGGGATTGAGATGCGGGAGCAAGGGCAGAGGGGTGTGTGTGTGTGTGTGTATAGGGGAAATAGATTGCTTCCAAAGAAGATGACGACACAGAGGGAAAAGTTAACTTGATTGACTTGCTTTGGCTAGTTCTCCACACCTGGGCTCACACCCAGACACGCCAGAGAGGATGGTTTAAAAATAGATGGAATTTATCACATGTGGTGGAACAGATTGCTCCCGAGGGGGTGTTTTCCAGGGTCCAAATGGTTAGGATCCCAAGCGTTTTGCACTGCAGAAGAGGTAATTTACTTCACACACACGAACACTTGGCTCCCAGGGAGAGTATTTCTTCCTTTCTGTGCACAACAGAATGGAGTCCAATATTCCTGGCCTTGTTGGTGGGAATACATACCCGTAAACCAAGGAAAAAAGGTAATTAATGGATCTTGATGTTATTTGGATGAGAGAAAGGTGAGCAATCTCTCCAGGACCCTGGACTTGGGCAGGGTCCCACTCAGTTGTCGCGACTCAAGAATGTTGTAGGAAATTGCGCGTTAAAGCTAGAGCCAGGATGCACATTTTTTTATTTCTTATTCTTTTCAGTGTTCATGACGATGATTATTTAAGTGTTTAATCTTCCCATGTTCACCCAAAAATGCGATTTCTCAATTTGCTCCCCAGGCGCTGAGAAAATAGGTTTAGAGGCTGATGAGCGGCCTGCTGTTGGCTCCTCTGTTTTCTGGCATCAAGGTTTCTCAAGAGTGGACCCAACAGTTACATTTTTCACCCACAAAAGAATTGCTATCAGAAAACCAGACAGCGGATAATTGTATTTCCTGAATTGACAGCGGAACTACTCAGTTTCAGCCAAGGTCCAAAGGCTGATAATGTTCAACCAGGAGAAATGGTTTGTGTGAGAGAATGTATTTTGGGACGCTCATTTTTACTGGAGGAGAGAGTCTGGCTTGCATTTGGAAAAAAAAAAAAAAAAATTCTTCCCCACTGTGCAGCCAGAGGTTCAGAACCCTTAACGACTCTGAAGACCCCTGTTGTCTTGTATGACCACATGGCTCCCAGCATGAGTGGGGCTCTCGCTTCAGCCAGAGCCTTCATCCGTCTCCTCAAACCAACCAGAAAAAGAAAATAAAAACACATGTCCATCAATATCCTCCTTGACCGGCAGCACATCCTTGCCAACTGGCTGACTTGGACAAGAAACTGTGACACTGCTGAGGGTCTCCCCCAAGCCCACGCGGGGTCGGCTCCCTCCCCATCTTGGACTACAATCAGGATGCTCCCCCCAGGTGCACCAGCCCCCTGTGGGGTTGGGCTCCTCCTGCCAAAGCTGGCGAAGAGCAACTTGGCTTTCTTCTCCTTCTCTGCTTGGCCCTCCAAGATGACTCTGCAGTCTTCAGGATCCCCTGTTTGGACCATTTCCCACTGGAACTTGAGTACGATGGGAGAGACCTTTCCTCTCCTCCTTGCCCTAAGCAAAATGCACCAAAGGAGAGTGAGAATGAAGGCAAAGCCTGTGCATCTGTTCCTGGCCCTTGTTGGACTCATGCCCGCCTCTGTGTGTTGGGGTTCAGTCCACGTGGATCACCCTTCCCTCTCCTGTCAGCCCCGTTTACCTACATTTTACTCATTCTTCAGCGGTTGTGAAAGTCAGTCATGTCTGACGCTTTGTGATCCCAGGGACTACACAGTCCATGGGATTCTCCAGGCCAGAATACTGCAGTGGGTAGCCTTTCTCTGCTCCAGGGGATCTTTCCAACCCAGGGATTGAACCCAGGTCTCCTGCATTGCGGGTGGATTCTTTACCAGCTGAGCCACCTGGGAATCCTTCATTCATTCATTCAAGACTTCATTCATTCTTCAAGACTCCTTAAATCCCATCTGCTTTGAGAGGATTTTCCCATCTATTACTTTATCCCCTCCCCTGGTCTTCCATTGTCCTTACGATCTCTCTCAGAATTTGTTTTTTAAAAGTTTATCTGTTTATTTTTTTTTTGGCTGTGCAGGGTCTTCGTTGCTACAAGCGGGCTTTCTCTAGTTGTGGTGCTCGGGCTTCTCATCGCTGTGGCTTCTCCTCTTGCAGAGCATGGGCTTTAGGGTGCGTGGGCTTCAGTTGTCGTGCTGCATGGGTTCAGTTGCCCCGTGGCACATGGGATCTTCTGGACCAGGGATTGAACCCATGTCCCCTGCATTGGCAGGAGGATTGTTAACTGCTGGACCACCAGGGAGGGCAGACACGGCTGAGCAGAAGCACAAGAGATGATAACACACACGGACGCCCTCGCTGCCACTCGTGGGCATTGGTGGTGCGAGGGCTCTGTCCTGGGCTGTCACAGACCCAGCCCCTCAGGGCGAGGCTGTGCAGTGTTCTGGTGATTCTGCCATCGCGTGCCCTGGACCCACAAGCTGCCCCAAGAAGAGTCTTCCAGATGCTGTGCAGCTGGGATCCCAGGGGCAAGCTTGGCCAAGCAACTTGCCAAGGCTGGCTGGCAGTGACACAGTAAGCCTCACAGCACTGCCTGCTGGAGGGGAAAAAGAAATCTGCCCTTAAGATTGAATCCAAACTGCAAATGGTGGGGACAGAGGGCTCAATCCCACAGTGGCCTGTTGTCAGGGACATGTCAGAGTGAAGGTCGGGGGTCCACCCTCTCCGAGTCATCAGCTCAGTGCACAGCCAGCTGCCGAGAGGGGACAGCCTGGTGGCCAGCAGCAGTGGCAGCTTGACAAGCCCTGTGTGCATCACCACTAATTCAACAGCACAGAGCAGACAAAACTGGACCCCGGAGCATGGTTCTCCCTTCGGACGCTTGCCAGTCATGGTGATTTTTAATGCTGTCTTGAGGATTTGCTGAGAACCTGCTGGGTTTGACACTGCCGGATAGTGGTTTGGCCCCTGAAAGCTTTGTTTAAGATGACATGATACGCAGTGAAACTGAAGGAGAGGTGAGGCTCCTCAAGGTGGTCACAGGCTGCCTTGAGTCTTGGGACATCATTCAGGGTAAGGCACAAAGAGAAGAAGGTCCCCAGGCCTAAGCTCTGGAGTCACAAAGTGTGGTCCAAGGACATCGGTGGAGACCCTGATGGGTGGTGTGCCGGAGCAGGATCATTGCACGGCTTTTCTCAGTGGTATGTTGTTCTGACCAGTTTGGAGGCCGATTCTTACTTATCTATACGTCCATCCACTTAAAAATGTTTATCGAGCATTTCTGATGTGCAAGCCATGTGATAAGCACGCGACGCATCAGGCCACTGCAGTCTGTGTGCCCCTGGGGCTCCCAGTCTAGTCATCACAACTGATCACTGAGCAATGGATTGCAGTGAATCTCGTGTGGTCCGAGAGAATGACCAAGATAATTAGTCTTAACAATCTGGTCATTCATTCGATCATTCTTTCGTTTGTTTGATTTAACCTCCATTCGTTAATTTCTGTGCTAACATTTGCCGGAGGAGCTCAGCACATCCTGGAAGTGATATTGACACTGAGCAGGCCCACTGAGAGCGGGAGTGGGAGACAGAGCAACCAACCGGGCTGCTAGGGTTGATGTTGGGGGACTGGGTGGTGGAGATTCCACAAGGGCAGGAGATGTTTGCATTGCGTCTTGAGAGAGGAGAATTGGGAGGGAAAGAAGAGGAGGGGTGATGACAGCTGCGGGGAAGGCAGTCTTTCCAGAGGCATCTGTATGGATAGAGGCACAGAGACGTAGGGAAGTAGGTCACGTTGCATGGCCAGGGTAGATGTGGGCAGGTTGAGGATGAGGGGTCGGCCTTTTTTTTTTTTTTTTTCCTACTTGGTGCTTTGTAAATGGTCAGTTAAATTTGTGTGCTGCCGAGATGAAATCTTAGAACTTCCAATATCCTACAATCTGACTTTGAACAGCAGCAGTAAGAATTTGAGCATGGGGACTTCCCTGGTGGTTCAGTGGCTAAAACTCTGTGCTGCCAGTGCAGGGGGCCTGGGTTCAATTCCTGGTCAGGAAACTATATCCCGCATGCCAACCAAAGATCCCACACGGTGTGCTGTAGCTAAGACCTGGCACAGCCAAATAAATAAAGAAGTAAAAATTAAAAAAAAACAAAAAACATGAGCATGACACAGCCAGCTTTTCAAAATGCAAATTTGCCTTCCTACTTCAAATTAATGTGATTTGTTTTCTTAAATCCTCTACCTGTTATTGAATAAAATCTCCAATTTTCTGGGAGAGGTGACTAAGAATGCCACAGATACACTTTAAAACATCTGCTTCTCAGTTCAGTTAGTTTTGATGACGAAACAGTTTGCCTATAGGCCAGAATTCAGGGACAAAGGCAGTGTTTGTATTGTCTGGGTGACTGGTGTTGCTAATTCCTACCCTGGGGAGAGGAGTTCTCATGAAAGCTATTGCTGTTTCAGATTCCTACAAAATAACATTTCGGGGACAATCTGTATGTTTTAACAAATTATGCTATTATGACAAAACTGGAATTACTTCTCATTGTTTCACAAGGGACGTTTTAAAACTTGCAGGCGGTTTTGTTATTTTGTCAGTGTGGGAAAGACCCATTTAAACTTTCCAGCTATATTAATTTTTAATTTAAATTTAATGAAATTAATTCAAATTAAAGAGGTGACCATTATCAATTTCCTTTCCTATTAGTTCCTTAATGCTTTGGCAAATTGCATTCTAAACTTCTCCTTCAACGAGCTGGATACATATTCATGGGTTTCCTAAGAAAAGATGGATTTGATCTTGATATGCTAATCCATAGCTATGGCAGCAATCAAGGAGCAGCTAGGGAGAGAAGTGCATTCTGGTATTAATTATGAATCAGGCATTAAGAGCTGGTAAATAATTAAAGCTTCATGTGTCACAACACAAGTTAAGGATCAGTGTATTTTTCCATTACCAAGTGCATTTTGGGGGCTATTTCTAGGCCTGTTTGGATACTGCCTGAACATATACTGGCATGCAGATAGTAACTCCTTCACGGTAAGCTCATAGTACAGAATTTTGAACTTATTGAACTGCTGATGTAGGAATACATTCAATTTCAGAAGCTGAGGCCCTATGTTTCGAGGAGTTTCTGGGTCATCAGCCTCTTCCCCCAAAGTTCCTTCATTCATTGGGCAGGGAGGTCCACGCAGAGGCATCACGCACACACTGGGCACGAGGTTTTTCTGCTCAAAGTGTGCTCCACAGACCAGCAGCTGATTCAAAGCCTGCCTCACCCAGGAGCTGGATAAAATGCAGAGTTTCAGGCCCACCCTGGACCTCTTGAATCAGATCCATATTTTATTAACAGAATCCTTACATCTGAGGGTGGGATCCTCACAACCTCACTCATTTGACAATGGAGTGTTGCTGAGGCACTTCTGAGCTTGAAGAATTTATGATTTCCAGTTTCCTTGGCTTCTTCTTCCATCATGGAAAGGAGATCTGGTCCCACTTTGGCCTTCCCAATGTTCTAAATTGCCAACCTTTCCCTCTACCCCAGCAGACTCCAAGGGGTTGGACACCGCTGAGGTCCATCTGAATGCCTTTAGGATGCCCGAAGCCATGGTCTTGGGTTTGAATCCTGGCTCTGCTCCTTGTTAGCTGTGTGATCCCCATCAAGTCCTAACTTATTTGAGGCTCAGCTCTGAGGTGGATAGAACTTCCTGCCTCACAGGGCTGTCATGAGGAGTGAATGAGTCAATGTCTGTGGGGAATGATGCCTGCTATATCGCACCGGGCAAGGTAGTCATGATGATGGTGGTGATGATGGTGATGGTAATGATGAAGGCACTGAGGAAAGTCACTTTCAGAGGCATGAACTGATGGTCAGGAAGGGCGTGATCAACTCAGTGGACAGTGGAAGGATGTTTAGCAGATTCTTTAAAAAGAACCATGCATTATAATGGTCTCTGTCTGACAGTCTACAATGGACATTAAAAGGAGAAGTTTTGGCATGGGTTTTGGGAGAACAAGAGCAGTATGCTCAGAGAGTGAAACTGGCCCTGAAAAGGGAGAAAAGGAGAATGTTTAAAGTAAAAAAATCCAGTGTCATCTCTGTTTGGACTTCTTCATATCTTGACTTTCTTTGTATCAAAATGCTGTCATGGGCTTCCCTGGTGGTCCAGTGGTTACGAATTCGTCTTGCAATGCAGGGGGGCACCTATTCAATCCCTCATCCAGGAAGATTCCACATGCCGTGAAGCAACTAAGCCTGTGCTCCTCAACTACTGAGTCCATGCCCTAAAGCTCCTCAACTACTGAGTCCATGCCCTGAAGCCTGTGTTCTGCTACAAGAGAAGCCACTGCAACAAGAAGCCTGCACACCGCAATGAAGAGACCCCCCTCCACTTGTTACAACTAGAGAAAACCCGTGTGCAGCAACGAAGACCCAGTGCACCAAAAATAAATAAATAATATATATTTTTAAAAATGCTGTCATAATTCTGCCAAGTAAGCATTTGTGGCTTTTTGAGGGTATCACCCATTTCTCTGGAGGTGAAAATAAGTACTCTTCTTGTCTGTTCTGAAATTTAAACTAATGAGGAAGAAAAAGAAGATGTATGACACTCTGAAGACTAAAAACTTCAATTTAAAAAATGTCTCCTTTATTAAGCTACTTTAAATAATCGTTTTCAGAAGACTCCGACACAATGACTGCCTATAATGGAATTCAGCTCTCTCGTACTTCCCACTCCATGGAATCCCCTTTCTTCAATTTCTCTTAGTCACTCCTGCTCCCAAGAAATATGAAGATGATATTTACAACAATAATAAATCTGGGCCTTGTCAACGTTCAAAGGAGCTGTTAGTGGGATGGGGTTAGGAAAGCAAGTGCCCAGGAATGTTTTCAACGTCCTTCCAAAATGCTGAGTGAGAAGGGCTTGGTGTTTCTCATTAACAGCGGCGGGTCGTGGGGTCACATGCTCTGGCCCCGAAGCCCCACCAGCACATTTGAACACAGAATGCAGGGGGCTCTTTCTTTATGATTCTCTGGAAGGCTCAGTGTGGAATGACAGATTATGGCCATGAATGACCACTTTATTTTCAAAGCCAGGAAAGTTAAGAAAAGCCAAACATTAAAACAGATCTCTCATCTTAAACCTTTTCAATTTTTCAGCCCATAAGTACAGGGATCAGGACAAGAGGCCTTTCTTTTAAAACATATTTTATGTCAGGTCATGCCATATTTAACAAGCTTATTTTCTCTCATCCAGGAGGTAAAGGAGTTTTACAAGCTCCACTCAAGAAGCAATTTATAGCTAAATGTTGAAATATGTATTAGAAATAGAACCTCAAGGTCCCATTTAAATTTGGGGCATGGAGGTTGATCAAGTGTCAAATGGTTCTGAAACTTTGAACCTGGTTCCAAGATTGGTCGTTCGCAAAATCTGAAGGAGTTGGTGAGGGGAGGGGACTGGGAAGAGGGGCTGCTAATGTCGGATGTCAGAATTTTCCTCAGCGGGCATGACTTTCTCCCTCCTGTCTCCCTGACAGCACCGTGAACCTTCGTGACTCGTACGGTGTATGGTCCTTATCTGGGGACCCAAGAGGCAGCCCTGCACACTGGCTAAGGACTTGGACCCGGGAGTCAACTGCCTGGGCTTTTAACCTGGGTCTGCTAGCTGTGAGAGCTTAAGCAAGATAATCTGGGCCTCAGTTCCCTTATCTGCAAAATGCAGATAACAGTAGTGCCTCTCTCATAGGGTCGTGTGCGTGAGCCTGCTCAGTTCTGTCTGACTTTTTGCAACCCCAGGGACTGTAGCTTTACAGGCTCCTCTGTCCATGGGATCGCCCAAGCAAGAATACTGGAGTGGGTTGCCATTTCCTCTTCCAGGGGAAGTTCCTGACCCAGGGATCAAATATGGGTCTCCTACTTTGGCGGGTGGGTTCTTTACCAGTGTGCCACCTGGGAAGCCTGTGGGGTCCTAGTGAGAATTAAATCAGTCAGTACATGTGGTGTACCTAAAACAGGGTCTGGCATATAATCATCTCTATGTATTTGCTTGCCATTTCTCATCCCAGCTGCCTGACCATGAACAAGAGCAAGAATCTGTCTTTATATTTTCATCATGGCACATGTTGTGCCATTCAGTTCACACTCATTCCTGCCACCAACATTTATCACATTCCTATGATGGCATGTGCCCAGGTCTTGACTGCCAGGCATGATCCTTGCCCTTTGGGTACATGTGCTCTTACTGGAGAGATTTGCAAGTATTGAAATACTTTCGGCTGGGAAAGTTTGGGATATTATGAAGCATGTCTCAGAGGTGCTGGTCCTTAACCTGTGGGAGTAGGCCAGGTGCTCTGGGGGGAAGTGAGGGCTTGGCAGAGTCTTTAGGAGAAACAGATGAAGAGCAGAGAGATTTCTGGGTGAAGGGAAGCATGGGTGAGGAGTCATTAAAGAATACTTGTGGAATGAAAGGAGAAGTTGTTTGGCTTTTGAGAAGGTAGGGGACCTCAAAATCTTAAATTGTTTTAGTTGAAACAGGAATGCTCGGGCACTCCTGCTGGTCCTGCTTTCATTCCCTGGAGAAGGATGGACAGTGGAGGAGGGCATCCTGGAAAGAGTTCCCATCTATCCTGGAGTCCTCCCAGTACGAAGGTCTCTGGACTGAAACCATGACTCTGGCACATCTGAGCACTTTATGAAGCATTTTGCTTCTTCCTTCTCTTTTCCTTTCTTGGTTGTGAAATAGTGATGTATTTCTTGTGGTGAAAAGTTAAGACACATTAGCATATCAGCAATTCTATCTGCAAGGTTCATTTCTGGAAACCTAGTTTCTTGTAGACATATCTCAGTACACTAGCGTAAGTCAATGGGGTCTTTCCCAAGAGCCGGCGCTGGGGCTTTGGCCTGAAAGCTCTTCCCAACAGCCAAGAACCCAAAGAGCAAACCAAATCATCCTTGGTATTCTGTTCTTGTAGCACTGCTTGTCCAGGGAAAGCCAGGTGATGAACAGCAAAACCTGGGGCCAGAAGAATCAAACAGTTTGCTCAATGGATTTCCTACTGGTTGGGTATTTATCCATCCTTTCCTACTCATTTTAACAAGCCGTATTGTCTCTTACAAAATACAGGTATAAGACTGACTTTTAAGGATGCTGCTATGAGCAAACATCCCCCCAAACCAGCTAAAACTTGACTTTGGTTTTCCTGGAGAAACTACTTAACTTATATTTGCCCTTCTTGGAGGTGACATTGGGCAGCCATCTGTATGAAATGATATGTGAGGCCAAAAATGCTTCCTTTTGCTTTAGGCTGCCATTGTGCCTAAAATTCTAACCATTAGTCTCATTCAAAAATTTCAATTAAACAACCACTGAGCACTCATTGTATGAAGGAAATGCATTGATTGTGAGGAAGTGGGAAAAATAGACACAATCTCTATTTTATAGAGTATATAACCCATTGAGGGAAAGGATGAATATGCAAATAACTAACCATACTATACTTCATCATATGTCAAGAGAAGAGCGCAAATGATATACTGCAGAGGATCAAAGCTAGAAAAGATGTAATCTTAGTTGCTTTCTTATACATATCTTAAAAGGCATTAAAATGCTCCATCCTTCTAAACTTTGTGATGTCTCTAGCAATTTATCTTTATAATAGTGGGAGACATTTTGGCTGCCGATGAACAAATAATTCATTGCAAAGAAAACATAGGTCAAGCTTCCTTCCTTGTCCTGCCCAGACTTGGCATTTTAAAACTCTGCCATCTTTTATTTATTTATTCATTTGGCTGTGTTGGGTGTTCATCGTGGTGCGTTGGCTTTTTCTAGTTGGGCTTAGTTGCCCTATGGCACGTGAAATCTAAGTTTCCCAAACAGGGATCGAACCAACTGAGTCCCCTGCATTGGAAGGTGGATCCTTAACCAGTGGACCCACCAGTTGCTGTTCAGTTGCTCAGTCATGTCTGACTCTTTGTAACCCCATGGACTGTCCTTCATTATCTCCTGGAGTTTGCTCAAACTCATGTCCATTGAATTGATGTTGCCATCCAACCATCTCACCCTCTGTCGTCCCCGTCTCCTCCTGCTTTCAATCTTTCCTAGCATCAAGGTCCTTTCCAGTGAGTCAGCTCTTTGCATCAGGTAGCCAAAGTATTGGAGTTTTCAAGGAAGTCCCTAAAATGCTGCCGTTTCTGAAGGGAGCTTTCCTCCCATCAGGACTGCTTGTGGCCACCATCCCTCCACTCCCGCAGAGCTTCACCCCTACCCTCTCTGTCCTCCTCACTGCGTCTTCATAAGATGAAGCTGACCAATCTTTGAACTGAAAGATGGTGGGGTTAAATTAAAAAATTGAATGGCTAGTCATCTAAAAGCTGCCAAGAACAAGAGGTAAAACGTTTCCAAACTCTCATCAGGTCCCTCACTGGGAAGTTCTGGTGATGGCCAAAGGTGAGCCAGTCTCGGCCTCCATTCCCTTGAGAGCAGTGTCAGTAGCCCTTGTCAGGATACAGCACCTTTCTCTGAAGATAAATCCTTGACTGAGTTGGAAGCTTGGCTGTACTTCCTGCCCCTTGAGAACTGGGTCCCCTTGACTCTCAGTAACCTTTTCAGCTTTTCACTCAAAGTGATCAATAGCTTTCCATTAGTGTTTCTGACCCTGGAGGAAGCAGAAGAGATGAGAGAAGGTGAGTGGGGTGATAGATACTTCAGCATCACCCAAAGGTAAATGGTTATTTCATATATGGGATCCAGGAGAGAGATTCACTCTCAATGTACACATTTCCCCCAGACAAGTGAGTGACAGCATTGCTCTCTAGAGGGGACTGAGGGGGCTGTCAGCACTTTGAGAATTAGCCTCTTTCTGCCTTCCTTTCTACAAAGAAGAAAATGTCCTTAGAACAAATATCTCCCAAGAGAACTTTCTAGAACAACTGAACACGTACAGTGACTTTCCCCAAAAAAGTCTACGTTTTTCTTTTTACGGTGAGTTTATCATTCTGCAGAATGTGGGAGGTAGGACAAGAGTGCGTAGTGATTTCTCAAGTGGAGGCAAGCAGCAAGATGAGATACGGGGTGGGTTTTACATGCCAGCCTCTCTGCTCTGCCTGCTCGTGTGTTTAAAGTTTGGAAGATGGCCTCAGCATTGTTGAGGAAGTGTGCAGAGCAGGCACACAATGGTGGCAGTGTCTCAGCACAGCCTGCCAAGTGCCCTGAACTGTGCTCAGTCTCTTCAGTCGTGTCTGACTCTTTGCGACCCCATGGACTGTAGCCCTCCAGGCTCCTCTGTCCATGAGATTCTTCAGGCAAGAACACTGGAGTGGATTGCCATGCTGCCTCCAGAGGCTCTTCCCAACCAAGGGATCGAACCTGCCTCTCTTATGTCTCTTGCATTGGCAAGTGGGTTCTTTACCACTAGCACCACCTGGGACATTCTCATCTGGCAGGAAAGAAACAGGACAGTGGAATAACACAGCTCTCAGGGAAAATGGAAATGACCACATCTTGGTTCTCTAGTTGGGGACCACTTGGGCTGTGTCCTGGAGGAGGGTTTCAATAGCTTTTTATGGACTTCCTTCCTTCAACTCCCTCTTGTGTCTCTTCATAAAGTCATGCTCACCTTTTATTGTTTATTTATTGATTTATCTGCTGCACTGCAAACCTTATGTGGACTTTGCTTTGTAATAGTTTCTTTTAAAGATAACACGTGGCAGACTGGATGGGAGAGGAGTTCAGGTGAGAATGGATACATGTATATGTATGGTTGAGTCCCTTCCCTGTTGACCTGAAACTATTACAACATTGTTAATTAGCTATACCCCAATACAAAATAAAAAGTTAAAATATAAATAACCAAAAAGAAAATAAGATAGCATTTGTTTAAAAATGATCACAGTTACAAATGAAATTATCTATAAAGCAGAAACAGACTCACAGACTTAGAGAATCAACTTATGATTACCTGGCAGGGAAAGTGAGGGGGAAAGGATAGATTGGGAGTTTGGGATAGGCATGTACATCTTGAGATAACTCTCAAGATGGCAGAATAGAAGGACGTGAGCTCATCTTCTTCTGTGAGAACTCCAAAATTACAACTTGCTGCTGAACTACCATTGATAGGAGAATGTTGGATCCCACCAAAAAAAGATACCCCACATCTAAGATAGGAGGGGTGAAATCGTGTTTAGAATCAAACCCCAAACCTGCCAGAGACTCTTGGAAGGCTCAAACAAAACCTTGTGTGCACCAGGACCCAGAGACCCCACAGAGACTGAGCCAGACCTGCCTTTAAGTGTTTGAGTGTCTCCTGCGGAGGTTTGGGTCAGCAGTGGACTGCAGCAGGGGCTCTGGGTGCCGCAGACCTGGGTGTGGCATAGGCCCTCTTGGAGGAGGTCGCTGTTAACCTCACCATAGAGCCGCAGAGCAGAACAAAGACCCACAAAGTGCAGAACAATTATACCAAAGAAATTCTAGCACTGTTAAGACAGTTCGAGGAACCACAACAGATTTCCCAACCTAGGGATCTGGCAAAGGGACTGAGAACCCCCAGAGAATTTGACTTTGGAGGCCAGTGGGATTTGATTAGAGAACTTACACAGGACTGGGGAAACAGACTCTTGGAGGGCACAAACAGAACATTGTGTGCACCAGGACCCAGGAGAAAGGAGCAGTGACCCACAAGAGACTGACCCAGACTTGCTGGTGGGTGTCCAGGAGTCTCCAGCGGAGGCATGGGTCAGTGGTGGCCTGCTACAGGGTTGGGGGCACTGAGTGCAGCAGTGTCTGCATGGGACCTTTTGAAGGAGGCCACCATTATCTTCATTACCTCCACCATAGTTTGGTCTTAGGTCAAACAACAAGGAAGGAACATAGCCCCACCCATCAACAGAAAATTGGATTAAAGATTTACTGAGCAGGGCCCTGCCCATCAGAACAAGACTTAGGTTCCCCCACAGTCAGTCTCTCCCATCAGGAAGCTTCCATAAGCCTCTTATCCTTCTCCATCAGAGGGCAGACAGAATGAAAACCACAATTACAGAAAAGTAACCAATCTGATCACATGGACCACAGCCTTGTCTAACTCAGTGAAACTATGAGCCATGCTCTATAGGACCACCCAAGATGGATGGGTCATGGTGTAGAGTTCTGACAAAATGTGGTCCACCGGAGAAGGGAATGGCAAACCACTTCAGTATTCTTACCTTGAGAACACCATGAACAGTATGAAAAGGCAAAAAGATAGGACACTGAAAGATGAACTCCTCAGGTTGGTAGGTGCCCAATATGCTACCAGAGAAGAGTTGAGAAATAGCTCCAGAAAGAATGAAAGAGATGGAACCAAAGTGAAAACAACACCCAGTTATGGATGTGACTGGCGATGGAAGTAAAGTCTGATGCTGTAAAGAGCAATATTGCATAGGAACTTGGAATGTCATGTTCATGAATCAAGGTAAATTAGAAGTGGTCAAACAGGAGATGGCAAGAGTCAGTTTAGGAATCATGTAACTAAAATGGACTGGCATGAATGAATTTAATTCAGATGACCATTGTATCTGCTACTGTGGGCAAGAATCCCTACGAAGAAATGGAGTAGCCCTCAGAGTCAATAAAAGAGTCTGAAATGCAGTACTTGACTGCAACCTCAAAAATGACAGAGTGATCTCTGTTCATTTCCAAGGGAAACCATTGAATACCACAGTAATCCAAGTCTATGCCCCAACCACTCATGCTGAAGAAGCTGAAGTTGAATGGTTCTATGAGGATATACAAGACCGTCTAGAACTAACACCCAAAAAGAAGTCCTTTTCATCATAGGGGACTGGAATGCAGAAGTAGGAAGTCAAGAAACACCTGGAGTAACAGGCAAATTTGGCCTTGGAGTACAGAATGAAGCAGGACAAAGGCCAAGTTTTGCCAAGAGAACACACTGGTCATAGCAAACAGCCTCTTCCAACACAAGAGAAGACTCTACCCATGGACATCACCAGATGGTCAATACCAAAATCAGATTGATTATGTTCTTTGTAGACAAAGATAGAGAAGTTCTATACAGTCAGCAAAAACAAGACTGGGAGCTGACTGGGGCTCAGACCATGAACTCCTTATTGCCAAATTCAGACTGAAATTGAAGAAAGTAGGGAAAACCACTAGACCATTCAGGTATGACCTAACTCAAACCCCTTATGATTATACATTGGAAGTGACAAATAGATTTAAGGGATTAGATCTGATAGAGTGACTGAAGAACTAGGGATGGAAGTTCATGACATTGTACAGGAGACAGGGATCAAGACCATCCCCAAGAAAAAGAAATGCAAAAAGGCAAAATGGTTGTCTGAGGAGGCCTTACATATAGCCGTGCAAAGAAGAGAAAGAAGCAAAAGGCAAAGGAGAAAAGGAAAGATATACCCATTTGAATGCAGAGTTCCAAAGAATAGCAAGGAGAGATAAGAAAGCCTTTCCCAGTGATCAATGCAAAGAAATAGAGGAAAACAATTGAATGGGAAAGGCTACAGATCTCTTCAAGAAAATTAGAGATATCAAGGGAACATTTCATGCAAAGATGGGCACAATAGAGGACAGAAGTGGTATGGACCTCACAGAAGCTGAAGATATTAAGAAGAGGTGGCAAGAATACACAGAAGAACTATACAAAAAACATTTTCACGACCTAGGTAATTACGATGGTGTGATCACTCACCTAGAGCCAGACATCCTGGAATATGAAGTCAAGTGGGCCTTATGAAGCATCACTATGAACAAAGCTAGTGGAGATGATGGAATATCAGTTGAGCTATTTCAAATCCTAAAAGATGATGCTGTTAAAGTGCTGTGCTCAATACGCCAGAAAATTTGGAAAATTTAGCAGTGGCCACAGGATTGGAAAAGGTCAGTTTTCATTCCAATCCCAAAGAAGGGCAGTGGCAAAGAATGTTCAAACTATCACACAACTCCACTCATCTCACACGCTAGAAAAGTAATGCTCAAAATTCTCCAAGTCAGGCTTCAACAGAACATGAACTGTGAACTTCCAAATGTTCAAGCTGGATTTGGAAAGGCAGAGGAACCAGAGAACATATTGCCAACATCCATTGGATCATAGGAAAAGTAAGAGAATTCCAGAAAAACATCTACTGCTTTATTGACTATGCCAAAGCCTTTGACTGTGTAGATCACAACTAACTGGAAAATTCTTCAAGAGATGGGAATACCAGACCACCTGACTTGCCTCTTGAGAAACCTATATGCAGGTCAGGAAGCAACAGTTAGAACTGGACATGGAACAACAGACTGGTTTCAAATAGGGAAAGGAGTACTTCAAGGCTGTATATTTTCACCCTGCTTATTTAACTTATATGCAGAGTACATCGTGAGAAATGCCAGGTTGGATGAAGCACATGCTGGATTCAAGATTGCTGGGAGAAATATTGATAACCTCAGATATGCAGATGACACCACCCTTATGGTAGAAAGTGAAGAGGAACGAAAGAGCCTCTTGATGAAAGTGAAAGAGGAGAATGAAACGTTGGCTTAAAACTCAACATTCAAAAAACGAAGATTGTGGCATCCAGTCCAATCACTTCTTGGCACATAGATGGGGAAACAATGGAAACGATGACAGATTTCATTTTCTTGGGCTTCAAAATCACTACAGATGGTGATTGCAGCCATGAAATTAAAAGATGCTTGCTCCTTGGAAGAAAAGTTATGACCAACCTAGACAGCATAATAAAAAGCAGAGACATTACTTTGCCAGGAAAGGTCCATCTAGTCAAAGCTATGGTTTTTCCAGTAGTCATGTGTGAAAGTTTGACTATAAAGAAAGCTGAATGCAGAAGAATTGATGCTTTTGAACTGTGGTGTTGGAGAACACTCTTGAGAGTCCCTTGGACTGCAAGGAGATCCAACCAGTCAATCCTAAAGGAAATCAGTCCTGAATATTCATTGGAAGGGCTGATGCTGAAGCTGAAGCTGCAAAACTTTGTGGCCACCTGATGCGAAGACCTGACTTGTTGGAAAAGACCCTGATGCTGGGAAAGATTGAAGGCAGGAGAAGGGGACGACAGAGGATGAGATGATTGGACGGCATCACTGACTCGATGGACGTGAGTTTGAGCAAACTCCAGGAGTTAGTGATGGACAGGGAGGCCTGGCAGGCTGCAGTCCATGGGGTCGCAAAGAGTCAGACACGACTGAGCGACTGAACTGGACTGATGTACACTGCTATATTTAAAGTGGATATCCAACAAGGACCTATTGTATAGCACAGGGAACTCTGCTCAATGCTATGCGGCAGGCTGGATGGGAGGGGCGTTTGTGGGAAAATGGATACATGTGTATGTATGGCTGAGTTGCTCTGCTGTGCACCTGGAACCATCACATTGTTAATCGGCTAGACTCCACTATAAAATAGAAAGATAAAGAAATCAAAGTAGTACATATATGGACCTGATGAAAAAAATCCCTGAAAAAAGAACTGCAGTCCACTCACAACCACCCCTCAGCCCATCTCACAGAGGCACCCACTTTGAACATTTTTAGCTGCTTCTTTGAAGAGTTATTCACTGGTTTTTCAACTCTGTGTGCGTGTGTGCTCAGCTGTGTCCGACTCTTTGCAACCTCACGGACTGCAGACTTCCAGGTTTCTGCGTCCTTGGAATTCCCCACAAGAATACTGGAGTGGGTGGCCATTTCCTCCTCCAGGAGATCTTCCTGACATAGGGATCAAATCTGAGTCTCCTGCGTCTCCTGCATTGGCAGGCAGATTCTTTCCCACTGCACCACCTCAACTCTAGACATTATCTATTGTTTATTATGATCATCTACCTCTCACACTCTACTCTCCATTCCTTCCTCCTCCATTCTTCAAAGAATTATTTTTTAGTTATAGCAGTGATGATTTATTATGAGTAATATTTGAATATCTTACTTACTCTTCAGAGCCAAATAACATGATTACATTTTCTTTCTTCAACAGCTATTTTTTGGGAAGGATTTATTTTGTTTTTTAAATAGTAAAATGGATAGATATAGTTATATAATGAAATGATGGGCTTCCCAGGTGGCACTATCAGTAAAGAATTCTTCTGCCAATGTAGGACATAAGAGACACAGGTTCGATCCTTGGGTTGGGAAGACCCCCTGGAGGAGGGCGTGACAACTCACTCCAGTCTGGACAGAGGAGCCTGATGGGCTATAGCCCATGGGGTCACATGGAGTCAGACACGACTGAAATGACTTAGCACGCACACAGGCACAATGAAATCACAATGAATGAACTACATATGCATGCAACGAAGTGGGTTAATTTCACCAAAAAATTGTAAGAAAAAGAGGTATGACCAAAAAATGCAATTCAAAAGGAGGAAAAGCAAATCATATTGTTTTGGAATCCATACACAGGTGATAAGACATAGGAGAAAGGCAGTGAAATGATTATCATAAACCAGCATAGTGATTACTTACAGTGAGGAGGGAAGGATTACAGTCTAGAAGAGGATGCAGTTTCTGTGATGCTGCTGCTGCTGCTGCTGCTAAGTCACTTCAGTCATGTCCGACTCTGTGCGACCCCATAGACGGCAGCCCACCAGGCTCCCCTGTCCCTGGGATTCTCCAGGCAAGAATACCGGAGTGGTTTGCCATTTCCTTCTCTTTTGTGATGCTAGTGACATTCTATTTCTTGAACTGGATGGTTCCAGAAAAATGTCTCGTGTCCTTTTCTGTATACATGTCCTACTTCACATTTTTTAAAAAATATGAAGGTATGGTCAGGATAAACACCACTCCATACGGAAGGACTTGGCAAGAGAAAAACACAGTTATGCTGACTGGTTCCAAGCTATGAACCTGAAAGTGAGGTTCAGGCTCCCGGACAACATATCTCCCTGGTCCATCTGCCCATCCACTCTCCTAGAGTAATATTTGATGCCTGTCTGTCCTTAAACCGGCAACACCTGCTCCTCTGTCTGCATCATTCAGCTGATGACTGCGTTTCCTCCTTCACTGAGAACAAGGAGAGTATACCTCCACAGGCTGACCACCATAAACACTACCAGGATCTTGCACCCACGTATTCTACTTACCTTAGCTCAGCTCTGAATGCTCCTATTTAAGGCCAATCCACCTATGTGTACGCCAGATCCCATGCCTTCTTGCCTTTGCAAAGAATATTATAGCAATTCTCCCATCTATCGGGCTTCCCAGATGGTGCAGTGGTGAAGAATCTGCCTGCCAATGCAGGAGATGCCTCAGGGTTAATCCCTGGGTCAGTAAGATCTCCTGGAGGAGGAAACGGCAACACACTCCAGGATTCTTGCCTGAGAAATCTCAAGGACAGAAGAGTCTGGAAGCCTACAGTCCATGGAGTCTCAAAGAATTGGACATGACTAAGCATACACGCATACGCCAGTTGGCTTTCTTTTATCTGGTATTGTTTGCTCTTTCCTATTGCAAGTCTTCAGGGATATTTGGCATCCAAACAATGCCTGAGTCACCTCTCCCTTCCTCAGTTGTCCACGTGATCCTCCCGTTAATGACTAATTCACTGGGAACAGCACGCTTCCTGAGGGACGCCATGCTTTACATCTGTGTAGGCCTCTCACCGCGTCTGCTGCATACTGGGCATTCCTTAAATATTTGGGAGTGAAGCAGTGGCTGTATTTTCACAGAATGTGGAACAAATGAAGTTTTAGGCTTTCTGTGCTGGAGTGAAATGACTTTCAATTGTTCAGTTTAGTTCAGTTGCTCAGTCGTGTCTGACTCTTTGCGACCCCGTGAATAGCAGCACGCCAGGCCTCCCTGTCCATCACCAACTCCTGGAGTTCACTCAGACTCACATCCATCGAGTCAGTGATGCCATCCAGCCATCTCATCCTCTGTCGTCCCCTTCTCCTCCTGCCCCCAATCCCTCCCAGCATCAGAGTCTTTTCCAATGAGTCAGTTCTTCACATCATGTGGCCAAAGTACTGGAGTTTCAGCTTTAGCATCATTCCTTCCAAAGAATACCCAAGACTGATCTCCTTCAGAATGGACTGGTTGGATCTCCTGCAGTCCAAGGGACTCTCAAGAGTCTTCTCCAACACCACAGTTCAAAAGCATCAATTCTTCAGCACTCAGCTTTCTTCACAGTCCAACGCTCACATCCATACATGACCACTGGAAAAACCAGAGCCTCGACTAGACGGACCTTTATTGGCAAAGTAATGTCTCTGCTTTTCAATATACTATCTAGGTTGGTCATAACTTTCCTTCCAAGGAGTAAGCGTCTTTTAATTTCATGGCTGCAGTCGCCATCTGCAGTGATTTTGGAGCCCCCCAAAATAAAGTCTGGCACTGTTTCCACTGTTTTCCCATCTATTTCCCATGAAGTGATGGGACCGGATCCCATGATCTTCGTTTTCTGAATGTTGAGCTTTAACCCAACTTTTTCACTCTCTACTTTCACTTTCTTCAAGAGGCTCTGTGCAATTTCTGCTATAGGGCCTCTGGCACTAGCTGGTCCCTCTACATGGAATTTTCTTCCTATTACCTCTTCCTCCTTCCCCCAACACACTTGCCTGGATCCTGCCTATTCTTTTCTCATAGCTCAGCTCTGTCATCACCGACCAGACCATTTCTATTTCACACTTGCACAACCCAGGTATCAGTAGCACTTATCTCCATCTAGTTGAACTTCAATCCGAGTGATTCTTGACTTAATGACTGTCTGCCCCACTAGCCTACAAGCTCCTGAGTGTGAGACCCTGTTTTGCCTTCTTGCTCACCCCAATTTCTGCATGGAGCTTGCCACATAGCAGGTGCTCAGCTATACCACTGAAACTTGCCCATGATTCAATTTTTCTTTAATAATAAGAGTTTCATGACTTTAAACTTCTAAAAATTTCCTTTCTAAAAATAATTTTCAAAAATTGACTTTGGGGCTGAGTGAAGGACTGTAAGAGTGAAGTAGGATTAGGAAATCTAGATTCTTGAGTTATTAACAATCCAAGTAATTTCATTAGCTTTTTTTTTTTTTTTTTGAGGAGTGCTCTCTAAAGTGGAGGTGCTCTCTATTAGGTATGAAAAGAAAATATGAAAACATCTATGCATAATTATTTTATTTAAAATATTTGTTGCTCAGTCACTCAGCCACGTCCGACTCTCTGAAACCCCATGGAATGCAGCACACCAGGCTTCCCTGTCCTTCACTATGTCCCGGAGTTTGCTCAAACTCATGTCCATTGAATTGATGATACATCCAACGGTCTCATCCTCTGTCATCCCCTTCTCCTGCTTTCAATATTTCCTAGCATCAGGATCTTTTCCAATAAGTCCGTTTTTAATATGGTCTATTATAATTCTTCATCTATCATCATGGGTGTTCAAGTCTTTCTACATGAGTAAATTTTCTAGATAACAAATGTTTATTCCACTTAGCACCATTTCTAGATGTACTGTATCTTACAAAATATTTTGTCTTTTCCTCCTCTTTATACAGTCTCTTGGTGCAAACTGTTCTTAATTTAATCTTTCAAATTAACTTCAAATAAAACATCTTTTTTCTCTGTAGTTTGTACCTTGTATGTCTTAAGAAATCTTCTTTACCCTGAGATCATAAAGATATTTTTCAGTATTTTCCTTTATACATTTAGTAAGTGTGCCTCCTGCATCTAAGTTTTTAACTGACCTTGATTTGGAATTTTGAAGGGTGATGTGAGGAAGGCTCCAAAATGATATCAAATTGTTCTAGCATCAGAAAAGCCCATCCTTTCTCAACTTATCTGTAATTCTATTTCAGTCTTAAATGCAGCATCCATTTATGTGAGTTGGTCTCTTTCTGGGCTCTTGAATTCGCTCTGTTGGCACACTTGCTTATTCCAGTGTTATTGCCGTGCAGGTGGATGTGAGTTCACCGTGAAGCTGAAGAAGTTTAAACTTCAGTGCCCTTCATTGGCATGGATCCTTGAATCAGAATTTGTAATCATCCATTATTTTCTTTAGAAGGGACTCAAAAGTGTAAACTTGAGTAACCTGGCCCACTCTTGAGTGCAATGTTACTTTCTGCCGTTTTATAGTAATTCTTGTTGTGTGGTACATCAAGTCCCTTCACTCTCTACTTCTGGAATGTCTTGCCCATCTGGGGCCTTTGCTTTTCTGTATCCATTTTAGAATCAGCTTCTCAGCTTCCACACATATGCTGCAGTATTTTGAGTGGGATTACATCATAGCTGTAAATAAATTTGGGAAGCGTAGATGTCTTTGCAATATTGGGTTCTTCACTCATGAACATGGTATGTCTCTCCATTTATTTAGCTCTTCAAGCAAGTCTTTCAATAGAATTTTATAATTTTTTCATGAAGACTTTGCATATCTTTTGTTAAATTTATTCCTAGTACTCCACATCTTTGGAGTCTATTATAATGTCGATCCCACTTCTAACAAGTCAGCCTTAGGGATTCCCTGGTGGCTCAGGCAGTAAAGAGTCTGCCCTCAATGCGGGAGACCTGGGTTCGATCCTTGGGTCAGGAAGACCCCTTGGAGAAGGAAATGGCTACCCACTCCAGTATTCTTGCCTGGAAAATCCCATGGGTGGAGGAGCCTGGCGGGCTATAGTCCATGGGGTCTGAAAGAGTAGGAAACAACTGAGCGACTTCACTTTCACCTTTAACAAAACTATTTTCTATCATCTTTTAAAAAATTGTATTTTCTAAATGTTGTTGAAGATACATGGAAATGCAATTAACTTTTGAATACTGATTTGGCCCTTGATATTTCAGTTGGTAAAGAATCGTCCTGCAATGCGGAGACCCTGGTTCGATTCCTGGGTTGGGAAGATTCGCTGGAGAAGGGATAGGTTACCCACTCCAGTATGAAGTTCTGGGGAATTCCATCGACTGTATAGTCCATGGGGTCACACAGAGTCAGACACTATTGAGTGACAGAACTTTTAGTAAGTTCTAGTAACTCAGATTTTGGGGAGCTATCCTATGTTGGTATTGTCAATGCTGTTTCTTTTTCTAACCTAACTCCCTCTTCCGTCCATCCCTCCATCCCTTTATCCCTCCTTCCTGCCCTCCCTCCCTCTCTCCATCCATCCTTCTCTCTCTAGCTCCCACCCACCCTCCTCTCCTCTTTCTTTCTTCTCTCCTTCCCTCCATTGGTTCTTTCCTTCTCTCTTTCCCTCCATTCTTGTTTTATTACACTACCTAAGATCAGCAGGACAGTGTTGAACAGATGATAGACACCTTGTCTTCTTATTTTAAGCAGCTTTATTGAGACATAATTCACATACCATACCATTCATCTCTTTAAATTATATCATTCAATAGCTTTCAGTATATTCAAAAAATGATGGAACCATACCACAATTTAATTTTAGAACATTTTTTGTTGTGCCCCAAAGAAATCCTATGTCTATTACCAGCTACCATGCTTTTTCTTATTTTATCTTTTAATGTGGTGAAAGTGAAAGTAGCTCAGTCATGTCGGACTCTTTGCGACCCCATGGACCATACGGTCCATGGAATTCTCCAGGCCAGAATACTGGAGTGGGTAGCCTTTCCCTTCCCCAGGGAATCTTCCCAACCCAGGGATCAAACCCAGGTCTCCTGCACTGCAGGTGGATTCTTTACCAGCTGAGCCACAAGAGTGGTAAAGTAGATTAAATTGATTCTCTAAAGTTAAACCAAACGTTCAATCCTGGCCTACATCCAATTTGTTCATGACATATTTTTTTTTCATATGTGACTGGATTTTATTTGATAATATTTAGTTATTTTGCATCTATGTTCACGAATGAAATTGAGTCTGTAATTTTCTTTTCTCAAACTGTCCTTGTCAGATTTTAGAACTGAGGTTGTGCTGCCAGCCTTTTATATTTAGTTGGAGAGTATACTCCCTTTTGCTTATCTATTGGGTAGGTTTGTTTTTGTAAAATTAACATACTTTGTTCCTTAAATGTTTGGTAGAATTTATTGGCAAAATCCTGTATTTTTCTGTATAGGAAGATTTTTAACTGCTGATTCAAGTGTTTTAAAAAGAGATTTAAGATTATTCTAGTTTTCTATTTCTAGGAATTTTGTAGGAATTTTTCATCTTATTTAAGTTTTCAAACTTTTGGCATGGAGTTGTTCATAGTATTGTTATTATTTTAGAAAATTCTGCTGCATGTAGTTATATCTTATTTTTATTCCTAAGGATGTATATTTATGCCTTCTTTTTTTCTTGATCGATATTGCTGCCGTTCTGTCAATATTATTGTTCTTTGAAAAAAATCAATTTTTGGCTTTGTTAATAATCCCTATTGTCTTGACTCTCTCCTAGTGATGAAATCTTTGTTGCACCAGTTCCCTATTTTCCTGAGCAATGCTACAGTGTGTATCCTCAAACATGTCCTCTTATGAACCTATGTAGAAAGTTGCCTGGGATGTATATTTAAGAGCAGCTTTTCTGGGCTGGAGGAAATACACATATCTAGTTTGAGTGAGCAGGGCTGATTTTTCTCATTGGTCTACAACCTCACCAGCAGTGAATGGTGTGTGCATCCTAAGTCACTTTAGTCATGTCCGACTCTTTGCAACCCTGTGGACTGTAGCCCACCAGGCTCCTCTGTCCATGAGATTCTCCAGGCAAGAATACTAGAGTGGGTTGCTGTGTCCTTCTCCAGAGAATCTTCCCAACCCAGGGATGTCACCTGCATCTCTTATGTCTCCTGCTTTGGCAGGTGGGTTCTTTACCACTGGTGCCAGCTGGGAATCCTGGCAGTGAATGGGGATGCTTATACTTCTACATCCCCACCTAATGCTTGAGTTCATCCACCTTTCCAATTTCTAACAGTCTCTTTTTATGCTTTTTAAAATTAATTTATTTTAACTGGAGGCTAATTACTTTATAATATTGTGGTGGTTTTTGCCCTACATTGACATGAATCAGCCACGGTTGTACATGTGTCCCTCCCTCCCCAACCCCCCTCCCAGCCCCCTCCCACCTCCCTTCTTATCCCATCTCTCTGGGACGTCCCAGTGCACCAGCTTTGAGTGCCCTGCTTTACGCATCGAACTTGAACTGGTGATCTATTTCACATATGGTAATATACACGTTTCAGTGCTATTCTCTCAAATCATTCCACCCTTGGCTTCTCCCACAGAGTCCAAAAATCTGCTCTTTATATCTGTGTCTCTTTTGCTTCTTGCACATAGGGTCGTCGTTACCATCTTTCTAAATTCCATATATGTGCATTAATATACTGTTTTTCTTTCTGATGTACTTCACTCTGTATAATAGACCCCTTTTTAAAAACTTTTTATTTATTTATTTTTCTCTAGGCAAAAAACTTCATTAACCTTTGTTTCAAACTTTATCCCCAGGCGTCCTCAGCTTAATTAGCTTGAAAGAATGAATTGCATATGAGCAAAAACTGAAAAGAGCTGCAGTGTCCAGGGGCTTGGGCTTCAAAATATTAATGATCTAGACTTTATCAGATCCATAGACAAAATTTTAAAAAGCAATCATCATATGAAATAGCAGTCTCAGTCACTTCTCCAAGTTTTGTCTTCTTCAGAAGATGACTCAATTCAGTTTGCTTCATTCTTGGAAGACTCTTCAAAATTCTCCACAAAATCTGGAACTTCATCAGCGTCCTCTCCAGTAGTGAGTGGTGCTTTTCCACCCCCAGATTTTTTGGGGAGAAATTCACTCACGCTCCTTAAACGGATCAGACGACCTGCGCCAGGGTGGTTTACAATGCGGGGTAGCATTTCTTCAGCTGCTTTGTCTCAGCGTGGACTGTAAATGGTGAAAGAGTTTGTTGCCAGAGATGCCTGAACTTCAGGGTGGTTAAAGTGGACCACTGTTTCTTGGTTTGTGACCACATTCACCTCTTGAATATGAGTTGATTTTACTTCTAACTTCTTTTTTTTCCCTTAGCTTTTGAATTTTGAGTTTTTTAAAATTTATTTATTTTAGTTGGAGGCTAATTACTTTACAACATTGTAGTGGTTTTTGCCATACATTGACATGAATCAGCCATGGGTGTACATGTGTCCCCCATACTGAACCCCCTCCCACCTCCATTCCCATCCCATCCCTCTGGGTCATCCCAGTGCACCAGCCCTGAGCACCTGTCTCATGCTTCTAACTTCTTTAAAGAGTACTGAAGGTTTTGTTATCTGCTGTGGTTGTTCTGTGACTTTTTTCCTGTGAGCAATTTCTTTCCCATCAATGAGCACTTGTGCCTGTAGCTTCTCCTGGTTCTTGATCTTTTCTTTCATCTTGTTGCAGTGGATACGGGGCTGGTGGGGATGGGATGGGGGTTGGGGCTTCGAGGGGTGGCGCTTAGGAGGTCTTGGGCAGACCAGCTGAGATTAGGCTCACGCACGTGGGGGTGCCAGATGACAGCTAGCTCTAAGAGCCTCAGCAGGTGTAAAGTGATAAGCATTTTTGTTTTTGTGTTATCTCACTAGCAGTTGTTTCGGTACATTTTATCATGAGCTTGTTGCCTTTTTGTGGGTGTCTTCTGTACACTGCCTATTCAAATGCTTTGCCTGTTTCTTGCTTCTTTATGTTATTGCAGTTTCTGTCCTTTGCTTCTTGATTGGTAGGCATTTCCTGGATAGTCTACATATTAGGTTTTGTCAGCTTTACACATTGCAAATACCTTCCCCTGTTTTGCTGGCAGTTTATTAATTTTTTTTTCAAGGGTAAATTTTGCTGAACAGAAATCTTTAAGCTTGATGTTATTATATTCATCCATTTTTGGCTAATAGTGTATGCATTTGAAGTTTTGTTTAAGTTCTTCCCAACACCAGATAAAACATAGTTTTCTTCTAGTAACTTTATTTATTACCTTTTACATTTACATATTTAATTCATCTAGTGTTCACCTTTGTATGAAGTATTCATTTATTTTCCTTTGTACAGCAACGCAATTTTCCCAATAGTATCTACTAAGCCGTCTGTTTTTTTTTTCCTTCTGATGCTACATTTATTGCATAATAGGTTCTTGTATATGGATGCATCTGCTCTCTGAGTTACTTGAGCCAAAACCATATTATTATTTTACTATAACTGTAAATAATATTCTAGGCAAAAGACCCCCCAAAACCAAAACAATACTGGTAGAGAAGAACAAAGTTGAAGGACTGACAATACTCAACTTTAAGACTTACGTAAAACTGTAGTGATCAAGATAGTGTGGTAGTGGTAACGGAAAAGACAAGTAGATCAATGAAACAGACAGAGAACCCAGAAATAGATCCACATAAATATAGCCAATTGATCTTTGGCGAAGGACTAAAAGCAGTAATGAACCGAAGTTAGTCTTTTTAACAAATGGTAATGGAACAACTGGACATCCATATAAAAAAATAAATGTAGACATAGACCTTATACCTTCTTAAAATTAACTCATAACGGAGCTCACGTCTGCATGCATGCTAAGTCGCTTCAGGTGTGTCTGACTGTGCGGGCCTATGGACTGCAGCCCTCTAGGTTCCTCTGTCCATGGGATTCTCGAGGCAAGAATATTGGTATGGGTGGCTGTGCTCTCCTCTAGGGGATCTTCCCCAGCCAGGGATCAACCTGAATCTCTCAGTCTACCTGTATTGGCAGGTGGCTTCTCTACCACTAGCCCCACTGGGAAGCCCAAAGTGGTTCACAAATGTCAACATGAAATGCAAAACTATAAAACACCTAGAAAATTACGTAGGAAAAACTTGTATAACCTTGGGTATGGCTATGACTCTTTAGGTATAACAAAAAGGGCATGATCTGTGAAAGAAATAATTGATAAGCTGGACTTCATTAAAATTAAACACTTCTACTCTGAAAAAGACAATGTCAAGAGAATAAAAAGATAAGCCACAGACTAGGATAGAGTATTTTCAATCGATACATGTGATAAAGGATTGTTATTGAAACTATATGAAGAAAGATGCACCTATTACAGTGGCCAAAATCCAGGACACAGACAACATCAAATTCTGGCAAGGATGTGAAGCAACAGAAACTATAATTTATTGCTGGTGGGTGTGAAAAGTGCTTCAATCACTTTGGAAGACAGTTTGGTAGGTTCTTAGAAAAATAAACAAACTCTGATGATGTGATCCAACAATCACACTCTTTGTTATTTACAAAGAAATGGAAAGCATATTCCGTTTCATTCCAACACAAAATTCTGCACATAGATGTTTGTAGCAGCTTTATTCATATCTGCCCAAAACTTGGAGGCAATTAAATGTCCTTTTATAGATGAGTGGATAAATAAACCATGATACCTCAGGACAATGGAATATTACTCAGCACTAAAATGAAATGAACTATCCACTCATGAATAGACTTGAAAGAACCTTAAGTGTGCATTACAGAGTGAAAGAAGACAATCTGAAAAGGCTACATACTGTATGTTTCCAACTGTATAACATTCTGGAGAAAATAAACTGTGGAGATGGTGAAAAGATCAGTGGTCGCCAGGGGAAAGGTGGTGAGTGGTGGGGATGAAGAGATGGAACACGGAAGATTTTTACACAGGGAAAATATGGTGGATGATACCGTAATGATGGATACAGGCATTATACAATCATTCAAACCTACAGCACCTAAAACACCACGAGTAAACCCAATGTAAATTATAAACTTTGAGTATTAGGATATGTCAATATAGGTTCATCGATTGTAATGAATATACCACTCTGGGGGGATTGTGAGTGTTGATCATGGGGGAAAGAACCTGTGCATGTGTGGGGCATGGTATCCATCGCTACACCTTCCCCTCAATTTTGCTATGAAACAAAGATGCTTGCTCCTTGGAAGAAAAGTTATGACAAACCTAGACAGTGTATTAAAAAGCAGAGTCATCACTTGGCCAACAAAGGTCTGTCTAGCCAAAGCTATGGTTTTCCAGTAGTCTTGTGTGGATGTGAGAGCTGGACCATAAAGAAGGCTGAGTGAGTGAAAGTCATTCAGTTGTGTCTGACTCTTGCGACCCCGTGGACTGTAGCCTGCCATGCTCCTCTGTCCATGGGATTCTCCAGGCAGGAATACTGGAGAGGGTTGCCATTTCCTTCTCCAGGGGATCTTGCCAACCTAGGAATTGAATCCTGGTCTCCTGCATTGCACGCAAGAAGGCTGAGTACTGAAGAATTTATGGTTTCAAACTGTGGTGTTGGAGAAGACTCTTGAGAGTCCCTTGGACTGCAAGGAGATCCAACCGGTCCATCCTAAAGGAAATCAGTCCTGAGTGTTCATTGGACGGACTGATGTTGAAGCTGAAACTCCAATACTTTGGCCACCTGATGCGGAGAACTGACTCACTGGAAAGGACCCTGATGCTGGGAAAGATTGAGGGCAGGAGGAAAAGGGGATGATGGAGGATGAGATGGTTGGATGGCATCACTGACTCAATGGACATGAGTTTGAGCAAGCTCTGGGAAATAGTGAAAGACAGGGAAGCCTGGAATGCCGCAGTTCATGGGGTCGCAAAGAGTCAAATATGACTGAATGACTGAACAACAACAACAAATAATTTTTTAAAAAATGTGTTCTAAGTCCAGTAGGTCAAACACCCCACCTCTTCTTCAAGGTCAGCTTAACTAAGTGTAAGTCTTCGTTTCTCCATGTAAGCTTTATTGAGTGTCTCAGAAAATCTAAAAGGAATTTTAATTGAGATTATATTGAATTTGTAGATTAGTTTGGAGGAATATTGACATCTTTGTTATATCATCCAAAACCATGAAACATCTTTCCATATATTCAGACCATTTTCTATTTTTTATTAGAGTTTTAAATATTTCATCATCGAGCTTTTGTGTATTTCTGATTAATTTAATTCACGGAACTTTATTGTTGCTTTTGTGAAAGGATTTTTTTTTTTTTTTTACTATTGCTTTCATATGCTGAACTTGATTCTGTTAGTTTCTAGAGAGATGATCATACCATCTGCAAATGAAAAAGGTTTTATCTTTTCCTGTCCTCTCTTAACCATACCATTTTTTTCCCATACAGTATATGGGGGAACTCTAGTTATGTTAAAAATAGTGGGGATTCTGGAAACCCTTGTATTAGTTTCAGCTCTAAAGAGAATGTTTCTAAAATTTCTTCATTAAGCATAGTGTTAACTATAGGTTTTAAGATACAAATTTCCAATAAAGTAACTCCTTTCTATTTTTAAATGATATTCTTAAAAAGTTACCCATGGTTGTATTGTATCAGATGTTTTCCTTGCATTGAGAATGTTTATTAATATGCTGAATTACATTGATTTTTTTCTAATATTAAACCATTCTTGCATTCGTGGGAGAACTCTTACTTGAAACTTAAGTATTAATGTTTGTAATACCCTGTAGGACTATATTAACATTTCCATTTATGAGGAAAATGTATGATTTTACATTTACATTTGCATTCAGAAGGGAAATTCTGTATGATTTTTTCCTTTTACTGTTCTCATTTGAAAATCAATATTTCATTAGTTGCCTGAAATGAACTGAGTAACTTTTTTTTTCTCTCTTTTCTTTGGAACAACTTGTGTAAGTTAGAATTTAGTGCTTTCTTGAAAGTTAGGTAAAACTCACTTATAAAATCATTTTTTTCCTGTCTTGAGAGGTAAATCTTTGAACAACTTCATGTATTTAATATTTATTGTTTGTTCAAGTTATCTATTTCCTCTGGTATCACAAATTGCATTCATTTCTTTATTTATTCTTTAGGAATGTATTCATTTTATAAAGTTGTCAAATTTATTACCAGTTATTTATGATACTATCTTATTACTTAAAAAATATCTCTAGTTATTTCCCCTTTTCTGTCTATATATTTTTATTTGAATTTTTAAAATCTTTCTCTAGAGTAGTTTTATCAGAGGTTTGCCTGCTTTACTCATATTTCAAGTGAACTGACTTTAATCATGTTTACCATTTATCAGTTTGTTTTATTGATTTTTGCATTTAC
This sequence comes from Bos indicus x Bos taurus, assembly GCF_003369695.1. NCBI lineage: Eukaryota > Metazoa > Chordata > Mammalia > Artiodactyla > Bovidae > Bos > Bos indicus x Bos taurus. The sequence goes on along the minus strand of NC_040087.1, from coordinate 10,542,554 downwards.
TAGTTCCTTTCTTCATGATTTTCTGAGTTCATTGTGTTGCTTTAGGGCTTCCCCGGTGGCTGAGATGGTAAAGAATCCACTGCAATGTGGGAGACTGGAGTTCTATCCCTGGGTGAGGAAGATCTCCTGGAGAAGGTCAATGGCGATGAACTCCAGTATTCTTGTCTGGAGAATCCCATGGATGCAGGAGCCTGGTGGGCTACAGTCCATGGGGTCGCAAAGAGCTGGACATGACTGAGTGACTAGCACTTTCGCTTCATGTTGCTTTTATCCCATCTACCTTCATCAGATACTTATTTATTTTAAACCTTTCTTTTCTTTCTTTTTCCCCCAGCTTTACTGAGATATAATTGCCACATAACACTGTATACATTTAGAGTGTACAACATGGTAATTTGGTACACTTACATGCCATTATGGTGGTGAGATGATTCCTAAATCATTAACTCATACCTCCATGTCATGCATTTTAAAGCTATAAATTAGAAAATATCTCTTATGTTCTACATTTTTGGCTGTATTCTTTTCCAGTTTTAAATTTTCCTTATTTTTGCTTAAAATTTTTTTTAATAATGTTATTTTAGCTTGCAAGTCTAATGTTATTTAGTTTGGGATTTTTCAGAAAGTCACTTTTAAAAATTAATTTCTAATTTCATTAGATTACTCAATTTTAATATTGATCATTTAGAGGCTTTGAGTTTTCCTCTATGACTTAATACATGGTCTATCTTGTAAATATGCCACATATGCTTGCAAAAATGCAAATTCTCTGAGATCAAACTTATTTGCTGCATCGTTCATATTTTCAAGGTACCTTGCTTAGTTTAATGGTTTCTGAAAAGGGTAAGTTAAATTTCTAACTACAGTTGTTGCTTATTTCTATTTGCAGTTTTATCAACTGTTTGCCAATGTATTGTGAGACAATATTCCTAGCAGTGAATATGTTTATGATGGATATATTTTCTTATTTATTGTTTACCACATATTGCCATTTATGAAATGCATCATGTATGTATATGGCTTTATGCTCTATATTGTTGGACATTAAGACTACTGCCCAGCTTGTTTTAGTTTATGTTTCTCATCTATTCTTTATTTTCTGCCTTTCCACGTGTCTTTTGGCTATACATTTTTACTTCTTGTTTGTTTTTAAATCCAACCTAAAGGTCTTCATTACCTAATTGATGAGTTTAACATACTGAGATTTATTTTAATTACTGTGCTAGAACTCATTTCTCTCTCATTTTATTATTCTATATGTATATTAGAACTTATTTCATGTTTTCCATAGCATGTTTTTTTTTTTTCCCCCTTAATTTTTCTCCTTTCTTTCTTTTCATTGTGTAGTTTGAGTTTTCTCCTACTGGTCAATTTCTTCATATGGTAGCTTCCCTTAGCTTAAAAATCATACTCATACTTATTTATCCCTGATTTCTTGAGCTTATTAGTGTCTGTATCTTCTCATTAACACTGTACTTAACATGCTCTCATACCAGCTTTGTGCATAACCTTCCCTGGTGGCTCAGAGGGTAAAGTGTCTGCCTGCAATCTGGGAGACCGGGGTTCGATCCCTGGGTTGGGAGAATCCCCTGGAGAAGGAAATGGCAGCCCACACCAGTATTCTTGCCTGGAGAATCCCATGGAAGGAGGAACCTGGTAGGCTACAGTCCACAGGGTTGCAAAGAGTCGGACACAACTAAGCCACTTCACTTTCACTTTTCCTTCCTGTCTTGTTGAAGCTGTCTAGGATTTTAGTGGTTCATACTCTGGGTACATGTTTTTTTCTCTTGTTTGGTTGTATCCCTTTCCTCTGCTTGTGGTTTTTTCCCCCTTAAACAATACATTTCACCAAAGTGTTAAAGAATCTTAGTTTCCGTATTTGGTACAACATCTTCTGGAGTGTTTTCTTCCGCTGTTAAGGTGTTCCTCATCCCTTGCCCACCACCCCTGCAATATGGGTATTTGTGTGGCAAAACTTCCAAGGGTGTGGGTGCATAAGAATAGTTTCATTACTTCTTCATAGCTACATAAAAAGTTGACTGTATATTTTAAATTATAGCTTCAAAGTTCTTTCACTTAAATACTTTAAAATATTACCCCATCATTTTCTTGCTTCCTGTGTTATTGTTGAGAACTTGGATGTCAATGTGATTCCTGTTTCTTCTTTTTCCTAGTTTACTAAGATATAATTTACATATTATATATATGTATAACAACATATAACAAGTTTAAGATGTACATTGTTGATTTGATGCATTTGCAAGACAATTAAACACCTCCATCATGTCACATAATTACTATTTCTATTTTCTGGTAAGAACATTTAAGATCAAAACTCTCAGAAATTTTCAAGTATATAGTACAGTATTATTACCAATAACCACCATGTTGTACATTAGATCCCCAGAGCTTATTCTTCTTGTAACTGGAAGTTTATGCCATTTACCAATATCTCCTCATTCCCCATACCTCCCACCCCAGCCCCTGGTAGCCACCATTCTATTCCTTGTTTCTAAGAGTTGGCCTTTTTAGATTCTACCTGTAAGTGGTATCTTACAGGATTTATCATTTATAGCCTGACTTATTTAACTTAGCATGATGTAATCAAGATCTATCCATGTAGGGCCACGTAGGGAATGCATGGCAGGATTCCTTCTTTCTCATGCTGAACATATTCCATTTTACACACACACACATACACATACATATATATATATATATATTTAATGCATTAATCTGTTGACACTTCGGTTGTTTTCATATCTCGGCTATCAGGATTAATGCTGAAGTGAACATGAGCGTGCAGATAGCTCTTTGACATCCTGTTTTTACTTTTGTGTTTAGACCCAGAAGTGGGGTTACTGGATCATATGATAGTTGGTTTTTCATTTTTTGAGGAACCTCCACAATGATTTCCATAGTCTTAGTCTCTCCGTCGTGTCCAGCTCTTTGCGATCCCGTGGACTGTAGCCTGCCAGGCTCCTCTGTCCATGGGATTCTCCAGCCAAGAATACTGGAGTGGATTGCTGTTCCCTTCGTCAGAGGATCTTCCTGACCTAGTGATCGAATCCGGGTCTCCTGTGTTGCAGGCAGATTCTTTACCGTTTGAGCTACAGGGAAGACCCTGTATGATTTCCATAGGGGTTGTACTAATTTCTTTTCCTACCACATGTGCACAAAATTTCTCTTTTCTGCACATCCTCACCAACACTTGTGTCTTGTTTTTTTGATGCTAGCCATTTTAATAGGTGTGAGGTGCTATCTCTTTGTACTTGATTCTTATTTTTCAGGACTTCCCTTGTGGCTCAAATGGTAAAGAATCTGCCTGCAGTATGGGAGACCCGGGTTCAGTCCCTGGATTGGGAATATCCCCTGGAATAGTAAATGGTAACCCACTGCAGTATTCTTGCCTGGAGGATTCCATGGACAGAGGAGACTAGTGGGTTATAATCCATGAGATTGCAAAGAATTGGACACAAATGAGCACTTAACACACTAACTAACATTAATTTAATTTCTCAGAACTGATTTCTTCTTTCTCTGTGGAAGCTTGTAGAATTTTCTTTTTATCTTTAATATTCTTAAATTTCTCTAAAACAAGGATTTTTTCTTTATCTTCTATTTGTTGCTCTATGAATTCTTTCAATCTGAGTTATTCATCTTGCCTGTTGCTGCTTTGAATGTTCCTTAATATGAACGTCGAGTTGACATGATCACAACTCCTGATTAAATTCTATCAATTCTATTTTTTATTTTATCATCTTGTCCTCTATTTCAATTTTAAATTTTATGTATAATATTCCTTCTTTTAAAAATGGATTATTATTCTTGTTTCAAGTGGCTAATATCTTTCTTTATCTCCTTATTCTCTGAACTTCTTTCAAATTAGATCTAATAGTTCTGCTCCAGATGATAAATTTAGTTTGTTGAATTTCTTTTGAGGTAGCTGTACTGGTTGAAGATCCAGGTGTATACATTAGAAAGGGACTGAAGGCCAGACTCCAACGTGCCAATTCTGTGGAATTTAAAAAGAGGGCGAGGGTGGCAGCCTGTGAGGAGAGTCCAAGCTCCACAAGCCACAGACAATCCCTCTGGTGTGCTGTCATGGCGCCAGGCAACAACTCTGGTGACCGTTGCACTTTAAACCCGTAGGGAAGAGGAGCACTGGGAAGGGGCAGTCGTCACAGGCTTTTGTCTCCCAGCTCTAGGGCTTTGGAAGATGAGCTGTGAAGGAACTAAGACTTGAGGGTGGATGGTCAATTGGCCCCTGTTTTCCTCAACTACGCACCCTAGCAGGGTGTGTGTGCACACGTGTGAGCTTGGTCATGTCCCACTCTTCGTGATCCTATGGACCGTAGCCCGCCAGGCTCCTCTGTCCATGGAATTTTCCAGGCAAGAATACTGGAGTGGTTGCCATTTCCTTTTCTAGGGGGTCTTCCCAACCCGGGGATCAAACCTGTGTCTCTTGCATTGCAGGCAGATTCTTTAGCACTGTGCTACCTGGGAAGCCCAGTGGGGTATGTATATATGCTTCCCTAATTTTACTCCTTGGACAGTTGGTTTGCTGGGTGGATTGTTTCCACTAATTTCTGCAGTGAAGAGACAAGCAAAGAGGATCCCTAGGAGGTTGTGGGGAGGAGGCAAGAGTAGAACTTGAAAAACTTCATCCCGGTCAGTGCTTTACTTGTATGTCTGGCAGCCCCAGGCTTCCACCACTTACCTTTTCACTGACCCTCGGATACCAACTGAAGTCATGTTTTCATCTTCCCAGCATTCTGTCTTGCTTTTTGGTTAGTTTCTGAACTCCACTTTCCTCTCTTGCTCCTGTAGTTTCTTAGTCATTTTTTTTTTCTTCTTCTTCTTCTTCTTTTTGGTGGAGGAAGCCAGCAGTACATTCTAGTTTGCCCAGCTGGTTGCCCATTCATATCTACTATCATGACCCTTCTTTATATTTATTTCCACCGCCTTCTTTTATGCTTTCATGATGACTATTTTTCTCTTTACCTGTCCTTCCTCTATCTTTCCCTTCCTCCCTCTCTCCTTCCTTTCTCTCTTTTTCCTGATATTGAATAATTAAAATTTTTTCATCTTCCCTCTTTATGATCTGGAAATTAGACATTTTACCCATATTCCTATATTGATGTAGTAGTTAAAGTTAGCTTTGGCTGAAAGACAGAAACTTTAATGTATACGAATGGTTTAAGCAAAGTCCAGGTAGAATGTTAATGCATCAGATGACTAAATAGTGTTAAGACATCCACTCTCCCCAGATTGACCTATTGATTAAGGAAATCACAACCCGAATCCCAGCAGATGTTTTTGAAGAAATTGCCAAGATGAATCAATATTTTTTATGGAAATGCAAAATATCTACAATTTTGAAAAAAGAGAAAACAAAGTTGAAGGACTTACACACCAGTTTCAAGATTTATTATAAAACTATAATAATCAAAACAGTTGAATATTAATGTAAGGATAGTACTCTATTGGGGTAAGTATTGACAAATAAATCAATGAAATAGTATAAAGTCTGGAAATAGACCCACAATATATATAGTCAACTGATTTTTTTTAAGTTTTTATTTTGTATTGGGATATAGAAGAGCTATACAAAAAAGATCTTCGTGACCCATATAACCATGATGGTGTGATCACTCACCTAGAGTCAGACATCCTGGAATGTAAAGTCAAGTGGGCCTTAGGAAGCATCACTACGAACACAGCTAGTGGAATTTCAGCTGAGGTATTTCAAATCCTAAAAGATAGTGCTGTGAAAGTGCTGCACTCCATATGCTAGCAAATTTGGAAAACTCAGCAGCAGCCACAGGACTGGAAAAGATCTGTTTTCATTCCAATCTCAAAGAAAGGCAATGCCAAAGAATTCTCAAACTACCACACAATTGCACTCATCTCATAGGCTAGTAAAGTAATGCTCAAAATTCTCCAAGCCAGGCTTCAACATTATGTGAACCACAAACTTCCAGATGTTCAAGCTGGATTTAGAAAAGGCAGAGGAACCAGAGATCAAATTGCCAACATCCGCTGGATCATGGAAAAAGCAAGAGAGTTCCAGAAAAACATTTACTTCTGCTTTATTGACTATGCCAAAGCCTTTGACTGTGTGAATCACAGCAAACTGTGGAAAATTCTTAAAGAGATGGGATTACCAGACCACCTGACCTGCGTCCTGAGATATCTGTATGCAGGTCAAGAAGCAACAGTTAGAACTGAACATGGAACAACAGACTGATTCCAAATCAGGAAAGGAGTATGTCAAGGCTGTATATTGTCACCCTGCTTATTTAACTTATATGCCGAATACATCATGAGAAATGCTGGACTGGATGAAGCACAAACTGGAATCAAGATTGCCAGGAGAAATATCAATAACTTCAGATATGCAGATAACACCACCCTTATGGCAGAAAGTGAAGAGGAACTAAAAAGCCTCTTGATGAAAGTGAAAGAGGAGAGTGAAAAAGTTGGCTTAAAGCTCAACATTCACGAAGATCATGGCAAATAGATGGGGAAACAATGGAAACAGTGACAGAATTTATTTTGGGGGGCTCCAAAATCACTGCAGATGGTGACTGCAGCCATGAAATTAAAAGATGCTTGCTCCTTGGAAGAAAAGTTATGACCAACCTAGACAGCATGTTAAAAAGCAGGGACATTACTTTGCCAACAAAGGTCCATCTAGTCAAGGCTATGGTTTCTCCAGTAGTCATGTATGGAGGTGAGAGTTGGACTATAAAGAAAGTTGAGTGTTGAGAATTGATGCTTTTGAACTGTGGTGTTGGAGAAGACTCTTGAGAGTCCCTTGGACAGCAGAGAGATCCAACCAGTCCATCCGAAAGGAAATCGGTCCTGAATATTCATTGGAAGGACTGATGTTGAAGCTGAAACTCCAATACTTTGGCCACCTGATGTGAAGAACTGACTTTTTGGAAAAGATCCTAATGCTGGGAAAGATTGAAGGTGGGAGGAGAAGGGGACAACAGAGAATGAGATGGTTGGATGGCATCACCAACTCTATGGACATGAGTTTGAGTAAACTCTGGGAGTTGGTGATGGACAGGGAAGCCTGGTGTGCTGCAGTCCATGGGGTTACAAAGATTTGGACATGGCTGAGCGCCTGAACTGAACTGATAGCTGATTAGGGCTTCCCAGATGGTGCTAGTGGTAATGAACCCATCTGCCAATGCAGGAGACATAAGAGATGCGGGTTTGAACCCTGGGTCAGGAAGATCCCCTAGAGGAGGGCAACCCACTGCAGTATTCTTGCCTGGAGAATCCCTATGGACAGAGGAGCTTGGCAGGCTATAGTCCATAGGGTTGAAAGAGTGGGACACAACTGAAATGACTTAGCAGGCACTCACATAGCTGATTAACAACATTGTGATGGTTTCAGATGAACATTGAGGGGATTCCGCCTTACGTATGTGTGTATCCATCCTCTCCCAAACTCCCCTCCCTTCCAAGCTGTATTTGTTGTTGCTGAGTTGCTAAGTCCCATCTGACTGTATAGTCAACTGATTTTTAATAAAGACATCTGATGTAATTCAATGTGGGAAAGGAAAGTGTTTTCAGCAAGTGACATTCAATGACTGGATAATTTGTATGAAAAAAAAGGTGAGCCATGATCTCTTTCTCACATCCTCAATAAAAATTAATTCAAGGTGGATCATATTTTTAAAACATAAAAGAGACACAAAGGCTCTAGAAGAAAAAAGGGAAATATATTTGTGACCTTGGAGTGGGCAAAGATTTCTTATTTATTTATTTGTTTTTGTCTGTGCTGGGTCTTTGGGCACTGCGCATGTGCCTTTATAAGCCAAGTTGATTCTTGCCTTGCACTGACCTCTTTGCTTCTTTGTGGGTGGAACTGAGGCTCCTGAACAACTGAAGGCTCCTGAACAACAGCTGAAAAGTTGTTGTTCTTTTAAAAATAATTTTATCTTGAATTTTATTTATTTATATTTTATATTTTATTTTACAATACATACATAAATAATAATGACAAATATTTATATTTATATTTTATATTTATTTATGATAAATTTTGTTTATCTATTATTTTAAATTTTATTTATTTGGCTGTGCTGGCTCTTCACTGCTGCACAGACTATCCTCTAGTTGCGATGAGTGGGGCCTCCTCTCTAGATGCCGTGCCTGCTTCTCATTGCAGTGGCTTCTCTCATTGCAGAGCACAGACTCTAGGTGCACAGGCTTTAGTAGTGGTGGCTCCCAGGTTCTACAGCACAGGCTCAGCAGTTGTGGTGCAAGGGCTTAGCTGCCCCGCAGCTTATGAAATCTACCCCAATCAGGGATTGAACCTGTGTCTCCAGTACTGGCAGGTGGATTCTTTACCACTGAGCCACCAGGGAAGCCAAATTGCACTGACTTCAACTTCATCAAAATAAAATATTTCTATTCATCAGACTGCTTTTATCTGACTAAATACTTATGTTTAGAACATACAAAGAACTACTTACTACCAATCAACAGTAAAAAAGGGAACAACCCAATGAAAGTGGATAAAATACATGAGCAGACATTCTACAAAAGAAGATATATAACTAATAAGCACATGAAAATGTCCTCCACATCATTAATCATCAGGGGAATGAAAATTAAAATCACCTACTAGTCTGGAGACAGTTTCTGGTTTGTTTTCACTAGGCACCAGAGCTTCCTAGGTGGTGCAGTGGTAAAGAATCCACCTGCCAATACAGGAGATGCAAGTTGGATCTCTGGGTCAGGAAGATCCCCTAGAGCAGAAAATGGCAACCCCCTCCAGTATTCTTGGCTGGAGAATCCCATGGACAGAGGAGCCTGGCGGCTACAATCCATAGGGTCACAAAGAATCAGATACGACCAAATGACTGGGCACATACACATACTGGGATACCACACACCAGGGGCCACTTTAAACCGAAGTCTTGGCTTAAGGTACAGTGAACTCGGACTGCAAAGCTGGATGAGAGTCAACTGCTGGTTACAAATTCTCAAGGGACTTTTCTCTACCTTGTTGCAAGGCTTAAAACAGGGGAACACCTTTGCTGTCTGCCAAGGGGAGGAGTGCGTTTACTTCTAGTTTATTTCTACGTGGAGAGTGCAGGCCTTTGGGATCTCAGCTTTGTAAGAGGGGTCTCCTATCAGACCCTGCACGTTTGGAGCAGCCTTAGCCTTTGTCTCCTGTGCCCTCCACTTCCCAAGGTGCTGAAAGCTGATGCTCAAATTCACTAAATTCAGCAAATATCCTCAGATAGAAGTTGCCTCTGTCCTCCCTATACTCTCCTAGGTTTCAATTTTTCAGTTAGTTTTTGGCCTCTGAAAATATATTACTTTGTCGCCAGTCTGTCCTCATATTTACATAGGTTTGAGAAAATACGTATCTACCATCTTTAATTATTTTCACCAGAGGTGATAGATTGAGGTAGCTTGTTGGTCACCAGAAACAGGAGTCCTATTGTTCTGTTTTATCTCATTCTTGTACAATGTCTATTTTAGGTGAAAGTTTTAAAATGTACATGTTCTATCAATACAGTTGTGTGTGCATTTAATTTAATAATAAATAAATAGATAAATAAATTTACACTGAGCAGGAGTGCATGCTCAGAAATGTTTATGGCTGGGGTGTGCAATAAAAGGGCTTCACAGGTGGCACTAGCTGTAAAGAACCTGCCTGTCAATGCACGAGACATAAGAGACGTGGGTTCGTTCCTTGGGTTGGAAGGATCCCCTGGAGGAGGGCGTGGCAGCCCACTCTAGTATTCTTGCCTGGAAAATCCCATGAACAGCGGAGCCTGGTGAGCTACAGTCCATAGCGTCACAAAGAGCCGGACATGACTGAAGTGAGCTAGCACGCATATATGTGCAATACAGTGTTTGGGGAACCCATTGAGAATTGCATGGACCATCTTTCCTCTCAAGACCTGGGGAAGTGACCATCGCAGAAGGCTGGCTTGCAAGGTCTCCAAGGCGGGAGCTCCAGGCTTCCCTCTTGCTTTCCTATTGTAGGGCCGAGTCTAAGAAAGTTATGTAAACGTCAGTGGCTATTTTTAGTTTCTTGTAAGACAGCTTGCTGGGGAGATAGGTTACCTCTTTATTGAGATGATGGCTAGTTGGTGTACATCACCCTCTGTATCCACTAGCACCCGGTCCTGTATGTTGACCTCGGATGACCTGCTGCTCGATATCGCTGCTCCCTAGACCAAGCCAGGAGCCCAGTGGTCATGACTCTGCACTTCCTCCACGTGTGCTGCCTGGGCTGGTTTTACTTGACCCAAACCTCTTTCATTCTATGTTGGAGATGAGACTTTTTTTTTTTTTTGAGATGAAACTTTTGATGAAGGAATACTTGCTTTCATTTGACTGATAGGACCTTGACAGAGAAAGTTCATTTTATCAGTTGCTGGCTAGGGTTCTGGCTGAGAAGAGCAATAACCTCATTAATGAGTTATCTCTTTCTTTCAAGATGAACTTGACTCATTTATTTCCTTAAAAAGATGGTGTCATTGATGAAATATAGCCAATAGTGACCATGAACAAATGTCTTTGTTTACCTTTCAAAAGTGTTTGACGTCCGCATTTTGTGCCAGGAAGCAAAACAGATGGCTCTTTGGATAACTTGTATGTCTTTATGTTACCTTAAAGGTGGTCTCAGCGTCCTAGATAATAATAATAAAAAATGAAATTATTTACATATGCTCAAGTTTAACAAATTGATATAAAGAGAACCATTTATAATCTTTTAACTGAGGAGCTATGCTTACTTTTGGCTAAATCCATGCAGTCTACTGACAGTGATGTTTTTGAAGATGCAAGTTACAAGCCTGGTGATAGCCCAGATAATGAGTCTGTCTAGAACAAAGCCCTTAGCAAAAGCTTCAAAGCCCAAGTGAAATAGATCACACCAATTTTGGAACCTACAACCAAAATCAAATGCTGATTTTTACAAAAAGGCATCAAAGTTTAATTTTTTAAAAGTCGACTGAACTAGGTTGGATTGAAACCAGAGCCTATGCATTATTAAAATAATTGAATTGGGAATCAAAATATCAGACTGAACTCCAGTCAGAACACTGTACAGTCTTGATTGTGGATGACAGCTTCCTCCGCTATAAGCTAAATTGGACTCTGTGAGGGAAATGGCAGTTATGCTATCAAACAGCGAAATGATGAGGCTCACAGGATTAGCCTTCAGAGGGAAGGTACAGATGTGCTGAGCATAACAAAGTGCTCCTGCCCCCTGAGGGCAGCATGAGCTATCGGTCCTCCTTCAGTGCTTCATCTACTTGTCCATCAGATCTTTCTGGGCTTCCCAGGTGGCGCTAGTGGTAAAGAACCTGCCCGCCAATGCAGGAGGCGTCGGGGATGTGGGTTCGATTCCTGGGTGGGGAAGATCCCCTGGAGGAGGAAGTGGCGACCCACTCCAGAATCCCACGGACAGAGGAACCTGGAGCGCTATAGTCCATGGGGTCGGAAAGAGTCGGACATGACTGTAGCTACTTAGCATGCAGGTATGCAGATCTTTCTAAGATGTCTTAGCTGAACCGAGGGCTGGTCACTGCAGCCTGGTTGGAGCTGACCACATGCGGGACCAAATCCCCTGGACTGCTGGCTGTATCACAGGCCACTCATTAGGGGGCACAGAGCCACGTCCCGCTGGTTATGCTTTTCATGAATGGATACGGAAGCATTTGCAAATCACATGGATCCAGAACCCCCACCAGCTGCGCTGTCTTTTCTGGGTGAGCCTGATTGCTTTTGGCTGTACGTGGTGCAGTGTTTTCCATCAAATCAGTCCTTCCTCTGCAGGGGTATTTATTATGTGCCATTTTGAAAATAAAAGGGACGCGGAGCAATCATCCAGCAAAACCATAAAACACTTTATTATCCGAGACGGTGAGGGGACAGGTTTGACATACAACACTGGGAGCGGTGATGGCCGAACAATGTGGTACTAAAGTGTGATTTAATGAAGCTTGGAGGATTTAGTTCAGTCGGGAAAGTTCCACTCTGTCTTGGGCGTAGGAGAAGTGAACTGGCCTGGGCACCTGACTGAGCAGCATCTCAGCATGTAGGATTTAGCCAGCACCCCCCCACCTCCCGCCATTTGTCCTGCTGTCCCAGACAACCATTGTCAAGAAGACTTTAGCGCTGGAAACTTCTGACTGATTAAGTGAACCTCAAACTTGGCACGGCTTCTCAGTGGCTTCCGTTTTACAAGGCCAGCAGTTAATCCAACAAAAGGCTGAATTCATTTCCCTGTATATCCATTGATTGCCAGCTGAGAGCTGGATGCTGTCAACTTGCTTTAAAAAAAAAAAAAAAAAAATTCCACTTCACTGGAATTGAGGTCCTTTGCCCTCTGATAAATGGCGGCATGCCATCTTGGGCAACATTTTTGTTTTCCACTTTTCTGGAGGAAAAACTAATCAGCAGATGGTGGCTGGTCATCAAGTCAATCATTGTCTTTGGATTTAATCAGACACATCTTTCTGATCCAGCTGAACTAAAACTACCTGTTACATTTCATTATTGTGTTGGCACAACCTCAGCTTTTAGATTATGCACCTAAGACGTTCAGGGACAAGTTAAAGCATGGTTTTGTCACCTTCTTCACTGAAGTGGATGTCTTTGTTAAATATTTATCAAGTCACTGTGGTAGGCTTGGTCCCATAGGCGTTGCCTGGGGCAGTGGAAGAAGGAGCTAATGATCTGGAAGGTGACAGGGTACACACACTTAAGGAGGTATCCAGTGTTTCAGTATTACATAAGCTCAGGGTTTTGGTGAAGATCGCCTTGGCCTAGTCTGATACGGCAGTTCTCAATTGGTACTGCACCACAGCATTACCAGAGAAGCTTTCAAAAAGGTGAATGTTCAGGTCCTGTCTTGGTCAGTCCAGGCTCCTATAACAAGAATATTGTGGACTGAGTGGCCTAAAGAGCAATCATTTACTCCTCAGTGTTCTGGAGGCAGGGAAGTCCATAACGAAGATGGTGGCAGAGCTGATGTCTGGCGAGAGCCCGTGTCTTGGTTTGTAGTTGGCTGTGTTCTCATTGTATCCTCACGTGGCAGAAAGCAGGAGAGATGAGACAGAGAGAGAGAGGGAGGGAGAGGGAGACAGAGAATGAATGAGAAAGGAAGCACTTCTGTCTCTTATAAGGGCACTAATCCCATTCATGAGGACTTCACCCTCATGACTAATTACCTCCCAAAAGCCCTAATCCCATCATGTTGGGAGTTAGGGTTTTAACATATGAGCTTTAGGGGGACATAATGGCCCAGATGGTAAAGAATCTGCCTGCAATGTGGGAAACCTGGGCTCGATCCCTGGGTTGGGGAAATCCCCTGGAGGAGGGCATGACAACCCACTCCAGTATTCTCGCCTGGAGAATCCCATGGACAGAGGAGCCTGGTGGGCTACAGTCCTTCGGGTCACAAAGAGTCAGACACAACTGAGCAACTAAAAACAATGCACAAACATTCAGTCCATAATAGGTCCCCGTATCAGAGACCCCGATTCAATGGAAATGAATCTGTGGAAGGGCCTGAGCACCGGTACTTGGAAAAGCTCCCCAAATGATTCCAATGTACTCCTAGGACTAAGATCTGCTGGTCTAGGAGATAAATAGGAATTTCTTTTGTTTGTTTGCTTTTTATATTTAGTTTCTACTCTGGAATTCATCTCTCTCCAAATAGTTTTTTCTTCCCTACTCCAATAGCTCCTTGCACACATCTCACTGATAGCCTGAAACCTAGTCTCCCTAACCCAGTTACCTGTCAAGTTTGTGATTAACCTCTCTGTCCAAAGCTTTACTACCTTTCTTGTCCCATCTCACCTCAATCTCGTGCTAAGTGAACACTCGTCATCCAGAGAGTCAGGTGACTAAACTGTTACTGTTGATAACATCGTTCACGGACCAACTCAGGACAAAGTGAGTGAACCGCCTCCTAAGCCATGGACTGCCTGGCCAGAGAATTGTACACCAGAGACACCTTGACTCCTGAAACAAGGATCAAGGAATGTCACAGGCATGTGACAAGATGATGTTTAAGCCCAGCTTCTTTGCTCTTCCCCTTTAAGAACCCCCCTGACTCAGAGACAAGCTGGAGTTTGAGCTGAGGCTTGTCTCCCATTCACTTGCTTGTCACCTTCAATAAACGCTTAGTTTGTCACACACACCGACTGTCAGAGTTCAGCTCTCTGCAGGGTGGACACACAAACCCTTTTGCCTCTCCTGGGACACTCCCTGGGACAGTCTCTCTACTGATCTGTTCATTCCACTAGCCTGATTGCCCCTCTGGGGGCAGGGGCAGGGTTCTAGTTATGCTTTTACTCCCAGAGCTTGGCACAGAGGAGATGTTCCACAAATGTTTGTTGCATGAAGGAGTGAAGGAAGGAGCTGGTGGATGTTAAGTAAGATACATGAACTTGCTGCTTAGGAGTCTTTGTCTCCAGGCTCAGGAAGATCAGGGGAAGGAGGAACAATTGTGCTCTCCTGTTGCAGGAAGGGGGACCCTTTCCAGGGCCTGTGAGTGACCTCTTGTCTAACACTTGAAAGTGAATTGTCTGAGCAGACGTACATGCTGACAAACCAAGAGACTTTATTGGGGAGGGGTACCTGGGTGGAAAGCAGGAGGGTAAGGGAACGCAGGAGGACTGCTCTGCCAGTGACTTGAAGTCTTGGGTTTTATGCTGATGGGACTAGTTTCTGGGTAGTCTCTGGCCAATCATTCTGACTCAGGGTCCTTCCTGGTGGAGCACACGTCACTCAGGTGAGATGAATTCCAGCAAGAAGTGTTCTGGGAGGACAGATGGGCTGACATCTCCTGTCTCCTTTTGACCTTTCCCAAATTCTTCTGGTTGGTGGTGGCTTGTTAGTTCCATGGTCTTTACCAGCACCTCCTGTTCTCAGATATCTTGTGCATGTGCTTACTGTGGTGCCTGGCCCAGGGCGGCGGGGTTGGTGGTGGTTTTAGGCAGTGTTCCCCCTAGCATCTCTCCCTTACCTTATAAGCATTCTGTGGAGCTACTGTTGATGTGAATGCTTCCCTCTGATGACTTTGAAGCCTTTTTAGGGTAAAAGTACAAGGCAAATTCTAGGTACTCTCATGGACAATTGACCCTGGAGTAATACCTTTGTTCTCCCATTTTGTATCAAGACAGAGGTGAATTTTGATGAAATTAGAGCAGAAAGGATGCTGATACAATGAATCTGCTAATGTCATTTTAAAAAGCAGAGACGCTACTTTGCCAACAAAAGTCTGTATAGTCAAAGCTATGGCTTTTCCAGTAGTCATGTATGGATGTGAGAGTTGGATCATAAAGAAGTCTGAGTGCTAAAGAACTGATGCTTTTGAACTGTGGTACTGGAGAAGACTCGAGAGTCCCTTGGACAGCAAGGAGATTAAACCAGTCAATCCTAAGTGAAATCAGCCCTGAATATTCATTGGAAGGACTGATGCTGAAGTTGAAGCTCCAGTACTTTGGTCACCTGATGTGAAGAGCCGATTCATTGGAAAAGACTGTGATGCTGGGAAAGAGTTAAGGGAGGAGAAGGGGACATCAGAAGACAAGATGAGTGGATGGCGTCACATATTCAATGGACATGAGTTTCAGCAAACACCAGGAGATAGTGAAGGACAGGGAAGCCTGGTGTGCTGCAGTTCGTGGGGTCACAGAGTCGGACATGACTTAGTGACTGAACAACAACAACAGCAACAAAATGTCATTTAGATGACATGGCTGACTTTGAAAATAGCCTGGAACACAGCTAGGAGTCTTGAAACCTAGCAGGACCCTATTGGGCCTCTCCCCACCCTCTGCCTGTTCAGATCCTTTCTCCGTCCCTCATTTCTTGTTTGTAGGAAAGAGGTTTCATTCAACCACTTTGACCCTCCCTGAGTCACAAAGGACAAATTCAAGCAGATGCTAATCAGAGAAGAAAGGGAGGGGACGCAGAAGCATAGGAGGGGCGGTCAAGAAGGAGCAGCGCAGTGATGGGGCAGGGTCCTGGTTCTTCTTCAAAAGATACACGCAACAATTTGTGTCTTTTGTTCAGTTGCTCCGTCATGTCTGACTCTTTGTGACCCCATGGACTGCAGCACGCCAGGTTTCCCTGTCCATCACCATCTCCTGGAGCTTGCTCAAACTCATGTCCGTTGAGTTGGTGATGCCATCCAACCATCTCATCCTCTGTTGTTGCCTTCTCCTTCTGCCTTCTATCTTTCCCAGCATCAGGGTCTTTTCTAATGAGCCAACTCTTCACATCAGGTGGTCAAAGTATTGGAGCTTCAGCATCAGTCCTTCCAATGAATATTCAGGACTGATTTCCTTTAGGATGGACTGGTTTGATCTCCTTGCAGTCCCAAGGGGCTCTCAAGAGTCTTCTCCAACACTCCAGTTCAAAATCACACATAAAAATATATCTTTGAATTCTGCAAGAGCTAATGCCCCATCCAGGTGGGGACTAGGTGTTCAGGCAGAGCACACCACCTATCTCTCAAGTATTGGCTTTTGAGCAGCCTGCAGCTAAACCTGAGTTTGGCAACAGTCTGAGAAGGAAATAGACATCCAAGAGAGTAGCCACGAGGCCTCCGTCATGACCCAGGGTGGAGGCTGGGGGTCAGGGGTCTCCCCACTGTCCTTCCATCCCACTGCTGTTGTTAACCTATAAGTCTTGTCTCTCATTAAAATTCTTTTGTTCAAACCCTGTTTGCAAAGACATTCATTTGTTTGGAAATGGGGTTCAGGGGTGAGGAGTCTAGTGGTATTTCTAAGAGAACGTTTTGAACACTAGTATTTCTGAAAGACCCGTGGCTAGATCTCATTTACAGTGACAAATTAACTATTGATGTCCTTTTCTTTCCTATAAATTAATTTAACTATTTACGAGTACTTCCCTCACCTTTTCTTCCCACAAACTTCAGTGTGATAAAAAATTAGCACTCAAAGCTCTAAACCATGGATAGTCTACATTACAGGAAGGGTTCTGTTTCTCAGAAAACATGTGGGCTATTTAGATGCCACACGAATTTCAGAAATCAGTTTTGTTTGTTTGTGGGGGGTTTAGAACCCAGAGGGACCAGCCTTGTGCAATGATTTCTGTTCCCTAAGGCTGAGGCAGAGGGCCGACCTCCCTTGACCATTGCTGAGAAGAATGTTGCCTTCTGCCTTATATTTTTTTAGCAGGTTTTCTCTTTTGAGATCAACACGCCTTTTACAAATTTTTTCGAGTGGGAAAACTAAGGCTTGAGGACATCAAAGGTCACCCTTCGCGTAGCTTTATCTCTGTGGAGCGGGTCTTCCCCCAGGGTGCCTCTCTGTTTATTTTGGGGGAAAAAAAAAAAGAGTTCAGGCTGTTGTTAAGGAAATCGGTATCATTGAAAAGTGAATTAAATATTCCCCTCTTCTAAACTGCTCTGGGGAGAGAACAAAGGAAGATCACACGGTGGTGGTGAAGACAAAGGTGCTTTTCTTCTGGAGTTGATGGGTATAAGCAAGGCAGTTTTGCTAAAGACAGCAGGGCATAACCCAGCGACACTGACTTTAGGCACCTGGAGAGCGCTGTGTGGTTAGAGGTGATTCGGTCCCCAAAGCACGAGGCTGGAGCCAGCATCTACCATCACTGTGCGTCGTGACTGCTGCCTTTGGAGAGGGGCGACTCTGCACATCAGATCCTGAATTTAAATGAACGTGAAGCTCTGTTGGAGAAAGCTCGCTCCTCTGCAGCCACAGCTGGGCAGCCACCGGAGAGTTTCCAGGCTAGACATGTTTTTCCCCAACATCTGTCAGCTTCGCTAAATCAGAGCTCCAAATGAACAGTGTAATACCCAAGATCATTATCTGGATTTGCGACACTCCCTCCCACTTCTCCCGGGAGGATTGGATTCAAAATGAAAAACAACATTTGTAAGGGATCAGGAGAGGGAGAGGATTTTCATCTTTATTATTATTACTGCTACGTTTTCATTAACATGGTTTTAATAGTATGAAATAAGGGAAATGAAACACGCTCCCCCCCCACCTCCCCTCCCCAATCAATATGCTCCCAGGTGCCTTTTGCACAAGGTACTGTATCTTCAACTCATTCAATCCAAGATAAGCCTATTAATTAAGCTTTAGTCTACAGGTGCCATCTACACAGATGTCATTTTCCGCTCAGAGCTAACTGAAAACTTGCAGATGGGCTCTGGGCTTAGCATTTTTTTTTTTCACAACATGGCAAAGATGTGCTCTGTGCTCCAGGTACAAGGAGAGAGTTAATCCACTAATCAAGTCAACAAATATTTATTGGGTGCCTACTTGATGCTCAGAGAGGTGCTGATGGTGGAGGCAATGCCTGGTGAGGAGAGAGTTTCCATGTGAAATAAGGAAACCTGACTCACAGCACAAGCTGCATGATCTGAGGACAGAGAAGAGCCTCTGGAATCCGTCAGACCTGGTTTAGAAATCCAGTTCCACAGCTTGAGATGGCATGGCCTTGAAATCTTTCTTTCACATTGTAGACATCTAGTTTCTCTATATTAAAGCAGGGTGTTAATCCTTTTAAGGGCTTCCCGGGTGGCGCTAGTGGTAAAGAACCCGCCTGCCAATGCAGGAGATTCAGGAAACGTGGGTTTGATCCCTGGGTCGGGAAGATTCCCTGGAGAAGGAAATGACAACCCACTCCAGTATTCTTGCCTGGGAAATCCCATGGACAGAGGAGCCTGGCGGGCTACAATCCATGGGGTCACAAACATATTGTGGACACCTAGTTTCTCTCTCTATATATGTTTTTTGAAAGTGAAAGTGATGTCACTCAGTCGTGTCCGACTCTTTGCGACCCCATGGACTGCAGCCTAAAGAGGCTCCTCTGTCCATGGGATTTTCCAGGCGAGAATCCTGGAGTAGGTTGCCATTCCTTCTCCAGGAGATCTTCCTGACCCGGGGATCGAACCCGGGTTTCCCACATTGTAGACAGATGCTTAGTCTATATTGAACCTAAAATATGACACGTGTGTCTTTATTTTTTTGTCCACACTTTGTTGGATATCTCATTAATTTTTGAAAATTCTATTTTTAATTAGAGGATAATTACTTTATAATATTGTGATGGTTTCTGCCATACCTCAACATGAATCAGTCACAGGTATACATATAACCCCTTCTTCTTAAACCCCCCTCCCACCTCCCTCCCTATAGTTCCTCTGTATCAAAACAGGAAGTTAATACCTTTAAGATTGTTGCATTAGCAATAACATTTGTAGAGCACTTGCCCCATCAGAGACACTTCAGGAGTATTGTTATAAGAATATTATATATATTAATATACATTATTATATTATGTATATATATTATAACTTAGCCCTTAATAAAAGTTATGCAAATGCTCAGAGACTGAAGGGGAACAGTTGATAGTCAAAAGAATGGGGAAATGTTCTAACTAAGGCAGAACTTAGAACTGACAGAATCAGATTGTTAGAAGGGGCCTTAGAGGTGAATGGGTCCAAATGACTCATTCTACCAATGCAGAAACCGAGGCTCAGACACTGACTTGCTCAAGCTAGTCAGTGAATCAGGAGTGGGAGCCAGATTGACTACACCTTAGGCTTTGCTTTGGGAGCTAGTGTTATATAATGTGGTTCCCCAACCCAGTGGTATGTTAGGATATTGTGTGAGCCTTTAATAAAATACGCTTTCCAGATGCAAACAACAACGTCCTACCGTATAATACACTGAACTTTATTCCATATTCTATGATAAAGTACAATGGAAAAGAATATTTTAAAAAATGTGTCTATGGGATGAGGGTGAAAGAGGAGAGTGAAAAAGCTGACTTCAAACTCAACATTCAGAAAACTAAGATTATGGAATCTGGTCCCATCACTTCATGGCAAATAGATGGGGAAAAAGTGGAAACAGTAAAAGATTTTATTTTCTTGGACTCCAAAATCACTGTGGATGGGGACTGCAGTCATGAAGTTAAGACACTTGCTCCTTGGGAGAAAAGCTGTGACAAACCTAGGCACCATATTAAAAACCAGAGACATCATTTTGCCAATAAAGATCCGTAGAGTCAAGGCTGTTGCTTTTCCAGTAGTCATGTATGGATGTGAAAGTTGGAACATAAAGAAGGCTGAGCACCAAAGAACTGATGCTTTTGAACTGTGGTGCTGGAGAAGACTTTTGAGAGTTCTTTGGATGGCAAGCAGATCAAGCCAATCAATCCTAAAGGAAATCAACCCTGAATATTCAAAGGAAGGACCGATGCTAAAGCTGAAGCACCAAAATTTTGGCCACCTGTGCAAAGAGCCAACTCATTGGAAAAGACTCTGATGTTGGGAAAGACTGAGGGCAGGAGAAGAAGTGGGCAACAGAGGATGAGATGGTTGGATGGCATCGTAGACTCAATGGACATGAGTTTGAGCAAGCTCTGGGAGATGGTGAAGGACAGGGAAGCCCAGCATGCTGCAGTCCATGGGGTCGCAAAAAGCTGGACATGACTTAGTTACTGAACAACAACCACAATATGTATGTATATCTGAATCACTTGGCTATATTATGCAGAAATTAACACAACATTGTAAGTCAACTATACATCATTAAAATTTGTTTTGAAAATTAATTAAAATAGGCTTTCAAGAGGGTCTGATTCAGGAGGACTGGAGTGAGGCCCTGAAATGTATTTTCTCAGCATGTTCCTGGCTTGCAGATCAACCCACTGGTCCAGCAGAAGGAACACTCAGCTAACTGAAAACATCAGTCCTAGCGTCAGTGACTGACTGTGTGACTCAGGCGAACCAACCTTTCTACGCTTAGTTGTCTCATCTACCTCTTGAAAGAGTTGTCTTGGTTGAGATTCTGGTGTGAATAAAAAATGTTGCCTTCCCATAAACAAAGGATGTCATAGCCATTAGCCACGACCACTGCCCCGACAGTGAGCCTGAGGGAACTCAGGATGGAAACCAATGGCGTGCCTGCCATCCGACCCTGAGACGCTGCAGGCACCCCTAACGGTGCACCCTGAGGGGACTCAGGATGGCATGGAGTGGGACACTACCCCTGGATGGCCAAGGTGCATATCAATGGAATGATTTTAATGAGCCCAGGCTCTTGTGGCTTCCCAGTCATGGGAAAGGACTCAATTCATTAACTTGAGATATCTGATTTTCTTTTATTAATAGTAATCTTTTGATAGTCTGACTACTGGGTCTTTGTTGCAAAAACTCCTATTTTCCTCTATATTCTAGGTCTTCCCTCACCTGTTGCGAGCAGTCCAAAAGCATATGAAATGCTGCCTCGCAGAGGCTAGAGTCCTCAAAAAGCTTGCCAAATCAAACACAATTCTCAACTTTTAGGCCAAGCATTTTTTTTTTTTTTTTAGTCAACATCAATCACTTCCATCTCTTCTAATCACTCTGTTCCATGATACCACTTCAGTTCAAGCTGGGACAGAAGTGTGGCGAGGATCTGGCTTGCAGGTGAGGGGAGGGCTAACAGGAGTATAGAGGGAAGGTGGGCCCATGGGAGCAGCCTGGCAGAGAGGAGGTTTCCTGCTGGGCAGGAAGAGGGAGACTTGGTCCCATGGCTAGGAGAGGAGAGTTCTGTGGGATAGGTGTATTGCAAGAAGGGGCACCCCTTCCAAGGGCCAAAGAGTGTGCTCCTGTCTAACATTGGGAAATGAATTGCCCATGGAGGAGACATGTGCTGACGAAGCAAGAGATTTTATTGGGAAGAGAGCAGTAGGGTAAAGAGCAGTAGCCGCCCCTCGCCAGGTGGCTGGCAGTCTCAGGTTTTATGGTGATGAGGTTAGTTTCTGGGTTGTCTCTGGCCAGTCATCGTGCTTGCCAATATTTGGTCTGATTCAGGGTCCTTCCCGGTGGCGCACACATCTCTCAGCCAAGATGGATTCCAACGTGAGGGTTTCTGGGAGGTTGGCGGGACATATCATCTTCTCCCTCATCCTTTTGGCCCCTCCTTATTTCTCCTGGTTAGACTTCGAGGCAGCACTGCATTCTTTATCAGGACCTCCTGTGGTTGTCCACGCAAGCATCACCATGCCTGGCCAAGGCAGGTGGTCTCCGTCATGGGTTCCCCAACAAGTATAAGCTTTAGGCATCATTTTTTTTGTCTAAAGACAGCTCTTCCACACTGTGTTCTGTGGAACAAGAGGCCTTTAAAACACTCTGGAGGAAATCTCTGAGTTATAAGCTTGGGAGAGAGGCTGTATACTATATCCTGGTCTAGGTGATTCTTGATGCATATCGAGAACTCTGAGGAGTCTAATGCACTTTAGTTAGTATGGCATGTTTTCAAATTCATTTGCTAATAGGGCCCTTCAAAAGCAACCTATTAACTAATGTTTTGTAGAACACATTTGGCAAAACACTGTTCTAGAAAACAGGGAGTCATTATTTCATAAAGTTTGTATTCAGTGTTAGAGAACTTATAGAGGAATGTGCGGAAGTGATCATTAAGGAGGAACAATTTAGAAGAGCCAAAAATGAGCTAGAATATCTCAACTTGGAGAAGAGAAGCCTTAAGCAATACATTTTTAGTTACATGACTTCGTACATATAATGAGGGACATGATTGATTGTTTTTCATATTTGCTGAGAATCAAGCCAGGAGGAATAGGCTAAAGAGTTAGGCTAGAGCTTCAGGAGGAAGAGAATGGAAATCTTTCTGATAAGAGATGTAAACTAGAATAGTTTATCTTGGGAAATCACATAATTGCTAGCATATCTTTTATTTCATGTAGTAAACTTAGAAGACAGCCTAGATACTGTGTTGTGTGTTAATCACTCAGTTGTGTCCAACTCTTTTGTGACCCCACGGACTGTAGCCCACCAGGCTCCTCTGTCCATGGGATTTCCCAGGAAAGGATACTGGAGTGGGTTGCCATTCCCTTCTCCAAGCGTAGATATTGGATTGACCAAAAAGTTTATTCCGGTTTTCCATAAACAGTATGAATGAACTTCTTCAGCAGTCCAATAGCAATGCAAATCCCCTGTATTTTCTTCTCTGTCCTTGACATTTGGGGATCCGGGTACTTACAAGGGACCCAGAGGGCACCCTGGCCAAGATCAGGCAGCTCATAGATTTGAGAAGAATCCAACATCTGGGCCAACTTCCCACCAAAGCAGGAGTATTTTCTGCAACACTCCTGTCCTGTGGCCTACAGAAATATGCTGGGAACAACTCCAGTGCCTGGGAAAGCACTACTTTTCTAGGCAGTGCATTTCACTATGGATAGCTTAAATTCTGAGGAGACGCTCCCTCACCAGGAACCAAAATAGGTTTCATTGCATCTTATGCATTTCAGACCTAGTCACCGGTGTTGGAGCGTCACAGATACGCCTGTTGCTTTTTTCCTATGTGATGACCATTCAGATGTTTGGAGACAAGTATCATATCTGTACCAATTCTTCTTCAAGACAAACAGTCCATGTCCTTCAGCCATTTCTCCTAATAGTCTCTAGAACCTTCACCATTCATCCAGAGAATAAGAGTCGATCATCACAAACTATGGCTGGGTTATGATCTCTTTGGATCTGGGCAGAGACTTCCCACAGAGATGCCATGGGTGCAGGGTGAGCCCCCAAGACAAGACGGAGCTTTCAAACCAGTCCAGCCTGCCTGGAGTTCTGGGCTGGCAGATACGCGGGATCAAGGTCATACAAAGAGACCCACACCAGTGTAAGAAAATGTTGATGAATTTGGTAGGATAATGGACTCTTAGGAAAGGGCATCTGGGAAGGTGTTAGGAATTAGAAGGAATTGGATCTATAATTTTTCTAGGTCACTGAGTGCAATAGCCAACGCTGCTTTGTCAACCATATTAATAGGGGAAGATGTGATGATACAGGAGAGGTCACAGCAGGCTCCTGTATCGTGTCTTCAGCAGTCCTACCACTGTTATTGGGGACAAGGAGGCGGTACTGTATTTGGAAGTACATGTGAGGCATCCTTGTGGGAGTGAGCAGGGGTGACTCAAAGAAACGCTGTTCATGACTCTTACAGGGACCACTCCCACTCCCCAGACCTCACCAGGCTGGAAACACGAGCCAGATTGTATTTATTTGTTCGGTTCTTTCCTTCTTCCAATAAAGAATTGCATTAGTCAGTTTTTCTTATTCAGCAATCATGTC
Organism: Bos indicus x Bos taurus; assembly: GCF_003369695.1. Taxonomy (NCBI): domain Eukaryota; kingdom Metazoa; phylum Chordata; class Mammalia; order Artiodactyla; family Bovidae; genus Bos; species Bos indicus x Bos taurus. The sequence goes on along the minus strand of NC_040087.1, from coordinate 10,518,409 downwards.
ACCCAGTTAACAAAAATACTTTTTTCCCCCACACTACTGAGTTGTTTCTCAATATTGCAGTAAATTCTTTGAGCCTAAATGTAAGATTTTACATTTTATATTTAATTTTATGTATGGCCTTATTGATATTTTTTAGTGTTTTTTTTTTTCTGAAGTGCTATGTTTTCCTCTGTTTTTGGGGCACATCTTCACTTTTGATAAATAAGCCTTCTGTTTCTTCCTCAAAGCCATAGAACAGGCCCATTAGGGAGAGTTTGCAACATGCTTCTAGAGACTTCTCTTGAGTGAGACACCAGCCTTTTAACCAACTCTTTGAATTAAATGGTCTGCTTGCCATTCATTCACAGAGTAGGACTATTTTTCAGTGTGTAGTTCTCCATCTTGTTCACAGGGAAATCAAGAAAGATTATGGAAATATTTTACTTAATTCAAGATACATTCTTTTACACTTTGATTTTCTTCATCCTCTTTTTTTTTGTTGTTTTTTTCCATTCTGTCTGATATGCATGGGACTTTGGGCTTGATAGAAAACCAAAAGTGTATTTTACAGAAAAAACCCTTGCTGCCTTTGGGTGATATAGGTCTTGATCTCCCAGTCACAGGTATGCCCAACAATTCATTGTGTTACAAGCAACGACAGCCTTTTACAAGCACTGAGTTCAGACTCTTTAAGCAGTTTACAAGGCCTTAACTCGCTGACTTAGCTTTCAAGTCTTGTCTTTTCCCTCATGCTCTGGTTATCTTTAGTAGGTTGCTTTCTCTAAACTTTTGGCAAATGACACCTTGCCTACATTTCCTGGATGCTCTTCCCCCTTCATTTGTTTGATTGCCCCCTACTCATCCTTTGGCTTAGCTCTAACTCAAGATGCCAATCTTGATCTCTCAAGGTTGGAATAGGTGTCTTTCCCCCACATTCTCCTTCCCATCCAGGGCTTACCCGTGTGGTAGCACCTGCCACTTGGGTGACCTTGCCTGTGGACTTCTCCCACATGGCCTGAACTCCTTGAAAGTACAGACTGTGTCTGGTGAGTAGCAGACTTTCAGAGAATCAATTAAAAACTCCAGACTGTGAGCTCCTAGGGCACCAAGGCACCGAGTATTCTGAAAGATCTCAAGGTCCTTTGCCAGTATTTGGAAGTTGGCCTTCTGCACGTCATTGTCTTTCCTGGGCTTCAGGTTCTTTATCTGTGAAATGAAAGTGATATTGAAGGCTTTAGGCTGACACAAAGAGCTTTCGACTGGAAACAAGGAGCTCTGACCTGGATCTGCGGAGAGACTTGGGAAGGCACTTAACCCATTCATTCTTGGCATCGCAGTTTCTTTGTTAGATAAGAGGCTGAACTCCATGCCAAGGAAGAGCATGGAGGGGGAGACAAATAAGTCACTTCATACCCTATTTACCAATTCCTCCTTACTGGGCAGCACCCTGGTGAGGACTAAGTGAGTTAACCTTAGTAAGGAAGGGAAAAAATAAAAATATATTGAAAACCCACTCTGCGTTAAGCACTTTCATAATGTCATAGCACTTTTCCCTCGCCACCACCTACCCATAGGTTTTATAAATCTCCCTTTTATAGAAGGAAATAGTTCAAGGTCAAGCGTCTGTGAATGGCAGGGCTGGCTTCCCAAGGTGACTGCAAAGCCCACGCCTGTCCCATTTCGCTCTGCAGCTCCTTCTTTGTTCAGCGCTCAGCACGGGGCCTGGCATGACATCTCTCTGCACCTTTCCAGGTCGGCCTGGTTGGAGGAACTGCTCCGCTCCGGGAAGGAGCTGGGGCTAACAGGAGGCTCTCAGGCCTGCACGTGGAGCGAGGTCTGGCCGGAACCGGCTGGTGCCATCGGCCTGGCTGGCTGGGAGCCCGGTTCGCACTCTCTCTCCCGAGCTGGGAGGAACGGGCACAGAGGCGTCCAGGCTGCGTGCACGGTTTATAAAACGCCATCAGGAGCGCCATCCTGGGACTGCAGTCATTTATCTGCACTTTTTCCTTGTAAAATGTTACTGACTGTTTTACACCAAGGGCAGTTTATCCTGAATGGGATGTACAGGCATTCAATTCACCTCCACTTTTTGCCAACTCGGCGCTTTTCTCCTCCTACTTGCCTCGGAAGTTATATATGGTTCTGAGAGAGGGAGCCATTTTCTGAGTGGGGGCTAAAAAAAAAAAAAAAAGAGCTGACGGCTTTAATGAGAAACCTTCCATCATAGGAAAGAACATTTGGTTGGAGAGACAATGCCTTTGTTTTTAAAAATGGAATCCTGCTTCCAGGGGTATTACATTCTTCTCAAATTGACCCCATTTCCGGTCAGATGCTGAGACCCTTGCTGAGGTGATCCATATCAGTGTACTTTGCGGGGGGGAGATGGAGGAGAGATGTGATCAAGTCCATTTTTCAAACAGGAAAAGGGAATCTCAACAAGCTGTGAAATCCAGACTTTCCTGGCGGTCCGGCGGTGAAGAGTCTGTACTGCCAATGCAGCAGTGGCTGGTTCGATTCCTGGTTTAGAGATATAAGATCATAGATGCCGTGCGGGGTGGGCAAAAGATTTAAATAAATAAGTAAATAAATAAAATGAATATGAGGAGGGAAGCTTTGGAAAGAAAAACTATTAAAGTTAAAGAAAAAAAAAGATGAAATCACTTAAGACCACAAGGGAAGTCTGCGGGGCAAATGGGGGTTCATCAGGGAGAGACAGGGGGCAGCCACCCCTGAAGCAGATGTTTCCCCTCTTGAACCCGCTCACTTACCTCAGGAACTTCTCCCCCAGTTCATTAGACTAGTACTGTGCTTGGTCTGCCGATGAGGAGACTGAGTTTCTGTGACATTAGTGATGGGCTGAAAGTCACACACTTCCTTACTGCAAAGCGAGTCTCAAGCCTAAACCTTGTCCAGACTCCCCAGCTGCCTTCATCAGTACCCACTACTCGCTTGCCCTGGCTTTCGCAGAGAATCTAAATATAATGGATTGCTGCTGTGGAATGCCAGGGTATTTTAATTTATAGAGAAGAATAATGGGGTTCAGGTGAATGCCCTCTTTTGTAGATTCTCTTTGAAATGAGACCTCGCTTTATTGTTCTTTCACTTTCCGTTAGTTCTAGCTAAAGTGATTCCATGATGACATATAAACCCAAACATGAGTAATTGATGGCAGCCTCAGGAGCTTGAGCAGGATAAAACCAGACTGACTACAATCTCCAGGGTGAAGAATTAACATTTATTGGTTTAGTGAAATGAATTTATGTCCCAATAAAACCAGTTACGGACTAGACAGTGATTTAATGAGGTGCCTTCTGTAAAAAGAGCAAATATGAACTTCTGGGCCTGGGTTAAATGCTAACTGATATGGCACCTACCAAGCTGGTTTTTTTTTTTTTCCAGAAATATTCACAAATGTATTCTATTTCCTTCATCCGTGAAATTTGTGTTTAACCCATTGTATCTACAGAGTTGAAGGTTGGAGGGGAATCACATCAGCCTCTCTAAACTCATCAACAGTACATTTGCTCACCATCAGGACTTTTGAGCTCTTTTGGCAGCTTGAATAATGAAGATGAGGACAAATGCCACCATAAAAAAAAAAAGGAAAAGAAATGAAATACTGAATCTGTAGATGCATGACAATCTTTAAGTCTAGAGGATTCTTGCTGTGGGTCTGTCAGGTGAAGGGGAGGAGGGGGAGCAGAGGGCTGAAGATCCGAGGTGCCTTCTCTGGGGTGGGCAGTGGGCAGAGGAGGAAGTCCTTGGCTGCGATCCCTGGGCCACTGGACAGTGTGCATGCGCCTTGGCAAGCCAAGTTGATCCCTGCCTTCCACTGACCTCTTTGCTTTTTTGTGAGGAGAGATGAGGGCTTGTTCTTTTTTTTTTCTTTACTTTTATTACTTTTGGCCGTGCTGGGTCTTTGTTGCGGCACGGGCTTTTCTCTAGTTGCGGTGAGTGGGGGCTGCTCTCTAGTGGCCGTGCGTGGGCTTCCCAGTGCAGGGGCTTCTCCTGTTGAGGAGCAGAGTCTCTAGGGCACTCGAGCCTCAGCAGTTGCAGCACGTGGGCTCAGCAGTTGTGGCTCCCCGGCCTAGAGCACAGGCTCAGTAGCTGTGACACACGGGCTTAGTTGCTCCGCGGCGTGTGGAGTCATCCTGGACAAGGGATGGGACCTGTGTCTTATGCGTTGGCAGGCAGATTCTTTACCACGGAGCAACCGGGGAAGCCCAGGACTTATTTTTTTTTTTTTTACGATAAAGTTCTCAGGGCAAAACCTCAGAGTCATTTTGAGTCTTTCTTTTCTATCCCATATTGAATCCATCAGGAAATCCCTTAGGCTCTCCTTCCAAAATAGGATCTGGGCTCTTCATAGCATCTCCCTTGCTGCCTTGCTCATCGGGCCGCTGCCCTCTCTTTGCCAGGGCCACCTGAACGGCCACCTAGCTGGCCTTCCTGCTCCTATTCCTGATTCTCCTTCCCCACCCCGACACAGACATTTACAATCTGGCCTTAATACAGCAGCTGGAGGGAGATGCTTTGAGACGTAAAGTCGGATCCTGCCTCCTCTCTATTCCAGTCTGCCAATGACTCTGCAGCATCCAGAATAAAGCAAAAGCCGTCATATGGACCCGTGAAGGCCTATGCAGCCAGGTCCCCTCCCCGCCACCCCGCTGTCTGACCGCCTCTCCATCCCCACCCACCACGTCTGGCTCTGCTACGGCCTCTTGCAGCTTCTCCAAGGCACCCGGTGTGCTCCTGCCTTAGTGCTTCTCCTTGAATCACACTTCTCTCAACTATCCATGTGGCTTGTTCCCTTCCCGACTTCACATTTTTGCTCTCATCTTTTCTACTGACGTCCACTGTGATGACCCTATTCACACTGTAACCCCTCCTGGCCCCTTAAGTACCACTGATCCTCCAGATCCATCTCTGCATTTTTTCTAGAACACGTTACTTTTTGATATATTATCTAACTCACTCATCTATTATATATATATATTTATTTGTTTATTTTCTGACTCTCCATTTGAACATAAGCTCTGCAAGGGTTGGGATCTGCCTGTTTTGTTTAGGACAGTGCCTGACACAGTATCTGTTTGTTGGATGAATTATCTGCTGAAAGCCATCCTAAAATAGATTTAATATTGACATGAGAAGCAGGAATAAATTAATTTATTTTCACCGTCTGATATTTTTGCAGCTCGATTTCCATTCTTTGCTTTGCTTTTAACTCTGGCGAATCATATTGAATTGCATGGAGGCTGTATTTTCTGTAACGTTTTGAGATCTTGTGCAAAAGAATTACACTTAGATGAAGAGGATTTTTAATTGAGTAATTGCCTTTAAATCCTATCTTGGTGGGTCACATGAGAAATTTTGAAATTTGAAACAAAGTGGAATAACATTAGGAAAAATGTACTCTTTTATAATGTCGCTAATGACACTGACAAAATATTTGAGCGCCCACTGGGTGCAGAGCACTGGGGGAAAAAAACACATTAAGTGTGTGGCACACACATCTGTGCTGCTGTGAGGCCAGATGTTCTAGTTGTGGGAGTTTTATACTTCCAGTAGTTCCAAACAGGCTGTCAGATTTTGTGCATTTAAATTAACTTTTTTGAGGGGTAGTGTAGAAAGCGGCCAACAGCAAAAGCAGAGAGCAGGCTGGTTGAAGCAGAATCTCCTGCAGTACTTGGCATGCTTGCTTCTTTTATTATACTTTATCAGGCTGAAGGTAGACCATAGTTGTCAACCTAATTCACATTCGTATAGCACCGCGCAGCTTACAAAGCCACTTGCTTAAACTGGATCATCTCAAGTGTATGGTCTCTGGGAAAAGATTTGCCAAAGCCATTGTCTTTTCAAGTGCAGTCACTATGCAGTTTGGTCTTGCAGCCCCAGAGATGAATGGTTCAGTGTTGCGTTGGTGAGGAGCGCTGCTGCTGCTGCTAAGTCGCTTCAGTCATGTCCGACTCTGTGTGACCCCATAGACGGCAGCCCACCAGGCTCCCCCGTCCCTGGGATTCTCCAGGCAAGAACACTGGAGTGGGTTGCCATTTCCTTCTCCAGTGCATGAAAGTGAAAGTGAAGTTGCTCAGTCATGTCCGACTCTTCGAGACCCAATGGACTGCAGCCTACCAGGCTCCTCCGTCCATGGGATTTGCCAGGCAAGAGTACTGGAGTGGGGTGCCAGTGATGAGTAGCCCCCAGGAAAAGCCCACGACTATGGGGATGGTGCCAGTCAGATGCGTGGTGCAGTGTTGAGAGCATATGTTAGTCTCTTAGCTGTATCTGACTCTTTGTGACCCCATGGACTATTGCCCGCCAGGCACTCCTGTCCATGGGATTCTCCAGGTGAGAATTTGGGAGTGGGTTACGTTTCCTTCTCCAGGGGATCTTCCCAATCCAGGGATCAAACCTGGGTCTCCCACATCACAGGCAGAGTCTTTACCATCTGAGCCACCAGTAAAGCCCAGCTGAGAGCATAGACTCCACCACTACGCTGCCTGTAGTGGAACAGGGGCTTGCCTCATACTTGCTGTAATTCTTGATGCCTCAGTGTCATCATCTGTAAAATGGGGTTAAAAACAGCCATGCCTTCCAGGGCTCCTGTAACAATTAAATGAGTTTATAAATGCCAAGTGTTTAGAGCAATTCCTGGCCCGTGGGAAACCTCCCATGCACGTCAGTTCTTAGTATCACTGGATGTAAAATGACCTGCCAGTTCCTCATCTCTTCCTCAATTTTTTAGTTACAGTGTTAGAAAATTTCTCCTTAGAGTCTTTCCCTTGGATATATAATTTTTAACATTGTTGAGGAATAGAACCTATGAGAATTGGATGAAAAGTGCAGGCCCTTTCTCCAGAACAACAGTTAAATTCACCAATATACTCAATTTTGCCTATAATGCTGCTGCTGCTAAGTCGCTTCAGTCGTGTCCAACTCTGTGCGACCCCATAGACAGCAGCCCACCAGGCTCCCCCGTCCCTGGGATTCTCCAGGCAAGAACACTGGAGTGGGTTGCCATTTCCTTCTCCAGTGCATGAAAGTGAAAGTGAAGTTGCTCAGTCATGTCTGACTCTTCGCGATCCCATGGACTGCAGCCCACCAGGCTCCTCCATCCATGGGATTTTCCAGGCAAGAGTACTGGAGTGGGGTACCATCACCTTCTCCATTTGCCTATAATATAGGGGGTTTATAGATTCCTGGGGCTTCCCTGGTGACTCAATGGTAAAGAATCAGCCTGCAATGCAGGAGCTGCAGGAGACTTGGGTTCAATCCCTGAGTTGGGAAGATAGCCTGGAGAAGGAAATGGCAACCCACTACACTATCCTTACCTGGGAAATCCCATGGACAGAGGAGCCTGGCGGGCTAGAGTCCATAGGGTTGCAAAGAGATGGACATGACTGAAGTGACTTAGCGTGCATGCATGCACATAGATTCCTGAGGTCCAGATCAAGAATCTCCAGGTTAGAGTATTCGGTTTCCAGATTAAATTATCCTTGGTTGAACCATCCCATTAAGCTACCAATGCCTGTGTCCATGCAGGTATGAGCTCTGTGACCCCTCATATCTAGAAGGGCTTCCAAGGTATTGCCCCACCCTCCAGGGATATACAGGAGCAGGTTGGAGTATTAATAGATGGAGGAGACAGAGGCAAGGAATAAGTGTCACCAAAGAGCAGCTTTCCCAGAATAATCACTCTCCTGGGACGCTCTTCTCACCACCTTCCAGCTGCCTTGCTCTCCTTGGGAGCCAGGAAAAGCCCGACACTGTCTCCCCTTCTGCCTTCTCCCACGTTCAGTCAGTCATTTCTCCCTGGGGCCAGCCAGCTGCTGAGAAGCCCCGAGAGGGAGTGTGACATTCCCGTGAAAATGAAGATCTGAGCACATTGTAGCAGGGGCTGGAGAGTGATCTGACGGAGTTACACCACAGAGAGCAGAGCCGTCATTGGTTGTCAATATATCTATTTCAAAACACAATCAAAACACAGTCTCCAGGTATCCCAACTTCCCAGAGAGATGAAAAAGAATCTTTCAGTACGAAAGCTTGTAACATCTCAAAGAAAGCACACCTGTGCTTCCCAAGGACATAGGGGGAACTCGGTGTCACAGAGCTAGACAATATGGGATGTCTTTGACGTCTTTTCCCATTACAGCTGGAGGAGCCTTGGAATTTCTGCTTTGCGTCCCTTCCTCTTCTGCCGCTTCCAAGGGTGGGGAAGGGGTGGTGTGTAATGGGCAGTGTTTGGCTTGCAGAGGTAGCAACCCTGTCATTTGGACCCAGATCCTCTCTGTAAAGGAAAATGCTGATTCTCCATATTTTCTCAGCTACTCAAAGAGGATAATAAAAGCTTTTCCCCCCACTCCTCTTGGGGACTTGGTGAAGATTAATTAGATGCTGCCTATGAAGTGTTTTAAGCTCTGGCAGAAGAAGGTGCTAAGCATTATTTCTAAAGTTAACTTCTTTAACCCATTCTATGAAGTAGGGATCTGCACTCTTGAACTGGAGTCTGGGTAGATAAAATCTATTGTCCAAAGTAAAAGTGAAACTGAGTGGTAGTGGTCATGGGGCTTTAATGATGGAAATAGTGATGAATTTAGTCCATTCAATCCCTGGGTTGGGAAGTTCTCCTGGAGGAGGAAATGGCAACCCACTCCACTATTCTTGCCTGGAAAATCCCCACTCCAAAATTCTTGCCTGGACAGAGGAACCTAGCAGACTAGAGTTCATGGGGTCGCAAAACAGTTGGACATGACTGAGTATGCCTTTTTATACTGTTCTCATATCTCATATACTGTTATGGGGTTCTCATATCTCATAAGCTCAGCTATGCAGATGACACCACCCTTATGGCAGAAAGCAAAGAGGAACTAAAGAGACTCTTGATGAAAGTGAAAGAGGAGAGTGAAAAAGTTGGCTTAAAACTCAACATTCAGAAAACTAAGATCATGGCATCTGGTCCCATCACTTCATGGCAAATAGATGACAGACTTAACTTTGGGGGGCTCCCAAATCACTGCAGATGGTGACTGCAGCCATGAAATTAAAAGACACTTGCCCCTTGGAAGAAAAGCTATGACCAGCCTAGAGAGCATATTAAAAAGCAGAGACATTTCTTTACCAACAAAGGTCTGTCTAGTCAAAGCTATGGTTTTTCCAGGAGTTGTGTATGGATGTGAGAGTTGGACTATAAAGAAAGCTGAGCACTGAAGAATTGATGCTTTTGAACTGTGGTGTTGGAGAAGACTCTGGAGAGTCCCTTGGACTGCAAGGAGTTTCAACCAGTCCATCCTAAAGGACTGATTTAGTCTGGAATATTCATTGAGAGGACTGATGCTGAAGCTGAAACTCCAACACTTTGGCCACCTGATAGGAAGAACTGACTCACTGGAAAAGACCCTGATGCTGGGAAAGTTTGAAGGTGGGAGAAGAAGGGGATGACAGAGGATGAGATGGTTGGATGGCATCACCAACTTGATGGATATGAGTTTGCGTAAACTCTGGAAGTTGGTGATAGACAGGGAGGCCTGGAGTGCTGCAGTCCATGGGGTCGCAAACGGTCGGACACGACTGAGCTACTGAACCGAGCATGCATGTGCTTTGATGCATTTGCTTCAAATGGTGTACGTTTTTATAAACTGTGGGTGCTGGTTGAACACACCTGTGGGAGAGAGGCAGATTAGTCCCCGGATTAGAGCCAGCAGAGCTCTGGCTGAGACTTCTTGTCTCAGGGGTTGGTGAAGAAGGGAAGGAGTGTCATGATTGAGACTCCAAATGGAATTTTCTGCCTGACTTCCTGCAAGGCGGAGGGACAGATGGAAACACCCTGGCTCGGAAAAGTCAACTCTCCTTCTTGGTCAGGCCAAGTGTCCAAACCCAGGAGTAAGCTTGTGGTTGGAGCAATGAACCCTAAGTTTTTCCAGGGTGTGGTGAGTCCTGGTGTGAGAAGGGTCTTCTCGTGTCTTGTACACTTCTGGGGTGTCTTGTACACTTCCAGAGAGAGGCACAATCAGATATCTCTTCTAAACAGGGAACAAAGTCTTGAATCAAGAAAATTTTCATGTATTCATTGAATAAATATTTACTGAGCATCTACAATTAGTCACAGTTTTAAGTGCTTGGGATACAGTTGTGATCAAGATAATCAAGGTCCCGGTTCCCTGGGAACTTACATTCTAGCAGGTGAGATAGTCAATACACAAGTCAAGCTAATTCCCCTGTTTGTCTACACTGGAATGTAAGTTCTACAAGGGCAAGGTTTTTTAAATTTTTAAAAAGTCTGTTTCGTTCATTGCTGTAGTCTCAGTACCTAGAATAGGACCTGGTAGCTAGATATTAGATGCTCAATAAGTATTTGCTAACTAAGGGAATGAAAAAGGTAATTTCAGATAGTGGTAAGTACAATGGAGGAAGTGTACTGTCAAAATGTAGGTGGGAGATGAAGACAGGGCAAGCAAGAGGTGGAAGATGTAAGGTCTTATAGGCTTTGGTAAGAGTCTGGGTAAGAGCAGTGGGTTTTAAGCACAGGAAATGTGCAGTTTATTTTATTTATTTATTTTCTCCAGCAGCACCGTGGGGCATGTGGGATCTTAGTTCCCCAACCAGGGATCAAACATCCGTCTCCTGCATCCCTGCATTGAAAGCAAAGAGTCTTAACCAGTGGACCACCAGGGAGATCCCTAGTTTGTATTTTAAAAAGACTTTTGGAGTACTGGTAAAGAAAGGACAGGAAGGGGGAGAGAGGAGAGGCAGGGAAACCAGTTAGAAAGCTGTTTTGGTGGTGGAGACCACGGGTAGCGATGGCTGGTCCCAGGTAGATAGCTGGGGATGTGGTAGGAAGCAGCTGGGGTCCAGACATGTTTCAGAGGTTGAACCAGGTTGGTATTTGTGAACTGAGTGTGGGAATGAGGCAAAGGGAAGAGTCAGAGATGACTCTGGGGGTTTTACCTCTGTGAGCATATAGATGACGGTGCCATTAACCATGGAGAAGGAAATGGCAACCCACTCCAGTGTTCTTGCCTGGATAATCCCAGGGATGGGGAAGCCTGGTGGGCTGCCGTCTATGGGGTCGCACAGAGTCGAACACGACTGAAGCGACTTAGCAGCAGCAGCAGGAGCCATTAACTAAGAAACGAATGTGGAAGCTTCTGGAATGCTGGCTCCAGAGGTGGATGAGATTGAGCAAGGTGGGAGTAGGAAAGCCCTGAAGTTAGTTCTTCTGAGATGTGTACTGAGCACCTGAGGCATTTTGGTCAGACATATAGAGGAGTAGCAGAAGGACTGGGTGTGCAGATCACAGGGCCGAGAAAGATCTAAACGTTGGAATCATACAATTTTTTTCAGCTTTGTTGAGATATAATTGACAAAATTGTGAGATATTTATAGTGTTCACTGTGATGATTTAATATATGTATACATTGTGAGAGGATACCTCCCATTATTAATTGACATATTTGTCACCCTATTTGTTGATTTATTTGTTTTTGTGAGAACAATTAAGCTCTTCTCTGTTAGCAAATTTCGCTTATAGAGTACAGTGTTATCAATCGTAGTCACCATGTTTTACCCTAGATCTTCAGACTTTATTCCTCTTATAGCTGAAAGTTTATACCCTTTTGCTGACTTCTCCACCTCTGGCCCCTGGCAACCCCTTTTCTACTCTCTGTTTTTACAGTTTGATTTTTTATTTAAATTCCACATGTACGTGCTACTATGAAGTATTTATTTTTGTCTATATTTCACTTAGCATAATGTCCTCAAGTACATTCCATATTATTATAAATGGCAGAATTTCCTTCTTTCTTATGGTCGAATTGCATCCCATTGTATACATACATATATAAGCATATACACACACAGACACCAAATCTTAGATTGTTTCCATATCTTGGTTGTTTTGAATAATGCTTCAGCGAACATGGGCATGTGGATATCTCTTTGAGAATCTGTTTTCGTTTCACTTGGATATATACCCACGGGTGAGATTTCTGGATAATATGGTTGTTCAATTTTTATTTTTTGAGGAATCTACATACTCTTTTCCATAGTGGCTATACCAATTTGCATTCCCATCAACAATGTACAAGAGCTCCCCTTTCTCCACATTCTTGCCAACCTTTGCTTTTTTTGTCTTTTTTACCCACACTCATTCTAACAAGTGTGAGGTGATATCTCATTGTGGTTTTGATTTGCATTTCCCTGATGGTTAGTGATGTTGAGCAACTTTTCATTATCTTTTGGCCATTTGAATATCTTCTTGGAAAAAATGTCTAGTTCCCCTGCTCAGGTTTTAACTGGACTGTTGGAGTTTTCTTACTTTCGAGTTGTATGAGTTTTTATGCCTTTGGATGTTGACTCCTCATCAGATATATAATTTGTAAATATTTGTTCCCATGTTATAGGTTACCTTTTCAGTGGTTGATGGTTTCCTTTGCTGTCCAGGAAATTTTTAGTTTATGTAATCCCCCTTGTTGATTTTTGCTTAAGGCACTTTTTTGCTTTTGACATCAAATCCAAAAGAAAAAAAAAATCACCATTAAGACCAAAGTCAAGGAGATACCCTCTATGTTTTCTTCCAGAAGTTCCATGGTTCCAGACCTTACATTCATGTCTTTAATCCATTTTGAGTTGATTTTTGTGTATGGTATAAGGTAGGGGTCCAGTTTCTTTCTTTTGCATATGACTGTCTAATTTTCCCAAGGTCTTTACTGAAGAGACTTTCCGTCCCCCATTGTATATTCTTGGCTCCTTTGTCATAAATTAATTCACTCTTAACATATGAGTTTAATTCTGGGCTCTCATTCTGTTCCACTGGTATAAAGTCTGTTTTTATGCTGATATCGTACTGTTATGATTACTATAATGTTGTAATATAGTTAGGAATTAGAAAGTGAGGTGTTTCCAGTTTTGTTTTTCTTTCTCAACGTTGCTTTGACTATTACGCTTTTATTTGTGGTTCCATACAAATGTTAAGATTATTTTTCTATTTATGTGAAACATGCCCTTAGAATTTTGATAGGAATTACCTTGAATTTCTAGATTGCTTTGGGTATTATGAATATTTTAGCAATGCTAATTATTCCAATCCATGACCATAGAATATCTTTCCACTTATTTGTGTCTTCTTCAATTTCTTTCATCTATGTCTTACAGTTTGTTTCCTCGGTTAAATTTGTTCCAAAGTGTTTTATTCCTTTTGATGCAACTGTAAGTGAGACTATTTCCTATTACCATATAGAAATGTGACTGATTCTTGAATATTAATTTTTTAATTGTGGAGCTTTACTGAATTCATTTACTAGCTCTAACAGATATATATATATAATTTTGGTGCTGTCTTTAGGCCTTTCTATGCATAATACCAGGCCATCAGCAAATAGAGACAATTTTACTTCTTCCTTTCCAATTTGGATGCCTTTTATTTATTTTTCTTTTTTAACTGCCCTGGCTAGGCCTTTCATTACTATGTTGAACAAAAGTTGAGAGAGTGAGTATCCTTGTCTTGTTCCTGATTTTAGAAGAAAAGCTTTCAGCTTTCTTCCATTAAATATGATGTGGATTTGTCATATATGGTCTTTATTATGCTGAGGTATGGGCTTCCCAGGTGGCTCAGTGGTAAAGAATCCACCTGCCAAAGCAGGAGACCCAGGAGATGAGCGTTCAATCCCTCCTGGGCTGGGAAGATCCCATGGAGGAGGAGTTGGCAACCAGCTCCACTATTCTTGTCTGGAGAATCCCATGGACAGAGGCACCTGACGACTATGGTCCATAGGGTTGCAGAGAGTTGGACATGACTGAGCACAGCATGCCCGCATGCTGAGGGACATTCCCTCTGTACCTGGTTTGTTTAAAGAAAAATTATTGAACGTGAATTTTGTTAGATGCTCTTTCTGAGATTGCTGAGATGCTGACATAATTTGTATCCTTCATTTTGTTAATATGTTTTATTACAGTATTGATTTGCAGATGTTGAGCCATCCTTGCTGCTACTGCTGCTGCTAAGCCGCTTCAGTCGTGTCTGACTCTGTGCGACCCCATAGACGGCAGCCCACTAGGCTCCTCTGTCCCTGGGATTCTCCAGGCAAGAATACTGGAGTGGGTTGCCATTTCCTTCTCCAATGCATGAGAGTGAAAAGTGAAAGTGAAGTTGCTCAGTCGTGCCCAACTCTCAGCGACCCCGTGGACCGCAGCCTACCAGGCTCCTCCGTCCATGGGATTTCCATCCAGGCAAGAGTACTGGAGTGGGGTGCCACTGTCTTCTCCTTACATCCCTAGAATAAATCCCACTTAATCATTGCACTTGATTCTTCTAATGTATTGTTGAATTCATCTTGCTAATATTTCATTGAGGGATTTTTACATCTATACTCATCAAGGATATCGGCCTGTCACCCTCTTTTTTTGTAGTGTCCTTGTCTGGTTCTGTCATTAGGCTAATGTCGGTCTCATAAAATGAATTTGGAAATTTCCCTCCTCTTCTATTTTTGAAAGAGTTTGAAAAGAATTGATGTTAATTCTTTATTAAATGTTTGGTTGGTACATCTGGTTTGGAGTTTTCTTTGTTGGGAGGTTTTCCTTTTTTTCTTTATTTATTTCTTTCATCTTATTTTATTGAGACCAAGCTTTACATGAGATTGATTGGTTTATTGGTTTATTCTTGGTTGGTTTCTCTAAAAGTTTATCTATTTTGTTTATCTTTTTTTTTTTTTTTAAGCTTTTACTTTCATTGATCTTTTTTTAGATTTTTTTTTTTTTTTTAGACATTAAAGGACATTAGAACTCCTTTAGGGATTTTTAAACCAAAGAGCTTAACTTGCTCTCTCTGCTTTTAAAGGACAAGGTATCTTTTCTCTAAGTGGAAACTTATAAAAAAGCCTGCCATAGAAAATAATTGTTCTCCTGACTCCAAGTCCAGATCTTCTGTATTTGGCTGCCCTATTCCATGCTTGTCCAGATATGCTTACAAAGGCAACAAAATATGTCTCACTCCAAACCACTGGCGGATTGATATCAGAAATTGCTCAGGTAGAGATTCATTCCTTTGACTTCCTATTTCATTATTCATAGAAAACAAAGCCCATGGGAGAAAAGCACAGTAGGATATTTTTAAGCTCCACTAATTCTTAAGACTTTAGTGGAACCCAGTTTACATTCTTTCTTTGGAGTCATTTTTGTTGGGTAGATCTCCTCTGGAACTGGATCAGGAAGATTACAAGCGTGAAGAAAGTGACAAGGTCTAGGGAGAAGCTCCAGTGGGAAGAGAGGGCCTTACACTCTTGTTTCAGTGAGGCCTGTTGAGTCTGTACTGCGTGGTCATTTTCCCTGGATTTGCCTGTCTCATACCATCTACGGACATTTTCAGTGCCTTAACTTCCTGTTGGTTTTGACAAATTTTGCTAAGACACTATGTCTTCCTACTTCTGCTTCTGGGAAATATTGCATGTTTCTTTGAGAGGGGGATCATTCAGAAAGGCCTGAGTCTCCTTCCAGGTGAGACATTCACAAAGGCTGTATAGATCCCTCTACCCTGCGACCCTCTTACTCCGCAGTCCAGACATAATCTGGGGGACTGCTATCAAGAGCATATCATGGTTCTTTTTCTCGGTTAACTGCAAACCACCAGCAATCCCCTAAGCTCTGCCAGGTGGCTTTGCACACTGTGGATTGGAGAGAAATCTTCTCCAGGAAATAATTGCTAATCAGGGGGTCACCCTGCACTGCTAACATTCCCTGAGAGCCAATGAAAGCTGCAAGCATTTTCCTCAGTGTATCTATGTCCACAAAAATTGTGTGCTGTTTTCAGAAGCCAGTGGAACCCTTGAAATACTATCTCTACAACCTCTAGGGTGCATGGAGGCCAGATTAAGACTCCCTGAAGGAAGCTGGACCCTATAGGCCATCAATGCCTTGAAGGCAGTCACTGGTTATTGCTACCAACCTAGCCTACTGAAGCCTCACAAACCAGGCCAACATGGACCTCAGAAAACAGTGACTGAAAATGGCAAAGTCGTTCACTTCTTCCCTGACCTTCAGTCTCCTCACCCCAAATAGGGGAAATAATAATAACCCCTACTTAGCTCAAGCCAAATTCAGACTTAAATTGAAGAAACTGGAGAAAACCACTAGACCATTCAGGTATGACCTAAATCAAATCCCTTATGATTATACAGTGGAAGTGAGAAATAGATTTAAGGGACTAGATCTGATAGAGTGCCTGATGAACTATGGACAGAGGTTCATGAGATTGTACAGGAGACAGGGATCAAGACCATTCCCATGGAAAAGAAATGCAAAAAAAGCAAAATGGATGTCTGAGGAGGCCTTACAAATAGTGTGAAAAGAAGAGAAGCAAAAAAAAAAAAAAAAGGAGAAAAGGAAAGATATAAGCATTTGAATGCAGAGTTCCAAAGAATAGCAAGGAGAGCTAAGAAAGCCTTCCTCAGTGATCAGTGCAAAGAAATAGACGAAAACAACAGAATGGGAAAGACTAGAGATCTCTTCAAGGGAACATTTCATGCAAAGATGGGCTCGATAAAGGACAGAAATGGTATGGACCTAACGGAAGCAGAGGATGTTAAGAAGAAGGGGCAAGAATACACAGAAGAACTGTACAAAAAAGATCTTCACAACCCAGATAATCATGATGGTGTGATCACTCACCTAGAGCCAGACATGCTGGAATGTGAAGTCAAGTGGGCCTTAGAAAGCATCACTACAAACAAAGCTAGTGGAGGTGATGGAATTCCAGTTGAGCTATTTCAAATCCTGAAAGATGATGCTGTGAAAGTACTGCACTCAATATACCAGCAAATTTGGAAAACTCAGCAGTGGCCGCAGGACTGGAAAAGGTCAGTTTTCATTCCAATCCCAAAGAAAGGCAATGCCAAAGAATGTTCAAACTACTGCACAATTGCACTCATCTCACATGCTAGTAAAGTAATGCTCAAAATTCTCCAAGCCAGGCTTCAGCAATACGTGAACCATGAACTTCCAGATGTTCAAGCTGGTTTTAGAAAAGGCAGAAGAACCGGAGATCAAATTGCCAACATCTGCTGGATCATGGAAAAAGCAAAAGAGTTCCAGAGAAACATCTATTTCTGCTTTATTGACTATGCCAAAGCCTTTGACTGTGTGGATCACAATAAACTGGAAAATTCTGAAAGAGATGGGAATACCAGACCACCTGACCTGACTCTTGAGAAACCTATATGTAGGTCAGGAAGCAACAGTTAGAACTGGACATGGAACAACAGACTGGTTCCAAATAGGAAAAAGAGTACATCAAGGCTGTATATTGTCACCCTGCCTATTTAACTTATATGCAGAGTACATTATGAGAAACGCTGGGCTGGAAGAAGCACAAGCTGGAATCAAGATTGCCGGGAGAAATATCAATAACCTCAGATATGCAGATGACACCACTCTTATGGCAGAAAGTGAAGAACTAAACAGCCTTTTGATGAAAGTGAAAGAAAAGAGTGAAAAAGTTGGCTTAAAGCTCAACATTCAGAAAATGAAGATCATGCCATATGGTCCCATCACGTCATGGGAAATAGATGGGGAAACAGTGCAAACAGTGTCAGACTTAATTTTTTTTGGCTCCAAAATCACTGCAGATGGTGACTGCTACTGCTACTGCTAAGTCACTTCAGTCGTGTCCGACTCTGTTCGACCCCATAGACGGCAGCCCACCAGGCTCTCCCATCCCTGGGATTCTCCAGGCAAGAACACTGGAGTGGGTTGCCATTTCCTTCTCCAATGCATGAAAGTGAAAAGTAAAAGTGAAGTTGCTCAGTCGTGTCCGACTCTTAGTGACCCCATGGACTGCAGCCTACCAGGCTCCTCCGCCCATGGGATTTTCCAGGCAAGAGTACTGGAGTGGGTTGCCATTGCCTTCTCCGAAGATGGTGACTGCAGCCATGAAATTAAAAGGTGCTTGCTCCTTGGAAGGAAAGTTATGACCAACCTAGATAGCATATTAAAAAGCAGAGATATTACTTTGCCAACAAAGGTCTGTCTAGTCAAGGCTATGGTTTTTCCAGTGGTCATGTATGGATGTGAGGGTTGGACTGTGAAGAAAGCTGAGCGCCGAAGAATTGATGCTTTTGAACTGGGCTGTCAGAGAAGACTCTTGACAGTCCCTTGGACTGCAAGGAGATCCAACCAGTCCATCCTAAAGGAGATCAGTCCTGGGTGTTCATTGGAAGGACTGATGCTAAAGCTGAAACTCCAGTACTTTGGCCACCTCATGTGAAGAGTTGACTCATTGGAAAAGACTTTGATGCTGAGAGGGATTGAGGGCAGGAGAAGGGGATGACAGAGGATGAGATGGCTGGATGGCATCACTGACTCGATGGACATGAGTGTGAGTGAACTCCGGGAGTTGGTGATGGACAAGGAGGCCTGGCGTGTTTCGATTCATGGGGTCGCGAAGAGTCGGACACGACTGAGTGACTGAACTGAACTGAACTTAGCTCAAGGGGTTATTGTAGTCATCAAATTGTTTTTAAACAGTTACATATTAATCAAGAATGAAAACTCCAAATGCCTCTCAGGGTGGGGGTGAGGGGCAGGCAAGAAACATAAATCTATTGCTTAGGGCCAGATGTCAATAATAGAGAATGGTGAACTTGCGGCACACTGAGACATGCATCATGTGAAATTCAGATTTTATGAAATAATGTGCAGTGTTAAAGGACATCTGTGGGTTGAATTTGGCTTTGGGCTGCAGGTTTTAGATTTCCAAAAAATGTAAAGCAGGGCACTGTATTAACTGATGTGTGTGCGTGCGCGGGTTGGGGGGGGCGTGTTCCAGATGAGACCACCAAGGCCCATTTTTTATGTTTATGTGCCTAGCCTAGGAGACTGATAATTTAGTATGGTTTGGAGGGGCTTCCCTTTAAAATATCTCCCTCTTAGGCCTTCCAGAAACTGAAATCTTAACACTAGGGTGTAAGGACTTGGCGGGAGGGGAACAGTGATGATTAAGAGTTTAATCGTTCTCATTAAAATGCAAATATGTTATCTATAATGGAAAACCTATTGATTCTCTTTTGGCTGTTAACACTTAAGCATCTTAAGACAGTAATCAAAAACCTCTGTAAATTGTCAATATGCCCTTTAACTTTAATATTGCTGTTTGATTACCTACTGTGTCGGAGAGACCCTACTAGGGGCTGGGATTAGGTACATGAATACAGCCTGGTCTTGCTTTCAAAGGCTTTGATTGCAAGGCCCAAGGTGGTGCTTTATTGTTCATTACTGGATACCTGGTACCTCCACAGTGCCTGGAATGTAGTGGGAACTTAAGATACAAGTGACTACCAGGCAGTGTCATAGCCCTGTGGCTTGCATGACAAATGCCAAGAGTGAGATGTGGTGGGGTCTCTGAGTTTATCAGGAAAGCTCTAGGAAGGAGAGGAGACTGAGGAGATGGATACAGGCTAGGGGAGAGCAAGGGGTGAAGATTGATGGAGAAAGAGGGGATCCTGCTGGGAATCCCTTCCCCCAGTGCATCTGGGAAGCTTGAGTGGTGGTGACCCAGGAGATGAGGATGTCAATGAGCAGGGGGAGCTGGGGAAGGGCTGGAGTTGGGGAGCCGGCTGGGGCAGAGCTGAGGGCGGGATGGCTCCAGGGACCCACTGGGGGTGGTGGCCAGCTGAGAAGGCTCTGCTGCGGGGGCGGGGGGCACAGGCCAGGCTGTTAGCGGGCTCCTAGCCTGTGAGGGCTTCCCGCGAGGTCTTACAGGTGCACGCAGAGCCGCACACGCCTGGTGTCCCAAAGTGGCCCTGGGCTCTGTGATGCCTGCCGCTGGCCTCAGGGGAACGCTCCTTGGGTAGGAGTTAGACACCTTTCCCAAGCCCTTTCCCTTTTTCCTGGCACTTGGAGAAAAAGGTTATCTTCTAATCCTCTTCCAGACTTCAGTGATAATTTTAATAACTGCAGGCTTTTATATCGGTTATTTGCTCCTGATAACAGAGCTGTTAATTGCATCTCTTATCAACGGCTGTTGGAGCAAAATGGTCTGAAAGTGAAGACAGGGGTTTCAGGTGTGACTTGGACTCCCTCCCAGGCTGGGCACCTTGACTTCGTTTCAGGTCAGGACATCCTGTTAGATCTTGGGAGTGAGGCTCTAAGCTTGATTCTTATCTGTGCACAGCCTTAGTGGTTCTTCCTGGTTCCTGCAATCTCACCGACACATTTCAGCCTCGTCTCCTTCCGTTTCAACCTGCAGGACGAGAGGCTTCAGTATTTGCAGTTACTGCACAAGCCTGATGTTTTCACACGTGGGGCTACTGAATGATTCCCTTCTTCTTTCGTCTTTAGAAACCTTGACTTGCTCACTTAAAAAATGAGAGCAATCACATCTAGTTGATAAGTTGCTGTGAGGAAGTGTGGTATGGTTGAAAGAACATGGATTTCGGAGTCAGATGGACAAAGCCTATAATTCTTCTCTCCCATTTACCACATTACTCTGTAGTCTTGGGTTATTAACAAGGTCTCAGTTTTCCTCAACTGGCAGATTCACATCATCATGATGACCTTCATTTGACAGATACACGCTTGGATAAGCACACTCCTTTTCTTTCTCATCCATATGGCTCATCCAAGTCTCAGCTCCTTGTGGACATGTAAGGAAGACTCATCATGGTGTCTTATCTCTCACCTTCCCTGGGCTCTCAAAACACTACAGAACTTGGCGGATCTCCCATTCTCTACTTACCGTTAGCCTTTCTTGCAAAATGACTACTCCTCTCTCTCTCATCCCACTCTTCCAAGAAGTTGGCCTCCAACACCAAGAGGTGTTGGGAGGAAAGCAATCTGATTAAATTGATTCATACTAATGTGCTAAGGAATGATCCACCTTCGGCTTTATAGGAGTATTTGCATTTTCTAATGGAATTCCTATTCAATGGCAGAATCACCTTGGTAAGATTTCTGGCCGGAGGACAAAGGAAAGTATAGAATTTCAGGCATTATGGATGAGGCAATGGTGTTAAGATTGGAAGGGTGTTGAGGTTGGTCAATTAGGCAGCCCCCTCATCGCCTGCAGTGTCTTGCACCTAAATCTGCTGCTGGGCAGGATGCGAACAAAGAGCACAGCTATTTGAGAGCTAAATCTAGAGGGAGATGCTATCTGTCTGTATCCAAGTGCAATTCATTCAAAGATCTGAAGGATTAAGTTCTGGCCTGCTGTTAAAATTATTGTTTAGAATTTGCATGGCCCATTTTATTTTCAGAGTTCTTTTTATTCATTAATTAGTTATTCATTTATTTAATGCAGTTTTTAATTGTGTGCTTATTCCATCTTGCAAAGGTGGAATTATTCAGAGGAACATTTAAAAGAAATTAGCAGTATGACAGGGCTTATAATTGTGCTTTAATCTTAAATTAATATCCCTCCCATTTTCACGTTACCAGGACAATTATCCCGAACGGTACCAGAAGCAGGAAATTATGTATTGCCCTATATATGGCATACCCTCCCGGAGAGTACACCATTTATCACGGCTTTTTAATCTCCTCCGTGTGCAATGGAAGATAAAACATCTCCACAATATTTCAGGGTTTGGAGATTAAAGCCCTACAAACACTGTGTTTGTCTCTCCTGGTTCCTCGGCTGTATCTAACTGGGTCAGAGTTTCGGTGGGTTTAGATATACCTGTGGGTCTCCCTGATGACTCTGTGATAAAGAGCCCGCCAGCCAATGCAGGAGACTGGGGTCTAATCTCTGGGTAGGGAAGATTCCCAGGAGTAGGAAATGGCAACCCACTCCAGTAGTCTTGCCTGGAGAATCCCATAGACAGAGGAGCCTGGTGGGCTGCAGTCCATGGGATGGCAAGAGTTGGACATGACTTAGCAACTAACAACAATAAGACATAATTGTAGGAATGTGGTTGTTTACTGGGGGTTTCTGGGGACCCTCTGAAAAAGTCATATAAGTAAGCCCAGCAGGAAAAGCTGGAAGCATGTAGGTTTCTCCTAATATTTTCTTCTCCCATAACTTCTTTATCAGTGCTGATAGAATGTGCCTGTGACATTTGCTGGATTAAGAGTAAAGAGGGCAAAGCCGGCATGTAGATCCTTGGACTGGTTGTGGATTTCCTTTTTCTTAGAAAAGAGACACTCACTGTAGGCTCCAGCCCTCAAATGGCAGAGCTGTGCCTACCTTGTCTGCTCTCAGAGGAGGCCCGAGAAAGATGCTCTGAGACCCTGGAGAACGGTCTACTGGAAACTGTCTTCATCAGGGATCCCCAGAGAAACAGAGCCAATAGTGTAAACCGATATACATAGGAACCATATGAACCAATATTTATATAAATTGGCTCATACCACTGTGGGAGCTGTCAAGTCCAAAGTCTCTAGGGCAGTCTGGATATTCAAATAAGAGTCTGAAGTTTGTCAGCCCAAGGCAGAATTTCTATGTTTCAGTCTAGAGGCAGAATTTCTTCTTTTAGGGGAAACCTCAAGTCTTTGCTCTTAAGCCCTTCAACTGATTGGATATGGCCCACTCATATGGAGGATAATCTGCTTTTACCTTATGTCAACTAATTGTGACAGATGATCTCAGCCAAAAGCCTAAGTGATAAAAGTCAACTGATTGTAAATGTTAATCATATCTAAAAAAAAATTTCCAGAGACACCCTGGTGAGCATTTGACCTAATAACTCAGCATCATAACCCAGCCAAGTTGGCACATATAACTGACCAGCACCGAGAACCAAGCATCTTGCTCATTGTGGGGTCTGCAGCGCCTTCCTCACGTGACAAGCAGGGAACTCCAAAGCTGCCTGTCACCCTGACTGTACCTGGTGAGCTCGTGTAGTTGGCCGCTTCCTGCATCAAACTGATTCCCTGCTTTGGAGAAAAGCTCAGCGTGGCCCTTTTGCAGGAGGGTCAAGGTTTCTTTCTGTGTTCCTTTTCCCTCTCTTTGGCATCACTGCCCCTTTTCCTAACTCAACACTCCTGACCTGTCACACAGGGGCAAGGGCATTTCCACAACAGCAGTTTTGAAAAGAACAGTCTTTCATCTGCATGTAATATACAACCAGAAAAACATACCAACCATAAGAGCACAGCTTGATGACTTTTCACCTTCATGGAACCAGTCCCAGACCCAGA
Organism: Bos indicus x Bos taurus; assembly: GCF_003369695.1. Taxonomy (NCBI): domain Eukaryota; kingdom Metazoa; phylum Chordata; class Mammalia; order Artiodactyla; family Bovidae; genus Bos; species Bos indicus x Bos taurus. Next base: position 10,495,309 of record NC_040087.1, on the reverse strand, counting down.
AAGAGGGCGTTCTCAGTCCTCAGAAGCCCCCCTTGTGGTCCAGCCTGGTCACTACTGCTGACCCTTGAGGGCGACCTCTACACTGACCTGTAGCAATACACATGAATTTAACATTTGCCTTCCATATAAGGAGACAGCATGGTATGTCTCCTTGCACCACAGCCTCGTTTCTTGTGGGGAAATACTATGATGGGAAATGCTCTGGGTGCCCGGTCCTCCTCTTTCATCTCTCCTTGCACACCATACAGCTGGCAGCTCCATTGCACACGGGACATTGTGCCAGAGACTGTGGACACACACAGTTGCCTAAAGGATGTTACAGAGAACAGCCGATGGGGACACCAGAAAGGGGCCCTGGAGCCTCAGAACTGGCTTCCGCCCTGAGTCGGTCCTCTCGGAAGTGCTCCCTCCAAGGGTGGGCAGCCCTCCTGACCTGCCTGGTGGAGAAAGGGAGCCTGTAGCGCTCTCTCAAGCTTTCCTTTCCTTTCCTTTCCTTTCCTGGCGGAGTGTGGGCTGGGACCTTCTGACCCACTGTTCTTGCCTCTCAGAGCCCCCCTGGCTGTTTGTTTCCTGATAGCCTAGGACTAAACAGCAACAGCTTGCTGATAGTAAGTGCTATGGATGGTAACAATTTACCGCACCACCTGCCTGATATGGTGCTTGTATATTAATAACATCATCGGGTGCAGGGCAGCCCTGCTCTGGGAGGATGACCCATGGGGCCTGTTTGCTTCCCTCTCCTTCAGTGGCTTCTCCCTCCACCCAGACCCTTAAAGAGGCTATCACCCAACGTTGAGTCTGCATGTCCCTCTCTTTATGACACTGCTCTTGATCATAGATATTAGTTCCTTCCACACCTCCAAGAACTCCTGATGCCTGCATTGTCACAGCCAGAAGACCTTTCCCTCCTGGGATCTTGCCCACGCAAGACTCCTGTTCCTAAACTGCCTCTTTTCTTCCCTCGCCCATCACCACCGCTGTGCGTCTCTCCTCACCCACCTCTCCGCAGCCCACCCATCTCTTCATTCTACCTGCGAGATGCCCATGTGTCTGGGCCATTTTTCTGGTCCTCTTGCCACCAGCCTCATCCCCTCCCTTGAAAATGCGGCCCTTCTCGCCTCATAGCTCTCTGTACCCACAGTCCCTCCATCATCACTGGATGTGCTGTTCAGTCAGCCTCCCATCGCTGCTCAGAGCCTCTGGGGCAAAGCTGCGCTTGTTGGCGGGGCATCCAAGCCAGCTGTGGCTTGTCCCCAGGAAGTCATCTCAGCGGAGATCCTGCGATTTCCGCAGGCACTCTCAGCCCCAGCTCAGCCTTTGCCTCTCTTGCTGCTCTTGCTTCTGCTGCTTCTGTGGGACAAAACTTTCCAGCACTGGATGGATGAGTGGGATCACAGAGATCTATGTCTTCATCTCATCGAGTGTCTTGGTACCTTATGCCCATCACACAGCCCCTTGGCTTGGGGAGCCTTTCCTGATGTTCCCTGAAGGAAGTGATCTTTCCCTACTTGAACCCTATGGCATTTATCACCTGTGCAGTTCCTACCTTATTCAGAATTAATTTTATATCTGAGTGTTTAACCTCCCTGTGTTTGATAGAGTCATGCTCCCCACACCCACCAAAGACATCCTGGGCTGGACTGTGATGTTACCAGGCACAGGGGAATGAGAGTTGCAGATGGAGTTGAGATTCAAGATCAGCTGATCTTGAGATGAGGAGATAATCTTGGATTATTCATATGAGCTCAGTGTAATCACAAGGATCCTTAAAAGTAGAAGTGAAGTCGCTCAGTCGTGTGTGACTCTTTGCGACCCCATGAACTGTAGCCTACCAGGATCCTCCGTCCATGGGATTCTCCAGGGAAGAGTACTGGAACTGGTTGCCATTTTCTATTCCAGGGGATATGTCCGGCCCAGGGATTGAACCTGCATCTCCTGTACCTCCTGCATTGACAGACAGATTCTTTACCACTGTGCCATCTGGGAAACCTTGCAGATAGCCTCTAGAAGCTGAAAAGGTAAGGACACGAATACTCCAGAAGGGAACCCAGCCCTGATAACACACAGCCCAGTGTGATCTGCCCTAGAATTACAAGACAAAAAATGTGTGTTGTTTCCAGCCACTTTTGTGGTAATTTTAAATACCATCAACAGAAAACTAACGCACTCCCAGCTAAAATTTGAGCACACAGAGGGCAGAAAACGGCCCTTACGCTTCTTCACACTTCCCGTGCAGGGTAGCACACTGCCTCACATGCATCGTGGGCTCAGTAAGTGTTTGCTCTGTGGCTGCAGACTAGTTCCAGGAAAGTGGGGAGCACAAAGCCAGCCTTTGTGCCTTGCTGTCACCCGCTCAGAGCCCAGTGATGCCCTCCTGGGCTCTCATCCTGGCCCCTTGCTACCAACGTTTTCTGTGCCCCAGTCCTGACCTTACGTAATTTCTGTTAATGGATAATATTTTAAGACTGAACACTTCCTGGGAATGTTTAGACTTGAAAGAGTAGCCCTAGAGCTATAAACACATCCACACCCAAAAGCAGTAAGCCATATAGTGGAAGAAGTAGGCTGTGAACCAGCTTACTTCTCTGTGGCCTTGAACCAGCTTCCTATGGGGTTATTGTTTCTCCTTGCCCATTTCTACTCTGATGGACAAGAAATCAGAAGATGTGGGTCCTAAACTTGGTTTCTCTACCAAATTCCCAGGTATCTTTAGAGGAATCACGTAATCTTCCTGACCCTGAGGAACAGGTTAATAAGCTCTCCCTTCCTCACAGGCCATCTCCTGTTTGACCACTTTCCGTTACCTTGATTCATGGACCTAACATCCCAGGTTCCTATGCAATATTGTTGTTTACAGCATTAGACTTTACTTCTATCACCAGCCACATCCACAACTGGGCATTGTTTTTGCTCTGGCTCAACCTCTTCATTCTTTTTGGGGCTATTTCTCCACTCTTCTCCAGTAGCATAGGGTACCTACTGACCTGGGAAGTTCATCTTTCAATGTCATATCTTTTTGCCTTTACATGGGGTTCTCAAGGGAAGAGTACTGAAGCGGTTTGCCATTCCCTTCTCCGGTGGACCACATTTTGTCAGAACTCTCCACCATGACCCTTCTGTCTTTGTTGGCCCTACATGGCATGGCTCAGAGTTTCATTGAGTTAGACAGGGCTGTGATACAAGTGATCAGTTTGGTTAGTTTGGTTAGTTTTCTGTAATTCTGGTTTCAATTCTGTCTGTCCTCTGATGGATAAGGATAAGAGGCTTGTGGAAGCTTCCTGATGGGAGGGACTGGCTGTGGGAGAATATGGGTCTTGCTCTGATGGTTTCAAAGAAAGGCAATGCCAAGGAATGCTCAAACTACTGCACAATTGCACTCATCTCACACACTAGCAAAGTAATGTTCAAAATTCTCTAAGTCAGGCTTCAACAGTACATGAACCATGTACTTCCAGATGTTCAAGTAGGTTTTAGAAAAGGCAGAGGAACCAGAGATCAAATTGCCAACATCTGCTGGATTATTGAAAAAGCAAGAGAGTTTCAGAAAAACATCTATTTCTGCTTTATTGACTATGCCAAAGCCTTTCACTGTGTGGATCACAATAAACTGTGGAAAATTCTTCAAGAGATGGGAATACCAGACCACCTGATCTGCCTCTTGAGAAATCTGTATACAGGTCAGGAAGCAACAGTTAGAACTGGACATGGAACAACAGGTTGGTTCCAAATAGGAAAAGGAATACGTCAAGTCTGTATATTGTCACCCTGCTTATTTAACTTATATGCAGAGTACATCATGAGAAATACTGTGCTGGATGAAGCACACGCTGGAATCAAGATTGCCGGAGAAATATTAATAACCTCAGATATGCAGATGACACCACCCTTATGGCAGAAAGTAAAGAAGAACTAAAGAGCTTCTTGATAAAAGTGAAAGAGGAGAGTGAAAAAGTTGGCTTAAAGCTCAACACTCAGAAAACTAAGATCATGACATCTGATCCCATCACTTCATGGCAAATAGATGGGGAAACAGTAGAAACAGTGGCAGACTTTATGTTTGGGGGCTCCAAAATCACTGCAGATTGTGACTGTAGCCATGAAGTTAAAGATACTTGCTCCTTGGAGGAAAAGCTATGACAAACCTAGACAGCATATTAAAAAGCAGAGAAATTACTAACAAGGGTCCGTCTAGTCAAAGCTATGGTTTTTCCAGGAGTCATGTATGGATATGAGAGTTGGACTGTAAAGAAAGCTGAGTGCCAAAGAATTGATGCTTTTGAACTGTGGTGTTAGAGAAGACTCTTGGGACTCTTTTGGACTGCAAGGAGATCAAATCAGTCAATCCTAATGGAAATGAGTCCTGAATATTCATTGGAAGGACTGAGGCTGAAGCTGCAGCTCCAATCCTTTGGCCATCTGATGTGAAGAGCTGACTCACTGGAAAAGACCCTGATGCTAGGAAAAGATTGAAGGCAGGAGGAAAACATGATGGCAGAGAATGAGATGGTTGGATGGCATCACCGACTGGATGGACATGAGTTTGAGCAATTTCTGGGAGTTGGTGATGGACAGGGAAGCCTGGCGTGCTGCAGTCCATGGGGTCTCAAAGCATTGGACACGACTGAGTGACTGAACTGAACCTCACAGGCTGTAACACCAGGCCATCTCAAGAAATGGGGTGAGGACTGACCCTGCTCAGAAATTCAGCAAGGGAGACAGTAAGTCCAGAACGTATCCTCTGTTTGTTTTCATATAAAAATAACATTCAGGGCTTCCCTAGTGGCTTAGTGGTAAAGAATCCACCTTTTATTGTAGACATAGGTTTGATCCGTGCTCTGGGAAGATTCCACATGCTGAGGAGCTACTAAGCCTGTGAGCCACAACTTTGGAGTCTCTGCTCTAGAGCCTGGGAGCTGCAACTGCTGAAGCTGTCATGCCCAGAGCCTCTGCTCTGCAACAAGAAAAGCCACAGCAATGAGAAACCCATGCACTGCAGCTAGAGAGTAGCCCCTGCTCTTTGCAACTAGAGAAAAGCCTGCCCAGCAATGGAGACCCAGCACAGCCAAAATAAATAAATGGATAAATAAATAAAATAACATTTACATGGACACAACTGGAGGACACGCATTTATCCTGTGGCGTTCTACACTCCTGGCACATTGAGGTCAAGAATGCCTCAGTCTAGGTGTTTAGTTTGCCTACCTTGCGTCCATTTCAAATGCTGTTGTATTCAAACAAACATGGACACATTTCAGACCCACTGTCTCATCTGCTACATCCCTGGGCAGGGCCAGCCCTCCCTCACAAGGTGGCCGGAGGTACAGCCAGTGGGGGCTCAGGCCACTGGCCCTGATCTCATTTATACTTTCTTGTACTCCAACCCTGGGATCAGGCAGGTGAAGAGAACCCAGAGCTGGCTGCCCAGAAGTTCAGCAGGTGAGACAGTGCCCCTCTTGGACAGCCCCCTTTCCTTTGCCTGGGGTTAGTTCCTGGCCGTCTTGCCTCACAGTCTGGTACGAGGGGCTCTGGTACTTCATCTACAGTGTGGAGCAACAAGACTTCCCTTTCTGCTCGGACACACTTGTGTCCTGAAGCAGCAGGGGCCGTGGAAGGACTCTGTGGCTCTGGGTCTCCAGTTCTGCCATCAGCCAGCTGGCAACGCCAAGCAGCTGCCCTCGCCTGTATGAGCCAACCATTCCTCAATTAAAAAGATGGGCTTGGAGCAGGTGAAGTTGGAAAATGGGGCAACCAAGACCCCTCCTCAGAATTCTTTAAGGACTCCCATCTCCATCAGGAGGAAGCCCAATTGTCTCACTAAGGCTCACAGAGCCTTTTGTGTGGTCTGGTTTATCTTTACTTGGAAGACTTCTTAGTCTCCTTCTCAGATTTCAACTTCTGGTGATAATGAATGCTTTGCAGTTCCCAGAACATGCCATGGTCTCTCTTATTCTCAGAATTTGCAGTCTTAGCTGTGCATTTCCTATGTTCTTCCCTGTCTCTCTGCTCCTTTAATTCTTACATACTTTGGGGGGCTCAGCTAACACCTCACTTCCTGAAGTAGTCTTTCTGACCCCACCCACTCAGATCCTGTTAGGAGCTATTTTCCTGCAAGCCACGGACACTCTGCCTTTATCTCTATTTTGGCACAATTCTAATAGCCTGGTTACTTGTCTGAACCCTGTCCACCCCACCATTTCCGTAGGCTTCTCCAAGGCAAGATCTGTGATTCGTTCCTAGTGGAATCCCCAGTGCCTAGATGTGTGCTGGCCAATAGGGTTAGCCATGGGCCACTTATGTGGGTACTGTGAATTGAGATGTGCTAGAAGTATTAGGCAGACACTGAGTTTTGAAGATTTTAGTACAAAAAATGAAAAATAATTTTACAGTCTTCATAACTTTTTAAAAAATTGATTACTTGTTGGGAAAGATTGAAGGCAAATGGAGAACAGAGGATGAGATGCTTCGATAGTGCCACCGACTCAGTGGACGTGAATTTGAGCAAACTCCAAGAGATAGTGGAGGACAGAAGAACCTGTCAGGCTACAGTCCTGCTGCTGCTGCTAAGTCGCTTCAGTCGTGTCTGACTCTGTGCGACTCCATAGACGGAAGCCCACCAGGCTCCCCTGTCCCTGGGATTCTCCAGGCAAGAACACTTCTCCAATGCATGAAAGTGAAAGTGAAAAGTGAAAGGGAAGTCGCTCAGTTGTGTCCGACTCTTAGGGACCCCATGGACTACAGCCTACTAGGCTCCTCCATCCATGGGATTTTCCAAGCAAGAGTACTGGATTGGGGTGTCATTGCCTTCTCCGAGGCTACAGTCCATGGGGTTGCAAAGAATCAGACACAACTTAGCAACTAAACAAGAACAAGAACAACAACACTTGTTGGAATGATACGACTTAGGATATACTGAGTTAAATAAAACATACTCCTAATATTAATTTCACTTGTATTTTTTTACTTCTTTGGCTACTAAAAAATTTACAATCATGTATGAGGCTTTGCATCTGTGAGTTGTATCATATCTCCTTTGAACTGTACTGGCCTAGAGTTTATAGCCTGGCACATGGGCTGAGTGAATGAATTGGTGGATAGGTCTGTGGGAAAGAGAAAGTGTGGGTGACTGTCTTCCAACCTCAGCCTTAGCTTATGTTGCTGTAAGAGCTGACTTTGTTTCAGATGTGACCTCATGGCCCTCTCATGCTGAATGCTCTGAGTTGGGCAGTCTTCCAATAGGCCTGGATCCCCAAGGAATGAGGAAAACTGGGGTGAAATATGTTGCCTAGAGTCTATGGGCTCAGTCCTGCAGGCATATAGTATACCTCGCCCACATCTTCAGTCATAAAATATTCACTTGACATCCTCAAGTAGGAAAAAGACAGATGCTCATTTTGAAAAATCGCAGCACCCTTCAACAACCATCAGGGGCATTTGCTCTCATTAGCAGTGGGTGAGGACACTTCTCTTACTGGAAACTTCTCATTTTATATTATCTTGATGTCGTAATTAAGATGTGTTGATTGATTTGGAAATTTTCCAAGGCTCTGTACCCTTGCAGGACAAAGACCTCTTTTCTTAAAGACTATCTGTAGCATTCTTTGGTGTATAGAACTTTGATTTTTTTTCCCTCACTCTGTACTTTGTGGGGGTGATTTCGATTGTAAAGCCAGATTGGGAAGGGGAGTTGAGTAGACCACGCTTGTCACTGTGATGAGTCTTTGAACACTGATTTTTTGGGGAAGATTTAGTGATTGCTTGGAACAACCATGAGTATAGTGAGAACACAGTCTTCTGAGCTGCTAAGGCTCTGAGCACAGAAATGCTTGAGTCTGACTGACATTCTGAAAGCCATGTTCTTAGAACACAGAAGATTCAGGTTCCTATAATCACAGCCAGCATTTACATAGTGCATTTATAATTTCAAAGCACTTTCCATGTAGCATCTCATTCGGTCCTTACCTTTTACTGGTGCCTGTTAAACAAATCTCTGATTGAATTGCCTGTACTTAGTGGCTTTGATTTCTTCCTTCTTACTGCTTAATGTCCTCAATCATGGTTTCAAGGCCCACCACTCTCTTAAAACTGCTCTGTCCGGGGTCACCCTGACCCACACATTGCTAAGTCCAATCATCAATTGAGTTTCCTCATTTTACTTGACTCATTTAGATTGTTTGACACAGATGGTTGCTCTTTCCCTCTCGAAATTCTTTCTTCATTTGGCTTCACGAATGTCACACTTGCCTGGTTTTCTTCTGACCTCAAAAGCAGTTTGTTCTCCATCTCTTTGGTTGTTACCTCCACATCTCCCTGACTTTTAATCTTAAGAGTCTTCTAGGTCTTATATCTAAGACATTAAAAAAAAAAAAACAACTACAATCACTTCATTGGTGATTTCACCAAGTCCCATGGTTTTAAATGTTATCAATACACCAACAATTCTCTGAGCCTGGACCTCTGCTCTAAATTTCAGACTTATATATATCCCACTGCCTACACAACATGGCAACTCGCATGTCTAAAAAGCACCTCTAACTTTACATTCCCAAGCTGAGCCCGCGAACTTCCCCTCTGGACAGGCTACATCTGTGGTCTTTTTCCTTCCAGTTAATGCCGATGTCATTCTCCCATTTGCAAAGACCAGAGACGTCAGGCCCCTCTCTTGGTTTGCCAGCACACAGAGGACATCTTCATCTCTAACATAAAGTTTCATCTAGAACTCGACCACTGCTCACCATCCCCACTGCAGCCAGTCAGCTCTGTTCACCGTCGTCTCTTGCCTGGATTATCGCAGAAGTCTGACAACAGGCTCAGGACAGTCTGATCTCCGAAGAGTCGTCAGAGTGATTCTGCTCAAATAGAAACCAGCTTGCTTCATCCCTGTCCTCAAACGGCCCCCGCTTACCCGGAGACAAGGCAACGTCTCTGTAACGGTCTCAAAAGCTCGGTGTGATACTGCACTTCCTCTGGCGCTGCTGGCAGACGCATTCTGCCTCATTCCACGCCAACCAGCCTGACCTCCATGTCGTGTCACTCAATTCCAGGTGACACATGTGCCCTGTGGGGTTGCCTTTGCTTTTCCCTGGATTGCTTTCCCCTCAGGGAGCCGCATGTCTTCCCGCACCCGCCCCCCATCTCCTTTTTACTTGACTCAGATGTCTTCTTCCCATGTGTGTGCTCAGTCACTTCATGTCCAACTCTGTGACCCCATGGACTGTAGCCCGCCAGGCTCCTCTGTCCATGGGAATCTCCAGGAAAGAATACTGGAGTGAGTTGCCATGCCCTCCTCCAGGGGATCTTCCCCACCCAGGGACTGAACCCACGTCTCCTGCCTTACAGGCAGATTCTTTACTGCTGAGCCACCAGGGAAATCCCTCTTCCTGCCCAGAACCCCAAATCTCCCTGTTTCCTTTTCCTATTCTTTCTCCATGGCCTCAACACCATCTAACACACTATATATTTTACTTATTTGTATTTTTTATTGCCTGTCTTGTATTAAAATGTTAGACCCATGAAGGTAGGCATTTTAATTACTGTAACACCTGGCATCTAGAACATTGGCTGACACATAAGACATACTCGTTAAAGATTTATAAATAAATGAATGGTTTTATTAACTAAGTATTATTATTATTCTTTTGTCCCTTCTATGAATGAAAGAATTGGGAACTTAATAAGGAGCCAGAGATTTCCTGGGGCTCAGGGGTTGAGACTCTACACTCCCAATGCAGGGGGCCTGGGTTCGATCCCTGGTCAGGGAAGTAGGTCCCACATGCTGCAACTCAGAGTGTATATGCTGCGGCTAAAGGTGCTGGATGCAGCAACGAAGATCTTGAGTGTTACTAAGACCCAGTGCAGGCAAATAAATTAAAAGAGAAGAAGTTAAAACAACAGACCCAAAGTGACACCAAACATGTATTCACACCTACAGATACCTGCACATACAAAACAGAACAAAGCATAATTTAACTGAACACAGGTGCGGCATAAACAGTGTGTTTGACTAAAGGAAGGGGATCAGATGGAACACACGGTCAAGACTATGTAGAGATTACTTATTTTTGGTAATGGTTGGTCAGGTCGCCAGAGGGCTGTAACTAAGCAAGAACTGAAAAAAAATTCAGGTTAATGTTTTATACATGTTACTTATTTTTCAAATAATCTTGGAAGCTTTTCATTAAATATTAATTTTCATGACATCAAAGTCACCATCATTCTAACTCTAAGCTTTACATCCTGTAAGAAAAGTTGAAACTGTAAAAATGTCATTATACAGCAGCCAGAGTTGGAAATTCTTAAAAGCGAGATTAAATTAGAGGAGGTTCAGAGGCCCTCTCATCACAGTGTTGCTGGCATCTTCAAGTTCTGCTTGCCAGTTGCCAATGGCAGTTTGATTAGGCCAGGGAGAGCTCACAGAGTACCTCTTCCAACCTGATGCTGTAAAGTCCATTTTTAGATGATACAGATTAGAAAATAAGGTTTCAAGTCTCATTTGGGGCTTTTACTTTCTTGAGGCTTCCCTGGTGGCACTTGTGGTAAAGAACCCACCTGCCGAAGCAGGAGACATAAGAGACTCGGGCTCAATCCCTGGCTTGGGAAGACCTCTTAGAGGAGGGCATGGAAACCCACTCCAGTATTCTTGCCTGGAGAATCCCATGGACAGAGGAGCCTGGCAGGCTACCGTCCATAGGGTCACAGAGTCAGACACGACTGAAGCGACTTAGCCTGCATGCAGGAAGAGTTTCTTCAGTTCAGTTCAGTCGCTCAGTCATGTTGACTCTTTGTAACCCCATGGATTGCAGCACGCCAGACCTCCCTGTCCATCACCAACTCCTGGAGTTTACCCAAACTCATCTTTCCCGCTATCAGGGTCTTTTCAAACGAGTCAGCTCCTCGCATCAGGTAGCCAAGATATTGGAGTTTCAGCTTCAACATCAGTCCTTCCAATGAACACCCAGGTCTGATCTCCTTTAGGATGGACTGGTTGGATCTCCTTGCAGTCCAAGGGACTCTCAAGAGTCTTCTCCAACACCACAGTTCAAAAGTGTCAATTTTTCAGCACCCAGCTTTCTTTATAATCCAACTGTCATGTCCATACATGATTACTGGCAAAACCACAGCCTTGACTAGACAGACCTTTGTTGGCAAAGTAATGTCTCTGCTTTCTTAAACCCCTAGAATGTGCTAGATGCCCCTTGCTGTAGTCAGGTTTGGCTTCATGGGTATGCCACCTGTAAGGTCACACATGGCTCCCTACCTACAAGGGCTTCACACTTCGTTTTACTCTTTGCTATCAAGGTCTTCAAATTCTTAATCATTTTTAAAAAAGGGAGTCCACATTTTCCTTTTGCTCTGGGCTCACATGGGCCAAGCCTCATTTTTAAGTCATAGCTGAGCTGGGTAGGGAGTGTTAAGTGGGGCTCAGGACGGACAAGGCAAGAGCCAACTTCAATTATGTTTAAATGATCATAGACGAGGTTGGGTTATTTGATAGTTTTGTGATCATATTTGCATAAATTTCCTGCACATGTTTGGCTATGGCTTCATTTTATGATTCATTAAATTTTGTTCTGTTTAAATTGCAGTTTCAAAATTTGTCTCATTGTGTTCTGATAGTTTCCCAAAACTCATAAATCTAAGTTTAGTGATATGGCATGTAATCCTTGGTAATTCATTCTAACATGATGCTATTCTTCTGATGAAATAGGGGAAATGCAATATCCAAATTGCCACATTCTTTTTCTTTCTTTCTTTCTTTTTTTTTTTTTTTGAGGAAATTTACTTTGCCTTTGAAAAGCTGGTTTATCAAATCTAAAAGCTTTAGCACAATAGCTGCATATCTAAAAGGACTATACAGGCTAGATAGGTCACGCACATAAAGGAAATAGACTGGGTGTGGATGATAGGAATGCGGCCAACTGGGGAACAGGCATGTGGTCTAAAGGGGCAGCTGCTTTGCCACTCCAGCTCACTGATATGGGGAATGTACATCTGCTGTTACCAGAACTTTCTTTTGCCCCCAAACGAACTCCCAACATAGGAATTCATGTGAAATCTCTTGGTTTTTAAAGATATGGGCTCAAATTAAATACCCTGTGACCATTCTTGCAGAGGTAATTCTTTTTTATATATAATTTTATTTATTTGTTTTTATTTTTGGCTGTGCTTGGTCTTCATTGCCACTAGGGCTTTTCTCTAGTTGTGGCAAGTAAGGGTTGCTCTCTGGTTGCAGTGCATGGACTTCTGATTGCAGTGGCTTTCTTGTTGCAGAGCACGGCTTCTAAGGCACTCGGGCTTCTCTAGTTGTGGCGTGTGAGTTCAGTACTAGAAGCCCCTGGACTCCAGAGCACAGGCTCAGTATTTGCGGCCCCCAGGCTTACTTGCTCTGCAGCATGTGGGATCTTCCCGGACCAGGGATCAAACCCATGTCCCCTGCATTGGCAGGTGGATTCTTTACCACTGAGCCACCAGGGAAGCCCTTAGAGGTAATTCTTAACATGATTCCCTCCCTTTGTCCTAAATGGTTCTGAAATAGTTTTCCTTTCTCTTATGTGATAAAACCTTTAAAGAAAAAAAAAAAAAAAAAAACACTGTAGTTTGATTTTGAAGGTCTTTAGAGAGAATGTCTGTAACATTTAACACCTATGAAGAAATGTTAAATTTGAAATCTAATGACAGCAACTCACCTGCTTGGCTAACCTCCTGCCAGTGGGAAGGGGCAGCTTCAGATGTTGATACAGCTTCCGATGTTTCTGTAACCTCCAAAAGCTTCTCCATCATAACAATAGAAGTATAATGTAAACCCCATAAGGTGTCAGTTTTTTTCCTAGGAGTTCCATTAAAAAAATTTTTTTAAAGACAGGTAAAATGAAGTATAATAAAATATTTTATTAAATTCAATAAATCTAAAATTATATAACTATACAATATAACTATTACAACTGGTGATCAGTATCAAATTACTAATGAGATATTTTACATTCTTTTCTTTTATACTAAGTCTTTGAAATCCCATGTGTATTTTATACTTACAACACACTTAGGTGTGTACCAGCCACATTTCAACTGCTCAGTGGACACACATGGCTAGTAGCTACCGTATTGAAAGCTCGGCTTGTCATACCCTGCTGTGATTACATGTCCCAAGTCACTCAGCTAGGAAGTTGGTAGATCCAGTAGTTTTGCTCAGTATTTTAGACTCTTTGTCTTTTCATTACATGAACTTGTCTCTAAGAGCAGATTTCTGACACCTTGCTTGGGCTTGGCATTTATAGGGTTTGAGAAGTTCCAAGCAGGGAGGTAATAGAAACAGAAAAATAAAAGATGGGACGAAATCTGAAAATGCTGCAGGAGTGGCAGGGGTCACAATTAGAATTTCCAAGTGACAAGTTCTCATATGTGTAGAAAGCATGCCTCTTTTTCACCATGAGAGGTGTATGAGACTGAACATGGGCAAGTAACGTTGGGGAAAATGGGATGGCTGGTATTATAACCTCTGGTTTGGGTGAGAGGGAGGCAGAGCTTCTGCAGTGGGGCAGATAAGCAAGAGGAGGAAGCTTCACCTCGGGTTGGAGAAACCAACTTAACCAGCCTTTAAAAGGATGACTGGGGTGATTTATAATATCTAACTGGTGCGGGAAATACAGTTGCTGCTGTAGGGTGAAGTGAAGGCAGTGGTTAGAAGACAGAAAGAGGAAGTTATGGGTCAGTCCTCGGTCCCAAGTCTCTGGGCAGAGTCTCACTGGAGGGGTCCAAAGATTAAGTCTGGGATCCTGTGCTTCCCTTGTCCACTGGACTCTGATGGTGGTCTTTCCTGACTGTACACAGACATCCCTAAGGGAAACAGTTTTGAATACATTTGTGGCTCATTACAGAGAAGGCAATGGCACCCCACTCCAGTATTCTTCCCTGGAAAAGCCCATGGACGGAGGACCCTGGTGGGCTGCAGTCCATGGGGTCACTGAGAGTCGGACATGACTGAGCAACTTCACTTTCACTTTTCACTTTCCTGCGTTGGAGAAGGAAATGGCAACCCATTCCAGTGTTCTTGCCTGGAGAATCCCGGGAACAGAGGAGCCTCTCGGGCTACAGTCCACAGGGTCAAAAAGATTCAGACACAATTGAAGTGACTGAACACATGGCTTATTAGTCCAAGCTCTATGTTTTGAGGGTGTAGAATTTCTCTTTTTCCTAAAAAATTAGCATATGTTAACTTTTAACACTTTTTTTGGTTATTGTTTTTGCTTTTCAGCATTTGCACAGAACTTTGCACTGGTTTCCATCAGTTGCTCTTTGGACTAGCTTGGTTTTACATTGAGTCAACATTGATGATTTTGCTGCAGATTAAGAAAGTAAGCATTTGGTTGAGAAATCCTGTGTTTTGAAGGTGGAATTTTCTAAATCATGATCACATGGCCAAATCTGTGTAGTTCCTGATACAAGATATCCTTGGTGGTGGTGGTGGTGTAGTTGCTTAGGGAATTAGAATGTTTGGTTCAGGCTGAAGAAAACTTCAGGCTTCCCAGGTGGTAAAGAATCTATCTGCCAATGCAGGAGACATAAGAGACGTGGGTTCAACTTCTGGGTTGGGAAGATTCCCTGGGGGAAGCCATGGCAACTTGCTCCAGGATTCTTGCCTGGAGAATCCCATGGACAGAGGAGCCTGGCAGGCTATGGTCCATAGGGTGGCAAGGAGCTGGACATGACTGAAGAGTCTTAGTGTGCATGCATGCACGAGAAACAACCTTAGGAATTGACCCAAATGTTTGGGTGGCTACATGAGATCACAGAGGCATGACCAGCACCATGACCTTGGAGAGAATTCAGGTTGCCTGAGTTCTTATACTCTTGTACTTTCTCTTGCTGGGAACTCACTCCTTTTTCTTCAATAATTAAAAAAATTCCCAATTCTTGACAGTTCTTGAATCAACTCATTCATTCATTTGTTCACTCATGTATTTGTTAAATATGTCCGTTTTCAGTTGCAAATTTCAACTGGACACCAGGTACCATGCACGTGGCTAGGTGCTGGAGGTTTGAAACCAACAAGGTCTCTATCCTTTGTCTCCATCCTTGAGAAGCTCATCACTCGGCTTATATTCCCACATCAACCCACTCAGACTGGGCCCCCATCACCCACCCTGTCACTCCTCGGCATTCATGTAATTCGTTTCGGGTCCAATCTGTTGTTTTCATTCCTAGGATATTCTCTGAAGTAAACTGCCTCCCCTTGAGTGACGAGACATTTTCATTATCAGTAATTATGCTTTCTTCTTTCTTTTTAAGTCTTCACAGGGTCTGATACTTTGTACAGAGTGGGGCCTGATACACATTGTCAATGAAGGCCCAATACCCATTGTTAACCTTCTTTGGAGGGTACCTGAATGATGTCAGCTGATTATTACATTTTACATATCATTTCTGAGTATTGCTAGTGGAGATTTGAGGGTTGTTGGGGATGCAGTCAACAGATAAGGAAAGTGTCACCCCAAGACAACCTCTGTGGTCAGTCTGTTGACTAAACATGGCCTCTATTGCCCTTTTATAGATCAGATACCCTGAGACACTGTCTTCTGAAAGTACCATGGTATGTTTGACATTGGTTTTTAATGATGGGGAATTGAATTAAAGCTTTATCTAGATGGGTATTTTTCCTGTGTATTGCAATGTTTTCAAGTGGTGCAGCTTTAGGAAGTTCCCCTAATGAAATGCACACGCAGTAACTTTGCTTCAAGCTGTCAGTGAAGAATGTACTGTTACTCAAGTGAATTTCAGTGACCTTTTCCTCTAGAGAGAGCCCAGGGTCGGACCAAATTTTTATAAATAATGCACTGTTTGCTTTGCAGCGCTGATAACCACGAGGCTTGTTGTTTCTTAGGACAAAGGTATTTGCAGAGGAACTGATCAAACTCTTATTATTAATAATCTCATTACTGAATCATCACCAATGCTTTTGTGCCTCTGCTGCTACCAAGAAGCACAGAATCTGCAAGCTAGAGAGGCACACAGGAACACAGCAGCTTGTGAGCACAGAGGCAGAGTGGGGGGCTGCCTTTCCTATCTAGGGCACACTTGGGTTGTAGAGAATTGCTGTCTCATTCCTGCAGGAATGCAACCCCTCTGGAAGGGGGTCTGCAAAAGGATTGGCCATAGAGGGCCCTTAAGGTAGTCATGACTACCGGCTACCATCGTTAATGAGATTTTCTTTTTTTTTTTTTTTGACAAGGGCACTGATATGCTCCTTGAAAAAAGGAACAAGGAAAGCTCATTATTGCCACAGACAGAGGCTACTAGCAAATGAAAGGAGATTTTGCCCTTTGCTTTGGTGGGAAGCAGGAAGAAGAGGGAAACTGCGATGGGAGACGGAGAAAATCTCTCCTCCCTGTCTCCACATGCATAGTGTTCATCTCAGGGTCATGGATTTGTTGCCTTCTGGGACCCGAGAGTGGGCTCATGTCTAATGTTTGGAAAGGCATTGTCTGAGGAGACACATGAGTGACAAAGAAAGAGACTTTATTGGGAAAAGATGCCCAGGTGGAGAGCCGCAGGGCGAGGGGACCCGGAAGAACTGCTCTTCTATGGGGCTGGCTGGCTCAGGTTTTATGGTGATGGGATTAGTGCCTGGGTGGTCTCTGGCCGGTCATTCTGACTCAGGGTCCTTGCTGGTGGTGTGTGCATCCCTCAGTGAAGATGGATTCCAGCCAGAAGGAATTTCGGAAGTTAGTAAGACATAGGGACTGATGTCGCCTCTCTCCTTTCGACCTTTCCTGAGTTCTTCCGGTTGGTGGTAACTTGTTAATTCTGCGTTCCTTGCCAGGACCTCTGGTTGGAAGTTAACTCATGCAAGTGGTTACTCTCTTGCCTGGCCAGGGTAGGTAGTTTTAGTCGGTGGTTCCCTTAATAGGCTCAGCGCACCAATTTCTACTCTGACACATGCCCTCTGCTTTTCTTGTTTTGGGTCAGACATCTCAGTGGCTGTAATGCTGAGGCCAAGGCTGAACTGCTTCCCATGGAGAACAGTGAGCTTTGAGTCTCACACCCTTACCCAGAAGGTGCTGCCCAGGTGCAGCCAGCAGCCTTCAGCAGTCAGGTTCTCAGACAAAGCACAGGACAGCCAATTTACATCAAATGTTAAAGAAGCAATCTATAATCACTCTAGTATATGTTTGTCCCAAATCTATTACATGGAACAGACTTATCCTAAAATATTATTTGTTATTTGCCTGAAATTTTGGACTGGGTGTCCTGTATTTTTGTTTGCTACATCTGACAACCCATCTTAGGGCAGAATATGAGAGGTAAGGGCTTCAAACCACTCTTCATAATTTTATAAATTAGGAGTTTGGATTAACATATACACACTACTCTATATAAAATATGTAAACAATAAGAACCTACTGTATTCAGCAAGGGGAACTTTATAATATCTTGCAAAAACCTATAGTGAAAAAGAATATACATATACATACACACATGCATACGTGTACACACAAATATATAAAAATTTGAACCACTCTGCTGTACACCTCAGACTAATACATTATAAATCAACTATACTTCAATAAGGAAGAAAAAAAAAGTCCACCTCCTATCCCTTAACAGCTGGCCATGGATGTTTCTCAGTCGCTCAGTCGTGTCCAACTCTTTGTGACCCCATGGATTGTAGCTATCCAGGCTCTGCTGCCCAGGGGTTCTCCAGGCAGGGACACTGGAGTGGGTAGCCATTTCCTTCTCCAGGGCATCCTCCTGACCCAGGCCACAGATCCCCTGTCCCTGACCTCAGTCTTCTTTGCAGACTGCCTTGGAGCAGACCATGTAGACAGACCCTGTTGCTCCCCGAAAGCTTCTGGGAAAATGCTTGTGATCTTCCTGGGTCTGCTCTAACTGCCTCTGATCACTGTGTCCACCCGAATGTGGGTATTAGGTTGGCCGCAGAAGGCATCTGTGTGGCTGGACAGGTGTGTTTCAGCAGGGGAGGCAGCGATGATAGGCTGGATGGTGGGAGTGGGGTGGGCCCTAAAGCCTGGGGGGCTGGTGTGGGTTAGTGTCTAGTTAGCACTTTGGGTCCCGGGTTTGCGTGGGGCGTGCAACCAGGGGTGCGGTCTCAGGGTGCCTTGAGTGTACCCTTTCCCTCTGTCTCTTTTCCTTCCCTCATGCTCTATTCATTCATTCATTCTTATTTTTCCTGCTCATCCCCTCCCCCATCTCTGAATAATGTGCTAAGAGTTTAAGATCCTGTTTCTCACAAGAGCACGGTGTTCATTCTGAGTTTGTGCAGCCCCTGAGGTGAAAGCGCCCTTCAGATCCAGTCTTCCAAAGCACTCCAGGGAGGGGGTGGGGATGGAGCAGGCCAGGGGCCTTCTTTCCGTTTTGGAACTCAACAACTTTACATACTGAGCTAGGTTAGGAAATTAAAAATAAAACCAAAAAAAAGCACACAAAAAATGTGAGTGGCTCAGATGGTATAGAATGTGCCTGCAACGCAGGAGACCCCGGTTCAATTCCTGGGTCGGGAAGATCCCCTGGAGAAAGGAATGGCAACCCACACCAGTATTCCTGCCTGGAGAGTTCCATGGACAAAGGAGTCTCGTAGGCTACAGTCTATGAGGTTGCAGTTGATCTCAACAGAGAGACTAACACTTTCAAAGCTTAGAAGCAACTTCTTATACAATGTTTCATTAAATTCTAATGACTTAGGAATTGTTCTAACACTAGGAGGCTCAGGGATTTGCCTAAGGTCACTGACTAAGGAGAGAGAGAGCTAGTTTTTATCATTCAGGCCAACACACTTGCTTCCTCTGCAGAAGGAAGGTGGAGGTCACAGGGGTGTGTGAGATGGTGGAGAGGTGCACTTGGGGCCTGACTGCTGTTCAGCTACCCAGTCACTTCCACGCTTTGCGACCCTCTGGACGGCAGCACGCCAGGCCTCCCTGTCCCTCACCAACTCCGGAGTTTGCCCAAATTCATGTCCATTGCATCGGTGATGCTGTCCAGTCATCTCATCCTCTGGGGCCTCTGCACATGGGGCCTGAAGACCACCCCTATTTCTCAGTTTCATGAATACACCTGGAGCTCTTGAATGCCCACCCGGATCACAACAGTGTCTGAGATAAGGGGTTCAAGAGAGAACCTTCTGGAGAAAGAAAGTGTCCGACATGGGCCTCCGGACCGGGTGTGGGGCAGTCTCCTGCCTGGGTCCTTTCTGCTCTGTCAAGCTCGCAGGGGCAAGGGCTTGAGCGCACAAAGTCTTGACTGGGTTTTCCAGGGTGGACGCACTGCAGGTGTCTGGGGCTGCTGAGATGTTCTGTTTAGGTGCATACCCTGCAGGGTTGAGGTCGGAGACAGCCTGGGCAGTCACCAGTGAAGACGGAATCCCTGGAGAGAGTCACGGTCTCTAGATGGAGTTGCCTGACTGCCCATGGAAGGCAGCATTCGGGACAACGATAGGGGAGGTTCAGGGGGCCAGCAGGGATGGCTTCTGGGAACAGTGCTGAGGCTTGCTTTTCTTTCCCGGCACTCCCAACCTCTGTTTCATCCACAAAGACTACTTTCACCGCATCTGTTTCAAGGGAGTGTCAAGTCAGAAACCAGATATTGGGCTTCAACAAGCTCATTTGAGTTAATGTTTGGCAGGTGATACTCAGATCTAAGGGCAGCAGGCAGAGTGGGGCCCAGGACCCGGTGGGCAGATGACTCAGGATCCTGGGTGTCCTCACCTTCCTGGGTGGTCATGTGTTCTCTGGCAGCTTCCTCTTTGCCCGTAAACTGGCCTGGGGGGGAATCCCCACCGGGTCCTTTAAGAAGCCCGGGGGCTCCTGCAAAACTCAGTGACTTCAGCCTAGAGCACAAGATGAAGCCAGGCTTCCCCTGCCTGTTGGTCCTCCTGGGCCTCCTCCACTCAGCTGTCATGAGTGTTTGGGGGGTCACCACCACCTTCCCCTCCTTCCCCCACCCCGACTCCTTCCCCACCTCCGACTTCAGCTCTGGCTCCCCTACTGACTCTGCCTGGTCCACCTCCAGCTCCAAGTCCCAGGTAAGGAGGCCCCAGAGTCTAAGAACTGCGTTCTGTCCCTTCCTTTGGCTTTTTGGAGACCTGAATATAATTTCACGGATGGGTAGTCCTGAACACTCTAAAAGATTTACGACTCCCTTTGTTAACTGCAGGTGCCTTGAAAATGACTCAAAACCCTGGGTAAAATAATTAAATTGTTAGCAAGAGAGACAGCATTTTGGTTCTCCAGCTGGGGGCTTTAGAGAACGAAATCTAAGCTTTCAAGAGGTTCTCCAACCTGACTGTACTTTAGAATTGGGGCGGAGTGGAGAGAGACTTAAAAAAATGAAGTTTCCTGGGTTCTAACCCAGATACGAATGGTAATGGGATGAGCCCTGCCAGGAGAAGCTCCAGAAAATTTTGTCTTGCTGATTTGCTGCCATCGGAGACCCTCGATGCTTCTGTTGGAGCCCTGAAAGTGACTCTGAGCCTTGTTTGCAAGGGAGATGGGTGACGGAGTAGGAGGAGGAGACCCTGGTCTTTGGGAAAAGTGCTGTTACACGTGGTATTTCCCTGGAGGAGCGTTAACTCTTTTCAATCTTTCTTATATGGAATCTGAAGAGTCATTTCCAGCTCAAAATGACAATAGCAGGAGCAAAACAACAAGGCAAACAGGAAAAGCAAGCAAGGGCTAGAAAGGGTCTGGTGCAATAGCTCAGCAGGTAAAGAATCCACCCTCAATACGGAAGACGCAGGAGACCTGGGTTCGATCCCTGGGTTGGGAAGATCCCCTGGAGGAGGAAATGGCAACCCACTCCAGTATTCTTGCCTAGAGAATTCCATGGACAGAGGAGCCTGGTGGGCTATAGTCCATGGGATCGTAAAGAGTTGGACACGACTGAGGAAGCACAGCAGCTGGCCCACGTCACTGGGACATACAGTGACCTTAGTTTAGGGGACGGATCTCTTTTGAGGGAGTGGGAAGAGACCTGGAGGGGTGAGAGGTTGGGCGCAGGAAGCATCCTCCACCTCTGCCCACATCAGCTCTGGATATTTCTGTAGGAGTCCTACTCTGTAACAACTAGGCTTTCTGTGCTAAGGTGTGATTTCTGTCCTCTGTATTTCTATGATCTTTACTCACATTTCAGGTGGCTGCTTATGTGATCATTGGACTGGAAGGGCCAATAGGACAAGAGGAGGAAAAGGCTTTTGTTTGTTTCCACTTCACCACCAGAACCTCAAGGCAATGTAAACCATTTGATAACCTCAAGGCAGTTATCAAATGGTTTGCATAGGTCTCGATAGAAAAGACAGCAATAATGTTCTCTGAATGACTTTTATAAATGCCATGACTACATCAAGTATATAATATATATTATTTAATCCACAGAGTTAAGTAAGTAAAATTTATGGTCCCATTATAGAGATGTGAAAACTGAGGCTTAGTGAGATAACGTTATTGGCTTAAAGTCACTAAAGCAGCCACTGATACAGCTCAAACTTAGCTGTTCATATGCTCAGTGCTCAGTCACTTCAGCTGTGTCTGACTCTGTGATCTGTGGACTGTAGTCCGCCAGGATCCTCTGTCCATGGTATTTTCCAGGCAAGAATACTGGATTGCCATGCCCTTTTCCAGGGGATCTTCCCAACCAAGGAATCGAACCCATGTCTCCATGTCTCATAGGTTGCAGGCAGATTCATTACCCACTGAGCCACCTGGGAAACCCCTAGCTGCTCATGCTTTCCACCGTCTGTCTCCATGCAGCTTTCATTCTAAGAGAGTATAGATGAAAAGTGCTCATTTTAAAGAGAATGGTTTGAGAACCATGAATATGCACCCAGCTTCTTTGTAGCCAGAAGACAAATCATTTTACTCCATGATACTAAATGATTTCTGGGGACAACGAGACCCGGTTAGCATTTTCTTTAAAAGTGAGGTCAGAGTTTGATCACCAATTAGAAACCAGCTTTTGGGTAAGATGATCACCTAAAATACTAGAAAAGAAAATATAAGTCAAGAAATAGAGAAATCCAAAGTGTCTGTTGTTTGGTAAGGAGATAAATATTTAAAAGTAGCTAATGAATGGTAGTTAAATTATACCTAGAGGCTTTAATTTCCTTCCTGGTTTACTTATCTGCCTCTGGTGAGTTAGTATCACAACTCCAACTTCTTTTTTTAGAGCAGGCTAGGTGTCACTTCCACTATAAACCCAGTTTTCTAGGGCTGGCTGTCAGTTTGATGAGCTCTTTGGAAAGTGGTAGAAAACCCCTTTATAACTGTCATTGAGCAAGTTCCAAACGTATCATTTTCTGTACTTTGAAAATGTTGAGTACCATTATTTTATGCCTTGAATCCTTACAGACACTTAGACTTGGCTGCTAATTAGAGCCAATTGCAGCCTGAAATCACAAATGTGCACCTCACCTTCTGCTGGCATGCTCAGGGCACTTCAGATGCCTCAGATGGCACCCTCCAAAGCGGGGGTGGGGGTGCTATCATGGCCCTCGTTTCCCAGACAAGGTAAGGCTCCACGCTTCACCCCACACAGCAACAGGCAGTCAGAACCACGAGCTGGTTGCTTTTGTCATCAGACAGAGGGACTTATTGAGAAAAAAGACACGAAGGCTTTCATAATGACAGTGGGCCTGATTCACTGGGCAGGAATTGGGTCTTTGTCTCCTTTAGTCAGAGCCTGGAAAATTGTAGATGCTGGTAATGTGAATTGAACACAGCTTGAGTGAGAATTGATCGGTGTAAGGTGTCTGTGGGGTCCACAGGGTGGATCTCGTACCCTTCCAAAGGCCAATGGGACATGCACTTATTTTTGCTGCCCATCCCCCACATTATACTCACATAGAGATTAAGCATCTGCCACAGAGGAAGACCCATCACCATTAGTTTTATCATCTCTGAATGCAAGGAACAGAAATATCTCTAATGGGAAACACTGATCAAACTTATGGACCATTGTGATGTCAGTTGAGCACCCTGGGCTGATGACAAACAGGATGGGAACTGGGGAGTGCACAGCGCGAGGACAGAGATGTTCAATACAGGACAGGGCAATGGCTGTCAGCAGGGCTCATAATTATTTGCCTGCCTTTCAGGTGAACTTCAGGACGAAAAGTTGTGAGCTGGTGGTTTCTAGTGGATTGTCTAGAAACTGCTTGATGATCTCTGCTGTTTGGGGAGTTGACAGAGCTTTTTCAAGAACTCTCAGAATGGCCCAGCCCTGTCTTGTGCAGCTAATTGACCTCCCCTTGTCAAAATGCAATGCGAGACCTTTCTTTTGGTAGACAGTTGTTAGAATAAGCTATTTCTTCAAAGGTCTATAATACACGGTTCCTCCTGTAAAAACCTTGGCACCCTTAACTGGAGGCTTTCCACCTTCCATGTGAGTGATAAAGCTGGTTCCCAAGAAGGCTGGCCTCTCTAACAGGCTCCTGGCATGACCTGTCTAGTCCTTATTCGTCCCTGGTAAAGACCCTTCCCTTTCCTTCCTCCCAGCCCCGGTGTTCAGCACAAACCTGTTTGTTCTTCCTCTAACTCCCCAAGGTTTGCAGGTGTGGGGTGTGACTGGCAAAACAAGTTGAGGTCAATGTTAAGGATTAACATGCCATACACTGTTTTGGGTAAAAATAAATATATATATTTGTCTTCCCTGGTAGCTCAGCTGGTAAAGAGGTCTGCCTGCAATGCAGGAGACCCTGGTTTGATTCCTGGGTTGGGAAGATCCACTGGAGAAGGGATAGGCTGCCCACTCCCTTATTCTTGGGCTTCCCTGGTGGCTCAGCTGGTAAAGAATCTGCATGCAATTTGGGAGACCTGGGTTCAATCCCTGGGTCAGGAAGATCCCCTGGAGAAGGGAATGGCTACCCATTCCAGTATTCTTGCCTGGAGAACTTCATGGACAGAGGAGCCTGCCTGGCTAGAGTCCATGGGGTTGCAGAGTTGGACATGACTGAATGACTTTCACTCATTCATATATATATATATATATATATATATATATATAAAATTTGCTCATCTTAAAAGAAGATTAGATTAAAATAACAAGCAATTTGGGCTTCCCACATGGCGCTAGTGTTAAAGAATCTGCCTGCCATTGTAGGAGACATAAGAGATGCAGGTTTGATCCCTGGGTCAGGAAGATCCCCTGGAGGAGTGCATGTATTCTTGCCTGGAGATTCCCATGGACAGAGGAACCTGGTGGGTTATGGTCCATAGGGTCACAAACAGTCGGACATGATTGAAACGACAACACACACACACGAAACAATTTAGCTTCAAAAGCTTGAATTAATTGGTCCAGGGGTCTCTGGTGGACTAGATCTTGATTATACAAGCATCCGTGTTCAGCTTGTTTAGGAATTAGGGAAGTTGGTAGACATTAAATCACAGAGCACACAACCTCATCAACAGCCGGCTGACCTCTGAAACTTTGAGAAGTGTAGCCTGCATCTCTTCAAATTCTGAAAACCATCCCTTTGCTCTTGGTGTGTCAGAAAGAGACCCTTCGGGCTGATGTGCTACAGGTGAGCTTTGGGCTTGCCGTCAGAGAAGATCATTGAAAGGCACAGTCAGTGGGCTGCCAAGAGTTACTCTGCAAAGCAATTGGAGTAATAAAAAAAATGTTAATTGTGCCGGGATCCCCTTGGGGAAGTTCAAAGGGGACAAAAGAAAAAACAGGATCTTTCAAACCTGTCATTTTAAAATATGCATTGGCACCAAAGTGTGAGCCTGAATATATTAAAGAAACATCAAATATTTTAAAATGACTTTTCTGCAAGTGGTAAGCTGGAAAACTTTAAAAAAATTTGTACAAAACCTTCAGACTACTACATTGTTCAGTTTGTGACAAATGGCTGGTTTGTTGCCATTTTGAAGGATATTAATTATATATTTTCCCAGGTGAAGAGAGAATGTGAATTTGCACTGTACAACTTTACCGTAACCCATATCTTTGATGTTTTCCTCATTCTGCTGGAAGGCAATGAGTTGGGACTGGCACAGAGGTGTAGGAAAGAAAAGGAGTAAGCAGAAGGAAAATTATAGTGAGATTTACTGATCACCTACCATGTACCAGGGACTTGGTTTACATTACTTGGTTCCTCTTGGGGACAACCCTGTGAAGTAGATTTTCTCTGTTTGACAGATGAGGAAACCAAGACTTGAAGAGAATTCAGATCCAGTAAATGGTAGAATTAAAATTCAATCTTAGGACTCTCATCCGGAGAGGCAATGGCACCCAACTCCAGTACTCCTGCCTTGAAAATTGCATGGACGGAGGAGCCTGGTAGGCTGCAGTCCATGGGGTTGCTGAGTCAGACACGACTGAGCAACTTCCCTTTCACTTTTCACTTTCATGCATTGGAGAAGGAAATGGCAACCCACTCCAGTGTTCTTGCCTGGAGAATCCCAGGGACAGAGGAGCCTGGTGGGCTGCCGTCTATGGGGTCACACAGAGTCGGACACGACTGAAGTGACTTAGCAGTTAGCAGGACTCTCATCACTTTAATTTTTTTTCCTTACATGGGGACAGCAATCATTTCCTTTAAGACTCTTCTGGAAAGGTGAACTATATGGTTTGCTTAACAGGTGGAGAGGTGGCTGACCACTGAGTTGTGCCTGTGAGACGTGGCGGCAGCTTTGGGTGTTTTTGTGATTCCGTTCATTTATGTATTGGGTTCCATTTGCTTGCCTCTAAGAGAAGGGGATGACAGAGGATGAGATTGTTGGGTGGCATCACCGACTCAATGGACAGGAGTTTGGGTGAACTCCGGGAGTTGGTGATGGACAGGGAGGCCTGGCGTGCTGCAGTCCATGGGGTCGCAAAGAGTCGGACATGCCTGAGCTACTGAACTGAACTGGAGCACTCTTTTGACAAGTCAATTTCTGTCACTCCCCTTGCCAAAAAGCTCGTTGCCCAGCTTATCTCTGATGTTGAACTTACTTTTATTTGCAGTCATTTTCCAACTTCACCGGCAACAGAGATGACCGTGGGGTCTGCCAGTGCTCCGTTATCCTGCCGGACAACACCTTTCCTGTGCTGAGAGTGGAACGCCTGGAAATCACAGCTCAGACTATCTCCAAGAAGTTTGAGACAGAGCTTTCTAAAGTAAGCATTTTACTCTTTTTGCCTCTCCCAACAAGGTCTTGTCACACACAGACAACATGGCTTTTCTTCACGACTGTGTAAGCAGCCTTTCTTCACTCTATCAAGGAGCACATCTGCATGTAATGGATGTGTTAGCGTTCGCTTTGCAGTAAGCTATGGAGTTCCCTATAGCAGGAGGGGTGCGCGCAGAGGACAAAGACGGGGTGGAGATGATTCGCCCCACAGGATAAGCTCTCTTCACTATGCTTCCAGGAAGCTGGAAGGAAGCCTGTACATTTCAACCCTGAAACCTTTTTTTGGTTTTGTGGTTTCTTCTTCTCTTTGGCCTCCTTCTTTGGTGTTCTTCCAGCTTTGCCTTCTTTTCTTTCCTCTCCTCTGTCCTTAGGTTCTGTCTTCCTGTCCTTGCGTTTTTCTCATCCTCTTCCTATTCCATTATTTCCCCTCTTGCCTCAGTCCTTTCTTTCCTCTTCTTTTTCGTTCTGTTTTTGTTTTTCCCTCTTTTGGGTCTTCTCTTGCATGCTTTCGCTCCTTCTTTCTCCTCCTCCCCTCCCCCGAATCTCCCTCTCACCTTCCCCACTCTCCCTTCTTTTCCTCCGTTCCTCCTGTTTTGTCAGTTCACTCTCTTCCATCTCTGCCTCTCTCTCTTTCTTGGAGTTAGCCTCTGTTGTCTCAGCAGGGACCTTATATCAGATGCATCTCGCATTAACCCCAAATTGAAGACTTCCCTGGGAATTTGAATCTAGCAGGTCACTCAGCCTTGGTAGAAACCTCCCGAACCCCTGGTTACTGCTTTCTCCAGCCCGAGGACATCATATCCCTGAATTAGCCCTTCTCCGAGCTGGTTGGAACAATGAACTTGGCATTCCAGCTTTGACCCCTTTAACCTTTTTAGCCAAGTCAAAATCAGATAGAAAGCCTCCTGCTTTCTGCACAGGTGAAGTCCACCCTAGGCTTTCATCACACGATGCATTATTTATTAATAATACCACTCCATTAACTTACAAGGAGCTCTGGATTTCCTGGAAGATTGGAATAAGTTTTCCCAAGAAATTTCAGCTCAGCTACCTCAACATCCAGCCTAGTTATCTTTTAAGACAAAAATTCCAATGAGGCTGAGCCCCTGCTTTCAACCTGAATTGGTAGATAAATATTCTGAGTTTAAATGACTGTCCAGGAAAATGTGTTTGACGACTCCAGGAGCCTAGCTTCTTAGGAAATAAAATGTCCTTGAATTAATCAGCAGAAAAGGCACAGCACTAAATTATAAATTCCAATCATTAATATTCATAGTCTTATTCCAGCATAATCAAGTACAGATAAGAAGTTATGCATAAAAACATAACAAGTGGAGGAAAATCCTAGGTAAGGATCTTTTCAGTTAGAGTCATTTGCTTTGAAATAGTGGGAGCTACTGATTTGCATGTCTTCTTGGCTGGCAGGGATGTGAAGGGCAGTTTGAAACCCCAGGCTGCTCCAGGGAGAGGTTTGTGAATCTGGGATGTATAATCCTAATCCTGTGAAGGGGGCAGGAAGCATCTACCTTGCTAATAATTGACGGGGAAGAAGTGTAGAGAAGATGAAGAAACTTTCAGTTCTGAAAGGGTCAGGAGCTGGTCCTAAAAAAGATTCTCGACTGAGGCCTAGGAAAGGAATTGACCTGCCTCCTGAGATTTACATAATGGATTCAGGGTGTGCCAGCTAAGGATGACAGCAGTAACATGAACAACTTCCCTCTGTGCTTTTTCTGAATGTTTCCAGTTCTACACTCAATAAACCCTTTAAGGCAGGTAGGCCAGTGTTCTTTCCGCCATGGTAGGGATGGGTCAACTGAGGTTCATACGGGTAAAGAGGCATAAATGTAAAGGTCTCTTGGCCGGCTAAGCCAAATCAGGAATCTGGGTCTTGGAATCAGTCCATTTGTTTTTCCTCTCGGCCATGCTGTTACCATCCTCTAAGAAGAGACACGTGCTTTCCTGGTGGCTCAGTGGTAAAGCAGCCACCTGCCAATGCAGGAGATGCAAGAGACACTGATTCAAAGATCCCCTGGATTAGGAAGATCCCCTGGAGGAGGAAATGGCAACCCGCTCCAGTATTCTCTCCTGGAGAATCCCATGGACAGAGGAGCCTGGCAGGCTACAGTTCATGTGGTCAGGAGTTGGACATGACTGAGCGACTAAGCACAGCGTACACAAGAAAAGATGCAGCAGGTCAATAATGCTTTCCATCCAAAGTTAGCTCTTCAGCTGAGGGCTTTTGAGTTCCAGGTGAATTATTATAGCTGTCCTTAGGTTGCCTTGGAAATCCCTGTTTGTCTGGAGGCCTGGGGGAATGCCCATTCGAGCAGGCCGGTAGAAAAGGATTTGGACTGCCAGATGTTGATTCATTATCTGTCAGGACACAGAGAAGACAGGGATGGCCCCCACATAAGATGCTGAAAGCGTTTGATACTATGCTGTGGTTTCTGAGATGTCCCCTTGTGACTGTACTTAGGAAGGAGACAGCACAAAAGGCGGCTCAGAATTTTTTTCTCGAGAGGGTTATGGTCTTTGGGGCAAGTTATTAAATATGACACTTTTGCTAATAGTCTCTCATGCATGAGAGGGTTGAGGCAGCCGGGGAGACATTTAGGCAACCCATAAACAAACAACATCGATTGAGCAATGTTTTGTGCAGTGAAATATAATAAATTAAAAGGTCAGATTGAAAAAAAAAGCCTTAAGTCACTGTCTCTCTAATAATTGCTGTAATTTATAGGGCACCCACTATACCAGGCACTTAATATACATTATCTCTAGTGTTTGCAATCATTGTGTAAGTGTGATACCATTATCCCCAGTTTATAGGAGGAAATGGAGGCTTGGAGAAATTAAGTGATTTGCCCATGAAGTACAGAAGCCTGATTTGTGCTTAGGTGGGTCTCGCTCCACAGTGCTTCATATGTCTTGATGATCAATTCACGCTGAATTAATCTTGTTGTTAAAAATATATTAAAATGACAGTATGTGGCAAAGTGCATTTACTCGTTTTGAATAATCTGGCTATGGTGATGATCACAGGTTTTGAGGAACTGGCAGAAATGCGAGCCAGATAATTCTTTAGTCTAATAGCCAGTTGGGCTGCATTCTTACCTACTGCAAGACCGCGATGTAGAGAACAACAGCCAGCCCCCAATGGTTGTTATTCTGTAGAGTCTGATCCTGAGAATCCAGTAATGATATGTGTGTAACAAATAGAAGAACGAAAAACTCTGCATGAAGGGCTGAGGGTTTGAAGGCAAGCATAGATGAGTCATCTGAAGCTCAAATTTGTAGTGAGGGGGAGCTCTGCAGTAATAATGTTGACACAGGGAGGTGTCTCCTTAGGGGTAGATGACCCTGAGCAAGCTGGGCTACCTCTCCTGAGGCTGCACCTTCCACAGAGAGCTTGGATGTTTCCAGAATTGTCCGTTCCATCTTAACACTAGAGATCCGTACGCGCAAAGGGTTCAGACTTACAATCTCTTTACATGACTACAGTGCACACCATGAAGTCTTTCTGGCCCATTCTCAAATTCTCTCCCACCTTCTGTAACTCCGTGGATGATTCCAATTTTCCTGAACATCCTGGAGCTATTCTTGAAATGTTAGTTGAGAGAACCTCAAGATTTTCCCCAAACAGACCTTTCGAGACCCTTCACTCTGTGGCAGAAGCAGGGCAGGCCCAGCACATGCACTCCGAGGCAGCAAACGTCAGGATCGGCCTTGGTGTGCAGGGCGAATCTGGGAGAGCCACATTTCATTTAGCAGAAATGACAGTTGAATCACTCATTTTTATAGAACAACAGCTGTGATATGCCACCAAAATGTTCCAGGAAAGCTGAGGGTGTTTCATTTGTTCCAAAAGCTGGCAAGGCCAAATGCCAACAAGAATATTCATTTTGCGAACTTCCATTTCTGCCGTGGGTTGGCACTTCATTATTATTATTGTTTTTCTCACAGCCAAAAATCTTATGCCTGATTTTTGGAGAAGTTGAAACCTGGCTACCTTATATCTACGTTTGTGCTTTTGAGTGAGACTTGCTAGGTTTATATATATACATGTTTTTGTTTTTTTAACCTCCTTATCCACCAAAATGTCACCAGCCTTATCAGCCTCATCTGATGGCAATGAGCATCCGTTGCCTGAGGAGATATACTAGCAGTGCCAAGGGCTGTGTTTTCAACTTTCATTAAAATCCTCTTTGCCTGCAGCCCTAGGCCTTTAGGTCCATGGCCTATGAGTCTACTCTAATTTGTACAGTGGGGTTAAGTGGAAGGGCTAAAATGTCAGAAGTTAGGGCTGCCTTTGGTATTAGAAGGATTAGAAGCTGACATCTGGCTCTGACTTCATCCAGGCCCTGTGGATCAGCTACTTGACATTAGCACAGTTTGGAGGGAAAAGCATCACTTCTTTTCAAATTTTTAAAAGAGTGTAAAAACTGGCAACTTTTAATGAGCAGGTCCTTAAAAAAGCCATGGCATTTCTTTTAGAGATCAGACACTGAAAGAACCACCAACTGTGTTTATTGAAATATCCATTTGGAGATTCCAATTATACACTAAGCCACCATGGGAATTTTTGGAAGTATTTTAGCTTAATGATCAGACATTCAAATGTATGCAACAAATGTGTAATTTAAAGGTCTGATTGCAATAATCAGGTCTTGGAAAAAACCTGGAATAAATATGTGGATGCAGTTAATGAAATGTGTACTTTATAGTAGCACATATCTCACATATTGAGGAGTAAGTTGGGTCTCTTTTTTAAAATTGAAGTATTGTTGATTTCCAGTGTTATTAGTTTCAAGTACACAGCAAAGTGATTCAGTTATACATACATATGTATCCATTTTTTTCAGATTCTTTCCCCTTATAGGTTATTTCAAACTGAGTACAGTTTTCTGTGTTATATGGTAGGTCCTTGTTGGTTACTAAATAGACATTTCTCCAAAGACATACAGATGACAAAAAAGCACATGAAAAGATGACAACTTCACTAATTATTAGAGAAACGCATATCAAAGCTCCAAGGAGGCGTCACCTCACATCCGCCAGAATGGCCATCCTCAAAAAGTCTACAAATAACAAATGCTGAACAGGGTGTGGAGAAAAAGGAAACCTCCTATACTGCTGATGGAAATGCAAATTGGTACAACCACTATGGAAAACAGTATGGAGATTCCTTAAAAAACTAAAAGAAAGAGCTCCCATATGATCCAGCAAACCCCACTCCCAGACACTCCAGAGAAAACCATACTTTGTAGGTTGAGTCTTTATGGCACTCCGTAGAAGGCAGAGGGATTCAAAACTCATTGCATATGGTAATCAAAGAGGGAATTCTTCTTAGAGCATGTCTCCCTCTTCTAGACAATAAAGCGGTGGTTCTAAATGGAGAGAAGGTGGTGGTTGTGGGGGGGTGGGGGTGGTTTTGCACCTGGGGAACATCTAGCAATATCTGTGACATTTTTGGTTGTCATAGCTGGGGGTGGGTGGGTGGGCACTATTTGCACTTAGAGGCTAGGGATGCTGTTAAATATCCTACAGTACACAAGAAAGAATGATCTAGCCCCAAATGTCAATAGTGCTGAGGTTGAGAAACCCTGATTTAGAGCATGTGTGTTGAGTGGAAGAGGGTGGGCCAAAGCCTGATTCAAGCCACTGTAGTTTGGAGAGATAATATCTTCTCAAACATTAAAGTGGAGATTAAACTGTAGTTGCAAATGATGATCTGAAGCACAATTATTTTTAGTCTAGGCAAGTGTAAAAGCCACCTCCTTCCCCATCGTAACAATAAGTTCTTTTTAGTCTGTACTTGGATTGATTTTTAAGAATATCTAGTTAACTATATTTTTGGTACTTCGCTTTACTTAAAAAAGATTGACCGCGATCAAATAGTCCCTGAGGAGTTGGTAGTGGAGGAAGGCTGCGTGACATCTCCCTGAGAATTGACTTGAGCTGTTTGCCCTTCAGGTGAAGGAGTATGTCCAATTAATCAGCAAGTATGAAGAGAAACTCTTAAACCTAACTGTCCGAGTATCGATCATGGAAAAAGATTCCATTTCTTACACTGAGCTGGACTTTGAGCTGATCAAGATGGAAGTGAAGGAGATGGAGAAACTGATCAAGCGGCTGAAGGTCGGCTTTTCCGGAAGCACAGTGATCATTGACCAGTTGGAAGTGGAGGTATGAAATCACTGTTTGCGTATTAGTGACAAAGTCTCTTTCTCTGGTGACCCAGACAGTAAGAATCCGCCTGCAATGCAGGAGACCCAGGTTTGATCCCTGGGTTGGGCAGATCCCCTGGAGAAGGGAATGGCTTCCCACTCCAGTGTTCTTGCCTGGAGAATCTCATGGACAAAGGAGCCAGGTAGGCTACAGTCCATGGGGTTGCAAAGAATTGGACACGACTGAGCAACTAACACTTCCACTCTTTGGTGAGCAAGTGCTAGGATCAGGAGAGGAATCTTTTTCTTCTGATGTCTAATCCTATACTTGTTCATGACCACCTGGCACATCCCGTGTTCCACTTTAGATGGATGCCTGGCTTTGAATAGTAAATTACATACATGGGGAACATACTAACTGAGGAGTAGCTGTCTAATGGTCAGAGTCCCACTCCAGAGCCAAATGACTTTCAATATCTCCAGAAAGAAGATGATATATAAGTGTGAACAACTCCAAGGCCAAGCTAGATCAGGGGGTCTTCTTCATTCTGGATTTATCTTCATGGGACTTGAAAGTCACGATTTACCTGATTTTGGATGTGCTAGGTCCGTTTCTCCTTTCCAATGAGCATATAATCTTTAATCCCTCTTGGAATGCTTCTCCACATACTGGCAAGTCTCTTTAAAGGAGTTTCTTGTAAGTATGTTTTTCTGAAGGCTTTTAAGCTCTGTGAATAAAGATCATCCCATTAATATTAGGCTTGGATAATTTATATCAACAAGGAGTATCCTAGCACAGTCATGACATGGACTATCATTGAGAATTCCAGTTCTGTATTTTAGGATTCAGGCTTTCTCTGGCCCTTACTATTCATTAGGAACTTAATTATAATATGGCATGAGTAAACACGAGTTTACAGGGGAAGGTTGTCAGAGATGAACTTTAATGGACATTTGGGGATGCTTCGATGGAACCTGTTTTCTGTCATTACAGCTTTTAAAATCTTTGCCATTTTCTTCTTGTCACACACATCGGCTTGCAATCCGACAGGCATTCACACTAAACCATGAAATGTATTCTTCCAAATGAAACCGTTCAGAAGAATCTCGGGTGTATTCTCCAGCAACCTTTCTCTAAGTGACAAATTCAGCCCTGGAATGTTTATGAAAGAAGTTGCATGATAACAGAAAATCACTCTGAATTTTGATTTTCTTAGATCAGGAATATGACTCTCCTGGTGGAGCAACTTGAGACGCTGGACAAAAACAACGTCCTTGCCATTCGCCGACAAGTCCTGGCTCTGAAGAACAGGCTCAAGGAATGTGAGGCCTCTAAGGTCGAAAGTACCCCCCCGCCCCCTGCTCCAGGTAAGGGTGCGCCGTCTTTCCCAGGCTCTGGAAGAGCTGAAGCTGAGATGGGGAAGGGCTCTGGGATGGTGGAGGTGAAGGGAGGATGGGATTTTTGCAGGTCTGAGTTTATTCTCCTGTGCTTTTAAATCTCATCTACCCATTCTACGCACAATCACATTCTGGGGTGCACAGAGGAGAAGCGCAGATGATGAGTTGATTTAAAACAAAATCCACAAATTGCACATAACCTTTTTGCATTTGCTAACGGGGAGAATGTCTATGGTGATGGACTGGTTAGCGGGGGCCAGGTGAAAGCTTCTGCAATCTTCATGGCATCACCTCTGTTGTCCTGGGGATTCTAGGGGCTGGTTGGCTCATTTATCTGATGAGCCAGGTCGTGCCTAGAATCCTCCTTGCCTCTTTTCCACCTCCCCCAACTTCCCTCTCTTCTTCCACCTCTTTATTTCTCCTTCCTGCTCCCATTAAATTCCCATGCTATGTAGCATGTTCTAGGATTCAGTGAGGATGTAATGGATGGCCCAGTGGCTTAATGGGTCAAGAATCCGCCTGCAACGCAGGAGACACAGAAGATGTAGGTCTGATCCCTGGGTCAGGAAGATGCCCTAGAGGAGGAAGTGGCAACTTACTCCAGTTTTACTGGAAATATTTTACTCTGAAATATTACTCTGAAATATTTTATGAATAGAGGAGCCTGGCAGGCTACTGCCCAAAGAGTTGTAAACAGTCAGACATGACTAAGCATAAACTGGACCTACACGTCCAGTGCCATGTAGGCGTGTCCTACCATCTTCCTTAGACTGCGAATTCTTGGAGGGCAGGAATGGTGTGTCCCTCTCTCAGGAATCATCCTTGAAGGGGGTTAGGTGTAGCATCAAGATGCGTGCCTGTAACTGAACTGCCTTCTTGAATGGGGTGGTGGAGTGTAGGGATCAGGAGCTCGGCATTGGGATGCCAAAGGCCTGAGCTTCCCAGCTACATAGCCATGGCAAAAAGCCTTAATCTCCTCCTTGGTAAATGGAAGAACAGTCCTAGGAACCTTGCAGGGTTGCAGTGACGATTCACAAAACGATTTTTGACAAGCTCACAGCTCTGTGACTGACATTTATGCACTGGCGATTGTCGTTGCATTAATGCGGATACTTAAAGTGAACACCTCGCTGCAAACAAAAGCAGAGCTAGATCCGTGTGCCTCTCAGCACATCCCTCCAGGTGAACTAAAGCCGTAGTGTCTAGCCCTGGAGCCAGGGTCACAGGGACGCTCTCTCTGCAAGTCCTGAGCATCTCAGCCTTGATGGGGACCGTATCCGTTCATCAAATCATACAGCTCTTGTGATTCTCATTCACTCCTATTCTCACAAGCTGCTTCCTTTCAGGCCATGCATTTCTGGGTCCTTGTCACTGTCACGGATTTCTTTAAGGCTTTAATTAAATACTGCCATTGTTATAATCCTCTTGGTGTTGTTCAGCGGCCTATTTTTCCTTCCTCTGCGGTTGAGACTGTCACAGTATGACCCGCAGAGGAGGTCTTGTCCTCTGTAATAAACTAGGCTAGGGAATGAGACAGAGAAGGCAATGGCACCCCACTCCAGTACTCTTGCCTGGAAAATCCCATGGTCGGAGGAGCCTGGTAGGTTGCAGTCCATGGGGTCGCAAAGAGTCGGACCCGACTGCGCGACTTCACTTTTCACTTTTCACTTTCATGCACTGGAGAAGGAAATGGCAACCCACTCCAGTGTTCTTGCCTGGAGAATCCCAGGGACGGGGGAACCTGGTGGGCTGCCGTCTATGGGGTCGCATAGAGTCGGACACGACTGAAGCGACTTAGCAGCAGCAGGAAATGAGAGCTCGGTCTATGGGGCCCCTAAGCGCTCGCTCCCCGAGGGCAGGAGTCAAACAGTGACCCCTCTCTCGATACTACCTGAGCGTGTCTTTCTTTCCTCCCTTCATCCGTCCCTTCCTTTCCCCTTCTTTCTCTTTTTTTATTTTTTGAAAGAATTGATTTTCATCCCCTTGTTTATGTATTATTTTTGGCTGCACCGGGTCTTCGCTGCTGGGCGAGCCTTTCTGTGGCCGTGGTGGGCGGGCCCACTCTCTAGCCGCGGTGCGCCGGCTTCTGATCGCCGTGGCTTCTCCAGGCGCAGAGAACCGGTTCTAGGTGCACAGGCTTTAGTGACTGCGGCCCGCAGGCTTCGTTGCCCGGGTGCCATGTGGGATCGAGCCCCTGTTCCCTGTCTTGGCAGTTGGATTTTTAACCACTGGACCAGCAGGGAAGTCCCGTCTCTTTTTAAACCTCGGCAAACTGTCCTCATGGAATAACTTTCCTGGCAGTTTTCTATGCATCCCTTGGAATGAAAACAGTTTAGGGCAGGAAAGAAGGTTCGGGGCTGCCATGTCTCAGAGGAGGGGGCGTGGTGGAGAGGGTGCAGGTTTTCCTGGGGTCACGCAGGCGCAGGGAGCTGACGCTGAGGTGCCAGACCCCTTCCTGCCTATCATCTGGGGACCTCAGGCGTCAGCACCTCCAGGCTGCTGGTGGGGGAGAAAGCACACTGCTTAGGATCTAAGGAAGAAAGAAATGGTCAGTCTGTTTTCCTATTTTCGTTAGCTTTTTTTTTTTCTAGAACTTTCCCCCAGGTCCTCAACACTTAGGCTTTTGTGAGCCAGCCCGGCCCAGCTGTGTTGTTTAAACAGATTGGTCTCAGACTCCCTCTCACTTTCCCACAACCTTGGCTGCAGCTGGATCCCTGCCAGGCCGCTTGGCCCTCCTCCAGCTCTGTTCATATTATATTTATGATGTTTATATTAAACTGACTTTTTGTCATGTTTTGAAATCAATTTCTTTCACTCGCTCTCTTTCTATTTGGACTGGTTGATAATGCAGGATTGGAAAATCCCCAGGCACCACCGCATTGTGAGCCTGTGGAGACTTTAATTAAAGTTACTCACTATTATGGGACTTTAAAATCTGGCCTGTTTGCTTTTCTTCACTGCAGAGTTGCAGAGAAGAAAAAAAAAAAAGAAAGAAAGAAAGACTTGGCCCCTGCAGGCAGCTGCCGTTTGCTACCCCCATGGTCAGCTTGATCTGAGAACCAGTACATAGTGTTAGGGTTCGATAAAATGTGCTTTATAGATACTTTATGCCACAAATGGCGTCCTTTTCTGCTTCATTTCGTAGAACTTCCTAATCTAAGATAATTGGCCTGATGCTCATTAACTGTTTTCCCTAAAAACAACCGACTTCGGTTTCTCTCTGTTCTTCTCCCTGGATCTGAAGGACTGTAGGTAGGAAAATGGGATGCGAATGCCTAGAATTGTCACTGTTATAGGTGGAGGTGCAAGGCTGTGTGCTGGCACATAGTAGGTGTACAGTAAATGACCCACGAAAGATGTAGGCTGATTGGCCAAAATCCCACGCCTAGGGAAGAGCTGAGCGTTGGGGAGCATATATCCAACAATTCCAAGTCCATTTCATCTTAATTATTTTATGATTATGACCATTTTGATTGCCTGAGTCTCACAAGTCAATTGTATTCTCATCTTTGCTCCAAGTTCAGTTGCCCAGGTGAGAGGGAGCATTGGTGGATCCAAGATTAAATTTCCTCTTGTTGAGTGTGCTCAGTCGTGTCCGACTCTTTGTGACCCCATGGACTGTAGCCCGCCAGGCTCCTCCGTCCATGGGATTTTTCCAGGCAAGGATACTGGAGGGGTTTGCTGTTTTCTCTTCCAGGGGATCTTCTTGACCCAGGGATTGAACCCGCAGCTCCTGCAGCTCATGCATTGCAGGCAGATTCTTTACCCACTGAGGCATTGGGGAAGCCCCACATTTCCTCTGCTGGTATATAATCTTTAGTTTTGTTTTTTTTTTTTTTTAAAGTGCTGCTAACCATGAGACTTTAAAAAAAAAAAAAAGCCAAGTTAGAATATTTTATAGTTTTACCTTGTGGCCCCCAGGATATTTTCAGAATACCATGGCAATATCTAATAACCTCCATGACGAAGAAGAGATTGCCAAACAAGGCTATCTGGTATGGAGAGTTCCTTGCATTATGTTCTGTGCAGTGAATACCAGGCTCTTGGAAGCATTCAGATATGTTCTCGGGTAAAGAGCTAGTGTTTTTATAATTAAAGCTAAGGACACAACTTAGTAACTAAAATGATAACCATGACAACAAAGGTGAGTTTGGGATGTCTAAACAGTTTTTCATTCCATAATTTAGTGCCACGGTGTGGTTGGTACTGTTCTGGGCACTTGGCTACCAGGATGGGTCCATAAACCTCCAGAAACCACTATTTAATGTAAACCTTCAGTTGTAACATGACGTGATTATAACGCTGATCATTTATTGAGTTAAATGTACCTGTCTTCTGTACTCTTAACAGTTCTACAGAGTAGGTATTATTATTTTTTCCTCTAACACAAGGAAGCTGACACTCAGAAGGTTGGGCAAGCCACTCAAGGATACTCAGCTCACTAGTGTTGGGGCAGGATTGGAATTGGAACCTGTCTGGCAATGTTTTCAGTGTACCAGGCTGCCTTCCACAGATGCTCAAATGGAGAGAGAGGTTGCACCTGTGCTTCCTGGGGTGATAAGAAAGTTCCAACAGCTCACTAACCTGATTAACACCAAATTGTCTTGGTTTTCTTGCTTGTGGAGTAGCTGAAAGGGTACTTTTGTTCTCAGTTCTGTGGTGTGTCCTCTTCCATCAGAAAATGCAAAAGGATTCGTCGATCTTTCACAACTCTTGACTCATGGTTGGGCAGTGGGTTATTGTTCCAGTGGCAGGAAAAATTGGGGATAAAGAAGGAAAGGCATGGGGTATCTCAAGTCCTTGAGATGCAGGAAGGGGCTGGGAAGGGGTATGAGACAAGGCAGGGTGGAGAGAGGCTCAGACAGGGTAGGGGATGGGCTCTCTCGCTGGGCTAGATGAGACGGGGATGCAAGGCTCTGTGCCGGCAGTGGTACCAGGCTGCCTGTCCGTTCCATCCTTGTTTCTAGGACAGTTTGCAGCCGGGAGTTGAGGAAGCCTGCTGTAGCCTTGTCACTGGTCTGTCACTGTTGTGGCCACATCCGTAGCACTGACAGCAATACTTTGTTCTAGTCTTACTTCCTCTTCCTTTGTTGGGAGCCAGGGCTATAAAAACAGTTCACAGGAGTTAGAAGATAAAAGGAGGATAACAGAAAGGACATGAGAGTGTTCAGGAACGATTGTGGGGTGAGGAAAAGAGATTCAAATTTCATACCAGGTACAATTTTATTTTTTAATTGGAGTATAATTGCTTTACAGTATTGCATTAGTTTCTGCTGTACAAAGAAGGGAATCAGCTCTGTGTCCACAGATAGCCCCTCCCTTTTGACCCTCCCTCCCACCCCAGCCCCACCCTACCTCTCTAGGTACCGCAGAGCACAAAGCAGAGCTCCCAGTGCTATGCAGCAGATCGGCACTGGCTATCTAGTTTACACACGGTTGTGGATGTATGTCAAGCCCAAGCTCCCAATTCGTCTCACCCTCCCTCTCTCCCCCGTGTCCACACGCCCATTCTCTGCATCTGCATCTCTGTTCCTGCCCTGCAAATAGGTTCGTCTGTACCTTTTTTTTTAAGGTTCCACACATATGTGTTGATATGCAATATTTGTTTTTCTCTTTCTGACTTACTTCACTCTGTATGACAGACTCTAGGTCCATTCACGTCTCTATAAATGACCCAATCTTTCCTTTTTATGGCTGAGTAAAATTCCATTGTATATACATACCAAATCTTCTTCATCCATTTATGTGTTGATGGACATTTAGGTTGCTTCCATGTTCAGATATTGTAAGTAATGCTGCAGTGAACACTGGGGTACATGTGTCTTTTGGAATTTTTATAAGAGGTACAATTTTAATCTCTTGGTCAACTTGTGAAATAATAAATATTAGTAGTAGTAGTAATTTTTAAGGGAAGTTTATTTTGGATCCTTCATATCTAAGGATTTCTCCCTCTAGGACAGAATAGTTTATTATCTTTAATCCATGATAAAATGCTTGACTATGTGACAGCACATAAGTTTTCCTTAAATATTTTGTTGCTGTTGGTTTGGGATATTTCTTTTCCAGGAGGGCAAGATTCAATTAAGCAAACAATGCCTAAGTCTTCTAACCTACAAGAAAAAAGTGACTTTCTATCATTTCCTCAGGGTGAAATGTCGTTGAACAAATAAGTTCTCAGGAAGATATTTTAACCAGAATATCTGGTTAGTAGCATATAGAAACTCAAACAGTTTTTGTTATCATTAAACTGAACACACCGCTAACTTTATTTTAATAATTCATGCATTGTTTCATAAACAAAAGCAAACAAGCATTCATCTGAGAGATCACTTTTAGAAGAGGAAATAATACTTTATAATTTTATTTATTATTTCTTTAGTGGAGAGCAGTCTCTTGGCTGAACATGCGTTGCTTTTTTATTTATGAAATGGTGCATGCATTATTAAAATAAACCCGCGACTGTGTTCTGCTTAATGATATGCAAAATTATTTGAGGTTGAGTACAGAGCAGTTTCATTTCTCTACCTGTTGTATGGTTGGCTGGCTTTCCCACCAACTGCGGATTTATGAGAGCATTTAAGGAGCACATATTTAATTCTGGGACCAAAAAGCCCCAGCAGATTGGAAAAATAAAAGCAAGATTTCTAGTAATGGTTTCACCTCTGAACAGTCCTTGAATGAGGAGGGGAGAGAGGAGAGGCATTTAACAAGGAAAGAAATGGGTCTTTCTGTAGCCATCAGAGGTAGAGACTCAGAGGCGAATGCTTTGCACCCTCTTGCTCCCCGCAGTGTTAATATCGGGCAGTTCTTTGGAGCTCTGATTCTGGCTTGAGCGCACCTCATGTGCCCTCCGTGGCTCCCTGAGTCCCTCCACGCATTCACCGCCAGGTTCTGTCCCCTCCTCCCTCACCCGCTCTGCTCTAGGCAGCAGGATGAGGGAAAATGACCTCCAATGTACTTGGAATTGACTTTCTTCTGTAATTCCAATAAAATTTCTGGCCAGCTTTTTAAGGGTATTTATTAAGATTCCAGAAACTGTCTGTTCAAATCTTTAGATAGCTATTATAAAAATACTGGAGGATTTTTATTCTATTTTTTTATAGCTCATAAATGTCTGAGTTGGCAGGCATTTCAGAGGGAGGACTCTGCAAAGGGCCAGAAGGCCCAGCCGGAGTCATTCACCCGGGTGTTTCCGGGAATGTAGATCCAGTGGACCGGTGAGTCTGGTCCCACTTGATTGTACACATTGCGACAATGACGGCGTCAGCCTGGGAACCATGACGTGCTGGCCTGTCATTCTGCGGCACAGCAGGCTATGGCTTACGAGCCGCAGGCCCACCTTGGCACTCTGCAGCGAGATGGTCACCACGTCATCCACGCTTTGGGCACAGAACAGGCAATGCTGCCCTAAAATACCTTCTGTGACTTTTCAAAGCTGAAATCCCACCATTAGAGGACCTCTTAGAGGTCCATCGAGGGCCTTCTTTCTTTTCTTTTCTTTTTAACATTTTTTATTTTGTATTGAGCTGATTCACAACATTGTGATTGTTTCAGGCAAACAGTGAAGGGACTCAGCCATACATACACATGTACCCATTTTCCCCCAAAGGCCCCTCCCATCCAGGCTGCCACATAACACTGAACAGAGTTCCATGTACTATACAGTATGTCCTTGTTGGTTATCCACTTTAAATATAGCAGTGTGTACCTTGTCATACCGAGTCAAGTAAGTCAGACAGAGAAGGAGAAATATTATATGGCATGCCTTATATATGGAATCTAAGAAATAAATGATACAGATGAGCTTGTTACAAAACAGAGACTCACAGACTTAGATAACAAACTAATCGTTGCTGGGGAGAAGGGATAGTTAGGGAGTTTGGGATGGACAAGGACCGTCTTTCTGTATCTTTAAAATGCCATAGTAGAAACTTCCTCTCCTGAGGGTAACATGGGCAGCATTGGTACCTGGTGTGGACATGCCCTTGGGCCCCAGGGAAGGGCAGAGGGAAGGGAAGAAAGACTTGCCCAGGATTGACTTCTTTATCCCAATTCTCCTGGCCCTGGTGAAGAGCACCACCGTGAGTACGGCTTTATGGCAATAGGAAGGTGTTCTCCTGTGGTCTTGCTTTCTTGATTTCTCTATAAGGAAAATGAAATAAAATAATATTGCTGAAATGCATTCTCATAGAAGAAAATACATTAAATTCACCAAGTCTTCCTTTTTTAAACTTTTTAAAATGGTTGTTCACAGTTCCACTATACCCATTTTTCAGATTAAAGGCCCATCCATGTATACAGGAGACAGTTCTCTCTAGAACTGATAACATGTTTGCATTGAGACCAAGGCCAAGGGTAGCTTTTGCCTTTTCTCCATCAGAACCATGATGTTGACAAGAAAAAATGTTTATGGATTCCTTTGGTTCTTAGAATATTAAACTGTTTGTATCTTGTCATGCATTTTCTCTAAGAATGTCCTTTTATTTGTTTTGTTCCTCTAGGGAGCTGTGCGCACGGCGGTGTGGCGAATATCAGCAAACCAATTATAGTTCAGCTCAACTGGCTAGGGTTTAGCTATAAGTATGGTGCCTGGGGTCGGGATTACTCTCCCCAGGATCCAGGCAATGGGCTGTACTGGGTGGCACCTTTGAATACAGATGGGAGAATTTTGCAATATTATAGACTCTACAATACAAAGGATGATTTGCTGTTGTATACAAATGCCCGACAGAATCAAATCTCCTATGGCCAAGGCAGTGGCACAGTAGTTTATAAGAACAACATGTATGTCAATTGGTACAACAGCCAGAACATGGCCAAAATTAACCTGACCACCAACAAAGTTGATTTGTCCCAAACTCTCCCTAATGCTGCCTATAATAACCGCTTTTCGTACGCTAATGTTGGTTGGCAAGATATGGACTTTGCTGTGGATGAGAATGGATTGTGGGTGATTTATGCAACTGAAGCCAGCACTGGTAACATCGTGATTAGTAAACTCAATGACACCACACTTGCGGTGCTAAACACTTGGCATACCAAGCAGTATAAACCATCTGTCACAAACACGTTCATGGTGTGCGGGGTTCTATATGCCACTCGCACTCTGAACACCAGAATAGAAGAAATTTTCTACTACTATGACACCAACACAGGGAAAGAGGGCAAACTTAACATTGTAATGCAGAAGATGCAAGAGACTGTGCAAAGTATTAACTATCACCCTTTTGAACAGAAACTTTTCGTCTATAATGACGGTTACCTTCTGAATTATGATCTTGTCTTCCGGCAGATACCCCAGTAAACTTTCATGTGTTAGGGTGGAAGGAAATAAAATTTTTACTGAAAAAAAAATGTGGTCTTCTCCACTTATTTAGGGGCTGGGAGTGGGGAGGAGAGACGGGGCAGGGCTCAAGATCCAAAAGTATATGTGCTTCAGTTCAGTTCAGTCGCTCAGTCGTGTCTGACTCTTTGCGACCCCATGAATCGCAGCACGCCAGGCCTCCCTGTCCATCACCAACTCCCGGAGTTCACTCAGACTCACGTCCATCGAGTCAGTGATGCCATCCAGCCATCTCATCCTCTGTCGTCCCCTTCTCCTCCTGCCCCCAATCCCTCCCAGCATCAGAGTCTTTTCCAATGAGTCAACTCTTCGCATGAGGTGGCCAAAGTACTGGAGTTTCAGCTTTAGCATCATTCCTTCCAAAGAAATCCCAGGGCTGATCTCCTTCAGAATGGACTGGTTAGATCTCCCTGCAGTCCAATGGACTCTCAAGAGTCTTCTCCAACACCACAGTTCAAAAGCATCAATTCTTGGGCGCTCAGCCTTCTTCACAGTCCAACTCTCACATCCATACATGACCACAGGAAAACCACAGCCTTGACTAGACGGAACTTTGTTGGCAAAATAATGTCTCTGGTTTTGAATATGCTACCTAGGTTGGTCATAACTTTCCTTCCAAGGAGTAAGCGTCTTTTAATTTCATGGCTGCAGTCACCATCTGCAGTGATTTTGGAGCCCAAAAAATAAAGTCTGACACTGTTTCCACTGTTTCCCCATCTATTTCCCATGAAGTGATGGGACTGGATGCCATGATCTTCATTTTCTGAATGTTGAGCTTTAAGCCAACTTTTTCACTCTCCTCTTTCACTTTCATCAACAGGCTTTTGAGTTCCTCTTCACTTTCTGCCATAAGGGTGGTGTCATCTGCATATCTGAGGTGATTGATATTTCTCCCGGCAATCTTGATTCCAGCTTGTGTTTCTTCCAGTCCAGCGTTTCTCATGATGTACTCTGCATAAAAGTTAAATAAGCAGGGTGACAATATACAGCCTTGACATACTCCTTTCCTATTTGGAACCAGTCTGTTGTTCCATGTCCAGTTCTAACTGTTGCTTCCTGACCTGCATACAGATTTCTCAAGAGGCAGATCAAGGTGGTCTGGTATTCCCATCTCTTTCAGAATTTTCCACAGTTTATTGTGATCCAAACAGTCAAAGGCTTTGGCATAATCAATAAAGCAGAAATAGATGTTTTTCTGGAACTCTCTTGCTTTTTCCATGATCCAGTGGATGTTGGCAATTTGATCTCTGGTTCCTCTGCCTTTTCTAAAACCAGCTTGAACATCAGGAAGTTCATGG
This sequence comes from Bos indicus x Bos taurus, assembly GCF_003369695.1. NCBI lineage: Eukaryota > Metazoa > Chordata > Mammalia > Artiodactyla > Bovidae > Bos > Bos indicus x Bos taurus. Next base: position 10,450,983 of record NC_040087.1, on the reverse strand, counting down.
TTCATGTATTGCTGAAGCCTGGCTTGGAGAATTTTGAGCATCACTTTACTAGCATAATATTTGGGAGCTGGGTTCTTCCATGCTGGAGACTCGGCATTGCCTTATTGGATGAGCTCTCTTGGAAGCCATCTGATTCCTGGAATGCCTTTCTCAGACTGAAATAATCCGGAATTGTCTGAGGTCTTGGGCATTATGGTTCTAAGGAAGCCTTTGGTGAGGTAACATCTGAAAATTAAGGGGCATAAAGAGAACTTTGTATGGCTTTTGGAGATTCTTTGTACAAAAGAGGGTTCAAGGGCCAGTTCTCATATAACCTGGATGATTCTTCCATACTTGCAAGAAATCTGGAGCTTAACAGGCAGATTAATTTCTGAAGCTCCTTGAGGGTCCAAACCTTTAACTTTGTTTTTCTTAGTAGTGCCTGGCATGATGTTTGGTATGTAGCAGATAAGTAAATTTAGTGTGCTTGTGTTATATCTATGAAATGCTATGAGTTTTCCAGAGAAAATTCTTTTTTCGGCATTAAATTGTCGAGTCAGTCCCAGATGAATCTACAGAGGAGGCACCTCTGCTTTTTTCCTCCTGTTGGACACCTTCATAAGGGTCAGTAGAAGACTCCTACCTCATAACTTCGTTCCAAAGGCAGCTCAGAAGATTAGAACTGGACTTAACGATCAATTCCTCTCACCCTCTCCCAACCCCCTACTTAAAAAAAATTAACTATTTTTTTATGCAATGAATACAAGATAAGCAAAACTAATTTTCTTTTGTCTCATCATAAACTTTTATTTTCACGACTCTAAGACCACAAGAAAAGCAAATGGCAGTGATAAAATGATAGCCTATTATAAAGCCCCTAGAGCATATGTTAGACTTGTATTAAGTCATATCAATGGCTTAATGCAATTTTTGTCTTGAAGCCTGAAACTTGTAAGAAAATGACATTTTATTTTTTTTGAGAAAGAAATGTGAAAATAAAAACCACTGAAAGTTTGTAGAACATCAGTGCAATCTGAAAACCTTGCAGGTATGTGTGCTCCTGTGCTTTTGAATGCCTTTATCATCTGGTCTTGGACTATTTTCATTTGATGTTCAGAAGTTCTCGTTGATAAGACTAGCTCCTTAAATGCTGTACTCTGCCCCTTTTAATAAATGATTTAAATGTGATTTGGAAAAGTGTTGTCTTTTGTGTTTTTTCAGTCTTTTATTTTATTACCAAAAAAACCTCTTACCAGTCCACACTTTGCTGTGAGGTTCAGAGAATGGCTTCCTCCTAAAAGCCAGGACACCTAAGAGCAGAGAACATCAATAGCTTTTAAGACTCCAAAGTCAGGGCCAGCTCTTTAGTTTTCATTTCCCTTTAAAATCCATTCTCTCTGGCAGCTTTTGCTGTATGAGCCTGCACTCTCTTCCTCTGGGATATAACCTTATGTACTTATTAATTTGCATGACTGATCTGATTATTTCCAATGTTAAACTATATTTGTGTGGCTTATGCTCCTTTTCCGATTGAGCTATTAACCTGTGTCAGAAGCTTTCAGATCTTCCCCAAATCGGAGGTCTTGGATAGAGAGCAGAGAGCCTAACTGGCCACACTGGGGAAAGAAATATTTTTACCAAAAAGAATGTGTTGGGGCATGAGTGACCTAGAGCTGGAAGGACGCATAGGCTGGGCGAGAGGACTGAGTGTAACTGAAAGGCTTATTTTTAATCCACGCCAAGCTTCGTGAGTATTTTTAGCAAGATTTTTTTTGTATCAGGGCTGAGCATAGAGACAGGTATGGCCTTCAAAATGCAACAAGATATGAAGATAAAGACAGGTATGTCATGTGAGATAGAAGTTAAAAACAGTGATGTTATATTTAATCTGGCTCTAGGCAATTTTCCAGATGAATGTTTTTACCAAGTACACAGGATGACCTCTGAAGATTCAGGAAAGGAGGCAGGAAGCCAAGGTAATGCTAGCAAACAGCTCCTTATTTAAACTGCAACCGAAGCATTTGCATGAAAATACCGCTCTAACCCTTCTTGCCACTGGACCTGGTGTGATCAGCCTGCAGGAAATCTCCCTGCTGGGTAGGTTGAACAACCTAGGGATTCTGGATCAAGGGTTTACTGCAATGCAGCTACACAATGGAAATTTTAGCTCAAGTTCACCAGCCAGCACCCTTCTGGGAAACAAAACAAAACAAAACTGTATTGTATATTTAAATCCACTTTATTGAGAAGCAATTTACATGCAGTAAAATCTGCCATTGGTAAGTGTATGATTAAATGAGTTTTGACAAATGTATACAGTTGTGCGAAGGCTATATCATTACCACAGAAAACATTTCCATCATCTCTCAAAAGTTCTCTTGCGCCCTTTGGTTGTTGGCTCTTCCCCTCACCTCCTAGCCCCTGGCAACCACTGAGCTGCTTTCTATGTCTGTGAAACGGAACCACAGAAGCATTTTGAGTCTGGTTTCTTCAGTTTCCTCTTGAAAAAGAGAACTAATGGGATCCAACTACCCCAGGGGATAGCTGGACTTTATCAGTGGTTCTGGGGTTCCCTGTGTTTTCGTATCTGGGAGGAGGTTGCTCAGGGGATTGTGAACAGCTATGGTGAGCTCCTGCCTATAAGTGCTCCCTGGTGGCTGGCTTGAAATTGACATGCGGAGGGGTCTAGCTCAGAGTGTCAATCGAGCCTGCCTGGCCTCACTCCCCAAGCTTGGAAGTTCCCTTTACAGCAGCCCTTTTTGATATTTGTTCTCTAATGTGTACCCCTGTATCACAAGCATGCGGATCCAGATGACCCCTGAGAATGATGAATAGAGGGTGCATTGTGTTTAACAGGACAAGATTTGTAGTCAAGCCAAACTGGATGTGACTCTTTGCTTTGCTGCTCACAGGTGGTATGGCTTTGGGCACATTCCTTAATTTTTCTGACATTCAATGTCATTTTCTGTACAATGGGATAAAACCACCTACCTCAGAGTCCTGTTGGGTGAATTAAATGATACTAAGTGTATAAAATGTTCAGTTCAGTTTTGGGCACATGCAGCCTTCTCTGGTGGTTCAGACAGAAAAGGATCTGCCTGCCTGCAATGCAGGAGACCCAGATTCGATCCCTGGCTTGGGAAGCCCTCCTGGAGAAGGGAATGGCTACCCACTCCAGTATTCTTGCCTGAAGAATTCCTTGGACAAGAAGACTGGTGGGTTACAGTTCATGGGTTTGCAAGGAGTCGGATATGACTGAACAATTTAACACACCGCTTTCAACTAAAGGTTATTATCCCTGCTTATCCTCTTGGATTTTAAATTAAAAGTGGTCATTGGTTGACAAAATACAAAGCTTACTGGGATTAGACTTTACATCCTCTCCCCTACAAACTTGTGGCAAAGTAACTCTTTGAGAAGGTGCCCTTTTGGCTTAGAAGAGCTCCATCTGTTGGGACTCTCTGCTTGTCCTCATGTTCAATACCAATCCTCAGAGCTGATGTTTTCTATCCTTGAACTCCACGAGGCACACTGACAGGAGCAGCAGAAACTGAGACTGCCTCCCTTTGCTTTTGAGCCACTGAAAACTTAAATGAAGGCTGGTTGTCATCAAGCCCCATGGATGGGGCCAAAATAGATGTATGTGTTCTCCTACCTGGGGCTTCCCTGGTGGCTCAGATGGTGAAGAATCTGCCTGCAATAGGTTTTGATCCCTGGGTCAGGAAGATACCCTGGAGAAGGGAATGGAAACCCAGTTTTTGCTGGAATCAATAAGCACATTTGTCTTCTCAGAACATGGGTGAGTATTTATTTTGTGCTTCACTCTTAATAAAATGAATTTATCTTTTGGGATCTGTTGTCACTGCCAGACTTAAGAGTGCGTTTTCCTCTCCTTGATTCGTGAATCGGTGAAAGGGCAACGGCGGTGAACAGGCGAAGCGTGACTATGTGGCCGCCTTCAGGATGATGCTGGGATGTTCTGGGCTTGAGCCCTCAGTCCTCACAAGCAGATGTCTCACCACGATGGATGATTAGCCTCCTGTGCTCCAGAATGTTCCGGAACAACAAAAGGGTAAATTGTGACACATGAGAAAATGAGAGGCAGACGCATTTCTGAGGCCTGCTCCCAGCCAGGGGAACAGACCAGCTGGCCTGGCTCATCCATGAGCGATACTGTTTGAGCTGTCACTTGGGCTGCCAGGCCTCACATCTGTAGCTTGGGATGTGCCCACTCGTCTCTGAGATTGTCATCTGCTCCTGGATCACTTTCAAAGGGAACAGCCCCAGTTATCGAGGTCCACTGTGGAGAAAGATGGACTCCACTCCGTCCAGAGAGGGGGCTTCTGCTTGGGTGCCCTCCCTGGACACCTTGGAACCAGGCATTCCCTTGTGAGGATGGTTCTTTAGACCTCATCCCTGTAGGAATACTAAAGGGCTAAGAAACCTAAGTTTATGTGGAGGCTTTTATGGGCTTTTTCTGCAGTTCAGTGTATATGGTGGGTGACGGAGGATGAGGATGGAGCAATGAGCAGGGGTGGGGTTTATATGACATCAAGGGAATTTCATTCCTGGGCCTTCCACCTGAGAAATTTACGCTGATCTCCAACTCTTTTTTTTTACTTGAATTCTGCCAGCTTACATGTTGTTTCTGGTTTGTTTGTTTCACTTTTTGCTTTGTTTGTTTTGGGATTTGTGGCATATATGGCTTTCATGTCAGTATTACCAGTGACTTACTCTGACTTTCACCCCGGTGGCTGTTATCAGTCAGAGCTTAGCGCAGAAACATAACAACCTGTTTTAATTGGGGTGATGCACTCTTGCCTGGAAAATCCCATGGATGGAGGAGACTGGTGGGCTGCAGTCCATGGGGTTGCTAAGAGTCGGACACGACTGAGCGACTTCACTTTCACTTCTCACTTTCATGCGTTGGAGAAGGAAATGGCAACCCACTCCAGTGTTCTTTCCTGGAGAATCCCAGGGACGGGGGAACCTGGTGGCTGCCGTCTATGGGGTCGCACAGAGTCGGACGTGATTGATGCAACTTAGCAGCAGCAGCAGCAGCAGCAGCAGCAATGCCATATTAGATAAACCTCACAGCTCCAGGAATAGCACAAGGGCAGGTTTCCCCTCCCTCACTTTGGTGACACTGCTTTCACCATTTTATTCTTGGCTATTCCATCTCTAACATCTTCCTCATCTGCAACATCACTTTCTCCACCCCCCACATGCCAGTGGTGGTTGGGTCTGGTGCCACCCTGATGGGGTAGAGCTTCTTTTCCAAGATGCCTCTCTTCCAAACCATGATTCAGGAACACAGACTCCACCCATCTCACCTGTGGCTCCAACATCCCCACCCATGGCTTCCAAGGTCATGGCGCTTGTCTGAGGCAGATAAGCAAAGGGAGAGCAACATGGAGGGTCTTAAGTGGAGGCTGCTTGGCTCAGGTCTGATGTCCAGTTGTGATGCACTGTGATGGCTCAGCACCTGTTGAGCCACACCCAAAGCACAGGCCACACCCAGCTGCAAGGGAAGCTGGGAAACATAGCATGCATCTGGGTACACAAGAGAAAAGAAAATGGTATTGCAAAGGGAAAAGGATTTAGTTACTTTACAAAATCCCTGGAAAGGCTGGAGGCATGACAACCAGTGAAAGTGAAAGTTGCTCAGTTGTGTCTGACTCTTTGCGACCCCATGGACTATACAGTCCTTGGAATTCTCCAGGCCAGGATACTGGAGTGGGTAGACTTTCCTTCCTCCAGGGGACCTTCCCAACCCAGGGATCAAACCCAGGTCTCCCGCTTTGCAGGCAGATTCTTTACCAGCTGAGCCAAAGGGAAGCCCAAGAATACTGGAGTGGGTAGCCTATTCCTTCCCCAGGGGATCTTCCTGATCTAGGAATTGAACCGGGGTCTCCTGCATTGCAGGCGGATTCTTTACCAACTGAGCCAGAAGCTGCCATTTTAGTGTTTAGCTTTGCGGTCAGGGCCCGAACAATCACACAGAGACTGAGAACACATATCTACTACCATATCAGCCACAGAAATCAGGAAGCCACTGGTGTTATCTCCACGCCCTTCAAATTGGTACCCTGTGTGTTAGTCTTTCAGTTATGTCTGACTCTTTGTGACCTCATGGACTGTAGCCCTCCAGGCTCCTCTGTCCATGGGATTCTCCAGGCAAGAATACTGGAGTGAGTTGCCATGCCCTCCTCCAGGGGATCTTCCTGACCCAGAGGTCAAATTCCATTCTCCTGCATTGCAGGCAGATTCTTTACCGTCTGAGCCACCACGGAAGCCCTTCAAACTGGTACCAGGCATTGTGAAATGGAGTCCATTTACTGCCAACTCACACCTCTGCTGACTTATCCACTTATGCACCAAGAAACCCTTCTGTCTTCCCAGACCCTAAATGAACCCAGAGATATGTCTACAGAAGATGCTGAGAAATGTAGTTTATTCTTCTTTCCCCTGTGATACAGGGAAGATGATAGAAAAGTTTGGGACACAGCAATCTCATTTGATGATCAATGCTTTCACCATTTTTCTTTTTTACTGTACCATGTGGCTTGTCGGATTTTAGTTCCCTGACCAGGGATTGAAGCTGAGCCCTTGGCAGTGAAAGTGGGGAGTCCTAACCACTGGACCACCAGGGACTTCTGGCTTATACTATTCCTGATGCTCCCATTTGGTCTCTGGTGACCACTTCTTTTAGCACACCCTCCCTCCCAGATCATTCATCACTATTTAATTTTCTTTTTTATGCTCAAACCAACCGATGGCCTTGCCTGATGCTACCATAATGAAAGAGTTTCTCTTACAACAGCTCACTCTGAAGGAGCTTAAGAAGGAGACCTGACTTTTTATAACTTTATAGTTCCTCTACCAGACTCTATCAGAGATGTTGGCATGGTAACCCATGGTGAATCCATCTGTGGACCCACCAGTCCTTTAAAAAAGGCTTATGCTCTTCAACTCCCTTTTGAGGCTAAGAATAAGGATATCTTCTATTGTGTATGTGTGCAGGCTCAGTCGCTCAGTCATGTCTGACTCTTCGGGACCTAATGGACTGTAGCCCTCCAAGCTCCTCTGTCCATGGGATTCTCCAGGCAAGAATACTGGAGTGGGTTGCCATTTTCTCCTCTAGGGAATCTTCCTCACCCAGGGATCAAATCCAAGTCTCCTGAGTCTCTTGCATTGGCAGGCAGATTCTTTACCAGTAGGGCCACCTGGGAAGCCCTCTCTTCTATTAGTGGAACCATTCAGAAACTTTCAGAATTTGAGATAAGCCATGTTTCTTATTTTCCCCCATCCATCATCTCTGAAGATCTGGATGATATTCCCCCCACCCCACCCCTGGGACCCCCAAGGGTCCTCGGGCTGAAGGGCTGCTTTTGGGAGGTGATGTTTGACTCAGAATTTCTGAGGTGACAGGGCAGATAGGGACACCCAGGGCCTTCAGTAGACTCTGATCTTCTGCCGAAGAGAATCCTGGTAGGTGTGAGTACGGTAACAGGATCTTCTTTCTAAGGGTACCACACAGGCTGTGGATTTTCTCCGAACCTTCCTGGGAAGGGCTGAGTTCTGCAGCTACCCCCTGCCCCCCTGAGACCATCTGGCCACTGGCTGGAGCCAGGGTGGCAGACTTCCCAGCAGGGTCTCAGGAGTCAGGGAGTGAAGGCAGAGCTACCCTGGAGAGGAGGGGTTCTGGCAGCATAAAGCTCAGGGAAGTTGTTTAGAAAAGAAAGTTTATAATAACAGTGTTCTAGTTTCTGCTGAATAAAGCATGTGGAGAGCTTCTCTTCTCCCAGCAGAAAAATAAAATGCTCTGCTGGCCATAGAAGTGTTGTTCTTTTTAAATGTTGTTTTTAATAAAAAGCAGAGAGCTGCAGTCATCTGACCTCTGCTCTGCCCTCCTTCCTGACCCTGTCCTGGGCATCATGCAGGAGCACAGGGCACCCCAGGGCCCTGGGGCTGTATTGCATGCTTGCATTTAAGCAGATGGGGAAACAGCCATTTGAACGAATGGGGCATGAGCCCCGGAGAAGGTACAACCAGCTGCGAACAGACCAGTAAATCTGGTTGTTTCGCATCTGGCGGGTAGTTCTATAGCGACGCAACTTAATGGTGTTGTATGTAAACGGCTATTAGTAGACTCTGGATTCTGAGCACCCAATTAAGAAGTATCCTGGAAGCTCTCTCTTGGTGCTGCTCTGGTGTCGTTTGGCTGCAGATCAGGCCAGCGGCAGAGCTCCCATTTCCCCGGCTGTCATCACTGCCTGCAGCGACAGAAGCTGTCAACAGGAGAGAGGAGACTGTGGAGTGGGCCTCGCAGTGCTGGGAGGTCTCAGAGGTGGTGTTTCTCAGAGCTGATGCTTCCCGTGGCTCCTTCTTGCGTGGGGAAGGATGGCAAGCCCGCACATCATCCCGTTCCCAGGGCCGGGCTCCTGTTAACCCTGAATCGACAAAACCCAGAGCCAGTTAATCCTAGAGAGTCGGACTCGACAGTGACAGTCTGAGCCCTTGGACAGAGTGAAGATGAGGAGGTGCTTTTTCATTCTGAACCGGCCTCCCCTGCCCAGAGAGCTGGGTGGGTGACTGTGCCTTGTAGGATTCAGAGACCTCAAGGCCTGAGGTCACTTGGTACCTTAGGGATTTGTTCTCAGTTAAAACGCAAAGGATTTGCCCAAGAGAATTTGCTTTGTTTTTGACACCTTGCCTGAAAGATCTGAAGAACGGGGAGCTTGAGGACTTTAAAGGTGGGGCTACTCTTAGCTAAAGGAATCTCTGACAGTTTATAGGTTGGGGGAAGGAGAGAAAAATGCAGGAAGCATACACTTTGCCTATTAATACATTTACTGACACCACCCTCCCTCACCCCCACTAGGGAAAACTCCTGCTTTTTTCTCCTTGTTTTTGTAGATAGTATTAAAAACAATGTCTTCCCAGGTGGCTCAGTGTTTAAGAATCTGCCTGCCAATGCAGGAGATGCAGGTTGTATCCCTAGGATCAGGAAGACGCCCTGGAGAAGGAAATGGCAGCTCACTCCAGTATTCTTGGGCTTCCTTGGTAGCTCAGTCGGTAAAGAGACCGCCTGCAATGAAGGAGACCCAGGTCTGAATCTGGGGCAGTAAGGTCCCCTGGAGAAGGGAATGTCTGTCCACTCCAGTTTTCTTGCCTGTAGAATGCCACGGACAGAGGAGCCTGGCAGGATACAGTCCATGTATTGCAAAGGAGTCCAACACGGCCTTAGCAGTTTAGATTTAGCGACTAAACAACAACAACAATTAAAAACAACAACCACCACTGACCATATTCCAATATGCTCCAAGCTGCACAGAAAAGAGTAGAGATATGGACTGTGGTCACTGAGACTCACATTCTCTCTGCACAGCTTGTTTCTCCAGGGCTGGTCTTTGTTGCCCTCCTGTAATTGTGAACAGTGACGCCCTTTCATTCTCAGAAGGTTCTAGTTTGACAATCACACAGTCACCCTATCCGTAGGCATCTCATAGGAAAACATCATTTGTTTTGTTTCTTTTATTTAATCTCTTCATTTATCTATTTATTTATTTTTACTTGTTGGGAGGAAGCAGCAAAGAGACACGTATTTCTACTTTCATACAGCAATTAAGTGACAAGCAGAAATGTTGAGTCGATTGGGAAAACCAATCAAGCTTCATAGTGATGCCGATCTAGATGGAACACAGGGTCCCTCATTCCTCCCTAGCCTCCGAGGTTCACTCAACACCAAGCTCATCTTGGTGGCCACCTGCCCTCCTGGGCTGGTCTGCTGATGGCATGGTGGCCTGAATGTGGCTTTTCTTGTACCACAGGCTGGGGGAAAGATTGGGAAAGATTGAGGACAAAAGGAGAAGAGTGCAGCAGAGGATGAATTGGTTGAACGGCATCACCGATTCAACAGACGTGTACTCGGACAAACTCCGGAAGAAGGTGAGGAACAGGGAGACATGGTATGCTGCAGTCCACATGGTCGAAGAGAGTCAGACATGACTGAGCGACTGAACAACAACGATGCTGGAGATGTGCTGTGTGATCGAGGTATCCTGAGACAGAGGAACTCAGAGTGGGCGTAGGTCACTGTCACATTGGCTCCTAGCTCCAGCTGTGAAGGTTCCACTTCTTCCACTGGGGAGAAGGATTCTTTTATGTATTTATTATTTTTGGCCAGTATGGTACTTGGGATCTTAGTTTCCCAACCAGGGGTTGAACTTGTGCCCCCTGCAGTGGAAGTGCTGAGTCTTAACCTGAACTGCCAGGGAAGTCCAAGAAGGATTGTCAAAATTAGGGAATGACAGGCCAAGCTGGACTTGGCACTTTGCTCTGCCAAACTGATCTGCGTTCAAATCCCAGGTTGTTTGGAGATCTGTATACACACATATGCGTACACACACACACTTTCACATACACAAACTCTCACACACATACTTCCATGCATGGTATCTACCATACAACCCTCACTTACCATAGGGAAGCTAGGTGACAGTGTAGAATTACAGGAAATAGATTGGGTCTGGGAGGCAATCAAATTTGGGTTCAAATCATCCTAGCCCATCCACAGCCCCTAGCTGTGCTACTTTGTTCAGGTTTAAAAAAATTTTTTAACTCTCTGGTGTCTCAGTTTCATTTTTGAGAATGAACTGATAAAATATTTTCCAGTTCTTAGCTCCAGGTCTGACTCATAGGGTCAGAAAATAAATGGTGGTCACTATCTCTTCTTCCTCCTTAGCCCAGCTCCAGTGTTTAAAACCTTTGGGCTGAATAAATAACAAGGTCTCATTGTACAGTGCAGGGAACTCTATTCAGTATTTTGTGATAACCTAAAGTGGAAAAGAATCTGAAAAAGAATATATATATATATATATATATATATATATATATATATATGCATGTATGCATGCTCAGTCATTTTAGTAGTGTCCAACTCTTTAAGCTCCTTTGACCATAGGGTTCTCCAGAGGGAAGAATATTGGAGTGGGTTGTCATTCTCTTCTCCAGGGGATCTTCCTGATCCAGAGATTAAACCCACATCACCTGCATTCCAGGCAGATTCTTTACCACTGGGATACACACACACACACACACACACACACACACACACACACTTTTGTTGTTGTTCAGTCACTCAGTCGTATCCGATGCTTTGTGACCCCATGGATTCAGCACACCAGGCTTCCCTGTCCTTCACCATTTCCTGGAGCTTGCTCAAACTCATGTCCCTTGAGTCAGTGATACTATCCAACCATCTCATCCTCTGTCACCCCTTCTCCTGCCTTCAATCTTTCCCAGCATCAGGGTCTTTTCTAATGAGTCAGTTCTTCACATCAGGTGGCCAAAGTATTGGAGTTGCAGCTTTAGCACAAGTCCTTCCAGTGATTATTCAGGACTGATTTCCTTTAGGATGGACTGGTTGGATCTCCTTACTGTCCAAGGGACTCTCAAGGGTCTTTTCCAACACCACAGTTCAAAATAGGCTTCAAGTATGTATGTATGTGTGTGTGTATATATATATGTGTGTGTATATATATATATATATATAGGAGAAGGCAATGGCAACCCACTCCAGTACTCTTGCCTGGAAAATCCCATGGGAGGAGCTTCGTAGGCTGCAGTCCATGGGGTCACTAAGAGTCGGACATGACTGAGCAGCTTCACTTTCACTTTTCACTTTCATGCATTGGAGAAGGAAATGGCAACCCACTCCAGTGTTCCTGCCTGGAGAATCCCAGAGATGGGGGAGCCCAGTGGGCTGCCATCTGTGGGGTCGCACAGAGTCAGACATGACTGAAGCGACTTAGCAGCAGCAGCAGCATATATATATAAATGATAATAATATATATTACATATAATTAATATATATATTTGAAATATATAAATACACATTCAAATGTAGATTCAAATATAAATATAGATTCAAATATAAATAGTAAATAAAGCAGAAATAGATGCTTTTCTGGAACTCTCTTGCTTTTTTGATGATCCAGCAGATGTTGGCAATTTTATATCTGGTTCCTCTGCCTTTTCTAAAACCAGCTTGAATATCTGGAAGTTCACCATGGTTCACATATTGCTGAAGCCTGGCTTGGAGAATTTTGAGCATTACTTTACTAGCGTGTGAAATGAGTGCAATTGTGCAGTAGTTTGAGCATTCTTTGACATTGCCTTTCTTTGAGATTGGAATGAAAACTGACATTTTCCAGTCCTGTGGCCACTGCTGAGTTTTCCAAATTTGCTGACATATTGAGTGCAGCACTTTCACAGCATCATCTTTTAGGATTTGAAATAGCTCAACTCGAATTCCATCACCTCCACTAGCTTTGTTTGTAGTGATGCTTTCTAAGGCCCACTTGACTTCACATTCCAGGATGTCTGGCTCTAGGTGAGTGACCACACCATCGTGATTATCTGGGTCGTGAAGATCTTTTTTGTACAGTTCTTCTGTGTATTCTTGCCACCTCTTCTTAATATCTTCTGCTTCTGTTAAGACCATACCATTTCTGTCCTTTATTGAGCCCATCTTTGCATGAAATTTTCCCTTGGTATCTCTAATTTTCTTAAAGAGATCTCTAGTCTTTCCTATTCAATTGTTTTCCTCTATTTCTTTGCATTGATCTCTGAGGAAGACTTTCTTATCTCTCCTTGCTATTTTTTGGAACTCTGCATTCAAATGGGTATATCTTTCCTTTTCTCCTTTGCTTTTCACTTCTCTTCATTTCACAGCTATTTGTAAGGCCTCCTCAGACAGCCATTTTGCTTTTTTGCACTTCTTTTTCTTGGGGATGGTCTTGATCCCTGTCTCCTGTACAATGTCACAAACCTCCATCCATCATTCATCAGGCACTCTATCAGATCTAGTCACTTAAATCTATTTTTCCACTGTATAATCATAAGGGATTTGATTTAGGTCATACCTGAATGGTCTAGTGGTTTTCCCTACTGTCTTCAATTTCAGTCTGAATTTGGCAATAAGGAGTTCATGATCTGAGTCACAGTTGGCTTCCGGTCTTGTTTTTGCTGACTGTATAGAGCTTCTCCATCTTTGCCTGCAAAGAATATAATCAATCTGATTTCGGTGTTGGCCATATGGCGATGTCCATGTGTAGAGTCTTCTCTTGTGTTGTTGGAAGAGGGTGTTTGCTATGACCAGTGTGTTCTTTTGGCAAAACTCTATTAGCCTTTACCCTGCTTCATTCTGTACTGCAAGGCTAAATTCACCTGTTACTCCAGGTATTTCTTGACTTCCTACTTTTGCATTCCAGTCCCCTACAATGAAAAGGATATCTTTTTTGGGAGTTAGTTCTAAAAGGTCTTGTAGGTCTTCATAGAACTGTTCAACTTCAGCTTCTTCAGCGTTACTGTGGATCACAATAAACTGTGGAAATTTCTGAAAGAGATGGGAATACCTGACCACCTGACCTGCCTCTTGAGAAATCTGTATGCAGATCAGGAAGCAAGAGTTAGAAGTGGACATGGAACAACAGATTGGTTCCAAATAGGAAAAGGAGTACATCAAGGCTGTAGTGGACATGGAACAACAGATTGGTTCCAAATAGGAAAAGGAGTACATCAAGGCTGTATACTGTCACCCTGCTTATTTAACTTATATGCAGGGTACATCATGAGAAATGCTGGGCTGGGGGAAGCACAAGCTGGAATCAGGATTGCCGGGAGAAATATCAGTAACCTCAGATATGCAGATGACACTACCCTTATGGCAGAAAGTGAAGAATTAAAGAGCCTCTTGATGAAAGTGAAAGAGGAAAGTGAAAAAGTTGGCTTAAAGCTCAACATTCAGAAAACTAATATCATGGCATCTGGTCCCATCACTTCATGGCAAATAGATGGGGAAACAGTGACAGACTTTATTTTTTGGCCTCCAAAATCACTGCAGATGGTGATTGCAGTCATGAGATTAAAAGATGCTTACTCCTTGGAAGGAAAGTTATGACCAACCTAGACAGCATGTTAAAAAGCAGAGACATTACTTTGTCAACAAAGGTCCGTCTAGTCAAGGCTATGGTTTTTCCAGTCGTCATGCATGGATGTGAGAGTTGGACTATAAAGAAAGCTGAGCACTGAAGAATTGATGCTTTTGAACTGTGGTGTTGGAGAAGAGTCTTGAGAGTCCCTTGGACTGCAAGGAGATCCAACCAGTCCATCCTAAAGGAGATCAGTCCTAGGTGTTCATTGGAAGGACTGATGTTGAAGCTGAAACTCCAATACTTTGGCCACCTGATGCGAAGAGATGACTCATTTGAAAAGACCCTGATGCTGGGAAAGACTGGGGGCAGGAGGAGAAGAGGGTGACAGAGGATGAGATGGTTGGATGGCATCACCGACTCAATGGAGATGAGTTTGGGTAAACTCCAGGAGTTGGTGATGGACAGGGAGGCCTGGCGTGCTGCAGTTCATGGGGTTGCAAAGAGTTGGATACAACTGAGCGACTGAACTGAACTCAGATATAAATATAGATTCAAATATATTTTAAGCACTTTGCTGTACACCTAAAACCAATATTGTGTATCAACTATACTTCAATTTTTTAAAAAAGGAGCCTTTAAGTTGAGTGGGAGGGACTTGCAGAAGAGGAACATGTGCTCTTCTGGTTGAGGAAATCTACCTGCAGTCCTTCATTTAGTTCCAACTCACCCTACTTCATGTACTGCGCAGGGCCTCGTGTGTGCCTGCTCTGGCTGGCTCAGCTCGCAGTTATTGCTGCTGATTGAGGGAATGACTTCACATAGGGAGTGGAGAGAGTGTTTGGTGGAGCAGGGGCCAGGCAGCTCAGAGGCTCTCTAGGCAGTTTGAGGTCCCTGCAGGTTGACCCTTTAGAGGTTTAACAAGGGTGTTTGCGTCTTAAAGACACTGAGGAGGCCCTGCTGCTCTTTCTGTGCTCTCCTGTCCCCAAACATTAAGGATAACGGGATCTGTCGCCCAGCAAATGGCCTGCGCTTGGCCTGTTTCTATGGAGCATCATCTGGGTTTGGCCTTGACTCTCCTGTGTTCTGTGCTGTGAGTAGAATATCAATCGGTGTGGAGGAAAAGCAAGCCGGATGCCATAGGAATGTGATCTGACCATCTTTACGTGCGTGTGTGCTAAGTCGCTTCAGTCCTGTCTGACTCTCTGTGGCCCAATGGACTGTTTCTAGCCAGGCTCCTCTGTCCACGGGATTCTCCAGGTAAGAATACTGGAGTGGGCTGCCATGCCCTCCTCCAGGGGATCTTCCCAACCCAGGGGTCGAACCTACATCTCTTGCTTCTACTGCATTGGCAGATGAGGAGGAGCCTGGCAGGCTACAGTCCATGGGGTCGCAAAGAGTCAGACACGACTAAGCACAGCACACAGTTTCTACCACTAGCATCGCCTGGGAAGCCCAAACATCTTTACAGCACCCAAGAATTCTTCACCCACCCTGATTCCACTTTCTCCTTCATATCACCTCACTTTGACTGCTTTAGCCCACCAAGCTTTGGTTAAAGCTTGTGATCTCAGCTGGGGCTGCAGGCTGGGAAGAAGGGAAGGGGGTCTTGCTTTCCAGAGGAGGAAGGTTCATGGAAAGGGGCAGATTGCTGTGCCTGGTAGTATCCCTGCCTTTTCAGATTCAGTAAGTCCCCTACATACATATGAGTTCTATTCCCAGAGCATGTTTTTAAGTCCAATTTGTTCATAAGTCCAACAAAGTTAGCCTAGATCCTGCTGGGAAAGATTGAGGGTGAGAGAAGAAGGGGACGACAGAGGATGAGATCGTTAGATGGCACCACCAACTCAATGGACGTGAGTTTGAGCAAACTTCGAGAAATAATGAAGGACAGGGAAGCCTGGCATGCGGCAGTCTACGGGACTGCAGAATCGGACACAACTTAGAGATTGAACAACAATGAACACCCAGCTAATACGATAAGTTATATAGTACTGTACTGTGCATGCTAAGTCGTGTCTGATGCTTTGTCACTCCATGGACAGTAACCCTCCACACTCCTCTGTGCATGGGATCCTCCAGGCAAGAATGCTGGAGTGGGTTGCCATGCCATCCTCCAGGGAATCTTCCTGATCAAGGGATCAAACCTGGGTCTCTTAAGTCTCCTGCATTGGCAGGAGAGCCAGTAATACTGTACTCTAAAGGTGTATAATACTTTTCACACAAATAATATGTACATAAAAACAAATAAACACAGCAAATAAAGAAAAAAACTTTAATCTGACAGTACAGTACCTCAAGAAGTCCAGTAGTACAGTACAAAGCTGGCGTACAGGGTCTGGCACGCACGTTTGCATCTTTGAAAGCTCTCCATTGAAGGTTCATAGGTAGGGGTTTACGGTATAGGCTTATTCTCTAAACTGATTTTGTCATAGGAACATTGACAATCAGAGCAAGACACAAACTAAAACATCGTCTAGACCAACTCCTTAGTTTTATAGATGAGGAAATTGAAATCCCAAGAAGGTGAGTGACACACTCAAGTCCTCACGCAGCTGGTCAGTGTCTGGTCTGGAACCCGGGCCCAGGAGAGCATCCGAGAGCATTGCTTCAACTCTCAAAGAAACACATTTAGATTTCCCGGGGGGCAAATGGGCAGTTCTTTCCCATTTCACTTATTCCAAAGTAAAATGGGCAGTTCTTTCCCATTTCACTTATTCCAAAGTAAAAAAACACATTCCTATTTGCTTAATCTATGTATAAACGCTAATGACTAGTCATGGACGGAGGAGCCTGGTAGGCTGCAGTCCATGGGGTCGCTAAGAGTCGGACACGACTGAGCAACTTCACTTTCTCTTTTCACTTTCATGCATTGGAGGAGGAAATGGCAACCCACTCCAGTGTTCTTGCCTGGAGAATCCCAGGGACGGCAGGGCCTGGTGGACTGCCGTCTATGGGGTCGCACAGAGTCGGACACGACTGAAGCGACTTAGCAGCAGCAGCAGTGCTAAGTACTGAACATAATTTACTGAATTAGCTAATTGTTAACAATGGAAAGTCGTTTTCTTTGACCTTTTATAATCCTTGTTCCTCCCACAGAAAAGAAGTTCCGATCACTAGTGTTTTGGTGACATTGGCATAGAAGGTGAATTACTTGGCAGGAAACCAGAGTCCAGTTCCCTGGGGCCATGATCTCCTCTATTCAACACCCTAGACTCCCTTATACCATGAAATGCAGAGGGAAAAGAAGGACAGTTTTAATTAGAAGCATTACACACACTCTCTACTTGCTGATCACGGAGGAGAGGTAACACGGTAGATCAGTGTAGGCAGATGGGGGGCCCAGGGGTCTGCTTTAAGTGCTGCCTCCACCCTTTGTTGGCTGGATAACTTTGAGCAGAGAAACTGTCTCCAAGCCTCTGTTTCCTCAGCTGTAAAATGGGTTTGATAATTGTGCCTGTTTTGTAGAGTTATAAGGATTAAGTGGGTTGATGCCTATGCAAAGTTCTGGCACATAGTAAGTTTTCCATAATTATTATTGCTATTGTTAGTACATCCTTGCATAAAAATTTGCAAGTTCATAAAAATATGAAGAAGGAAGCTGCCTTAATTTGATTCCTCAGAATTTACTCCTCTCCCCACATGTAATCTTTGTGGCATTGTAACGTATGTGTGATTCAGTAGGCTGTGTTTTTTTATTTGACACTCTTTTGTGAACATCTTCCCTTACTCCTCAAACACCTGATATTTAATGTCTGCACAACATTTTACAAATAGACCATAATTTAACTATTTCCTTATTGCTGTTTAGTCTCTTTTCCCTATTATTTCCTTTTTCCCCTTAAAAACACCCTGGCCTGTGAATCTTTGTTTGTACTGTTGATCAGGATAGATTCTGAGAACTAAAATTATTGGGTCAAAACATAAACATATGTCAGAATCTTGATTCGGACTGCCAAGCTGCTTTGCAAAAAGAAGCCATGCTTTACTTCGTAAAGCTCATTCTCCAAAGCTGCCCAGGTTGATGTTTCCCACCGGGCTGATTCTGTGAGATGGGGAATCAAATGGCTAACATCCTCAGGTAATCAAGAGTTGGTTTCATTCTCCTTCAGTTCCTGGGCTGCATATGGGACTGCTGGAAATGTCTCCAGTGTGGGGGTCCCTTGGTATCTCCTCTAGGGAAGCTCGTGTACCCAAACAAGCTGACATCGCAGCCTCAGCTGATCTAATCCAGTCGTCTGACCAGTGAAATGAAAGGCATCCTTCATCATACTCACCTTTAAAAGCTTTCAGAACAGTCAAGCCCACGGTCCTTTGCCTGTTCTATTGCTCTATAGATAATGCTTCCCTGGTGGCTCAGATGGTAAAGAATCTGCCTGCAATGCAGGAGACCAGGGTTTGATCCCTGTGTCAGGAAGATCCCCTGAAGAAGGGAATGGCAACCCACTCCAGTATTCTTGTCTGCAGAATCCCATGGCAGGCTGTGGGCTGCTGCTGCTGTTGCTGCTAAGTCACTTCAGTTGTGTCCGACTCTGTGGGGTCAAAAAGAGTTGGACACGACTGAATGACTAACACTTTTGGATGGATAATGCCCCCATTCACTAGAGAGTCACTGCTGAAGTTTACGCCCACGTCCTTGGCCAGTTTGGTCCTATGAAGCAGACCTCTGTGGGCACACGTCTCTCCACAGCATGTGGGTGGCCAACGCCCTGGTGTGCTTTGCTGCTCCCTCTCTGGGTCCAGCACAAAGGAATGTTTGCCACAGGGCTTAGGTATTGCTCAGCTTCCCTTCCTGGAATCCAGGAGAGCTGCCTTTCCTGGGATCACCCTTTCTGTTCTTACTTCCACTCCCCCCACCCCACCCCCAGTCGAGGTCACCCCTTCTTCATGCCTCGATGCTGACTCCTCGCCCAATCAGCCTCTCTGTGGCCAACCTCTCCCACTCCAACCCCTCCTACGCCCAGTGGCCAGATTAATCTTCCTTCAACATAGTTCCGAGGCTGCCACCCTTCACCAACGACCCGATTAAGCACGCTCTCAAGGCCTCTGTTTCCTGGTTACTCCATAACAGTTTCCAGCCAAACCACGTGACTCACTGTTCCCGAATGGACACCATCCTGGTCTGAGTCATTATTTCCCCTTGGCTTTAATTGCCTTCCTTTTCCCATGTCTCTCTTGAAATTCCGACCCTGATGCTGGCAAAGATTGAAGGCAGGAGGAGAAGGGGACGACCGAGGATGAGATGGTTGGACGGCATCACTGACTCAATGGCCATTAGTTAGAGCAAGCTTTGTGAGATGGTGAAAAACAGGGAAGCCTGGTGTGCTGCAGTCCATGGGGTCGCAAAGAGTTGGACATGACTGAGCAACTGAATAGCAACAGTGCCCATCCCAAATACCTGCATCTGTCTCAATGCACTTTCACCAGCATGAAAGCTCACCCACCAAGAACACCCCTCTCCCCAGTTTCTCTTATAATATGATGATTTCTAATCTTCCCTTTGTCCCAATTTTGGTAGATAATAGAGATGACCAGCCTTTATTATCTACCTCTTATCTCACCCCTACTTTGTCCCCATGTCCATAGATAATAAACTCCTGGAAGGCAGGACAGGACTGTGCCCTCTGCCCCATATATCACCGCGCAGAGGCCTTTAGACACGGGGACACTCATACTGAGACAGACGTTCTCTGACACAGCCCTGCTCTCATGCTGCCACAGAGGGGGAGCTCCACAGCTGTCACGATTTACTGCTTTTCCCTGGAGAGGCAATTATACCACTTTATCTTCCCCTTTGGCTTGCAGCCAGTGGCTCTGCACCTAGTCTCTAATTTTCTTTTTGTTTAAAGGGATGTTCTGTCTACTCAGACAAATGCTGATGGTAATGAGAGCTGCTGCTCTGTGTTACACACCTACTATGCGCTAGACTGTGCTTTACATATAAGATCTCACTAATCTTCATAAAAATCTTATACATTAGCTAGTATTATTCTACTTTCTGGATGAGAGAATGGAAGCTCAGAGAGGTTGAAAAAACCTGTACCGTAGCCCTAAAGATGTAGATCAGAGTTGGCGTCAAGAGTTAAACCCAGATCTACTGGCCTAAGTCCTTACCAGAAATTTCCACCCAAAAAGGATGACTTAAGGGTGAGGCTGGATGATGCGATGTATGTAAGGCTCTGATTCAATATTCTTGAGATCTAACACCCTGAAGCTTTTCAGTGGGGAAGTGCTTACTTTTCTGGGTATACTAAGCCCCAGGCCTGCTTGATCCCATTGCCAGGTTAGGAGAGACAGGGAAGTGGAGCGAAACCCCTCCTTGGTGAGCAGCAGGTAATTTATAAGAATCCAAAGATCTTTGGCTCTATCCATACCCTATGCTTCCTCATGAAATCTCCAGAGCTTCCAGACCTATGTACTCTTGACACTAAATTATGGTCAGCCTGACCCTTGCTACACTCTCCAGGTCATCTTCCTGCTTGGGGGTGGGGGGGTGGGGGGGTGGAGGAAAGACAGTTGAATGGGTATAGTATATGCCAAGATTAAGACTATCAAATATCTTAGTTTAGGCATCAAAACTGGGTAGGTTGGGATAAGTCAATGCTAATTTTTAAAGGGGCTTCCCTGATGGCTCAGATGGTAAAGACTCTGCCTGCAATGCGGGAGACCTGGGTTCTATTCCTGGTTTGGGAAGATCCCCTGGAGAAGGGACTGTCTACCCACTCCAGTGTTAGAAAACAGCATCCCAACATAGCGCTTGAAATAGTTTTTTAATAGACATTAATTGGAGAACTGAATGAATGAATTCAGGAATCTGGGAATGAATGAATGAGTGAGTGAATATTTACAGTTTTGTTTTTTTCATGGCAAGCAATGGGGAATAATGGGGAAATAGTATCTTCCAGTTTTTAGTAGTGTAACTTATTCTCTCTGAGGCTCAGTTTAGTCATGTGTAAATGATGATGCTAATACCAGCTGTCAAGAACTGTGAAAAGTCTAAAATTTTACCCTGCTTCCAGCTAACATGCTAGCCTGCCACAGTTTCAAAGATGCTGGCAGAAGACATGGGGTTCTGGGTCAGATATGCTGACTTTATTACTGACAGCACAGCAAAACATCATCACCATATTTGTGTAAGTTTCCATTGCAAATGGCTCAGATGGATGCCCACACACAGAGAACTGTGTGATAGGAAATAAACCCCAGGCTTTCCCTCATAGCTCAGTTGGTAAAGAATCCAGCTGCAGTGAGGGAGACCTGGGTTCGATCCCTGGGTTGCGAAGATCCCCTGGAAAAAGGAAAGGCTACCCACTCCAGTATTCTGGCCTGGAGAGTTCCATGGACTGTATAGTCCATGGGGTTCCAGAGAGTTGGGCAGGACTGAGCAACTTTCACTTTCACTTTAGCAATCCTGAATTTATGATGGGCAGGAAGCATGCTCGTCCTTTCCTCTGGAGCTGCTTACTACACAAATATCCTTGGGAAGATATTCTTGAAGGAAGGAGTCTATTGCTTTGCTTGTAAGACGTGTGGAAATGCACAGGACTCAGAAGAATTATCTCCAAACGTAACCTCTAAGATTTTTTTTTAATGAGGATTAAATGAACTATCATATTGCACCAGTCAGGATAGTCCAGGTTATGCTGAGGTAACAAATGACTTCCCAAGTTTCAATGCCTTAAGCCTCCAAAGATATATTTCTTTAAAAAAATATATTGAAGTATAGTTAATTTACAATGTTGTGTTAGCTTCTGGTGTATAGCAAAGTGATTCAGTTTTATATATATGTGTATGTATTATGTGTATACATGTGTGTGTATACATTCATAGATATATAGGCTTCCCAGGTGGCTCAGTGGTAAAGAATCCACCTGCCAATACAGGATACCCAGGTTTTATCCCTGGGATGGGAAGATCCCCTAGAGAAGGAAATGGCAACCTACTCCAGTATTCTTGCCTAGAAAATCCTGTGAACAGAGGAACCTGGTGGGCTACAGTCCATAGGGTCACAAAGAGTTGGATATAACTTAGCAACCAAGCATGCGCTCACATATACATATACATATTAATATATAATCTTTTTTATATTCTTTTCCATTGTGGTTTATTACAGGACATCGAATATAGTTTTCTGTGCTATACAGTAGGCACTTGTTGGTTATCTATTTTGTATATATTAGTTGTATTCGTTAATCCCAAACTCCTTCCCCTACTATCTTTCCCCTTTGGTAACCATTTGTTTGTTTCCTATATCTGTAATTTGTTTTCTACATCTGTAATTTGTTTCCTAAATAAATTTACTTTTGTTATATTTTAGATTTCACATACAAGTGACGTCATATGGTATTTGTCTTTCTCTATCTGACTTCACTTAGCATCACAGTCTCTAGGCCCACTCACGTTGCTGCAAATGGCAGCATTTCCTTCCAAGAGGTATTTCCTGCTAATGTCAGGAGGAATCAGCCAGGAACTCTGTTCTAGGCCACCCTTACTCTGGTTCCCAGCTGAGGGGGCCTTGTGATGGGCACATTGCCCTGGCAGAGGGAAGGTGAGTGTGCAAAGCAGCAGGCAGGCTCTTAGAACTTCATCCCAGAAGTGGCCTGTATTGCCACTGCTAAAACATCACTGTCCAAGGCAAGTCACTTGGCTAAACCCAACTTTGAGGGGGCAGGGAAGCGTGCCCAGAAGAAGAACCTGAACTGTCTCTTTGGCAGGCTGCAAGAATTACTGTGACACTAATGCTAAGTCCTTGCACAAGGCCTGGCACATGAAAGTTGTAGTGTCCATCTTTCTTTCCAGTCTTGCAGCCATGAGATTGGCAGGGTCAGAAACATGGGTCTTGGGTTCAGGGGAAGCTCCTAGTGGTCATGCATTCAGATTGTCCTCTGGCAATCTGTGGCTGTGGTCAAGAAAATTTACAGGATTCCAAGCGAAAAGTTATCTGCCCGAGCTTGTAAATCAAGTTAATTAGTACTGATCATTAACATGCATTCAAGTCCTCAAGTTTGTTGGTCAACATTAAAAAAGAAGGAACATGGGATTTCTCCCAATCCCCAATTATTGCACAGAGTTAATGACTAGACTGAGAAAGAGGAGAAAAATATTGATTTATTCTTTATTCATGATACAATGCAATCACAGATTCAACAGCTGAAATATATCCTGACTTGAATGGATCTCCCCATTTGACTAGAAATCATGAAATGTCATAGAAATAAACATTACAGATCATCACAGCTTCCATGCTTCAGCATTCAAATATGCCAGACAGGTCCTAATTCATTTCTTTAGTAAATAGTCATCGAGACCCTCCTATCTGTTGGGTTCTGTGTTGAGCATACAGAGTGAGAAACAAGACAGATACAGTTCCTGACCCCACAGAGCTTAGAGTCTAGAGGGAAAAGACCTTAGTAAAAGCTAGTCCTTACTGATGTCTTGCTAACTGAGGGCTGAGCACAGGGCTGCACAATATGTTAGCATTTTCATAAAAGACCCAACAGTCCTGTAGTGATTTGTTACTTGTGATAACTCTTAGGGGGACCACAGTTTTGACCTGGTGTAGTCAAGTCTCAGAGAAGTAATTCTGGGGGTATCAGAGTTGCTGGGACAGAATTCAGGTCTCAAGACCCCAGATAATAGATGCATCAATACCTAGTCATTTTCACTAACCTGCACAGCAAGAACCGGCCTTGTACGTGGGCTGTGGATCCCCCAACTCCAGGCTGGGCCTTGTCGTAGTTAGCGTTCTCCATCAGTGATGAGTAAACTTTCAGAGAACTTACGTAAGTGTGTCAGTCGCTCAGTCGTGTCCGACTCTTTGCGACCCCATAGACTGTAGCCTGCCAGGCTCCTCTGTCCATGAAATTCTCCAGGCAAGAATACTGGAGTGGGTTGTCAGTTCCTGCTCCAGAAGAATACTGGAGAGGGTAGCTATTCCCTTCTCCAGGGTCAGAAGACTTATTGCATACTTACTAGGTGCCAGGCACTGTGCAACTACAATTATCTGCAAGGGTAGGAATGACTGTTATCACTTTACAGATGAAGAAACTGAGGATGAGAAGAGACTAGCCTGTTATTCCAAGGCTCCAAATTGGTAGAGGGAGCCTGGATTCAACCCGTCATGTCTGAGCCTGAACTTTTCCTAGAGGCATGAAGCCGCCCTTTCTAACCACTGTCCTCCCTGATCAGTGGATGCTCCCAGACCTATAACCATGGCTCCTTCCAGACATCCCTCAGCCCCCCTACAATAATGCCAGGTTATGAAACCCAGGCCGCTCCGGAAACACCTGCCTTTCCTCATGGCAGCAGTATAGCCTTGCAGCTTCTACTCTAATCGAATGAATTCAGCAAATGACTACACGGCTTCAAAGTGGCCAGACTGGGAGGCTGATGGGTGAAGTGAGCACAGGCTTATTGTTCAAGGGCTCAAAATCAACAGTGCAAGAGCAACTTTGAACCACAGCCACTATAATTCAAGAGTTACTTTAAATAACCCCTCCCCACCCCCCGGAGAAGGAATTGGCAACCCACTCCAGTATTCTTGCCCGGAGAATCCCATGGACAGAGGAGAGTGATGGATTATGGTCCAAGGATCACAAAGAGTCAGACATGACTGACAGACTAACACGTTCACTTTCAAATAAAGCAAGACAAGGAGAGAGATACACACACAGTCCTGCTGGGGAAATCTAGGAAGGCTTTGGGGGAAGGTGTGATTCGTCAGGGTCTTGAAGGATGAATAAGACTCTAGCGCTAGAGACGGGGCAGGGCAGGGCGTGGAGGGAGAGAGTGAGTTTGAAGGAGCCAAGTCAGGCAGGAAAAGAAGGTGCTGTTGCTTCTAGAAACTGATAAGCTGGAGGAGAAGTTGTTTTTCAGGGATTCACAAGGTCTCACCCATTTTTCTAGAGCCCCTGGGGAAGAGCAGCTTGTAGGAGGCAGGTGTAGTTGGGAGGGGCTGCCTCAGGGGCGACAGGAAAAGAAAGGAAGCTGTGGACTCTCAGAAATTCTTTCTGGAAAGAGAGCCATCTGGTGCTCAGCACCAAGCAAACTTTCTTTTTGCTTTCCACCGGCTTTTGGGCTTCGGTGCCTGATGTGCTGTCTCCCCGGGCTCTGTGAGGGTGGAGGAACCCGCGATGGCCCCTGAACTGGTGGAGAGCTGCATCTCCAGCCTGAAGCCCGACTGGTCCCAGCCCCCCAGCTCTGCAGACAGCCCTCCCCAGGGTGCGCTGATGGGCTGACGGCTGTCTCATTCAGAGTCGCCTGGGTCTCCACCGCCTCCGAGTGCCTGGCCCCTTGTGGAAAGAAGCGTGGTAGGTTTTTAATCCTGACCAGTTACATCTGGGACAAACAATCCAAATGTTAATCCATCTGGAGAATGAATCCGTATCTTCTGCGGCCTGTACCTTTTGTTTTTTCATCACTGGGTCTTTAAATCTCATTATGAAGCCAGAAGGAACCCCCTGCAAGCCTGCCTCTTACCCTTCAGGCAGCCCTTTAAATATTTCTTTGTGCTCCATCTCCTCCTGCTTCTCACTAACAGACCTTCTTTCATCTGGATGTGGCGTGGCTCTCGAAACAGCTAAACAAAGCCTCACTACACCCCCGTGAGGAAAGAGGCGATCATAACGCACTTTCCTCCTGCCTGAGAGGAGACAGGCACAGCAAGCACAGAGACTGCATCAGGGCGCTCCGCAGACCCCGTACAACAAGAGGAGCGTGGCCACCATGCCCTGACCTCGTGTGTTTCGGTGGGAGTGGATTCACAGGTTCAGAAAGGAACTTGGTCTGTTTCTTCCTGAATGGCTTCCTCCTCCTCTGTGTCCTGATGGGGAAAATTACATCAGCCAAGCCCCCAAGCCTGGAAATGTCAACTCTCCTAGGCTTTGGGTTCTTAGCGGATCGCCCAGTGCTCACGCCTGTTCTACCTTTTCTCTGGATCTCTCCAACACTGCCAGCTTACCCTCCTTGCCTGGATGTTAGCTTGCTGTCTGCAGTCCCTGCTCCAACTGTGTCTTCCTCCCAACCTACCCTCCAGGCTGCTATCACAGTAATCTTGCTAAAATTCACACTTAGTTGGGTCATGCCTCTGCTTAAAACCCTTCTCCTACAGCAAAAGATTTAAACTCCTTAGCCTGTCATAGAAGGTCCATGCTTGAGCCTTCAGTCCAACCTCATTTTGCACCTGTGCCTCTCTGTTTGCTCCCTAATCGGCCATTTAGAACTACTTCCTGTTCCGCAGATGATGCTGTTAAAGTGCTGCACTCAGCGTGCCAGCAAATTTGAAAAACTCAGCAGTGGTCACTGGACTGGAAAAGGTCAGTTTTCATTCCAATCCCAAAGAAAAGCAATGCCAAAGACTGTTCAAACTATTGTACAATTGCATTCATCTCACATGCTAGCAAAGTAATGCTCAAAATTCTCAAAGCGAGGCTTCAACAATACATGAACTAAAAACTTCCAGATGTTCAATTTGGATTTAGAAAAGGCAGAGGAACCAAAGATCAAGTTGTCAACATCCTCTGGATCATCAAAAAAGCAAGAGAATTTCAGAAAAACATCTACTTCTGCTCCATTGATTATGCTAAAGCCTTTGTGTAGAGCACAACAAACTATGGAAAATTCTTAAAGAGATGGGCATACCAGACAACCTTACTGCCTCTTGAGAAATCTGTATGCAGGTCAGGAAGCAACAGTTAGAACTGGACATGGAACAACAGGCTAGTTCCAAATCGGGAAATTAGTACGTCAAGGCTGTATATTGTCACCCTGCTTGTTTAACTTATATGCAGAGTACATCATGTGACATGCTGGGCTGGATGAAGCATAAGATGGAATCAAGATTGCCGGGAGAAATATCAATAACCTCAGATATGCAGATGACACCACCCTTATGGCCGAAAGAGAAGAAGAACTAAAGATCCTCTTGATGAAAGTGAAAGAGGAGAGTGAGAAAGTTGGCTTAAAGCTCAACATTCAAAAAATGAACATCATGGCATCCAGTCCCATCATTTCATGGCAAACAGATGGGGAGACAATGGAAGCAGTGACAGACTTTTTTTTCTTGGGCTCCAAAATCACTGCAGATGGTGACTGCAGCCATGAAATTAAAAGATGCTTGTTCCTTGGAAGGAAAGCTATGACAAACCTAGATAGCATATTAAGAAGCAGAGATATTACTTTGCCAACAAAGGTCTGTCTAGTCAAAGCTATGGTTTTTTCCAGTAGTCAGGTATAGATGTGAAAGTTGGACTATAAAGAAAGCTGAGCACCAAAGAACTGATGTCTTTGAACTGTGGTGTTGGAGGAGACTCTTGAGAGTCCCTTAGACTGAAAGGAGATCCACCCAGTTCATCCTAAATTAAATCAATCCTGAATATTCACTGAAAGGACTGATGCTGAAGCTGAAACTCCAATACTTTAGCCACCTGATGTGAAGAACTGACTTATTTGAAAAGACCCTAATGCTGGGAAAGATTGAAGACAGGAGGAGAAGGGAACGACAGAGGATGGGATGGTTGGATGGCATCACTGACTCGATGGGCATGAGTTTGAGTAAGCTCCGCGAGTTGGTGATGGACAGAAAGCCTGGCGTGCTGCAGTCCGTGGGGTCACAAAGAGTCAGACACAACTGGTGCTGTGCTGTGCCAAGCTGCTTCAGTCGTGTCTGTCCATGGGATTCTCCAGGCAAGAATACTTGAGTGGGCTGCCATGCCCTCCTCCAGGGGATTCTCCCAATCCAGGCATCGAACCTACATCTCTTACATCT
Source organism: Bos indicus x Bos taurus (assembly GCF_003369695.1). Taxonomy (NCBI): domain Eukaryota; kingdom Metazoa; phylum Chordata; class Mammalia; order Artiodactyla; family Bovidae; genus Bos; species Bos indicus x Bos taurus. The sequence continues at coordinate 10,423,302 of NC_040087.1, read as the reverse complement.
CCTGGTGGGTTCTTTACCACTAGCACCGTCTAGGAAGCCCTAGTAACTGATACAGGAAGTTGCAAATAGTCATTCAATACAAGTTTGCTGAATGAATAGGATCATCACATCAGTTCATTGGAAATGAAAAACAGACAGGCAACCTGAGGTCAAGGACAGTTAAGAGGTTTCCTCAGACTCATGTTGTTAATTTAAGTAGCAATGCAACAACTAACACCCAAGTCTTCCAGTTTCTAGGTCATTACAGCTTTCCAGCTCTTAAAACCAACAAATCTAACAAGCTGTTTTAGGGGAGATTTTTTATTCCTCTAAGTGGTACAGATAACATTCATTCAGATATTCAACCTATATTTTTTTGAGTGTTTAGCATAAGGCAGGCGCTGTGCCAGATATTGAGATTACAGAAGAGAACAAGACAGAAATATGTCCTTTTTCACCAAAAACTTTCTACTGGAAGCAGACAAAAATGGATAAAGAAGTAAATAAGATATGAGGTGGGCAGGCAGGGGCCAGAGCAGGTGGAGGCTTGGAGGTCATCAAAGGGAGCCTGGATTTTATTCCAAGAGCAGCCATGGGCTTCTTCAAGCTGGCAATTTGATGGCTATGGGATAAGAGTTTGGAGTGGAGTGGATGAAGGAAGCTGAGCTGAGTTACTACACTGTTCCTGAAGAAATAAGATAGGGCTTGGACCAGGGTGGTAAGAGCAAAAACAGGAGAGGAGGGACTGAGTTGAGATTTTTAGAGCAAGCCTGCCACTGCCTGCTGGTTGGGTTGGTTGTGGTCAGGTTCTCTGATCTGTGAGAATGGGCATCAGCCACTGCTGCCACGTGCCTGCATCACGTTGATGACTGCAGAACTAGTAAGTTAGGATTCTTGGGTCATCGAGAGATTTCAGCATTTGGTCATTGCCAGCTGTTTCTGTAAACCACTCCTGTATAGTCTGTTATGTGAACAGTATTATCAAAGTCCTCTTTCAGGGGTCAGACTTTCTCTTGTACCCACTAAGGCCAAGGATGATGGCAGTAGAACCCTGGTCAGGGACCCATCGGTCTTCCCAGGTTGAGCTAGTGGTAAAGGGCCCGCCTGCAATGAGTTTGAGCAAGCTCTGTGCGGTGGTGAAGGACAGGGAAGCCTGGCGTGCTGCAGTCCATTGTCGTCGCAAAGAGTCAGACATGACTGGAGCGACTGAACAGCCACCGCCAGTATTCTTGCCTGGGGAATCCCACGGACAGAGGTGCCTGGCCAGCTACAGTCCACAGGGTCACACAAAGTCAGACACGACTGAACCGACTTAGCACACGTGGACCTGTCTGGCTTCGTGCAGTGGCCTCTGACCGTGCCTTTTGGAGTTTGACATGATGGCCAGCCTTGTGTAGGAAGAACATGGGTTTTGAGGATGCACAATGCCTGTTTCAAACTGTGCAACTTTGGGAAAGATTCTTAATCTTGCGAAGCCTCACCTGTCTGATCTGTAAAATGGGCATAAAGAGAGTCAGTGTGAAAATTTAACGACATAAGTAAAGTGCTTAGCAGGCCCTCAGTGACTTTTGTTTCTTCTCCCCAGAACCAGTATGTGGGGAAGGAGAAAGTTCAGGTAAAAGAAGGAGCAGTCTTCACATTCTTTGGCACCTGCTGGGGTCCTGATACAATCGCACCCTCAACCAACATCTTCAAATCCTTATATAGGTGCTCGCCTAGTTTTGGGCTTCCCTGATAGCACAGTTGGTAAAGAATCCTCCTGCAATGCAGGAGACCCCACTTCAATTCTTGGGTCAGGAAGATCCCCTGAGGAACAGATAGGCTATCCACTACAGTATTCTTGGGCTTCCCTTGTGGCTCAGCTGGTAGGGAATCTGTCTGTAATGTGGGAGACCTGGGTTTGATCCCTGGGTTGGGAAGATCCCCTGGAGAAGGGAAAGGCTACCCACTCCAGTATTCTGGCCTGGAGAATCCCATGGACTGTATAGTCCATGGGGTCACAAAGAGTTGGACACGACTGAGTGACTTTCACTTCACCTAGTTTCAAGGAAGAAACGATTTTCCTCTTGGCTCACAGAACTTGAAGAGGTATACTTTGGGGCGCAAAGTAATTCTTTTAACTAGCTAGTGGCTTGAACTTTTCTCAATCTCCAGCAAGGCTACTCATAGGGGAATAATGGCAGCATGATAAAGAGTTTCTTCTTTAGCCAATACTGTGGTATCTGGTGGTTTTGATTCTGAACCTGGGGTTAGGTAGAAAGTGTGAGACTCCTGTGAAGAGCCTTCTCTTACTGACTTTCAGAGAAACGTGTTTTGAGTTGGTGAGTTAGAAGGACATCTCGGTGGCTTGTATCAGCACCTCTGACCTAAGTTCTCCCCAAAGATTATTTATTTAAAAACAAGGGGTTGGGGGGGGGGGCGTCTTCAGAGGAAACCAGAACTTGGAAGGTGGACTTTAGGCAGGCATAAAAAGGAATGTTCTAGCTTTCTCCCAGATCTGGCCTTTTAGAGAAGGACGTTGAAGAGTGTAAAGCACGGATGACAGATTGGTTTAACTCTTTAGTTGTTCATACCTAAAGGACGGAATAGACTCTGCTCTCAGACAGGAAGAGGACTGTGGTTGATTGGTGATGTCTGTCAAGAGTAGTATAGGGAGTAAATGAAGCACGTAGGCTACAAATAAATCATCTCTGGTATAGAAATTCACGAGATCTCCTAGGAGGGCAGGGGCTAAATGGGACCTCCCCCACATGGAAGCAACCAGAGAGCCAGGCAGGAGGGTGTCCCCATAGGGCTCCCTTACTAAAGATGGATAAACTGCATGGTGTATATCAGATCATCTGGCCGCTCGTTATGTTGCTGTGGTAGTTGATTTATCCTTTTTGATCCTTAAGCCATTAGTGTAATTTTTCAAAAATGTCTAAACTTTGTCACAGGGGGATGGGGGAGGGTCCACGTTTGGACTGAAGTACAAAGAGGGGGTCAGGCTCCTGAGAACAGTGGGAAAGGCAGTAGACAGGGTCCTCAAACCCCAAGGAGAGGGTCAGCCTCAGAGCCCTCCCTCTCTGGTGCGGATTTTCCTTTCTTTTTGGCAGCTGTAGGCAAGCTGAATTCTTAATTCTCTGCCGCCAACACACTACTCCTCTTTTAGCTTCACCTTTTTCAGGATTTTGCCAAAGACTTTTGCCAAGCTAGTTAATCAACTGTTTCAATTCCCAATTCCATTGGGAGGAGGGAAAATTACATAGAAGGGAAAGGCAACCAAGAAGACTTAAGTTGAGTGAGCATTTACTAGTATTTTTTATATATTTTATCTATTTGTCTTTGCCTTAAAAAAAAACTTTATTAAGGTAAGACTGACATATAAAAAGCTGTATATATTTAATATATGCAAACTCCATGAATTGGGGGATAAACATACATCTTCACAACCTTCACGACCATCAAGGCCATAAGCATATCCATTGCCTCCCAAAGTTTCCTTCCACTTCCATTATTATTATTATTATTATTATTTGTGGAAGAAAATTTTTATCTCACAATTACGTTCTGAAGTAAGTACTACTGTTACCATCTAGACCACAGTGAAACTGAGGTTCAGGGAGCCCAGGAACAGGCCTCAAATCCAGCCAAGGGCAAAGCCACGCCCCCATGGCACACGTGCGCATGCTCCGCAGGGAGCATGCTCCTTGGACCCGCCGCGGCCCACACGGAAGATGTGGGCTTTGGGTAGGAGGATGGGCTCTGCCAGGGCTGAACTGGGCAGTGGGGTACCCTGGCCGACAGGAGAGAGCTGGGATGCATGGTGCTCTGTGAGCCAGGGAAGAAAGCTCTTTCCCTGCCCAAAGAGAGGGCACTGTGGACCAGGTGCCCATGGGGAGCTGGAGGACCCTCTGGGCTCCTGTCCCAGCCTCCGTGCTAGAAATGCTTTTAACCACAAGATTTGCTCTGTGGATTTGTATAAATATCATTTTCCAAGCACCGCATGGGGTGTTAGCTGTGTGACTTTCACTGAGTTTGAATGGGAATTGTATGGGGGTGAGGCAGCGTGATTTAACTTGGTGTCACCATGAATATTTTTAGAGACCTTTTGAATCCTCTGTAATTACACTATCTGTACTTCGGGCCTAATGTTATTGTTCAGTTGACAAAATACTCTTTGCTAATTACAATAAACAAAAGATTTTGTTTCTCTAAAAAAAAAGGATTCGGAAGCTTTTCATTGCTTGAAGCAGCCCAAAATACCTACCCAGATGTTTAAAAATAAATGGCTAAGACAGGCATACTCAAGACAGTTTTTATCACAATTGCATCTGTATTGCTTGCAAACAAGGAAGCCTTTCTTCTCATGATTTGTCTGAATGTGTTGGCAGAGATAGAGTGGGTCTGTGTGCAAAGTTTAAACTGAAGCCTGGATTTTGTGTAGCTGAAGCTCAGTTCAACATTGTTGCCTTCTGATTTCAGTGTGCCCTGTAGGTGGAATCCTGGGGAGTCTTCTGTGCTCTAATGGAGAAGGAATTGTAATTTGTAGTCTTCCATTTCACCGATGAGAGGGCCAGAGGAGACAGAAATCACAGGCTGGTGGAATTTTAGCTCCGCCATGTGCTGTGTGACCGGTGGCAAGTCACCTACCTCTCTGAGCCTCAAATGCAAACTGGAAAGAATGTCAGTCACTTCCCTTCCAGCAAAGTTGGGAATGGACGAGAAGCACTCAGCACAGTGCGCGTTCAGGGAGTCTTTATCTGGAGTTGGCCATTATTTTTTAAGATGTGCTCAATAAATATGTGGTGAATGAATGAAGAATATCTGTTCTGATCGCAAGATGCTTCAGGCAGCATTTTCAATTTTAAGTTATGCTAGGAAGAAAGCCTAATGAAATGCCAGCCTCCCCGAGGAACCTTGTAACTTCTGATTGTCTCCAGCAAGGCTGGCTGTGACGCTTCCTGTGTAACTGTGGCTGTCTGCGTTTTGCAGCAACAGCAGCCCGCAGATCTGATGCGAGCGGAAGTGGAATTAGGTGGGGCTGACCGAGCAGGGCCCCAGGGGGCTGGCAAGTGCTTCTATAGCTATTCATTGTGGATGCTGTTTGAACTCTCTGGCTACCAGGCACCATTCTAAATGTTTGGTGCTTACAACCACAAGCCTACCAGCAGGCACTCTGATTATTCCCATTTTACAGATGGAAAAACCTGGGACAGTTTCAGTTAGGAAGTATCTTGAAGTGCCTTGGCTTGTAAGGGATTGAACTGAGATCTGAGTCCAGAACTGGTGTCTGGCTCCGGCTTTGGCCCTGACCACTGTGCTCTGTGGCTTCGCTGGTGGCGTTAGTGGTAAGGAACCCTCCTGCCAGAGCAGGAGATGAGGGTTTGATCCCTGGGTCAGAAAGATCCACTGAAGGAGAACATGGTAACCCACTCTAATATTTTTGCCTGGAGAATCCCATGGACAGAGGAGCCTTGTGGGCTACAGTCCATGGGGTTGCAAAGAGTCGGACACGACTGAAGCGAGTTAGCGCGCACACACACACACACACACACACACACGCATGCATTGTGCTCTATGGCCTCCCTGGAGCTTGCAGATCCGAGAATGCCTTGAATAGGATGGATGTGATGAGTTGGAAGGTAAATTGAGAAGGGGCTATTGGTTCTCTGATCCACAAAAGCTTTGCTAAGAAATGGACCCAGAGTAGAAAATTCAACTTGGTGCCTGGAGCTGGCCTTGTTGAGACCTTCTGTGTGCATGTACACACACACACACACACACACACACACTCACACACACCATACACACACCACACACACACCACACACACACCACACACATACACACCACCCACACCACAGACACACACCATACACACACACCATACACAGACACACACACACACACACACACCCCATACACACACCACACACACACACATACACACCACCCACACCACACACATACACACCACCCACACCACAGACACACACCATACACACACACACACACACACCATACACACACCACACACACACCACACACACACACATACACACACACACCTGTTTATCATGGGGAAATCGAAAGAAATAGTATGAGGACTGTAGGAAAACACAGCATCACTGAACTAAGGAATTTGGAAGACAAGGAAATGCTGGAAGGCTCTCACAGATCCATCTGATCTCCTTTTACCCATAAACATTTTTTCAGGCTTTCCTATCTGGGGAGCAGGTGCAGTCACAGTCTTTCCTAATGTGTCCAGCTCCCCTAGGGTGAGCCGCTCCCGCCTTAGGTGAGGACAGCTGACAGTCACAGAGACAGACTCCAGCTCGTGTCCTGGTCTACATCCTCCTGCCTTCCCTCCTGGGAGCCCAGGGCTGTGTAAATCAGCCTCGAGGAGAGTTTAGCAATTAAGGAGCCTGACACCTAGGTGATTGCTCCATCCCCAGGGGTTTCTGAACCTTTTTGAGCCGTGAATCTCCATGTTCAAACAAAATCCTACCCAGACACCTGGTGTGTGAGGCAGTGGGAAGCAGAGCTGCTCTGGTGGAAGCTGGGAGTCCCGGAGCTGCCCTCTCCCTGCCCCTCTCCTACAGTGATACCCTGGGGTAAAGAAGAGCGGTTTGAAAGCCCCAGTGAGCAAGTCACAGCTTCCCTTTATAACCTGGAGAACAGCTTGTCCCTCTGCCAAACTCCGTCTTTCTCATCCTCTGCGTGATGGTGATCTATTGGTTATGTGTGTTAGTCACTCAGTTGTGTCCCACTCTTTGCGACCCCATGGGCTGTAGCCCGCCAGGCTCCTCTGTCCATGGAATTCTCCAGGCAAGAATACTGGAGTGGGTTGCCATTCCCTTCTTCAGGGAGGACTGAGCCTGGGTCTCCTGCAGCATAGCAGGCAGGTTCTTTACCATCTGAGCCACCAGGGAAGCCCATTGGTTATAAACAGTCATAACTAGAACACAGGGATCAAAAGGCCATTTTAAACGGCCAGGCTTAACACTCATTCTGCTCCAAACTTCCCTAAGAAATGAAGGATGGTGTTAGAAATTTACTGAAAGGTAGAATAGTTTAGGGAGAAGGCAATGGCAACCCACTCCAGTACTCTTGCCTGGAAAATTCCATGGACAGAGGAGCCTGGTAGGCTGCAGTCCATGGGGTCTCAAAGAGTCGGACACGACTAAGCAACTTCACTTTCACTTTTCACTTTCATGCATTGGAGAAGGAAGTAGCAACCCACTCCAGTGTTCTTGCCTGGAGAATCCCAGGGACGGGGGAGCCTGATGGGCTGCCATCTGTGGGGTCGCACAGAGTCAGACACAACTGAATCGACTTAGCAGCAGCAGCAGCAGAATAGTTTAGAGATTGGGAACATGGATTGTGGAATTGGATTGTCTAAGTTCAATGCCCAGCTTTTCTACTTACTCCTGCTGTGTGACCCTAAGCAAGTTTCTTAGCCTCTCTGTGCCTTAATTTTCTCACTTGTAAAGTGAGGATTAAATAATAGCAAACTCTCTCATTGGGTGGTTGTGAGACTTGCCTTAACTGGTAGCGATTATCTAGAACAGTTACCTGAATTGATGGAGATGATTTGTGGGAAGTGCTCAGTACATGTTGGTCGTTATTGTTTCAATAGTCTTTTCTCTCTTCCCATGGGTGAACTCCAGTACATCCTAAGATGTAAATGACAGACCTTCTGACAAGTAGGCTTTGTTGAGAGGAGGAAGAACAGAGAGGCAAAGGAAGAAGAGGGGTGTCAAGGACGGCACAAACACTGCAGAAAGGGAAGCCCGTCCTGTGGAAGCCACGGCCCCCTCCCAGCATCCCAGACCGCAGGGCCTCAGGCAACTGAAGACACGGGACAGTGCCTCATACACACCGAAGGGAACAAAAAGACGCTTTGAAATTTTATATGACAGCTCTGTTTTACGAACCAGCGCTTCTTCACCCAACCATTTTATAGTCAGTAGTTTTCTTTCTCTTGCTTTTGGAGCTGGACTCCCCTTTATTATGGGAGATGCTGAAATATTTCGAGATATTCCAAGTCCAGTAGCCTTGCTCCAGAAGCTGGGCCGGGAGAATATCACATGTTCTGGCTGGAAGACTTCCCACGGGGTTCAAGAAGGCCGCAGGGCAGGAATGCCAGGTTACTCTGCAAATCACTAGCCGGCTAAATATAGCTGGTGCTTATGCTGTATTCCGTTGATTTTTTTCTGATCACAGTTTACTGAGGCCTTAACCTTTACAATTCTTAACAGCTGGGGGGGCTGGAAAAACAGTTCTGGTATCTTCTTACATGAACATCTCTGAAGAATACTTAAGGGATCAATTTTGTAGGACCAAGCTTAGAGTGTAAGTGCTTGGTGTCCAGAGCCAGGCGGTCAGGAAATGAACAGACTTCAGGTGAGCTGAAGCAAAGACATTGGTACCCTGGCAACCTGGAGTCCAAGCTGGGCAGCACCACAGATAGAAGGGAGCCAGGCTAGAAGACGTTGCTCATTAATCCTCTGAGTTTTAAGAAAGCTGAGCACATTGAGAATCAAGTACAACATAAATGTAACAGGGTCTAGTGTGAGAATCTAAGGAAATGTTGGACATCTATAGTCATAGGACACATATAATCATACATTGGGCAGTGATGAGTACATAAATCCAGGCCATCATAGGAATCATTATGATTGAAAAAGTGATAAATAATCTGTAAGGGAAGTATGATGATCTAAAGATGTATTTCTTTCCTGTTCCTCTCAATTTTGACTTTGACTGGACTTTGATTCCAGAGTCTGGTGGTTAGATAGCATCACCAACTAAATGGATATGAGTTTGAGAAAACTCTGGGAGATAGTGAAGGGCAGAAAAGCCAGGCATGCTGCAGGCCATGGGCTCACAAAGAGTCGGAGACAGCTTAGCAACCGAACGCCACCAATAACGTACAATAGCCATGGGGGAAGTGGGTTTAGTCTGACATTTCTCAGTCTTATGTTTCCAGATTGGAGCACTGGGCTGGGTCCCCTGTCTAAATCCCACTGTGGCCACATGTTGGCATGTTTGCCCAGGTCTCAGGGCAGAGAACAGGTTGAGAGATGGGTGTCCTGTTAAAACCTCACCTCTTTTCTTCCACGTGGAAATCCCCCCTGGGCCTAGGGGACTTTAATCTTTGTCATAATTTGCTGTGTTTTGAGGGCCATTGTGTCTGAAAAAAATGAACTTGTCAGCATCATTCCGCTGATCACTCTGGGGGAAGAAAAGTTCAAGAGGGCAGTGAGGAGCCCGGCTGCCTGGTTAGTCCCTCTCGGCATTGGCTTCGGAGCAGAGGCAGCTGGCTTAGGTAATTAGACTCCGAATCCTGATGGAGGTACTTTGTTCAAAGTTCAGTCACAGTCTGGGATAGAGAGCTCTGCAGGACCGCTTCCTTGTTAATAGCTTTGCTGACCTTCTCCAAAGAAAAAGTCATTAGAATGTTGAGTTATGATCTGTTTCTTGTAAAATCTCGCCAGTCCCCCATTTATAGCCCTGTATTTCAACCAATTCTAATTACCTCTTAGAATATACTTCTCGCAGCCCTTGGAGAATATTTCAAATCCTGATCTAAGCAATCAAGCATACTTCTGGGTTAGCAAGCTCACCGTGTCCTGATGCCTCGGAGAGACTCTTCTCCTCTTTCTCAACAGCCACACCATCCTTATCTCCAGGGCTCCAAAGAGCTGGTCCTTTGGTTTCTTAACTTTGGAAGATGACCTTTCATGGAGGAGGCTGGGTGTCAGGAAGCTAATGAGGATGAGAAAAAAAAATTTTTTTTTTTGCCTTTTGCAATCATTTATTGCATCTCCCCAGGGAGATTCTTTTCTTTCTCTCTCCTTGCTGACATCATGTCAGTCACTGGTCACCTTCCTCCACCTATGGAGAGTGTGCTGGCTTCATTTAGAGTCCACTGGCTGGACCTGGATAATGGAGTCCTCGCCTCACTTTTGCTTTATTCCCGCAAAATGCCCACAAAGTGTAAAAAAAGTCTCTGTTGGCTTATGGAGTCAAGAGCTCCTTGGTATATCTTGAACTTGTCTATGCCGGGTGTATTTTCTCCCCTTTCTATCTCCAGTTATGTATTAGGCTCTATCATTTCAGGCAACAACTCAAGCGACAAAGATTTTTGGATGTCTCTGTTCCTTTTAGGCTTTGAATGGGACTGAACTCATCAGCACTGCTGAGAGGAAACGTTTTTATAGACTTTCTAAATCTCTCCACTGCCGAGAAGAATTAAAAAAAAAAGAAAAGCATTTCTCTCGTCTCTTTATTTCTAATCACTTTTTGCTTCTAAGGGGACTGAAGCACCATGAGAAATGGCGCTCTTTTACGGCAAGGACTCATTTGCCCATAACGAACACTGAGTACAAAAGCAAATTAAAAAAACCCAACCCTATGCTTAGAGAGACCATTAGGAACGATTTGACATTTATTGAACAACAGATGGCGATTAAAAGCATAAAAGCTAGATTGCCTTGCTGGAAACAAAGGGTAGTTCTACTGAGGAAGTCTAACGTTTCAATTAAAATACCTCTCAATGTCAATTAAATCATATGAAGATAAGACTGAAAATGGTTTCTAGCTGCATTATAATCAATAGTGCAGTTAAAACCCTCATCAAGAAGCACCCAAGTTTTTAGTTTGACAGTTTGCTAAAAGATTAGCCAAAGCTTCAGGAAGCCATTTCCTTCAGTGTAGGGTTCAAAAGGTAAACATTTAACCAGGAGAGATTCATACATATTACACAGATTTATTCCAGCAGTGAGAAGGCTGTCTCACGGCCTTTGCTTTGTTTTAGGTCTCATCCACTTTTCTGTATGGACGAGGCATTAGTGAGGTGTGGAAAAATAACCCCATTATTTCCACAGCAAATGTTGCTTTAATGATGCTTGTGTTCTTTAGAGAAACAGCGAGTTACGGTAGAGAGAGAAGCGGTTTGGTGGTGAGACAGACCTGGGTCTGACTCACAGCTCAGTCACGCTGGGCAAGTGTCTTAAATTGTTCACAATCTCTTTTCTCATTTGTAAAATTGTCTTCACAAGATAATCTTTCCTGGAGTGCCTGGTACGTTCCTGGCTCTCGGTGAATGAGGGGAGCTATCTTTATCCCTCTTTTGGAAGAGTCTTAGACTGTAGAATCTCTTCTAGTAGGTCTTACCAAAATTGAGTTCAGTCGGATACTTGTTCTGCTACTTATCCCATGCCAAGACATTCTGTGTTATAGGGTGAATTGTATTTCCCTAAAATTCTTATTTTAGGGAGCCCTAACCCCTGGTACCTCAGGATGTGAGTTTATTTAGCAATAGGATTGTTGCAGATGTAAGTAGTCAAGATGAAGTCATATGTAGTAGGCTGAGGCCTAATCCAATTTGACTGTTTCCCCTTTTTATAAGAACAGACATCCACACAGAGGGAAAGGCCATGCAATCATGAAGGCAGAGATGGTGGTGACTCTACAAGCCACAGAATGTCAAAGATGGCCAGCAAACTGCCAGAAGCCAGTGGGGAGGCATGGAAGAGATTCTCCCTCACAGTTGTCAGAAAGAACCAACTCTGTTGACGCCTTGATCTTGGACTTCTAGCCTCCAAAACTGCAAGGCAATAAATGTCTATTGTTTAAGGTCTCCTGTTTGTGATGCTTTGCTATAGCAGCTCTAGAAAGCTATATCAAATGCAACTGGTAAAGAGTGGTACAGCATCTTGCTTTTGAAGGTTCATAAAGCAGATTACCAGAGTCAAGTCTGAGAAATCTTGACCTAAGAATTCTGTGTGTGTGTGTGTACGTGTGTGTGCGCGTGTACTCAGTCATATCTGACTTTTTGGGAAGCCATGGACTGTAGACCACCAATCTCCTCTGTCCATGGGACTTTCCAGGCAAGATTACTACTGGAGTAGTTTGCCATTTCCTACTCCAGAGGATCTTCCTGACCCAGGGATCGAACCCTCATTTCTTGAATCTCCAGCATTTGCAGGCAGATTTTTTTTTTTTTTTTAACCACTGGTGCCACCTGGGGAGCCCTCAGGAAGGTAGAATTATCTCTACCTTTAATCCAGTGTTTCCCAAACATCTGACATTGAACACTTTCTTGCCCACATAAATAACCTGTTTACATGCTTTGGAACTCTGTTGGGCAGGAATGCTCTGGAATGCTTGCCTTTAACCCCACCTCCTAGCTTACAGCACCCCTTTCCTCTACCTCAGCCCCAGGGCTTTCACTCCAGGTCTTGCTTCTTCACCAGCCACTACCCATCACCTACCCATGTTCTCAGCACCATCCAGAAGGACTCCAGCCCCTTAGTCATCACTGCATCCCTTGGCAACCATGCCTGATACTCCTACATCCCTTTCTCACTTCTACTCTGCAGGTGTCAGATGTTGCTTGAAAAGGTAATGAAACGGAGTTAAATGATGACTTTGGATTTGGGGCAGTGCAATGTAGACTACCTCAAGCTGAGTCTCCACCTCTGCTCAGTCATCCTTATTTTCTTGTATTGCTTCTTCATTGCTTGCCTGCCTGCAGTCACGCCTGCACTCATTTACCTTCTAGTGTGTAGCTCACTATAAACCAAGTGCTATTCTAGTCACAGTGTAAGTAGAGGAGCAAAGTCAGTGAACCCCCTCCTCAGCTGCTGTTGATCTAGCAGAAGAGACCAGCTAATATTCTCTCCTAGAGAAAAAGCATTCACAGAAATAGTTTCATATTGAACAGAAAAACAGATATATTCAGGAAATGTTAAGTTCTCGCCAGATGTTGGGTTGCTAGATGGGGGAGAATAGAATGTTAAGCTAGAAAGGAGACAGGGATAAAAATATTACATGCTAAGGCATTTCCCATTTATCTCCTGGGGAAACGGGAGCCATTGATCACATTTTCATTTAAGAAAGTTCACTGTGGGATTATAAGTGACCAATTTTCTTTTTGTATTTTCAAAATTCTCTGCCCGTTTGCTTATGGGCAATATCATATGTATTGCATGAATACATTTTTACTAAAAGGACTAAAAATTCAAAGATAGAGAACATCCCAGATTTTCTTACCACTCTCCCAATCAACTTACAGTCCCTCCCAGTAAGTTTGGTTTATTTATTTATTTTTTTGCTTCTCATTTATCTTTCTAGGAAATTGTGTGTTTGAATATGTGCACACACATATACATATGTACATCCATATGTATATACATACACACACTCATACATGTGACTCAAATTTGTTAATTAAAAGACATGAATACAATCATGCTATGCCTCTGTTTGGTGACATGTTTTCTTCACATTTGCAATGTCCTGGAACTCTTTCCACATACAGGTTTATCTCATTCTTTATAATGCTTTCATAATATTCTATAGGATAGATGTAGTTTACTTTAACCACTCCCTAATTTTAGGAAATTGGTTTTATTAGCAGTATTTCAAGGGTATTTTGTACATAAATTTTAGTGCACACATAAAAATATTTCTTAAGACTCCTAGAAGTATTAGAATTGTTGGATCAAAGAGTATAGTACTTACATTTTTGAAAAATATTGTCAAAATGACTTTCAAAATGGTCTCAGCGATTCAGTCTTCTATTATGTTTTTTAGTGAATGAAATTATCAATATTTTAAATTTCTTCCAATTTGGGGGGCCAAAAACTTTATTAAAAATAGTTGTCTTCTTTATTATCAATGAGGCTGAGGATCTTTTCATATGTATGTTGCCCTTTCTTATTAATTATAAATTGCCAATTTTTATCTTTACCCCCAAAATTGAAATTCTTTATCTAATTAATTTGTGGAAGCTTTTTATATAACTTGGACATTAATCTTCTGTCATTTTAATACATAATATTTAAAACTTTCTTCCAATCTGGCACTGAAAACATAAACTTTACTTATTTTGACTTCTATTTTAAGGAAATTTAAAATCTCTATAAAATATTATTAAGCTTTGATAATTATTTTTCCATAACTTCTAGGTATTGCACCTTGCTTAGGAAATATGTTATTTTTTAAAAACTTTTATTGGAGTATGCTGCTAAGTCACTTCAGTCGTGTGCGACCCCATAGACGGCAGCCTACCAGGCTCCTCCGTCCCTGGGATTCTCCAGGCAAGGACACTGGAGTGGGTTGCCATTTCCTTCTCCAATGCATGAAAGTGAAAAGTGAAAGTGAAGTCGCTCAGTTGTGTCCGACCCTCAGCGACCCCATGGACTGCAGCCTTCCAGGCTCTTCCATCCATGGGATTTTCCAGGCAAGAGTACTGGAGTGGGGTGCCATTGCCTTCTCTGTATTGGAGTAGAGTTGATTTACAATGTTTTATGTGTACAGCAAAGTGAATCTGTTATACATCATGTGTACATATACATATCTATATCTATGCACCCTTTTGCAGGTTCCTTTCCCATATAGATCATCACTGAGTACTGAGTAGAGTTCCTTGTGCTATTTCCTGTCATTTGTAGTCATCTATTTTAAATATAATAGTGTGTATATCAATCCCAATCACCTAATTTATCTCCTCCCTGCCTTCCTCCTGGTAACCATAAGTTTGTTTTTTAATCTGTGACTCTATTTCTGTTTTGTAAATAAATTCATTTGTACTATTTTTTTTTTAAGATTCCACATGTAAGTGATAGCACATAATATTTATTTTTCTTTGTCTGATTTACTTCAGTCAGTATGACAATCTGGATCCATCCGTGTTGTTGCAAATGTCATTCTTTCTTTTTTACGGTTGAGTAATATTTCATTGTAAATAGGTACCTCACCTTTGTTATCCATTCCTCTGTTGATGGACATTTAAACTGTGGTTTATTTTGGTGCCTGTATAGATTTAGGCTATAACAGAGTCTACTTTTTTTGTACCATGTGACATTGGGATCTAAACTATTCTTTTTATTCAAAACGGTTAACCAATGTCTCAATACTGTTAATTGAATAATAATTACTATTGTAATCAGAAATAAAGTATTTAAATACATATTAATTTGATACCATTTTACAAGAAGGATTAGAAAGGATGGAGAAGAACAATTAGGAAATAAAAAAATACAACCTTAGTTGTTTAAAATATAACTCAGAGCCGCATGGTTTGTTACTAGAAAGAAAATTTTTAGATAACTTAAACTAAGGAATTGTCTTAGTCACTGTAATAGGGTGACTGAGAGAAGTGGGCTGAAATTGAGCCATCTTTAAGAACAGAACAGAGAGGGACGTGTAACTGACTGGGGAAGAGGGATCCTGTGTGATTCCCAGGTTTCAAACCCTAGTGACATTAAGTACAAGGAATTTTCTGGACATGAGAATAGTCTGAACACAATAAATATGCTTCCCAATCTATATTAATAAAAATGTTGGGTAAAACATTAAGAAATAGAAATTAAAAGAGATAGACATAAAAGCAAAAAGGAGGTTCTCCAATGCTAAACACAAAAAAGGAACCCAAAGTGGTTAGTAGGAAGGCTCACCTTGCTCAGGGAGGCCTGGAGCCTCCTGAGACTTCAGTGGCTGTGTTTTGAACATCATCTTGGGGATGGAGTAAAGTCCACAAGCTCTGGGTTGGGGTGAGGGTCCCAGAAATTGAATGCCCTATTATGAGGCTTTGGGCTAGAAATGTACTTCCCATTCTTGCATAGTAAAAACAAAACAAAAGAAAACACTGCTCGCTACACAGATTTATATCTGAAGCAAGCTTGCTGCTTATGCTAGGAGTGGAAACCACTGTACCAAGTCACAACTCCAGGACTGCATTATGTGCAGATAAGTAGGGTCCATGTTTATACATGTGGAACAGGAAATCTGAGACCATAAACCAACTTTAAAAGTGGTTTGAATTGGTCAATCCCATGGGGCTTGAGCAAAGAAATGGTAAAATAGAACAGTTGAGTGGCTATGATAAAGAAAAATAGAGATAGATAGATGAGTGGATAGATAGACAAACTCCACACCTAGACTTCTAATAGTCCAAATGCACAGTATCAAGTGTAGTTAGAAATCCTGAGAGTCCCTGTGGGGTGGGGGATGAAAAGGTTAACTGTAATTACACAGTAAAAAGATTGGCAGCATACTTCTCTTGGCAGCAATAGTTGTCGTCAGGTAGTGGAATACATTTCCAAAGTCCTAAGGGCAAATAATTGGGAACTTAGAAATCTATAATGAGCTGAGCTATTATTTAAATGTAAGGCTATTTTGTACTTCTTGAATTTGTATCAAGTGCTTGTTTTGCCTGTTTAGAAAATTAAACAAAAGAGTGAAAGTAAGATAAAGGCATTTTAGGCTAACTAGGTGTCAGAAAGTTTACTGTTCACAGCAACCTAAATAGATTACATTCACTAAAAAGACTGCTAAATGATATACTTTAGTTTGAAGAAAGATGTATTTGAGGAAGAAGTGGGATGCCAATAATAAAGGGAACAAATAAATTGTGGTGGTGATGTAATCTAAATGAGAATTGAGAGGAAGAGTAATAATCAATGAGACTAATAATATTGTCATAATATGTGCTTAGGTCAAAATGAACCAAACATCAAACAAACTAACAAGACTAATAGCACAGTAGCAGGGGAGCTGGGTGGGAAAACGCTGAGGGGAATCAAAGAGTGCAAAGGTCCTCGTTCGATTGTGCTGGAACCTAGTTTGATATGGAAGGAAGGCAGATATATGTAGTAACTCTGATAGAAAAAAATAAATTTGACTCTGTATCTCTATATCTTTATGAATTACTAAAGAAACAAATGTAGACTGCTTAACAGTAAATGGGTAAAGGAAGATAAAGAAAATGAAGGAAGTGTGATTAATGGACACAAACCAGGACAAGAAAGTAAAGAAAATAGGGTGAAAGCCCAGAAAATAGAAAACATCAGAGGAGTTTATCAGTGGACCTTAGGAATAGTGTAGAGATCCCCGAAAACAACTTAAAATGGAGCATGGCTTGTTACTGCAGGCACATCAAAATCAATGGGAGAATAGATAATCTTTAAAATACAGAGTGTGGTGACACCTGAGTTTTTACAAGGAAAGCAAATGAAATTTAGACAAATACTTTACACCAGACACAAAAGAATTCCAGACAAATATGTGAAAAATACTCCTGGGAAAAGTATGTTGAGTAAAATGTAGAAAATATTGAAACAAAATGTAAACTTGGGATAAGGAATGAATTCTTTAAAAAGATCAAAGAACACAATCCATTAAAGGAAAAGTAGATAAATTTGACTCCACAAGGCAACATACCACATAGACAAAGTTTAAAAACAACCTAGGGACTAGGAGAGGTATTTTCTGTGTATATGGTGGCATACTATCCAGAATAAATATACATTCCCTGCAAATGAATACAAAAAAGACAAATGAAAAACAGAAAAAAAAAAAGCGTCAAAGCTTTGAAAGACGAGTCACAGCAGAGATGTGAATGAAAAATAAACACAGATTCGAAAAGTTCTGCATTTCACTAGTTATTTGCAAAATTCAAATTAAAACAAGAAGCAACATGTTCTACTGTCTGTTTGTCAAAAAATAAACCTGACACTTTCATGTACTTGTGAGCATATGGAAAGAATGTGTAATAAGCCACTGAAAGAAAAATACCTAATGTTAAACTTGGTACTTAATTAGTTTTCCCTTTTGATTGTTTTGTTCACCACTGTGTACCAATCCTAATACGGGGATGGGCATGGGCCATTGTCAGAGTTCATGATGTGATTTTTAAAAGAATGAATGAACCCTCCCCAAAGAAACCAGATATCATCTCTGCCTCTGCTTGTGAACTGAATGTTTGCATCCTTCTCCAAATTCTGCTATTGAAACTAGCCCTCAATATGATAGTACTAGGAGTGGGGAGTCTGGCAGGTAATTAACATTGGATGAGGTGATGAGGATGAAGCCCTTAGGAATGGAATTAGCGCCCTAATAAGGACAGATCCCAAAGAGCTTGCTTCCCTTCTCTTCTCTTCATTGTGTGAAACTACAAAAAGAAGTTGGCAGTCTGCAAGGTGAAATTCTGTCACCAGAACCAGACCATGATCTCAGACTTCCTGCCTCCAGAACCGTAAGAAAATAAATGTCTGTTATTTATAAGTCTATGATACTTTGTTTTAGCTGCTTGAACAGACACTCTCCTTGACACCTTACCTCATTTAGTTTGTATCTTTTTATGGACCTTACATTATTTTGTCTCTGTTAGACTCAATTGTTAATAATGTCTACTTGTCTTTATTCTCCATTCTCATGCTTCCAAAATGGTAAAATTTTTGAAGACAGACACTATTTATATCTGACTACTCTATAACTCATAGCATACTCTCCTGGATATAATAGGAGCTCAATAGATATTTGTTAAATTTAATTCAATAAAGGTAAAATCATGTAGTCCTCATGAGAAAAATGTGCTGGCCATGAGAATCACTGTCTACCAGGGAATCTCCCAAAAGATTCATGTATCAATTTAAGGACTTTGTAACCTACAAATGAAAAGGATAGTTTTTACCCTACTTCATATTTTAAGCTTTTCCCTTGGACATGGGGGAAAATATCTCATCCACTTTATTTATTTATTTTAGGGAAATTGTGCTTAAACGAGGGAATGAGAATTATGGTAACAAGTATCCTGAAAATGCATTGGAATTTTCTCAACATCACCTTTCTTTAGACTAAAACACCTTCTTGGCATTTCTATTACTAAAGACACCAGGATCTGTGAGTGACTTTAGGGTTCCTGGAAAGGGAGTTTTTGCTTAATTAGGTCTCACTGTATGAACTGCAGTTTGATTCACACTAGTGGGGAGAAAGGGCCAGGAAAAACAGCAATCATGCTGCATCCTTCCTGCCTGCTTCTTCCTCACTTCTTTCCTGCATCTCTTTCTAAACCATCTCTCTTTTCTACTTGCATCCTTCCTTCTTGCTGCTTTTCACCCTTCTCTGGTTGCTCAATTATAACTTAGCTCCATTTGTTAAAAATGTATCTCTCGCCCCTATACCTGCTTTGATTTTTCCTTATCTGCACACAATTTATCTTTCTCAGAGATGAGGAAGAAGTTCATTTAGTATTGTACAGACACATCTTCTCCAAACCACCCTAGAAAGAATGATCGCTATTCAGTGGGTGTACTCTGATGATTAAGGACAAGGGGGAGATTTAGCAACCCGAGATGCCTGGGCAGCACTGGGCAGAAATAATTGCTAATTAGTATCTTCCTAACTTGGGAGCATTAATTGGCTTTGAGGGACCTGCTTTCCAGACTCTAAGTGTATTTTGTTCATTTTAGCTTGCTATATAGGATGAGAGAAGAATGACAATTAGAGAAATAGTTTCATTTCAGTAATTCAACCTAATGAAGACTTGTCATTTGAATGATTATTCAGTAGTTGGTCCTTGTTGTTCTGCCAAGTTTTCAGAAAAACAAACTCAGATATTCCTCCAACCTGAGAAAACACATCCTTTCCTTTAAAATAATTCAGAGAATTTTATTTTATTTGTGGATACAGGAATGCTCCTCCAAGAACTGTCATCTTACACAACTATATAAGCAGAGAGAAATGGAAACAGGGTATCTTTTGAAACATATCATTTTCATTTCAGAACACATCATGCAATCATATAAAATAAAGTGCTTCAAATTGATATCTTTAATTTCCTCCTAGAAAGAAAATTTGTCAGTTGTTTTATGATTTATGGAGATGAAAGACATATGTGAGAACAAGTTTTGTGATTAATTAAGTGAAATTACTTGAGCATAATACTCGTAATGATATTATCTTTGAATTAAAATGCTCTTGAATAAGATTGATGACATTTTCAATCAGCAGATTAATTAAACTTTTGTTAATTACACATAAGTCAATATGTTTGGATTACATATCAATCAATATACTGAAAGCAACATCTACTTTCTTTGCTCTGGAAAACTGCTTTGCTGACATTTTTCTAGCGGCTTTATTTTAGAAGTTAGAGTTCTTTCATTTTCTTTATATAGGAGGTCTCAATATTTAGCAGATGAAGAGGTGAAAATAATTATTGCAACTTTTTTTTTTTTTTTTTATTGTGAAAGTCTTTTTTTGGGTTCTGATGATTGCTTTAATGACTATTCTTGTGACTGAATTTCGACTCGGCCCCACTCAGATGTTTCTGTCAGAACAAGGACACAATGGAACTAGAGATGAAGAAGTCTGCAGCTGCAGGCTCTGCCTGACACCCGTCTGATTTGAACTCTTATCTGCAGTTGTGCTTCCCACTTGCAAGCAGGCTGCTGACTACCATGAAATTTTCTATTGTGTTCAGCCTGCTGAAGGACTCTCAGCTATTTAGGTACCTTATTCACCCAATGCCAATTTGCTCCACTCCTCTCCTCCCAAGTCTCATTTCCAGAGGTTTAATTCTTGATAAATTAATATTTGTCTTTGTAGGTAGAGGCTGGGGTGGGGGGAAAGTGCCTAGTGCTTTTTGACACAAATCCATAGGCAGGTGAATTTTCCTACAGTCTTGGGTGCACTTGTGGGCCAGTGATAAACCCACATAGTGGTAACTTTTTTTTAGTGCCTTGATGCATTGCAATAAAAACTAATGGTGTGGTTACTATATATAAAATAGATAACCAACCAGGCCCTACTGTATAGCACAGGGAATTACACTCAATATTTTTAATAACCTGTAAGGGAAAAGAATCTGAAAAAGAATGCATACATATATAACTGAATCACTCTGCTGTATACCTGGAACTAAAAAGACATTGTAAATCAACTATACTTCAAAAAAAAAAAAAACACCCACAAATGCTATGATTGAACAATCAACCCAGAACCTCTCCTATCCTCCTCCTCCAGTTTCTGAACATTTATTTGGTCTATTTTTATTCAATGGGCCAAATTCTTCTCTCAATCTGGCAAGAATTTACATGCTCCAAATAACTACCTTTGAATGAGTGGGAGTTTTCTAGGCTCTCAGAGAATCCAATTTTGGGTTGTCATTTAGTTCCTGTCAAAGCCTAGCTCAGACAATTGATACTTGAGAAATAGAGTTTATAGATGTGCAGTCTCCTCCATGTGCTAAGCTGTATCCTTGATCACCAGAATGTTCTAAATGTGGTCTCATTAGCTTAGCCTTTCCCAGTGGAAAGTATTTCATGAATCATGTTTCAGTGCCAGAACTTTATCTTTTTTTTTTTTAAGCATTAATATTGGAAACACTGAAGTGAAGAATATTTCTGTAGTTTCTGTAAAAACTGCTTAAAGATACTGCCCATTATGTGGTTCAATGTTCCTGCACGAGAACTCATGCGATGGATTTCTTTTAAAATTTATCATCAGAAAAAAAAAATTGTCAAAGAAGTGAACGTCTTGCTTTTTTTCAGACAACAATGCCATATCCTTTATTATTTCTCTTTATGCATTGGCTGTCAGGAGGCTCAGAATGATATAACCTGCTGTATCAGAAGAAGAGAGTGAGAAATCACAGCCAGTTTCCAGGAGGAGTATCGGAGTGAATCTCTTTGTCATTGTCATATCTGTTCCGTTCATTTACTGATGCAGTGGACTTATGAAAAGACAGCTGTATTTCAGGCACCACACCAAGCGATGCGGAGAACACAGTCCCTACCTTGGAAGGGATTAGGGTCTAGGAGGGGGACTAGATAAATAAATAAGTGAATCCAGCAATGAAAGG
Source organism: Bos indicus x Bos taurus (assembly GCF_003369695.1). NCBI lineage: Eukaryota > Metazoa > Chordata > Mammalia > Artiodactyla > Bovidae > Bos > Bos indicus x Bos taurus. The sequence goes on along the minus strand of NC_040087.1, from coordinate 10,401,683 downwards.
AGTTCTAGACTAGACGGATCCGTGGGGTGCTGTCGAAGAGGAAACATGGAAGCACTCAACTCGGCCTGAAGACAGGAAGTTCTCCGTGAATCATGAAGAACAAGTCCCTGGGATAGACAAGGTCAAGGTGGAGGGTGGCGCGCAAAGGCAGAAAGGGAGAAGCAGCAAAGCAGCCACCGAGGGTGAGGGCTGGGTTATGAAAGGAGGCTGGAGAGATGGGCAAAACCTAAACAGCAGTGACCTCAGTGCCTCGCACAGAAATTTGTGGTTTATCCTCCAGGGCATAGAGATTTGTATTTCAAGCAGCAGGACCAGATGTGAATTAAAAAAAAAACAAAACAAAAAACCTTCTGGCATCCTAGATAATTTGGGAAGGGGGCCAGATGAGAAGCAGAGGTTGTTGGAAAAGTCCAGGATATACAGGAAGGACCACCTGAGACTGGGCCCGGGGGCAGAGGAGAGGATGAAGTGGACAGAGAAGGGGGATTCAAGTCAATCAGACTTGGTGGCCACCAAGGACAGGAAGCAGGCAGGCTGATAGCCCAGGTCTCTGGCTTAGGAGACTGTGGATCACGATGAAAGGAGAGAGTGCAGAGTCAGGGCAGGGGCACCTGGATGGGTTGGGAGATGATGTATGAAATTCTGGTGATGTGGAGTAAGGTTCCTAAGGGATGGGTGATGAAGATGCTTTGTAAGCAGCTAGATTTAAGGCTCTGGCCCTCAGGAGACATATAAGAACTGAAGATACAGATCAGGGGAGTGGCTTCTACATTGGAGAGAGGTTGACTTCCTCCGTCCAATAAGATCCCTTCAGAAGAGTGGGACGTGAGTGCATGGGGATGCGCAAGGCTTACAGGTGTCCTAAAGGCATGAGCAGAGGCGTGAGCAGCCTGGAAGGGAGGGACCTGGAAAACCACAGTGCTGGCTTGTACTTCCCATTGCCTTTGTGGTCAGTCTACGAGTTTGACCCATGGCCATCTTAAGTTCAGTAGGTCAAAAGCTGAGCTCCTCCTCCTCCCAGCATTACCTCCTACTCTATTCTCTCCATTTTCCAAGCCAGATTCACAGAGTCGTCTTTGAGTCCTAGAGTCCTCGTGGCTTAGTTTCTTATTAAGGCCTGCCCACATCTCCATCCACCCGTCATTGCCTTAGTTTAAGCCTCCGTCACTTCTGCCATGGCTTATGGCAGCAGTACCTAGTGGAGCCTTGTCTCCAGTCCTGATCTCAAATTCAAATTTGCTCACAACACTTCCATGGTGATGACCATACAATGGAATCCTTCCTGTCCAACAAAGTCCAAAGTCTTAGCTTGGGATTCAAGATCTATTAACATTTAAGCAATTTGATGTGAGACAGTCATTTTGATGCCGTTTATTTTTGCCTATGCAAAGTACAAAAAAATACATCTCCATGGTCCAACCTCCCTCGATTCCTTCCTCCTGTTTGAAAGTGAAATTGAGAGCTGCTCAGTCGTGTTGGACTCTTTGCAACGCTATGGACTATACAGTCCATGGAATTCTCCAGATCGGAATACTGGAGTGGTAGCCCTTCCCTTCTCCAGGGGATCTTCCCAACCTAGGGATCGAACCCAGGTCTCCCGCATTGTGGGCAAATTCTTTACCAGCTGAGCCACAAGGGAAGCCCAAGAATGCCGGAGTGGGTAGCCTATCCCTTCTCCAGGGGATCTTTCTGACCCAGGAATGGAACCGGGGTCTCCTGCATTGCAAGTGGATTCTTTGCCAACTGAGCTATCAGGGAAGAATCCTCCTGTTTAAACGTTTCCTTCATCTAAGGATGGCAAATGGAGACTTCCCCAATCCAAGGTCAAGAGCAGATATGGTACCGTGTTTTGTGGAATTGTGGAATCTACCCCTACCCTTCCATCTTTGGCTCATTTCCTGATACTGAACTGCAGTATTTTTTTCTCTTATCACCACGCCTTGGCACATCTTATTTCTTTTGCCTGCAATGGCTTCCCCTTCTTCATTTTGATAGGTTTATACTAGAAATAACAGAGATATGGTGAGTTCTGTGCAATAAGGGGTGTTTTGTTCAGGTTACAGCTAACCCAGATGTTGTTTGCTTTCTCTACCCGCTCCCATCTGAGCTAGGATTTATAAAATCCTTCCCATGGCTCCACTGGAGTTCAAAGAGACAGAAGGAGAGATCAGAACAAAGAATGAACAGTCGCTTCTGGGTGACTAGAAGAGGCAGCCGCTGTTTGTAGAGAGTGCACTCTGGAGGAAATCAAATCTCCTTAGAAATAAGCTTGATGACTTAAAGACAAATTTTGAACAATCGTTGACTGAGCAACTGAAAAGTCTCTGTCGTTTGAAGGAAGGCCCTGAAACAGAGAAGCGTCCTTTGCAGAGCACAGAGGTTTCAGATGTAGACTTTTGTAAAGCAAAGAAGAGGATCAGCAAATAATGTAGCTTCAAGGCAAAGAAAAAAGAATTTGCACAGTATCTGTGGAGAGACATTTTCTCTTAGCAATATTCGGCTGAAAGTTTTGCCTGTTCTGAGGTGAGATGGAAGGGGTAGTTTACTGTGTTTTCATGTCTAATAAATTTAACAACACAATCAGTTCCAAAGTAAGTATTGATTTAGTTATTCTCAGCTGGGGAGACAAAAATTAAAAGCTTAAAACCCTTTGGTAAAAATTAAAAGCAACTCTGAGTCATCAGGCTATTTGATAAGCTCAGGAAGAAAAAAATCCTATATGTCAAGTGCTTTGAATTCTGAAAGTGCTTCACTGATCAGATAAGGATATTTACATTCTGTGGTCACAGCGACAGAGCTAGCAAAGAACATAGTTAAAAGAAGACAGGAGGGGAAGAGCAGTATTTAAATTTAAATTTACACAAGCTTTGTCAGTTATCAAGTTTACTGGAAAGGAGCTAGAGGCTTCTGGATTCACTAACTATAAATTTCTCCCTGGGATGGTCATTTAATGCTAACTACAAAATTGCTGCTTAATATTCATAGAATGGCATCTTCCACTGCTGCATGTGCAAAATATTCTGTTATTTACTTAATCCATATTTGTTTTGCCGGAAATGGAATTTTCATTTACTTAATTTGTAAAGAAAGGCAACAGCCTTGTGTTAATGTATGTAAAAATTGTTCTTGCTTTAGTTGGAAAATTCTTCTATCTCTGGAGCTATTTTTTTTTTTTTTTTTTGCTGGTTGCCAGTAAATACATGCCTTTAACAGATTCAGATCCAAACCAAACAGGAGGATTGGTAGGCACAACACACTCACTTTGATTTATGGAGTGTGCCTCATGTGTCGGGTGCCATATTGGGCATGATAGTCATCGTCCTCTAAGCTCCTTGCACGAGTCAAGCTCACCAGGGAAGCAGAGCCACTGGGTGTGGCATGGGAGAGGGGCTTCTTTAGGATTCCCCTGGGGCCGGCTTGTACCAGCTCCAGGGAGCACTGTGGGCTCTCTTCCCAATTCCAGTGACTTAATGTCAGTAACCTGAAAAGTGGGAGTATTAACCCCTCAGAAATTAGTGATGCCTACAAATCGGGCTCTAGCGGGTGTACTACACAATCGTGGAAGGAGCTGGGGAAATGAAGGTCTGGAAGAAGGAGCTGGAGGATGAGAGTGTCACTTACCGGAAGTACTGGTGGACACGGCAGGTCATGTCGAAGAATCCGGAAGCCAAGTGTGTGCAGTTGTGAAAGGTGGAAGGGGGAGCTCTCGGTGGGGACCATGGAAGGTGTTGCGTCCATGTAACAGTTGCTGCCATGGATTTGCTGCTGACGTCTAGGGATGGGCTGCTGTTGCTGAGGACAGCTGGCCTCTGGGGAGAAGGAGACAAGTTCGAAATGGAGCAGAGGGAAGTGAGAACCGGCTGGAACCCACCTGGCCCTGCTGGATTGCCATCACTGAAGGAGACCTTCAGTCCTCTGCCCTTCCCCTCCTCTCTGCTTCACACCCACCTCCTAAATTTTGGGCAAGTTCCTTTTTGGCCAATCTTAACCTGGAATCATACCGGAAACAGGTGTCTGGGAAACACAGTTCCCAAGTTAACCAAAGTGACAGAGCACAACTCAATAGCTTCTTAATAGTACAGTGACACAGATACAGTTATCCCCATTTTTCAGAAAAGCAACCCAAAACCTAGTGAGGTGATCTGCTCGAAGATGCACAAATCTATCACTTGGTCTGTTGGACTCCAAAACCTGTCTTCTTAACTACTCTAGAGCTCTGGGAATGCATTTGTTTTGCATGTTTTTTTTTTTTTTTTTCTTCTGTTTTTAAAGATATGGACCCCACATGAAAGAATGACATTCCCTAAGTGCTAGGTAAGCATTTGAGATGGATGAACCCATCTGACTGTGACAGTTAACCTGGTGCACAGAACAGTTAGGCCTGGTGAACGTTTAAAAAACCCATCATAATGAGGCTGAGTTCAGTCTGGTATGCTCAGCTTGCCCTTAGCCTCTGGGGTTACACAGATGACCGAGAGGAGAGGATTCCTGCCATTAAGGAGCACGTGATCTGTTCTGCAAAAACAGGCACGGCAATACTTTTGGTACCAGACCACTTTACATCCTCTTTCAGATTTACTCAGCCCCGCCTGCCTCCAGGCTTTCATGGCTACGTGATGGACAGCCTGGCAGACACTGCCATAGTCTGATCGCTGCCACCACTGACTGCACTTCTACCACTGTGAGCCCCAGCGTGGGTGCCACTTTGTCCACTGAGGCAGGGGCTCTGGGGTTTCTTGAGGCTCAGATCTGACTTGACCAAACTCATAGAGGTGCTAACTTCTCCAGCGCTTTTGGGCTCAGAGGAAGTATGGCATCGTCGGCTGTGAAATGGCTTCTCCAGCAGCTTCCCCAGGGATGGGACATCATAACTCAGAAGTGGATGGGGGTTTGACACTGGCAGGGCCAATGATAAATGATAAAGACCAACGATAAACAAGAGCTGGTGGACCCTGGCAGCTACCTTCTTCCTCAGGTACGGTGGTTCACAGCTGACCAGAAGTGAGGGGTTTGTGGCTGAGCAATGGACTGCTTCTTCTGGGAAAACACAGCCAGGTCAGCAGTATACCCCTGTGTTTCTGTCCACCATCTTCCCTTCCTCATTCTCCTTCCCTCTCCTGTTTGCTTCCCTGGGATTTCATCTCTTACAAAGCTTTGACCTCTAATCTGTGCCGCAGACTCTGATCTCTAGGGAACCCAGGCAAAGATAATTACCTAGAAGTAAACACATGCTAAATAAATTACATCAGTGGCCTGTTTAAAGTACTGCTGGGGAGGATTTCTAAAAGCTATAATTCTTTACTTTCATTTTGATGTTTGTCTTATGTTTCACTATTCAAAGCAAAAAAGTCTTCGATACTCAACTCACTGATTTCTTAAACTAGTTCCTACGTTTTCGCCTGCCATGATGTGACAATGTATTGTGACCCACAGGAAATGTGCTGCATTTTAAAAGACAGCTTATGAAGTCAAAAGGATGAGTGGAGTGGGAATTTCATATTGCACTGGGGGGATGACTTGATGGAGGAGGGAGTCTCCCTAATCACATCCTGTTGGTGGTGACCGGCTCCATCCCAGTATGATAATCTTATGAGCAAGAGTTGAAACATGACTTTATGACATCTATTCAAACTACTTGAATTACCACTCTTGGGAGGTAAACAACTACACATTTTCTTTCATAGAGGGAATGGGTACTTTCTTTAGAAAACGTATGTAGTTGTTATTATATATGAGTATGGAAAAAAATGAAACCACTTTTCATCTAGAAGATCTGTAGTTAAATTGTACGAGCCTAGCTATAAAGGCATAGTGAGATGCTATTAAAATTAATAGAATATGGCAAAACTAATAGGTACCTTGCATTAAAGATTAAAATATTAGGAAAGTATATTTCTAAACTAAGGGATAACAGGCATGCGTCCTTTTTTTTTTTTTTTTTTGCGTCCATATTTTTAAATGACATTGTTTGGCTACTGCAGAATGGGTAAATTAGCTTCCTTTATTCAAAGAGGAGAATTTTCCCAAATTGACTTCGGGGACAAAATCCCAAACTGCAAATAATTGAAAATAAAGGTTAAAAATGAATATGCTGATACAGCAGTCTCCTCCAGCAGAATGTACCATCACTATCCAATTATACCAGGGTATACCAAGGGGAAGATTAAAAGAGAAACTGTCAGTTGTGACATTCTAACCATAAGGATTTTTAACAGAACCTTGTAAAAATGAAACAAAGGTAAAAGGGTATATTTACCCTAAAGCATTGAGAGTCTTCACAATAATTAGAAAAAAAAAAGAATTTTTTTTCTACCAAGATTTTACCTTTTCTTTTCTTGGTTAGAGACAGAATCATCTCGATGGAAAATTAGCAGTCACAGAGCAACGTTCAATTGCGCTAAATTATGGCACAATTCTGGTGCTGTATGTTATGAGCAGCCTTTAATGCCATTGCTGCAGGACAATCAGAGATTTTTCCAGTTCTTGGTACTTGAATTGCAAAGGAGAATATTAATAAGATAAAATCCTGGGATGGAAAATCTTTCAGCTCTGAAATTCTATGCCTGGAAGAATCATAAGATAGCATTTTCTCATAAAGTCCCTTTGCTTTAGATCCACAATCCTGATTATTATTCAAACCTAATTTCAGCTCAGAAAACTTAAGTAAAAGACAATCTTCAAGTTCTGAGGATTATAAAAGATGACAGGACGTATGTACTTTTGATCAAAAATGCACCAGGGGCAACAGCTACCCACCAAAAGACAGCTCAGAGAGGCTGTCAGTCAGAATAACAGGAAAGGCAAGTCAGAGCAAATCACCGTGTCAGACTCCCGGGCAATAAAGCCATTACTCCTTAAATGCTGGGCAGTTAGGAAATGTTGCTGTACCGTGAAAATGACATTATGACATTCTCGGTTTGTTATTTCCCTTTAGTTTTCACTTAACATTTATATACTTGAAAAGGCAACCAAATTACACATTGTCCTTGTTAGGTTTTTGAAACATGGCATAGCGTTCATCTCATTCTTCAACAAATATTTACCAAGTGCCTGCTATTTACCAGGCTCTATGATAGGTCCTGGGGCTATAAAAATGATTGGATCTTGATCTTTGTCCTGTAGGAGCCTACAGTCCAGGAAGACATGAGAGTTGGAGGTACAGTGAGATCATCTAACTTTGTAGATAAGGATTCTTGGGCTCTGAGAGGCTTAGGGGTCTATTCAGGATGAGCTGGCCTCTTGGAGGCAGAGGTGAAGTAATCCATGTCCTCCGATTTCTGCAACAGAGCCGTTTAGAATTCTGTATTCAGTCATTTTTTTAACTGAAAGTGGGGTCCCGCTGCTTGCTGCGCAGAAGCCAATAAGGAGGCCAGGTTGATGGAAAGATTGCTTAATTTTGATTGTGGTAACAGGGGTCGGGGGAGGGCTGATGCCTATCCAAAAGTCGACTGCCCTTCCCCCGCCCCCAATCAGCTTCTATAGGCTAAGGGAAGGGGCTACATTCAGAAAGAGCACAGTCACCTCTCATGACCCTCTTAAATTGGTCATTGGGCATCTGATCAGTGTCATCTTGATTGTCTTAAGTACAGTTAATCTTCAGTTTCAGGGTCAGTTTGTTTCCATTTCTTGAGGCAATTCCATAATTGGAATTATGGTGGCTTATGTCATGGCTACAGTTTGATAAACACATAGTTAACTTCTTCCATGTGGTAAGGGTTTCAAGTATCTATAAGACAGCTCACAGGATATGGCTCAGAATATTATCTATGGCCCTTGAGAAGGAACTAAGTCTCCTTGGCTTTGCTTACCGACTAAACTATTATTGTTCTGTCCCGACTGCTTTTCTTTGCTTTTGCATTTTCTCACTTCTCTAATTAAACTTATTTTTTGGCTAAAGTTTTTCCACAGACAAAAGACAGACTGAGGACATGGAGTATAAGGACTGTGGGATCTTACTCCACTTGCTTGATTACTCATGATCACATAATTCATTGCCTACCTACTCTGGGCCATTCATGTCCTTCCCCCACTGGAGGTCACAACCTCAGCTGAGAGGTAACTATCAAACTGGTGAAGATGCTACAAATCCCTTAAGCTATAACTTGGGTCTATAAATAGCGTAGCTTAATTTTTTTTAATAAGTAGGTTTACACAATATTTTCACACCCCATGAGGGCACATTTAATATGATCAATTTCAGGTGAATCCTGTTCATACTGGTTGTTTTTTCACTCTTTCTACCCAACCGCTGCCTCGTTGCTATGAAGTTTCCCCTGGAGTTTATGGCTTGTGAGGAGACTCATCTGGTCCTAGGTCATCACCTGCCTTTGATGGCAAGAGATGCCCAATCTCCGCTCTGATTTTCTTGAGTCCTCAACCCCTCTGGTCTACACTTCCGGCGCTCCTACGGTGAAGTCTCTTGTCAGGGGTTCCAGGCTCATCCAGGCCCACTCCTCAGACTTTCTTTTCCCCTCAAACATTTATTAAAATCTGTTTTCTTTTCTTTTAAAATCTCTTCTTAGATTGGAAAATTCACTCTGGCATCTTGCCTTCTTCTAAATTTGTTGCTTAACTCATGAATAGTATGCCTCTAAGTTCCTTAGGGCTTCATCTCTTGACAGTGTGCTAGCCAAGTGCTAGGATTTTTAATCCCTTTAAGCCATTGTCATAGAGATGATTCTCGAAAAACCACTTTGAAACGTGAAGACATAATTGACACCTTTTTGTCTTAACAACCTAAACTGAGAGCAGAGGTAAGACTAGGGTGGGGTATGGGTTAGTTACGGCTCAAAACAATAATCCTCATTTATTATGTCTCATAGTGTCTGAGGGCTGGGCATTCAGATAGGGCACAGTGAAAATGAATTCCTTCCATTCCACTGTCAGGGGCCTCAGCTGGAAGTCATCAACGCTGGGGGCTGGGATCATGGTAAAGGTTGTCCATGCAGTGTCTGGAGGCTGCTATTGGCTGGGGGGCTGGCTGGTGCAGTCAGCTGGAAGATCCTCACATGGCCAGCCCATGGGATGTGCGCTTGGTCATGACGTGGTGGCCGAGTTCCAAGGGCAAGAAAGAGAGAGAGACAGGGAGTCAGGCAGAAGCCATGTAGCCCCTTATGACAAACCTCATGAGTCACAGAGCATCCTCTCCTTGGCAGGGTGGTTACAAAAGTCCAGCCACCTTCAGGGGGAGGGAATGGTGACCCCACCTCTGGAAGGGAGGCTTGTTCATGCCACACTGGACACGTGGAGTGGGATGTATATTGGTATGACCGTATCTAGGGAAATTATCTTCCATGGGGCCAGGGGGGTGGGGGGTGGGTAGCAGGAAATACAGGGATTGGCAAACACTGCTGCTGCTAAGTCACTTCAGTCGTGTCCGACTCTGTGCGACCCCATAGACGGCAGCCCACCAGGCTCCCCCGTCCCTGGGATTCTCCAGGCAAGAACACTGGAGTGGGTTGCCATTTCCTTCTCCAATGCGTGAAAGTGAAAAGTGAAAGTGAAGTCGCTCAGTCGTGCCCGACTCTTAGTGACCCCATGGACTGCAGCCCACCAGGCTCCTCCATCCATGGGATTTTCCAGGCGAGAGGCAAACACTAGATGATACTTCACAATATTATTTTGTCACATTTGATCTCCACGTATGATTGCCATCCATGAGGGCAAATGAGGCCCCAAAGAAGTAAAGCAGATACCGACAGAGACTCAAGCTGTGTGTGTATGTGTGTTTAATCTCTCCTTTTAGAATGAGAAGCTCTTTCCGTATGAGTCCCACTCAGGAGCTGGGTTTGCCCTGGCAGGGTACAAAGTAGGAGCAGTTACCTCTCCAGCCATTCTTTTTGTTTCCTGCCCTTTCTTTACTGTCCCAGGGACGAGTTTATTTACGCTGGATTTCCCCCACACCTATCACCGATTCCAGCCCATTTCCTCTTCTTTCCATATCACAATTTAATGGTCTAGCCTTGTGCTGGGGAATTAATTGGGTTATCATGTCCTTAACTAATAATAGGCTTTTTTTTTTTTTGCCCATGAATTTTAACAGCTGCCTAATTGAAGTATCCAAATGGAATAACTAATAATGAGAAACTTGGGCTTTGAAAGCCTGAACTGCAGGACTCATTTTTGGATGAGACCAGGGTCCAGTGGGCAGAAGCAACTCAATAGCTCCTAATCACGCCATGCAGGTGCCCAGGGCTGACCTGCTTTCAGGAAGCTTAATTAGAGGGGTAACAAGAATTGCCATCTTTTCATGCTCCAGTGAAGGGACTGATCTAGAGGAAAAATGGAGCCTAGATGTTCTCCTCTTGATTATTATATATTTTTAAATAAAATATTTTAAATTATTTTCTTGTGGTTATAAAATGAATGGATGCCCACTTTGAAAATTCAAACATTTCCAGAATGTATAGAGAAAAAAATCACCTGAGATCTTACCACTCAGATTTAACTTTTGTATCATTTTGGCCAACTTCCACGTATTTACATATACATGAGTACTTATGCCTATACCGATACAGAACTTTGTATACCTATTATATTATACATATAGTTCTGTATCCTGCTTTTCTTTCATTCAGCAGTGGATGATAGCTATTATTTTTCATGTCAATAAATATAGACCCACATCATCATTTTTACTGACTGCAGAATAGTACTCCGTGAAACATACCATACTTTATTCAACTAGTTCTATTGAACAACAATTATGTCTATTGCAATTTTTTGATATTATAATCAATGCTCTGAAGAACTCATACATCTATTTTTATGTACTTGTCCAAAGATCTCATTCACATATATTCCCAAAAGGAGAATTTACTGAGATTCTTTCTTTTGAAAAGGACAATAGGGACTTGCCGGGTGGTCCAATAGTTAGGAGTCCATGCTCCCAATGCAGGGGGCACAACTTCCGTCCCTGGTTGGGGAACTAAGATCCTGCATGCTAAGTGGTACAGCCTTAAAAAAAAAAAAAAGAAGAAGGATAATAGGAAGCCGTGGGGGAAAGAAATCCATATGAGCAGCTTAGTTTCAGAGACTTCATGCAACAAATATGTATAGAAACACTGTCCAGAGACTGAGCTAAATAGTTTGGGATGAAAAAGATTAAAAATCTAAAAAAAAAAAAAAAAACTTTAAAAAGTTCTTCTAGCCTAGTGGGGAAGATAGACCCATGTACAAAGAGTTACTACAGTAAGGTCAAATTCCCAATAGAAGTATGAACAAAGTACCATAGGAAGGACTTTTAAAACAGGAGCTATTAAAACGGGGCAAGAGTGATGGGGGGAGAATTAACAGAGAATTAACAAGTGAGCCAATCATGTGGTTGCTGCTAAATGCTGCTAAGTCACTTCAGTCATGTCCGACTCTGTGAGACCCCACCAGGCTCCCCCATCCCTGGGATTCTCCAGGCAAGAACACTGGAGTGGGTTGCCATTTCCTTCTCCAAGGCATAAAAGTGAAAAGTGAAAGTGAAGTCACTCAGTCGTGTCCGACCTTCAGCGACCCCATGGACTGCAGCCTTCCAGGCTCCTCTGTCCATGGGGTTTTCCAGGCAAGAGTACTGGAGTGGGGTGCAGTGAGCCAATCACGAGGTTGAGGAGGAGCTAAAAAGGTGAGTATTAGTTTGTGTGGGCTGCCATAACAAAGCACCACAGACCTGGAACCTTAAACAGCAAAAGCTTATCATCTCAGAGTGTGGAGGCTGGAAGTCCAAGATCCATGTGTGGGCCAGGTTGGCTTCTGGCGTCATGAGGACAGGATCCCTGTGAGACCTGCCTGCTCAGCTTCTTAATCACCGTCTTCGCCTGTATCTTCACACCATCTTCCCTCTGTCAGTGTTTATTTCTCAATTTCCTCTTCTTGTTAGGACACTAGCCAGATCAGTGTCCACCAGCTGAGGGTCCACCACTCATTTCAACCTCATTCCCTCTTTAGAAACCCGACCCCCAAATACCGGCACATTATGAGGTACTGGGGGTTAAGAGTTGAACATAGGAGCTAGGCGAGTGCATGATTTGCCCTTAATAGTAAAAAGATGGAGAAATGTTTTCACAAAGGACCAGGGTCAGACAAGTGCGTGGAAGACCAAGGAAGCTCCCTGAACTGGGTAGAGAAGGTGCAGGGGCTGGGAGTGAGGAAAGGGGATTGTGCTGGAGGATGTGTCTGTGCTGGGTTTTGTTGTTGTTCAGTCACTCAATCTTCTCTGACGCTTTGAGACCCCATTAACTGTAGCCTTCTAGGTTCCTATCTCCGTGGGATTTTTTTCAGGCAAGAGTACTGGGGTGGGTTGCCATTTCCTTCTCCAGAGGATCTTCCCAACTCAGGGATTGAACTGGTATCTCTTGTGTCTCCTGCATTGGCAGGCAGAGTCTTTACAGCTGTGCTACCTGGGAAGCTCATCCATGCTAGGAGGAAGTCCTTAGAAAGGTGGGTCTTATTCTGCAGGGGGCAGAGAAACATGGGTGATTTTAAGCAGAGGTGTGGCATAATCACGTTTGTTCTTCATGCGGGATCTTTCTGTGCTGTGGATGGACTCTCTGATTGAGGTCTCAGCCTCAGTGGTTGTGGGGTGTGTGTGTGTGTTTGGTATGCTGGCTTAGTTGCTCCAATGCAGGTGGGATCTTAGCTTCCTTACCAGGGAATCAAAATGGAATCTCCTGCATTTCAAGACAGATTCTTTAACACTAGACCAAGAGGGAAGCCCTTGTCCTTTATTTAGGTGTTGATGTCAGAATATCAAGTGTCAATAAGGAGGTAAAGCACCTGGAACTCTCACGCACAGCTGGTGGGAAAATAAATAAATACAATAAAATGGAGCCACTATTTTGAAAAACAAGTTGCTAGTTCCTTTGAATGGAGAAGGCAATGGCACCCCACTCCAGTACTCTTGCCTGGAAAATCCCATGGACGGAGGAGCTTGGTAGGCTGTAGTCCATGGGGTCACTAAGAGTCGGGCACGACTGAGAGACTTCACTTTCACTTTTCACTTTGATGCATTGGAGAAGGAAATGGCAACCCACTCCAGTGTTCTTGCCTGGAGAATCCCAGGGACGGGGGAACCTGGTGGGCTGCCGTCTATGGGGTCGCACAGAGTCGGACACGACTGAAGCGACTTAGCAGCAGCAGTTCCTTTGAAAGTTATCTACCCATCTACCATATGACCCAGCATTCTCTCTTAGGTTTTAAGCCAAGAATAATGAAAGCATATCTAGACAACAATTTGTCCATGCATGCTAAGAGCAGCTTTATTCATAGTTACCACAAACTTCAAACAATTCATGTGTCTATCAACAGGTAAATGGCTAAGCAAGTTGTCATATATTTATTCAATATAATACCACTTAGTAACGAAAGGAAAGAACTGTTATAACCACAGCAAATAGGGATAAATCTCAAAATAATTGTACTGAGTGAAAGAATCCAGCCCCTCCCAGCCCCAAAAATACATACTATGTGGTTCTGCTTATATAAAATTCTACAGAAAATAGAAGTTAATCTGGGGATGATGGTTTGGGCTAGGTGGGGTAGGGGTGGGAGGGAGAGACTGAAAAGGGGTATGAAGAAACTTTTGGGGATGATATAATTGCTCGTTGTCTTGACTGTGATGATGGCTTCTTGAGTGTATACAGATGTTTAAATCCATCAAGTTGTGTACTTTAAGTGTAGTCATTTTATTGTATGCTACTTATACATCAATAAAAAGTCAAGCAATTATACCTAAATTAAAAAAGAAAAACAAGATCAAAATAAATGAGAAAATATGTGGAATGAAAAAAAAAATGGAACATAAACTCAGGAAAGGGAGAGTAGTTAGGCTTCCTACAAGGGACGATGAGAATCTGAATGAGGTTGGGTAGGTAGGATTCACGTGGATTTGCTCTCCTTCTGTTCTGAGACATGAATTTTTAGGAACTGACCTCCTGTGGGCTGCAGGAACGCACTTTGTCCCTATGTGATGGCAGAGAATACTAACATTTTTTTCCTCTTCCTCTCTACTATATGCTAGCAATAATTTTAGGCACTGGTAGTAGTGGCGAATAAGTTGGACAAATATCTATTGTGCTCATGAAATTACTATGCTGCAGGAGACAAAAGATAATATGTCAGGTAGGGTTAACAGCTATAAAGAAAAAGCAGAGTAATGGACCAAGTAATGGACGGACATTGAGAGTGTGGGAACTATTTTAGTGAGGTGTTTAGAAAAGGTCAGTCTAGAGTGGTGACATTTGAGCTCAGATCTGCGTGAAGAGAGGTGAGTTGAGATCAGGAGAAGGTAATCCAGGTGGAGAGACTGGCAAGTATAAGGGTCTTGAGGTGGTGATGGAAGTGGCTTGTCAAAGAGATGACTGGAAAGAATAGAAAGAGCTGTAGTGGAGGCTTAAGTTCATTTTCTGATTTGCCACCAACATGTGCCTGAACCAGCTCCCTGGTCATTTACACTGGATATTTCCTCTTACAACTATGTTTATCCTAGGATGTTGAAAGAGTTAAATACTGTCTGAAATAGTATTCATTTGGCTGTAGCTTAGATTCTCTTTCCCAGCCCTCTCTCCTCTCTTTCTTTTTTTGCAAGGTCGGGGTTGGTCGTGGCATTTGTTGTAATGGAATTTAATCTACATCTCATTAACGTTCTAAGGTGTGAAAAATGTCTTCCAAAGGTGTCTTTATTTACCATCTATCTTAATGCCCAGTGCTAGATTGAATCCCATAATAAAACAAATCTGAGTACTATAACCGAGAAATGGGTCATCTCTAGCAGTTGAAAAGTTAAGATTATCACTACATCCTTATAAATTCTGACCTTAAAAATACAGTCTTGAGAGGAAGCAACCAACATTCTTGGCCACCTATTCTGAAGTGTCCACCTGTCTTAATTAATCCTTTCAACAACGGTCTTTTTAAAACGATTTGCAGCTACAGACACCAAGGCTGGGAAACACAAACTTGTCCAAGGTCACACAGGTAGCAAATAGGGGCGTCAGGATTTCAAGTCACGTCCACGGCCTCCTGTTTGGAGCTCCTGTCTCTGAGCCATGTCAGTCTTTAGGGCAACGCCTCCACATACATAAAGCTGAGCTGTCAAGGACTGAATAGAGAGACAGTCCTTCTAAGAAAGCAAACACCTTCCTTGAGAAAGAAGCCCCACAGCTTTATCTCTTGACTGTCAGACCTACCTATCCGTCTGAACGCTTCAGAGGAGGCCGTGCCTGGTTCAGTCACTCTAACAAGAATTCTCCAAAGGGACTGCGGGCAGAAGGCGGCTGGAGGAAGTGGCCGGGGCGGCCGGGTGTGATTGAACACTGCTCCTGTGTTGAAGGCCTGATGAAATTCTGGGACCCCTGGGCACTTGATTTTGGAAGTAATCCTGTCAGTTCCCTAATAATAGTAATAAATTAACCATACAGCGGATTCAGTGGTGTTTTATGTCCGGGGGGTATTGCTCTCACACTTCAACTTGATAGCATGATTTATCAAGAGATAAATCACAGCTGGGAACGCATGGATTTACTGATGTCAGGGAGATGACAAGTATATTCTGAAGATGTTACCAGTGATGGGTACGTACCTGACAAGCATACTTAAAAATCCCCAAACAAAAAAAACTCCTCTTCAAAGGCTGAATAACTGGTCTCTGCTTTAGACGTAGGTCATGGCAAGGACAGAAGGAGTTTGATGGTCTCACTACCCCACCCTCAAGTCATTATGGCCTGAAACTATTCATCACTTTGGAAGTGGGATTGTGGAGCCACCTCAAACCTTTTCTGAAACCCTTCTGGAGAATTAGTAACTCTTTGAGTGTGGGGTTCAGCTCAGTTCAGTTCAGTCACTCAGTCGTGTCCGACTCTTTGCGACCCCATGAATCGCAGCACACCAGGCCTCCCTGGTCTTTTTAAAACCATTTGAGTTCACTCAGACTCACGTCCATCGAGTTGGTGATGCCATCCAGCCATCTCATCCTCTGTCGTCCCCTTCTCCTCCTGCCCTCAATCCCTCCCAGCATCAGAGTTTTTTCCAATGAGTCAACTCTTTGCATGAGGTGGCCAAAGTACTGGTTTCAGCTTTAGCATCATTCCTTCCAAAGAAATCCCAGGGCTGATCTCCTTCAGAATGGACTGGTTGGATCTCCTTGCAGTCCAAGGGACTCTCAAGAGTCTTCTCCAACACCACAGTTCAAAAGCATCAATTCTTCGGTGCTCAGCCTTCTTCACAGTCCAACTCTCACATCCATACATGACCACAGGAAAAACCATAGCCTTGACTAGATGGACCTTGAGTGTGGGGTTATGCTGCTGTAAATACACGTGTAACTGCCACCTCCCCCCATCATCTGCTCCCAATCAATCACTGCATGTCTGTCATTCTTGTGTGGGTACCCCTGACTAAGAAAGAGTTTGGATGACGGACTTGCTCACTGAGAAGGCCCGGTGATGTAAGGGAAGGTGGGATTACTTCCGGGAGGTTGCTCAGCAGAGTAATCAGAAGGTAGAATTCAGAGAGAGCTCAGACAGAGGGCAGAGAAGGCTCGGGCTCTCAGGTTTAGATGAAGGCTCCCTGGAGATGTGTCAAGAAGCCCGCCTCCATTAAGAGACAGACCCGGGACTCCAGGGCTGAGAATGGGTTCTGCCCTGCAAACCCTGAGATGCTTGTGGGGCTGTAGTTTCAAGGAAAGGCATATTATTCATAGACGAATGCTTGGTGAGGAATGGTTTAATGAAAGTATGCTTAAAGTAGGATTTGAGTCTTTTATGAGAAGATTAAGAATGGGCTTATTGTTGTGGGCAGGCGTGGTAAGAAGTAGGGCTGGATGTGAGCTGTTAGCCCTTAACCGTGTCTTGGAGGAAAAATAAGTCTAAGCTGGGGGCTTTGACTTCATAACAGAGGCAAGTTAAGGGTGTCTTGCTCCAAAGTCTGGACCGTGTGCAATTAAAAACAGACACGTAACATTTTGCCCAATGAATCAAAGCCAAAATATAAATCAATAGAAAAAGTAGATGTAGAAATAAGATTTAACTTCAGAAGCAAGCAAGCAGATAAGCTCATTAATGAATAGTCCACTCAAGGAACAAATAGGATTTAAAATGCTCCCAGCTTTTGGATAGTTTAAAGCTGGCCATAACTAGACAACTATGTACACAGATTAAAAGAAAATGGTTTGATGCAGTTTCCTATTAAATCACTTTAAAGTTTTCCAATAGCCCGAAGCAGCTGTCAGAATCCCAGGGAGGTGCTACAAAGAACTATTTTAAACCTCCAAATTCAGAGCACCTGAAGAAGCAAAGGTCCAGATCATTTTTCCCTTTTGGGGAAAAACAGCTTTGCCATATATAAATTGTGAAAACTGTTATAAACACATAACACCTCTACACAACAGTCTATGAGGAGCTGTCTAGGCTTAGATAAATTTTTTTATTCTAAAAATATTTAACTTGCTTCATGAGTCTTTTTTTTTTTTCCTGAGCAAATCCTGAATAAGTTTTTATAGGAAAAAAAGATCAAGTATGAGATAGAATTCCTAGACTTTGGAGAGATGTCTTGTTTTTCAGAATAAATGCCTAAGACAAAATCCCACTATCTTGGACCTCCAAATTCCAGAAAAATGCTTCAAAACAGCCCTAAGGCAGAGCAGTCATCTTTCACATGCATTCTTCATATTGTCCTGACAAAGAAGATGCCCACAGGCTAATGAGAGAGGCAGAGTAGAATCAAACAGAGACACTTTCTCCCTGAGAGTCAGAGTCTTGAGTGTGGAGGTAAATTTTGATAGATGTCAAAGCACATGTTGGTCTCCATGCTCTTACAGTCATGCACAGTTCTAATGAGCAACTGGAACCAAGTATATTCAAATTAAAGGAGACAGAAAACCCAGATTTGGCTGACTGGCAGCCTTCTATGCTATCCCTTTCTCAACTCCACGTTACGTCTGAGGTAGGAAGGTGGGCAGATGGATGAGCTCTTCATCTCTTCCGGTATCACCCTTCCTTACCATGGTAGGTAAGAAAAGGGAAACTACTGATGATATTTATTTTGTCCTACCCAGAAACATAACTGTCCCAGCTTTTTATCTTTCTTTGGACCAATTGATCCAATTATTTTTGTTTTGTTTTAGAACAATTTTTTTTCTGCCTTTAGTTTGTTGAAGCAAAATTTGCAATGAGCTGCGACTGATTTATAGTAACACTTAAGCATATTACACATCGAAAAACTAGATGGGAAGAAATGGCACCACTTTAAGTGAAGTATAACATATCAGTTATAGAAAAACAGGCACCTTGATGAATTTTTACAAACTACAAAATAAACAGTCCTATGAAAATCTTTGGGCTCTTCAGGTGGCTCAGTGGTAAAGAATATGCTTTCCAAGGCAGGAGACAGGAGATGCAGGTTCAATCCCTGTGTTAGGAAGATCCCCTGGAGTAAGAAATGGCAACCCACTCCAGTATTCTTGCCTGGAAAATTCCACAAACAGAGGAGCCTAGCATGCTATGTAGTCCATGGGGTTGCAAAGAGTCAGATAGGACTTAGCTACTGGACACACACACACACATGAAAGCCCCACCCAGGTGAAGAAACAAAATTATCAGAACCCCAGAAGCCCCCCACCCCCTCCTAATGCTGCCTTTCAATTCCTGTCCTGATAAGGCTGACCATTATTTTGACTTCTGTCATCACTATTTTGATAGGTCAGTTTCTCCAATTTTTTTTTTACTTGAAATAAATACAGTCAAACAGTAAATCTTCTTTTCCGTCCGGCTTCTTTCATTCAACGTGATGGTTTTGAAAGTCTGTGTTGTTGGTGCAGCAATTGTTCATTCATTTTCACTGCTCTCAAATTTGACTGGGTGAACATGCCACAGTTCATTTATCCTTTCCACTTGGGATGAACATTTGGGTTGTTTACAGTACTTGCCTATGATGAATAATTTTGTTCTGTGGATTCTTGCACATATCTTTTACTGAACATATGTGCCATCTCTGTTGGTTACATACTTAGGAGTGGAATTGATGGGCCAAAGACTGTGCATATGTTCAGTGTTAGTAAATACTAAGAGTTTTCCAAAGTGATAATGGCAATTAACAGTGGTTTGAGAGTTTGGGTTGTTCCATGTTATTATCACTATTTGGTATTGTGTCTTTTACATTTTAGGCATTCTGGTAGCTGTGTGAATGGCCCCATTTCTGAGAATATACATTGTAAAACAAAATAGTTAGGTTAAAAATAAAAGAACATATTTTCATGTTTTGAAGATTAAATAATGTCCCAAGAGGGCCAGATCTCATTGGGGATGATCTCACTGGGGAATACTGTTGAAAGATCATTTATGAACTGTGTTTTGAAAGTAGCTGGTCTTAATTATTCCATAAAAGATGTGCAGAGTTGCTTTAAAATGCAGGAGCTTAGAATTTAAATAAAAATAGAGCATTTTTCACTCTATTTTGTGTTTCACAGGCATTTTGAAGAACTGTGATCAATACCTGATTGCAGGCAATTTGACCACTGGTTAATCTACATCAGCACAAAAAAGTGCTGCAAAAGGGAGTCTGTTCATATGCTAAATACTCGGAAGCATTTTTCCCTGAGGTAATCTAGATTCTGCTGTCACTTATTAATTCACTTTCCATTATTTCTACAAACTCAAAGTTTAGGAAAGAAGTCTCTGTTTATTTTTGCATGAGAGCTGTTAAAATTCATCATTCATTACTCTAAAATCACATTGAACATAGTCACGAAATGCCCAATTCTGTGCTGACCATACAGCAACATCTGATCCCAACTGTTAGAAATGCATATGGTGGCAATAACAAATCAAGTGGCCAAGAGTAGCTCAAACAAAGTGTTTCTTTTCCTCTGATGGGGAGAGTGATTTATTTGCTGGTTTTAAGACTTATTTACCAGCTGGTGCTATTACTGTCCGGCTGCTGAGCAAAGTCTTTCCACATCCAGTTTTCAGTGATTCTGTTCCATCATCTTCAAGCACCAACTTTCTCACTCATGCCTATTGCCTCATGGTGGCAAGATGGCTGCTATACTTCAGGCATCTCATGTATATTTAAGAAGTAAAAGAGGAAAAGATAGAAATGAATCACCAGCCACCACTTGCCCATTTATCCAGAAAAGTAAATAGCCCCCAGAACACTTCTGCTTATACCTCTGTATTCGTTATCCATTGCTATGGGACAAATAACTCCCTAATCAGAGGTAAAACAGCAACAACACTGCAGGAGTAAGTCAGATGAAAATAAAAATTAAATCATTGTTATTTCACAGTTTTTGTGGATCAGGAATGACATAGAGACTCAGCTAAGAGGGTCTGGCTCAGGGTCTCTCATATAGCTCCAGTTGAGATGTTGATAGGGTGTGCAATCATACAAAGGCCTGATCAGGGTTGGAGGACCCATTTCTGAGACTGCCCACTGCCAAGAGGGCAACTGGCAGGAAGCCTCACTTACCCACCACATGGGCCTCTTCATAGTCTCCGTGTTGGATCCTTGCACCATGGCAGCTGGCTTCCCTAGGAACAAGTGATCTGAAAGAGAGCAAGGCATAAATCACATTATTTTATGAACCAGCCTTGTAAGACTAAAGCTGTTACTTAGGCCTTTTGAAAACGAGGAGTACTAAAGAATTTGGTGAACATATGTTTAAACCATTACTGCTTTGCTGGGTGGGTACCCAAGTGGCACAGTGGTAAAAAGTCCACCTGCCAAGGCAGGAGATGCAGGAGATGCGGGTTGGATCCCTGGGTCAGGAAGACCCACTGGAGGAAGAAATGGCAACCTACTCCAGTATTCTAGCCTGGAAAATTCCGTGGACAGTGGGGCCTGGCAGGCTACAATTCATGGGGTCACAAAGAGTCGGACATGACTGAGCACACATGCAACAATTTCATTGACCAAAACTGATTACCTTGCTGAGTCTAATTACAGTGGAATCCAGGAAATAAATTTGTCACTAAGAATGATTCTCATTTTCACCTTGAACAAAACAGGGGCTCTACTATCAGGAAAAAAGTGGAAAGGAATATTGGGAAGGCAACTAGCTCATGAATTTGAATATAATGGAGTTTTGGAGATCTGGACCAAATAATTTTAGAGTTTATCTGAAGAAATGAATAATTTAGAGTAGGTATAAAAGTTTTGAAAAACAAGGCTTTTTAAGGGTGAGTAGACATCTATTAGACTTTCCAGTATAAGATGAAACATCATATAGGCAAATGAAAAGAAAACAAGATGTGGTACATAAATAGATGTGAGTGTATAAGAAATTAGTACTGAAAGGGATGAAATATTTCCTAAATGGCATTGGAAAATAAGCGTTTGAGAAAGATTCATTTACATTCAACAGAGTAAGTTCTAGATGACTTAGAAGAAGAAACATGAAAAATGAAACCACTTTAAGAAACTAGAAGAAATTCTGAGTAATATTTACCTTACCGCAGATGGGGAAGGACTATCTAAATACACAAGCAAGAAACTAAACAGCAAAGGGAAAAAGATTTATTTTAATATTTAAATTACAAGCTCTCTGTCAAAAATGTCATGAACATTTAAACACAAACAAGGAAATTATACATTATTGATATTTTGATGGGATATATTTATTAATAAGAAAAATACCTTAGCTTTGCTTGAGCTCTATGCCCCCTTTCTACGGAACAGGTATTTCAGATTAAAAATAAAACAGTGGGAAAATATTAATATATAATGAGTTACTATAACTGGTAATAAAACCTTTATACTTTCAATGGAATGGGCGAAAACATAAAACTACAATTCACAGGACAGATGGAGCAAATGACTGGTAGACAGAAATAAAAGCTCAGCCCCATTAGTAATCATAATGATGCAAGTTAAAACAAAAATAAAATGTTTACCTATCAGATCAGCACAGATCATCTAGTATAAATACTGAGGGCTGGCCAGAGTACAGTGAAAAGAGATTGCCCACTACTGCTGGCTTATGTAAAGCAATTTGATGATCTTCATCAACACTTTGAACATTTTCATACTTTTTTATCTGATAATTTTCCTTTGGAGAATCTAGTCTAAGGAAATAAATACATTTAAAAGGGTATATAGGAAGTGAGTGAGTGAGTGAAAGTCATTCAGTTGTATCCAACTCTTTATGACACCATGGACTGTAGCCCACCAGGCTCCTCTGTCAATGGAATTTTCCAGGCAAGAATACTGAAATGGTTTCCTTCTCCAGGGAATTATTTTATTATTATTAAAATAAATAAAATAAAATAAATTCATTTATTAAAATAAAATAATAAAATTATTATTATTATTTCCTTCTCTAGGGAATCTTCCAGACCCAGGAATTGAACCCAGGTCTCCTGCATTGCAGGCAGATTCTTTACCATCTGAACCTCCAGGGAAGCCCATCTATGAAGTAGTATATCTCAATGTCATTTATAATAGAAACAAAAAGTAAATTACCTAAATGTCCCACAACAGACTCATGGCTAAACAAATTATGGAATGTCCATATGATGGAATATTTGTTGCTAAAATATTTTAATGAATTTCAATGACTTTTAGAAAAATGTTTATGATACAATTTTAATTATAAAAGCAATATACACAGTACATGAAGTCTATATGATAGTATATGCATTATGGAATATGTATTATATAAGAATAAAGTTTGGGAGAAAATAGAGCAAAATACTTGCAGTGTTTCCTAAGAACTATCTTGAGTGGGTTTGTAAGATTATAAAAAAACTTGTGTCTTATTTAGGTTTGTGAACTTCTCAAGTTTTCTAAAGTATATTGCTTTTTTGATCAGAAAAAGCCCTCAGGACTTCCCTGGTGGCTCAGATGGTAAAGTGTCTGTCTACAATGTGAGAGACCTGAGTTCAATCCCTGGGTTGGGAAGATTCCCTGGAGAAGGAAATGGCAACCCACTCCAGTACTCTTGCCTTGAAAATCCCATGGACAGAGGAGCTTGGTGCAGGCTACTATCCATGGGGTTGCAAAGAGTCGGGCACAACTGAGCGACTTCACTTTCAAACTCTAAATGGATTGTTTAAAGCTTATCATCTAATCTATCTTACTGCCCTTGGGGAGTTGCAGTGTGTGTGAGTGTGTGAGTGTGTGTGTGATAAAGAGAGAAAGAAAGAAAGCGAGGGAGGGAAAATGTGAAGAAGACAAAGAGAGAGAGTTGTGTATTATGGTTCTAGGGAACTTATGTATTAAAAAATACTATAGCTCATTTTGTTAGAAAGTGGTAGATTAAACCCTACAATAGTACATTAACTCTTTCAGGCCACTGAGGGACCAATTATTGCATTATGCTAAGGGGTACTAAATTGTATGCTATTTGCCTGGAGGAGACCAAGCTTGTCCCGAAGCTCTAACTCATATCACCACTGGGAAGTGATTCAAGTCTGGAAAGAAGCTGGTTATTGAGTATTAATTGAATGGGTGAATAAAGGAAGGAAAGGCAGAGAAGAGGGCTAACAAGCTAACATTTATTGATTATTTTCTGTTTGCCAGGGGCTTCCATTTCATTATTTCATTTAATTCTCATGGCAACTGTATGAGGCCCATATTGTTATTATTACCATTTTTGCAGGAGAAGAAAGTGAATTTATACCATGGACACATGAACACGTTCCTGCCTTTTGTATAGGAAGATGTTGCCACTGACCTGAGATGGTCACATATTTGCTTATGTGCTCTTGACTCTCCACACATTTTTTTCAGGTCAATTCATGGAATTCCACAATTCAAGGTGTTCCTTTTTAGATTGTGGCTTTTCTGAGTATAGTGGTCGCCCTCTTTCCACGCTTTCACATTCTGTTGTTTCAATGAGCCGCAGTCAACTGCAGTCCAAAATATTAAATGCAAAATTACAGACATAAGTAATTCATATGTTTGAAATTGCATGCCTCTCTGAGAAGTGTGATGACACCTACATCAGTCCTGCTCCATTTTACCCTGGATGCGAATCATCCCTTCGCTAATGTTTCCATGCTGTGCACGCTACCTGTCTATTAGTAGAGAAAAGACATGGTTTATGTTTTTGATATGAAGGGGGCTTCTGGGGAGGGAAATGGCTACTCCAGTATTCTTGCCTGGAGAATTCCCATGGACAGAGGAGCCTGGCGGGCTACAGTCCATGGGGTCGCAAGAGTCAGACATGACTTACTGACTAAACCACCACCACCACCACCAAAGGGGGCTTCCCTTGTGGCTCAGCTGGTAAAGAATCCACCTGCAATGCAGGAGACCTAGATCCCTGGGTTGGGAAGACGCCCTGGAGACGGGAAAGGCTACCCACTCCAGTATCCTGGCCTAGAGAATTCCATGGACTGTATCGCAAAGAGTCAGACATGACTCTTTGGGGTCAAGGGGTAGCAAAGAGTCAGACATGACTGAGCGGCTTTCACTTTCTTTTCACCTTCATGTCATAAGGATCTTCCCTGGTGGCTCAGTGGTAAAGATCTGCCTGCAATGCAGGAGGCCTGGGTTCTATCCCTGGGTCAGGAAGACTCCCTGGAGAAGGGGATAACAACCCACTCTGGTGTTCTTTCCTGGAGAATCTCATGGACAGTGGAGTCTGGTGGGCTACAGTTCATGGGGTCACAAAGAGCCGGACATGGCTGAGTGAAAGCTGAGCACTTTTACTTCCATGATTTTGGCACCATATGGAGTTTGGCACCATATGGGCATCCACTGGGGGTATCAACCCCCCCAGGGATAAGGGGGCACTTCCGCATTTCATAGTTAACAGTATCCTGGGGGTGGGGCAAGTGTGAGGAGAGAGTTCTGGAGAAGGGAAACTCCTCAAGATAGCAATCACCACACTGAAAAGAAGACCACGTTTCAAATTACTTTATGAGAACTAATTTTTTTAATATTATCTTTATTGCGGCAAAAGTCTTATAATATAAAGCATGCATTTTAGCCACTGTTAACCGTAAAGTTCAGGGGCACTAAGGACATCCACGTTGTGCTGTGTGGTGTTGTGCGATTCTCTCCATCATCCATTTCCTGAGTTTTTCTTCTTACTAAACTGGAACTCTGTCCCCAACAAACACTAACTCCCCATCCCCTCTTCCCACCGTCCATCCCCAGCCCTTGGCATCTACCTCTCTGATTCTATGAGTTTGACTATTCTAGGTACCTCGTGGAAGGGGAATCAAACAGTGTCTGTCTGCACTTAATGTATATTGGAATGCACTTTGAAGGTCAACTTGATATATGTCCGACAAACAGACTGTACTTTCTTTTTTGTTCCCCTATGGTATCCAGTAGGCCTCACCTACATACACTACTACATACACAGCATTATACACACATCAACCCCAATCTCCCATTCCATCCAACCCCTCTCTCCACTTGGTGTTTGTTTGCGTGTTTGTTCTCTGCATCTGCGTCTCTATTTCTGCTTTGAAAATAGGTTCATTTGTGCATTTTTCTGGATTCCACATATCTGTGTTAATATACAATATTTATTTTTTCTCTTTCTGACTTACTTCACTCTATATAAACTACTTTTAAGTTGAAAAAAGTAAAATAAAGCAGAGGCTAGCAAAGATTATTGGGTGTCAAAGAATGGCCAAAAGGAGTGCCCCAAGACATAGAAGACAGCAGCGGGGGTGACTCCCCGTTAGTGACTCCAAACAACTGTTGGTGTCACAAGTGTGTTTAGAAGACATTCTCCTTGAGCCTCTGAAAAGCAAAAGGCAGCCATTTGCAAGATACTTGTCTGGGCTGCCTGGTGCAGGCACAGGCTGTTTTTGTGCCTTGGAGCAAAGAAAATTGGTTCATAAAGACAATATATTCCTGATTCATTTCATTAACAAGAAGCTGTAGCCCAGTAAGCTGGCCAGTACAGACTTGTAAATGGTATGTGAAACCGACATAAGAAAACGCAATACTGGGGATGAGTCCATTTCTTATAGGGATCCTGGGTGAGGGGAAGAGATGGCTTCTTTGAATATTTCATATTTCTATTTAGAGGACTTTTCCATCGGAGAGGTAGCACTTTCCTTTATAGGTGATGAGACACAATTTCACATTGTAGACTACTTAATGTTTGGAGTACAAGGTTCCATATCCCTATACTTTTATTTTTGAAATAAAGATTTCAAGAAATAAGTTGAAAGCTCGAAAAGAAGCCCTTTTATTCTTTTCTGCTTCCTAGTTTGGGCACATGTGTACTTAGGCTTTCAAACAATGAAGGGGGCAAGGGTTTCTTTCTAGAAAGAAAATCCAAACTAGTGACATCTTGAAATAGATTTACACCCAAATTATACATTGTAAGTCTACAAGCAATGTGATGAAAAAAATCACCCATGCAGCCTTTTGTGTTGCAATCCTTTGTATGATACTGACTCTCTCGTTGGAAGGAAGAAATGATGATTAGGCTTAAGCAAGGTGAAAAGATAGTTTCTCAGCTGGAAGCTGTTAATACTTTAGCTGATAGAGAGTTGGAGAATAACTCCTCTGTTGTGTATTTAAAAAAATAAATATACAAGCACTGCAATAATTCACAGGATGAGAAATCACAGGAGGGAGATAACAGCAGGGCAGATCTGAAACCAATCGTTTTTCTGCTTATGGGCATGTTGCTCTTTGGCCCTAAGTCTTGGGCTGACAGCTCTTCTGGATGTTCCTTCCAGTCCTCTGGGCCTTGCTGTCTTTGAGTAAATACTGTATTGCCAAGTTAACCAAGGGCTTTACATGTTCACTTCCCTTGTGGCTCAGCTGGTAAAAAATCCACCTGCAATACGGAAGACCTGGGTTTGATCCCTGAGTTGGGAAGATCCCCTGGAGAAGGAAAAGGCTACCCACTCCGGTATTCTGGCCTGGAGGATTCCATGGACTGGAGAATTCCAAGTCCATGGGGTCACAAAGAGTTGGACACAACTTTCACTTTCACTTATATTTTCACAGCATTTTCATAGGAGACAGATAATTATTGGAAACATAGGCAGAAAGTTTAAGATTCTAAACATCTGCCACACTGAAAAAAATTAAATGTAACTTTTTTCTTATTGTAAAAGCAATGCACGCTTATGATAGAAAACTTAAGAACTGCAGACAAGTGAAAAGAATAATCTATATAATAACCCTACTAAAGAGAGTGGATCACCAGTTAGCAGTGGGGTAAATCTGTTCTTCACCTCTTTTTCAATTCAATAGGAGTATATTTTACAAAAGTTTTCTCTCATCTGGTACATACAGTCTTTTTAATCTTCTTTAATCCGCTCCCCTATCCATTCTTATGAGTAATAGCCAAGAGGCTACACTTTGAGATCAGAACCAATAGTAGATAGAATCCTGAATCTGCTTCTTACCATCTGGGTAACGCAAATCTCCATTTCCTCTTCTGCAAAGTAAAGATAATGGTATCCAGTTTTCAAGGTGATGGGAGGATAAAGATAATATGTGCAAAGGGCTTGGTACAGAGTAAATGTTTAGTAGATATCAGCTCTTACCACGTTTTTTCTTTCTTCCTTTTTGCACCTCTGCCGTATTAATGCCATTCTCTGTCTTTTGCTGGTCTCAGCGGCCTCCAGTCTTCCTCCCATACTAGTTCTGTGTACAACCATTCCAAAAATTTTCTCTGGTCTGTGGTGCCCTGCTGCCCAGGCCACAGCCCTCCTGAGACCACAGGCAGTGCTCCTGACCCAGAGCTGTTTGTGTCACCAGGGTTACCCATTCAGCCTCTAGACTAGACACTGGCTTCACAACTATCCAGGAAAACTGACTCCATCCCATTTCTCATGTTGCAGAGTAAGTATGATGGGCTTTTCCTGATGACTGTACCTGCCAGGAGTGGATGGGCACCTATAACCTTTGGATATCCTCTGAGTAACCTTGGCCATACATTGTTAATCCCAATTTTCTACTTTCCTTGCCTACTGATAAATGTCTTGACTGTTTGACTGGAAATCATGGGTGTAACCACATGCATTGCACATGCAACTGAATTCATTCATTTACCTTGTCTCATTCCACTGGCCATTCCTCAATGTCCTTGATATGGCGCCTTTCACCAGCCCTACTGGGTGTTCATGTCACACAATCTTCTGATCTTTGTCCACAAGCTTTAATCTGTTCTGCTACCTTGATCTATTATTATCAATAATATATATTATTAAAATTATTTATAAATCTGCTGAAAGCTAAATTGTACAAATCCTCATGTTGCTCCCCATATATTACTAAAATTGTATATGCCATTCAAAAATATATATACCTTAGAAATTTTCCTTGACAGATGAAGGAAGAAGTGAGGTTTTCCATCAGGGTATGATTACCTGAATTAAAGCAAAGCAGTACTAAATATGTTTAGGAGTGCTGATTATACTTTATTTTAGATTACATAAAGACGAGATGTTCTGAACAGGTCAGAACAACTTGGCAGTAGAAGTTTTGATTCCCCTAATTAAATCCTACCATCTCTTTAAGTAAGACAAAGAGTTGAGCCAATTGACAGTGAAGGTCTCCCTTGTCTGAGGGAGGGATCAGAAGACTAAAAGAAGAAGCTCCCTAACTTACAAAAGCCTTTGAGGAGAGGGAGTTTAGGGATGAGGTTCTCTTTTGATGGGCAGGAGCAGGGATACAGTACAAGAAGGTTGAGCCTCCATCAAGGACCAGGGCTGAAGCACATTCCTCCTTTCAGTCTGGGCTGTTGCGAGTTTCTCTGGGACAAGATGGAGGTGTCAGCCCAGACACTGTTAAGACATGGATTAAGAGCTCACATATACAGTAGCGGATCTGAACATGTTCACGTTGAGAGAGTGCTGAGTCTTGGGTTCAGCGTGTGGCAATAGGGGAAGAAGGGGTGGCCAGTGGCACTGCCTTCTTTGCTCTTTGCTTGCCTTACCCGGCAAGTAGAGGGATTTCCCTGCCTGAGAGCCTGGTGTAATGGAATGTTCCAGGTAGTTGACCAATGTGAATGGGCCTGGGGAGATTAAAAGAAAAACTTAATGATGGAAAATTTCAAACATATGCAAGATGCAAGAATAGTGTAATGAACCTATGAACCACCGCACAACTTCAGTAGTTTTCAACACTTCGCCTATTTTGCTTCATCTTTTGACTTACAACTTACCTTCCATGCCTCCCTGGTAACTACAATATTCTAAACCGAATCTCAGAGAAGAAAATTTCTAAATGCTTCAGTAGAAGTCTCTAAAAGACAAGGACATCAAAATACCATAATCACAGCACCATTCATATCCAGCAAAATTAGGAGTAATTCTTTAATGCCATCTAATATCTGTGCCATGCTTAAATTTTCCTGATTGTCTAAAAAATCCATTGGTTTGTTCAAATCAGAATCTAGTCAGGCCCAACACATTGTATTTGATTGTTAGTTTTCATAAAACTCTTTAATTATAATAGTTCTGCCCACTCTGTAACCTATTTTAATGCTATTTAGTTTTTGAAAAACTACCTCATTTTCCCTTGGGAATCAGGGCAGAATTTGGACCAGCTCTTTCTCCAAGTATTAAGATTTTTTGGCTAACTGAGAGGTCATATGCAACAGTATAACTGTGCATCTGCAAGCATGTTAATGTCATCCATCATGGCTGGACCCAGATGACTGAGTGATTGATGGGACAAGAGAGACTAGTTTCAGCCACAAGATATGGAAGGGTGAGAACCACTGCTCAAAGGCAATTTCTTACGCAGAGAAACTTAAATGACAGTCATGCAGAATGGCCGCCTTGCCAATGACCTCATTGATCATATTTCTGTACTTTTAAGAACCTCACCCCGACTCAGGGGGCCGTAGAGTGAGCTTGAACTTCACAACTCTTCCTCTGTGTAGAGCACTCTCCCTCAGCTACTGTAGCTTGCTGATTTTTGCTGGAAATACTCTGCCTTTTCTATGTGTAGATTCTCTCAGTGCTTCCAGTCAGCACACTGGGAGTAGTTATCCAAATGCCTACTATCTGTCTGGGGCAGAAGAGAGGTGGTGTATGACATTTGCAAGGTCTCATCTTTCAATCTCAAATTCAAATAGACTAGTTCTCTTTGGCTTTTAAAAGCTACTTAGCTGATTCTCTGGGCTTTAAAACCACATGATGCTGCCAGGAACAAATCCTTTCCTGACATGAACTCTGAGTTAATCTCAGCCATTCTGCCATTTTTGGGGTTCTAAATCAGAAGAAGTTTGGTGATAGACTAACAGAACTTTGAATTCCTCCACGGTCCATGCCCATAAGGGTTAATCAGTATTTCTTGAATATCAGTTCAGTTCAGTCGCTTAGTCGTGTCCGACTCTTTGCAACCCCATGAATCACAGCACGCCAGGCCTCCCTGTCCATCACCAACTCCCAGAGTTCACTCAGACTTACGTCCATCGAGTCAGTGATGCCATCCAGCCATCTCATCCTCTGTCGTCCCCTTCTCCTCCTGCCCCTAATCCCTCCCAACATCAGGGTCTTTCCCAATGAGTCAACTCTTTGCATAAGGTGGCAAAGTATTGGAGTTTCAGCCTCAGCATCAGTCCTTGCAATGAACACCCAGGACTGGTCTCCTTTAGGATGGACTGGTTGGATCTCCTTGCAGCCCAAGGGACTCTCAAGAGTCTTCTCCAACACCACAGTTCAAAAGCATCAATCTTCGGCGCTCAGCCTTCTTCACAGTCCAACTCTCACATCCATACATGACCACAGGAAAAACCATAGCCTTGACTAGACGGACCCTTGTTGGCAAAGTAATATCTCTGCTTTTTAATATGCTAGGTTGGTCATAACTTTCCTTCCAAGGAGTAAGCGTCTTTTAATTTCATGGTTGCAGTCACCATCTGCAGTGATTTTGGAGCCCCAAAAAATAAAGTCTGACACTGTTTCCACTGTTTCCCCATCTATTTGCCATGAAGTGATGGGACCAGATGCCATGATCTTCGTTTTCTGAATGTTGAGCTTTAAGCCAACTTTTTCACGCTCCACTTTCACTTTTGAGTTCCTCTTCACTTTCTGCCATAAGGGTGGTGTCATTTGCATATCTGAGGTTATTGATATTTCTCCCAGCAATCTTGATTACAGCTTGTGTTTCTTCCAGTCCAGCGTTTCTTATGATGTACTCTGCATATAAGTTAAATAAACAGGGTGACAATATACAGCTTTGACGTACTCCTTTTCCTATTTGGAACCAGTCTGTTGTTCCATGTCCAGTTCTAACTGTTGCTTCCTGACCTACATACAAATTTCTCAAAAGGCAGATCAGGTGGTCTGGTATTCCCATCTCTTTCAGAATTTTCCACAGTTTGTTGTGATCCACACAGTGAAAGGCTTTGGCATAGTCAATAAAGCAGAAACAGATGTTTTTCTGGAACTCTCTTGCTTTTTCAATGATCCAGCGGATGTTGGCAATTTGATCTCTGGTTCCTCTGCCTTTTCTAAAACCAGCTTGAACATCAGGAAGTTCACAGTTCAGGTATTGCTGAAGCCTGGCTTGGAGAATTTTGAGCATTACTTTACTAGCGTGTGAGATGAGTGCAATTGTGCGGTAGTTTGAGCATTCTTTGTCATTGCCTTTCTTTGGGATTGGAATGAAAACTGACCTTTTCCAGTCCTGTGGCCACTGTTGAGTTTTCCAAATTTGCTGGCATATTGAGTGCAGCACTTTCACAGCATCATCTTTCAGGATTTGAAATAGCTCAACTGGAATTCCATCACCTCCACTAGCTTTGTTCGTAGTGATGCTTTCTAAGGCCCACTTGACTTCACATTCCAGGATGTCTGGCTCTAGGTCAGTGATCACACCATCGTGATTATCTGGGTCGTGAAGATCTTTTTTGTACAGTTCTTCTGTGTATTCTTGAATAGACTTTATATTTTTTCAGCATCACATACTACTCTTTTCTGCCTCCACTGAAACCTCCTTAAGGTTCAGCTAAGATAACAACTCCTGATAAATAACAAGGACCAACTAAATAGCATAGGGAACTATATTCGAGATCCTGTAGTAACCTATAATGGAAAAGAATCTGAAAAAGAATATGCATGTAACTGAATCACTTTGCTGTACACCTGAAACTAATATAGCAGTGTTAATCAGTTATACCTCAATAAAAACAGACAACTCCTTCATGAGGCCTTTCCTGAGCTCCCCGACCAGGTGTACGTTCTTCTCTGGATTTTCAAGTTGCTAAGGTTCACAGGATTGAAAGCAGGAGGAGAAGGGAACAACAGAGGATGAGGTGGCTGGATGGCATCATCGACTCGATGGACATGAGTCCGAGCAGGCTCAGTGAGTTGGTGATGGACAGGGAGGCCTGGCGAGCTGCAGCCCATGGCGTTGCAGAGTCAGACACGACTGAGCGACTGAACTGAACTAAAGGTTCACAGGAACCCTGGGACCAAAACCTGTGCAGAGATCAGAGCTCTTGTTTATCCTCTCTCTTCTAATCCATTCTAAAGATTGGAGCTTCCATTTTGTTTTCAGAGGAACAGGCACTGCGAAGTTAAACAACTCATGAGGCTCCATAAGCTTCATAGGGTGGAGGAGCTAGGCTGTGAATCAAGGCAGTGTGACTCAAAGGAAAAAGACAGTCCCTCAGCCTTCAAACGTTAACAGTGGGAGGCTTCTGATGAAAAGGAGATGATTTCCTTCCAGTCTTAGAATCAAGACACATGTCATAGAACTGAATGCAATCAACAGTGGGTGCAGGAAAAGTTCTGGGCTGGGACCCTGCTGGACAAGCACACAGACGAGGCCAAGACTGAGCACAGCGGGCCGAGCATGCGCCAGACAGGAAGGCGTGAGGGGCGCTCTTCATGGAATCCTGAAGCCTCCTGCAGAGGGCGCTGTTGTGCATCCCGGCCCTCCAGAAGTGACCTCTAGGATTCCGCCTGTGGAGGCTGGTGAATCCGCCTTTTGTTTTTGTTCGTTACCATTAGCGATTCTAATGCAAGATGCCATTTTGTGGCACGGACTCAGTGTCTATTAAGAATTGTTCTGTGGAGACCTCAGCATATAAATAACCCTTTGGATATTTCCTCAGAACTTCCTTCCAAAGCCACAGATCACAACGGCAGCGATGAAACTGCTGAACTGAATGAAGCCCGGTGGAATCATAGCCAAATGTTAGGATGGCATAGCAATCTCCACAAACATTTCTCTGGAGGTTTGGGAATGTTCAGAGTAACCCTCCATCTTAAACATTGTGTTTTTAAGCCAAATGGGTTTTCTGAGAACGAAGAGGTTTTAAGGGCTTCTCTGGAGATAAATGAGCATATAATCATCTGCTCTAGGGGGAAATGGTTCCAAATCGCTGGCATAAATCTGGGAAGTGGTTGCCTTAGAAACAACTAATGTTGTGTAACTCTCTTCCCTGGACAACTGTTTAGGGTCTCTATAATTTGGTCGCTTCTACGCAAACCTTGAACCCTAGGTGAGAAATCTTAATCTCTCTCTAAATGAGAATGATAACAAACAACATTTCTCATTTGCTTAGACATTAAACATGTGGTGGGGACCCTTCCTCTCCTTGAGCAGCATTGTGCTAATGTCGTGGAGAGGAGATCCACCTTGGTAGGACCTTTGGGGGTTTGATGACATTGGTTCTGATGTGCTCAGAACTGGGAAGTTTCCTGGGATTCAGAAGTTTCAGTGCTAAAGCTGGAATGGTTATTCACCCTAGTAGGGGCATATGGAGCTCTCCAAGCAAGGATACCCAGCTCCATGCCTCTGGGCTCTGAACAGCACCTCACGCTGCATTTTCAGTAGAGAACCATAGAACCTTCTGAACTGTCCAAAGATTGCTCCTTCAAAGATCCTCCCATGGAGGAGTTACAGTAGAGAAACTGCTAGAGATATTACACTGGCAGCTACAATTTGGTGCTTGCCAAGGGCTTTCACCATCTGCCTCTGCTGAGACTGAATCCGATGCTGCTGCAACTGCTGATATTCGACATGCCCTGAGGGAGTTCCGGAGGAGACTGAGGCACTCTGTGCTCCAGGGAAACTGGTGGGACAGGTCTTTAGATATGTTGTCCCCTTCTCATCCTGCATTCAATCTTTCCCAGCATCAGGGTCTTTTCAAATGAGTCTGTTCTTTGCATCAAGTGGCCAAAGTATTGGAGCTTCACCATCTGTCCTTCCAATGAACATCCAGGACTGATTTCTTTTAGGATGGACTGGTTTATCTCCTTGCAGTCCAAGGGACTCTCAAGAGTCTTCTCCAACACCACAGTTCAAAAGCATCAGTTTTTCTGCCCTCAGGTTTCTTTATAGTCCAACTCTAACATCCATACATGACTACTGGAAAAACCATAGCTTTAACTAGATGGACCTTTGTCGGTCAAGTAATGTCTCTGCTTTTTAATATGCTGTCTATGTTGGTCATAGCTTTTCTTCCAAGGAGCAAGCACCTTTTAGTTTCATGGCTGCAATCACCATCTGCAGTGATTTTGGAGCCCAAGAGAATCAAGTTTGCATTGTTTCCATTGTTTCCTCTTCTATTTGCCATGAAGCAATGGGACTGGATACCATGATCTTAGTTTTCTGAATGTTGAGTTTTAAGCCAGCTTTTTCACTCTTCTCTTGAACCTTTATCAAGAGACTCTTTAGTTCTTCTTCACTTTCTGCCATAAAGGTGGTGTCATCTGCATATCTGAGGTTATTGATATTTCTTCCGGCAATCTTGATTACAGCTTGTGCTTCAGCCAGCCTGGCATTTCGCATGATGTAGTCTGCATTTATGTTAAATAAGCAAGATGACAAGATACTCTTTCCCAGTTTGGAACCAGTCTGTTGTTCCATGTCCAGTTCTAGCTGTTGCTTCTTGACCTGCATACAGATTTCTCACAAGGTAGGTAAGATGGTCTGGTATTCCCATCTCTTTAAGAATTTTCCATAGTTTGTTGTGATCCACACAGTCAAAGGCTTTGGCATAGTCAATAAAGCAGAAGTAGATGTTTTTCTGGAACTCTCTTGCTTTTTCCATGATCCAGCAGATGTTGGCAATTTGATCTCTGGTTCCTCTGCCTTTTCTAAAACCAGCTTGAACATCTGGAAGTTCTCAGTCCATGTACTGTTGAAGCCTTGCTTGGAGAATTTTGAGCATTACTTTGCTAGCATGTGAGATGAATGCAATTTGTGGTAGTTTGAACAAAGAATGTTCAAACTACCACACTGCCTTTCTTTGGGATTGGAATAAAAACTGACCATTTCCAGTCCTGTGGCCACTGCTGAGTTTTCCAAATTTGCTGGCATATTGAGTGCAGGACTTTCACAGCATCATCTTTTAGAATTTGAAATAGCTCAGCTGGAATTCCATCACCTCCACTGGCTTTGTTTATAGTGATGGTTCCTAAGGCCCACTTGACTTTGCATTCCAGGATGCAGTTTTCATTTTGCCCCAAATAAAACTTACCTTGCAACTCTCACATTGTGCATCTTTGTAGTCAACAACACACAGCCAGATCCAGTTCAGCTCATTCAATTTCACTCAATTTATCAAGCCTATATGAAATTTCTATAAATATGTGACACTGTACTAGAGGTGGGAGTACAAAGATGAATAAGGCCCAGTCTTGCTTCCTAAGGGCTCTTAATATAATGCAAGAGATGTAAGCAAAGAGGTACCTTTTGGTGTGATGGATGCTGTAACAAAAGTGGCAGACAAGGCATAGGGAGGCTATCAAAGTAGCCAACTGCTTAAGGTCAAGACAGCTTCACAGAGGAGGTAATGCTCCATTGTAGAGCTGAAGGATGAGTAGGCATCTGCCAGTTAGACAGGAAGGAACACTTCAGCTAGAAGCAAGAACATAGAGCAAAAGCACAGAGACAAGAAAGGCCCTGCCAAGTGGGAACTTCATGGTATATTTACGGGACAGCAGGTATGGTTGGAACACAGTATTTGAGATAGAAGTGAGAGAGTCAGTTCCTAGGCAGGTTGATAAGGAGTCTAGGGGTCCCCAAGGAGAGAGGGGTCTGGAATTCTCAAGGAGGAAGAAAGGACAAACTTTTCTTCTTTCTCCACATTCCTTAGGATTATATAACAATAATGTATCCTGCCTAAGGACAGTCTTTGGATTCAACCTTCTGTTATCTTAAAATGTTAATTATGGGAGTAGACCTGGTCTTTGCAAGGATGTATCTTGCCTGAGGACAGTGTTATCTTAAAATGTAAATTATGGGAGTAGGTCTGATGAGGTCTTTACAACCTCTAGACATTCTTTGGATTATATAACCTCATTGTCAACAACAGTAGCAAGGGGGTACTCTTTCTGCCCCCTTCTGATGCCTATGTCAGAAGCTTTCTCTGTCTCCTTTATACTTTAATAAAACTTTATTACACAAAAGCTCTGAGAGATCAAGCCTCGTCTCTGGCCCCGGATTGAATTCGTCTCCTCTGGGGGCCAAGAATCCCGGTGTTTTCGTGTGATTCAACAACAACCTTTCAGAAGGAATGGCAAGAGAGGAGGCTGGAGGCCAAAAGCAAGAGACAGACCATGAATGGCATTGTATGTAATTATAGTAATCACTGCTGGGTGCCTAAGCCACGTCTTTCTTCCATTTGGCTGATTTTGTGCTGGTGATCTGTCCTCCCCCATGTCACCATGGGCTTCTTTGAGCCTATCATAGTGATCTAACTTCTCTTGTCTGTGGTTTAAAATTTGAACTGAGACGGTGTCTAGCTGTAGATGTGAGGACCTGTGCATCTGTTGAGATCTATATAGAGAGAAAAGCCCTCTGCTCCTGTTAGAAGTCGTCACATTTACGTATGTGGCAGCCATCTTGTTACCGTGAGGATAGCCGGCTTGAAGACAAGCTGACTGGCTGAGGATATTAGATCAGAAAATGAGAAGTGCCTGAGGCCTTGGAATCACTTTCTCTTAGAATATTTGTTATATGAAGTAAGAATTTTTCCTATTGTTCTAGACATTTTGAATGTCTATTACTGGTGCCTGAAAACATTTATTGATATGGTATAACTTTATATGCTAAAAAGTTGAAACTTTTGATGACAGGAGAAATGGAATTATGTTGTTAAGGGTTTTATTTTAGAACATTGACTCCTATCTATTGGTAGCCATATTTTTTGCATTTATGTCCTTGATGAAGAAATTCATTTATTCACTCATTCAGCTACCATTTTTTTGAACTTTATACCAAGTACTACTCTAGACCCTTAGAGACAATGTCAAATAAGATATGCGATGCACTCTTAGAAGATTTGCAGTCTCTTGGTGGAGACTGGCAAGTAAATTAACTTCACATGTCCTAGCTATTGCAAGAAGTGCTGCCACAAACATTGGGGTACATTTATCTCATTCAATTATGGTTTTCCCAGGGTATATGCCTAGTAGTCGGAGTGTTGGGTCATATGGTAGTCCTAACTTCCCAGGTAGCTCAGACAGTGAAGAATCGGCCTGCAATGCAAGAGACTTGGGTTCCAACACTGGGTCAGTAAGATCCACTAGAGAAAGAAATGGCAACCCACTCCAGTACTCTTTCCTGGAGAATCCCGTGGACACAGAAGCCTGGTGGCCATAGTGGCTGTATCAATTTTCATTACCAGGAACTGTGCAAGAGGGTTCCCTTTTCTCCATATCCTCTACAGCATTTATTGTTTGTAGATTATTTCATGATGGCCGTTCTGACTGGTGTGTGTTAAGTCAGAAAGAGAAATGCTGTATATTAACACATGCATATGGAATCTAGAAAGATGGTGCTGAGGAACCTGTTTGCAGGGTAGCATTGGAGATGCAGACATAAAGAACAGACTTGTAGACACAGTAGGGAAAGGAGAGGTGGGACAAACGGAGAGAGTAGCATGGAAACACTCACTACCACAGTAACGTAGATAGCAAGTGAGAATTTGCTGTGTGGCACAGGGAACTCAACCCAGTGCTCTGTAATAGCCCAGAAGGGTGGGATGGGCGGGAGATGGGAGGGATTTCACAAGGGAGGGGACGTATGTATATATAAAAAATACATGTATATGAATGGCTGAAAAAAATCAATACAAAAAATATGCATGACCAAAAAAAAAAAAAAGAAAAATCCACTTCAGGGTATATTGTATTGAGTGCTTTGGTAAAGCTACACCCAGGGTACCATAGTAGCATAGGAGGGCTCCCGGATCAGTCTGATCAAGTGCAGAATGCTTACCAAGGGGATGATACTTGGACTGAACCGACTGAAGACTCCTGAAGCTGTAAATTCAGGAGTCATCCAGAGCACTCCCTCTGGGCCCAGGCACACTCAATCTTTGCCCCTCTTGTTTCTGCTGTGGTCCTTTGAACTTCAATCCATTTCTGGATGCCAGAGACCCGTTCTGGTGTGTGCCCTGCCTCAGCTCTCCTGGACATCTTTCCCAGCTGCTGTGTCTCGAATTGGCCAGTTCCTCTATTGCATCTCGCCTTTTTGCTTCTCACATGGTTACGGACTCTCTGCATGTGTGTTCTTATTGTCTTGATTTCACAGATCTGGGGTTTTGCCTGCTGCTCCTAGACATATGCACGCTCAAGAGGTCCGTGGCTCATTATTTCCAGCCTGTCTGACTTCTCTCTACCCTTGTCCCTCAAGTGGTCTCCATATGGCCCATGGCATTTGCTGCCAGAGAACATGGGTTCAGTGTACTAATAATGACTGTGGGCTTCACCATGGAATCATTTTGAGACTTCTATAAAAGGTCAGATTGGTTTAGAAAACTTTGGAGAAGGTAAAAATTAGGTAGGAGATAATTTCCATTTTTCTTTCTTGGCATCATTTCATGGGGGGTGGTCTCAAGACCTTCCAAACATATGGAAAAACCGTATATGCACAGCAGTATAACTTCCCATTTACTACAATTATTTGCATTATGAATGATGCTGCTTAGTGTGGGAAGAATATTAACAACCCATTTAACATTATGTGAAAGGCCTTTCTCTAGAGGGTGAAAAGGAAAGAAGGTTCTCTGGCTCATGCAATTTTCCTGAGAATTGATTAAGTACATCAGCCCCAGTGGGGCAGGGAATTTGGAAAGGTAGAATAGTTTTTCTAATGGTACCCTGTAGGTTTAAACAGCTTAATGTTTACCCTCTAAGGTCACTGAGCTTGCAATTCAGTAGGTAGAAGGGCTTTAAGTAAACAGCAGAGATAAGAAGTAGTACGTGCTACTTTTTAAAAATGAGAGATGGCACACATTAAGCTGCTCTCAAATATTGCATAGATTTTCAAAAAGAATAATAACTATTGAACTTATAAAAACAATAGAGCTCATTATAAGGAAATCAAGCAACAAAAAAAGGTGTGAAGAAGAAAGAAAAAAATGTCACTCCAAATCCATCACACAGAAATTATCATTGTTAACAATTGTAAACATCATCCCAGGTCTCTCATTGGGATGGCATTGCCTCTGTTCAGAATGCATGGCTTAAGGCCTCCCACAATTCCCATTTCCTGGTTTCATTAAAGACAAGAAAGGTAATTTTCACTAACAGTCTAATTAGTTTGGTTATGTATGGGTTTTGCATATACAGTGCTGTAAAATGGCCCTTCTTATATATCTTTGTCCAGAGTATGCAGCTCTTCTTTTTTTTTAATTGAAGTGTAGTTGATTCACAAGGGGCTTCCCTGGTGGCTCAGATGGTAAAGAATCTACCTGCAATATGGGAGACCCAGGTTTCATCCCTGGGTTGGGAAGATCCCCGGGAGAAGGGAATGGCTACCCACTCCAGTATTCTTGCCTGGAGAGTCTCATGGACAGAGGAACTTGACTGGCTACGGTTCATGGGATCGAAAAGAGCCAGATGTGACTAACACTTCCATTTCGATTCACTAGTATACAGAAAGGGTTTAAGCTGCAGCAGTGTGTATCTGTTAATCCAAAACTCCTAATTTATATCCCCTCCATTTCTTCTGACTGGGAAAAATTCAAGTAACTTTTTTTTCTCATAATTAAAACATTTTAATTATGAGATGAAAATGTGTGGGTTCAGAGTTGCACTGAGGTATTATTCTCCATGCTGCTGCTGCTGCTGCTAAGTCGCTCCAGTCGTGTCCGACTCTGTGCGACCCCATAGACGGCAGCCCACCAAGGCTCCCCGGTCCCTGGGATTCTCCAGGCAAGAACACTGGAGTGGGTTGCCATTTCCTTCTCCAATGTATGAAAGTGAAAAGTGAAAGTGAAGTCTCTCAGTCGTGTCCAACTCTTATTCTCCATGGTTTATACTAATTGGTTCACCCCCAGACTCCCATTTTGGGGAGCCACTCATTGTTATCAAATATTACTAAGCATTTCATAACTGCAAGGATCTATGCAAATCCTAGTAAAAGACATAAAAAATATATTTCTTACATTCTAAGATTTATAATTTAGGGACAAAGAGAAGTCATTCATTCATTCATTTTACTAGTCATTTGAGGAGCGCCTGGTTTCTGGCAGTGTGCCAGATGCTAGAGCTAGAAAGAAAATAGATAAAGATGTAGTCTCTGCCCCTAAGGAACTCACAGGCCAGTGGGGAAGACAAACACATGGACAAATAGCAATTGCATCATATGCCATGTGCCTCTGATATGTATGTAAATAACAGCAACCACAGGAAGTAGCATCTGTCAAGTAGTTTATGAGAAATGCAGTTAGTCTGTGGACATCACTTAGGAAGGAAGGAGTGATCTCTTCCTAAGTGATCCCATTTGAAGTCTTCATGGAGGAGAAACACTGGAGCTGGTTCTTTCTTTCTTTCGGGGCCTGTATTGGGTCTTCATTGCTACATGCGGGCTTTCTCTAGTTGTCGCCAGTGGGGGCTACTGTCTAGCTGCGGTGTGCACCTTCTCATTGAGGTAACCTCTCGTTGCGGAGCGTGCACTCTAGGGCTGGTGGGCTTCAGTAGCTGTGGCACGCAGGCTCAGGAATTGTGGCTTGTAAACTCTAGAGCACAGGCTCAGTAGCTGTGGCGCACAGGTTTAGTGGCCCCGTGGTATATGGGATCTTTCTGGGATTGGGGATTGGGCCCATGACTCCTGCATTGGCAAGCAGATTCTTAATCACTGGGCCACCAGGTTCTTAATGGAATTGCAGCCTTTTAATAGGCAGAGATGAATGGAGACTACTCTCAGAGAAGGCAAGGCCACTCTAAACCAGAGCACAGAGATGGGCAGGAAGGGAGAGAGACTAAGCAAGGCAAGTCATGCGGAGAGTGGGCACTGAGGGTTCATTTTTGGTAGTTAAGATATGGTGGTTGAAATGTAAGTTAGGGTGAGACTGATAATGCAAGGATTTGGTTTTTTTCCTTGTTCAGGAGGAAGTGATGGCAGGTTGCAATGGGCGCAGTGACATGATTGAACCAAGGTTTTTGGTGGATTGAATGCTATCCATAATCAGGATGAATTAAAAGAAGAGAAATGCACAGGAACTAAAATCTATGCAACACGTGGTATGTACCAGGCTCCGTGAAGTTACCACACTTCAGTCCTCAGGGATATACCCCTAGGCAGGCACTTTTAATTTCCGTTTTTAAGGTTAAGGAAACTGAAGCTTGGCAGAATCTAGCTTTGCTATGATAGAACAACCTGTTGAGATTATTTCACCAAACGTAACTGAACATTTTTAAATCTTGATAGTGATTAAGAATCAACGTGGATGATGGCTGGTGGCTCTTGGTTTCTACAGTATGAGACAGCAGTGTGACAAAAGCCTGCAACAGCCATAGGGGTGATGGTTGATCTGGGGGCTGGCATATTCAGACAGTACTAGGGATGTTGAATTTGGTTTTGAAGGACACACAGCGGAAGGGACGGGAATGAATTTGGGCACATTCAGTGGAGAGCAACGAAGCCCAGAAAGTACCTGGAAATCTTGAGGTGCTGGAGATGCTGCATTCACTCGGAGGAAAGAGCCTGACATAGCACGTGACTTCTGGAGTCACATCGCGTGCATGCTGCTCCAGGCAGATAAAGACCAGTGGGCGCTGCAACTGAGTTCTGTAGAAGGAATACCTTTTATAACAATGATGAAATGGGCTGCTGTGAGAGGTAATGAGCTCCTGAAGATCGGAAACGTTCAAGTATATGCCTCTTGCTGCTGCTGCTGCTAAGTCGCTTCAGTCGTGTCCAACTCTGTGCGACCCCATAGATGGCAGCCCACCAGGCTCCCCCGTCCCTGGGATTCTCCAGGCAAGAACACTGGAGTGGGTTGCCATTTCCTTCTCCATATGCCTCTTATGACCCTCTAAACAAGATTCTGTGATTTCCTAGTGTCTTGCAGGTGATCTCTTTATACAAGTACATGCACAGTCACATCAAACAGTTGTGATGGATGCCTCTTTCCTTTCCTCAGTCTCTTTTCAACCCAATCTAAGCTGGCTTCCGTCCCAACCACCCCATAGAGATGACCTCTGTCAAGTCGCTAGTACCTCTCCATCATCAGATGGAACCTTCTCTGCCCCTAAGCTCTTTAGGAGCGTTTGGCAAACACAGTGATGACTCCTACTTTCTGGAAGCAGCTCCTTCTCTAGGTTTCAATGACCTCATTCCAGCCCAGGGGTTTTCTTCTTACGCACTGACCTTCATTCATCTCAGTCTCCTTTGCTAGTTCTTCCTTCTCCCCTCAAGTTCTAAATGTTGGAGTTCCCCAGGGCTCTTCCTAGTATTCCCTTTTCTAACTCTATTAACTCTCTGTGCTGGTTTTAAAACATGTCTGAGGTTTCCTTGACTCTCCTCCCTCTGGAGCTGGGAGTCTATGTCCCCTTCCGGTGAATCTGGGTTGAACTGGTGACTCATTTGTAATGCAGCAGTAAAGACTGTTACTGATGGAGGTCTTGGCCTGCCCAGGCAATAGAAATTGACTAGAGGCCGGACAAGAAATTCAGGCAAGACCTTATTAGGGTCCCTGCTACAGCAGCGGGTAGTGCGAACAAGCAGCAGAGTCCCTGGCTTGCTCACTCCCTGAGCGGGGGCCGTTTGTTCTTTATATGGAGTGAGAGAGACTAGGGGTGTGTTCCGGGGCAAGAGTGCCCCTTAGGTAGTGTTCTGTGTAGGGGGCATGCGCAGTACCCTGCTTTTGCTCCCAACCCCCTGGTTTTGCTCCAGGCTCTTCAAAAGTGGCAGTTGGGGTTTTTTTTTTTTTTTGGTCTTTTTGTATCTTCTGTCCAGAATTTGCCCTAACTGCGCATGAAAGGAGTTATTTTTGGTCCCATACATCTTCTTTGTGTTTTGAGACTGATGTTGAAGCTGAAGCTGCAATACTTTGGCCACCTGATGTGAGGAACCTACTCATTGGGAAAGACCCTGATGCTGGGGAAGATTGAAGGCAGGAGGAGATGGGGATGACAGAGGATGAGATGGTTAAATAGCATCACTGACTCAACGGACCGGACTTTGAGCAAGCTCTAGGAGATGGTGAAGGACAGGGAAGCCTGGCATGCTGCAGTCCACAGGGTTGCCAAGAGGAGAAGACTTAGCGATCACAAAAGCAACACTCGAG
Organism: Bos indicus x Bos taurus; assembly: GCF_003369695.1. Lineage (NCBI taxonomy): Eukaryota > Metazoa > Chordata > Mammalia > Artiodactyla > Bovidae > Bos > Bos indicus x Bos taurus. Next base: position 10,358,287 of record NC_040087.1, on the reverse strand, counting down.
GAGACGTATGTTCAGGGGCAAGCACTGCAGTAAAGGATCCCGAGCCCCAGCCTGTCTCAAGATGACTCCTAAGATCGGAGGCTAGGTCAGAGAAGGCACGAAGCTTCCACTTGGTTCTCCTGGGACACTGGTCTTTGGAGTCCTAAGCTGCCAGGACTGAGGAGGCCCCACTGGGAGAAAGCTCAGTTCTCTAGAGAGGTAACAGGCCACCTGAGGATCCAGGAGTTGTGCAGTATGTAGCTGTATTACCTTTGTGGGATTCACTTTTGAATAATTTCCATGTCTCAAGTCCAGACACCTTGTGGAGATTCCTTAAAAAACTGGAAATAGAACTGCCTTATGACCCAGCAATCCCACTACTGGGCATACACACCAAGGAAACCAGAATTGAAAGAGACACGTGTACCCCAATGTTCATCGCAGCACTGTTTATAATAGCCAGGACATGGAAGCAACCTAGGTGTCCATCAGCAGATGAATGGATAAGAAAGCTGTGGTACATATACACAATGGAGTATTACTCAGCCATTAAAAAGAATACATTTGAATCAGTTCGAATGAGGTGGATGAAACTGGAGCTTATTATACAGAGTGAAGTAAGCCAGAAAGAAAAACACCAATACAGTATACTAACGCATATATATGGAATTTAGAAAGGTGGTAATGATAACCCTGTATGCGAGACAGCAAAAGAGACACAGATGTATAGAACAGTCTTTTGGACTCTGTGGGAGAGGGAGAGGGTGGGATGATTTGGGAGAATGACAGTGAAACATGTATAATATCATATAAGAAACGAATCGCCAGTCCAGGTTCCATGCATGATACAGGATGCTTGGGGCTGGTGCACTGAGATGACCCAGAGGGATGGTACAGGGAGGGAGAGGGGAGGGGGGTTCAGGATGGGGAACACGTGTACACCTGTGGCGTATTCATGTTGATGTATGGCAAAACCAATACAATATTGTAAAGTAATTAACCTCCAATTAAAATAAATAAATTTATATAAAAGAAAAACAATTCAGCAAATTCATAGATTGGATTTAACGGGTTGACTCTTTCCAGCCTTGCCCCATTCACGTTACAGCTTCAGCAAATCAATCTCTATTGATAGAATTACCAGAGATTTTCTAATATCCAACTTCCATGCTTAAGTTTATGACAATAACTAACAGTTATATGGTACTTACAGGGTTACAGAGAGTGTTTCAAACACTTGAAATGTTTAAGCTCATTTAATAAGCATGGTATTCCCATCCTGCAGATGGGCAAAGTGAAGCACAGAGAGGCTGAGTCACCCAAGGTCGCCCAGATAGCAAGTGACAAAGTTGGAATTTACATCATAGTCTAACTTTAAAGTCCTTGCTCTTAACTAGTATACACTCCTGCCACTCATAGTATATAAACCAGAGTGCAAAATCCTTCCCTCACTACTCACTCAACACAGGAATAATCTGGTTGCTAGATTCAAGCAAACTTCACAGGATTTTTCCCAAGGTTTACAGAACTTGTGGTCTCTTGATGTGTTTATTACCTTCATTAACTGCATTTCTACCATTTTAGGGACTGTGTTTCGATTATCTGGGGCTGAGAGAGGAGAAATGTTGAAATACAAGAGGAAACATTCTCTGAAGCGCTCTCGGCAAGCCATTGTTTTGCCCAAGGAAGAGATCTTGTCTCGAAGTATCGCTCAGATCTGCCCTGGTCTGTAGTCATGGGAGGGCTTTCAGAAGTTGTTCTGGCTTTTTCGCAGGAAAAGAGCTACCATCAGTTTGAAAATGAAAGTGAAATCGCTCAGTCGTGTCTGACTCTTTGCGACCCGGTGGACTGTAGCATACCAAGCCCCTCCGTCCGTGGGATTCTCCAGGCAAGAATACTGGAGTGGGTTGCCATTTTAGATCTGACCTAAAAATATTCCCTTGCTCCAAAGATGTTGTTGACTCAATGACGCTTCCTGTGTTATACATGGACCACTCCCCTTGGCTGTCAGTGCAGGCTCCGACTGTCTAACGGCTTCATTCTCCGTCTGTGAGGAGCTATACCCATCTCTTTGATTCCCCTGGCCCATCTCGCCCCCAGTGCAAACGTCTCTCCACACACATGTTGAGATTTAGCCTGTCGTTTTCCAGCAAAGAAGTTCCTCCAGCCCTGAGGACGATGATCAAATGGCAGACAACAGGGACAGCGCCTGTATCCAAGTCTTGAGATAAACATCACCCAGCTTCCTGTTCCTTCCCTTCTGAGAAGGAAGAGCAAGATCTGGAAATCCAGGAGGAAATCCAGGAGGAAAAAGGGGGCCAAATAGAGATGATTTATTGAAAATCATTCAGGGTGCCGCTGGGAGGACCATCGCCAATGCTCTCTCTGCAGGGAACCGGCCTCTCCTGCCAGCTGAGCACAAGGGGCCTGAGCCCCGACCACCACTGTGTTTGGTTCACGCTGTTTCTATGTAGGAAGTACACTGGGTTTTTGTCGTTGCTGTTGCTGTTGAAGCTGAACACTCACCTGAACAAATAGCAGATGTTGATGAATATTAATTTGTGCTCAGATGAATGCTTCAAAGTGTCAATTTAATTTCTGTTTTACTATTCAGCTCCTGATTGTAATGAGCTACTTGAGGATGTGGAGTCGCGCACACACCTGGCTTGGGGATGGGGCTGGAGTCTCCAGGGAGCGGAGCCTGGGTCCTCGGGCTTTTATCTCTGTTACAGGACCACGCGGGTGAGCCCAGGTGGCCCCTGAAAGTCACCCCGCTGTGCGCTGGCCCAGTGGAGAGCTGGCACCTCCCCATGGAGAGGAAGGCACACACACACCAAACAGCCTTCGGGGGCGACCAGGAGCTGAGCCAGAGCTAGAGCCCATGCTGGGGTTCCAAGCTCTGAGCGGCATGGGCTGTGGCGAGAGCCCTTCCCAACCTCCTTTCACCCTGCCTCAGTCCTTGTCTGTTGCTGAATGTTCAGATGCCTAAGAAACTGAATTCTAATTTGTATCCTTACAGGTCCACGTAGGGAGGGGAGGGGAGCCTGCCTTTGGAGTCGGGCTTACATGGATGCACCGTGCTAAGTTGCTCCAGTCCTGTCTGGCTCTATTTGACCCTGTGGACTGCAGCTTGCCAGGCTCCTCTGTCCGTGGGGAGTCGGGCGTATCGGGGTATGAATCCCAGCCCTGGATCTCACCAGCTTCGGCGTATTTCTTGACCTTTCTGAGCCTCTGCTCCCCCCTTGTAAACAGAGCCATTGAGAAGATTAAACAAGGGGCCCAGTTTCCATGCTTAGCAAGGGCCTGGCACGAAGCCCCACACAGTAGATGAAGCCCCCTTCCCTTCCCTTCAGATAAATAAACCCCTTCTTGAATAGTGTAAAAATTAAGCTTCAGTTTAATTATTGAGTTTTCAAATACCTCTCTGTCGTAAATGCTTCTCTGTGTTTCCTGATTTCCTAGTTCTCTGTGTGTCTTATTAGTAATCTGGTAAGGAAACATGACCCATGTTTCTATTTTGAGTTTTCTGCTAGAATAATGTGAATGTGATGACTTTTTTTTTAAAGGACACAAATGACACTCTATTCTATATTTGTCTTGTTCCTCAGTAGAATGGATTTGTCCCTCATAGAAAATCACTTTTGAAAAATAAGAAAATAAAATAACAACAACAAAAAAATAATAAAGAAAATAACCTTCTGCAGCCCATCCTCTGTCTACCTGGGGCTTGCTTTACCGTTTCCCCTTCTTGCTCCTCCTAGCTTGCCCGCTGTCATCCCTCAAACACTCGGGGTGTTGGCACTTCAGTGAGGGCAGTCAGGAGACTCCCGAGCAGAGCCTGCATACAGGGCTGCAAAGGCCAGTTGTCCTCTGGCTGAAACTTGACAATGAGCGAGACTCCGCATTCACTGTGAGTCTCCACTTCCCTCCTGATCTCTTTCTAAACTTAGATGTTATATGTTTCCTAGGACTGCATATATGCCAAGTAAATCATGCAAAATGCCATGCTGAATTACTCACTAGCTGAAATCAAGATGGCTGGGAGAAATATCAACAACCTCGTATATGCAGATGATACCACTAAAATGGCAGAAAGTGAAGAGGAACTAAAGAGCCTCTTGATGAGGGTGAAAGAGGAGAGTGAAGAAGCTGGCTTAAAATTCAACATTCAGAAAACGAAGATCATGGCATCCAGTCCCATCATGTCATGGCAAATAGATGGGGGGAAAGTGGAAACAGAAACAGATTTTATTTTCTTGGGCTCCAAAATCACTGCAGATGGTGACTGCAGCCATGCAATTGAAAGACGCTTGCTCCTTGGCAGAAAAGCTCTGACAAACCTAGACAGTGTATTAAAAGGCAGAGACATCACTTTGCTAACGAGGGTCCATATAGTCAAAGCTTTCTCCATAGTTATGTATGGATGTGAGAGTTGAACCATAAAGAAGGCTGAGCACTGAAGAATTGATGGTTTCAAACTGTGGTGCTGGAGAAGACTCTTGAGAGTCCCTTGGATTGCAAGGAGATCAAACCAATCAACCTTAAAGGAAATCAACTCTGAACATTCATTGGAAGGACTGATGTTGAAGCTGAAGTGGAAATACTTTGGCCACCTGATGCCAAGAGCTGACTCATTAGAAAGACCCTGATGCTGGGAAAGATTGAGCACAAGAAGAGAAGGTGGTAACAGAGGATGAGATGGTAGGATGGCATCATTGACTAAATGGACATGAGTTTGAGCCAGCTCCGTGAGATGGTGAAGGACAGGGAAGCCTGGTGTGCTGCAGCTCACGGGGTCGCAGAGAGTTGGACATGACTGAATAGCTGCCGAATAGCAACACCAGGACTGCATAGCAAGTACCTGAAACTGGTTGGCTTATTATAACATCAGAAATCTGTCATTTCACAGTTCCAGAAGCCAGATGCCCAAAACCAAGCTGCTGGGAGGGTCATGCTCCCCTCAAGTCCATGGAAGAGACTGCAGCCCTAGCTTGTGGTGGTCACCACCCACTCTTGGGCTCCCGTGGCTTCTGGCAGCGGGACTCCAGTCTCTCCTTCTGTCTTCACGTGGCATGCTCCCTGTGTCTTCACGCTGTCTTTCTGTGCATGTCTCTGCCCCGATTTCCCCTTTTTACAAAGATATCAGTCATATTGGAGTAAATCCCACCTTCGTGATCTCATCTTAAATTGTTAAATCTATAAAGACCTCATTTCACAATTTGAGGTACTTATCTCTTTTGGGGGAGTGAGTGAGTGAGTGAAGTCGCTCAGTCATGTCCGACTCTTTGCGACCCCATGGACTGCAGCCTCCCAGGCTTCTCTGTCCTTGGGATTTTCCAGGCAAGAGTACTGGAGTGGGGTGCCATTGCCTTCTCCAGGGGATGAGGGTACATAATTCAATCCATGACACAGGTAAATTACCTCTCATTTTTTCTTTCTTGGGACTCTAGTGAATCCTTTTGGATTTTACCTCCATTTCAACCAAAACCACAAAGCCCTTCACAATCTGGCCTTATCATATGCCCAGACTGGAACTTTTTTTAAAAACTGAAATATAGTTGCTTTATAATGTTATATTAGTTCCAGGTATACGGCCAAGTGATTTTATTATATGTGTGTGTGTATATATTCTTTTTCAGACTTTTTTCCATTATAGAGTATTATAAGATATTGAGTATAGTTACCTGTGTTAAACAGTAGTTTCTTATTGTTTATTTTATATATATATATATATATATATATATATATAGTAGTGTGTATCTGTTAATCCCAAACTCCTCGTTTGTCCTTCTCTTGAAACTTTTATATCTATCATCTTGTTGAATTTTCAAACATCCCAGAAAGGTTGGTATCTTTATTTTTTGTTTTACACAAAAGAAAATGAAAACCCAAGTGAATTAAGACTCTCAGTGTGAAAGCTCAGTGTTTGAGCAGAGACCTTCTGACTTCGAGTCTGTTGCATCAGGTCAAAACTGTATTGACTCAGGACAGCCTTTGCTTTCTACTCGACTGTGTATCTCTACCCTTGACTCTAAGAGACACCGCGCCCTTGATCTCTCCTCTCCCTCAACACTCTCTGTCATTCTCTGTGCTTATCTGTCTGTTTCAGTGACTTTGGCCCCTGTGCTCACAGGCAGACCCAGACCAGCAGTATCTGTTCTTTCTGGCTACTTTCTCTTTTGTCCTGTCCTATTTCCTTTTAAGGATCTCTCTCTTCCCTGTCCTTCTCCTTTCTGTCTCACTCTTTGTTGTCTTAATTCTTTAAGCCCTGCGGCCTCCTGACACCTGGCGTCATTCATCCACACCAAATTGAGCTGGCAGTCTCGACACTTTGTGTTTATACAGTTTGGACATCAACACAGTTCCTTACCGCTTCTTCTTGACATGTCTCTGTCTCTTTCAAAGCAACACTCAAAGCTTCTGATGTGTTTTAAACAGCCTTGAGATATCACTTCATGCTGGAACACAGCCCAGCTCCCCACCTCTGTTGCTTCTTCCAAACACGACACTGGTCCCCTGAGGGACGCTGCGTGTTCCTTCCCCAGATGGAGAGGTGGCCTCCTGCTAATGTTATTGTTTGGTGTTTTTTCAACAAAACTTAAGCAGTGTAGCTGTCTGATTTTCTCCTAATGAGCTTAGGGCCCTCCCCTGGAGAGCTACTTGAAGTCTATGAAAGAGTACCAGCCTCATAGGTCTGCCGATTAGGATGGCTACTTGAGCTACACTAAGAAGATATAATCTGGCCATTTAAAAAAACCCTCCAGAAAAGGAGACTGAGTTACTCCCTTGGTAAAATTAAAAACTACCCTCAGTTTCAGAGCTCATTTTCTTCTCTCTGTATTATACTGGCCCATGTCCTGAGTGGCCTGATTTTATTTATAATTTTTTGGTAGTATTTATATGCTGGAAAATGTCAAATCTAGTTCCCTCATCTTGGTGCCTTCCCCAAGCTCCAGATCTCTATTTTTAGTGATCTGCCACCCACCTGGATGTCTTGCTAGCACCTCACCCTGAAATGTCCCCTATCATGGCTAAGTATCCCCTCCCTCATGTGGTCTGTATTTCACGTCTACTGCTGCTGTATCCTCTGCTTCCCAAGCCATGCCTCCTCATCCTGGTTCTGTACTCATCAGTATATCTCAGTATATCCATCTTCTGTGGATCCTTGTCCTCAACATTTCTCACCGAACTGGAGCCTCTTAACCTGTCTTTTCCTCCGATCTCTCTTCATCCCAATCCAAACAGACTCCTTTTGAAAGAGTCAAGTTGACCACAGGGCTGTCTTGTTTTGAAATTACTGCTGACTTCTCACTGCTTAGGATGTATCTCTAAATCCCATACGTTGATGCTCCAGACTGTCACAAATCTGGCCACGACCTACTTTTCATCTGTCGAGCTCTGTCTCTCGAATGTCTCCTCACCCCAAGCACTGCAGACTTCTGCATGATGGGGCTTCTCACTGTGTCCTGGGGACAACACCGTCTTCCATGCCTCGGTACTTTTGCATGTGCTGTTTCCCCAGCTCGGGATACTCTTTCACCCCTTCTATACCTGAGAAATTCCTTCTCACCTTAGTAAGTGAGTGAGTCAAAGTCTGTCTGTTGTGTTTGACTTTTTGCAACCTCATGGACTGTAGCCTGCCAAGCTCCTTTGTCCATGGGATTCTCCAAATAAAAGAGTAATTTCCCAGGTGGGGTAGGTGGCAATCTCCTCCATGGCACCTAGTATGTGGTTGTGTAACACCACTCTAAGCTTTATAATGGGCTTCCTTGGTAGTTCGGTGGTAAAGAACCCTCCTGTCAATGCAGGAGACCTGGGTTCCATCCCTGGGTCAGGAAGATCTCCTGGAAGAAGAAATGGCAACAAACTCCAGTATTGTTGCCTGGGAAATACCATGGGGTCACAAAAAAGCTGGCCATGACTGAGAGACTAAACAACAGCAAAGCTTTATAGCAATCTGTGTCTTCTTACTTGTCTTCTCCATCAGACTGTGAATGCTCCAGCATGTGAGGGCAACGTTTGGCATTCTATGCGAAAGCCACAAGTGTCTTTGAATGATGGAAAACTTCATAACATCTGACTCAACCCTATGTCTTTCGATCTCTTTCCCTTCTTTCTTACTTTCCCTTTCTCCATAGAGAAGGAGCTGATGGATTATCAAAATCCACATAAGATTTCATAAATAAATAGGGGGATTCCCAGATGACGCAAGTGGTAAAGAATCCACCTGCCAATGCAGGAAATGAAATTGATGCAGGTTTAATCCCTGAGTCGGGAAGATCCCCTGGAGTAGGAAATAGCAACCCTCTTCAGTATTCTTGCCTGGGAAATCCCATGGACAGAGAAGCCTGGTGGGCTACAGTCCATGGGGTCGCAGAGAGTTGGACACTACTGAGCACTTGTCAGCAGCAGCATAAATAAATATATAGATAAATAAGCTTTGGTTAAAAAAAAAAGTGGCACTGGGATAAAGCTACAGATGTGGTTAGTACATCATCTGCCTCCCTGGGGCAGTACTGGCATCAGAGCATGGCTGCAGGACTTGTTCTGAGCTCACCGGCAGCCTGAACGAAAACTACAAGATAAGCTTACACACTTACTGGCATCCATATAGTAAAATCTTGCTTTGCAGAAGAACAAATAACTCTAAGTCTTGAGACCCAAGGTAAATTTCTCATAAGGGCACCAGGTAACCAGAGAATCCCACTGTTCTCCCTTCTGATAGCCTGTTAGCACATGGCAGGATGATTCCTGGCTGAGCTGAAGGAGCAAGTGCAACGCTTGCCCAGTGTCTACATTAGTGAGCGTTCATTAGGAAAATGTGAGCCTGATTCCTCTTGGTCTATGTCTGATGAACAGGGAAAGGCAAAGGAGTGGGAGAGGCAATCTCCCCCTCCTGGGATTAAGAGCTCTGACACTTTCACTCACTCATTCATTCGTGCCCTCATTCACGAGGCAGCAATTCTTAATTGAATGCCTACTTTCTATAAGGCCTTAAGGGAGATTTATCCTCCATCTCCTGCTGTGCAGCCTCTCCCATCTGAAGTCTGGCTGGATGGTACACTGTTGTGTATCAGCAATTTTCAATCAGAGGCCAGAGGCTACATCTGCCTAAATTGCTTTATATGGGATTCGATGCTCGAGCTGGAGGTTTCTGGGTGGCAGCTAATGGTTGTCATAGGGAGGAATAAAAAGGGCTCTTGGATGTGCTTCTGTTTAAGCATCCAGGGAACATTTTCTGGCTCTGGAAAGATGGGTTTCACAGAGTAATTTTAGCCATTATCGACTGAGAATAAAAGCTACTTTAGAAAATTAAATTAGCCAGTCTTCCCTCCCAGATTCATTTTTCCTCCTTTCACATGGTGGAAGCCATCTCTATTTAGTGTGCCATGCAACCTCTCCTACCTCATCGTTCAAATCATTTAGTAAAATAAAAAGGCTTTAAAAACGAAGGATGCAAATATAAACACGAGTGCAATTAAGATCTCAACTCCATTACATTAATATAACTACTTTGCGTGGAGTTTATTACGATGCGCATCAGGGTTTTAATGTTTTCTCCCATTTAGTGCCATCCTTAGTTAGAAGGAAACATCGTGCTATATAGGAAACAATTGCTTCTTGGGTTGGAAAAGAGTTTGAATAGGATTCGATTGTGATTAATTAAGCTCACACATGATAACGTAGAAAGAACCAAACAGTTGTTCTTCAAGTTGACAGCGTAGTTGGTGAACAAAAAAGATTTATAACACTAAATTTAAATTTTCCTGATGTAATAATATATTATGGAAATTACTCATCTTTTTTTTTTTTTTTTTTGCTGGAAATGTGGTGAGCCTTTATATTTTGTTTTGTTTTTGTTTTCTCCATGCAAAAAAACAGAGGCATACACAGGAATGAAGGAAATGCGAGAAAAGAAAGCTTAATGAGCAAGACAAGCCTTTATTTTCTCTCCATTACCCTCAAATTATTTCCCACAAACATTGCATCTGACAATTCTTCTTTAGAGTCAGCTCTAAATGTGTGCTACCTTCGTGAAGAAGGGATAGATGTCTTTATCCTTGGATAACCAACAGCCCCCTTCCTGGAAATCATTCTCCAAACTGAAAAGCATCTCCCCTCTCCTTTCAGCACATATGCTGACCTAACCCAGGCTTTCCTCCGCTCAGCACGTCTTTCAGGAAATAACCATTGTCAGCCCTTAGCATATGAGGCAAACTGCATCAGTGACATCAGAATGTCTGTGAAGAGAATACAGTGAGTTCCCTACCTATGACCCTGCAAGGTGTGAACTTTCAAAGATGGGAATGTGCGTTCCATTGTGAGTCATGAGTGAAATTGCAGTTTGCCCTCCATCTCCTATTGCTGATGATCCTTCACCTCTACCATCTCCCACTTCCTCTCCCACCTACAGACACTGGCTCTTCTTGCCTGTTCACTCGATGCCAGCTCCTATGGGCCAGCTATTGTACCGTACCACTGCATATTTCAAAGTATTGTACTGTAAGACTAAAAGTAAAAGAAATTGTGCTCATTTTTATGTATTATTTGTGTGAAAAGGATTATAAACCTATTACAGGACAGGACTTCCCTGATGGCTCAAATTGTAAAGAATCTGTCTGCAGTGCAGGATACTCAGGTTCAATCTTTGGGTTGGGAAGATCCCCCGGAGAAAGGAATGGCTACCGACTCCAGTATCCCTGCCTGGAGAATTCTCTGGACAGAGGAGCCTGGTGGGCCACAGTCCATGGGGTCACAAAGTAGGCCCAACTGAGGGACTAAGACTTTTACTGTGTGGCCAAGTGTGTTAGTTGGTGCCCAGGCTAACTTTGCTGGCCTGTGAACCAACTGCGCTGATGAACACACTCTCAGAATGGAACTCATTTGTATGTAAGGGGCTTGCTGTAATCAGTTCTGCTTTGAAAAGTGTTGCCACTCAGCGACATCCATATTTTGTCTTTGCCTTGTCTTCCCATCTTCTCCTCTCTTTCTTTGCATCTGTGTCTCTCTGTGTGTCTGTCCATCCCTCCTCAGTCAGTCTGTCCAATTTGTCTCCCTCATACCTACTCATTTTGGCCCCCTTCTCTCCCAGCTCTGTCTCCTCTCCACCTTCCTCTCCTCTAAAACTCTCATCTCTGGGTTGCAATCAAGACCCTTGAAACCAAATCAGGAGTGATGGCGCATGTCTCTGGAAAGTGTCTTCTGTTAACTGGCCAGACTCAGGAACAGCCATGAATGAGTAATGACAGCTCCCCAGGGTCAGCCTGGGCTACTCCGAGCAGCACATTCAAAGCCTTTCCATGGTTGAGAAATGCACTGATTTCTCATCTGCTGGAAAGGTGCTTCCCAGGCTGCAGCCGGATCCACAGGACACTCACAGATTCCCCTCTGGGCACCACCCTGTGTCTAGGCTGTGCTGGGGAGCCTGCAGTGACCCCCACCAGCAGACCCTGCTGGAGAGGAGAAGGAGTCTAAGCTGGATGTGGACACACCTCAAACCTTCCCTTGTCTTCAGGAGGTGCCAAAGGAATGTTTCCCCTCACTTCTCCTCCATTTGGGAAAGGGGGCTTCCCTGGTGGCTCAGATGGTAAAGAATCTGCCTGCAATGCAGGAGACCTGGGTTCGATCCCTGCATCAGGAAGATCCCCTGGAGGAGGGCATGGAACCCACTCCGTTATTCTTGCCTGGAGAATTCCATGGACTGAGAAGCCTGGTGGGCTATGGTCCATTGGGTTGCAAAGAGTCGGACACGACTGAATGACTAACACACACACACACACATTTGGGAAGAAAGCTGACTTCTCACAGGAGACCGGCAGCTTTTATAAAGGAGCCTAATGGACTAAGACACAGTCATCATACTCATTTGCTCAAGATGTGTCAACTCGAGAAGCAGAATTACTAAATCATTCCATAAATCCAAAGAGATGAAACATGATGGAAACCTTAATGATCTGGCAACCTTGATGTTCCCTTTCTGTGCTTGTGATAACGTCCAGAACAGATGAATAGCAAACACCCACGGACCAACTATCGCTCCGGGATTTCTGATTCTTCTCCCTCTGCAACCTCCTAGACCTTGTTTTTAAGACAGTTAAAATGATTGATTTTTTACAAAATAAAACCTAAACCCATGTTTCAGCTTTCTCCCTCAATGAAGAATAGAGAAAAGGAGTTAAAAATACTTTCAAAGTCAAGCTATTTGTAGATTTATAAGTTCTTAAGAATTTACGCATTTACTTTTTATTGCTTCACAGCCCTTAGTGCCACATGTAAAATTAGGAAAAAAAAAAATAGAAAAATGTATTAACTATTATGTATCTCGTAATAGAATCTGAGGATGAGTGGGACATAATTCTTGCTCTCATAAAGCTCACTGTCTTCATGGACCTCTCAGGGATTCTGTAAGGAAAGTGCTGTGTAAATATCACTCGCTTTCCTGCTAATTACAGGCATCCCAACTCTCACTTTCATCACGATGCAAGGACTTTCTAAGCAGGATTCTACATCTTAATGTAAGGCAAATCCACATTAGAATCCTTCCTTAGCTTAGATTATTCAAATTTTTCCTACTTCTTTTGGGATCTCCCATCTCTGGGATCGCACAGAGTTGGACACGACTGAAGCGATTTAGCAGCAGCAGCAGGTAGAGGAAGCAAAGATAGCAAGGAGATCAAACCAGTAAATCCTAAAGGAAATCCACCCTGGATATTCATTGGAAAGACTGATGCTCAAGCTGAAGCTCCAGCACTTTGGCCACCTCATGCAAAGAGTCAACTCATTGGAAAAGACCCTGGGGCTGGAAAAGATTGAAGGCAGAAGGAGAAGGGGATGACGGTGGATGAGATGATTGGATGACATCACCAACTCAATGGACATGAGTTTGAGCAAGTTCTGGGAGATAGTGAAGGACAGGGGAGCCTGGCATGCTGCCGTCCATGAGGTTGCAAAGAGTCGGACTCAACTGAGCGACTGAATAATAACAAAGGTAGAGCAATTACATTTCTGTACTCTTGCATGCCTTTGTATATGCTTTTACCTCCAAAATGAGCAAGCAATGTTTGTTGAGTAAATGAGTGGGGGCCTGGATTGGTTTTCAATTACTGTTGTCAATCTGTCTTTTATTTGGGGTTCTAGGAGCTCTCCCCGTGGGGAAAGGCCATGTCTCTTTCATCCCTGTGTTCCCAAATAATACACGCTCTCAAAAACTCTTTGAGTTACATTCAATTTCATGCTCTCTTTCTCTCTCTCTCTCTTTTTTTTTTTTTTTTGGTAAGAAGGGAAGATTTTTTTCTTTGTGTTTGTTCCAGACATACTGGACGTAGGGTTGTGATGAGGCCTTATAAAGTATGGATCCTGGTAGAAATGAGTAGCTTAGAAAGGAAGTGATTTGGAGTGTGGAAAGTGGCAGCTGTCACACACCCATGCACAAATGTGACAGCACGTGTCTGGCCTGGGCGTTCTGCTCTGAAGCATCTCTATAGAGGTCAACATTTAGCATCAATTGAATGAGCAATTTCTTCTCTTCTCCGGCCAGTGAATTGAAGAGTTTGGCTCTCCTTAAACCTTCAGAGCTACCCCTCACCTGACTGCAAGGATCCACCCATCCATGGCAGCTGCTTGTCCCTTGGCCCTATGAAGCCCCTTCAGACCTCCCTCTCTTCTGTCTGCTCTGAGTCTCCCTACACGGCCCTCTTAGCCCACACCCCTTCAGCTTCTCACTTTGTTTCAATGTTCTCTTCTTACCTTAGATGTGGTAGCCTGATTTTGGAATAAGCTGCTTTTTGCCTAACTTAAAAATTTTTAGGATACTACAGCTTTGAACAATCCCCACATTTTGTTTCTTAACAGCCACCCAGAGGCATGCACCTTACTCTCACCTCTGATCCCTTGACCCTTGACTCTGTGCCATATCCATAGAGGAAGGTGCTATTTCCCTAGGACAGTCTGTTGTTCAGACAGGTTCCAACTTTGGAGTGACGGTGGGGGACTGGGGGTAAACCTAAGATGAGCATCTCTCTTTCTGAACCAGAGGACACCCACTTGGCCCTTCCCTCATCCAGTTGCGCTGGGGTAAGAAGTTTATGGGTGCCATTTGCATCCCCCTGTTAAGGACAGCCAGCAAGTTCATGCTGACTGCTCAAAGAAGCTGAGGAATGTCGTAAAGAATGTTCTTGGGGTAAGAAAGAAACTAATGAGATCGCTAGCCTCATGAGAAAAAATTCAGCGTGGGACAAAACTAAACAGATGCGTCTGACACCGGATTTTAAAGTTATCTCTTCACCCCCAGACCATCAACTCAAAGAAAGGGTAGTCTTAAGGGCAAAGTAGTCTTAAGCACAAGCTGGAATCAAGATTGCCGGGAGAAATATCAATAACCTCAGATATGCAGATGACACCACCCTTATGGCAGAAAGTGAAGAGGAACTCAAAAGCCTCTTGATGAAAGTGAAAGAGGAGAGTGAAAAAGTTGGCTTAAAGCTCAACATTCAGAAAATGAAGATCATGGCATCTGGTCCCATCACTTCATGCGAAGTAGATGGGGAAACAGTGGAAACAGTGTCAGACTTTATTTTTCTGGGCTCCAAAATCACTGCAGATGGTGACTGCAGCCATGAAATTAAAAGACACTTACTCCTTAGAAGGAAAGTTATGACCAACCTAGATAGCATATGGAAAAGCAGAGACATTACTTTGCCAACAAAAGTCTGTCTAGTCAAGGCTATGATTTTTCCAGTGGTCATGTATGGATGTGAGAGTTGGACTGTGAAGAAGGCTGAGCGCCGAAGAATTGATGCTTTTGAACTGTGGTGTTGGAGGAGACTCTTGAGAGTCCCTTGGACTCCAAGGAGATCCAACCAGTCCATTCTGAAGGAGATCAGCCCTGGGATTTCTTTGGAAGGAATGATGCTAAAGCTGAAACTCCAGTACTTCGGCCACCTCATGCAAAGAGTTGACTCATTGGAAAAGACTCTGATGCTGGGAGGGATTGGGGGCAGGAGGAGAAGGGGACGACAGAAGATGAGATGGCTGGATGGCATCACGCACTCAATGGACGTGGGTTTGGGTGAACTCCGGGAGTTGGTGATGGACAGGGAGGCCTGGCATGCTGCGATTCATGGGGTCGCAAAGAGTCGGACATGACTGAGCGATTGAACTGAACTGAAGGGCAAAGTTAGTGAAGACCAAGGTTCTCTGGGCCTGGCTCTGCAATGCCTTTTCATTTTTTCGGGCCTTGGGCTTTGAGAAGTCATCTGTGATTTCTGAAGGTGGGGTTATGTGTCTGCACTAAATGCCCTGTTAATACAATGCGCCATCCTTCCTGCCAGCTCCCAGCCCACTGCAAGTTTCACGTCTGTGAGACGGCAGAGTACTGAGTACAGTACTGAGTACTGAGTACAGAGCTCACAGAGACATTCCAGAAACTCAGAAAGGGCTTGCAGGGCAAGTAGAGCAGGCAGTCCTTTTCTAGCATGGGTAGTCCACTCCGCGAAAAAAAAGAAAAAAACACCTTGCTGAGCGTCCCTGGTGGCCCAGGGATAAAGAATCCTTCTGCCAAGGCAAGGGACACGGGTTCCATCCCTGGTCCGGGAAGATCCTGCAGGCCGAGGAGCAACTAAGCCCGTGTGCCACTGCTGCTGAGCCTCTGCTCTGGAGTCCACCTGCTGCAAGTTCTGAGCCCACGCGCCACAAATACTGAAACCTGCACCCGCTGGGGCCTGTGCTCTGCAACGAGGGAGGCCACCACGAAGAGAAGCCTGTGCTCTACAACTGGGGAGCAGCCTCCACGTGCCACAAACAGAGCAGGCGCTTGCCCAGCAGTGATGACACAGCACAGCCACAGCAAGCCTCGCCTCGTTCAATGGCTCCCACGTAACTCCCGCCCAGAATGTGATGCTGAGTGTGCACTCCAGGACTAATTTTCTTCTCCCAAAGTCTTAGGTATGCTCTGTGAATGAGCACGGTACCTTCTTCTTGTGGATTTATAAGGACTGCCTCTCTCAGCCCCTGGCAAGCTCTTCATAAAGGGTCCGTTTCCTTCTTATTACTTGCTAACAACCCTAGAAGAAGTGGTATTCTACCTTTTTCAACTGGAATTAGAAAACAACCTGGAGAAATGTGTGATGAAGCTGGTGGAAGCAGGAGACGACTCAGAGGGAATTAATGGAGTTAATATTTGAAAGGCACACAGCACTGTGTAAGTGTTCGCTCAATAAATAAAATATTTTTGCTGTTCGTATTGTTGTCAGACACGAAGGCATCACACAGACCTGAATGTTACTTTCTAAACCACTGAATTTCTGATGTGGAAAAGAAAAAAAGTACCCCTTTAGAATTTTGGAAGCCCCCAAAATAAAGCATGGAAGCGCTCCTGGCTCGAGGCTTATTCTATTTAACACCTTTCAATAGGGCAACATCTGGATGTTATCATGGCTTGGCAAGACGAGATGTCGAAATTACAAATTCTGGAAACGCTGTGCATTAGGCACTCTTGTCTTTGCCTGTAATTGCCTTAAAGATATAAAAGAGCCTGATTGTAATAACTCCCCTAGTGTAACTATTCTTCGTTTCTATTCTGCAAGAGAAGATAGCAGGAAGTGGTATCACTCTAAGGATATGAGTAAGGAGAGAGGGGAGCTAATCCTTCAATATGTGTGCCTCGCATCTCAAGTAAGTACCGAACAAAAGTGTGAAAGGATTATTGGTAATCATAGAAATATGTATATATATATATATATGTGTGTGTGTCCCTTGACCTATTAACTGGAATAATCGTTGCACTAAGATAAGAAACCCCTAAGACTTCCAAGGTGGGTGGCCCCAGGTCAGGAAGCATTTATTATTTATTTCCTCAAGTCCTGCTCCCCAATGATAGGGATGGAAATTTGGTAGAGCAGGTCTGCCCTTGTCAAGCAAGTGAGATGCTTGTTTCATTTTTAATCTGGATTCTTTGCCCTGACAGATAAATCTGAAGAGTGCTGTTAAGGATGGGGTGAGCTGGGCTCCCAGTGATGGCTGTGGGAAAGGGTGGAAGATACGGCAGCCTGGGACTACAGTCATCATCACGTGACTGCAGGCCTTTTAGAGTGAAGCAGGCAGAACCAGCCATCTCTCTGACTTCAGGAAGGAGAAAGCTAGACTCAAGCGTGCGCTGAATTCTTTCAGTGGAGTTTGTCACTGCAGAGAATGTGTTGAAGGCCTTTGGGCTGAACTGGGATGATGGGGAAAACTGAATACCGTTCTGTGTCTGGCTGAGTTTGTTTTATCCATGGGTACCATGAAGCTTGGGCTTTCCTGGTGGCTCAGTGGTAAAGAATCCACCTGCCAATGCAGGAGACTCAGGTTCGATCCCTGGGTCAGGAAGATGCCCTGGAGAAGGAAATTACAACCCACTCCAGTATTCTTGCCTGAGAAATTCCATGGACAGAGAAATCCCATGGACAGGGAAGCCTGGTGGGCTACAGTTCATATAGTTGCAAAGAGTTGGACACAACTTAGTGACTAAGCAACAAGCGTGAAGCTTGGGGGAGTGGAAAGTGAAGTGACTGCTTCTGTTCTGTGACCCAGCAGCTCTGGCTGCAAGTGGGATTCAATAAGCAAGGGCAGGTAGGGTGTGTCTCAGTAACTCCTGGTGTATGCATGTTCAGTCGTTGCAGTGGTGTCTGACTCTTGTGATCCCACCAACTGTAGCCTGCCAGGCTCCTCTGTCTATGGGATTTTCCAGGCAAGAATACTGGAGTGCAGTGCCATTTCCTGCTCTGTGGGTTCTTCAGGAACCAGGGATCAAACCCACATCTCCTATGTCTCCTGCATTGTGGGCGGATTCTTTACTGGGTAAATCATCAGGGAAGCCCTGGTAACTGGTCCTGGTGGTGAAAAAAAGGGTGGATTAAAGAGGGGAGCATCTGGGAGCTGGAATAGATGGGGTGGCAGATGATACAAGCGGAGACTGGGAGAAGGATGCACTGACCTTTTCCTGAAATGTAGTTGAGATAGTGGGGACCCAGGAAGCTGGTATTAGAGTGGTACTGATGCAGCAGAGTGGGTAGGACTTTACTGTGGACAAGATGGAGACGCAGGAGAGGGAAGCATGAGAGATGGCCCCAGGTTTATGGGCTTCATAGTTGGGAGAAAGAACAGATTTGAGTTTGATGAGAAGACAGTGAATTCTGTTTGGACATGTCAGCTATGGTACCTGTGGAATATCCTGACAAGATTCAGGATTTCCTGCAAAAAGCACTATGGATTCTCATGTGTAGTTGGGCCATAATTATTTATTGGGGCTTCCCTTGTGGTTCAACTGGTAAGGAATCCACCTGCAATGCGGGAAACCTGAGTTTGATCCCTGGGTTGGGAAGATCCCCTGGAGAAGGGAAAGGCTACCCACTCCAGTATTCTGGCCTGGAGAATTCCATGGACTGTATAGTCCATGGAGTTGCAAAGAGTTGGACACAACTATGATTTCCACAACTGCTACAAAATTCACTTGGGGGGTGGGGGAGGAATGATAAATACATTTCCACCTTAGAAAGAATTTAAGTAAAAAGCTCTTTCAGGAAAAAAAAAAAAAAAAAACAACAACTTTCTTCAAATTCATAAAAATCATACAAATTTCAATTAAAGCTTGGAGCTATATTATTTTTTCCTCAATACACCCTAAAGCTTTAATTTAGACTATAGATCAGCATGACAGTCCAGTGTGTGTGTTTGTGTGTGTTTATTTCTGTATGTTCTTATTGTTTTCTATAGGAAGAAACTTTTTTTATATGTGTGTATGAGATGGCTGGATGGCATCACCAACTTAATGGACGTGAGTCTGAGTGAACTCCGGGGGTTGGTGATGGACAGGGAGACCTGGCGTGCTGCAATTCATGGGGTCGCAAAGAGTTGGACACGACTGAGCAACTGAACTGAACTGAACTGAATTCCCAAATGGGATTCCCTGATGGCTCAGCAGGTAAAGATTCCACTTGCAATACAGGAGACACAGATTTGATCCCTGGGTCAGGAAGATTCCCTGGAGGAGATGGCAACCCACTCCAGTATTCTTGCCTGGAAAAATCCCACGGACAGAGGAAAGGATCACAAAGAGTTAGACACAATTGAGCGACTAAGCAAGCACACACAACAGTGAGCAATTCCCAAATGAGTGAGATTCTGTATTAAGCATTCTAAGAACTTCAATATTTTACTATGGTAACCATTTATTGCAGGTCAAAAGCTGGTTAAAAAACCTACATAAACTCAAAGAAAGGAGGTGGGATTAATGGGGTGAAAAGACAAAAAAACTATAATCCTTCCCTAGCATTTATTTCTTGGGCCAAACACGATGGCACTTATTTTGTATTTGTTGTATTTTGTATTTTGTGTCTATTTTCTGTACTTAAGTCTTGCTTCCTCTTGTGTGCTAAGTTCTGAGAGGGCAGAAAATATCCCACATGTTATTTATTCTTCACAGTTTAATAACAGGTTCTCAAGAAAGACTTCATTTGTACTGTTGTTTATTAGGCATCACTCTGACCCTACACAGGTCAAATAATCCTTGGAAATGATATGAAAAGCACACAGGTTTTTTTTATTTGAAGAGCTCATAATCTAACGAGAGTCAAACACAGGAAAAGTCCATTTTGATAAAATATGATTAGGTATTTTAACTGCCTTTTTCTAGGCAGTTAAGGTGATAATCCTTTTTCTTTGCAGACCCTTTGACTTTTCACATTTGATTTTTATTTTATATTGGGATATAGTTCATTTATAATATTGTGTTAGTTTTGAGTATACAGCAAAGTGGTTCAATTATACATATACCCATTCTTTTTGAGATTCTTTGTCTATATAGGTTATTACAGAGTACTGATAGAGTTCCCTGTGCTATTCTCTAGGTCCTTGTTAATTATCTATTTTACATACAGTAGTCTGTATATGTTAATCCCAACCTCCTAATGTATCCCTTCCTACCCTTTCCCCTTCGGTAACCATAAATTTGTTTTCAAAGTCTGTGAGTCTGTTTTGAAGTCTGTGAGTTTTGTAAATAAGTTCAGACTCTTCAGTTTTGAGTGAGTCTTTGGGTAATGAGGCAGGAGTTAGCATCTATTCTCAGACAGTGTGTGGGTTGCTCAGATCCCCAGTAGTGTTTGTATGCAAAAATCAAATGAATGTGCACTTATTATATGGAATTGTACTGGAGGGAACATCAGAACAGTCTAAAGCTTTCCAAATTCGACAAGAACATTGGGAAGATTAACAAGTTAATATTTCACAAAAACGCTTTGAAGATAGAAAGTGCCACCGTAAGTGCTAATTATTGTTATTAGCCCCCTGACCTTTTTTCTTTTCCCTTTACTGTTGGATCTATCATAGAATTTCTTAACTTCAAGGGAAATTATTTTTCCTCAGATGAGCATTTTTTAACTGAAGTCAAATGTTAATATATGCATTTATGGAAATACCGTTTCTTCCATTATTCTTTTTATCCCCCTAGAGGGTGGAGATTGTGCCATTTATCTACTTTGTAAGGTGCCTGGCAATGCAACGCTCATTTTGTCACTCAGTAAGTGTACTGGCCATGGCTGGCTTACCTCTAAAGAGGCAAAATGCGTGTTTAGAATCCGAGCTGTGCCTGCAAACTAGTGAGATTTAAAAAAAAGAATCAGAACTTAAGTAACTAAAGAGATTTGCATTTTAGAGTGGACACCAGGGGAGACTGTAGAGTCTACTCTTACCAGAGATGCTGACATTATTCCAAATATTTTGGTTCTCCTCATTTGAAATTGCTTTCAGAAGCACTTTTACAAACCGTATTAAGAACTAGTGTCATTGCTTCAGGTCACATCTTATGTATGAAAAGATCATGAGAGATCAAAGTGGAAAATGTACCCAAAGGGACCTCTCTGTATTGGTGTGTAAGGCTCCGAGAGTTAACGAGTTAGAAATCCATTGTAATTATATGAAGCAAACCATCCTAATGCTTTACCCACCATATAAGCTTGAGAAAATTTCAAACACAAACATCGAAAGGCTTTAGAGCATTTTAAAATTTAGATATTCTGCTAGACTTGGTTGCTTGGGATAAAAATCAAAACTGTGTATAAAAGGCATTCACTGGAGAAGGAAGAAAGGTAAACAGACTAGTAATACCACACACACACACACACACACACACACACACACTCACACTCACACACACATACCCTCCCTCAACCCATTCTTTTTCTAGTAACTTGATTGCCAACTCCGGTCCTCCCAGGCTTCTTTCTTTATTCTGCCTCTGGCAATGATAGCCAGAAATTTTTGGTTTCTTTCCATTTTTTTTCCCTCATCCACTTGATTTGTTGCCAGGAAAGAGAAATAGATAAACGGCAGCTGAGACATGGAGTTGGCTGAATCATCGCAGGCTTTCATTCCTTCCCCTATCTGCTGCATCTGCTCAAGGCTTACGTTGGTTTGCTAAGACTTCTGTAATAAACTA
Organism: Bos indicus x Bos taurus; assembly: GCF_003369695.1. NCBI lineage: Eukaryota > Metazoa > Chordata > Mammalia > Artiodactyla > Bovidae > Bos > Bos indicus x Bos taurus. The sequence goes on along the minus strand of NC_040087.1, from coordinate 10,336,839 downwards.
CCACCAACTTGGTGGCTTAAATAACAGAAATTTATTGTCTCACAGTTCTGGAGGCTGGAAGCCCAAGATCAAAGTGTCAGCAGGGTTGATTCCTGCGGAGGGCTGTGTAGGAGGACCCACCCCATGCCTTTCTCTTAGCTTCTGGGGCTTTGCTGGCAATCTTCAGCATTCCTGGCTTGTCAGCACATCACCCTGACCTCTGCCATGATGTTCACCCTCCATTCTTCCTGTGTGCGAGCCTGTCTTCACATTTCCCCTTTCATAAGTATACCAGTCAAGTCAGATTGGGGTACACTCTAAGGACCTCGTTTTAGCTTAATTACCTCTGTGAAGAATCTATCTCTAAATAGGTACTGAAGTACTAGAGGGCTAGGACTTCAACATATAAATTTGAGGCGGGGCGGGGGGAACATAATTCAACCCATAACAAACCTAGAATAGGGGTGTACAGAGAAATGAGAACACAGGGAAATTCTAAGTTTCACAGCTTGATCTTTGTTCTTTGGTACATATAAACAGGAAGTTATTCCTCTCACTTTTACACATTGCCATGCTTATAAAGGACCTGGGCTAACAAATCTTTATCATGTCCATTTCAGGTAGATTTCCATAGCACTTTACCTGTACCTATCTTATGACCCTCACAATTTTCTGCCTTGTACTATGGTTCCTTATGCACCCAATTTATCTCACCTATGAAACTATAACCTCCTTGGAAGCAATATCTAATTCATATTTATTTCTATTCCTTGAACTAGCGGAGTGCCTTGTCCATAATAGATACTCAATAAATTGTCACTGAATCTATAAATCCATGCTAGCTTTACAGTTACAGAGTTCAAAGAGTATACAAATTCATTGTCAAGCACTGTATCAGTCAGGATAGGTTAGGTCATGCTGCAGTATCAAACAACTCCTAACTCTCAGTGACTCCACTCAACAAAGTTTCTCTCTTTCTCAGGCAAAATCTTCTGCAGGTCCAGACAGTTATCCAAGGTGGTCATGTTCAACTGTGGGAGCAAAGCTTCCCAGGGAGCTCAGCATGAAGCTTCAAGGTTTCCTGTGACAGGTGAAGGGATCATGGAAGAATCAGCACTGGATCTTAATTGCTTCAGCTGAAAAATGACATGTTACCCTGTTGCCAGTCTGTTGGCCAGGACTGGTGTCATGACACAACTTCAAGGGGGCTAAGAAATGTTATCCTGTGCATGTTAGGAAGAGGAGGAGGACTAGAAATGTGGCTGAACACTACTAATTTCTAACTTTGGTACTTTTTATTTCCCCTAAGAATTGATGCGTTTGAACTGTGGTGTTGAAGAAGACTCTTGAGAGTCCCTTGGACTGCAAGGAGATCCAACCAGTCCATTCTGAAGGAGATCAGCCCTGGGATTTCTTTGGAAGGAATGAGGCTAAAGCTGAAACTCCGGTACTTTGGCCACCTCACGCGAAGAGTTGACTCATTGGAAAAGACTCTGATGCTGGGAGGGATTGGGGGCAGGAGGAGAAGGGGACGACAGAGGATGAGATGGCTGGATGGCATCACTGACTCGATGGATGTGAGTCTCAGTGAACTCCAGGAGTTGGTGATGGACAGGGAGGCCTGGCGTGCTATGATTCATGGGGTCGTGAAGAGTCGGACATGACTGAGCTACTGAACTGAACTAAAATGAACTGAAAAGTTATATTTTATATTAGTACTGTGTTTCATACAACATTTTTAGAGCCCTTACTATGTGCCAGGCAATGTTCTAAATGCTGGTGGTCTGACATATAAGAGACGGACTAGAGGCTACATTCCAATATGGGTCAAGGATGACAAAGGGGTGACCAAATAAATAAATGAGACATCTGCATGATGTAATCAATGCTATAAAGAAAATAGAACAGGATAATATGGTAAGGAATAACTTTCTTGTGATCTCAACACTGGTATGTGTAAGGTTTAGTCTTCTACTGAAAGGTTAGTGCTTAATTTTTCTTTCTCATATAATTTAAAATATAATATAATCATTCCTATACTATATTATACTTACTGAAACCTAATTGAACAGAACCTTTAAATTGCTAGAATTTGAAACCCTTCAATTCATGTTTAGGTATTAAAGTCAAGGAATGAGAAAATTAAGTCACATAGAATATTTATACAAAGAAAGAATAATTTTAAAATAGAAACACATGCTATTTTAGTTATCTATTGCTATATAATAAACCACTTCAAAACCTGTGCTAGTTTTGAAGTGCTTTAAAACACCACCAATAATATATTCACACATGATTCTGGAATTTGGCCCAGACTTGGTAGGGAAAGCTCATCTGTGCTCCATGTCTGTTGGGCTGGAATGTCCAAGATGCCTTCATCATTCATGACTTAGTAGGATGGCTATAATTGCAGAGGCTATCCAGGTGTCTTTATCTCTGGCTTCTCCCCTCTGTCTCTTTAGTTTGGGCTTCCTTATAGTATGGTAGCTGGGTCTCAAGATGGAGCATTCCAAAAGGGTAAGCCCAATGCATAGTTGCTTATTAAGCCTTTTCTTGCATTGCACTTGCTAATTTTCAAGGACAGGGAGGCTCAAGAGGACAGGGATATATATATATATATATATATACGCACATATATAAAATGATGACTGATTTGATTGTAGTGCCGCAGAAACCAACACAACATTGTATAGTAATTTTCCTCCAATTAAAAAACAAAATAAAAACCCAAAGTTACCCCATGGTCAAGTGCAGAGTTAATCAGGGAGGCACCTTTACATGGTTCACTGGGACAGACAAGTTGTTTATCTATCACTGTAAACTCTCTGGACTCTAACAATTCTTGATCCTCCTATACAGACAATACATTCTAGCCTTTCCCAGCCTCCTAAAGTCTAATTCCCCTAGAGATCACCCTGCTCTAATTAGAGCATCAGACTCAGGCTTGGAATCTTATTATCTTCGGCCCAGGGAGGATAAGGCTACTTAGGTGTGGTTATTTTCAAACCAAATACCTCTAAGGTAAATAGATAAGTTATCTTTCTCCCTTCTGGCCACCAGTACCAACCTATAATGGTGGAGTAAGGACAGGAAACAAAAACACATATTCAAAAAAGGGAAAGGGGAGATATATAAAAGTCACTATTCCTGCTGCTGCTTAGTTGCTAAGCTATGTCTGACTCTTTGCAACCCCGTGGGCTGTAGCCTGCCAGGCTCCTCTGTCCATGGGACTTCCCAGGCAAGAATACTGGAGTGGGTTCCCATTTCCTTCTCAGGGGATCTTCCCAACTCAGGGATCAAACCTGCTTCTCCTGCTTGGCAGTAGTCACAGGCCCATAGCAAACCTGGCATCTAGTTGGGTATATAATGCCAGCTTCATGGTTGGGACCTAGTTCTGGTATCTGTTGGTGGTTCTCCATGGCTATAAGTGAAACAGCAGAACTCGACAGGGCTCCTGGGCATGAAAGCCTTTCTGTGCCCTCTGTTTCTTGTTTGGAGGAAAGAGGCTTCAGCCTCCATGACCTTCTCTGAGTTCCAAGTGAAAGTGAAGTGAAAGTTGCTCAGTCGTGTCCAACTCTTTGCTACCCCATGGACAATGAATCCATGAGGTTCATGGAATCCTCCAGGCCAGAATACTGGAGTGGGTAGCCTTTCCCTTCTTCAGGGGATCTTCCCAACCCAGGGATCAAATCCAGGTCTTCTGCCTTGCAGGTGGATTCTTTACCAGTTGAGTCTCAAAGGAAGCCCAAGAATATTGGAGTGGGTAGCCTATCCCTTCTCCAGCAGAGCTTCCTGATCCAGAAATTGAACCGGGGTCTCCTGCATTGCAGGAGACTTCCCTGGTGGCTCAGACGGTAAAGCATCTGTCTACAATGCGGGAGGCCTGGGTTCGATCCCTGGGTGGGGAAGATCTCCTGGAGAAGGAAATGGCACCCCACTCCAGTATTCTTGCCTGGACAATCCCATGGATGGAGGAGCCTGATAGGCTACAGTCCATGGGGTTGCAAAGAGTCGGACACGACCAAGTGACTTCACTTACTCCTGCATTGCATTACCAACTGAGCTATCAGGGAAGCCCTTCTGAATTCCAAAGAAAGGTTCAAATAGTTGCTGATCAGGGAAGGTACAGGATACAGAGACAAGGGAGGAACATCAAGAAACAACAATGTCGCCTTGAGGCACTGGTTTGGCTTCAAGGGATACATAGAACAATATCTTTGAGATCTTCTGCAGATGTTAACTACTTGATGAAGCATTCTTCATTCTACAGAGAAAGTCACTGCTTGATGACTTCAAGAACCACAGACGCTCATCCAAGAGGCCACCTGAATCCAGATTAGAGGAATGCAGGCCCTGCACGCACTCTGATCCTTATTAGCAACTGCACCTTTGAACAATGGCTATAAAACTCCAGAGTCCCCCATGTTGGGACACAGTTTTGAGGGCATTAGCCTGCTGTGTTCCTCTTTGCCTGACATAGCAATGGAGATATTCTTTTTAACTTCACCTAAAACTTTGTCTCTGAGATTTGATTTTTATTGGTGCACAGAGGATGAATTTTGGCATCACAATTGAGTCATTTTTTTGGTCTTCTTCCTGCTTGTAGAAGGTTGAAAGGATAGAGTCTTCTTTTACTTTTGAAATTCAAATTTTATTTTGAATTATTTCTGTCTCTTTTAGTCTAATCTGGCAATGTTGATATTGTATCATTCTCTTAAAAACTTTGTGGATTTCTTATAAAACTTATTATGGGTTCACTTCATTAGACAGTAGCCTTGTCATAAAGGAATTCAAGACTGACCCCTCTCTAATTTTTGCGTGCAAATCAGGGTGCTGTAGGACTGTACCCTTAATATACTTAGAAGGCTTGTTTTTTCTTCTCACTAGCTGAGAGATTCTACAAGTCCTAGAGATTATTAGAAGCCCTTTTGTCTAGCCAAGAGTTTATGAGGTAGTACCCTAAATCATTCTGAGTTCTCATAAACAACACTTTGATTCAATCTTAACCTTGAGGCCCCATTTTGCTGATGGTGCCCTGGATTTTATATTTTCCTCGAAGCAATTTCTTACTTTGAAAATATTTCCCCAACATACATTGGGGATGAAAATTAGTTTCATTTTCAAACCCCGAACCCTTCACATTTTCTCTAAATTTTGCTTGAAAACCGAACAATTACTACTTTACCTCATCTTACTCCTTTCATAACTTATCTTCAGCAACTTAAAGATGTCAGGTGCTATTTTCAACAGTCTGCATGGATCCTTAGCTGGATCTCCGAGTTAATTAGGTATCCTTTTTATTTTCCATATTACTGTAGATGACAGCTTTGCTAATTAATCTCTGCATATATAACTTGGCGTTTCTTTTCTCTGGTTTCCAAAACCACTTCCTCACTGTCTTTCTAACTAAGAATCTTTTGAGGTTTGTCAGGCCTCTATCCACTGCACAGTTCGAAATACTGTATACTTTACATTTATGGGTATATACTTTACGTATATACCCACTTCACTCCTGGGTTCCTATATGAAAATTTCAAGTACCTTAAGGGGTTGTTTTACTAATTGTTTTGCTAGTACATAACTCAGGACCCTTTTTCTCTAGCTTCCATTAGCTATTGCTTCACTGTCGCTCCATTCTCTACTACGCAGAAATACAAACAAAAATCTCGTCCAAGTTACTTCCTCAGGCCAACAAGTACACATTTAATTTGATCCATATAGATTCTGAATCAATAGTTGCAGCACTGAATAGCCATAATTGCAGTTATTAAAATTTCTCAACTACAAAATATTCAGTTTTCTTAGACTTAGCAAACTTTGCATCATCCATTTCTTTTCTTTCCTCCTTTTCTCTCTTTCCTTTCTTTCCTTTTTTCTTTCCTGATTCACTCATTCATTCATAAGACATTTGCTGAATAATTCCTATGAGTCAGGCACACAGTATTTGTCATTAAGTGTAGAAATAAGGCAACAGCACCCACTCCAGTCCTCTTGCCTGGAGGATCCCATGGACGGAGGACCCTGGTAGGCTGCAGTCCATGGGGTTGCTGGGAGTCGGACACGACTGAGCGACTTTACTTTCACCTTTCACTTTCATGCATTGGAGGAGGAAATGGCAACCCACTCCAGTACTCTTGCCTGGAGGATCCCATGGACGGAGGAGCCTGGTGGGCTACAGTCCATGGGGTTGCTGGGAGTCGGACATGACTGAATGACTTCACTTTCACTTTTCACTTTCATGCATTGGAGAAGGAAATGGCAACCCACTCCAGTGTTCTTGCCTGGAGAATCCCAGGGACAGTGGAGCCGGATGGGCTGCCGTCTATGAGGTCGCACAGAGTCAGACATGACTGAAGTGACTTAGCAGCAGCGGCGGCAGCATAGAAATAAGTAAAATAATTTGCTTATATGAAGCTTTTATTCTAGGGAGGACCTAATTTTTCAGTCATCTAAAAAATCAAGTCAAGCAGAAAACCCATTTTGATTATTTGCTAGCCTGAGTGAAAATTTCACAGCGAGAAAAGTTCATTTTGATTCACTTCTCTTCACTTGTTGAACTCTTCCCCACGTTTGGAAATTCTCTCCCTGGAGTCCACCATTCTCAGATTTTTCCTAGGAAAACTTTGTCCACTGCTTGTTTCCACCAGAAAAGGCTTCAGGATCTACCCATAGTTTTTCTGCCTTTCTTTTTGTTAACACATTTATCTCTACCTTCTCTGATTTCCCCATGGCCTTGCTTTTGATTCAGTTTCCCCAAACTCATTTTCAGTAATATGATGCTGAGTAATCATTGCTTTCATGGATAAAATGGTAACAGAAAAGAATATTCTAAAAATGTAATGCCTCAACCTAAAGAGTGTCTAAAATTACCCCTGTTCCTATGATGAAGATATGTAGGGATAAGTTGGCCTTTCCGCCCTCCTTAGGTTGCTGTGTCAACTCCACATGGCTTCTGCGCCTCCTGAGATTCTTCATGTGAGACAGGCCATGCTGGAGCAGGCTTGCTTTCAAGTGTGAGTAGGACCAATGGCTGTGCAATTAAATCTATCTTGTTTTTTCCCAAACTATAGAGGTTTGCAATGTAGGTCTGGTTTCTACATTGGAAAACACCTTCGTGGTTTACTCACTAAGTTGACTCTTTCAGAAAACATGTTATGGTCCCTCAAGTTGCTGATGAGACCTGATTCACCCAGCAGTAGCATTGAAACTGAGAGCACACTATGGGGTTCCTGGGCACAGAAGTCTTTCCCTGCCCCCCATTTCTTGTAGGGAGTGGACTCCAACCTCCATGACTTCCCCCTAAGTTCCAAAGGGCAGCTTTGAAGAGTTGGTGCTCCAGAAAGGGGAGGGATGCAGAGTTAATGAGGAACAGTCAAGAAAACACAGTGCTGTCTTGGGTCAGGGTCCTGGTTCCACCTGGAGGGATGCAGGTAACAGCGTCTTTAAGCCCTTGATAGAATTAAAGCTGCTGCTGCTGCTGCTCAGTCGCTTCAGTCGTGTCTGACTCTGTGCACCCCATAGACGGCAGCCCACCAGGCTCCCGGGTCCCTGGGATTCTCCAGGCAAGAACACTGGAGTGGGTTGCTATTTCCTTCTCCAATGCATGAAAGTGAAAGGTGAAAGTGAAGTCGCTCAGTCATGCCCGACTCTTAGCGACCCCATGGACTGCAGCCTACCAGGCTCCTCTGTTCATGGAATTTTCCAGGCAAGAGTACTGGAGTGGGGTGCCATATATCACTAGGAAATTGCAAATTAAAATTGTACCACTGCACACCTTTAAGAATGGCCAAGATCCAAAGCACTAACAACCAACCCCAAACGCTAGTGAGGATGCGGAGCAGAAGGAAGTCTCACTGATCGTTGGTGGGAATACAGAACAAGAGAGCCACTTCGGAAGACAGTTCGGCAGTTTCTTACAAAACTAAACATACATTTAAAAGATTCGGAAATGACACTCCTTGGTATTTACCCAAATGAGTTGAAAACTGAATTAACACTAGCAAATGGGATATTCTTCATACCAGAGAAGACCACCTGAGGCCAGATTAAAGGAACTAGAGAAACTCCTCAAGATTACCTGAGATGAGATTAAAGGTCCCTGTGTCTCCACCCTTGAACCATTGCCAAGAAGCTCCTTACCAAACCCTCCAGGGCTGGAACCCAGGTTTTGAGGGCAGGAGTCCACTGTGTCCACCTCTGCCTGGCAAAGCAATAAAGCTATTCTTTTCTACTTCACTCGAAACTCTGAGATTTGATTTGGCATTGGTGTACAGAGAAGTTGAGTTTTCAGCATCAAAAGCTCCATCTCCCAGCCACCAGAAGTCTGACTGCAAGCGCAAGTAAGTCTTGACCAGCATTTGCTCGTCATGTTTACTTGAAGTAAAAATTATGTTAATATATCTCTTTTGAATACTTAATATCTGAGAAAGATTTCCCACCCTCCCCTCTCTTTTCCCTTATGAGGCTTTCTTTTATGATAGTGTATGCCATCATCTGCAACAGCTGGCCTGGGCAGAAATGTAAGACAGTGAATGGATCCCACTCTTAGTGGCTGTGGCTCCTCACCACGTTGGGGTTTTATCTATGGAGATTAAACCAAGATATCTGAACTCCGCAGAGGAAGTTCAGTCCGGGGAGACGGTCCAGCGCCTGGCTCCCCATGAGCAGTTGGAGGACAGAAGCTGTGGAGTCTTTCTCTGCCCCAGTGGGACCTGTCAGATTTGGAAACTGCTACATTTCTGTAAACATGGGCTGTGCTCAAGGGAAGAGAATACTAGGAAAGATTCAACCTCTTCAAATGATAGTTTCTTCATGTTTAAAATGTGGATAAGAACATCTTTCCAACCTTCCCAAACACGAATTGTATCTATAGCTCTGGCCATCCTGGGGATTGAGGTGTCCATCAGTTTCTGAGAGAGTTTCTGCAAACCAAAACAGAAATATGTTCTTGCTGAGAGGGACGGGTCTAGCTGATTTTCTGAATCAGCTTGAATTGCTGTTGGTGGTCATATAAAGTTGCTTTTCTGGGCTTCTTGGCTTTTTGAAGAGCAAGCCGAGATCCAGAGACAGAGAGGGACTTTCCTTTGTACTTTCGTTACTATCTGGAAGAGTTTTATTTCTCTCTCTCTCTTTTTTTTTTGGGGGGGTGGGGAGGTATGAATAAAAATAGTATCTAAAAATGTTCCCTTTCTCTGAGGGTAGTTAGGTGTGAAACAGCTTAAAACCATCATCTAAACAGTTATGACAAAACTGCTTTTTTTCAGGGAGGGAAGGTATAATCCTATTATCTTCGTGTGGTTATCAGTGCCACTTGAAATTCCAATTAGTGCAGCTAATCACCATGGTCTCCTCTGGTACTTAGCTGGCAAACAGCTAAGTCTAATTAATACTTTGGAGTGGTGGGTAAATGGCATCCTCTAGACACATTTTCTGAGTAAAATTCTGATTTGGGGCTGTTTCATTGCCAACGGACAATTTATGAAAAGGAACAAAGAAATAATTTTGCATGAAACTATCAAAATAAGGTCCTTAAGTGATCTTGGCAGATCTGGGAAGAACTAAAGTTCCCAGAGATAAAGAAAGGTAGCATACTTGATGGCCAGTCAAAGGTATATTTCTCATCTATTAATTATTTTTAAAAATGCATAAAACAAGAGAGACATTATTCATTTAAACTCAGACTTGTATAAAGAGTCATTACCCCTTGACTCATTAACAATGATTCTTTGCTTAAAAATAGGATAAAGTATTAATAACCCAGGACTCTGTGCTTTTTAATTCAAATGGCTTAGAGCCAGAGTCGCAGGCAAGTCCATTATAATCACCTGGGTGATCTCCAAGTGAAATAATGCCTTCTCTCTGATCAGTAGGCAGTTTAGATGGGAACTAGAGCTTGGCAACCCCTGTCCCTTCATGAAGAAATTCTCTATTAGCACCTGCCCACTGTGCCACCACCCCCACCCCCAACCCCCGCCCCAATTCAGAGTTCCACCATCTCCTGTCCCAGAAAGGTCCTGAAGTTGACTTGGAAGTGGGTCGGTTTTTCATGGGGAAGCCAAGCCTGACCACGCACCCAATGTCGATCGACATGTTCTATGTGCGCCTTAAAGGAAGAGGCAGACACACTCGCAGCTCACTCAAACTCACAGCAGAAGACTCCATTCTGCTGGTTATTGTCCCCTCAGTGTCTGAAGAAAAGCACCCACCATATTAATATTAAACCAACGAGTAAGGGTCTGGTTTTTTTTTCAAGGCTGTCTCTCTCCATGGTCCTGGTGGATTCCTGTACTTGTGTCTCACAGAGTAACTCATTTATAATTAAACAATTGCTTTATTCTCTGTCTCTCTCACTTTTTTTTTTAAGTTCATATTTGCAGAGACTTCCGGACTTTCCAAAACCAGAAAAGGATGTCGAGAAGAACAATGAGTCCCAAAGAGTCGCAAATTCCTTTGACTTTGAGCTCAAGCCTTTGATTGGGCGCTGGTCTGGGAAAAGGGGACACTTATTTTCAAGACAAGAATTCTGTGTTTAATTTCAGGGAATATGAAGGCACTGAATGTTTACTTGGGAAGGGATTTGAAACCTTTTGTAGGCTTTTTGAGTTTTTCAGATAAAGGAAGCCACACCACCCTTCTTAGGCAAAGTCATTCTGCAAGTAGCTTTCCCAAGAACCAAGAGCCATTCCCCAATGGGTAAGCATTATTCTGTATAATTATGGATATTTTCCCTTCCAAAAATATTTTTTTTCTAGAAGCTGCTGTTTCAAAAGCTTTCAATTCTGTATGTCATTATCAAATAATCTTTTTTGTACTCGGGTGTTTATTATTGGATTGCAACAACGATAAAGCTCTAGGGGTTTTTGTCTCCTTTGGTATGCTAATTAGCCAGTTTCCTTTTGATCTTTTTCCCACTGAAAAGAGTGAAAAGCTATCTCGGTAGGGAATCTTAGTGCCTACATTCATCCCCTCATCTCCATAATCTGAGGATCAGAGGAAGACAACAATTTCACTGCTGAATGAGAGCTTCTAGAAGCTTTAGTCAGAGCTCACTGCTGCCAAATAATCCCCCTGGCAGTCAGAGGTGGGCACAGAGGAGGGAGACGCAGAGGAGAGAGACGCACAGATATTTCTTGGGGCCCAGTGAGCTCCATCACTTTTATTTCTTCCCCAAGCACTCAATCAATGTCATTCCACCTGATTTTTAACTTTTAGATATTTTTCTCCTATTGATATGTTTTTAGTGACAACAGCTGAATATGTAGTTTGAGGAAGATGGCCTGAATAGTGGGAAAACAAGCAGCTGACAAAATCTGTTGGACGCCAAAGTCATCTTTCAAAAGATACAGTATGAATTCACATTTGCAAGAGCAATGGGGAGAAATGCCATGGCTCTTAGGAGCTGGGTGTCCATATTTGCGAATTATGCTTGGGAACGGAACAGAAGAAGAATTTTACCAGATTTTTAGTTTGATTACTGTTTGGTCTACTACAGTTGTGAATATTCACCTTTTTATTAGGATTCAAGGATGTAGGACAAAGACTGGGAAGTCAAATGGGAAATTTCACCATTAATAACTAACATCTTTTGAGAATGCACTGAGACGGTAGCACTACCTTATGAGCACCCAGCAAGGTGACAGGTAAAGTGTCTGCCTGCAATCCGGGAGACCTGGGTTCGATCCCAGGGTCGGGAAGATCCCCTGGAGAAGGCAATGGCAATCTACTCCAGCACTCTTGTCTGGAAAATCCCATGGACAGAGGAGCCTGATAGGCTGCAGCCCATGGGGTTGCAAAGAGTCGGACATGACTGAGCAACTTCACTTTCACTTTCAGGAATTGTACTCAGCCCATATGGGCCTGTGTGCAAGCCTGCCCTCTCACACACACACATTATGTACACACACACAGACACACACACAAGCCTGCCCAAACACATACACACACATTAGGTTGAAGCATATGAAATCACTGTTTTTGTAAGTAGAAACGCAATTTCATACAGAACCTAACAGAGCTTTCTGTTTGGGAGCTATAAGATAATCATGCTTTATTGAAAAAAAAAAATAGAGCTCATACGTTCAAAAGACAATTGACTCCTTTAAAAATCATCCCCATAGAGGTCTGTTTTCAAAAATACTGTGAATCTTAGGGCAATTGTTTGTGTGTGTGCTAGTCGCTTAGTTGTATCCGACTCGTCATGACCCCATGGACTGTAGCCCACCAGACTCCCCTGTCCATGGGATTCTCTAGGCAAGAATCCTGGAGTGGGTTGCCATGCCCTCCTCCAGGAGATCTTCCCAATCCAGGGATAGAACCAGTGTCTCTTATGTCTCCTGTATTGGCAGGTGGGTTCTTTATGGCTAGCACCACCTGGGGAGCACCAATCCTAAACTTCAGGGTGTCCATTTCTTTATCCTTTGAAGATTGGCTTGAATTTGGGGATTTAAAAAAGAAGTCATTCAAAATCACTCTTTGAGTAAAACAATTTACACAGAATAAAACTAGTTTGAGTTTTCTTTTAAATAAGCAAAACTGAAGTATAAATAAAGCAGCAACTTTCTGGGATGTCAAGTCGACTGCCATAGCCATAGCATTTTTGATTTAGATATCAGCTGGTCCAGCCATCTTTAATTTTATTGAACCTAAAAATCCTCAGGGATTATTAATAATGCAATTTGGTGCCCCTTGCTAGAGAGAGTCTGATTTATTAGATTTAAGGAGTGACTTTGAAATCTGCATATTAAGTACGCTTGTCAGATGATTCTGAGGCAGGAGGCCCTTATACTTGGAATTGCCACTTTTGTCTGTAGGGATAGATACCAAAGTTCAGTGACTTGCTGACTGTTACCCTACTGCACAGAAGCTGGCCCAGAAGCAGAACTCCAGTCTGCCAGACTCCCAGGAAAGCCTTAGAAAGGAACTTTTTGGTCTGAATTGCAGTCTAGTACTTAATAGGCTGACTGGTCCATGTTTTCTCTTTTGTAAAATGGGGGTAATACCAAACTCATAATGTTGTCTATGTAAATTGCTTAATACGGTGCCTGCATGTGCGTATGAGGTAAGTCACTTCAGTTATGTCTGACTCTTTGTGACTCCATGGACTGTAGCTGGCCAGGCTCCTCTGTCCATGGGATTCTCCAGGCAAGAATACTGGAGTGGGCTGCCATGCCCTCCTCCAGGGGATCTCCCCGATGTAAGAACCTACGTTTCTTATGTCTCCTGCATTGGCAGGCAGGTTTTTTTTTTTTTTTTTTTTTTACCACTAGCACCACCTGGGAAGCCCTTATTATGGTGCCTGGCACACAGTAACTGCTCAATTAACACTAGTTATTTTTACCCAAAGATTGCCACGATGGTTCCTTTATTTCCTTTCCTGTCCTAGTCCATTTTCATGACTCCAAACCCCACTGCCCTCCCCCTGCTTTTACAGGCATTTCTATGTGGCATTCCTTCCCCATGACTTTGGCTACATCTCAGTTTCTGGTGCTGCCACCAAGATTAGAGAATTGTTGTTGAAAGGTAGCAATCAGTTATAATAACTCTCTGGAATTCTCCCCGAGAGGAACAGCTGGGTCTTTCCACATTTTGCCTTTATGCCCAATTAACCCCTAACTACAGCCCTTTTGGCTTGTTATTGTTAAAAATAAGTCTTCAGCTATGAGACTAAAGTGTGCAGAGATTGAAGATATGAGCACAGAAACTCCCTGTTGGTGCCAGGTGACTGGGAAGGAACAGCTGGCGGCATCTGCACCTGCCCACGGGCCCTTCAGACGTGGCTCAGCAGCCAGAGGCACCAAGGCTGGCTCGGGGCGTTGGGAGGGGGGCGGGGGGAGGAAGACTGCGCCAGGCGTCCATGCAAAGTGCCAGGAAGTGCCTGTGTCTCTTTCCCATCTGCTCCTTCACCCCCACACCCTCCCGTTTGCTCACAAGTAAATAGGCGATGGCAACCAAATGCTGCCTGAGTTACCTGATGCTGCTAATTACTATGCCTGCTTAGAGCCAATTATCTCCACAAAAGCGAGCATCTTCACCTCACATTCCAAACGGGTACCGTTTCCTCTGGGGCAGAGACAGATTGAACACGGGAGCTTAGCTCCAGCTAAAGGGTCCCTTCCTTGGCATGGTTTTCAAAGACACATTTGTTGTCTTTTTTCTTTCTTTGAATCTTTATTGTAGCTTCGCAGATGCTGCAATTCCTAAAAACACAGGAAGTTCGATTGGGGTGGGATCACTGTGTAGATAGATCTTTATCTTTTCATCTATGTAAAAAAATATACAAATGTTACACCATAGATGCAGAATGTGTATAATCAGTTTTACAAACCAATCAGATCTTCTTCCTAGTTGGGACTCTATTTCTCCACTCTCTGTCAAACACAGTATGGCTAAAAGGTATAATACAAACGTAGTATGTGGGACCTCCATGTAACACAGTTGTGTATGCTGCTGCTGCTGCTAAGTCGCTTCAGTCGTGTCCGACTCTGTGCGACCCCAGAGACAACAGCCCACCAGGCTCCCCCGTCCCTGGGATTCTCCAGGCAAGAACACTGGAGTGGGTTGCCATTTCCTTCTCCAATGTGTGAAAGTGAAAAGTGAAAGTGAAGTCGCTCAGTCGTGTCCGACTCTTCGAGATCCCTTGGACTGCAGCCCACCAGGCTCCTCTGTCCATGGGATTTTCCAGGCAAGAGTATTGGAGTGAGGTGCCATCGCCTTCTCCGACAATTGTATATATATTTATTCAAACTTTTGCTGGGAATCTACTCTAGGAATTCATTTATTTAGTACAACTGGTTGGACAAAAACCGTTAGGCTAACTCTCTTCTCTTTAGTATCATGAAATGATGCTTACATAGGACAAACGAGGTGTAAATCTGTAATAATGATCTGATTTTCTGGTCAAAACATTTCACCTAAGGGAAAGATGTGCTATGAATAATACATATTCACTGCTCCTCTGATTATTGTCTTTGGACGGTTACTCACTCTTACCCTTTCGTTGGTAGGTACAGGCTGAGCCATTGCTCTCCAGTGTCAGTGTGGAAAGCAACGTAATTTATATGAGAAGTGTATGCATGATTTCAGTCTCTTCTGTAAATGGAGGAAGTTGCCACAATGAAGCCAAACACCTAGAGAGAAAGGATGCTGACAAATGCATTTCTGAGCTGTGGAAACACCTGGAAAAGGTTGGGTTTTCCTGGAAAATGCTTCTATTTTTCTCCTTTCTTTCTCTAGACAAGAGGACTCATATGTCATGGTGAACATCCACAAATTAGCCAACATCTACCCCCTCCAGTATTCTCTCCTGGAGAATCCTATGGACAGAGGAGCCTGGCTGGCTACAGTCCACAGGGTCGCAGGGAATCGGACATGACTGAGTGACTAAACACATCACGTTAACTTGAGAGTTTTGCAGCATCTTTCTGTCACTCATTCCTTCACTGTGGGTCCCAGTGGTGAGCAGAGAACACAGGTACCTGTTTCTGGGGGGTTTCTAGTCTAGCTAAGGGGAACCCTGCAGGAAGAACAGAAGGGCTTTGCTCACTAACTGAAGTTCTAGAAGCAACACCAAGATGCTTCAAGGCCTAAGAATGCTGCTTTTCTTAGCCCTAATTTTGTGACTACAGATCACTTTCTTGAGATTTAAAAATGTCAAGTTTATTTTCGATAGTGTCAAGACCTGACAGCTATCCTTAATATTTAGCAGAAATGTGGATGGGTGTGGGGATATGCTCAATAATAAACGAGACTTCAGTTTTGGGGACTTCGTTGCTGCTGATGGCTACTCTAAAGTACTGGGCTGAAACCTACTAGGTACCCCCTTTTCAGTACATGAGAGTCAGGTAATAGCTGGCCTAGAAATGGTCTGCTCACCGAGCAGCTTTCACTAGATAATTGGATGTGTGTGTGTGAGAGAGAGACAGAGAGAGAAGGGGAGGGAGAAAGAAAGAATATGTGTGTGGGTGCATGAGTGAACATGTATGTGAAAGTATTTGCACACTTGGGTGTGAATGCACGTATGTGTGAGTGCATGTGAACATGTATGTCTGCATGTGTCAATGTGTGTATTCATTATGTATGTCTCTTCATGCCCTGCAGAGAACTAAGAGACTCTTCTGGGAAAGTTATTCAAATCATACAGCAGTTGAATAATTTCTGGCAAGTCACTGCATCCTTAAACAGATTTTTGCAAAGGGGCTATGGAAAAGAAACTGTCCTTCTCAATAAGCTTTAGGTTCCTATCATGCTATGAGGCCACATTTGGACAGTGTCCATGGTAATCTGTGCACTGGTCCATGCAGTGTTCATTTTAAATGTAAAGGTACTTTTAAGTGTAGTTTTCAGTGTCTGCTCATAAACGGACTGAGCAATGTCTAAGTGGGAGGAGAGTCTTAGACTCTTCGCCCATGTGCTCTGTACATCTGATGTGGGTGTATAACCTTTCTGCCCAGGGTATAATTATACAGCACACAGGGATATTTCAGGGTAAATATTTTCACTTTTTTTTTTTTTCCTGATGAAAAAAAAAATGTGCCTCTTGCTAAAATTCCTTTGGAAAATGAACCCCAAGTAAAAAAAGACTATTTTTCATTTCTTCCTCCTGTAACAATTCTTCTAGGCCTTCTATGCTAACTTCTCTTAGGAGTTGTCACATTCAGGGCTGATTTCATACCCGCTGTTTGCTAGCGGGTCTCACTCATTTCAGACTGGGTCTTCATGGCATACAGTGAGTGGCACTTTATTCATTGTCTATCTAATTCAAGTATCTGGGAGTTTGATTTTTTTTTTTTTTTTTCAACATTAGTCACTTAGATTTCTTCAGCATACACTTATTAAGCACATTTTTTGGGCATCATCTGTAATGATAGGCCCTGGGGAGAAAATGATGAACAATAATCCAGGGCCCTTAAGGTGCTTCCAGAGTGGAGGGGGACAATTCTTCTAAAAAAAGGGGGACTGATTAAGTGAGATGGGAGGACAAAGGAGGGAGAAAGGAGTTCTTTTCTCAGTGTTGGGAAGCTTTGCAGAAGAGATGATGTACGAGATAAGGCTTGAGTAATGGGTATGGATTTGCTATGTGACAGAATATAGTTGGGGGGTGGGAGGAACCATGCCAGGCAAAGGTCTGACTTTATAAAAATAAACCCAATTGCTGAATTCCCATCCTCAGAATAAGCAGCTGCAAGTCGGGACCTATTTATCATTTTTCTCCTTCCTCACTTAGTATTCCAGTCTCGCCATTTTCCTTCTTGTCCTGTACCTGATTTCCTTTCAGAATCTTCTGAATCAAGCACTTCACTCAGTATAAAAAATAGAAGACATCCAGTCTAACAAAGAAGAACTCTATTCTGTGCTGTGTTTATTACCGTGCCTTCCTTGTCTAGGACAAACTGATTTCTTGGTTTAGAATTGTTGTTAGAGACCAAAGTAATACTTTGTATTCTCCCGAGCAACTACAGTCTCTACGCAGTCACCTTGGAAAAGGAACAAACCCTGCCTTCCCATGGAAGAGACGAATAGTTCGGGCAAAACATAGTTCTGGCCAGAGCTTATTTGAGGCTGTGTATCACCTCAAGAGACTCACATGGAGTCAAGGCTAGTTTGAAATGGTTCTCCATCTGCTTTTTTATTTTATTGCATGCTTTTGAATTGAGAGACACTGGGGCTTAAGTGTCCTTTAGATAGTTGAAGATGGACAGACGGATAAAACCAAACCAACCAAGCAAACAAAAACCACAAAAACCGAAAGGCAAAAAAAAAGCACCTTGTCAGATATTGCAATAAACTCAGACCTTTTGTATGTAGAAATGGATGCCAGAAGTGCCCCATTTGTAAGCAGGAAGTGAAGATTTATGGGAGTAAGATAATGAAGGCATCAGCCAGAGGCCAGGGCAAACATTCTTCTGAAAACAGCAGACATTCTGCTCTGTTCCATACTAGATGGGACTGCAAATCTACCAAGGTCAAAAAATGGCTTCCCTTTGGGCTCCCTGAAATATTTGAAGATGTCAGTTGCACTAATCTTAGTTACAATGTTTTGCAGCAAACAAGGCTAAATTGTGGTTTAGTTCCTGCACGTGTGTTCTTGATTTCTGTCTTGATCTATGCAGAGCAAAGCCTTCGTTTTATGACTCCTGAGATGATCTGTTTTTTGTACTAACCCCTGTTTGGTCCTCTGCACAAATGATAGTCTCCTTCCACCGAAGAAGTGACTTTTACATGGTGTGAGAAGAAATCTTACCTGTGAGACCTTACATCCTTCCCCTTCTGTTTTCTCTTAATTCCACACCATGCAGTGTCATACAGGCATGACAAGTGTGATGTGGAGACCCAGGGCCGATAAATGTTATTTACTGTGATGTTTCTGCAGGAATGGGAGCCATCAGACCAGAGTTGGAGAGAAGCAATTGGAGCCTCTGGTTTCCATTATCTTCCATACTTTCAATTTCTGCTTTGCTAATGTTAGAAGAGTCTGTGATTGGGTTGACAGTTTTGGTTGGTTCCACAAACTTTCATCATATGCATGTACTAGGCTTTGTTATTAGGGGTGTGTGTCAGGGGGCAGTTGGAGGGATTGAGGGAACAGCATTATGGGCAGAGATAAACAAGAATGAGTCCTTTTCTACAAAGACCCTAAAATTTTGAAGGCAGGAGTGTGACCTGTGAACAGGAAGGAATGAAATGAGTTTTATGGTAGAAGCATAAGCACGGTGCTCTGGCAACAGAGAGACAGAAAAGCTTTAGAAAAGCCAATTTTTCTTGAGCTGTAAAAATCCTTACAAACTAGAACTCATTACTTCTAGCTTGATAGATTCTCTGGAGCTGTGATATGAATGTACCCAACTCCATTTCACATGTATATTTCAAAATTGCCTCTAGTTTTGGATTTTTGTGGTGATGTGTTTTATAGACTGAACTGGTTCCAAAGGCAGGTAGTCCATAGTTAAATAGTTATAAAAATGGAAGTACTTAGATTAAAAACTCAACCTTTTCAAATCTCCTTTGTCTAGATAGCTTTATCTTGCATGCGGTTCTTGAACATCAGTGCTTTTGACTGCGGTTCAGGAAGTTTCAATCATCAATTCACTTCCCTTGTTATTATTACACACTGTGTTTTCTTACTCATGAATAGCTTCAGGGAATCTCTGCAGTCACTGTAAGCATATGCAGAACTTCTCTCTCGATACATTTTTCTCAGAAGAGAGTCCATAATTTTCATCCTGTTCTCAAAAAGATCTGTGAACCAGACAACGTAAAACTACAGTGACTGTATCCAGCCTCAACTGAAATACCAGTTAAATGCTGATGACTCTCAAAGCTGTATCTATAGTCTAAATCTCCCCTGAGTTTTATTCTTATGTATCCTAATGCATGCATGCATGCTGAGTTGCTTCAGTTGTGTCTGATTCTCTGCAGCTCCATGCACTGTAGCCTGCTGGGCTCCTCTGTCCATGGGATTCTCCAGGCAAGAATACTGGAGTGGGTTGACGTGCCTTCCTCCAGGGGATCTTCCCAACCCAGGGATCAAACCCATTTCTCTTATGTCTCCTGCATGGGTTCTTTACCACTAGCACCACCTGGGAAGCCCATACATCCTTATATTTACCACCTATCTTTGCTTCTAAGTTGGCTTAAAGCTCAACATTCAGAAAACGAAGATCATGGCATCCGGTCCCACCACTTCATGGGAAATAGATGTGGAAACAGTATCAGACTTTATTTTTCTGGGCTCCAAAATCACTACAGATGGTGACTGCAGCCATGAAATTAAAAGATGCTTACTCCTTGGAAGGAAAGTTATGACCAACCTAGATAGCATATTCAAAAGCAGAGACATTACTTTGCCAACAAAGGTTCGTCTAGTCAAGGCTATGGTTTTTCCTGTGGTCATGTATGGATGTGAGAGTTGGACTGTGAAGAAGGCTGAGCGCCGAAGAATTGATGCTTTTGAACTGTGGTATTGGAGGAGACTCTTGAGAGTCCCTTGGACTGCAAGGAGATCCAACCAGTCCATTCTGAAGGAGATCAGCCCTGGGATTTCTTTGGAGGGAATGATGTTAAAGGTGAAACTCCAGTACTTTGGCCACCTCATGCGAAGAGTTGACTCATTGGAAAAGACTCTGATGCTGGGAGGGACTGGGGGCAAGAGGAGAAGGGGATGACAGAGGATGAGATGGCTGGATGGCATCACTGACTCGATGGACGTGAGTCTGAGTGAACTCTGGGAGTTGGTGATGGACAGGGAGGCCTGGCATGCTGTGATTCATGGGGTGGCAAAGAGTCTGACATGACTGAGCGACTGATCTGATCTCATCTGATCTTTGCTTCTTTGGGTCAATAGCCCAAACCCACCAATTCCAAGATTAAATTCATGATCATTCATCCTAAGTCATGCTTATACATTTTCCATCTTCTTCGATGGAAACATTCAGTTGGTCACCAAGGATAGAAAACTGAGAATCGTAATTGTCCTTTAAGCCAATTCAAGCAGCACTTGTTTCCAGAAGCTCCCATCACTTGCTACCTGCTGTCTTCTGGGTTCTCACAGATCCCTGTGCCTCTCACCATCAGTGTTGTTGTTCAATCACTAAGTCATGTCCAACTCTGCGATTCCATGGACTGCAGCATGTCAGGCTTCCTTGTCATCATCAGTACTCAGCCGTATACTAATGATCTGTTTATTTTTGTGGTTCCCTTATTAGTTGATAAGCTCTTTAAGAGAACTGGCTATTTCTTACTTGGCTTTGTAATTCAACACTGAGTCCAGAATCATACACTCAGTTAATGCTTAGAAATCAATTAAGAGGAAAAATTAGGGGTCTTCAAAGAACTTATATTATATTTGGCTTCCCAAGATTCAGATACAATGATAGTGGCTTGAAGTAATCTGATTTCTGTCCAGTGTGGTCTGCTAACATGAAGCTATTTTTGAAGTCAGACCTTAATGCTGATTCTCTGTCACTCAGTAGGAAGATGGCAACTGTGTAGTAATAACCTATACTCTGTGCGTTTTTTCTAAACTTGGAAATCTTACCCAGAGGGGAAAAACTCTATTAAGTTAAACATTTAGGTTTTAAAAGTAATGTTTTAGAATCAAGTAATTAATAATTCACGGTATCTTGTGGCAAATCGTGTTAGACACAAGTGCAAGATTCCTGAGGCTTCATGAGTTCTGGCGGAAGCATAAAGGGAAAGTACACCAGTAATCTGGCCATTGTGTTCAAGACAGAAACACTCTTAAAATAAGGGCTAATGGGAAAGGAGTTTGAAAATGTCCCTTAGTCCTTACCTACCTGCCAGGCTCCTCCATTCATGGGATTCTCCAGGCAGGAATACTGGAGTGGGTAGCTGCTCCCTTCTCCAAGGTATCTTCCTAATCCAGGGATCGAACCTGGGTCTCATGCATTGCGGGTGGATTGGATTCTTTGCCATCTGAGCCACCAGGGAAGCCCTAACTCTAGCATAGAAAATCCTAAAGGCAAGAGGTTATGTGGAGATGCTTCTGGAGATTAGACCAATGGGGGAGGCTACCAGAGGAGTGTCCTATACATCTAGATTTTGGAAAGACAGGGGTAAGCTTTCTCATGGGTTAATCGGACACTCTGAGCGAAGCAGCGAGTTCAGAAGCATGTTGAGAAGACTCTAAGAGATCTGCTTGTCAGGGCAGGGTGTCTCCAACAAAAAGGCTGAAAGGGATATATCACTGGAGCAGCATTGAGAGGTGAGTGGTGGTCTCGGAATGGTGTTGGAGATAGTGTGTGTGTTTTGGGGTGGGTATTTTCCCTTTAATTCCATTCTAAGTTCCCACACCCACCCCAGTGTTTGAGGAGCCAGAAAAATGTTTGTGATGCAGAAGGCAAAGAAATAAGGAAGATCTAGATAAAAACTGAAAAAGTAAAAAAAAAAAAAAAATCTACCGAAATGATCAGACATCTGTTGTACTCAGTGCTATGGATGCTCTCCTGCATATCCTTTTCACCTAATGTATCAATCTGCCAGCTGCCGTGAAAGGTGGCTGCTAATAGCCCACAGCTGCTCTGTGCTGTTGAGACGTGCCCTTGGTCAAACAGGAACTACCTTGCCCCAAAAGTTGTCAGTCTCCCGTTAGCTAAACTCAATACATCTAGTATTTTATAGAAATGATCAATTTTGTGCTGCTGGGATGGCATGTTAAACATATTATAAGTGTTTTGGAGGAATGTGTGTTTCTGGTAATAGTGAAATAAATAAACAAAATGTATTTTACAAAAAGTCCATTTGAAGCATTGGCGAGCTCCTAAAGCAACTACAGTTGGAGGAGCCAAGATCTTGGAAAGAAAAGTGCCAAGAGAGGAATTTGACTTTTAGGCATGCTTTTCCCTTCAAGATATTTGCCAATTCCAAAGACGCAGCAGAGAGGCTGAGAAACTGAGCAGAAATTGACAGCTGAAAAGTTGAGAAGTCAAACGGAGTTTCTGGTGGTCTCACGGGCCAGGGGACAAAAAGTGGACTTCAGAGCTAGTTCAAAGAAGAAAACACTGACAAATATTCCAGGATTGTAATAGGCCCCTGGGTGGTTTATACCGCGGGAGTGAGAGAGGGTCAGAAATAGATTAGCCCTACAAAGCAGAGCCCAGATTTGAGTCAGCTTATTCCCTGATGAGATTAAGGTGATCTTTCTCTGTTCTGTCAGAAGGAAAGCTAAAAACTGTCTTAAAAGAGTTGACGTTCTCCAGAATCTCAAACTATTTCATATATGTTATCTAGAATTCAATGCAAAATCACCAGGCAATGCTTGAAGGTAAACACGTTCTTGAAAGCAGAAAAAAAAAAGCAGAACAGAAACAGATCTGGAGGGGATCCAAACAATGAAGTCACCTGACAAATTTAATGAATGTGACTAAATTAGGAAGTTAGCTGAAGCAAATAATAAATAATCAAATGTAAAATGTGGAGCATAAAAGAATAACACCTGAAATTATTAACTCAATAGATATGTTTAATATCAGATTAAAAAAGACTGCTTAAAAGAGAATTAGTGAACTGGGAGATAAGCCATAAGAAAATCTCAATACTAGAGAAATATGGGACTTAGTAAAGAGATCAAACATATTTTTGAACACAATTTTTATTGAGGGATGCATCTAGAATCTCTCAATGAAAAAAGAGATTGGAACAAGCCATATTTAAAGGAATGATGGCCAAGAGTTCTCCAAAAATAAAGAAAGAGTCAAGAAGCAGTAAAAATCCATTGCAGGATAAAAATTAAAACTATCACACTTAGGCATATCATAGTAAAACTGCTATAAACCAAAGAGTCTTAAAAGCCAACAGAAGCCCAAATAAAACTGTCATATGGCTTCTCCCAAGCAACAATGGAAGCCGGCTGGCAATGAAATTATTTATTCAACACTTTGAAAAAATTGTTTTAAATAATTTACTCAAAACTATCTTAGAATTCCATCCCCATAGAAATCTTCTCTAAAAATACATGAAATAATTCTAGACCAAAAAAGAATTGAGATAATTTTATCATTAGCTGACCTGCATTTTAGTAAATACTAGAGTGAATTCTGCTCTGGTATTTACTGTATTTCAGAGGCATTGAGATACAAGAAAAAAATGAAAATCAATGTAAAGCCTAATAACTGGGTAGATCTAGATGAATATTTAAAATATTGAATAATAATAATATTGTTTTTTGTGGGGTTTAAATATCTACAGGATAGACACAGGACAAAAAATAAAACAAAAGGTTGGAAAATAGATAAATGGAATTATACTGTTCTGAAGTTCTTGAGAGTCCCTTGGACTGCAAGGAGATCCAATCAGTCCATCCTAAAGGAGATCAGTCCTGGGTGTTCTTTGGAAGGAATGATGCTAAAGCTGAAACTCCAGTACTTTGGCCACCTCATGCGAAGAGTTGACTCATTGGAAAAGACTCTGATGCTGGAAGGGATTGGGGGCAAGAGAAGAAGGGAATGACAGAGGATGAGATGGCTGGATGGCATCACCGACTCAATGGATGTGGGTTTGGGTAAACTCTGGGAGTTGGTGATGGACAGGGAGGCCTGGCCTGCTGCGATTCATGGGGTTGCAAAGAGTTGGACACGACTGAGCGACTGAACTGAACTGAGCTGAACTGAAGTCCTGGTATTATGCTGCAGCAAAAGTCAAGAATGTATATTTTATTTTAGGATGACCCTTAAGAAAATAATAAAAGTATAATAAACAAGATAATAAAAGTGGAAATTGAATAATAAAAATATTTAATTAAAACAAAATAAGGCAAGAAACGAGAACAAAAGGAACATGGCACATGTGAAAAGAGAAAAATATAGTAACGTGGTAGATTTAAACTTGTAAATGAAAGTCCAAATACTGCAATGAAAAGATTAGAATGGTCCAACTAGATGTTTACAAACCTTCGTGCTGCTTATAGTAAACAACCTAAAATAAAGTTTGGCAGTTAAAGGATGATAGATATTCCTTATTCACATTAACCAAAGAAAGCTGGTTTTTTTTTTTTTTTTGCTAAACAGGCCAAGTAGACATTAGCATGTAAGTCGTTCAGTCGTGTCCAACTCTTTGCGACCCCATGAACTATACAGTCCATGGAATTCTCCAGGCCAGAATACTGAAGTGGGTAGCCTTTCCCTTCTCCAGGGGATCTTCCCAACCCAGGGATCAAACCCAGGTCTCCTGCATTGCAGGCAGATTCTTCACCAGCTGAGCTATCAGAGAAGCCCAAAGTAGACGTTAAGGCAGGAAGAATTACTAGAAGGATAGCTCACAATGAGAAAATGATTCATCTTTCAGGAAGTGGGGCTTCCCTGGTAGCTCAGCTAGTAAACAATCCACCTGCAGTCCAGGAGTCCCCGGTTCTGAATCCTGGGTCGGGAAGATCCTTTGGAGAAAGGATAGGCCACCCACTCCAGTATTCTTTGGGCTTCCCTGGTGGCTCAGACGGTAAAGAAACCAGAAAGCAGCACTGACAAATCTGCTTGGATGTAATAATAAAGCCCCCAAATTTATAAAGTAAAAATTCAGAACCAAAACAAGAAAAGGCAAATTCACACTAGTTTTAGGTAATTCTAAGGTATGCAACAAAGGTCCGTGTAGTCAAGGCTATGGTTTTCCCAGTGGTCATGTATGGATGTGAGAGTTGGACTGTGAAGAAGGCTGAGCGCCGAAGAATTGATGCTTTTGAACTGTGGTGTTGGAGAAGACTCTTGAGAGTCCCTTGGACTGCAAGGAGATCCAACCAGTCCATTGTGAAGGAGATCAGCCCTGGGTTTTCTTTGGAAGGACTGATGCTAAAGCTGAAACTCCAGTACTTTGGCCACCTCATGCAAAGAGTTAACTCGTTGGAAAAGACTCTGATGCTGGGAGGGATTGGGGGCAGGAGGAAAAGGGGACGACAGAGGATGAGAGGGCTGGATGGCATCACCAACTTGATGGACATGGGTTTGAGTGAACTCCAGGAGTTGGTGATGGACAGGGAGGCCTGGCATACTGTGATTCATGGGGTCAGAAAGAGTCAGACACGACTGAGCGACTGAACTGAACTGAACTGAATGTATCTCTTTCAGTGACTGAAAGCGTAAGCAGAGGAAAATAATTAGTAAGGGTGTGTGTGTGTGTGTGTGTGTGCTTAATCAACTCAGTCGTGTCTGACTCTTTGTGACCCTTTGGACTATTGCGCACCAGGCTTCTCTGTCCATGGGATTTTTCAGGCAAGAATACTGGAGTGAGTTGCCATTTTCCTCCTCCAGGGAATCTTCCTGACCTGGGGATCAAACCTGGGTCTCCTGTATCTCCTATATTGCAGGCTGATTCTTTACCTGTTGAGCCATACTTGACTCAATTGACATACATTGAACACTGCATCCAACAACCGCAGTGGAACCTAAAACAAGCCTCAACAATTTTCCAAATATTAAATTCATACAGAGTATTCCTCCAAACACAGTGAAATTAGGCTAGAAATCAGTCATGAAACGATAACTAGAAAAATCCTCAAATGTTTTGGAAACTAAGTGATATAATCAGTCTTTGGGAGAGACTGGTTCCAGGACTCCTGAAGATACCAAAATCCCCAGACATCACGTCCTTTATATAAAATGGCATATTTACACATAACCTATCACAATGTCCTGCATACCTACATCATCTATAGATTCCATATAATACCTAATGCAATGTAAATTCTATGTAAATAGTTGTACATATAATATAACGTGAAAGTGAAAGTGTTAGTCCCTCAGTCGTGTCCGACTCTTTGCGACCCCATGGACTGTAGCCCACCAGGATCCTCTGTTCATGGGATTTTCCAGGCAATAGTACTGGAGTGGATTGCCATTTCCTTCTCCAGGAATCTTCCCGACCCAAGAATCGAACCCGGGTCTCCCACATTGTAGACAGACGCTTAACTGTTTAAGCCACCAGGGAAGTCGGATCTTCCCGAAACAGGGATCAAACCCGGGTCTCCTGCATTGCAGGTGGACTCTTTACCATCTGACCCACCAGTGTAAATGCCAAGTAAATAATGTACAGCAAATTTAACACTTGTGTTTTGGAACTTTTCTGGAATTTTTCTCATTGTTGAAATTTTTTTGTTTTTATTGAAGTTGTTACAATGTTGCTTCTGTTTTGTGTTTTGAGTTGTCAGTCAGGAGGCATGTGGGATCCTAGCTCCACAATCAGAAACTGAACCCACACTCCCTGCATTGGCAGGTGAAGTCTGAACCACTGGACTGCCAGGTAAGTCCCTGTTATTGAATATTTTGGATATGGAACCCGTGGATATGGTGGGTCAGTTGTACACTTCTAAATAAACTATGGATCAAAGACAAAATCACAAAGGAAATTAGAACTTGTTTGGGTTTTAGAAGAACTCTGAAAGAGATGGGAATCCCAGACCACCTGACCTGCCTCTTGAGAAACCTGTATGCAGGTCAGGAAGCAACAGTTAGAACTGGACATGGAACAACAGACTGGTTCCAAATAGGAAAAGGAATATGTCAAGGCTGTATATTGTCACCCTGCTTATTTAACTTATATGCAGAGTATATCATGAGAAACGCTGGACTGGAAGAAACACAAGCTGGAATCAAGATTGCCGGGAGAAATATCAATAACCTCAGATATGCAGATGACACCACCCTTATGGCAGAAAGTGAAGAGGAACTAAAAAGCCTCTTGATGAAAGTGAAAGTGGAGAGTGAAAAAGTTGGCTTAAAGCTCAACATTCAGAAAACGAAGATCATGGCATCCGGTCCCACCACTTCATGGGAAATAGATGGGGAAACAGTGGAAACTGTCAGACTTTATTTTTCTGGGCTCCAAAATCACTGCAGATGGTGATTACAGCCATGAAATTAAAAGACGCTTACTCCTTGGAGGAAAGTTATGACCAACCTAGATAGCATATGGAAAAGCAGAGACATTACTTTGCCAACAAAAGTTCATCTTAGAGGCGCAGAGTGAGTCAGCCATCTGGAGCACCGCCACGGGCTTTGGGCGGAGCTAGGGCGCGCAAGCGCCCTGCTCTCCAGCGCACGAGTCTCCCAGCATTCAGTGAGCGGGCGTGCGGCGGGCGCCTCGGTGTGGACATTTGCGTTCTCTGAGTGGGCGGAAGGAGGCTGCTGGCCGCTGTGCGGACACGGACCAGGTGGAAGCAGGGGCCTCCGGTGCACACCCGCCAGCTATGAAGCCTCCTGCAGCCTGCACAGGGGATGCCCTGGACGTGGTGGCGCCGTGTTTAAAAAAAAAAAAAAAAAAAAGTTCATCTTAGTCAAGGCTATGGTTTTTCCTGTGGTCATGTATGGATGTGAGAGTTGGACTGTGAAGAAGGCTGAGTGCCGAAGAATTGATGCTTTTGAACTGTGGTGTTGGAGAAGACTCTTGAGAGTCCCTTGGATTGCAAGGAGATCCAACCAGTCCATTCTGAAGGAGATCAGCCCTGGGATTTCTTTGGAGGGAATGATGTTAAAGGTGAAACTCCAGTACTTTGGCCACCTCATGCGAAGAGTTGACTCATTGGAAAAGACTCTGATGCTGGGAGGGACTGGGGGCAGGAGGAGAAGGGGATGACAGAGGATGAGATGGCTGGATGGCATTGCTGACTAGATGGACGTGAGTCTCAGTGAACTCTGGGAGTTGGTGATGGACAGGGAGGCCTGGCGTGCTGCGATTCGTGGGGTCACAAAGAGTCGGACATGACTGAGCGACTGAACTGAACTGAATATCTTTGTGCTAAACTCAAAACAGAAGCAGTCAGGATGCAGCATGTGTGCGTGCTAAGTTGCTTCAGTCCTGAACGACTCTTTGTAACTCTATGGACTGTAGCCTGCCAGGCTGTTTGTCCATGGGATTCTCCAGGCAAGAACACTGGAGTGGGTTGCTATTCCCTTCTCCAGGGGATCTTCCTGACCCAGGGATCAAACCTGGGTCTCCTGCATCGCAGGCAGATTCTTTACCACTGAGCCACCGGGGAAGCTCAGTCAAGACGCTAGCCCAAGGAAATGGAATAGATTCTTTCTTTTTGCTTCTCTTCCTGTTAAAATCTCAATTTTGTATCCGCAGCACAGAAATGACATGGCAGGGCTTTTTAAGTGTCTGTTTTATAGTTTGTGTGACTCTCACAGGTCAAATGGTCAACATACGGCAGCTTTCTGGGACACCAGTGATAATAAGACTGGGAACCCTGAACCCTGTGCCCAGGCATACTAATTGCTTAGTACCCGCTATTGTATAGATTCTGTATGCTCAGTTGCTCAGTCGTGTCTGATTCTTTGTGACCCCATGGACTGTAGCCCTGGAGGGCTGTCCATGGGATTTTCCAGGCAAGAATAGGAGTGGGTTGCCATTTCCTCCTCCAGGGGATCTTTCCAACCCAGGGATGGAACTCAGGTTTTCTGTCTTCTGCATTGGCAGGTGGATTCTTTACCACTGCACCACCTGGGTAGAGGTAAGTGATACTGCTATCATCCCACAGATCCGTTGAATAGCCTGAGTCCTTTCCTTTTCTCATTCAAGTGAAATGTTACTCTTCCCTGGGAAAACCGTGGCAGATGTTTAGGAGCAGAGAGAAACACTTCACACCACTGCTTAACCAAGCACCCTGTGCTGAGCAGTTAAGAATCCTGCTATCTGCTCAAATATGAAGGAAAGGGCTATATAAACAAAGTGAGACAAATTAGATGTTTTTGTGTCCACACTAACGGTAATGATTGGAGAAGGCAATGGCACCCCACTCCAGTACTCTTGCCTGGAAAATCCCATGGGCGGAGGAGCCTGGTAGGCTGCAGTCCATGGGGTCACTGAGGGTTGGACACGACTGAACGACTTCACTTTCACTTTTCACTTTCTTGCATTGAAGAAGGAAATGGCAACCCACTCCAATGTTCTTGCCTGGAGAATCCCAGGGATGGGGGAGCCTGGTGGGCTGCCATCTATGGGGTCGCACAGAGTCGGACATGACTGAAGTGACTTAGCAGCAGCAGCAAGGGCAATGATGGCCCTCTAATGAAAGCATTTTCTTTTGTGCAAACTCAAGAAAATTGTTTCTTCTAAGGGAATATTATATGATGAAATAATAATACAATTATGTTCAGAAGTTATGACATGGGAGATGATGCTCTGTGCTTCTTTTCATACCCCTCTGATGAAGATCACAGCTTTCAATGCAGGAAGCTTTAAAGTCTTTTCACATTAGAGACCTTTAGAAGCTCATGAGGCCAGAAGTTACACTGTAGCTTGAGCTACTGTGCTCTGAGGGCCCTGGTTTTCTGTTGCAGGTGCCCACAAACTAAGTGTCATAGATTAATCACCCAGAGCTAAATCAGGGAGTTAAGAAGATGTTGATTCCTCCCATAGCTTTAACCTCCAAGGCAAACTACCAGCCCATCAACTGCAAAACACTGCTGGCTTATATTGGAAATGCAAAATTCTTCCTTGATGTCAGGATGAAGGGGCTTCATTTGTAATATTGTGCTCATAAAACAAACTTCATCCTTTCCCAAGTAATTGGCTTCCTGCTGTCAGGAGCTCTAAAGAGACGTTTGACAGGAGTTCAAATTGGTGTGTTAGTACCTTTCTTACGTATCTCTTTTCATGCGCTGTTTATACTTCCTCCTGTTAGCATACCCTTCACTTGGTAAAGATGAATTTGGGTTTTCAATGTCTTCTTGCACAGGCTTATTTAGTGATTTGTAGTTGCATGGAGTTTTCATGGCTTTGTAGCTGTAAAATCGCAAGTAAGCCAGACCATGTGAAATCCTAAGGTCTTGGAAGTCTGAGTGGCCCCAAACAGCCCCTGGTTTTTGACCTTTTCCTATTCTGGGCTCGTTTGTTAGTTCTGAAAGACTCAGTTGAATTTTGTAAGATGCAGAAGATAGTTCTATTTTCAGCGTCTTGCCCTTTAGCCTATTACAGAGCGCAATTCGATTCTTCTTTCAGAGGATGGTTCAGACCTACACTGAATGATTGCTTTTGGGGAAAAAACATCCCAGACCCTAACGTGCTGAGACTGAAGTGGTTCTGGGGCACACATTAATAGGTAACTAAATCAGAATGAAAACATTTCTGAGGATGCATGTCATATTAAAGCAATGAAAGAGCTGCAGAAATTCCTTGAAGTCAGGGCTGATTGGTGAAGTCAGGGCTTAGGGATGCTTTTACTGGAATAATGGGTGGGAGAGAATTCAGAAGCAGTTTTTTGCAATAACATTCCTTTCTCATCCCCACTGGCTTCTCCGTTCTCATCGCCACCCACTCCTGAACCATGAGGTGGAATTGCAGTGCTGATGAAGTGTTCCTATTAAACTCTATAAAGAGTAAAAACTAGGAAATTCCAGATATCTTCTCGTTATCAATTAGGAAAGTTTGCATTTAAAACTTGTGGCTGGGGGACTTCCCTAGCAGTAGTGGCTAAGAGTCTTAGACTCTGTGCTCCTGACGCAGAGGACCCAGGTTCGATCCCTGGGCAGGGAACCAGATCCCACATGCCACAACTAAAGATCCCAAGTGCTGCAACTAAGGCCTGAGACAGCCAAATTAATATAAATAAATAAATATTAAAAAAAAATCTGTGGCTGGAATGCAGATCTTAAATATACTAGCTAAGGTAGCAGTTTAGAAGGCAAGACCAAATCCCATGAAAATCATTTGGGATACTGCTGAACAAAGAGCACACTGGTGTAACCATTGAAAGACCTGGGTTCCAAGCTTAGTTCTTCCATTTACTTGTCAATTGACTTAATTAAAGCAAGTCACTTGATCTTTCTGGGCCTCAGTTTCTTCACGTGTAGCTTGTAGATTTGGGACAACGTTAAGGAGTGCGAGTCTGTGAATTATGCCTAGGGTACTAATCAGGCTTGGAATAGCGTGCTGCAAGTAACCAACATATATTTGCTATTTTGAGTATTTAGCAGCATAAAATGAAGGCTTGATATCAACAACTTCACCGGTATGTGCCAGATAATTATTAACTCCACTTCTGGGAATGGAGCCCCAGCTATTGGTGTTAAATTGTGAAAGCAGAAAAGACTTCAGAAATCACTAGTCCATATTCTTCATTTTACTGGTTATTGCATCCTCTGTTAGAAGAAGCACATCGTGATATTTAAGAACTGTTGCAGAAAGATGACACCAATGCAAAAGGGCTTATGGACATGATTGGATATCTCAGTGGATACAGTAGACTGAAATAGTAATGGCACTGATGAATCATACCTTCCTATATCCACACCCTTTATTATTTGTTTATCCACATTTGCACTAGCCTTGTCTATGTGGTTTACTTTGGCAATAACAAATATGATTCAAGCACAGTCTAAACAAATACTTTTTCATTAAGGTTTGTCCCATCTCTCGCTGCTTTTGAACACAGCCACTACACAAAGAGGTCTCTTGGCCTGCTGGTGACACATGGCCCAGCTGACAGCCAGCACCATTCACCAGACATGTGAATGAGGCTTAGACTAACCAGCTTCATTTGAGCTGATGGATGACCATAAAAACATGAGTGACCTCAGATGAGACCAGAAAAGGAAACAACCAGCTGATCTCAGCCCAAATAGCTGACCCACAGAGTCACAGCTAATACAATGGTAGCTATTTGAGACACTAAGTTTGATCCCTGGGTCGGGAAGATCCCCTGGAGAAGGAAATGGCAACCCACTCCAGTATTCTTGCCTGGAGAATCCCATGGATGGAGGAGCCTGGTGGGCTGCAGACCATGGGGTGTCAAAGAGTTGGACATGGCTGAGCACACGCACACACACACAGACACACACACAGGACTGAAATACAGCAGTAGATACTTGACACAACAGAAGGATCTCCAATTTGAGAGTCAGGAAGGGAGTTTCCCAAGAGCTGATGGAAGGAAAGATTTGAAGTGTCTTCAACCATTTTCTTCTTTGAAGTTGGAATCGAAGTTTGTGTGTAGTTCTTACAGATTCTTGCTTCCTGAATGGACCAGAAAACTCCTCTGGCCATCTTTCTTGTCAAACAGACAGTTTCTGGGAAAACACCGCTAGAGTTTCCTAATTCTTCTTAGTAAAGCACACTTTCCCTCTTATACTTCCTTTGTCACAACTTTTCCCCTTTGAAATATAACAAAGATCATTTGACCTGTCCTTTTCTCATCGATTCAGTGGGTGGCTGCTAGTAAAGAAATTTCATGAAATATTACCAGAATGAAGAGTTCTTGGGAAAGAGGTAAGAAGATAAGATTTTAAAATGCCTGCGAAAAATAAAATAAAACGACTGAGAAAAAAATAATGCTTTTCAAATGTCCATATAAAACCTGCAACCATCTTGCTTTCAGCCCTAGTTTGAGGCAATAAGAAAAAAATCCATTTTATCATTGTCCTAGAGTTTCTGATATGTTGCCTCTGGTGGTTGCAAGTCAAAACAAAGAGTTAATATAAAACATAGCCCTGAAGACTGCTGTTTTTTGTCAAAAATGACTCTAAAACTGAACAAATATATGAGGTAACTCTTTTCTGGTGTTGAATAACAAGGGTATGATCCCCAAGAGAAGGGCATTCTTTCCACGTGTACATCTGAGTCCCTGTCCAGGTTGTCAGTTGTTGCCCAGTAAGTTGGGTCCGTGCTGAGGCTGGTGGTCCAGTCAACTTGAAGAGGCAGAGATAAGAGCTTGGGATCACTCGAGTGGATGCAAGCTGCAAATCTGATCCAGCCTGGGGAGAGGTCTTGTTAACACCCCAGGCATTCACTGAGACACCAGAAAGGCCATACCTCAGAAGACAGAACCGTGCATTGAGGTCAGGGCTACCCTGACTGCAAGCTAAGCCACTTCAGTCGTATCTAACTCTTTGCAACCCCATGGACTGTAGCCTGCCAGGCTCCTCTGTCCATGGGATTTCCCAGGCAAGAATACTGGGGTGAGTTGCCATGACTTCTTCCAGAGGATCTTCCCCACCTAGGGATCAAACCTGAATCTCTTATGTCTCCTGCATTGGCAGGCAGGTTCTTTTACCACCAGTGCCACCTGGGAATCCCAAGGCTACTCTAGACCCAACTTGTGCTGTGCTTAGTTGCTCAGTCATGTCCGACTGCATGCAACCCCATGGACTGTAGCCCGCCAGGCTCTTCTGTCCATGGGGATTCTCCAGGCCAGAATACTGGAGTGGTTTGCAATGCCCTCCTCCAGGGGATCTTCCCAACCCAGGGGTCAAACCCAGGTCTCCCACCTTGCAGGCGGATTCTTTACCATCTGAGCCACCAGGGAAGCCCAAGAATACTGGAGTGGGTAGCGTATTCCTTCTCCAGGGGATCTTCCCAACCCAGGAATCAAACCAGGGTCTCCTACATTGCGGGCAGATTCTTTACCAGGGAAGCCCAGACCCAACTTACTAAAGCCTAAAAATCCAAGCTTTGACAAGTTCCACAGGTGAGACAGAGTTTGAAAGTTGAGTTCACTAAGTTATAGGAAATGAGAAACAACTAGAGGTTTCCATGGCCTAAACACAGGCTAACAAGTTTAAATTTGTTAACAGTCATTAATTTGCCTGTCAAAGACACTGCAAGAAGAAAAAAGCTATAAACCAAATACTGAAACCGATTGGTGTCATTTCAGCGGGGGCTCCGAAGAACTCTGGTACCAGAGTCCTTTATATCTCAGTGCCGAGGAGAATTCAGCAAGAGCAAAATGGTAGACAAGAAGAGATTCATTAGGATAGGATGCTTGTGAGATTTACAAGCAGCTGGGTGAGAAATGCCGTGCCCAAGAACTGAGGACAAGGGGAAGAAGTTCTTTGTCTTTCTTGAGTAGATGTCATGCTTCCATCCTCAGCTCCTTCTCCAGGTTGAGCAGGGGAGTTTTCTTGTTCCTACATGGTCAAGCGAGGTTCACAGATTGCTGTTTTTCATCTGTGCAGAGAGCATGTCCTAGGGATCACTAACTTACTCACCTCACTGGGCAGAGTGCGGGTCTCAAGCCACCATTGTTCCACGGCTCTGGGGCATGTCCCGTGCGTCTGTTTCATGGTTTTCCTGCTAAGCAAGCATGCTTGGTTTGTGGTTAAGCAAACCTGCTTTCTCGAGTAATTATTAACTTACAGGTGCCTCTCATATTTTTCTACTTATAGTCCCCTAGTGGGATTAACCAGTCTCCTACTTTGTCCCTTCATTTTGTCCCTATTAATGCCTCTCATTAGCATAGATGCAAAAATAAAAATGTTGGCAAATCAAATCAAGTAATAGCTAGAAAACAGATAATACATCCTGACTGCAATGGGTTTACCCTAGGAAAACAAGGCTTGTTTAACAGTTAAAAACTAATATATGTAATTCACCAGGCTTAACAAGATAAAGAAGAAAAATCACATGATAATCTCAATCGATACAGAAAATAACATTTGGCAAAATTCAACACCCACATATGATGAAATCTCTCAGCAAATTAGTACGAGCAGAGAAGTTTCCAAATTTGATAAAGAACATTTAAAATATATGTACTAAAAATATCATAGTTAATGATAAAAACATGGAATGCTGTTCTCTAGGACTGAGAATACGGCAAGGATGTTTGCTCTCTTCACTTTTCTTCGATATTGTACTGGGAGTTCTCATCGAAACTAGAGGACGAAGCTAGAAAAGGAACTAAAAGGGATAAAGATTGAGAAGGAAGAGTAAGACTGTCTCTATTCATGAAAGACATGGTAGAAAAACTAAGGAGTCTATAAAAAAACAAGCAAAGGGCCAACTAAACTTAACAAATGAACCTATTTGTTAGGATGTCCTCAGGATACATCCAAGTATAGGGTGGGAACAGAGACACAGACATACAGAACGAACATGTGGACCCAGAGGTGGAGGGTGATGGGGAGACGGCTTGGGAGATTGGCACTGACATATATACACTACCACGTGTAAAGCAGATAGCGAGTGGGACGCTGCTGCGTAACACAGGGAGCTCAGCTCGGTGCTCTGCGATGACCTGGAGGGCTGGAATGGGGGTGGGAGGGAGGTCCAAGACGGAGGAGATGTATGTATACACAGAGCTGACTCACTTTGTTGTACAACAGCTAACACAACATTGTAAAGCAATTATACCCCACTAAAATAAAAATAAATGAAAAAATAAACGACCTCCAGAGAATCTTACCCAGTACACAATAGTCAGCAAACATTTACTGAATATGTGGTAGAAAATGAATAGTATTATGAACAAAATCCAAAAGGAGTCTTGCTGATAACAATCAAATCATCACAAATAAGTGTATAATTTATTACTTAAAAAATCAACTGTGTGGCTCTATGTTAGTAACAAATAGATAAAAATAGATATTAAAGATATTTAGGACAGTATCAAAAAGCATACAATACTTGTAAACATATGTAACAGAAGACAGGAAGGACTTGTGTATTGAAAGCAGTAAATATTTCCAAGAGAAATTTTTAAAATTTAAAATAAAGAGATACACCATATTTATGGATTGGAAGACTAAATATTGTTCAGATGTTCATTTTTCCTAAATTGAAACATAGAGTCAATGAAATTACAACCAGAATTGCAGAGGTCATTTTTGTAGAAATTAAGAAGCTGATTCTAACATCTATACAGAAATGCGAAGGACCTAGAATAGTCAAAAAAATTCTTAAAAAAAGGAAAACGAGATCAAAGGACTTATACTATCTGGTTTCATGACCTTTTATAAATGCTACAGTAATCAAGACAATATGGAATTATCATAAGGGTAGGCATACAATCAATGGAAGAAACAGAGAACTTGGAAATAGACCCAGATGTGTTCATTTTGACAAAAGCAAGAAGATCATTTAATAGGGAAGGGATAATCTTCAACAAATGTACTGGAACAACATACGAGAAAAAAATAAACCATGGCCCCTACTCCATACCATACAAAAAATTCATTTAAAAATAAATTACCACTTGGTGACTTAATCAGTCTACAGAAGTTTAAAGATCAATATAAGATGCAATTACTGGGTCTTGTAACAAGTCGGATCTTGGGAAGATTTGCACTGCTCTTAGTTAGGGTTGTCATGATTTGACAACTTATCTGATACACATAACATCTCCCAACAGATCAATGACAAGAAATTTAAAAAGCCCACCTGGAAAAGGGAAAGACACACACAGCGACCACTGTCCATAGCACATAAGCATATCCTGTTTGCCAAAAGATGCAATGACTCCCTAAGCCACTGAGATGTGTGCTCCTGTGCTGGCCAGGATGGTCTTCCTGGATCCTGGTCACAAGGTCTTTTTCCTCTGTGACCACATCTGACCTGGGCGTTGGGGTGGTATCACAGGAACTTTATCATTTTTGTTTTTTTAAATTAGGAATTCAGGAACCTCAGTCCTTTGTTTGCCAGGTAGTAGTTCAGTATTTATTTGCATTTGATCAACTCCATAATCAAAGCTGGAGACAGTGCTCAAATTTACTCCCAACCCAGGGATTTCTGTCTCCTAGCAACAGCCCTGAATGTTCCCTTCATGCCCTTAACCCTCAGCTTAAATGACTTTTACCTGGGCCTCTCCAGGGTCGTTCAGAACAACTTCTTAGGGTGGGAGTCACAGCGAATATATGCCCCTCTGCTCCCAAATTACATCTCCAGGGATGGCTTTTTGCCGTGAGGTGATTTTAATTTTTCCTAACTTGGATCTTCCAGACTTAAGGGGAATTTAAGAGGGACAGGGGTGCCTGAAGTCTCTGTGAGACCTCAATGTTATCTTCCTGACTGTATTTGCCAATGTTTTTTTTTTTTTTTTTTTTTTTGCACTAACTTTAGTTTGGTACAAATATTTTTGCTTTTTTTTTTTTTTAACCCTGAAGACTTGCTGAGATTGCCAACTTTCAGCCTTCTTGGATTACTGGCCTCAGCCAGAAATGGAGCTGCTTTAGAGATACTATACTTTCTTCCTTTCTGCCCTCAGAGGGACTACGTTCAAGTGGACATTATCCTTTTTAAAAATGAATGTAGCCAAGCCCTTCCAACCTCTGACCTATCGTGTGGCTCTGATGGACACATGATCTGAATCCCAAAGTTCAAGTCATGGCTTACCAGAAGCTGGGCAAACGCACAGCAAGAATGCAGGGTAATCTCTTGACTTCGCATGTCAATAAGTCTCCACGGACCTCCTCCCTGGGTGCCCTCAGCAAATTACCCATTTTAAAGTCTGTTCCTGACAATTCCTTTTCTAATATTGGAATTTGTTATGATTGTTTTGGAGACAACAGAAATTACAGCTGCTATTTTTTTTTGGACATAAAAGGGGAAGTTGCTGTTACCCTTAAATGAAAAGCTCACTGGGAGATCAGGCATGGCTGGATCTAAGTGCTCAGAGACATTTCAGTTTTTTTTTTTTTAATATTGACCTCAGGCCAATAGTCCCAACCTGGTGGCTCACATCCGGTTTACATTTTAGCAACTTCAGAGGAGAAAGCCCCTTTCTTAGTAATTGTTTCTACAATCCTGGAGCTGATGCTCAGTGGGCTTCGTTGGCCTGAGTTGGGAAACATGCATTTACTTGAGTCAAGCTCTGCAGCTGCGAGGATGGGATATTTTAATTTGGCTAAATGTGGGTCACATGGCCATCCTAGCACCAAGGGTAGGGGCATCTATCATACACTATTCACTGATTTAGGGAAGAGGTAGTTTCTCAGAGAAGATTCCATGCTGAGCAGGCAAAAACAATGAATGTCCAACGTGCACTGATAGGTCAGTATTGAAACTGACTCAAGAAACCAGTTTTGTTATATGTTGTTGTGCCGAGTCTTGTATATTATTCAATGCGTGTGTGCATGCTAAGTCACTTCAGTCGTGTCAGACTCTGCGATGCTATGGACTGTGACCCATCAGGCTCCTCCGTTCATGGGATTATCTAGGCAAAAGTACTGGAGAGGGTTGCCATGCCCTCCTCCAGAGGACCTTCCAGACCAAGGGATTGAACCCGCGTCCCTTATGTCCTCTGTATTTGGCAGGTAGGTTCTTTACCACTGGCACCACCTGGGAAGCCCATATTATTTAATAAGTATCGCTTTTTGCAGAAGTCTTACACAAACTGCAAGTTCCAAGGATCTTACGATCCTTTAGCCAGTCTTCTGGTTTAGAATTCAGATTATATAATGTGAAAAGAATTATGCATTCTTGGGTGATGGGACCTTTACAACTGTTTCAAAATATTCATGAGTCCTTCTCATGTGGTCAGCAAGGGACTGGGCACTGGAACACAAATCTGATGAAGACATAATTAATACCTGGAAGGAATCATAACTGGAGGTAAGAAATATACCTTTAAGTACATAAATCTTAGTGTGATATGCAAGTATCTATAACAAACGATTCAGTTGTCTTTTGAAACCCTACAAAATGGTAGGCACTGGGTTTTTTGCTCTTTCCACATTTTTTTACTTAAGTCTCAGGGCAATCCCTCAAAGCAAGCATTTCTCTCTAAGGACATAGAGGTTTGTAGAGATAAAGTCTTTCGTGTGTGGTCATTCAGCTGGATTGTAGCAGGGGCCTTTGGGAACTCTATTTGGGAATATTATATTCCTCAGTATTTGAGAGTCAATGCAGGAGTCTCAGGAGATGCGGGTTTGATTCCTGGATCAGGAAGATTCCCTGGAGTAGGGAATGGCAACTCACTTCAGTATTCTTGCCTGGAGAATCCCATGGACAGAGAAGTCTGGCAGGCTACAGTCCACGGGGTCACAAAGAGTCAGACACAACTGAAGCGACTTAGCACGATGCACTACCACCACCGTGTAGATTGCAGAGGCAGCTGCAGTGATCTTCTTGCTTCCTGTCTCTCTTTAATTCATCCTGCTACCAGGTGTGTTTTGAGGTAGGCAGAAGTTGTGTACCATATCATATTTCCTTGATCATTTATTTGGCAAATATTGTACCCGATCATGGTTTAAAGCTTCCAATCAAACGATCCTTTATTTTTTTAACACTTTAAAAAATTATTTATTTTTAATTGGAGGGTAATTGCTTTACAATATTGCATTGGTTTCTGCCATACATCAACATGAATCAGCCATAGGTGTTCACATGTCCGCTCCCTCTTGAACCCCCCTCCCTCTCCCCTCCGCCTCCCACCTGTGTAGGTTGTCACGGAGCACTGGATTTGGACTCCCTGTGTCATAGAGCAAATTCCCACTGGTCATCTATTTTACGTACGGTAATGGATACATTTCAGTGCTGCTCTCTCAGTTCGTCCCGCCCTCTCCTTCCCCACTGGGTCTGCAAGTCCACTCTTTGTGTCTGCGTCTCCACTGCTGCCCTGCAAACGGGTCCATTAGGGCCACCTTTCTAGACTCCATATATATGCATTCACATATGATCTTTGTTTTTCTCTTTCTGACTTCCTTCACTCTGTGTAATGGGCTCTAGGTTCATCCACTTCATTAGAACTGACTCAAACGCATTCCTTTATAGATGAGTAACATTCCACTGTGTGTACGCACCACAGATTCTTGATCCATTCGTCTGTCGATGGATATCTAGGTTGCTTCTATGTCCTAGCGACTGTAAATAGTGCTTCAATCAACACTGACGTACATGTGTCTTCTTCAGTTATGGTTTCCTTAGAGACTTCCCTGTAGCTCCAACAGTAAAGAATCTGCCTGCAATGCAGGAGACCAGGGTTCGACCCCTGGGTCGGGAAGATTCTCTGGAGAAGGGAATGACAATCCACTCCGGTATTCTTGCCTGGAGAATCCCACAGACAGAGAAGCCTGGTGGGCTACAGTCCATGGGGTTGCAAAAAGTCGGACGAGACTGACCAACTGACACACACAGGGTATATGCCCAGTAGCTAGGAATAAAATTACCACCATATGACAAAACAACTGTTTTCAAGCATTTCACCAGTGTTCAAGAAAAGCAATCATTTAGCATGATTTATCGCACAGTAGTCCCCCTGCCCACATCACTGTGGTTTCACCTGGTTTAAGTTACCTATGGTCAACTGAGGTCTGAAAATATTAAACAGAAAATTCCAGAAATAAGCACTCCCCTATTTTTTTTTTCCAACTTCATGCTGTTCTGAGTAAGATAATAAAATCTTGTGCCATTCTGCTCCATCCCACCCGGGACGTGAATCATCCTCTGTCTATTGCATCCTGCCCCTGAGTCATCTAGAAGCCATCGTGTTATCAGATAGGCTGTCGTTGGCATCACAGTGCTGTGTTCAGGCAACCCTTATTTGACTTAATAATGGTTCCAAACTGCCAGAGCAGTGATGCTGGCAATTTGAATATGCAAAAGGAAAGCCACAATGCACTTCCTTTAAGTGGAAAGGTGAAAGATGCCCCACTTAATAAGAAAAAAAAATTGTATGCTGAGGTTGCTACCATCTATGGTATTAATAAATTTTCTATCCATAAAGTTGTGGAAAAAGAAAAAGAAATTTGTGCTAGTTTTGCTGTTGTGCCTCAAATTGCAAAAGCTATGGCCACAGTGCATGAGAAATGCTTAGTGAGCATGGAAAATGCATTAAATTTGTACAGTAAGATATTTAGATGGCGGAGAAGGAAAGGGAGGGAGAGAGAAATAGCATTCACATAACCTTTATTATGGTGTTGTTAAAGTTGTTATATTTTATTAATTATTGCTGTTAATCTCTTACTATGCCTGATTTATAAGTTAAACTTTATCATAGATATATGATGGTGTGGTTTAGTTGCTGAGTTGTGTCTGACTCTTTGTGACCCCATAGGCTGTCTGTATGTCTTTCCTTTTCTCCTTCGCCTTTCGCTTCTCTTCTTTTCATAGCTATTTGTAAGGCCTCATCAGACAACCATTTTGCCATTTTGCATTTCTTTTTCTTGGGGATGGTCTTGATCACTGCCTTCTGTACAATGTCACGAACCTCCGTCCATAGTTCTTCAGGCATTCTGTCTATCAGATCTAATCCCTTGAATCTATTTGTCACTTCCACTGTGTAATCATAAGGGATTTGATTTAGGTCATACCTGAATGGTTCAGTGGTTTTCCTTACTTTCTTCAATTTAAGTCTGAATTTGGCAATCATGGTTCATGATGGAGCCATGGTCAACTCCTGGTCTTGTTTTTGCTGACTGTATGGAGCTTCTCCATTTGTGCCTGCAAAGGATATAATCAATCTGATTCTGGTATTGACTATCTTGTGATGTCCATGTGTAGAGTCTTCTCTTGTGTTGTTGGAAGAGGGTGTTTGCTATGACCAGCGTATTCTCTTGGCAAAACTCTATTAGCCTTTCCCCTGCTTCATTCTATACTCCAAGACCAAATTTCCCTGCTATTCTAGTATTTCTTGACTTCCTACTTTTGCATTCCAGTCCCCTATAATGAAAAGGACATCTTTTTTGGGTATTAGTTCTAGAAGGTCTTGTAGGTCTTCATAGAACTGTTCAACTTCAGCTTCTTCAGCATTACTGGTCAGGGCATAGACTTGAATGGTTTGATATGGAATGGTTTACCTTGGAAGTGAATAGAGACCATTCTGTCATTTTTGTGATTGCATCCAAGTGTTATCTTTTGGACTCTTTTGTTGACTGTGATGGCTACTCCGTTTCTTCTAAGGGATTCTTGCCCACAGTACTAGATATAATGGTCATCAGAATTAAATCCACCCATTCCAGTCCATCTTAGTTTGCTGATTCCTAGAGTGTCAATGTTTACTCTTGCCATCTCCTGTTTGATCACTTCCAATTTGCCTTGATTCATGGACTTAACATTCCAGGTTCCTATGCAATATTGCTCTTTACAAGAATTGGACTTTGCTTCTATCACTGGTCACATTCACAACTGGGTGTTGTTTTTGCTTTGGCTCCATCCCTTCATTCTTTCTGGAGTTATTTCTCCACTGATCTCCAGTAGCATATTTGGCACCTACTGACCTGGGGAGTTCATCTTTCAGTGTCCTATCTTTTTGCTTTTTCATACTGTTCATGGGGTTCTCAAGGCAAGAATACTGAAGTGGTTTGCCATTCTCTTCTCCAGTGGGCCACGTTTTGTCAGAACTCTCCACCATGACCTGTCCATCTTGGGTGGCCCTACACAGCATGGCTCATAGTTTCATTGAGTTATACAAGGCTGTGGTCCATGAGATCAAATTGCCAACATCTGTTGGATCATGGAAAAAGCAAGAGAGTTCCAGAAAAACATCTATTTCTGCTTTATTGACTATGCCAAAGCCTTTCACTGTGTGGATCACAATAAACTGTGGAAAATCCTGAAAAAGATGGGAATACCAGACCACCTGATCTGCCTCTTGAGAAATCTGTATGCAGGTCAGGAGGCAACAGTTAGAACTGGACATGGAACAACAGACTGGTTCCAAATAGGAAAAGGAGTACGTCAAGGCTATATATTGTCACCCTGCCTATTTAACTTATATGCAGAGTACATCGTGAGAAACACTGGACTGCAGGAAGCACAAGCTGGAATCAAGATTGCCGGGAGAAATATCAATAACCTCAGATATGCAGATGACACCACCCTTATGGCAGAAAGTGAAGAGGAACTAAAAAGCTTCCTGATGAAGGTGAAAGTGGAGAGTGAAAAAGTTGGCTTAAAGCTCAACATTCAGAAAACGAAGATCATGGCATCTGGTCCCATCACTTCATGGCAAATAGATGGGAAAACAGTGTCAGACTTTATTTTTCTGGGCTCCAAAATCACTGCAGATGGTGACTGCAGCCATGAAATTAAAAGACGCTTACTCCTTGGAAGGAAAGTTATGACCAACCTATATAGCATATTCAAAAGCAGAGACATTACTTTGCCAACAAAGGTTCGTCTAGTCAAGGCTATGGTTTTTCCTGTGGTCATGTATGGATGTGAGAGTTGGACTGTGAAGAAGGCTGAGCACCGAAGAATTGATGCTTTTGAACTGTGGTGTTGGAGAAGACTCTTGAGAGTCCCTTGGACTGCAAGGAGATCCAACCAGTCCATTCTGAAGGAGATCAGCCCTGGGATTTCTTTGGAAGGAATGATGCTAAAGCTGAAACTCCAGTACTTTGGCCACCTCATGTGAAGAGTTGACTCATTGGAAAAGACTCTGATGCTGGGAGGGATTGGGGGCAGGAGGAGAAAGGGACGACAGAAGATGAGATGGTTGGATGGCATCACTAACTCGATGGACGTGAGTCTGAGTGAACTCCGGGAGTTGGTGATGGACAGGGAGGCCTGGCGTGCTGCGATTCATGGGGTCACAAAGAGTCGGACACGACTGAGTGACTGAACTGAAGTGTACTGTGGTCCATGTGATCAGGTTGGTTAGTTTTCTGTGACTGTGGTTTTCCAAAGGCAAAGGAGATAAGGAAAGATATACCCATTTAAATGCAGAGTTCCAAAGAATAGCAAGGAGAGATAAGAAAGCCTTCCTTAGTAGTCAGAGCAAAGAAATAGAGGAAAACAATAGAATGGGAAAGACTAGAGATCTCTTCAAGAAAATTAGAGATACCAAGGGAACATTTCATGCAAAGATGGGCTCAATATAAGACTGAAATGGTAGGGATCTAACAGAAGCAGAAGATACTAAGAAGAGGTGGCAAGAATACACAGAAGAACTGTACAAAAAAGATCTTCATGACCCAGATAATCACAATGGTGTGATCACTGACTTAGAGCCGGACGTCCTGGAATGTGAAGTCAAGTGGGCCTTAGAAAGCATCACTACGAACAAAGCTAGTGGAGGTGATGGAATTCCAGTTGAGCTATTTCAAATCCTGAAAGACGATGCTGTGAAAGTGCTGCACTCAATATGCCAGCAAATTTAAAAAACTCAGCAGTGGCCACAGGATGGGAAAAGGTCAGTTTTCATTCCAATCCCAAAGAAAGTCAATGCCAAAGAATGCTCAAACAACTGCACAATTGCACTCATCTCACACACTAGCAAAGTAATGCTCAAAATTCTCCAACCCAGGCTTCAGCAATACGTGAACCATGAACTTTCAGATGTTCAAGCTGGATTTAGAAAAGGTAGAGGAACCAGAGATTAAATTGCCAATATCCACTGGATCATCAAAAAAGCGAGAGAGTTCCAGGAAAACATCTACTTTGCTTTATTGACTATGCCAAAGCATTTGACTGTGTGGATCACAACAAACTGTGGAAAATTCTTAAAGAGAAGGGGATACCAGACCACCTAACCTGC
Organism: Bos indicus x Bos taurus; assembly: GCF_003369695.1. Taxonomy (NCBI): domain Eukaryota; kingdom Metazoa; phylum Chordata; class Mammalia; order Artiodactyla; family Bovidae; genus Bos; species Bos indicus x Bos taurus. The sequence continues at coordinate 10,292,234 of NC_040087.1, read as the reverse complement.
CTTCTGAGAAATCTGTATTCAGGTCAAGAAGCACTAGTTAGAACTGGACATGGAACACAGTCTGGTTCCAAATCAGGAAAGGAGTATGTCAAGGTTGTATACTGTCACCCTGCTTATTTAACTTATATGTAGAGTACATCATGAGAAATGCTGGGCTGGCTGAAGCACAAGCTGGAATCAAGATTGCTGGAAGAAATATCAATAACTTCAGATGTGCAGATGACACCACACTTGTGGCAGAAAATGAAGAAGAACTAAAGAGTCTCTTGATGAAAGTGAAAAAGGAGAGTGAAAAAGTTGGCTTAAAGCTCAACATTCAGAAAACTAAGGTCATGGCATCTGGTCCCATCCCTTCATGGCAAACAGATGGGGAAAAGTGACAGACTTTAATTTTGGGGCTCCAAATTCACTGCAGATGGTGATTGCGGCTATGAAATTAAAAGACACTGGCTCCTTGGAAGAAAAGGTATGACCAACCTAGCAGCATATTAAAAAACAGAAACATTACTTTACCAACAGAAGTCTGTCTAGTGAAAGCTATGGCTTTTCCAGTTGTCATGTATGGATGTGAGAGTTGGACTACAAAGAAAGCTAAATGCCGAAGAATTGATGCTTTTGAACTGTGGTGTTGGAGACGACTCTTGAGAGTCTCTTGGACTGCAAGGAGATCCAACCAGTCCATCCTAAAGGAAATCAGTCTTGAATATTCATTGGAAGGACTGATGCTGAAGCTGAAACTCCAATACTTTGGCCACCTGATGTGAAGAACTGACTCATTGGAAAAGACCCTGATGGGAAAGATTGAAGGCGGGAGAAGAAGGGGAAGACAGAGGATGAGATGGCTGGATGGCATCACCGACTTGATGGATGTGAGTCTGAGTAAACTCCGGGAGTTGGTGATGGACAGGGAGGCCTGGCGTGCTGCAGACCATGGGGTCACAAAGAGTCGGACATGACTGAGCGACTGAGTTGAACTGAACTGAGGCTGTATGTATAGCAAAAAACTTAACAGTACTCTCTGTGATTTCACGCATCAAGGGGTATTGGAACATATGATCCTTAGTTAGGGGGAACTACAGGAATAGAATGCGACTTCCCTGTAGCTCAAACGGTGAAGAATCTGTCTGAAATGCAGGAGACCAGGGTTCGATCCTTGGGTCAGAAAGATCCTCTGGAGGAGGGAATGGCAATCCACTCCAGTATTCTTGCCTGGAGAATCCCGTAGACAGAGGAGCCTGATGGACTACAGGAAAGTTGCAAAAAGTTGGACACAATTGAACAACTCACACACACAGTAATAGATTACATATCATTGTTGATATGTATTCCAGGTTGCTGCTCTTTCCCCACAAACTTCCGTGTTTTCTCCCCGCTCCTTTAAAAGTGTCTAAAGTCTTCAGCTTAGCATCAAGGTTCTCCTCAGCTGTGCCACCCATTCAAGCTTATTCTCCTAAAGCCATCCACTCCAACCTACTGGTATACTCAGTGCCCAGCGAAGGCTTTTGTGCCTGCCTCTCCTTACAGCTTGGAACAACACTCCCAGGTTCTCTGCATCCCTGGTAGTTCTGGCTGACTGTGATTTTACCTGTCAAGTCTGCGACCTCTTCCTTGTTGCATTTGATATAACTTTCTCCACATTATCTGGCACCATGTCTCCTCTGAACTCTTCTGGTTTATTTTATAATGTTGAACTATTTTCTTTTCCAGGTGGCTCAGTGGTCAAGAATCTGCCTGCTATGCAGGAGACACCCTGAGTTGGGAAGATGCCCTGGAGAAGGAAATGACCACCCACTCCAGTATTCTTGCCTGGGAAATCCCATGGGCAGAGGAGCCTGGTGGGCTACAGTCAATGGGGTAACAAAAGAGTTGTACATGACTTAGCAACTAAACAACAGCAACATTTTCTTCTACAAGACTGTGAGCTTTATTATGTCACTGACACTTGATCAAATATCTATTGATAAAGGACCTCAAAGTGTTCTGATTACTGGTGGTCGTAGGCTTTATTATAGGGTAGGAATAGAAAGATTTAGGTAAGAGGAAGAGAGATGAAGTTAAAATAAGACAGATGAAAAGTTGCTTCTCAATCCATATTCTTTTATTCTTGTCTTGCTTTGCAACATTGTTGAGTAGGAGGGGGTTTTCCTTCCTGTAGGGTAGTAAGAAGGCAAAGTATGGCCCTTGAGCCAGTGACAAAAGTCAGGTACCAAAGTTAATTTCTCTGGCTCATATGGGGATTAAGGTATCCCTGAACCCAAAAGGTAAACAATTGTCCATTATTCATTAATTTAATTTCCTTCATGTTGTTGCTGTCTAGCCGCTACGTCGTGGCGACTTGTGATCCCATGAACTGTGGTCCGCCAGGTTTCTCTGTCCATGGAAATCTCCAGGCAAGAATACTGGAGTGGGTTGTCATTTCCTTCTCCAGGGGATCTTCCTGATCCAGGGACACAACCCTCGTCTCCCACATTGGTGGGCGAATTCTTTACCTCTGAGCCACCAGCGAAGCCCTAGTTTCCTCATAGAATCAGACTAATAAAATCAGCAATTTAAAAACTAGTTGTATCCACTATTTTAAGATTACATAATTTTGATAATATCGTTATTAACATAATGATCCTACAGGAAACTTTTCTCTAAGTGAAGATTACGTTAAGGGGAGTTTGTGATTAGTGTTGCTACTCTATAGCATTTCCCTGTGATTTTCTCTAGGTTAAAGTACTTAAAAAGTTGATAAATATCATTTGTTTTTAGGCTATGCTTGAGGACAGTATTTTGGCTGAATTCAGGGCTGAATTATTTTCCCGAAAATCATTTTCCAAAAAGGACCAGCAATTTGCTAACTTTTCTTATAAATGACTGTGCAGTTAAGACCTAATAACAAACTGATTATGCAGTGGGGTAACAGGAACGGGAGATAATGAACCTTCTTCTGAGAGCGCTTAGAACCGTTACTCTCAATCTGGGGGGCTCACACTGCTGAAGAATGACTTCAGTTTTTTCAAGGTATTATTTTTAAAACAGGAAGACAAAAAAAAAAAAAAAAAAAGAACTACTCAGCCGTTAGGTTGATTTGTTTTCTCTCCAACAGTCTTCATAGCTTCAATTTCTAGAAGTTGCTCCTTGAAGATAGAAACATTGCACTTGATAATGTTTTGCTCATTCGTCTCCAGAATGTTTGTTCAGTTGAGAAATGAAAATGGGTCTCAGTGTAGTACACACAGTGATTTGTTCTAAATGGCACGGATACTGTTTCTGGGCCACAGAAGTGTGCGTGCAAGGTTCTATAAAAGTTGATGCTTTTTCTGACGTGTAGACACCTTGATCTAGCCAAATATCCCTTAAGCATATGTCGCTGGTTTTGTGTAACAGTAAAAGGGAAATGTGCAAAAGGGTGCAAAAGCCCAGGCACTAATTTAAATTAGGGGCAGTTTTCCCCCACGTTTATGGTGAAAGTGACCTTAGCTTCATATAGCATGTTTTAGCGTTCCAGGGATACTGGTGTTACTTGTTCAGCCAAAAAGAAAACCTTTTATTAAAATGATTGGAATGCAGACCCTGTTTCACAGGTCTGGTTTCCTGGCGTTTGGTGGTGGGGGCGGAACTCTAGCACGTCTGTCTGGTGCTTTTGTTTCAAGAACAAAAGCGAACACAGCAGGGGGTCCACCCAAATCCTCCCCTTTATCCCTTTTAAAACCAAACTGAGCAAGAGGACCAAGTCACCGCTTTATTCACATTTTGGTCTTCCTGTGGTGGCGCCGGTTCCCTTGGTCGCACTGCTTATTTTGATCCACGTTTGCACCCAGGAGAGATCAGAACTACATTTTATGGGCTTAGAGTCTGGCAATATGCTGGCAAATGGGAAAACAAGCAACAGAAAGCAAATTTCTGCCATGATGTTTTTTTTTAATATTGAGACAGGTTTTTATCTAACAGAGTCAACAGAATGGAATGTGAGAGTACCACGGAGCTCAAGGCTGTAAACACTGCTTCCGGATGACATATCCCTAGGGGCACAGATCATACAGTTTCTATATTATTCAGGGTGTCACTCTATGGGCACAGAAGTGATTTTTGCCTCAGAAAATGTCTCTTTCTTGAAACTCCAGCTGTCCTCCATTCATGAAGCAGTGTTTTAATAAGGTGGTTGTTTACTAGGAAGTGAAGCTAACACTAATAATGAATCACTGACAATATAGCACATTTCTTATCATAGATGGTCTCCTTGCTGCCAAACAGCTGGAGGAAAAGTGGGGAAAATGCAATCAAGCATTTAAGCATCATAGCTGGATGTTTCCAAACATTAAGTGGCCAGATGTTTAGCATTGTGGAGGTAATGTGTATGATTTCCTGCCTTCTAAAATATTTTATCTGGGTCTTTGATGTTCGGTAGATAGAGTCATGGACTAGTCTTCATTTTCAGGATGCTGAGCAGTTTTTCTGATCGTGAATGGCAACAACAAAGCTGAAGACTATCGAGGGCCAGGCCTGCCAGGGACTGTGAGAGAGACTTGGACTGTGGTTAAATGGGTCCCTCTCCTGGCGAAGTGCATGAAAGCATGTGCCTTTTAAAAGGCATGGGTTGGATCGGTTTTCAGTCTTCCAGTAAGGTGCATATAGGAATTAAGGAGTTGGGTAAAGAGATCAGGTCCTCTTGTTTTCAAGACCCAAAGGCAGAATAACCAGATGCTTCACTGAAATACCCAGTTCTAAGACAGAAAGCACACTGTCGTAATATCATTGAAGATACTGGCTTACAAGAAATCTAGTCTCACTAAACTGAAAGGGGGTTGTATCCTTCTTCAGATTAATGCCTCATCTGAATTTTAAAAAGCAAACTTTAAAAAATCTAAAGTACAATATGATCTTGTTGTCTATCCATTATATGTATAATAGTTTACCTCTGCTAATCCCAAACTCCCAGTCCTTCTAGATTCAATATCTCATGATAAACCACAATGGAAAAAATATTAAAAAAAAAAAAAATGTCTATATGTGTATAACAGTCACTTTATAACAGCAGAGATTGGCACAACACTGTAAACCAACTATACTGCAATAAAAAAAATAAAATTATAAAAAACTAAACAAAAAGAAGCTCTTTGCAGAATCTCAGAGTACCCGATGAAAATCAACTCATGCTCCCCGCTGTACTTCTCTATCAGTTGCTGGTACTTGTAATTAGACTCATTGCCAAATGCTCCACTAAATTAAAACCCCTGGAAATTAATTATCTCATCAAAGGTGGCTCAGTTTCAGAACTGGGTTCACAGATCCTGGTGCTAAGATAAGTGCAACTCCTTCCTAAGATAGAAAAAAAAAAAAAGTCATTTACTGACATGTCTCTGCAGGAATCAATAACATTACAGAACATGTAGGAGCCAAGAATAGCCTGGGCATATTAATAACTCAGCCTGCTCACTGATTTTATTCAAGATGACTGGTTAAAGAACACTCTGCCTTGATGACAGCTCCATGGCACGAGGAACAATGTCATCATTACCATGTGGGGCTGTTTAGCATTTAGAACACTTCACACATAAAGGGAACCTCACACAGGCCTGTTGTGCTTTAGACAGATGGTTTAATGTTTCTTTAGCCTTCAGCCTATCAGGCCACCCGTGGTTTTCTTCAGCCAAGGGCTTTTTAAAAATAATTGGTCTATAGCAATTTTCTAACAAGACTGACTGCAATATATTTCCTTAAATCTTTTTCTTACCCTTAACCATTCCTTACAGTGGTTTGTCGTTGACAAACCTCCCTGACCGACACTGAGTCTTCATGTATAAGCAATTACTGACATAAAAGGAGAGGAAGGGGTGGAAATTTCGCCATTAATGGTTTCTTGGCTAGGGAAAAGCTATTCAGAATTGATTACTTTGGAAAACCGTGCTTTTCTGATTAGACACTGCCTGGTTCTGAAGAAGCTGTTCCCTTACAATCTCTCAATACAGGAAATGATAACTCAGTATAGACGGATAACCGTGGGTGGGGAAGGATACATATATGCGTTTGTTTCAAAATGGTGAAGCAGAATAGAAACTGTGCCTCTGTCTGATGACTATGAGTGCTCAGGAAGGAATAAAGAGGCTGCGGCTCCCCTGCTCAGGCTGTCAAAGTGAGACTCCTGGCACGCTGGCAAAGCAAGTGGGGTGCATTTTTATAGTGTAAACTGTAGGAATCTCAATGACCTACTGCATTGACCTGGCCACTGTTCAGCTCCCCAGGCCCTCCTTCGAGCTCTTTCAAGGGAACAAGACCCGGAGGCCAGGAGACTGTGGATTGGCTCCGGTGGAGGCTTATTTGCATATTTTTCTCTCTGCAGTCTCCCTGGTAGGGTTTAGAAGAAGCATGCTTGCGCCCAGGGCAGAGAAAAGCGATTACACAGCAGAAGAGGGTTTAGTGATCATAAGTATTTAAGAGGGCAAGTGTCTCCTGACTGTGCGCTCAGAAGGGCGGGTGAGGCCCAAGAATGTCTCACTGCAGGCTCAGATTCCCCGCTGACACTTTACTCAGGGGTGGACTGGAGCCCCTGCTGCTTCTGTGGCTGCTGCAGGTGTCAGGGTATTGAATCGAAACTGTCGATTTCTACACCTATGAGGAAGAAGCCCCCAGCACCTTCATCAGTGTTCTGTGTGACCACGTCCTGTTTAATTCCCAGCGCTAGGTACTGGGTCGGTTCCGCCTGATAAACAGCTCGCTGCGCTAGGGCGACAAGATGACCGTCTGGGACGCGGGCCTGGACCGAGAGCGGCTGTGCGGCCAGGCCCCTCAGTGCGTGCTGGCCTTCAACGTGGTCAGCTTCTCCCAGGAGCAGTTCCTGCTGGTGCACTTGGAGGTGTTGGTGAGGGACATCAACGACCATGCGCCGCGCTTCCCCCGGGCTCAGATTCCCGTGGAGGTGTCCAAGGGCGCGGCGGTGGGCACGCGCATCGCCCTGGAGGTGCCCGTGGACGAGGATGTGGGCGCCAACGGGCTGCAAAGCGTGTGCCTGGACGAGCCCCACAGCCCCTTCCGCGTGGAGCTGCAGACGCGCGCGGACGGTGCCCAGTGCGCCGACTTGGTGCTGCTGCAGGAGCTGGACCGCGAGAGCCAGGCCACCTACAGCCTGGGGCTGGTGGCCCAGGACGGCGGCCGCCCGCCGCGCTCCGCCACGGCCGCCCTCAGCGTGCACGTGCTGGACGCCAACGACCACGGCCCGGCCTTCCCGCAGGGTGCCGTGGCGGAAGTGGAGCTGGCTGAGGACGCGCCCGTGGGCTCGCTCCTGCTAGACCTGGACGCGGCGGACCCCGACGAGGGCCCCAGCGGCTACGTGGTTTTCGCCTTCGGGGCCCGCACCCCGCCCGAGGCGCGCCGCCTCTTCCGCCTGGACCCGCGCTCCGGCCGCCTCACCCTGGCGGGGCCCGTGGACTACGAGCGCCAGGACACTTACGAACTGGACGTGGGGCGCAGGACCCCGGCCCCGGGCCCCGCGCCGCCACCTGCAAGGTCATCGTGCGCCTCCGCGACGTCAATGACAACGCTCCGGACATCTCCATCACCCCGCTGGCAGCCCCGGGCGCGCCTGCTGCCTCGCCCTTCCCCGCCGCCGCCGCCGCTCTTGGGGGAGCGGAGGCCACCTTGTCGACCGGGCCTGGGACGCCGGAGGCGGGCGCCGTCTCGCTGGTGCGGGAGGGGGCGGCGCGCGAGAGCCTGGTGGCGCTGGTCAGCACCTCGGACAGGGACTCGGGCGCCAATGGGCAGGTGCGTTGCGCCCTCTACGGGCACGAGCACTTCCGGCTGCAGCCGGCCTACGCGGGCAGCTACCTGGTGGTGACCGCGGCGTCCCTGGACCGCGAGCGCATCTCCGAGTACAACCTGACGCTGGTGGCCGAGGACCGCGGCGCGCCCCCGCTGCGCACAGTGCGGCCCTACACGGGGCGCGTGGGCGACGAGAACGACAACGCGCCGCTCTTCACACGGCCAGTCTATGAGGTGTCAGTGCGCAAGAACAACCCGCCCGGGGCCTACTTGGCCACGGTGGCCGCCAGGGACCCTCAACGGCCAGGTCGCCCACCGGCTGCTGGACGCTGAGGTGGGCCTGGCTGGGGGCGCCTGGCCACCTACGTCTCGGGGGACCCCGTCACGGGGCGGCTGCGCGCACGACGGAGTTTTAACCTCGAGGAACTGGCCAGGCTGCAGCTAGGGCTGGAGGCGCTGGACGGCGGCTCGCCGCCGCTGCGAGGCCGGGCCACGGCGGAGCTGCAGATGCAGGGCCAGGACGAGCGCGCGCCCCGGCTGGTGACCCCGGAGCTCGTCGATGGCTCAGCCCTGCTGCCTCCGCCGTGGGACGCGTCCCTGTGCTCCCTGGCGACCCGACAGCAGGCCAGTGACGCGGACAAAGGCCTTGACGCGCAGCTGACTCATCTCCAGCTCCGCGGCGACGGCGGCCCCGGGGGAGCTATCGCTGCAGCGTCGGCGGTCCCCGCAGCCCGCCGGCCCGCTGACGGCGGTCGTCGCGGCGCTGGACGAAGGCCGGCTGGCCCTGCGGCGCTCGGGCGCGGTGCTTCCGGTACCCGCGCTTCCTGCACCACCTGGCGGACAAATGGTGCTGGTGCCACCGCCGGCGCCGCCGCCGAACCGGGAAGGGGCGCGCAGAGCGGCTCCTTGAGCTCTCCGTGGCCGTGGTCGGGTTCTCGGCCAGCCCTTGCAGCCTTCTCCTGGTGGCCGGGGTCACGTTACTTGGCCCCGCCCGGGCCGCGGAGGAGGAAGCTTTAGGAGCGCGGCCGGAGCTGGTGCCACTCGAGCAGTGAATGACCAGGCCGCTCCAAGTTGCAGAGGGTCAGGGGCTGTGACTCTGGGGGCTTCAGCCTGAGCTGCTTCGTGGAGACACCGCCGCTTTCCGTTTCCTCAGAGGCCCCGGGAGGGCGAGGCTGCAGAAATTTCCCAGTCCGGGGACAGCGGGGTGTCCTTATGCTCCTCACCTCAGAAGGGGAGTTGGATAGCGCACCCCCAACTCTCTTAGTGCCATCGTTAACCTTTAGTGGATTTTCACCCTGGAAGCTTTGTGAAGATTCAGTGCCTGATCAGGTTTGGGACTTCAAATGGCTGACTTTTTGGGATGTGTTAATTATTTTCTTGGAGAGGTAAAGTTCTTCACAGATGAGGGCAGGAGAAGGCCTGATGGTCCTGTGTTCCTGGAAGCCCATGTGTGTTCCTACTGTTTGGGTCCCTGGTAACTGCCTTGTGCGGAGAAGGCAGTGGCACCCCACTCCAGTACTCTTGCCTGGAAAATCCCATGGATGGAGGAGCCTGGTGGGCTGCAGTCCATGGGGTTGCTAAGAGTCAGACAGGACTGAGCGACTTCACTTTCACTTTTCACTTTCATGCATTGGAGAAGGAAATGGCAACCCACTCCAGTGTTCTTGCCTGGAAAGTCCCAGGGACAGGGGAGCCTGGTGGGCTGCCGTCTATGGGGTCACACAGAGTCGGGCACGACTGATGTGACTTAGCATAGCATAGCATAGCAACTGCCTTGTGAATCCAGCTTGAGTCCTTTCCTTCAGGGTTTAAATGGTGTCTTCCTGTAGCAATTCAGGGCTTCCCTGGTGGCTCAGATGGTAAAGAATCTGCCTGCAGTGCAGGAGACCTGGGTTCAATCCCTGGGTTAGGAAGATCCCCTGGAGAAGGGAATGACTACCCACTGCAGTGGAGAATTCTTTGGACTGAGGAGCCTGCTGAGCAACAGTCCATGGGGTCACAAAGACTCATACAGGACTGAATAAGTTCACTTTCCTGCAGTGCTTTAGATGACGGATGCTGCGCTTGCTGTCAGTTCTGATATCTAAGGGTGAAATATTATTAGCTGCTGCTCTCACCCTTCTTTTTAATCAGGGTTCAGTCTCAGGTCCTATTCATCCCCCATCCTGATGGGGAGAGGATAAATCTGCTGCAAGTTTAAGGTAATTGCAGAATATTTATCATTGTCTCTAAGCCATGGGTTTGACGTTTTGTACATTTTTATGGATAACAGAGTAATTCTTTCCTTTTCACTTCCAGGGCACATTCAAATCCAGATGAATTTAGTGTCAGAGATAGTGGAAAAGGAGACGGTAAAATGAATGACAGCAGTTCTGATATCAGTAGAGAGGGCTTCAAGAAAGTGCCTTTTGGAATGATTGCAAAGCAAGAGGCTAAGTTCATACCTGTGACTTTGAAGCTCTTGTTTTCAAAGTCATAATGCTGTATGCTTCAGTGAATTTTATAATAAAAGAAGCAAACAAAGGGGTCTCTACTGTACATTCATAGATAGGATGATGCTGATGGCTCAAGGGGTAAAGAAGCCGCTTGCAATGCAGGAGACTCAGGTCCGGTCCCTAGGTTGGGAAGATCCCCAGGAGGAGAAAATGGCAACCCACTCCAGTATTCTTTCCTGGAAAATTTCATGGACAGAGGAGCCTGGTGGGCTACAGTCCATGGGGTCCCAAAGAGTCAGACACGACTGAGTATGTGCTGGATGGCTGGATTCTGTATAGAACTAGTATTTTTAATCACTGACTATATAGCTGTTTCTATGTAATAAATACTTTGCAATTATTGGCTTATTTCAGTTCAGTTCAGTTGCTCAGTCATGTCTGACTCTTTGTGACCCCATGGACTGCAGCACACCAGGCCTCCCTGTCCATCACCAACTCCCGGAGCTTACTCAAACTCATCTCCATTGAGTCGATGATGCCATCCAACCATCTCATCCTCTGTTGTCCCCTTCTCCTCCTGCTTTCAATCTTTCCCAGCATCAGGGTCTTTTCCAATGAGTCAGTTCTTCGCATCAGGTGGCCAAAGTATTGGAGTTTCAGCTTCAGCATCAGACCTTCCAATGAAGACTCAGGACTGATTTCCTTTAGGATGGACTGGGTGGATCTCCTTGCAGTCCAAGGGACTCTCAAGAGTCTTCCCCAACACCACAGTTCAAAAGCATCAATTCTTCTGCACTCAGCTTTCTTTATAGTCCAGCTCTCACATCCATACATGACTTTTGGAAAAACCATACATTTGACTAGACGGACCTTTGTTGGCAAAGTAATCTCTCTGCTTTTTAATATGCTGTCTGGGTTGGTCATAGCTTTTCTTCCAAGGAGCAAGCGTCTTTTAATTTCATGGCTGCAGTCACCATCTGCAGTGATTTTGGAGCCCCCCAAAGTAAAGTCTGCCACTGTTTCCACTGTTTCCCCATCTATTACCATGAAGTGATGGGGCTGGATGCCATGATCTTAGTTTTCTGAATGTTGAGTTTTAAGCCAACTTTTTCACTCTCCTTTATTCAGCCCATCTTTGCATAAAATGTTCCCTTGGTATCTCTAATTTTCTTGAAGAGATCTCTAGTCTTTCCCATTCTATTGTTTTCCTCTACTTCGTTGCATTGATCGCTGAGGAAGGCTTTCTTATCTCTCCTTGCTATTCTTTGGAACTCTGCATTCAAATAGGTATATTTTTCCTTTTCTCCTTTGCTTTTTGCTTCTCTTCTTTTCACAACTATTTGTAAGGCCTCCTCAGACAGCCATTTTGCTTTTTTTTGCATTTCTTTTTCTTGGGGATGGTCTTGATTCCTGTCTCCTGAACAATGTCACAAACCTCTGTCCATAGTTCATCAGGCCCTTTGTCTGTCAAATGTGGAAAACTCAGCAGTGGCCACAGGACTGGAAAATGTCAGTTTTCATTCAAATCCCAAAGAAAGGCAATGCCAAAGAATGTTAAAACTACCACACAATTGCACTCATCTCACACGCTAGTAAAGTAATGCTCAAAATTCTCCAAGCCAGGCTTCAGCAATACCTGAACCATGAACTTCCAGATGTTCAAGCTGGTTTTAAAAAAGGCAGAGGAACCAGAAATCAAATTGCTAACATTTGTTGGATCATTGAAAAAGCAAGAGAGTTCCAGAAAAACATTTATTTCTGCTTTATTGACTATGCCAAAGCCTTTGACTGTGTGGATCACAATAAACTGTGGAAAATTCTGAAAGAGATGGGAATACCAGACCACCTGACCTGCCTTCTGAGAAATCTGTATGCAGGTCAGGAAGCAACAGTTAGTACTGGACATGGAACAACAGACTGGTTCCAAATAGGAAAAGGAGTATGTCAAGGCTGTATATTGTCACCCTGCTTATTTAACTTATATGCAGAGTACATCATGAGAAATGCTGGGCTGGAGGAAGCACAAGCTGGAATCAAGATTTCCAGGAGAAATATCAATAACCTCTGATATGCAGATGATACCATCCTTATTGGAGAAGGCAATGGCACCCCACTCCAGTACTCTTGCCTGGGAAATCCCGTGGATGCAGGAGCCTGGTAGGCTCCAGTCCATGGGGTCTCTAAGAGTCGGACACGACCACCCTTATGGCAGAAAGTGAAGAAGAACTAAAGAGCCTCTTGATGAAAGTGAAAGAGGAGAGTGAACAAGTTGGTTTAAAGCTCAACATTCAGAAAACAAAGATCATGGCATCCGATCCCATCACTTCATGGGAAATAGATGGGGAAACAGTGGCTGACTTTATTTTGGGGGGCTCCAAAATCACGACAGATGGTGACTGCAGCCATGAAATTAAAAGACACTTACTCCTTGGAAGGAAAGTTATAACCAACCTAGACAACATATTAAAAAGCAGAGACATTACTTTGCCAACAAAGTTCCATCTAGTCAAGGCTATGGTTTTTCCAGTGGTCATGTATGGATGTGAGAGTTGGACTACAAAGAAAGCTGAGCGCAGGAGAATTGATGCTTTTGAACTGTGGTGTTGGAGAAGACTGTTGAGAGTCCCTTGGACTGCAAGGAGATCCACCCAGTCCATCCTAAAGGAGATCAGTCCTGGGTGTTCATTGAAAGGACTGATGTTGAAGCTGAAACTCCAGTACTTTGGCCACCTGATGCGAAGAACTGACTCATTGGAAAAGACCCTGATGCTGGGAAAGATTGAAGGCAGGAGGAGAAGGGGATGACAGAGGATGAGATGGTTGGATGGCATCACTGACTCGAAGGACATGGGTTTGGGTGGACTCTGGGACTTGGTGATGGACAGGGAGGCCTGGCGTGCTGCAATTCATGGGGTCACAAAGAGTCGGACATGACTGAGCGACTGAACTGAACTGACTTTCACTCTACTCTTTCACTTTCATCAAGAGGCTCTTTAGTTCTTCTTCACTTTCTGCCATAAGGGTGGTGCCATCTGCGTATCTGAAGTTATTGATATTTCTCCCAGCAATCTTGATTCCAGCTTGTGCTTCTTCCAGCCCAGTGTTTCTCATGATGTACTCTGCATATAAGTTAAATAAGCAGGGTGACAATATACAGTCTTGATGTACTCCTTTTCCTATTTGGAATCAGTCTGTTGTTCCATGTCCAGTTCTAACTGTTGCTTCCTGACCTGCATAAAAATGCCCTTATTTATTCCCCATAATAAATCCAATGAGGTAGGAAATGGAGGCATAGAAAGTTTAAGTAGTACACTTAAGTCCTGGAGTTTAAGATCTTAGGCCAGGAATTCTGGCTCTAGGTTTCCTGCTCTTAATCACCTTACTAAACTCCCTCTATCAATGCAAAGGATTAAAATACTGGAAAAGCAGAATATTGTTATTATTAATGCTAAAATAACTTAGTGTCTCAGCACTAAGGGTTACCTCCTCCATGTGGGCCTTCCTGATAAGAATAGGATATGAATAGATAAATTTTGTATAGGCCAGTTTGTCCTTTAGTAGCAACATATAGAAATGGAGTGTGTGTGTATGTGTGTGTGTGTATATATATATATATATATAATATTTTCTTTTTAATTTTATTTATTCATTTTTTTGGGGGAGGGATTGGTTTTGTCTAGCTTTGCTCTGGTTAGAGAATTCTTCACCAACACAACCAGGTGCTATTCAGTCCATCTCCTGTAGTGTTTAGGTCAAAACATCTGTAACGATGTCTGGTTCTGGAATGGTAGCTTCTGTAGGGAGAGGCATAGTCAGTTTTGAGGTGTTTCATATTAGTCTTCACAAAAGTGGGCCTTAGATGTTTAGTCCCTCAAAGCACATGGTGCACTCTTGAAGATGAGTCCTGATGGTGTGTCCTATTGATTCAAGTGCCTCTTCATCATCATGGATATTTTCACCCACCCTACGGTTAGTTCCTTCAACTTTTTTTTTTTTTTAAGCATGATATGGCATTTTAAAATATCTGCATCCTGGTCCCCTTCTGAATATTCTCTAGTCTGTATGTATCTTTCCTAAAATGAGGCACTTAGAGTTGAACACAGAACCAGCACTACTCGTGACCTCCAAATTCACATACCTACTTGCTTCCTCCTCATTCATTTCTATTTGCCACATGTTTAAAACTGAACCCTTGATTTCAAACCCATTCTTCCTCTAATGTTTGTATCTCAGGAAATGACACCTCTATTCACTTAGTTGGTTGCTGTGGTCAAAATCCTTGGTGTCATTCTTGATTTACATCTTCCCACACACAAGTTCCAATCTAGAAGCAAATCCTATTGGAATCACTTTGAAACTGTATTGTCAACCAAAGGCCTTCTTACTATCGTCACTGTTGCTGCGCTACCTAGGGCACTAACACTTCTTGCTTGGATGACTGCAGTCGTCTCCAGACTGGCCTCTCTGACTCCACGCTTGCTCTTTTACAGACTGCTCTCCCTACAGAAACTAGAGTGATTCTCTTACTTCATGAATCAGATCATGTTAATCGACTCTCCAAAGATTTCTCATTTGTCTAAAATTCCTCTCATGGTTTCTCATTATGACTGCTGGGTAACAAACTAGCCCCAAATGTGGCAGTCTACAGCAGTCCTTTTATTAGGCTTATGGATTCTCTGGGCTATTTTGGACAAGACATAGTTTGTGTCTGCTCCAGTGTCTGAGGGCTTAGCTGAGAAGGTGTGATGGCTGGGAGCTGGAATCATCTGAAGGCATATTTAGTCATGTGTCTGGCGTGTGAACTAGCATGACTACAAGTTTAGGACTGCAGACTTGGAGGTGGGAAGAGGGTGTGCACATACCCTTTACATGTGGCTTGATTCCTCTCACAGCATGGTAGCCTTGGAAAGTCACATGCAAGGTTATGATTGCAAACATGAATGTTCCACTGACCAAGACAAAGACGCATCTTCTTTTCCTTAACCAGCCTCAGAAAACAGTCACTTCCATCCTATTCTACTGGTCTAAGCAATCTTAAGCCCACTCAGATTTAAAGGAAGGAGACAGAGGCCCCACCTCTACATTGAAAAGTTATAAAAGAATTTTAGGGCCATGTTTGTAAACAAGCCACACTTGGCCCAAAAGTTCTGTGTTACCTGGCTCCCAGTTGCTTCTCCCATCTGATTTCTCCCCACTCTTCCCCTTGATAATTGAAGTCTTTTGATTGACTTCCTTGTTTTTTGGAACTGACCACCTATGTCTCTATTTCAGAGTTTGGCTGCCCCCTCTGCCTGGTAAGCTCTTTCTCTAGATATCCGTATTGTTTGCTTTCTTCCTTCATTTAGTTCTTTGCTCAAATATCCATCTTCTCAAACGAGTCTTCCTGATTGCAGGTTGCCTCTAGCCACTGTCACTGTCGCTTTCTTCCCTGCTTCATTTTCCTTCATAGCATGATATTATTTCATATTATTTGTTCCTCGTTCCATGTTGAGTCACTGGCATCAAATATGTACTAATTTTTTTTTTTAACTGAGTGAATGGTTAAATGAAGATGTGACTTAACCAGAATGCACATTGCAACTGTATGACTATTTCATATGATACTATCACATTTTATATGAGGGTAAAATAATGTTGGTGTTTTGACAAGTTCCATTGTACTGCTTTATTTCGTGGAACATTTTCATGTCATCTAAAAATGCGAAGATTTTGCAGTAAATTTATCTTTCTGGATCATTTAATGGGAAATTAGCCTTTTCCCCAAAAAATCATATTCCTAGAACTCCTACTGTTTATTCACTATTTAGAATATTACCAGCTTATTTGTGCCTAAACTCAGTTTCCTCTATGTGATACTAGGCAGGCTCTCTGAATCCATGACAGCTCAAGCATGTAGCTTTAGCAAACAATAATGTGATCAGGGCAATGCATGCAATCTGAGAAGATAGCGTTTCTTGGTAATAACAATCACATTTCCTCTTACCAGCTGCATTTTAGTGTTTACTGAGCATTTAAATAAGACTGACTGTGTGCCAGAAACTGTTCTCGGTGCCTTGCAAGTATTAAGTCACTTAATCCTCACATTTCACACATGGTGAGGAAAAGTCTTACTGGAGTAATCTGATCGTGTATCTAGCTACAAGGGGTAGAGCTGGGTTTCCAACTCTGGAAGTCTGGCTCTGGCTTTTAATGTTCTGCTGTCTTCTCAGAAAGGGCTTTAAACATGTCTTTTATGGGTCTGCTGAAGATTTAGGACTGATTTACATTCCTGAGGATGTTTCTTTCTTTGACTTTAAATGAGATGTTCTGATTTATGATTTGGTTCATACTCCATCTCTCTGCTGCGTTTTCTTGTAAAACTTTTAGTGGGAGTGTTGATAGAATGACTTGCGGGTGATGGTAAGATAATTGAATTAGATGTTGGTAGTTGGAGATCAGAAGTTTAGTGAAGGTATTTTTTTGTTTGTTTTTGCATCTCACTTTTAATCATTAACATAGAAGATGAATGGGTTAACCTGATCATCTTCAGAAATTTCATTTTAGACCAATTTTAACCATTCCTCCCTCCAAACCTGTATCAGAGATTCCCAGAGTATTTAGCAACGATTTAGTTGCTTGGAATTTAATTTCCATTTCATTTCCTCAGTACACCAGCAGGTGGAGGCACAAGTCATTGGTAGAAAATCCAGAGGAGGAAAAAGAAAGAAGCAACCAGAAAGCCAGCCTCTGGGCATCTGAATGCTGTTTGTGTTTTCAAGTATATTGCTATGTGTGTGCGTGTGCTAAGTCGCTCCAGTTGCGTCTGACTCTTTTGTGATCCCTGGACTGTAGCCTGCCAGGCCCCTCTGTCAGTGGGATTTCCCAGGCACGAATACTGGAGTGGGTTGCCATTTCCTCCTCCAGGGGATCTTCTCAATCCAGGGATCGAGCCTGTGTCTTCTATTTGGCATGTGATTCTTCACGACTAGTGCCAGTAGCAGCGTTCTGATTATTTAAAACATTTAGAGCTATTTCATTTTCTATTTCCAAGTTGTTCCAGATTGTTCAGGACCATAGGCATCTCAAGGCATCAGGACTCTTTCATCACATCATGAAAACAGCTACAGGCTGTACTCGCTTCAAGTACCCCTTGCCCTCAGATCTCCCAGCTGAGAAATATGAGTTTCCAACCAGAACACTCGGAACTCAAAGGATGTTATTTTCAAGCCTGTGCCTCCCCAAGTGAAGGGCCGCCAAGTGTGTACGACAGAGTTCAGAACCGCAGGCCAGCATGCCACCTCCCCACCTTCTCGGGCAGAATGATGGATTAAATCATCCTGTAGAGGATGAATCACCTTCACACACTTCGGAAACAGCCACTTCTTTCTGAAATGCTGCAACTCATATAGACAGTTGCATTTGGGGAATATACACATTTATGTTTCTGTCAAGTATTTATAAGCCAAGTTGCCCGTACGAGCCTCCTGGTTTTGATAGATGTTTCCCTAAATTATATGAACCGTCAATGTCAGAGAACATGAGGATTTTATATAATCCAGGCTGTCTATGGGGTCACACAGAGTCAGACACGACTGAAGCGACTTAGCAGCAGCAGCAGGCTGTTTTACCAGAGTTCTAGATGTAGTCTTCTTATGGCCACAAATATAATAAGTGAATCTATATTTTACTTTCTGGGGGCATTTATGAATGTAAACAAAATATTTACCTAGCTGTTCATGTACATTTGAGTTTTTATAGTTCTACTGGGAACATAACTTAACTCTGAATAACTTTAGGCTGAATGAAGAATCTGGACCCCAACTGTAACCAGAGGCCCAGTAAGAAGGAAAAAGAAGCTGTGTATGGCACCACTGGGGTTGTTGTTCAGTCACTAAATCGTGTCTGACTCTTTGCAACCCTATGGACTGCAGCACGCCAGGCTTCCCTGTCCTTCGCTGTCTCCTGGAGTTTGCTCAAACTTATGTCCTTTGAGTCAGTGATGCCATCCAACCATCTCATCCTCTGCTGCCCCTTTCTCCTCCTGCCCTCGATCTTTCCCAGCATCAGGGTCTTTTCCAGTGAGTTGTCTGTTGCATCAGGTGGCCAAAGTGGTGGGGGAACCCGGGTCATTTCTCTAGCCTGACGTCTGAGAGAGTTGCCTGGTGCTTAGTGGGTAGAGCAGCGGCCGATTTTGGCCATGGGTGTAAACTGAACACAGGTGGCTGGCGATGCTGTGCTGTTGGGCACTCGGTTCACTCACAGCAGCAGCTCCATCAGACACAGGGCTGCAGGGAACAGGGGTGGCAGGAGGAAGTCTTAAGGCTTCAGTCATCTGGGCTAGAGCTCCCGGTAGAATTCCTCCCCTAGCTGTGAATGAGAAGCTAGGCAGACAGTGAGACAGAAGACCAGGGCAAAATGAGAGGTCAGATCCCCAGTGCAGTGACTGAGAGGCTCCATGAACAGCTGACGAGACCCAGGGGCGGCAAGGCTGGGTGCTGGGATGGAAGGATCTGGGCTGTACCTTGTTCACTCCAGGACTGGCTCAGACCATGGGGATAACAGAGTCTTTGCAAGGGCAGGCCACTGGTGTCTCCCCAAACGGTCTGGACTTATCAAGATCTGACCAGCATGGGCCGTCCACCCAGTTCAGTAATCACTTGCCACAAGTGGCCGCTGAAATTTAAATGAGTTAAAATTCAATATGATGAAGAATTCAGTTCCTTGGTCACATTAGCCACGTGTGGCCAATGGCTATTGTACTGGGTGGAGAAGCTCAGATCAGATCAGTCACTCAGTCCTGTCCGACTCTTTGCCACCCCATGAATCGCAGCACGCCAGGCCTCCCTGTCCATCACCAACTCCTGGAGTTCACTGACACTCACGTCCATCGAGTCAGTGATGCCATCCAGCCATCTCATCCTCTGTTGTCCCCTTCTCCTCCTGCCCCCAATTCCTCCCAGCATCAGAGTCTTTTCCAATGAGTCAACTCTTCGCATGAGGTGGCCAAAGTACTGGAGTTTCAGCTTTAGCATCATTCCTTCCAAAGAAATCCCAGGGCTAATCTCCTTCAGAATGGACTGGTTGGATCTCCTTGCAGTCCAAGGGACTCTCAAGAGTCTTCTCCAACACAGTTCAAAAGCATCAAGTCTTCGGCACTCAGCCTTCTTCACAGTCCAACTCTCACACCCATATATGACCATAAGAAAAACCATAGCCGAACCTTTGTTGGCAAAGTAATGTCTCTGCTTTTTAACATGCTATCTAGGTTGGTCATAACTTTCCTTCCAAGGAGTAAGCATCTTTTAATTTCATGGCTGCAGTCACCATCTGCAGTGATTTTAGAGCTCAGAAAAATAAAGTCTGACACTGTTTCCACTGTTTCCCCATCTATTTCCCATGAAGTGATGGGACCGGATGCCATGATCTTCGTTTTCTGAATGTTGAGCTTTAAGCCAACTTTTTCACTCTCCACTTTCACTTTCATCAAGAGGCTTTTTAGTTCCTCTTCACTTTCTGCCATAAGGGTGGTGTCATCTGCATATCTGAGGTTATTGATATTTCTCCCGGCAATCTTGATTCCAGCTTGTGTTTCTTCCAGTCCAGCGTTTCTCATAATATGCTTACTCTGCATATAAGTTAAATAAGTAGGGTGACAATATACAGCCTTGATGAACTCCTTTTCCTATTTGGAACCAGTCTGTTGTTCCATGTCCAGTTCTAACTGTTGCTTCCTGACCTGCATACAAATTTCTCAAGAGGCAGGTCAGGTGTTCTGGTATTCCCATCTCTTTCAGAATTTTCCACAGTTTATTGTGATCCACACAGTAAAAGGCTTTGACATAGTCAATAAAGCAGAAATAGATGTTTTTCTGCAACTCTCTTGCTTTTTCCATGATCCAGCGGATGCTGGCAATTTGATCTCTGGTTCCTCTGCCTTTTCTAAAACCAGCTTGAACATCAGGAAGTACACGGTTCACATATTGCTGAAGCCTGGCTTGGAGAATTTTGAGCATTACTTTACTAGCGTGTGAGATGAGTGCAATTGTGTGGTAGTTTGAGCATTCTTTGGCATTGCCTTTCTTTGGGATTGGAATGAAAACTGACCTTTTGCAGTCCTGTGGCCACTGCTGAGTTTTCCAAATTTGCTGGCATATTGAGTGCAGCACTTTCACAGCATCATCTTTCAGGATTTGGAATAGCTCAACTGGAATTCCATCACCTCCACTAGCTTTGTTCGTAGTGATGCTTTCTAAGGCCCACTTGACTTCACATTCCAGGATGTCTGGCTCTAGGTAAGTGATCACACCATCGTGATTATCTGGGTCATGAAGATATTTTTTGTACAGTTCTTCTGTGTATTCTTGCCATCTCTTCTTAATATCTTCTGCTTCTGTTAGGTCCATACCATTTCTGTCCTTTATCGAGCCCATCTTTGCATGAAATGTTCCCTTGGTATCTCTAATTTTCTTGAAGAGATCCCTAGTCTTTCCCATTCTGTTGTTTTCCTCTATTTCTTTGCATTGATCGCTGAAGAAGGCTTTCTTATCTCTTCTTGCTATTCTTTGGAACTCTGCATTCAGATGTTTATATCTTTCCTTTTCTCCTTTGCTTTTCACTTCTCTTTTTTTCACAGCTGTTTGTAAGCCCTCCTCAGGCAGCCATTTTGCTTTTTTGCATTTCTTTTCCATGGGGATGGTCTTGATCCCTGTCTCCTGTACAATGTCACAAACCTCATTCCATAGTTCATCAGGCACTTTATCTATCAGATCTAGGCTCTTAAATCTATTTCTCACTTCCACTGTATAATCATAAGGGATTTGATTTAGGTGATACCTGAATGGTCTAGTCGTTTTCCCTACTTTTTTCAATTCAAGTGGAGAAGCTAGACAGCAATTATTCCAGCCTCATGGTTCTGGTGGGTCTAGAAGGAGAGGCAGGCTGGAGGGCCAGCCAGGCTGGCCGTGTTGAGGGCAGTCAGTGACTCAGCGTCCCTGCTTGGCAGATTTATGGGGTGACTGGGTTCTCATCAGTTCTCCACGCTTGCCCGGTTCATGACAGTCAGTCTTTTATTGGCTCATAGAAGTATCTCAAAGTGGATCAACACACTGTATTATTTATTATAAGATGTTTGAAAAATGTCTACAGCAAGAACTTCTGGGAATTCCCTGGAGGTCCAGTGGTCAGGACTCCAGTGCTTCCAGTGCCAGGGCGAGGTTTGATCCCTGGTTGGGGAACTAAGATCCGAGAAGCTTTGGTGGCTGGATCTTTATTTATTTATATATTTTTTAAGATTTTTTTTAATGTGGACCATTTTTAAAGCCTTTATTGAATTTGTTATAATGTTGTTTCTTTTTTATGTTTAGGGTTTTTTTTTTTTCGGCCACAAAGCTTATGGGATCTTAGCTTCCCATCCAGGGATTGAACTTCCCCTCCACACTTGAAGGGGAAGTCTTAAATGGACCACCAGGGAAATCCCTTGATCTTAAAAAAAAAAAAAACAGAGCTAGAACAAATAATTTCACAATTTGTATGAAAATACAAAAAACCTCAAATAGCCAAAGCTATCTTGAGAAAGAAGAATGGAACTGGAGGAATCAACCTACCTGACTTCAGGCTCTACTACAAAGCCACAGTTATCAAGACAGTATGGTACTGGCACAAAGACAGAAATATAGATCAATGGAACAAAATAGAAAGCCCAGAGATAAATCCACGCACATATGGACACCTTATCTTTGACAAAGGAGGCAAGAATATACAATGGATTAAAGACAATCTCTTTAACAAGTGGTGCTGGGAAATATGGTCAACCACTTGTAAAAGAATGAAACTAGAACACTTTCCAACACCATACACAAAAATAAACTCAAAATGGATTAAAGATCTAAACGTAAGACCAGAAACTATAAAACTCCTAGAGGAGAACATAGGCAAAACACTCTCCGACATACATCACAGCAGGATCCTCTATGACCCACCTCCCAGAATATTGGAAATAAAAGCAAAAATAAACAAATGGGACCTAATTAACCTTAAAAGCTTCTGCACAACAAAGGAAACTATTAGCAAGGTGAAAAGGCAGCCTTCAGAATGGGAGAAAATAATAGCAAATGAAGCAACTGACAAACAACTAATCTCAAAAATATACAAGCAACTCCTACAGCTCAACTCCAGAAAAATAAATGACCGAATCAAAAAATGGGCCAAAGAACTAAACAGACATTTCTCCAAAGAAGACATACAGATGGCTAACAAACACATGAAAAGATGCTCAACATCACTCATTATCAGAGAAATGCAAATCAAAACCACTATGAGGTGCCATTTCATGCCAGTCAGAATGGCTGCGATCCAAAAGTCTACAAGCAATAAATGCTGGAGAGGGTGTGGAGAAAAGGGAACCCTCTTACACTGTTGGTGGGAATGCAAACTAGTACAGCCACTATGGAGAACAGTGTGGAGATTCCTTAAAAAACTGGAAATAGAACTGCCTTATGACCCAGCAATCCCACTGCTGGGCATACACACTGAGGAAACCAGAAGGCAAAGAGACACGTGTACCCCAATGTTCATCGCAGCACTGTTTATAATAGCCAGGACATGGAAGCAACCTAGGTGTCCATCAGCAGATGAATGGATAAGAAAGCAGTGGTACATATACACAATGGAGTATTACTCAGCCATTAAAAAGAATACATTTGAATCAGTTCTAATGGGGTGGATGAAACTGGAGCCTATTATACAGAGTGAAGTAAGCCAAAAAGAAAAACATCAATATAGTATACTAACGCATATATATGGAATTTAGAAAGATGCTAACAATAACCCTGTGTACGAGACAGCAAAAGAGACACTCATGTATAGAACAGTCTTATGGACTCTGTTGCAGAGGGAAAGGGTGGGAAGATTTGGGAGAATGGCATTGAAACATGTATAATATCATGTATGAAACAAGTTGCCAGTCCAGGTTCGATACATGATACTGGATGCTTGGGGCTGGTGCACTGGGACGACCCAGAGGGATGGTATGGGGAGGGAGGAGGGAGGAGGGTTCAGGATGGGGAACACATGTATACCTGTGGCGGATTCATTGTGATATTGAATTAGGCAAAACTAATACAATTTGTAAAGTTTAAAAATAAAAAAAAGAGTTCCCAAGGCTATAAGGTTTTCTGTAGGTCTGGGGAATTTCTAAAGGTTCCTCTGCTGTTCTAGCCAGCACCTTAAATTTATAGTCCTCATATTCAGTCCTGTAACTGTAGAGGTTTTGCAGCAATGGTCATGATAAAATCAGCCTACTCTTATTCCTAAACTTTCCTGAGAAATGATTCAGCTATTTTCATGATCCGTAGTTCATTCTTTAGCTACACTAAGGCAAGAAGCTAGTAAGTCCTTTAAATTCCTTTGACTGCTGGCCTCCCTTGGAAAATCATTGTTGTAGAAATCGGTTTCCAGGTCCTGTGATGTCTTCAGAGTCAGCTGTTGCTGTTGTTGTTCAGTGACTCAGTCGTGTCCGACTCTTTGCATCCCCATGGACTGCAGCACGCCAGGCTTCCCTGTCCTTCCCTATCTCCTGGAATGTACTCAAACTCATGTCCATTGAGTCAATAATGCCATCCAACCATCTCATCCTCTGCTGTCTCCTTCTCCTCCTGCCCTCAGTCTTTCCCAGCATCAGGGTCTTTTCCAGTGAGTCAGCTCTCATCAGGTGGCCACAGTATTGGAGCTTCACCTTCAGCATTAGTCCTTCCAATGAATGTTCAGAGTTGATTTCCTTTAGGATGGACAGAGTCAGTATGTGGTCCCAAGTATCAGCTTTCCAGTGCTCCAGGTCCCAGGGAGAGAGGAGCAAATATGAATGAATGTACCTAGAATTATGTAAGACCTGCCCTCAAAGTGAAATCCACTGGCATCTTTTGGTCTACATTAAATAATATTTCAACTTCATTAGAGTACTTTGTTATGTAAATGAATTCTGTGGGAAACATTATTTAGAAGCTGGGAATCTAAGATTTCCCCTCAAATTTATAAACATAAGATTAGATGTTCTTGCTTTTCTCAAAACCAGTTCATATGCATTTATGGTGTTAGCTTCTACCTTAATTATGATTCCTTAGACAATTTATAAATCCTGAATCCTGCCTGTTTATGACTGCATCCTCAATGAGACCCTACAGTGGGCAACATCTATCAAATGCTCTTATACAAGACTCTGTTCTAACTGCTTTACATGAAATATTGTATTTATACTTCATAATTATCCTAGGAGGTAGATATATTAGCATTCCCGACCTACAGATGAGGAAATGGAAGTTTAGAGAGAATGATTTGTCTGAGGTCATGTAGTCTGTGAAGGAAGTATGATGTAACATTAAAATACATGAATTTTAGGTTTACAGCTAAATGGATTTTTTTAATGTACACACTCATGTTGCTGCTGCTGCTGCTGCTAAGTCGCTTCAGACGTGTCTGACTCTGTGCGACCCCATAGACGGCAGCCCACCAGGCTCCCCCGTCCCTGGGATTCTCCAGGCAAGAACATTGGAGTGGGTTGCCGTTTCCTTCTCCAATGCATGAAAGTGAAAAAATAAAGTGAAGTTGCTCAGTCGTGTCTGACTCCTAGCAACCCCATGGACTGCAGTCCACCAGGCTCCTCTGTCCATGGGATTTTCCAGGCAAGAGTACTGGAGTGGGGTGCCATTGCTTTCTCCGACATACTCACGTTACTACCAGCCAGATCAAGGAATAGAACATTTCTAGCTCCCTCGATGGAACTTTTCATGCACATTCCCAGGCAATAACTCTTCCCAAAGTAGCCTCTACTCACACCTCTTTCACCATCTGAGTGCTTCCTGTGTTTGAACTTTATATAAACAGACTGCACAGCGTATCCTCTTTGGTGCCTGGCTCACTGTTACGTCTATGAGCTTCATCCACGCTGTTCATTCTTTCTCGCTTCTGTGTAGTTATTTCATTTATGGATTTGCCAAAATTTAATTATTTACCCTACAGTTGATGGACATTAGGATGAGTTCAAGTTTTGGCTTTTGTAAATTCATTTCCACAGTTTTTGGTGGATGGAACACTCCCTTCCGTGTGCCATATACCCAGGAGTAGAACTGTTAGGTCAAGGGTGATAATATGGTAACTCTACCATGCTGTCCTTCAGTACCACTGCTGGGCATGTATCCAGAGAAACCCATAATTCTAAAAGGTGCATGAACCCCAGTGCTCATAGCAGCACTTTCACAATAGCTAAGGCATAGAAACAACCTAAGTGGCCACTGACAGAGCAATGGATAAAGAAGATGTGGTGTACAGCGGAATGTACTCAGCCGTAAAAATGAATGAAATAATGCCATTTGCAGCGACATGGATGGACCCAGAGATGATTATACGCAGAGAAGAAGTAAGTCAGAAGAGACAAAAACCCTGTGATACCACTTATATGTGGAATCTAAAAAAAAGATACAAATGAATTTATTTACAAAGCAGAAACAGACTCACAGACATAGGAAACAAACTTATGGTTACCAAAGGGGATGGCAGGGGCCGGGGGAGATAAATAAGAGTTTGGGATTAATGGATACACATTACTATATGCAAATAGATGAGCGACAGGGACTACTGGATAGCACAGGAGATTACACTCAGTATCTTATAACAGCCTATAATGGAAAAGACTCTGGAAAAGAATATGCATATGTATATAATTGCTCAGTCAGGTCTGACTCTTTGTGACCCCGTGGACTGTAGCCCACTAGGCCCCTCCGTCCATGGGATTCTCCAGGCAAGATTACTGAAGTGGGTTGCCATTTCCTTCTCCAGGGGGTCTTCCCCACCCAGGGATCAAACTCGAGCCCCACATTTCAGTCAGCTCTTTTTATTGTCTGAGCCAACAGGGAAGTCCGTATAAGTATAAACACATATACATACACACGTATAACTAAATCACTTAGCTGTATACTTGAAACTAACACAACATTGTAAATTAACTATACTTCAATTAAAATGTAATTTTTAAAACTAAAAAATGGGTGATGGATCTAGAATATGATTGTCAAATTTTCTGACTTCACTGCTCTGCATTGTACACTACATCAAAACTACATCAAAACAGGTGACATTGGCTGAGTGGTCTCTGTGATATGCCAGACACTCTACGAAGCTCTGGTTTTCTAAGGAGGCTCTTGATAAAACTGAGAACTTTTTGTATGTTTAACTAATAACCACAGGGGAAGTTTTGTATTTGTTCAACAAATAAGCCAGTCTTTTAAATGATCATCAACTAGCTGATGTATTACAATGTATGTGAAACATTTAATAGCTTCCATCCGTCTGTAAAGACCATCATCATATCCACCATGACAGACTTCTTTTGCTCGTGGTAATGTATACAGTAAAAGTAGAGGTAGCAATTGATTATGAATTTACTTGTGTCCTGTAATTAGCTAAGGAAGAAACAAATCCATTGGAGACTACCATTCCCATAGTCTACACAGGCCCAGGAATTGATTGCAGACTTGAATTTGCTGAATAAAAAGTGAAGCTAGCTAATCTCAATTTGTATCTCATTGAGTAAATGTCAGCTATTGATTTCTGTGGCTGACTCCTGATGAGGCCACGTGTCTGTCATGCTGTGAAGGCAGCCCAGCACAATCACTGTGCACTTTAATTAGGTGTGGGCTAGTCATTTCACTTGCTTGAGGAAGATGAAATATTTAGCTGTAGTGGCAGGAAAAACTTCAGCCAGCTGCCTGTCCTATAACCCTCTTTCAGACTCTTATTCATCTCAATTCATGTCCATTGATTCTTATTGTTGGATGTTGTACAGAGGAGCCCTTTTCTAATGTGATGTTGGAAGACAGGGCTAAAACCGACTTTACAGGCTACCGGCATTTTCCCAAGCTTTCTTGAACTCTTGACAATGCCGTGTTACATGGTAGGGTAATGACTTGACCTGTGCATTACAGAACAGGTTTCCACAATGTGCCTGCTTTTCTTAAAGAGTAATCCACGCTGCCTTGCTCAGACAGGATTTCTATAGGATTTGACAAGCTGTGATGCCTTCTGACCTGGCGTAACACAGAATATGTAATCTTGCCCTGTACTCCAATGATGCAAAAAGTAACCAAAAGGAACAGTGAACATCATGCCTTCTTTATCAAAAGAAATATTAGAACCTCTTTGGTTTTGGTCTTCTCCCCTAAAATGGGGATAACAGTATCTACTTTATAGGAATTTTATGATAGCTAAATGAGATAGTACATACACAATGCTTAGAGCATCATTTTGCCCATAGTTAGCACTTAACAAATATTTATTATCATCAGAAACATTTTTCATTTCCCTCTTGCCTTGTTTAAATCAATGTGTCAATAGTTTGTTATTCCAAATATTCTGTTTTTTTTTTTCTTTTTTTCCTTTCTGTTGGTGCAATTCACTTTTTACATCTCTCTTGGTTGGCTATTATTTTTTTTAAATTAACTTTTCAAGTATACAAACAATACTAAAGTCCCCCGGGGATTGCAATTTCTTTGACAGTGGTATAAGCCTCTGATTTACCCAAAAAACCCCAAAAAACAATGGTTTAGCAGAAGTATTTTTTACAGTAGTTCTTCTAACATTAGCTTTCTTGATGGTTCAGATGGCAAAGAATCCACTTACCAATGCAGGAGATGCGAGTTTGATCCCTGGGTTGGGAAGATCCCCTGTAGAAGGAAATGGCAACCCACTCCAGTATTCTTGCCTGGAAAATTCCATGGACAGAGGAGCCTGGCAGGCTACAGTTCGTGGGATCACAAAGAGTCAGATACAACTGAGCAACTAACCCTTCCACTTTTCTAAAGGCAGATTAGTCAATCATTTTTTCTTATGGCTATATTTCAAGGCAGCAATGAACTTGACAGGCACGTGAGGGCATTTCCAGTAAAGGGTAGACTCTAGTAATAATAAGTTCACTCCTTCTTTAGTTCAAGAATTCCCTGGAAAACACACAGAAATTGGGCGGCCCACGGTCTCCTGCTTTGGTGAATGGGGATGTGCCATTTAACTGAGCCTGTAAGCCACCTGCTCTGTGCCCAGTGCCCTCCCATCAGCCCCGGGTGCTGTCAGGACTCCCTGCAAGAGGCCTGAAGTGATAACGAGGCGGGCGATCAGCTTCTCCGTCAGGCCAGTGTAGCTGGGGAGGTGACTGAGAGATATCTGTAAGTCATGAGAGAAAGACTTCCAGAAGGGATGCAGCCTGAAGGTATTTTCTTTCCAACCTGGAGCCAGGAAAACCTCTGGAACTTCTTCCATGTAAGGTCCAGAAGGCAGTTACAGACATTCACAGATCTTCCGGTAGACATATTGGGTTGGCCAAAAAGTCCTTTCAGGCTGTTACATAACATCTTACAGGAAAACCTAAATGAACTTGGCCAGCTCAATATTTCATAGAAAGCGTATGCTCTAGTCCAGCTTCCCCAGTGGCTCAGCAGGTAGAGAGCTCACCTGCCAATGCAGAAGACGCAACAGACTCAGGTTCGATTCCTGGGTTGGGAAGATCCCCTGGAGAAGGAAATGGCAGCCCACTCCAGTATTCTTGCCTGGGAAATCCCATGGACAAAGGAGCCTGGCGGGCTACAGTCCATGAGGTGGCAAAAGAGTGAAACATGACTTAGACAACAACGACGGCGTGGCCTAGTCCATGCTTGGTTTTTAGTTCTGTTTCCTGCCGCCTTCCTGCTTGTATTCCCTGTCCCAGTCTCAGTGGTCTGCCTGCCCTTAAATGGAGATGGGACAGCCATACAGACAATACCCCAAGCCCTGACCCCAGGCCAGGAGCCGGGCCTACCTCTCAGCTGGCCCTGAGGCTATGTTACACCTGTGTGTGTGCTTAATCTCTTTAGTTGGGTCCGACTCTTTGCGACCCTATGGCCTGCTAGCCTGCTAGACGCATAGCCCTCTGTCCATGGGATTCTCCAGGTGAGAATACTGGAGTGGGTTGCTATGCCCTCCTCCAGGGGATCTTCCTGTCCCAGTGACTGAATCTGCAACTCTTGCGTCTCCTGCATTGGCAAATGGGTTTTTTACTGCTAGCGCCCCCTGGGAAGCCCTGTATTACACCTGGTGAAGGAATGGACGCCTAGAATGTGCCCATTACCTATTCACCTGAGTCCTTGTCTCCTAGCACCCTGCCTCTTTCTTCCAGTAGCTTGGTTTTCCATGTAGGCTTGTTGTCAGGGAGAGAATGGGCTGGACTTATGGAAACATGTATTCTGTTCCTGCACAAATTAGGCTTTGCATTGCAGATTCAATGGCTTGCTATTTTGGTTTTATACCTCAGAACCGTGAGGTGGCTTGAAGTGATTCTGCTATTCAGAAAAGTGTCTGTTTTCATAGTGCTGAAGAATCAGGGATCTGAATCTGTCTCTCTGAGGGCTGGACCCTGTATGATGATAAGTTGACAAAGGTAATGAATGCAAGTCCAGGGGTTCCCTAGGGGACAGCCTCTGGTCCTTCCCCAGGCAGAATGCCACCCCGATCCCTGTCTTGCCCATGTCAGAGCTCTTCCTAATTAAATATCCACATCAGCTGATGATGTAGTAATAACTGACAGCCGTTGGGCTCTTCATGTGTACGATGATGTTGTGATCCCGAGAAGCAGGCAGCATTAGTGTCTTCTGCACATAAGAAAACTGAAGTTACTTAAAGAAGTTACAGTACTAGGGAGCGGTGGAGCCTCAGTGCCAGACCGCATCTTCTGGGTTCAGGGCATGTTCCATCTTGCCTTACTGCCTTTCCTTTAGCTTGTTAGTTCTTCATTTTATTAGGTCGATAGGTCTAGAAAGCCAAGTACTTAAAAACCCATTTTGGTAGTTTCTCTGCTCGAATCACCAGGAGCGGATGAACAATCTAAATGCATGTTCAGCCACTCAAAGATGTGATCTGTCCCCTGGCTGCGTGTCTCTCATCCATCATGCATGCTCCTGATAGAGGTGGCAGCCTGGCACAAAGGGGCGCTTTCTTCCTCTCTCAGCACCGCTTCCTTTGAAGCATGCCACTGTTCAGGGCCCTGTTGAGATTTTGATTAAAAAGGACAGATATTGTGCCACTTCCATTAATGTTCTATTTCTCCTGTAGCAAAATGTAGGCCCTTGCAACTTCCTCAGGGGAATTTAATTTTCCATGTCTGTTGGCAAGTTCAATTTTGAGTTTTACATAAAACACTAGAAAACACTCAGCTGGCCTGGTCAGAGGTTATGCTTGTGATTCAGGGATTCTTTGAGGTCACTTTAACCCTTTTGCAGCCCCGTCCCCTCTTCTGAATTCCCCGAACTGCTAGCTTTCTCATGTAAAAGAAACCCACTTTTATAAGTATAAAGGGCCTAAGGTATTTAACTTTCTTTTTCCCTCCTCTCTCTGGTTATGGTAATGCCATTTGATTTTTTTTTATAATGTTCCCTAAAGGTAATAGAACCTCTGCAGGCTGAGAAATGATGAACATGTATTTGAAAATGCTCAACGCATGGTGACTGAAGTCAAGACAGCTCATTGTGTACCTGGGCAGCTTTAAAATGCTTCCACTGATGGTATGCCTTGTTTATATCTATCTGTCTACATCCTGTGGCCTAATCTTCACCTCACTCGATGTATATACCATTTGAAATCATTAATTCTGAGACCTATTGCAGATTTATGGATTATCTGAATCTGTCTTTTTTTCTTTTTTACCATTAAAAAATTATTTATTTATCTTTGACCACACCTTGAGGCATGTGGGATATTAGCTCCCCAACCAGGGATCGAGCTCAAGTCCCCTGCATTGGAAGCATGGAGTCTTAACCACTGGATTGACAGGGAAATCCCCTTACTTCTCTCTTTTGCCACTCAATATTGTTCTTTTTTTTTTTTTTGCAAAACTCATTAGCACTTTTCTGGTGTTGAAACCAGAATAGGAGGGTGGGGAAAGTCAAACACATACATTTGACTTCTTTTGCAATTTGACCAAACCGGTGTTTTAGAAAAGGATCAAATGAATCAAGCAACTGGCACACAATTTGGAGTTGCAGCTTCTATTAATTTTTTTCTTGGAGATGGGGTAGGGAGTAGATATGAATATTACCTTTCATCTCCTATTATAAACTTACTCCCTAAGGCGACTATTTTTTTTTCCTAGGGTCCTAGCTGTCATAATACTATGTATTTAACTGCCCATGTTCCCTTAAAAAGATGAAGATAAACTTGGGAAATAAGTGAGCTAGGTATTAAAGTTTGTGTTTTTTAAAACAGCTTTAAGATTATTGAGTACAAGTGTCACATTTATAGACTCCATTTACCCATAAATATAGATAATACTGGAAGAATCTGGTTTTATGTCTTGAGTTTTTGTTGTTGTCTGGTTTTTTGAACAGCTATCTTAATGGGAATCCATCTTTCTAAGGCACACCAAAGAATGACTTAGTGGGAAAAAAATGTTTCATAGTTTTCAATTTTAGTTACTAAAATTACTTTATGAGAAAAAGCTCATAAAACACATGTTCACTCAGCCCTAAAGCTTATCCATATTAGATTGGACTTGAAAACCCCTTTACAGAGCTTCCCTTCTTGCTAAGCATCTGCTCTGCCCTGAGGGGACGGGCACAGCTGAGCTTGGAGACAGTTGGGGACCCAGGTGTCTGTCAGAAACCATCTCTTCAGTTCAGTTTAGTTGCTCAGTGGTGTCTGACTCTGTGACCCCGTGGACTGCAGCATACCAGGCCTCCCTGTCCATCACCAACTCCCAGAGTTTACCCAAACTCACGTCCATTGAGTTGGTGATGCCATCCAACCATCTCATCCTCTGTCATCCCCTTCTTCTCATGCCCCCAATCCCTCCCAGCATCCGGGTCTTTTCCAATGAGTCAGTTCTTCACATCAGGTGGCCAAAGTATTGGAGCTTCAGCTTCAATATCGGTCCTTCCAATGAATGTTCAGGGTTGATTTCCTTTAGGATTGACTGGTTTGATCTCCTTGCTCTCTAAGGGACCCTCAAGAGACTTCTCCACAGTTGGAAAGGATTAATTCTTCAGCTCTCAGCCTTCTTTATGGTCCAACTCTCACATTCATCCATGACTACTGAACTCCCTCCTCAAACACTCGAGTGTACAGCAGCCTGAGAAGATGATGGATTTCCCACTGAGAAATGGAGAGTGGAGATGGAGATGGAGATGGATTTGAGACTGGAGATGGTTGACTGATGGTTGGGATAGCCTCTCCTGTGTAGTTTTTTGTGAACCTGGGCTGGGCTGGTTTGGAAATGGACAGTATACACTGTGACCTTCTTCCACTCATATTTTCCTCTCCAGTTTGTTTTTGTTCTTCAGATCTGGTCAGATTAGGGAATATCAAAAGTCTGGTCCTTATGCAGCCCATCTGGAGAGAAAGCAGAGCAACTTGTTTTTCTGTCTAGGGTTTTAATGAGCATCTTGTTTCAGTAGACTTTCAGGAAATTCTTGTTGAATAATGAGCCAGTTTATCAGAGAAAAGTGTTATGTGAATGAAAATTTTATTTAAATAGATTTAGTGCTCTTTTATGTCCATATTTTCTTTTAAAAACAATATAAGCATGATGAAGGCAAAGATCACACTTCTTTCTTGACTAATTCTGGGTGAAAGAGAAAGTCAACACTTTACCACTTCTTCACCAAAGGATGAGGGAAAATTTAAATGATATTCTGTATAGCTCGGTTACCCTTTGAATGTCAGTATGTTTTAAGTTCATTGTTTGTGTTACAAAAACTTTGGCATAAATTGATTACTATAGAGGAGAGTGTGTTCTGGAGACCTGTAGAGCTTGTATTAGGTACTGGGCTTGAACTTGGTTAGGATGAACTTGGCTTGGAAACCTTGGGATCCTCCACAGGAGCAGTGACTTTGGGCTGTGATGGTCAGTCTGGGTTCCAGGCCTGGGCCTGATGTTCCATGTCGCTTCTAATCCTTGCAGACATCTGAAAGGAGACATCATTATTCCATTTGAAGACAGGAAAACATGCTCAGTGAAGTTAAGTGACTTGCCTAAGGGTGCTGTTGTTCAGTTGCTAAGTCCTGTCTGACTTTTTGCAATCCCATGGAGTGCAGCATGCCAGACTTCCCTGTCCTTCACCATCTCCCGGAGACTGCTCAAACTCATGTCCATTGAGTTGGTGATGCCATTCAAGCATCTCATTCCCTGTCACCCCCCTTCTTCTCCTGCCCTCAGTCTTTCCCAGCATCAGGGTCTTTTCCAGTGAGCTGGCTCTTCGCATCAGGTGGCCAAAGTATTGGGCCTTCAGCACCAGTCCTTCCAATGAATATTCAGAGTTGATTTCCTTTACGGTTGACTGGTTTGATCTCCTTGCTCTTGGGACTCTCAAGAGTCTCAAAATCCTCAAACTTGGATTTTAATCCCTGTATGTTTGATTTGAAAGCCCAAATGTTTTTGCTTTTTTTCATCACCCCTTTCTGTTTTTTTGGTAAAGCCAGCAGTCATACTATTTATACTGTTTGGATTTGGAGTTTCAGACATACATCAATAAACAGCAGTAAGTGTATCACGCACCATTAAACAAAGTGTTTCCCACACATATCAGTGAATACAGCCACACAACTGTAAGCCACTCAGCACAATTTTTCACACATATATCAGTATCTGCAGTGTGTCTCCAGTGACTAAAGTCTCTTCCTGGATCATGGCCAGTTGTGTTTCAAAAGGTCAAGTGTCAAAAAAGATAAAAAAAAGAACTTCAGTAATCTCCCTAGCAAGCTGGATGTGATTTGTTTTTAGCATTTATTTTCTCCTTTTAAGGGATTTTGATTATCAGATGGTTATGCAGGCTTCTAGATACCCTGAAAAGTATCTGTAGACCAAGTCAAACTGTTATTGATCTGCATACCTGAAATTAATTACTCTGCTTTCCCAAGAGCTCTCTCTTAGCAAACTAGCCTTTAGGTTTATTCCCAAGGCCAACGTGGGGAGAATCTGGAATAAGAAAAGTTATGAAATCAATTCTATTTATCATAAGGATGTTTTCATTTATTGTTTTTCTTAGTTGTTTCAACTTTTGTTTTATATATTTTTAAGCATGCGTGCTAAGTCACTTCATTTGTATCTGACTCTTTGCAACCCTATGGACCATAACCCACCAGGCTTCTCTGTCCATGGGATTCTCCAGGCAAGAATACTGGAGTGGGTTGCCTTGCCCTCCTCCAGGGGATCTTCCTGACCCAGGGATTGAACCTGTGACTTTTGTGTCTCCTGCATTAGCAGATGGGTTCTTTACTGCTAGTGCTCCTGGCAAAGCCCATTTTGAGGCAATGCTATATAAATACAAACCAAGAATTGTTTTATCTTCCTTATGGATTGACCCTTTTGTCATCACAAAGCCCCAATTTAATCTCTAGCAACACTCTTCCTTTTTTTTTAATTTTGGAATTTTAATTGGGGAGAAAACACATAGCGTGAAATTTGCCATCTTACCATTTTTAAGGCTCCAGTTCCATCATGTTAAGCATATTCACATTGTTATGCTCTAGTCATGCTGTTTCTTAAAATCTTTGCCTGATGTTCATGTAACACATGGTTTTCTTTTGTTTAGTGCTTGTATATTTGTTTTAATTTTTTTACTTTCATTGTTTTTGTTTCCATGTTAGTGTGTCCACTATAAGCAGCATAGTTTTAAAAAAATCTAGCTTGGCAATTTTAGTCTTAGAATATCTAGTTCATTTTTATTGGTATAATTAACTAGTTCATATACTTAAGGCTACTGTTTTACTATTTGTTTTCTTTGTTTTTCTTCTTTCATGCCTTCTTTGGAACTAATCAACACTTTCAAAAAATTGTTATTCCATTTTCTTCCTTTATTCCTTTATTTACTTGCCTTTACTTTTATTAAAAAATAAAATAAAGTAAATTATAACCTAAGGCAAGTAAATAAAGGAGGAACATGGAATAGCAAGTTTTTGAAATTGTTGATTGGTTCCAAAGAAGGCATAAAAGAGGAAAAACAAAGAAAACAAATGGTAAAACAGTAGTCCTTATTTTATTTTAGTATTTAGGGATTACAACATGCATACTAGACTTAATAGGAATCTACTATGAATTAGTACTTTTTTAACATTTCCTGGAAAATGTAAGCAAATAGAACACTTTGCATTGATCCCATTTTTTGTGCTATTGTCGTGTATTTTAATTTTACATATACTTTATAATTCATAAGATGCTGTTCTTATGTTTTTATGCAGTCAATATTTGTTTGCTTATAGTCCATTACTCTTCATGCTTTCTTTCACTTCCATTCTTCCACCTAGAATCATTTTCTTCTGCCTAAAAAACTTACAACAGTAGTTATTTTGCTCTAGGCCTGCTGGCTCTGAACTCTCTGTACTTAATTTATCTAAAAGCATCTTTATTTTTTCTTCATTAAAGCAAAATCTCTATCAGAGTATAATATACATACAGGAAAGGGCTCACATAATAAGCAGCCAGCTCAGTGGATTTCTACAAACCAAATTCAGCTCAAGATACTGGCCGTGAGCATGACCAGCATTCCAGGAGCCACCATGCTCCTTTCCAGTCACTGTTCCCGTTAAAGCGAGCTCACCCTCCTGATTCTGACATCATGGATTACACTGGACTGCTTTTGTATTTTGTGTGTATGGAATCATATGTAAGATGCTCTTTTGAGATTAACTTCTTTTACTCAGTTATATTTGTGAGACTCACTCCTATTGTTGCATTTAGTCATAACGAGGGGATGCCAACCTCTGTAGCATTCTGTTGTGTGGATATACCAATATTTATTTATACATTTTACTATTTATAGACCTTTGGATAGTTGACAGTTTTGGTTGATTAATACAGTGCCGTTATGAATATTTTTAGCACAGACTTCCTGTCCTTCTCACATGCAAAATCCATTCACTGTATCCCAGCAGCTCCAAAAGTCCTCACCAATTCTGGTGTCCACTCCAAGTCTAGAGGCTCTCCTCAGTCTCGTCTAAACATGGGTGAGACTTGAGCTGTGCTGCGTCTTGAAGCAAAATTCCTCAACAGCGTGAACTTGTGAAACTAGACACATTACTTCCAAAACACAATGCTTCACAATACAAAATACAATATAATACGTACTTCCAAAATACAGTGGTGTGGCAAGCATAGGAGAGACATTTCTATTTGAAAAGGGAGAAATTGGAAAGAAGAAAGAGATGATGGATCCAGAGCAAGTTTGAAACCTAGCAAGGCCAGTTCCATTAGATCTTCAGGTTCAAGACAATCCTCTGTGACTTGATTCTCCCCCCTCTGAGCTCACGCGGGCAGCAGCTTGCTCCCACAGTCCTAGATGGCAGCTCCGCCCCTGAGCCTCTGGCCGGGGGCTCTGCCTCCAGGGCTCTGGGTGGCAGCTGGCCGCGAAGGTTCTAGTGACAGCAGCCGGGCCCTCTGAAGCTAAGGAGAAGACAGCTCTGTCCCCTGGGCCGGTGCCCTGTGGACCCGCAGTGACAGTGGCAGACCGCCCGTCTCTGAATCACCTTTGGGAATATTCACCCCTTTTCTTGAAGGATAAGGCGTGTGTGTGTGCTTGGTCATGTCCAACTCTTTGTGACCCTATGGACTGCAGCCCACCAGGCCCCTCTGTCCATGGGACTTGTCAGGCAAGAATACTAGAGTGGATTGCCATGCCCTCCTCCAAGGGATCGTCCCTTCCCAGAGATCGAACCCAAGTCTCGAGGATTGAACCCGAGACTGTTATGTCTCCTGCATTGGCAGGTGGGTTCTTTACCACCAGCGCCACCTGGGAAGCCCAGGATAAGGCATATTCACAGTGAAATAGCTCTATTGTTCTGCCTTGTAGAATCCCAGAAGTCCAGAAGCCTTCCTTCATTTTGTCCATTGTTTCCTTTAGCCCAAGCCGGCAGTGTTTCCCCTGGTATAATCCCGTCTCTGTTCCTGGCCTCTTCTGAGCTGGCTGCCGGACAGTCTCTTTAGGGTGTAATCGTCCTGTGGCTGGTGTGGGCACACCAGCATTTTCAGCAATGTGGATAGACTGAGGATCTACCGTATCTTTAGTTTCTGGTTCCGTTTTGCCGTTTTTGCTTAACAATTTTTTTTTTTCCCCTGTATCTCTCTCTTCTCACATTTCACTATAAGCAGTAAAGAGAAACCAGGTCATATTTTTTTCCTTCCACTTGGATATCCAGTGGCCCAGAACCGTTTATTGAAAAGATAAATCTTTTTGTACTAGTTGCCTCTGCTATCGTTATTAATCAGGGGACCATGTGAATGTGGGTCTCTTTCTGACATCTCTGTTATATTCTATAGGTCAGTCTGTCTATTCTTATATCCTTACCACCTTGACTCTCTAACAG
Organism: Bos indicus x Bos taurus; assembly: GCF_003369695.1. Taxonomy (NCBI): domain Eukaryota; kingdom Metazoa; phylum Chordata; class Mammalia; order Artiodactyla; family Bovidae; genus Bos; species Bos indicus x Bos taurus. The sequence continues at coordinate 10,254,717 of NC_040087.1, read as the reverse complement.
GGTTAATATAAGTAGAATAAGATCCCAGTTTTGTTCTTCTAAATTACTTCTTTTACTTTTAACTCTTTTCATTTCCACAAGAGGAACCGGTGAATTATGTAAAAACGGGCTTGAATTTCATTTTGATTGTACTGAATCTGCAAGTCTTTTAAAAATATCTCTTATTCAGTGTTGAAGTCTTGCACATATTTCAGATTTAGTTCTAGAAATTTGATGTTCTTTGATGCTACGGTAAAATATATCTTTTCACATTTTTCATTTTTGTAGGTTGTTTCTGTTCGATGTATAATTCCAAGTTGGCAGTTATTTTCTTTGAGCAAGTAACTGGATTTAAATTAAAAATGTTATTCCATTATCTCCTAGGTGCTATCATTTATTTTTGAAAAGCCATCATCAGTCCTCTTGCTGCTCTTGAAGGTGATGTGTCATATTTTATTTGACTGATTTTTAAAGTTTTCTCTTTGTTTTTCATGGTTTTACTAGATTAGTCTCCAAAGATGTCCCTATAATGAATCAGCCTCCTAGTATTTTTATCCTTCCCTTTGGAAAACAAAAACCAAACTGATCCTTGTAACTCACTTTCGACCCATAGGGCTCATCTGCTTTGACACTGTGATTTCCGAGGCTCAGGCCTAAGTCTTGCTGCTTGTCTGGCCTCTTGGGACACTCACTCTTTGGATACACACTTTGAGAACCTGACTGTTAAGATGTGAAATTACTCTGGGACCATCATGCTTTAAGAGAATCAAGCCACATGGAGAGGCACTAGAGGATCAGTTCTGGGAGAGAGAAAAGGGGTGCAGGAGTTGGAGACGGAGAGGAAGAGAAAGAAAGACGAGTGAGATGCCTGATGGAAGAGTGACTGGGCTTTTAGGAGGTCTGGCCCAGGAGAGCTCTCAGATGACTGCAGCCCTGCCGCTGTTTAATGGCTGTTGTGCAAGAGACCCTAAGCAAGAGCTGTGTAGCTGATGTTGGTCAATCGACAAAAAGAGCTATGAGATCTGAGAATAAATTAAGACATCAAGTTATGGGACAGTAGTTACATGGTAAGAGACAAATGGAACTGAAAATGATATCTAGAAGTAGGTATGATTGAAATAAAACCTTAATGCATGTGGCATCATCTTTGGGACGAGGAGGAAGGAGGGTCCTGGAAGAGTCTCAAAGGAACTGTTAAAGCAACTGGAAGGACAGGGAAGAGACTATAATTACCCGAGGCTGGAGGAAAGGCAACATGTGTTACGTACTGGCAGAAAATACAGAGTGACTGATGCCTGGTGTGCCATGGAAAATAGGATATGTACCCCATGAAATAGTGTACCTGCATAAGGAGAGTTCCAGAAAGAATGTCAATAGTGCTAGTTGGCTATTTTTAGCCATGTATGATAAAATATTACATAAGAGCAGGAAAGAAGCTACAGAGGAACTTTTTCACTTTCTAGCAGAAATTAGAGAAAATATAAAGGATCCAGGGCTTACTAAGTGTAAAAATAAAACTGGATCTTATTTCCAGCCTCGACATATGGAAAAGGCTCTCGATATCAGACCTGATCTCAGGATAAAGATTATCTCAAGGGTGCAGCTACAAGGCACATTGTTAAGATTTCAGAATGATGTAGGGGTGCACTCCATTAGAATTAGACAAAAATTTTCTCAGAATCTCAAGGGTGTTATTCTTCAGCTTCCTGACTTTCAACACAGGCAGACTGGGGCCTGGAACAAAAAAAGATTTCTGAGTGGAGTTTTGTCTAGTGGAGTGAATCCCACTCCTGTTCACAGGAAGCCCAAACCTTTAAGAGAATTGTGCTGACAAAATGTCATAAACTCAGACCACAATGGGCGGAAGTAGTTCAAATTGAAAAGACCCTCTGGGTCCCTAATCTTCTATAAGCAGGAAGCAGGCTGAGACTGCTACGTACCTGCAAACATGGATCATTTCTTGTGGAAAAAGAAAGTTTGCAATAATAACCAAGAGGGAGGAGACAACATCCCAGAGGGTGAACCAAACAGCTCTAATCAGGGAGCTGGCAACATATGCCCGAGTGCATTTCAGAATCGCATAGGATTAGTGGCTGCTCCGTGACTCTTGTTCTCTTATGTGCCCCAAGCTGACCTTCTGACCCCCCCTTTTGAGTGGCAGTGTCTGTCAGATGCAGTACTCTGGTGTGACCACAGTTATCGTGCTCTGGTGTGTTGAGCATGTGGGGTTAATGATTTGTATTTGTAGGTCCTCAGATTGAGAGGAGCTATACTCAGGGGTCGCACCTGAGGGCCCCAGGTGGCCCCAGTGGTAAAGAGCCCGCCTGCCAATGCAGTAGATGTAAGACACGCAGGTTCAGTGCCTGGGTTGGGAAGATCCCCTGGAGCAGGATGTGACAGCGCCCCCTAGTGTTGTTGCCTGGAGAAGCCGGACAGAGGAGCCTGGCGGGCTGCAGTCCATCGGTTTGAAACGACTTAGCACACACAAGCCTTATTGACATCTGGGCCTTATTTAAATACTTTATGCTTGGCTTCTTGTCATGGCAAGTGTAGGAACTAGCAGATATTTTGGGAGGAGTGTGGCTTACTTTCTCATACTTTTCTTTTGTCCAAGTTCTTGTTTTGGCTGTTCGCAGATGCTTTTGATGCCTATGAAGAGATGTTTTTGCATTTTACTAATTTTATATTTGTTCTTAGAAGACAGGTCAGTCTGATACAAGCTACTCTATCGTAGTCCAAGACGTCTGAGTCTCTCATGAGGATGCTTTTTGAGAACATGGTATATTATATTATGTTATATATATTATATTATATGTGATATATGTTCTATATAATATATAACATAAGTTATATATATATTATTTATGTATAAATGAGTTATATAATTGTGAGAAATCTTCTAACAAAATGAGGGTAACATTGGTCAAATCTTTTGATGAAAACCTACACTGTTTTCTAAATGTGAAGTATTCATCCATGAAAAGTGGATAAATCTGGATTTTCAGGTAATAAATTGCTTCTTTCCAGACTCCACAGAGTTCACTGATGCCCTAGGAAAAAAAACTGTATTTAAATATCAGGAACAAACACTTAACTCAGTGACAGACGGGAGGTTTATGCTATCCTTAACACTTTACAGTTCAGTTGTTTTTTTTTTTGACGACTAGGTGGTGCCCGTTCAAATATAATCAACTCTAGTATTAACAGAATGAGAACAATGTATTGTTTAATACAGTTTATTTGTCTAAGGAGGAGAGTCATATGCATTCTAGCTTACAAAGCATGTTAATTTCAAAATTGAATTCTTGGTATTTGGATGTGACCAGCGTAAAATAGCAAAGTACGCCAGCACTAACCCCCTCCTGCCTCCCTCTTTTTAGAAGAAGAAGACTTCATTTCCTTTACTCATCATGTATCATCCTGTTACTTGTTCCAAACAAACTAGTCAGCAACCGTAGTACTTCCATGGCTTCCCAGGTGGCGCTAATGGTAAAGACCTGCCTGCCGATGAGGAAGACATAAGAGATGCAGGCTTGATCCCTGGGTCGGAAAGATTCCTTGGAGAAAGACATGGCAACCCACTCCAGTATTCTTGCTTGGAGAATCCTATGGACAGAGGAGCCCCGTGGGGCTGCAATGCATGGGGTCACAAAGAGTCAAACACGACTGAGGTGACTGAGCATGTATTCCATAGCATGGAATCCATAGTTGAACTACAGGCAGGGGAATAATGAAATATTTAATGACATGGGTACCAATCAGTCAGGACAGCTGCCTGATCAATCAGGAAAGGGATCAGACATGAACAAGACACGGCTGTTCTGACAGAGCAGCCCAACACCAAGTTGGGTTATGGCCGCCATGTTTTTTTGAAAGAGAAAAAGTAAGAAAATGAGAAGCTAAAACAATTCTCCTACCAGGTCATATTGCAGTATTATAGGGTGAACTACATTTTTCTTTGTCTTAAAAAGTTTTATTCTGTTGCCAGATATTTAAAACAGAGACTGCCATAAGTTGAAGGGCTTTCTTAGTACCATTTATTTCCTTTCAAGTTACAAAAGAATTTAGAAAGAAAAACTTTTCATCTTATCACACTCCTGCTTTTTTCTTGAAGGAAGTCTCCAGGGTAATGAAGTAGTGGGTGACTTCTGAGGAAGAGGAATGTGAACAACGAGATAATTTGGTGTTTTCCTTTATCACTGAAATTGAAACAAAGTATGTGGTTGTATTAATGAAAAGAAAGCATCTTAGGCCAAAAAGAAAAAAAAAAAAAAAAAGGAACTATACTCAAGATGTAGAAAAATATTTTCCATTTAATGAGATAATTTGCTCGAGGAAAATTTGAAATATTGAAAGGAAGAAAGATAAGTTAAATTATATTTTGTGTGGTGGGAGGGAGTAGAAATGGGGTAATTTGTCATAGAATCAGGATTTTGTGGCTTGGAGGAAAATTAAATGCCATCGCATCCTCTTCTCTCCTATTTTACATAAAGAAATGGGGATCCAGAGAGCTTAAGTGCCTTGCTCAGGTCTAGCAAGTTATTTACCAAGAAAAAGAGAAAAGTAGGGAAAAAAAACCTAGTTCCTGAAACAAATAACTTTTTTTTTCTTCTTTTTTTTTTAGGATTGCAGGTACCAGGGTAATGGATTAATTCTAAATTAAAAACAAACAAACGAAAGAACTTGGGACAATCGCATCCTTCTTCCCTGAGGCCTTCCTGCTGCTGTTGCAGCTGCCCAGATCCGTTCTTTGAAAATCCTATCCTCGGTCTAAACCCCCTGCCCCTCACTAAAGCTCTCAGCGCTCTGTCAAGTGAGAGCTGTTTCCCGCTAAATATGTTGTTGTTTAGTCACTAAGTCATGTCCAATTCTTTATGACCCCGAGGACTGTAGCCCACCAGGCTCCTCTGTCCATGGGATTTTCCAGGCGAGAATCCTGAGTAGGTTGCCATTTCCTCCTCCAGGGGATCTTCCTGACCCAGGGACTGAACCAGCATCTCCTGCATCGGTAGGCAGATTCTTTACCATGGAGACATCCGGGAAGCCAGTTAAATATATAGAGGATGCTAACTGGAATTTTGGAGGTGACTTTTATCCCTCTCTATTTTGAGGAACTGGTATATTTGTTTGCTTTTCTTTGAACATTTTTAATTGTGGTAAAATACACATTTATTCCTTTAACCATTTTTAAGTGTATGGCTCAGCAGTATTCAGTACATTCACAATGCTGTGAGGCCGTCACCACCATCCGCCTCCAGAACTCTCCGCGTCGTGTGTAACGGAAGCTTGGTCTCCATTAAACAGCAGCTCTCCAGCCCCTGGGAACCACCACTCTACTCTCTGGCCCTGTGGATGTAACCACTCTAGATGCCTCATACAAGCGGCGTGTCTTTTTGTGACTAGCTTGTTTCACTTAGCCTCACGTTCTCAAGGTTCATCCACACTCTAGCGTGTGCCAGAATGTCTTTCCTTTTTAAAGTGTGTTAGTCACTCGGTTGTATCCGGCTCTTTGCTACCCCATGGACTGAAGCCCACCAGGCTCCTCTGTCTGTGGGATTCTCCAGGCAAGAATACTGGAGCTGCTTTTTAAAGCTGAGTAATAGTCCATCTTGCGTGTACACCGCATTTTCTTTGTTTATCTATTTGATGGATACATGGGGTTTTTTTCCACTTCTTCCCTTGTTAATGACCCATTTTGGAAATGCAGGTGCAGTTCCAAAGTGCACATTCAAGGGAAGATGGGAAACATTAATGGTTCATATGTTCTTCATGTTACAGAGGCACAGACCTCATATTAATTTACAGACATAATGCACTGAGGTACTTTTTTCTGCATGCTTACTTAGTTGTGGGAGGAGAAAAGTGGCTCACAGCTGGTCTGGCCCTTGATTTTTGAGACCATAGGTACTTCTTTCTTTTTTTTTTTTGGTTGCACCATGTGGCTTGAGGGATTTTAGTTCCCTGACCAAGGATTGAACCTGAGCCATGGCAATAAAAGTGCCGGGCCCTAACCCTTCGACCACCAAAGAAATCTCATAGGTATTTCTTAATGTGATAGAATTCATGACAGATGGAGATGGAAGGCATCTTAAAGCAGCTGGGATGGAGTTTGAGCATTTGGGCTTCACCATCAGGAACACCCAGGCTCAGGTTTCTAGAACCTTATTAGCCCTGTAGACAGGACTGTAGTTCTCAAGTCAGAATCTTGTAGACTTCCCTGAACACGTATCAGCTTTTATCCTAAACTCTTCCTTCACTAGGGCTTCAAGTCATCCCCAGGCGTAAAGAGAAGGCGTTTGCCATCTCATTCTCTCCTCTGACTTCATCTCTTACACTATTACACAGGTGTCATTATTTTTTTTTAACATTTCATATTCTTTTGGGGGTATAGCCCATTAACAAACAATGCTATGGTAGTTTCAGGTGAACAGCAAAGGGACTCAGCTATACATATGTATCCGTTTTCCCCCGAACTCCTCCCCCATCCAGAACGCCAGGTAACATGGCGAGAATTCCATGTGCTATACAGCAGGGTCCTTGTTGGTTATCCCTTTTAAATGTAGCAGTGTGTACATGTCCATCCCAGACTCCCTAACTGTCCCTTCCCCTCACTGGCGACCATAAGTTCATTATCTAAGTCTGTGAGTCTGTTTTGTAAGTAGGTTCATCTGAATCATTTCTGTTTAGATTCCACATATAAAGGATGTCATATGTTTCTCCTTCTTTGATTGACTTCACTCAGTATGACACTATCATGTTGCTGCAAATGGCATTATTTCATCGTTTTTAATGACTGAGCAATATCCCATTGTATATATGTACCACATTTCTCTATCCATCCCTCGGTCGATGGACATTTAGGTCACTTCCACGTCTTGGCTATTGTAAACAATGCCGCAGTGAACAGTGGTGTGCATGCCTTATTTTGGATCAGGTTTTTCTCCAGCTATATGCCCATGAGTGGGATTGCAGGGTCATATGGTAGCTCTGTTTTTTTTTTATTTTTAAGGAACCTTCATCCTATTCTCCATAGTGACTCTACTAATTTGCATTCCCACCAACAGTGTAGGAGGGTTCCCTTCTCTCCACACCCTTTCCAGCATTTACTGTTTGTGGATTTTTGGTGATAACCATTCTGGCTGGTGTGAGGTGGTATCTCATTGTAGTTTTGATTTGTATTTCTCTAATAATTAGTGATGTGGAACATCTTTTCATGCACCATTTTATTCCCTTTTTGTCAATTAAAAAAACAATCCCTGAATGCATAGAAATTTATGAAGATGGATTCTTGGGTGTCTGCTTTGCGCCCGTGTATCTGGTTCTCATCTTTAGTCCAGCAGGTAGGTTTGGAAGGTCTTTCGCGCTGTTGCTGAGGATTGCCCGGTATTTGGGAAGTATTCAAGAAACTACTATTGAACTGAACTGACTCCTGTAGGGGAAGGAAATCACTAAGGGTGGGTTGGTTTGTTTGTTGGCAGGTGGGTGGTGATCAGATCTGGGGGAAGAGAATTGTTTTAGGAGAAGAGAACTGTGGCAGGAACACCAAATGGGAAGCTGAGGCAGCCATCAGGGTGATCTGGGCTTGAGCAGGAAGGGGACCATTGGGGTGAAGTAATGGGGCTGAAGGTGGAAAACAATGGGGACGGGAGAACTGGGAGAGGACTTAAGACTGTGTGTGCTGCGACTCAAAAGAGTAGTTCCTGGAAACACCCTTTACTCCTGGACAGAAGTTGTGTAGGGTATTGATATTCCCGTGTCCCATCCTTAACGGCTCCCTGCCCACCCCAGAGCCTCCCAGCATCTCTTTCCCTTGGCTCCATTCATTGACGTGGAAGAGGACAGACTACGTGATGACTCTGATGAGGTTTGCCTTGGAAGAGTTGGGTGGATAGTGATGAGATGACCATCATTCGATCCATGTGACGTAGAGGTCAAGTGATCTGCCTAAGATCAGTGAACAGACTGATGGCCACATTATGATTGTGCTAAAAGCTCCAAGCCAGAATAGCTTCTACTTCATGACCCCCATGGCCTCTTCCCATTTCATAAAAATGTCTACACCCAGAACATGCTCAAACAACTTTCAAAAATGTCATTAAAATTAAGAAGATACTTAAAAGGACGCATGAGAAGCCACATTCAACAAGTACAGAAATAAATTAGAGATGAGAAAATATTAAAACACCTGACCTGCGTGGGTATCTGCATAATATTTAAAATTATCTCATCCATTTAGTTCTGGTGTTTGGTGTCCTAATCTGAAATATGAAAAATGTTCTCATGGAGAGGCAGGCAAACTGAAGGAGGATATCTTAATATACAGTGAAATATAAATTAAAAAGCTCTCTAAAGCTATTAGTAAAAGTAGTGAAACGCATTAGCAGGTGCATGGGTTCAACTTTGGATGAATGTTCTTTGAAATCGGATTCATCACCAAAATTAATCTGAGAGGTGTCAAATCTGTGCTGGGTTAAAGAGGTGACGCATGGGAAGATTTCATTGAAGTTCCAAATTGTAAAAGGATCAGAATTAATAATCCTCTGTCATGAGAAACCTGATCACTTAGGAGTTTAAGAAGCTTATGCCTTGTTAAGAGAGTGGAAAAGAAATCTGAAATATTGCTGCTGAAAGTAGTAGTCTGGTCACCAGTTGGACTGATGTGGTTTGATAAATAACTTCAAATCAACCACAGGGAGCCGCAAAGATGCGTGTCTGGAACTATCCCATGAGTTAGAGTTTATGTCTTTCAACAGGCTGGTCAATTCATGCTCTTAGAATGGGGTAAGTACAGTACTTTCCTCTTTCATATTTTTTTTTTAATTGAAGTATAGTTGATTTACAATCCTGTGTTAGTTTCAGGTGTATAGCGCAGTGATTCAGTTATGTATATTCATTTTCAAATTCTTTTCCGTTATAGTTTTATTACAAAGCATTGAGTATAGTTCCCTGTGCTATACAGTAGGTCCTTGGTGGTCATCTATTTTATATATAATAGTGCAAATATGTAAATCCCAAGCTCCTAACTTATCCCTCCCTCCCCTTTCTCCTTTGGTAACAATAAATTTGTTTTCTATGTCTGTGGGTCAGATTCTGTTGTGTCAATAAGTTCATTTGTATCTTTTTTTGTTTTTTTTGGATTCCACATATAAGCAATTCCATATGATATTTGTCTTCCTCTGTCTGGCTTATTTACGTAGTATAATAATCTCTAGGTCCATGTTGCTGTGAATGGCATTGCTTCATTCTTTTTTATGACTGAGTAATACTCTGTTGTATAATATACATGTACCACATCTTTTTCATTCACTCCTCTGCTGATGAACATTTAGGTTGCCTCCGTGTCTTGGTTTTTTTGTGAATCGTGCTGCTATGGAGATAGGGGTGCATGTGTCTTTTTGAATTACAGTTTTCTCTGCACTGGTAGAGCCATTATAGAGAACAGTGTGGAGATTCCTTAAGAAACTAAAAGTAAAGTTACCATGTGGTCCCGCGGTTCCATTCCTGGGCAGTGTGTCTGGAGGTAACTATATTCAAAAAGATGCGTGCTCCCCAGCGTTCGTCTCCTTCCTTGTATTTCATTCAGAGCTTCTGCAGGTCATGCCCTTTGGAAGCACCACGCTTCCTTCACCGTCCACTTCTATCAGTATCGTGGCTCCTCATTCATACGGACTCACGTCATGAAAACGAGCATAAAGAGAATGGGGAGCGGGGAACTGGGGATGCTGCAACACTCCGCATATTTATCTGACTTCAAATGCCTCAAGGAACACTTTTTCTTAGTCAGAAAAACATACCCCTTGACTATTTCACAGGCAGTTTTCCATGTTCCAAATGGCGAGTCCGAGTTTACGTATTAACTAATACGTGTGCATCTCTGCAGCATGATCTCAAGGTTAGGCACGTGGTTGGCTGGCGGCTCAGCGGTAAAGAATCTGCCTGCCAACACAGGAGACACAGGTTCGATTCCCGGGTTGAGAAGATCCCCTGGAAAAGGAAATGGCAACCCGCTCCAGTATTTTTGCCTGGGCAATCCCATGGACAGAGGAGCCTGGTAGACTGCGGTCCCTGGAGGGTCACACAAAGAGTATGACATGACTTAGCAACTAAACAACAGACGCCTGGCACCCTGCTTGATTAGGCATGGGAACCAAAGGGAAGGGATGTGGCTGATGAGTCTTATGCGCTGGGCTTACGACGCTTTTCTCTAAGAACAAAGCGAGGGCTGGTGTTTGAGCCTGCTGCCGGCTTTGCCTCTTGGTTGAAGCAGGGGGCTGCCTGAGGTTTAGCAGCCCTGGGATCGGCATGGTCCCCGAAACTGGACCTCTGAAGAATCGAACAGCTGTAGGAGGACTCAGCCACCTCAAGTTCTCTACTGAGCCTCCAGTGCATCCCCTGTCCATGCCTGTGACTCTGGGGAAAGTTCAGCTGTGGGACCAGAGTATATTTTAGAGTCACTTGGTGGTGTACACATCTTTGTTTTATCCCTCATCCAAAAAAATAATGGCTTTCGGAGGCCATCCTTTGGAAAATGGCCTCTAAGTAGGTTGGAAGAGAAAAAAAGAATCTTACATCCTTTATGCTTCTGAGTACCTAATAGGTATCTGATCTAATATATTTCCGAAATAGAATTCTTAATGCCCCCTCCACTGAACCTGTTAACTGTTCCCATCTCAATAATGGAACCATCATCTCCTTAGTTACTGAGGCCCCGAATCTGGATGTTACCCTTCATTTTAATGAGCTCGGTCTCCCTTGCATGCTGGAATCTGTGGTTATTCTCACCTTACAGCTTTGTACCTTCCACGGGCCTTGCTCAATCAGTGCCCAGGGCATGGAACCTTCCCCTACCTGGAAGCTGGGTGCCAAGCTGTCACTTGGCTCCAGATTATTCTTTCTCTTCTGGGTCTTTCCCCTCGTTCTGGGTCTGGGATGAAATTTCTTGTATCACTTAAGCCTGTGCTTCAGAAGGCCCCTGGCCAGTTCCATCAGTGTATCTGGCCCCTCCCTCTGTGGAAAGTGGACAGAGTCTTTGCCTGGGACCCACTGGCCAAGACTGGCACCCACTTCAGATGAGTTTTTTAAAAAGTAAATTACATTTTCTGGTTTTTCGGTCATACCCTGGGGCGTGTGAGTTCTTAGTTCCCCAGCCAGGGATTGAACCTGCACCCCCTGCATTGGAAGTGCAGAGTCTTAACCACTGGACCACCTGGGAAGCCCCCAGATGCAGCTTTATTGCGTTGCTTCTCTTTTCTGCGAGTGCTATTCCAACCAGTGTCTTGCAAGTTGAGTTCTTCTTGGAGACTTGGAACCTGTAGGAGAGGCGGTGGGCTGTGGTCTGTGGGCACCTACTGCTGATGGTTGGCATCTCTAAACTCTGCTGTTCTCCACGTGGTGGGAATCCTCACTGGGGCTTGGTAAGCAGATCTTCCTGTGCCACACACCACTGTTGACTCCGTCAGCATATGTTTCCCTAAGAGCTTGGTGTGGTTGGCGCTCCTTCTTTATTCAACCACCACCTCCTCCAGGAAGCCTTCCACCTCCTCCAGGAAGCCTTCCACCTCCTCCAGGAAGCCTTCCACCACCACCCTATTTTAAGTTATCTAATTGAAAGTATTCACACAGTCACTGTTGGTACATAGTATTGTTTGCGTGTCTTCCTCGAAAAAAGGTAAGCTTCTTGAGAGCAGGGGTCTTATTCTTAATCACTGTCACAGTCTCAGTGCCTAGACTAGAGCCTAGCTCAGAGTCAATACCCATCACAGTGTGTACTGAAGGAGGAAGTGGACAACTTCTAATTATACATAGGTGAACCTGCAGTTCTCTACTCCTCTGCCCCACCCCCTCAGACCCCCAGGATCTTTCTCCCTTGACCCCATCAATATCACTCTGTTTACAATTTAATAATTTTATACTCACCTTATTTGGGCTATTGGATATATATTCTCATAGAGTGCAGGGTATATTAGTCTGAACTTCACCTGTAACATACATGCAAGATAACCTGTATGCACAGGAAAACTTTGTAAACTGCAAGATACTGTGCAAATGCTGGCTTTTCTCATTGGCTTAATTCCTGAGTCCATTCTAAAGGAGATCAGCCCTGGGTGTTCTTTGGAAGGAATGATGCTAAAGCTGAAACGCCAGTACTTTGGCCACCTCATGCGAAGAGTTGACTCATTGGAAAAGACTCTGATGCTGGGAGGGATTGGGGGCAGGAGGAGAAGGGGACGACAGAGGATGAGATGGCTGGATGGCATCACTGACTCGATGGACGTGAGTCTGAGTGAACTCTGGGAGTTGGTGAAGGACAGGGAGGCCTGGTGTGCTGAGATTCATGGGGTGGCAAAGAGTCGGACACGACTGAGTGACTGAACTGAACTGAACTGAAGACTTCACAGGGACTCCTCGGCACCTTCAAGGAGGGATCAGAGCCTTCCACCTTTCTTCACCCTGAGCAACCTGACTTTTATTTCTTCTTTGCTCTGCTGCTAAAACGTCTGAAAATCACTGATTTCATCAAACCCTTAGCCTATGCATTAATCTCCTTCACAACATCTCTTACGGTAGGTTGTCCAGCCTTTTCTTGAATACAACCAGCAACAGGGACCTCATTACTTGAGAAGGTGGCTCTTTTAGGACAATTCTATTTTAGTTCTCTTCTATGTTAGGACTGTCTGTTTTGTTGCTATTTCATAATTCTTTAGGTCAAGAGAGAAGAAAGACTAGCTAACTGATTCCACAGTTGGGTCCTCATTAATTAAAGCTTTTCTCTGTAAACATTTTGTATGCACAGATAGTCATTCTAGGCATTGGTGACTCACGCCTATAGAGTAGAGATGAGTAGACTCATTCTGAGTAGAGATGAGGGTAGGCATTCTACTCCCCACCCCACTTTCGTTTTTACATCTTAGTAATGAGGTAAAACCATGAAGTGAATCTGGGTTGCAGCAAGCAATTCAGCAGAGAGTACAGTCATTCCTCCTTACCCAGGGTTTGTCACTTTCTCTGCTTTCATTTACCCACCAGCAACTGCAGGCCACAAGTATTAAGTGGGAAATTCCAGGAGGAAACGGTTTATAAGTTTTAAGTTGCTGTCGTAAGCAGCATGATGGCACCTCCTGCCATCCTACTTCATCCCACCTCGCCCGTGAACCACCGCTTTGTCCTGCCTGGTAGTCACTTAGTGACCATCTGGATTGTCAGACTGAAGGTCTGTGCTATCCTGGGGCTTGTGTTCAAGATACCCTTATTTTATTTAATAATGCCCCTAAGGTATTAATACAAGAGTAGTGATGCTGGCAACTCAGATATTCTTTTAATTTATGTGCCTAATTTACACATTAAACTTTATCACAGGTATGTATTTGTAGGAAAAAACATGGCATAGCTAGAGTTCAGCGCTATCTGTGGCTTCAGGCATCCACTGGGGGTCTCGGAACATATGCCCTGTGGGTAGGGGAGAACTGGCTCATAAGATGTGGGACTGAGAAATAGAGAAAGAAAGGAACAGACGTGGATTTCTGAGGGCCTGTTCTCTGCTGCTGCTGCTGCGTCGCTTTAGTTGTGTCCGACTCTGTGCGACCCCATAGAAGGCACCCCACCAGGCTCCCCTGTCCCTGGGATTCTCCAGGCAAGAACACTGGAGTGGGTTGCCATTTCCTTCTCCAATGCATCAATGTGAAAAGCGAAAGTGAAGTCACTCAGTCGTGTCCGACTCCTAGTGACCCTATGGACTGCAGCCCATCAGGCTTCTCTGTCCATGAGATTTTCCAGGCAAGAGTACTGGAGTGGGTTGCCATTGCCTTCTCCTGCTAAACTGCCATATATTTTTTTATATGCAATACTTTAAAAAACCAATCTTAGATGCAATTATTTTGAAGCCCAGATACATTTAAAGATATGGTATAAAATTCACAGCTAGTAAGTAGTGGAGTTGAGATTTCCAAGTTTGTCTGATTCTGAAATTTGAGTTCTTTCCTCTGCTCCAGAAGTTGAGTTCTGGGCCTTTAGGGACTCTGGCCACTACCAGCATTGTCGTCAATATTGTTATAAAAACACACATTGTTTTGCAGTCACTAATGTCTACTTAATAATTTTTTTCTGGCCTCAGTTTGCTTACCTGCAAAATGGGGATAATAATCATAGCTTTATCACAGGGTTGTTATGAGGAAAAAAATCAGTGACAGGTTATATACTTGGTGTTTGCCTGGTCCATAGTTAATTAGCATGGGCTATACGGCTACTTTTGATTCTTCTTATCATTCCATGAGGCTTCCCTGGTGGCTCAGACAGTGAAGGGTCTGTTTGCAATGCAGGAGACCTGGGTTCGATCTCTGGGTTGGGAAGATCCTCTGGAGAAGGAAATGGCAGCCCACTCTAGTATTCATGCCTGGAAAATCCCATGGATGGAGGTGCCTGGTGGGCTGCAGTCCATGGGGTCACAAACAGTCGGACACGACTTCACTTTCACTTTCATTATTCCATGCCAGGTCCTTCCCTGAGTCAGTTAGGGAGCACAAGGGCATTCACACATGCTTAGCTGAATGAGGAACGCAGGAAAAAAATGTGTGTGTTAGAACATTTAACGCCTTCTTTGCCTCGGAGCCTGACTGATGAATCGGATCATGAAGCCAGGGCCTCGGTGCGGGCGTGGAGGGAGGGGGCCGTGAAGGCGGTAGAGGGGAACAGTCTAGTTGCTTCCAGGCTGAGAAGGACATGGGTGGTGCATACAGCTTGCATTCGGCTCTCCAGACGCCTGGATGTAGGTGGGGGGCAGCTCACTTGATAGGCACCCAGACCCGCTCAAAAGCATCACCGCAACAAGGGTTCTATCCCTGCTCTATTCGTGACCTCCTGATATGGGAAAGAAACGTGTTAAACCAAATAGGATTAAGCTGCAAAGCCTGGCTGGTCTCCCTGCTGGTCTCATGGGCTGTGGAGCTGAATCTCTGAGCCCAGACTGTCCCACGGCCCCGGCGAGCTCCAGCCCCGGGGCTGCCAAGCACCACACACTCCTCTAATGTGTCACAATTACCGAGACAGCTGTGCTAAGTAACTTTCCACGGATCCGCTCGGCAAACTCACAGTGTGTTCAATAGCCCTCAAAATTTGTCATTTGGAACCTGCGGTGAGCTGGTAGGGCGGTGCTTATATCGAGCTGCGGCAGAATAAATGCAGTCACCTCAAGAGATTGCATGTTTCCTTTGAAGTGGAGTGCAGGTAGAAGAGGCGGGTTCTTTCAGCTTCCTTCCTATCTCAGTTTAGCATGTGGAAGGGGGAGGAAGGGAAGTTGCAAAGCAGCACAGGTGCAATGGCTGCGGAGCTGGATCGTGTCCACTGCCCAGGAGCCTGAGTGGGCTTTGTTGGGACGTTATTTTTGCATTAGCACAACAAGGAACCACCAGGCAGCCTGTGAGTACCTGGTGAATTTTCCATTAGCACTGCCAGGGGTGCTGGGCAAGGTGCCTGGTGTCAAACACGGCTGGTGACCAGGCTGGGCATGTCACTCATCTCTGGGGACACACTTACTACAACTCAAACACTCCCCTCCCCACGTGTTGTCTCCGGGGAGTGGTGCTTTGGAGCCCAGATGGCTGCGAAGAAGCCATCTCATTATTTACCCAGAACACAAGCCAGAAGCTAACCTAGGTCTGCAAAATGCCGCCTGTCATGATCCAGAGCGCTGCTGCTCAAGCTGCTGCTGTGCACTCTAGGGAGAGGTGAAAATGAGCCAGGAGCGAGCGGGCGGCTTGGGGGCTCCCAGCCCACTCCCCGGGGCGCTGGTCAGCCCTCAAGGACGGGGTGCTGATGCAGCCCCCTTCTCTTGAGAGGCCCTCACTGCAGTTAACAGAGAAGGCTGTGAACGAAGCTGCACGCAGCTCTGAGGGGCTCGTGTGTGTCAGCTCCTCTGTGGACAGCAGAGTCCTCTCCCAGTTGCCCCGGTGCCCGGACTGGGTTCCTCGGTCTCAGAGGCCACTGTGTCCTTCGGAGGCGCCCTGCTTGGCTTATCACCCAGGACAGTGGCCACTCGACGCCGTGGGTTGTGCTGCCCTTTCTTGGGGTAAGGGCAGAGAAGCGTTGCTGACGTACGAGGACTTAGACTAGCCTTCTCTGGGACGGGCATCATTATTAACAGAGCAGCAGTGATTAGAGAACCATCCCAGTCCTCCGTCTTCTGACTGCCGTCTTGCCCCCTCCGCCTCCACTCAGTGGATGGTCCCTTTCCTCCCTAAAGACGCTCTGCTTGTGACGCGCGCCACGCTCCTTCAGGTCTCCTGCTTTTGTGTGGTTTCGTCCGTCGGTGGGCGGAGGCCCTCCTCCCTTATCCCTGACCCTCCTGCAGGGCCTGGCTCCACGGTCATCTCCGTGAACACGTCCCCAGCCCCACAGGCACTGCTAGGGCTTGGAAACGTTCCCGCGCTTTGAGCTTACCTGGGTTGTGTTGCCTTTTACCTGTACTTGTGTTATTCATTGACTTGTCTGTCTGCTCTATTACCTTGTTAGCTCCTCTAGAGAAGGACTGGTACCTCACTTAGTTTTGCATCCTCAGGGCCTCCAGACAGTAGATGCCCTTTGAGAGTTTGGGGAGGAAAGAAGCATACACAGTCGCTTGTGCACTGGGTGTGGCTTCTGGCTGTGATTCCATCCGGCTGTGCATCCTTAATTAACACATAACTTGTCTCCCTTCTGGCTTCTCATCTGTTAAGAATAAACAGGCACGAGAACAGTACAGACCTACCTGAGGGGACCTTGTGTGAATTAACAAACTCGGGACTTACATGCAAATGTCCCTTGTAATGGCTGTTGCACTTTGAGACGAGGCTGAGCTTGCGATCGGGAGGCAAGCAGGAGGCTTTGGTCCACTTAGGAAGAGATAATCACACACAGTCTCGCTGACAGCTGCTGATCACAGACACCATTGAAAAAAGAAATGGTCACAGTGGCGGGTGACAGAGAGGCAAGGCTTCTGAGTGGCAAGTTAGTGCCATCAGGAAAACTGCAAGGCTGTGGGGGCCTCTCCGTGAAGGCAGGGCCCACAGCTACCCCTGGCCGTCGGTGAGGGCAGTGGAGGGGTGGAGGGGGCTTCTGCAGGCAGGCTTTTACATTTTATTAAAAATAATTGGAGAAGTTTACATACATTTCTTGCCAACATGCAACTGTCAGGCATGGGTGGAGAAGATGCCTTCTTTCAAACTGTGAGAAAGTCTAATGTCGTGGCAAAAAAAAAAAAAAAAAAAAAAAATCGGGAGTCTGATGATTAAATGTGGAGAGCTGTCATCTTGGCATTATATTAAAATAACTCGCCTCCAGCAAGTGCATGGTATTTCTTCCTTTAAATCTGTCATTTCTCGGGAGGCCGTTGCTCTGGTTGGCTGCACCGGTGGCTTTGTAGCCATGGCAGTGTAACAGCAACTGGGACTCTTGGAGGCTTTCTGGGGGGCTAGGGAGGGGGGGCTGATGTGTGGGAGTGTGGGCTTGTTCACCGCTGCGTGGCTGCAGCAAGCCATCTGCAGACTCCTTTTTCTGTGACTTAGTGGGGCTCCTCGGCACCCGAAAGCTTAAGTAGAACACAGGCAGGCACATTATTTTCTGCAGTGCTCCTCAGACAGCGATGTCAGGCTGCAGGCAGAATGAATCGCATTTGTTTATGAAATCCGTTGCTTAATTGGATGATCAGTGTCTCATTTCAGCCTCCAGTCACAATACTTTTAATGATGTCCACACCGTGCTGGGTTCCCATGCAAACCGTGTGGAGGGGATAGAACAATGGAAAAAGCTTCCATTGGGCGGAAAGGGAGGGCGATGCTGGGGTTGCGGTGCATCCCTCTCTGCTCCGTCTGTCGAATGCAGCAGATGGATCTCTGCACGTGTCCCTTCCCTCTTGCTTTTGCTCAAGAGGCCATTTAACCTCCTTACCTAGTCAGATGATTCCTGGGGATCCCAGAAAAGGACCTCCTGCTTCCCCGATGCCTTCATACAATAGAGCGACAGGCTCGCAGAATCTTGAGGTGATATTAACACTTGTGTCTGTAACATCTTTTGGGTTTTGGAAACACCTGTGCATGCCAAGTTGCTTCAGTTTTGTCTGACTCTCTGCAACCCTGTGGACTGTAGATGGCCAGGCTCCTCTATACATGGGATTCTCCAGGCAAGAATACTGGAGTGGGTTGCTGTTTGGAAGCACGTTCTCATCTGTACCCTGTGTGTCCCTAACAGAAGAGAGCAGAGTGGCTTGGCGGGCGGTGGTGTTGTGTCTTCACCAGCCTCCATGGCTTGCAGGGTCTATTGACTCACATTGTGGCTGTGTTGTGGTTTTTATCCTTGTGATGGTCATCCCCATAATACAGGTGAGAAGAGTGAAGCAAGGAGACGGCATGGCTGGTGACTGGCAGGGTGGGGTTTGGGCTCTAGTGCCTTCTGGAGCTTACTTCCACGAGACCTTGGATCAGCTATGCAACCTGTCAGAGCTCCGATTTCTTCCATCAAATGGAAGCAATCATCACTCCCTCAGAAGTTACTTGGAGGATTAAATGCAACTGGACATCAGTAAAGCATTTAGTCGGAGAAGGAAATGGCAACCCACTCCAGTGTTCTTGCCTGGAGAATCCCAGGACAGAGGAGCCTGGTGGGCTGCCGTCTATTCGGTCACAGAGTCGGACACGACTGAAGTGACTTAGCAGCAGCAGCAGCAGCAAAGCATTTAGTGGGGCTTTCCTGGTGGCTCAGACGGTAAAGAATTAGCTTGCAATGCAGGACAGCTGGGCTTGATCCCTGGGTCAGGAAGATCCCCTGGAGGAGGGCATGGCAACCCACTCCAGTATGCTTCCCTGGAGAATTCCATGGACAGAGGAGCCTGGTGGGCTACGGTCCATGGGGTGGCAAAGAGTTGGACACGACTAAGTGACTAACACTTTCACTTTTCTTTCAAAACATTTAGTCTAGAGGATAATTAACAGTTGGAATCTATTATTATTATTAGCAGTGTTGTTCCAGAAATCAAGATTTTGAGGCTTGGCCAATGGTACCACAGTTGGGGTTAGAATGATATATACCTGCTTCCTGAAGAGCCTGGTTCTCATCACTCTCTTCCCTGCCTGGCTGCCAAACGCCTAAGGATTGTGCAGATTTTCCACCTTTCAGCAATTCCAGAGACAGCCTGCAAGGATATAAAAAGCAAGTGAAGAGCCTGCAGAAACGCAGGTGCAATTTAGGGTCCCTCTGACGGAAGTGCCGCGTTTCTTCAAAGCCCTTAAATGTCACCTCGCCTCACTCGGCCTGGCTGGAAACGCCCCCACCATTGCCTCTTCTGCCCAGGGGTGACGTCGCCTGAGTCATCTGAGTCTGAAAGAGGGATTCACCTTGACCTCCCTCTCTCCCAGAAGAAGACACGCCACAAATGAGGCCATCAAAAAGCGGCCCAGTTCCTCCCCCTCGGCATGTCTCAAAGCCCTCGCTCTGACCCCCATCGATCAGCCATAAAACACAAAAATCAACAGAGTTCTGCTTTTCTATTTCATGCAGGAGAAAAAAAAAAAGTCAACATTGACCAGCACGGTCAGCCAAGCTCACGGAAACGGCCAGTGAAAATGGAAGCGTCTGCAGACTCTTGTCTCAGATCCTCTTAAGCTTCTTCTTTGTCCTGGTCCCGGTTGACAGCTGTGGAGCAGGGCACATCCTGCTGCTAAGAAGTAAGTAGGAGAAGTGCTCGCGGTCATTCCCACGTGGAGGGTGCTTCCAGCGACTCGGTGACTGACAGATTGAATAAGCGGTTATTTCTCCGGCTCAGGCGCGTGGGGGCACAGGCCACCCACTGCCTGACCTTATGCAGCTGAGCTTGGTTCTCTGGGGTCAGCTCGCTGCCACTGTTACCTGTTAAGGTGAAAATACGGTTGAGTTGACTGATGATGAAGCTCTGATCGCGTTACTCTCCCGCTGAAATAATTTTTGACTGTGCTCCAGGCTCTCCGGGGCCAGGTCAGACGCCTTCCCCCGCTGCTCGTGGCTTGTCACGGGCTGACCCCCATCCACCTGCCCAGTTGGGTTTCTGATTACCGGGCTTCGAGAGTCCTGGGAAGCAGGCAAGCGGAACCACTCCCTCTGAATCTGCCCAGCACCTTCCCACTTCTGTGCCCCTGCTTCCGTTTGTCCGTCCCCTGGGATGCTCATTTTCCCCCCTGTCCACATCTGTCTTCGTCTGCTTGGGCTGCTGGAACAAAACTCGTCTGCTTGGGCTGCTGGAACAAAACGCCATCGACTGGGTGCCTTCAACAATAGATATTTGCTCCTTGCAGTTCTGGAGGCTGAGAAATCCAAGATCAGGGTATGGCAGATTTGGTTCCTGCCTTGCAGACAGCTGCCGTCTTGCTATGTGTCCTCGTAAGGAGGAGAGAGACTGCTCTGGGCTTTTCCTGTTCTTGTAAGGATGCTAATCCCTTCGCGGCAGCCTCACACTCATGACTTCATCAATTACTTAATTACCCACCAAAGGCCCCACCAGCAAATGCTATCATGGGGTGGTGGAAGTGAAGACTTCAAGATACGAATTTAGGGGGAACACAGGCGTTCAGTCCATAACCATGTCAAAATCCCAGCTGTTCTTCCAACCTCATTTTAAACACAACCTCTTCCATGCAAAGTTCCTTGTTTCCTCCGGCTATAAATAATCTCCATCTTCTCAACACCTGTAAGTTGGTATGTAAGCCTATCAGGGCCATTATGCTTTCCATTGCGTATTACGTTTCCGTATGAGTTTTGTTCCCTTTACTACATTCTGAGCTCCTTGTGGGCAGGGGCCATCCTTTCTCTTCTGTGAGTCACTAACACTTAAACCCTGCTCCTGTGTGCCCTGCGTGTGCATGCTCAGAAGTGCCCATCTCTAGGCGACCCCATGGACTGTAACTCACCAGGCTCCTCTGTTCATGGGATTTTCCAGGCAAGGCTACTAGAGCGGGTTGCCATTTCGCACTCCAGGGGATCAAACCCACGTCTCTTGTGCTTCCTGCATTGTCAAGTGGATTCTTTACGACTGTGCCATCTGGGAATAGTCCACTTAGTAGTAAGATGCAGTAGAAGTAAGAGCTTGTTGTTAAATAAATAAATGCTCCCGTCTGCAGGAGAGCCTCAGAAGGGCTAATGCAGGACTTGTGCTCGTGACCAATGTATTGGTAAGGCCAGAGTCCATTCTGACACGCCTCACTAGCCGTTAAATAGATACCCCCCACCCTGCCACCGGGGTTGAAGGACTGACTCAGTTTGTTTTCCTTTAAGGGGATGAATTATATATTGCTCTCCCATGTCAGTGAGGAGTCTTGTGGTTGCATGCATATATACACACCCACCCACACTTACATGGAAATCGTTTGGCCAAACTCTCTCGAAAACAATCTGCTCTTCTTGGTTCAACTTCTGTTGTTATTAATAGCATAAAAAGCCCATAAACAATGTTTAGAAGATGTTAATGATTCTAACTCCTTCTATGGAGTCCTGAATGAACAGCTAACCTTAACCCTAACCCTAATTGGATCATGGACCACAAACATCCTAAAAAACGCATCATCCTTCCAGGAGAGGCTGATCATTACATACAATTTTCGCAGGGCCTGGCCTTCCAGAATACGTGAGAGATGGCTAATGACTGTCGCCTCCACCACTAGCACAAACAAGTCTAACCATCTTTTATTCAGATGGACTTCAATTATTAATTTTATTTACAGCATCCACTCTGTATTCTTCTGGGCCTGAAGACTGAGGCCCAGAAGGCTCTGGTGCCTTGGGTATTTCTAATTTGTACTGCCAAGAAAGGATGACCTGCATATTACTATTTTCTAGAGTGAAATAATTACTCAAGATACACATTCCTGTGGCAGCCAGCAAGTGGAACTTCGTTTAAGGACTGTGAAGGCAGTCTTCTCTCAGAAACTGTTACTCGGACCACGCTGGGGCGGCTCCTGTTTACATATCTGCAGATGAAGGAAGGTGCTCGCCTGCTTATTTCAATTATATATATTTTCATTTCACTAATGAAACGTCACCAAAGCTCAGGAGGGAACCTACAGGTTTTCCTGCCTGCTGATCCCCTTGCACCAAAATGCAACTGCAGCCTAAAAGCACCAGAGATGCCCTTTAGCGCCAGGGTTGCAAGCTAGGCTACTAGCCACGGGGGCTCTAAACCAAGTGCCAGGCACTGAGCAGAATGCAGAGAAGGATCGTCACCATGCGGCCTCCACCACCCGAAGCCTGCCGGCGAGAACAAGGCCAGATGGCCTCCTAAGTGTTGGTATTAGAACACCCGCCTCCTCCTCTTAGCCCCAGAGCAGCTCTTTTTATTTTCATTTCCATGCTAACAAGGTAGACCTGTCCTAGCGTGTGTTCTGAAGAGGTTCTTTCATGCTCAGGGCCTGGGGAGCTTTAACATAGTTAGATGTACTCTAACAGCAGGTTGCCATCAAAAAATTCTATAATAGGATTAAAATAAAAGAGAAATGCGCTTGCAGTGGAATGGCAATGATGATTTAACATGTTTCAAGTGCTTGGTGGGAAGGTGCAGTGCAAACAGCAGACGGGCCTGCTGTGTGGGTGCGTCGCCTTCTTAACAAACAGGGCTCGGCGTGTGATGGGGCAGGTTTGGAGTTTGGCTTTAGAGGGTGTCCGTGTGCTGGACGGCCAGGCTTTGGAGAAAGGGCCGGCACACTTATTGGAGAAGCTCACGGCGATTCATGCTTGCTTTTGTGCTTGCTGTCTGTCTGTCCCACCTCGGATGGGAGCTCTCAAAGGGAGGGCGAGCTGTCTGCCTTGCTCGTTCTCCCTTCCCAGCGTCCACGGCTCACCTGGAGCATCCCGGGTGTGCGGTGAATATGAGTTGCTTAAAAGAAAGGGACCCAAGCAAGATTGTTCAAGGGTGACCTTGGGCAAGTTTTTAATAATATTCAGCATCGGTTCCTGCATCCCTGAATGAGGAATGGTGATACAGTGACTTTCTAGCCTTCTCCTCAGGACATCTGAAGAACTGAGGCCTGGCCCTGGTTTCCGGCTCTGGCATCCTTCACAGAGATATGCCTCCTGTGGATCTGCTGGTAGAACCTCAGGTTCAGGACCTGCAGGGGCAGAAGTGCTTTGGGAGGTTTCTGCCTCTTCCTTGTCTCACTCTGAAGATATAGCCTGTGTTGGGCTCTAGAGAGATTGCAGGTGGCGGTGGTTTCAGGGGAGTGCGTGCGTGCATGCTAGGTCACTTCAGTCACATCTGACTCTTTGTGACCCTATGGACGGTAGCCCGCCAGGCTCCTCTGTCCATGGGGATTCTCCAGGCAAGAATACTGGAGTGGGGTGCCATTTCCTCTTCCAGGGGATCTTCCCGACCCAGGGATTGAACCTGCGTCTCTTATGTCTCCTGCATTGGCGGGTGGGTTCTTTACCACTAGCACCACCTGGGGAGCCCATTGGAGGAGAGGAGAGGCTTTCAGAATATACTCAGAGGGGCACCTGGAATGAGCTGGTTGAGCCACACGCCTGCTGCTCAAGCATCCGTGTCCTCCAGGACAGCAGGCATGAGATCTTGGGGGCGCCGTTACTTGCGGAGTCTGGAGAGGGGAACTTGGTGTCTTTGACCTCTCCCTGATCCTCAGTCACCTGTCCTTGGGCTGCTGAATCTGCCACCTCCTAGGAAGGTCCCCTGATTGCAAGCATCTCCACTCATCCTGGTACCTGCGAGCTCGCCACCTTTCTTGGCTGTTTTTCTTCAGTCTCTGTGGTGGTGACTCTCCGTCTGCCCTGCCCTCCATCAGCTCCCATTTCCTTCCTTTCCCCATCCTGCCCTGTGCCCTGGGAGGCCGGCCCCACCCTTGCCCTCTTGCCCTCTGGTTACCGTTTGTGTCCTGCCAGTGTGAGGTATTGGCAAGAGATCAGAGGGTGGGGGCAAGGGAGATGAAGGTTTTTCGTCTGCCTGGCTTTTCACTGTGGCAACGCAGTCTAGTGATGGAGCTGTTCCTCTACCTCGGTAGCTGCAGTCTGATGGTCCTGCTTCAAGGCTCCAGCTCTGGCCATGCTCTTTCCTGCTGCTCTTTCAGACTCAGGAATGGCAGTGGCTTCTTGCTGTTTCATCTCTTGGTGCCGTGTCACTCCCTGTGGTTCCCTTAATCGTCCCTGGACATCCACAAGCAGTCTCATAGTGAAGTCTGTTACTTAAACTATCTGATGGAATTCTGTGGTTGCTAGGACACTGATGAATGCCGTGTGCTCAGTCGCTTCAGCCATGTACGACTTTTTGTGGCCCTGTGGACTATGGCCCACTGGGCTCCTCTGTCATAGGATTCCTCAGGGACGAATACTGGAGTGGGTTGCCATGCCCTGCTCCTGGGGATCTTCCCAACCCAGGGATCGAACATGCATCTCTTGCATCTCCTGCGTTGCAGGAGGATTCTTTACTCACTGAGCCACCTGGGAAGCACCCAGATAAACCCTACATGGTGCCTATCTCAAAGAAACCTCAGTGTACAGAATTTTCTCTATCCTCCCTTCACAGCAAGCTTCCCGAAGTGTCCTGCATGTACTTAGGGTGTCCTCCTCGACTGTCCCGAATCCTTGCTCCCCGTTGTCTGAGAAATCTTGTCCACCTCCCGTGCACTCAGCTTCCCCCATAGATCGATGAGCATTGAATTCATTCATTTGTTTGACAAACATTTTCTGAGCACCTACTCTGTGCTAAGCCCTGCTCTAGGCATGAAATGTACTAGTGAACAAAGCACTCAAGGACTTGTTAGACGATGTTTCTCTGGGATCAGATCTCTGCTCTCAGCTCCTCGCCTGACCTCCAGAGCTATAATTCTGGTTTCCCGATGAAGGCCCCACATGCCCTGCAAGCTTATCACATCTGAACCCCAATTCATTAGGACCCACACCCAAACTCTTCTCTCTCCTTCTGAAAGTAGGGCATTACCACCCTCAACCTGACCCCACTCTCTGTTCTACTCAAGTTAGTCATGTGGAATGTCCTTTCTCCTCAATTTCAATAGAGTCTTGCAGTTTGGCTTCAGATTTCTCTCCCCGATCTCTGTGTTCCTTTTCATTTCTAATTCTCTGTCCTCAGTGAAGGTTCTCACCCTCTCTCACTTGGTAACTGCCTACCTGCTATTTCTGGCTGCTTTTCTCCTCTTTCACCTTGCTCATCACTACCGCCAAAGTTCATCCTGCAGGCGTCCTTGCTTAAAGAGTTCTGCCAGCTCCTTGCTACTACCTCTTGGCAAGACAGCTTCCAACCAGTATGGATCGCCTGACTCCTGGAGGCCTGTCACCCGCCATGTGGACTCCACTCAGTTCCATGGACCTGCATGGTTGCCCTGGCCTCCCCGTCTTTGCTCTGGGGCTTTTCCTGCATTTTCTTCCCTTCCCTTCTCTTGTTCCTTAAGCCCCTATAGATGTTACCTTCTCAGTAAGATTTTCCCTGGCCCTTCCCCCCAAAATGAGCTCCTTGGTCCGTTTACCTCCCGTGGTCTTTGTTTTTCTAGTGACTGTGTTGCTCCACAGTTAGCTTTATCACTGCTGTGTCTCCTTCTAGCCTGAAAGCCCTTTGGCCCTTTCTGGGCTTTTGAAATCTTTGCTGTTTAGCAGAGGCAGATGTAGAAGGGATGGGCGTAGAAGAATGATTTCTAATATGTACATTAGAAATGTTTATTTCTATATAACATCATGTTCTTTCCAGCAGAAGCACTTTCTGAGGCCCTGACCCTTCTTGCCACCAGCTCAACCCACTGTGGGCAGCAGCTCTTGAGTTTCTGGTCCATAGAATGTATTCTTGCCTCTGGCTTGTGCCTCTCATCTCTATTACAAGAGCCAGTTGATCTGATCGCCAAGAGCTGGAGGGGCATCTAAGGTTTAGCGCACTGAAGTAACATTCTGGCCTCTGTCTGACTCTCCCTTTTGGAGGGAGTGGTAAGATATGCAAATGTGTGAGGACCCTGGCCCCTGAGATCAGGAGGCTCCAGCCATCCCAGAGAAGACAGCGGCAGCAGCTAAAACTCTAAGCCCTGTTTCTGCACAGTCGGAGTGTCACCCAAGCTCTGGGGCTGCTTGTCCAGCCCCAGGTCCCCTCCCTGGTGCCCCCGTCCCATCCTGCTGGTACTTTTATCTTCCTCCAAGTCTGGCCCAAGGGTGGCTGTGGGGCAGCTCGTCTGCCTGGGGAGAGAGGGGGGAGAGAGCAGGGGATGAATACCCTAGAGTAGTTCCTCTGTGATCAATGTCCGCCTGGAGATGGTCTTGCTAATGGTATCCTAGCCAGGATCATTACTGAAATCTTTTGCTCTGGTTCCCAAACAGCCTGGGAGTTGGGCCAGACCAGGCCTCTGCAGCTTGGAGTGCCAAATTTTAAAGTGCTGTGAGGTTGGAGGCTGGCTTTAGATCCAGCATTTCTTTGTCTGGGGCGATCAGATCAACTGACTTCCTAGGTTCAACCTCTGCTGCTGCTGCTGCTAAGTCGCTTCAGTCGTGTCCGACTCTGTGCGACCCCATAGATGGCTGCCCACCAGGCTTCCCCGTCCCTGGGATTCTCCAGGCAAGAATACTGGAGTGGGTTGCCATTTCCTTCTCCAACGCATGCAAGTGAAAAGTGAAAGTGAAGTCGCTCGGTTGTGTCTGACTTCTATCGACCCCATGGACTGCAGCCTACCAGGCTCCTCCGTCCATGGGATTTTCCAGGCAAGAGTACTGGAGTGGGGTGCCATTGCCTTCTCCAGGTTCAACCTCAGTCCTTTTCTAATTTGCCACCCCACCCAATGAGCAACAAATAAGGATTTGGTGAGGTCCTTGGCACCAAGGGGAAAGCCTTTCCTACAGCCGCCTTGGTGGGGTTGACGGATGACCTGCGGTTACCTGTATATCCGTGAAGGACCCGCCCATTAGTGTTCATCTCCAGCATCAAATGGTCACTGTGAGGCGCAGAGCTTCCTGGTCCGCACTCAGGGCTGGGGCCCGTGGGAAGAGGAGGTGGGGGGGGGATGCCTTGAAGGCAGGGAAGGAAGGAAGGAGAAAGGACGGGGATAATGAGGTTCCCTTCAGTTCAGTAAGAGCTTTAAACCGGTTTCGATTTTCTGAAACTAAATTTGGTACCACATGGCGCATCTACAGTAGGCACTTCACAGCATTTCAGCACAAAGTAGATTTACAGCCACTGAGATAGTTTGTCAAATTCCTGACAGCCCCCCAAATGGAGCTCACTGCAGAGAGAGTTTCTGACATGGGGAGAAAAACATCCACCCCACCCCACACCCTTTCATTTCACCAAAGGAAGACTCTGGGGAGATTTCAGCACATCGCAGGGGAGAGAGAGCAATGGGATTCCACCCCTGAGACCTCACAAGCAGGGGCCCCTCTGATCCGAAGTTCTGCTCTCACTGTGACTGGATTCCTGGGGATGAGGCCGTGGCTAATGAACACGCTGTCAGCCAGCCTCCAGCGTTCTGCCAAATGGATTCTCCTCCGGCATGGAGGAGATTCCAGGAAGGATTTCAACTGCAAAGCCTAGAAATTGTTAAAAACGCAGAAATGTCTGTCTCCTTTTCTTTGCAATATGAGGGCTAAAAATTATTGAATAGAAACCAGAATGTTTCTTTCTATTCCTCACACAGAGAGGATAGAAAGACTGAGAAACAGTTCAATTTCTCCATCTTCTTTCAGGTTAATGTGGAGGGTGAATGAGCTTACTATGGTTCTAATACGGGTATTGTTCAATTTGAAGTAAAAATGCATTTTTCAGATGAGGCTGCATTAATTTGAGCAAACATATCCTTTTCCTTTCCTTTCGCAAATTTATTTAATAAATGCTGACTTTTCGTTTCAAATATCAACACACTGTATAAGTTTCGTTTTCTTTTAGTAATTGTAATTTGAGTAAATTGCCCTAAATGAATATTTGCTTCCCTCTAAAAACCCTGTTCTTATGTTTCTACTGAATGAACAGTCTGGGAAATGCCCACTAGATGGCACTGTCACTGCGTAGCTGAGGAAGATCGACACAGGGGTTCCAGAAAATAAGGCTAGTTTATGTCTTAGCCGTCCTGGAAAATCCAGAAGGTGGCAGATTTTAGCTATTTATGAAAAGGCAAGCACGGAGAACAATATTGCCTTTTAGAAAAAATTATTTTTATTTATCTTTCCAGAAGGAGATTATGAGCTGAATAAAATTATCGGTGATATTTAAAATATTTGAAAATGTTTCCCATTTTTAGAGGATGTAATACAAGCTGAAGGGCTAGCGAAGCAAACAGTGACACAAAAGCAAGGTGAAATTGACCAATAAATTGAGAACTCCATTACGGGAACAATTTCCCCGAGTTTGAGTCACAGTGTTTGAGAGATAACCTAAACCTGTCTAAACTTTGTGAAACATTCAAGGCGAAGATGGAAGGAGATAGCGCGGGAGCCGGGAGCGGGCGGAGGCCCGCCCGCGTGGGCGCTGATGTTTGTATTTTCCACTAACTTTTCCAGGCTCCCAGAGGACCTCGAGCAGACCTGTGCTTTAGAGTTCAGTTCTTTTCAAGGTTACTGATTACCTGGAGGGATCCTGGTTTTAAAAATGAAAAATGACAGCTTGAATACAATAGTCCAATTTAGAGGGGCCGTGCACCCGAGGCAGCTTCTCTGGCTACTGGGGGGCACTTGCGGGGAATACAGACCCACATCCATTTCGTGGAAGACGGCACCGCCAACAGTCTCCACGCCTCCCTGAAACCTTGGAGGAAAGTGTGCTGAGCTTATTCGAAGGGAATACCTGCGTCTTAGTGGATTTTGGCCCCGAGCTGTATGGATGGGCTTGTCTTTTCACCTCCTGCAGGAAATACACATTCATGAGGCGGTGCTGGGGCGCGGCAGGACCGCAGGACAGAGGGCTGGCGGCTGGGAAAGTCATTCCTCCGAGTGACAGCTCTACATGGCTCTTGGCGCTCCAATATGTCAGGGAACTGCTGTTCCGACCGGCATCATTTATCTCATTTAAATATTCCGGAGAGAGTAGCCTCAGCGCTCAAGTTAGATTCATTTTCGTCTTCGCGTTCCAAAAGGGCCTGGCAGCCTCTCTCAACTGGAGGTTGGGGGGAAAAGGAAAGGAGAGAGAGAGAAAAGAAATGGTGAGGAAATGCAGCAAGTGAGTGATATATAAGGTGAACACAGAATTCAATATCTAAGATGAGGACACATATGTCTTGGGCCCCAGATATACAGCTGCGGGCTGATGGAGAAACAGGCAGGAAGAGAGGTAATCTTTATCTCTGTCCCCAACCTTTAGAAATACTGAAGGCTAAATCACCCTGAGAAGAAAGCAGGAAATGAAGACTGCTCCCAGCCACCCAGGAGATAGCAGAGGGCAGGCCACTTGCTGAATGCACTTCTTTTTCTTTTCTAACTCACCCCTTGACGTCAGGGCCAGCTGGTACGTGGAAAGCTCTGTGAAGTGTCTGGGTCTAGGCTAAGATTCTGGGTTCCAGTTTCATTCAGGAAGACTTGAACTTGGATTTGCCATCTGAAATCTTTGCAAGCAGCAAAGCATGGGGGAAGTGATGCCATCTGTCCCTGGAAAACCATGTTAGAACACTCATTTTTTTTTCCTCTCATTTCAAGTGCCCAGTCACGTATGCATGAGTTTATGTGCCCACCAAACTCTTTCGGGTTACGTATTTCTTTTGTTAAGTTTGTCATCGCTATTTGTCGCTGTTCCGTCACTAAGTCATGTCCAATTCTTTGCGACCCTTTGGAATGTAGACGACCAGACTCTGTCCACGAGGTTCTCCAGGCAAGAATATTAGAGTGAGTTGCTGTTTGCTTCTCCAGGGTATCTTCTTGGGCCAGGGATCAAACCTGTGTCTCCTGCACTGGCAGGCTGATTCTTTACCACTGAGCCACCTGGGAAGCCCAGTCATCCCTAGAACAGGCTTTCAGTAGTTTGGAGTAACAGTAGTAGAGTGATGAGAGTGAACGGTGCTCGGTAGGAAGGAGCCCATTCTACAATACACAGGGTTCTAGGCTGAGTCATTGCATCTCCTCCTTCACGAGGTTTGGAGCTGCCTCCCCACACAGAGACCCTGTGATCAAAGAAAAGGCCTCAGAAAGTGCTTTGGTGGCCACTGACTTATGAAGCATGACGTCTATTATCTGTGTTGGTCCTAATAATCCCACAAGCCCCGTTATAGCCAAACTGATCCATTGGAATTGATGTTCTGTGAGTTTCCTTGAGTTGCCTGGAAAATATTTCAATGCTCCAGGAAGTTGACTTAGCTTATGGCATTTGCTAGTAAAGTGCTACTTTAGGGAATTATGTGGATGTGGTTCAAGTAGGTTTATGAGAGCATTTTGGCAATGGCTATTTCCCCTACCCAATGTTGAGGAAGTATTACTTTATAAATACCCATGAGGAAGGAGCAAAGGGGCAGGCCATTAGTGCAGTTCACCTTATATATCTGGTTCTTTTCCCTTCTGACCCATGGTGGGCTGCTTTTTTCTGCCCCCTTCAAGCTGGATGTGGCCGTATGGTTTGTGTTGGCCAAAGAAACAAGAATGTCACTTTTAGGCTGAAGCTTTAAGAACCTGAGCTGAATGGCTATAGTTTGTTCCCCTTACCTAACTCACTGTGAGGAGTTTTTGGAGATGGAACTTTTCATCAGCCTGAGTCCCTGAAGTGATCACAGTGAGAAAGCCCCCTGCCCAAAATTCTGTGGCTGTAACTCCAAAGTGGGCAGTTAGCAGAAGGAAGAAATAAACGTTGTGTACCAAGATACTGAGCTTGGGGGATTACTCGTTGCCACTGAGAAACCTGGACTCTTCAAACTGATGTCTGGCAATTGCATTTGATTTGTTTCCTGTAGGCTGAGTCAGAGCATGTCACTGCTTCCATTTTACAAGGTTCTGCATCATGTGATCTTCATTATTTTTTAAAGACTTTCCCCCTCTGCCTCTGAATAGTGAAATTCTTTTGGTTCTTCTGAGAAGGAGCACTTCCTTGGTCCTTTATATACATATTCTGCCTCCTGGCACCTTCCGATCTTCCAGCTTCTCCTGCTATCTCCTACTATCGTTAGATGCCGGCTGCAACATCACTGTTACAGGGACATCTTGCGTGATTTTTTGACTGCCTCTTCTTTATGTTCCCAAGCACCTTGTGGTACCTTATCAGGATTTAAACATCATATTATAATTGCTTTTTCTGATATGTCTCACTATATGACATTTTCTTGTATCTTTACTGGTTGGTTCCAGTGTGCAACTAATAATAAATGCCTTATTTAAAAAATAGCATGGCTGACAGAACCAAGTATTTAATAATGTGGAATCTGAATTTCTTTCGCTTCTGTTCTCCCCTTTTCATCCTTTGTGTTCATATTCTCAAAGTTGGCTGAAACGAGAGCATGCTGTTGGGAGAAGGCCAGCAACCAAGATAGGCACCAGTGATCCAGACTCAGATGGGGCCGTGCCTTTGACTTTTCACCTGAAGCTCTGCCCTGGGGCCACCTCGAGCTCCTCAGAAGCTCTGCAAGGTCCCCCATCCTTCTGGATTACTGCTGCCCCACCGCACCCCGATCGCAGGTCCTCCAGCCACCAGAGCTGCCCCTCTGCCGATCGCGTTGTTTTTATTGTTGTGGTCTTGGTGTAGGCCACAGGAAGATCAGAGCAGTTGATACAAGTGACCTTGGGTAAAAAAAGTTCGCCTCCATCCCTGAAATGGTACCGAGAGTTAAGACCTTAGGGATGGGAGACATTTAGAGACAAGTGTTCTTCTTTCTCTGGACCTGAGACGTCGTCCACCAAGGTAGCTAGCTGTCCAGGGTACTGGCCTACAAAACCTTCTTGATCTTGTTCCTCATCTCCTCAGCTATGAGTTAGCAGTCAACATTAACTTCTTCTTACCATGCTTCAATTAACTTGTAGTAACAATATTGATGCCATCGCCATCAAAAACAAAAGAGTTAGCATTTATGAGTTGCTTCGATGTTCCATGAACTTACCTAAGGGCTTTAAATAAGTGCAATTCCCTTTTAATGCTTGCAACAGTGCTAATATGGAGTTGGTACTATCACTACTGACATATAAAGATTAAGGCTCAGCTTGGTGAAGCAGCTTGGCAAAGTCACACAGCTAGTAAGTGGCAGAGAAACTTCAATTAAGGTTTTTTGATTCCTTACCGCAGGTTTTCCCTTTGTGTTCTTTGTCCTAGAGGCTAAAACGCCTTCAAGTAATTCTATAATTTCAGCATCAAATTAAATTAAGGGAGGTGATATTTTGGTTGGAGGTTCTCATCTGGCCTCCTTCACATCACACAAGTAAAGGGTCACCTGTTTGACTTCTAAAATCCAGTCTCAGATATTGCCTAAATCTGGAAGACTGTCACTGACTTCAGATTCCTTTTGGCACCCCTCTGGGAGGAGAAATTTTCCTGGAGATAATATTTTGGCTGGTACAGAGGCAGCAAAGGGACTTTTAAAAGGAAGCATATGGTCCTTTGGCATTATTATTCTGGGGTGCTGAGAGCTAATGAAACAAGGAAAGCATTGAGAGCCAAGGTCATTATGAATATAATTCAGATTTTAAATTGCTATTTGTGGAAAATATTCCTTCAGCCAGTTGAACCAGGTTAAATCGCTACAGCAATTATATTTACAGGCAATTGCTTGGCCCTGTACTTCCCTTCGCCTGTGCGGACACAGTAAGCTTTTGAGTTAGTAGGCGGTAGGGCAGCACATAAAAACCGAATATTGTTATTGCCTCATTAAGAGAGACCCTGATTCTTTTAAGTCTGCTCTAACAAGAGCCTTTGGAAAAACAAGAGAAATTTCCGAATATCTGATTAATTTAGATTGAGCAATTAACGGAGTGATATAGTTAACAGTACACTTAGTATCACTCATTAGGTTGGCTGCGTGGGAGGCAGCCTCCGACTCAGGAAGGAGGCTATTAGAATCGAGTGCCACCGCGTATCTGCAAGTCAGCCACCGTGAGTCGTGTAAGCAATCAGGTTCCTGTCTTTGAGGCTTACAGAGGTTGAAAAATCTACTTTTTGGCAGTGCTGGTTTTCATTCTAGCAGAGGATGAAATTGCTAGAGAAATAATGTCATTTCTACAGTTCATGTTTTCTTTAGCTTCCAAAGCTAAGCTGCTGGTGGGGTGGCTTCTCTCTGTGCGTTCCAGTGGGGGCTGAGTGGATGGCCCCTCCAGCACCCGCTACACTGCCCCCCCAGGGCACAGGGTCCTGAGACTTGAGACCATTGCTGGATACCCACACCTGAGTGGTGTTGGCTGGCCCTCTCCCTGGGTTTCCATGGAGGCAGTCGCTGAAGTTAAACCACGAAGAAACTGGTCATTATTTAGATATTTCTAAACACATCTCCAAATACCTGAACTAGAGCCCCATGAGATGTTTAATTAGAGCGCCCAGATGAGACTGACCTGTTACTGTACGGTCACCCTGAATGCTCTAATTAAAAATGGATTATCTGATGACAGGTTACTAGAAGAGAGGGCACACCATCATTTTCCTTCGCCCTAGTAATGGCGCTGAGGGGAGGGACAGCTCGAGTGGTGGGAGGGGCGTCGAAGCCTGTTCAGATGGGAGCCAATGAAAACTGGGCATCCAGGGACTTCCCTGGTGGTCCAGGGGTTAAGACTTGGTGCTTCCACTTCAGGGGGCATGGGTTCGATCCCTGGTCGGGCAAGATCCCGAATAAGATCCCGAATACCCTGCAGCACAGCTAAAAAGTAAGAGTAAGTGCATTTTTAAAAGAATCAACTTCTTTTTTTTTTTAAAGAAACTTGGTGAAGTCCTAAAACCAAGTGTTTGAAGCAGCTTAAGCAGCAACTGAAACCGCAAGGGGTGGGTGTGAGCTGGTCCTGGGAGAGGACCTTTCCTCAGATTTGGGAATGAGGGAGGAGCCTGGAGCCATCTAACAAGAGCTGCTGGCATCCAAGGATAACGTCTGATGCCTATAGTGCTCAGTGGGTCTGAGTTGGTCCATTCATAGCCGCGGGGCCCTGAGAGGCGGGGGTTGGACTATGTGAGAGCCAAGTGGGAGGCAACAGGGACCGGGAGGTGTTTACACATGTGTCCAGGCTCCACCCGCTCTGCGTACAAGAAAACAACCCCAGTTTCTGGGGAAGAGGGCTGGTGGAGTAGGGGGCCCTGGGGACCCTGATCGTGCCAGGATTCAGAGCAGGTTTGCACACCTACGCTCAGAAGTTGATGGGAACTATCCCCGACAGAGGGAATGAATACAGGAGATCTGTCTCATGGATGGGACCAGCATGGGAGGGGTGAGAGGTCTGTGGGACCACCCAGGGCTCCCTG
Source organism: Bos indicus x Bos taurus (assembly GCF_003369695.1). Lineage (NCBI taxonomy): Eukaryota > Metazoa > Chordata > Mammalia > Artiodactyla > Bovidae > Bos > Bos indicus x Bos taurus. The sequence continues at coordinate 10,220,426 of NC_040087.1, read as the reverse complement.
TGGGCAGCATCCCCGAGACTGCTGGCTTTGAAAGAAACTTGTTAGGGGGCAATGTAGGAACCCCACACTTTACAGACTCCTCACATTTCAGGTCTGGAGCCCATGCTTTGATTTGAGACCACAGAGAGCAGACAGAGGCCACTCCCCTGCAGGGTGGTTTGGAGCAGAAGGTGGGCCTTTCCAGAAATGAAAGCTGCTGTGAATTGAGAAAGACAGAGATGTGCAGAGAGAGGACTTCTGCTGAGTTACTAAGAACAGTTCCTCCACGTCCCATAGAGCCCACCTTTTCCACTGGCTGGGCCCTTCACCTCCATTGAGGTGCCCAGCAAACAGCTGCTAAGTGAAGATGCCAAAAGCAACATCGGAATCCTTTACGATGTTAATGTCTTTAGATAATCACAACCTAGAAATCATCCAGATTTTTAAAATACAGTTGACCCTTAAATGACATGGGGTTTAGGGGCGCTACTTTCCAGGTAGTCAGAAATCACATAATTTTACCATCAGCCTCCATATCCATGATTCAGAATCTGGGGATTCAGCCGATTGCTGATTGCATAGAGCTATAAATATGCATGCAGGGGAAAAAAAATCTCGTGTATAAGTAGATCTGTATGGTTCAAACCCGTGTTGTTCAAGGATCAAGTGTGTAAAGAATTCATTCAGAAGTTACTGACCATATGTTCCAATTCAAGATGTAAACTTTGGAGCTGAATACATCCTATTTTTCAGGTTTCTCTAGAATATAGAATCTGGAGCTTGACAGAACTGGTTTGAATTTTAGGCTTGCCACTCACAAGCTAAATCATGTTGGGCAAGTGATTTCTTTGAGAAACCTCAGACTCCTCATCAATAAAATGGGAATCGGAACCTTGTCTTTGTGGATTTGTGGAGCTGACATATGCAGAATGCCTGGCACAGAGTTCTTGCTTAGTAGCTGCAAGTGGCTTGTAATGCATCAGTGTGTGCTAAGGAAGGCAGGTCAGGGAGCTTGGACCACACTTTGCTGTGAACTGAGAATTTCAGCAACAATGATCAAATGATTTTATTCTTTTTGGCTTTCTGCTGTTGATCAAAATCCACATGGAAACTCTCCATTACAGGCCTGGTATTTAGATTTGAACACATTAGGGACTGTATGCGCTAGTGATTCCTACACTGCTTCCTGCCTCCCCGCCTCCAGGTGGGGTCCTGGGGGTGAGGAGACCTGCGAGCCAAGTGTTTACATCTGAATGCTATAGTGTGAGAGTAAAGTGATATGCGTTGCACATGCCAGAAACACCCAGAGATACTGTATCCCCAGTGACATTCTTCTAAAGGGAAACATTCAGTAAACTGCATTTTGTTCAGTGTATGCCAATACACTTGAAACAACCAGGAGCTTCAAAAGAGAAGGTGGACCTGCTGTATTTAAAATGGATAACCAACAGGGACCTGCTGTAGAGCTATGGAATTCTGCTCAATGTTGTGTGGCAGTCTGGATGGGAGGGGAGTTTGGGGGAAAATGGATACATGTGTATGTATGGCTGAGCTCCTTCCCTGTTCCCCTGAAATTATCACAAGGTTATTAATCAGCTGAAGCCCAGTACAAAATAAAATTTTTTTTTTTTAATTAAAGAAACCCAAGAAACAAAAGGAAGATGGAACGCCTCCACATTCTAGTACTAAAAAGACTGTCAAACACTCTCCTTTATCTGGATCAGAAAGCCTTGCAGAGGTTAATTTTCCAACAGTTGCAGCTCTTCTAATGGCAGGATGATTATTGCAGGCTAGAACACTGCTCTGTGGCTGCCAGCTGCTTCAGGCCCTCACACCCTCCCACCCCAAAGAGGGGCTCTTGTTTTGGGGGGTGACAGAGGGAGATGGAGAATGAGACGGTGAGTTCACACGGGGGAGATAACTCTGTGTATGACGGCTCAGAAACCAAGAAAGCAGTAAAGGGATGGGCGGGAGGACTTCAGCTGACATCAGACGCAAGCGGCTCTGCTTGAGTCACTGTCCTGGTGACCGTCTGTGTCTGGGAAGCGCTCGGCTGGAACAGGGAGGAATGGAACTTGACAGTAACCGTTCGTCAAATGCTGTCTTCTGAGTAACAACACACGTAGGTATGAAGAGTGATGGGGACAAAGCTAAGAGAAGTGGGAAGGGGTCTGATGTCCATTTACCTGGACAAAGAATTTTGTCCAACAGAGAACCAAGGAAGCACCTCTTAGCTGATGATCAATTCTTTCCATCCTTTAAAAGGGCTTGAAGTTCAATGTGATTCTACAGGAAACTGAGGATTTCTTCATTGAATTGGCATTAATTACTTTTTAAATGTAAATTTTCAGCTGCAAGCCTTTTTTAATACTAAAAAACCTCTAAGTACATCAGAGTAAATCAAAGACTAATTGGTGACCAAATTATAGGGTTTAAAGCACTTTTTTTGGCCTTAAATGAGTGAAAAATAATTAGCAAATGTGAATACACACTTTTTCTTTTATTAATAATGAATCATATGGTGAGAACCCATTTTTTTTTTTTTAGCAAAATTCAAATTTCTGTTTCCGACTGAGAGCTATAATTCCGTTAGGTGGCACTTTATATTTAATCAGTGCTTTCTCCTCTGCTGGTGTCTCCTCGTGCCCAGACTAGGATGGCTGTCATCACAGGCAAGGATGGAAATGGATAACTTTAGTGGGTCCTGGCTCTTGCATGCTAAGTCCCTTCAGTTGTGTCTGATTCTGTGCAACCCCATGGATTGTAGCCCACCAGGCTCCGCTGTCCATGGGATTCTCCCGGCAAGAATACTGGAGTGGGTTGCCATGCTCTCCTCCAGGGGATCTTCCCAGGATGGCATTAAATAAGACCATCTACAAGAGTCTTATGGCAATCCATCACTCCAGTATTCTTGCCTAGGAAATCCCATGGACAGAGGAGCCTGGTGGGCTACAGTCCCATAGAGTCACAAAAGAGTCAGACACGACTTAGCTACTAAACAACAACAACAAATGTCTTACTGGAGCTTCCATTTAAGATGTAACATGGAGGGCTGCAGAGCGCTTGGGGCTTTGGTCAGAGGCTCTTACAGGACCTGAGGTAGATCCTGGTCAGAGAATCCACTCCAGTGCTGTTTGCGCGGCTTGATGACAGTTTCAGCCCACTTCCTATCAGCCATAGCTATTTATATTCAGAGGCACGGATTCCACAGCTGTACAGAGTGCCTGCGAGTGACTCAAATCAGTCTCTCCTCCCTTCTCCCTTCCCATCTCAGGGAAGATGAACAAAGTTGTTGCTCAAGATAATCGTGGCAAAAAGGCAGACTCGTCAGGGGGTGGAGGAGGGGTCTCTTATTCCCTTCGTAAGCTTCCTCTTCTGTCAGAGATACTGTTCCTTTCTCACCTCTCATTCCCAGATACCCTCATCCCTTTTATAATGAAACAAGGAGTTGGTGCTGACCTTGACTTTGCAGAAAAGGTATTTTGCTCTGGGCCATCTCTACAAAGACTCTACAGGTTTCCGGGTTAGGGTCATTCTATAAGTCAAGCTACTAACTCTGGCTGGAAGAGGAGAAGAGACCTGGGGGCAAAACCAGAAAGTACTGATGGTTTAGGGCCATGTAGTGTCGGGAAGGGCATTGTTTCGTGAGGCCAAAACACTCGTCAGCTGTGGAGAGGACTGGAACCCAGGCCAGGCTTGGCCTCGGAGAGGCCGGGGTGACACAGGCAAGTCTGCTCACCCTTCTGGCCTCAGCTTTCTCATCTGTGAAGAGAGGGCGCTGCTCGAGAGGACCTGTTGTGTCGCTTTCAGCTATGAAATTCTGTGATAGCACAAAGATCATTTTCCCTATTTCTGTGAAACAATAACAGCTCTGGGTTGGGAAAATGATCTGACAGCCTTGTTCCCTGAATGAAAATGTGTCTAAGCGTTTTGCTGAGAACAGCCCAGTCTCCCGCCTAGAAAAACAACGCCCCCCACCAAATGCAAACGCGGTGGTGGTGGTGGAAATGAAGAATAATACCACCACTTTGTATTTTTACCTCTCGTGATAAAACAGTAGTTTTAGAAATCGTAAAAATGTACCAGTTTGACAAATGGCACATTTAAAACCCGATTTAGCAAAGGGGTTTTACCTTTGTAATTTTAAAACTGTCACTTGAACTAAAAATATAGGCAAGCAAGTTGGCCTTTCATATTTAATGTTTTCTTTTCTCCCTTTTTATTTGCAATTTATTCTGTTCAGCTTTGATTAAGGAAGTAGCAGACATGGAATGGAGAGTGGCCAGTCCTTGGCTAATTCACTTTTGAGAAGATGGCAAATGTGGCTCTTCCCACCAGTGCGGAATTGAACTTTCTCAGCACCAGTCCTGGTTGGCTTTGGTGCATTAGCCATGTCTCTTACCCTTAAATATTAACACAGAATCACCTAAGAATATTGGACTTGAAGAGGACAAGATGACTGGAGGCTTGCTTTCTCCCCTGATGGAAATCTCAAGATTCTACATGTTTGTTACAGTAAGTATGTTATGGCCCCAGATTAATTGGTAATTACAGCAGGTCAGAAAGAATTTGAAACAAAAATGAGAACCCGGAATGTCCTGGAGTGCGGGATATTAAAAGCTGCTACGCAGGATTAAAGGAATGTTTACAGATGTGTTTTTCCATTTTCAGGCGAGAACTTAGGCAAGTTGCTGCATTTCTTTGAACTTTAGTGACCTGATCTATAAGAGGACAGATTTGGAGTAGCCGCCAGCAAATGCTTCTGAATGTTCAAGTCTTTAATTGAAACTTTTTTCTTATCCTTGTGCAAGACTTCGCTCAGGAAAGGTGCTTACCTACTGTTGGGATCCAAAGAGTTAACGATTCATTCCGAGGGGCATTGGAGTGCAGAGGGGAGAGCTCAGAACCAGGTTGTGGGGTTGGTCCTGGGCATCCTGGGTGGGGGAGGGGCCGGGGCAGCTCACAGATGGCTTCCCTGTTTATCAAATGGGGATGATAAGCCTCACTCCTAGGGTTCTGTTAAGGCTCAAATGCAATAAGGGAACTGCGAGCTCTTGAAAGACAGTGTAAGTGGAAAGTATTTGTATGAAACGCTCTTTCTAAAGAGTATTGATGGAAACATCTTTATGCAGCCGTGCACATCGGTACTGAACTGTTGATTCACTTCTTAGCTGTCATTAGCTGCTGATTCCAGCCTGTTGGTCTAGCCTGTGGGCACAATAGAGGAGCTCACAACAATGGCGGGTCTGAGTGATCCGGTGCACCCAGGGGCCCGCCTCCCGGAAATCACTGCCCTCCGGTTCCCCGGATCAGCGACTCGCACTGCAGAGTCTCAGGGTGATCAATGCGTCCAGCCTGAGGTGAGCGTGCTCACTGTAACTTCCTTCATGGGTGTCAATTGAGACTCGGCTTGAACATCTCAAGTGAGGAAGCGGGTAATTGAGGTGAAGGGAAGAAGACCTATAACTTTGAACAATCTCCCTCCTTTTCAACAATCTCCCTCCTTTTCAACAATCTTCTTCCTTTTCAAGATGACTCTCTCTTCGTGCAGAGATTTTGAGAGGTGCCTTGCACCCTCAACTCATTTAATTCTTATCACCATCCCTGCAAGTTGATTTTCAGTATCCCCATTTTTAAGATGAGGGAACTAAGTCTGAACGGGGTAATCAAGTGAAGAAATGGAGTCCCTACACTGTAGAATTGGGTTAAAATAGAAGGTTGTGCTTGTCTATGCATCATAACAGCATTTCTTGAGAAAACTTATTGTCACCATTGACAGATTCCCACCCTCCATCTTTTTAAAAAAATATTTATTAATTTTAAATAAATAAAATTTATTTTATTTACTAGCATAGGCCCAGGGTGTGCTGGGTCTTCATTCCTGCCCACAGCCTTTCTGTAGCTGTGGTGAGCCGGGGCCACGCTCTGGCTGTGGTGTATGGGCTTACTGTGGTGACTTCTCTTGTCGCAGAGCATGGACTCTAGGGTCCACAGGCTCAGCAGTTGAGGTGCAGGGGCTTTGTTGCCCCCACAACATGTGGACTCTTCTGAACTAGAGATCAAACTCATGTCCCCTGCATTGACAGGTGGATTCTCAACCACTGGACCACCAGGGAAGTCCCCTTTCCCATCTTTTTACAGCTCTGTTAAAACAAAACTATTTCTTACTACTCAGGGATGCCTACTTAAAAGTGTGGTCCATGTACCAGCATGATGGACCTCACTAGGAGCTTGTTTGATTTATAGGAACTTGACCCCAGCTCAGGTCTCCTGATCCAGAGTCTTCATTGCTCCAAGACCTTCAGTGGTCCACAGGCACACTAAAGTTTCCAGATTGCTGACTAGAGCACGCAGAGCTGGCCCACGCCCTCCTTTCTAAGAAGACTCTCGAAATATCTCTCCTGACCACACCGGAACTTTTGTCCCAAATAGAAACGTATGCCAGGGACACCTTTAACTCTCATCTTTTCTTATGTACCTCAGAGTCCTGTAAGTTTCTATCAAGTTTTCTTGTGTAACTTGAGAGAGCTGACCCCTTTTTTGACCTTCCAAATGTAAGTTTCATAAACTGTCCTGCTCTGTGCCCTGTGAAAAATGTCTGGATATTTTTCATTCTGTGAATTGTAGGTGATATCCCTCACAATTATCTGTCAATTAGTCATCAAAAGTCAGGTAGAGGAATTTAGACTTTGTGGGCTAAATTTTGACACATAAGAATAATATAGAAAATGGTGAAATACACTGAAACAGGGAGATTTATCTTGTGGTGTTTTGCAGTGTGGTTTAAGAGGGAAGAGAATGAGGCTCTGAAAGTAATTGCAAATTATAGAAAATAGAGCCCTTTGAAAGGTTTTATTGGCTGTCATCTGATGCATTGACTCATGGGTTTCATGTGATGTAAATTTATTCCCTTGATAAATGAACCAAATTTTGTCAAGATCAGTCAACTGATTTGAAACTTATTATGAAATAAACACACAGACATATGCAATTTATAGAACAATTAATTTGAAACTTTATCCAGACCGTTATTATTTATGTCTGCCATATATTTATAACTGAGCATTTGTGCCATTATTAATACACTGATCATCAATGCCAATCTTTTCTAATAAGGGCAGAATCTATGTCTGTTAATTGGCTTTTATAGATGCAGCTATAATTGATAAAGTGTAGCTCCTTCCCCTCTTCTGAATGTTTGCCATGGGATGCAAAACACTCTTTCTTCCAGGAAGATATCAAGTCCCTTTAACCAGAGAATTCTGTCCAGTCACCAACACCAAAGACAGAAGTGAGTAGGCCCTTCCAGATGGGAGGCGGGTGGCTCCCTGCTCTCTGAGCTGTACTCTTGCTTCTTGCCACTTCCCCCATCTTTTGTCTCAGCCAACAGGAGGGTGTCCTGTAACTCCTCCCTCCACGTCCCTCCTCTAATGTATTTCTCTTCCACTGCTGATGGTGTCCAAAAAAAATACTTTGAAATCTCATACCTCCCAGAATGATAAAAGCAGAATTATGGAAAGAAACTTTAGAACCACCAGGTTTGGGTTGTTGGTTTAAATATCCCCCAAATGATACAGACCCAGCACCATCTATTGGCCATGTTTCTGGAGGCAGACATTCTGAAGCCTGAGAGTCAAACAATATTTTCAACCAAAATGACATCTGACGAGAATGTGACGGTCCACATCCAGGATTCCAGCTGTAATCTCTCACATGTATATTTCATTATGAATAACTCTCTTGTTTTTTTTTTAAATCACAACTTTCCTTTCTGAAGCCTGGGTTGAAATTTCAGTCTCATCTTTTGACCACCTTGGGGGAGCTTTCCCATGTGATGCTGGAGCAGACTCTAATAAACGCCAGCACCTGGCATTGCAGGGAGAAATGAATTATGACTCCACGTTGAACCTGTTTCTCTGACTTGCTTTCCATTTTGTTATTATAGTCCATACATGACAGCCTCCCTCAGAGAATCCTGCCCCTCTGCCTGACTGTTAAGTGAAAATGCCTTTGTTCAGTACCCTGGCCACCTGTAGATGGCAGGAAGGAAGAATTTAACACATCCCCTTGCCTGAGGTTTGCCATTCTAGGAAATACTTGCAAGATTTAGTGGCCTTTTTACTTTGTTTCCTCACCTCCCCTCATCTCTGATCCATAAAAGGACCTGGCATCCAGACTCCTACAAGACGGTTATTTTGAGACATTAGTCTGCCATCTTCTCAGTCAGCCAGCTCTCCAAATAAAGTTGTTATTCCTTGCCTCAACATCTAGTCTCTCAAATTCACTGGCCTGTCTTGTGGCGAGCAGAGTGAGCTAGGACTTGGTAACACTGGGATACAGTGAGAGAATGTCTCCTTTTGTTGCTTGTCCTCAACAGAGAGACTTCTTGGCTTCTCACCCAGTAAGAGAGTAGCGTTCTTGGTTAGCAGTGGAATGACTCCAGGAATAATAATTGAAAATATTATCAATATAGATAACATTCAATATAGAAGTCAGTCAGTAGAGGGTCTGAATCCAAAAGAAATGAAAAGGTTTATTAATGTCTCTGATCTTTGTACAACTTGAAATAAAAACTTCAAATTACCTTCCCATCAACTAAATTACTTAATTGCATTGGAGGAGAGTCTAGCCAAAAGAGGGCTTGCTTCTGCATCTTTGACATTTCTTATGTTTCTCGTGGACAAGGCAAATAGCAAAAATCACTTGTAGTCTGTCCATCAACTCCTCACATGCTAGATGCTCTGAGAGGAGTGAGAGGCATTTTAGTTGACATTTACTAGTCTGGGAGGGACAGAAAGCTTTGCTGGAGCAGAGGCTATCTTCAGAGTTGCCAGGTCTGAGAGTGAGGCTCCTTATCAGTAGAACCTTGGCCTCTGATTCGCACCTTTGGCTGGACTTTGGAGGCCTGAGACACAACAGGGGTGGATGAACGTGTGTTTGGGAGGCTCATTTATATTCATGGCTGGGCAGGATGTATCTCATTCTTATTGTAACATCCATTATTTTACACATAGTTAATTGCTTATTGTTTATCCTGAGATTGTGATGTTTGCTATGGAAACTCTAAAAATAGGGAAAATATCAGTCTGTGTGATCTATGAGTGGGGAACATTGGTCTGATATGTTAGATCAGAATCAGTCGTATAGCAGTACAGAGGCAGTAGAGAGAGGGATGTGATATCACTCTTTAGAGACCCTTCAAGTGGCTGTGGGGAGAGTGAGATAGGATTCTATCAAAATCTTAAGACCCATGAGAGAGGGGGTAGGAGCCTTCACAGAGTGACCCCTGAGCCCCATAAATGGCTAGTGGACTAGCTCATCAGCACAGAAAGAGGTACTAGATTAGAAACAGGTATTAGATTCAGAAAGATATTCAGTAAAAGCTCATCCACAACCTTGAGTGCCCATGGTAGGTCAGGCCCTGGATGAGGTTAGGGAAGTGGTGTTGGGCCAGGAAGTGGACCATGGGGTCCACCAGTCCTGGAAACCCAGCCTTGCTTTAGCACTTACTAGCATTGGGTTCGATCCCTGCTTTGGGAAGATCCCCTGGAGAAGGAAACGGCTACCCACTCCAGTATTCTGCTCTGGAGAATTCCATGGACTGTTATAGTCCATGGGGTCACAAAGCGTTGGACACAATTGAATGATGTTCACTTTCATTTTCTTTATTTAGCATTCCCACCTTAAGTAGAATAAGATATGCCATCTTGTTTAGCATCCTTTTCTTTTTTTTTCACTTGTAAAATTAAGATCAATTGTTTGGAGGATTTAGTGAGTATTTAGGAGTATTCCGGATGCTTAATACATGAAAAGCTTTAATAAACTTTAGCCTTTTCTGCCTTCCCCTACTTAGGATCTCTGGAGGGTTATTGACAGAAATCAGATGATGTGTTTATGATCTTAAAGGGTTTACCTTCCAATAGGGAAGAAAGACACACACAAGTGACAGTCATGGGGGTGGTGGTGAGTGAAGTAAGTGTGTTAATAAGAGAGGCAGAAGGATATAGGAGGAAAAACTATGATTGATTCCGCTGGGAAGGGGGCTGGGAAAGATTTTTAGGGCAGGCAACATTAACCCAGGTCCTGAAGGATTTGAAACAGTTGCTTCTGATCTTGCTGATGAGAAATACCCAGAAATATACACCCAGAGCCATCTACTCGGAAAAAGAATGTGGAAGAACAAAGCTTATTAAAAAAAAAAAAAAAAAACCAGATGTGTAGAGATTTAGGAAGCAAAGGAAGGAAACTATGTCAGAGGAAATCTCAAGGGTAGGGCAAAGTCTAATTACCCAAATTGAAATCTGGCCTTTGTAGCAGACCTAAGACTTCTCTTGAACCCATAAAGACCTGCTGGAGTAGCAGAAGCATGCCTGAAATAATTAGCTTTGTATTTCAGCTCTTGTTTGGGAATTCTTGGTTTGTATCAGCCTTTCCCCAGAAAGCAAGAGAGGTATTTGAGAGTGGCTAGAAAATTGCCTGGACAGTAGCAGGGCAGGAAAATGTAAAATCAATAAATAATCAGGCTGAATTTTAATTGAATATATCACCAAGGCCCTGCTGACATGTAAATTTTAAAAACTACTCACTAGAGAAAATCAGCCCTTTTTCCCTTGTGGAGACTGGGTTTCAGGAGATGCATAAAGCCTGGCTTCTGTATACCTTCCTTGGCAGATCGCATATTCTGGGTTTCCTTGTGTGCATAGAGGCCTGTGGTCAGCCACTTCCCTGCCTTTCTCTTTCCTGCATAAGGGAATACATATTTACTTTGGAAAAAAAAAAAATCAGTTAACCTCAAATTCATGTAGAAACAAAGATCTGAGAGAGGAAGGCGGGCTGCTTTGATGTTGAACGTCCCTGAGGGGAGAAATGTGGTTTCCTCTCAGAAGAGGGTTTAGGCTCCGTCAGCTCATCACTGTCACTCTGCTTTGCGAAATCTCAAGGCCGATGAGGGCGTCACATTTGTATCCTAGAGATCAGTCTTGTTTTCATTTGACTTGTGCTTTCTGTAAATATTTTCTTTGTACTCTCGGGTAGCATTTGGCCCAGTGATGTCTTGAATTTCGAGTGAGATTCGGGAGCACAGAGGCATACCGGAGAGCCACTTTGACTCAAACTGGGGCTCAGGAAGCCCCCGCCCCCACCCTGCACCCCTCTCCCCCGGGACCAGCGTGGACACTGTGGAAGGAATCAAAGTGAGAGAGCCCTGGAAACTTCTTTGACTATTTTCCTCCCCAGGAGCTCATTTTGTATTTGGTTTTGCAGCCATGTATTTCTGTAAGGATGGCTCTTGTCATCTTAACCTCTGCACAGACACTGTTGCTCAGTTGAAGAAAAAGACTGTATCTGAACAAATTTGTTTCTACATGGATTTAATTAGGAACCTACCAGGTGCTCAGTTTTGAGCTTGATGCTGCCAGGATATAGAAGATTTATGAGACACACAGCCTTTGACTTTAGAGGGTGCCAGCATGCTATAGAATGCTGGTACATAAACCTCAGTGAATCCAAGTCTCCTGCAGAGATTGTCAAACCATGCCTGGAGATTCTAATTCTATAGATCTGGGAAGAGGCCCTTGAGCCTACATTTTAAGAGGTGAACCAAGTACATCTGATTGAGGAAGTCCATGGTTCTGACTTTGAAAGACACTAGCAGAGTGGGCTTGTGTGTGTGCTAAGACACTTCAGTCATGTCCAACTCTTTGCCATTCCAAGGACTTGGGATCCTATGTCCACAGGATTCTCCAGGCAAGAATACTGGAGTGGGTTGCCATGCCCTCCTCCAGGGGATCTTCTTGACCCAGGGATCGAACCCACATCTCTTACATCTCCTGCATTGGCAGGTGGGTTCTTTACCACTAGTACCATCTGGGAAGCCCCAGGATGGACTTAACATCTTCGTCAGCAGAAACACTTGCTGTTTACAGACCCACCCTGCTATATATTAAGCAAGTGACTTAGCGTTGAGATATTTACCTTTCCCAACCTTTATTTCTTCATCTATAAAATTAAAACAGTGATGTCAAACTCAAGGTAATACTGTAAGAATTACATGAGACAAATATTAGAAGAGTTTCTGGAACATTCTAGAAAGACAGTAAATACATTTTCTTATCATCTTCCTCAACAATCTATTGGGAAGATAACACAGCCTATTTTTACTTTAGCCTTCAGGTTATTTCTTATCTTTAAAAATGATGATGATATTTATCATCATCTGTCATCTCTTTGTATCACCTAAACTGCACTGTAGTTGTCTGTCTGTTTGCTTGTTTCTAACCAAAGGCTCTGGTGGTGTTAATTGGCTCACCAAGCCCAGGAACTCTGATGTGCCACTTCAGGCCACCAGAAATTATAATTGCATGCGATCAAAAGACAGAATCTGGATTTGGGGTTGAAGAAATACGGGAGAGAAAGGCTGTCCAAAGCTGCCCTCAAATCTTGGTGAAGTTTTTCTGGGATGGGCAAGAATGAACCTTGGATGAAAGAGAATCTAGCAGAGAGCTAAGGACATAAACTGCACTTCAAGACCTAGTTGGGTCTAGGGCATATTGAAGAGAGACAGTAACACAGCTTAGAGGACTATTTCCTTGGCTCCCTTCAGGCCAGATCCTGATAGCTGGTTCTAGACCTAGATCTAGTCCATAATCTTGCTGGGACTAGAGGGAAGTCTTTGCTGGCTGCCAGAAAGAACCATTGAGCAGTGGTCTCTGGGGCCTACAGGAAACTATCCTATTGCAGGGGAGAGCTTATAACCTGGGATCAACATAGTTAGGGCCAGGAGGAGGTGCGGGTGGAATTGACTGTGGTGACAGGGCCGTGGTAGAGGGAAGCTAGAGGGTCTAGCTAGAGGATCTTGCAAAACTGTTGAGGATCTTGCTAATGACTCTCCATCATCTTAGAACCAGGCTTAGGTGAAGCACCTGAGAAGGACTGAGAAGATGTGGGTGATTCTTTTAGATCAAGAGTAATGCTTGAAGTCAAGAGACCCAGCCAAGATAAATGACTTTTGGGTTATCACACTCGCCTTTGATTCTAACTGCATAGTCCTTCCAGACCTCAGTCTTCACAGGCTGTGGAGGGGGAGGACTCTGTTTATTGGAGTGTGCTCACTCCATCAGGATGGGGCTCTTCATGAATCCAGAGCTGCAGCCATTTGAATGCTTCTCCATTTGGCCTGACTCAATACGTCTTTCACAGAGAACTGCAGAATGTTCAAAAGGGAAGGGGCTTTAGGAATGATCTAGTTCAGTCTCCTTATTTTCCTGATAAGGACACCAACACAGAGAAAGCCTATGACCTTCTTAAGGTCACAGCTGCTCAGTAACAGAGTAGCACTCGAAACCAGGCTTCCCATGCCACTCACATCACCAGGCCGTGCTTTCTCGTGGTGATTTCCTCTTGCCTGAGTTCCCTTTGATCTCCCTGGAAGCCTATATGGACACAGGCTGGGCGGTCCATGGCTCATCACTTAAAATGTAACAGGCTCGCTTTGCTCTCACTCTTCCCATGCTAACCACGAAGTACAAGATGGAGCTGCCACTCACCGCTCACGCTGATGACAATTTCATTAACTGTTTTGCTGGGCTTCGGCGAGCCACTCATTTCAATTGTGCTCAGCTCATGCTAGTGAGAAGTGCATAAGGATTTCTGAGCAGTTCATAATGAGGAAATCATGGTTAAAGTTTCAACAAAATTAGTGTTAGATAGTCAGGAATACTTAAAAATGCCAGGGTCTGAGATGCCACAATGGAAACAAATACAGTGGCCCTGGCCAGTAGCCTCTTACATGTACACACTCACCTTTTGGGAGGATGCTTTGGGCAGTAAGCAGCCTGGTAAGTGTAGTCTTTGAAGCTGGGGGTTCCAAAAGATAAGCATCTCTCACTTAGCAACCTGTTATGGTGAAATGTGGGATGGAGCTGGGTTTTTTTTCTTTTTTTGGCCTATTAGGTGGGATCTTAATTCCCCAACCAGAGATCAAACCCACACTCCCTGCAGTGGAAGCACAGAGTCTTAACCACTTGACCACCAGGGAAACCCCTGGAACTGGAAGTTTTGACCACACAGTGGTGGGGAATGTGACACCTGAAACCTACAAAGGTTGGAGAGATTTCTGATCTTCCTTGCCCTCTCCTGCCCCTCAGTCACTGTCTCTGGTCTGCCTTGAGCTGAAAGGTATCTGAAGGTATCTGAAATTCCATGAAAATATTGGCATCACTGACTCGATGGACGTGAGTCTGAGTGAACTCCGGGAGTTGGTGATGGACAGGGAGGCCTGGTGTGCTGCAATTCATGGGGTCGCAGAGTCGGACACGACTGAGTGACTGAACTGAACTGAACTGATTGTCATGCTGCTGTCAAGTCAAAGGGATAGGTGTCAGCACCTAGATGAGGGTGTAGATGCAGGATTTTTCTGTTCAAATGGAAACTGAGGGCTATGTACATCTTCATGCCCACAGTCCTGTGTTTTATGCCTCTTCAGCCTTAGCCACTGGAGCAAATAAAGCTATTTTCCTCCCCATTTAGTTTTTTTAGACTTGCTGGAAGAGGAAGCTCCAGATAACATCTCATTTTGAATAGATCAAACGGCCCTGATATGTATGGTGTAAATGCCTCCTGTCCTTCCAGCGTCCTCCCCTGTTGTAGTGTTAATTGATCTGCCAATAGTTGGTCAGATCTCCTACTTGGGGAAATATGTGAAATTAAGGCTCTGACATACGATGAAGTCTTTACTTCCTTCTCTTTTTCTTTTGGGTCTATTTCCTACTCTTCAGTTTCAAAGAAAGGAATGATAATACCTCACCCTCATATGCTTTTTCTAACACCTCCAAAATGCCTTTGTACTTGTCAGGATCTACATAATGTAAACTAACAAGGTCTGTTTCTTGCTGACACTGCGTGGGTTGGCGGGGATGTCTGCTGTCTCGTCATCTTCACTGCTGGTCATCCTCTGGAGTATGAGCAGTGCTGTGGAAAAGAGAAAGAGGAAGTGGTGAAATTATGCTTTGCTCTCAGAACCTCCACTCAGAAGAGTGGAACCGCTAACAAGTTATTAGCGAAAGAAAACTGCATGGGCAAGTATAGTTTTAAAGGGTAAGAGGATGCTATTCTACCATACAACTAGGAGGAGAACAGGTGACATTTGTTGAGCTGCAATGACTAGAAAGCCTTCTTTAAATTATCTGATTTTATTTCTGAATATTTGCAATAACTCTGGTCACAGCCAAAATAAAATTATAGATTTATTCTACACCTTTCAATGTAATATTTCCAAACTTTTAAACTTCACAGTTGGACAGTTTTTTGAGGAGGGGTTACCTGGCATGGGGATGCCTATTTTTTATTTTGTTAATTATCTGCTTTTTACCATCATTTGATAAAAGAAAATTCTGGAGTTGTCAAATTATGAGAAGTCATAAATTGTAGGAAGCATAGGGACTTCCCAGGTGGTCCAATGCCTAAGACTCCGTGCTCCCAATGCAGGGGACCTGGATTCGATCCCTGGCCAGGCAACTAGATGCTGCAATCCCACATGCTGCAATTAAGCATTCACATGCTGGAACTAAAGAACCCCACGTACCATGGCGAAGGTTGAAGATCCCACACGCTGCAACTAAGACCTGGAACAGCCAAATAAATTATTAACTAATTTTAAAATGTCGGAAGCATATGATTTCAGACCAAAATTTAGTCCTTCAGATGCCTCTAACTTTATGAAAAACTCTCAATATTGCCCTTCTCGTCCACTGCCAATGCAGGAGACACAGGTTCGATCCCTGATCTGGAAAGATGCCACATGCCACAAAGCAACTAAGCCCAGGTACCACAGTTGTTGAACCCCTGCTCTAGAGCCTGGGAGCCACAGCTGTTGAGCGCCGGTGCCATAACCGCTGAAGCCTGCTCATCCTGGAGCCTGCGCTCAGCAACAAGAGAAGCCCCCACAGTGCTTCCAGAGAGTAGCCCCCTCTCACTGCAACTAGAGCAAAGCCCACGCCGCAGCAGAGACCCAGGACAGCCAGAAATAAATAATAAAAGAAATAATGCGGTAAATGAAACTATTTTTTTTAAACGTGAATAGAAAACAAAGCTGCCTTATATTTTTCAAAAGTATTGCTCTTAAGTTTTCTGTACCTCCCTGATAACTTTTGTGATCTAGTCGTTGAGAACTTCTTCTCTGAAAGGTTACAGTGTCAAGTTATAACATCAACCCCACGTATGTAGGGCTTGCACTCAAGGAGCTGAAATGTAAAATGGACCAGTGAGGGATAAGAAAGGAGGCAGGCTTTGTTAGCTAGGCATGTGGAAAGTAGATTATCAGGTTGTGGGGTAAAAATGAACTGCTGTCTCACATACTGGTTTGGAGAAGGTTTGACTGAATGGGCCAAGATAGAAGGAGTGGAGGGGTGAACAGTCCCCTGGGCAAAAGGTTTGTAGCTAAGGTTAAAAGCCTTGACCTTGGGACTTTTCAAAGCTGTATTGACAAGAGACAACCAAAGTTGGAGGTATGCACGACAAACGCCTTGCACTGGAAGTCCTGAAACAGCCAAACACTTGGACAAGCTGCTTGACCTTTAGAGACTGTTGGCCCCTGGAGAGTCTGCATCTGTGTGGGTTGACCGTAGACTGTGCTGTCTGCTCTGGGGAACAGAGGAGTAGAGATGTTTGGGAGCATCATGGCCTTCCTGGATCCCGAATAGTTCAGCTAGAAGACTACCTGTTCTGTTGATCGGTGAAGGAGGCTATAGAAAGAGCCACGTGAGAGAGATGCTTTCCTTTGAGATAAAGCAGAATTCAGCTACTAATTCATTGTGAAAGTGCAGGAAAGACAGGAGCTGAAGATTAATCTGTGGCTTCTGTCTTCAGATCAGGGTTGCTGACACTTGCACACACTGGAAGCATAATAATAAGGTTGCCAAGAGATTCATCTGGAAAGAAGGAAAAGGAATCTATCAGAGTAGGGAGTGGTATCCAATTTCATAGTCCTCTCCTCTTCGGAAAACACTAATCATTAAGGAACTACACAGAAGCTCCCCTTTTGCACTTGAAGACCTCTGTATTTTGCAGAGAACACCATCACAATCACTGAGAGCGATGCCTTGGAGATTAGAATATGCCCAGCAAAATCCAGCTCAGTGGTGGAGCGGTCATTCTGGGGAATATGGGTTGAGTTAGACAAACTATTTTTTTGAGAAAATAATCCAGATTACTACCAGACATGTTAAGGTTTTATGTGAGTGGCTATCATACAGAAATGTAAATTCATAACTACCAAGGTGTATTACAGAACATGTGGGGAACACATGTATGAAAACATCTTTACCTTAAAAAATCCAAGAATAATTTGCACTTTTGGTATGGATTTGATTAGTTCTCCTGTGAAGCTACCAGGCTAATCCAGAATCTCCGATACAAAGGGCTTCTGAATTCTTGCTCAAAGCCCTTGCACATCTAGGTGAAGTGGCATGCCCAGACACTCCCGGAATGGGTGTGTGACAGCCCTGGGCTTCGGTCTGTATCTGTTCACTGTGGGCCTTTGGGGCAGTCACATCTGTAGGTCTCTACTTCCTCAGGCAGAAGGTCAGAGGGTTGGGTTGGATGACCCCTGTGATCTGCTCTGATTCTGTGATTTCATTTGTTGGCAATTCTCAAAATAAAAGTATAAAATGACTCCTGGAAAACCTGTATGAATTTCTGTATGGTTTGAGTCAACAACAATGGTTGGACTTTGTGCCCATCCAAAATCCTTTCAGAACAGCTTGTGTCTTTTCTTTTCCATTTGATTACACAGGATTTTTCAGTGTAAATAAAAATTCCTTTTTAAAATTAAGCCTTCCCCTGCTGTCTGATTCATTCACTGATGTTACAGCCCACAGCTTGAGATATGACATTTCCTTTCATTCTGGTAAAATTGTGATGTCACAAAATTTGAATTGATGTATCCAACTGAATTAAGCAGAAGGAGCAGGATAATTACAAATGAGAATTCTCCTCTCTACACACATATGTGTCTAGGTAATCAGCAGTGATGGGAAAGGAAATACAGGCAAGGCACCGGGCAAAAGCTTACCAGGCTGTAGCTGCAGGTAAATGCATTTTTAGATAGAGCATCTTGTTTTAGAGATTATAGTGAATGCTCAAATATGGCCCAGAAAGAAGCAATTCAGCGTTACCTATACATCGTGTACCACTGTTGGAGGAAGGCAGACCCCTTCCAGGGCCCGAAACTGGGCTCTTGTCTAACACTCGGAAATGAATTGTCAGAGGAGACTCATGTGCTGACAAAGCAAGAGATTTTATTGGGAAAGGGCACCTGGGTGGAGAGCAGTAGGGTAAGGGAACCCAGGAGAACTGCTCTGCTGCGTGGCTCGCAGTCTCGGGTTTTATGGTGATGGATTAATTTCCGGGTGGTCTTTGGCCAGTCATTCTAATCCAGAGTCTTTCCTGGTGGTGCACACATCGCTCAGCCAAGATGGATGCTAGCGAGAGGGATTATGGGAAGTGGACGGACACGCGGTGTCTCCTTTTAACCTTTCCTGAACTCCTCCTGTTGGTGGTGGCTTATTAGTTCCCTATTCCTTATCAGGATCTCCTGTCATAAAACAACTCATGCAAATGGTTACTATGGTGCCTGGCCAGGGTGGGCGGTTTCAATCAGTGTGCTTCCCCTAACACCACCACCAGCTAAATCATATCACTTGGCCTTTGGTCCTTGATTCCCAAGTTTATTAATCTCAGAAGTGCTAATATTCCTTAGATTTGGAATTTCCTTTTTGTATATAAAAGCAGTTATCTTTTCTTTTAAAACATGATACTGGTAGATAGATCTGAGAAATCTTTGTGATTTTGACCAAAGAATTTTATTCTAGTTCATGGATGGTGGGTCTATGTCTTCTAGAGATTTTTTTTTCTAATTAAATTTTTATTTTATATTGGACTCTAGTTGATTTACAATGTTGTGTTAGTTTCAGCTGTACTGCTAAGTGATTCAGTTTATGCCTATATCCATCCTTTTTCAGATTGCTTTTCTATATAGATTATTATGTCTCATAAAGACTAACACTGAGAAATGCGCGCTGCTTAAGCACCAACCCAGAAAATATTAACAGTATTTCAGCTTCCTGTGAAAGAGGCCAAGGTGACATAGGTGGTTTTGGTCTTTTGTTTTTTATGTGAACTCTTGGTGACAGTGCTGAAAATCCAGTGCCGTTTAAACAGGAGCAATCTGGCGGGTAGATGTAGATCTCTTCAAAGAGGGTTGGCCCTTCAGGTGATTGTTCGTTGTGGCAATTTTTAGATAGTTTTAGAGCAAGAGAATCAAATCAAAGATAGGATGGAAGAGTTAAGTTATATGAAAATTTTCCACCTAAGTGATGCATTTGTAGCCCTGCCACTGGGGAGAAGAGAGATGGCTCTATTATTAACATGCAAATGAGTCTTACCCATATCTCAGTCTTAAGAGTTCTAAATACACAGCTCCTACTGTTTCTCAGAATTCAATTATCCCTCCTGATTTCACTATTTCTGAAGCTAGGGCAACTTTCCCCCCTATTTTTGAGGCATGAAACATTGGGTTGATCTTCAATATCTTCTCTTTTCTTCTATACTTTTCACCTCTAATCATTTGGCAATTTCTAGCAATTTTTCCTTTCAAAATTTTATTTGTATGTTTCTTCTACTCCTCTGGCCAGCAACCAAGATTAGGCTATGATGACTTTACACACAGATTATGACCCTGGCTGGTCCAGCCATCTTCCTGCTTCCAGAATTTTCTTCATTCTCAATCCATTTTGCACATTATGAACAGATTACTTTTATTACAGAGTCATTTCACGTCATTCTTCTGCTTAAAAAAAATTCTTTAATGGCTTCTGATTCTACAGAATAAAGTTTCAAACTGTGGATCTAAAGTTCCCATTTCTAGCCCCAATTCCTTGCTTTTCACACGTCAACACTAGGGTCCAGCCAGTAACTAGAAAGTAGAACAAATAGAAATTTCTCAAACATATATTCAGTTTCTCATCCCATGGGCTTTACAAAATATTGTTTTAAAAATTCCTTAGATTTTCAAAACCACAAGGAGAAGCAATGGAGAAATATTAAGAAAAGGCAATGTCTTGGGTGGATTCCTAAAACAAGAAAGAAAAAAATTAAGGAAATCTGAAATAATAAGATACTGGCATTGGTTCAGCAGTTAGGCAAACGGTTCACTCTAATGTGGGATTCAAAGACGCTTACTCCTTGGAAGGAAAGTTATGGCCAACCTAGATAGCATATTGAAAAGCAGAGACATTACTTTGCCAACAAAGGTCCATCTAGTCAAGGCTATGGTTTTTCCAGTAGTCATGTATGGATGTGAGAGTTGGACTGTGAAGAAAGCTGAGCGCTGAAGAATTGATGCTTTTGAATTGTGGTATTGGAGAAGACTCTTGAGAGTCCCTTGGACTGCAAGGAGATCCAACCAGTCCATTCTAAAGGAGATCAGCCTTGGGTGTTCTTTGGAAGGACTGATGCTAAAGCTGAAACTCCAATACTTTGGCCACCTCATGCAAAGAGTTGACTCATTGGAAAAGACTCTGATGCTGGGAGGGTTTGGGGGCAGGAGGAGAAGGGGACGACAGAGGATGAGATGGTTGGATGGCATCACCGACTCGATGGATGTGAGTTTGAGTGAACTTCAGGAGATGGTGATAAGACAGGGAGGCCTGGCGTGCTGTGATTCATGGGGTCACAAAGAGTCGGACACGACTGAGCAATTGAACTGAACTGAATGTGGGATAACAGTGGGGGACACTGTGAGTGGGGAGGGGGATTTATATGGGAACTCTTTCTGTACTGTCTTTGCAACTTTTCTGTAAATTGAAAACTATTCTAAAATTAAAAGCTATTGAAAATCAACTTGCTACGAATAAAATATTTTTTAACTAATTTTTTTTTTTTAATCTGAGTTGGATAAATAGAGGAACCAGAGTGTGAAAGACACAGATAGTCAGGTTCAATTAGAACTGAAGTGGTGTGGGCAGGGAGAGAGTGAAAGATACGGGCTGGCTGCTGCATGTCAGACAAATAAATGCAAGGGTTCCTTTCACACTCTTTAGCCCAGTTACTGATTTGCAATGTGATGACGGACTCCCTTAGATGGAGGAAAAGAGTCTGGTTCAGCTTTCTCTCTGAAAGTGCTGAACATAGTCCTGAGGGCGCCTCTGAGGGCGCCTCTGAGGGCTTGGGGACCTGGCCACACGCCTCAGTGAGTCTCTGGATGGGCCTTTGTCAGCCCTCTGGAGAGATTCTTGTTGCTTAGTTGCTCAGTCATGTCTGACTCTTTGCGACACCATGGACTGTAGCCCGCCAGGCTCCTCTGTCCATGGGATTCTGCAGATGAGGGATGCTCAGGCCTTAAAGAATGGGTGCCCGAGTGTGTGTCTGCTTTAGGGACAGGAAGATTGGTGACAGGTTCTGAGGCCTCCCTGCTCTTTCTTAGGTGCCCAGTGACCAGTCAATGTTGCCCTCAGTTTGACTAAACTCTAGACAGGTTTTTTTCCTGACTCTAGATCCCTGATCTCCTTTTCTTAGAGCTTTTGTTTTATAGAAAACTTGCAACTGTAAATTTTGTCTTTGTTGCCTTTTGCGGTACAAATATGCTGTTGTCTGGGAATGTCTTTCTTCAGGACCTGGAAGCCATCCCTCTGGAATGCTGTCATCAGGAAAGAGAGGCCCCCTGTCCCGTAGGCTCCAGTGGAGGGCAGGAGTCTAACTTCAGTAAATGACGGCAGCTGCTCCCCACTGCCCCCACCACCACCCCAGCCAGCATCCTCCAGTACTTTTCCATGAGCTCACCCCAGGGTTTAAAAATCTTCCTGCCTTCTGTTTCAGTGGGGTTGAGTTCAGTTTTCTCTCTTATTTCAGTAGGTTTGACCCTGATCGCAATAATCTCCAGGAAAAGCTTCTTGCTGTTCTGAACACGTGTCCGGTGAAATGCGTCTTTCATGCCAGGAGGAGATTCTGAGTGAGGTATAACCAGGCTGGAAGTGGAGCGGGGAGCAGAGTTGGGACAATGATTTTAGAGCTTGAGATACTTTCAGAGGACTGCATGCAAATTTCGGAAAACTCATTTAAGATACCAAGAGACTATGGAGTTTTGATATCTTGTTGGGGAATACAGAGTGTTTAATTTAAAAGGTACATTTCTCACTAATGTGTTTGTGATCAGCATGCTGATGTCTTCTTACTGAACTATCTGCTGACATTTCCTTAGGATTCTGAGTGGAAATTCAAACGAGAAGACACAGGAGAGTCAGGTATAATCTGGAACTTGCGATTTATAGTTATCTCTGATACTTCATATCTGAACTTCCTGATTTAGGGACAATACACACATAACTGTAATACGCCTGGGAGGTGTGTATCTTCTTTTGAAAGTGTTTATGTCAAGGAGTGGGAAAACCAAGACACATGGGCCAATTCAGCCACTGCCTCTTTTGTAAATAAGATTTTAATGGCTCTTAGCCAGCTTACATTTTTGTATCGTCTATTGGTATTTTCACACTTCTGTGGGAGAGTTGAGTCCTTACAGCAGCAGTGCTATGGCCGTCAAAACTTAAAATATTTATTAGTGACCTTTTATAGAAAAACACTGCCAACCCTTGGCTTGCATTACCAGTTAGTCAAACTGTGCTAATACAACGTCCTCTTTCCAAGGGAGAAAAAGTTTATTTACTGACCTATCAATCAACTCAATTCAATAAATATATAAAAGTAGCATAGCATGATTATTAATATTGATACTATGGGTTACAGGAAGCACGGCATAACAGAAGCAGAAGATATTAAGAAGAGGTGGCAAGAATACACGGAAGAACTGTACAAAAAAGATCTTCACGACCCAGATAATCACAATGATGTGATCACTCACCTAGAGCCAGATATCCTGGAACGTGAAGTCAAGTGGGCCTTAGGAAGTATCACTATGAACAAAGCTAGTGGAGGTGATGGAATTCCAGTTGAGCTATTTCAAATCCTGAAAGATGATGCTGTTAAAGTGCTGCAAACAATATGCCAGCAAATTTGGAAAACTCAGCAGTGGTCATAGGACTGGAAAAGGTCAGTTTTCATTCCAATTCCTAAGAAAGGCAATGCCAAAGAATGCTCAAACTATCACACAATTGCACTCATCTCACAAGCTAGTAAAGTAATGCTTAAAATTCTCCAAGCCAGGCTTCAGCAATATGTGAACTGTGAACTTCCAGATGTTCATGGTGGTTTTAGAAAAGGCAGAAGAACCAGAGATCAAATTACCAAGATCTGATGGATCATCAAAAAAGCAAGAGAGTTCCAGAAAAACATCTATTTCTGCTTTATTGACTATGCCAAAGCCTTTGACTGTGTGGATCACAATAAACTGTGGAAAATTCTTCAAGAGATGGGAATACCAGACCACCTGATCTGCCTCTTGAGAAATCTGTATGCAGGTCAGGAAGCAGCAGATAGAACTGGACATGGAAAAACAGACTCATTCCAAATAGGAAAAGGAGAACATTAAGGCTGTATATTGTCACCCTGCTTATTTAACTTATATGCAGAGTACATCATAAGAAATGCTGGGCTGGAAGAAACACAAGCTGGAATCAAGATTGCTGGGAAAAATATCAATAACCTCAGATATGCAGATGACACCACCCTTATGGCAGAAAGTGTAAAAGCACTAAAGAGCCTCTTGATGAAAGTGAATGAGGAGAGTGAAAAAGTTGGCTTAAAGCTCAACATTCAGAAAACGAAGATCATGGCATCTGGTCCCATCACTTCATGGGAAATAGATGGGGAAACAGTGGAAACAGTGTCAGCATTTATTTTTGGGGGCTCCAAAATCACTGCAGATGGTGACTGCAGCCATGAAATTAAAGGATGCTTACTCCTTGGAAAGAAAGTTTTGACCAACATAGAGAGCATATTAACAAGCAGAGACATTACTTTGCCAACAAAGTTCCATCTAGTCAAGGCTATGGTTTTTCCAGTGGTCATATATGGATGTGAGAGTGGGACTGTGAAGAAAGCTGAGCGCCAAAGAATTGATGCTTTCAAACTATGGTATCGGAGAAGACTCTTGGGAGTCTTTTGGACTGCAAGGAGATCCAACCAGTCCATCCTAAAGGAGATCAGTCCTGGGTGTTCATTTGAAGGACTGATGTTGAAGCTGAAACTCCAATACTATGGCCATTTGCTGCGAAGAACTGACTCATTTATGACTCTGATGCTGGGAAAGATTGAGGGCAGGAGGAGAAGGGGATGACAGAGGATGAGATAGATGGTTAGACAGCATCACCAACTCAATGGACATGGGTTTGGGTGGACTCCGGGAGTTGGTGATGGACAGGGAGGCCTGGCATCTGCGGTTCATGGGGTCACAAAGAGTCAGACACGACTGAGCAACTGAACTGAACTGAACTGGGTTATGGAACCAGATACTCAAACCTGGCTTTGCCATTTACTAACTGGATGGGAAAGGCTACCCACTCCAGTATGCTGGCCTGGAGAATTCCATGGACTGTATAGGCCATGGGGTTGCAAAGAGTTGGACACGACTGAGTGACTTTCATCATCATCAACTGGATGGCAACTCAGCTTATTAGTAGCCTCTATGTGCCTCAGTTTTCTAATCTGTAAAATACAGATAAATCACTGGGTCTTTAAAGGAATTAAATGAATTAATGAATGTGAACACTTACAACATTACAGTGGGTGTCATATATAGCAGTTTATCATTACTATAGTTAGAGTCTCTCTTTTATGAAGAAGGATAAGAACCAACTTAGTAATTATTGCTTAAGCAATGCTGTGACCTATAAGAGTAAATGCTCACAATATTCTATAAAGAGATGTTTACTTCTTATCCATTTTATTTTCAGCACTGTCGTAACCTTTACTGACATTTTACCACTTTGTGTCTTTTTAGTAGGGACTTTATCAGTTTGCTAATAACCAGTGTCATATACCGTGTTTATGGAAAAACTTGTGACATTCAAAGGAATGAATTACTAATGGTGGAATTTCATGCATAATAGTGACCACGAAGATAGAAATGATCCCATTTTCCCTCCCAAATTATAATACATTCCTAAAATTTACATTTCAAGTTCATTTTAGCATTCCTAACCACCATCTCTTCTGTTTGTCCAGCTGCTATCTCTTCCGATTTGTAGTAAAGGAGCCCTGAATCCACGTTGCACTTCTGTTTCCTGAACTGTAAAACAAGGTAAAGCATCTCTTTCTGCTTATTTCATTGGAGCATTTGTAACATCAACTATAACAGAACTCTGAAGTCCTTCTGTGTAACACCTCTGATTCTGTCTACCCCTCTCCCTCCTGCCAAATTGTGGACAGTGATTGCGGATATGAAATTAAAAGATGCTTACTCCTTGGAAGAAAAGCAATGAGAAACCTAGATGGTGTATTAAAAAGCACAGACATCACTTTGCTGACAAAGGCAATCTAATCAAAGCGGTGGTTTTTCCAGTGGTCATGTACAGATGTGAGAGTTGGACTATAAAGAAGACTGAGTGCTGAAGAATTGAAACCTCGAACTGTGGTGTTGGAGCAGACTCATGAGAGTCCCTTGGACAGCAAGGAGATCAAACCAGTCAATCGTAAAGGAAATCAACCCTGAATACTCATTGGAAGGACTGAGCACCTGATGCAAACAGCCCACTCACTGGAAAAGACCCTGATGCTGGGAAAGACTGAAGGCAAGAGGAGAAGGGGTGACGGAGGATGAGATGGTCAGATGGCAGCATCAACTTAATGGACATGAGTTTGAGCAGTCTCTGGGAGATGGTGAAGGACAGGGAAGCCTGGTGTGCTGCAGTCCGTGGGGTCACAGAGAGTCAGAGGGGACTTAGTGATTGAACAACCCCCTCCTGCGGGATTCTTATCACAGTGCCTCCGGGGTGCAATTCCAACCCGCAGTCGAGTTTCAGCCTCAGAGCTTTGGTTCTTGCTCTTCCTTTCGCCCGGAAGCCTCTTCCCCCGAATGTGTTTTCTTTCCAGTCTCTTAGTTGTTGCTTAGTTGTCCGTTCTCCCCAAAGACTCCCTTGACCATCATATCCAAATTGTCCCCATTTATCACTTTGTAACCTCTCACCCTGCTTTGTCTGTCATCACAGTGCTTGTCATTACCCATCTTTCATTTTTATTTACTGTTCTCTGCCTCCCCTTTAGAGTCTAGGCACCATGAGGATAAGATTCTATTTTATTCGCTGCTGTGCTCCCGGGACTGAGAACTAGGGCTGGCACGGGCAGGTATTCAGTATAAATTTGTTGAATAAATGAAAATACAGGAGGCTTTGCATGTGAACTTGCTTTGAAAATCACAAAGTTGGAAGGCAATTTAAAAGGCGAGGCTGAATAATGTTGCTTTTTCTATTTCTTGCCCTTGCTGCTGCTGCAAATCCCTTTTTTCTTTCCCAACTTGCCTGCCCTCTCGCTGGACCTCCTTCACTGGCCCCTGGCTTCCTTTCATCAACTTTCTCTCACCAGTTTTCCATCTAATTTCCAATCTCCTCTGAAATTTCACTGTTTCTCTCTTGCTTCTTCATCTCCAATGACTCTAGGTACTCTGTAACTCTATCACTGAGTGTATCAATGCTTTGGACAGCAGAGCCATTCTGGAGGTACAACTAAGCAATGGGCAAAAGATTTAAAAAATCACAGCATCTTGTGAACTGTTATCAATTTATAAACTATCAAATCATCCCCAATTCATGAATTCCATAACAGCTTTGGAGAACCCTTCTACAATGGCTAGATAATACTGTACACGATTTGAAGTATAGTACTCTCTTCAGCTAAGTCATTTCTGACAAATATATCACGATAAGATTGGGAGAGAAACCCTGGCAAGGACAGATTCATAGCTTCTGTTGTTGCCAGGTTCCTTGATTGCTGGTTCTCTTCCCCATCTCTCCCCATCCTTTGGTTGTTGCTGACTTTGGAACAGGGGTAGATTCACCACCCAGAATCTGGCTTCAGGAACCACTGTGATCCTCTAACTTGAATTCTTTTGATTTTAAATAAAGACATCCAAAAGCATCCTTAAGGAACTCAGGAAAACAAAGAATCTTGACAATAGCAACAAAAAAGACAAAAAAACATTAAGACAGGCCTTGAACTGTGGTGTTGGAGAAGACTCCTGAGAGTCCCTTGGACTGCAAGGAGATCCAACCAGTCCATTCTGAAGGAGATCAGCCCTGGGATTTCTTTGGAAGGAATGATGCTAAAGCTGAAACTCCAGTACTTTGACCACCTCATGCGAAGAGTTGACTCATTGGAAAAGACTCTGATGCTGGGAGGGTTTGGGGGCAGGCGGAAAAGGGGATGACAGAGGATGAGATGGCTGGATGGCATCACTGACTCGATGGACATGAGTCTGAGTGAACTCCGGGAGTTGGTGAAGGACAGGGAGGCCTGGTGTGCTGCAATTCATGGGGTCGCAGAGTCGGACACGACTGAGCGGCTGAACTGAACTGAACTGAGAATCATGTTTCCGGGCCAGTTGAGGTCTTTTTTGGGGATAACGTAGGCTTTTTATTAAGGTTGGTGCCTTGCTTCTCAGGACTATAAGAAACATAGTCCTGATTTCTAAGCATTTGAAAATCAAGTCCCACTGTCTGATCTCCCAAGTAGAGGATCTGAGGAGAAAGGAATTTACATTAAGTAGAGAAAGATAGGCCTGCAGACTTAGCGGTTGATTTTGAGTATAAGATCATTCCTTAAATTGTCTCTAATCCTGGCTCCTCAGAAATGTATGCCAGGCTCCTAAGCAGAGAGCTAGTAATCAGAAGTGAGTCAGTTTTGAGAACGAAGTATAAAATTTATCTCTGCCCTAGGGCACTGTAGTAGATGGTGAGGCAGTTCCTGGGGGCATGGGATGAGCATGGAGGTAACGGGGTGTTACACTTCAATGAGGCATGCTGGGAGAGTGATTAGGATAAAACCAACACTGAAATGATCAGGAAATGTCAGCGCTGTACCTGGGAGCCATTTGGTCGTGTGGAGAGGAGCAGAAATCTTCAGAAATTGGCTATGAAAGAGTTACAGGACGTGGAGCCTCTCTCTGACCCCTTACCAAAGACCTGGTGATGGGAGCAGATTTATTGCTTCATTTTTATTCCTGGGGCTTCTTAGTATTTCCAGGTTTGTGCTCAGAAATAAGGATTGAACTCAGAAGAGGGCTTATAGATAGGCTCAGTTTTCTGGGCACTCAGATCCCATTTCTGTACCTACAACATGTCCTGTATTTTGTCCACCTACTCTGGCTTCTGACAAAGAGGCCACCCCAAGTATTATTTAAAGACGTTCTACTGTGCGTCAAGCATTGTGCTATCTGCTTTTCTAATTTATTTAATCCTTCCCACATTCCAGGAACTCAAAATTGTTTGATCCTAATTAGATCTGCTCAGGTTGACACAGATCATAAAATGCAGATCCAGGATGTGACCTTTGTGTTTTTTGATTGCAAAATCCAAGCATCTAGCCTCTGTCTTATATGGATTTTTTTATCTGTTTATAAAAGAGCAGATATATCTTTTATATCTGATATAAAAGAGCAGTCCATGGGGTCACAAAGAGTCAGACACGACTGAGCAACTCAACAATAAAAGAGCAATTTGCATAGAGTTTGGCTCATTGCAAGCACTCAAACACATTAGGACAGATATTTCTTATTATGCAGATAAGACTGGCTCACATACCTAGAGCTTTACAAGTAGATTTTCACTAGCTTTCTAGAGAATAACCACCAATATGGAAACTGGGAAAATGTTTCAGGTAAAACAGATATTGACAAAGTCAAGGCAGTCAAGAAACCAGAGTTCTTGACAAAGTTATCCAGGTGGGAAATAAATTTGAATTCAGTCACATTAAAAAAAAAAATCTCTATGGAAGCAAGCAAGCATCAGTCATCCCATTGCTTCCATGTCTGCCTCTGCTCTCCCATCAGTCCTTCAGAATCTCTGCTTTCTCTCACCTCTCAGTCTGCCTTCCTGCCAGCCATCTCCTATCCTCTTTGACCACAAGTCTAAGGCCAGGTGGGGAAGGCGAGCATGATGTTTCCCATTCAAATCCTTTGCGAAGAAGAAATTTTGCTATCAGCCATCTCGGCCTCGCTTCCCAGGTGGCACTCATGGCAAAGAACCCACCTGCCAAAGCAGGAGACATGAGGCATGTGGGGTCCATCCTGGGTCTAGAAGATCCCCTGGAGGAGGGCATGGCAACCCACTGATTCTCTCCTGGAGAATCCCATGGACAGAGGAGCCTGGCGGGTACAGTTCACGGGGTTGCAGAGTTGGACACGATGGAAGCAATTTAGCATACACACACATATCTCTCCTTCAGTTAAGAAGGTCAGTGTTTTTTATAGGACTTGCTTGATTTTCAGGATCTGAATCCACTTAGCCCTTCCTCCCAAGGAAGATAAATTGAGAAGGTTGCAAGGTACCTTGTTTTACCTCAGCGTCTCAGGGATGCTCTGAAGTCAATTAGAGCCACGAAAGGCAATTACTTCTTAAACAGCACAGCTTCCTTGAATTCCCTCCATCTGCCTGAGCAGGGCCAGGGGAGGGAGTGGGCAGGCAGGTAGGACTCTGCCAGCTCCTGTCCTTCTTCAGTCACCTGGTCTACCTAGAGGATCGCTGTGAATACGCAAGAAGGAATTATTACACTGTCTCCCTTCAGGCAGGGTTAATAATTCCCCAGCCCCTCCAATTTTAGATTCCCTGAGTGTGCTCAGAGCAATTATAAGTAAAGAAAACACCCAGCGCTCCTGCACTAATAAATTATAGAGTGCTCACCTAATTAATAAGGTAACAGTGCCCTGCCGAATTATAATCATAAGGTATGAGCCATTTAAACAATTCATTCTTAAAGAATTGCAAGTAGAACTGAACTCAGTTGAGTGCAATCGGAAGGCATAGCTCAGGACTGAAGGCAGGCGTGCGGAGTTCTGACAGGGGTGATGGAGTGCCATGCGCTCATGTTTCCAGCAGTGGACTGGGAATCAATGACTCAGACTTTCAAAGGACCACAGCGTTTTGGACGGTCTCAGGCAAATCGCTTAGGCATGTTAAGTCAGAAAGACTCTATTTTGCCATTTCTGAAATAGTCCTATTAAATGCTGATCCTTTTCCTTTTGGTGGTGCTTGGGAAATTGTATGACACACCATACACTTAAACAGAACAGTGACCAATAATTATGGGAACATGAAGCTATCTCCTTAAGATAGTTTCGTCACCAACTCTTGGTGATTTGGAAAAGTAGCACAAGGCAACTCTGTGCAAATATTGTTTTGTTGTGAAGCCCTCCCGCTGGTGTACTGCAGGTTAGAACAAGGCTAGAATTTTCCATTTTCTTAAAACACCCAGGAGCTGTCCCTCAGTCCAGGAAAAAAAACTCCGTGAAGATTGTTGTCTTATTCTATCATTTCTGCATTGAGACTCAGTAATGATATTAATATACTGCATGTACTCTGAAGGCTGCTTGGCCTGGAAGCCACCTCTCCAAACATGCATTCATTCAGAGGGCTGATTTCATTTCAGATCAGATCAGATCAGATCAGTCGCTCAGTCGTGTCCGACTCTTTGCAACCCCATGAATCGCGGCACACCAGGTCTCCCTGTCCATCACCAACTCCCGGAGTTCACTCAGACTCACATCCATCGAGTCAGTGATGCCATCCAGCCATCTCATCCTCTGTTGTCCCCTTCTCCTCTTGCCCTCAATCCCTCCCAGCATTAGTCGTTTCCAATGAGTCAACTCTTCGCATGAGGTGGCCAAAGTACTGGAGTTTCAGCTTTAGCATCAGTCCTTCCAAAGAAATCCCAGGGCTGATCTTCTTCAGAATGGACTGGTTGGATCTCCTTGCAGTCCAAGGGACTCTCAGGAGTCTTCTCCAACACTACAGTTCAAAAGCATCAATTCTTCGGCGTTCAGCCTTCTTCACAGTCCAACTCTCACATCCATACATGACCACAGGAAAAACCATAGCCTTGACTAGACGAACCTTTGTTGGCAAAGTAATGTCTCTGCTTTTGAATATGCTATCTAGGTTGGTCATAACTTTCCTTCCAAGGAGTAAGCGTCTTTTAATTTCATGGCTGCAGTCACCATCTGTAGTGATTTGTAAGGTTAATGCAATTCTTAAATGATTACCTTAAGGGGCATACACACATGCTCAATTGCTTCAGTCATGTCCAAATCTGCAACCCCACAGTCTGTAGCCCACCAGGCTCCTCTGTCCTTGGAATTCTCCAGGCAAGAATACTTGAGTGGGTAGCCATTTCCTCTTCCTGGGGATCTTCCTGACCCAGGGATTGAACTCACGTCTCCTGTGTCTCCTGCATTTCAGATGGATTCTTCACCCACAGAGCCACCTGGGAAGCCCCACCCTAAGGGGAAGAGGCAGTAAATACGTTGTGATTCTCATTCCTTGTAGGTTACATGTTTTCTGTTTCTAATGTCCTCTGTTGACGCACACTTGCTTTCTAATCCTATCTCATCTCTGTGATTCCTCTTGTGTTCTACACTTTGTAGTTGATGTTGGATCTTCAGGAACTCTGAGGACATGCTCTCATCACAAGGAACCCTCTAGTTATACTCTATTCTTAACTAGATCTCCCATGAATGATCTAGAATGCCAGATCATACCACATGCTAGGGATAATACTTGAGAAAGTTGAAATCTGCTAGAACTGAGCTGGGGCTCCTGAATCTCTGACCAGCTCTATATTCCTACCAATTTCAAGGGAATAGACCGCTGTGATTATTCCATGAAAACCATAGTTTCCTGATGAATTAGGCTGGATCACTCAGAGGGACAAGGACTTTCTTCTTTGGCATTGGTAGGTCTAAAATACAAGGAGGAAATAGTGTACTTCTAGAGTAAACCTCAAAATATAAGCATTATTTCTGTTTGAAGATCCTGCCTATTCCCACTTCTGTGATTCTCAGTATAGACTATTAAGTTCGGGTGTCGGTTGAAAGCTTACTCCCTCAGCTGTGCAGAATGAATCATTGGTTCATATGGTTTATAAACCCAAGTTTTAATTTCAGAGCTGAGTTAAGGAGATCCAAGCCTGCCATTGTGCCAGTTCAGAATGGCAGGGATGTAATGCAGTGTAATATACATCCACTGGGAGATGGCATGAGAGTCGCCTCCCATAACTTAATCTTTAAAGCTACTTATGGAAGGCTCTTTTTTGAAACAGACAGGGTTTCCGCAATTAAATTACCATACATTAAAAAGGTTTCATTATGGCATGATTCTATTATTAAAATAGGCAGCAAATAAGCAGTGTGGGCTGCCTGGCTGTAAGCCTACATTACTGAGACCAGATTCTTTATAATAGGTAAAAGAATATTAACCTTTAGATGGCTCTAAAATAACACATTCTCAAGAATATGCGAATAGAAACTTGTGCTCCACAACTCTCAAAACGTGAGAGAGAGCTACTGAGAGGACTGATCTTGCAAATTACGTGGCAAGCTGTTGGCTGCTAGAAACTCCATTCTGTTGAGGGAGGGAGAGAAAGCAGATTCCAGGTAGCTCAAGGCTGTCGGGATTAGTGAGGCTTTGAAGCTTTCCTAATGCCAGAATGATAGCTGGTCCAAATTTGTCATCTCTATCAGCTTCCATCAGTCAGCTTCCCTATCTCACATAAAGGCATTTATCTTTCAAAAGACGGCTGGACTCCAGTGAAACTTAGTGGACCCAGACAAATGGAATGCCTTCCCAGGAGCTTGTCATAATTCTCCATGTGCAACCCTTTTATGGTTGGCAGGAACTGTTTTTGTGGACTTTGGGTTGCCAATTTGAGAGGGACTCAGAGCTGTTTAAATAAATACTAACCCAGATTTAAAGAATGATTTTATGAAATCAGCAACCTTGCTTGACCAAATTGATCTTTCTTTATGTGTTTTTATTTAGAAGGTTTGTCAACTCCAACCCATGGGGAAAAAAAACCTTCCAAACTTTTCAAATCTGGTTTTATTTTGCACTCACTATTTGAAAAAGTAGCTGTTGGGAATAATAACGGAAATAAAATTATATCAGACAAATGGTTGTTTCCAAATCATGTGCCATGGGAAATAATCAAAACTCCAGTGTTGGAAAATCAAATATGCTGACATTAATATTAATATAGTTTCCCTCTTCCCACTAACATTTTAGATTGTCCCTCTAAAGCTTTTATTGTTTAAGGTTGCTGCTGGTGCTGCTAAGTCACTTCAGTCGTGTCCGACTCTGTGTGACCCCATAGACAGCAGCCCACCAGGCTCCCCCATCCCTGGGATTCTCCAGGCAAGAACACTGGAGTGGGTTGCCATTTCCTTCTCCAATGCATGAAAGTGAAAAGTGAAAGTGAAGTCGCTCAGTCATGTCTGACTCTTAGTGACCCCGTGGGCTGCAGCCTACCAGCCTCCTCTGTCCATGGGATTCTCCAGGCAAGAGTACTGGAGTGGGGTGCCATTGCCTTCTCCTGTTTAAGGTTAACAACCCTATTTCAGATGTGCTTTAGTCGTTCAGCGTTTGTATTTTATAAGCTGCCAACTGTTGTCTACCAGGTATGTTATGTAATTTCATCAGGGTCTGTGTTTGTTTACATATGCATACATTATTTGTTCTCAGTAATGGGGGTCAGTATATTTTAATGTAGTAATCTGTTTGTGTTTGCATTTTTTTTTCTCTACTCACTAATAGGCTGCCATTATATTTTATATATTTATATATTTTATGGGGATGTTTGCTATTAGTTAAAATGTACACATTCTATTTCAAAACATAATTTATTTTTTATGTATTTCATATATAAAAAATTACTCATGAACCAACAACCAAAAAACACTAGCAAATATATAACTGAACTACCTTGCCCACAACCTTTTACAGCACCAATCCACTGTGAGAATTCTCACCTATAATGACTTGGTTGTAATCATTGCTGTCATGGGCTTTTGCAAAGAGTACAATGAAGTCATTATAGGTGCTTTAATCATGGCAATATTCTGCCTATGCTTGGCCCAGCCTATAACAGTGATACATTCACCTATTTGAAAATGATTTATAAGCTTCGTGTGTTTTGTTTGTTCCTTTGTTTTGTTTTTATCTAGTGGTGGGGGCTTTTCCATATAAATTAAGCATATGTATTATAGTTCAGGTTCATAAAATCAGGTTATAAAATAAAACCTTCTTGTGCTCTCCCCCCCTTCACAGGCTCCCCATCCACTTGGTTTATCCCCCAGAAGCAATCACCTCCTCTCATTTCCCCACAACTCTGGGCAGAGGTACTAACAGCTGTGATGTTGTCCTCAGGCTAAAGAGATCAGCTCCCTGAAGAAGCTGAATCAACCATTGGGGAGGACCAGGCCTGACAGGCCCACTGTTTCTATTATTAATTCTTCTGGCTATTTCTAGGTCTTTCCTGGTGGCTCAGCTGGTAAAGAATATGCCTGCAATGCGGGAGACCTGGGTTCAATCCCTGGGTTGGGGAAGATCCACTGGAGAAGGGAATGGCTCCCCACTCTAGTGTTCTGGCCTGGAGAATTCTATGGATTGTATAGTCCATGAGGTTGCAAAGCGTTGGGCATGACTGAGTGACTTTCACTTTCAGGTGGTTATCAGTACAACTTGGAATACTGGGCTGTTGCTACTACTAAGTCACTTCAGTCGTGTCCAACTCTGTGTCACCCCATAGACAGCAGCCACCAGGCTCCGCCATCCCTGGAATTCTCCAGGCAAGAACACTGGAGAGGGTTGCCATTGCCTTCTCCAATGTGTGAAAGTGAAAAGCGAAAGTGAAGTCGCTCAGTCGTGTCTGACTCTTAGCGACCGAATGGGCTTGCAGCCTACCAGGCTCCTCCGCCCATGGGATTTCCCAGGCAAGAGTACTGGAGTGGGGTGCCATTGCCTTCTCTGGGAATACTGTGCTTTTATATCTCAGTTCCTGGATTTCAGACAGGATCTGTTGCCATGCTGTTGTGAAATGAGGAATACAACAACCTACATAAGTCCTTGTCTTTCTCTCCTTTTCCTCCTATCAGTTTGTTACTTATTATTTTTAGATCTTCTACTGGCTACCTCCACGATTTCAAGTGATAAGGAAAACCTCTATTTCTAGTATCAAACACAAACTATGTGTCTTGACTCCTTATTACACAAGATGAGATTTATGTTTTTCTTTTCCCAACTTCTAACAGCTAGACCATTATTTTTACATTATATATTTTTAATATTTCAACTTCATAAGGTTCTATATAGGTGTAATTTTTTTTTTAAGCTCAGTAGATTCTTTCAAACTAGATTTTTTTTCAGCATTGGGGAAATTTATTTTTACTTTTGGAAATTATTATCCATCTTCCATCTTTCTAGTTTCTCTTTCTGGAACTTTAATTAGATGAATACTGGATATCTTGAGTGACATTTTCATTTTTTGTTGTAATACTGCTCTGGTTTAAGGGGAATGAAAAGTGAAGCTGAAGTTGCTCAGTCGTGTCCTACTCTTTGTGACCCCATGGACTGTAGCCTACCAGGCCCTTCAGTCCATGGGATTTTCCAGGCAAGAATATTGGAGTGGGTTGCCATTTCCTTCTCCAGGGATCTTCCTGACCCAGGGATTGAACCCAGGTCTCCTGTGTTGTAGGCAAACGCTTTACCGTCTGAGCTACCAGGGAAGCCCAATAAGGAGAATACCTCATCTTTAAGGAGAGTAACTCACTTTTATCTTCCATGTCTTTGACTGAATTTTTCATTCTGATGATCAAATTTTTCAGTTTGAGTTCTCTCAGATTTTTATTGTTTAATAGTATCCTTTTCTAATTAACAATTGAATTGTCTTTTCAGATCTCTGTAAGTTTGCTCAGTTCAGTCCAGTCACTCAGTCATGTCTGACTATTTGTAACCCCACGGATTGCAGTACGCCAGGCTTACCTGTCCGTCACCAACTCCTAGAGTTTATTCAAACTCATGTCCGTTGAGTAGGTAATGCCATCCTACCATCTCATCCTCTGTCGTCCCCTTCTCCTCCATCCATACATGACTACTGGAAAAACCATAGGTTTGACAGGACAGACCTTTGTTGGCAAAGTAATGTCTCTGTTTTTTAATATGCTGTCTAGGTTGGTCATAACTTTTCTTCCAAGGAGCAAGTGACTTTTAATTTCATGGTTGAAGTCACCATCTGCAGTGATTTTGGACCCCCCCCCCCCCTCCACAAAAGAGTCTGTCACTGTTTTCATTGTTTCTCCATCTATTCACCATGAAGTGATGGGACCAGATGCTATGATCTTAGTTTTATGAATGTTGAACTTTAAGCCAACTTTTTCACTCTCCTCTTTCATTTTCATCAAGAGGTTCTTTAGTTCTTCACTTTCTGCCATTAGGGTGGTGTCATCTGCATATCTGAGGTTATTGATATTTCTCTTGGCAATCTTGATTCCAGCTTGTGCTTCATCCAGTCCAACATTTCTCATGATGTACTTTGCATATAAGTAAAACAAGCAGGGTAAAAATATACAGCCTTAATGTTCTCCTTTCCCTATTTGGAACCAGTCTGTTGTTCCACGTCCAGTTCTAACTGTTGCTTCTAGACCTGCATACAGATTTCTCAGGAGGCAAGTCAGGTGGTCTAGTATTCCCATCTCTTGAAGAATTTTCCACAGATTGTTGTGATCCACACAGTCAAAGGCTTTAGCATAGTCAATAAAGCAGAAATAGATGCTTTTCTGGAACTCCCTCACTTTTTCAATGATCTAGCAGATGTTGGCAATTTGATCTCTGGCTTCTCTGCCTTTTCTAAAACCAGCTTGAACATCTGGAAGTTCATGACCCATGTACTGTTGAAGCCTGGCTTGGAGAATTTTGAGCGTTACTTTGCTAGCTTGTGAGATGAGTGCCATTGTGCAGTAGTTTGAGCATTCTTTGGCATTGCCTTTCTTTGGGATTGGAATGAAAACTGACCTTTTCCAGTCCTGTGGCCACTGCTGAGTTTTTAAAATTTGCTGCCATATTTGAGTGCAGCACTTTCACAGCATCATCTTTCAGGATTTGAAATAGCTCAACTGGAATTCCATCACCTCCACTAGCTTTGTTCGTAGTGATTCTTTCTAAGGCCCACTTGACTTCACATTCCAGGATGTCTGCCTCTAGGTGAGTGATCACACCATGGTGATTATCTGGGTTGTGAAGATCTTTTTTGAACAGGTCTTCTATGTATTGTTGCCACCTCTTCTTAATATCTTCTGCCTCTGTTAGGTCCATACCATTTCTATCCTTTATCAAGCCCATCTTTGCATGAAATGTTCCCTTGGTATCTCTAATTTTCTTGAAGAGATCTCTAGTCTTTCCCATTCTATTGTTTTCCTTTATTTCTTTGCACTGGTCAGTGAGGAAGGCTTTCTTATCTGTCCTTGCTATTCTTTGGAACTTTGCATTCAAATGGGTATATCTTCCCTTTCCTCCTTTGCCTTTTGCTTCTCTTCTTTTCTCAGCTATTTGTAAGGCCTCTTCAGACAACCATTTTGCCTTTTTGCATTTCTTTTTCTTGGGTATAGTCTTGAGGGTATAGTCCCTGCCACCTGTACAATGTCACAAACCTCCATCCATAGTTCTTCAGGCACTCTATCTATCAGATCTAATTCCTTGAATCTATTTGTCACTTCTACTGTATAATCATGAGGGATTTGATTTAGGTCATACCTGAATGGTCTAGGGACTTCCCTGGTGGCTCAGATGGTAAAGCGTCTGTCTACAATGTGAGAGACCTGGGTTTGATCCCTGGATTGGGAAGATTCCCTGGAGAAGGAAATAGCAACCCACTCCAGTACTCTTGCCTTGAAAATCCCATGGACGGAGGAGCTTGCTGCAGGCTACTATCCATGGGGTCGCAAAGAGTCGGGCATGACTGAGTGACTTCACTTTCACTTTCACTTGAATGGTCTAGTGGTTTTCCCTACTTTCTTCAATTTAAGTCTGAAATTGGCAATGAGGAGTGCATGATCTGAACAACAGTCAGCTCCCAGTCTTGTTTTTGCTGACTGTATAGAGCTTCTCCATCTTTGGCTGCAAAGAATATAATCAATCTGATTTTGGTATTGACCATCTGGTGATGTCCACATGAAGAGTCTTCTCTTGTGTTGTTGGAAGAGGGTGTTTTCTATGACCAGTGTGTTCTCTTGGCAAAACTCTATTAGCATTTTCCCTGCTTCATTTTGTACTCTAAGCCCAAATTTGCCTGTTACTCCAGGTATTTCTTGACATCCTACTTTTGCATTCTAGTCCCCTATAATGAGAAGGACATCTTTTTCGGGTGTTAGTTCTAGAAGGTCTTGTAGGTCTTCATAGAATGGTTCAACTTCAGCATTACTGGTCGAGGCATAGACTTGGATTACTGCAATATTGAATGGTTTGCCTTGGAAATGAACAGAGATCATTCTGTCTTTTTTGATATTACATCCAAGTACTGCATTTCGGACTCTTTTGTTGACTATAATGGCTACTCCATTTCTTCTAAGGGATTCCTTCCCACAGTAGTAGATATAATGGTCA
This sequence comes from Bos indicus x Bos taurus, assembly GCF_003369695.1. Lineage (NCBI taxonomy): Eukaryota > Metazoa > Chordata > Mammalia > Artiodactyla > Bovidae > Bos > Bos indicus x Bos taurus. The sequence goes on along the minus strand of NC_040087.1, from coordinate 10,181,865 downwards.
TCTGAGTTAAAGTTACCCATTCCAGTCCATTTTATTGGAGACTTCTGACAAAACGTGGTCCACTGGAGAGAAAAACCACTTCAGTATTCTTGCCTTGAGAACCCCATGAACAGTATGAAAAGGCAAAAGGGTATGACACTGAAAGATGAACTGCCTAGGTTGGTAGGTGTCCAACATGCTCCTGGAGATCAGTGGAGAAATAACTCCAGAAAGAATGAAGAGTTGGAGCCAAAGGAAACACAACACCTCATTGTGGATGTGACTGGTGATGGAAGTAAAGTCCGATGCTGTAAAGAGCAGTATTGCACAGGAACCTGGAATGTTAGGTCCATGAATCAAGGCAAATTGGAAGTGGTCAAACAGGAGATGACAAGCGTGAACATCACCATTTTAGGAATCAGCGAACTAAAATGGACTGGAATGGCTGAGTTTACTCATGTCTTGTTTTCTGAATTGTCTCTGTTTCCTCTGGTGTAACTTCTCCAGTGTGTCTATCGCCTTCTGTGCTGTCTAGAGTGCCTTGCTGGTTAGCTCACACTGCTGCCTTCAGCGCTAGGCAACTGTCCAGGGCTTCCCCTGGCACTGTGTGGGCGTGCTTCCCCAGGTGGACTCTTACAAAGAAGTGCTTGCAAATTCAGCATCTGTGGGCCAAGAATCTCTGTTCAGTCTTTCCCAAGTGGCTTATTTGGGTTTTTCTGAGAGCTAATCTCCCACTTCCCTTTGGGTGCCAGCACCACCCCTGTTAACATCTCTGCACAGAGTGATGGGGAGACAAGCATATTGGGCAGACTTGTTATCCTGATTGGTGTTCCACTCCTCATGCTTTCAGGGTCCAGACTTCTCCATTTTCTGGGATAAAAAAGTGGCTTCTACTTTCCCTGTAGCCCTCTCCTAAGCCTTCCTCTGCTTACATTAAACTTCCATTGGATCGTATATGCCTGTCCTTCAGAAATTCAGCAGGGCCCCCAACTAATGAAGATCAACCTCTTATTCACAATGTACTTTTGGATCAATTTCCCTTTTATCCAGCAGTCATACTGGTTGATGATGATTCTTACTTAGTACGCGGGGGTGAAGTGGGGGTTCAGTCTACCTTCAAAGTCACCTGTGAGGTGGACACAATTTATGATCATGTCAGACTGCAGCTGTTGGGAACACTGTTTTTATGTGATTAAAAACAAAAAAATTGACCATACCACGTAGCATGTGGGATCTCAGTTCTCCCACCAGGGATGGAACCCACACCCCCTGCAGCAGACGCACAGAGTCTTAACTACTGGCAAGGAAGTCCCTGACAACACTGGGTTTTTGAGTTTCTTCTTGCTTCTTTCTTTCAGAGGCAAACAGCATCAAAGCCCAGATACTTCTAGAAATACATTTAAAATGAGAAATGTACTCTTGTTATGGGGAATGTGAACACATACAGAAGTAGAATAGTATGATGAACCCCCATTTGGTCATTACCCAGTTTCAACAAATATTTCACAAGCAATCTGGTTTCCTCTTCACCTTTATCCACTCTAGTCCCTGCCTGAAATTACTTTCAAGCAAATGTAGGTAACATCTTGGAATGAAAACTAGCAATATGGGAATAGATTTTCAAGCCAGGCTTCAGAGGCCTCTTTTGTCCTTCCTGAGCCCTGTCTGTTATTAAGTGAATTACTTCTTGTGGCCGCTGAGGTCTGGGCTCCTCCTCTTGACCTAGATAGATACAAGTAGCCAGTACGGATAGCTGAGAAGGGATTTTTTTTTCTCTCAATTTTAATATCTTTTTTAGTGAAAGGGTAAGTTATTCAATTAATATTTGTAAATATCAAAAGCAGTTAAGTAGAATCTAATAGCTTTAAAGAGGTACATAAAACAGTTTCTCATACTTTCTGGCAGCAGAACTGTTCTCTTCCTCTGGGCTTCCAGCCCTGAATGCAGGACAGAATACAAAAGTGGCTTTAGGAGTATGCAGGCCCATGCTCGTTGAAGGTTCCCAAGGCAAATGTGGTGGAGATTCACGTGAAGAGCCAAGCACGGCCTTGATAGAAAATATTTCTGAAGGGATCTAGCATTATTTTTTGTTTTGGGTCTAGAAAATATAATTCTACCTAAAATTAAAGAGATTCCCTATGACATGGGTGGTGTCTGATGTGTCTTGGTATAACTATCTTTTCTTAAAGTTTCAGCTATTGTGTCTACATGGATAATTCCCATGGAGCACTATTTTCAGCTCAGATTTGCTACCCCAAATTGCAGGCATTTAATCTACTTATTGGAAGCACCCCTGATAGTACATGTGCATGTGGGCTGTGTCACTTCAGTCGTGTCTGACTCTTTGCAACCCCATGGACTGTAGCCCGCCACGCTCCTCTGTCCATGGGATTCTCCAGGCAGGAATACTGGAGTGGGTTGCCATGCTCTCCTCCAAGGGATCTTCCTGACCCAGGGATTGAGCCCATGTCTCCTGCATCTCCTACATTGCAGGTGGATTCTTTACTCATTGAGCCACCTGGGCAGCCCATCCCTGACTAAGGAAGTAACTAGTACAAGATAGGTACTCAGATATTGATTGTGATGGACCATTAGATATTTCCAAATGGATATTATACCAGAATTTTACATTTGTTTTCATCTCAAGGCCATCATCTGCTAGTTCCAAGGTTGCTTGGTTGAGCAGACTCTGACTGTGGCTCCTTCTTGCCCCTCATCTGCTACACCCAGTCGTACATCAAGGCCTGTGTATACTTCTGTGCATTTCCACATCCATTATTTTACTTCAGCCCCATCAACTTCTGCCTAGACTAATGCAGTAGCCTCCTGACTAGTCCCCTTGCTCCCATCTCTCCTCCCACATTTCATCCTGAGATTAAGAGTCTCAAAAACACACTGATTGTCACTCCCCACCCCTACTTCTCACCAGGAATTCTCAGAAGTTGAAACACATTTGGCTGCAAAATCATTGTACCTTTGCAGTCTTCAGGCTACTTATCTCAACTTAATTACTTTGTTTATTGGTTTCTCTTCCTGTCTGCTAATCCCTTGGGAATTAATAATCCTCACAAGGTTTATTTTGTCCACTAATGTATCCATCTGCAATGCCTAACACAGTGTTTGAGATCTAAGAGGCCTCAGACTAAAATGAATGAATACATGAATGAATGCTCTTCATTCCACTTTGTAATGCTGAAGTGACACAGTCTGAATTGTTTGTTGTTTTCTCAATTACAAAATGGTATTATGTCCTATGTCCTCATTTTGGTTGCTCTTCTTTCTCTTTGGAATATTCCCACCCCCCTCATTTCTGACTTCAAGATCCACGTCTTCTGTCTACCGCTTTCTGGAGTCCACCCTCCAAGGATTCCCTAATACTTCACTCAGGCGGTCTCAGAGCATTTATCTCATCCTTTCTCATTTTGTCATTGTTCATGCCTGAATCTGGGCTGGAGGAAGCACAAGCTGAAATCAAGATTGCCAAGAGAAATATCAATAACCTCAGATATGCAGATGACACCACCCTTATGGCAGAAAGTGAAGAGGAACTCAAAAGCCTCTTGATGAAAGTGAGAGAGGAGAGTGAAAAAGTTGGCTTAAAGCTCAACATTCAGAAAACTAAGATCATGGCATCCGGTCCCATCACTTCATGTCAAATAGATGGGGAAACAGTGGAAACAGTGGCTGACTTAATTTTTCTGGGCTCCAAAATCACTGCAGATGGTGATTTCAGCCATGAAATTAAAAGACGCTTACTCCTTGGAAGGAAATTTATGGCCAACCTAGACAGCATATTGAAAAGCAGAGACATTAACTTTGCCAACAAAGGTCCATCTAGTCAAGGCTATGGTTTTTCCAGTGGTCATGTATGGATATGAGAGTTGGACTATAAAGAAAGCTGAGCACCGAAGAATTGATGCTTTTGAACTGTGGTGTTGGAGAAGACACTTGAGAGTCCGTTGGACTGCAAGGAGATCCAACCAGTCCATCCTAAAGGAGATCAGTCCTGAGTGTTCACTGGAAGGACTGATGCTAAAGCTGAAACTCCAATACTTTGGCCACCTGATGTGAAGAGCTGACTCATTTGAAAAGACCCTGATGCTGGGAAAGATTGAGGGTAGGAGGAGAAGGGGATGGCAGAGGATAAGATGGTTGGATGGCAACACCAACTCGATGGACATGGGTTTGGGTGGACTCTGGGAGTTGGTGATGGACAGGGAGGCCTGGCGTGCTGTGGTTCATGGGGTCACAAAGAGTTGGACACGACTGAGTAACTGAACTGAATGCATGAATCTTGGCTTTCTGTTAAAGATGTACACTGCTGGAGACTGGGAAGCATGTCCCCATTTTGGGGGAGTATGATTCCTACTTTTTTGTATCTTCCACAATTGTGGTACCCACTAAGGATGTTTGAATCACTCACAGTTACATTCACTGGTAAATGAGAAGTTGAGATCTATAAATATTTCACCCTTTTCATCTCCACTTACTCTCCAAATCCCAAATATGTTCTTCATAATGTCAATCACTGACTGGCCATTGAGTTTTCTTCTATTTTCTGTACATTATATATTTATGATGTGGTGAAACTTATCACTGGCATTGGGATTTGCTGACCCAACACACTGTGTTTTTAGACTCAAACTCCTGTAATTGACCCTTGGGTTTCTATTCACTCATTATTAATCTGGATAGATACACTTTCTGAAAACCAGCTCCAGCTCTGAGAAAAACACTGTGTGGAACAGCTTCTGAATTTCATGTCTGTAATCTGAGGTTGCATCAGCCTCTCTAAAATATAAAACATAAGAATTCAAGAGCCAGCTCAGCCACTTGCTAGCACTGTAACTTTGGCCAAAGTATTTCACCTTTTTCTGAGTTGGCGTTCTCATCTGTGAAGTGGGGATGACAATAACGTCTAATTCACAGGTTTGTTGTGAGGATCAAATGCCTTTATACAAACGCATCAATTATAGCTGGCATGGTGGAAGCAAGCAGACAATGTCATATACATTTGAGGCTATAATTCATGGAAGGTCATTGGACAGAAGTTCATTTAGGGAGCTCATCCATTCCTGGGCAGGGACCTCATATCCTGAGTTAGATGTGAGGGGCCATCATGATCTCTATGATTAGAGCCTTTCTCCTTCAGTGGTTTTTGAGAGGAGTGTCAACTCTTAACCTCATCTGGGATAACCTAAGTGATGTGGCCTCTGTTTATATTCCTGCCTTGCCATGTTGAATATCCTTTGCTTCCTATACATGCATTCTCAGTCGCTCAGTGGTGTCTAGTTCATTGCAATCACATGAACTATAGCTTACTAGGCTCCTCTGTCCATGGAATTTTCCAGGCAAGAATACTGGAGTAGGTTGCCATTTCCTACTCTAGTGGATCTTCTAGTGATCGAACCTATGTCTCTTGCATCTCCTGCATTGGTAGGTAGATTCTTTACCACTGCACACCTAGGAAGCCCCTTTGCTTCTTATAAAGTGCTATAATTTCTCATCTCTAGATTATCACAGAAGCTATTTCCTCTGTGTGTAACCCCTTTCCAACTTTAGTGTCAGTTCTTCAGGAATATCTTTCGTGATAATCACTTCCCCATCCCTAAAATTAGTGTATTTCCTATGAATTGTGATAGCCAAAGATGACTCTAGGAATATTTAATAATCAGTGTCAAATGGGCATGAACCTTACCGTGGCTGTGGCACTGGGGCAAGGTCTTGAGAGCCCCTGGCATTGTTCCTTTATTTTGTGGACCACAAGGCACTCTTGGGCATTGTAACAGAGAGGCTTGGGGAGCAGGCTGAGGTGAGGAGGCCCTCTGCAGCTCAGAGCAACAGCAATCTTCCAGGTGGTACGGAAGTAGTAAACTCTGTTAATAGCTGGGCCCCATGGCCGTTCTTAAGAGCTGAAGATCAGTCTTGACTATGACCCATTTTACTGCTTCTATCAAAACATTTTCTATGCTTATTCTAATTGTCTATTTTTTATAACTATTTCCTGCCAAACTTTGAGTCAAAGTCAATACATCCTTTAAATGATTATCTTAGGTTGGTTTCCCTTGAAAGTAGAGCCTGAATCAAAGAGTCAATGCAGCCAGTTTCTTTGGAAACTGCTCCCAGTAACCAGGAGTGAAGGTGTTAAGGACAGTAAGAGGAGAAGGAGGAGAAGCCCATGTTAGGGGTGTGTTTTCTAAGTCACTGCTGTAGGTGATAGGGCTTAATTCACCTCCTTGGTGGCAAACAGAATTTCTCTTAACACTGTCTCCTCAAGGAGGGGAGGCCGGGACATTTATCCCCAGGCTCACATTCTCCTGGGTGGAAGGCAACTGCTGGAAGCAGTAACTCCCTCTCTTCCTGATCACATGTGTGTGAACCAAGGAGACTTGTCAGCGTGAGGAAGGGCCCTGGGGCAGAAGCAGAAAGGTACAGGGTGTGCATCAGTGAGGGTAAATCTGTACTCGCACAGAATGGTCTACTCTAGCTGCAGCTGAAATTCAAGGGGGCAGGAAGAAACTTGATATTCACCAGAGCTACCTGTTACAATAGTTTACGGGAGCTTTCTCTAATGCGATTTAAAACGTATCTTGCTAAGTTCCATTCTTTTCATGTTCTTTCTCAGCTCTTTCTCAGAAGCTTCTCTTCCACACACATGAAGATTTAACAAACAAATACTGAGCATCTAATACATGTGAGATTTTTTTGATGGTCCCTGTGATAGAGCAGAGATCAGATCTCATTCTTGCCCTCCTTTGAGCTTCATCAGGTCCTGACCCAATGCTACCAAAATGGCTTCAGAGCATGACTTAGGGCTTGAGATTTAGTTTCATAGAACATTGGCTGGCATAATGGAGACTAGGGACTCCTAATCTAACTCTTAACCTTGATCTTTCTTATCCATCCTATACCCAGGTTTCCTCCCATCTTAAGTGGAAGTTATGCCTACCTTTCCCTCCTTCAGCATTATCCTGAGAAGGCAAAGGGAGGCAATGCCCATGTAAGCAATACAACCAATCTGAGTTAAAAGTAGCACTGTCAAAGCACTCTTTTTGAAAATACAAATAAACAGATGAAATAAAAGATAATTGAAATGTGTTATCATATCTAAAACCTTCACTCTTCTCCCTCCAATTTTGAGACTTACAGGAAAAAGGTGTCATAAGGTGTCAATCTCCACCTACCAAATAAGGAAGATCAGCTCAGGTTTACTGTGATGGAAACCAATCCCATAGACTAGACTCTTTTGTAGAAGAATGAAAAAGAGAACAAAGACTGCTTATTGAGCATCTGCTGTGCAAGAGTGTGAAGTGTGTTCCAGGTAACTTCACACAAGTGCTCTCCAGGCTGAGCTCTACATGGCTGCATCTTGTCATTGGTGCCTACCTTCTGCCTATGATGTCCATGGAGCCTCTTATCGTTGTTCAGTTGCTCAGTTATGTTCAACTCTTAGTGACCGTGGGCTGCAGCATACCAGGCTTCCCTTCCTTCGCTATCTCCTGGAGTTTGCTCAAACTCATGTCCATTGATTTGGTGATGCCCTCTAGCCATCACATCCTCTATTGCCCACTCCTGCTCTGCTAGGTGGTTCTTTTCCTTTAGCTCTTTCTCACCACTCAGTGCTCAGTGGATGCAAGACGTTGCACCTCCTGTGTTACCACCTGCCTCCCATACCTTCATACGCTGCAATGAGTCAGGCTTATCTGTTGACAAATGTGTGCTGTGTGTGTGCTCAGTCACCCAGTCACGCCCAACTCTTTGCGGCCCCATGGCCTGTAGTGTAGCCCACTAAGCTTCTTTGTCCGTGGGGTTCTCCAGGCAGCAATCCTGGAATGGGTTGCCGTTTTCTCCTCCAGGGGATCTTCCTGACCCAGGGATTGAACCTGAGTCTCTTGTCTCTCCTGCATTGGCAGGTTTGCGGAGGATATTGATTCTATGAAGACTTTCTATCTTAATTTAAATAGTGATTCCAAGGCTGAAAATTTCCAGTAATAGCATTCAGGGGGAGAGAGATTTGGAGGACAAAACAGACATGTTGCTACTTCTCAATTGGCATCACCTGTAACACCTCTCCACAGGACTCACCCTGCTTCCACCAGAATGTCAAGCAGCTTCTGACATAGTTTGACTCTGTGGGGAAGGCAGAATTTCCATCATCATTATCAATTCTCTCGTGTCTGACTGCATAAGACAATGACCTTTTCAAGTGTTAAAATGGGGTATTAGCAAAAGTAAGAAGAGTAAGGCAGAGAAAAGGTCACCTGAAATCAACAACATTTTACTCGTGAGTGCTCTAGGTTTCCAGGCAAGTGGAGATAGGCTCAATAATAGTATCTCTTTTTTTTTCTGACTCTACTATTGGCTTTGGATTTCCAGTCTTCCGAGGCAGTCTTCAGCAAAAGGGTAATGAATGATAAATCTGACCTCAAATATTGACAGTGTTATCCCTGTCTCAGAGTCATTCATTTAGTTTTCAAGAACGTTTTCTCTTTTTAAACGGATTTTAAAGCTGAATATTCTATTTCATCTATTGTGATTATTCACATTTCAATTACAATTATCACTACTCAAGTGCCTTTTGCATGTGTGTATAGAGCAAGTTTCCACCTTTCTTCAAAACCATTGTGAGGACTGACAAGTGGAAAGAACTTTCCTATATGTTTAAGTTCTGGTTAAAACATTTTGCTGTAGGAAGTGTTCATTTTTATCACCTGAAACTACATTCAAGTAATTTGGTTTCTGTTTCCACAACAGTGTCAAGGTACAACATCAGCAGAATTTATTTGCTTTTGTGTTTTTTTTTTTGAAGAACTCTTCCACCAGCTCAAACCTGGAGTTGAATTTTACAGTCAATCTTTTCTCCTAGACAGAGGCACATTTCTTAAAACTGCACTGTATGATTTTATAATTTAACATTTCTGATGAGGAACAGAACCTTAGGCGAAACACCAATAGCTCTTAAGAAACCTTTTATTTGACTTTTATATTACAAAACAGGCTCAGAATCAGAAAAGATATAGAATCTGACACATTGCTAGGTACAAAGAAGTCAATTCAAAATGTGACTGATTGATCCAAAATGATTGAAGGAGAGAGTAAAATCAGCTTGGTTGAAATTCACATGACCATGTGGGATGGTACGGAATGCTGCTACTTCCAGGGTAGGAAACTCTGTCTCCTCACTAGGGAAATTTACATAAAGAAACTCAAGCGCAAGCAAGCGCTGCACGTTTTTTTCTTCTCTTTTTCCAGTAGCTTTTGCTTTGGTTGGACTTGGCAACTATCAGTAGAGAACTATGGCCAGGCAGCTCTTTTATCATGCCTTCCTAGCCTGCCTCATTCTCCACATTTTCATGCACCAAACTCAATTATTCATTCACTTGGAGTATGTTTACCACTTTGTGTTCAGAGAGCAGAATTCAAACTGCCTCTTTGACATTGAATGAAGCTGATGTCCCTCTTACAGTTAAACTAGGATAAGTGATCAAATGGATTTGGAAAACAAAGCAGCATTTTTCAACACATATTTCCTTAAACATTAGACTCACTAGATTATCTGCATCAAATATTGGTGATCAAATGCAGGTGCCAAATGCTGTGTGCGATGGGGCTCAAACTGTGATCCGTCAAACGATCACGCCTGTTTACAGCTTGTTTCCCGTCCATCTGTTATGGGACACATACAAAAACCAAGACTAAACTTTTAGACCCTCGAGGAGATATTTGACTTCATGATTTTACATCTGTTAAATCTATTCATAAAAATAGGTCGTATCTTATCTATTTTTTAATTTCTGTTTTTCTAACAAATCACGTTTATTATATTTTTGTAAAGTAGAGCTCCTCTGTGAATTGGGGGAAAACCTGAAAACCGATCAGGGAGAGAAACGTCAACATACTGTTGCCCTTCCTTAGAAATTCACAATATATGTGTGTGAGTGTGCTCGGTCCTGTACGACTCTTTGTGACCCCATGGACTATCGTGTAGCCCGCCAGACTCCTCTGTCCATGGAATTCTCCAGACAAGAATACTGGAGTGGGTTGCCATTTCCTACTCCAGGGGATCTTTCCCACCCAGGGATCGAACCCATGTCTGTTGCCTCTGCTGCACTGGCAGGCAGGTTCTTTCCAAGTGTGCCACCTAGGAAGCCCCTTCACAATATATAATACATAATAAGTTGAAAGCTCCGAGAAACCCTGCAGGAGAGAGACCCACTGCACTCATTGTTTCTAATATTTACTAGGCCTTAGAAACTGCATTTTTTCCCTTCTGGGGTCACTTCTATTAATATGCTATGTAATGAATGTTCTACAGAACACATCGTGGAAAATGTTGAATTATGATGAACAGTGTTTGTAAAGCACTTTGTATTTTAAAAAGCGCAATAATATATTACCTTATCAAAAGCATATTTAAAGTGGAATCAGTTAGGCAAATATCACACTCTAACATGACCACATATTCCATATTCACAAATGTATGTTTTAATGATTTAATTGGGACATGAAAACTGGTAGCACCTACTCATGTATCTTCAGGTACATATTTGAGAGATTTAATCCATGTAGGGATAAACAAATTTTATTTCGACTAAGGAATAAGAAGTGAACGTGATGGGGGAGGGAGATTTTGACTGTTTATTTGTATCAAAAGTAGAGGGACACTGAACGCAGTTTCCATGCCTGGCTCCCACGCTGGAGCCAGTGGTCACACTGTGGGTTCCCATGATGTTCCTGTCCGTGTCTTTAGCTCTTTACAGTTTGGATGGTGTTTGGGAAACCTCAAAGCAGAGTCTAGAGATTTGGTTTACACAGCCAGGAGGCCAGGTCACTGACTTCTGAACTAACCCATACAAGAAATCCAATTTCTCGGATTCCCAGTGACAGGGGGGATTATACTATTTTACTAAAGCAGCAGATAATCCGAACACAGTCAAATCAAAACTGCGACAAAGAAAACAAGAACATAGTTAATTTCTCCAAGTGAGGAATTTAAAGTCAAGGTGCATTGGAGGGTGGTGTGTGGAAATGTTTTCTGGGAACCATGGATTGACAGCTCACCCAATAGGGTGCTGTGTCATTGGGGAATTGTCTATGGTCCTGGGCTGGCTGTAGCCCTTTAGTGTTGGAAATACGGTCTTAGTATTGGTGCTTCACAGATGACAGGTGTTAGGATACTAATTAGTGATGTCAAAGCTCACAGCAACCATGATGACTACACTAAGATTATTGTAGCACAAGGGTGAAGGCTCCACACTCAAGATGCAGGTTTCCTAGGCTCACACTCTGGCTCCTCTACTAACAAGCTGAGTGACCTTGGCGAAGTAACTTAGCTTTTAGTCCTGTTGAGAGGACTGACAACGTAATAGATGTAAAGTGCTTAGAACATTGTTCTGGCATCCAGTAAGCAATGGATCATGCTTAGCAGTTATGATTTGCATTGATAAATTCAATGTCAAGTGGACTATGTATTTAAATTGGCTTGATTAGCTTAATTCACCCTGTAGACAAACTATATAAGAAGCCAAATTATCAGCAGCCGCTTAGTCATTATGGCCGTGGAAGGAGTTACTTCTGTCTGCGTGCTTTATAGTGCTATACAGCCTATACAGCACTATGTAGCCGATGACCACGTGGCGTATCCATTTCAGTGCCCTTAGGATCAGCAAGCAGAGACAGTCCTTGTCAGGTTCACAATGCAGCTGGCTATTTACTTCCAATAGGGTATGGATAAGAGTTACTGTCCTGAGAGATAGTCTGGTTCTTTATCGTGCCTGTATATACTTATGTTTTGACCCCCTGTTTGCTAATTCTAGAGTGAGCAGCTCAGAAGACAACCTTATTTTCATGTTTACACGGATCATTTTATGGTTGCCCTCCTACACATACCTATGAGATATTCATGTATCCAGACTCAACGTTTGTCTGTGAATTGAACAGTAAAGACTAAGAAGTTTTCTTTAGCAAAACAGCCCGTGCTTAAAAGAATCACTCAGATCACTTAAAAATTTGCAGAAACAAAGTCACAATTTCAGAACAGATTTATGGATATCATTGAGTGTATTAAATTCCTGCTGTTGCCTATTAAATCAAAACGTTAGGATTTATCCAAATGATCAAGTGTCTGCTTTTTCAATTTGGTTAAGTTTCTAAAGAAATGGATTGAGATGGAAAAAATTCATGCCCACCAAACAAGCACTTTCAGAGCAGTCCTGAAAAGTTTGGGTCTTTTGTCCCACTCCAGCCAATCATTGAGTGCGAGGCTCCTGGAATGGGATGCTAGGAGCCCTTGTCAGTGATGTGAACCTGTGTGAGATAAGAATTGTGCACAACAACTCTCACTCATGGTTCAGCCTGTTAAATAGTGACATTTTTATGACCTCGTTAAACGATGTTGAATGGCTACAACTAAGCTGCTCTTTTTATAAATAAAGTGGAGAAGCTGGGATTGCTTTTGTTTTACTATTTAATATTAAAAGTCAACATATCCATGATTGGCTGTTATGTGGCAGTGAAAAATCAGGAGATTCATTTGCATCTGGATTGCTGCAGAGCCAAATATTAAGGAGGGTGAATATTTTTATTCTTAATTATCCCTATTTAACAGGCCAGATAGATTTTGTGCATCATTCATGTCTCCTGAATCCTAAGATTAGACTATATGAAAATAAACTTTTAATTAGCAATCTAGTGAAGAAAATAGACTCATATTCAAATATTGCATTATGTCTTTTTTCCCCCTTCTTCTATTGCCTTTTAAAAATAATCTCCATCATTTTTACTTGGCAATGAACCTCCAGCATCACACTCAAAATTAACTTATAGTTTTCATTAAGTGCAGTCTAGACTGTCTGTCTTTACCCCAATCCAAAGCACAAACAACTTGATTTCTCATTTAGCCCAAACTTCTTCCTAAAGAGAAAAAGCAAAAGTATGTAAGGTTGCTTTTAAACCTTAGATGAGGTAAGCACAGGGTTCAATAACTTCATCAAATCAGGTATAAATTTTATGGTGCAAACGCCAGGCTTCACAGGTCAGTGAGCTTTTCAAATGGTACACAGGCTGCCTATATCAAATTTGTACAGAAGAATTGATTTTGGTGGTTGGAATAAGGCCATTTTTGTCTTGCTGCAAGCTTTCCAGAAATAATAGTCTTATGTTAGAAGATAAATTATAAATAGATGACCGTTTTTAAGTATTATTCGGAATGCTAACAACTACCATAATAGACTTTCTACAGCAAAGCTAAATAGCAGGTGTCAGCTTAATTTTTAGGGCTTCCCTGGTGTCTCAGCGGCAAAGAATCCACATGCCAATGCAGAAAATACAGGTTCAATCCCTGGGTCAGGAAGATCTCCTGGAGGAGGGCATGGCAATCCCCTCCAGTATTCTTGCCTGAAGAACCCTATGGACCGAGGAGCCTGCTGGGCTACAGTCCTTAGGGTTGCAAAGAGTCGGACACGACTGAAGTGACTGAGCATGCTTGCTCGATTTTTAGTTCTCTGGTACTTCTCAGGGGTTGTGTGGATTCATGAAGAAACAGTCATGTTTTATGTATAGACTTGTTTTCTTTCTGATGTGCCAGTGTTACTGGCAGGACAGTCAGAGGAGCAGGCAGGGTCTTTGGGACCCCGGCAGTTAGCACCCCTGGAAGGTGAGGAGAAATACGCTCCCAGAATGGAGGTTCTTGGTGTATTTTGCTCTGTGTGAGGATTAATTGTGCTTCCCTGGTGGCTGACAGCAAGATGGGTGAAGGATGTGATTGGTAATGGCTTTCCAGGTGGCCCAGTGGTAAAGAATCCGCTTGCTAATGCAGGAGACGCAAGAGATGTGGGTTAGATCTCTGGGTCAGGAAGACCCCCTGGAGAAGGGAATGGCAACCCACTCTAGTGTTCTTGCCTGGGGAATCCCATTGACAGTGGAGCTTGGTGGGCTACAGTCCACGGGGTCGCAAAAGAGTTGGACAGAACTTAGCTACTGAGCGCATGCAGCCGTGATGGATAACGCACCATCCTCACCCTCTCCAATGGGTCATGTGCCCTTGTGTCTCTTCTAAGGGAGGTTTCATTGTCTGCAGGGTTTAGGAACTGAAGGCGTGGACTGCTGTGTGAAAACAGAGCTCTGTAAAAAGAAGCCTTCTCCAGGGGCTTTAAGCAAACTTCGTCATTTCTGACTCCGTCTCCTTGTTGTCCTTTCAACAATCCTCGGATATTTGTTTGCATGTTTGTTTTCCTGACTAAGACAGGAATCTCTGCCATCTTTGTTTTCCTCCTAGTCTCTAGCATAGAGTTTGGCACATAATAGGTGGTTTTGCTTGTTAAATACCTCTCAACCCATGTACCTTGGAGCTGAGGATTAAAATCTGGCAAAATCTGATAAAATCTCAAACATGGAATATCTACTAATATGAACACAGAACTCAGATGAGTCCATCTAAGCTCAGGTTGAAAGGAATTCAGAAATTGTCTTTATTTTCATAAAAAAGTAAAACAAACTTTACTTCCATCCCTAATAAGAAAGAGACTCATCACTGATTAAAAGTTTATTTTCTGTTCCCACAGTATAAACACCTGCTTGCTACTGACTTTTGCTTTATCGATGAGGAAGCTACATAGATCTCAATAATCCTTGAACCTTTGGCATATTCATTTATTTTGTTTTATTCTTTATATTTCAGAGTGCTGATGTTTTTGCTCTTCAGATGCTCAACAATATAGATTCCAACTAGAAGGGGGTTAGTGCCATGAAACTTACACCAGATTTAAATTCCAACCAGGACACTACAGAAAAAAACGTCCAAGCATCACCTTGTCTTCTCAGTGTCTGAGTAATAAAACATGTACACGTGGGACATCAGTGACCACTGCATCTGAAATGTAAATAAGGATATTTAAGAGAACCATCTCAAATTACCTTCCATCCCACTATTAAAATGATCTCTGAGGTTCATGGTAGTTTATTTCATTGTTAGCAGACACTGTTTCTTCTTTCTCAGGGTCCATCATGCCTTCTCAGGGAGTTGTCTGACAGTCAGCTCTTAAGGATGGCATAAAATTCACTGGCCTCAGTTGAACCTCCACTGCAATCTTGAGGCTTCCTCTCATCACTTAGATAATAGCAGTTCTCAGATATTTAATACATCCCTCACCATTGAAGCATTCAGTGCCCCTCTAGGCAAGGCAGTCCTTTATTACAAAAGGGGGCTCGGACCATTCCTCACACCAGTCATGTGGCCAAGGGCTTCTTTTCTCTTGCTCGTCTTCTTCTGTCTCACTTCCAGTCCTTTGAGGAGCAAGTGTTCCTCTGCCTGCTCTTTATTATAAAAATGTGGAGCCCCAAGGGACCTCAAAGATCATCTGTAAGTGGGAGGGATGTTCAAGAGGGAGGGGACATGTGTATACCGATGGTTGATTCATGTTGAGGTTTGACAGAAAACAGCAAAATTCAGTAAAGCAATTATCCTTCCATCAAAAAATAAATAAATAAGAGAAAAAGATCATTTGTAAGCTGATGGATGAGGAAGCTGAGGCCTGGAGAGGTCACGTGACCTGCCTGAAGTCACATAGCCCGTTAGGGGCAGGACCGGACTTGAACTGGACCAGGTCTTCTGACTTTCACACCAGGGACTTTTCTCTTCTACAAGGCTTAGGAAGGGGCAGGGACAGTAGAAGCATTGAACAGTCCACGTTGCATTTTACAATAGCAAGATGTTCCTTTAAGTTTTTTTCTCTCTTATTTTAAAAAGATGCTTGTTTAAATTTTCCCAGTTCTCCCACTTTTATACATGGAAGGCTAACCCGATACCTTGTGCAGAAAACTAACGGACTATAAACAGTGTAAAGCAAGTAGCACAAGTATTTAGGGACATTCAAGGGTCCTTTGTGTTTCAAGCACCCAACAGCTCAGTGAACACGCTTGTCCTGGTTGTGGAGGGAGAGGAAGATAAGGGGAGAGACCTGGGCACCGGAGGAGGAGCAATGTTGCAGTGAGCACGTGAGTGAGGCTTGCTACCATGCTAGGCTTATTTTCCTCGGAAGTATAAAAATGCAGAATCACCATCCCTGACGCTCTGAGAGCCAGGCAGCAAGCAAGACTCATTTCTCTTCCTTTTTTTTTTTAGTTTTTTTTTTTAAATTGGAGGATACTTGCCTTACAATGTTATGTTAATTTCTGCCGTACAACAATGTGAATCAACTCATATATGTGTGCTAATGTATGATATTTGTTTTTCTCCTTCTGATTTATTTCACTCCATATGATGGACTTTTGGTTCATCCAGACCACTGTAAATGACCCAGTTTTGTTTCTTTTTATGACTAAGTAATATTCCAAGTCCAAGGTCGGGGTGGTGGCCGGGAGGAGCTACCCCACACCCGAGACCAGGAGTGGCGGCCAGGAGGACCAACCCCACGTCCAAGGAGCCGTGGCTGCGTGGGTGCAGGAGGGCCTAGAGGAGCTATCCCACGTTGAAGGTCAGGAAGGGCGGTGGTGAGGAGATACCCCTCGTCCAAGGTAAGGAGCAATGGCTGCGCTTTGCTGGAGCAGCCGTGAAGAGATACTCCACGCCCAAGGCAAGAGAAACCCAAGTAAGACAGTAGGTGCTGCAAGAGGGCATCAGAGGGCAGACACACTGAAACCATACTCACAGAAAACTAGTCAATCTAATCACACTAGGACCACAGCCTTGTCTAACTCAATGAAACTAAGCCATGCCTGTGGGGCAACCCAAGACGGGAGGGTCATGGTGGAGGGATCTGACAGAATGTGGTCCACTGGAGAAGGGAATGGCAAACCACTTCAGTATTCTTGCCTTGAGAACCCCATGAACAGTATGAAAAGGCAAAATGATAGGATACTGACAGAGGAACTCCCCAGGTCAGTGGGTGCCCAATATGCTACTGGAGATCAGTGGAGAAATAACTTCAGAAAGAATGAAGGGATGGAGCCAAAGCAAAAACAATACCCAGCTGTGGATATGACTGGAGATAGAAGCAAGGTCTGATGCTGTAAAGAGCAATATTGCATAGGAACCTGGAATGTCAGGTCCATGAATCAAGGCAAATTGGAAGTGGTCAAACAAGAGATGGCAAGAGTGAATGTCAACATTCTAGGAATCAGCGAACTGAAATGGACTGGAATGGGTGAATTTAACTCAGATGACCATTATATCTACTACTGCGGGCAGGAATCCCTCAGAAGAAATGGAGTAGCCATCATGGTCAACAAAAGAGTCCGAAATGCAGTACTTGGATGCAATCTCAAAAATGACAGAATGATCTCTGTTCGTTTCCAAGGGAAACCATTCAATATCACAGTAATCCAAGTCTATGCCCCAACCAGTAATGCTGAAGAAGCTGAAGTTGAATGGTTCTATGAAGACCTACAAGACCTTTTAGAACTAACACCCAAAAAAGAAGTCCTTTTCATTGTAGGGGACTGGAATGCAAAAGTAAGAAGTCAAGAAACACCTGGAGTAACAGGCAAATTTGGCCTTGGAACACAGAATGAAGCAGGGCAAAGACTAATAGAGTTTTGCCAAGAAAATGCACTGGTCATAGCAAACACCCTCTTCCAACAACACAAGAGAAGGCTCTACACATGGACATCACCACATGGTCAACACCGAAATCAGATTGATTATATTCTTTGCAGCCAAAGATGGAGAAGCTCTATACAGTCAACAAAAACAAGACCAGGAGCTGACTGTGGCTCAGATCATGAACTCTTTATTACCAAATTCAGACTTAAATTGAAGAAAGTAGGGAAAACCACTAGACCATTCAGGTATGACCTAAATCAAATCCCTTATGATTATACAGTGGAAGTGAGAAATAGATTTAAGGGCCTAGATCTGATAGATAGAGTGCCTGATGAACTATGGAATGAGGTTCGTGGCATCGTACAGGAGACAGGGATCAAGACCATCCCCATGGAAAAGAAATGCAAAAAAGCAAAATGGCTGTCTGGGGAGGCCTTACAAATAGCTGTGAAAAGAAGAGAAGCTAAAAGCAAAGGAGAAAAGGAAAGATATAAGCATCCGAAAGCAGAGTTCCAAAGAATAGCAAGAAGAGATAAGAAAGCCTTCCTCAGCAATCAATGCAAAGAAATAGAGGGAAACAACAGAATGGGAAAGACTAGAGATCTCTTCAAGAAAATTAGAGATACCAAGGGAACATTTTGTGCAAAGATGAGCTCGATAAAGGACAGAAATGGTATGGACCTAACAGAAGCAGAAGATATTAAGAAGAGGTGGCAAGAACACACAGAAGAACTGTACAAAAAAGGTCTTCATGTCCCAGATAATCACAATGGTGTGATCACTGACTTAGAGCCAGAAATCCTGGAATGTGAAGTCAACTGGGCCTTAGAAAGCATCACTACGAACAAAGCTAGTGGAGGTGATGGAATTCCAGTTGAGCTATTTCAAATCCTGAAAGATGATGCTGTGAAAGTGCTGCACTCAATATGCCAGCAAATTTGGAAAACTCATCAGTGGCCACAGAACTGGAAAGGGTCAGTTTTCATTCCAATCCCAAAGAAAGGCAATGCCAAGAATGCTCAAACTACCGCACAATTGCACTCATCTCACACGCTAGTAAAGTAATGCTCAAAGCTCTCCAAGCCAGGCTTCAGCAATATGTGAACCATGAACTTCCTGATGTTCAAGCTGGTTTTAGAAAAGGCAGAGGAACCAGAGATCAAATTGACAACATCTGCTGGATCATGGAAAAAGCAAGAGAGTTCCAGAAAAACATCTATTTCTGCTTTATTGACTATGCCAAAGCCTTTGACTGTGTGGATCACAATAAACTGTGGGAAATTCTGAAAGAGATGGGAATACCAGACCACCTGACCTGCCTCTTGAGAAATCTGTATGCAGGTCAGGAAGCAACAGTTAGAACTGGACATGGAACAACAGACTGGTTCCAAACAGGAAAAGGAATACGCCAAGGCTGTATATTGTCACCCTGCTTATTTAACTTATATGCAGAGTACATCATGAGAAACGCTGGACTGGATGAAACAAGCTGGAATCAAATTGCCAGGAGAAATATCAATAACCTCAGATATGCAGATGACACCACCCTTATGGCAGAAAGTGAAGAGGAACTAAAAAGCCTCTTGATGAAGGTAAAAGTGGAGAGTGAAAAAGTTGGCTTAAAGCTCAACATTCAGAAAATAAAGATCATGGCATCCGGTCCCATCACTTCATGGGAAATAGATGGGGAAACAGTGGAAACAGTGTCAGACTTTATTTTTAGGGGGCTCCAAAATCACTGCAGATGGTGACTGCAGCCATGAAATTAAAAGATGCTTACTCCTTGGAAGGAAAGTTATGTCCAACCTAGATAGCATATTCAAAAGCAGAGACATTACTTTGCCAACAAAGGTCCGTCTAGTCAAGGCTACGGTTTTTCCTGTGGTCACATACAGATGTGAGAGTTGGACTGTGAAGAAGGTTGAGCGCCGAAGAATTGATGCTTTTGAACTGTGGTGTTGGAGAAGACTCTCGAGAGTTCCTTGGACTACAAGGAGAGCCAACCAGTCCATTCTGAAGGAGATCAGCCCTGGGATTTCTTTGGAAGGAATGATGCTGAAGCTGAAACTCCAGTACTTTGGCCACCTCATGCGAAGAGTTGACTCATTGGAAAAGACTCTGATGCTGGGAGGGATTGGGGGCAGGAGGAGAAGGGGACGACAGAAGATGAGATGGTTGGATGGCATCACTGACTCGATGGACGTGAGTCTGAGTGAACTCCGGGAGTTGGTGATGGACAGGGAGGTCTGGCGTGCTGCGATTCATGGGGTCGCAAAGAGTCAGACACGACTGAGCGACTGAACTGATCTGAATATTCCATTGTATATATGTACTACATCTTCTTTAAATATTCATCTGTTGATGGACATCTAGGTTGCTTCCATATCCTGGCTATTGTAAATAGTGCTGCAGTGAGCATTGGGGTACATGTGCTTTTTTGAGTCATGGTTTTCTCAGGATGTATGCTCAGTAGTGGGATTGCTAGGTCATACAGTAGTTTTATTCCTAGATTCTTAAGGAACATTCATATTGTTCCTCATAGTGATTGTTTCAATTTACATTCCTATCAACAATGGAAGGGGGTTCCCTTTTCTCTGTACCCTGCACAGCATTTATTGCTTGTAGATTTTTTTCTGATGGCCATTCTGACCAGTGTGAGGTAGCTCCTCGTTGTAGTTTTGATTTTCATTTCTCTCATAGAAAGAAATGACTTTGAGTGATGTTGAGCACCTTTTCACGTGTGTGTGGGCTATCAGTATGTCTTCTTTGGAGAAATGTCTGTTTAGATCTTCCACCCATTTTTTGATTATGTTGTTTGTTTGTTTGATATTGAGCTGCATGAACCGCTTGTATATTTTGGAGATAAATCCTTTATCAGCTGCTTCATTTGCAAACATTTTCTTCCTTCAGAAGGTTGTCTCCACAAGACTCATTTCTAAGCCTCCAAGTAAAATGTCAACAAGACCCTGCATGTCTCAGCAAGGATCCCAGAAGACAAGCCATGCATCTCTTTGTTCCACGCAGACCCACGGGGAGTGGGGCTCTGGTCCTGGGTCTCACGGTGCCAGGTCTAGTCCACACAGTGAGGCTGCTGCCTGTATGCCTGCTTGGAGGAGGCAGGTGGTGTGCAGCTTACTGGGGGGAACTACCTCACTTCTAAATGTCTGGATGTTGGGCTCTATAAGTAGGGAGTTTGACTAAACCAGGCTCGGTAGAAGGGGACACTGTTTCTCTTACCTTTGAACCTCTTTTATCCTTTCCTTTTCTCTCTCTTTCCCCCTTTTTGCTGCCTTTCCCACCTCCAATCCCTAAGTGCCCTACAGACTGAAAGGCTGGCACAAACATCTCTTACAAGCTCTGTTCTGACAGTTGTTGGGACGGGATTGTGCCAGTGATCCTGAGCCACATTCCAAATGTGGGTTTCAGATCATTTAAAGGCGAAAAGAGCTACCTGAGTGAGGCCACAAAGACACTCTTCTGTTCTCCTCCTCGCTTTGTAAAACTCCAATCCTGCTTTTCTTCCACTCAGCGATTCTCTGGTCTTTGGATGTGTCCTGATGTGCATGGAATGAATAAAGCCATTAATCTCTATTCGAGTCATTTCTTTTGACAGAGGGAGTAGTGATCATAAATTAAAGGTTTTCATCTTTGACTTTTAGGGTGAGCCTGGGAAAGACACATCTCAGGACACTATATGAAGTGTTACAATGAGGCTGAGTTAGAAAGTGAGAAAGACAGGAGGTGTGATTCAGAGCCAGGAGAAGAACCAAGGGAGACTGGATTGAAACAAGTACTTTCAGAAAGTGGGTTTGTATCCAGAGTCAATCAGACTCAAAAGGAGGACGCAATCCTGTCTGCTTCCAGGTATGCCTCGAGTCTGGGAGTCCCCTGCTGCCCTCACTTCAGACGAGCTGGCTACAAGTCTGGGGGTCCTTGGAGAATTACTGAAGTTTGATTATTGTCTAGGACATCTCCCAGAACTCAGGAAAGTGCTGTACATTTTACCCATGAACTGCACAGATTTGCTTATATGCAGATATTTTTTCAATAAATATATGGTTGGCCCTCTGTGTCTATGGGTTCTGCATCAATTAACCAAGCATAGGTCTTTACTATGTTTATGGTTTGTGGTTGGTTGAATCCATAAATGTGAAATCCAAAGATATGGAGGGTCAACTATGGGACTTGAGCATCCGTAGATTTTGATATTTATGGCAGGTCCTGTATCCAATTCCCCAGAGATACCAAGGGAGAACTATACTCACAGTTGCAGTTTTATTAGAGTAGGGGGATACAAATCAGAACCAGCCAAAGGAAAAGATGCCTAGGGTAAAATCTGAGACTGGTAGGGTTCCAAATATGAAACTCCGAGGTCCTCAGCAACACAGCATTTCCCTGATATCAGTGTGTGGCAATATGCAGAGAATTTTCCACTCAGCAAGGTCAGTTAGCTCTGGTGTCCAGAGTTTTTACTGAAATTCATTACATAAGCATGACTGACTGAGCAATTGTCCATGTGACAACTTCGTTCTTCCCCAGGGGTCAGCTGATTTCATGTGACCCAAAACTCCCACTCTAATCACAGGGTTGATCTCTCTGGCGCAGGCAGCCCCCACCCTAAGCCTATCCCCTGATTTGCGGTTTCACCTGACATCATTTTGGCATAAACTACTGGGTGGCCATCACAGGTCACCTGGTGAGCATGCATGATTATGTGTGTCTAAGGGACCCATCACCACCAACAAAGACACCCCTGTCACTCAGGAAATCCCAAGATTTAGAGGTTGCCTCCCCACAGTTGGGTCAAGGCCAACTCTCCTTGAGTATAAGGTCAATTCTTCACAGTGTGCCTTGGCAGTGGGGGTTGAGCCAAGGTTCCTACACGTGTAAACCTGCTGGGTTGTGAAAGGGTGGGGCGCAGAGGGAAGGGATGGGTGGTGGGACCACATTGCTGTCAAGAGACTCTTGTTCACCTGCCATGGCCCAGATCCCTGTGTGCCGAGCTATGCTCAACATGAACCCTGGTGGAGATGCCATTTGAGTGCAAATGAAAGTATTAAGCGTATTTGGTCAAAATAGTCCAGTCTGTGGGCTAGTCCTAGTTTTTAGGATCAAGTTTTTAGGATCAAGGTCACCAGTGACTGGGAACCCGTAATCTAAGTTTTCATCCTCATGCAGATGAAAACAGAAATACCTAATGGTGTCTGAGTAAGAAACATTGTTAAAAGAAACTCTCAAAACTCTCAGTCCTTTATAGTAAGGTTGAGAGAGGATGAGTTTGGAGAACTTGTCAGGTTATCTCCACATAATTAGCATTTGTGTTTTGACATGCTCTGAGGTTTGCCTTTGCTTACTGAGACACTGATTTCGCGAATGGTCAGCAATCTTGTTCTGTTTTTCTTTAAAAGTGGGAACAGGCAGTTTGTCTTTGAGACTAATGCAAAGCAAGAGGCTAAGCTTGCTTTAGCCTCATTACCCTACCTGGTGATGGGGACCGAGGGACTTATGGGGTTTCAAAGAGCTTCTCTTCATGAGAAGTCAGTGCGGGGAACTCACAATCGCCCCGAATAGGAAAACAAGTAGGCGCTGCTTCCCTCAAATCACCTGGAAGCCAGGTAGGGCGCAGATGTGTAATGCTGAGCGTAGCAGGGTAAGGCCGGGAAGCTCTGGGCATTGTGTGTCCCCTGTTCCTTCTCAGGACTTATAGCCAGAGAGACTATAACACTAGATGATCAGTTTTCAGTTAATAAGGAACTGCTTTTAAACCATCTCTGGGACGGTTTAACGCAATAAACACTGTGCATGGATTCAGAAGAGCCCTTCAGAAGACTGTCTCACTTCCCAGCTGTGTGAAAGTGAAAGTGAAGTCGCTCAGTCATGTCTGACTCTTTGTGACCCCATGGACTGTAGCCTACCAGGCTTCTCTGTCCATGGGATTTTCCAGGCAAGAATACTGGAGGGGGTTGCCATTTCCTTCTCCAGGGGATCTTCCCGACCCAGGGATCAAACCCAGGTCTCCCGCATTGTAGGCAGATGCTTTACCATCTGAGCCACCAGGGTAGAGCCAACTGTGTATCCCAGCTATGTATCCTGAGTCAATCCACTAACTTTTCGAACTCCTTTCCCTCATCTCTAAAATGGGAATAAACCTATCTACCTTACATGGTTATTATTAGAATGAATGAACCCATGCGTATCAAATGTCGAGCACACAGTTTCTAAATGGTGGGTATTCAGTAAGCATCTTTGCCTTGTCGCTCTGCTTCTTTTGACCCCAGCATGTCGTGTTCTGAGATCTCTTGCTACTCAAAGGTTTTTGAGCAGCCTTTTTGACAGCCTCTTACATTCTGTATTGTCTCTAAAAATCTCATGCAGTCTTGCAAACCCAACTTCTGCTTAATTGCTTCCTCCTACCACTGCTTTTGGTAAGTTCTGTGTAACTCAGTTTGAAGTTTAACCCTGTTTGCCCCTTTTCAAGGGAACTGCACTTGGCGGTGGTTGTTGGGGAGGGGGGGCGAGCTGTTCCTGAAGAATTGTGCAATTTAGGAAAATTAAGTTTCAGACCAGGCATGTGTCTTTGACAGCTTCAACTGCTCAGTACTTAGCAATAATGGAGAAAATGCCAGTAAAAATGACAAAACGACAGAGCCCTGACCTACCAGGTAATTGTATATTGAATATGTCTTGGCTCAAATGAGAGGATTTTGCTTAAATGAACTAAGGGCAAAACTGCATGTTCTAAGTCATACAAAACAAGACCGGTGCCCTGGATAATTAAAGATGCAAAAGAGCAGCTCAAGATGTTTGAAAATGGAAAGTGAATATCACTGGCTTTAAAGGGGTGAGCTGATGAGGATAGGAAGGGCAGACAGTTTCTGTTTAATGAATAGATTTTCAGGCATGTGTTTGGGTACGGACACAGACAGGCAGTCATTTAAGCCTAGCACTATTTTTTATATTAGGGGGAAAAAGATGAGAGATGTTGGTTATCCAGAGTCCACAATGGCTCTTATCATCCTCCAGATGCACAGAGAGGGGTAAAGAAGGTAGAGAGTTTGAGGGCGATAAGTACAAAACCACAGAGTGAATTTGTGGAGGAATGAGGATTAGAGCCGTTAAGTGCTTTAGTCACTTGATCCTGCTAATCTTTGTTCTCTAATGTGAAAAATTCTTGGGCTTTAGGAAGAGACTACCGTAGGTTCTTATATGAAAGCAGGATTGACTGTCACTGTGTAATCCCACATATTTGCGCCCTATCTCTTCTCTAATCAGAAGGAGGCAGCTGGAGAAGGCGGGCAGAGAGATTACCTCCCATTTCACAGCACTTTGTGTTTTTGTGTTGCAGCATCTTTAATTACTGAGAAGTAATTCACTGAATAGCACCCAAGTGGCTTGAAAGAGTTAATGCAGTTTCCAGAAGTGTCTAACCTTCTCCCCGGGAGTAGCTTAAGTGCAGAACAAATCTCTCTCAATAAATACTAAACAACAAGAATCAACTGATAAGGGTCAAACTCCACAAAACAAAATTGAACTAGTGGCCCATTTAATCCAGTCCCTTTTCAATAAATCCCTTTTCAACATAAAAGTGCTATTGGCTGGCAATTTCCACGAACTGATGACCATTCCTCCTCACTCCTTTGAGGCTGGTCAGTATTCATTTATTCCCTTCACTCATTTCCTTCACCATTAATCCATTCATCCAGCCCCCATCCATTTATCCATCTTTTTTTTCTTTGCTCTCACATATTTTTTTATTTTTAAAAGTTTCCTTTATTTAGTTTTGCTTTTAAGAGAGACTTTTAATTTCAGAATAGATTTTAGATTTACAGAAATGTGAAAGTAGTGCAGGGCTTCCACATACTCCATACCTAGTATCTTCCCTATAATTAACATTGTACTCTTACAAGGTACATTTGTCGCAATTAATGATCAAATATCAATACATTGCTATTAACTAAAGTCCACATCGTATTCAGGTTTCCCTAGTTGTTTTTTGGCCACACCACGCAGCATATGAGATCTTAGTTTCCTAACCAGGGATCGAACTGGTGTCCCCTGCACTGGAAGCACAGTCTTAACCGCTGGATGGCCAGAGAAGTCCCTTAGTTTTTAACCTACATTCTTTTTTCTGTTCCAGGATCCTATCCAGAATGCATGACATTTTGTTGTCATGTTTCCTTAGGCTCCTGCATCCATTTTACTGTGTCTACTATGCAAAGTGTTGTGATAAATAAGACATAGTGCTTCTCTGTCTCCCTCATTAGAAGGAGATGGTGTGAACTGAAAATCCATAGCACGTTCTAAGAGAAGTCTGTAGAGGGTCAGTGGGCATCGTCTCCTCCAGAAGCCCTCATGGACCAACGTTCTCCCGAGGCTCCATGTGCTCCCCCATGAAGGAGCCGTTCAGTTCCAATTTTTGCCCAAACTAGGTTTTTCATAATTCAGCTTCATTTCCTGTGAATTTTTGGTACATTATCATTGATGGGCAAATGGGAAATAAACGATACAACATTCCAAACATCTTCGGTGAACTAAGTCCTTGTTTCTGATAGCTCATTACAATTTTGCAAACTAGGAGGACCACTTGCCCTGGTTTTCCTGGGACTGTCCTGGGTTTGATCCCTGGGTTGGGAAGATCCCCTGGAGGAGGACATGGGAACCCACTCCAGTATTCTTACCTGGAGAATCCCAGGGACAGAGGAGTCTGGCGGGCTACAGTCCATGGGATCACACAGAGCGGGACACGACTGACAACTTAGCACGTACCTGTGTCCTGATTTGTATACTTAAAGACCTAGTTCTTCAGAGAACCCTTGTTCCTGGCCTCAGCCCAGAAAGTGCTGCATGCCTGGGGAACCCCCTCAGCCCCCAGTGCTAACTGGGCCCACTGGGACAAGGAGTCTCACACCTTGGAAGCTGTCTTTCTAGGACTCCTGCCCTACTTAGTTATAGAACCTCCGGCAGTACAGCAACTGTATGGAAAAATTACAAAAGGTGAGGTGTGAGGGGAGGGTCTCTGAGATCACACCAGCTTTCTGTAAAATGGACGGCAGTGCAAGCCTGCTAAGTCATGTCTGACTCTGTGCAACCCCATGGACTGCAGCCCTCCAGCCTCCTCCATCCATGGGATTCTCCAGGCAAGAATACTGGAGTGGGGTGCCATTGCCCTTCTCCAGGGGATCTTCCTGACCCAGGGATCAAGCCTGCATCTCTTTTGTCTCCTACATTGGCAGGCGGGTTCTTAACCTCTAGCACTGCCTGGGGAGCTCTGAGGAGTTAGAGGTCTTGGCAGTATCTTCACAGGAGCCTGGAGAGGTAACCGATGGAACAGAAATGCAAACACAGGACTGAGCCCCCTCTTCTGGCAACTGTTAGGGGTGGAGTCCTGGTGCTGGGGTCCGGGGATATGGGGTGGGTGGCTGGAAGACCTACCACCCCTTAGAGATGACTTGGGTTGGCTCTTTAACCTCTCCATGCTTCAGTGTCTTCATCTGTAAAAAGAATCAGTGCCTTTCCTATACACATCTCAGTGTTGTTGGACACTCAGTAGGCTAGTGTGTGAGAATCATTTGAAATCCAGGAATGGTCTGCAAATGTGACTGACTTCCATTATCCAGTAGCAATGTGATGTGAATAACACAGCAAATCTGCAAGGGCGTGGTACATGGCTGCAATTCGTGGACACTCCTGGCTGTGATGAAAGGCCGACTGGTCATTACAAGCAATGTCTTCCTGTGATACAGCCAGGGGCCATCTCTTGTACAGAGCTGAATTGTGTGAATGACACAAGAGCAATCTGATCATTATTTTTCGTGACATTTGCCCAAGTCAGCCACAGACCACAGACAGCATAAGTTGAATTTTGAAAATTGTACTGAAATTTAACATCCACCTTTTTGCTACTTTAATGTGTGTGTGTGTGTGTGTGTTTGGCATTTTTGTTTGTTTGAGGAGCATGTTGTTGCATTTCTATTTTGTTCTCTTTCTGCAAAATCACAGGGAAACTCTCAGTTCTGATACCTTTCTACTTTTATAGCCCTTTTGAAATCTAAGAATATAAAATACTTTTTGGATAGAACATAACATACTACCTTTTGCAGAAAATCTATGTCATGCCTTCGCACTACTTCCTCCCCCAGCAAACACTCGGTTATTCTGTAATGTGTTTGCACCAAAGAAAATTACTGACCCCATGATCTGAACAACAAAATGTTCTCAAAATATATTGCCTCATCTGTTAGGTTTGATTAAACCATTTATCAGCAAAAAATAAAAATTGCTTTTCTTTGCTTAGCATGTCTGGAGATTCAGGAGTGCTTTGAGACATTATTGTTGTCTCAGCATCTGTAGGTGAACTGCATACTATTACTAGCTTGATAATATGGAGGCAAGCTTAAATTAGGAGGAGGATTGTCTTATTCTATTTGCACTGCTTGTCACATCTAAGTGTGATTCTCACTGCATTGTTGGCTAGACTAGATCGTCTCTAAGCATTCAGTTGTAATGTTTATTTATGCATTTACTTCTATTAACAAAATCATATCATCCTTCCTCCACCCTGCTATATAGGCATTGAATTCTTTTTCCAACCATGGAGATGAATGTACGGTGTGTGCTTTCTTACCTTAGTGAAATACTTGGCTACAGTTCAGAATGTGGCCAGACACTAAGCAGCAGAGATTTTCCCTGTCTAAAGCTCATTAATTCCGAAGGCCTCTGAATCGCTATCTTCATCTTTTTACCTCTATTCCCTACTCGTGGAGTTAGTTACTGCAGTGAATGTGAATTAGATGGTTGCACAGTTTGATCCTCTACAACTCTATCAAGGTTATGTGGACCTCACATGCGTGGTCAATTTTGATAAGTTTCTAGATGAAGTTGCATTAAGCATAGGATGATTTGAGCAAATTGTTATTCAGCCCTCATAATAGACATAGTGCCTGAAGAGTATACGAGACCAATGGTACATTTTAAAAAATTCAAGTGTAGCTGATTTATAATGTTGTGTTAGTTTCAAATGTATAGCAAAGCGATTCAGTTTCATATATATGTATAATATACACATACACACATATACATATATATTAATATACATTTTCTGATTCTTTTCCCTAATAGGTTATTACAAAATATTGAGCATATTTCCTTGTGCCCTCCTCTGTTCATGGAATTCTCCAGGCAAGAATATTGGAGTGAGTTGCCATTTCCACCTCCACGGGATCTTCCCGGCCCAGGGATGGAACGCGTGTCTCTTGCATTGCAGGCAGATTCTTCATGGCCTGAGACACCAGGGAAGACAATGCCATGTTGAGAGAGCCACAGTACTGAACACTTGTTGCTTCTGTTTGAAGTTTTTGGAGAGGCTCTCTAGAAGAGTTTGTTAATATTCATTTATTCTTCTAGCATTTATTGAGCATCTACAGTGTGGTGGGTACTATGTACATCCTGGAGATGAGATCAAGAGACACAGTATCTGAAGGAGTTTAATATCTAAAGGGTGCTAGACTTGCAAATAAACACCAAGACAGCTGCCCTAATTGAGTGTCTAAACTGCAGAGACACCATGGCTGCCGGAGAACCGTAGTTTGCCTGGGGTTGTCAGGGGAGTTTTCTTAATGAGGATAGAATTTGAGTTGAGACTTGAAGGTTGATGAAAAGTTAAGACAAACAACTAAATAAAAATACTGCAAGGGTGTGTTTGGGGAAAAATGGACCAAAGTCTGCAGGCAAAAGAGAGCTTGGTTAGTTCCGTATTGCTGGGGATTAAATTTGTGTGTGTGTGTGTGTGTGTGTGTTGTGAGTATGGAAAGATTGTGTTTGGGGGAGGCTGTGGGCTGGGTGGGAAAGTGGGAGTCAGAGTCAGGCTGATCGCAAAGGGCCTTGAATACTAAGCAATGGAACTTAGCTTATATTCTGTACAAGAGCCTTTTTGTAAACCAGTGCAGAGGTTGCAACAAGCATGAGTGGGGAGGGAGCAACTGTGTATCTCCAGCAGTCTAGCTGGCACCTATTCTAAATTCATGGGCTTTCCAGGTGGTGCTGGAAGTAAAGAATCCACTTGCCAATGCAGGAGCTATAAGAGAGGCAGGTTCGATCCCTGGGTTGGCAAGATCCCCTGGAGAAGGGCATGGTGACCCACTTCAGTATTCTTCCCTGGAGAATCCCATGGACAGAGGAGCCTGGTGGGCTATAGTCCCTGGAGTTGCAAAGAGTTGGACATGACTGAGTGACTTAGCATGCATGCACCTCCCCTGAGCGACTATCAAAGCCCAGTGTGCCCCTGAGAACACATCAGATAGGAGTGGAAGAGCGCTTAGATGACCTGAGCAAGTCAGCAGCTGTGAACTGCACGTTAACTGAGCAGGGACCTGGATCAGATTTCCATGCTCATTTTACTATCTAGGCTCAGAGAGGTAAGCGACTTCCTCCCAGGGTAAAGCTCTATTGATGCTGGAGGTAGGATCTATTCAGACTGACAGAGAAGAGGGACAGGTTGGAGAAGGAGTTGAGTGCAGACGCAAGAGTGAGAAGCTGAGCGCTGGGTGGTTGGAAAGAGAGAAACTGGCAAGTTTGAAGGGAAGGCAAAGGACTTCCAAAAGGCTAGAGAAAATAAAAGATGATCGAAAGCCTCAGATTCCTGGCTAAAGAACCCAAGGAAGTTTCTAGATACTTACTTCAAAGTTCAGAAGGGAGTGGTGATAGGTCTGTAACAGAGCACAGCAATGACACTACCCTAGCCCGTGGATTTTTTTCCTTTATATATCAGTGTGAATCAGCCATGTGCTGTTCTTAGTCACTCAGTTGTGTCTGACTCTTTGCAACCCTAAGGACTGCAGCCCGCCAGGCTCCTCCATTCATGGGGATTATCCAGGCAAGAATACTGGGGTGGGTTGCCATGCCATTCTCCAGGGGATCTTCCCAACCCAGGGATAGAACCCAGATCTCCCAAACTGTAGGTGGATTCTTTACCACCTGAGCCACCAGGGAAGCCCAGGCATTGGCCATAGGTATACATACATCCTCTCCCTCTTGAGCCTCTCTCCCACCTCCCACACCATCTCACCCCTCTAGGCTATCATAGAGCAGATTTGAGCTCCCTGTGTCATACAGTAAATTTCCTCTGGTTATCCAGTTTTACATATGATAATTTAACGTTTACTCTCTCAATTCATCCCACCCTTTCCTGCACCTGTGGATTTTAAACTGAGTGATCTAGTTGGGGGATTGGGAACCCAGATCCACTGTAGGGGAATTCAGTGTATCATAGTTCTCGCTTTTTCTCCAAACAATGGCATCAGTTATTAGAAACTTGAGAAGTCTCAAGGATATAGACTCTTAGAAAGGAGCTGCTGTGTAGACAGGTCACAACTCAGTTATCTCACTCACTTGGATGCACAGTCCTTCGTAATTCATGAGTGATGCTGCTTTAAAATATACAGAGAAAGGTGCACACTGCTATTTGTGAAATAGATAAGCAATAAGGACCTACTGCATAGCACGGGGAACTATATTCCACGTCTTATAAAAACCTATAGTGGAAAAGAATCTGAAAAAAATATATATGCATGTCTAGTCTTTGACCTTCCATGTCATAGGAGCTTATGAATAAGTTTCATCATGACCGAAAACAAACAAAATGGAACAGCATTAACACTGAACATGTTAAAAGAATGGAGTAGTTGGGATGGTCAGTATTTTAATGTATACCTGAATCACTTTACACATTAAACTAATACAACACTGTAAATCAACTGTATTTCAATACAAATAAATAAAATACGTAGAGGATATAGCCACAAAAGAGGAAATATTTCACAGTTTAAAAAAAAAACAAATCTGGCTGAGGACTGCAATTTCTTGTCCCCTGGGCTTTATCTTAGCTCTTTCTCACATGGCTTCCTTAATTCAGAAATGACTCTAACCCAGGAGGTTTGTGATCTTTTTTTTTTGCCACTTTATTTGTTTAATTGAAGGATAATTGCTTTACAGAATTTTGTGGTTTTTCTGTCAAACGTCAACAAGAGTCAGCCATAGGTACACCCACGTCCCCTTTGTCAACGAACTTACTCTTCATTGCTCTAATATTTTGACAAAGCTGGCTCTTACTGTGCCCTTCAGCTTTTAATCCTTGCCCCACACTTCAGCTTGACACACTCTAGAAACTTCTCCTTTCTATTCCTTGATATTCTTGAAGCCTCCAATGCACAAGGACCGGTACCAGGAGATACAACATTATCACTTCACTTATCACATGCCAAAAAGAGGAAAACATTTTCTTTCACACAGTTTACTGAGATTTTTTTAGTCTTTGGCATACTAAGAATATGGGCCCTGAAGTTGCCCTGGAGGTTAAAACATGTACTTTTTTGTTTGGTGTTTATATTAGTATTTCCCTTGGACATGTTCTCTGCCTTAGACAGCGTCTGTGAAGAACTAACATCTTTTTACTTGACCTTTGAAATCATGAAGACATGGCCTAGTGCTTGGCTAAACTGCTCTGAGTTCTTGAAATCTTTGCCTAAAGATAAATGTGACAACCTAAGTGGAAGAGCCTGGGCTTCCCAGGTTCTTCAGTGGTCAAGAATCCACCTGCAATGCAGGAGCCGCAGAAGACACAGGTTTGATCCCTGGGTTGGGAAGATCCTCTGGAGGAGGCAATGGCAAACAAACCTCTTCAGTATTCTTGCCCGGGAAATCTCATGGACAGAGGAGCTTGGCAGGCTACAGTCGCAAAGAGCCGGACGTGAGTCTGCACTCATGCGGGTAGAAGAGCCTAGTCTTTCCCTGACTGTGTCATAGGAGCTTATGGGCAGGCTTCTTCATTATAATCGCAAACAAAACAGAACAGAACATCATTAATGCTGATAACCTGTTAGAAGAATGGAATAATTGGAATTGCCAATATTTAAATTGCATTTTACCATTTATATTTTGAAAGGAGGCAAACAATACTCTGTTGCATCTTTTTCGTTAAAAAAAAAATCTCTCACTTATTTTGATTTACTTTCTGAAAAACAATCTGGCTGTAGAGCTTTGATTAGAGGTGAGGCATGCTTTAAATGCTGAGACAAGATATTAGAGCACAAGATAATGCCTGAAACCACACTTTTAACATTTAATTTCAGCACTGTCCAGAACAACTATAAGACTGGGGAAAGGTGAGTAATAGATTTGACAGCTGTACTCTAAAATGGACCTTATTAGTGAAACATAAATTATAAGCAGGCTTTTCCTATCAGCACCCTGCACAGTTAATGATAAGCAGTCAATGAGATTTATATACCCTTAGCATTTTTATAATGAGTCTGTTGCTTTGATGACAGTTTACTGTCAAACATTATGCTTAGAAATTTATAGCATTCGATTCAAACGAATAGACAGTTTAGCTTCATTGCAGTCTGTTCTGATTTCCCCTTTGCATGAGGCTCCCACTTTCACTTCTTTCTTTTTATTTTCTTTTTTTCCATCCTTAGACTAAGCTCTCAAACCCTTCCCTGGAAATGAAGTGGGCACACATTGACCAGCTGAAAGTGTATGTAAACTTCAGGGGATAGGTTTCAATGGATCGCAAGAACAGGCAAGAGGAGTCTAAAGAGAAGGCATGTAACATTACAGATTCTCAGATGCACCAGGATGCCGCAGGGAAGTTGTGAAGTGTGGTCAGAAGAGACTGGGTGGAGAGAAGGACCTTTAAGTCTGAGAGGGGAGTGGCCGATGCACACTCTCGGAGGGGAGATATCTCATTTCTTCCTGGGAAGCGCTGGGTGCCCGAGCATCTGTGCCTGGTGCTGCCTGCAGCCCGGGGGGACAGGTGCCCAGTAAAGGCTGCTGACAGATTGACTTCAGCTGGAGAGGGCCACCGACCCCACCCAGAGGGGCACTCTGCAGAGCTCCACTGTCCCCACAAGGGCCGGTTCACCGCTTAGGTCACGTGGACACAGCTGTCACATCTGCTGGCTGTCCCTGCACAGCAGGGCATGTGACTTCAAGTAGCAGGTGGCTGGTTTTCAGGAAATATAACTGCTGCTTGGAAAATGTGGTTGTTCAGATAGACTGGTATTGCACACAGGTGTCTTCCAAAGGTGGTGTTCCTTGAATAATATTTATGCAGCATCTTCACAACAGCTCAGAAGGGCCCAATGCATTCCTCTCTCTTACATCCTAGGCTCTCTGTCCTCGTTCAGACCTTTTCCACCCACTTCACCTTCCCAAGAGGGCTTCCCTGGTGGCTCAGATGGTAAAGAATCTGCCTGCATTGTGGGAGACCTGGGTTCAGTCCCTGGGTTGGGAAGATCCTCTGGAGAAGGAAATGGCAACCCACTCCAGTATTCTTGCCTGAGAATTCCACAGACAGAGGAACCTGGAGAGCTACAGTCCATGAGGTTACAAAGAGTCGGATACGACTGAGCAACACACACATACACACACACACACCCCTTCCCAAGAACCACATGACCTCTGACTGAACACACCTGTGTTTGCGGTCCAGGGTGGCCGCCATCTGCTGCCCACCTATTCTTGATCTGACCAACTTTGCATCTCAACTTGAACATCTTGGACCTAGAATTCCCTGAGCCTGGACTTTTGGACTCCATATCGAATGATTACCTTGCTTTTTGAGTCCTGCCTTTTCTGAAGGAAATCGGAGTTGGCTTATCTCTTTGCTTCTTCACAGATCATACTGTTTCCCGTCAGAACCCCTCTGGAGTGTCAATCTCAGACTGTGCTAGTGACTGTTTCACTGGTGATTAACCCCAGGGCCCCAGCAAAGACCGGGTTGATGTTCAGACGCATGCCAGTATTTTTAGGAAAATAAAATTTTGCTTTCATAAAAATAAAAATGAAACTTTAAAATTTATTTTTATGACAACAAGCATAATTTTTCATGGTTATTAATTTTGGGAGAGAACTAGCTTAAAATTCCTTCCTGACATAAATCATAAAGATATATATTTTCTTTTAAAATTAAAAAAATTTTGATTTTCTAATTTTCAATGTTTAGTCTAATGAATCCAGTTTTTGTGCATGTATTAATTAGGACCCCAATTTCCCTTTTTTCCTCCAATGTGGCTAACCCAGTGATGATAGACACACGCTATTTTAATTATGATTTCAATTATAGTAACATCACTGCTTATTTAGGCCAGACTCTGAGCTAGGCAGATTTTGGGCTCCAAAATCACTGCAGATGGTGACTGCAGCCATGAAATAAAGACGTTTACTCCTTGGAAGAAAAGTTATGACCAACCTAGACGGCATATTAAAAAGCAGAGACATTATTTTGCCAACAAAGGTCCATCTAGTCAAGGCTATGGTTTTTCCAGTGGTCATGTATGGATGTGAGAGTTGGACTATAAAGAAAGGTGAGTGCAGAAGATTGATGCTTTCGAACTGTGGTTGTTGGAAAAGACTCTTGAGAGTCCCTTGGACTACAAGGAGATTCAACCAGTCCATCCTAAAGGAGATCAGTCCTGGGTGTTCATTGGAAGGACTGATGTTGAAGCTGAAACTTTGGCCACCTGATGCGAAGAGCTGACTCACTGGAAAAGACCCTGATGCTGGGAAAGATTGAAGGCAGGAGGAGAAGGGGACGACAGAGGATGAGATGGTTGGATGGCATCACCGACTCAATGGACATGAGTTTGGGTAAACTCTGGGAGGTGGTGATGGACAGGGAGGCCTGGTGTGCTGCAGTCCATGGGGTCACAGAGAGCCGGACATGACTGAGCCACTGAACCAACAGAACTGACCAAACCAACTGAGGTATGTTACATATGCTCTTGTTTAATGTGTACTATAGGTTTGTGAGGTAGTATTATTATCCACATTTTATCAATAATGGAACTGAGTCCCTAAGATGTGTCAGAGCACGTATTTAAATGCAAAGTTCAAGATTCTTTCAGGAACATTAGAACCATCAGTGGGAGATGATATAATGCAGAAAAACAAGGAACTCTGATTTCTCATCCCTCCCCCCATTCCGTCTTGCTGTCTTGTTTTGAAGTCTCAGCTGGTAAATTTATCTTTCTCTTCCATTGGGATACCAGTTCATGCGATTATTCTTGCCTCCAACTTGATTGATGACAAGAGTTACATTTAAATAATGCCATGTTTAGGAAAGAAAGGGAGAGGGAGCTTTGGAATTCTCCAAGGCCTGAGTCAGGCAAAGCAGTACACTAGATGCCAGGCTGAGAGGGCTATCCTTAAGGAACAAGGAAGTCGGGAGTGTCGATGTGTTCACAGGAAAAACGGCAGTGTACTACCTGTTAGGAAGAAGGGGCGCCGACGGAAGCAGTCTCCACACTTAAATTAGAGCACCGTGGTGAGGGCGGGCGTTGAGGAGGAGTGGTTGTCAGGGAGAATTATGGAAGCAAGGGAGTGCCATGGTGACAACTTTGGAAGACATGAAAGGGTCTTGAAAGGGTCATGGGCAGAGGGCAGCATTTCCTCAGTGTGCCCTGGAGGTCATGTAGCTGCAGCCTTACAACCCCAGTGACTGCGTGGGACGTGGAGCAGAGGGCTCCGAGCCAGCAAGTGGGAGGCACGTGTTCTGTCATTGAGAAGCTTAGACGCAGGCGAGATGTGTGCTCAAGTGGTTATTGTTCAGACTGGGCTAGAAAATCCTTTCTAGCCAAGGACCAGTATCCCTGTAATACAGCACAATGTGCATGTCTGCCAGTGTCTGGGGTTTTATAAATCCAATATTACCAAAGTCGCTGACACTTTATTTATAGAAGATGAAAAATAATGCATTGGTTTTCAAATGCTTTTTCATGAACATATCCGTGCATCTCATATAGCCTTTCTCCAGGGTTTCAAAAAATAAACTTTTCCTGAGAAGCTAGGAGAGGGTACATGGAATGGTTCTCAACAAAAATATTAATATTCACATTAGAGCTAAAGCTCACTAATTTGCATTAATAACTGGAAAACCTATTGCAAATTGGCAAATTAGTGAGAAAGCCAACAACCAGGGATCCAAAAAAACCTAAAGATAGCACCAGAAAATGAAACTTTCCCCATAACTTCATTAGTGCTATTGAATTTTAACTACTAAGGGTAATTTCTCGTCTCTGGTTTGTCTATCTTGTAAATCTCTGTGCATTAAAAAAAACAGTATTAGGATTATTAAAATAGAATTCACTTTTTTTTTACACATGGTTTTGGTTAAGAACTGCATATAAAGGAAATAAAACAAAACCCTTAGAAAAAAGAAATGAGATTTGTCTAAGAGATTTTTGTTTTTTAATCATTGTTTTCAATTTTAATGCAATACATAACTGGGTTCATTTCCCCTTTTAGTTATCAACTGGGATATACAAAAGCTTAACAAAAATATTGCACAAAGACTCATAAGCATCAGTGATATCTCCTAACTAATCAAGGGTCTTATTTGTGAAAGAGGAAATTTTCCAAAGCACTGTTATGTGAAAATGGAAACTGAAGTGGCAGTAAGGGGAGGAAGAGCCATTTGTTTGAGGTGACAGCTGCAGAAGGGACCTGATGGATAGCACCTAAGACCAGTGAGAACCTTAGCCATTGATAGGCTGGGAATTTCCCATATTTTTAAACATTCACTTTCACATCTGATTTTGTATCTGAAGTTTTGTATTCTTTTTCTTAACTGTGTAAATTTCTGCCCTTACAATATCTGAGTTTTCCCTGGAAGTTTGAGCCAAGAGGGTTACCAAGGAGGGTTAGTGGAGGGACAGAGAGTAGAATGAGATAAGATCCGAGAACGTGAATGTTTAGAGAGGAAAAAGACTCTGTAAAACATCGAAGGAATGAAATTTGGCTTCAGAGAGCTCCAAGGATGCAAGACTTGTTCTCATCCTCCCCTTCTCTCTTCCCTCTGCAGAGTTCTCCTCTCCTGGGAGGCAAGAGGGTCTCTACCTTGCCTTCCCTTCGCAAAAGATCAGCACTTCACCTGCCTGGATCTCATGGGGGATGAGCAGAAAATGGGAGTCAAATGAATTATGTCTCAGTTTGTACTGGTTTGGTAATAGATGCTGGGAACCACATGCGACAAAGAGTTTTGAAAAGAGCCCCCATCTTGTTTCGCTCCACGGTCTTGTGTCTCTTACTATGCAGTGGTGAAGGACAGGGAAACCGGGCATGCTGCAGTGCATGGGGTTGCAAAGAGTCAGACAAGACTGAGAGACTGAACAATGTTTGTTAAGCTTGGTTTTCTTACCTCACTCAGAAAGTCAAGTAAGGATGTATACACCAGGAGCAATTGGTGAACTGTGACTCGATCTGGAATTGCACAGGCTTGGCCAACTCTGTGAAATACGGAGGGCAACAGAGCAGGTGTTGGGAAATGCTGGATCTGGAGAACGCAGGCTAGAATTTCTAATAGAAGAACTATTTGTGTTCATGGCTAATTTTAACTTCCCCTAGAGACCTCTAGACTTCAACAGTAGGTTGGTAGGTTTAGAGAGTGCTCTCTCTCCTCACTGACCAAGAATTATAAAGCAGGAGACTGACTCTGGCAAATGAAGCTAGACTGAGGACCGGGAAGTCTAGAGAAAAGTCTACCAGATGTAACTACTCATCACGTTGTCGTTGTTCAGTCCCTCAGTCGTGTCCGTCTCTTTGTGACCCCATGGACTGCACCACACCAGGCTTCCCTGTCCTTCACGTCTCCCGGAGCTTGCTCAAACTCATGTCTGTCGAATCAGTGATGCCATCCAACCATCTCATCCTCTGTCATCCCCTTCTCCTCCTGCCTTCAATCTTTGCCAGCATCAGGATCTTTTCCAATGAGTCAGTTTTTCACATCAGGTGGGCAAAGTGTTGGAGCTTCAGCTTCAGCATCAGTCTTTCCGATGAATATTCAGGGTTGATTTCCTTTACCATTGACTGGTTTGATCTCTTTTCAGTCCAAGGAATCTGGAGAGACTCTCAAGAGTCTTCTCCAACACTACAGTTCGAAAGCATCGATTCTTTGGCACTTAGCCTCTTTATGGTCCAACTCTCACATCCACACGTGACTACTGGAAATACCCTAGCTTTGACTACATGGATGGACCTGTGGGCAGGGTAACGTTCTGCTTTTTAATACACTGTCTAGGTTGGTCATAACTTTTCTTTCAAGGAGCAAGTGTCTTTTAATTTCATGGCTGTAGTCACTGTCTGCAGTGATTTTGAAGCATATGACAGCTCTGGACCAGAAGGAAAATGTACATTCCAGGTGTAGAGGTTGGGAATGGAGATTTTGCATCACATATAAAGGTTTTCTATAAAATATCATAACACTATGTGATTTAGCCACAAAATAACACTGTATGATTTGGCCACACGCTTCTGAAAGCTAAAACAGAACCAAGAAAGAGATGCAAATAATTATTATATTTAAAGAACTTCTGATAAAAGAATTATTTGTGTTCATGGCTAATTTTAACTTTCAGTTCAGTTCAGTCACTGAGTCGTGTCCGATTCTTTGCAACCCCATGAACTGCAGCACGCCAGGCCTCCCTGTCCATCACCAACTCCTGGAGTCTACCCAAACCCATGTCCATTGAGTCGGTGATGCCATCCAACCATTTTAACTTTACCTACACCTTAAAATGCACCGTTCTTGACAATATTATGGAGACCATATTCTCTGAAGAAAATAGGAATATGAATAATACTTTTCAAGGGAAATGGGCTGTTTTTAAATAAAATAAATAAGTAGAAAAGGAGATGAAGACTTTTTTGCTCATGATTATTTAAGCCAAATTGTATGAGTTTGTTATTTATTTTACAGCTCCAAGTATTTGAAGTGTTGAGCTTGTTGGCAATGTCTTATGATTGCCTCCTCTACTTTTACAGCTTTGATAACTTCCTTGGGCTGTTTCCCTGGAGACCATGAAGGTAATGGTCAGAACAGGTGCACTTAGTCTTCGTCACTCTTATAAGGATGCAGTTGGTGTGAGTGGGTAAAAACTTCTTGTAATGAAATCCCATTCCAATTACTACCGTGTAGAACTTAAAGCATCAGCAGAATACAGTGGGAACACTTCAGCATCTTCTTTTTTTTTCACCCAGCTCAGATATTATTACTTTTTAAACTTTTGTCTGCAGGAATCCATCAATGTCCTTTTTCAAACTCTCTAAAACACTCTCCAAAGAGGATTCAGAGATAGGTAATTTTCTCTTATCTGAGTTTTCATGGAATTTTAGTTCAAGTTTTATTGTATTTTTAAGAGCCCTCTAGATGCCCATAGAGAGAGTCGAGTTAAGATACACATGCTACAATGCATTCATAACCTTAACATATTCTTTTCAAAGAATAATAGGAGTAATCATTCCTTTGTTCAGAAGAGAGGCAGCCCAGGCTCTTCTCAATACCTTTAAAGGTTTGGGGAAAAAAATGCCCTTAGCTTGTTACATGGTGTTTCAACAAAAGTCATTGCAAGTGTTTATTATATGCATTAAAAAAATAGACATGGTGAATTTTCTATGATGTTGACAATAGAACATCAGTTTTTAAAATCAGTCTGGAAAATTTAAATGGGAAGACAATGGAAACAGTGACAGACTTTATTTTCTTGGGCTCCAAAATCACTGTGAATGGTGACTGGAGCCATGAAATTAAAAGACACTTGCTCCTTGCAAGACAAGCCGTGACAAACCTCGACAGTATATTATAAAGCAGATACATTACTTTGCCTAAAAATATCAATATGGTCAGAGCTATGGTTTTTCTAGTAGTTATGTACAGATGTGAGAGCTGGACAATATAAAAGGTTGAGTGCTGAAGAACTGATGCCTTCGAACTGTGGTGCTGGAGAAGACGCTCTTGAGAGTCCCTTGGACTACAAGGAGATCCAACCAGTCAACCCTAATGGAAATCAACCCTGAATATCCATTGGAAGGACTGATGCTGAAGCTCCAATACTTTGGCCACCTGATGTGAAAAACTAACTCATTGGAAAATATCCTGATGCTGGGAAAGACTGAAGGCAGGAGGAGAAGGGGACAACAGAGGATGAGATGCTTGGATGACTCACTGGACAGGAGTTTGAGCAAACTCTTGGAGACAGAGAAGGACAGGGAAGCCTGGTGTGCTGCAGTCCATGTGGTTGCAAAGAGTCGGACACGACTTAGTGACTGAAAAACAACAACAAAATGCCTTGATTCTGTTAGGACGGTAAAAGGAAGCCTTTCTTTGTCTTTGTTGACTTGAAATGTCCCTTCATGAAGCAACACTCTGGCAGTCCAGTCACAGATTGAAGGAGGGAAGAGACTAATACTTGTTTCCAGAAATGTTTGCTGACATTTACAACTGAAGTTATTTGTTTCTTTATGCTGTATAGCATGTTTGGGAATCTTAAAGCCTGATACATCTTCCTCTTGTTTCTTCATTTTTTTCCTTCTCATTTTCAGATATGTTTTTAAAATAAAGGCAGGAATGGTTTCTCTGTAGTTATATTTCATTGAAATACTTTTTTCAGCTTCCGTCTTCAACTTCTCCCTCTCAACAGCTTTTCTAGAGACCAATGACTGAAGATTTGTAACAATTAACAACAAACAGAAAGTTTATCTGCACTTATTATTTTCTTAATCATAAAATTTCCAAATTGAAAATAATTACCCTAATAAGGGTATTTCTTAATAGGTAAAAGATAGTTAAGGCAATTCTTAACTATCATGTTGAAAATTGTTTCCTACATTTTGTTTTTCATATGGTTCATGCAACGGAGATGAATTCTTTCACCGAGTGAAGGCATGATGATTTTGGCATAGATGCTACCATCAACATAAATTCATCTAGTTTGCTTATGTGAATGCCATCTGCGTATAGGCAAGTTCACCTGCATAAAATCTAGAAAAAACATTTAGGGCCATTTAAACTCAATCCATGAATCAAAATGTTGTTTAAGCACCTACAATACAGAAGATAGGATGCTATCCTTTTAAGGACATGAAGATACCTTTGGCTCTGTTCTGCTTTTAAGCAATTTGTAGCAATTATTGAAGACAAATGATTACAAGAGGCAGTAAGAAGATGTCAGTTCTGACAGCATGAACTGCCAGAGGACAGAGACCTCATGGTGGAGCTATGTTCAGAGAAGGCTTCCTCAGTTGCACTTGATAAATGAGGTATAAATAAGCTACGGTACCTCTGAACAGAGGTATGTACAGGTCTGTAAGAGATACACACAGGGTAGAAGGGAGGATTCATGCTGCAGCTAGAGTGAAAGGTGAAAGTGAAGTCGCTCAGTCGTGTCCAACTCTTTGCAACCTCATGGACTGTAGCCTATCAGGCTCCTCCGTCCATGGGATTTTCCAGCCAAGAGTGCTGGAGTGGATTGCCATTTCCTTCTCCAGGGGATCTTCCCGACCCAGGACTTGAACCCGGGTCTCCCGCATTGCAGGCAGATGCTTTACCATCTGAGCCACCAACAATTAAAAACTTCATATGCAGAGTGTTGCAAAGAGTATCTGGGTTGAGTG
The DNA here is from genome assembly GCF_003369695.1 of Bos indicus x Bos taurus. Lineage (NCBI taxonomy): Eukaryota > Metazoa > Chordata > Mammalia > Artiodactyla > Bovidae > Bos > Bos indicus x Bos taurus. The sequence continues at coordinate 10,139,903 of NC_040087.1, read as the reverse complement.
GGAAGGGCAGTGAACAGGTCAGTCAACCTGGAGGAGAGAGAGCCCAGACAGGAGACCACGAAAAAACACCTGATGAATTCATTTAAATGTTATTCAAATGAGGATTTTCAGCTGTGACTTTAGCAAGTCAGAATAAATAAATTCCTGTCCAAGTGGAATTAACCCTGTTGTCTCAGTAATTCCTTCAAGTTTCTGTATCAAGACTGCATGGCTAAACAGTCCCAGCTAATGGGCTTTATTTTGTTTGCCATGCTTTTGACAACAGCAGGGAAATGCATATTTCTTTTTAAGGTGTGTCTATCAGCCAGTGTCAAGGTTCTCAGAGGGACCCTTCAGTGGAGGGGGAACACGTGGCCTTACATGCGAGCCCCTCCATACACACCCACATATATGCAGATCCCTTTGTATGGATCCCTTCTACCCTGCATGTATGTGTATTTTGGAGAGAGTTTACATAGAGATTGCTGAACAGCGAGTGTATGGTAAATAGCCCTGGCCTCACCAGACCCAGGGGGAGGGTTTGCTTTGATCTGCATCTCCTCCTGTTATTTACAGGCATCTTTGATGATGAAAATAAACGGACCAACCATTCCGCAGTCTGTTCATTTCTTACAAACGTGCATGGTCTTTGATCACAGCTCTAGGCTATAATCTATAATTAACCTATATTCAGAAACTGTGAAAACCACCCAGGTTTTTTTTTTTTTCCCCTCTGTTGTTTTTTTCAGGTGAACTCTGTGAGCAGGTGTCACTACACATCACCAACTTTTCTAAGACCAAAGTCAAGAGCACACATTAAAATAGTACTCCAGTAATTGTTCTGCAAGGGTTCTTAATTTATAGGTAGAACAATGGCATATCATCTTGCCTTTCACAATGTACTCCTGAACAAAATTATTTAAAGTCATTTGTCTGGTAAGTTACTGAACATTTCATAACAAATCATCCTTTCTAGAAAATAATTCATTGGGAGACATACTGATGACAGGTTTTGATTTTAGAACATGGTAATTTATAGGTTCGGCTCCGTTGTCTTGATGACCTTCTCTAGACTGTACTAGTATTTTACTTATTCTTTCCTCTTCTTTGCCTTCCAACATATCAGAGAATAATTCATATCTTTGCTAACCTTTGCAAATGATTTCCCCAAAGGTTTTCCTTCATCAATATCAGGGGAAACTAACCCATCGTCACCATCTTTAAAAAGTAATTAGCCATGAGTAATTGTTCCATCCTGACATCTGAACTGATTTTCTTTTTCTTTTATCTGAAGTTAGATCCATGAATTGTGACTATGCTAGAATGCTGCCACCCTTTATTTTGCTGTTCCTTACTCTGCTTTTCTGAGAAGGCTCTAGATTTGTTCTGTAGAGTTTAACACCATGCTGAACATTCTCCTAGTTTTATTATATGTTCTGTTCCAAAGTATAAGGATGGATTTTCCTAACCAGCTTTATTAGATTCAACTCTGGAATATTTTACTTAATGGGTTATTTTCCTGACAGTTCCTATGCAACATTTATATGGGAAATGCATGCTGCTTGATTAAAAATATTCCCATGGGATATTTTTTTTCCCCAGGATTTTTCTTGAAGTTACCTTCTGGCTGCATAAAAGTAAAACTCAAAAAATTACCTTTTTATGGGGTGTGAGCTGGTCACCCTGTAACAAACTCAAGACCCTTGAACACAGCCATGGAAGAGGGCCAGGACAGAGGATAAAGGAAAATTAAACAGACCCTGCCTGCTTAGCTCCTGTTGCTAACACTCAGCTGGGATTTAGTCTCTCTGCTCCACTAAAGAGCTATCCTGGAAAATTATTCAAGAACTTTGGCTGTTTCAGGCGCCAAGAGGTTAGTTATGGCTCTGCTTGCTGGTCTCCATTAGTCACTGATTTGCTTCTGGGCATAATTCGAGGGATTAATTTTTATCTACAAGTCCCTGTAAGGTTGGGCCCTGGTTATCCTGGCAATAGTGTTTCTACTCACTCCAAAGGCAACTGAGATTCACAAGGGAGATTCCTTGATAGAATTATATATGACGAGCAGCCAGGGCTCTGTGCTTAAATAGGTAGCCTTAATGTTGTGTGACTAGCATTGGCAGTAAACAGGTATTTTATGTTCTGCCAAGATTTTACTATCAGATACCCTCTCCTGTTAGCTTTTTAATGAGACAAGGTCTTTTTCCCCCCGTTTGCTATATTGGAGCCTTGCTTAGATTTATGTCTAATTCAGAAGCAGCTGTTCCCAGTGGCATCCTGGTACTTAGAGCCTGAACCATGTCTGGAGTTAGCAATTTGAAAAGCCTTTGTAGCTCGGATACTGATCTTATATGATGCTGGTGGCTTGGTAAACACTCATGGAAACAAACAGAAGTGAAAATAGTGCACAGCATTAGCAGAGTGCTGAAAGCCTGGGATATGCCTCAAATTTGAAGTCAACTCAGCCATCAAACCACTCTCTTTCTTGGCAAAGGTCATCTCTCTCTGTTTCAATTTTCTAAGTTAGAATATAGGGATTATACAGTTTTCTAAACTTTAGCTTCTATGGGGAATGACAACGATTACTCATTGGAAGTGAGGTTGCAATTAGAAAGTTTGCAACCAGAACACGAAAGAAAGTAATACTAATTAAAGCCATATATACAGAAGAGGGTCTATTTTACAGTAATCTGCAAATCTCCTCAATAATACAAATGCAGCTGAATTTGACCTTTTGCTGTTTTGGTCACCTGGTTAAATGAGGTCTACTTTTCACTGTCCTGACAACTTTTAAGAAAATGAAACAAAATATGGATCTAACAAACGACGCTGAAAGAAGAAAATTTCACAAACTCTTTGCCTTGTCTGGGAGTGTCTAGGCCAATGGCCCTAACTTGTTACCTTCTTCAAAAAATTTTGGCCACCTGATTAGAAGAGCCGACCCATTGGAAAATATCCTGAGGCTGGGAAAGATTGAAGCCAATAGGAGAAGTGGGCAGCAGATGATGAGATGTCCATTGAGTCAGATGGCATCACTGACTCAATGGACATGAATCTGAGCAAACTCCAGGAGATAGTGAGGGACAGGGGAGCCTGGAGTCCTGCAGCCCATGAGGTCACAAAAAGTCGGACACAACCTAGCAACTCAACAACAGCAACAATAAGGAAGAAAGGAGAAATAAAGAGAAAGTGGACATGTAGCTTCTTGATCTAAAAAAAAGTGATTATTATTTTTTTTTCTTTTGACCAAATCTGGTGCTTGGAGAAGGTCTCCACCACCCAGCCCCAGTGCTCGCCTGAACCTTGGCACTCCCCGAGCTATCTGCGTGGACTGATTTGCTGATGTGGCGAGTGCTCTGTGAGGGATGACCACCTGCCAAGGCAGGCACAGGACTGTAGAAGCAGATAGACAGGACCCTCACTCTCACAGGTCTCAGATTCCTCATGAGGAGACCAACAAAAACAACATGAAAAACAAAGAAAATGGCGGGCTACCCTAAGGCGGGGGAAAGAGCCCATGAGGTGCTGAGTGAGATAATGGTGCGTCTCTTCTCCCTAGGATATCTGCTCCGAGGAGAGGGATATTTAAGCTGACTCTTAAAAACCAGAGGATCTTCCCTGTGGAAGTTGCTGGAAAAGTGACTCAGGCAGGAGAAAGAGCCTGCGAGAAAGCCTGAGGCCAGAACAAAGAGGGCCTGGGGCTGGAGGGTAGGGCATCTGAGAGGAGCCAGCTTGCTGAAAAGGATTCTGGGATCATCCCAAGGGCAGCGGAAGCCTCTGAAGAGCTCTAAGTGGAGGGCTAACACGAGCTGACCCTCTCTTCACATTTTGCTGCTTCACGGAGGACGGGCCAAGGTTTCCGCCTCTTGAGGAGCTCTTACACGCGCTCTCTGCTCTCCATGGCCAAGGTCACCTCTCACCTCTCCAACCCAACAGCCTCTCGACTAGCCTCTCCAGTCCAGCCTTTCTCTGTTTAATCTACTCTCCACGCTGCAGTCGGAGCCATCCTCGCACAGTGCAGACTTGGTGTTGCTCCCCTCCAGCTTAGACACCTGTGGCGGCTGCCCGATGCTCATGGGAAGAAGACCACACCTTCCCCTGACTGATGCCTGCACCAGCTCGGCCCCCGCTGCTGCCCGGGGAAGGAGAGCTGAGCCCTCCCTCTCGCCTTTCTGGACTCCAGCCACCCAAGCGCTTCTGCCCGCTTCCTGAATGTGTGATCACGTGGCTCCCTGCCTCAGTGCCTCTGCACATTCTGTCACCCTAAACATTTATTCCCCTCACCTTTACAACTCCTGGTTCCCCTAGTTCAGGGGTTCTTTAATGTGCATCAGAATCAGCTGCTCCATTTCCGAAATGGGAAAAGAATGCATCTCTCTCTAGACACATAGTGAGGAGTGTGTAGCCAATTCCTAAAAAGTAGAGAAAAAAAATTGTCCCTGAAGTCCACACCTCCTACCTCTGTCACCATCAGGAAGTCTGGAGCTGGGATCTGGTAGTCAGGCAGTGAGTAGCATCTAAGCATGTGATGGGGCTTCTCTGGTGGCTCAGATGGTAAAGAGGCTGCCTACAGTGCAGGAGACCTGGGTTTGATCCGTGTGTCAGGAAGATCCCCTGGAGAAGGCAATGGTAATCCACTCCAGTATTCTTGCCTGGAGAATTCCATGGACAGAGGAGCCTGGCAGGCTACAGTCCTTGGCATCACAAAGAGGCGGACATGACTGAGTGACTAAAAGACACAAGCATATGATTCTGGAATTGTTGTTCAATTGCCAAGTCGTGTCCGACTCTTCGAGACCCCAAGGACTGTAGCACGCCAGGCTTCCCTGTCCCTCACCATCTCCTGGAGTTTGTCCAAGTTCGTGTCTGTTGAATTCGTGATGCATCCAATCTCAGCTCAAAACAGGGAAAAGGCTGCGTGCACTTGGAGTGGAAAGCTGGCCCGGAACTCGGTGCTGTGAATAATTACCCCTCTCACTAGCGCCATCTCTCTGTGCATCACAGAATGGGCATCCTCAGTACTGCTGAGGCTTCTCAGTCTATTCGGTCGTGCCTGACTCTGCAACCCTGTGGACTGTAGCCCGCCAGGCTGCTCTGTTGTAGGATTCCCCAGGCAAGAATAGTGGACTGGGTTGCCATGCCCTCCTCCAGGGGATCAGATCTTCCCAACCCAGGGATCAAACCCATCTCTCCTGCATTGCAGGTGGATTCTCTACTGCTGAGCCACCACCTACCTAGTAACTATGAGGATTCAGAGGTAAAACATGTAAGTTCTATCAGCAGTGTCTGACACAGTATTCAGGGGTGCTATTAATTTTTCATTATTCTGTTTTACATCTCTTGTATGTGGCTCATTCAAAGAACTCAAATGACTCTAAAGAGTGGGCTCCCCTTTACCTCAGTCTGTGGGGGTACAGCAGGGAAAGACGGGGCATCCCCAGAAGCACAGGTGACCCACTGGAAGGTCCGGGTGACGGAAGTCAGGCCTGGGCATCTGGTCTGCCTGCGGTGTGTGGACCGCAGACTCCCAGGCTAGAATCCAGGCCCTGGGCTCGCCCTCCCTGCCTGGCTTTGAGAGAACTCGCCTCGGGAGGGGGTCATACACTCGATGACCATTGCCTTTCTCATCTCTGTGATTGTGCACATGGGCATGTGCCATTTTTGTTCTGAGACCACTGGTTTTTCCTTCCAGACTAAGTCCAGTTGTCACCAACTCCAGGCAGCTTTCCGCACAGTTGGGTAACTGACACCCCATGTGCTTCGTACTGCAACCCAGACTTTCTTCCACTGGAAGAATGATGGCTATGGGTTACAACTGCCGAGGGTACCTTTCCATCACCCTCGCTAGACTGCAGCCAACTTGAGAGGAACAATCCTTTGTGTTCCCACTGCTCAGGACAGGCTAGACATTTAATATAAGCTCGATGGAGTGTTCGGATGTATCAGAGCAGCTTTCTTCTGTGACCAGAGGGGTGGAGCCTCAGGAAGGATCAGTTATCCCTCGGGAGCAGGAACCCAGAACATCAGAAACTAATAGAGAAAGAGGATTTAGGGCAGAAAGATAAAACATGAAGCTTCTTTACAATTTTGCTTAGAGTTAGGATGTTTTGAAGAACTTTATTGACACACATTTTGAAGGAGGTACTCCGAGGATTCCAGTGGTTGACTTCAACACACTTAAATATTACACTGGTTTATTAACAGGTGATGAACACACACTCAATTATGCAGTGCATCTTTGTAGCTGTATGCAGAAAACTGCTTTTGGGGCCTTCTTGACAGGCCCTCTTCCCATAACTCACCCTTTACTTATGCAGCATATGCTGATCAAGTTTATATTTCAGACAGTGACAAACAAGGGAACCCCAGCAAAAAGGAACACATCTGGCAATGCAAGTGAAGCATTAACTCCCCAGTGTCTACCTAGTAGAGTCGAGCATTCCCCCAGGCCCAAGAACTGAGAAGGAAGTTTGTCCTACAAACATATGCAACTGCAACCTCCCCTCTGATTGGCAGTTTTTCTTTGTATGGGAATACTGAACTTTTCTAAAGCTGTCAGCCCAGTAGTGAAAATATGTAGCCTCTTTGGAGAGGTAAGATATAGAATAATGGACGATTCCATCAGTATCATACTGCAGCCTGGGCTTCCTTATTTTGGAAGTGTGATGGTTATGGGTTGTATCTGTAGACTGTACAATTCTATCACCCACACTAGACTATAGCCAACTTCAGAGGCACCTGCCCTCCAGTGGCTGCTTAGTCTTCTTTCTGCCTACTTGAATGGGGTGCTTCTGAATTTTCTGGTCCCCCACGTTCCACGCACATGGCAGGCTTGCATTTTTCCACTCTCCTTCCAACAGCAGGCTTTGACCTGTGACTTGCTTTTGCCAATGGAATGTGGACAGAAGTGAAATGTGTGGCTTCCTTCTTTCTGCTTTGGTGAGGTGGGGACTCTGCTCCCTTGGGTCCCTGACTAGATGCATCAGGCAGTCTTCACTGTTGGCTTACATCAGGCACAAGCACAGGTGAGAAATAAAGTTTGCAGGGTGAGCTGTTGAGATTGTGAGCCTACTCTTTCCTGACTGGCATACTGGAAAAGAGCAAAGTGATTCAGTCTGCAGATGTATACGTGAATCTATATTCTTTCCCCAAGCACGACAAATTCTAAATTATTGTACTGGTTTTATGTTGTCATCACAAAGATTCCCCCAAACAGAAAGACCAAAAAATTGTAAGATTTTCAAATTTTTATTTCTGGTACATTTTCACTGCTTCATTAAACATCACCATATAAAGCTGTTAAGTACTAATTATTTGTTAAAGTTTTAAAGTTATAATTATCACAATAACCATGACTAATGCACTAATAAGGATTTGGGGTTGCATTGCAGATGACTCAATTGGTAAATTTTGTGAGCAGGTGACAGAGGATGATTAAGAAGAAATCCAGGGCTCCTGCACCAGAAAAAGTGATTTGTTATCTTGTTTTGACAAGTGCAGTTTAGCTTTAATTGTAAGTGATAACAGTTCATAAGGGGAGTGGAAATGTGCTGGGATTCATTTGAGAAAGGTGATCCAAAACACCTCCAGACTGCACACTGTTCTTAAGTCTGCTGAGAAATGAGGCGTGACATCGCCAAGTTTCCATGGGAAAATGATTATGTTTGTAGATTGAGAGAGAATGCACCTCAATCATTCTATTGTATATGCTGCTTGACTGACACACAGATTTGCCTAATCAAGGACGTGGAATGCCAATAATTGAATGTCTTCTAGTTTTCATTTTTCAGAAAACTACTTGATAATTCAAGTTTCTTTTTCTCCCCCCAGCAAGAATCATTCACATGCCCTGTGTTCGTTTATATTCTGTTATGCTTCGGTGGTAATCCGAGGTTTTCTCCCTGATTAGCTATGCACAGTTTGTTTCAAACCAGTGCAAACTCCTACCTTCTCCTGGTCTTCTTGCTTCTTTTTCGTGTGCAGTATTGGGAGATTTCTTAACTTCTTCTGGAAATGTGATGGCTATTGTTTGAAAACTGCTAGTTGAGCTGTTCCGGAACCAAACCTGGGTCCACCTGACGAACAGTAAAGCCAATCCACTGATCCCAGCTTGTGGTGGAGGAGAGTGCAGTGTTCATAGCAGGGCACCCAGCAAGGAGTCCAGGGAACTAGTGCTTGAAACCCACAAACTCCCTGATGGGTTTCAGGAAAGCAGTTTTTAAAAGCCAAGTGAGGGAAGGGCATCTGAGGGTGTGTGATTAGCTTGTGCACAATTCTCTGATTGGTTGATGGTAACAGGACAGCTTCGCAGGGGTTAACATTATCCGTCCTCAGGCAATAGGAGGTCTGGGGACTGTGGGGATTATGGTCAGCAAGTAGTTAATTTCTTCTATTTGGTGGTGGTTTTAGCACCTGAAAAGCACCTCAGAAAATGTGCATCAGATATTATCAGGGCTTGATCTCTGGGCCGGGAAGATCCCCTAGAGAAGGAAATGGCAACCCACTCCAGTATTCTTGCCTGGAAAATCCCGTAAACAGAGGAGGCTGGCAGGATACAGTCCATGGAGTTGCAAGAGTTGGACACGACTTATCGATTAAAGCACCACTAGGTACTTCTGCTGCTACTGCTGCTGCTGCTAAGTCGCTTCAGTCGTGTTAGACTCTGTGCAACCCCATAGACGGCAGCCCACCAGGCTCCGCTGTCTGTGGGATTCTCCAGGCAAGAACACTGGAGTGGGTTGCCATTTCCATCTCCAATGCATGAAAGTGAAAAGTGAAAGTGAAGTCGCTCAGTCATGTCCAACTCTTAGCGACCCCATGGACTGCAGCCTACCAGGCTCCTCGGTCCATGGGATTTTCCAGGCAGGAGTACTGGAGTGGGGTGCCATTGCCTTCTCCAACTAGGTACTTCAGAGAGGCACTAAAGCAGGGGATATGGGGAGGGATCTGTCCCCATAGGATCCTGCCTGGTTACAGAGCCTTTAAAAAATGTAAATACCACCCCACAACAAACCTACCACCGTATGCCCAAGAAATTATCTATGTCTCTATCTAGCCCAGGAAAAAAGAAAACATGTAAAATTAGAAACTGAAACTGACGTATGCGTTAACTATTTGATATCAAAACTTTCCAAATGTCTTGAGGTATTTTTGTTTAATCTTAGATTTTTTTCCTTCCTTAAACATAATCTCATCTATTTTTTTCCCAATACAAGTAGGCTTAATTATTATTACAATAACATAAACATTTGCATATAAATTATATATCAGAATGAAAGATACTCCAGATAGCAATTGGATATAGTTTCCTACCTTCCCTCATTCTATTACTTTAAATTCAGGTGATACAATCTCTCTTTAAACTTCTCCCAGGATTACTTTGCATTACTCCTTATTTGTTCCTTGAAAAGCTTCTGCAGATGAAAGGTTATTTACTATAGCCCTTGCACTCGCTAAAACTTAATAGGAAAAATACTTGTAAGCAGCACAGTGGTATCTGTCAGAAAAGCAATAATTTGGTTTCAGAAAGCTGTCTGATCCTTTTTCTTTTGCTTAGACTCTGCCAACTGATACAAAATTGCGTATTGGTGACTGAAATGGACAAAAAGCAAATGTCTCCAGGAAAGGGGAGCTCAGGGTTCTCAACTTTCTTTCTTGCTTTATGGATGCATCCATTTCAGGCTGGAGAGGCCCACCCCCGAAGTGTGTGTTGGGGTCAGCCAGCATGTCAGCAATTCTGGGAGGTAGATGTGTGGTTTGCGTGGCTCCAGAGGTCATTTTGACACAGCCTCGTGGTGAAAAGCAGGTGGCAGGGGGGCCTTCTCCCCTTGAAAATCCTTGTTCTGGTTTTGAAGGAGAAAATGTCATGTGTGGAGGAGGAAATTAGCTAAACCCCTAAGTTCTCCTTAAACTGAAATATTTTCGGTGCATTTTGTCAAGTTATTGAGAATTTCAAATAACTGATTTTTTATAGCCATCTAAAACTTCTGGATCACAAATATGAGTGTCAGGAAGGGACCCTTTACTCTGTCAATCTTAAATAAGTGGACCCCCATCCTCCTGCTGTGCAGAGCAACTTCTAAGGAAAGGCAACATAAAAGGGGCCTCCAAGGGTTCGATAAGCCTGTGGTAGTTCTGATGGTTTCCAGGTACCCTGTGTGCTCCGTCTGTGTGGTTTAGCAGTGCTCACTTCGTCCCTTTGGTTTCTGGATTTACTAAAGTAACAGCTAAGTCTGTGCATGAGCCTTTTCCAGTCCTTTGTTATTTTTTTAGGGATTTTTCTTTACCATTTTTTTTTATGTCTTGATTGAATTTGTTACAATATTGCTTCTGTTTTATGGTTTTGATTTTTTTGTCTGTGAGGCATTTGGGATCTTAACTTCCTGACCAGGAATCAAATTGGTACTCCGTGCGTTGGAACGCAAAGTCTTAACCACTGAGCCACCAGGGAAGTCCCTTAGGTGTTTCTTTTTTTCTTAATATTTGAATTATTCCTGCCTCCCTTATCTAATACATCTTTCTCCCTCTTCCACAGCATTCCTGTCCCTAGTTATTTTAAGGCCTCAATAGAAGATTGACTTTTACGGTCTCAGGGCCTCTCAGCTTTCTGATGTGTTCAGGGCCTTCCAGCCCAATGTTTCCTGAGGCTTTTGCTTCCAACCTTGATGGGGGCCTTGTCTGTGCTCCTCCCCTTGTCTGGAATGTCCTTCTGGCTTCCTCTGCACCTGTGATCATCAGTATGTCCTGAGAGGCTTCCCAGCCCAGGGAATGGTATCACCTCTGCCATGTTGCCTGAGACAAAAATTCAGTAGGGGGCAGTCTTATTGCTTCTTTTCCCTCTTTCCACCAGCTATCCACCAGCAGCCTCTAGCAATTCTATTACCAAATACATTCCCCACTTTGTGAGGACTCCTATCATCTCCCCAGTGATGACTCTCTCCAAGTTACCACCTGCCCTGAATGACCACAGAGGATCCTTAACTGGTCTCCCTATTTCCATCAATGACTCATAGGAAACTTTCCAGTTAGCAGCCAACATGATCTTTGCAAAGTATAAATTGGGTCATGCTATTATCATCTCCTGCTGAAACCTCCCTGGTGGCTTCCAATAGCTCTGGTTAGCTGGTCTTAGGTGCCTCCTAACCTCCCTACCTGCTTCTCTGGTTTGTTATGTTCCTGCTTCACAGGCCTTCCTTCTGTTCCTTAACAACGGAAACATCTTGTCCTCCAGGACTTGGCATTTGTGGTTCCATCTGCCTGGAATCTACTTAGCCTCGCATCTTTGCTTCTTAAAATTCAAGTCTAAGCTCAAATGTCACCACCTCAGAGAGGATGTCCTGAGTCATCATGCAGAAATAATCCCTCCTACCTAGTCTCTCTGTATCCTATTAGTGAGTTTTCTTTTCACTGACATTCTTATCTATAATCATTAGCTTATTGTCAAGCTCCCCTACACACAAAGAGGGATATTATTCCTATTAACCACTCAGTGGATCCCTTGTGCCCAGATCAAGTCCAGCCTATAAATATTGGCTGTCTGAGAGAAGACTTTTGAATTGCTGCTTCCTTCATGAATGCCCAGGGTCTTTGCTCCTCTACGAGCATCTGCCCTGCATTTCTGAACTTGTTTCTTCTGTTACAGTTGAAGCTTTTTAAAGGCCTGGGCTGTATTCAGGCTTTCCAGCTGGCTCAGCTGGTGAAGAATCTGTCTTCCAATGCAGGAGATGAAAGAGCCACAGGTTCGATCCCTGGATCAGGAATATGCCCTGGCGGAAAGGGAGGCAGCCCACTCCAGTATTCTTGCCTGGAAAATTCCATGGACAGAGGAGCCAGGCAGGCTACAGTCCATAGGGTTGCAAAGAGTCAGACACAACTGAGGTGACTTAGCACATGCTCTATTCAACTTCTCCTCCAGAGTGCTTTTTGTGGGGTAGACCTTTAATATATATTCACTGGATTCAATTATACTCTTTTGTTGTTAAAGGAAATGGAGTAAAAATTAAGCAGCACTTTGTAGTGTCTGAGGGAAATAGGAAACAATTAGCAACACCTCCAACAGTTGCTACACAGCGTGTTCATTTTCAGATATTAATTCTCCAGTATGTCTTATTTCAGATTTTCCTGTGCAAGAGCTCTCACTACAGAACCTGCTAACAGTTGATTGGTTCTAAAGGGGAGGAAGCAAGACTGGTATAGAGATGAGCAAAGGGAAATGCTCGTGTTTTCAAAGGTTTCACCAGTACTTACCGTGTGTCCTGAATTTCTGGCCATGTGTAGGTAGGGGCATGGATTGGAGATCTTAGGAAGACAGATAACTGTCTATAAGCAGAGATAAGAGAAACAAGCAGAAAAAAGGAATGATAAAAAGAAGACTGATGTTCAAAATTCAACTTTTGAGTCAGAGTAGGGAGGATTTTGGAGAAGGCAATGGCACCCCACTCCAGTACTCTTGCCTGGAAAATCCCATGGACAGCAGAGCCTGGTAGGCTGCAGTCCATGGGGTCGCCAAGAGTCAGACACGACTGAGCGACTTCACTTTCACTTTTCACTTTCATGCATTGGAGAAGGAAATGGCAACCCACTCCAGTGTTCTTGCCTGGAGAATCCCAGGGATGGCGGAGCCTGGTGGGCTGCCGTCTATGGGGTCGCACAGAGTCTGACACGACTGAAGCGACTTAGCAGCAGCAGCAGCAGGAAGGATATGGGCTTCCCAGGTAGCTCAGCTGGTAAGGAATCCGCCTGCAATGTGGGAGACCCCAGTTCGATCCCTGGGTTGGGCAGATCCCCTGGAGAAGGGATAGACTACCCACTCCAGTATTCTTGGGTTCCCCTGGTGGCTCAGATGGTAAAGAATCCTCCTACAATGTGAGAGACCTGGGTCCGATCCCTGGATTGGGAAGATCCTCTGGAGGAGGCATGGCAACCCACTCTAGTATTCTTGCCTGGAGAATCCCCAGGGACAGAGGAGCCTGGCGGGCTGCAATCCATGGGGTCGCAGAGAGTCGGACACGACTGAGCGGCTAAGCACAGCACAGAACAGGGAGGATGTAGAAAAGGCTTCCTAAATATCTGTGGTGGCATTGGTTACTGTGCTCTCCATAGCAGGTAAAGAAAAGGCACTCTCAACCCTCTGTAATGTGTAAATTGCTTTTAGTCACTCTCCCCAGGAAATCAAGGCATGTCAGCTTGCAAGTTGTTAGGCTGCCAACCCTATTGTCAGGCAACTCGGACATTTGAATTCAGATGTGCTGAAATTCCATTTAGGGGTTTTCTGCCACAAATCCCTAACATCTAAAGAGACCTCTGGCTAGAAAATGAGTAAGCTTCACACATCAAATCTCTTCAAATATATTTAAACAGCTCTGCTCAAAAGATCCTGGAAACAAGTTACAAATTGAGGTATTCAACAAGGGTGAGGACAGGTGAGAGGAAGGGTAGGCGGTGATTGCACGAAGAACATCAGTCATGCTTTCAGAGCAGAGTCGTTCTTCCATTTATATTCGCTTCACAAATATTAGTGGCAAGGAGGTGGATCACAACGCTTTAGAATTTGGGCTTGGAGTCAGAAGGCTTAGTTTAAATCCTGGCCATCTTGTCTATTGGGATAGATCATTCTTTGTGTCCATTGGGCTAGGCCAGGTTATTCAATCACACATGAAAATAGGTGTTGCAGTGAAGGTATTTCATGCTGCTGCTAAGTCGCTTCAGTCATGTCTGACTCTGTGCGACCCCATAGACGGCAGCTCACCAGGCTCCGCCGTCCGTGGGATTCTCCAGGCAAGAACACTGGAGTGGGTTGCCATTTCCTTCTCCAATGCATGAAAGTGAAAAGTGAAAGTGAAGTCGCTCAGTTGTGTCTGACTTTTAGGGACCCCATGGACTGCAGCCTACCATGCTCCTCTATCCATGGGATTTTCCAGGCAAGAGTACTAGAGTGGGGTGCCATTGCCTACATGTGGATAATTTTTACAGTCAGTCGACTTTACATAAAGGAGATTATCCTTGATAACCTGGGTGGGCCTCAGCTAATCAGTGGAAGGCCTTAAGAGCAAAACTGTGGTTTCCCTAAGGAAAAAGGAATTCCACCTGTGGACTTCACCATAACCTCCTTCCCAAGGGCTCCCAGCCTGGTGCCAGCCTGCCTTACCGATTACAGACTTCTCAGCGAGACTCCATAATTGCATAAGCCAGTTTCTAGAGCTCTCTCTCCCATAACTATATCTATATCTGTATATATACACACATATACATGTATATGGGACTTCCCTGGTGCCCCGGATGGTAAAGAATCCACCTGCAATTCAGGAGACCTGAGTTGATCCCTGGGTTGAGAAGATCCCCTGGAGAAGGGAATGGCTACACACTCCAGTATTCTTGCCTGGAGAATTCCATAGACAGAGGAGCCTGGAGGGCTACAGTCCATGGGATTGCAGAGTCAAATCAGACATGACTGAGGTGATTTAGCATGCACACACACGCATGCATACATATATATGTCTGTATATGTATTTATACACACACACTGGTGTGTGAGAGCTAAGTCACTTCAGTCCTGTCTGACTTTTTGTGACCCCATGGACTGTAGCCCACCAGGCTCCTCTGTCCATGGGATTCTCCAGGCAAGAATACTGGAGTGGGTTGCCATGTCCTCATCCAGGGGGTCTTCCCAACCCAGGGATTGAACCCGCATCTCTTGTATCTCCTGCATTGGCAGGCAGGTTCTTTACCACTAGCCCCACCTGGGAAACCCCTACACACACTGGTAGGTTTCTATATAAGCCAGTGAAAGTGAAAGTGAAGTCGCTCAGTCATGTCCAACTCTTTGCAACCCCATGGACTGTAGCCCAGTAGGTTTATATATAAACTAGAATGTGTGTGTGTGTGTGTATCTGCATATAAAGTTTATTAGTTTCAGGGCTCTAGTAGAGCCCTGGATGATTCATCTAGTAGCTGTGCCAACCTTGGGAAAGTTACCTTACCCTCTCTGTGTCTTGGTTTCTTCATCTATAAAATAAGGATATAAATAGTGCCCATCTCACAAGCCTGTGGAGAAGAGTAGGTGAGTGAACAAATGCAAGGTCCTTAGTTTGGGGCCTGACACATGGTAAGCACTCTTCTTAATTATTAAGCACCTATTGTTTGCTTATGGTCTTGCAGGGGAGAAATAAGAATGAGGAAGATGAGAGGCCTGACATTAAGAAGCACGCCATTCCTCAGAGGGTGATAAGGCATAATAACAAGTACAATTAGACAGAGTGTAACCCCAGTGTGCACTCCTACCTGGGGAAGGGTCAGCGTATAATGTGCTGCTAATACTGCTGATGAAGGTAGATAGTATTCATCTACTGTGTGCTAAGGATGGTACAATTTCATTTGTTTTCTTCATTTTCCTTTATTCACTTGTTATTTCACCCAACAATCATTCATTGGGCTCCTATCACAGTTCAGGGGTGTGCTCAGTCGTGTCTGACTCTTTGTGACCCCATGGACTGTCACCTGCCAGGCTCCTCTGTCCACAGGATTCTCCAGGCAGGAATACTGGAGTGGGTTGCCATTTCCTCCTCAAGGGTTATATATCAATATAGACTGAATTCTAGATGCACGCTGAAGAATTGATGCTTTTGAACTGTGGTGTTGGAGAAGACTCTTGAGAGTCCCTTGGACTGCAAGGAGATCCAACCAGCCCATTCTGAAGGACATCAGCCCTGGGATTTCTTTGGAAGGAATGATGCTAAAGCTGAAACTCCAGTACTTTGGCCACCTCATTTGAAGAGTTGACTCATTGGAAAAGACTCTGATGCTGGGAGGGATTGGGGGCAGGAGGAGAAGGGGACGACAGAGGATGAGATGGCTGGATGGCATCAACGACTTGATGGACGTGAGTCTGAGTGAACTCCGGGAGCTGGTGATGGACAGGGAGGCCTGGGGTGCTGCAATTCAGGGGGTACCAAAGAGTCAGATGCGACTGAGTGACTGAACTGAAATGAACTGAAGGATATAGTAAAAATTAGATAGAAGTGGCCCCTCCCTCTTTGTATACTGGAGCAGGTTGCCATTTCCTTCTCCAGGGGATCTTCCTGACCCAGGGATCAAACCCAGATCTCCCACATTCCAGGCACTTTACTATCGAGCCACCAGGGAAGCCCATATATTCTAGTAAAAACTACAAATACTACATAAGTAAAACAAATATATACTAATAATGCAGTTAAGTGTGGGTAAGTTCTATGAAGAAAGATAAAGCATGGTAAGCATGGTGAGGGGGCACCTGGGAACATTTAACCTGAGACCCGAATCATGAGAAGCGGCAGCTTTTGCAGATATCTTGGGGAAGATGATTTTAAGAGAGCAAGTGGAAGGGCCTTTAAACGAGAATAATCTTGACACATTGGAGGGAAATAAAGAAGACCCTTGTGGCCACAGCAAAGCGAGCAGTGGGGAGAGAAGGAAGCAAATGAAGTAGGCAAGGGAATTAGAGCCTACATCTTATAGGGCCTGTAGGCAATGTCAAGTCATGTTACTTTTATAAGTGTGATGGGAATATATTGCTGTGTTTGGAGCAGGGAAGGCAATCATTTACTGTCAGTGCCGGGTGAAGTGTGGGCTGTGGTGGAGCGGGGCTTGGGGGTGAGTGTGGCAGGGAGACTGCGTGTGCGGCTAGCAGAGCAGAACAGGTGGGGGCGATGCTGGCTGCTGCTCAGGTGGGAGACATGGAGGCAATCACAGGGGCTGGTATTCGGGATGGGTCTGGGCCTGCAATGAAGGTGCTGCTGCTGTCTTGCCATGTCTAAGCTTCAAGCCCCAGAGGCCTGTGTCTGAGTCCCCTCACTGCTGCTGGATGTGCCCCCAGTTGCTGCTGCTGCTGCTAAGTCACTTCAGTCATGTCCGACTCTGTGCGACCCCAGAGACGGTGGCCCACCAAGCTCTTCTGTCCACGGGATTCTCCAGGCAAGAATACTGGAGTGGGTTGCCATTTCCTTCTCCAGATATGCTCCCAGCCCAGCAGCACAGGCTCCCCATCTGGCCAGTTCCTGTAGCAGTCAGACCAGTCCATCCAGTCCTCCACCAAGCAGGTTTCACTGTCCTGCCAGCCTGTAAGATTATTCAAACAGCCAGTCACTTAGGGGACGGGCCACTGCACTCTCTCGGTACTGCAAGCCTGTCCCCCGTGCTTCCCCCTGCTTGTTCATTTCATCCCTGAGCGTGACCCCCTGTGGCCCTGCATGGCAGGTGTTGTCCTGCCCTGGGCGGTTGAGTATCTGTGTCTAAGAACCTGCTGCTCACTTCCTTTGTCCGCTTGGGTGTCCTGTGCTTGGCCGTCTCTTCTTTTTAAGGCAAAGGGTCCATCCTCGCCAATGGAGTGAAGAGGAGATGATTGGAACAACTGATGTCAGAAACGGAACGGCCCAACCGCGGCCAAGGGCCTCCGTCAGCTTGCATAGCTGCTCTCTGCCAGCTGACTGGCTCCTGACACAGCCAGGAGGTCTGTGCCGTGAGTGATTGGATTGAGTTGGAACCTGAAAGCTGTGACTCTGTGCAGCCAGAGAGCTCAAATGCTCTGTGGGAATTTGTACAGAGAGAGAGAGAGAGAAAAAAAAAAGGGAGGCAAGCGCTGCAGGAAAAGGCAGGGCTTTAACAGAAGATGGTTGCCGTCCACTGGCTTCTCGGTTGTGGGCCCAGGTATCTTCCGCTGCACCACTCGGCTGCCTCTGTCACAGCAGAGGGCCTCATTCTCAGGGTTATACAACAGAAAAAGAAACACAAAGACACCCCTATGGCATGGCAGAGGGCTTCCTTCAAATCTGGACTTAAGCCCGTGGTTGTACAGTTAAGGAAAGTGCAGTGAAAGTCGCTCAGTCATAGCCAACTGTTTGCGGCCCCATGGACTATACAGTCTACGGACTTCTCCAGGCCAGAATATTGGAGTGGGTAGCCTTTCCCTTCTCCAGGGGATCTTCCCAACCCAGGGACCGAACCCAGGTCTCTCGCATTGCAGGTGGATTCTTTAACAGCTGAGCCACCAGGGAAGCCCACAGTTAAGGAAACCATTGCCTTAATGGTTTGGGCATTACGGGAGGGCCTTAACACCCTCACCCTGGAGGAGGGCCCTCATGCTGGCCGAGAAAGGGGCTGAGAGGAGGCCCATGTGCTGTCCCCAGTCCTGCCAGCTCCTCTAAGCAGGCTGCCGTGGGGTGGGGAACGGGGGACGGCCATCTGGCCTGGGTCTTCTCAGGCTGAGATGGCAACAGGAGCCACTTCCGGAAGGTGAGAAGTTGAGACATTTTTATAATGGTTTTTAATTTTTTTCCCACTTTTCCAATAAACATATCTAATTGCAATTACATATAAACATTTAAATGAGTTTGTATTTATACACACATCACTGTAACCTTAAAGCCACGGTTCCATGCACTTAGGTTTCCATACCCAACACTCAATATCATTCAGATTACTGACTTTGTCCCATCGGCCACCGGTAAGCATTATAGATTATAATATAATAGCAAAATCTTTGCGATTATGGATTTGGTTAATATGTTCTGTTCAGTGCCTTTGTCAATAGACTCCGAGTGGTAGTTTGTTTGCACCTCTGAAGGAATGTGGCCACCTTTACCAGGCTGCCCACGGGTCCCTTCAGCCGCCTTCACTGTGCCTTCTTTGAAGGGAAGCCCTCTTGTTTTTTTTTCTTAATATAGTTGCTTTACACTGCCATGTCAGTTTCTGCTGTACAGCAGAGTGAATCAGTCCTACATATACATGTGTTTCCTCCTCTTTGGATTTCCTTCCCATTTAGGAAATGTACCGAGGTCCCTGTGCTCTACAGGATGTTCGCATTCAGTTGTCTGTTTTATGCATGCATGTGTGTGTGCTAAGTCACTTCAGTCATGCCTGACTCTCTGTGATCCTGTGGCCCATAGCCCACCAGGCCCCTCCGTCCATGGGATTCTCCAGGCAAGAATACTGGAGTGGGCTGCCATGCCCTCCTCCAGGGCTCTTCCTGACCCTGGGATCGAACCCGCCTCTCTGTGTCTCCTGCATTGGCAGGCGGGTTCTTTACCACTAGCATGACCTGGAAAGCCCCCATTTTATACATAGTAGTGTTTATATGTCAATCCCAACCTCCCAGATCATCCCGCCCACTCCTTGCTTTTTCCCCTTGGTATCCATATGTTTGTTCTCTACATCTGTGTCTCTATTTCTACTTTGCAGATAAGGTCATCAATACAGTTTTTCTAGTTCTACATATATGCATTAATGCATGTATGTTTTTCTTCCTCTGACTTACTTCACTCCATATAACAGCCTCTAGGTCCATCCACATCTCTGCAAATGATACGATCTTGTTCCTTTTTATGGCTGAGTAATATTCCATTGTGTATATGTACCACATCTTCTTTATCCATTCATCTGTCAGTAGACATTTAGGTTGCTTCCATGTGCTGGCTGTTGTAAATAGTATACCAGTGAAGATAGGAGTGTATGTATCTTTTTGAATTAGGATTTTCTCTGAGTACAGGAAGGTTTTAGTTGCATCTGCCGTTCTTAGAAACATGGATTTGACATTATGTTGATGACATTCTCCTCTGAAGACACTCATTTGACACATTAATTAAGGGTATACACACAAAATAATGTACAAAAAGGGGATGGGCAACTGCCTTATACATACAGTGTAAGATGCTGTCACCTTGGTGAAATTTTTAAAAAATTCAGTAAATCAAGAGATGATCCATTCTTAAGATGATCAAGAAACAGCTACTCACCTTTTTAGCACCCAAATGTTAACAGAAGCCCAACATCTTTTAGTCATTTGGGGCCTTTGAAGGTCACAGAGTTCACTTTCAAACACGTTACTTGACCCATTTATGCTGTTACATGCAAATCCGTCCACCTTGAATGTGCCCCATCCAACCAAAGGCTCTAGAATCTGTTCAAATTAAAATCAATAGGAATTCCTGTTAGTGTTCTCAGAAAGTCCTTCACTGCAGAGGTTTTAAAAACCTCCTTTCGGGGGGGTCTCTGGACTGCCTGTCATTGTGGGCTGTAAGTTATCCATGCGCTTTCATGCTAGAAACTGCCTTTCCTTGGCCCTGTGCTGTACACCATCAGGGTGGAATTCACTTTCTACTCAGTGGGCTGTCTTGGAAATAGAAGCTCCATCAAGCCCTGAGCCCATGACCCTCTGGGCTCATATACCAGTTGCTCATTGTGCCTTGGGTCATGAAAGCAGCAGCCTGCAAGCTTAGCACTGCTACAGAGGCTGCCTTCCTGGAAGACGAAGCCAAATGTGGACACTCTAGCACATGCCACTTGTAAGAAGAGGTGGCCTCCCCTGCCATCAACCCCTTGCCGTATACCAGGGTCCTGGAGGAAGACAGCAATTTCCCTGAGGGCCCCTTGGGATTAATGGTGAAAGTGAAGTCACTCAGTCGTGTCCAACTCTTTGCGACCCCGTGGACTGTAGCTCACCAGGCTCCTCCGTCCATGGGATTCTCCAGGCAAGAATACTGGAGTGGGTTGCCATTTCCTTCTCCAGGGGATCTTCCTGACCCAGGGATCAAACCCAGGTCTCCCCTCTTTAACCTCTGAGCCACCAGGGAAGCAGTGGGATTAATGGAGTTAGCAGCAATAGGATTTTATGGACTTTACAGATGAAATCACACCATCTATATGATGGAATTCAGTGGAGTATTACTGTTTTCCACTTCTTAACCAGGATGTCCCTGGTAAAGGCTGGGATCCAAGCCTGGCAGTTGTCTTAGCAGTGGATATCTCAGCGAAAAGATGACCTCATCTGCACCTTTTACAGACTCTTACGCTGTTGCCTAAGGGTTGCCCCATTATGAGAATCTCTTGCCTAATAGACACCCAAAATACACATCAAGATAACAGATGTCCCTACCCATGCTAAAACAACAACATAAGGCTTCACCAGAAACTCCTTGTCCTCTTGGGAGTAGTTCTAGAAGTTATTGAGAGTGACCAGGGCAATTATTTCACTTCAGAATACACAGTGCTATGGAGAAAGTTCAGTGGAATGTCTACCTTCCCATAGACTCGGGAAGCTGGTTTAATTGAAAGACCTAATGGGCTCCTCGAAAACTCCCATTTAAGTTTAAAACGGGCAAGTGACTTAACCCTGGGTCACCACCCTATCCACTGTTAGCCCACGGTTCAAGCACCCTTCAGTCTGCTTCCAGTCTGTGTAGACTCAGGTCTAGCTAGCCACGGCATCAAGTTCAACGCTGGTGCAGGAAGACAACACCGGATCCACTTCCATCCCCAGATGTCAGGCTGAAGTCAGCCCAGCATAGTGATCAGGGGCCCAGACTCTGGGTCCTGACTTCTGCATCCAAATGCTGCCTCTGGCACTAACTAGATGAATGGCCTGGGCAAGTTACCTCCCTCCTCTGTGTCTGAAATAATGAGAAATTGTGGTATAATCAGTGAGTTAACATAAGGAGAGGCCTTTGATCAGCGTCTGGCTTGGAGTAACTCTGTCAGTTCTCATCATCTACTGAGGAAAGAGAAGCACTCTTTCCTACTGAAATTGGAGCCAAGATGCTGTAGCCTTGGACCTGTTGATGGCCACCTTGCTGCCATTTGGAATCTGAGAATAAAGCCACCTGAGGAGAGGGGCAGATGGAGAGACACTGACTCTAGGTGATAGCTCTGATCATTTGAGTAAATCTGAGTGAATGCCTCATCAGTTGTAATGAAAGATTCATAATCAGTACACCTTCTAGTAATGCTTCCCTTCAGTTTGATGTGTATCTCATTTCCTTGCTTTAGGTCTAGGACTTGTCTATGTCATTTCTCTCTGTTGTGGTTGTTGATCAGTTGCTAACTCATGTCTGACTCTTGCGACCCCAGGACTACAGCACGCCAGGCTTCCCTGTCCTTCACTATCTCCCAGAGTTTGCTCAAACTCATGTCCATTGAGTCGGTGATGCCATCCAACCATCTCATCCTCTGTCGTCCCCTTCTCCTCCTGCCTTCAATCTTTCCCAGCATCAGGGTCTTTTCCAATGAGTCAGCTCTTCACATCAGGTGGCCAAAGTAGCTTCAGCTTCAGCGTCAGTCCTTCCAATGAATATTCAGGGTTGATTTTCTTTAGGATGGATTAATTAAAGTGAATAATTGATGCTTTCAAACCGTGGTGCTGGAGAAGACTCTGGACTCTGAAGAGTCCCTCGGACAGCAAGGAGATCAGACCAGTCAAGTCATTTCCCTTATTATGTCACAATTGCTGCAAGCGCCAAGCAAGCCACCTGGCTTGTTTCCCTGTTTTCGGTCCCTGAACCCCACCACTTCTGTGACGGGCGGGAGGGCCCACCGAGTCCACTTTCTCCTGGCCTTCCGCGCGAGAGGAGATTAGGCCTTCAGTGCTCTGTCCCAGGCCTCACTCTTGTTTTCCTGTTTTCTTGGTTTTCAGACCGAAAACACAGACTCATTTGCACATTATTGCTCTGTCTTCTCATTCCCCGGTCAACTGCTGCTACAGAACGGGAGAGAAGAGGGGATGGGAAAGCGTGAAACGGGTGTGTGTGGTCAAGAGACCCCGCAGCCCGGGAGGGATCCAGGGCGCCGAGCCCTCCACGCATCTTCCTCCCTTCCTTCTGTGCTTCCGGCTGAGCCGCTGGTGCCTCGGGGCAGAGAGCCGTCGCCAGTGGCTGACACGCTGCCCCGTGACGGCGCCCTCTCAGCTGCGAGCACAGGGTGTGAACCTGCAGACACGCAGGCACGGCTTGCTGCGCGTGTTGACCGGCTCTTCCTCCCGGGCTCTGGAGACGAGGAAGCCGGGCGAACGAACACGCTGAAGGGTTTTGGGCCGCGCTGGAGCTACAGGACCTCAGCAGTCGGCGAGGCGAGAGCCTTCTCAGAGAGTGAACGGGAGGCTGGGACACGGGACGGCTGTGGCGCACTCGCAACGGGACACGGGGAAGCATGTCACCCGGGGTCGTGAGAGGACTGGCCGGCTGCAGGACGGCGCCTCCCGTGGAGATGTGCGCCAGCCGCCCGCCGACCTCCCCAGCTTCTTGGCGTGCCCTTCCTTCACGCTCCTGGTCCAGCCACGCTAGGTTTCTCTGGGTCCTGGATTCACCCAGCCCTCTCACCTCGGAGCCTTCACAGCTCTTTCCTTTGAGCCCAGCAAACTCTTAGGTCAAGTCCCGGCGTGGGTGTCCTTTCTGCTGGGACAGTCTGCCCACCTCAGGCCTTGGTTAACTCCCTGCCGTTTGTACCTGGAACCCCCTCCACGCCCCATCACATGTGTGCATGTGTGCTACGTCGCTTCAGTCATGTCTGACTCTGTGTGACCCGATGGACTGCAGCCCGCCAGGCTCCTCTGTCCATGGGACTCTCCAGGCAAGAATACTGGAGTGGGTTGCTGTGCCCTCTTCCTGGGGTGTCTTCCTGACCCAGAGATTAAACTTGCATCTCTTATTCTTTACCACTAGCACCACTGGGAAGCCTCTCCATCACAACACACATCGTGCTTGATCTTTGTCATTTAGGAGGTCATCTTGTCTTTCTACACTGTTAGACTGTGTGCCCAGGAAGATGAGGATGGTCTTTATTCCACATTAATAGCTGCTGTAGCCAAGGACCCAGCACACTTCCTAGCCATATTAGGCTCTCAGTAAACGTTTGTTGAATCACAAACTCTGGTGTGAGGGCCCAAGACAATAGTTCTAGATCTTTCCTTTTGCAGTGAATTCTACCTGTTGAATCGAGTGACTTCTTCCCACCCTGACACGTAAGGCCAGGTGAGGCATTGGTCCATTTTTATGCGGTTGCACAGCATATCTGAGCAAGGGCAATCAGCATAGAGTCACCCAAAGGGAATGCTGTCAATACAGAGTCTTGCCTTGTAGCATAGACAATTGGGATAATCCATATAACACAAATGTAATATTTTTCTCTAATATAAAAAGATTTTTTTTTTTAACCTCCAAAGGGCAACTGAGTTATCCAGAAAGTTACTTCAACCCCTGGCTTCACATTAGGTGATGCTGCCTGGACCTTTACCAGCCCTTTCTGCATGGATCCAATGACTGACTTTGAGGCAGCTACTCGATAACTCCTTACCTATCTTCCGTGCTGCCTCGTCTCAGAAATTCCTTTCTTTAAAAAAAACTTTATTTACTTATCCTATTTTTGACTGCACTGGGTCTTTATTGCTGCACGTGGGCTTTCTCTCATTGTGGCAAGCAGGGACCACTCTTCACTGTGGCGCCCAGGCTTCTCATGCTGGTGGCTTCTCTTTTGCAGAGCACAGGCTCTAGGGTGTTGTGGCTCATGGTGTATAGAGCTCAGTAGTTGTGGCACATGGGCTTAGCTACTCTGCAGCATGTGGGATCGTCCTGGACTAGGGATCAAACTCATGTCCCTTGCATTGACATGTGGAGTCTTAACCACTGAGCCACCAGGGAAGTCCCAGAAATTCTCTCTCTGTTAGAGCTGAGGCACCGTGTTCTCTCTCCTTGACCTCTGCAGTCTGACTGGGAAAAGACGTTGTTGCTGTTCAGTTGTCAAGTCATGTTCACGACCCCATGGACTGCAGCCCACCAGGCTTCCCTGTCCCCCACCATCTCCCGGAGTTTGTCCAAGTTCATGTCCTTGTCCTACGGACTGAAGGAAGAAGGAGAAGAGGGTGGCAGGGGGATGAGATGACTGGATGGCATCACCAATTCACTGGGAAGAGGAGAAGGGGCATCCGTTGAAAGTCAAGTAAATAAGCAGAGGGGAGAGAGGGACAGAGGCTTCCTATAAAAGGAAGAGAGGGACTTTACTGTGATAAGTTACACTGCATAAAAATGATGCGTATGTGCATGATAGCTTTCTTTCTCATTGCCTTCTGACACTTGGGAGTTTCCTTTTACATAGCCAATCGTCTCTCCTAACCAAGACATTACAAATGAAGCAGAGAGAAAATAGCAAGTGAAGAAGTGAGAGAGTTTCTGAGTTTGACAAGCCAAGGCGAAGTTAAAACAATGATGACTGGTGATTATATAACAGTCTTCAAAGTTGGCATGTGAGGTTTATGGTACTTTCGTTAATGAGATGTTTGAGTGGAGAAACAATAGCTTTCAAGTTAAGTTCAATCAAAGACTCAAAATACCTTTATAGCTTTTTGTTTTTCTCTTGTCTTCTCGAGACAGGCAAAGAGAAATCTATTTCTTGTGGCAGTGCCTATGACAACAAATTCATTTCACTTTCTTACTTCTATGTACATGACAGACAACACCGAGGGACTTTTGGTATCTTTTCTACCTACGTAATTAAGCTCCTGGAGGCTGCCTCCCACTCCTGAAACGATTTGAACTCATGCTTGGGAAGTAAGGGCAAGAGTGTGGGTGGGGACTGGATATAGTTAATAAACCAGAGACCAGGAAAGGATCATGTTGTCTTAATCTTGGATATCCAATCACCCATCTTCATGGACAGTAACTCTAGTCTTTTATGGGAGAAGTTGTGAATTCAGGAGGATGAATTCCAAGGGAAGCAAGAGAGGGTGAAGTTCTAAATGCAGAGGTATTTTTTTAGTGCTTGTTATAATCAGGGCAAGACTGGAGACACTGGGAAGGAAGTAAAAAGATGTAAAAGGCACCTTGCTCTCCTTGTTGGCTGACACATTAGCATGGGTATCTGTGTGCATGTAACTCAAGGCAGAATCTTGCCCTTATAGACTGTTTTAAAGTTAATTTCAGTCTTGGACACCCAAACCCAGCAGGAGAATCTCAGGGGAAACCCATTTAGGAAAAGTCCCATGAGATGAGCCTATGCCTTTTAATTTTTATAACAACAACAAAAAAATAGGTCAACTATTTTCATAGCTGAAGAGCTATTATTTTCAGTAATATTCTGGTTACCATATTGTCTAGGGGGACTTTCTATCTTAAATACTTTGATTAAATAAGATATTTTAGGATTCTAGACTTGTGCGTGCGTGTGTGTGTGTGTGTGTGAGTTTGTTTGTTTTCAATTAAGTGTTTGTGTGTTAGTCACTCAGTCATGTCTGACTCTTTTGTGACCCCATGGACTGTAGCCCATCAGGATCCTCAGTCCATGGGATTCTCCAGACAAGAATGCTGGAGTGTCATTTCCTTCTACAATTAAGTGTTTAAAAGATCCTAAATAATGAGGATATTTTCTAGCATTTCTACTCATTGGTCTGTGGAGACTCTGTTTCTACAGCTCTTAAAGCAAGGACTTCTGAACTTGAATGACCAGTAGAACTGGGTGGATGACTTTATAAAAATACAGATTTGCAAGCCCAGCCCAGGTCTATCAAGTAGGGATCTCTCTAAGGAGTTAAGTTCAGGTATGTATGTTTTTACAAATCTTCTCAGATAATTCTCATAATTAGCTGGCTTAAAGTCTGTATTATACTCTATTACAGAATCTCTTGTGCAGTATTTCCAAAGCTGGAAGTGTATGAGGGATAAGCATGTTCTTTATGATGCTGGTTAGATAGTACTGGGTCGGAATAGTAGTTTCCCCACATTTGAGCTGCAGCATGACTTTTAGACTATTTCTTACAGCCTCATCTATAAGATGGAGTTAATACTACTAGGTAAGGAACGGAATGGCTGTGGAGCTCAGTTGTTAAAATGAATGCAGCCCAATCACCTCAAAGAATAGGACACTTCATAAAAGTTAGTTATTATAAATAGTGTTTGAATGAATGCTTGTGTTCATGTTCTATATATGCATTGTGTAGTCTAAAATTTTTTATTAAATGTCAATCTCTTATAAGCATAGCATATTCAAACATTTTCTGTAAATAACTTTTAAAGAAATCTAACTGGAGGATAATTGCTTTACAATGTTATGTTAGTTTCTGCTGTACAACAATGTGAATCAGCCGTAAGTAGAGTAAGTATACACGTCCCCTTCCTCTCGAGCCTCCCTCCCACTCAACCTGCATCCCACCCATCTAGGTCATCGCAGAGCACCAGGCTGGGCTCTGCGTGTTATATGGCAGCTTCCACTAGCTATCTACTGTTTTACACACGGAGTATATTAATGCATACGTATGAAATCTAGAAAAATAGTACTGTAAATAACATTTAAGGGCAGGTGTTACACCATGATGTTGGCCTTGAGGCTAGTCCATGGCACACACCAACTGCTCAACAAAGCAATCAGATCCATTTATTGAAAAATCTCCACATCTACACAAATATTATTCCAGACCTCACAGGTGTTGGGCAGTGATGAAAGTTAAAGAGAACTTCTCAGAAGTCTGTTCCCACCCTTCAGGGATGGCTTCTGAAGGATATGTAGGTATACCTGCTTTGCCTGCCTCAGTTTGTAAGGTAGAAACACTGGCTAAAAGAATCAGCTGGGAAACTAAGGAGGCAAAACGCTCTGATATTAGAGGAGTAATGAAGAGACAAACACTCAGGGAACATTTGTTTCAGTGCAAGGTCACTGTTCATTAATACTCGTACAGATAGCTTATTAACCACCCAGAAAATTCACTTCAAGTTTTCAAGCTACATAATACTCAAAATCACTAGCTGAATATAGATTAGGAGATGCAGGCTTGCTGCACAGAGAGCTCAGGCAGCGCTGTAAACCATAAGCCTCATCGATTCTGAAAACAGAGATTATCCCATGTAAGATTTATCCCACCCTCCTGCCCTCCACCCACACCCCAGGACATGAGACTTGTTTCTCCAGCCTATTATGGAAGGCCTGGATGAGGGATTGTGCACTCTGAACAGAGCTCTGCGTCAGAGGTGGTGGATGGATGGTGGATCTGCTGGGTGGAAGATGAAGAAAAATGCCACCCTCTGCAGCAGGAACCTTCGCTCTGGGACCCACTGAACAGCAGTGACCTTGGGGCTTGTCCAGCCTTCCAGGTCAGCTCCTTTAGGCATCTTTTCACCCGTTGTAGAGCCCAGTGTGACATCTCCTTGCTGCCTTGTAGCACTACATGGAATGAATGAATGGAGTCACTCATTCTAAGGTGAATTTTTTTTTAATTAATTTTTTAATTTAATTTTTTTTTTTAATTTAAGTTACCTACATCTCACCCCTAACTCATTATCTCATGGGGTGTGTGTTTTGTGCGGGCAGTTGCTGCTCAAGTTAGGGGCAATCCCCACTGGTCATGAGTCTCCTGTCCTCTAGTTTCTGCCCTGACCCAGGCCTCTCTTGCTCCATGACTTTGCCCCACACTCACATACGGCCCATGGGAGCCCGTAGCGGGTTCCAAATGCTGGACTGTGCAGAATCAGGAGTGCTAGCCCCATCCATTCACCTAGACAGCCGCCCTACTCATTTCCACTTCTACTTCTGTGCCATTGGGACTGTAGTGCCCTGGCCTCATGAGCAACTCAGGACTTCTCTCGGGGACTTGCAAGTTTCCAGAGTTGTAGGGAGCAGCACTTTTAAAGGGGAGTCTTCACTGTGTTCCTTCCATTGAGGTTCAGTTTGGAGTTGCTGCTGCTGCTGCTGCTGCTAAGTTGCTTCAGTCGTGTCCGACTCTGTGCAACCCCATAGACGGCAGTCCACCAGGCTCCCCTGTCCCTGGGGTTCTCCAGGCAAGAACACTGGAGTGGGTTGCCATTTCCTTCTCCAGTGCATGAAAGTGAAAAGTGAAAGTGAAGTGGCTCAGTCCTGTCTGACTCTTAGCGACCCCATGGACTGCAGCCCACCAGGCTCCTCTGCCCATGGGATTTTCCAGGCAAGAGTACTGGAGTGGGGTGCCATCGCCTTCTCTGCAGTTTGGAGTTAGGGATGGTAGAATGTAAGACTGTTCTGATTCTTTCCTCCTTTCTAGTTTTCTCTTCTTTCTTTCTCTTTCTCCCTGTCTCTTTACATCAACTCAGCTCATTCCCAAGACTCTTGTGGGGTCCTCTCCCTGTTTTCAGCCTGACAAGAGGCATGGGGAAAGGGCTGTCAGGAAGGAACCTGGCTGACTGTGTAGTTTGCTAGGGCTGCTGGAGTGAAGTACCACAGGCTAAGAGGCTTAAACAATAGAAATATGTGGTCACACAGTTCTAGAGGCAGAAGTCTGAAATCGAGACTGTTGGCTGGGCTGATGCCTTTTGAAGGGTGAGAGGGAGAATCTAGCCCAGGCCTCTCTCCTTGGCTCACAGATGGCCATTTTCTCCCTGTAACTTCATATCACCTTCCGTCTGTGTGTGTCTGTGTCCCAGTTTCCTCCTCTTATTGGGATGCCTGTCCTATTGGATTGAGGCCCAACCAAATGACCTCATTCTACTTGATTACCTCTGTAAAGACCCACTCTCCAGATAAGTTCACATTCTGAGATTCTAGGCATTAAGGTGTCAACAAATGAATTCAACCCGAAACAATTACCAAGGAGGGAAAATACATTGAGAATCTTTTCAAAATATTCCTGTTACCCCCCACCACTTTATATCAGTGTGCTAGAGGGAGTGAGACGGCTGTCTGTGCTCTGTGGATGGCTCTTTTTTTATGGCTTTAAATGAACTTGGAAGTTGCTTTATCGTTTCTTGCACTGTCAAGGGGTATTTTATGGCAATAACTCAATCAGTGAAATTTTGTACCGGGATATCAATGGAAGTGGCAGATCTTGGACTACAGAGATTCCTGAGTTTTTAGAGGATGAGAAAAAGGGAACAAAAAAGAAGTAGATATTACACTTTTCCTTGGAAGCCCTTGGCATCATATCAAAACCTACTCCATCTTGGTATGAGACTATCAGTTCAGTTCAGTTCAGTCGCTCAGTTGTGTCCGACTCTTTGCGACCCCATGAATCGAAGCACGCTAGGCCTGCCTGTCCATCACCAACTCCCGGAGTTCACTCAGACTCACGTCCATCGAGTCAGTGATGCCATCCAGCCATCTCATCCTCTGTCGTCCCCTTCTCCTCCTGCCCCCAATCCCTCCCAGCATCAGAGTCTTTTTCAATGAGTCAACTCTTCGCGTGAGGTGGCCAAAGTACTGGAGTTTCAGATTTAACATCATTCCTTCCAAAGAAATCCCAGGGCTGATCTCCTTCAGAATGGACTGGTTGGATATCCTTGCAGTCCAAGGGACTCTCAAGAGTCTTCTCCAGCACCACAGTTCAAAAGCATCAATAGATATGTCAATAAGACTGTTTTGACAACATTTACAGGTCCAGTTAAATATGGAAACTGAGGGTGAAGGGAGAGTCAGGGATGGCTCCTGTGATTTCCATTTGAGTAACTAGAATGGGGCCTGAGTGGTGATGGAGGAAGAGGCTGTAGGCTCGCTTTGTCCACGTGTTGGGTCTTCATTGCCTGAGGAGCATTCAAGGAAGAGATGCCCTATGGGATAATCTGTGGCTCTGTGCTTTAAACACAGCATGTTTAGTGCTTAACTGACAGTGCAAGCAGACATTATGACCTCCACTTTACAGATAAGGAGCTGAAATTCCCAGCAGTTAAGTAGTCTACTCAAGGTCAATGTAAGAACTATTCAGTTCCAAGTGGAAGGACCAAAAAATGGTTCCCGTCACTTTCTCAAAGATGCGAGACAAAAGCAGCCTGGGGACCACTGCTCGGCTCTCAGGACACACGTCCTCTGCACTGACTTGCTTCCTCTCAGATCTGGAACCTCTGCACACTATGCCCTTAACATGGTGTGAATGTTTGAAATAACGCTGGAGCCCGGGGTTGCTACTTGTTAGTCATCCATTAGGAAATACACTCACCATTTAATACAATCTTAGATGTATTCTAAATGGCCATAATAATTAGGTTAGTATTCACCAGAATCATGAAGAACTCTCCACTTCAAGAGTGTTTCATTTAGCAAGGTTTGTTAAAATTCTTTTAAAGTTAAAATTTGTTCCTATTTTCTGCTTGGAAGATAATCCACATATTACATGCCAAAAATGATATAATGTCAATTTTGTATAGTTTAAATTATAGAAGAGCAAAGACAAATCTAGTGGCTTCTAACTCAAGCAGTTTCAAGCCAAGACAAGAAATTTTGCCGGCCATTATGGTGGCTTAGATGGTAAAGGATCTGCCCACAATGTGGGAGACCCAGGTTCGATCCCTGAGTTGGGAAGATCTCTTGGAGAAGGAAATGGCAACCCACTCCAGTACTCTTGCCTGAAAAATTCCATGGACAGAGGAGCCTAGTGGGTCCATGGGGTCACAAAGAGTCGGACACAACTGAGTGACTTTACACTCACCTAGCTCCTAATGGACATTAGGACTCTGGCCCTCTTTTTATAAAAGTGCCAATTGGCAAGATGCTGAGACTTAAACAGTGACTCAGTTATCTCCAGTCTGTGTCCAGAGGCATTGTTTACAATGAATGACTTAATACAGGAATTCTAGGGGATGCTGAAACTCACGGGCTGTTTGTTGATGGAACCCAAGCTCCTTGCCCTCTGAGGATGGGATACAAAATACGGTCAAAAGCTGACTCTAGATTTTGGCTGGAGCATTAATTTAGGAGATTGGTACCACAATCTGGATGTTCCTTTATAACAATAAGCCTGAAAGAAAGAAGAGAATGCGAATAGACTATTACAATGTTTTCTGCCTGAGGAATTAAGGCAGTGAAACGCTTTCCCTGCAGACACAGATGTACGTGGGTGAGTGCAAAAGGCAGAAAAAACAAAGAGATGGAATGACATCCTATCTGCAGCTGAAAGTGAGCAAAACTCCAAGTGGAGATTATTTACTTCTAATTTGAGTTAGAGTGTATTTTTTAAATAGTTGATTCTACAACGTATTTTGTTTTCAGAAAGACTACCCTAAAAATTCTTCCAATAACCATCTCCATGACCTTGGGCATATTTCTTAACTTTTCTGGGCCTGAGTTTTCTCAACGTTTAAAATGGAAATATTGTTTATACCTCCTTCAACGTTCTGTGAACATTAAATCCAATTATATTGGTAAGGTGCTTAGCCGAACATCTGGTCCATGACACACACTCGGTTAGCATAAGCAATTAATATTCTTATCATTTGGACAATGTAGTAAAATTCAGCAGACATTGCCTTCTGCCCTGCCTTCCACTGGGAAGTCAGTGGTAGCTCCTGGGGTCTGGCTTACCCAGGAGTCCTACTTCATGAATAAATTTTTCCACTCAATCATTATATGTTATAAACTTAAAAGTTGTTAAGAAAGTAGATCTTAAATGTTATCACCGCTTGCATGCATGCACGCACACACACACAGTAATTATATGAGGTGACAGAGGTGTTATCTAACCTTATTGTGGCAATCATTTTGCAGTATAAATATGTATCCAATCATTACATCATACACTTTAAACTTACACATTTTATATGTCAATAATATCTCAGTAAAGCTGAGGGAATGAAACAAAACCAGGAAGGTGAAGAGTGCTTTTCTGAATTTGCATCTCAGCTGCATCACTCACTAGCTGTGTGTCTTTGAGTAACATTCTCAATCTCTCTAAACTCAGTAATCTCATCTGTGAAATGGGGATAATGTTAGTATTGGCCCTGCGGGATTGTTGTAAGAATTAATATAATATATGTAAATTATTTAACTGATTCATACTGAGGGCTCAATAATGTTGGCTGTTGTTCTGTATATTTTGCTGTATAGATGCAACACAGAAGAGAGGCCACACTCCTTGCATGTGAGACAAACATAAGAGAAAAATTACATTCTGACTCTCCATAGAGAATAAATCCTCCCGTGTAGTAGGTGGTGAATGTCCCAGTAAGGCTAAGTTCCATAATATGCCAAACAAGGGACTGAACAATGCTTTAAGTGATAGGATTTAGATAAACAGCAGAATGAAAGAGACAGGTCCATTGGGGATTGTTGCACAGAGAGGCATGGATTCTGCCAGAAGATGCATGCCCATCACAACAATTTTCAGACCATTTCCTTAGAACACAATAAACTGGACCATAGACTGAAGCCACCAAATCAACTTTTGCTTATTTTGTAAAGTAACCGTTTTTTGCTAAAGTGTCCATTTACCAAATTAAGTCCATGGTTAAAATTTTCTCAGCTTACTGTTTTTTATGCCAGTTTTTAATTTTTTAGACAGACTGGTCCCCACTGCTCTGTTAACAAATCCTAGCATGTAATGGAACCAAACAATGCTTAACCAATGAATTTTCAACAGAAAATTATGCAAACTGTAGCAGATCCTGTTATTTGGCTCTCAAAATTGTGCTTCTTTTTAATTGTCTTTTGTGAAAGACAATTGCTCCTTGGAAGGAAAGCTATGACAAACCTAGACAGCTTATTAAAAAGCAGAGACATCACTTTGCCAACAAAAGTCCATATAGTCAAAGCTATGGTTTTTTTTCAGTAGTCATGTATGGATGTGAGAGTTGGATCATAAAGAAGTCTGAGCACCAAAGAACTGATGCTTTCAAACTGTGGTGTTGGAGAATACTCTTGAGAGTCCCTTGGACAGCAAGGTGATCAAACTAGTCCATCCTAAAGGAAATCAGTCCTAAATATTCATTGGAAGGACTGATGCTGAAGTTGAGACTCCAATACTTTGGCCCCCTGATGCGAAGAACTGACTCATTGGAAAAGACCCTGATGCTGGGAAAGATTGAAGGCAGGAGAAGAAGTGGATGACAGAGGATGAGATGGTTGCATGGCATCACCAGCTCGATGGACATGAGTTTGAGCAAACTCTGGGAATTGATGATGGACAGGGAGGCCTGGCATGCTGCAGCCCATGGGGTCACAAAGAATCAGACACGACTTAGAGATTAAACAACAGTGAAAGACAATAGAACGCTAAATGTTTATATCAACTTCCCCCTGACAAAGTCTTATAAGTGAAATTGCACTGGGGATTTCCTGAGAAAGCTGTTGCTTTCCTGCTGTGGATAGATGGGGCTGGTGAAAAATACATTCTCCTCTTCCTAGTGCCTTGAATGCAGACATACTGCCTGGAGCTGGAGCTGTAATCTTGGCACCAGGAAGGAAAGACCAAAAGAAATACGGGGATACTGGCACTGGCATCAGAGACCCACCGAAATAACGCCATCAACCAACAGGTTAGAGAAAAAACAAAACAAAACAAAACACCGTCTTTCTTGTTACTTATGTTTAGTATCAGTTGAGGTGTTACGTTTTGAGACAGATAACTTTTATACCATTTAAGATTTCCCTTATGCAGTAAACAGTGAGTCAGGGACTTGGAGTCTTTTATATAAATTATCTGTGTGACCTTGGCTAAGTTACTTAACCTCTATTTTCTCATGTATAAGAAAACCATTATACCAACCTAACTTATAGGGATATCATGAGCTCTAGTAAATAAGTCGAAAGTGCTTCATAAATGCTTAACGATGATAATGATCAGGCAAGCGGAACCACTTCTGTAGGACACAGAAATGAGCTCCCCTGAAGAAGGTAACAACAAAACATAGACAGGAAATAGTATTCCTTTCAGGGAGAGAGTATGCATCTTTAGAAAGGTGATCATTTAAACCCTGAGCATCTAATTGAAGACTAAATGGAGAAGATGATGGTGTCATGATTGGGTTTATTCAGAGCGCAATTGAAGACTCATCTGCGAAAGATGAGACTCATTTTATTCTCTCTTCAAATTGTACAGCCCAGGGAGTCATGGCCAGGGGAATGTGAACTTATTTATCTCCGCAATACAGCTCACCTTTTAACCTTCTTCTTCAAATTTTGCTAACCTTCTTTTTTTTCTACAATAGAGAAAAAGAATTGAGAGGTAAGGAGGTAGAGACAGGATGAATGCATTAAAAAAAAAAAACCCTGTGATTTCAGAAAGCATTTAAATTACGTCCTAAATCAGTTTCAAAAGGTAGTTATGCCTGCTGAGAGTCTGTTTTGTTTTTGATGTGAATGCTTAGACCTGGGACGGTGGATTATCCAGCAGGGGCTTTGCCGTGTAAACTCTCGAGAAAGTTGTCAACAGCCTGTTCTTCAGTGGTGAGACTTGGATGAATTCAGGTAAAATGTTCAAATTCTCTAATTTCCTTTTGCCATTTTTTCCCCTTGTTCTTGTTAGCAGTAATCTTTTTTCCCTATGATATCCTCTTACCTATTTTAATATCTATTTCTGAGCAGAGAAGGTATATGTTTCCATGAATCCTCAGAATTGTTCTGCCCATATAACTTGCATTTCAGTGTCTTTGGGGCTGGATATTTCAGTTGAATAGACATGAACCTAATGAAGCTGAGTGTATGGTTCGATCCTAGTTAATGAAGTAGCTGGATTTTCACCAAGAAGAATTCCATTCATTAGGTGAATGCTGTGGTTTCAATTTGCTAGGATGTTCTGTTGATTCCCAAGAGTGAGTATGTTTCCATCAGTGAGGAGACAACTCACAGCAACGACTTCTACTGAAGGAAAGAAAGGGTTAGCATCGACAATATCACCATTAATTAAAGAAGAGTGAGCATGAGAAGTGAAGAAAACTGGAGTCTGGGCTTTAGTCCATCTTGCCAAGCTTCCATCTGGCCCTTCTCTTCATTTCTGACTTGTGAGGCAGTCTGGATTGACTTAGACTAATCATTTCTCTGGGACTCACTGTATCCAGTAACCTGAAAAGGAAAGTCGCCGTGATGAATTCAGGTTGGTTTGAAAAGCAGATTCTTCCTCTGGTGGATGCTCTCACTTCCCCCATCCCAGCCACCTCTTTTCTCTAGCCCAGGCAGTGTTTAAGGGCTCTGCTGACCCCATAGTTGGAATTCCCTGCATTTCAGCTGACTTAGCCCTACTTTACTCCTTTCTCTCTGGATATAGAAAAGTCTCTTTGCTTTCTTTCTTTTTTTAAAAAAGATATGTATATATATTTTTTTCATGTGGACCATTTTTGAAGTCTTTATTGAATTTATTACAATATTATTTCTGTTTAATGTTTTGGGCCAAAACATCGTGGATCTTAGCTCCCTGACCAGGGATCGAACCAGCATCTCCTGCATTAGAAGGTGAAGTTTTAACCAGTGGGCCACCAGGGAAATCACCAAAGGTCTTTTTCCTTTTCATTGAAAACATATGCCAGTCTTCTCACTATTAGTGACCCGGAGCTTTCTGGCCCATCAGAATAAATCACCTGAGGAGGAATGTGGCACTCTCTAACAGTCTCAGACATACCTTTAGCAGACATGCTAGTAGGTAAGAATTGTCTTCCAGTATCAAATGGCAAACTTTCTCTCACTTCTACTTTTTTATGCCATTAAAAATTGTTAAAATGTTATATAAAATACGGACAGGGCCCGTCCCAACTTACGATTTTTCGACCTTATGAGAGTATGAAAATGATGTGCGTTCAGTAGAAACCATACTTTGAATTTTGATCCTTCCCCAGTGCAGTGGTAAGTGATCTGAGACTTATTCATAGTGCTGGGCAGCGGTAGCCTCTCCTGGTCAGCCACACAATCTTGAGGGTGAACAGCTGACACAATTACCACCGTTCCGCACCCATACAACCAATTCTGTTTTCCACTTCTAGAGCAGCATTCAATAAAGTATGTGAGACATTCACCACTTTCTTATAACATAAACTTGGTGTTAGATGTTTTATGCCAACTGTAGGCTAATGTAAGTGTTCTGAGCATGTTTAGAAGGCAAGGCTATGATGTTTGGGAGATTACATGTATTCAATGCATTTTCAGTTTATGATTATTTCAGTTTAGTATGGATTATTGAGATGTGGCTTCCCTGGTGGCTCAGATGGTAAAGAACCTGCTTAAAAGACAGGAGACCTGGGTTTGATCCCTGGGTCAGGAAGATCCCCTGGAGAAAGAAATGGCAACCCACTCCACAATTCTTGCCTGGAGAATCCCATGGACAGAGGAGCGTGGTGGGCTACGGTCCATGGGGTCACAAAGAGTTGGACATGACTTGGTGTAAAAAAAGAAGAACCATATTGTAGGTCAAGGAAGACTTGTGTTTGTTTACTATTTATTTCTTTTTAATGTACTTCTAGTTCTCTAAGTACATGAAGTAGCTTTGACTGTTCAGACTATCCCTTTTCCTAGCTAAAACATGGATACACACACTCACGCTTTTTCTTCTAACATTCATTTTTCCTTTAAATTAACTTCTTAAGTGGGAGCCAGTGTTTAGAAATATTCAGTGTATTGTTTGTTATATTTTCACTAAAATAATTTTCTTCCTTATGTGAGTTCTTAAAAATGCAAGGGTAATGATGTCAACATGTTTCATATTAACAATTCAGTGCTTCATAAAGTGATGGTGTACTTCTGTAAAGTCTTTAGATTTACACCTTAATGAGTTTCTTATTCTAATGAATCTGATTTTTGTAAAACATTATGCATCTTGAATGACATATTTAATACCTATCCTTTAAGAAGTTATTGGCAAGATTGTAAGTATAAGTATTAAAGGTCTTTCCTCACCTACTAGAAAAAATAAAAAGGTAATGGAAGAACTGCATCAATTATCATGAAAAGAGGAGCAGATAATGTCCTTTTGCAAGAAACATTCTTAAAAGATAATGAACATGAAAAATTAATTAGATTTCAAGTTGGAAATATCTTTCCCTACTTGATGAATTTGATTATGCTGCTATTGCTACCTTAATGTATAAAAGGAAAAATGTCAAAATTAATAAGATAGTCAGGAATAAAGGGAGTGGAATGGTTATCTTTGAGGGGGCTAAGTACTCCCTAGAAATAATAGCTAATTGGTAGAAAGCTAACTTCGGAAAAGAATCAGGCGACATTGTTTCAGACATCTTAAATTGGCATGGTTTCCAAAAACAATCTAGTTTGCAGAGATTTAAATGCATTGTAATGGAAATTGGATATCTCTGGACTGAGAAATCAGTATTTGTGTCTGGCTTGTAACTTATAAACATGTAGTTGAAAGATTTTTATTTCTTGAGAGGAAATGAGCCAGACATTCAGGATTCTCACGCTTTTCATATTCCAACTTGTTCTTTCATAAAATTAAAAAAAAATTTTTTTGAGTTCAAGAAAGATTTTTCAGGGGCAGATGTGTGAAGAAAACTAAATGAGAGTTTTTATTTTAACCTCCCACGGTCTACTCCTCAGTGATTCTTTGAAACCCATTTATGTCTGGTGATAAATAAAAGCTGGAAAGCTGTCATCTTGCAGCTTAATTAAAAAGTTTACAGAAGATATTTGATAGCTTATTTGGAAGAGCCTAGACCAATGGCCTTTTGAGGCCCCTTCCAATTTTTGGTTGTTTTTCTATAAATACTTTGACTCCAGGACTAATACTCAAATGATTTAAACAATTTCACTGGCTTTCAATAGCCGTGAACACTGACATGGAGTTGTAGTTTTTTATTATGTGTCAAAAACACAATGGATGGTATATTGGTGATGTTTCTCAGATTATGTCCTGGACGTAGGAGTTCTTTTTTTTTTTTAATTGAAGAATAATTGCTTTACAATATTGGATTTCTGCTGTACATCAACATGAATTTGCCATAGTTGTACAGATGTCTCCTCCCTCTTAAACCTCCCTCGCACCTGCCACCCTTTCCCACCTCTCTAGGTTGTTACAGAGCCCCGGGGTGAGCTCCCTGAGTCATACAGCAAATTT
Source organism: Bos indicus x Bos taurus (assembly GCF_003369695.1). NCBI lineage: Eukaryota > Metazoa > Chordata > Mammalia > Artiodactyla > Bovidae > Bos > Bos indicus x Bos taurus. The sequence continues at coordinate 10,101,415 of NC_040087.1, read as the reverse complement.
CCATTGGCTGCCTATTTTACGTATGGTGATGTATGTGCTTGGGCTTGCCAGGTGGCATCAGTGGTGAAGAAGCTCCCTGGCAGCACAGGAGACGTAAGAGACCTGGGTTCAGTCCCTGGGTAGGGAAGATCCTCGGAGGAGGGCATGGCAACTCACTCCAGTATTCTTGCCTGGAGAAAGCCATGGACAGAGGAGCCTGGTGGCCTACCGTCCGCGGAGTCACAAAGAGTCAGACAGGACTGCAGTGGCTTAGCACACACAGGGTGTATATGCTTCCACGCTACCCGCTACTCTCTCCGTGCATCTCAGCCTCTCTTCAACCCCGGTGTCCCTGCTCTTGTCCACAGGCCTGTTATCTATGTCTGTCTCCACTGCTACTCTGCAAATTGGACATTAGCGTTTAGTTAATCCATGCAAAAAGGATCTACATCAAAATCAATTTTCAAAATATTGTGAAACATTGTTTAGAGAACATAGGTTTGTCTGGATCCAACTGCTTACACAGAACCAAGCGGAATATCTGACTGAGTAGCAAGCATCATCATATTAGAAACCAGAGTCCTTCTGAATTTAGAGGAAACACAGTCTCACATAATCTGAAACACCATAAACCCAGACTGCTGCTGCTGCTGCTAAGTCACTTCAGTCGTGTCCGACTCTGTGCGACCCCATAGACAGCAGCCCACCAGGCTCCCCTGTCCCTGGGATTCTCCAGGCAAGAACACTGGAGTGGGTTGCCATTTCCTTCTCCAATGCATGAAAGTGAAAAGTGAAACGGAAGTCGCTCAGACTACTTCCTTTAAAAAAGGAAACAAAACAAGTCTCAGAGGTGAATTCAGTTCAGAACATCCATGAGACCACTAAGTGCCACGAGCACAGGTCTCCAGCTGGGAAAGTGTCTGCCCCCAAATGCCCCTCATGACGCAGCTCCCACGTTTGTTCTCACACCGCTGCCAGGCTAACTGGAATCTGTGACTCTGCGCTGGGAGTTCCATCTGGAGTTTATTTATTATTAGATTAGTTTAATTGTGTTTTTAGATTATGAGCTTATTATTTATTTTTTGAATAAAATAGTGCATGCTTATGTTGACTATAGGCAAAAAAAGTCAAATGGTCTGTAATGGGATGTATAATGGCATGGCCGAAAGAATACAACTGTTTTGTTCTCTTCCCATGTAACACAACCCTGGTGAGTGTTTCTGGCTGTTCCATGCCTCTGTTCTGCATACTTTTTCAGAGATATGGCCTGACACGTCTGCCATCTACAGTACATGCTTTCTAAGTTGCCTCTGATCACCGGGCAGGAAAGAGAAGAAAGAAATCAAAGGTCATGCCAGGTGGAAGTTGAATGTTACTTCTGCTCACATTCTGCCTCAGAGAACTTAGGTACATGGTTACACGTAGTTGCAAGAGAGTTTGGCAAATGTGGTTTAGCTGTGGCTACGGACAGGAAATGTGAAAACATTTTGATGGGCACCTAGGAGTTCTACATATTGCCTGTTGAAAAATATGACTGAATAAAATACAAAGAGGAAATCAAGAATACCCTAAATTGAACCACCTAAAATAATTTGGTGAATATCATTCTGTACATCTTTTTCTGGACATATACAATGTAGATGGACAAATAGGTGAATGGATAAACAAAAAAAAATTTTTAATTAAATGCAATCTTCCTCTGTATAAAATGCTGCACATAATTTTATTTAAATGTATTTTCATTTTGGAAGAAAGAGAAGCTAAAATGAAACTTAAGAAATTGCCAATGTTCCTAATCACTAAGAAATAATAAGTCTGATGTCATCCCACTAATGGTAGGAAAGCTTTTGTAAAATTGGAATCATAATCTTAAATCACAGATTTCAACTTTAAATAGTATTTGATAGGGGAAAGATGAAGTGATAAGGATTCTTCTTGTTTTCACTTTTCCATCCTTCCCTCCACCTCCTGATTTTTATTTCAAATTACTTTTCTTTGTCAGCGTTGTAGCATTACATTTTGTTCTGCAAACATGATTCCCTCTGTTAATCATTCTGAGTTCTCTATTTAAATGGAAGCAACACTCAGCACTGGTTCTTTTACCATGACTTTTCCATTACTGAGTTTGCTTTTTAATTTATCACTTGGTTGGTTGGATTTTATTGTCATTTAGTTTTAAAATTTTTATTTACTTTATTTTTTAGCAAAAGGATTATGAATTCCTCCTTCTCAGAGTTCTTTCATATTCGAGAATACTGCCTATTGCTTTCATGCCTGAGTAGCTTGGCTGGGTATACTGCTCTTGGTTATACACGTTTCTTCTTCCTATGCTACAGACACTGTTCTGTTGACTTCTAGAATTAAATATTACTGTGAAAAAGAGTGAAGACAGCCTGATTTCCCCCACTCTGGGTAACTTTCTGCTTCAATACCTGAATGATTTTTTTTCTCTTTATCTTTGAAGTTCCATGACTTAATTGGGGTGTGTCTTGATATTGCTGATAATAACTGCCAATTAGTGTGGCCAGGCCATATTCTAAACACTTTGTGAGTGTTAATATATATATAATCTTTTACAACAGAGATGAATAGCTGTGACAGAAACTGTGTGGTCTGCAAAGCTTAACATACTTACTACCGGACCTTTAACAGAAGAGTCTGAAGACCCCAACTCTGAGTGATTTATTTGATTTTTAATTATGAACACTTTCTTTTTTCCCTGTTTTTAATTTATTTGCTATGGTCCTTTTAATTTCACTTTGTGGTTGCTGTTTATCACTTTAGTTTGGGCTCTCATTTTACAGATGTTTTAGTACTTTTAAAATAATGTCTTTTTTCAGCAGCTCCTGTTTTAGTGCAATTTTTTTTCCTTCAGGATTGCCAGTCTCACTTCTGATTTTGCCTGTGACCTTATAATCTCTTCTCCTTCTTTCTGTCCTTTTGACTCTAGTACGTTTGCATTGTTACCAGCTCTTCCTGTCCACCCCACCTGTGTTTACCTGATGGGCTCTACCCAGATCTTTTATTTATCCATCATCTCCTTCCCAGAACCAGTTACCTTCCATCAGCTCCAGTTTGCTGCCCGTGTGTTGTTTTTACACAGGCTTTGCCCTCTGAGGATGCAGACAGGTAGAGAGTTCTTGTAGGACTAAGTGAAACCCCAAATGGGATTTGCAACTCTTTTTTTTAAGATTTCATTAAATTTTCTGTGCAAAGTCCCCTCTCTGCAGAACAGGATTCTTCCCATTGTGTGGGCTTTAATGTGTTTCTTGGGAATGATGATGTTCTGAAGCAGTGTTCTCCCTAACGTAGCTGGGTCCCCTGGTGGGGTGGTGGGGCTTCTTCTGTTGCCTGTTTTCTATCTGGAAGCTTCTCTGCACCCTGGAGGACACTAGCAGGACTCCTTCGAATGTTGCCAACTTACCTTTGTTCAAAACTTCTTGGAGGTATGCATGAGATGAAGAGTCCATTCTCAGCTAACACACCACAAACGGTGCTTTAATGATCAAGCAGTGTTCTGAAATCTAACCATGAATTTTCATTATAACTGCAAGCAAATGCCTCTGACCCGTAATTTTGAATTCTCTCTTTGGTTTGCAAACAATTTCCTCTAGAGTGCATTGCTTTCTACTTCACAGAGATCTTGGATATAAACATGGATCTAAGAAAAATGAAGCAAAACAAAAGACCCTCTTTGAAATGTATATCTTGTGGAGCATTTAAGACCGCCTGTTACCCTGTTTCAACCCTGTAGATCGTGGAGGAGATAGAGGGGTGGCTGCCCATCAAGAAATAACAAACACTGAAAAGTTTTGCCAAGTCTCTTATAAACTACCCCAGCTGCTCATTTCATTTTTAAAAAGTGCTGTTAAGTAGCAATTATGAAATTCCTGTTTCAGGGGTTATATATGGCTGCTCTTTCTGTTCCTCTGTCCCATGCCAAGGAGAAGAGATTGTGTGTCTAACAAATTCCACACTCATCTCTCCCACCTTGGGTTTGTACCATCTATTAACGTCAATACTGAAACTGGAGTGAGACAATTACGACTTTACCGCTGCAAGGGTGCACATGCTCAGTTGTGCCCAACTCTTGGTGACTCCGTGGACTGAGGCCCACCAGGCTCTTCTGTCTATGGGATTCTCCAGCCAAGAATATGGGAGTGAATTGCCATGTCCTCCTCGAGGGGATCTTCCTGACCTATGGATCGAATTTGAGTCTCCTGTGTCTCCTTCACTGGCAGGCAGATTCTTCACCACTGTGCCACCTGGCTTATTCCCAAGCTCCTTTTAATCCACTATTTCCTGGGAGGAACTTGGAAGATTAGGGGTGCTACTTTAAAGAAAACCAGCTTTCAGTACCTATTACAGATGAGTACTTGGGTCTTCTGAGTAGGTATTTGGAAATGGCAAATATGTGGCATGTGGGCCCTTGTCATCACTTCACTTCCTCCAGCTTGGTCCTGGGCCAACCAACCGTGGAATCCTTTCTCTCTTGGCACTCCAGGGAGCTGCTGCAAGTCTGCAGATGTTAGCATGTGATTTGAAACTCATCTGCCATCCTTGATTAGTGTCAATAATAAATTTTAAAAATTAGGAGAGATGAAATTAATATGAAATCTCCCTTTTTCTTTCAATTCTGAAAGTATTACAGAATCTTAGACTATCAGGGATTTCTCATCTTTTGAAAAGAACTTTTTATTTTATCTTGGAGTATATCGTTACTGAACAACTTTGTGTTATTTGCAGGTGTACAGCAAAGTGATTCAGTTATACATTTACATGTAACTGTTCTTTTTCAAATTTGTCTCCCACTTAGGTTACACAATATTGATCAGAGTTCCCTGTGCTTTATAGTACATCCTTGTTGGTTCAGTTCAGATCAGTTGCTTTGTTGTGTCTGACTCTTTGCGACCCCACGGACTGCAGCACGCCCAGCCTCCCTGTCCATCACCAGCTCCCGGAGCTTGCTCAAACTCATGTCCATTGAGTCGGTGATGCCATCCAACCATCTCATCCTCTGTCATCCCCTTCTCCTCCCACCTTCAATCTTTCTCAGTATCTGGGTCTTTTCAAATGAGTTGGTTCTTCACATCAGGTGGCCAAAGTGTTGGAGTTCAGCTTCAGCATCAGTCCTTCCAATGAATATCCAGGACTGATTTCCTTTAGGATGGACTAGTTGGATCTCCTTACAGTTCAAGGGACTCTCAAGAGTCTTCTCCAACATCACAATTCAGAAGCATCGATTCTTTGGTGCTTAGCTTTCTTTATAGTCCAACTCACATCCATACATGACTACTGGAAAAACCATAGCTTTGACTAGACAGACCTTTGTTGGCAAAGTAATGTCTCTGCTTTTTAATATGCTGCCTAGGCTGGTCATAACTTTTCTTCCAAGGAGCAAGCATCTTTCAATTTCATGGCTGCAGTCACCATCTGCAGTGATTTTGGAGACCCCCAAAATAAAGTCTTGCACTGTTTCCCCATCTATTTGCCATGAAGTGATAGGACCAGATGCCATGATCTTAGTTTTCCAAATGTTGAGTTTTAAGCCAACTTTTTCACTTTCATCAAGAGGCTCTTTAGTTCTTAACTTTCTGCCATAATGGTCATCTGCGTATCTGAGGTTATTGATATTTCTCCCAGCAATCTTGATTCCAGCTTGCGCTTCATCCAGCCTGGCATTTTGCATGATGTACTCTGCATATAAGTTAAATAAGCAGGGTGACAATATACAGCCTTGACGTACTCCTTTCCCAATTTGGAACCAGTCTGTTGTTCCATGTCCGGTTTTAAGTGTTGCTTCTTGACCTGCATACAGATTTCTCAGGAGGAAGGTAAGGTGGTCTGGTATTCTCATCTCTTGAAGAATATTCCACAGTTTGTTGTGATCTACACAAAGGCTTTAGTGTAATCAATAATGCAGAAGTAAATGTTTTTCTGGAACTCTCTTGCTCTTTTGATGATCCAACGGATGTTGGCAATTTGATCTCTAGTTCTTCTGCCTTTTTTAAATCCAGCTTGAACATCTGGAAATTCATGATTCACGTACTGTTGAAGCCTGGCTTGGAGAATTTTGAGCATTACTTTATTAGCGTGTGAGATGAGTACAATTGTGTGGTAGTTTGAGCATTCATTGGCATTGCCCTTCTTTGGGATTGGAATGAAAACTGACCTTTTCCAGTTCTGTGGCCACTGCTGAGTTTTCCAAATGTGCTGGCATATTGAGTGCAGCACTTTCACAGCATCATCTTTTAGGATTTGAAATAGTTCAACTGGAATTCCATCACCTCTATTAGCTTTGTTCATAGTGATACTTCCTAAGGCCTACTTGACTTCACATTCCAGGATGTCTGGCTTAGGTGAGTGATCACACCATCATGGTTTTCTGGGTAATGACAATCTCTTTTTGTATAGTTCTTCTGTGTATTCTTGCCACCTCTTCTTAATATTTTCTTCTGTTAGGTCCATACCATTTCAGTCTTTTATTGAGCCCATCTTTGCATGAAATGTTCCCTTGGTATCTCTAATTTTCTTGAAAAGATCTCTAGTCTTTCCCATTCTATTGTTTTCCTCTATTTTTTTGCATTGATCACTGAGGAAGACTTTCTTATCTCTCTTTCCTATTCTTTGGAACTCCGCATTCAAATAGGTATATCTTTCCTTTTCTCCTTTGCCTTTAGCTTCTCTTCTTTTCTCAGCTATTTTTAAGGTTTCCTCAGACAACCATTTTGCCTTTTTGCATTTCTTTTTCTTGGGGATGGTCTTGATCCCTGCCTCCTCTACAATGTCACAAACCTCCATCCATAGTTCTTCAGGCACTCTATCAGATCTAATCCCTTAAATCTATTTGTCACTTCTACTGTATAATCATAAGGGATTTGATTTAGGTCATCCTTGTTGGTTATCCATTTTAAATACAACAGGTACATGTCAACCCCAAGCTCCCTAACTATCCCTTCCTCTCACCCATCCCAGGGACTTTTCATTCTAAAAACAAATATAGGAGTGACCATGACTATCTGATGACTCATTCAAACCTTCATACTCTCAACAAATATGCTTTGAGTGCTTACAAAGTGCCAGGCAGTGCGAGTGCTGCTAGAAAAGCACAGTGCCTGTCTTTGAAGGTTCTCAGTCTAGTGAGGGAGATGCATGTGCGTAAGAGGACGTTTTCAGGGTCCCAGTGGAAGTGTGGGGAATGGTTCAGGCGGAGCTGATTGTGCCTGGGAGGGTTGGAGGTGAGCAGTTAACAGTTCCAGATTCTCCTGACCTGGGCTCTGAGGTGTCAGTATTATCACTGCCTTGTGATTTAAGAATAACTTTAATATCTATTATCTTCTCTTCTTAATACGACTAATTAAAATTCACCAAAAGTAATAGCAAGAGAGCAAGCAGTTGAAGGTAATTGTCTTTTGGGACTCACTGCAGCTATGAAGCCTCCTTCAGAACCCTCCAGAGAACCTGCCTCCTCTACGGAGAGCTGCCTTCCTCACTGAGCAAGACTCAGAAGCACAGACTTCACTCCCTCATCTCAGTTCTGCACATTTTTCATTGCTGTTTCCCTGTTGTTGCTCAGTGAAAGGAGAAGAGATTTCATCAGACTAGCTCAGGGGCTTTCAACATTTTTTTGACAGTAACCCATAATAAGGAAGAAATGAAAAACTTTCACAACCCTGTCCATACATATATATGCATAATTAAAACAAAAATGGCATGAAACAGTAATTATCCAATGTGTAATCCATTTTAATAAATTCTGTTCTAAAAACAGTTGTTAGTCACAACCCAAAACTTGATTTTATAGCATATTATTAAGTAATCCAAAATTTGAATAACACTAGTCTCCTTTTACTGGGAAAGTAAATCCAGTGGAGAATATAAACCACAAGGTGCCTTTCTAAAGCAGATAGAATTAATTTGGTAGCCATCCACCTGCTTACCAGAAATTGCTGTGCTTCTGGGCAAGGGTATCCTGCATTGCCTTTGTATTACTGCCAACTCAGGCCATAGACTTCATGATGTGCCTTCTGTGTGTTGATTTCACATCTGACCTCATCTGATTTTTCTTCTTTTTGTCCTGGAGTTCTGAAGTTGCTTTTAAAAGATCCTATTGTATCATTGTATTTGGGGAGGTGCATTTGCAGTGTTTGGATCCTGATGCAAATAAATAAACAACATCGATATTGCTCTTTCTGCTTTCATTGCAGACAAGTGAGCATTGAAATCCTCTGAATCCTGTATTGTGCTTTGAATTGCTTTGTCTGAATTATGTGGAACGCTCCTTGCTTTTTATGTGTTTGTGCCATCATTGCACTGTGACGAGTTCAGGCTCATGCACTTGAACTTCTTTAGTTACAGTGTGAACAGAAACTCAGGAAATGCATGAGAGCTTGGAAATCTGCATCTGTCTCCCTAGTTAACGCTGTAGAGACATAGCTCCATATTTCAACATTTTCCTATTGAACACAGTGTTCCAATTACCTTCCATTGTAATTCACAAGTTGTTATGGTGGAGAGTTTGACAAGAACAAAAGTCTCTAGTGAAAATTTGATGCATTTATACATTTTTTAAAAAGCCCTAAGCATGCTAATTACATCAACGATGACATGTCAAGTGTATCCCAGCAAAGAGAATTTGGTGCTTGGGAACATGGATGATGCTGTGACTATCCAATGGAAGGGTAGATATTTGCTTATATGTAATTACCTATGGTAATTGTATTCCCGTGTGAAAAAGGCTTTATGCAGCCTAGTAATTACCAAAGCTAGAGAAAGCATGTTAACATCAAGATCCTGGCTCGGAATAATTCACAGGCAGGAACAGGCACCAGCCTTTCTGGGAGGCTTTGGGGCTTCTGTGTTTTATCCATGTTGGTTGCCACAGATGTTTCCCAAATGAATAGGTGCCTAAGATTGAATCATAGGCTATGTTGGGTTTTACATTTACCCTCTTATCCTATGGGTGGACATCTGTACAGGCTTCAAAATTTTAAGCAGATGTTTTAGGTTTTAAAGCATGGGTCCTGACAAACAACTCAGTAATAAACCCTGCATTCTGATATTCATCATTGTGTTTGATCACTTATGAATTTTTCCAAAACGCACAGATTCCCCAGCAGATTGTTGACACCTAAGCCAAATCACGCAAATATGATACTTTATTAAAGATCAAAGGAAGCCTGGGAAATGGATCTGTGCCTTCTCTCAACTTAGGCCACTCTTACTACCTTTATCATCATGAGGGTCTTTTTTTTTTAATTTTTGGTTTTGCTTTTGTTTTCTTGGAAGAGAAAGGCAAACCTAAGGAGCAGTAACAGAGGAACGAAGATTTGCTTCTCTACTTTTTCTTTATTGCTGCTCTCTCCGTCCTTCTAGTCCTCCACTGAGGTTTGCCCATCTTGTTTATTTCCTCCATTTCTTGCTGTGTCTAGAAAGAAGTTACCAGGAGAAACTTCAATATACACTGGCTCCCTCCTGAGTACTAGCCACCCCAGTAACTCTTGGGAAAGAGCGACAACCAAACCAACACTACCAGATCCTTCCTGGAGCTTGCAGTTCATGAGGGGATAGCCATGAAGCAGAGACTTACAAAGGAAATCTGTGCTTCAAAACATTATCATCTAGGATTTATTCTGATGATATTGGAAGACATTGAAATTCTACCATTTTCTGTTTGATAAGTTGATGTCTTCCAGGGGGGTTGATTTCTGATGAGTGGCATTTCAATTTTAGGACTTAAGGAAATGTTTTAAACAGATGCTCAAATCGTCTTCGGAAAATTCTGCAGGGAGGCCCTTCTAATGTATGCCACATATAAATTCATATTTTCCTTCCAAATTCCTTAGGAACATTAGTCAGATTTTTTTTTTTTGATATCTGAAAAGAAAATGAGAGTTGGTTAATTAGAATTCCACATAAAACCCCCACTGAAACCATGATGACAGTATTGCCTGCCTTTTGTTTCAGCCTAGTGGCTGATGGTCAAAGGCTCAGAGTTTTTCATATGTTCTGGATGGCTGGATGGATACCTTGTTTTTTTCCTGAAGAACGCACCAATGTAGGATTAGACATTAATATACCTGAGAAGTATGGAAGTGTCTTGCTGGACTACTGCATGTAAAGGGTGGGGAAAAGGACTATGCTGCTGCTGCTGCTAAGTCGCTTCAGTCGTGTCCAACTCTGTGCGACCCCATAGACGGCAGCCTACCAGGCTCCCCCGTCCCTGGGATTCTCCAGGCAAGAACACTGGAGTGGGTTGCCATTTCCTTCTCCAATGCATGAAAATGAAAAGTGAAAGTGAAGTTGCTTAGTCGTGTCGGACTCTTAGCGACCCCGTGGACTGCAGCCCACCAGGCTCCTCTGTCCATGGGATTTTCCAGGCAAGAGAAATGGAGTGGGGTGCCATCGCCTTCTCTGGAAAAGGACTATACATGGTTTTAGAAGAGAATCATTTTCCTTTTAGCTAAGGAGACACAATGAGCTAATTTAATTTTAATGAGTTTAAATCTGCCATTGTCCTTTCTCACACTTGTGTTTTCCAAATCAGCATTCCATTGTCTGTGCATAAGCTTGGAATGCTTTTCATATATTTTTAAGGAGTTATTTTTCCAGGGGTTCTTTTGTTTTGGAAACACCCCCCTGTCCTCTTCCCACTTGCATAGTTACTTTGCAGGAGTCTCAAAGCACCTACAGCTTCAACTACCTGCAATTTTAATCAGAAATCTCAGAGTCTCAGAATAATATATCTTTGGTAGGTCGAGTTTATGCCGTAGCTTTATGAATTAAAGTGTATTTGGTATATTAAAAACAGTTTCCTATATACACAGGTACTTTAAAAATATTTGGTACTAAATAGAAATTAGCAGGATTTAAAACTGTTAATAATTTAATCCAATTTATTTTTGGAGTTGTTGTTGTTGAGTTGCTAAGTCGTGTCCACCTTTTTGGGACCCCATGGACTGTAACCCGCCAGGCTCCTCTGTCCATGGGATTTCCCAGGCAAGAATACTGGAGTGGATTGCCATTTCCTTCTCCAGGGGACCTTCATGACCCTGGGATTGAACCTGCATCTACCAGCACCTCCTGCACTAGTAAGCAGATTCTTTACCACTGAGCCACCAGGGAAGCCCCATAGTTTTGGTGTCCTGAGTGGTAAAAACTGTAGGAAAATAATGATGCCATAATATCCTCTTTGCTTTTTACTATTACTTATTTTTATCCACAGATCTTGTAAAGTATGTTTTTTCACAGCATGCTTTTGTGTATGTATATGTCTGTAATATCTACATGCACCTCCCACATAACACAGACATTTATATAAAGTTCTCTCTTTTATTATGTTTATTAAGAAGACTTCTTAATAATATTATAGTAATAAGGCAGTTCGAGCATGTGTAATCTCAGATATTCCTAAAATTGAAGACCTAAGAAAAATAGCTTTTTTGACTGTGTCCTTTGTTTATTGAAAAAAAAAAATGATTCACAGTGTTTAATGATATTCAAGAAGGGGCATACCATCAGTATTTGGTCTGAAGAATATTTGATTTAGAAGGGGATGACAATAGAGGTTTATTATGGAAATCAGAGTAGTCCAGATCAAGTCTTTTATTTATAGATGTTGAAAAGTGTTCAAGAATTGAAGAAACAATTGTGAAAGAATCAAAAGTGATGAATGGTGGGCAGAAGGTCAGACCCTTACATATTGATTGATGCTAGGTTTCTTTTTGATTTTGCCAGAGATATGCTGAAAATGGAGGGTAAAGAGCAGAAAAGAGGAAAAGCAGGGGGTATAAACTATGGATTAGGAACAAGGGCTGTCAACTCTAATCTTAACTTTGCGGTCTGGCAGTTTTATGAACCCAAACCCTTTGGCCTTTCGTCTCTATAACTTAAGAATGATTGAGCCCAGAACAGCTTTCTTCCAGTTGTTTTATACATGATTTCTTTCCCAGGTTCTCTCTGGCTATTGCTCCCTTCTTGATGGAGCATGGGAGGGCCTTTGGTGGAGGCAAGTTCATTTTTATTTCCAAGCCCCTTCTGGATCCACCAGGCTTTTATATGTCTGTTCCTGGTCTTGAGAAGTAAGACTTATTTTGTCCATAAAAGACACAATACACTTCTCTAAGGTGGGGAGTGGCACTTGGATCTTCCATAAAGGACTTTAAATCTTTCTGTTAAAGTTACATATTTCCAGGTTAAGAGTCTCTTATGCCAGGAAGGATTTTTCTAGGCCTATCTCCTAGGACCAGAAGCAGTGGCGAGGGCTCTAAAACGATGCTGTGTGGGGTATGGGCTGGCACTGATCTGGAGAAACATGGTGTTTGCGCCTGGGGGAATTGCATAGAGAGAGTTGGCTGGCTTGTCAGTCGAGGAAGCCCTTAGAAGGAGTGGGATAGGGGTCGTGGGGCTGGGAGAAGGGAGGGAGAGGAAGGAGGATTTTGTTGCCTCTAGCCCCATTTGAGAGAGAAACTTGATTTTTTGAAAGCTATGGTTTTTAGACTCACCATTAGAGACTACTTGAAAGTAATAAAATGTTTGTGACAGAGGGGTGTACAATAAACAAATGGATGAATAAGGGATGAAAAGAATCAAGAAATGAAAAAGCCCAGAAGTGGTCCAATTTCACTTTATAGATAAAGCCATGTATGGGTATTTCTTATAAGTTGGATGTCTGGTTCAAGTGCCTTTGAAACCAAAGGTTAGGTGAAGTAAGCGCTAAGGAGTAAGTTGAAGAGATTTTACTACCAGAACTTAAATCAGCCAAAATATGATGACTGTTGGAGGATGTCACTGATGGCTGAGGGGATCAGAAAACCTCTGACGGTCACCCCGCGCTAGGACACATTTGGCTCCAGTACTGATCAGAGCCGTCACATCAGCTTTTGCTTATTTCTGGGGGACCAGTAGATGGTGAGCTCCACCTGAGGCCTCCCATCACCTCCAACAGCCCTCCCCTGGAGGAGGTCTTGGCCTGAATCCTATTCCTGGAGAGTGGGCAGCACCTTGAGAATAGAACCATTTCCTTAGGCCTCTGCTGGAGCAGGTGGGCGCCCTGGGATGGGAGGGGCTGGTGGCGTCCCTGGGAGGGCGAGGAGAGGGACAAGGAGGACCTCGTGGTGGTTGATTGGCAGCAAAACAAACAAAATGCCTTGTGCAGTCCAGCCATAACCTAGCACAAAGCGAAGCAAAAGCGCGGCAGCAGCAAGCCCAGTCAGCGGGAGCCCCCAGTTCAGGAAACATTCATGATAAAAGAATATACTCCCACTGACCTTATTGTGGGCGCTTCCCAGGTGGTGCTAGTGGTAAAGGACTCACCTGCCAATGCAGGAGATGTAAGAGAGTCGGGTGTGATCCCTGGGTCGGGAAGATCCCCTGGAGGAGGGCCCAGCCTCCCACTTCAGTATTCTTGCCTGGAGATTCCCCATGGACAAAGGAGCCTGGCGGGCTATGGCCCATAGGGTCACAAAGAGTTGGACTGAAGTGACTTAGCACGCATGCACAAGCTTATTGAGAAAGCTGCCAGGCTCTAGCAAAAGTTCAGGGAAAGTAGCCAGGTATGGTTAGTGTGGATACAGGATTTGAGAGTGATGCTGACCAGGCTGGAGGAAGCAAAAAAGAGCAAGATCACCACATAGCCTGCCCTCTAGCATCACCTGAGTGGGCTCAGGGGTTATGTGAGACCTTGGAAATCCATCAAGGAGATGTAGCAATGTCTTAGGGAGCTGGGAAGGAGACAGGCCATGTTTAACCTTGTCTTTGAAGCTGTGATCAAGCCACATTCACTGCAGGAATGAAAACCAAGGCACCCCAGTCTGCACCAGCCTCTGGTATGGGACGCTGATACGGGACACTCACCAGGTTTGCTGAGCCCAGAGGTGGGCAAGACATGTGTGATGTTGGGCAACCCATTTCTGGTCTGGGGGAAACTGACGAATCCTGGGAATGGATATGGGGAAAGACCCAAGACAAAGAGGGAGCTCGAGAAGCCCAAAGGTGATCCCAATCTGCTATAAAATGTCTGGTAGATGTGACCCGGAAGCAAATGTGGTTTGACCTCATTGCTGCAGGACCCCACCTGCAAAGACAGACCTGCTACGGATCACTTGGTGAGCCCATGGAGAACCTTACAACCCGAACAGAAGTTCAGGCCTGGCCCACATGCCCCACCATCGCCAGTGCCCTCTGCCCTCGCAGAGGCCTTAGGGGCACAGTTCTGTTCAGGCTGAGTGCCTCCCAGCCTCTGGATATAAGATGTAGGCCCAGAATCCTCCAGGTGAGGGCCGTAGGGGTGATGGAGGGCCCCATGTTGAGCCCACTAGTCACTGACTCCCCCATCAATAAACAACAGGTGATGCCTCTGCTTGACATTGGAGCTTTACTACATGATGAGCCTTAGAGGTTCTCTGTAGCCATCAGCGTTATTGATGGTTACGAAGGGCAAACAGTCACGGTCATGAAGGTCTCTTTCAGACTGCAGACTGGACGTTCTCCTCCATGAGAATATGAGGTTTTTATCTCTCCAGTATCAGAGAACATATTGGGCCTGATATCTTACAAAGTCAAACTCTGCAAGTCTGTGTTGGTGAGTCCCACCTTGGGGTTAGGGTACTCAACCCACTGCTGAGGGGCAATGCAAATTGGGAACTATTAACTCCACAGCCCCCACAAAGACTGCTGCTGCTAAGTCGCTTCAGTTGTGTCAGACTCTGTGCGACCCCATAGACGGCAGCCCACCAGGAACACTGGAGTGGGTTGCCATCTCCTTCTCCAATGCATGAAAGTGAAAAGTCAAAGTGAAGTCACTCAGTCGTGTCCGACTCTTAGCGACCCCATGGACTCACCAGGGTCCTCCGTCCATGGGATTTTCCAGGCAAGAGTACTGGAGTGGGGTAAAGACTAGTAACTGCCAAATAATACTGCCCTGGTGGCTCAGACAGTAAAATCATCTGCTTGCAGTGCTGGAGACCCAGGTTCGATCTCTGGGTCAGTAAGATCCCCAGGAGAAGGAAATGGCAGCCCACTCCAGTATTCTTGCCTGGGAAATTCCAGGTGGAGGGTCGATGGGATCGCAGAGTCGGACACGACTGAGCGACTTCACTAGGAGGCATGAAGAAATAAAAACTATTAAACACTGCACTGAGTGGGTCTTGTACACTCTGCTCAAGTGCTTTCAACAGCCCAGTATGGCTGCTTAAAAAAAGCTAAATGGCTCATGGCTCTATGGACTATGGAGAACGGAACAGGGTGGTGCCCTCTGCCCGTACACTCTACCCAACATGAAGCCTTGGTATATGACAAGATGTGCTGGACTTACCAGGCTTCCCTGTTGGCTCAGTGGTAAAGAACCCACTTGCTAATGCAGGAGTTGCAGAAGACGCAGTTTCAGTCCCTGGGTCAGGAGGATCCCCTGGAGGAGATCCTGGCAACCCACTCCAGGATTCTTGCCCGGGAAATCCCATGGACAGAGGAGCCTGGCGGGCTACAGCCCATGGGGTCACAAAGAGCCAGGCACAACTTAACAACTAAACAACAACAAAACTGGACTTAGCAAATGCTTTTATTTTACCTCTCACAAGATCAGTTTGCCTTCACATGGGAGAAGCAACAGTGTGCCTTTCAAGTGAGTCCCAAGGCTATCTGTACAGCCTCATACATGTCGTGGGGTGGGAGCCTGAGATCTGTCCCGTCCCCACATGAGTGAGATGGACCCATTACACTGATGGCCTAATGTGAAAAATTGAGGACCGGACATTGGAACAGCAAGCAGTCTTTGAGAAGCAAAAATACTCATGTAGCAGTTAAAAACTCTGGAATCCCCCAGGCAGAGCTGCCGTTTGACCTAGATGTGTCTCTGACTCTAGAAGGTTTGGGTTAGGCACTGTGGCAGAGACAAAGAAAGGAGAGAGTGCCCCTAGGGTCTTGGTGCCATGCTGGAAGGGGCAGGTGTACCCTCACAGAGCAATCATTCTCGCAGTGCACCCAGCTGTCCTCCCTGAGCAGAACGTCTCCCTCCCAAAGGACTAACATGTCACAACACGAGCTTCACTTCTCATCAAGGGGTGGATTGAAAATATGTTTGGTCAACTCCCTCTCTGTCAGGGCTCAACCCCTCATTTTGATGAAATGACTCACCTGCCTGCAGCAGCGGAGAACCCTGTCCACTCACCCACTGGCCACAGAAATGCAGGTGCTGCTAGGCCCTGTAGAATATGTGAAGCTCAGTCGCTTCAGTCGTGTCCGACTCTTTGTGACCCCATGGACTGTAGCCCACCAGGCTCCTCTGTCCATGGGATTCTCCTGGTAAGAATACTGGAGTGGGTTGCCATTTCCTTCTGTGGAGGATCTTCCTGACCCAGGGACTGAACTCGGGTCTCCTGCATCACCTGCATTGCGGGTATGGACTCTTTACCCACTGAGCCGCCTGGGAAATGCCCTTACCCCTGCTGCTGTGGCAGCCTGCTTATGCCTGCTGTACAGATGGGTCAGGTCTCCAGGAACCGCGTCACTACTGAGCCCAGCACTGACACCATCTGTGTGGAAACAGGAATGAACCCCAGCACATTGAAGTCAAAGAGGTTCACCTGGTGATCACTCGCGAGCTGTTCGTTAACTCTCTGCACTGACAGTTGGGCTGTTCCGAAGGGATTCACCCTGAGACTTGGGCAAAGGGAAGACTAGGGGCGGATGATCATGAAGAAGCCCTTGTGGGTTCTGAATATGTGGCCAGACCTTGGGCTGATCTGCAGGAGCCTGAGGCGTATTCTTTCACGTCCTTGGTCATGAGGCACTGACGCTTTCTGGCAACAGGAAGCTGATGTCCTGACTCAGGTACAGGCTCCATAACTTACTCTTCAGTAGATACAGCCGACTGGGTGCATGGAAAGAGCACACGCATGTTCTCTGAATGAGATGGCATATTGCCAAGGATGCTGGGTTGCCCTTGAAATGCAGTGAAGTGGTACAAGATCATAGTTGTCCTGTGTGTTCTAAACAACATCCAGGGCAACTGCCAAGAGTCTGGTTCCCTGAACTGGAGTTTGATCAGATTGGGCCCCTGTGTGCATGTGAAGGTGATAAACACACCTTGGTTTGTGTGGACACTGCATCTGGCCTGTCCCCAGCTTTTCCCCATTGCCACACAAACCAAACCACCACCACTTGGGGATCAGAGAGGCTGAGTACCATGTAAAGATACCCTCATTGAGTACACAATGGTGGGGGCACATTTCAAAGGTCATGACTTACAAGACTGGGCAGAATAACACGACACCGAACGGAGGTTCCATTTCTCTGTAACGTACAAGCGGCACAGTTGGTAGAAAGGAGAAATGAAACATCAAAGCAGCAGGTGGGAAGAAATGCTCGCGACAGCTCCTGGGGCTGCTCCTGCCGCAGTCAAGGGGGCAAAGGGCTGGCGAGTGGGCAGGGAGGGGGCTTCACTTGCTGCAGCTACCCCCACTGCAGTCATCGCCATGGAGCTGCTTGGAACCTTTTTATTTATTTATTTTTTTGAATAGTTGGTTAAATTACAAACAGGCAAAACTATCTTGTCTGGGTGGTATTCTTCCAGGCTTTAACACATGTGTGATCAACCAGTAGGCTCTGTTGCCCCACATGGCAGACTGGGGACCCCTACTGAGACACCCAACACAGTAAAGACAGCCATTGCCCTGACGCTCACCATGGGTTAGTGCTATGCTGCTGAGAGCATCCTTCATGCCTGGGATTTGTGATGGGGTATCTCACTGGGAGGAGAGAATTATTTACACCCCTGGATGAGGAGGAACTAACCAGTTTCCATCGGAATCCCATTGTCCTGCTGCTAGCCAGCCCTGTGGAAATGTACTGTGCCTGGAATGGAACTGGTGCCATCGACAGAGGGGAGAAGATGGGGGTCCTGGTCTGGCGTCTCTCACCCCCAGAGCACCTCCCATCCCTAGAGCTTCTCTTCATGTCTGAGAGTGCAGCTTCCCCCACCAACACGTGTAATATATGCAACCAGATCAGGTTCCTAAAGCTGTAGCCACATTGACATCTAAGGAGCAGCTCACAACTGTAATTCTTATAAAAGGGGGAGTCTTTCCTTTGTAAGTTTCTACCAAACATCTGTCTTCTGACCTTACTCTTTGGCCGCTCCTGTGTATCTATCAGAGATTGACACCTGATAGGAATACTTTCTAAGTGGGGGTGTCCACTTAGATTCCCAGCAAAGAAATCAGTCCAGCTGTTGGGTATGTGGGCAGCCGTCCCTCTCTAGCTTATTAGAACTGCCACGCTGGGTGTGTATGCTCCAAGGAGGGAATTTAAAGTTTCTGAAACAGCAAATTAGGGAAGCGCAACCTAGGACTATCACTCTTAATTCGTCTGACATTACCAACACTGATCCAGAAGCCTGGCCTGTAGTGCACACTGTCAATCACAACAGGTATGGTTATTCTTTTCCTGTCAATCTAGCTACATGGGCAGCTATCAAACTGCTGGCAAGGAGGGTCCTAAAAACACCATCAGAGCCACAGGTGGTTATGCTCGGATTTGGGGTGGGTTCATTGGCTCACCCTGGGTTATCAATATTTGAGCACCTGGGCATGCCTCTGTTGGGAACTAACTAAACAGAACCAAACTGACTAAACAGAACCAAACCAATTGCATCAGGGAATGTGGGATGGATGTCCCCAGATCTGGGTGCCATCATCCTGTCCTATGAAAGGGTAGTGACTGGGGTGGCACTGATTATTCCCACCACCGGTATTACTGGGGGGCCCTAAGTGGGACCCCATGATTGTGTGGCACCAGTCCTTGGCTATGGCTTCCATCCGGGTGGGTGGGCCCCTGCACCCTGGGCAGAGGGTAGAATCCACCCCACCGTAATGAAAGCTGCCAACCTTCCCCCCTTCACGAGTGGTCAGCCGGCCACATCCTCTTTTCCGTGGGTGGGATCGCTGGGCTGCAGCCTCTGTCCCCTCCCTGGACTGGAGGATCTTATGGCGCACATAGCAGCCCTTACGACACTCACCCCACAAGCCTTAAACAATAACCGCCAAAGCCTGTCTTATCGAACATGGAAACCTCCATTGAGAAAAACTGTCCTCCAAAACAGGAGGCCCTTGTCTGCTATTTCTGCCTCACAGAAGGTACCTGACCATGATCCACAGGCAATGCTGTGTGTTCACACCTGATCAGTCTGTGCACGAACAGGACACAAGTCATTGCCCTGAGTGGTCTCACCCCCAGCCTGGGAGATTTCATAAATCAGGCATTTGGAACACAGGGCTTTTGGTGGAAAAGGTTGCTATTTATTTTGGGAATGGCTATCTTAGTCTGTGTTTTCTCTTGCATGTGCTTACATTGTTGCTGTGATGTCTGCCTCCAGGGCAGCCAAAGAGCCTCCAAACCAGCCACCTTCACACTAATGAACCCCCCTGCTGAGCACTCAGAAGAAGGGGGCGTGTGAGATTGTCAGAGCTGGCCAAGGGGTGAGAGAGTGTTGCAGGAGGTCATCCACAGGACATGACCTCTGGACCTGAGAGCTGGACAGGCCATTTGGGGGCTCCCACCCCTCCTCTGTCCTTAGAATATGTTTTGCTCATCATACACACAGTAGAAGCTGTTTCAAGGACACAGCCTTGAGATGTGTGTTAGTCATTAATTTGTGTCCAACTCTTTGTGACCCCATGGACTGTAGCCTGCCAGGCTCCTCTGTCCATGGAATTCTCCAGGCAAGAATAGGGAGTGGGTTGCCATGCCCTCCTCCAGGGGATCTTCTGAACTCAGGGGTCCTACCCAGGTCTCCTGCATTGCAGGCAGATTCTTTAGCATCTGAGCCACCAGGGAAGACCTCAGCCTTGAGTCTAGTTAAGTGCTGTTGAGACTGTATACTTGGGCGGCATACAAGGCTGAACGCAGGACCCTGTGTAAACTTTGGAGATTCTGGAGAGTGGTTGCCGAGATCAACTCGTCTTGCAACACCCAAATCAAATTAGGTATGTAAGCTCCCTTGTTTATGGAAAGTGCCACCTACCAATCTGACCTGCCTCTTTGTCTCTGCTTGCTCTCAGTGTATGGGGACCAGTTTCAGATTTCACCCTAGAAGCTCTGAGTTTTCAAACCCACAGGCTTGAGGTAATGTGTATTCTCTGCTTGTCCTTCTTTAGAATCCTGGCGTCCTCTCTCTCTCTCTTTTTTGGTAGAAAGATGGGAATGAAACAATACAACATCTTTAAACTCTCTTTTCTATTCATGAGCAGATGTCTTGTCAGGACAGAAGGCAGGTTCCCAAAGAGCATGCAGGACAGAAAACACTGGCTGAATTTCCTGGATGTAGATGAGAAAATAGTCACTGGAGGGATGTGCGTGCAAACAGCCAAGCTTGCATTTGCTGTGATTCTCTCTTGTTTTTCACCTCCTCCTCCCTGAACAGACACCCAGGGCCATGAGATGAATTCTTCTGGGATCAGAAGCAAAATGTGAATTTGATGCTTGAAAAGGATCAAATTCTTAATGAACCTTATCCAACTTATTTGCAAGAAACATGTGCTGTGGTTCTTGGGGACTTGATGATGAACTCGAGTTGACTCAAGGGTGCCTTTGCTAAGAGAAGTTAACTCCTAGAAATCAGCAGATTTTATTTCCAGACAGTGTAACATAGGGTGGTGTGCTGTGTGCTCAGTCGTGTCTGACTCTTTTTGAGCCCATGGTCTGTAGCCCCCCAGGCTCCTCTGTCCATGGGATTCTCCAGCAAGAATACTGGAGCAGGTTGCCATGCCCTCCTCTAGGGGATCTTTCTGACTCAGGGATCAAACCTACATCTCCTGCGGCTCCTGCACTGGCAGATGGATTCTTTACCACTGAGCCACCTAGGAAGCCAACACAGGGCAGAGGTGTGTCCATATGCAGGTGACTCCTCAGGGCTTCCCAGGTGTCAGAATTTCCAGGAGTGAGATCACTGTGGTGCCTGAGGCTCTGTCTTCTATGGCCTAGAAGTTTTTTCCCTCTTTTGTTGGAATTCTCAAATATTACTAATCAGAATTATTTCTCTAATATTCAGATATCTCCATCATTAGTAATTATTTCTCCAAATCAAATTAATCCCATCACTCAATTATTGCTCTATGTGACTCAGCTCTGTGTCAGGCCTCACTGCTTCAGCTTGATCAAGCACCTTACCACCAGCGTGGGACAAAGTGAATGCTTCACTAAGCAATCCTCTGGCAGACAGAATTGTTATAGCCTCCAATCTGTTTAATCTTTTTATTTTTGCTATGCCATGCAGCTTGTGGGATCTTGGTTCCCTTACCAGGGATTGAACCTGGGCCCCTGGCACTGGAAGAATTGAGTCCTAACCACCGGACTGCCCCAGTCTGTTTGATTCAGTGCAATGGCCCTGGTTTTTTCTCAAGGTGACTTAAATTTTCTGTAAGTTATCGAAGTAAGAAATTCACCATTTCTTTGTTTTTAACATTAAAAAATATATATTAGTAAACTACAACAAAGGACAAAAATTATATGCATATTTTGGTGATTAATCAATTGCTAATATTAATCAGTTGTTAACATTCCTTTGTTTACCTTTCTCTGTCTATAAATACATATATTTTTGATGAACTCTTTAGCATAAATTGCAGATATGACATTTCACTCATAAATATTTACCATTAATCTCCTAAGGATAAAGATACTTTGCTATTAATCCCCATATCATTATCACACTCAAAGAAGTTAATAAGAATCACATGCTATTATTCACTACCTAGTTCAGTTTCAAATTTCTATTATCCTAAAAATTCCACTCATAGTTGTTTTTTTTTAAGATTTATTTATTTTTGTTCGTGCTGGGTCTTCACTGCTGCCTGGGGGCTCTCTCTAGCTGTGGCGAGTGCGGGCTACTCTTCATTGCGGTGCGTGGGCTTCTGATTGCAGTGGCTTCTCTTGCGGTGGTGCGCAGGCTGCAGGTCCATGGGCTTCAGGAGTTGCAGAGAGAGGGCTCAGGAATTGTGGCTCCCAGGCTCTAGAGCACCGGCTCAGTGGTTGTGGTCCATGGGGCTTAGTCGATTGGCACCGTGTGTGAACATCCTGGACCAGGGATAGAACCCATGACACCTGCATTGGCAAGCAGATTCTCAACCGCTGGACCACCAGACAAGCCCCCCACTCACAGGTTTTTACAAAACTTAATCCCAAGATCCAGTTAAGTTCCCGGTTTTTCATTTTGCCTTTTCTAATTTGCAAAACTTTCCCTCATTTTAAAATTTTGTTTTCTATGTCAAAGATTCTCTTTTTGAGACCCCAAGCTAGATGTCTTGTAAAGATTATTTACTATGGATTCATCTGGTTGTTTACTGATGAATTAGAATAAATTTAGATCTTTGTTTGGCAGAAATATTGCCAAAAAATGAGTGTGGAAAATTAATTTATTAACCAGAAAAGTTTCACTACTCCTCTCCTCCCCCTTACCAATATGTCTTAGCTAATGAAGTGTATTTCCTACCCTAATCCTAAAGTTTAGCCATGTAATTTGTTGAGGAAATGGGGTGTAAGTAAATATGAACAACTGGTGCTTTTCCTCTGGTGCTTCTGACATTAGCATGAGAAGAATATTTCTTGGGTCTCAGAAAACTGAGTAACACAGAGATCTAACCTGAATTGAAACCACCGCCTGATCAAGCATTGCCTAGATCAGCAGAAACCCAGCCAATCACAGATGTGTGAGCAACAGGTATATTTGTTGCCTGTCACTGAGATTTTATGGTTAAGTGTTACACAAAAGAGTTATGTGAGACAGCAATTGTACCTTCCTTTTTTTTTTTCCTGTGTGGTAAAAGACACATGACATGAGATTTACCCTTTTAGATTTTTAAGTGTAGAGTACAGACTGCAAGGAGATCCAACCAGTCCATCCTAAAGGAGAGCAGTCCTGAGTGTTCACTGGAAGGACTGATGTTGAAGCTGAAACTCCAATACTTTGGCCACCTCATGCGAAGAGTTGACTCATTGGAAAAGACCCTGATGCTGGGAAAGATTGAGGGCAAGAGGAGAAGGGGACGACAGAGGATGAGATGGTTGGATGGCATCATTGACTCAGTGGACATGAGTTTGGGTGGACTCCGGGAGTTGGAGATGGACAGGGAGCCCTGGTGTGCTGCAGTGCATGGGGTCGCAAAGAGTCGGACACGACTAAGCGACTGAACTGAACTGAACAGTACTGTTAACTATTCACGTTGCTGAATAGATTTCTAGAACTTTTTGGTCTTGTATAACTGAAACTCTATCCCCATTGAACAGCAACTCATTTCTCCCTTCCCTTAGCTCCTATCAACCACCATGCATTCTACTTTCTGCTTCTAGGAGTCAGACTACTTCAGGTACTTTATGTAAGCGGGCTCATTCAGTATCTGTCTTTGAAGGTTAGCCTATTTCACTTAGAATGATTTTCTCAAAGTTTACCCACTGTGGCATATAAAAGGATTTCCTTGTCTTAAGACTGAATAGTATTCCATTGTAAGTGTACGCCATGTTATCTTTATCTGTTCATCTGTTGATTAACATAGGCTTCCCTTGTGGCTCAGTTAGTAAAGAATTCACCTGCAATGGGGGAGACCTGGGTTCAATCCCTGGATTGGGAAAATCCCCTGGGAAGGGAAAGTCTACCCATTCCAGTGTCCTTGCCTGGAGAATTCCATGGACTACAGTCCACGGGGTTGTAAAGAGTTGGACACAACTGACCAACTTTCACTTTCACTTTATGCTGATTGACATTGGTTTATTTCTACATCTTGACTGTTCTTAATAATGCTGCAATAAACATGGTAGTGCAAATACATCTTTGAGATCTTGTTTCCAATTCTTTTGGATAAATACCCACAAGTGGAATTTCTGGATCATAAGGTACTTATTTTTTTTTTACTTTTTAAAAGAATGTCTGTACATTTTTCATAGCAGTTGCATCACTTTAGACTTCTACCAAGAGTGCACAAGGGTTCCAATTCCTTCATATTCTCACAAACCTTTGTTATTTTCTGTTTTTTGTTGTTGTTGTTGTTTTGGTTTTGTTTTTGGTAATGGCCATCCTAACAGGTATGAGGTGATACCCCATTATTGCGGCTTTGATTTGCATTTCTCTGGTGATTAGAGTTGTCGAATTTCTTTTCATATACCTGTTGGCTATTTGTAAGTCTTCCTTAGAGAAACATCTGTTCAAGTCCTTTGCCCATTTTTAAAACATGCTATTTGTTTTTTTGCTACTGAATTGTAGGAGTCCTTTATACATTTTGGATATTAACTCCTTGTCACATATATGCTTTACAAATACTCAGTTTCATCAGCTGCCTTTTCATTCTACTGATTGTGTCCTTTACTGTGCTTTTTATTTTTTTTTTATATTTTATTTTATTTTTTAACTTTATAATATTGTATTGATTTTGCCATATATCAACATGAATCCGCCACAGGTATACCTGTGTTCCCCATCCTGAACCCTCCTCCCTCCTCCCTCCCCATACCCTCCCTCTGGGTCGTCCCAGTGCACCAGCCCTAAGCATCCAGTATCGTGCATGGAACCTGGACTGGCGACTCGTGTCATACATGATATTATACGTTTCAATGCCATTCTCCTCAGTTTCACGTAGTGTCGCTTGTCTACTTTTGCTTTGGTTGCCTGTGCTTGTAGGTGCTATAGCCCAGAAATCACTGCCAAGACCAATGTTATGAAGCATTTCACCTATGTTTACTTCTAGGAGTTTTATAGCTTCAGGTCTTATGCTGAAATCTTTAATTCATTTTAAGTTGATTTTTTTTTTAAGATAGGATCCAATTTAATTCTTTTGCATGTGAATGTCCAGTCCTTTTAAAGAGATTTTCCTATCCCCACTGTGTAGTCCTGGCACCCTTGTTGAAGATAATTTGAATGTATATGTTTAGGTTTATTTCTGGCTCTTCATTCTATTCCTCTGGCTTCTGCCGCTGCTGCTGCTAAGTTGCTTCAGTCGTCTCCGACTCTGTGCGACCCCACAGACGGCAGCCCACCAGGCTCCTCTGTCCCTGGGATTCTCCAGACAAGAACACTGGAGTAGGTTGCCATTTCCTTCTCCACCTCTGGCTATACCTTTATGTCAGTACCATACTCTTTTTATTACTGTAGCTTTGTGATATGTCTTGAAGTTAGGAAATGTGAGGCCTCCATCTTTGTTCTTTCTCAAAATTGTTTTGGCTGTTAGAAGTCCTTTGTGAGTCCATACGAATTTATATGAATTTTGGGATTGTTTTTTCTATTACTGTAAAAGATGCCATTGTGATTTTTGACAGGAATTATATTGAGTCTGTAGATTGTTTTGGGTATTATGGACATTTTAACAATTTAAATCTTTTGATTCATAAATATGGGATATCTCCCTATATGTGTGTCTTCTTTAATTTCTTTCAGCAATGTTTTTATCATTTTCAGTGTAGAAGTGTTTCACCTTGGTTAAGTTTATTCTAAGTACTTTATTCTTTTTGATGCTATTGTGATGGGGTTGTTTTCTTAATTTCTTTTTTGAATTGTTCATTGTTCATGGTCTTTGATTGAATCATAGGTCATTGAATCAATGATTACGTTAGGAGTCTGCTATGGACTTATATTCATATGTGTGTGTGTGTATACATACATGTATATATATATGTGTGTGTGCTGTGCTGTGCTTAGTTGCTCAGTCATGTATGACTCTTGGTGACCCCATGGTCTATAGCCCACCAGGCTCCTCTGTCCATGGGGATTCTGCAGGCAAGAATCCTCGAGTGGGCTGCCATGCCCTCTTCCAGGGGATCTTCCCAACCCAGGGACTGAAGCCAGGTTTCCCACATTGCAGGTGATTCTTTACCATCTCAGCCACCAGGGAAGCCCAAGAATACTGGCTTGGGTAGTCTATCCCTTCTTCAGGGATCTTCCAGACCCAGGAATTGAACTGGGGTCTCCTACATCACAGGTGGATTCTTTACCAGCTGAGCTGCCAGGGAAGCCCATATAAATATATAATAAATATATATATAAATGTATATGGTGATTTTGAGTCATTTTAGGTTCACAGGAAAACTGAGTGGAAGGTGCAGAGCTTCCCTATATGTCCCTGAGCTTGCTCTTGCATAGTCTTCTTCCTTATCAATTTCTCCCACCAGAGTGGCTCATTTGTTAAAATTTATAAAATTTATTGGCACATCATTATCACTCAAAGTCCGTAATTTACATTGGGGCTTATGGTTAAATCTTGGTGTCATAACATAGTTTTTAAAGAAAACAAATTACTGATTTTTTAAAATCAAAATTTCAATCCTGAGTGGATCTAGGCAGTCAGAGGGCCTTAGGACAGAAAAAAAAAGAAATTTTCTCTTTTGAGTCTGAAGAAGAGGACTCATGGATCATGTGTTCACAGGCTGTGTGCAGATTGCCTTGGGTGAAGGGAAACTGTGGGTCCTTAGATAACTTGTCTTTACCTAGGGAAGTACCTGACATTGTCCTATAAGGAAAGGGCAAAAGGAATAAACTAATCCAGATTAAATACTATTGGTTCCACCTTGCTTCATACTACACAAATAATCCCAAGGATGGTGATGCTGTCTGCTGTCCAAACTGAATGTCAATTCACACTTTATCTACAGCTGAATCAGAAGCTTCTGTACTCTGGCTGAAGTTCTCCAAGAGGAGTCAAAATGTGATATAATTTATCAGGATTTCCAAACTAGCTTTCAAGTCTCGGTTACTAAAAGATCCCAGTTTGTGGTCCAGCTTGTGGGTTGCCTCTTCACATTAAAGATCTTGCTTATCTTTTTGCCCTTGGCCTTATAATTATTATGATTTTCAACATATATTCAAAACACACATGTGGATATAAAATAATATAATACAGTAACAAAATAATTCTGTAGGGAAAATAGCAGTACCAAGAATCCTTTCTGTAAGTGGTAAATAAGTCATAATTTAAATTAGAACATGGATTAGATTGTACATACTTATAATAAATACCATTGGGCACCAATTATGCACCTGACATTATGTTAGTTGCTTTGCATCTCAATTAATTCTTTAATTTATCCTGCCATCATAGATAGCTTTTCTTATTCCCATTTTATAAATGAGGAAACTGAGGCTTAGAGAGTTAGTGACTTGGCTAAGAGTATTCAGCTGATCAATGATAGGGCCAGGATTCTAACATTCACACTCCTTCTGTTCTTAAGATATAATCTTCCATTTTTAGAGAACTACTAGGATGTGAGGGGGCCAGATACATGCATCTGGGGAGTGATTTTAGTGAGGAAATCAAACAATGAGACATGTGTTTCAATCTCCTAAACACGGAAAGAAGAAGCAGCAAGATGGCAGCAGTAAAGGAAAAGGTCAGAAAGTGAACTGGAAGTAAAAGCAGGTGAACAGAGGGCGGGAACAGAACATGAAGGGGATTTCTGTCATTAGGACTTTCCTAAACACTTAGGAAGCAGAAGTGAGGGGGGCCAGAACGTTATTTAAGGAAACCAGTGATGAAGGGCAGACGAAAGCTATATAACGTCTAGATTGGTGGTTACGAGGGAATTTATTGATGGAAGTAAAATCTTAAATTGCATGCTTAATGTCAATCTAGTTTACAGTTTTAGGTAATGTAAAGTAAGGGTGACGAATTCAGAACAGATGGCAAGAAGCAAGTTCTGCAGAGAGCAAATCACAAACGCCTGTGGAATGGACGTCCTGCAGGGACAACGCTCAAATGTACTTGCAGGGGACTTCGGAGCCCTCGTCAGTGATTTATGGGTGACAGTCATGGGCGGAAAGGACTCACTTAACACAGTTCTCTCCAGTTTCCAGTAGGGGTGTCTGTTAACTCGTTTGGCGTGATTTGCTGATTGCATTTTAGGAGAAGCACACCAGTTTCCTGATAGGAACACTGTGGCAATGACTTTAAAAAACAGATGTACTGTGATAATCTAATGGCAAATTCCTCTTTTTAATTTTCTCTCCAAATGTTTGTGTCTGCTTTGGAGAACCATTTGGAAAGATTTGGGCAAGCGCTGTGTTATGCATGCAGGGTTGGGAACCCACTGCTTGACTGAAATAGGCATGGCGGAGTCGGGGGGGGCGGATCAGATTTGAAGTTCTCCTTCATGTCAACATTTTAAGGTGGCTGTTTGCTTTATAAGGTGTACAGAGTCTTTCAATGGTGGGACACAGGTCAGTGACACTCAGATCAGTGAAAAGCAGAACTCTTGTTATCTACAGCTCTAGAGGAAAGAAGTCTAACACACAAACATCTGCACCCAGGGACAAGATCACAGCAGGCTGCAAATGTAAAGGTGGCTTATGTACACCCAGTGAGGGTGGGTAGGTAGCTGGGTTTCCTGGGATCCCTGGAAATGGGTTCATTTGAATATTCTGCCAAGTCTGACCCATGGATGCTGTTCCTAGCTCTTTGGTAGCCTTGGCTTTGGGGAACTGGGGTGTTTGCCAGTGGTTCTGGAGAGTATGACTTCAATAAAGCAAGTAGTTGGGGTGGGACCTGGCAAGTTGTTCCAAAAAGGAAACTGAGACATTTTAGCCATGACTCTACCATTGAGTCAAGACAACATTATGAAATATTGTATTCCACCTTTTTGACTGTTGAAATGTTGGAGCTTGAATCTCCAGGAACTGCCATCTTTCTAGACCCTTTCTGCCTCTGAATTTTACATATGTGTGGGGGCATCAAGACCATCTTCTCTGATGCTCTGGAATTTACAGAGAATATGATAAACCAGTCCTGGGGTTACAGGACCTCCTAGAGGCTGCGGGAGCCTCATCTGCCTCCATGTTTCTGTAGGTACAGCGATGCTTCTGGTGTTTCTTGGCCAGTGAATTCACAGGAGGTCAGTGAAGCTGTATAAGACCCTTTCTGCTCTGGACATGCTTCTCAACTATGTCTCCACAGGAGTCTTGTTGCTTCCTGATAAGTGAGGCACAGTCCTCCGTTAGTCTCAAATCCTAGAAACCTCTCCAGTGAACCACCCGATTCTTCCCAGAATACAGCCCAGGGTAGGTCCCCTCTGGAGCTACAGCATCCAACCGGTGTCTGCCTCTACTGGCCCTCCAGGTGGCGCTAGTGGTGAAGAGCTCACCTCCCAGTGCAGGAGATTAAGAGGTGCAGGTTGATTCCTGAGTCAGGAAGATCCCCTAGAGGAGGGCATGGCAACCCTCTCCAGTATTCTTGCCTGGAGAATCCCCTG
The DNA here is from genome assembly GCF_003369695.1 of Bos indicus x Bos taurus. Lineage (NCBI taxonomy): Eukaryota > Metazoa > Chordata > Mammalia > Artiodactyla > Bovidae > Bos > Bos indicus x Bos taurus. The sequence continues at coordinate 10,072,222 of NC_040087.1, read as the reverse complement.
GACAGAGGATCCTGGTGGGCTACAGTCCGTGGGGTCACAAAGAGTCAGACATGACTGAAGGGACTTAGCTCACATGCCTGCTACCTGTCCTCCAACCTAAGGAATTTTGTCTAATCAGGAGTTGGGACCTCGGGAGTAGTAAAAAAGAAAATTTGCTCCTGCTTATCAAATATTTTTCTAAATTGATGATAGATGCACATGCCTTCTTTCCTTGCTAAACTTTAGACTCTTAAAACTCTAAACCCAGGAATTGATGTTTACTTATGCTTGTTCTGCTGTCACATGTTTTCGTGAGGCAATAAACATATAGTGGTCAAGCATTTACGGTAAAACAGGCAAAAGTCATGGGTTAATATCTCATAATAGTCTTCTCTTCCTCTCTTCCCCTGCCCCTCAGTATGCACACATTATCTCATTTGGTCCTTGCAACAGCATAGACTGATAGAGATTTCTGCTTCCATTCAGTTCAGTTCAGTCGCTCAGTCGTGTCCGACTCTTTGCGACCCCATGAATCGCAGCATGCCAGGCCTCCCTGTCCATCACCAACTCCTGGAGTTTACCCAAACTCATGTGCATCGAGTTGGTGATGCCATCCAGCCATCTCATCCTCTGTCGTCCCCTTCTCCTCCTGCCCTCAATCCCTCCCAGCATCAGGGTCTTTTCCAATGAGTCAACTCTTCGCATGAGGTGACCAAAGTATTGGAGTTTCAGCTTCAACATCAGTCTTTCCAATGAATATTCAGGACTGATCTCCTTTAAGATGGACTGGCTTGATCTCCTTGCAGTCCAAGGGACTCTCAAGAGTCTTCTCCAACACCACAGTTCAAAAGCATCAATTCTTCGGCACTCAGCTTTCTTCACAGTCCAACTCTCACATCCATACATGACCACTGGAAAAACCATAGCCTTGACTAGATGGACCTTTGTTGGCAAAGTACTGCTTCTACTAGCTAAATTAAAAAACAGACTCAGATGAGGTAAGTGGTTGAGAATATGAATTCAAATTGGATGGTCCCCAAATGAGTTTTCCTCCCCAGATATGGCACTGCCACCTGAATTTTGCACCAGAGACCCTAACTTCTGTATTCTACTCTTCTTCCCTGTTTAAAGTCTACTCTGTAGGTTCCTCATCTTCCTACTTCCTTTGGAGGTAATGATTTTATATATACATGGAACATGCACGCATGTGTGCTCTGTCATGTCCAAGTCTTTGAGACCCCATGGACTGTAACCCGCCAGCCTCCTTTGTCCATGGAATTTTCCAGGCAAGAATACTGGAGTGGGTTGCCGTTTCCTCCTCCAGGAGATCTTCTCTACCTATTCAAGGATCAAACCTAAGACTCTTGCCTCTCCTGCATTGGCAGGCAGGTTCTTTACCTGGGAAACCCAGTGATTTTATATTAATAGCTTATTGGGTTCTATGTATTGTGGCATCACAAGTTAAAAATGTAGACTAGACAACTGTGTCTTTTCATTTACTCATGGAACCAGTATTTATGGGCTCATTAAGTGCAAAGCAGTATGCTAGGCACTATGACTCAAGGATATAGATCCTGACCATGGAAGATGTGTAAAACAGAAAGGGATAAAGACATTCAAAGAGCCTACTTTATTAGTAGATCTACGTACAAGAAATCTTCTGTGGGTCCACAGAAGAACATTTAATTTGCTTGGGAGGTTGAGAGAAGGTTTCATGGAAGAGGCATCCTCTGAGTTAGGTCTTAGAGGACAGGTAGAACTTTGAATGTGTGAATAAGAAATGAAAAGAAAAAAAAAAAACTACCTTTCAACCTCAAGGTACTGCTTAAGCAAAGACACTCAGTGGAAGAATGTTGTACTTGGGTCAGCAAACAGATGGATTGGCATGTCAAGTCACAGAGCAAATGGAGGGAGGTAGCTGTATACATATCTCTAAATATAAATTGGAATCTGAACATGAAGAACATTTAATGTCTTGCTAAGAAGTATGAACTTTATTTCTAGGTAACAGGAAACCTTTGATGAATTCTAAAGAGAGGAGTGCCATTGTCCATCCTGAAATCGACATTCAACATACTTCATCATTTTGGAGTGTAATTTACAAGGGGAGAGAAGGAAGTACAAATTTTTGGTTAAAGTTCGCCATTAGAATTATTTGTATATTAGAGTCCATTGTCCGCATCATTCACCTTCACTATTACCACGGACCTAAAAAAAAAAAGGAAAGAAAGTTGACTCGTGGGTGTGAGACTGAAGAAATACAGATGCTGACTCATGCCTGGTTAGATGTCCTCTGGAGATGCTGTGCTCATTAGTCTGGAGGTGTTAGTTCTTCAGTTTCTTTTATAAGCACTTTGTTATTTTGTCATTGGATAATAATGGATGTGTCACAGTAAATATGTCTCAACTGCCTAGGAAATGCTTACCTGCCGTAGAATATAGTGACATAATTTTTGAGATGATATACACCTTTCTTGTGAAGCCTAAGCTTGTTATGATGTTCTGGCCTGTGACTACAATTATTTTCTCTCGAGTAAACATTGGAACACATCCTGTTAACTCTTAACTTGCTCTCCAGGCAAGATTTTTCAAAATCTTCTGTCATTTTAAGTATACAGCTCAGGAACAATCAGTTTGTTCTGGAACATAGCTACAAATCAGGCTTCCTTGGTAGCCGAGTCAGTAGAGAATCCACTCACAACTCTGGAGACAGGGGTTTGATCCCTGGGCCAGGAAGATCCCCTAGAGAAGGAAATGGCTACCCATTCCAGTATTCTTACCTGGAAAATTCCACGGACAGAGGAGCCTGGTGGGCTACAGCCCATGGGGTCACAAGAGTCAGAGACTACTGAGCAACTAAACCAGCACCATCATAGCTACAAATGGTCAACCTGTTTTCACTGTAGAAGCAACAGAGGGAAAAGGTAAAGGAGGTTAAATGTAAAAAAGATGAATTTTCACCCCAGTCTCATCATCTGAAGTTGCAAGGAATACGGTTCCTTATATTGTACTGTGTAAAACATTTGGACTTATTTGCTGATTCATTTGATTAACTGATTTATGAAAAAACACTTGCCATATACTGCATGCTAGATGTTGGGATGGGCGATAAGATGAGGAAAGATTATAAGGCTCAATCCAAGGGACATAGAGTTGCATCTTAAAATCAGACTTGGGCAGTGTACTGCAGTTATCAGTTAATCAACAAACATATTTTTTCCACAAGCTTAATTTTTGTAATCTCAGTACTAGGTGCTATGGAGCATGCAAAAATACATCAAACAAGGCATATACAATTTTTAAAAGTATCTGTTTCTTTGGCTGGGCCAGGTATTAGTCATGGCACGTGGGATCTAGTTCCCTGACCATTGATCAAACCCCTGCCCCTCGCATTACGAGCAGGGAGTCTTAACCACTGGGCTACCAGGGAAGTCCCAAGATAAATACAATTGAATGAAAAAAAGGTTCTGTAAATATTCGTTAATTACATAAGTAGAAACTGAGAGTAGGTATAATTTAAGAGGCATTTAAAACATCAGCAGATGGGAAATTTCTATGGACTTGACTGATTAGGGAATGCCTTTGAAAGGAGGTGGAAGAACTTGGCTCATGTTGGCCTGACACTTGCTCCTTCACCCCCATGTCTTAGTCATAAGCTATTTCAATTCACTTAAACTATTGCTTGAACAGTGATCTGAGTCTGCTAAAAATATAAGAAATATTTTGATTTGTACTGAGTTATACTCTGAAATTAGTTATTACGTGAAGACAATTTTCCATAAGTTCTTCTAAAGAAAAGAAAATTAGTTATGGGTGAACATAGTCCATTCATTATTTCGCGTACCTGAAGACCTCCAGGGAATGGCATGGTGTCACAGCATAGCCCCAGAGTGTTAAATTTTGCATTTGATTCCTTGCATTTGCTGAAAAGGAATGAAATTGGATGACTTCCTGTTGACTATGAATCTAAAGCAGCTACTCTGCATTGTTTATTTCCCTAGAGTGTAAGAATTCTGTAAGAATTCTATAACATCCTGCTTTTAATCAAATTATGCCTCTTTCTCCCCAAAGATTTTCACATGCAAATAAATTAGATAAGTGGTAGGAGTTCAGAGTGACAGACCTTTGGGGATAGAGTGGTATTCCTATAAGTATTCCTATATTTATAGTAAAATATTATTTTTAATTATGAAATATTTCAAGCATGCAGAAAAGCATAGAAAATAATCTAATAAAGACCACACACCCCTTATCTAGACATAATAGATGTTAATATTTGCACATTTTGTTTTCAGATGTCTTTCTCCTTTAAAAATACTATCAATACAATAGATGCTTCCTCAATACATCACTTCCTCCTTGTCTCCAGAAGCAGGTGTTATTCTGAAGTTGATCTGTATCATTTCTATGAATAAAAATGTCTGCCCAGATATCAAGAAGCTACGTATCCTTTTATGTGGTATAGGTATACGATTCTACACACATGTCATCAGCGTGTATGCCACCTTGTTTTATAGTCAGCCATTTTGAGACTACTGTCATGAATGTACATTTAGTACCCTCACTTTAATTGTTGTAGAATATACTCACTTTGTTGCTTAGCATTTCATCGTGAGTCAATCATGGTTTACTTTGACTCTTTCCCTTTGTTTTCTATCAGTAAACCTGCTTTGGGACCTGTGCCGGCTTCTTTGCGGGGAATGCTTGAAAGTGGACTTGCTGGGTCATCATTTAGTGTCGGTTCTGCTGCTGAAAGTCAGTAAAGGTGTGAAGGTGCCAAGACGGAAATTCATTTCTTTGCCACTTAGCAGCCCAGATGCGTGTGTGAGCTCTCAGTCTTGCCCAGCACTTTGCAACCCAGTGGACTGTAGCCGGCCAGGCTGCCCTGCCTGTGGGATTCTCCAGGCAAGAATACTGGTGTGGGTTACCATTTCCTCCTCCAGGGAATCTTCCCAACTCAGGGACTGAAGCTATGTCTCCTGCATCTCCTGCATGGGCAGGAGGATTCTTTTTTTTTTTTTTTTAATTGAAAGATAGTTGCTTTACAGTGTTGGTTGGTTTCTGCCATACATCAACATGAATCAGTCATAGGTATACATATGTCTGCTCCCTCTCAAACCTCCCTCCCACCTCCCACTCCGTCCCTCCGTTCCTCCCTTCTAGGTTGTCATGGAATGCCGGTTTGAGCTCACTGAGTCATTCAACAAGTTTCCGCTGGCTACCTATTTTATATCTGATGTGTGCATGTGTATTAGTCACTCAATCATGTCTGACTCTCGATGACTCCATGGACTGCAGCCCGCCAGGCTCCTTTGTCCATGGGATTCTCCAGGCAGGAGTACTGGAGTGGGTGGCCATTGCCTTCTCCATTTATATCTGGCAGTGTATGTGTATCCATGCTACTCTCTCCATTCATCTCACCCGCTATCTCCTGCCACTCCAGTGCTCTGCTCCCCCTGGGAAACCCATGTAACAGCTCAGAGTGGGTGCGTATGTCTGAGGGTAGCTCAGAACGGGTGCTTATGTTCGTGGGTGGTTCTCCTCAGTGGGGAAACATGGGGACTCAGCCTCCTTCCAGCTGTGTCTCCAGCTTGCCTTAGGTCCTTCAGGGACTGTGTTCCCCTGGGGGAAGTCGAGAGAACACAGGGAGGCACATTCACCCTCCTAAAAGCTCTGGGTTGGAATTGGCACAAACCACTTCTGCTCTCAACTGACTTGCTATTTAAGTTCTTCTGTGGGCAGTTAGGGCTTTCTTTGTGGCTCAGCTGGTAAAGAATTTGCCCACAATGTGGGAGACCTGGGTTTGATCCCTGGATTGGGAAAATCCCCTGGAGAAGGGAAAGGCTACCCACTCCGGTATTCTGGCCTGGAGAATTGTTTTCTTGGGCTCCAAAATCACTGCAGATGGTGACTGCAGCCATGGAATTAAAAGACACTTGCTCCTTGGAAGAAAAGCTATGACCAACCTAGATAGCATATTAAAAAGCAGAGACATTACTTTGCAAACAAAGGTCTGTCTACTCAAAGCTATTGTTTTTCCAAAAGTCATGTATGGATGTGAGAGCTGGACTATATAGAAAGCTGAGCGCTGAAGAATTGGTGTTTTTGAATTATGATGTTGGAGAAGACTCTTGAGAGTCCCTTGGACTGTAAGATGATCCAACCAGTCCATCCTAAAGGAAATCAGTCCTGAATATTCATTGGAAGGACTGATGCTGAAGCTGAAACTCCAATACTTTGGCTACCTAATGCAAAGAACTGACTCCTTGGAAAAGTACCCTGATGCTGGGAAAGTTTGAAGGCAGGAGGAGAAGGGAACAACAGAGGATGAGATGGCTGGATGGCATCACCAACTCAATGGACATGAGTTTGCATAAACTCCAGGAGTTGGTGATGGACAGGGAGATCTGGCATGCTGCAGTCCATGGGGTTGCAAAGAGTCAGACACGACTGAGCAGCTGAACTGAACTGTGGGCAGTTATCCTCACAGTGGAAGTCACTCATAGTAGGAGTTGGTCTTCAGCCTGTTACACTGGAAACTTTCAGATCAGCTTCCGCACTCTGGCTTGGATTATTATGGATGATCAGATTGCCCTAAATTTCCTTTTTGTGGACCAAAATGGAGTCTGTACAATCACAAATACATTGTACTGTACTTGAACTAACACCTCAGAAACTTGTTTCCTGAGGTAGATTCTAATGGCTTATGGTACTTGTTCCATTCAGTTCAGTTCAGTTCAGTCACTCAGTCGTGTCCAACTCTGCTACCCCATGAACCGCAGCACGCCAGGCCTCCCTGTCCATCACCAACTCCCGGAGTCCACCCAAACCCATGTCCATCGAGTCGATGATGCCATCCAACCATCTCATCCTCTGTTGTCCCCTTCTCCTCCTGTCCTCAATCTTTGCCAGCATCAAGGTCTTTTCCAATGAGTCAGCTGTTCGCATCAGGTGGCCTAAGTCTTGGAGTTTCAGCCTCAACATCAGTCCTTCCAATGAACACCCAGGACTGATCTCCTTTAGGATGGACTGGGTGGACCTCCTTGCAGTCCATTGGTTGCTCTTAAACCTGGTGGTGGGGAGGCATGGCTGAGGTCAACACTGCTGGTTGGCCTCATTCCACTGCTTAGAGTCTTACTGATAGTAGCCTTAATATGATGGTGTGTGTGTGTGTGTGTGTGTAACTTTAGTCGTGTCCAACTTTTTGTGACCATAGCCTGCCAGGCTCCTCTATCCATGGAATTATCCAGGCAAGAGTACTGGGGTAGGTTCTTCATGCCCTCTTCTAGAGGATCTTCCTAACCCAAGGATAGAACCAGTGTTTCTTACATCTCCTGTATTAGCATACGGGTTCTTTATGACTAGCTCCACCTGGGAAGTCCTAATATGATGCTGCATGAGGCAAATTGGCAGATTTTGTCCCAGCCTCGGCTGGTAAGATTTATCAGTGAATGACTGAGTGGTGTACTCAGTCAGAAAAGATGTGGGTGGAAGTAAATCCTAGGGGTCTCTGATGTTTCTGCACAACCTGCAAACAGAGGAACTGATCTGCTTTCTGGACTGCCTTGACTAGAATTTTCTGAAAATCAGGGCTATGTCCGTAGAGCAAAGGGTAGTCACACTTATGGCCCATTATAAAAGAGTCAGGTTCCCTAGATTTGGTGTTTCTCTGCTGCACGTGCCGCTGTCATCTTGTCCTCTTCAAATCTCCCCATAGAGACTGGAGCTTGGTTAACTGGCACTAGGAAATGCTGATGCTCTGGCTACTGTTACTGCCATGAGAAATGAAGACCTTTGTTTCTGAAGGGGTCTCATGTCTTCTGCCAGCATCTGTGATGGTGGGACACGCTGACTTGTTAGCTTGCATGTAGGGTAAAAATCTCAGTTTCTTCAAAGTTCTTGCTGATGAGAAGATAAACTTATCACAACTTGGGTGATTGTGGACAATGCTCCCATCCACTGTGGGTCTGCTGTTCCACATAATTTACAAGAAATAGGATGTGTTCGACCAGACTACTTTCAAGGGTCTTTGAGAGTCCGAAGAGCTGTGGTTTTATGATTCTACAGGGCAAAGCCTTAGTGCCTTCCTCAGCACTGTTGCTGCTGTTCCATTACTGTCCACCTCTTTGCGACCCCACCAACAGCAACACATCAGGCTTCCCCGTCCTTCATTGTCTCCCAGAGCTTGCTCAAACTCATGTCTATTGAGTTCGTGATGCCATCCAACCATCTCATCCTCTGTCATCCACCTCTGCTGCCCTCAATCTTTCCCAGCATCAGGGGCTTTTCTAATGAATAGACTTTTTGCATCAGGTGGCCAAAGTGTTGGAGTTTCAGCTTCAACATCAGTCCTTCCAATGAATATTCAGGGTTGATTTCCTTTAGGATTGATTGGTTGGATCTCCTTGCTGTCCAAGGGACTCTCAAGAGTCTTCTCCAGCACCACAGCTTGAAAGCATCAATTCTTTGGCATTCAGCCTTCTTTATGATCCAACTCTCACATCCGTACATGACTTCTGGAAAAACAATAGCTTTGACCAGATGGACCTTTGCTGGCAAAGGGTTGTCTCTGCTTTTTAATACACTGTCTAGGTTTGTCATAGCTTTTCTTCCAAGGAGCAAACATCTTTTAATTTCATGGCTGCAGTCACCGTCCACAGTGATTTTGGAGCACAAAAATAAAGCCTGTCACTGTTTCTATCTTTTCCCCATTTATTGCCATGAAGTGATACGTTCTGATGCCATGATCTTAGTTTTTTGAATGTTGAGTTTTAAGCCAGTTTTTTTCACTCTCCTCTTTCACCCAAATGGTGTCCATGGTAAAGAATCTGCCTGCCAATGCAGGAGACACAGAGACTTGGGTTTGATTCCTGGGTCAGGAAGATCCCCTGGAGGAGAAGATGGCATCCTACTCCAGTATTCTTGCCAGGAAAATTCCATGGACAGAGAAGCCTGGTGGGCTATAGTCCATGGGGCCACAAAGAGTCAGATGCAAGTGAGCACAGTTTAGTTAGTGGATTAAGGAAAATCCATCGTTGCTGTGGCCTCTATTTCAGCAAACGGTAAAGCATGTTCTGCCCATGCTGGCTTGTCTGGGGAGTATCATGACAGCAGGCATCTGCATTTGATGGTTCACCAAAGACACAGAGAGATCAGGTACTAAGCAAAGGGCACTGACTTATGAGACCTGACTCTTGATGCCCTTTCTTGTTTTGAATATCAAATCAGTTGTCTTTTGTCGTCCTGACGGTTTTGCACTGGTGAGCTTGGTTGCTGGTGATGCTTTGCCCTGTGAGACACTGTAAGTCTTGACTGGAGTGGGGAGGGCAGGGAGAGTCCAAGTGAGAAAATGATCAGGGACCCTCTGGGGTTTGCAGAGTCCTGAGGCATGACTGACTGAGACATTGGCTCTTTGCACCTCAAATTATTCTTTAAGTCAAATGCTATTGCTCATATCCATGACAGGAGGTGATGGGTCAAATGTTGGTGAAGGTTTGATTGACAGGGCCTGCAGGGAGCTGCTGCTCAGGCAGAGACAGCCCCAGTGCCCTGAGCTGGCTGCCCTAGCTCCCCTCTCTAGTCCTTGACCTCAGGAATCGGGATCTACATGCTTGCTTCTTTACTGTTCCTTTTCTGGAACACAGAGGAGCGCTGGTTGCAAGAGACTTTTCCTATCTCCAAGGCCAGTGCTAAGAAGAGATGCCTGCCCTCCCTTGTCATCCAGCCTTCTACACTAGAGCTTTGCATGCACATCTCCTAACATGTTTCACAGTTTTCATAAGCCCCAGGGTTTGTCACTTAGTCATGTTCTATTCTTTGCGACCCCATGGACTGTAGCCTGCCAAGCTCCTCTATCCATGGGCTTCTCTAGGCAAGAATACTGGAGTAGATAGCCATTTTCTTCTCCAGGGGATCTTCCCAACATGGGGATTGAACCCAGGTCTCCTGCATTGCAGGCAGATTCTTTACCACCAGATTCCCACTGGGGAAGCTCTTCTCATAAGCCCCATGATCTCTTAAATATTCTCCAAGAGCTGCTCCTACCTTTTCATACAGCATTCTTTCCCCCATCAAGGTGCATTTTCTTCTGCGTTTTTCTGGCCCTCAATTCTCATTTTTTTTAAGGGACGATCCATTATCAAGGGAACTTGCTTTTTTGTTATTAAGACCCTGAACCACCGCGGTGTCTGATTAAATTAAGTGCAAGTTTCAGAGCACAAGCAGTACCCTGTTTAATCTTCAATTTCCTTATTCATACAGGAGTGATAGAAACAATTTTCTCCCTTCCTATTACATCAGGTTCCCCTGGCACAGGAGACACTTGCCCAGCATCGGGAAGTGAAAAGGCGTGCGTCTCATAAACCGGAGCCAGGAGAGATCAGTGTTGTATATCTTTGAGGACATTTGTTACCTACAAAATAAGATCTGAGAGCCAGAAGGAATATATTCTGCAGAGAAGCAAATATTTTATATTTCCACAATCACATTTTCTCAGAAATATAGTGTATCCAAATATTCAGTACCTGAAAAGGGAGCATTACGCCTGCTTATTTTCCCTTCCTTCCTGACCTTACCTATCTTATCTTTTAATTTTAGTTTGGAGCTTCACCTTGTCCTTCCCTCAGATCCCTTTCTTTCTGAATTTATTCATCAAATAATCCATCTTGACCGTGTAGGCAGTGCCATCACCAAAAAGCCTGGAGCTTCTCTGACTGTAAAGTAAATCTCTTTGAGAAACCTCTGAATGGTGACTGGTTGCATAAAGTAGATTATGTGTGTCTGGAAGACTTTGGAAATTGTTGTGTTCCACTTATTACCTGTTTCTGAAATGAAATATCAAGATAGTTTATCTTTGAAATGCTCCTCTCCAGACTATAAGGTTGAAAACTTAATAGTATCATGAATTCAGTGTAAAACAACAATCTATTTATTCAAGATTCTCTCTCCAATACTCTACCTCGGAAATATCCTCGATAACACTATATATTTTAGTGTTGTTTTATTACCCAAACTTGTTGAACCTGCTTGAGGCTGGGAGGGGCAGGAAGGCAGGGAGGGAGAGGGGGTGAGGGGAAAGGGAGAGAGAAAGAGAGAAATTACTTCCTGATGCGGTTAAGATCTAAAAGTCTGCCTGAAGATGGAAGCCTTTCAGAGATGTGATTTGCTCTTTCTTTTTCTTACATAAACATACCTTAGTGAAAGAGTCATCCATTATTTTGATGGTTGCACTTCACGTTCTCTAACACTAAGGCTTAAAGATAGACAGATTTCAGCCTGTTCACTTATTTCTTTCCTCTCGAAGGAGTGGTCAGACATATAGGCAAAAGTCGGGTCTACTTAGAGCTTCCCTGTATCTACACCAGTGGATCTCACCTGGGCACGATCCCCTCCTACTCTCAAGGGGCATTTGGCAACTTCTGGTGACTTTCTTGGTTGTCACGTTGTGTGTGAGGGGCTGTTACTGGCACCTAGGTGGTAGAGATGGAGATGATACCAAGCAGCTTGCAAGGTACAGTACAGTTCCCGTGACAGAGAATGGTCTGCTCCTAAGGTCACTTGGGCTTCCCAGGTGGCACGCTGGCAAAGAACTTGCCTGCCAGTGTAGGAGACACAAGAGACTCAGGTTCGATCCCTGGCTTGGGAAGATATCCTGGAGGAGGAAATGGCAACCCACTCCAGTATTCTTGCCTGGGAGATCCTAAGGACAGAGGGAGCCTGGAAAGCTATAGTTCATGGGTTGCAAAGAGTCAGATACGACTGAGCACGCATGCACACACCAGTTGGCTTTCTTGGGGCTTCCCTGGTGGCTCAGATGGTAAAGAATCTGCCTGCAATGCAGGAGACGCAGGTTTGATCTCCTGGAGAAGGGAATGGCTCCCCACTGCAGAATTCTTGCCTGGAGAATTCCATGGACAGAGGAGCCTGGTGGGCTACTCAGTCCATGGGGTCGTAAAGAGTAAGACACGACTGCGTGACTAACACTAAGGTCCCTAGTACACAGTCTGAGAAGGCCTGATTTATACTAATCAGACTCAGAAGCAAATGGTGAATGGCAGGTGGATGACAGAAGACAGAGAAGAAATAAAAATAAACGGGGAAATTATCCCTGTTCATTTATGTCATTTCTTTCACTTAATCCCTCATAAAACTACAAGTATAATTGTTCTTGCTTTTATTTTTTCTTCAAAGTATGACTCTAAGATCCGTAAAACTTAAGTGATGTGCTAAAAAGTCACTTGACTCACCAAGATTCTAAAGCCTATGATTTTTCCTTTTTCCCCTCACTGGGGGCAGGGAGATAATTATATTAGTTCTCTCCTTATCCACCAGAGGGCATGTTCCAAGACTCCCTTTGGATGCTTGATGCCATCATGGGTGATCTTTCAGTTTCTAAATTTTGCAATCCCATGGACTGTAGCCCACCAGACTCTTAAGTCCAAGGAATTTCCCAGGCTAGAATACTGCAGTGGATTGTCGTTTCCTTCTCTAGGAGATCTTCTCGACCCAGAGACCAAATCTGTGTCTACCTGTATTGCAGGAGGATTCTTTACCACTGAGCCATCAGTCAATTCAGTCGCTCAGTCATGTCTGACTCTTTGTGACCCAATGTACTGCAGCACTCCAGGCCTCCCTGTCCATCGCCAACTCCCGGAGCTTATTCAAATTCATGTCCATCGAGTCTGTGATGCCATCCAACCATCCCATCCTCTGTCGTCCCCTTCTCCTCCTGCCTTCAATCTTTCCCAGCATCAGGGTCTTTTCCAATGAGTCAGCTCTTTGTATCAGGTGGCCAAAGTATTGGAGTTTCAGCTTCAGCATCAGTCCTTCCAATGAATATTCAGGACTGATTTCCTTTAGGATGGACTAGTTGGATCTCCTTGCAGTCCAATGGACTCTCAAGAGTCTTCTGCAACACCACAGTTAAAAAGCATCAGTTCTTCAGTGCTCAGCTTTCTTTATAGTCCAGCTCTCACATCCATACTGGACTACTGGAAAAACCATAGCTTTGACGAGACAGACCTTTGTTAGCAAAATAATGTCTCTGCTTTTTAATATGCTGTCTAGGTTGGCCATAGCTTTTGGAGGCCAAGGAGCAAGCATCTTTTAATTTCATGGCTGTAGTCACCATCTGCAGTGATTTTGGAGCCCAAGAAAATAAAGTCTCTCACTGTTTCCATTGTTTCCCATTCTATTTGCTATGAAGTGATTGGAGCGGATGCCATGATCTTAGTTTTATGAATGTTGAGTTTTAAGCCAGCTTATTAACTCTCTTCTTTCACTTTCATCAGGAGGCTTTTTAATTCCTCTTCACTTTCTGCCATAAAGGTGGTGTCATCTGCATATCTTAGGTTATTGTTATTTCTCCCAGCAATCTTGATTCCAGCTTGCGCTTCATCCAGCCTGGCATTTTGCATGATGTACTCTGCATATAAGTTAAATAAGCAGGGTGACAATATACAGCCTTGACGTACTCCTTTCCCAATTTGGAACCAGTCTGTTGTTCCATGTCCACTTCTAACTTTTGCTTCTTGACCTGCATACAGATTTCTCAGGAGGCAGGTCAGGTTGTCTGGCATTCCCATCTCTTTCAGAATTTTCCACAGTTTGTTGTGATCCACACAGTCAAAGGCTTTGGCATAATCAATAAAGCAGAAATAGATGTTTTTCTGGAACTCTCTTGCTTTTTCCATGATACAACAGATGTTGGCAATTTAATCTCTGGTTCCTCTGCCTTTTCTGAATACAGCTTGAACACCTGGAAGTTCATGGACTGTTGAAGCCTGTCTTGGAGAATTTTGAGCATTACTTTACTAGCATGTGAGATGAGTGCAATTGTGCGGTAGTTTGAGCATTCTTTGGCATTGCCTTTCTTTGGGACTGGAATGAAAACTGACCTTTTCCAGTTCTGTGGCCACTGCAGAGTTTTCCAAATTTGCTGGCATATTGAGTGCAGCACTTTCACAGCATTATCTTTCAGGATTTGAATTAGTTCAACTGGAATTCCATCACCTCCATTAGCTTTGTTTGTAGTGATGCTTCCTAAGGCCCACTTGACTTTGCATTACAGGAGATCTGGGGGTGCAGTGATCACACCATAGTGATTATCTGGGTCATGCAGATCTTTTTTGTACAGTTCCTCTGTGTATTCTTGCCACCTCTTCTTAATATCTTCTGCTTCTGTTGGGTCCATACCACTTCTGTACTTTATTGTGCCCATCTTTGCATGAAATATTCCCTTAGTATCTCTTATTTTCTTGAAGAGATCTCTAGTCTTTCCCATTCTATTGTTTTCTTCTATTTCTTTGCATCACTTTGAAGAAGACTTTATTATCTTTCCATGCTATTCTTTGGAACTCTGCATTCAAATGGGTATGTCTTTCCTTTTCTCCTTTGCCTTTAGCTTCTCTTTTCTCAGCTATTTGTAAGGCCTCCTCAGACAACCATTTTTCATTTTTTCATTTTTTTTCCTTGGGGTTGGTCTTGATCACTGCCTCCAGTACAATGTCATGAACTTCTGTCCATAGTTCTTCAGGCACTGTATCAGATCTAATCCCTTGAATCTATTTGTCACCTCCACTGTATAATCATAAGGGATTTGATTTAGGTTATTCCTGAATGGTCTAGTGGTTTTCCCTACTTTATTGAATTTAAGTCTGAATTTGACAATATGGAGTTCCTGATCTGAGCCACAGTCAGCTCCGGAACCAACTGAGCCACCAGCGAACCCCAAAATATTGAGTAGTACCAAATCCTATATGTACTATGTTTTTTCCTATAGTAACAGGAGGGTAGCAGGTACAGCCTTGGTATGGTGGACAAGGGGATGATTCACATTCCTGATGGGATGGAGCAGGATGGTGTGAAATGTCATGACACTACTCAGAATCACATGAAACTTAAAACTTATGAACTATTTGTTTCTGGATTTTTTTGTTTTTAAATATTTTCAGACTGTGGTTGACCTTGGGGAACTGAAACTGTGGAAAGTGAAACCATAGGTATAAGGCGATCCCTGCACTCCATTGAAACCTCAGCCTGGGGAGAATTGAGGTGTGCTGGTGTGTGTTATCAATAGCTTTATATATATGGGTGCTCATATTTATATCACATAACCAGATGACTTTGCATTTCCAGGGAGGTTTTAAGTAGTTGGAAAACTTATTTCTACCCTTATGCTTTGTTTGGGAAAATACGTCCATTCCTCTTTTTCTGTGCTTTTTTTGTTTGTTTTGATATTTCTTCTGATCATACTTAAGAAACTTAACTAACCACATTGAACTTGGGCTGTGGTATGCAAAGTATTACAGAAAGGGTCTAGACGAAGGGCAGTGTGCCATTGGTCATGAGTTAAGAACACACAGATGACAGATGCTCCAGACTGAAGACTTTAGCCAGGAAAAAATAAGCTCCTGAACTGAAAATTATTAGATATGTCATATCAAAAGAACAGAATCACCTCTTTTCTCCAGCTATCTGGAAGAAGAAAACAGATTTTCATTTATTGGATCAGTTTAGAACTTTCTTCCTTGAATATCTTTATAATGATTTAGCTTTTCTGTTTATGGTCACATTTTTATAAAAAGAAAATAATTGGGTAAAAAAATTTCAATGAAAATTCAGCCTCTTGGAGAACAATTAGGCATTAAATGTAAAGTGATAGTGAAAAGTCTTCCCTCCCCATTGACCTCTGACATTCTAGAATAGACTACTCAGGACTAGGGCTTGGGCATTTATATTTTCTCTAAGTTGCATGGATTTTACTTGAGTAAGCACAGTACTTTGAATGTGTTCAGTTGCTTAGCCATGTCCAACTCTTTTTGACCCTTTGGACTGTAGCCTTCCTGGCTCCTCTGTCCATGGGATTCTCTGGACAAGAATATTGGAGCAGGTTGCCATTTCCTCCTCCAGCGGATCTTCCTGACCCAGGGATGGAACCCCTGTCTCCTGCTTCTACCTGTGCTGCAGGTGGTTTCTTTATCGCTGAGCCATCAGGGCAGACTGCTTTGAATTTAGTATTGTTCACAATTACTCCTTGTTGATGATGGTTACCTTGGTGGTGGCCCAACTTTCCTGCTCTTGAACCAGCATAGATCCCAACCCCAATCTATGCTTAGACTTTTAAAAGAGTTATTTTCCCAAATGTTATCTGTAGACAAGGCTGTGAATAACTTTTAAAAGTATCAAGCTAGGGAAAACAGTACAAGTGTTTCATAACAGGATTTAAAACCTCTGGACGTTCAACCTCTCTTAAGCCTCAGATTCTTAACCTGGGAAACAGATATGGCAACAAATCCTTCACTTTCTTTTATAAATTTAAGGATGTGCCTATACAGTAAAATACTTAGGACAATGCGAAAAAGTAATGTATTGTTGGTGTATGTTTTACTGTTTGACACTTTGGGGTGCTTTGTTCTTGTTTTTAACAACTTTGGCATTTGAGCGTCATCTTTAGCTTGGAAGAGTCATGCTAAAGCTATATGCTTTTAAAATAAAATGGCTTACCTGCTACAGGAATTCCTGTACTACAGACTTTAAACTCTGAATACACAGGCTTCATTAGACCCATGGATACATGTTATTTAGCTCTCTTACTTTTCAAAATTTAAAAAAAAATGAGTTGCTAGCATTTAAAAATCAAGAGCCTTCTTAAAGAATTCTGTTATTCTGCCTTATATTGGAACACCTGTATACTCCCAGGTCAACGATCAGCCCCTTAGAGAGACACCTTCTCTGGATGCTGTAGGCATGTGAGCTTGTCATCCATACCCTATGAGGGAAGATTTTCAAAGTGTTGCCCCAGATTAATGGAGTTTGCGTCACATGGAGATATTAGAAAAGCAAATTCTCAGGCCTCATTCCAGATCGGCTGAATCAGAAACTCTGGAACTACAGATCAGCAAATTGCCTTATCCATGTTTCTCAATGATTCAGACACACTCTAGAGTTTAAGAGCCACTGCTCTACAACCTGCCGGCCATGGACAAGGAGTGCATTTCAGTAAACAGAGTGTTGTGGCCACCAAGCCATCAGCGTGCACCCTGAGGACGCAGAAAACCAACATACTGGCCTCAGATAGTTAAGATGTGCATCAAAGGAATGATTCCAGCAAGTCCAGATTTTTGCATCTCCCCATTCATAGAAGAGGGCTAAACTCATTAATTTGCAATGTCTTGTTTTCTTTAATCAGCAGAAGTCTTTCAATGTTTGAGCATCAGTTTTTTTGTTTGTTTTTTTAAAAGTTCCTATATATCCTGGCCCCTTCCTCGCCTCTTGGGAATGGTCCCTCAGAGCTATCTGGGAGCATGTATTGGGCTTAAGTCCTCAGTAAGTCCACTGAATAAAACTTAATCCTCAGCTTTTAGATCAGCATGTTTTTGTTTTTTTTTTATTCGACACAGTCAAATGATGTCCTCTTTCTGAATTTGTCTACACTCAGGTAACTCACTTTGGCTTCTGGTTGTCATCGAGTTCTTCCTTTCACTGAGTCCCATTTTATTTTCCTGTCCCTTTCACCACCGTTTGCTTTTCCTTTCCTTGCTCTTCCTGGGCTGGAGTTAACTAAGAAAAATGGCGTCCCTGCGGCCCTAAGCACGTTCAGCGCGCAGCAGCGGCTTGCGTGAGAAGCCCTCCCGCCCCGGAGCTGAGACTCTCGCCGTCACCCTTTGAAGCCATCCTTCCCGCACTCTGGCCCATTGAGGACATTTTTCAAAAAACTTCAACTCCTCTACTTTTGAAACTCAGCAATTGGAAGCAGCCCCAGAAGGAAGGCAAACTTGTGCTTTTATTTTGACATTTCTTCCAACATTGATTAGATAATTTCTGATCTGTTTTACTGTTTTGTATTAGAGTGTGAACATTTCTAGAGATTACTCTCCATTGGTGTTTCCTCCTTGAGGGAAAATGCATAGTTATAAGAACTGTTATCATATGAAACCAATATTCCTGGGAGGTTTGTAAATTAAATTTTGTTTCCAACTTGTGTTTAATGTATTCAGTGTCACCTTGTAAGGCAACTGAGATAATTTTGTGTATCCTATCAATTTGTCTCTTATTTGACATCTGTGTTTGTTTATATAGCTTTCAGAAGTGGAGAATTCTGTCACCAATTAATGTTGATGGTTTCGAGTTAGAGAGAAGAGAGTATGCTTACAAATGAAAGTTTTTGTTTTTAAGTTGTGTTTTACTGTAGCTGAGTGTTTTCCAAATAAATATCCACTGACTTTATTGAATACACCAATTGGGTAATAGGCTCACAGGCTTTCAGGGAAGTGAGGCTCAAATATAATATATATTTATAGGAAAGGCCTGTCATTAAATAGACAATTGACACATTAAAAAAATATCTTCAAGTAATTGAGCAAGTATATATTTCCCTGTGAAAATGGAATCTGGAGCTAAAGCAGCTGCTCAGATAACTTTAACAAGAACATTGTTAAGGATGCTATATATCAAAACAGGAATTTCTGATTTCTGATCTTCCAGATTGGTCGAGGAATCATCTAGGGACCTTATTAAAAATATTAATCCAGTAACTCTGTGGCAGGGGCAGAGAAGATGTATTTTAAAATCTTTCCAATTGACTATTAATATATAGCTGGGTTTGACCCCCCTATGCTTTTTGTTGTTGTTGTTAAACTCAGTTTTTATTTTAACATTCTTCCCATTGTTTTTTTTTTTTTTTTCCCCCACTTTGATCTTACCTTTCATTTAATTTCTGTTTTTTGGTATTTTAAAATATCTTTGAAGTCATAATAAATTCTTTTAGTATAAGGTATAAATAAATGTAATGACCACAGCAAAAATGCTGTCATACTGGTCATTAATGAAGCAGATTTAGGGAGTGTTGCTTAGTAATTATGAGTTAACTGCTGGAAGTGAAAGTTGCTCAGTCGTGTTTGACTCTTTGTTACCCCATGGACTATACAGTCCATGGAATTCTCCAGGCCAGAATACTGGAGTGGGTAACCTTTCCCTTCTCCAGGGGATCTTCCAAACCCAGGGATCGAACCCAGGTCTCCCACATTGCAGGCGGATTTTTGACCAGTTGAGCCACCAGGGAAGAATTAACTGTTGCTGAACGTAATACTCTATTTTCCATATGCAATGCTTCTCTGATAGTGAAGTTAAGAAAAAGAACCAGGTCACACAGAACATGGTGTCACAGATTCTCTATCCCACTTTAGGGATACAGTGCACAATTACAGCTTAAAGATTCTAAAAAGACCTGAGTAGAGACATTTAAAAATCGTCAACACTTCAACACCCAGCACGCTGCAAACTTTTAAAAAACCAAACACTCCTTCCCTCCCCCAGAACACGTGTTACCATTTTCAGAACAGCATTTTATTTGGGGAAATAGTGTATTAACTGCTATGTTTGCAACCAGTGAGTGTCAATATGGGTGAAATGGGAAGAGCTGCTGTGTTGGGTAAGCAGAAATGATCAAGCACAGCCAGTAGAAATAAACTGAGAGAAGTGGGTCAGCTTCTGGAAAAGTGCTTGTCCAATGGCATGTGGGAAGAAATAGATTTAATAAGGAGAAGAAAAAGTCTATAGGATATTTACACTCTTGCAGCTGTAGATGGAAAAGCATTAGAAGCACACATTTGAAGTAAATCCAGACAAAGCTGAGACCTAGCTGATATGAACTGTGGTTCTTCTGGGTTGTTCATGGCACTATACTAAGATATGCAAATAAAGTAAGTAGTTGTTTGAAATGGAGCAACCTTCAATGATGGAGGAGAATGGGGGTGGGGTCCGGGGAGAAATTTGGGTGAGTTTATGTGTCAGTCACAGATAAGATCATAAAGGGAAGAATTTGTGTTTATATGAAAGAATATTTTTTAAATTTTGTTTTATTTTTAAACTGTACATAATTGTATTAGTTTTTATTTTATTTTTTTTAATTTTATTTTAAACTTGCTTTCATAGCATGGGATCTCCTTAAGTTTTGCAGATAAGTTGTATCTACCTCCTAACAACTCTCATCAGAGTATGAATACATTAAAGTTGGGTATCCATTACCTCACTTTTCCTATCTGTATTGCCAGGGCCACGTGGGGAAATAGATTTATTCTAGGGAAATTTTATTCTGTTGAATAAAATTCTGTTCACATTTTTATTCTGTTTGTTTTATGTGACATTCTATTAATTGGTCACCTAGTCACTGCAATTCACAGTCTGCATTAAATCATGTTAAACATTATCTTTATCTTTGAATGAATAAAAATTAAAGAGAAGTGGTCAGAAATCAATTTAATACAATTCAGTTTGGCAACACTTAATGTGTGAAGGTATAATTGAAATTATCCATGAAAGTAAACCTTGATGTGCAACCCCTAAATTATTCAAAGTGGACCTGATGAGAGGTGGATATGAGCTTAGAAAGCCCAACGCAGTCTGCCCACTAGGAAACTGTTCATGGGACAAACTCAATAGTTATTGTAAGAAGATGCTAGGACTTTCCTGGTGCTCCAGTGATTGGGATTTCATCTCCCAGTGTGGGAGATGCAGGTTCAACCCCTGGCTGGGGAACAAGGATTTCATATGCCTTGTGCCCAGAGCACCAGCACATAGAACAGAAGCAATATTGTAACAAGTTCAATCAAGACTTTAAAAATGGCCCACCAAAAAGTTGCTATATTCTTGTCATATCAATAATAGCAAGATCGATCAACACAAATTCTGGGGCCCAAAGAAGTGAGTCAGCTGAAGAAGTGTTAGTAATCACTGGCAAGGCAAGCGGCTCTAGGAACATCTCAGGAAGATCAATTCCATAATTTCTATTTCATCAAAATGCCATTATTTCTGAATGCATTCTTTTTTCTGAATGATCATGTTTATTAGCTGGGAATCTTCTCTGTCAGTCCTTTGCTTCTGGTTGAGAAAATCTGCCTCTTTCGAATTCTCTTTATCAACTTATCTCTTTAAATTTGATTAATTCAAATTTCTGGAAAATCATCCAAATTGTAATACAGATAAGAAATAATAAGAAAAAAAATCTAGGATCCTCTGACTTTTTAAAATTTATTAATGATTTAGTAAGCACTTAAAGCAAGCCACTTCATTTAATATATATATGTGTGTGTATATATATATGTATATGTATATATATGTAAGTATGTTGATTTTAGAGAAGGCATTCAATGGTTATCTTCGAAGTTCGATCATAGGATCCATTTTGAGATATAAACCAAATCCATGAAGGCTTTTGTTTTATGGTTTGTGCAGTATGATCATTATTCGTGCAAATGTCTTACATCTAGAGCCACGGTAACCAAACTACAGTGTGAGATTTTTGAAAGCTGAATGACCTCCCATCTATTGAGTTACAAAACCTATAGAAATAAGTGACAGTGCTTGTCTTAGTAAGACATATTTCTAAAAATTCAGACAGTTCTCATTGTTCTAACCTGTGTTTTTATTATTTATTTATTTTGATGTGAACTTTTTTTGTTTTTAAGCTTTTATCAAATTTTTTGCAATACTGCTTCTGTTTTGGCTCTTTTGGCTGCAAGTCTGGTGGGATCTTAGCTCTCTAACCAGGAACTGAACCCACATTCCTTGCATTGGAAGGCAGTCTTAACCACTGGCCTGTCAGGGAAGTCCCTCTAGCCTGCATTTTTAAACTATGGACATCCTTCTCAAATGATGACTTCCTGAAATATGCACAGTGGTTCATACGCCCATGTATATGGATTTAGTGAAATTGGGAAAGACTAGAGCAAATGCATGGTCTAATATAACACAACCAGGGTGGTGCACTTTGGGCAAATTCTTATTTTTAGTACGGTAAGAGAAGTCAAGTGGGAGATAGTCACTAGGCCCTGCAAATGTTAAGACACAAGCCAAAAAAAAAAAAAAATTGTTCCACTTATGCATGTTTATCTGTGTAGATCTCCACACTGGCCTCCCTCATCAACCTCCTTACATAGTAATTTTACCATCAGTCACCATTTACAAGAAGCTGCCTGAAATCAAAGCTTGGGTAAAGACACCAGAGGTGAGGAATGGAGAGAAATACTTGTTGAAATAGATGGCCTGAGAATCTGGGCCTAGATCTGTGCTAAGGCCTGGAGTTGCTTTGTACTTCCTTTTCAAAATTACTTTTCCCTTACTTCTCTCCTATCTTTGCTTATTTGAAGTCCAAGCAAAATTTTAATTTTTTTAGATGGATTGATAGCCTGATGTTAGGAGGGAAACACTCATATAAGCTCTTTGAAGGTTAGTTTTCTATGTTAACTGAGCTAGGCTGTATAGCTCGCGATTATTTAATCAAATCTTAATGTAGATGTCACTGTGAGAGTCTTTTGTAGATGTGGTTAGCATGTATTACCAATACAGTCGGTGACCTCAGTAAAGGGGATTAGCCTAGATAATGTGGGTGTGCCTCCTATAATCAGTTGAAAGTCTGTAAGAGCAAAAACAGGTTTCCTGGAGGAGGAAGAAATTCTGCCTTGAGACCATGACATCAACTCCTGATGAGTTTCTAGCCTGCTGGCCTGTCCCACAGGTTTTGTACCTGCTTGTCCCCCTAAATCACATAAATCATTTTTTGTTTCTCTTTCTCTCTCTCTGGTTCAGTGTTTCTAGGGAAATCTACCAATACAACTCTCTCAAGTCATTTACATGGTAATATGACTGACTCATAGCTGAGCTAAAATGGGGGTTTCAACACCATTTGTGAAGTGGTACCAACTTCTTTGAAGAGAAACTTAGCTTTGCCTTCATGGTGAAGCTTAAGAGATAATGCTGCCTAGTACCACTTGTTCAAACTGGCGGTCACCTGGCATAAAATTTGCACAATTAGAATGAGTAGCAGCTACTGATGCAGCTGACTTCTCAGGTAGCAGTAGTGGCAGAGAACCCACCTGCCAATGAGGAAGGCTTAAGAGATGTGGATTAGATCCCGGGTCAGGAAGACCCCTGGAGGAGGGCATGACCATCCGC
Source organism: Bos indicus x Bos taurus (assembly GCF_003369695.1). Taxonomy (NCBI): domain Eukaryota; kingdom Metazoa; phylum Chordata; class Mammalia; order Artiodactyla; family Bovidae; genus Bos; species Bos indicus x Bos taurus. The sequence goes on along the minus strand of NC_040087.1, from coordinate 10,049,293 downwards.
TCCAGTTATTCTTGCTTGGTGAATCGCTTGGGCAGAGGACCCTGGCGGGCTACAGTCCAAAGTGTCGCACAAAGTCAACATGACTGAAGTCACTTAGCTCACACGCCCACGTTGATGGAGTAATCGGAGTAATCATAGATCTGATTTAGAGCTGACAGGGCCAGAAACTATTGACTGCCTCTTAAATATAGGGGAAAACTTTCCAGGTCAAAACCAAAACATTTTGATTCTTAGAATCAGAAATCCAGTTATCATTCCGTTCAACTTTCTCTTGTCAAAAGTAATGAAATAGACGCCCAGGGAAAGTTAAGTGTGCTAGGCAATGCCACACTCACTAGAATTACGTATCTTTTGAAGTGTATAACTTGAAAATGCTTTAATATTTTTCTCTTTTGCTAAGTATTTGTTGAAGCACATTGTTTCAGCCTGTAGAGTATTCCATCATGTGGATGTGCCCTAATTAAACTGAATCTCTTTTTGACACATTCATTTATATTCACATTTTCACTTCTATAAATACTGTGAAAAATATTCTTATACATAAGTCTTTGTACACATATATATCATTCCTGTGGATTAGTTTCAAGAAAAGGGATTTCTGCATCAAAGGTTATGCACATTATAGAAGGGTTTAATTTCAGTTACCAAATGATCCACTAGCGCGTTCTTGTGCTACGTCGCTTCAGGCGTGTCTCACACTCTGCAACCCTGCGGACCATAACCTCCAAGGCGCTCTGTCCATGGGATTCTCCAGGCAAGAATACTGAAGTGGGTTGCCATGGCCTCCTCCAGGGGATCTTCCTGACCTAGAGATCGAATCTACATCTCTTGTCTCCCGCACTGGCAGGCAGATTCTTTACCACTAGTACCACCTGGAAGCTCAAAATGTTAGTCACTCAGTTGTGTCCAACTCTTTATGACCCCATGGACTGTAGCCCACCAGACTCCTCTGTCCATAGGATTCTCCAGGCAAAAATACTGGAGTGGGTAGCCATTCCCTTCTCCAGGGGATCTTCTGCAGGTCTCCTGCATTGCAGGCAGATTCTTTACTGTCTAAGCCACCAGGGAAGCCCCAAGAGAGTTCCTGGCAGCTCCCAATAGTCAGCGATGGATGAAATCACCTGTTCCTCTGCACAGTCACCCATCCTGGATATTTTTAATAATAAATACAAGGAAAATGGAGTCTTGTCTTAATTTACTTTACAGTATTAGCAAGTATCTTTATCTAATTTTGTTGCCAATTGTGTTTTCTTTATGCATTTTTAATATTCTTTCCTCACTTTTTAACTGGAGTTTATATTTTACTGCTTTGTAGAAATTTTAAGACTGTGAAATACAGTTCACAAGAAATCCCTCAATAAATGTGTTGTTGTGTGTTGCTTAGTCGCTAAGTCATGTCCCACTCTTTGTGACCCCATGGACCACGGCCCACCAGGCTCCTCTGTCCGTGGGAATTCCAGGAAAGAATTCTGGAGTGGGTTGCCATTTCCTTCTCCAGGGGATCTTTCCAATCCAGGGATTGAACCCATGTCTCTGGCATCGGCAGGCGAATTCTTTTTTTTTGTTTGTTTTGTTTGTTTTGTTTTATTTTTATTTTTTTAATTTTATTTTTAAACTTTACAATATTGTATTGGTTCTGCCATATATCAAAATGAATCCGCCACAGGCATACATGTGTTCCCCATCCTGAACCCTCCTCCCTCCTCCCTCCCCATACCATCCCTCTGGGTCATCCCAGTGCACCAGCCCCAAGCATCCAGTATCGTGCATCGAACCTGGACTGGCGACTCGTTTCATATATGATATTATACATATTTCAATGCCATTCTCCCAAATCTTCTCACCCTCTCCCTCTCCCACAGAGTCCAAAAGACTGTTCTATACATCAGTGTCTCTTTTGCTGTCTCATATACAGGGTTATTGTTACCATCTTTCTAAATTCCATATATATGCATTAGTATACTGTATTGGTGTTTTTCTTTCTGGCTTACTTCACTCTGTATAATAGGCTCCAGTTTCATCCACCTCATTAGAACTGATGCAAATGTATTCTTTTTAATGGCTGAGTAATACTCCATTGTGTATATGTACCACAGCTTTCTTATCCATTCATCTGCTGATGGGCATCTAGGTTGCAACTAAGCCGCCAGAGATGGTTGGATGTCATCACCGACTCAATGGACATGAATTTGAGTAAACTCCGGGAGTTGGTGATGGACAGGGAGGCCTGGAGTGCTGCGATTCATGGGGTCACAAAGAGTTGGACACGACTGAGTGACTGAACTGAACTGAAGCCACCACAGAAGTCACCATTAGTAAGTTGTAGATGTTATTATTGTTACTGATATTGTTAATATTTTGTTGTAGCCAATGGTATTTTTGTGTCTGTTGCTAGTTGCTGTCTTATACTTAGGAAAAGAAATTACAAAGGTGTCACTGCCTAGGGTCAAATAGCCTGTGTTAGGGAAAATGTATCTCTGTTTCACTGGGAAAAATTCAACAAAACATATCCCAATTATGCTGTTGATTTTTACAGTCTTTCATCTGCATCCTTTCTCCAAGCTCTGTTCTCCCTGGAATAAAGTCAAATGTGGTTTATGCTTCAGGCACGCATCCACCTCTTTAGTTTCTTCTCTAACTAAACACTGGAAGTCTTTCTTTTCTTGGAAATAATAGGAATTGACCTCAGAGAATACATAAATTGCAAAGTGCCTCCTTTTTTTACTTAGCATTTTACATTATTCCTGCTTTTCCCTCTAGAAAGTATAAAATTACACTTCCTAGAATGGAATCTGTGTAGCCGTTTTTCATCTTTTTAAATATTTAGCAGTGCACCGTGTTTACTTTTTATGTTTCACTGCTGAATATTGTGTTTTATTGGAGACTATTGGGGAGCTGTCTTTTTCATTTTTATAGGTGGGCTCAAATTTTTGTGGGCCTGCATTTGTTCATCTGCCTGCTGCTATGTTTGAGCTCCTCCCCTAGGGCAGGAGCAGCATTCATGCTTGGTCACCTCCTCATGCATGGATGGGGATATTTGGAGTAATCCGTTGTGAGTGGCAACTGAGAAATATGTATCAGGAACTTTTGCACGGTTGTTATGGAATGTTGTGCTTCCACAAATAAGTTAATATATATAGCTTGACAAACTTGATGACCATAGTAGATGCTCCAAATATGTTAGTTGTTTTCTCTATCAATCAAAGAAATAGAACCAGCAGGACAGACACCCACACACAAAGTAAAGAGACTTATTTCAAAAACTGAGAATCAGCTTACAGGATTGTTGGGGCTGGCTAGTTTGGAACAGGCCGACAGGCTAGAAATTCAAGTAAGCGTTGATGTTACAGTTTTGAGTCCAAAATCTGTAGGGCAGGTCTTAGATGAAAACTTGGGCAGAGTTCCTGTGCAACCCAATTTTGAGGCAGAATTCCCTCTTCACCTGGTAGCTCAGTGGGTATAGAATCCACCTGCAACACAGGAGACCCCGGTTCGATTCCTGTTTTGGGAAGATCCGCTAGAGAAGCGATAGGCTACGCACTTCAGTATTCTTGGGCTTCTTTTGTGGCTCAGCTGGTAAAGAATCTGCCTGCAATGAGGGAGACCTGGGTTGGATCCCTGGGTTGGGAAGATCCCCTGGAGTATTCTGGCCTGGAGAATTCCCTGGACTATATAGTCCATGGGGTCACAAAGAGTTGGACACGGCTGAGCAACTTTCACTTTCCCTCTTCACTGGGACACCTCAGTTTTTGTTCATAAGGTCTTCAACGCGTTAAATGAGACTCATCCACATTCTTAAAGGGAATTTCTTTTACTGAATGTCCACTGATTATGGATGTTAATCACACGTACAAAACACCTTTCAGTAACGTCTATACTAGTGTTTGATCAAACAGGTGAGTACTGTCCCCTCACCAAGCTGACATGCAGAGTTATTCATCATGCCCGCCTTTCACACTCCCTTCCCGTGTGCAGAAGGGAGTAGGGTGCCCCTGGGGTATCAGGGATCCTTCCCCACACATCTCAGTGTCATGAGCTCATCACATCCAGTTAATAAACCCAGAGGGTAAGGAGCTTCAGAAACAGGATCAAGTGCATTTTTGAGTAAGGGAAAGAAAAGGTTTTGTTGGGAGAGTAAGGGCAGCAGAAAGAAAGGGAAGAGCATCTGGAAGGTGACGCTATCACCTCCTGATCTGGACTCGTTCTGACATCTCTATGAGTTTAGGATAGTAGTGGAAGTGCTGGAAGGAAAGCAGAAAAAGGATGGGCTCCCTCAAGGGAACGTTAGAAGACTTTCCTGCTATGAAATGGGGGTGTCATGGGCAGAGGGACAAAAAGCTCCCTGGATTCTCAGGTGGCATCCACTCAAGTTCCCAAGAAATGCCCAGATCCTTCTTCAGTATGGCCATGGACCAGGGTCCTCTTTGATTCCAGGTTGACTGTGGACATCGGAGACACAGTTACTACATAGAAGAAAGTGAAGTTCATTCTCCAGATGCTAGAAGGAGAACAGGCTTGAATGAAACAAAAGAGTTGGTGGTGAAGTTACTTAACCTTTTGGCACCACCAAGTATTCAGACATGTAGGAGGATGAGAATACCAACCCCCAACCTATTTAGTAGGGCAAGTGAGTTAAAATTGTGATATGAGCTTGAATTCATGTCAATCAGCAAATTCAAAGCATGGTACTATAATTAGAGACTCACGATGAGCCATAGAATATCCTTGTGGGCAAAATGAATGCATATTGAACATTTTTAGCAGTTATTTTAAGCCCAGATATAGCCTGGTTCAAATGAGTTGATTTCTCTATTCTGAGTTAGATGGGCTACTTACATATAAGGTAAACTTCCTTTACTGATGGAATTTCCTGCCACTTTTGAAACTTGGTGGCGATCTTTCTAAGGTCACACTTGATAAATCAGATCAGAAAGCTTGGGAGTGACTTGTGGAGGTCTCCAAGGTACAATTTGTTGGGGAGAACACAGAAAACCGTCTTCTAGGGGACTTATTTGGCCTCCGGCTTTGTTAGATCATGCTTGTTTATCATATATTTTAATGCCTCTTTATTATTAACTTTTTTTTTTAATGTGAGCAGTTTAATGGTTTTAAGTCAGATAAACAGAAACAAATTCAATAGCTGATTTTCAAGAAGGATCTCTTAGGATTTGTATTTAGGTGGGAAATGTATTTGCTAATTCATTGGATTCATTATATTTTGAAACATTTCCTTTTAATGCTTATTCATTTTGAGTAACACAAAACAAATGCACAGTAATCCCCTTCTTTTCAATAGTAGCTACTCTCTTTTCAGGCCAGGAATCCCAAGACTTCTCTATGATTCCCTGTACTGCTGTTTACAAACAATGGTGCAAATGACTTAAATGTTTCCTGGATTATTTACATAGGAGGTGATGGTACAGTGCGGCAATAAAGAGGGCAATGAATTTTGGAAGCTGGAAAGTCAGCTGCATAAGTCATCTATGGAAGACTGACACAGACATCTTTGCATTGTTAGGCTGGTATTGTCTAATGTGATTTTGCAGAAAAAGCTATCAGAAAAGCTTCCCCTGTAAGCAGCCATATGACCTCCAGGAGGCAGTTAAGGGAAGTATAATGGCACTCTTTGATAGAGTGTAGGTTATATTTTTTGGTGGTGATCCAACTTTTTCCAGTCTTTATTCACTAGGGAGTAAAATTATTGCCTCATAAAACAAGAGAAATGTCCAGTTATTTCTTAAGTAGGACCCTATTAACTTTAACACTGTCACCATTTCCTTCCACAACATTAAAATCTCTCAGCCTTGTGGCAGGGAGGATGTTACGTACCCAGATTTAGTGATCCAAGGACAGTTATTTTGAAAACATACATTTCCTTGAAAGACACAATTTTGCAAGAACTAATTCTTAGAATGATGTTCCAATGAATCACTGGACTCATAATAGCATTTTTCTCTGAAAATCTTTTGCCAACATCAAGACTATGAGCCAGGATATAAAAAAGTGAGTCTTAATGTTAAGGGACATTTATAGTCAAGAAAGAGAGTTTGATTATTGAAATGCATTATGATGCTTCACCCTGAAATCATTGAATTAAAGTTTCATTTATTTGGAAAATCTATATAATTGTCCTCACTTTCTATCTGAATATTACCACTGTGTAGAATACCATTTTAGGTCATACTGAATAAATGGTCACACGGCATAAAAATGCTGTTCTCGCCCATGTTGTCTGGGTGAGAATGCACTGAACCCGTTTGAAGAGATTTGATTGTCCCTATAGGGGAGGAGCCATCTCCCTTGGTTATATGTTGTCAGGAACTGGCCAGGGACCAAGATGAAGCTCAGTCAAGGGTGATGTTAGTCCCCCACATGCATCATCTATCCCTTTGACTCTAAGACTGAGATTTTAATAACCAAACATTTCCATCAACTTCTAATTGTTTCTTAACTGGGATTCTTGTCTTCTGCCAAGTTGGGTCTAATGCTTTTGAACTGTGGTGTTGGAGAAGACTCTTGAGAGTCCCTTGGACTGCAAGGAGATCCAACCAGTCCATTCTGAAGGAGATCAGCCCTGGGATTTCTTTGGAAGGAATGATGCTAAAGCTGAAACTCCAGTACTTTGGCCACCTCATGCGAAGAGTTGACTCATTGGAAAAGACTCTGATGCTGGGAGGGATTGGGGGCAGGAGGAGAAGGGGACGACAGAGGATGAGATGGCTGGATGGCATCACTGACTCGATGGATGTGAGTCTGAGTGAACTCCAGGAGTTGGTGATGGACAGGGAGGCCTCGCGTGCTGCGATTCATGGGGTCACAAAGAGTTGGACAGGACTGAGCGACTGATCTGATATTTGAGCTCTTCTTGCTCAAGCTGTATCAGAATTTGGTTAGACTACAAGTCATAGTATGCTAGCTATTTTCCTCCAATAGTAGATCCCAGAATTGGGACTTCAGTGATTCCAGGAAGCATAAATGAGGTGGGAAAGAGAGTAAGACAGGTGTCAACTTAAAAAAAAGCACAACATGAGAATTGTGAGTCAAGTTTTATTTGTGGCAAAACCGGGACCATAATCTGAGCTACAGCACCTCAGATAGCTCTGAGAAACTCCTCCAAAGAGGTGGATTGGGGGAGATCAGTATGTATGTGATTTTGGTGAAGTGGGAGTACATGCATTCAGGTATATATTTTTGCACTTTTTTTTTTTTTTTTCTGCTAGTCACAAGGAGCAGTCTTCATCATGAAGGATTTTAGTGCTTTTCTAAATATGAGGAGATGGGCTACCCTAGTGGCTCACCTGGGTCAGGAAGGTCCCCTGGAGAAGGAAACAGCATCCACTAAGTCCACAAGAGACCTTCAAGAAACCAGGAGGAACCCAAAATTGAAGGGACAGGGACTGTTCCTCATCAGTGGAGGTTTCCCTCAAGAATGCGAACTTTTATAGGGGCTGAATGGAACCCATGAGCAAACATCCATGGGGCCAGAGAAAGGCATTAGATAGAGAGGCAGACACACAGGCTGCTGGGAGGGAAACTGCCTACCAAAGCTCTTAGTGCAGACAGTAAATGAAAATGGCACAGCTATGCAGGAGCAGAGGATGGCCTCTTTCACATAAAAGAAGTTCAGAAGTCATTTTAGACCTTAGAAATTATTATTAAACCCTAGACAGTCCAGGATTTATTTTAGAATCCTCGGATGCCCAAGTTCTTCCCAGTACACTGTTTCGCCATCTCTAGGGTGGGACTGTCTCCAAATTCCACAATAAGCTTTAGTAATCACCTCTGTGTTCCAGGGGCTAAAATTTAGGAAGGCATGAAGAAGTAATTTCTTTTTTAAGAGAATAGTCAGGAAATACAAAAACATATTTCCGTCTATGTCTAATTAGCAAGAACTCCGTTACATGGCTACATCCTGCTATAAAACTTTCTAATTGAAGGTGGCCATGTGTCTAATTAAAAAATAGTGATTATAATTACTATGAGTGGAAAGGAAAATTGAGATTTTGGCAATGAATCACCTCTACGTTGTGAAAGTTTCATCCATCTGGATCTGTAAGTGGGAGAAAAGGCAGAAAGAGTAGAGTATAGGACAGAATTATATTGACTACTTATGGACCTTGAAATTACTATGTCATGTTCCTTTGGTCAGGCTGATGATCTTCACAACATTTTAGTTATTGACCTTGTTCACAAAAATAATCACGAGTGATATGAATGGAAGAATTAGTTGGACTATGCTTTGTCTAGTTGCTTTGATGGTGAATACAGAGTTTGAGTAACACCGCTGGCAACAGTGACTGTATTAGCCTGCTTGGGCTGCCATAACACAGTGCAATAGAGCGGGTGGCTTAAAAAGCAGACGTTTATTTCTGACAGTTCCGGAAGCTGAAAGTCAAGGAACAAAGTACTGGCAGGTTTGGTTTGCCTGAGGTCTTTCTTCTTGGCTTGCAATTGGCCCTTTTCTTGCTGTCTACATCACCCTGGTGTTTCCTTTTCTTCTCATAAAGACACCAGTTCTATTAAATTAGGGCCTCATCCTTGTGATCTGATTCAACTTTCGTTACCTCTTTAAAGGTCCTATAACCAAATACAGTTATATTGGGGGTTAAGACTTCAACACATGAATTGCAGGAGTCACAATTCAGACCATTTGTTGTTGTTTAATTACTAAGTCATGTCAAACTCTTTGCGATGCTGTTGACTGTAGCCCTCTGTCCATGGGATTTTCCATGCAAGAATATTGAAGTGGATTGCCATTTCCTTCTCCAGGGGCTCTTCCTGACCCAGGGATCAGACACACGTCTCCTGCACTGCAGGCAGATTCTTTACCTTTTTACTGCTGAGCCACCAGAGAAGCCAATTCAGACTATAGCAGTGATAATAATAAATATTTCTTTAGTGCTTCCTATATATAGGGCCTGAGGCTAAGGGTTTATATATAGGATAATTTATTTAACCTTAATGAGTAAGAGACTATATTCCTCATTTGATATAGAAGGAGACATATTTCGAGAAAGTGAAAGATGGCCATGTTTGCAAGGGAAGAATTGAAGGCAGCAAACTGCCCCCAGAGCTTAGGGTCATAAACCACTGTGAGCTGGTGCTTGTGATGTGATGCAGAAGACAAGAGGTACCACGTGTGAGAGGTGGACACAATGCAGGTGGGCGGTAGGTGATGTTGGGGGAGTTCTTTGATGGGGCTCTTACTGAGCAGAATCCACATCTCCTGAACAAGTGGAGATGTAAATCTAAGACTGGCAAGGAAGGGCTAAAATATCCGTTTATTATTGGTGGCGTCTGGAGGGTGTGACTTTAGGGCTATTTGTCAATTGGGTTAGCTGATGGATCTGGGCAGACTCAGCTGTCCAATCACAGCACACTGGGCCGGGGTAGGCCTCCCCACTCCAACAGCATGGAGTTTCCAAAGGGACTGTGGAAAGTCTGCTCCTTCTAAGTTGAAGCTTCTTCCCCGGAGGAAGAATGCAGGGAGGAAGCAAGTTAAACAAGTTTGTTTCTTCTCCCAGATGAAGCTATCAGGTCCCTTTATATCTTCTGTTGGTGGAGAGAACATAAAGGGCAGATATCTTAGGAAAAAACCCCCTCCCTAGAAACCAGTGATGAGAACAAGGTGTTCCCAGGTAACAGGCTATAAGGAAGTTGTCTTGAGCTTGCCTGGGGGAGCTGGGACATCTTTACACAGGTATCAACTCTGAGACTAAGGCAAGAAAAGAGAAGGTAAGTCAAAAGATCTTTTTAGTTATTTGTGAATTTTTGATGGGATTAATTTTGTATTGTTGGGAGCAATACAAATAATTCAAATAATGCTGGGAGCCACCAGGTATGAGACTGTGTCAATGAATGGATGCAGTTAGGAAATCAATTGATGTTTTGGTGATACATTTATGATGTTACATTGTGAGCATTAGAAGACACCAATATGTAAATACGTAGAACTTCCCTAGAGGAATTCAGGGAACTTCTCTTTAAAAAAAAAAGAGTCTGCTTTCAGTAAGAAAACCAATAGATTTAATCAAAGGAGTAAGTCTAAGCAAAGGAATCAGATCCAACTAGAGGAGAGTAGGATTTTTAATCATTCTGCTGGCATGTCCAGCCTGTGATGAATATCATTAACAACTGATCAATAAGCTATTTTTCCTATTTCTTCAACTAGAGCTGAAACATAAAAATGAAGAAAAGTAAACATTTGTTAACCCTCCAAAAGACTAAAACCCACCTTCAAAAATAATACATTTCAGCAGAATATTTTCATGTGCCTTTAAGGCCACCTTCCCCAACCCACCCCAGCCCTCCTCCCATTCCAGTCCCAAATTTGGGGTCTACAGAGGCAAACCAGAGCGGAGACTTGAGACACCGATTCAGAAAAATGAAGTCAAAAATCTTGGTTCTCCCCAAAATTGGTTATATAAAGCAAAATTAGATTTTTTGGCTTTGCCTTAGAGAGTGGCCTAATAGAGAATTCACTTCATAGCTATAGAATCGGCTGTGGTTTTCCCTGAAGAATGTGATGCTTATATCTCCCTGTTTTTGCATGCACAAAAGTAGAATTTTACATTTGTTGTGTGTCAAATTGAGTTTCTCGATTTTTTTCAATTAATTCCTCTCCTCTGGCGTATTTTGCAAATAGAATGTAGTAATGACGTTTAGTCATTTTGTTATGTGATAGTTCTAAATAACTAACTAAATCATTCTGCTCCAAATACACTTTGAGGGATCTTTAATTCTGCAAATGAACTATATGTTTGGGCAGTTAACAGAACTGAAATAAATTCTGTGGCTAAAAAAATTCTCCTTTTCTCTGTATGACACAGATGCAGTGTTAGAGGTAAAGGATGGTTTAGGCCTCCAAACAGATTTTTGCTTGATTTGCTTTCTTTCACTTCCCTTAAGTTATCATTTATCCAGTAATTTAAGGGAAATTAAATCTTTATCTCTCTTCCTTTTTTTTTTTTTTCAAGAAAAAGGCCACCTGGATTACCCTGATGAGTTGAAAATAGGTATAGGTAATGAACTCCCACTCTCCAGGTGGCTCAGTGATGAAGGATCTGCCTACCAATGCAGGAGATGTGAGTTTAATCCCTGGGTTGGGAAGATGCCCTGGAGAAGGAAATTGCAAGCCACTCCAGTATTGTTGCCTGGAGAATCCCACGGACAGAGGAGCCTAATGGCTGCAGTCCATGCAGCTGCAAAGAGTCAGACATGACTTAGCAACTAAAGAACAACATCGGACTCAAAGTATTTCCAGAAAATCATTCAAAATCAAAATACTAGGAAACTCTGAGTTTTAAAAATGTTTACTCTTTGTTTGAGATTCTTTAATAAATGTTTACTAATTTTTTTCCTCTAAAATATGTTTCCCTTAGAACTAGGCCATTAGAAAAACTATTTTGTTTGAAATTATGGTTTTTTGGTTACTTTTTAACCCATTCATTTATATAAGTTGGGAGTGTTCCATACATTTTTCCCCCCTTATGCTAAATAAAAATAATCTTTTACTTCAACTTGTGAAAACGAAATAGTGAATTGTTTGGCAGCAATATTACCAAAATAGTCTTTATATAACTGCTTTTCTGCTTCCTTTTGGTATTATCAGGATTGGTATCCACAAGTTTTGGTAGAATTTGAACTTTATAATTTAAATCCAATCTTTCTTTTACTCATGACCAATTTCTTTGTTCTTTGGATTTCTGATTTTGGAAACTTGAAGCAAAAAATGTTGTTAGAGTAGGGCTCCTTCAACTGGAAGTGTTGGTTTTGTGTATGCTATCTCTTAGCCTTCCCTGATGGTTTTCAACCGAGGATTTGAAAGCAGGTGAAAAGACTGAAGTGGCTTTTACTTGTGTGATGTAGGCAGAGCATCTTCTGAACACAATTCTCCTTCCTCTGAATGTGAATCCTGTGCTGATCAAAGGGGTCAGGCAGATAACAGCTGGCCCTGTAAAGAGTTTTCTGGAACATGGATGGCATGGGGTAGAAATTCCACCTCTGAGTTGTGACTTATCCCTGATTTAAAATAGTACCAGAGATTCTTGAAAGGATGGTGGTGGTTTAGCTGGTAAGTCGTGTCTGGCTCTTGTGATCCACCATCCTACAAAGAGTAACAGCTATCAACTCAATGAGACATGGAATGAAATATATGAAAGATATGTCCTAGGGACTTTACTAGATTCTTGAAAGCCTCAGCTAAGGCTTTTAGAAAACATGTACCTGGAAGTAATGGTTGAAGCAGCCTTCTGAAGTTTGGAAGCCTGAATTTTTTTACATATGTGAATAAGTGCAGTTCCTTTTAAATGTATGCTCAATATTTTCAAAATATACAGTTAACACACACACACACACACATATATATAACCACTCACATGGTTCTATAAATATACATATGCATAGTTTTATATACATATACACATGCATATATTTGTGTGTGTATATATATATATATATATAGTTCTAAAATTAATTTTGAGTGAGCAAATAGACAAGTATCTCTGATGAAGAACTTTGATTTAATGTATTTTCTTGTCGGTAACCCTGTCTGCAAATCAGGATGACTTTAGCTTAGAAAGAGATGAAAAAACTGTCAAGAGCCCTTATATTCCCACTCTGAAAACACTTGTAGTTAAGCTGATCTGACTATCTAGAATTGATGTTCTTAGAGTTTCCAGTGATATTTCCAAACACATACATGTTTTAATTTTTTTCTGTGCATTCTTTTGTCTTCTGTACTGACGATGGAACTTCTTCCAAACTGTTATGTTCTTTTGCTGGGATTTGTATGACAACTAATTATTTGTTTCTGAAAACAAAGGGGCAGCTGCATCTGGAGAGTGGAGAACTAGTAAAGTCCCTAGGACATATCTTTCATATATTTCATTCCATGTCTCATTGAGTTGATAGCTGTTACTCTTTGTAGGATGGTGGTGGTTTAGCTGGTAAGTTGTGTCTGGCTCTTGTGATCCCCCGGACTATAGTCTACCAGGCTCCTCTGTCCATGGGATTCTCCAGGCAAGAATACTGGAGTGGGTTGCCATTTACTTCTTCAGGGGATCTTCCCAACCCAGGGATCAAACCTGTGTCTCCCGCATGGCAGGCAGATGCTTTATCCTCTGAGCCACCAGGGAACACACTTTTTGCAGGATGGTGGTGGTTTAGCTGGTACATACTGTGGCTCTTGTGATCCCCTGGACTATAGTCCACCAGGCTCCTCTGTCCGTGGGATTTCCCAGGCAGGAATACTGGACTGGGTTGCTATTTACATCTCCATCTTTGTAGCGTATCTGTGGATGTAAGGGTGAGTCAGAATCCCTGAATGGAAGTAGGGATGCTAAGAGTTTGGCATGCAGTAAAAAGTATAGTGTTTAAATTTTTTTTTTTTAATGTTTTCTGACTAGTCATTTATCCAAATTTTCTATTAAAAGAGCTATACAGACTGTTAGAAAAGGTGAAATCCACAGCAGAATTAAGAACTAAGACTGACAATTGCCAAAGCCTTGGGGAAAATTCTGCTAATGGTCAAATTGGTACAACCCACTGAAACATGGTCATTGACAGAATGGCTCAGTGGTTAAGGACACGGACTTGGTTCCAAATCTGGCCTTGTCACTGACTCACCATGTGACCTGGGAAATTTACTTAATATCTTGATGCCTCAGTTTCTTTGCCTATAAAACGAAGGTCATAACAGACTTCTAATTAGGAGCTTGGGCTTCCCCCAGGACTCAGCAGGAGAAGAATCTGCCTGCAATGCAAGAGATTGTAGGAGATGTGGGTTTGGTCCCTGGGTTGGGAGATTCCCTGGAGAAGGAAATGGCTTCCCACTGCAGTATTCTTGCCTGGAGAATTCCGTGGACAGAGGAACCTGGCGGGCCACAGTCCCTAGGGTTGCAGAGTCAGACATGACTGAAGCAACTGAGCACAGCACATGTAGAAAATAGATAAAACCAACAAGGACCAACTGTGTAGCACAGGGAACTATACTCAGTATCCTGTAACAACCCCTAAGGGAAAACTGAAAGTGAAAGTTGCTCAGTTATGTCTGACTCTTTGGGACTGTAGCCCACCAGGTACCTCTCTCCATGAGGATTCTCCAGAGAAGAATACTGGAGTGGGTTGCCAAACCCACCTCCAGGGGATCTTCCCCCAACCGAGGGATCAAACCCAATCTCCCACATTGCAGGTGGATTCTTAACCAGCTGAGCTACCAGGGAAGCCCTGTAAGGAAAAAGAATCTGAAAAAGAATACATCTGTGTCTAGAATTATATAGATATATCTGAATACATATATGTGTATATATTTGTCTGAATCACTTTGCTGTGCAAGCGAAACTAACACAACATTGTAAGTCGACTGTACTTCAATAAATAAATAAATAAAAACAGACTCTTCTACAGGAGGTTGCTGTGTGGTTTAAATGAATTAATACATGATTGGACTAATGCCTGGAACTTTGTAAGCAGCAGAAAATGAGCTCTTATTATTCGATGGCTCAACTACCTTGTATCTGCTTGACATTAGGCCAGATACCCTTTATTACTCTTTGTCTCCTTGTTCAGTAGGAAAGAGCCAAACCTGCCAGAAATCCGAGAGGTCGTTTATGTAGCACATTGCCTTTCTGAAGCAGTCTCTGGGTTGCCTTCTCCCAAACAGCTCGGCAAAGCTCTTATTTGACACGAGACAAGATGCACCTCTGTGACAGCATTGATTTCCTTTATTTTACTACCAGCTTCTTCTGCCCACTGGGACTCTTATGAATGTCTCTACTCCTGTTATCTCTTCATTATACAGGCAGTTTTTACAATAATTCCATAACCAAGCTGTGGTTAGTGCCCATTTTACCTGAGAGGAATTTGCAGTTCCTAACACAAAATGAATTGGTCCCAGAATTGGGAAAAAAACTTTGACTCAGAGTTCAGATATCTTTTCAGTAATGGTAACCTTAAAAAGCTGTCAATCTTCACCCTTCTCTCCCTATCATTTTCGGTGCCTTTTAATACAATCAGGTTGAACATCTCTTTGGCCAAGTTAGTAATATGTCCATTTAAACCAATAAATCAATCTATGGAAACTGTTTTTTTCACTTTTGTTTAGGAAGCAATAAGGCAAAAGTGTTCTAATTATGTGGGCTTCCCCAGTAGCTCAGCGGTAAAGAATCCTTCTGCAGTGCAGGAGCTGCAGGAGACATGGGTTCATTCCCTGGGTGGGGAAGATTCCCTGGAGAAAGGAATGGCTACCTACTCGTGTTCTTGCCTGGAGAATTCCATAGACAGAGGAGCCTGGAGGGCCACAGTCCCTACGGTCGCGAAGAGTTGGACACTGAAGGAACTTAGCACGCAAACAGGTTCTACTGATGTAAGGGATACAAGTTATAAAGAAAAAGAAAACTCATTAAGAAATACAAATTCTGCTTCTGTGGTTTGACTGTCTTGGGCTTGATTTGTATTTACTACACCTGTGCTCTTACTTGTATTTCCTTGACATTAGTATGCAGCTATGTTTCTTTTTATTTATTCCCTTGACATAAAATACACACTGTCCATAAGGTGCAGCTTAGTAACGAGGTTAAAATTAAGATGGGAGTAGTTATGCATGTTTCGTTTTTTTTTCCTATGGACAAATTTATTTTTGCCATCTATTTCTTAATTGAGTCATTATATTTTCTTTACTCTCTAGATAAAAAGGGAGTAGAATAAAGTATTTTTTTGCTTCCTGAACTATCCATCCAGCAGAATAAAGCTTGTTCTTGACAGTAGATTTATTAATACTCCCATGAATATGAGCTTAGAGCTTTTAACTCAAGAAGGCCTGTTACGATGATTTGTAACAAGTTAGACATCAGTATGGATCAAATATCTGATTAGTTAGCTGGATCCGATTATAGTCGTCAGCTGAGCACTGTCTCTGTTCTTCTGAGTTCTGCTTTGCATGGCGGGCATTGAAAGCCAGTGCACTCCATTTCTTCAGAACCTCTTACCTATAGGGTTCTAGGTTAGATTTTGCAAATGAGGCGCTATGAAAGATTTTTAGAAATGAGACAGAGGCAGAAAACATCCATTGCTTCTCAGGTAGCAGAGGACTGGCAGGTAGGATTCAGAAAATGCCCCTGGACGTTTCCCTATGATAGCTGCAGGGAGTGATATGTTGCTGGGATGATTGACCCTTGGCAACTGCTAAGGGGTTCTGCATCCGTGGGTCCAGCATTTGCAATAGGAAGGGTCTACGGGAAGACACCATTTTACATAAGGAACTCGCGCACTGTGCATTTTGGCATCCTCAGGGGTCCTAGACTGCATGTCCTGGATGCCTGGTATGACCACAGTTTCTTTCAGTTTTCTGATTCTGAAAGCTGGCAACAACCTGAGAACTAGAAGCAGTTTCCCCAGATAGTCACTGTTTCACTCTTTTCATCGCTCATTTCCCGGTATTAAATCTTTTCTTTCTTGAAAAGCTTAAATCACTGTAGGTTTCCCTGACCAAATTCTCATGGCTACTCAGAAGCTAACTAACTGAATTAACTAAGATTCGTTCACCAGGACCCTTGTCAGCTGTCTGGCTTCTCATTCTGAAAATGTGAAGATGGGGTCGCTGGGGCTCCTTGATAACATTCTGACTCTAGCTGAAAGATGCAATAGAAACATGTTTTCTTGGAAGTAGGAGAGGAGAGAGGGGTCTGTACCAATGGATGTTAACCATCCAGATATGCTTATGAGTTTCATTTAACCTACTAAATCTTAGAAACATTGATGCAACATTGAGTGATTTTTGTCTCCCATAAAAATCTGGAGTTCTTTAAAAGGCAGGAGATCCAACAGCAGTGGGACTTTCTCCAAGTCAGCAGTTGCAGGAGTAGTGGTGTGCCAGGGGTGTATTTTCCTTGTCTGCACAGCTTCATCCTGTCCTGTTGCTTCCACGGCGGTGTTCCTTGCCATGCACCACCACACAGGTGCATTTTTCCCCTTAGATATTTATTGTCTTGAACTCATGCTTCTTCCAAAAGTGGTAAAACCAAAGACGGAGAGAAAGGGCAGTGTGTTTAAAAAAAAAAAAATTAGAAAGAGTGTAGCTATAGCAGACCTGAAACGCACTGTAAACCAATTCAACATAATTACGATTTATACAATTTTTACACAACAGTGGGATACAAATTCTCTCCTAGTTCCCTTAGACTGGAACTAGGAGACCGGGAATGTATTCAGGGACATAAAATAAGGTATAAACATTTCTTTCATTCTATTAACCTTTGAGAGTTTGATACTGAAACTCCAACTAAAAATCTTAATTTATCTTCTTAAAAAATAACAGTCTATCTTACCTTCTTGTGTATTTCCCAAGTCTTCTGTAATTGTCATTATACTTCCATAATTAAAAGAAAATTAAAATAAGAAAGAGTATGGCATTTTTGCGTGAAATATTTTCACATATTATCTGACAGTTCTTCACCCACTTCACTCCTACTTCTTTCGGCCACTTCCCATCAGTGTTTAAGTTTATAAGTTTCTGGTTTAGGCTCTAGCATTTTTTTTGTTGTTGTTGTTTCACTTTGTTTGGGTCATAAAACCTTTGAAGAATATCATGCAAACCATTGGACACTCTCCCCCTCCAAAATAATATTCTGATTACAGGTTGCTTTGAAGTCTTGCATGTAACCAAGTTAATAAGCCCTTTTGCTCTGGAGTAGTACTTGTAAAAATGATGATTCAGATTCAGTAGGTCTGTGAGGTGTTGATACTCTGCATTTCTAACAAGCTCTCAAGTTAGGGTTTGGGTCTGGGCCCTATGCTTTCAGTAGCAAGATTCCAGTGGTTCTTAAGTTTTCTTTGGCGATTAAAATCCCCTGAAGAAATCTCTTGAAAAGATTGGTGCCTAGGCAATGGTATTTTTCAGAAGCTCCCATCTATGGGGTTTGGGAATCCGCTCTACATCAAAAATCATTTACTGAAATCAGCAGAGAGGCACAGCAGGCTGAAAGAGGGGTCCAGGCATCAGCTGGATGTTGAAATAGAGAGAAATGGGGCCAGCAAAGAAGGCAGGACATGGCCAGCAACTAACATTTTGGTTTTCCAAAGACTGGCCAATTCCTTTTTTCTGTAGTAAAAGGAGCAGTAATAACATAATGGCCCCAAGAAATTTTCTAATGACCTGTTGTATTAGAATCATACATACTGCTTAGCAGAATCTATGAATCTTGGGCATGTCTATTGCTCGATTTCAAAGCAGACCATGAGTTGGGGAAAGAAAGGAGAATTGGGGGAGGAAATGAATATGCTAGTCATTGTTGATCATTTCCGAGGCAACATTTTCCCCTTACGATGTGGCCTTGTCCAAAGCTACTAAAGAGTCACCAAAGTTGCCACAGTAGGTTTTATGTCAAATGAGACACTAGTTGGAAGGGATGTCCACTGCCAGCATCGGGGTGGATGCCTTCTTTCACAGGTAGTCCACAGCAATTTAGGAAAAAACATGAGTGTGTAACACAAAAGACATGTGTCCATGGCACTGCTTGATCTGGACTTCAAAGACAGAATTGAAAGCTGAACTTCAATGGGTGTCAGATCAGTGGAAAGAAGTTCTCACAAATGATATCACAGCCTGGGTCGTTAATGTTTCTCTCCCTTCACCTTGTATCCCAACCTCCGTGTGCAAGTCTCTAATTAGTGCAGCTGGAACACAGGAAACTTCTGATGCCAAATATGTGGAACATTTCCAAAGAAGCATTTCCATTTTAAAGAGATCTTAAAACATTATCTGAATCAGCTCCCCTTTAAAAATTCTATTCCTGCAGGGAAAAAGGTAATTATATGCATTTAGGTATGGATGGCTTTTGCAAAAAAAAAAAAAAAAAAAAATCCTTAGTTGACACTGCCTAATCACACGGAATTATTTCATAATCGTGAAATAATAATAGCCCTAAATCTCTTAGGTTCAAAAGAAATCCTTCAGTCAAATTTAGCTCCTGATGCTGATATGCACTTACTAAAATGATGTTTTAAAAGATCTTTTGCAGTACTTTTTTCCTCTTCTTAATTTCCCAATTAAACTTCTCTCTCAGGCACCGTCGAGTCATTAGTTCGCAGTCATCTTTTGTTCTTTGGTTTTGGAACATTTGGTAGAATTACATAAAAATGGACACGACATTTAAAACTCATCTCAAAAACTTTTGGAACCCTTCCCCGTCTGACTCACCCTTCAGAGAGGAGGAAGCAGAAGACGGCTTCCCTCTGAGCATTGACAAATTGGGCTACCGGGTGACAAGTGAAGCCTTGAGGAGCCTGCAGCTGCCGCTGATCCTCTTCATCCGTGAGGTCATCGTCTCTAATACACACCATTTTCTTCACATAATAGACTTGCACCTGTCATTCAGTCGGGAATGACAAAGGCAATATTTCTCCTCTCTCATCTTTTTTGTTGCCTTGTGATTTTCTTTTTTATTCTGCCCTAGAGAACAGATGTTGTGTCTCTGCTAAGGTTGGTTTTACATTGTTTTGGTTTTCAGGAGTGTTTTTTTTAACATTTCTGCTGATGATTTAGCACCAATTGTTCTCATAATTACTGTGGTTAATGAACTCCCCACCTATCCTCTAGTAGGCAATTACAAAGCTGGCATGTATTAGCAGGACTGTACAAAGAGAAGAGGAGAGCTGGTGACTGTGGGTTCCATCTTCACGTCTCCAAGACCCGTTCCCAAATGGTTTAATCATCATCAGTGTCAGCCTTTGCCATATCTTCATTTGACATGCCGTATATCACAATGCTGCATTTATATTTCATCTTGACTTTGATATTTGCTCCTTCAGAATAGAGGTGCCCTGATTAGACAAGGGGACTGGCAGTTGAAAGAAATGTTTTTAAAATATGCATGTACCATCACCAATTCCCTACTAGCCTTTCTGCCAATCTTCCACTGTCTGCATTTAGCAGAGACTTGTTTTGTTAGATATCCCTGTGACTAGAAAAGATGACGTCTATGGCAAAATGACACTTCCCAGCAACTTTTTGTACAAGATTTCTTCTTTTAGGTAAGGACAGGTAGATGTGGAGGAAGGGGATCTCTCTATATAAAATGCGACAACATTAAATGTTTCAAATGTATAAATACTTGTGTGTCTGTGTTCATATTTTACAAAATTCTCTTATAAGAATTACCATCCAGCCTATAATTATTGCCATCATTTTTCTATACTCATATTTGGTCATTTCATGTCAATTACAGCCTCAATCATCTTGGGTAGTCACTGATGTCAGAGATCTTTTCTAAACCAATCAGTCGTTGGTTTTCAAATATTTATTACTCCTCTACTATGTATAATAAAAGTCACTGTGCTAGCAGAGAGGAAAATATCAAAGTAGAGCAGCAAGGTATATAAATAAACATAAAATAGTTGATTAATCTCAAATTAGAAGAAATATTTTTTTTTTTACGTTCAATTTACAGAAGGGTAGACACTTTTAGGAATCTTCACTCCTTATGGAAATCAACCCTGAATATTCATTGGAAGGACTGATGCTGAAACTGAAGCTCTAATACTTTGGCCACCTGACTGGAAGAGCTGGCTCATTGGAAAAGACCCTGCTGCTGGGAAAGATTGAGGGCAGGAGGAGAAGGAGGCAACAGAGGGTGGGATGGTTGAACGGCATCATCAACTCAGTGGGCGTGAGTTTGAGCAACCTCCAGAGATAGTGAAGGACAGGGAATCCTGGCATGCTGCAATCCATGTGGTTGCAAAGAGTTATATATTATTGAGGGTCTGAACAACAACAACAACAACAGCAGGTACCTTTTATTGGCACAGTCTCTTGATCTCTATAATATAATGTAGCAGGTAGAAAATACCAAACAATTTAGTATTTGGTCCCTGCCTTCTTTCAGTTTCCATAATTCTAATTAGGAAAACTGGGAAATATATATGAAAAATTTAAGAGCTAAATTTAAGGATATATGTAAGGTATAACACTAACACAAGAATAGTTATAAGACAATAGGTGGTTGTTGGCCAAGTGATGCTATATAGGTTAAGCATTTTGAATTCTAGGGAGGAAGCATTTCTGTATACTGGAGTGGTTTTGGACAATTTCATTAAAAACAAATGATAATGATAACTGGTCCTTATAGCCTATTCTTGGATTAACTCCATATTATGTTATGATAAAAAACAAAAACTTAACACACTTCAGGTTAAAATATAAGACACTGTAGTTTTTATGATTTTCAAGATAGGATATACTGGTATTTAGAAGCTACAAAACATTAAACATTATAAAAGATTGAGAATGTTGGAAAATCACTGGTATTAAAGTTGGACAACTGGGTGTTATTCAAGGTTCTTAACTGCAAACAATAGGAAGTGACTCTTATCTTAGCAAAAAATAAATTATAAAAGGGCTACTGGTTAGCTTGCACAGTGGATATAGCCAAGGAAACCTGGGCTCCAAGGAGCTCGGTGGTTGTATCTCTGTGGTTAGAGGCACCCCACCTAACACCACTGCTGTGCTGGGTGATGAGATTCTCCACCATATTTCAGTACACGTCCATGTTCCCCTTTGCTTTTCATTCCTTTAGCAACCATAGGAGGAGCTTCCGATTCCTAAGCCTGTGTCAAGGGCTTGCATGCTAATCCCAGAGAACTGGGAGATGGAGCTCAACCCACTTCTGCTTCCTGTCTATTGCAACAGATGTTTACCTGAACAAGTCACAAGATAGGACTTTGACCCTTTGACCGGAGGTCGAGTCAGGAGGAAGATGGCACTAATCAGAGACGATGGCCAACCAAGTAAGGAATTCTTATAAGCTTTGAATGGACATTGCTATTTATGGCACATTGGCTCATAGAAAATGTCACTATGCTGCACAAAGATGGGGAACTGGGATCACACCTTCTACCAAGGAACTCACAATAGTGTGTTCTTCCTCACCAAGGAATGGAAAATGCTGTGAGCAAAACAAAAGTCCATTGCATGTTGGTTCAACTATGTCTCTTATTTCCAAGCTGTATGATGCATGCAAGCCACTGAAATTTTCTATGCCTTAATTTCTTCTTTAAAATTGACAGTTTGTGATGTTGTGAAGATTAACTAAGGGGATAAGTGTAAAAACTGTTTGTCAACTTAAAAATGCAACAAAAATATAGGCATAATGATCTTTCCCAGAAAAAGAAAAAGAAATATGTCTGTAATCTCTTAGACTACTGTAAATCCAGAGAACCCCAAAGTCTGAAAATGGTAGCTCTAACTGACCATTTTAGAATTTTCTGACACACTCTCAGATGTCTCCAAATATGAGATATCTCACTAGGTGTGTTCTGGTTGATTTTGTATATTGGTTTTAAGAAAGGAATTTTTTTTTCTACATTTACCAGTTATTTAGTGGAAGGCAGCTGCCTTTTCTGCCACCATGTTACTGAATGCAAGTTCCTATGCCCTATGCACAGTGAGGCCAAGCAATACCAAACTGTCAGAGTTCAGAATAGAGAGAAAGGTTTATTGCAGGACCATGGAAGGAGGCAGACAGCTCTTGTCCCTCCAAAACTCCAAGCTCCCTGAAGGGTATCAGCTGACTTCTTTTAAAGGCAATGTGAGAAGGGCTTTCCTGGTGGTCTGGTAATTAAGACTTTGTGCTTCCATTGTAGGGGGCGCAGGTTCGATCCCTGGTCAAGGAACTCAGACACCACTTGTCAAGTGGTGTGGCTAAAATAAAAAGGCAATGTGAGAGAAGGGTGTGGTGAATTGTTGCAAGCATCTTGGTGTCAGAATCGTTTATTCTTTCAGATGTCCACTAGGTCAGGTCACAATGTCCCTGTAATCTCCCAAGAGGACAAATGTTTTCTGTTCTGCAACTTTTTATCTCTGTATGAATGGGAAAGTATTATACCCTTCATTGTCAGAGTCTTGAGAAATGGGCTATCCTGTACATTTCAGGCTATAGGCAACATCTTTAAATGATAGACTACAAAGGTTAAAGTAACATAAACATTTAATATGGAGTCAGAATTGTTCTACCCTAGGAATGTGAGAGTTGGACCATAAAGAAGGTTGAGTATTGAAGAACTGATTCTTTCCAACTGTGGTGCTGGAGAAGACCCTTGAGAGTCCCTTGGACTGCAAGGAGATCAAACCAGTCAATCCGAAAGGAAATCAACCCTGATCATTCACTGGAAGGACTGATGCTGAAGCTGAAGCTCTAGTCTTCGGCCACCTGATGAGAAGAGCCTACTGGTTGGAAAAAACCCTGATGCTGGGAAAGATTGAAGGCAAATGGAGAAGAGGGCTGCAGAGGATGAGATGGTGAGATAGCATCACCAACTCAATGAACATGAATTTGAGCAAATCTGGGAGACAGTGGAGGACAGAGGAACCTGGTATGCTGCAGTCCATGGGGTTGCAAAGAGTCGAACACAACTTAATGACTGAACAACAACAAAATCACAACCATACTCTTGTTTGGAACCACAGATGTTAACGTTTGGAATGGGCTCCAGCATAGACATCAAATGAGACATCTGGGCTGTGCTGATCCGATTTAAATACTGCTCCTGGGGAAAGGGGGTTTCCCCAGAGGTTTCCTAAGGACGCTGCTGCTGGTGTGATTCTCACAGGACTATACTAAAATCATCTCCCTGGAAGTCTTTCACTCTGCATTTTGCTTCCAGCTTCATACTTTCTTTTTTTAAAACTGGGCATGACTTACCAGGAAAAAAAAAAAAAAAACAATTGTGTTATATCATCACTTGTGTTTTTTCTTTGTCCAGATTGATATGGTTATTTTCATCTGAAGCAGGTTTGTATCATCCACAGAGGGGTCCCTTTTATGGAGGAGATGTTGCCTATGAGGTTCTGGCAGACCAGACGCACCTTAAATGACAGCTCTGGAGCATGGACTGTTCCTGTGTCAAGCCACTCGATACAAAACTGGCTGTCAAGTGACACAGTCCCATCTGTCATCTTTACTGAGGATTGGATGAGTGGCCTTCCGTTCACTAATGCCTGCTTAATTTTTTTTTTTTTTTTGCTGTGTCCCCTCACAGTGATGAGATTATTGGATCCTTTGCAGGGGCCCAGCACATGATGAAATGCAGTCTGTTACCATCTATCCAAGGCTGGCAGTGCTTGTTCAGGGTGTTTTGTCTGTAATAAAAAGACCAGGAGGCAATGATTCCCACTTTTGTGCAAACCTGAGACGCTCTGGAAACTGGCGGGTTCCCAATTTTGATTTTTATTCTAATTATATGGTGAAAACAATTCACAGAATCTAGCGTCTAATTTGAGATATTTTAATCTTAGTCTCATCCATTAATTTGTCAAGACTAAGTTGAGAGAGAAACTCGAAAGCAAGTTTTTTTTTTTTTTTTAATCTTAGTCTCATCCATTAATTTGTCAAGACCACGTTGAGAGAGAAACTTGAAAGCAAGTTCTCCCTGATAGGAAAACCCTTTCAGGGTCGAGATGAAAAATCTATCTTAATCACAGATCCACTTTTCCCCTAGCATTTGAACAAAGAGACCCATAGCACAGGCATGAGTCTCAGTGCAAGTCTTATTTCAGATGGTGACATGTCATGATGGGTACAATCGCATCCTCTTTATGGGGTTAGTCATTGCTGCATCCCACAGCCCTTGTTTGTGAACATTAGGAAACTCCACCTAATGTGGGTCTAAGCCTGTCCATCCATCAAATGATAATGTTGGACTATTTGATCTTTGAGGATTTTCAGATTTTCAAAAAACCTATTGTTTTTTAATATATTTTATTAAAGACAAACTTAGGTGATAAAAAACAATGTTATTATGATCATTTCTTCAAGTTTATTTGTCTAACTCTAACGTCTTAAGTTAACACTTAAAGCTTATAGTCTTTATTCTCACACTTTTACCAAATAAAGACTTACAGAATTCATGCATATACTGAACTATGAACCCCTTTTTTGGGAATAAACTAGAGTGGTGGACAATTACATTAGGCAAAAAACTCAAGCTTTTTTTGTCCTTTAGATATTAAAAGCTTGCCTACACTCTTTATCCTCCCCCAAATGCTGTGCACACATTTTCTGTGTCAGAAATATCAAAAGCAAATGTATACAATGTGTGCCTAGTAGATAGAGGCTGTCTATGCTGAGAGAATTAAATAATGAGTGAATATTCAGACAACATATTTCCATGTTAGCAGATGGTCTTTGATAGACTCAAATAAGAGCCAACTGAGCAAGGCAATTCTTGTGACAATAAATCATTATCAGTTCTATCATATGCATCCTTCTCATTCAAGGGTAGATTCTATGTCAATGTGGCAGTATAATTCTTCTCCACCAGCATCTTTGGTCCTCACCCACAGCATCAAAGGGGACTGAGGATTTTAAAGTTGTAAAGACAGGAAATGTGTAAACTTGATATCTGAATTTTTATAACTCTCTGCTCCTCTCGTCATCGCTGCCAAAACCTGTACCAGCCTCTGTGCTTTCTTCCCTTTTCAAAGCAGCAGCTTGTGCTGTGATCTGGGGTCTGCGGTATGAGAGATGGTCTGTATTAGTGGATAAGCTCATGTTTTTATATAGAAACAGGTCACGTATTGGTAGGAAATCCTTCTTGCTGCGGAGCCCAAGCAGAGTTTGAAGGGCAGATGACAAAAACCAGCACAGAACACTCTGCTGTTTTTTTTTTTTCTTTTTCCCCTGTCATTTTAGGAAATTTCTTGTATCACTTTGATCATGCTACTTTGTGGAGTCATTTGGGCAAATCCCCACGTTAGACAGGTCAACTGACTTCTGCTTAATAGGGTCATATTTATGTGGCTAGAAGCGCTGCCCACTGGCTTCATTCCCCAGGAAGTAACTCTTGGCTAGTTCTGGCAGGGACATTACAAGCTCACAGGCTTTATCAAATCTGTGAAACCAAGTGTGATTTACGCTAGAGTCGGGGCAAAGAAACATACTGCGGGGGATTCTAAAATCGGTAGCTTCTTTCTTGAAGAGGGAGAGGGAATTTGAGTCAGAAGCCAAAAAATAAGACCAATTTCAGCTTATCTTGAAAATTTCCAGGCTTATTCATAAATTTGACAGGAGTGCTATCGAAGAGAAACACTTGGAAATGATAAAAAGTAAACACTCAATGTGAGACCCAGAGATGGGGTCTTTTCAGGGGACCGAGCTTAGTGAAGAGGACCACGATGAGAATAAAATATGATACCACAAGTGCTCGCTTTTGTGTTCTTTTAAACTCCTGCAGAAATGTGAATGGGGGCGGGGAACAAGTCAGTCAAGAATATCCTTCAAATTAAAAAATTAAGTCAGGAATAAAGGAGAGTTGAATCAACAGTAATGAGGACATATATACATCCGATATATGCATGTCCAATAAACTATATAATATGTACACACACATACATATATGAGGCTTTCCTGGTGGCTCAGACCAGGAATCTGTCTGCAATGCAGAGACTCAGGTTTGATTTATGGGTCAGGAAGATCCCCTGGAGAAGGAAATGGCTACACATTTCAGTACTCCTGCCTGGAGAATTCCATGGACAGAGGAGCCTGTGGGCTACAGTCCATGAAGTTGCAAAGAGTCGGACACGACTGAGTGACTAACAGATGCCACACACATATACATGCATACACACATATACATGTATATACATATATATATACATGTAGGATATAGAAAAATGTGCAGGAGGCCACGTGAGACTTCCCGGTAGCTCAAACAGTAAAGAATCTGCCTTTGAGGCAGGAGAACAGGGTTCGATCCCTGGGTTAGGAAGTTCCTCTGGAGGAGGGAATGGCAATCCACTCCAGTAATCTTGCCTGGAGAATCCCATGGACAGAGAAGCCTGGCGGGCTGCAGTCCACGGGGTCGCAAAGAGTTGGACACGACTGAGTGAAACATAGTCCACACGCACACAGTCAGAAGGCCATAGTGGGCATAGGTTCTATTTTTATTATTTTTCTGCATAGCAGATGTTTGGGAAAGAGGAAAGAGTTCTCCCTAGACAGCTGATGATCAGATGGTATCACTTATTCTACTGGCAAAATTTAGTAGAGATGGGAAACAAGCAGAATTTTCCATGATTATCCCATTTGGTAGTATGATCAAGACTTTGTTTAAATCATATTGGAATAATTTAGGATCTTAAAATCTCCAGGAAAAAATGATAGATTTATCTTAATTTTTAGGCAACAAGGAAATTAATTTTCCACTGTATAATAGGTTCATTATTTTGAACATATATATAGCCAAAGTAAGCTGCATTTAGTAATAAATTACCCTCTCTCATATATCATTAATAGAAACTTGGTCAGAATCAAGTTTCTGGTTGCTTGAACTTCTAACCAGCTTGTACAGGGTAACCCATTTTGCCATGCTGAATCAAAATAACTCCAGCCTAAAGCAAAGAAATTCTTTGTGTCTACTCTCTGTGGAGTCTAACCAAGAACAAATGTCTCTGTGTGTGTGGGCATGCAGCTGAATATACCTTTGTGTCATTTTGAGATGGCAAGCATCAGAGGAGCCCTTCATCACCTTCCAGGATATCCAACTCATTTAAAATCCATGCTGGAAACCATTGAACAATCTCAACTAACACAGAAATAAATAATGAGGCAAAAGGAATGAAGAGGACTGCTTTATGTGGAACAACAAAAATAATCTTGACCTGAGAATATTGGGTCAGTTTTTGGGTCTGTAATATTAAATGAAACACATGGAAAAGAAGTGAATGGCTTTTTTTTTTTTTTTGCTTTGCTTAAAAAAAAATAATTTATTTTAATTAGAGACTAATTACTTTACAATATTTTGCCATACATTGAAATGAATCAGCCACGGGTGGACATGTGTCCCCCAAGATGAATTGTTTTCCTGAAGCTCATGTGTTCTCAGTGCCCAGGAAGTACCATCTAGACTTCCCTTGCACTGAGAGTGGGTGTGTGCGGGTGTCTGGTGAGGTGGGCTGGGCTGGGTTAGAAGAGGCACCAGATTTTGCTGCCAGATTTGGTGTGGCAGCCAACACGTCTCCACTACAACCTTTCATCCCATGGCACACCTCTGGGGTGAGATGCCCAGGCTTTTTTCTTTCTGACGTTTTAATTTTCACTTCTCCCAAGGAATCCTGCCATATTTTTAAGTGACACAGTACATAGTACTTAATTTATGCATTTAAGTAAGCAGATCTGACAAAACAATAAGAGCTGCATAAGGTTTATGCAGGCAAATTGCCACTTCTTGAACTTTGAAATTTGCATGCACAGTAAGTTAGGAGCTTGCTAATTAACTCTGTGCCCATGCCCAGAAACAGACTCACAAATATTGTTTCTTGTCACTGAGAATGTGTTTAAAATACTCCAAAGTGATCTTCAGATAATACGTCCAGGTCAAAACATACTGTGTATCATAATATTTTTAGCTTTGTAGTCTCACATTATTTATTATTATTATTATTACTATCTGGCACTGATGTCCTGAGAACGTTTTCTATTGGTGGTTGTCATCTGTGTAGGATAATAAAGTAAAATATTGCTTTAACTCATACCATCCCCTTGAGATAAAACTTGCAACTGGTGTACTTCTTGAAGGTGAAATATTAGCTGTTTTGCCTACTGGAAAAATATTAAATTATTGACCCTTAGAATAAAAAATACAATATTTAAAAGAATAAAAATAAAAGAATAAAAAAGTATAATATTGATATTTAGGTATGAGCTTAAATTGAAACAAAGAAGTCAAAAACACAGGGAGTCAAACAAGACAGTATATTGATTTATTTTTTTCACATAACCGTTCAAAGGTGAGCAATTCAGACTTAACGGCAAAGGCTCTGCTAGCGGCAGTCATTCTAGAACCCAGGCTCTTTTCCATCTGTGGCTCCGTCAGCCTTTAAGGTGATGGTTTTCCATGTCTGGGTCACTAGCAAGTCCACATCTAGCCTGATGGAAAGGGAAAATAGAGGGAGGCAAGGACAGTCGACTTTATTTTTAAGATGATCACGTACAAGTCGTTCACAGCACTTCTCACATTCCATTACTCAGAACTCTGCCGCATGGCCGGGGAGGAGCCATTGGTCATGAAGGCTGCCAGAAATCCTGAGATGTGATTATAGGTGTCACTCTGACTGGCTGTCAAATCATCAAAAATAGGTGAACCATGTTGGGTGTGATGGGGAAACTCCTTGAGCTTTTATGCATCTTTATTGCTATTGACTTAATAAAGAACTGATATACAAAAGAAATTAGCAACATTGTAAATCAACTATATTTATATATAATAATGTTTAAAAAAAAAAGAATTGCTAAAAAGCTTAAGCCATTTAAGAAACTTAAAATAGATTTATCTCCGTATCATGTGAATTAATATGACATTCATATAGCTTATAGCCATAGGTTCCTTTTAGTATCTATTTTGAAAATAAATTCAGAAAAATCCTGCTAAATTATTTTTCCTTCTTAACTGATGAATTTGAATTCTCCTAAGGTCCGTCTAGTCAAGGCTATGGTTTTTCCAGTGGTCATGTATGGATGTGAGAGTTGGACTGTGAAGAAAGCTGAGCACCAAAGAATTGATGCTTTTGAACTGTGGTGTTGGAGAAGACTCTTGAGAGTCCCTTGGACTGTAAGGAGATCCAACCAGTCCATTCTAAAGGAGATCAGCTCTGGATGCTCTTTGGAAAGAATGATGCTAAAGCTGAACTCCGTTGACTCATTGGAAAAGACTCTGATGCTGGGAGGGATTGGGGGCAGGAGGAAAAGGGGACGACAGAGGATGAGATGGATGGATGGCATCACCGACTTGATGGACCTGTGAGTCTGAGTGAACTCCGGGAGTTGGTGATGGACAGGGAAGCCTTGCGTGCTGTGATTCATGGGGTCGCAAAAGAGTTGGACACGACCGAGTGACTGAACTGAACTGAACTGAATGACCTAAAAAGGGATGCATTGATTTGTTAAAAGAATAGTATTTATCGTACACCGCCTGTAAGCCAGTTACTGTAAGAAGCACGAAGTTTAGTCGCTCAGTTGTGTAGCTCCCCAGGTACCCCCTTTGTTCATGGGATTTTCCAGGCAAGAATACTGGAGTGGTTTGCCATTTCCTTCTCCAGAGGGTTTCCTGACCCAGGGATCGAACCTGGGTCTCACACATTGCAGGCAGACGCTTTACCATTTGAGCCACCAGGGAAGTTGGACAGATACAAAGGTCTCAGAGGTAAGGTGGGCAGGAGGCCTAGGTCCAATTGTTCTGAGACATTACAAAACTTGGGTATGAAGTGTTCTCCGCCCTGATCTCCTTTGCAATACCATTGGATGTAGTGCTCCTAAATCTGCCATTTTACCTGAAAAAAGACAATGATTTGGAGGTTGCCTCAGTTCCCTAATTAGTTCAACCAATGTTTTGTGATCGCTTATCATGTATCAATAACCTCAAATATGCAGATGACACCACTCTTATGGCAGAAAGTGAAGAGGAACTAAAAAGCCTCTTGATGAAAGTGAAAGTGGAGAGTGAAAAAGTTGGCCTAAAGCTCAACATTCAGAAAACGAAGATCATGTCATCTGGTCCCATCACTTCATGGGAAATAGATGGGGAAACAGTGGAAACAGTGTCAGATTTTATTTTTTTGGGCTCCAAAATCACTGCAGATGGTGATTGCAGCCATGAAATTAAAAGATGCTTACTCCTTGGAAGGAAAGTTATGACCAACCTAGATAGCATATTCAAAAGCAGAGACATTACTTTGCCAACAAACGTCCGTCTAGTCAAGGCTATGGTTTTTCCAGTGGTCATGTATGGATGTGAGAGTTGGACTGTGAAGAAAGCTGAGCACCGAAGAATTGATGCTTTTGAACTGTGGTGTTGGAGAAGACTCTTGAGAGTCCCTTGGACTGCAAGGAGATCCAACCAGTCCATTCTGAGGGAGATCAGCCATGGGATTTCTTTGGAAGGAATGATGCTAAAGCTGAAACTCCAGTACTTTGGCCACCTCATGCGAAGAGTTGACTCATTGGAAAAGACTCTGATGCTGGGAGGGATTGGGGGCAGGAGGAGAAGGGGACGGCAGAGGATGAGATGTCTGGATGGCATCACTGACTCGATGAATGTGGGTCCGGGTGAACTCCGGGAGTTAGTGATGGACAAGGGAGGCCTGGCATGCTGCGATTCATGGGGTCGCAAAGAGTCGGACACAACTGAGTGACTGAACTGAACTGATCATGTATTAGGACCATGTTAGGGTCCAGGATTCTCACCTCCAGCCTCGGAGCTACTAGGCACATATGCTTGCTAAGTTTCTCATTCAGGGTGGGGTCAGTCATTACAGACATTCCTACAATTATGCAGAGAGTTGGAGTTTACCACCCTTTGAAGAGGAGATGAACAGGCATTCTTTCCTTAAGCCTTGTGCAACAATGTATCTTGCCTGATAACTGGGCTTTCTTTAGGTCTGGAACTATGATAATACAGCAAAATGTCTTACTCATGGAAATGTTTTTCTTAGATTCTATGTTAATGACTCTAATTGTAACAAGTCTCGCCTGGGAACCTGTTTCTGCAGAGGTGTACCCCCGATTACACAGCAATAGTATATCTAGCCCAGAGACATTGCCTGGAACTGGTTCTCCCTGGCTCATCTTGTGCCAAAGTTATCTCAGGATGAATGCATTGGGAAAGGGTCTGGTAGAACTCTTACAACCTTGAGGTATTCCTTTTATCTGTTCTCAGTAGCCAGTTGAGTAGTATGTAAAGCCCTGCTTCAACTAGTGAGGCAGGTACTTTCCTGCCCCTTTCTGATGTTTATGTTGGAAGCTTTCTCTGTCACTTTCACTTTAAATAAAATCTACACCAAGCTCCGAGAGACTGAGACTGTCCTTGGTCCCGGAGTTAAATCTCCTCCTTCGGAGACCAGGAATCTGGCAGTACCATCCACCGTTCACTGCTAAGCTTTCATTATGAACATTGTGTCCCCCCAAGTTTTTTGGCATTAACATGGGGATGTCATCCTCAGCCGTTGGGCTAAAAGCATGTTGATTCACCTTGGGAAAAAAGTAGTTGCTCTGAACTCTAAGAATACCCTCGGTTCCACTCTGAGATTCGGATTCAGTGAGTGTCAAGGGAATCAGTCCTAGGGTCTCTTTTCTCAGAAGCCTCCCACGTGATTTCATGGAGTAGATTATTGGAGAATTCCATTTAGCTACGTAAATTGATTCTGTCTTTTAACATACCTTCAGCTTCTCTCTTGCTGGTGCAGGACAGGGTTTTATTGATGGAACTTGAGAACTCGCCTGGAGGTTTGTCACTGTTGTGACCCCTTCCTGGCTCTTCCCCCAGTGTTCCTAGGTCTGCCACTCTCTGTATACTTACTAAATGGATTCTAATATCTAGAGCATTTTTTCTGCATACTAAATATGTAGAATCTCTCATTCTCTGCCATTGTCTGTTTCTTGTGTGTGTGCTCAGTCGTGTTCGCTCATTCTTTGTGATCTTTTGGACTGTAGCCCACCAGGCTCCTCTAATGGGCTTTTTCAGGCGAGGATATGAAGCGGGTTCCTATTGCCTCCTCCAAGTGATCTTCCCCACCCAGGGATCAAACCAGAGTCTTTTGCGTCTCCTGCATTGCAGGCAGATTCTTTACCGCTGAGCCACTGAATTAATCTTGACAGCACTTTTAACTTCCTACTGTATGCAAAGCAGAGTAAATTACAAATGCATTTATATATTTTAAAAATGACTCCAATTAGTCTCCTTAGTATGGTTCAACATATATCTAAAAGAAAAACCATCACACATCCATCAGTCATTTGAAGCCCTTCTCCCAGCTGGAGAGCTGATCAATTTAAGGACATTCACTTATTTTTCTGTGCACAAAGAGTATGAACTTTTCATTGCATTTTAATTCATGTTTCTCCCCTCTTTTATTGTCACATTACCTGTCAAATATGAACTTTGTATCCAAAGGTTCTTTTTCCTTATATAGCAATGTGAAGATTTTGTTAGCTACTTTTCTTTCTTTTCACATTAACCCCCCCTCAAAATCCTATATAAAATGGCATGACTTCCCTTATTTGTTTTATAACAGATATAGTGTTAAATTGAGAGAAAATAGAGGTCTTCTTTCTGAAACTTCTTTCAGAGACCATCAAAAATATATAGAATCTATTTGCTGGGCTTTAAAGCCCCCAAATTTGAACATCATTCTGCAGTTAAAGCTGTCTCCAAGGACGGTGACATTTGATCTGGGTAACAGCTATGGTTCTCAGGTGAGGCTGTTCTTTCTATACGGCTTCAAAGCTAAAAGCTCAGAAAAATCCATTAAAGCCAGAAATAAAGGTGATGACATAGCCATTTGAGGTGGAAAGGTGAGCGTCTTCAGAGGGTTTCAAGAAAGTGCATAATGAAAACAATTCTGGAGCCATGCCTCTGTGGTACTCCCAGCTGCCTAGCCCAGATCTCTCAGGGATGGATTGCAGCGTGACCTGATTAAACCCTTAGGATGTTCTCACCGTCCCTCCTCTGCCTCCCTTGGAAACACTCCTCTTTTAACACCGCTCTCATTTCGTGGCTCTGGTTGAACTCTGCAAGTAGAAGGGCTGCTTGACAACATCATTCAGGAAGAAGGATGCTGAGCCGCAGTGAGAACTGCTCCCACCGGTCAGAGCACAGCTCAGAAGGAGAAGAAAAAGATTCTTCACCGTTGCCACGTGATGGGGAGGGATTGTGTAACCCGCTGTAGCATCTCTGCAAAACTTCCATTAGATCTCATCAAGCGCCGATTTTTAAAAAAACTTTTCTTCCAGCCTCCTTGACAGTTTCCGCCGAATGAGCTCTCCAACCATCGTCACCAACCTAAATGCTCCACCGCCCTAGTGTTTAGACCCTTCTCTGTTAAGCAGAGGGATATTGTGCTGGTATTTCTTATTCTAGACAGCCAGTAAAGCATGTCTTTGGAGGTTTCTGTTGATAGTTTTGTCACTCAGACACAGCAATAGGCCCCAAAGGCTCCTTTGATTCTATTTCAGTTCCTTAACAGGAACCATTCTGTTACTTCATTTGACTGCTAAAAGCCCATAGAGGTTCTTGTCTTGTTAAATGTAATTCTGTTGCAATTACTGTCAAATATTGAATTAAAAGTGGTTAGTTCATTAGCAGCTCCCCCCCAACAATCGATTAAAAAGTTTTCTTTTTTTTATGTGAAAAAAGGTTGGCATTTGCTGATGAACTCTTTTCTCATCTTTGGAATGTTCAGTTTTCACTTGGTCCCTGGGTCCCTGTGGCATGGGAGGGGCATGTAGGGGAAACAGAAGGACGTGGCATGAAAGCACCTCCAGGGCAGAAGGAGTCTGGAAGAGAGTCAGCTGAAGGTATGGAGTGCAGTGTCTAAGCAGGGCTGGCTCCAGTCTCAGAGAGGTGGGCGGGGTTGGGATCTGGGGAATACAGGGACAGGGGACGCTGGAAGACACAAGGCAGGCGGGCAGCCACATTGAACAATGAATAAGCAGAAAGCAGGGCAGGAGCCACCGGGCTGGCCACCAGGTGGAAAATGACTAGATTACAGCCAGACCCAGCCTGGGAAGGAGAAGGAACAGTGAACTAGGTAATAAAAGGCAGTAAAAACACTCCTTGCTAATTCATCTTCACCACTAAAATAGGAAGCAGGTCACACCTTTGTGCGGCTGAAACTTCCCAGTGGCTTCCTAAACCAGAGCTTCTTCATCTCAGAAGTGCCCAGGGTTGCCCAGGGATCTTGTTAAAATGTAGATTCTGAGTTAATAGTCTGGAGCGGTAGATGAGACTGTATCTGCATTTCCAACAAGCTCCCAGGTGATGCTCAGATTCAAAGATTCAAGTGCTTTGAATGACAAGAACTTGGCACATATCAGCATCGCCTACCTGCCTTCGCTCTGTTCTCTCCCTTGCATCTCCGTGTTTCCACCGTTCTCCTTTGCAATTTCTACTCCCTGTGTTTTGAGCGCCTCTCACCCAGCTCTTCGGCTTCCTCCTCTGTCTCAGCTTCAATGTTACCTCCTCACAGTGGCTTCCTCTTGTTACCAAGTCCAAGTTCTTAC
This sequence comes from Bos indicus x Bos taurus, assembly GCF_003369695.1. Taxonomy (NCBI): domain Eukaryota; kingdom Metazoa; phylum Chordata; class Mammalia; order Artiodactyla; family Bovidae; genus Bos; species Bos indicus x Bos taurus. The sequence continues at coordinate 10,014,251 of NC_040087.1, read as the reverse complement.
CACTCACCACACAGCAGGTCAACCAACCCACAGTGAGGTGCTGGGCCCCGGGATGGCGACTATACCCAGAAGATTGAGGAACTGGTGGATTAGGGTCCCAAAGAACCCTCTTGCTTGGGTTTGGATGCTGTTTTCTTTCACAGAGCTAAGAATGGGATTTGATAAAGTTGTTGTAAATATTTCTTGGCTCCGGCCTGACTGTGCAGAGGATGTGTTAATTTCTTCTCCCCTGCAGCCACTCAGAGGTGATCCTGGTCAGGATGTTTCCTGTGAGCTAAACAAAGGTATTTTGTTTAGCTAAGCTCAGACATGGGAGGCAGGGTTTCTGGAGATAAGCCATTATGCACACTTCAAGCTATAGGCAACATCCCTTTAGTGAACTGACTTGTGGAAGAAGCAATAGAATACAAAGGTTAAAGTAAAAGAAGCAGATTCAACGTGGAGTCATATTTGTTCTTCCCTGTTATCCCCGACCACTCTATCCATGCCACCCCTCATTCCTGATTATTCTCTATTAGAATAACTATTTCTTCCATCATAGCTAGTCCTGACTCAAATCTATAACCATTTATCTGTTTTTTCATTGTTTATTACATGTGTCCCTAATTAGTTACAAACTTCCAGGAAGACAGGAGCCATTATTGATATATTTTCTGTATCTTTATCATTTCTTAAGTTCTACCTACATGTTAGTGTTAGTTGCTTAGTTTTCTCTGACTCTTTGCAACCCCATAGACTATAGCCCACCAGGCTCCTCTGTCCATGGAATCCTCAAGGAAGAATACTGAGTGGGTGGCCATTTCCTCCTCCTGGGGATCTTCCTGACATAGCGATCAAACCCACATCTCTTACTGTCTCCTGCATTGCAGGCAGATTATTTACAGTCTGAGCCACCAGAGAAGCTCACCTATACACTGGATATTATACTAAATGCTTTCCATTTGTCTTATTCATTCATTGCATCAGTTCTGTAAGTTAGACCTTTTCCATCACTGGTTTACAGACAAGATAATAGATGCCCTTTAAAAACAGCACACAGACTTCAAACATTTGAGCAGAAAGAATAGAGATCTGGGAAAATGGTTATCACATGTTCTGCCTCCCGCCCTCTGCCTGTTTCACCTGTGGGTGGAGATGTTAGCAATGGATGACTGCTCCCATCTCCACGTGGTCCCCACAGTGCACCGCCCAAAGGGGACAGCAATCCCATCCCTCCATCCTTCCTTGCACAGCTGAACCATTCTGATGCCAAAGACAACTGCTAAACAGGAAGGCAGAACTAACAGAAATTCAATACGGAAGCTACCAAGACTTTATCAACATTACCCAAACCACTGCCAGCTGCTTTGTATTATACTCCAACTCCAGGCCACAAGCTTTAAGAATAAAATCATACAAAATAACTCGGGAGAGACATCTATTTCCAGGGCAAATGTGCAGCATAGCTTGGACAAGCATACATTCCTCTGAACTGCCTCTAACATCAGGAATCAGGGGCAGAGATGCTCTAACTGAGACTGCTTTCTCCTTTCTGCAAATACAAATTCTAGTAAGTGTGCATCTTGACAGTATTTAGAACTTGGGGTCCACAGACAGCTTTTCCAGGTAGAACAGGGCATTTGTTGCCCTCATTTTATCAGAGAGGATATTTCAGGGTTGGTTGGGAATTAAGTATTGGGTTTTCATTGCCCGGGATGATCCTGGAAGGGGGCAGATAAGGTTGCTTACATAATTCTGTGTACAAGTAAACATTTCATTTCTCGTTGTGGAGAAAAGACAAGAGAAGTGGGCAATTTGGGTTGTGATTCTAAAGCTCCTTTAAATACTGGCTCAGGGGCTGACTCTCCTGGAAGGCAGGGGAGCACAGGGCCTGCCATGTTCTTTTTATTTTTGATGGATTGTGGTCTAGCCACAGGGCAGGAAGCTCAGAGCCCCCTGGGGTCACGTGGTTGAAGCTTGCACAGATATTGAGGTTTGAAGCATTTTAATGTAGCCAGATCCAAGGAGACCTTCCAGCACTGTCTCCAGGTTTCCTTCCCCTTCCTTCTTCTCCGAGCTCAGCCCCAGCTGCAAAAAATCGCGCCCAGTTGCACTCCTCCCCCACACCCTGCCACCTATACACTCCAGCTGAATATGAAAATTGGTCTCTAATTGTTGGCTACAAGCTTGGCTAGCTTTGAATTAGCAGCTAAAGCTGTATTCATTAATCTGAACAGGGACGAGCAGGCAGACTGTCACAACACGGCTCAGCTCAGTAGTCATGCAGAGCAGGGGAGGGAACTCGGGGCACTTTGGAAGTGCAGCCACCCCGTCCATCAGCCCCACACGCCGGTGGGGAAGCGGGGAGGCAAGCAGCCACAGCATCCCAGGAGACGGATGGCGGGCCCCTGAGTCCACTGTCCCATAGGCGTCCTGGCCGTGATCGATGGTGATCCACAGCGATTAAATTGCAGCGCTTTTAAATGTCATTCTGGGATGGAATGCCATCCCATCAAGGTGTTGTTTAACATTTATCAGACATGTGCTGGGGTGGGGTTGGGGGCCCATGGAGTCATGCTTTGGGGAAATAGGAACAAATGTTCTCGCGTTTGAAGTGAGACAGGCATCTGAATGAAACTGGGTCCTCTTCTGATGTGTTCTCTTCAACACTCAGATAAACTGGAGCAGAATGCCTTTTGGACACTCTTAAGATATTTTTAATGTTTATTTGTTTGCTTTTTGACTGCAGGGTGTGGAAGATGGGATCTGCTATATGGAGTACTGAGTACAGTTTCCTATGCTATTCAGTAGATCCTTGTTGTTTATCTATTTTATTAGATAGTGGTGTGTATCTGTGAATCCCAACCTCTGAGTTTATCCACTCCCCACCTTTTCCCTTTGGTGAACATAAATTTGTTTTCTAAGTTTGTCAGTCTGTTTCTGTTTTCTAAGATTAATTTGTCTCATTTTTTTAGATTTCACATGTATGTGGTATCATATGATATTTGTCTTTCTTTATCTGACTTACCTAGTGTGATGATCTCTGGATCTTAGATGTGCATTGACAGATTAATGGATAAAGAAGACAGTGTGTTAGTTGCTCAGTCATGCCTGACTCTTTGCAACCCCATGGACTGCAGCCCACCAGGCTTCTCTGTCCATGAGATTTTCCAGGCAAGGATACTGGAGGGGTTGCCATTTCCTCCTCCAGGGGATCTTCCCAACCCAGGGATCGAACCCGGGTTTCCTGCACTCCAGGCAGATTCTTTACCAACTGAGCTACAAGGGAAGGCCATACAGAAGATATGATGTATATTAATATATACAATGGACAATTAACCATTAAAAAACAAAGAATGAAATGACATTTGAAGCAACATGGTAGGATGTTGGACCTAGAGAGAAACAGTTGCTTTCTAACTTCTGGTGGTGCCCCTTGGATAGATGAAATCTACTTGTGTGGGTGGGAGAATGAGGTGGGAGTGGTAGTTCTCAGTTGCTGCTGTTAGAATCACTTGGAGAGCTTTGAAAACAGCAGCAACTGGGGCCCGTATGATCCAGTCAGCCTGGGTGGGACAGAGTATATAGTCCATGGTTTCTCTTTCCTGTAGGGATATTCCCAGAGTAGAAGACTTGTTAACAACAGCATCAACAAACTCAACTTTCCATCAGAACCGCATATGATGTTGAAGGGCGATGTAGTGGTCAGTATTATTTTCCTCTGCTACCAATTTGTATTTATTTGTTCATTTAATCAGAGGACTGAATAACTCATGGCAATTGTTGTCAATTTCAAACTTGAAAATATGAGACCTAGATTGACTTATGCGTTGAGCAGCAGGACCGTGAATGCGGGAGGTGTGTTTGTTTGGATACCAGCCTCTAAAAAAGGCAGTGGGAGTCATGTTCTTTGACTATCAGAAAATTGCTGATAAAGTCATCTGTCCTCCTTCCTACCTTCTGGCCTTCTCTTCCATGTATTCTTTTCCTTTTCTAGTTAGGTGGTGGCACGATTGTTTTAGAACCTTAGCAGATGCTTTTATTTTTCAATTTCAATTTTATTTTTAATTGGAGGATAATCGCTTTACAACATTGTGGTGGTTTCTGCCATACATCAACATGAATGAGCCACACGCATACACGTGCCTCTCCCGCTCCCTCCCCATCCCACCTGTGGCTTTGAGTTCCCTGCATCATACAGCAAATTCTCCCTGGCTCTCTATTTTACATATGGTAATGTATATGTTTCATTGCTCAAGTCATCCCACCCGCTCCCTACTGTGATCAAAAGTCTGTTCTTTACGTCTGCATCTCCTTCACTAGCAGATGCTCTTAAATGTCTCCTACACAGCTTGCCTTTTCCCCGCCTTCATTACCCTTCAAGCAGACAGTGGGTCTTGTGATTTTTGCCTCAAGAGAAAAGCAGAATAAGAATAGGATGACCACAAAAAAATGACACATTTAGCTTCTTCAAAACCTGTCCCTTCAAGGAGACTGCTCTTGTTAACCAAGAATTAACCAAGAATTCCAAGAAAGGAGTTCTGGTTGTTTATTTGGGGTTGTTAGGACTGCAGCCTGGGAAACACAGATTCAAGAAGCACTTGAATTGTGTTCTGCCAAACAACAAAATGGGAGAGGGTTATAAAGGCAAAAAACTTCAAGCATACCTAAATTGTCAAGAATTGGGATTGTAGCCGGTAAGGAGTAAGGGCTCTTCTAAAGTGAAGATTGGTTGGGGTTCAAAATGATTCTGTAACTTCAGAATGGGGGGGACTTTGAAACTACAAGGGTGCAGATAGCAGCAGCTAGCAGATTTTGTTTTGAAAACAGGTCATGGTGTCCTTGAGTTTGATACAGTTCAGAGAAATTTCATGTGTTTAGTGGGGCAGGGACGTGTCTGGGACCAGACCCTCAATCAGTTCAGTTCAGTTCAGTTGCTCGGTTGTGTCCGACTCTTTGCGACCCCATGAATCGCAGCATGCCAGGCCTCCCTGTCCATCAGCAACTCCTGGAGTCCACCGAAACCCATGTCTATCTAGTCGGTGATGCCATCCAACCATCTCATCCTCTGTCATCCCCTTCTCCTCCTGCCCCCAATCCCTCCCAGCATCAGGGTCTTTTCCAATAAGTCAGCTCTTTGCATCAGGTGACTGAAGTATTGGAGCTTCAGCTTCAGCATCAGTCCTTCCAATGAACACCCAGGACTGGTCTCCTTTAGGATGGACTGGTTGGATCTCCTTGCAGTCCAAGGGACTCTCAAGAGTCTTCTCCAACACCACGTTCAAAAGCATCAGTTCTTCAGTGCTCAGCTTTCTCTATAGTCCAGCTCTCAATGGTTGTCCATTTTTGTATGCCTGAACCATGAGGACCGCATTGTGATTTCCATTTGTGATCCTTCTGATAGAATACCTTCAAGATGATGGAATTCCTCCAGGTGGAATGAAGAGGAAAGAGGGGCAGAGAGAATCATGACCTCAGGAAGAGGACTGGTGGGAAGACAGGATGAGGCAACAAGCCTGCAGGAGGCCTAAGAGCAAAGACAGTCTAACTGTCTTCGTGGTGGCTCCTAAAATGGAAAAGCCCAGGGAGGGATGGCTGTGGGGCCCATCTCAGCGTATAAACGATGGACAGCTCATCAGACACCACCTTGTCTCTAGGCAACAGAATCATCAGAGATGCAGGGACCCTGAGGACAGGAGCATCTCTGTAGGGATCGTGTAGGCGGATGGCAGAGCCCCAGTGTGCTGCTTCTCATCCTGCTCACAGCGCCGATCGTGTTGCTGATCACATTGCCTCCTCTGCTTGCTGAACCCCGGGTAGGCAAGGCTCGAGCTAAGAGGCTGGAAGAAGACGTGAGGAGTCATAGGAACCACGGACATGTTTATTCTCTTCTGGCTGACACGGCAGCCGTAACGGTAGACATGCTGAATTCCATCCTCTTGTGGACACAGAGGGCAGACACAGCTGTGACGCAGCAGTAATGTCACCGCTTCCTAGGTTCCACTCACGTGTGCATACTGCACACAGCCTAGCGACCCAGCGGGAACCCCGCGATGCCCAAGTGCAGTGCTATGAATTATCTCAGCTATTTAAAAAACGTGGGGCAGAGAGCCTGAACACACCATCTTGGCAAATTTGTTCTCTCCCCATACCCAGGATGGAGGATGGGCAGCCTTGTAAAGACAAGTGGCGTAAGATCAGATAGAACAGGATTGTTGTTCAGTCGCCAAGTTGTGTCCAATCCCATGGACTGCAGCACACCAGGCTTCTCTGTCCCTCACCATCTCCTGGAGTTTGCCAAGTTCAAGTCCATTGAATTGGTGATGCCATCCAACCATCTCATCCTCTGTTGCCCCTTCTGCCCTCAATCTTTCCCAGCATCAGGTTCTTTCCCAATGAGTCATTCTTTCCATCAGATGGCCAAAGTAACGGAGTTTTAGCTTCAGCATCAGTCCTTCCAGTGGGTATTCAGGGTTGATTTCCTTTAAGACTGACTCGTTTCATCTCCTTGCTATATAAGGAACTCTCAAGAGTCTTCTTCAGCTCCACATTTCAAAAGCATCAATTCTTCAGCACTCTGCTTTCTTTATGGTCCCCCTCTCACACCTGTATATGACTACTGGAAAGCCCATAGTCTTACTGTATGGACCTTTGTTGGCAAAGTGATGTCTTTGCTTTTTTAGTACACTGATGTCTAGGTTTGTCATAGCTTTCCTGCCCAGAAACAATAGTCTTCTAATTCCATGGCTGCAGTGACCATCTGCAGTGATTTTAGAGCCCAAGAAGGGGAAATCTGTTACTGCTTCCACTTTTTCCCCTTCTATTTGCCTTGAAGTGATGGGACTGGATGCCATAATCCTAGTTTGTTTAATATTGAGTTTTAAGCCGGGTTTTTCACTCTCCTCTTTCACTCTCGTCAAGAGTCTCTTTATTTCCTTTTTGCCTCTTCCATTAAGGTGGTATCATCTGCATATCTTAAGGTGCCCTCTAAGATCTTTGGAGACACTGTTAATGTGATCTCCTTTTGGTAGAAGTAAAAGATAAAAATACATCATGACAAGTAAACATTGCCAGACACTGAGTGTGACAAGCAGAATTCTATGGAGTGTTTTTTAAAATTTATTTTTATTTATTTGGCTGCACAAGGTCTCAGATGCTGTACATGGGATCCTTGACCTTCGTTGATGCAGGTGAACTCTTAGTTGTGGCTTGTAGGATCTAGTTCTCTGACTCGGGATCGAACCCAGGCACCCTGCGTAGGAAGCTCTGAGACTTAGCAACTAGACTGTGACCGAGGTCCCATTAAATATCCTCCTGTTTAGAATAAGGCCTCCCTCTGCACAGAGAATTCTGTTGCTTTAAATGAAAGGCAAGCAGGTAGAGAAACAGACCTCTAAGAGATAATTTCATTTGCAAGAGATGGCATCTAATCTATTTTCATGCCAAAGTGTAAAGGACTTTTCACTTTATTCATCACTTCATTAATCTAATTTCAAAAGGGAAAGCCTGCACTGAAAACAGAGGTTATTCACATTTCAAACAAACTCCTTAGTAATAAAGAGTGAGCAAAGCACTCAACTATTAGACTCGGTTGCTTTTCTACCAGCTGGAGATGAGTACAGTGAAGGTCACGCTATTGAAACTTATACGTGGAGAGATATATGAGGTTGGCATTGAAGAAGGAATTGTTTTGCAGAATGGCAAATAATAGATCTGTTATGCACTGTGTATCACAGTAGAGTTTGGAATAACATGAGCAGTTCAATGGCATCTATTTCCATTTTGTTTTACTTTACAGAATAAATGAAAAAATTCCACGGTGACTGTGAGAAAGAGGTAGAGTCATAGATACCAAACACCATTCTGCAAAGTAAAGGATGGGTTTGGAAACACTGGAAACATTCCCACCCCAGGAATTTCCAGGACAGCTGGTAAGTCAATAACATTATCACAAACATTATGGCCAACCATGTCAGTTCTTGCAACAATGTATTCATTTTCCAAATGTTCCAGCTGAGAAACCCACATAGAACATTCCCCCCATCTAGCAGATGGCTAATGGGGAAGCCGGTATTTTCTGTGGAAACCAAAGTTTCTTTTAACATTAGACGTTTTCAGCAGAGAGAACAAATAATCATTTGTTTTTCTATTCTATCACATCCATAAAGAGAATGTATTTCAAACTATTAATTTTAAAAGTGCATAAGAAAGTGAGGTTTTCCTTAGGAATACAGAGCTCAGAGGTTTTTCAATCTTGAAATGCTGGTGGTGGGGATAAGCCTGAGATGGAGGAATTAGGGGAAACTTGAGCTTTTCTGTATTATTATTGTTTTTGTTAATTTGTGGGGGGAAATCTTTTAAAGGATGTGGGTGGAAATGAGTTTGCTCCTGTGTACCTCAGATTTACAACTGATTTGTAGGTTGAAGAGATTATGAATAGGATTTTATTTCTATAAGAGATGAAACAAAATGAACGAGGTGCCATTGCCAAGTTTATTTTCAGGAAGCGTTGGAAGAGGAGGCAAACAAAGATAAAACATGTAGTTTGAATACCACTGAGTTAATCCATCCAGTTTCTCACAGACTACATTTACTGTTCTGGGAAAGTGGGTTGATGTGCCTTAAAATATTTCACCTTCACGTGTTATCGTCAAGCATTCAAGTAAATATAAATGGAGCACGTTAACATTTGTCACCCATACGTTAGCAGGTAGGAACTCATAAATGGATGGTTTTGTTTGTTTGTTTTTGTTTTGTTTTCTAAGCCCTTCAGTGGACTAAGTGGAAATTTCCACTTTTCCAGTAATGAGTGTGTTTATGTCCCTGCTATCTGACTAAAGCCCTTTCATTTTGTAATTAATTTCATGCCACCATGCAAAAATACTGGCATGTGACATTACACCTATTTTTATAACAGGCTCATTCACTTTTTCCATTAATATTAAAATTACTATATACCTATTATATATGAAAATATATGCTTGGCTCTGCTGGAGACACGACACATACATGAAAGTTAATGGTGCAAAGATATGCTTAATTTCAGTAACATATCAAAAACATTGACTTCCCTCCTTTAAAGCCATGGGTATCTTAGCTGAAACACCCATTGAATCCAGCTTCCTCAAGTCCATACAACTTGGAGTCTAAGATATTGTCCAGGGAGAACTAACAGACAAAGATGTGCTCTTCCCGGAGCAGAAGGAGGATTTTGGTTCAAGGATCAAGAGAACCCCGAATCTGTAAACAGCTCCTTAATCTGTGCGGTGGGTGACCAGTGCCACCTCTCCTTTCTCAGAGACGCCTGTGTCCTAACCCCCGTAAGCTATGAATATGGCTTAGCCAAAGGGCTTGCATGTGACCATGTTAAGGATCTCGAGAGAGAAAGGTTTACCTGGATTATCTTGGGTGACCTCAGTGTAATCACAAAGATCCTTCGGAAGGGAAACCGTGAGGGTCTGACTCAGTAAAGATGTGACTCTGGAGGAAGAGATTGGAGTGATGAACTTTGAAAGTGAAGGGTACCATAAACCAAGGCAAGCAGGTAGTGTCTAGAAGTTGAAAAATGCAAGGAAAGGTATTCTGCCCTGCAGTCTCCAGCGAGGAGCACAGCAGCCCAGCTACCATCTTGGTTTCAGCCCAGTGCGACTCCTGTGATATTTCTAGCCTACACAACTGTAAGATAATAATCTGCATGTGATAAACCAATACATTTATGGTAATTTGTTAAAGCTACAATAGGAAACTGATACAATCAGAAATTCATAAGTACGTATTGTAACTTCTTCTGGAAGGAAGGTGTAAGCCCAAGCAGAAAAGAGCTGTGACATAGCAAGAATTTCTCATCCTTCTCAGCCCTGGCAGGGTCATACCCACCCAGACCAGCATCAGTCTTACACAGGAGGAACCCGTGGGCAGCAGGCAACCGGGGTAAACATGCTTCTTATCTTTCCCTTTACTGCCACCTTGTCTTGATGACATATTTAAGATCATTTAAAACTCAAAATGGAGTAGCTATGGTTCACATATCTGAAAGGGATGGCCATTGTGGATGTGGTTTCAGATCCTTCCTTCTGAATATAGCATATTCAAAGAAAAGCGTTTAAAACATAGATGGCTCCAGAAGCTGTAGATACTCTCTGAGCATCCTTCTATGACTGCGCCTCCTCTGGCACCACCTCAGGGTCTAGATAATCACTTTCTGATAATTGTGATGGCGATTTTCTTGTCATCACAGTGTTATCATCAATGATTTTAACCCACAACAACTCTGTCATTTTTTAACCCTGCTTTCAAGGCTTCCAACGCTCTCTCCAAATGCTCTCATTTTCTCTTATTTTTCTACTTGAACCCTCTTCTATACCTTCCAGTCGATTTATATTACACTCAACATGTTAGGTTATATATATTGCTTCTCCCTTTATATCAGTCCCATCAAATCCTGTCCTCCAAGCCTCCTGTCTCCAACTCACTCTCTTCTTATGGCCCTGGGGGTGGTTTTCTGATGGGCTTGTTTCTTCAGGATTCTGTCTCCCTTGAATTGCTCTAGTCCTTATATTTTTTCCGCCCATTTTATTTTTTTTAAAAAACTATTTTATTTATTTATTTGTCTGTACTGGGTCTTGGTTCCGGCATGTGGGATCTTTGTTGCAAAGCGCAGGCTCTGTAGTCTCAGTGCAAGGGCTTGGTTGCTCCTGGGTATATAAGATACTAGTTTCCTGGCCAGGGATCAAACCTGTGTCCCCTGCATTGAAAAGCAGACTCTTAACCACTGGACCACCAGGAATTCCCTATTCCACCCATTTTATATGTCCGTCACCATGTTGTGTAATGTCGTTCATTAATAATATAAAGCACTAATGGGTTTGTTACTGTTAATGACATTCACTATTAATCTGTTCACTCAACACACATCTGTTAAATACACCATGGGGTGGATGTCAGTTCTGTATATATGACAGAAAATAAGATGTACAAAGTCTCTGCCCTCATGGAGCTTACATTCTGGAATTGGAAGACAAATAATTAACAAGTAAGTACATAAGATAATTTTAGCAAATAAATAGATAAAATATCAAAGTGATAAATCCTGTGCTGGAAGCAGGGGTGGGAGTGTGGGGAGAATTGAGATGTTTTTTCCATTAAGGGTAGCAAGCTTCAAGTCAGAGAGCAGAGCCAGTGCAAAGGCCCTGAGGCAGAAACAAATGTGAAGTGGAGGAGATGAGGAAACGGAGCAGGGGGAAAGAGGTAAAAGTGGTCGTGGATAAGTCATGTTGTCATTTAGTTTTGAATGGTGACTAGCTATGGGAACTGTTAAGTAGTTTTGAACTTTTCTGGATGCAATGGGGAACCAGGATGAAGTTTAAAGAATTGGTGGGGGGGGATGTGCTTTCATTTACCTCATCTTGTCCTTTGCTTTTTTTATATACATGTTTTCCCCATAGCTAGAGGGTTCAGTTTTTGCAGTTTGAAATGTTTACTCTTGATACTGTATACATTGTTGCAAAATCTCAGTGGATGCCCTTTCAAGTCTGTAATTATACTAACACTTTCCCATGTCAAACTTCCTGAGAGTCTGGAGGATACTCAAAAACCCATTGACTCAGTAAAGTTTCAGTTGGACAAGTGAAGTACTTTTGTGCAGTTATTACGTTGTCAACAAACATGACCCACCTTGCAGGCAACTTGAGAAGTGCCAAAGTCCTCGTGAGTTGTTCCATATCCAAAGTCTGCCTTCTTTCCTATTGGGGGTGACTTGATGAGACTTGATTCCAGCTGACCTTCTGTGCACTCCTCAAAGCAAGCTGTGCAGACCTGGGACGAGGAGCTGAAGTTTGTAATAAACCCGGCAGACACAACCATTACCTTTCCACTTACATTTCCCAGCGACTTTGTGCAGTTCATCTCCATACGGTATGTGCTTCTGAGAACTTGAAACTGGCAAAGAAACTGTCAAGAAGTGAAAATTAGCCCTACCCAAACTTATCAACTTGTGCAAAAACGGAGACAGGAACGTGCAAGGTGGTGGGAAGATCTGATCATGATAAAGAGATCTTTTTTTGACAGCCTAAGAGCATGCATCTAGCCCTGAACATACCATGTGACTGATACTTAGACTGCTCTTTATTATCTAAATAAGCAACAGTGTGCTTCAGAATCAGAAAGAAAGATGTGTGATTCTGTGAAATAAGGCAACTGAGGAGCAAGGCATCTGGCTGTTGGCCTCAGGCAGGGCTTCTCAGGGCCTGGAAGAAGGGGCTCTGGGGCTAGCAAGTTGAGATTAGTTATTAGACAGCAGCCCCAAGGCAACCTTGCCTCAGAGGGAAGAAATGATACACTGACCACCCTCCAATACTCCTCAGTGTTGCTAATGAACCAATTTCCCAAAAAGGGGCACTCCCTTTCAGCACATGCAGTTTTATACTCGCTGAAATGACCTGAAATTGTACATATAGATGGATCCTGTTTAAATGGCTCAACTGAGTAGCCAGTCACATGATATTCCTGCTGGATAGGTGAATGCTTCACTACTCCATAACTGTCCCCCCAAAAGGATCAGAGATGCTTGAAAACAATGTCACTTAAAAATACTCCCCGGAGACGCAGTTTTAGGAGGAAACAGAACGGTAAATGGACAGATATTGATTAGACTGCTACTGTTTTCCCAGCACAGTACCAGGTGCTAGGGGATGCGTTGTGAGCAGGAAGGAAAGAGGCCCTGGCTTCATGGGGTGGATGTTCCAATTCAGGAGACAGAATGCGCACAGACGCACAGTAAGGACATGCCCACAGCACGGATTATAAAGTTGTCTTGAAGGCTCACGGAGGAAACAAAAAAGAGGCTGAGATTATGAAATAGACAAATGCGCAAAAAATAATGTTTAGGTAATATGAAAAGTGCTCAATGAAGACATGATTTCTGTCTTGGGATGTAAAAGAAAAGAAAAATTTAGTCGTGAAAATACTGAAACAGGAAAGGGGGATGTCTTCTAAAGAAAGGACCTGGGATGTGCCTTTTGCTAAATGTGTTCCAAGAATGGAAATATACCAGAAAGTGCAGACTGGGCAGTATGAGGAGGAAAGAGAGACAACCATGGACCCAGGATCTGATCAGGCAGAGGCATCTTAGTCACAGATGTTTAGATGTATTCTAAATGTAGTGTGAAGCCACTGAAAGCCTTTAAGTAGGGGGAGATGGATTCAGATTTGTGTTTTGCAAAGCAGGAGTACTTTCTCTGCATTTTGACATATATATACCAGATTTGAGAAAGCAATACTAATTTAACACATTTCAATTTTTTCTTCCTCCCATACCTTTCATTCTTATACATTTATTGTGTATAAATGTATACATATTATGTATACGTGTATACATATTATGGCTATGGCTTCTCAGGTGGGGCTAGTGGTAAAGAACCTACCTGCCACTGCAGGAGACTTAAGAGATGTGGGTTTGATTCTTAGGTTGGAAGGATCCCCTGGAGGAGGACATGGTAACCCACTCCAGTATCCTTGCCTGGAAAATCGTTTGGACAGGGGAGCCTGGCAGGGTTACTGTCCATGGGGTTGCAAAGAGTCAGGCACAACTGAAGCGACCTAGCTTGCACACACTCTATTTACATAGTAACTATTGACACACAGAGAAGATAGAAGGTTGCTGTTTAGGGTGGAAGACTGTACAAAAAATGTAAAATCTTCACACCTGTGATGCATGATCCCCCAGTCCAAAGTTCAGAGATTCCAGGAGTTCAAAGAGAAGCAGTTCTTTGAACCTGGGGAGTCACAAGAGCTGTCCTTTGGCAAGCTGCTTTACCTTGTTCCCATTTCCCTCCCTGGATTCTAGGTGTTTCAACATATTTTAAACTTAAGTGCATGGCTACAAAACGTCCGTGTAAGTAATGCAGAAGTTAGTATTTTGTGTGTGTGCGTGTGTGTGTGTGTGTGTGTGTGTGTGTGTGTGTGTGTGGTTAAAGGAGGGTAGGCTCAGGGTAACAAAATTCAGATAATTTCATTAAGGGCCAGCCCTTACATTGCAGCATGATCCAGTTAAAACAGTATAACAAACTAGTGATTAACTTCAACAATGTTTAGAAATATCTTCACAGAAATGATGTCATCACATGTAACAGAGAGATGTTGCAGTATATAGCATTTAAAGAGTGAAACTACTAGCAAATTTTACAAGGAAGCCTAGGAGGAACCTGGTCTTACTTAAGGGGATTTTGCGTGTTATTTTTGATGACTTAAAATCTCTTTCTGTTACGTCAACTAGAAAACAGCTTTCTAAAAAGCTAGTAGATGGGCTCCCTGCTATCATCAGGTAAAACGTATGTGCCAACAGCATAAAGACTTATAACAGCATAAAGACTTATTTTCACCTTCATTCTTATCTTGGCAAAACAGTCCACTGACTGTATCTGCCTTTGTCTGGCCGAGGTTTAGCGCTGCTGGAGTAGGCATTAAAGCCAGAAAAAGAGAGAGGGACACCCGAGCTAGTTCCACAGCCACAGGCATAAGCCATTATCTCCACCCTGTGAAAAATTGCCCGATTTCCTCTCTTGATAAAACCAGACATGAGTTTAAAAACATTACTTGGAAACATACACCTCAAATACCTGAGTCCTTACTTCTCTTTCTTTATCACTCACCAGAGCCTTTGAGAATCGGAAAGAAAAAAAAAAAGGTAACTACTTGCAATGAAAAGCACTTAAAGAGGGGAAAATGTTAAGATTTCATTTTTGATGCACCATTGATAGAAGCGTTATCTCTGGAGGGTTTTATTCAATCACGGGCTTGAGGTGCTGAAACACGCAGCGGGTAAGAGAAGGGAACGGGGTTTTACCAAGGCATCAGAGAAAGCCCTGCAGCTGGGTCTTCTGTTGCTGCCTCTGCCCTGGTCCTCTCAGGACCGGTCGTCTGGACCGATTGTCCCTGTCCGCAGAGATGAGCGCTCCCCGAGTGCTCTCCGAGTTTGGCCTGAGTGCCCTGACAGTGCTGATCCCTCTGCCGTCAGTCCGCACCCCGCCTTCCCAGCCTCATTCCCAGCTGAAGCCCATGCTGCACCCCACACTGCCATCCCCGCAAGCTCTCCCATCACCCTGCAGACCCCCTCGTGCACACTCACTCTGCACCTTCGTCCCTGATATTCTTAGCACAGTTGATGACCCCTTTTGAACTTCACCTTTTTTTCATTAAATCGTCTCCATAACCCTGAAAAGATCATTTATTTATTGTTTTGGCTGTGCTGCATCTTAATCGAGGCACGTGGGATCTTCAGTCTTGCTTAGGGTATGCCGGTTGATTGCCTCAGTGAATTCTTAGATGACAGTGAATTTTTAGTTGTGGCATGCAGGACTTGTTCTGTGACCGGGGCTCAAATCTGGGTCCCATGCATTGGGAGAGCAGAGCCTTAGCCACTGGACTACAAGCGAAGTCCCTCACATTCCTCTCTTATTCTAGTTGTGTTTCTATCCTCTCTTCCCTTTGAACTCTTATGTTCTTTGAGAAAAATGTGTCATTTTATCACTATATCTCTTTTAGAAAGTATCACATCTACAGGACATTTATTGAGCGTATTCTAATTGCACTGTTCTGCTGCTGCTGCCGCCAAGTCGCTTCAGTCGTGTCCGACTCTGTGCGACCCCATAGACGGCAGCCCACCAGGCTCCCCCGTCCCTGGGATTCTCCAGGCAAGAACACTGGAGTGGGTTGCCATTTCCTTCTCCAGTGCATGAAAGTGAAAAGTGAAAGTGAAGTTGCTCAGTCGTGTCCGACCCTCAGCGACCCCATGGACTGCAGCCCACCAGGCTCCTCCGTCCATAGGATTTGCCTGGCAAGAGTACTGGAGTGGGGTGCCATTGCCTTCTCTGGCACTGTTCTGGGTGCCTGGGAAACAAACAAGGAAACAAAATGCATAGAGTCCTGGTCCTCATGGCATTTATATTCTGAAAGTAAGAAAATAACAGGAAACAGGAAACACAGACCAACAAAATAATTGCAAATTGTGATGCATGCTATAGAGCGGATGACCAGGATGATGGGATTAAGAGAGCAGCCCTCCAGGTTGTGGGAACCTGAGGGATGTAAAAGACCACCCTGGGGAGTGGTCTCAAGTCAACTTGTGTTAAGGGATAAAGTGGTAAGAAGTAGACCTGAACAGGTGGGCAGGAGCCATACTGCAGGACCAGGAGTTGGGACTCTCCTTTCAATGCAATGGGAAGCCTCTGGAGGATTTTAAGTAAGAGTGTGATACTGTGTGATCTATATTTTTCAAAGATTCTATAGACATTTGTTGAATTAAACTATCCCCTGTAGGACCAGTTCGTACTTACTCCAAGGGTTAACGGTCTTGGTTTTTTCACTTAGAGCATTTGCCAAGCCTTCACGGATTCAATGAGTAAGACTAGAAAACTGTTTAAAATAAAAGAATACTTAATTCAGAATACTCATGTTCATTGCCTTGACCAGTGAGTCTTAACGGTCTCATTTCCATTAGTCTATGAAAAATGTTTCATAAAGCAAAATTCTAGTATAAATAGAAAACTGTGAGGATGGGGTGGTATGTGTGGGGGAGTATGGTACCCCTTTAGATGAATTCAGAGCAAATATTTTAAATTTAGCAAAAAAAACCAAACTTGTCCTTGTAATTAAAATTTATTTTTCCTGGCGTCTAGAATCACTGCTCATAAATACAAGAAATTTTTTTTATTGTTCTAAGCAGGAGTCTGCACATCCCTAATGGTGATTAACATTTCACCGACTTATTCATGGGGTGGGTCTCTGCTGGTCTTCCTTTAGAATGAGTAAGTGAAGTGGTCCTGCTCTTCCACAGAGCAGCTAAAAAGAGGGGACAAGAGACGTGATAACAACTTTTCTACTCAAGTGGTGGAAAGACTGAAGGGCAGCTTTTGTGTTTGCAAAGATTCAATTCTATTGCTGTTAGAACACTTTGCTGATAATAATTCAACTTGGGGTAATTCAATAAGTTTATATTAGTAGCCACCTATTTGTATCTGGAAAGACAGGAAATAGTTCACACAATGAAACCCAGCTATGAGGCAAACTGACATCGACCAACTGTTCGTGATCGATTCACCCACTCTTCATAAACAGAGTGGGGTCTGTGGCAGGGAGGGTCTGGCCGCTTCTAATTTTATTCTCTTATTGGTGCTCATCCTTATTAGATTGCAGACAGAGTAAATGCTTCAATTAACTTAAACATATAACTGCTCTCGGGTGGATTTCTAGGTTCCAGGTCCTCTGGGAGAAAATGAACTGCTTAATTTAACAACTGTGATTGACAGTGAAATTTATCATGCAATGGGTAGTGGAAATTTCTCAACTTTTTGAAAGTAAGTTTTGGAATGATCATCTCTGGGAGAGGTGAAATTATGATCTTTCTACTAATAGCCTTTAAGTATTTCATGAAGTAATCCAGTAAAACTGACTTCTACCCAATCTCTGCTAGCCTCGTTTTATTGGCAACATTTCATCCGTGGGTTGTTGTTGAGACATTTTTACTGTTTAGCCAGATGGGGCAAAATTTTACATAACTTAAAATATCTGCTCTCATTGCAGTCCAATATGATCATCTATTTATATTTTTGAATCATTTTATTCATTTCCTTTTAAATGATCATGAAAATGTTTTCAGAAGGACAAGCTTACATGGTATTTGCCAAAGACATTTAACTTTTTCCTTTTTTCTTGTTTGTCTGCTATTAGGATAAGCCATATTGTGAGTCAAGAATGTAGTGAAATATTTAGATCTCTCTCCTACTTTTGAAATATTTGATTTCATAAGTTAACTGTTGTTAATTCTGCTTTCCTATACACACCCACATATAATACTTTCAATATTAATATAAAATACAGGAAGCCATTTTAGATTGGACCAATGATCTGACACAAAGTAAAAGTCTTCAAGAAACATTGTGAAAATAATACTGATCTGGAAAGAATGGAAGAAGGGCAATCTATGCAAAATAAGACAAAAGAAATAGAATCATTCCCAGGTGGCTCAAATGCTGAAGAATCTGCCTGCAATTCGAGAGACCAAGGTTCAATCCCTGGGTTGGGAAGATCCCCTGGAGAAGGGAACGGCAGCCCGCTGCAGTATTCTTGCTTGGAAAATCCCATGGACAGAGGAGCCTGGTGGTCTGTAGTCCACGGAATTGCAAAGAGTTGTACATGACTGAGCAGCTATCGCTTTCATTTTTTTTTTTAAGCTTAGACATTAAACTGGCTAATAATAAAAATTACCATTGTATAACTTACAAAACACTTTTATATATAATAATCAAAATTGGATCCAGATGTTACTATTATTGTCCCATTTCATGGAAAATGAAACTAAAGCTTAAGGATATTTGGCAACCTACCCAAGGTCACTGTACTTATACCACTGGGGTTTATACCACAGTCTCTGTTATCAGAGACTCTGTTATCCTCAGAAGGCTCAGCTAACAACACACACACATCCATGATTCCAAGAGGAAGACAACCAACGCTTTGTTTTTGGTTGGAATGCTGTTTTCAAGGCCTGTTCCTCTTGTTAGTCACCTCCAGGGTCATACTGCCTTTGCTGCTGTAGTGAGTTGAATTATGTTCCCTCCAAAAGATGTGGCAAGTCTTAACTCCCAGTACTTATGAATGTGATCTTGTTTGGAAATAGGGTCTTTGTAGGTGAAACTCAGTTAAGGATCACAAGATGAGCTCAGTCTGGAATTGCGTTGGGTCCTAAATCCAATGACACATTTCCTTATAAGACACAAAAAAGGAGAAGATGCAGAGACATAGAGTCCAGGTAAAGATGAAGAAGAATATCGAAGTTATGCAGCTATAAGCCAAGAAACACCACGAACTGCCAACAACCACTAAAAACTAGGAGAGAAACACGGAATGGACGCTACCTCAGAGCTTCCAGAAGATACCAACCATGCCAGCAACTTGCTTTTTTACTTCTGTCTCCAGAACAATGTTCATTGCAGCATTGCTTACAACAGTTAGGGCGTGGAGACGACTTAGGTGTGCACTGACAGATGAGCGCTGCAGACGCACGAGGGAGCCTTGGTGCATGTGTACAGCGTAATACTCAGTTCAGTTCAGTTCAGTCGCTCAGTCGTGTCCGACTCTTTGTGACCCCGTGAATCGCAGCACTCCAGGCCTCCCTGTCCATCACCAACTCCTGGAGTTCACTCAGACTCACGTCCATCGAGTCAGTGATGCCATCCAGCCATCTCATTCTCTGTCGTCCCCTTCTCCTCCTGCCCCCAATCCCTCCCAGCATCAGAGTCTTCTCCAATGAGTCAACTCTTCGCATGAGGTGACCAAAGTACTGGAGTTTCAGCTTTAGCATCATTCCTTCCAAAGAAACCCAGGGCTGATCTCCTTCAGAATGGACTGGTTGATCAACATAATATTACTTAGCCAGAAAAAGCAGTGAATTTGAATCCACTCTAGTGAGGTGGATGAACCTAGAGCTCATTTAACAGAGTGAAATAAGTCAGAAAGAGAAAAACAAATAGAGTATATATATATATATATATATATATATAATCTAGAAAAATGGTGCTGGTGAGCCTATTTGGAGGGCAGGAATAGAGACATAAACACAGAGAGCAGGCTTGTAGACACAGTGGTGGGGGAGGGGGAAGGAGAGGGTGGGATTAATTGAAACAGTAGCACTGAAATATACACATCAGCATGTGTAAAATAGATACCTAGTGGGAAGTTACGCATAACACAGGGAGCCTGACCTGGTGTTCTGCAGCAACCCTGCAGCTTTGCAGCCCCAGCTCTGGGCTGGGGTGAGGGGTGGGCTGGGGTAAGAGGTGGGAGGGAGGTTGAATAGGGAGGGGACATATGTATATTTATGGCTGATATGCATTGTTACACAGCATAAACCAACACAACACTGTAAAACAATTATCCTCCAGTTATTAATTAAAAAAAGAAAGAACTGTGAAAGAATACATTTCTGTTGTCTTAAGCCGCTACGTTTGTGAGATTTTTTCAAGCAGCCCTTGGACACAAAAACAGTTGGGTTTTCTTCTACAAATCATAGGAAGAATAGTATGCAAAAGTCATAATTTTGGCTACATTTGTGGGCTATAGAAAGCAGGAAAAGATGGTGAGATGAATGAAAAATACCAGCAGATCAAAATTAAGAAGCAAAGCTGTTAGTGAAGCAGGGAGTCTTCTTCTCCATTGCTCCAAGGACCCAGGTTTCTAGAGGCTACTTGCCTGTTTTCCCTGGCCTACAGGTTTTGAAATAGGAATGAATGTGATGGAGGAGACGATGATGCTAGGAAATCCACCAATTAATCAGGTGGCTCTAGAAAAGTCAGATAATGCTCGTCTTCATCTATAAAGTTGGTGCAGTGGGGTATCCAGCCGGCTTTGAAATTCGATGATTGATTTTTACACCTTGTGGCCTGCTAGTTGGCACTGCCATTCACCTGGAAGTGAAGAAACCTGAGCTTTGGGACCAAGATCCCTGGTGCAAATCTTACCCCTTTCACTTGGTTCAGTTCAGTCGCTTAGTCGTGTCCGACTCTTTGCGACCCCATGAATCGCAGCATGCCAGGCCTCCCTGTCCATCACCAACTCCTGGAGTTCACTCAGACTCACGTCCATCGAGTCAGTGATGCCATCCAGCCATCTCATCCTCTGTCGTCCCCTTCTCCTCCTGCCCTCAATCCCTCCCAGCATCAGAGTTTTTTCCAATGAGTCAACTCTTTGCATGAGGTGGCCAAAGTACTGGAGTTTCAGCCTTAGCATCATTCCTTCCAAAGAAATCCCAGGGCTGATCTCCTTCAGAATGGACTGGTTGGATCTCCTTGCAGTCCAAGGGACTCTCAAGAGTCTTCTCCAACACCACAGTTTAAAAGCATCAATTCTTTGGCGCTCAGCCTTCTTCACAGTCCAACTTTCACATCCATACATGACCACAGGAAAAACCATAGCCTTGACTAGACAGACCTAGGCAAAGTAATGTCTCTGCTTTTGAATATGCTATCTAGGTTGGTCATAACTTTTCTTCTAAGGAGTAAGCATCTTTTAATTTCATGGCTGCAGTCACCATCTGCAGTGATTTTGGAGGGCCCCCCCCCCAAAAAAAAAACAGTCTGACACTGTTTCCACTGTTTATTTCCCATGAAGTGATGGGACCAGATGTCATGATCTTCGTTTTCTGAATAAGTTTTAAGCCGACTTTTTCACTCTCCTCTTTCACCTTCATCAAGAAGTTTTTTAGTTCCTCTTCACTTTCTGTCATAAGGGTGGTGTCATCTTCACTTGGTTAACAACTCTCAATTTTTTGTGTGTGATGTGATATGGTTATATGATAATTATATAATAATGATTATTATGCTTATTTAGAAAGTTACTGGGTGGTTTAAATGGGGAAAATGCGTGTAAAATATAGTTGTGGCACACAGTAGGTGCTCAACAGTGACTTTTATCCCTTACTCCATTAAACTTTAACTTTTGTTATTACTTCAGGACCAGTTTATCATCATATTAACTCAATCTTGTTGTCCTTTCTTGTGACTGACGAGCCAGTTTTTCAAGCTCTTTTTAAAAAATTATCGTTTTCTAAAAACTATTTTTTTAATCCTTTAATGATCTTTCTGGCTCTGTCTTTATCGTTTTCCTTGTTACCAACAGACAAGATGTGTGTTGAATTCTCTTTAATCTTGTTTTAAGAGAATAGGTTGAATATATTTTTTTGTTTCAAATTATACTGTCACCATACCCTACAAACCCACCCACTCTGTCTTTGAAAATCTCTGAACTAATATTTGTAACTGTGTTCAGTCACTCACGTGTGTCTGACTCTTTGCAGCACTCCAGGCTTCCCTGTCCTTCACTATCTCCCAGCCTTTGCTCAAACTCTGATTGTGACTTACTGGAAACTGCCCTCCTGTTGTCCGACAAATGTTTACAACTGGCATTTCTAACTGACTTTGCAGGTGTGAAGTGAAAGTGAAAGTTGTTCAGTCATGTCCGACTCTTGGCGACCCCACGGACTATACAGTCCATGGAATTCTCTAGGCCAGAACACTGGAGTGGGTAGCCTGTCCCTTCTCCAGCAGATCTTCCCGACCCAGGAATCGAACTGGGATCTCCTGCATTGCAGATGGATTCTTTACCAACTGAGCTATCAGGGAAGCCCTGGAGGAGAACGTTTTTGGAGGAGAGCTTTTTAAATGAGGTAACCTGCAGCATGAGGCGGGCATGGCAACCCACTTCAGTATGCTCACCTGGAGACTCTCATGGAGAGAGGAGCCTGGAGGGCTCCCAGGCTGTAGTCCTTGGGGTCGCAAAGAATCAGACACGACTGAGCGACTGAACAACAATCTTCAGCATATATCTTAAAAGCAGCTGGAATTACCCACTTGCATAAACTGAGGCCTGCCTAAGAGTAATACTATACAAACCAGGAACTCATGGTGACAATGCATAATACACCTTTAAAAGCCTGGATGAACTATGAAGTTCAATCCTCATTGGTATTTCCCAGTTAAAAGAAAATGTTTTTCAGAAGTCAGTGAACCTTTTTTAACTTTTTTGTTTAATTTTTTTAAATTGGAGGAGAATTGTTTCCGCCATCCTGCAGTGTGACTCGGGTATAAGTATACATATATTCTGTCCCTCTTGAGCCTCCTTCCCACACCCTCAATCCCACCCATCTTGGTGATTTATAAATAGCACCAAGCTGAGCTTCTTGCACCACGCAGCAGCTTTCCCCTAGCCGTCTATTTTACACGCGGTAGCATACATATGACAGTGGTCCTTCCTCAGTTTCTCTCACCCTCTCCTTCCCTTGCTGTGTCCAAAAGCTTGTTCTCTATGTCTGTGTCTTTATTCCCGCCCTCAGATAAGTTCATCAGTTTCATTTTCCTAGATTCCATATATATGCATTAATACACAACATTTGCCATTCCTTTTTATGGCTGAGTAATATTCCTTTCTAGATATTGACCACACTTCTTTATCTGTTCATCTGTTGATGGACGTCTAGGTTGCTTCCATGTCCTGGATATTGTAAATAGTGCTTCCTCATAGGGGCACTACTGGGGTGCATTGGGGATACATGTGTCTTTTGAATTATGATTTTCTTAGGGTATATACCTAGTAGTGGGATTTCTGGGATATATGGTAGTTTTATTCCTCGTTTCTTAAGGAGCTTCCATACTCTTCTCCATAGTGGTTGTATCAGTTTGCTTTCCCAATAGTGCAGCAGGGTTCCCTTTTCTCGACATCCTCTCGGACATTTATTGTGCTTGGATTTTTAAATGATAGCCATTCTGACTGATGTGAGGTGATACCTCACTGTAGTTTTGATTTGTATTTCTCTAATAATGAGCGATGTTGAGCATCTTTTCATGTGTTTGTTGGCCATCTGTGTGTCTTCTTTGGAGAAATGTCTATTTAGGTCTTTGGCCCATTTTTTGCTAGGGTTGTTTGTTTATCTACTATGGAGCTTCATGGGCTGTTAGTATATTTTGGAGATGAGTCCTTTTTCAGTTGCTTCATTTGCAATTATTTTCTCCCATTCTCAGAGAGATATCTTTTCATCTGGTTTCCTTTGCCGTGCAAAAGTTTTTAATTTTAATTAGGTTCCATTTGTTTATCTTTGTTCTTATTTCTATTACTCTAGGAGGTGGATCAGAGAGGATCTTGCTGTGATTTATACTGGGGAGTGTTCTGCCCATGTTTTCCTCTTAGAGTTTTATAGTGTCTGGCCTTACATTTGGGTCTTTAATCCATTTTGAGCTTACTTTTGTGTATGGTGTTAAAAAGCATTCCAATTTCATTTTTTCACATGTAGTTGTCCAGTTTTCCTGGCACCACTTATTGAAGAGATTGCCTCTTCTTCATTGCATGTGCTTGCTTCCTTTGTCAAAGGTAAGTTGTCCACAGGTGTTTGGGTTTATCTGTGGGCTTCCCCAGGTTATCCTGTTCCATTGATCAATATCTCTGATTTTGTGCCAAAACTGTACTGTCTTGATGACTGTATCTTTGTAGTATAATCTAAAGGTAGTGAGAGCAGTTGCTCCAGCTCTGTTTTCCTTTCTCAAGACCACTTTGGCTATTTGGGGTCTTTTGTATTTTCATACAAATTGTGAATTTTTTGGTTTTAGTTCTATGAAAATGCCATTGGTAATTTGATAAGGATTGCATTGAATCTGTAAATTGCTTTTGGTAGTATAGTCATTTTCATAATATTGATTCTTTCAATCCAAGAGCATGGTGTATCTCTCCATCTGTTTGTGTCATCTTTGATTTCTTTCATCAGTGTCTCATAGTTTTCTGCATAGGTCTTTTGCCTCTTTAGGTAGGTTTCTACACCCTAGATATTTTATTTTTGTTGCAATAGTGAATGAGATTGTTTCCTTACTTTCTCTTTCTTATTTTTCATTATTAGTGTATTAATTTTGTATGTATCCTGTGACTTGACTAAATTCATTGATTAGCTCTAATACTTTTCTGATGACAAATATTTCGTTTCACTTCTTAGGGTGGGAAAGCTGGTCAAATACATTATCCTGAGCAGGGCTTATGAAAACCCTATAGTGTGTGATGGAAACAGAGAGGAAGGAAATTAGGGCTTTCATAAGCAATCTACGGATTCAGTGCTTCTCTATGATTCCAAGCATTCTTTCCCCTCTCTCTGCCTCCCCTACTCCACTTCTTTACAGTCCTCAATGACCTCTCTCAACTCCATATATACATATTCCCTTCTGGAGAAGCTTAGTTTTGCCAAGGCCAAAATTCTTTTTCTTTGGCTAGGATAAAGGGTGAGAATTTCCAGTTTAAAAGGTAATTTTTAGACCTATCACAACATTAATTGATAAACTTTTAACTGTACTCTCAGATTATTATAACATTTCCTCTTCCATTTTTATGAGCTTCTCATAACACATTACTGCTTTTAGAAGGCTGAGACTTCAGAGTGGTACCTGGCTTGCTTGAGGGAAGTGAATAGATGTGACTCATTCTCAACAGAATGCAGGATGAAGTCGTCTTAGCTGGTTGGCATCTTCCCAGCTACATGGTGCTGTGTGATGTGTGCCAATCCTCATTCTACCGCCACTGAAGCTGCCGATACCTCCCAAAGGGTCATTACAACCAAATGGAAACTATAAGAAGGGAGAGCCACAATGGGAGTAATATGGATAAAGAGACGATTTTATGGGATGGATGTGTTATAAAATTTTATTCTCACTTATTCCTAACTCTGCCTTTACTGAATAAGGTCTGACTCAAATGTGATGTAATAAAAATAAAATGAAATAATTAATTTCACAGTCCACAGGAGGAAATTAAGAGCACTTGGAAAAGGGAGATTTTCTAAGACCCAAAGCCTTCAAAATAAGCATAAATTATACCAGATTTTTGTATCGACTAATCATTTTGTTCAAAGACTTCTCTTGGGTAGGAATAATGAAGTTTAGGATTCATTAAGCCTTCTTGCAAAGCCAGCAGGGTCAGATTTTTATTCAGTTCTCATTGTAATCCTCATCCCTGTTATCACACTGAAAATTATTTTCAAAACACATGCTTTGTTAAACTTGAATTAAATAGAACCAATAAGATCATTTTTCCTATATTAGAGACCACAGAACGTTTTCTGTAAGAAGCCTGACAGTAAATACTTTAGGCTTTGAGGACTATGTAATCTCTGTCACAACTGTTTAACTCTGCCTTGGCAGCTCAGAAGCAGCAATGGACACAAATGAATAGGTGTGGTAGTGTTGCAAACAACAGTTTTCAAAGACACGATGTGAGACGGATTTGGTCCACAGGCTATGGTTTGATGACATCTTTCTTGGATCAAACTGAGAAGAAAGGAGGTGGACCGTGATGCTGAGAAAAGCTGTGTTTTTGATGAACATAAAATACAAGACATATCTGTATGACTTCCTGGACACAGCTCCATGAACCTACCCTATTAATTAATATATATAAATGGACACTCAATGGACATGAATTTGAGCAAGCTCCGGGAGATGGTGAAGGAGAGGGAAGCCTAGTGTGTTGCAGTCCATGGGGTCACAAAGAGTCAGACATGACTTAGCTACTGAACAACAACAATAACAAGTAACAAAAACACCTCTAGCTCACGTTCCCCTCTCTGTGATTTCAGAAATCTATTTATTCCTCCATAGCAAAGAAACAAAGTCCCAGTTCTTCTCAAGGCTTGGCCTGCTCTATGGGGGAATGGAAACAATTGCAATTGGAAAAGCAAATATTCTCCCTTATCAAAGTTTTAAAATAGAAAGCAGAGAAATAAAAACTTCATTAGTAGCCAGAACTGAGCCTTGGAGAGGCTCATTGGTTTTGAAAGCACCAAATAGGTAAAAAAATGAATGCATCAATCTTTCAGAATCAATGCATCGTGCTGCAAATAGAGCTAACCTTCCGTTTCAACCCCGTCCTCCTTTCATCCACCACAAAGACGCCAGAAATCAGATCCTCCCTGGGATAAACCACAGTCTAGTGCCAAGCAAGGATTCTTGGTATATAGATTCTTAGCAAAATGACATCCATGCTGTGAACTTTAGAAAACGTAACATATGATCCATGGAGAAACCTACTAAATAGATGGGAAGCAAGCAGCTGTAAGCTGTCTTTTTTCAGCACCTGACCTCCGGAGACGCTTAATAAAATAGACTACGAAGAATTACTGTCTCATCAGTGCCAAGAGGCGTGTGTGGAGAGATAAATAAAGCTATTTTCCAAAATGGGGACTATTCTGGTGTGCTGGTATTGAAATGACAGTTTCTTTATGGGATAGGAGATGGGCATCCAGGTAGCTGCCCCGGTGCCCACCACCAGTAGACGGTCCATAATGAGATTCAAAATTAGATTGCTGAACCTCGAAGACAAAGTGCTTCACATCTGTGAGATGTTCAGCTTGACTTTATAATGAGTTCACCGAGCAGAATGAACCACACTTGAAATCAAATACTTTGCATTCAGGATGAAATAAGTGGGGATCAATCATAGTCAGGGAAGTAGCATTTGCTTAGAATGTAATGATATACTAAGCTTAAAAAAAAAAAAAGAGAGGAAAATGAAAGAGCATAAAAGAGTCGGTTCATGGGTGACATGGATGATGCCAGTGGGCAGTATTTGCATGGGCAGAGCTTCACGTATGAGCCTCTGCACACGGTAACTGATGGGGGTGGGGGGGTGAGAAGTAAGAGAAGTTCACACTATCTACCAAAAAAATCAACATGTTTCATTACCAAACACATGTATCCAAGTGCACAATGAGCCCAAACAAACCCAAACCTTGGAGTTTGCAGCCCAGAAAGGTTTACTGCAGGGCCATGCAAGGAGATAGATGGCTCATGCTCCCCCAAACTCTGCTCGCTGAAACATTTTAACAAAGCACTTTTAATGGCAAGGTGAAGGAGGAGGGTGGTTAGTTGTTGCAAACTTCTTGGTGTTGGAATCCTTTGTTCTTACAGCTGTCCATGTAGGTCACGGCCATGATGTTTCTGTAAATTTTCAACAAGAAAAATACTATTCTCTGTTTTGCAACTTTTTATCTCTATGTGACTGGACTCTTCAAAGTGAGAGCCTTGAGAAGGATCTAGCTTGTTTATTTCAGGCTACAGGCAACATTCATTTATAAAAGGTGCAGAGCCCGCATGACTAAGCACAGGCTACAGAGCACAAAGGTTAAAGCAAAAAAGAACAGATCTAAAGTGGAGTCAGATTTGTTTTTCCTAATTATACACATGCCCAGGTTGTTGTTTAGTCGCTAAGTCAGGTCCGACTCTTTTGCAGCCTGCCAGGCTCCTCTGTCCATGGGATTCTCCAGGCAAGAATACCGGAGTGGGTTGCCATGCCCTCCTCCAGGGGATCTTCCCGACCCAGGGATTGAGCCTGCGTCTCCTATGTCTCCTACATTGCAGGCAGGTTTTTTACCCCCTGAGCACACAAGCCCAGGAAGCAGCCCTAAACACTACCATGTTAGGAAGCATCTTCTGAGTGTGCCATTCTCAGAGGCTTTTGTCAAGTGACGGTCTTGAGTCCCAAACAAATCAGTCCTGGTAACAAAGCTGTTTTGTTTTCCTGCTGGTTAGATTCTAGGGGAAGCCAGGCAGAGCCTACATGTGGATGGCATGAAAGGGTTGACAAATGCCTGAAACAAAAGTCAGAAGCACCTTCAGCCCTACCAAGGGCTGAAGAGCCACAAAGAAATGAAGAGGCCCCCAGCGAGATGGCCTCCTTCACCACACAGGCGGCTCACTCCTGAAATTCCTAAAATATGAGTGTCTGCAACACTCTGCAGGATGGCTTGGCCTACACTCCAGCAATCCGGGACCTCTGATCCCAGCCATCCTGCCATGATTAGTCTACCTGCCAGGACCAGGTGTCCCCCAAGGTAGAGGTCAGCAGCTGGAAATCCTCAGGTGTGGATCCCTCTCTCCTCTCGCAGAGCCCAGATCCCTACCTGCGCTGCTGTCTGGCAGGGTAATGTCACTGGAGGCCTCATTAACAGCAGACAGGACAGAGGCATCCTATGACTTCTGGCCTTTCCGCAGGGTTTGAAGTTTATATTACAGAAGGAAGGAAAAGAACAGATGTCACAACTTGTCTTTTCCTTTTTTCATCCCATAGCTGTCACTCACAGGGTTCCAAACAGAATGAAAAGAGCCCAAAGGAAGCCTGGCAAATCACCCGGCCTGGGAGGGCATACTGGGGTGTCGCAGTCATTGCGTTAACCAGAGAGGACAGTGACCCAGTGTCCTTCCCTCCTTCTTTCTCTTTCAAGATTTTCCTTCGACTTGACACAGGCTTTTGGCTGCCGAGATTCAGCCAGATCCCAGCAGGCACCTGCCTGGGCCAGTACTGGACGCAGCCTGTCTGCTCGCCTTAGGCTGTCTTCAGGAATCCTTGCAGAGTCACAGGGGAGCAAGTGAGTGCATTTCATCCCCTCTATTCCTAGCTGTGTCTGCTAACGAAAGCTTTCTGTTCTGGGATGCCCGGGGGATAGGGGTCGGGGAGGAGACAGGCTGTCCCATCCAGGGCTCTCTGGCTTCCCAGTAAGATTACAGAGCAGAGGGGAGACACATTTTGGACAGCATCCTCTAGCTGATGCAACGATTCCTTCTCTAGCCTTACTCTGCAATGCCACACAGAGTTTCTCATCAGACAGAGGACTAGAAACGAGTTATGAGCTGGAAGAGTTTTAGGGTCAAACAAGAAGGGGGTAAGTAGCATAGAGCAGTAGTGTTAGTCGCTCAGTCGTGTCTGACTCTCTGTGACCCCATGGACTGTAGCCTGCCAGACTCCTCTGTCCATGGGATTCTCCAGGCAGTGGGTGGCCATTTCCTTCTCCAGGGGATCTTCCAGACCCAGGGATCAAACTTGGATCTCCTGCATAGCAGGCAGATTCTTTACCATGAGCCACCAGGACAGCCCTAGGCAGCTTATAGCAAAGTGAAACAAGGCCCGTGTGTGTCTGCAGGAAAAACGTGTTTCCCAAACTGCCTGAGCTTTTTCTAGGGCATTGCCCTAAGTTGTTATTCTGTGAGGAAAGTGAAGGGTTAAATAGTAAGTGTGATCGTTGCTGTCTATTACATGTACATGAGGAAGTCCTGTACTTATAACACATACCATTAGCCATTGCTGTCAAGGAGACCAGGAGAGTGTGGTCTCTCATTAAGACAAGTACAGATTGATCCAGGGATTCAAGGGCAAATCATCCAAAGAAGTGCTTCTGTTTTGCTGTTTGTCTCTCTCTCTTTTAAATGTACTCACCTCCAGTTCATTGAATTTCAACCCCCCTCCCTTATTCTCAGACTCTCTAAGGAAAATCCCGTGCACTTTTCTGATTGAATCTCATTCTGCTATTCTCACCCATCTTCTTGTTCCCAGGGGAAAAGACATGGCTGGAATTCTTGTGTGACTGATAAAGCCTTGAGAAAAAGAGTTAATGAGGCAGAGACCAACAGAGACACCAAGGCTTTCCAGCAGAGATGTAACACAACAGCTCTGTCATCTCCAAAGAAATCTTGTCATTAATATGCCAGAGATGGGAGTCCTTGATGGAGTGGTCAGGCAGGCGGGCAGCGTTTACCGAGTACCTGCAGCGCTGCAGACAACGGTCCCCGTCCCAGGAGGGAATCATGTGCAAGCAAGGAACTCTAGTAAACATAAGAGGGACAGAACAAAACAAAGTATCAAAAACGCCCTCTCAAGCACATGTGTAATTGCATACATTGCTGCCTGAGTGCTGAGTACTGCGACTACAATGACTGGAGTGACTGGAGATCTGGGGCCAGGCGGATTGTCTGGACAGGCCTCGGGGGGTTGGGAGAGATGACCCTTGAGTGGTACGACAAATGTGAATCGAGTAGAGGGTGGCGCAGTAGTAAGGAATCTGCCTGCAGCTCAGGAGACACAGGAGACACAGGTTCGATCCCTGGAGGATGAAGATCATTTGGAGGAGGAAATGGCAACCTGTTCTAGTATTCTTGCCTGAAAAATTCTATGAACAGAGGAGCCTGGGAGGCTACTGTCCATGGGGTCTCAAGAGTCAGACACAGCTGAGCAACTGAGTGCACACACACACACACACAGAAGAAAAAAAAAACAAAACTGAACAAAGATGGTCAGGGGCTGGAGCTCTGAGGGAACCAAGCTCCAGGAAGGCCTTACCCCTCCAACCTGTTCATGCTCCTGTCCTTCTCTGGTCAGAGCCCTGCCCACATAAGATGTATGGTAGCTTGGAATGGGCTTTCTGATCACCAAGCGCCAAAGAACTTGAAGCTTTAGGAACCAAAGATGCCCTTGATTTACTTAACACAGGTGCATCAGCACATCCTCTGTCTTATGAACTGATACTAGAATGAAGTATTTGCCTTGCCCTTGCCAACATAAGTGCCGATTAGATCGGATCAGTATGTTAATATCCTCTCAGACCCTTTCAACTTGACCATGCAGTTCAGATGCCACATGGTGGCTGACAAATGAAAGCCAGTGGCGATGAAGTCATTCAGGGCAGCTGTCTCTGGTCGTCTCCCCATTTATGTGATGCACTGGCCATCATCGTCCCGGCTCCGTGCTCCTGCTTTTATCCATTTTTGTCTTTGGAAAGTCTTTGGACTCCTTTAGGGTGTCAGGTCGCAACTCCTCAGTTCCTAGCCGCTTCCTGGCTTCCCTGTTTCCCGCATATTCAGGAGGAAGGTGGGGGAACACTGTCATTGGCCAGAGCAATCCTCCTCTCTGCTTTCACACTCTGCCACCCCACCAACCTCCCCAAACACTTCAGCAGGGGAGGATTCTGATAGACATCCCAGCCAGTAAAATGCTCACACGGACTGAGGGAAACGGAAGGCTGTGAAAATAACTTTCCATGAATGATGAAGTAGTTTTTACAAAGTTAAATACCGATAGAATGGGAAGGGACAGGGCTAGGGGATTTCATTACCTTTCAATAATTCCAGGAGTTCTCCACCCGTGGGGTAATTCCTCCCTCATCAGGGGATATTTGACAACCTCTGGAGATGATAGTCACAACTGCATTGGGTGGAGGCAGGAGTTGCTCCCCACGCTGACAGATAGAGGCCAGGGATGCCCCCAATGGCCTTTCACGCACAAAACTCATCAGGCCTAAAATGCCAGTGTGTCCAGGTGAGAAACCTTGACTTACCCTAAGCATGGAAAAGTTATTATTGTCTGCACTGGGTCAATGTAGGTATCGTTTACCTAGAAAGAGAAAGATATGTTTTCCTTAGCTAGACAAAAGGCTGCAATTATCTTGGAAGCACATTTTTATTCTTGGATCCTCCCTTTACTCAATTTCTAAGAAACGATCTTTACTAGGGATCAGCAAACATTTTCTGTGGACAGTAGTGAGTGCTTTTGGCTTGGTGGAGGACAAGAGATGAAATTGAAGATACTTGCACAGCAAGTGGCTGACTTAATTTTTCTGGGCTCCAAAATCACTGCAGATGGTGACTGTAGCCATGAAATAAAAAGACGCTTACTCCTTGGAAGGAAAGTTATGACCAACCTAGACAGCATATTAAAAAACAGAGACATTACTTTGCCAACAAAGGTCTGTCTAGTCAAGGCTATGGTTTTTCCAGTGGTCATGTATGGATGTGGGCGTTGGACTATAAAGAAAGCTGAGTGCCGAAGAATTGATGCTTTTGAACTGTGGTGTTGGAGAAGACTCTTGAGATTCCCTTGGACTGCAAGGAGATCCAACCAGTCCATCCTAAAGGAAATCAGTCCTGAATACTCCTTGGAAAGACTGATGTTGAAGCTGAAACTCCAATACTTTGGCCACCTGATGTGAAGAGCTGACTCATTTGAAAAGACCCTGATGCTGGGAAAGACTGAAGGCAGGAGGAAAAGAGGGCAACAGAGAATGAGATGGTTGGATGGCATCACTGACTCAATGGACATGAGTTTGAGTAAACCCCAGGAGCTGGTGATGGACAGGGAGGCTTGGCGTGCTGCAGTCCTTGGGGTCACAAAGAGTTGGACACGACTGTGTGACTGAACTGACTGACACGGCAAGAGAGAACATCTGTATTGCTCCCCACCAGGTAGGCTTGACAGAGGTGGTCTTGGGTGGAGGGTAAGCTTAGCCATTCCCTACAGGAAGAACCAACCTCCAGAGGGGTGGTATGTGGGGCAGGTGACTCCTGCACCGAGATGCCACTGCTGGATGGTAACAGCAAAGACCATAATATTCAGATGGCAGAGTGTGCTTGTCCTGGGTGGTCCTGAGGCTCAGTTGCTACTGGGGAGGCAGGTGCCAGGGCTGGAGCAGGAGCCCCAGGGCATATGCCTGAGGTTTAGTGTCAGCCTACAGTGCTGGCTGCCTCAAGGGGTACCCAGAGGGGTACAGAAATTGGAGAATTTGGCTTGCAGTCTATAGTTGGTGAACACTTTACCTGCATCACTGTGGACCTTTTATTTCACCACCTTCATCTTTCTCTGAAAGGATTTTTTAATCTCCATTGGAAGGAAATTTCTAGAGGTTTTGGAAATTTTTAGCAACAGCAGAGTTTAATTCATTGGATTTCATTTAATTGGATAAATTCCTTAAAGGAAAAGCTTCAAGAAACTCTGTTTGGAATTAGAACCCAAATGGTCTGATTGCAGAGCACAGAACACCCCCTGCAGCCCTCTCCCACTTCCAGGAGAGAGGTGGTGTTCAATAGCGTGATTTTTTCCTCCTTTTCTTCTTTCAGCTTCAGTTGTACAAAATCAGTTTACTGTTTGTTTTATGACACATTCTCAACATTGCCATACATGAATAATTTGTTACTTTTAATAATGTAATAACACCCTCAAATGCCACTCAAAACATGAATTAAGACTTTGGCAATAATCTAAGTCTAAAAATACAGCCCATCTATTTATTTCTTTTCCCTTGCTTCCCAGAAGTTACCGACATTATACTTTTCTTTTTATATACACTCAGTGCTATGATATTAGTTCCTAAAAAGTATGTATTTCTATTTTAGATGATTTTCACTTCAAAAATGCTAGCATGGTATATGTAAACTTCTGGGATACATTATTGCTAAGATCTACAAAGGTCCGTCTAGTCAAAGTTATGGTTTTTCCAGTGGTAATGTATGGATGTGAGAGTTGGACTATAAAGAAAGCTTAGCACCAAAGAATTGCTGCTTTCAAACTGTGATGCTGGAGAAGACTCTTGAAAGTCCCTTGGATGGCAAGGAGATCAAAGTATTCAATCCTAAAGGAAATCAGTCCTGAATACTCATTGGAAGAACTGATGCTGAAGCTGCAGTACTTTGGCCATCTGATGCAAACAGCCAATTCATTGGAAAAGTCCCTGATTCTGGGGAAGATTGAAGGCAGGAGAAGGGGACGACAGAGGATGAGATGGTTGGATGGCATCACAAACTTCATGGACATGAGTTTGAGCAAACTCTGGGAGATGGTGAAGGACAGGGAGGCCTGGCGTGCTGCAGTACATGGGGTTGCAAAGAGTTTGGACACAAGTTAGTGACTGAACAATAACAAAAAAGAAAAGAAAGCAAAAGTTAAGATTTTGGAGAATGGGAAGTGAAGGTCTGGAGGACAGATGTTTTTCTACCCTTTTTCTTTACATAGGTTTTTCTTCTTTATGATAAAGTCCTTCCTAATTATTTAAACTTTAACCTGGCCTAAAGTTAAGAAAAATTGATATTTTAACTTTTAAATTCCTGTTTATAAAATTATAGCTTTCTATCTATTTATAAATAAAGACTATGTCTCTCATATCTGAATTTGGTCTTCATTATGTTGGTGAAATTTTTGATTGTGAAAGAGTCTGTAGACCCTCTCTCCTCTCCCCTCACCCTTCCTGACCTGCACTATGAATTAGGATTACAGCAGAGAAGTCTACATTGATTTGCAAATAAAGTAATTGAAGTTAGAGGAATGTCTCTCTTTTTTTCTCTAATTGAAGTATAGTTGGTTTACAATGTGCTAATTTCACACGTACAGCAAAGTGATTCAGATATACGTCTATGTATGCTCTTTTTCTGACTGATGCTGAAGCTGAAGCTCCAATACTTTGGCCACCTGATGCCAAGAGCTGCCTCATTAGAAAAGACTCTGATGCTGGGAAAGATTGAAGGCGGGAGGATAAGGGAACGACAGAGGATGAGATGGTTGGATGGCATCACCGACTTGATGGACATGAGTTTGAGTAAACTCTGGGAGTTGGTGATGGACAGGGAGGCCTGGCATGCTGTGGTCCTCGGGGTCGCAAAGAGTGACCAACTGAGCGACTGAACAACAACAGCAAATACCCCTTTTCAGTTTATTTTCTATTATAGTTTATTATAAGGTATTGAGTAGTTCCCTATGCGCTACAGTAGGTCCTTCTTGTTTACCTATATTATATGTATATAGTAACTTATTTGTTTTATATATAGGAAGTCCTGTTAATTCCAAACTCCTAATCTATTCCTCTTCCCAAGAGGACAGTCTGTTGAGAGCTCTAAAAGAAGATGATGTCCCAGGACCCAGAAAATGAGGAAAAGAGAATGGAGAAGAGAGAGAAATCTTCAGGAAAAGGGGCCGGAGTGAAACAGATGGGCAGTAAGATATTTCTGTGGTGTGAATGACTGGTCACTGGACACGAAGCACACACCATGTTGTTGGGCCGCTGGAGGCACGTACCTGGAGAGAGTTAGACCAAGAGGGACATTAAGGCTCCGGGGATTGCTTGGACTCTGCTGCCCCTGGGATGCCTAGGACTAGAGCTCTTTTGTTTATTCAGAAAAGGAAAATGTTATTCAGGATGACCAGAGTTCTTGAAGACATTCATGTGGGAGATATTTGGATTACATTTAGAATTGCAATAGGTATTTGTGATGGCACATAATGAATTGAGTATTGTTTAGAATGCTAAATAAATCTAGCATAGCCTTGAGATGCATGAATCTATAGGTGTAATGATATCAGCATCACACAGATTACCTTCTGTTTCAAAAAATGCATTTTTGGCTTTCAATTATTTTAGAAATTCATTCTGAAGTATTAAATAGAATTGAGAGGAGGTGACCAGAAAGAACTAATTTAATCCAATGACAAGTATAATGGAATATATATTCTTAAGAGTACTCATTATTTGGATACTGCAAATTCCACATCCAGACAAAAGAGAGACATTCATTGAACTGTTATGTTTGTGTCAATTAGAATAAGTTTGGCTGCATGTGTCTAAAATCCTCAAATAGCAAGGGCTGAATTAACACAGAGATTGGTTTTCCCCTCACAGAGATAAGCAGCCACGGGCTGATATGATACCACAATTAACTGTTTATCAGAGACCCAGTTTCTTTATACGCACTTTTTTTCATTATTCCCAAAATATTTCTCCTACTTCATGACCCAAGATGGCTCCTAAGATCCAGCTGGTATGTTCTCATTTCAGAATGTATGACCAAAAAAATGGGAAAGGAGCTTTTCTCTTTAAGAATATACCTAGAATGCTTGCCTTTGACTTTTGTTTATATTCAGCCTAATAAAATGTAGGCTAGGGAAATGTTGCTTTACTCAGGGGAGTCACGTGCTCCACCTTAAAAATCAAAGATTGGATGAAAATGTGTAGTCTCTTGGCATATGTCTCATATAGTTTTAACTCTGAGGCTATATTACTTCATGGAAATCACATTGACAAGGAACAACCAAATGGTGAGCAAAACGGACAGATCTTTAGAACCTGGCCATCACCCAGTGAACGGTCTTAGAATAGTAGCCAAACAGATGCTAGTTGTTGCTATGTTTTAGGTAGGACTTCACGAGTCCTTGACATTTAAAACTAGATCACCCTGGGGACAAAGTGTTCCTCATTGAAAGGAGGGAGAGAGAGAGAGAGAGAGAGAGAGGGAGAGAGGGAGACAGAGAGAGAAGGGGAGGGAGGAAAGAAAAGGGAATGAGAAAGAGAGAGAGGAGACATATTTAAAGAACAAGACACATTTCTTTCATTAAAATATTGATTTTTCATTTTAAGTTGGAGCCAAATATCAATATAGGTAAAATTGGTAGTTCCCAGAACTGATGAGAATTCACCGAGCTTAACAAAATGAATGCATGGCTTGATCTTACTGCAACATATTTAGAGAGAAAAGAGAGTATTGATCAACTCGCTTTAGGACACCATCTATAAGTGACTATTGCTTGTAACCACCTTAATGCCAAAAGTTTATGTCTGCTATATTTTGTTCATTGTAAGGGAATTCAAACTTTCCTGGTTTTGAGAAATGGTCTAATATTAGGGCTGTCAAAAGGGTATATTTTAATATATAGTATATGAATTCTGGGTTGTTGTCTTGCTTAGTTGCTAAATCATAGCTTAGTCTTATATAAGAAAAGTACAGTATCCTCACCTCCGTTATATTCTTAAGTATACTTTTAAGCACAGAGTGAAAGAGAATGTTGTTATAAAAATCATCTCATTGTTATAACCTCGGTTCAGTTCAGTTCAGTTCAGTTGCTCAGTCGTGTCCGACTCTTTGTGACTCCATGAATCGCAGCACGCCAGGCCTCCCTGTCCATCACCAACTCCCGGAGTTCACTCAGACTCACGTCCATCGAGTTGGTGATGCCATCCAGCCATCTTATCCTCTGTCGTCCCCTTCTCCTCCTGCCCCCAATCCCTCCCAGCATCAGAGTCTTTTCCAATGAGTCAACTCTTCATATCAGGTGGCCAAAGTACTGGAGTTTCAGCTTCAGCATCATTCCCTCCAAAGAAATCCCAGGACTGATCTCCTTCAGAATGGACTGGTTGGATCGCCTTGCAGTCCAAGGGACTCTCAAGAGTCTTCTCCAACACCACAGTTCAAAAGCATCAATTCTTTGGTGCTCAGCCTTCTTCACAGTCCAACTCTCACATCCATACATGACCACAGGAAAAACCATAGCCTTGACTAGATGGACCTTTGTTGGTACCAAAGTGTAAAATCCAACCTTCCTAAAAGTAGAATGAGTCCTAGGATATTTTCACCATTTTTCCTCCTTCAGCTTACTTTTAACATTGTTGTTCTTGTTCAGTCACTATGTCGTGTCTGACTCTTTGTGACCTCATGGACTGCAGCACCTTACGCTCCTCTGTCCTCCACTATCTCACGGAATTTGCTCAAATTCATGTCCATTGAGTCAGTGATGCTATCTAATCACCATATCCTCTGCCACCGCCTTCTCCTTTTACCTTCATTCTTTCCCAGTATCAGGGTCTTTTCCAATGAGTTGCCTCTTATCATCAGGTGGCCAAAGTACTGAAGGTTCAACTTCAACATCAGTCCTTCCAATGAATATTCAGGGTCGACTTCCTTTAGAATTGACTGGTTTAAACTCTTTTCAGTCCCAGAGACTCTCAAGAGTCTTCTCTAGCACTACATTTTGAAACTACCGATTCTTTCGCACTTAAGCCTTCTTTATGGTCCAACTCTCACATACATACATGACTACTGGAAAAACCATGACTTTGACTATATGGACCTTTGTTGGAAAAGTGATGTCTCTGCTTTTATACGCTGTCTAGGTTTGTCATAGCTTGTCTTCCGAGTAGAAAGTGTCTTTTAATTCCGTGGCTGCAG
Source organism: Bos indicus x Bos taurus (assembly GCF_003369695.1). Taxonomy (NCBI): domain Eukaryota; kingdom Metazoa; phylum Chordata; class Mammalia; order Artiodactyla; family Bovidae; genus Bos; species Bos indicus x Bos taurus. Next base: position 9,976,167 of record NC_040087.1, on the reverse strand, counting down.
TCACCATCTGCAGTGATTTTGGAGCCCAAGGAAATAAAATCTGTCACTACTTCCACTTTATCTCTTTCTATTGGCTATGAAGTGATGGCATCAGATGCCGTGATCTTAGATTTTTTCTTTTTTTAATGTTGAATTTCAAACCAGCTTTTTCATTTTCCTCTTTCACCTTCATCAAGAGGCTCTTTAGTTCCTCTTCACTTTTGGCCATTAGAGTGGGATCATCTGCATATCTGAAGCTGTTGGTATTTCTCCCAGCAATCTTGATTCTGGCTTATGATTCATCCAGCCTGGAATTTTGCATGATGTTAAGTAAATTAAATGATGCATATAACTTGAACAAGCAGGGTGACATTATACAGCCTTGTTGTATTCCTTTCCCAATTTTGAACCGGTCAATTTTCCTATGTCTGGATCTAACTGTTGCTTTGTGACCCAGATACAGTTTCTCAGGAGACAGGTAAGGTGGTCTGGTACTCCCATATCCTTAAAAATTTTCCTTAGTCATCTATGATCCAGAGTCAAAGGCTTTAGTGAAGTCCATGAAGGAGAAGTAGATGTTTTCCTGGAACTCTGTTGCTTTCTCCATGATCCAGTGAATGTTGGCAATTTGATTTCTGATTCCTCTTCGAAACCTCTTGAGCATCTGAAAGTTCTCAATTTACTGCTGATGCTGTTCAGAGCAGCAGCACTGCTGAAGTGCTGCTGCAGCCTGGCTTGAAGGATTTTGAACACAACCTTGCTAGCATGTGAAATGAGTGCAACTGTGTGGCAGTTTGAACATTCTTTGGCATTTCCCTTCTTTGGAATTGGAATCAAAATGGACTTTTCCAGTCCTGTGGCCACTGCTGAGTTTTTCAAATTTGCTGACATACTGAGTACAGCGTTTTAACAGCATCGTCTTTTAAGATTAGAAATAACTCAGCTGGAATCCCATCACCATAGCAATGCTTCCTAAGGCCCACTTGACTTCATGTTCCAGGATGTCTGGCTCTATTTGAGTGACCACACCATGATGGTTATCCAGGACATTAAGACTTTTTTTGTACAGTTATTCTGTGTATTCTTGGCAATTCTTCTTAATCCCTTCTGTTAGGTCCTTGCCATTTATGTCTTGATCATGGTCCACTAGGAGGAAATGGAAATCCACTCCAATATTCTTGCCTAAAGAATCCCAGGGACAGTATTAAAAGACTAAAAGATATTACACTGCAAGATGAACCCCCAGGTCAGAAGGTGTTCAATATGATACTGGGGAATCATATTGATGAGTAATTGCAGAGGGCAATTACTCATAGCTCCAGAAAGAATGAAGTGGGTGGGCCAAAGCAGAAATGGCACTTAGTTGTGGATGTGTCTCGTGGTAAAAGGAAAATTTAATGCCGTAAAGAACAATATTGCATAGGAACCTGGAATGTTAGGTCCATGTGCATGCAGCATGCTCAGTCGCTCAGTCATGTCTGAGTCTTTGCAACCCTATGGACTGTAGCCTTCCAGGCTCTTCTGTGGGATTCTCCAAGTAAGAATACTGGAGTGGGTTGCCATTTCCTCCTTCAAGGGATCTTCCCAACCCAGGGATTAAACCTGAATCTCCTGTGTCCCCTGCACTGGCAAGTGGATTCTCTACCACTGACTCACCTGGGAAGCCCTTGTTAGGTCCATGAATCAAGGTAAATTGGATGTGGTCAACTATGAGATGGCAAGAGTGAAAATCTACATCTTAGGCATCAGTGAACTAAAATGGATGGGGATGCTTGAATTTAATTCAGATGACCAATTATATCTACTACTGTGGGCAAGAATGCCTTACAGGAAATGGAGTAGCCCTCATAGTCAACAAAAGTCTGAAATCTAGTACTTAGGTGCAACGAAAAAAAAAAAAAAAACCCAACAGAATGATTTTGATTTGTTTCCAATGAAAACTATTCTACATCACAGTAATCCAAGTCTGTGTCCCAACCACTGATGCCCAAAAAGCTGAAGTTGACAATTTCTATGAAGACCTACAAGACCTTCTAGAACTAACACCAAGAAGATATCCTTTTCATCAAAGGGGATTAGAATGCAAGAGTAGAAAGTCAAGAGTTACCTGGAGTAACAGGCAAGTTTGGCCTTGGAGTACAAAATGAAGCAAGGCAAAGAATAACGGAACTTTATCAAGGGAACACGCTGGTTATAGCAAACATCCTTTTCCTACAACCCAAGAAATGACTCTATCCCAAAATCAGATTAATTGTGTTCTTTGCAGCCAAAGATGGAGAAGTTGTATAGAGTCAGCAAAAACAAGACCTGGAGCTGACTGTGGTTCAGATCATCAGCTCCTTATTGCAAAATTCAAGGTTAGGCTGAAGAAAGGGGAGAAAATCACTAGGCCATTCAAGTATGACCTAGATCAAATCCCTTATGATTATAGTGGAAGTGAGAAATAGATTCAAGGGGTTAGATATAGTAGACAGAGTGCCTGAAGAACTATAGAAGGAGGTTTGTAACATTGCACGGGGCAGTGACCAAAACCATCCCAAAGAAAAAGAAATGCAAGAAGGCAAGATGGTTGTCTGAGGAGGCTTTACAAATAGCTGAGGAAAGAAGAGAAAGGAAAGTCAAGGGGGGAAGGGAAACATATACCCAACTACTTGCGGAATTCCAGAGAACAGCCAGGAGAGATAAGGAGGCCTTCTTAAGTGAACAATCCACAGACATAGGAAAAACAATAGAATGTGAAAGACTAGAGATCTCTTTAAGAAAACTGGAGTTAGAGAATGTTTCCTGAAGAATGGGCACAATAAAGGAGCTTTTATTGTTTTGAAGCACAATTCATGAAAAAATTGCCTGTAGCTACAACAGTGTCTAAAAAGCATTCATGCTTTAATTGCTTCACATATAACATTTAGTAATTACTGAGTTGACACACTTCATTTATCTACATTTACCCATCTATAATGAAAGCTGCCCACATAATTTTCTATTATGAATGACAAACACACAGTTATAGCATAAGTCTACTTATTTTGGAGTGGCTCTCAAAGAAATCTACATCTAAGTTATATGTATCTTGAAACATCAGGCCGTAAAGTAGTTCTTGTATCTATTTGGAGTTATTGAAGATTAGAAAAAAATAGAATTTGCCTTATTGTGTTAAATTCTGCAGGAAAGAATTAGCAAAAAATCTATAATAATGGTTATAGGTGGACCTTATCTCAGGTTATATTGGTTTCTGTTAAGTTGGTTTTGCAGAACTGTGAAATATTAGATTCAGATAATAAATTCCAGGTTTTCAAATGCTTACAAGAGGAGTGCAATATATTCTAGAGCTCTTTTTCCTTTTAAAGAGCCTTTTCTTTTTAAAGCTCTTTTTCTTTTTCCAAAATTCTAGAGCTCTTTTAAATGCTGTTGTGGAGAACAGCATTTAAATGAATTGGCTAACAATTGACTCAGGTTTGAAGGATACTAGTAGTGATCTTTTATAATATATTCAAAGAATTTTCATTAGTAGGCCAAGTGTCAAGTGTGTGCTGAAGATACCAGTACTCTAAGGAGTGAGTGCTTTTGTGGCTAGAAAGACTGAAGATTAAGAGACCTTTGCAGGATCGCAGTGGATGGATGACTCAGATAGAGATGAATGAAGAAGACAGAGAACAACTTTCCTAAGGATGCAATGAGAAAGCAAGAGCTTGAAGGTAGAAATGAGCAAAACGTGTCCTGATATCTGAAAAAAGTAGAGCATTCATCCTAGGGGATGGTAAAAATGGGACTGACTAATTTGGTCAGAAAGTCATAGATCCTGAATATGACCCACTGAGCTATGGATAAAATTCCAAGTGTTTGATCCAGAAAAGATATAATAAATGCAATGTTTGGGATGATTAAGCTTCAAGTGTTGAGGGTTTGGTGACAGGAGGTACCAGCAGGCTGTAAGGTTATGGTGGCATCCAAATTTGCGGAAGGTAAGATCACCTGGACTTATTGTTAAATCTGTAGTTCCTAGAACAGTGTCTGGCACAGAGTAGAAACTCAATAAATATTCACTAAATTGAATTGAATTTTTACCAGTCTGGGGTCTGCCCTAATACGAGTATTATTTGTTCATGATTTATGAGTGATTTTCATCACAGATGCTGTGTTTCAATAGGAATGTCTAGAGGGCCACAAAATCTTTCAAGATTCAAATGAAGTAAGACAGACAAAGAAAGGCAAACATTATATGATGTGGCTTATATGTGAAATCTTAAAAAAAATGACAGAAATGGATCCACAGACATAGGAAAAAAAAAACTTACCAAAGGAGAGAGGCAGGGGAGGGGTACAATAGGAGTTTGAGGTTAACATTTATATGCTATTATATATAAAATAATTAACCAGCAAGGACATACTTTATAGCAGGGGGAACTGTACTCAATACCTGAAAAATTATATATATATATATATATATATATATATATATGCATGCATATGGTTTACTGTATACCTAAAACTAATACAATGTTGCAAATCAACTATACTTAAATAAAAAATAAAGTCATTTAAGCATAAAAGAGATTCCAGTGAAAATAGTTGCAGTGGCAGAATTGATTCATCCATGATGTATTCCTTTATTCATTAACAGATACTGAGCATCTACCATGTGATTAGAACTCTTTGGGTTGCCAGGAGCAGAGAGGTGAGTGAGACAGGCAAGGTCTCTGAGCTCCCAGCACAGCACTGTCCAGTGTTCTATACGTTGTAGTGATTTTGGGGGTGGGGACATACACAGCATGTGGGCTCTTAGTTCCCTGACCAAGGATCAGACCAATGCCTTCTGCATTGGAAGCACAGAGTCTTAACCACTGAATTGCCAAGGAAGTCCCTGTTCTAGTGAATTGTTGAACCTGAGGGGGCTGTGGGAACCTCTGGATTTATAGTCTATCGACCAGAAATATGGGTGACCTGGAGATTCTGAAACGGTGGCCATTGTCTGAAGGAGGGTCCTCTTGTGGAGGATGGGGCCCTCTGTGTATGGTGTCTGTACCAACTCCAGGTAGTCAGTGGTAGAAGAGAATTGAACGGAGGCACACGCAGCTGGGGATGGAAACAATCTACAGATGATGTTGGATGTTCCTAAGTGTTGGCTTAGTTTCATTTTAAGACAGCTTCCAAATGGTGAGGAGAATGTGAATAATTTGGGTCCAAAGTTGATGATTCTCTCTAAAAGTACATCATAAAAAGGGCTACCTAGTATCCCTTCATTCTGGCTCTCCCTTTGGGGGTGGCTTTAAGGAGAGGATGGAGTGTCCGTTAGATTGGAGATATAAGGACAGGCAGAAAAGGGAGAGTATGGAGGGGTCAGAGTGCTGCTAAGGCTGGGTCAGCCTTCCTGCATGTTCACTACTTACCATTTTTAGCCATTTTCCCTAATGGGCCACTCAGTAGGAGTGGGCATCCTGTTGAATTGAAGCAGTAAGGAGGATATAATCTTTGCTGACACTACTATTACTAATAACTTTCATGTTTCTCACATATTAGCTTCCCAATGTCTTTTGTTTAGTTATATTCGTATCTTTTATTGATGTATAGTTGACTTACAATGTTGTATTAATTACTGCCATACAGATACAACAAAGTGATTCAGTTTATATGTATATGTATGTTTTTATGTATCTTTTTAATATTTTTTCCATTATGGCCTATCCTAGAATATTGAATATGGTTCCCTCTGCTATAAAGTAGGACCTTGCTGTTCATCCATTCTGTATGTAATAGCCGACAACTGCTAATCCCAAACTCCCCATCCATCCCGCTCCCACGTCTTCCCCTTGGCAACCAGCAGTCTGTCCTCCATGTCTGTGAGTCTGTCTCTGCTTCTTAGGTAGGTTCAGTTGCGTCATATTAGATTTCATGTATAAGTGATATCAGATGGTATTTGACTTTTTCTTTCTGACTTACTGCACTTAGTATGATAATCTCCAGTTGCATTCTCCAAGTCTTTTATATGTTGCAGTATGATTCCTCCAGTTGCATTCCAAAGGTAGATTATTATTTTCTGCATTTTTACAAATGAAAAAATTGATGTCTGGAGAAGTGAAGAGATTTGCCTATGATTTTAAAGGCCAGAAAGACACAGACAAATAAAACTTGTGTCCTTTAACAAGACATCCAGGTATCCTCTGCTGGACCAACGCTTGTCTTTAAATTTCACGGCCATCATTTGCTTAGTTTGTTTTGCTTTTCCCACTCCAATTTACTTGAATCATAACAAAATTCTAAGACTTTATTCGATAGAACTATTAATGAGTCCTGAAGGCGATATGATCTATAACTCCACCTTGAGAGCCGTGCCCTGTTCCTCCTCATCCATTCGCATCCACCCCAGAAGGGCCTGAAATAATAGGAAGCCTGTGACTTGAACATCCAGGGAACAAGCAATGAAACAGGATTTTTTCAACCCCAGAAGGCATTTTATCAGATATATGTACTGAAAAACAATGTCTCTAGTCTGTAAGTAGGGATTCTTTGAGAACTGGCATAATTAAATCCCTTTTAAAAGAATGATTCCTCTAGAAAGCATTTTTTTTAACCCTGTAAAATGTCCTTCAGTGAACATCTAAAGGGATATCAGTGTACTGAACTTATGAATTTGTATGAGGTATTTTGAAACTGAGTGAGATTTTGCCAAGTGTCAGGGCCTCTGTAGACTCACGTTGGCCATGATCACGATTGATTCCTCTTTGTTAGCAGATGGAAGACACCTGTAATGTCCTCAGCTATTTCGATTAAAAGTCACAACAATTTCCCTTTGAATAACATCACTTTTAAAATATCTTGATGGTGAATTTTTCTTATCTTTAAAGCTCTTTGCTGCTGACATGAGGAACTTGGAAATGGTTTCCTTACAGCAGAAATTTACTTAACATTAAACATACTGAGTAAAGCAAATTTACTACTTTTCTTTAGAAATAAACACAGAAGCAAATGGAATGTGCTAATGTGCTCCCAATTAGCACATTCATTAAGGACTATTTTGAATGCGGTAATGAACTTTTTGCTTCTGATTGAAGACAGAATTCACAATGATAAATTGGTGAGTATCTCTGCTGCAAGTTACCAAATTATAGGGCTGAGTGAATACTACTAAGATCACTCACCACCCACATAAAAATGATAAATATGAATCTAAGAAACCTGAAAAATATCCTTCACACAAGAGAAGATCTTTCTTTGGGGAAATAGCAGGTAAAATTTCATCTTGAATATTAGTGGGTCTTAGGTTGACTTGTCTGACCAGTAGTTTGAGTATGAGGCATTAGCTTGCCTGTATTCAGACGAGGATGGCTCATATTAAACCTAAAGTAAAATGAGGAAATCTCTTCTTTCTGGTTTACAGGTGCTATTCAGTGTTGTAGGAATGACGAAGCTTTTGGCACGTTCATCGTGTGCATGTAAGCTGGTTGGAAGAAACAACTTCAGTGAAGATCTCAATAGGAGTGGAAGACCAGCAACCGCTACACAGTACATTCAACTCTGCTATCGGTGGAAGGGATGGAGGTAACCGAAGTAGGTGATGAGGATGTTGAGAGCAGTGGTGATGACGATGATAGTTACCTGCAGTTCCTTCCACTTGTTGAGTTCTTGCTCCATCTAACAATGTAAATTACCTTGCATAAATTTACAGTGTGAGAAAAGTAACACTCTGTTTCTACAGAGTGTTACAGGAGGAAATGGAATGTATCAGATTATTTTTATGGCATTTAGTGCTCTGTGTTCCTTTAGAGCCTCTCTCTACCTTCCACAGCCCTGAAAGGCCTCTCCTCTCCATCCTTCCGTGCTTCCTTTCATGTGGCTACTTCACTGCCATAGCTGTCTACTCTCCAACTTAGTTTGCCAACTTTACTTCAGTTCAGTATTTTTGGGAAAATATTGCAGTTGCGTATTCCCTCCTCTCAAAGTTCTTCAAAGTTAGAGAATGCCTTATACTGCTTTTGAACAATCCCAAGACTCTCTAGAACAGTGCTCTGCTTAGACTAGAAATCCAATGATCACTGTTGGTAGGGAGATAAGAATCTACCCTGTCTTTAATACTTCTGAAAAATGAGCTTCCTTGGCTTCCCTTGGTAACACGTCCCAAGGTCTATCAGCATCAGGAAATTTGCCCTTGGTTCTTATGTGAATACCTCCTGCCATTTCCCCTCTTCACTGAATCTTTCAACCATTCTCTGTGTGATGGCCCGTCATACACAAAAGTTTGTTTCATATCTTCCTTCAACTGCTCCTCAAGACAAAACAAGGGGTCTTCAAATGATCATTATAGATTTTTTTTTGGAAAAAAAAAGTTTTCCCTTTAATTAGGTTCAAAAGAATTCACATCAGAGAAAGCATAAGAAACTAGACAAGGTAAAACTAAGCTAGTTTTCTAGTTTTTATTTTTATTTTTTGTATTTGTTCTTATAGAAAAATGATGACAGCTTAGGTCCTCTAAAATGGTTGAAGTGATCACTTTTGACAGTGGTCACTTGGTTGCAAGGCTTTATGAGCTTGGGTTTTCTAAAAGTTACACTCACAGTTCTTCCTTTCTTTTTTTTCTGTAGAAATTTAGGTGATAGTTTTTTTTTTTTCCTAACAAATTTTTTATTAAAAGTTTGTAAGAATTTTTCTCTTTTTGATTAAAGAGGAAGAGGGTGGATAAGTCGGCAAGGTGCCAAACCATTTATAGTCAGAAATATTGATCTTTTTAGTCTGTTTATAGGTGCATTTTCCCCCTAAGAATATAGAATTTATGCTTATAAAGCTGGGTTTTTTCATAGCAATAGACTAAGGTATTGGTACTTTTAACGGATATGTTTCAGCATTTTCCCTGAACAGACCCAGCCCCTAATCCCTGTTTTAAGTGTTCCCTTTAGTGTCATATTGCAAAATTAATCTTTCCATTTGCTTCACTCCACAACGTTTAATACTGCTTGACTTCGCATAAAGCACCATGACATGAGCTTTAAATAAAAGCTGGCTAGGGCTCAGTTGTGTGTATATTGTGTTTGGGATTAAGAAACTAAATTCGACAGGTAATGGAGTCGGATTTAGCTGCTCCATGATGCTAAACTGTGAGGTGTCATGTCAATCATCTGTCCAGGAAATATAAGCTATAAAGGAAAGTGAGATGTATTTCAGATGCCTAATCACACAAGCAAAAGGTTAGCTCCTCAAGGATGGGGAGTTTTCAGACTGCTACCTTCAGCTCTCATGGGGACTCTGGGAGTAAGGCCATCGTACAAATAGGCTTATTTGCTTCAGGATTAGATAGGCTTCCTAGGAGACTGATAAAGAAATCACTGCCATAAATGGCCAGTCCCTCACATTAAATAAAGGGGAAACAAAACTTTAAAGCAGTGAGGGAATGGATGCGGAGTGTTTAGAGACTTTCCTACATATTGAATAGAAAAAAGGCATGTCAGAGATACAAAATAAGCAGATTTTGAACTATTTCTTGCTAAGTTAGTTACCCACCAAATTAAATACTTGCTCTTATCCCTGATGACCAGGAAGTTTTGAACTCAATTTTATACACAATCAAAATAAAACTTGATCAATCTACTTTTTGGAAAAATTTTATTCTGCCTCTGTGCCATCACGCTATTTTTTCAGCTATTCTAGCTGTCCTATTTTTATTGTAATTCTTTTTATTAAAGGCAGTAAGATGCAATTAATAAATAAAAAATAAAATGTCCTCTACAAATAAAGATTATCTACCCATCTGTCTAGTCTGAAGGATGAGACAAAGAGTGCTTGGAAGCGAATTGCTAAAGTGTATGATTACACATTTAGTCCAGAGTCTCAGCTTGACGTGCAGAGCTTTTACTGTGTAATTCCCATTAATGCTGATTGTCCAATTTAGTGCTTCATTAATGAGCCATAGACCACTTGTACATTTCTGACTTACAGAATCAACCCCATTTAAAGTTTTATCCTCCTGGAAATGTCTTCAGCTGACAAGCTGATAATAAATATGTTGCATTCTTCCATTCACTTAACCCTCTGCCGTGCGAATCTTGGCTCTCATCCACTGGCATTCTCTTTTCTTCAATGTATGTAACATTTATAGCGACCATAATTATAAGAGGAAGCATTTAACGGGGCTTTTTGCGGGCTAAATTTAGGTTTGGGCATCATTTATTGATAGCTTATGGTGTGCCAGGTGCTGTTTCCCACAATCTACATGTATTGACTCATTTAATTTCACATAACACTGTGATGTTGCTACTCTTACTATCCTCATTTTATTGATAGAGTAACTAAGGCAGGCTATTTAAACTTGCTTCTGGTTATACATCTGAAGTATGGGAGCTAGAATTTAAACAGGGGAGATCTAGCTTTAGACTTGGATTTCCAAAGCTGGATCTTACAGACTAATTATATATTCATTCTCAGGAAACAGAAAGAGTTTTACAAAGGAGCTGATGAATTAGCCTACAATATTCAAAGCAATTGCATCATAATCAACTTTTACATAAAACTTTTGCTTTTTATTTTCTTGGTAGAACCCTGAGCAACTGTACTCAAAATTATTCTGTTAGGTCTAAGGCAGCATTCTGTGTGCTTTGTCTTTTATTCAGAAAAGTGACAGCTTGCAGAGAAATACTGACCAAACTGAGAATAGAATAATTGAAATTTTTGCCATGGAAAATCATAATATTGTCATTTGAGTCAATACACTTTGAGGGTAGTTAATAAATGATGAATATACAAATATCACTTGCAGTGACATCAATCAAGTGAATAGAATTAATAAAAATATACAAAAATTGGTAGGACATTTGAGAACTTGACTTTGATAAGAAAAAAAGACAGAGAACTGTTTCCTGCCTGAAACCGGAAGAACAAGTAATTATATCTGGAATGTGTTTTGCCCAATGCTGCCTATCAAAATCATAGTCATTCTTCAAAGTCTGTATCTTCAGAGAAGCTTTTCTGATTCCTCTAGCCCTCTACAGAATTTTGGATTTAGAATTTTGAATTTCTTTGACATTGCCTCTAAAATAGCACCTTGTATGTTAGATTTTTATATATTTCGCTCACATACTCTTTTGTAAATTCTCTGAGGACAGGTATTATATCTTCCCTATTTTTGTGCATGTTTATAGGCAATCAACAAATATATCCCAATTGATTGACAGGCAGTTTCATGTAGTCCCAATAATTTTCTACCTTTGAACTGAGTCATTAGTACTTTGGAGAACCAATCTGTAAATCAAACACATTCCATGGGTTGTACAAAGTGGATCAATCTTAAAATTATTGGAGAAAATTAAAATAAAACAACAATCACATATAGACAGTCTAATGAGGAGAGTTGTTTCATTTGGCAAGGCAAGTTGAATAAACAAATTTTCAGTAAATCATCAGAAATCATCCCTTGCAAAATGTAGAATAAGAATATTTTCCTGAGGAATTACAGATCCTTATAGCAACTAACCTAAAATATAATTGGTTTCACATTATCTAATACAAACTTGGAATTATAGTATATTATGAGGAATGAAGGAAAATGACTTGATGACAATGAAAACAAAAATCATCTTTATTAATGGTATTTACTATAATGAAAGCTCAAAGGTGCTTCCCTCGTGGTTCAGATGGTAAAGAATCTGCCTGCAATGCAGGAGACTCAGGAGATGCAGGTTTGATCCCCAGGCCAGGAAGATCCCTTGGAGAAGGGATGGCTACCCACTCCAGTATTCTTGCCTGGAGAATCCCTTGGACAGAAGAGCCTGGTGGGCTAGAGTCCATGGGTTCACAAAGAATCAGACACAACTGAGAGACCAACACTTTCACTACAATGAAAACTGGAGGGTGAGACCATGTCAGAAATACCTTTTAATTATTTGAAAGTGAGGTCGATGTTACTTAGTAGAAATAAATAGAAAGACAAACCCTGAAATCTCAAATATATTAAAAATTATACATCCTCTTTTACTAGTCAATTCTTTTTGTTTGGATTATTGCTTTAATGAAACACCTTCAAATCACCAGTTTGGCTTTCCACAGCCTTTGATACTGTTTGTGGATGTCTGGATTTAATGCTTAATTGTTTCATTTCCACTTTATATTTATATCCTATTGATCAATATTATTTAAGTTAATATCCTGATTTATCAATAACTGTCTTGTAGGAATGGATGGAGAAGGCAATGGCACCCCACTCCAGTACTCTTGACTGGAAAATCCCTTGGACGGAGGAGCCTGGTAGGCTGCAGTCCATGGGGTCGCTAGGAGTCAGACACGACTGAGTGACTTCACTTTGACTTTTCACTTTCATGCATTGGAGGAGGAAATAGCAACCCACTCCAGTGTTCTTGCCTGGAGAATCCCAGGGATGGGGGAGCCTGGTGGGCTGCTGTCTATGGGGTCGCAAAGAGTCGGACACAACTGAAGTGACTTAGCAGCAGCAGCAGCAGGAATGAATATGGTAGATCAATTAACAAAATCTGTGCATTCTCAAGTGTACAGAGAAGTGCTGAATTTTGTGAACTTGCAAAGCTAAGAAAGAGTCTTACTAGAAAGTTTTCCCCTAACTCATAGTGCTGCTTGAGTCCTAGAAAGAAAGAGTTGACCAGGCTGATAGATCCCATTTCTTTACACCTCATTCTCTTAACTCACTCATGTGGCTTATGAGGTTATGTGGACACATGAGATTGTGAACTGTATACTAAATGGATAAAGTCAGCTAGGCCTGCTTCACCCTCTATAGCCCTGTGGTAGATTGTGTCAGTTTCCAATTATTTCCCCATTGCTTCTTCAAGAAGATTATACCTCTCCACTCTACTGACATCAGTCTTTGCCATGTGAATTGGTCTGATCAATGAGCGCTTTAACAGCCATTGCTTAGTTCTGCGGTTGTGCTTTTCCCTCTGGCATGGAATAGCGTGTGTTAGATGCGCTTGCTTCTTCATCCTGGATCCCAGAAGGGAACCATAATCTGAGTAGTTTTGTAAAACACTGAGATTCGGGAGCTCTTTGTTCTTGCATCTGAAAGTAATGAAATCTAAATTACTAGCACCCTTCCTGTAAAATTCATTTGACATTCATTATAATCTCAGTTGGGAAAGGAGTATGTCAAGGCTGTATATGTCAGCCTGCTTATTTAACTTATATGCAGAGTACGTCATGTAAAGTGCTGGGCTGGATGAAGCAGAAGCTGGAATCAAGATTTCCAGGAGAAATATCAATAACCTCAGATAAATCAGATGACATCACTCTTATGATGAAAGTGAAAGAGGAGAGTGAAAAGTTCAGTTCAGTTCAATTCAGTCGTTCAATCGTGTCTGACTCTTTGCGACCACATGAACCGCAGCACGCCAGGCCTCCCTGTCCATCACCAACTCCCGGAGTCCACCCAAACCCATGTCCATCAAGTCGGTGATGGACAAGCCACCCAACCATCTAATCCTCTGTTGTCCCCTTCTCCTCCTGCCCTCAATCTTTCCCAGCATCAGGGTCTTTTCCAATGAGTCAGCTCTTTGCATCAGGTGGCCAAAGTATTGGAGCTTCAGCTTCAACATCAATCCTTTAAATGAACACCCAGGACTGATCTCCTTTAGGATGGTCTGGTTGGATCTCCGTGCAGTCCAAGGGACTCTCAAGAGTCTCCTCCATTACCACAGTTTAAAAGCGTCAATTCTTCAGTGCTCAGATTTCTTTATAGTCCAACTCTCACATCCATACATGACCACTGGAAAAAAGCTGGCTTAAAACTCAACATTCAGAAAACTAAGATCATGGCATTGGGCCTCATCACTTCATGGCAAATAGATGGGAAACAGTGACAGACTGTATTTTCCTGGGCTCCAAAATCACTGCAGATGGTGACTGCAGCCATGAAATTAAAAGACACTTGCTCCTTGGAAGAAAAGCTGTGACAAACCTAGACAGCATAGTAAAAAGCAGAAACATTACTTTGCCAACAAAGGTCTGTCTAGTCAAAGCTGTGTTTTTTCTAGTAGTCATGTATAGATGTGAGACTTGGACCATAAAGAAGGCTGAGTGCTGAAGAATTGATGCTTTAGAACTGTGGGGTTGGAGAAGACTCTTGAGAGTTCCCTGGACTGCAAAGAGATCAAACCAATCAATCCTAAAAGAAATAAATCCTAGATATTCATTGGAAGGACTGATGCTGAAGCTGAAGCTCCAATACTTTGGCCACCTGATGTGAAGAGTTGACTCATTAGAAAAGACCCTGATACTGGGAAACATTGAAGGTAGGAGAAGGGGATAACAGAGGATGAAATGGTTGGATGGCATCATGGACTCAATGGACATGAGTCTGAGAAAGCTCTGGTAGATAGTGAAGAACAGGGAAGCCTGACTTGTTGCAGTCCATGGGGTCACAAAGAGTTGGACATGGCTGAGTGACTGAACAATAATCTCAAGCAATTTTCAAAAATTCTTTATGTTTTCAGTAGTTGTGCTTGATTTTCAAAATGTCTCACCTGGTTCATAGTGAAGAAAAAAGGTCTTAAGGACATTCATTCTTAGATTTTTATGTATCACAATAGCTTTACTTGAATTGAGATCTTGCTACATTAATTACGGTCTTACCAGCTCCCAGAGCAGGTAACAGAAGGGAGAAGGGACACAGGATGTGGTATCTCCTTTGGTGGACAGATAGGAATGCCTGGTGACTAGGTTGACTACAAATCTTATTTGAGAAGAGTTAGTGCTTTGCTAAAGCTAGGAGGAGAGGTGAAACGCTGAAGCAGAGATGGGACAAATTTGTGAGCAGCCACAATGAAAGCCTTTCCTCCTGGAGAAACTCTGGTGTGTTTAGACTAAATGATGCTTGAGCACATGCATAAGTTGAGGACGTGCAGTCCAGGAAGAGCAGAGGTATACCTGACCTGGCCTCTTTGTTGCTACAGCTGTGAGCACCACTTAGAGGGGCATAAGCTCTGGCAGGTTGAGGTGGAAATGTTTAGAGTTCTTCTACTGTCATTCAACATGGTGCAGGGAGAGCTGGCCGTCATCAAATGGCCAGGAAAAGGCACATACCAGCACACTGTGGATCACATGGGCAGAGGAAGAGGGAAGCCCTCCTCCATGCCAGCGAGGAATGATGAGATGAGACGTGCCCTGTGTGATGCTTTCAGCAGATACACACATACTTTGTATGTGCTGCAAAGTATCCTAGGAGACTTTCATGCAACGATCTTTTGGTACAAAAGCATTCCTTACCCAGGCGCTTCTACTCTTCATGGATCTTTGGGGTTCTATATTTTATATGTAATAGAACAATGATCACTAGATGACCTTGAGTTGTAAGGCTTTTTGGTTTTTGTTATGTTTAGCAAACATAGATCCAAATTTGAGAGTAGATTCCAAAAAAGAGATCTGTTAATGGAGTGTAAAATGCAGTCTCTCAGTCATGTCCAACTTTTTGTGACCCCATGGACTGTAATCTGCCAGGTTCCTCTGTCCGTGGGATTTTCCAGACAAGAGTACGGGAGTGGGTTGCCATTTCCTTCTCCACTGTTAATGGAGAGGGGATTCCAGAATTTCTACTTGGGGATTATGGCTAAAGGAGACACTTGCCCTTCTCACACGCTCTACACAAACCAACCAACCTTTAATCTTTTTATCAATAATATCTCTTAGTGAAAAGTTACACTTCAGTTACACTGAAGAATCTAGAATTCTTCAGTGAGATGGTTGATATTACTGAGATCCTACACAGTGATAAACCAGTGTCTCTGGGAATTATATTGAAATAATGAAATGTAGACCATCTTGTGAAATCTACTCAAACGTCATATTGCGCTGAGTTTGGCTGTGATAGTAGACATTTTCTCTCATCTTCAATCAGGAGATGGAGCCTAGTTGGCTCTCTCTGTGTGAAAATGCTCGTTTCATAAACACAAAGAATCCTATCCTTGGCCAAACTTTTTGTCACAATTCTTTCATAATGCATCATTTTGGGGGGATATAGTTTTGGAAACAAGACATATGCACCAATACTCTCATGAGATTTTTTTGTGTGTGCTTTAATATATATCCAGCCAGGCCATAATAGTCACTGTCCCTTGGGCAGGTAGTTGCCAGATACCACTACTAAGTCTGGGTAAACTGTTTAAGTCCTCTGAAGACATTCTCTGAATATCATTTTGCTTTTACTCAAACCCAGCTAATTTTCACACTCTTCATTTCTATTCTTCCAAACATTTCTCTCGTTAGAGAGAGATGTGTGTTTCTCTCATTGCAAGAAAACAAGTTTTCTTCAAAGACAGAACACATGCTCAATGCAAAGTTACGTATCTCAACCAAAGTCTATCTCTTAAATATAACAGACAACACATGTGTTCTATGAGCTCGTATTTGTGCCCTTATTTCTGATCCCTTTTAATTACACCATTAATAGTATTTCTTGATTTTAATATTAAAACAGCCTCCTATTAAAACGGGTTTCAGTTGTTAACAGCTGGGTAGCCAGTGCTTGATAAATGACTTCAGGAAAGATCGAACCAGTGTGAACAGTTTCTGAAGCTGTAACGAAAGTTAATGTAAGTCATGCAGAATTATTTGGAAGTACCTGACAAAGGGTCACAGTTTTTCTCAATGAATGAGAGGTGAGTTCTGGAAGAAGTAGGAATCTCTAAAGGTCACTCTTGCACTTGTATATTGCAGTAGAAGACGGAGAAAAGACAATATGGATGCTGTTAAAATTTAGATTGGTTATGTGATTTGCACAGAAAACATTGTTTTTTTTTGAGTTGAAAATCTTTGGGGATTAAATCTGATGGCAGGAAGGATGTGTAACTTAGAGACAGAAATGTATACTTCCTCCCTAAGGTGGAAGGAGGGGAATAAAGAATGTTTTCTAAAGTGACTTTTGCATTCATATCCTTAGGAGGCAGGAAAAAAAACAAACAAACAACTACCACTCCAATTTTTTGTCTGGTTCATTAATTACATTAGCAATGTTCAGGGGAAACACAAACAGAAATTAAACACAATTCCAACTGGCACAGTGCAGCATGTAGGGTTTTTAGAATACAACATAAGACTCAATATAATACACTATAATTAATTTCTAAGAAAGAAGCATTAAAAGTTCTATAAAATTCAGTGTTTTAGTGCTCTGAGTTCATTTTAAAGAAAATAAAGTTGCAAAAACATATAGGGGTACAAAAAGATTTGAAATTTATATAAGTATATTAGGTAGCTAACACTATTATCAAATTATTCAGAAATTAGAAGTAGTTACTTAAAAGAAAATATGTATTGCATTTATATAATTATGCAATTATATTATTATATTATATATAATGAAATGTTCCCTTGGTATCTCTGATTTTCTTGAAGAGATCCCTAGTCTTTCCCATTCTGTTGTTTTCCTCTATTTCTTTGCATTGATCGCTGAAGAAGGCTTTCTTATCTCTTCTTGCTATTCTTTGGAACTCTGCATTCAGATGTTTATATCTTTCCTTTTCTCCTTTGCTTTTCGCTTCTCTTCTTTTCACAGCTATTTGTAAGGCCTCCCCAGACAGCCATTTTGCTTTTTTGCATTTCTTTTCCATGGGGATGGTCTTGATCCCTGTCCACTGACTCGATGGACATGAGTCTCAGTGAACTCTGGGAGTTGGTGATGGACAGGGAGGCCTGGCGTGCTGCGATTCATGAGGTCGCAAAGAGTCGGACACGACTGAGTGACTGATCTGATCTGATCTGATTATATATAATATATATTATATATTATTATATAAATTGTATAATAATCTATTCTTATGAGTCATGGCTTGATTATCAGTTTTATGTGGCTTACTACTAAATCTATGTCTCTAATCTGTCTTTTAAGACTCAGGGTCATGTCCCCAACTATTACTACATAGTGTCGTGACTATTTCTCTCATTTCAAAGAACAACTCTCTATATTTTTGACATTGCAAATTGACAGTTTTCTCTAATTTCCTATCACTGGAAATGACCAGGCATTCCCCTAATTTGGTACCTTGAAGATATCTTTGACTGATGACTTGTCTTCAGCTGAATCTCACAAATCAGTCACTGAATCTTTTCAGTTCTACCTGCAAGTATTTCTTTGCTCTCTTTCTCTTTCTTTTCCAACTACTATTCTCTTTTGAGTTATTACTGAAGCTTCTATATTAATTTTTCTGATTCTCATCTTTCTTGCCCTTTTCCACTTTCCCACTGTCTGCTATTAAATCTTATTAAAACATTAATGTCATAAAAAAATCTCCTCTGGATATATTGGGAGTTTGGGATTGACATGTACACATTGCTATATTTAAAATAGGTAACCAACAAAGACCTACTGTAAAAAAATAATACTGTAATGATGAATCATAAATAACATTATAAGCATGCACAAAAATACATTTATTAAGCTTTCATTTATTAAGCTATTTATAGCTGTCTGAGATTGTATATGGAGGAAATTTGATAATGGATAATTGAACATTTGGGGAATACTTGGGGAGAATAATGTAATATGAGTGATTAAGAGCACAGGCTTAGGAGTCGAAGCTACCCAGATCTCATTTTAGGCTTTCCTTTGGAAAATCTAAACTTTAGTTTGTGCATTTATAAAATAGTTATAATAATAGTATTATTATTGGCATGTAACATATACAAGTAAAATTTATTGTAATTTGTTATTATATTTTCTTAGATAATCTATAATGTTTACAAATAAAAAAGAGTAGTTATTAAGAGATAAGTGATTGGAAACAGGTCAATATATATGCTGGTCAACTTATATTTCATCCATGGCTATTACAAATGAAAAATAAATGACTGAGAGCAAAATTAGAAAATTCGAATGGAAATAATTTTTAGTGATATTTTTGACTTATCAAAACACATTATAAAGGGTCTACAGCTTCAATAGGGATAGCTTTGTTTTTATGCATTTTATTCATTCCATACAAATTAATTTATTTTAATTCAAATATATTCATTGATTACCAACTTTGTGTAAAGCATTCTAAACAGTGTCTGTCTTCAGGGAGCTTGTAATTAAGCAAATAGTGTTAAATAACAATGCTGATCAGTGTATGAGGTGAAAAGCTGGGTGCTGTGAGAGGGTGTATGATGAGGATCTCCATAATCTGTGGGATCACAGACAGCTTTACAGAGGAAGCAAAATTTAGGTTGAAAATCGAGGATGAGAGGACTTTCTTGGGAGATGGGAAAGAGTGATCCTGGCAGAGAGAACCATATATGCCAAGGGTCATGAGTGGGAAAGAGTTGAAATTCCCAGGGGCTGACAGCTGTGCTGGGTCGACAGAGGAAGGGGGAGGGAGACTGAGATAGGCAGAAAGGGAAGGAGGCAGGCCTGGAGAGACACCACCATGTGATCCAAACTCAGGATTCGGACTTGGTTCTCAGAGCAGCTAGACCACTCTGAAGAATTTTAAGCAGAAGAAAGACTAGACTTTCATTTCAGTTCAGTGTTTACCAAATGAATGGATGGATGCGACGTCATCTTAGATAAGCCCATACATTTTAGTTTTTTTACCTTTAAAATGGAGGTAAAGATGACAAATCATGAAAATCTTCCAGGGAGATGATGGAATGATTACTGGAAATACTAGTAAACAAAAATTGAAAGAGCGTGAGAGAATAAGAGATGGAGACATAAAGAGAGAGAATGAGAATGTATGCAAAGCAATGCTATAAAACCTGACCCATGACCCCCAAATATTCAAACTCCTCACATATAACATGTCTCCTATCTTCTGCATTGCAGGCAGATTCCTTACCCACTGAGCCACCTGGGAAACCCCCAACACTGTAATAGGAAAGAACAAATCTGACTCCATATTGGATCTGTTTCTTTTACTTTAACCTTTGTGTGGTATTGCTTTTGCTACAAGTTAAGAGTGTTGCCTATATCCTGAAATATACAGGACAACCCATTCTCAAGGGTCTGACCTTTAAAGGTATAACTCTTCCCAGTTCATATAAAGATAGAAAGTTGCAGAACAGAGAATAACATTTGTCTTGTTGGAGGTTTACAGGAACATCATGACTTGACCTTTGTGGACAGAAGCAAGAACAAAGGATTCAGACACAAGAAGTTTGCAATAAGCAATCACTTCCCCTCCCCTTTTGATATATAAGAAGCTTGAATTCTAACTCAGATAAAATAGTTATTTGGGACACTATTCCACCATCTTCTCAGTCAACAGGCTTTCTGGATAAAGTCTCCATTCCTAGCCCCAGAAATCTGTCCCTAGATTTATTGGCCTGTCCACGTGGTAAGCAATATGTGTTTAGACTCAGTAACAACACCATACTGCTGGACTTCTGAGATCAGGGATGGGAAAAGGAATATAAAAATTTGTGAACAATGAATAAGAAGACAGGGATAAAAGTTTATCAGTTATGAAAACTAAAAATGGGAAATTTTTTGTATTATTACTTCAACAGATTTTAGATTTCTGAGTTATGTAATTTCAGTTTACAGAGTGAGAGGAAAATATGACATTAAAAGGAGAAATTATTTCTTTATTCATCTTTTTTTTTTTTTTGAATGGATACCTCTTGAAACTCAAACCAGGACCTCTGTAGAGAGTCTGTCTGGCCTGCTGAAAGGCCTATTCAGAAAAAGTTTTTTTTTTTTGTAGAACATTAACTTTATGTCTAGATTTTAAATCAGAAACTCAGGACTATAAGGAAGGACAATAAAAATCTATTTACTCTGGGTCTCTGACCTGCAGTAAAGACAGCACCTAATTGTTTTGGTCAGATGAGTCTCCCTGTCCAGCTGTAAAAGGTCTACTGAGCAAGTCCCCTTCTGTTGAAAGAGTTTTTGAGATGAACAGCCCAGTCAGAAGAAAGCACTAAAGCCAAAGTTTAGAATAATTAAGGATACCAACCTTGCTCTATAGAAGCAGGAAAGACCCCAAGAGAACAACGTCAAAGGTCATGCTGATACAGTGCCTTGTCCTGAAAAGACTGTAATGGATTTGACTGGAATAATCCAAGATGTATTTATCGAGCACCCATTAGGTGACTGGCATTGTTCCAAACAAACCTTCCAGGTGGTGGAAGACTGGTCGTTTTCTGCAGAGAGAAATTGATTTCCTACCAAAGATCAACTTTATGGGGAGCAAGCTATTTATTTTATTTATGGCTTGAACTCAGTTCCCTGCTGTAATAATTCAAATTCTGTAGGTACAGACTTCCTTCTTATTTAGATATTGACTAGAAAGGGAGCCAGCTTAGAGTTGGCCCTGCAGCTACTTGGAGGGGGTTTAGATTTATGCTAATGAATGGGGCTGAAGCTTTCAAGAATTTGCTTTCATTACTAAATCCTCAGGATAGTACTTTCCAACACTGTTGTTTGGGCTTTGAAATAAGAGTGGAAGTTTATATGCTCCATGCTGAAGGCTACTTATTAGGCTCAAAACAAAACTAAATCAAGAAACACTTAATGGAAAAGTTTGGTTTCCTAATAAGATTCTGTATCTGAGTAAACAGAAAGTCAAGCAAAAATATCCAGGAAATTCAGGAAGCAGAGTCATTGAAAGATGAACTCATGGTCATCAGATCATGGAGTCAGAGGATTCAGTTTAAACTCAACTACATTGGAAACTTTGAAAATGTTCTAATTATTAGCAATTGAGCTAAATAGTCCAAGTTGCAAGATTTCAGGAAGCACAATCTCAGAAGAATTTTGATATTTTTCTGAAGTAAGAAACTTACCGGAGCCTTTACCTTAATCATTCTCGGAGCTTATATGTTCTCTTTACTGGCAGCAGGAAGCCAGAGACCTTTGTACAAATCAATTCTCAGTGGGGACAGACACACTGCTGAACTACAGCAAAGTTATGGACAAATCCATCTGGAAATAAATCGCAGCAGAATTCGAAAGAGAAACTACCATACCGGGTACATGATTGGCATGCCGCCTGAACCATCAAGTCCTGCAGAAATGTAAATACGAGTATCATTGTGGTGAAAAACAAGTACCTCTTTTTTAAGACATAAAGTTGATTTTGGACTTTTTAAAGTGAATTTAGAATTATATAAGCAAGGTCAAAACTTTATCAGTCTGGTCATTGAATTGTTATGAAACTATTAATACTATTCTTTTTTCCTGCTTACGAAATCTCATTTACCTTAATGTTTTAATCCCTTCTCCGTGAGCTGTATGTAATAGCAACCTATTAAATTTGTTTGCATGTTTGTAAAATATGTGAGAATTTTTCAACCTCTTAAATTTTAGATAGGCTGTTAATGCATTTAACTTACTCTTATTTTCTTAATGGATTCTTTAAAGAGATGGTTTTATCATGATTTCTTCTAGCTCCATCCTTTATACATTTACACTCAATTAGAACATGAGCAACACCAAAATTGATTCTTTTTTGTAGGCTATGGTTTTTCCTGTGGTCATGTATGGATGTGAGAGTTGGACTGTGAAGAAGGCTGAGAGCCGAAGAATTGATGCCTTTGAACTGTGGTGTTGGAGAAGACTCTTGAGAGTCCCTCGGACTGCAAGGAGATCCAACCAGTCCATTCTGAAGGAGATCAGCCCTGGGATTTCTTTGGAAGGAATGATGCTAAAGCTGAAACTCCAGTACTTTGGCCACCTCATGCGAAGAGTTGACTCATTGGAAAAGACTCTGATGCTGGGAGGGATTGGGGGCAGGTGGAGAAGGGGACAACAGAGGATGAGATGGCTGGATGGCATCACTGACTCAATGGATGTGAGTCTGGGTGAACTCCGGGAGTTGGTGATGGACAGGGAGGCCTGGCGTGCTGCGATTCATGGGGTCACAAAGAATTAGACACGACTGAGCGACTGAACTGAACTGAACAGTACAGGAGCAGAGAAGGCAATGGCACCCCACTCCAGTACTCTGGCCTGGAAAATCCCATGGATGGAGGAGCCTGGTGGGCTGTAGTCCATGAGGTCGCTGAGGGTTGGACACGACTGAGCGACTTCACTTTCACTTTTCACTTTCATGCATTGGAGAAGGAAATGGCAACCCACTCCAGTGTTCTTGCCTGGAGAATCCCAGGGATGGGGGAACCTGGTGGGCTGCCGTCTATGGGGTCACACAAAGTCGGACACGACTGAAGTGACTTAGCAGCAGCAGAATGTGGGCAACACCAAAATTGATTCTTTTTTGTAACTCTCTACAGTACAGGAGCAGAGAAGGCAATGGCACCCCACTCCAGTACTCTTGCCTGGAAAATCTCATGGATGGAGGAGCCTGGAAGGCTGCAGTCCATGGGGTCGCTGAGGGTCATACACGACTGAGCAACTTCACTTTCACTTTTCAGTTTCATGCATTGGAGAAGGAAATGGCAACCCACTCCCGTGTTCTTGCCTGGAGAATCCCATGGACAGGGGAGCCTGGTGGGCTGCTGTCTATGGGGTCACACAGAGTCGGACATGACTGAAGCAACTTAGCAGCAGCAACAGTACAGGAGACCTAGGTTCGATCATTGGGTTGGGAAGATCCCCTGGAGAAAGAAATGGCAACCCACTCCAGTATTCTTGCCTGGAAAATCCCATGGACAGAGGAGCCTGGTGGGCTACAGTCCATGGAGTCACAAGAGTCGGACATGACTTAGCAACTAAAGCACCAATATCATTCTTGAATATTAATAACTCTCTTATCCGTTTTATGGGCTGGTAGGTTATTTAATTGTATCATTGACTTTGGCTTGACCAACAGACTTCAACAATCTAGTGAAGGCAAGAGAAGACCTTTTCCATTTGAATGTTGAACTTTAGATACTACATGTTTGTTCAAAGATTTCTTTAAAACCTTTTAAAATCCTAGGAGGTCCACAGAAAACCATGGTGAAAACTTACCTAATAAGTGATTATGGAGTGTCTATTACATTTACTCCTAACAGAAAGGCTGAGGAAGGAGTCAACTTAAACTCTTCTTTTTTAAATATTTGATTTTGAATTTCTTTGTTAAAAGTGATGAGTGAAAGGAATCCAGTCATCTCCTCTACCCCAAGATTTTACCACATCAGATAAGAAATGACAGAAACACCCAGCCCCTAAGAGGATAGTCATAGCAGCAGTGTCCAGCTCTTTGCGACAATGTGGACTGTAGCCCCCCAGGCTCCTCTGTCCATGGGATTCTCCAGGCAAGAATACTGGAGTGGGTAGCCATGCCCTCCTCCAGGAGATCTTCCTGACCCAGGGATCGAACCAGGCATCCTGCACTGCAGGCAAATTCTTTACCATCTGAGCCACCAAAGAAGCCCCAAATTAGGAGCAAACATTCTCAATTTTCATAATTTATGACTCATATAACAGGGGTCAGCAAACATTTTCTTAAAAGGCCTAGGTAATAAATATTTTAGGCTTTGTAAACCATGTGGTCTCCATCACATCTCTGCCCTGGAGCAGGAAAGCAGCCATAGATCAAATGCCAATGATGAGCTCAGCTGTGTTCTAATAAAACTTTCTTTACAGAAACAGACACTGAGTTGGATGTGGCCTATGGGTACTCCTTTGCTGATCTGTGTGGTAGAATATCATATATCCTACTTAGAACTGAAAAAATGAAACATTTCTCTTGAATACCTTCTGCTGGATCAGGTTTAGGAAGCATCCAGATTAACCATTAATAAGTGGTGCAAGTCTTGCTTTCACCACAACTTCAATTTGCTTCATTTGTAAATATCTCTCTTCCTTGACCTATATGAAATGTGATAATATGTCTGCAGGACACAGTGACAAGAAAATGTGTCAAAGGGTGAAAATACTTAAGTTACTTTGCCAAGTTTTGCTCAAAATGTATTACTTCTCTGCAACATTTGGTTTTCATATTTTCATGGGAGCATTTACCATAATGTCTTATAAGTCGTGATTTAACTGTCTTCTTCTTTGGAATATGGGCTCTTCAAGGGCAAGTTCTATGGATGTCTGTCTTTATATCACTAGAACTTTACGCAATGTCTTCCTCACTCACTGTTCTTTAAGTGAATGATCATGTAACTCACCATCTACCCTGACAGGCTTACGATTTTTTTCTAGGAGCTGTCCAGCTATCTTCCAGGCATTGTCCATCTCTGTCTTCCTTTTCTGAGTTCTAAAACAGTTTCTGAAGTTACTGACTGGAGTTCATCCCATTTGAATAAATGTCTTAAACGGTAATTTAAAAGATGATCTAACTTGGGACTAGGTAGTAAAGGACAGGGAAGCTTGGCACAGTGCAGTCCACGGGGTTGGATATGACCTAGTGACTGAACAACAACAGCTTGGGACATTATGAAAGGTTGACTGAGAACGACTCATCTCATGCCAGGACAATTGAATACAATGTTCTAAATGTTTAACTTAAATAAAAATGTATATAACAAAACGCAAAAAATATATATAGCATATTTTTATGCTACAGTCCGTAGGATTGCAAAGAGTTGGACCCATGACTGAAGCCACTTAGCCTGCATATTGAGTTCACCAGATGTAGTGACTGCTCCATCAGGAACCCCTGGGATCCTTTTGATCTCTTGATTTCCATATGCTTTAGCTTCCAGTAACTCACATCAGTAGGCAACTTTCTTCGGAGGATTGTCTTCAAAATTCTAGAGCACTTTTGCCTGCTCTTGGCAAGAGCTGGAGAGGCCTAGGAACTTTCACCCCTCTTGAGGTGGCCCCAAGCAGATGATTAACTGGTATAGAAGCACAGAAACCCAGCAGGCTTGCCCTGAGAGGAGACAGACCCTAAGGCATAATGTGCACTCCAGAGCTTCCCTTGGGATCGGATAGAGGCTGGGACTTTGCCTAAAATCATACCCTCCCTTGACTGTCGCCCACCACTGACCTACTTCCTCTATTCGTCGCTATTTCTCCAAGGAGCCTTTTCTTACATGTGCAGGCAAAATCTTCATCTCAGAGACTGTTCTGGGAAACTCAGATATCCGGCTAAAGAAATACTTCTACTTGGTCTTTTTTGCCTTTTCCCCCTTCCTTCCTGCATCCTTTCCTTTCTCACCCCTGCCTCTCTTCCTCAGGCTGACTCTGCATCCCTCATTGATATTTTCTGGGCCACACACCCTTCGTGACCTCTGCCATTTGGGGCTGAAATGGTCTTTCAGCACCTTAGCAGCAGGAAGGGTTTTACTGCTGCTGTTTCTTTGGCAGCAAGAGTGTGGCTTCTGCGCTGAGTTCAACCCGAAAAGTGCTTCCCTACTGGGTAGAAGCCATGGATTGTACCACACTCCCTGTTTCACTCTATTAAATATCTGCTCTGGCTGCGCAGCAGCTCTGAGTTTCCATTTTTTCCCCCCCTAAGTATACATTATTATTTAAGTGTAACACACATGCTGAAAAGTGCACACATCATGGAAAACAGAGCTGAAAAATAAATGTTACAAAGTAAACAGACCCATGTAACCACCAGCAGGTCAAGAAATAGAACATTACTTGCATCCTAGAAGCCAGCACCTTACTCTGTCTGTACAAAGTGAGTGAAAGTTGCTCAGTCGCTTCTGACTCTTTTTGACCCCATGGACAGAAGAGCTCACGAGGCTCCTCTGTCCATGGGATTCTCCAGGCAAGAATACTGGTGTGGGTAGCCATTCCCTTCTCCAGGGGATCTTCCTGACCCAGGGATCGAATATGGGTCTCCTGCACTGCAGACAGATTCTTTCCCTGGCTGATACAGCCCTTAAATTTAACTGCTGTTCTATAAAATTGCATCAGTAATTGTATAGTAAGGAATTCATCTTGCCTGAAGAGGGATCTGGACTCTGTTTATCAGTACTAGGAGGTGATCTCTGGGCCCTGAATGTCCATCCTGAGAGCAGTGTCTTCATTTGCCTGGGAGAAAATGAAGTAAAGGTATTAGCCCAGACCTACAGGAGGGGCTAAGACTAAAGGTCAACCATGCAGGCAATATACAGTCAAGTCTCAATAAAAATTCTGGACACCAGTGGTACCAGGAAGCTTCCCCTGTTGGTAATAAGTATTGTGACACACCCATTCCAGGAGAGGAAAGTTCTATGGACAAGGAAGCTTCCCACTGGGAACCCTTCCAGAGTCCTCCCTATGCTTCCCTTCCTTTGATGACTATAATTCGTGCACTTTTATTACAACAAAACTGTAATCATAAGTAGAGTGTTTTCTGAATTCCATGAGTCTTGCTAGCAAATTATAGAACCCGAGAGTAACTGGTAGAGACTCTGGTGGAGACTCAAGCTTCCCCGGTGGCGCAGTCAATAAAGAATCCCGCTGCAAAGTAGGAGACCACCTGCAATACAGGAGATACAGTGTCAATCTCTGGGTCAGAAAGATCCCCAGGAGAAGGAAATGGCAACCCACTCCTGTATTCTTGTCTGGGAAATCCCATGGAGAGAGTAGTCTGGCGGGCTACAGTCCATGGGGTTGCAAGAGTCCGGCACGACTAAGCAACTAAACCACCTGGAATGAGCAGCCAGTGAGTCTGAAGTGAAGGTGGGCCCGGAGACTCTGCACTTGTGGCTGACCCTTGAAGTGACAGCAGTCTTGTGGGGACTCTGCCTTGTACCTGTGTAGTTTGCTAGCTTATTATATGTTTGGATTGATTTTTGAACTTCACAGAAGTGGAATCATACAACATGTGAGTTTTTATTTTCTGTTTTTTTTTTTTTTTTATAAAGGACATTCTTAATCTATGTTATATGTAGCTATAATTTATACCATATTCTATATAGTAATTTCACTATAGGAATGCACTTTAAAATTTTTATGTCTGTATTTATTTTACTGGTGATAGATATTTGGATTGTTTCTAAATTGAGATTTTTAGAAAAATATCATTATGCTGGGTCTGTGTCTTTTGGTGGATGTATATACTCATTTGGGCTTCCCAGGTGGCTCAGTGTCAAAGAATTCACCTGCCGATGCAAGGGATGTGGGTTTGATCCCTGGGTCTGGAAGAGCCCCTGGAGAAGGAAATGGTAACCCACTCCCATGGGCAGAGGAGCCTGGCAGATTACAGTCCACTGGTTTGCAAAGAGTCGGACATGACTGATAACCACCACCCACCACTCATTTATCTTGCACTCCTACCAAAGAGCGCGAATGCTGAATCAGAACAGATTTGTGGTGCCAATTTTAAGCAATCCCACCCAGCATTTTCCAAATAATTTTTATCAGCTTCCACTCCTGCCAGCATGTGATGAGAGTTCTGGTACTTCCATATTCTTGTCATTCTTGTCAACACTTGGCATTGGCTTCTCCTAAATTTTAGGCCATTTTACAGAACAGGAATGCACTCAAAACTGCATGAAAGAAATGAGAACACTGTCTTTTGTTCACGTGTAATGATTCGAACAACATGTGCACAGGAGTGGCAGTGAAATGGCTTGTTGCCTGGGAAAGGTGGCCTGGCAAAGAGGGGACATTTCCTTGGAAACTCACCATGGAGAATTGAGTGATTTGCAAATACAGTTTCCTTGGTGGTCTGTAACTGACCAAATGTGAAGATGCCGCTTAGAGATATTATAGCTCACAGGAGATTGACAGGGAAGCTCTCTGGTACTTATTTTTTTTGGCAAGTGTATAATATTGTACACTGTACATTCCAGCTGTAATAAATATAGAATTACATAAATAATCATCTACATTTATAGTTGCATTATAAGACATAATTATATGAAAAAATATAGTTATATTGTGTATATATATTATTTTCTCTTTTCTTTTGTCTGCATTTAAAAATTGTTTAGCCCTTTAGTCTTGTCTCTCGGCATTCCTGGTATTTTTAAAAATCAAATGTTGAAGCTAGGGAAGAAACATTTCAGAAACTCTAGCTGCTATTTTTCTCCAGAGAGTATTTAATTTCCATTAAAATTAAATACTATTAGAGTAGGGGCAGGTCACCTTGCTCCGATCAGGAACTGCAGTAATTTGGGGTAGGGTTAGCCTTTGTGAGCACCTATTTCCTGCTTACCCTTTTTCCTAGGCTCACCCGTCACTGCTTTTAATTGAAAACCTGGGTGTTCACCAGGGCCTCTTATTAATGGTGGATTCTGACCTCCAGTTTCTATCCCCCAGCCTTGTGAGTCTTCTGAAAAATGCTCTGGGTTAGCTTTTTAGCCCACGAGCTGATCCATCTGCTTGGTTCGGTGGCCCTTACTATCACAAATTAGGGATTTGCAATGTCCTCACTTCCCCGAGGTTATCTTTTCTTTCTAGTCTTGGCTCCTCCATTACTGGTTGTTTTAACACAGAAATTCTATTTTTTTCCCCCTAGTCCAAAGGAAAGACTGAAACTCTGAACCACTGCCTTCTGCTTAGAAGCCTTGTCTCTGTACTAAGAAAAACAGTATAAAGGAGAAAAAGTGGCTGAGAATTTGGGTTCCGCTCAATGAAGCGCCTTTCATGGGATTCAGCAAATTTTGTCTTGTCTGCCTCTCTGCTCATTGAATGCCCTCAAAGAATGGTTTGGATTTGTTTTGTATGTTATTCAGCTTGTCTAGTGGTTCCCGGTGGAAGACTTGATTGGATACAGTCTACTCTGTCAGAATTAGAAATGGAAGTCCTGTCCTTTTAGGCTTTCCCTTTTTAACCTTTTCATCTGTTTTGAAGTGCAAAGTACTGTTTCCATTTCAAAAGTAAGTTACTCTACATGGTATTTATTTACTTATTTATTTATTGGTCTCTCTTTTTCAGACCACACCGTTCC
This sequence comes from Bos indicus x Bos taurus, assembly GCF_003369695.1. NCBI lineage: Eukaryota > Metazoa > Chordata > Mammalia > Artiodactyla > Bovidae > Bos > Bos indicus x Bos taurus. The sequence continues at coordinate 9,946,543 of NC_040087.1, read as the reverse complement.
CTTTTGAGAATCTTGGATATCTCACTTCTTCAAAATAGACCCAAAGTACTTCCATTTTATTAAATATGTGACACTTTTCTGCTTTAGAATGATGGCTCACTATTGTGTGTGTATGTCCCTTTATATGTTCTTGGATAGGATGGGAGCTTCTCTTAGGGTAAAGTGTAAGCTATATAATTGAATTAAACTTATCCTTAGTCCTAATCAGATACCTTAAGCACACTTACATTTGTCCCATAGTTTGTGTACACTAGTGTCAGTTCTTTTTGGCTCCTGGTTTGTCTCTATTTGAAATAATGATTGTAATTTAAGAGTTTACATTAATTTCTACTCTATTTTTTATTTTTTTTAATTTTAACTTTACAATATTGTATTGGTTTTGCCATATATCAAAATGAATCTGCCACAGGTATACATGTGTTCCCCATCCTGAACCCTCCTCCCTCCTCCCTCCCCATACCATCCCTCTGGGTCGTCCCAGTGCACCAGCCCCAAGCATCCAGTATCGTGCATCGAACCTGGACTGGCGACTCGTTTCATATATGATATTATACATATTTCAATGCCATTCTCCCAAATCATCCACCCCCTCCCTCTCCCACAGAGTCCAAAAGACTGTTCTATACATCTGTGTCACTTTTGCTGTCTCGCATACAGGGTTATCGTTACCATCTTTCTAAATTCCATATATATGCATTAGTATACTGTATTGGTGTTTTTCTTTCTGGCTTACTGCACTCTGTATAATAGGCTCCAGTTTCATCCACCTCATTAGAACTGATTCAAATGTATTCTTTTTAATGGCTGAGTAATACTGCATTGTGTATATGTACCACAGCTTAATTTCTACTCTATACACACTGATGTTCCTTTATTTTTTCAGCATTATTATTATGCTCTTGAGTAGATAATGCAAGTATAATATAAAACATTTAAAAGATATAAAACAAAGTAAAAGGTAACTTTCTCTCATTCATTTCAGTTCAGTTCAGTTGCTTAGTTGTGCCCGACTCTTTGCGACCCCATGAATCGCAGCACCCCAGGCCTCCCTGTCCATCATCATCTCCCGGAGTCCACCCAAACTCATGTCCATCGAGTCGGTGGTGCCATCCAGCCATCTCATCCTCTGTCGTCCCCTTCTCCTCCTGTCCCCAATCCCTCCCAGCATCAGGCTGTTTTCCAATGAGTCAGCTCTTCGCATCAGGTGGCCAAAGTATTGGAGTTTCAGCCTCAGCATCAGTCCTTCTAATGAACACCCAGGACTGATCTCCTTTAGGACGGACTGGTTGGATCTCCTTGCTGTCCAAGGGACTTTCAAGAGTCTTCTCCAACATCACAGTTCAAAAGCATCAGTTATTCCTTCAGTGCTCAGTTTTCTTCACAGTCCAACTCTCACATCCATACATGACCACTGGAAAAACCATAGCCTTGATTAGACAGACCTTTGTTGGCAAAGTAATGTCTCTGCTTTTTAATATGCTGTCTAGGTTGGTCATAACTTTCCTTCCAAGGAGTAAATTTAATTTCCTGGCTGCAATCACCATCTGTAGTGATTTTGGAGCCCCCCAAAATAAAGTCTGACACTGTTTTCACTGTTTCCCCATCTATTTCCCATGAAGTGATGGGACCAGATGCCATGATCTTCATTTTCTGAATGTTGAGCTTTAAGCCAACTTTTTCACTCTCCTCTTTTACTTTCATCAAGAGGCTTTTTAGTTCCTCTTCTCTTTCTGCCATAAGGGTGGTGTCATCTGTATATCTGAGGTTATTGATATTTCTCCCAGCAATCTTGATTCCAGCTTGTGCCTTCTCCATCCCAGTGTTTCTCATGATGCACTCTGCATATACGTTAAATAAGCAGGGTGACAATATACAGCCTTGATGTCCTCCTTTTTCTATTTGGAACCAGTCTGTTGTTCCATGTCCAGTTCTAACTGTTGCTTCCTGATCTGCATACAGGTTTCTCAAGAGACAGTTCAGGTGATCTGGTATTCCCATCTCTTTCAGAATTTTCCACAGCTCATTACTGTTCTACTAATAGTATTTTTTCTACCAACAATGTTATTGTTCTATCAATAATTTCTCATCCAGGAGCCAATCATTCCTGCTTGTGTTTAATGTATGCTTCCAGAAAATACAACATTTGTACTATTTTTAAAATAATAAATACAAATTTTAGAATGCATCCACATTATTCATTACCTTGTATTTCTTTTCTACTTAACAATATACCTTCGAGAAAGCTCCATGTTGGTACCTAGGTATGTTGCCTTGTTCATTTTAACTGCTACATAGCATTCCATTATTTATATACATATACTGGGTGAATTTAACTAGCCTTTTATTGTGTTTAAATTGTTCCTAGTATGCTATTATGAAATACTACAGTAAATATTCTTGAATGTTCATTTTTGTGAACAGATTAAACGATACCTATAAAATTAATTCCTATAGGCTTGATTGTTGGGTCAAATGTTATGTGTGTTTGCTCATTCTATGTCTATGGCATGTTTAGTTTTCCAACATTGAATTGCTTGATAAATTTGCTTATGTTCTAGACACAATGAAGCTTAAATCAAATTTGACTTCACAAAGACTCTAATCAAGAATTCTGTTTTACTGAGGATTATTTAAAATTTTTAACAAATCACAGATAATCTAGTTTTTCTTTCAACTTTAAAATACTATTAGAAAAGTGTTTGCAGAAAAATTATTTATTTTGCTGTTTTTTAAAAATTAACTTAAATTTTGATATATTTTTAGCTGAAAGTAATTGTGTAGGTTATTCATGTCCAACAAGGCAACCCTATTATCTTCTCATATTTTCTCAACCACCCATTATTTTCCAGATCCAGCTTCACATAATCAAGACTATTTAATTTTGATCCCAATAAAATTTCACTAGAAACAAACTGGAGGAAAAAAAAAAAAAGTAATTGGTCAGTGATTGGAAACATGCTGAAAAGCAAAGGGCTCAACAGACCTATATCCCTCACCAGAAACTGGGGGCAATTTATTTCCAAGCCTCGTGGTAGACAGAAATCCAATCAAGAAATGCACTCTTGTTTAGAACCCTCTAATAGACTTTTAGCTTTCAATTGCACAAGAGCCTGCAGACAAATGACTGACTCCTTTTTTTTATGGTGTTTTCAAAGGTATGGTCCTCTAGCCAGTAGAGAGTTACCCACGGAAGAAGAGCGTGAGGGAGCTGGCTTGTGCTACCTGGCGGTTAGTGCACGGTGCCTCTGCAAAGGGCACTCCTATCACTACACTGGAATAACAACGAGAGCACCATATGTCTGTGCACTCTTCGTCACACAGGGGCTTTCTGTGTGATTTTTAGTCATAGTTTTCTGAATTTTCACTCATTTCTCAAACAATATGGTATTTATGGTGTGGGGCTTTGATGCCACATTCTTGGCCAGTTGATGTACATCTGTTATGCTGATGAAGAGAAAAGATAGTTCCTGCCTTCAGAAAGTAGTCTTCTAAAGAAAGTCAGGGTTGGATGAAGAAGCACATTGCAATATGATGAAAGCTATAGCAGAAGAATAGAGTGGTCTATACGAACACGTAAGGGCCTTAGGGGGTAAGTACAGGAAGCTTCCCAGAGGAACAGAGGGGAACTCTAATCACTAAAATAAAGACTTGGCTGAAGAGAAGAAGGAGATGGGGACGACCGAGGATGAGAAGGTTGGATGGCATCACTGACTCAATGGACGTGAGTTTGAGCAAGCTCTTGGAGATGGTGAAGGACAGGGAGGCCTGGCATGATGCAGTCCATGGGGTCACAGAGAGTCAGACAAGACTAAAGCACAACGAAAACGTGAAGAGTATTTTGAGAAATTCTAACCTAATACTTCCCTGCCCTAACTGCAGACCTTAAGATTTCCAAAGAAAGTGACAGTGTTAGTTGCCCAGTTGTGACTGACTCTTTGAGATACCACGGACTGTAGTCCACCAGGCTTCTCTGTCCATTGACTTTCCCAGGCACGAATAGTGGAGTGGGTTACCATTCCCTTTTCCAGGGAGTCTTCCCAACAGGGATTGAACCCAGGTCTGCATTGCAGGCAGATTATTTACCATCTGAGCCACCAGGGAAGCCAAAGATATGCTATATTTTATTCTCTCCACAGTATCAGTGAGCTTATCATACCAATTACTGGATGTCCTGGACTGACTGAAAAATTACAATTCTTCACCCTTCCCAGTAGTCATGGTCTTTGCAATGCGACTTGGAAGTCTTCCCATCAAGAGGTGTACTCTTTCTCCCTATATCCTATATCAGGGTTAACCTGCTTTGGCAACATATTGTGGTGGAAGAAAAGATGTATTAGTTCCAAGCCCATGATTCCCTTCTCTTGGAGCACTGCCTGCATTGCATCAAGCCTGGGCTTGCCTCGTGGAGAATGAGACACCACGTGGAGTGGAGCCAGCTCAGCCCAGTTGTCCCAGCCAAGGCTCCAGGCTTGTGAGTGAGCCCAGCTGAGATCAGCTGGCCCAGAACAGCTTGGTCCTAGAATCATGAGACAAAAAAAGTGGTCATTGTGTTAAGACACTCTATTTTTAAATTTATGCAGTCACGCTAACATCGAAGAATTGATTATGAAAATGAATAAATACTATATGTAAAACATTCCATTCGATGACTACCATAGTAAACAATGAAAATTCTTACTTTTGAAGATCAAGTTAAAATCTGAAAATTAGTTTTCTTTTCTCGGCTTCAATGTGCACAAAAAATTCTGAGAAACAATTTGATTAAGTAGCTCAGTGTCTTCAATCTGATCTGAAAGCCCTCTCTGTGATTTTCCTAAGATATTTGTATTATTAAAATAGTACTATTGTTGTTGTTGTTTATAACTGAAGATAGTTGTGATCCTCAGCTTGAATTCCACTATAAGCGTCCTGGGATGAAATTAATCTTGTGGTCCATGGCCGGATGGTCACTTCCTTTTTGCCTTATATCCTTATTAGCTGGAGTCCGCTATCATGATCAACATTCAAGTGTATCCTCAAAAGATAGGCTTTACATTGCCAGGAGCTGGTTGTGAACATAACAGATAAACCAACTCCTTATAATCTTGAAAATCCCATATAACCCCATACTCACTGCCATGAATTTTATATGGAAACCTATATAATATGTTGCACTTTTACATAATTGACTGTCCTGAAATACTGGAGAACAGAAGGAGAGGCCAGTTTTTACTAGATGTGAAATAACAACAGGAGTCTGGGCTTGTGTCCTAGAGGAGGCATCGGCATTTGGCTTTTTACAGCTTCTTTAAGCTCCTTCAGATAATTTACAGATAACATCTGCTGTCATCTTCAGGTCTTTGCTTGGCTTTCTTAACAGTCCTGATGACTTTTGCTTTGAATCTAGTTACTTTTCACTTTATCCAGCAAGCTACTCTCAGTTATTTTTTTTTAGACTGGAGAAAAATGATGAATTCTTTTTCTTCCAAGTTTTATGCTGGAACAATCTTTAGATTTCCCCTAGAATCTGAAACAATCATTAGGATTCTACTGGAAAGCTTAATTTCTTTAGTAGCCATAACAGTTTTCATCATGAATTATTAATTCATCAAAACATTGAGGGTTTAGTATATGATAGCTGTTGTAACATGTCTTAGTTTGGGTTCTTTCAGAAACCAACCCTGAGATAAAGATTTGCTTTCAAGTAGTTTATTCCAAGAAGTAAATCATGGATCAAACTTAATCTCCCAGAAAAATCTGGTCAAAGGTATAAAACCAAAACTTCAGAATTATTTTCTTTAAAATGCTGACACATTTATGGTCAGCTCTGGAGTTGTGGGCTGGGCTTCCCACGTGGCTCAGTGGGAAAGAACCTGCCTGCCATGCATGAGACTCAAGAGATGCAGGTTCAATCTCTGGATTGGGAAGAGGCTCTGGAGGAGAAAATGGCAATCCATTCCAGGACTGTTGCCTGGAAAATTTCATGGACAAAGGAGCCTGATGGGCTACAGTCCATGGGGTCACAAACAAGTCTCACACAACTGAGTATGCGTGCACCACATATAAGGCAGAGATGTATACAATTTTCAAAGGCAAAACTACTTTCCAAGATGTTAGAGAGAAAGTCCTCAGAATGAAATGCAGGCACTGTTGATTGGAAATCTGTCAGGGGACACCGGCAATGATTAGGGAAATGGGTGGAGTACCAACAGCTTCAGATACAACTAAGCCTTGTATATTTACTATCTCATTTGATCCTTGGGCTTCCCTGGTGGCTCAGCCTCTGCCTGCAATGTGGGAGACCTGGGTTCGATCCCTGGGTCGGGAAGATCCCCTGGAGGAGGAAATGGCAACCCACTCCAGTATTCTTGCCTGGAGAATCCCATGGGCGGAGGAGCTTGGTGGGCTACAGTCCACGGGGTCTCAAAGAGTTGGACACAACTGAGCGACTTCATGTTCACTTTATCTCACTTTGAGCCTTACCATTCTGCAGGGTAGCCATTGCTATCTCTATTTGTCCGAAGAGGAAAACTGAGGTTCAGATTAGTTTTTTAATAAGCCCAGGGTTACATGCTAATAAGAGGCAGAGTCAGGATTTAGAGCCAAGACTGGGATTTCCAATTTCTTAAGAAAGTAATGGCTTCCCAAACATCACACGGCTGCTATTCAGCAGACCCAGGGCTATGACTCAGGTCCCCTGACTTGCAGATTAATGGATTTTCCAAAGACGTGTCTGTGTCTGGCCATTCTCGTTACCCGCACACCTGCCACTTCTAACTCTGTACCCTGGGAATTTGATTGCCTGAGTCACTTCTTTTAATATCTGCTTTATTTAGATGCTGTGGAATCACCAAGGGAAAATCTGTACGTTCCCCTTTCAACTTGTCATCTACCTGTTAGCAAGCCCAGTATTTCTTCTGGGGATATCCTTTCTGGCTGAAGACACTCTATTATCTTTATTGATAATTTTATTCCCTTGATATTGCTTTGTTTGCTCCTATAACAGAGTCTTTTTACCTGTGGTTTCCTCTTCCTGAATGCGCCTCTTTCTCCTCACCACCTGACTGCCTCTTGTGGGGTTCTTCTGATTTCATGCTGTTTTCCGAAAGCCTTCTCTGACCTTCTTGACCACATTACATGGAAGCACCACGTAGCTCTCCTTTACAGCACTCTTCGTGGTTTCAGCTTAACTTCTGCTCCTATGTTTCATCAAAGACTGAAAACTCTACCGGAAGAGGGATGATGTCATTTTTGTTTACTGTTGTATCCTTCTCACCTAAAATACAGAAGGTGCTCAGTAAATATTGCCGAATAAATGGATGGATGAAAGGATGCATTTCTGTCACAAAGCATCCAGGATGTAACGTTTTGTACTTCATGTGCTAGAAAAAAAACTTGGCCCTTGCTTTAGCAGACCTAACTCTTGGTCATAGTTTATGCCTAATGCTTGAAAAATGCAGCCGTGACCAGGGCCACATCTTGTCCTCCCTGCCAGCAGCATATCCCTGTTAAACCCCCAAATTACCCCAGGATGCATTAAGCTAAACATGCAGCAAACCTAGTTTGTTGTTGTTGTTCGGTCCCTAAGTCACGACTCTGCGACCTCATGAACTGCAGCGCGTTTCCCTTGTCCTTCACTATCTCCCGGAGTTTGCACAAACTCATATCCAGCAACAAACCTAGGTGAATCTGTTAACATTTGAAAGGATGAGTACTTTGCCTATTTAAATTGTTCTGTTCAATTACAAGGAAAGAATATTATCATACAATACACATCAATTAGCATTAAAAATGCTAATGATTTTCTGAAATACTCAAATTGACGCTTGAGGCTAGAATTTATTCTCTGATACATCCCCACACTTCTGCTCCCACCAATGGAAATTTTGTCTCCTGGAGTCAGCTGGGCTCTTCCCAAACCTGTTTATGCCACTCGAACTTAACACAGCACTTGCATATTTTAATTTATTGTAAACCATTGAAATATAGCTCATCAACGGGAAAAAGTGTTGTCTCCTTAAACACTAAGTTGAATGCTTTGAAAAGACTCAATCAAGTCCAAGTGGCTAAATTTATTTTTAAAATGCTGTTGAATTAGTTATGAGCAAGATGATTGTATAAGATTGAAATATAATCATAAATACCTAGGTGGTTTTTGACATCACAAGTTTTCTTAAGAAATAGCAGCTGGAATGATGGAATCATGCATTTTGGTGCCACAAAAATCATAAGGGAAACTTCCATTTAGGAAATGCATATTTCATTTTCTTCTTGTCTAAAATAAGGATAGTAACACTCAACAGAGAGTTTTAAAGATTTAGATATAGTAATGCTTGTTAAGAGTCTGGCCCAGTGCCTGGCTTGTGGCAAGTGGTTAGTTTATTTTGCCTCCTACTGTGTGTGGAAACACTTTGTAAATGCTGGTGTATGAATCTCAGTTATTGTTCCACGGGTCCAGGGCGGAAGCAGCCAGGAAGGAAGCCAAATTTGAAAAATCTGAAGATGAATCCAAAGAAGAGAAATCAATCTGGGATCATTTGCAAATGTTCTCCAGCATCTAGGTTAAATCTACACAAAGCAAGAAGCTTGCCAAATGGTGCTTTTTCCCTTTAACCCAGAAGCCAGTGGAAAGGCTTGATCGGCATCACCAGAGGAGCAAATAGTTCCTGTCCTGCTGGGTGGGTTCCCAGCAACGGCTGTAGCCAGGACAGTCTTTCTTTGGAAGACAAGGTACAACACACAACTCTTGATGAAAAAACAGGGGAGGAGGCTCAGTTCAGTTCAGTTCAGTTGCTCAGTCGTGCCCGACTCTTTGCGACCCATGAATCGCAGCACGCCAGGCCTCCCTGTCCATCACCAACTCCCAGAGTTCACTCAGACTCACGTCCATTGAGTCAGTGATGCCATCCAGCCATCTCATCCTCTGTCCTCCCCTTCTCCTCCTGCCCCCAATCCCTCCCACCATCAGAGTCTTTTCCAATGAGTCAACTCTTCGCATGAGGTGTCCAAAGTACTGGAGTTTCAGCTTTAGCATCATTCCTTCCAAAGAAATCCCAGGACTGATCTCCTTCAGAATGGACTGGTTGGATCTCCTTGCAGTCCAAGGCTAGTGATGCATTAAATGAGACAACTCTCTGCAAGCCCAGAGAAAATCTTTTAAAAAGTGGAGCGTTTGAAAGTAAATTCAACAAATTCCTCTGGGTCAAGAGCTCAGCCCAGATTGCCGGTGAGAGAGGCTTCACTTTTTGCAAACCTACTCATTTCCAGATTCTCGATGGGGAACAGATCCTACGGGCTCTTCCTGCTAAGAGTGTTTAAGCGCTCAGTGGAGGCGGAAGGTTCCGTGGTGAACTCCTCAAGTCTAACCTCTGGAGGATGGCAAGCAGGCGGCACTGGGAACTGACATTTTTGCATAGCTCCTGGGATGCAACAGCAACTGTTTAAAACACTGCAAACAGTGTTGGTCTCTGAGGAGAGTATAGATTGTGGGCAGAAAGATGGCACTTTGATGGTTGCACCTGGCTTGCCGGTGCAGTGAAGAGGATAAACCCTGAAAATACGTAAAGATGAACAAGTCAGCCCACTCTGCTGTGCACTAAGACGGGGATACGGGGAGGGAAGAGTGCAGCCTGATTTGTAAAATTGCTTTTGTGCAGTGGTTGATTACAGTTTTTGAGGACTTAATGAAATGAGTGCCTTAGTCAGTTTGGGCTGCTGTAACAGATTAATTACCATAGACTAGGTGACTTATGGGGCTTTCCAGCTGGCTCAGTGGTAAAGACTCGGCCTGCCAAGGCAGGATACGCAGGAGATGCAAGGTCAATCTCTGTATCTGGAAGGTTCCCTGGAGCAGGAAATGCCACTCCAGTATTCTTGCCTGGAAAATTCTATGAACAGAGGAGCCTGGTGGGCCACAGCCCATGGGATTGCACAGAATCTGACATGACTAAGCCACAGTATGCCTGGTGGCTTTTAAACAGTAGAATATATTTCTCCTGCTTTTGGAGGTTGAAAGTTTGGGAACAAAGATGCCCTCATGGTCAAGTTCTCATGAGAACCTTCTTCCAGGTTACAGACCACTGACATGTTAGGAGGCCCTGGCAGGAAACCCATAGAAATGGCCCAAGCTCTCATGTCTTACTTTCCTTTTAAGAGCAGCAATCCCATTCCTGAGGGCTCCACCCTTCTGACCTATTTACTTCTCAAGGGCTCCACCTCCTAACACCATTACAGTTCATAGTTAAGATTTCAACATATGAATTTGGGGAGGGAGGGATAAAAATTCAGTTCTTAACAATCAGAATTTGAGTAGAAATGAATGAGGAAAACTGAATGAATGGTTTGAAAAAAAAAACCAAACATCTAATTCTGAATTGTCATTCTTTTAATTTTTCTTTTCATTTAAAATTTTTTAAAAACAGCTTTTTTCTCCGTCTTTCATCTTGCCATTTTTGCCTTAGCAATGAATTCCTCTGCTACACTGTGAGGGTTTCCTGAGGGCAGGAGTATGGTTTACCTGCCCATGTTGAGCCAGCACCCAACAAGATACGCAGCATGCACTGCAACCTCAGAGAAAGAAAGAACTTAGTAGGAAAATACTCAAATTAATCCTAAGGAGGAGAACCTTAACCAGCAAAGGAGTTATGGGGAAAATCTACGTTTGTAACCAGTTGTTTAGAAATCACGCCATTCTGAATGCTAATCCTTTGTCAATTAAATGCTTTGAGACTATCTCCTCCCAGTCCCTGGTGTCTCCCTATAACACAACAGCCTGCAGAAACACTGGTGTAAATTAATCTGCTTCTGCATTTGGCCTGTGCTGAGTCTGTGCTGCTGCTGCTGCTAAGTTGCTTCAGTCGTGTCCAACTCTGTGCGACCCCACAGACGGCAGCCCAGCAGGCTGCCCCGTCCCTGGGATTCTCCAGGCAAGAACACTGGAGTGGGTTGCCATTTCCTTCTCCAATGCATGAAAGTGAAAAGTCAAAGTGAAGTCGCTCAGTCGTGTCCAACTCTTAGCGACCCCATGGACTGCAGCCTACCAGGCTCCTCTGTTCATGGGATTTTCCAGGCCAGAGTACTGGAGTGGGGTGCTATTGCCTTCTCCAGTGCTGAGTCTGTAACCGTCACTTAAGAGAGGAACTGAGGGCAGAGACCTAAGTTCTGGGATCTGCTCTCAAGAGTCATGCAGTTCAGGAATCAGGAGGAGAAAGAAAGAGATGATTTTTCCCCCATCTTTTTAACATCTGATCTGACCAGGAGGCAAGATTTTTGAGCCAGTGAATTATCTTTGACACTTTCTCCTCTGCTTGTTGCATCTAGTTTGCCTAATTTCCTATTACTTTCATTTCTGTGCATATTCACTTCACTCTTTTCATATTCCCAAATTGTTAACTCGCAATCCTCTCCCTTCTGACCCCATTACCCTCCATGAATAAGTGAGATGGTGAATCAACCAAGACATGTTTGCACATTTAGATTCTTAATCTAGACGAGTCTTTGACTCGTAGAATTTTAAGCCAGGAGATCAAGTAGAAATTGTGTGTGCACGCGCGCGCGCGCGCGCGTGTGTGTGTGTGTTATTTTGGTCAGAGGGCTTCAGGACAGAGTCAGGTCAGCACTGCCTACAATATGATCCAAAATTCATTTTTCTTAATGTGCTTCTGAATTTTCAAAATTCCATTTTTCATTAATAATTCAATTTAACAACCATTTAAGTGTTCAAATAATGTTTGTTCAAAATATTTGCCTTCCCTCTTTAAATTCTGAAATGCAAGTTTCTCCGAATAATCCACAGTTTTTTCAAAGTGGTTTCCAAAAGCAAGGGAAGTGTCTGAGGTCTGAGGACAGTTTGGGTGGCACTGGCAGCCATTCTTACAAGAGTCTTTTCTATGTTCAGTATTTTGTAGTTGGGAATGACTTGTCAAAATCATATTTGGAATTTTCAGAAGAGTATGCACCTCTGAACCCATGTCTAAGGTAACTAGAATTTTAAAATGCAACAGCAGGGTACAAAGGATGAAATAGATCCAATTGTTGGGAATTACGCAGGGAATTTATGATAGAAATCCATGAATGAGGAAATGGGGCTCCATCCTGGAAAAGCAGGTGCTGCAAGAGAGAGGGACTCACCATGACCAAAGGGAAGAGAAGAGCTGTGAGAGCTGAAGTGCTGAGTGCTCCAGAGTTCAGTCGTGTCCAACTCTTTGCAACCCCATGGACTATAGCCTGCCAGGCAACTCTATCCATGGGATTCTCCAGGCAAGAATCCCGGAGTGGGTTGCCATTTCCTCATCCCGGGGATCTTCCTGACCCAGGGATAGAACCTGAGGCTCCTGCATTGCAGGTAGATTCTTGGAATGGCTGAGCTGTGATGGTTGATTGACAAGGTTAAAAAATACATCTAAAAGCTAAATTTGACTTATTTCACAGGAATGATAGTGTGTGTGTGTGTGTGTGTGTGTATGAGAGAGAGAGACAGATCCAGGGATTGAGAGATGGATCTTATTTTCTCTGGAACTTGGCTAAAACCACCTGCAGGAAGTGGAAAGGCACCCAGCAGCAGTCTTTGTGGAAACATCCCTGAGATTGTTTCAGCTGGTCCTTGGGGTCAGAACTATTCTTACAATACTTGGTTGTTATTTACTATTACATGTATTTCTGTATAGTATTATGTGTTGACATTTACAATGACGGTGCAAAAGCAGTGATAGGTGAAATTGATGGTGCCGTAGCACACATTATGGCAGTGGCATTATACTCTTCACAGCCATATACTGTCAGAAAAAAAAAAAAAGTACCAGTTTTAGTTAAGAATGCCCTTGAACGGACCTGGTGGGCCCCTGGCTAAGGCCCTGAGCTCGCAGTGCTCAGGCAGGCCAAGTTTGATCTCTGATCAGGGAACAAAGTCCCACATGCTGCAAGTGAAAGATCCCACGTGCCACAGCTGAGATTTGACAGAGCCAAACAAATCATGTTAGAGACAGAATGCCCTTGAAGGAGTAATAGAGTATCAAACCGATCACATGTTGACCCTTGAATATAAGTCTGTTTACTATTCTGCACGACAAAATGGCAGATTTGCTTAAGATACGACTGCATACAGGAATATAGTGGTTGCCTTGAGAAAAACTGTGCTATTGTTTCAGTTGCACAGTGAACTGGGAGCTTTTTCATATGGTGCTGTTTTTACTCGAAAGAAAAATTGGCAGATGATTTACGGTTATTGAGACATATTTTGCTAAGATTCTCACAAAAGTGAACAAATGAATGGGTCTTGTCCCGAAAAACAACTAACAGTATTTATTGCCAGTGGTAAAAATGGAGCTTCCGAGTGAAACTTACACACCATGGTGAGATTTCCTAATAATTAAGAATTTCTAATGAGATGGTAGTATATTAAGGGATGCACTTTTTGGATATTGTGTGGTGAATAATGTCAAGATTTTCCAGATAACTAATACATGTTAAAAAGTTGTGTATTGGTAAAAGCCTGTTCAAATTGCAAGGCAGAGCAATGAGTTTTAATATATCCAAAGATAAAAAGTTCACTCATATGGTTTCATATACCACGTTGCAACTAATCTTTTAGAAACATCACTTGTTGAATTTTATTTCTGTTGAGGAAGCAAAGTGAATAGAGTATCAAGGAAGAGTGAAAGGGAGGTTTCAGCTCTAAAATATACGTATAATCTCCTTAAAGTCTACTTAATTGATATTCATAATGATGAATAAACATTACTTTATTTTTTGTTTTCCTTTATTTTCAACTTTTAATCAGTTGGTTAACCTGATATTAATTCACTTATATTGTAAAATTTCTGATGTATTTTAATCACCTTTTATTGCTTTTGTTTCACTCAGTATTCTTTTCCTTTATTATCAGAGATTCACAAAAGTTTTCTTAAGCCTTTCTTCATTTCCTCTGTTCGTTTGTAATATGTACATACTCCTTTAATTTTCTTAAAGATTTTTGTTACATCTCTAACATTCCTAATTGATCTTTTGTTTGAACAGTGGCTATGGTACTCAAGATCTCTTTCCTCTTGTAAAAATAAGACAATGAACAAACCATTTCAAACTTCTGTCATCACAAAATTTTTTTTGCAATATTTTAAGACCAATACAATGTAATAATAATAGCTTTTTAAATAGAAAAGTTATTAGTTAATAGATTTGACATTTTGAAACTAGTTTATTTACTAGTCATTACTCCTTCTACCAAGTCTTTCTTCTAGATTTATTTCCTCATGAGAAGTCTTAACTAAGAGAAGTCTTCATTCTTTTCGCCTTGTAACTATCCACCCCTCTGGTTATCTTTTTGTTATCATTTTTGTTTCTATTTTAATCTGTCCTGTATTTATTTTTGCAGTTGTATACGTATTTTTCTATTTTTCTAATATAAAACATTGTATATACTCTTTATATTTTAGTACATTTTTCAGTACATAACACATCCAATAAATAACTCCAAATAAGTTCATAGAGATTTGTTTATCTTTTTTAATAGCATTATAGTATTCTATTTTATAGTTGAACCTTAGTTTATTCAAATAGTCTTCAATGGATAGTTGTTTCTAATATTTTGATAAGACAAATGCCACCATGAATAATCTTGTACATATATTGTTGGCTTTTATTGAGATATATCCTTAGGATAAATTCCTAGTAGTGGGATTAAATAATAAATACACACCTTATGGTTTGATTTATTTTTTAAATACCCTGAGGTTTAATTGTGTTCTTTAAATCTGAAGATTTATGTTCTTAATTTTTTCCTAAAGTGTTTTAGCCATTATTTCTTCAAATACTGCTTCTGTTTATTCTTGAATCTGTAGTTTGTTAGAATTTCCCAATACTGTAACACTTTTCTTTCATATGTTTTAGTTTATTATCATTATGTACTGCATTTTTGATGAATTTTTAAGGCACATCTTCCAATTTAATAATTTTCTTTCAGTTGTGTCAATTCTATATTATATGTTTTTCATATCATATATTATAATTTTTTCAGTGGCTATATTTTTCTTTTTTTGATTTTCTAATTGACATATTTTTATATCTACTAATATTTGATTCATTCCTGCTTCTTGCTTCGTAACTTCTTGTCCTACTTAAATGTTTTCTATTTTATTGTGGTAAAAGTCACATAATATAAAATATGCTATTTTAACCATGTTTAACTGTACAGTTTAGTAACAGAAGTATATTCACATTGTTTTACAACTCTCACCATCATCCATCTCCCAAATTTTTCACTTTCCTAAACTGAAACTCTGTCCCCACTGAACATTAACTCCTACCCCCTCCCCACACCCTCACACCTCGGCCCCTGGCAGGTACTTTGTGACTCTGTGATTTTGACTGTTCTAGGTAACTCATATAAATGGAGTCAAGCAGCATTTGTCTGCATCAGTACTTTGGCCACCTCATGCGAAGAGTTGACTCATTGGAAAAGACTCTGATGCTGGGAGGGACTGGGGGCAGGAGGAGAAGGGGACGACAGAGGATGAGATGGCTGGATGGCATCACTGACTCGATGGACGTGAGTCTGAGTGAACTCTGGGAGTTGGTGATGGACAGGGAGGCCTGGCGTGCTGCGATTCATGGGGTCGCAAAGAGTCGGACATGACTGAGTGACTGAACTGAACTGAACTGAATGTATATTGGAATGCATTTTTGCAGTTGATATTCATCCTGCAGACAGCTTGCACCTTTCACTTCCCCCTCCCTGTGGTGTGCTGCAGCTTCTCATCAGTCATTTGTCTCACGCATGCTGGTGTACACATGTCCATCCCACCCTCCCGGTTTCCCCTGCCCACCCTTCCCCCTCTGGTGTCCACGTGTTTGGTCTCTACATCTGTCTCTGTTTCTGCTTTGCAAATAACCTCTTGTTCTTGATCTTAAGCTTTTTCATCTCTTTCAGGTCTTAGAGTATATATTTTAAAATTATTTCCAAGCTTGCTATTTTAATTTCTTGGGACATAAATTCTTCCATTTGATGAGTATTCTGACTGTCTGTCATAAAGTTAGTTTCTTCTTTGAAATATCTGTTGTAGCTACTCCTGAGTAGAAATTTTATTGCTATCTGCTTTCCTGCCTTGGTCTTACCCATCCTTGTCTGATGGTTCTGATATCATGTTACTCAATGTATTGGGGGGTTTCCAATACCAATTTATGTCATGTTGCAAATTGAGAGCTTTTATCATTTGAGAATATTGCTAGAACCCATCTTTGAACCATCATGCAGCAAATTATTCCACTTCTCTAAGATTCTCTTTTTTATCTAGATAACATATTAAAAGCATACATCTCGTAGGATTGTTGTGAAGGTTTACTTTGTTACTATACACGAAGAACTTAGAACAGTGCCTGCACACAGGAGTCACCATGCAAGCATTCATTATTATTTTATCGCCATTATCACAATCCCTGGCATATTGTTGGCACACAGCAGCTATTTCACAAATGGGTATTCTGGTTATTACTTCTATTCCTTGGACTTCTGGTGTCTTCTAACGTTCAGGTCATGTTACTGTGTCTTTAAAAATTCCCATTATCACATACTCTCTCTGTTCCTTTCTGAACTAACCCTGATGAAACAAATTAGGTGGTTTCAGGGGACACAGATCAGGACAGTATTGTCTTCCAAAAGTGAATCTCTGGCTCTAGGAATGGAACAGTCTTCTTCATTCCACTGAATTCAAATCCCTTTGCCGTCTGAGCCAGCATGAGTCAGGACCCATGATCCCCTGAAGAAAGATGCAGTGAAGCGTGGGTGATGGTAATTGAAAAACAGATGCTATGTTGGCCTCATATATCTTCAGTTCCTAGGAATTACTTCAGTTCCTGTTGTATAATTAAAGCTAAATATTAGTTTCTATCAAGCAAGTAGTAGAAATTAGAAGATTAAAATCCAAGAACCAAATACCTGGCCTTACTAATAATGTTAGGCGGAGAAAACCCTCTTAGACAACAATGTAAGCATTGAGGGTAATAGTTAAGATACTAAGCCTTAAAGTCAGGCTTCAGGGTTCACACTGAATCTTTTTACCTCTTGAGGTCTATGTTTTCTCATGAGCAAAACGGAAATGATAATAATATGGTTATTTTGTGTTAAAATATGCAAACCACTTGGGACACTAGTTAATGTAAGTTAAGTACCAAATAGATGCTTATCGTTATCTTGCTATAGATTTTTGGCCAAAGGAGGACTTTGAGGAAAATATGGAGCTTGACAGAAGAATTCTAAGGACAATGATTTATTTGATGTAAAAGAAAGCCTATCAGATTAGTTCAGTTGTGAATAAAGACCAGGGAGTCTGCAGATGGGTATTTAAAGATGAGGACTTGGCTGAGCACAGCATGGCTTTCCTTTTAGATGAGACAGATCGCTCTTGGTCACAGGGAGGTTGATGGGAGTGGGGCGTTAACGGCTGCTGCTCACATCTGGGGAGTGCCTGCAATTTTTGTCTGGATCTCCCCCACTTTTGGTCCTTTCCTGGGATTGTCTCCCCAGGTCTTGTGTGTTGAGGCAGTATTTCCCCTTCCCAAGCCATACGAATGATCAGAGTCCAGGAATATGAGTAGCTATGAGTAAAAGAGGAACCACTGAAACCAGTGGACAACTGGAAGATCGCAGAAGATACAGCTGGAGAAGTCCCTACCCAGAACTTTTGAGGATGAATCACACAATTCCTGCTATTAGGTACAATGTCATTGGGGGGCAAAACAGTGTTTGTTCTGCTCTTCTTTAAATTCATGGCATAGGCAAATTTGTCACCTATTTATAAATGCCTCTTTTCCATGCAACTGAAAGTCTTCTATGGAATATATCTGGTAGACCCTAAGTTTTCAAATATAATTTGCATATCTCCAAGGGTAAGTTAACTTAGGGTTCTACATTTTTTAGCCCTTCTAAAGTTTTCAGCATCAGAATTGAGTGTGTTGAGGAAACCAAAATTGAGAAAGATACATGTACCCCAATGTTCATTGCAGCACTATATACAATAGCTAGAGCATGGAAACAACCTAGATGTTCATTGACAGATGAAGGGATAAAGATGTTGTGGTGTATATACACAATGGAATATTTCAGTTCACTTCAGTCACTCAGTCGTGTCCGACTCTTTGCCACCCCATGAATCACAGCACGCCAGGCCTCCCTGTCCATCACCAACTCCCGGAGTTCACTCAAACTCATGTCCATCGAGTCGGTGATGCCGTCCAGCCATCTCATCCTCTGTTGTCCCCTTCTCTTGCCCCCAATCCCTCCCAGCATCAGGGTCTTTTCCAATGAGTCAACTCTTCGCATGAGGTGGCCAAAGTACTGGAGTTTCAGCTTCAGCATCAGTCCTTCCAATAAATACCCAGGATTGATCTCCTTTAGGATGGACTGGTTGGATCTCCTTGCAGTCCAAGGGACTCTCAAGAGTCTTCTCCAACACCACCATTCAAAAGCATCAATTCTTCAGCGCTCAGCTTTCTTCACAGTCCAACTCTCACATCCATACATGACCACTGGAAAAACCATAGCCTTGACTAGATGGACCTTTGTTTGCAATGGAATATTACTCAGCCTTAGAAAGGAACACAGTTGAGTCAGTTCTAATAAGGTGGATGAACCTAGAGCCTATTAACAGAGTGAAGTTTCAGTCAGAAAGAGAAAGATAAAAATCATCTACTAACGCATATATATGGAATCTAGAAATATGGTACTGATGAATTTATTTGCAGGGCAGCAATGGAGAAACAGACATAGAGAATAGACTTATGGACACAGGCAGAGGGGAGGAGAGGATGAGATGTATGGAGACAGTAACATGGACACTTATATTACCATATGTAAAATAGATAACCAATGGGAATTTGCTCCGATTCAGATGTCTCAGGCAACTCAAACAGGGGGGTGGGATAGGGAGGGAGATAGGAGGGAGGTTCAAGCGGGAGAGGATATGTGTACACCTGTGGCTGATTCATGTTGATGTTTGACAGAAAACAATAAACTTCTATAAAGCAATTATCTTTCAATTAAAAAATAAATAAATTTTAAAAAAGTATTTTCCCCACCACCAAAAAAAAAAAAAAAAAAAAAAGAATTGAATTTGGCTTATTCAGCAATTAATTTTCTTTCCAAATGGAAGGTATTAAGGAAGAAGATTACATATTAATCAGCATGACAATGTGAAGAAGTATCATGAAGAATGCTTGAAAGGAATTAAGCTCAAATAATTCTGCAATCTGTAGGCTGATTTTAAGGTTTCCAGTTCCAGGATACTAAAAGCATCGAGTACCTTCTATGATACAGGGCCAGCATCCTCATTCAAATGTAAGCACACAATTGCATTCTAGGGCCAAATGTAAATACTGTTGGATTGCCCACTCAAGCAAGGTTGATCAAGCTTTTCAAACTTTCAAGTGATTGATAACGGTATTAAAATTAAATATTCCTCCTCTAAATTCTCTGAACCCTAGATTCTGTTTCTGGAGCTAAACAATCAAAAAAACACCCAATGGACTTGAAAATGCCACTAAAGCCACCAGAGTTTCATGTTGAAAACTTGGAGTTAAATATTTCTTATTCAAGGAGGGGGAGAACCCAGACAACTTCTTTTGGCAGATTTTACTTTAGCTTATCAACCAGAGAACCTGAGGTCTTTGCCAAAGAAATATGCAAATATGTGTTTGATTAAATAAGACAGAAACTTTATTGCTGAGGTATGGCTTTTCTTTCTAACTTCCTTCATTTCATGCCCACTGAACCAAGTCTAAGACCTCCACGGCTTTCCATAGGACAGTGACCCTCTGCTTCTAAAGGAAGCCTGCTAGTGCCCTGAACTCCCTGTGAATACAAGACCAATGGGTGAACTTCGGTCATCCTCCTGTAAGTGTGAGGGGGGCAGGCGTTGGGGAAGGGGGTGTGGGGGAGGGGTCCCAGGATTCCACATGGATATGTCCCAAGTGAAACTTTTCATGAGAAATAAGAAAAATCCATCCTGTCAAAACTTCACATGCTGCTGCTTTATCACCGTGATTACACTGAGGTTTTGCTTTAGAGAGCCCTGGATTTTAAATTGAAAGTCAAATATAATTTGCCATGAGAAACATGAAGTGAGTGACTAGAAAGCTGCTAACGAGCTGCAGTCAGGGGGATCAGTGCCTGTGATAATAAGCCTCAATGGGGGGTGGGTCACTGAGTCTCAGTTGGGTGGGAGAGGCAGGTTGGTGGCCCAGGGTTTGCTCAAGGGCCACAGGATCTGGATTGATTCTGATAGCAAGATGGCTAACCCAGGGAGAGTCCATTCAGTTCTTTGGCTGTTGTGGGGGCAGCAACATTATTTTAACTCCTGTGTAGAAACTAAATGATGCGGCAAAAGAGAAACAGGTTGAGTTGAGAAACAGCACTTTAGGGATGTGAACTCATATTTACTGAGTGCTTCACTGGTGCCTGGAACTGTAATTGGTCCTTTCCATATAGTTTCTTATTACTCACTACAGCTATGATCAACCTAGACAGCATATTAAAAAGCAGAGACATTACTTTGCCAACAAACGTCCATCTAGTCAAGGCTATGGTTTTTCCAGTAGCCATGTATGGATGTGAGAGTTGGATTATAAAGAAAGCTGAGTGTGGAAGAATCGATGCTTTTGAACTGTGGTGTTGGAGAAGACTCTTGAGAGTCCCTTGCACTGCAAGGAGATCCAGCCAGTCCATCCTAAAGGAAATCAGTCTTGAATATTCCTTGGAAGGACTGATGCTGAAGCTGAAACTCCAATACTTTGGCCACCTGATGCAAAGAACTGACTCATTGGAAAAGACCCTGATGCTGGGAAAGATTGAAGGCGGGAGGAGAAGGGGACGACAGAGGATGAGGTGGTTGGATGCCATCACTGACTCAATGGACATGAGTTTGGGTAAGCTCTGGGAGTTGGTGATGGACAGGGAGGCCTGGCATGTTGCGGTCCATGGGGTTTCAAAGAGTCGGATGCAACTGAACCACTGAACTGAACCGAAGCGATGGGTTTTATTGTCCACATTTTGGAAATGAGGAAACTAAAACTTTGAGAAAGGAAGTGACTCATCGAAAATCTTACATTTAGAGCAAAGTGAGGGGTATTAACTTTTTTGGGCCTCTATTGCACAATTCTATGTTGTCTTCTGGGCCTGGTACAAGCATATATTATATCTGAAAGTTGGTATTAGGGTCATATTTTTGCAGGAGAACCAACTGAATCTCAGAGAAAATAAATAGATTAACCCAGGGTGAGAGAGGCTAGTCAATGAAGAATTAGGTTTGAACTCAACTTCACTGATAGGGAAGCCACCGGTGGCTTCCCTTTTACTTTTTACTTTTACTTTCATTTCATGTTTAAGAGAATGATGGGCTGCTGTATAGAAGAGGGAGCTCGGCTCAGTGTTCTATGATGACCTATCTAGGTAAGATGAGGGAGGTGGGAGGGAGGCTCAAGAGCAATGTATATATTGCAATATATATCTATATATAGAGAGATGTATACAGCTATATGGAGATGGCAATGGCAACCCACTGCAGTACTCTTGCCTGGAAAATCCCAAGGACAGAGGAGCCTGGTAGGCTGCAGTCCATGGGGTCGCTAAGAGTCGGACACAACTGAACGACTTCCCTTTCACTTTTCACTTTCTTGCATTGGAGAAGGAAATGGCAACCCACTCCAGTGTTCTTGCCTGGAGAATCCCAGGGATAGGGGAGCCTGGTGGGCTGCCATCTCTGGGGTCACACAGAGTCGGACACGACTGAAGCGACTTAGCAGCAGCAGCATATAGCTATATATCTATATATGTAGACATATATAGCTGATTCACATAGTTGTACAGCTGAAACTAACACAACATTGTAAAGCAATTATACTTCTATTAAAAATAAATAAAAAAGAAGGTGATGGGTAAGCCGAGGATGAATTGATTTTTAGAGAGCCCTTCATTTTCAAAGCTGTCCTGAGTATCTCTTTTTTTTTCTCTCAGAAGATAGCTTATTGCTAGAGCACTTCTGGTCCTTCTTTTTGGACTGTCTTTCTTGTTACATCAGGACTTTATAGCATGCTTGATTTGACCCAGTAGGTATAGCAATGAGATACAGAGTAAGTTCTATTCAATTTTCTCTCAGGTTAGCTCAGAAGGCAGGCTGATCACTCTTCTGCCAACTTTTGCTCCCTCACTGACCACCTCCAATCCCTTCTGGAAATCCACACATTTAGATAGGCTGAATGCACAGTTCACCCACTTGATGTTCAAAGAGAGTCTGCAGTCACATGACCAACGTGGAAGAGATGAGGTGTGTAGGACCAGGACCATGCCCTGGTCCCATGTAACTTGTTTGAAAGGCTTGGTTTTGCATCAGTAAGGATGGGCTCTTTCTGTTTGCTGTGTGCCTTGCAGGAGGCCATCTGGGAATAGTACGTGTAAACACAAATCCTCTCTAATTTTGGTAGCATCTCAGTGGGATTTGTTCAAGTGCTAAGTGCTACAGGTTTATGATTCACTGTGGTTACTGATAATTCAGCAGGAATTTGTTTTCCCCCTAGGAGTCTTAAATATGTATCTAATGGCAGATGCAAAGCTCCAGTAATAGAAATAATGAAACAGGTAAATGTCATAATTGTCTACCCCTTAATTCTGCTTTGACCAAACTGGGCTTCAGTGACTAAGGAGTCAGAACTTCCCTCTCAGGCCCTAGCAGGGTGGATGGGAAGCCTGAAAACCCATACATTCAATTCAGAAGGCCCAGGGCTTCACTCTTGAATTGGTTGAATTTGAGTAACTTAATAACTCCCCTGAAATGATATTTCTTCATCTGTAAAAAATATCCTTATCCCTTTCTCAAAGGTTAAGAATTAACATGACACACCAAATGTGGAAGCAGCTAGTAAAAGGCTTAACACACATTAAAGGTTGGACGAAAGCTTCTCTTGTTTGATGAAATCTCCCCTTGTTAATTGTGTGACCTTAGGTGAGTTACTTAACCTTTCTGAGTTTCGGATTCCTCTTCTGTAACACTGTGAAAATAATACCTAATTTATAGTGTAGTTATAAGTATTAAATAGCAAAGTCTAGGTAAAATCATCTAGCATTGCAAGCACTCCTTTATGGCAGCTTTTATTGTTTCAAAGCCTTCCAGATCAAAGGAGAAAGGGCTCAGGCATTACTAGGGTAACCACAGCCTCCTGGTTGCCCCAGCCAGAATCTGTTCTGGCAAAATTATTCTTGGAACATTCTTTACACTCAAATAATTTCATATAAATTCTATGATCATTTAAAGTATAATTCATATGTGGAGAAGAGGCTGATCTAGGAGAAGGAGCGAGCATAACAGTAATTTCTCACCCATGAGTAATGTTTGTCTACCCATGGGGTAATTTGTTATTAATAATTTGGTCTTATGAGGTCATTGCTTGTTATTAAGTAGATAACCATCTGTGAGTAAGAAACTGAATGCACAAAAAATACCCAGGCAGAGTGCTTGCATTTTTCCTCATTTTCCTCCTAATAATATCCATTTTTCAAGACCACAGAGCTTTCAGGCTGCCCTGTTCCTGATAAACATGCCCTCCTGTTCAGAAGGGGAAGATGTAAGTCCGCTGGCTACCTGCATGGCCTCCTGCACTTGCCTGTGTTTCTAAGAAGATGGCCCTCTCCTCACCCATCCCTCACTCCCAGCACACATCCCTTCTCTGATTTTTGCTTCTGGAATCTCCTTGTTCTGCCGATAACCTTCAAACGGGGCGAGTGATGGTGGTTAATTTCTTCCTCAGGATCTTAGCAAACTGCTGCCTCCCTCCTGGCCCCGAGGTACAGAAAGGCAGGCACCTTCGTCTCCAGACGGGGTGAGGGCAGGGAGGAATGCTCTCCTGACCCTCCCTTTGGCACTCCCCGCTGTTTCCTGCCCCGCCATGTCCGGTCTTCCTCATCCAGGGAGGAGCAAAGGAGAAGCAGGCGGGAAACAAGATGGCGGTTTTACATCCTTAAGGACCACCAGCCCCGCCACGTCCTGTCTTTCTCATCCAGGGAGGAGCAAAGGAGAAGCAGGCGGGAAACAAGATGGCGGTTTTACATCCTTAAGGACCACCAGCCCCGCCACGTCCTGTCTTCCTTATCCAGGGAGGCGCAAAGGAGAAGCAGGCGGGAAACAAGATGGCGGTTTTACATCCTTAAGGACCACCAGCCCCGCCACGTCCTGTCTTCCTCAGCCAGGGAGGAGCAAAGGAGAAGCAAGCGGGAAACAAGATGGCGGTTTTACATCCTTAAGGACCACCAGCCTGTGATGAGGCGAATCTGAGGTGAGCTGGAAGCACCGAGAGAAGCAGACATTTGCTTTCCGTCTCCACTAACCCTGACCCTCTCCCCTTCCTTTCCAGTCCCTTTAAGCTTCCTCCTCTAGAGAGGAAAGAGAAGTCAATGATCTTGGGGCCCAATGATCATGGTCCCGCTCCTGGAGAGAGCCTTTGACTTGGTCCTTTGAAATGTAGGTTGTCTTTCTTAGCCATCACTGTGTGGAGCTGGTAGGATCCCTCTGTTGCACAGGTAATGGACCTTCCATTTAATTTCCTTCAGCACAGTAGAGACTAGGCAGTAAGTCTGAAAATATGTATTATGAGATATGTTTTTAAAATATCAAGCCATCTATAAAAATAGGTAAATCAGGAACTGGCAAGTATGTTTTGGTAAGGGTCCACATGAGGGATATTTTAGACTTTGCAGGCCACAGATACCTCCATCACATAGCTTCCTCCTCTTCCTCCTCCTTCATTTACAAAGTTGTTTTGTTACTTATCTGGCTGCACCGGGTCCTTGTTGTTGCGGCTTTCTCTAGGTACAGTGAGTGAGGGCTACGCTCTAACTGCAGTGTGTGGGCTTCTCACTGTGGTGGCTTCTCTTGTTGCAGAGCGCGGGCTCCAGGCCTAAGCGCTTGAGTAGTTGCTCCCTATGGGCTCGGTAGTTGCAGCTCATCCACTTTGTTGCCCCACAGCATGAGGGATCTTCCAGGGCCAGGGATGGAATCCGTGTCCCCTGCACTGTCAGGCAGATTCTTATATATGGACTTATATATATATTCTTATATATCCAGTGGACCACCAGGGATTAAATCTTTTCTTCCTCCTTATTAATGAGACTTTAAAAAAGTAAATATATATATTCTTAGCTTTCAGGCCACAGATAAGCATCCTGCTGACCAGATTTGACACCTGGGGTGTTGTTGGTGGCTCCCAGCATAAAGGAGAATAATAAAAAGACACCAAGAGAATCTCCCTCTCAATTCAAGAAACAGAATAATATCACTAATATTGAAGCTCATCCTGTATCTATTGTATCCCTTTTCTTTACTCTGGGGGTTAAGCACTAGTTTCAATTCTGGGTTTATCATTCCTTTGCTTTTCTTGACAGTTTTACCTCTCATACATGTATCCCTTGTATCGTCTTTTGTGTATGGCCCTCTATTGTGTGAATATACACAATTTATTCATCCACTTTCCTGTTGATGGACATTTGTTTCCAACCTTTACCATTATGGAAAACACTCTTTTGTACATCTTTGTAAATATGCTCAGCCTATAACTTTTACTGTCTTTTAAAAAACTGTATGAGGAACACAGAAGGGAGATGTGATATAGAGAGCATGTAAAATTGACGTTAGACATGACCTTTCTTAGAGCTCCCAGGTTCAAACCCCGATTGACATATTTCCTTTATAGGACAGCCCTTACTCATAGAGTACCACTTCTAGACCTTTCTTCTGGAATATTTCCAAGGTTGAGGGAGGGGGGGTTGTATGGGTGTATCCACTCCCCTCCAGGCACATCCTGCACGCTGACCATGAAGTGTGGACAATGCCTTTGGCTCTAAAAATAAATTTAAAGGTGCTTCCAGAAAATAACTATCCAATTTTTGTGGGTTCTGATATATTTGGTCTT
This sequence comes from Bos indicus x Bos taurus, assembly GCF_003369695.1. Classification (NCBI taxonomy): domain Eukaryota; kingdom Metazoa; phylum Chordata; class Mammalia; order Artiodactyla; family Bovidae; genus Bos; species Bos indicus x Bos taurus. Next base: position 9,920,623 of record NC_040087.1, on the reverse strand, counting down.
AAATAGCATGAGAAGTACAGGCCAGATGGTATTTTAACTTCGTCTGGATTGAGTTGTAAACAAGCTCAGTCTAATATTCTTCCCTTTTACAGTTTCCCCTGGAACACACAATGAAAAACCACATAGACAGGAGTATGCCTTTTTTTTGGAATATGCCCATTCCTGTTCTACATTGGTTTAATTGTCAGTTATGTAATGTCTTAATATTAGGCAGGAAAAATCCTTTCTTCTTCAATGCTTCTTTTAAACTGTGGTATCATATATGTTTTTGAAATGATGTGTAGTGTGTTGCTTTGTTTTTAAAATATCTTATTTGTTTTTCACTGAATTTATAAATTTATTATAATCCCATTTTTTTTGTCCCACATAGCGGATTTGTCTTCCAGGTCTTGGCAGTTGAATTGTCCACAGTGGTTTCCTATACCCCAAATTCTAGGTCTGACAGTCTGAAACTGAGAACTGTCCTGTTACGATGGTCTTATGGCAAATGATCAAAACGGCTGCCCTCTATTTTGCTGGACTCACAGAATCAGACTCGTGCAGTCAATTTCTTTCCCATGGCTGTTCGTTTCTTTTCTTCTGAAACGACTGGACAGGGACCAGTTTTGGCCTGGGTGATCTAGATTCAACATACATAGAGTAAAGGTACACTGGGTTAGTTTCACATCATAATTCCATTGTTAAACTCTGCTTAAGGTGGGTTTGATTCTTTCCCTAGAAGCCAAAGCTAAGTGTCACGGGATTTCTGTTAGGTCCAAATTAATACCACTCAACCTGATCTCATGTTACTTCTTTGCTGCCACATTTGCTACTTAAGAAGTTAAGGGATGCAGCGTGAAGATTTCTGATCCAAATCCTGCAATGACACAGTTACATCTTGAGGAAATTCCATTTTTCCAAGCACTGGAACATAGAGGCGTTACTTACCTTACTTCATGCTTATGGTTATTTTTCATGCATTTTATATCACTATGCTAACTATTGTCTTGATGGACTGAAATTCTTTTCAATACCAAAATAATACTAGTTGAGAAACATCTGTGAGCAAAATATACACATGTATTTTTTTGCTTACTTTCCAAACATAGTATTTTTTTTTTCCTTTTGTATTAACACTTAAACACCTCTTTTGGATTGGTTATCCTAATATTGATAGTGATTCAAACATCCAATCCATCTCGGCAACCAAAAAATAGGCCAGTGCCTAATATTACAGCAACTACATGTGAAATCTCTTCCAGTGCAAAAGCTTATTAACATTTAAAAAGAACCAGATCCATTTATACTCTGACTATAGAGTCAACGGCTGCTGAGCAGAACTCACTGTCCATCATTCCCAACCTTTTCCCCTCTTTTGCACTTACTGAAGCCCTTAAATATCAGCAGCCCACTAAAAATTCTCACATAAATGCGCCAAAATGAAATCCCATCTTTAGCGCCAGCCCTCCCAACCCATTTCCCTCATGTTCATATAACACTGAGGGGCCTCATTTTCAGCAAATTGTCAAAAGAAAAGGTGACAGTGCATTTAGCAGTCAGCTAGTTGCTAATTGGTATCCCATGAAAATGCGTCAAAATTTGAGCACTCCCAATTGAACTCTTTGAAAAGTGAGCATTCTACTAATTTAACTCTGCTGTAGGTGGAGCCCTGATTGAGGTCTCACAGCAAGATGAGCCATCACCCAGGGCTTTCTAACATTGATTCTTAGCCCAGAACTAAAAAAAAAAAAAAAAACAAACCTCTCAGTTCATCATTTATCTGTCTTTGATTTTCTCCTACAAGGGGTACAGACTTGTGAGACTGTAGGCAGTAGGTCATCATATTCTGACCCATGAATTAACAAAGGACTATCTTGTACCTTTTTGTGAAAGTCCTTCAGTTGTGTCTGACTCTTTGCGACCACATGGACTGTAGCCTGCCAGGCTCCTCGTCCACGGAATTCTCCAGGCCAGAATACTAAAGTGGGTCAGTTCAGTTCAGTTCAGTCACTCAGTCATGTCCAACTCTTTGCGACCCTATGGACTGCAGTATGCCAGGCCTCCCTGTCCATCATCAACTCCCAGAGCTTGCTCAAACTCACGCCCATTGAGTCGGTGATGCCATCCAATCATCTCATCCTCAAGTTGCCCCTTCTCCTGCCCTCAATCTTTCCCAGCATCAGGGTCTTTCAAATGAGTCAGTTCTTCGCATCAGGTGGCCAAAGTATTGGAGTTTCAGCTTCTGCATTGGTCCTTCCAATGAATATTCAGGACTGATTTCCTTTAGGATGGACTGGTTGGATCTCCTTGCAGTCCAAGGGACTCTCAAGAGCCTTCTCCAACAGTGGGTAGCTGTTCCCTTCTCCAGGGACCTTTTTGAGGCCTCTACATTAAAAAAAAATAATAATGGGGAGATAGAGGAAGGTGTGAATATCAGAGAGACAGAACTGTAGTAATAAGTGGTGATTTGTCATCAAGAGAAGCTGAGCTTGGTGTGATCTTTCCAGAAACAGTTATGCTCCTTTTCATACATTGGGGCACTCAGCCTGGGGACTGTGCCTGTCTCTGAAAGTAAGCACAGTATTATTTCTGCAGAATTATACAGAGCTTGACCAGACTAGGAAGTCATTTCATTCTGAAGACTTGAATGAGGACTTTATCCAAGGCTCAATCCAACAAAGAAAAAGAAGAAAACTAAAAGGGATAATATTATTTTTTCTTGGGGGTAACATTTATAAGCACTTCCTACTAAATGCTTTTTGAGTGGGTTGTAAATAGTAACAGCCTTGAGACAAAGGTGGTGGTGTTTACCTGGGAGCCTGGAAATATATCACTTATTCTACCTGTGCCTCTGAATCCCAGGCTCTTCTCACCATCGCACCCTGAACTCTCCTGTTCTTAGTACGAAGAAGTCCCAAAGTAGTAATGGTGTCTTGGAAGAAAATAGTGTTGTCCTAATTTTTCAAAACGGAACAGGAAAATAGGTCAAGATGAATCTTCTGAAATCACTGAATTGTAACCATTCAAAGGTTTTTGAAAAAGGTATGGAAAAAATAAAGAGTGAGCTAGCTTTAATGAGGCTAAAGTGACCGTGCAATCTCATTTGGTAGAAATATTGTATCTGATCTGAGAAAGGAGCATTACTTTCTTAGAGCTGTGGTTCTTTCCTGCCAAGATACTGTGGCAACGTGGTGGGTGAGGTAGAGAAGACACCTTCTTGAGCGTTAACAATATCAATGCATAATTTAGAAGGGTTGGATTGGGTCTGTTAGGCATCTCAGGGTTGCTAGAATGAATACCTGGGGAAGTAAGATGTAGAAAATATAGGAGGCAAAGTCTTTGGAGACTGAGAAAAGAAGCAAAGTTTGTACCTCGGTCAGTTGCCTAGTTCCTAATTTTACCTCTAGGTAGATTTGCAAAGGAAGAGAAAGAAAAAATAGGATCTCAGAAGCAGCTATGTTTAAATATATGAGCGCACAACTTCCCATTTCTTGACCCTACTCTTTATCCTTGGAAAAGATTTCTCTACATCTGAGAATAAGGAGACCTGGCTTCTATAGCTCTCTGCCTACACTGAATCAATTCCTTTATTTCTCTGTGATTCTTTCATTTATTTAATACAAATCTTTAAATATTATCTGTGTTCCTTTGTGGTGATTCTGTGCTGCTCATGTTCTGTTAGAGCATGTACTCTGTGAGGACAAGGCAGGTTTCTAACAGTGTGTGGAGCACAGCTGGTACTCACAGGAGGACCAATAGTTGTGTGCATGGGTGATGATATTCTGTGGATTTAGTCAGCTATTGTGGTTTTCCCATTTGTAGGTCAAGTACAGTGCATTATGTAAAATATGTGATAATTGTTGATTGCATGAGTCCTGATTCCGTAGTTTTCAAAAAATGCGTATAGATAGTATTATAATAACTGGGGCTTCCCCAGTGGCTCAGTGGCAAAGAATCCACCTGCCAAGCAGGAGATGCAGGCTCGATCCCTGGGTCGGGAAGATCCCCTGAAGAAGGAAATGGCAACCCACTCCAGTACCTTGTCTGGGAAATCCCATGGACAGAGGAGTCCAGGGGGTCACAAAACATTTGGACACAACCTAGGGATTAAACAAGTACAACAACTACAAAGTTATACCTACTGAATTTACTCTTGTACGTGGTCTCGACCACATATGTCCCTATTTGATCATGATATAAGTTTCCAGCATGGTTTGCATGCAGTCAGTTCACCATGAGAACCATGAAGGTGAAAGGGCCAAGGAAAGTGACAGAGAGCATGGGAGAGTGAACAGCGCTCCAGCCCCATGCTGCCCACTAGCGGGGCACGGGGCGCAGATTACATCATCTGTCTGCGCCCACGTCACTCATCCTATTGTTATGTTGTTCCCACAGTCCTGCTTTACTCGGGGGTTTTATATTGACTCTGTTGAGAATCTTAATCAATTATGCTGGCTCTATTTTCCTATGGCTAATTTGGACCTTTAACACCCTGAAGGGTCCTCTTCAATTTTCCCTGTAGGTTTCAAGGAATAGCTTTTGTGCTTCTCAACAGTTCCATCAGTTACCATGTGGCATCTGTCATGGACTGCCCTCTCCCCTGTTTACCACTCTTATTTCTGTTGGGTATCCCTTTGATGACAATTCTTGCTGCTGCTTGTTTTAGTTGGTAGAGTTGCTGTCACAGAGTATCACAATCTAAAGTGACTTAAACTACAGAAATGCATTGTCTCTTACTTCTGGTGATTAGAAGTATGAGATCAAGGCCACACTCCCTCTGAAGGAGCTAGAGAAAGAGCTGTTCTTAGATAACTTCTTAGCTTCTGGTAGTTCTCGGTTGTTGCAGTAGAGCTCAGATCTTCACATGGTATTCTTCCTATGAACATGCTGTTCTCCTTTTCATAAGATAGCAGTCATAATGGATTCAGACTCTACTTTAATGACTGCATATGAACTTAAATACCTGCACAGACTCAATTTCCAAAGGAGGGCACATTCATAGGTACTAACCTGATGTGTAGAGCCAACTCACTGGAAAAGACCCTGACGCTGAAAAAGAGGGCAGGAGGAGAAGGAGGTGACAGAGGATGAGATGGTTGGGTGGCATCACCAATTCAATGGACATGAATTTGAGCAAACTCCAGGAGATGGTGAAGGACAGGGAAGCCTGGCATGTTGCAGTCCATGGGGTCACAAAGAGTTGGACAGATCTCAGTGATGGAACAAAGAGGAGTTTGGACCTCAATATATTGCAGTGCAGTTCAGTCACTCGGTCGTGTCCAATTCTTTGTGACCCCAGGGACTGCAGCACATCAGGCTTCCCTGTCCATCACCAACTTCCAGAGCTTGCTCAAACTCACGTCCATCGAGTCAGGGATGCCATCCAACCATCTCATCCTCTGTCGTCCCCTTCTCCTCCTGCCTTCAATCTTTCCCAGCATCAGGGTCTTTTCCAGTGAGTCAGCTCTTCGCATCATGTGGCCAAAGTATTGGAGTTTCAGCTTCAACATCAATCCTTTAAATGAACACCCAGGACCGATCTCCTTTAGGATGGACTGGTTGGATCTCCTTGCAGTCCAAGGGACTCTCAAGAGTCTTCTCCAACACCACAGTTCAAAAGCATCAACTCTTTGGTGCTCAGCTTTCTTTATGGTCAAATTCTTACATCCATACATGACTACTGGAAAAATCATAGCTTTGATAAGATGAACCTTTGTGGGCAAAGTAATGTCTCTGCTTTTTAAAATGCTATCTAGTTTGGTCATAGCTTTTCTTCCAAGGAGCAAGTATCTTTTAATTTCATGGCTGCAGTAAACAGCTGCAGTGATTTTGGAGCCCAAAAATAAAGTCTCTCACTGTTTCCACATCTATTTGGCATGAAGGGATGGATCCCAATGCCATGATCTTACTTTTTTGAACGTTGAGTTTTAAGCCAGCTTTTTCACTCTCCTCTTTAACTTTCATCACTTTCATTCACATATTTGGGAGGATACAGTTTGGCCCCAAACGCTTGCCTTTGTTGCTGCCGGGAGCAGAGTTACAGCTGTGCCTGCACCTTGTTCCTCCCCCAGCTTGCAGGCTGCACTATCTAAGTTCTGGTTGGACCCCTTCCCCTCACTGCAGGCTCTAGATGTCTTAAAGTAGCAAAGGTGTACTATGTTCTCTGGAGCCCCAAACTTATTTTGAGGGGGAATGCTCTTCTCCTCTTTTGCACAGCTCTTTGTTAGCAGTCTATCCAAGGAGTGAAACTTTAGTCAAATTGTTAGCTTCTTATTTTCCACCTTCTGTTTCCTGAGAACCCAGATAGCTGTCTATAGGACAGTTTGAAAAGCAAAATTTGAAGGACAGACCCCTGTGGTCAGCAAAATGACCCCTCATTTCTGACACTGATGCTTTGCAACTGTCTAGTTCTTTCCAAATTAGTATCCATCTTTAATGGAATGGCAATAAAGCCATAAGCATGTTTAGTGTGTGTGTGTAAGAGAGAGAGAGAGGAGCAAGTTGATTCTAAAAGGTCACGAAAATGCAAAGAGCAAAGTGTAGCCAAGATACTCTTGAAGCAAATAAGATTGCCAAGCACTTTCTCTTCCAAATACCACTTGATTTAAAGATATAACAATTCAGACCATTGGTTTTTGGCATAGCATAGACAAACAGGCTCCTGGAAGAGAGTAAAAATCAACCTACACATCCATGGACACTTGAATTATCATAAAAGTGGAGATAACTGGGGAAGGATGGCCTTAATTAGAGGTCTGGGTGAACCAGACATTCATACCGGAAAAAATTAAACTTGATCTTTATTTCACATGATACGGAAAATTGATTTTCAGTAGGGTGTATACTTCAATGTAGAAAACACAACAATAAAGCTTATAGAAGGTAATGTAAAAAAGTATCTTCATTGCCTCAGGATAGGATGCTGCCATTGCTGTTTAACTGCCAAGTCATGTCCAACCTCTGGTGACCACATGGACTGTAGCCCGCCAGCTCCTCTGTCCATGGGATTTCCCAGGCAAGAATACAGGAGTGGGTTGCAATCTCCTCCTCCAGGGGATCTTGCTGATTCAGAGACTGAACCCACATTTCCTGCACTGGCAGGTGGATTCCTTACCACTGAGCCACCAGGGAAGCCCCGGGATAGGACAATCATATGGAAAAAGACAAATAAATTTGATTATACTAAAGTGAAGCATTTCTGTTCTTTAGAAGAAGCCCTTAAGAGAATGAAAAAGTAGGCATTCCCTGGTGGTCTAGTGGTTAGGATGCGAGCTCTCACTGCCTGGTACACAGTCTGTCTCTGGTTTGCAGAACTAACATCCTGCAAGATGCACAGCGTGGCTAAAAAAATAAAAAAGAAGAGGTAAGTAAAGAGGGTGAGAAGCTATTTGAAATTGCATATATAATGCAGTGTCATTTAAATTAATAAATATAAAAATGGACAAGAGCCTTTAACAAGTATCTCAAAAATATGACATCTAATAACTTGTGGTTCAGCCGCTCAGTCATGTCTGACTCTTTGCGACCCCAGGGACTGCAGCATGCCAGGTTTCCCTGTCCTTCACTGTCTCCCAGAGTTTGCTCAAACTCATGTCCATTGATTTGGTGATGCCATCTAACCATCTCATCCTCTGTCGTGCCCTTCTCCTCCTGCCCTCAATCTTCCCCAGCATCAGGGTCTTTTCCAATGAGTCGGCTATCTGATACCTAGTGCACACTGAAAAGATGTCAATCTCACGGGTAATCAGAAAAACAAAAAATGGCAGACACCTATGTGAATGGCTAGAATGAAAAAAAAAAAAAAGACTTGCAGTAGTAGGTTTATTAAGACAACAGGAACTCTCCAACACTGTTGATGTAAAATGGTACAACCATTTGGAAAAGAGGTTTTCAATATTCACTTAGATTGAAGATATATGTCATGATGACCCTCAAATTCAACCACTGGTTATATAACTGACAGAAATGCATGCCCACCTGCTTCAAAAGACATGCATAAGAGGGCTCGTAGCAAGTTATTTATGATAGTTCTAACTCAGAGCTCCTCAACAGTAGGATGGGTAAATGAATGGTGATGTAGTCATATAATGTAAAAGAATAAAAGTATGTTAGCAATGAAATGAACAAACTACAGTATCAGAAAAAAACAGGTACATCATAAATATAACTTTTTAATTGAATGAAAGAAACCTGATATAAAGAATCAGTGTTTCATGATTCCATGGGTATATAGTTCAGAATCAAGCACGACTGAACTTGTTTTTCCTTTTTTGAACTCTAGAAATGTGTGCTTTTATGAAAAACCTACAAAGAAAAATGAGAAAGGGATCGATCCAGTGATCACCATAGTGGGGTTAAACTTTAGGGCAGTGGCAGGTGGTTCGGAGGCTGGATGCAGTAGCCTTCCAGGTTTGGGCAATATTCTGTTTTATGAGCTATGCAGAGTTGCAGAGGAAGTTTCTCATTCCACAATTTTCTGTAATGATACGAATTTCCCCAATAAATTTCCTTTTTTTCTTTTCTTTCTTTAAGGAATGCATGCAAAATTCCGGGCTCCCAATAAGTGCTACCTACCTACAAGTAGCTCAGAGAAGGCAATGGCAACCCACTCCTGGAAAATCCCATGGACGGAGGAGCCTGGTAGGCTGCAGTCCATGGGGTCGCTAATAGCGACACGACTGAGCGACTGAGTGACTTCACTTTCACTTTACACTTTCATGCATTGGAGAAGGAAATGGCAACCCACTCCAGTGTTCTTGCCTGGAGAATCCCAGGGACTGGGGAGCCTGGAGGGCTGCCGTCTATGGGGTCACACAGAGTTGGACACACTGAAGCGACTTAGCAGCAGCAGCAGCACACAGTAGCTACTTGATAAGCATTTCCCTCCCTCTTCTGCTGATTAGCTCTGCACAGCTCTTCTTAAAAAGCAATGAATAACCTTGGTGTGAACGCACAGCACGACAGACACCCATTCCCAGAAGAAAAGTTGCCGGGAGCATTAGCAGATTGCAGAGACGAAAGATGTTCATTCCTGCCTCATCTGATTGCCTCTTTCACCAGCACCAGAGTTGTCACACCGATGACTAGGCCTTTCAGAGCCAGTGAGCATCCCTGTGCTTCATAATTACTGAAACACATGTGCTAAGTCACTTTTTGCTAAGCTGCAATGAGAATTCTCGGTGTTCAATCGCCCTCAAAATTTCTCATCTCTTCCCTGGGGTGAGATGCTTTGGTTTAGCAGCTGCACATGGGGATTGCATTTAAATCATTTAAGGTCTGAAGTTCAATATCTCCTAAAAGCAGCCTCCCTTTTTTCAGTGTCTCTCTTCAGGCATACCTGGATTTTTTTTTTTTCTTTCTTTCTTTTTTTTTAACTTCAAAGTGAGGGATATCCTCCTAGGAGGAAAAAAGCTTTGGAAATGCATTAATTCTTTGAGGACACAGTATGTCTCTGCTTGCCTCCTCCCAGACTGTTAATCAGTCCTTGTCAGTAGCTCTTTTAAGCCATTAGCCATCCATTTCCCATTTTAGCAGCAAGAATAGTAACATGGTAAATCAGATGTGTGGATGGTGAAAAGTCAAAATTCATCAAGGAGAGTACCTGAAAAGTCAAGGCCGGTTTTACTTTTAGACAATGTATCCCCTATGATGGGGCTTTCCAGGTGGTGCTAGTGGTAAAGAACCCTCCTGCCAATGCAGGAGACATAGAGCTGTGGGTTCGATCCTTGGGTGGGGAAAATCCCCTGGAGAAGGAAATGGCAATTCACTCCAGTATTCTTGCCTGGAGAATCGTATGGACAGAGGAGGCTGGCAGGCTACAGTCCATAGAGTCACAAAGAGTCGGACACTGAAGAGACTTAGCACAGCACGTCCTTTATGATACAACATAGAAGCCCCCCTCCGAAATTTCTCCAATTACCGTGCTGCTTGTCCAGGTGGGGCTAAGCTTCTCTTGAAACCATTAGAATTATGTCTTTTGCTGTGTGCTTAGTGGCTCAGTCGTGTCTGACTCTGCTGTAGCCTGCCAGGCCCTCTGTCCATGGGATTCTCCAGGCAAGAACACTGGAGCAGGTTCCCATGCCCTCCTCCAGGGGATCTTCCCAACCCAGGGACTGAACCCAGGTCTCCTGCACTGCAGGCTGATTCTTTACTGTTTAAGCCACCAGGGAAGCCCAGAATCATGCCTTATGATATAAATTTCCTTAGAATCCCGTCACATTGACAAACTTATAACTATGCTATAGATGTAGGGCATAAGAGTTTTTTTCTGAAAGCAATTTTTTGTTGATGTTGTTGAAAAGAGAGAAAGAAAAGCTAATGGTATTTGCAACTGAAACAGAAAGGACATATTTTGGATGCCCCAAACAAATCGCATCATGTAACGGTCGTACTAAGATCTAACTCATTTATTGTTAATTGTGACTGTCTGTTACTCTGACTGGGCTGGAAGTACAAGAGGTCACTGTCCATTACTTCAGAATTAAATCAGGAGTTTGGGACAGTGGAAGGGAACTTGGAACAACAGAGGTCATCATACTGAATCAGTTTTAGAAATTTCAGTAGAGGTGATAGAACAAGCTCCCTCCCATCTGTACCTTTCCATGATGTAGCTTTTCGAGGCAATATATTTTGATAAGTATTTGTCAAGCACGTACTGTGAGTCACGTACTCCCCGGTACTGAATGAGGACTTCTGAATGGGTGGCTAAGTCTGAGTCACGGCACCGCCTCACTAATCACTGTGCAGGGCGTACCCAGGGCCTGGGGCTGTGCATACCAAACGCCGCAGGAGTTTGGATGGAGAGCGTCAGGAAACAGCGAGGAGGCTGGACTCTCCCCAAAGTGAGTCTGTAGGCCTGCCTCCCAACGTGCCGGCAGTTCATTCATCTTGGGATGTTGGCTGTGGTTTGCCAGTCTCTGCAACTCCTCTGCCTTTTTTTTTTAAATTCCACAGAGCCATCTGCAACTGGTGAAAAATGACCCACTGAAGCTGCTGAACGTTTTCCACAGCTTTCCTCTGACTTCACACAGCTGTGACAGACGGTGTCCCAGCGGGGTCGGCACAGCTCCTCTGCCAAGAGGAAGTGTCGCCATGATGGTCCCGACTGCAGGTCTGGGGCTCAGCTTCTGTTTGTTCTCACCAGCTCGCCTTCCCCCTCAGGAGCTACACCTGGCTGGAACTTGGCAGCAAAAGCTGTTGACTAAAAGACTGGAGAAGCTCTTACGGCTCATGCTATAAATCTAAAGGGTGTTCCCGGGGGTTGAGGAATCATCCAAGCCAACCTTCACACTTTAGAGGGAGAGACTCTAAGGCACAGAAATGGAAGGTCATACCACTAGTTGGTGAGGAGATAAGACTAGGGTTCAGTGCTATTACTGTTGTGGGTTCCTCACGTAATTAGTCACGTATTTTGTTGGCTACCTAATGAGATTTGCTGAGCAAAAGGGTATCTGCTTTGAGGAAACTTTCTACTTAGTACTTAGTCCCACGTAATACTCCTGTTGGTTATTATTGCTGACCTTTGGTCCATTGTGTTAAAAATGTTCTTAGGCTTTTTAGATATATATGATGATACATGATTTGTATTTCCAACCAGACTACGTCACCCAGTGCTAAGTACCAGAGACCATACAGAATAACGGGAAAGACTTTGGGTTTGGGGTCTGACACATCTAAAGTGGAATTCTGATTTTTTCATTTGCCAATTATAATGATTTTTACCTGTCCTTCAAAGAGAAAATGTTTTCAATTTTTGTGAAGTCCCATTTATCATCATTTTAATAGTCTATGTTTTTGTGTCTTGTGCAAGAAACATTTGTACAATCCAAAATCACAATTTTTTTTTAATATCTTATTCTAGAAGTTTAGTAGTTTCAGCTCTTATGCTTAGGTCTGTTATCCTCTTGGAGTTAATTTTTGCATAAGCTGTGAGGTAAGGACTGAAGTTTATTTTTTTGCCTACAGGTATCCAGTTGTTTCAGAGTCATTTGTAGAAAAGACTTATTCCTCATTGAATTACCTTGGCACCTTTGTTGAAAATCAGTTGACCATAAGTGTGTGGGTTTACTTTTGGACTCTAAAAATGTTTATGCCACACTGTCATGCTTACTTACTGAAACTTTATTGTAACTTTTGAAAGGAGGTAAGGACTCTAACTTTAGTTTTGATTTCATGATTATTTTTCAGCTGTTCTAGGTCATTTTCCCTATTCATATACATTTTAAAATTAACAAGTCAATTTCTCCAACAAAGTCTCTTAGGATACCATTGGAAGTATATCTGTATACCCAATTTGGGATAATTGCCATTTTACTAACCTTACTAACCTTGTGGTCTTCTGACCACAAGGATAGTATAGCTCTCTGAAAGAGTTTGCATAGAATTGTTGTCATTTTTTCTTGAATATGATTTTCAATTTCTTATGATAGAATTCACCAGTGGAGGCATTTTGGGCCTGGAGTTTTCTTTGTGGGAAAATTTTAAATGACAGATTCAGTTCTTCAACAACAACAAGGACATTTGCCTTCTCCCTCAGTGGAGACTCCTGCAGCTGCTGACCTTCAACACCCCTTGGAGGGAATTCAGGGTGGAGAGTGAGGCACTCTTGCCCCAGGGGAATTGGTGGAACAGATCTTTAGATCAGTTCAGTTCTGTCCCTCAGTCCTTTCTGACTCTGCGACCCCATGGACTGCGGCACACCAGGCCTCCCTGTCCATCACCAAGTGCCAGAGCCTGCTCAAACTCATGTCCATTGAGTCGGTGATGCCATCCAACCATCTCATCCTCTGTCATCCCCTTCTCCTCCCGTCTTCAATCTTTCCCAGCATCAGGGTCTTCTCCAGTGAGTCAGTTCTTTGCATCAGGTGGCCAAAGTATTGGAGTTTCAGCTTCAACATCAGTCTTTCCAATGAACATTCAGGACTGATTTCTTTTAGGATGGACTGGTTGGATCTCCTTGCAGTCCAAGCAACTCTCAAGAGAATTCTCCAACACCACAGTTCAAAAGCATCAATTCTTTGGCACTCGGCTTTCTTTATAGTCCAACTTTCACATCCATACATGACCACAGGAAAAACCATAGCCTTAACTAGATGGACCTTTGTTGGCAAAGTAATGTCTCTGCTTTTTAACATGCTGTCTAGGTTGGTCACAACTTTTCTTCCAAGGAGTACGTGTCTTTTAATTTCATGGCTGCAGTCATCATCTGCAGTGATTTTGGAGCCCAAGAAAATAAAGTCTGCTACTGTTTCCACTGTTTCTGAATCTATTTGCCATGAAGCAGTGGGACCAGATGCTGTGATCTTAGTTTTCTGACTGATAGATGATCCCAATCCTTGCTTCCCTTCATATCTAGAAAAGCACTAAATCCCTTCATGGTGACATCAGCTCCTTGTGACTAGGAGACAACCTTTGTAAAGTAAGCGCTTGATTACACTGAATTCCCTCTTCATCAGAATCTTATATATTGACCTTCCCGACTGCCTCTTTGAAGTAATCTGTCAGAGCTACCTGAAGTGCTGTCTCCTGGGTTGCAGTCCTCATTTTGCCCCCAAGAAAACTTAACTTGCAAAAAAAAAAAAAAAAAATCAGTTCTTAAGTGATACAGGGTATTCAAGTTTTTCTTCTTTTTGTATTTCCTATATTGTAAAAGATTTATTCATCTCTCCTATGTTATTACATGTATTGTTATATTAAGTTTTTCATACCATTCTGTTATTTTTTTGATGTATGTAAGCTCTGTAGTGTGGAGAAGGAAATGGCTACCCTCTCCAGTATTCTTGCCTGGAGAATCCCATGGACAAAGAAGCCTGGTGGGCTACAGTCTATGGGGTTGCAAAGAGTCAGACAGGACTGAAACGACTTAGCATGCGTACATGTACACAGGCTCTGTAGTGATACACCGTCTTTCAATGTTGATGTTTTGATGTGTGTTTCTCTTTTTTCCTTGATTAGTGTGGGTATATGCTTATTAATTTTACATGTTTAAGATAACTAATTTTTGGTTTTATTGATTTTTTCTATTATTTTTTTGTTTTCCATTTCATTGATTTATTCCTTTATCTTTATTATTTTCTTTCTTTCACTTAGTTGGGTTCATTCTTCTTTTTGTCTAATTTTTTTTAAAAGATGAGAACTCAGGTAATTAATTTTTAGATCTTTACCCTTAACATAAGCATTTACAAGCATCACTGTCTCTCTCAACACTGCTTTAGCTTCATTCCATAAATTTTGATACCTTATATTTTTATATTTCTCTTCAGTTTTTTCAGTGGTCTTGGATATTTGTGTGTGTGTACATATATATATATAGTCACATATATGTATATAGAGAGTGTATTAAATATGTAACATTTCATATTTTAATTACAAGTAATATTGTATCACTTTCTGTAAAAAATTTTAAAAAATTCAACCTTATAAAGGAGTTAATAGCTTTTTTTTTCAATTGTTCTTTTTCAGTCACACCAATATGCCTCAAAAAAGTGGGAACAGTAAAACTTTACTCTTTAAAAATGAGTTTGGAGTAAACTGGTAAGCTGTCACCTAGGAGAGAGGTCAGTTTGGTATTCTGTCATTGAATGGGCTGACTATGGGAATTGAGGAAAACAATTTTGGCTATTGCAGAATCTCAGTGAACTTTATGAATCTGACCTTGACATATTGATGGTTGGGCATCTCTGTGGAATGTCTGCAGGGTCTTCCGTCTGTACCTCCAACTTTGGCCCCTTCTTTCGTCTGAATGTCTTGGGGGGGGACAACTGAGTTCAATAAGAAGGCCACGGAGATGGTAGGTCTGCTTTCCACAAGTTGTTAAAAGTTGAAAAGAATTTCCCCTATGATTAAACTTTAATCTCCTAGAATTTAGTTTAAAAATTACTTATTGGAATATGTTATGGCTATTACACAGCTTATTAGAATATCTGTATTTAGTGGAGAGTGTGAAAGTGGACAGAACATATATATAGGCAAACAGCTCAAGCTTTACTCCTGTGATGAAGGTCAAGAGATTTGACTTTCCTGAGCTTAAGCTTTCCATGTTATTGCTTAAATTTTTTTTGACATAGTTTAGATATCAGACATGCATATGTCAAAGCTGCTATTTTTGTTGTGGGAACTTCCAGTTCAGTTCTTAGAGTTGCCTGCTTTTAAAGCCATCCCTGCTTTGTAGAATTTCTCAGTGACTATCTCTTTAGGAGGAATTCCTAATGGTACACTCAGGAGGGAACTGACAATGCAGGGGGCGAGTTGTTTGGCTACACTAGATAGCGGATTTTGGAAGCTGCTCAGGCATTGTCATTGTCGGCAGGTGGCGTGATGTAGGAGTTAAGAGCAGGGCCTCTGGAGCCAGCTGTGATCCTACACAAGTTGTGTATTCTTTCTCTGTCTCAGATCCCTTGTCTTAAATGAAAATAATATCATTGCCCTTATGGACTGTTGCAGAGATCAAAGAAAGTCATATGTGTAAAGCAGTTATATTAGTGTTTGGCACATAGTAGACACTACGGAATTGCTAGGGATGGTGGCAATCACGAAGATAATGAGATGACAAATTTCTATTGTCTGCTTATATGTTGTCTTTTTCTTTCATATCTATTTCTAGTTTTCTTCTCAATAAACTAGACCATGTGACAAGCAAGTAAATTAAGAGAGACATGAGTGACATTTTGGAGAAATCCTTGACTCAGTTGGCAGGTGGGATTTAATACTGAACAAAGGAACTGGCAGGGTGGACAGATCTGCCCTGAGTTGTGGGAAAGCTCAGCCACAAAAAACAGGGGCAGAAAGAGGATTGATGGAAGGGCTAGCATGTTTGAGGCAGCTTCATTGTTCATTGAGAAATCCCACTGGGAGGAGAGATGAAGGGTCTTTGCTTGCTGTAGCTCTCACTACTCCTAAGAGAACAGGCAAGGAATAAGGGGGAAAGGCTTATTACCTTTATTACCTCATATTCCTGAGGGATTCAGTTTCTTCCTCAGCTCTAAGGTCTTGGGTCTTGCGCAATGCCTGGCCTTGGAATTCAAGAGAAAAACCAAAGTCAGCTGTGCTTCTGGAACAGGCCACCTGAAGGGGGCGAGGTGACTCTTGCACATCTCAGACCCTCCCAGAGTAGATGCTTCCATGCGGTTTCCAGAACCACAGACCCTCTCCATGATTGGGAGGCAAATCAGAAACCTACATAGGAATTAATGAACCAAGACAAAGTTCACAGTGGCAGGTAAGTCAGAGGCCAGGGGCCAGAAGCTGGCAGCAGAATTCGAGGAGAGAATTAAAAATTTATGGTAATCATTGGTGAATAGACATGGAAGCAGGGAATATCACAGATGACCTAACCTAATCAGCCACAATCTATGGCTGCTCTAATTTTTGAAGGTTTCCATTGAGTCAGGTCTTGGTTTGAAGATATGTTGTTAAATCACTGTAAATTGGCTTGAAAATCTTATTTTCTCCTTAATTTGAAGGCAGATATGAAAAATCTATATACAGTTGTTTGCATTATTTATTAGTGATTTCTTGTTTCTTTTTTGTTGGACAATAAGTTAAATAACTTAAGGAAACATTTTAAAAAATCAGAAGTTTCATGGAGAGAGAACTTGACAACTTTGAACGACTGTTTCAGGTTAGGTTTACCCTCCTGGCCCCCCCAGTTTGGGCCAAATTATTCAAGATATCCTTAGCATAAGCTGACAGTAATAGGAGTGGAAAGAGCAGCACCCTGTTGAGGAGAACAGTTATCTTTCTTCAATCTATTGTTTTACTTCTGTTCTCTGAAAGCTTCGTCAGAACACCAAGGATGAAACATTCCAAGAGTTTTCTCTCCACTGTTGCGGGCGGAATGAGTGGGCTCCCCTCCCCCTGTGGGTGGCCTGATACGTCTGCTAGTTGAGGTTGGTCCTCCCATGTATGTACTGGAGTGAAGAGAAGTGGATTCCAAGACGGTGGTGCCGAGAGTCTATGACTGAGCCTCAACTCCACTGTCTCATCCCTTAGACAGGGCTGCTGCATTGTTTTACTGAGCAGAAAAGCTCTGGTATTCAAAGAGTAGTGCATAATTGAGCCTAATGTGAATGAGAAAACACGAGTGCGAATCACCTTATATCAGGGGGCCCTCTTTCAATGGCTAACTGAAGCAAAAGTGGAAACTTGCTGCTGCTGCTAAGTCGCTTCAGTCCTGTCTGACTCTGTGCGACCCCATAGACAGCGGCCCACCAGGCTCCCCTAACCCTGGGATTCTCCAGGCAAGAACACTGGAGTGGGTTGCCATTTCCTTCTCCAATGCATGAAAGTCAAAAGTGAAAGTGAAGTCGCTCAGTCATGTCCAATTCTTAGCGACCCCATGGACTGCAGCCTACCAGGCTCCTCTATTCATGGGATTTTCCAGGCAAGAGAACTGGAGTGGGGTGCCATTGCCTTCTCCAAGTGGAAACTTAGTAACTACGAATTGTAGCATCAGACACCACAGGAAAGAATTTTTAAATATCTGATGCTGGGAAAACAGATGAAACATGTGGGGCAAAAAATTAAATTATTTATGTTATATACTAACCCCAAAATTACTTTCATGTAAATTAAAGAATAACTACAGCTGACTGTGTGATTACTGCCCATGCTGTATTTTGAATATATCACTCATTTAATATCGAAAACAACCTTTGGAGGCACTGTTAACACTTTGGGCCTTCCCAGGCAGTGCTAGGGGTGAAGAACCCTCCTGTCAATGCAGGAGACAGATGTAAGAGACATTGGTTTCATCCCTGCATGGAGAAGATCCCCTGGAGGAGGACACGGCAACCCACTCCAGTGCTCTTGGCTAGAGAATCCCATGGACAGAGGAACCTGGCGGGCTACAGTCTATAGAGTTGCACAGAGTCAGACACGACTGAAGCAACTTGGCACACATACACGTTATCACCACATAAGAGACAGGGAAATAGACATCCCACCAAAGGTCACTCAGCCAATAAAGGTCAGGGTCAGTATCCACACAGTCCATCTCGATGAAGAATGAACACACTGCATACCCAAATGGACTTCCCTAATGACTCATGGGACTGCAAGGAGATCCAACCAGCCCATCCTAAAGGAAATCAGTCCTGAATATTCATCAGAAGGACTGATACTGAAGTTGAAACTCCAGTACTTTGGCCACCTGATGCGAAGAGCTGACTTCTCAGAAAAGACCCTGATGCTGGGAAAGATTGAAGGCGGGAGGAGAAGGGAACGACTGAGGATGAAATGGTTGGATGGCATCACTGACTCAATGGACACGAGTTTGAGCAAGCTCCGGGAGTTGGTGATGGACAGGGAGGCCCAGTGTGCTGCAATCCATGGGGTCGCAAAGAGTCAGACACGACTGAGTGACTGAACTGAACTGAATGGCTCGTGGAACAGTGAGAAATCAACTCTCAGGTATTTATCCTTTCATGATTGGGAAGGATTTTTGTAAGCATAAAGTCATTGAAGAAACACCTGAAGAAAAGACTGATAACATAAAAATCAAACATAATGAAAAAAATCTAAAATCTGTAATTCCAAATTTAAGGCAAATTAGGCAAACTGAGAAAAGTATTTGAAACATGCATGATAGCTAAATGATTGTAGGTGTTATTTAACGTATTCGGTACTCTAAAAATCAACAGTAAGATCTCACAAACATGAGCAAAATTCAAAGAAAGATAATTCAGAAATGAAATACAGATGGCAATTAATGTGAAAATATTTTCCAACACAATGAAATCCAATTTATCACCTTCAGACTTGAGAAAAGATGCTGTGAAAAAGGCATTTTCATATACTTTTTGTAGGTTTGTAAATTAAAAAATATTTCTGGAAAGCAACTTAGATATAGGCATCAACAGCATGAAAGAATTAAAATGTTTTGAACTTTTGACTCTACTTCTGGAGTTTTTTTTTTTCCTATGGAAATAGAATTATGTATAAAGTAGGGTGTCAGAGAATTAAATTTTTGGTGAAAAAATTATATAATGATTCTCTCAGTTTATTAATCTCTAAAATGAAAATGACACATTTTTAAAAATTAATTTTTGTTGAAGTATAGTTGATTTACAGTGTTGTATTACCTTCTGCTGTACAGCAAAGGGAATCAGTTATCAGTTCAGTTCAGTTCAGTCGCTCAGTCGTGTCCGACTCTGCGACTCCGTGAATCGCAGCACGCCAGGCCTCCCTGTCCATCACCAACTCCCAGAGTTCACCCAGACTCACGTCCATCAAGTCGGTGATGCCATCCAGCCATCTCATCCTCTGTCATCTCCTTCTCCTCCTGCCCCCAATCCCTCCCAGCATCAGAGTCTTTTCGAACAAGTCAACTCTTTGCATGAGGTGGCCAAAGTACTGGAGTTTCAGCTTTAGCATTATTCCTTCCAAAGAAATCCCAGGGCTGATCTCCTTCAGAATGGACTGGTTGGATCTCCTTGCAGTCCAAGGGACTCTCCAGAGTCTTCTCCAACACCACAGTTCAAAAGCATCAATTCTTCGGTGCTCAGCTTTCTTCATAGTCCAATTCTCACATCCATACATGACCACTGAATACATATACACCTATCCACTCTTTTTTTAAAGATTTTTTCCCATATCAATTATTGAGGAGTACTGAGTGGATTTCCCCCTGCTGTACATAAGGTTTTTATTAGTTACCAGTTTTGTATATAGTAGTGTATATGTCAATTCCAATTTATACTCCTTTTACCTTGTTAACTATAAGTTTGTTTTCTACATCTGTGACTCTATTTCTGATTTGTAAATAAGTTCATTTGTACCAATTTTTAAGATTCCACATATAAGCTATAAAATATGATATTTGTCTGACTTCACTCAGTATACAGTCTTTGCTGCTAAGTCTCTTCAGTCGTGTCCGACTCTGTGCAACCCCATAGACGGCAGCCCACCAGGCTCCCCCGTCCCTGGGATTCTCCAGGCAAGAACACTGGAGTGGGTTGCCATTTCCTTCTCCAAATGGCATTACTTTGTTCTTTTTTATGACTAATATTCCACCGTATATATATACCATTTCTTCTTTATCTGTGAAACTTATACTGACCAAAAATTAGGGTTAGGGTTAGGGTTTTCTCAAATCTGTGAGATACAGTGATGTGAAAGAGTTAGCCTAGTACATGGAAACTACACACTTGTGATTTATTGTTTTTTGTTCATTGTGTTGTTTTAATCACAGTTTTATTTATGAACAAAAATAGTAGAAAAAATATGGATGACTATTTAAATATATATCACATATTCTAAAATGTAAAAGGCAGCTATCCATTTGATTATCATTTACACTATACTCACAGAAGGAAGTGTGCCAAGATGGTAATATTGTTAATCTTTGAGGATTGATTTGTATGCTTTAAACAATCTTTTTCTAAATTTTCTAGCTTTTTAAAAAATGGAAATACATTTCCTTGCCATTGTAAAAACCCAAGCATATTTATTGGTGGGGCAGAAGGTGAAAAAATCAGTCCTAACTTTAGCTTTCTGAAGCAGAACTGATGGGAAGACTGCAGCCGAGGGTGTCTGACTGGAGTGGGATGGAGTGATCTCCATTTTGGTTTCTGTAGGTTGAGGCACAGTGTATGAGAATTGAATCTCTGGACATTGATTAAATCTTCAATGAGAGAAGCTGGAACTCTAACGCATTTATTTTTCCATGAAGAACTGGAGAAGCCAAAGGGAAAGAAAAGATGCATCTTTCAAAGTCTGCAAACTCAGTGGTCCAGGAGAGATCGCTGGTAGTAAGGGAATATTTTTAGATTCTTACTACATGCCCTACATTCTTAGTCTTGGTGGCAGTTATTCAAGGCATGAGTCCTACTTTTAAATTTGGCATGTTGTGACTTATAAACTTAAAGGATCTAGTGAGCAAGACAAGAATGACGCTCACACACACACACACAGCACATGCATACTGTAGGATTTGAACTGAGAAAGAAAGATGAAAAGAATTGGTGATATCAAAACCAGAGGGTTGAAATTAGGTGTATTCTGTCTTCTAGGTTAGAAGCTAAATGTTCAAGAAGAGTGGAAGATTCATGCTGGAATCATTTTCAATTACAGATATGGGAATAGTATAGTTTGAAATATAAAATTATACTTTTATTTTTTATAATTCCTTATGTGGCACTATTTCCCGATTGCTGCAAGAAGGGTAGGTTATAGGCAGGATGTTAGGATGGGAGCACAAAAGGAAAAAATTTGCCATTTAAATTTTTACTAAAAATGAAGTTTTTTGTCTCCACTGTGAGAAAAACGTTCTAGGATTTACTGACAAAGATCTTTCTGAATTCCAAAAATCTGCCCTTTCCTTGTCCAAAGATGAGCCGAGACTTGGATCACAGAGTATTCCTTAAGCTAGAGCATAGGAAAAGTTGAGTAAGTAAACTAAAGAAGGGCTATATAAACTGGAGGAGGAGGGAGCAGATTTCTGTCCAAAGGGTAGACGTGCGTGGAAGGAGGAGAAACTAGGTGAGGTGCTCCCTGTTTCCTTTGAATGAAACAAAAATCCCTCTTTTAGGTCACAGCCACAAGATGATGGAAATCTAACCAGAGTCCCAGACCATTCTTGGTGTCCAGTGCGGTCCAGGAGCAGCAGAAAAGCAAGAGCTGAGGGAAGGGGATGTCTAGACAGATTCACCTGCAAAAAACCCGAACCCTATGGCCTGCACAGGGTTTGCAAGGGTCCTGGTGGCTCAGCTGGTAAAAACTCTGCCTGCAATGCAGGAGATGTGAATTTGATCCCTGGGTCAGGAAGACCCCCTGGAGAAGGAAATGGCAACCTACTCCTGTATTCTTGCCTGGAGAATCCCATGGACAGAGGAGCCTGGAGGGCTGCAGTCCATGGGGTTGCAAAGAGTCAGACACAACCGAGCAACTAACACTTCACACTTTCCTTTTCTTTTCTTTTTTTTCCTTTCTTTTCAAATTACTGCTCTCATTTTATTCAGAGAAATACCCAGAAGTTGAATAGTTAGATAATATAGTAGTTCTATTTATAATTTTTGAGGAATCTCCATACCGCTCTCCATAATGGCTGTACACATCCACATTTCTACACACTTTCCTGAAATACCTAGTGTTGAGGGTATGTGTATGGGTGGCTCAAGGGGACTAGTGACCATCAGCAGCCTAGGTGTAAGGGTGGAAAGGCTACAGAGCAGCCCGGGGCTTCACAGCCAGAGGCACACGTGTGAGGGTGTGCTTCAGGGCACATCCAGCAAAGTGCCTGCACATTCAAGTGGGACTGAGTGTTACTGGACTGGCAACCAGGCAGGCAGTCAGGGCTCACCCTGGATCCACTCCTCGGTAGGCAGCAGCGCAAACCGCTCAGAAACCAAAATAGGCCATCTCCACGACAGTGGAGACTCGGGAAGCCCCCAGACAGAGCCCCGTCACTGTGAGAAGTCACACTCTCCCCTTGTGCCAGCGGGAGGGGGACAGAGGTGAGGAAGGAGATATTTGCTGAGAAGGCATAAAGCCACTCCTACAGGGACTGTGAAGATGGGCAGATGATCTACCACTGGCGTAGTGGTTCTTAACCTTGGCTGTATGTTAAAATCGCCTGGGAAGCTTTTAAAACTCGTTATGGCCAAGCCCAATTAAATGAGAATCTCTGGAGGTAGGATCCTGGCCTTAGTATATTTAAGAAATCTTCATGTGATTTAGAAGTGCAGCTAGATTCCAGAACCACTACAATGAGGAAAAAGAAATTTGATGGACTTTTGAAAGGAAGTTATCTTTAATCGGCAAGCTTAGTTTAACTTAGTTTTTTGTCCATTGCTGAAGTTGTCCAGAGCACAACTTGTCTAAAGAAAATCAAAGAAAATTAAAATAAAAGTCCCCATATCTGCATGAGAATATCTTCTGCCCTGCTCCCCATAATGAAAAAGAGCTACTGTAACCCTGGGTGCTTACTATTTGCCTCCCATCAGTTCAAGTGTTTTATACCTAATAATTCATTTAGTACTCGTGACAATGTAGGAAGTAGCACGCTTAATATTCCTACTTTAGAAAAGAAAACAGTCTCAGAAGGTTAAGTACCTTTTCTAGTTTCATCCAATTAGAGTCAGAGCGAGTATTCTGTTTCTACAGCCTTTTTTTTGCCCCGCCAGTTGCTACTGCACATCACTCAAGCGATACAGTATCCTTCTATGCTCTACCATGTGATGGAAATATCTCTGCCCTCAATTTATAAATTGAATTCAAACTTTCACAACTATGGTGTGGCTTTTTAAAAATGACAGTATGTACTTTTATTAGTATGCATTTGTTTATGCCAACATCTATCAAAAGTTTGTCACTTATTCTAGAAAAAAAGAATAAAACTTTCACACATCCTGGTCATGGTCATCATTTTTATTTCTGCTAGTATTTTTCCAATTTTCAGAATATTAGAATATTACTCAATAATGCTAGCCTGTTGATCTTACTTTAATGGTGCCAAACTCAAATGCCACCACCTCCTTGAAGCCTTTCCAGCTGCAGAGGGTGTCAAAGGGTGAATCTCTTTGCTGTGTTGACTGTCACAGATCTTTGCTCTTATTTCTTTTATCACATTCGTACACAGCCCATATTATGTTACTAGAGAGTATTATTATCTTAACACCTCTCCCTATTTTTCTACTTAGTTCTTCTAATACATATTTCTTTGGGTAACTACTATCTAGCTTTATATCTCTTAAATTATTAACAAGCTGTCTTATTCATGTTCCATATATTTTAGTGAAATGCCATGCACATGGTTGTGATTCAACTTTAACATATATAAGAAAATGATTCCCCTTCAGAACAATAAATACTGCAAATACAGAATTGAAAGAATTTCAAATGGAAGATATTGAATGCAACCTCTAGCTAAACAGGAAAACTCTAAGGTGAATAGGTCAAAGTACTTCGTTTTACTTTTCATTTCTTGAATAACTTGAGGTACCTTCAGCTATTTCGAAATTGTGTGTCTCTGAAAATAACATGCTTCCAACTATTTGTCTTAAGCTGCCATATGGGAAAAGACAATTTTAGTTGAAGTTACTTGTTCTTCCATATTCTCATGACATATTCTCCTTCTGAATTTCAAAAGGCAGCATTGTCAAACTTTACCAGACAAATACGTATTTAAAAAGATCCCGTGATTAACAGGGAATTTTTTTTTCAAAATTTAAAGGATTATATTTTTAACTGAACTGACATTTGAATTGCTACCTTCAGATTATTGGGTTTTTGTCTATGAAAATCGTGTTTGGGTTTTTCTTGGGGCACAAATACTGTTCACTGTGATTTCTAAATTACTATTTCCCAGGTTGTCGCTGGTAAAGAAACTGCTTGCAATGTGGGAGACCTGAGTTTGATCCCTGGGTTGGGAAAATCCCCTGGAGAAGGGAATGGCTGCCCACTCTAGTATACTGTCCTGGAGAATTCCATGGGCTGCATAGTCCATGGGGTCAAAGAGTCGGACACGACTGAGCGACATTCACTTCTCTTCACTTCAGGATCCAATTCATTTTGATTTCATATTTTCTGGATATTTCCTACCTTAAAGAAGTAACAAGAGAATATGTGTTTTCCTTTTCTTTTACCTTTTGGGCTTTGGAATTAATGCCAAAAACGTATCAAGTTTAAGAGTAATTTCCCAGATTTGTGCATGTATGTGTGGATAAACTGATATTGAACCAACTGGTGCGGAACTGGCTGGGAAATAACACACTTCAAATTTAGTATCTCCATGAAGTCATAGATATTTGGTAAAAAGACAGATGAATCACCTGAAGGTCAAAATTTTCCTTATGACTTATGCTACAGACCAAGAATAAATTATTTTTAACTTCTGTAAATCTCTGCATCACTTTAAACATTTTAAATCTTCTTCTGCATTTTTCTTGTACTATTGATGTGCCTTTCAGAGATAACTATGCTACTAAAGTTTGAGAAATATTTGCTAACTCTCTGAAGACAGCAAGGGCTCAATGGTATATTTTGAATTCTAGTTCAATTACTTTATGATAAGGAATTTTCTTTATTTGCAAATGAGTGCTGCCAGTTGAAGGTAGAGTTCAGCTGTTTATATACTAACATGTAGCAATTATGATGAAACAAAACTCATTCTAGAACTCTGTTGTATCTATGGCAACCAGAATTAAATGAGTTCTCTTAGAAATACAAAAAGCCACCCCGGAAGGATAGAGTAAATATTATCTCTTACTGATTTATGAAGGTTCCAGATGATGAAAAGTGGTTAATATATTTCTGTCATGAAACACATTTGTTAGGGCTTCTTTTTATTGATAGAGCCATTGTCTATTTAAATAGTGCCAGCCAGATATCATTAATTTTTACATCTTTTTTCCCAATCACTTTTGCCTTCATTACAAGAAGCTCTCAGCTTTCCCATTATTTTCTGTATTTTATTTGGGAGTAACAGGAAGAACGCTCGACTGAAGGGGCATTTTTGATTATGTTTGGCTAAAATCTAACTTGACCTAAGATTGTTAGTACAAATGGGCTGTACATTTATTTTGTGAGAGAATTAGTTGATTTTGATACTATTTTTTCACCTGCCTTTGGACAAAACCTACAACTCTCTTGGCTTCAGGTGGCTGGTGCTTGCAGTGGGATTTGTTGGAAAAGGAAAATTAAACTTTTGGTAATTTGTTCTGTAAGTAGACTAATTTAAAATTCAATTCAAGTAATAATGTGAGGCTAAAATGGAACAGCGTTATGTAGCAAGATTAGAGTTTCTGTGTCCCAGAGGGTTTGGTGTGCAGGTGTCAGCGGGACTCTTTATGCAAAATACCAGCGCGTACTGTACCCACTGCTATCTTTTCCCTAAAATCAACTCAATACTTTGTGTCTTGATTAAAAGGAAAAGGTCACTGTGGATTTTTTTTCCTCCAAAATACTGACAGCAGTTATTAAGAATGGAACATCTGCAAACCAGGGTGTAGGAGGCAAGACACATAGCAGGGTCCTAAGACCTTTAGAACTTCCTGTTTCATTATAAGTATTTTCCCATGATTGTTTCTAGACACGTTGTGTCTCAGTGGAAAGGATGTGGTGGTAAGTTAGGAAATGTGTTTTCTCAAACCAAATCACTCAGTCATAGAAACAAAGCAGAGAACTGTGACACAGTGAAAACTCTAAGACACTTAACTAATTTCCTACTCTTGTGTTCTCTTAACTTCTAAAAAGACTGAACTGTTAGGTTGAACTTTTAGGTGTGTATATATCTCAGGAACTGGGGTTTATTTAGCTTGTCTGATCTGTTTGATTTGTGACTAGTTTTTCCCTGTTACTATAAATACAGAAATTCCTGAAATAAACTACACTCAACCCAAGCATTTGCCCAAGAAAGAAAATAATAGAGGAACCACAGGCTTGCATTCTCTGCTCCTGATGCTGCTCTCGCTGAAGTTTCTGAGTTTTACCAGGGCCTCTGTCCACCGTGTCAAAGCAGTCTCCTAAATGCCACTGCAATCTGATCCTTTCTGCCTGTCTTCTGAGGATCACAGAGCTCCAAAGTTTTATAGGCATTTTTATTACATTTCACAGCATTGCCATGTCAGGTTGACATTCTGCTTCGAACCACAACATATGAGAATTGGAGGGGATTTCAGAGATCACCTAGTCTAAGCTGTTCATTTTGCAGATAAGAAATTGAGGCTCAGAGAGGTGAAGTGAACTGCTCAAGGTCACACAGCTCATTAACAGCACAGCTGGAAAAAAAGACCCAAGCTCTTCTAACTCCTAATCCCAAATTCTTTCCATCAAACCTCACGACCTTAGATTTTCTCTTATGTCCAGAGGAAGGCACTTCCGGTATACCTTTAGCCCATGAGCCTACAGACAGAAGGTAGAATTACCCATTCCCAAATCAGAGCTCCATCCATTACTGCCCATTTCATATCTTCTCAGTTTTAAAGGGAAAAAAACTATCCTGCATTTTCTGCTTTTATATTCATTATCTCCTCTGTGTCTGTTAGTTGCTCTCGTTTTTTGGTAATGCTTTTACTGATTAACTTGGTCTCTGCAATATAAAATGGTGAAATGCATTATCCTGGGTAAATGTGATGTTATTAATGTGTTTTATTCTAGTTATGGGTCATTATTTCCGATAGATGTAATCGTCCCAGTACTGAGACCTAGCAGGTGGTCTCACTAGAAGTTATAACAGTTTTCTTAATGGTCTGGTAAGAATGTCATTTGCAGGGCAGCAAGGGCAGAGAGAAATTGGTCCCAGAGCTAGCTTGCTTCTATACTCATGCCCAAGCTTGAGCAAGCAAAAGTAAATACATATTTTCCTACTGATCAGCTGGGTATTTTTTCTGCCTATCTATTTTCAGTAAAAGTCATGAGGATATATGTTTATTTATTTCCTATTTACTGCCTCCCCTCCCCCAATACTACTACTAATAAACCTGCCATGCTTTGCTTTTCTAATTATTAGAGGAGACAGGTCTCATTGCCTCCTGAGAGGAACCAACACCCATTCAAGCAATGAGATATGATTAAATCTATTTGACCAGGTGAAAGACAGCCTGCTGAGAAGCAGAAATCAAGAGACAGTTTTTCCATTAGAGGTAGCTTCCTCTTGAGAGAAGCTATGATAGCTATTGATGAGAGAAGTAGAAATTGTATATTTAAATGTTAACAGCTTAGTGTAAGAGGCATGCGTGCTAGAAATTATTAAATAATTATTATCAAATAATAGCACATCTTACTATCAATGGCATTTTTGGTTCAATAAGATATAGCACTTAGCCATCATTTCATAAAACTAAATGTATCTAAAGCTAGGAGATTTGGAGACCTAGTATAGCTTCTTCATTTATATTTATATGGCTGGAGGAAACTAAGTTGCCCTTAATGACACCACATTCTTGTTTATGAAGCTGACAGGTCAGGTTTTAGAGGTCACCATTGATGACTGTTCTGAACCTGGCTTATTTAAACAACATACTATCATTTTTGTCCATAAAGTGAGATTCTTTATTTCTTCTAATATATAAGAATATGTGTGATCTAACAAAGTAAAGTGATAAAATCGTTCTTATATTTAGGAAACTCTCAGGAAGCATAAAATCATGGCTTTCCAACAATAGATTTTAAGTTCTGGGGGGAGATGGTGAGGTTTATTAATATTTTAAGAACTATCATTTTTGGGCAAGGAAAGGATAATGTTCCTTTAATATCTAGAGAATTTCAGATAAACAACATGGGCAATAATCAGTGGCCTTGAGAATAAAATATGTAGTTTAACTTCTTTTCCACACTGCCATCTTCTATCTTGGAGAAGGCAATGGCAACTCACTCCAGTACTCTTGCCTGGAAAATCCCATGGACGGAGGAGCCTGGTAGGCTGCAGTCCATGGGGTCGTGAAGAGTCGGAGACGACTGAGCGACTTCACTTTCACTTTTATGCATTGGAGAAGGAAATGGCAACCCACTCCAGTGTTCTTGCCTGGAGAGTCCCAGGGACAGGGGAGCCTGGTGGGCTGCCATCTATGGGGTCGCACAGAGTCAGACACGACTGAAGTGACTTAGCAGCAGCAGCAGCAGCATCTTCTATCTATAAGTATTATGAACATTCCTGTGTTTTTAATCTTGGCAGTGAGTCAAAATTCCTCGTGTTTTTCCCTTTTTTAATAGTAATTTTAATGTTTATCCAAACAATGCACATATGTACTTCTGAAATCAAAAGATATAAAAGGCTTAAAAATAAGTAGCATTCTCTTTTCCTAGACGTCAAACTCCAAGTATTTCCCAGAGACAGACAACATTGTTTTCCTAGCCATTTCCTTTGGCATTTCTAAGTTATACCTATTAGTTCAGTTCAGTCACTCAGTCATGTCCAGCTCTTTGTGACCCCATGGACTACAGCATGCCAGGCCTCCCTGTCCATCACCAGCTCCCAGAATTTACTCAAACTCACATCCAATGAGTTGGTGATGCCATCCAACCATCTCATCCTCTGTCGTCCCCTTCTCTTCCCACCTTCAGTCTTTGCCAGCATCAGGGTCTTTTCCAGTAAGTCAGTTCTTTGCATCAGGTGGCCAAGTATTGGAGCTTCAGCTTCAGCATCAGTCCTTCCAATAAATATTCAGGACTGATTTCCTTTAGAATATACTGGTTGGATCTCCTTGCAGTCTAAGGGACTCTCATGAGTCTTCTCCAACACCACAGTTGGATACCTATCAAGTAATAGATTAAGACATGACTTCTTTCTTGTACAGCCATATGTTTCTTAATCGGTTTTATTGAGGTATAATTAACCTACAATAAATTGTGAAAATTTTAAATGTCCAATTTCATAAGTTTTGGCAGGTGCACTGACTTGTAAAACTGTCACTCCAATCAAGATAGTGCATATACAAATTCCCACTCAGAATGTCTTTGTTCCTCACATAATCCCATCGTGCCCCTACTCCCTGTAACCCCACGCCTTCCCCCTGACAATCACTATGGTGATTTACTATCACTATAAATTAGCTGACATTTTCTGAAATTTTACCTAAGTGAATCATGTGGTAAGAAGTCTCTTTCTTTCTGGTTTCTTTCACAGAGCATAGTTATTTTGAGACACATCCATGTTTTTGCATCTATCAGTAGCTCATTCCTTTTATTGCTGATTAGTATTCCATGGTATGAATATGCTATAACTTGTTAATTTGTTTTAATTATTTACTGCACATTTGGATTGTTTCTAGCCTTTGGCCATTGCAAATAAAGCTGTTAACACTTATGTACAAGACTTTCTATGGAAATGTACTTTTATTTCTCTTGCGTAAATATCTAAGAGTGGGATGATTTTGGCATACAGTGTACATGTGTGTGCTCCGTTGCTTCAGTCCTGTCTGACTCTTTGTGATCCTATGGACTGTAGTCCAGTAGCCCACCAGGCTCCTCTATCCATTGGATCCTATAGGCAAGAATACTGGAGTGAATTACCATTCCCTCCTCCAAGGGATCTTCCTGACCCAGGGATGGAACGCATGTCTCCTGCATAGCAAGTGGATCCTTTGCCCAGTGAACCACCTGGGAAGCCCTCGTCATCAGATCAGATCAGTCGCTCAGTCGTGTCCAACTCTTTGCGACCCCATGAATCGCAGCACGCCAGGCCTCCCTGTCCATCACCAACTCCCAGAGTTCACTCAGACTCACGTCCATCGAGTCAGTGATGCCATCCAGCCATCTCATCCTCTGTCGTCCCCTTCTCCTCCTTCCCCCAATCCCTCCCAGCATCAGAGTCTTTTCCAATGAGTCAACTCTTTGCATGAGGTGGCCAAAGTACTGGAGTTTCAGCCTTAGCATCATTCCTTCCAAAGAAATCCCAGGGCTGATCTCCTTCAGAATGGACAGAATGGTTGGATCTCTTTGCAGTCCAAGGGATTCTCAAGAGTCTTCTCCAACACCACAGTTCAAAAGCATCAATTCTTCGGTGCTCAGCCTTCTTCACAGTTCAACTCTCACATCCATACATGACCACAGGAAAAACCATAGCTTTGACTAGACGAACCTTTGTTGGCAAAGTAATGTCTCTGCTTTTGAATATGCTATCTAGGTTGGTCATAGATGTATGCTTTTCAAAGTAGTTGTACTATTATAATCTACATTCCCATTTCCAGTGTATGAGAGTTTGGGGCTTTCCATATCCTCACCAACACTGCTGCTGCTGCGACGCTTTAGTCGTGTCCGACTCTTTGCAACCGCATGGACTGTAGCCCGCCAGGCTCCCCTGTGTATGGGATTATCCAGGCAAGAATACTGGAGTGGGTTGCCAAGCCCTCTTCCAGGAATCTTCCCCACCCAGGGATCTAACCTGTCTTTCTTACATTTCTGTCTCTTGGATTGACAGGAGGGTTCTTTACAACTAGGGCCACCTGAGAAGCCCTTTTTAATCTTAGATGTTCTAATGGGTGTGTAAATGTATTTTATTGTGATTTTTAATTTCCTTTTACCTAATTATGAATGATATGAAATAGAATCAATAATAAGACAAAATGAGTGCAACACTCATCTTGGGCGCAAAACCGGAGAGGATGCCAAGAAACCCAGGAATCATGATAAATCCACACGTACACACTGCAGTAGTTAAAACAGATAACGAACAAGGACCTACCCTGGTGCACAGAGAACTCTGCTCAGTGTCACGTGGCAGCCTGGAGGGGAGTTTGGGGGAGAACGGATGCATGTGTATGTGTGACTGAGTCGCTCTGCTGTGTACCTGAAACTATCCCAACATTGTTAGTTGGGTATACTCCAGTATAAAATAAAAAGCTTTAAAAAAGATAATAGTTAAAAATAGAAGAATACTGGAAAATACAATGAACAAAGTATCAAAAAATAAATCAAGACTGAATTGATATTACTGACTTTTCCTTTTGCTTCAAACTCCAATGTGGCATGGTGCTGCATGTGTTGGAGGATTTTTGCATGCATCTATTTACTATCTTTATTATGTTCTCTTTACAAAGAATCTATTCAAGTCATTTTTTGCATGTATTTATTTACTACCTTTATATTCTCTTTATGAAGTATCTATTCAAATCTTCCACTCTTTTTTTCCTTTAGTTTTTTTTTTTTATTATTTGGTTTGCGATTACTAGTCCTTCATTACATATGTGTTTGCACATATTTTCTCCCAGTCTGTGGTGTATCATTTCTTTTTCTTAACGGTAACTTTCAAAGAGAGAAATTTCTTAATTTAGTGAAATTACATTATTGATTCTATTATTTTCTAACTATGAATTTTGATTTCGATGTTGAACGAAAACTTTGCTCAACCAAAAGTCTCAAAAGAGTTCCTGCTATCTTTTCTAATGGAAATATTATAGCTTTAGGCTTTATAATTAGGCATATGGCACATTTTGATGGTTAATTTTTGTATAGATCAAAGCTCTTTTGCTTTGCCTATGATTATCCAATTGTTTCACCTGCATTTGAAAAGACCGTCTTTTCTTCATTGAAACATCTTTGAGAAACCTGTCTTCTTTCACAGAATTTTGTTTTTCTCCTTCAAAGATGTTTCGGCTATTTAAAATCCTTGATCATTCTATATGAGTTTTAGAATCAGCCTGTCAGTTTCTACAGAAGAGGCTGCTCAATTCTGACTGAGATTGCACTGAATCTGTAGATCAACTGGAGAAAAATAATAACCATAATTAATCTGATCCATGGTGGTGGTGGTGGTTTAGTCACTGAGTTGTGTCCGACCCCATGGACTGTAGTGACCCCATGGATTGTAGTGACCCCATGGACTGTAGCCCGCCAGGCTCCTCTGTCCAGGGGATTCTCCAGGTAAGAATACTGGACTGGGTTGTCATGTCCTCCTCCAGGGGCTCTTTCCTAACCAGGAATCGAACCTGGGTCTCCTATATTGCAGGCCAATTCTTTACAACTGAGCTATGAGGGAATCCCTTCTGATCCATGAACATGGTTTATCTCCCTATTTTTAAATGTGTTCTTTGATTTCTCTGAGGACTATCTTATAGTGTTCAGTGCATAAGCTTTGTATATCCATGTCAGATTTATCCCTATAAATTTAATACTGTTTGTGTTTTTAATAAATTCAATTTTTGATTGTTTGTTGCTGGAATATAGAAATGCAGTTGATTAACATTGGGGTACACGTGTCTCTTTCCCTTCTGGTTTCCTCAGTGTGTATGCCCAGCAGTGGGATTGCTGGATCATAAGGCAGTTCTATTTCCAGTTTTTTAAGGAATCTCCACACTGTTCTCCATAGTGGCTGTACTAGTTTATTTTTATTTTTATTTTATTTTTTTTCCTAATTTTATTTTATTTTTAAACTTTACATAATTGTATTAGTTTTGCCAAATATCAAAATGAATCCGCCACAGGTATACATGTGTTCCCCATCCTGAACCCTCCTCCCTCCTCCCTCCCCATACCATCCCTCTGGGTCGTCCCAGTGCACTAGCCCCAAGCATCCAGTATGGTGCATCAAACCTGGACTGGCAACTCGTTTCTTACATGATATTTTACATGTTTCAATGCCATTCTCCCAAATCTTCCCACCCTCTCCCTCTCCCACAGAGTCCATAAGACTGTTCTATACATCAGTGTCTCTTTTGCTGTCTCGTACACTGGGTTATTGTTACCATCTTTCTAAATTCCATATATATGCGTTAGTATACTGTATTTATGTTTTTCCTTCTGGCTTACTTCACTCTGTATAATAGGCTCCAGTTTCATCCACCTCATTAGAACTGATTCAAATGTATTCTTTTTAATGGCTGAGTAATACTCCATTGTGTATATGTACCACAGCTTTCTTATCCATTCATCTGCTGAAGGACATCTAGGTTGCTTCCATGTCCTGGCTATTATAAACAGTGCTGCAATGAACATTGGGGTACACGTGTCTCTTTCCCTTCTGGTTTCCTCAGTGTGTATGCCCAGCAGTGGGATTGCTGGATCATAAGGCAGTTCTATTTCCAGTTTTTTAAGGAATCGCCACACTGTTCTCCATAGTGGCTGTACTAGTTTATAATAGCCAGGATATGGAAGCAACCTAGATGCCCATCAGCAGATGAATGGATAAGAAAGCTGTGGTACATATACACAATGGAGTATTACTCAGCCATTAAAAAGAATACATTTGAATCAGTTCTAATGAGATGGATGAAACTGGAACCTATTATACAGAGTGAAGTAAGCCAGAAAGAAAAACACCAATACAGTATACTAACGCATATATATGGAATTTAGAAAGATGGTAACAATAACCCTGTATACGAGATAGCAAAAGAGACACCGATGTATAGACCAGTCTTATGGACTCTGTGGGAGAGGGAGAGGGTGGGGAGATTTGGGAGAATAGCATTGAAACATGTATAATATCATGTATGAAACAAGTTGCCAGTCCAGGTTCGATGCATGGTACTGGATGCTTGGGGCTGGTGCACTGGGACGACCCAGAGGGAGGGTAGGGGAGGGAAGAGGGAGGAGGGTTCAGGATGGGGAACGCGGGTATACCTGTGGCGAATTCATTTTGATATTTGGCAAAACTAATACAATATTGTAAAGTTTAAAAATAAAATAAAATTAAAAAAGTAAAAATTAAAAAAAAAAAAAGAAATGCAGTTGATTCTTATGAATTAATCTTGTATCCTGTAATCTTGCTAAACTTATTTACTAGTTCTGATACCTTTTTGATAGAGTCAGTAGATTTCGTTTTTCCATAAATGATCATACTGTCTTCAAATAAAACACATTTTACTTTTCCTTTCCAGTATGTATGTTTTAAATTTCTTTTACTTACCTCATTGTACTGGCTGGAACCTTCAGTGAGTCCGACATTGAATAGATGTGATGAGAGGGAGCTTCTTTGTTTTATCACTGTTCTGAAAAGGAAATTATTCATACTTTTACCATTAAGTATGTTGTTAGCTGTAGGTTTTTTTTCTTTTTTTTGGAGGGGGGAATCCCTTCTTTTTCTAATTTGCTAAGAGTTTAAAATTAGAAATGTATAATGGATTTTATCAATTTTCTAAATTTATTGAGATGGTCATAATTTTTTCTTATTTAGTTGTTAATATGATAAATTACATCTAAGAATATTCAACTAATCTTCCATTCCTGGAATAAACTCTACTTCATTGTGAGGCCTTATCTTTTCTACATAGTGTTAAATTAGATCTCCTAACATTTTAAAATGATTTTTGCCTCTATATTCATGAGACTTATAGAATTATCTTTTTTTTAAACAGCTTTGTCCAATTTTGGGAGAATATGCTGGCCTCATAGAATTAATTGGGGGATTGTTCCCTTTGCCTATGCTTTTCTAGAAGTTTATATAAAGTTGGTATGATTATTTCTTAAAAGTTAGCTAGAATTCACCAGGGAGACCATCTGGTCCAGAGTTTTCTGTATAAGGAGCATTTTAACCTAAAGTTCAGCTTAAAAAAAGGTAAAGGGCTATTCATATTATCTATTTCTTCAGTGAACTTTGATCATTTGTGCCTTTTAAAAGCAGTTTTTACATTTTATAAAAATTGTCATCTTTTTTTTCTTTAAATGCCTTTAGAATTTATAACATCCTGCTTCTTTCATTTTTCACATGGTGATTTGTTTCTATTTTTTATTTCTGATCAGTTTTTTAAGGTATATGTCAATTTTATGGATCTTAAATAACCATGCCTGGATAGCTCAGTGAAGAGAGCATGTTTGCATTTTTATTGTTTTTCTGTTTTCTATTTTATTCATTTCTGTTCTAATCTTTATTATTTCCTTTTTTAACTTTTATTTCAATTTGCTCTTTTTTGAGTTTTTTAAGGTGAAAATTAAGGTTATTGACTTGAGACCTTTTTCCTATTGTAATCTAGTTTATTCAGTGCTATTAAATAAATGTTATTACTGTCATTTAAATACTACTTTACACCTTCAAACTTTGATATGTTGTGCATCCATTTGAATTTCATTCAAAATATTTTATACTTTTATTTCATTGTTTCAATTTTATTTTTTATCCATTGGCAAATTAAAAACATGTTATTTATATTCTAAATATTTCATGAATGGCCACATATTGATTGGTTATTGATTTCTAATTTAATTATATTGCCATTAAGGAGCATAGGTAGATTGCACACTTTTCAAATTACGTAGACCTCTTTTATGTCCCAGAGAGTGGTCTTGTTTCATAAATATTCCATTTGTATTAAAGGACTGTGTGCTGCCATTGTCAGGTGGAGTTATTAGGTCACGTTGATTGATAATGTTTTTCATGCATTCTTTATACTTATGGATTTTATGTCTACATATTCTCTCAATTATTGAGACAGGTGTATTGAAATTTCTAACCAAAACTGCAGAATCTAGACTGTTTTTATCCTATGGCTGTTATTTCTACATAATACATTCATTATGCTGGGCCTGGGGAAGACAGAGTTTGAAGAATTCAAGCCACTCTTAAAACTTTTGGACCAGAAATGGCATATTTGGTTGATAAGACATAATCACATGATCCAAACAAGGAAAGCTGAAATATATGGCAGAGGGAGGGTCACATGGAATGGTTGGTAAGCAATAACCATATTTTCCATAATAAGTTTTACCCAAAGTATCTAGTGGGAAGTACTCCCATCTTTAGCACAGTGTACTATATAGAGATGACGCTTTACATAGACTTCTATATCAAAAAAGTTTATACTGTCTCATGCCTCAAAGGAGAAGGCAATGGCAACCCACTCCAGTACTCTTGCCTGGAAAATCCCATGGACAGAGGAGCCTGGTAGGCTGCAGTCCATGGGGCGCTAAGAGTCAAACACAACTGAGCGACTTCACTTTCACTTTTCACTTTCATACATTGGAGAAGGCAATGGCAACCCACTCCAGTGTTCTTGCCTGGAGAATCCCAGGGATGGGGGACCCTGGTGGGCTGCCGTCTCTGGGGTTGCACAGAGTTGGACACGACTGAAGCGACTTAGCAGCAGCAGCATGCCTCAAAATGCACATCTCAGACCTAAAAAAGGACTTTATAACTTTTACAGGATAATTAAAATTCTAATTTATTGAAATCTTTGAAATGGAACAGAGTCATTCCCACCTTAAGTGTTAATCACTCAGTCTTGTCGAACTATTTGTGACCCTTGAACTGTAGCCCACCAGCCTCCTCCTCTGTCCATGGGATTTTCCAGGCAAGAATTCTGGAGTGGGTTGCCATTTCCTTCTCCAGGGGATCTTCCCACTTAGGGATCAAACCCAGGTCTTCCAAGCTGCAGGCAGGTTCTTCACTGTCTGAGACAACAGGGAAGCCTCCATCCTAAGAAAAAAAATAACAATGAACTATTTTTTGTCATTGTGTACCAGTTTGAAGATTGTAATATGCAAACAATTATATGTAATCTTTACAGAAACCATATTTTTTTCCCAATTTCTAAGATTATGACACTGAACTATATACATACAAGTAATGAATACATGGACAAATAGCTAAAAAATTAGCCGAATTATTCTTTGGATCCTCATGCCACATCCATCTTATGATAAAGTTCATTTTGTAGGTTTTCTGTGATACTACTAATAGCAGTTTATTCTTTTGCTCAGTTACCGGAAAGTGAAGGGAAAAAAAAGATAAAAAGCGCACACACAGTTGTGTGACAGTTGTGTTTCAGTTAAGTGACATTCGTGTTTCAGTTGAACTGATAAATGTATATGTGTGTGTGTTTATTCAGTTGCTCAGTCGTGTCTGACTCTGCAACAGCCTGGACTGTAACCCACCAGGCTCCTCTGTCCACGGGATTTTCTAGGCAACAATACTGAAGTGGGCTGCTATTTCCTACTCCAGGGCGTCTTCCTGACCCAGGGATTGAACCCGGGTCTCCTGCATTGGCAAGTGGATTCTTTACCATTGCACCAGCTGAGAAGCCAATAAACGTATATGGTAAGCAATAATTCAGGTATCCCCAATAAATAAAGTTTTGTGATCTGTTATAAGCATATTAAGATACCTATCTTTAACACTTCAGAAGCCTATCATGAAGGAAAAGATTATGCTGCTTATACATGGCCCAGTATGAGGCCACAGATAATCCCTTTCTATAGCACCATGATTGAAACATACACGCACATAAATATACATATAGGTATTTATATATGTATACATATCTAAGGAACAGTGATAAAGAATCTGACTGCCAATGCAGGAGATGAAAGATGTGCAGGTTGGATCCTTGAATCTGGAAGATCCCCTGGAGAAGGAAATGCCAACCTACTCCAGTATTCTTGACTGGGGAATCTCATGGACAGAGGAGCCTTCTGGGCTATAGTCAACGGGGTTGCAAAGAACTGGACATGACTGAGCATGTATGCACACATGTGCACATATATAAATTATAACATATAAAGTAGATGTTATATATACACATGTATGTCTGTGTACAAGTATACATGTATAAAAACATACATGTATGCATATGTGTGTGTTTTCCATGCTCAGAAGATTCTTAGGTTTCTTAATCCCCAAACTGCTATGTAGGAGAAAGAGTATCTCCCTGAAGAATCAGCACCTTGAATGATTTAGAGCTGATTCTTCCAAGCTTTAGTGGATGCTGATTTGCCAAGAGGAGCTAGAACTCTGTCTTCCCATTTATAACCTCAGGGTGCCTCACCTGTGAGGTATGGTTATTATGATTCTGTTAAGAAGGTAAAAGACCCATAACTAAAAAACCTCAAGCAGAAGGGAGTTACTAAGACCTCTCACATAAGCAATAGAAACACAATTCTCTCTTCAAAGGTCAGATTGAATGTTTTTTATTTCATTGCAAAAATACTGAGTAGAAAGAAAGAAAGAATGTGAGACACAAATTAACCATGTCAACATGAATAGAAAAATCAGCAGGGGTGAATTAGTTACTATTCTACATTGAGCTGAAATCTGTCTTCAATGTTTGGTCGTTTTGCTTAACTTTTGTTTCATTTTTAAACAATCAACTTGCAAGCTTCAGTGTACTTGAAAAGTTTAAATACAGTAAAAGTGTTGATAGCAAGGTAGACATGTCAGAACAAAAGAGTGTTAACAGGAAAAGTGATCTTCCTTCTTGTACATTTTAGTTTCAATTTTTCAACTTTCTATTATATATATACACACACACATATATATATATATATATATATATCTTTTGAAGTATTTAATTTCCTTTCTTCCTTCAGAGTTGACATTTTGCTTTCTCCTTTTCTTCATAGCCTGTTTAGATGTTCCTCCCTGTTTTTGTTCTATGCAATTAACACTGAGCAAAGTCGTGTATGGTACTCTTGCAGCTTTTATATCCGTGAATAGAATGAAAATCTGTGCCTGCTCTTTCAAGCTCTGAGAGTCTGCACTTGATTTTAGGACTTGACAGCCACCTTTCAGCAATTCTGTTTTATAAAGGTAACTCCACGCCAATATCGTGTGTAGAATAGAATCAGCCACATACACTGTATAGATTACAAGGCAATTAAAAGTGGTTTTAGAAATATTTTCCTTAGGAGAATACCAAAAGCATTTCGTTAAAGAGATATTCATGATCTTGTTTGAAAAAGGGTCCTTTGCTGTGATAGAGGTGTGAAATGATATAAGACAGTGCATTTCTCTACAACAGTATCTATCTCCAATTTCCATCTCGGTCTCATCTCTTTTTCTTTCTCTATCCTTGGAAAACGGGCTGGTGCATAGCGACCTTGGATGTGAATTCAAACCAAGTCAATGACTGCAATCATATTAACGAACCAAGGATAAGGATTTGACTATCTCCTCAACCTATGTGTACTGACATTTTCAAAGGGCTGAAGTTCAGGTCCAAACTAATGGAGCTGTAAAGAAAGATGCACATGTTTGGAGCCACAGCGTCTGTACTGTGTTGTTGAATTATGCAGATTTAATTCAGTTAGGGTCATGGTCATAGTTTCAGTAATATCTTGGCTGCTTTTTTTGTCATTAGTAAATAGGATGAAAGAAAATTCATAAAGTGAATTCTCTTGTGTATTATTTTTCAAAGGAAAAAAAAAAAACCCAATATCAGATTCTAAGAACTGAAAACTCCTGAAAACTCCAAAGCTTTAGGTGGAAAACCAAGGTAAAACATAAAAGCTTCAGTTTATAAAATTTGGAGATGGATAGGAGGCATGCACGTAGGTGTCTTGGTCTGTGATTTTGTAGATTGCCCTGCCATTGTGGACATCTTTATGGAGATGTTGCCCTGGTGGC
The DNA here is from genome assembly GCF_003369695.1 of Bos indicus x Bos taurus. Lineage (NCBI taxonomy): Eukaryota > Metazoa > Chordata > Mammalia > Artiodactyla > Bovidae > Bos > Bos indicus x Bos taurus. Next base: position 9,880,938 of record NC_040087.1, on the reverse strand, counting down.
TTCTTTTCATAAAGAAATAACACAACATATAAGAATATAGCCTTTGCTTGTGCATTATCTGAGTGAAGCAACTGACCACTGTGCTATGCAATTTAATGTGCCTTCTGCTTCTCTTTGTGTTTTCTTGCTATCTCTGCAACCCTTTCACCTGGCCCCACGTTTTCTGCAATGTTCCTTACCCCCAGTACACCCAGTGCTGGACTGTGCTTAGTTGCTCAGTTGTGTCTGACTCTTTGTGACCCCATGGACTGTAACCTGCCAGGCTCCTATGTCCATGGGCTTCTCCAGGCAAGAATACTGGAGTGGGTTGCCATTCCCTTCTCTAGGGGATCTTCCGCACCCAGGGATTGAACTCAGGTCTCCTGCATTGCAGGTGGATTCTTTACCATCTGAGTCACCAGGGAAGCCCGGCACACCCGATATACACACCTAATTTAGTTCAACTGCTTCTTCACTCTTCATTCTTTATCCTTGATCCACATTTCCTCCTCTCCCAGCCACATCTCAACTGTTCCCCTGACCACAGAATCTTCTGCCCATTTTTGGCAACTATCCAGACTACTAGGAAAATGAGAGCAGATGACCCTCTGTTTATAGAACTGCAGCTTGATGCAAAATAGGAGATGTTTTCCCGACCACCCAGATGTGTATACAACATGGATATCCCAAAGAAAGTAAAAATTATGTGGCATATTTTTGAAATTTGGGAAAATGGAAAGCAGCCGTCTGCCATATCTCAGAACTCCTCTATGGGGAATATAGGCAATAAGAACTGAAGCTCCAACTGATCCCTGAGAATTGAACAAGATAATGAGAGCTAAGACATAAAAGGATCTCTACTAGAAGCCAGGCTAAACTGGGAAATACCCCAAGAGTCCTTACAAATTTATGGTGCCTATCTTATCAGATCAGAATTAAGGAGCTTCTGATAAATCACCTTGAAATATTCATTTGTAAATGAGAATAAAGCTTATACAGAGCAATACAAAATTTTGGCAGGAAGTTTCTGAGCAAGATTAGTAGAGATGGGATTTCCTAGGAGAGAAACACTCCTTTTAGTTCCTGCGGGATGAGTGTGCATAAATATCATTTTTCAAATTATTCACCCAGATTTTTTTAAGTGTTTTGGGAGTATAGTCCCTTTCCTCAGTTATTTTGTTAGCTTGACAGTTTTGCACATTTGAGGAGACCCATGGTGCCAAAAGAAAGTAAAAGGCACAATTATTTGTCTAGCACCCAATCTGTGCCTGTTCTATGCTAGTTATAGACACTTTTATTATCACTGTCTTCACAATAACCCTACCAGTGGGGTGTTATTCTCACTGTTTGAATGAGGTTCAAAAGAAGTTCTTGGCGGGGTTACTCACCTCCATCAGGCCGACAGTACAGTACATCAGAACTCTTTTTAACACAACGCATGTCCTTGAGAGTCCCTTGGACTGCAAGGAGATCCAACCAGTCCATTCTGAAGGAGATCAGCCCTGGGATTTCTTTGGAAGGAATGATGCTAAAGCTGAAACTCCAGTACTTTGGCCACCTCATGCGAAGAGTTGACTCATTGGAAAAGACTCTGATGCTGGGAGAGATTGGGGGCAGGAGGAGAAGGGGATGACAGAGGATGAGATGGCTGGATGGCATCACTGACTCAATGGACGTGAGTCTGAGTGAACTCCAGGAGTTGGTGATGGACAGGGAGGCCTGGTGTGCTGCAGTTCATGGGGTCACAAAGAGTCGGACACGACTGAGCGACTGAACTGAACTGAACTGATGTCCTGAATATAGAGGTTCTGTACAACCTTCTCAGTGGTTTTGATATAGGAGATAGATGTAGGTGATGTAGGAGATAAATGTCCAATCTGGACATTACAACTAGCCTCCTGTGGCATTTCCTAAGGCAAGAAATAGGTGGGTCTCAGTTGAGGAATTTACAATCAGCCTCTCATTTACAAATAGCTGGTCCTTGCCTCTTGCAAACATCTCAAGGTAGTAATCATGGGAGGACAAAGAGAGAGAGAAAAATACCCTGTTAGAGTAAAGGATTAAGGGATCTTCTGCTTTCCAGTTTTTAAGACAGGAAGATACTACACATGCGCAGAAAGACTCTTGGTGGGTCAAAAGTCAAGGGATAACGCCAGGCCGTAATGGGTCTCACTCCTCCCAGGAGCCTTCACTTTAAGATCCAGCTTGGCTGAAGAGTGCATGTACACCCCAGCGGAGGGTCCTGAGACGAATTAACCATGGGGTGAGGGGTGGGGAATAAAGCAAGATGATTGGCCCGAGGCAAGACAAAGACTTGGAAAACTGCCACCTTATAAAGGATTTAAACTTCCCAAAGGCGTGGCTGTCTCCCTGAGTTCACCTGTGCGCCTTTCCATGTGTAATTTTCCTTTCAATAAACTTTTTACTTTACGCTTTACTTTCTGCCTCCTCCTCTGAATTCGTTCTTGACTAGGCAGGCAAGGACTAGGGACTCTGGCCCTAACTGCTGGTTCCTGTGGTCCCTTGGTTAAGACTCCTGGTCCGGGAAACTAAGACCTTGCTTCCATCACTTCCAGCCCCCGCTCACTGCTGCTTGCTGCAAGCTACCTTTTATTGTTGCATGCATCTGAAATCAGTTTTGCTTTATTTTTTTTTTAACCTACAGACTTAAGCAGTATGGAGAAAAGCTCAAGTCTAACGTAATTAAAATCATGCAAGCTTTACTACTTAAACATTCAAATTTCTTTTTTTTAAAATAAACTGATAGCTTTGAGTTAAAAAATAAGGGATATTCTAAAAGGATATAGAAGGTAGCATCTTCATTTGCTATTTATACATGAGCTGGACATCAGAGCAGAGCAATAAGGTCATTGCATTTTTTTATGTTAAGAAAGTCTACTTTTTCCAAATGGAGGAATTTACGTAGTTTGAATTACAACACACACACAATTGAAGATTAAACTTTTCCTGGGAAAATTATGTCCCGCTTATGGTTTAGTGTGGGTTCAGTATGATTTTTACTTCTGTTTGTCTCTATCTTAACTATTTCACCTCTCCTTTATTCCTTCTAACCGAAATGAAGGTTCTTGTACAAATCCTATGCTCTGAAACCTAGAGATTGGCAGGCGGGTCTTCTCTGTGATTCTCTTCACCTCTATAAGCTCACAGGCCAAGTTCCTATCCTGGAGCTGCTCAGCATCCATTCACTGAGGTTTTCCTCTTGACTTCACATAAAACACCAGATGTGAGCTGCTTGAATTAAAGTGGGTTGGAAGGAAAGGCAGAAACAATGTTTAGCCAAATCACATCCTTGTCTCAAATCTTTGAATTAATTTTGTCTGTTTTATGTTGCTGGCATTGGTACATCTCTTCCCGTTCAAATCATTAGAGTGTGCCTCACTGTCGAGCCATTGTAAGCTTGGATTCATTTTTCTTCTTAGCGAGTCTTGGAGAAAAAAGTGCTCCCTGTTGGCCCCTTCGGATGTTCTTTCTGAATTTTTGGCTACTTCAAGAACCGGATAACTAAGCCCAGTGATCCATTCCTACTACATATGCAGGTGCTTGCTACATGCACATCTGAGACATGTACAAGAACTATAGGTGATTCCTTTCACCTCGAGAATCACGCAGGCCAATGTTAGGTTTCTAAGATTTGTTTATTTTGGAACAGAATAACGACACACACAAGCGCACTAGACCTGAATCTCAGGAGGGGAGGAACAGTTGCTTTCTCCCCAGCTCTGCAAGCCCCACGGAAGCCCCTGTGAAGTTTCTGTGGACATGTGGGACTTGATGGATTGACTGTGCTCTCTCAAGAGCTTGCATATCATCTTCTTTACTGATCTGATTGGGAGACAATTTTGCCTGTTCTTTCAACTCTGATTCTGCAAGAGGTGATCCATTCGACATTTCCATCTGCTTACCACATCTCACTCTGGAACTGAGGCATCGTGGATCAATGGGACAATGAAATGAAGTAGAAATTTCAAAGATTCTATTTCATGCCATCAGAACTGCTTATAATTCTTGGGAGAGGACGGAACAAAGATGGTCTTTAGGAAGACTTCCTGCTGTTGACTTAAGAAAATAGTCACAACCTAAAAATTGAGAGTTATGTTATAGTTGGTGGGAATTTTTAGGACTTCAAGCCTGGGAGACAGCACCTCAAGTGACTGTGAGAGTTCCAAGGAGGCAGGGGAAGGAATTGGGTTATATAGAAGTTTGTAACAAGGGGCAAGTAGTCTGAATATCAAAAGATTATTGTTAATTAAAGAAAATAAGATATCTCAAGGAATTCAGCACTTTTTAATGGGATGATGTAAGAGTCTGGGCCTTTTGAAATCTTTTTTTTTTTTTTTTTTGGAATATGTATCTCAGATATCTGGGGCCAGTATCTTGCATTCCCCCCTCCCCTGCCCCTAACTCCTCAGTACTCACCTTGGGGAATGGTTGATGGCTGTGGACTGTGAATTGTTTTTCCTGAGTGCTCTCCAGGCTTAGAAATTCACATTTGGAGGACTTGAATCACTGATTGCTATGACTTCTTTGTTTACTGATCTAGCAGGAAATATCCATTACTCACTGCCGTGCATTGACTGTGTCTTCCAAAATTCATTTGTTGAACCCTAATGCGTAAGGTGATGGCGCTTGGATGAGGGGCGTTTAAGAGGTGGTTAGGTCCTGAGGGTGCTTACTCATAACTGTGATTAGCGCCCTTATGAGAAAAGCCCATGAAAGGCCCTTGCTCCTTCTACCCTGTGAGGACACAGTGAAAAGACAGCCGTCCTGAAATCAGGCCTTTATCAGGCACGGGATTGGCCTGATCTTTGACTTTTCAGCTTCCAGAACTTCCAGTGACAAATGTCTATTGTTTAAGACAGTCAGTGTACTGCATTTTGTTATAGCACCCTCAAAGGAATTAAGGCACTTCCCAACTTGGAAAACCCAAAGTTTTTTTATAGCTGTAACTATGCCAGGCCACTAAGGAATCACAGTTTAGCCAACTTACTGGTGAAGCACAAAGACTTATGACACAGTCCAAGCATTATAATTAAAAGTTATTTTGAATTTGGAAAGCACTTTCTATGTTAGAAAGAAATCTCATAAACATTTTCTCATCTTGCACATGTGCAGACACAGAAGGTCCCCAACTTATGACTTTTTGATTTTACAATGGTGTAAAAGCCACACACACTCATTAGCAACCATACTTCAGATGTTTTTACTTTTACACTTTTCCTGGGCTTGTGATATGTGGCACATACTCTTTGGTGATGCTTGGCAGTGGCCACAGCTCACAGTTTGCCACACGAATATGAGAATAAACAACCAATACATTTGTAACTGTCGTGACTCACCCATTCTGTTTTTCATTTTTGTATGGTATTCAATAAACTGTATGAGATATTCAATACTTCTTTATAAAATAGGCTTTGTGCTGGATGATTTTGTCCAACTGTGAATGTTCTGAGCATGTTCAAGGTAGGCTGGGCCTTTAAGCTATCATGATCAGTATGTTAGGAGCATTAAATTTTTGACTCAAAATATTTTTCCTTTAGTAAGTTTATTGGGACATAACCATATTGTTAGTAGAGGAATATCTGTGTAAATATGAACATATATGCATGGCAGTGGGTCCCAGAGGGATATAGAATTCCTATGAAATACCATCTGTTAGGTTGTTGTAAATCTAAGTAGTTTTCAAGGAAGTTGGCTGCGTTGACTGGTGGAATCTATCTCAAATATCAAATCATTCCCTCAAAAAACACATAAAACTCCCATTAACTGGTATTATGGTGGAAACAAGGGTAAGAGTTTGGGGAAAGATTTAACTCAGAGGAAGTTAAAGGTAATGATCAAGAAGATAACTCAGTCCACAGAAAGTTGGGAGTGAGCTGTTAAAGGCAAAACTTAGCTCTGATTATATGGATAAGAGGAATAAAATGCAGTCTGTGTTTATTTTCATCCCTGGAGAGACAAATACGACAGAAAGAAAATGACTTTTGGACTAAAACAGAATCTTAATAAAAGCCACAATGACAATACATTGGAAGCAGAGTTTAATTATTGTTTTTCTCTGCATGAGTCGTTCTTGGCCTTCTTTGTAAACTTCCTAGCATTAGTCTAGATTCTTCTTTTATCCTTCATCTGCTGATGTTATTTACATACAGAATTGTGATGTGTGTTATCCTATTATTAAAATAGAACTGGATTTTAATTAAATATCAATTCAGGATCACAGCTTCAAGCTACTTGCCAACACTGATGGTGATCAATAGATGTTGAACAAAGAAGATAAATGGGTTTTCTGAATAGCCCGATGTTTTTCATTCCTCTCTCTTCCTTCTCCAGTTTCTCTGCTTTCCTATTTCCCTCTAGACTTTTTCACTCACCCCCACTTCTGTCTTCCTCCACCTGCTTAATTTTTCATACACGGCATATATTTAATTTCCTGTGTTCTTTCACACATTCTGGTGCGTGCATTCAAACATGGGGAACCGGAGATGTTGACTGCCAGATCATCACGTTTGCTAATTCACAAATCCACTTCCAGTTGCCAGTTCCCTTGGATTAAGCATCTTTGAAATGTTTCTATTATGTGCTTGTTTCAGAATTATAAAATGTTATTTGCTTGATTGTGTATTTATTTTACAACAATTAATTCACCCTGAGCGTTTATTTGGAAAAACCATTGCTTGCAAGAAGTAAACACTTCTAAGTATTCCTGAATATTATACCTAATTATCCTTTTATTTTTGTAACTCTACATCATTCCCTTCCAAGTTTAGCATTTTGGTCAATTTAACTCTTGCAGAAATTAAAGCTCTTTGTGAGAAACGTTGCTTAGGAAATTTCAGGACTGTGGATTTGAAAGGACTGTGCTGAATTGGATACATGCTTTGTGGAATGAAATCTTTGTACATTATAATACCAGCGTCATGATGGGTTTGTTCACATGCACTGGTTTGCTTCTTTCTTGTACTTATGCATTCATGTATTTTTGCAAGACTAACTGAATATAAAAATAATTTAAAAGCAGTTCAATATCACATGTGGTAGTAATTCACCATCCCATCAAGCCATGAATATGAGTTTACTTATGGCCTGAATGTGTACAGTCCACAAAAATTATTGAGATAGCAACCCAGATTGTGTATGTAAAGGTTGAGAAAGCTCTATTGTCTTATCCCCGACATATATACACACACATGTATATTTGTGTATGTGGTAACTATACCATATAGGAATTAGAGATTTTCAATTTTCTTCTCTTGATTAAGAATATGAGTTCTTTGAAATTTCTCATATTTATCCACTTTTGCCTCGTTCTGGGGGCTTCCCTGGTGGCTCAGACATAAAATGCCCAAATGTAGGAGACCAGGGTTTGATTCCTGGGTCAGGTTGATCCCTGGAGAAGGAAATGGCAACCCCCTCCAGTATTCTTGCCTGAAGAATTCCATGGACAGAGGAGCCTGGCAGGTTACAGTCCATGGGGTCACAAAGGGTCAGACATGACTGAGCGACTAACACTTTCACTTTTCACCTCTTTCTGAGAGAACTTTCTTCTTTCTTCTCTTCTTTCTCCTTTGCTTGCTTAGGAAGATTTCTATTTACCTTTGCCTCTATACAAGCAGTTTCCAGAGTGAACTGCTGAATAACTCCGTGTACTTCTGCTTAAGTTTGTTCTCTTGGCTTTTGTGTGTAAGTACTATTTCTTTAAGAAGCTCACCATTTTACACACCCTTGACACACCCCTGTGTTCAGCTGAACACAGGGCTCCTAGCAACCGTGTTCATGATTTTTGCCCTTCACTAGCCTGTATCTGATGCTGTTTTGCTTCACTACTACTCTGACATACAGCGACTGATTCTCGTCTCTCTTTCGTCTTCTTCCTTTTCTCTTGGGAAGAGTATTTGGAAATACATCATAATACATTTTCACGAGGGTGGATATTGAAGGAGGCTGGCCTACACTGCTGGGGTGGTGCTGTGTGAACTCTGGTTGATGTGCATGGATGGAAATTATTCACAAACTTTCTTGATAAGTAGACCTGTGACTTGCTTCCCCACTGGCCAGTGTGGCTGCAGTATGTTTTAATGGTTTGTGAGATGAATGAAAGTGTGGATGAAATATTTATGTGCAATTCTGAAACATTCAGTTGAGATAGAAAGCAAGTGATTTCCTAATAGTCCAATGACTCTCCCCCCCCCCTCTCTCTCTATATATATATATATACACACACACACATATATATAACAAAGAAAAATGGTGGGATAAAAAGTACAAACTGAGGAGTCAGATGAACAGAAGAAAAAAACATTGAGAAAAGCAAAACCTGAGAGAATAGAAGACTAGGAAGGAAAGGCATGAAGATTGAATGAGGATGTTAAAAAAAATGTGCTTTGGGTACTTCCCTGGGGGTCTAGTGGTTAAGAATCCACCTTGCCATGCAGGGAACATGGGTTCGATCCCTGGTCAGGGGATTAAGCTTCCACATGCCACAGAGAAACTGAGCCCTTGGGCCACAACTACTGAGTTTGTGTACTCCAGAGTCTTCAGGCTACAATTGGAGATTCTGTGCACCACCGTGAAAGATCCCGCATGATGTAACAAAGATCCTACATCATGTAACAAAGATCCTGCGTGCCACAACTAAGACCCAATACAGTCAAATAAAAATACATATTTTTAAAAATGAATTTTGAAAATAAGCCATAGAAGATAATGTTGGAAGTCCTAGAGATAATTTTTTCTGCTACCATAACCTTTGAAATGATAACTAAATTACATGTGATATTTAAAAATCAATCAGTGGTATCAACCAGACTGCAGGATTGAATGGAAGAGAAAACTCTGGAGGGGAAGTAGAATAGAGCCTTGAGACACAATGAATGAAACAAATGCTCCTCTGTCCATGGAATTTTCCAGGTGAGAAGAGTGGGTTACCATTTCTTACAATGGGATTTTCCCAACCCAGGGATGGAGCCTGTGTCTCTTGTAATTGGCAGGCTGATTCTCTACCACTACCACAACCAGGGAAGCCCATTAATGAAACAAATGACCAAACACAATAAATAGTCAAGTTGCTACTTAGAGGAGTGTTGAGGGTTGAAGTTACATTAACAAATGTAACTTGTTCTTTACCAACTTTGCTGTCTAGAGAGTCTGACCTTCTGAAATCCTAAACTTCCTCTGTCCTGCCATCTTGGTTAGTTGTCAAATAGGATCCCAGCTGTCTGTCTCCCCCACAGAGTTCTGGGCAAGCCTGTGCTTATGATTTCTCCCCTTCACTAGCCTTTATCTGATGCTGTTGTTTTGCTTTGAAATGGTAACTAAATTACACGTGATATTTAAAAATCAATCAGTGGTATCAACCAGACTGCAGGATTGAATGGAAGAGAAAAGTCTGGAGAGGAAGTAGAATAGAACCTTGTTCAGTTCAGTTCAGTTCAGTTGCTCAGTTGTGTCCGACTCTTTGTGACCCCATGAATCACAGCACGCCAGGCCTCCCTGTCCATCACCATCTCCCGGAGTTCACTCAAACTCACATCCATCGAGTCGGTGATGCCATCCAGCCATCTCATCCTCTGTCGTCCCCTTCTCCTTCTGCCCCCAATCCCTCCCAGCATCAAGGTCTTTTCCAATGAGTCAACTCTTCGTAGGAAGTGGCCAAAGTACTGGAATTTCAGCTTTAGCATCATTCCTTCCAAAGAACACCCAGGGTTGATCTCCTTTAGAATGGACTGGTTGGATCTTCTTGCAGTCCAAAGGACTCTCAAGAGTCTTCTCCAACACCACAGTTCAAAAGCATCAATTCTTCCTTCAGTGCTCAGTTTTCTTCACAGTCCAACTCTCACATCCATACATGACCACAGGAAAAACCATAGCCTTGACTAGACGAACCTTTGTTGGCAAAGTAATGTCTCTGCTTTTGAATATGCTATCTAGGTTGGTCATAACTTTCCTTCCAAGGAGTAAGCGTCTTTTAATTTCATGGCTGCAATCACCATCTGCAGTGATTTTGGAGCCCAGAAAAATAAAGTCTGTCACTGTTTCCACTGTTTCCCCATCTATTTCTCATGAAGTGATGGGACTAGATGCCATAATCTTAGTTTTCTGAATGTTGAGCTTTAAGCCAACTTTTTCACTCTCTTCTTTTACTTTCATCAAGAGGCTTTTTAGTCCCTCCTCACTTTCTGCCATAAGGGTGGTGTCATCTGCATATCTGAGTTTATTGATATTTCTCCCGGCAATCTTGATTCTAGCTTGTGCTTCTTCCAGCCCAATGTTTCTCATGATGTACTCTGCATATAAGTTAAATAAGCAGGGTGACAATATACAGCCTTGACACACTCCTTTTCCTATTTGGAACCACTCTGTTCTTCCATGTCCAGTTCTCACTGTTGCTTCCTGATCTGCATATAGGTTTCTCAAGAGGCACATCGGGTGGTCTGGTATTCCCATCTCTTTCAGAATTTTCCACAGTTTATTGTGATCCACACAGTCTAGAGACATAATGAATGAAACAAATGCTCCTCTGTCCATGGAATTTTCCAGGCGAGAAGAGTGGGTTACCATTTCTTACAGCAGGGGATTTTCCCAACCCAGGGATGGAGCCTGTGTTTCTTGCATGAGTAAAGAGACATAAGGATGTCACGTTATCCTAGAGAAATATTCTTCAACTCTTGCCAAGGCAGGATTCTACTGAACTTGACTGAACTTTTATCAAATAACAAATTAACTCCTTTTTGGGGGAGGGAGGAAATAAGAGGTATTGATGTGAATGATGAAATGCTCCTGAAGTCCTCAGAAGAGGTGCTTTGCACTCAGTTATTCACATTAAGACTTTTGCACTTTCCAGGCTCATTCTTTGCAGTTCGATGTCCAATAATGCTCTTTTTAGAGTAGAGTATTTCATAAAAATACACAACTTGTTTGAACATTACTGACATATTGGCATATTCTTTTTCAAAAATAGAAATGTGCTGTTGGTGAGAATGAATCACCTTATAAAATGAGTCACCAAATAGCAGGTTAATAGAGCCATTTAGAGAAGAGCAGAAGTAGCTTTAAATATGTATAATCCCTCCACACACCCTCACCTCACAATTATGACACACACACATCCACATTTTTGGGTATATAAATAGTCAGGTAGATTTCTTCTAAACACAGAAAAGATAAACTTTCTAGGTAAGTGATGACTTTAATTGGTTGACATTTAAGAGGCTTATATTAGGTAAGGAAGCATTTTGTCGGGTGGCTGATTGAGCCATTTAACTTGGCTGCTTAGAAAATTAATTTTGCTCTCTTTTTTTTCTAACAGAAATAACTGTTTCCTACCTGAGACTCTTTCCCTCCCACCTCTTCTCTGTAATTCCTAGACTGAAGTGAAATTAATTACTGGGCAGATCATGAATCATTATCTACAGACAGTAGGAAACAGGTAAATCATGAAATTATGAAACTCTAAGAGTCATCCATTAACTCCAGTAAGTGGATGGCAAGCCCTTCTCAAATGATTATTTATTAAAATATTTATGGAGCATAGATCTTTCTTCTACCTGTTTTAAGTTTTTTTTTTTTTTTCCAGGCTGTATACAGCGGAGGAGAAAGGAGAGGGAGGAAATGAACAGCTAAATTGAGATCATCAGGGAGTGCTGGTGTGCTGCAGTCTTTGCGTTGCAAAGAGTCGAGCATGAGCTGGCAACTGAGCAACAAAAAGAGAAAAATATAACTATTTCCACTTTTTCACACTTGAAGCATTCTATCCTCAAGTGAAGTAACTATTTTACTATATTAAAACCAAAATGAAGTGAAAGGTTGGTGCATTAATATTCTAGATCTATATTCTGGATAGAGTGGCATGTCAAATTTTTCCAAGATTAGGGTTGTCCTCTTTATCAGTGAAATAATACAAAGTAAAATATATCATTTTGTATTTCAGAGAAAATTATATTATAAGCAACTCAGGGTCATTTAGATTGAATATATTTGTCTTTAAATAAACATGCTTCTGCCTCACATTCGAGATGAAATCACACACTTGTGGGTTAGTTTGCCTTATTCAGGGGATGTCCCTACCTAAAACATAGTCCTTTCAAGTCTGACTTGCTAATTGGAATGTTTATTTTCAGAGTCATTTGGTTTTTTAGTTAAAACTGCAGGAAGCCCTTATTTAAATCCAAATATGTGACCCCAAAGAACTGATTCATCAATCCACTGTATTTTCATAAAGAACACTACACCAAACAACAAGCATGTCACACAATTGCCAGGGGAAGGAATTTTGTCAGGTAGGTGGGCGGGTAACGTGCAGTTTCATTCATTCCTCAGCACAACTCTGAGACTGGCTGGGACCTGGGACCTGGGACCTGGGACCCTTTGCTGCAGTGCTTATACCTGGACAAATGTCTTCTGGAACAATAAAATACAAAGAAACTATAAGGGACTAAAAAGAACTGCATGCACGTGCAGTCGGGATAAATTATGGACTACAAGGTACAGAGACACCATAACCCCAGCTGCCACTAAGAACGAGGGGCAAAGCAGGGTCCTGCGCATGTTCCCTGCATGCAAAACCATCACAGGTATGATCCAACCATCTGAGCCACCTCTCAGCCCAAGCCCTGGACCCGCCCCAACCCTCACCCCATAAAAAGGACCAGCTCACCCTCCATGGTTGGGTGAGCAAGCCAGAGAGCAAAGGAAAGCCTTTTTTTTTAACCTATTCTTGCTCCCCACTGCTGCAGTAAGGGCCCCAGTGAAGCTTTGCCTGAATTTCTTGTCTGGCCTCTGATCAATTTCTGTTGATTAAGGAGGCCAAGAACCTTGGTCAGTAACAACTCCTTGAGCTATCCTATTCCCATTTTAAGAATGAAGGACATGTGGGATTAAATAATTTGCCTCAAATCACACAGTCAGTAAATCTGTTTTTGTTTTCTTTTCCCTTTCAGATCTCCATGTGATGAATGCAATTTTTTTAAAAGATATGAACACAGTGAAAAGGAAAGCTTTTTCTCTTAAAATATTATTACCATTCTAGCACAGTACCCTATGGAGAAAACTCCCGCAGGTGGGAATGTCACACGGGAGCCGCACTCTCGTCATGGCTGCCGAGGAACCTGCTCCTCCTAACATTTTCTCATTTTAGAAGGTGAGGGGGTGGAGGCAAAGAGTGAAAGGTGACTGGGAGGTAAGAGTCACACAAGTTTATCTGAGAACAGCAAAGCGTCCGTGGGAGGTTAAGAGAGAACCCAAGTTCACCAGTGAACTTATGTTGACTGAAGAATAAATCTAGAAGGCAGGGGCCCAACTCCATGGAAGCCTTGTTTTCCTGGCAAAAGAGTATTTACAGAAACAAATGGAGTTTACAGAGAAAGTCTTAGCAATAACAATTTTCATGTCCAAGTCTGTGGCAATTTTTTGATAATCTGTGTTAAAAAGAAATTTGAGTTTCTCAAAAGAGAAGGCTGAGGGGATGACTTAATTACTGTCTTCAGTGTATGAGGGATTGTTACAGTATTTGGAAGATGACAACCAGCTGTTCTCTGTCTCCAAAGAGAAAAACAAGAGAAAATGAATTTGCAAAGTGGCACAGACTTAGACTGGAGACAAGAGAGAACATGATTATTCTATAGTTTCTTCACCACTGGGGCTATTTTATTATCCAGCGGGGTAATGAATGTCTGTGGGGGGTGGGGATGCTGTGGACCTTTCTAAACTGAGGTTTGGGGTAAATATCTCATCCACTCCTCTCCATCTGGGCTAAAGGTCTACAGTACCAAGGAAACAGTTACCAAGAACACATTTGAGATGGTTTTGGCATTGTATGAGTTTTACAGTCCCTTTCAGATCCTCTTTAATACATAGAAGTTTATTTTTTTTTAACTTCTTACTTTATGTTGGAGTATAGCCAATTAACGGGCTTCCTTGGTGACTTAGACAGTAAAGAATTCATCTGCAATGCAGGAAACCTGGGTTCAGTCCCTGGGTTGGGAAGATCCCCTAGAGAAGGGAATGGCTACTCACTCCAGTATTCTTGCCTGGAGAACGCCATGCACAGAAGAGCCTGGATGGTTGCAGTCGTGGGGTCACAAAGAGGAGGACACAACTTAGCAAATAACACTTTCCTGGGCGATTAACAATGTTGTGATCATTTCAGGTGGACAGCAAAGGGGCTCAGCCATACATGTACCTGGACCCATTCTCCCTCAAGCTCCCCTCCCATCCAGGCTGCCGCATAACATTGAGAAGAGTTCCCTGTGCTCTGCAGCAGGTCCTTGCTGGCTGTCTGTTTAAGACAGAGCAGTGTGCACATGTCCGTCCCAAACTCTCTAACTTTCCCTTCCCCTAATCCTTTCCCCTGGGCAACCATAAGTTCATTCTCTGTGAGTCTGTTTTGTAAATAAGTCTTAGAAGTTTATTTTTAAAACATGCTGCTGTTGCTGCTTAGTCACTAAACTGTGTCTGACCGTTTTGTGACCCCAAGCACTGTAGCCTGCCAGGCTCCTCTGTTCATGAGATTTCCAAGGCAAAAAAACTGGAATGAGTTGCCATTTCCTTCTCCAGGGGATCTTCCTGACCCAAGGATTGAACCCACATATCCCGCATTGCAGGTGGATCCTTTACCATCTGAACCACCACAGAAGCCCATTAAATAATAATAATTCCAGGTAAAATTCAGTTTTTCTAAACATGATTATTACATTGATAACAGACTTTAATATATACCCCTCTCTTCACTAAGACTCAATTTTGAACATCTGCGATTATAGAAAATTACCTTAAGAATTTTCAATCACTAGTAAACTTCCAATATGTCTATCCTTCCTCTTGATAATCAATGATATGGGGTTGATACATAGATAAAGAAAGTTCTTATAATAATAAATATAATTTTTATTTTATTAATGATTTTTTTTTTTTTTTGGATAAGATCTCTTTGCAGATTGAAACTCACAGCTGTAACTCTTCCAACCTAGAGAGGAAGAGATTTTGGAAGGTGTTTGTTGATTTTGTAGGCGTGTGTGTTTTTAAGCTCTAAAAAACCACAAAGTGATGCAAAATCACCTAGGTGACTCCATAATAGGAAAAGAGTAACTTTGGCACTCTAGTCAAAGTAATCAAAATCGATTTTTTTCAAGAAGGTGAGAATTTGAAACTGTGTTGAAATAAGACAGAACATTTTGTTATCTTAAACTCACATTTCTCCTTGCATTTTTAAAATGTTTTCCCTTTTCTCTGGTTTAATAAAGGTGACATAGCATTTAAGTACATATTTAATAATTGGAATTTAACAAATATATGTATATCCATTTAAAAAATAATATAATCACAAGTAAGCTCTTTCCTGATCATTTTTGGTCAAAAGACAAATTTCCAATAGTGACTTAAGTTTTTGAAACCATAAATAATGGTAAAGATTTAATCCTTACCTAATGAGTTTTGTGGCTTAGCAGCTTTATTTGCATGCACTTAAAAGAAAAGTGTGATAGTTCACCACCATTGATCTATTCCTATATTTCTATGTATGTGGAATAGAGGGGCAATACTTTTTAATAAATGCATAATTATCTATTTTTTCTTAAGAAAACCTTCATTTCACTTGATACTCTAAAATGGCCCTCTGAGCACTTTGTAATGTCAATATGAGTTGTTTACCTGTTTGCTAATAGCAATTAGATTTCTTGTTAATGGTCAGCTTGTAATTGAATGCTGCTAGCTAGTCATTAAAACCCAAGAGATCAGAGGAAACAATTTCTCAGGCTTGTGGCACCTTGCACTGGAGGTTTTAAAAACAGCTCTCTCTCTCTCACGCACACTCTCTCTCTCTCTCTCTCTCTCTCTATATATATATATATATATCTTTTAACATTTGCTTCTAGAGTAGAAGGGTACTCAGCATTTCTGTTTTGTTCACTTTACATATTACATTAAAACCAGCTCTTTCCTTGATGAATTTATTTTAAGACATGTGCCAGAGATAGCAGTCCCATCGTATTTACAGAAACAAGAAGACACCCACAAAGTTTTAAGTTTCACTCTCCATACCTCTGCTGGAGTGCTCTGAAGTCTGTCGTAAAGTGGGAACCCAATAAGTGGAGAGACTTGACATTGCCAATATTCCCTACCACCTTTTCTTAGCAAACTTGACTTTTTTTAATGCTCTAATGTGGCATTTTCAATTTTTTCTTTTCTCCTCTGTTTCTAACCGTTTCCTCCGCCTCGCAACATACTCAAAGAGGAAGCTGAGGCAATAGAAGGAGAGAAACCTCATCTTTCCATCTCTGAGTCCAGTGGTAGAAAAGAAGGTAGATTGAGGAAAAGAAGACATTCCTTCCCTAAAGAACACTGGGAGACCCCCAAGCATGGACCCCTCCTCCGTTTGCACAGTTGTCACGGCTCTGCTGATTCCATCCCTTTGGTCAATGTAGAGAGTATTCAGTACTTCTGTCTGAGCAACTGGGACATTTCGAGAGCTCGTTTTACGAACTGTGCCCTGGCTCCCAAACACCTAAATTTAAATTGCCATTACACAAAGTCCACATTTGGGGTATACACGAGAACACTTACCATTATATTTCAAAAATATCCCTAAATACATACATGCATGCTTGCTAAGTCACTTCAGTCGTGTCCGACTCTTTGCAACCCGATGGATTGTGGCCCACTAGGCTCCTCTGTCCATGAAATTCTCCAGGCAAGAATTCTGGAGTGGGTCACCATGCCCTCCTCCAAGGGATCTTCCTGACCCAGGGATCAAACCTGAGTCTCTGACATCTCCTGCATTGGCAGGCGGGTTTTTTTTTTTTTTTTTTTTTACCACCTGTGCCACCAAGGAAACCCCAGATATGCACACATGTGCGTATTAATCCCTCAGTCATGTCCGACTCTTGTCACACCATGGACTGTAGCCCGCCAGGCTCCTCTGTCCTTGGGATTCTCCAGGCAGGAATACTGGAGTGGGTATTCCCCTCTCCAAAATACACACATAGGTACAGTCAAATGCAAACATGTGGGTGTATTCTATATGGACATCCTTCATAGAGATTTAGAATATCTAAGGGCTTTGGGTTATGTTTCCAGAACCTGATAAGAAAATTTCTCATTCTGATCCAGTCAATAAAGCACCAAGTTTTTCCAAGGCTTCTCAAGGGCTGATTGCCAGGCAGAATACATTTTTAAAACTTTGTTGCCCTTTAACTTTATTAAATGCCTGACATTTACCAACATTAGCTGATGGCAGAAGATGAGTCTTGCTTCATGTGCTGTACCCTGCAACATGATGCAAGACATAAAAAGAAATCTGGACGGAAATGTTGCCATTAGTTTGGAAGTTGCTGTTTAATCTGAGTTATTTTGGGGCAGAAAATGACTCACAGAAGCTAAGTGTTCATACAGATTGTGATATTGTAGGAGGCTGGCATGGCTCTTCATTAATCTTATTTCAATTAGAACTCTTCACAGCCTGCAATTAGCATGTTGCTGCTGTGATGAATCCATACTGTACATGTATCAGCGACGGTTTTCTAATGAAGAAAAACAAGACTCGGCATTTTAAAGACAAATTTCCATTTCGGGTAATTCAATAAAGGCTTATGCTTTGTCTACTCTCTACACACCTTTGGAATTGTCCCTCAAAGCTAGTGGAAACTTTTTGATTAATTCTAATCATGTCAAGTATAATTCTTGCACATCTTCCAGCATGTGCCTTCACTGTGATGGAACCACCCCATAATAATTTGATACTAGTCTGCAGTTTAGACTAGGGACCTTTTTCTTAAAGGGCCAGACAGTAAATGTTGAGGCTTGTGGGTCACAGGGCCTGTGTTCCAGCTACCACTCACTTCTGCTACTCACAAGCAGCCATAGGCAACTGGATATATTTATGTTTCAATAAATCTTAATTTATTAATTTGTAAAAATAGGTAGCTGTCCTCTGAGACCTAGCTTTTTGACCTCCTGTTACCCTTTATCTATTTTTCTGGTGCCTGGGGATCTCAGAAAAATATCATTTTCAAAAGTCCTACTGAAATTGTATGGGTTCTTTAGTCAAATGTATCCTTGTAACTTTCTGAAAAATATTTTCAGTGCTACTGTTTTCTGTTTTCTGAGTTAACTGTGGAGAACTACATTCTGCATGAATTTTATCTCAATACATGTATTCTTTTACCTCTGCTCCCCAGTGACGCAAGGAGCCAAATTGGCCAAATTGTCCTCCTCATTTTCCTTCTATAATTTCCACCACTACAGAAAGACTTTTCTGAGGCATTAAAAATGTCAAGAGGTAACAGCATGAACGTTACTTCCTTCAAGCATTCAAATGACTGGCAAATATTTAACTGAGCCAGGCACCTTGGTAGACATCATAAAAGAAAATGCTCCGTGTTGGAATTCTTGAAAGAAACAGAGAAATAGACTCTCAAAGGAAGCGTGGGCCAGAGATCATGGATTCCAGGCTCTCCTTTCAGACTTGCAGCCATTTCAAGGAGGCTAGATGTGCAGTTATTAATAGGAAACATACAAAACTGTTGTATATAAGTATTGTGTATTGATGTACAGGTACTAAGGACTGTAGAAATTCTGAAAACATGGAGATACCAAATCGAGAAGGGCAGAAGCCCAGCTCTATCATTAATGAGGTTCAGAAAAATCCCATCAGATTCCAATGAGGCCACCCTTAAAATTCTGACTTCCCGTTACTGAGAAGATCCCTTTACATTATTTTATGCTTTCCATATGCTTTTATTGAATTATAGGTGCTGTACTATGCGCTGTGGGTCATCAGTGGTGTTGATGGATCCCAAACTCAAAGAGGTTATGGATAAGGAGGAAAGTGCGTGTGTTTTCAGCCAGGTCCAGCTCTGCAACCCCATAGACTGTAGCCCACCAGGCTGCTCTGTCCATGAAAGTTTCCAGGCAAGACTACTGGGGTGAGTTGCCAGGTTGTACTGCAAAGGATCTTCCCGGATCAGGGACCAAACCCGTATCTTTTGTCTTGGCGGGAGGATTCTTTACCATTGAGCCACCTGGGAAGCCCAAGGAGGAAAGGAAGTGTGAATAAATAAGGCAAGGCAGAAGGTGGATGCAGTAAGAAAGGAACAAAATGTCATTGAGACTCAGAGGATGAGGGCATAACGATATTGATTTGTCCTTTTGAAATGTCTGCAGGGTTTGACTGTAGTGTGATACATCCACTGTAATTCCTTCTTGCCTCCCTCCCTCCTTCCTTCCTTCCACAGTTCACACAAAGAACTTCTCCCTGATCATTAATCATCTTTGCCACACCAGTCATGGCACCTTGTGCTAGAGTAAAAGGGGATGTTGATAGCATCTCATGGGGCAGGCTTGTATCTGAGGCAAGAAGGGCAAAAAAAGAGCAAGCTTAATTCAGTCTACAGAGCTCAAGAAAGATTGCTATTATCACTTCAGGCTCACTGATCGTGCAGAGAGAGGACATTAAGAGATGGATCTTCTGGAAAAGACAAGAATAGCAGCTGCAAGTTAATTCTATCCTCACCCAAATTTAATAGCATGAATATTTTCCAACATGAGGTAGTAAAATAAAGAGTGGACTACGATTTGTAAAGCTTTATGGACATCTAAAGTTTATGGCAGCTCTGATAAACTTAAGTAGAGGGTATAGGGAGTGTTGGAGAACATTAACTTCAGAAAGAGATAGATCCAGAGACATAGCCTGATTTTACCACTTACTGTGTCATCTCAGGCAGGTTATCAAACATCTTCATTTGTAAAGGAGTAACTACTAATAACTCTGTCATTTAGGCTGTTTTTATGTACAGATAACTACCCAATGGCTTTAAGACGGCATGGTGGCTTCAGTGATTCTAGGCATTGTATCCAAGTATGACAATGTCAAGAGGAAGAAGGATGGTGATTTCACATGGCTTGCTCTATTTCCCTGGTGGCTCATTTCAGGTAACGAATTTGCCTGAAATGCAGAGACCAGGGTTCTATCCCTGGGTTGGGAAGACCCCTTGGAGAAGGGAATGGCTATACATTCCAGTACTCTTGCCTGGCAAATTCCATGGACAGAGGAGCCTGGTGGGCTACACTGGTGGCAAAGAGCTGGACGTGACTGACCAATTACCATTTTCACTCTCATGGTAAAAGCACTTTTCCAAAGGTTTCTCTGTAGATTTCCCTTTGTATTCATTCAGAAGTGATCACTCACCCATTCTTGAAACAATACTTGTCAAAGAGAATCAGATAAACCTTGGCCCACCCAGTGGAAATGAAAGAAGTCAGATTCCCTGAACAGCACTTGGTACATAGAAGGCACTTAATAAATGCTCACTAAGACCATGGTTAATTTTATCACTTCAATTATTATAAATTCAAGTATCTTAACTGCAAAACATTCTGTAAATTTTCTTCTAGCAGGAATATTATATGCCAATTTTTCTTCATATTTTTTTACATGTGTTCTTTTTCTTAAACTCAGTTTTATTGAGGTATAATTTAAATACAGTAAATCTGTTCAGATCTTAAGTACAGTGTTTGATGTGTTTAGACAAATTAACACATTCTTACAACTATCACCCCAGTAGAACCTTTCTGTCACCCTAAAGAGATCCCTTATGTCTTGTTCCAGCCCACCCTTGAACCTCACAAATGAAATTATTCATAATGTTGTATGCTGTGTCTGGCTTTTTTCACTCAATATAATGGTTTGAGTTTTATCTACGTTGTTGCTTATGAAATGGGAATCTGAGTTTTTGTTTGCGGAGCTCAAGAATGGAACCCAAGAACAGGCACACACTCATGGGTTTATTACAGAGGAGGAAAGTACAAAGTTTTCAGAATAAACACTGTGAGGGGGTAAAGAGTGCCAAAAAGGCAGAGATTACAGTGAAGGGGGAAACAGATGGAACAGGCTCCATCTTGAAAGCAGGAATCCATCTTAGGCCAGACTGTGAATGTTGGGTTACACGCATGGTCACCCTCTCAGTGGACTCTGAACTCTGCACCCAGTGTCTCTGGAAATGGCATACCAACAGAAAACCAGATCTGCCATCCACCCCCCACCATGGAATGGAAGAGCCTCAGGACTCATACCTAGACTATCTGTCGCCTAAAAGAATACACTAATTATCTCTGCAGCAGAATAGAGTTGCAAATTCTATTATGCTTATCAGGGTATGACCACAGGCCTATTGAAAATTGTCCACGGTTTAACTACCTAGGCTTAAGACACAGGAACCTCGGGTTAACTTTGACCATGTAACTCTTTTACTTTGTCCAGACTAGTTTCAAGGAATTTGGAGACCTGAGTTTGAGTACATACACTTAGGGTGTATAAGGTTTTGCAAAAACTGGTCGGGGTCCTTGGCTAAGAGGCCCGCTGGTGTAATAAACTGCACTCCACTACCTACCTTTTCCTTTTGAGTGAGTTTGTTTCAGGGAACTACAACAACAGCAGTTTTATATCTTTGCCAGTATTCATCTATACGTTTTTTGGTTGACTCCGACCTTTAAATCATGTTATTTCTATCCAATCAATTCAAAAGTCAAAATGCTTAACTTAACCTATTTATGGCTTCTCCTGATCCTCAGATTAAGTCATCACCCTTTTTCATGCCCTCTGGCCATTTTACAATGGACCAGATATATGGGGTTAAGATTAATGATCACCAGTTGGTTTTCCCTCAGGCGTATTGGAACAGAAGTGAATTACTGCCCTTCCCTGGATCTGACTTCCTTGGTAGCTCAGATGGTAAAGCGTCTGCCTATGATGCAGGAGACCCCGGTTCGATTCCTGGGTCGGGAAAATCCCCTGGAGAAGGAAATAGCAACCCACTCCAGTACTGTCGCCTGGAAAATCCCATGGATGGAGGAGCCTGGTGGGCTACAGTCCATGGGGTTGCAAAGAGTCGGACACGACTGAGTGACTTCCCCTTCCCGTTCCTGGATCTGAGTTCTAATAATTTATTAGAACAAGAAACTCCAGATCTCACATGCTAACAAAGTAATGCTCAAAATTCTCCAAGCCAGGCTTCAACAGTATATGAACTGTGAACTTCCAGATGTTCAAGCTAGATTTTAAAAACGCAGAGGAACCAGAGATCAAATTGCCAACATCTGTTGGATCATAGAAAAAGCAAGAGAGTTCCAGAAAAACATCTACTTCTGCTTTATTGACTACGCCAAAGCATTTGACTGTGTGGATCACGACAAACTGTGGAAAATTCTTCAAGAAATGGGAAAAGAGATGGGAATACCAGACCACCTGACCTGCCTCCTGAGAAATCTGTATGCAGGTCAGGAAGCAACAGTTAGAACTGGACATGGAACAACAGACTGGTTCCAAATCAGGAAAGGAGTACATCAAGGCTGTATATTATCACTCTGCTTATTAAATGCAGAGTACATCATGAGAAATGCTGGATAGGATGAAGCACAAGCTGGAATCAAGATTGCCGGGAGAAATGTCAATAACCTCAGATATGCAGATGACACCACCTTATGGCAGAAAGCAAAGAAGAACTAAAAAGCCTCTTGTTGAAAGTGAAAGAGGAGAGTGAAAAAAGTTGGCTTAAAACTCAACATTTAGAAAACTAAAATCATGGCATCCACTCCAATCACTTCATAGCAAATAGAATGGGAAACAGTGGAAACAGTGACAGACTTTATTTTGGGGGGCTCCAAAATCACTGCGGATGGTGACTACAGCCATGAAAGTAAAAGACGCTTGCTTCTTGGAAGAAAAGTTATGACCAACCTAGACAGCATATTAAAAAGCTGAGACATTATTTTGCCAACAAAGATCCGCCTAGTCAAAGCTATAGTTTTTCCAGTAGTCATGTATAGATGTATGAACCGGATCATAAAGAAAGCTGAGCACTGAAGAATTGATGCTTTTGAACTGTGGTGTTGGAGAAGACTCTTGAGAGTCCCTTGGACTGCATGGTGATCCAACCAGTCCATCCTAAAGGAGATCAGTCCTGGGTGTTCATTGGAAGGAATGATGCTAAAGCTGAAACACCCTACTTTGGCCACATGATGCGAAGAGTTGACTCATTGGAAAAGACCCTGATGCTGGGAGGGATTGGGGGCAGGAGGAGAAGGGGACAACAGAGGATGGGATGGCTGGATGGCATCACCGACTCAATGGACATGAGTTTGAGTAAACTCTGGGAGTTGGTGATGGACAGGGCGGCCTGGCGTGCTGTGATTCATGGGGTCGCAAAAAGTCAGACACGACTGAGTGACTGAACTGAACTGAACTGAACTAAACTGGGACAAAGATATAGTTTTAGGTTAATGGAGTGAGATGTTTACTGAAGACAAGACCAAGGTCTCAGAATTCTACACTGACTGCCTAGCAATTTCTGCCTCACTTATATTAATAACTACCTTTTATTATTGAGTAATATTCCATTATATAGATATGTTACTGCTTGTTTATTTATTTATGAGTTAATGGACATTTAGGCTGTTTCTGTTTTTGTCTACTGTGAATAAAATGGTTCTATATATTAGTGTTCATCCACTATTATAGAAATATTCTTTTGTTTCTCATGTATTTTCACCTAAAAGTAAGTTATGGGCTCATAAGTGAGGCTTTGTATGAAACTGTCAAACTATTTTCCAAAGTGACTGCATCGTTTTAACAAGATGAGTAAGACTGAAAATCACACATCATCACCAAACCTTGGTATTATCAGTCTTTTTGTCATTCCGGTGGGTGTGAAGTGAAATTTCACTGTGGCTTTAATTTTCATTTCTCTGATGACTAATTATGCCCATCAACATTTGCTTGTTGGAGATACATTTATTATCTTTTATGAAGTATCTTTTCAAGTCTTTGCCCATTTATTTACATATTTATTATCATTGATTTGATGGAGTCCTTTATGTATTCTGGGTATAAGTGTTTTCTCAAATATCCATATTTATACCCTGACTGTAACTACTTTTTTCATTTTCATAGCAGTGGCTTTTGATGGAATTTTTAATTTGAAGAATCCTAATTTATAATTGCCTTCTGTTTAGTCAGGATTTGTTGTCTATACAAGGAAGCTATGCTAATCTTCTGTTTTCTATAATTTCATTATTTTAGCTTTTTATGTTTTGGGGTCTAAGTAATTCTTATAAAACAACTTTCAACTTATTTCTTGGTTATTAATATATTCATATTTTATATTTCTTGAGACAATTTAAAAAATCAATGACTTTTCATAAAACATCCTTTGAGGATTCTATGCATTAACTTACACTTATAAACAAAAATATAATTTGTATTAATAAATAAGTGTAATTATATACATGCATTTTTCAAGCATCATTTTTTTCTTGCCTATTTCCCTTTTCCTAGAGCAATGTTCCTACCTAAATATGCCCTTATATTAATAACCTAATAGCTATCTGTCTAGCTATTTATCTGTCTATCCATCTATCTCTTCATCTACCTACCTACCTATCATCTAATCTATCTATTTACCTGTTATCTAAGCTTGTAAATGTTATCTAAGCTTGATGGAAGAACCTCCACTTAGTCTTTTCTTCTTAATTTGTACATGTTATTCTACTTTTTTCTAGGTTTCAGTACTGTAGGGGAGCAATCTGACATCATTCTGATATTCCTTTGTCATTTCTTTAGTTTAAAATTTTTTTGCTTTTATTTTCTCTGAACATAATTTGTCTTTTCATCTCTAGTGATTTGAAAGGCATGCGCTCTCTTTTTGTTCTACTTATTATTACCTTTAAAATGAAAAACACTTCTGAATTGTGTTTCTCTAATCATAACTGATAAAATTATTTTATCTTTTTAATTAAACATTTTTTATTGGAATATAGTTGATTTAAAATACTGTGTTAGTTTCATATAGTGAATCATATATGTATATATATATATATGTATATATATATATAGTTATTCACTCTTTTTTTGGATTTCTTCCTATTTAGGTCACCACGCAGCACTGAGTAGAGTTCTCTGTGCCACACAGTAGGTTTTTAGTTAGCTGTTTTATACATAGTAGTGTATATATGTCAGTCCCAATCTCCCATTTCACTTTCCCATTTCCCCCTTTGATAACCATAGTTTTGTTCTCTACATCTGTGTCTCTATTTCTGCTTCACAAGTACATTTATCTGTACCATTTTCTGGATTCCACATATATTTGTTAATAACAATATTTGTTTTTCTCTTTATATACCCACTGTAAGGTGAATTCTTATGCTTTCCCCCTTTCCCTTTATATTTATGGTCTGTCACTTAATTTTTTTGCGGGTAGTTGGTTTAGTTTTTCCTATTTTTATGGCTTTTTATTTTTTTGGATTTGTTTTGGCTTTCTATTATTTAAACTTTAAAAGTTTTGCTGAGATAGACCTAGAAATGGGTATCCTATCTTAAATTTTAAGAAAAGTCCTCTTAAATTTGCAAATTCAATTCATTTTTACTGGCAGATTTTTTGGGTATTATTTTATGTTCATTTCTTCATACTTTTCTTTTGAAATTTGTTTCAAATTTGCACTAAATCTCCTGGATTGGTCCTCTAAGCCTTGTACCATTTCTCATATCATTTTTTTTTGTTATTTTAAAAAAAATTATATATTTTTAATTGAAGGATAATTGCTTTACAGTATTGCAAGAAGCGGTGGCTGCGCGGGCACAGGATGGCCTAGAGGAGCCTAACTCCACGTTCAAGGTTAGGAGGGGCAGCAGTGAGGAGATACCCCTCGTCCAAGGTAAGGAGCAGTGGCTGTGCTTTGCTGGAGCAGCCATGAAGAGATACCCCACGTCCAAGGTAAGAGAAACCCAAGTAAGACGGTGGGTGTTGCAAGAGGGAATCAGGGGGCAGACATACTGAAACCATAATCACAGAAAACTAGTCAATCTAATCACACTAGAACCATAGCCTTGTCTAACTCAATGAAAATAAGCCATGCCTTGCTGGGCCATCCAAGATGGGCGGGTCATGGTGGAGAGATCTGACAGAATGTGGTCCATTGGAGAAGGGAATGGCAAACCACTTCAGTATTCTTGCCTTGAGAACCCCATGAACAGTATGAAAAGGCAAAGAGATAGGACACTGAAAGAGGAACTCCCTAGATCAGTAGGTGCCCAATATGCTACTGGAGATCAGTGGAGAAATATCTCCAGAAAGAATGAAGGGATGGAGCCAAAGCAAAAAGAATACCCAGTTGTGGATGTGACTGGTGACAGAAGCAAGGTCCGATGCTGTAAAGAGTAATATTGCATAGGAAGCTGGAATGTCAGGTCCATGAATCAAGGCAAACTGGAAGTGGTCAAACGAGATGGCAAGAGTGAATGTCGACATTCTAGGAATCAGCTAACTAAAATGGACTGGAATGGTTCAATTTAACTCAGATGACCATTATATCTACTACTGCAGACAGGAATCCCTCAGAAGAAATTGAGTAGCCATCACGGTCAACAAAAGAGTCCGAAATGCAGTACTTGGATGCAATCTCAAAAACGACAGAATGATCTCTCTTTGTTTCCAAGGCAAACCATTCAATATCACAGTAATCCAAGTCTATGCCCCAACCAGTAACACTGAAGAAACTGAAGTTAAACGGTTCTATGAAGACCTACAAGACCTTTTAGAACTAACACCCAAAAAAGATGTCCTTTTCATTATAGGGGACTGGAATGCAAAAGTAGGAAGTCAAGAAACACCTGGAGTACCAGGCAAATTTGTCCTTGGAATACAGAATGAAGCAGGGCAAAGGCTAATAGAGTTTTGCCAAGAGAATGCACTGGTCATAGCAAACACCCTCTTCCAACAACACAAGAGAAGACTCTATACATGGACATCACCAGATGGTCAACACCGAAATCAGATTGATTATATTCTTTGCAGCCAAAGATGGAGAAGCTCTATACAGTCAGCAAAAACAAGACTGGGAGCTGACTGTGGCTCAGATCATGGGCTCTTTATTGCCAAATTCAGACTTAAATTGAAGAAAGTAGGGAAAACCACTAGACCATTCAGGTATGACCTAAATCAAATCCCTTATGATTATACAGTGGAAGTGAGAAATAGATTTAAGGGCCTAGATCTGATAGATAGAGTGCCTGATGAATTATGGACGGAGCTTCATGACATTGTACAGGAGAAAGGGATCAAGACCATCCCCATGGAAAAGAAATGCAAAAAAGCAAAATGGCTGTCTGGGGAGGACTTACAAATAGCTGTGAAAAGAAGAGAAGCGGAAAGCAAAGGAGTAAAGGGAAGATATAAGCATCTGAATGCGGAGTTCCAAAGAATAGCAAGGAGAGATAAGAAAGCCTTCCTCAGCGATCAATGCAAAGAAATAGAGGCAAACAACAGAATGGGAAAGACTAGAGATCTCTTCAAGAAAATTAGAGATACCAAGGGAACATTTCATGCACAGGTGGGCTGGATAAAGGACAGAAATGGTAGGGACCTAACAGAAGCAGAAGATATTAAGAAGAGGTGGCAAGAATACACAGAATAACTGTACAAAAAATCTTCATCACCAAGATAATCATGATGGTGTGATCACTCACCTAGAGCCAGACATCCTGGAATGTGAAGTCAAGTGGGCCTTAGAAAGCATCACTATGAACAAAGCTATTGGAGGTGATGGAATTCCAGTTGAGCTATTTCAAATCCTGAAAGATGATGCTGTGAAAGTGCTGCACTCAATATGCCAGCAAATTTGGAAAACTCAGCAGTGGCTACAGGACTGGAAAAGGTCAGTTTTCATTCCAATCCCAAAGAAAGGCAATGCCAAAGAATGCTCAAACTACCACACAATTGCACTCATCTCATACAATGGCACCCCACTCCAGTACTCTTGCCTGGAAAATCCCATGGATGGAGGAGCCTGGTAGGCTGCAGTCCATGGGGTCGCTAAGAGTCAGACATGACTGAGCGACTTCACTTTCACTTTTCACTTTCATGCATTGGAGAAGGAAATGGCAACTCACTCCAGTGTTCTTGCCTGGAGAATCCCAGGGACAGGGGAGCCTGGTGGGCTGCCGTCTCTGGGGTCGCACAGAGTCGGACACCACTGAAGCGACTTAGCAGTAGCAGCAGCACACATTAGTGAAGTAATGCTGAAAATTCTCCAAGCCAGGGTTCAGCAATATATGAACCGTGAACTTCCAGATGTTCAAGCTGGTTTTAGAAAAGGCAGAGGAACCAGATATCAAATTGCCAACATTCGCTGGATCATGGAAAAAGCAAGAGAGTTCCAGAAAAACATCTATTTCTGCTTTATTGACTATGCCAAAATCTTTGACTGTGTGGATCACAATAAATTGGAAAATTCTTCAATAGATGGGATTATCAGAGCACCTGACCTGCCTCTTGAGAAACCTGTATGCAGGTCAGGAAGCAATAGTTAGAACTGGACATGGAACAACAGACTGGTTCCCATAGGAAAAGGACTACATCAAGGCTGTATATTGTCACCCTGCTTATTTAACTTATATGCAGAGTACATCATGAGAAACTCTGGGCTGGAAGAAGCACAAGCTGGACTCAAGATTGCCGGGAGAAATATCAATAACCTCAGATATGCAGATGACACCACTCTTATGGCAGAAAGTGAAGAGAAATTGAAAAGCCTCTTGTTGAAAGTGAAAGAGGAGAGTGAAATAGTTGGCTTAAAGCACAACATTAAGAAACCTAAGATCATAGCATCTGGTCCCATCACTTCATGGGAAATAGATGGGGAAACAGTGGAAACAGTGTCAGACTTTTTTGGGGGGCTCCAAAATCACTGCAGATGGTGATTGCAGCCACGAAATTAAAAGACGCTTACTCCTTGGAAGAAAAGTTATGACCAACCTAGATAGCATATTGAAAAGCAGAGACATTACTTTGCCAACAAAGGTCCGTGTAGTCAAGACTATTTTTTTTCCAGTGGTCATGTATGGATGTGAGAGTTGGATTGTGTGAAGAAAGCTGAGCGCCAAAGAATTGATGCTTTTGAACTGTGGTGTTGGAGAAGACTCTTGAGAGTCCTTTGGACTGCAAGGAGTTCCAACCAGTCCATTCTAAAGGACTGGTTTTTGTCCTGGGTTTTGTTTGGAAGGAATGATGCTAAAGCTGAAACTCCAGTACTTTGGCCACCTCATGTGAAGAGTTGACTCATTGGAAAAGACTGATGCTCGGAGGGGTTGGGGGCAGGAGAAGAAGGGGACGACAGAGGATGAGATGGCTGGATGGCATCACTGACTCGATGGACGTGAGTTTGAGTGTACTCCGGGAGTTGGTGATGGACAGAGAGGCCTGACGTGCTGCAGTTCATGGGGTTTCAGAGTCGGGCACAACTGACCGACTGAACTGAGTGATTGCATTGGTTTCTACCAAACTTCAACATGAATCACTCATAGGTTTACCTATGCCCTCCCTCCCCATCCTACCTCCCTCCCCTCCCTTCCCATCCCTACACGTCCCTCCCCATCCCACCATCTAAGATGTTACTGAACCCTGGCTTGAGTTCACTGAGTCATATGCCAAATTCCCATTGGCTATCTATTTTACATTTAGTGGTGTATATTTCCATGTTACTGTCTCCACAGTTCTCACCCTCCTTCCTGCCCCCACCCCCAGCCATGCCCATAAGTCTGTTCTCTTTGTCTGTCTTTATTGCTGCTCTGCAAATAGGGTCATCAGTACCATCTTTCTAGATTCCATATGTATGTGTTAGTATATGATATTTGCTTTTCTCTTTCTGACTTACTTCACTCTGTATAATAGGCTCTAGATTCATGTACCTCATTAGAACTGACTCAAATGTGTTTCTTTTAATGACCAAGTAATATTTCATTATATATATGTACCACAACTTTATCCATTCAACTGTCGATGGACATCTAGGTTGCTTCCATGTCCTAGCTATTGTAAATAGAACTGAAATGAACACTGGGGTACATATTTCTTTTTTAATTTTGGTTTCCTCAAGGTATGTGGCTAGTAGTGGGATTGCTGGGTCATATGGTAGTTTTATTCTTAGTTTTCTTTAAAGGAATCTCCATACCATTATCTTGATATATGGCTGTGTCAGTTTACTCACACATCATTTTTACTGCTATGAACTTTCAGTTCTTTTAATGTATCTTTTTTTTTTGAACCTGATTTTGTTCTCTGATTCTTATGTGTGTGTGTGTGTGTGTGTGTGTGTGCACATGCATGTTTGTCCATGTTTCAAAGGGTGGATATATGGATTTTTTTGGTCTGGACAACCTCAGCTTATTCTGCTGTTTATGGAAGCTCTGGCGGGGTGGCTCCCACGCCTGTGACTATGCGTACTACATTCCAGGTTCCAAAGATCCCATCAATGCTTCTTGGTTGATGACTCAGTGTGTATTAGCCTAATAAGCTAGTTAAATCCTTTTCTTTTGACTTTTAAATACTCTTCTATTCTAATTATTCTCAAGCCACAATACTTCAACTGCAATAGAAAGAAATCTAACTATGAGAGAAAATTCTCAAAAGCCTTTCCGTATTATTCATGTTTCCTTCTTTGGTGGTCAGCACATCAGCTTCAGTGTTGAAATGTTCTATATGAAGATTAAAACACTGAAGTTCATTTTCCTCTAAGGGCTGTAGTGTTACTGGGTTTTATGATCACAACATGCCATGTGAAGTAGGATATGTTTCTTCTCTGTTTTTAACCAGAGGAACAAGATATTCTTAAGAGGTTAGATGACTAACCTGAGTCATACATCAATTAAACAAGGGGTTCCATTTAGCACTCAGGTCTCCTGACAGTCTCTGCTTGGGGTTCAGGCTGCATTTTAATGTAGCTCTTAAATATGTATGACATAATTCTTAGCTTGCCATGCTGCCTGTCTTGTTCAGAGTCCCCATTCATCTCAATCTCTTGAATGCCTTATGTCCTAACTTTCCTTCTCTAAGCTTCAGTATTAAAAATAAGTTAAAAGTGCATGATATATATCGGACAGAATACATGATCAGATTTCAAAATGTATCTGAACTAAGAGACTCAATTGAGGGTCGCTGAAGCATTTAGCAATTTCAGTCTTTAAGATACTGGATTACTGGCTTATGGTTTGCTTTGAATATTTCCTCCCACTCATTGTTCTGTGAATACTTTCTCATTATTTACTGTGACTAAAATCATCAAGGGAATAATTGACATATTTTTGGAATTTTAATTGGTAAATGATATACCCACACATTATAAAGCTATTTTCTATTGTGAAGCAATAAAGGTAGTGCTAATTACACTCACAAATGTACTCCAAAACACATTTCTAACCTTACAGAAAATCTCTATTCCCTTCCCTTTGGATATGATGTACATATAGCCTAAATTTCTGTAACCAACATTTCTTTCTATGTTATCAGCTGTTAGTAGTGTATTTAAGAAATGGGGTATTGAGCAAAAGATTTCACAAGTTGCAAACAAGAAGCCCATAAGACATCTACCTTATACATCATGAGGATATGTACCTCACTGAACCATAGGCTCTGACTGTAGATTGTAGTGATTGTTTGAATTTCAGAGATAAAAAGACATTAATTGAAAACAAGTTGACACCTCACGAATTGAGAATCTTAGATTCTATTATCGGCAGAGTGGATAATCAGAACATGGTGGGTATTTATCATGTAATGCTACGCAACGTTTAGAAGCGATGAACTGGCAGTACATGAAACACCAAGCTTAGTTTTAAAATGCAGATTTGAGGAAGAGGAGTAAGAACTAGAACATACCCATAGAGTCTGGGGAAATTAAAAGCATTCATACACACTTTGACAGGATGCAAGGGAAATTTATACAGTCAAGGTCATGTATTGGTCATATTGGACTGAGTTCTTGGACAGAGGAAGGGAAATGGCTTGGGGATCAAGAATAAAACAGAGCCTGAAACTAATATAATATTGTATGGTAATTATAACTCAAAAACAACAATTAAGGGCTTTGTATGGACCAAAGATGATATTGTGTCAATAGCTAAAGATCATGATTCACTCAGCTCTACCAGTAGACTAAAATTATATGCACAGTGTTGCTCTTCTAGGAGGACAACTGAACTGAGAGTCAGCAAACTTGATTCTAGCACATGCTCTGCCATATTTGCTATTCTACTGCCTAAAGAACAAACGTAACAAAACCACATCAAGTTTTGGACCTAAATTACTTCTCTTTAAGTGCAGATGTTCGCCATTATGCTCTGTAAGATTTCCTCTGGCTTTGATATAAATATAGTCTTTTGTTCGTACATGCAGTGAGGGTTAGGCACATATGTATGATTACTAGAAATGATATATTTAATTTTAATGAAAAATTTGCTGGATAGGAACTTCCCAGGTGGTCCAGTGGCTAAGACTCCATGCCCCCGATGCCGGGCCTGGGTTCAATCCCTTGTCAGGGAACTAGATCCCACATTGCACAACTAACAGTTTGCATGCTAAAAGATCCCACGGGCTGCAATGAACATCGAAGATCCTGCATGCTTCAATTAAGACCCAGCACAGCTAAAAAAATAAGAAACAAACCTTAATTTAAAAAAAAAAATGCTGGATACAAGTCTTTTTCTCTTTTAGTAATGAAAAGATATTGAATATGAGAAAAAGTGCT
Source organism: Bos indicus x Bos taurus (assembly GCF_003369695.1). Classification (NCBI taxonomy): domain Eukaryota; kingdom Metazoa; phylum Chordata; class Mammalia; order Artiodactyla; family Bovidae; genus Bos; species Bos indicus x Bos taurus. The sequence continues at coordinate 9,848,379 of NC_040087.1, read as the reverse complement.
TTCCTAGCTTGTGCACAGGAGCAATGCTGCTGATGTACGTTCTGGGTCCCTGGGCTTTGGTGGTGATCTTGTGGAAGCAAAAGAAACTGTGTTGTTGAAGTAAGGTACAGACAGGCCCAAAGATCTCCCCACTCTAAGCATTAGGGTGGAGTCAAAGACTGGAATATATCTTCAGAAATTGTTCACCATCCAGGTAGGCTGTCAGAACAGATTTGCCTCCTGGCTGATGGCTGGCTACTCTCTGCTTTGTCACTCACACCTGGTATCAGACCCTGGTTTCTGCTTGGTTCTTTGATCTGTTGCTGTTGACTCTGTGTAGCTCTGATGCTTTGCTGATATATTAGTGGTAGTTGATTGCAGCTGTCTACTCCCTAAGGGCTTCCCAGGTGGTGTAAGGGTAAAGAATCCACCTGCCACTGTAGAAGACAGGAGAAGTAGGTTCAATCCCTGGGTGGGGAAGATCCCCTGGAGGAGGACATGGCAACCTACTCCAGGATGCTTGCCTGGGAAATCCCATGGACAGAGGAGCCTGGAGTGCTGCAGTCCAAGGGTTTGCAAAAGAGTCGGACACGACTGTGCAAGCATGCACACACTCCCTAAAGGAAAGTCTAGATCCTAATCTAGTCCCTATAATCCTTTGTTACCCCCATAATAATCCTCTGTTGCTGCAATTCTGCTTCATTTCCATTTGCATTCTGGTTCTTGTTGGGTTAAGGGATTCATAATAGGCCCTTGATAAGAATGCTGAAAGAATCCCTGGAGTAGGAAGTGGCAGCCCACTCCAGTGTTATTGTCTGCAGAATCCCATGGGCAGAGGAGCCTGGTGGGCTACAGTCCATGGGGCCACAAAGAGCTGGACATGACTGAGCGACTGAGCACACACACAAGAATGATGAAACTGTCCCTTCTGAGTCCAAATCTTAGATTGGCTAACTTACACCAACAATTCACATTTGTCACATTCCTATAGCACAGTATCCTCCCCTTGGCAGAAGAAAAACATGTCAGATAAAGAGCTGTTGCCACGTCTAAATAAGCTTTTCTTAGACAAGATTTTCTCATGTGCATATTTTCTTAAAATTTTAAAGGGGTTTAAATGCTTATTTTGTGACAACTTTGAATAAAATCTTGGGGAGTTTCTCTTTCCTTTATGACAGCTTCTCCATGAAAATCTCCATCATCAAAGAGTGGGGGAGGAGACTTCTGATTTCAGTGACATAAAAGATGGATTTAACTCAAGCCCACTCTTAGTAGAAATACAAATCTAAATGCATATTAGCACAATCTTTCAACAATTTAAATATGTAAATGCTGAGGTTAAAAAGAAGAAAAGGAAAGTCCAAATGCTTGCACCAGAGATGAAAGCCAGAGCAGTAAGCAAATTAGCCAATGTCCCAGCAAACTGGGACCTAGCACTCTTGATTATAGGAACCTAGCCCCAGGGGCTGGATCTCTGAGATTCATTCAAGGATAGGAGGAAGGACCCGGGCTTCTGTAAGATGGGGAACTTGAGTAAAGACTCTTGCACCTGCTCAGTAGATTCAGTGTATCCTTCCTGACATTCTGGAGGTGGGGTGAAATCTCCTATGAGCAGTCCAAGCCACAGGTTGTGACATGTTTGAATTTTGTGATCAAATTTATATCTGGGCATGATGTGAAAATTCTTGAGGCAGGGAACTGATTATAAATGTTAATCTCATACTGGTAAAACCTATGGAACTTGGTATCAAAGCAAATACATCACCACTCTGCAGGGACTTTTCTCCAACTCAGACTCCACAGAGTCCCCAGAGTTATGGCAATCCCTGGTAAAAATGACACCTCCCACCGTAGACGGCCAGATGGTATCTTCTAAGAATTTGGGTAAAAAAGGTTTCAAAGATACTATAGAATACATATGCTTAAAATGCCTTAGGGATCAAGATAGTTTATAAACCAAACTAAAAATAAAATAGAATACAGTGAGATTTAAAAGGAGGAAAGGACTAAAGAGTGAAGGGAGATTCTGAGCTATCATATTAAAATATTTTGTTCTTTCTCAAGTTTCGTCATGTCCTGTCCTGTCCTGTGCTTAGTCTTGCCCAACTCTTTGAGACTCTCTGGACTGTAGCCCACCAGGCTCTTCTGCTCATGGGGATTCTCCAGGCAAGAATACTGGAGTGGCTTGCCATTCCCTTCTCTAAGAGATCTTCCCAACCCAGGGACTGAACTACATCTCCCACATTGCAGGTGGATTCTTTACTGCCTGAGCCACCAGGGGAGTCCAAGAATACTGGAATGGGTAGCCTATCCCTTTTTCAGGGGATCTTACCAACCCAGGAATCAAACTGGGGTCCTCTGCATTGCATGTGGATTTTTTACCAGCTGAGCTACCAGGGAAGCCCTTCATCATGTCCTACTATGTATTTATATTTGTAATATAAGTATATATAATTATAGCATAGTTTATATTATAATATATAATTATATGATATAGATTATATATATGATATCAACATGAAGCCAAATCTATTCTAACAAATGCAACTAAAACTAATTTATAACAGAAAAAATTTCAATTCCATCTGATGGTTACCAGTTAACCAACTAGTTTTTTTTTTTTTTTTTAATTTTCATACCAAAGGTCGTTACTCATAGTTACAAAAAATTTCTTAGAAAAGTCCAACCTTCTTTAAACATCCAGATATCTTGCATATATTTTTCTTGAGTGAGTACATGTCACAAAATTAGTGTTTAATCAGACAACAGACAACAGGTTATTTCCACTCTCTAATACTAAAACATAAAGGAGTACTCACATCATTGCAAAGTTGAAGTACATGATGCTTTAGGTATTTTAAAATAAATTGTGTCATGGACAGTAGAAATTTTTAAGACCCTTCAGTTACAAGCACTGCTTTTAATGGTGTTTTAGTGAGTGTTCTTGTATTTTATTTCATATTCAAGTCTTTCATTCTAAATTCAGTCCTGTGATTACTACTTGTCTCTGTTGAATTTCAATGCTAGCCTTTCCAATTGTTTCTTAAACACTCAATTCTTTACTTGTGTTCAGTAGATTTCTCATACTGTATATAATTCCAATCAACACTCCTCAGGGCCCTTTGCATTCTTAAAAAAAATCTTCTTTCCCAAAGTCAGAAATGCTTGCATTGTTTCCCTTCATAAACAGCATATTCTCTTGAGCATTTCAAATCAAATAATAAGTTGATAACTAGATTTGAGATGTTTCCCAGCTTCAACCTGATTTATCATAGTTGGCTGAATTTTTAGGAAAGTTTCCAGGAAAAAAATTAAAAATAAATTAAAAAGATAGAAAGCAAAACCCAAAGAACTTCTCTCCATAAAGACTAGCCAAAGAAACTCTTAGAAACAAACAAACAAACAAAAAAAACAGTGTGACTGGAGGACAGAATTTTAACTCTTTTCTATAATTGAAAGTGAAAGTCACTCAGTCGTGTCCAACTCTTTGTGACCCCTTGGGTTATACAGTCTATGGAATTCTCCAGGCCAGAATATTGGAGTGGGTAGCCGTTCCCTTCTCCAGGGGATCTTCCCAACCCAGGGATTGAACCCAGGTCTCCCACATATCAGGAGGATTCTTTACCAGTTGAGTCACAAGAGAAGCCCAAGAATACTGGAGCAGATAGGCTATCCCTTCTCCAGCAGATCTTCCCAACCCAGGAATCGAACCTGGGTCTCCTGCATTGCAGGCAGATTCTTTACCAGCTGAGCTACCTGGGAAGTGTTCCTATAATTAAATTGCCATTATCCCAATCAATGTTAATGTAATTAAAATCTTTCAAGGTTGATATTTGAGCTTTTCCATGTTTTTTCACTCTTGAGTCTTAAGAAAAGTTATTCTCTTCAGTTTCTTTCCAGATTGTTTTCATGTAAAAAGTGGCATTTTAAAGAATCCCAAAGAAAGGCAAAAATTGGGTGAGTCCCAACTTTTGAATGAGTAAAAGAGACAAAGAGTGAGAGTAAGGGAAGACTGACAAACAGAGAGATTGAGAGAGAGAGAGATTTTTGATAATAATACAATTAATACATGTGTTCCCCATCCTGAATACATGTATACCTGTGGCAGATTCATTTTGATATTTGGCAAAACTAATACAATTATGTAAAGTTTAAAAAAAATAATAATATAATTAATATGTTAGTTTTGACCACTAATTACATTCCCTGATACTTGCTTGATTAACTACATATTTTCTTTCTGAGTAAACATAAAAAAGAAGACAGATTGAGTCTATATTTAAAGCTTTTCATGTATCACATTTATAACATGCTCAATGATTTATAAATGCCCAAAGATGTGTTCAGGGCTAGCGAAGTGAAATTAACATAAAATAAATCTAATTCCTGCCTTCAAGACACTTAGGTTCTGAACTGAAGTCAAGGTAAAATATCAGTGGTGGTGGTGATTTAGTTACTAAGTCGTGTCCGACTCTTTCGATCCCATAGACTGTAGCCTACCAGGCTCCTCTGCCCATGGGATGATCCAGGCAAGAATACTGGAGTGGGTATCTCCTTCTCCAGGGGATCTTCCAGACCCAGGAATTGAACCTGGGTCTCCTGCATTGCAGGCAAATTCTTTACCAACTGAACTATGAGGGAAACCCCTAAAATATAGATAGAAAAAGCAAAGCATTACACCAATTGATTATATTATCTGTAGGATGTCAACACATCAGTATAAGTGTTCATTTTTATCCTTGTTGTTTAAAAAGACTTAGTTTATTCAAACCTCTATGTTGGCTTCACATGTCACATAGACTTTCTTGGTTTATAATTAGAGGACACAAGCTTATGGCCAGATAATATGCTTTGTGAGATTTATAGAACAATATTTAAAAGTTTAATTGTTTGTCAAATATATGTACTATTGATTTCATGTATAAAACCAATGATAACCTACCGTATAGCAAGAGGAACTCTACTCAATGCTAAAACAAAGTGACCTAAATGGGATGGAAACCCATAAAGGAGGGGATACATACATATACATAGGGGGCTTCCCTGGTGGCTCAGTGGCAAAGAATCTGCCTGTGATGCAGGAGACCTGGGTTCAACCCCTGGGTCTGGATGATCCCCTGGAGGAGGGCATGGCAGTCTACTCCAATATTCTTGCCTGGAGAATCTCATGGACAGAGGAGCCTGGTGGGTTACAGCTCATAGGGTCACAAGGAGTCAGGCACAACTGAATCGACTGAGCATGCATGCTAATGTATAGGTGATTCACTTTGCTGTACAGTAGAAACTAACACGACATTGTAAAGTAACTGTATTCCAACAAAATTTAAAAAAATATTAATAACAGAATTTAACAATTTTCTGATTTTTGTATTTTCTCAAAGATATCAAAGATCCATGGACAAGAACTCTGCAATTTCACAAAGGAATAGTTAGTTATAGACGAGTAAGGACTACTTCTTTAGACTGGGTTTACCTGTAGCTTCTATCTGGTCTGCTTTAACTCTTTATATTAATTGCCTACAGTCCCATGAATTCACAAACCTATACACTAGAATTACTTGGAGACCCTTTCAGTTCAGTTCAGTCACTCAGTCGTGTCCGACTCTTTGCAACCCCATGAATCACAACACAGCAGGCCTCCTTGTCCATCACCAACACCCAGAGTTTACCAAAACTCATGTCCATTGAGTCGATGATGCCATCCAACCATCTCATCCTCTGTCGTCCCCTTCTCCTCCTGCCCCCAATCCCTCCCAGCATCAGGCTGTTTTCCAATGAGTCAGCTCTTTGCATCAGGTGGCCATAGTATTGGAGTTTAGGCTTCAACATCTGTCCTTCCAATGAACACCCAGGACTGATTTCCTTTAGGATGGACTGGTTGGATCTCCTCGTTGTCCAAGGGACTCTCAAGAGTCTTCTCCATCACCACAGTTCAGAATCATCAATTCTTCGGCACTCACCTTTCTTTATAGTCCAACTTTTGCATCCATACATGGCTTCTGGAAAAACCATAGCCTTGACTAGATGGACCTTTGTTGGCAAAGTAATGTCTCTGTTTTTTAATATGTTGTCTAGGTTGGTCATAACTTTTCTTCCAAGGAGTAAGCGTCTTTTAATTTCATGGCTACAGTCACCATCTGCAGTGATTTTGGAGCCCCAAAAAATAAAGTCAGCCACTGTTTCCACTGTTTCCCCATCTATTTGCCTTAGGAAGTATCACTACAAACAAAGCTAGTGGAGGTGATGGAATTCCAGTTGAGCTATTTCAAATCCTAAAAGATGATGCTGTGAAAGTGTTGCACTCAATATGTCAGCAAATTTGGAAAATTCAGCAGTGGCCACAGGACTGGAAAAGGCCGGTTTTCATTCCCATCTCAAAGAAAGTCAATGCCAAAGAATGCTCAAACTACCACACAATTGCACTCATCTCACACGCTAGTAAAGTAATGCTCACAATTCTCCAAGCCAGGCTTCAGCAATATGTGAACCACGAACTTGCAGATGTTCAAGCTAGTTTTAGAAAAGGCAGAGGAACCAGAGATCAAATTGCCAACGTTCACTGAATCATCAAAAAAGCAAGAAAGTTTCAGAAAAAAAAATCTATTTTTGCTTTATTGACTATGCCAAAGCCTTTGACTGTGTGGATCACAATAACCTGTGGAAAATTCTGAACGAGATGGAAATACCAGATCACCTGAACTGCCTCTTGAGAAACCTGTATGCAGGTCAGGAAGCAACAGTTAGAACTGGACATGGAACAACAGACTGGTTCCAAATAAGAAAAGGAGTATGTCAAGGCTGTATATTGTCACCCTGCTTATTTAACTTATATGCAGAGTACATCATGAGAAATGCTGGGCTGGAAGAAGCACAGGCTGGAATCAAGATTGCCAGGAGAAATATCAATAACCTCAGATATGTAGATGACATCACCCTTATGGCAGAAAGTGAAGAATTAATGAGCCTCTTGATGAAAATGAAAGAGGAGAGTTAAAAAGTTGGCTTAGAGCTCAACATTCAGAAAACTAAGATCGTGGCATCTGGTCCCATCACTTCATGGCAAATAGATGGGGAAACTGTGGAAACAGTGGCTGACTTTATTTTTGGGGGCTCCAAAATCACTGCAGAACTTTTAAAAGTATGGAAATCCAGATATCCCTAATACTGGGTCCAAAGTAGGTTGGAATTTATGGGTTCCTTAGAGTATGGTGATCAGTATGAATGTATATTTAGTGTTAGTTTCTCAGTCGTGTCTGACTCTTTGTGACCCCATGATCTGTAGCCTGCCAGGCTCCTCTGTCCATGGAATTCTCTAGGCAAGAATTCTGGAGTGGGTAGCCATTCCCTTCTCCAGGGGGTCTTTCCAACCCAGGGATTGAACCCAGGTCTTCTATACTGCAGGTGGATTCTTTACAACCTGAGCCACTAGGAAGTCCAAATGTATATTTAAATAAACCCCAGATAAGAAACCAGTGGTTCTGTGTAACCACAGTAGAGAATCACTGTAACACTTGAGGTTTTACCCACTGCTTTATCTTTCCAATGGTATAACCATTAAACAAGAGTGTTTCTTTCTACTTCTGTTCTCTTCTGGGGTTTAGTTTTGAAGGACTAACATAGACCACATTGCTTAGTATTTGTTGAGAGTGAAAAACCATGGGATCTGGGCACAGTTTGAAGTCTAGAGCCTCTTTCTATTTTGGGAAATGATCCTGCTTAACTAACTCATAGCTAATTGGTATAAAGTGGTGAATGAAAAAGTTGGCTTAAAGCTCAACATTCAGAAAACGAAGATCATGGCATCCGGTCTCATCACTTCATGGGAAATAGATGGGGAAACAGTGGAAACAGTAACAGACTTTATTTTTCTGGGCTCCAAAATCACTGCAGATGGTGACTGCAGCCATGAGATTAAAAGACACTTACTCCTTGGAAGGAAAGTTATGACCAACCTAGATAGCATATTCAAAAGCAGAGACATTACTTTGCCAACAAACGTCCGTCTAGTCAAGGCTGTGGTTTTTCCTGTGGTCATGTATGGATGTGAGAGTTGGACTGTGAAGAAGGCTGAGCGCTGAAGAATTGATGCTTTTGAACTGTGGTGTTGGAGAAGACTCTTGAGAGTCCCTTGGACTGCAAGGAGATCCAACCAGTCCATTCTGAAGGAGATCAGCCCTGGGATTTCTTTGGAAGGAATGTTGCTAAAGCTGAAACTCCAGTACTTTGGCCACCTCATGCGAAGAGTTGACTCATTGGAAAAGACTCTGCTGCTGGGAGGGATTGGGGGCAGGAGGAGAAGGGGATGACAGAGGATGAGATGGCTGGATGGCATCACCGACTCGATGGACGTGAGTCTGAGTGAACTCCGGGAGTTGGTGATGGACAGGGAGGCCTGGCGTGCTGGGATTCATGGGGTCGCAAAGAGTCGGACACGACTGAGCGACTGAACTGAACTGAATTGAATTGGTATATTTATTGGTTTATGATACAAAGTTTAAAATGAAAACAGAGCTTGCAAGCAGAAGGGAACAAGTTTGTCTTTGGGTCAGCAAATCCTTTCCCCAAGATGAAAGCTAATGTTGGAAGTCAAGTTATGGTCAAAAAGCTGTTTTGTGAGCCTGGAATTAGAACAAAGAAAGTGAAGTCAATTGCCATACTTGTCGAACTGATGACCCTCTCACTACAACCACAAAACCTGCCTGGCATGTTTGGTTGGATTTGATTTTTCCCGAGCTTCCTCGACTTTGCATTTGCTGATGCTTGTTTGTACTGAATCCCCTCAACAGATGGCCCTTCCCGTCCAACAGGATACAATTTTGTTAGTCTAATTTCAAGTATAAAATCTGCCCTTATATTCTGTCAGCATCTCACGGTAAACCTCTATCATAATACTAAATATTATGAATTAGCTATAATACTAAAATATTATGAATTAACTTTTCATGAATGAGTATGGTTCATGCTCTAGTGAAGTGACAGCTCCCCGAGGGAAAAATATAACATTATACTTGGTGTGTGTGTGTGTGTGTGTGTTAGTTACTCAGTCGTGTCTGGCTCTTTGTGACCCCATGGACTGTAGCCCGCCAATTTCCTCTGTCCATGGAATTTTCCAGGCAAGAATTGACTAGAGTGGGTTGCCATTTCCTCCTCCAGGGGATCTTCCCCGCCCAGGGATGGAACCTGTGTCTCCTGCATTGTAGGCAGTTTCTTTACCACTGTATCACATGGGAAGTTCTTTTATCCTTAATAATTCTCTTCAATTATCACATCTTCAAGTTGCTGTCAAGACAGATTTCACATTTAGGGAAAGAATCAAATAACTCCTTACCTATTTTTAGAAGCTCATATATTATCTAATTTATATATATATACACACACATATCTATATATATAGATATATATATGTATTTATAGATATATACAATCTCATGATATTATTATCCTCTTTTTATAAATAAGAAATTTAGCTAAGAGAAGCTAAATACATTGACCAAGTTTGCAGCTCAGATATCAGCAGAGACTGAATTTAAGAATCCAACTCTGACCTTGAATTCCATGTGTGAGTGTGTCTGCGAGCGGTTGTGAGACACATGAACTGCCTTAGGTTGCCTTCTAATAAATACACTATGTTGCCTCACGTGATCAATAAAAGAGTCAGTTGTTTGATATATGTTGAAAAAGTTACATTCATCACTCAACCATTTTCTTAAAGTCTCTACATATTTTCATTTGCTGTTTATAGAGGTTTCAGAAATGGAGTGGATTTTAGTTGTCTCAAGTATTTAATGCTTGGCAGTCTGAGTACCTCAATAAATATCTCACATGAGAAGTAAAGGGAATTTTAGGAAAATAATCAAATACCTCCTTAGCTACTTACAGGAGCTGGTACATTATCTCATTCATATATACACAATATACAAATCTACATGTATATATAGAAGAAGTATAGTGGAATTTTGACTCTAAGGCTAAACTTACCAGGCGTAAATAGCTAAAGGTCAGTTTAATCCTTCTCTTTTCTCTTTATTCAAAATGCAAACAGTATAAAATCAAATATAATGTAAAGTTATTGTTGCCTGGAAAGGAAGCAGAGAAAGTATTTGCTATTTAAAATGATTCATTATGAACAGATTAGAAAAATAAGAATCATTTTGTTGTTTTACAAACACACACACATATGTAAAACAACTTTCCAGTGGGATGAAAATTTTTCCTTAATAAAGTTGGTGGATGGCTGTAAACACATGTGTGTGTGTGTGTGTGTGTGTGTGTGTGTGTGTGTGTGTGATATGTGTGTCTAACTCTCTGCAATCCCATGGACTGTAGCTCACCAGGCTCCTCTGTCCAGAGACTTCTCCAGGCAAGAATACTGGAGTGGGTTGCCATGCCCTCCTCCAGGGGATCTTCCTAACCCAGGGATCGAACCCAGATCTTACACATTGCAGGTGGATTTTTTACTGTCTGACCCAGCAGGGAAGCCCAAAAGCGTATATAATGCTGAGCAATTTCATATCAGGCAATCAAGAAAGCTCAGGTTGGGAATATCTGGGGCTGGAAACATACCCATTTCACCTGAGACATGGTCCTTTAGCCTTGCAGTACTATTAGTCAAGGTGCTGAAGCAGACCTCTTAACAACTAGAGAGAAGCCTCAGGAAAATATGACTCACTAGTGTAGCTGACACTCCACAGGTGGCTCTTCTTTTACCCTGTTTTTCCTATTTGAAATGTCTAGTGTAGACACACGTGGTCAAATGATGCTGGAAATTGGATTGACGTCTCTAATATACCATTTTATACTGTAGTTCTTGGACCAGGGTGCACCGTCACCCCACCGTCCCCACCCCAAGTCCTCCCTTATTGAATATCAGCAGTCACTTAACATTCTCCTTGGCTAACACAGTCTCCTTGGGCTACCGTGGTGGCTCAGATGGTAAAGAATCTGCCTGCAGTGTGGGAGACTGGGGTTCGATCCTTGGGTCAGGAAGATCCCCTGGAGAAGGGCCTGGCGACCCACTTCATTATTCTCGCCTGGAGCATCCCATGGACAGAGGAGCCTGGTGGGCTACAGTTCATGGGGTCACAAAGAGTTGGAAAACTTTTCTTAGTTCTCATTTGGAGTTTTATTTTTAGAGTTTATTTTCCCTAATTGTGCCTATTACAGCATTTTATCTGCATGTGGCAAAGTGGCATATTTATTACCTATACAGAGTGTCCTCCTCCAAAGTCATCTTTTCCCTTGGTATTCCTTAGGCAGCTAATTAATTGCTAAGCACTGCAGTCTAGTTCTTTAATTTTTATTTTCTGTTCATCTTCTTATTAAACCTATTGAAGAAAATCATTTAAAATATTCCAAATTCTATAAAGAATTGATTAAAAAAAAAACTTAAAAAAAGAAAACTCAAAAAAAAAAGAAAAGAATCGATGAAGGGCTTGCCGCAGTCCATGGGGTCACAGAGTCAGACGTCACTGAGGGACTGAACTGAACTGAACTTGATTGTTGATCCTTACTAGTTTTATGATTTGCCTAATTATGGTAATCCTTAGTCATATAATACAAAATTCTAAACATTTCTCCCCCCCGCTCCAAGGAGTATAAAGTTGATCTTACATGGTATCAGGGAGGGTCCACTAAAGAGACACGTGTACCCCAATGTTCATAAATTAGTATTTTTAATACAATGTATTGGGAATGTCTCATTCAGCTATTATGGTTGAGGAATTTAGAGATATTAAGTTCGGGAAAGAGCTAACATTTATTGAGTGACTACTATGTACAGACTAGCACATTATGCACTTATCTATCTATCTATCTATCTATATAAAACTTTGTTAAACAGACCCAGCTCCATGAGGCAGACATAAGTATTTTTGATCAGTAGACAAGGACAAGAAAGTTGAGACTTGTAAGACAGCTTGCCAGGTTAAGAGCCTGACTTTAATGCCAATGCATCTGCCATCACCTTGTCACTATTTCTGTAAATATTTATATATGTTATTTAAAAAAATTATTTACCAAAAAGGTTATTACGTATATTCTCTAGATATAGATATTTTATTTTTGTCTTCTGGCATATGTTCTCTACATGCAGATATTTTCCCTGCTTTTAAGCATTTTGATCCCATCCTTCAATATTCACTATGCCCCCAAATTACTCTCCTGATGGTCCTGCTATTTTTTAATTACATGAATGAGCATAAGTATATTGAGAATAATATAAATAAAGCTGTTTTGCTCTCTTGCAGGTGGCTTAAATTCTGCTCGGATCACGCTGCCTTCAGATAAGAATTCCTAGTAATGTAAGTCATGTAATGCACGAGAAGGCATATTCTGTTAACTACACTAGAGGCCCTGGTGATTGGATCTCAAGGGGAAGGAATGATAATAACATCACCATAATCACCCCAGCCTGCATCAGCGAGACAGATGCCATTTATTAGGCACCCTCAGTGTGCGTGGTGTGATACAGGCACTTGGTCCACATTATGTCTCTTTAATATAGGTTTGACTTCATGTGTGAGAAACTCATAACAGTGTCTGCGGATATTAATACTTTTTACACAAATGTTTGCTTTCATCATTTTCATTTTCATCATCATCATCATTCTCTCATTTAAAGCCTTCAATAATCATTGGATACAGATATTATTATTCTCATTTTGTGGGTGAGGAAATTGAAGCTATTGAGGCTGAATTACTTGCCTGGTGAATGAAGAGTAGAGAATGAATTTCAACGCAGGTGTATTTAATTTCTAAGACCGTTTTCTTCCTGCTCAGCCTCACTATGTCCCATGGTGGAAATGGCCACAAGAAAAAGATGTTTCCCTGCTTTTGACCTTCACAAGGTGGGAATACCTTCCTGCCTTCCCTTGGGGAGCATGTCACACAAGGGAGAATAATCCAGAATCCATGGCTGATGTTGTCACTGCATAGACTGCAGTTCAGAGATGTCCCCGTGGCTTTGTGGAGGAAGTATCTGGGTTCCTGGGGGACCTTCTGAGTGTCTCAGATATTTTGATTGCTCTGCTTATCCTAGGGAAGATAACCACTAACTCCTGTCTTCCCTGAGGCATCCGATTATCCGCCCAGAACTGGGCTCGGCTTCTATAAACGCTCATCTTGTCCCCTCCTCTGTTCCTTGTCATCACTTCTGAACCTGACACCAGCTGTGTGCCATCTATTGTCTGTCATATTCATTGATCTCCCTAAAAAATCAAACTGTCCCTCTAACTCCCCTGTCTGATCTTCGCTTGCCAGAGCTTACTGATAAAACTGTCCCCCCGAAAAAGAAAACTCTAGTCTATTCATCTTAGCTCTCAGAGCCTCAAATGCTATAGAGTCAATACACAGCTTTCACTACATTTTAAACTTTATGGCCTCATTGAAAATGAAAGCTGTTTTCAGACAACTCTGACCTGACCTCCAAAGGGTGTATGAGAACACAACAAAAGTAAACCTAAGGATTAAAGAAGTTTATAAAGAGAAGCATAAAACCTTTCCACTGGAACTTCCATTTTTCAACAGAAATAGACAGGGTGCACTTTGTGATTCATAAATATTCAAATCCAAACTGATGACTAATTTTCCCCTCTTGTTTGCTGAAGCGTGATGATGGAGAATTATAAAATCTTCAGCGTAGTTTACCATGCTTACAGTCAATCTGTGGTCATTTCCTTTTCTGTTTAAGAATCTTAGGAAGTTCTCCATTCCTTGAAGACACTGTTCTTCCATCCCACAATGTTGCTGTAAATGCATGACTTCTTTGCCAAAACTAGGTCTTATTTTTAGAATGAGTACATGCTCAATTCATTATGTATCTGTCCAACTACTCACTCTTTTGTCTATAAATTATTTCATTATTCAGCACTAACCCTGTGCTAGGAGCTTGTATTTGTCAATGTCTTATCAGGATAACATGAATTATGCTAGGCCTTTCAAGCAGAAAGAATCCAACATGGGAAATAAACTAAAAACATATTGAATTCTCACCGTAGTATCATTTACAACAGTCAAGGTATGGGAACAATCCTGTGTTTCATTAATGGATGAATGCATGAAGAAGATGTAAAACACACACACACACACACACACACACACACACACATATGCATTTATTATTTAGCCATAAAAGAAGGATATCCTGCCATTTGAAAAATGTGGAGGGTGGATCTTGAGGGAATTATGCTAAATGATATAATTCAAACATTAAAAGACAAATCCTGTATCATCTCATTTATATGTTGAATCTGAGCAAACTGAAATTATGGAAACAGAGAATAGATGGTGCTTACCAGAGATGGGGCGTGGGGAGGGTGGGGGCAAAATGAGTGAAGGCGTTCAAAACTTCTGCTAAGTCGCTTCAGTCGTGTCCGACTCTGTGCGACTCCATAGACGGCAGCCCACCAGGCTCCCCCGTCCCTGGGATTCTCCAGGCAAGAACACTGGAGTGGGTTGCCATTTCCTTCTTCAATGCATGAAACTGAAAAGGGAAAGGGAAGTCGCTCAGTCGTGTCCGACTCTTAGCGACGCCATGGACTGCAGCCTACCAGGCTCCTCCGTCCATGGCATTTTCCAGGCAAGAGTACTGGAGTGGGGTGCCATTGCCTTCTCTCAAAACTTCTAGTTATAAGATAAATTAGTAATAAGGATGTAATATACAGCATGGTGAAACTATAGTCAACAATACTGCATTGCATATTTGCAAATTCTTAAGAGAGCAGATTTTAAGAGTTCTCATCATAAGAAAAAAAGTGTTAGGTTTGTGAAGCAATAGCTGTGACTAACTTACTTTGTGGTATGTATTACATCAAGTCATGTTGTACTCTTTGGATTAATACAATATTTAACATTGGTTATATCTCAATAATGGAGAAGGAAATGGCAACCCACTCCAGGATTCTTGCCTGGAGAATTCCATGGATAGAGGAGCTTGGTAGGCTATAGTCCATGGGGTTGCAAAGAGTCAGACACGACTGAGTGACTAATACGCACACAATCAAATACATATGTCAGTAAAAATGAGAACAAAGTTTTTAAAAAGATTGGAAGAATCAACACAGCAACAGAGGAAAACAACTGCTTGCTTAGAATTGAGAGCTGCTGCCGCCTTGGGGGCTGAAGGCTGGGAGCCTGGCCCGTGCGGAGTGTGGGTTGCCAAGACCCCTGTTAGTACTGGCGTCTAGCATCGTGGTCTGCAGCTAAGCGGGAAGCAAGAAGCTCCCTCTCCTGCTCATGCTGCTAAAACTTTCCTAGAGGCTCTGGGGGATGCAAACTTCCCATAGCCTTGCTGCAAGGCTTCAGACTGACTATTCTTCCCCCCGCCTATCACCCCACTGCCCTACCCCCTGCTTGGCTAACTTTTCCATTTCCAAGAAATTAGATTTCTTTGAAACATCCAGCACAAGACTGTCATATCGAGAAGCCCTATTATTATTACCCTTTCTCTGTCTGTTGTACTCTATCTACTATTGCCATGTATCATGGTGTATCTATGAACTGTGTGCTCGTTAGTCTATCCTACTGAGCTATCCTACTGAACTGAGATCCCCAAGGTGGTGTCTTTTTGTTGTTGCTGTTTATATCCTCTCAACTAGCACAAAACCTATTAATTCTCAATTAATGTTTGCCCATTTTATTTTAGTTGAATTGAGATCTGCAAATGCACAGAACTGTGGTTATATCTTGAAGCATCGGGGTCAGGAACTAAAAGGTCCTGCAGGCAAGGGGAAGTGACAGTCTTCAGTGCGGGCTTAGCATATTGATTTTAGCCTAACTCATCAACGACCACTGTTCTTTTCTCACTTGGGACGTGGGAGTGTTATTTTATCTTACTTTATTGTGGAGGTGGGGCTTTTTCCAGCTTAAAAAACATTCTTTTCAGAGCTTCTGAAGGTGTCTGGCTGACAGGCTGGCTGAGGTTTTATAATCAACCATTTATAATCATGAAATGTTCTAATTATAAAAAGTAATGTAGTCAGATATTCTAAATTGTGTTCCCGTTCACTTTGCCAAGTACCTTTTCAAAACCTTTTTGCTCTGGCATCCTACTAATTTTTTTTTTTCCTGTAATTCTCATTTTACAATGCAGAAAACCAAGACTCTAACTTCAGAAACAATACAGCTTAGAACACATTTAAAGTACAAGGGGTTCAAGGTAAATCATAAATGAATACTCTGCCTACCTAATTGAACCTCGAGTTTTTCCTCCTGGACAAATGCTTCAGAACAACAGAGTTAGATGCCCCTCTGGCTGATGGTAAAATGACTGTGATAACCCAGTACTCCTTCCTTACTTGAGAAATGGGCTTTCTGTTCCTCCCACAAACCCTCATTCTCAAGATCGAGGCCAATGGGACCTAGGCTAGTGGATTTCAAGCCAAGTATCTCAGATTCTTGAGGATGCCTAAAGGTTAGCCAGGAGAAGGACAGACAGAGCTGGCAGGATTTCATCTGCTGAAGCCTTACCCACCTTTACCCTCAGTAGATTGGCTTACCTTTTAAGTACCTTTCAATCTCTATAAAGCTTCATTTACAAAAGGAATCTCTCTACTAAACATTGGGGAAAAACACTGATCTGGTCTCCACAAATATTAGGAGAATGTACAATTGCTAAAAAGTCTGCCTGAAGGAAAAGTCTATCCCTAGACTCAGAGAACCTCTCCTTTGATTTTTTTTTTTTTTTTCATCTTCCAGTTGGATGTGAGGCTTTGAACAAGTTGCTTGACCTCTCTGGATCTTAGCTTTCTCATCTTGGATATTGTGCTTTCAGAACTGGTCTGCAAATTATAATATTCCACTAAGACAAGCATTATTAATGTTTTCCAGAGAATGGGTCAGTAAATTAATGAAATTCTAGAGGAACAA
Source organism: Bos indicus x Bos taurus (assembly GCF_003369695.1). Classification (NCBI taxonomy): domain Eukaryota; kingdom Metazoa; phylum Chordata; class Mammalia; order Artiodactyla; family Bovidae; genus Bos; species Bos indicus x Bos taurus. The sequence continues at coordinate 9,831,537 of NC_040087.1, read as the reverse complement.
CACAAATATGTGTTGAACAAATATGTTATTGTTGATAAACTTTTTTGAATGCTTACTGTGATGCTTAATTTTATGTATTAACCTGATGGGGCCATGGGACACCCAGATAGTTGGTAAACTTTTTTCTGTTGTTTCTGCAAGGATGTTTTTGGATGACATTAATATTTAATTAGTGGGCTTGAAAAAAGCAGATTGCCTTCTATAATGTGAGTGGGCCTCATTTAATCAGCTGAAAGCTTGAAGAGAATGAAAGACTGTACTTTTTATTTCATCTGCCTCATGGTTTTTGAATGGGAACATTAGCTCTTCCTGGTTCTCTAGGAGTTTCTGGCCCTTGACCAGAACTTGGATATTGGCATTTCTGATTTTAAACTTGCCACTCTGTAATTGTGTGAGCCAATTCTTCACGCAGATAGCTAGATAGATAGATGCCCTTGACCAGAACTTGGATATTGGCATTTCTGATTTTAAACTTGCCACTCTATAATTGTGTGAGCCAATTCTTCATGATAGATACAGATAGCTAGATAGATAAATGCCCCGTTGGTTCTGTTTATCTGGAAAACCCTGACTGATACACCCATTGAGGTGATCCTGGAATATTTTCACAATTCTTTGACACTCTTGCCTCCACAAAGTGAAGCCTAGTTTCCGTGCAAGCTGGACTTAGAGACTTGCTTCTAATGAATGAAATACACTGGAAGTGACAGTGTGGCAAAGCGAAAAAAGGCACTGATCCTTCTTCTTGATCATTTTTTCTAGGGACAGCAGCTGCCATGTCTTGAGAACATTCAAACAACCCAATGCAGAATTTCACATCATAACGAACTGAGGCCTCCAACCAACAGTCATGTGAACCATCTTGGAAGCGGACTCTCAGTCCCTGAGAGGTCAAGCCTTCAGAAGATTATCTGATGGTCAGAAGATGAAGATGATGACCCTGAAGATGATTCAGAAGATGACCCTGGTGGTCCTCATCACTGCAACTTCATGAGTGATCCTGAGCCAGAACCATTCAATTCAGCTGTTCCTAGATTCCTGATCCATAGAAGTACATGAGACAACAGACTTGCTGTTTTTAAGCCAGCGAGTGTTAGGGTACTTCATTTTGCAGCAGTCTATAAATAATACACCTGCATTGAACACATTGTGTTGCCTGGACTCCCCATCCCTAGACAGGGTTGGGAATAGTTATTAAGAACGACCATCAGCAAGGGAAATTTTCGCTGTTTTCCATTTGCACCAGGATATGGGAGAGTGGCCAACATCCAGTAAACCTGGACCAGAATTCAAGGTGCCCTTGTTCATCTGGGCAGAAAGTCAAGACAACCGGAAAGAGGGTCAGTGAGGGCAAGGACAGAGTAGTGGGCCTTGGAGGGAAAAGCAAACTCTTCATCAGCACAATGGATAAAATTTGGCTGCATAAGACTGAAGGTCAGGCTCCCTGTGTACTTAAAATAGATGTTCAACACACATGCATTGATTGATGTTGGTCACTTTATTTTGAATGCCAGACAGTGAGTCATCTATGTTGCAACAAAGCTTAAACAAATGTGAGTTGTGCCTAGAAAAATAGCAATTCAGCAGTGAGAACCAAAAAGAACCAGTCAGCCTCTCACTGGACAGATTTACTGATTTCTTCCTGCTGCAGACCCCTGATTATTGAGAAGGAGACTATTCCCATTGGAAGATGAGCGATGCTTCAGGGCGGAAAGCCTTCAACGGGAAAGTCTCTGGCCGTGGAGTCTGCGCAATCGCTCTCAGTGTCAGTGAGGACCTAGACTGATTTCTGTATAGGTGGATCAGTGGTGTGATCTGCAGAGATGCTAAGGCAGATCTATAGTAGGTTGACGGTGGGATGGGGGTGATGGTGACTGCAGGTTGGTAAGGGAAGAGAAATTTGATATAGTTAGACTTAGTCAACACAAAGATATGGGTTATTTTCTTATTATGACTCTTGATGAAAACTTTGCAGTATGCAAGCTTCAGCAAAACAAATACAAGTGTGGCTTTTGCTCTTAATCATGTTGGATTATTTTTTTTCTGTCTTGATGTTCAAGGCCCTGTGTGAAGTATTGAGGGGTGCATTAAAGTGCTCGTATGTTTTCATTTCTTTGGGAGAATCCCTGTTTACACATCATGTTCCAGAGTAATTATTTTAGTGACACTTTTACTCAAAAAGATCCTGAGTTGGACAATTAGTTTTATGGCAACCACTTCTAGGCTTTATGGTGAAACAGCACAGTGGAGTGGGTAGAAATATGAACTCTAATATAAACATCCTGGAAAGAAAATCCCAGTTTTCTCCTTATTAGTCATGTGATCTTGGACAAATTCCTTAATATCTCTGTACCATGGTTACTGTAATGTGCGGATAATTAAAACATCTATTCATGTGGTTGGGGTGAGGATTAAATGAGTTATTATGCACAAAAGCCTGTAAGCAATGTCCGACATATGAAAGCTCTATAACAGCTTTACGTTTAGTTAATCTTAACTCTTCAGAAAACTCTTGTAATGAAGTTATCATTATGCCCCTTTGTAAATGAGGACACAGAATTCCCAGAAATTAAGAAAAAAATTTCTAGGAGACCAGCTAGAAGGTAGTAGGGACAGGGTTTTGTTTCGACTCTGATCTCAAAAGTAGGCACTTAATAGATTCCACAACACCTTTTACCTTCAAAGACTCTTTATCCCTTTTTTTCATTTTCAAGAACAAGTTAGTATGAGATAATATGCCTGCAATCTTGAAAAAGTGAGTGACAGTTACTCAGGTGTGTTTGACTCTTTACAACCCCATGGACTGTAGCTGTCTGGGGTCCTCTGTTCATGGGATTCTCCAGGCAAGAATGCTGAAGTGGGTAGCCATTCCCTTCTCCAGGGGATCTTCTCAACCCAGGGATCAAACCTGTGTCTCCTGCACTGCAGGCAGATTCCTTACCATCTGAGCCACCAGGGAGACCTGCCTGCATTCTTATTCTCATTCAATGCTAATCAGCTCTGGGCAGAGTAAGGATTTTCTGTTTGTTGGCTGGGGGGATGGAGGGCTGTTTCTATCATGTTACTCAACCAAACTTGGTAACAAACCCAATCTTCTGACATTGGTTGTGGTGAAGGAAAGTACAGTGTTTATTGCAGAATGTCAAGCAGGAGAACAGGCAACTCTGCTCAAAAGACCCCAACTCCTTGCTGGCTTTCCCGCTCACTCCCAATGGCTTTCAGGGAAGGGTTCTTAAAAACAAATTAGGGGGAAGATTGTAGGATGCCTGGTCAACTACTGCACATCCTTCTGATTAGCTGGTGCTTAGCAAATGGCGTGGTATTTTGGGAGTTAACATTATCAACTTCTGGTTTCAACTGGTCTGGGGTCTATGTGTTTGTGGTCAGCATGGAGTTAACTTCTTCCACCTTGTAGGAGTTATAGTATCTATAAAACAACTCAGTGATATAGCTTAGGATATTATCTCTAGCTTTTCAGGAGAAACCAAAAGTCCTTGATTTTGTTTCACAGTTAAGCTATTATTATTTTCTCACTTCACTGTTTTCCTTTGTTATTGTATTTTTTCACTTTTCTGATGAAATTTGCTCTTTGGGACTCTGGGTGATCAAGGAAGCTAAAGCTTCTTACAAACAAGAGGCAGAGGACCCTGGGGTTCTGTCCCCAGGAAGACCTGGCAGGTTCCTGCTTGGTTTCAGTAATCAACGTCAGATTGTTGTATCAGGTTTGTATCAGGTTCCCAGAGGGTGAGACTAAGCCAGCAGCACTCCTGTTTTGATACTGCTTTTCCTTAATCAAGTTGCCCCTAAAAGTTGAGGGTTGAGGCTCATTCTCGTGGAGCTCAGAAGAAACCTCCTCTGAGAACATTGTGGAGGCAGGCTTAACATATCCTCACAGTCTCTGCAGCATAAGAAGATCAAAAGTTAGGGTGACTCCTGCTCACCAAGAGCAGAAAGGATGCAGTACAGAGAGCCAACAGGTCTTGGCCGCCCAGGCCAGTAGACTGAGGCCTTGCCAGCATGGTCCACTGTGGTCGAAAATTGAAAGGAAAGGGTGTGTCTGAGTGAATACCAACTGGGATGGATGATCCACCAGGGCCCAGACACTGCCCCTCCCTGTTAAGCCTTCTCACTACAGAAATATCTTCAACTCTTAGATGAAACTCAGTCCAAAGGACAGAGATTAAATATTTGACACCAGCAGAATATAGGGTTCCAGAGATCAAATTGCCAACATCTGTTGGATCTTAGAAAAAGCAAGAGAGTTCCAGAAAAAACATCTACTTCTGCCTTTTTGACTATGCCAAAGTCTTTGACCGTGTGGATCACAACAAACTGTGGAAAACTCTTAAAGAGATGGAAATACCAAACCACCTGACCTGTCTCCTGAGAAATCTCTATGCAGGTTAAGAAGCAACAATTAGAGCCAGACATGGAACCACAGACTGGTTCCAAATTGGGAAAGGAGTATATCAAGGCTGTATATTGTCACCCTGCTTATTTAACTTATATGCAGAGTATGTTATGAGAAATGCTGGACTGGATGAAACACAAACTGGAATCAAGATTGCTGGGAGAAATAACAATAAGCTCAGATACGCAGATGACACCACCCTTATGGTGGAAAGTGAAGAAGAACTAAAGAGCCTCTTGATGAAAGTGAAAGAGGAGAGTGAAAAAGCTGGCTTAAAACTAAACATTCAGAAAACAAAGGTCATGGCATCCAGTCCCATCATTTCATGGCACATTGATGGGTAAACAATGGAAACAATGACAGACTATTTTTTTGGGCTCCAAAATCACTGCAGATGGTGACTGCAGCCATGAAATCAACAGATGATTTCTCCTTAGAAGAAAAACTATGAGAAACCTAGATAGCATATTAAAAAGCAGAGATATTACTTTGCTGACAAAGGTCCATCTAGTCAAAGCTATGGTTTTTCCAGTAGTCATGTATGGATGTGAGAGTTGAACTATAAAGAAAGCTGAGCACCAAAGAATTGATGCTTTTGAACTGTGGTGTTGGAGAAGACTCTTGAGAGTCCCTTGGACTGCAGGGAGTTCAAACAAGTCAATCCTGAAGGAAATCAGTCCTGAATGTTCATTGGAAGGACTGATGCTGAAGATGAAACTCCAGTACTTTGGCTACCTAATGTGAAGAACTAACTCATTGGAAAAGACCCCGATGCTAGGAAAGATTGTAGGCAGGAGGAGAAGGGGGTGACAGAGGATGAGATGGTTGGATGGCATCACTGACTCATTGGACATGAGTGTGAGCAAGCTCCAGGAGTTGATGATGGACAGGGAAGCCTGGTGTGCTACACAGTCCTTGGAACCAAAAGAGTCAGACGTGACTGAGTGACTGAACTGAAAGTGAAAGAATATAGGGATCCCCAGGTAGGATGGTAGTAAATGATCTACCTGCCAATGCAGGAGACGCAAGAGATGGAGGGTCAATCTCTGGGTCAGGAAGATCCCCTTGATAGGAAATGACAACCTACTCCAGTATTCCTGCTTGGGAAATCCCACGGACAGCCTGGTGGGATACAAGTCCAAAAGGCTGGAAAGAGCTGGACATGACTGAACATGAGCACACTCCCAGAATATAGTATTTCTCTATATTTTTAGTAAAAATTCAGGTTAATTTTAGAAAAACACAATTCTCCTGCTTGCATCCTTAAGTTTATACAGTTAAAGATTTACTGGTATGCAACTGCTATGCCATCTTGGGGAACATTCTTATTCCAGTTCTCCCAATTCCTTCCTTCCTGACTTTTCCTGTTTGTGACACTTGGTTCCTCAAATTGAGCTTTTCAGTCTTAAACCTTTGCTTAAACTCTGGGTCCCCCTCTATAAGGTAATAATAACAGTAATAAATATTGTGGTCATTGTAAGGATTAGAAGTAATGTAGACAATGTGCCCATCTCACAGAGTTGAGACATCATAGATGCCCACGTGGGACTATTATCACGACTCCTCCTCCTGATGAATTACAGCTGAGCACCAAGGATAACTATAATAAAAATGATAATGACAACCAGCCTGGTTCTAACAGCATGATTATTTGAAATTATCACACTGTTGCATTCTACTGCGTCAATATGTACATTATCAACATAAAATTGCCGAGGTTATCAAGGTTAACGCATGTACCTAGGTGTGGGTGCATGCTAGGCTGCTTCAGTCGTGTCCATCTCTTTGTGACCCTATGGACTGTAATCCGACGGGCTCCTCTGTCCATGGGATTCTCCAGGCAAGAATACTGGAGCGGGTTGCCATGCCCTTTTCCAGGGGAGCTTCAGGACCCATGGATTGAACCCGCATCTCTTGTGTCTCTACTGGCAGGCATATTCTTTCCCACTAACACCACCTTGGAAGCCCCCAGGTACCTAGGACACAAACTTAATATATGTACCTGGGACAGACAATATCTTCTCCTCAGTGCTAGCTCTTTTCTTTGTGTAGAAGCGACCCACCTGTTCTGCCCTGAAAGGGTGTGTTTCTCTTGTGTAGACAAGGGTTTAGAGAATGTTTTACTTTTGTAAAGAGCACATTTCCATACCTATCAAGGAAATGAAAGCTTTCCAAGGAAAATCCTGTGAAAAGTCTAAGATTATTAAAAGAATAATTTCTGACGAAAAAAGAAACAAAGTGTTTAAACTTTTTCCTGAAAAGTTAAAGACGGCACTTCACAATAGCTTCTGCAACATCCAATTTTATTCAAGAGCCAGAGAAAGTAGCAATCCCCAAGGCTCCAAGGTTTAATTTCCCTCTCACAGAATGCCTCTCACATCAGAATTAATCAGGTTTCATTTCCACTGTCCCATTTCCCTTCAGGAGTCCTGCGGTATAAACCTCCAAGGTAAACACAAATATTCATCTACTCACCTGTTTTGAAGAGCCAGACATTCGGGGGCGTAAATCATTGGCAGTGACGGGTATGCGCTGATTTGGGCACAATTCATCTTCTCTGTCTAACTCCACAGAGTTCCCTTCAGCTTCTTCTCATGTGCACAAGAGCAAACGCTTTACTCTGAGACATCAGGATAAATGAGCGGACCTTGATAATTTTTGATGCCTATGAGCAGATGGGACAAATCTTGATTTTGTTTCTTTTTTAAGAGAGAGAGGAAAAAAATCAGGTGTATGAAATAGTAGATAGCATTATCTGGAAAACCTGCTTTGCTCCTTCCAAGAGAGGTTAATGCTCTATTCATTGATAAAGTTAAAAGAAAATTACTTCTGAGATGATAATTTTGTGGCACCAAGCATTTATGAGCCTAACTTTGGTTCACTCTTTGCTGGTAGAAGTTTCAGCAATCCTCAGACATGAATAAACGTCAGTTCTAGCTCCAGAATGTGGTGTGTTTAATGAACTGGTTAGTTGTTCAGTCGCTCAGTCACGTCTGGCTCTTTGTGACTGCATGGACTACAGCACGCCAGCTGCCCTGTACTTCATTATCTCCCTGAGTTTGCTCAAACACATGTCCATTAAGTCGGTGATGCCATCCAACCATCTCATCCTCTGTCATCCCTTTCTCCTCCTGCCCTAAATCTTTCCCAGCATTAGGGTCTTGTCCAGTGAGTTTACTCTTCACATCAGATGGCCAAAGTATTAGAGTTTCAGCTTCAGCATCTGTCCTTCCAATGAATATTCAGGGTTGATTTCCTTTAGGATTGACTGGTTTGATCTCCAGGGCTGTCCAAAGGACTCTCAAGAGTCTTCTCCAGCACCACTGGGTCCTTATTTGTTTTTAGAGAATGGATTTGGGGTGGTATATCCACAGTGGCTCAGATTCAGTCCACCTGTCTGTTTTTTTTTTTTTAATTTCTGGAACTTGCAGTTGTAAAGGGCAGGGATAAAGGATGGGATTTCCCAGAGTGGCTCTTGTAACAATAAAGGACAAGTTTGCTTATCCCTTCTCTATTTCTTGCTATGTCTATCCTTGGTAAATGCTGGCAGCTGTTCCAGTTCAAAAAGTAGACAAAGGACAAGGCAGCCCTCATTTTCAAATCCCTCTTTTAGGAGAGATTGTGAGGAAGCAGAAAGGGTGAAATGTGGCTTTGGAAACTTCCTTCTCCATGATAATGAGCCTTTTCTCCAAATTCATTGGTCTCTAGGGGATTGATTCTCTGCTTGGGTTGACTCCAAACTATATGCAGGTATTAGAGGCAGAGAAGCTCAAGAGAGTCGGGAACGTGTCTTCAGAGCATAATAAGTAGCTTAACTATCTTACTTACAACTTATTCACTTAGTCCTAAAGGATTCGGGAAAAGGAATACGTCAAGGCTGTGTATTGTCACCCTGTTTATTTAACTTATATGCAGAGTACATCAAGAGAAATGCTGGGCTGGAGGAAGCACAGGCTGGAATCAAGATTGTCGGGAGAAATATCAATAACCTCAGATATGCAAATGACACCACCCTTATGGCAGAAAGCGAAGAAAAACTAAAGAGCCTCTTGATGAAGGTGAGAGAGGAGAGTGAAAAAGTTGACTTAGAGCTCAATATTCAGAAAACTAAGATTATGGCATCCAGTCCCATCACTTCATGGCAAATAGATGGGGAAACAGTGGAAACAGTGTCAGACTTTATTTTTTTGGGCTCCAAAATCACTGCAGATGGTGATTGCAGCCATGAAATTAAAAGACGCTTACTCCTTGGAAGGAAAGTTATGACCAACCTAGACAGCATATTGAAAAGCAGGGACATTACTTTGTCAACAACTGTCTGTCTAGTCAAGGCTATGGTTTTTCCAATGGTCATGTATGGATGTGAATGTCGGACTGTGAAGAAAGCTGAGCGCCAAAGAATTGATGCTTTTGAACTGTGGTGTTGGAGAAGACTCTTGAGAGTTGCTTGGACTGCGAGGAGATCCAACCAGTTCATCCTAAAGGAAATCAGTCCTGAATATTCATTAGAAGAACTGATGCTGAAGCTGAAACTCTAATACTTTGGCCACCTGATGTGAAGAACTGACTCATTTGAAAAGACCCTGTTGCTGGGAAAGACTGAGGGCAGGAGGAGAAGGGGATGACAGAGGATGAGATGGTTGGATGGCTTCACTGACTCAATGGACATGGGTTCGGGTGAACTCCAGAAGCTGGTGATGGACAGGGAGGCCTGGCGTGCTGTGGTTCATGGGGTCACAAAAAGTTGGACACGACTGAACTGAACTGAAAGTATTTGGGAAGTTTTGGAAGTCAAAAATTGCTTTACTTCAAATTTGATTGTCCAGGGAGTACATTCCTTGAAATTATTCTTTTTTAGTTCAATTTGATGTACAGATAACAATGTAGGAAAAATAGTATACCTTTTTATTCTTTGGTTGTGACAAATTCAAGGGCTTCCCTGATGGCTCAGATGGTAAAGAATCTGCCTGCAATGTAAGAGATCTGGGTTTCATCCCTGGGTATGGAAATCCCCTGGAGATGGAAATGACTACCCACTATGGTAATCTTGCTGGAGAATTCCATGGACAGAGAAGCCTGGTGGGTGATAGTCCATGGGATTGCAAAGGGTCATACATGACTGAGCAGCTAACAATTTCACACTTTTGACAAATTCATGGAGGAAAGTATCATATTTGGTTCATTTTTGGAGTCCAGTGTAAGGAAGTATCTAGATTAGTGAAAGAAGTTCCTTCTGCCTTTGGTCAGATAAGAGGACTCCAAACATGCACTGACATTGGTCTTTCTGGATGTCCACCCAGAGATGATCCTAGAGATGGGACTGAGATCCCATCTCAATCTACTAGAGATGATACTCTGGCCAAGAAAGCAAAGACATTTGTGGAATACTTGGACATGTGTAAGAGGCAACCAACCCATCTCAAGTAAGTGTGTCTATTGACAATGCAACTAGAGAAAATGTCTTGACCCTAAAACACCCAATACAAAACAGGTGTGTCTTTTGTGACTTTTTACAATGTTTGTACTAACCTCCCTAGAACTTCAGTTCAACTACGGCCTTGAAATTGCCATTGTACTTGCTTGCCTCCAAGTGAATGGTAAAGTACCCGAGGGTGAAGACTTGGTTCTGTTCACAGGACATAGCAGTCCAATGACCCAATGGGAGCAAGCATTTGGAAAGTGTTCACTGAATTTATGAACCAGATTTCTTGTGTTAAAATCTGACTCTTAAGTCCACTCCCATTTTCTAGCTCATTAAAATTATCAACAATAATAGCATTCAGTGGTTTAATATGTGTCTCACATTGCACTGAACATTTTGTCCGTCATGTCTTTAAATCTGCACAACCCTCTGGATGTTTGGACTAAAGATGGTCAAACTAATGAGGCTTTGGTATCAGAGAAATCTGAGCTCAAACTTGTGCTTTGCCCCTTGTTAGTGCTTTGAGTTTAACCAGTCTGTGTGAGGTTCTGATTCTCATTTGAAAATATGGGTTAATAATCACTTTCTCAAAGAATGCTTAAATAGCATCTACCTATGTCTAGCATGTCGCTTGCACCCTTGAGTAGTAATTTCTATGCTTAAGATCATTATATTCTTCGAGTCAATGAATCCTAGATATAACTTATCAGTTTGGAATACAGAAGGAAAATATTTTCTTTTAGTGTACTCATTTCTTATTCTTATGCCTTTTTTTTTTTCATACATCCACCAGTTCCTTCTATTATAAGTACAATTCAGCAGCTTTTCATGAAGTCCGCTATTTACAACTTTTCGTTGTTTGCTATATGCAACCATATTTTCACAATGAGAAATGATTTTCTTTTGTTAGAAACTCTTCTGATTATTCTCGGTCGCCTATTCTACTCAGGTTCTTTGGCCAGTATTTTGATACATCCTCGTTTCTCAATATACTGTGAGAGAATTTATTTGGATAAAGTATTGTTTTAGGTGATCCTAACATTGTGTACACTCAACACTGACCATCTTATCTAGAATAAAAAAGAAATACACTGTGGAAGTAGAAATAATAATATATATGCATAGTCAATCAGAGGAGATACCAGGCATGAACAACTGGTAGCTATAATGTGAACAGTGCAGTCATGCCAGCTGGGGTGTTCACATGTCTGGGTTCCAGCTGAGGGTCAACTGGGTAGCCAGCCATCTCTTTGTCTTCCTTCTGGCCTATTATACAGGGGCAGAATTCATTAACAACTGGGACAAGCCCCACTCAGATACTTTTCATAGTGGGATTTGCTAATTACTATTATGTGACAATGGCACCCCACTCCAGTACTCTTGCTTGGAAAATCCCATGGATGGAGGAGCCTGGTGGGCTGCAGTCCACGGAATCATGAAGAGTTGGACACGACTGAGTGACTTCACTTTCACTTTTCACTTTCATGCATTGGAGAAGGAAATGGCAACCCACTCCAGTGTTCTTGCCTGGAGAATCCCAGGGACGAGGGAGCCTGGTGGGCTGCCGTCTATGGGGTCGCACAGAGTCAGACACGACTGAATCGACTTAGCAGCAGCAGCAGCAGCATTATATGACAATTTAAGTCTCTGCTGCTAAGAACCAGTATTTCAACAGAAATCAACAGAAACAGTAAAATGCCAGCACAATGTGGTATGTGTAAACAATGAGATATTACTCAGCCACAAAAAAGAATGAAATAAGGCTATTTGCAGCAATATGAATGGACCTAAAAATTATCATACTAAGTGAAGTATGTCAGAGAGAGAAAGACAAATGTCATGTGATACCATTTATATGTGGAATCTAAAAAATAATATAAATGAACCTATGTAAAAAATAGAAATAGGCTCACAGACAAATTTATAGTTACCAAAAGGGAAAAAGGGTCAAGGAATATGCTGGGAGTTTGGGATTAATAGATACATATATATGTATGTATTCATTCCTAGACTTCAGTAAACTCAAGGAGGAAAGTATCCCATTTGGTTCATTGCTGGAGTGCAGTGTAAGGAAGCACCTAGTTTATATATGTATATGCAACTGGATCACTTTGCTATACAACTGAAATTAACACAGCACTGTAAATCAACAATATTTCAATAATAAAACAAAACAAACACATGAAAAGATGCTCAACATCACTCATTATCAGAGAAATGCAAATCAAAACCACTATGAGGTACCATTTCACGCCCGTCAGAATGGCTGCGATTCAAAAGTCTACAAGCAATAAATGCTGGAGAGGGTGTGGAGAAAAGGGAACCCTCTTACACTGTTGGTGGGAATGCAAACTAGTACAGCCACTATGGAGAACAGTGTGGAGAGTCCTTAAAAAACTGGAAAGAGAACTGCCTTATGATCCAGCAATCCCACTGCTGGGCATACACACTGAGGAAACCAGAATTGAAAGAGACACGTGTACCCTGATGTTCATCACAGCACCATTTATAATAGCCAGGACATGGAAGCAACCTAGATGTCCATCAGCAGATGAATGGATAAGAAAGCTGTGGTACATATACACAATGGAGTATTACTCAGCCATTAAAAAGAATACATTTGCATCAGTTCTAATGAGGTGGATGAAACTGGAGCCTATTATACAGAATGAAGTAAGCCAGAAAGAAAAACACCAATACAGTATACTAATGCATATATATGGAATTTAGAAAGATGGTAACAATAACCCTGTATACGAGACAGCAATAGAGACACTGATGTATAGAACAGTCTTTTGGACTCTGTGGGAGAGGGAGAGGGTGGGATGATTTGGGAGAATGGCATTGTGACATGTATAATATCATATATGAAATGAGTTGCCAGTCCAGGTTTGATGCACGATACTGGATGCTTGGGGCTGGTGCACTGGGGCGACCCAGAGGGATGGTATGGGGAGGGAGGAGGGAGGAGGGTTCAGGATGGGGAACACATGTATACCTGTGGCGGATTCATTTTGATATATGGCAAAACCAATACAATATTGTAAAGTTAAAAATTAAAAAAAAATAAAATAAAACTTACTAGACCAAAAAAAAATATATATATATAAGAAAACAACCAAAAGCCGCATTCATCATAAAGAAACCACAGCTGTTTCACTAAAACTACAAGTTTCTTGCCTTTAAAAGTGTTTTGTTGGTGCTTGCTATATGGATTAAATGATATAAAGAACTAATGGATAAATCAACACTTTGTCCCAAACATTTTGGTTCACACTTTCTTAAGGACAAATTTTAATTGTCAGAAAACCTCAAGGAAGGAAGGTGCATTGGATATCAGGAGTTACAGGACTACGGCATCAGTAGGTAAAGGGTCTGAGGGTCTACACTGCTCTCAAGTCAAGAAGTTAGCCTGCTGCTGCTGCTGCTACTGCTAAGTCGCTTCAGTCGTGTCCTACTCTGTGCAACCCCATAGACGGCAGCCCACCAGGTTCCCCCGTCCCTGGGATTCTCCAGGCAAGAATGCTGGAGTGGGTTGCCATTTCCTTCTCCAATGCATGAAAGTGAAAAGTGAAAGTGAAGTCGTTCAGTCATGTCTGACCCTCAGCGACGCCATAGACTGCAGCCTACCAGGCTCCTCCATCCATGGGAGTTTCCAGGCAAGAGTACTGGAGTGGGGTGCCACTGCCTTCTCCGAGTTAGCCTGCTACCACTTCATAAATGCTGGCAGAAAACAGGAGACTCCCAGAGACTTTTCAGAGACAAAAGACTTTGGTAGTCATGGTGCTACAGGCTGCATCAGCTCACATTCCCACTGGTCCTCATGCTCCCCAGTTTGCACAGGACAACATGGGTAGGTATAGATGAATGCTGCACAATCACTGCGTTTGTGTCTCATTGAGGAACCCCAACCTTAGGAAACCCCAATCTGTAAGCCACAAACAAATGTGTTTAACACTTGCCCCCAAAGGAGACACATCTTTATTACACTAAACAGCAAACAAATCCACCTTCTTCTCTGGAGGTAGGCAATTCCCAACTTCTAATTGCTGTTCTCTATTAAAGTATTCTTGAAGAGCTCCAGTACAGGGTCCAGTACAGAGTCCAGTACAGACTTTGACAGTGTACTTACTTGCAAGATGTACAGAAAGGTGAGAAACCCCTGGGGGATTTTCTCCCAACAGGTGAAAGTCCAAGGGGGTCATCTAGCTATGAACCAATACTGAAAAGAGGAGTTGAACTTTCCCCTCTTCAACTCATCTCCTTAGTATCCTTTCTGTCTTTTTAGCTAATGTCCTGATAAATTTAATTTTTCTGGAAAGAATCAGTGCCCAGGGTGCTTCAGATGGAAACAGCCTGAGATGTCAGTTAACACTATATGGCTGAGACTAGTCAGTATGTTGTTTCTCCTGCTAAGTTTGTGCATTTGAACTTTAAAAGTTTTGTTTCCATGGTCTCTGGTGTAGGGGAGAATGAAAAAATCAGCTAAATCCTCTAGGAGCAACAGAAGCAGAAGCCAAAGCTTGTTGCTGAACCAATTTAATCCCTTCTTGTTTTCCAAGCCCTATTTCTGCATAACGATTGCAGAAATCCGTAGAAGAAAAACACATGAAACAAAGAGTAGGTACAAAAGCTGGAATGACACCAATGGGTTAAAAGAGAATGGGATTGCATCAGTGCAAAATGTATTTAGAAAGAATTTCAAAGAATCAAGTAGAGGAAAGGTCAGGATATGGTATTTCTAGGAAACCAGAAGTGAGCCACTGATGTGTCTTAATTACATTTCTATTTGCGAAGCGTTTCTTGCTATTCCTTAATTATTTGTTTTTAACTTAGAAACTTGACTTTTTTATTTCAGAAAACTTTATACCAGACTGCTTTTTCAAAAGAGAAATATATTAATTTTAAATGTAAGCTTTGGCACAATAGCTCATGTTTTAAATTAGAAATATATTCATTTCAGATGCAGACTTTGGCATAAGGGCTCATTATATTTGAGTCATGTCAAATGTTGACCTGATATAGGAGAAAAAAATATCTTGGGGTGACCATTTAAATTTAAGTAACTGTTTTCTCTCTGGGATTTGCTAATCCTTATAAAAGCGAATAAAATTCTGTCTATGTTACTAGAAACCTTTAGCATCTAATTTGAAATCTATTAAAAGGAAGAGTTGTAATGTCATCTTTGGGAGCTATTTTGAAAAATATACACAAGATGATATTTTCACTTTTAAGATACATTAGGATATAGAGAAGATGTAGTTAGTGAGGACCTTACACGATGCTCTGGAATGAAAAGCCTATCTAACTCGAATACACTGGCAGTTCTAATGTAAGGCCCAGGTAACTTAATACCTAGGCATGAATAGGCAACCTTTACTTATTAACCAATATATCAACCCAACATGAGATTTTACACTACAGCTTGCTTTTGTGTAGCTGTTACATACAACATTGTGGTTTGATGTATACAAAGAAGAACAGGCAGTAACCATTTCACTTACTTTTAAATATATTGTCTGTCAGAGTTAAATGTATATCATTTCTGATTTTGCTGTTTCCTCAACTCCTTCCACCTCTAACCTCACATGATTTTTGAACAAGAGGAAAAAAGCAAGAATTTCTTTATTTGGTACATTTTTCTCTTCCAGGTATTTGATGTGAAGACATTGATAATTACAAACACTTTTATGTTCTTTAATTTAGGATGTCTTTTAACTTTTTAAAGGTGCTAAGTGACAAAGCATCATACACTGAATAAACCACTTTGCAATATGGTACATGTAAACGATTTTCAAAATGGATTTTCAGGGACTGGAGGAGAATTGCTCCAAAAATGAGAGCAGTTTCAAAAATTAATGTGTTAAACTTGATGGGCTACTAAAGGAAGTAGTTAAGGTATAAACAGTAATTATTCATTGCAAATTATACACGTGAAATCTATAACTTCAAAGGACAAAAGGCTTAGGTGAATGCAGGCAGGCAAGCAGGCAGGCAGGCAGATAACAGATTCCTTTCTGGTAAGGGGAAAGGACAAGGTTATAATGGCATTTACAGGGCAACTAGGATTTTGATGGATTTCTGTTCCTGCCATGGTTTAAAAGCAAGAAAGAACAGATTCCTAAAAAACCTCAGAGCTACGCCAAGATTCAGGGAAGGCCACTAAACTCTTGTTAGCGTTAAAAATATTAATGGATAAGATTCTCCAGTTGGAGAGGAACATCTTCAGGGATGCTGGCATCTTACGAAGTAGCCTAGGGATCTCAATGTACGCTCTGAGCTGCTTGGAAACATGCGAGCTTGGACTCGAATGTTAATGTGAAGTTGAATAGTCAGGGAAGCTTTTAAAATGCAGGTCCTGATTCAGCTGCTCCAGGGTGGGTTCCAAGATGCTGTATTTCTGATAAGGTTCAAGGCCTTGGATGCCAAAATTATTGGTTCTAGGAGTAACTTTGAATATGTAGGGATTAGCAGCAGCAGCAAACAGTTGTTATTCTGAAGTTTTATTACATGTTTATATGTTTTTATGATTCTATATTTAAATTTTTATATATACATCCCATAATGTATCATATCTCATCATTGTACACATCCAGATATATATTGGCAGTACCAGTCCTTTAGCGGATATGATTTCTATGCCAGTAAGTGCCGTCTATCTCTCCATTTTCTTAATAATGATCTTGCATTTTTTTTGATGATGTTCAGCTTATCATTGATATAGTTTTAGGGCTTTGGCTTGTGCTTTTGATGTCTTACCTATATAATCTTTTTTCTTTCTTTCTTCTTTTTTTTACTATTACTTCCCAAAGTCCCCATCTCTAAAATACCATCACATTGGGAGTTAGATCTTCAACATATAAATATCAGAGGGTAATAAACATTTTGTCCTAAATTTAGTTCACTCAGTCCTGAAAAACAAATTCAACTTTTGTTGAAAATCAATTGATCTGAAATGTTTAGGTCTATTTCTGTCTCTATTTTGTTCTATTAATCTACAGATTTGTCATTATTTCTATCATATGGACTTGGTTACTGTAATTTTATAGCTGTCTTAAAATAAGATGCTGTTAGTTTTCCAACTTTGTTTTTCTTTTTAAAAATTGTTTAGATTATTTGTTTTGACATATACATTTTAGTATTAGATTGACAATTTCTGAACAATTCTGTGTTGTTTTATTTATGATGGAATTAAAACAGTAGGTCAATTTGAAGTTAGCAAAATTTTAATATAGTTTTAGTTTAACTGTCCTGGATGACTAATAACGTTGGACATCTCTTAAGGTGTTTTTGTCCATTCGTAGATCTTTTCTGTGAACATGAAAGTCACTCAGTCGTGTTCAACTCTTTGAGACCCCATGGATTATACAGTTCATGGAATTCTCTAGGCCAGAATACTGGAGTGGGTAACCTTTCTCTTCTCCAGAGAATCTTCACAACCAGGGATAAAACCCAGGTCTCCCACATTGTAGGCAGATTCTTTACCAGCTAAGCCACAAGGGAAACCAAAGAATACTGGAATGGGTAGCCTATCCCTTCTCCAGAAGATCTTCTCTATCCAGGAATCGAACCAGGGCCTCCTGATTTGCAGGCGGATTCTTTATCAACTGAGCCATCAGGGAAGATAACATATATCCATATAAAGATATGCACATAAATGTTCACGGTGTAATCAGTTCAGTTCAGTTCAGTTGCTCAGTTGTGTCTGACTCTTTGCAACCCCATGGACTGCAGCACACCAGGCTTCCCTGTCCATCACCAACACCCAGAGCTTACTCAAACTCATGTCCATCGAGTCAGTGATGCCATTCAGCCATCTCATCCTCTGTCGTCCCCTTCTCCTTCTGCCTTCAATCTTTCTCAGCATCAGGGTCTTTTCCAAGGAGTCAGTTTTTCACATCAGGTGGCCAAAGTATTGGAATTTCATCTTTAGCATCAGTCCTTCCAATGCATATTCAGGACTGATTTCCTTCAGGATTGACTTGTTTGATCTCCCTGCAGTCCAAGGGACTCTCAAGAGTCTTCTCCAACACCACAGTTCAAAAGCATCAATTCTTTGGCACTCAGCTTTCTTTATAGTCTAGCTGTCACATCCATACATGACTACTGGAAAAACCATAGCTTTGACCAAATGGACCTTTGTTGACAAAGTTATGTCTCTGCTTTTTAATATGCTAAGTTTGTCATAGCTGTTCTTCCAGGGAGCAAGCATCTTTTAAAATCATGGCTGCAGTCACCATCTGCAGTGATTTTGGAGCCCTCCCAAAATAAAGTCTGTCACTGTTTCCATTGTTTCCCCATCTATTTGCCATGAAATGATGGTACTGGGTGCCATGATCTTAGTTTTCTAAATGTTGAGTTTTAAGCCAACTTTTTCCCTCTCCTCTTTCACTTTCATCAAGAGGCTTTTTAGTTCTTCTTCACTTTCTGCCATGAGGTTGGTGTATTCTGCATATCTGAGGTTATTTATATTTTTCCCAGAAATCTTGATTCCAGCCTGTGCTTCTTCCAGCCCAGCGTTTCTCATGATGTACTCTGCATATAAGTTAAATAAGCACAGTGAGAATATACAACCTGACGTACTCCTTTCCAGATTTGGAACCAGCCTGTTGTTCCATGTCCAGTATTAACTATGTCACAGTTTAATAGGGAAGAACAAATCTGACTCCATATTGGGCCCATTTCTTTTATTTTAACCTTTGTATTCTACTGCATTTGCTGCAAGTTAATCACTAAAGGGATGTTGCCTATATCTTGAAGTAAATGTAATGACCCATCTCTGGGAGCCCTGCCTCATATGACTGAACATTGAGATAAATTATCTCTTTTTAAACTCACAGGGAACATTCTGACCAGACCCACCTGTGAATTGCTACAGGAAAAAATAAATTAGCATTTCTTCCAGAGTCTGGGTGGAACCAGGAAATATTTGCTACTATTTCTCACCTTTTTGTTTTCCAAATTTGCTGGCTTTATTTTTCTGGGCTCCAAAATCATTACAGATGGTGACTGCAGCCATGAAATTAAAAGACACTTACTCCTTGGAAAGAAAGTTATGACCAACCTAGATAGCATATTCAAAAGCAGAGACATTACTTTGCCAACAAAGGTTCGTCTAGTCAAGGCTATGGTTTTTCCAGTGGTCATGTATGGATGTGAGAGTTGGACTGTGAAGAAGGCTGAACGCCAAAGAATTGATGCTTTTGAACTGTGGTGTTGGAGAAGACTCTTAAGAGTCCCTTGGACTGCAAGGAGATCCAACCAGTCCATTCTGAAGGAGATCAGCCCTGGGATTTCTTTGGAAGGAATAATGCTAAAGCTGAAACTCCAGTACTTTGGCCACCTCATGCGAAGAATTGACTCACTGGAAAAGACTCTGATGCTGGGAGGGATTGGGGGCAGGAGGAGAAGGGGACGACAGAGGATGAGATGGCTGGATGGCATCACTGACTCGATGGACATGAGTCTGAGTGAACTCCAGGAGTTGGTGATGGACAGGGAGGCCTGGCGTGCTGTGATTCATGGGGTCGCAAAGAGTCGGACACGACTGAGCGACTGATCTGATCTGATCGCCTTTTTGTACTTTTCCTCCTCACACCCCCATCTTTGCTCTATAAAAGAAACTGTTAGTTGACCTCATAGACTGTATCCCACCAGGTCCCTCTGGCCGTGGGATTTTCCAGGCAACTGGAGTGGGTTGCCATGACCAGGGTATCTTCCAGAGATGGAACCCACACCTCCTGCATTGCAGGAGGATTCTTTTACTGCTGAGCTAATGGAGAAGCCCTTCAATATGTGCTGCTGCTGCTGCTAAGTTGCTTCAGTCGTATCCGACTCTGTGTGACCCCATAGATGGCAACCCACCAGGCTCCCCCGTCCCTGGGATTCTCCAGGCAAGAACACTGGAGTGGGTTGCCATTTCCTTCTCCAACGCATGAAAGTGAAAGTGAAGTTGCTCAGCTAATCATAGACCAATAATTTGACATCTCCTGAAGGGATTCCTTTTTTAATGGTAGTCAGATAAGTTCAGGTTTTTCAGAGGCAGATCCTGGGTGTGAGTTTTCCTTTTGTAACAAAACTTCTTAACTGTAGACTCTTAAGTTTCACCTAAGTACAGCACACCAAGTGAGTAACTTGCCACAGTGTTTCAGTCAGAATTCAGTAAACATCTTGGGTGCATACTTGTCAGTTCCTATGCACATTTCTTTATAAGTCTTTATATTAACTGTAAGCATATGCAGGATGATCACTGTTATTCTTAAAATGAACTTTATTTTTCCTAAATCAGTCATAGTTTTAGTGTCAAAAGGCAGTATTTCATTGTCTCATGCCTTCCTTTAGAAACGAAAAAATCAGAATATTTTAGAGTGCCAAGTCTAGTAATAACAGCTAATGTTTATTGAGTTCTTTGCATATGTCAACCATTTCTCATGCATTATTTCTCAATTGAGCCTCCTGTCATTTTTGCGTCAGTTGTTAAGGATTGTTATACTGGTGTGGAATTTTTGTTCTAATTCATGGACAGTGTTTTCTATTAACTTTCTCTCAAACTTCAAGGGCAAATGCATTCTTTATTAGGATGAATAAAAGAATGACTATGAATAGTTACTGTGATATAATAATAATGAATTCTTATAACCCAGTGAGGTAGATTTGAAATCATTATTCCCTAGAACATAATCCAAATGCTAAATGTGTGACGGTTGTTTATACTTGCATGTCAACATGTGCCAGACTATTCTACAGAGAAAAAATCCATTTAAATAAGAACTTTAAGATTCAGAATAAGCAGAGTTTCAAAATGTACTAGGGTTAACACCCCCTTTTCCAGTGGATCTTCCTGACCTGGGGATGGAACCTGAGTCTCCTGCATTGCAGGCAGATTCTTTACCATCTGAGCCACCAAGCAAAGAAGCCCTCAGGGTTAACACGGTGGAGAATGGAGAACTTGGTAGAGATGAACAGATTGAAATGCTTGTTAACTGCCTCTTCACTAAGGAAGCTCAAAAATGCACATGCTGTTTGGATGCTTTTGAGCATAGTAAATCTATTTCTATGGTTGAAATGTAATGTAGCAAGAAAGACAAGATGCTCTGCTCTGAGTTGAACAAAACATGTGGGTGTGAGGCTGAGTTTTGATGATCCATTCAACCTGGAATTTAGCCTAGACATGACTCACTAAAACTTAGATTGAAAAGAAACAAAACAAACCTCATCCTCCACAGATTTGTGTTAAGTTTTGCTTTAAAAACATATGGGAAAGTAGAAAAGCTTGCTGGAAATTGATTGAATTTGAAAAACCACATGTGGAAAAATCAAGTAATTCAACCAG
This sequence comes from Bos indicus x Bos taurus, assembly GCF_003369695.1. Classification (NCBI taxonomy): domain Eukaryota; kingdom Metazoa; phylum Chordata; class Mammalia; order Artiodactyla; family Bovidae; genus Bos; species Bos indicus x Bos taurus. The sequence continues at coordinate 9,810,372 of NC_040087.1, read as the reverse complement.
TCCAATAGATTGTTTGAGGGTTTCAGGACTATTCTTCACAACATAACCTCAAGAATGGTTTGTCCTATGTAATTAGGAGCCATAGGTGATTATTATGATTATTTTTTTAACTTTCTCCCTTGAAAAAGTTTTATTTCTTATTCTAAAAGTTGCCAGAAAGAAAGCATACATTTTGCCATCTCTTAACTTCATGCTTTGAATTCTAGTTGAAAAATTTTCTTTGTAATGTGCATTCCTTACAACAGTTGTAGACAGTTATCGTGTCTGTCAAGCGAATCACTGCTTAGCCAAACTACTCTGAGAGGGATTTATAAATGAAACTTATTTGGGTAATTTTTGTCTTTACTGAATTCTTTTAAAGGATCATTTCTGGATTTTGTATTCTGTGACTGCCTATCTTTTTTCAAACCCAGTTTTCTGAGCATCTTCCAATTTAATTTGAGAGAAACTTGTGAATTTTAGGATAAGAGAACATCAGAATAAAGGCAAAAGATATAATTTGAAAAACATGAAAGCACTTTAAAAGGTAAAGAATGAGAGTAGCACTGAAACATACGTATTACCATATGTGATATAGATTGTCAGTGCAAGTTTGCTGTATGACTCAGGGCTCAAATCCAGTGCTCTGTGATGACCTAGAGGGTGGGATGGGGAAGGCGGCTGGGAGGTTCAAAAGGGAGAGGACGTATGTGTCCCTGTGCCTGATTCATGCTGACGCACGGCAGAAACCAACACCATATTGTAAAGAAATTAGCCTCCAACTAAAAATGAATAAAATAAAAAGTAAAGGTTGCGTGTTGATGCTAACTCAAAATCGGGGAGTATTTAGGATGCCAGATTAGAACCAATTCATCTTTCTTTCCTCAACAATATGGAATAATGCCCATTGCTAGACAAGTCTGTAAAGTTCTCATGTTGAGTTTGTCAAGAATGGAAAAGCAACATGATGACCCCTTGAAAGCATACATTTCCATACAGGGCCCATACGTTAGGACATGGCTTCCCCACTATCACTGATAGGCCTGACAAAGAAGGAGAGATGGTTGAGGAAAGAGTTCAAGAAGTGGCCTCCAAAGTAGAAATGAGATACTAATAGAGATGTTAGTATCTCACACCCTAGAGATGCTAATAGAATTCACATATGTTTATTTATCCACAGTTAGAAAGAAGTCACATCTGACCAGGAAGGAAAAGTGAAGGGAAAGTGGAAGTTCTCTACCAAGAGGCTGACAGTGATGTGTGCACACTCCTTTGTGTGCTGTTGGTATATTGAGATATATCACAATACCCTTCTTCCCAGGTCATATTAGATAAGACTGTATTGTCAACTAAACGAATCCTTACAAATTAATGGACTGCCTGGGAAAAGTGACTATGTGGACATCACAGATTGAAGAATACACTAATAACATAAGGAGTAAATGCGTGAGTGCTCAGTCGCTCCGTGTGTCCGACTCTTTGTGAGCCCATAGGCTGTAGCCTGCCAGGCCTCTCTCTTCTTGGGATTTTCCAGGCAAGAATACTGAGTAGGTTGCCATTCCCTTCTCTAGCGGATCTTCCACACCCAGGGATTGAACCTGGGTGTCCTGCGTCTCCTGCGTTGGCAGGCAGGGTCTTTACCACCCTGCCGCCGCCTGGGAATACCTGAGAAAATGGATCCCCAATCTCGGCGGAGTTCTTCTTAGGACACATAGTGAAGTAAAGCAATTATGATCCCCTCCTAGAGCGTGGAAAATACCCTGAGAAATTAGCTTATGAGACTAGAGAGCCTAACAACACAGAACTTGACGACAAATTCTGTGGTGTTCTCAATTATGTGTAATACTTCTTGATGTCTAGTTCAGTACTCTGTGCTTTCACTTAGCACAAGGACTAGTGTTTAGGAACTTTTCTTGAGATTTTCCATTATTAACAGAATGTAAAGCACACCTTGGATTTCATGATGTAAAAGACTTCAACCTAAGATGCAAGAGAACACATCCTTTGGCAGCAAAGACTGGCAAAGAGAAAATATGGTTAATTTTTGGAGAAGCAAGTCACAATATAAGATGTTTGCTATACAGTTGGATGGAAGGACAGATGTCTCTAACAGACTTGAATTTATGCTATTTGCAAAATTGTGTTTTAATAGTGAAATATCAAAGTGATAATTTTTGTGAGCCACTTGACTAAAGAAAAGATGTACAGGACATTTGACTTTAAACATTTTATAGATAAACTGTTGTTGTTCAGTCACTAAGTCATGTCCAACTCTTTATGTTGCCATGGGCTGCAGCATGCCGGGCTTCCTTGTCCTTCACTATCTCCCTGAGCTTGCTCAAACTTTGAGTCAGTGATGTCATCCAACCATCTCATGCTCCGTCATCCCCTTCTCCTCTTGCCCTCAATCCTTCCCAGCATCAGGGTCTTTTCCAATGTGTTGTCTCTTTGCACCAGGTGGCCAAAGGATTGGAGCTTCAGCATCAGTCCTTCCAGTGAATATTCAGGGTTGATTTCTTCTAGGACTAACTGGTTTGATCTCCTTGCTGTCCAAGGGACTCTTAAGCACCACAGTCTCCAGCACCACAGTTCAAAAGTATCCATTCTTTGGTGCTCAGCCTTCTTTATAGTTCAATTCTCACATCCATACATGACTACTAGAAAAACCATAGCTTTGACTATATGGACCTTTGTCAGGAAAGTGTCTCTGCTTTTTAATACACTGTCTAGGTTTGTCATAGCTTTTCTTCCAAAGAGCAAGCATTCTTTAATTTTGTGATTGCAGTCACTGAAAATTTGGGAGACTGTTAAGCTAAAGAAAATGATGGGTAAATTATATTGGTAAAACTCATATAGTACCAGCTTGGCTAAGATTTATAAGAATGATTATGTGGCAAGGATACAGAGTTAGCATCACACTTTATAAAATATTATCACTCCATGTTAATTCATAGTAAAGCAGAGAATTTGAAGCCAGAAGTATGCAAAGTGCTATGCTATAATTCTGAGTTTATAAATACAACAGTGCTGGCTGGCATTAATATAGCACTTCGTCTCTACCAGGCTCTGTTCTTACTGGTTTGTACATATTCACTCATTTATTCATCAAAGCTCTGCTGAGGGTGATACAATTATCATGCCGTTTTTCAGATGAGTAAATAGGGCACAGAGAAGTTAGTAATCCTCTCAAAGATCACATAGCTAGAACATGGTTCAGCCAGATTAATATAGCTAGTCTGGCTCTAAATTCTGCTTCTCTGAGTATGCACCTTTGTGAAGTATCTTTTTTCAACTGCAACAACCATTGATATTTTGAAGACAGAGTGAGTAGAATCTAGAAGCAGGGGGCTTTCAAATCATGGCATATAATAATTGCATTTCTGAGAAAAGTATTATTGAAAACATTTTTTTAGTGGGGAAGCTTCATAATCATTTATAAGCATAACCAAATATAATGTGTGTTTATGAGTGTCTATGTATACACTTTAATTAGACTTTAAGTGAAAAATGTTACTTTTGTGGGTTCAATTAAAAATTTGGAGGATTATTAAGCTAAAGAAAGTAATGGTATTAAGAAAAGCTATTGGAAAAAACATGAGAAATAGTAGGAAGAAGGGCTTTCTCAGATGGCTCAAGTGGTAAAGAAATTGCCCACCAATGCAGGAGATGCAAGAGACTTGAGTTCAATCCCTGGGTGGGGAATATCCTCTGGATAAGGAAATAGCAATCCACTCCAGTATTTCTTGCCTGGAAAATCGTATGGACAGAAGAGCCTTACGGGCTACAGTCCATGCAGTTGCAAAGACTCAACAGGACTGAGCACGCGTGTACACACACACACACACACACACACATAACGGGAAGAAGTGTAAAAGGCTTAGTATTAAGAGTAACCACAAGGAGTTGGTAAAAATGTGGGAAGAGAGTGTGGATGCAGCTTAAAGAGCAAGAAAAATGATGGGCAATAGTATGAGAGGAGGCTGGGAAGAGTATTGTGAGGAACAGATAAAAAAGGGTCTATTCTGAGCCTAGGGCAGAATAAGGTCACTTGGAGATGATGGACCTTGGACTAGGTAGGTACCATAGAAAAGGAGAAAAGATATATGAGGATCTATCTATCCGTCCACCCATCCATCCATCCATCCATCCATCCATCAACTATCCAACCATCCATCCATCCATGTATCTATTCATCTACCAAAGAGGAAATGATTATCACAGTGATGAAAGTCAAGGCTATTGAAGGGAATTGAGGGAGGTTTCAGGCTTTTAACTAAACAAAGTTTTAAATGTCTAGTAAATTAAAAACTGAAAATAAAAGTGGACATGCAAATGTCATTTTATTATTATAATCTTTAATTTTCCTGACAGTTTCTGATACTTTATTGAGTAATGTGAAAAGTTCAGCATTGAGTTTCTCACTGTATAAATTTCTTAATAAACAGTAAATAACCACTTAAAGGGATTCATGATCTTATTTTTTATAAAATGAGGAGTTCTTTCCTAGCCTGAATACATTTCCCCCTTTAACTTGTGAGTTTTCAAGAGCTGTTAAGTGCTCTTTTTAAACATATGAAAGTTCCATCCAGACACATCTCACGAGAAAGCTATGACACAATAGAATCTTCTCGGTTCCTTCTCTCTAAGAATATGGAGAGAAGGCTTTTCCTTTGACCTTCTGAGATTCTGGTCTTAATCATTACCTCCACAACAGTGCACAAAAGTAAAGGAAAAGAGCTTTCTGTTTAGACTGGGGAGAGAGTGCACTGTTACTGTAGATTTGCCTGTCATGGAATACTAATGAGTGGATCTAGAGTTCTAGAGCCTTGGGATTGCAGGTGGGACTGGGGAAGCGTTCCTAATGCTTCTGTCTCTCATCGATGTTCGCATGGAAACATTATGGAAGATTGGGAAAACTTTGCTTAGAAAACACTCACATTACCCTAAATCTCTGAAGAGACTTCAAGACTTGAGAGTCAACAGAAAAAACTTCTGTAGAAAAATTAAATTTGTACATAAATAATTCAGGAAATCACAGTGATAAGGAGTTTTATGAGCATTGCAATGTTGGAGGGAAGTAAACATGAGACTCTGCAAGTAGCAGGTATTTAATTAACTTGCAGTTTAAAATGACAGGGATTCTGTGAATTTGGTGAGCATTGGGTACTTTCACAGAGAAGGCAATGGTACCCCACTCCAGTACTCTTGCCTGGAAAATCCCATGGATGGAGGAGCCTGGTAGGCTGCAGTCCATGGCGTCGCTAAGAGTTGGGCACGACTGAGCAACTTCACTTTCACTTTTCACTTTCATGCATTGGAGAAGGAAATGGCAACCCACTCCAGTATTCTTGCCTGGAGAATCCCAGGGACAGAGGAGCCTCGTGGGCTGCCGTCTATGGGGTCGCACAGAGTCGGACACGACTGAAGCGACTTAGCAGTAGCAGCAGCATGGTACTTTGACTGAGAAACTTTTCTCAAACTTCTTTCCATACTCCACATGAACTTAAAAGCAACTTTTGAAGGTTGTTTTGGAAATACAGGTGGTATTGACATATTCTATGAAAACAGAGGTTGTACGATCCATTAGTTCAATTCTGTCAGATTCTTTTGACTTGATGTGTTAATACAAAAGACATAAGAATTAATAGCTACTTCCCCACATCTGACAGATCTGGGTGTTATGAGCCCTTGAACACACTCTGTGTCTCTAATGGGACAATATGGGACTAGAGCATAAGGAGTGAAATACATAAGGGTCATTATTGTATTCTCTGAATCTTTGCAATATAATAACAGATCACTAATTGGGACAAAAATTTCTCAGTTAGGTATTGGAAATTTTGAAGTGCCCACTATTCTTTTTATTTTTTTAGTTTTTTCTCTTTATGTCTAGAGATTTTCATGTTAAAGTTATATTAAGGGAACAGCAAGGTGAAAGTGGAAAAAGTTACTATCTTGAAACACAGCTTTAGTTCATTCCACAATTGTGACTCACCTACATTTTAAGTTTTATGCTTTTTTTTTTTTCCCCTCCCACTTAGACCTCTCATTAGTGATTCATGAATGAAGTCCTTTGTAGGTATAATATGCTTTTTCATATCTGGGTTAGATGATCAGATATACTTTATCAAGGTCAAGCAGAAGACATCCATTTAGACAAGAAAAGATGTACATAACTTCAGCCATTACAAATTCACTAGAGTTATTCTTTGCTCTTGGCACTCAAACATCATCAAACAAGAATGGAGCATTTACTATACTTGAATGTCCATGGAATTTCAGGGTGGACAGCAAACATTAGAGATGACAAGTAGATGAAAATGTATTAGTCACACCACTATCCTGTCCCAGGAAAACAGCAGTCAGTGTTAATAAGATCTCAACGTTTTTTCCTATTGAGCTTCAGAAACCTTAACACAGATACTACCAATAATTGAGACTTGGCATATGATTAAAATACAACTGCCACAGCTTATTTCCAATGGGAATATTATAGCCCTAAACTTGCATAAGGAAGACAAAGGGCCACGAATACACAGAAACATTCACTGGAGGACTTGTGACACAGCAGGCTCAGTGCGGGCTCTTGTGCTAGAATTATGTGCTAGAATGCCCACGCACGTATTCTTCTGATCTGCTTCTCTGATCCGAGACTGCTTCTCCCTTTTCAGTTCCTGTTAAATCTGTATTGACGAAGAGGAAAGGTTAATGAAGAAACCTGATTTGGAGCCATACAAAAAGGTCTTTGAAAGGAGAAGTTTCCAGTTGGGAATCATCAGAGGTTTTGTTTGGATTAGATGAATTTCTTTATATTTTCTAGAAATTTTACTTATTTCTTTCAAATTTATTTTATTGAATTGCAGTTGATTTATTCAGTTCAGTTCAGTTCAGTCACTCAGTTCAGACTCTTTGCGACTGACCATGCATCACAGCACGCCAGGCCTCCCTTGTCCATCACCAACTCCCAGAGTTCACTCAAACTCATGTCCATGGCGTCGGTGATGCCATCCAGCCATCTCCTCTGTTGTCCCCTTCTCCTCCTGCCCCCAATTCCTCCCAGCATCAGAGTCTTTTCCAATGAGTCAACTCTTCGCATGAGGTGGCCAAAGTATTGGAGTTTCAGCTTTAGCATCAGTCCTTCCAAAGAACACCCAGGACTGATCTCCTTTAGGATGGACTGGGTGGATCTCCTTGCAGTCCAAGGGACTCTCAAGAGTCTTTTCCAACACCACAGTTCAAAATCATCAATTCTTTGGCACTCAGCTTCCTTTACAGTCCAACTCTCACATCCATACATGACCACTGGAAAAATCATAGGCTTGACTAGATGGACCTTTGTTGGCAAAGTAATGTCTCTGTTTTTGAGTATGCTATCTAGGTTGGTCATAACTTTCCTTCCAAGGAGTAAGCATCTTCTAATTTCATGGCTGTGGTCACCATCTGCAGTGATTTTGGAGCCCCAGAAAATAAAGTCTGACACTGTTTCCATTGTTTCCCCATCTATTTCCAATGAAGTGATGGGATTAGATGCCATGATCTTAGTTTTCTGAATGTTGAGCTTTAAGCCAAGTTTTTCACTCTCCTCCTTCATGTTCGTCAAGAAGCTTTTTAGTTCCTCTTCACTTTCTGCCATACGAGTGGTGTCATCTGCATATCTGAAGTTATTGATATGTCTATGGGCAATCTTGATTCCAGCTTGTGCTTCTTCCAGCCCAGCATTTCTCATGATGTACTCTGCATATAAGTTAAATAAGCAGGGTGACAATATACAGCCTTGACGTACTCCTTTTCCTATTTGGAACCAGTCTGTTGTTCCATGTCTGGTTCTAACTGTTGCTTCCTGACCTGCATACAGATTTCTCAAGAGGCAGGTCAGGTGGTCTGGTATTCCCATCTCTTTACTTGTACGCAAATACTTTGTATAAATGTTTCTGCTGAGGACACAGAATATAATTTCTACCAGCACCAACATCTCCTATGGATGAGATAGAGTTGAGTAAAAAATTTAAATTATGTATTGGTTATTCATTATTGCATCATAAACAACCCTCAAATGCAGTGGCTTAAAATGACGAAATTTATTATGTCAAAGTTTCTAGGGGTCAAGAATGTAAGTATATCTTATCTGGGTGCTTGTTCTTCAGGGTTTCTCACAGGTGTTGCCTTCATAGAGTCAACTTAAGGCTTAGCTGAGGAAATGTCTGCTTCCACATATAATACAGATTACATATAATATATATAGCTTTTGGATTTTGGTATTTTCAAACATAGTCATTAAAGTAATATGAAAGTTTATGTCATCTAATTTTATCTTTTAATCACTTCTAATCAGTTCTCCCTTTCTCTGTTTATTTAATCTCTAGAAAAGAAAGACTTCTTGTGTCACTGTGTTTACTGACAGGCCTCAGGTCATCACTGGCTGTGGGGCAGTTCCTTGCCATGTTGACTTCTTCATAAGGCGCTTAAAACATAGCAGCTGGCTCTCTTTAGAGCAAGGCAACACGACAGAAGCCAAAGACTTCTTAAAAATCTAACTTCAGAGACGTCTCTTATTGCTTTTGCTGTATCCTATGTATTAGTAGGGAAGGGAAGTCGCTCAGTTGTGTCCGACTCTTCTTGACCCCATGGACTGCAGCCCACCAGGCTCCTCCGTCCATGGGATAGCAAGAGCACTGGCGTGGGTGCCGTTGCCTTCTCCATATATTAGTAGGGGTTTCCCAGGTGGTGTGGTGCTAAAGAGTTCACCTAGCACTGCAAGAAATGAAAGAGGTGCTGGTTCTATTCATGGCAGGAAGATCACTCGGAGTAATAAATGGCAGCCCTCTCGAGTATTCTTGCCTGGGAAATCCCATGGACAAAGGACAGGTCCATGGGGTTGCAAAGAATTGGACATGACTTTTTAGTCTAATAGGTCATTTTTCTACAGTATCAGAAAACCAATGGTCCTCTAATTAATTTGCTTATTACAGCTAATGGAAGCCTTGAAAAGTATATTAATTTACCAATTAATTTTGGGTATATAGAAGACATTTTTGCCTGTATAATCAGGAGGAAAAAAAATTCCATAATTAAAAAAATAATGTTAAATGGAGTTTCATTTGTAGAAAAAATAATCATATATATTAATTCTAGAATTTTTATTCAAAGTGAAATATATAGGTTTTAGGATTTTTGGTATTTTAAAGCATATCACTAGAGTAATATGAAATTTTATATGTCATCTAACTGTATCTTATAAAGGCTGCTAATCAGTTTTCCTTTTTCCTGTTTCTTCAATCTCTAGAAAAGAGATTTCCTGCTTTTTCTTAATTTCTCAACTGGAATAAAATCTCTCAAAGATAAATATTCTTTGTACCTCTGCATAAGAAGCTGAGTAACAATAGTAATTCTCAAGGAACTGACAATAATGAATAAACATTTGACAGTTAAAAATCCTATATTTTGGAGGTGGAGTATCATTAGAGAAATCAGTATAATACAATATGACAGGAGTATTTACACTACCTTCCAAACAAAGTCTGTTCTGCCAGCCACTTTTTAGTGTGATGTTTAAAACATATCTGCAGTGTTGTTCAAGAATCTTTGCTAGATTTCTTATAGTGGATATCTTAAGAATTTTCAAAACTTCAAGACTTTTTAAATGTTATGGCATATACTGTTTTATATTATACTCAATGTTCTGTTCAATAAGTATAAGCAACTTCATCGTGAGATATATTTGATGAGCAATTCTCCATTGTTCCATTTAGTCCACATTCATGGTCAGGCATATTTGGGCTATATTATTTTGCATTTAGCATAGATACCTATGGGTATCTACATAAAGTAAGAAATTGTCATTATTTTTCTAGATGTCAGTCAGCTTTTATTTTCTCCATTATCTCATCACCAATTCTCAAGTTAGTAGAAGCTATATACAGAAATGAGTTCCTCCAGACCACTTTAATTATCTGTTAAAATTTACTCTTTTTATGTTTCCAATCCTAGATTTTACCCCTCTAGTATTCTCTTCATTGCTAATGATTTTCCTGTCCTCTTTAACTTCCTAGTTATTAATTTGAAACTGTTTTCTATTAGAGGAAGTTAAGGGCTTGAGTCTATTTAAATCTAGATATATCTTTCATATATAATTTGGATTTAACTTTGTACAAGCAAAATATAATTATCATTTTTTCTCTAGTGTTCTGTGTTTTGAAGGATTAGTTCATGTGATCACCATAAATCTGGGAATTAGGTTGCCAAATTTGTTTTTTTATTTTGATATAAAGCAATATTAACCCAAAGACTATTCAAAAGACTAACTCAAAGTTGAACCCATTCTTCAAGATTTTTATCAATGTTTATTTTGGGAGCAAGCAGTCCTGGTGAAATGGAGCTAGGGAAAGAGGAGTCTCCTGTTTTACTCATTATTTGTAAAACTCCAAGATCTTTACTACTTTGATAAAACAAGATTTAAAAAATTAAAAATATACTTTGCATTTAAACAAGTAAACTTTGTCATGAAAACTCGGATTGTAGAGGTTCTAATGTCTGACATTGTCGTGACGTGTATTTTCATACCTATAATAAAGTCTTCTGTGCATAAAACATGTCCAGTAACAAGAGAGAAGCATGCCTGAGCTTCCCAGGTAGCAGTAGTGGTAAAGAATCACAGGCCAAAGCAGGAGATGTTACAGACATGGATTCAATCCCTGGGTTGGGAAGATCCCCTGGAGGAGGGCATGGCGACCCACTCCACTACTCTTGCCTGGAGAATCCCATGGACAGAGAAGCCTGGCGGCCTACAGCCCATAGCGTCACAAAGAGTCCCACCGACTGAAGGAACTTAGCACGCACGCAGGCAGGAGCGTACCTAACAATGTTCATGCAGTGTAAATTACTCTCTCAGGATTCAGAAGGTTATATGGTCATTGAGTAGTTTCTGCAAAGCCCCAGGGGGAACAAGGGGATCATTACCAGCTGGATACTGAGGAGTGGGGACGCCTACTCAGGTTGAGTTGTTCTGAACACTGCCAGCAGCCCCAGTTCCCATGACCGGAAGAAAGTCACTACTGTTTCAGAAATACTTTTGTGTGCTTTTATGTAACTTCATAAATTTCCAAATGTGTTGTGCTCAACCAAAAAGAATATATTTCTAATTTACAATGGCTGTTCTGTGAGATGGTGGCCAGTTTTTTGTGCAATAAAATGGTACATCAAGATTTGCAGGCAGTTCTCATCCTAAACAGAGAGCATTGGGACAAGCATAAATGATGCCATTAAAGATTCATTCTGCAACCCTCACTTGCGTTTTATACAGCTACATGGAATTACTTTTAATACAGATTTAGAATCTATTTTTTCTTTCCTTTCATTTTCCAGCTTAAATATTTGTGGTTTGTTTGGTTTGGCGCCTGTTTCTGTGTTAACCTTTTAAGATGGAACACCTCCCATTGAGGATCTTTCTCGGCTATTTCTCCTGACTCTCATGAAAAATAATGCTTGTGAACATTTTCTTAAAAGTAAATGCAGCTCATCTCCCCTGTTTATGACCTTCTCAGATACTGAGACCTAATACTGGGCTAATCTGAACTGCCCACTCTGAAACCATCCCTGGGACAGCAAAATTCACCTAGTGCAAAGCCATATGTTAAATAAAAAGAGAGAAAGAATTAGAAATCAATTATATTAGTAAATTGTTTTCTTTTTTTTGTCAGAAATAAGGGACTGTCTTCAACATAGTTTGTCTAGTACTTGAAGTGCTGGTGAATATACCAGAAAACTGGATTTGTGTTGGTTGTACCCCACTGTAGCATACTCATCTCCGAGCTAACAGAATTGCCTGAACATTTCCAGTGCAATAAATTTTAGGGTCTTTCAAAGATTCTAATTTTTTTTTGTAAACATGATTTCACTTGTGTAAAATATTTTTTAGTTTCTCTCTTGATTTTAAGATTTTATTGACCATTTTTGGGTCACAGATCCCTATTTGATTAATCCATTTACTCAACCAGGGGACGTGGGTTCAATCCCTGGTCTGGGAAGATCCACTGGAGAAGGAAATGGCAACCCACTCCAGTATTCCTGCCTGGGAAATCCCATGGACAGAGGAGTCTGGGGACTACAGTCCACAGGGTGGCAAAGAGGTGGACACGACTGAAGTGACAGAGCATCCGCGCACGCGCACACACACACACACACACACACACACACACAGTTAAAGCAAGTAATCCTCTTTGAATGTTTTTTTTTTGTCTTCTGGCTACTACTGTATTCCTTTTTTCCCCTGAAACATAATCAGTTTATTTCCAATTCTCTTTCATTCTTTGTATTACAGCCTTCTGGCTTCTGTACCACTGAAATTGCTCTTGGTCAAATCACAAAATAACTTCCTAGTTTTGATACTAATGGGGACTTTTAAAATCTTTTTTTTTTTAACTTAAAACAATTTTTTTTTCTATCTTCAACATTGCACCTTCCTGTGGGAAGAAAGAAGTAAATAAAATACTTTCTAGGTCATTTCAACTCTTCCTGATTTCCTTTATGTCTTCTGATGGTCTTGACACCATGTTTCTTGGCATCTCATCGTTGTCTGTTGCCTCTGGTATTTCCTGCCTGAATGCATACAAGCTGATGGGCCCTTATATCTGTATTTCTAACCAAGAGTTCTCTGAGTCCTAAACTTTTAACTCCAGCATTTACTGTTTATTTTCTCTTGGCTGTCTCATAGATATCTCAAAATCAAAGTTTCCCAAAATTAAACCCATGTTCTCTGAAGAACATTCTCCTCTGTGTTCTGTCTCTCAGTCAGAGGCATCTCTGGAAACTCAGCATCTAACACAAACACCTGGAAGCCATTCTATGCTTCTTATTCCTCATCCAGTATATCTCACTGGTGAGCAAGCCTTGTTGACTCAAGCTCTTCCATGTCTTTCTATTTTCCCTCTTACACTCATTTCAGAAATATTTAAGAAGCAGAGTGGATTGGATTGCCCAAGGGAATGAAAGAGAAAAAATATTTCCAAAATATTTTCCAAATACATATACAATAGGCATGGATGCTGCGGTCTTGAAACAGACTGTCTTTTCTGGGAAATGTCAGGTTTTTTAAAGTCGTCAACTGATTGAGTGTGGTCCACGTACATTATCAAGTATAATCTCTCCTTCATGTAGCATCAACTGACTGTAGATATTAATAACATCAGAAAAATACCTTCCCAGCAACACATAGATTAGTGTTTGATGGAGTAGGTGGGTACCATAGCCTAGTCAAGTTGACACATAAAATGAATCATTCCAAGTGAGAATAGGTTACCAGCTTCCAGAACAGGTTTGTACCACCTGGGGTTGTTACATTATCATGCTATCATTTCCGATAGATTCCCAGGAGTTCTCCCGAGGGGTGTAGAGAGAGGGGAGGGGATAGGACGACATTGAAAGTACAGTTTCTAGAAACGGTCTGTGATCATTTGCTTTCCTTGTCCTTATAAAGGACAAAGGATCCTGATTAGTGGATCCTTGTGAAATTACTTGTGCTTGCATGAGTTACTCTCCCTCTAGAGAGCATTTCCAAAGTAGGAGACTAGCAAGGAGCAAGGGAAAATCCTGTACTAATTTAACACTTTCGCAAGAGGCTTCTCTGCCTATTTCACAGTCTGTGACCACCTACTCCTACACCCCCATGTGAGGCTAGGCTGGTACAGCACACTTATCTCCCCTCCAGACCTGGCAACGCTCACAGCAGCAACCCAGTGGCCTTTCAGAAGGGCAGTGAATTCCCAAGCGTTGCAATTGATAATGATAATGACATGGTTTTTAAAATCTAGAAGTAAATGGATGGTTGGCCATCAGCATGCTACACGGAAAGAAAGAACAAACTGAAAACAATGGTCCGATAAAAGGAATGCACAGCTTAAAGGATGTGGTGATGATTACATTCAGCCCATGATTTTTTTGTCAATTTGTTTGACTTTCCTTTTCCCTCTGGCAGGTGAATTGTCTGCTTTTTTTTTTTTTTCCCCCTTAAAGCTGTTAAGGTTTGAGAAAGAAAACAACATGGGCATTTTAATTAACTTAGATGCAGTGTTTGCAGGAAAGGTAGTCACTCTGAAATAACGTGGTCTCTTCTGCATTGGCAGCACAGTTTCAAAGGGTCTGCTGGAAGAATAAGAGAGGCTTAAGTTTAAACTAAAAGTAACACGACAGTTACAAGCTCTGCATTCATGCTGTGTTCAAAAGCTTCCTCTATTTCAATTTCCCTTCCTTTTAGAATAAGTAGGGAGGAAGAGAATAAATAATATCTTGCAGAAGGTTTCCTCCTGCGGGATTCCATCTTTCTGCAGTGAGCTACTGCACATTTCCTAGTCAAAGGACATAAATGCAGACCTCCAGGGGAATTTTAAAGAAAAAGATCACCAGAAAGGTGACAGTTCTAGAAATAGTGCCATGGTGTTCGCTCATTAGCCTTGGCTGGTGCTGAGCTGTTTCCCTGGAAGAATCCTTCTTCAAATCCTGCTCTTCTAAACTTGGTATCATAAAAAACAGTGGAAAGTCTGCACTCAAAAACGATGTAAATTCTGTTACTATCCGATTGGCAGTAGGAGTAAAGAATCCAGAAAGCACAGAACCGAATTTGTTTTACTTAGCCAGCATTTTCAATTCTTCTCTCCTATTCATTTCTACGGATTCGTGTGGTAGGGCCTCTCAGATGGTTCCCAATGATCCTGCCCTCTGGAACAAACTCCCCTGGGTGATTCCCTAGCCGCAGAGTTTTGATTCTTTACCGTCTGAAAAGGAGGCAGTGAAGTGACAGTGGTCACTTTCAAGGTTAGGTTACAGAAGGGCTGTGGTTCTCTCCCTAAGCATGCTCTATCCTGCTTTTACTGACTCACTTTGAGGGATGCTGCCTGCTGACCTGTCTATGGAGAGGCTTATGCAGCAAGGAATGGGTCTCTCTGGCCAACAGTTAGCAGACTTAAGGCCTGTTAAGAGTCTTGACCTCACACTGTTAGGATGGCCATTGTTGGGGAAGAAAAGCAGAAAATAGCAAGTGTTTTGTTGTTACCACTTGTTGTTATTTGTGATCGGCTTATTTCAATTAGCTTGATGTCCTCAAATTTCCTCCATGATATGCCAAACGACAAGATTCCCTTCTTTCTCATGGATGGACATCCTGGTGGAAAGACGTGAAAAAATTGTGAAAGATGTCAACAAAGATCTGCAAAAATTGTCATATTTTGTGCGCTGCTAATAAGAATAAAATGAGGCACCTGCTCTGATAAACATGCATGTGTGGGAAGTTGCTTCTGGCTGTTTCCTACCCCATGGACTGTAGCCCCTTAGGCTCCTCTGTCCATGGAATTCTGCAGCAAGAATACTGGAGAGGGTTGCCATACGCTTCTCCAGGGGATCATCCCAACCTAGGGATTGAACTCATGTCTCTTATGTCTCCTGCATTGGTGGGCAAGTTCTTTACCATTAGTGCCATCTGGGAAGCCTAAACAGTATAGAGGTTCCTCAAAAAAAAAAAAAAAAAAAATTACCCTACGATCCAGCAATTCTGACTTCTGGGTATATATCCAAATGAATTGAAAAGGGGATATTGAAGAGAGATTTGCATTCCCATGTTCATTGTAGCATTTCTCACTATAGTCATGACAGAGAAACAACATAAGTTTCTATTAACGGATGAATGGATAAAGATGTAGTATATATGCATAAAGAATGTAATAATATTCATCCATGGGAAAGAAGGGAATCCTGTCATTTTGTATATCATGGAGGAAATTTGAGGACATTATGTTAATTGAAATAAGCCGATAACACATAAATACTTAATAATTCCACTTATATGAGGCATACAAAGTAGTGAAACTCTTAGAAACAGAAAGAATTGCAGTTCCCAGGGTCAGGGAGGAGGGGGAAGGAGAGTGAATGTTCATTGGATGTAGAGATTCAATATTGTAAGATGAAAAATTCCTAGAGCTTTATTGCACAGCAATGTACATATAATTAAGCCTACTACAGAACACACTTAAAAATGGCTTAGATGGTGAATTTTATATATATTTTTTCACCACAATTAAAACGAAACCAGCAAACCTACCCAGAAAACCTGTCTAATCTGCTATACTGGTTCAGATACATCAATCTCTCTCTTTCTCTGCGCCTTCTCATTGTAGTAATGAGAATATTTTTCTTGGTACTTAAACTTCATTAGCAGAGGCACCAAGTCATCTGTTGGATAATGGCTGGTTTTAGAGTCAAAAGACATGAGTTTGATTACTGGATCCTCCAGAATTCTTTTATGTTCTCTAAGACTAGTCACTTAGACTCTCTTGTACAGAATAGAAATAATGCTTAGGGTACGTGGTTATTGTGAGGTCTAAATGAAATGAGGAAAACACAGTCCTTCCTTTTTAAATTGTCTGGTATCATAATTACGTGAATTGCTCTTCCTAAAACCTTGTAAAAGAAATTTAAAACCTGCTAAAGTACCTTAAGCTTACTTTCCAAAAATTTTGGATTCAACATCTATAAGCAGGGGTTCTGTGCTCTAGATGATGCTATTTGAATCTGAAAATTAAATACACAATTTTTTAAACTTTGAGACATTTTTAACCTTACAGAACACAATTTTATAAAATTAATCATTAAAAAGTACTTAAAAGCAGTTCAGATACCTAGCTACAGTGTGTGTGTGTGTGTTTAACTGGGTAAAATGATGGAAAATTCAGTGAGATGTACTTGTGCTACTTTGGGTCATTGGTTCTCATTCAGTCCATGGGTTGGGAAGATCTGATGGAGAAAGGAAATGGCAACCCACTCCAGTATTCTTGCCTGGAGAATTCCATGGATAGAGGAGTCGGGTAGGCTACAGTCCATGGGATCTCAAAGAGTCCGACATAACTGAGCAACTAACATTTTCACTTTTTACTTTCACCAACCCCCTGGTCCAAGATACTGGGCACTCCCAGGTGGCGCCAATGGTAGAGAACCCTCCTGCCAAAGCAGGAGACATGAGAGACATAAGTCCCTGGGTTGGGAAGATCCCCTGGAGAAGGAAATGGCAACCTATTCCAGTATTCTTGCCTGGAGAATCCCATGGACAGAGGAGCCTGGCAGGTTGTGATCCATAGGGTCCAAAGAGTGGGACACAATTGAAACGACTTAGCATGCAGGGAGGCAATGCTGATTGTCACGACCAGCGGGGCGAATTCTACTGAGAGGCAGGGATGATTCTATAGTGCACAGGACACCATGCACAGTAAATTATCCAGTCCAAAATATCGACATGCCGCTGTTGAGAACCCTGCTTTAGATGGCATTGTGTAACATTCACTCTTTTAGATTAAGCTGCTTAGAACCATAACCACTAAGAGTTTATAGAAACCACTAGAGAGCCCTGCCCTACGCTCTTTTCCCTCCCTTCTCCATCTAACTTAAGGGCCTTATCTCCTGTATCCCTAAAGACTTCTCCATCCTTCTATGTCATCAGTCAAAATTTATGTTGGAACCACTGTGGAAACTCAGAAGACATGACATACTGCAAAGACATTAATATGCTACTGACACCAGCTGTAAATCTTCGTCTCATCTGCGGCTAACAGTGCTATCTCGAAGATTTCAAAGAGCCTGAAAGAAGAAGGCTCCTGAGTTTAAAAAAATAAATAAAAAACACAGCTGCTTAGGATCAACCTAGGTGATATAGAGGAAGTGTTGTCCTCCAGGGAAAGGCATTTTGAGAGCTTATCTATTGCTGATTTCACCTCCAGCTGAAGTTTATGCTGGCTTCCTCCCTTAAAGATTTCCTTCACTTCTCTTTTTGACTTTTTAACACTCAAGCTTTACTACCATATAGGATCTACTTGTTCTAGTATAAAGGTCAGTCTAAAGTTACAACAATATTGTGCATGATAGCTTACTTTCCTGGTGCTTTTTAGACCGGTGATACTCTCAAGTTCCACTGACAGAGGATATTGAGAGATTTTTAACTGATGATAATTAAGGGATGTCTGGAATGTTGCGGGGTGACAGTCCAGTGATCTGCAGCTTTCTGAGCTTCAGTCTTTTTTTTTTAATTTTATTTTATTTTTAAACTTTACAATATTGTATTAGTTTTGCCAAATATCGAAATGAATCCGCCACAGGTATACCTGTGTTCCCCATCCTGAACCCTCCTCCCTCCTCCCTCCCCGTACCCTCCCTCTGGGCCGTCCCAGTGCACCAGCCCCAAGCATCCAGTATCGTGCATCTAACCTGGACTGGCGACTCGTTTCATACATAATATTATACATGTTTCAGTGCCATTCTTCCAAATCTCCCCACCCTCTCCCTCTCCCACAGAGTCCATAAGATTGATCTATACATTCAGTCTTTAACTGCATAACGGAACCCCCAAATGAACATGATTCAAAGGATCTCACAATTTGACATTGGGTTACAGGAGAGAATGCTGGATGAAGACAGACTATGTTAAAATTGTGTTTCCCTCACGCAAACTGCCTTTGTAGCTGGGGAGCATAGTGGATAAAAGGTATTTTAACCACACTCTTTGCAGTTTGATTCTAAGCAGAAAAAAAAAAGTGTGTTGCAAAGGATGTTTGAGTACTTGGGAATAATTTAATAGCTTTTTTAACTTTAGGAAATTAAATAGGTTATTACATGCCCGATTGAGTCAATAATAAACAAAAGTTCTCATTGCCATATTGAAAGTCTAAGTCCATGACTCAGTTGCCAAATTCCTCCCATACAGAACATTCTATAGGAGAATAGTCAGTGATTATTTTCATGATTATGCTCTTTTGATGAGGTTGCCACTTGAAGAATTTTTGCAACCACTTGACCAGTTTTATGGTAGCTATCTAAATGTCAAAGAGATCTGAGCAGGAGGAAGTAGTAGTTTTTAAAAGAGAATACTTTAATCAAATAAAATAAGAAAGAGAGATTTTGGCAACTGTATCTACTTCTGAAATTTACATGTAAAGGGTGTACTGTGTAATCAGAATTCCAACAAGGAGTCAACATCGTTCTCTCAGTGGAAAAATGACTTTTTAAAATTTGTTTGCTGAAGCTGAACAGCCTTGAAAGAAGATGAAAAGGTAGCCAATAAATTCAGTATCTTACTGAGAGACTCAGCAAATACTGAATATCACTATCCTAACAAATCTTAATGAAAAGCTAAATCTACCTGTGAACAGAGGGAATTGATTGGGAATAAATTTACTTCATAAAGACTCAAATCAAGTGGTCAGACAGTTCTGTTTTGTCAAGTTTCGAAAAGCTTTCTCATTAAAAAGGAAGAGAATTCTGTTGTACTTTATCTGTACTGCTACATGAGGGTCCTGAAAAGATTTTGCTACCAGCCGCGTGACCTAATGTGGGCAGCTAGAGAAAAGGCAGAAGTAATTGAAACTTGGAGCTAAACACATCTTACCTTTCACACAAAAGCTGGTGTATAAGTGAAAATGGTCCCAGGAGTTGTTCCCTGCTACATTGCCCCCAAAGAATTAATTATAGTGCCTGGCTTAAGAATGTCTTTGGGAAGGGAAAGTGCATCCTTTTGGACCTGTGTGGTCTCAGAAGCATATTAGTGCTGAAAATGGCACGAGGGAAGCTTTGTGCTGCTGCATTTTAGGAAGAAATGTGTGCACTGGACCATAAAACACTTCTAAACAAATAATCTCGTGTCTTCAATAGGCTGAAGAGTAAATTGTTGATCCTAAGGTTGCTGCTAAGTCACCTGAAGTTCATAAACTTGTGGATTAAGACTCCTAATAATTTAGCAGGCGCTAGATGTGGAATTTCCAAGGGATTAGGCTAGCAAACTGTATACCAATCTCCCACCCTACTGGTGAGTGAGTTGAGAAATGAGAGGTAAATAAGGATAAAGCAACACATTCATTGCAGCCAAATTTGAGGGTAAGACTCAGAATCTGTTAATCAAGTGGGCTCTATAATACCAAACCCCAGAATTAAGCAAGGGCTCCCCTGGTGGCTCAGATGGTAAAGAATCTGCCTGCAGTGCAGGAGACCTGGGTTCTATCCCTGGGAGTAGAAGATCCCCGGGAGTAGGAAATGACAACCCACTCCAGTATTCTTGCCTGGAGAATTTCATGGACAGAGGAGCCTGGTGGGCTACATTCTACAGGGTCACAAAGAGTCGGACACAAATGAGTGACTAACACTTTCAGTTTCCCATCCCACATTCCTAGATACCTGGACCAACGGTTTAGACATGGAGGTGAGACTGCTCTCAAAAGGATGAAAGATAAAGCTGTACTGAGTAAGCCTAAGTGGTCATTCTTTCAAAAATTACCAATCAAATAAGTCAGGCCACTTCTGCAGGAGTAGAATGAATCAACGAGAGAGGAAGGCCAGAATGTATTTGGAGAAATGCAGGTGACTCAGTGGTAAAGAACCCGCCTGCCAATGCAGGAGATGCTGGTTAGATCCCTTGGTCTGGAAGATCCCCTGGAGAAAGAAATAGCTACCCACTCCAGTATTCTTGCCTGGAAAATACCATGGACCAAGGAGCCTGGTGGGCTACAGTCCATAGGCTTGCAAAGAGTTGGACATGACTGAGCAACTGCCCCAAACCGAAGTGAATTCCTTTTTACAGTTTCGTTTTCAACTTATTGTTTATGTGCCAAAACATTCCTGTGTGTGAGTGTGTGTTTGAATAATTTTTTCGTTATGAAAAAAAAATTCCTATGAAATGGCTAATATTCTTAGCTTAAACTCTTATTGCTTTGGAAATTTTACCAAAATTAGAATAGGATTTTTGTCCAGGAAGTCACATGAAGGAAGTAAGAGTATTTATGGAGTTAAAAAGTAAAATCAATAAGTGTCAAACCAGAGTAGACAAGTGCAAAATTGCTTTGCAGATAATTACAACCTGCACTGAATATTTTAATACAATTAAAGAAAGAATATATTCATCAACTAAAGAAGGGATTCCCAAGTGGTGCTAGTGGTAAACAACCCACTTGCCAATGCAGGAGACCTAAGAGAAGCTGGTTTGATCCCTGCATTGGGAAGATACCCTGAAGGAGGGCATGGCAAGCCACTCCAGTATTCTTGCCTGGAGAATTCCAAGGACTTAAGAGCTTGAAGGGCTACAGTCCATAGGGTTGCAAAGAGCTGGACATGACTGAAGTGAATTAGCCTGCAGGAAAGGAGAGAGAGAATTTTCTAGCTGGGTTCATTAAAGTGCTGACCATGGAGGAGGAAACTTCAGTCAGCAGACTCAGAACCTCAAGTACTGTTGATTAAACCTTTCCTCCGGAGGAGCCTCAGAGAAGGCGATGGCATCTCACTCCAGTACTCTTGCCTGGAAAATCCCATGGATGAAGGGGCCTGGTAGGCTGCAGTCCATGAAGTCGCTGAGGGTCGGACACGACTGAGCGACTTCACTTTCACTTTTCACTTTCATGCATTGGAGAAGGAAATGGCAACCCACTCCAGTGTTCTTGCCTGGAGAATCCCAGGGGCAGGGGAGCCTGGTGGGCTGCCGTCTATGGGGTTGCACAGAGTTGGACACGACTGAAGCGACTTAGCAGCAGCAGCCGGAGGAGCCTGGTGGGCTGCAGTTCACGGGGTCGTGAAGAGTTGGACACAGCTGAGCGAATTCACTTTCACTTTTCACTTTCATGCATTGGAGGAGGAAATGGCAACACACTCCAGTGTTCTTGTCTGGAGAATCCCAGGGACGGGGGAGCCTGGTAGGCTGCCGATGGGGTTACACAGAGTCAGACACGACTGAAGTGACTTAGCAGCAGCAGCCGGTCCTATTAATGCTGTGATTTCTCTAACTCCCATTTCTCTGATTCCTTGCTTGTTGGACCAGCTCCAGTGCTGCTCATGTAATTCTTCAGATGGAAATAATGTTCAGTTCATGAAACTGCATGTTTGCTCATTACCTATGAAAATAATTTTTCCATGGCATCTGATTGTCTCTTTCCTATGTATCATGTGTGTCAGAGAATGTGATGATCACATTAATGCCAGCATCCTGATCAATGTGGTAGTTACATTTTCCTGGGAAATTAGTATCATTATTCCAGTTTATAGATTAGTTCTTATGAGACTGGAAGAAGTGGCTCCAATCCTGAGCAGCAGATTCACTATTAATATGGTGGCCAAATAACATTTCTGTGCATGCAAAATCTTGGGGAGAAAATGGTAGCAAAATAGACCACATGATTAAAAAAAAAGTTAAGACTATGGAAAAATGAAGCTTAAAAGATCACATTATATAATGATTGCACAATTCCATAAAATTTAGTAAAGCTTCTAAAACATTCACCAAATGTTGCTACTACAAATTATAAGAACATAAGGAAACATGATGTGGTCATGCAAATTGGAAGAGCATAAGGACATCAGCTAAAAATTTTAAGATGTAGAGATTATTCCCAGCTGTTTCGGAAATGTTGGGAAAGCCCAGCAGAAATGGTATCTGTGTATTAATGGATGTATGATGTGCAATGGTTCTTTCTGATGAGTTTCATTGTAAAAATAATCTGAATTGATTACAAAATGCTTCCTACTTTTAGGGTTGGAAACTCATTTATTAACAGAAAAATAGATACAACAAGAAGACATTATCACTGAGAGTGATATGAGGATCATAGAGTATAAAGGTGATGTGAGGAAGAAGAAAAGATTAAGAAAACAGAAACATGGGGTTGTGCTAGCATTTTGCTGCATAGTACATGCCAGTGTAACAGAGGGAAAAAAAACCTGACTCCATATTGGAACTATTCCTTCAGCTCTAATCTTTGTGATCTGGTGTCTCTGCTTAGTCATGCTGGCTCTGCCCTTCTATGAAGGAAGGTTGCTTATTGCCTGAAATATACACAATAGCCCCGCTCTCAAGGCTCTGATCTTGAAAGGTGTAACACTTTTCCATTCATTTGGAGTGAACAGCATTTGCCTTGTTGGAGGTTTATAGGAACATTGTGACCAGACCTACATGAACATCTGCAAGAACAAAAGATTCTGACACCAAGAAGCTTGCAACAACTAGCCACACTCCTTCCCTTTTTAGTATAAAAGCCTGAATTCAAACCCAGGAAAGATGCTTCTTTGGGACTCTATTCTTCCATCTTCTCAGTCTGCTGGCTCTCAAAATAAAACCACTATTTCTTGCCCCAACACTTTGTCTCTCAATTTATTATCCTGTCATGTGGTGAGCAATACAAGCTGGGACTTGGTAACGTCAATAATATTAATGAATTATACTTTCTATTATAGATGAATAATACTTTCTGATGTTTATTGAACTCTCATTTATGGAAGGTGGGCCCCTCTTGTGGCTCAGCTGGTAAAGAATCCACCTGCAATGTGGGAGACCTGGGTTCGATCCCTGGGTCGGGAAGATCCCCTGGAGAAGGGAAAGGCTACACACTCCAGTATTTTGGCCTGGAGAATTCCATGGACTGTATAATCCATGGGGTCGCAAGGAGTCGGACACGACTGAGCGACTTTCACTTCACTTCACTTCATTTATGGAAGGTACTGTAATTGTTTTAAGTTATGTATCATCTTCAGGATATTATAAGTGTCATTATTTAGCTCCATTTTACAGACAAAGGAATGGAGGCTCAGAGTAATACCATTTGACCAAAATTACATCACTAATAAATGGAGCTATTACCTGAATCCAGGTCTCTAACTCAAGAGTGTAAGTGCTTAGCATTACATTTTATTGCCAAAATAGTAATCAAGTATATAGAGAAATATGGCAGTGTGTGTTTTATGGGACATTGTATCAGATTCATTTTTATGCAAGAAAGTTAACTTAGAAGACAGACTGATAACTGGATTTTGAGCAATACTTTAAAAGATGGAAGCTATGCAATTTAGTAGATAAAAGAAAATAGTATTTTCTTTGTTTTGTAAAGTATAGGCAATTTATCAGAGCCTTTTCAAGGAAAAACAAAATTTAGGGAATAAATTGCACCAGATAATTTTGAGTCTTGTATCTGTCCTTGAAAACTATATACAGAAGGTCACCAAGACAATATAGAGGAAGAAACAAGTAAACAAAAGTTTTTAGTGCTTTCTAAAATTCTACAGTGCTTCATAGCTTTCAAGGTATTTTAATATATACATTTTCTAAGTAGATTCTGCTGAGTGGATATATTATTTCCATTCGATTATGAGACAACTGATGCTCAGAGAGATTAAGTGACTTATTTAAGATCATACAACTCATAAAATGTAGACCTAGGGCTACTGTTCATGTATCAGTTCTCTCCCACAAGTGCTGACTTGCTGAGTCATTAGTTTCCATGAGTCCACAATTCAGTGAAGGAAAAAATGTTGGATTTGGATGTGAAATCAGCCAGGTAAGATGATCAGATCAAATCAGATAATTTAAAGTAGAAAATATGGCTAAACAAGAGGACTTGGGAAAAGTGACTGTCTTCTGACCTAGATTCAGATATTGGATTCATCTTATAATTATTATTCCCTTGTTTTCCTATATTTTCTGAAGACAAGGGGCTTGTCCTCAGAATTATTTTGACTTATGGGCCCATTAGAGGCCATCTGTACTGGTATGTTAGGGAAATGGCTGAACTTCATCTTTATAAGAGGCCCTTTAAAATATAGTGCTCAAATTTTGTATAGTCAATAAGAGCATCGGCTTACTGAAACCTAACTACACCATGAAGTGTTTGAGGACAGTTTATTTATTTTTTAATTTTTTTATGTTTTTTGAGGACAGTTTAAATAGCCTTTCTAAGCCTTCCCTTCCTTATAAGTCATGCAAGTAGAAGATATGAACATAGATTTGCTAAGAGGGCTAATCTGCTAGGAGGACTACAGAGCAGAATGTATGTGAAGTGCTTAGCCCGATAATTATGATGAAGCACTGAACACATGGTTATTATCATTTATTTTACCAGACTACAAATACCTTTCATAAAAGTAAATGAAGTTTACTGACATGGCACATCAGAGTTCCACTGAGTTCTAGGAACTCTGAGACATGTTTAGAATCGTACTTAACTGAAATATGTTCAATATGTAGATATCACCAAAACACACCAGACTCCACAGTTTCAACATTGAGCTCATTTTCTTTCTCTTGGAACCTGCTATCTGTTCTCACTTCCCTAATTAAATGTATGGCATCACTGTTCACCTGGTGGTCCAACTCAGATGGGAGATGTGTAGCAAAGCATCTTTCATTTCCTTCACTAACAGTGTCTGGCTATCTGTAGACACTACTCCTAAAATGTTGATGGATCCAAATTCTTCTCCATGTTCTCATCATGGTGGGAGTATTTGTCATTCCTTACTTAGACTACAGCAATGTTGTCCACCCAATCATATCGTATTCAGTCTTATTTTCTTCCTTTCTGCTCTCACACTGATTCCAAGGTGAGTTTTCTTTTTTTCTCTATAGAAATTTTATTTTATTGAAGTGCAGTTGATTTATAACTTTGTGTTAATTTCTGGTGTACAGCAAAGCGATTCAGTTATACATATATATATAATGGTTTGCAACTGCTAATCCCAAACTCTCACTCCATCTCTTCCTCAAACCTTTTCTCACTGGCAACCACAAGTTTATTCTCTATGGTTATAAGTCTGTTTCCATTTTGTAAGTTTATTTGTGTCATATTTTAGATTCCACATGTAAGTGATATCATATAGTAATTGTCTCTCTCTGACTTCACTTAGTATGCTAACCCCTAGGCCTGTCCATTTTGCTGTCAGTACAGTTCAGCCTCTCAGTTGTATCTGACTCTGTGTAACCCCATGGACTGCAGCACACCAGGCCTCCCTGTCCATCACCAACTCTCAGAGCGTACTCAAACTCATGTCCATTGAGTGGGTGATGCCATCCAACCATCTCATCCTCTGTTGTCCCCTTCTCCTGCCTTCAATCTTTTCCAGCATCAGGGTCTTTTCCAAGGAGTCAGTTTTTTGCATTAGGTGGCCAAAGTATTGGGGTTTCAGCTTCAGCGTCAGTCTTTCCAATGAATATTCAGGACTGATTTCCTTTAATATTGATTGGTTGGATCTCCTTGCAGTCCAAGGGACTCTCAAGAGTCTTCTCCAACACTACAGTTCAAAAGCATCAATACTTTGGTGCTCAGCTTTCTTTATGGTCCAACTCTTATATCCGTATATGACTACTGGAAAAACCATAGCTTTGACTAGATAGACCTTTGTTGGCAAACTAATGTTTCTACTTTTTAATATGCTGTCTAGGTTGGTCACAGCTTTTCTTCCAAGGAGCAAGAGTCTTTTATTTCATGACTGCAGTCACCATCTGCAGTGATTTTGGAGCCCAAGAAAATAAAGCCTGTCACTGTTTCCATTGTTTCCCCATCTATTTGCCATGAAATTATGGACCAGATGCCATTACCTTAATTTTTTGAATGTTGAGTTTCAAGCCAAATTTTTAACTCCCCTTTCCCACGTGGCTGTAAACAACATTATTCCATTCTTTTTCATGGCTGAGTAGTATTCTACTGTATATATGTACCACAACTTCTTTATTCATTAACCTGTCAGTGGCCATGTAGGTTGTGTCCATGTCTTGGGTATTATATATAGTGCTGCTGTGAACATGAGATACATGGATATTTTCAAATAATCTACTGTTGTTGTTAAGTTGCTAAGTTGTGTCTCACTCTTTGGAAAACCATGAACTGCAGCATGCCATGCTTCACTGTCCTTCTTGGCTCCTGGAGTTTGATCAAATTCATGTCCATTGAGTTGGTGATGCTCTCTAACCATCTCATCCTCTTTCAAACCATAGTTTTGTCCAAATATATGCCCAGGAGTGAGATTGCTGGATCATATGGCAATTCAAAATGATTTTTCTAAAATAAAATTTTGATAATGTCATTCTCTTCCCCATTCTCAAACCATAGTTTGGTCCCAGGTAAATAGCAGGGAGGGAACACAACTCCACCCATCAATAGAAAATTGGATTAAAGATTTACTGAGCATGGCCCCACCCATCAGAACAAGACCCAGTTACCCCCTCAGTCAGTCTTTCCCATTAGGAAGCTTCCAAAGCCTTTTATCCTTCTCCCTCAGAGGGCAGACAGACTGAAAACCACAATCACAGAAAACTAACCAATCTGATCACATGGTCTACAGCCTTGTCTAACTCAATGGAAACTATGAGCCATGCCTTGTAGGGCTACCCAAGATGGACGGGTCATTGTGCAGAGGTTTGACAGAATGTGGTCCACTGGAGAAGGGAATGGCAAACCACTTCAGTATTCTTGTCTTGAGAACCCCATACTGAGAATAGTATGAAAAAGCAAAAAGATAGGACATTGAAAAATGAATTCCCAGGTTGGTAGGTGCTCCATATGCTACTGGAGGTCAGTGGAGAAATAACTCCAAAAAGAATGAAGAGATGGAGCCAAAGCAAAAACAACACCCAGTTGTGGATGTGACTGGTGATAGAAGCAAAGTCTGATGCTGTAAAGAGCAATATTGCATAGGAACCTGGAATGTTAGTTCAACGAATCAAGGCAAATTGGAAGTGGTCAAAGAGGCGATGGCAAGGGTGAACATCGACATTTTAGAAATCATTGAACTAAAATGGACTGGAATGGGTGAATTTATCTCAGATGACCATTATATCTACTACTGTGGGCAAGAGTCCCTTAGAAGAAATGGAGTAGCCATCATAGTCAACAAAAGAGTCCAAAATGCATTACTTGGATGCAATCTCAAAAATTACAGAATGATCTGTGTTTGTTTCCAAGGCAAATCATTCAATATCACAGTATTCGAGGCCTATGCCCTGACCAGTAAGGCTGAAGCTGAAGTTGAATGGTTCTATGAAGACCTACAAGACTTTCTAGAACTAACACCAAAAAAGACATCCTTTTCATTATAGGGGACTGGAATGCAAAAGTAGGAAGTCAAGAAACACCAGGAGGAACAGGCAAATTTGGCCTTGGAGTACAAAATGAAGCAGGGCAAAGGCTAATAGAGTTTTGCCATGAGGTAGTCAATACTGAAATCAGGTTGATTATATTCTTTGCAGCCAAAGATGGAGAAGCTCTATACAGTCAGCAAAAACAAGACCAGGAGCTGACTGTGGCTCAGATCATGAATTCCTTATTGCCAAATTCAGACTTAAATTGAAGAAAGTAGGGAAAACCCCTGACCATTCAGGTATGACCTAAATCAAATCCCTTATGATTATACAGTGGAAGTGAGAAATAGATTTAAGGGATTAGATCTGATAGACAGAGGGCCTGAAGAACTATGGGTGGAGGTTCATGACATTGTATAGGAGACAGGGATGAAGACCATCCCCCCAAAAAAAGAAATGCACAAATGCAAAATGGCTGTCTGAGGAGGCTTTACAAATAGCTGTGAAAAGAAAAGAAGTGAAAAGCAAAGGAGAAAAGGAAAGATATACCCATTTGAATGCAGAGTTCCAAAAAATAGCAAGGAGAGATAAGAACGCCTTCCTCAGTGATCAATGCAAAGAAATAGAGGAAAACAACAGAATGGGAAAGACTAGAGATCTCTTCAAGAAAATTTGAGTTATCGAGGGAATATTTCATGCAAAGATGGGCTCGAAAAAGGACTGAAATGGTATGAACCTAATGGAAGCAGAAGATATTAAGAAGAGGTGGCAAGAATACACAGAACAACTATACAAAGAAGATCTTCACGATCCGGATAATTACAATGCTGTGATCACTCACCTAGAGCCAGACATCCTGGAATGTGAAGTCAAGGGGGCCTTAGAAAGCATCACTACGAACAAATCTATTGGAGGTGATGGAATTCCAGTTGAGCTTTTTCAAATCCTGAAAGATGATGCTGTGAAAGTGCTGCACTCAATACGCCAGCACATTTGGAAAACTCAGCAGTGGCCACAGGACTGGAAAAGGTCAGTTTTTATTCTAATCTCAAAGAAAGGCAATGCCAAAGAATGCTCAAACTACTGCACAATTGCACTCATCTCACATGCTAGTACAGTAATGCTCACTATTCTCCAAGCCAGGCTTCAACAGTACATGAACTGTGAACTTCCAGATGTTCAAGCTGGTTTTAGAAAAGGCAGAGGAACCAGAGATCAGATTGCCAACATCCGCTGGATCATTGAAAAAACAAGAGAGTCCTAGAAAAGCATCTATTTCTGCTGTATTGACTATGCCAAAGTCTTTGACTATGTGGATCACAGCAAACTGTGGAAAATTTTTCAAGAGATGAGAATACCAGACCACCTGACCTCCCTCCTGAGAAATCTGTATGCAGGTCAGAAAGCAACAGTTAGAACTGGACATGGAACAACAGACTGGTTCCAAATTGGGAAAGGAGTATGTCAAGTCTGTATATTGTCATCCTGCTTATTTAACTTATATGCAGAGTACATCATGAGAAACACCAGACTGGATGAAGCACAAACAGGAATCAAGATTGCTGGGAGAAATATTAATAACCTCAGATATGCAGATGACACCACCCTTATGGCAGAAAGTGAAGAACTAAGGAGCCTCTTGATGAAAGTGAAAGAGGAGAGTGAAAAAGTTGGCTTAAAACTCAACATTCAGAAAACTAAGATCATGGCATCCGGTCCCATCACTTCATGGGAAATAGATGGGGAAACAGTGGAAACAGTGTCAGACTTTATTTTTTGCGACCTCAAAATTACTGCAGACGGTGACTGCAGCCATGAAATTAAAAGATGCTTGCTCCTTGGAAGGAAAGTTATGACCAACCTGGATAGCATATTCAAAAGCAGAGACATTACTTTGCCACCAAAGTCCATTTGGTTGAAGCTATTGTTTTTCCGGTAGTCATGTATGGATGTGAGAGCTGGATGATAAAGAAAGCTGAGTGCCAAAGAATTGATGCTTTTTAACTGTGGTGTTGGAGAAGTTTCTTGAGAGTCCCTTGGACTACAAGGAGATCCAGACAGTCCATCCTAAAGGAAATCACTCCTGAATACTCATTGGAAGACTGATGCTGAAGATGAAACTCCAATACTCTGGCTACCTGTTGGGAAACTGTGACTCATTTGAAAAGACCCTGATGCTGGGAAGATTGAAGGCAGGAGGAGAAGGGGATGATAAAGGATGAGATGGTTGGATGGGATTACAGACTTGATGGACATGAGTTTGAGTAAACTCTGGGAGTTGTTGATGGACAGGGCCCCGTGGCGTGTTGCAGTCCATGGGGTCACAAAGAGTCAGACAGGACTGAGCAACTGAATTGAACGGAACTTCTCTTCCCTTTAAAATTCCTGAATACCTTCCTATAGCCAGCTGGGTAAAATTTGATTCTTCTAGAGTAATATACAAAAGCTTTTCTGATCTATCTTATATTTGCCTCCCTGATTTCATCTCTCCCTTGACCTTTCTGTCTCACCACATCATGCTTGCTTATGATAGTGTGCATTAGCTCATATGGTTCCCATCTTTCTGGCAAATTTATCCTGACCTCCAAGATCAGGATGCTCAAGCATGTCATCTTCATGGCAACACTTCCTTGTTAGCTCAATGTTCCCTCTCCCATTTCCTCTCTGTGCCTGAAACCTCTTCTTTAGAAATAACCACAAAACTTTGTGTGTCTACATTTGACCTGTCTGTAGGTTGGGCGTGACCTGAGGGCAAGGACTAACTGCTGTTTGTATTTACAACTCACCACATGAAACTTCCAGTACTTTGGCCACCTCATGCGAAGAGCTGACTCATTGGAAAAGACTCTGATGCTGGGAGGGATTGGGGGCAGGAGGAGAAGGGGACGACAGAGGATGAGAAGGCTGGATGGCATCACCGACTCGATGGACGTGAGTCTGTGTGAACTCCGGGAGTTGGTGATGGACAGGGAGGCCTGGCGTGCTGCAATTCATGGGGTCGCAAAGAGTCGGACACGACTGAGAGATTGAACTGAACTGAACATGTTAGTTACCAGACATTTTTTTATTCACTAATTTGCTGCATCTGGACTGATTAGACTAATGAGATTATTTTAAGAGGAATTAGTGTCTGGAACAACGTTATTGAAGTATATCTAATATGTAGCAATTAACATAGAGAAAAGTGCACCATTTGAAAGGTTTTCATGTCTATATACCCATGTAACAGTTGCCACAATTAAAATAATGAATGTATCTAACATCCTAAGGTTTCCTTGTGTCCCTTGGTAATCCATCCATCCCATCTCTAAACTCCTTACATGTGTAGGTAATCGCTGATGTGTTAAGTATCTTTCTAGATTGGTTTCTATTTTTTCATAATTTTGTTTAAATGGAATCCTGCAACATGAAGGCTTTCTGGTCTTTTTTTCTCTCTTGAGCATAATTATTTCAAGATTATTTTGTTTTCATTATGTGTATCATTAGTATCATTAGCTCTTTCATTTTTATTGGCAATCCATGTATCACATCACACAATTTGTTTATCCATTCACCTGTTGATGGATATTTTGGTTATTTCCTGTTTTGCAGCTGTTAAGAAGCAAGTTGATTTGACTAGTTGGGAATAAGTCTTTATGCAAACATATATTCTCATTTTTTAAATTAAATACTTAGGAATGGAATGAATCATATGTTAGCTGTCTGTTTAGTATTTTAAGAAATTGTTTTCTTAAATAGCTTTTTAAAAATAAAAAAACTATTTTTTTATTGATTGAATAATTGTGATTGAATAGTGATTGAATCATTAACCATGTAACGTAACCATTCACACTGTATGAGATCTCCACTTCTATGCCTCTGTTAAAACTTGGCATGGTCAGTTTCAGTTTTTGTAAACTTAGACATTCTAGTATGCTTGTAGGAGCATTGAACTAAGGTTTTAATTTGCATTTCACTAATGGCTAATGATGCTGAATGTGCTTCCAGTGTGTTTATCAATAGCTTTAAAGTACTTGATTAAATATTTTGCCGATTTTTAAAAATTTGGATTGTTTGGTTTCTTGTTGAGTTGTGAGAATTCTTTATATGTTCAGAATACAAGTCCTTTATCAGATAGGTGATTTGCAAATTTTCTCTCAAATTGTAGATTCTTTATTCATTCTTCTAATATTGTGTTTCAAAGAAGTCCTTACTTTTGATGAAATATTATTTATCTGTTTTCTCTCATGTATTATGTTTTTAGTTTTATATTTAAAAAATGTTTGCCTAACCCAAGATCACAGTAGTAGATTTGTCTATTTCTCCTTAGAATTTTTTGTTTCTATGTATTTTGAAGCTCTGTTATTAGAATTCATAAAAGTTTAGGAAGCTGTTATGTGCTACAGATAAACTGACCCTTTTAAAATTTTTATTGACCTTTTTTGCCCTGTTAATATTCTTTTGTCTAAGATCAACTTCCTGTGATATTAATATAGCACTTCTATCTTAAAAATTGTTAGTGTGGCATATCTTTTTTGCATCTTTTTACTTTTAGCTCATCTGTCTTTTCATTTAAAAATACATTTTCTTACAGATTGCATACAGTTGGACCTTTTCATACATTTTGATACTTCATGTCTTATAACTGATGTGTTCATACCTTTTGCATATAGGGGTTATTTAAATTGTTTCTGATTATATTAAAATATAATTGACAAAATTAAAGTTATATACATAAGGTATAAAGTATGATGATTTAATATACATACACATTGTGAAATAACTAACAATTGCATTAATTAACCGACCCACCCCCTCACACAGTTACCTTTTCCGTGTGTGTGATGAGATACTTGTACGGATGTTTGACATGGTTGAGTTTGCATCCATCATACAGGTATTTGTTTCCGACTTGTCCTGTCTGTTCTTTGTTCCCTTTTCCCTCTCTTTTTATTCTCCTTCAGATTGGTCTAGTATTTTTTATGATGTCATTAGTCACCAGTTTTGGTTGATTAGCTATATGCTTGTGTGTGTATATATATGTGTGTGTGTGTATATGTATGTGTGTGTGTATATGTATGTGTGTGTATATGTATGTGTGTGTGTGTATATGTAGGGGTGTGTGTGTATATGTAGGGGTGTGTGTGTAGTTTTAGTGGTTTCTTTAACTTATCACAGTCTATCTACAAATTCAACTCTAAGAGCCTTTCAACTACTTCCTTTCATTTCTTTTCCCAGACCTTTATGTTGTTGTGGCAATCAATTTTACTGTGATACATGTTATAAGCTCCTGTAACATATTGTTAAAAATCTTTTAAGGTGTGGCTAATATGTCTTTTTTCCATGGATGATTTTACTATTGGTTTTAAGTATCTTCTTTTTCCTGTGTCATGGTTTTCTTCTTATTTCTTGTGCTTGACATTTGTTGAGTTTCTTTTGTATATGAATTTATATTTTTCATCAAACTTAGAACGTACTAGCCATTTAATTCTTCAAATATGTTTATGTTTGTCTTTTACCCTCATTGGGGACTCAAATTATATGTGAATTAGGTTGCTTGCAGTTTTCCCTTAGCTTCCTGATGTTTTGTTCATTTTTATTTTCAATATTTATTCTCTTAGTGTTTTATTTTATATAATTTCTCTTCTATGTTTTCTAGTTAATGAACATATTCATCTTCTATGGACAAGCTGATATTACTGCTAGCCAGTTAATTTTTCATTCCAGATATTGTAGTTTTCATCTCCAGAAGTTTGAGTTAATTCTTTTTATATTTGCCACATCTTTGCTTATCATGTTCTCTCCTTTAGCTTCTTGAACATACGGAATACTATAATATTATCTTCTATCCCTCCAATTGTATTGTCTGTTTTATTTTAGGGTCAGTTTTGATTTTTATCTTCATATTTTGATCATCTTTTTCTGTGTGTTTTCATGTGTGGCAATTTTTTATTAGATACCTAACATTATGAATTTGAGCAGTTGGATGATAAACTGCTTGGTAAACAACTTGAGCAGTTGGTTTTGTATTCCTATGCCCATATTTTTCAGTTTTGTTCTGGGACCCATTTAAGTTACTTGGAAATAGTTTTATGCTTTTTGATCTTGCTTTTAAGCAGATTATATTAGGACCAGAGCAACGCTTAGTCTAGCCTGAAATTTGCCCCACCAACTAACAAAAGCTTTCTGAAAACCTTTCCCAGTTCTCCATGACTTAGAATTTTTTCCTCACTTGTAAGAATGGACAATATTTCTACTTCTGTGTGAGCATCAGGAGCACTGCCTCTAATTCTTTCACAGGGCCATTCCCAGACCCATGGAGTGTCTTTACATGCGTGGTCTGAGCACTGCCCACCTGGGACACTGCAAGGGAATGGACGCTCTGAAGATCTCAGTTATTGTCCGTGCAGGTCTCTCTCCAGTACTCATCTCCTGAACTCTGCCTTACTTCTTTCTGGACTTTCAGTTCCATTTCCTGAGCCTTGAATATCTGTGTTTTGCCTGGGTTGCCCGTCTGTACCATAGCCTAGAAACTCTTCGCCTTAGGAATCAGGAACAATTGTTGGGCTCATTTTTTTTAATTAACTGATTCTTAGTATCTTGAGAACTGTTGTTTCATATATTTTCTGCTTCTATTTATTTTCAGTTGTTGCGGTCAGGGGAATAAACCTCTTCCTTCTTGCACTATCTTTCCTAGAAGCAGGAGTCTTTCTAATAACTTTGTGTATGTGTGTGCCCATGATAGGAACAGATAATATGAGATTTTACTCTCTTAACAAAAATTTAAGCATGGAGTACAGAACTTTCAACTATAAGCCTAACGTTGTCCAGCAAGTCTCTAGACCTTTTTCATCCCACATAAAGGGACTTCATACCTGATGAATAGCAACTCCTCTTTCCCTTAACCCCACCCTTGCCCCTGGTAACCACCATGCTATGCTTCTAAGACTGGCTCTTCTAGATACCTCATATAAGTGGAATCATGCAATATTGTCTTTCTGAAACTTTTTAATAATACTAATTAAAAAAAAACTTTTATGCTGGTAAAGCTCACATAACTATTGTAGCATTATACAATTATACTAATACAAGGAGAGAAAAAACAAAAAAACCCCCACAAAACCACCTGTAACCCCACATTCCAGAAATAATGGTTTAAAGTTTTATTTAATAGTTATCTAGTTTAAATATATGTGAGAATTACTTTTCATAAGTAAAAATTAGATAATTCTACTAATATTTATTCTGTATTACATTGTTTAGTTACTAACTCAGGTCCGACTCTTTTGTGGTTCCATGGACCGTAGCCCGCCAGGTTCTTCTGTCCAGTGGGATTTTCCAGGCAAGAATACCAGAGTGGCTTGCCATTCCCTTCTTCAGGGGAGCTTCCTGACCGAGGGATGAAACCAGCCTCTCTTTCATTGGAAGTCTGATTCTTTAACTGAGCCACTAAGGAAACCCGTTATGACACAACTTTAATTTGCTATCTGGAATATTTTTATATGATTCAATCATTTCATCCAGTGTAATTTTTAAGTGTTCCATAGGAGTCCACTTTATGGACATGCCAATAAATTATGTGCCATAATTGTGCATAGTTCTGTGTTCTAACTTATTGAACCAATCCCTTATCATACAGCATTTATATTTTATCTACTTTTTCACTATTATGTATAGTGATATGGTGATCATTCTGGAAGATGAATCTTTTTTGCTATTTATCATAATTTCCTCAGGAAAACTTCTTAGAAGCGGAATAACTGGTTCAAGGCACATGTACATTCTAAAATCATTGAATATTTACAGCAACATGTCACACAACTGTATACAATCAGAACACCAGCTGCCATTCTCCCCTTCCTCCAGGCTATTATAGGGTTATTTTGCAATCACTTTTACAAATGGTATCTTGTTTTACTTTTAATCAATATACTTGATCTGTGTCAAAAACCTCTTCCTCTGGCCTACTCCCACCCTACCATGACATACCTTTAATTCCATTCAGAAAAATCTTCAAGGCATTTTGACTTGTCACTTGTTATTTCCTCTATCCCTTGGTAAATTTTAGTACCAAAGGACTGAGCCCTCCTAGTTGTCTCTCTCTCCCTCTCTTTCTTGTCTTGACTGGGTTCTTTCTTTCCCCTCAACTCTCACTTCTCTTTTTTTCCTAATATAAATACTGAGTTTTATATATTAAGCCCAGTTTCTTTCCTTACACTGCAAGATATTCTTTAAGGTGGAACTCAGAGAAGCCTGGCAGGCTGCAGTCCACAAGGTCACACAGAGTTGGACACGACTGAAGTGACTTAGCAAGTAAGTACATTTTTTACCTCATTAATCACCCACCAACCTATTCAGGGTGTCAGAGAAGCAATTCAGAAATTCACAGGCAATTCAGAATGCAACTGGAAATTAATACTGTGTCCAGCGTAAGAATGTAGTCTGGTTGTTACATTTTCTTCTCATGTTTGGGCTCAAAATCCTGGAATTGGTTCCAAGATATTAGGCATATCTGAAGCATCAGACAGATATAATAGCACAAAGAAGATAAACATATATGGTCATCTTCAAAAGAAGCAATAACCATACTCCAAACAGAAATGTTGGCTTAGAATGTGGACAGAATCTTGTTCAAACTCTTCTGTGTCATCTGGGTCAAGATATATTACAGAAATTGCACCTTGCTTCCATGTCCACTCCTGCTTACGTTGGATCTCTTCTTATTCTCTCTTTATCCATGATATTATTGAATCTACTTGTAAGTACCCATGATAACAAGATAGACTTCTTCATGTCTTTTCAGTAGCTCATTATTTTCTGGTAATGACACTCATCTGTTGGTCAGAATTGCTTTTTGGATGATTCTGTCTTTTGTTCCTTTTCCTTTGATGTCTCCCAACATCCCTTTTTCAAAGATGTGAAGAAGTCTCCCTTGATATCAAAACCTTCACTCCTCTGGTTGGTGAAGGAATATAGTCTCAAATGGAGAACAGAAGAGCATGCGCATAGAGTTCATTCTTTAGCAGTTCCTGGATTCAAAATAGACGTCACAAACTATATATGTCACAAAGGAATGATTTCAGGCTTGGCTATTCAATCATTCTTTGTTTGCCTGACTCCCACGTTATTCAAGAACCACCCCTTCACAAATTTTTTTAAACCTTACTAGAGCTTTCAAAAAGCAAACAAAAAAGAGTAAAATTAGAATGTTGGAAGATACAATCTTCCAAAATACCAAAATAGAATTATTTCCAAATTTATAACTCTTAGAGAAATTATTTTATGCCAAATTACATAAAGCTAGGGAACCTTTATGGAGAAGGCAATGGCAACACACTCCAGTACTCTTGCCTGGCAAATCCCATGGATAGAGGAGCCTGGTAGGCTGCAGTCCATGGGGTCGCTTGAGCGACTTCACTTTCGCTTTTCACTTTCATGCATTGGAGAAGGAAATGGCAACCCACTCTAGTGTTCTTGCCTGGAGAATCCCAGAGATGGGGGAGGCTAGTGGGCTGCCGTCTCTGGGGTCGCACAGAGTCGGACACGACTGAAGTGATGCAGCAGCAGCAGCAGCAGGGAACCTTTACATAGTATTCTCTTATTTTCTTATGAATCTAGTCATAAATGTCTGTTAAATCACAAACCCAAATTCTACAGGCCCCATTGCATTTGGGTCTGTGGGGCTACTTCTCTGTACATTGTCATTATAACTAGCAATCTCGGAACAGGGCTTCCCTGGTGGCTCAGCAGCAAAGAATCCTCCTGCAATGCAGGAGACCTGGGTTCGATCCCCGGGTGGAGAAGATCTCCTAGAGGAGGGCATGGCAACCCACTCCAGTTTTCTTGCTGGGAAAATCCCGTGGACAGAGGAGTCTGGAGGCCCATGGTCTCCAAGACCACTGAAGTGACTGAGCATGCACAATCTCCTCATAACCAACAGAAGTTCTTAACACTCACTAAATGTTCCAGTTTTCATCTCCATTTGTAGCCTGTGCCTGCAGGGCAGAACAGTATGAATGCTTGAATTTCTCCAGTCATTCTACCCAATATATGGGCACGTGGTGCTCTAATCTGGTCCGGACTCTTTCCACATTTCAATACAGAAAGAGAATTCTCTGGCCTGCCGTCCACCTACACTGATCCCCAAGTCTTATCATTTCAGGAAAAAGAATCAAGATGCTGCTCTTTAAAAACTAACTCTTATTTGGGCTGAGCTCCGTGCTCAGAATTTCTCAGAATCTCATTCTCAGAATTTTCTCACATTTTGTTTTATTTTAATCTTAATAAGTGACTGAATGTGGGGAGAGCTAAGATGTGCTAAGATGGCAGTTCAGGCTTTCTCGCCCCACGTTTTGCAAGTAATTACTATCTACCAACCAAGCTTATTTACAACACTGCGCATGTGCATCACAAGGTACTCACGTGGTCTCCGGTTGTGTGCTGGAGGCACATGTGAGCTCCACCTAGAAAGAGGCAGCCTTATTACTACATCATGGCTGGGTCCGACGGGTCAGCCACAGAGGAGAAACTATACCGTGTCTGCTGCTCTACCAGCCAGGAGAGAAAAACACATCTGCAGTTATATGGTTCCTTGGGTTTTCTTCCAGCTTCCCTGATTGCACCTTGTCTACCATGGGTTCAACAGTGCACTCTGTTGAGACACAGAAAGACCTTTGGTATCATGAATAGGATCGGTAAGACACTGGATAAATAAATTAGGAGGAATTTGTTTAAGAAGTTTACTTTGTTCCCTGATTCTCAATGTTGTTTAAGTGGCAGAGCATTTGAGAAGTACACCTCATGCTGCTGCTGCTCCTAAGTCGCTTCAGTCGTGTCTGACTCCGTGCGACCCCATAGACGGCAGCCCACCAGGCCCCACCGTCCCTGGGATTCTCCAGGCAAGAACACTGGAGTGGGTTGCCAGTTCCTCCTCCAATGCATGCAAGTGAAAAGTGAAAGTGAAGTCGCTCAGTCGTGTCCGTCTGGTAGCGATCCCATAGACTGAAGCCTACCAGGCTCCCCCGTCCATGGGATTTTCTAGGCAAGAGTACTGGAGTGGGGTGCCATTGCCTTCTCCGAGTACACCTCATAGAATTCCATAAATAACATCATACTTACATTAGCCGCCTATACACATTTTTGTTCTAAATTAAAAAAAAAAACAAAACATGTATACCTATGGCTGATTCATGTTGAGGTTTGACAGAAAACAGCAAAATTCTGTAAGGCAATTATCCTTCAATAAAAAATAAATTAAAAAATAAAAATAAATTGGATTTGAATATAGGCAATATAGATTTTATTTTATTTTATTTTTTTATTTTTATTTTTTATACTAAGCAGGCCCGACCCTGCTTAGCTTCCGAGATCAGAGGAGATCGGCCGCCTTTAGGCTGATATGGCCAGAGCCGGCAATGTAGATTTTAATATGGTAAAGGAAATTGTGGCATGAAATAAAATTGAGACAATTTTATTAGATATTTCCCTTGCAAAATTAGAGTCTACTATTACTTAAGTAATAGATTGAGTCTATTTTTGATACTTTATTGATTAGTATTTGAAGCCCCACTGTGATATCTCTTTTGCTCCATATTTATGAAAGTTGATAGGAAAGCCTGGTGCTCCGTTTTTGTAGAGTGCGGTGCATGATCAGTCACTTGGTGATGTCCAGTTCTTTGTAACTCCATGCACTGTAGCCCACCAGGTTCTTCTGTCCATGGAAGTCTCCAGGCAAGAATACTTAAGTGGGTAGCCATCCCGTTCTCCTGTGGTCTTCCCCACCCAAAGACTGAACCTGGGTCTTCTGCAGCTTCTGCATTGGCAGGCAGATTCTTTAACAGCGAGCCATCTGGGAAGCCTGTAGAGCCTGGTGGGAAGTTCAAATAATGCATGTAGACCCCTCACCCAACACATTCACTAACCCAAATAAAAGCCAAACCAGTCTCCTTTCCTTTTTCTCCCAAGATACTTTTGAACCTGCTTGAGAATCCTGCCCAACTCTCCCAGAAAGCTTCATTATATGTCACACCTTCTTGGTATGGGTGTGGCATCACCCATCTCAATATCTGGCCCATAATCTGGGTGTACTGGGGAAAGTCCATCCCTACTCTGCAGGGTGTCCACGACACCTGGATTTTTAATAGTAATGCATTTCCTCCTCTCTGTTAACATGGTATATGCCACAGTAGCATCAGTGGCGGTCTTTAAGTTGCCAGTTAGTTTAAGAAAAAGAGAAGACTGAAAGGAAAGAAACAATAGCTAAAAATTTACAAAGTTCTTATTTCAAATTTTATTGGAATATAATTTGAATTTTTATCTGCAATATTGTGGTAAATTGGTGATTAGACATTTTTGATATGAGAAATAGAAATGTCCTAATTTTGTAATAGATGTAATAACTAAGATTTGTTTTGTACTTCTATGCTAAGTACTATACTCAGATATATGCTCAGCAATATGTGAACTTTGAACTTCCAGATGTTCAAGCTGGTTTTAGAAAACACAGAGGAACCAGAGACCAAATTGCCAACATCCTCTGGATCATTGAAAAAGCAAAAGAGTTCTAGAAAAACCTCTATTTCTGTTTTATTGACTATGCCAAAGCCTTTGACTGTATGGATCACAATAAACTGTGGAAAATTCCGAAAGAGGTGGAATACCAGACCACCTGACCTGCCTCTTGAGAAATTTGTATGCAGGTCAGGAAGCAACAGTTAGAACTGAACATGGAATGACAGACTGGTTCCAAATAGGAAAAGGAGTATGTCAAGGCTGTATGTTGTCACCTTGCTTATTTAACTTATATGCAGAGTACATCATGAGAAACGCTGGGCTGGAAGAAGCAAAAGCTGCAATCAAGATTGCCGGGAGAAATATCAATAACCTCAGATACACAGATGACACCACCCTAATGGCAGAAAGTGAAGAGGAACTAAAGAGCCTCTTGATGAAAGTGAAAGAGGAGAGTGAAAAAGTTGGCTTAAAGCTCAACATTCAGAAAACTAAGATCACGGCATCTGGTCCCATCACTTCATGGCAAATAGATGGGGAAACAGTGGAAACAGTGGCTGACTTTATTTTTCTGAGCTCCAAAATCACTGTGGATGGTGATTGCAGCCGTGAAATTAAAAGACACTTGCTCCTTGGAAGCAAAGTTGTGACCAACCTAGACAGCATATTCAAAAGCAGAGACATTACTTTGCCAATAAAAGTCTGTCTAGTCAAGGCTATAGTTTTTCCAGTAGTCATGTATGGATGTGAGAGTTGGACTATAAAGAAAGCCGAGTGCTGAAAAATTGATGCTTCTGAACTGTGGTATTGGAGAAGACTCTTGAGAATCCCTTGGACTGCAAGAAGATCCAATCAGTCCATCCTAAAGGAAATCAGTCCTGAATATTAATTGGAAGGACTGATGTTGAAGCTGAAACTCCAATACTTTGGGCACCTGATGTGAAGATCTGACTCATTGGAAAAGATCCCGATGCTGGGAAAGATTGAGGGCAGGAGAAAAGGGGACAACAGAGGATAAGATGGCTGGACGGCATCACCGACACAATGGACATGGATTTGGGTGAACTCCGGGAGTTGGTGATGGACAGGGAGGCCTGGCCTGCTGTGGTTCATGGGGTCACAAGGAGTCGGACATGACTGAGTGACTGAACTGAACTGATACTCAGATTACTGAATACCACAACTCTATGAGGTATACATTATTATCATCTCTTTCCCAGATGAATGACAGGTTTAGGGAAATCAAGTAACTTGCCTGAGTTTGCATAGCTTATATGCAATGTAGCTTGGTTTTAAAACTCAGGCTGTCTAATTTCAGAGCTTTGCAGTTTCAATTACTAAACCTTACAACACAAGTACAGCCAGTACTATTGGTAATGTGAGAGTTGATTTTCTAAGAAACATCTTGTTCCTTTATTTAATGCAAAACTAAATGGTGGTGTGATTACTTTCTAGATTCAGTCTCATAGTAACGATGCTATTTTATATTGGAAGAATTTTAACAACAAAAGGATTTGCTTTTGTTTTTAATAACCTAAAAAGAAAGTTATAACATTTAAATATTACTATGCACATATAATATTTGAATCTACCTTTATTTGAAAAGTAATGACCTCTTTTTTCCTACTGTCAAAACTATTGTGATTAAAAATTCACTATCACATGTTTCTGTAATAAGAAAAATAAACTCAAAAAGCCCAGTTAACTTGTGTTCTACTTTTTTTACAACTTGAGAAATATCAGTTTCTGATCTCAACTTCCACATTGATCTCAAGTTCCATATTGAAATATAAATAATAATGTCTTGCTTTACTCAAACAATGCTTCTTAAGAAGTTATCCACATGATAATTGTGATAATAATTTATGTTAGAAAGGGAAATTAGTTCTATGTGCGTAGTCCTTATATTAAAAGTAAAGATTGTTTTTATTTTTTCCAGTGGAAATTTGACATTAAAATACTTATTTTCAACTATTACAAGAATGTATTTATCTACTACTAATAACAAAGATATTTTTGCAACCAGATTCCAATTAATAAGAGTATAATTACAATTTTATAAGGAAACAATGACTATATATGTATGTATGTGTTGAGTAGACTAATTCTAAAGTATGTACATTTCTTACCAAATTCAATTTTGTGGAACTTTGTTCTTTACACAAAAGATTAGAATATTTTTGTAAGTGCAAAATGCTAGATTTTTTTTTTTCATTAGCAGCAATACATTTTAGGGTCAGTGAAACTGGAATGTAATACAAAAGATATGAGAATAATTTCATATGTTAAGAAAAAAATAGGTAAGGGTTGAGAAATAGGCTTGTAAAATTATGGATAGGTCACCCTGAGCCAGTCTACTTACCATTTCTATAGTCGAAAAATTAGAGAATGCTAAATGAGATAAAGGCTGCATCATTGAAAAGAATAAAAGGAAAACACATTTTTTTACACTGAAGATTCTGTAATTAACCTATGGGACTCTATGTGATTATAAATTATGGCAGTAAATTACTGAGAATGCCTCAAATAAGACACATGGAAAACAGTCTTTGAGTAGTTTTTGAATTAAAAGGAAGATGATATACAATAAACTGATGAGCTGAGGTCAAGAATGAGATCCCTTGTTGTCTTTTTTTGTGTGTTATAATATTATACAATTAGGGCTTCAAACTTCCCTGAGGCTCAGGCAGTTATGGAGATGAAACATTGTACAGAAAGGTGTTTGTCAAATTTTAATATATACATAAAAGAATCTATTAGCTTTAAGAAAATTGCCAACAGGAAAGAGTTTTTCAATCCTGTGGGAAAAGGCAGAAAATACACTCAGTCTTAGAATTACATATTTTTTTCTTTCTAATGAGCAGCAAAGGTGAGAGTCCTAAAACTGTAAAAGAGCTCAGCCAATACTCAAGAGAAGTACAGCTTAAGAGGTGAAAATAACCCTTCTCTAATGGCTTTCTGAATTTGGTTGCTCTCAACTTGCTGATGCCATAGGAGCTGTACGGTAATTAAAGTCTTATATTTTGAGAAAAGATTTCTTTTACCTTTAAGAAAAAGTCTTTGTCTTTTGTCAAAAAAGACAAAAAACACATGTGGTTATTTTAAACATGAGAAATTATACCTCTGGGTCCCTGTGGTTATCTGTGGATTCCGATGCTGCAATTTAATTCATTTAATGTGTGTGTGTGTGTGTGTGTGTGTGTGTGTGTTTGTACCAAATTTTGTGCTATGTTCTACTGTATTTTTGTTGTTCATTCGCTAAGTCAAGTCCAATTCTGTGACCCCATGAACTGCAGCATGCCAGGCTTCCCTGTCCTTCACTATCTCCAGGAGTTTGCTCAAACTCATGTCCATTGAATCACTGATGCCATCCAACCATCTCATCCTCTGCTATCCCCTTCTCCTCAGGCCCTCAATCTTTCCCAACATCAGGAACTTTTCCAACGAGTTGGCTCTTTGCATCACTTGACCAAAGGATTGCAGCTTCAGCTTCAACATCCATCTTTCCAATGAATATTCAGGGCTAATTTCCTTTAGGATTGACTGGTTCGATCTCCTTGCAGTCCAAGGGACCCTCAAGAGTCTTCTCCCATGCCACATTTCGAAAGCATCAATTCTTTGGTGCTCAGCCTTCTCTATGGTCCAAATCTCACATCCATACATGACTACTGGAAAAACCATAGCTTTGACTATACTGACCTTGTTGGTAAAGTGATGCCTCTGCTTTTTAATATGCTGTCTAGGTTTATCATATTCTATTGTATAAGAGTGTTCAAAATGGACTTACCTGCAGGAAACACATAGAGAAGGGACCTAAAACATGATGTCAAAATACTTTAACAAAGGGTATAAGTTTTATAACTGGGGCCCTTTCTTCAGATGGAGGGTTTTTTTTGGATTTCACTAAACGCAGAGGAACTCTAACTAGGTGACAGGAGTGAGAATACTTGTTGAATGAAGGAGAGAACATGTTATGCTTTAGAAACTGAATACGTTTAGTGTTTACAGTGTACAATGTGAGTCAGAGTGGCAGAGATATGGCTGGATAAAAAGTGGTGGCAAGCCCACACAAAGCCTTGCAAGAGTTTTAGGTTCTATGCTAATGGCAGATTTTGAGCAAGAGAAATGTACCAATTTACTATCATAATTTGGAAATTTAAGGTGCTTTTAAAAATAACTATATTGAGAAGAGAGAAAGCTAGTCAAGGTAGAGAAGATCTGAAACACAGATTGGCCTTATTGGCCAAGAAACTGAACATAAAGACCATGTTTTCTGATCATATAATGAATACAAAGAAAGGAAAAAACCTTATGTGTTGGAAAATTTAAGAACACACTTCTAAAGTGCTCTTGGATAAAATGAATCACAATGCAAACCAGAAAACACTTAAAACAGTGAAATGATAATGCTTCGTATTAAAGCACGAGGTAGAGTTAAAACTGTAGAGAATTAGCTTTCAGCCTTAAAAGCTTAATTAGAAAATGAAAGCTGAAAAGTGGTTAGTAGTTATAAAAAAAATAATAACAAAATAAGTCCCAAGAAAGCAGGCAAATTGACATGACAAACATAAGGTATTACAGTTTTTGAAACAGAACGCAGTTACAATAAAGAAGATCTTTGTAATCGAATCATATTGATATATCATCTCATAGGATGTTCAAGGAAGAACAGAGAAG
This sequence comes from Bos indicus x Bos taurus, assembly GCF_003369695.1. Lineage (NCBI taxonomy): Eukaryota > Metazoa > Chordata > Mammalia > Artiodactyla > Bovidae > Bos > Bos indicus x Bos taurus. Next base: position 9,765,383 of record NC_040087.1, on the reverse strand, counting down.
AGTCAAAAGAAAAAATATTAGGAAAGAAAAGGGAGACTTACCTCAATATTATGAAAGAATATGTTAATAAATTTGGAAGAATATATAATATCTTAGAGCTATATTATCAAACAAAACTGGATCAACCATAAACAAAAAATCTGAATAGATCTATATCTACTAAAGTCACTGAATGAATATTGAAAAATTTCCTACAGTAAAATACCATGTTTATTATATGGGTGGGTTTCCCAAAACATTAAAAGCATAAATGCAAACTTGCACAAAATTTTATAGTAGATAAAGAGGAATCTTTTTCCCACACTCATTTTTTTTCAAACTACTACAAATTCAATGCCAGAAACAAGCAACAAAAAAAGAATTACATAAAGAGCAAAGTTACAAGCTAATTTCTTCAAAAACACTAATTGACAAATCTGTTAACAAAATCCAACAACGTACATTAAAAACAAACCTTGGCCAAAGTGGATTCAGACCAGAACAAAGATATTTTAATATCAGAAAATGAGAAAACTGATACATTGATCATATTAACCTATTAATGAGCTACCTTTATGATTATCCCCACGAGGAGAGGACAAAGTGGTTAAGATGAATTATGATAAATACTTAAAGTAGAGAAAAAGAATGTCTCATCATAATTCAGAAAACAGCTTAGCATAATATGAGCATGTACTATAGCTCATATGTAGTTTATATACACTATATAAACCATATCCAGCAGTTCTCAACATTTTTGAAACCAGAGACAGTTTTCGTGGAAGACAATTTTTCCAAGGACTTGGCGTAGGGGTGGGGGATAGAATCAGGGTAATTGAGGAGCATTATATTTATTGTGCTTTATGTCTATTATTATTATTATTATTACATCAGCTGCACCTCAGATCATCAGATGTTAAATCCTAGAGACTGGGGACCTCTGCATGTATGCTATGCAGAGTAAGCACGGACTAGGAGCTGGACTGTCTTGGCTCAGATATTGTCTCTGCCATTTCTTGTCTGGGTGACCTTAGGCAAATCACTGAATCTCTCTCTGCCTCCACTGTCTTATATAGAGAGGACATAATAGTACAAACTAGTTTATGGGTTATTTTGATGATATTAAAGTCAGACACAAAGCAAATAAATCTGCTGTCATCCTTTCTGATTTAGCATTTTACTGGTGATTCTAGCCATGTAACAATAGTAAAATAGGATCAATAGCTATGAGGACTGGAAAGAAATACAATTGTCATTTGTAATATGATTGCCTATATAGAAAAACCCAAGGGAATCTATAGAATATCCGAACTAATAATAATAAAAAGTTTAGCAAGTTTGTTGAGCACAAAATACCATTCCAATAGAGTGGTGTTCCTAACCATAAACAGCTAGAAAATTTAGCAAAAAACAGCTCAGATGATAGCAACTGTCAATTATAGAGAAAAAAATAGCAAGAATATGAAAACATTACAGAGAAAATTTTAACTTATTGCATAGTGAAAGATTAGATTTCATTAAATGTGTGTTAAATTACCATTGTGAGGTATATCATATTTATATATAATTTATCATGAAGCTTGGTTTAACTGAATATGGAATGCGTTTGATTCTCTAGACAATACAGAAGAATATGAGTGAGCTGGAACTGGCACTCCACAATTACAAAGATACAGTAATTAAAACAGTGATGAAAAAAATCTGGACAGAGGGAAAACAATGCATTTGTATTTCTATTTTTATCAGATACCCAAAATAACATGTGAGAGAAATTCTATATGACGAAAGATAACACAAGGTGAAAATGTTACCAGTGAGGAGAAAACACTTGTACTAATATAAAATGGTTAGAGATTGGTGCAGAGACTGCATGACGGACCCCTGCAAATTTAGTACAAAAATGACGACTCAGTGGAAAAATGGAAAATACATATTTACAGGAAAGGCAGCATAAAGGTCAGTAAACATAATGAAATGCTCAGCCTGGTTAAAAGTCAGGATAATGCAGATTTAAATAAACATTATATATCATCTCATACCCATCAAATTGAAAAAAAAAAAGTGTTTAAAAATCTAACAGTACCATATTTGACCATGATATGAAGAAAGAATAACTCATATCCAGAGAGTGTGAATAAAGAAATGTGGTGACATCGAGTTGATTGGGCTTCCCTGGTAACTCAGATGGCGATAAATCTGCCTCCAATAAGGGAGGCCCAAGTTCAACCCCTTGGTTGGGAAGATCCCCTGGAGAAGGGAATGGCTACCCACTCCAGTATTCTTCCCTGGAAAATTCATAGACAGAGGAGCCTGGCGGGCTACAGTCCATGGGTTTTCAGAGTCAGACAAGGCTGAGGGACTAACACTTTCATTTTTTTCACTTAAATATCACTTCTAGTTCTTTCCATAGAGAAACTCTTCCAAATATATACAAGAATGATACTGCATTCATAGTTGTCTAACAGCAAAAATGTAAAAACCTGTCTGTCCCTCAAAAGGAAGTCGACTATACAAAAATGGTTCAATCAGACAGTGAAATGACAACATGTAAAGGAATGACCCAGATAGTTATTATGGTGGGCATGCTGCTGCTGCTGCTAAGTCACTTCAGTCGTGTCTGACTCTGTGCGACCCCGTAGACAGCAGCCCACCAGGCTCCCCCGTCCCTGGGATTCTCCAGGCAAGAATACTGGAGTGGGGTGCCATTACCTTCTCCAATGGTGGGCATAAACAACAGAATAATATGCAGAGTATTCTATCACTAAAATGGAAACTTAAAAGTAGCATTTATGTAGTTTATTGATAAATGTGTATTTGATAAAATCATCAATGTATGCTGTTATTCTTACCCACTACCTATGGATAAATGATAGTCGATGAGGACAGCCCTTGGGGTTGCAGAGTCGGACATGACTTAGAGACTGAACAACACAGCAACACTTGAGAGGCAAAGGATGAGACAGGCAGCCTTAAACTGTGAAGTTTCATTTGTTAAAATAGTCATGAGAGGGAAAAACTACAGAAGAGTAACATCTGTACAATTGGGTAATGTGGTCCTGTTTATATGTCTGGGATTATGAATTTAAAGACTGAATCAGATGCTTTTCAAATTCGTAATGGCTGTGAGTTGAACACATCCATGAATGTGGAGACTCAAGCACCATGTAGGTAGTTCAGAACACAGACTATCAGTGCTGTAAAGGCCTCAGAATTTTTGAGATGATGGTTATTTGGAAAACCTGGTTATGTATCCCTAGGCCCAATTTTAATATATTCACATAGTTAAAAGTGAAAGAAAGCATTAGTTGCTCAGTTGTGGCTGACTCTTTGTGACCCTACGGACCATAGCCCGCCAGGCTTCTCTGTCCATGGAATTCTCTAGGCAAGAATATTGGAGTAGGGTCCCCTTCTTCAGGGGATCTTCCCAACCCAGAGATCGAACCCAGGTCTCCTGAATTGCAGGCAGAGTTTTTACTGTCTGAGCCACCAGGGAAACCCCTACATGGTTAAAAGACAAAGGCAAATTCATATTTTCCTGTGTCTTAGGCAGACTCCCCAGATTTCAAGCATTTTTCTCCTATATCATTCAAAAGAATCAATATCAATTTCAATGTTACAACTGAGAAGGAGAACTAAGAAAAATCGCAGCTCAATTCTTCCTTTTACATGCCTCTTCAGTACATTTTTAGAATGACAGTCAACTCAAAGATTTATTTTAAAAGTCAACATTTATTCTTTTTTTAAATTCTCACAAACTGTATGTAGGAATTCATCTTCCATAATGTAATTTGCATTGATGTAAAGAATTGAGAAGGTTTTCAAAATAACTAGATTTCATCAAGGCAACAAATGAAAGGCAATTCATTAGGTAAGTTGATTGTATTAGTGAATGGAATGCACACTGAGAATAGCAGCCTATTTGTTAATTTGCCCAAATAGCATACCTAAGGATCAAAGATTTATTAAAGAAATGACTGACATGTGGGTTTTCTTGAAAACATAATTTTCTGTGTATTAGGAGAGCATTTTGTAAGATAGCACAAATGACAAGAATTTGGTAACTACACGACCATGCTGCTGCTGAAAATCAATCAAGGAAAAGCCAATATTTATAAAAACTTGATGATAACAAAGATGCAACCACAGCAACTGCCCTGTGATAATGGAGGGAACAGATTTTCAGGCGCGACATAATGAATGCCTTGTTTCCAATCAGCTTTTATAAACAAACAATGATGGATCCATCATCCAAAATTAGCAAAAACATCAGAGTGCAATGATGGCTTCATTAAAGTAGGCAGGGCAGATAAATGGGTCACAAAATGAATGCCGTACATAAAATATCAGCCCGCAAAGTGCTCTGAAATAAAAATCTTACAGCAAAACTCATATATAAATCCAACACTACTTATCAAGATGATAAATTGAAACTCTGATTTGGTTTCGAGTATTCTAATTACAGATTTCACATTTAACTATATTTATCGAATAGTTTTTGAACTTGGATAGACAGTGGTGCAAACATGCAACAGACAATATTATGGAGATGTTTCACCGTGTTTTATGTGAATCGTTCATATAAAAGTATTCATGGATCTAGTCCTATACAACTAGAATGTGGTCAAACTGTGAAGACACATTTTGGAAAAATAATGCCATTATTACTAGATCAGGAAGAGTCTTCATACACACAGTACAGAACTGATTATTGGTGCATAATTTTAGATTAATTCTAAATAATTTGAATTTTAGTGTTTCAACTGTTTTCATATCATTGGGGGGAATATTTGCATCTACCCTTTATTGGAATTTCAAAATATAATACCTTTGGCTCTAGAATTTTAGAATATGATATAAATAAATTTCCATCTTGGATATCAATTAAATATTACATGAAGCATAAGATAAAGTTAAAGATCTTTATTTTGATAGAAAATATTTTTAAAGGATGGAAACAGATTTATTGTTCAGGCTGTTACAGGTCCTGATATCTGATCATAAAATCTTTTAAAAATGTAACTGTAAAGCTTTCAATAACAATATAGCATAACACTTAAAGTAATCTTTTCAGAAAGATTTGTTCCCATTAAATTCTACATTATTGATAAAGTAGTATCAAACTGTGACAAATCGTAACTATAGGATTCTAAACAAAACTTTAAGGGTCAGGTTCAGGCAGTTAAAATTTGGTATGTATACAGGGCAATTTTGAACAGGAAGCATCAGACATTTTTAGAAGGTCCATTACTATCTTTAAGCAATCTAAAAATTCCTGTGTGACTGTTTTTATCCTTATTTAGATAGTGGTTGTTTTAGTCTTGCCTTTTCTAAAACTTGAGATATAATTAAAAAAAAAACATAAATATAGGAAACTGGGAAGCACTTATGCTTAAAATGATCCTAGCTGCCAAACTCGTCGTCTCAGCGAAGAACTGCTCGTCCTTTACAGAAGGGACTCTCACTTTGAAGCTGATGCTTGCTCTTTGCAGATACTCAGGGCATGAAAAGAATGAAATCCAGTCTAAGAACTGGAAGATAAATGACTAGCTAAAAGGAATCGCTTTTATTAAGTTAGTATACATAAAAGAAGATGGAGCGTCTAGACTCTGATGAAATTACCTTTCAAAAGGGTTGGAGGAATATATAGATAAGAAGACGCAAAGAAGTATGGTGTGTGTAGAGGACTGAGTCTCAGAAAGTCAGTTTCCACTTCTAGTTCAGACAGTGACGCTTTTTTCATTTCATGGCCTCTGCTCCAGGCCATGCATTGCTCTTCCGTGGATCAGAGGATCCCACTACAGGACTGTAACATTACATCTATCCTTTCTGCCTGGAACATTCCACATGCTTTGTCTTAACTCTGTAATCTTGACTTGCACCTTTTTTAATTTTTATTTTATTTTTTTTTTAGTTTTAACTGAAAAATAAATACTTATTAATCTAGCTTTCTTTCTTTTGCCATAACAGAGAATCCAGACCCTGATGGATAGATATATCAATGTGAAGGTAATTGAAACTCCGCTGTAACTACAATTCCCGTAACACTGGAATCAATGACTGATTCCAGTGTTATGGGAAGCCTCACCAGTCATGGATTCCAGTGTTAGGGGAATTGCAGTTACAGTGGAGTTTCAAGTCCATACAGGAAGCAGACTAGCCCCGGGGTCTCCCACACCTGCCAAGCTCACGGAGTGGACCCGGCAGCATGAGAATCAAGAAGACCATGCGCACGAACACAGAAGGCTCCAGGCAAAACACCGCTGCACGTGTGCTTCCCCTTAAGGAGCTAGAATTGCCCACCCTCAAGTCTGCTCCATCACAGCTCTGCTTCCCTAGGAAGCATCTCCCTTTGGCTGCGGGAGGAAGGCTGCACACTCAGATCACCCTGAGAAGCCTGGTTCCCCACATGGCCCAACTAAGTCTGAGCCACCATCACTGTCTTTGCAGCAGGTCTGCTCAGCTCTCTGGCGCTGCTGCTGCTTGTAGGGAAGGGTCTTCCTGGACAGGGGCAACTCCACAGAGTTGGTCAGGGTGAGTCCACAGAGGATGAGGAGGGCTCCTCCCTGCTGCGGGGCATCCTGGCCCTCTCCACCCAGCACGGAGCCTGGGAAGGCCGGCAGGAAGAGACCGCTGTGAGGCCAGGTGGGCACATACCCACAGAACTTGACTGCAGTGAGTGGGCACCTCCTGACTCCCCTGTGGCTGACTGCCCTCCTTGGGCAGGAGGAAAGGTCTGGAGCTGGAAGTCTGCAGCTTGAAGCCTAGCTGTCATCTTCAGTAAGTCTCACCTGTAGAAGTGGGGAGGGTACCTCTTCTTGTTACCCACCAGAGCTTTTTATTCCCTTAATCAACAGAAATTGAGAAGAGCCAGACAAGACATTCAAGCACAGTTTTAATGGGGTTCCTGCTACCACAGAGCAGGTAGGGAAGCAAGAACAAGTAACTGGGTTCCTTCGCCGCTAGAGGGGACGTGTTGGTTCCTCATATGTCGTGAGGGTAGGGGTGTGTCCCGAGAGTCCAGCTGAAGGGGTGGATTGGGTGGTTTGCACTTTGCACACCCCCTTGGTGGTGGTGTGTGCACGGGGCATGCCCAGAATGTGCTCAGTTGCTCAGTCGTCTCTGACTCTTTGTGACCCCATGGAATGTAACATATCAGGCTCGTCTGTCCATGGGATTCTCCAGGCAAGAATACTGGAGTGGGTTGCTATGCCCTTCTCCAGGGGATCTTCCCCAACAGGAGATCGAACCTGCATCTCTTGTGTCTTTTGCCTGCAAGCGGATGCTTTACCACTGAGCCACCAGGGAAACCCCAGGTGCAGTAGGGTACCCAGCTTTTGCTCCTGGCTCTTTAGAAGTGGCAGTTGGGCTTTTGGTCTTTTTGTATCTTGCCCATAATTTGTCCCAACTGCATATGTGTGTAATTATATTTATTAATAGCCTTATAATTTCTCATTATTTTGTTGCTTGAGGTATCAATGCAAGCACCACAGCAAAGGGACCAAGGTCCCAGGTCCCAGGCTGTCTCACTCACAGCATCAGACCCCAGCCAAGCACCAGAAAGCCCAGTGAAGGCTGGCAGCTAGGCCCAGTACACAGGGAGCCTACCAAGTGCACCCCACCTCCACGACAGGGCTGACTGGGCTCAGCCCCATCCGGTGGGAAGAGAACCTCAACCTTGACCCTCCACATGTCATGTCTGAGGTCACAGACCCCTAGGAGACACCTGGGTTGCACAGAGGCTTCAGAAGGAGGGCTCCCGCTTGAAGGAGCAGGGAGCAAGGAGGCTTTTCACAGTTGAACTTCCCCATCTAATGTGAGAATTTCTCCAAGATTGAGAGATGAGGGGAGCAGCCACCAAGGGCCAAACCACAGCCTGACCTCTGAGTCAGGTGTGACCCTTCTCCTGTCTGGCAAGTGGAGGACAACTCACCCAGAACCCTCCTGAAACTCAGGTGTGGGGCAGAGGGACCTTGCACTCAGGCTATTTGCAGAGCTGAGGATATTTGAGTCACCACGACAGAGACAACAGTCAAAGATGTGGAGAAACTGAGGTCCCAGCTGAGGAATATTTGCATGAGAGAACTGGTGATAACGTTGGAGAAGGAAATGGCAACCCACTCCAGTACTCTTACCTGGAAAATTCCATGGACTGAGGAGCCTGGTAGGCTACAGTCCATGGGGTTGCAAAGAGTCAGACACGACTGAGTGACTTAGTTTTCACTTTTCATGAGGAAGGAAATGGCAACCCACTCCAGGATTCTTGCCTGGAGAATTTCTTAAACAGAGGAGCCTGGTGGCCCACATAGTCCATGGGATTGCAAGGAGTCGGATATGATTGAGCGACTAACATACTAACACACTAACACACACTAAGCCAGAGAAGCAGAAGCCCATGTTTCCCTCCCTGCTGAAGACCGGCTTGGCAGAGACGGTGGCCAGGACCCCAGACGGGCAGATGCACAAGCCGTTGGAACACACTCCAAGAGCAGCAGTGTGTAACACAGACCTGCAGGAGCACTGCCACCTCCACCTTCTTTTTCTTAAAATTAATTTGTATTGAGATATAGCTGCTTTCCAATGCTCTTCTAATTTCTACTGTGTAGCACAGTGAATCAGGTATATGTATACATGTATCTCCTCTTTTTTTGAATTTCCTTCCCATTTAGTTCACCACAGAGCACGAAGTAGAGTTCCCTGTGCTATGCAGTAGGTTGTGTTCATTATCTATTTTATATTTAAGGCTTCCCTGGTGGCTCAGAAGGAAAGAATCTGCCTTACAATGTGGGAGACCTGGGTTTGATCCCTGGGTCAGGAAGGTCCCCTGGAGAAGGAAATGGCAACCCACTCCAGTATTCTTCCCTGGAGAATTGCATGGACAGAGGAGACTGGCAGACTACAGTCTGCCAGGGAGGTTTAAAAGAGTTGCACACAAGTGAAATATATACATAAAATATATATAGTGGTGTACACATATCCGTCTCAAACTCCCAGTTCACCCTCCCTCCACGTGGCTGTCCATACGTTTGTTCTCTACATCTGTGTCTCTATTTCTGCTTTGCAAATGACTTCATCTGCATCATTTTTAGATTCCACATGAAAGTCTTATTATACAATATTTGTTTTTCTTTTTCTGAGTTAACTTCACTCTCTATGAGAGTCTCTACAGCCACCCATGTCTCTGCAAATCGCACAGTTTTGTTCCTTTTTATATATATTCCTTCTTCTTTATCCCTTCCTCTGTTGATGGACATTTAGGTTGCTTCCATATCCTGGCTATTGTAAATAGGGCTCCAGTGAATATTGGGGTTTCTGTGTCTTTTTGAATTATGGTTTTCTCCAGGCATATGCCCAGGAATAGGATTTCTGGGTCATCTGTTATTTCTCCTTTTAGTCTTTTAAGGAATCTGTATTGTTCTCCATAATAGCTCTGTCAATTTCCATTCCCACAAACAGTGTCAGCATTTTCTGTAACTTTTTAACAGAAAAACACAAATTAACTTTTTGGCCAACAGAGTGGATTTTTTGATTAATGCCATTCTGACCTGTGTGAAGTGATACCTTATTACAGTTTTGATTTGTGTTTCTCTAATAATTATTAATGCTGAGTATCTTTTCATGTGTTTGTTAGTCATCTGTATGTTTCCTTGGAGAACTGTCTATTTAGATCTGCCCATTTTTTTGATTGGATTTTTTTTTCTTTTTTTGTATATTGAGCTGCATAAACTGTTTGTATATTTTGGAAATTAATGCCTTCTCAGTTGTTTCACTTGCAAATATTTTCTCCCATTCTGAAGGTTGTCTTTTTTTTTTTTTTTTTTACCTGTTGATGCTTTCCTTTGCTATGTAAAAGCATTTAAGTTTAATTAGCTTCCATTTGTTAATTTTGTTTTTATTTTCATTAATCTAGAAGGTGGGTCAAAAAAGATCAAATGTCAGTGTTCTACTTCTATTTTCCTCTAAGAGTTCTATAGTGTCCAGGCTTACATTTAAGTCCTACTGCAACACAAAGAATAAAATGCCTATGAATAAACCTACCTAAGGAGGCAAAAGACATGTATGCAGAAAACTATAAGATAGTAATGAAAGTAAGGTGACACAAATATATGGAGAGATATACTATGTTCTTGCATTATAAGAATCAATATTGTGAAAATGACTCTACTACCAAAGCAATCTACAGATTCAATGAAATCCGTATCAAATTACCAATGGCGTTTTTCACAGAATTAGAACAAAAAATTTTACAATTTGTGTGGAAATGGAAAACACCTCAAATATCCAAAGCAATCTCGAGAAAGAAAAGCAAAGTGGAGAAATTGGGCTCCTTGACTTCAGACTATACGACAAAGCTATAGTAAATAAGACAGTATGGTACAGGCATGAAAAGAAAAGTATAGATCAATGCAATAAGATAGAAAGCCCAGAGATAAACCATACACCTATGGTCACCTAACGCATGGCAAAGGAGAAAAGAGCATATAGTGGAGAAAAGATAGTCTCTTCAGTAAGTGGTGCTGGGAAAATTGGACAGCTACATGTAAAATAATGAAATTACAACACTTCTTAACACCATGCTGCTGCTAAGTCACTTCAGTCGTGTCCAGCTCTGTGTGACCCCATAGACGGAAGGCCACCAGGCTCCCCCTTTCCTGGGATTCTCCAGGCAAGAACACTGGAGTGGGTTGCCATTTCCTTCTCCAATGCATGAAAGTGAAAAGTGAAAGTGAAGTTGCTCAGTCGTGTCCGACTCTTAGTGACCCCATGGACTGCAGCCCACCAGGCTCCTCCACCCATGGGATTTTCCAGGCAAGAGTACTGGAGTGGGCTGCCATTGCCTTCTCTGCCATAACACCATACATCTTCATTTTTAATTCATTCATTTTCTATCTTTTTTTCCCTGTCTTTGAATTGTGTTTTCTTTGCTTTTATCTACTGTATTGATTTGGAAAGTGGGCATTTAAAAATGTTAACAATATTTACCAACATTTACTCTAACAACTCTTTGATGATGTTTCATTGATGATCAAACTCAAGAATAAAATGGCACCTTCTGACTGTTACTTTTTTAATGCATTTTCCCTCTCTCCTTCACCTTTTCAGTCTTTTAAAATAGAATCTCAGTTTAGACCTAGGCTTTTGTTATAACTTCTTTTTGTTTCTTTAAATCATAGTGTTTAGCATTTTATTACAGTCATAACAATGTCTTGTGTGACAGTTAGAACCTTTGGTGCTTTTTTTCTCTTTTAAACGTCATTCTTTCTCTTGTTTGTGATTTCTTTCTCAGTTGATTTGAATTTCAATTTTCCCAAGAAGGGCAAATGTTTGATTGAGCGTATGTTAATGCTTTTTATTTACTTTCACCAAAAAATAATAGACTATAAAGCATTTTTATTGTTGCATTTTCCACAAAATATTTGTAGACATTTCCACTATTTTTAGGCCTTTATCCAGAATCTGAGTTCAGTCATACTGTTAGATTTTTATGATATATTTTGCTGCCCCTATGTATCTATGAGATTTTTAAAGTTTTCATTTATAATTCATTTTTTGGATATATAAATAATTTTCTTATACTTTTGGCTGAAATATAGCTTCTTTTATATCATAATGCTTTCCTCTGTACTTTAATTAAAAGATATAAAAGCTTAAAAAAGCAAAAATATTAAGAAAACCTGTACTCCATTCACATATTATTAATAATTTGCCACATTTGCTTTCTCTCTCTCTCTCTGTGCACATGTATATGCACACTCTATATATACTTATATATACATGTATATCTCTCTATATGTGTAGGGATAGATGGCATATACCAAATAGGTAGATGGGTATATATGTGTCTCTGTATGTGTGTCTGTATATACACATACTTGGGTGTGCATAGATAAGTTCAGTCAGTTGGAAGTAAGTTGCAGATAGATAGAGTGCCTGATGAACTATGGAATGAGGTTCATGACATTGTACAGGAGACAGGGATCAAGACCATCCCCATGGAAAAGAAATGCAAAAAAGCAAAATGGTTGTCTGGGGAGGCCTTACAAATAGCTGTGAAAAGAAGAGAAGCAAAAAGCAAAGGAACAAAGGAAAGATATAAGCATCTGAATGCAGAGTTCCAAAGAATAGCAAGAAGAGATAACAAAGCCTTCTTCAGTGATCAAGGCAAAGAAATAGAGGAAAACAACAGAATGGGAAAGACTAGAGATCTCTTCAAGAAAATCAGAGATACCAGGGTAACATTTCATGCAAAGATGGGCTTGATAAAGGACAGAAATGGTATGGACCTAACAGAAGCAGAAGATATTAAGACGAGATGGCAAGAATGCACAGAAGAACTGTACAAAAAAGATCTTCATGACCCAGATAATCATGATGGTGTGATCACTCACCTGGAGCCAGACATCCTGGAATGTGAAGTCAAGTGGGCCTTAGAAAGCATCACTACGAACAAAGCTAGTGGAGGTGATGGAATTCCAGTTGAGCTCTTTCAAATCCTGAAAGATGATGCTGTGGAAGTGCTGCATTCAATATGCCAGCAAATTTGGAAAACTCAGCAGTGGCCACAGGACTGGAAAAGGTCAGTTTTCATTCCAATCCCAAAGAAAGGCAATGCCAAAGAATGCTCAAACTACCACAGAATTGCACTCATCTCACACGCTAGTAAAGTAATGCTCAAAATTCTCCAAGCCAGGCTTCAGCAATATGTGAACGGTGAACTTCCTGATGTTCAAGCTGGTTTTAGAAAAGGCAGAGGAACCAGAGATCAGATTGCCAACATCCGCTGGATCATGGAAAAAGCAAGAGAGTTCCAGAAAAACATCTATTTCTGCATTATTGACTATGCCAAAGCCTTTGACTGTGTAGATCACAATAAACTGTGGAAAATTCTTCAAGAGATGAGAATACCAGAACACCTGATCTGCCTCTTGAGAAATGTGTATGCAGGTCAGGAAGCAACAGTTAGAACTGGACATGGAACAACAGACTGGTTCCAAATAGGAAAAGGAGTATGTCAAGGCTGTATAATGTCACCCTGTTTATTTAACTTATATGCACAGTACATCATGAGAAACGCTGGACTGGAAGAAGCACAAGCTGGAATCAAGATTGCTGGGAGAAATATCAATCACCTCAGATACGCAGATGACACCACCCTTATGGCAGAAACTGAAGAGGAACTCAAAAGCCTCTTGATGAAAGTGAAAGTGGAGAGTGAAAAAGTTGGCTTAAAGCTCAACATTCAGAAAACGAAGATCATAGCATCTGGTCCCATCACTTCATGGCAAATAGATGGGGAAACAGTGGAAACAGTGGCTGACTTTGTTTTTCTGGGCTCCAAAATCACTGCAGATGGTAACTGCAGCCATGAAATTAAAAGACGCTTACTCCTTGCAAGGAAAGTTATGACCAACCTAGATAGCATATTCAAAAGCAGAGACACTACTTTGCCAACAAAGGTTTGTCTAGTCAAGGCTATGGTTTTTCCTGTGGTCATGTATGGATGTGAGAGCTGGACTGTGAAGAAGGCTGAGCACCGAAGAATTGATGCTTTTGAACTGTGGTGTTGGAGAAGACTCTTGAGAGTCCCTTGGTCTGCAAGGAGATCCAACCAGTCCATTCTGAAGGAGATCAGCCCTGGGATTTCTTTGGAAGGAATGATGCTAAAGCTGAAACTCCAGTACTTTGGCCACCTCATGCGAAGAGTTGACTCATTGGAAAAGACTCTGATGCTGGGAGGGATTGGGGGCAGGAGGAGAAGGGAATGACAGAGGATGAGATGGCTGGATGGCATCACTGACTCGATGGATGTGAGTCTGGGTGAACTCTGGGAGTTGGTGATGGACAGGGAGGCCTGGCTTGCTGTGATTCATGGGGTCGCAAAGAGTTGGACACGACTGAGTGACTGAACTGAACTGAACTGATGAGAACGGTGACATTTTCTGATTATCATTATTATGTTATTACCATATTTAACAAAGTTAATTTAGTGCTATCAAATATACTTTATCTTCATCCTCTGCCTTCTGTATTTGGTGACATCTTTCTCATAATTTAAAACTCATTTGTTTTTTTCCCCTTGATTCTAAGAACATTTTGCAAATATGTTGAATGTTTTTGTTTCAGTTTTATTTAGTAGTATTTCTGATTTTCAATTTCCTCCAGTGGATAGCTTAATTCTGTCAATAAAGATTTGTCTTTGCATATTATCCGTGCTCTGTTTCCCATTTCATCTTGTTACCATCCTTATCTGTTATTTTGATTTTCTGCCTTTTTTTTTTCTTATGGCCACATTTAATTACATCATATTGAGTGTTCCAAATAGCATTATAGACTTCTTGTGTCTGTCTTTGATTATGATTTTAAGATGCAGTTTCTTTTCTTCTAAGTATCTAAGTTTGTGCCTAATTTTCCTTATGCTACGGGATGAATTATACATTTTTTTCCAGCTACACTTACTTTTAAAAGAATGAATTTACTTATGCCCTACATTGAAATCTGGATTGTTCTTCATCTTACTCCATATAAACTTGCTTAATGTTTGGCTTTTCTGATCTACATTTTGAAGAAAGCCTGGAATTCACAGCTTTTATTCCAATATTTGGTATCTGGAAAGAATTTTTCTAGTGCCTTTCTAATGAACTGACTTGGCAAATTAATGCCTAGCTCTATGACACTGAGAGTGAATGTAATTTATGAAAAATAAAATTTATAAATAATGCTGACAAAGGTCTTTCTCTTAAGAGTTTTATACAGTCAGCAAAAACAAGACTGGGAGCTGACTGTGGCTCAGATCATGAAATGTTTATTGCCAAATTCAGACTTAAATTGAAGAAAATAGGGAAAAACAGTAGACCATTCAGCTATGACCTAAATCAAATCCCTAATGATTTTACAGTGGAAGTGAGAAATAGATTTAAGGGACTAGATCTGATAGACAGAGTGCCTGATGAACTATGGAATGAGGTTCATGACATTGTACAGAAGACAGGGATCAAGACCATCCCCATGGAAAAGAAATGCAAAAAAGCAAAGTGGGTATCTGAGGAGGCCTTACAAATAGCTGTGAAAAGAAGAGAAGCGGAAAGCAAAGGAGAAAAGGAAAGATATAAGCATCTGAATGCAGAGTTCCAAAGAATAGCAAGGAGAGATAAGAAAGCCTTCCTCAGTGATCAATGCAAGGAAATAGAGGAAAACAACAGAATGGGAAAGACTAGAGATCTCTTCAAGAAAATCAGAGATACCAAGGGTATATTTCATGCAAAGATGTTCTTGATAAAGGACAGAAATGGTATGGACCTAACAGAAGCAGAAGATATTAAGATGAGATGGCAAGAATACACAGAAGAACTGTACAAAAAAGATCTTCACGACCAAGATAATCACGATGGTGTGATCACTCACCTAGAGCCAGACATCCTGGAATGTGAAGTCAAGTGGGCCTTAGAAAGCATCACTACGAACAAAGCTAGTGGAGGTGATGGAATTCCAGTTGAGCTTTTTCAAATCCTGAAAGATGATGCTGTGGAAGTGCTGCACTCAATATGCCAGCACATTTGGAAAACTCAGCAGTGGCCACAGGACTGGAAAAGGTCAGTTTTCATTCCAATCCCAAAGAAAGGCAATACCAAAGAATTCTCAAACTACCGCACACTTGCACTCATCTCACACGCTAGTAAAGTAATGCTCAAAATTCTCTAAGCCAGGCTTCAGCAATACGTGAACCGTGAACTTCCAGATGTTCAAGCTGGTTTTAGAAAAGGCAGAGGAACCAGAGATCAAATTGCCAACATCTGCTGGATCATGGAAAAAGCAAGAAAATTCTAGAAAAACATCTACTTCTGCTTTTTTGACTAGCCAAAGCCTTTGACTGTGTGGATCACAGTAAATTTTGGAATATTCTGAAAGAGATGGGAATACCGGACCACCTGACCTGACTTTTGAGAAAGCTGTATGCAGGTCAGAAGCAACAGTTAGAACTGGACATGGAACAACAGACTGGTTCCAAATAGGAAAAGGAGTATGTCAAGGCTGCATATTATCACCCTGCTTATTTAACTTATATGTAGAGTACATCACAAGAAATACTGTGCTGGAAGAAGCACAAGCTGGAATTAAGATTGCCGGGAGAAATATCAATAACCTCAGATATGCAGATGACACCACCCTTATGCCAGAAAGTGAAGAACCTCTTGATGAAAGTGAAAAGCCTCTTGATGAAAGTGAAAGTTGGCCTAAAGCTCAACATTCAGAAAGCTAAAGACCATGGCATCTGGTCCCATAACTTCATGGGAAATAGATGGGGAAACAGTGGCTGACTTTATTTTTCTGAGCTCTAAAATCACTGCAGATGGTGATGGCAGCCATGAAATTAAAGATGCTTGCTCCTTGGATGGAAAGTTATGACCAACCTAGATAGCATATTCAAAAGCAGAGACATTACTTTGCCAACAAAGGTCCGTGTAGTCACGGCTATGGTTTTTCCTGTGGTCATGTATGGATGGGAGAGTTGGACTGTGAAGAAGGCTGAGCGCCGAAGAATTGATGCTTTTGCCATGTGGTATTGGAGAAGACTCTTGAGAGTCCCTTGAACAGCAAGGAGATCCAACAAGTCCATTCTAAAGGAGATCAGTCCTGGTTGCTCATTGGAAAGACTGATGCTGAAGCTGATATTCTAATACTTTGGCCACCTCATGCGAAGAGTTGGCTCATTGGAAAAGACCCTGATGCTAGGAGGGATTGGGGGCAGGAGGAGAAGGGGACGACAGAGGATGAGATGGCTGGATGGCATCACCAACTCGATGGACGTGAGTTTGGGTGAACTCCAGGAGTTGGTGATGGACAGGGAGGCCTGGCATGCTGCGATTCATGGGGTCGCAAGGAGTCAGAGACGACAGAGCACTGGAGTGAGGTGAACCATAGTCTATGTCACTTCATTCGGGTTCAAATCTTTGTGACCATATGGACTGTGGCGTGCCAGGCTCCTGTGTCCATGGGATTCTCCAGGCAAGAATACTGGAGTGGGTTGTCATGCCCTCCTCCGGGGAATCTTCCTGACCCAAGCATTGAACTCATGTCCCCTATGTCTTCTGCATTGGCAGGCGGATTGTTTACCACTAGCTCATCTTGGGAAGCCAAGGGTACCTTACCCCCCAGAATTCAGTGTGCTCAATTCATCCTAACTATCTCCCTTCTTTCTTCCCACTGTCTGTCCTATGGAGTCCCTGGAGACCCAGGTTAAAAGATGCTGTTTAAAGACTCAAGCAGGCAAGACTATTACTCTGGTTACTTCATACAAACAATGCAGAACCATATGATGCCATACCTGTTAAAACATGGTGTGATTCCATGGGATGTGAGGTGACACAACACAATAAAACAAGAAACTGAAGAGCAGGAGCCTAATTTTCGGATTGCTACCAACTTTTTGAGAATTGGGCAGAAGGGGAGTATTCTTCTTAACTTTCTGATACAAACATGAGTCAAGTTCTTACTGCTTTTCTTAAAGTCCAATGATTGAGAATTTTAGGTTTTGTCAGTATTTCAAGTTGTATAATTTTTAACATTTTTATCAGCATTTTGGAAGAGGAGGAGCAACATGCAATATGAGCAAACAGCCAAAGCTATTTTAAACTGAAAATTCAAAGTGGAATTTGGATTTGATCAATTTGGCTATTTAGCTCAAGCAATTTGCATTTTCCCACATGTTCTTTCTCTTAAGAGATTATTTCCTCCACATTTCTTATTTGGTCAGATATTTTATAAACACTGCATCTGATTTGTATTGATTATCACAATAATGTTATAGGGTAGGCACTATTCGGAGAAGGCAGTGGCACCCCACTCCAGTACTCTTGCCTGGAAAATCCATGGACGGAGGAGCCTGGTAGGCTGCAGTCCATGGGGTCGCGAAGAGTTGGACACGACTGAGTGACTTCACTTTCACTTTTCATTTCCCTGCATTGGAGAAGGAAATGGCAACCCACTCCTGTGTTCTTGCCTGGAGAATCCCAGGGACGGGGGAGCCTGGTAGGCTGCCGTCTATGGGGTCACACAGAGTCAGACACGACTGAAGCGACTTAGCAGCAGCAGCAGCAGGCACTATTTATTTACAGAGTAGAAAAATGAACTTCAAAAAATAATTTTCCCTCCAAATTCATAGAAAAAGATCCATCTAAACTGAAAGCCCATGCTACTTTCCCTGTAACTGATATTCCAAAGAAAGGAACGTTTTATTTACCGTAATATTAATCCCTCCTCCTAGTGCCTGAAAGTGTCAAATGTGAAAACATTATCAAAGGAATTAATGGTGGGAAAATTAGTCTTACCTCTTCTCTGGAGTACATATAGTTTAAAGGGATTAATGATCAATTTAAAGATATTGTTTGATATATAGAAGCTTTTTAAAGAAATCTAAATGCCAGGACATAGGAATATTATAAAATTGCTTGATCTTGTTATGTGAAAACTGAAAGTAAGCAAAAAGTTGATGTTTATTTCTATACATTGAGATTCTCCCAAGTTATCTCAAATATTTTTTCCTAAAGAAAATATCACAATAATTTTTAATTATTTATTATATCCATTCCCTAGAAAACTCTTAAAAATCTGCTTTGAACTGTCCAAACCTAAAGTGAATACACTTAAAATACTTCATGGAAGTGTAAAGAAAATTGTATAATATTTTATATAAAATATGCTGAGTTAACTGAATATTCATATATCAAAAAAAATGTATCTTGGCTCCTACCTCACAACACACACACATTTTTCAAATGGGCTGCAGATTTAAATGTAAAAGGTAAACTATAAATATATTAGTAGAAAATTTAGTAAGAATATCTGAATTAACTTGGGTAGATTTGCTAAGTATGGCACAAGAACAAGTAACCATAAAAGAAATAAACTGATAAACTGAAATGATAAAAATCAGCTCTTTGTTTTCATCAGAAGACACCTTAGGTGAGAAGACAATATATAAGTGGGAAAATAGATTTGCAATACATCCACCTGACAAAGAATTCCTATCTAGAATATACAAAAATTCCTATAAGTCTATATGAAATTACATATCACCAATGCAAAAGTTGGCAAAAGAACTAAAGATTTTTACAAAAGAAAGGAAACAAACCTGAAAAAGCGCTCAGCTTCAGTACAGGGAAACAGAAGTTTAAATCCACAGTGTGGATACGTGAAAACATATCCTTATCTGAATGGCAAAAAGGTAACGTCTAAAACATACCAGTTTTGTGGAACTGTAGATAGGTATAGGAGAAGGCAATGGCAACCCACTCCAGTACTATTGCCTGGAAAATCCCATGGACGGAGGAGCCTGGAAGGCTGCAGTCCATGGGGTCGAGAAGAGTTGGACACAACTGAGCGACTTCACTTTCACTTTTCACTTTCATGCATTGGTGGAGGAAATGGCAACCCACTCCAGTGTTCTTGCCTGAAGAATCCCAGGGACGGTGGAGCCTGGTGGGCTGCTGTCTATGGGGTCGCACAGAGTTGGACACAACTGAAGTGACTTAGCAGCAGCAGCAGCAGCAGATAGGTATAACTACTTTGGAATATTATTTTTCAGTCTACACTAAGCCTGAACTAAAGCTGAGTGTTCACCTGATCAGGCATTTTAATCCCAGAGTATGTACCTGATTGAAATATAGGCACGTATTTCCCAAGACACATATTAGAATGTTCACAATATCAGTGTCAGTAATAACCTAAAATCAGAAATTATCAAAATCCTTTAGCAGAAGCAAGGATATTTTGATATATTGACATATTCACACAGTGAAATACTACAGAACAATGAGAATGAATGGGTTACAGTTAACATGAAAAAAAAATATGGATAAATCTTAAAAGCATAATGTTGAACAAAAGAACCCAAATATAAAAGTACATATAATTTCATTTATATCAAGCACAAAAGATGCAAATGATGCGAAACTAATCTATGGTGTTAGGATTCAGGGAAGTAATATCCGATTTGGGATAAAGAATGTTCGTGTCTGGAAGGGGCACAGATAAATTTCTGGATAGTGGTTCTTTTTTTTTTTTAACTTTTTATTTTGTGCTGGGGTATAGATTAACAATGTTGTGATAGTTTCAAATGAACAACAAAGGGCCTCAGTCATACACAGACATGAATCCAATCTCCTCCAAACTACCCTCCTGTCCAGGCTGCCATGTGACATTAAACAGAGTTCCATGTGCTACACCCAGGTCCTTCTTGGTTATTCATTTTAAAAACAGCAGTCTGCACATGTCCATTCCAAACTCCCTACTATCCCTTCCCCCCGTGTTTCCCCTCTGGCAACCGTAAGTCCGTTCTCTGTGAGTCTCTTTCTGTTTTGTAAGTAAGTGCCTTTGTGTCATTTCATTTCAGAATCCACATATAAGGAATGTCCTATGCTGCTTCTTTTCTGTCTGACTTCACTCAGTGTGACAATCGCTAGGTCCGTCCGTACTGCTGCAAATGGCATTATTTCATTCATTTTGGTGGCTAATATCCCATTGTATAAGTATACTGCATCTTCCTTTTCCATTCTTCCTTCAGTGGACATTTAGGTTGCTTCCATGTCTTGGCCATTGTAAACAGTGTTGCACTGAACATTGGTGTGCATGTATCCTTCAACTCCCAGAGGAAAACATAGGCAGAACACTCTCTGATATAAATCATGGTGGAGAAGGCAATGGCCACCCACTCCAGTACTCTTGCCTGGAAAATCCCATGGACAGAGGAGCCTGGTGGGCTGCAGTCCATGGGGTTGCAAGGAGTCGGACACGACTGAGTGACTTCACTTTCACTTTTCACTTTCATGCATTGGGGAAGGATATGGCAACCCACTCCAGTGTTCTTGCCTGGAGAATCCCAGGGACAGAGGAGCCTGATGGGCTGCCGTCTACGGGGTTGCACAGAGTCGGACATGACTGAAGTGATTTAGCAGCAACATCTTTTTAAATCCATCTCCCAGAATAATGGAAATATGAACAAGAATAAACAAATATTACCTACTTAAAATCAAAAGCTTTTGCATAGCAAGGGAAGCAATAAGCAAAATGAAAAGACAATCCACAGATTGGGAGAAAATATTTCAGATGATGTGACCAATGGGATTCGTTTCCAAAATTTAAAAACGCTTCCCTGATAGCTCAATTGGTAAAGAATCTGCCTGCAATGCAGGAGACCCTGGTTCAATTCCTGGGTCTGAAATATCCTCTGGAGAAGGGAAAGGCTACCTACTCCGGTTTTCTTGGGCTTCCCTTGTGGTTCAGCTGGTAAAGAATCTGCCTGTAATGCAGGAGACCTGAGTTCCATCCCTGGGTTGGGAAGATCCCCTGGAGAAGGGAAAGGCTGCCCACTCCAGCATTCTGGCCTGGAGAACGCCATGAACTGTACAGTCCATGGGGTCTTAAGGAGTCGGACACAACTGAGCGACTTTCACCTCCACTTTCATGATGCTTAACAGCACCAAAACAAACAACCCAATCAATAAATTGGTAGTAGACCTATATAGACATTTCTTAAAAGACAGAGATGGCCAAGAGGCACATGAAAAGATGATCAACGTTGTAAATTTTAGAGAAATGCAAATCAAATCTACAATGAGATATTACCTCACACCAGCCAGAATGGCTATCATAAAAAAAGAAAAAATCCACAAACAGGGACTTCCCTGGTGGCTCAGTGGATAAGAATCTGCCTGCCAGCACAGGGAACATGGGTTTGCTCCCTGATCTGAGAAGATCCCACGTGCAGTGCAACAACTGAAGCCCACCTGCTGCAGCCAATGAAGCCTGTGTGCTCCAGATCCTGTTGCTCTGTGACAAGACAAGCCACTGCAATGAGAGGCCCGTGCACAATGGCAAAGAGTAGCCCCTGCTCACAGCAACTAGAGAAAGCCCGCACTCAGCAATGGAGACCCAGTGCACCCAAAATAAATAATTCAATAAAATTGTAAAAATCCACAAGCAATAAATGTTGGAGAAGGTGTGGAGAAAAGGGAACTTATCCTACATTGTCAGTGGGAATGTAAATTGGTACAGCTACTATGGAGAGTAGCATAGAGGTTCCTTAAAACACACACACACACAACTAAACATAAAGCTGCCGTAAGACCCTGAAATCCCACTCCTGGCAAAATATATGAATAGTGATTCTTGATCTGGGCATTGGTTCCACAGTTTTGCAGTTTGAGAAAACCTTTTGAAGAGTACATCTATTATATGAACACTTTTCTGTGTCTATATTAATATTTATACTTCAATGTAAACCTCTAACAATTCAATCTTTAATCAGAAAATTGACTGCCAATTAGAGTTTCAGTTTTTTGCAGCTAAGAAAATGATGCAAACAGTGCAAAACTTTTTGGAATTTACCTGATACTATGATATATGCTACTTGTGATATATACTACCACATGTGGTGGCAGGTTGGGTTCCCCATGGCTCAGACAGTGAGGAATCTGCCTGCAATGCAGGAGACCCAGGTTCAATCCCTGAGTCAGGAAGATCACCTGGAGAAGGGGATGACTACCCACTCCAGTATTCTCACCTGGAGAATTACATGGACAGAGGAGCCTGGTGGGCTATAGTCCATGAGGTCTCAAAAGTTGGACACGACTGACTAATACTTTCACTTTCACGGTGCTACAATCTGAAAGATATCAGAGAATCCTAGAGACTATGAAATCCTCTATTTGAGATTATGATTTCGAGTCAACTGTTTGTGATTGTTATTATTAAGTAATATCTATTCAACATGCTCAGAGGTCAGAGAGTTTACAGATGTGGGTAGTATATCAACTTCAGTTCAGTTCAGTCTCTCAGTCATTTCCAACTCTTTGCGATCCCATGGACTGCAGCACACCAGACTTCCCTGCCCATCATCAGCTCCAGGAACTTACTTAAACTCCTGTCCATCGAGTCAGTGATGCCATCCAACCATCTCATCCTCTGTCGTCTCCTTCTCCTCCCACCTTCAATCTTTCCCAGCATCACGGTCTTTTCCAATGAGTAAGTTCGTCATATCAGGTGGCCAAAGTATTGAAGTTTCAGCTTCAGCATCAGTCTTTCCAATGAATATTCAGGACTGATCTTCAGGATAGACTGGTTGGATCTCCTTGCAGTCCAAGGAACTCAAAGAGTCTTCTCCAACACCACAGTTCAAAAACATCCATTCTTTGGTGCTCAGCTTTCTTTATAGTCCAACTCTCACATCCATACATGATACTGGAAAAACCATAGCTTTGACCAAACGGACCTTTGTTAGCGAAGTAATGTCTCTGCTTTTTAATATGCTGTATAGGTTTGTCATAGCTTTTCTTCCCAGGAGCAAATGTCTTTTAAAATCATGGCTGCAGTCACCATCTGCAGTGATTTTGGAGCCCCAGAAAATAAAGTCTGTCACTGTTTCCATTTTTTCCCCATCTTTCTGCCATGAAGTGATGGGACTGGATGCCATGATCTTAGTTTTCTGAATGCAGAGTTTTAAGCCAACATTTTCATTCTCCTCTTTCACTTTCATCAAGAGGCTCTTTAGTTTTTCTTCATTTTCTGCCATAAAGGTGGTGTCATCTGCATATTTGAGGTTATTGATATTTCTCCCAGCAATCTTGATTCCATATACAGCCTTGACGTACTTCTTTCCTGATTTAGAACCAGACTGTTGTTCTATGTCCAGTTCTAACTGTTGCTTCTTGACCTGCATACAGATTTCTCAGGAGGCAGGTCAGGTGGTCTGGTGTTTGCATCTCTCTAAGAATTTCCCACCATTTGCTGTGATCTACACAGTCAAAGGCTTTAGTGTAGTCAATAAAGAAGAAGTAGATGTTTTTCTGGAACTCTTTTGCTTTTTCAATGAGCCAACGGATGTTGCCAATTTGATCTCTGGTTCCTCTCCTTTTCTAAATCCAGCTTGAACATCTGGAAGTTTATGGTTCATGTACTGTTGAAGCCTGGCTTGGAGAATTTTGAGCATTACTTTGCTAGCATGTGAGATGAGTACAATATCAACTTACCTTAGTCATTATTCCCTTCATTATGTTCAGAAGTTAATTCCTCAATTTGTCTCTGGGTCTAGATTTAAATGGAATTTCTACATTGAATCAAGCTGCTTGCTTCAATGTAGAAATTCCATTTAAATCTAGACCCAGAGACAAATTGAGGAATTAACTTCTGAACATAATGAAGGGAATCCAAGACTTATGATAATCAGATTAAACATATATACATTAAAATCACCATCATGTCAATATGACGTGTACTGTTAGGTATGATATATTCTGAAGACTCTCTAAGCTTCAAAAACTTTCCAAGTACTGTTACTTTGAAACTTAGCTGAAGGTCATCATGAAATAAATTATAATGTAAGAATAGGAAGAGGCACACACTCTCTGTTCAGTTGAATTTCTCATCTTTTACCTATAATTTCTAGAACATTTAGTGGAAGTTGAAAAACCACAATGTAACAGATCTGAATTTCAGGCTAGTTTAAATGGTAGCTAGGTGTGTGATCATGGGCAGTTGTTAAAACTTCTCAGGCATAATTTTCATCACTGGTTAAATGAAGGCATTGAATTTGATTATCATTAACTTCCCTTCTAACTTCATGATTATGTAGTTCTCATCATGGCACCAGCGTTTACATAAATGTATTTCATGCTTGCTTTTCTGAAAGTCTGCATCTCATCCCCCTCACCATTTTCACTTTATCTGTACCCAAAATTTATCTCTACTGAAACCTGAAATTCAGCTAACTTCAAGCTTATTCATTTACTGTGAAATGTGGGAAATATAAATAGAAAATTACTAATTTTGCAACTAATTTAAGCATCTCTAAAGATCAGCAATTATCAGAAATAAAAGGGTGTGAGTAATACTTCATAAGCCTAGTTAATTAGCAAAGTCCTGGCTTGTGCTTGACAAAATTAAATATAAAGGAGCCATTTATAGGTAATCTCAAAATTACCACAATACAGGTATTCATAAAAATGTCAATTCAAGCTCTGGCTAATGTTTAGAATAAGTTGAATTTGAACCAGCATTCAGATAGAATAATGTTCAATTCAAGAAGAATTTATCATATATACTCTACCTTAAAATTATATATGCCTAAAATTTATGTTCAGTTTTCAAATGTATTTTCTTAAATCAGCTATCCAGAAATTTTATTCAGAAGAGTTTGAAACTCTATTAAAAACATAGTTCTTTATTTTACTTTAAGATTAAACTTAACTACATGAAATAGCTTTGTTGTATAATTTTAGAAAACAATGAAACACACAAAATAAGGTATACAACAGGAAAATTTCAGGAATGGAAAGGAAGTATTTGAAAAAGATTAAACCTTTTGAACTTCCTTGTTTTTTCAAGAATTCAGCTGATAAATGAAGAAACTACCAGAAAGTATTCTATTTGTAGATACTAGATGAAATTGTCCGCATACACAAGAAAGAGAAATTGCACAGGCAGTACATCTGTTTCCACTTTTTTAAAATGAATTTACAGACCGCTATTTTAAAAGAAACTATATATAAGTACAATTCATAAACACCTTTAAAATGGTAAGATATTGGTAAGGAAAATAAAAGATGTAGATATCTGACATCAGGAAGAATAAAAATTTTAGAGTGGAAAAAGTCATTATATAGCAAATCTATAACAGAAGAACTTACTGACTTCTTTCATAATATCAGTACAAAAGGATAAGATCATGTAACACTAAAAAAGTAAGTTCAAAAAGTACAAGCATCTCTACTTCTCAGTCTTGCCAAAGAGCTTTCAATAGCACCTCTATTCTGCTTGGAAAGGAGAGCTGGGGAAATGGACAATTTTGGCCCCACTGAAAACCTGAAGCCATTATTATCCAAATAAAGATATACGGATGTGGACAACAGAGCTGGAAACTGGGTTTGGCTGTTCCAGGAAAAAGCTTGAAAGAAAAATCATTCTCTACAAATGCACTAGAGATAACCTGGTCCAAATGAACCAATAATCCAATTACTGTACAAGAAGTTCTTAAAAGCAAAATTATCTAGAGCAGATGCTACACAAAAGAAGACTGGAAAGTTCTTTAGGGATCAGCCAATGGTGATGTTAAATTGCTGGTCTGATTTCTTCAAATCAATTTCTTCAATAATTTCACAAAATAATTTTAAAACTCCATGAGGTCAAAGGTTGTGTTTATTAACTCAACAGCTAAATTTTTCTAGCTCATTAGTAGACTGCAAAATACCTCAAGTAACAGATGAACAGGGATAATTTGGGTAATAAGAATTTATTTGAGAACTCAATTTAAATGAGCTACATATTGGTAACATATTTTCATGTGAAGTGATCAAAAATATTTTTTCAATCACAGTCACTTTGCCTTTTAAAAAATTCACATGCATTTCAAATAAGATTCAAGCAACTTTATGATTCATTGCATTTTATTCATCAACACATTGCCTTTTAAGAGTTCTTTGATGTTTGAGGAACCTTGTGTGTCTTTTGGATAAGCCTTCCTAAGCCTTTTCCCCTCAAGTCAGAAAGTTATACTTCACTGACTGTAAAGAAGCATCTGAGGACTAAAATTTTGCTTTGCTGTAGGGAACCTAGGATGTCCCAGAGAGGTGCCAACAGAGCATCTTCTTTATCCAGAAGCTAAACAGAAGTCAGGGAGCAAGTAGTTCACAATTGCTCAGCCTATTGTAAAATAATCAGCAGCAGAAAAAGAAACTAGGAATCATATTGCAAGGCTGGATGAAAAACATAAAAATGGTATTTCAAAAATAAAAGTATTGACAGAACACACAATGAAAATGCATTCTAAATGGGATATGTCCAGTGCAAAAAAAAAATGGTGAAAAACCAAGAAAAAATCACCTTTTCCCTTGAATTTAAATTTAGAGAAAAACAAAGAAAATCTTTTGTATCCCAAATTGATTTTTGGATCTGAATGTTTTAGGAAGAAAGTGAAAAAAATAGATTATATATATTTTTAAATTTCCAGTGTATTGATATTTACCACTGTTTCCCCATCTATTTCCCATCACTACAGATGGTGACTGCAGCCATGAAATTAAAAGACGTTTACTCCTTGGAAGGAAAGTTATGACCAACCTAGATAGCATATTCAAAAGCAGAGACATTACTTTGCCAACAAAGTTTCGTCTAGTCAAGGCTATGGTTTTTCCTATGGTCATGTATGGATGTGAGAGTTGGACTGTGAAGAAGGCTGAGCGCCGAAGAATTGATGCTTTTGAACTGTGGTGTTGGAGAAGACTCTTGAGAGTCCCTTGGACTGCAAGGAGATCCAACCAGTCCAGTCTGAAGAAGATCAGCCCTGGGATTTCTTTGGAAGGAATGATGCTAAAGCTGAAACTCCAGTACTTTGGCCACCTCATGGGAAGAATTGACGCACTGGAAAAGACTCTGATGCTGGGAGGGATTGGGGGCAGGAGGAGAAGGGGACAACAGAGGATGAGATGGCTGGATGGCATCACTGACTCGATGGACGTGAGTCTGAGTGAACTCCGGGAGTTGGTGATGGACAGGGAGGCCTGGCACGCTTCGATTCATGGGGTCGCAAAGAGTCAGACAAGACTGAGTGACTGATCTGATCTGATCTGATCTGATATTTATCACATTGCCCACTAACAAAAGATCATTCACCATGTTAATTACACCAGGATAATATTTACCTTTGACCTAAGGGATATGCTGGAAAGTGTATATTCCTGAATACTACATGCCTATCACCTTTTTATACCATAGACATAAATTGGAAGGTTTAAAATCAGAAAAACAATAGAAATCAAACATGTTCCATGAAAATTATGGGCAAAACAGTATGATGAAGCAGAAAATCTGGTATGTTTTAATGTCAGGAATTCACAGCTATGAATCCTGGATTTATTTAATCATTCTCAAATTCTGTTTCTTTATTTGTAGGATATTAACAAATTCTCCAGGCAAGAATACTAGTAATAATGGTAGCCATTTCCTTCTCCAGGGGTTCTTCCCCACCCAGGGATCAAAGCTAGGTCTCCTGCATTGTAGGCAGATTCTTTACTGTCTGAATCAAGAGGGAAGACTAATTAGATTGTACTAAAGTGTAAATGAAACAATATGCAAAAAAGGTCTAGCACTATGTCAGTTCTCAACAAAATATTGTTACTATGAAGAATTCTGTACAGGATCTGATGATGGATTTTAGACTAGAGAATGTAGAAAAGATGATCTTCTCTGTGAGTTTGAGAGCAAGAAGCTGCCACAACTTCCCTATATAAACATATCGTTTGTGCACCAAATGACCCTATGGTACTCCCTTCAGTGAACTTGCATGTTGGATGCAGTGCCTGGAGTTGTGTGGTTCATTAGCTTCACATCAGCCAGAATAGTAGTCCAGGTAATAGTCCTATAGACTACCCTGCAGACAGTGGTACCTTGCTTACTTCTCCATTCTTGTTCTATTCAATTCAGTATACATTTATTACCAGATATTAAAATTTTCAAAGGTATATAGTGTATAATTTCTTGCTATTAGGCACTCACAATAAAGAAGGTCACAGTAAAGAATACCAGTGTTTCCAGTAAAACACATGTATACCTGTGGCGGATTCATTTTGATATTTGGCAAAACTAATACAATTATGTAAAGTTTAAAAATAAAATAAAATTAGAAAAAAAAAATAAAGGGATTACTGTAGCACAGATGGGGAATTCCAACCATAGTTTTGGGAAGGACGATATTAAAGAGGGTCAGAAAAGGCTGATAAAGAGTTGAGTAGATAGTTTTAAAGAGTATGCATGGTCTAACCAAGTGGAAGACTGTTGGTTGTATAGAGGAGACTCTCAGAGTCATAAAAATGTTATGTGTTTGGAAACCTACTACAAATTGGTTGTTGTTCAGTCGCTCAGTCCTGTCTGACTCTCTGTGACCCCACGGACTGTTGCACATCAGGCTTTCCTGCCCCTCATAACCTCCTGAAGTTTGCCCAAGTTCATGTCCATTGCATCGGTGATACTCCAGCATCCTCATCCTCTGATGCTCCGCTCTCCTTCTGCCCCCAATCTTTCCCAGCATCAGGGACTTTTCCAATGAGTCAGCTGTTCACATCAGATGAGCAAAATACTGGAGTTTCAGCCTCAGCATCATCCACTCCAGTGTTCTTGCCTGGAGAATCCCAGGGACGGGGGAGCCTGGTGGGCTGCCGTCTATGGGGTCACACAGAGTCGGACACGACTGAAGCGACTTAGCAGCAGCAGCAGTAGCAGCAGCCTCAGCACCAATCCTTCCATTGAGTATTCAGGGGTGATTTCCCTTAGGATTGATTGGTTGGATCTCCTTACTGTCCCAGGGAAGAAGTTGGTTATAACTAGATAATTGTTTAGAAAGGT
Source organism: Bos indicus x Bos taurus (assembly GCF_003369695.1). NCBI lineage: Eukaryota > Metazoa > Chordata > Mammalia > Artiodactyla > Bovidae > Bos > Bos indicus x Bos taurus. The sequence goes on along the minus strand of NC_040087.1, from coordinate 9,736,019 downwards.
AAATGGACTACACTTGTGACAACAGATACACTGATGAGACAAAAAAGGGCTAGAAGAAATGAAGTGGTGGTGGCATAACTTCCTACAAAGCCGAAGACTTATCTGAAGGGTATTTTCACTTTTCAAATACAATAGGAAGCAGTCTTGCCCAGCGGACCTATGTCCGCTCCCTTATCATCACACTGAATCAGAGCTGGGGAATTTACACTGAGGTGCTACCTGGCTTGCCTGCAAGGTGAGGGCTTCCCTGGTGGCTCAGACGGTAAGGAATCTGCCCACAATGTAGGGAACCCAGGTTTGGTCCCTGGGTCAGGAAGATCCCCTGGAGAAGGAAATGGCTCTCCACTCCAGGTTTTTGCCTGGAGAATTCCACGGACAGAGGACCCTGGCAGGCTAAAGTCCATAGAATCACACAGAGTCAGACACAACTGAACGACTAACTCTCATGCACACTGCCTGACTTAGGCTTTTAGAGAGAAGATAAAGACTTCAAATACTGTGTGACTGCACTGGTAGATCAGTAATCACCAATAGACCAGGGAGGATCTGGTATCAAGATGTTGCATGGGAGGTGGCAATTTAAAACTGCAAATGAAAAATCCCTTTGTTTCTGAGGCCCATGGATCCCTCATTTGTCAAATGAGAGAACTGAATTAAATCTGTGTTTCCAATATTTTTGACACAATATGATCTTGTTAATATGTAAACTGGTAAATCTAATTAGTAGTGACTCTAAGTGCTTTTGTCATGTAGGGATATGGTGTTTACATTTAATTGATCATAAATTAAAACCACACATTTGTCACCACATTAGTTTCCTAGGGCTGCCATAATAAATTACCAGAAACTTCATGGTTTAAAACAACAGAAATATATTCCGTCACAGCTGTGGTGGCCAATGTCTGAAATTAAGGTGTCGATGGGAAGGTGCTTTGTGCGAAGACTGAGAAGGGGAATTATGCTTTTCTTCGAGGTTCTGCTGACTCCAGGGTTGCCGTGGTTTGGAGGCATCTCTCCAATTTCTGCCTCCATTTCAAAGGGCCTGCTCTGCAGCGTTTGTGTTTTCTTTTCTGTCTCTTTCTTCCAAGGACATCAGTCACTGGATTTAGGACCTACCTTAACCCAAGATGATCTCATTTCAAGACCCTTGTCTTAATTAGATCTACCAAGACCTTCATTCCAAATAAGGTCACATTCTGAGGTTCTAGGTAGATAAACCTTTTTGAGGACCACTATTCAAACCACCACAATCACCAATAAATTATTCAGTGATTTTCTCATTTTTTGCTTCAGGATATGAAAGAATAACTTGTATCAGACCATCTCTTCAGCTAAGAATTTTGAAATTCAGATACAATAAGACAAAAACATCAGATCCAAGAGCAAGCAGAGAGTAACTGGAAGTCAGGAGTTCAAGGAAGCCAAGATATAGGGAAAACAGAAATGTCTTGAGAAGAGCCAGACCCTCTGCCCTTAGCCTCCTGTCTGTTCATAAGGAGCGCATTCTGAAATGCTAGGCAGAAAGGCATGGCTTGGAGCCTTCGACAGTCTCAGGGGATCAGGAATGCAAAAGTGGATTGTAGGATAATCTTTTGGAGAAGGCAATGGCACCCCACTCCAGTACTCTTGCCTGGAAAATCCCATGGATGGAGGAGCCTGGTAGGCTGCAGTCCATGGGGTCGCTAAGAGTCGGACACGACTGAGCGACTTCACTTTCACTCTTCACTTTCATGCATTGGAGAAGGAAATGGCAACCCACTCCAATGTTCTTGCCTGGAGAATCCCAGGGATGGGGGAGCTTGTTGGGCTGCCGTCTATGGGGTCGCACAGAGTCAGACACGACTGAAGTGACTTAGCAGTAGCAGTAGCAGGGTAATCTTTGCAGCTAGGGTTTCAGTGACTAAGATTTTGAAGAAAAGGAAGCAATAGAGACTTTACTTCTTTTTTTTTTTAATATTTGTGGTTTCATACATGCTACCTCACAATGATTGGAATGGCTATCATGAAAAATAAACAATAAGTGTTGGCAATTGTGTGGAGAAAAAGCTCTTTCCCACTAAGGCAAATTACAGACACTGTGAAAACAATATAGAGGTTCCGCTAAAAATTAAAAGTAGAACTACCATATAATATAGCAATTGCACTTCTGGATATATATATATATATATATATATATATATATATATAAAAGTGTCCATCTATGAATAAATAAAGAAGATATGATATGATGAAGAAGAAAAAAATATATATATACACACATTAGAATATTATTCACCCATGGGACTAATATATAAGAATTATCATTTTATTTTAATATATTTTAATATGAAAATGAAAATATTCCTTCTCTCTCAACCATGAGAAAGAGGGAAACCCAGCTTTTTTACAACATAGTTAAACCCTGGAGGCATTATGCTAAGTCAAATAATTCAGATTAAAAAAAGACAAATTATGTATGCTATTACTCACATATGGAATCTAACAAAGCTGTACTCACAGAAACAGACAACAAATAGTGGTTACCAGGGTCTTGGGGTGAGGAAAAGGGAGAGAAGTTGGTCATGGGGGACTAAGTTCTGGCATAGACGCATAAGCTCTAGGGATCTAATGTACAGCATGGTCATTATAGTCAACAAAACTTCATTATATGCTTGGAAGGTGATAATAGAGTTGATAATTATATGAGGTGATGGAGGTATTAATGAACACTACCATGGCAATCATTTTACAATGTATAAATAAATGTGCATGTTATACGCATTAAACTTACACACTGCCAAATATCAATCATATTGTATACCAGTAGTCACAAAACAGACATTTAGTTTCTCCTCCAGCTTCACAAAATAAAGCTGGAAAAGAAAAAGAGAAAGATGATTACACCGAATCCAAGGTCTTCCTAATTCCTCAAACTCACCCTATAGATTTAAGTCACTTACTATTACTTATACCATTCCCTTTGCTTATCTTGTATATATTTTGGTATCTTCTCTGTAACAGTGGAGTTCCCTGGTACAGAAACACATTTAACTTCTCTAAGTTCAAAAAAAAATGTGCTTAGAGAAATGCAAACATGATTCCTTCCCCAGTTCAACACACAAGCACAAAATAAATTACAAACCACAGCCTAAAAGCCTTGTGGAGCTTGTGAGTCTTTCCTTTCTGATTGGTAAGGCCAAGTATGTGATCTAGGCAACGAATGCGGTCAGATCTGAATTAGTAAATGTCTGACGGCTGAAGCCAATGGGAATCATTATGTGAGTAATTGTAATATCTCCCTGACCATTAATGAAGAAATGAGATGTTTTGTTCAGTTGGCCATGAAATTGGTTGAGATAGCCTTTATTTGCAGAGCCATTTATAGAGGAACAATGCCTAATGAAGAGGTAAAAGTACTGGTCTATAGAAAAGAGTTAAAGGAATAGTTTATAGAAATAAATGATAACTAAGGGGCTTCCCTGGTGGCTCAGGCGGTAAAGCATCTGCCTGCAATGCGGGAGACCCAGGTTCACTTCCTGGGTTGGGAAGATCCCCTGGAGAAGGAAATGGCAATCCACTCCAGCGCTCTTGCCTGGAAAATCCCACGGACAGAGGAGCCTGATAGGCTACAGTCCATGGGATCGCAAAGAGTCGGACACGACTGAGAGACTTCACTTCACTTCAAGGTCAGAAAAAGCCATATCTTTATTCATATTTTCCTGGTAACAAAACATTTGAGAGATTAGATGTCTGAATATAGTTTGTGGCTGAGATTATGTCCCCTATATTACTATATATTAGACATCCTTACGTTCTTAGTACCATGCAGGGTTAGATATACAAAATGCACTTTGTGGTTGAATATACATGTCTCCTGTAGGGTTATTTTGTTTATAGGTGATTTTTGTATTATGTGCTGATCTTAGAAATTAACCTTATATCTCTACACTCTGAAAGTCCATTATATATTTAAATGTTAGGTCCAATTGCATTTCTTTTTGAAATCATCCTTTTTAAAAAAATCCTGACAGGACAAGTAAGATTCCTTCAGTTCATTGGAAGTTTCATCAACCCTCGGCCAGTGTACTTATCTCTGCTAAGTTAGCTGTTGGATTAGATTGAGATTCTCTAGGTCTGAGAATGACTTTTATTTGTTGGTTCCACTTGGCTCACAGCACCATGACTTTAACATGTTATGTGTTACAGGCATTTGTAATGAGTGAATTTTAAATTTTGTTTTTCAAAAGGGCAGTGTGATGACTCTCACACAAATATAAAATGAACATGTGTCAGAAATTTTGTCCAGCTCATTAATTAATGAGAGAATTGATAAGACAGTACAACCAGTTCAAAGAGCATCTGAGAAAGAAAGTCTGTGTTTGAAGGTGTGGGTGTGGGTGTGGGTGTGTGTGCATGCATGATTTAATCAGGGAAGTTATGGCTTATATTCAAAACAAGTGAATGTATTGCAGTGTAATAGACTATAATCTTTGGAGTTATCTGTTCTACAAGACACAAATTATTTGCCTCTTTTATGGACAGAAGTCTACAATTTAACATACAACTTCACTTGGTCTGAGGGTTTTAATCAAAAGTAGATAGTGATTTGATCTCAGTATATTCCCCTGAATAATGCTTAAATGGTTTTCACTCCTGAATGATATTGAAAATGTATGTTTTCTCTAACCCACAGAGCAACTGTCCACTGGCTTGAGATGATAGGTTGTATTACCACCAAAGCCTTGTCCAGTGAAGAGTCTGGAACTGGAGTGAGGAGGCCCCAGTGGTGGTCTAGGCCCTCTACAAACATGAGCAGGCTTCATACCATACAATTTCAACTGCAAAACATTCTGAAAAAGGCAAAATCCTGGTTGCAGGAGATTAGAGGAAAAGAGGGAAGAATAGATGAGCACAGAGGATGTCTCGGGCAGTGGCAGTACTCTGCATGACGGTGATGGACACATGTCCTTACACATTTGTCCAAGCCCATTGAATGGGTGGCACCGAGAGTGAACCCGAATGTCAACTGTGGACTCTGGATGACGAAGACGTGTCAGTGTGGGTTCCTTTGCTGTGTGCTTCGTCGTTCAGTCGTGTCTGACTCTTTGCGACCCCATGGACTGTAGCCTGCCAGGCTCTTCTGCCCATGGAATTTTCCAGGCAAAAATACTGGAGTGGGTTGCCATTTCCTCCTCCAGGGGATCTTTCCCACCCAAGGACTGATCCTGCGTCTCTTGCATCGCCTGCATTAACAAGCAGATTCTTTACCACTATACCAACGGGGGAGTCCGATGTAGGTTCATAAGTTGTAATAAATGTACCACTTTGGTGAGGCAGGTGGATAATGAGGGAGGCTATGCATGTGTGAGGTCAGGGTAAATGAGGGAAATCTCTGACTTTCCACTCAATTTTGCTGTTATCCTAAAACTGCTCTAAAAAATATAAAATCTGTTAAAAAACAACTAAACAATTTCTCTTAAAGACATGTTTACTACCTTTTTACCTTATTCTAAGTTTTATCTAATTTTTCATAAACAAGTAAATTGGTTTGTTCTCACTAAAAGTATCTGTTAATTGAATGTAGCACAGTTCTTCTAATGTATTACCTGGTAGGTAATGATTCTATTAACTTAGAAATTCAGTTACACTAAATGACCAATTTTACTACCACTGCCGGAAAATTGAGGGCTCACTGTAATGGTTTAGTGACTGAGTTTCTTACCATTCTGTTAGTTATGCTGTATAACCTGCTCTTTGAAAACATATTACCTTTGAATATTTAGTGGCAGTAAAATTAATGATTATAATGCACAGGATTACAATAAAAAATTCTCTGAACTCTAACTTAAGTCAACTTGGAAACAGAAAATTACGATTTGTGTTTTTAAAAAATAATCAGATAATAGTTTACTATATGATAAACTAATGAAGTTATTAATCATTTTTAATAAGAAATAAGGATATTTACAGTGAACTTCTGTTAGTTTTTGTATAAACAATAGAATGTTAGAACTAGAATGGATCAGGGAAATTGCTGATTGCAACCAATTCATTTCACAGGTGAGGAAACTGAGTCCCACTTATAAGGCTTGTTGGTTGTTTTGAAACACTATGTGGATAATGAAGTAGTATGTAATTTTACACGAATGCGTCAATTCCTCATAGGACTTATGGTCATTGTCCAGTATTGGACTATGCTGTTTGTTGCATTATTAGAATTACACTGGAAAAAGGGTATATATGGGCTTCCCTAGTGGCTCAGACAGTGAAGAATCTGTCTGCAATGAGGAAGACCTGGGTTCAATCCCCAGGTTAGATCCCTGGAGAAGGAAATGGCTACCCACTCCAGTATTCTTGCCTGGAGAATTCCATGGACAGAGGAGTCTGGCAGGCTACAGTCCATGAGGTTGCGAACAGTCAGACTTGACTGAGCGACTGAACGCATACTCTGTGTCCAACTCTGTGACCATGTGGACTGCAGTTTTCAGAGTCAGTGAAGTTAGTAGTTCGAACAGAGACTGACTGATAAACATTGCCAAATTCACTGTATTTGGGTTTCCACCTCCCTAAGTCTCTGGATTTTAAAAAGTTGAAATCTTTTGAAGGAGAAATGGGTTCCTGAGGAGAATGTAGGAAACTTGTGATTCACTCAGAAATAAAATTTTATCACTCCCAAATTTCTGTTTTCCAGGGGATATGACTAATATTGATGAGCAAAATCTTATCAGAAGACTGTATTCTTTTTTGTAGTTTTTGTTGATTCAGGCTTTTTTTTCTGTTAGTATAAAATGTGGTGGTTTAGAAAGCTGGAAACTTTAATATTCTGACCTGAAAAAATGATCAGAGTTGAGGAAAGCGGGGGAAAAAAGTTCTGTCTGCCTCCCACCCCTCCACCTCCAAAATGTGTGATTGTCTCCAGAAAAACTATGTCTTCCCGAACATGACAAAGTTAACACTTTTTAAAAGGTTCTCAAGATTGAGTGAACAGATCTCAGTAAAAAGAAAAAAAAAAGGCTGACGAATTTAAACAGTACAGTATTGAACTATTTCAAAACAATAGTTCTGTGATCCACTTAAGAACAATATTCTCAAACTGGATTCCACAGAGCACCTTGGTCAGAATCATCAGAGTGCTTGCTGTAATGTTAGATGTGAGGAGGAGTTAGTGTCAGGGTTCTATCTGCAGATGTGGCTTTCCTAAATAGAGAAGTTTACCAGTACATAATTGGGTAACTCAGAAAGTAAACATAGAGGTTGGAAACCGAGATTTGGAGAACAAGCAGAAATCAATGACTTTGGGCAGCAGAGTCCCCCCGTGGTGAAGGGTCTGTCAGATTCCACTTCTGGCAAGATTCCTCCTGTGCTCCAGTCACTGCCTCCACTCTCTTCTTGATGCCATAGTGTCTACTGTCCCTGAGAGTAACTTCCCAGTCAGTTTTATATTTTTCAGAATTCATTTTTGGATCACTTCAAATTACTGTCTAAAAGTAGAGCATCCACTGGCTAAGTCCCCATGTCTTAATTTTCCCTAAGTTTGAAAATGGATTACTCATCTATTTGGAACCCAATAGGAAAAGAAAAGAGAACAGCTATCAACTACACTGCTCCTACCCCAGTGGGTCCCACCCAAACTCTTGTGATAGGGAAAAACCTTCTCTGAAAGAGACTTTTTTCCTATAAGCTTAAATTATGTATAACTGTCCCTATGTGGGAACACTGCCTCCCAGATAATGAGCATTAGGCTAAAATTTCTTTATTTACCTCACAGGAAATACAGACCAGATCTGCCAACGAATGACTGCAGGAAAGAATAAATTAATATATTTCTTCAGGAGACTGAGAGGAACTAGGAAATGTTTGATTTTACCTCCCCTTTTTATAATAGTATAAAATAAATCTGAATTCTAACTCAGGAAAAATGGTTCTTTGAGACACTAGTACACTATCCTCTCAGTCTTCTGGCTTTCTGAATAAAGTCATTATTCCTGTCCCCAGCGATTCATCTCTCAATTAATTGGTCTGTTATGTGGTGAGCCCACTCCAGTGTTCTTGCCTGGAGAATCCCTTGGACAGAAGAGCCTGGTGGGCTGCTGTCCATGGGGTTGCACAGAATCAGACACGACTGAAGTGACTCAGCATGCCTGCATGCATTGGAGAAGGAAATGGCAACCCACTCCAGTGTTCTTGCCTAGAGAATCCCGGGGACAGAGGAGTCTGGTGGGCTGCCGTCTATGGGGTCGCACAGAGTGGGACATGACTGAAGCGACTTAGCAGCGTGTGGTGAGCAGTATGAGCTTGAACTTGGTAATAGCAATGCATCAAAATCTTGGAAGCAACCCTGAGATTTGGCACTTTTAAACAAATATAGTCAGCACTTCTGCCGTGTGATATATGTGCTCTTGTAAATTACTGCACTGTACTAAACCACACAATAATAACTCTAGATCATACGAGAAAAGTGGAATAAGGAACACAACACTAAAAGCTTCATTAGTGACACACTGGAAAAAGATAAGATGCTAGTGAACACAGTAGTAGAGTTTGACATATGTTCAATGGCCAAGAAATACATAGCTACAATAGAAATGGTCCTTTACCCTGAAAAAGACTTGAAGTTTGCTTGTGGAAGTGGTGTCAGGAGGGTTGCAGCTTGTGTTATGAACAAGTAATGGAAAGAAAGTTACCTGAAATCGAGTGGAAAGTTGTAATACTAGATGTACAGGAGTTTGGCTCATAACACACATGCTGAAGTGAGGTAGCTGGTAGAAGTTTCAGGCATATACTTGTGTGCCTTTTGCATATTTCAATGTGTTCAGTTGGGTGAACTTTTTGGAATTCACCCTTTTCCAGATAAAATCTTGCATAAGCACAGGTGAAATCTGCACTATGCCCCGATGGTTGCCTAATATACCAATAATGTTGGAAAAAATTCACCCTTTGAAACAAATGTTATAGCAAAACTGATTGCACTCCTGTGTGATTTTTGTGTAAATCAAAGCATTCAGACAATTAGAGGTTTGGATCTTGCCTGACTATAGCATCTGTTTTTTCTGTGTAATGCTCACTGGACTCCTACAGATAAGGGAGAATGGGCACTTACACCTTTTCTATCCTACATAAGGCCTTTCTTTTCAGGAGCTGATTTACAAGTCTTCCCTGTAGACTTTGAAATCACTGCAGTTATCTTGTAATTACCCTCACCCAAAAGGACCCATTTCCCCAGCCGCAGGGAGTTTAGCTCCTGACATGTTTTCTTCTCTCCACTCCACCACTTAACATCATCCTTAGTGCTGCTTTAACTTCGTTTATGGTGTATCCATTGACACCTTCATCTCTTAGATCCTAACACTGAAAGCTACCAATCTTCATCTTCTTTTGCCATCAGTCACTCCCAGTTGCATCATGACTCCTAGACTTTGCCACGTGTACCTCAATGCTAATGTTGCATATTAGTAAGCCTGAATCAAGTTTGTGTCATTTTCCTATTTTTTTTTATTTTCCGATAAAATTTAAGCATAAAAAGAAAGTCTAGCATTGCATTTCCTATTTGTTCTTTCTCATTTGCCTATGTGCAAGTTATTAATATAACCATCAGAGGCTACACTTGACCACACCATCGGCTTGTTTAACAAAATGTGAATAAGGAGAGAATGCTGAGATTCAACTAATACTATGAATGCTGCAACCTTACATTTTCTTCAAGTGAAAAACTATATGAATGCCCTTTTAATACAAAGACTTTCCCTCTGTACTTCAGTCCCGGCTGCTGTGTTTTTAACTTTTCATTTTGTTGGAGAGATTAAAGACAGAGAATCATTATGAGTCTTCTAAGAAGCCAAGAGACGGAAGTTAGATTAAAAGCTATTCATTCTGCACTTTGTATTTTCTTTGGTCTTTATTTTCAGATTGAACATAAGGTATCTGCCGCACATATTGCTTTCAGAAAGATGAATTTAACTAAAATTCATACTATGCATTCATTCAATAAACATTTATTTTTGAATGCCTCTTATATTTCAGGGTTTCTGCTAGCCCAGGGTACATAAAAGTGAATGAGAAAAAGTATTTGTCTTCAGGGAACTGTAGTGGATTTCATGGTGCTTGCCCATATGCCATCAGCACAGCAGCTGAGAAAGTTGGTGGTTGACAGTTTTTAGCGGAACCTCTCTTTGGTCCTTGCCCATAATTCACATAAGGAAGCCCATCTCCTAGAGGAAGCCTACATCTACTGATTGGTCAATACCAGGATTATTTCTCTTGCCCCAGTTTGGGATAACTCTCAAGGAACATCCCAACTTCACAGCTCCTGTAAGATTGGCTGAAGCTATTGTTATTTAATCAATACACAGTTCAGTTTCTGTCCCTGTCCAATCCTGTTTCCTCTACTTTCCCACAATCTTTTTTTCTGAGGACAGAAAACACCCTTCAGTGACCTTGCTGCATGCACACCTGTATTTCAGAGTCTGATTCCTGTGGAACCTGCTTGTGAAATGAGAGTTCAGTGTTTGGCTGGAAGATTAGTAATTGTGATAATGACAGTCACTTGTGTTATTTTTTTTCTTCTTCTTTTTTTTTTCATTTTCCTTGAAATATCAATGCCTTTCCTACTGGTTTATAAAAACTAATTTATGAGTAAGGATGTTAAACATTTGTCATGTGGTGCAAATGAAATACCCTATTTTATTGCCATTGGTTTACTATGGGGTTTTGTATTTTGGTTGCGGCTCAGATGGTAAAGAATCTGCCTGCAGTGTGGGGAATCTGGGTTTAATCCCTGGGATGGGGAGAACCCCTGGAGATAGAAGTATGGCAACGCACTCCAATGTTCTTGCCTGGAGAATTCCACAGACAGAGGAGCCTAGTGGGCTACAGTCCATAGGTTTGCAAAGAGTTGGATACAACTGAGAGACTCACACTTCCACTTTCATTTAAATACACTCATGTTGTGTTTAAAAAATTAGCATAGGTAACCTCATGTCACCAACAGCATTACGAATGTGATCCTATTTTGAAAACTGCTCTAGTAGAGGCAACTCCATGCAATTAGCAGAGAAGCCTTTATCTCAGATTGGGATGGAAGCGGGGTCAGGAAAGTTTTTCTAGAAAAGCTTGTCTCTGAGCTTAGATTTTATTATCAGTAAGAGTTAAACAGAGATGTGAGCAAGGAAGAATGAAAGAGAAGGGCTTTTTGGACAGAGAAAATGGTCCATGGAGAGACAGACCTATGAGTGGGCATGGCACATTCAGAAATCTTTTGGAAAGCCAGGATGACTTGAGCCAATGGTAAGGGAGGAAGTTCAGGGATGTGATGGTGAAGTGAAATGCAAGACCCAGTTCATGATGGCCTTGTATCTCACGCTAAGGAACTTGCATTTTATACTGAGAATACTTGAACTTCTGGAGTTTTAAGCAAAAATCTCAGAAGGTTGTATTGATCATAATGTGAACGTGAGTTGGAGTGGGTGAGCATGAGACATGGAGACCCTTTAAGAAGATGTTGTGGGAAATCAAGTAGGGAAAGTGGTTAGTAGGGTAGACGACGGGACACAGTGAGGGGACCTGGGGTCTCATTGGATGTAAGGGATAAGGATGCAGAGACCTGTGCCTCTAGGGTGAACTGATAGGGAGCATGAAAGAAGAGATTTGAGGGACAGAGGTGCTAATTTTAGCTTTGAACACATTGAATTTGAAGTGTTTATGGGTTATCTAAGTGGACTGATTGAAGACAAAAGGGGAGAAAATAAGAGAGAGACAGAGACATACAGGCTGTTTGTGAAGCTGTGACTTGGGCTGTGGGGAGAATGGACAGGGTAAGGACAGATGTCAGCAGTCCTTTTGGGGAAATCAGCATGTTTAAGGCAAGGTGGAGGGAGGAGGCCACAGAGACAAGCTTCTGGAACTGGTTGTTATGATTGCTATCAACTTTACAACAAGGTGAAGACATTTTTAAGTTTTTCATTCTCTGTGCACATTTAGGTATTTTCACAGTAGTTTCTTTGGGACAATGACCTTTAGACTATAAATGAGGAAACTAACTTAAGGAATGGTTCTGTGATACTACTCTTATTATATAGTAATTTGATGACTTGACCAGGCAATTTATTTGAAAAATGATCTGAAAATAAATATCTAGGGAGGGCTCAAATTTGTTTACAAGTTAATTCCTCCCATTTTCAGGAACATATACCTTTAGTTATTACATCCCCATAAACCAAATTACTAGTGTGTAAGATCAGTGCAATTGTGCAGTAGTTTGAACATTCTTTGGCATTGCCTTTTTTAAAGATTGGAATGAAAACTGACCTTTTCCAGTCCTGTGGCCACTGCTGAGTTTTCCAGATTTGCTGGCATATTGAGTGCAGCACTTTCACACCATCATCTTCCAGGATTTGAAATAGCTCCACTGGAATTCCATCACCACCACTAGCTTTGTTTGTAGTGATGCTTCCTAAGGCCCACTTGACTTCACATTCCAGGATGTCTGGCTCTAGGTGAGTGATCACACCATCGTGATTATCTGGGTCATCAAAAAAGCGAGAGAGTTTCAGAAAAACATCTATTTCTGATTTATTGACTATGCCAAAGCCTTTGACTGCGTGGATCACAATAAACTGTGGAAAATTCTGAAAGAGATGGGAATACCAGACCACCTGACCTGCCTCTTGAGAAACCTGTATACAGGTCAGGAAGCAAGTTAGAATTGGACATGGAACAACAGAGTGGTTCCAAACAGGAAAAGGAGTACGTCAAGGCTGTATATTGTCACCCTGCTTATTTAACTTCTATGCAGAGTACATCATGAGAAACGCTGGGCTGGAGGAAGCACAAACTGGAATCAAGATTGCTGGGAGAAATATCAATAACCTCAGATATGCAGATGACACCACCCTTATGGCAGAAAGTGAAGAACTATATAGCCTCTTGATGAAAGTGAAAAAGGAGAGTGAAAAAGTTGGCTTAAAGCTCAACATTCAGAAAACTAAGATCATGGCATCCGGCCCCATCACTTCATGGTGAATAGATGGGGAAACAGTGTCAGACTTTATTTTTCTGAGCTCCAAAATCACTGCAGATGGTGATTGCAGGCATGAAATTAAAAGACATTTTATCCTTGGAAGGAAAGTTATGACCAACCTAGACAGCATATTAAAAAGCCGAGATATTACTTTGCCAACAAAGGTCCATCCAGTCAAGGCTATGGTTTTTCCAGTGGTCATGTATGGATGTGATAATTGGACTGTGAAGAAAGCTGAGTGCTGAAGAATTGATGCTTTTGAACTGTGGTGTTGAAGAAGACTCTTGAGAGTCCCTTGGACTGCAAGGAGATCCAACGAGCCCATCCTAAAGGAGATCAGTCCTGGGTGTTCTTGGAAGGACTGATGCTGAAGCTGAAATTCCAGTACTTTGGCCACCTGATGCAAAGAGCTGATTCATTGGAAAAGACCTTGATATGGGAAAGATTGAGGGCAGGAGGAGAAGGGGACGACGGAGGGTGAGATGGTTGGATGGCATCACTGACTCAATGAACATAGCTTTGGGTAAACTCCAGGAGTTGGTGATGGACAGGGAGGCCTGGCGTGCTGTGGTTCATGGGATTGCAAAGAGTCCGACATGACTGAGAGAATGAACTGAACTGAACTGAAACAAAATTAGTCTGAAAATATTTTTAGACATACACATATATGTTATTTTCAACCTCTCAAACTTTTAGTCCTTTGCTCTTCTTCCTCTCATAACATTTTTTTCTGCCATCTTCTTCTGATTTAAAGTTAACAGCTATCAACAAAAACTATAAACAATAAAATGTAAATATAGGTGCTATATCTTATCTTTAGTTACTTTCAAGTCATATGTTTTAATGTTGTTGTTTAGTTGCTAAGTCATGTCTGACTCTTTTCGAACCCCTTGACTGTAGCCCATCAGCCTTTTCTGCCCATAGGATTTCCCAGGCAAGAATACTGGAGGGGGTTACCATTTTCTTCTCCAAGGGATCTTCCCAACCCAGCAATCAAACTTGTGTCTTCTGCATTTGCAGTCAGATTCTTTACCACTGAGGCACCTGGGAAGCCCATATTTTTTAATAAACGTATCCAAAGGCCGTTTATATAATCTCACATTAGACTACACATTATCTCAAAGTGTGGCATATGACATCATTCATTCTCTAAATTATTTCTGTTTTTCAGACAGTATCATTCTTAATATGGATGCATATGGCAAGCCACATATTTCAAACAAACTGCAGTTCTTATTTTTTTCTTATTTTTTCTCCTTTTGCTTTTTTTCTTTATTTAGAAACACTGTTTCTTAGCAGCTTTCAGAACTTACAGGTATTTAATTAAGTGTAGATTGTATGGTACATTAGTAACCATCAAACATTAAGTCTTTCAGCAGGCAATTAAAAAGGGCAAAATAGTCTAAATGAATTTTTAAATACCTTCTTCCAATCATTAAGCACAGTGACCATGGCCATATTTTGTAAAATGTAAAACATTAGAGTTCTCACAAGTATGCTCGTCACAGTCGTTTTTATTGATGATCTATCTGAGCTTCATTTCCTAACTGAGAAACTTTGTCGGTCAATTTATTCCAACATAACACCATTTGGTTGGGTAGTTATTAATCCTGTAATTGTTCACGGCATGCCAGGAATAATTCAGTTAATTATCACAATATGTCTTACTTTGCTATGCTTTCTATGTCAGAATAGCCTTTGCATATATTGGGAAAAAAAAGATGCTTATTTAAATTCTAGACATAAAAATTGATTACTAACTAAAAATGTAAAAGAAAGACCTTTTTTGTTTGCCCTGCATAGAACATCTGCTAGCCTAAATGCAGGTTGATGAATTATAACCTTTTGACTTTAATTGATCCATCATCTTTATTTTTAAGGGATCTTTTCAAACTGAGTATTAGTTTCCATTGTGTCATAGTGTAACAATTCACTCTCAATCATATTAAAAAGAGAATTTCATTTTTTTCCAACCCAATATATGGAAATAGAGCTAATGTCTACAGTTCCATTATGGTCATGAAATTAAATGCTGTACAGTTAGGTAAAAAGTGTGATGATGTATATACTAACTTTCATGCACAGAATTAAATTCGGTTAAAGGTATTTGGGGCTGGATATGCCTGAATGGATTTCAGAATGTAAAACCCTATCAATAAAACATAATAATGTATGGATTATTACATTCTAACACTCAAGATATGTTATTTTAGTTCACTATAGAAATGGAAAATGCAATAGTCATTATGTGGTACTGCACTGGCATTAAATCAAGTTCAGTGGAGGCCTTCCATAAGAGAAAGGAATACAACCACTGAGTTGCTGTTAGCTTCTCCAGCTAGCTTCTATCTTACTATGAGCTTGTTAGCCAAATTAACATCCTTTTTTCAGGTCAAAGGAACAACAGCATTAATTGGCTATGGCCAAAGGACTCCGAAGGGATATGAAGGCAAAGACGACTTCATCCCTGTTGATGACAGTGAGGGGGCATAGAAGCAAAATAATAAACACAAAAATGCATGCTATTCCACCAGATAAAAATCAAAGCATTAAAGAAGAAACTGTGATGTTAGCTGGAGATCACTTAATTTGAAGTCATTTGACTCTAGATTTGCTACAGAGTTTTGCAAGTTTAAGCAAGTCATTAAATCTTAATTTACCTATAAAAATGGGATTTTCATACTTACTGGACATAACAATAGAATGATGTAGTATATGAGAATGTCTTTTTAAAAAATGTTGAAGCATTGGACACATGTAAAAGATAAATTTGCACCTAGACTATTTAGAATTAACACTGTGTTAATGTACATTAAGAATGAATTGACCTGTTCATTTTTTATATTATTTATTGCTTTTTTTGAAGTGCTTCATAGCTTAATGTATTTTACAATACTTTTGGTAAACATGATTGTAATATAATACAGAATATACCTGGTCCTAGTCCCTGGTTCCCAGGGCATAAGGTTTCAAAAACCCATGGGATTTTCTGAGCAAAGAATGTTATTGTTGAGCTAATGATGCGACTTATCATTGGCCCTCATATATCTTCAGGATGTAGACACTTGTGCCCAGGAAGGCCAACTACATATTAAATGTTGGAACTTTGGGTCAGTCTGGCCTCTAGGAAGAGAGGGGGACTATAGAATGAGTTTTTTCATGTGGCTAGTGATTTAGCCAGTCATGCATACATACCCTTTTATCTTCACACTAAATTTGTAGAATCTCTCTTTTTCTGTTATCTATCTATTCCTTGGTTTTGAATTAATCTTGAAAGCACTTTTAACTTCCTACTGTATGAAGGCAATGGCATTCCACTCCAGTACTCTTGCCTGGAAGGTCCCATGGATGGAGGAGCCTGGTGGGCTGTAGTCCATGGAGTCACTAGGAGTCGGACACGACTGAGCGACTTCCTTTTCACTTTTCACTTTCATGCATTGGAGAAGGAAATGGCAACCCACTCCAGTGTTCTTGCCTGGAGAATCCCAGGGACAGCAGAGCCTGGTGGGCTTCCATCTATGGGGTCGCACAGAGTCAGACACGACTGAAGCCACTTAGCAGCAGCAGTATGCAAAGCAGTTGTTGTTCAGTCACCAAGTCATGCTCAACTCTTTGCAACTCCCGGGACTGTAGCACACCAGGCTCCTCTGCCGTTCACTGTCTCACAGCTTGCTAAAATTCATGTCCACTGAGTCAGTGATGCTATCTAACCATCTCATCCTCTGCTGCCTGCCTGTCCTTTTGGCTTCAATATTTCCCTGCATCAGGGTCTTTTCCCCTGAATCAGCTCATTGCGTCAAGTGGCCAGCATATTGGAGCTTCAGCATCAGTTCTTCCAATGAATTGTCAGTGTTAATTTCCTTTAGGATTGACTAGTTTGTTATCCTTGCAGTCCAAGGGACTCTCAAGAGTCTTCTTCAGCACCACAGTTTGAGTATACATAATACAACCCCAATAAAAACTCAGAACAAGAGGCTTAGTGAAGCTTCTTGATGGGTAACCCACTGATGCCCAGGGAAGGTGATGCACCTGACTCCTCTGGGGGACTCTCCTGGACCTTTCAATTTGTGCCTCTTTCTTTTTTGGTTGTTCTTGACATACATTTTATAATAAAATTATATTTATAAGTAAAGTGGTTTCTTGAAATCTCTGAGTTATTCTAGTGAATTACTGAAGCTGAAGAGGTTATGAGAAACCCTGGATTTTTAACTGATTAGGCAAAGGAAAGAATGACCCCTGACACTTACAGATGGAATCTGAAGTGAGTTAAGCCTTGTGAAGGACAGAGTCTGACACTTCGGGTAGTTGGTGTCAGAATTGTACTGCAGTACTGTACTTGGAGTAAAAATGAATATTTGTAATGGAGAAACAATTGGAATATTTATTTCTTTAAACATAAATAATGTGATTGCAAACTGAAAAAAGATTCCGTAAAAGATTACTACAAAAATGTACAAGATACCATATTCATGCTTCAAGGAAATATAAATTATATACAGTGAAAAATGTCTCTATGAAAATCAGTAAAATTAAGCTATCAAATTAACCATTTTAAAATTTGTGAACATAATTTTACTTTTTAATCCACTGATTTTCAATAAACGGATGTGCCAAAATTCTAAGGAACAATGTGGTGAACTGTATACCTGATTTTACTTCTGCTGTAAAAGTCTAGGAATGCTCCAAAAATAATTGTAAAAATACTACACATGTTCCTTTAAAATGCAGACAGAACCTGAAATAATATAATTTAAATGTCAAGCAAAATTTGCAGTGAATAAAAGCAAAGAGGAAACTAAAGCTCTGCGGATGTCCATTTGGAGGAAAGTGGGTGAGAATGATGGGAGGCTGCTGATTTAGGCAATACTGTGCTGAGTCTAGAGCCAGTGGAAAAAGTATGAAGCCCACATATTTGAAAGGTGGAATATTTGGGATTTCCCCGCTGAAAGTTGTGTTCTTTGAGAGGTTTCATGCTCAGTAAAAATGTGTTCTAGGAATAAAAAGACGCCATTTTCCCCCTGAGAGTCTGGCATATTTTGTTATCTAATCTTCCTTCTTATTAAACATATTAAAATGCATTAATGGACTAATAAGAATATAAAGCACACTCAGAGACCAAAACAAATAAAGGCAAATTCCTTGGAGTAAACAACAGTGGAGTTGGGTTAGGCCTTGAGGTTATTTGCCTCCTGTGGTGAAAAATGCCATGAAATGCCCTAAAGGATTATTCTACCTGAGTACAGTAATTATCAATAAGCCTGTCACCTATGGGACTCCACTGCAGCAAAGATGTTCTTGGTTCTGAGATGAGACAAAAAAAAATTTTTTTTTTTGAAAACTCACACCTAAAAACTGGATCTCAAGTACCTCTGTAACCAAAGTCACATTATATGGCAAGTCTGATATAAACTCAAGACAGATACATGGCGGATTAAAAAAATAATAATAATCCTCTCTGGAGGAATAAACTTTGCATAGCAGGACTCAGACAATTTTCACAGATAAAGTTTTAAGAAATATGAAATCTCAAAACATTCAAGGAAACAAGTCATGACCACTGATTGCATTCAGCAGAAATAATAGATAACAGAATTAGGCTGCTGAGAATTCATATATAGTAATTATAGTGACTAAGGAATTTAAGGGACATCATCAAGCAGACCAATATACTCTATATGGGACCACAGAAGAGAAAAAAAAAATTCAAAGGAGCAGAGAACTTATTTGAAGATATTAAGACCCCAAACTTTCCAAATCTAGGAAAAGAAATGGACACCCAAATTTAATAAGTTCAAAAGACTTAAAATATGTGGAGCCTAAAGAGTTCCATGTGAATACACATTATAATCCAACTATAAAAGCTCAAAGTCGGTTTTGAAAGCAACAGGAGAAAAGTGACTCATCATGTACTAGGGATCTCTCACAAGATTATAAGCCGATTTCTCAGCAGAAACATTCCAAATCAAAAGAGATTGGAGGATACAAAGTACTGAAAGAAAAACCACAACTGACAACTAAGGATACTATGTCTGACAAAACTGTCTCACAAAAATAAAGGAGAAATAAAGACCTTCCCAATAAGCAAAATTAGAAAAAAACATTATCACTACTAGATCTGTCTAAAGAATTGCTAAAGGGAGTCTTCCAAGTTGAAATAAAAGGCAGCTAGAAAGTAACGTGATAACATATGAAAATATAAAGATACCTGGTAAAAGAAAGTAAATAAATTTTAGGAAAATACATATGCAACACTGTGTTACTGTAATGGTTGTACATAAATCACTTTTAATTTTGGCATAGGATTTAAAGATAAAAGTATATAATAACTATAACAACAAAACTATGTTAGTGGATACAAATTACTAAAAATGCAATTTATGACTTCAATAATATAAGGCAGGGGAAGAGAGATGTAAAGGAGTAGAGTTTATATCTGTGACTGAAGTTAAGTTGCTATAAGTTTAAAACAACTTACAAAATATCAATGCAGATGACACCACCCTTATGGCAGAAAGTGAAGAGGAACTCAAAAGCCTCTTGATGAAAGTGAAAGAGGAGAATAAAAAAGTTGGCTTAAAGCTCAACATTCAGAAAATGAAGATCATGGCATCCGGTCCCATCACTTCATGGGAAATAGATAGGGAAACAGTGGAAGCAGTGTCAGAGTTTACTTTTTTGGGCTCCAAAATCACTGCAGATGGTGACTGCAGCCATGAAATTAAAAGACGTTTACTCCTTGGAAGGAAAGTTATGACCAACCTAGACAGCATATTCAAAAGCAGAGATACTACTTTGCCAACAAAGGTCCATCTAGTCAAGGATATGGTTTTTCCAGTGGTCATGCATGGATGTGAGAGTTGGACTGTGAAGAAGGCTGAGCACTGAAGAATTGATGCTTTTGACCTGTGGTGTTGGAGAAGACTCTTGAGAGTCCCTTGGCCTGCAAGGAGATCCACCCAGTCCATCCTAAAGGAGATCAGTCCTGGGTGTTCTTGGAAGGACTGATGCTGAAGCTGAAACTCCAGTACTTTGGCCACCTCATGCAAAGAGCTGACTCATTGGAAAAGACCCTGATACTGGGAGGGATTGGGGGTAAGAGGAGAAGGGAATGACAGAGGATGAGATGGCTGGATGGCATCACCGACTTGATGCACATGGGTTTGGGTGGACTCCGAGAGTTGGTGATGGACAGGGAGGCCTGGTGTGCTGCGATTCATGGGGTTGCAAAGAGTCAGACATGACTGAGTGACTGAACTGAACTGAACTGAAGCTGTTTACTAACAGTAATTGTGTGAATGGATTAAATTCCAGAATCCAGAGACAAAAAGTGACTGATTGCATAAAAAATAAGACCCAACTAAATGATATCTATAAGGTACTCACTTTAGATACTTAGGCACTTCCCTTGTGACTCAGCTGCTAAAGAATTAGCCTGCAAAGTGGGAGATCTGGATTCAGTCCCTGGGTTGGGAAGATCCCCTGGAAAAGGGAAAGGCTACCCACTTCAGTAGTCTGGCCTGGAGAATTCTATGGACTGTACTGTCCATGGAGTTGCACAGAGTCAGACATGACTGAGCGACTTTCACTTTCACTTTAGATATAGAAATATACATAGGTTGAAAGCAAAAGGATTAGAAAAGATATTTCATGCAATTAGTAACCAAAAGACAGCAGGGTGGTCACACTTAGACAGAATAGACTTTTAAGTCAAAAACTGTTTTAGGAGGAAAAGATTATGTAACAAAGAATCAATTCTCTAAGGAGATAAAGCAATTATAAATAAATATACACCTACCAAAAAAGAATCCATATATATGGGAAAATATTGAAAGCATTAGGAGAAGAATAGATAGGAATATAATTATAGTGGGAGATTTAAATATTGCACTTTCAATAGAGAATGTATCAATAGAAAATCAATTAAAAAACAGAGGACTTGTAATTGATTTACAATGCTGTGTTAGTTTCAAGTGTATAGCAAGCTGGTTATATGTACATATTCTTTTTCAAATTCTTTTCCCTTAAAAGTTATTACAAAATATTGCATGTAGTTCCCTGTGCTATACAGTGGGTCCTTGTTGGTTACCTATTTTATATATAGTAGTGTGTATGTGTGTATCCCAAACACCTTATTTATCCCTACCCTACTTTCCCCTTTGATAATCATAATTTGTTTTTATGTCTGTGTGTCTGTTTCTGTTTTGTAAATAAGTTTATTTGTATCATGTTTTTTAAGATTCCACATGTAAGTTATATCACATGATATTTATCTTTCTCTGTCTGGCTTACTTCACTTTGTATGATAACTTCTAGGTCTGTCAATGTTGCTGCAAATGACATTAATTTATTCTTTTTAAAGACTGAGTAATATTCCATTGTGCATATATATACATATGTATATATATATAAATACATAGATATATACATACCGCATCTTCTTTATCTGTTCATCTGTTGACAGACATTTCTGTTGTTTCCATGTCTTAGTTATTTAAATAGTATTGCTATGAACATTGGGGTACACGTGCCTTTTCATATTATGGCTTTCTCCAGCTATATACCCAGGAGTAGAATTGCAAGATCATTTGGTAACTCTATTTTTATGTTTTTAAGCAATCTCCATATTATTCTCCATAGTGAATATAGTAATTGACATTCCCAACAACAGTGTAAACACTCTAGGAGTTTCTTTTTCTCTATACCTTCTCTAACATTTATTATTTTATACTTTTTCATTATCGCCATTCTGACCAGCATTAAATTAAAAAGACTAAAATCATATCAAACATCTTTTCTCATCACAAAGAATTAAGCCAGAAATTAACAGCAAAAGAAAAACTGGAAAATTCACAAGTATGTGGAAATTGAAGAAAATACTCTTGAAAAACTAATGGTTAAAAAGAAACTACGGTTAAATGGAAAATAAATAGAAAATGTATTTATATAATGAAAATAAAACATAGGAAGACATATGAGGTATAGTGAAGGCAATACCAAGGGGTAGTTTACAGTGATAAATATCTTCATTTAAGTAGATCTCACATCAGCAACCTGAATTTACACCTCCAGAACTAGAAAAAAATAGCAAACTAAACCTAAAGTTAGCTTAAGAAGATACCAAAGATTAGAATAGCAATAGGATAGAGAATATAAAAAATAGATAAATCAGCAAAATTGATAAACTCTTAACTCTGTTGTTGCTCAGACTCTAAGTCATATCTGGCTCTTTGTGACCTCGTGGACTGCGGGATATCAGGCTCCTCTCTCCTCTATTATCTCCTGGAGTTTTCTCAAATTCACGTTGATTGAGCCAGTAATGTTATTTAACCATCTCATCCTCTGCCTCTACATTCTCCTTTTGTCTTCAGTCTTTCCCAGCATCAGGGTATTTTTCAATGAGTTGGCTTTTCTTATCAAATGGCCTAAGTATTGCAGCTTCAGCTTTAGCAACAGGCCTTCCAATGAATATTCAGGGTTGATTTCCTTAAAAAGAGATAAGTTTAAAATTTTTAAAGAATGAAATGAAAGAAAAGACACAGCTGATGGCACACAAGTAAAAATAATTAAAAGAAACTACTATGAACAAAATAAATATCTTAGAAGAAATGGATAAATTTCTAGAAACATACAACTTATCAAGACAACATCATGAAGAAACAAAAACCTGAATAGACCTATAACAATAAACAGATTGAATCAAAAACAAACAAACAAACAAACAATAAATAGATTGAATCAGTAATCCAAAACTTCCAAACAGAGAAAAGCCCAGGGCCAGACGGCTTTTCAGTGAAGACAATCCTTTCTCCATTCTATAGCCTTGGAGCCCTTGTTGATTTGACCCAAAAGATGATTTGACTGTGACCAAGTATGCTGTGTACTTTAAAATAGGTACTCTTATAGCTTTCCTGTTGTGTGTTTACCAAAATTTTTAAAGAGAAGATTGAAGATATAACTTAAAGAATAAAAAACAAAAGAATGAGAATCTAAAAAAATGTAGAATCATCAGCAAAAGGACCACAATAAACTTTTAAAACTAATAAATATTCTCACTGAAAATTGAAAACTTAAAAGGATGGCTTGTGCTGAAGAGTGAATTTGTAAAGTGGAAAACAGATTGTAAAAATTACACAGAATACAGTAGAGTGAAATGCAGAGATGGAAAATATGAAGAGTTCAGAGGCATAGATAATGAAATATCTAGCAAATGCCAAATATGAGTTCCTGAAGAAGCAATAGAGGAAATGAGAGAGTTGCAAGATTTAGAAGAGAAATTTGAAGAGAATTACCGTAAGACCTTTGCTGACAGAACTGATTTTCAGATTTAGGAAATACAAAGAATTCCAAGTGGATTAAATATGAGGAAATTCACACCTTGGCCTAAGTTATTTAAACTGTATGACCCTAGACTCAAAATAAATATCTTCTGAGCAAAGAAAAAAGATTGTAAAAGCAAGCAGAGATCTGCAAAGAAATAACAAGAAACTTACAGCAGATATCTCAAAAGCAAAATTAGAAATCATAAGAGATCCGGTAAGCTCCTCAAAGGGCTAAAATAAAAACAGATTAAAGTTCAAGAATAAAATTGAACAAGGAATATTTTAATTGTAATTCCTACAATTGTTTTTACTGATACCATGAAGTGAAAAAGCAAAACACAGGTAAATACTTGTACGTGTATTGATAAAGGACTTGCATTGAAAACAGGTTAAGAAATCCTACAAACAAACAGGTAAAAAACAGTCAACACGCTGCAACAAAAGGACAAATTTCTTCAATATCACTTTAATCCCAAAAGATGGCTAATGAGCCAATCAACATATGAGAAGGTGATCATGTTGTAAATCATCAATGAAAACCAAACTAAAACTCCAGTGCGCAGTCATCAAAATATTCATAGTTAAAAATGTTAAAAAGTGACAAGTGTTGGAGAGTCTATGGGTCAATTAGAAGGCTCTGTAGAAGAAAAGAAAATGTGTTTCAGTGAAAAACTGTGTGTTAACTAAAGCACACTCCTGTAATTCATTTGATTCTAACTTTTCCTTGTCTTGAAACTATTTTTTTTTTTTTTGGTTCTTTTTTTTTTTTTCTTTAATAGAAAATTATTTAATTAGTATACATGTGTTCCCCATCCTGAACCCTCCTCCCTCCTCCCTCCCCACACCATCTCTCTGGGTCGTCCCAGTGCACCAGCCCCAAGCATCCAGCATCGTGCACTGAACCTGGACTGGCATCTCGTTTCATACATGACGTTTCACATGTTTCAATGCCATTCTCCCAAATCTTCCCACCCTCTCCCTCTCCCACAGAGTCCATAAGACTGTTCTATACATCAGTGTCTCTTTTGCTGTCTCGTATACAGAGTTATCGTTACCATCTTTCTAAATTCCATATACATGCGTTAGTATACTGTATTGGTGTTTTTCCTTCTGGCTCACTTCACTCTGTATAATAGGCTCCAGTTTCATCCACCTCATTAAAACTGATTCAAATGTATTCTTTTTAATGGCTGAGTAATACTCCATTGTGTATATGTACCACAGATTTCTTATCCATTCATCTGCTGATGGACATCTAGGTTGCTTCCATGTCCTGGCTATTATAAACAGTGCTGCGATGAACATTGGGGTACACGTGTCTCTTTCCCTTCTGGTTTCCTCAGTGTGTATGCCCAGCAGTGGGATTGCTGGATCATAAGGCAGTTCTATTTCCAGTTTTTTAAGGAATCTCCACACTGTTCTCCATAGTAGCTGTACTAGTTTGCATTCCCACCAACAGTGTAAGAGGGTTCCCTTTTCTCCACACCCTCTCCAGCATTTATTATTTGTAGACTTTTAGATTGCAGCCATTCTGACTGGTGTGAAATGGTACCTCATAGTGGTTTTGATTTGCATTTCTCTGATAATGAGTGATGTTGAGCATCTTTTCATGTGTTTGTTAGCCATCTGTATGTCTTCTTTGGAGAAATGTCTATTTAGATCTTTGGCCCATTTTTTGATTGGGTCATTTATTTTTCTGGAGTTGAGCTGTAGAAGTTGCTTGTATATTTTTGAGATTAGTTGTTTGTCAGTTGCTTCATTTGCTATTATTTTCTCCCATTCTGAAGGCTGCCTTTTCGCCTTGCTAATAGTTTCCTTTGATGTGCAGAAGCTTTTAAGGTTAATTAGGTCCCATTTGTTTATTTTTACTTTTATTTCCAATATTCTGGGAGGTGGATCATAGAGGATCCTGCTGTGATGTATGTCAGAGAGTGTTTTCCCTATGTTCTCCTCTAGGAGTTTTATAGTTTCTGGTCTTACGTTGAGATCTTTAATCCATTTTGAGTTTATTTTTGTATATGGTGTTAGAAAGTGGTCTAGTTTCATTCTTTTACAAGTGGTTGACCAGATTTCCCAGCACCACTTGTTAAAGAGATTGTCTTTAATCCATTGTATATTCTTGCTTCCTTTGTCAAAGATAAGGTGTCCATATGTGCGTGGATTTATCTCTGGGCTTTCTATTTTGTTCCATTGATCTATATTTCTGTCTTTGTGCCAGTACCATACTGTCTTGATAACTGTGGCTTTGTAGTAGAGCCTGAAGTCAGGTAGGTTGATTCCTCCTGTTCCATTTTTCTTTCTCAAGATCGCTTTGGCTATTCGAGGTTTTTTGTATTTCCATACAAATTGTGAAATTATTTGTTCTAGCTCTGTGAAGAATACTGTTGGTAGCTTGATAGGGATTGCATTGAATCTATAAATTGCTTTGGGTAGTATACTCATTTTCACTATATTGATTCTTCCAATCCATGAACATGGTATATTTCTCCATCTATTAGTGTCCTCTTTGATTTCTTTCACCAGTGTTTTATAGTTTTCTATATATAGGTCTTTAGTTTCTTTAGGTAGATATATTCCTAAGTATTTTATTCTTTTCGTTGCAATGGTGAATGGAATTGTTTCCTTAATTTCTCTTTCTGTTTTTTCATTATTAGTGTATAGGAATGCAAGGGATTTCTGTGCGTTGATTTTATATCCTGCAACTTTACTATAATCATTGATTAGTTCTAGTAATTTTCTGGTGGAGTCTTTAGGGTTTTCTATGTAGAGGATCATGTCATCTGCAAATAGTGAGAGTTTTACTTCTTCTTTTCCAATTTGGATTCCTTTTATTTCTTTTTCTGCTCTGATTGCTGTGGCCAAAGAACGAATGAAAATGAAAACACAACAACCCAAAACCTGTGGGACACGGTAAAAGCAGTCCTAAGGGGAAAGTTCATAGCAATACAGGCACACGTCAAGAAACAAGAAAAAAGTCAAATAAATAACCTAACTCTACACCTAAAGCAACTAGAAAAGGAAGAAATGAAGAACCCCAGGGTTAGTAGAAGGAAAGAAATCTTAAAAATTAGAGCAGAAATAAATGCAAAAGAAACAAAAGAGACCATAGCAAAAATCAACAAAGCCAAAAGCTGGTTCTTTGAAAGGATAAATAAAATTGACAAACCATTAGCCAGACTCATCAAGAAACAAAGGGAAAAAAATCAAATCAATAAAATTAGAAACGAAAATAGAGACATCACAACAGACAACACAGAAATACAAAGGATCATAAGAGACTATTATCAACAATTATATGTCAATAAAATGGACAAATTCTTAGAAAAGTACAACTTTCCAAAACTCGACCAGGAAGAAATAGAAAACCTTAACAGACCCATCACAAGCACGGAAATTGAAACTGTAATCAAAAATCTTCCAGCAAACAAAAGCCCCGGTCCAGACGGCTTCACAGCTGAATTCTACCAAAAATTTAGAGAAGAGCTAACACCTATCCTGCTCAAACTCTTCCAGAAAATTGCAGAGGAAGGTAAACTTCCAAACTCATTCTATGAGGCCACCATCACCCTAATACCAAAACCTGACAAAGATGCCACAAAAAAAGAAAACTACAGGCCAATATCACTGATGAACATAGATGCAAAAATCCTAAACAAAATTCTAGCAATCAGAATCCAACAACACATTAAAAAGATCATACACCATGACCAAGTGGGCTTTATCCCAGGGATGCAAGGATTCTTCAATATCCGCAAATCAATCAATGTAATACACCACATTAACAAATTGAAAAACAAAAACCATATGATTATCTCAATAGATGCAGAGAAAGCCTTTGACAAAATTCAACACCCATTTATGATAAAAACTCTCCAGAAAGCAGGAATAGAAGGAACATACCTCAACATAATAAAAGCTATATATGACAAACCCGCAGCAAACATTATCCTCAATGGTGAAAAATTGAAAGCATTTCCTCTAAAGTCAGGAACAAGACAAGGGTGCCCACTTTCACCATTACTATTCAACATAGTTTTGGAAGTCTTGAAACTATTTTTAAACAATGCATTCATTGTCTATATAGGACAAACTTTGGTAGTCTGATTCTGTTTGTTACCTTTCAGCTATTTTCAACTCATTATATTTTTTCCATTGGGTTTTCTTTCAAGCTGATGATTTCATCAACCTGCTTCTCTCATTAAATGTGTTAAAATGTTTAAGGTGTTCATTTTCGTTATCTGTACGGTGTATTATGAAAGTCATAATTTTACACATTTATAAAAATTATTTTTACTCTTTTACACTGCTGGTGGAAGTATGAAATGGTAGCACTCCTTTAGAAAATGGTTTGGCAATACTTAAAGGTGAACATATTCATATGCTATCTATATATTTTTATAAAGTGTGTGTATATATGTACCAAAGACAGGTGCAAGAGTGTTCATATCAAGACTTATTTGTAGTAGCTTATGACTGGAAGAAATCTGAACGTCCACAACAGCACAAAGTATGAAATATATCCATCAATAATTAAAACAACAAAATAAAAACTCTATAAAATATAAGTAAATTATTATGATCATAATGTAGAATGAAAGAAGCCCAAACAAAAGACTACAAGGATAATTCCATTTATATAAAGTTCAAAAAAAGGCAGATCTAATCCAAAAGTAATTAACCATTGAGGACTACTGTTGTGTTGGTGTAGGGGATAAGAACTGAAATAGGTTGTGAGGAAAGACTCTGAGGTGAGAGTAATGTTCTACCTGTTGTGCTGGTTTGGGTTTATTGATATGTTTACTGAACAAAAATTGTTTAAAGTTTTGTATGCCAATTTAAAGAGCCTTTGTCAATGTATGTTATATTCCAACAAAACAGTATATGTATTTGTATATATAATACACATATCTAATTAAAAAGAGGGTAAAATTAAAACATTTACAGACATTGAAAATTACTTGACCCACAGCTTCTAGCTCAAAAAGTTACTAAAGGTATATCTCATTAAGAAGAATATATCTCATTAGACTATATCTCATCATCTTAATGAGAACATATCTCATTAGGATGAAGGGATGAGATTCAAGAAGCAATCGTGGACAATTTTTTTAATATGTTGGGGAAAGCTGTGTAAGCAATAGTCAGTTATGGCAGATTGTGGAATGTACCACCAAGGTAGACCCGAAGTACAGTGTAGTAACAACATGCATGACACAAGGGAGTTAGAATTACATCTGTCCTTTGGTTAACCCACAGGCCGCACCGCCTGCCTGTTCATTGCTCCTGAACCTGTGTTTAGAGTCTGCCTACTCTCTTCTCCTTTGAACCCTTGCTTTCCAGGAGGCCTCCAAGAGGCCATCGCAGTTTAATCCCACCCACACTGTCAACTTCCAGGATGCAACCCCAGATTCCCATTCTTTGCTCCAAGAGGGCTGTCAGAAGCAGGGTCCTGATCCTTCTAAATACCGAATTCAGTGGCAATCCGGAAATTCCACCATCTTCTCCGCAGTTTTCCACTTGAGCGCTGACACTGATCTTGAGTTCCTCTAAGAGCTCCAGGAAACACTTCAGGGTTTCATCTAAGAAGCTGCTTCTTCAGAGTGCTTTAGTTCCTTGTTTTCTTTGTTTCTGTTATTACCCACCTCTCATAGGTACTCATGATGAAGGGACAATGCTTCTGTCCAAGACACGGAAGATTTAGAATGAGACATGCACTGCACAAGTTTGCTCTGCTTAAATCGTTGGAACAGCATAATCACTGAAGTATTCTTTGCAGAACTTGAGGACCCTCCATCCCATACGTCCTGCTTTTGAATTATTGATACCGTTTCACAGAACAGGTGGTCTAGCCTTTTGTTGATACATTTCACTGAGGAGATCCTTGTACTTTCTGGGGAATATTTGAAAGCCATATGTGAATAATTTTTGGACTTTCAGTCAATTTGACTTATATGTGTTGCGGCTCCCATTCATCTGTGCAGATATCAAAAACTGTCCAGAAAACTATTCTGAGAATTCTTAGCTGCACTCAAGTCATGGTTAATAAAATGAGAAATGCATTTATTTTGTGAGAATCTTCACTGAAATCTGGACGCAATATTGTCTTAAAACTATCCTGATAGCAATCAGTAAGCAAAAACGTGCAATTGCTATTCGACCATTTTGACCTATAAAAACAGACATTACATATATATTTAGTCCATGTGAATGAGCGATTATTTAGTTTTTACTCACATAATATCATAGTATCACAACAATTTCTACTTACATATTCCTGAAATATTTTTCTAACTACTTTTCAGAGAGCAGTGGCCAGTTTTCAGGTGGGAAGACTCTCTGTGGTGCCAATTTAATTAAGAGAGAATCAGACTGAGAAAAAACTTTTACAATTTTTTCCTACAGGGACTGTTGAAAGTTATACTGATATTACTTCTTCCTCTGCCTTGAAAGATAGGAAAGACAGACTTGTACTTTTTTTTTTTTTCAGTTTAAACCCTCAGAATAGAGAAGAGCTCAGAATGCATAGGCAGGCATTAAGTATTAGCACGAATGCTCAAATGACTACTTTGATTTTTATAGGTGCTGTACCTGGAAGACAAGTAGAAATTCAAATTAAATGAACACTTACTGAATTCTAGGCACTTTAATTTTTTTATATTTATTAGAATTCCTCATTAAAGAGTTATAAGTATTTATTATTAACAACATCAAACATTCTAGAAATATGTAACATAAAATGAAAATCCACCTAATCTAGTTCCCAAGGTGACAACCATTTACATATTCCCCTAGATTTTTCTGTCATATATATTTACATACTTTGCCTGGAAAATCCCATGGACAGAAGAGCCTGGTGGGTTACAGTCTATGGGGTCAAAAGAGTCAGACATGAATAGTGACTAAAACCAACATCACCATCATACATTTAAATCTATTCTGGTGTAACTATTATTCATCGTAATACTATTGTTAATGATTGGTCAACAAAAAAATAAAATTCTACGTCACTAAAATTACCATTTAATAGAAAAAGCTGTAATCACTTTTTAACATTGAAACGAACATTAGAATTATCTCGGAACATTTTGAAAAATACATATGCACAGGTATTATCTTCTCCTAATTCTGATGAGCAGCCATGTTTAAAAAAAAAAACTGGGCTATATGATGGTCTTTTATCCAGTTTGTTTCACTTTTTCTATTTCATACTCAGTGCTCCCATTTCACTTAGATATGTTTTCTAATTTAACCAGCTAGTTTTTTGTTGCTTTTTCTCAAGTGTTTATCAAAGTAGTAGACGAGCTTCTGTATGTGTGTGTGTGTGTATATATATATATATATATATATATATATATATATGCATGTATATATATACACATGCTAAGTTGCTTTAGTCATGTCTGACTCTTTGTGACCCTGTGGACTGATGGACTGTAGTCTGCCAGGCTCCTCTGTCCGTGCAGATTCTCCAAGCAAAAATAATACAATGGACTGCCATTTCCTCCTCCAGGATATATATCTACGCTGTTGTTGTTCAGTCGCCCAATCATGTCCAACTCTTTGCAACCCCATGACTGCAGCATGCCAGGCCTCCCTGTCTCTCACCAGCTCCCAGAGTTTGCCTAAGTTCATGTCCATTGCAGCCATGAAGCCATCCAGCCATCTCATCCTCTGGTGCTCTCTTCTCTTTCTGCTCTCAATCTTTCCCAGCACTGGGGACTTTTCCAATAAGTTGGCTATTCCTGTCAGGTGGCCAAAGTATTGGAGCTTCAGCTTTCAGCATCAGGCTTTCCAATGAGTATTCAGGGTTGACTTCCTTTAAGATTAACTGGTTGAATCTCCTTGCTGTCCAAGGGACTCTCAAGAGTCTTCTCCAGCTCGAGTTCGACGGCTTCAGTTCTTTGGCACTCTGCCTTCTTTATGGTCCAACTCTCACAACTACAGGTGACCCAGCCATCTCATCCTCTGTCGTCCCCTTCTCCTCTTGCCCCCAATCCCTCCCAGAATCAGAGTCTTTTCCAATGAGTCAACTCTTCGCATGAGGTGGCCAAAGTACTGGAGTTTCAGCTTTAGCATCATTCCTTCCAAAGAAACCCCAGGGCTGAT
This sequence comes from Bos indicus x Bos taurus, assembly GCF_003369695.1. Classification (NCBI taxonomy): domain Eukaryota; kingdom Metazoa; phylum Chordata; class Mammalia; order Artiodactyla; family Bovidae; genus Bos; species Bos indicus x Bos taurus. The sequence continues at coordinate 9,704,600 of NC_040087.1, read as the reverse complement.
CTCCTTCAGAATGGACTGGTTGGATCTCCTTGCAGTCCAAGGGACTCTCAAGAGTCTTCTCAACACCACAGTTCAAAAGCATCAATTCTTCGGTGCTCAACCTTCTTCACAGTCCAACTCTCACATCCATACATGACCACAGGAAAAACCATAGCCTTGACTAGACGAACCTTTGTTGGCAAAATAATGTCTCTGCTTTTGAATATGCTATCTAGGTTGGTCATAACTTTCCTTCCAAGGAGTAAGCATCTTTATATGTATATATAGTACATATAATATAATATATACATATTTGAAAATTTATTAATTTTTGCCTAGCCAAAAAATTTATGACATCTTAGTTCTACTTGTTTGGCTAAGTATGAATAGAATGCTAAGTTTCTAATTTATGTTCACTCAAAGCTTTAATACAGTTACATTTATTCTGGCCTCTAGTATTCCTGCTACAAGTCTAGAAAACTTATTATCTTAGTGATTTAAAAAAATGATTGAGGCTTGAAACTTCTAATCCAACTCCAAGAATATAAAGAAGTAATATGTTGTGAAAAAAAAAATCAAAGGAATTGACCTGTGTTCAAATTAAATTTGTTCAAATTAAAAAATTTTATGCTAGTGCCCATTATTTGTTTTCATATATTATTCAAGATTCCCACATTGTATTTAGCTGCACTGAGCAACTTTAGCAGCATGTAACAAATTCTGATAAATTCTCCTTTAATTTTTATTTTCTTACAGATATTTTCTAATTTTCCTTATTATGACTTCTTAGGTACACCACCCAACATTTAAATGTGGACATTTAATTTCCAAATACATGGGATTTTTAAATATCTTTGCTATTAATTTCTCATTTTATATTAACTTCTCATTTAAATATTTTCTTGTCTGCACTCACCTTCTGTGTTTTTTTTCAATCTTTTAACTTTATTGAGGCTTTCAATGGCTAAATCAAAGCTCTCTCTTTTTAAATGTCATGTTGCTCTTGAAAATGTGTGGTTATTTTTAAATATCTTTTGCTATTGATTTCTAACACAATTCCGCAGTGATGCGAGGACAGAATGTGTAAGATTTTGATACTTTTAGACCATGAAATTTTTGCACCTTGTCTTCTGTCCCTGAATATGTTCCAGTGTCTCCTGGATTATAGTCTATGGGTCTTGAATAGAATTTGTATCCTGCTGTTGTGTGGAAATTGCATAAATCTTAATTATGTTAAATTGGTTCATAATGTTTGCAGGTCTATATCCTTCTACTTTTCTGTCTTTTCATTCTATTAATGTTTGAGAGTTTGATATTGAAACTCCAACTAAAAATATTAATCTACTTAGAAAATAATTGTGATATATAGTGGAACTATATGTAACTGTTCTGTATTTTCCAAGTCTCCTGTAAATGTGTTATCATACTTCCATAATTTAAAAAATAAAAAAGGAAGAAGAAGAAAAAAGAAGCCACCCTGAACGCTAAGATCCAAACCATTGATGTGGGCTTAGTATCGCTTTCTCTTTCATTCCTGGAGTCCTCTTCTCTTCGGTCAATAGTGAAGTTCTGACCCTTTCTTCCCAGAGTTGGTGTGAAGTCTTGAGTACATGCCTCAAGAGTAAGATCATGAGAGTTGGTGCTCTCAACTTATCCTCAGAATATCTCTGTGAGTAGGCGTTTTTAACCCTATTCTTAGTAAGAGCTCAGAGATAAGAAGTGTGTCAGAGGTCACACATCTGGTTGACCATTTGAGTTTGCTTCACTGAAATATCTGTGTCCTGTGGATCACGGCTGGTCTTTTCTATACAATAGCCAAATTCAACATGAAAAGACATAGTTGCTCTATACATCCAGAGTTGGTATTATATTGTTCAGTTACATGGAATGGTTAGGTAAAGCTTGTTCTCACATTTGTATCAGTTAAGAATAGGGTTTGAGCTTAAATTCAAGTGTCAACACTTCAGTTTCATTTCAAATAATCAAATAAGGGGAAAACAAGAATGGACCAATTGATGCGATAAAGGCAGCATCTGACACCCACAGAGTAGAGATATGTGTATGTATTTGAAAACTTCTGTCACATTAGCATAAATTAAAATATTAAAACTATCATCAGAGGAGAAAAAACTTAAATTGTATGACTAAGAAAAGATAGAATATCGGTAATAAAGCAATTGGATTAAATGAAGGATGCAAAGAGATTTATCTAGATACCCAGAGTTTGGCAATTTCCCATCTAACAGGTTAAGGTTTTATTTTTGTCTTCTTAAAGGACTTATCAGCAAATTCTCTATTAACAACCTGAGTGTAAAAAAATGTAAAAACTCTTATTTGTCCATAAAAATAACTTCATTTGCTTTTGCTCTTATAGAAATGCTCATGCCTGAGTACCTGTATGTTAATGTGAGAGCTAGTTTGATAAAAGAAAGGATGCCTGAGGCCATTGCAGAAGGAAAATGGTCATAGGTCCTAAACCTTTAGAAACAGAAAGCTGTAGGAGACTGTCTAATCATTTGTCTTACAAACAAAGCATGTGTTCACATACTGGTGTCTTCTAAACCTGAAGGCATCAACTGCATTTGTCACTAACTCCAACCCAATATTTTTTTCAATCATTTCTAACCCAAGAGGCCCAGACAATACAAACGCAATTTAAAGGCTAACAAAATTGTCTTCTCTTCCATGTGTTACAGCAAGTTATATACCTCACATAAAAAGGGAGGCCTTTACTGTCTCTCCAATCTGGCAGCTTTTATTTTTGTTTCAGCTTTTCAATAATAGTCTAAAAACAGTTGTTCTGAAGATTTAGGTGTGTTCACAATGCCCAGGTGGTAGAATAGGTTTATGTTTCCCCATCTAATTTGGACTGTCATCATTTTTATTTTCTTTGGTGTGAAAAGAAACTGCAAGTTATTTGACAGACACAAAATTAATATGTCTAAATCGGCAGTGGGATCAAAGCGGTGGCCCTTTCTGGGAGGTGTCATAGCAGGAGATCCTGGACATGGGTTTTGCATATAGAAAGTGTTAGTCACTCATTTGTCTCCAACTCTTTGGGACCCCATGGACTGTAGCCCACCTGGCTCCTCTGTGGGATTCTCCAGACAGGAAGATGGGAGTGGGTTGCCATTCCCTTTCTCCAGGGGATCTTCCTGACCCAGAGATTGAATGCAGGTCTCCTGCATTACAGGTAGATTCTTTACCATCTGAACAACTAGGGAAGCATATAGAAAGGCCTCCCAAAAGTCCAGATTTGGGAAGGATACCCAGCCTCTCAGGGTCTCATGTTTGGTTTTGTTTTTTCTTTCTTTTTATAGAGGATACAATTACCTGTTCCATGGTGTTGTTGCAAAAATTAATGGAATAATATCATACATGTGAATTAAAAAAAAATGCCTGCCCTCTTAGGAAGCAAAGGATGTTGCAGCCATTGCGTACAGCAGCCAAGTGGTGAGCCCTGAAGGACACAGGATACAAACAGGAGGCCCAGCGCCAAGCCATCAGCCACTGCAGCCAGCCCATGCTGACGGACCCTGAGGAGGCTCAAAATGAGAAAGCACAAGGTCCTGAGATGCGTATCAGAGGAACGACATCAGTGAGCTCAAACTCTTGCACCTTCCCATACATAGAAAAGCCCTCAGTTCCTCAGTTTGAGATATCTGGTTTTCTTTAACAGTAATCTTTTGATGTGTTGACTATCTGATCTTTGTTGCAAAAACGCCTATATATCCTGGCTTCCTCCCTCCCTGCCCACAGTTCCCCCCACCCTTGCCTCTTTGGAACATTTTCTGTCTGCTATTTGAGTGGCTATGTCCCTGGCTTAGCCCTCAGTTTTGTCTGATGAGTAAAACGTAACTCTGAACGGCGAGGTTGTGCAGAGTTTTCAGTTGACACATGCAAAATAATTGCATCCTGCATGTGAATTCCTTTCCCCTCCTTGGATGTCAATTTGATTAGCTTCCTCTTGACAAAAACATAATGTTGACCTTTTCATTTCCAAGTAGAATGTGGAGTAGGATCTCCCAGATTTCAGCCTACCAGGTTTTTATGCTTGCCAAAATAAATTATAGAGATAGCTTGGCTCTATCCTGAAGATGGAGCACTAAGAAATTGGGTCCGTCACTGTCTTTTTCCTCTCAGATTCCTTTCATCTGTCACAATACAGTGGTCATGAAAAATGAACCCATAAATTCAATTTAGAGGGCAATTTGCTGCTAATCTTTGGAGTAATTCCAGTGTGAATAATGCAGCAATTTGGATGCATGGTCAGTCAATTCAGCCCTGATTTATTAGTATTTAAGAAATCTTTCTTTCATTAATGATAATTACTAAACAAGAGAAAATAATTTCTCCCAAACTATCTACCTTCAAATCAGTGCTTTCAGTTCTGGAAAAAAAAAAAAAAAGGTTACATTGTTTGTAAAAATTACAACTACAAGTATATGTATTGCTATTTAAAGACACAAGATGTGTTTTGATTTTGAACAATAATTCTTTGCAGATACTGTGTAAAAATGCTCAGCTCTAGGTTATATCATCCTTTTCTTTTTTTTTCTGATACGACTCCCATTAGAGTTAACATTTTGAATATCTCAACATAAGGACCCTGGGATTTGCTATTGATTTCCCATACTCCTTACACCTTGAAGGATATATTAAAATCTAGCTGCAAAAAGAATGACATTTCTGTTCATGTCTTAGAGTCAAGTTTATCTGATATTTTCCTCTAGTTATTAAAACTCTACATTCTGACACATTCAATATACTCTGAGTCAGTGAACTTACAAGCACATGTTTAAATATAGGATAACATCACATTAAAATCTGCAAAGAGTATTTCTCAGAAAAGGTTTGCATTAATTTCCTTTTCTGTATTTTATTGCATAGGTTTTAACTGTTAGGTGTTTAAAGAAACAGATATTTCAAAACAAAGTGAAATGAAACAGATAAAATGTCTTCTCTTAAAAATATTTTTTGCTTCATTTTAAGGGGAAATAAGCCCCACATTATTTCCTATTCATTCTCCTCTCTCCATTTAAAGTAAAAGTCAGGATCATGAGTTATCGAGATTTTGTATTATTCCATTGAATACAAGGATAGTACTCGCAGCCCTAGATACACAGATGCCCCTTAGTTTTGGCATTCGTTACATGAAGTAAATAAGCAAGAGCTGAGTGACAGCCCTAAAGTTGAAATGGTGACATACGCCTTTGTGGGAGTTCTGTAACACAAGGATTGGAGGGCACACACTTGAAGGATGTCCGTAGTGCCGGACCAGTTGTTTCATGAACATGACGGTATTGCATTCCACCCAGTGTAACCTAAATTGCAAACTGATCAACATTACCATGGACTTGCCCAGAGGCTATATATTTGTAACCCTTTATGTGTAGCAGGGAAGCCTGGTGTGCTGCAGTCCATGCGGTCACAAACAGTCGGACGTGACTGAGTGACTGAACTGAACTGATATATAGTAGTTGGCTTCCTATGGGGTGCCATGGTAAAGAATCTGCCTTACAAGGCAGGAGACGAGAGACTTGAGTTCAATCCCTGGGTCAGGAAAATCCCCTGGAGTAGGAAATGCATTCTTGCCTGGAGAATTCCACGGACAGAGGAGACTGGCAGGATAGAGTCCATGCGGTCTCAGAGTCAGACATGACTGAGTGACTGAGCGTGCACACACACACACACACACACACACACAGTCAGTATTCAGTCAATACTGAACATAATTAAGAATTGAAAGGGAAAGGATGCATTAACATTATATTTAAGGATTAACTTTAAGTGACATCAGTTGACAGTGCTAAATGCAAAGGACTCCTGTAAAAAAGAGAGTTAGTTCTAGGGTTTTTCTGACACTTGTTAAGCTCATGGGCAGAGGATAGCTGTCCTTTCCTTTCTGGGGGAACCCTGCTCTTGAATGTACATTCAAAACTCTCCATCTGAAGAGACAGAAGACCCTTAAACTTGAACTCTCCACACATCTGTTTGCTATATTGCTTAAATCCTTTTTTGGTTGCTGTCTTCTAACTTTCTAAAATGAGGTCTGGGGTTGAGGTTAAAGCCCCCGGCAGGGAGGAGAGGAAGAGGCCAGGAGTGTGAGTTTGGAAGTGACTCAGCCTCTGCTCCAGCCATTGCTCACCCACCAGGAGTTCAAGGTCAGTTCTCTGAACAGATGACATGATAAGGCTTGACTGACCCTATCTTTTTTTTTCCTTCTCCAAAGATCACCACTTTAAAAACGCCTCCCACATGATGGCATCTTTATTCTCCTCACTATCATACTGTGAAAATGACATGAAATTCTATTGGAAACTGTATTTAAAGGGCTGGCTCAATTATACTTAATTCTTTGCATGAATGTTTCAAGTTTTATAAGTTCATTTTTTGTTTAGAAGCAAAGCAGCTTTGTCATTGTTATTGCTTATTTTAATTTTCTATTGCCCACAAAAAGACTTCCCTGATAGTTTACTTGCTAAAGAATCCGCCTGCAAAGCAGGAGACTCTGGTTCTATTCCTGGTTTGGGAGATTCCCCTGGAGAAGGGAAAGGTTACCAACTCCAGTATTCTTGGGCTTCCTTTATGGCTCAGCTGGTAAAGAATCCACCTGCAATGCGGGAGACCTGGGTTCAATCCCTGGGTTGGGAAGATCCCCTGGAGAAGGGAAAGGCTACTCATTAGTCATAGCAAACACCCTCTTCCAACAACACAAGAGAAGAATCTACAAGTGGACATCACCACATGGTCAATACCAAAATCAGATTGATTATATTCTTTGCAGCCAAAAATGGAAAAGCTCTTTACAGTCAGCAAAAACTGACTGTGGCTCAGATCATGAACTCTTTATTGCCAAATTCAGTCTTAAATTGAAGAAAGTATGGAAAACCACTAGACCATTCAGGTATGACCTAAATCAAATTCCTTACAAGTACACAGTGGAAGTGACAAATAGATTTGAGGGATTAGATCTAATAGAGTTCCTGAAGAACTACGGACAGAGGTTTGTGACATTGTACAGGAGGCAGGGATCAAGACCATCCCCAAGAAGAAATGCAAAAAGGCAAAATGTTTGCCTGAGGAGACTTTACAAATAGCTGAGAAAGGAGGAGAAGCTAAAGACAAAGGAGAAAAGGAAAGATATAACCATCTGAATGAAGAGTTCCAAAGAATAGGAAAGAGATAAGAAAGCCTTCTTCAGTGATCAATGCAAAGAAATATAGGAAAACAATAGAATGGAAAAAACTAGAGATCTCTTCCAGATAATTAGAGATACCAAGGGAACATTTTATGCAAAGATGGGCATAATAAAGACAAAAATGGTATGGACCTAACAGAAGCAGAAGATATTAAAAAGAGGTGGCAAGAATACACAGAAAACTATACAAAAAAGATCTTCATGATCCAGATAACCACGATGGTGTGACCACTCACCTAGAGCCAGACATCCTGGAATGTGAAGTCAAGTGGGTCTTAAGAAGCATCACTACAAACAAAGCTAGTGGGGGTGATGAAATTCCAATTGAGCTATTTCAAATCCTAAAGGATGATGCTACTAAAGTGCTGCACTCAATATGCCAGCAAATTTGGGAAACTCAGCAGTGGTCACAGACTAAAAAGGTCAGTTTTCATTCCAATCCCAAAAAAGGGCAATGCCAAAGAATATTCAGACTACTAAACAATTGCACTCATCTCACATGCTTGCAAAGTAATGCTCAAAATTCTCCAAGCCAGGCTTCAATAATACATAACTGTGAACTTCCAAATGCTCAAGCTGGATTTAGTAAAGACAGAGGAGCCAGAGATTAAGTTGCCAACATCCGTTGGATCATAGAAAATCAAGAGAGCTCCAGAAAAAAATACTTACCTCTGCTTTATTGACTACGCCAATGCCCTTGACTGTGTAGATCACAACAAACTGAAACATTCTTAAAGAGATGGGAATACCAGACCACCTGACCTGCCTGAGAAACCTATATGCAGGTCAAGAAGCAACAGTTAGAACCAGACATGGAACAACAGACTGGTTCCAAATCAGGAAAGGAGTACGTCAAGGCTGTATATTGTCATCCTGCTTATTTAACTTATATGCACAGTACATCATGAGAAACACTGGACTGGATGAAGCACAAGCTGGAATCAAGATTGCTGGGAGAAATATCAATAACCTGAGATATGCAGATGACATCTCCTTTATGGCAGAAAGTGAAGAAGAACTAAAAAGCCTCTTGATGAAAGTGAAAGAAGAGAGTGAAAAAGTTGGCTTAAAACACTGCATACAAAAAATTAAGATCATGACGTCTGGTCCCATCACTTCATGGCAAATAAATGCAGAAACAATGGAAACAGTGACAGACTTTATTTTCTTGGACTCAAAAATCACTGCGGATGGTGACTGCAGCCATGAAATTAAAAGACGCTTGCTCTTGTTAGAAAAGCTATGACCAACCTAGATAGCATATTAAAAAGCAGCATCATCACTTTGCCAACAAAGGTCTGTCTATTCAAAGCTATGGTTTTTCCAGTAGTCATGTATGGATGTGAGAGTTGGACTACAAAGTAAGTAGAGTGTAAAAAATTTGATGGTTTTGAACTGTGGTGTTAGGTTGGACAATATACTTGAGCGTCCCTGGAACTGCAAGGAGATCAAACCAGTCAACCCTAAGGTACATCAGTTCTGAATATTCATTGGAAGGACTGATGCTGAAGCTGAAACTGCAATATTTGGCTACCTGTTGCAAAGAACCTCATTGGAAAAGACCCTGATACTGGGAAAGATTGAAGGCAGGAGGACACAGGGATGGCAGAGGATGAGATGGTTGGATGGCATCACTGACTCAATGGACATGAGTTTGAACAAGCTCTGAGAGTTGGTGATGGACAGGGAGGCCTGGTGTGCTGCAGTCCATGGGGTCGCAAAGAGTCGGACATGACTGAGCGACTGAACTGAACTGAATTTACTCCAGTATTCTGGCCTAGAGAAATCCATGGATTGTGTAGTTCGTGGGGTTAAAAAGAGTCGGACAGGACTGAGCAACTCTCACTTTTCGCAAATGTCTGGTGCCTGAAAACCTGGGGAATTTACATTTTGCAATATATCAGGAGAAAATACTTCTTCAGAAGCCATAGTTCCCCAAGGCCAAATGTCCCCTACCAGCACAGGGGCTGTTTGGAGGGGGAGATCTGCTGGCCCATCAGAGCAGAGGAAAGGGTTCAGATTTGTCCAGGAACCTCAGAGGGCCTTCTCACAGGACCTACAAGAAGCTGACATGGCTTTGGTTTGGCGTGTGATATTTGCATTAACTTAAATCTGTGGGAATCTGAGTGATTTTGTGAAGCATTATTTACCTTACCTTAAATCCCATGGTCTTATTTGCTTATTCATTTTATTTTCTTTTTAAAGTGGAGTTTAACATGTTTATTTGTTTGGCTAGCTAAATTTAAGACCTTTTAAAGTGAAAATGATTGTGTTCTTGGTCTAACTATTTAAAGTAGTGTTTTTTTTGTCTTCTTGCCTCTTCTAGTGTCTGTGTCAACTCAGACAAGTTCAAAATGTTCCAGTTGCCTCTGAAGTTTAATTCTTTTGAGTATTTTAAGTAAGGTAAATCATATTTGCATTTTTTTCCCAAGAAAAACCTGTCTCTCTGTGCTGTTCCCAAACATTACCCCCTCTTAGTCAGAGCTAGCATTGTGTTTCTGGGGCAACTTTTATTATGCCTTCATCATGATACTCATGTGTTTAATTTTCTGATTTCCTGTCTAAACTTTATTGAGTTTACAGACAGGGTGCAATTCATTTCAGGACACTAGCAACTTTTATAGTGTGTGATCCATAGTGGACAATCAATATATTTGTTCAATCGAGTTTCAATTTTTCTTTTCTAACATCTTCTGAGTAATGCCTATGCTGGTCTTTTCTATTCAAAGTGTTCAATCTGTGGGTCAGAAATGGCAGCATCACCCGGGAGCTTGTTACAAATGCAACATGGCAAGCTCCGCCCAGACCTCAGAGGTGCATTGTTCCAAGTCCCCAAGAGATTTCTGTCAAAGTTTTAGAAACACTGTAATTCAATGGTTCTACAAGTGCCTTCCCTAGACCAGGGCCATTAACATCACCTGGGGGCTTTTTAAAAAGGCAAGTTCTTGGGCCTAATCCCTGACGGAGGGAATTAGAGACCCTCGTGGGGGCACAGCAACAGGTGTAAGATTTTCAGGCGATTCTAACGCATGCTAAGGCTTGAGAGTCGCTATTACACATGTCATCCTCTCTCCCCAACTCTCTTGGGAAAGTAAAGAAACTCAACCAACACCTGCTTTGAACTATGATTAATGAAAAGCAGATTCAATTCTGTGAGGGACTAAAATATTTATTTACTTCACATAGCGATAAAGATCTGGCCAATAATATTATTGATGCAAATTTGGGAATGGTGATGAAATTATATGTGAATAAAGTTTTAAGCCTATGTGGCCATCATTTTGACTCAAAAATAATTTCATATGAGTGTTTAATTCACTTAGTCCAAGCTATTTATTTAACCAATAAGAACATGAAATTGGACATTTTAGTTGATTTGCCGTCCGTGAGAGATGTATAACATCTAAGCTAGCAATGTCTCCAGTTCACCATTTTACATGTGGATGTCTTCAGTTAATTTTATTTTTTCTGATATTTTTATTTTTCCTGTGTGGAGCTATCTTATCAACGAGAGCATCATAAATGGATAGAATTTAGGAACTTTGCATAGCAACACTGTGTTTTACAGATGAGGATACTAAGGTGTGAGGAAGAATTATGAATCCTTTCATGTTATTGTCTGATTCCCTGGTGGCTCAGATGGTAAAGAATCTGCCTGCAGTGCGGGAGACCTGAGTTTGATTCCAGGGTCAGAAAGATCCCCTGGAGAAGGGAATGGCTACCCACTCCAGTATTCTTGCCTGAAGAATTCCATAGACAGAGGATCCAGGTGGGCTATACTCCATGGAGTAGCAAAGAGTTGGACACAACTGAGTGACTAACACTTTCCTTGTATGATTGGGAGATTCTGGGAAAAATAAAGGATGAGCTATAAATATATAAAATAATGTATATAAATAATATAATTTTTTCCTAGATCATTCATTCCTCATATTTCAAAGGCATTACAACTAGAGCTTATGTCATGGAACTATCTACTCTCATTCAAAGGATAATAAAATGGATTACCTCTGGAGCCAAAGGCTTACCTTTCTCCTCCCCTTCCCAGTGAAGATTCGTTTGCTTTATGAAGGTAAAGTCCTTATGTGTTTCTTTGCTGGAGGGTGGTGAGTGAGAGAACAGCAGGTGACCTATAAAAACTCCCCAATTCACAGGGTTCCTCTCCTGTGGTGATGGCGGGGGGAGTTTGCATAGGGTATTGCAGGTTCTCTGTGTTTCTCTGAAGAGGGAAATGGGACGTGAGGAACCCACGTTTTTATTGCCATATGTAATAATAACCTGTTCCTGACCCAGAGACCTTATGAGTGCTTTCATGGTAGTATAAACCACATTGCATTTAGGAGCATGGATGCCTGTGTGGTCAAAAATCTGCATAAAACTTTCCTGCCAGCCCTCCCTCCCCTGCTCAGCATTTTCAGACTCAATCAGCCACAGAGCTATTTAGTATTTAGCAAAAAAATCCACAGATAATTGGACCTATAAGTTAAAATGTCAACTGTAAACATATATCCAGACATACCTCAGAGATATTGCAGGCTCAGCTCTAGACCACCCCACTGCAGTAAAGCAAATATTATGAAAATTTGAGTCCCAACTTTTTTTGTTTTTCTAGTGTCTATAAAATGTATGTTTATACTGTACTGCCTACTGTTAAGTGTGGAATAGCATTAATCCTAAAAAAAAAATGTACACTCCTTAATTAAAAACTATTTTGCCCTGTTTGCATTTCTGTGGGCTGTAGCTTCTTTTAATTTCTGATTTTATTAATTTGAGGCCCTCTCCCTTTTTTCTTGGTGAGTCTGGATAAGAGATTATCAATTTTATGTACCTTTGCAAAGAAACAGATCTTTGTCTCATTGACCTTTTCTATTTTTTTAATGGTTTCTATTTTATTTTTTTTTCTGCTTTGATTTTTACTATTTCTTCCCTTCTATTAACTTTGCGTTTTGTTTGTTCTTCTTCTTGTGGTTTCTTTAGGTGTAAGTTTAGATCATTTGTTTGAGATTTTTTAGTTTCCTGAGTTAGGCCTGTATCACTATAAGCTTGCTGCTTAAAATTGCTTTTGCGGCATCCCATGGATTTTGGATCATTGTGTTTTCACTTTTATTTGTCTTCAGATATTTTTTAATTTCCTCTTTGATTTCTTCAGTGACCCATTGGTTGTTTACTTGAATATTGCTTAAACTCCATGTGTTTGTAGTTTTTTTCCCTTGTCTTTGATTTCTAGTCTCATACTGTCAAAGTTGAAAAAGATGTGTGAAACGATTTCATTTTTCTTAAATTTATTGAGAGTTGTTTCAAGGTCTAGAAAGTGTTTTATCTCGGAGAGTGTTTTCTGCGCATTTGAAAAAAATGTGTGTTTTGTTGCTTTTCGGTGGAATTCTCTGTGTATATCTAATAATTGAATTTAACCTAATATGTCTTTTAAAACCAGTGTTTCCTTTTGATTTTATGTTTGTTGTTGTTTGGTTGCCAAGTTGTGTCCAACTCTTTGTGACCACATGGACTGCAGCACGCCAGGCTCCTTTGTCCTTCACTATGGCTCAGAGGTTGCTTAGATTCATGTCCACTGAGATGGTGATGCTATCTAATCATCTCATCCTCTGTTACCCCTTTTCCTTTTTCCTTCAGTCTTTCCCAGCATCAGGGTCTTTTCCAGTGAGTCGGCTCTTCACATCAAGTGGCTAAAGTATTGGAGTTTCAGCTTCAGCTTCAGTCCTCCCAATGAAGCCAGGACTGATCTCCTTTAGAATGGATTGGTTGGATCTCCTTGCAGTCCAAGGGACTCTCAAGAGTCTTCTCCAACACCACAGTTCAAAAGCATCAATTCTTTGGTGCTCAGCTTTCTTTATAGTCCAACTCTCACATCCATACCTGACTACTGGAGAAACCATAGCTTTGACTAGACGGACCTTTGTCAGTAAAGTGACGTCTCTGCTTTTCAATACGCTGTCCAGGTTAGTCATAGCTTTTCCTTTAAGGAGCAAGTGTCTTTTAATTTCATGGCTGCAGTCACCATCTGCAGTGACTTTGGAGCCCAAGAAAATAAAGTCTGTCACTGTTTCCATTGTTTCCGCATCTACTCGCCATGAGGTGATGGGACCAGATGGCATAATCTAGGTTTTTTGAATGCTGAGTTTTAAGTCAGCTTTTTCACTCTCTTCTTTCACCCTCATCAAGAGGCTCATTAGTTCCTCTTCACTTTTTACCATTACAAGTGTTGAATCTCTGTGGGTTGATCTCCATCATTATGTATTGCTCATTGTCTCCTCTTACAGTGTATTTTAAAGTCTATCTTGTCTGAAATGTTGCTGTTCCAGGTTTCTTTTTGGTTCCCTTTGCATGGATTATGATTTTCCATCCTCTCAATCTGTGTGTTTTTTAGGTCTGCATTATATATCTTTGGGCTTCCCTGATAGCTCATTTGATAAAGAATCCGCCTGCAACACAGGAGACCCTGGTTCGATTACTGGGTTGGGAAGATCCCCTGGAGAAGGGAAAGGCTACCTCTATATGATAGGTCTTGTTTTATTGTCCGTTTAGCCTCCTTCTGTCTCTGATTGAAACATTTAGTCCATTTACATTTAAAGTAATTGTTGATAGGTATACATTTATTGCCATTTGGTTGATTTATTTCTTGTGTTTTAGTTACATTTTGTTGTTTTACTTTCTTTTACTTTAGTTCCCTTTCCTTGTGATTGAAGACTATGTTTAGTGTTATGTTTGGATTTTTTTCTATGTTTGTGTCTTTTACAGTTTTTGTTTTATAGTTACTGTGAGGTATATGAATATGTTTATATTCATATGATTATTTTAAGTTGAAGTTCTCATAAGTTCAAATGTATTCTAATAATTCTACATTTTACTCCCTTCTCCAGGGTTTATTTATTTATTTATTTTTGATGTTTTATTTTATGCCCTTTGGTTGCTATTTTAAAATTTTATTTTGTGCACCCTTTAATTTCTTACTGATCCCATTACTTCATGGGACATAGATGGGGAAACAGTGGAAACAGTGTCAGACTTTATTGTTTTGGGCTCCAAAATCACTGCAGATGGTGACTGCAGCCATGAAATTAAAAGACGCTTACTCCTTGGAAGGAAAGTTATGACCAACCTAGATAGCATATTGAAAAACAGAGACATCATTTTGCCAACAAAGGTCCGTCTAGTCAAGGCTATGGTTTTTCCTGTGGTCATGTATGGATGTGAGAGTTGGACTGTGAAGAAGGCTGAGTGCCGAAGAATTGATGCTTTTGAACTGTGGTGTTGGAGAAGACCCTTGAGAGTCCCTTGGACTGCAAGGAGATCCAACCAGTCCATTCTGAAGGAGATCAGCCCTGGGATTTCTTTGGAGGGAATGATGCTAGAGCTGAAACTCCAGTCCTTTGGCCACCTCATGCGAAGAGTTGACTCATTGGAAAAGACCTTGATGCTGGGAGGGATTGGGGGCAGGAGGAGAAGGGGACCACAGAGGGTGAGATGGCTGGATGGCATCACTGACTCGATGGATGTGAGTCTGGGTGAACTCTTGGAGTTGGTGATGGACAGGGAAGCCTGGCGTGCTGCGATTCATGGGGTCCCAAGGAGTCGGACACGACTGAGTGACTGAACTGAACTGATAGATATGGATAATTTTACTACTTTTCTCTTTTATTCTTTCTACTATCTTTGTTAAGTGACCAATCTATTACCTTTTCTGTATGTTTGCCTTTATCAGCGAGATTTTTTTTTCTGTCATAATTTCCATATTTCTAGTTGTAGATTATTTGGTTTTTGTTTTTGCTCAGAGAAGTTCTTTTTAACATTCCTTGTAAAACTAGTTTAATTGTGCTAAAGCTTTTTAGTTTTTCTTGTCTTTAAAACTCTTTAAAGTAAAAGTGAAGTCACCCAGTCATGTCCGACTCTTTGCCACCCCATGGACTGTATGTAGCCTACCAGGCTCCTCCCTCTGTGGGATTCTCCAGGCAAGAGTCCTGGAGTGGGTTGCAATTTCCTTCTCCAGGAGATCTTCCCAACCCAGGGATTGAACCTGTGTCTCCCACATTGTAGGCAGACACTTCACCATCTGAGCCACCAGGGAAGCTCTTAAAACTCTCTATATGTCCTTCAAATCTGAATCAAAATCCTGCTGGGTAGAATATTCTTGGTTTTAGGATTTTTTTTTCCTTTTGTCACTTTGAATATTGTGCCACTCCCTTCTAGTTTAGAGATTCTGCTGAAATGTCAAGTGATCATTTTATGATAGTTCCCTTATACATACATAACTAGTTGCTTTTCACTTCCTATTTTAAAGATTATTTTTTTATCTTTAATGTTTTTGACTTTAACTGCCATGTATCCTTGAATGGATTTTTTTTGGAGGGTTCACCTTGTTTGGAACTCTCTGTGCTTCCTGAACTTGGATGTATTTTCTTTCCTAGTTTAGGGAAGTTTTCAGTTGTTATTTCTTCAAATAAGTTTTCTATCCATTTCTCTGCCTCTTCTCTTTCTGGGACCTCTGTTATATGAATGTTAATATGTTTGATGTTGTCCCAGAGGTCTCTTTGGCATTGCCTTTCCAAAGGCAATGCCAAAGAATGCTCAAACTACCGCACAATTGCACTCATCTCACACGCTAGTAAAGTAATGCTCAAAATTCTCCAAGCCAGGCTTCAGCAATATGTGAACCGTGAACTTCCTGATGTTCAAGCTGGTTTTAGAAAAGGCAGAGGAACCAGAGATCAAATTGCCAACATCCTCTGGATCATGGAAAAAGCAAGAGAGTTCCAGAAAAACATGTATTTCTGGTTTATTGACTATGCCAAAGCCTTTGACTGTGTCGATCACAATAAACTGTGGAAAATTCTGAAAGAGATGGGAATACCAGACCACCTGACCTGCCTCTTGAGAAATTTGTATGCAGGTCAGGAAGCAACAGTTAGAACTGGACATGGAACAACAGACTGGTTCCAAATAGGAAAAGGAGTATGTCAAGGCTGCATATTATCACCCTGCTTATTTAACTTGTATGCAGAGTACATCATGAGAAACGCTGTACTGGAAGAAACACAAGGTGGAATCAAGATTGCCAGGAGAAATATCAATAACCTCAGATATGCAGATGACACCACCCTTATGGCAGAAAGTGAAGAGGAACTAAAAAGCCTCTTGATGAAAGTGAAAGTGGAGAGTGAGAAAGTTGGCATAAAGCTCAACTTTCAGAAAATGAAGATCATGGCATCCGGTCCCATCACTTCATGGGAAATAGATGGGGAAACAGTGGAAACAGTGTCAGACTTTATTTGTCTGGGCTCCAAAATCACTGCAGATGGTGACTGCAGCCATGAAATTAAAAGACGCTTACTCCTTGGAAGGAACATTATGACCAACCTAGACAGCATAATCAAAAGCAGAGACATCATTTTGCCAACAAAGGTCCGTCTAGTCAAGGCTATGGTTTTTCCTGTGGTCATGTATGGATGTGAGAGTTGGACTGTGAAGAAAGCTGAGCACTGAAGAATTGATGCTTTTGAACTGTGGTGTTGGAGAAGACTCTTGAGAGTCCCTTGGACTGCAAGGAGATCCAACCAGTCCATTCTGAAGGAGATCAGCCCTGGGATTTCTTTGGAAGGAATGATGCTAAAGCTGAAACTCCAGTACTTTGGCCATCTCATGGGAAGAGTTGACTCATTGGAAAAGACTCTGATGCTGGGAGGGATTGGGGGCAGGAAAGAAGGGGACGACAGGGGATGAGATGGCTGGATGGCATCACTGACTCGATGGACGTGAGTCTCAGTGAACCCCGGGAGTTGATGATGGACAGGGAGGCCTGGAGTGCTGCAATTCATGGGGTCACAGAGAGTCGGACACGACTGAGTGACTGACCTGATCAGAGGTCTCTTAAGCTACTCTCACTTAATTGTTTTTTTTCTTTTTTTCTGTACAGTTTGAGTGATTTTCATGACACTCTTTTCCAGATTGCTGATCCATTCTTCTTATGATCTAATCTACTCTTGATTCCTTCTAGTGCATTTTTATTTCAGTTATTGTATTTCTCAATTTTCTTTTATTTTTCTTTCTGTTTTCTTTTTGCGGAACTTCTCACTGTGTTCATCAAAACTTTTGAGTTCACTGAGCATCTTTGTGGTCATTTTCTGACTCTTTCTTCCCTGGTGGCTCAGATGAGAAAAAAATCTGCCTACAGTGCCAGAGATGAGGTTTCAGTTCCTGGGTTGAGAAGATCTTCTGGAGAAGGGAATAGCCCACTCCAGTATTTTTGCCTGAAGAATTCCATGGACAGAGAAGTCTGGTGGACTACAGTCCATGGGGTTGCAAAGAGTCAGACATCACTGAGCAACAAATATTTTCACTTTCATTTTTAAACTCTTTATTGGGTAGACTGCTTGTCTCCATTTAAGTTTAGTTCTTTTTTAGAGGTCTGTTCCCATACCTTGGTTTGGATCATATTCTTTTTCTGATCATTTTATGAATTATCTGTATTTATTTTTGTGTATTTGGTAGGCTGGTTATGGTTTTTGATCTTATAGAAGCGGCCTTAAGTAAATGATGCCTTATAGGACCCAGCAGCTTGCTCCACTCCAGTCACTAGAGCCATATTCTCTAAGGGTTTCCCTTCTGTTGTGTCAGGTTTGATGACTAGGGGTTTACTAGTGTGCATGACAGACTCCCTGCCAAGCTGACTGCAAGCCCTTGCCTCATATGGTGGCTGTGGGCCCTCTGAAGAGTGAGAACATGTCCCTGGGCAGATGGCTAAGCAGGCCACTTATCCACAGGCTGGCGCTTGCCTGCTGGTGGGGAAGTCGGGGAAGCTGTGGCCAATGGAAGCCCAATGTGGCTGGCTTTGAGGGCCAAGCGTTGCAACCCAGGTGCTGACCCACTGGAGGTGGGACTGGGTCCTTATATGGCTTGCTACATAAGCCACAGAACTGGCGTCTGCCCACTGGAAGATAGTTAATGCTCCAGCACTAATAGACTTGAGGAAGGATTTTTAAATCATCCTTATAAGCATTAGTGTCATTGCAATAGAATTAACTCTGCCAAATGTCCATTACCAGATTCTTCATTCCCAGGTGAAGTCCCAGTTGCTTCTTGCCTCTCCAGGGGGCTCTCCAAGATCAGCAAGTAGATCTGATCTAGGTTCCTTTAAACTACTGCCTCTGTGCTGGTAGTTGGAGAATGTGAGATTTTTGTATACACACTGAGAATGGAGGCTCTGCCCTGGTTTCCCCCTTGTGTCTTTAGTTATAGAATACCTTTTCCACTAGTCTTTAGATTGTTCTCATTGATGCTTGCTCTGTACATGTGGGAGGAGGGGAGCTCAGGGTTTCCTTTCTCCGCCACCTTGGCTTCACCTGAAAATTTGTAATAGCTCATCTTTTGGAGAATTTTCTAAAGCATTCATGATAGTTATCACAAAGCAAAATATTTCCATTTTTCTCATCTATCATCAGTTTATACTTATTAAATTAAAAAAATTAAAACTTCCATGAATAGGCCTGAAAACAAAGATAACTGACTTAAATAAAAAACTCAGGTGACAAGAACAATCTGTATGCTTAGTGTACTAGAGAGATGAGAAAAAGATAAATATGGTTAACTACTTATTTTATTCATTATTTTATTTCCTTGAGATTTAATGAAACATGGATTTTCCTCACATAAAGTTTTTTGTTGCCAAATCTAAATATATAAATTTTTTTTTTTAATATACTAAATTTTTTTACGTTCTCAAGCTTGATAGTTTAGACCGGCAGCCTTATAAACATATGGATTGCAGACCTCAGCAATCAACTTTATGAACTCTTTTAGAAGATGTTATTGACCTTTTGCACTGAAAAAAATTTCCCTTAGTATTGGTTCTAAAACTTGCATAATTTTCATTATGTCCTAAGGTAATTTAGGGAATAATCAAAATTAACCATCATTTAAACCATCAAATTCACCTATTAAAACATTTTCCCTGATGGTGATTTAAATCCTCCTCAAAATTAGGTTATTTTCAGGATTACTTTTTTAAAAAAGTTTCTTTAGCTTTAAACCATGTAACTATAGAGATAATATCCATTTCATAAAAGCATTGAGATGATTAATCAATGATTTCTAAATGTGTCACAGATAGAAATTGCAGACCTCAGTAGTGAAAATTATAAATTATAATTGTTTTCACCCTTCACCTTTTGGAGACAAATTTGAAATACCAAATGGGTTAAGTTGGATAATTGATTAATAGAAATAGAAAGTACATTTTCATAAAGCATCTATGAGCTCATTTTAAAACACTTGAAGAAAAAATATAGCTTTATTCATTTATAAGAAAACTT
Organism: Bos indicus x Bos taurus; assembly: GCF_003369695.1. Taxonomy (NCBI): domain Eukaryota; kingdom Metazoa; phylum Chordata; class Mammalia; order Artiodactyla; family Bovidae; genus Bos; species Bos indicus x Bos taurus. The sequence goes on along the minus strand of NC_040087.1, from coordinate 9,685,097 downwards.
TATAGACTGAGAATATATTGTGATTTTGTAGCCAAAAGAGTGAGATTCAAGAAGAAATTCTTATTGTTGGATTTTTATTATTCAGTTGCATAACCTCTAAAGTCTAGGGGAGGAAAAGGTATTTCAAGTAAGTCTGGCATTGTCTAGAAAATACTCTCTATACAAATTTTCTCATAAGTGAATAAAACTATACTTTTCCTTTAAGTAGAACCAGAAGTTCAAAACTGGTCTATTGACCCCATTGTAATAATAAGGAAGGCAAATAAGTCATCTAAACAAACCTGGTAGGGATAAAATCCTTAAGGAAAAGTCCAATCTGAGTTGATACAAACAGATACCAGGAGGATAGCATTCTGGAAGGAAGTCCAAATTAATATTCAGAGGGCGAACTGTTGGAAGAATGGGACTTTTAAAATCTGTTATCAGGATTACTGAATATCCAAGGCCTATATTCACTATTTACATCTCTTGAGAGAGACTGGGGAGAGGATTTTGAAACTACTTTCCAGGAATGTAGTTCCTTGTGTTGTGTATACTGTTGGCACTTAAAACAAGTCTAAGTAAATCCTGCAAGAGTAAAACAAGTCTAAGTAAATCCTGCAAGAGTTCCACTAATAAATTGTGAGATTCAATGCTATGTAGAGCTACAATTTATAGATGAAGGGATATGATGTACTCATGATATTTGCATACATGATGTTTTATGTACATTTGTCTCCTCATGTTTCTAAGATTTTTGGGTGCCTAGACCTAATTCAGATCAGATCAGATCAGATTAGTCGCTCAGTCGTGTCCAACTCTTTTCGACCCCATGAATCACAGCACGCCAGGCCTCCCTGTCCATCACCAACTCCTGGAGTTCACCCAGACTCGTGTCCATTGAGTCGGTGATGCCATCCAGCCATCTCATCCTCTGTCATCCCCTTCTCCTCTTGCCCCCAATCCCTCCCAGCATCAGAGTCTTTTCCAATGAGTCAACTCTTCCCATGAGATGGCCAAAGTACTGGAGTTTCAGCTTTAGCATCATTCCTTCCAAAGAAATCCCAGGGCTGATCTCCTTCAGAATGGACTGGTTGGATCTCCTTGCAGTCCAAGGGACTCTCAAGAGTCTTCTCCAACACCACAGTTCAAAAGCATCAATTCTTTGGTGCTCAGCCTTCTTCACAGTCCAACTCTCACATCCATACATGACCACAGGAAAAACTATAGCCTTGACTAGACGAACCTTTGTTGGCAAAGTAATGTCTCTGCTTTTCAATATGCTATCTAGGTTGGTCATAACTTTCCTTCCAAGGAGTAAGCGTCTTTTAATTTCATGGCTGCAGTCACCATCTGCAGTGATTTTGGAGCCCAGACAAATAAAGTCTGACACTGTTTCCACTGTTTCCCCATCTATTTCTCATGAAGTGATGGGACAGGATGCCATGATCTTCATTTTCTGAATGTTGAGCTTTATGCCAACTTTTTCACTCTCCACTTTCACTTTCATCAAGAGGCTTTTTAGTTCCTCTTCACTTTCTGCCATAAGGGTGGTGTCATCTGCATATCTGAGGTGCATATCTGCATATCTACTACCCAGGTCAGTAGGTGCCCAATGTGCTACTGGAGATCAGTGGAGAAATAACTCCAGAAAGAATGAAGGGATGGAGCCAAAGCAAAAACAATACCCAGCTGTGGATGTGACTGGTGATAGAAGCAAGGTCCCATGCTGTAAAGAGCAATATTGCATAGGAACCTGGAATGTCAGGTCCATGAATCAAGGCAAATTGGAAGTGGTCAAACAAGAGATGGCAAGAGTGAATGTCGATATTCTAGGAATCAGCGAACTGAAATGGACTGGAATGGGTGAATTTAACTCAGATGACCATTATATCTACTACTGAGGGCAGGAATCCCTCAGAAGAAATGGAGTAGCCATCATGGTCAACAAAAGAGTCCGAAATGCAGTACTTGGATGCAATCTCAAAAACCACAGAATGACCTCTGTTCGTTTTCAAGGCAAACCATTCAATATCACAGTAATCCAAGTCTATGCCCCAACCAGTAATGCTGAAGAAGCTGAAGTTGAACAGTTCTATGAAGACTTACAAGACCTTTTAGAACTAACACCCAAAATAGATGTCTTTTTCATTATAGGGGACTGGAATGCAAAAGTAGGAAGTCAAGAAACACCTGGAGTAACAGGCAAATTTGGCCTTGGAATACAGAATGAAGCAGGGCAAAGACTAATAGAGTTTTGCCAAGAAAATGCACTGGTCATAAGAAACACCCTCTTCCAACAACACAAGAGAAGACTCTATACATGGACATCACCAGATGGTCAACACTGAAATCAGACCTAATTACCCCTCACCATGAAAAGCACCCTGTTCTGTGCAAAATAGACAGTCAGTTAAAAATTAAGATGCTTTTTTTGAGGTCCAGGAAATTGCAAATTTTTGGATTTTTTTTAAAAAAAAGATATTTATCATGGTAACCACCTTCAATTTTTTATTGTTGTTATGGGTAAACAAATCAGAAAGAATAATGAGTAAAGTTGATTCACTTTTGAGAATTTGGAAGAACTTTCAGTTGGTCAAGCAAGATAGCCTCTCATCAAATATTTTTTATACAGTTTCTGAAGTTTTAACATTCAAATTTGGTGAATGTGTGGACCTAGATACAGAAAAGTTTGAGTTTTTTTCTTAGTATTGTGCAACCAACTGCTGGCAGTTCTGTTGATCACCGCCATGACAGTGAGAGCACAGGGGAGAAGAAGGCTGTTGTACAGCTGAAGGAGGCATGTTAGATGCGGGGAAATGTGCTGGGGTGAGACACGGCCCAGAGGAACTAGGAACTAAAGAGATGACTGATGCTGGTGCTGTGGTCACAAATACATGAATGGAAACAATAGTGACAGGCAGCAGTGGCTTGAGAATTGGTACCTTGTGTGTGTGTATGTGCGCGTGTGTGCGTGTGTGTGCTGAGTTGTTCAGTCATGTCCGACTCTCTGCAACACCACGGAGTATAACCCTCCAGGCTCCTCTGTCTGTAGAATTCTCCAAGCAAGAATACTGGAGTGGGTTGCCATTTCCTATGTCAGGGGATTTTCCGGACCCAGGGATTGAACGCTTGCTCCTGCATCTCCTGAATTTGCAGGAAGATTCTTTACCGCTGAAACACCAGGGAAGCTCTTGTATCTTATAGGCAGAGTCTGAAGCATGTTGGCAGCACTGGCAGAATTTCTAGGAGATGAGGTCGGGGGGAGTGAAAGACTGGTGAATTAGAAGGAAAAGTGGCATAAAGAAAAGACAAGGAAGGCTGTTTCGGTATGATCTTATCTCACACATGTGTTGCTTCTGCCTTAGACTGTGTTGTGAAGACTCCAGTATTATTTTCATCACTGGAAATGACTCTTGACAACAGTGTGTGATCAGGGTTCATAAATCAACTGAAACAGATTTTAATGAATAACCACTTCAATTGCTTCTGTTGACTTCCTTATGTAGAAACAAAGACTATTATACAACTCAAACTATTTTTGTTGTTTCTAGCCAACATTTCTCCTGGCCTCTCTTCATGCCCCACCACCCTTTCCCGTTTTTAAGGTTGTTGGTCTCTATGAAAAAAAGGCTTAAAGAACACTCTTCTGTTTCATGTCTGAATCTGAAAAATATTGGATGGAAAGCTGACTTCTGCATGAAATGTGAATTTTTTTCTTCTTTGGCCAAAGTTTGAGGCCTTTTAGCTACATACGAAGAGATAAAAGCCTTTCCCCCAACTCCAGTTAAAGAATTGGGGAAAGGAAGCCTTATTGAATACAGATCATTCATTCAATACTTTTTGTGAGCACTTAGATAAACCGTGGCCAGTGAATGTTAGGAATTTGCAAGAATTCTCTCAATCTGACTTCTTGGTTTTGGATATCTTCTATTTCTTTCTATCAATTAGTAAAAAATCCCTTTGAAATGAAAGAAAGCTGGCACAGACAGTGCAAGTAATGGAGGAGACTGTGTGTAGTCCTCTTCTATAACTCTTCTGGAGTCATGCTGTTACAGAAACCAGGACTCGAGAGACCGAGCACCACACTTGGAGAGTTGGAGAACTCAGGTTCATTACACTGCCGGGCCCAGAGGAGTTAATACTCCAAGCTCTGAGTCCCAGACAAAGTGGTTACAGAGTTTATAAAAACTCAGACTGTAGTGGGCACCCAGACTGTAGTGGGCAACAGCCACTCAGACTGTAGTGGGTAACACTAGCTGTTAACAGGCTGGTTTAAACTAAGGGGTTTCATGCGCAGGGGAACAGTGGTCAAGATGGGGAGGGGGATGTCTGACCTGGACAGGCACGATGAAGCAGTTTGCAGGGGCTGGGCGATTGCAAAGAGCAGGACAAGGGTAAGTGAGATAAACTCCAGTTCCTAATATTGCAAGTCCCCACTTTCTGAGAGGACGTGACCTATGTGATCTAGACTTTGCAAGGGGCAAGCTGAGTTACAGACGCAGAAGGAGAAGGAGATTATGTAAAATGTCACCTTTTCCTCTTCAATGCTTCCTTCTCTCTTTGTGTGGAACATGCTCTGACTCAGTGCCCTGGAAAAGTGGTCTATTGGTGTCACAGGAATACACTGTTTTACTAAAAGGTAAAGAAAGATGCAAAATGTGCATCGGAGACCCTTTATAATTATCTATCACCATTCAAGATATACTCTGTAAAGTTATTAATGACTTCAATTTATTTTTTATTTCTCTAAAGAAACTTTTTGTCAAACAGGAAATGAGAGAAATAGATCTGGTTGCAAAGATTACTCATGCTTTCCTTCCCTGTGTGAAGAGTACAGGAACTTATAGAAAAGCAATGTTCATCTATCAGGGAAGCTAAAATTTCTCTGCTGTGTGTTCCATCCAAAACTGCATTACAAAAATAACACGTTAGTGCAACTTTTAAGGAGTGTTTCAGATCTAAAAGTCCAAAGAAATTCACAAAGTAATTACTTTTGCTACTTCTTCTTTGTTGATTTCTCTCCAAGGTATTTCCCTCCAAGAATGTGTTTCTTTTCTGCCCTGTTTTCTTTCACCTACAGATAATTTTTATTTCTGGAATCCTGCTTTTGATCACTATTATGAGGGTTGTGCATTTAGAAAGCTACTGTTACGTTTTCTGAAGCCAGTTAGATAGTCTTCTGGCATAACATAATTATAGTCTAAGATTTCACATTGTTTAATGCCCCTCTTCACCAGTCAACTGTAAACTTGATTTGTTTTCACACTAAACACAGTGCCTGGTGTGAAGGCAATGGTTATAAATCTTTTGGTAAATGGATGACAGTATTATTTGCCAGAATTCTGGACACATTCATTGGATATGAACAATTTTAAACTCTTTCGATTGAGGAATCCACGTGTAACAATATGATTTTTACCCATAGAGCTACGATAAATATTTATTGATGATGTTGTTGATGACACAGTTATCAGAATAAAGAATGAAGACTTACAGACCTCCCTGCAAGAGAAGGATGGATAATGAGCTTCTGTTTTCTATTGAGTTACATAGTATACAAGTACAGGACAAGTATTTATATGAATAGGAGAATCTTTTTTTTCTTGTTTAGACAAGTTAAGATATGCTTCATGGTGGAAACATTATCATGGCTTTAGGTAGGGTGCTTAATTTCCTTGTTTTGTAGTCTCAAGTGAATGGCAAATATTTTTAATGGATATGGTTTCTTTTTATTTCACTTGCATTTCCAGAGTGATTCTTCTCTTCAGGAGCTCAAATTGATTCATTTGTGTATCCTATGGTATCTTCCACTGTGCTTATATTGTTCTGTTTTATGTTTTTGTTTGTTCACTTTTTTCTTTGTTTCATCCATCTCAACACTGGGAGAATGCTTTATCTTCAACCCGTGGTGTTTATTAATAGGCTGCTGGGCGAACTTGGGATTTCATGTTTATTGTTATATGAAATAAGGATGACTTTTGTTGTTATTGTTCAGCTTATGTAATTTGCTGTGCTGAAAGTAAGAATCTTTTTGTTTACAGATTTCAAGTTTTGTGAGTTTTATCCATTAAGCATGTTTGGAACAAGTAATGGGTATTGAAATGTGATTTGTGCATCCGTTATACTCTGTTCATTTTGAGATAAGTCAAGATTTTATTTTCTCATTTTATGAGCAAGATAAAAATCTGATTTACACAAACAGACAAAAAAAAATTACACATGGCATTCTTTCTGTTACATCATTGTTTGCATGTTTATATTGTAACTTTCCAAACAGTTTTTATATAAGATTTTAGAGCAACTAGCCTACAAAAGCATGCTCAGAATTGCATGCTGCTGTGGTGTAAAGCAATGCAAGGCCCTTGATGTCAAGGTCACACTGGATTTTTTCATTCCTTAGTGCTGACAGATAATGTGGTGCAAGCTCGAGAAATGCTTGGTGAAAAAAATGATGCAGCCTAGAATGAGTGATTCTGTAGGGCAATGCATTCTAGTTCACAGTCCTGAAATTCTTTTCATCTGTATTTGTACACATATGTGAGGTTTCTTTAGGAATGAGAAAGTCATAGTTGTTTCGAACAGCTATTATTTGCTAGGTAGTGTGCTAAGTGAATGTATAATTTCCTTAGTTTTTCTTTTTTATGATACCAACTTTATCCCCTTTATAGGATGAGGAAAATGAGGGAGGAAAGCATATTCAGAATCTTTAGAGGCAAAAGGATTTTCTCCATCTGAGATAATGTAAGTGTGATTCTGTTTGAAGTTAGGTAAGAGATAAGATACATTTTTATACGTTCTGGTCTTGTGAAGCCACAGTTTCAGTTAATCGAAACCTGACTGTGCCATGTTGACTTATAAAAATGACTTAGCAACTTATATTTTTTCTAATAACTAGATTATAAAATGCATATTTTATCAATTAAGCAAAACCACAATAATTTATAATAACGTTTTTCTCTTAAAAGAAACAGTTTAGGTTTATCACTTTAAAACACCAGTGAAAATTGAAATGTAAGATATGGCAGACCAGAGGCCAATACGGCCACTATATTATCTATTAATGCAATTTCAGGGCAACTGGCACCATGGTATCTGTTTCCCCAGACAGCAATATTACTATTTAATCTGTTATTGTAAATTTAATAGTAAACATTAATAGTTTATGCCACTTGATTAAAATGGAAATCACCCCAAATCTTCAGGGATTGTCACCCATTCCTTGTTTATAGATGCATGAAACTAGAACATTTTCCTTTTAATACAAGAACAGTGGCTTTTCTTAGAAATCACATCCCTGACCCAGAGACTGTTTGTACATAGCTGTCAGGATGGGATAGGTTGAAAAGAGGCAGCAGGGAAAAGTGCCTTCCTATCAGTCATTGATGTCATTAGTTACCTGCTGGTCATGCAGAGGTGAGGATGATGAAGGTGGGAAAAGGAAAGAGTTTGGAAGGGGCAGAATGTTTCTGGTAGCTTTCAAATCCAAGCATCACTATTTTCTCGACTACAGTAAAATATATGTTATATAATTTATATGCATGGATAAACAAGAATGGAAACATTAACAGGGAACAAAAATACATTGCTTATTGGCTGTCTTGGCAACAGAATGAACTGTTCTGAGGGTAACAGTATCACTCCATCTCCATGTATTTCCCAGCTTTGAAAGGTGTGTTTCTCCATGAACAGGTTGTTGGTATAAACGTAAGGTCCATGGCATCACTTCGCAGGGCTCTACTGGGGGTGTTTCTCAGGGATTCTGTTTGCAGCCAGCCTTAGGCATAGCTCATCTTCATAGTCATCATAAGAAATGAGTTTGGTAGGTAGCTTAATGATAGTAACCAGGAATTGATTAATAAGAAAACACAAAAATAAGTCTAAGACAACAAAAGAATATCTCAAATATTTAGAAAATTGTATATTTAATGACTTATATAAATGTACTTTTATGCTGTGTTCCATATATGAAGGAAGAAAGAAAGGATCCCTCTTATAAGAAAGCTTTCTTTATACTGGGATTTATATTTATTGGGGCCTTCCTGGTGGCTCAGATGGAAAAGAATCTGCCTGCAATGCAGGAGACCTGCGTTTGATCCCTGGATCAAGAAGATCCCCTGGAGAAAGGAACCGCGACCCACTCCAGTATTCTGGCCTGGAGAACTCCATGGACAGAAGAGCCTGGCAGGCTACAGTCCATGGGGCTGCAAAGAGCTGGGCACGACTGAGCGACTAACACTTTTGTATTTATTATCCTTTCATTGACTGTGTCAGCGATGTCTTCTCTGCTACGAACAGTAGTTCTTCTTGCGTTGAGAAAGAAGCTCGAAAGAGGAAAGTTAGGGAGGCAGAGGTAGGGAGAAAGATCGGCATGGAGGTCAGTCGCTGGGCCCACTTCCCTCTGCAGCCACTGTCCTTGGCTTTCTTTTGGTAAACATTGGTTTCATTTTTCATTATGTGCTCCCTTTTCTAACCCCCTTCATTTTGGTTTCTACCATGTTGTATTGCCATGTAATTGCTTGCCAATGGGTGCCACAGTAAACTTACAAAGTAGCATTTTGAGTGTATAGGCTAGGTAGGAAACAGGCTCAGGGGAGTTTACATTCACCTTGTTTGTGAGTGATAGGCTGAGACCAAAACTGAGGTTTTCAAGACTAAAAATGTGTATTTCAAAATCTTATTTCAGTGTCTTCCTTTGTCTTCATTCATTGGTCTGGCGTGAAAGCCTTCCATATCCCTCTCTAAACCTCTGTTTTAATCTTTCTCTCTCAGGAATGCTTTACAAAGATCCCTGGCATAGCCACATGAGTTAGATCACAATTTTGAAATTGTTGGGTACCACTTATTGGATGGGGTACTCACTTGTTCTTGTTGAATTGCTAAGCTGTGTCTGATTCTTTGCGATCCATGGACTATAGCCCACCAGGTTCCTCTTTCCATGGCATTTCCTAGGCAAAAATACTGGAGTGGATTGCTATTTCCTGCTCCAGGGGATCTTCTCAACCCAGAGATCAAACCCATGATTCTTATGTCTCCTGCATTGACAGATGGATTCCTTACCACTACACCACTTGGGAAGCCCTGGGTGCTCACTAAGCCCCAATATTTCATTTATAATTGTAAACTTGATATCTGTGTAGAGTATGTACATACCAAAACCTTAGGATGCTCAAGTCCTTTGTATAACATGGTGTGTGCTGTGTGCTCAGTCACTTCAGTCCTGTCCAACTCTTTGCTACCTATGAACTGTGGCCCCCAGGCTCCTCTGTCCATGGGATTCTCCAGGCAAGAATACTGGAGTGGGTTGCCCTGGTATTTGCAAATAACTGACAAACATCCTTCCATTTACTTTGAATCATCTCTAAATTACTTACAATACCTAATTCAATGTAAATACTATGTAAATACAACATAAATCCTATGTAAATAGTTGCTGGTGCATGCAAATTCAAGTTTTGCCTTTTTGGAACTTTCCAGAATTTTTTTTTTTAATTTGAATATTTTCTATCTACAATTGGTTGAATCCACAGATATGAAACTATGGATGCAGAGGGCCAATTGTACATTTAATTTTGGCAACAATTAGATGAAAACCAGGCTGAAACCTGTGGCTGTTTCAGGAAGGCTAATTTGCATCCCCCCCAAACAGCATTCTTCAAATATTTGTTTAGCATTTGATTAGCTGGGACAATGAGCCCCAGATAAGGAATAAGCACAGAAGTGATACCCCCTAAGGTGACCACAGGAGCACAGTCCACTTTGAAAATAAAAGCTCTGCATTTTCTCCTCTTCATAACAGTCAAGCTATGTCAGTGGCCCTTGGCAAGGATGGGGTGGGAAGTTGCTACAGGCTCACCATGCCCCTTCCCATTCCAAATGGCTAATTAAAGTGCTCCTTCTCACCATATGCAGTAGTCTTTTTTCCAAAAGTTTCTAGAAATGTAGCTGCCTTCATCTCGGGTATAGGGAATGCTCTCAGACCCTAACTGATTGGCACTCTAAATCTCTGACCCAGATGACCTTGCTTTAAATTCTGACTGGTAACAGCATTATTGGGCTTCCCCAGTGGCTCAGCAGTAATGAATCTGCCTGCAAGGCAGGAGACATGGGTTTGATCCCTGGGTCAGGAAGATCCTCTGGAGAAAGAATTGGCAACCCACTCCAGTATTCTTGTCTGGGAAATCCCATGGATAGAGGAGTCTGGTAGGCTACAGTTCCTGGGGTCTCAAAAGACTCAGAGGACTGAGTGATTAAACAACAGCAGCATTATCATTTCAATTTAATGAAAACATACCAGCATTCAACTCTCACATCCATACGTGACCACTGGAAAAACCACAGCTTTGACTAGACGGACATTTGTTGGCAAAGTAATGTCTCTGCTTTTTAGTATGCTGTATAAATTGGTCATAGCTTTTCTTCCAAGAAGCATCTTTTAATTTCATGGCTGCAGTCACCATCTGCAGTGATTTTGAAGCCCAAGTAAAGAAAGTCTGTCACCGTTTTCATTGTTTCCTCATCTATTTGCCATGAAGTGATGGGACTGGATGCCATGATCTTAGTTTTCTGAATGTTGAGTTTTCAGCCAAGTTTTTCACTCTCCTGTTTCACTTTCATCAAGAGGCTCTTTAGTTCTTCTTCGCTTTCTACTGTAAGGGTTGTGTCATCTGCATATCTGAGGCTTTTGATATTTCTCCTGGCAATCTTGATTCTAGCTTGTGCTTCATCCAGCCCGGCGTTTCTCATGATGTACTCTGCAAAAAAGTTTAATGACAATATACAGCCTTGATGTACTCCTTTCCCGATTTGGAACCAGTCTGTTCTTCCATGACCAGTTCTAACTATTGCTTCTTGACTTGCATACAGATTTCTCAGGAGGCAGGTCAGTCGGTCTGGTATTCCCATCTCTTTAAGAATTTTCCACAGTTTGTTGTGATCCACACAGTCAAAAAAGCAGAAAGCTGAGTGCCAAAGAATTGATGCTGTGGAACTGTGGTGTTGGAGAAGACTCTTGAGTGTCCCTTGGACTGCAAGGAGATCCAACCAGTCCATCCTAAAAGAAATAAGTCCTGAATGTTCATTGGAAGGACTGATGTTGAAGCTGAAACTCCAGTACTTTGGCCACCTGATGCAAAGAACTGACTCACTGGAAAAGACCCTGATGCTGGTAAAGATTGAAGACGGGAGGAGAAGGGGACGACAGAGGATGGGATGGTTGGATGGTATCACTGACTCAATGGACATGAGTTAGAGTAAGCTCCGGGAGTTGGTGATGGACAGGGAGGCCTGGTATGCTGCAGTCCTTGAGGTCACAAAGAGTTGGGCACGACCGAGTGACTGAAACGAACTGAACTACCAGCATTCACACCCTGGTGGGACTTCAAACCCCATGCTCTTTGTGAGGCCAACTTTTCCACCCTGTTTGCTACCGCAAAGTCCTTAGTCTCATCATTTGGCCTACCTGAAATAACTCTTTCCTTGTTGCTTGGCTGGTTCCATTAACTCTGGCTACTCTTGCCTACTGATTATCATTCCAACTGTGACTGTTTTGATACAATTCTAAGCTAGTTTTACTCATGTCACTAAGACTCTCCTCTGTGGTCTTAATTCCTGGTCCCATATTTTCAATGTTCCTTCTGCATCCATCCATTTTTGTGGAAGAAATTGTCTTAGGGATTAAATGGGAATAAATTGTACCCCTTCCGCCTCTTCTCTTCAGTGTGATCTCAGTAACTCAGTTTTCCCTCCCTGCCATGGTCTCTAAGGTTTTTGCTTACATCATCAAGATTTCCTCAAAGATGGAATTCTGCATTTCCATAAATTCCAGAAATTCTGCATTTCTAGTGGGCATTTCCACTTAAACACCTACCAACACATCATTGATTTTTTTTTTTAATTTTAATCAAATTTGCCTCTGCCCTCTCCCCTTTTAAGGCAGATTCCTCTCTATCCATCTTACAGCTGCTAGTATAAACCATTTTTGTGACTGCCACTTCTGTTGCTGCCACTGCTGCTGCTAAGTCGCTTCAGTCGTGTCTGACTCTGTGCGACCCCATAGACGGCAGCCCACCAGGCTGCCCCGTCCCTGGGATTCTCCAGGCAAGAATACTGGAGTGGGTTGCCATTTCCCTCTCCAATGCATGAAAGTGAAAAGTGAAAGTGAAGTCGCTCAGTCGTGTCCGACTCTAAGGACTCCATGGACTGTAGCCCACCAGGCTCCTCCATCCATGGGATTTTCCAGGCAAGAGTACTGGAGTGGGGTGCCATTGCCTTCTCCGGCCACTTCCCTTGGCTTGCTTTAAATCATGGCTGCTTTATTTCTGTTATCTCTGCTTCTGTAAACCTCATCTCTCACCTCTGAATGCCAAAACCTTTGAGAGGTTCTAACTGATCTCTCTGCCTCCATTCCCTTTTCCACCAGCAACTTTCCATGTTCCAATGGGACTAGCTTTCTGAAACTCTAATTAGTATCTATTGCCCATCTGTTTACAAAACCCCACTATCTTCTTTTTATAGGTTATCAAGATGCATACCCCTTAGTACGTCCAAGTAGGCTAAAATTTACTCCACCGTTGTTCCCATCCTGTTCTCTCAAGACCATGTTGCTTCACTTTATTCATTGACACCCAAACAGTGTTGCTCTTGGTGTCTCCCACTGGCCCAGGACGTCTCTTTTCCTGTCTTTGTCTGCCAAACACTAGTCATTTTCAAGACCAAGATTCTATAGTGTTTCTTTCATGGATTCTTCTCAGACAACCCCGCTGAGAAAGGATCTGTTTCTGGGCAACTCCAGCTTCAGCCAGATGTGTATGTAGCCAGTGAATTCAGCCTCCGCTCAGTCATTTCTAACTGCCTGTGGGTCAGTACCTTTCACAGTGGCAGGCGGAATTGATCAGGCAAGTATCTCCATCTATCATGAAGACAGCCAAAATGACTTGACCATTCACCACCAGTTATGATCCAGTCACTTTGATAGTGAAGACGACCTCTGTCCCACTGATTTCTTTTCCGCGTCTGCATCCAGCTACAGTCTTTAAGAGAGGGAAAAAAGACAAATTGCAACTACTGTTCCGCTTCATATTTTATGTTTTAAACTGTGTCACATACATTTTGGGGCATAATTATAAGTCACTAACTTTTATTGGCATAAAGAGAGAACTTTACAGTTTTAAATAGATGAAGTTATTTTTAGTTGCTGAATCAAATGTGATTTAGAGTTTCAGGATGTTTACATTTTATTAGTAACAAATTGATAGCACATGCGTTTCTTTCCTTTTCTTACAAAGTCAGCAGCCCTACTTTCAGTCTATTATCAGAGGACTTTTTTGATATATGTATAAGCAAATATTTTCTTATAGTGCAGCAGAACTGGGATGCTCAAATGTTTTAACAAATCAGGTTTTCCAGTTAATTTGCATTTATTCAGACCCAAGATACTGAATATCTTTGATTATTCAGGGGCATTTCTAGATATGAGACATCCTAAGATTGTATTTCAGCACATTCATCTGTATACCATGAAGTTTTTATAAGCATAAACTTTTTTTGCAGTTTCACAGAGCTGATAATTTCAATTTAAAATTGACAAACTTGTTCACCACCAGTTTATCAATTTTTTAATGAAAATACAATACAAAATAGGTGAATAGCTAAAGTTTACTGAATGCCTAGTACATTATAGAGTTGCATATTTTGTGAATAAAGGTACAAGATACTCATTTGAATTTCAGATAATACTGAATGTTTTTTATTATATATATGTGTGTGTGTCAAAATATTTGCAACATATTTCTACAAAAAAATTCTCATTGCTTATCTGAAATGTAACTGGGTATTCCAGTTACATTTTATCCAGCAACTCTAAATATGTGGATTACATCATTTTCTATAAGTTTATGAGTTAGTTGTCATAATTAACTCCATTTCACAGACAGAAAGTGTGAAGCTTAGAGCATTTAAAGAAATTAATGCCAAAGTCATAAGCTGGTAAGTGAAAGAAGTTTTTGTTTCCAGATCTGCTTAATTTCAGAGCTGAAGTTCTTCATCTTATTTCCTTACATTAAATTCCTAGAATTGGAATTTCTGGGTGAGAAGTTAAAGATAATTGAAAGGCTTTTAATTATTATTAACTTGCCATCCAGAATATGAATAAATTTATACTCCCACCAAGTTCTACTTCCCTGAACCCTCACCAACATTGACATGATATTCAAAAATCCTTTCTAGTTTAATTAATAAACCATAAAATAACATATTTGTTTATTTAATTTTACTGAAGCTATATGATTATTTGTATTCTTTTGTAAGGTAAATTTCTTTAAGGTTGAACGTTTGAAAGTCATCAGGGTAGTTTCTGCAGCTTGATCCTTAAACTTGGGTGTTCAGGAAATTAAATGGAGTGCTTGTTAAGATACACATTTCTGCTCACCACCTTCAGAATTTCTGATTAAGTCTTGGGTGAGGCCAGATAATATTCCACTTCTAACAAGTTGCCAGATATTATCAATACTACTATTCTGGAAGCCATGCTTTGAGCATTATTGATCTGTAGGAAGGTTCAAGCTCATTAGTATAAAAAAATGGCTATGTTTACCATTCTCTGTTTAGCATAATTGTTACTGATCTCCAAGTTATAACTCAATGCTTTGCAAGAGGATCCCTTTAATAAAAGTCAAGCATGAAGTTTGATAAAGGACACATTACTTTGATCAGTTTAAAATAATGCATAAAATAATTTTTCAATGAATTTTCCAATGATAAAAATATAAAAACATCAGTTCTTTAGTCTGTGAAGAGAACTTTAATGCTTCTCTTTCTGCTGCATATAAAAAGAAATTCTATTAACATGACACACCTCACCCTGAGTTATTTAGAGCAGCTTCCCCCTCACCCGCCACAAAGCAAAACAATTTGGTATGTACTTATTGAGTACGTGTGTGTATTTTGGGGGGGCTTCCCTGGTAGCTCAGCTGATAAAGAATCCGCCTGCAATGCAAGAGACCCCAGTTTGATTCCTAGTTCAGGAGGATCCACCAGTGTGTGTGTGTGTGTGTGTGTGTGTGTTAGTCACTCAGTCATCTCTGACTGTTTGTGACCCCATGCTCTGTAGCCCTCCATGCTCCTCTGTCCATGTAATTCTTCAGGCAAGAATACCAGAGTGGGTTGCCTTGCCCTCCTCCGCAGGATCTTCCTGATCCAGGGATTGAACCCCCATCTCATATCTCCTGCGTTGGCAGACGAGTTCTTTACCACTAGCACCATTTGGGAAGTGTGATGGACAGGGAGGCCTGGCGTGCTGCGATTCATGGGGTCGCAGAGTCGGACACGACTAAGCGACTGAACTGAACTGAATTGACTATAGCAGTCCCCAAAATATTCGTACGTAAGTAGTCTGTGCTATGGAGTCCTTGACTTTCAAGGACTCCAGACTGTGGAAATGTGCCTTTGCAAGCGCTGTGGGCAGGGGCCGTGTTTCTCATGTTCATTACTGTGTCCCCAGCACCTACTACTGTGCTGACATGGTGTCAGTAGGCAATGCATGGACGTTGGGTGAATAAAGGAGAGAGTTCCAGGTTCCCTGCCACTGTTGCTCAGGATGACTCCAGATTTTACTTATTTCATAAGGGATATTGGGAAGGAAAAAAAATGATAAAGTAGTAAGTTCCAAGAGTAAGAGATGTAACCAGCCTTGGGATAACAGAGTGAAGGAAGGACTTGATACCTTTGTAGGATAACATAAAGTAAGTGAAAAACTCCATAATGCCTGACTTGAAACTGGGGGCCTAAGAAGAGATTACTTCTTAGTTAGGAAGGTGAGTCTTCAAAAGAAGGGCTAGGAAGAGGTTAAGAAATTTTGCTATGCATTTTCAGTCAAAATAGCACAGCTTTTGTTCACGAGTAGTTATAAAGACTCATATAATATGACTCTGCGTTCACTTCTAAGCCACTGAGCCCTACCTTGGATGGCAAACTATTGAGATATTATTTCAGCAGAGAAACCTGGTCAATATTATCTGAAATGAAAGAAACTCCACTACTTTCTTCTGCTTAGCACCTTATGTGCATGTATGACCCTGGCTGATTAAGATAAAAAAGAGGTTTACATTAGTACCCTACAGAGAGCACTGCTGCTGCTGCTGCTGCTAAGTCGCTTCAGTCGTGTCCGACTCTGTGCGACCCCATAGATGGCAGCCCACCAGGCTCCCCTGTCCCCGGGATTCTCCCCTAATTGTTTTGCACATTGTAGAAAAAGTGATAAACTTATATTAACCAGACAAAAATAAAAAGCATCCCTTTAAAACTCTTCATAACATTATCATTCTGTTCTTCCTGTTTCACTTGAGGTCTATGCCGCAGCCTTAAAGCCTTTGTTCCCCAGTGATTGCCCATTACTGATAAATTCCTCAATATGGGACATTGTCCCTCACTTTCTGTTAGCTTCACTTCACATCCCATTTTACTATAGCTCTGGTTGTACTGCACGCCTTGTACCTCCTCAGGCACACTATGCTTTTTCCAGGGAATTAAGACTTTTGCACGTGCTTTTCCTTCTGTCAATCATCTGCCTCCACATTCATCTACCCTGTCAATTCCTTACTTGCTTAACTTGTTTTCCTTATCTCATCTTACCTCACCCCTGTATTAAATGTATTACCCTCCACTGTGTTCCCCAGTGACCTGTGCTCATTTGCATCATAACACTAATTGTATGATATCATTGTGTTAGACATATTTGTTTCCTACTTTACTTTAGCCCTGGAAGTTTCCTGAACTCAATGACAGCGTTTCAGCCATCAGTATTCCTTGGATTGTAGACACTCAATAAGCATTATAGATGTACACTACATCACAGTTGAATGGATACACAAATGAATGAAGCCAGCAGAGCTAAGAAGCCAGGTGCATTTCAAGAAGTGGTTTGGAAGGAAAAATAGTCACAGGCAAAATTGGCATAGTGGACAAGACCAGAATATCATCTTTGTTATCATTATCCTGATACAGGTTTCAAAAATAAGCTATTTGAAATTTCCACTTGGAGGTAAACATCCTTAGTTGCAAAAAACAAAACCTAGTCTATCTCACTTAAAGTGAAGGGAACTTTATAAAGGATATTAAGAAGTATCCAGGTCTTCCCTGGTGGTTCAGTGATGAAGAATTTACTTGACAATGTGGGGTACACAAGTTCAATCCTTGGTCCAGGAAGATTCCACATATTGTGAGGCAACTGAGCCTGTGAACCAGTTACTGAGCCCATACGCCCTGGAGCCTGTGCTCTGCAAGAAGTGAAGCCACCGCAAAGAGAAGCTCCTGCATCGTAACTAGAGGATAGCCCCTGCTGGACGCAACTAGAGAAAGCCAATGAGCAGCAAAAACCCAGTGAAGCCAAATATGGAGAACAGTGAGGAGATTCCTTAAAAAACTGGAAATAGAACTGCCTTATGATCCAGCAATCCCACTGCTGGACATACACACTGAGGAAACCAGAAGGAAAAGAGACACGTGTACCCCAATGTTCATTGCAGCACTGTTTATAATAGCCAGGACATGGAAGCAACCTAGATGTCCATCAGCAGATGAATGGATAAGAAAGCTGTGGTACATATACACAATGGAGTATTACTCAGCCATTAAAAATAATACATTTAAATCAGTTCTAATGAGGTGGATGAAACTGGAGCCTATTATACAGAGTGAAGTAAGCCAGAAAGAAAAACACCAATACAGTATACTAACGCATATGTATGGGATTTAGAAAGATGGTAACAATAACCCTGTATACGAGACAGCAAAGGAGACGCTGATGTATAGAACAGTCTTATGGACTCTGTGGGAGAGGGAGAGGGTGGGAAGATTTGGGAGAATGACATTGAAACATGTATAATATCATGTATGAAACAAGTCGCCAGTCCAGGTTCGATGCACGATGCTGGATGCTTGGGGCTGGTGCACTGGGACGACCCAGAGGGATGGTATGGGGAGGGAGGAGGGAGGAGGGTTCAGGATGGGGAACACATGTATACCTGTGGCGGATTCATTTCAATAAAATAAATAAATAAATAAAAAGAACTTTAATTCCAATAAAAATTTACTTAAAAAAAAAAAGAAGAAGTATCCACATCATTCAAGAGGACAAGGAGTTAAGCTCTCCCTGGGCAGCCAGGAACTAAATTCATATTATAGATCTGCAACACGGACAGATTCTTTACCGACCGAGCCACCAGGGAAGCCTTTACTATAGATGAGGTGCCTCTAAAGGAAACACCTCAACCATAGCCCCTGGGCACAGGTCGCTGACGCCGCAGCAGGGCCTCTGAATCTGACAGTATCTGCTTAGACCTCTATTGTTGCTGCCTCTGAGAACTGACTATCTTTCTGCTCTTTGCCGGGTGGTTCAGGAGGTTTGGATAAGACAAATGTCCACTCTATCGCCTTAAGAAGATGCATGGGAGCTGGAGGTTGAATCAAGCAGCTCTTGAAATTCCTTCTTTGATTGGGCTCTGTTACATCCATTAGTTTTTATTGCTGCCACTGATACATGCTAAAATGCCTTTGAGTTTGGGGTAGAGAGTTTAGTTGCACAGACTATTACACATTTTTATAGCTCCTAACATCTCAGTGATATTCTTTTCTCCGCTGTTCTTTGGAACACATACCAGTACATATTTAGCTCATTCTGTGATCTTTTGGAATGCCCTGACAACCCAAAGTTTTTTTTGGTTTGATTCAGTCTGAATAAACATTACTGACATTTTAAAAGTGAACAAGTTGACACTGAAATTACATCAAATGATGGCAAATAGCAGAAGTTCGCATTTGGTCATCCCAAGCACTTGATGGCTATGTATGAACCCGAGGTCTTACTGGGATAAAAAGGCCCAAATTAAGGGTTGACATGGGAAAAGAAGCATTTGGTGGTAATTTTAGCCTTCAGAGCCTCTCAAGAGTCATGACGATGCCCACTTAAAATGTGAAATTAGAAAATAAAGAAGAAAATTCCACTAGCTTTGATTTTTACTTAGCTCTCTTTGGACAGTTTTGTGTGTCTCAGAGTCAGTTGAGTCTCATGATAGCTGTTAAAGCTGTCAATAAACATTTGCTTTAAACACACACACCATCCCCTAAACCCTTTCTCCCTATGCATTATTATTCTGATAAAGTCATAAATATGAACGGAAATTATTTGGCCACACTCTTCTGTTTTAGTAGCTGAACAAAGGCTAATGAATAGGGTGGGGAGAAAATAAAAGTCTTTCTCAAATCTCTCATTAGAAGCAGATCTTCTAAGGCAATGTCTGTAACACCTCATCTTCCCTTAGAGAGTTATATTCACTGTCTCTATTGTTGCCTACTCGTTGATCTCAGGAGTGCTCTCAGACATGTCACAACAACGTCAAGTACTATGCTTTTTAGGACTCAGGTCACTTAACTTTGCAAGATTTAATCCATGGACCACTTTCCCCTTTGCCTCTCTTTTACCCCAAATTCTATGACAAGGCAAGCTCCTGTTTGCCTTGCTTATGTTTCCAGTTCTATCCCTGACTCTGCTTCCTTCCTTTGTTTGCAAAAGTGGGTATTTCTAGAGTTCTATCCCTGGTTCTTTCTTCCTTCCTTTGTTTGCAAAAGTGGATATTTCTAGAGTTCTATCCCAGCTTTCTGTACACATTGAAGATTAGCCATGGCAGCCTCTTCAAGTCTTCAACAATCATATCTATTTAGATGATTTCCCAAGTGTATGCCATACCATAACTGATCATGGGCTTTCCTGATAGCTCAGTTGGTAAAGAATCCGTCTGCAATGCAGGAGATCCCAGTTCAATTCCTGGGTTGGGAAGATCTTCTGGAGAAGGGAAAGGCTACCCACTCCAGTATTCTTGGATTTCCCTTGTGGCTCAGCTGGCAAAGAATCCACCTGCAAGGCAGGAGACCTGGCTTCAATCCCTGGGTTGGGAAGGTCCCCTGGTGAAGGGAAAGGCTACCCACTTCAATATTCTGGCCTGGAGAATTCCATAGTCCATGGGGTTGCAAAGAGTCGGACACGACTGAGCGACTTTCACTTCCCGTAACTGATCATGGATGTTTGAGATTCAGGAGACGTTTCTGGGCTGAATGGCTATCTCCCTACTCTAACTTGTGTGAGCTGCAGACCTTGGGTAGGTTACGTGACCTCCCTGGGCCTCAGCTCCTCACCTGTAACATGGGATTAAACACAGTACACCTACCCTACTGGACTGTGTATCAACTCAAATGGCTTCATATTTGCAAAGAATTGATTCTATTTCTCCCCCATGTCACAATCCAATGCCAGAAAAGAGAGGGGGGCTCTGGTCTACTCAGTTCCTCGTGGACCCGAGTACCTCCCACTGTGTCTCTCAATCTGGCCAGACGATGACTAGGAAGGACAGCTGAGGAGTTACAGGAAGCAGATGTCCAAGTGGAGGACCTTACTCAATCCCCCATTCCTCTGGGCAGATTTTAGCCCCATGACTGCATCTGTCTGGAAAGAAATGTAACACCACAGTGTGCATCGGAGGGAGAGGAGAGGTGGTGAATAAATAAGCTATTTCTATCACAAATGCTTTTTTGTTGTTGTTTCCAAAATACAGTGTCTATAAATGATACCATTTAATCCTAGTCTTGAGGAAATTGCAGGTCATGGGAATTATATTTGCTTATGCAAGGCTTTATCTAATGCTCCTATCATACAATTCTTTAAACAGATTTCATAAAACTAGTTACAACACAACAATATCTTAAGAACTGTGTGGTACATGGTTTTGTTTTCAGTTTTTAATCATGAGTACCACATGGCTTTCATGGGGTACGACTAGTAAAGTGAAGACTCCACTGTGTCCAACATTTTTTTTTAATGTAAATATGGAATTAAGTTTGAAATGTGTATTATTTGCTCATTTTCCATTGCATTAAGTGGTTTTAGTTCTAATCAAATTTATTTGATTTCTTAATTTTGAAAGCTTAAAAATGAAACATTAAAAAAGCAATTAGTTTGTATGCATTAAATTATCTTGGACAATTAGATTGATTCTTGAAATCAGTATGTCTGACTACTAGATTAATATAAATTTTCTATATGACTTGAAAAATATACTGGAAAATATAGAAACTTTGACTAAATACCCTGAGCTTCACAGGAGTATCAGAAACTCTGTTTAAAAAAAAAAAATCCATATCCCGTGGCTATGTCTGGAAAGGAATTCAAAATATTTTATGGTATCATTGGATATATAAAGAAGAAACTCACAACTTCTACCATCTTGTTTATGGAGTAAAAGTTTAAAAATTTTGATGAGTAATTCAGGAAATCTCAAATGTTGCTTTCTAAAAAATGAATTGGTTTATTTTTTATATTCTTTATTATTAATTAAACTTTATAATATTTGAACAGTTACTTTCCATTTACAGTTACAAAATGTTGTCTACAGTCTCTACGTAGTACAATACATCGCTGTAGCCCATTTGACATGGAGTAGTTTATACCATCCGATCCCCTAGCCCTGGATTGCCCCCCCGTCCCTCCCCACTGGGAACCACTAGGTTATTCTCTGTGGGTCTGCTTCTTTTCTGTTGTATTCACTAGTTGGTTGTAGTTTTTAGATTCCAGCTATAAGTGATATCATACTTTGTCTTTCTCTACTTTGATAAAGTAACTTGTAAGAAGAAGATGGAATAACTTAGATCATATTAAAGTATAATAGATTATTCAAGGAAAAGATAGGGAATAGTATACAAAGATAAGATAAGAAAGATACATACAATTACATAAAATAAATTAGTTTTACTAAGTCCTGTAAGAATGACTTTTGCGAAAATCTCATTAAAATCCAGTGTTGTTATTATTATTTTTTTAGGATATCAAAGAAAATTAGGATATTGGATATTTGTGTTTAAGTAGTGGCATTAAGGTAACACTAAGATACTCTTAAAATTTTTAAAAAGCAGCAAAAATAATACACAGAAGAACTTTACAAAACATCTTAATGGCTCAGATAGCCACAATGTGTGATCACTCACCTAGAGCCAGACATCCTAAAGTGAGAAGTCAAGTGGGCCTTAGGAAGCTTTACCAAGAACAACAGTAGCAGAGGCGCTGGAATCCAGCTGAACTATTTAAAGTCCTAAAAAGATGATGCTGTTAAAGTGCTACACTAAATAAACCAGCAATTTAGAAAACTCAGCAGTGGCCACAGGATTGGAAAAGGTCATTTTTCACTCCATTTTTGCCAAAGGATGCTCAAACTACCACACAGTTGCACTCATTTCACATGCTTGCAAGGTAATGCTCAAAATCCTAAAGGCTAGGCTTCAACAGTACATGAACTGAGAATGTCCAGAGGTACATGGTGGATTTAGAAAAGGTAGGGAACCAGAGATCAAATTGCCAACATCCATTGTATCATAGTAAAAGCAAGGGAATTCCAGAAAAAGCATCTACTTCTGCTTCACTGACTACACTGAAGTCTTTGACTGTGTTATCTGTTGTTTAGTGGCTCAGTTGTGTCTGACACTTTGCAGCCATAAGGACTGTAACCCACCAGGCTCCTAGATCCATGGGATTTTCCAGGCAAGAATACCAGACTCCATCTATTTGCCATGAAGTGATGGGACCAGATACCATGATCTTTGCTTTCTGAATGTTGAGCATTAAGCCAACTTTTTCACTCTTCTCTTTCACGTTCATCAAGAGGCTCTTTAGTTCTTCTTCACTTTCTGCCATAAGGGTGATGTCATCTGCATATCTGAGGCTTTTGATATTTCTGCCAGCAATCTTGATTCCAGCTTGTGCTTCATCCAGCTTAGTGTTTCTCATGATGTACTCTGCATATAAGTTAAATAAGCATGGTGACAACATACAGCCTTGACGTACTCCTTTTCCTATTTGGAACTAGTCTGTTGTTCCATGTCGAGTTCTAACTATTGCTTCCTGACCTGCATACAGATTTCTCAATAGGCAGATCAGGTGGTCTGGTATTTCCATATCTTTCAGAATTTTCCACAGTTTATTGTGATCCACACAGTCAAAGGCTTTGGCATAGTCAATAAAGCAGAAATAGATGTTTTTCTGAAAGTCTCTTGCTTTTCCACTGATCCAGCAGATGTTGGCAATTTCATCTCTGATTTCTCTGCCTTTTCTAAAACCAGCTTGAACATGTGGAAGTTCATGGGTCACATATTGTTGAAGCCTGACTTGGAGAATTTTGAGCATTACTTTACTAGCATGTGAGATGAGTGTA
Organism: Bos indicus x Bos taurus; assembly: GCF_003369695.1. NCBI lineage: Eukaryota > Metazoa > Chordata > Mammalia > Artiodactyla > Bovidae > Bos > Bos indicus x Bos taurus. Next base: position 9,661,869 of record NC_040087.1, on the reverse strand, counting down.
ATTTTGTGGTAGTTTGAGCATTCTTTGGCATTGCCTTTCTTTGGGATTGGAATGAAGACTGACCTTTTCCAGTCCTGTGGCCACTGCAGATGATACCACTCTAATGGCAGAAAATAAAGAGGAACTAATGAACCTTTTGATGAAGGTGAAAGAAGAGAGTGAAAAAACTGGCTTAAAACTCAGTATTCAAAAAACTAAGATCATGGTATCTGGTCCCATCACTTCATGGCAAATAGATGGGAAATAAGTGGAAACAGTGTCAGACTTTATTTTTGGGGGGCTCCAAAATCAGTGCAGATGGTGACTGCAGCCACGAAATTAAAAGACACTTGCACCTAGGAAGAAAAGCAATGACAAACCTAGGCAGTGTATTAAAATGCAGAAATACCACTTTGCCTGCAAATGTTTGTATAGTCAAAGCTATGGCTTTTCCAGTCGTCCTGTATAGAGGTGAGAGTTAGACCATAAAGAAGGCTGAGCACCAAAGAATTTATGCTTTTGAATTGTTCTGGAGAAGACTCTTTAGAGTCCCTTGGACAGCATGGAGATCAAACCAGTCAATCCTAAAAGAAATCAACCCTGAATATTCATTGGAAGGACTGAAGCTGAAGCTCCAAAACTTTGGTCACCTGATGGGAAGAGCCGACTCATCGGAAAAGACTCTAAAGATAAGGCAAGAGGAGAAGGGGTGACAGAGGATGAGATGGTTGGATGGCATCACTGACTCAATGGACATGAGTTTGAGCAAACTCTGGGAGTTAGGGGAGGACAGGGAGGCCTGGTGTGCTGCATTCCGGGGGTCACAAATAGATGGACACGACTGAGTGACTGAACAACAACAAGGAAAATGATGCTTTTAAAACTTTCTTAAGATCAGTTTAGCCTATAGAAAGATATTTGTCTTAGAAGAAAAATTGCCTTAATAGCGTGGTTATTTCAATAGCAACATTCTACTTGGATTTTAAAAGGATGCTAATTCCTTAAGAAACAAAAGTTTTTTTTTGAATGTTATATTGCCTTCATTTTTATGCTGCTAGGGGCTAAAATATTTTATTAATACTTTATTAAATCCACTATACACAAATTTATAAAAAGAATAAGATAGCTGTTTGCATTTCTTTTAACCAATGCATTACACTCATTACCCACCTCTGTGATGTTTCTTTTTTCTCACTGCAACCAGCTGCCAACATAGAAAAGCCCATTAATCCACTTCACAGCCCCAACAACTGTATTCTTTTTAAATCAATGAGGCAGAGCTGCCTTACATGTGTTAGCAACTATGTATCAACTTAGGCTAAGGAGCCCATTTATCTGTGTTCTCCATCAGATATTTTGTGTTTTGGCTTTAAAAAAAATTTTATGTTAAAAAAAAAAAAAACCATCCAGGTTTATTGTAAAAATACAGATCGCTAAAAAGAACTTAAGAAACAAAACAACAGTCTATTAAGCCACCTTCCATAACTGAAACAATAATTTTTAAAAAGTTTTGTAGCTCTGGTAACAGCTTCTGCAGCTATGAATAGTCAACATGTAATCGTATATTTAATCTCTTTTAAAGAATATAAAGATTTATCTTACCAATCAATAGTAACCCCGTGCATTTTTCCATCTCCTTTACAAATATAAATTTTTAAATTATTAACAGTATTCTTCTGGTTTACTAATTCCACTTTAAATGATATACTTAAACTTGAATTTCTTGTCACAGAGAGTGTAGGTCATTCACCTTTGACTTCTTCTCATGTTCAGGTCATTCAGTCACGCAGCTGTATCTGACTGTTTTCGACCCCATGGACTGGAGTATGCCAGACTTCCCTATCCATCACCAACTCCGGGAGCTTACTGAAACTCATATTCATCTAGTTGGTGATGCCATCCAACCATCTCATCCTCTGTCATCCCCTTCTCCTCTGGCCTTTAATCTTTCTCAGCATCAGGATCTTTTCCAATGAATCAGTTCTTTGTATCAGGTGGCCAAAGTATTGAGTTTCAGTTTCAGCATCAGTCTTTCCAGTGAATATTCAGGACCGATTTCCTTTAGGATAGACTAGTTGGATCTCCTTGCAGTCCAAGGGACCCTCAAAGGTCTTCTCTAACACCATGGTTCAAAGCATCAATTCTTCAGTGCTCAGCTTTCTTAACAGTCCAACTCTCACACCCATATATGACTACTGGAGAAACCATAGCTTTGAATAGACAGACCTCTATTGGCAAAGTAATGTCTCTGCTTTTTAATATGATGTCTAGGTGGGTCATAACTTTTCTTCTAAGGAGCAAGTATCTTTTAATTTCACAGCTGCAGTCACCATCTACAGTGATTTTGGAGCCCCATAAAATAAAGTCTGTCACTGATTCCACTGTTTCCCCATCTATTTGCCATCAAGTGATGGGACTGGATATCATGATCTTAGTTTTCTAAATGTTGAGTTTTAAGCAACCTTTTCACTCTCCGCTTTCACTTTCATCAAAAGGTTCTTTAGTTCTTCTTTGCTTTCTGTCATAAGGGTGGTGTCATCTGCATATCTGAGGTTATTGATATTTCTCATGGCAATCTTTATTCTAGCTTGTGCTTAATCCATCCTGGCATTTTGCATGGTGTACTCTGCATAGACGTTAAATAAGCAGGGTGACAATATAAAGCCTTGACATATTCCTTTCCTGATTTGAAACCAGTCTGTTGTTCCATGTCCAGTTCTAACTGTTGCTTCCTGACCTGCATACAGATTTCTCAGGAGGCAGGTCAGATGGTCTGGTATTCCCGTCTCTTTCAGAATTTTCCAGTTTGTGGTGATCCACACAATCAAAAGCTTTGGCATAGTCAATAAAACAGAAGTAAATGTCTTTCTGGAGTTCTCTTGCTTTTTTGATGATCCAACAGATATTGGAAATTTGATCTCTGGTTCCTCTGCCTTTTCTAAAACCAGCTTGAACATCTGGAAGTTCATGGTTCATGTACTCTTGAAGCCTGCCTGGAAGAATTTTGAGCATTACTTTACTAGCGTGAGATGAGTGCAAATGTGCAGTAGTTTGAGCATTCTTTGGCATTGCCTTTCTTTGGGATTGGAATGAAAACTGACCTTTTCCAGTCCTGTGGCCACTGCTGAGTTTTCCAAATTTGCTGGCATATTGAGTGCAGTACTTTCACACCATCATCTTCCAGGATTTGAAAAAGATCAACTGGAATTCCATTGCATCGACTAGCTTTGTTCGTAGTGATGCTTCCTAAGGCCCACTTGACTTCACATTCCAGGATGTCTGGCTCTAGGTGAATGATCACATCATCCTGGCTATCTGGATCATGAAGATCTTTTTTGTATAGTTCTTCTGTGTATTCTTGCCACCTCTTTTTGATATCTTCTGCTTCTGTTAGGTCCATACCATTTCTGTCCTTTTTGTGCCCATCTTTGCATAAAATGTTCCCTTGATGTCACTAATTTTCCTGAAGAGATCTCTAGTCTTTCCCCCTCTATTGTTTTCCTCTATTGTTTTCGCATTGATCACTGAGGAAGGCTTCTCTTCTTGCCATTCTTTGGAACTCTGCATTCAAATGGGCATATTTTCCTTTTCTCCTTTGCCTTTTGCGTCTTTTCTTTTCTAAGCTATTTGTGAGGCCTCCTCAGGCAACCTTTTTGCCTTTTTGCATTTCTTCTTCTTGGGGATAGTCTTGATCACTACCTCCTGTACTATGTTACGAACCTCCATTCATAATTCTTCAGGCACTCTATCTATCAGATATAAGCCCTTGGATTTATTTGTCACTTCCACTGTACAGACGTAAGGCATTTGATTTAGGTCATACCTGAAAGGTCTAATGGTTTTCCCTACTTTCTTCAATTTAAGTCTGAATTTGACGATAAGGGGTTCATGATCTGAGTCACAGTCAGCTCCCAGTCTTGTGTTTGCTGACTGTTTAGAGCTTCTCCATCTTTGGCTGCAGAGAATATAATCAATCTGAATTTGGTATTGACCATATGGTGATGTCCATGTGTAGAGTCTTTTCTTGTGTTGTTGGAAAAAGGTGTTTGCCGTGACCAGTGCATACTCTTGGCAAAACTCTGTTAGCCTATTACCTGCTTTGTTTTGTACTCCAAGGCCAAATTTGCCTGTTGCTCCAGGTATCTCTTGACTTCCTACTTTTTCATTCCAGTCCCCTACAATCAAAAGGACATCTTTTTTTTGGTGTTAGTTCCAAAAGGTCTTGTAGGTCTTCATAGAACCGTTCAACTTCAGCTTCTTCAGCATTCTGATCAGGGTATAGACTTGGATTACTGGGATATTGAAAGGTTTGCCTTGGAAAGGAACAGAGATCATTCTGTCATTTTTGAGATTATATCCAATTACTGCATTTTGGATTATTTTGTTGACTATGATGGCTATTCTATTTCTTGTAAGGGATTATTGTCACAGTAGTAGATATAATGGTCATCTGAGTTAAATTCACCCAACCCATTCCAGTTTATTTTAGTTTGATGATTCCTAAAATGTTGATGTTCACTCTTACCATTTCCTTTTTGACCATTTCCAATTTGCCTTGATTCATGGACCTAACATTCCACCTTCCTGTACAATATTGCTCTCATTGGATTTTACTTCCATCACCAGTCACATCCACAACTGGGTGTTGTTTTTGCTTTGGCTCCGTCTGTTCATTCTTTCTGGAGTTATTTCTCCACTGATCTCCAGTAGCATAGTGGGGACCTACCAACATGGGGAGTTCATATTTCAGTGTCCTATCTTTTTGCCTTTTCCTGCTGTTCATGTGGTTCTCAAGGCAATAATACTGAAGTGGTTTGCCATTCCCTTCTCCAGTGGACCACGTTTTGTCAGAACCCTCCACCATGACTTGTCCGTCTTGGGTGACCCTACACGGGTGGCTCATAATTCCATTGAGTTAGACAAGGCTGTGGTCCATGTGATCAGCTTGGTTAGTTTTCTGTGATTGTGGTTGTCATTCTGCCTGCCCTCTGATGGAGAAGGATAAGAGGCTTATGGAAGTTTCCTGATGGGAGAGACTGACAGGGGGAACTGGGTCTTCTTCTGATGGATTCCCTGTTGTTTGACTTGAGGCCAAACTGTGGTAGAGGTAGTGGAGATAATGGAGACCTCCTTCAAAAGGTCCCATGCAGGCACTGCTGCACTCGGTGCCCCCAGCCCTGCAGCAGGGCCTCCGCCGACCCACGCCTCTGCCAGAGACTCCTGGACACTCACAGGCAAGTCTGGGTCAGTCTCTTGTGGGGCTAACGCTCCTTTCTCCTGGGTCCTGGTGCACACAAGGTTTTGTGTCCTCCAAGAGTCTGTTTCCTCACACAGTGTAGGTGAGGATATTAGAACTCTGATCCTTTGACCACTTTTCATCAGTGATCAGTATCTATCAGCCATAACTTTGCCTGTACACTGTCAAATTAATACATTTTAGATACTCTTCTTTTTATATGCTAAAGTTCAAAACATTTATTTATTATTTCCTGATGGCTAAGGAAACACTGCTCCCTGTGAAACAAATTAGTATGTCTTGATTAGACTTTCTTCTTTAGTTCCTGTGAACTCCAAGGAGACTACTTCAAACATGAAGTTCAAATTGGATTCTCTTTTCTCACTTATCATTAATTATCAAAATTATGCCATATATATTTTTAATTTTATTTATTTATTTTCTTTCACTTCTTGGTCATACTGTATGGCATGGGGGAATCTTAGTCCCTAGGCCAGAAATCAAACCTGCATCCTGTTCACTGGAAGCAGAGAATTTTAACCAGTGGACAACCAGGGAAGTTCTATGCCATATATTTAAATTTGGTTAACATTGGGTAAAATTAAATTCCTATTTTATTTTATTTTTTGTTAAGAAATTACATATTTTTGTATTGGGTAATTATTGAATGAAATGCATTGTACCTTCTGTTGAGAATATTTTACTCATAACTCCCTGAGTTCCTGCTCTGATTTGGACAAGTATCTTTATAGACTAGCTGTGTGGGAAGCTTTTGTAGATTCTTTTTTTTTTTTTAACCACATTCTTTCTTATATCCTAGATCTTTCTCCTTCCTTAAAAAAATACCAGAAATATATTCTTACATACTGAAATCTCTTTATTGTGACCTTATATTTGGTTGATAGTTTGTAGGGAGCCCCACGTGGAGCTCAGGGGAAAGCAGGGAGGGGTTCCCCAGAAGGACCTTGGGGGAGACTAACAGTTGTTGTTCTTTATGCTCACCCTGCACCCCAGATGCCCCAGTTTAAAATGAAGTTCTCAAAACTTCATCAAATTTCAAATTTGGTGCCAGTTTGGTTCACATGCATATGCTTTAGTTTTATCAAAGTAGAAATATTTGAATCACTTTTCTTTTGTTTTCTGAAACTGTACAAGATTGAGTACAGAACTATTTTTGGGGGGTTTTGTTTTGTTAACATTTTTTTTTTTAAGTTTCTTTCAATTTGAAGATCTGTGTCTTTACTGCTGGGAAGTATTTTACTACTTTTTTAAAAGTAACTTTTTTAAAGTTGTAATTTTCTACCTTCTCTTGTCTCTGTTGTCTCTCACTGGAATATTCAATAATTGAGTATTAGGTCTATTTGGTTGACCTGGCTTTGCTTCTCTGATAGCTCAGCTGGTAAAGAGTCCATCTGCAATGCAGGAGACCCCAATTCTATTCCTGGTCAGGAAGATCCCCTGAAAAAGGGATAGGCTTCCCACTCCAGTATTCTTGGGCTTCCTTGGTGGCTCAGCTGGTAAAGAATCTGCCTGCAATGCTGGAGACCTGGGTTCGATCCCTGAATTGGGAGGATCCCCTGGAGAAGGGATCCCCACTCCAGTTTTCTGGTCTGGAGAATTCCATGGAATGTATAGTCCACGGGGTCACAAAGAGTCAGACAAGAGTGAGTGACTTTCACTTTCACTTTTAGTTGATTCTTGGCCTCTTATTTTTCTTCTGCTTCTTTCTTTTAATTTGCAACCAGGTTTTTCTTACTTCCCAATGCTTCCCTTTTTTGCATCTTCATTTTCTTGAGAATTTGCAATGAGATCAGTTTTTATGTTTTTTAATTCCATAAAGTTATTTATTTATTTTTAGAACTCAAGAATTTTTCTTTTTTTCCCCTTTTTCTGTTTTGATCAGTTGGTTTTTGTTATAGCCTTCAATTTGATTACTTACTTCCTGATTGCTATTTTCTTCATGTGTCTGGTGATCAGAAGTTTTCTATTGACATTTTATGATGACAAAATTGTATTAATTATTCTGTGCAGCAATCCTGATATTCCTCTTTTTCTATGCACGTGAATTTGCTTACATAATAAGCCTTCTCTGAACAAAGAGACTGACAAGTGTTCTGTGAGGGGATGAAGTGGTCAATTTTGAGGCTTTGCTGGGAATAAGTGGGCAGTAGGCAGCCAACTGCTTAGAAATTTGGTACATTGTTTTCTCGAACTGAGATTTCATACAGGAGATTATCTCCTATTGTTTGCTTCCCATTTGGCCACTTCTAAACTTAGATTTACAATAGAAAGTTCTTGAAACGTCCAGCAATTTGCACACTCTTTATTCCAGAGGATGCTCTTCTATTGTATGAATTCTTGTTTCCCTGATCTGAGTTGGTTTGAGCAATGTAGAAGAAAGCATCAAAAACAAAACAAACCCTTTGCTGCTCTCTTTTAATAGTTTAATCAACCAGTGTGGAGATGGAGGAGCCAAATTCTCTCCATTCTCCGTTCCGGTGCTCTGGGTAGGGATCAATTTCTTCTTAGTTCCTGGTGACCCAAAACCAAGGGAATTAATTCAACCATTTTGTTGGCCACAGGATTCTTTCTAGAACAAGCAAGTATTTATTCTGATGCAAAAAACATTAATTAATTTTATATTATATTCAAAATAAATTTCAGATGGCTTAAACCAATAAATATTAAAAAGAACTATCTAAAAACCATTAATCTGAAGGAAAATCATTTTATGATCTTGGGCTAGTAAAAGTTTTTTTTTTTTTTAAATTATATTCTGAAATCACAAAACATCAAAGGGAACATTGAAATATTTGATGACAGAAAAATATAAATATTTTGTGTTTTTGACAAGCTCTAAACTGCAAGCAGAAGTTGGCAAGGCAATTTCTGTTATTAAACTACAGACTGTAATAGATATTATCTAAATAATTCCTGTCAAATAGTAAGAAAAAGACAAGAATTCCTGAATAAAAACTCATAAATATTTACCAAAGCAGATATGTAGAAGAATGCTTACCTCAACTGTGTTCTAGTAGTAAAAAATTGGATTTTGTTAGTCATTCAGTCGTGTCTGATTCTGTGTGGCCCCATGGACTGTAGCCTGCCAGACTCCTCTGTTCTTGGGATTTCCCAGGCAAGGTGCTGGAGTGGGTTGCCATTTCCTCTTAAAGGCGTTCTTCCCCACCCAGAGACTGAACTCACATCTCTTGTGCATCCTGCACTGGCAAGCGAGTTCTTTACCACTAGCACCACCTGGGAAGCTCCCCAGATGGGAAGAAACACGAATGTCCAATAATCAAATGAGAATATTCTATATGCACCACATATTCATTGTTATTCAGTCTCTCCGTCAAGTCTGACTCTGTGACCCCATGGACTGCAGCACGCCAGGCCTCCCTGTCCATCACCATCTCCCAGAGCTTGCTCAAACTCATGTCCATCGAGTCAGCGATGCCATCCAACCATCTCATCCTCTGTCGTCCCCTTTTCCCGCTGCCTTCTATCTTTCCCAGCATCAGAGTCTTTTCCAACGAGTCAGCTCTTTGCATCAGGTGGCCAAAGTACTGGACCTTGAGCTTCAGCATCATTCCTTCCAATGAATATTAGGACTGATTTCCTTTTTAGGACTGCCTAGTTTGGTCTCCTTGCAGTCCATAGGACTATCCAGAGTCTTCTCCAACACCACAATTTGAGAGCATCAATTCTTCAGCGCTCAGCCTTTATGGTCAACTCTCACATCCATACATGACAACCAAAAAACCATAGCTTTGACTATATGGACATTTGTCAGCAAAGTAATGTCTCTGCTTTTTAATATGCTCCCTAGGTTTGTCATCGGAGAAGGCAATGGCACCCCACTCCGGTACTCTTGCCTGGAAAATCCTATGGACGGAGGATCCTGGTAGGCTGCAGTCCGTGGGGTTGCTAAGAGTCGGACACAACTGAGCGACCTCACTTTTACTTTTCACTTTCCTGCATTGGAGAAGGAAATGGCAACCCACTCCAGTGTTCTTGCCTGGAAAATCCCAGGGACGAAGGAGCCTGGTGGGCTGCCGTCTATGGGGTTGCACAGAGTCGGACACGACTGCAGCGACTTAGCAGCAGCAGCAGCAACAGGTTTGTCATAGCTTTTTTTTTCAAGAAGCAATCGTCTTTTAATTTCATGGCTGCAGTCACCGTCCACAATGATTTTGGAGCCCAAGAATATAAAGTCTGTCACTTTTTCCACTTTTTCCCCATCTATTTGCCATGAAGTGATGGGACCAGGTGCCATGATCTTAGTTTTTTGAATGTTGAGTTTTAAGATCTTTCCTGTAGCTCTCCTGAAACACAGGAGACCTGGGTTTGATCCCTGGATCAGGAAGATCCTCTGCAGGAAGGGAATGGCAGTCCATTGCAGTATTCTTGCCTGGAGAATCCCATGGACAGAGGAGCCTGGCAGGCAACAGTCTGACTAACACTATTACAAGCCAGCTATTTCACTCTCTTCTTTCACCATCATCAAGAGGATTTTTAGTTCCTGTTTGCTTTCTGCCATAAGGGTGGTGTCATCTGCATACCTGAGGTTATTGATATTTCTCCCAGAAATTTTTATTCCAGCTTGTGCTTCATCCAGCCCAGCATTTATCATGATGTGCTCTGCATATAAGTTAAATATGCAGGGTGACAATATACAGCCTTGACATACTCTTTTCCCAATTTGGAACCAGTTCATTGTTCCATGTCCAGTTTTAACTGTTGTTTCTTGACCTGAATGCAGGTTTCTCAGGAGGCAGATAAAGTGGTCTGGTATTCCCATCTCTAAGAATTTTCTAGTTTGTTTTGATCCACACAGTCAAAAGCTTTGGCATAGTTGAAGCAGATATACTAACGTTAAAAAAATGAGCTTGCTCTACATGTATTTACTTGGATGAAACTCACATATGCCACACATAAAAAGCAAGTTGCAAAAGCATATATATTCTGAGATTTTGACAAAACATTTGAGGCATGCAATAAAATTCTGTGTGTATTTATTTATTTACTGATTAAGTGTACAAATAGTAAAAGCAAACAAGTGGGCATTATTATCTGGAAGGTGAGAAGAGGGAGGTAAGGGGATAGAATATACGTAAAGAACATGTACTGATCCATTCAGTGACCTTCATTTATGTTTGATGTTTTATTTCTTAAGGTAGGCTCTTATTTTAATGTCTAAATATGTTTTTGTTGGGCTTCCCTGGTGGCTTAGTGGTAAAGAATTCACCTGACAGTGCAGGAGACATGGGTTCTATTCTGGCCCAGGGAGGTTCCACATGCCGAGGAGTAAGGTTCCACATGCCGAGGAGTAACTAACTAAGCCTGAGAGCCACAGCTACTGAGCCTGTGTGCAGCACCAACGGAAGCCTGAGGACCCAGAGCCCATGCTCTGCAAGAAAAGAAGCTGCAGCACTGAGAAGCTCTTGTACCACAGCTAGTTAGTAGCCCCAGTAACCTCAACTAGGGAAAAGCCCTCACAGCAAGGCAGACTCAGCATACCCCAAAATAAATACATAAAATTATTAAAAATAATAATAAATATGTTTCATTAATTAAAAATTAAAAGCAATATGACTTAGAAGATATCATTTAAGCTTTGGCATCCAAAAGCTAACCCTAACCTCGCAGGCAATGATGCACTTTTGTGTTGTCAGCTGTAACCTAAAGAATGGTATTCCCAGGTGGATCAGTGAGAAAGAATCCACCTGCCGATGCAGGAGACTCAGGAGATGCAGGTTTCGATCCCTGGGTCGGGAAGATCTGCTGGAGGAGAAAATGACAGCAATTCCAGTATTCTTGCCTGGGAAATCCCATGGATGGAGGAGCCTGGTGAGCTGGGGTCACAAAAGAGTCAGCAAGTCTTAGAGACTAAACAGCAACAACCTGCAGAATGCCAATTACACAGGCAGGCACTGCTATTACTGTCATCTTCCAGTTGAAAATCAGAAATTTAAATTAGGAAATATGAACTATCTGAGGCTGAATATTGAGATCTTGGAGGTACTTAATACCAGGCACAGCAGCTTCTTTGAGGATGGGTCCCAAATCTAGATCTCTAAACTTCTTTTACATGGAAATGGAAGAGTGAGGCAAGATTTGCAATTCTGAGGAAGCTCATTAAACTCTTATTGATCAGACAAGAAAAGTGGAAATTAATACATTAACCTTGGCTTGTGTTTGAAATTTGACACTTGCTTGATTGGCAAATGGAAGGATTAACCCAAGTAGTCATGTGCGTTGTTCAAGTCCAAAGGGAGTCCTTTTATTTAGGTACTATGTTATGCCCCAAATGAGTAACTCTCTTATATTTCTGACTTCTTCAAACTTGTATCACTACATTGTCCAAGTAAAATCATTATAATAATGTTAATAATCTTTAAGTATTTGACAAGCATTCCAGATTATACATAATTTCCTTTATGTTATCCTCATTTTATTTTAAATGGTCAATGACAACTTTGACTGTTAGGAAGCACTAAATGTTAAAACAGTAGCATCGTAACTAGTAATTTTCCAACTGTTTATATGAAGAATTTATAATATTCTCAAATTGACCCCAGATCTCTGAATTATAACCTTAACCTCAAGGGGCCCAGCCTGGAAATATGTATCTTAAAAACATCTCCCTAAATGGTTGTAGTCATTAGCCATATTTGAAAAAAAAATTAAATAATTTGTATCACTACTCATGTTTAGATTTTTGGTTATTACCTTATATTTCATTTTTTACTTGCATATTGATTTTATGTTGATTATCTGATGTATATGCATTGCTTGATTATAAGGTATGTCATTCCATACATTGATTTGCCTTACTGTGCCGTATGAGAAGATTAATTTAGTTTTGTAAGCAATCATAAACTCTAACTCATCAGGACTCAGAATATATATCTACAGTTACAAGCAATGTCTTCTTTCACAGCCCAGAACGAGTGATCAGCATTTGCTATTTTTATTTCCCTAGTAAAATACTTTTATTATTTAAAAAACTGAAGCAGGGTCTAGATTAAGTGCAGCTGAACCAGATGGAGCTGAGATATTTAAACTTAAGAACATAAAAATATTACAGTTTGTCAGATCAAAGGTGCATCTTAGTTTCTTATCTCTGACACGGACACGGGGAAGGTTAAAAAGTATTAATTGGTAATTATACTTCATGACACAAACCTCTAAAGCTACAGGCTAGATCCTGAACCTTATTCGTTTTAAGGATTAATTTTACTTATATTTTATTCATATGTTTTTTTCAAATCCCTCTTAGTTTGTTCTATTTCTTAGATCATCTGCTTTGTATTCTTAATGAATTCTATATTTTTATTACCTGTTCTATAAAATAATAGGACTTGATTTTCATCCAATTTTGCTTTCTTTAGCCTCAAAGGATTGTTCCTTCTTGTAAACTTCCTGGATAATTGAGTCGATCTGTGTCCACTTTGTCTCACTGTAATGGTATTATAAAGACTGGCACAGCCTTTTTCAAACAATTTCTGTATAGAAAAAAGTTTTGTAGAAATGGAAGCTACTGTATCTCTTTAGCTATTTTAATGTTCTATTCTGTAGACTTTTCTAAATCATGTGCTTTCTTGTTAAAACACTTACGAAACAGGTGCATTAAGTCTTTGTGTAAGGTTTTACTTTGGGGTTTATTTTCTAAACCTCTCATGGTGAATGCCAGTAACATATTGTAAATATTTTATATTTTCAATCTGTTTAATCAAGAAATTACCTGGCTATGATTTTTCTCTAGAAGCTTTCAATAGAAGACTGTGACAGAGAATCTAAAATTTCCTTTTTTGACTGGGAAAGGAAACATTCATTCAACACATGTCTTTTTGAGTGTCTATCCTGTGTTAGACACAATTCTAGATGCTATAGATGTAATGATGAAAAAAAATCTCTGTTCATGGATGTAGCTTTCATTCCATGTGAGTACGGGTTGCAAAAGAATTAGACAAGTAAATGATAGTGTGATAGGTAATGAGATACGTTAAGAAGAAAATAAAGCAGGTCATGGGGAGTCAGAAAACACGGGGCCTTCTATGTAAAAACAACAAAAAAATTGTCTTTTAACCTGATTGAGAAGGCAGATGACTGGAGGATTTGAAAGAAAAACAAAACAAAACTTAATCTAGCCTGATTTTAATACTATCAACCAAGCAGCCACATTCAGATAACATTCCAGGAAGGCAAGGTGAGTAGCAGAGAGGGTGATTGCTTTAATTCACGAGACAGATGGTGATGGTTTGAGCAAGTGTAAGGGCAGTTAGGCATGGTTAGAATAAGGACATATTTAGGAAGCAGGTCCACATCTTGAGAAAATAGGAAGTTTCAAAGGAATTTTCATGTCATTTGTCCAAAACAAATAGAAATAAATTATGTCAACTGAGATAGGAACACTAAGAATTTCAAGAGTTACTGTTTTCAAGCCATAGTAAGTATAATTTAGTGGGTGGTTTGAAATCCAGAGTAGAATCCTAATCTATAGACATTTGCTGATCCCAGTTAGAATGTGGGTCTAACAGACACGATACGTGCACACGTGCGTGCTAAGTCACTTCAGTCATGTCTGACTCTGACTCATGGACTGTAGCCCGCTGGGTCCTCTGTCCATAAGAGTTTTCAGGCAAGAATGCTGGAGTGGGGTGCCATGCCCTCCTCCTGGGTGTCTTCTCGACACACAGATCGAACCTGAGTCTCTTATGTCTCCTGCATTAGCAGCCATGTTCTTTACCACTAGCACCTGCTGGGAAGCCCATATAAGATACCTAGAATGGTCAAATTCATAGAATCAGAAACTACATTGGTAGATCCCAGGGTCTAGGGGGTGGAGGAGTTTGGGGAGGGGGAATGGGGACTTAGAGTGTAATGGGGACAGAGCTTCAGTTTAGGAAAGTGAAAAATTTGGGAGATGGATGATGGTGAGAATTACACAACAATGTGAATGTACTTAATACCTCTGAACTGTACAGTTAAATATGGTTGAAAAAAGAGAATGAGGGTCTAAACAGAGTGATCCAAAAGTGAACTGGGGGACTCACTATCATCAGATCAGTTCCTAGGAATTACCTGGAGATACTTAGGGAGATTTCTTTTTATATCCATTTATCTTCAACTGCTCTGATGTGACGAGACTTTCTTTAGAGTCATTCCATAGCGTCCCAGAAACACAAGCCTCAGTGAGTCTGTAATATGCTCTAAGACTCTTTCACGAATGGCTGCTGAACTGCCTTCCCAGGGATCCCTTGGGCTGGCTGCAGAGACCCAGGCTTGGGAAGAGGGTCTGCTCTCTTGCTACAGATTCTTATACCATGTAAGAATTTCTCTGGAAAGTTCTGTTGCCAACCCTGGCCACAGCAGCCTGCAACCTGAAGTCCATGTGGGCAGCCACAGGCTTAGTATACATTGATAATACATTGAGTGGCATTCTGACCCTTCCTGCATTAAGACAACAATAAATACACCAATATTTTGCTTTCTTATTAAGAATATATTTTATACTTTCTTTAGGACTTTTTCTATTAATATGCAAATATTAATCTTTAGATGTTTGGCTTCACAAATACAAACTGGTTCTGGGTAAATGCAGAAAAGAAAAAATTTATTTTAAGAATTTGGGGATCCCACAGGGAAACTGTGTGGTGAAGAGCTAGTTTACTAGGGACAGTGAGCTGACTACTCCACCCCTGTGGACAGTGGCGCTAAGTTAAGCCTCTCGTAGAGTCATAGCTGAGATAAATGAACTCCAGTCATTTTCAGTTTGTTGTCTGCCTCTTCAAGAGTCTGAATCTCAGAGAAAGAACATCTAATTCATTGGATCCACTGGTTGGGCCAGACCTATTCCCACTCATTGGGCACATGACTGACATTTGTCCACAAAAATGCACTTTATGTAAAATGGTGTGATCAGGAGGAATAAAAGCAAATATCATGTGCCTACTATGAGGGATATTTTGAATCAGAAAAGAAAAAAAAAAGGTGGTTAAAAATATTATTGAAAGCCCTTTGAAAAAAATCATATAGTAAATCAGAAGAATAAGAATTCTACTTTCATCAATATGCATTCCAGAGGAATTAAAGAATGAAGTATTCAAATCAAATTTTAAAAAAATCAGAGTAAGGAAAGGCACCCTATACAAAGTGAAAAATCAAGGAAAAGTCAGAAAGAAAGAAAATTGGAAGAGTTTATTGCTTTACCAATGAGGGGAGTTTGATTGGTTGGAAAAAAAAAAAAAGACCAGAATAATTAGAGGGCATATTATCAAGCTGGAAGAATCCTATTATACTTAGCACACACAGAGTTAATATTTTTAATAACTTCTACAAATCAATATGAAAAAGGTGAACACCCCAATAGAAATATGAGCAGAGAACTTTAACTGACATTTTACAAAGAAGAAATGTAAATGGCCAAAGAATATGCGAAAATGCATTCAATCTCCCTAGCATTCAAAGACATAAAATGAAAATAACAATGAGATGTCATTTTCATCTACTAAATTGTCAATGACATTAAAAATCATTATACGAAGTATTTAGGTGACTACAGTGAAAGGGAAGCTCCCTTGATAATGGTGAGAGATTTTTCTGAGCTGACTGTATAAGTTCCTGCCTTTTCAACTGAAGTTTTAAGAGTAAAGATTTTTATTGGCAGTTTGTTGTTGTTGCTAGATATAAAACAAACCAACTCTGGTAGGCTTAAACAAAAGAAAGCATTGTTGGCAGGGTATTATGGTATCTCACGGGCTTCCCTGCTACCTCAGATGGTGAAGAAACTGCCTATAATGCAGGAGACCTTGGTTCAATCCCTGGGTCAGGAAGATCCCTTGGAGATGGGGGCTACCCACTCCAGTATTCTTGCCTGGAGAATCCCGTGGACAGAGGAGTCTGGTGGGCTGCAGTGCATGGGGTCGCAGAGTCCGATACAACTGAGAGACTAACACTATGGTATCTCGTGGAATCTAAAATGGTGCCAAGCAGCCAGGCTTTGAAGATAGTATGAATCTGGTAGCTCTAGGAAAGTGATCAATAGTGGTCTTGACAATTGGAAGAATCAAGGCAGTTCTCTGAATTTCTTTCTCTAGAGCACTGCCAACGTCACACTACCCAGCCATGGCAAGATGCTGATTAAATAAGTCTATCTCCTGGCTGTTTCCAGACTGCACTATAGGACCGTATATTGAAGACTTGTCATGTGTCATGAAGTGTAGTTCTGGAGAGCTGAGCTAACTCACATGTCATTTTTACGTAAGCTGAAATAGAGAAGGGAAAAGGAAGGAATCCGGGAGAATGATCTGCAGTTCTGCCATTGATAGTAACACATCTGAGAACGAACTAGTTATCATTCATCTGGTTCTTACTGTGTGTTGAAAATTATGCTAGGTACTAGAAATTAATACACCCCATCTCTCATTATGGACAGTTTACTTTTTAAGAAAATTACATGTTGATATCTTGCTAGCTCTGTTCATTAGATGTCTTCACGCATGGTATTTGGTGTCATGTTTTTGTGATGGTTCTGCACAGTTTAAGTTGCAATTAATATATAATATCTTATATGTGCTTTATACATCACAGATTCTATCTTTATATATTTTTTTAAGAAAAATAGTATTTGGATTTTTACCTTTGCTTGCATATGTTAGAAAAATTTCAAGTGCATTCAATAAACTTTGAAATTCCTATTTATATAAAAATGTAAATTACAAATAATTCTCTAATAAAGGAAGCCACTTGGTAGGGTTCAGTCTCTAGGTAACACATATTATTAGTCCAATCTAAGTTACTTATTCAAATGTCTATATGGGTTAAGTCTGTTTAATATATATATATAATTGAGATATAGTGCAGCTTTCATTAATGAAAAGTAATGAAAGCTGCACTATATCTCAATTTTTAATGATACATACCAGAACAATATTAGAAAAAAAGAATGATGCGATAAATTATATATGAAACATTTTACGTAGAAGTAAGCACAATAATTAAAATCACGAACTCTGCCATTTAATAGCTGGATGACCGATAGTAAATTATAAAATTTCTCTGAGTCTAATTTTCATTGTATGACAAATGGAAATATTAATAGTTTATACCTCATAGTTTTATGTGATGATGAATGAGCTTATACATATAAAGTATTTAGCAAAAGTAGCTGGAAAATAATGTTAGTCAATGTTTACATTATTATTAACATAAATATCAGCTATATTGGAGCAGTGATACACACAAAGAGATGATAAATAGGCAGTATAGAGCATGTATTATTACCACAGGTTAATCTATGATCAGTTTATGATTTAAAGAGCTGGATTAGGATGGTAATTCAAAAAACTTGAACTTGAAGCATAATCTACTGAAGTTTGATTATTGAACCCAAATAAAATGAATAGAACACTAATTTTTAAAACATTTTAAGACTTTATTATGTTTTTAGAGCAGTTTAGGTTCACAGAAACATTCAGAGGAAGGAGCAGAGAGTCCTCTATATCCTTTGTCCCCACGTAAACCCCATAACCTCCCCCATTATAAACACCACCACCAGAGCAGCACATTTGCTACAATTGATGAAACTATATCAATAAATCATAATCATCCAAATTTCATAATGTACCTTAGGGTTCACTCTTGCTGTCATACATTCTCTGGCTGTGGACAAATATGAAATGACATATATCCATAAACACTGATTTTTAAGAAGTGTTAGTTGGCATTATAAATGGCTAAAAAGTTGTCTAGAATTGACTGTAGACCGTATTACCCAGATGCACCTCTGGCCTTTGAAAGCATTCGTTTCCAGCATAAATAGCATTTGCAATGACAGTTACGGAGCCTTAAGGATAAGCTATTGAAAAGGTAAGAGTGTATTTATTCAGATTTTATTTGTGTAGAGGCTGCTGTTGACTGTGTTTTCCAGAGTTACCTCAAACAAAAGCATACCAATCAGACTTGGAAAGGGAAGAGGAAAATCTTCTGAACAGAGCAGTGAGGTTGTGAATTTAAAAGTAAAGGATAGGGAAGACTAAAGATTGAATAGATGGATTTTCAAAGGACCAACTTGAGGGAGAAAACTGAAACTATATGGGATAGTGTATTCTGATTTAAATGTGTATGCTGAAGTTCTTTTGACAGAAAAGAAATATAATGGGAAAGTAAAAGCAAGAATGCCATCATACATCAATGAATTTGATACTCAAGGTATTCATTTGAATTCCCATTTAGATGTCAAGTTTAAAAAGTATCAGCAACAGCAAAACAAACAAGCACAGAGATGGTAGTGGAAATTAAATAAAAATTTTAAATATTCTAAATTGAGTGAACTCATACAATTATAAAATAGGCTCCAGGCCACTTATCAATTATACATTTACACTGGAGGACAGGGATTGCAGCTTGAACATCTTTGCATGCCCCAAATCACTGAGCACAGTCACTTGCATATAGCAGATATTCAGCAAATATTTGGTGAAAGAAGAATTCTTCATGGAATGCAAAATAAGTGTAAGACATGGTCTATGTATTTATAGATCTTCCACTTTTCTGGGCCAGACCCAATTAACAAACATCCATTTACTGAATAATATTTATATGATGCAAAACATGAAAAATTTTAGATGACAGTAACATAAGTAATATATTTTATAATTTTGTAGTGTCAATAAATAGAATTTTAACAACCCAATGTGATTCTTAACATGAATAGAAGACTTTATGGAAGAGAGAAACATTGATTCAGGGTTTGAAAAATGGGGACATTTCAGAAAGGTGGAATGAGAAACATGGGGAAAATACTTTGTTAAAACTATCAGCTTTGATAAAACTATCAGGTAAATTACAAGAAAACATTATTAATATTTATGGTATTGGAGTGAGCACAAGGGGAACAAAGAAACAGTAATAGATAGATATGGGAGAGTTTATTCTGAACCTATTTTATCAATTCCATACGAAGTTTCTATTTAAAGGCATCATAATTTATTTCCACATGATGAAACTAGGAACTGTCACACTGCTAGATCTATTAGAAGGAAATATGTCTTTTGGTTCAGTTAATTCAATTCCACAAGTATTTATTAAGCACTTATCTGAGCAAAGCACTATAGAATCATCCATGTACAAGCAATTAAAATTTAACTGGTTCAGAGAATATTTGCTACATCATTTCATGTTAAAAAGAGTTAACTGTTACCATATCCATTCTTGATCTTCTTATACAAGTGCCTTAATTTAGAGGCTTGAGATTAGAATAAAGACAATAACACCCAAGCTGAGTATCTCAATATTCATATTCAAACTGGTTTTAGAGAAACAGCATTATTAAAAAATAATAACATGTCTCTTTAGAATGCCATTTATAATATACTTTCACATTTATTAACTTATTGGATCCTGGAGAAAACAATTACATTTGGTTGGATAGATATATTCTATTTTACATACAATGATTAATAATTTTCCAAGAGCTTTCTACTATTTGAATATTTGGAAACCACACCTTGGACATAAGATCTTCAGGAGAAAAATCAAATGTTCTTTCAACTGTACAGTGCTGCACCGGAGGTAGCCATGCCTTCATGCTATCCAAGTGGTCATCTGAATGGTCTCCTAGTGTTGTGGGTCTACCTACGCAAAGATGTACCTAGGTAAATAAGATGAAGGGGGGGACATTTACATAAAATTTTCAAAAAATGTGATCAGTGTAGACTAGTAGTTCTTGCTCAGGAACTTTTGCCTTGCTTCCCCCAGAGAATAATTGGCAAATCTGTAATTTTTTTTTAATTGTCACAACTGGAAAGCGTAGATGCAAATGTTGGGGAAAAGCTGCAGATGCTGTTAAATATGCTGCAATGCACAGGACGCAACAGCACCGTCACCACCACAAACACACGGACATAAACACGAGGGCGCGCTGAGCCAAGAACTGTTTGGCATGAAATATAAATAGTGCTGAGGTTTTAAGAAACTTGGACAACCAAGACAATTTAGGAAAAAATAAGATGGCATTTAAAAAAATACGTGAAGCTTGATGTACTTCTAATGGTTACGTAATCTGTGTAACAATCTCAGCATTCTTCTGGGCCTAAATCATCTGATTTGGAGATTTGGGAGTAGCCAGTTTTACTCATTTCTTCTGTAAATGTCTTCTTTCTCTGTGTCAGCAGTTAGAAAAATAAATGAAAGAAAAGTATTCCTTGTCGTGACTCCTCCTCTCACATTACTACTATTATTTTTTTAAGCAGCAGCAACTGCTGCAGGCCGAAGTTTCTGAGTGTACAATTCACTTTTGTTCAGTTAAAAGGGGAATTCAGGAAGATGATTGCAGGTAGGAGAGACTGAGTAGTGGGACTCAAGAAATAAAGTAAAACCAATGTAACATGCAGTTGTCCTTGTCAATTCGTTACTCTCTGTTTGAATTTCCTGTTGAAACAGTTCAGAGGCCAGTTTGGTGTGGTCGGGCTACTTGTGCTATGGTGCATGGCTTTTACATTTTACACCTAGTTAAATTGGTTGAGAATCAGCTAACAACTGATGGTTGTTCCTCTCCATTTAATATTTATAAGTGTAAAGTTTGAAGACAAAAGGAAAACATGAGACTAAAAATGAAAGCAAAAACCATTTCTTGGAGAATCCTGTGAAACATACCAAGGAGTAGGAACTTTATTCAGAAGGTGATAGAAGGCATGACTCGGATGTAATCAGAGCTGTGTTCCGTGTGATCAGCTCTGCTTTACAGATGAATTGCTATAATGGTTCTGTGGATTATGAATTTTACTCATCAAAATGAAAGGGAAGAGCAATTAGAGGATTCTGGGTCTATTATTGTACTGATGGTTATTTGTTGAATGAAGGTTTTCAGTGATTAGATTGTGTGCAATAAACTTCCCTCACCAATATATATAGTATACTTGCTGCCTTGGCTAGCTTTTACTCAATATATTCATATTGAGTAAATATGAATATTTGAGGCAAAAAATATTATTGAATCATACTGTTACCATGTCTAAACTCATACAATTTGCTGCACAACAGGCCAATAATTGAGAGAAGACTTATTGGGCAAGGAATAATGACTTTATTTGGAAAGCCAGCTAACTGATAAGATGATGGTTTCATGCCCCAAAGAACCATCTTTCCTTAGAATTCATGCTCCTTTTATACTAAAAGGGGAGGGAGTAAAGTCAAATAATTCCTGGTTTCCATCAGCCTTCTGAGGGGATGTATTAATTTCTTTCTCCCTGCAGTCATTCACAGATGGATCTGGTCAGGATGTTTCCTTTGAGCTAAACAAAGATATTTTAGCTTAATGCTCATTACCTGGGAAGCAGGGTTCCCAGTGGTGGGCCATTATATATAATTTAAGCTTAGAGGCAACATCCTTTTAGTGATTAACCTGTAAAAGAATACAAAATGTTCTTCCCTATTTCATCCTGTGATAGTCTCTATGCCATGGCTGGATGCAACTCATGGAAATCTGAAAACTCAGAGTGATAAAAAAAAAAAAGTCCTCTTCCCTCTACATTTCCAAAACGCAGGGTGGGCAAGGAACAAGACAACTACAGTAATCACTCCTATTCAGACAGGAACAAAGGGAATCACGCGGTAGTCATGGTCGCACAGCTACTCTGAAAACCCACTGGGCAGAAACTGTGAGGCCCATTATTCTGGAGATAGGGGCTCTTCCTAGATTGGCTCTGCTGGTCCTGCGAGTATCTCTCAAGTTCATTGTTCGTCAAGGCTTTGATTCTACCTCTGTGTGCTCTCCTGTTCCAAGGCATTTCATAACATCTGAGGGAGGCTTTGAAGAAAGGGCTCTCCTTGCTGGCTGAGCTACATTCGCAGGCTGCCCCTTGTCCCAAGAAATTTGGGGGCCAGTGACTGTTTAACTTCATCAGTCAGAGTCTTTTGGGCCAAGTTTTACAGTGCTTATTTTTGGGCTTCCCTGGTGGCTCAGATGGTAAAGCGTCTGCCTGCAATGTGGGAGACCCAGGTTCAATCCCTGGTTTGGGAAGATCCCCTGGAGAAGGAAATGGCAACCCACTCCAGCACTCTCGCCTGGAAAATTGCATGGACTGAGGAGCCTGGTAGACTACAGTCCATGGGGTTGCAAAGAATCAGACACGACTAAGCAACTTCGCTTCTAACAGTGCTTTTGACACTATGACTCTCTCAAAAACATGTTTCTAATAGATTTGATTTCAGTTACTACCATGTGCCAGTACGTCTATAGACTCACAGATATTTTGAAATTATTAGACTTCTGTGGATTGTGTCCTTAGTCTCTTTTCACTGAGCTATTTTCTTGAAAAAAAAAAAAAATTCCTGGAGGGCATCTGAATCCCATCAGAGGTCTTAACAAAAGATGTAACAGTCTTGCCTTAGGCTGATCTTCCTCCCCAGCTCTTAATCTGACAATCATTTGAAGGCTGAAGAGGCTGGAGATGAGAATCAGTTACATCTTGAAACTTTGAAAGTCCAGGCATATTTGGATTCTCTCTTCTCCTTTATCCCTTCTTGTAAAAAAGTCCAAATCTTTGCCAAGCTCATCTGTCTCATGATATTTATCAACTACACCGAGTAATATTCTGTTTTAACATCGCCTTGCCCAAACCTACAGATTTCATTACGTATATCGTTTGTCTCTTGAGTCCCTTAAGGTATCAGTTTTGTCAAATATTTGGCCATAAGTAATACTTCCCTTTTGATCTAGTCAGAAATAACAGTTTTTCTGCTGCCTTCTACTCAGCTCCAAAGCCATGAGATGCAAATTTCAGGTTTTGCTTTACCAGCACATGTCCTCTACGTATCAGTGGCTGTGTTTATACGCTATTGCTCCAATGACGCTATGAACCCAGTACTCCCCAAATCTCAGTGGTTTACAATAATATGTGTTGATCTCTTGGAAGCTGGCTGCAGTGGGTCCATGCCAGGCAGACCGCGTGGTCAGGTTCTGATTTGTTACCCCATGACGCTCCTTCAAGAGCTTCCTTTGATGGAGAAGCTCTAATATAAGTACGCTGAGGTCGTGCCGGAGTGAAAATGACAAGAGGGCTGACGGATGCTTTCACTGGCCCCTAAAGATGCCACTGGAACCTGACCTTCCTTTACCTTCACTCCCATTCCATGGCCAGTGCATATCACGTGAACAAATCCATCACTAACAAGATGGGAGTGTACCCTCCCCCAAGGGCAGGTGGGCAAGGGAGAGTAGGTGTTACTGAGCTATAATCCCCTATAAAAGTTACTATGTCCCACTACTGTACAGAAAGTAGATGACTAACAAGTACCTGTTTACACCATAGAGAACTCTACTCAACAATTTGTAATAATATATAATAATATGTAATAATATGCAATAATAATATGCATTAATATTTAATAATAATAATATGCAATAATGTATAATAATATGCAATATAATATATAATAATATGTAATAATATATATATATTCAGATATATATTGAGGAAGAAAATACAGGAAGAAATTTATATCAATAGTAATTTATTAGTTACTGCTCACTAAACATCAGAAGAGATTACAGGGCTACACCAATAAAGCAAGAGACATATCCTAAAACTGATCCTAGTATAAAGGGTATGTTTCTTTATATATAATATATATATATATATCTGAATCACTGTGCTATATACCTGAAACTAACATGATATTGTAAATGAACTGTACTTCAATTAAAAAATTAATTAAAAAAAGAATTTAGTATGTATCAGGCATGATATGTGTTGGGGGTCTATGTGGATTCATACAAATCAATATTTCCATGGATTTACAAATATTTTTCTTAGCAAAGAAATGGCATTTGAAAATCAACCTTTTAGTTTCTTTTCCTCTGATAGTTCATATACATGTATGTGCAAAATAATAAAATGAGAATAGCTAGCCTAGTTTCTTTCATGCACCCTAAAATATAATTCAGTAGGTGAGAATATATCTATTTTTTGTTAACTGTTCAAAAAACATGACCAATGTTGTGGTATATTCTTCAAGGTTATTTAGGACATTGTGAAACTCATAATTAAATGTAAAGTTTAGTTTGCTAGCTTAATGCTTATTCTTAATTGAATGAGATTAATTATCTTTCAAAGAGAAGGTTTAGAAAAGAATATTTGGTTTAAATTATACATGTCCATAAATGTAGCCTGTTTGCTATGGAACAAAGATCATAAATTGCAACTGATTTTGAGAAATAATACTAATACTAAAACTTCAAAGAAATATTCAGGTTATTTCTGGTGTATCACCTAAGAGTACTTGAGAATCAATTTAACATGGGAGAAAGATGACTTTGTCATTAAAAATCAATCAAAACTAAACTTTCAAAGTTCAAAAAAAGAAAACTATGTATTAAAATGAAAAATGGCTTTTAGCAGTCATTTTACTTTAAAATCTTAATAACAGCACTAAAATAAATATGATTTAATAAATGAGCGATAACACAGATATGTTGCCATGGAAAAAGTCTCTGATCTTATAATGATAAAAACTTTTAGATTAAAAGAAAAAAATTAAGAGCAGTAAGAAAATGACTCAGGGTTGAGGAAGAAAATACAGGAACAAAATATTCACAGTAACGTATTAGTTACTGTTCACTAAACATCAGAAGAGGTTACAGGGCTGCACCAATAAAGTAAGAAACACATCCTAAAGTTGATCCTCGTGTAAAGGGTATGTTCTCCAGCTCTTACGGTGTTGGAATATTGGTCAAGTCTCAAGCTTAGGACTACAATACACAAACAGGGATCTGTGCCAACCTCTCAGCTTTGTTTAGGAGAAGGTCCAAATTAAATAAGCTTGAGATTCCTGCTCTAGAATACTATCCACCGAAGTGTGAGCTCTCTCTTACTTACTGTGCTTTTCCCTTATTTTCTTGACACAACCTCCTCCGTGTTCAACCTGCTGCATCCATCTGCCTCCAAAAGCCTGAGGAGCGTTGTGGCATGAATGCAAAGACAAAAGGAAAAGCAGCATGTGGCTCTGACAGTCAAAGTAACATTTTCTAGTCCTCAGTAAGGCCGTAGGCTTGTGAGTTGGTTTTACTGATACCTAGAGGGAAATGTATTTTCTAGATTTTTTCATTTCCTTCTATAATATGATCAACACCTCTGATCTTATAATTTTCAGCCTTTATTAAAGAAGGAGATGCTAACAGTCCAGACCTGTTGTCCCAGTTCAACTTGATGTAGAGAGAGAGAGTGAGGTGGGCTTGTTTAACTGCTGTGAAGGCTCCTGACTAGTTGGAGTGGAGGGGCTTCTATGGTATCTGGTGAGGTTAGCGAGGACACTGTAGGCCAGAAAGGCTTTGATCTCACTTCCTTTGGGGACCTTCAGAAGAGAAGTCCCTGCACAGCTTATGGCATATGTGCTTTGGGATAGAAGAGACAGTTCATCCTGGGAAGGCAGTGGGAACAAGAGAGTATGCTTTGCCCCAAAAAGGCCACCTCAGCTCCTGGGTTGAGAAAGACACCTAGCTGAATGGCACAGAAGACAGTCTAGTGTGCTGGCTGATAAATATGGTAGGAGTCTGTGGAGTCAGTGAAGCTGAATGGAAAGGATATGACATTAAGGGGTGCCCCAAGGCCCCACTGGACAAGGGGCCGCACGGGAGTTGTTGCTAGACTGCAGGTGTCTGTGGCACCAGGAAGAGCTAAGGACTAGTCATCTCCTGTCAGCAAAGAAGAAATGGCTTCCCTTCGAACACTGGCTGAGACAAAAGGCACGTCACTATTTCATCAACCAGAATGAATACCTTCAGGGTGTTCAGTTAACCACACTGGCAAATGGCATCACTGCAGATTAGTGAGTGAGTGAAAGTCACTCAGTCGTGTCTGACTCTTTGCCACCCCGTGGATTATAGTCTTTAGAACTCTCCAGGCCAGAATACTGGAGTGGGCAGCCTCTCCCTTCTCTAGGGGATCTTCCCAACCCAAAGATCGAACCCAGGTCTCCTACGTTGCAGGTGGATTCTTTACCAGCTGAACTGCAGGGAAGCTGAAGAATACTGGAGTGGGTAGCCTATCGCTTCTCCAGAGGATCTTCCCAACCCAGGAACCAAACCAGGGTCTCCTGAATTGCAGGCAGATTCTTTACCAACTGAGCTACCAGGAAAGGTCACTACAGGTGACCAGAAAGCTAGTAAAGAGTATTAGGAAGAGGGACTTTCCTGGTCTTCCAGAGGTTAAGAATTTGCCTTGTAATGCATGGGACGCAGGTTTGTTCCCTGGTCAGGGCACTAAGATCTCCCATACTGAGGAACAACCAAGCCTGCATGCTCCAACTACTTGAGCCCACGAGCTACAGCCAGAGAGTCCAAGCACCACAATGATCCATCCTAGATTCCATAACTAAGACCCAGCACAGTCAAATAAATAAATAAACATTCATATCCCAAGGAGGAGCTGTCTGAAGAGTTTGCATTGTTAGACTGGAATACCTCACTTTTTAATCTATACTCTCCTGCTGGATGCGCTTCTGTGAGGAAAGCTCAGATCAGATGCATAGTAAACACATGTAAATCACCACTACCTTTCCCAGGTGGCGCTAGTGGTAAAGAACCCGCCTGCCAATGCAGGAGATGCAAGAGACTCAGGTTTGATCCCTGGGTTGGGAAGATCCCCTGGAGAAGGAAATGGCAACCCACTCCAGTCTTCTTGCCTGAAGAATCCCGTGGACAGAGGAGCCTAGTGGGCTACAGTCCACGGGGTTGCACGGAGTGAGATGTGACTTAGCACGCACATTTTTTCTTACATATTCCATTACGTGGGGGTAATTTATGACTCCCCAACTTAAAAATATCCAAGTTAGTTGATGTGAAATTTAAGAAGTCAGTCTTATCAAAGACGAGAGATAATTAAACTATCCCAGTGGCTCTCCTGGGAGGCCACTACCCACGTGCCTGATCCTTTGTTCTCTTTCCTCATCGTTCCTGGGCCCAGATAATCATTGAGAGGCGAAAACAGATGCTAGGGCCTGAGCGTGGCCTGCAGATGCATTCTGTTTCCCTGCACTGTGTTATAAAACCTTGAATTAATATCTATAAATACGGAAGTTTCTTTAATAAAAACTCGAATTTCTGAATTTCTTCAGAAAGTTTACAGGAACGGTAACAAATGGCAGGACCTAGTAGGACCCCTACTTTAAAAATATGGAAAAATCCCTCCATGGTGACAAAGTGCAGTTGATGCTATGATTTCTTTGAAGTAATTATGAATTAATTTTTTTCTATTAATTTTTTTAGCATATAGCACAGGACACTCATTTTCATTATTTGCCCAGGCTTCTTATACCTTCTTGAAATTATAAATCTTGTTTAAAGCACATGGAGAAAACAAGGGCTTCTTGGACCTACAGGAATAATTGACTTTTATTTCAGATTTTGTATTCTTATTTTTTAGACATATTTCCTAAGGATATAGTATTTTATTTCATGTATTTGTTCTTAGGCTTGTCTAATTAACTCACCTTCACTTTCTAAGATATGGCCACTTGAACTTCATTATACTCTAGGGCTAGTGTTTGGAATTTCAGGTACCTAAGTTAATGATTGTGCCCTGTTAGGTTGTAATACTGTATCCAATAAATGCAGAGTTACCAAAATATGAGAGGATTTAAAAATCTAACAAAAAATTAATCTTTGAGTGACAGGTTTGCAGTCCCACTTTGGAAATATGAAACTAGAATAGGCTCTACTCCAAGAACTAAGTCATCACAACCTTCCCTGCCCCAATAATCTCTCCCTCTCCCCCTCTTCATCCCTCTCTCCCATTTCCCTCCTCTTCCCTCTCTTCCTCTTTTATTCTCCCTCCATCTCCCGCCATCTCTCTTCCTGTACCTTTCTGCATAAGAGATTCATTCTCTCTCTCTCTTTTTCTCTTTTTTAAGAATGATTCCCTCCATAAACTGGGAAACCAAGTTCAGCATGAATTCTGTTTAAGCTTGTAAAGCTAAAACTCCATGTGATTTCCAAAGAAGGGAATGACTGGATGAATATAGATGAGCTGTGGACTTCCAAAGTTGATTGCAGCCAGATCATGAGGTCTTTGCAAATATCCTAGTTTCTTTCAAAGCCAGGAGGAAGATGGAGATTGTGAGCTGCCAAAAGAATGGTAAAGTGCTAGGCAGGAAATTGCAGGCCACTCCATGACGGTGGACCAAAGCCGTGACATAACTTTTAACTGAACGGATAGATCAGTTAAACGGATCATTGTATATATTGCATATATTTGTAGTTAGATAGATGTGTAGTAAAATTTCAGTTCTTCTTGCTTATAAGTGACTTAAACTTCCCATAGACAGAAGAGTCTGGCGAGCTACATTTCATGGGGTCACAAAAGAATCAGATATGACTGGAGACTAAATGATAATAAAGCTTCCCATATAAGCTTCACTTATAAAATGAGAAGAGAATACCTTACTCCATAGAATTTTAAGTGAGTTGTTGGATTAAAATATTACATACAGCCACTATGGAGAACAGAATAGAGGTTCCTTAAAAAACTAAAAATAGAGTTACTGTACACTACTGGGCATATATTCAGAGAAAATGATAATTCAAAAATACACATGCACTCCAATGTTTGCTGCAGCACTATTTACAATATATATAGTACAATACATACAGTTCTAGCTAGCACATGGAAGCAACCTAAATGTCTATAGACTGATGAATTGATAAAGAAAATGTGGTACATATATACAATGGAATATTACTCAGCCATATAAAAGAAGGAAGTTGGGTCATTTGTAGAGACATGGGTGGACCTACAGCCTATCATACAGAGTGAAAAAAGTCAGAGAAAAACAAATATCATATATTAACACCTATACATGTAATTTAGAAAAACCGTATAGATGAACCTATCTGCAGGGCAGGACGAGAGACACAGATACAGAGAATGGATGTGTGGATATGGTGGGGGTGTGGAGAGGGGCTGGGGTGAATTGGGAGATTGGGTTACCATATATACACTAGCACGTTTAAAACAATAACTAGTGGGAACCTGCTATAACACTCAGAAGGCTCAGCTTGGAGCTCTGTGATGACCTAGATGGGTGGTGCTGGGGGATGGGAGGGAGACCAAGAAGGAGGGGATATATGAATACAAAGAGCTGATTCACTTCACTGTGCAGCAGAAACTAAAACAACGTTGTAAAGCACCTGTACTCCAATAAATAAAAATGAATTTTAAGGCCATGGCACCCCACTCCAGTACTCTTGCCTGGAAAATCCCATGGGCGGAGGAGCCTGGTAGGCTGCAGTCCACGGGGTTGCGGAAGAGTCGGACACGACTGAGCGACTTCACTTTCACTTTTCACTTTCATGCATTGGAGAAGTAAATGGCAACCCACTCCAGTGTTCTTGCCTGGAGAATCCCAGGGATGGGGGAGCCTGGTGGGCTGCGTCTCGGGTCACACAGAGTTGGACACGACTGAAGCGACTTAGCAGCAGCAGCAGCAGCATGATGTTAGTGTCTGATTAATGTCAATTCCTCTTCTTCTTTGTTGTCAAAAATTAGTACCTAATAAGATTTTGAAATTATGAAATGTTGACATCTAAAAGTGGTCTTTATGGTTATATTTTTCTCTGACTGTTCAATTTACTAACATTCAAATCATTTGAATGAGAGTATTTGAAATTTAATGGGATTACTCAAAGACCTATTACTTCTGTGTGATAGAGTGGGTCACTGGAGTACAATATTTATTCAGATGAATTCTGATGGATGCCTACAAAGGGCCAGGTACCATCCTAAGACTCTGAGATCTACCAGTGGGAAAAGACAGCCAAAAATCCCTGCCTTGGGGAAATTATTCTAGTGGGGGAGGGGAGCAGAAATTAACCAGTGAACCAAGGAGTTAAAGAGATCATATAGTATGACAGAAAATGATAAGGATCATGGAGAATATTTGCCTTATCAAGGAAGGCAAATAGGGAGTGCAGTAGTTGGGGTCAGGGTAATTCTCAAATATGGTGGTCAGTGTAGACCTCAGAGAAGAATGACATTTGAGCAGAGATTTAAAGGATGTGAAGGAGTTACACCTGCAGTTATCTGGGGAGCGGGTATTCCAGTCTGAGGGAACAGCCAGTGTAAATGTTCTAACAGAAGGTAGTCAGGTATTTTGTAGGAACAGCAAGGGTGCCCACATAGCTGTAGAGAAGCGAATGCAGGAGACAACAGAAAATACGGTTAAAGATATAAATGGTATACACTAGTCTGAGGAGCTTAATTTCCTTTCTGAATGATAGTAGGAAAACTATTGGAAACATTTTGAGAAGTGATATAATCTGAGTTATAGTCTTGAAAGACAAAGCTGGCAACTTGTAGATCAGATAAGAGATAATGCTTGTTTGGACCAGGTGTTTCCAATGAAGATGGAAATTAATTGTCTTATTCTCAGTATATTTGGACAATAGAACCAACGATATTTTCTGATAATTTGGATGTGGGATGCAAAATCTATATATAGATGTCTCCGATTCCACGCCAGAGGTTTTTGTCTTAAGAAATTAATGGATGAAGTGAAGAGAAAGTCGCTCAGTCATCTGACTGTTTGTGACCCCTCATACTGTAGACCATCAGGCGCCTCTGTCCATGGGATTTCCCATGTAAGAACACTGGAGTGGGTTGCCATTTACTTCTCTGGGGCATCTTCCCAACCCAGGGATTGAACCTACATCTCCCACATTGCAGGTAGATTCTTTACCATCTGAGACACAGGGAAACCCATTAACTAATGGATAAACTGTGGATAATACCCATAATCCATGAATAAATAATAGTCTATCCATTAACATAATGTGGAAAGAAAATTTTGTGGGAGAGAACTCAAAGGATCTGTTTTGGATGCAAGTTTGAGATGCCTACTTTCAAGTTCAAATGAATGGATAAGTAAAGGAAACAGGTGGATATAGTCTGGAGTTTGGGAAAAGAGTCTTGACTGGGGACATAAATTTAGGATTATCCTACTAATAGATGATATTTAAATTCATGAGACAGTATGATCACAAAAAATTTTGAGTGTGGGAAGTAAAGAGGACAAAGGAAATCCTTGAGATATAAAAAAGCTAAGAGCTAGGGAAAAGAGGAGAAATTAGCAAGGGAAATGAGAATGGTCAGTGAGGGAGGCATAAAAACAGGAGTATGGGGTTCTCAAACCCAAGTCAAGAGATTTTTAACAAGGAGGAAGACATTGAGACAGTGTTGAGTGCTACTGACAAGTAAAGGGGGAAATAGAAATTGATCACTAAATTTAGCAGCATCCAGTTAAGACACCTTGCTAAGAGTACTGTTGATGGAGTAGGGGCAAAACTTGATCGAGTATGTTTAACTCAAAATGAGAAGACAGGAATTGGAGGGAATCAGTTCAGACAACTTAGTGGAGCTTTGCTGCATAAGGAAGAATTATGATTGTAGATGGTATAAAGAAGAATATTTTTGTATGTTGAACGCAATTCAGTAGAGCAGCAGTTCCCAGATGCTTTGGCACCAGGGACCAGTTTCATGGGAGACAGTTTTTTCCATGGACTAGAGGTGGTGTTGTGGTTTCAGGATGATTCAAGTACATTACATTAATTGTGCACTTTATTTCTGTCATTGTTACATCAGCTCCACTTTGAATCATCAGGCATTAGATCCCAGAGGCTGGGGACCCCTGCAAGAGAGAGAAAACTTGATGTATACAGAAAAGATGGGGCGATCTTTGGAGTCTTGACCTTTGATAGGCAAGAAAGGGTTGATTAGCTCATGGGCTGGAATTGTCCTTAGATGTTTAGAGGGGAGTATGAATACCTGATCTACATATCCAGGATAAATGGCTACCTACTGCCTGATAAGAGCCTATAAAGCTTCTTTGATTTCTTCTATTTATTTTCAGGGAAAGATAAAGTGATAATGCCAGCCAAGAGTGAGTATAAGAAGTCATTCATGAGAAGAGCTAGAAAGAGCACAGATCAACCAGGGAAGTTTGTAGTTATGGATTTAAAATGGTAATAGTTGTGAGTTTTCTCCAGCCATGTTCAGTGCATGGGATAAGGTTCAGAGGAGGTGGAGGTTTGCCATGACCCAGACAACTCTAAAAAATTTTCTGTGGTTGCTGTAACAAATCACTACAGGTTGGGTGGCTTAAAACAATATAAATTTATTTTCTCTTGTAGTTCTAGAGGTCAGAACTCTGAAATCAAGGTGTCAGCACAGGCGAACTCTCTCCAAAGGCTTTAAGGGGAAATATATATAAATATATTTTTTTGCCTCTTTCAGCTTATGGTTGCTGTTGACATTTCTTGACTTGTGGCCTCATCACTCCAATATCTGTTCCCCTTGGACACATTTCCTCCTTCTCTTCTCTCTGACTTGTGGCCACAACACAGATGAGAACTGCTGTCTCTGTCTTCATATCACTTTCTCTGCATGTGTGCTGTGTGTCATTTCTAAGGACATTTGTCATCGGACTCAGGGTCCACATTAATAATTCAGAATGATCTCAAGATCTTTGACATAACTACATTTGCAAAGACCCCTGTCTTTTTCTCTAAATAGGATAGCATTCACAAGTTCTTGGAATTAGAACATGGGCATATCATTTTGGATGCTACCATTCAGCCATAATGAGTAGCAAGAAATTAAGACTGGATGTAATTACTCCATTGATTGTGTATTTTAAACTACATGAGGAGGAAAAGAGGACTTCACGAGGGATGACTTGTGGAAAAGATGTTGGGATCAAAGTACTTGGCATTTATGTGAGGTTGAAAGACTGTCAGATCATAGTGGTAGAAAAAATGTCATGGAATGATTGAAGTGGTACAATGATATACATGCAAATTTGACATGTGTTTATTAAAGAAAGATGAATAAGATAGTACTATATAGCATAAATTAAAACTCCCCAAGGTGGCACAGTGGTAAAGATTCTGTCTGTCAGTGCAGGAGATGTAGGCAACTTGGGTTCTATCCCTGGGTCAGGAAGACCCCCTGGAGTAGGAAATGGCAACCCACTCCAGTAATCTTGCTTGGAAAATTCTGTGGACAGAAGAGCCTGGTGGGCTACCATCCATGAGGTCACAAAGAGTCAGACATGACTGAACATTCATGCACACGCAAATATAAAGTTGTGATTTTTCTCTCCATAGCATTTCATTCCAGCTGTCACAGAAGCTCCACTTCCTTTGATTGTTGCCATAGCTGTACATCTTAGCAAGTGTGGCTATGGGAAGCTGAGGGCTTTGGCTTTAGAAGCTTGGAGGCATTAGTTAGATGGGTTCTGTGTTTAAAAATATAACTAGAGACATTTCTACCTCTCTCTCAACAGTTTATCTCATGAACTTGTCCTTTAGGCAGTGACAGTTACTGTTTGGTTGGTGCCCCAAAAGAATGTGTTTTCTCAGATTCTTTGTGTTTTTCCCTCTGCTCTACCATTAGAAAGGCCCATTGCATTCTCCATGTGATCTTTCATGACTGCATGAAGGATTATTTTTTAACATCTCAGCTCTTTTCTTCCTTCCTTCTCCCCTTCTTCTTCAAACTGTTCTCCCGAAAAGGCTGAGGTTAGATTAAATTTGTCAAGTGTTTGAGCAAGTGTTTCCATCTCTGTTATTCTCATGCTATGACTAAAAGTCAATCCGAAAAGAAATCAACCCCGAATGTTCATTGGAAGGCCTGCTGCTAAAGCTGAAGGTCCACTACTTTGGCCACCTCATGAGAAGAGCTGACTCATTGCAAAAGACCCTGATGCTGGGAAAGACTGAAGGCATAAGAGAAGAGGGTGGCAGAGGATGAGATGGTTATATAGCATCACCATCTCAATGGACATGGTTTTAAGCAAGCTCTGTGAGATGGTGAAGAACAGGGAAACCTGGCCTGCTGCCAGTCTGTGGGGTCACAAAGAGTTGGATGTGACTGAGCAACTGAACAATAGCAACAACACACGTATGAAATGAGTTTGAAATTCATAGCCTCATTCTAATCCTCAATGTAACTGAGTCAAGCCTGCACTTACTGACCAAACAAACATTAACGGAGCACTCACCATGTGTTCTGAGAATACTAATACCACCAAAACACAGATTCTGCCTTCAAATTACTGTCTAGTGCAGGGCCCAAAGCCATGAGTCAAATCCAGCCCACTGCTGGTTTCCATACAGCCTCCACGCGAAGGAAGCTTTTCACATTTTTTGAGGGGTTGTAAAAAACAGTAGAATATGTGACAGAATCGCTCAGTCGTGTCCGACTCTTTGTGACCCCATGGACTGTAGCCTACCAGGCTCCTCCATCCCTGGGATTTTCCAGGCAAGAGTACTGGAGTGGGTTGCCATTTCCTTCTCCAGAGGATCTTCCTGACCCAGGGATCGAACCCAGGTCTCCCTCATTGTAAGCAAGACGCTTTACTGTCTGAACCACCAGGGAAGTACAAAAACCAATAGAATATGTGGTAGAGACCACCTATGACTCAAAAAAAAAAAAAAAAAAAAACACATAAAATATTGACTCTCTTGTCCTTTCCTGAAAAAGTGTGCTGACCCTTAGTTTGGTGAGAAAATATATGGGGATCATAATACCAGCCTCACAAACTGTTGGATTTTGTTGCAGATTATGTGCTAATTTTTGCTTGGCTAGCATAAATCCCTTTCTTCTAATAAGAGATTATCGAAAGGGGAGCGCCAGGGTTGTGGCACGGAGGAGGAGCGCGGGGGCCGGCGGAGGCAGCACGGTCGGGCGGCCTTGGCGGCGAGAGGACAACGCAGGGTCAGCCTACGTGACGAGGTGGGCGCCGGCGCAGGCTCCGTCTGGAGAGGATTCAAGATGACCAACGAAGAACCTCTTCCCAAAAAGGTTCGACTGAGTGAAGCAGACTTCAAAGTTATGGCACGAGATGAATTAATTCTAAGGTGGAAACAGTATGAAGCATATGTGCAAGCTTTGGAGGGCAAGTACACAGATCTCAACTCTAATGATGTAACTGGCTTAAGGGAATCTGAAGAAAAACAAAAGCAGCAGCAGCAAGAATCTGCACGCAGGGAAAACATTCTTGAAATGCGACTAGCAACCAAGGAGCAAGAAATGCAAGAGTGTACTACTCAGATCCAGTACCTCAAGCAAGTCCAGCAGCCTAGCGTTGCACAACTGAGATCAACAATGGTGGACCCAGCGATCAACCTGTTATTCCTAAAAATGAAAGTGAACTGGAACAGACTACAGACAAACTGGAACAAGCCCAGAATGAACTGAGTGCCTGGAAGTTTACGCCTGGTAGCCTAACAGGCAAAAAGTTAATGGCAAAGTGTCGAATGCTTATCCAGGAGAATCAAGAGCTTGGAAGGCAGCTGTCCCAGGGACGTATTGCACAACTTGAAGCGGAGTTGGCTTTACAGAAGAAATATAGTGAGGAGCTTAAAAGCAGTCAGGATGAACTGAATGACTTCATCATTCAACTTGACGAAGAAGTACAGGGTATGCAGAGTACCATTCTAGTTCTTCAGCAACAACTGAAGGAGACATGCCCGCAGTTGGCTCAGTACCAACAGCAGCAGTCTCAAGCCCCAGGCCCGAGTACCAGCAGGACTACATCTTCTGAGCCTGTAGGACAGGCAGAGGCCACAGGTAAAGACTGCAGTCATCTGGCCAACGGACCAAGTAATGGAGGTTCCTCCCGGCAGAGGACGTCTGGGTCTGGATTTCACAGGGACACAGCCGTAGATGACTTTCCTTCTTCTCCAGGGAATGGGAATAAGGCCTCCAGCAGCTTGGAGGAGAGAACTGGCAGAGGAGGTAGTAGTTACGTAAACCAACTCAGTGCAGGGTATGAAAGTGTAGACTCTCCCAGGGGCAGTGAAAACTCTCTCACACACCACTCAAATGACACAGACTCCAGTCATTAAGAGTCTGTTCTCCTCTGCAAGAGGAGAAACCAGTGAGTGGGAAAGGTAACCGAACTGCGGCTTCCCGCCACGTTCAGAATGGCTTTGCCTCAAGTGTAAATGTACAGGGTTCAGTTTTGTAAAAAAAAAAAAAAAAAAAAAAATCCAGCAAATTCTTATACAGTGTCACTTAATTTGGAAGAGGATACTGTCCATTTAATTAACGCATACTTTTGTCACAATTTGCCTTTTTTGTGGGTTTTTTCTTTTTTTTTCTTTTTTCCCTTTTTCTTTGCTTCAATACCTCTGCCACTTTGGAAATTGTAACAGTTAATTACTTTGAATGTTGCTAAAAGGACATTTTGTGTAGGGTCAGGTTATTTTTATATGAGTTAATGTGAAGTTGTAAATGGAACTCTGCTTAAAGTATAACACAGTGATGTCTGTGTGAATCTGTGTCTACCCTAGAACCTGTGCTGTGTGAGGGCATTCTTACTCATGCTGTTACTACGCTTATGCACCATTCAGACTTGTCGGAGGAGATGTGGGTTTATGACTGCCAAGGTTGCCCAGTACAGTAGTTTTATCACTAAAAGTTGGACTTGTTGAAGGAGTCCTATAGTAGTTTCAGTGTTAGATACAGTTTTGCCACCATACATCTGTGCATTTTCTCTTTAGGTGATTGAATGTTTAAGAAATTTGTGTGCATGCTTACTCAGTTTTTATGAATTGTTGTATCCTGTTAATGCATATTGCTCTGTGATCTAGTATATCTTACCTGTACTGATCAAACTTAAATAAAGACTTTTATTGTAACTCCTTAAAAAAAAAAATAATAAGAGATTATCTTTTGGCAACAAATCCTACCCTGATCTCAGATTAGGAGGTCTGAGTGGGTCTAACCCCAAGACTCTTAATTTAGGGTTGGGTACTTAGAACTAGTTAGTCCTGCTTTTGAATGTCTCTGATCACAGGAAATTATGCACATAACCCAAGTAAGTCCAGTAAGATTCAATCATGCAATTTTGCTATAATTATTGGGAAAGAAAAACTCTATTTCTTCTGGAATTATTAAATGAATGATAATGAAAAAGCTGAGCTTTTTATCAGGGTCATTGCTTCTAAGAGGGCTTATATGAGAAAGAGACTAACTCTGAGGAATAAAGAGACAAAAATGAAGGAGACATCAAGTGCTGAAGATATGGTTTGAACCCTGGATTCAATTGTACCAGGGGCTAATGCTTGCTTTAGATTGGTGTTTTGTTTCATTTTGTGCAGTCATACAAGTATTACTTTCTTTTATTAAAAGTGGTTTAAACTAAGTTTCTGTTACTGTAACATAAGGTATTCCTACTAATATCAAATTAAATGAGAAAATGAATGTTAAATAATTTATACATAATAAGTGCTTATGAAATCCTCTTCTTTAAAATTAGCACCTCATATGCTATAAGAAATATAAAATGTTTACATTTAGAAGGTATTTTAAAGTTTCATTCAATGCAACTCCCTTGTTTTACTGAATCAGAGGCTGTAGAACCCCAGAAAATTTAAAATAAATTAAAAAAAAAAACTCAAAATGGAAAAATCACATGTAGTGTGCTACTTCCTAATTGAATTGTATTTAATTTTGTATGGTAATGGTTATGATCAGCAGCTAATACATTTGTGGCAGTCAGAAAAGGCTTCCCCAAAGAGACAATAGCTTAGCTGGTTCCGAAGGAACAGCATCTTTGCTTAATTAAACAAAATTAGGATGAATACTGGAGTGGGTTGCCATTTCCTCCTCCAGGGGATCTTCCCAACCAGAGGGATCTCACCCCTGTGTCCTACATCTCCTGCATTGGCAGGCAGATTTTTTTTTTTTTACCACTGCGCTGCCTGGGAAGCCGCAGGATAAGTCCTAGGGAAGGTTCATTATTCTCCTCAGAAAATACACCCTAAAGGTCTGAACATGAAAGAAAACACACAACTTACTGAGAGGTACAAAGTTAAACACAGGGGAACGTTCAGTAGTGAAGCATAATCAGAAAGGATGAGGTTGTGGCGATAACCAGGGCCAGGTCAGGACAGTCCTCATATGCCATTGTAAAGAGTGTGGACTGAGCAGAATTGCAGGTTCTCCATTTACATTTTGGAGAGAAAGCAACAATGCAGCAGTTCAGCTTCGGTTCTACTAATCCAGGAGAACAATGTGAGAGAGGCAGTGGTCCCCAATCTTTTTGGCTCCAGGGACCAGTTTCACCCAAGACAATTTTTCAACAGATGTTGGGGCAGGGCAGGTTTGGGGATGATTCAAGCCCATGATATTTATTATGCCACGACTGATCTGAGAGGAGCTGGCACTTCGGCAGTGACGAGAGTGATGGCGAGCGGCTGTAAATCCAGATGAAGCTCTACTTGCTCATCTGCTGCTCACCTCCTGCTCTTCAGCCTACTTCTTAACCCGCCAAGGACTGGGCCTAGTGTCCATGGCCTGGGGGTTGGGGACCCCTGGTCTAAGATGTGATTGATCTTGGGATTAGAAGATATAGAAAGAACGGGAGTCCAGATAGAAATATTGAGGATGGGAGAGAGATTGAAAGGCTATACAACAGAGAAGCTCTTGTGACTGCTTCCATGTAGGATGTGAAACAGGATGGAAGAGTTGCTGAATGGGTGGAGTTCTGGGCTGCTAGAGGCAGGGATGCTGGTTATACTCTTTGATCACAGAAAATAATGAAAAGGAGCCTGGAATAATTGGTATTCACTTGGTTGTGTTGTGAAGAGTGGGTCTTGGAGAAACATGATGAGTTCTATTATGACATTTTGAGTTTGAGGTGCTCATGGTCATTAAATAGTGTTGACTATTAAATAGTGAGGTCTGGGGTATAGAAGGGAGATTTGCGTTGGAGATACAGAGTTTTAAAAAAACCATCATGTTGATGGGAGCGGAAAACATGTGATAGAATAAGGTTTTATAAAAAGAGATCATTGCTTTTCTTTATTTATTCTGATCTTTCTCTTTATAAAATTGAATATAGTGAACAAAATATTTAGTTTAAGTATGCTGCTGCTGCTACTGCTGCTAAGTCACTTTAGTCGTGTCCGACTCTGTGCGACCCCATAGACGGCAGCCCACCAGGCTCCCCCGTCCCTGGGATTCTGCAGGCAAGAACACTGGAGTGGGTTGCCATTTCCTTCTCCAATGCGTGAAAGTGAAAAGTGAAAGTGAAAGTGAGGTCGTGTCTGACCCTCAGCAACCTCATGGACTGCAGCCTTTCAGGCTCCTCCATCCATGGGATTTTCCAGGCAAGAGTACTGGAGTGGGGTGCCATTGCCTTCTCCTAGTTTAAGTATAGGATATAGCAATGAATTCTGAACAAGTCATCATTATAGTTCACATCTACATACCTTAGTACTCCTGGGAATTTTAGAATGCTTTACAGCAATTCTAGATATTTTAGCAATTTTTTTCATAGAGATTTTGAATCCTGTAAACTTAACAACAAAATTATCCTCTTCTTGAAGAATGAGGAGAGTGTGGCATTATGGGTAGAATTTCAAACTGGGGTTCAGTAGAAATTATGTGTTACTTTTGCTTCTAACTGGCTGTGCTACTCTGAGAAAGTTGCCTGTTGTCAGTGGAACCCTTCTCCCCATATACAAAATAAGGCAGTTAAAGTAAAAGTTCCACAGGCATCCTCTCTGCTCACACATTGTACAAGTCTAAGTATTTATGGATCAATGAGTAATTTGCCTTTCTGTAATTTCATTCTTGTGACACTCTTGACATTAAGAGATGGAACGCAGATATGATGAGCTCAGAGTTTGTGCTTTAAAAGCAAACCAGAGTTATGTAGAAATCACCAACACTTTTAGACCAAAAATTAACCAAGCTGCGATCTGTGGTTGTTTATCATTTCAATACTTACTGTTGAATTACCCTTACTCACCTTCTTAGCTAGAGTAGCCAGGGTTAGCATGGCTAGAGGAACCACAGCCCCCAGTTACTTCACCATCCCTTGTTGCCAATCACTGAACACAAAATTTTGGTTTAAGACTATATGTTTAGTGAGTCTGCCTAGATATTTAGTGTTTTGAAAAGACCCTGATGCTGGGAAAGATTGAGAACAGGAGGAGAAGGAAGCAACAGATAATCAGATGGTTGGATGGCATCACTAACATGAGTCTGAGCAAACAACAGGAGATAGTGAAGGACAGGGGAGCCAGGTGTGCTCAAGTCCATAGGGCCACAAAGAGTCAGACACGACTTAGCGACTGAACAACAAGCCCATTGATGCCATCCTTGTAAATTACTCACAATATTTAAAGTGGTATGTATTTGTGTCTTTTGCAGGCAGGTTTTTTCAATTTAGCCAAGACATTTCACATTCAAGTACATAAAGTTTTCCAATAACTAGATAATTGGGCATACAGAACCAAAGTAATTCAATTATAAAATGTATTTTAATCATGGAAAACTGACAGCATAATGGATAGAACTTGTTTAAGTGAATGAACACATTATCAAATAAAGAATGATTGACTTTTTAAAAGTCACAGAACCTGAAAAATAGAAAACATTATAGATTAAAATGTGTCATTCTCTTGTGATTTTGAAAATAGGCAAGCCAATCCAGTTTGAATATTTTACTCAAATATGTCTAATCTTCTTCCTAGTTAAGTAAAATAACAAATTTTAAGAAAAACATATGTGCTAACTCTCAAAAGACAGATAAACATAACTCATAGATATCTTATATAGAGAGCTGTTTTTTTCTGGGTCTTGATAGAACCACAACTTTAGTAAATAAAGGCCACAAAGCAGGTATCCTATGTATTGATTTTAGTGGGGCATTTGATGTAGTGTTTAATGAAATCTTATTCCCTAAATAATGAGCAATCTCATGTGTTGAAAGTGGTTGAAGGAACATGAACAAAAGGTGGTATGAAATGCCTACCTGTCTGTAGAGTAAACTACAATTTCAAAAGGCTTACTGTGAGGCCCTGTAAGGAAACCGATGAGAATGGAGGAACAAACTCCGGAAAACCTTCCAGAAATCAAGGGAATGTTTGGCTCATTAGCATATTGTTTGGTCTTACTAGAATGAAATAAAAGTATTCTGATTCAGTATTTTTTTCTTTAACCTTTATATTAATATTCCTTTGCCTGTGTTGTAATTCAGACTGAAATGTGAGCTTGCATAGCAAACTTATGGTTGCCAAAGGGGAAAGGGGACAGGGGAGAAATAAATTTTGAGTTTAGCATTAGCAGATACATACTGTTGCTGCTGTTCAGTCACGAAGTCATGTCAGGCTCTTTGTGACCTCCTGGACTGCAACGTGCCAGGCTATCTTGTCTTCCACTCTCTCCTGGAGTTTGCTCAAACTCATGTCTGATGAGTCAGTGATACTCTATAACCATCTCATCCTCTGCTGCCCACTTCTCCTTTTGCCTTCAATCTTTCCCACATCAGAGTCCTTTGCAGTGAGTCAGCTCTTCACATCATGTGGCCAAAGTATTGGAGCTTCAGCTTCAAGCATAAGTCTTTCCAATGAATACTCAGAGTGGATTTCCTTTAGGAGTGATTGGTTTGATCTTCTTGCTGTCCAAGGGTCTTCTCCAGCATCACAATTTGAAAATATCAATTCTTTGGCACTCAGGCTTCCTTATGATCCAACTCTCAAACCCGTACACGACTACTGGAAAAACCACGGCTTTGACTAGATGGACCTTTGTTGGCAAGGTGATGCCTCTGCTTTTTAATATTCTGTCTAGGTTTGTCATAGTTGAATACTGTGCTGTGCTGTGCTCAGTTGCTCAGTCGTGTCCAATTCTTTGCGACCCCATAGACTGTAGCCCACCAGGCTCCTCTGTCCATAGGAATTCTCCAGGCAAGAATACTGGAGTGGGTTGCCATGTTCTCCTCCAGGGGACCTTCCCAACCCAGGGATGGAACCCAGGTCTCCTGCATTGCAGGTGGATCTTTACTAGCTGAGCTACCAGGGAAGCCCATTAGATACATACTACTCTATATAAAAAATAAACAGCAAGGTCCTACTGTGCAGCACAGGGACCTATATTCACTATCCTGTAATGAACGTGGGCTTCCCAGGTGGCTCGGTGGTAAAGAATCCCCCTGCCAATGCAGGAGACACAGTTTTGATCCCTGGGTCGGGAAGATCCCTTGGAAAAGGAAATCGCAATCCATCCCAGTATTCTTGCCTGGGAAATCCCATGGACAGAGAGCCTGGCAGGCTGGAATCCATGGCACTGCAAAACCCAGACATGACTTAGTGACTAAAACAGCAACAGTAAACAATAATGGAAAAGAATCTGACATAACTGAATCTGGGTGTACACTAGAAAGTAACACAACAGTAGAAAGCAACTATACTTCGATTTAAAAAAGCACAAGAAAAATAAAATAATTCATTTGTTTTCAAGGCATTTAAGACTTTCTGTCTACCTTTTGGAGTTTATCATAGTTTGGCTTGTGTTACCGAGTCTTATCTATGTATATTTTCCCCTTATTCATGGCAAGAACTTATTAGTTATTCTTTAAATTTATTACATCTCTTTTCTTCCTTCATTTGTATCTTTTCTTGAATTGAATTTACAAGTAACTTCAAAAACAAACAAACCAAAAAAAAAAAAAAAAGCAAACACTATACTGAATTGTCTAGTAATCTTGAGACTGCTTTTTTTGTGGAAACATTGGTGAGGGCAGGAGTAAGGGATCTTTTTAAATGTATTTCATCAACATGCTGTATGAAACTTAATTTTAAAATATG
This sequence comes from Bos indicus x Bos taurus, assembly GCF_003369695.1. Classification (NCBI taxonomy): domain Eukaryota; kingdom Metazoa; phylum Chordata; class Mammalia; order Artiodactyla; family Bovidae; genus Bos; species Bos indicus x Bos taurus. The sequence goes on along the minus strand of NC_040087.1, from coordinate 9,618,991 downwards.
CAAAGGTGATTCTTTCATTAAAAAAGAATACTTCAATCTAAATATGCATTATTAATATTCTTTCCTTTTTTTGGATATCTGATGAGAAGAAAAATGTTTGAAATATTTGTTAAAAACACATGTTCTGGTAATAACATTCATACGACTGAAGTTTGTGCCCAGTCATGTCAGTCATGTCAGACTTTTTGTGACCCCAGGGATTGTAGCCCACCATTCTCCTCAGTCCATGGGAGTCTCCAGGCAAGAATACTGGATTGGATTGCCATTTCCTTCTTCAAGACTGAAATATAATAGTTAATAAAATAAAGGTCTTATCATTTATGTAGAATTAAGTATATGTGAAATATTTTTGGAATCAGAATTATTCATGGTGTTAATTTATTGTATTTTTCCTGAAATAATTTTTATACAGAATGCTCATAGCTGTTCTCAGTCTACGATTTTTTTTAAAATTTCATTCAAGTATATCACTGTTATTCTTTCCATTTTATAGAGAAAATTTAGGCATGGTCAGGATGAGTAAGCATATTAGGTATTGAGAAGGATAGTAAAATATTGAGAAGGAAATTCATGTATGATAATCTTAATCTGTTTTTTCTGATATGATCAGGAAAGTAATCCTTCAAAATTAGTAGGTGTGTTTCTCTTATCAGTAGCAATTTTAATTAAAATACACTATATTTTTAAACATTTGAATTCTGCCTCTTCATCATGATAGCTCAATATAAATTGTTATGAGATTACTGTAATACTTGCTTTTAATCAATAAAATAAAATTAGTTTTCTTGTTTATTTTGATCCTTTGAAGAGGTACTTAACTGTTAATTCATACTGTTTTATTCCTGGCAAAATTCCAGATGATCCTGGGAGTCACAGAACTATTATTATAGCATAAGACATAAAAGGAAATGCTGTTGTTTTAGAAACAGACTTTCTTCTATTATCTTCCTTAGTGGTACATGGGCTGCTGGTTACACAGAGCGTTTGTGTGGGTTTGGGTGATCCATTTATAAGTGATTCTATTCTTTTAACTTTTATCATCCTATTTTGTATCTCAGAGGATAAATAATCTCTTTAAAGCAGTGAGATAAAATGTGGAATCATTAATTTTCTTTTAGTCTTTTTATCAACTGTGTTTCTCTACCCATGAGTTGCTGTGTCAGAAACCGTGTTAATAGATTTCAAAGGGCACACTTGAGAAGATTTCTGAATAATGGCATGGTACTAGGATATCATGATAGAAATGCTTAACACCTAGCAAAGCCAGGTAACATTTAATGACAGTTGACAATTACTGAAGATGCTAAAACCATTTAGAGAATGACCTTTGAAGATACTGAAGACATTTCTACTGTGGTAATGTCTAAAAAAAAAAAAAAAAAAGTGTCAAGAAAACAAAGCAGGTCACAGGTCACAGGGTCCTTTTCTGCGAAATCTCCAAATTATTTTCCGTAGATGCTGCACCAATTTACATTCCCACCAACAGTGTACAAGTATTCCCTTTTTTTTTCCACAGCCTCACCAACATTTATTATTTGTGTTCTTTTTGATGAGAGTCACTCTGACAGGTGTGAGATCATATCTCTTTGTGGTTGATAAATCAGACAGAAAAAGAAAAATATGCTATTTTATCCCTTATATGTCGTGTCCGACTCTGTGGTTCCATGCACTGTAGCCCACCAGGCTCCATGGAGTTTTCCAGGTAAGAATACTGGAGCAGATTGCCATTTCTTACTCCAGGAGATCTTCCCAACCCAGTGATTGAACCCACGTGTCTTGCGTCTCCTGTATTGGCAGGCAGATTCTTGACCTCTAGCACCACCTGAGAAACCCATCACTTATATGCGGAATCTCAAAAATAAAACAAGCATATGTAACAAAACAGAAGTAGACTCAGAGATATAGAGGATGAATTGTAGAGGGAAGGCAGAGGGGCAAAATAGGTTAGGGGAATTAAGAGATACAAACTAGTACGTATAAAATAAACAAGCTATGAGGATACGTTGTACAACCAAGGAAAAATGGTCATTACTTTGTATAATTATAATTACTTTGTGTAATTACTTTGCATAATCTATAAAGATACTGAGTCACTATGATACACTTCTGAAACCAATATAACCTTATAAATCAATTATTCTTCAGTAAAATGGACAAAAAATAAAAATGTTTTTATGGAAAAATAGGTCCTTGTTTGAGAGAATCTTCAAATTGAAATGATCTCTGCAGCGTAAGATATTCATTATTCCAGTGCTTGGTTACTGAGTACCTTATGCTTGCTGAATGCTGTTACGGGCATGAAGAAACCTGCCTTTGCCTTCATGAGACTTACATTCTGTGGAAAGAGATAGGCACGGCGTTAACAAACAAAGTAAAGGGTGTGTCATCTAGGGTTGTGATTCAGGGATGATAAAGCTGCAGGAAAGAATGCCCAGGAAAGAAAATAGGAAGGAAAGAAAGGAAGGAGGGAGAGAGAGACAGAGAGAGGAAGGATGGGAGAGAGAGAGAGAGGACTCTGTGTGTGTGTGTGTGAGATGGAGTGCATAGAAGTGGGGGTACCATTTTAAACAGAATAGTTGAGAAAGGCTTCCTCATACTAACATTTGAGGAGATAACTGAGGAAGATGAGAAATGAGTCTGTCTAGAAGATATTGTTTTTATCTACATAGCAACATAGCTCTCATCATGCTTAAAATAGTCAGAAAGACAACTCAGATTTCACTTCATTTTAACTATTATGATTATTCCCCATAGAACCATTGTATTTATACTGTCACATACTGAGCAGAACCGTAGTGCACAGCATTTCAGGGTGTAAATGTAGAATTGATTAAATGCATTGAAATATAACATGTTAGTGGGTCAAGGGCTTGTTGCCTGATACATGAACAGAGTGAAATAGAAAGATGTTAGATTTCATTTTTAACACAGAAGGGTATGTGCAGATGATGTGCTGTGCTTCTTTTGTTTGTCTCATATTATGTTCTTAGAAGCGACAGGAAAAATGTACTCTGAGTTGTACTGTGAGTAAATTTCTTGCATTCAGTACATACACAGAAGGATATTAGCAAGCTAAAAAAGAGCATGAGGATATTCTTTTTGAGTTCTAACCTTGCCTTTAATCATTTCCATGGATATTGGTTTCACTGACCCTTACATTAATCATTCCTTGGCAAAAAGAGATGAGCAATACTATTGCCTCTGTTTTGTAAATAAGAAGGAGGATGATAGGAAGGTTAAAAGATCTGCCTCAAGCAATTCTAACTATAAGGCTCTGGTAAAGTCTTTTGAAGAAGCTATTTGTCTTAAATGACAGTTCTAAGTTTGAATCAGTAGGGTCTAGAGTAAACTGAATCTGAAACAGCATATTGAAATAAAAAGGAGTTCTCAATTCTAACTGCATTTGCACTACTAACTAGCCTTGTGCCTTTTAGAATCATTATTTTATAACTTGGGAAGCCATTAGATATTGTCATTTATCAGAAATTATTTATTGAGAGCTTTTTCTTCATGGTATGAAGTATAGGTAAATTTATGCTCTGTGTTCTAAAATAGCTCATTCAGTAGAGGAGAAATTCACAAAAAAGCAGCAACAGAAATGACATAACAGTGTGCTCAGCACCATACCAGGCAAGGATGATGAGAGATAAGAAGAGGAAGGTGGACACACCAACAAAACACGGAAGTTAGGATGAGAGGGCTGGCTTATCAGAGATCCGTGAGTCTGTTTCTATTTTGGAGACAACTAATAAGGACCTACTATATTGCACGGGGAACTCTACTCAATATTCTTTAATAATTACATAGGAAAATAATATGAAAAAGAATTGATATATGTAGAATTGATTCATTTTGCTGTACACCTGAAACTAACACAACATTGTAAATCAGATATATTTCAATAAAAATTAAAAAAAATCTAGCATAAGGCAAGCAGGAAAAGGCAAAAAAGGAAAAAAAAAAAGACAAGAAAGAAAAAAGTAAAGAAGTTATGATTAATCACATAAAAGGGTTTTGTCTTGAATCTGAATATAGAGAAACATTTTGATATGCATTGAAGCATAGAAAATGACCTACTGTATTTGAAACTTACAAGATCATCCTAGAGGCAAAGAATTTATTTGAGATAGAGGAGTTATGAGGCTTTAACAAGACTCCAAGAGAAAAATTATGAGGGAGTGAACTAAAAGAGTGAATGTGGAACAGATAAGAAAAGACTGATTCAAGAGATATTTACAAAGTGAAATCTATAGGATTCGATAGGAAACTATATAGAAAAGATAATTAGAATCGTCACAGTAATTTTGAGCAGTAATGCAGACAAGGTCAAGGTTTTAGAATTGAAAGTATTGAAAGGAAACATATTCTGGAGCCATCTGGAGTCTTTTTAGCTGCAGGTCATTAAGCAAAGACATAAATGAGGGTGCATTTGGCCAAAGTATACGAACTTTTACTTAAAGGTCAGAGCCTCTGAGATTAGTGGACCCCTGGGTGCAAAGTCATCACAGACTTACATTCCACTCATCCTCTACCATCCTCCTAAAGGTTACATTCAGAGATGTAGGATGTATGTGACAGTTTCAAGAGACACAGTTAAAAAGAGCCATGTCCAGATATACAAAGAAAGATGTACAAAGAAACCCCTATCCCTGGGGTTGTTGTAGGTATTCAGAGTTTTTCTCCTCCTCCTCTTCCTCAGCACGGGCTTTCGTGCTAAGTCACTTCAGTCATGTTCGACTCCTTGTGATCCTATGAACCTGCCAGGCTCCTCTATCCATGGGATTCTCCATGCAAGAATACTGGAGTGGGTTGCCATGCCCTCCTCCAGGGGATCTTCCCAACCCAGGGATGGAACCCCGGTCTCTTATGTCTCCTGCATTGTCACATGTGCTCTTTACCACTCTCACTGCCTGGGAAACCCTTTCTCAGCCTATCTCCTCCAATACTGAGAAGACCTAATTCACATGCTCACCAGAAAAGAGATGATGATGACTTATTTCAGCAAGCTGGGGTTTCCTGCTGGGCAGAAGCTCAGTCTGAGTCAAGGCTGAGAAGAGTAGAAAAGGGTACAAAATCAGAGCTCTACCTAAAAAAAGAGGGGTGAGTAGGCTTAAGAATACATACCTTGAATGTATATGAAAATAGGGGAAATAAACATGATCTTCCTAAATAAAAAGACAGACCAAGATTGCATATGTTTTTTTTTGGGGGGGGTGGGGGTGATGCAGAGAGGAAGAGATGAGAGTATAAGATGAAAAACTAAAAATTTAAGAAATTATTTAGTGCAAATCAAGTGTATGTACCCATGGCTCATCTTCCTTCCTCACTGAGCACTCATATTTGTGGCTTTACTATTTTCTAAGATGATCACTTTAAAATTGCTTTGATTGTTCTCCTATGTCCCTTTCTCCCTCATTTCTCTAAAACAGAAGGAAAACAGCATTTCTGGTTTTTGTTCTAAACACTATGAAGAGATCTCTGAGTGTGAAGCAGACCCAAGGGAAAAATAACCCTCCTAGATATAGATGTTACTGCCATTAAATTACTACCTTAAGTAGATGTACATATAGGAGATACAGTTAATTTCACAGGAAGATGGAAAGGACCACGGAGGTAATGAACTTTATTGAGAGTGCTTTTAATCCCATTGTGCATGTTTCAGAAGCTTTCTAAGCAGGGAAGACCACTGAGTTGATAAAAGAAGCATTTAGTTATTAAATGCCTTTGTGCTTCCCTGCTCGCCAGTGTATTTGCTTTAGAAATGAATGTTACACACTCGGTAGATACAGACATCCTTCTCTAACTGACTTGTCTCAGAAATAAAGTGCTGTGTGTATTTGGGGGCGGGGGCGGAGTGCAGCCAGTGGATGAAGTTACTAAGGAATATATTAAGCAACTTTTTGTGGATAGGTGGATTGCATAATTTAAGACTATCCTGGGGCATCCATAAATTATGCATAGGATTTGTTTTCTTATTTTACATTTTTAGAGAGGAGAACAACGACCCTTGATTCTGCAATCTCTACATCTTTAGCATTATCGAAATCTCACTATTGAATCCTGAGTATCCATAAGGATCCATACCATCTGCTGTTTGGACAGTTTTCCTAAGATCCTTTCAGAATACTCATTCTTTCTGGAATCCTGTTGTCTTTTGAAAAGGAATCAACTCCGCAGTATGTATAGAATGATTCCATTACACAGAATATTCACTTGTCTTAAAACAGTGGCAGAGACCCACTCAGCAGCAATTTGGAAACAATTTAATAATTGTTTTATTTTGCAGTTTTAAAATATTGTGTTGTTTACAGCTATATGAAGATAAGATTCAATAATGACTATATTATGGTGCCTGTTACATACATCCTGACTGCTCTCTCTTTTCCGGTGTTTTAGGATGAGGGGCACCTTCTGTGACTCTACCGATTCTGTGCTACGACATGAGCTGTATGTTTTTCCAAGCTAATAATCGTGCCACTTATAATAACACTCCAATTCATCCCTGCACTTTGCAACAGTATACAGTTAAATAACAGATGGAAAAAAAAATATAAAAACCCTGAGACTTCAGAGAAGAAATTCAATATAGTGATTTCATTTGCTTGGGTCACTTTGTTTTATAAATCAACAACTGGGAACACTGTAATTAGTTACCAGCATAGGGTATTTTGTTTAGCTGTTTACTGCTTAAAGAGCTGGCATCATTAAACATTACTTTTAGGTCACTTTTAATTACTGCATTTGAGGACATGGGTTATATGCCCTAACTGTCTCCTTTTAAACTGAAGCCAAAGTTTAACAAGTTGATTTTCACTGGCCCTATAGACATACCTACATTTTCCAATGAGTGACGCCTTGGCTGCCCCGCTAGGTGGCAGAAGTGCTTTGCAATTGCTAGATCTGTGCTTTGAAGCCACCGAGTCCCCTCTCCACTCTTACTCCTGTGGCAGCTGAGACTGATACAAATGTATAAACAAGAAGAAGCTATACATGACACTCATCACCCTTATTAAAGCATAAAGCAACAATACCAAGCCAAGTTCCTGGCTTCTGTTGGTCTAGGGAAGGCTAGACTTTGCTGAGGGGGCGAAGTAAAAGAAGAAATCCTGAGAAAATGACTGTTTGCTGAGGTTTGGTGCTCTGTGTGTATGTGAGAGAGAGGGAGACTTTGTACCACTGCCCAGGAATCGAGCACCCGAAGGAGACAACTTGCACCTTGCAGATCCACTGTTTCTCAAAGGGCTTCTGGTACTTCTACCTGACTCTACGATGGGTCTTGTTGCTTAACCCCCTTTAGAAGAGGAGTGAGACATAAAAACTCAATCTGTTAGACAGAAAAGCAGGCAGCTTCCTGGCTTCTTACTAGGGAGACATCAGTTACAGAGTTGAATAGAGTAGAATCTGATAGGGAAACATTTTATTTGTGTATAAAAAGATTTGCTAAGTTGATGTTCAGGATACTACCCAGGAAATATATACATTTTTGCAACATATGGAATGTCACCAATCAATTCTGAGAGATGCTGGGTCACACAAAAGGGAAGGTGCTCACTGGTATTCATAGGCTACAGATTTAGGGATTTGGGAGAGAGGATGGGTTTATTTATTTATCTATTTTTGAATGAAACTATTGCATTCTAGTCTAAATTTTAATAAAACTGTTCCTCTTAGGAAGGCATCAGAGGCGATAAAAAGAAAGGGAAGAGTGTGTGTTCCCCTACCTAGGGGAGAGACACAGCAGCTGCCTTATTCTGGAAAGACATTCATCTGTAGGTTGAATTCTAAGTGGATCCACCTACATCTGCCATCCCAGCCGGCACCTGGTGCAGGGTGAATGACACACAATGCTACCCAAATGTCACTGCCCAGCCGTGTCCACCAATTAAAACTAATAAACATTCCTCCCCACGCCGAGGATGCATCGCCAGCCCAGCGAGCAGCAGGGCGCGCGATGGCAGAGCATGATGACAGCAGCAGCGGCCGCGGCAGCCGGAGCCCTGGGCAGCAGGTGTACTTGGCTGGGAGCAGAGAAGGGCACAGCGAAGCGCTGGCATCGCAGGCTCACATATTATGCAGGCAGAGCTGAGTTGTTTACAAATCGAGAGCAGAGGGGATTTGGTTTCAGAGAGAAGTGAGCGCACTGCATTCAGGGCTCAAGGCACCTGAGCGGGGGTTCCGAACCGGTCGACTGGGTGCCACTCCCTATAGAAAACAAAACAAAACAACACACACACACAAAACAAAACAAAAAAACCACCCTCCCCATTAGCCCTCAATGCACATCCTGACGCAGCAGCAGAGGCCCAGTTCTGCACGCAGACAAAAACGCCTGACGAGAAACCCAAGGATCTCCGAGGTTGAGGGCCAGCAAGTCTCTCTTGCTCTCAAGTGTAACTTTCCCAAGTGACATGGGTAAGCCAGATGACGGAGCGGACCGGCCTGGACAGAGCTTGCACATATGGAAAGATACAGAGTCAAAGAGGCAATACATGGGAAGAAAAGAAACCCTCAAGAAGGTCATGGGCCTGGGAGTCTCAGCCTTCGGTGAGTCGTAGTGGCCTTACACCCTCCTCCACGCTGGACTGAACTGGAAGGAAATTGGAGACTCCGGCTGGCCGCAGAGGGGACAGCCTGCGTGCGTGGACGTGCGTGCATGCGCGCTCACGTTGGAGGCCAGAGCACGGAGAGCTGGAGCACCGAGCATCTTTCGGATGGAGGCATCAGGACTGCACGCCTGTCCTTAATCACACTCAGCAGTGAGCCACCTTGGGTGCGATTTTCCTGGTTTCAGAGTTACTTCTACTAAAGGCAGGGGGAATGTGTCCCCTAGCCCTCTTATCAGCCGTGCGGCAACCTCTGTCAGTCTGTGTTTTCACCTCTGCTGGTTTCAAGTCTGCTGTCTGGCGGGATCAGTGCTGTCAGTTTAAAATCCTGCTTCTCTCCATGAGGGCTGTTATGATATGGGACACCTGAAGGTGTCATTTTCGTGTGGTTAATTAACCTTGAGACCAGAGGCACAGCAGCCCAGCCCCTTAATTACATTTATGTGTGACCCCGCAAATGCGGGTTGACGAGGGGCTGCCATTACTGCTGGCAGCTCACAGTGCCACCTGTCTGACCATGATCTGGGGGTTGTCATACAATACTGATGTCTGTCCTCGACATGAATTGTCCTGCGTTCTGAGTTCAGATGGCAAAGCTTTGAGTGTCTGAGCGGAACCTTTTGACTGGTGGATGCAAACACTTGCAGTGGAGACTTTCTTTTACAATTTAAAAAAGCAGCTTCATCTGCTTTTGTCTGCCAGGGTTGCATGGCTGAAACCTGGAAAAATGGACTTGAGATTACGACTGTGGTTGTGAAAACCCATGGGGGATATGTTTCTGCTTTCCATGTTTTTCTCAGATTGAATCAGTTCCCTCACTGATATCCTAGTTTCAGCCTTTTACACAATTGGAGTGAGCAGAGTTAAGGCCTTCTGCACAACAGAAGCTGCCAGTACTCTTGCCTGGAAAATCCCATGGATGGAGGAGCCTGGTAGGCTGCAGTCCATGGGGTCGCTGAGGGTCCGACACGACTGAGCGACTTCACTTTCACTTTTCACTTTCATGCATTGGAGGAGAAAATGGCAACCCACTCCAGTGTTCTTGCCTGGAGAATCCCAGGGACGGGAAGCCTGGTGGGCTGCCGTCTATGGGGTCGCACAGAGTCCGACACGACTGAAGTGACTCAGCAGCAGCGAAGTCATTTGACTCCAGGATGTGGAGTCTTGGCCTGCAGGGATGAGGTGGTTTGAGGCCAGGGATGGTGTGGAGGAAGAAGAAAAAGTGACAGACGGCTGTGTTGTCAACTCAGTAAAAGGGAAGAAGAAGAAGGAAGCACAGGAGGCAGACCTGGACTTTCAAAGCATCACCAGGGAACGTGATCCAGTCTAGCAACTGGAAGAGCTAATTCCTGGCTAAGGATTCAGATCACAAGGAGCCAAGGTGAGTCCAGAACACACACCACGTTATGGCTGGTTTGAAACCCAGATGAAGAAACGAGAAAAGGAAAGTAGAAAGTAGAAAGAAACAATAAAGACTGATGTTATCACAGTGTGTGGTCTCCTTATACCTGTCCCTGTTACACTAAAAGCAGGTTCATCATTTGTTTATTTAAAAACAAACCAAAAAATCATTACTACTTGCTTGCGGCATTGTGTATTAATAGAAAACAGAAAAAAAGAGAAATTCCTTGTAGTATGAACTGATCTGAGTTTTGAATTTCCCTTTACAACACTGCTGCCAAATTGTTCTTCGTCTTCTATTTTGATACCTCCAGTGACCAGCTCTTTTCTGGTTATTGGTGATTTCTGTGTAGTACTTCTGATTGTTTCTTTTGTGTACTCCAATGTGTCCTCTGTAGAGTTTCTACTCATGGGACTCTCATCTGATTCTAAAGCTCTGGAAAGCAAGTCCATCAGTCCAACAGGTGAAAGTTTGTAAAATAATTAAAAAGAAAGCTCATGGTCCATCATTTAATTCTTAAAACTACATTCTAAACTATACATGCACCGCTATGTTCATTGCAGTGCTTTTGACAGTAACCAAGACATGGAAGCCACCTAGATGTTCACTGACAGATGAATGAATGAAGATGTGCTACATATATACAATGGGGTATTACTGAGTCATAAAAAGAACGCGTTTGAGTCAGTTCTAGTGAGGTTGGTGAACCTACAGCCTGTTATACAGAGTGAAGTAAGTCAGAAAGAAAAAAGATATATATTAATGCATATATATGGAATCTAGAAAAATGGCATTGATGAAGCTGTTTGCAAGGAAGGAATGGAGACATAGATATTGAGGATGGATTTATGGGCACAGTGGGAGAGGGAACATATATGCACTATCCTGTATAAAACGGATCATTGGTGGGAAGTTGGTGTATAACACGGGGAGCCCAGTCTGGTGCTCTGTGATGACCTAGAGGGGTGGCAGGTGGGGAAGTGAGGGAGACTTAAGAGGGAAGTGATGTGTGTATGATTATGGTTGATTTGCATTGTTGTATGGCAGAAACCAACATAGCATTGTAAAAATTAAAAAGCGAGAAGTAATATAAAAATGTTTATAAAAAATAAATGCAAAAATACTTTTCTGGAAATACAAGGAAAAGTAAGATGGGATCTGGGTTCTCCTGCAATGTGAACCCTTGCCCTGGAGACAGGGAGGTACTTACGTCACTGACCACTGACCAAACTTACGTGCACTTTGGGTGTGTGTTTCAGTGCCCCCAAGGAACAGGGGTGAGTCTGAGGAAGTGCATGGAGGACAGAGAAGTGTGAGGCAGAGCCCCGCCCTTTTCCTTGGAGTAAAAACAGGAGTTCAGTTGGTTTAACAATGGAGAGTTTAAATGCCCCAGGGTTGGCAGGGAGAGAGAAGGGGAAACAACCCCTCTTCTTGGGCAGGAACAAAACAGTTCTGAGTTCTCTTCTTAAAGAGGCTAATACTATGAGTACCTCAGAGTTTTCCCAGGGGGACCTGAGCTGACCCTACACTTGCGATTACAACTGGCTGTGTGGCATAAAATGGGGTTTATTAAATCAGTAACGTTGGCTGTGCTCCAAGAGGAAGTCTGGGAAGAAGGCAGAGAAAAGCTTCTGGTATTAGTTTTGTTTATTTTTTTGACTCTGGTATGATGGAGCCAAAGGAAGAGAGTAGGAGAAATTTGTAAAGATTTTGAGAATAGGAGCAAAATTCTAGATAACTTTATGTTCCCTGTTGTACCTGACAAACTGCGTATGAATAGTCAACAAAAATATTTGCTGACTGGATGCCTGTTATTATTACAAGAGCAAAGTTAATGTTATCACGCCTCTTTTATGAATTGAATTGGCTTTCCTTAAAACTGTAGTTTTATTATATGAATTATTACTATAAAACACACATCCTGCTTTTACATGCTTTTGTAACTTAACCTTCAAATCTACCCCTCTCTGTGTTGCAAATGGATCACGTAGAGATGGCAATTTTGGTTAATTTTAAGAGTATAGAATGTTAAACTACACGTGGTTTATCCCAAGGAAATTCACAAGGAGTCATAAATCACCATGTAACATAGCACATTGTGGTCATTATGGGGATAAAACACTGTAAACCTTTTCTAATAATTTGCAAATCTCCCAAATGAATTATCCTATTGACACAACTAGGGCCACAGCAGGAAATAATTGTTCTCAACAGTTATGCATCCCCTAGAACAGAGGGGAAATCTTACACTGAAATCATGCCTGAAAGCTCAAACCACACTAATCATGCTGTCGGCTCTTAGTTTATTTAATAGTTTTAAAGGAGAAATACCATCCATACCTCTAGGGATTCTAAAGCAAGACTTTCCTTTATAATTAGATGATACAGTTAACACATTTTAAATAATCTTAATTTGTACTTTCAAAACACTTCTAATCTGATGATCCTCAGGTTCTTAAACATTAAAATTATATTAAGGCTGGACTTTCTGATGAGCATCAAATCATCATAGCTCTGATTCAAAGACAGCAAGGCTGAGGAAATTTGTCTCTAAAAATGCTGCTTTGTATCTTCCAATCGTTTCCCCAAATATTCTTTGTACCTTTTAAAACAGTGAGTTTCTTTTAGTTCCCCACTTATACAAACAGTGATTCACAAGGGAATGTTTTCAGGTTTTAGAAATGTGAGGAGATCATAAAAAGCAGTTTATCACTGAAAAATTAGCCCCTAGTTCAGAGTAAAACATCTTTAATTGTTTTTAATTGTGAAAATTAAATAATTCTGTACCAGATATTGAACACTGTAGAAAGGAGCAGGGGGAGCCCTCCTTCTGGAAAACTGTAAGCTCATAGAAATTGCCCTTAATGCTTGTTTTAAAGAGGTGAAGGAATGATTATCTTACATACCAAGTCCTGCAGCCACGAACAGTCGCAGTGGTTCACAAATACAGTTTCACTGTAGCTGATATACAGCTGTTTGCTGGCATCTTTTGGAATTATTTTACCTCTTTAATAATGTAAGGTCCTCTTGGGACTTAATTTCTGCCTTAAATAATTCATAATGCATGCTTTGTATTAAATGAACAATTTTAATGAGAAAACCATATCTATTTGACTGGGGAATAACTGTTGATTCGATTTGAATGTTATTTTGAATGAACTAGCATTGGGTTAACAAGATTTCACTATATTGTTTTCTCATTTATATCCTAGCCTTATTGTTTAGCCATAATTATTTATCTTACATCATAGCAAGTTGAGAAAGTGACAAGAAATTGTGAGAATGAACTTTAGAATAAATGATGGAAATGTACAAGGGGCAGACATTGAAGAAACTGTATAACATGCAAACACATGCTTGTTTAATTGGGTATCTCTTCAGTTCTCTCTAACCTTGAGATCTTGTAAGTGATAGCTATGTATCAGGTCTATTACTCAGTGTGAAAAAAACAATGAAGTTCATAGCATTAACCCACTCTTATTTGAGCTATCAGTCAAAAATGTTACACTTATTGGTGAATTTATTGTGAATTTATTTAATGATGGAATTAATACAACAGAAAACATAGTAAAGGATGCATAATGCAGAATTAGGAGCAACAATGAAAGTGAAAGTCACTCAGTCGTGTATGACTCTTTTCGACCCCATGGAGTCTTTGCTACCCCATGGAGTGTCCAGTCCATGGAATTCTCCAGGCCAGAATACTGGAGTGGGTAGCCTTTCCCTTCTCCAGGGGATCTTTCCAACCCAGGGACTGAACCCAGGTCTCCTGAATTGCAGGTGGATTCTTTACCAGCTGAGCCACAAGGGAAGCCCGATAATACTGGAGTGGGTAGCCTATCTTTTCTCCAGCAAATCTTCCTGACCCAGGTGGCTCAGCTGGCAAAGAATCCGCCTGCAATCTGGGAGACCTAGGTTCATTCTCTGGGTTGGGAAGATCCCCTGGAGAGGGGAAAGGCTGCTCACTCCAGTATTTTGGCCTGGAGAATTCCATGGAGCGTATAGTCTGTGGGGTCACAAAAAGTTGGACATGACTGAGCGACTTTCACTTCACTTCACTTCTCCTGCATTGCAGGTGGATTCTTTACCAACTGAGCTATCAGGGAAGGAGGAACAACAGAAATAGAATAACTGTAAAATCCAGAGAACAAAAATGTATGTTTTTGTGCAACTAGCACCTAGGACTGTGCTTCTTACCTAGCTGGTACCCAATAGATATCTGTTAAATGAATGAGAAGTGGATAAAATGTAAAATAGCAAAAGAAGCATTCATAATGTGCTAAAACTCTGATTACTAAGTACTATTAAATGATCAGTAACCGTGTACAGACACTGATCAAAGTGTTGTACATGAGGAATGGAATTTTTCCTGCCATACTAGTAAAGAAGGATGTCAAGGTCAAAAGTAATTGTAGACCTCCAACATGAGTCAATGAGTCCTGACAAATCTCAGGAAGGAAAATAATATTTGCGGTTTACCAGCCATCAGACTACAGCCACTCCCATTGGTGAGTCCTGAGGAACTCAGGATGTGAAAACACAGGATACTGGCCCCAGACAGGTGAGGTGCATATCAAAGGAAGTATTTCAGTGAACCCAGATTCTTGCATTTTCTCATACATAGAAAAGTGTAAACTTCCTTGACTTTAGAAATCTGGTTTTCCTTTAATTAATAATAATCTTTTAATGATCAGACTACTTGCCCTTAGTTGTAAAACTTCTATATAAACTAGCTCCCCTCACCACTTCCTCAAAGAAGTTCTCTCAGGGTTACTTGAGATTCTATCTCCTGAGCATGAAGTCTTAAAAATTTCCACCAAATAAAACATAACTCCTAACTTTTAGGTTATGAATACTTTTAAGTAGATATACATGCATTAATGTGTCTGTGTGTGTGTTATGCATTAATGTGTGTGTGTGTGTGTGTGTTAGTCATTCAGTCATGCACAGCTTGTGACCCCATGGACTGTAGCCCACCAGGCTCCTCTCTGTCCATGGAATTTTCTAGGCAAAAACCATTTCCTTCTCTAGGGAACCTTCCCAACCCAGAGGTTGAACCCAGATCTCCTGCATTGCAGATAGGATCTTTACCATCTAGGCCATAGGACTTGGTTTTTGCATGAAATTTCTCATACAAATGCTTGAAGATGCAAATCTGCTCAGTACTCATGATTGAATTGGGCATATTCTGGATGATGCAAAAGAAATGATTCTTATTAATATCAGAGCATAACTAAAAGGCTCTTCTGCTTAGCTCTTGATTTCACAGCTTAAAGTATGAGGAGAACATGAATACAACAAGTTGAAGTGTCCGTGGGTTATTAAAAACCTACATAGTTAGATTCAGACAGCATCATTTTACTAAGATGTCACTGTCTTCATCTCTCAATGCTTATAAGGTATCACAAAAAGGAAAGCACAGTCCACATTTTGAAGTTATTTACATAATATTAGAAATACAGAGTGACACATGCAGAAAAGACTCAAGAACATTTACAAAGCACCTTATAGATGATTTCAGTCTCCTGTCTGGTTTATGTTGATTGGGAATTAAAATTGCTATACATTTCCCAAAGTTGACAATTTAAATATGGAAACTAGAGGTTGAAAGTAGGTCTATATGAATTATAAATGTTTATGTTTTAATTAAACAAAGGTAAACCAAAACCTTAACTATTAGGTATGAACATAGTTGGTTTGTTTTATGTGTATGCATATAAATATATGTGCTAAGTAGTTTCAGTCATATTCTACTCTTTGTGACTCTGCGGACTGTGGCCCACCAGGTTCCTCTGTCTATAGAGTTCTCCAGGCAAGAATGGAGGGGGTTGCCATGACCACCTCCGGGGAATCTTCCGAACCCAGGGAGAGAACCCATGTCTGTTACATCTCTTGCATTGGCAGGTGGGTTCTTTACCACTAATACCACCTGGGAAGCCCTTATGTGTATGAATATATATACAGACATAAAGATAAAATATTATTCAACTTCTCAAACTCTTATTCAACTGAATCTCTGATGTTTCTTACTAGAAGCTAAGTGAGAAAATACAATATGGAAATAGGGTAGGACATATAGTCAGAAGCCCTGAGTTCCTGTCTCAAGTCCCTTGCTGTCTTCTGAATTTCAGTTAAAATATGATAGTTTTTATATAAATCAAATTATATAGTACAAAAACCTATACTTATAAATGTATATAGTTTATATACATATGTATAATTTCCAAACTATAAGTTATTATGCCCATTTTGCTACGGTTATCATTATGAAATAAAATGACACCTAACATCATTTCCAGAGTTTTGATTTAAATGGAAATGTTACAGATTTTCTGTTCCTATTTACAGGTCACAGCAAAGAAAGAAAGCATCCCCCCTGCTTCATTTCTGCCTTCAGAAGATAGCAGGAAATTACAAAAAAAGAAAGCTGTTCTGTGCAGTATTTCTGACAGCAGATTTCTCAGAATTCAGAAATACTTTTCTCTGTAATATGTTGCCGCAGATACAAAGGAGCACTTAGGCCTGATGACTATCTCTGTTTGCATGAGCGATAATTCCTGAACACACAGTTCTTGATTAAAATACAAATGCATTCTAACTGCATATTTCTTTATCTGTGTTTTATTCTTACATGACAAAATATGAAAAGAATCAGGTAAAGTTGGGATCTAGTATATTGCAAAATTGAAACTGAAGCTAAGAGGATTTTCAGGTGGGAACAGAATATCTTTTGCCATCCATCTGGCTCATAGGTCCTGATTTAGGTGTGGCTGTATTGACTGAACACTTGAAGGTGAGAGTCTTCATGTTGAAGTACCTTGTTTCCTAAACTGCCTTTTCAAATACAGATGATCTATATTAGAGTCACAGATGATCTATATTAGAGTCACAAAACAAAAAATATGTTCTTTTGAGAATTTAAAATTCATGGTATGTGTCCTTTAAGGACATTACCCAGAGGACCAGCATTGTGTCTGACATTGTAACACACTGTGGGTGCTGAACTTTAATAAGATTTGGCACTTGATACATTTACAATACAGTGGCCTTTCTCAAGGAAATCAGATTTATCTGTAGCACATATACATGATGAAGCAGAGATGAAATTAAACAGAGAAATATATGTGGACGGGATTACCAAGATGTTGACTATATCGTTCCCCTCTTCCCAATGGCTCAGTGGGTAAACAGTCCTTCTGCAATGCAGGAGACATGGAGATGAGGATTTGATCCCTCGGTCAGAAAGATCCCCTGGAGGAGGAAATGACAACTGACTTATTTATTCTCGCCTGAAAAATCCTGTGGACAGAGGAGCCTGGCAGTTTACGGTCCAAAGGATGACAAAGTCAGACATGATTGAGTGATGGTGCAGGCATGCACCATGAATGAATGGTCACACTGACGATTCTTACAGGTAAGAATTTTAGACTTTTGGATCCAATGCATTCTTTTAAGATGATGTAGGCTATTATGCTTTCATAAGGGGATAATTAAATTCAGATCTGATGAGCAAACTGACAAGTTCCCACTGCTGGGAAGTGTCAGAACTGAACTTAGAGGAGGAGTGGATTAGAGGGGATCAAGTGTGCCAGACACTGGGTTAAGCGTGTCTGTCCACACCATGTCATTCAGTTGTTGTCAGAGCCTTGTGAGATTACGCACTATCTCACAGGTGAGAAACTGAGGTTTGCAGAAGTGAAGGAGCCTAGCTGAAAGCTAGTAATGGCACACTTAAGAGGAATCAGTCTGTCTGACCCTGTGAATCATAGTATTCTCACAGCAACCAGTGCTTGGCTTAATAGCACTGCTCAAACATGGAACCTGCATTAAGGGCTACTGAAAGCTAATTAAGAGTCCCCAAATGAGACCAATGTGAAGTTGTCCCCACTGAGACCGTGCTTCTGAAACTTCAGGTTAGAAAATAAGTCCTATGGGGACTTCCATCATATTCCAGTGGTTAAGACTCTGCACTTCCATAGCAGGGATTGCAGGTTTGTTCCTTGGTCAGGGAACTAAGATCCCACATGCAGTGTAGCCAAAAAATAAAAACAACAATTTAAGGAAATAATTTAAAAAATAAAAAATAAATACCCCTTTAAACAGAGACAGCAAAGAAAGGAAAGAAACTTTCCTGTAATTTGGGTTCCTCTGATCTCTGGGGTAACATCCATCTTGGGATCACAAGCCTCCTCCCCCCATGTCTCATGACCTTTTATTAGGTCATTTAGCTCACTGGTAGATATGTTCATGTCTCTGCAAACTTGCTCATTCTCACATAGGGAGCAATGTGCTACCTGTTGGAAAACACAGTAGAGGAAAATAATAAAGATGTGAATTATCTTCTTATACACTTTTCAATTCTGAAAGATAATTGTTTGTTTAAGTAACACATTCTGCCTTGATTAGAGGACATTAATTATCATTCGTTATTAAAAATGTTTATATTCTCAAATATGTTTGCATTTCACAAGTCTCATCAAGAAACCAGGCTCCGCTAACCCTGTCTTTTGGTCTTGCTTGCAATTCTAGTTTACTTCCTTAATAAGCATTCCATGAGTAAATGTAAATAAGAATTCAGAGAAGTACGATGAGTAAACCTTTATCCCACATTTCTACATAAAAAAGCGTGAGAGAATAACAAATGATCTATTAACCGAGTTTATAAAAGATGAGTGATATATAATAAAAGCTTTTAATTTCAAGCCTTGGATATATGATAATTTTTAAGACATAGCTTTTTATTTCTCGTTTTATCTTTTCGTATAGGTCCTTTTCATTCATTCACCCATTAAAAAATGCTCACTGATTACTACCCAGACTATGAATAGAACCAAGCCTGGTAATAGCAAGGAAACTGCACAATAGGCTCCTTGGGCTCATGGAGCTTATATTTTAAGTGGCAGAGACAAACAATAGTCAATTACAAACAATAAGATCATCATCATAATAAATGCACATAACTCCCCTACATGCCATTGAGTTCCATTCTGAAAGCACCTTCATAAATCTAATTTTTTCATAAGTCTAGCAAAGTTAACCTAGGTACCCAACTAGCACAATTGGCTATATAGCACTGTACTACAAGTTTATAATACATTTCACAAAATAATACATGAAAAACGAATGCACAAAATTGAAAACATTTAACCTTGAAAAGCACAGTACGGCAGCTGTCATTGAATGAACAGGCAGGAAGAGTTACTGACTGGAGGAGGGAAAGGTTGGGAGATGCAAACGCTAAGCTGAAGGATCCCTGGCAATAGGAGATGAAGGATGCTTGCAGTTTCACTCCTGCCTGCAATGATGGCACAGATTTGAGTTCCCTGATGGAAGCAGATGCGTGTTCACACCTTTGAAAATTCACAACTTGAAGGTTTGTATGTAGGGGACTTACTGAAATGCAAGCAAGATATAAATGTAAAATGGAAGAGCAGATAATGACTTGAGATGAGCGACTTAAAAAAGAATGTCAGGATAGGTCTTTAGGAAAATATCTCAGAAGGGACCTACCTGGGCAGAGATGCCAGCTGTGCAAAGATACAGGAATGGTGAGAACTATTTGGCAAGAATAAATTTCAAATATTCAAAGATGAAAAGGAGAGTACTGTCAGGGAGTGTACTAGATGAACAGTGAGGCTGAGACGAGACCACAAGAAGCAAGAAAACCATGATAAGTAGCATGCATTTTCATGTTGGTGCTGTGCAGAGTAGATGATAGTGAGGTGGTAATCACCAGAGAGACCAGATGAAAGCCATCCTGGCCAGCAGGGGCAGTGCTTGGGGCATTCTTGGCCACAGTGTAAATGGCATGACAAAGATTCAGAAATTATAACTGAATTAACAATCTGATGGATGGTATGACAGGAGTCAAGATGAACCTGGCCTTTTTGGCTAGGAGGATTTGATGGAAGCTAATGCCATGTATTAAGATGGGGAAGCCTCTCTATATATTTAAAAATTCTTTGACCATGACTAATAAATCCAAATATTTTTGGTATATCAGCTCTAGAGTATTATTAAAAGGCGTTTGATGACTGGGCTTCCCAGGTGGCTCAATGATAAAAGAATCTGCCTGGCAATGTAGGAGGTGCAGGTTGGATCCCTGGGTTGGGAAGATCCCCTGGAGAAGGCAATGGCAACCCACTCTAATATTCTTGCCTGGGGAATCCCATGAACAGAGAAGCCTGGCGGGCTACAGTCCATGGGGTCATAAAGAACTGGATACGACTGAGCACACACACTTAGCTCCATACTTCCAATGACCACAGTTGTCCTTGTTTATTGTTTGAAGGCTTTGTCGTGGTGGCCATTGATTCACTCTTTATGTAGAGCATTGTGTGGGAGGTTCTTGGAATGCGTATTGATGAGAGATGTTATTGGCAATGAACCATGTGATATATCACTAGCTCAGCACAATCAGATTATGCAGAAATTTGCAGTTTTTTTTTTTTTTTTTTGCTTGGCTCCACAAATGGTAAAAATTGATGAATAAGCCAAGGAATAAAGCAGAGATAAGAAATATGCTATTAGTCACTTAAGGCATCGCTGCCATAGAGTGGGAGTCTCCCTCTCTCTTTAGAAGGACTATCTAGATCCTTCTGGAGGTAGTGAAAGCCAAGGATATTATAGGATGAGTTTATAAGAAAACATATGGACCACACAATTCTCTGAGGTAGAAAACCATCTCTTTGTGGAAAAATGTTCAGTACTTTGCAGCTATGATTCCAAGACGGACAGCCCCCTCAGGCTGCTGTTCACAGCTATTTACGGTTCCCCAAGCTACTTAATTGTAGCTTCCAGTGCCCTTGTTACTTGACTGTCCTACTCAAAATTCCTCAAGGACCCTTGTCTCTTCACCTTTTAAACCCTGCTTTGTATTATGGATCTTTTTGAAAACCAGTCTAGCATTTGAGGTGAAATATTCAGGATGAATAAGACAGAGGTCAGCAAATGAGTTGACTCCACCATAATGCAATCTCAAGACAAACAAGATGTCTAGCTGATAAAAGTAAGCTTGTGCTCTGATCAGAAGAGAGGTGTGAAAGTTTAATTTTCATTGTGTTTTCAACCCCAGTAAGATTTGTAAATCTTTCCCTTAGCTGTTGGTCTATCTGTTGCTTACCCAATATTTCAGTCTAGTACTTTGGACCAAGTTCTGTAAAGTACACGCCGAACCTGAGTGAGCCGGTGATTTGGACAATGTACAGACTGCATTTTGTGAATCAGGGTCTTCTTGACACACAGTGTATCCCCTGCTGTCTTCAAGGCCTATACAGAGCCAGCTTTGGCAAACCTTTTGAGCACGGTCGTTATGCCCAAAGTGAGGATGCAGAACTCCACTGGGGTGAACTGATGGTGGAGGAAGGACATAGACGTGTGTGGAAATGAAGGCACAGCCGTCACAAGGAAGGGCAAGAAAGCAAGTGATGTGAGTGAGGTTACAGTGATACCTCCTTGAGAAGACTATAGGGATGTCAGGACTGCAAATGAGCATGTGATGCTTTAAGCTGAAATGTCTGGTATAAAACAGGTAAACGACAAGGACTTACTGTATAGCCCAGGAACTCTATTCAACATTTTAAATAACTTATAATTAGAAAGAATTTGAAAATATATATATATATATATATAATATATCTAGTTATCTTTATATATCTATAAAGAATATCTGTCTAAAACCGAATCATTTTTTTGTACACTTGAAACTAACACAACATTGTAAATTAACCATACTTCAATTAGAAAAAAGACAGCCCTTAAAGTTGAATAAGCTTGACTTCTTGTATTAAAAAAAAAAACCTGAAATGTTTGAGACATTTCTCTTTTTGCTTTTTATGTTTTGAGATGAATTATTATGGCAATAGCAGCAGCTCTTGATTCTTCTTCTAATGACATGAATCTCCTTGGAAAAATTTACTTCAATTCCTTGAGATGTTATTATTATTATTTTTAAAATCTCTGAACTGGAGATAGTAAGAATATCCAGCAGCTAGGGTTAGTGTGAAAGTGAATATGATACAGCATGTGAAAATATGTGTGAAGTATAAAATCCTCTAAGTTGTGGCAGTTGTCTGTATTAGTCATTAGCAGATGTTGGCTCTACGCTCTGATAGTATGTTATTGTGGACATGGATAACAGCTTTAAACATATAGACTTAAACAGCAGCATTTATTTGGGCCAGAAACATGAATCCTCTCACTTAACCCTTGCCACAACCCCTTGGATAGGTACTGTTACTGTCTACGTTTTACAGAGGAGAAAAACAAGACCTAAAGAGGTTAAGTAGTTTATGGCTGAGCTAGAACTTGGCTTCAGGTATATCCAATTTCAATGCAAAGATTTTAGCTCTGCATGCTATTTAGAATTGTAACTCCAAGTATATTATAAAGTAACATTCAGAATGTAAAGCTATAAAAATCCTTCTAACATTTTTAAAATAACCTATAATACCTCAATTAAAACAAGAATTTTAATGCTCCTGAGATAGGGTATAGCGTGGCACTCCACTCCAGTACTCTTGCCTGGAAAATCCCATGGATGGAGGAGCCTGTGGGCCGCAGTCCATGGGGTCGCTAAGGGTCGGACAAGACTCAGCGACTTCACTTTCACTTTTCACTTTCATGCATTGGAGAAGGCAATGGCAACCCACTCCAGTGTTCTTGCCTGGAGAATCCCCGGGACGGGGGAGCCTCATGGGCTGCTGTCTATGGGGTCGCACAGAGTTGGACACGACTGAAGCAACTTAGCAGCAGCAGTAGCAGCAGCAGCTAACATTGTACTTAATGGCAGACTTTAATCAGTATGGCTACTTCCTCTTCACAAATCATTTGACTTTACAGCCACTGTTGAATCTATGTACCAATTCTCAAGGTTGATAATTTTTAATTTGAAACAGATACAGCCATGTTTGTGGAGCATGGCACCATTACAATTTTATTTTGAAGAAGATTTTAAGTATTGGAAGAAAAGCCATGACAAACCTAGATGGTGTATTAAAAATCAAAGGCATCATTTTGCTGACAAAGGTCCATAGAGTCAAAGCTATGGTTTTCTAGTAGTCACTTACAGATGTGAGTTGGACCATAAAGAAGGCTGAGCGCCAAAGAATTGATACTTTCAAACCGTGGTTCTGGAGAAGACTCTTGAGAGTCCCTTGGACTGCAAGGAGATCAAACCAGTCCATCCTAAAGGAAATCAACCCTGAATATTCATTGGAAGGACTGATGCTGAAGCTGAAGCTCCAATACTTTGGTCAGAGCTGACTCGTTAGAAAAGACCCTGATGCTGGGAAAGACTGAGGGTAAAATGAGAAGGGGGCAGTAGAAGATGAGATGGTAAGATAACATCACTGACTCAATGGAGATGAGTTTGAGCAAACTCAGGGAGATAATGAAGGACGGGGAAGCCTGGCATGCTGCAGTTCATGAGGTTGCAAAAAGTTGGATACAACCTTGTGACTGAACAATGCATGGTTTAGTATGAATCACTATGCTGTCCCTTTGGTGAGTAGCTGGGAAAACAATGTTATTACTAGCAAAAACTATCAGACTGCCATAATATTAGTTCAGCATAGTTGAATTGTTTCCAAATAGTAGACAGAGAAAGTTGTCTGAGTAGTAAATAACTAAATGGAATTTGCAAGAGATGGGGAGTTGTTTTATTTCTAAGGTAATGAGTGCAGTTCTCACTTACCCAGCTTTGTTCCTGAGAGAGTATTACTTTTGGTTTTAGTTTCAGCATCAGTTTCAGTATCCAAAATTGATAAGCTACCTGGACGGCATTTGGAACTTAATTTTGTGTTTGTAGAGATAGAAGGATATAATATAGCACCTATGCAAACAAATCTGATGTTGAATTTCAGACATTAGCTCTTTTATGGTTTTTGTGATTGGAGTCATTTTGTCATTTTGTTTTGGATTTTGTTCTTCCACTCCTTCCCCTTCCCCAAATTTCTCAGTTTCCTTATTCTCAGAAGCAAAACTCCCACTTCTTCCACTTCTTATATGGAACAGTTTCAACTGTCTTTAGTCCATGTTTGAATGCTTTGCTTGCTCAGTCTCTCAGTCATATCTGACTCCTTGTGACCCCCTGGACTGTAGCCTGCCGGACTCCTCTGTCCAGGGGGTTCCTCAGGCAAGAATACTGGAATGGATTGCCATTTCCTCCTCCAGAGGACTTTCGTGATCCAGAGGTCAAACCTGCATCTCTTGCTTTCCTGCACTGGCAGGAGAATTCTTTGCCATTGAAACACCTGGGAAGCCCTTAGCATGGTCAAAACATGAAGGTTTGATTTCCACTAAATGCCCAGTCAAGCTCCAGCATGTGATGATTTTATTCCACTGGTTACATTATCTTCTGATTTTTGCAACAGTATATGGTCTTTCATTGGAGAAGGCAATGGCACCCCACTCCAGTACCTGGAAAATCCCATGGACGGAGGAGCCTGGAAGGCTGCAGTCCATGGGGTCGCTGAGGGTCGGACACGACTGAGTGACTTCACTTTCACTTTTCACTTTCATGCATTGGAGAAGGAAATGGCAAACCCACTCCAGTGTTCTTGCCTGGAGAATCCCGGGGACGGGGGAGCCTGGTGGGCTGCCGTCTCTGGGTTCGCACAGAGTCGGACACAACTGAAGCGACTTAGCAGCATGGTCTTTCATGCCAAGAAATGATTATTAATTTAATTATAGTGTGCTTATCATTGTTATTATGAAGAATCTTCTAATAATTATATTTGGTGTGCTACCATACTTATAATATTCCTCACCCTAACAAAATACCTTGCTTTGTAGATTTAGAACTTGAGGGATAAAGGATGGGAAAATAATGCTGGCATCAGAGATAAAATTTATTCATTCAGTTCAGTTTAATGGTTATATTAAAAAGAAAGGATCTATGTCTTTCCTCACCAAATGTTCTTTTATTATTCTCTACAAAATTTCAAAAAGTAGAAAAAAAGTACAGAAGGTGGTAATATTTTCCTCTTTTTATTCTTTTATTATTATTACTATTAAAATTATTGGGGACAGGGAATGGAAGGATGGTTTGTAAAATGCATGTAGCACATATAAATATATTAATAAATATCTGCTTTGTATTGAGTGTATACTCTGAATAAGTTAAAATATGCCTTCTAATCTGGGAGGAATTGGATGCAGGAGGAGAAGGGGAGGACAGAGGATGAGATGGCTGGATGGCATCACTGACTCGATGGATGTGAGTCTGAGTGAACTCCCAGAGTTGGTGATGGACAGGGAGGCCTGGCGTGCTGTGATTCATGGGGTCACAAAGAGTCAGACACGACTGAGCGACTGAACTGAACTGAATCTTCACAAGCTGACTAAATTGCAGTGTATTAACTATCTATTGCTGCATGAAAAATCATCACAAAATTTAGCAGTTGAAAACAATAATAATCCTTTGTTACCTCTTATGGTCTCTGTGGGTTAGGAATTCAAGAGTAGTTTGGCTAGGAGTTTCTGGCCTTAGGAGGACACAGTCAGAAGTCATCTCCATTCTGATAGCTTGTGCTTTGTCCGGAAAACTCCAACAGCTCTTTCTTTGGGGTGGGGGTGAGGCGTCCCTCCGTGTTTTCCTTTCATGGTGGACTCAAGAGATTTGAACTTTGTGTACAATGGACTAGGGAGCCACAGTTTCATGTCTCAAAGTTGAGAGCCAGCTGACAGCGATGTAACCTTTCAGGATCCAACCTTGCCATCATGTGGTATCACCTGCATCACTGTGTCTGGAAAGGCAGTCAGAAGGTCCCGTGGAAAGGCAGTCAGAAGGTCCCGCCCACATTCAAGAAAAGAACAAGGAACAGATTGCCTCTTTACAGGAAACAACAAGATTCTAGAAGAGCATGTGACACCTGAAATGTTGCTGTGGCCCTTTTTGGAAAATATAATCTGCCACAGGTAGACATTCTCTGATTTAAAGATAAGAAGACCTAAGCTCAGTGAGCATAGGAGAGCCAGAGTCACTCGGTAATACGTGGTCAAAATATCTCACACTTGCAGTGCTATATTTGATTAACTTTTCACTAGTGCTTTGGCTTAAACTCCATGGATCACTGCTATCCTTTTCTCACAAGAATTACCCCAAACATCAGAAAAGCTTCCCCCTCCTCTCACCTTGCAAAAGAACACCTTCGGGGTGTGCAGGTGACTTCCTCTCTAGCCTTTATCTAAGCCGGAAGCCTTGCCTTATTTCATCACCTTCCTGCTGGTTGGGCTAATGGAGAGGAGAAAAACAAAAATGGCCTTTCTTAAAATTTTTAGTTTCTGTGTGTACCCTTAAATTTACATTGACAATATGCGCTATAGGCTCATATACAGAGTTTATCTGATGAGTGCATTCTGGCTTACTGAAGGACGCTAAGGCTCTTTGTTGAAGTTGAAATAAAAAAGATGCTATAAAAAGGAGAATGGGAGTCAAGTAAGGAATAAAAATAAATTATTTTTTAAGAGATGACACATTCTACCTTACATGATTATATTTTATTCTAATCTGAGGGAAATGACAAAGCTAATGCTTTCTGAAAATAGATCTTTTAACAGTAAATATTCTTATGAAATCTGCCAAGCTATTTGTGCTTCATTTTAAAAGCTTTTGTACCTTCTCAAGCTAAACAAAATACTTCAAGGATTATGTGGACATTTCAGAACACTGTACATAAAAATAGAAGCAAAATGAAAATCAAGAATTGGTTCAAATTAATAGATATTAAATTCAAATAACAATCAAATGTTATTTTAATGTTTGACTTGGTGCTGTACAGATCTTCACAGTCTAAAAGCAAAAATAATATTTGTTAATGATTTCTACCTAAAAGTAAATTTTATAGTACTGTTTTCATCCCAAAATTCAGTTGAGTGCTCCTATGTAGGTAATGAGTAAGAGGAATAAATTCTATTCTGTCCTTTCTGGCAACTCCATCAGAATGGTAGATATTTATAAACTATAGAAAATATTCATTAATTTGTAACTACTGATATTTCCTTTTATGACCTAGAGTAATGGAAACTTCAGAAAACCCCAGATTATTTGTGGAGTGTTCACAGTGTGCAGAGTTTAGTTAAGTGTCGTTGGAAAAGAGAATAGCATTAAAGAAATAGCAAACACATTACCCTTTCCTAGGAATGTTGCCACCAAACTAAGTGAGCAGATAAACCTCTAATTTCCTGTCACCAGACCTCAGGGTTTCACATAGCTGCCCACTCCCCTGCTCTCTGTCTCTTGCTGTAAGAGCGGACCTGTGTAACCTCCAACCTAAAGTCAATCCCTTCACTTCTTTTCTGAAAACTGAAGATGAAGTACAGAACACAGTGGAAAAATATATATTGGAATATGTGTATCCTAGGTGTTCTATGAATTCATACTTCAAAAAAATGCATTGTCTTTCGTACAAATAACACACCTGATGTATTATTATCATCAATGCAAACTACTGTATTCTATATTACTCCTGGGCCTACTACAGTGAACCAGGGCATCTCAGGTGACTTGAAAGTGAAAGTGAAAGTCATTCAGTCATGTAGGACTCTTTGCAACCCCATGGACTATAGAGTCCATGGGATTCTCCAGGCCAGAATACTGGAGTGGGTAGCCTTTCCCTTCTTCAGGGGATCTTCCCTACCCAGGGATTGAACCCAGGTCTCCCATATTGCAGGCGGATTCTTTACCAGCTGAGCCACAAGGGAAGCCCCTCGGATGGCTTAGTGGTAGCGAATTTGCCAGCCAATGCCAGAAATGTGGGCTTGATCCCTGGTTTGAGAAAATCCATTGCGGGAGGGAATGGTAACCCATTCAAGTATTCTTGCCTAGAGACGTCTATGGACAGAGGAGCCTGGTGGACTACAGTCCATGGGGTCACGAAGAACACTGGGCACTCATGGCTGAGCACTCACGCACATGCAGTGAACCTGCTTATGTGGAGCCTGAATTGTTGCCTTTATTTGCTAGTTTTGGTTGATATTGTTACTAGAGTCTGAGAAGTCCCTTTCCATATCAGCTCATTGCATAAACAATGGTATTTAAATATATACGAGTGTATAATGCATGTACAATTCTGTCTAAGCACCTTGCTGGTATAATGCCATATAAACTTGCCAGCAAGCTTGTAAAGTAAGTGGTATTATTCCCATCCTATCAATGAAGAAATGGTGACACAGAGAAGTTCAATAATTTTCAAAACAATGTGAAGCTAGTGGTAAGACCAGTTTTTTGAAACCATGTACTTCAGAATTCATGATGTTAATTACTTGGTAAACCATATACAAAGTTAAGATGGCAGGTTAAAATGATGATTATTAACTATTATCAATATATCAATAAGAGGTGAAAGCACTAAAGGATCTGTTGTGGAAATTCCCCAAGTATATCTTTTCTCTATTTGATTCAGGCTTACTAGATTTTGTGGCTATTTCATAAATTGCTTTTTCTAAATCAAATGAAAGTATGTTAAACTGTGGTGTGATGATGTGGCTTTGCACAATATTATTGACCAAAATTTTGCATTTTTGATCTCTCTAGCATGCACATATACACTAGGCACATATTGAACCATATGAATAACAAAATTAATATTGCCCAACATTTCAAGGCATTAACAAATCTCATTTTAAAAAATAATCTTATTATAGGTTAAGTGGAGATATTGCCTTGTGTTTCTAGGTCATTGAGAAGACAGAAAAATATGATTATAATGTTTTAAGCACTTTGACAATTTAAAACTATCCAATGGAATTCAATAATGCTATGGTTTTATTATGTGCAAAAGTGTTCATACGCCTATAAAGTGAAAGTGAAAGTCGCTCAATCATGTCTGACTTTTTGTGACCTCATGGACTATACAGTCCCATGGAATTCTCCAGGCCAGAATAGTGGAGTGGGTAGCCTTTCCCTTCTCCAGGGGATCTTCTCAACCCAGGGATTGAACCTGCATTGCAGGCGGATTCTTTACCAGCTGAGCCACAAGGGAAGCCCAAGAATTCTGGAGTGGGTAGTCTATCCCTTCTCCAGGGGATCTTCCTGACCCAGGGGTCCAACCCAGGTCTCCTGCATTGCAGGTGGATTCTTTACCAACTGAGCTATCAGGGAAGCCCCTTCATAAGCCAACATTATTGAATGATGATAGCACAGATTTCTTTGTACTGATAGAAAGCATGGAGGTGGATATAGAAGTTTACAATCTTAATAGTTTAACCTTATTTATGGGCTTCCCAGTTGGTGCTGGTAGTAAAAGCGCTCACCTGCTAATGCAGGAGACATTGAGAGATGCAGGTTTGATCTCTGCACGATTAAGATTCCCTGTCCATGGGGTCGCAGAGAGTCAGATGTGACTAAGCAACTAAACAACAACAGAGGATTATGCATATTTGAAGGGAAAACATCTGTGTGTCCCACATCCAGTCCTCTTTTCTTCTGAAAACAACAGCTCCAATTACTAATACGAAAACTCTCTTTCCCCTGTCTAAGTAGACAAGGTTCAGTTTGGCTTCAGGGCTCAGATTATGACTTAGACCTCACACATGAGTTAAACTCAGATGGACGTGTGCTTTGGTTGGTCTAGCAATTCTCAGTCCCAGGAATTTTCTGTTTCTTACTCTTGGTCTATCAGCTGAGAGCTGGTAGAATAAAGTGGAGCTGCTGGAGGCTATGATGTAACAAATGTCTGACAGATTGTAATATGCAAAGGACTAAATTGAGTACCCGTGACAGTTTTTTAGCTCCTGGATGCAACCCTTTCTGGAGCCATAATGCCTCAAACATGCCTTTTCTTGTTCTTTTTATTTAAAGATAGCTTGAACTGGGCTTTTGTCTCTTGCAATAGCTAGAATCCTGAATATTCTATGAGGCTTCTGGATTGCATTTCTGAAGCTGCCTAAGTAAAGCATTATGGAGAATTTAATAAAATGTAGGACACCAATCTATAATTTAAGATTTTGACAAGTCTTAAGGTTTTCACTTTTGAAATATTGCAATACACATTATTTCTTTTGAATATTGCTTAAAGGTTTATAAAATTAAAGGTTTAAAATTAAAGTTTCTCCTAAGAACTGCCTGTACTCTTGGTGTTTGAGGCCTTGCTTAGCTTGTTATATATGTCTCAATCATGAATTTTTAGCCAAGTGACTTCGTAATCTTTATGATTCTTAAAACTGCACTCACACATAGCACTATAAATTTAATGATGATGAGAATAACTGGAATTATCACTTAACCTTTTATCGATTATATAAGTAAAATGAATACTCATTCTAAAAATGAACTGAAAAATACTAACTAGTAATCTTATTTTGTTGTCTTTGTGGATAAGAGTGCTGTAGTTATCACAATGATTTAAATGTGATACAGCCATGTAAAATCTTTGTATTGTGTATGACTAACAGCCAGGAGACTGCTTGAAACGACTTCCTGTAATCTTGGTGTTTGCTTTATATTTTACTATATAGAAAAATGACTAGAGGCTATGGTCAGCATTTATACCGAAGGGAAAGGTATTAATATGTTTTAACATTGGAATATGTTTTAACATTGGATACTTTCCTCACTTATGACTATTGCATATTTAATCCAATAGTTTGGTGGAATGAAATAATTTTTAAAGCAATATTTGACAAATAAAACCAAGTTAGATTTCACTTTAAGTTCAATGAACACTTTGTTTATTGCTATAAAAAAGAAGCAAACCAAAGTAAAATTTAAATAATGAAACATAAATTATTTCTCCAGAATCCCAAATCCTCAGAATGATATAACTAGCATTTCCTTTTCAAAAATACCTTCTTTTCTCAATAAGCAAATGGAAACATAAGCCAATCAGAATTCAAATATAAATAGAAAAAAAGATTGTTCAGTGTTTTTTTTTTTTATCTTTATACTGATAGTTTCCACTCCAACCATTCAGATAATCCTATAATTATATATATATATATATATAATTATATATATATATTATATATTTATAATTTATTTATATTTTATAATATTATCTATATAATAATATAATATATATAATAATATAATATTATATATATTTATAATATATATATATTATATATATTAAAATATATTTATAATATATTTATAATTATATATATATATATATATATATATATATATATATAAATCAGAGAAGGTAATGGCACCCCACTCCAGTACTCTTGCCTGGAAAATCCCATGGACAGAGGAGCCTGGTGGGCTGCAGTCCATGGGGTCACTAAGAGTCAGACACGACTGAGCGACTTCACTTTCACTTTTCATTTTCATGCATTGGAGAAGGAAATGGCAACCCATTCCAGTGTTCTTGCCTGGAGAATCTCAGGGACGGGGGAGCCTGATGGGCTGCCATCTATGGGGTCACTCAGAGTCAGAAACGACTGAAGTGACTTAGCAGCATATATATATATAAGATTCTTTGTAGTTTACCTATATATAGGTAAACTACAAAGAATCTTTCCATTGTTATAATTTTCTCTGAGATGTTGGTCTTATTCCTATTGATGTCAAGGTGATTTTTACACGTTAAGAAAACAAGATGTTTTCTTTGTCTTTTAACTTTGATTATGATGCATTTTCCAATGCAAAGTGCTTATTTATTTTTATGTATTATTTTTTAACTTCATGACATCTGCATCTTTAATGGATCTTTGAGCCATCTGGATTTGTGTGTGTGTGTGTGTGTAAGATGAGATGTTTCAATTTAAGTTTATTTTATTTCAAATTGCTACTCAGTTTTCTAGTGCTGTTTGTTAAATGATTTATTTTCCCCCATTATCTGAGAGGCTATCTCTTTTATCCCATGAAAGCACACACATGGATGTGTGAATATATACTTTGAGAACAAAGGAACATTTTTTAAATGTTCTATTACTATCATCCAGGACAGAGTAGTGTCTGACTTATAGAAGGTGTTTAATAACCGTTCTTTGAATGAATACATGCAATTTGTGTAGGGCACCATATAACCTGATATATTCAATTCCCTTAAGCTTCTTCCTGTGACCCGGAATATTTCCAAATATAGATTCCCATGAAAAGTATGAAAGGCAACTAACAAAGCAGGTTAATTTTCTGGACTTTCAAATTATTGTTCTTAAGCTTACTTTGGATTTTCTCTGTTTGCTCTGCCAAAGTATTCTCATATTTTCCATAACTTTATTAACTTGGAAATTTAAGGGCAATCCTTTGGAGGAGTGTTTTCAATATTTTGAATCTAATATACCTGGACAATGGCAACCCACTCCTGTATTCTTGCCTGAAGAAATCCATGGACAGAGAAACCTGGGCCGGCTACAGTCCACGGGGTTGTAAAGAGTCTGACGTGACTGAGTGACTTTCACTCACACTCGGACAAATGACATTTACATCCATTGTGAGACCTCTGCCTCAAAGGAGACAGGAACTTGGGAAACTCCCAGTGCGGTAGTTTTCACTTAACCCTTTTCATCCTCATTCAAAGCAGCATCTTGAAAGTGACTCTCTTATGCCTACACCTTGAAATCTCTCCATTTTGTTATTAAAAATATGATAAGTTACAAATATTGATGCATCATCATTAGACTTCAAATTGCACAAACCATATCGGACAATTGTGGTAAACAGCCATTGCAAGGGATTCAGTTCAGTTCAGTCGCTCAGTTGTGTCTGACTCTTTGCGACCCCAGGAATCGCAGCATGCCAGGCCTCCCTGTCCATCACCAACTTCCGGAGTTCACTCAAACTCATGTCCATTGAGTTGGTGATGCCATCCAGCCATCTCATCCTCTGTCATCCCCTTCTCCTCCTGCCCCTAATCTCTCCCAGCATCAGAGTCTTTTCCAATGAGTCAACTCTTCGCATGAGGTGGCCAAAGTACTGGAGTTTCAGCTTTAGCATCAGTCCTTCCAATGAACACCCGGGACTGGTCTCCTTTAGAATGGACTGGTCGGATCTCCTTGCAGTCCAAGGGACTCAAGAGCCTTCTCCAACACCACGGTTCAAAAGCATCCATTCTTCGGCACTCAGCTTTCTTCACAGTCCAACTCTCACATCCATACATGTGAAAAACCATAGCCTTGACTAGACAGACTTTGATGGCAAAGTAATGTCTCTGCTTTTCAATATACTGTCTAGGTTGGTCATAACTTTCCTTCCAAGGAGTAAGCGTCTTTTAATTTCATGGCTGCAGTCACCATCTACAGTGATTTTGGAGCCCCCAAAAATAAAGTCTGACATTGTTTCCACTGTTTCCCCATCTGTTTCCCATGAAGTTATGGGACCAGATGCCATGATCTTAGTTTTTTGAATGTTGAGCTTTCTTAGCTTAGCATTCCTACAACTCCTAGGAGGGCTGTGGCAGCCAAGGGAAGTAACGATGTATTCAAATTGAGTATTTGTCAACATCTTATTTAATTCCCACAACAACCCCCACAGGCCAAGATAGGTTAAACTTCCCAAGGTAGTTCATCTTGAAAAGGGTGGAGTGTGAGACCAAGCTCTTTCCCACTGTGCTATTCTATCGGCCTTTTCACACATTGCCAGATATTTCTGGAGGTTCTACCCCTTTTCAACTCATAATGCTGTTCTCTCAGGAAGCTAACGAGAAAAGCTCTGAGAAAGAGAAGTTGGGCCCAGGATATATTTCTGCAGCTGATATCATGCATTATTCAAGTGGAATATCATAGGATAAATAATTTAAGTATTTTGTGACATAAACCATAAATGTAGAACATGTTCAGTCTTCTGGACTGTGATTTTTATTTGTACTTCTTTGAAGAGTGCACAGGATTTAGGCCAATGCAGAAAACTCAGTTTAATTCTTGAACATGTCCTGTCCTTCTGGCAGAAAGGGTCCAAGATGCAGGAGCTTTTCCTTGGGCCAAGCGTGGTGGTGCAGAGTCACTGCACATGAGAATTGTGAAATTGCAGGTTCCCTCCCTGTGAGAAGGGAACCCACGAAGGATTAAGAGGCAATAATGAAGCAAGAGCAGTAGACCAAATATGGCCAAATAACAGTGTTTCTAGTCTATATGGATATCGGTATTAATTTTCTGAAAATATATAGATACTTTTCAAGGAACTTATAAATCATGCCCACCTTTAAAAAGACTACTATTGATGCTGAAAGAAATTCAGTATTTAATTTCCATTAGTTCTTGCCTGGAGAATCCCAGGGCCAGAGGAGCCTAGTGGGCTGCCGTCTATGGGGTTGCACAGAGTCGGACACGACTAAAGTGATGCAGCAGCAGATATAGCAGTATCTTTATGGTGTGAACTTGTGCCTTTCCAACCACAGGGATTTTTTTAAAAAATCCAAGTATTAAAATGAATAGAATGCATTTAGGTAGCATCCACCCTTCCTTAAATAGCTGTAATGTGTATTTGTAAATTTTTTCTATACAATCACCTTTCTATGTTTCAACAAGAAGAGTGTTTTTCAAAAGTCTCCTTGAAATGACCCTTTATGAGCACATTACTGAAACACCTCTTTTCAAATCTTTTGTGGTAGGCGCATTATCTTTGGAGGTATCTATTCAAAGTTCCTGAGAGTACCTTTTCCATCTACTTCATTCTGTTTCTGTGAAAACATTTCATCACTGAGCAGTGCATTCACATTCATCAGTGATTACTTGTACACTGTCCAGTTTGTATCCTGTGCAGGCTTATGGGAGAATAATTGTTCCAGGACATCAAGAGAAGGATGTAGGCAAGACTAGCCTAGGAAATTCAAAGATTCTCCCACTCACAAAATGACCCTGAAATTCTTACTGGCTTTAAAATGCCTAATTATATCACTGCCTTTCTATACAGATCATTCCGACTGAAAATTATTCACTTCTTTAATCCAGCCTCTCATAATTATTCCATTTTCATACCTGCCCTTGCTTCATTCTTCCTGTCGCCCCTGGCTTGCCGTCACTGTGATATCCTTGGTAACTTGCAGAAAGCAGTCAGGTCAGCCATTCAGAACCCCCAGAGGAACTTCACTCTCTCTTCCGTTATTTTAGCTTCATTGAATTATGTTCTTATTATGTTGGAGGAATATTATTCGAGCTAAGGAATAAAGTCACAATAAACTTTCTTTTTTATTTGATGTGAATCATCATTGAGATGTTTAATCACCTGAAAAAGCCATTTACTGTTTTATATATACCTTCTCTACTAGCATAATCCTTTAATTATTAATTGAATTCATAATTCAGGATTTAAATATGGCTTTGTGTTTGACTACACCAAATGTTATGGAGTATCTGTTTTGTAATCTCAAAGAATTATGTATAAATTTCTGCTGTTTTTAAAAATAATTTTGACAGCATGTTAGATGAATGAGTCAATGTTCTTTATGGATAACCAGTCATTATTTCTAGTATTGCTGAATACTAGGAATTCTTATTTTATAGAATTTAATTGGCAATCCAAAATTGTATTTTCATATTCATATACAAATACACCTTCCTTTATACTCCAGGCTGTCTACAGGATCAAATGAAGTGCTCTCTTTCCTGATGAATTTTTGGAAAAAAATTGAAGAAAAAAAAAAAAATATCAGCAAACGAGTTGCCCAAACCAATCACCTTAATTGCCAGTAAAGGGTGAATTGGAGGTGTTAGCGTGAGTGCCATCATGAACCTGCCTGCCGTCTTCATTTCTCCCAACTTCATTTCAAATTGTCATAGTCTGCATGAAGACAACATTTGAGTTTTCAGAACAACACCAATCCCTCCTGACAAGCCAGCCATGGGGCTTCCCTCATGGCTCAGCAGTAAAGAATCTGCCTACCAATGCAGAGGTTTGATCCCTGGGTCAGGAAGATTCCCTGGAGAAGGAAATGGCAACCCACTCCTGCATTCTTGCTTGGAAAACCCCACGTACAGAGGAGCCTGGCAAGCTACAGTCCTTGGGGATCACAAAAGAGTCGGATACGACTTAGTGACTGAACACCACCACCAACCTGTGTAATTTCCTCTCGTTGGACCAAGTGAAGAGGAAGGGAAACAGAAATCTCTGTGCTTAGGAATTTTTACAGGTTAATTTCTCCCAGAAGAGAAACTTGGAGCAGCATTTATTACTTCCAAAAAACTTTATCCCTTACTCAACCTCCACTGGAGGATCAAGATACAGGGTTGGCGCCCAGGAGTGGTTGAAAACCATCATGTCTCAAGGAAACAAAAGTATCTCAAAGCATTTCCCTCTGATAAAGGCTTGTTTTGCTAGGATTTTAGGGAATCAGCATTGGGCACTTGCATTATATAAGGTTAGAATGTAAAATATTTCTCATATATGTGGATATTTTCAATGGATCATCTTTGGAGAAAGTGAATAAGTTGTCTAAAAATGTGAAGTGAGATTGTTTTTGCTCACGCTATGCTGTGCTGTGCTTAGTTGTTCAGTCAGGTCCGACTATTTGTGACCTCACGGACTTTAGCCCGCCAGGCTTCTCTGTCCATGGGGATTACCAGGCAAGAATACTGGAGTGGGTTGCCGTGCCCTCCTCCAGGGGATCTTCCCAACCCAGGGATTGAACCCAGGTCTCCTGGATTGCAGGCAGATTCTTTACTATCTGAGCCACTAGGAAAGCCCAAGAATACTGGCGTGCAGGCAGATTCTTTACCAGCTGAGCTGCCGGTACCCATACTGGACTGTTATTCCTTGTTTATTTTCCAAACTCTGTTGTTCCCAAGATGGCAGCACAAAAATCCTATGCAGTTTATGTAAATAGGGACATTCGGCCTCGATCACTCACAGTTCATAACTTGAACTTAAAACATATTTTTCTTCAGGAATATTTTCAAACACATGAATCATCATCAGTGGGCTTGAAAGTGGAACTTCAAATACTTCAAGCATACACACACACACACACACATATATATACACATACACACGCATATTTTATACTTAGGTAGTTCCAGGAAGAAACGGCTGAATCTCCCACAACAGTCCCTCTTAATCAGGGTTTGAAAGCTAAGTGTCTGAAATTTTCCTACCAATTAAAAAATAGCCTGTCACTTGGGAAAATGCAAAGCAGAAGCTCACCTGACCTTCCTGAAGGTTCCTGGAGCTTCAGGGAATCCTGGTGATTTTGGAGTGACAGCGACCTCAGAGTCTCTCTTCCTCTCCACCCCTCTCGCGTTGCCTCTGTCTCAACTCCTCTCAGCTGCTGTCTCTGAGCCTGACTCACTCTTGCTGTCTCATCAAACACCACATCATCCGTGTTTTGGAGTTCCTTATTCTATCGAGATTAACTTCAAAAATTTTCCCAGTGTTGCTTCTTCCTTTTAATCCTTGAAGAAAAAATATGTAGGTTTGCTTGCCTACCAACTTGATCTTTAATTTCCACAAAGAACAAAA
This sequence comes from Bos indicus x Bos taurus, assembly GCF_003369695.1. NCBI lineage: Eukaryota > Metazoa > Chordata > Mammalia > Artiodactyla > Bovidae > Bos > Bos indicus x Bos taurus. Next base: position 9,581,649 of record NC_040087.1, on the reverse strand, counting down.
TTAGTGATGCCAACAATAAATATAGCCAAATTATGAATCTTTCAGAAAGCTTCCAAAGTCAGTGCACTTTTCTATATCTGTTGATTTACTTTCTTAGATTGTCTACTTTAGTCCTAAGGTTATATTTAATCAAGCCAGCTTCTTCCTTTGGTGATTCTTCAAATAACATAGGTTCTTTCTGAGCAAAAGTCTTGTTTATAAGATGAAATAAAGATGACACTGAGGTGGAGCAAAGAAGTAGTAACTCATAGGCCTCCACATCCATCCAGTCCCAGATATAATTTATGCTTTAGAGGAAAGCTAGGTGAAGAGTAATTTCCTCATAGTTTGCAACTAGCATTGACTGAGAAAAACTGGGTTAAGATGACTGTCAAATGAATCTATATTTAAAATGGCACTGGTGTGCCTAGAATGCTAGGATCTATAGTATATGTGCAAATATAGACGGCATAGATCCTTCTCTTAAACAGTGTTGAAACCAATGTGAACAGACATGACAGAGCTTGATGGCAGTATTTTGCACACACACAGCAGTGTGATGTAGGCTGTGTGTGTGAAGAGTTAAGAGAAGGATATGCTCACGTTGTAGACATGGCATATTTGTGTACAAAAAAAATCCTTTCAAATTGTTTATGGAAAAGGTGCTTATTTTAAATCAACACCACAGCAGAAGTTCAAGCACACTGTTTCAAGATTGGAAGTAGAAAGAAATTGAAGTTCTATCTTCCCTGTTCTCTAGAGGCCCAAAGGCATGTTCTTTGCTTATATTTCATCTTCTTTTCCCTAATCCACCTCTCTGTAGTTTGATCTTCACTTCTTTTCTAGAATTTCAGCTTGCATATAGCATCGTGCTAACTTTAATTTGACTACATGAGCTTTCAGCTAGGGATATACCATTATCAACACATTATATTCTTCAGTATCCTAATTCCAAATTTCTTGAAGGGAGAATCTGCCTGAGAAAATTTTGAGTTTGCTCACAGGTTCATGCCAATCAGCATTAGTCAGTGTCCTTGAGATCATTTGACACCTAGACAGTTTGTTCCAGCAGCTTTGAGTGATAGACTTTCCACCAACAGGGAGGAGTGGGAAGGTCAATCACCACGTGTGCCTCAGAGGGTGACATAGAGCTGACATCTCTTTTCTGCTGAATCTCTCCTTCCCAGGGCAAATTCGGTTGACTGGCTCAGCAGTTCCTGCCCCTCCCTTCCTCACCACTTCATACTGAGCATAGTGGGGATACTCATGGATAATGTACATTCGTATGGCACTAAATATATTTAAATTTGTTCCCCATCCAACTTATCTTTGGATAGCACTCTGAGATTTTCAAATCCCTTAAAATGAATTACTGAATTTGATTTGTACAAACAAACCGACCAAAAATCGATAACAAATGCATTGAAGTGTAGGTGGAGGGAAAGATGAGGCCAGAGTTGACTTCCCTTCTTAACTTTCCTTTTGGAGTCTAGTGTGATTATAGAATAACAGACTCTAGTTTCTGATGCCTTTTTATAATACAAGAGCCTCCAGTAATCCTCATTATTTCTTCTTTTCCCTTCAATTATGCATGCTTATCTGTCGTTTACAGAAATCAAAATAACTGAATTTAAATCTGATATCTTTTAACTATTACAAAATTCTATAGCACTGACAAAAGATTAAAAATATGAGCAAAGACAAATGACTCCTGTTTGAGGGCTATCATCCTAAACTGCAAGAGGTTCCCATCGGTTATGTTACATTTCACACACAGATGTTCAGGATCTTGGCTGTAGTAAGGAAAGCAAGTGTGCAAGGCAACGGTTCCTCCTGTCCCCTAGAGGCTGGGGTATTACAACAAAATAGGTTTAGGGACGGTTAGTGACCTATGGTCATTTTTTACCTTCAGAACCCTTGGGTTCTTAACAGATTATAAGAGCCTGGGTGCTGGGAAAACTGGACAGTCACATGTAAAAAAGTGAAATTAGATCATTCTTTAAGTCCATACACAAAAATAAGCTCAAAATGGATTAAAGACCTAAATGTGAGACCAGATACTATCGAACTCCTAGAGAAAAAACATAGGCAGAACACTTTCTGACATAAATTACAGCGATATTTTTTTGAATCCTTCTGCCAGAATAATGGAAATAAAAACAAAAATAAACAAATGGGAGGGACCTACTTAAACTCAAAAGATTTCACACAATAAAGAAAACAATAAACAGAAAGAAAACACAGCCCAAAGGTTGGGAAAATATGTGCAAATACTGTGATGAATAAGGGATTAGTCTCCAAAATTTATAAACATCTTATGATGCTTAACAGCATCAAAACAAAACAAAACAAAAAACCCACTCAAAAACTGGGTAGAAGACCTGAGTAGACATTTCTCTAAAGAGGATGTACAGATGGACAATATGCACATGGAGAGATGTCCAGCATCACGGGTTATTGGATAAATGCAAATCAAAGGTCTGATGAGGTATCACCTCACACCGGTCAGAATAGCTTTTACCAAAAAATCCACAATAAACAAATGCTGGAAAGGGTGTGGAGAGAAGGGAACCCTCCTACACTGTGGAGAATGTAAACTGATATAGCCACTATGGAGAACAGTATGGAGGCGCCTTAAAATACTAAAGATAGAGCCACCATATTACTGTACAATCCCACTCCTGGGCATATATCCAAGAAAAACATGATCTGAAAGGGTATATGCACCAGTGTTTATTGCAGTACTCTTTATAATAGCCAAGACATGGAAGCAACCTAAATATCCATTTACAGAGGAATGGATAAAGAACCTGTGGTACATATATACATTGGAATATTCAGTTCAGTTCAGTTCAGTTGCTCAGTTGTGTCCGACTCTTCACGACCCCATGAATCGCAGCACGCCAGGCCTCCATGTCTGTCACCAACTCCTGGAGTTCACTCAGACTCATGTCCATCGAGTCAGTGATGCCATCCAGCCATCTCATCCTCTGTCGTCCCCTTCTCCTCCTGCCCCCAATCCCTCCCAGCATCAGAGTCTTTTCCAATGAGTCAACTCTTCGCATGAGGTGGCCAAAGTACTGGAGTTTCAGCTTTAGCATCATTCCCTCCAAAGAAATCCCAGGGCTGATCTCCTTCAGAATGGACTGGTTGGATCTCCTTGCAGTCCAAGGGACTCTCAAGAGTCTTCTCCAACACCACAGTTCAAAAGCATCAATTCTTCGGCGCTCAGCCTTTTTCACAGTCCAACTCTCACATCCATACATGACCACAGGAAAAACCATAGCCTTGACTAGACGAATCTTTGTTGGCAAAGTAATGTCTCTGATTTTGAATATGCTATCTAGGTTGGTCATAACTTTCCTTCCAAGGAGTAAGCGTCTTTTAATTCATGGCTGCAGTCACCATCTGCAGTGATTATGGAGCCCCCAAAAATAAAGTCTGACACTGTTTCCACTGTTTCCCCATCTATTTCCCATGAAGTGATGGGATCGGATGCCATGATCTTTGTTTTCTGAATGTTGAGCTTTAAGCCAACTTTTTCACTCTCCACTTTCACTTTCATCAAGAGGCTTTTGAGTTCCTCTTCACTTTCTGCCATAAGGGTGGTGTCATCTGCATATCTGAGGTTATTGATATTTCTCCCAGCAATCTTGATTCCAGCTTGTGTTTCTTCCAGTCCAGCGTTTCTCATGATGTACTCTGCATATAAGTTAAATAAACAGGGTGACAATATACAGCCTTGACGTACTCCTTTTCCTATTTGGAACCAGTCTGTTGTTCCATGTCCAGTTCTAACTGTTGCTTCCTGACCTGCATACAGATTTCTCAAGAGGCAGGTCAGGTGGTCTGATATTCCCATCTCTTTCAGAATTTTCCACAGTTTATTGTGATCCACACAGTCAAAGGCTTTGGCATAGTCAATAAAGCAGAAATAGATGTTTTTCTGGAACTCTCTTGCTTTTTCCACGATCCAGTGGATGTTGGCAACTTGATCTCTGGTTCCTCTGCCTTTTGTAAAACCAGCTTGAACATCTGGAAGTTCATGGTTCACATATTGCTGAAGCCTGGCTTGGAGAATTTTGAGCATTACTTTACTAGCATGTGAGATGAGTGCAATTGTGCGGTAGTTTGAGCATTCTTTGGCATTGCCTTTCTTTGGGATTGGAATGAAGACTGACCTTTTCCAGTCCTGTGGCCACTGCTGAGTTTTCCAAATTTGCTGGCATATTGAGTGCAGCACTTTCACAGCATCATCTTTTAGGATTTGAAATAGCTCAACTGGAATTCCATCACCTCCACTAGCTTTGTTTGTAGTGATGCTTTTTTTTTTTTTTTTTCTAATTTTATTTTATTTTTAAACTTTACATAATTGTATTAGTTTTGCCAAATATCAAAATGAATCCGCCACAGGTATACATGTGTTCCCCATCCTGAACCCTCCTCCCTCCTCCCTTCCCATACCATCCCTCTGGGCCGTCCCAGTGCACCAGCCCCAAGCATCCAGCATCGTGCATCGAACCTGGACTGGCAACTCGTTTCCTACATGATATTTTACATGTTTCATTGCCATTCTCCCAAATCTTCCCACCCTCTCCCTCTCCCACAGAGTCCATAAGACTGTTCTATACATCAGTGTCTCTTTTGCTGTCTCGTACACCGGGTTATTGTTACCATCTTTCTAAATTCCATATATATGCGTTAGTATACTGTATTTATGTAGTGATGCTTTCTAAGGCCCACTTAACTTCACATTCCAGGGTGTGAAGTCAAGCTGGCTTCACATCTAGTCTGGCTCTAGATGAGTGGTCATACCATCGTGATTATCTGGGTCGTGAAGATCTTTTATGTACAGTTCTTCTGGGTATTCTTGCCACCTCTTCTTAATATCTTCTGCTTCTCTTAGGTCCATACCATTTCTGTTAATTTATCGAGCCCATCTTTGCATGAAATGTCACCTTGGTATCTCTAATTTTCTTAAATAGATCTCTAGTCTTTCCCATTCTGTTGCTTTCCTCTATTTCTTTGCATTGATCACTGAGGAAGGCTTTCTTATCTCTTCTTGCTATTCTTTGGAACTCTGCATTCAGATGCTTATATCTTCCCTTTTCTCCTTTGCTTTTCGCTTCTCTTCTTTTCACAGCTATATGTAAGGCCTCCCCAGACAGCCATTTTGCTTTTTTTGCATTTCTTTTCCATGGGGATGGTCTTGATCCCTGTCTCCTGTACAGTGTTACAGACCTCATTCCGTAGTTCATCAGGCACTCTATCAGATCTAGGCCCTTAAATCTATTTCTTACTTCCACTGTATAATCATAAGGGATTTGATTTAGGTCATACTCAGCCATTAAAAAGAATGATATGATGCCTTTTGCAGCAACATAGATGGATCTGGAGAGCGTCATACTGAGTGAAGTAAATCAGACAGAGGAGAACTACTGTGTGACATCCCTATATATGCGGAATCTAAAAATAAATGATGTATATGCACTTACTTCTAAAACAGAAAGACGCACAGACTTAGAAAATGAACTTATGGTTGCTGAGGGGAATGGATACTTAGGGAGTTTGAGAAGGTCCTGTACACACGGCTCTATTTACAATGGTTAACAAACAAGGACCTACTGTATAGCACAGGGAACTCTGCTCAATGTTATGTGGCAGCCTGGATGGGAGGGCAATTTAGGGGAGAATATATACATGTATATGTATGGCTGAGCCCCTTCACTGCTCACCTGGAACTATCACAACATTGTTAACTGGCTCTACTCCCAATACAAAATAAAAATTTAAACTTTGAAAAAAATTGAAAAAAAGGAACCTGATGCTGGAGGTTTAGCCTTTGTAGGCAATACTTTGGCCACCTCATGCAAAGAGTTGACTCATTGGAAAAGACCCTGATGCTGGGAGGGATTGGGGGTAGGAGGAGAAGGGGACGACAGAGGATGAGATGGCTGGATGGCATCACCGACTCGATGGACGCGAGTCTGAGTGAACTCCGGGAGTTGGTCATAGACAGGAAGGCCTGGCGTGCTGCGATTCATGGGGTCGCAAAGAGTCGGACACAACTGAGCGACTGAACTGAACTGAAGGCAATGTGAAACTCTCATTTTGAAAGGAAACAAACGAAAATGCTCACTGAATTTGATCTGGCAGATTAACAAAGATGTACCCTACATTTTCCATTCAGAGAAGGAAAACATCAAGTGGTTAGAATTTCTTTAAAAAGAAATAAAACCAATCATCATCTTGGGAAGACTGATGATGCAGAAGGTAAAAAGAATCAGCTAGATCTCACCCCCAGGGAAACAATAATACTGCATAGTTAATTTAGTTCTGGCATCCATAAAAATCACCTATTAAGATTATTTTATTATTTCTCTATACATGCACATATGAAAACACACTCACAGTCACCAGAGAATATGTGTTTTGGAACACACATCGAGCTTCTTTTTTCTCAGAGCCTATAAAAATGCCTCGCTGTAAAAATAATTCTAACTTTTTTTAGTGCAATCTATAAATGTGGCCTTTGGGCCCAGTGTTTATGGCAGATGGAATGGCTCTATTTGGACTAGCTAAGAGGACATCAACATTCTGTAGGTATTGACATAGCAGCCATAAGCTTCCATCTGGCCTTATGCCTGCACAGGAAGGATGAATTTGTGTAAAATTTGAAAACATAGCTTAATGTGTAGTTGCACAGGGAATTCCTCATTGATAGAACAGTTCATTCGTTACAAATCTTTGCTACATTTTTATACATATATAATGTGTATACATACAGTCCATGGTTTGCAAAGAGTCAGACATGGCTGAGCACACACACACATGTACATGCACACATATGTAGTACTTTAGAGTTGGTTCTTACACGCATTTTTCATTTCTTTTCATATACTCTGAAAGCTGTATCTATTACTTTCTTTTTGAAGTCTTATTCCTCTAGGTAAATTTAATATTTATCTTAAATAATCTTCAATTTTAAAATAAATTATTAATAAATCACTTTAATATGTCATCTTTTATTCTCAGTGTCATATGAGTTTCCTTCATAGTTATAACACATTGCTATGCAGATCAATGTGTTTTCATTTGGTTATTTTTCTTTCTATTTACTGCATTTACTTACTGTATTTATTGAGCATTTTTCTGACTCATTTAAACCTAATCCCCCTCACACACAGTTACCAATCTTGCCATAATTTAGCATCATTTATCTACCTAATAAATATAATTCTTTAAGGATGTGATTAGATAAGGCTACTTTCAATGCATTTTTACAGCCAGCTATTATCAGAAGAAAATATTGCACACAATGAAATAACTGTCCATTTTGCAATATTGACTTAAATTAATTTCTCAGTCTCAGTTCATTAGACAGTTCAGAGATTTGAGGTAAATTTTAAGCCCCCATTTAATTGCCTCAGTTTCTTTTTCTGTGAAAGCCAGTCTGTCCACAGAGGCAGTGAACTGATAGATACAAGAAAATGCAAGATTAAATTGTTCCCATGCTGGCTAGAAGAGGGAGATCATTTGCTCACTCATAGCCAGCTTTGTAATAAAGAATGCCATAGCCTGCACTGTATATATATATATATATATGTATGTATGTATATACATACGGAGAAGGCAATGGCACCCCACTCCAGTACTCTTGCCTGGAAAATCCTATGGATGGAGGAGCCTGGTAGGCTGCAGTCCATGGGGTTGCTAAGAGTTGGATACGACTGAGCAACTTCACTTTCACTTTTCACTTTCATGCATTGGAGAAGGAAATGGCAACCCACTCCAGTATTTTTGCCTGGAGAATCCCAGGGGCAGGGGAGCCTCGTGGGCTGCCGTCTATGGGGTTGCACAGATCGGACATGACTGAAGCGACTTAGCAGCAGCAGCAGACTTTGCTCACCCGTGGCCCTCTCCTCACAAACTGAAATCCTTTGTAGTATGTAATACATTCAGGCATATTGACGGGTGTTAGAGTGAGTCTGCATCTCTGGGAGAGGGACTTGGGGACCCCGAGAGCAGGCTTTCATTTCAGCTCAGAGGAAGCCTAAGAACAGTGACCGTCTTCCCAGTTCAGTTCATCCTGCTGCTGCTTCTCAGGAGAGGGATGGGAGTTAATTTCCCCTTTTTGCTTCTTAAAGTTAGATAGCAACTGACTTAAAACAAAGATTCTCTATTTTTGATCCCTTTTTCTGATCCCTTTTTCTTTCCTGCCTGTAGTGCAGAAAGAGATTGTGTTGATCAAAATAAACAGCACGGGACTGTAAACATTCCCAGTATTCCAAACATTTTCTAAGGCTGAATTTAAGCAGAAAAGATATACTGTGGTGAGCCTGTGTTCTGAGAACCACCCTGCAACCTGTGTTTGGGAGACATTGGTGAGTTGCATGCAGGCTTGGAAATATGCTAAATATTCAGAAAACATTATGGTATATCTGAAATAAAAGGAAACCTCCATCCAAACAGTCCTTTAAGTTAATTTTGACTTAAATTATGTCATTTTATTATTGTTGTTGTTTAGTCACTAAATTGTGTCCGACTCTTTGTGACCCCCATGGACTATAGTCCACCAAGTTCCGCTGTCCATGTGATTTCTCAGACAGGAATACTGAAGTGGGTAGTCATTTCTTTCTCCAAAATTATGTCAAAAGGTTGAACTTTATTTTTGCCCTGCAGACCATGCCTCGTTGTTACCTTTTGAATGTGATGAGCTTATGTTGAAGACATAATATATGGTTTTTAAAATTATTTTTATTTGTAGTCACAACTATGATCATTTCAAAAATTCATTAAAATGAGAAAGGAATGTAAAGAAATAGTAAAGGGAAATGGTATTTCAGGGAGAGGTTAAAAAAAAGAGGTAATCAGTTTGATGACCACATTTTCATTTCAGGTCAGTTACTAGGCTACTGGGCTTTGTGGTAATTTGTTCATTCTTGTTTCATTAAATTGTAATTACTTCTGATATCTCTAGCTTTATCCCTTTGGCTGCCTCCTCTATTAATTAAGCTTTAAGATCCTTTAGGAGATGAATAATTCTCCACTGGACAGTGTTAAGCTGAAGTCAAGAGGTGATAAAAGAAAATTAAGAGTAAAGTCAGAAGTTATTCCTTAACATAGTTCAAGATGTAAAAATTAGAAAGAACAATGTATTTTTTCTTAATTATTCATTTTCTCATTATTTTCATTCTTCCTATTCTCTTTTGTCTGTGAAAAAAACTATAGCCTCTGACAAGAATTGTGTGTGTGTGTGTGTATTGTTATATGGAGCTTCTTCTAAGAGTCAGATGAATTTCTCTTGTGCATTAACTTGGAATTTATCTGATATCTAATTAGAAATATCTTTCTGGACATGGAATTTCAACATTCGAATAACCACTATGGTAGATGGAAGATCTGAATCTGATTCCAAGCTTTATGGATTAAATAATGTTGTTCAACATGAATGAATACTGATCTCCTTGGAATCATGCAATGATGATTGCATTTCTCATGATTATTCATTTCGCTTATTGTATGGTATTTATTTTAGGGCTTAGAGGGTTGGAACTAATCTTACAAGGATCATTTTACCCATTCTCATGATTTTGGTTTATTTTGATTTACAAGATTTCAGAGCTTGAAAGGCTCTTGGTAGTTATCTCATTCAATTCATATTTTAAAAGAGAAGAAATGACAGCATGGTGCTTAAATGGTTTGTTGCAATTATCAGCAGTCTATACGGTTATGATTAAACAATAACAGCAACAATAGAAAAATTATGTCTAAGATCTTTAACTCTTAGATAAATTATCTTTCTACCCTGCCTCTTGGAAAGAGGATATGATGAATATCGTAATATGTTTTAAGAATTTTGGAATGAATTATAAATGCAAAGGAATTCCCTTCAAAGAGACATTCCTGACTCACAATGTAATCTGAAGATTCCTGAGTATGCACAGATGTTCAAGGCACAAAGATGAATTGCAGTTGGAGAATTATGTGAATAATAAGCAGACATGCTGCTCCTAAAGATTTCTTTACCTGTTACATTTGATCAGATCATCTTTTCTCAACTGTCTGGTATGTCCTCCTACTGTATAGATTAAGACTGTAAGACTTTTTCAAGCTTAAATAGAATAATTATTTTTCAGTCTTTTCTTAAATTCTTTATTTATTTCATCAACTTGAGTACTGTAGGCATTGAGTCCCAAATCCATCCTCACTTCCAAAGTCTTCTCAATTTTGTCTTCCTACTTCCTCATTCTCAGCTGAAGATATTTTAAGATATTCTCCTATGTCAGTTCTCCACACTCCAGCTATATTTTCCTTATTTCAGTCTCTCCAGTGGTTAATTTCTTTTTGCCCCTGGCTGTTACTTTTGCATCCAAAGCATTTTCTAGTTGCCCAGGTTCTCTACTTACCCTTCAGGACTCAGCTAACAAAGGCTTTCCTCTGGAAGAACTTTGCTTAGTCTGAAGACCAGGTGAACACGTCGCATACACAGTTTCCATGACTTCTGCTATGTTTAATTTTGCCACACCACTAAGATAATGATGGTGGCAGTGCACAGGAGCAGGCGAATTAAACATCTGTTGGGAGGACTCTATAAAGCCTTGTGATCAGCTGGTCATACCTAACTAGTGAGTAAAAAATCAGTCAAGGATAATTCTGGGTTTGGGAATTTGGGGATTGGGTAGGTTTAGGTGTCAGTTTCAAAAAGTTAATATAGAAAAGTAAATTAGATGCAAAGAAAATGAGTTCTAATTTTCTGACGTGGAATTCAAGAAAGAGATACTAGAATGTATGAGATTGCCCTCAGAAAATGCATTTATAAAGGAGTTATATACTGGGTAATCACTAGCATATAAATACTAACAGAAGTCAAGAATAAAAAGTTCCCAGGATTAGAAGGATGTTCAGGTTTCAGATTGGAACCTTGGAGAAAAACCACCACTTAAAAAGAGAGACTGGGCCAAATTACTCCCTTCTCTAATCTTCTTCATTTTGCTCTTGCCTGAGATGCTGAGCTGACCTGTTTTGACCACATGTGACGGTGCCCTTGGCCTCTAGTGCTAGGTATTACTCACCCAATTGAGGAGGAGGCACTTGTAAAAAAAAAAAAAAATCAGTAGAAAGAGGAATAGTTCAGAGCTTTTATTTTCTCACATACATCTCTGTGGGTTCTCAAAGCATTGACATAGCCCATAACTGAAGGTCACATTTTCTATAGAGCTCAACAAAAGCCTCTCTGTCCCCAAGTCCTGGTAACCTCTACTGTTTGCACTCTATGCCTAGGAGTAGCGACACTCACAAATATTAAACCTAGGGACCTACACTGCCCTACTCATCTCCTTTGCTCCACTTTTGTAAATAGTCCCTGTATTAAATCTTCTCAATTTATCCAATTTATGTGTGCCATCTGTTTCCTGTCATGACCCTGGTTGACACATAAGCAGAGATGCAGAAAGAAGAAATGTGTCACAAAAGGCAAGTGTGAAAGAGTTTCCAAGTGACAAGAACAGTCAACAGTGGTAGATATGGCAGAAAGGTCAGATTGGATCTGACAATTGGGAGGCTCTCAATGACCTCAGGAAGTAAGTTTCTAGTTGCTTGCTACAGTAAGATTATGAATTAATTAATCATGCTATGAATTAAGAGTATAAAAGCTTTGAAGCAGGACAGACAAAAAGTACAAAATTTTGGGAACCTTGACTGTGAAGATATGGAGAGAAAGAGATATAGGAGGTCAAGAATGATATATCGAAAGGAACTAGAACATTTTTATGTATGGAAGGAAATAAGACGATTGAGAAAAGAGTTTAAATGCAATAGATGGGCAGCAAAATTAAGGAGTCTACTGCAGTTGGCCAGGTGAAGTAAAGGTAGATACTTGCATGAAGCCGACAGCAGAGAAAATGAAGTGAAAGGAAGCAAGTCATGTTTGAGAATAGAATTATACAACAAGATAACAGTACTATGATGATTTATACACGGCATTTCAAAACTATTGTAAAATCAACTCCTTTATGTATTGTTAATTTAGAAGAAAATAACTTATTTTATCTTGGACCACCTCTTGTTTTAATTTCAGAACTTTCAAAAAGTTAGAATTATGTTTAATTTTATTTAGTTTTATGTACTTAAGTTGTCTATATTTTCAGTTGTTAGAAGTCTTTTACATTTGAGTTTACACACTTAATTTTTTGAACATTTCTGAAGATCTGTTTTAGTCTTTTCTGAAGAAAGTACACATTCATGTGCTATAAATAAATCTAATAAATCAAACTGTATGCATATATACTGTATTTTAAATAGCTTTTCTGTTAAGCCCTTATTTAGCTACACTAAGTAAATTCTTGTGTATTCTTTACTTTTATTCCTTTCAGTAACAAGCCTTCAACAATTTTCATTTTACTAATCTAAGAAAACAGTATTGGTAGCAAAAGTGGATGCAAAGATTTAGCTGGAAATCAATAGCCTCATGTTAAAAGCAAAATCTCTGTTTAAATAGACTACTAAGATGACAAAATATTAATAAGTTCATACTGTTGTTTTTCTCCTCTCAGATTAACCCCAGGGAACCTAGTTGTGAAGAAATCACTGACTCCATGAAACACTACAAAAATAACAAAACATCTTGAGAAATCCTGGGAAAACTGAAAGCTTCTTTAACTTAGCGATGATTCTTTCAAAAAAAATTTGCGTTAGGGGATTTTTCACAGAATGTCAATGCTGTTTCTCATAGTTTAATGAGTCATAAAAAAAATTCCAAAATTTTGTATAAAGTCATCGACCAACTCTTAATAAAGATGATAAGGACTTAAAAGTTCTAGAGTTTATTTTTCTCTTAAACATGACTTAGTTGAAATAAATATCTGTTTAGGATGGCAAAGGCACAAGGCAGTGACTGCAGAAATGATTTAGCATTTGACAATGCTCAGAAAATATTTTTCCTAAATCATATTTCAAAGTCCTGAAAGTGGACTGCTAAATTTTAAAAATATAATTACAATAATATCAGTATTATATTAGCTAAGGTATAAGGTAAGACTATCTTGCCACAACACATGAAAACACAGTTGTGCCATTTGGAGAAAAAGTATGCTTTAGACTTCTGAGTTCTTCCTGTTCTTTTTTCTGTGTGTATATTTTCACATAGTTCTGATCATGTACTGCATGATCATGTGTAATGAGAAAACCCTATTTTGCAAACCTGATTATTTAGTTGACTGGGAAGGGAGTAAACACAAAATAATTGATAACTGGTTCACTGATGTTGGCTTAATGGAAATCCAGTTTTTAGGTATCTTAGCTAAACTATTATCCAAAATTGCCAGCATTATCTGGGAACAAATAACACCACCGGTGGCCCTGGGGAGCCCCTTGTGAGCCTCAGATGGTGGATACTTCTTGTCTGGCCTTCACCCCAGAGACCACCAGATGCCAGAGTATAGGTTTTTGATTATTTAAATAGCTAAGAATTCAGAAAAGATGTACAGGGATGAAGGAGAGTTAATGTTAGACTATCATGAAATTTATAGCATGTATAAAACATGAATCTATATTCTCATTTAGTACAAATCCAATGAACTAATCTTGTTGTTCAGTCACCAACTCATGTCTGACTCTTTGTGACCCCATGGACTGCAGCACACCAGGCTTCCCTGTCCTTCACCACCTTCCCCGGAGTTTGCCCAAGTTCATGTCCATTGAATCGGTGATGTCATCCAACCATCTCATCCTCTGCTGTCCCCTTTTCTTCCTGCCTTCAATCGTTCCCAGCATCAGGGTCTTTTCCAATGAGTCAGTTCTTCACAGCAGGTGGCCAAAGTATTGGAATTTCAGCTTCAGCATCAGTCTTTCCAATGAACACCCAGGACTGATCTCCTTTAGGATGGACTGGTTGGATCTCCTTGCAGTCCAGGGGACTCGCAAGAGTCTTCTCCAGCACCACAGTTCAAAAGCATCAATTCTTCAGTGCTTAGCTTTCTTTATGGTCCAGCTGTCACATCCGTACATGACTACTGAAAAAACCATAACTTTGACTAGACAGACCTTTGTTGGCAAAGTAATGTCTGTGCTTTTTAATATGCTGTCTAGGTTGGTCATAACTTTCCTGCCAAGAAGCAATTGTCTTCTAATTTCATGGCTGCAGTCACCATCTGCAGTGACTTTGGAGCCCAAGAAGAGAAAATCTGTCACTGTTTCCACCTTTTCTCCTTCTATTTTTTATGACGTGATGGGACCGGATGCCATGATCTTAGCATTTTTAATATTGAGTTTTAAGCCAGCTTTTCCACTCTTCTCCTTCACCATCATCAAGAGGCTCTTTAGTTTCCTCTTTGCTTTCTGCCATTAAGGTGTTATAATCTGCCTATCTGAGGTTGTTGATATTTCTCCTGGCTCTTGATTCTAGCTTGTAACTCATCCAACACAGCATTTTGCATGATGTGCTCTGCATAAAAAGTAAATAAGCAGGGTGATAATAAACAGCCTTATAGTACTCCTTTCTTAAGTTTGAACCAGTCAGTTGTTCCATATAAGGTTCTAACTGTTGCTTCTTGACCTGCATACAGATTTCTCAGGAGACAGGTAAGATGGTCAGGTATTCCCATTTTTTTAAAAGTTTCCACAGTTTATTATGATCCACATAGTAAAAGGCTTTAGTGTAGCTTCCCTGGTAGCTCAGATGATCTTTATCTGCCTGGAATGCATGAGACACAGGAGATGCAGGTTTGATTCCCTGGAGGAAGAAATGGCAACCCACTCCAGTATTCTTGCCTAAGGGGGATCAAGGACAAATTTCTCATGTATAAATAAATGACACACAAAAATTAAGTTACAAATAAGATAATAGTCAAAAGGATACATTTTGAAATATTAATGGCCTCACTTTTACCCCTAAGATGTCTGCATCCTGTTAAAAAAATTCAAGAATAGGTTTTAAGTTGCCGCTTATACTCTATTTAAAAAAAAATTGTAAGCTGTGCTAGTCAAACTAAAGGCAACTAAGCAGAGTGTGTTATTATGATTATTAGAAATAATAATAACACTTAGAATTACTGAAACTGTTATTGCCTAATAAGCTGAGTTAGTTCAAGCACTGAGTTTCCTCATAATCCTAAATGCAAATTGTGATATTACATTCAAATTACCATTTTGTTCTATTTGTAATATGAGTGGGGACTGCAAAGTTTATTTAAGTTGCTTCATTACCCAGAATATTTCACATAATTGCTATTAAATATAGCGATTTCTTCTCTCTAATATGGCCGAAAGAAAAGAATTTTAATTCGTTTCTCAATTGTTAATCAATTTCAGTGTTCACTTCCTAATAGGGAATGCTTGATAAAGCGCTGCTCCTGTTCCTCGATCTCTCCCCCTTTCCTATCACTGATGAATGGGAATCAAACTACAGACCACTTACTGATTAGCTGAAAATTTCTAATCATGTCATTTTGGAGTGAGAGCAATTTGTGCTATAGGATAATAATTTCTTCATAGTAGAATGAATATTGAACAATGATTAGTAGGGAATTAAAAAAAAAAACAAAACTAGACTTAAAAGCAAAACAAAACAAGGGGGAGGCTTTTTTTTTTTTTTTAATTTCATCAGCTGCATGAAAACTTGGCATTACCTCTGTGCTTTCTTTTTGGGAATGATATTCAGTAAAACCCTCTAGAAATATATATAAGGAATAAGAAGGTATTTAAGCTTTTATGATCTAGGAGAAGGAAAACAGGGCAGGCAGATAGAACGGGAAATTGGAATCATTTTGCCTTTCCTTTGCCTGTATGTATTTATTTATTTTTGCCTCCCCAATAAGGGCAGGGGCAGTCTTTATATTATCCCTGACATGCTCTCCCATGTGCTCCTAACTGTTTAGCACACAGTGGGAATTAAGCAATTGTGCATGCTCAGTCACTTCAGTCTTGGCCGAACCTTTGTGGCTCTATGGACTATAGCCCATCAGGTTCCACCGTCCACGGGGATTCTTCAGTCAAGAATACTGGAGTGGGTAGCCAAGCCCTCCTCCAGGAGACCCTCCCAACCCAGGAATCGAACCTGAGTCTCTCGTGTCTCCTGCACTGCAGGTGGATTCTTTACCCACTGAGCCACCTGCGAACTTTAAACTATTCAGTGTTGCTTTGATCATCAGGTCTGGAAAGTTTCCACATATGTTAGAGACTTATTTTTATCCAAAAAGGTTAAAATAAATATACCTCCCCACTTATCTAAAAGGTTTGTTCTGAATAATTTAAATGGATGTCACTATTTGACTGGATTTCTTGGTATTTAAACACAAAATACAGTATTTTCACTGTTGTGGGAATATAGTAAGGAAAAGGTGACTCTGAGAGCCATTGAGCAATCTAGCAATTTCTCAGGCAGCAATGAAATATATTGTTCTTTCACAAGTATATCCTTGTACCTTCTAGAGAGCATAAAACATCTAAGGAGTATTTTAAGTACCATTAAAATCCAGCTAAAGAACAGTATTTTTTTTTTTCTAAAATCTTTAACACAGCATTTGTTCTTTAACTCTGGAGGAAACTGAGGTAGTCATATTGATATTTTTTCCAAAGTAGGTATCAAGCTACAACATGTAAGCATACGGTACCAAGAATGCTGCCTGGTAAAAGGAAAACCCTTCTCCTTTTGAACTGATAATTCTTTTAGGTTTTCGAGATGAGGTGTCTATACATTACCATATTTTTATTCTCTAAACCAAGATATTCTGAAAATAAAAGAGAGCTTTTCTTAATGCTCTCAGGACAAGTTTAAATCAAGTTCTTTCCACAGTTAGAACTATAACCCACCCTATGTTTTATTGGGCTGAGGAACATCTATGTAATTTAATAGTTATCTCATGAGAGTAAATATCTAGGAACAAGATAAAAACATTTTGTGTGAGAGAGCTATCTCAGTGGATTCCTTTTCTCCATGTTTCCAACTGTAACTCAGGGTATCTGTAAACCAAAAGGGAAAATTGGTTATTCAACGTAAGGGCCTATGGATGATAATAGCTGGCTCAGCAGTATAATACAGGGGACGTGGGTTCAATCCCTGGGTCGGAAAGATCCCCTGGAGAAGGAAATAACCGACTCCAGTATTCCTGCCTGGGAGATCTCAAGGACAGAGGAGCCTGGTAGGCTACAGTCCATGGGGTTGCAAAAGATTTGGACACGACTTAGTGACTAGCCAACAGCAACAGCAGTCTATTTTGGTTTAGTCTGAGAAACGCCTAAAGCTCCGTTGCTCTGAAATTACAATGAGCTTCTCTCAGTTCTAAAAAATAAACAAAAAATTCCAAGTTTATGATTAAAATGCATCCTCCTTATACCACTGAGGGCCTTCACCTTTGAAATTGTTGAAGACTCCCCCAACAGAGCAGATTGCACCTAACTTCTTGCAGAGCAAAAAGCAATCGTTTGTCACAAGTCTTTTTCCTGTTTTCCCCCTCATATTTTGTATTCCACTGTTTTGTTTTAATCCCCCTTTGTTTTATTTGGCTGCTGAAGCTAGAGTGCCTTGCCTTTGGCAATAAAAGCTTATGAGCAAACAGTCTCTGTGCTTTGGAAAGAAAACCTTCCCCAGCCTGCACCTCCAACTGTGTCCTTCTCCGAAGTCCTGAGCCTCTTTCTAAATTGGAACCCCAGGAACTTGGCCAAGATTGCACGCTGCCAGGCAGGCACCGTTGGGCCGGTCCCTATCGATTGGCGTTGGGTTCCCCTGTTTTCTGTCAGTTAGGGATCCTGTCACGAGCTTTGATTCCTCATTACCTCAATTGCAAATTCCATGAGCAAATCGCCCCTGCTGCCAGTGTGCCCAGGATTTGAAACTGACAATACCGGATCAATGTCTCAGGGGCACAGCCCTGAATTTCAATAATACAATTAAATTCCTTGAATACGAGATTCATCCAGATTGTCGATTCTGCATTTTCTGCACGTTCAGTCTGTGAAGCTACCTCCACACACACAGAACCTGAGCACAGAGTTCTGTCAGTTCATAACGAAGGGAAAAGACTTGATCGTGAACCTGAGGGAAAGATAATCAAATGTTGAACCTGCTGAGCCTGTTAGATGAAACTGTTAACAAGGCTTGTTCAAATCACCAGGGGGATGCTGTGCCCGGATGAAGATGGGGTTCAGTTCTGAAATATGTAAGCAGGGTTAGACGGATAAGGAGGTCTCAGCGCTTGTGGCTGAAGCTGTGTAGCAATCCTTTCGAAGGATTTTGCCTGTTCCCTCAGGAGTCACTTTTGCGCACAGATTCACTTGAATTTGTTAAGCTTGATTCTGAGAAACAAAGCTGACAGAAAAAGAGTCATAAAAGAGGACCACTGGTTTCAATTCTAGTTTTCACCAATCCAAGGTTTTCCAAGACAAACATAACAAAGTAGCAAAGCCAGAGCAATTAATCCCTTTGTGTGTGTGTGTGTGTGTGTGTGTGTGTGTGTGTGTGTGTGTGTGTGTGTGTGTGTGTGTGATTTTACAAGGTAGGCTAAGAGAGAAAGAGGGGCAAAAAGCCATAGTCTCTGTGAACAGAGGCCGTCTCTCCTGGCTGTAGTAGTAAGGCGTAAGTGACAACACGTTCCTTGCAGTGGGCTTGACTTTCAATTTATTCATGACCTTAAGACAATGAGAACTTTATAAACCTGCATCCTTCCTTTACTACACAAAGCTCAGTATTCTTGCTTTTATTTCACTAGCTATCCCCCCTGGAGCGCCTTCTCTCCCTACCTGTGACCTCACTGAAGGATATTAATGAATACAGGCAACTTCCTGCATCTGGTGTGAAGAGACCAAGCCACTGGGACTGATAAAGCATTTCCAGTCCTGGAGTCATTATCAGTTTTTATTCGAGATAGTGAACCATTGAAACCAGAGTGCATGTTAAAGTTCCTCTACTTCTGAATTCCCTATTCCAGGAAACCTTTGCTATTCAAATCTGACACCCAAGGTCACTTGAAATATACATTTAGCAGTAAACTGTAAAATTACCTATCATGGAAGCACACTCAAATTTTGCAGTAAACTGTAAAATTACCTATCATGGAAGCACACTCAAATTTTGCAGTAAACTGTAAAATTACCTATCATGGAAGCACACTCAAATTTTGTAGGTTTGGAGGCTGCGTGTGATCAATTCCTATTGAGAGCAATGACCTGTTTTAGTATTATTATGTATGCTCATTATTAATATTTAAAATAAATTCTCCAGTTAGATAAATGATATAGAAACACACTTTAGTATTACGCTACCGTCACTTAAATAGGCTCTGATTTATTTTTAATGCATATATGGAATACTTAAGGGGGAAAAAAAACTGTGTTCTAAATAACATGTTTTATTTTTTTAATCTATATTCAGTCATTGCGCTTGTGTGTGTATATGTGTGTGTATGTGTGTCTGTGTCTGTGTTGAAAAATGCATGGAGCTTAGGATGAGAAAACTTGCCTCATTTCAGCAATGGCACTTTTATCCTACATGATACTAAGAAATGCACTTTAACCTCTATTGCCTCAGTATCTATGTTTACAGACTCGAACAATAATATCTGTCCTCTTCTACTCAGGTTCTTTGAATTAAATAAGATATTAATAATTATTATAAAGCACTTTGTAAACTTTAAAACACTACACAAATGATAGTTTTAATATTAACTGCATTTTATTTTCACAGCATCAAGAGGCAGAATCCGTGTCTCTTTCAGACACTGGTTTTTCCATTATATTTTCTTGACTGAGGAACTCTATTGTCTGTGCCCTCTTTGTATCTGATGACTTTATCGAATCTGATTAAATATATTTCCCCAGGGAAATATATTCTTCTGTGACTTCTCAGTACATTTGAATTCTGGCCAAACCAAATTTTCTACCACTTTCTTGAAGATTTCTCGGTTTTCAATCCAGAGTTCAGTTCAGAGTTTTTAATCTAATATAACCAGCTAAGGACATTTCCAAAGGTGTTGCACAAGTTTTTGAGTTTAAGATATTAAAACTGACATTATTTTCTCTCTCACCCTCAGCACCTCTTTCCTATGTTCTACCTCCTATGATACCAGTATTTCCTTACTGTTTAAACCAGAAGGAATCCAGGCGTAGTCCTTGACTGGTGCACATCTTCATAATCTCTATAGCTCCTTAATGATCATGTCTGATTCTACTTCCTAAACAACTTCTGTAATCAGCCTATTTATTCATATCCTGAACAATGTTTTATGCCAAACCATTAAATACCTTTGCTGGAACATTGCATGCATGCTAAATCACTTCAGTCGTGTCTGACTCTTTGTGATCCACAGACTGTAGACCATCAGGCTCCTCTGTCCATGGGATTTGCCAAGCAAGAATACCGGAGTGGGTTGCCATGCCCTCCTCCAGGAGATCTTCCCAACCCAGGGATCCAACATACGTCTCTTGTGTCTCCTGCATTGGCAGGTGGGTTATTTACCACTAGTGCCACCTGAGAGGCCTATTTGGATTCTGACTCTGCATAAACTTCTGCTCCAACTAGGATAATCTTCTGAAGCAGAGATCTTATTTGTGTGCATTGTCAAGTTGAAATTCTTCGGTGATTTTGCTTTATCCTATCATTAAGTCTAAGAAAAATATATATTGGAATGTCACTTCATACTTCTGTTGTTTTGTTGCTCCTTTATGTATTAAATATTCTAGTATTTATTTTAATTTGAATTTTAGGAACTTCCCCCACTGTCCTTTTAAATGAATCAATGAATGAAAAGATGAATGTCTGAATGCATAAGTGAATATTTGTAATGAAAGCTATTTAAATTTAGACAAGTAGAAATAGACACAATTATTTAGGCTTGGAGAACAGAGCTTAGCAATATAAAATATGGTGTGTGTGTATTAGTTGCTCAGTCGTGTCCGACTCTTTGTAAGCACATGGACTGTAGCCCACCAGGCTCTTTTGTCCATGGGATTCTCCAGGCAAGAATAATGGAGTGAGTATAAAATATGATAATTCTCTACTATCCTTCTGTTGCTGCTGCTGCTAAGTCGCTTCAGTCGTGTCTGACTCTGTGCGACCCTATAGACGGTGGCCCACCAGGCTCCCCTGTCCCTGGGATTCTCCAGGCAAGAACACTGGAGTGGGTTGCCATTTCCTTCTCCAATGCATGAAAGGGAAAATTGAAAGTGAAGTCGCTCAGTCGTGTCCGAATCTTCTCGACCCCATGGTCTGCAGCCTACCAGGCTCCTCCGTCCATGGGATTTTCCAGGCAAGACTACTGGAGTGGGGTGCCATTGCCTTCTCCATCCTTCTGTTACCTTTATTCATTTATGTCATGATTTCTCCACCTTAGCACTATTGACATTTCAGACCAGATCGTTCTTTGTTTTTGTGAGCTGTTCTGAGCATTGTTTTTTAGCAGCATCTCTGGCTTCTACACTCTAGCACACCCCAACTCCCAAGTAATGCTAATTTAAAATGACTCCAGATATTGCCAAACCCCAGAATCACAAACATTTAGCTCCCCCAGTTTTTTTCAAGAGGGGCTAGTGGGAGTACTTGCTATTTTTGATATCCTTGATTACCTGATCAAGAGTGGTTATATTTCACTGATGCCGAGCTATGAATCTAGTCATTAGGAGATTAAAATGACACCCTGACAGCATAGTAGATACTGCACTACGCAAACAGCCATTTGCTGTCCTTTGGATCACTATGAAGTTTGAATTTCAGGAGCTATCTAGGACTAAAGACTTGAAACATGTCTAATTTAGATTCAGAACTCGTTTTTGGTATTTTAACCAAAGGTCCTGAGAATAGCACCTTCATATTTGAAAAAGAAGGTAAGTACTTTATTTTGGGGGCTTCCCAAGTGGCTAAGGGGTAAAGACCCTGCCTGCCAAGCAAGAGACAAACGACCGAACAACAACAACTTTATATTTTACAAATCATACAGAGACAGATTAGTTTGTTTAATTAAAATGAACAAACAGCTCCAGAGAGTGTGCTGTCAGTTAAAGACTGTCCACCCTCTACAAGTTGTAGAAGTCATAACAGACATCCTGAGTACACGTCCATTATGTCTCTGAATCATGTCTGACTCTTTGTGAGCCCATGAGCTGCAGGCTACCAGGTTCCTCTGCCATGGAATTTTCCAGGCAAGAGTACTGGAGTGGGTTGCCATTTACCACTCCAGGGATTGAACCTGCATCTCCTGCATTGCAGGTGGATTCTTCAGCTCTGAGACACCAAGGAAGACTGAATATGTATTTAAAAGCAAAACCAATACAATATTGTAAAGTAAAAAGAAAAAAATTAAAAAAACAAATAAAAGAACCAAATAAAAAAAAATTTAAAAACAAACAGAAAGCACTCTACTGAAGCAACTGATGTTTTAAAAGATTTAGCTAATTAGAAGTCTAATCATTTTGAAGTCTCTACAATTATAAAATACCTCTGAATCTTTGAGAGGGAGACACACACTGCCAGAAATATTATCAGTGTTGCTCCTTTAACTGACCTACCCGGAGGTTGCATTCTAGGATCTATTTCTTATCATGGAAAAAGTTTACTTTTTAATATCTATGCTCTGTGACTGCTCATCCTATCAAGAAGAATTGTATTGCAAATAATCATGATCTGGACTGCTTTTGTCTGTGGCTGAAGCTGAAGCCATCCAATTAATATATGGTGTTCAGGGAAAATAGCTCATTTTAAACCAGGGTCTTAGGCAAAGGAAAGGACAGCCTTTTATTAACTTTGTCCCTTGTCTCTAGACATATTTATTGCATTCTTCTGGAACAAAAATAATAGAAGCTCAGGCATAAGGCCATGTGTGCAAAAAAAAAAAAAAAAAAAATACCTCTCAGCTGCCATGAATGTAAATGGCTCTGTCATTTGATGAGAAACACTGTGGTTTGAAAATCTGAAAATGACTCACAGGATTTAGAAATATCTCCTATAAAATATAGACACTTGATGATTAAAAAGAGGATTATGTGGAGATAATAGTAATATCTTCATTTTGTCCTTGCACACAGCTACATATTTAAGTTTGATTTATGTCTCTGCTGCTATTCAGCATGCCCAGTAAATTTTTTCTTTAATTTGTCTATGAAATGGAACAAACCTTATTTGTCACAATGAATTTAAATGAAATGTTAATATATTTACCTGCCACAAGTTCACAATTATCTCTACTGAAATTTCACTCTAGATTTTTGGTGTGTGTTTATTATAAAATGTAGGTCTTTATCCACTCTTATTTCTGAAGTTATTGTATCAACTACTCTCATTGATTTTGTGTTTTTCCCATATGTGTCAAAATTTTTCAAATATGTCTCAATATGGGACTCTGGGAGAAAGTTATAAAGTGCAATTTCGGTTCATGTCCAAAACATTAACTTACAGAAATAGTGTTGTTAACACATCTCAGGCAAAATACTGCCCAGAGAGTTAGGGATTTGGGTGCAGAAGACTGAGCCAAAATTTGTAGCTCTATAAGCAATCATCCAAGAGGCAGAATGTTGCGAATAATTTTAAATCAATGCCAGGCAGAGTGGCAGACTATGACTTAAATCTGAATATATTCTAGAGCTTAAATAATCCTAGTAATTGCTATACGTGATCAGTCAGACAGAAGTCTCTGAGCTGACCTAATGATCAGAAGGAAGTCACGTGTTCAGAATGAGCTAATCACAGTGGTGGGCAGGAGAGGTTATGCCTGACGGGGCTCTCTTACCCAGACAAGCTGACTTGAATGTAACTGATCCTGAGTGATAAAAAACAAAACAAAACAAACAAACAAACAAACAAAAACCACAAAGGACTTGAGAACACAGAAAATATTTTCATTTTTTTCCCATTCACTACTACATATTTGGAAAGAAAATATGAGACATTTCAATCCATTTCCTTTTTTTCTCCTTAGCTTCTGAGTTTTTCTTACTTTCTTTTTAAAAATTATTTTATATTGGAATATAGTTGATTTACAATGTTGTTAGTTTCAGGTATACAGCAAAGTGATTTAATTATGCATATATATATATATATACTATTTTTCAGACTTTTTTCCCATATAGGTTATTACAGAGTACTGAGTAAAGTTACATGTGCTATACAGGAGGTCCTATGTGCTTGTTTATAATCAGTTTTATATATGTTAAGTAGTGTGTGTATGCTAAGCCTACCAACCCTCCTAATTTAACCTATTCCCCTCAATTTTTTTCTTTGATTTTCTAAGTCTGTGATCTTTTTCTGTTTTGTAAATTTGGAAAACTCAGCAGTGGCCACAGGACTGGAAAAGGTCAGTTTTCATTCCATTTCCAAAGAAAGGCAATGGCAAATAATTTTCAAATTACCGCACAATTGCACTCATCTCACACGCTAGTAAAGTAATTCTCAAAATTCTCCAAGCCAGGCTTCAACAGTATGTGAACCGTGAACTTCCAGATGTTCAAGCTGGCTTTAGAAAAGGCAGAGGAACCAGAGATCAAGTTGCCAACATCCTCTGGATCATCAAAAAAGCAAGAGAGTTCCAGAAAAACATCTATTTCTGCTTTATTGACTATGGCACAGCCTTTGACTGTGTGGGTCACAACAAACTGTGGAAAATTCTGAAAGAGATGGGAATACAAGACCACCTGACCTGCCTCTTGAGAAATCTGTATGCAATTCAGAAAGCAACATTTAGAATTGGACATGGAACAATAGACTGGTTCCAAATAGGAAAAGGAGTACATCAAGGCTGTATATTGTCACCCTGCTTATTTAACCTATATGCAGAATATATCATGAGAAATGCTGGACTGGATGAAGCACAAGCTGGAATCAAGATTACTGTGAGAAATATCAATAACCTCAATATCAATAATCAATATCTGAGGTCTGCCATAAGGACACCACCCTTATGGCAGAAAGTAAAAAAGAATTAAAGAGGCTTTTGATGAAAGTGAAATAGGAGAGTGAAAATGTTGGCTTAATGCTCAACATTCAGAAAACTAGATCATGGCATCTGGTCCCATCACTTCATGGCAAATAGATGGGGAAACAGTTGCAGACTTTATATTTGGGGCTCCAAAATCACTGCAGATGGTGACTGCAGCCATGAAATTTAAAAATGCTTATTCCTTGGAAGGAAAGTTATGGCCAACCTATACAGCATATTAAAAAACAGAGACATTACTTTGCCAACAAATGTCCGTCTAGTCAAGGCTATGGCTTTTCCAGTGGTCATGTATGGATGTGAGAGTTGGACTACAAAGAAAGCTGAGCGCTGAAGAATTGATACTGTTGAACTGTGGTATTGGAGAAGACTCTTGAGAGTCCCTTGGACTGCAAGGAGATCCAACCAATCCATCCTAAAGGAAATCAGTCCTGAGTGTTCATTGGAAGGACTGATGCTGAAGATGAAACTCCAATACTTTGGCCACCTGGTGCAAAGAACTGACTCATTTGAAAAGACCTTGATGCTGGGAAAGATTAAAAGCAGGAGGAGAAGGTGACAACAGAGGATGAGATGGATGGATGGCATCACCAACTCAATGGACATGAGTTTGAATAAACTCCAGGAGTTGGTGATGGACAGGGAGGCCTGGCATGCTGCAGTCTATGGAGTTGCAAAGAGTCGGACACGACTGAGCAACTGAACTGAACTCATTTGTATTATGTTTTAGATTTCACATGTAAGTGATTTCATGTGATATTTGTCTTTCTCTGCCAGCCTTCACTTAGAATGATTGCCTTCTTATCTGTATCTTTACTTAACAAGATTTGACATAATCCTGGGAAGGAAATACCTACAGCAATAAATTTACCCAAATCTCTTGTTCTAGATATTTTCTCATTTGGAAGTTTTCAGAAAATGACAGAATATTAGCAGGAATTAACTATGGAATGTGAAGGAAGGGAACTTTTTGACTTTTCAATCTTCCATACCCATTTGAATCTTTATAATTATTTTCATAATTTTATAATAAAACATAAAACAAATAGAAAAACATTATGAATTTCCTGGGTCACTGACTTTTAGTGGAACAATGAAAGAAACTTAAAAATAACATTGGTAATCCATTTCTGTTCACCTTGAAAACATAGAGCATGGTAACATTTCCAGTAGTTTGGATAAGAACAGATTTTCAGGTGTGGAAAAATGGTTGACTCGTTCTATTTGCTTTTTGGTTTCATCAGGATGATTTTTTTTTTTTTTATCATGTTGAAAGGCATCTGGAACCTTATCATAATAAGGATGTACACTATGACATTTTTACTCATATCACCATAACCTGGTGTTTTATTTCAGGGTATAGAGAGATGAGTCTTGAGTTCAGGATCATATAGCAGTTACAAGCAGATTTAAGCATGCCAAGAATCAAATTCAGGCCCATCACTTAATACTCTTGTAAGTTGTAAAGGGTAAGTTACCCTATTAAGGGCTTCCCTGGTGACTCAGATGGTAAAGAATTTGCCTGCAACACAGGGGATCCAGGTGTGAATCCAGGGTCAGGAAGATCCCCTGGAGAAGGGAATAGCAACCCACTCCAGTATTCTTGCCTGGAGAATTCCATGGACAAAGGAGCCTGGTGGGCTACAGTCCATGGGGTCACAAAGAGCCAGGTGCGACAGAACCACTTTCAATTTTCACCCTTTTTTATACTTCTAAAAAACTAGACTTGATTCCTAACTCCAAGGATTGTGGAATCTTAATGGGTTCAGTTCAGTTCAGTCGCTCAGTCGTGTCTGACTCTTTGCAACCCCATGAATCACACCATGCCAGGCCTCCCTGTCCATCACCAACTCTTGGAGTTCACTCAGACTCAGATCCATTGAGTCGGTGATGTCATCCAGCCATCTCATCCTCTGTCGTCCCCTTTTCCTCCTGCCCCCAATCCCTCCCAGCATCAGGGTCTTTTCCAATGAGTCATCTCTTCGCATGAGGTGGCCAAAGTACTGGAGTTTCAGCTTTAGCATCATTCCTTCCAAAGAAATCCCAGGGCTGATCTCCTTCAGAATGGACTGGTTGGATCTCCTTGCAGTCCAAGGGACTCTCAAGAGTCTTCTCCAACACCACAGTTCAAAAGCATCAATTCTTCTGCTCTCAGCTTTCTTCACAGTCCAACTCTCACATCCATACATGACCACTGGAAAAACCATAGCCTTGACTGGACGGACCTTAATGGGTTAGTGAAAGTTATAACTGGTAGTGTGCTTGACACACAGTAAACATTCAATAAGTTTGGCTGGTGACTGTTTGAAGCTGAAATGAAACTTGAAGAAAACATGAAATGTAACTTTGGAAGTTTCCAGAAAAACTAGAAAATGTTAGTAGTTTATTCCATTCATAAGCACACATTTTTCTCATAATTGCAAACTACCCCTTAGGTTGTAAATTATAATTTTGCTTGTTAAACAAACCACCCTCTTTGGAGGAATGATGTGTCTTTACCCTACTGCTTTCAACTCCCCCTTTTTTGCCATAATGTGATCAAAGATTCCTTACTATTTATTTTCAAACAATAAATATGAGAATGGCTGCTGATTTCCTTAAGACATTTTCAAAGTTATTTGCCAAGATCAAGAATCATTAACTCATATTCTGCCTTTACCAAGTAAATATTTGGCAAATAAATACTTAGGATATAGCTGTATTTGTTGCAACTGCAGTTTAAACAATTATTTTGGGATTAGCATGTATCCTAAATCAAAATGAATCACTAAATAACTCAAAAGAGTTATGGAACATTTTTGTGTGTATGAAATTTGGAAAAATTGAAGAAAATTTTACCTCTTAGTTTTGTTTACCTTCATGCAAAGAAATTTTAGCCATGAAATGTTAGAAATAAGAACATTATACATTTATATATGGCTTTTTCAATTATAATAATCATATTATAAAAATAATACATTGGGGACATTTTAAAAGATAAATACTAAACTGTATTTTCCTAGGTACTTCCAAGTTAATCTCAATGGGTATTTTTCAATACCTAGGTCATATAATTTATCTCTCACAAACAGCTTTTAGTTCTTCAAGGTTAACATGCAATTAGCATTTGTAAATATATTGTGTGATTGTCAATATTAAAATTTTCAAAATTATAGCAAAAGATAAATAATTAAATTTGTCTTAAAGGGATTTATATTTTCATAAATATAAACAATCACAGAGTCACATAGATTGACCAAAATGTAAAACTGTCTGTTAAAAAAATCTGCAAGTGAAACAAATGCTGAATTACTTTTTGCAATTTCACATTTTGCATAGATCACATTAAAAAACCACACCATGTATCAGAGAACTTTTTTAGCTTTTTATTTTATATTGGAGTATAGCTGATATGCCAGCAAATTTGGAAAACTCGGCAGTGGCCACAGGACTGGAAAAGGTCAGTTTTCATTCCAATCCCAAAGAAAGGCAATGCCAAAGAATGCTCAAACTACCACACAATTGCACTCATCTCACACGCTAGTAAAATAATGCTCAAAATTCTCCAAGCCAGGCTTCAGCAATATGTGAACCGTTAACTTCCTGATGTTCAAGCTGGTTTTAGAAAAGGCAGAGGAACCAGAGATCAAATTGCCAACATCTGCTGGATCATGGAAAAAGCAAGAGAGTTCCAGAAAAACATCTATTTCTGCTTTATTGACTATGCCACAGCCTTTTACTGTGTGGATCACAATAAACTGTGGAAAATTCTGAAAGAGATGGGAATACCAGACCATCTGATCTGCCTCTAGAGAAATTTGTATGCAGGTCAGAAAGCAACAGTTAGAACTGGGGAGGGAGGAGGGAGGAGGGTTCAGGATGGGGAACACAGGTATACCTGTGGCAGATTCATTTTGATATTTGGCAAAACTAATACAATATTGTAAAATTTAAAAAAAAAAAAAAAAAAAGAACTGGACATGGAACAACAGACTGGTTCCAAATAGGAAAAGGAGTTCATCAAGGCTGTATATTGTCACCCTGTTTATTTAACGTACATGCAGAGTACATCATGAAAAACGCTGGACTGGAAGAAACACAAGCTGCAATCAAGATTGCTGGGAGAAATATCAATAACCTCAGATATGCAGATGACACCACCCTTATGGCAGAAAGTGAAGAGGAACTCAAAAGCCTCTTGATGAAAGTGAAAGTGGAGAGTGAAAAAGTTGGCTTAAAGCTCAACATTCAGAAAACGAAGATCATGGCATCCGGTCCCATCACTTCATGGGAAATAGATGGGGAAACAGTGGAAACAGTGTCAGATTTTATTTTTCTGGGCTCCAAAATCACTACATACAGATGGTGACTGCAGCCATGAAATTAAAAGACGCTTACTCCTTGGAAGGAAAGTTATGACCAATAGCATATTCAAAAGCAGAGACATTACTTTGCCAACAAAGGTTCATCTAGTCAAGGCTATGGTTTTTCCTGTGGTCATGTATGGATGTGAGAGTTGGACTGTGAAGAAGGCTGAGCGCCGAAGAATTGATGCTTTTGAACTGTGGTGTTGGAGAAGACTCTTGAGAGTCCCTTGGACTGCAAGGAGATCCAACCAGTCCATTCTAAAGATCAGCCCTGGGATTTCTTTGGAAGGAATGATGCTAAAGCTGAAACTCCAGTACTTTGGCCACCTCATGCGAAGAGTTGACTCATTGGAAAAGACTTTGTTGCTGGGAGGGATTGGGGGCAGGAGGAGAAGGGGATGACAGAGGATGAGATGCTGGATGGCATCACTGACTCGATGGACATGAGTCTGAGTGAACTCCAGGAGTTGGTGATGGACAGGGAGGCCTGGCGTGCTGCAGTTCATGGGGTCGCAAAGAGTCGGACACGACTGAGTGACTGATCTGATCTGATCTGATAGCTGATTAACAGTATTGTGATATTTTCAGGTGGACAGCAAAGGAGGTCAGCCATACATATAGATAAATCCATTCTCTCCCAAACTTCTCTACCATCAGAGAATTTAGATATGTAAATGACTACTCAGTAGTGATAAATCTTGGAAAAAGTTCCACTGCTGAACACAGCTAATGAAGTAAGCAATTAAATTATTATGTGAAAATGTTATTAGAAGTACACTCATTGTTAGACAAAGAGGGTAAAAATGATATTAAAAATCAAATATATTTGAATTGTACTAAAGCATTCTTCACTTTCATGCATTGGAGAAGGAAATGGCAACCCACTCCAGTGTTCTTGCCTGGAGAATCCCAGGGACAGCGGAGCCTGGTGGGCTGCCGTCTGTTGGGTCGCACAGAGTCGGACACGACTGAAGTGACTTAGTAGTAGTAGTAGTAGTAGTAAGGCAGCAGAAGATGAGGCCTCCTATCTGGAAAGGTTGATTATAAAAACAACATGAATAAAATGTTTAAAACCTTCAATACTAGGAGATTTTTTGTGTGTGTGAGTACTGTAACAAGAGGAGATTACCTGGTGGTTCAGTAGTAAAAAATCTGCCTGCCAAGACAAGAGATGTGCTTTTAATCCCTAGGTTGGAAGATCCTCTGGAGAAGGAAATGTCAACTCACTGCAGCATTCTTGTCTAGGAAATCCCATGGAAGAGGGACAGAGGAGCCTGGTGGGCTATAGTTCATGGGGTTGCGAAAGATTCGGACATGGTTAGGGACTAAACAACAACAACAGTATAACAATACCCTTTGAATCCATATGGTCAATCTTCTGATAGCAGAGAAATTCTAAATGACCTAAAAAGTAGAACTAAGAGACAAAAAACTCAGAATAAATTTTTTAGCAGAAAATTATCATCTGATTTGTTAATGTATGTGAGCCAGTAAT
Source organism: Bos indicus x Bos taurus (assembly GCF_003369695.1). Lineage (NCBI taxonomy): Eukaryota > Metazoa > Chordata > Mammalia > Artiodactyla > Bovidae > Bos > Bos indicus x Bos taurus. The sequence goes on along the minus strand of NC_040087.1, from coordinate 9,550,915 downwards.
GGTTCTATTTTTGTCATTCTAACATCTCGTGGAAATTTTTCTGGTCCTTACCATTTGTATATGTGAAAGGTAGATCTTAATCTTTTCCACCAATAATGTTAAAATCCAGAAAGAGAGTTACATTTCTGGCCAAGTTGGAGTGAATTTTTCATATTCAGCCTTCCTTTTAAAGCAATTAAGAAATGGACAAAATGTATGAAATAATGGTTGCAAGACATTGGGTGTTAGGCAACGAAAACAACTATAACTGAGAGATAGGGGGAAAATGAGGTACCCCAGTGGACTGATTTGGGAACATTCGTAGATGCGGCATACAAAGAGGTAACCCATGTGGAGCCTGGGGGAATCCTGAGGTTAAGAAGAGAGAGCTTGGAAGAGTCTGAGGAGAATGACGAAACTAGAATTTACAGAACAGAGTCCTGGAGACAAGACAGCCACACTAAGCTCCAGAGCTGTGCAGAAGGTGCAGTTGAGTACCCAACAGAGTACTGATCCATACATGCCTGTGATGAATTTACACAAGGTTGGGGGGAAAACACACTAGAAAGAGTAGGAGGAAACTGCCCCATGCTCACATATCACTACAAAAAGTCTCTGTTCTCACCAACCAGATTGCAAGCCCCGTTATTTATGGGGAATTGGATAGATTACTCAACTCTGGTCTTGTGTAACACAATTAAAGACATTTTTGTAACAATCAGCTGTTTCCAAGTAACATAATTATGTCCCTGAACAAAGAAGACTTACTGAAATTCATTCAATATTTATATTTAATTCTTCAATAATTCAATACTTACTGAAATAATTACTGAAATTCAACTATATTCCCTGTATCAAAAAAGTAAAATTCACAATGTTTGGTAACCAAAAATTGTTAGCGGACAAAGAGGTAGAAAATATGACTCACAATGAAGAGATAGATCAATCATTTAAAACCGACACACATGTTAAAATTTGCAAACAAGGACATTAAAATGGTCATTATAACTGAATACTATATGTTCAAAATTTTGTTGGAGACATGGATAATTGAAAAACCCAAAGACCCTCATTAAACGTCTAGAGATAGAAATAACCTGGATGAAATTTAAGGCAAAGTAGACACTACAGAAAATAAAAAGTTCAGTAAATTGAAAACATAACAAAAGAAACAATCCAAAGTAAAATATAAAGAGAAAGTAATAAAAATTAAAAACAAACAAAAAGCTTGACAGAGTATCCATGAGCTGTGGGTTAGCATGAAGCAGTATCCATGAAATTGGAGGATTGGAGAGAGAAGGTGCATGTATGTTTGTGTATATGTATACACATATACATATATATTATATATTATTTATAAATAACATATATATTGTATACAATTGCATATATAATGTTGTTGTTTGTTGTTTATTCACTAAGTCATGTCTGACTCTTTCACAATCCCATGAACTGTAGCCTGCCAGGCTCCTCTGTCCATAGGATTTCCCAGGCGAGAATACTGGAGTGGCTTGCCATTTCCTTCTCCAGGGGATGCTCCCAATCCACGGATCAAGCCTGCATATCCTAAATTGACATGTGAATTCTTTACAGCTGAGCCACCAGGGAAGCCTATATATATATATATATATATATATATATATATATATATATATAAAACACAAGTACATGTATAAAATGTAAAATAATATTGTGTACATAAAATATTACATGCATATTTTAATATATTAAATATATACTTAAAGACATATATGCTATGCACAGAGCTAAATTTTTGCACCCAGAAAAAAGATACTTCAAAAACAAAGACAAAGGTATGAGCTTTTCAGACAGAGAATAAAACAATGCATATCTCTCAGAAATATGTGAAATCCAAGTGAACAGAAAAAAATGATACTGGATTGTAATCTAGATATGCAGAAAGTAAAGAGTTATGAAAACAGCAGCTAATTTAGGTACATATATTACTTCTTTAAATATCTTCAAAATGCAAATATAAGAATGAATACAATAATAACAATGTATTATGTAGTTTATGTAAAACATACACAGTAGGAGCCCAGAGATCTGCACTGGAGAAATGGAAGTATTCAACTGTAAAATAGTAAAATTTGTATGTGGAGTGGTATAATATAACTTGAAGACAGGTTGTGCTGAGTAAAAATGTAAACTACAAATACTAAAACTACAACTAAGATGAGCTATAAATAATAACCCAAGCAGATAAAATAGAATTTAACTCATACTTAATTTAAATGATAGTAGAAAGAACAGAGAAGGCAATGGCACCCCACTCCAGTACTCTTGCCTGGAAAATCCCATGGACGGAGGAGCCTGGTAGGCTGCAGTCCGTGGGGTTGCTAAGAGTCTGACACGACTGAGCGACTTCACTTTCATTTTCAGTTTCATGCATTGGAGAAGGAAATGGCAACCCACTCCAGTGTTCTTGCCTGGAGAATCCCAGGGATGGCGGAACCTGGTGGGCTGCAGTCTATGGGGCTGCCCAGAGTCGGACATGACTGAAGTGACTTAGCAGTAGCAGCAGCAGCAGCAAAGGGAAAGAAAGAGGTAATAGCTAAAAGTCAGAAACAATTGTATAAAAAGTTGCCTACAAAAATGCAATCCCTATATAGACATAAATAGTGTAAAAATAATTTTGATCAAAAGAAAGCTGGAGAAAAAAAATGCTGGAGGAACTATATTAATAGCAATTAGAGTTGATAGAAAAAAGTGTTTCTAGGTGTTCAGTTCAGTTCAGTTGCTGAGTTGTGTCCGATTCATCGTGACCCCATAAACCACAGCACACCAGGCCTCCCTGTCCATCACAAACTCCCAGAGTTTACCAAAACTCATGTCCATTGAGTCGGTAATGCTATCTAACCATTTTATCCTCTGTTGTCCCCTTCTCCTCCTGCCTTCAATCTTTGCCAACATCAGGGTCTTTTCAAATGAGTCAGCTCATCGCATCAGGTGGCCAAAATATTGGAGTTTCAGCTTTAGCATCAGTCCTTCCAATGAACACTCAGGACTGATTTCCTTTAGGATGGACTGGTTGGATCTCCTTGCAGTCCAAGGGACTCTCAAGAATCTTCTCCAACACCACAGTTCAAAAGCATCAATTCTTTGGTGCTCAGCTTTCTTTATAGTCCAACTCTCACATTCACACATGACTAGTGGAAAAACCATAGCCTTGACTAGATGGACCTTTGTCGACAAAGTAATGTCTCTGCTTTTTAATATGCTGTCTAGGTTGGTCATAACTTTCCTTCCAAGGAGTAAGTGTCTTTCAGTTTCATGGTTGCAATACCATCTGCAGTGATTTTGGACCCCCCCCCAAAAAAAGTCAGCCACTGTTTCTACTGTTTCCCCATGTATTTGCCATGAAGTGATGGGACCAGATGCCATGATCTTAGTTTTCTGAATGCTAAGCTTTAAGCCAACTTTTTCATTCTCCTCTTTCACTTTCATTAAGAGGCTCTTTAGTTCCTCTTCACTTTCTGCCATAAGGGTGGAGTCATCTGCATATCTGAGGTTATTGTTATTTCTCCCGGCAATCTTGATTCCAGCTTGTGCTTCTTCCAGTCCAGCATTTCTCATGAGGTATTCTGCATATAAGTTAAATAAGCAGGGTGACAATATACAGCCTTGACGTACTCCTTTTCTTATTTGGAACCAGTCTGTTGTTCCATGTCCAGTTCTAACAGTTGCTTCCTGACCTGCATGTAGGTTTCTCAAGAGGCAGGTCAGGTGGTCTGGTATTCCTATCTCTTTCAGAATTTTCCACAGTTTATTGTGATCCACACAGTCAAAGGCTTTGGCATAGTCAATGAAGCAGAAATAGATGTTTTTCTGGAACTCTCTTGCTTTTTCCTTTATCCTGCAGATGTTGACAATTTGATCTCTGGTGCCTCTGCCTTTTTAAAATCTAGCTTGAACATGTGGAAGTTCACAGTTCACATATTGCTGAATCCTGGCTTGGAGAATTTTGAGCATTACTTTACTAGCATGTGAGATGAGTGCAATTGTGCGGTAGTTTGAGCATTCTTTGGCATTGCCTTTCTTTGGGATTGGAATGAAAACTGACTTTTCCAGTCCTATGGCCACTGCTGAGTTTTCCAAATTTGCTCACATATTGAGTGCAGCACTTTCACAGAATCATCTTTTAGCATTTGAAATAGCTCAACTGGAATTCCATCACCTCCACTAGCTTTGTTCGTAGTGATGCTTTCTAAGGCCCACTTGACTTCACATTCCAGGATGTCTGGCTCTAGGTGGGTGATCACACCATCGTGATTATCTGGGTGGTGAAAATCTTTTGTGTATAGTTTTTCTGTGTATTTTTGCCACCTCTTCTTAATATCTTCTGTTTCTGTTAGGTCCATACCATTTCTGTCATTTTGTGAGCCCATCTTTCCATGAAATATTCCCTTGGTATCTCTAATTTTCTTGAAGAGATCTCTAGTCTTTCCTATTCTATTGTTTTCCCCTATTTCATTGCAATGATCTCTGAGGAAGGCTTTCTTATCTCCCCTTGCTATTCTGTGGAACTCTGCATTCAAATGGGTATATCTTTGCTTTTCTCCTTTGCTTTTCATTTCTCTTCTTTTCACAGCTATTTGTAAGGCCTCCTCAGACAGCCATTTTGCTTTTTTGCATTTCTTTTTCTTGAGGGTGGTCTTGATCCCTGTCTCCTGTACAATGTCATGAATCTCCATCCATAGTTCATCAGGCACTCTATCTGTCAGATCTAGTCCCTTAAATCTATTTCTCACTTCCACTGTATAATCATAAGGGATTTGATTTAGATCATACCTGGTCTAGTAGTTTTCCCCACTTTCTTCAATTTAAGTCTGAATTTGGCAATAAGGAGTTCATGAACTGAGCGACAGTCAGCTCCTGGTCTTGTTTTTGCTGACTGTATAAAGATATCAAAATAAAAGCAGGCAAACTGTAGAGAAATAACAATGAAGCTAAAAGTTGGTTCTTTGGGAAGGTCAATAAAGATGATAATTGCTAGGAAAATAGAATGGAAAAGAAAAGAGAAGTGACAAAAATTGCCAATGGTTAAAGAATGAGTAAGAGAATTGTATTATGCATACCACAAATACTAAAGAGGAAATAAAGGAAAAATGGGCTTCCCTGGTGGCTCAGATAGTAAAGGATCTTCCTGCAATGTGAAAGACCTGGGTGCTATCCCTGGATTGGCAAGGTCCCCTGGAGGAGGGAATGGCTACCCACTCATGTATTTTTGCCAAGACAATTCCATATACAGAGGAGCCTGGAGGGCTACAGCCCATGGGGTATGTGGGGCCTCTAAGAGTTGGACATGACTGAACAACTAAAACACACACACAAAGGAAAAATAAACAATCTGGAACAAAATTATGCCAAAATTTGTCACCTTTGATAAAGTGGACACAGCTACCACACTCACCGACTCGGTGGCATCACCGACTCCGTGGACATGAGTTTGAGCAAGTTGTTGATGGATAGGGTAGCCTGGCATGCTGCAGTCCACGGAGTCGCTAAGAATTGGAACCGACTGAGCGTCTGAACTGAACTGACCAAAGCTCAGGCTTGTTTCGGGTACTTTCCAGCACTTGTTTACAGCCAAGTTTTTGAAGGTGAATCATTCTATCAGGCTTGTTTGCAATGATGTAGAACAATTGGAACTTTCATATATTTCTGGTGATAAGGTAAAATGATACCATTACTTTGGAAGTTGAAGTTTGGCAGCTTCTAAAGATTTTAAACATAACTTTCCACATGACCCAGCTATTCTGCTCATAGGTATTTACCCAAGAGAAATGAAACCCTATGACTATACAAAGATTTGAAAACACATTAATAGCAGCTTTATTTGAAACAGACAAAGCTGGAAACAATTCAAATGTCCACAGCAGGTGGATGGATAAGCAAGTTCTGCTGTATCCAAACAAGGCAGTATTACATAGAAAAAATCAAGCCCAAACAAAAACAACCTGTCTGTAGAAGCCAACAGCATAAATGCATCTCCAAACAGTTTTGTGGAATGATGCTTGACAAAAAAGAGCTTATGGTGTATGATTCCATTTAGATACATTTCTAGAACTGCAAACAAATCTATAGTGACAGATCAGTGTTTGCCTGGGTACTGGCATAAGGCAGTGATTGCACAGAGACACTAAGAAACTTCTGTGGATCATAGATATGTTCATATCTTAATTGCAGAGATGGTTTTACAGGGTTTAAACATGCTGCTGCTGCTAAGTCGTTTCAGTCGTGTCCGACTCTGTGTGACCCCATAGACGGCAGCCCATCCAAGCTCCCCCGTCCCTGGGATTCTCCAGGCAAGAACACTGGAGTGGGTTGCCATTTCCTTCTCCAATGCATGAAAGTGAAAAGTGAAAGTGAAGTCGCTCAGTCGTGTCCGACCCTCAGCGACCCCATGGACTGCAGCCTACCAGGCTCCTCCGTCCATGGGATTTTCCAGGCAAGAGTACTGCAGTGGGGTGCCACTGCACATGCTAAATCTTAGCAAATTTTAAACTTTAAATATGTGTTCTATATTATTGTCTATATAATTTTTTTAAAAAATCTGAAGGATAGCTCTATTTTATTTTTTAACTTAATTTTTATTGGACTTTAGCTGCTTTGCAATGAGCTCTACTTTTTGGAACTATCAACTGTTTGCAGTTTTACAATTTCTGAATTTATAAAATAGAATATAGAAATATTACTTTCTTTTCTAAAATATATTGAAATAGTATTGACTTACAGTGTTACATTAGGTTCAGGTATGAACCAAATATAATAGGTTCATAGTTCATAGGAACTCAATCTTTTTATAGATTATACAGCCTAAACAGTTACTGTAAAATATGGACTATATTCCCTGTGTTGTCACCACTGTGAGTCACCACTGTGATTATCTATTTTATGACTGGTAGTTTGTTCATCTTAATACCTTTCACCTATTTAATTCCTCTCCCCAACCCTCTCCTCTGTGGTAACTGCTAGTTTGTTTTCTGTAGTCTACTTTTGTTTTGTTTTATTCTGTTTATTTTATTTTTTTAGACTCAATACATAAATGAAAACATGTTGTATTTGTCTTTCTGTGTCTGACTTATTTCACTAAGTTTAATATCCTCTAGATAATTCCATGTTGTTGCAAAGGGCACAGTTTCATATTACTCAGTCATCCAAAAGAAATCATGTGTAAAATAGTCAGTGGAATCTTCACTATAGCACAGGGAGCTCAGCTCTGTGATGACCTAGATGGGTGGAATTGAGGAGGGTAGAAGGGATGTCCAAGAATGAGGGGATATGTGTATACATGTAGCAGATCCACTTCGTCATACAACAGAAACTAACACAGCATTGTCATGAAAAACAACACAAAAAGAAAACATGTTCTTACTTGGGTTTGGTACAAACAAGTCTCCAAAATCTGTAATGCTTCTTTACAGACTACATAAGTGGTCTTTATGAAAGTGAGATAAGTTGGCAATGACACGTTTAAGAATGAATAATTTTAAGTCATTGGTAACATTCATCATTTTATACATGGATTCCAATATTTTTCTTGTCATGGTCCTTAAATGACATTTGTTTAGTCTTTATTTCTTCTCTGACTGTTAACATCAGTTGTTTGACATACTTGCAACTAATTCATGACTGTGAGTAACAGGTTACCTGCATAACAATATTCTGTTACCTCATATTTTAATTAGATGCTCCATAAAGCACTTTGGAACATAATGCAATTTTTATTTGAAAACACAAGTTCCTAGAACTATAGTTTATGACGAGATATATACCCAATTAATTTGTGTGATTTATTTCATCCTTGGTGCATTGTTATGTATGTTTAATGATAAACTTCTCAACTTTTCTTCTCTACCTAACAAAAACTATTGTCTGATCAATTGCATATGTTGTATTTTTAGTTTTTTATGGTTAAAATGGTCTTTGATAAAAATTTTACAACAAAATTTCGTTGATTTTATGTAATTATATCCATAATATGTATATATGTGTGTTTTTATAATCTTTTCACAGTAGCCATGGATTCATAAAGATAACTAATTTTGATTTTTCCTCACCATATAGCTTTAACATGCAGTTTAGACCAGAGGAAATTACACTGACAATGCATTATTTCCAGAGAGATTTCCAGTTAGCATTCTAAATATCTCTTTTCTCGCTGGCTTGCTTCACTTCAGTTGTGTCTGACTCTTTGTAATGTAGGGACTATAGCCTGCCAGACTCCTCTGTCCGTGGAATTATCCAGGCAAGAATACTGGAGTGGGTAGTCATTTCCTTCTCCAGGGACTCTTCCAGACTCAGGGATCTAGCTCATGCCTCTAGCATCTCCTTCACTGGCAGGCAGGCTTTTAACACTAGCGCCACCTGCTAGCTCAGTTGGTAAAGAATTCGCCTGCAGTGCAGGAGACCCCGCTGCCATTCCTGGGTCGGGAAGATCCACTGGAGAAGGGATAGGCTACCCACTCCAGTATTCTTGGGCTTCCCTTGTGGCTCAGCTGATAAAGAATCCACCTGCAATACAGGAGACCTGGGTTCTACCCCTGGGTTGGGAAGATCCCCTGCAGAAGAGGAAGTCTACCCACTCCAGTATTCTGGCCTGGAGAAGTCCATGGGGTCACAAAAAGTCAGACATGACTGAGTGACTTTCAAATTCAGTTTCACCAGGAGGTCCGTATTTCTCTTTGGTGACTCTTAAAGTAGATTAACACTCTGGTATCATGGCTGCTATGATTCTAATGTCTACATTTATGCAGCCCAGTGCATGGTGGGTCTATTATACATTTACTGTGTTCTGACAGCGATCAGAAAAATATAAAAGCTGAACTGGTAACCATGTTTTGCAGATGAGGTTCAGTTCAGTTCAGTAACTCAGTCGTGTCCAACGCTTTGCGACCACATGGACTGCAGCACGCCAGGCCTCCCTGTCCATCACCAGCTCCCAGAGTTTGCTCAAATTCATGTCCATCGAGTTGGTGATGCCATCCAACCATCTCATCCTCTGTCTTCCCCTTTTCCTTCTGCCTTCAATCTTTACCAGCATCAGGGTCTTTTCCAGTGAGTCAACTCGTCACATCAGGTGGCCAAAGTATTGGAGTTTCAGCTTCAGCATCAGTCCTTCCAATGAATATTCAGGACTGATTTCCTTCAGGATAGACTGGTTGGTTCTCCGTGCAGTCCAAGTGACCCTCAAGAGTCTTCTCCAACACCACAGTTCAAAAGCATCAATTCTTTGGCACTCTGCTTTCTTTATAGTCCAACTCTCACATCCATACATGACTACTGGAAAAACCATAGCCTTGACTAGACAGACCTTTGCTAACAAAGTAATGTCTCTGCTTTTTAATATGCTATCTAGTTTGGTCATAACTTTCCTTCCAAGGATCAAGCATCTTTTAATTTCATGGCTGCAGTCACCATCTGCAGTGATTTTGGAGCCCCCCAAAATAAAGTCTGTCACTGTTTCCCTTGTTTCCCCATCTATTTGCCTTGAAGCGATGGGACTGGATGTCATGATCTTCATTCGTTGAATGTTGATTTTTAAGCCAATTTTTTCGCTCTCCTCTTTCACTTTCATCAAGAGGCTCTTTAATTCTTCTTCCCTTTCTGCTATAAAGGTGGTGTCATCTGCATACATGAGGTTATTCTTATTTTTCCTGGCAGTCTTGATCCCAGCTTGTATTTCATCCAGCACAGCATTTCACACGATGTACTCTGCATATAAGTTAAATATGCAGGGTAACATTATACAGTTGACGTATTCCTTTCCCAATTTGCAAGCAGTCTGTTTTTCCATGTCCAGTTCTGACTGTTCCTTCTTGACCTGAATGTAAGTTTCTCAGGAGACAAGTAAGATGGTATGGTATTCCGTCTCTTGAAGCATTTTCCACAGTTGTGTGAGCCACACAATCAAAGGTTTTGCATAGTCAAGAAAGAATAAGTAGATTTTTTTTTTCTGGAATTCTCTTGCTTTTTCAATAATCCAACGGATGTTGGCAACTTGATCTCTGGTTCCTCTGCCTTTTCTAAATCCAGCTTGAACATCTGGAAGTTCTCTGTTCATGTACTGTTAAAGCCTACCTTGGAGAATGTTGAGCCTTATTTTGCTAGCATGTGAAATGAATGCAATCGTGTAGTAGTTTGAACACTTTTTGGCAAAGCCTTTCTTTGGGATTGGAATGAAAACTGACCTTTTCCACTCCTGTGGCCACTGCTGAGTTTTCCAAATTTGCTTCCATATTGAATGCAGCACTTAAACAGCATCATCTTTTATAGCTCAGCTGGAATTTCATCACCTCCACTAGTTTTTTTCATAATGATGCTTCCTAAGGCCCACTTGACTTCACATTCCAGGATGTCTGGCTTTAGGTGAATGATCACACCATCATGCTTATCTGGGTCATGAAGATCTTTTTTGTATAGTTTCTCTGTGTATTCTTGCCGCTTCTTCTTAGTATCTTTTGCTTCTGTTAGGTCCATACCATTTCTGTCCTTTATTGTGCCCATCTTTGCATGAAATGTTCCCTTGGTATCTCTAATTTTCTTGAAGAGATCTCTAGTCTTTCCCATTCTATTGTTTTCCTCTATTTTTTTGCATTGATCACCGAGGAAGGTTTTCTTATCTCTCCTAGCTATATTTGGAAATTTACATTCAAATGGATATATCTTTACTTTTCTCCTTTGCCTTTCACTTCTCTTCTTTTCTCAGCTATTTACAAATAGCTGGCCTCCTCTGACAACCATTTTCCCTTTTACATTTCTTCTTCTTGGGGATGGTCTTGATCACTATATAATGTCAGGAACTTCCATCTATAGTTCTTCAGGCACTCTGTCTAATCCCTTGAATCTATTTGTCACCTCCCCTGTATAATCATAAGGGATTTGACTTTAGGTCATACCTGAATGCTCTACTGGTTTTCCATACTTTCTTCAATATAAGTCTGAATTTGCAATAAAGAGTTTATGATCTGAGTCACAGTCAGCTCCCAGTCTTGTTTTTGCTGACTGTATAGAGCTTCTCCATCTTTGGCTGCAAAGAATATAATCAATCTGATTTCAGTGTTGACCATCTGATCATGTCCATGTGTAGAGTCATCTCTTGTGTTGTTGAATAGGGGTGCTTGCTATGACCAGTGCGCTCTCATGGGACAATTCTGTCAGCCTTTGCTCTTCTCCATTCTGTACTCCAAGGCCAAGCTTGCCTGTTACTCCAGGTATCTCTTGAGTTTCTACTTTTGCATTCCAATCCCCTATGATGAAAATGAAATTTTTTTTCTGGTGTTAGTTCTAGAAGGTCTTGTAAGTCTTCATAGAATCATTCAACTTCAGCTTTTTCAGCCTTAGTGATTGGGGCATAGACTTGGATTACTGTGGTATTGTACGGTTTGCCTTGGAAACGAACAGAGATCATTCTGTCATTTTTGAAATTGCACCCAAGTACTGCATGAGGGATACAGAGATATTTCTCATGATTTGACTAATATTACAAGCAAATTCCATGGTATTTAATTTTTTTGTGAGAGGTTGAATCTTCTCTCAAAAAGAGACAAATGTAAAATTTTATAAAGATTACCAAACTTAGATATACTTGAGGTTGGATAAGAAGTAATGCTGTTATATTTTTACAGAATATTCTGAATTCCTTTTGATCTTTATTAAGAGAGAAAAATAACTGTTAAAAAGACATTTATTATCTGAGTCAAGCTATATGGAAGAGACAATTTGAGTGTTTATCGTATAAGCAGGAAAATACTCAATGACAAATAAGAATTAACCGTGTAAAATAAAGCTTATTTTCTTCACAATATAATACCTCATTGAATATGAAGGTGTTTGTGAGCTGTAGACATAGGCTCATGTTATTAGTCTTTTTATTACTATCCTTACCAGAGCAAGAAATCACACATACTTATTCACACAAAGGCACAGGTATACCCAGATGCTGAGAGTCACGGACCTCACATATTTCATACTTACCTTTGCAGCTTACATTTCCCTATTTTTAAAATGTAGGTATATGCCATCTGAAATTATAAGCCGTGTCTTAGAGAGCAGACATATAACCTGTAGACCCAGCAAACACAAGGCGTGATGGTAAGAGGCAGCCATCTCTTCTTGTCTCCTTCTCTCAAATCTTTTCTATGTGATCAAAGAACATTGATTCTTTCCTGAAACTGTTAATGTGGTTGTTGTAGTAAAAGTAGAACCTCTGGTCAAAACCCTGAGAAGTAGAATTCATTTTGTAGTTCACATTACTTGCTAATTTGCAATTGTTACATTTTCTACACTGCAAGGAATTCTTTCTGGTTTGACAACCTTGTGAAGAACCTCAGAAACCCAGAAACAGACAATACATACTTTTGTTGAAGGTTTCAGGACACATTATATTCCATTTATCTTATGAACTATGTTGACATTTTTGTTCAGTTTCAGAATTGGGTTATTTGCACATAAATATTCTTCATGTATAGGCTTTCCAGATGGCACAGTGGTAAAGAATCAATCTGCCAAGGCAGGAGATACAAGAGATGCGAGTTTGATCCCTGGGTTTGGAAGATCCCCTGGAGGAGGAAATGGCAACCCACTCCAGTATTTTTGCCTGGAAAATTCCATGGACAGAGGAGCCTGACGGGCTACCCTCCATGAGACCACAAAGAGTTGGACACGACTGAGCACTAAGCGTACCTCATGTATAAATAACTCTCATATAATTTTTTTTGGGTTATTGTAATGTGACATCCCTAAAAATAGGGTATCACTCCTTTCTATTTTGCTATTTTTAACACGCTGGTAAAATTGATAAACTGGCTTCCACTGCTTTGGAGAGTCTAAACTCTTCCTAGAGATTAGAAAGTCCATATTCTTGGGTGATATTTATCTTAAGTCCTCATAGAACTGCTATTGGAAGTGTGTTTGGTAATGACATATTTTCAGCTTTTATCAGGGAGCACTATAGAAAATACATTGCTGCTATATTTGCTGAAGAAATATTATTGAGGCTATTGTTTATGATATCACACAGTGCCCTGATATAAAATTTCAACTGAGAAATTTCCTGTTGAGTCAGTTGCTAAAATCAACTTGTTACCCAACCAAACTTGGTTCTGCTTGCCTACAGGCAGTAAAACAAATCTATTGACAGAGGGTTATGGTGAAGGATGAAGAAAAGTACAGGATTTATTAGAGTGCCAAGTAAGGAGTCCAGGGAAGCTTGTGCTCAAAACACCCAAGCTCCCTGATAGGTTTCAGCAAAGCATTTTTAGAAGTAAGATGGCAAAAAGAGGCATCTCAGGGTATGGTCTCAGCTCATGTACAGTTCTGATTGGTTGATCATATGGTAACTTGCGAGAGTCACAGGGGTTAATATTATCAATCCTTAGGTGCTAGTAACTCTGAGAACTCAGTGCCCATGGTCATCAAATAGTTAATTTCTTCCATTTGATAAGGGATTTAGCATCTTTAAAATTATTTAGAGAATGGGCATCGGATATTAGTATATAGGTTCTTTGCTGCTAAGTCGCTTCAGTCGTGTCCGACTCTGTGCGACCCTCTGCAAAAGCAGAGGCTATGGGGAAGGGTTCTGTACCAAGAAGGCCCAATAGGGTCCAGCGGAATCACAAACTTTGCTTTTTTATATAATTTCAAATGTTTTAAATTATTTTGAAAATAATATTTTTTCGTATGTATGAATTATAAATTGCTGTTATTTAGTCACTAAGTCATGTCCAACTCTTTTTCAACCCCACCAGCCTCCTCTGTCCATGGTACTTTCCAGGCTAGAATACTGGAATGGCTATTTCCTTCTCCAGGGGATCCTCCTAACCCAGGGACAGAGTTCGCTTCTTCTGCTTGCCAGGCAAATTCTTTACCACTGAGCCACCTGGGAAGCCCATATATTATAAATTAATTATATCATAATGAGGTATAATAAATTAATTTATAACTTATATAGGAAAATACTGAATCGTAAATGTATAGCAAGATTGATTTTGACATGCATTTACCCCTGTATCCAAACTCCTCTATTCTCCTATCTTTTCAATATTATCTCCCAAAGGTGATTACTATTCTGACAGATATATCAATAGTTTTCATTCTACCCATTCTTGAACTTGATATAAACAGTACCATAGAGTATTAATGAGTTTATCTTTGGCTTCATTCACTCAACATAACAGTTTGAAGTTTATCGAAGTTGTTGCACTTACCAACTTGTTCCCTTTTTTAGGATCAAGGTAATATTTATGCACATACCATTCGATTTGTCCATTTTTAATTATGCGATTCAGTCAATTTCGTCAATTTTCAGAATCATACATATCACAAGAGCCTATTTTTAGAACATTCTAATCCTGATAAAATGCCTCATGCCCATTTATAACTAATCGTCTTTCCCACACTCAGCCCTAGGCAACCACTTCTCTACTTTCTATTTCTATAAATTTACCTGTTGTAAACATTATATATAATTGTAACCGTACTACATGTGGTTTTCATGCCTGGCTTTTCTCCGTTAGCATAACACTTTGTGTGTATCTTTCATGAGTGGTCTATATCATTGGTTTATTATTTTTTGTCATTCAATACTATTTCATTGTATAGATGAACTGCTTGCTTTTGAAATCTATTCACCAGCTCCTTGACATTTAGGTTATTTCTATTTTTAAGCTGTTATAAATAATACTACCTGAAAATTCATTTGACTATTTGGGGATGGACATATGTTTTCATTTTGACAGACATATGTTTTCACACATTTTCATTTAGATATATACATATATATGAGATGCAACTGGTAGATTATATGATACAGTTATATTTAAAATTTTAATAAACTACCAAACTGATTTCCAAAGTGGCTATGCAATTTTATATTCCCACCAATAATATATTAAGATTATTGTTTTCCCATATTATTTTGCCTCTTGGGAAGAAATTTTAATAGATCTAGAATTCAGTATTAAGATATTTTTTCCTTTAAACACTGAAAATATGTTTCATTATTTTCTACCTTCCATTTTCTTAATGGCATATCAGTTGTTATCCTGAATGCAATGTGTATTATTTTCTTCAATGTTTCTAAAATTTTTCTATTTATTTTTAGTTAGTGATAGTTTTAATAAGTCCTGCTGCAATTATTTAAAAAAATAATCCTTTGGGGATTTGCTGAAATTCTTAACTGTTTGGGTTGATTTTATTTGTTAAATTTTCTAAGTCCTCAACTTCCTTGGGTATTTATTCTGAGTAGTTTTCTCTTCCCTCTCCTGTGTTTTCTCTTCCCTCTCCTTCCTTCTATACAAGTGCTAGATCTTGTGGTCATGTCACTGACACTGTCTCCTATATATGTCATACTTAGTTTTATCTCTTTGCTCTTCAACTTGAATAACTTCTACTCATCTGTCTTTGAGTAAAATGATTATTTTGCTTCATCCTACATATTGCTAAGCCTTCCAATATATTCAGCATTTCAGATATCTTAATTATCAAAAATTAAAATTTCAATACATATTCTTTCAGTGTATATTTCTCTTCGGAGATATTCCATATTTTACCATTTCTCTCTCTTCCCCTCTACTTTATTTTACATATATATATAATAGATATTGAAGTACATCAGAGTTTTATGGAAACTATGAAACCCAAGGGAAAATACCACTATTTTGTAGCCAATATCATTGTGAACAAAATCATTGTAATCTGAGAATCAATAAATTTGATGAATCCATCGATGCAGAAGCAACAAAAATCCTACTTGGGCTCTATAAGCAACACATAGAATGTACTGATTCCTTTATCAAAAACGTTCATAAGTATGCAGGTGCCAGGAGAGGCTTGTTCAGGTTGGGCAGGCACTGAGTCCTGCTCTCTCTGTTCCCACTCCTTTGCTCTTCTGTGGCGGCGGTGCCGTCCTTGGCAGACTGTTCCCTCATGTTTGACAGATGGCTGCCAGAACATTTGGAGCTTTCTCATTTGCATCTAGAAATTTAATTAGTTTTCTATTGCTGTGTGACAAATTGCCACAGACTTAATGGATTAAATAATGCAAATGTACACTCTCACAGTTTCTTTGGTCAGATGTCCAGCCTAGTGTGTCTGGGTTTGCTGTTCCGAGCTTTATGAGGGTGGAATTGAGATGTAAGCTGAACGAGCTCTCACTTGAACCCCAAGGGAAGGTTGTCATCCAAGCTTCTTACTGTTGGAACAATTCAGTTTGGTGGAGTCCTGGGGACTGAGGTTGACATTTCTTTGCTGGCGGTTAGTCTGCCCACATTCCTTACTGTGTTTCCCCTCCATCTTCAGGCCAGCAGTAATGACACAGATTCTTCTCATCTTTTTGGATTTCCTTTCCTGCTACCAGCCTGAGAAAAATGTTTTGCTTTTAAAACATTTATTGATTAATTTAGGCCCACCTAGATAATCTCCCTACCTACGGTTCATCTGATTAGTAACCTTAATTACATTGCTACACACTGCAGTGTAATGTAGCATAATTATGTCAATAACAGAAGAGGATAAAGACTATCTTTTAATCCTGCCTGTTTTATAATCTATCTTGTAATCCTGGGTTCTATTTTGTAATCCTGCCTAGGAAATAGAGTTTACTATTCTTGTAGCTCATTGTGTTTAATGCTGAAATATCACTGTTGCCAGAGAAGTGGGATATACTGATTGGCTCTGTCGGTTTACAGTGCCTCTCATCTGTATATTTGGGAAAGTGAAAGTCTTGTTAAATTGAAGAAGGAGGGAATAGCCTCTGAGAAGGCAGTCAATAAATGTTCACTGCACTTAAGTTCTGGTCCTGGTACTGCCATTTAAAGCCTGGTACTCTCATGTGAGTTTTGACAGATTGTTTCCAGATCTGCAAAACAGTAAGAATAACTCAAACGTAGCAGACACTATTGGTGCTTCAATAAACGCCCACCACACTTTTCATCATCCTTATGTGGACATTCCCCAAATTACACGTGCTTTGTTTCTAAAAGCCATACCTATTACTCTTATCATAAAATTGAACTTAGGCCACAGCTTTCCCTCAAAGGTCAGAGAACTGCACATCCCCCATGTTCTTAATGTTAAGAGATAATCGTTCATCACTTTCTATATCCTTACTGATAATGGGCTAAAATCCAGAGTTTAAAATAAAAGTAATTTCATTTTGCAAATATTCTGTTCAAACATAATTCCCAAATATACAGGATTCCCAAACAGTTTGCCATTCATTCATCTCAGAGGATGTATCAGGAAAAGTAGATTGTTTTCTGTTGCAAATCCCATGTAGACATTATTGAACTACAGACACACATTATTATTATCTTTTTCTTAAAGATTATGGTGTTTTATACTAACTTGAAACTTTCATAGTCAAGCAACACTGATGACCCTTTGCCCTACAACTTTTGCCATCAATTACCCAATTAATCATTTTCTAGTAGAGCCAGGTGGAGAAGGAAATGGCAACCCACTCCAGTATCTTGCCTGGAAAATCCCATGGATGGAGGAACCTGGTAGGCTGCAGTCCATGGGGTCGCTAAGAGTCAGACACAACTGAGCGGCTTCACTTTTGACTTTCATGCATTGGAGAAAGAAATGGCAACCCACTCCAGTGTTCTTGCCTGGAGAATCCCAGGAATGGGGGAGCCTGGTGGGCTGCCGTCTATGGGGTCGCACAGAGTCAGACACGACTGAAGTGATTTAGCAGCAGCTGCAGCAGTAGAGCCAGGACTAATTTCTAAGGGAAAAAACAAAAAATGGAAAATCACACCAAGTATACTTCTCTAAAATGGTTGGCATTCAGGCATAATTCTTCATTAGATTCCTTATTTTATATTTGCTCTTCTCAACTGGTTGGCAAAGCCTATGAATGTGCTTTGATCAGAAGAATAGAAGTTCTCACCTCTAGATTCTTGCCAATAATATAATCTTGAAATTCCTGCTGTCAGTTTGTTATTAAATGCTCATTATGAGACTTAATATGTATGGAGAATTTCCTGAAGGCCATGCAACATATGCTGTCCTGGCTGTCCAGAGTGTTGCTTTTGGATCAAGTCCAACCATCACAGGTCTATTATACTGTGTTGGGCAGTATTATTTTGACCCCTCTTAGGTTTACTTCTACTGAATTATGCTTTAGTGCTGGTCATTGGCCGACATGAAAAGATTATATTTGAAGCAGCTATGTGAAATGCATTATTATAGAAAGTGTAAGGAAGCATAGGAAACACTGAACTCTTTATCACACAGGGTCCTTTTTTATGAGAAACCAAAGGAAGAAATTTCCCTCAGGTTTACCAATCATGAATAGCTCTGCTTCTACTGAAAAACTGATTTGATTTCCTATTATAGCCACTGTGAATCTGGTAACAGATCATGCTTTGGTCACTAGGAGCTACATTTGGGGAACCTCATTCCCCATGCTTTTATAATGCAATATGGAATGCTTTCTTGGTGTGCTTATTCAAACCAAGGTGTGATTAGTTCCCCTTTGTAATGACTCTCTTAACTGTATATTTTATCTTTTGTAGTGAAACATTTTTGTAAGATGCTTCAAATTCTTTGTGAAGTGGAAAAGGGTGTTTCAAGAACAAGTCAAATACTGCTGTTTTATTCTTCTTGGTTTTCTATTTCTTTTTAAAATTTGTTAATTGTTTGTGTTGCATACATCCCCTACTTAAATTCCGTCATCCATCTATTCATTAATCAAGATATTTTATAAAACTCTTATGGCCAAACTTAGTGCAGAGAAAAAGAGATGAAAGGTAAAATTCCTGTTAGAAACAAACCTTATATTTTGTGGTCCCTTCTCCAGTGGTAGAGAAAATAAACTGAGCGTGATAGGGTGTGAGGCTAAGGGAACAGAAATCAGGGATACCTAACTCAGGCCTGAATTTCATCAGACAAGATGTCGCAAAATGCGAGTTGGATTTTGAAGGATTCCTTTTAGCCAGGCCCAGTGATTGGAGGAACAGTGGCTGGGGAAGAGTTACTGTTGCAGGAAATTCACAATGGAAATTCACCAAGAGGGGAGAGACATGGTGACCCAGAATGGCTTGAGATCAAGCTCTACCATAGCTCTGTTAATAAGTGATGGTAGATCACGAGCTGTCTCTGATGTCAGACCAAGGATTCATTTTTCTCTCTTTTTTCTGAAGCAACATGGAGCCACGACAGGATCTCGTGGAATGTAATGAGGTCAAACAAAGAAATTTCTTCTATCTCCCTCAATGGTTGGCATTGTGTCTTTCAAATGTTAGGTATTAAATGGATTTTGTTGTTGTTGTTGCTGTTCCGTTGCTAAATCGTGTCTGACTCTCTTGCATCCCCATGGATTGTACCCCACCCCAACCAAGCTCCTCTGTCCATGGGATTTTCCAGGCAAGAATACTGGAGTGGGTTGCCATTTCCTTCTCCAGGGGATCTTCCTGACTCAGGGATCCAACTCTCGTCGCCTGCCCTGCAGGCGGATTCTTTACCACTCAGCCATCAGGGAACCCATTCAACGGATACTGATTAAAACATTGGGAACCCTAAAAAATACAACTGCATATTTCACTCGCAATCTTCTAAACACTGTTTACTTCAAAAGATTTTAACTCATGAACTTTGTTAGACAAAGAAGTCATTTGGTCATTTTTTCTTTTCTGCTCATTACTTGAGGTATCTTTTAGTGAAGTTGCGCGCTGGAGTCAGGAAGCCAGTTTGAATGCTGACTCTGCCTCTGATGATGTGCCTGGAACAAAGGACATAACCTCTCAGGATCTTCTTCACAGGGCTGTCGAGGGGTTTAATGAGTAAATGTGCACTGAACTGTTTAAACAGTGCTTGGCTTTTAGTGACCTTACAGAGTTAGTGCTATATAGAGGCGGTATTCTATTTCTAATCACTCTCTTTTCACACGTGTTCTATTCCTCATTGATGTGTTTGCTTTGGCAAAGCGGCATCTCGTCTGTATAATATCTATAGTAGTTTCATCCATAAGCTTCTACAGAATATATGTAATTAGCAACATTTTTTAATATACATGGTCTTTATTTTACTGATGTTAAGATAGCTTTTGTCTCACTATTTCTACCTTTTACTTTAGTTCTGAAAATTTTATGTTATTGTTCTTCATTCTCATTCTGAGAATCTGAATCCTTGCAAATCCTCTTCTGATTTTTATTCCTATTCAGGTGCATTGTATCCTCTCAAAGTAAGTTTCAGCAGGCAACCCTAAATTAGCAAATAACTCATTAAACTAATCTTTTTTTATATAAGTGAGTTACACATTTATTATCATATATGTATATATATCGGAGAAGGCAATGGCACCCCACTCCAGTACTCTTGCCTGGAAAATCCCATGGACGGAGGAGCCTGGAAGGCTGCAGTCCACAGGGTCGCTAAGGGTCGGACATGACTGAGCGACTTCACTTTCACTTTTCACTTTCATGCATTGGAGAAGGAAATGGCAAACCACTCCAGTGTTCTTGCCTGGAGAATCCCAGGGATTGGAGAGCCTGGTGGGCTGCCGTCTGTGGGGTCGCACAGAGTCGGACATGACTAAAGTGACTTAGCAATAGCAATGTATATATATATAATGCAAATTATATATAGATGTATACTAAATATAAACACCCAAATATATATTAATACATATTTCTTTAAATTTTCATTTTTCTCTAGCTTAAAAAACCTAGGGAGTACCAAGATTGAACAGTATTTTTAAATTTTTTTGTGAATTAATTTATACTCTGCTGTGTTCCAGAAAGAATTTCAGGTCATGTATAATAATAAAAAAAAAAGTTATCATAAAACTAAAACCCATTAAATTCAGTATAAAGCAACAAGAGTCCAGTAATAAAAGAGCAAGGGGACTATTGGAATCTATAGGAAAACACTCTTTAAATATTTTCTTGGAACAAAGAATCCAGTGGGTTCAGTGAAATGTATTCTCCTCTGGAAAGTCTACTTTTATCATCAGTAGCAGCTTGTTTTAAATTGCCCCCGAACAGGGAGTTTGGGAAAAACACTTTTTCAAGATTCCGCTAAATCATTATTATCTCATTGCCTCAGTTATGTCTCAATCCATCTCTCAGAAGCCAGTCTTTGTTTTCTCTCCCAATGGCCCAGATTTCATTGCTCTCCTCAGAGTCTCCACCATGCTTGTCTCATGAGACTTGGGTCTGTCATTCAATACTCACTCTTGTTTTCCCAGATTCAAAGTGGTGTTTCATCTCAAGAACGACATTTACTTTCCTTGACAAAATACTTTTGTTACAACTGCCTGCCTACCAGCACTTTGCTTTTCCAAAAGGAATGTAGAATTTTCAGGCCAGACTGAGATGGGAACTGCATTTTCTGGCTCCTCTCTTTCCTTACGTGGCCCTTTGTGGTACTTGCCCCATATGTTCATATCAGGCTTATCCATTTCCTCTTTCCCCTCTGATCCTGGACTTTTTTGAGCTTTTTTAAAAATTCTGGGTCTCAAGTTTGGGCTGGAAGTTTGATTGAACAGAAGGACCAAGGGGAAACAAACCCAACTCATTTTATATTTATGTCATTTTTACTTGGGGGCTCAGAAGTGCCATAGTGGTTATCTAGTCTAAGGAGTAATAGTTACGAAGCAACTTTGCATACATTCCTCTGCCAGTCCCAGTGCCAGGACTGAACTTTCATTTTCCTTGTGCAGTATATCACACGTAATGATTTTGTCCAACTCAGTACTTTTCACACTGTTCATTGCCCCCTGATCTTTCGACACAAGCAATCTTCTGAAAATACCTCTCTCAGTTTGAAGGACAATTAATGAGAAACATACCAGAAAGGTTATAATGCCTATTTTCTGGCCGGAGCCCTTTGAATCACCCAAAGGGAAGCTAAGTATTATTTTGACATTCATTATTGGCCGAACACCGACTATGTGTTTCTGAAGATCAGATTGGCAAACTGCTTCCACAGCCGGATCCACACAGCATGGCATGTGCTTCTGAAAGGGACTCATCTGGTCTAGGTTCTCCTGCCCTAATAGCATGCAGAGTTCAGCTGCAATTCAAGGCCTGAGTAGCATTTCTTTCCAAAGGCCATTAACTGTCCATGAGACCCCAAAGTTATTAGCAGCTGTAACATTCCATCCATCTTGGACTATTGACTAATCATACGCCTAATTGCATGGTAACACAGTAGATGGTCAGTTTTTATTGCACTTGTTAATTTAGAAATTGTTTTTCTTTAAGGTGAAGAGCATCAAATCACCAGCTCCTAATAAAGAAGAAAAGCTTTCAAATTGCACTGTGTTTTATAGTCCTCGGGTTCTTTTTGGATACTGGCCCTTGTTTTCCCTCTTTGTCCTTTTTTGTGTGTGTTTTCTTAACTTTTGTGACACTTTCCTACACATTTACATTAACATCTCTTTTGTTTGTAGACCCCTAGCAACCTCCTCTTTCCCCAGTGCTGCCTTCGGAATATTACGGTAAATCCTTCTAGCTGTCAGCAACTTTCCATGCCTCACCTTGTCACATGCTTATTTTGCATAACAACCCACTCCAGTATTCATGCCTGAAAAAATCCCATGGACAGAAGAGCCTGGTGGGCTGCAGTCTATGTGGGTGCAAAGAGTTGAACTTGACTGAGCGATTTAGCCCTTTCACTCCACTCAAATAACCCAAGAGGGTACTTAGAACAGGTGGGAAAATATGAGCTGTTTCCCTATTCCATCACCTGCTTCCATAATTTCCCTTCTTTTACCTTAAGCTGATGTACAACTCTATCATGCTGCTTTTATAGCTGCTGTTCAAACTTTAATGAGGACGATCAATGCTTGCTCTGCCTTTTTAAAAAACAGATTAGAACTCAGAAATTACAATGTCCAACAACTCTAATTGAGCAAACACAATTATATTAAAGCTGTGAATTAAAAACAGTATCTTACAAATTTAATACCTTAATTTATAGACTGTTATGCATCTGAAATTGCTATTCGGCTGTGGTGACCTTGCTTTGTTTGGCAAATAACATTCCAACCCATTTATTCATTTTTCAGCCTGAAGAGATCAGTTATACCTCACTGTATTTTTTCAACCAAAAGGCATATGATAAAAATAAGTTTAGTACACCAACATTTGATTATCCTTGAGTACCCACCTTAGTGACTGAATCAATGATACAGTTGCTGTTTGTTCTATAGTTTTATTCCATAGCTTGGCAACAAAATAAACTTAAGTATGGAGATTAAAACCTGTGGCGGATTCATTTTGATATTTGGCAAAATTAATACAATTATGTAAAGTTTAAAAATAAAATAAAATTAAAAAAATAAAATTAATTAGAAATGATAACAGCAGATACATCTTTTTTCTGGGTTTTAATATGGCCAAATTACCCATAGATGACCTCAGTGAGTGAGGCCTTAGATTTTATGCAGGGTATTGCAGGGGAATGGAGTAGAGCAAGAATGTCCCAGGTCTCAAGTGAATTCCTGGGGTGGGTGCCCAAGTGGAGGTGCTTGGGGAATGGGTGGGGATTTCTAGGAACTGGGTCATCATCCATTTTTGGCCTGGGAACTGTCATGGTGCCTGTGGGTGCATTACTGAGCATATGTTAATGTATTATGATGACTGTATAATGAGGTGCAACATCACTTGGAAGTCGAATCTTCCATCAATGTGAGGCTACTCTGTTCTAAGCAGCTTTTGTTATATCTTCAACGTCTATGTCATTCTTTTAACAGCTGCCCCTTTCCTCCTCCTTCCTGTCTCATTGGTGAAGGTGACTTCTGAACCTACGCTCAATATGTGAACACTCTCTGATAGGGAGCCCTCACTTAGATGTAACAAAACCCTCTTTTCTTTTCTGTGAATTGAGGATGAAAGGGCCTGAGTCACTGAACACAGTGACTTTTCCTTCCATGGAATTGGTGACAGGAGAGAGCCACGGTCGTTGTACCCATTGTGAGGATTAACTACAGAACTAGGACCAAAACCCCGCCACCCAGAAGAATTATACCCTTGCGTTCTGCACAGTCCTGGCTGTTTTTGGAGCATGGAAGATTTTCCTAAAACATAAGTGAGCAGGTGTTAATTATACATATCAAGTACAAATGCTACAAACTAATCCATCAGTGGAGCCTAGGGAGTTATACACAAGCCTTCTCCACGTGTGCATTTTTCTTGCCATTCTAATTCCTGCTGGCTCTTCTGTGTGTCCCAATTCTTCACTGTGTTGAAACAGGGACTCCTGTTTCTTGGCCATCCTCATTGTGATGGTAAGAAGGGAAAACAGCCACTCCCTGGGAGGATAGGAAGAGACTACTGGCCATCCCATAATTAGCTCCACCTTGTGATGCAAATTCACAGCCCTATCTTTCTCTTTAGGAAGAATGTTCGCAGGGTTTACCAGCATCACTTCTCTACGCACAGAATCTAATTCTTCCCTTTGATTTTACTTCTGTTTAAAAGACCTTTGCTTCTTTTCTGGCCCATTTCACTCTTTTTTTTTTTTTTTTTTGCATATTATAAGGTCTAGTCCCATTAAGTATGGCCCAGATCAGATCAGATCAGTCGCTCATTTGTGTCCAACTCTTTGCGACCCCATGAATCGCAGCATGCCAGGCCTCCCTGTCCATCACCAACTCCCAGAGTTCACCCAGACTCACATCCATCGAGTCGGTGATGCCATCCAGCCATCTCATCCTCTGTCATCCCCTTCTCCTCCTGACCCCAATCCCTCCCAGCATCAGAGTCTTTTCCAATGAGTCAACTCTTCGCATGACGTGGCCAAAGGACTGGAGTTTCAGCTTTAGCGTCATTCCTTCCAAAGAAATCCCAGGGCTGATCTCCTTCAGAATGGACTGGTTGGATCTCCTTGCAGTCCAAGGGACTCTCAAGAGTCTTCTCCAACACCACAGTTCAAAAGCATCAAATCTTCAGCGCTCAGCCTTCTTCACAGTCCAACTCTCACATCCATACATGACCACAGGAAACCTAAATTCAACAAGCCTTGATAACATTGCTTCTCACATCTCCTCCCTACACCATAGTCTTTCTTCCATCCCTGATGGGTACATCTGTCTCTCAAGGTTCTGTTGGCTGTCCCTAGGGCCTTCCCTGCCTCATGTTCAGGGGCAAAGCCTCTGCAGTGGGTCTCATCATTTACTTCCTTTTATTCCCTGGTTCCCAGGTTAGTGATAAACCTCTGGTGCCATTTTACCTCCATCACCAGCTAAATATTTCAAAAAGAAGAATAGAAAACAGAGTTCAACTTTTTCACCCACAGTTTAGAGTTTTCAATAGCTGACAGTGTTAAGATGGATTTAGAAGGCTGGTGGGAAAGAACCTTGATTGCTTGGCTCTGGGGAGTTCACAGATTTGCCTGAGAAGAGGTGGCACTGGGACCACCCTAAATCACAGAGATGATCATGTTAAAAAGAAAACTGATGTAGCCCCCAGCTAAAAGATATGCATATCATGCTCACTCTCAGACAACTTTCTCCACCTCCTTGTAGCATCTCCTTCTTAAGCCAGATTCAGCACTATATATTACATATTATAGTGCCTCTATATTATAGCGTCTGTGTCTCAGCATGCCTTTCTCTTTGCATTTCCTCCAACACCTTGAAGAGTCCTGATATAACACTAATTTAAATCTTGCTCCCTTCGTGAGGTATCCCATAATAAACTTCCACTCTGCCTCCCTGTTCTATGGCTGGTGCACAATACCCTTCTCACTTTCTCTGCTTTCTCCTCCTATTCTTTACTTACCATGGATCTATGTGTTTCCATGTTGCAGAATCTTGGAAGTGAAATCTCTCTTCTCTGCCTCAATCTACCTCCAACCTTTCCTTGCCTGATTTCAGAAAACTGAAACTCAGAGAAGTTATGATATGCATTTTTTTATAGTTATTGACAGGACAGAACTAGAACCCAGTTGTCATGCTAAATTGTTGAGCAGGCCAATTCCAACCATCAACCACAAATGATTGCTTTGTTAAATTATCAACTCCTCAAACAACCGGGATATTTTGAGCTTTATTTTCTGTGGAGAGTTGTCAGTACAGCTTCTTTTAACGGGCTTCCCAGGTGGCACTAGTGGTAAAGAGCCTGCCTGCCAAGGCAGGAGATGAGAGATGCAGGTTCAATACCTGGGTCAGGAAGATCCCCTGGAGAAGGACATGGCAGTCCACTCCAGTACTTCTTGCCTGGAGAATCCCATGGACAGAGGAGGCTGGTAGGCTACAGTCCATACGATCACACAGAGTTGGGCACGACTGAAGCGACTCAGCAAGCATGCACTTCTTTGAATATCAATTTCTCATGTATTTACATTTTAGAAGTAAGTCCTTATATCATTTTATATGAAAGTAGATCTGTTTTTCTTTATGAATATTATTCTTCTTTACTTTGTGTACTAATTCCTGGCTTACTATACCCATTGGTCCTTCTCTTTTCTCTGACCCTCATTTTTTGCCTCTCTTCTAGGCCCTGGTCTCTATGATTTTGTCCCTTGGTCTGTCCTGTTCCTCTGTTTTCCCTGACCTTTTCTCACCCAGCATCTTGACTGCCCTCAAACTTGGTCTCTGGTGGTGAAATGAATGTATCAGTTGTCTTAGATTCATGTTACAAACTGTTGTCAGATTGCATTTGCTTTTATCATTCAATTGTTTGGCTACACCTTTTCCATTAAACTGACCTAAAGCAGTGAGCTGTTAATTTTATGAGGAGTGGGGTAACTTCATGTTCATCTTTGAAAGACTCATGTGACCACCATGGAGAACAGTAGGAGGTTCCTTATAAAACTCAAAATAGAGGTACCATACAATCCAGCAATTTCACCACTGGGCATATATAGAAAAAGAAAAACATGGTTTGAAAGGTCACAAGCACTCCAGTGTTCATTGCAATACTGTTTGCAATAGCCAAGATGTGGAAGTAAACTACATGTCCATCAACAGATGAATGGATAAAGAAGATATGAATATATACAAAAGAATACTATTCAACTATTTAAAAGAATGAAATAATGACATTTGCAGCAGCACAGATGGAATTGGAGATTATCATAATAAGTGAAGTAAATCAGATGGAGCAAGACAGATTTCATTTGATATTGCTTATATGCAGAATCTAAAAAATGACAGAAATAACTTATTTACAAAAAATAAACAGACTCACAGACATAGAATCAAATTTCTGGTTATGAAAGGAAAAGGGTGGTGAGGGAGGGATAAATTGGGAGTTTGGGGTTGACATATACAAATTACTATATTTAAAGTAGATAACCAACAAGGACTTATTGTATAGCACAGGGAAGTTTGGTCAATATTCTGTAATAACCTAAATGGGAAAAGAATTTGAAAAGGAATAGATATATGTATATATAACAGAATGACTTTGCTGTACACCTGAAACTAACACATCATGAATCAACTATAGTTCAATATAAAATGAAAATAAATGCTCACACAAATTCAAAAAGAATACCTAAAAGAAAAATGTGTTGATAGTGTGTCCGATAAATGCTTGTTGTACTAGAAATAAGAGCAGAACTGTACTCCATAATTGTTGGAGTCTTTGACTTAAACTTGAAGGAAGGCTAAAACAAATTTTCTGTGCGTGTATGCATGCTCAGTCGTGTTCAACTCTTTGCAGCCCCATGGACTACAGTCTGCCAGGCTCCTCTGTCCATGGAATTTCCCAGCCAAGAATCCTGGAGTGGATCTCCAAGCCCTAAAACAAACTATTGCCTGTTAATAAAAATAATTTAGAATGTTTCTCTGCTAGCATCATACAAAATGTATAGAAATGTGATAGAAATCTATTCTTATTGATTGATTGACTTCTGCCAAACCAAACCTTAAATTTGCAAATTCAGCTTGCATAATTTGGGGATAGAGAGTTTAAGTGCTTAAATGTTTTGAAAAGAACTCATGTCCCCTTCTCATCTGAAAAGGGAAGAAATTATTACAATTTAATAAATAATTACTGAGAAAAGAAAATGCTCTGATAGCAGAATTTACTTGACCACAGTGCATCCACCTATTACTATTGATGAGGAGCCATGCTTCTAAATCTATGTGATATTGAATTCAACTGTTCAGTGGGGGAATAAGCAACATCATAAAACCTCAGAACTTTAGCTCCTATGATTCTCCTTGGAGCAAGCAATCACATCTATGGCAGTTCCTACTTCTCAGGACAAAACCTTAGCCACATTTTCTATTTATCTCCAATATTGCTACCAGACAAAACTTTGGAACTATTTAAACTTAAATGTATAGCAAAAGAGTAACCAAATTAATCCATAGAGTTCATGTACATGTAGGATAGAATCCTAAAAGAAGTGCTCAGAGACAACTTCTTTCATTTGAAAGGAAACACATTTTTTATGTCCACGGTTAATTAGTGTCATGTTCAATGCTAGTGTTCAAATGAAGAGTAGAGAAGGGACACTGATTGTTACAAACACTATCACTTTTATTTCCTGTCCAACTCTGATTTGGGTTGAGATTTAGTTCTTTTTGTGGACATAGGAGATAGATTTGACCTATATTTGAATCCTAGATTTGCAGCTTGCTGTCCATGTTACCTTTCACACTCAAGGTAAACAGTAGAGAGGTCATAAAAACTGCAGACTAAATGCTTAATGGAAGGCTAATGGGGTAAACTATGGCACTTGGATTTTTAATACCTCACTGCAACTGAGTCTACAACACTCAGAAATTTTTTTTTTAATTTTATTTTATTTTTAAACTTTACATAATTGTATTAGTTTTGCCAAATATCAAAATGAATCCATCACAGGTATACATGTGCTCCCCATCCTGAACCCTCCTCCCTCCTCCCTCCCCATACCATCCCTCTGGGTCGTCCCAGTGCACCAGCCCCAAGCATCCAGTATCGTGCATCGAACCTGGACTGGCATCTCGTTTCATACATGATATTTTACATGTTTCAATGCCATTCTCCCAAATCTTCCCACCCTCTCCCTCTCCCACAGAGTCCATAAGACTGTTCCATACATCAGTGTCTCTTTTGCTGTCTCGTACACAGGGTTATTGTTATCCTCTTTCTAAATTCCATATATATGCGTTAGTATACTGTATTGGTGTTTTTCCTTCTGGCTTACTTCACTCTGTATAATAGGCTCCAGTTTCATCCACCTCATTAGAACTGATTCAAATGTATTCTTTTTAATGGCTGAGTAATACTCCATTGTGTATATGTACCACAGCTTTCTTATCCATTCATCTGCTGATGGACATCTAGGTTGCTTCCATGAACACTCAGAAATTTGAGAACTACTGATGTGTATGATTTCGGGCAAGTTTCCAAACCCTTCTGACCCTTATCATTTTCACATGATATTTTCACATGATATTTCACATCATATTTCACATGATATTTTCACATGAAAATATCATTTTCATGTGATATTGAAGAAAATAATGCTGATTAAGTTGTTGTGAAGGTCACATAAAATAGCATATGTAAGTGGCTACTAAATGCTGGCATGTGCACTCTTTGGCTACTCTGTTACTTGAACCTGACCTTCCGATATCCTGTGTACACTTGAGCTGCACCAATGGTCGTGGCTCACCCCCTTAGGCTTTCTTCTTCTTCTTCTTCTTTTTGGAAACTGTTCTCTATTCCCATTTTGACTTTGTTGTATTTCTTTGTTCAGTCATTAGTCTATTCCATATTAATAGGAAAATAGCTCCTTTTAATGGACAAAATCTTGCTGTATCTCTAAAGCTGTTAAATTGAAAGACCTTTTCATTAGTGGAAATGTTCCTAGGGAAACATCAGCCAAAATCCCAACTAATAACAAAACGAAGAAAGAAAAATTTAATCAAGGGACAGGAACTATGTAAGCCTTTAGAAACAGTTTCTTAATTGATTTGTGCTCCGATATTGTTAGGTTTATAAATATTATTTCTGTTAAAGTCTCCTCAGTGGCAAAGTTTTGGTAAATGCATTTTGATCTAGACCTAAAGTGAGTCAAGGTTTGCAAACCATTTCTCCTTACCAACTGTATTACTTATTTCTCTTAATCATTGCATTACTTAAATAACCATAAAATCAATGAACTAACAAAGAAATCACAGTCATTACTTCATTTCTTAACAAGACATGGAGAATCACTATGTTAACGGAGAAGGCAATGGCACCCCACTCCAGTACTCTTGCCTGGAAAATCCCACGGATGGAGGAGCCTGGTGGGCTGCAGTCCATGGGGTTGCTAAGAGTCGGACACGACTGAAGCGACTTAGCAGCAGCAGCAGATGGTTCTGTGTCCAGACCTTTGTCTGAACTAAGTTAGTAATGGCTGCCCTGCACTGTGATTCTGAGTGGAAAAGCAGGTTCCGTTTTGCTTTATGGGAAGGAACGGAGCACACATGCCTCTGAGTGCAGCTTAGATGCAACACACTTTCCAGAAGAGTGAGGAGGAAATCTGTCCTCTCTATTGTTTGAGGTTGTGGTTACCTTTGAGGAAGTCCGCAGCACGCTTCACTCAGCTACAGTCCCAGCACCGTGGTTGCCAGGCAGAACTGCAGCTTTCTCTGGGAGGGCAGATGGTTGGCGTTGATGCCTCCCTGTCCTCTCAGAAACTGGCCATAGAAATTGGTTGTTCCCAGTCTACCTGAGCACACACTCACAATCGAGAATTTATCCTTTGATGGAGCAGCTTCTAAAAATTAGTTTTCAAGGGCTGTGAGGCATCTCTATAGGTCAGATTCTAAGCACAGGCCATTTTCTCCTATACTTTTAACATGTCTTTAATAACTTTTTATTCTCAACTAAGCATTTAGTCTACTCACCAACATAATCTGGTCACAAATCAATATTATATTGCTAAAGAAAAGAAAGAAAGTGAAATCAATAGGTGTATTTCCCTGCAAAAGAGAAGTGCATACAGTAATTGTGGTCATGATGTATGGATATGACCAATGCTAAAAAAAATAGTTTATAAAAATCATTTTCTTTTTTTTTTTTTTTATCCCCATTTTACAGGCCAGGAGACTTCCCAGGGTCACACACTGGATTTGAACCCTGGGCAAGCTGACTCCAAAGCTTCCTCTTTTTTTTTTTTGCATACTATATTTTTATTTGTCAAATATGGCAATTCACAGATGGTTAAATATGGTTTCAGCACAATTTCAATCAATATTTTTTTTTCAACCACTGAAATTATATTTAAAGAATATATATTCATATATTTAATGAATAATGCAATAAATGAAATTAAAAACACTCTGGAGGCAACAAATGGTAGAATAACAGAGGCAGAAGATAGGATTAGTGAATTAGAAGATAGAATGGTAGAAATAAATGAATCAGAGAGGATAAAAGAAAAACGAATTAAAAGAAATGAGGACAATCTCAGAGACCTCCAGGACAATATTAAACACTACAACATTCGAATCATAGGGGTTCCAGAAGAAGAAGACAAAAAGAAAGCCATGAGAAAATACTTGAGGAGATAATAGTTGAAAACTTCCCTAAAATGGGGAAGGAAATAATCACCCAAGTCCAAGAAACCCAGAGAGTCCCAAACAGGATAAACCCAAGGAGAAACACCCCAAGACACATATTAATCAAATTAACAAAGATCAAACACAAAGAACAAATATTAAAAGCAGCAAGGGAAAAACAACAAATAACACACAAGGGAATTCCCATAAGGATAACAGCTGATCTTTCAATAGAAACTCTTCAAGCCAGGAGGGAATGGCAAGACATACTTAAAATGATGAAAGAAAATAACCTACAGCCCAGATTATTGTACCCAACAAGGATCTCATTTAAGTATGAAGGAGAAATCAAAAGCTTTTCAGATAAGCAAAAGCTGAGAGAATTCTGCACCACCAAACCAGCTCTCCAACAAATACTAAAGGATATTCTCTAGACAGGAAACACAAAAATGGTGTATAAACTCGAACCCAAAACAATAAAGGAAATGGCAACTGGATCATACTTATCAGTAATTACCTTAAACGTAAATGGGTTGAATGCCCCAACCAAAAGACAAAGACTGGCTGAATGGATACAAAAAAAAAAAAAAATCATTTTCTAAGTACCTTCTCAGATTTTCTCTGAATTCCTTGACTTTTGCATGCTCAACCTCTTGCTCCTCCTCTGATACTTCACTGACCTCCCAGCCCTGTGTGTCTCCACATATTTTTTTCTTCCTGAGGTCAACTGGACTCATATCATTGGCTCTTTGAAACATTAACAAGCTTAAATAAAACAACAGACTCTGGAGTTTAAGATCTCACTTTCCAAGCAGTTGCAGAAGAGCCAAATGATGCAAGCAGAAAGTTCAGGAGCACTAAATCCCCAGACAGCTACTGCGACCAATGGAAACATGAGCTAGAAGTGAGCAGCAGAGATCAATTTGCTCTTATTCTAATAGACTGATCCTAGATAGGGTTTCCCATTGACCACTTCAAGAGATAGTCAATGTGCCTGAGCAAAGTCACTGGAAAACAACTTTCTGTATCTCTCATCAGTTCATTTTGAAGCAGTGGCTACCATTGTAATATGTCACCTCACATTACTTCTCATAATATTCTCATTAACTAGATTATTTCTGCATTCTTGTTAAATATTTAGATCTTCAAGTGTTAGAGATAACACTTTATTTGGACTTCCCTAAGTCTTTGTTCCCTATGGACAGAGGAGTCTGGCAGGCTACAGTCCACGGGGTTGCAAAGAGTCGGACACGACTGAGCTACTTTACACACACACAGACACACACACACACACACACACACACACACAAGTCTCTGTTCCCTAAGTCCTCATGGCTAAGACACAGATCATCCCTAAATCAGTTGAATGCAACTAAAATTGAAGAGAGGTAGTCTCTCTTTTAGGACCTAAACAATTAATTTTCATTATAGATACTATCCATTCAAAACACAGACCAACTGCATTATGAGGCATGGCGGTAGATTTGGGGGAAGCATCCGACTTTATGGAGGGTACATTCTAATGTGAGAAGATTTGCAACAAATGAAATAAGTAAGAACATTTTGTCAGACTCCTATGCCGTAGATGGTCACAAGTGTTGTGGTGAAAATAAGTAAATGAGGGAGGGAGAGACAAAGTGGATTGGCAGATGGTATACAATTGAAGGCAAATCAGTTGAGGAAGACTACATTGAGAATATCCCATTTATGGAAACGTGTGATAAAGGTGAAGGGGGAACAGAGCAGGCGAGTTTTAGAGGAAGAACATTTTAGGAAACGAAAATAGGAAACGTAAAAAGTACTGATGTTGAATGGTGTTTTGTGTGCTCTGATATGGCAAGAATGCAGATACGGCTGGATCAATATGAAATATGGGAAAGTAGAAGCAAACGAGGCCACGGAGATAATGAGTTATATATAACTGATTATCTCAGCACACTTTTGAAAGTGAAAGGAGATGAACTTCATTTAAAAAGTTGGGTATTTTTCTATAAAACTGGAATGAATGGTTATCCTATTTGCAGGCTATTTTAACAGTTGTAGACTTTTGATAAAGAGATAGAAATGTGCTAGATAACTTGGAGCAAAAGAGTGAGAAAATTGAACTTATCTTTTGATAGCATCACACTGACCTTTGGGATTGAGAATAAGGTAAATTTTTTTAAAAAAGGAGAAATTAGGAGCCCATGTCAATCATGCATGTGCCTGGAGACCTGGAATGAAGGCATATGTTTGACAGTTGTATTAATCCATATAGACTAGGCTACATGCTGTGATCGTAAAGAAACACCAAAATCTCAGTGGCTTAGAGCAAGGGTCAGAAACAATGGACCATAGGCCAAATCCAGCTTACCACCCATTTCAGTTAAATAAGCTTTTGTGGGAACACAGCTACATTCTGATTCATTTATATCATGCCCACAGCTGTTCTGTCACTAAAATGGCAAAATTGAAACTGAGTAGTTGCAACAGAGATGGCATGGTCTACAAGCTTGAAATATTTATCATCTGTCATTTTACTGAAGAAGTTGTTGACCCTATGAATAAAGTGGAAAAGCTTTATTTCTTGCTCATAAAAAGCCTGCTATGTGTCCAAACACCTTCACAGATTAGGTTGCTTTTAAGCACTTGCATCTACGCTGCTTTTATATCAGGATTCCACTATTTGTATATGAGGCCTTCACATTCATCATGTATCACCATCACCATGTGAGAGGGGCTCACGTTAGCTCTCAAACACTGTCTAGAGAGCTAGGCATCACCTATTGGTGTTGATGAATCCAATGGGCCCACTTAACTAGAAAGGCTCTGTGAAATGTGACTGAGAACATAGATATTTGGTCAGCAGTAAAAATTCTAGATAGCATATTCAAAAGCAGAGACATTACTTGGCCAACAAAGGTCTGTCTAGTCAAGGCTATGGTTTTTCCTGTGGTCATGTATGGATGTGAGAGTTGGACTGTGAAGAAGGCTTGAGCGCCGAAGAATTGATGCTTTTGAACTGTGGTATTGGAGAAGAGTCTTGAGAGTCCCTTGGACTGCAAGGAGATCCAGCCAGTCCATTCTGAAAGAGATCAGCCCTGGGATTTCTTTGGAAGGAATGATGCTAAAGCTGAAACTCCAGTACTTTGGCCACCTCATGTGAAGAATTGACTCATTGGAAAAGACTCTGATGCTGGGAGGGATTGGGTGCAGGAGGAGAAGGGGACAACAGAGGATGAGATGGCTGGATGGCATCACTGACTCGATGGATGTGAGTCTGAGTGAACTCCGGGAGTTGATGATGGACAGGGAGGCCTGGCGTGCTGCGATTCCTGGGGTCACAAAGAGTCGGACACGACTGAGCGACTGAACTGAAGTGAACTGAAAAATTCTAGTCTATCAGTCATCAGCATATACACGACATTGAAAGTCATGAGACTGGATTAATTCACCAAGGAAAAGAATTCTGAAAGAGAGAACGTTCAAGGATGATCTTGGGCTCTTCCTAAACAACCATGAGTTCAGAAAGATTAGGAACAAGCAAGGAGACTGAGAGGGAGCGAGCAGAGTGGTAGGTGTAAAACCAGTTACCGGTGGATGTCCTGGATGTCAAGTGAAGAAAACGTATCCAGCAGGGAGATATTGCTGTCGTCTGTGAGTATCCACAGGAGATCCCCATGGGATCTGAGAATACTCTGGTATCTTTGTTTTAATTTTATATTGTGCCATCGATGTACAGTGTTGTGTTAGTTTCAGGTACACAGCAAAGTGATTCAGTTATACATATACATACATCCATTCTTTTTCAGTTTCTTTTCCACTATAGGTTATTACAAAAAATTTAGAGTAGAGTTCCCTGTGCTATATAGTAGGTCTTGGTTGATTATCTATTTTATGTGGAGTAGTGCGTAAATGTTAATCCTAAACCCTTAAGTTCTCCCCACTGCTCCCCAGCCTTTCCTCGTTGGTAACCATACGTTTGTTTTCAAAGTCGGAGTCTGTTTCTCTGTTTGGTCTGGTCGTATTATAAAACGGTGTAGATTTGCACATATCTTCTGCACATCCACTTGTATACGTTAAATCATCTGTAGATTACTTATAATACCTAGTACCAAGTAAGTGCTATGCAAATCGTTGTAAATACAATGCAAATTCTATGTAAATAGTTGTAAATGCAATGTAAATGCTGTGT
This sequence comes from Bos indicus x Bos taurus, assembly GCF_003369695.1. Taxonomy (NCBI): domain Eukaryota; kingdom Metazoa; phylum Chordata; class Mammalia; order Artiodactyla; family Bovidae; genus Bos; species Bos indicus x Bos taurus. The sequence continues at coordinate 9,515,294 of NC_040087.1, read as the reverse complement.
AAATAGTTGCCAGAGTGTAGCAAATTCAACTCTTGCTTTTTTGGAAAATTTTGGACTTTTTTCCCTCAAATATTTTCAATGTGAGGTTAGTTGAATCCATACATGGAAAACTTGCAGATACAGATACGGAGGGCTGACTGTAGAAAGCAAGGGCTTCAGTGGGTGTTTGCCACGGCTGAGCGTGAAAGAGGAGGCTGAGGAGAGGCCAGTAGACTGTACACCGGATTTAGGAAGATCACCAATAACCTTAACAAATGGCCGTTTCAGTTATTGAAATGAAAGCTGTATTGATGTGAATTTAAAAGAGACTGGGAAGGAAGACATGTGAGGCAGAAAAAACAGACAAGTGCTTTAGGAAATTTTCCTATAAAGAAAATAGGGTGGTAGATAGAAAAACAATGACGGCAAGAAAGCGCTTTTCCCCCTATTTTAAATGAGATGGAAATTTTCATGTTCATCTGTGACTCTCCATATTTCCATATTTCAGTGGAGAGAGAAAAAAATGTTGATGCAACCTGAGAACATCCACTTCTCTCCAACCCCTACAGAAAAGTGGTTGGTGGGGGAAGTGGAGAAATCTAGTGTATAAGTGGAAAGGGCTGCCCTCAGTAAGAACTTGAATAATCTGAAAGGAAATTAATTAACACTACTCATGTCTAACCTCTTTGCTACCAAAAAATCTTTACTTATCAACTCAACATTTAGAGATCAATATTCGCATTATGTTTTTTCGTTTTGAGCAAAGTTAATTCTAACGTGTTCCCTTGTTCTGAAACATTTTGGGGAAAAGCACCTCCAATTAAGCCAACAGCTTTCTCACTTTTAAACACAAATGTTTTAACCCTGGTAACACTTTATAATTAGTAAAACACTGACTGGATTTCTTTTAATTACTATAATCCTAATACTATCCCCATGGTGCTGGGATGGCCAGATGTTCAGCTTATAATTTACAATAATTGTGTAACTGGACCTCTAAAAAAGCTTTATTTTTCCACAGAAAGTAGCTCTTTTCGTGGTGAGTATAAAATTTCAACTGGAAATGACATATTCCTTCTTTGAATGCTGTTTAATTTTTCCAATGTTCCAGTCTTTTTTTTTTCAAACTGTAACTTTTCTTTTTTTACTGTAAAATGAAAAAGTACCTTTTCATAATAAAGAAAAAAAGTAAAATTAAAAGCGAGTGATATAACAGCCTTGTGATTGTACTTAATTCTACCATATGGTTTTGTTCCTGGATGTGTGTCTTTTAATCAGGAATAAAACAAAGGGTAGAATGTAACAATCCCTTTCAGTTAGCATGTTAATTTCTCATTTTAACAAGACCTTCTTTTTGAGATACAATAGTTGACATGAATCCCATAAGTTTCATTACCTTTTTTCTTGCCCTTTTTAAAAAAACAGCTTGCACATCTCCAGCATTGCATAAAATACCCATTTGTAATTATGCTTAACCTTTCTGAAGCCTCTGGGTATAGTCTGCTCATTAATCTTTAACCTGACAAGCCTTGGGGGTTGTGAAATTAGTATTAGAGACACAGATACCATAGGCCAGGGGTACAAAAGGGGTAATTAAGAGGAGGAAAGAAAAGAAATAGAACAAAACTAGAGGGACAAGATTATATTATGGTAGGTGTCAGGGAACAGCAGGGACGATAGAATGCAAATCATTATAGACAGAGTTCAGGAAATAATTGAAGCTATACGTTTTTAGAACAAAACCAGTTGAATCATACCCTGTCCTACTCATTGAAAATAACTTGTGGCAAATTGATCTAAAATAAAGATTTACAAATATAATCACCCAAAATATGGATTGGCTCTGCCTTTACAGAACATTCCCCATGCGCATTACCCCATGTTTTTACTAAAGCATAACAAAGGATATATTTTAAGTAAAACTCAGATCCTTGCCTGAAAAGCTACTTTTTAGTGATGAAGGAAGCATCCTATTTTTTTTATCTATACAGACATTCATTATTTTTGTATTGGGTATTGATGAATACAACATAAGATATGGATTTCTTTATATCACATTTTGCTAATTATCAAATTTTTCCCAGGCATCTTTGTGTCAACTGTGGAAGATCTGTTGCCAAAATGATGCACATAAGTTCATGCAATTATTCATATATATTAAACTGCCACATTTGCCTAATAACAAGGCAAGGACTTTAAAAATTTTGTGATGACTTTATTTTAGTCTTAACCAGTATTATTCTTTAGAAAAGGAAGAGCCAATTTGTGATTGAATCTTTATAATTACTAACATAGAATTAGGAAGAAAAGGGTGAAATACATACCTTTATACTATACATGAAAGTGCATAAACCAATCTACTCTGACCACCTCCTACTTGGCTTTAGTGGTATCTAGAATAACAGCTAAGTTATTATTGTTGTTACCATTCAGTCACTCAGTCTTGCCCGACTCTGTGACCCCATGGACTGCAGCACACCAGGCCTCCCTATCCATCACCAACTCTGGGAGTTTACTCAAACTCATGTCCATTGAGTCGGTGATGCCATCCAACTGTCTCATCCTCTGTCGTCCCCTTCTCCTCCTGCCCTCAATATTCCCCAGCATGAGGGTCTTTTCTAATGAGTAAACTCTTTGCATCAGGTGGCCAAAGTACTGGAGCTTCATCATCAATCCTTCCAATGAATATTCAAGATTGATTTCCTTTAGGATTGACTGATTTGTTCTGGGATTGACTGGGACTCTCAAGAGTCTTCTCCACCATTACAGTTCAAAAGCATCAATTCTTTGGCTCTCAGCCTTCTTTAATAGGTTGTAAAATATAGTGAGTAAGATACACTAGAAATTGATTTCTCTCAGTATCACAGTCCAGAGGATAATCAAGCAGGTATGGGGGGCAGACCTATCAACTTCAACTTTCTGTTCCTGTGTTTGCATTTCTCATCCAGTGGTAAGGAAGAATGCAGAGTACTGGACAAACTTCTTTAAAGAGGTGGTCTGGAAGTCCCTCCCACGCAATACTTCTGCTTCTATCCCCTTGGCCAAATTTAGGCACATGTTTAAATCAAACTATAACAGAAACTAAGAAATATTGTATGTTTCTGTCAAACAAAAACTAGAGGATTCCCTTTACTGAAAGGAAGAAGAAGAGACTAAATAGTTGAAGATAATTAGTTAGGGCCACTCGCTCACTCGTGTCCAACTCTTTGTGACCCTGTGGACTGTAGCCTACCAGGCTCTTCTGTCCATGGGATTCTCCAGGCAAGAATACTGGAGTGGGTTGCCATTTCCTTCTCCAGGGAATCTTCCCCACCCAGGAATAGAACCCGGCTCTCCCACATTGCAGGCAGATCCTTTACCCTCTAAGCCACCAGCAAAGCTCCGAAGATAATTATGTGCGACCTTATTTCTATATGAGCTTCCCAGGTGGCTCAATATAGATGTTATGCATTAATCATTTATAATTTGGTAAAATTACAGAAGTAAATATATATATTTATATATACATACAGATATATATACACATAAATGATTATAGACATAAAAATAGACTCTTTAAGTATACTCACGTATTTATTTCCACTGTTTTTATACTTATATATTTTTATCTATATAATCTGTGTATATGTATGTGTGTGCATTCAGTTTTAGACTGAACTTTTATGCTTTACTTTTTCACTGTCACCAACTGTTTCTTGGAAACTTTTTCATGCCCATTTCATGTCCTTTAAAAAAAAATAGTGATTTCTTCATAAGCAGAATATACTTTTGGGACTCACTTTGATTTATTCAGCAATCTGATGTTTCCAGTGAACACCTATTATATAATAGACATTATTTTGAGGACTTTGTAGTCATGAATAAAACAGATAAAGATCCCTGCTCCTTAATCTTATATTCTTGCCATGAGAAAGAGAGAATACATAGTAAAGATAACAGTCAGTCAGTCTAACAAACGGTCTGGGTTAAAAGGGCTAGAAACACCATGGTTTAGGTCATGCCATTGTTAGGTCAGAGGAAAAGGACCCAGAAAATCGTGGCCAGACAGCTGATACTCTGGCCAGGAGGACCAAACCTCATTTCCATTCTCAGGTTATCAGCAAAAATTCATCACGTGGTTCCATTCCAATATGAGGGCCAACCAGAAAGCACAGCCCTGCCAGCTGCCTTGTAGCAGGGAGAACAAGAACCATCTGATGCATGATGTTAATGATCGCCTCAGCAAGTATAGTGGATTTCAGAGTTCAGGGGTTATTCGCTGTGGGGAACTAGAGGACATAGTCTCACTGTGATGGTGAATTTGTGAGAAATTAAAGGAAATAATGAACTTACTCATGCAGATATCTGGAAGAAGAGTCCTCAAAGCAGAGGGAGTAATCAATGCAAAGTTCTTGGGGCCAGACTGTACCTGTCCTGTTTGAGGACACTTAAAAACATCTGGAAGGCCAGTGTGCCTGGAGCAGACCGAGTGAGAACACTGGTGAAATGAGGTCGGGGATGTTAGGCACTCTAAGGCTTTTATGACTGTCTTTACTAAAATTAAAATGGAGTATTAAAGAGATACCTGGATGACTTGACTTAACGTTTACAGAAATTTGTTTTCTGTTACATTGAAAGTTGAATTACGGTTGACCCTGAACAGGAGGGGCTTGAACTATAGAGGTTCATTTATACAGGGATATTTTATTCAACAGCAAATATTTTGGTCCTACATGATCTGAGTTAAATCCACAGATATAGAGCCATGGATGAGGAGAACCCACTGTAGGTTATATGCAGACTTGGGACTGTACAGAGGGCCCACCCCCTAATCTCAGCATTTTTTAAGGATCACCTGTATAGGAGGGCAGAGGTAAGAACAGAGAACCTTGTTTACCTTCTCCAAACTTGCACCACCACCTATTCATATAAGATATACATTTCCATTGAATTTAAGGTATATGGGGCTCCTTTGTTAAGGCAGTCAGCATTATGCTAATACAGAAATGGGTTCATTGAAGTGGAGTTCTGCATAATATTTGGCATCACTTTACAATTAGGAGACAGGTGGCCTGCAAAGAAGCTTATGGTTTATGTTATATATTCAAACATTTGGTAAAATTCTTCCAAGAGAAACGTGAAAGGTGAACCTCATTCATTCAAGTATATAGCTCTATGAAGCAAGTGGAAAAAGCCAAAGTTTAGGAAATGTTGGCTATTATTCACTGCAACTTCTTAGTACATACCAGTGGTTTTTGCTCCTCATGAGACATTGAAATATATAGGTTTTTTTTAAATTAAATTTATTGGAGTATAGTTGATTTACAATGCTGTGTTAGTTTCTTCTCTACAACAAATTGAATTCACTATTAGGAAGCACCACTAAGAACAAAGTTAGTGGAGGTAATGGAATTCCAACTGAGCTATTTCAAATCCTAAAAGATGATGCTAGTAAAGTGCTGCACTCAATATGCCAGACAATTTGAAAAACACAGCAGTGGTCACAGAACTGGAAAAGGTCAGTTTTCATTACAATCCCAAAGAAAGGCAATGCCAAAGAATGTTCAAACTGCCACACAATTGCATTCATTTCACACGCTAGCAAAGTAATGTTCAAAATTCTCCAAGCCAGGCTTCAATAGTACGTGAACCAAGAACTTCCAGATGTTCAAGCTGGATTTAGAAAAAGGCAGAGGAAACAGAGATCAAATTGCCAACATCCATTGAATCATAGAAAAAAGCAAGAGAACTACAGAAGACCTACTACTTCTGCTTCATTGACTATGCTAAATCCTTTGACTGTGTGGATCACAACAAACTGTGGAAAATATTTGAAGAGATGGGAATACCAGACCACCTGACCTGCTTCCTGAGAAACCTGTATGCAGGTCAAGAGGCAATAGTTAGAACTGGACATGAAACAATGGACTGGTTCCAAATTGGGAAAGGAGTACATCAAAGCTGTATATTGTCACCCTGCTTAGTTAACTTATATGCAGAGTACATCATGCAAAATGCCAGGCTGGATGAAGCACAAGCTGGAATCAAGATTGCTAGGAAAAATATCAATAACCTCAGATATGCAGATGACACCACTAGTATGGCAGAAAATGGAGAGGAACTAAAAAGCCTCTTGATGAATGTGAAAGAGGAGAGTGAAAAAACTGGCTTAACCCTCAACATTCAAAAAACAAAGATCATGCCATCCAGTCCATTACTTCATGATAAATAGATGGGGAAACAATTGAAACAATGACAGACTTTATCTTCTTGGGTTCCAAAATCACTGCAGATGGTGACTGCAGCCATAAAATTAAAAGACACTTGCTCCTTGGAAAAAAATGATCCACCTAGACAGCATATTAAAAAGCACAAATGTTACTTTGCTGACAAAGGTCTGTCTAGTCAAAGTTACGGTTTTTCCAATAATCATGTATGGATGTGAGGATTGGACTCTAAAAGAAAGCTGAACACTGAAGAATCGTTGCTTTTGAACTGTGGTGTTGGACAAGATGCTTTGAGATTCCCTTGGACTGGAAAGAGATCAAACCAGTAAATCCTAAAGGAAATCAGTTTTGAATATTCATTGGAAAGACTAATGTTGAAGCTGAAACTCCAATACTTGGCCACCTGATGTGAAGAGCCAACTCATTAGAAAATACCTTGATGCTGGGAAAGATTGAAGGAGGGAGGAGAAGGGGATGACAGGGGATGAGATAGCTGAATGGCATCACCGACTCAATGGACATATAAATATATATATGTTCATGCTTAGTTGACGAGTCCTGTCTGACTCTTAGCCTCTTTGTGACCCCATGGATGCAAGTTCCTCTGTCTGTGGGTTGTCCTAAGAAAGAATTTCCTTCTCCAGGGGATCTCTCTGACCCAGGGAGCAAACCCAGATCTCCTGTTGCAGGCTGATTCTTTACTGCTGAACCACCTGGGAAGCTCATATAGATATAGATATAGATATACACACACACATATAGATACACACATACATATACATATAGTCATGCTTTTTTGTATTCTATTCTGACAGAGGTCATTACAGAATACTTAGTAGAGTTCTCTGTGCTATACAGTAGTTTCGTATCAGTTATCTATTTTGTATATATTAGACTGTATATGTCAAATCCAGTCTCCCAATTTATCCCTCTGTGCATTACCCCTTTGGTAACCATAATTTTCACAGCTGAGGTCATAAGCTACTTTTTTCCAGTGGTCAGTAATGTTGCTAAAGATTAAACTACACAGGTCAGCCATCCAGAACAGAGACTTATCTGGTAAACTTATCAAGGTTGAGAAATCTGTAATGGCCCAATTGGCTAGGCTACTATATCCATCCAACCATATCTCTGCCTGTTTCCTTTTAATTTACTACATTAAGGCCTTCAAGTCCTGCTAGCTGCTTGTCCACACTAACGTTCTAGGGCGTTTCCATATGATGTTCTACTTGAAATTTCTTTTCTCTTCATTTTTTTGCATGGCTAAATACTTGATTTATAGATTATAGCTTAACTCTTCACCAATCATGATCTATTTCTGTTCTGAATCCCGAGTTTATTTCCTATGGAACAATATTTAAATCTGTAATAGAAAGTATGCATACAGGTGTGTGTGTCACTTTCTATTAGACTCAGTATTTATGAGGATACAAAGACTGTTTACCATGATGGTAACACATAGTAAGTGCTCAAAATTTTGTTAAGTAACTAAAAAAAGAGCAGTATTCCAAGGGGAAGGGGAGTTGGGGAGGGATGTTTTGAGAGTGGGATTCACAGATGCAAATTATTATTTATAGGATGGATAAGTCACAAGGTCTTAGGGCGTAGCACAGGGAGCTATATTCAATATCCTGGGTAGATCACAATAGAAAAGACTATATGTATATAAGAATATAGATAGATAGCACTTCCCTGGGGGCTCAGTTGGTAAAGAATCTGCCTGCAATGTGGGGTGCCCACCTTCAACCCTTGGGTCTAGAAGATCCCCTGAAAAAGGAAACAACCCACCCTAGTATTCCTGCCTGAGAAATCCCATGGGCAGAGAAGTCTGACGGGCTACAGTCCATGGGGTTCGAAAGAGTCGGACACGACTTAGCCATGAAACGACAACACAGCATTGTAAATCAATTATATTTCAATAATATTTTTAAAATTAAACTAAGGGGCTTCTCTAGTGGCTCAGGGACGAAGAGCTGGTCTGCCAATGCAGGAGGTGTGGGTTTGATCCCTGGTCCCAGAGGAAACCACATGCCATGGAGCAATTCAGCCTGTGTGCCAAAATTATAGAATGTGTGCTCTAGATCCTGGGAACCACAGTGACGGAGCCTGCGCAGTGCAGCTGTTGAAGCAGGCGTGCCCTGGTATCCGTGCTCTGCTTCGGGAGTGGCTACTGCAATAAGAGTAGCCCCAGCTCTCTGAACCTAGAGAAAAGCCTGCACGGCAACAAAGATCAAGTATACTCATTATTAATAAATATACATTATTAATAAAATTATTTTATAAAGAAAAGTTCTAAAAGAAAGTTAAATTAACATCCAAAAATCAGCAATGTTGTTGGAATATAGAGAGTTGCTCGTGGAAGACTTAAACAAGGTGAATATAATAGTTAGGCTAGGCTCTGTAGGCTATGGGACATCATTTATCATTTGAAATTTATTCTAAGTGCTGTTGGAAGCCACTGGATTGCTTTCAAAGAGAAGTAACAAGATCTGGTTGTTTTCTTTAAAAATCATTGGCTGCTGTGGAGAGGCTGGATTAGAGTAAGAGAACACAGGAGTTGGGTAATCAGGACAAGATAGGAGTGGTGTGTATGGTAATGGTGACTTGGATTCTTACTGCTAAAAGCAGAATGGAAGTATAGAAAGTAAATAGATTTTAGACACATTTGGAGGTAAAATCAAGCGTATCTTTATGTATTGCATGTGGAAGATGAAATAAATCCAATCGTTAAAGATAATTTCTTAGTTTTTAACTTGGGCAGCTGGTAAGATTTCATTCCAGTTCCTTTCTTAGAGAAGACTAAAGAAGGAAAACTTTTTAGGACATAATAAATAGTAGCATTTGAGCAACATTATGTTGATGACGTTGTCCAACAATGAAGGAGGAATATCAGTTTACTGGATGTCTGAGTTCACAGGAGTGATATCATTTTGATCCATGAATTTGGAGTTTACCAGCATAGAGATACTATTAAACACTTAATACATTACAGTGTTTTACTCACAGTAAAGATTTTTACAGAGTGAGTGGAGTTACAGAAATATTGCATACCTGCATCAAAACTTGTGACATACAAACAACTAGAAGTGAAGTGAAGTAAGAGATGAAAGCATGAGACTGAAAATTGCATTCAGTGAGAACAGGAATTCATGGATGTCCACAAAGGAAAGTGTTTCCGGCAGGAGAGAGTAGCTGCCTGGATTTTTGGTTTGGTAACCCTGGTGAAATTCAGTATTCATGGAACTGTTCTAAAGGAGTCAGACATGGCTAAAATGACTACGCATGCACACGTATGCTAACGAAGGGAAGCTAGATTGAAGTGATTTAGTATTTGAATGGTAGTTGAGTTGCAATGGCCTTTCTAGAGAGCATTTTTGAGAAGTTTTTTTTTTAATTTAATTTTATTTAACTTTACAATATTGTATTGGTTTAAAATGAAAGGGAATACTAATGGAGGGAAGTAGCTCTAGAAGTCATGTAAGGTCCAGGAAGGGTTTGGAATGCTGATGGTATTATGTGATTGAAAGAAAGAAACTTATGGTGCAAAGAGAGAAAGGGAATAACAGAATATTCTGCTATAAATCTCTTACCTCTAAGCTTCAAACCCATTCTTCTTTGTTCTGCTCTGTGATGCTTGACCAGTGATGCTGAAACATATTTGTCACTTACCTGAAGGTTTTCTGATAGATTCTACCAGTATATCTTCCCTATAGCTCAGATGGTAAAGAATCTGCCTGCAATGCAGGAGAACGGGGTTTGATTCCTGGCTTGGGAAGACTCCTAGAGAAGGAATTGACAACTCACTCCAGTATTCTTGCCTGGAGAATCCCATGGACAGAGGTGCCTTAGCAGGGTACAGTCCATGGCGTCCCAAGAGTAGGACACAACTTAGCGGCTAAACCAAACCAAACCAAAGCAGAGGGAGCCCGGAGGTAGGACAAATGGAGGAAGGGACTTGTGGCTTCTGTCGGTGTCCTCCCAGCAACACCTGTTTCCAGATTCTAGCTTCTGGCTATACCCTCACAACACCAGAGCTGGGGCCTTCACATGGAGCTCAGGACAGGGAGCACCGTTTCCTCGGAGAGGCAGTTTCCTGCTCCACAGGGCTTTCTTTCTAGCTTCTGATAACCCCAACCCACTTCCCTTTTTCTTTAGCTCAGAGAATTGCCATTTTAAATTAGTGATTATACAGAGAGATAATATGTGATTTATATTAAAATCACATTGTTTGGGAAGTATTGGTTTCTATGTCTTCTCCAATGTGCCAGAGTATGGCCTCTTCATACTTAGATCATCAAACTCTTCAACTTTTCTGCTCTTGTCAGTAGCAGATTTGTTACTTTGAAACACATCTAGAATCCTGGAACCAATCTTTTCTCTGCTACCCACTCCAAGTGCTTTTGTGTCTCAATGTGACATTTTCCTATCCAACTAGATGTGTTGTTTATAAAGGAAAAATTACATGTCTGATATGTCTGGTTAAGTTAATAAATATTTCAGTGCCACATACCTTCTGTATCTTTATTTTTATTTTTTCCCTCTTCATCTTTAAAATCCATCCTTTGTGTTAATTTCCGAGTGAAAAAGGATAATCATTATCCTGGACTTTCATCTTATTAGCAGATGTGTACTTTATGTCTCTTAGGAAATATATTTGCAATCTTCTAAAAGCCACAACACTACAATTTTTGAAGTGAAACTATCCATAGAAACATCTCCTTAACAGAATTTGCAAATGTGTCATAAATATTTTTACTTATCAGTAAGCATTCTGAGTGTATATGTTTAAAAAACTATAAACACACACACACACACACACACACATACACACACAGCCATACATAACAGATGACAGAGGATGAGATGGCTGGATGGCATCACTGACTCGATGGACGTGAGTCTGGGTGAACTCCGGGAGTTGGTGATGGACAGGGAGGCCTGGCGTGCTGCGATTCATGGGGTCGCAAAGAGTCGGACACGACTGAGTGACTGAACTGAACTGAACAAAATCTAGCTATTTCGACAAATTGCCCCCCAAAAGTGGCTGTAAATCATTCATTTTTATTTATTTATTTTTGTTGTTATCCTAAGACTTAACAGAAATGGCAAGATTTCTTGCCTTACACTCTCTCCTTGTTTTCACTTGCCCCTTTGTTAATTAATGGGTAAAGTTACTGAGTCTACAGGGATTGTAGCTAATCAGGGAGTTTCATTTATTGGTTTAGGTAAAAGCTTTCAGAATGTTAATACATCACCTGAGGTGAGCCTGGGAGCATATTTTTGGCAAGAAACTCTTCCAAAGAGAATAGTCTGGAAAGAACACTTAGCGCGAGCTTGGAATTTACCTCTCCAGGCAGCTCACAGCCTCTCTCTTTTCTTCCTGTTAAATTATTCATTCATTTTATATACTTAAAACTAGTAAGATGAATATTTTAAGTAAGTGCAATTTTTAAAAATCTTATTTACCTTTGAATGCTCAGATAGACACAATATTTTCTTCTCCTTTGATTCTTCCCTGAGGTCCCCCAAGCCAACTATTAGTTTTTTGATACATTTTATTCTCATGTTTGATACTTCCATTGGCCAAGTATTATATGCTGGACAGAAGTTTCCAGTGCCCTTTTCACTGAAAGACCTTTACTTTGGCAGATGTCTCCTTAACCTGAATGTTTGTTCATCGTCTCTCCAAATGTTTCAACAATGATGAGCAAACTATACTGCCTTTTCTCCACAGTGATATTAATATTTCTCTCTTTTGGCCATTTCATTAAAGCTTATTGTAGTGCACACTCAGTGAGGCACCACATACGTGGCCGATTATAAAAATCAGTCTGTGGCAAACTTTATTTCAAGTTGTTTCATTATCTCTTCTTCCCTCAAAAAGGGCTCAGTGTTTAATACAAACCCAGAAATGGTCCACTCACCTGGTTTATTTCAAAAACTACAGATTTTTGAGTTTTCAGATTTTATATAAGTTATGCCATGGGCAGAAAAGTACTGGGAAAAAGCACCGAGGTGCCTGGTAGCTGGAGCTTGCGTCCTTGTTTTTCCAGCTCTTTTTGTCAAAGCATGAGTTTTGCAGTTGATACCATGCCCCATCTGTTGGCAGTTCCCTGATCTAGCTTTCTTCCCCAGGAATTTACTGTTCAGACTCGCTAGCAAAACCCCATGGTACTACAGCCCTTGCAGACAGCTGAAAACCTGCAGAGCAGGACCCACCCACTGATTCCTTTGGTTTCTGAGCCTTTGAGACAGATCTGACTTGGAGCGCTCCCTAGGTGGAAGGTTTTAAGAAAGTCTCTCCTCTACACTTGTTAACTATTTTGCAATCCAAGTACATCACCATACTTTCATCCTAAAGACACACAGGCAAAGGGCTGCTTGTGGCTTTCTGAAACAGTCAATGTTTTCATTTCAAGCATGCACTTTAAGTTTCGGAGTAAAGGCAGAGTGCCTGTCTTTATTTGGTACCTGCACGGAGTCAAGCCTTGTCTCCTTCAGGGAGTGTGCCCCAGTGAAAGTAAAATTTAAATAAAGTAACAAGGAGGGTTTTTGAAATTGATGGAAGTATTTCTGGAATTGTTTCCTGGGGAGACGGAAAGGGGTCTAAAGGAACAATTATAGGCAGTTTGAGGATATATGGGGAAGACTTCACAGTAAGTTACTGTGGTTTCTAAAGGCTGTCTTGATGCAGGAGAAATGACACTTGCTTAAGAGCTCTGTTCCTTCACTGATAAGACTATCATAGCACATGCTATTTGGCTGAAGAAATCCAAATTACCAGATAAGAATATTTATTGTCATTTAATGCCAGTGAAGCCCACTGAAGAGATTGTAGACAAAGGCTGTCATGAATACAGTTATGTCGTCCACTGCCCTGGCTGCAGGTGACCAGGCCTTTTGGTGGGCACCTGACCCAAGATCTTCCAATATAGATGCTCGCCCCTTTGTCTGCTAAAGTAGTCCAAGTAGACTGTGCTTTTGGATAAGGCAATGGCACCCCACTCCAGTACTCTTGCCTAGAAAATCCCATGGACGGAGGAGCCTGGTGGGCTGTGGTCCATGGGGTCGCTAAGAGTCGGACACAACTGAGTGACTTCACTTTCACTTTTCACTTTCATGCATTGGAGAAGGAAATGGCAACCCACTCCAGTGTTCTTGCCTGGAGAATCCCAGGGACAGCTGTGCCTGGTGGACTGCTGTCTATGGGGTCGCACAGGGTCGGACACGACTGAAGCGACTTAGCAGCAGCAGAAGCAGCAGACTGTGCTTTAGATGTGTGCAAATTAAGATTCCATATCTGCTTTGGACAGCCTTTGGAGAAACATGGCTGCTTTGGTACTCTCTGAAATACAGATAGTTGTCAAATAGTCCTGTTTCCTTGTTTTGCCATCCTGAAGTTCAATTTCAAGTCCTAGATCGGCTGATTTGTTGATTTTGCTGAAAGCCTCGGCTGCACTAACTGTCTCGATTGGCTGGGGCTTCTTGTTAACCAAAGCTCTGAATGTATTCTTTGTTCTCATTGATTTTAGATCTGTGCTGTACTAAACAGTAGCCATGATCCACATGTAACTCTTTACATTTAAATTAATTTAGTTAAATAATATTAAAATTTAACTTTTATAACATAGAAAGAGTCAAAATCATCAAAACATAGAGACCAAGAATAAAATGGTGATTGTCAAAGGCTTTGGGGAGGGAGACATTAACACTTGATTTTTAACAGACACAAAGTTGCTTACGTAAGATAACAATGTTCTAGAGTTCTATTATGCACCTTGGTTGCATAGTAAATTTGTAAATTTACAAAACTGTAAATTTGTAAAAAGGGTAGAGGTCATGTTCTTACCTAAAGAAGAATAAGAAGAAATCCAATTCCTCAGTCACTCTAGCCAACTTTCAAGTGCTCAATACCCACAGGTGACTGACTACCACATACGTAGAGCATTCCCATCATCACAGAAACTTCTCTCAGATACTGTTACTGACCTGGGTCCCAGGACTCAATAAACTAGAAATTGATAGGAAGCCAGAAGAAGAATTCAGGCAAGGCTTTACTGGGATTTGTGCTACAACACGAGGAAGCAAAAACAAGCAACAGGTCCTGAGGAGAGGTGAGCCGCTTCCTTAGATGGAATGAAAGTACAGGCAGATATGTAGGTTGGACTTAGGGCGTCTGCCCATGTCCTCATTGGTGCTGTGTGCAGGGTTCGTGTACAAGTGGCGGTTCAGTTTTGGCGTTTTTGTATCTTTGTTCAAAATATGCCCCAACTACACATATATGCAGTTACTTGTAGTCCCTTGAGGTTATTTATTTATTGTATTCTTTTGCTGCAGAAGACATTTGTCCAAATGTAGGCTCTGAAGCAAAGAGTTCCAAGTCCCAGGTTCCAGCTTGTCTCAACAGCATTTGCTAAACTCTATTCATTTGTCTAGAACTTTTTTTACATCCTTAGATAAAGCACATTCCTTGAATAAGTCACGCAGGTGGTAAATAACACACAACATAATTCAAGCAAGTTTTTCAATAGAGAGAATTATATTCATTTATGAAACTGGAAGGCTGCAGAGCTGGTTTTAGTCAACTGCATAATAGCTTGTCAAAAACTTGTCTTTCTGTTTGTCTTTCTCTTCTGAATCATGTCAGCCATGGTCTAACAGCTGCCTCCCCAAAACGGTTGCCAGCGGTTTGCCCATATTTCCCATGACTAAATAGTTCTACAAAACAAACAGAATTTTCACAACATCAAGGAAGTGTTTTGTTTTGTTTTTTCCTAGATATAATCACAAACTGTTACTGATACCAAGCTCGCTGTGCACACAGCAGGCCAGTAAATCCCAGAGACCAGGCATTGAGGCCAGGAATACAACTTTTTTGGAAGGCCAGCTGATCAAGAAGATGGTAACTAATGTCTCAAAATAACCATCTTATCAGGGTCTAGATGCCAGGTTCTTTTATAGAACAGAGAGTGGAGGGGTATAAAGAGGTGAAGTGAAAAAAGCCATTAATCTTATAAATATCTTGTGGAATGGCAAGCCTCAGGAAGGGAATGTGTTAATTTCTTCCTTCCTGTAGCCATCCACAGGTTGACAGGGTCCTGAACAAAGGAATTTTAATTTAACATTTAGGCAGAGGAGCAGGGTCCCTTGAGGCAAGCCATTAAGTATGGACAATATCATTTTAGTGAACAAAAGCAACCTGAAGCAAAGGTTAGAGTATAAGAAACAGACCCACCATGGAATCAGATCTTCCCTGTAACAAAAGCTTTCCTGAAATTCATCAGCCCAGATTCCACTGTCAACCTCCAAACAAAAATGTGACCAAAGAATAGGATTGGTTACATGGTTTAGTCTAGATATCAAAGTAAGGAATGTGAGATAACATGATTGATAATCAGAATAGTTAAAAAGAGGCTCTGGTTGATGGGAAGGTGTCCTAAAATGTCTATGAATGCTTTATATTAGGGATTCTCAACAGAAGGCAATTTTGCCCTGCAGGGAACACATGGCAATGTCTGAAGACATCATTAATTGTCAGGACTGGAGATGTTCTACTGGAATCTGGTAGGTAGAAGTCAGGGATTGAGCTAAACATCCTGCAGTGCACATGACGGTCAACAAAGATTCCTGTGGCCAGTGTCAACAGTGCTGAGGTGAATAAATCATTTTCCATTTTGTTTTATTACATGTATGCTAAGTCACTTCAGTTGTGTCTGACTTTTTGGACCGTAAGGACTGTAGCCCGCCTGGCTCCTCTGTCCATGGGATTCTCCAGGCAAGAATACTGGCATGAGTTGCCATTTCCTCCTACCAGGGGAACTTCCTGACCCAAGGATTGAACCTGTGTCTCCTGTGGCTCTTGCATTGCAGGCAGAGTCTGACTGCTTGAGCCACCAGGGAAGCCCATTCTATTATATGAACTGCAATTTAAATTTTAAAAGCAACTTAGATGATTAGCATACTGAAAAATACAGAGTTAGACTTGGCTTCAACCATGATCTGATCCAGAGTTTGCCAAGTCTTACATATTTCATCTGCACTTTCCTGCAGTTGTGTTCACTCTTCTGTTACCTAGGTTCTCAAATTGTCTTATTATAGCACCAATAGTTGGAGAAGGCAATGACACCCCACTCCAGTACTCTTGCCTGGAAAATCCCATGGATGGAGGAGCCTGGTGGGCTGCAGTCCATGGGGTCGCTGGGAGTCAGACACGACTGAACAACTTCACTTTCACTTTTCACTTTCATGCATTGGAGAAGGAAATGGCAACCCACTCCAGTGTTCTTGCCTGGAGAATCCCAGGGACCGGGGAGCCTGGTGGGCTGCTCTCTATGGGGTCGCACAGAGTCGGACACGACTGAAGTGACTTAGCAGCAGCAGCAGCACCGATAGTGTGACACTGATATTGTTGCACCCATGCAATAAGCCATCTAGTGAAAAGAAACTTATTTTTCCAGCAGTTTTCACAAAACGGAGAGGAATCTTCTTCCCCCAAACCTACCAGCATTAGCTTCTTTCTTCCAGTTAGCCAGAATTTTATGACACGTCCATACTGAACCAGTCTATGACTAAGAATTTGATCACTTTCACCTGACTGTCACATATTTGAGAATAGGATGTGGGTTATTTTAGAAAGTAAAACCTGGACACGCGGGCTAGGAGTGGGAGAAACTTGTTCCACATAGACAACTAACAGATATTGATTGCTATGTTGGTGGATTGCATCATTGGTATGTGACTACAACAGCACTTGGAAGTATAACTGCAGAAATGGGAAATCAAGTAAATTCATGAAAAACTTGCAACATATGCTTGATCAGACAGCTGCTTTCTCACTGATTCCTTGTAATCTGATCCTTTGGAATCATCTCCTTCAACACTTTCCATAATATTTCAAATCAGCAAGAAGAGGTAATATTTATAAGACGTTTTTACTTTCAGTGTCATTGGTATGGCCATTTTTCATTAGCTGTATACCACAGAAAAGTCTCTGAATCTGTGTAACATACTTTCCTCATTTTAAAGAATGAAGATAATAATGGTGCCAACTTTATGGAATTGCCCTGAGAACTACATTTTTTAAGTGAATAATGATTTAAGGAGTAACTCTATTTTTATAAAAACTTAATTCATATTAGCTGTGATTGTTTGTACTCAGTCATATTCAGATATCTCCCCTTCATGGATTACAGCCTTGTTGTTACGAAGGGGCTTGTGAAACTCAATAAAGCTATGAGCCATGCCATGCAGGACCATCCAAGATGGACAAGTCATAGTGGAGAGTTCTGGAAAAAAGTGGTCCACTCGAGGAGGAAATGGCAACCCACTCCAGTATTCTTGCCACAAGAATCCCATGAACAGTATGAAGAGGCAAAGATATATGACACTGGAAGATGAGCCCTCCTGGTTGGAAAGTGTCCAATATGCTACCATAGAAATTGTTGTTGCTCAGTCTCCAAGTCATGTCCACTCTTTGCAAACCTGTGGTCTACAGCACACCAGGCTTCCTTGTCCTTCACCATCTCCCAGAGTTTGCTCAAACTCATCTCCATTGAGTTGGTGATACCATCCAACCATTTTATCCTCTGTTGCCCCCTTCTCCTCCTGCCTTCAATCTTTCCCAGCTTTCAGAGTCTTTCAGTCTTTTTCAACAAGCCCCCTGTTCACATCAGGTGGCCAAAGTATTGAAGCTTCAGCTTCAGCATCAGTCACTAGGGAAGAACAGAGGGCAATTGTTAATTGTTCCAGAAAGAAAGAGTGATTGATGAAAAGCAGAAATGATGCTCAGTTGTGGATGTGTTTGGTGGTCAAAATAAAGTCCAATGTGCTAAAGAACAATATTATATAGGAACCTGGAATGCTAGAAATCAGTGAACTATAATGGATGGGAATGGACGAATTTAATTCAAATGACCGTTATAACCACTACTGTCACAAGAATCCCTTAGAAAAAATGGAGTAGCCCCGTAGTCAACAAGTCTGAAATGCAGTATTTGGATGCAGTCTTAGAAAGTACATAATGATCTTGGTTCATTTTCAAGGCAAACCACTCAACAGCACAGTATTCCAAATCTATGCCCCAGAAGCTGACTGGTTCTATGAAGACCCACAAGACCTTCTAGAACTAACTTGGGGAAAAAATAATTTAAAAAGATGTCCTTTTCATCACAGGAGATCAGAATGCAAAAGTAGGATGTCAAGAGGTACCTGGCATAACAGGCATTTGAGTACAAAATAAAGCAGTAGTGTTTTGTCAAGAGAACACACTGGTCATAGCAAATACCATTTTCTGACAACACTGCAGATGGATGTCACCAAATGGTCAATACCAAAATCAGTTTGATTATATTCTTCGTAGCTAAAGATGAAGAACCTTTATATAGTCAGCACAAACAAGACTAGGAGCTGACTATGGCTCAGATCATCAGCTCCTTATTTCAAAATTCAGGCTTAAATTGAAGAAAGTAGGGAAAACCAGTAGGCCATTCATGTATGACCTAAATCAAATCCCTTATGATTATACAGTGGAAGTGACAAGTAGATTCAAGGGATTAGATCTGGTGGACAGTGTCTGAAGAACTATGCACAGAAGTACATGAGGCAGTGACCAAAACCATCCAAGAAAAATAAATGCAAGAAGGCAAAGTGGTTGTCTAAGGAGGCTTTACAAAGAGCTGAAGGAAGAAAAGAAGTGAAAATTAAGGGAGAAAGGGAAAGATATACCCAGTTGAATCCAGAGTTACAGAGAATAGAAAGGAGAGATAAGAAGGTCTTCTTAAATGAACACCACAAAGAAGTAGAGGAAAAGAAAAAATGTGAAACACTAGAGATCTCTTCAAGAAAATTGGATATATCAAGAAAATATTTCATGCAAGGATGGGCATGGTAGACAGAAGCAGTAAGGACCTATCAGAGGCAGAAGAGATTAAGAAGAGGTGGGAAGAATATGCCAAAGAACTATACAAAAATGGTTTAATAACTACTATGGTGTGGTCACTCACCTAGAGCCATACATCCTGGAGTCTGAAGTGAAGTTGGCCTTCAGATCAGATGAGATCAGATCAGTTGCTCAGTTGTGTCCGACTCTTTGCGACCCCATGAATCACAGTACGCCAGGCCTCCCTGTCCGTCACCAACTCCCGGAGTTCACTCAGACTCATGTCCATCGAGTCAGTGATGCCATCCAGCCATCTCATCCTCTGTTGTCCCCTTCTCCTCCTGCCCCCAATCCCTCCCAGCATCAGAGTCTTTTCCAATGAGTCAACTCTTTTTGCATGAGGTGGCCAAAGTACTGGAGTTTCAGCTTTAGCATCATTCCCTCCAAAGAAATCCCAGGGCTGATCTCCTTCAGAATGGACTGGTTGGATCTCCTTGCAGTCCAAGGGACTCTCAAGAGTCTTCTCCAACACCACAGTTCAAAAGCATCAAATCTTCAGTGCTCAGCCTTCTTCACAGTCCAACTCTCACATCCACACATGACTACAGGAAAAACCATAGCCTTGACTAGATGGACCTTTGTTGGCAAAGTAATGTCCCTGCTTTTGAATATGGTATCTAGTTTGGTCATAACTTTCCTTCCAAGGAGCAAGTGTCTTTTAATTTCATGGCTGCAGTCACCATCTGCAGTGATTTTGGAGGCCAGAAAAATAAAGTCAGCCACTGTTTCCACTGTTTCCCCATCTATTTCCCATGAAGTGGTGGGACCGTATGCCATGATCTTCGTTTTCTGAATGTTGAGCTTTAAGCCAACTTTTTCACTCTACACTTTCACTTTCGTCAAGAGGCTTTTGAGTTCCTCTTCACTTTCTGCCATAAGGGTGGTGTCATCTGCATATCTGAGGTTCTTGATATTTCTCCTGGCAATCTTGATTCCAGCTTGTGTTTCTTCCAGTCCAGCATTTCTCATGATGTACTCTGCATATAAGTTAAATAAACAGGGTGATAATATACAGCCTTGATGAACTCCTTTTCCTATTTGGAACCAGTCTGTTGTTCCATGTCCAGTTCTAACTGTTGCTTCCTGACCTGCATACAAATTTCTCAAGAGGCAGATCAGGTGGTCTGGTATTCCCATCTCTTTCAGAATTTTCCACAGTTTATTGTGATCCACACAGTCAAAGCCTTTGGCATAGTCAATAAAGCAGAAATAGATGTTTTTCTGGAACTCTCTTGCTTTTTCTATGATCCAGCAGCTGTTGACAATTTGATCTCTGGTTCCTCTGCCTTTTCTAAAACCAGCTTGAACATCAGGAAGTTCACGCTTCACATATTGCTGAAGCCTGGCTTGGAGAATTATGAGCATTACTTTACTAGCATGTGAGATGAGTGCAATTGTGCGGTAGTTTGAGCATTCTTTGGCATTTCCTTTCTTTGGGATTGGAATGAAAACTGACCTTTTCCAGTCCTGTGGCCACTGCTGAGTTTTCCAAATTTGCTGGCATATTGAGTGCAGCACTTTCACAGCATCATCTTTCAGCATTTGGAATAGCTCAACTGGAATTCCATCACCTCCACTAGCTTTGTTCGTAGTGATGCTTTCTAAGGCCCACTTGACTTCACATTCCAGGATGTCTGGCTCTAGGTGAGTGATCACACCATTGTGATTATCTGGGTCGTGAAGGCCTTAGGAGTCACTTTCACAAACAAACTTAGTGGAGATGATGGAATTCCACCTGAGCTCTTTAAAATCCTTAAAGATGATGCTGTTAAAGTGTTGCACTCAATATGCCAGCAAATTTGAAAAATTAAGCAGTGGTCACAGGACTGGATAAGGTAAATTTTATTCTAAGCTCAAAGAAGGGCTGGAGAAAGAAATGGCAACCCACTCCAGTATTCTTGCCTGGAGAATCCTGTAAACAAAGGAGCCTGGTGGGCTGCTGTCCATGGGGTCGCACAGAGGTGGCCATGACTGAAGTGACTTAGCATGCATGCATGTATTGGAGAAGGAAATGGAAATCCACTCCAGTATTCTTGCCTGGAGAATCCCAGGGATGGAGGAGTCTGGTGGGCTGCCATCTATGGGGTCGCACAGTGTTGGATATGACTGAAGCGACTTAGCAGCAGCAGCAGCAAAGAAGGGCAATGCCAAAGAATGTTAAAACTACCGTACAATTGCATTCATTTCTTATGCTAGTAAGGTTATTCTCAAAATGCTTCATGCTGAGCTTCAGCAGTATGTGAACTAAGAACTTCCAGATGCACAAGTGGGTTTAGGAAAGACAAAGGAAACAGAGATCAAATTGCCAACATTCACTGGATCATAGAAAAGCAAAGGAATTCCAGAAAAATATTATTTCTGCTTCATTGATTAGGAGAAAGCCTTTGACTGTGTGGACTTCCCTGGTGGCTCAGACAGTAAAGCATCTGCCTACAATGCAGGAGACCTGGGTCTGATCCCTGGGTTGGGAAGATCCCCTGGAAAAGGAAACAGAAACCCACTCCAGTACTCTTGCCTGAAAAATCCCACGGACAGAGGATCCTGGTAGGCTACCGTCCATGGGGTCGCAAAGAGTCGGACACAACTTCACTTTCACTTTCACTTTGACTGTGTGGATCACTACAAACTGTGGAAAATTTTTAAAGTGATGGGAATACCAGACCACCCTACCTGTCTCCTGAGAGACCTGTATACAGGTTAAGAAGCAACAGTTAGAATCAAGTGTGGAACAGACGACTGGCTTAAAATTGGGAAAGAGCTACAAAGAGGCTATATGTTGTCACCCTGATTGTCTAACTTTTGCGCAGACTACATCATGCAAAAAACCAGGCTGGATGAATCACAAGCTGGAATGAAGATTGCTGAGAGAAATATCAACAACCTCAGAAATGTAGATGACACCACTATGATGACAGAAAATGAAGAGGAATTAAAGAGCTTCTTGATAAAGGTGAAAGAGGAGACTGAAAGAGCTGGCTTAAAATTCAACTTTAAAAAAACTAAGATCATGGCACGAGGGTCCATTCAGTTCAGTTCAGTTCAGTTGCTCAGTCGTGTCCGACTCTTTGCGATCCCATGAATTGCAGCACGCCAGGTCTTCCCTGTCTGTCATCAACTCCCAGAATTTACTCAAACTCATGTCCATCGAGTCAGTGTTGCCATCCAGCCATCTCATCCTCTGTCATCCCCTTCTCCTCCTGCTCCCAATCCCTCCCAGCATCAGAGTCTTTTTCAATGAGTCAACTTTTTGCATGCAGTGGCCAAAGTATTGGAGTTTCAGCTTTAGCATCAGTCCTTCCAATGAACACCCAGGACTGATCTCTTTAGAATGGACTGGTTAGATCTCCTTGCAGTCCAAGGGACTCTCAAGAGTCCTCTCCAATACCACAGTTCAAAAGCATCAATTCTTTGGTGCTCAGCTTTCTTCACAGTCCAACTCTCACATCCATGCATGACCGCTGGAAAAACCATAGCCTTGACTAGACGAACCTTTGTTGGCAAAGTAATGTCTCTGCTTTTGAATATGCTATCTAGGTTGGTCATAACTTTCCTTCCAAGGAGTAAGCATCTTTTAATTTCATGCTGCAGTCACCATCTGTAGTGATTTTGGAGCCCAGAAAAATAGTCTGACACTGTTTCCACTGTTTCCCTATCTATTTCCCATGAAGTGATGGGACCAGAGGCCATGATCTTCGTTTTCTGAATGTTGAGCTTTAAGCCAACTTTTTCACTCTCCTCTTTCACTTTCATCAAGAGGCTTTTTAGTTCCTCTTCACTTTCTGCCGTAAGGGTGGGGTCATCTGCATATCTGAGGTTATTGATATTTCTCCCAGCAATCTTGATTGCAGCTTGTGCTTCTTCCAGTCCAGCGTTTCTCATGATGTACTCTGCGTATAAGTTAAATAATACTTCCTGGCAAATAGAAGGGGTAAAATTGGAAACTGACAGATTTCATTTTCTTCGGCCCTAAAATCACTGAAGAGGGTGACTGCGGCCATGAAATTAAAAATGCTTGTTCCTTGGAAGGAAAGCTATGGCAAAACTAGACAGCATATTAAAAAGCAAAGATGTCACTTTACTGCCAAAAGTCCCTATAGTTAAATCTATGCTTTTTCCTGTAGTCATGCATAGATGTGAGAGTTTGACCATAAAGAAGGCAGAGCCCCAAAGAATTGATGCTTTTGAACTGTCGTGCTGGAGAAGACTCTTGAGAGTCCCTTGGATTGCAAGATCAAACCAGTCAATCCTAAAGGAAACTAACCCTGAATATTCATTGGAAGGATTGATCCTGAAGCTGAAGCTTCAATACCTTGGCCTTCTTATGAGGGGAGATGACTAATTGGAAAAGACTTTTGTGCTGGAAAAGATTCAAGGCAAAAGGGGAAAAGGTCAGCAGAGGATGAGATGGTTAGATAGCATCACTGACTCAATGCACATGAATTTGATCAACTCCCAAAGATAGTGAAGAACAGGGTAGCCTGGTGTGCTGCCATCCATAGGGTCTCAAAGAATTGGACATGACTTAGCAACTGAACAAGTCTTATATCTAAAGTCCTAAATACCATTCCCATTTCATTGTTTTTAACCTAAGAATTACTGGGCAATGTTTCTATGATGCTTCTTTCTAAATTACAGCTGTTGAGCTCCATAATGTTTTGTTTTACCCTATTTCTTGGTATTATTCTACTGTCTCAAAATTTCCTTCCTCATTTCTGTTATTGAATAAAAGCTCTTTTCTGGAAACTTTGATTCATTTTTTAGATAGATATGATTACTTAGCACATTTTCCATTATTTTTCAAAATCATAATCTTCAATACAAAAAAGAAAGAACATTAACCTTTTTTCCAGTCACACTTAAAGATAGAAATGGATGACAGATAAGTGCTGTTGTTATTTTTGCTCTTCCTTCTTTTACACATGAAAAAGCAGAAAAAGAGCATTGAATGTGACTTGAAAATTAGAGACAATTTTCAGTTTAACATCTTGAGGACAAAAAAAAAAAAAGGTTTACCTCTATATTAGAATGATATATGGTTAGAGGTAGTCTCCATACCCCTTAAAGAGAAAGGAAGAAACTAACACTTCTTGGATTTCTAACTAATGTATCTCAGGGAGGATCTAGGTAACTAATTAATAAGAGATGTTTCTTTATTTGGAAATAATAAAATTAGATCTCTGGAAAGTTTAGTAATTTGCTGACATTTGAGAAAATGGGGTTTGAACGAGGGTGTGATTGACTTCAGCTTTGGTTTTTTTCTACAGTATCCCGGCTGACTCAGAGACATATTCACATGCACTAAAATTTTACTCACAAAAAAAGACTTCTTGGGTTTTGTTTCTGTGTTCATTTTGCCTTTTTAAATGACATGCAGGATGCTGATTCTTTAGATAGTAGGTGTATAACTTCCTTTGAGTGAGTGAGTCTTTCAGTCACGTCTGACTCTATGCAACCTGCACAGACTGTAGTCAGCCAGTCTCCTCTGTCCATGGGATTTCCCAAGCAAGAAGACTGGAGTGGGTTGCCATTTTCTTCTCTAGAGGATCTTTCCAACCCAGGGATTGAACCTGGATATCCTGTATTGCAAGCAGATTTTTTACCATCTGAGCCATGAGGGAGGTCCATAACTTCCTTTGGAAGAACTACTTCCCTGTTAGTAAGTCATAGATGATGTTGAATCTCTTCTGCTTTTGTTTGCTTTCTGTGTATGTTTTCTTTTTTGCCAACTCTCTTGATACAGGTTCTGAATCATCTGTGTCTCTCAAAAATATCCTATCATGGTTTATTAAAATATATTTTGTTTCCATCTAGAAATCCTTTAGACTCTAATTCATTAATTTGATAAATACATGCATAATATTATGAGTGCTGTGCTGGAAACTAAAGCACTCCTCAGGCTTTTATCTAAGTAGGGGCTGCCTGAGAGCTCATGGTTAGATATTTTACTTTCATTTGGTTGATTAAAATTTTATTTTCATGATTTCAAGATTTTTTTCTTCCTTAATTTCAAATATAAATCATAGTACTTGCTTTATGTTCCTGATGCTTTATAATATCTTATATATAATATTGGATTGTTTCAGAAAAATTGAGCCTGCTATTCCATCATAATCAAGTTTATTATCATCAGATCTCTACTCATAACAAACACGTTTATAAAATTATAGTATGTAAATGTAGTATTTTACATGGCTATCAAAAATATATAGTAGGGGACCTTTGTGTGATTTCAAAACACTTTCATTTGCCCAGGAAAAGATCATTACTAACTTTATCTGAATCTGACTTTTAAAATGAAAATGAAATATAGAACATCAAAGACAAAGATGATGCTAAAAGGGAAAAAAGAGTCGGGAAATCATTAAGTAGATGAAGTTTACATTTATTTTTAGCAGTAGACAAAAATAGATGTCGAGTTGGTCAGTAGGAAAAACATTTTGCAGTCTCTATTGATTGCATAACTAAACCCTCTAAAACTTAGAGCCTTGAAACATTAATCTTTTTTTAAATGTATATTTCCAGTCTTGTGGGTCAAGAATCCTGTTAGGTATCAGATGGCAGACTTTTCTACTCTACATGGCACCACCAGGGTAACTCGGTTGTATGGACTGGCTGAGAGGGTCCAAGTTGGCTTCATTCACACATTTGATACTTTGGCAGCGAGGGGCTGCAATCTGGACTCAGCTGGGGCTGTCAACAGCAGGTCTCTCAAATGGCTTTTTCTAGTATTGTGGTCTCAGGATAAGTAACTTCTTACTTGGACACTCAAGATTCCAAAAGAGTATGTTTCAAAAGACTTGGACAGAAGTTGTAAGACTTCTTTTCACTTAGCTTCGTATGTTCCAGAACACGGCTTCCGAAGTGTTTTATTAGTCAAACAAGTCACAGATTCAAGCTCAGGTTCAGGAGGAGAGGAATTAGGTACTACCCCTCATTGGGAAGAGTATCATAGTGTTTTCAACTATTTTTTAATCTATCACGTTCATCTTTTGCTGTATGCGTATGTATGCTCAGTCACTCAGTCCTGTCCAACTCTTTGTGACCCCCATGGACTTCAGCCCTCCAGGCTCTTCTGTCTACAGAGTTTCCTAGGCAAGAATACTGGAGCAACTGCCAAGATCCAGGAGATTTTCCCCACCCAGGGATCAAACCTGGGATCTCTTGGGTCTCCTGCATTGGGGGATGGGTTATTTACCACTGCACCACTTGGGAAGTCCCTTTTGCTGTATGCCATTACCCTAAATTAGATGATGGGTTAATTTTCAGTCACAGTTTCTATCCTTGAATGTATAGTAATTATTGAGACAGAAACAACACATAATAAAGAGAAGGATAAAAAGTATAATCTATAAAAATCACCTAAGTGCTTATACTTAACATCAATAAAAATTGCTTGCATTTCAGCCACAATCCAACTTCTATTATTCACATAGATTAAGTCAGCTAGAACTATATTGTCCTGAAAGATGGGTATACTGGAGTCGACACCCTCAGAAGTTGCTTATAGCTTATATTTTCCCTTACTTTGATTTTCTCAGCGCTGCTAGTGATCTAATTTGCATATCCTATGTTTCTGTGCCAAGTTACAACTCAGTGGGCAGAAGAGCCATTTTTTAAGACTATGACTCCTTTCTAGAGAAAAGAAGCAAAGGGGTATATAAAGAGGAGTTCTTACCAGTTGATAAACTTTGACCTCAAGGCAAATTTCCCCAGGATCCCTAAATTGAATTCATTTTATTCCTGTTTCTTTAATGAAGTTACTGAAGGGAGGACATCTCAGGTTTTTCCTCCAGATGCCATGGTTCCTGTTCATAAATTTTTAACATTTCTACTATTGGCTAAAATGACATCTACTGCAAAAATTAAACTCAACTGACAGGAACTAAGATGAGATGAGTCCTCTTCACTCTTTTCTAGGAGAACATTTGTTGGGCCTTTCCAAAAGGTTAGAAAGCATCTGAAAATGAAATAAGATGGCCCAACCTATTTTTATAATGACTGTGGAATGCTTACAATTATATTTAAATTCACATAAACATGAATATATTAAGCTAACAGACAAGAATTTTACAACTGGAGAAATTTGAAAATAAAGCTGGAATGCACTTAATGATCTGAGTTACTGTCAATATCTATCATTACAAAGTACCAACAGCAGTACAATTTTGTCCTACGTCTCTAAACACTCAACCAAAGAGTGAGACTATGCATATTCCTACAACCCCCAGTGGAGATATTGAGATTACACTTGCTTTTACTAATTTAAAGAGGGACTTTCACACTGGGATGCATTAAAAAGAGAACATTTAAATAAAAAGCAATTTGCTTTGCCTTTAATTGAACTCCCCTTGCTATTATTGCTAATTATTGATAATACTTGTGATTGACTAAGAAGCTTTTGCATTCAGAGACAAAATTATTTTTCTGCTGGATCTTAGAAGACAGCGGCAGTCTCTTTAGCATCACATACTGTTACCATGGAAATAATTGCTATTTGAGAAATGTATCAGCAACATGCAAAAAATTGCTCTGTACAGAGAATTCCCTTCCCTTCACTGCTGTGGGCATTTTACAGTCTTGCATAGTAAGTACATGATAATGACTTCTCACATTTATATAATGTGCCTTTGTCTTACAAAGTACTACACAATAGAGCGTGGTATATACAACCATAAAGAAAAGAGTAGAAAAGCAAATTGAAGGCAATGAAACGGAATTATTCTATATCTTAGGAGAAATTTACAATTAGAGTATAAATTATGCTTTTAAATGTAACATTGAGAAGATATCTGTAAGTAGTAGTAATCTCGATACAAAAATAATGATTTATTTTAAAGCACACTTCTGATTTCTAGACCTATTATCAGTTTTTGCCACTTACTATTTTTTGATGTGAATAAAATAGATTATCAGTTCATTTATCTGGTTGAACAAACATCTCTTCCCAGACCATCAGAAGAGGCTTCCTTATTTTCCACATGCTTCAGGCTAATTTGGAATCCATTCTTGAGAGACTCTTGAGAGAATTTACCCTGTAGAGAATTTGGCCTAGATGATCTTATTGGAAGACTAACACATATATGGAACTTACTTCGAAAAACAGGGGCTGGAGGAAAATGAATGGGATGCCTTAAAATAAGTGAGAGAAGTGGAGACTGGGTAGCTGCAGGGACTTTGGCTTCTGACTTTGTGGTTTCTTGATCCAATTCCTAGAAGGTAGGGCTTTCCTGCTCTGAGGTTCACTCCATCCTTTCCAATTGAGTTCTGGGAGCGAATTTTTGTAACCTGGCAAATGTAGAGGCTCAAACTAAAATATATGAGTAATGGGGTAGCAAGCAGCCTACAGACAAAGAAAATGCAGAATTGGATACACAATAATGGCGGGGGCTGGTGAGAATTCCTCTGCCTGGGGCCTGAACCTGAGGATCCGCAGTGTGCTAATAAGACAGTTCGTGATAGCCTGTCGTCTATGCGACTCATTCCGCCGACCTGATGGCGGACCCCACTTCCACGTGGCCAGGCTGGAAGCACACACAGACAAGCACAATATTCACACTTAAACTCCTCAGGGAGGCCCTTTTATACTCACGGTCAGGTTCTGTGCCTAATACGAATTTGCTGACATACCAGGTGTCTTTAATTAGTTTTTTTTTTTTTTTTTTGGCAAAACTAAATATTCTGATAGTAAGAATGTCGGTGTTTGGAGAAACAAGATTTATAAGAAGATTTAAGCAATTGCACGGTACTTTCCAATGTACTGGTACATCCCAGCCAATAATAATTAGTGAAGAAACAGGATCAGCCTATCTTATATGAGGTGGGACTGAGATTGCTGTTCTGTTCAGGTTCATTTTCCCAACTAAGCACTGAGAGAAGATTCTTTACTGCAGGACTGTAACACTGCACAATTAATGACACCAGTTACTATGTAACCCTTTGCAGTCAAATCCTGCATTTGTTCTAGCCCTCAAGGAGTCTTAAGGCTGAGACAGTTTTACAAATAAGTTTAAACAAAATTTTTAATAGTTAATCATTGTATATGAATTGTTCTTGATAATAGGGAAATAGTTAAAGCTGTGTAGCAAACTTTATTAGTCTAGTATAAACTGTATTTATAACTATACAAAGACAGTATCAGAAAATAAATTATAGATATATATCACTTAGATGAAAAAAACAATATAGTATTAGCTGATTAAATCCAATTAGCTAACTAAATAATACATTCTTATCAAATAGGGATTATCGTGTATGGCCGATTGGCTTAATATTAGAAAAGCAATCATTGTACTTTATTACCCTAAAGGCATAAATAAGAAATATCTCATGATTATCTCAATAAAAACAAAATCATCTGATTAGTTACAAAATAGAATTTAGAAGCAAAGGTGAAGTTAATTAACTTATTAAGGGCTATATATGCAAAATGTTAGTTGCTCAGTCATATCTGGCTGGCTTTTTGTGATCCCATGGACTGTAGTCCACAGTCTTCTCTGTCCATGGGATTCTCCAGGCAAGAATACTGGAGTGGGTTGGCCATTCCCTTCTCCGGGGGATCTTCCTGACCCAGGGATCAAACCTGGGTCTCCTGCATTGCAAGCTAATTCTTTACCATCTGAGCCACCAGGTAAGTCCTAAACCTACAGTCAAAATAATTAACTGACAGATTTAAATAGGAAATTTTAAATTGGAAATAAGATTGCACATTTTGCTATCAATATTTCTGTTAAAATGGGGCTTGAAGGATGTTGAATACCACAAGACTGGAAAATTGCAAACTATAAGGCTGGAGGGGATGAATCTGTTGTTCTTCAGTTGATATGATTACCTACATAGAAAATTCAACAAAGCAAACTATTATAACTAATATTATATTTCACTAGGCTTATTGAATACAAAGACTGATTTACCCAGAAAACACAATGATACTAACAGTACCCGAATAAAAGAAAGTACCATTCATGATAGCAAATACAACAAAAATATTTTTTAGGAATTAAACAAGGCACAAAATTAATCATAGAAGAAAATGTAAATCTATTACTGATCTTAAAAGAAAATCAAGATGAATAGATATACAATGAATAACAATGGAAGCATTCCAACTGAAATTTTGGAGGTACCCCCCCCACCCCCACCAAATTCTGAAGTTTGGCACTTAATAAGGACCTCTAGTGAGCTGAGGCATGTATTTAAAATAACAAAGAGAGTAGGACTTCTGACCAGATATTAAGACACAGTATCAAGTCATTGTAATAAAGATTAGTTTTGCATTGGCATACAACAGATGAACCAACAAATATTACAAAATATAGGGGTCAAAAATAGGGTTGCGTACATACAAAGAGTGTGCAAATGGTGACATACATAGCATAGTAAAGTAATAGTAATAGTAAATTTATTATATAATAGATGACATTTGGAAAACTCTATTTTAACATGGAGAATAAAGACAACTAACTCCTATTTTTATCATATACAAAGGTGGACATGAAGTGGACTAAAGTAAAATGATAAAGCTAATTGAAAGTGATGAAGATTCCCTTTATAAGCCAGGGATAAAAGACTTATGCAACAGCACTCAGAAAGGACAAGCCAAGTTTAAAAATGATGAATTTCATTACATCCAGATTTTTTAAAGTTTGCTTCATTAAATTTACAGACAAAAAATGCTGAGAAAGATAGAAGGCAGGAGGAGAAGAGGACGACAGAGGATGAGATGGCTGGATGGCATCACCGACTCAATGGACGTGAGTTTGAGTGAGCTCTGGGAATTGGTGATGAACAGGGAAGCCTGGCGTGCTGTATTACATGGGCTCTCAATGAGTGGGACACGACTGAGCAACTGAACTGAACTGAACTGATATGGTATAATAAAATATTTGCTGTGTCTAAAGTAAATTGATATCTAGACTATATAGAAAACCCTGGAAAGTCAAAAGTATGATCCTGAGAATACCAGTTAAGCATGGAAAGAGATATAAACCTGCTGAAGGGGTGCTCAAAGACTGGTGACTATGAAGATGTAATCACACTTAGTAATGATGAAAGAAATGCAAACGAAACAATCTGTTGTGTCCTTCAGAGTCACAGAAATTGGAAAGAATTGTCTTGGCATTTATTTTCAAGGGTATAGAAAGAAAGACACTCAATAGCCATCTTTCTGAACTCAAATATTATCTATCGATTCATGCTAAGTGACACAGTCATATTTACTGGAATGAAGAATGGCTATTCCTCATGAACTAGTAGGCCTCCCTGGTGTGTGCATATGCCTATTATATCTACACAAATTGTATTTCATAAATTGTATAATTCATTATGTGTTTGTAATTATTCCATGTGCCTAAAAGTTAAGTATGATTATTTTCAACTTTGTGTTGTCTTTGATGTTTAGGACTCAGGAATAAGAGATATCTACAACTAAAATATGCACTTGTAAAATATAGAATAAGATATGGTAGTGAAAAGTAAAATTTTAATCTATAAACATTTGGGTGGAGGCTAGAAATATAGTTTAAATGAAAACACTGTAAAAGAATGGCAAGTATAAGAAAAAAATGAATCAGAAAATATGAGAATAAATGAAAAATGAATAACAACACTCCATGATACGCAATGATGCATACCTATTTAAAGTAATAGCTCAAATACATCAGATTGGAAGAGAAAATAAGTTGAAACTGAAAAATAACATTAAAAAATAAAAGACATGTCACCAACAGGTGCAAGCATGTGCTATAAGAGTATGGTTACCTGTGTGTATAAGGTTATGACTTTAAAGAAAAGATAAAAAAAAATCAATGAACATGTTGATAATTCTGATTTTATAAAAGATGGCTGTCATTAAAGGTTAACTTTCCTAAAAATTTTTAGGAAATCTCAAATGTTATTCTGAGCTTTTGCCAAAATGATTTTATTAATTTCCCAAATTTTTCAGGCAAAAAAAGAGTTTTTTTAATTATTTCATTCTATGTGCCTTTTAACTGTGTTATCTCTGCTCATAATCATTTGTGTACTTTGAATAACATAAAAAGAGATATTTAGTAGGTATGGATCCAATTTAGAGTTAATTGTTGCTTTGCTTCTTATTTTTTCTCATTTTCTAGGTTTTAAGAGGGAATTTTAGAGAAAGGCATAAGCAGAGATTTCTGAGGTGAGAAAGTTATCAGGTTAGTTTCTGGAGAGGAGAAAATGACATTTGTGCTTTATAAGGGATATAGAAAGCAATTGGCTTTAATAGTATAAGCTGCACATTAAGAGGAAAGACAATTAAGTGTTGGGTACTATATTTATGCAAAGCAATTTCTTAGGTGGTTCTTAAACTATTTTGTATGAGCTATTGCATATTTCAAATTTGCCTTTATTCAATTTCCTTCACTTTTAGTGGCTGAATATAACATTAATGAAAAAGAGAGAAAATGAGACTGAAACTCATAAACCTATAAATAAAACCTTACTATTTGTTCTGTTTGAAGCTGCACTCACTGGACGAGATGCAACACAATTCATTCCGGAAACCCTAACCAGAATTTCCACACTTTCTGGAATGGGCAAGGATCCTGTATTTATCTTTCCTTCACTTTTTTCTTTATTGTTAAAATAGGCTTCAGTCTAAACATATTTCAGAACACGTAGAATATAGAAAACAGTAAAGCTACTTGTATTCCCAGCACCTAGATAAAATTCTAGGGGTGTAGAAACTTGTGTAGCTAAGAGCAATCTGACATTCTGTAATCTGCTTTTCTGACATTTTTTAAAACACTTTACATCTCAATAGTATGCTAAAAATAATATTCCTTCACATGGCAATATCTCGAGTGATTTACCAAGGTCCTATAGATTTATTAACATTGTATGGAATACTCTGCTATTGTCAATTACACGGGCATAAAGCAATCAAGCACATGATTTGTTTTGCAAATTAGCCCTTAGTTGCCACTTTATTTTACGTATGCATTTTATCTGGAGTATATTGTAGAATTCTGATGTTTTTCTCCATTTGGAGACTCTGTTTTTATTATAGATTTTGGAATTGATTTGGGGTTACTAGGGCAATGGATATGCTTGTCCTCTAAGCTTGCTCTATGCCTTCTCTCATTTCCTATTATTTTCCTTCTTTTAAGTTATTGGCTTGGAAGGTAAATATCTATCTTTTTCTGATATTAGTAATTGCCTTCAAATATTTAGGAAAACACATTTTAGAAAGAACATGAACAACATCATATATTTATTCTTCTGTTAGAGATTTTAAATGTTTAAATTCTTCCCATCTTCCCTCTTCAATTTTTTAGTTTTTATTGACCTACTTTACA
The DNA here is from genome assembly GCF_003369695.1 of Bos indicus x Bos taurus. Taxonomy (NCBI): domain Eukaryota; kingdom Metazoa; phylum Chordata; class Mammalia; order Artiodactyla; family Bovidae; genus Bos; species Bos indicus x Bos taurus. The sequence goes on along the minus strand of NC_040087.1, from coordinate 9,481,857 downwards.
TTTAGACTCACACTGTGGTTATGAAATTTTATTACTGTTACATATTTTAAGTCAAGTTTTTCTTTTTAATTTACATTCATCTATAACCATAATTGGAGAAGGAAATGGCAACCCACTCCAGTAATCTTGCCTGGAAAATCCCATGGACAGAGGAACCTGGTCGGCTATAGTCCATGGGGTGGCAAAGAGTCAGACATGAGTGAGCAACTTCACTATAACCATAATAGCAATACTTTAAAAACACAGCTTGAATATTTCCAAGGTTTCTTTGTTGGTCATCATCATTGTCTTGTATCTCTACTTTCCTATTCTTATAGCCTTTGTTTTAATTAATTGTTCAATCTCTAAGTGTATCTTAAACACACAAATAATTTCCCCCCCTTTTTTCCTATCTCTTTATATCTATGGCTATCTCTTTAAAAATTAATTGAGTTATAATGGATTTACAATGTTATTAGTTTCAAGCATACGGCAAGTGATTCATTTATACACATACATATATCCATTATTTTTTAGGTTCTTTTCCATTACAGGTTATTAAACAACACTGAGTAGAGTTCCCTGTACTACACAACAGGCCCTTGTTGTTTACCTATTTTATATATAGTGTGTGGCTGTTAATCCCAAACTCCTAATTTCTCCCTCTCCCTTGGTGGCCATCATGATGGCGATCCTGATCAGGTTTTCACACGTAAAGTCAACTATAGAATTTTTGACAAAAATTTTATTCTTCTCCTTTCCTGAAATTATTGTGGACTTTTTAATAGTATCTTCAAACATCTTCAAACATTTAAACATAATCATTTTTAAAATGATTGATGTATCTGTAAATTTCTCTTCTTGGATTTTTGCATGTTTTTTACATTATCAATGAGATTCTAAATATTCATCTTGGTACATATTGATTGGTCTCTTCATCAGTTTGCTGATACCTAGCAAATCCATTCAATTTGTCTATAGATTTGGTTATTTCTTCAACTCTGAAAAGTTGTGTGTGTGTGTTTGTGTTTAAAGTTTCTTTTATTATATTTTCCATTGTTTTTGGCTTTTAAACTCTCTAGAATTCCAGTTATTAGTATTTTTACAATCCTGGACCTATCATATCTGGCCATTTGCTTTTTCATAAGTTCATGTATCTCCTCAGAATTTTGGGTGAATTACTTGAATTCCTTGAGTTTGTTACTCAGTTCACTATTTCAGTTATGCAATGTTCTATATGTTTCTCTTTGCAATATAGTCTAATTCTCAACCATGACTTCCATTTTTAAATATTCTTTCCTAATTTCAGATTAATATTTCACTGTGACTGTGCAAAATCTTTGTAAACCCAAAGTTGGTATCTTCTGGAACAACATGCAGTATGTTGCAGAGAGTGATGTTTATTTTGATCCTTCTGATTCTTCAAAGCGGTCCCTCTGCTTGTATCTTCACAGGTCTGGTGATTTTCACTGTGTGTTTATTTTAGAGTGTTGCAAAAGCTCATGCTGGAAAGGCATCAAAACTCTGAAGGCTTTGTTCTGTTTGTAACCTGCAATCAAAATGAATTTTGACAATGTAGACAATTTTTGTTACTCATCTAATTTAAAGAATGCCCTCTTTGGATTCATTTTGATATTTTTTATATATATATTAAAAAAAGAAAAAAAAAAAAAACAAAAGTGTTGTTATAGAGTAAACTGAAATATTCATAGGTTAAATACATTGTTTCAGATTATTTTTATATTTCAGGCAAAAATGTATATATTTGTGATGGATGAAATAAGAAGGCTGCATGTTAATAGCTTTGTAACTGGGTAAGGAATACCTTAGTGTTTATTGTACTATTCTTTCCACTTTTGCATACATTTGAAATTTCCATAAAAATTTAAATAATAATAATAAAGTACGTGACTAAAGGCTTCCCAGGTTAAAAAAAAAAAAAAAAAGAATGCCCTCTTTGTACTGGTATCAGCACTTTTAAGAAGCAGCTCTGACACATGACTTTCTATTGATTTTATGCAAACTCCATAACAAGAAGTCTTAACATCATACTGGACCATTCCTGGTCCTGGTCTGTTCTCTCCCTTACAAGTTAAGTGGGTGTGGGGATTTATTAAGGGTACTTCTGCGCACTCTCAGAGCTCTTTAATGAAACAAGTTGGCTCTTATCCTTACTTCAATACAATCTGTATCAAATCTGGCAGAAGTGCCTTAAGGTATATGAGACGTGGATTATAGCTATCGTTCGACATTTTCAGTGATGAGATACGTTCGTTTTTGTTATTTGTCTTTGACAGGCATATATGGTGGGTAAGAAAATGTGGCTTGCATGTGGTCACATGACCCCATTTATGCTTCAGTCTGCCATTAATTTTGTAATCTGACAAATAAAGATTAAAACTCCTTTTATTGGATATCAAACAGATTGGATGGAAAAAATTAATTCATTGCAAATTTCCTAGCCTGCTAAGGTACCTGGATGTACTTAGTATATACAGCTTTCTTTCTTGAGTGGTGAAGAAGTGGTATATTTCATCAGCAGTGAATTGTGCTGGTTGGCCTTATTTAGCGACTGCTAAAAATTTTAGCAAATTTAGAAATTCTCTTGTGTATTGACATGAAGATAAAGACTTTGCAAATCAAGTCGAATTGAGATCTGAGGAATATCCCCAGAACCATGCATTTCAACTCTCTCCTTTCCCCTGAGATGTGTTTGGTGAACCTCGGCATCATAGCCCTTGAAAGACAAGCCCTGATACCATCAGTGACTAATGATCAGGCCTTGCATTTGGGAGCTGATGAAAGTATCCCAGTTTCAGGCCTGCTTTTCCTAATTAACAATGGCTAATAACTCTTTTATTGAAACTAGATTGAATTCTTATTTGGGAAACTTAATTTAAAGTATGCCCTGTCAGCTCCGTGGCATTTCTATCCCATCTCATCTCCAACAAATTGAAGGAGGGTGAATCGTGTTTTAATATTCTCCAAAAGGACAGAGGGAGCAGGAGAACTATAAAGTCTAAAATAAAGTAAAGTGGTTGCTTTTATTGGATTTTCAGAGAAATCATGAATAATGAAGCCAAACAATTTGGTTTTCTGAATTTGTATATATAGGTTATTCTAAAAATGTTGCTATGATAGCTCCAAGCAGATCGGTTTTTTTAGTCCTAAAACTGCTGAATAGGTACCTTCTCTTGCACACCTGTTTTTAGCAGCACCTGTCTGGTTTGAATCATTCTCTCTGGACTCATTAAAGGGTATCTCAGTGCACAAGATCTCTGCTCCTGACTTCAATTATTATCCTTCCAGAATAATTTTCGACTCTGCTTATGAGGCGCTCGTTCTGACTGAGGAACGTAAGGCTAGGTTCATGACCCTCTCTGAGATTTTGAGTCCCCCTTTGGGAAAGCAGCATTTGGGGGATATTTTGAGAGGGGAGGCAGGCAGTGTTGCTGGAAACCAACAGCCCTCCTGTGACTTTGAAACTTTAAAAACTACTATAATAAATAACGCTCCCCACTTTCTCTATACAAAACTCCTACGAAGAAGGTTAAGATATCATGCCTGTTTGAATAGAATTGAAAAAAACAATAACATGAGGATGATGAAAAAGGCTGCCCAAGTCATTGCTTGGCCTCATGGAACAAAAAGAAAGGAGAGCAACCTCCAAATTATTCCTTTTTATTCTTCTCTTTTTCATCTCAATGCTCTTGTCTATTAACTAGATGTAAATAATAGATATTTTAAAATAGAAAGTTATACCTTTTCAGGTCTTTCATAGATTTCTTAATGAACTGGTCTTATATTCTCATGAAAATCTATTGTTAAAACGTTAGTAAAATTTTTATATTAAATATGCATAGAAAATGACACTGTAATTCTCCCTTTACATGTTTTTCCTTTATGCAGTTGTTCTGTATTTCTATTATTATGTCTCTAACTTCAAGTACATTTTTCTAGAATTCCCCATTCTTTTTATTCGGAGGTTTAAGTACCCTATGAATGTGTTTTACCATTAGAAGTCTACTATTACAGTTTTTTGATTGATAAACTACTTTACTTTCCTTAGTCTAGCTTTAATTCTCTTTCTATAATTGTTTGGAATGTATTATTAAGTTAATTTATTTTGGTTACTTTATTTCCATATAATTTCTCTATCTAGGGACATAATTACCTAGACAATTTTGTTATTCAATCTCCTTGATCATTTTTTGCCTTTATATTGAATAAAAACTGAATGTATTTTCTACGTTTAATGGTTTTTTTTTAAAAAATCAACTGTCTTTTTCAGGCCAATATGTCATATATTTCCTAACCAATATTTATTAAATGTCTACACTAGCCCATGGAAGTTATTTTCTAATGATGAAAATGTTTCTTGACTAATGTGTTACTTTGTCATCACTTTGCTCTCATTAAAATCAAACATCTTAGGACAGTAAAGAAGAAGGTAAATCCTGCCTATGACACATAAATGTGTTTCTAATATTTACCTACTATATATTCTCCCAATACAGGTCTGTTTGACCTACATATGCCCATTAGGGATTTGGCAAAACATTTTTTCAAGTGCCTGAGATATTTGTTGCTCATAATGATGCTTATTCAATCTTTGATAACCATTATTTGTTTCTATATTATTCTAGAGTTCATCTTCATCTCCTGATTCATAATGTGTTAATATTTTTTTTTATTTTGTTACTACTCATAATTATGATAATGCTAATTTATATCAATTGTATTTCCCTCCTAGATGATCATCTTTCTTCAGGGGAATTTTGTTCATTGAATGTTTCAAAGTGAGTGTATATTCCCTTGGTTTAGGGTTTCATTAAAGATTTGGGTGTTTGTCAGGCCCATACCACTTTGAAGCAAGACTGTTGAGAAAACAATTTGAGTTTTTTATCCTTCAGTTCAGTTCAGTTCAGTCACTCAGTCGTGTCCGACTCTTTGCAAGCCCATGAATCACAGCATACCAGGCCTTCCTGTCCATCACCAACTCCCGACGATCACTCAGACTCATGTCCATCGAGTCAGTGATGCCATCCAGCCATCTCATCCTCTGTTGTCCTCTGTTGTCCCCTTCTCCTCCTGCCCCCAATCCCTCCCAGCATCACAATCTTTTCCAATGAGTCAACTCTTTGCAGGAGGTGGCCAAAGTACTGGAGTTTCAGCTTTAGCATCATTCCTTCCAAAGAAATATCAGGGCTGATCTCCTTTAGAATGGACTGGTCAGATCTCCTTGCAGTCCAAGGGACTCTCAAGAGTCTTCTCCAACACCACAGTTCAAAAGCATCAATTCTTCGGTGCTCAGCCTTCTTCACAGTCCAACTCTCACATCCATACATGACCACAGGAAAAACCATAGCTTTGACTAAACGGACCTTTGTTGGCAAAGTAATGTCTCTACACCTGTTAAAATCTTACAATTTCTCCAATTTCTGTCTTTCTCTCTCTCTCTGTTTCTGTAATACTGTTTTCTTCGATATCTTTTAAAAAGTTTTGTATGAAATCATGAGCATGTGGCATAAATTCACTAAGGTCTGAGTCATAGCACTGCTGGTTTTATAAGAAAAAATGAATGTTCTCAAAAGTTACCAAGTGATATTACCTGTTTATATCATGTTTTACTTCACATTTAGTGGTAACCCATTTATTAGAACAATAGATTATATTTTGCCCAGGTAATAGTTTATTTATGGGATTATGTATAGAATTAGCAAAGTACAGGAATACTTAGAATTTGCATATAAATATTTAATTTATATATGAAATAAAATCTATTTATTCACATTTCTCATTAAAAAGCATTTTTTAATAAACAACCATTTTGAGATCTTGCATAGAAATATGAATGTCCACCTTCATTAGGCAGCTTCATTACAAAGCTACAGTGAAATATCAATACTTTTAAGAAAATGCAGCTTTAATGAACTAAATTTAAAAAATGACTTCTCTGTGCTTTTTCCACATAATGTGTTTTTATTCAGCTAGCCCTCTCAAATATGGTTACAACAGTGTTGGTAGAATTTTTTCCAAGAATGGGTACTTATTTTATATTAAAAAGAATTATTTTCTTCTTGTGAGCTAGTCAGACTCAAGACTCATCTGACCTGAATTAAGGAAGCTAAGTAACCCACCACCATAAAAAACCTTTTGCCCATTCTCGGCTGACACATTATGAAATGAAAAAACGTTGACAAAGAACACAAGGAAAAACAGACAACTGATAAATCTCTCAGCTTTACTACATTGTATTTCTTTCCTGAGATGAGTCTACTCAAGCTCTCACACACGCCATCAATAGAACCTGTACCTTGACCTGCTTTTTCAGTGAGCAGTGATGGATTAGAACTGCTCCATCAAACCTGTTTCAGCCAGGTCCCCTTGTAACTGACAGCAAATGTTTCACGGCTCCTGCTTCGGATTGGGGTGAAGTCCGTGGCCTTGGATCACAGCCAAAGTAAGTGCTTCACTCAGGACCCTAAAGCATGGCCTCATTATCACTCTAATCAACTGAGCTGCCAAGTTGCTGAAGCACTGATGTCTCCAAAAATCCTGTTATGGCCCTTTGATTTACTTTTTATGATGCTTGAGATTTTTGAGTAACTCAGGTAGACTCCTTTCACACACTCCTTGCTGTGACCTCATTTTTTTCACTCAAGGCTGTCTTTTTCTTTATGTTGCACCTGTGAGTCAGACAAACTTTTTCAATTCTTTTTACAGACCGATTCAAATGGCTTCTGTGGAACCGTGCTCAATAAAAACGCAAATCTGGTGCGAGTCTCAGGGGCATAGTCTGAGACTCTGCTAAGATCTTGATTGGCGTAGCTTGGGTTTGGGATTTATGTGGCTGCCAGAGGTGAACATTTTTGGCTGAGTAAATAAGCTCTACATTGGGACAATGGGATGAGACTGTTGTTTTTCTGGAAATCAGGTGGGAACAAAGTGAACTGGATGTCTGTGAGGCACACAAGAAAAATATGTAAGTTCATTAGCATTTGCAAATTCCAAGTACAGAGATAAGTCACAGTTCAATAGAGCCTTTTAATCAGAATCCTATTACCTGCAAGGAATGATTACGTATGCACTTGCATTTTCAAAGGACAAATACAAGCTAAAAAAAAAAAGAACACTAATGGGAGAGCCAGGACATTTTCTTCTAATAGTCACAGAATAAGTACAAGGCAACACCTGCCATTCCAACACATTTCATGTCCTTGCTCGAGGCCACTTTGCTAATATCTGCTGACCAAAGCCAACCATGTGACCAAAATCAGAGTCAACGATAGTTGTTATGATCGTTGCTTTCATATTCCTATTCTGTTATTTTGGACTTTTAAGTTCCAGTAGTTTTCTCTAATATGATATTATGGAACAAATCGAGAATGGCAATCTGTCACCTCACCTGTCTCTGCTCAGTCACTCAGTCATGTCCCACTCTTTGAGGACCTGTGGATTTTAGCCCACCAGGCTTCTCTGTCCATGGAATTTTCCAGCAAGAATACTGGAGTGGGTTGCCATTCCCTACTCCAGGGGATCTTCCCAACTTGCATCTCTTGAGTCTCCTGCATTGGTAAGCAGATTCTTTACCACTAGCGCCATCTGGAAAGCCCATGATGTAGAATAATTTCAAGCAGAATCAATTAACACCTTTAATAAGTGTTTGTTTTTGGTGCTTTTTGTTATTTAACTTTATCTAAACATGTGTCAGGATTGTCCTAAACATTTGTAAGGTATAAAGCTTCCCATCTTCAATGAGCTTATGTTTTAGTGGGGAGACATACAGGTAAGCAAATCCTGTAGATTCAGGTTTTAAGTGCTGTAACAGAAAGCTGTACAGAAAGTGAGAAAAAGAAATCCCTGCTGATTTCACAGAAAGAGACAAGGCTTCCTCTGAATCTAAAGAAGATGAGAAATTTTTGCGGGAGGACCAAGCTAGATGTGGCTGTACATTTCTTGACAGGGCAGAAGTGACCTAGACAAATGCAAAGTGGGATGAGAAAATATGAGAACACCGGTTCAGGGAGCCAAAAATAGTAGAATACTCAAGACATTTACGTACACATTTTAATGGCACATCCAGAAGCTGGGGGATCAGCAGAGATGAGAAAGCTCTTGGCGTACCATACCATGGAGTGTTTGTTTTATTCTAAAGAGTGCAAAAGTCATTAAAGCAGGAAGCACATAATCAGATTTACATTATAGAAAGATTATTTTGGAAGGAGTGTGGAGATTAAAGCCACCCTGGAAAGAGAAATCTCATCTAGAAGGATGGTTCAATAATCCAAATAGGACAAGAGAGAGCCAGGAAGACATGGGTATAATATATTTATGAAAGGATATATTGTACCTATCCCGCCAAAAGCTTAATAATAAATGTGGTGCCTGGCTCATGGTAATTGCTCCATAAGATTTTGTTGACTGTATCTTGTATAGTTTGAGGTAGTAATAGAATTTTATTTTTCCCCGTGTGAATATAATTTGTTCCGGTATCACCTATGGAATTGTCCCAAGTGATCTGCAAAGTCACCCTTGTCGTATATATTTTCATTTAGGTTAGTCTAGGGTTTCCCCAGGGGCTCAGTGGGTAAAGAATCCAACTGCAATGCAGGAAACACAGGAGGAAAAGGCCCTGGAGAAGGGAATGGCAACCCACTCCAGTATTCTTGCTTAAAAAATCCCGTGGACAGAGGAGCCTGGCAGGTTACAGTCCAAAGGGTCACAGAGAGTCAGACACGACCGAGACTCGGTACCTAAGCGCACATGTGTGCACACACACGCAATTAGTCTAATCTAACCTAAACTGTTTCACTGACCGTTTTCTATTCTCCACACTTTTTTTTTTTTTGCTGGAATATATTTAAGGTCACTTTTTTTTTTCCTTTTCCCCTGTGCTAGCTGCTGGGCTTTTCTAGTTGCGGTGTGTGGGCTCAATAGCTGTGGCACTCGGGCTAGCTGCAGCATCTTAGGTCCCAGACTAGGGATCAAGCCTGTGCCCCCTGCACTAGGAGTGTGGAGTCTTAAGTACTGGACCGCCAGGGAAGTCCCTAGAGAAACAGATTTCTTTTAACCTGCTCTAGTTTCAGCATTTCGTTTTTGTCATTGTTCTCTGTCTTCAATATTTCACTAAACAACCTATACCAATTAACTAATTCTTTCATTACCCATATCTAAACTGCTATTTATCCTATCCATTGAATATTTTAATGTGAACAATTTTATGTTTTGAGTTCTGTTTTGCTCTCTTTTAATTCTGCCTATTCATTTCTAGACTTCTAGTGTTTGATCACTTTGTTAGCTCATATTTTCATTTTCATTCTTTTAAATATATTCATTTATATTCCTTTCTAAAGTGTCAGTATCTGAATTTCTTGACAGTCGTAACCAGTTTTCTTCTCTTGATGTTCACTCGTGGTAATGTTACCCTCATGCATGTGTTGGTTCTTTGGCTTGAGCTCATAGTTGGCAGATCTTTCCCACCGGAAATCTGAGGACCTAGATATGCTTCTGGTATAAGTGACTGATACACTGTGCATGAGACCACATTTAGTTCTCTTCCAAAGTTAAAATTTGCTGCTATACTGAAGTTGAGCATTGAATCGTGGTAGTGATCATACTAGACATTTGCCCTCAGAACAATCCAAGGTCAAGTTTCAACTTACCTTTTGCTTCCATTTTTAATTCTTCCCTGAAACTGCTTTCAATACAGTTGATTTCCAGCCTGTCCCTATATTTGTCTTTCTTTGACTTGACCTTTGAGCAGAATATGTCAGTTTTGTGACCCATCCTTCTATCTTCTTTCTCAAAATATTCTCTTGTCGTGGCATACATGGCATTACCTTTTTTCCCCTTATGCCTTTCTAGCCATTACTTAAAGTCTTTTGGACTATTTTCTCCCTGATTCCTGACCTTTAAATATTGTTGTACTGATTCTCTCCTTTAATTGTCTCCTTCTTATACACAATATTGAAGCAAAACTCATCCAAAATCATGAAATTGATGCCAGTGGTTTTTATCTTTATTTATGGTTAAGTTCTCCTTTTGAGGCCAGTTATCTATTGTTGCATGACAAAGTACCCCAAACTTGACAGTATAAAGCACCAAGAATTTTTATGCTCACACAGTATCTGAGGGTCAGGAATCTGGAAGCAGCTTAACTGGATGTTATGGTTCCAAGTGTCTCAACATATTAGGTATCTATGGATGGGATTTCAGTTATCTGAGGACTTGACAGGGACTGATGATCTGATCCCAGGATGGCTCACGTGGCTGTTTTCAGAAGTCCTCAGGTCCTTGTCTTGTGGACCTGTCTTCAGCATTGCCTGAGGGTCCTTAAAACATGGCTACTGATTTCTTGCAGGGTGAGTCACCCAAGACAGAACAACAAGAGAAGCCATGATACTTTTTATGATCTAAGCACAGAAGAGACACGTAATGATTTTCTTTCATGTTCTGTTGGTCACACAGACCAATGTTGATAGAATGTGGGAGGAGGTTGCAAAAGGGTATGGATCCCAGGAGGCAGAAATCATGAGGGGCAGTCCTGGGGTGGCTACCTCCAGATCCAAATTTCATGCCTACATTTATCTGATTAGAACTTCAAACTTAGGAAGTATAAAAAACCCATTGTATTCTCATTCAAACACTTTGCATTATACCAAAACTATAATCATTTACTCCTCCTCTGACAGACAATTTGAATAAACACCACCACCATCCACCCACTTAGAAGAAATGGAGTAGCCCTCATAGTCAACAAAAGAGTCCAAAATGCAATGAGTAAAAGTTTCTCAGTCATGTCCAACTCTTTGTGACCCCCATGGACTATATAGTCCATGGAATTCTGTAGGTCAGAATACTGGAATGGGTAGCCTTTCCCTTCTCCAGGGGATCTTCCCAATACAAGGATCAAACCCAGGTCTCCTGCATTGCAGGCAGATTCTTTACCAGCTTTACCAACATGCAGAAATGATTCTTTACCAAAATCCAGTACTTGGGTACAATCTCAAAAACAACAGAATGATCTTTGTTCGTTTCCAAGGCAAACCACTAAACATCACAGTAATCCAAGTCTATGCCCCAACAGCTAATGCTGAAGAAGCTGAAGTTGAATGGTTCTATGAAGACCTACAAGACCTTCTAGAATTAATACAAAAAAAAAAAAAAAAGATGAAAAGTCCCCTTTCCACTATAGGGGACTGGAATGCAAAAGTAGGAAGTCAAGAGATACCTAAGTAACAGGCAAGTTTGGCCTTGGAGTACAAAAGGAGGCAGGGCAAAGGCTAAAAGAGTTTTGCCAAGAGAACACACTGGTCATAGTAAACACCCTCTTCCAACAACACAAGAGATGACTCTACACATGGACATCAGCAGATGATCAAGACTGAAACCAGACTCATTATATTCTTTGCAGCCAAAGATGGAGAAGCTCTACATAGTCAGCAAAAACAAGACTGAGAGCTGACTGTGACTCAGATCATGAACTCCTTAATGCCAAATTCAGTCTTAAATTGAAGAAAGAAGGGAAAATCACTAGATCATTCAGGTATGACCTAAATCAAATCCCTTATGACTATACAGTGGAAGTGACAAATAGATTCAAGGAGTTAGATCTGATAGAGTGCCTGATGGAGGTCTGTAACATTGTACAGGAGGCAGGGATCAAAACCATCCCCAAGAAAAAGAAATGCAAAAAGTTTGTCTGGGAATGCCTTACAAATAGCTGAGAAAAGAAAAGAAGCTACAGGCAAAGGAGAAAAGGAAAGATATACTCATCTGAATACAGAGTTCCAAAGAATAGCAAGGAGACATAAGAAAGATTTCCTAAGTGATGAATGCAAAGAAATAGAGGGGAAAAAATAAAATAGGAAAGACTAGAGATATCTTCAAGAAAATTAGAAATACCAAGGGAACATTTCATGCAAAGATGGGCTCAATAAAGGACAGAAATGGTTGGACCTAACAGAAACAGAAGACATTAAGAAGAGGTGGCAAGAATACACAGAAGAACTGTACATGAGAGATCTTAATGACCCAGAAAACCACGTTGGTGTGATCACTCACCTAGAGCCAGACACCCTGGAGTGTGAAGTCAAGTGGGCCTTAGGAAGCATCTCTACAAAGCTAGAGGAGGTGATGCAATTCCAGCTAACCTATTTCAAATCCTAAAAGATGATGCTGGTAAAGTGCTGCACTTAATATGTCAGCCAATTTGGAAACTCAGAAGTGGCCACAGGACAGTTAAAATGTTAGTTAATTTTCATTCCAATCACAAAGAAAGGCAGTGCCAAAGGATGTTCAAACTACTGCACAATTGCACTCATCTCACACGCTAGTGAAGTAATGTTCAAAATTCTCAAACTAGGCTTCAGCAATACATGAACCAAGAACTTCCAGATGTTCAAGCTGGATTTAGAAAAGACAGAGGAACCAGAGATATGTTTGTTGGCAACACATATTGCCAACATCCTTTGGATCATAGAAAAAGCAGGAGAATTACAGAAAAAAAATCTACATCTGCTTCATTGACTACACAAAAGCCTTTGACTGTGTAGATCACAAAAAACTGTGGAAAATTCTTTTTTTTTTAATTAAATTTATTTATTTTAATTAGAGGCTAATTACTTTACAATATTGTATTGGTTTTGCCATACATCAACATGAATCCGCCACGGGTGTACACATGTTCCCAATCCTGAACCCCCCTTCCACCTCCCTCCCCATACCATCCCTCTGGGTCATCCCAGTGCGCCAGCCCCAAGCATCCTGTATCCTGCATTGAACCTGGACTGGTGATTCATTTCTTAAATTCTTAAAAAGTTGGAAATACCAGACCAGCTTATCTGCCTTCTGAAAAATGTATATGCAGGTCAAGAAGCAACAGTTAGAACTATACCTGGAACAATGGCCTGGTTCCAAATTAGGAAAGGAGTACATCAAGGCTGTGCATTGTCACCCTGCTTATTTAACTTATATGTATAGTACATCATGTGAAATGCCAAGCTGGATGAAGCACAAGTTAAAATCAAGATTGCCAGAAGTATCAATAACCTCAGATATGCAGATGACACCACCCTTAAGTGAAACCACACCTTCACCAGAAAGTGAAGAGGAACCAAAGAGCTTCTTGATGAAGGTAAAGAGGAGTGTGAAGAAAACCGGCTTAAAAACTGGCTTAAAACTCATTATTCAAAAAACAAAGATATGGCATCTGGTCCCATCACTTCATGACAAATAGATGAGAAACAATGGAAACAGTGGCAGACTTTATTTTCTTGGGCTCCAAAATTGCTGGTGGTGGTGACTGCAGTCATGAATTCAGACGCTTGCTTCTTGGAAGAAAAGCTATGACCAACCTATACAGCAAATTAAAAAGCAGAGATATTACTTTGCCAACATATAGTCAAAGGTATGGTTTTTCCAGTCCTATATAGATGAGAGTTGGGCCGTAAAGAAAGCTGAGTGATGGAGAATGGATGCTTTTGAACTGTGGTGTTGGGAGAAGATTCTTGAGAGTCCCTTGGATGGCAAGGAGATCAAAGCATTCAATCCTAAAGGAAATCAGTCTTGAATATTCATTGGAAGGACTGATGCTGAAGCTGAAGCTCCAATACTTTGTCCGCCTGATGTGAAGAGCCAACTCATTAGAAAAAACCCTGATGGTGGGAAAGATCGAAGTCAAAAGGAGAAGGGCATGGAAAAGAACGGGGTTGTTGGGTGGCATCACTGACTCAATGGACGTGACTTTGATCAAGCTCCTGGAGATGGTGATGGACCTGGAAGCCTGGTGTGCTGCAGTCCATGGGGTCACAGAGTTGAACACGACTGAGCGACTAAACAACAACAATCCACCCAGTTACTTAAAGAGAGAAACCCAGAATTACCTTCAGTTTGTTCTCCCTCTACTCTACTGATGTATCACCTAAATATTTTAAAAATTCACTTAAATCTTTTTACCCCATTTAATTTCCCCGAATCAGGTTACCATCACATTTCACCTCTAACACAGATGGCTCCTTCTGTCTCTCATTCTGGCTCTTTCTCTCCCTCTCATTGTTTCTCTCCCATTCTTCCTCATTCTAGTCTCATCCTATAATCCAGCAGAGTGATTATTATAAAGAAGAAATTGAAACATGTCATTTCACTGCCTAACGATAAGATTAAATTAATAAATCTACCATAAATGAAAAATACATTATTTTGGATAATGAAAGGGGAATAAAACTGGTAAAGACTGGCAGTGCAATAAGCTTCTAAATGAATCTAAAAGCCTTTTTACCATGTTAATGGAAAATGAAGACTTGAGTTAGTTTTTCTTCAGTTGGATTCTGGATATTACCAACAACCTCATGCAGTTGCAGCATCATTCTCCAATAAATAATGACATTTCATCCAGCATAAATCTGCTACTTAATAATGGTGCATAAAGAAAAACATAACAAATATCCACAGAGAGCGTACAATTCTTTCTGCAAAATAAATCATTCAAGAGGGCAATAGTTGCCAGAAAATGACACGATTTGCTTTTCAATCAAGAATAGATGAAAATACTCTTCAATCGAGAATAGATGAAAATCCAATAAAAATAAGATCAGTACATATTTATTACATTTTCATAAGGGGCATCATTATTAGGTCAAAGCAACGTCCATGCCTCTGCACTTTTCTAACTGCTGTTTCTTACATGCATTTCCTTCAATATTACATACATCAGTAAGAAGAAAAAACCTGAAATACTGTTAACAAAAGATTCTTCTGCATATGCTGTAGGTCACAGTACTATGTTATTTACACAAGGTGCTTCAATATTTAACATCAGTGACATTGCAAATGTGATATGACAAGCCAGGAGAATAGGGTAATTATGTAGCCTTGGTGTACTAGATGTAGACAACTCTCTTATATGAGTCAAATAACTAACATTAGATATGGAGAGATCCTAAAGTTGGCTAGTCTCATGGACTCAGTTCATAGGTGAGGAAATTGAAACTCAAGGGAAAATTTATGCTGCAAATTTTAGACAGGAAATAATTGCAGACAAGAAGGTTAACTTCAGAAATGTACTTAATATCAAAGAGCCAGTGGCCTAAGAGAAATCTACTATAGTACTATATATTAGAGAGAAATTAAAATTATGTAATCATATCATATACTATATAGGTATCCCCAAATAATATTTTATAAACAACTGTCTAATCAAACCAGCAATAGAAATAGGAAGCCGTGGGGTGTATCTGTGTGTGTGTGTATGTGGGTATGGACAGTGCTCTGTAGTGTCCAACTCTTTGAGACCCTATGGACCCATCAAACTTCTCTGTCCATGGAACTTTCCAGGCAAGAACACTGGAATGAGTTGCCATTTCCTTCTCCTGTATGTAGGAGGAGCAAATACTTAGTAAAATGACTGACAAGTATGATTACTGAAAAATTTGTAAGAGATTAACAAATAAATAAAAAGTAAATATGAAATCATTTCAGCAAATTGTAAAATAAATTCAGCCATTCATTTTGGGAAATTAATACAATTGAAACTTGCTGACCAACTAAGCTGAAAATGTTGTAAATAGATGAAGTTATCTAGATAAGAAAGTAAAGTAAATGGTAAGGCATTGCAATATAGGAATCAGTCAGGAAGCTTTAAATTTACCAGAGAAAATAATCCTGTGGTGTGGAATTTGTAACACTATTTCAATTTATTTCACAGTATTTCACTTTTATTTATTACTAATAACCCTAGATTCTCTACTTGGGAATACATAGAAAATGAGATGAAAGGCAATATACACCTTTTCGTGTATGTTATATATTCACAAATGAATCATCGTGTGTACTCAGTCATGTCTCACTCTTTGTGGCCCTATGGCCAGGCTCCTCTGTCCATGGAATTTTCTAGACAAGAATACTGGAGTGGGTTGCCATTTCCTACTCCAGGGGATCTTTCCGACCCAGGGATCAAACCCACATTTCTTCCATCTCCTGCATTGGCAGGCAGATTCTTTACCACTGGTGTCACCGGAAATCCCTCCTTTTTATATATTATTAAATAAAAGCTACATTATATTACTTTTAAATATGGTATTTGTTATCATGTTTGTGCATGGTACTTAAATATTAAATATTATAAAGATAACTAGAAATGTAAGGGTGAACCATAAGTATTGCTTTATCTCAACTCCAACACATCACCTTAATGCAACTCAGTCACCTGCCTTTCATTGCCTCTCTTATTGCCTTTTCTATTTCTGCTCACATTGTCACTTGCTTCATACTCTAATAGTCTTCTCACATGTCAAATTTCATTTCCTGGGAAATTAACTAAATAATCTGGTCAATATTTTTTGCTACCTGCTCAGCTCTTTGCCCCTGTCTCCCTCTTAGACCACAGCCCAGCATACAAAAGAGCTGCCCTTGGGTAAGCTGCCCTTGGGTCATGCCTGACCCTTTTGTGACCCCATGAACTGTAAATTGCCAGGGTCCTCAATCCATGGAGTTTTCCAGGCAAGAATATTGGAGTGGGCTGCCACTTCCTCCTCCAGGGTATCTTCCCAACCCAGGGATTGAACCTGTGTCTCCTGCATTGGCAGGAGGATTCTTTACCACTGAACCACCTGGGAAGTCCCTTTGGCAGATGGCTACGTATTTAATCCCCTGTGAGAATAGCAGGGAATTGCAAGATTCACAAACTGGTCCCAGGCTGTTTACTCTTTTAGCAGCTTGTTTTCTTCAGTGCTTAGTACAGAAACTACTTTCACAACAGGACAATGACTGAATAATTGTTATAATGTAGGGAAGAAGCTAACAGCAACATCTTAATTTTGAGGTACTTTAGGGATATTCAAGATGAATATCCTATGACATAGTTGGAAATATGGATCTGGAGTGTAGGAGAGGGAGCTGAGCTTTCAAGATGGTGAAACATATTTAAACGTCATCAGGGTGTCATTGATCTTTGGTGTGATATGTAAAAGAGTTTCCTGATGCTGCTAAGTCACTTCAGTCGTGTCCAACTCTTTGTGACCCCATGGACTGTAGCCTGTCAGGCTCCTCTGTCCATGGGATTTTCCAGGCAAGAATACTGGAGTGGGTTGCCACGCCCTCCTCCAGGGGATCTTCCTAAGCCAGGGTTCAAAGCTGAGTCTCGTATGTCTCCTGTATTGGCAGGTGGGTTCTTTACCACTAGCACCAACCGGGAAGCCCATGTAAGAGTTTAGTCCTTATGAATTAGTCCATGTGAATGTCTTAAATATTAGGTCAAAGATGTAACCCTGAGGAACATCAAAAAAAAATAACAGCCCCACTAAGAAAACTGCAAAGAACCAGCCAGAGAATCATGAGAAAAACAAAACTTATTTTTACTATGTGCATTGTGTATGACCAAGTCTTCTGTACGAGTTTTCAGAGGTTTTCTCTCTTTCTCTGTGTGTGTGTGTGTGTGTGTGTATTCCAATGCTTTAGTCAACTGGATTTCTAACTCTTACCCATTCATTTCTGGTGCTTCCTGCCAACTGTACTATCCTTGTGGCCATAATTCTATTCTGACTCTACCTGGTGAAACTTTATCTTGCAAGGCACATTCCTGATTTGTTATCTGAACCTATTTGTTAAGCTTACTTTATTTTCTTTTCCCTATGATTTATAGACTTTTCTTGTCCCTTTTCCAGTATTTTCATTTTCTTGAGAACCCAGACAGTGTTTCTTCACTGTATCTCTTTTGTTGCTGGTAATTAGTAGGTGTTCAGAAAGACATTTTTGGATTGACAGTAATATCGTCTATTCTGCCTAAATCATTGTTCACTCTGCCACCTTTCCTTTTACTCTTACTTGTCTATTTCTTAGTGGGAGAGCAACTTTAAAATTTGACCATTTTATGCCTTTCCCCAGAGAAGGCAATGGCACCCCACTCCAGTACTCTTGCCTGGAAAATCCCATGGATGGAGGAGCCTGGTGGGCTGCAGTCCATGGGGTCGCTGAGGGTCAGACACGACTGAGTGACTTCACTTTCACTTTTCACTTTCATGCATTGCAGAAGGAAATGGCAACCCACTCCAGTGTTCTTGCCTGGTGAATCCCAGGAATGGGGGAGCCTGGTGGGCTGCCGTCTATGGGGTCACACAGAGTCGGACATGACTGAAGTGACTTAGCAATAGCAGCAATGCCTTTCCCAGGAAAAGCTAGAGAAAGAAATGAAGCAAGTGTTCTTAAGCTCTTGTTTGATTGTAATTTGAGTGATTGTTTTCTTACATAAAGTTTCAGAAAGATTTGGCAATAAAAAATAAATACTTTTCATGCTCCTTCTCAGTTTAGTGTTACATGCTGTTGAAGTCTAGTATTGAACATCAGGTTTTTTGTCTTTCTTTTTTTTTTTTCATTTGTAAACACAGAGTATATGCTAAAATATAATGAAAAAGAAGTGGAAACATTTTGGACTAGCCCACACTTCTATGTGCATGATCAAGAGTAGAAATGATTATGATAACACAAAATGAACTTTCTCAGATCTTCCAAACTTTTATTTAGACAAGTCTGTATGATAGAGGCTTTTATGCATCCCTAGGATTTATTGCTTTCTCTTTCTCTTCTTTTTTTTGTTTAATTTTCCGGAGATAACATTCCCTATTCCCAAAAACAATAACTTAATGTACAAGATGGTAATTAATTTTGATTTGTGTGTGTGTGTGCGTATGAAACAGAGACTACAGAATAGCAAACCATGTAAAAGTCCCTTCACAATAGGCTTTCAGCCATTAACCATTTTACTTACTAATGCCTACCAGTGATGCATGATTTAAACTTATTTTGTTTGCAATAGCATGTATCTAATTGTCCAGTTGTCTGCCTTTGGCAATCTAATCAATTAAGGTTTTCTATTGAACCGTTTCCTAATTTTCCTCTAGTCATCTTCACTCCATAAAGAATGATCTGTATGACTAGCTGAAAACCCGTGTTTATACACCAATAACCTACTTCACCCTTGTACTTGAAACATATCCTTTCAGTTTCTTTTTCTTAAGTGTCCATATCTCAGACTGAATTTCTCCAGCTTAGTGGTGTTTCCTTTCATCCCAAGCAAGCCAAAACACACGTTTCAGAGTATTCGAAATCATAAATAAAATATCTTTAGTGCTCATCACCACTTTGTGATATTATTCCATCAAAATAGCCTTAATAACTCCAGGTGATAACCAATGTTATCGCGAGGCAGCAAGCACCTAAATAACTCTTTAAGCATCATAAACAATTTCTCTGAATGTGGCTTCTGTCTAAATAAGTGAAAGCTCCCTGGATATCTTAGCTTCGCAGCTCAGATCCTCTCTCACTCTGGACTACACATATTTTCTCACGTATCTCAGCGTAATCTCTGTACGCCAGCAGCCTGGAAATTCGAGTTGTCAGTCTCTCCATGGGTTGCTTAGAGTTGTTACTGGCGGTCGGTGTTTCAATGTCTTAAAGTTCTCTGCCACATATCTTGATGTATTGTAATTATAGCCTACATGTATGAAGAAGGGCCATTTCATTTTTATGAGAAACCATATACTGTCTATATAAAACTGACCTTGTGCTGGAAAAAGAATAAGGGTAAGCATAGAGAACACAAGTGAATTTTTATAGGCGAAATCTGTTTTTCATGGGAAAAGACTCATTAGTGAAATGTCCTCTAAATATTCCTGTTACTCAATTAGGGATGCCATTTATTTATTTATCTTTCAGTCCCTGCTACTATTTGCATTCTTAACTAATAAAAATAGTTTGAAGGCCATATGTTTATCTTTCTGTCCTGTCAGAAGGGACATCACAGATAGAGGTGACCCTGAGTCAGACAGAGAACTGGGGCTTCTTTTTCACTTTTCCTGTAATCAAAACCCCTGGATAATATTCCTGATGCCAATAAGATAACCTTTCTTCTTTCCTAAGACCTTCCAGAGCATTAGAGACTGTTCCCAGGGGAGCTTGGTTAAAAGGGGGAAGAAAATCTTCACTTTGTTTTCTTTTCTTTTGCTATTTTTGAGACTACCTCGCTCATGTTTTATTTCTCCTTTTTTGTTTTCCCTTCTGTCATCTCTCTGATGCAGCCCTAGAGTCACATGGGAATCGATTCAACGGGCTAAATGGCCTTAAAATTCCGGATGGTAAATTGTGCCATTTGATAACTTCGACTCTTAAGCAAAATAAGGAGGAAATAGTTCTAATCTGCTTCTTATACAAGGTTGATGGCGCCGGTTTGTTTCCAGAATTGAATGCTTAGAAAAGAGAGCACATTTTACAAATGAACAGCTGTCAAAGAACTTAAGGAAGAGACGTTTGTTTTTGGAGACTCGGGGAAAATTGCAGAATTTGCCCTTCACCTTTCACAAGCATTCCTGTGGTAATGGTGCTGTCCGTGGGATTTGCTATTCCAAGCAGTAGGTTAATACAGGCACTGATTCAGGGTTTTAAAGTTTCCCAAACTAGGGCAGAGGTTTAGAAATAGCATGAACGTAAATGAGTATTAGATGACTGATTTCATAAAATCTTGGTGTTTCTAAAATGATACAAAGCAATTACAAAGTGAAATTCAGTATCTTTTTTGTTTCCTTCTGTCATCATTGAAACTATTTGTTTTTCTGAATATTAAGATTATCAGAGGGAGAAAGGGGGCTATTTTCCTTATTATGTATTCCTAGGACCCAGAAATAACTCTTTTATAATTTGGCTGCATATTCTTATAAATGCCATATATACATAGATAATAGATTAGACAGATGAAATAAAATATATACATGTGCACACACATATATTATTTTTGACACAAGTGTGCTCATAGTTGGCATAATCTTTTTAGCTGATGTTTTTAATGCTATGTCATTTTGAATCACTCTTTGCAGATCTCCTCATCAGTGAAGATAGTTCCGTTTCTGCCCTGGCCTCTGGCTTCTTCCTCGGGGACTCTATGCCTGGTTGAGCATCTGTGAAATTCTCTTCCCTGACCAGCTGCTGCGAGACTAACCAGATCTCAGTACACAGAAGCATTAGCTTTAGAGCAGTGCTTCGCGAATCAGCAGACACACACTCTGCCTCTCCAGCAACACCCCAAGATCACAGGGACTCACAGGCTTTCGCGTGGGGGCCGTGGTCCACCTGGATGGGGGCAGACATGGAAAGAAGCATCCAGTCCTTTCCTAACCCAGGTCTCTTCCAGGTAACAGTTGTGTCAGGGGGCACCAAAATGAACACTTCAGGAACAGTTCTGCCTGTGAGTCTAGGGCTGCGAGCCCATGAGTGGAGAGATTCCTGGATCCCTGTGAACAGACAAAGCCTGAAGAGCTTCCAAAATCACCTGGACTTCTTCCAGTTAAAGAGTTTGGGGGCAGGAGCACCAGCGGTATTAGCAATTATGCTATTAACCTGGTGTAACCTAATAGGAATCTGTGCCAGAGACTTGGATGTCGTTATCATTACTTTGAACATATTCATTGATTTTTCTTCCTCCATTTAGAGAAGGCTGGGAGATAGAAATGACACACTGTCAGGAACTATTAGGAAGAGTTGCAATCACGTTGGCAGATGACTGAGATCATTCATCCATCCATTCATTCATCTCATTCAAGCAAATATTCAATGAGCCGGTAGCATGTGCCAGGCTCCTTACTAGACACACGGAATCAAAGATGCATTTTGTTGACTGCCAACTCTTCTTGAAGCTTAGAACAGTAGGTGTATTTTTTTATATATATTGAAGTCAGTTGCTACTGAAATCAAGAGTGTTACATATAAAAGAAAGTTTAGGCTATATCTAGAAATAGCATTGCTGCGGTCTGCAAAACCTACTGACATGAAATTCTCATTTAAGTACATGCATATTGGGAATCTGGGGCATACATAAATAAAGAATTCACCTGATACATTTCAAAAACTGCCTTCTGAACTATTTAATTAACAACCTATGAAAAATATACTCTTGAGACCTAAGTGGGTAATAGATGTCACCTTTGTCCTATAAAAATGCTTTGCTACCCGTAAAAGTTAATTTTAAAATGAACAGTCAGCATTTGCAACAAGCTGTCTCTCCTGCAAGTTCCACCTATCCTGATTTGACACAAATAATGAAGAAGGGCAACATTTACCCTCATTTCTACCGCAGACAATTTTATTTATCATTGGCTCAGAAGGTGTAGTGTTGTCTCCAGAGAATGAAGATTGACAGGGCAGATGGTCTTTATCGTTCCTAAAGGTCTCTTTAGTAAATGACACACTAATCCTTTAGTACTTTCATCTATCTACCCTCCTCAAGCAATTAAAACTGGGTGACACATTTTTATGGTCACTAAACAGGCATAAATTAGCATTAATTAGGGGTATTGTAAGGTAGTTCCCTCATCGGGAAGTTACATGCTGATGGGAGGAGCAGGAGGATTACTAAATAAGTTCTCAGAATCACCTCTAACCGTGTCACAGCCAAGAGGTTATGCTCCTGCTTACATACCTTAGGCTTTTCAGGGAAAAGTGTGACTTTTAACATTGATCTTATGTTTTCAAACTTTTATCATCTGTCTTCTTCTATTCTACCCCACCCGCATCCCAAAAAAGACATGCCATCCAAGCCTGAAACACATAGATCTTTGGTAAGGAACACAGGCTCTGGATTAATTAATTATTAGTTAATCAATAGCAGACATGCCTCCTAGGCTTGTATTCCAGGTGCCAATATCCAGGGCTGCTTATGCTGAGCATAATGGCTTCAATAAGCCATTAGGTGAAAACCACAACAAGGCATTTAAAAATGCTTTGCAATTAGATCAGAGGATAGCTATCATCATTAGGACATCCTTTCCTCCCAGTATCCATGGTATCAGTTTAAGTTGCTATATCAGATAGGCGAGAATTTTTTCTGCCTTTTAGCATTACTGTGGTCTTATGAAATGGAAATGGCTGACCTCCCAAATGCTCATTCTATGCATTCCCATTAGCAAAATGAAATTAATTTAAAACTAAGTTTATGTTCCCGTACACATACCGAGAGTGGGATGGAGAAGCCTTTTAGAAAGAAAGAATGAGTAAGAAGGGGGCAAAGCCCAGTAGGGTATGTTATCCCATGTGTCCCGAACAAAATCAGCTACCATGTGATTCAGTTTCCACATGGACAGGAAGGACGGAAGTATCACCGAAGTATGCCGAGGAAGGCAGCGACTCCGTTTATGGAAAGAGTGGTGCTTTCAATTATTCCACAAGTATTTTCTATGACTATAGGGTGCCAATGCTATTCTTGACACCCTAGGTAGAGAAGATGGAGACAGGAAGAGAAAGACGAGTTTGTGTTCTCATGCGTTCACCTTAACCTCTGCGTGGATGATATGTGGACGGTTAGAGCCCCTTTCTGACCCATCTTCTCTCCTTCTCTGCACTCCTGCTCTGCCCGCTTTAGCAGAAAGACTAATGGTTAGTTCCCTTTATAGACTCAGTTCACTTCAGTTCAGTCGCTCAGTTGTGTCTGATTCTTTGCGACCCCATGAACTGCAGCACGCCAGGCCTCCCTGTCCATCACCAACTCCCAGAGTTTACCCAACTCATGTCCTTTGAGTCGGTGATGCCATCTAACCATCTTATCCTCTGTCGTCCCCTTCTCCTCCTGCCTTCAATATTTCCCACCATCAGGGTCTTTTCAAATGAGTCAGCTCTTCACATCAGGTGGCCAAAATATTGGAGTTTCAGCTTCAATATCAGTCCTTCCAATGAACACCCAGGACTGATCTCCTTTAGGATGGACTGGGTGAATCTCTTTGAAGCCCAAGGGACTCTCAAGAGTCTTCTCCAATACCACAGTTCAAAAGCATCAATTCTTCTGCACTCAGCTTTCTTTATAGTCCAACTCTCACATCTACACATGACCACTGGAAAAAGCATAGCCTTGACTAGATGGACCTTTGTTGGCAAAGTAATGTCTCTGCTTTTGAATATGCTGTCTAGGTTGTTCATAACTTTCCTTCCAAGGAGTAAGTGTTTTTTAATTTCATGGCTGCAGTCACCATCTGCAGTGATTTTGGAGCCCAAAAAAATAAAGTCTGACACTGTTTCCACTGTTTCTCCATCTATTTCCCATGAAGTGGTGGGACCGGATGCCATGATCTTAGTTTTCTGAATGGTGAGCTTTAAGCCAACTTTTTCACTCCCCTCTTTCACTTTCATCAAGAGGCTTTTGAGTTCCTCTTCACTTTCTGCCATAAGGGTGGTGTCATCTGTATATCTGAGGTTATTGATATTTCTCCCAGCAATCTTGATTCCAGCTTGTGCCTCTTCCAGCCCAGCGTTTCTCATGATGTACTCTGCATAGAAGTTAAATAAACAGGGTGACAATATACAGCCTTGATGTACTCCTATCCTATTTGGAACCAGTCTGTTGTTCCACGTCCAGTTCTAACTGTTGCTTACTGACCTGCATACAGGTTTCTCAAGAGCCAGGTCAGGTGGTCTGGTATTCCCATCTCTTTCAGAATTTTCCACAATTTATTGTAATCCACACACTCAAAGGCTTTGGCATAGTCCATGAAGCAGAAATAGATGTTTTTCTGGAACTCTCTTGATTTTTCCATGATCCAGCAGATGTTGGCAATTTGATCTCTGGTTCCTCTGCCTTTTCTAAAACCAGCTGAAACATCTGGAAGTTCATGGTTCACATATTGCTGAAGCCTGGCTTGGAGAATTTTAAGCATTATTTTACTAGCGTGTGAGATGAGTGCAATCGTGTGGAAGTTTGAGCATTCTTTGGCATCGCCTTTCTTTGGGATTGAAATCAAGCCCTTTCCTTTCAAAGCAATGCAAATAGTATATATACAGGGCAGTGGCACCAGGGTTTCATGGAAGAAAAAGTTCCCATGGATTGGGGTCAGGAGATGGTTTGGGGATGATTCAAGTGCATTACACTGGGTGTGCACTTTATTCCTATTATTATTGTCATTGCATTAGGTCCACTGCAGATCATCAAGCATTAGATCTTGCAGGCTGGGCACCCCAGAGCTAGGGTACTTCAGACATTCAGAAATGGGAGCGTTGATAAAGGGGGACCAAAGTGTCCTAATTCTCCTTTATAAAAATTTACTCTGGTCTCATCTCTACTCCACGGTCATTCTTTTTACCTCAGCAAGTAGGAAAGAAATTAACTACTTTTTCTTGGCTGCCACCTTCTTGACTCAAATAACAAGCAGATCTCATTTGAAGAAGTCAATTGGAAATATTATATATGTCCGTTCCTCAGACACTCCTAATCTTGTGTCATAAGATGTTTTGCATTAGTGAGTAGTCTTATGTAAATTGCAAATGCTGATTTCAAGGTTTGTCCCTCAAACAGAAGTTCTTATACATAAAAGGAGCCTCTGTGCTTTAAAATCTTTCATTCTGTCCACTTTTCAAATGAGCTGGCTTAGCAAAGCTCTTGTAACGCTTTGATATAATTTTCATCACTTGTAACCTTTATACCTTTTAGAATTGTGTGCATGATGCGGAGTCCTTTCCTTGTCAACAAGAATAGCAGCACTGGTTTCCGCTGCCGAATATTTCATATTAAAATTCACAATATTTAATGTTTCTTAGGGAAGAAATTGGCACAACATCTCTATGGTGCATCTGTTGGGTATGGCTGTCAGTTATTATAATAGGGTTTCTAACAAATGACACGTCAAAGCCTTGACTTTCAAAGCCCTTATACAGAGTGTCAATCATTTACTCCCTGCATGTTCAAGTGAGTGTTCTTCCAAGAGCACCTTTAAGGTGTGTGTGTGCTCTGACTTTTCATCAAAAATTCTTTCTGTCCTCATTTTATCATGTGGAAAATCTCCCCTGTAATGTGAAAGGACAAAAATGACCAATTCTGAGTGATAATGAAGCATTTTAACAATGATGCTCAGTGTTCTTAGTTATAAATTATAACTAAGCATGGCTGCCGGTTATCTGCTCTCTCCTTTATCGCCCTACTCCAACATGGATTCTGTCTAAATAGTCTATAAGCTTCAGATAATTATTTACAGTGAGAGTCCCTATCATACTGAGGCAGTTTTGCCTTTAAAGTTAAAAATGGAAGCACATAGATAAAGAGTGGAAATAAATAGAAGGTATAAGTATGTCTTACTTAGCAACCCTAAAAAAAAAATTTTTGATTCACCAGGATTCTGAAACAAATCAGACAATCCATAGCCATAATTATTTACAGTCAATATTACATATTATGTTAGTTATGGTTAGTGGAGTCTGAATACAAATCTGGACCTTGAAAAAGCAGATGTTACTTTTATAAAACTATTTCTGGAAATGAATCAAGCAGTGATGTAAAGAATGAAGCACACCTTAAGAAAAATACTTCTACTCTTATTCTCTTTCCATTGATTGACTAGCATTGAGCAATACTTTTCATTTCAAATAACGGGTATTCACATACTAACTTTGCAAGTCCTGCTGCTGCTGCTGCTGCTAAGTCACTTCAGTCGTGTCCGACTCTGTGCGACCCCACAGATGGCAGCCCACCAGGCTCCCCCGTCCCTGGGATTCTCCAGGCAAGAACACTGGAGTGGGTTGCCATTTCCTTCTCCAATGCGTGAAAGTGAAAAGTGAAAGTGAAGTCGCTCAGTCGTGTCCGACCCTCAGCGACCCCATGGACTGCAGCCTTCCAGGCTCCTCCATCCATGGGATTTTCCAGGCAAGAGTGCTGGAGTGGGGTGCCATTGCCTTCTCCATTGCAAGTCCTAGAAAAAAGTAAATAAATTTTAAATTGAAAATATACTGACTTGCTTTCTTCTTTCCTCCACAAACATTGACTTAATGCCTACTATGTGCTCAGTACTAGAAATGCATGGACTCTTACTCTGTATCTTAGCAGCAATAGAGATTTAAAAGGAAATGATGTTAAACTGAACATCAGTTTATATGGCTTACCTTGTATCCTTCTTTCCTGGAGGTGAATTGAAGGCAGCTTGGGCATTTCAGACATAAAATTAAATGTTCTACCTGGTAACAGAGAACTAACAATCATTCCATGCGAAGGTACCATTTCGACTTATTGTCCCCAAGAGACACACATCCTGGATCCAGGAACTCTTTATTAATATATAATGTACTTCATTTAGTTGGCTTACTAGGCAGTAAACTTGTTGGTCTCGTTGTCTTTTATACTGCCTCAGTCTCAGTAAACACTGGATAGCAAGCAAGAAGAATAAACTGTGAAACCACCTATCGATGAGGTACAGGGCATGCTACATCCAAACATGGCCCCTTGGCATTCTGAGTATCTTAAGCTGAAGGAGTTTCAGGAAAAGGCAGGAGTAGAAGATTACTCCAATCTTATCACCACTGCCCTCATTTAGCTCCTGCTCCCCTGAAAACAGGTGATGTGAAAGTTTCCCATGAGAGCCTTTGTAAACTCGCACTTTACCTCTACAAGGATTTAATCATGCCCTTCTGCAGTCACTGATTTTCAACACTCCCCAAAAGGAGTTCAGGGTGGAGAGTAGAATTGAGGCACTTTGAGCTCTGGGAATAACTGGCAGAATAAGTCTTCAGATATTTTCGGGAGCCAATTTTATGAGCCCAAGTTTTGTTATCTCCTCATATCTAGAAAAACACTAAAATCCTTCATGGTGACATACACGCCTCATGACCTGCAGTAAGCTTCATGAGACAAGCAGTAACCTTCTGCAAAAAACATATGTGCTTGACTGCATGTACTCCCCCTTCACCAAAATCATATATATATACTGACCTTCCCCTACATCTTCAGAAAAGGGTCTTCAGAGCTATCTGAAATGCTGTCTCCTGGCCTATAGTCGTCATTTTGCTACAAATACAACTTGATTCACAACTCTCACATTGAGCATATTTTAGAGTCAACACCTTCCTGGATGGAAAACATAAGGCATCATTATCACCAGAGACTGGGAATTTAGGGCCCAGGAGCTGTGTTAGCAAACCTAGTTAGACTTACCCTCATCTTCCCAGTTACTTCTGCACCATTTACTACCTCTAGCCCAAACTCCTTTTTCTTATCAATTCTTTACAAACTTATTATTTGTCTAAAAGTGATACAAGCTTCTTGTTCTAGTTGTTCCTTCTGGCCTTCATTCTCTTGTAAATGTTGTCATGTACCTGTAAATGCTCAATAAATGTGTAGGCTTGTTTCCTGTTAATCTCTTTGTCAAGTTAGTTTTCAGACCTTGTCAGGAGGCCTAAGAGGGTCAAGGAGAACTTTTGCCTCCCCTATGCTGTTCTTTCATCACCAAATTTAACCTTTAAAAATGTGATTTATACTTCTGAATCTTCTAAGACTCAAATCAGGTAACTTAGACCTCCACAAAGAGACTGTACTTTTCTTTCAAAATCATTCACAGAAAACCTAAAGAGAAGCCTTCTGCCAAACTTTGTGAACTCTAGAGATTTAAAGACAAATGGAAAATACTTTTCATTTTTTACCTTCTTATCTAAACCAATTGTGTGGTAGTTTGAGCATTCTTTGGCATTGCCTTTCTTTGGGATTGGAATGAAAACTGACCTTTTCCAGTCCTGTGGCCACTGCTGAGTTTTCCAAATTTGCTGGCATATTGAGTGCAGCACTTTCACAGCATCATCTTTCAGGATTCGGAATAGCTCAACTGGAATTCTATCACCTCCACTAGCTTTGTTCATAGAAAAGGCAGAGGAACCAGAGATCAAATTGCCAACATCCGCTGGATCATGGAAAAAGCAAGAGAATTCCAGAAAAACATCTATTTCTGCTTTATTGACTATGCCAAAGCCTTTGACTGTGTGGATCACAATAACTGTGGAAAATTCTGAAAGAGATGGGAATACCAGACCACCTGATCTGCCTCTTGAGAAATTTGTATGCAGGTCAGGAAGCAACAGTTAGAACTGGACATGGAACAACAGACTGGTTCCAAATAGGAAAAGGAGTATGTCAAGGCTGTATATTGTCACCCTGTTTGTTTAACTTATACAGAGTAAGTACATCATGAGAAACGCTGGACTGGAAGAAACACAAGCTGGAATCAAGATTGCTGGGAGAAATATCAATAACCTCAGATATGCAGATGACACCACCGTTATGGCAGAAAGTGAAGAGGACCTAAAAAGCCTCTTGATGAAAGTGAAAGTGGAAAGTGAAAAAGTTGGCTTAAAGCTCAACATTCAGAAAACGAAGATCATGGCATCTGGTCCCATCACTTCATGGCAAATAGATGGAGAAACAGTGGAAACAGTGTCAGACTTTATTTTTTGGGGCTCCAAAATCACTGCAGATGGTGACTGCAGCCATGAAATTAAAAGATGCTTCCTCCTTGGAAGGAAAGTTATGACCAACCTAGATAGCATATTCAAAAGCAGAGACATTACTTTGCCAACAAAAGTCCATCTAGTCAAGGCTATGTTTTTTCCTGTAGTCATGTATGGATGTGAGAGTTGGACTGTGAAGAAGACTAAGCACTGAAGAACTGATGCTTTTGAACTGTGGTATTGGAGAAGACTCTTGAGAGTCCCTTGGACTGCAAGGAGATCCAACCAGTCCATTCTGAAGGAGATCAGCCCTGGGATTTCTTTGGAAGGAATGATGCTAAAGCTGAAACCCTAGTACTTTGGCCACCTCATGCGAAGAGTTGACTCATTGGAAAAGACTCTGATGCTGGGAGGGATTGGGGGCAAGAGGAGAAGGGGATGACAGAGGATGAGATGGCTGGATGGCATCACTGACTCGATGGACGTGGGTCTGAGTGAACTCCAGGAGTTGGTGATGGACAGGGAGGCCTGGCGTGCTGCGATTCATGGGGTCACAAAGAGTCGGACACGACTGAATGACTGATCTGATCTAAACCAAACCTGGAAACCTCATGAAGTTTGGCTTTCACTAATATTTACTCCTTTGACTTAGTGATTGGCAGCAAGTAACTCCTAAGGAAGAATTTAGTATGCTTTCAGAATGTATTAAGAAACAACTATTTATTTACAGATTTTTTTCAGAGATGGATTGAGCACAAGTGAGAAGGGAATAGAAAGAATTGGGTATCTCTTGCCAAAATCTGGCAACTTGAACTTTATGAAAGATTAAAAGTAAGCTATATATATGTATAAAATATATATAGTCATGGATATGGTTTATTATGGTGTGAAAAAGAACCCTTTCAATCCTCAGAAGTCTGCTCTAGAAATGAATAAAAACTCCCTTAATTTAACAGAGAGAAGGCAACTTAATTATGCAAATCAACAGGAGATTGACCCTGCCGTGAATTTTTAATAATATACTAATTGCCTGATAAGGAAATCAAATTAGACTTTAGAGGTAAATTTCTGTCTGAGTGTGCTGGGAGTTATAGAATCCACTCTGTTTTACAATAATGCTCCTGGAGCTGGTATTTAGTTTGTCAGAAGAAAATACTGGTCTATCTTTTGGCATGTGTTCTCTTGATTAAGTATTGACTTTTAAAATTATAAGAAGTCCATCTCAGCTCTTCTCTAATGATCTCTAAAATGAATCCCAGTTGTCTCATCTGTTTGTTTACAAGACTGTAGAACAGTGACTTAACCATGAAAGCCAAGTGAGGACGACTTTTTCCCTTAAGCATAAGTAAGTAAAAAAAAAAAAAAAAAAAGTTCTTATACAATTAGACTGGCACACAGGAAAAGGGGTCGTTTGCCTGGTGGGTTTTTGTTATGGAAGAGCTACTTAGAACTTTGAATAACTTCTGCAGGTTACAGAGCCCTTCTCAGTCATATTTCTCTAAAATATATTTTCTCCTTACTCTTCCTTTACTTCAAGAATCTTAGAAAACAGATCAAAATAGTTTTAGATAGAAGAACACCTTGACTTTTTAATGGTAAAAGATCCTTTTTCCTTTTATTGTAAATTCAAGACAATAAGTGAAAGGAAAATCTTAAACCTAGATTTATAACAGGCAAAATTTCCAGGAGACATAATATGAAAATATATTGAAGAGGAAAATTTTCTTTTGCTAAATAACTTTCACTTCACCATGACTATTTTTTAAATGACTCTTCCATTTTTGAAAAATGGGTAAACAGTGGAAACAGACAATACTGAAAAGTAATTGGTTATTGTTTGACAAGCAGTTATGGTGGTCTGCTTTGTGGAAAGGCATGGTATTCAGCAGTAGGGGTAAGAGTGAACTTACAGAGAAAAAGGAGTCAGCTATGTTTGCAGAAGTTATGGAGATTACAGGTTGATTGAAAGACAAATAGTTGTATATAATCAGTAAAACAATTCAGTTCAGTTCAGTCGCTCAGTCGTGTCCAACTCTTTGTGACCCCATGAATCACAGCATGCCAGGCCTCACTGTCCATCACCAACTCCCGGAGTTCACTCAGACTCACGTCCATCGAGTCAGTGATGCCATCCAGCCATCTCATCCTCTGTCGTCCCCTTCTCCTCCTGTCCCCAATCCCTCCCAGCATCAGAGTCTTTTCCAATGAGTCAACTCTTCACATGAGGTGGCCAAAGTACTTGAGTTTCAGCTTCAGCATCAGTCCCTCCAAAGAAATCCCAGGGCTGATCTCCTTCAGAATGGACTAATTGGATCTCCTTGCAGTCCAAGGGACTCTCAAGAGTCTTCTCCAACACCACAGTTCAAAAGCATCAATTCTTCAGCACTCAGCCTTCTTCACAGTCCAACTCTCACATCCATACATGACCACTGGAAAAACCATAGCCTTGACTAGATGGACTTTTGTTGGCAATGTCTCTGCTTTTGAATATGCTATCTAGGTTGGTCATAACTTTCCTTCCAAGGAGGAAGCATCTTTTAATTTCATGGCTGCAGTCACCATCTGCAGTGATTTTGGAGTCCAGAAAAATAAAGTCTGACACTGTTTCCACTGTCTCCCATCTATTTGCCATGAAGTGATGGGACCAGATGCCATGATCTTCGTTTTCTGAATGTTGAGCTTTAAGCCAACTTTTTCACTCTCCACTTTCACTTTCATTGAGAGGCTTTTTAGGTCCTCTTCACTTTCTGCCATAAGGGTGGTGTCATCTGCATATCTGAGGTTATTGATATTTCTCCCAGCAATCTTGATTCCAGCTTGTGTTTCTTCCAGTCCAGCGTTTCTCATGATGTACTCTGCATATAAGTTAAATAAACAGTGTGATAATATACAGCCTTGACGTACTCCTTTTCCTACTTGGAACCAGTCTGTTGTTCCATGTCCAGTTCTAACTGTTGCTTCCTGACCTGTATAAAGATTTCTCAAGAGGCAGGTCAGGTGGTCTGGTATTCCCAACTCTTTCAGAATTTTCCACAGTTTATTGTGATCCACAATTAAAAACATGCGAATTACTAGGAGCAGAGTTATAGGTATTTTTATGGAGGTATATTATGTGGCCTTACCTAAGCCTGGAAATTTAATCTGTCTGAGAAAATTAGATAAAATTTCAGACCTGAAGGATCTGCCATTGTTACTAGATATAGAATAAGAGGACAAACATTCCAGTTTGAGGGAACAGCATATGTCAAATCTCTGATATTGGAGCCAGCAGAACATGCTGATGAAACAGACAATTCCTATGTATCTGGAATGCATAGTACAAAAATGAATAGCTATGCAAGCCTGAGAGAGACTAGGGAAGTGAGGTCATACATGACCTGTCGTGATAAGTTTTATATTTAAGCATGGTTTGGTATCAATTTTTTAAAAAATGGTATTTTCCAATTTAGAATATATCCTTCAGCATCAATGGAAAAATATTTTTGGAATAGGAAACTGTTACATAAATTGTTATTACACTCCAGAACTTATTTGGTTTTTTTTTTTTTTAATATTTAATTCAAATCAGAAAAGGTAGTGCTTCCTTAACCTTCAAAATGGGTTTGAAGGTTATCATTTGCATATTCTTTTCTAGACTTACCATGGGATGAGAAGACTTCTTTCTTCATATATGATATAGAATTTGTTTCATCCAACTAACGCCTTGGGAGGTTTGTAAAGACTAATACTCTGGAAACTATGGAGTTGGGGGACAGACTGCACTTCTTTTGAAGCTCAGTTACTTTGTTCATAAGAGATGGAATATGTCTTCCTTTCAGAGTCACTCTGATTCTTGCCAATAGGTTAGGTAAGGGCCAACACTTACTATACAACAAATACTATTCTAAATGCTGCTCGTGTAAAATTAACTTGTGAAAAAAAGTGTAAGTGTTAGTCGTGTCCAACACTTTGTGACCCCATGAACAGTAGCTTGCTAGGCTTCTCTGTCCATGAAGTTCTCCAGGCAATAATACTGGAGTGGATAGCCAATCCCTTTTCCAGGGGGACCTTTGCAACCCAGGAATCTTCTTGACCTGGGGATCGAACCCAGGACCTACTGCATTGAAGGCAGACTCTCTACTGTCTGAGCCACCTCCCTATTACAACCCTGTTCTAGAAATTATTAACCCCATGTTACAGGTGAGTGAAGGCTTTCCAGGTGGCTCTAGTGGTAAAGAACCCACCTGCCAACACAGGAGACTTAAGAAACTTGGATTCCATCTCTGGGTCTGGAAGATCACCTGGAGGAGGTCATGGTAACCCACTCCAGTATTCTTGCCTGGAGAATCCCATGGACAGAGGAGCCTGATGGGCTATAGTCCACAGGGTTGCAAAGAGTTGGACATGACTGAAACAGCTTAACACACACAGATAAGTGAAATGAAAGAGTTCATAAATTGTTCCAGAATATTCAGCTAGTGAATAGCAGAACCAGGACTTGAACCACCTCACTTTACTGTCTCTGGCACATAGCAGAATAATAATGATATACTGTTTCTCATCAAAGGTATCAAATATCAGTAAATTTAATTTGTGTTAATTTGTCTTAAATAAACAATACATTTATTGACTAGTCAAATATTTTGACACGTCATTTATCTCTTGTGGAAAGTTAGCAAAAACCCTTAAATACCAAACCCTTGCATGAAGTGAGCAACTTAGGCTGTTGTTTTTAATGGTCCAAGGGGATGGGACAAATCTGACAGTAAAAGTGTGAGACTCTGGTCCCAAACTTCCCAGAGGAAGCAAGACTGAATGTTGGAAATCAGATATGAAAATGTGAAAACTGTCTCAGAGTGCTATTAATAGTGGCTGCAGACAATAATTTCTATTAAACAGAGAAGGCAAAGGAATGCAAACCTTGTGATCTCAGGACTGCCATGAGAATTAAGTGAGTTAATTTATTCACATCTGTGAAGTGCTTAGAACAGTTCCAGCGACAGAGCCAGTGTTCAATGATATCACCCATTATTACCATCTTTTTTGGCACTAAGTTTCATCCATCTCTTTTTGTAAACAGAACCTTTTGTTATTGTGGACGCCAGAACAAATTGTTTCCTTTTGCCTACTCTAATAACCTATGCTCATGAAAAGTCAAGTAACTGTAAGTGAAATTTTGCTGTAAGAAAATGGGGGTCTAAGATGCCTAGTCAAAGACTTGCCATAGAAAATGGACAATTATCTCAGGAGAGAGGCATTTGCTCTAATGGGTAGAAAATTTGCACCGAAAAAAAAAAACAACAACCTTGAGATCTTCAATTAAAAAGGGATTTTAAAAGGCTTAAATCAAGACAGACAAGAAAAAAAGGGGAAATGACACAACAAAATTCAGAAAACAAGAGACAAGGAAGATTGAGAAGCAACCTGTTTCTCACAACAGAATGCCAGAAAGTAAAAGAATTTGGAGGGCCAATTCTTACAAGAAGTTGGTGCAACGGCCTAAAAGCCAGGTTATTTGAAAGTTAGTCTCTGAAGTACTTGACTTTTTTTTAATATATTTAGAACAGGATGTATACCTATGTCTGAGAATTCGGGGATGAATATAGAATTCTAATTACATGCAACGATGAGAAAATACCTTCAAACAGAATCAAAAAAAGCAAAAGAAAGGCATAATGAATACTAATACTGATATTATAAACACAGATACAACTCTACTGAAGGGTAAAGTATAGAAATTTTATATAAAAGGCAGAAGGTGAGAAAGAGGGTTAAGTCCTCACTTTCCACAGTAGGAAGTCAATAGATAATATCTAAAATGGAAAAAAAAGACACAGTCCAATAAACATGTTATTTCGAAATGTAAAAGTAGGTACCACAGAAACAGATAAAGGAGCAGAAAATACCTCTGGGGAATGAAGATCACCTTAGGGACAAAAGGGGAGGAAACACTACATTGTATTTTAAGCCTTGGAGAACATGTGACTTATCTAAAATCTTATGTGTGTTTATTTTTCATAGACATAAGTGAAAGTGAAAATGTTAGTTGCTCAGTCATGTCTGACTCTTTGCGACACCATGGACTGTAGCCCGTGGGATTCTCCAGGCAAGGATATTGGAGTGGGTTGCCATTCCCTTCTCTAGGGGATCTTCCTGACCCATAGATCAAACTTGGGCCTCCTGCATTGCAGGGCGATTCTTTAGCATCTGAGCCACCAAGGGAACCTTATATAAAATTACATTAAAAGGTAGAAGTGATATCCATGTAGTTCATGAGTAGAGATGAAAATCCTCGTAGTTAAAACAGGTGTTATCAAGTACCCAAATTAAGTTAAAGTAAATAAGGCTTTTTGGTGGTAGGGTACATTGGGGAAGGCGGGCATTTGTCAGAGATGAGGTAGGAGAAAAAGTGAGGAGATTAAACAAAGGGATTTAACACACTTCTGCTTCCTTAATGCTTTGTGCTTGAACTAGCTTTAACATACTCTCAGCTTTTGACAACCAGCCTGCTGATATCAGAGAATGCAATAAAGTAGTCTAGTTCAATGAATCTGGACATATATCACTTTAAATCCCTTGGCATGTTGAGTTGGTCACAGCTTGTGCAGTTGCTGTTTCCTGTAAAATTATGACAGTGGTGTATGGAGATATATTTTCAACCATGCCCAAGAGTAAAACTTTTGTCATTTTAGAAGACAAATAGCTTGTGATATAATCAGAGCTTTGGAAGGGACATTAGAGGTCATCTGGTCCACCTTTTGTTTGATTCTTAAATTTTCTGCATAATACCCCTATTTAGTGAAGAATGCTTCCACATATCTTAAGAATTTCTTCCCGACGTCTATATCTTGGTTCAAGCTTGTTCATGGTTGAGGAGAATGTGAACTGAGTGACCGGTTTCTAGAAGGCAACATTATGGTCCTGCTAGAAGAGATTGATTATTAGATGGTCAGTGTGAATGGAAAGATGAACCATGAGTACCAAAGCACACCTGCACTTCTTTGATTATAGGGGGACATTCCCACTGGACAACTGCAGATACTTTGACATTAAGAAGTTGTTTTCCTTGACTGATTATAATGTGAACCCAAGGAGTTTTCCCTGGAGAAGGAAATGGCAACCCACTCCTGTATACTTGCCTGGAGAATCCCATGGACAGAGGAGCCTGGCAGGCTACAGTCCATGGCGTGGCAAAGGGTCGGACATGACTGAGCAACTATCATTCATACTCACTCAAGGCATTTCCATGAATATCTTCCAGGAAGACTTCCAGACTCTTCCATAAGTCATCCAAACTATTTTCCAGCATCAGGGTCTTTTCTAATGAGTTGACTCTTTCTCTAAGGTGACCAAAGTATTGGAGCTTCAGCTTCAGCATCAGTCCTCCGATTGAATATTCAGAGTTGATTTCCTTTAGGATGGACTGGTTTGATCTCCTTGCTGTCCAAGGGGCTTTTAAGAGTCTTCTCCAACACCAGAGTTCAAAAGCATCAATTCTTTGGCACACAGTCTTCTTTATGGTTTAGCTCTCATATCCATAAAAGATTACTGGAAAAACCATAGCCTCAAATATACGAACTTTAGTCAGAAAAATGATGTCTCTGCTTTTTAATATGCTGTCTAGGTTTGTCATAGCTTCTTCCAAGGAGCAAGAGTCTTTTAACTTCAGGGCTTCATTCCTTATCTGCAGTGTTTTTCAAACCCAGGAAAATAAAATCTGTCACCGCTTCCACCCTTTTCCGCTTCTCTTTGTCATGAGGTGATGGGACCAGATGCCATGATCTTAAGTTTTATGAATGTTGAGTTTTAAGCCAAGTTTTTTACTCTCCTCTTTCAATTTCATCAACAAGCTCTTTAGTTCCTCTTCACTTTCTGCCATGAAAGTGAAAGTAAAAGTGAAGTCACTCATTCATGTCTGACTCTTCTGTAGCCTACCAGGCTCTTCTGTCCATGGGATTTTCCAGGCAAGAATACTGGAGTGGGTTGCCATTTCCTTCTCCAGGAGATCTTCCCAACCCAGGGATTGAACCCAGGGCTCCTGCATTGTAGGCAGACACTTTACCATCTGAGCCACCAGGGAAGTCCCACTTTCTGCCATAAGGGTGGCATAATCTGCATGTCTGAGATTGTTGACATTTCTCCCAGTAATCTTGATTCCAGCATGGATTCAGCCAGTCCAGCATTTCATATGATGTACTCTGCATATAAGTTAAATAATCAGGGTGACAATATACAGTCTTGTCAAACTCTTTTCCCAATTATGAACAAGTCTATTGTTCCATGTCTAGTTCTAACTGTTACTTCTTGACCCACATACAGTTTTCTCAGGAGGCAGGTCAAGTGGTCTGGTATTCCCATCTCTTTAAGAATTTTCCACAGTTTGTTATGATCCACACAGTCAAATGCTTTAGCATAGTCAATGCAGAAGAAGTAGATGTTTTTTCCTAGAATTCCTTTGCTTTCTCCATGATCCATCAAATGTTGACATTTTGATCTCTGGTTCCACTGCTTTTTCTAAATCTAGTTTGTACACCTGGAATTTCTTCTATTAAAGCCTAGCTTGAGGAATTTTGAACACAATATTGCTAGCATGTTATATGAGGGCAATTGTACAGTAGTCTGTACATTCTTTGGCATACCCGTTCTTTGAGATTGGAATGAAAACTGACCTTTGCCAGTCCTGTGGCCCTTGCTGAGTTTTCCAAATTTGCTGACATACTGATTGCAGCACTTTAAGAGAATCATCATTTAGGATATTAAATAGCTCAGTTGGAATTCCATCATCTCCACTAGCTTTGTTCATAGTAATGCTTCCTGAGGCCCACTTGACTTTACAGTCCAGGATGTCTGGCCCTACAGTGACCACACCATTGTGATTATCCCAGTCATTAAGATTTTTTTGTGGAGTTCTTCTATGTATTCTTGACACTTACTCTTAATATCGTTGGTTAGGTCCTTACCATTTAATTTCTATCCTTTATCATGCCCATCCCTGCATGAAATGTTCCCTTCATATCTCCAATTTTCTTGGAAAGATTTCTAGTCTTTCCCTTTCTATTGTTTCCCTCTATTTCTTTGCATTGCTTACTTAAGAAGGCCTTCTTATCTTTCCTAGCTCTTCTCTGGAACTTGTCATTCAGTTGAGCATATCTTTCCCTTTCTCCCTTGCTTTTCACTTCCTGTCTTTCCTAAGGTAGTTGTAAAGCCTCCTCAGACAACCACTGTGCCTTCTTGTATCTCTTTTGCGGGCACAGTTCTGGTCTCCACCTCCTATACAATGCTAACAACCTCCGTTGATGGTTCTTCAGGCACTCTTTCTACCATATCTAACCCCTTGAATGTCTATTTGATATCCCACTGTATAAGGGATTTGATTTAGGTTATACCTGAATGGCCTAATGGGTTTCCTTACTTTCTTAAATTTAAGCCTGAAATTTGAAATAAGGAGCTAATAATCTGAGCCATTGTCAGCTCTAGGGCTTATTTTTGCTGACTTGTATAGAGCTTCTCCATCTTTGGCTGCAAAGAATATAATCAATCTGATTTCAGTATTGGCCGTCTAGTGATGTCCATATATAGAGGTGTCTGCTGTGTTGTTGGAAAAGCGTATTTGCTATGACTAGTGTGTTCTGTGTATATATACTTCTTGTTTACAGTATGCTCCTTGTGTGCTAATAATAACATCTAACAATGGAGCTTTAATCATATGTCTTAACATAAAACTTTAAAAATCCAAATTTTTCAAATTTTCTTTTCTTTTTTTAACCATGCTGTTTTTCAGTCACTAGGTCATGTCCATCTCTGCAACCCCATGGACTGTAGCACGCCAGGCTCCCTTGTCCTTCACTATCTCCCAGAGTTTGCTCAAGTTCATGTCCATTGAGTCAGTGATGCTGTCTAACCATCTCATACTCTGCTACCCACTTTTCCTTTTTCTTCAATCATTTCCAGCACCAGGGTCTTTTCCACAGAGTCCTCTCTTCACATAAGGTGGCCAAAGTATTGGAGGTTCAGCTTCAACATCACTCTTCAATGAATATTCAGTGCTGATTTTTTTTTTTTTTTTTTAGAATTGACTGGTTTGATCTCCTGCAGTCCAAGGGACTCTCAAGAGTCTTCTCTAGCGCCACAATTCAAAAGTATGTATTCCTCAGTGCTCAGCAGTGTGGTACAACTCTCACATCTACATGTACATGACTACTAGAAAAACCATAGCTCTGACTATATGAACCTTTGTTAGCAAAGTGATGTCTCTTTGGTTTTTACCATAATCAACATTTTATTGTATTTTTCTTATTGTGCTTTAATTACTTGTGATGACTGTATTTCCCCCCAAAGTTTGCAACTTAGCGTTCTTATTACCTGTAATGAAATCTGTTTTTACATTTATATTAAAAAGATCCAGTAGGACATTTGGAATAACGTATATTGAGGTAATAATTGTAAGTTCTTAAAATATTGCTCAGTGCATAGTAAATGTTATATATGCATGGATTAAAGCAAGATATTTCCTTGTCTTTTTATTTTATACATTAGTAGGTACTATTTTTAGTGGGAATATATTAGTAACTGCTCATATTTACCTTCTGGTCAGGGGCCCAGGGAAAACAGAGTGAAGGAAAGAATTCAAATTTCATTTTATTCTTTAAAGAAAAGTGTGAATTTTCAACATGACATATATTGAGTTCAATTCAGTCACTCAGTCGTGTCTGACTCTTTGTGACCTCATGAATTGCAACACGCCAGGCCTCCCTGTCCATCACCAACTCCTGGAGTTCACCCAAACTCACATCCATTGAATTGGTGATGCCATCCAGCCATCTCATCCTCTGTCATCCCCTTCTCCTCCTGCCCCCAATCCCTCCCAGCATCAGGGTCTTTTCCAATGACATATATTACTTACATTTAAACTACATTTAAGAAAAAAAAAATAAAAGAAACATCAAGCAAATCCCAGAAACAATGCTTTTCTTAAAAAGCTTGTATTTGGGGGTGTTAATTATGAGCAAAGTTTTATTTTCATATCCTTGTTTTAATTTGATTTTTCTGCTTGTTTACCTGGATATATTTTTCTTAATTGGGAAAATTTTTCTAAAGCCATGCTCCACTTGATTAATTTTTTTAACTTTGCTTTAATCATATTCAAATCCTTTATCTTGCATTCTTGGCTTTCTTCTTCACTTTGGAGAACTTTCCTTTATTGTTTCCTATTGGATAGTTGGTCAATGCTTACTTTCCCTTTTCTCTTATTTTCCCTTTAGGGACACAAACATTTTATAGTTTAGAAGACTATTTTAAGTCCACCAGAACTGTCACTTTTCCCCTCAAGGTTCTCATTTCTTCCTTCTTTCTGCTGTGTTCTGGATGAGCTATTCAATTGTGTGCCACCTACAAGTGAAGTATTGCTTTGGAATATATGCTCTCTCAGCTGGCATAAATGTAGATTATTTCAGTGTTGGTTTTATTCCCTTCTTTTCTCTTTTAATACAGTTCTCTCTTTTATTTTGCCTTTTTGATAGTGAATTCACTTACTATGTCTCTGTTCTAATTTTAGAGGCCATACTTTATTGCATATGTCTGATGACAATAGAGATCCAAACATATTCCGCTGTTTTATATAGAACACTCTTTCCCCCCCCCCATAAAAGAAATAAGTACATATTCCTCTATTCAGGATAATTGTCATTTCTTTTGTAATAGTTTGTAAAGACCAGGGAGGATACTTTATAATTATTCAAAATTAAGTCATATGTTCTGGTTGAGTTTTACAAATATCTGTATTTTTAGTTCCATTTATTTGTAGCTCCCTCTCCCAGTTATGCACCTGGATCCTGACAGACTTTTTGTCCTAGAATAAATATGCTTAGCTCATAGACTAATTCCTTGAATTTCTGTTCTTTTACTCTGTTCTCCTGGGCAGAGTCTTTTTTGGATGTCAACGTTCTTTATTTTTGTGACAGTAACATAGCCAGAATCTAATTCTTCTTTGTTTGTGGTAAAGAACATTGAAGACTACAGCTCTCAGCATTTATTATTTAGAACATTCTTTGTGTTTCTAAGCCTTTCCTAAATGGCTTTTTTCTAGATAATGGTGTTTTCAAACCAAGGCTAACTAACCTTTTACTAGTATACTCTTAAATCTCATTATGGAATTTTTATTTTGATAGTTTTCATATGTCATCTATTTGGCCTTAGTTTTGCTAAAATATGCTTTCATCAGTAGGAAAAAATATGGTGTTTACTCATATATCATAAATATATAATGCTCTCTTCATCTGAGCTGTGGTCGGGCACAACACGTTGACATCAGCATTTTTATTATATCTTGTGTGCTTCTCTGATTTGGGAAATCTGCTTATGGAAATGAAGAATGAAATCCTTGTACAGCTGTTGTTGGGATGTAAAATGATACAACCACTACTGAAAACAGTATGGAGTTTCCTCAAAAAATGAAAAATAGAGTTACTATATGATCCAGCAATTCTACTTCTGGGCATATACCCAAAGGAATTGAAATCAGGATCTCAAAGAGATAATCTGCTATCTCAAGTTCACTGTAGCACAATAGTAGACAGAGTAGATAAGATATAAAGCAATCTAAATGTTCATTAATGGAAAAATGAATTAAAACTGTGACATACATATGCAATGAAATATTAATCAACCTTAAAAAAGTAAAAGAAATCTTGCCACATGTAACAATGTGAACGAACTTGGGAGGCAGTATGCTAAGTGAAATAAGCCAGTCACAGAAAGACGAGGACTGCATAATTCCAGTTATATGAGTATCTGAAATAATCAAACTCAAAGAACCCGAGAAGAGAAAGACATTTGTGAGGGGGAAATGGGAAGTTTTTCCATGGTCTAAATTTTTGATTATATAAGATGAAAAAGAGATCTGTATTTGGTTATATAAGATGTAAAAGAGATCAGTATCTATATTTAGCAATACCTTATTGTGCACTTAAAATTTTTTAATAGGGGAAATCTCATATTAAGTGTTCTTACCACATGAAAGGGGGAGGCGTGAGTAAAATTTTGAAAGTAATAGATATGTTTGTTACCTTTATTGTGGAAATATGTTCATGGTTGTATGCATATGTCCAAACTTACCAAATTACATATGTTAAATGACTAGTTTTGTACATCAACTATACCTCAATAAAGGTCTTTAAAAATAAAAATGATGTTGGAACAGACAATATAATAGAGATACATGAAATGTATAAAATAAGATAAGTGCCATTATTTTTGAAGTATAATTTTAAATACTGAAGGTTTTTTGCTAGAGACATAGAATAGTCTGCATCAGTTCATAAAAGAAATTAATCAGATGAGACATGATTCTCATGCTTAAATATATAGAGAGGAAATAATTAGGATGCCTGGGATTTC
This sequence comes from Bos indicus x Bos taurus, assembly GCF_003369695.1. Lineage (NCBI taxonomy): Eukaryota > Metazoa > Chordata > Mammalia > Artiodactyla > Bovidae > Bos > Bos indicus x Bos taurus. Next base: position 9,439,278 of record NC_040087.1, on the reverse strand, counting down.
TTTCAAAATAGTTTGAAGTATGGGGAGTATCTTGGGATAGAGCTAGGGATCTGAGGATTGGGAGAGGCTGGGGTGGTAACCTGGGGAATAATTTGGCTCTATTTGCAATTCAATCTGGCTGAGGGTTCACTGTATGATCAACTGTACTTTTCTATATGACTGAAACATTCCACCTTTTAAGCTTTTTAAGCTTAAAATACAAATTTAAAAGTACAGCTCTTAAATTATTGAGAAACTGGAATTGAATTTCTAAGTAAAAACAAACATTGTTTCTCTTTTAGTGAGGGATGGTAATGTTACTTTAAAACCCAACAAACATCACAGATATTATTTTACCCTTTTTCAAATACTTGATGTTTTCCAGGTACAAAGCTCCCAAAACTGTTGAGTCACAAGACATTAATCTGCTGAGATTTTGTAATATCAGAATAAGTATAGAAAGATTTACTAGAAAGGTAGGAGTGGAGTAGGTGAGATTTTATAGGGATACTGGGGGTGGTGTGCTAGGATCAGACAAGCTGGCTTGGAAGACGATCTGCTAGTGTGCCTTGAAAATGTATTCTATGGAGGCGTGTTTAGAACCTATCACGTTTATTGGTGCATCTTCTTCCCAAGACTCCAGTGGCCATGTACTGTTATCACTGCTATTTTGTATATGAGGACACGAAGACACAGCATGGTTCAATGGCTGGCAAACTCTGGATTAAACCAAGTGATCTGGGTTCAGTATTTTGTCCTTATGTATGACATGGTCCTGCCTGGGCTGGATCACAGCACTGGGGAACTGTAGTCTAGGTTGGTTGTTCAATTTGCTTTCTGATATAATTTTGATCTCAGAGTTAGAGGTGATCATATGGGCATGTGGAAGATGTTATAATCACTCCCCTTTAATTTGTGTCTTTTAGCAGATAAAATGAGTGTTTTACAATTTTTTTCCTAAACACACTTTCTTCTAAACTTTAGTTAATAAAAACATGGTTAAAGAATCTCTCCAGATATTGTATAGACTCGTATCTACTTGTTAATTGTGATACGTGTCTTCTTTTCTTATGATTCATACAAAGTTATAGTTTATATCAATAACCTCAGATATGCAGATGACACCACCCTTATGGCAGAAAGTGAAGAGGAACTCAAAAGCCTCTTGATGAAAGTGAAAGTGGAGAGTGAAAAAGTTGGCTTAAAGCTCAACATTCAGAAAACGAAGATCATGGCATCCGGTCCCATCACTTCATGGAAAATATATGGGGAAACAGTGGAAACAGTGTCAGACTTTACTTTTTTGGCCTCCAAAATCACTGCAGATGGTGACTGCAGCCATGAAATTAAAAGACGCTTACTCCTTGGAAGGAAAGTTATGACCAACCTAGATAGCATATTCAAAAGCAGAGACATTACTTTGCCAACAAAGGTACGTCTAGTCAAGGCTATGGTTTTTCCTGTGGTCATGTATGGATGTGAGAGTTGGACTGTGAAGAAGGCCGAGCACCGAAGAACTGATGCTTTTGAACTGTGGTGTTGGAGAAGACTCCTGAGAATCCCTTGGACTGCAAGGAGATCCAACCAGTCCATTCTGAAGGAGATCAGCCCTGGGATTTCTTTGGAAGTAAAGATTCTAAAGGTGAAACTCCAGTACTTTGGCCACCTCATGCGAAGAGTTGACTCATTGGAAAAGACTCTGATGCTGGGAGGGATTGGGGGCAGGAGGAGAATAGGACAACAGAGGATGAGATGGCTGGATGGCATCACTGACTCGATGGACGTGGGTCTGAGTGAACTCCAGGAGTTGGTGATGGACAGGGAGGCCTGGTGTGCTGCGATTCACGGGGTCGCAAAGAGTCGGACATGACTGAGCAACTGAACTGAACTGAGACTATTGTCTGGAGAAGGCAATGGCACCCCACTCCAGTACTCTTGCCTGGGAAATCCCATGGACGGGGGAGCCTGGTGGGCTGCCGTCCATGGGGTCGCACAGAGTTGGACACGACTGAAGTGACTTAGCAGCAGCAGCAGCAGCAGCAGACTACTGTCATTTCACCCTAACATGTGTACACACCTGTGCACACACAAGCACACATTTTTTCTCTTCCATTACTCTCCATAGAGAGTCTGGCCTTGATATATAAAGCTGTAAGTTGTATGTTTAAGAAGAAATGAGCAAGGGAAATGGGAGAAGAGTGAGAGGCATGTCTGGCAAACATTATCATGGGGAGACAACTCTCCTTTCGTCTCAGATTTTTGCAGGTTTGTGAGTAAGGCACTAACCTTGTTCTTGTTGTTCTAGACTGTTTGAAATAATATTTAGATAGTGGATAGCTTTGGTAGATGGAGATAGTGTTCCCTCTGGAGCAAAAGGAAGGTGAATGTCAAGTAAGATAAAGATAATATCTCCCTCCAGAGCAAAGGACAGGTGTGCATTATCGGTATAGCTGATTCAATTTGCTGTCCAGTAGAAACTAACTCAACATTGTAAAGCAACTGTACTCTAATATACAGTATACTAACACATATATATGGAATTTAGACAGATGGTAACAATAACCTTTTATGTGGGACAGTGAAAGAGACACAGATGTATAGAGTAGTCTTTTGGACTCTGTGGGAGAGGGCAAGGGTGGGATGATTTGGGAGAATGGCATTGAAACATGTAGATTATCATATGTGAAATGGATCGCCAGTCCGGGTTTGATGTGTGATACAGGGCGCTGGGGCCGCTGCACTGGGATGACCCAGAAGGATGGGATGGGGAGGGATGTGGGAGGGGGGTTCAGGATGAGGAACACATGTGCACCTGTGGCGGATTCATGTCAATGTATGGCAAAACCAATGCAATATTGTAAAGTAATTAGCCTCCAAAAAATAAATAAATAAATAAATTTAAAATAAATAAAATAAAAACATAAAAAAATAAAAATTAAAAAAAAGTAAGTTAATAAAACAGTTTGGTTCCCTAAGTTTAATGTTGCTCTCCTATATACAATCCACTGGCTAGTTATTTAACATTCTTTGCATCACTATTTTGGAACTGGAACTCAGGAAAATTGCACAATAATATAGATGTTCTTCCAATACTGCTGTGATTAACATAATGCTCTTCTCTGACACAGAAGTCTGATATCTTCTGCCAGCATACATGAAATTGTAGAGGCTAACTTTTAGCTTGCAAGTATGTGAAAATTTAAGGTGCTTTATAGCTGTTGACAGTTGAATAAAATTCTTTCAGTTGAGGAGAAGAAATGAGAAATACCGGTAGTCTTCAAGAAGTGCATGTAGAGTTTTAGCTATTTTGAGGCTGTTTGAAGATTTAAAATATATGTGTACAATTATGTATACATGCTTTCTTTCAAATGCATCATTGATTTATAGCTATATTTTCTTGAGGTTCAAAATCACTGCAGACAATGACTGTAGCCATGAAACTAAAAGATGCTTGCCCTTTAGGAAAAAAGCTATGAGAAACCTAGATAGCATATTAAAAAGCAAAAATATCACTTTGCCAACAAAGGTCTGTATAATCAAAGCTATGGTTTTTCCAGTAGTCATGTGTGGATATGAGAGTTGGAACATAAAGAAGTCTGAGCACCAAAGAATTGATGCTTTTGAACTGTGGTATGGAGAAGACTCTTGAGAGACCCTTGGACTGCAAGAAGATCAAATCAGTCAATCCTAAAGGAAATCAACCCTGAATACTCATTGGAAGGACTGATGCTGAAGCTGAAGCTCCAATACTTTGGCCACCTGATGCAAAGAGCTGACTCACTGGAAAAGACCCTGATGCTGGGAAAGATTGAAGGCAGGAAGAGAAGGTGATGACAAAGGATGAGATGGTTGCATGGCATCATTGACTCTATGGGCATGAGTTTGAGCAGATTCCAGGAGATGGTGAAGGACGGAAGCTTGGTATGATGCAGTTCATGGTGTCAGAGTTGGACTCGACTTATTGAACAACAACAACACAAGCATTACATGGATATCTTCATTTGTATTTTAATGAGAGCTTGGATGGAATTAAGGCATTGTTAGTTGCCTTCCTTGTTAGACTAAACACTTTCTGCTTTTATTTAAGTCAGTTATGGTTTAGGGGCCCACAGTCTTTTTTCTTCCACTTTATCATTATTAGCCCTGTACTTCCTCAAAAGAAAGAGCAAAGAACTTAATCTCTCTCTCCAAAATTTACACACACCTACATGCATAGAGATTGCCTTTTTCACAAATGTAGCAAAGGAAAAATAGTCACTTAAACAGTATTTATTGAAGGACCATTGGAAATGGGGTTAAATCAGTCATTTGGAGAAGGCAATGGCACCCCACTCCAGTACTTTTGCCTGGAAAATCCCATGGATGGAGGAGCCTGGTAGGCTGCAGTCCATGGGGTTGCGAAGAGTCGGACATGACTGAGTGACTTCACTTTCACTTTTCACTTTCATGCATTGGAGAAGGAAATGGCAACCCACTCCAGTGTTCTTGCCTGGAGAATCCCAGGGACGGGGGAGCCTGGTGGGCTGCTGTCTATGGGGTCCCACAGAGTTGGACACGACTGAAGCGACTTAGCAGCAGCAGCAGCAGCAGCAGCAGTCATTTGGAGATGCATAATAGGTTATTGAATCTGAGGGATTTATGGTTTCTAATAGTTGTGATAGATTATTAACATTAAAAGAATATACAAACATATATTAAAATAGAGAGTTGAGAATTGGGACCACAGGATTATATATCCAAACCAAGAAATCATAAGATAAACTAGGCTAGAGAAGGCTAATGTCTATAAGTTTACCAAAAGCTATGCCTGCCACATTCAATGATTGATTTTTGTGTCTTCATAATTTAAGGGGGTGAAAAAGATAGTGTTTTATGAATTTTTCAAAACAGATTTTCCAAAGCCATTTTGTATATAGTTGAGTGAATTTTTAAAGACCTTTACCTAACATATGTTTCCTTTGCCTGGGACAACGTTCTCTACCTTCTCAACTGCCTTCTAAGTCTTTTTTCCCTTTCAGAAGTCTGGAATCTATGCCTCTTCCCCTAAAATAGCTTAACTGTCTTTGTGGACATCTACAGTCCTCTGTGCCTGCTTCGATCATAGCATTTATGACAAAATAGTACACCTGTTACTTTTTTTTTTTTTGCTTATTTTTCCTATTTGACTGTAAGAAAGTTGACTGTAGAAAAAGCAGAGACTATGTCTCGCTCACTATGCATTTTAATATAATTACTTTGCAATTATATATTAAAAAATTCTAAATTCAATGTGCTACTATGGATTGAACCCTTGAACAATAAAAGTGCATTAGTGGAGAAACTGGTGCTGCCTGAAAAAAATCTGTAGTATAATTAACAGTAATGTGCCAATGTTATTTTCTCAATTTTGATAAAGACAACACTTATGTAAGGTGTCAACATTAGAGAAACCTGAATGGGAAGTATATCAGAATTCTGAACTAAAACTATTACACAATAAAATGTTTATTTAAAGATTACCAATGAGAAATTATTTATTATTACGACTACATTGTCAAATGATGTCCACAAAGCCCATCATCTGAATGTTCCTGGGCCTCGCTTGTTTTAGGTAATAATGAAATATCTCACTGGCTTCTTACCATTTTTCTTTTACTAAACACCACACTTCCTGCACTAAATCTAGCTAGCTGTCTAGAAACACTCAGAGGTGAGGCCCAAGCGATCACATACCATCTTGCTTTGTGGTGTTCCCTTTTGGCAGCTTCATAAGCTACTGCCCTTGAACTTTTGGCCTCTGCCTCAGCCACTGATGCAACTTCTGTGAAAAGGTCAGTTCTCTGAGCACGCACAGATTACTGCTGTTGAACTCTGCACAGAATTAAAAGAATGCGCCTCCCACTCCATCCCTGCTCTTCTGTGTCACCGTGACCTTAAAATGGCCCTGTCAGCTTTACTCTTTGCCCTTTCTTCTCCATAGGGTGTTGGAACTAGTCCTGTAGTCTAACTAGTAAACTGATACCATTCATTCTTCTCTCCTGTTTCAACTGGGGCTACTCTTGACCTTCCTTCAGATAAAAAATAATAGACTCTACCCCTTCAGCGCGTCTGGAAATGACCATGGGCCATGCTTTATAGGCTCAGCTGGGACACTGTGCTACGGGTTAAGCTATGAGTCCAAGGTTAATGAGGAAGTCATAGGGAATGCTAAATTTAGATGGCTTTGACCTGGACTTCAGACTTGACTCAGGTTACTCGGTAATCCTGACTGAAGAAACTAATGACCAGTGGCAACCATGTAATACAGTGTCTATCTGCTTGTTCATATTGTCAGAGGTAAAAAGAACTCCTGGTCCATTTTAGAACTCTGTTGAGAAAGAAACTCTGTCTAGAAGATGCTGTTTACAGATACTCTACACATTTTCAGGAATTCTGAAAGGCTAGTGTCTTCTATCCCTGAAAATAAAGATCAATAAATGTAATTTTGGATGTATACTTGGAAAGCTTGAAATAGCTCTGAGGTGAGCATGGGTCATTTTCTACTTTCATGCATTTAACTGCTCTTGTCACAAGCCTGTCAGAGTTTCTGGAAACCTGAGAGCCTTTTCAAGTTCTTTGCCCCATGGACTCATACATATTAGCAAAAGAGGATAGTGCCTGCTAGAATCTTGGTTAATTTCCAGAGTAAAGGATGTTGGTAAATTTAATATCTCAGTAGATGCATCCAGTGGACATAAGAAATAATTTTTCTTCTTGAACAAACTTTCTTCTACATGCCTCAGCATTTTGAAACTTAATATTTCCCCTGAATTCACCCCAAAGTTCTTCATTCTCGGGTAATAATAACATTGACTTCTCTTATCAAAGGAATTTCCATTTGGAATAACGCCAAGGAATTTAATGAATATAATTTGTTCTTAATGCCTTTTCTAATTGCCCTCCTTTCCCTAATATTTCATCTCATGTTCCAAGAAATTAAAAGGTGGTTTTATTCGATTTTCATATCATCATATTTTTAAGTGTAAAATGTCTCATGGTGAATATAAATGAAATACAAGTCCTGAAAATGTTTGAGTAAACACAAAGAGAAGGATTGTTTGATTTACAAGCAATTAATGAGAACATTTAAATTGGAGCATGAATAAGAAATAAAAAACTATATTATATCTACTGTGAAATGACTATAGTTTGTCAGCACCTAGCATATTGTTTGTCCTCAAAAAATATGAAGTAATAGCATTTTACTAAAATGATCATTTAATGAAGCAATACCTTTGTGGAACAGAGAGGATAGGAAGAAACATTGCCTTCAGCTATTTCATGCAAGCTGGAATAAAAAGTCTAGTTTCATTTACAGAGTTAGGTATTTAAAACTACAAAGGGAAGTAAGGAAACAATAAATAGATTTTTGCCCCAAACTAAAAATAAAAAAGTAATGGAAACTAAATTAAATTAGACCTCTATGTGTGTTAAGAAAAATATACATATTTTTCTTACAAAATTATGCCCTCACCCTGAAATCTTACCAACACACACTGCTGCTTTGTTGCTAATTTAATTTTACATCATTCCGCATTCTTATTCATTTAAAATTCTTCTAAATTTTTGAAGTGTTTAGGCAAAGGCACTCTAGCTGTGTTTCCCAGAACTGAGTGCATATCAGAATCATCTGGGGATATTTTTGTCTTGTTTTTCATATAGATTTCCAGAGCCCTCAACAAATTTCTAAACTAGAATCTCTGGGATTGGGGCACAGGAATCTGTATTTCTCCTTCAAAGTACCTCAGTTCAGTTCAGTTCAGTCGCTCAGTTGTGTCCGACTCTTTGTGACCCCATGAATCACAGCACACCGGGTCTCCCTGTCCATCACCAACTCTCAGAGTTTACTCAAACTCATGTCTATCGAGTTGGTGATGCCATCCAACCACCTCATTCTCTGTTGTCCCCTTCTCCTCCTGCCCCCAGTTCCTCCCAGCATCAGGGTCTTTTCAAATGAGTCAACTCTTCGCATGAGGTGGCCAAAGTATTGGAGTTTCAGCTTCAGCATCAGTCCTTCCAATGAACACCCAGGACTGATCTCTTTTAGAATGGACTAGTTGGATCTCCTCGCAGTCCAAGGGACTCTCAAGAGTCTTCTCCAACACCACAGTTCAAAAGCATCAATTCTTCCGTGCTCAGCTTTCTTCACAGTCCAACTTTCACATCCATACATGACCACTGGAAAAACCATAGCCTTGACTAGACGGACCTTTGTTGGCAAAGTAATGTCTCTGCTTTTTAATATGCTATCTAGGTTGGTCATAACTTTCCTTCCAAGGAGTAAGTGCCTTTTAAAGTACCTGCCGCTGCTGCTAAGTCGCTTCAGTCGTGTCCAACTCTGTGTGACCCCATGGACTGCAGCCTACCAGGCTTCTCCGTCCATCGGATTCTCCAGGCAAGAACACTGGAGTGGGTTGCCATTTCCTTCTCCATTTAAAGTACCTAGGGATTTCTAATTTACCACTTACAGTTGAAAGCCATTATTCTTTGTTATTGAAGGGAAAAGTAAAAAACACTTTAATGAGTAGAGTCCCATAGTTGCTAACAATTTAAAGTTCAATGAGAAAAAAAAAAAAAAAACTAACACACTGTATCTCTAAATTAATTCAGCTCTTCCTTTCAAAGAGGCTAAACACCTTTCTAGTCGTCCAACCTAGAACCTGTAATAAGCGTTCACTTTCTTCTTCACATGCAGGCAGCTTCTTGTTCCTATTGATTCTATTGCCCTAATGTCTTCCAAATTAATCCTTTCCTCTCTGTTTTCCTCTGCTACTTCCCTAACTCAGGTAATCATTATGGTCTTGCTTTAAATCCTTAGTTGATTTCCCCAAACAGATGGAAAATCTATACTCCTTAGCTGGTAAAGGAATCCTTAGTAGTTTGGGCCCAGTGCCTCTCATTCTCTCATCTTCTAGGGTTCATGCCACCAATGCACCACCTTGAGCCCCTTCTTTTCTTGCTTTCTTTTTTGTTTGTTGTTTTGTCCAACCTTTACATGGAAACATTCCTGCATAAGAGACATTCTTGAGGATTTGGGGGAAATATGTGGTTTTAGAATTATTTAAGTTAAAGTAAAGAGGAAGGGGAGGATTTTCATTCCAGGCAAAGGAGAGAGAGTAAAGCAAGTCTGTGTAAAGGGTCTGCACCCATCATCACCTCCTATCACCACTCATCTTGTGTGAATTGTGGTTTTCAGGTCAATAGAACTTTCCATGATAAATTCTGCCTAGTAACACCAAGTACGCAGTCTCAGCTGTTTCCAGTGGTAAAACAGGTTCAACCTGGCAAGCCCATTTCCAGAAGTCTGCCAGGTTCATCTATGAGCTTGTGATTTGACACTGAAGCTTCTTTCACTTGAGGAAAATTTGGATTATGTTTCAAATGAGTGCTGTGGTCTCCTCAGGCATAGAATTCAACATGGGATTCTTAGTTTATTTCCTGATTCTGATCCCTGATATCTCTTGATGTTTCTGAATAAGTGTAGTTCTTATTTCTTGCTTGTGTCAGCAATCAAATTTCCACATACCATAAACAAAAATAATATGTAGTACAAGTATTCACCATATAATTACTTTTGCACAGAAATCCATAGAGCAAATGAACTTAAAATCTTTTTTTTTTAAAGAAAACTATGGTGTCATCTCAAAATCACTCATTTTAGATGAGAGATTCAGCAATGAAGCCAATCTGTGACAGGTAATGTGTTTTCTTATTATCTTTCAAATATTTTCTTTTGCTTAAGGTGATTATTTTTCTCTCAGCCCTTCCCTCTAAGACTGTAGTCAGTAGGGCTACTTTCTTTCTCCCTGGCAGTTTTGTTTCCAATTATCAATCACCTATAAAGAAAGCTGAGCCCTGAAGAATTGATTCTTTTGAAATCAATTGAAATCTCTGCAGTGCTGGAGAAGACTCTTGAGAGTCCCTTGGACTGCAAGGAGATCCAAACAGTCCATCCTAAAGGAGATCAGTCCTGGGTGTTCTTGGAAGGACTGATGCTGAAACTCCAGCACTTTGGCCACCTCATGAGAAGAGCTGACTCATTGGAAAAGACCCTGATGCTGGGAAAGACTGAGGGCAGGAGGAGAAGGGGACGACAGAGGATGAGATGGTTGGATGGCATCACTGACTCAATGGACATGGGTTTGGGTGGACTCTGGGAGTTGACGATGGACAGGGAGGCCTGGCGTGCTGCGGTTCATGGGTCACAAAGAGTCGGACACAACTGAGAGACTGAATTCCAGTGATGCTTTATGATACTAACACTAGTACCTCTCACTTGCTACTGCTACTGCTAAGTCACTTCAGTCGTGTCCGACTCTGCATGACCCCATAGACAGCAGCCCACCAGGCTCCCCCGTCCCTGGGATTCTCACACAGGAGTGGGTTGCCATTTCCTTCTCCAATGCATGAAAGTGAAAAGTGAAAGTGAAGTCGCTCAGTCATTTCCGACTCTTAGCGACCCCATGGACTGCAGCCTACCAGGCTCCTCCATCCATGGGATTTTCCAGGCAAGAGTGCTGGAGTGGGGTGCCATTGCCTTCTCTGACCTCTCACTTACTTGGTACTTAATGTCTCTCACTTTAGGCCCCAGGAGGGCTCATCCTTCTTCTGGCCATGTACCTTTATTCCAACATCGAATAAAAGTATAAAAATTAACTGCCTCTTTACCTATGATTCCAGCCTGATTTCTCTTTTGTTGTCTCCTCCATCCACATTCGATGACTGATCCTTTCTGTTTGCCCAGCACAGTGGTGTTTCCGAGGGTAGTCCCTAGCAAACCAGGAACGTTGGTCACTTTCCAGTCTACTTTCTGTCTCAGAGAGAGTGCTGATATTCGGTCAATGCTTGAAAAGTGATGTGACTTTTCCACATCTAGCTTATTCTTTACTTCCTACTTTTCCTTCAAAACTCAGCTCAGGCAGAACTTTCAGGATCTCATCTCTGGATTCCCAAAGTACATGCTGCAAAATGTCCTTTCTGTGTACTCTCAGAGGCATGAATTGTAAACATACTCTCTTCTACTTTTCAACGGTGAGGTTCATATTGTATCCCCAAAGCATAATGCAGGAATTCAAGAAATAGAGTTTATATGAAGAAAGAAAAGCATTTGTGTCCTTGGAGGAAAGCAGTACAATTGGCCTCCACTTTCCAGCATTCAGTTGATATTAGCTACCATGTAATCAATACGCAGTGTGTCCCAACCACTTTTCAACATGACCTTGTTTATTTTCCCCACATCCTGTAAAGGTATCATTATCCCAGAGGCAAGTAGAGCTGCTTATCCAAGGTCAGAGTGTTCATAAACACAAGTACACAGAAAAAAGACCTGCCCTTTACTACAAACCTTTGTGGAGCAATATGTTTAGGAACTCAAAATTGTCCGGCTTTCAGAAAGCCTATACAGCATATACGCTTTATCCATTGGGACACCCTAGTATAATCTTGATACACACAGTAGTTAAACACTAATAGATGCATAGTAACTGTTAATAGCATACAGAAAGCCTGTAAATATCCATTTAGATTAGGTTTTGTCACCAAACGTATTTTGGAAATGGGAAAATTTTCTTTTACAGATATTGGGGAGGATCTTAGATGAAAAAGCACAGACCTGTGGTATATCCAGAATTTTCTGTTATGACTGCCCAGGACCTCTTTGGTATAGTTCCTGTTGAATTACTTTGCCTACTGTGATGTTCAATAGACTTTTTACTTCCCAGCAGCTTTGGCTCTCAGTGCACTTCTTAAAAATGGGCCCGCTTTCTTTGACGTTATAATACATTGCAAACAGATTGTAGTACAAAAGATTTTTGAATAGTCAATACACATTTCCTGTAAGTACTACATGAAATGAAATGTAGTATTTCTGATATTGCCTAGATGCACCTAAGAGTTTTCGAAATTTCAATATCTTTATCAATAATTATTCAAATTGGCAATAGCTATATATTCAGTAGTGTGCTAAGTGATAGATTTGTATTCTATTTCTCATGATTTCTTTGTTTTCTGATTTCATATTATTACTACACATTGCATCTCAACATTAATTTCATTTCAAGAATGTTTTGAGGGCTTCATTGCATCCTTTGGGAGAACTTGGAGCTCCCTGGAGTCACAGTAAGTAGGCATCATAAACCCAAGAGTTGGCCATTCCACAATTTACTGCAGGGGGATATTTTGTCATTTGAAAGCCCTAAACACACATTTTGTTTAAATTGTTCTCATATTCTTCCTTACTTCAACAGCTGCATAAATTGTCATTTTATCAATCATATTTATTAAGATTTCCAACCCTTAAAATAGTCTCCAGTTGATCTCAAATTGCTTTAATTTCAATCCTGACTTTTTGGACCATTTCAGAGAAAAATTAATTCATCTTGATTAAGTAGTCATTAAAATAAAATGAGAAAACAATCCTTGAGAGAACTAAGCAGGATTAGTTTTTGAAGGCTGGTTATTTCCCCTGTTTATTCATCTTTGTCCGTATAGCTCAGTCCTTCGTGAGGCTCCTCTTTTGTTTTTGGTAGAAATTATACTGTGGACAGAGGATGTAGGAGTTGGAGTTTAAATATTGTTTATCAATTCTAATATTGTAATAGATGTTTATGTAGCCTTTAGTTTGTTTATTTACATAATAAACATGTTGGCAAAAAGTATTATATATTCGATCTTAGCTACATGATATTTTTCATCTCTTTCTGCTACAACATCAAAATGGCTCTTGACTTTGCTTCATTTTGGTTTATTCTGGTTATATTTTTCTGTGTTGTTACAGTTCTATATATAATAGATATATGCTCACCTTTCACATTAGGTGATATATAAAAAATTCACTCAGCCACCCAATTGGTTTAAAATGTTCAGATATTTGCCCTCTTGCAAGCAAACAGCCTAATTAAATTCTTTTTTTCACTGGGGTATTCGTCGTTGTTTTGACAAAGTGTAGTATAAAGAACACTGTTCATAAGGTCAGGAGATTTAAAATCCTCTGTTAACTCATTTGCAAACAGCAAATGGCATGACTATAGGTCCATGAAATGGTATCTGGAGGATCTAAGAGGATTATGAATGGATTTGGTTAAAGGAGGTAAGATCCAGCCATATGTTATGTTCTTAAAGAGGTCTTTTAACTCTGCTTCCACTGTTGCATCTATAAAATAGAGATAATAATGCCTACTTTAAAAATTCTTGTGAAGGTTTAGTGACAGTGTATGTAAAAGTACTGAATATGAGATTGTAATAAATTACCAGTATAAGCTTGTTGAACATGAGCCTAAGTCTCAGTTTCACCAGCTATAAAATGGGAATAATAATTACTCCCAGGAGCTCCCACCCCCTCCTTTGCACATGTCTGTTGTCTTTCTAATTCCCCTCCCTCACAGAGTTGATAGGAAGATGAAATAGTAAAAACGTTTCATAAAGTTATAAAACCTATCTCAGTGGAACATGTTAAGATGCAGCCTGTATATTTTACTGTTTAAAGTCTGATTTTCCTGTTTCTGTTCTTTGCTCACACTTTCTGTGTTCTCCAAATTTAAAACAGTTTTAAGAGTCGGGCACGACTGAGCGACTGAACTGAACTGATGAGTAGGCAGTAGGTTACATCATTTGAAGGATGCTAACTATGACTTTTATTGGAGAAGGAAATGGCAACCCATTCCAGTGTTCTTGCCTGGAGAATCCCAGGGACGTAGAAGCCTGGTAGGCTGCAGTCCATAGGGTTGCACGGAGGCGGACACGACTGAAGCGACTCAGCAGCAGCAACTATGACTTTTAAACAAATGCACTTCCCATGACACACTTACCCAGGTCTCAAACAGCAAATTTAGGAACTCTTTATTTAGTTATTATACAGCTTCCAATTGTTATTAAGATGTAAATCATACTGGAGTTGTAATGTTTAGACTTTCGTGGGTTAATAATTGACTGTATTAGGTAAGAATCACTTGAGCATACTCATTTCTTGGGAGGCAGAGGAAAGGGCACTTAATGGAAAGTGGGAGGGCTCCAAGGATAAACTTAACTATGGAAGAAGAACTAATTTTTTCTTATAGTATCCTTTCACTTTGACTTCACTTGAAAACCTGCTTGGTCATCATTTAGTAGCCCTTTAAGGGAATTCTACTTAGTAATCCATTTCCAGATAGTGGTTTTGCCAGGAAAGAATTGTAGTGAGGATTTCCTATCTGTGCTAAAATCAACCCAAATTTATGTTTTAAAAAATCAGCCCAGTGTATGTTTTTCTAGCCACTCTGTTTAGAAGAATAGCATTTGTTGAACTTAGATGTGTTATCCACTTAAAAATAAATGAATTTATTTGGGGATAAGATACTCTGCTGCTGCTGCTAAGTCACTTCAGTCGTGTCCGAGTCTGTGCGACCCCATAGATGGCAGCCCACCAGGCTCCCCCGTCCCTGGGATTCTCCAGGCAAGAACACTGGAGTGGGTTGCCATTTCCTTCTCCAATGCATGAAAGTGAAAAATGAAAGCGAAGTTGCTCAGTCATGCCTGACCCTCAGCGACCCCATGGACTGCAGCCTACCAGGCTCCTCCGTCCATGGGATTTTCCAGGCAAGAGTACTGGAGTGGGGTGCCATAAGATACTCTAACTCTGTCCTAATGCATGGGTCCAAGATGGAGGCCTTGAGATTTTTATTTGTTATATGATTAAGTAAGTAAATGAAATGCAACTTTAATGACTGTTCCGAGATTTCCAATGCTAATGTTCTTCAAAATCATCTAGGGATTTTTGGATTGACAGCCTGGAACCTATGTCAAGTGCCATATATTTTGGTGCATGCACCAGCTTAGGAATTAGAAGGCCCGGTTTCTGATATCTGTTCTGACACTATCTTTGTTTTCCCTTTACATAAATTGTTTTATCTCCCTAGGCCACAATTTGCAATAAAATTTAACTAAATTCCTTTGCAGAAATTTGCTATGCAGAGACATTTTGAAAAAACAACAATCATTTCACAAAACATTATATTACATGTATTAGTGTTTAGATGGTAAACAGCTGGCAAACATTTTACCTTGCTTTACTTTTATACTTGAAATGCTTTGTTGATCGACATAGAGGGACCTAGAAATGATCATACTAAGTGAAGCAAGCCAGACAAAGACAAATATCGTATGATACTGCTTCTGTGAGGGATCTAAAATAAAATTATACAAATGAACTTATTTAAAAACAAGCAGAGTCACAGACATAGAAAACAAACTTATGGCTAACAAAGGAGAAGGAGGGGAAGGGATAAGTTAGCAGTTTAGTGTTAGGATATATAAACTATTAGGGCTTCCCAGGTGGCGTGAGTGGTGAAGAAGTCAACCGCTAAGGCAGGAGATACAAGAAATATGGGTTCAATCCCTGGGTCAGGAAGGTTCCCCAGAAAGGAAATGGCAATCCATTCCAGTATCCTTGCCTGGTAAATCCCATGGACAGAGGAACCTGGTGGGCTACAGTCCATGAGGTTGCAAAGAGTCAGATGTGACTTAGCTACTGAGCATGCAGGCATGCATACAAACTACTGTATATAAAACAGATAACCAATAAGGATCAACAATATACCAAAGGAACTGTAATCAATATCTTTTTTTTTTAACTTGGCTGCCTCACGTCTCAGTTGTGGTTTGCGTGGTCTTTAGCTGCTGTGTGAGGGCTTGGTGTTGCAGGGAGTGGGCTTAGTTGTTCCATGGCATGTGGCATCTTAATTTCCCTACCAGGGATTGAACCCACATCCCCTTCACTGCAAGATGGATTCTTAAGCACTGGATCATTGGAAAAGTCCATATTCAATATCTTATAATCTATAGTGACAGAGAATGTAAAAAAAAATCCATATATATATGGCTTCCCAGGTGGCTTAGCTGATAAAGAATCTGCCCGCCTGCAATGCAGGAGACCCTGGTTCAATCCCTGGGTTGGGAAGATCCCCTGGGGAAGGGAGAGGCTACTCACTCCATTTTTCTAGCCTGGAGAATTCCATGGACTCTGTAGTCCATGAGGTCACAAAGAGTGGGACATGTCTGAGTGACTTTCACATATATATATATATATATATATATATATAAACTAAAAAAGGGAACCTACACATTTATAGATACATACACACATATTATCACATATACATATGTATATATATATACACACATATATATATAAAACTGAACCACTTTGCTGTACACCTGAAACTAACATATTTCATTTAAAACTTTAAAATTAAATAAATTAAAAAAAATTCTTGATTTATTGAAGCTGCTCATTTATCCCCCAGCTTGTTTGCCACTTCTCTCCAAAATTCAAAAGTTGGTTGAAGTGCCTCTTAACATAATTCTGAGACTCCAATATAACTCACCCTTGTTCTGATCGTAACGCAGAGAATCTGTGAAGATTCTAGTTCAAGTTGCGTTAGCTTAGAAGTGAGGGACGAGAAGTCTGTTCAGGCCTAGCTCTTTTGTGTACAGTAATATGTAATTATATCACACATTGCATAAGCCGGAGCCTGGTGAGTGCAGTTGACTGGGACTGACACCTTCAGCCGTCATCGAGGAAGGACTGTCACCAGGACTGACCCATCTTCAGAGATAGGATTATGGGCCTGAAGAGTAGCATTTGAGCTGCTGGAAAGTCTAAAGTTCTCATGGACTCAGGTGTCATGACCTTCACCTCTGCACCCTTTGCTGCAACTCCTGGGAGCCTCCAGCTCATCCCTTCCCTGGCTTCAGAGAAAGTTGCTGACCTGATAACAGTCTTTCTTCTGCTCTGAGCAGATAGACAAGTCTTGTTGAATTTAACCAAATGGCACCTGTGTCAGAATTTTTTGACAACCTGAACCTTATAATGACTTTTGTCAACTTGATGGTTGAGATTTTATTCCATTAAATTAACGAAGTAAACACTAAGATAAATACTTTTCTCCTGTATGAAAATATAGTACACTTTTCTTCTGAATTTTTACTCAGTGCCTCTGGTAATGGACAAATGACTCACTTTGAAGAAAGATGGCGACTTTTGTAGACTATAGATCCCACTAATGGAAACCCTTTATTTGCTTTTTTTAAAATTAATAAAAGCTTAACTTTTAAAATTATTTTTGCATGCACAATCAATTTCTGTCTTCTCAAAAATTTTGCCAAACACAAATTATTTCCTGCAAGCACGCAAGTTGTCTTTCCATCTCAAACTGATACTATAACCAGGATAGTGGGCTTGTGCTAATACCACCATTCTCTAATTAATTAATTATTAACAACTCAGTACCTAAACATGTTTGTCATATTTATAAAATCCTTTATACCATCAGGCAGAAGCCATCTTCTTTTATGAAATTCAAACACATCAGATACTCACTTTCCCAGGCTCTCCTGCAACTGAAATAGAAGACAGTGATCTACTCTCCATCAATTAGACGTGCCCATTTCAGATTTTTAATGAGTCACCCTTGACGCAAAGAAGCAAGCCATGAAGAACTGAGTGAGGCGCCAACAATGATGTGCAATATCCACATTCAGTAGCTGCCTTATTTCTGGTCCTGTGACTGGGGCTGAGAATCAGCTGGAAGACTATGACTGTGCCCACTGGCCATGGTAGAATCATCTGCCTAGGACCACTTGTGTTTGGATTTAGTGAATTGTTCTTATTCAGCATTCATAAAGACTTTTAATGGATTGAATTAACTACCTAATATTCAAAAAATAGTTTTATTGTGAATTACCTAAACTTGACATTTTTTTATTTGAAAATTAAGATGGCCATAAATATGTATGATTTCTTGCAATGTCCTTCTAAAATCAACATCTCTAAAGATTCTGATATGTCTTATTGATTTTGGTTAAACTCCTTCTCAATAGTCTTTACTAGATGAAGTTCTTATTACCCATCTCAGGTTTTCTGCTGCTTCACTTGAGGGAGGAGAGATTTATATATATTTTTATATTTTAATTGTTTTTTCCTTTTCCTTATGGTGACAGAGCATGCAAGCTATCAAAATCCTATTTATAGCTTTTGGGCACACAGCTACATTTCCCAGACTTCTCTGCAGTTATGTGTTAGAATTTATTAAATTCTCCCTAATTAAACATATATGTATATATATATTTATATATATATATGTATATACCTATAAATATGTCAGGTAGTTAAAATAGGAAAAAGGATTCCAAAATGATGGTGGCTAAAAGACAAAGAAAGGGAAAAGCCCAGAAAATGGAACAAAATCCACAGATGGAGAGAGAACTTCAGTTGAAACAAACATGCCCCCTTTTTGGCTAGCTGAATTGGCCTAGGGCAGGCTCAGGGGGGAGGAGACAATATGTATAAAAAGAATCTAAGACAGATTGAGGCCTCTCTTTTGGGGTCACCAGCCCTCATGCCTCGAGGCTGTACTATCCTTTGTTTGCCAAATAGAACTCTGAGCTGGAGGAACTGTAACACTGGTCTGCCATTTCAAATCTTTGCTGCAGTGAGACAGAACCGAGGAAATTACACACTCCCCTGACATATCATACATAGGGGCTTCCCTGCTGGCTCAGATGGTAAAAATACACTTGCAATGCAGGAGACCCAGGTTCGATCCCTGGGTCAGAAAGATCCCCTGGAGAAAGAAATAGCTATGCACTCCAGTGTTCTTACCTGGAGAATTTCAAGGACCGAGGAGCCTGGCAACAGGGTCGCAAAGAGTCAGACAAGACTGAGTGACTAACTCCTTCATATAATACATATATATATATATACATATATATATACCTATATATGTGTGTATTCAATAACATGTGAATGGAAATACTGAAAAAATTCTGAAGTGAACTCCCTCATACTGTTTTTCTTTTCTGTTGACCTTCCGGGTGACCTTGAAAACCTTATATTAAAGATGGTAGGATGGCCATCAGCCTGGTGACCTGAATGACAATTGACAAAGAAGGGTCAAAGTTCTCTCCAACTTGACTAAACTTTACACAGGCTTCTTCCAGACTCTGAAACTCCTGACCTCCCTTTTCTGAGAGTAATTACTTTAGAAAACTTGTAAATTATTTCTCTGCCCCTTTGATATGTAAATCTCTTGAAGAGCTTCTTGCCAGTTTTACAGCCTAGGAATGTCTTTCTCAAGGACCCAGGGGCCATCCTTCTGAAATGCAGTCATAGAGGAAGGTAAAGTTACTATCTCCCGGCTTCTGTAGGGGACAGGAGGCTAACTTGGCCAGATGCCTTCTGCTAAGTTGTAAAACTAGCTCCTGTGATGAAGATGAGAAAAAGTTTACTTTCCCTTTGGGTAAAGCCAATTAGCAAACACAGATGGCCTGTGATCTCTCCCTCATCCAATTCCTAAAGTACCTTTTATTTAAGCTGAGTTGAGTTCAAAATGCATTCTGGCCTCTTTCCCCTACAGCAAGAAAGGTGTCTTATCCTCCTGCCTGCATTTTCAGTCTTTTCAGTTGTGTCTGACTCTTTGCAACCCCATGGACCTTAGCCCACCAGACTCCTCTGTCTGTGGGATTCTCCAGCCAAGCATACCGGAGTGGGTTGCCATGCCTTCCTCCAGGAGATCTTCTGGATCCAGGGATAGAAGCCCAGTTCCCTGCTTGGCAGGCAGATTCTTTACCACTGAGCCACCTGGGAAGCCAGATATATATATATACATAAAATTTATTGTACAGTCCATGGGGTCAGACATAATTTATATACATATTTTGTATGTATATAAATATGTATTAGTTCAGTTCAGTCAGTCGTGTCCAACTTTGTGACCAGTTATAAATATGTATAATTATATATATTTACATGACACATATATATGACTTTCAAAGGCATAAAAAAGTAATAACAATTTCCTAAAATTCTTAGGAAACTATTCAGTTATATTCATTATTGTTATCAATTTTTAACTATTAAGCAACCAGATAATATCACTGTACTGCTGCTGCTGCTGCTAAGGTGCTTCAGTCATGTCCGATTCTGTGAAGTCATAATGATTTACAAGATTAAATAACCCCAAGTCTGACTCATATAACTTGACAGATTTATTTGCTAACTCACGCTGACACAGAAGACAGGAAAAATAAAGTGTAATGCTTAGGAAAACATTACTGCATTTTTTTTCCCTAATAAATGCATTTAATGCATAAAATAAAAGAAAATAAAAATAAACAGTGACTCTATTAGTACTGTCTTCAGAGTCAGTCTTATTTTTTTGTTCCCTCTCTGCAAATTTACTGCTTGGGTAAATCATTTGAATTTGCTAAACTTTACATCCTCACCAACAAAATGATAATAGTGATGGTCCCTAACCTAACTTGTATTTTATTGCTTCCTTGCATTGTTTAAATTCCTTCCTCCTGAGTACCAATGGCACGGTGTGGATTGGATTGACCCTCTCCTTGTCTTAAGCAGGGTGCTCACTGTTCTAAGCCTCTTAAGTCACTATTATTCCTTGTCACAGTGATTGATTCCTGCAGTCTAAGCCAATAAGTTTATTGCATCCCTTGGTCACTGTGTATGTGTGTGTGTGTGTGTGTGTATTTCAGGAAGGTAAAATCAAGATAAAGCCTAGCACTGTATGATGGTGTGCGGAGAACCATCAGCTCTCCTCCCCCATGATGCTAAAGCGGTTAGCGCTCTAGCGTCAGCGTGAAACTGTCTTCCAAAGTTAGTTCAAAGTCAAGATCCAGACAAGGCCAATGTTCTTATTGAGCCAGACAACTTCTGGGCTTTTCAGTCTTATAACCACCTTTAAGTCCAGTTTGATCTGGACTTTTCTGTTAGATGAAATTAGAAACAGCTTCACCATCTTTTTATATTTATTGTGTATCAGTATAAACTGTTGTAGAAAATATAGTAATTTGCATACAATAAACACCAAATACTACCAGTTTTATAATGAAAAACTTAAGTAGTTATGTTTACATGCACTACGATATTTCTGGATTTCTATTATTCTTTCAAAGAATATTCTCCTCGTATTCATGGACATACCTCATTTTAGTGGGCTTCATTTTATCGTGCTTCACAGATCTCATTTTTTTTTTTTTTACAAACTGAAACTTTGCAGCAACCTTGCATTGTCAGATGATGGTTAGCATTTTTTAGCAATAAATTAAGTAAGATATGTACATTTTTTCAGACATAATGCTATTGTACACTTAATAGACTATAGTAACTTTTATATGTACTTGGAAACCAAAAAAAAAATCAGGTGATTCACTTTATTGCAGTTGTCTGAAACTGAATCTACAATATCTCCAAGGTATTTTCATATGTAAAATGAAGCTGTTATATATACCTTTTAAAAATAAGTGTCTATAAGTTATAATATATACTTACATTAGATCAATTACATGATTTTGAAATGAATTTCATATCCTGTTTAGGATACAGGAAGAGCTCACCTGGATAGTATTTTTCTATTTTATACCTCAAACACCACTGAATTCTAAATGAAACTAAGTCTAACTTTAGTATCCACTGAAGATACTGAGGTGTATTCCCTGCCTAGACCTGGAAGGCTTGAAAATGTCTCACTATGAACTTACTTCTGAAATCACTCAAAAAGAACACAAACTAGGTAAACAAAGCATAGAGTGAAACTGAACGCATCCAATGTAGTGATGAAATACAGGATGGAGAGCAGAGGAATGGTGGGAGGAGGAAACTTGGCTTTAATTAAAACTGAGCCTTGGGGGTTAAAATATAGGTATTCCTGAAAAGATAAACCCAGAGGGTGAAACTTCAGTAAGACATATGCACAACCTTTGTTGAACTGCACATGGGGACATGTAAGTAGATGTGGCTTCATGGCTAACACATGCATGTCACACGCAAAGTACACCTGCATCAGTCGTGTTGTCCATCTTCATCATTTAAACACACACAGTAGAAATATACATATTCTGTATTGGCTGTGCTTTTGTTAATTCTTCATCTCTGATAAATTGACCAAAGTCTGTTGACCACCACAGGCTACTGCATTGCTTCAGATAATAGGGGGCTTCCCTGGTGGCTCAGATAGTGAAGAATCTGCATGCAGTGCAGGAGATCCAGGATCAATCCCTAGGTCAGGAAGATCCCCTGGAGAAGAAAATGGCAACCCACTCCAGTAGGCTTATCTGAGAAACTCCACAGACAGAGGAAGCTGGTGGGCTACCAGTAGTCCATGGGGTCACAAAGAGTCAGACCCGATTGAGCAACTAACACACCACACACACACACACACACAAATAAGGCCCATTACTAGGAATATTTCAGATGGGAGAATCCAAGTAAAACACATAGAAGTAAAAATATTTTTGCATAATACAGTAAAAATCATCAATAATCTAAATAAATATAGTTCAGTCATAAAAAGAAGAGTTGGTATGAATGAATGATATTACAGATGGAAAAATGGTGTAAGAAACATATTCTTGAAATAAATGGGAAATGTAAAATTTCTTTCAGTTTCAATTTTAGGTTCTTTTTTTTTTTTTGCATAGTGAACTACAACTATGTTCAGAGTAATACTACAAGTACTTTGGGCCTTGGGTTCAGACAGCTCCAAAATCACTTTTAGGCCTGCCACTTTCTCGTTCTGTGATAAAACCTCCTTTGGCTTTAGTGTATTCAAGGTATAATAGAGATCTCACTTTTAGGCTTACTATGAGGATTAAGTGAGAGAATGTGAGTAAAATGTTAGAAAATGAAAAAACAATTAATGTCTATATAAAATAATCATTCATTGAAAAGAAAAAAAAAAGAGTTATTATAGTTATGTTGGATAGAAAAGCATTGGCTCCTGAAATGAACAATCTCAGTTCAGTTGAGTTTAGTCGTTCAGTCCCGTCCGACTCTCTGCGACCCCCTGGATGACAGCACTCAAGACTTCCCTGTCCTTCACCAGCCCCTAGAGCTTGCTCAAACTCATGTCCATTGACTCAGTGATGTCATCCAACCATCTTGTCCTCTGCCGTCCCCTTCTCCTCCTGCCTTTAACCTTTCCCAGCATCAGGGTCTTTTCCAATGAGTCAGTTCTTCGCAGCAGTTGGCCAAAGTGTTGGAGTTTCAGCTCCAGCATCAGTCCTTCCAATGGAGATTCATGACTGATTCCCTTTGGGATTCACTGGTTTGATCTCCTTGCTGTCCAAAGGATTCTCAAGAGTCTTCTCCAACACCACAGTTCAAAAGCATCAATTCTTCAGTACTTGGCTTTCCTTATGGGCCAACTCTCACATCCATACATGAGTACTGGAAAAACCATAGCTTTGACTAGACGGACCTTTGTTGGCAAAGTAATGTTGGAGCTTTTTAATATGTTTTCTAGGCTGGTCATAGCTTTTCTTTCAAGGAGCAAGCGTCTTTTAATTTCATGGCTGCAGTCACCCTCTGCAGTGGTTTTTCAGCCCAAGAAAATAAAGTCTGTCACTGTTTCCATTTTTTCTGCATCTATTTGCCATGAAGTGATGGGACCAGATGCCATGATCTTATTTTTTTGAATATTGAGTTTTAAACCAAATTTTCACTCTCTTCTTTCACTTTTATCAAGAGGCTGTTTAGTTTCTCTTTGCTTTCTGCCATAAGGGTGGTGTCATTTGCATATCTGAGGTTATTGGTATTTCTCCTGGCAATCTTGATTCCAGCTTGTGCTTCATCTAGCCCAGAATTTCGCATGATGCACTCTGCATAGAAATCAAATAACCAAGTTGACAATATACAGCCTTGACATGCTCCTTTCCCAATTTAGAACCAGTCTGTTGTTCCATGTCTGGTTATAACTGTTGCTTCCTGACCTGCATACAGATTTCTCTGGAGGCAAGTATGGTGGTCTGGTATTCCCATATCTTTTTCCCACAGTTGGCTGTGATCCACATAGTCAAAGGCTTTAGCGTAGTCAATTAATCAGAAATAGATGTTGTTTTTTTCTGGAATTCTCTTGCTTTTTCTATGATCCATCTTATGTTGGCAATTTGATTTCTGGTTCCTGTGCCTTTTCTAAATCCAGCTCGAACATCTGGAAGTTCTTGGTTCACATACTGCTGAATCCTGGTTTGGAGCACTTTGAGTATTACTTCGCTAGCATGTGAGATGAGTGCAATTGCGCTCATAGAACACAATCTAAACAATGCAATAGTTCAACACAGTTTGCCTCTTACTCATATACAGTCTAGAGTGGGTGTTGAGGATCCATGCTCGCAGAAGCTCCATTGTGTTCAATACCTGGTTTACAAGGAAATTCAGTTATCGGCAACTCAGTAAGGTAAAAGATAAAAAGTATGACAGACTTGGAAGGATATTTTATGGCTTGGCTGCTCTCATTCCATTGTAAACTGAAATACCTTCCACCTTTACTTGCAAGGGACCTGGAAGTGTAGCTGTGTGTCCAAGGAAAAGAGAGACATGATACTATTGGAGAGCTCATAATCTTTGCACAGGCAGCACCTCAAACCACTAAATATCTATATGTACTCTTCTTTCTATTGAGAACACAGTTTATCCAATCCCAAAGAAGATAAGCCGAAATCCCTTCCAGTACCTATATTCGTATGAAATTCTAGAGTGTCTGGGTGATTCACAATCTTTAAAATCAGGACGAGGACTGGTGGCGATGCCTTATGCTTCATGGATTTATAAAATGAAATACATGTTCTTTGCTTTCCCCTACATCCAAAATCCATATGACAGAGGATAAAATGAAGATAAGAGTAGAAACACACTTATTCTGCAAATGGAAAAAAAAGAACTTGGAGGGCTCAAGATGGCCCTGCTCAAGATAGGAAGATCTTCACCTCCCCCCGTGGTCACGACAAATCTACAGATGGAATAATTCCAGCTTGTGCTTCAAGAATGGAGTAATTCTCTCTGAAACAGACCTGAAAGTGGATAAACAGAGTTTCCACAACAAAGAGTGGAAGGACAGATAAATAGAAGAAAAAGTGATATGGCCATGCCAAGGCAAAAAGTCACAACCCAGCTGTGGCAATCCACAATCGGGAAGGATCTTCCCGGTTTCTTAAATTTATTTTTCCTGAGGAACAAAGGAATTTAACTCTCCATCAGGTATCTCCACCCTTAGATCTTACACAGGAGAAATCTCCTTCAAAAACCCGACTTTGAAAAGCACTAGGAAATATACCCTATTGCAATATCACTGTTAAAGTGAGATGGGAATATTTAAAGTGTAAGACCATTTTTGTAACTGATGGAAGGCAACAAATTTTAACATCTGATGACCTCTTTAGCTATGATTTATGAAGGACTTAGCTTTAATGTTAATTTGTTTTAAATACTGTAAGAGAATCCTTTTATATATAAAAAGAAAAGATAGACCTTTATTATATATACCTTAAAAAATTGTTTTGGTTTTGGATATGTTTGATGGGCAGATACTTTCAACAATGTAAATATTTTTAATCATAGAGTTGTTCATCAATTTTAGTATCTTTTGATGATATTCCCTGAAACTCTTATTGCTAAATGGGGATTCTTTATTTCCATCATTTCTTCTAATTTTATTAATTAGAATTTCATTGTTGGAAGAGATTTGTCTTCTCCTCCATTAACTATGTATCTGTGTCATAAATATGTTTTTTGAATTAGAATTCACATGCCATAAATTTACAATATCAAAGTATACAATTCAGTGGTTTTTAGTGTATTCATGAGGTCATGCACCAATCACTGCTGTCTAATTCCCTGAAATGTAATCATGTCAAAAAGAAGCTCCTTGTCCATTAGCAAAAACTCTGTTCTTTCCTATCATGCGCTCCTAGAAATCATTTATTTTCTATCTCTATGGGTTTCCTTATTCTGACCTTCACCACTGTACTCCAGTTCTCTCCATACTACCGTGCACATGCACACTCATACAAGTGTGAAAACATACATATGCACACTATTTTTCCTTTAGAAATTTTTTTTCCACTCCATATTTGCAAATAATATTGCTCCCATCTGGATTAACTTCAACAAAAATATTTTCTCAAAACCATCTTTCTCCTTTAGGTGTTTTCTCTGACTATATGGAAGATGATTATATTTTCCAGTAGTCAACATTCTTACCTTATGAATATCAACAAGTATACCGTAATGGTTGAGAAGCTCTTAGATAGCTATACGGTAATGGTTGAGAAGCTCTTAGATAGCAGTAGGATGCATCTGTATCTACTTACATCTCTGGGCTTCCCTGGTGGCTCAGTTTGAAAGAATCTGCCTACTAATGCAGGAGACATGGGTTCAATCCATGGATCAGGAGGATCCTCTGGAGAAGGAAATGGCAACCCACTCCAGTATTCTTGCCTGGGCAACCTCATGGACAGAGAAAACTGGAGGCTATAGTCCATGGGTCACAAAGAGTCAGGACTTAGCAACTAAAACAACAAGCATGTTTTTTGCATATAATACCAAAGTGTCTATGGTACTTTGATTTGTCTAACAGGTAATACAAAGAGTAGATTGTTATGGGATAATCCACATAAGGAAAACAATATTACAAATTCTGAATCTCAATTATAGGATGACTTTTTTCCTGGTTCATAAAAATTTTGATCTTTTTAAAATGTAGCTATTAATTATTTTCAAATGAGATGGTTGCAGCTGCTTGGATTTGAAATCCAATTACCGTCCTTACTAAAATATGTGCTAAAATAGTGTATATTCTATTTCTAGAGTTTGAAAGTTTAATTCCATGAATATAAGTTTTTTAAAAAGAGATAGATAAATTATCAACTTAAAAATGTTGCTATACCTTTTGAAACTTGAATAATGCAGATAGTCACTTGTAAACTCATATCTCATAAGCTTTTTAATTATCAGTTACCTTAAGAACAATTTATAATTTGTTATTTGTGACAAAGTTTTACCTTTTCCAATTAAAATATTTTCAGCTATAAAACAAATTCACAGCTAGTGTTTTGAAATATTGAGCCAGATGTTTAAAAAAAATTTTATTCTTTTAGTATTTACCCAGTTAACAATTATAAAAAGCATCTCGATAGAATGCACTAAGCCTGAAAACGCTGTTGAAGAAAGAATTTACTTATATTCACACATATAAAATGTGCGAATATGGACATGTTTTATGGATTTTATTATGTGTAATTAAATTAGAAAAAGCAAAATCAACTGCTTGGGAGCATGTTTGGCACGTGAATTTCTCGCTTGGCCAACACTCTTGTTACAGTAAATATGTGGTTTTAAATAAACAACTGTAATTTAGAACAAGCAGTTAGCCATGTCTGTCAAGTGGCAGAATTTAGCTCACATTCAGAGGGCCCAGAGTGGCACCCTACCATTGAAAAGGAACAGGAAGGGTGAGTGGTAAGGCAGTGAGCCTTGAAAGCATAGACATGAAACTTACAATGAGCAATGGAAATGGCTAATTCAGGGTGCCACTACGGCTGATAAGCTCACCATCTGTGTTATGTGGCTTTCATTTCTTAATCCAAATAAATGCAAAACCAGAACAGACGCAAAACCCTCTTGGATGCTGAGTGTCTTCTGTAATCACATGACTTTGCACCTCATATTTAAGCAAGGGTTTTGCCTTGCGTTTAGTCAATAAGTATAGATGACTTTCATTCATTTTCACTCTCTCTACAAGTTTTCCATTCTTTCTGGTTTGAAAGATTACTGAATCTATAGAGATGTTTCTTATCTTGAACAAAAACCTAACACCATTCACCTATGCATAGTTGTCCCCGGCAACTTCAGGGAAATGGCTATGAAATACCTTTCTAAATGCAAGAAACAGAAATATTTTATTTCAGAATTTATTAAAGGTTATCAAAGAGATATGTGTTTGTTTTTGTTTATAAGTCTAAAACATGCCTTGAATTTTTATGAGTAATAAAAATTTTCAATAATATTTTGAACCAGTTGTAATTGGTTATTTTTCTAAAACTTCTAGGTAAAGCCATCAGAACTCTCTGCTGCAAAAAAAGGTAAAGAATAAGATGGTAATGTTAATACTAAGTCACTTCAGTCATGTCCGACTCTGTGCGATCCCATAGACGGCAGCCCACCAGGCTCCCCCGTCCCTGGGATTCTCCAGGCAAGAACACTAGAGTGGGTAAATGTGTGAAAATTTTCTTTGACTTGTACCTACTGCCCCAGAAACATGAATTTGTAAGACACTTGAGAAAATGTTTTGGTTCCCCATTAAATAAAATGAAATTGCCTAGATTAGGTTTAGGCCCTTGAAACAACTTTGGAGAAAGAGAAGAATCAAACTAAATAACCTACAAAATTGCAGCAACGCATATTGTGCTTTTCTGGTTGTGAATCCAAAAAAAAAAAAAAAATATCAATGCTAAATTGTGTTTTCAGTCTGTAATACAAATACTTGCTACATTAATCTTGTTTAATAATTGCATTTATTTAAGAACAAATGGCTAAATACTTTAATGACTTGCCTTTGAGGTTACTCTTGGGAATCCTAGGACTGTGAAGAAAATGTATAGCAGTTTCTCTATTTGAAGCAAACTCATATATATTACATAGATTTTTCAAATGTTATGCTTTTATACATAGTAAATAGCAGGAAAAAGAGTAGACTACTGGCAATTATAAAATTGTGGTCCAGTATTTGGTGGTTTAAAAAGGATGATGGTTTTAGACTTCCTCATATCATCCCAGAGGAAATGTTTTTCGACTTTAGCATGTACTACAAGAACAGGTACCAGAGTCAATTTCCAGTGAGGACAATATTTGAGAGGTGTTCATAATGACAGCACAGTTTAAGATCTTTACAATTTCTGTGCCATTTCTATAACCATGAGAAATCACATGCAACTGACAAGTTATAGTTCTCTATGTACCTCCTGATGGTGTTTTATCCCACTGAGAGATGATTATTTTATATGCATATGAAAGATATTCTTATTTTAGAAAAGGAATTCTACTCATACTAGGGTAAGCAAGGGAAATGCAGCCACAAAAGGAAAGAAATGAAGCATATTCCACATCTGAACATAAATGCTGATGTAAAAATGATATATTCACGTTTCTCATGACAGATTCAACCATTAATAGGTTGGAACAAGTATTAGCTGATCATGTAGTACTTCTCTTTGGTGTCTTGATGAAGGTTGACATTTTTGACATTAAGGGTTAATTAGTTGCCACTCAGAATGAGGTCACAAATGGCTAATTGCACCTTCAGCTAGGTAATTACTGTCATGTATCAAATTCTCATTCCATGTAATTATACAGGAATCAGGTGCTCTGACTGCTCACCTAGGGATACGTTTGCCTTCCAAGTCCTCTCTGTGGGAATTCCAAAGTTTTACATAGAAGGTGAATTCACTTGCAATTTGACCTGATGACTAATTTGATATGCAGAAGATTCCATGCCACCTTTTAAAAGCGTGGTCCTAAGGATGTCATCCAGTCATGCTTTAATGTTTCTGGCTTCTCTGATTCTGTAATTTTGCTGCTGCCAGTTCCGATATTTCTGCTCACAGGTTAGATGTTCATTAAATTCATCTGGGCTATTCCAAACCTTCATCTTCTTTCCCCAAAATAACTGCTGAAGCTTAGCTTATCATCAACATTTACACAAAATGGCTGGATGCCTCTTAAATAGAGATTCAAGGCAGGGCACAGGTATATAAAATGAAGATTTCTCCTGCTGTGATTCTATATTCTGTGGGTCTGGCCAGCGCCTTGGTCTTGCATCATTGCTCAGATAAAAATGAAGTAGCTCAGGCATTTTATGAGAAGGAGGTAATAATACTTCTAAATTTATGTCTCTCTTCATATCACTGGAATACACTTCTGGTGTAGACTGGAGAACACATTTTCCTGGTTCTCAAAGGACGGGGTGTGGGTGATTAATTTAGCCGTTCCTGTCCTCTCTAATCTGATGCTGCTGTCAGTATTAATAGTTAGAAACATTAGGTTCTGCACTAATAGGCTTTCCTCCCTCGTTAACCAGGCAGTTTAAATATTCCACAGGGTAATTGAAAGTTGAAATTTATAGGTGGGCCATTCACCACCCTTTTTCTGGCTTGAAGAAGAAAAAATGTCTTGATTCAATTTAGTTACAATGTGTATATGTGGGGTGTTGTATATGAAATTTCAGTGTGTCATATAAAGGTTTCGTTGGCACTATGTAATTAAAATAATTGAATTTCTGATACTGTGGGTGTATACATTCACATCTTCTATTTGGGAGAGTTAAGCTCCCTTACAGTTGCTATGTGCACATGATCTTTGAGAATGAAATATTTCCTCTGGGTCTAATAATACATTTCTAAAACAGCCCTTATGCTCAAGAATTCCCATGGAAGATATTGACAGTCACATAAATGTGTGTCAAGTCTATGTCCATTGGGGGCATAAAATAGAATTATTTCATTTCCTCTCTCTATAATGGACATACAAACAATGACTAACACCTGTATGGTGCTTTAGTGTTTATAAAGAAATTTCAAACGTGTTATCCTATTTAATCCTCAATATAAACTTGTGAGCAAGGACTTCTAAGACATGACATATTTTACAGATGGGATGTACAATAAGTAGGTCTCAAGTTTCTTATTTCGAAATTCATACTTTTTTCATTATGAGAAACTTATGTTTTGTTAAACAGAAAATATCTTGAAATTTCTGATATAATTAAACTGCTTTTTTCTATATGCATTTATTATTCAAAGAGCAAAATAATGGTATTCTATTAATTTGATTCTATTAGAATAGATTAGAATAGAATAGATTCTATTCTAATCTATTTAATTTGGTATCAATGACAATCATCCTAGTTGTTAAGTAGTCAACTGTCAATGGAGATTATTTTCAGATTATATATTTTTTCTAATCAAACATATAAAGAAATATAAGTGTACTCTCCAAGTAACAAACTAAAGATGACATGCACATAGAGAAAGTTGTCACTGAATTGAGAGTCTTAAAATGAAAAACTCTGTAACTTAAATCCATCTGGAAGAGAAACACCTATTCAACGTCTAATCATGGCCAATAGCACCAATGATTCCTAGAGCATGGGAATGAAAGCTTGGAAGTTATTTTTTAAGGATTTCTGAAGCTCACATCTTAATAGGAGAAACTGACTTTAAATAGTAAGTTATTCTATTAATTATTTAAGTATAATTACAATAAGCACTCCAAAGGAGATACAAGTGATAATAAATGAGCACACAGCAGAGATAGTAGATGGGCCCAGGAAAAGTTCACTAAAGAAAAGCCATTTCATCTGAAACTGAAGGGTGACTAGAAGAAGGTAGGGGTAAACTTGCCTTAGTAAGGAGACAGAAGATCCAAAAAAAAGCTTGTAGTAGGATGGACTATGGGGCTTCCTGGGTAGCTTAGCTGGTGAAGAATCCGCCTGCAATGCAGGAGACCCTGGTTAGATTCCTGGGTGGGGAAGATCCCCTGGAGAAGGGATAGGCTACCCCTCCGGTATTCTTGGACTTCTCTGGTGGTACAGACAGTAAAGAATCCGCCTGCAATGCGGGAGACTCAGGTTCAATCCCTGGGTTGGGAAGATCCTCTGTGGGAGGGCATGGCAACCCACTCCACTATTCTTGCCTGAAGAATCCCCAGGGATGGAGGAGCCTGGAGGGCTACAGCACATGGGGTAGCAATGATTCGGACACGACTGAGCAGCTAAGCACAGAGCACCCGGATGAACTATAGAATTGAGACTTACAAAGGCTAATGTGACAGGAGTGAAAGAGAGTCGGGGTAAGTGTGGCCACAGATAAAGCAGGTGAATCAGCATGAGCCAGATCCTATATATTTTAGAGTAACTTACACATTTTACGAATAGAGCTTGACATAACTTTGATAAGGATTATGCTGAATCATAGCTCATTGTGGGAAGTACTGTCATCTTAACAATAACAAAATTTCCCACTGGGATGTTGCACCATCCTATTTTCTCTCAATAATATTTTGTATGCATCAGTGTATAAGCCTTTTCTTATTTTTAAAAATGTCATCTTCAGATTATGATATCTGCTTTTAAAACATTTTTTTTCAGTTTATAGAGGTATAATTGACAAATAAAATTGTAACATAAAGTGTACAGTGGGATGACTTGATACATATATACATTGTAAAAGGGTTATCCTCATCAAGTTAATTAACACATCCTATGAGCTTGGGGATTTATTTTTATTTGCTTGTTTGTTTTTTAGATTCCACATATGAATGAGATGATTTTGTATTTGTCTTTCTTTCTAATTATGCCTTCAAGGTCTATCCATGTTGTCACAAATGGCAGGATTTCTTTATGTTTTATGGCCAAATGACATTCCATTGTATTTATACACCACAGCTTCTTTATTCACTTATTCATCAAGGGATACTTAGATTGTTTCCCTGTCTTTGTTATTGTAAACAATGCTGCTATGAACATGGGGGTGCAGATATCTTTTCAAGTTAGTGTTTTTAATTCCTTTAAAATATATTCCCATAAGTGTAATTTGGGGTCATATGATAGTTCAATTTTTAATTTTTTGAGGATTTCCCCACACTGTTTTCCATAGTAGCTGTACTAATTTACAATCCCACTAACAGTGAACTAGAACTACATTTTCTCTATATCCTCCATAGCATTTGCTATCTCTTGTCTTTTTAACGATGACCATTCTAACAGATGTGAGATAATATTTCAGTGTGGTTTTAATTTTCATTTCTCTAATGACTAGTGAGTGATGTTGAGCATTTTTTCATGTTCTTGTTGGCCTCACGTATTTTTTGGGGAAAATGCTTATTCTGGTATCTTGCCCAATTTTAATTGGTTATTTGATTTATTGCTATTGAATTGTATGAGTTTTTTTTTTATATTTTGGACATTAACCCCTTTCAGATATGTATGACTAATTTTTAAGAATATCTATCATGAATGGAAGCTAAATTGGGTAAAATGCTTTTTCTTTGTTTTTGAGATGATCATATAATTCTTTCGATTTCATTAAGCTTAGGTGTGATATATCCATTTTGGAGAATGGGATATTATAGTCCTCAACCATTATTGTATTCTAGTTTATCTTTCCTTTAAACTCTGTTAGTTTTGCTTTATATAGTCAAATACTACTGTATTGAGTGGGAAAGCTGAGCGCTGAAGAATAGATAATTTTGAACTGGGGTGTTGGAGAAAATTCTTGAGTCCCTTGGACTGCAAGGAGATCAAACCAGTCAATCCTGAAGGAAATCAGTCCTGATAGGAAGGACTGATGCTAACCCTGAAATTCCAATACTTTGACCACTTTATGTGAAAAACTGACTCATTTGAGAAGACCCTGATGCTGAGAAAGATTGAAGGCGGGAGAAGAAGGGGACAACAGAGGATGAGATATTTGGATGGCATCAGCGGCTTGATGGACATGATTTTGAAAAAGGTCCGGGAGTTGGTGATGGACAGGGAGGCCTGGCGTGCTGCAGTCCATGGGGTTGCAAAGAGTTGGACACGACTGAGCGACTGAACTGAACTGAACTGATTGAATGAAGAAATATTTACAGTAGCTTTAATTTTTATATCTTCTTGATATATTTTTAAATTTTATTTTTAATTGGAGGATAATTACTTTACAAAGCTGTGTTGGTTTTTGCCATACAACAACGTGAATCAGCAAGAAGTATACATATGTCCGCTCCTTCTTGAACCTCTCTCCCACCCCCAACTCCATTGCAACCCTCTCAGTTTTCACAGGGCACCAGGTTGAGCTTCCTGTATTACACAAGTTCCCACTAGCTAGCTGTTCTACCTATGGTGATGTGTATTTCGGTCAGTGCTCCTCTCTTACTTCGTCCTACCCTGATGGTCCCCTGGAGTCCATAAGTCTGTTCTCTATGCTTGCATCTCTATTCCTGCCCTGCAAATAAGTTCATAAGTACCACTTTTCTAGATTCCATGTATATGAGGCATTGACCCTTTTATCATGATATAATGATATAACCTTCTTTTCTGTTTTTAATTTTTAGTGTAGAACTTTTTTGTCTATAGTGTAATATATGGTGACCCCAGCTTTTTTTTTCTTTTTATTACCATTTACTTGATATTATGTCTTTTTCCATCCCCTCATTCTGTTTGTATGTGTCCTTAAGGCTAAAGAGAGTATCTTACAGACAAATATGATTGGATCTTGTCTTTTTTTTTTTGAAGTCCATTCAGCTATTCTGTCTTTTTTTAATTGCAGAATTTATTTACTTTTATGCAATTATTGATAAGTAAAAACTTCCTATTCCCATTTTGTTAGTTGTTATATGGTTGTTTTGTAAATCTACTATTCCTTAACCTGCTGTCTTTTTCTGTGTTTTGATATATTTTGGTATCAGTATGCTTTGATTTCTTTATCATGTTCATTTGTGTAATTACTACAGAACTTTTTTCTTGTGGTTGCCATTAGTCTTACAAAATGTCTTAAACTTATGACACCCTATTTTAAACTGATAACGACTTAGTTTCAATAGAAATTGATAAATTTTACACTTTTGCTTCTCCTCCTTCCCACAATTTACATTATCACTGTTACAATTTACATGTTTCTAACATTGTGTTACTGAAAACAATTTGTTGTAGTTATGGTTATTTCTATTATGCTTGTTTAAAAACATCTTTTAAATAGAAATGTAAAGTGAATTTTGCACCACTATTACCACATTGCAGTATTTAGTTATGACTATGTATTTGCCTCAACTAGTGAGATTTACAGTAATATAATGTCATTTATGTTTTTGTGATGTTAATCACTGCTCTTTTACTTTCTGTCAAAGAACTCCCTTGAGCATTTTCTGCAAGGCATGTCTAAGGGTAACGAACTCCTTTTGCTTTTGTTTGTCTGAGAAAGTCTTTTTTCTTAATATAAATTTATTTATTTTAATTGGAGGCTAATTATTTTACAATTGTATTGGTTTTGCCATACATCAACATGAATCCACCACGGGTGTACACATGTTCCCCAACCTGAACCCCCCTCCCACCTCCCTCTCCGTACCATCCCTCTGGGTCATCCCAGTGCACCAGCCCCAGCATCCTGTATCATGCATTGAACCTGGACTAGTGATTCATTTCATATATGATATTATACATGTTTTAATGCCATTCTTCCAAATCATTCCACCCTCTCCCTCTTCCACAGAGTCCAAAAGACTGTTCTATACATCTGTGTCTCTTTTGCTGTCTTGCATACAGGATTATCATTACCATCTTTATAAATTCCATATATATGTGTTAGTATATTGTATTGGTGTTTTTATATCTGGCTTACTTCACTCTGTATAATAGGCTCCAATTTCATCCACCTCATTAGAATTGATTCAAATGTATTCTTTTTAATGGCTGAGTAATACTCCATTGTGTATATGTACCACAGCTGTCTTATCCATCCGTCTGCTGATGGACATCTAGGTTGCTTCCATGTCCTGGCTATTATAAACAGTGCTGCAATGAACATTGGGGTACACATGTCTCTTTCAATTCTAGTTTCCTCGGAGTGTATGCCCAGTAGTGGGATTGCTGGGTCATAAGGCAGTTCTATTTCCATTTTTTTAAGGAATCTCCACACTGTTCTCCATAGTGGCTGTACTAGTTTGCATTCTCACCAACAGTGTAAGAGGGTTCCCTTTTCTCCACACCCTCTCCAGCATTTATTGCTCGTAGACTTTTGGATCGCAGCCATTCTGAATGGTGTGAGATGGTACCTCATTGTGGTTTTGATTTGCATTTCTCTGATAATGAGTGATGTTGAGCATCTTTTCATGTGTTTGTTAGCCATCTGTATGTCTTCCTTGGAGAAATGTCTATTTAGTTCTTTGGCCCATTTTTTGATCGGGTCATTTATTTCTCTGGAATTGATCTGCAGGAGTTGCTTGTATATTTTTGAGATTAAGCCTTTGTCAGTTGCTTCATTTGCTATTATTTTCTCCCCTTCTGAAGACTGTCTTTTCACCTTGCTTAGAGTTTCCTTTGTTGTGCAGAAGCTTTTAATTTTAATTAGGTCCCGTTTGTTTATTTTTGCTTTTATTTCCAATATTTTGGGAGGTGGATCATAGCTGATCCTGCTGTGATTTATGTCGGAGAGTGTTTTGCCTATGTTCTCCTCTAGGAGTCTTATAGTTTCTGGTCTTTCATTTAGATCTTTAATCCATTTTGAGTTAATTTTTGTGTATGGTGTTAGAAAGTGTTCTAGTTTCATTCTTTTACCAGCGGATGACCAGTTTTCCCAGCACTACTTGTTAACGAGATTGTCTTTTCTCCATTGTATATTCTTGCCTCCTTTTTCAAAGATAAGGTGTCCATAGGTGTGTGGATTTATCTCTGGGCTTTCTATTTTGTTCCATTGATCTATATTTCTGTCTTTGTGCCAGTACCATACTGTCTTGATGACTGTGGCTTTGTAGTAGAGCCTGAAGTCAGGCAGGTTGATTCCTCCAGTTCCATTCTTCTTTCTCAAGATTGCTTTGGCTATTCGAGGTT
This sequence comes from Bos indicus x Bos taurus, assembly GCF_003369695.1. NCBI lineage: Eukaryota > Metazoa > Chordata > Mammalia > Artiodactyla > Bovidae > Bos > Bos indicus x Bos taurus. The sequence continues at coordinate 9,402,874 of NC_040087.1, read as the reverse complement.
TTTTGTCCTTCCATACAAATTGTGAAATTATTTGTTCTAGCTCGGTGAAAAATACTGTTGGTAGCTTGATAGGGATTGCATTGAATCTATAGATTGCTTTTTTGTAGTATACTCATTTTCACTATATTGATTCTTCCAATCCATGAACATGGTATATTTCTCCATCTATTTGATTTCTTTCACCAATGTTTTATAGTTTTCTATACATAGGTCTTTGTTTCTATAGGTAGATATATTCCTAAAGTATTTTATTCTCTTCGTTGCAATGGTGAATGGAATTGTTTCCTTAATTTCTCTTTCTACTTTCTCATTATTAGTGTATAGGAATTCAAGGGATTTCTGTGTGTTGATTTTATATCCTGAAATTTTCCTATATTCATTGATTAGCTCTAGTAATTTTCTGGTGGAGTCTTTAGGGTTTTCTATGTAGAGGATCATGTCATCTGCAAACAGTGAGAGTTTTACTTCTTTTCCAATATGGATTCCTTTTATTTCTTTTTCTGCTCTGATTGCTGTAGCCAAAACTTCCAAAACTATGTTGAATAGTAGTGGTGAAAGTGGGAACCCTTGTCTTGTTCCTGACTTTAGGGGAAATGCTTTCAATTTTTCACGATTGAGGATAATGTTTACTATGGGTTTGTCATATATAGCTTTTATTATGTTGAGGTATGTTCTTTCTATTCCTGCTTTCTGGAGAGTTTATATCATAAATGGATGTTGAAAATTGTCAAAGGCTTTCTCTGCATCTATTGAGATAATCATATGGCTTTTACTTTTTTCAATTTGTTAATGTGTTGTATTACATTGATTGATTTGCAGATATTGAAGAATCCTTGCATCCCTGGGGTAAAGCTCACTTGGTCATGGTATATGATCTTTTTAATGTGTTGTTGGATTCTGATTGCTAGAATTTTGTTAAAGATTTTTGCATCTATGTTCAGCATCTTTGTCAGGTTTTGGTTTTAGGGTGATGGTGGCCTCATAGAATGAGTTTGGAAGTTTAGCCTCCTCTGCAATTTTCTGCAAGAGTTTGAGTAGGATAGGTGTTAGCTCTTCTCTAAATTTTTGGTAGAATTCAGCTGTGAAGCTGTCTGGACCTGAGCTTTGTTTCCTGGAAGATTTCTGGTTATAATTTCAATTTCTGTGTTTGTGATGGGTCTGTTAAGATTTTCTATTTCTTCCTGGTTCGGTTTTGGAAAGTTGTGCTTTTCTAAGAAATTGTTCATTTCTTCCAAGTTGTCCATTTTATCGGCATATAATTGCTGAAGGTGATGACACCCCACTCCAGTACTCTTGCCTGGAAAATCCCATGGACGGAGGGGCCTGGTGGGCTGCAGTCCATGGGGTCGCTAAGAGTCGGACACGACTGAGTGACTTCATTTTATTTTTTCACTTTCATGCATTGGAGAAGGAAATGGCAACCCACTCCAGTGTTCTTGCCTGGAGAATCCCAGGGACGGGGGAGCCTGGTGGGCTGCCATCTATGGGGTCACACAAAGTCGGACACGACTGAAGCGACTTAGCAGCAGCAGCAGCAGCAGTCCTTATGATCCTTTATATTTCTATGTTGTCTCTTGTGATCTCTCCATTTTCATATCTGATTTTATTGGTTTGATTTTTCTCCCTTTGTTTCTTGATGAGTGTGGCAAATGGTTTGTCAATTTTATTTATCCTTTCAAAGAACCAGCTTTTGGCTTTGTTGATTTTTGCTATGGTCTCTTTTGTTTCTTTTGCATTTATTGCTGCCCTAATTTTTAAGATTTCTTTCCTTCTACTAACCTTGGGGTTCTTCATTTCTTCCTTTTCTAGTTGCTTTAGGTGTAGAGTTAGGTTATTTATTTGACTTTTTTCTTGTTTCTTGAGGTATGGCTGTATTGCTATGAACCTTCCCCTTAGCACTGCTTGTACAATGTCCCACAGGTTTTGGGTTGTTGTGTTTTCATTTTCATTCATTTCTATGCATATTTTGATTTCTTCTGTGATTTGTTGTTTATTCAGCAGCATGTTGTTCAGCCTCCATATGTTGGAATTTTTAATAGTTTTTCTCCTGTAATTGAGATCTAGTCTTACTGCATTGTGGTCAGAAAAGACGCTTGGAATTATTTCAATTTTTTTGAATTTACCAAGGCTAGATTTATGGCCCAGGATGTGACCTATCCTGGAGAAGGTTCCGTTTGCACTTGAGAAAAAGGTGAAATTCATTGTTTTGGGGTGAAATGTCCTAAGATATCAATTAGGCCTAACTGGTCTATTGTATCATTTAAAGTTTGTGTTTCCTTGTTAATTTTCTGTTTAATTGATCTATCTGTAGGTGAGAGTGGAGTATTAAAGTCTCCCACTGTTATTGTGTTATTGTTAATTTCCCCTTTCATACTTGTTAGCATTTGTCTTACATATTATGGTGCTCCTATGTTGGGTGCATATATACTTATAATTGTCATATCTGCTTCTTGGATTGATCCTTTGATCATTATGTAGTGTCCTTCTTTCTGTGAAAAGTGTCTTTTCTGTGAAAAGGCTCTTTTCACAGCCTTTGTTTTAAAGTGTATTTTATCTGATATGAGTATTGCTACTCCTGCTTTCTTTTGGTCTCTATTTGCGTGGAATATCTTTTTCCAGCCCTTCACTTTCAGTCTGCATGTGTCCCCTGTTTTGAGGTGGGTCCCTTGTAGACAACATATAGAGGGGTTTTGTTTTTGTATCCACTCAGCCAGTCTTTGTCTTTTGGTTGGGGCATTCAACCTATTTACGTCTAAGGTAATTATTGATAAGTATGATCCCATTGCCATTTCCTTTATTGTTTTGGGTTCGAGTTTATACACCCTTTTTGTGTTCCTGTCTAGAGAAGATCCTTTAGCATTTGTTGGAGAGCTGGTCTTGTCTGTAAAGCTTTTGCTTTCTCCTTCATATTTGAATGAGATCCTTGCTGGGTACAGTAATCTGGGCTGTAGGTTATTTTCTTTCATCACTTTAAGTATGTCTTGCCATTCCCTCCTGGCCTGAAGAGTTTCTATTGAAAGATCAGCTGTTATCCTTATGGGAGTCCCCTTGTGTGTTATTTGTTGTTTTTCCCTTGCTGCTTTTAATATTTGTTCTTTGTGTTTGATCTTTGTTAATTTGATTAATATGTGTCTTGGGGTGTTTTGCCTTGGGTTTATCCTGTTTGGGACTCTCTGGGTTTCTTGGACTTGGGTGATTATTTCCTTCCCCATTTTAGGGAAGCTTTCAACTATTATCTCCTCAAGTATTTTCTCATGGTTTTTCTTTTTGTCTTCTTCTTCTGGGACTCCTATGATTCAAATGTTGAGGCGTTTAACATTGTCCTGGAGGTCTCTGAGGTTGTCCTCATTTCTTTTAATTTGTTTTTCTTTTTTCCTCTCTGATTCATTTATTTCTACCATCCCATCTTATACTTCACTAATCCTATCTTCTGGCTCCATTATTTTACTATTTCTTCCCTCCAGAGTGTTTTTGATCTCATTTATTGCATTATTCATTATATACTGACTCTTTTTTTATTTCTTCTAGGTCCTTGATAAGCCTTTCTTGCATCTTCTCAATCCTTGTCCTCAGGCTATTTATCTGTGATTCCATTTTCATTTCAAGATTTTGGATCATTTTCACTATCATTATTCAGAATTCTTTATCAGGTAGATTCCCTATCTCTTCCTCTTTTTTTTGGTTTGGTGGGCATTTATCTTGTTCCTTTACCTTCTGGGTATTCCTCTATCTCTTCATCCTGTTTATATTGCTGTGTTTGGGGTGGCCTTTCTGTATTCTGGCAGTTTGTGGAGTTCTCTTTATTGTGGAGTTTCCTCGCTGTGGCTGAGGTTGTATGGGTGGCTTGTCGAGGTTTCCTGGTTAGGGAAGTTTGTGTCGGTGTTCTGGTGGGTGGAGCTGGATTTCTTCTCTCTGGAGTGCAATGAAGTGTCCAGTCGTGAGTTATGATATGTCAATGGGTTTGGAGTGACTTTGGGCAGCCTGTATATTGAAGCTCAGGGCTGTGCTCCTGTGTTGCTGGAGAATTTGCATGGTATGTCTTGCTCTGGAACTTGTTGGCCCTTGGGTGGTGCTTGGTTTCAGTGTAGGTATGGAGGTGTTTGATGAGCTCCTGTCGATTAGTGTTCCCTGGAGTCAGGAGTTCTCTGGTGTTCTCAGGATTTGGACTTAAACCTCCTGCTTCTGGTTTTCAGTCTTTACAGTAGCCTCAAGACTTCTCCATCTATAAAGCACTGTTGATAAAACATCTAGGTTAAAGATGAAAAATTTCTCCACAGTGAGGGACACCCAGAGAGGTTCACAGAGTTACATGGAGAAGAGAAGAGGGAGGAGGGAGTTAGAGTGACCCAAACGAGATGAGGTGGAATCAAAAGAGGACAGAGCAAGCTAGCCAGTAATCACTTCCTTATGTGCACTCCACAGTCTGGACTGCTCAGAGATGTTCACGGAGCTATACAGAGAAGAGAAGAGATGAGGGAGGAAGGAGACAGAGGTGGCCAGGAGGATAAAGGGGGGAATCAAAAGGAGAGAGACAGATTCAGCCAGTAATCAGTTCCCTAAGTGTTCTCCACCATCTGGAAAACACAAAGAGATTCACAGAGTTGGGTAGAGAAGAGAAGGGGGAGGGAGGAGATAGAGGTGACCTGGTGGAGAAAAAGCAGAGTCCAAAGGGGGAGAGAGCAGTCAAGCCAGTAATCTCGCTCCCAAGTAAAAATGAGTACTGAAGACTGGGTTCTTAAAGGTACAAAATTGATAACAAATACCAAAAGCAAAGATTAAAAATCTAGAGTAGAGGTTGGATTTTCAAAAATATAATATTAAAGAAAAGAAAAAAAAAAAAAAACAAAGTCACAAAAATTATAAAAAAAAATATATATATATATATGAAGTTTGCTTTAAAAAATAGGGTCTCTTTTTTTTTGCAAAGTAACAGTAGGTTATAAAAATGAAAATTAAAGAAGTAATAGAGGACTTAAAATTTTTAAAAAATTTTAAAAATGATAGTAAAAATATATCTAGGACTTTCTCTGGTGGTGTTGTGGGCAGTGTGGGGTCAGTTCATTTTCAGATAGTTCCTTGGTCAGGCTTATTTTTCTAAAGATCTATAGGCCCCTTTCTATGTAGTTGGTACTAACTATAGTGTTTTAATCTATTGCACCTGTCACTTCCAAGGCGGTTCCCTCTGTTTTAGCTTATTCTGTTTGCTGGTCTCTTCCATGTCTGATGTCCACCCTGACACAAGGGGGCGGTGGTGGACACTTTTTTAGGCTCCCTTGTTCAGTCGCGCTGTGGGGAGGGAGGGACGTTGCAAACAAATAACACTGGCGTGTACTTGCAGTGTCTCAGCCACACTGGGCCTGCTCCCGCTTACTGCGCATGTGCTCTCCCTGCCCATGCTGCTCAGACTCTAGATTGTTCCCCTGGGAACCATCCGAGGCTGGCCCTGGGCTGCATGCACCTCCCAGGTCTAAGCCGCTCAGGTTCAGGCACTCGGGTACTCCCCAGAGGCGCAGACTCCATTGGGCCTGCATTTTGTGCCCTTCCCAGGTCCGAGCAGCTCAGGTGATGAGGTGTTTGGTGAGCACGGTCACTGCTACTTATTGCCTCCCCCGTCCCTGCCTCTCGGTTTTCTGGGTGTACAACCGGCGCACCTTCTCAGGCGGATGTTGACCATCCAGAACCCCAAGAAGCCTTATTTAGCAAAAAAGCCTGCTTGCAGTTTGGTAGATAATGCCTCTCTGGGGCTGTGATTGCCCCCTTCCAGCTCTGGCTGCCTGTCACCAGAGGAGGATGGTCTGCAGCCGGCTAGCTCTGTTCAGTCCTTTGTTCTGTAAGTGGGCCTCATGGTGTCTTAGGTTAGGGCTTTTCCCCTGGTAGCTATCCCACAGTTTGTTCTGCTATCTCAAGTTAGTTCCCTCAGATTGCCCTTGGGGCATTCAGGCCCAGTCCTACTCTAAGCAATGCAGCCTGCGTCTCCCTGCCCAGCCCCCGCTTGCTAGTGGCGGGTGCAGGCGTCTGCGCTGCTTCTCCACTGGGGGAGTTACCGTTGGGCACGTAATCTGTGGGGTTTAATTATTTATTTAATTTTCCTCCCAGTTATGTTGCCCTCTGTGGTTCCAAGGCTCGCCACAGACTCGGCAGTGAGAGTGTTTTGTTTGGAAACTTCTCTGTTTTTAAGATTCCCTTCCTGGGATGGAGCTCCGTCCTTACCTCTTTTGTCTCTCTTTTTGTCTTTTATATTTTTTCCTACCTTCTTTTGAAGACAATGGGCTGCTTTTCTGGGTTCCTGATGTCCTCTGTCAGCATTCAGAAATTGTTTTGTGGAATTTACTCAGCGTTTAAATGTTCTTTTGATGAATTTGTGGGGGAGAAAGTGGTCTCCCTGTCCTATTCCTCTGCCTTATTAGAACTGCCCTCTGAGAAAGTCTTTATTCCTCTTTCATTTCTAAAGGATGGCTTGGCCAGATATGGAATTCTTGGTTATTGCTTTTCTTTCATCAATATTTTGATTATGTCATCCCATTCTCTCCTTGCCTGAAAGTTACAGTTGAAAGATTTATCAGTAATCTTATGGAAATTCCCTTGTATGTTACTCTTCTCTCTTGTTGCTCTTCAGTTCAGTTCAGTGCAGTTCAGTCCAGTTGCTCAGTCGTGTCCAACTCTTTGTGATCCCATGAATTGCAGCAAGCCAGGCCTTCCTATCCATCACCACTCCCAGAGTTCACTCAAACTCACGTGTTGCCCTTAAAAATCTTTTTTTTTGCCTTTGCCTTTTGGCAATTTAATTATAATGCACCTTGGTATGTCCCTATTTGTATTCACTTATTTGGAGTCCTTCAGATCTCTTGGAACTGGAAGTCCATTTTTCTATCCACACTCAAGAAGTTTTCAACCATTGTTGCTTTAAATATACTTTCTTTCTCTTTCTATTTCTACTATCCTTCTGAAGTCCCCAAAATGAGAATTTTTCATTTTCATCATGTTTCATAACTTCTGTAGACTTCCTTCCCACTGTTTCACTATTTTTTCTTTATTCTTCGGGCTCAGTAACTTCCACTGTCTTTTTCTCCAGGTCTCTGATTCTTTCTCTTGCATGATTGAGTCAGCTTTTGGAATTCTCTATTGAATTCTTCAGCTCAATTATTGTATTATTCAACTCAGGGATTTTTTTTTTTAATGTTTGCTACTTCATTGATAAACTTATTTTGTTCATGTATTGTTTTCTTAATTTCATTTAATTTTCTGTGTGTCCTTTTTGTCCTTATAGTTCACTAGACTTTAAGTGGATTATTATTAATTCTTTGACAATCCATAGATCAACATTTCTTTAGGGTGAATTATTGGAGCTTTATTAGTTTCCTTTGGTTGTGTTATAGTTACCTGATTTTTATAATCATTGATTCCTTACACTGATACTCATGCATGTGAGTAATAGGCTCCTCTTGCAGACTTTAGAGCTATGACTTGCAAAGATAGCCCTTCACCAATCATTTCAGTTTGGGTTACTGGGTATGTTTGCAGCTAATGTTCTTGGGCAAATGGGGCTTGCTACTATGGTCTGCTTTGAGAAGAGGCAGAAGTTCAAGCTCTGAGCATGTGGATACAGGTGTGCCAATGGCTGAGAACAGTTGGAAAGGACTATTATCTTGGTTCTCTACTCAACTGAGACTGTAGGATGGGCTCTTTGGTTGTGTTGATTCTCTGGTCAGGCTTACAAGATGGTTGACGCTGGTTACTGTGTTCAGTAATAGATGGGGCTGTGGATCAACTTCCACACCCTGGCAGATGGACATGATAGGACTCAGGACTTGGACAGCTGTACATTCTGGGGATACCTGATTCAGGCCAGAGTGTACACTGAGTTCCTTGGTCGGGTGAGGCCACTGGTTTTTCTCTGCATATGGGGGAAGTCACAGGCTAGGCCCTCTGTTAACACTGTACATAGGGATGTTGAGTGGACTATGCAGCTTATTATATGCTTGGTTAAGTTTCCTGGTTGGACAGGCTGAGGGCTATAATTAGGCATGGACAGGGCTGTGAATTAGACTCTCTGCCTGGGCACAACAGTTCAGCTCTAAAGTCAGTAAAGTTCACTGTGGTCTTAACTCAAGCTGACTTGTCCCCCTCCTCCAAGTTTCCTGACTGAACTGGGACACAGACTTTGTTCTGCAAACATTGCCTCTGCACACCTGCCACTGGGCCTAAGTGCCACTGGGCCATACTGCTTTCAGCAGTCTGTGCTAGTTCTCCTTGTCAGATGGTGCCAGAAAACTCTCTCCTGTAGGTGAGGCAGTAATTCAGTTCCTTGCCTGGGAGTGGGCAAACCAGGCTGTAGAACCAGCACAACTCATTGTTTGAGAATCTGAATCAGGCAGATGTGTACCTCACTGAGTTTCCTTATCAGATTGTGCCCCTAACTTGGTTCTGCAGATGAGCAATACTGCTGGGTTGGCATCCTGCTTGGGCACTGCAGGTATGAGCTTGGTCTGTCAGGATCATTGTAGTAATTATTTCAAGCCCTTGCCTACATCTTCACCATAGTCAGATTCCCAGTGGCTAAGTCCTGCAGATTCCCTTGAAATCTTCATGGTGCAAGATCAGAGTAGAGGCTCCCACAAAGCAATCTCAGTGATGGCATGGAGACTGATTTTCTCCCCTGTGCTCTCTTTTCCCATTGGAGGAACTGGAGGCTTAGGGGAGACCCCTCCATGTGGCTCCACACTGACCTTTAGGGAGGGTAAAACGGTTAATATGAAACTGATTCCCTTGCTCTTCTAATGCTATCTGTCCTGATCTATGTGGTCCAGGGAGTCCTTCAGCTTCACTCCTACGTTCTAGGATTCTCTCAGGGGTGTCTTGTTCTTGAATATTGCTTCTTTGCTTGTTTTTCTTTTGCTAGGGAGCAAAGACAGGGATAGCCTATGTCACCAGGCTGATAATGGCACTTCTGTTTGCTATAATCTTGTAGATGTTGTGAACATAAGCATTGTTGGCTTTCAGAACTAGGTGTTTTGGAAGTCTGTCCATTTGGAAGAGTCTTAAAATTTAAGATGCTAGATATGGAGTCCAATCCCTTTGCTCTTCCAAGAGAAGCTGGGTTGTGGGTTGTCTTCTGATTGGATGGCACTGTTTGGGGATTGGAGTATATGATGAGAGTATGTTTCCACCTTTCCTACAGGTTTCAGTGGGGGTATTTTTCCCACTTATGTGATGTTTATGAATCACTCAGGTAGTTTCTTGATTTCTTTCAGAGGGAATTCCTCCTTATGTAGTTGAGGAGAGCTCAGGATATCGCTATGTGTCATCTTGATTGACTGTGAGATGTTAGGGTCCTGGCAGGAGATACATGATACCATACCAATGTTTTATTTGAAGAATAAATCTTACATGGTGATGGTGCATCATCCTTTCTATATTGTATGCTTTTAATTTAGTGATATATTATTAAGGATCTATGTTCATGAGGGATTGGTCTGCAAATTCCTCTTTTACTGGTATCTTTGGCTTTAATTTTGGAGTGTTTTAGTTTTCTGTTGCTACCATAGCAAATTACTGCAAAGTTAGTGGCTTAAATTTGATGCAAAGAGTCATCTCATTAGAAAAGATCCTGAGGCTGGGAAAGATTGAAGGCAGGAGGAGAAGGGGAAAACAGAGGATGAGATGGTTGGATGGTATCACCAATTCAATGGACATGAGTTTGAGCAAATTCCAGGAGACGGTGAAGGACAGGGAAGCCTGGCATGCTGCAGTCCATGGGGTCGCAAAGAGTAGGACACGACTGAATGACTGAACAACAACAACAACTCAACAAATTACTGCACATTTCATCGCTTAATGCAATGCATATTTACTACCACATTTCCATGTGTTAGGGAGGTCAATTAGCTAAATCCTCTAGTCAGATCTCACAAGCTGAAATCACGATGTCTGTTGGTACAAAGGTCCTCATCCAAGACTCAGGTCCTCTTCAGGCTCTAAGGTTATCGGCAGAATTCACTTCCTTGATGTTGTAGTTGTGAGCTCTCTATTTTCTTGCTGGTTGTTAACTGAAGGTCAATCTCAACATCTATGGGGCTATCCTTTTCCATTTCAGTTTACAAAATAGCTGTTTGATTTTTTTCTTTAAGATCACCAGGAGACTTCTGTGAAATCTGCTATCAGCAGGAGAAAACTGCTTTGAAAGAGTTCACTTGAATAGATTCAATCCACCTAGATATTCTGAGTATTTTAAGGTCAACTGATTTGGGACATAAATTACATTTTCAAAATTACTTCACAGTAGTACCTGAGTTATAATTTGAATAATCAGAGTAGGGCATTTGGGGGGAGAGACCATGTTTAGAATTTTGCCCTCAACACAGCATGTCATAGTATTTTGGAGTACTGTAACAGTAATACCATAGACTGAATGTCTTATAAACAATAAATGTATATTTCTCACACTTCTGAGGGCTTGGAAGTCCCATGGTCCAGGTATCAGTATATTTGATATCTGGTGAGGACTCATTTCCTAATTCATAGACAGCTGTCTTTGCAGTGTATTCTCATATGGCAGAAGGAACAAAAAAGCTCTCTGGTTTCCCTTTTATAAGGGTAAAATTCCATTAATGAGGGCTTTAAGCTTATGACCTAATCCACTTCCCAAAGGTCCCATTTCCAAATACTATCACATTGGGGGAACATAAATATTCAGACTATAGCACATGATAATATTGGTCTCACAGAATGAGTTAAGAAATATTTTCCCTCCTACATTTTTCTGAAAAAGTTGTGTCCCTCTTGCGTACATGCTCAGACATGTTCAACTCTAAGCAACCCCGTGGCCTGTAGCCTGCCAGGAAAGAACACTGGAGTGAATTGGAGATGCCGTCCCATTTCCAGGGGATCTTCTGGACCTAGGGATCAAACCTGCATCTCCTGTATCAGCAGGCAGATTTTTTTTTTTTTTTTTTTAACCACTGTGCCACTTGAGAAGCCAAAAGTTATATAAGATTGATATACATTCTTGAAATATTTGATAGAATTCACCAGGGAAGTCATACAGCATGAGCTTTACTTTCTAGTAATTTTACAATCACCAGTGCTATTTGCTTATTCATTATAGATCTGTTAAAATTTTCTATTTCTTCCTGAGTTAGTTTTGGAAGTTTGTAGAAAATTCTCCATTTATCTAAGTTTTCTGTTTGTTGGCATAATACTGTTCATAATATTTCCTTAAATATCTGTTTCTTTAAGACTGATAGTGATATCCTTACTTTCATTACAGGTTTTAGAAATTTTGTCTTTTTATTTTAGATTTCTCAAGCAAATTTTTAATCAATTTTGCTGATTTTCTCAAAACATTTGATTAAAATTATTTTTTCCATTTTTTTGTATTTTTAATTTACTTGATTCCCATGATTTTAACATTTATCCCATTTTGCCTTCTGGGACTTAATTTGACCCTATATTTCCAGTTTTTAAGACAAAAGCATAACTACTTATTTGAGAGGTTTCTTCTTTTCTATATAGGTGTTTAATGACCTAAATTTCCAACTTATAATGTATTTTAACTGCATTCTATGTTATATGTTTTGACTCTTTGCAACACCATGGACTATACAGTCCATGAAATTCTCCAGTCCAGACCAGAATACTGGAGTGAGTAGCCTTTCCCTTCTCCAGGGGATCTTCCCAACCCAGGGATCAAACCCAGGTCTCCCACACTGCAGGCGGATTCTTTACCAGCTGACCTACAAGGGAAGCCCAAGAATACTGGAATGGGTAGCCTTTCCCTTCTCCAAGGGATCTTCCCAACCCAGGAATCCAACTGGGATCTCCTGCACTGAAGGTAGATTCTTTACCAACTGAACTATTAAGGAAGCCCCATGATATATGTTGTACTTTCATTAATTTTTTTTTCTAATTTTAGAGACTATTCATCATAATAGTCCATGTGTAATAATGTAACACAGTGTAAATAATGTGTATTCTATAGTCAGTGAGTGGAATTGTCTATATATGTCAGTTGGATCAAGTTGGTTAATAGTATTGATCTTCTTTGTCATTGCTAATCTTTTTTTGTCTGCTTGTTGTCCTTTCAATTAAGGAAAAGGTGATAATGAAATGTTCAAATATAACTGGTCATTCCTCATTTCTCTTTGAAGTTCTGTCTCTTCTTGCTTCAAGTATTTTGGTGCACTTTTGTTAGGTGTTTTTATACTTATGACAGTTATATTTTCCATCTTTTTCTCTGTGTTCTTCACTTGGATAATTTCTATTACTATATCTCCAAGTTCACTGATTCCTCTCCCTTTTTGATTTTCTGTGTAGCTCATCTACTATATTTTCCATTTTGGTTATTTTAGTTTTCAACTCTAGAAATTTCACTTACTTTCTCTTCCTTGTTCCTATTTCTTTATTGGAATTCCATATTTGTGTAAATTTAATCATATTTTAATACATGAAAAAATTTTAAAGATTCTTTGTCCATAACTATAACTGATTTGAAGTCATTGTCCGCTAAATCCAAAATCTGATGTTGCTCAAAGTAGATTCCTATTGACTGCTTTTATTATTTTGAGGATAGGTCATACTTTTCTGAATTTTTGCACTCCTGTTTTTTCTTGGCAAGTGAACCTTTAGATATTTTAAATTAGAAGCTATAGATTCTGATGTTTCTCTAAACTTTTAAAAATGTGCCTTGTTTAATTGCCAGTGCTCTACTCCTGTGATATAACAGCCCCTGATATCTCTTATTAGTCCTTTTTAAATTTTGTCTCATTCTTATTTTTAACCATGATTCATAGGGATTGCTCCTGTGTGTACCTAGCTTAGTGGTTAGCCAAGGATGGGATGGAGCTGCTCATGCTTTTGCGACTCTCACTTTGTAATTGTAGATAGTGTTAGGGTTGGAGAGTGCATCTAAAGTTAAGGCAACTTAATATGTTGCTTAGGTTTTATTTTGCACTAGATATCTCGGGGGCTTTCTAGTGCATACGTGTTGTTTCTTAGTTATCCAGGTTATCAGTGATGAAGGGGTTATCTAGCCCTTGGATAGCTGTCTCATTAAGTGGATATCTAAAATTTGGCAGTCTTCTACTGTTTACCTCAGCTAGATCCCTTATTTTTTTCTACAGGGCTTACTATTTTCACTAACAATGCTGCTGTGTGTGGCTTTTGCTTTCCACTTGAAGTCAATTCACCCTCCTCTGTCAGCAAAGCTGCTGTTTTCCAGAGTCTGTTCTCCTTGAATAAATCTATGATGTTGTTAAAAACAAAAAACCCCTGGATAGTTCTACTATGCTGATAAAGAGAAACAAAACCAGATCCTAGTTAAAGGCTGAAAAGACAATTTTTATTCAGATTCTAATAGAGCAGGGGAAAAGGGCTTCAGTGTAGAAATGAGCTTCAATTCCACCAAAAACGAAACCAGGAGACCTTTGAAACACTAGTGTGAGCTAAAGGAAAGGTACTTAAGGGTTTTAAGGGTAGGAGTGGGTATTGGTTCATGTAACCAGTCTGTCTGGGTTTGGTAACTGGCCCTAAACAGAGGAGAAACAAACTGAATCTTTATGACAGTTGTTTAAGAGACAGTTGTTCAAATTGAAGTAAGGAACCCACAGGAGTTAGGTGCTTACCTTCAGACCACTTAGAGAACTCAGAGTAGGACTGGAATGTAGGGGAGGAGAATTATCTTTCTGGATGTCTACATTTTGAAGGGACATCTCCCAGGTCCTTGAGGAGAAAATTCTGGATGGTTGAAGATATGTATATCTCAAAAAAGCAGAGAAAGGTTTTACAATCGCAGGCTTTCTCAGGCAGGTACTTTAAGGAGAATTGGGGTCATTCTAGGGACATGGCCTGAAGCTGTTAGAAGTCATGTTAGTGCTGGATCAGTTTTTCAGCACAGGGATGTGGATGAAGGCATTTTATGCTGAGTAGTTTTGTGAGCTCAGTGCCAGCGGTGCTGGGTAGAGAGGGGTGGGAGCAGCTACACACGAAAGGGCAAGACCCCCACCTTGCTTATGGAACTTCTAACAGCAATTTGTGTATAATGCTACTCAGTTTGTTATTTGCCTTTGTTCAGTATCCAGAGCACTAAAGTGGTTGTTTTTGACAATTTGGTCAAGTTGTATACTTGTTTTGTAGGAATAAGATTTGCCAGCCTTTTTACTCTGTCCTAGTCAAAATCCCCGGAGAAGGCGATGGCACCCCACTCCAGTACTCTTGCCTGGAAAATCCCATTGATGGAGGAGCCTGGTAGGCTGCTGTCCATGGGGTTGCAGAGAGTCGGACACGACTGAGTGACTTCACTTTCACTTTTCACTTTCATGCATTGGAGAAGGAAATGGCAACCCACTCCAGTGTTCTTGCCTGGAGAATCCCAGGGACAGGAAAGCCTGGTGGGCTGCCATCTGTGGGGTCACATAGAGTCAGGCACGATTGAAGCGACTTAGCAGCAGCAGCAGCAGTAAAATCCCACACTGACTGCTTTCGATTTTGAATGAAAGGTTTTGAAGGAGAATAATACTGTGGCTAAGGGTCAGTCTGATATACTATAAAGAGCAGTGGGTTAAGACTTGGAAGGTTCTTACCTTGAGGATGTTGTTCGTAAGTCTGTAGCCTCAAGTAAATGATTTAATCTGTTCAAGGGCTCTATTTTTTTCTTGTGTAAATGGTGATACTACATATGCTGAAAAATTAAGTATGGATTGGAGACTGAAAGTATCTAAAGTTTCAAATTCATTTTACTATAATCTATAAAACATCTTAAATTTTTAACTATATAAGCTTTGGCATATTCTGAATAAACTGGAAAATAATTCATGCCTAAGCATTTTATGTTGTTTATCTTCAACTTATTCATCTAATTTTAATTCTAATTCCACTATTTCCCATATTTCATAGGATTTTAGAATTTGAAGACAAGAAGTAAATTTATTATTAAGTATATTTCTTCTTTTATTCTACAAATTATGAATTACTTGCTATTTGTCTTTCTTTTTCAATCTAAATAGCCTTGTTAGACACTGACCTTACTTTCCATCTGGGAAATAGCTACAAACCTGCTTCTGTATTGCAAAATGTATCGTTCTATCCCTTGAGAAAAAATATGCCTTAAGGGAAAATTTCACTTAAGTGTTTCAGCAACTAAAGAGCTATGGCTGAATATAAATGATATTAGAAAGTTCCTTCCAGTATTTTCTACCTGCCACACTCTGATCTTGTAGAAGTAACTATTGTTCTTCATGATTAAATTTTCCTCTCCGTACTGTGAAAGTAAGTAATGATTCTTCTCATACTGTTAACATTTAGAATTGGGAGGAAAATTAGTGATGTAAAACCTACAATTACTAAGAACCATTTAACCTTCAGTCAGTCAGTCAGTCAGTTCAGTCACTCAGTCGTGTCCGACTCTTTGCGACCCCATGAATCACAACACGCCAGGCCTCCCTGTCCATCACCAACTCCTGGAGTTCACTCAAACTCATGTGCATCGAGTCAGTGATGCCATCCAGCCATCTCATCCTCTGTCGTCCCCTTCTCCTCCTGCCCCCAATCCCTCCAAGCATCAGAGTCTTTTCCAATGAGTCAACTCCTCACATGAGGTGGCCAAAGTATTGGAGCTTCAGCTTTAGCATCAATCCTTCCAAAGAACACTCAGGACTGATCTCCTTTAGAATGGACTGGTTGGATCTCCTTGCAGTCCAAATGACTTTCAAGAGTCTTCTCCAACACCACAGTTCAAAAGCATCAATTCTTTGGTGCTCAGCTTTCTTCACAGTCCAACTTTCACATCCATAACCACAGGAAAAACCATAGCCTTGACTAGATAGACCTTAGTTGGCAAAGTAATGTCTCTGCTGTTGAATATGCTATCTAGGTTGGTCATAACTTTTCTTCTAAGGAGTAAGCATCTTTTGATTTCATGGCTGCAGTCACCATCTGCAGTGATTTTGGAGCCCAAACAAAGTCTGACACTGTTTCCGCTGTTTCCCAATCTATTTCCCCTGAACTGATGGGACCAGATGCCATGATCTTTGTTTTCTGAATGTTGAGCTTTAAGCCAACTTTTTCACTCTCCACTTTCACTTTCATCAAGAGGCTTTTGAGTTCCTCTTCACTTTCTGCCATAAGGGTGGTGTTATCTGCATGTCTGTGGTTATTGATATTTCTCCCAGCAATCTTGATTCCAGCTTTGCTTCTTCCAGCCCAGCGTTTCTCACGATGTACACTGCATATAAGTTAAATAAGCAAGGTGACAATATCCAGCCTTGACGTACTCCTTTTCCTATTGTGAACCAGTCTGTTGTTCCATGTCCAGTTCTAACTGTTGCTTCCTGACCTGCATACAAATTCTCAAGAGGCAGGTCAGGTGGTCTGGTATTCCCATATCTTTCAGAATTTTCCACAGTTTATTGTGATCCACACAGTCAAAGGTTTGGCATAGTCAATAAAGCAGAAATAGATGTTTTTCTGGAAGTCTGTTCCTTTTTCCATGATCCAGCAGATGTTGGCAATTTGATCTCTGGTTCCTCTGCCTTTTCTAAAACCAGCTTGAACATCTGGAAGTTCATGGTTCATGTATTGCTGAAACCTGGCTTGGAGAATTTTGAGCATTACTTTACTAGCGTGTGAGATGAGTGCAGTTGTGCAGTAGTTTGAGCATTCTTTGGCATGGCCTTTCTTTGGGATTAGAATGAAAACTGACCTTTTCCAGTCATGTGGCCACTGCTGAGTTTTCCAAGTTTGCTGGCATATTGAGTGCAGCACGTTCATAGTATCATCTTTCAGGATTTGAAATAGCTCAACTGGAATTCCTTCACCTTCACTAGCTTTGTTCATAGTGATGCTTTCTAAAGCCCACTTGACTTCACATTCCAAGATGTCTGGCTCTAGGTAAGTGATCACACCGTCGTGGTTATCTTGGTTATGAAGATCTTTTTTGTGTAGTTCTTCTATGTATTCTTGCCACCTCTTCTTACTCTCTTCTGCTTCTGCTAGTTCCATACCATTTCTGTCCTTTGAGCCCATCTTTGCATGAAATGTTCCCTTGGTATCTCTAATTTTCTTGAAAAGATCTCTAGTCTTTCCCATTCTGTTGTTTTCCTCTATTTCTTTGCATTGATCACTGAGGAAGGCTTTCTTATCTCTCCTTGCTATTCTTTGGAACTCTGCATTCAGATGCTTATATCTTTCCTTTTCTCCTTTGCTTTTCACTTCTCTTCTTTTCACAGCTATTTGTAAGGCCTCCTCAGACAGCCATTTTGCTTTTTTGCATTTCTTTTCCATGGGGATGGTCTTGATCCCTGTCTCTTGTACAATGTCACAAACCTCATTCCATAGTTCATCAGGCACTCTATCTATCAGATCTAGGCCCTTTAATCTATTTCTCACTTCCACTGTATAATCATAGGAATTTGATTTAAGTCATATCTGAATGGTCTAGTGGTTTTCCCTACTTTCTTCAGTTTAAATTTGAATTTGGCAATAAGAGGTTCATGATCTGAGCTGCAGTCAGCTCCTGGTCTTGTTTTTGTTGACTGTATAGAGCTTCTCCATCTTTGGCTACAAAGAATACAATCCATCTGATTTCGATGTTGACCATCTGGTGATGTCCATTTAACCTTAGGGGAAAACAAATACATATTCTGATTTGTATTAAAACATCATTGGATAGTACATCTATACATAAAAATTATAAAAAAGATAAATATGTAAACTAACAACCACCTCTACAAGTTTATTTCATCAAGTCTAGATTGAAAGGAAGTCAAGAAAACTTGAACAGATGTTTATAATACATTTTTATGCACATCTTTCCTAGTGAATCAAATGCAAATGGTACCAGTTGTGTGTGCTTTCCTCAGCACTTTGAACACTTGCACTTTTGATGTCACACTTTTTAAAGATGGATAACATGCCAAACTCTAAAGGATATATCACAAAGTACTACACATTTATAATGCATTATAATATTTCATACCAGAAAGATAAAATTCAACTTTACTGTTACCTCTTCACCATCTTTCTCCACTTATTTCTAATATAACATACTTTAAGTTTCTAAATAGTTTTTTTTCCTAGTACCTGAGATGTTCCCGACTGTTCCTATCCTTTCTATAGCAGTTATGTGTTTTTCTTTTGTTTAACAAATCAAACAAACAAAAACAGAAAAGTGAGGTAGTCTAATGTTTTTCTAGTGATTTTAGTAAAATTCACACTTAGCACAGTCTTTCTGGAGTGAGATTTTTAGGAATTGAGTATGATTAGGATGGCCGCCATTCAGATTTTCTTCATGAACTTGACTTTCTTGATAGGTTTCCTATATTTCTAGACCATCTCTAAACATTAATTCAGTTGTGGTAAAATTTTCAGGCCTCATTTTCAATGAATACTATGATAACACAGAGAAACCAAAAACAAAACCTCTCTTTAGGGGAGCATCCTGGTTGGCTAACAATAGAGTCACCTTACTTTGTAGACCTTGTTAAGCTAAGCTAGGGTCACAGTTTTCTAGATAAAGGAAAAGTTCTTACTGCCATGTACACACTTTCCCTTCAAAAATATTACTTATTGAAATTATTTCAAAATTATTACCGTATTTTCAAGTTTACTGTTTGCAGCCTTGATACTGCTGTCAGTAAACAAATAACTTCAATAATTTTAGAAAATAAGGCCTTAGATGATTTTTCTTTGGAATACAAATCTTTAAAGATATTTCTATACTGTAAAATCAAGACATGATATAAGCTGAAAAAGAACGCACTTTGACCTGGCAGCACCCTAAATTTTAAATCTCATCCACATTGTCATTTCCAATTCAGAATGTCATTTCCATATTCAGAATTTTTAAATTATTAATAAATTCACAGTTAAATACTGGCTCAACATTAGATGTTTACACCCTAAAACATCCATTTCACAGGAGAAATGACATATAATGTTATGAAAATAAACTGAGCAAACTCTGTCCTTATACTTACCACTCTGACAATTGTTTAGAGAATTCAAATTTTTCTCTTTTAGCATATTGAACCATTATTCTTAAGTAGAAAGTTGCACGACAAAGCTCCTGGGGCCACCATATGGGAACTTTGAATTAGGAAATCGATGTTTGAACATAACTGCCACTGATACAACTTGTTTCCTCTATTATACTATCATTTTTGCAACTAAAGAGAAGACATAACAGTAAAATAAAAGGGACAATGCCATTCATTTTAGTGAATCTCATTATATAATAGTCAACCAAGCCTGTGTACAGCCACCCCTCACTTATAGATAGTACTTAGAAGTGACCTTCACAACCTAACATCAGTGTCAGAAAGAGAAAGGGAAGGATGTGGGACCAAAATAACCTTTATATTAAAACAGAGTAAGAAATCCAATCTAAAACTCTTTCTTATATTTTAGATGACTCAGAATACAAGTTTTCACCAAAATTGTAGCTAAGAGAAGAGTAAAACAAGTAAATTGAGTGACATGAGGTTTCTTGGATTAATAATATTCAATGTCTAATAATACCAGTGCCTATAATTACATAGTGTTTTATGGTTTTAATGATGCCTTCATTGACTTTATATGCTTTTCACAATCATTTTATAAAATGATAGTACAGGATTTTTATTGATGAGAAAACTTGCCTTAACCTCTTATTTCAATAAATTACTATATAGGAAATGAAAATTGAGCCAAGTTCTTTTTTTGTTTTTAATCAAGTATGTATTTATTTAACTAGACCAACAAAGCAAGAAGTTATGCTATGTTTAGCCCAACATAAAGAGAAGAGAATGAAAAAGCTTAAAAGACAATAAAGTAAAAGAAAAAAAAGCAACAAACCAACAGAACAACATCACACACACATACACTGTGCTTAGTCGCTCAGTCGTGTCCAACTCTTTGCAACCCCATGGACTGTAGCTTGCCAGGCTCCTCAGTTCATGGGGATTCTCCAGGCAAGAATACTGTAGTGGGTTGCCATGCTCTCCTCCAGGGGATCTTCCCAACCCAGGGATCAAACCTAGGTCTCCTGCATTGCAGGCGGATTCTTTACCATCTGAACCACCAGGGAACCCCATGAATACTGGAGTGGGTTGCCATGCCCTTCTCGAGGGGATCTTCCCAACCCAGGAATTGAACTGGGGTCTCCTGCATTGCAGGTGGATTCTTTGCCAGCTGAGCTAACAGGGAGCAGACACATACATGCTGCTGCTGCTGCTGCTAAGTCGCTTTAGTCATGTCCGACTCTGCGACTCCATAGACCGCAGCCCACCAGGCCCCCCCGTCCCTGGGATTCTTCAGGGAAGAACACTGGAGTGGGTTGCCATTGCCTTCTCCGAAACACATACATACAGACACACATATTCTTATCTAGAGATAGAGTTGGAACTAACAATCCCACATATCCGCAAACTTCAAATTGCAGCAATATAAAACATTTATAAGCAGTAATGTCCCTAACAATGATTGAGCCTTTAAAGAAAGATTATTCAGATTTCTTATTTTAAGAAAATGGTAAAGAAAGTACTTCAGAAACAGTTCCATATAAATGTTTACTAAAGATAAAATTTGGATCCTTTGACTAAAATGTTATTCCTTTTCCCAATGTGGTTTTGCCCAGGTCAGTTCAGTTCAATTGCTCAGTCCTGTCTGACTATCTGTGACCTCACGGACTGCAGCATGCCAGCCTTCCCTGGCCATCACCAACAGAGCTTGCTCACACTCTTGGCCATTGAGTCGGTGATACCATCCAACCATCTCATCCTCTGTCACCCCCTTCTCCTCCTGCCTTCAATCTTTCCCAGTATCAGGGTCTTTTACAGTGAGACAGTTCTTCACATCAGGTGGCCAAAGTATTGCAGTTTCAGCCTTAGCATCAGTCCTTCCAATGAATGTTCAGGACTGATTTCCTTGGATTGACTGGTTTGATCTTGAAGTCCAAGGGACTTTCAAGAGTCTTCTCCAACACCACAGTTCAAAAGCCTCAATTCTTTGGTTCTCAGCTTTCTTTATAGTCCAACTCTCATATCCGTACATGACTACTGGAAAAACCATAGCTTTGACTAGACGGGCCTTTATCAGCAAAGCAATGTCTCTGCTTTTAGTGACCTAGTTCATCAATTTCAGTTGAAAATGTCTTTTTTTCAGTTTTACTCTAATTTTCCCTTTCAATGACATTATTTTCAGGTGACTGTTTCTCCTTAAAATACTCGTACATTTTAGTAAAATTCTCTCTGCTGTCTGTCTGTCTTGCTGAACAGTCTTTCAAGTCCTCTCTCCTGCATATGGAAGAGCCTTCATTTTGACCATTACTATTGAAAAAAAAGAGGATTTCTGTCCTAAGCTATTCCTTATCTATAGTCTACCAAGGAAATTTCACTTATTACCAAGCTTTTGGTGATGAGCATCCACAGATTTCTGTTTCCAGGGCAAATGTGTTTTTGCATTGAGAATTGAATTCAAACCCCTCCTTTAAGGTGTCCGTGCTTTAGACTTTGCCAAACTCCCCAACTTATTTCATACCAATCTCTTCTTTCACTCCAGTTATTCTCTGTCTTCTTAGGACAGAATCAAATGCTCTCTCCCATGTGACAATTGTTGTATTGACTTTGTCTTCTGCTACCAATATATTTCCCGAGATCTTTTTATGGCTGGCCTTACATCCTAGTTTCCTCTTAAATAGTAGACTTCCCTGACAATCCCTGTGGTTTACCCCTGGTGATTTCCATCACAACACACTGTTTATTTCCAGAGGGTACTTACATGCACACAAGACTCACGCACACCCAAGATCTAGAACTGTGTATTGTTCTATTAGTTACAAATGCTAAGTTCTATGTACAGTAATTTTTTTAATTAATTAATTTATTTTAATTGGGGGCTAATTATGATATTGTGGTTTTTGCCATGTACAGGAATATTAACTCTCTCATTATCCATTTTATTGCCAATGCCTATCTTACTGCTGCTGCTGCTGCTGCTGCTGCTGCTAAGTCGCTTCAGTCGTGTCCAACTCTGTGCGACCCCATAGACGGCAGCCCACCAGGCTCCCCCGTCCCTGGGATTCTCCAGGCAAGAGTACTGGAGTGGGGTGCCATTGCCTATCTTACAGTAGCTATTAAATATATATTTGATAACCGAATGAATGATTAAAAATTTCATGATTGGCTGAGCGAAGAATGCTTAATGGGAAGACTGAAAACTGAGCAGAAAACTGAGTGCATTTGATAGGGAATGAGTTAATCTGGTTTGCAGCATAATGAATTTTATGTTAATTGGGAAAATCGATGGATATTATTGAAGAAAAGTTTGAAATCATAACAGAAACTCAATAACAAAAATAAGACTAGAGATGTATATTTGGCAATTATTTACATAAAAGTAACAGTTGTTGAAATACTAAAAGTAGTTGAAATTGACAAGGGAGAGAAATAAAAAAATGAACGAATTCCATTCTTAGGGAAAACTCATTTAAAAGGGAAGAGTTTGAAGAGGAGTCTGGAAAGTAGAAGAGAAAGAAGGGAGCAACAGAACTAGTACTTTTACGGATTAGATACGTTACCTTCATGCAAGAGTTTCCTGCTTTGCTCACATTAAGTTTGCCACCAATCACTGAGTTTAAAACCACTTTTGTTACTTACCAGTTTTTCTTATTCTCCATCTCCAATGTATTATGTGCGTGTGTGCTCACTTGCTTCATCGTGTCCAACTCTGTGTGACCCTATGAACTATAGCCCGCCAGGCTCCTCTGTCCATGAAGGGGATTCTCCAGGCAAGAATACTGGAATGGGTTGCATGCTCTCCTCCAGGGGTCTTCCCCACACAAGGGTTTAGCCTGCGTCTCCTATGTCTAACCTGCATTGACAGGAGGATCCTTTACCATTAGCACGACCTGGGAAGGCCTCCAGAAATGGCTTTTAATTAATTAATCTCTTTTTAGCTGTTTCTGATTTGTCTATACTTACCCACTCCGGTACTCTTGCCTGGAAAATCCCATGGAGGGAGGAGCCTGGTAGGCGGCAGTCCATGGGGTCGCACAGAGTCGAACACGACTGTGCGATTTCACTTTCACTTTTCACTTTCATGCATTGGAGAAGGAAATGGCAACCCACTCCAGTGTTCTTGCCTGGAGAATCCCAGGAATGGGGAAGCCTGGTGGACTGCTGTGTATGGGGTCGCACAGAGTCGGACACAACTGAAGTGACTTAGCAGCAGCAGCAGCACTAGGTTAGCATATATACAACACTTAAAAACAATGGTGGACAATAGTAAGCACAGGATAAATGTTTCTTTTACTATCATTTTTATATAAATTCTCTAATATCTTTTTAAAATGTAAGTGTTTGAAACTTACACTTAGGAGTTTTCTACATGATTAATTTTCCCCATATTGGAGCATTTTACTTAAGCTTTATGTAAATGTAAATGTTGTTGTTTCTTGTTTTGCTGGCTTTATATTATTTTCTATTTATTTACTTCAACATATATATCTATCTGTCTTCTTTTACTTATTTCCACATCTTAAGCATACTTATTCTAAGGCACTGCTTTATTTTACTAGAACATAAGAGGAGACAGCTAATAGTGATTTTGGTATAGTTCTTTTCTTCCTTTTGTTGATAAAGCCATGAACATAAGGAGGAACATGACTGTCCAGCTAGAGACAAAATATCTCAACATATGAAATATGACAGTATGTCCTTTCAGTTAGGAATAGGTATGTAACTGAGTGTCAGTCAACAGAATAAAATTACTAATGAAATAGAATTAGAAATAATATTACTAGTGAAATAGATTTAAGGATAAGGAAAATCTTGTCCTTAAAACAGTATACTCCAGAATCTAAATGCATGAGATGACTCTGGTTTGACATATTAGATAAGTGCAAACACCTTAGCAAGGCGGGGAAAATAAATGGAAGGAACCTGTCTCTGAATGACACCATGGAACACAGACTCCAGCCAACTAGAATATTCATGCTCTATATGAAACAGGGGCTTCCCTGGGGGCTCAGCTGGAGGGAATCAGCCTGCCAATGCAGGAGACTGGTTTGATCCCTGATCCAGGAGATACCCTGGAGAAGGGAAGGGCAACCCACTCTAGTATTCTTGCTTGGGATATCCTATGTATGGAAGAGCCTGGTGGGTTACAGTCTATGGTGTCGCAAAGAGTCAGAAACGACTTAGCAACTAAACAACAGCAGCATTTGAAACAGAGATATACTTTTGTACTATTTAAGTTACTATCTTTTGGCTATTTTTTTGTTATAGGGGCTTCACCATTGCTGTAATAAAATATATATAAATATATATATTTTTACCTGAAAGAAGAACCCCTAGGAAATATCTGAAATATATGACATTGACATAGAAGGCAAGTGCATGAGTGCTCAGTTGCTTAGTTGTGTCAGACTCTTTGCAACCTCATGGACTGCAGCCTTCCAGGCTACTTTGTCCATGGGATTTTCTAGGCAAGAATTCTGGCATGGGTTGCCATTTCCTCTTCCAAGGGATTTTCCTGACCCAAGGATCAAACCTGTGTTTACTGAATTGGCAGGTGGATTGTCTACCACTGGGCCACTTGGAAAGCCCTGGAGGGCAAGTAGTGGATGATAAAGAGGAAATATAATAGGCTGTATAGCTGGTAATTCTTGTTATGTTAATGGAAATATTTAATTATGAATTTGCCTCCAATAACTTGGAAGTCAGAACACACACCAGAGCGCAAGTCTGTATGGAATTCTAGAGGGAAGTAATTAGCAAAAGCTAGAATTTTCAGTTTGTTGCTCCTTTCTATTATTACCAAATATTATATAACAAAGATAAGCTCAGTGAAAATTTTGGAGGGCTTTTAAGAAATTGCAGTACTTAGGACCTAAATCTTTGGGCTCTTTCAAAGCTGGAAGATTGGATTGCTCATGTTCCTGTAAATATTATGTTCAACTTCTTTAAGAGAAACTTTCTATTAAAACTTTTCAGCTAAATAAAGAAATTGACCCTGGTTCAGATATCAGATTCAGTGTATTATTTTCCAAATAAGCTTATTATTTTACAGAGCAGAAAGAAAGCTATCACTGCAACAATGGAAAGAGGGATAAGCTAAGCAGAGGCTGTAAACTATAACCATCTTAGGGAATGATACCGTTAATGAGGTTTACAAGTCTGGATGGCCAAAGCTTGTGCTGATTTTATTCCAAAAATTTAACATCAGCCCCTCAAATATTCTCTAGTAGGAAAGAGCGTCTTTAAAAAAAAATTTATTTAATTGTAGGCTAATTACTTTACAATATTGTATTGGTTTTGCCATACTTCAACACGAATCTGCCATGGGTGAACACGTGTTCCTCAACCTGAACCCCCCTCCCACCTCCATCCCCATACCATCCCTCTGGGTAATCCCAGTGCACCAGCCCCAAGCATCCTGTATCATGCATTGAACCTGGACTGGTGATTCATTTCATATATGATATTATACATGTTTCAATGCTATTCTCCCAAATCATTCCACCCTCTCCCTCTCCCACAGAGTCCAAAAGACTGTTCTATACATCTGTGTGTCTTTTGCTCTCTCACATACAGGGTTATTGTTATCACCTTTCTACATTCCATATATATGTGTTAGTATACTGTATTGGTGTTTTTTTTTTCCGGCGTACTTCACTCAACATAATAGACTCCAGTTTCATCCACCTCATTAGAACTGATTCAAATGCATTCTTTTTAATGGCTGAGTAATACTCCACTGTGTATATGTACCACAGCTTTCTTATCCATTCGTCTGCTGATGGACATGTAGGTTGCTTCCATGTCCTGGCTATTATAAACAGTGCTGCAATGAACATTGGGGTACACATGTCTCTTTCAATTCTGGTTTCCTCGGAGTGTATGCCCAGTAGTGAGATTGCTGGGTCATAAGGCAGTTCTATTTCCAGTTTTTTAAGGAATCTCCACACTGTTCTCCATAGTGGCTGAACTAGTTTGCATTCCAACCAACAGTGTAAGAAGGTTCCCTTTTCTCCACACCCTCTCCAGCATTTATTGCTTGTAGACTTTTGGATAGCAGCCATTCTGACTGGTGTGAAATGGCACCTCATTGTGATTTTGATTTGCATTTCTCTGATAATGAGTGATGTTGAGCATCTTTTCATGTGTTTGTTAGCCATCTGTATGTCTTCTTTGGAAAAATGTCTTTCTAGTTATTTGGCCCATCTTTTGATTGGGTTGTTTATTTTTCTGGAATTGATCTGCAGGAGTTGCTTGTATACTTTTGAGATTAATTCTTTGTCAGTTGCTTCATTTGCTATTTCTTCTAAAGTTGGGAACAAGACAAGGGTGCCCACTCTCACCACTACTATTCAACATAGTTTTGGAAATTTTGGCCACAGCAATCAGAGCAGAAAAAGAAATAAAAGGAATCCAAATTGGAAAAAGAAGTAAAACTCTCACTGTTTGCAGATGACATGATCCTCTACATAGAAAACCCTAAAGACTCCACCAGAAACTTACTAGAGCGAATCACTGAATATAGTAAAGTTGCAGGATATAAAATCAACACACAGAAATCCCTTGCATTCCTATACACTAATAATGAGAAAATAGAAAGAGAAATCAAGGAAACAATTCCATTCACCATTGCAATGAAAAGAATAAAATACTTTAGGAATATATCTACCTAAAGAAACTAAAAGACCTATATATAGAAAACTATAAAACACTGGTGAAAGAAATCAAAGAGGACACTAATAGATGGAGAAATATACCATGTTCATGGATTGGAAGAATCAATATAGTGAAAATGAGTATACTACCCAAAGCAATTTATAGATTCAATGCAATCCCTATCAAGCTACCAACAGTATTCTTCACAGAGCTAGAACAAATAATTTCACAATTTGTATGGAAGGACAAAAAACCTCGAATAGCCAAAGTAATCTTGAGAAAGAAGAATGGAACTGGAGGAATCAACCTGCCTGACTTCAGGCTCTACTACAAAGCCACAGTCATCAAGACAGTATGGTATTGGCACAAAGACAGAAATATAGATCAATGGAACAAAATAGAAAGCCCAGAGATAAATCCACACACTTATGGACACCTTATCTTTGACAAAGGAGGCAAGAATATACAATGGAGAAAAGACAATCTCTTTAACAAGTGGTGCTGGGAAACTGGTCAACTACTTGTAAAAGAATGAAACTAGAACACTTTCTAACACCATACACAAAAATTAACTCAAAATGGATTAAAGATCTAAACATTAGACCAGAAACTATAAGACTCCTAGAGGAGAACATAGGCAAAACACTCTCCACCATAAATCACAGCAGGATCGTCTATGACCCACCTCCCAGAACATTGGAAATAAAAGCAAAAATAAATGAATGGGACCTAATTAAAATTAAAAGCTTCTGTACCACAAAGGAAACTATAAGCAAGGTGAAAAGACAGCCTTCAGAATGGGAGAAAATAATAGCAAATGAAGCAACTGACAAAGAAAGAGCCTCTTAAAATGACAGAGGCTGGGACTTCGCTGGGGCTTTCCTTGTGGTTCAGCTGGTAAAGAATCCACCTGCAAT
This sequence comes from Bos indicus x Bos taurus, assembly GCF_003369695.1. Classification (NCBI taxonomy): domain Eukaryota; kingdom Metazoa; phylum Chordata; class Mammalia; order Artiodactyla; family Bovidae; genus Bos; species Bos indicus x Bos taurus. Next base: position 9,375,315 of record NC_040087.1, on the reverse strand, counting down.
GTGGGAGACTTGGGTTTGATCCTTCGGTTGGGAAGATCCCCTGGAGAAGGGAAAAGCTACTCACTCCAGTATTCTTGCCTGGAGAATTCCATGGACAGAGGAACCCTGGCCAGCTACAGTCTAGTCAGACATGACTGAGTGACTAACACTGACATTATTCACGGTTAGTCAGCGATTATACACCAGTTTTTCTTTTTCTAATTTTTATTAAGTATAATTAATTTGCAATTTTGTGTTAATTTCAAATATATAACAAAGGGATTCAGTTATATGTGTGTGTGTGTGTGTGTGTGTGTATAGGAGATCTGGGTTCAATCCCTGGGTCAGGAGGATCCCCTGGAGAAGGGAATGGCTACTCACTCCAATATTCTTGCCTGGAAAATTCCTTGGACAGAGGGGCCTGGTTGGCTTCAGTCCATAGGGCTGCAAACAGTCAAACATAACTGAGTGACTAACACCCACACCCACACCCACACCCACACACACACCCACCCACACACATACATACACACATATGTATAGTCTTTTCCAGATTCTTTTCCCTTACAGCTTATTGCAAAAAACTGAGTATAGTTCTGTGTGCTATTCAGTAGGACCTATTTGTTTACCTATTTCATATTAATATGAAGTAATGGATTATATAGGCTTCCCCAGGTAGCACTAGTGGTAAAGAATCTGCCTGCCAGTGCAGGAGACAGACTAATATGGGTTCGATCTCTAGGTCAGGAAGATCCCCTGGAGTAGGAAATGGCACACCACTCCAGTATTCTTGCCTGGAGAATCCCATGGGCAGAGGAGCTTGGTGGGCTACAGTCTCACAGGGTGGCAAAGAGTCAGACACAACAGAGCAACCAAGCACAGCACAGTGGGTTACACACCATTTTTTACATTTGTTTCTCAGTTCCTGTGTTTTGCAGCATGTAAGTGACACAGTTTCAGATTCCACCATAAGCTGTGCAATCTTAGGCTTAAAAGTTTTCTGTTTTAACCTGTGTGTCAACTGTAGACTGGAATAAAAATTTCAATTTCTGCCTGCGGTCAAGACAATTTTCCCCTGGCTCCTTTGCAGTGTAAGGAGCCACTTTCATTTCTCTACTATTCTTGTCACTGCAATGTGACACAGGTAATAAAATTCTAGAACTAGCATGCATAACCTGCCGTGTCAGTCCTATGAGATGTACGGCGATCACTCTTGCTTACTAACTTGTTTATGTGTTGATTCTTTGTTTATGTGTTTATTTTTTTATGTAATGTGAATGGTTCCCTTTCCCTTCCATATCCTAAAATATTTCATCCACCATATTTATATGTGTGGGGTGGGGAGGGACATTTTCTATCCTTGTCTAGGAGCTGAGATAGAAATATGAAATAAAAATGAATGAAAAGAATATAGAACAGTTTCAGATGTTCCAGATATTTAAAAAAAAAAAAGAAACCCAAAGTAGAGAAAGTAATGACAAAATGCTATATTCAACAAAATAAGTATGAGGAATTTCAAGAATATAATGAAGACATGAGATCAACAGTAGGATCGATAAGAGAAAACCCACACCCTAACCACAGCTTGATGAAACCTTAATGCATCAAAAATAAAGTAGAACTGCTAAGAAGTATCAGAGGAGGAGGTAAATTACTATAAACGAAAGGAAAACAAAATGATATCAGAAACAATACAAGCAATGTCATATGAGATAGTATCTTCAAAGCTCTAGGAAAAAATGTTTTAAACTGAAGTTTATTAGCCACAATAGCTATTCTAAAGTTAAGGTGACATAAATATGTTTTTGGGCATACAAAATTTCCTAAAATTGAATAATCACAGACAAAAGAAATGGTTAAAGATACACTTCTTCAAGAAAATTTTTTAAAAACCTAGAAAAAATTAATGCAAGTATCAGTAAGTCACACTGACAAATTTGACTTAAGAATATATACACACATGCTAGAGACACAGGAGACACGAGTTCAATCCTTGGGTCAGGAAAATCCCATGGAGGAGAAAATAGCAACCACTCCAGTATTCTTGCCTGGAAAATTTCACAAAGTGGTCTGGCAGGCTAGGCTACAGTCCATGCGGTCACAAGGAGTCGGATGTGACTGAGCACAGTACATATATATATACATATACATGTTCTAGGTCACTTCAGTTGTGTCTGACTCTTTGTGATCCCATGGACTGTAGCCCGCCAGGCTCCTCTGTCCATGGGATTCTGCAGACAAGAAAACTGAAGATGGGTGCCATTTCCTACTCCAGGGGATCTTCCCGACCCAGGTTCAAGGCCACATCTCAGCACCACCTGGGAAGCCCCACATACACACACACACACACTTCTATTCATGTAATAATTTTATGATATTATTGACAAGTTGGAAATAGATGGTGGGAAAGGATAGTTTTGAAGTTAATAAAAACCTGTTACAATTCCTACATTGTTCAGAAATGTGGAAAGACTAATTAATTAATAAATAATTATCCATAGGAGAAAATAAAATTAATTGCCTACCCTAGACCATGAAAAAAGTCCCATATAAAAATTATGAAAGGCATGTGGTTATATATCTTTGACCCACGTGCTCCGTATCTGCCACTATCTATCATGATGACACCTGGCTTCACCTTCCAAACAGGACTTTGTTTATTAGTTTAGTATTGTGGATTAGTGGGTTCCCATTTCCTTTTCCAGGTGATCTTCCCTGACCAGGTATTGAACCTGCATCTCTTGCATTGGCAGGCGGATTCTTTACCACTGAGCCACCTAGGAAGCCCCCTCACCCCCCAAAAATGCTACCATGCCCTAAACACATTGTAGGTGTTCTTGCCTAGAAATCTGGATAGGAATCCTTGTGACAGTAGTTACAAGGCCTTGAGCTAAAGCCTGAGTTATCACATCTGATGCTAGTTGCATTATGTTATAAGACAGGTAAGGATGAGTAGCTCTGAGTTTTCAAGGCCCTCTAATATCCTATGACCATTGTCACTGAAAACCAAAACCTCTTCTTTCATTTTAAAAGCTATCACTGAACAAGAATAGAGCTTTTGACTTTAAGACCTTAAGGTGTAATGCCAAAAGCCTACTATTTGTCTCTCTGTGAACATACTAGGCAGGGAAGTAGATATCCTTTTATTGAAAATGCTGTGTTTTTATCTGAAATAAGAATTCTGTAATGCCTATCATTTAATGCACTTTGGTTTGTACTAATTCAATATGATGAAACCCCTTTGAGACTGTAACTGTGTCTATAAGAGCGTGGAAAAATCAAATTAGACCATAAAATTTGGCCCATTCAATTTACATTAAGAGAGAAAATGTGCTAAGCAAGACTTTCTATTGCATGTTTTATGGTGTCGAGGCTTTGAAATTTTTGGAGGAAGTAATTGGGAAAGCTCTATGAAATAGTCCTTAAATATGATCAATTTAGTTTTTAAATCAATTCTGATAAAATACAATCAAAGTAAATAAAATAGAGGAAAAATAGCAGATACTCTGGATTTAAAACCTATTCAGTGGTAGAGAAACCTAATCATCTTTCAAGTTAGGAAGAGATAGTGTACATGGCATTGGTTGACCTTGAGGGGTCATACAAACTTCTGTCTTCTGAGACTCACTTGAAGATTAGAATTTATTTTTTCCACATGGCAACATCAATATACATTATTTCCATGTTTGATCATACATTTAAATCACGTTTCCCCTTATTGATCATCTTTCTTGAAAAACTTGAACCTCTTTTCATAGTGTCTGCCTGTTATATATTAAGTAATTTGGGAAGCCAAGGCACAGATAGGAAGGGTGTTAATTTCCCTGAGGGTATCCAACAAAAGCCTTGTGAGGCTGTTCAGGATTCATTGCTAACGGTGAATCTATCAGTCAATAATGGAGTTGAGAATAAGATATGTTTCTCCCCAAAGGAAAACATTTAACTACTAAACCAGAGTCTGTCTTTAAGTGCTCGGTGGTTAGTCATTATTCTCTTCTTGCTAGTACTTTGAAATATCATCCTGCAAGTTAAATATTCAAGTAAGAAGGGTGCATATCTGAGAAATCACTGATACATATTAAGTTGCCCATTTCTTTCATTTCCAACCAATCATATTATACATTTTTACTTATTATTTCACAAAGGTGTGTAACTTAACAGGAAGTTTGTTTGTTTGTTTTTAAAGTTACATTCTGGGAATTAAAATATAAAAAGCTTTTTTTTTTTTCTTCCATGCACGATGACATTTCCAACAATATTTAGAGCTATAGGGTCAGCAAAAAGTCACAATAAAGGAAAGATGAATATTTTGAAATTTATCAGACCATTTCATGTCAAAGTACTGATTTAAGATAATTGATACTTTCATGCATGTACTATATTAGGTCAGATTATTATGATCATCAGATTCTATAGCAAAGAGAATTTCTACATCTTTTCAGCTCTACTGTGCTTCCAGATCTGTCAAACTTCCCAAAATGATTATTTAGAAAATCTGTGTAGCTAATTAACATCAAAAAAGAAAAAAAAAGAATTTAAAATTTGGATGTTTAGTTCACTCTTATTCTCAATCTTTCAACTGAGTTACCAAAATTTTTAGTTCTACTTGTTCTGTTATTTGGAAATGATATATTTATTTATTCTTCAAATAATTTTATGTGACATATAGATGCATACATTATTGTATGACAAAAAAATAAAGCAGAAAAAAATGAAAATGAGAGTTAACTAAACCAGCATAAATTAGGACAGAAAGATTCATAGAACAATGTTCTATTCACTTGCTACAGCTCAACATCAAATTGGGTCTCTGATCCCTGACAGCCAAAGAAAGATGAAAACTTGGACAGCCATGAGATTCAATGTTACTGGAACTAAAACATACCAGGGACTCAGGAGAGGTTAAGCTTTTTTTCTTGGGCGGGGGGTGCACTGAGATTTAACAAAATGAAACCTGAGAATTTTCATAAAATAATGCAGGACAAGAATGTCTAAAAATGCTCAGCAAAAAGTCTATAAAGAAAATCATACAACTAGAGATCTATGCTGCTGCTGCTGCTGCTGCTAAGTCACATCAGTCGTAACCGACTCTGTGTGACCCCATAGACGGCAGCCTACCAGGCTCCGCCGTCCCTGGGATTCTCCAGGCAGGAACACTGGAGTGGGTTGTCATTTCCTTCTCCAATGCATGAAAGTTAAAAGTGAAAGTGAAGTTGATCAGTCGTGTGCGACTCTTCGTGACCCCATGGACTGCAGCCTACCAGGCTCCTCCGTCCATGGGATTTTCCAAGCAAGAGTACTGGAGTAGGGTGCCATCGCCTTTTCTGCTAGAGATCTATAGCATATTTCAATTTCTCTAGGTCTTACTGCACTGGAAATGTACACTTGACCCATGATAACACAGTAAGAGTCACGCTGCTCAATATTTACAAGGATACTATTCATTGACATTGCCAAACCAACTCAATTATTTTGGAGAAAACAAATTATCTGTCATACACACAGGCATACACACACACTTATCCATGTAAATTTCTCATATTAAACACCCTTATCCATGTAAATTTTCCATATTCTTCAAATCAAAAGATAATTAACAAGGTACTAATCAGCATGACATATTATTCTCCAAGGGTGTGAGGTGATGCACATATAGATATAAATATATAAATATTTATATAGAATATGGAATTCTAAAATCAAATCCTAGAATTATACCAAAGACTTTTTATCTAAAAATGTAACTTTTTAAAATCTTGATTTAACCTTCGGAAGGTGGCCTTAAAGACTCTGTTCCTCCACATGTATTTATGAAAATATAAGGTTATTAGCTATAGGAGTATAAATGTAATCCCTCTTTATTGTTATTAACTATTTTGAGAATACAGATAATTTCCTTTAATCCTATGACATTTACTTATTCAAAGAAATCCTAATTTATATAAATTGGAAACATTTGTAATGATAAAAAATTAAATGATCGTTTGTGAAATTTACATGAAATTACAAAATTGACTATTACAGAAATGCATAAAATATATGTGTTTTGATAGAATAATAACCCTCACTCCCAACAAAGGTGCCCATGTCTTAATCCTTATAACCTGTGAATTTGTTAATTTACGTGGCAAGGAAGAATCCCAGTGGCAGATGGAATTAAGGTTGTGAATTGTCTGACCTTAAGTAGGGAGAATGTTCTGAAATATTCAGGTGGTCCCAATGGAAATCATGAGGGTCTTTAAAAAATGGAAGAGGGAGGTGAGCATAGTCAGAGTGACACTATACAAGGAAGACTCAACATGCCATTACCAGTTTTAAAGATGAAGGAAGGGAACCATGAGCCAAGAGTGTGGGCAGCCTCTAGAAGCTGGGAAGACAAGGAAAGGTACTCTTCCATGGAAACTACAGAAAGAAATGCAGTCTGCTGATGGCTTGATTTAGTCCTGTGAGATCCTTGTTGGATTTCTAATCTAGAAAAACAAAGGTAGCAAATTTTTGTTTTTGAAATCACTAAATTTATAGTAATTTGTTATAACAGCATTATAAAACTAATACAATATACTTCTCTGTTGAAAAGCAGAGACATTACTCTGTGGACAAAGGTCCCTATCAGTTCAGTCCAGTTCAGTCACTCAGTTGTGTCCGACTATTTGCAACCCCAGGAATTGCAGCACTCCAGGCCTCCCTGTCCATCACCAACTCCTGGAATTTACCCAAACTCACATCCATCGAGTCAGTGATGCCATCCAGCCATCTCATCCTCTGTCATCCCCTTCTCCTCCTGCCCACAATCCCTCCCAGCATCAGGGTCTTTTCAAATGAGTCAACATTTCGCATGAGGTGGCCAAAGTATTGGAGCTTCAGCCTCAGCATCAGTCCTTCCAATGAACACCCAGGACTGGTCTCCTTTAAGATGGACTGGTTGGATCTCCTTGCAGTCCAAGTGACTCTCAAAAGTCTTCTCCAACACCACAGTTCAAAAGCATCAATTCTTCAGCACTCAGCTTTCTTCACAGTCCAACTTTCACATCCATACATGACCACAGGAAAAACATAGCCTTGACTAGATGGACCTTTGTTGGCAAAGTAATGTCTCTGCTTTTGAATATGCTATCTAGGTTGGCCATAACTTTCCTTCCAAGGAGTAAGTGTCTTTTAATTTCATGGCTGCAGTCACCATCTGCAGTGATTTTGGAGCCCAGAAAAATAAAGTCTGACACTGTTTCCCCATCTACTTCACATGAAGTGATGGGACCAGATGCCATGATCTTAGTTTTCTGAATGTTGAGCTTTAAGCCAACTTTTTCACTCTCCTCTTTCACTTTCATCAAGAGGCTTTTTAGTTCCTCTTCCCTTTCTGCCATAAGGGTGGTGTCATCTGCATATCTGTTATTGATCTTTCTCCGGCAATCTTGATTCCAGCTTGTGCTTCTTCCAGCCCAATGTTTCTCATGATGGACTCTGCATATAAGTTAAATAAACAGGGTGATAATATACAGCCTTGACATACTCCTTTTCCTATTTGGAACCAGTCTGTTGTTCCATGTCCAGTTCTAACTGTTGCTTCCTGACCTGCATACAAATTCTCAAGAGGCAGATCAGGTGGTCAGGCATTCCCATCTCTTTCAGAATTTCCCACAGTTTATTGTGATCCACACAATCAAAGGCTTTGGCATAGGCAATAAAGCAGAAATAAAAACAAGACCGGGAGCTGACTGTGGCTCTGATGATGAACTCCTTATTGCCAAATTCAGACTGAAATTGAAGAAAGTAGGGAAAACCACTAGACCATTCAGGTATGACCTAAATCAAATTCCTTAGGATTATACAGTGGAAGTGAGAAATAGATTTAAGGGAGTAGATCTGATAGAGTGCCTGATGAACTATGGATGGAGCTTCGTGACATTGTAGAGGAGACAGGGATCAAGACCCTCCTCATGGGAAAGACATGCAAAAAAGCAAAATGGCTTTCTGAGGAGGCCTTACCAAAAGCTGTGACAAGAAGAGAAGCAAAAAGCAAAGGAGAAAAGGAAAGATATTCCCATTTGAATGCAGAGTTCCAAAGAATAGCAAGAAGAGATAAGAAAGCCTTCCTCAGCAATCAATGCAAAGAAATAGAGGAAAACAAAAGAATGGGAAGGACTTGAGATTTCTTCAAGAAAATTAGAGATACCAAGGGAACATTCCATGCAAAGATGGGCTCGATAAAGGACAGAAATGGTATGGACCTAACAGAAGCAGAAGATATTAAGAAGAGGTGGCAAGAATACACAGAAGAACTGTACAAAAAAGATCTTCATGACCCAGATAACCATGATGGTGTGATGGCTCACCTAGAGCCAGACATTTTGGAATGTGAAGTCAAGTGGGCCTTGGAAAGCATCACTACGAACAAAGCTAGTGGAGGTGATGGAATTCCAGTGGAGCTATTTCAAATCCTGAAAGATGATGCTGTGAAAGTGCTGCCCTCAGTATGCTAGCAAATTTGGAAAACTCAGCAGTGGCCACAGGACTGGAAAAGGTCAGTTTTCATTCCAATCCCAAAGAAAGGCAATGCCAAAGAATGCTCAAACTATTGCACAACTGCACTCATCTCACACGCTAGTAAAGTAATGCTCAAAATTCTTCAAGCCAGGCTTCAGCAATATGTGAACCATAAATTTAGATGTTCAAGCTGTTTTCAGAAAAGGCAGAGGAGCCAGAAATCAAATTGCCAACATCCACTGGATCATTGAAAAAAAAAAAAAAAAAAAGCCCCTATAATACAAGGCTATTATAGTCTTCCCAATGGTCACGTACGGTTGCAAGAGCTGGACTGTAAAGAAGGCAAAAGGCCAAAAAATTGATGCCTTTGAACTGTGGTGCTGGAGAAGACTCCTGAAAGTCCCTTAGACAGCAAACCAGTCAATCTTAAAGGGAATCAACCCTGAATATTCACTCATTGGGAGGACTGATGCTGAAGCTGAAGCTCCAGTATTTTGTTCATCTGATGCAAACAATCAACTCATTGGAAAAGTCCCTGATACTGGGGAAGATTGAGGGCAGAAGTAGAAGAGGGTGTCAGAGGATGAGATTGCTGGACAGCATCACCGATGCAATGAACATGAACTTGGACAAACTCTGGGAGATGGTGAGAGACCGGGAGTCCTGGCATGCTGCAGTCCACAGGGTTGCGAAGAATCGGGATTGACTGGGTGACTGAACAACAACAATATACTTCATAACATGTAGCACTATGTCTTTTTCTGCATTTTTTTATATTTGTGTATATCATGAAGATCTCCATAAATGATAATATTCATTTCCTGCACAGATGGTATAGCAGATAGATAAACCCCAAAGACGGTTTCCCTTCATTCCTAAATTAACATATCTATTTCCTTATTTTGATAGTTTAAAAACTTGCTATGTCAATTGCTCTCCAAATAGTCTCTTGTCAAAGTTAAATAATAGTGTACATTGATCATTCTATCACTAGATTTAAATTATTCCATTTGAGTCTTTGCGTACTAAACTAGGTTTTCCAGAAAAACCTAAAAATCCGTTAGTTCCAAGGACATACAATTTTAATATGTGAAATATTTTAAAAGAAAATTGTTTTAAGGCTATTATTGATTTAATGGTAATTGATAACCACAGTGGAGCATATATTTCAGACATTAAACAAATTGAATAATATTTTAGGGTCTTAGTTCAGCAGAGAAATACATCTCATTGAAATATTGTGCATGTTTGAACTTTACTGCTATCTTGCCTAGGGTATCAATATTCACCCTTACTGTGTTTTATTAAACTGAAATGATAGTTTGACTTCTTTCTGACTTCAATGTATACCCATAAATGATCTGAGAGATCTGGTCTAAATAATGTGTCATTATGTGGCAAAACCATAGAAACTCCAAAGAGACTTTTTCTTATCTGTTTGTGCCATTATTAATCTTGAAATTTGCATAATAAAGAAAATTATAATTAAATGAAAAATGTATCACCCTCTTGTTCGATGGTTGCAGTAAGAAAACAATCAAGGGAAAACAAATCTGACAAAAACAGAACATCTACAGTAACGGGACAAAAAGGCTGGGGGATAATTATCCATTCGCAGATAGATAAATAAAATAAGGAAAACAAATGAGCAGATGGGAAAAAAAGTCCAGCAAACAAGCTAACAAAGCATAAGTCCCAGAGATGTGCTCTGCCTCCATGGAGACAAATTATCATAACTTTCCTCTTAGATCTAAATGAAGGCATGATTTAATCTCTGAAATTGTTTTTCTTTTGGACAACCTTTGGAAAGACTTTCCCCTCCTTTTTTAATATTTTTTTTTAATCTATCCTGTGGAACAAAAGGAGCTGAGTTACTTAGTATTTTTCAACATTAAACTTTAAAATTTTGCTCTTCATTTAAATGAATATGGATGTGATTTTAGGTTCAGTCTTCGGGGAAAGCAAAGAATAATTCATCCTGTTTAAAGTTGATCAGAATTGATAAGTATAATCATTCTAATCAGGTGAAAATAAATTTAAAATACAAAATTCCAACCAACGTTCTTAAATGCCAATGATACTTCTTTGTAAATAACAATTTATCTGTAAAACCAGGGGTTTACATTCTGTTACATAACTAATTATGCCCCTTTAACACATTCAATGGAGAAGGCAATGGCACCCCACTCCAGTACTCTTGCCTGGAAGATCCCATGGATGGAGGAGCCTGGTGGGCTGCAGTCCATGGGGTCGCTAAGAGTTGGACACGACTGAGCGACTTCACTTTCACTTTTCACTTCCATGCATTGGAGAAGGAAATGGCAACCCACTCCAGTGTTCTTGCCTGGAGTATCCCAGGGGCAGGAGAACCTGGTGGGCTGACGACTATGGGGACACGCAGAGTCGGACACGACTGAAGTGACTTAACAGCAACAGTAACAGCAACACATTCAAAATGATGGAAATAGTTATTTTATAGGAAGGGAACTTAATTCTGTCCTGGAGAAAAAAGCTATCAAGCCTGGCCCACTCTGCTTTTGTACCTGAGTCCCCTCCTTCCTTACTGCTGCCACTGTTTTCACTCATCCTCAGCTCTTCTTGCCTGAATTATTCTAATAATATCCCAAATGGTGTTTTGTCTCCATTTCACTGCCATGCAATCTGATTTCCACACTGATTTCAGAATATTTTTTTCAAAAAGACAAATCTGAATGTTTATTTTCCCGGCTTCAAGTCCAGTAGTGATTCCCATCACCTTCAGCTTCCACTCCAAACCTGGGGCTTAGATGTGGGAAAGCCTGCATCAAGCATGCTTTTTCCTTTCTACACCAGCCTTCCTGCAGTCACGCTTGTATTTCTACAGTGCCACAGTTTATTGCACTCATTCACTCAGCTTTATGAATGTATTCTCTCTCTAGTAAATCTGTAGCTCTGATATGTTCTATTTGACAGCACGTGTTATGCCTATTGTCTGACCTACAAGGTCTCTCATTCTTTAAATCTGGGTTGAAGCATAAACTGCCTAGTGAATAGTGCTCCATACTCCTTCTGGCCTTGAGGCAAAGGGTTTGCATTATGGTATTAATCCAGGATGCATTTAGATTTCAAGGTAGAGCTAAAAGAGTAGGGTCTTGGTTGCCATGTTTCACAACTGTGTGACTTTACACAACATACTACACACGTTCTGCGGGACCTATGGGGCCTAGATACCGTCAGCTTTTCTGAAACCTGCCTTTCAAGTTGAGCTACTGCAGCAGTCATGTGTTTAATAGAGGGTCTTGCCCTAAACTCCCTACAGTTAGTTAGCCTAGAGGTGAATTCCTTATCCAGAGTGGGCCAGTGGGTCAATGAAATTCCTCCATCCTCCAGACTGGAATTGTGACTTATTTATTTTGGCTTCTTTTTCATCAGTAAAATGGGAGCACTAATAATGCTTTATCAGATTGATTGTGAGGACTAGGTAACAAATGGAAAATAACTTACACACAGTAGGTATTTAGCAAAAGGTTCTTCACTTATCTATCTCACATATGCTTTCAGCAGATGAAAATAATTATATCTGAGGATCTTACAGAGAGTTTAACATACCAGTAGCAATTACTTTCTGATATAATGTATTATTTCTCACGTAACACCTTACTTTCACAATTCACATTTGCGAATTCCTGTCACTGAAAAAGTGTGCACAGATGTGCACCACAAGCTGAGGGTGAACACCAAACAATGAGGAGCAGTTTACATTCTTGTGATGCAGATTGCAAAATTTCCATACATAGTCAAGTCAAATTGCATATATATATATGTATATATGTATGTATATGTATGTATATACATATGTATATATACACACATATTTGAAGTGTGATTATTTTTTGTATCAAACAACTGGACTTTTCCCCACATTCTCAGATGCTCTAGGGAATGAATTTGTTCTCCCCTTTTCTAAACAGTACCTCCCTGAAAAGAGTTTAAAATAATTATCCAAAATGTTATGAAATAAACAAGTAATGCACTAGTTGAAATATTGCCTCAATTCCTCACTTTTTGATTCATGGATTAGGGGGGAAAAAAAAAAAAAAACAAAGACTTCTGAAAGCTTACATCAGGGAAAGGGAAGTCAGTTTTCTATACCACACTCATCTTGTTCACCTCCTTGTAATTTATATTCCAAGAACCTGCAAGGATTTATTTTTTCTCATCCTCAAGGGCATAGAGTTAGCAAGTCTCCAAGATGCAGAAATGGGTCAAAGCAGGACAAGGAAAGTAAATCTCAGTTCAAGGTCTTGGAAGACCCACACTCTGCTTCTTCAGAAAAGGAGGAAGCTTCACAAAACGTCAGGCTGAAAAATATAGGTAAATATCAAGATTCTGATATGAAATATTGATGCAAATTTAATACTTGAATTATATATAGCTTCCAGAGGCCTCAGTGACATTTTTACTAGAAGGGGCTACTGTTTGTAAGGTAATGATAAAGAAATCCTTTGAGACATATAGCATTCACCAGGATATTTAGGAGAAAACAGAGAAGAGGCAATTGGCAGTAACTGCATCAGAAAATGATGGTGTTTGAGAAAAAATATAAAAGTGGCATTTACTTTTACTTTAATTGCATTTATTTTTCAATAAGCAGGGCTGTCACATTGTTGAAAATGTGAAAAATATTCAGTAAAGTCTCCCCGACACACACATTCCCCAAGCATTCATGCCCTGTCTATGGAAGCCATCAATATTAGCAATTTCTTACATATTCCTCTGGAGATATTCTATGCTTTTATCTAAGAAAATATGTTTCTTTATATTATTCCTCCTACTTTACAAAAACAAAAGCTATCATTTCATAACACTGTTCTCTTTATTTCACTTAGCAAGACTCACTATGTAATGAGACATAACAGTGTTTCCTCCCTTTTTAAAAGCAGCAGCATAGTCCAGGCCACGGACGCACAATTATTTTATTCACCCAGTAAATGGAATGCTTCTGATTTTACTCTCTTTCTCCTCAAAAGAGGAGGAGTAAGAATTAGTTGATTCATTCATTGGCCTGAGAAAGCCTGTTCTCTACTCTGCACATTTGGGATCATCATTCTCCAAGGTCTAAGTCTGGGCAGAAGGAGCTAAGGGAAGCGGCATCACCTAAGTATGTCATATCAGTAATGGTGTTGCTGCCATTCACTGATCTTCTTATCAATATTTTTGCTCATTCACAAAGTAATTAAGCTTATGCAGGTGGTTGGTTGAAGCTCCCGAAAACTCAAATGAAATCTCCCACAAATTATCACATTCCCTCCTTTCCACAGAAGCTCCGGTAAGGCAGTGTCAACAGGCTGTACTGCTTTTATGGAAAATGAGTAATTGTTTCCACTTTGAGATGCAGGAAGTTATGGAAACATTTTCCTGATGGTATTTATATTTTAACACTTTATTTCAAATAAGATATCCCAGTTTTAATTTGGAAGCCAAACATCCTTTTCTCTTATTTTCTGAATCAACATGCTAGTTAGCAACTCTCACAAGAATCAAAGTTACATGTATCAAGAGAAACCTTCAGAAAAACCTCTTGAAATAGGCTTTGGGAGAGAGAATTTCTCCTAAGTTATTCATGAGAATCACCCTAAAAAAGTCTCCCAGTTATCAGCAAAGAGTCATATTTTATAAAGAGAATTAAAACACAAAATTAAGAGTACAGAACCTCAATAATATAGCTAACAATTATTGAGTGCTGGCTATATGTCAGACTATGCATTATTATTATTATTTACCTTTTAGAATACACTTAAAAGGTAGCATTATCATTTCTATTTTACAGATGAATTTTCTTACAATCACACGTTAGTAAGTGTCAGTAGTAGATTCCACCCTTGGTTTAAGCTTGGTAATTGCAAGATCTTTGCTTTTGATCCCCATACTATCATTTTCTCTAATTTACATGAATGTTTCCCTTACTCATGTTTGAATTTGGCTGATCAAAATCACTCCTAATACAAGGTAGAACAAACTATATTGTTGCTTTTATTTTATCTCAAATACTGGCATTTCCTACTGTGTGGTATAAGAGCTAATTTAAACAAATATTTTCAGAATATAAGGCAATTTACTGCATGTTCAGGAGGTGAGATGAAGACCATTGTCATAGACAATAATTTCAGTAAATCATTACTGACATACTATCAATTCTTTTCAAGTGTGCCTTCCAATAATCAATCCAATCCATTGCTTATTTTATTATACCTTTTTTTCAGGCCACAGAAGCTAATAATCAAGGTACTGGGAGAGATTTCATATATAAATGGAATATATACATATGTGTGTGTGCTTCTTATATATATATATATATATATATATATATATATATACACATAAATGCACGGGTATGGCTGCTACTGCTGCTGCTAAGTCGCTTCAGTCGTGTCCAACTCTGTGCGACCCCATAGATGGCAGCCCAGTAGGCTCCTCTGTCCCTGGGATTCTCCAGGCAAGAACACTGGAGTGGGTTGCCATTTCTTTCTCCAATGCATGGAAGTGAAAAGTGAAAGTGCAGTTGCTCAGTCATGTCCTACTCTTAGCGACCCCATGGACTGCAGCCTACCAGGCTCCTCTGTCCATGGGATTTTCCAGGCAAGAGTACTGGAGTGGGGTGTTCTTGCCTTCTCTGATGGGTATGGCAAGTAGTATCAAATTATAGAGAAATATCTAACTTGGAGTAATTTTTTATGTTTTTTTTTTCAGGTTTAAAGGGATGTTTCCTTTATTTTTATTTTATTTTATTTTATTTTTAAACTTTACAATATTGTATTAGTTTTCCCAAATATTGAAATGAATCCGCCACAGGTATACCTGTGTTCCAAATATGTCGTATTAGGAAGAAAGATGCAGTGGAAAGCCAAAGGTCCTGAAAAGAGCATCAGCTTGGCAAGTAAGCCTGTACTCAGGCCCTCCACTGCTTGTCTCCTCAGTGCTGTCTGTTGAATTAGAAACACTCTCTTATTCCCATGATCCTTATCACCTCCTGCTACCCTTAGCATCAGAACCCTGAAAGTTCATCATAAATGGATCCTGTCTTTGTGCCCCTTTCTCCAGATGTTGCAGCACTGAACCCTGGTGCACAGCTCGGTGAATATGCAGGCTGCCCTGTCTGTTGCACAATATGTGTAACTGAAAGTGCTGGCCTTATGTGGATCAAATTCTAATGCTGCTCCTTACAAACTGCATGATCTAGGGTGAAGCAATGAACATCTCTCGTCCTCACTTCACTCATTCATAAAATAAGTAGTTGGAGTCTCATTCCCAAGGCTCCTTCTAGCTCTAACTTCTGTGTGTCACAAAGCATCTCAAAGCACAGATGAACTAGATGAGTGTCGACGAGTTTGTAGTCTGCCTGAACACTGCCAAACAGCATAAGAGAAGCACACACACACACACACACATATATGTAGGCTAAGAAGATATAAATACATGTAACCAGTGATTTTTCTTGTGTGGTAAATTTACAGAACACTTAAGACTGTGTATATGCAGAGTATGTACATAATAAAATTAAATGTATGCTATTAATTTTTTCTTAATATTCTGAGTTGACCATTTATTATATTTAACAGTCAGAAATGAAGCAATAAATATCATGAAAAAGCTAAAAAAACATAGGAAAAGAAGTAACCATGGGAGATAATGAGTTTGATCGGAATTTAGAAAGATGGTAATAATAACCCTGTATACGAGACAGCAAAAGAGACACTGATGTATAAAACAATCTTTTGGACTCTGTGGGAGAGGGAGAGGGTGGGATGATTTGGGAGAATGGCATTGAAATATGTATAATATCATATATGAAATGAGTTGCCAGTCCAGGTTCGATGCATGATACTGTATGCTTGGGGCTGGTGCACTGGGACGACCCAGAGGGATGATATGGGGAGGGAGGAGGGAGGAGGGTTCAGGATGGGGAACACATGTATACTTGTGGCAGATTCAGTTTTATATATGGCAAAACCAATACAATATTGTAAAGTTAAATAAAATAAAATTTAAAAAAATCATAATTTGAAAAGATAAAAACACCCCAGTGTTCAAAGCACTACTTAAAATAGTCAAGACATGGAAGCAACCTAAATGTCCATCAACAGAAGAATGTATGAATACAATATGGATAAAGAATGGATAAAGCAAATGTACACAGTGGAATGTTATTTGGCCATAAAAAGAATGAAATAATGCCATTTGCAGCAACATGGATGGAACTAGAGATTATCATACTAAGTGAAGTAAGCCACACAGAGAAAGACAAATACTGTGTGATATCACCTACATGTGGGATCTAAAAAGGTGATGCAAGAGAACATATTTACAAAAGAGAAAGACTCACAGATTTTGAAAACACGCTTATGGTTACCAAAGGGGAAAGCTAGGAGGGAGGGATAAATTAGCATATACATAAATCCCATGCACAGAGGAGCCTGGTGGGCTACAGTCCATGGAGTCTCAAAGAGTCAGACATGACTTAGCAACTGAACAACAGCAATATATAAAATAAATAATAAACAACAACACAGTGTGTAGCACAGGGAACTCTACTTAGTATTCTTTAATAACATTTATAGAAAACTAATCTGAAAAAGAATGGCTATATATATGTATAACTGGGCTTCCCAGGTGGTGATAATAGTAAAGAATCCACCTGCCAATGCAAGAAACTTAGGAGGCATGTGCTTGATCCCTTGGTGGGGAAGATCCCCTGGAATAAGAAATGGAAACCCACTCCAGTATTCTTGCCTGGAGAATCCCATGGACAGAAGAGCCTGGTCAGCTACAGTCCATGGGATCGCAAAAAGTCAGATACAAGTGAAGTGCTTAGCACTGTACACATGTATATAACTCGATCACTTAGCTATACACCTGAAATTAACACAGAATTTTAAATCAATTATATCCCCATATAAAATAAAAAGTAACTTGAAAAATAATTTAAAAATGAAATTTTCATTAAGAAAAAAATGAATTTGGGGGTAAAAGAAATGAGAAAAGGGTATTTCAGTAAGTGAAAACCTGCTCCAAGATAAAATGTGAACTAGGTGTTTTAATAGGACCAAGCAGAGAAACTCAATGAGGGTTGTCCCACGTGGGGGGAGCCACAGCTGAAACTGGATAAGGGACTTGGACTTTGGAAAATAGTGGTGATAAGGGATGGGGCATGTAAAAGATTTCTCAGATGGAGTTATAACTGGATCTTATTGTTCTTTCTTGCCCATGCCCCAATCCTTAGGTGTTAGTTTTTGCAACACTAGGAACCATGAGGTTTTTGAGAAGACAGTGAAGAGGGCAAAAAGTAAGTACTTTCTTAGACCAAATGACTCTGAGTGTCAGTTTGATCATCATTTCTAAGGTATTTTGAAAGAGGAATACAGGAGGAGGCAGCCCTTGAGGGATGGGTGCATGGATTTTGGAACTGCAGCCTCTCCTGGTGGTTGGGTACATGCCTGTTCTTTGTGACCTGCTCTTTGTATCCTGCTCTTTGACCCCATAGACTGAAGCCCACTGGCTCCTCTGCCCGTGGGATTTCCCAGGCAAGAATACAGGATTGGATTGCCATTCCCTTCTCCAGGGATAGAAACCACCTCTTTAGTGTCTCCTGTATTCCTAGGCAGATACTTTACCTCCGAGCCCCCTGGGATGCTCCCCCTGGTGGTTAGGATAAGACAAAGCATGCATTTAAGAAAGGTGGTGGCATCCGATTATCTCCCACTATGTTCACACAAAAACCTGATATGTACAGTCATCTGTACATATCATTGACAAAAGATTTATGTATCCACAAGGTAGGGACTCACAAATTTAATCTTATTAATTGGTACAATTTAACGTGTTAGAATCCAGTGACAATGCTGTCACTTTAATCCTCAGTCTCGCTATAGGAATTCCGCCAACAGGGAGTATTACATGGCTTTTGGAGACACTGAGCGCTGTCATTTCTGTTTTGAAAACTTTCACACTCATTGGAGTGGCCTCCTGGTCTCCAATAATTTAAATCCTGCACATTCCATTTATGTGACAAACTCCTACTGTTTTAGAAGAATCTGGAGCGCAGTTGTGACAGGTGGCCATGTAACTCAAGCAAGCTGTGGTGTTTTCAGGTCAAACTATGCAGACTTAACTTTCTTAGAGTTTCCTTTAACACAGATGTTGCTTTATTTTTTATTACCTAAGTTTTACCTGTGGAAACGATTTTTGTTTATTTTCTACAAGTATACCTCGAGGCAGTAGCAACAGGGAGGGTTAAGTCTTTACTTTCACTGTCAAAACTGATAGCCTATAAAATCAGTTTTTTGTTTTTGTTTTCCTCTTGAAGTGACACTGAAGCAAATCCATATCTTTTGTACCATGGTGTTGGGAATTAGATAGAGGATACACAGAAGACAAGGGCTCCCTTAGTTAGTCTGGATTCTGAAGTATGTGTCTGCACTGGTATGTGGTAGACTTAGAATTTAAATCAGTGTAGACTGTCTTTTATCTGATTAGCAATAATTTAATTTGAAATTTTCTTTTTGAGAATATTTAAATCAAGAAAAGAGATAGGTTGCAACGATGCTTGCTAGTTAGTGGAATTCAGAGATAGAAATATTATTTTATTCCTGGTTAGGTAGTTTATTTGCTGAAAGGGCAAATGCTAATTTTTCCTAACTAATGGGGATAAAGTTAATTTTGAGGGCACTTAAGAATTAGAGTAACCAATTTCAAGTATATAATGCCAAAGAAAAGGTAACTATGTGGGCTGATAGATATGGTAATTAGCTTGCTTGTACTAATCATTTCACAGTGTATATCAAAACAACACATTGTGTGCTTTAAATACACACAGTTTTTGTCAATCACGCCTCAGTGAGGCTGAGATAAAATAAAACAGAATAAAATAAAATAAAACAAATGGAAATTTAATTAGATTAAATTTTAAAATAACATAACATAAAATAAAAGACTAGGATTACCAGTTCATTTGGTTTGCCTCGGACTTTTCCTGTTTTACCAGGAAGTAGCATGCCCAGGAACTGGGGAGTTTGATCACCCACTCCTCTTTTCATCTCTCCGATCTGCTTTTTACCTCTCTTTATAAAGTTCTCAACACTCTAACCAATGAAACCTTCACTTTAGTCAGTACGTATTTGCTCAGATGGGAATGGTTTTTGAGCAGCAATACGGAGCATGGGCAGAGAGCATCACTAGATGGTGATACCCATGTGCCAAGACCCTTTGAAGTATCAGTTCAAAGACATGTTGGCCTTGCTCAAGTAGAATGGAGACGCTATTTTTCAGCCTGAGAAACTCAAACTTAAATCTGCAAACGAGTGACTTAGAGCATAAACTAATGAGCCTGGGGGAAGATAACTGCCAGATTGCTAGACTGCATGATAGAAGGCTCCTGAAAAAGAAACTGCTGCCAGTCTTTGCCGATCCAACTTATCAGGACTTTTAAAAATGAAACTGCCTAAAGACAACATCTCTGAACCAATTATAGCAAAGCTTGATTACCAGCATCTCTGTTGTATTCTTTTTTAACGCTGAATTTGAGGAAGACTGCTCTGAAGACCGTGGGAAAATCATTCTCTGTCAGTAGACTAAGGCAGGCAACCTTCCTAAATCTTACCTCCAGGTTGAAGCTGACAGAAAGCTGTGGAAGAGTTCTCATTTTACTGAAGGAGCTGCAGCAATTCAGGAGAAAATCATAGTTTGGGGGATAAATTTACAGCACAGCAGCCGTCAGAGATAGCGAACTTGGTTGGGGTCCAGTAAGTTCAGTTATTCTGAATATCCAGGGTGCTAGAAAACTCTGAGCGAGACAAACACCAATGCTGTTCCTCAGGTGACTTATGCTGACAGAGTTTGCTTTTTTATTCTCAGTGTCAAATTAGAAAAAGGGCGTTTATGGCAGCGTGGAAAGAAAAATCAAAATAGTTCCAGAGTCAACAGACTTGAAAGCTTTCATTTCAGATTTGGCTGTTATAGTGCATAAAAAAGCATAGCATCTCTGAAGATGAATATGTCATATTAATGCTATAGGGAGATGCTTTTGCATATGTAAAGCAAACATTCCCATGAAAACAAACCTAGCAGACTGAAGTTAACTTTTCTTCGCTATTGTTTAAAGTAAAAAAAAAAAAAAGAATGAAAATCAACCAAAGTAAAAGGCGAATTTATTCAGGACTGCTTTCCTTTGCTACAGAAGACTTTCAGTTCAAACTGTTGTGCTCCCAAATGAGCAAAGCAGGGTAGCTTAGATTTCATTGGCAGAAAATTGTTCAGTTCAGTTCAGTTCAGTCGCTCAGTCATGTCTGACTCTTTGCAACTCCGTGAATCGCAGCTCGTCAGGCCTCCCTGTCCATCACCAACTTCCGGAGCTTACTCAAACTCCTGTCCATTGACTCAGTGATGCCATCCAACCATCTAGTCCTCTGTCCTCCCCTTCTCCTCCTGCCTCCCATCTTTCCAACATCAGATTGTTAGGATGAATCTATATTTACCATGGAAGGGCTTCCCTGCTGGTTCAGAGGGTAAAGACTCTGCCTGCCAATGCATGAGACCAGGGTTCAGTCCCTAGGTTGGGAAGATCCCTTGAAGAAGGAAATGGATAGCCATGCCAATATTCTTGCCAGGAGAATTCCATGGACAGAGGAGCATGGTAGACTACAGTCCGTGAGGTTACAAAGAGTCAGACATGACTGAGCGACTAAGCACTCTTATTTTCATATTAACCGTGGAATGTACTTCAGAGGGTGTACATTTTCACCTACTTAATCCTCAATTTCAGTTTGTTTTCTGATAATATGGTATTGATTTTTTTTTTTTTTGGGTATTGATTCTTAAAGCAGATTGCAGAAAATTTAATGTTAGCTAACTGTCTCATACTGGTTAATTAGTTTTATTAAAAAAATAAAAAGTAACCTCCAAAGAATTGACAAGTTTGTGAATTTTTGTTGTTATCAGAATTGTTTGAAGAAAAAAAAAAAAAACAAAGTTGTATAATTTCCTTTAGGTATATTTTTCCTTTATAATTATGGCAGTGGTATTTCTTGTATTTCTGATATACATTCATTAAATTTTGTAAGAATATAATTTTTTTACAGTGTGAAGTTGTGAAGGGGTGATACTGAGGACTAGTCAAAAGTCTCCATAATATTGTCTCTTAGCAATGGTTCAAGAGGTAGTAAAGTTATAAAGGCAAGATTAATGATTTACAGCCATAAGCATCAAAGATATCCAGAGGAACAGGGAAAATTCACATTTGAGAGGAGAATAAAAAGTAACATTCAGATGACTTTAAACATACATAAAAATATACATACCTGAGACTGTCTGGCCATTCTATACTCACTTATCTTAATAGACTCAGAGTTAATAATTTATTTTTTAAACTGTGAGACCAAGTCATTAACCATTTATTAGGCAGGGAGAGTACAGAAAGCACAATGGACTAGCTCAGTTATAATATGGTTTAAAACATCCTATGACATAACAAAATTGATCCTGTTGACAGCAAAAGGATGAAAATATTGAGACACTCAGACACTGTAGCATATAGAAAATGAATGAGCTCCCAATTTTTCTAAAAACATCAGTAGTACTATAACTGTTAAAAGTTTTATATATATATATATATATATATATGTATATATATATATATATATATATATATATATATAGTTGTGGTAATGGTGATTCAGTTGCTAAGTCCTGTCTGACTCTTGCAACCCCATGAACTGTAGCCCACCAGGCTCTTCTGGTCCATGTGGATTCTCCAAGCAAGAATACTGGTGTGGGTTGCTATGCTCTCCTCCAGGGGATCTTCGCAACCCAGGAATTGAACCGGGGTCTCCTGCATTGCAGGCAAATTCTTTACCAGCTGAGATACCAGGGAAGCCTATATACACACATATATATGTAGTTAAATCATTTTTCTACAGATTTGGCCTTACCCAGTATTAATATGTGGAGAAGGCAATGGCACCCCACTCCAGTACTCTTGCCTGGAAAATCCCATGGACGGAGGAGCCTGGTGGGCTGCAGTCCATGGGGTCTCGAAGAGTCGGACACGACTGAGTGACTTCACTTTCACTTTTCACTTTCACGCATTGGAGAAGGAAATGGCAACCCACTCGTGTTCTTGCCTGGAGAATCCCAGGGACGGGGGAGCCTGGTGGGCTGCCGTCTATGGGGTTGCACAGAGTCAGACACGACTGAAGCGACTTAGCAGCAGTAGCAGCAGCAGTATTAATATGTGATTGTCTAAAATATTTGTTCTTTCTCTTGATTTTTTCCTGTGAATAAAAGCATTGATTTAAAAAAATTATAGAAAATAATCAAAGGAATGGGGGACTTTTTGAGAAAAACGTAACGGCAAGTGACTTAACAGGATAAAGAAAACCTAAAGTAACCTCTATCCTAAAGCCATTAAAAAGCATGTCAAATTGTCTAGAATTGTACTTAGTGCAGAAAATCCCATGTATATGTTCATTTAAACCTTTCAGAATCAAACTTTTTATTGTCATTTTAGAATACACTTATGTTAAAAAAAAAAAGTGCCTTTACCAAATTTCCCTGACTTTGAACAAAACCTAACAAATGTGAGATTGGAAACGTCAGGAATTGCTAGGGACAAATATCACATGAACAAAGATGCAAAAATTCAGAGCAAATATCAGTCAATCAAATATAAGCAGGTATGAAAATCCTAAGTGAAACACGGAAAGTGAAGTTGATATTTGGATGTGATTTTGTGTGTGTGTGTGTGTGTGTGTGTAGCCTCTCTTCACAAAATCCCCATAGTGATAAAAACAAGGAATGATGACTATGTCATCTATCAACTTTAGCTGAAGCTTAGGTTCCAACCTTAATTCAGGCCAGGATCATAAAAACATCTCAGAAACCCTTCACTTCTTAAGATAATTTGGTTTAGTTATCTTCAAACCAAAGTTGATAGGGTATGCCTTATTTCACATGCCATCTATTCCCCCTACCATTACAGAAATGCCCCCACCTGAGGCACAATATACATTATAATCAAGCAAAGACTTATTCAGAGCAGCCGTTCCATTCATATTTCTAAGAACTGTGCACAAGGGTTTCAATTTCTTCACATATTTTATATCCACATGTTAATTTTTATTTTTTGATAATGATATCCTAAAAACTGTGATGTGATATCTCCTTGTGACTTTAATTTGCATTTCCCTGATGATTAGTGATGTTGAACATTTTTTCATATGCCTTTTGACCATCTGTGTAACTTTAGAAAAATGTCTAAGTCTTTTGCCTATTCTTTAGTCAGGTTAGTTGGTTTTATGCTATTGAGTTATAGCAGAAAACTCACATATTTTGGATATTAACCTATTATCAAATATGCGATTTGCAAGTATTTTCTCCCATTCTGTAGGTTGCCTTTCTACTCTATTGATTGTTTTCTTTGTTGCAGAGAAACTTTGGTATCCTTAGTATCCTTTAGCTTCCACATTTGCTCTATTCTTTCCTATTTCAGACTAGACTAAAAGGAGGAAGTAGTAATTCTAAAGCAAGTAATCTTCAAGGAGATGGCCTAGAGTTTGTGCACATCTACTTGGCAAGAATCTATTCACATTGTCATGTCTGGCTGCCGAGGAGGCTAGGAAGTGAAATCTGTAGCTATTACCAAACAGGGTGAAATGTCTGCATGCCTGGTAACAAACCGAATTAAAGTTTAGTGATATAACATGTTATTATTTCTCAAACTTTTGGTGACTCAACAGCTTAGGAAAATTTCAGCTGGGAGGTTTGGACTCTGCATCTCACTTGCAGTTGTGAGATGGTAACAAGAGTAAGAATATGGATATGGGATGATGGAGCCACTCATGACTGGTTGAATAATTGCCTCTCTTGTGAACCCAGAACTTTCGTGTGTGGTCCTGACATACTGGCTGGGGCTTTCTCCCAACACGTCAGCCTCTGGGCAGTTGGACTGCTTACATACCAAGTCACTGGTCCTTAGGAAGGATTTTCTAAGGAAGGAGGCAGAATACTAATTGTCTTAAGAAGCCTTGAGAAATCGCCTCGTGTCATCTTTACCATGCTCCACTGAAAACACGAGGGTCACCAGATTCAGGAGAAGACACAGGACCCACTTCAGTGGAAGAGCATCAAAAATTGGGGGCCAAATGTAAAAACTGTAACATTTATTAAAGGAAGAATAGAAGAGAAGAAGCTGAGAAATGTTTTTTAGTCTCTGTTCAAGTTCCTCTGCCCCACAGGCATCCCCACCACACACACACGCACACGCATGCACACACACACACACACACAGTTTATGGAGGAAGTTAACTCAATTCCCCACTTTCTGCATCTTGCTCAAATAAAAAAGGTTGAATGCTCTGTTATTTGTATTAATTCTAGGAATGACTTATAGGGGTTGGGAACTAATAACATCACAGATTAAACCCACCAATATTCACAGAAAATTAGGGAAAAGAACGCTCAAATATATACAGTACTATTTGAAAAAAGGAAGTTTGGAAATATTTGGTTGTCTGTCATAGAGAGCAAACCCAGCTGGACAGAAGTCTCCTTACCCCAGAGGTAGCAGTTCCCTTCCTTAATCCTCTCCTACCAACTCTGAGTCTTCTCCACAGACTTCCTTGTTCACAGTCCTCCACGGCCCCTCTGTGGTCCATTGCAAGTTCTTCCTCCCTATTATGCCCTGTAGCCACTGTATAAATGGGTGTTGCAGAAATGGAGGTTTGATGACTGGAGAGTTGCTTTGGAGCCAGAACAACCACAGGCTTCTGTGCTTAGGTTTGTAATTTATTTGGCAATTCAGTTTCCTCCAAAATGTAGTAGTCTCTGTTCTCCTTGCTTCCAGTCAGTTTCACGTGAAATAACCATTCACATAGATCTCCTCTGTTTACAGTTCCTGAGCTTGCAGGATCTCTTCTCATATTGGATGGGTTCTGAACTTAGTCATCTCTCTCTCGCCTATAATGGGAGCTCCCTTGAGGGATTTGTAACCATGAGTTCATATGGGACTACAACAACCTTAATCTGCTTTTTTTAGCTTCCAGTCTGCTTTTGGAAGCAGGGAATTTACTTCCTGCTGTTTATACACAGAAGCAGTTGGAACTTCAAATTCATTAAGGCCTCAAACTACTGGACATTCATTCAGGTTAAATTTCAGTACACTGGCAGTCAGAACCTCCCTGAAACAGAGCTTGTTTTCTTTCTATCTCTGGTTGCAAACTGGCCAGTTTTTGTCTGAATGTCTCTTTCCCCTCTGTTGCTAAAAGCAACAAGGAACAGCCATTACAAACATTCTATATTTTTTCAACCAGTTCTCATGAGTCTGACATCCAGGTGATCACAAGCAAGTGTTCTGCCAAGTGCTTAACCTTGCCATAAAGTTGGTGACTAGATTGCAGGACTATAATGATACCTGTGTTCTTTCTAGATATTAAACAATCGCTAAGGCAATCCTTCATATTGTACATTTTTGTCAGTATCCCGACATCCCAGAAGACAATTCTATTTGTTAAGTTTCAAGCTAAAGTGCTGTAAAAAATATCCTGTCATACTCAGTCTTAAATAAAAGAGATGTTTTGCTTTTCCTTTCATCTATCAACTCAAAGTTTGTTGGTGCAGGGCAGCAGTTTTAAAGGCAATGATTCAGAAGCCATACTTGTCATTTGCACTCACTCAGCCACTAGTTTAATTACATAGCCATAGGAGAAGCAAATGGCACCCACTCCAGTATTCTTGCCTAGAGAATCCCAGGGATGGGGGAGTCTGGTGGGCTGGCGTCTATGGGGTAGCACAGGGTCAGACACGACTGAAGCAACTTAGCAGCAGTAAGTTGTAAGCCTAGGCAGTCCATATCCAGCTAAACATTTTGGGTTTCTCTTGCAAAAGAAAAAAAAAGGAGAATGGTAATAGGAGATGGTTAAAATTTTCAGTGATATCCAGGTTAAAAATTAATAAAAACTTTTAAATTTTTATAAAAACTTAACCAAAATAATCTTAAGATTGACCTGAAATAACAAACATGTGAAAATCATGATTGAATTCTTGAATACAAAGAGCAATAGTGTTGGGATAATATTGGGAAAGTAATTTCCCCTAAAAAATACTTAAATGCGTAAGATAAAAGAATATATTACTAGAATAGAAATAGGCAAATAGCCCAAAGAATATAATAGAGAGATTTATATAGCCCAATTTATAAAAATATAGCATATAAAAAAGATAATATTTCAAGAAAAGCTATTGGAATGTTGGGAGAGTCATTATTAAACTATATTCATTAAAAATTAGGCTCAAGAGGGAGGGGATATAGCTGATTCATGTTTTTGTACACCGGAAACTAACACAACATTGTAAAGCAATTATCCTCCAATTAAAAAAAATAGGCATATAAAACTATAAAATTGCTAGAAAAATATAGATTTGAAAACTTGTGTAATAATGGAGCAGAGAGAATGATAACAAACCATAAAGAGAAATAGAGTCCATAAAGCAAAACTTGATATAAATGATTGATAAACACTGCAAGTAAAAAATGACCAGAAACCTTACTAAAATGCAAAATGCAAATGGAAATCTGGAAAATTCATGTAATTTATATAACATATAAAGAATTTATATCTTTTAAGAGTGCAAGTTATTGCAAATGAATGAGAAAAAAAGAGCAACGCTCTAATGGGATCACAGAAGGACATAAATCACAGAAGAAACCATAGAATGTTCTAAAAACTTATGGGAAAACATTAACCTTTGGTAGCTATCAAAGAAACAAAACAGTGAGAACATTTTTCAATTAACAAGAAATTACCAATGAAAATATTTAATGTTTACATGTTTATTGTGAAGTGGAAACTTTCATGCAATGCTGAAAGTGGTTTAATTTGACAATTTTTTAGAAAAGTATGCATCAAAATCATTAAAATATTCCTACCTCCCTAATGATCAGTTATAACTCTTGGGGAGTCATAAAGATGAGCCAAAATGTGTCAGCTTATAAAAATATACCAATAAAAATGTTCATCAAAATGCTTTTAGCAATAACAAAACACTGCAAATTCTTAATAGTTCTTTAAACAGTACATACGTGACACACACACACAGGGATATCCTGAGCATCATTAAAATCTGTACTATACATATACATTTATTTACCCAGGATGATATCAATTATTTTAAGTGAAAAATTACATTATGTATAAAGTACATATGTGCATATATGCATATGCAACATGTGTATGTTTATACTTTTTTCTTTAGGGTGATAAATATTTGAATAAGTTGATAGATTATGAAAAATAATTAGATTAATTAAATTAGCAGAACCAGGTGTAAAAGTGTACACTTGTGAATGAATTATCTGCTGAATACAATTAGCTATGGAATAGAAATGATTAAATGGGGATCATTTTGCTGCAGCTCAGTGTGTAAGATATTGTATTTAATTATATTGCATTGGTTAAGTTTTGATCTGAATAAAAATTTAATCAAGAAACATGAAAATGGCCACTACTCATTTGTGCTCATTGATAATATATTTTTTTTGTATGTGCTCATTGATAATATATTTTTATATGCTTTCAGCTTTTATTCTGAAAGAAAAAAATTTTTTAAATTCAGAAATCATGCATATATACATATATGTACATATGTAAGGATTTCCCAGGTGGCACACGTGGTAAAAAAAACCCTCTTGCAAGTTCAGGATACATAAGAGACAAAGGTTCGATCCCTGGGTCAGGAAGATCCCCTGGAGGAGGGCCGATAAACCCACTCCAGTATTCTTGGCTCGAGAATCCCGTGGATGCAGTAGCCTGGCGGGCTACTGTCGATAGGGTCTCAAAGAGTCGGCCACGACTGAAGTGACTTAGCATGCACACACACATGCACACACGTAAATTGAAACGATACTGAGTGGCTTTATTTTAAAATATAAGTCAAGGCTGCTGCTTTTACTATGATGTGGTCTGGCTAAAATTAACCCATGCTTTTATAGTCTATAATATTCATCTTCAGTTTGAAATGTGTAAGTCATCTAGTTAAATGAAAGGTTGATAACCTAATGTAACAAACTTGAATATCAGATATCAATTAAAATCTTTCATGTGACAATTGGCTCAGAAATGTCTGCCTGGGCAGATGGCATTGGTTTTAAAAGAAAGACATAGTTTGCCTGGAGAATTTCAGAAAAATCTGGGCATCATTTTCAGGTTCTGCTAAAGGAGAAAGGTGTCATTTCCTTGACAGCCCCAGCGGTTTCCCTGTTACTGTTTGCAAGGCAGATGCCATGAACAGATTGATGTGTAAGGAGAGGCGGGGTACAGGAAAAATCATACAATAAGACTCATTAGCTGGAGATAGACATGCTCTGCTGGGAGTCACTGAGAAGCATTTTTTGATGTATAGATAAGGCTTAATGTTTTTAATATATGTGCTTTTTAATGTGGTGGGACTAGATTTACATATGTGGTTGCTTGACTGAATGGGAGAGAAAAGCACTGTAGTTTAATGACAAGTAGACATCCATGAATATGTAACAGAAATGAATCAGGCTTAAATACAACTTTCAGCATAAAATACACTTTATTATTTTGTTTATCCTCTTGGCCTGGATCTGTAGAACTGAAGCCTAATAATGGAACTATCCATTACTGTCAAAAACAAATAAAACAAAACTCAAACATCACTGAACATAGAATATTATGAAGAAAAAAATCGAAAGCCATGTTTCTGTGTTTTGTGTCATCAACTTTTGTTTTTTTCATTTTCTCAGAATGTAAAAATCATGAAAATTCTAATCCATGTGTGAAAATAAAATACTTCATTTTCCTAAGGTGAGTGCATCACTGACCCAGGATATTTTAAATAATATTTTCTCTGGGTGGGGTAAGGACTAGAGAAAATGACTGTTAACTATTAACCAGAAGATAGTTTGACACACTGACAAATTTAAAGATTTCTGATAGATATAGGTATACTAGGATAAGTATGAAAAGGTGAAAGTGTTAGTCACTCAGTCCTGTCTGACTTTTTGTGACCCCATCGACTGTAGCCTGCCAGGCTCCTCTGTCCATGGGATTCTCCAGGCAAGAATACTGGAGTGGGTTGCCATGCCCTCCTCCAGGGAGTCTTCCTGACCCAGGGATCGAACCCAGGTCTCCCACATTGCAGGCAGATTCTTTACCATCTGAGCCAAGAGGGGCTGCAGCCAGAATAAGTATACCATTCTCAAATGAGTATTTTCATTCACAGCGTGAACCAAGTTCTTCACACTAGTAGTGAGGTACTTGTGTCCATCATGACAAACACTATTTAGAAACCAAGCACCCTACTTACAGTCAATGTCAGTCCACAGTGAAGGCAATCTCAGGTGCAAGGGCCTGAAACTACAGCCCCTGCCACAGAGGAAGAAGTCATAGAAATGCAGTCTGCATTTACTACACACTCAACATCAAGGTTAATTTATCTTATTGTTGTTGTTCAGTCACTAAATTGGTCTGACACTTTGAGAGGCCATGAACGGCAAGCATGCCAGACTTCCCTGTCCTTCACTATGTCTTGGAGTTTGCTCAAATTCATGTCCATTGAGTCGGTGATGCTATCTAACCCCCTTCTCCTTTTGCCTTCAATCTTTCCCAGCATCAGGGTCTTTTCCAATGAGTCAGCTCTTTTCATAAGGTGACCAAAGTATTGGAGCTTCACCTTCAGCATCAGTCCTTCCAATGAATATTCAGGACTGATTTCCTTTAGGATGGACTGTATTGACCTCTTTGTAGTCCAGGGAACTCTCAAGAGTCTTATCCAGCATGACAGTTCACCTAATGGCAAGAAAATGTGCCCCAATATTCACATTAAAAAAAAATGAACCTCTTATGAAGAGTTTCTGTAAGTTATTTATAGAAATAGATCAACTGTAATCTTAGATTGAATCCTGTAAATGTTAATGTACAATAACAGGAACATAAAATGATCTTCATCTTCAATTTCCTCTTTGCTTCCATTCTGAATATTCTAAAGCTAACTTCTGCCTCTTTCTGCTTCTTCTCTGTCATTTTGAACATCACAACCCTTTCCCCAGATAAAAGACGCATCATTTTTTAGTGAGCATCTCCAGATGCTGCCTCCAACTCTGTGCCTTTATGAAATTCTGCCTTCCCTCCCCACCACTGAGCACTGTTTCTCTCGGTTTTCCTCAGCGGAGGTTTATAATACTGCATTCCATGTGCCATGTTCTGCAGACCATGATACAGTTCTCATACCCACCTTTGTTGTTTCTTGACCAAAACTTCCCACTTAGAGAATTGCTTTCATTTCTAAGACCCATTTAATCCAGCTAGGTGGCAACCCACTCCAAAACTCTTGCCTAGAGAATCCCGTTGACAGAGGAGCCTGGTGGGCTGCTGTCCATGGGGTCGTACAGAGTCAGACACGACTGAAGTGACTTAGCATGCATGCATGCATTGGAGAAGGCAATGGCAGCCCACTCTAGTGTTCTTGCCTGGAGAATCCCAGGGACAGAGGAGCATCGTGGGCTGCTGTCCATGGGGTTGCACAGAGTTGGACGTGACTGAAGTGACTTAGCATGCATGCATGCATTGGAAAAGGAAATGGCAACCCACTCCAGTGTTCTTGCCTGGAGAATCCCAGAGATGGGGGAGCCTGGTGGGCTGCGGTCTATGGGGTCACACAGAGTCGGACACAACTGAAGCGACTTAGCAGCAGCAGCAGCAGCAGCAGGATACCCTCAGCACACTTTATTGCCTTATTTACCAATATCCTCTGTTTGTTCATTCTGAAATTTGGCATTTGGCTGAACTTCTGTGGATGTCCAAATGTTTGACCCAGGAATCCAGAACTGTTGACCTTCTCAACAGCAGCAGTCCTTACCACCTAGGCCTGTGTCTCCATCCTGGACACCTAGAACTGCTCTCAGTTGAATTTAGGTATGAAAATGTCTAACCCTAACCTCCTGCCCTCTTTCTCACTGCTTTCCTTTCTGCACATTTTTATTGATATCATCCTGATATCTATCCCTTGGCCTCACATCTGTTTCTTCATTGAGAACTTCCTTTATGGCTTCATTATCTTCTTAAACTTTCAGCTAAGGCACCACTTCTTGAGCTTATTTTTCTGAGACAACCTTTCTGAAAACTCATCATTTACTGTATCTATTCATACATGTGGGCAGTGGAAAAGTGCCACACAAAAACACACAACCATACATTTTGGTGCTACGAAAAATAATTTCAATTCTCTTTGGGTCTATAAAACTGCTGATCACCCATCACAACCCAACCTATTCTATTTATCCCAGTGGCCATAAACGTAGGAGTTTCCCATGAAAGAGACAGAAATAAGGCATTGAATGGCTGATCTATTTGAAAAGCTTATGCCATGACTCTGAACCTTGAGCATTCATGAGAATTCCCTCTGCTGCTGCTGCGGCTGCTAAGTCGCTGCAGTCCTGTCTCACTCTGTGTGACCCCATAGACGGCAGCCCACCAGGCTCAGCCATCCCTGGGATTCTCCAGGCAAGAGCACTGGAGTGGGTTGCCATTTCCTCCTCCAATGCATGAAAGTGAAAAGTGAAAGTGAAGTCACTCAGTCGTGTCTGACTCTTAACGACCCCATGGACTACAGCCTACCATGCTCCTCCGTCCATGGGATTTTCCAGGCAAGAGTACTGGAGTGGGTTGCCATTGCCTTCTCCAGAGAATTCCGTCTAGGTCTTGTTAAAATAGAATTGCCAGGTCCTACCTCAGCATTTCTGATTCGCTAGGTCTAAGATGTGGACTTTTTTTTTTTTTAATTTTTGGCAAATTTTTTTCATTATTATTTTTTTTTACTTTACAATATTGTATTGATTTTGCCATACATCAACATGCATCCACCATGGGTGTACACGTGTTCCCAATCCTAGATGTGGACTTTTAATTTGATTTTCTAACAAGTACCTAGGGGTGGGGATCACACTTTGAGATCCATTGATCTAGAAACAGAATTCTCTTCAAACATTCTGGAATGCAGTTGCTCAAATATATCATAAAAAAGATCTCTATTTTCTCTTCCTTCCTCTGTGTTGATTTCATTTTTCAGGCAATGTCTTGTTCCATGACAGAAAAAATGGAATCAACAGCTCCAGGATTAAATATCTTTTAAACTCATACCCTTGCAGGAAAAAAGACTGCCTTTTCCCATAACTAGGAATTGCCTATTTCCCTCCCAGGAAATAAATTAGAAGGATTCAGCCTTACTCTAGCTAAACGAGTTAAGTGGTATTACTCAACCAGCAAAGGAAAAGACCCACAGAGAGGGTGATGAGTTAGATTTATGTCCTCTGCAGTGTGTTTTACATCTCTTTTATATGCTTTTTCTTTTCTGGGGAGGGGTACACTGTAAGGCATTCAGGTTCTTAGTTCCCTGACCAGAGATTGAACCTGTGCCCCCTGCAGTAGAAATGCAGAGTCTTAATTGAAATCTCTCTTTGCTCTGCTTTTAAAAACACTCCCACACTTCTGCCCCGTCACTCTTAGTAAAATAATCTTGTTGATAATTTAACAATAAAAACAACAGACTACTGAGGTTATAAAGCAAACCACCTCTCACCACTTGGCTCAAGCACATAATTAAAATATACATATTCATAATATACATATTTTGTAGAAAGCAAGAGTCTTGAGGAAAAGAGTAGAGAAGTAGTTTAGACTGGATAGCAAGAACCAAAAAAAAAGAAAACCCAAAAGCAAACAAAGAAGGAAAGAAACAAACAAAAATAATGTAAAACAAAAATCTAAAGCTGCTTTTTCTGGAGTCAGGAAATTACTGGATCACACAGTATGATATATTCTCACCTCCTTTATTTCAATTTGTGAGAAAAATAATTCCTTTTCATAACACTAATACCATGGAAAGGGCTTTTGTTTCCAAAGGGAATTTCATTAATCAATTTTCCCTTCACGTTTCTCTATTTGTACCCTCATTCTCTCACTCTAACAGCTTTTAATAAGTCTATAAATTTAGTGAGATCTATCCAATTTACCATATGTGATTGGACATTTATGAGTTCAATCAAAAATTAGCTTACGCTGTATCTGCTTTTTAAAAAACTAAACGCCACATGGATAGTTACACAGCAATAAATATTCATTTATTTCATCATTTTAAAGGCGGAACACCATTTCACTCTATAAATTGCAACATAAAATATTTAAACGTTTCCTAGTTGTTGAATGTTTGGGTTGCTCACAATATTTTGTGACCATAAACAATGTCACAAATAACATCCTAGTTTATTTATATTTTCATATTTGTCTGTTCTAGAGTATAAAATTCAAGGTGTGGAATTGCTGAGTCAAAGGATATGTCTTTTTTTCCAGCTTTTGACATGCTCCCCAGTGACTCAACTGGTAAAGAATCTGCCTGCAATGCAGGAGACACAGGAGACATGGATTTGACCCCTGGGTCAGGACGATCCCCTGGAGGAGGAAATGGCAACCTATTCAGGTATTCTTGCCTGAAAAATCCCCAGGACAAAGGAGCCTGGTGGGATAGTCTGGGGTCACAAAGAGTTGGGGGCCATGACTAAACACAGCACAAAACCCTGCAGAACAATCAGGCTCTTCCCCTGAAGCTTTAGTGTTTCTGGTCTCACCTACCGGCCCACACTGAGTATTACCATTCCTTTAATGATAGTTAATCTGATAGGTGCAAATTATTCCTTGGTATCATTTTATTTTGCACATCTCCGAACACTATGCAATTGAAACATTTTTAACATATTCACTTATTTGCCATTTTTGTTTCTGCTTTGAGCTTTTGTTCATTTGAAGTGTTCCTAATAATAAAAACTGTTAACATTTATTGAGGCATATAATGTATCAGGCTTGTCCTAGTATTTTACAAGCATTATTTTATTTAATTATCACAGTAACCTTATGAATATGTACTACATTTATTCTCATTTTACAAATGGTGATTCAAGAGTAGACACATTAAATTATTTTTCAAACATTATACTATAAGTAGCAAATACAGTCAGTACCCAGGCATACATATGCCTGAGTGTGTCTACCTTTTTATTCTGTTGCTTTTTAAAAAACTTTTAATTGGGGTATAATTTTTTTACAGTGCTGTGCTAATTTCTGCTGTACGATGAAGTGAAGCAGCTTTATGTATATTCATGTCTCCTCCCTCTCAGACCTCCTTCCCACCTACCCATCCCATCCATCTAGGTTATCACAGAGCACTGAGCTGAGTTCCCTGCGTTATATAGCATATCCCCACTGACTGTCTATTTTACACATAGTAATGTATATATGTGAATCCCATTCTTCCAGGTCATCCCAAACTCCCCTCGCCCCATGTCCACACGCTCGTTCTCTACATCTGTGTCTCTATTTCTACCCTGCAAATAGGTCAATCTGTACCATTTCTCTAGATTCCACACTTATTCATTAATATACGATATTTGCTTTGCTCTTTCTGACTTACTTTACTCTGTACCATAGTCTTTAGGTCCATCCATGTCTCTACAAATGACCCAATTTTATTTATATATATATATATATATACACATACCACATCTGTTTCTCCAATCATCTGTCAATGGACATTACAACATGGACGTGGACACGGACAACAACCATGTCCTGGCTATTGTAAATAGTGTCGCAATGAACACTGGGGTGCATGTGTCTTTATTCTATTGACTTTAAATTCCATTCCTTCCAGCCTACTACTATCGCCTTTTGTTGGACTGTCTTTATGTCTCACGTGGACTTTTATGGCCATCTTCTTAAATGACTCAATTTTATCACATACTGTACCTTTGCAATGGGCTTTCCTGGTGGCTCCGATGTTAAAGAGTCTGCCTGCAATGTGGGAAACCTCGGTTCGATTCCCTGAGTCAGGAAGATCCCTTGGAGAAGGGAAAGGCAGCCCACTCCAGTATTCTTGCCTGGAGTATCCCATGGACAGAGTAATCTGGTGGGCTATAGTCCTTGGGGTTCACACAGAGTAAGACACAACTGAGGGACTAACACAAAATACATCTGCATAGATTTTTCTGTAGTATAAATCTAATCCTAGTTCAGCTTGGACTAAAATCCCTTAAACGGCCCTACATTTCCACACAAAGCCCAAGCTATTTATCAAAGACACAATTGCTTCCATGGTCTGACCCCCATTACCTACATCCCTGCTGCTGCTGCTGCTGCTAAGTCGCTTCAGTCATGTCCGACTCTGTGTGACCCCATAGACGGCAGCCCACCAGGCTCCCCCATCTCTGGGATTCTCCAGGCAAGAACATCCTTCTCCAATGCATGAAAGGGAAAAGTGAAAGTGAAGTCGCTCAGTCGTGTCCGACTCTTTGAGACCCCAAGATCTGCAGCCTACCAGGCTCCTCCGTCCATGGGATTTTCCAGGCAAGAGTACTGGAGTGGGGTACCATTGCCTTCTCCATCCTACATCCCTAGACTTGTCAAATGCACAAAACCTTCCCTTAATCTACCACATTTTATTATTCAACATACCAAAACAACTTACATTCAATGTCTTATGGCCCATAGTTTAAGTACTCTTACCTGCTTTTGTATTAAATACCTACCACCCTGCCCTATCCTACCAACAAAACCAGCAAGTACACATATGCCCTTCATTCTACCAATATGTGTTTCATCACCCATTTTAGTAGCCTGCTTCTCTAAAGCTTTTGTTGTAGTATCTGCTTCTTTTGCTCCTCAAGTCCATGGCTTCTTCCTATTCAACCTCTTTATCATTCTACCTTGAATATTTATCTAATCAGTTCAGTTCAGTCGAGTTGCTCAGTAGTGTCTGATTCTTTGTGACGCCATGGACTGCAGCACACCGGGCTTCCCTGTCCTTCACCATCTCCCAGAGTTTGCTCAAACTCATGTCCATTGAGTTGGTGATGCCATCCAACCATCTCATCCTCTGTAGTCTCCTTCTCCGCCTGCCTTCAATCTTTCCCAGCATCAGGGTCTTTCCCAATGAGTCAGTTCCTTGCATCAAGTGGCCAAAGTACTGGAATTTCAGCTTGAGCATTGGTTCTTCCAAAGAATATTCAGGACTGATTTCCTTTAGGATTGACTGGTTTGATCTCCTTGCAGTCCAAGGGACTCTCAAGAGTCTTCTCTAACACCACAGTTCAAAAGGACCGATTCTCTGGCCCTTAGCTTTCTTTATAGTCCAACTCTCACATCCATGCATGACTACTAGAAAAACCATAGCTTTGACTTGATGGACCTTTGTTAGCAAAGTAATGTCTCTGCTTTTTAATATGCTGTCTAGGTTGGTCATAGCTTTTCTTCCAAGGAGCAAGTATCTTTTAGTGCCATGGCTGCAGTCACCATTTGCAGTGATTTTGGAGCCCAAGAAAATAAAGTCTGTCTAATAATTTATGCCAATTCACTATATTGATATTAATTTTGTCTAACAGAGACTTTGTCTGATTCATTGTATATCCTGCATTTCTAGAAAAAGTATGGTGTTTTAAGTACTTTTGATGAATACACAAAAGAATAACTATACGAGTCTAACTGCTAATTTTCTACTAAACATTAAGAGATAAAATGAATTCATCATTTTAAAGTAGCCTTTGAGCTTACATTTTTATATGTTATATGGTCACATTTGATGGAATATTCTATCATTTAAAAACATTTTAAAATAAGCAACACTGCATTTTTTTTCTGGATATCTCAGTACACCTTAAAGAAACTCCCTCTCAAATTAAACAATAGAAATGTTTATTCTTCAACACCAAAATTATGAAAAGAAATTTGACTCATTATCCATTAAAGTTGCTTTTTTATTGTCTTTATTTCAATAGCTACTTATAAATCATCTAATATTTAAAGTATTATTTAAGTATAATTTCTCAACTAATGCAGAATTGTGAAGGTGTTTTTTATTTATCATTAATTCTATACAATGTTCTGAGTGTGAAAATCCATTTTAAATATACTTTGCAGAAATAATTGTTTCATCTACTTAATTTTGTTATTTAGAATTTTCAAAGCACTAAAAATGCACTGAAACAAATTGTTTTAGTAAAAATATGTAGACATTAAATTATTAAGCTATTCATGAATAATTTAGATAATTGCTTTTAGAAGATATCCTGTTTGAAGTGTCTCTAAAAAGGGAGTTTAAATACTGGATATTCTTAGAATTTTTTTGTTTCAAAAATATGTGACATGTTGTGATCATTTGCATAAAATTATCACTATTAGGCCAACTAACCAGTGCTACTGTGAAGGGTCTATGAGCTGCATATGAAAATCACCCCATTTCTTCTTCAGATTACTGGGGAAAATGAATTACAACCAGTCAATTTTTGTGCATTACAAGATATTTTGTGCAAGTCTATATATAAATGGAAGCCACAGAAAGGAGCGAAAGTACTGACTGCATGTTACATGGTTCAAAATAATGCATCAAGGCTGGTCATAAATGAGAAAGGAGGAAGGATGAAGGGATGGGGATCAGACTGGGGTTTGCATCATGTAGACAGCATCAGTTAGGTTAGGAAGTGATTTTAAGTAGTGAGGTGAACAGAGAAACAATCCATTTACCAAAAAAATATATTTAATATATGCAGGTCCACAATTTCTTATACAAAACAGTTGAGGCAATATGTATTGTTCAGTCAATAAGTCATGTCTGACTCTTTGTGACCCTATGGACTGCAGCATGCTGGGCTTCCCTGTCCTTCACTATCTACTGGAGTTTGCTCAAACTAATGTCCATTGAATCCATCATGTCATCCAACCATCTCATCCTTCATTGCCCCCTTCTCCTCCTGCCCTCAATCTTTCCCAGCGTCAGGGTATTTTTTAATGAGTCAGCTCTTCCCATCCGGTAGCCAAACTGTTGGAGCTTCGGCTTCAGCATCAGTCCTTCCAGTGAATATTCAGGGTTGACTTCTCTTAGGATTGACTGTTTGATCTTGCAGTCCAAGGGACTCTCAAGAGTCTTCTCCAACACCACAGTTTGAAAGCATCAATTCTTCAGCACTCACAGTTATGGTCCAACTCTCACATCTATACATGACTACTGGAAAAACCATAGTTTTGACCATATGGACTTTTATCAGCAAAGTTGTGCCTCTGCTTTTTAGTATGCTCTCTAGGTTGGTAATAGCTTTGCTTCCAAGGAACAAGTGTCTTTTAATTTTATGGCTCCAGTCACCTTCTGCACTGACATTGTTGCCCAAGAAAATAAAATCTGCCACTGGTCCCATTTTTTCCCATCTATTTGCCATGAATTAATGGGACTGAATGACATGATCTTTGCTTTTTTGAATGTTGAGCTTTAAGCCAGCTTTTTCACTCTCCTGTTCCACCTTCATCAAGAGGCTCTTTAGTGCCTCTTCATTTCTGCCATCAGGGTGATGTCATGTGCATATCTGATGCTGTTGATGTTTCTCCAGGTAATCTTGATTCCAGCTTGTGAGTTATCCAGCCCATCATTTTTCATGATGTATTCTGTGTAAATGAAATAAGCAGGATGACAATATACAGCCTTGACGTACTCTTTTACCAATTTGGAACCAATCTTTTATTCCATGTCTAGTTCTAACTGTTGCATCTTGATCTGCATACAGGTTTCTCAGGAAGCAGGTAAGATGGTCTGGTATGTTCATCTCCTTAAGAATATTCCATACTTTCTTGTGATCCACACAATGAAGGCCTTTAGCATAGTCAATGAAACAGAAATAGATTTTTCCTGGAATTCTCTTGCTTTTTCTGTGATCCAACGGATGTTGGCAACTTGATCACTGGTTCCTCTGCCTTTTCTAAATCTAGCTTGAACAGCTGGAACTTCATGGTTCACATATTGTTGAAGCCTGACTTGGAGAATTATGAGCGTTACTTTGCTAGCATGTGAAATTAGTGTAATTGTGCAGTAGTTTGAGCGTTCTTTGGCATTGCCTTTCTTTGGAATTGGAAGGAAAATAACTTTACACTCCTGTGACCACTGCTGAGTTTTCTAAATTTGCTGGCATATTGAGTGCAGCACTTTCACAGCTTCATCTTTTAGGATTTGAAGTAGCTCAGCTAGATTTCCATCACCTTCTCTAGCTTTGTTCTAAGGCTCACTTGACTTCACACTCCAGGATGTCTGACTCTAGGTAAGTGACCGCACCATTGTGGTTCTCTGGGTCATGAAGACCTTTTTGTATAGTTCTTCTCTGTATTCTTGCCCCTTCTTCTTAATCTCTTCTGCTTCTGTTAGGTCCTTACCATTTCTTTCCTTTATTGTGTCCATCTTTGCATGAAATGCTCCCTTGGTATCTCTGATTTTCTTTCTCATTCTATTGTTTTTCTCTGTTTCTTTGTGTTGTTCACTTAAGAAAGCTTTCTTATCTCTCCTTGCTATTCTTTGGAACTCTGCATTCAGCAGGGTGTATGTTTCCCTTTTCTTTTTTCTTTGACTTTCGCTTCTCTTCTTTTCTCAGATATTTGAAAGCCCTCCTCAGATAACCCCTTTGCCTTCTTGCATTTCTTTTTCTTGGTGATGGTTTTGGTCACTGCCTTCTGTACAATGTTATGAATGCCTTTCCATAGTGCTGTAGGCACTCTGTCTGAGCAGATCTAATCCCTTGAATCTATTTGTCACTTCTATTGTATAATCATAAGGGACTTGATTTAGGTCATACCTAAATGTCCTATTTGTTTTCCCTACCTTCTTCAATTTAAGTCTGAACTTTGCAATAAGGAGCTCATCATCTGAGCCACAGTCAGCTCCAGGTCTTGGTTTTGCTGACTGTATAGAATGTGAGGCATGATGTATATGGAAATGTAAATTGATATGACCACTCTGGAGTAGCAGTATGAAATTTGCTTTAAAAATAAAACTATAATATGATCTAGCAATCCTACGCCTGGGCATATACCCAAAGAAAACCACAATTCCAAAAGACACATGCAACCCAATCTTCATTGCATTGCTATTCACAATAGTTATGCCATGGAAGCAATGTGAATATCCATCAATAGAGGAATGTATAAAGAAGATGTGGTGCATATTTTCAACGGAATATTACTCAGCTGTGAAAAGGAATTAAATTGGGTCATTTATAAAGACATGGTTGGACCTAGAAACTGTCATGCTGAGTGAAGTAAGTCAGAAAGATAAAACCAAATATATAATAAGGCATATATGTGAAATCCAGAGAAATGGTATAAACGATTCTATTTGCAAAACAGAAATAGAGATGTGCATATGGACACCAAGGGCAGGGGGAGGAGGTGTGGGATGAATTGAGAGGTTGGGATTAACAGATATGTACTACTTATACTCTGAATAAAATAGATAACTGTTGGGAAATTGCTCTATAGCTCAGTAAACTCTACTCAGTATTCCATGGTGACATAAATGGGAAGGAAATCCAAAAAAGTGGGGATATATTTGAGGTTGATTCACTTTGCTTTACAGTAGACACTAACACAGCATTGTAAAGCAACTATACTTCAAGAGAATTAATTTAAAATGATGTATATTGAAATTTAGAACCTTTCAGATTTTACCAAGGTAACATGGAAAATTTATGATATACAGCATCTCAATGGAAACTGGGACAGCATCCCATGATTAACACATTATTGCTTATTCATATGGCATTTGATTCTTTTTAAATTCCATAAAAGAAATACTGTAATTAGTCTCCTAGCCAAAAATTAGTTAGATTTTGTCAGCAAATGAGTCCCGGTGAAGTTAGGTTGTGCTGCCAAAATTTTTTTGTGCTGCCAGAATTTTTTTTTTTTTAAGTAACAATGAAAAAGCACAACTTTGTTTTTTTTCGATTTCAGATCTTAGGGGTGTGGATAACAGGTGGTGAGGGTGGGGGCCCATACTGCATTCTTGCTTGCACAATATCAGGCAAATACTGAAATTCTTACTGAGAAGAAAAAGTGCATATATCTGAAAAAAAATTAGAACTGTTTTTCTTTTTTTTTGTCACTATAGCTTATAACTAAACACTTCAATTCTATCATTCTGGTAGGGTGACATCAAAGGTAAACTATTAAATCAATATACATGGAAAAGGCAATTAAAAGAAAAATATATGTGTAGGAGTCAACTGGAGGTCTTGGCAGGCAAAATTTAGAAAGGCCAACAAAAAGGTTCTTGGTGCAGTTGCACAGGTATTTACACTTTGAAAACTCAACAAGAGATCCTTATATCTCTCTTCTCCATCCTCCTCCGAGTGCAGTCCTGTGGGTGAGACTGGCCAACAGAAATATCATGGCAATAGTATTCTGTGGGTGTCATATCAGCCCTACACCTAAGCTTCTGGTGAAGCTGGGCAGGATCATCTCTCTTTGTCTGAGGACTGCAGAAGGCTTTACTGAGGCAGCTCTGGTTGAATTGGGTTTTGGTAAACGAGTAGAGCTGCAGTGGATGAGGATTTGGGTGGGTAAGTTGTCCTCTGTTCAGGCCAAAGACTCCAGCCGTGTTTTTACGGATGGCGTAGGGAACCATGACCGTAGATAGACTACCATAATTCATACATGGAGAAGGAAATGGCAGTCCACTCCAGTATTCTTGCCTGGAGAATCCCACAGACAGAGAGGCCTGGGGGGCTACAGTCCAGAGGGTCGCAAGAGTCGGACATGACTTGGCAACTAAACCGCCACCATAACCCATACAGGACACTGGTGACCTGACACCTATGCACAAATAGGACTGGACAGACATGTGTACAAGCCATGTGAGCCCTGGTCACTGCTGTGGGCACTTCACAGAGTGTAGCCACGCTGTTAACTCTCTGGCTTCTGTTCCATCACTTCCTTAGTATGATCACCCTGTTCTTATATTGTGCATTTCTCCCGTTTATATTTACCTGCATGTTTAGGCCCTTTTGGATAGAGCTAGATGTGAAAGATGACTTAGAATTTGTGGAAACGGTTTGAAAAAAAATGTTAGTGTTTCATCTAATAAAGTAACAGTCATGTAAGAAATATAGAAATGTATTGTGATCAGAATGGGTTTTCTCCCCAATGAAGAAAACTACAAATTCAGTAAATAGACACTGTGAGCTGTGGGTGGATATTTCATCTTTGAATGATGCAACAGAGTTCTTGTCAGTGAAATAGAGGAGCTCAATATAGGCAACAGTTGTAGTTACAATAGTTGCCAATCCAACACACATAAAATAATAACGAAGTTCATTTCCAAAGACAGGCAGGCAGCAGACCAGCTGAGCCAAGGCAGGGAAAGAAAAATGGTTTTTTTTTCACCCCAAACAAAAAGAAATTGGGAACCAGCAAACCCACTGGTTAAGAATAAAAGGCTCGGTTGGGAACTGAATGGGAAGCATAGTAGCACTGGTCTGAAGGTATAAACAATATTAAAAAAAAAATACAAAAAACTAAGTTAGACAAAAAAAAAAAGAAAAGAAAAAGAGAGATTCTAAGACCTTAAACATGACTACAGTTCCAAAGGGTAAAGGAATTTTCCCACTAAAGATGACCTTTAGAATGTTTCCATACCAGTCCAATTTAAAGGAAAACATCTAACATCTAACAGAAGCAGTTTGATGTTATTTCTTAAATCAACTGCTGAAAAATTCTCCAGACACCTGTCATCAGGGTCTAAGGCTCTTTTCTGTAGAGGAAATGAACTTGAGTCATTTGACAAACAAAGTATTGCAGATTCTGGTCGTGTGGTTAGATTTAGTGTGCTTCCATTCCATATTTGAGAATAGAATAATGAAAAGTTTAGTATGTTCTACCAAATGCAAACATTCACAGAC
The DNA here is from genome assembly GCF_003369695.1 of Bos indicus x Bos taurus. NCBI lineage: Eukaryota > Metazoa > Chordata > Mammalia > Artiodactyla > Bovidae > Bos > Bos indicus x Bos taurus. Next base: position 9,332,051 of record NC_040087.1, on the reverse strand, counting down.
ACATACATATGGACATATACACATATTTCAGACATATGGTTAGACAAATATATTGTCACCCTGCTTATTTAACTTATATGCAGAGTACATCATGCAAAATGCTGGGCTGGATGAAGCACAAGCTAGAATCAAGATTGCCAGGAGAAATATTAACAACCTCAGCTATGCAGATAACATCACCCTTATGGCAGAAAGCAAAGAGGAACTAAAGAACCTCTTGATGAAGGTGAAAGAGGAGAGTGAAAAAGCTGGCTTGGTACTCAATGTGCAAAAAACTAAGATCATGGCATTTGGTCCCATCACTTCATGGCAAATAGAAGGGGAAACAATGGAAACAGTGGCAGACTTTATTGTCTTGGGCTCCAAAGTCATTGTGGACAGTGACTGCAGCCGTGAAATTAAAAGACACTTGGTCTTTGGAAGCTATGACAAACCTAGATAGCATATTAAAAAACAGAGACGTTACTTTGCCTACAAAGGTCTGTATAGTCAGAGCTATGGTTTCTCCAGTAGTCATGTATGGATGTGAGAACTGGACAATTAAAAAAAAAAAAAAAGCTGAGTGCTGAAGAGTTGATGTCTTTGAACTATGGTGCTGGAGAAGACTCTTGAGAATTCCTTGGACACCAAGAAGATCAAACCAGTCAATCTTAGAAGAAATCAACCCTGAATATTCACTGGAAGGTCTGATGCTGAAGCTGAAGCTCCAGTACTTTGGCCACCTGATGTGAAGAACTGACTCATTAGAAAAGACCCTGACGCTGGGAAAGATTGAAGGCAGGAGGAGAAGGGGAAGACAGAGGATGAGACGGTTGGATGGCATCATGGACTCAATGGACATGAGTTTGAGCAGACTCTGGGAGATTGTGAAGGACCATGAAGCCTGGCGTGCTGCAGTCCATAGGGTCCCAAAGACCAAACACAACTGAGTGACTGAACAACAAAGTTAGGCAAGTGATAAGTTTAAAAACTGTACCCTTAATTGTTTTAACCGTTTTTGTTTGTTTGTTTACATTTCTGCAGCTTAAGAAATTACTGGGTAAAGTACTAGTAATTATTTCTTATCGTTGGTCAATCCAGGTAGAGTTTATAGTTTTGGGGTATATTTAATTTACTTATGGTATAAAATAAGAATTAGGTTTTGAACTTTTATATTTTACCTGACATATAATATTTTGACCTTTAATATCTAGTTTCATACTCAATTCAGTCTCTTACTTAGGGAAGTCAGATGCATAGAAAAATAATACCCAAGAAGTTTCCAAGTGATATTTATGAGTAAATTCATATATTTTTCTAAATGGTAGTTGTTATCTTTTTCTTAAATATATTTCACTAAAATTTTTCACTGAAATAGATTCACTAAATGTTCTACACTTACTGTAAATCAAAACCACTCTTTTATCATCTGATTAAACTTGGGTGAACTAGGCAACACCTTTGGCCTCAATTTGTATCTTTATTTAAAATAAATGTTATCTGCCCCAGGGAAAGGGGGGCAGAATAAAATCAGATCACAGAGGATAGCTCACCATATCTGACAGATATGAACACATAGAGTGGAGTTTAGCAAATTTCTATCAATGAAATATAATTATTTTCTCTAAAATGGTGGGTCAGGAAACAAATAGAAAAGTCCTACTGGTCAAATTGGATCCAAACTCTGTCCCAATCTCCAGATACTATATTGGGGAAAAGACATTAGTAAGAAAAACCTCACAGCCTTCACTAATATGCTCCCCTCCTCCACACATACAAACACATATGCAGAATGAGAGAAAGGGAATCAATGAGAAGAGAAGCAGACTGGAGAGATAAATGAAAAATCACTTAAAAATAGAATATCCTGCCAGTCACTAAGGATGTCCTTATCTTGATATCTTAGTGTTTCGGAAGTAGGTGCAGGATAAAGTGCTAGGGTCTGCCATTTCCAGGGTTTGAGGCTGGAGAGAGTCCACATTCAGAGCTGTTATCCTTAGAAACATGATTAACCCAAGCCTCAGCCAGGTCCAACTCTTTGCAACCCCATGGACTATGCAGTCCATGGAATTCTCCAGGCCAGAAAACTGGAATAGGTAGCCTTTCCCTTCTCCAGGCTATCTTTCCAACCCAGGGGTTGAACTGAGGTCTCCTGCATTGCAGGCAGATTCTTTACCAACTGAGCCACAAGGGAAGCCCAGAAACATGATACCCATCTGCATTTTGTTAGCGCTCTTTTAGAGCATTCTGCATTGAGAGCATCCCCACGAGTTCTGTAGGAAATCTTGGTTCACTAGTTTCTACACCACCCCTCCCTGCACCGATAAACAAGAAGCTTGACTAGATTTCAAGTTATAGATTAGAAAAAAAAAAAGATTTCTTTTTTTTTCTGATAAAGTGCGAAAAGTCAAGGAGAAACCAACTGCATTTTACTAGGCTGAATAAAAGAAAGTGATCTGTCTATAAAAGTATAAAAAGAGAAGAAATAGAAGAGGAGGAAAAGAGAAACATACTATTTAAAACTACTGAAGAATATAATCTAGAAGAAAGCATAATTCAAGAAACAGAGGTATAACAGAATCATGAATTTAATATGTCAGTTTATAGATAAAACAATAGCATGAGGCTGTATAAATCAGGTGTGTGTGTATTATATATATATATTCTATATTATATACATGTATATACAGTATATATATATAATAATATACATGTGTGTACACACATATATTGTATATATACACACACACATACATATAGCATATATGTACATACATACAAGCACACAACAAAATCAGTGGTAAATCTGGTCATTTCTTTTTCTTTTCAGCAAAGGATTAAGTATTTAACATTAAAATTCAGCATATAAAATAAGTACATAACCAGAAGTTCTTAAGGTTTTTTATATTTATCCTCTTATATACCCTCTCTTGAGGATATATGAGAATGAGAGAATGAGAGAAAGGGAGCTTCTCAGGTGGCTCAGTGGTAAAGAATCCGCTCACCAGTGTAGGAGACTCAGGAGACCCAGGTTCAATCCCTGGGTTGGAAAGATTCCCTGAAAGAGGAAATGGCAAACCACTCCAGTATTCTTGCCTATAAAATTCCATGGACAAAGGCTTCTGGCAGGCTGTAGTCCATGAGGTTGCAAAGAGTCGGACAAAACTGAGTGACTGAGCATGCACTCACACACATTCTCTCTTAATCTTAAAAGGAATCACTTTCCTCCAGCTTCCCTGGTGGCTCAGCTGGTAAAGAATCTGCCTGCAATGCAGGAGACCTGGGTTTGATCCCTGGTTTGGGAAGATCCCCTGGAGAAGGGAATGGCTACCTACTCCAATATTCTGGCCTGGAGAATTCCAAGGACTCTATAGTCCATGGGGTCACAAGGAGCTGGACATGACTGAGAGAATTTCACTTTTTTTTTCCTCCAGAAAAACTGCTGATTTTCTTTCAAAATAACGTAAAATTTTTCCTCGTCTGGTCTACATGACAAGACTGTGGCTACTACCAGCCCCTGAATATAGCATCTTATAGCTTTATCCATACGCACTCCAGTATTCTTGCCTGGAGAATCCCAGGGACGGGGGAGCCTGGTGGGCTGCTGTCTATGGGGTCGCACAGAGTTGGACACGACTAAAGCGACTTAGCAGCAGCAGCAGCAGCAGCAGCTTTATCCATTAGTTATACACTGGGAGCATTTATCATCTGCTCAGAAATCTCCAGGGAAGAGTTTGGACCAGTTGGTTACTTCAGTCTCATTGAACATATATGCACAGATTTTTTTGTTTTTCTCATGACCATATATGCTCAGCAATTGGTTCTACTGTAGCCACATGGATGGGAGAGGTTAAAGACATCAGACTGGTGAGCCAGCATACAGATTGCTCAACTCCTTTGGTCTCTAATACTACCTGAGTTTTCCACTTGTCTCTGCTGAGGATCAGAATGCTTGTTAAATCCATCAGGCGCTTTAATTCCAGGTATTTACAAATAACATGAATAAATATACAAACCCAGCTACCTTCTCTTATTCCTTCTTGCCCAGCCTGCTCCTCCCTGCCCTCTGTTTCTGCCTCTCACTGCTACCCCCCGCACTACCATTGTTTCACCTTGGTCTTTAGACCCCATTGTCATTGTAAACCTGCACCTTAGAGCCTAGGCCTCTGCACTCGATTTTCTCTGAGCACAGCTGATGTAATTTAACACCGGCTCCCAGCCTCAGCATACTAACCTCCTGCATCTCTCCTAAGGGAACAGAGGATTCTCTCTTTCACCTACACTTCTGAGAACACAGGCGTCTGAGATGACGTTGACATCCTCCCAGTTCCCTATTTCCAATTTCAGATGGTTATTCTGCTTCCTTTACTTATTCTATGTCCCCTAATTATAGACACCTCTCTTCTGAGGTTCATGACATCACACCTTAGCATCTTGTTACTTCTGCACACTTCCTATTCCTTAGTCACAGTGGATGTTGACATCTAGCTGGCATTATCCTCTATTCTAAGAACTTTCATCATTAGAATAAATGTGAGTGATCCAATTCCTCACACTTCAAATGTCTTTACCAGAAATCAATCAATTTAATCTTCTATTCATATCTTTGGGGAAACCCTGAGCTTTTCAGCAGCCCAAACTATTAAATATTATATCTTGGTGAATTTTAACTCTAATGTCTAATCTTTGATCACAACTTCATTTATCTTGATCTCCTTCAATTCATATTCTAAGTAAATCTCTGATTTCATGGAAGACTTCAGTTTCTTCAACCCAAATAATTTTTGTTTCTCTCAACCTCCTAACTAGTACAGACACCATGCTGCAACTCAACTATTCTACTGTCACATATTCTACTTTGCTTTGTACTTTATCTTCTGCTATACTTATTATTAGGGATTCCCTGGTGGCTCAGATGGTAAAGCGTCTGCCTGCAATGCAGGAGACCCGGGTTCGATCCTCGAGTCAGGAAGATCCCCTGGAGAAGGAAATGGCAACCCACTCCAGTACTCTTGCCTAAAAAATTTCACAGATGGAGGAGCCTGGTGGGCTACAGTCCATGGAGTCGCAAAGAGTTGGACACTACTAAACGACTTCACTCACTCAACCATACTTATTGTAATCTCTTCCCTTGAATCAGCATAGATATTCAACATGTCTTATAACCTGGGGTATCTAAACACTGTTGGAGAGGATCACAGGGTAAGTGGTTTGAAGTCACTTCAAATTCAACATCTTTACTCTTGGTTTGTTAGCACTATTCACTACCAACTTCATCTAGTTATGGTCATCCTTCTTCCCAATAGTTTGCATCAAGCTCTTCCAAATACTCATCACTCTTCCCAAATCTTTTTCTGGGACTCCTTACAGAACCATGAAAGGCTGATGGTTTTCCTTTATCTTAAACAGAAATTACTTGTGCCATTATCAATATTTATATCAGTTTCAAGAATTTCTGAAGATCCAAACACAAAGCATTCATAATATGGTTGATCTTTAGTCATCCTATAGATCTTGAAAATTTTGATTGTGATATATTATGGATTTTAAAATTTTAAATGCCAAATTTAATTTAAAAATATGAGAGAAGATGAAATAAATCTGGAGGTACATTTTCAAGATTTATACCTTCTGAAAATTACAGTGATCATTATTATTTGTGAAATCACTATTTGCAAATGCATCTACTTGTTAAAACATTTTGCCACTTCCAAATAATACTCACTGTTTTTGCAGTCACTTGAGGACATGAACAACAGAGCAAATTTTTTGGTGACCAGGCATACATGTTGTCAGCTGTGGAGGAACAAGGTGACACTGCCTTCTTATTACAGCATTAATACTATAAGCAAGTCTTTTAGTTCCATTTTTTGGTGTGTGTGTGTGCTTTTAGTTGGTGATTTCACTGTGGAAAATGGCTCCAATCATTGTGCTGACATGCTGTCTAGGGCTTATGCACACATAAGGCCTTAATGTGCTTTGCAGAGAAAATACGTGTGTTAGATAAGGTATGTTCAGACATGAGTTATAATGCTGTTGCTTATGAGTTCAATATTCATGGATTACCAATGTATATTAAATATTGTACATTAAACAGAAATACATATAAATCAGAATAATGCTTTGATCAGTTGATGAAAATATTACCAGATGATTATAGGAACCTAATCCCATCTTTCCCCTGGGAGCAATGGTTCAGGATTCACTAATTCAGTGCTCATGGGGACTTTATAGAATCTAATCACTAGAATTACGAGAATCTGATATCTACAGATATTGATATTACAGAGATGTGAGGGGTTTCCATAAATACAGGTTCCTGTATGCTTGATGATGACACAAACGGAATTTCTGGCTATTGGCAAACAATAACTGCATGGTCTGAAAATAACTGTTGCATGCCTGCTCAGTCACTCAGTTGTGTCCAGCTCTTTGAGACACCATGGACTGCAGCCCACAAGGCTCCTCTGTCCATGGGATTTCCCAGGCAAGCATACCGGAGAGGGTTGCCATTTCCTACTCCAGGGGATCTCCCTGACCCAGGGATTGAACCTACATCACCTGCAGCTGCAGTTACATCCTTTACCACTGAGCCACCTGGGAAGCCCACAAATAACTAGTAAATCATTCAAAATATCAAAAGGATAAATTTGTTATGAACGATACATAGTCAGTTCATTGGGCCACCAATTAAGGTTTCTGGTGGTTTCTTTGTCAACTTTCTGCAAATGAACCAACTGGCTTGGCAGGGCAGAACAGATGTCATTCTTGCTTCTAATAGGTCAAGGATGCCTAATGAATACCATAACTTAGCAAAAATGGTCTATAAATAAAGTCATAGAACTGGTAGCTACCCCCACCCCCCAAAAAAATAAACCAAAAAATATTCTCTGGGAACCTTTGGGGAAAGTGAGAAATAAAATTTAAAATGGTCATTTCATACCAGGTAGTGTAATAAATTTCATATTATCTCCCTTAAACCTATAACTTCTTTCTGATATCAGTATTATTACCTTTATTTTAGATGAAGTAACAGAAAAAGTAAGTATAATATTTAAATTCATCCAAAAAATAAGTAAGAAAATACAAATCAGCGATTATAGTCTGACTACTATTGTCTGACTCCAGAGATCATGTGCTTTTAAATTAAAATTCTAAGAGTTTTACTCTGTTTGCTTCTTTGCCACTCTGAGTTGTATGCGAAGCTTTCAACTTTCTTGTAGAAATGTATTTCAAAACCTTTTAAAATTTTGAATAGTCTTCTGAAATATATGAAGAGTTAATATAAAGTAATAGAATTATCCTCCTATGGGACTTTCGTTAAAGGACGTCTCTCCTTTACATTTGTGTTGCCTTACAAAAGTCCCTTTTCAAGTGACTTGATTGTACTTTGGCTTATATTTTCCCTCAGAAAAAGCATAATTGATAGTTATACATTAAAGTGCAGAAAATTACTGTTTAATCAACGTTACACTTCAATGATAGTTTTGCCAATCCTCTATCATGGAGCTTCACCCAATATATTTCTGTAGGAAAATGCATTTTGGTTGCAGGTTGATGTAATAAGAACCATTTCCCTGAACTCATTGAACTCTCAGGAACTCATACAGGAATTCCTCCCTCCACCTTGCTGGACAGTGGGAAAGGAGGTATGTGCTGTGCTGTGCTTAGTTGCTCAGTCGTGTGCGACTCTTTGTGACCCCATGGACTGTAACCCGCCAGGCTCCTCTGTCCATGGGATTCTCCAGGTAAGAATACTGGAGCGGGTTGCCATGCCCTCCTCCAGGGGATCTTCCCCACCCAGGGATCGAACCCAGGTCTCTTGCATGGCAGACGGATTCTTTACTGTCTGAGCCCCCAGGGAAACCCCTCTCTACTTATACTCCTTGTCAATAAATTCTGAGACCTGTCAGAATATCTTTCAAAGGTGAGACTTAGGGAAGAAACATTCAAAGAGGTTGAATTGGAATGGCTCTGTTATTTCTCATTTCCTACAGTGGACCAGGCTGGCATTTACTCTAGTTCTGGGTCAGCAGCTCACTGCCTGATGACGATATGGCCTGACACATAGATGCGCCCTTAATTACTAGAAAAAGCATTTAGACAGTTAGCTGGGAAATATACATTACTTGCCTCTAGCACCAATACCATAATAGTTAAAAAATCAGGGTATACTGGACAAAATGGAAACTTGTCCAGAATATCAACTTCCTTACAGTTAATCTCACAGAAAAAAGGATTGAGAACCCTGATATCAAATAAAAAGCTGTTTTTTTATGATTATTCCTATCCTAGAAATTACAATATAATGTGCATGTTTATTTTTGTTCCTCACACATTGAATTTATTTCAACCTTGCTTTTTAGCATATGCATATATAAAGAGATAGTGCATTTGTAGATATTGCATATGAACATTTGCAAACTATGGCAATATAGGTGAAAAGTCAATATGCACGTGTATATATACACACCAAAGAAGATGAGTTTATACATAAAAATTGTTGCCATATGTAGGATGTGTGTAGTAGTGTCTCAGTTTTGACACTTAAAAGTTTCACAGGAAAATTCACTTCCTAGAACTTGACTTGAATAGATTAAAAACAATAGAAATCAGCCCCTCCTTCCAAGACTTGGCTTGAAATATTGATTAGTGTATCTGATGTATAATGTGTCCATTGAGTTATGGAATTCTTATCTAGAAGATAGGAAAAGCCAACTTCTAAAGAAACTAGACAGTCCCTCCCTCTCTTTTTCTTGGCTTTCGTTTTGAAAAAGTTAAAGTCTTCCATTATTTAAAAGAGATAGTTGTCAGGGCTTAGTCTCACAAAGAGCAGTTTAAGAACATCTGTACTCCGTGTGTGGTGTTTTCTAGACAAGGGTATTTTTTTATCTCATACATCATTTATAATTTTTTAACATTCCATGCAGGATAACATATTTTTTTACTTCTCTCTGTGTGTGTGGAATTAAGAGGAAATAGTAAAAGAAGCACAACTAAAATGTTACTTTCTATGCTGGGACCCAGGGGTGCGTCTGTGTGTGCGCGCGCGCGCGCTCAGTCACTCAGGCACGTCTGACTCCTTGTGATCCCATGGACTGTAGCCCTCTGCTCCTCTGATCGTGAGCTTTCCCTGACAAGAGTACTGGGGTGGGTTGCCGTTTCCTACTCCAGAAGATCTTCCTGACTAAGGGCCTGGACCTGTGTCTTCTGTGTCTTGTGCCCTGGTAGGCAGATTCTTTACCTGTGTGCCACCTTGGAATATTTGACCTTAGGAACATAAAGCTAACAATCGCATCCTGGAAAACCCCGCCATGTGGAACAATCAACAGAGAGCAAGACAAAGACAAAATGGAAGTATTTAATGACAACAGTTCAGTTCAGTTCAGTTCAGTCACTAAGTCGTGTCCGACTCTTCACGACCCCATGAATTGCAGCACACCAGGCCTCCCTGTCCATCACCAACTCCAGGAGTTCACTCAGACTCACGTCCATCGAGTCAATGATGTCATCCAGCCATCTCATCCTCTGTCGTCCCCTTCTCCTCCTGCCCCAGATTCATTTTAAAAACATTTACATGCATATTATTAATACTGCAAATATTTTCTTATCATTGCCTATCAGGGTATAGGCAGTAGATCTTTCTGACCCAGGAATCAAACCAGGGTCTCCTGCATTGCAGACAAATTCTTTACCAACTGAGCTATCAGGGAATCCCATTGATAAATACTAAAAGTATTTAGTTTCATATAGCTAAAAATTTTAGATACTTATTGCTGTTTCAGTAACTCTACATCACCTTGCAATATCCAGATAAGTAATTTTTTTTTTTTACAAAGGTATGTGGATACATAGATTTTGTGGATAGATACTATTCCCAAGGAATCCTCTTTCCAGTGAGGAAATAAAAATAAAAGCCATGAGATGGAGTTAAAGTTGAGGTGCATATTAAATGCAAAAGCATTATAGGATGGTGAAGTAAATTTTGAAAATTTTGCTTTGCTGAGAGATGTAAGGGTTCACTGACTTTTTGGAATGCAAATATAATTATATATTTATATTTATATATATATATATATATTCTCTTTTATCAGTATTAGCCTGAACTTTATTAATATAATAAATAGAAAGGAAAAGTTATTGGGGAAGTGATCCTTTCTGTGGCAAGTAATGAAAGACTCCCAGTGCAGGATCACACTGTCCTTGTATGAGATCAACCATTCCCACCATGGCAGTGCTGTCTGTAGGATAATGCTTCTGAATGGCTGAGAGTGCATGCATGTTACCTCCTCCTCCTCCCCAAATCCCACTGAAGGAATGGCATACATGAATAGATGAGTTGATTCATAACAGCACTGAGGACAGAAGCAGATCAGGAGTATTTCAGAATTATGAGGAATTTGGGGAACAAAACCCAGTTGGTTCATGTTGCTGGGTAAACCAGAGGGCAATATTACTGCCGAACTAGTTCAGTTAGTTGCTCCTTCGTGTCTGACTCTTTGCGACCAGGGACTGACCTTGAGGATGCCCTTTTTCAGCAGAACTGTGAAGAGACATCAAGCCTGAAACGGACAGACTTTGTCTTTCTATAACCAAAGGCCGAGGCCACCTAATACCCATCTTCCTTATCACACCCTCTTCCAACACACACACACACACACACACACACACTACTACCAGAGAGAGCGCGAAAGAAACAGCAGTAGTGGGCTTCACTCCTAGTTGCTACTAAGTCACTTCAGTTGTGTCCGACTCTGTGCGACCCCATAGACGGCAGCTCACCAGGCTCCCCCGTCCCTGGGATTCTCCAGACAAGAACACTGGAGTGCGTTGCCATTTCGCTCCTAGTTAAAGGGAAACAAAACTCTGCTCTATAGAGAAACTGGCTAATTTGTCAAGGGAGACCAAAGTTTTGAGTGTAAGTCTTGGGCTTGTCTGGTTACTCAGATGGTAAAGCGTCTGCCTACAATGCAAGAGACCCGGGTTTGATCCCTGGGTCTGGAAGATCCCCTGGAGAAGGAAATGGCAGTCCACTCCAGTACTCTTGCCTAGAAACTTCCATGCATGGAGGAGGCTGGTAGGCTACAGTCCATGGGGTTGCAGAGAGTCGGACATGACTGAGCTACTTCACTTTCACTTTTATTGACACCTCATCTAAGCCCTTACTTTGGGATTAGAATGGGTGTGAAACTCCCTGCCTTACTACACCCAATATGTGCAATGCCCAATTCACCCCCAAAAGGCCTGACCATCACTAGCTCCCACTGTTCCACTCAGGCCTTCCGTTCCTTTCTTCCTGGCAAAAGCAGGAGTGAAAAAAGACCTACCCAAGACAGAAAAGCTGGTGCCAGTGACTTCTATTTATAAAAAATAGACTCTCCATTTATAAAAAAATAAATAGCAGTTAAGGGCCACCAGACATTTCAGTGGTAAAGAATTCGCCTGCCAATGCAGAAGACCCAAGAGATGTGGGTTCAATCCCTGGGTCGGGAAGATCCCTTGGAGAAGGAAATGGTAACCTGCTTCAATATTCTTGCCCGGAAAATCCATGGGAAATCCCCTGGTGGGCTACAGTACTTGGAGGTGGACACAACTGAGCATGCAGACGTTTATGGAAACTATTTTCACACAATGAAAAGCCAAAAGTAACAAAAAGAACAACTGACCTCAAGAAGATCAAGCATGCTTTTGGTAAGAGAAGAAAACTTTTCCATCAATATTATAATTAGAAAAACTACAATACATACAGTAATGCAGATAAAACTTAGCTAAGGGAAGAGATCAGACTCAAAGAGAGAAATACCACATGCTTCCACTTATATTTCAATCTAGAAGAGATGAAACTATAGGACAAGGAATATATCCATGGTTTCCAGGGCTTGGGGACAGGAGGACAGCAAATGGTGATTTTGGAGGGCTGGGAAAACTGTTTGGTGTTGTGTCATGATTACAGTCGTAACTATAAAGCTCTGTCATATTTCAGGACACATGGAACTGTATAAACTACAGAGAGAATTTGCTATATGAAAATACAAAAATGCATTTAAAAATTTCCAATTAGCATTCTCACAAAGACTAGATAAGATAGCATATTCCTAAAAATAAAAAGAAGCTACTGGGCTTCACTAGTGGCCTAGGTGCTAAAGAATCCACTTGCAATGCAGGAGATCTGGGTTCAATCCCTGGATCAGGAAGATTCCCTGGAGAATGCCATGACTACCCACTCCAGTATTCCTGCTGGAGAATTCCGTGGACAGAGGAGCCTGGCGGGCTACAGTCCATGGGGTTGCAAAGAGTCAGACACGACTGAGAGACTCATATTTTCACTTTCATTTTCACTAGGATAAGCATTCTGAAGACAAGAACAAAATATAAGCAACTCAAAATATTGCTACTGAAATTAAAGTAAAAATGACTTAGGAATCCCTCCTTACCCCCTCTATCTTTATGTGTGTCTATTTGGTTTAAAGGATGAGTTTCAAAGAAGTATGTACAGAAGTTAGTACAGTGGTCATGATAAAGTTTAAAAGACACAAAAGAAAAGAGAAAAAGACAAAAAATTGGACAATTTGAAAAGCAAAATTAAGAGATAAGAGTAAACTAAACTAGTCTTCCCAGGTGGTGCTGGTGATAAAGACTCTGCCTGCCAGTGCAGAAGGCATAAGAGATGAAGATTTGATCCCCAGGTCAGGAAGAGTCTCTGGAGGAGGAAACTAAAACCCACTCTGGTATTCTTGCCTGGAGAATCCCAAGAACAGAGGACAAGGAGCCTGGCGAACTACAATCTATGGGATGGTAAAGACTCAGCACAGCACGGCTTGCAAGATCTACATAAAGTACATTTTCCAATAGAGAGAGCAGGAAACATTAAAAAGAAAAGTAATCCATTAATAAAAGGAAAACAAAAACACAGTTTCAAATTGATGTTTCAATTAAGTGCTGAGCAAGAGGAAACAAATAGAGACTGTATGTAAGCATACATCCTCATGAAAATGTTAGCCAAAGGATAACCGTGCTTCCACTCACACTAAGAAATGGTCTGAATATATGTTCAATTGGTTTTGAATTTCATCAGATGAATCAGCTTCATTTTGGTGTGGACACTCTGATTGATATAAAAGATTACCTATAGTTTCATTCTCCAGGGCTAATCATCTTTTCTAAAAACTCAAAAGTTATCCACGTACAAAAATATAATTTTTGTTAACAGTTTTGTGATATAAATTAGTCATTCAAAAAAATTTTTTTCATCCAAATTCCATGCTAAAGCTTTAAATCTGTGCTACATAAGACCTTGTTGCAACTTAATGACTAACAATTTGGAAAGTTTAGTCTGTCATTGATATCAAATCACTTTGTGTATCTTTGTCATTATTTGACCTCATCACATAAGCAACACTCTGTTTGAAAAACACCGTAATCAATGGAAATGATGATAATTATATCAAAAAAAGTGTTTTTTTTTTTCTGACAAAGAGATTGTATCTGAGTCTCTAGTAGAAGCTGTAATTATTTGCAGGTGCATTGGGCTTTCCACGTGTCACTGGATTATAATACTAGAGGTTGCTTCGAGGAATAACGCCTTTTTTTCTCAAGAGCTTTTAAACTGAAAGCAAAATATGGGACATGGAACATGGACCATTTTGTAACCCATTCAGCTTATACCTAGTATAATAGACATTGGACTGACATATGCCTGAAACCACAAATGCTGTGAAGAATATTAAAAGAAAATCATGAAAATAAGTGACTTTTGGTATCAAATTGGCAAACAAATATTTCTGAATTCTCATTTAAAAAAATGTAACTCGTTTTCTCAAGCAGTTCCTAGCATCAGTTAACTGGCTTTTCCACAGTCTAGCACAGTGATATCCTTAAAGTCCTTTGACATCCTTGCATCATTCTGAAGCATAAAAGAGAAATTAAATGCTCAGTACATTTCCAATTGAGGCGTTTTTGTGCCATAATTGGATGTTCTTTCACCCATAGGTGGGTAGCAACTGGCAGCTTATAAGGCAAAAACAGAATGGTGATCATGTTGTGCTGTGATACGTAGTGTGCAAAAAATTGAGTTGTCCACATTTAAAAGCTGTGATATTTTTGATACACAAGGTCTTACTGTATAGCACAGGGAACTATATTAAGTATCTTGAAATAAACTATAATGAAAAATATCATTAAAATGAAATAAAACAACATAAAATAATGAGGGCTTCCCTGGTAGCTCAGGTGGCTAATCTGCCTGCAATGCAGGAGAGCAGGGTTTAAGACCTGAGTCAGGAAGATCCCCTGGAGAAAGGAACGGCAATCCACTCCAGTATTCTTGCCTGGAAAATTCCATGGACAGAAGGGCCTGGTGGGCTATAGCCCATGGGGTCACAAAAAATTTGACACACACATAACTGAATCCTTTTGCTGTATACTGGAAACTAATACAACATTGTAAATCAACTATATTTCAATATAAAACACTTATTTTATAATACTGAGAGAAAAAAACAAAAAACTTAAAATTAATTTACATGAATAAAAATTACCTCCATTGTCACTTCCCAATCCCTTACCAATGTATTCTGGCATCAACTTCTGTAAGATTTACAAATGAGAGGAGATATTGCTCTTGTCATGACACCTTGAACTGTTTTCTGTTTTTAAAATAATGCTACAATAGAATTTACATTTTAGTAGAGAGAAAAAAAAAACTGAGGATATTTTACCCAAAATCAGAATTGATGTGCTTCTTTTGTACGATTTTGAAAAGCTATGATACTGGGCCAGGCAGCTAAACGGCGGTGGACCTCGTTAAGAAGCACATAACCCTACTGGTTCTCCACACACCACCCCCCTGCCACTGTCTTCCACTGGCTCTCCTCTGTCATGTACGTTGTGTTTGGCCCACAGTATTTGAATGTGACCCTTTCGTTTCTTTCAGTCAGTAGGCAAAGGAACAAAGACAGAAAGGGAAAGTGAACTAACTAACCTGACTTCATGCTCGGGAGTATGGACGAACGTCTGTACCACGGTCATTCATGATTTCATCTTATATCTTTATTATTTTTTTAAATTTAGAATTGTTTTATTGTGTACATACTCAATAACAAGCTTTATCATTAGCTCTCTGAAAGTCATTAGGAACAAAAGCTTATAACAATTCACTGCAAAGAGAGAGACATAAAAATAAGCCTTGGCAAAAAATGTGTATGTGACATAGTTAAGTACTTCATCACTTGAAAAGTCCCAACAAGCACTGCAATGTGCATTGTCAGGGTTTTTACAAGATCGTCACTGCATTTTAAGATGTTAAATCTTTGCAAAATCCTTTGACTTTAGTAATTATAAGAAGGTGAGAGGAAAACATGTTTCTGAATTTGGCTCCTTATAGCATCTGATTTTTTTCAGATCAAACTCAAAATGTATGAGAACTAACTAAGCTTGTTTTTCATGTAGAATCCTTTTTTCAAAATAAAATAAAAATAAATAAAACATTTTCTTATGCAATCAAACAATATTTTTAAAACAAGGTAAATCAAAAATATAAAATATTAAGGCTTAAGTTTTGTGTATACAAAAATACTAAGAGTTATTTTATTTTATTATTATTATTATTTTTTTTTATGGAGCAGCTACATGCATCATGTATTGTGCTGGAGCCAAGCTGTACTAAATGTAATAGGTGTAAATGCAAAATGGCATAGCTGTTATGGAAAACAGTATGATGATTCCTCAAAAAATTAAAATAGACCTACCATATTATCAAATCCCACTTCATCATACTTTTCTAAAAGATTTAAAACCAGGATGTCAAAGAGATTGCTAGCCCTATCATGTTCATTACAAGTCAAGATATAAAATGACCTAAATGTTATTTGACAGATAAAAAGATGAATATGTGTTATATACACACAATGGAATATTAGGATGAATAAAGGCTGAATATGAATATGCAGCAACATAAGTGAACCTTGAAAAACTTATGTTAGATGAAATAAATAAACTAGTCAAAGAAAGATAAATACTGAATAATTCCACTTACAAGAAATCAAAGCAGTCAAATTCACAGAAACAGGAGAGTAGACTGGTGATTTCCAGGGGCTAGTGAAAGGGAAAAGTAAATTAATTAACAATGGGCATAAAGTATCAGTTAAGCAAGATGAATAACTTTTAAATATCTGCTTTACAACACTGGACCAATAGTCAACAATACTGGTTCATATACTGAAACATTTATTAAGAGAGTAGGTCTCATGTTAAATGCTATTATCACAATACAATTTAAAAAAAATTAAAGGTGATAGAAATCTTTTGTAAACAAATATGGCTCTTATTTCACTCTAAATCACCTATGATAGCTTTCTGCATATAAAGTCAGTGTTTTCTTACTGTCAATTTGCTGTCAATATCATCATTGCTTTTATTAGTACATGTTATTAGCATAATTATTTTCCTTTCACTGTATGGAAAGAATGTACTGGTATTGCAGAATTAGTAGGTAAGGAAAACCTCTGCCTTCTGCATTTGAATGTTTAACTGAACAAAGAAAAACAAACTTTGGGAGCAAAGAAAATTTTGTCAAGGACGTGAGGATGTTAAGTATGCAAAAGATTCATAAAAAGTCCAAAGAAATTTTTCCAGACAAATTCAGATGGAAGTTTTAAGAGAATTATATTTAAAATCAAGTGTTTTTCACTCATTTCATGTTTTGAAAAATATGAAATAATTTGCAAGTATTGCAGTTATTGATATCACAGATTTTTTATAAGCAGTGATATTTTTCAGGTTAGTGAGACACAAGAATTACAATGAACTTATATGTAGGAAAACACTGCAGTTTAATAAGGTTATGTGGGAAAAACTGCACCTTAAAATATTCATGCACACTTTTGACCTTTCAGTATATATGAACTCTGAAGTTAATTGAATACTTTGGGCATTTTAACTCATCCTATATTATGATAAAATTGTTTCCTTATATCTAAGAGATTCTAGTCCAATAAAAAGATACCAAGTTGTAGAATTAAAGGACCTTTGTGACTTTCATTGACTCTAAGGTTTTTACTTCTCCAAGTTTCTTCATTTACAAACTAGGAATAACAATGTCTATATGAATATTGACCTTATGCTAAAATTTAATGTGAATATGAAAACAATTTTAAATGCAAAAGTTTGCTAATGAATTGCCCATTGTAATTCCTCTGTAGAGACATGCACTAAGAACCAATGAGGAAAAATTCTAAATCTACATAAAATATGTTGTTGACATATAAATAGACTGTCACTTATACCTACTACCAGGCACTTTATAAGATTCGGAAATTGAGGCTTTTCTGGTGATTCAGAAGGTAAAGAATCTGCCTGCAATGCAAGATACCTGAATTTGATCCCTGGGTTGGGAAGATCCACTGGAGAAAGGAATGATTACGTACTCCAGTATTCTCGCCTGGAGAATTCCACAGGCAGAGGAACCTGGCGGGCTACAGACCGTACGGTACAAAGCGCTGGACATGACTAAGTGACCAGCTTACTTTTTGCTTTCAGAAAGCCCACAGTCTTACAGTTTCCTGCACTGGATTAAGTACTAGTTTAACATTAGCAAAGGTGCTGTGAAAGCATATACATGGGGGGTTTACTTTTGGCTACAGGATCAGACATGGTATCACTGAGATGATGTCCTTTATGCTGTTTAATAGGATAAACTGATTTTTTTATTGGAGAATGAAGACATTTGATGCATAAAAACCATCTTGAGTAAGGAAGAAAGAGAGTTTAGGAGAGGTGCTATGTCTGGGATGAGAATGAAAATGATGGGATTTGATACTGGATGTGCAAAAGCGTATGAACTACAATCTCTTTGCAAAAAGCACAAAGAAAATGGATTTCAACTCATACCATGTAATTTATTAATATGATTGCTATTCTCTCATGTGTCAAAATACAAATAAGAATTTTTTAATGGCCCATACATTTGCAAGAGTTGACCCAGTTAACTCTTGAAAATAAAAAGCTAATGATACTGCAATGAATATTATTTTATCTATCAGTATATTGGGGAACTTTGTGTTTTTACCACACAGAAAACAAGGAAAAATATACTTCCTGAAACAAAGTATTGTATTTTAAATAGAAAAAAATTTTTTTAAGAAAAGAAAACATGCAATTAGGCATGTGCCATAGAAACAAAGAAAAGTCTCTAGTAGAGCTGACTTGTAGAGAGACACTCAATGCAAGGCAATTAATTCAGGAGAGATGCTATAATTTAGAATTATAGCCATAGCAGTGTGAATGAATAGTTGGGAGTATATTTGATTAATGTTTAAATGGAGAATCCACTGGCTAGAGTACATAAGTGAATGGGGGGTCTAGCAAATGTAGTAAGAAATCATCAATAAATTGTCTTAGCTTAAGTGGAGTGATAAAACTCAGTAGGATACAATTTGGAAAAAAGAGAACCTTTTGGAGTAACATAATAACTTATTTTCAGATACCTTCAATTTAGTGCCATGTAGACAATTAGACTGAGTTATTTAGCAAGGAATTAAATACTACTTTGAAGAGATTTCTGTTTATTTAAGTAAAAATATCTGAAAAGTATTGAATCAGTCATCTCTTTGTAACAACCTACTCCAGAACTTAATGTCATCAAAACAAGCATTTATTGTTGTTCAGTGGTTTATGAGTCAACTACATAGTTTTACTGGTCTTAGCCAGGCTCAGTTGATATTAGATGAATTTCCTTCTGCATTTTTGGAGATCATGGTTTTCTAGGATGATATTCTTCACCTGCCTGGCATATAGCTGGCTGTTCACAGAGATGACTGGGGGGACTTAGCTCATCAGGCTAGCCTGTACTTGTTCTCATGGTAGCTGACAGAATTTCAGGAAAGTAGATACAGGTATAAGAGTTCCCTTGAAGCTTAACCTTAATTCTGGAGAATTATCTCTGCCTTATTCTGTTAGATAAAGCAGGTTTCAAATCCAACCCAAATTCAAGAAATGAGAACATGGGTTCTACCACTTGATGGGAAAATCTGGAAAGGTATATTGTAGAGTGTATGGTATAGAGAAGCATGGAGGAGTGGAGCCATTTATTAAAAATCAATGTTATCAAAAGTGTATTTAAGTACATAATTATTTAGTGTTAAAAAATATCTAGTAGACAACCTTCCTCTTCAGAAAAAAATCCCCAGCGAATCAATCATGTATGTTAACCTCTCAGAGCATAGAAAGCTTGCTTAAAGGCCACATATAATTATGTGATCAGAGCCATATAATAAAGCCATTATGTAATTATGCATGAATTACTCAACAGAGAAGTGATTTGTGTTTGCTTTTAAAATTCAGAACTTGTTCACCAGTTTTTTTTTTTTCAAAAGAATCTTTTAACTAAAAGAGAGTTAAAGTTCAACAGTACTTCGAATGGTGTCACTGTTTATCCTTAATTTTAGCTAGTGCAACAAGATGAGGATTTATTTAGTGCTATTAGTAGATATAGCAGGTAAATAATTAAGAATGAATCAGATTAATTTCTCAAATGTTGGAAACACATTTCTGCCAACAATTGGATGCGTTTGAAGAGAGCAGAGACAGCATACTAAACAAACCAAAGACTAAACAAACAAACAAAAAAACACACAAATTATCAACAATAACTATATCCAGAAAGAAATGCTCCATAATGATTCCAAGGGTGAGAAACGTGACTATACCTGCAATAGACCCAGTGGGACATGTTTCAGGGTTAAAGTGGACTGGTAATTGGAGTGAAAGGGCAGGAAGACAGAAGACGACACTGGGAATCTTTCAAGTAAACTGGGACATACAGTTAGTGCAATAATCAACAACTCTGTAAGCAAGGTCAGCAGGGTTTACTCAGAAACTAAGATGTATTTTTGAAATGTATTTTGAGACTCAACTTATCCAGAGCCAATTGTTTCATCATTTTTGTGTTTTCTTACCTCTTTTCTTTTATTTACATTCTAAAGACCATCCCATCTTATTTGTTTTTGCTGTCCAGTCATTCAGTCACGTCAGACTCTTTGTGGCCCCATGGACTGCACACCAGGATTCCATGTCCTTCACTACCTCCCAGAGTTTGCTTAAACTCATGACTAGTAAGTCGATAATCCCATCCAACCATCTCATCCTCCATTGCCCCGTTCTCCTGTTGCCCTCAATCTTTCCCAGCATCAGGGTCTTTTCCAATGAGTCAGCTCTTTGCATCAGGTGGTCAAAGTATTGGAATTTCAGCTTCAACATCAGTCCTTCCAATGAATATTCAGGACTGATTTCCTTTAGGATTGACTGGTTGGATCTCCCTGAAGCCCAAGGGACTCTCAGGAGTCTTCTCTGGCACCACAGTTCGAAAGCATCAATCCTTCAGAGCCCAGCCTTATTTATGATCCAACTCTCACATCTGTAGATGACTACTGGTAAAACCATTGACCTGACTATATGGACCTCGATAACATATTCAAAAGCAGAGACATTACTTTGCCAACAAAGGTTCGTCTAGTCAAGGCTATGGTTTTTCCTGTGGTCATGTATGGATGTGAGAGTTGGACTGTGAAGAAGGCTGAGCGCTGAAGAATTGATGCTTTTGAACTGTGGTGTTGGAGAAGACTCTTGAGAGTCCCTTGGCCTGCAAGGAGATCCACCCAGTCCATTCTAAAGGAGATCAGCCCTGGGATTTCTTTGGAAGGAATGATGCTAAAGCTGAAACTCCAGTACTTTGGCCACCTCATGCGAAGAGTTGACTCATTGGAAAAGACTCTGATGCTGGGAGGGATTGGGGGCAGGAGGAGAAGGGGACGACAGAGGATGAGATGGCTGGATGGCATCACTGACTCGATGGACATGAGTCTGAGTGAACTCCGGGAGTTGGTGATGGACAGGGAGGCCTGGCGTGCTGCGATTCATGGGGTCGCAGAGTTGGACACGACTGAGCGACTGATCTGATCTGATCTGATATGGACCTTTGTTGGCAAAGTGATGCTTTTTAATATGTTGTCTAGGTTGTCCTATCTTATAATGTCTAATATTTAAAACAACTGAAAAAATTTTCTTCTCTGAAACCTCGAGGGAAAACTGATTTGGGGAGATAGTCTTAAAGAGTCTAGATGAAAGAGCCTCAGGAGAAGAGAAGGGAAAATGATGGAGTGGCAACTCAAAACGTAGACATTAGAAAACTGGCTTAGGAGGAGGAAAAAGGAACAATAAAGAATACCACCACTTTATTCTGCATCTACTGTCCTCTGGACATGTAAGCCCTGCTGAAGAACATTTAGGGACTTCAGACACCCTGCCTCAAAAGCAAGAACCTGCAGAAACTGAATAGAACCTTGAGCAAAGTTCTCCTTTAGTGGGGCACAAAAACTGTGAGAATGCTGATGATCATTGATGAGAGTCTGGGCAGAGGTGGAGGACTTGGGTCTTTTTTTTAAGGTAACAGGCTGGAACTCATAGTAGAGAGTTACAGTCTGTTGAAATACTGACCACAAATAAGGGCCCCTTGAGGGCAGGAGGAGAAGGGGGCAACAGAAAATAAGATGGTTGGATGGCATCATTGACTCAATGGACATGCTTTTGAGCAAACGCCAGGAGATAGTGAAGGATAAGGAAGACTGTATGCTGCAGTCCATGGGGCTGAAAAGAGTTGGGCATGACTTAGCAACTGAACAGCAGCAACAACTAGGTCTCCAGGCCTGATTTGGCTCTTCCTATGCCTTGAAGTTTCAGAGAGTTGGACTCTTTCGTTTCTCAGAGTAGACTGAACTCAAGATACTGACTAATGCCTAGAAAACTGAATGGTTATTTATTGCAAAATAATCAGGAATAGCATAACAGATTCGATCTTAGCAAACTCCAAGAACTACAAAGGGATTTAGCTATGAGATTTGAATGCATAAGTCTTGCAGTTTTGAAAGCTGAGGTATTCTCCATGCTAATGATGCACCAAACTGTACATTGAATTTGTAGCAATCTTAGAAGATGCTCTCTAGAGTAATGCTCAAGGAAACATGTAATTCTTGATTTGCTTTGAAGATGGACAATAGTCCTTACATGTCCCTTCTTATTGATACAGTTTTTCTTTAAATTGCTACTATGTTCAAGCAGAAAACAAATTTGCTATCTCGAGACCCAGTCTTTCCATTACTTAGAATATTGGTTTACTCCACACACTCTGTGTTGATTGCCTGGTTGATTTTCAGAATATAATCTTACTTTCCTGTTGTCTAAGGTCTTAGGGTGGGGTAGCAGGAAGGCTTTACTGCCAGCCACATATTTAGCCCCCTACACCCACAAGAAATTGTCAACTGTATTCTCATAAAAGTAGCTTCAGTGGGAATAAGAGCTAGTTAATGCACCCTCTACCATCATCTTTCCTTGTTCCATACTGTATACGCGTGTGCGTGTTTGTGACTCTTTGTGACCCCACAGACTGTAGCCCACCAGGCTTCTCTGTCCATGGAATTCTCCAGGCAAGAATACTGGAGTAGATTGCCATTCACTTCTCCAGGGGATCTTCCTAACCCAGGGATCGAACCCTGGTCTCCTGCATCACAGGCAGATTCTTTACAGTTTGAGCTACAGGGAAGTCCTTAGTGTATACATACAGGAGGAAAAAACTGTTGACTGGAGAGGAAATACATTAAAAGGAGCCCAAATAAGCCTATGGACATGGTTAAGGAATTCCTTTGAGAAATGATGAGAGGAGCTGAAATGGTCAACTCCTTTTCTAAAATAAAATAAAATAAAAATACCTTATGGTATTTAAGCTGATGAGGACAAGTTTTTTTTTCTTCTATTTTATTTATTATTCCCAGTGCCTGAATAGATGCTAGAAACTGCTCAGTGTTTATGGAAATTATGATTAATTAACTAGTTAGGTAATGATTAATTAATTAATGATTAGTTGATAAATTATTATTAATTAGCTTGCTGACTAATAGCCATTTAATTAGTTAATTACTTAGTAGAACACTGTATTATATTTCAGTTGAAATAAAGGAAACTTGGAATGTGTCAGAGGATAAAAGAGCTAGCGATGGAGAAGATTGGAAGATCTGTTTAAAGAGGGCATGGATTTTTACCTGTGGGAAATAGAATACTTGGCATGGGGCAAAGTAAACCCTGTAAAATACTCAAAGAGCCAGTCAGTAGGTGAGATATAGGCAGACTCATTCTGTTTCCCTGGGTAATGTTGAATAGCAGTTACAGGAGAGCTCAGGTTTTTCATAAACAAAAAGTAATTTGTACCCCTGTATCAGTTTTCTATTGATGGGTAATATTTTACTACAATCATATGAATTTGTGACTTTCTTTTAAGTCTGTCCTCAAAATTCTACATGTAAGGTTTGCTTTATTTAGCCATTAATTTTTTTTTTTTCATTATTAAGGGTTGAGCATATTTCCCTATTGTAGTTCATGATTACATGCCTGTTTCTAGGGTGAGAAATTGGATTCCTTTTGTTTAGATGTTAGAGACCATTACAAAAATGTGTGTAGGAAGATTAAGTATAAGGGTATTTAATAATAGTTAATACCTTTACACTACTTTCATCAGAAAAGTTCAATTATATTGCTATGATTATCCAAGAGAGCCAAGCCTTTTTTTTAACATACAATATTATTTGATTAGCCCTTATCTGGTATGCAAAAACAATATACTAATCAATAATAGAATTGGGTTCAAATTTAATAGCAAATAAATAAGACAACAGAAGAATTGGGGAAATAGTACTAAAAGTTATGAGCTTACAGCAAGGCTAACTGTTCAAGGCACGTGAGTGTGGGTGGGAGTGGATCGTTTAAAGAAGCTAAACATGAAAAGATGCAGTTCTCCACTAGTCACAGATGTAACTTCTACATTGCTCAAAAGTAGTGGGTGGTTCATCAACAGATGATTCATGATTTTTCTGTTGCATCTAAAACAGTTTAACATTTAGATTCACACTTACTTTTCAAGAAAATCCCTTTAAGAATATACTTTTCAAGATATACCATCTTTACTTTTGAAGAATATATTCTACAAAAATATACTTGTTCAGTCGCTAAGTTGTGTCCGACCCTTCCTGACTCCATGGACTACAGCTTACCAGGCTTCCCTGTCCTTCACTGTCTCCTGAAGTTTGCTCAGATTTACCTCCACTGAGTAAATCACTCCTCCATTGCTGCCCCCTCTCCTTTTGCCTTCAATCTCCCCCAGCATCAGGGTCTTTTCCAGTGAGTTGGCTCTTGGCATCTGGTGACCAAAGTATTTGAGCTTCAGCTTCAGCATCAATCCTTCCAGTGAATATTCAGGGTTGATTTCCTTTAGGAATGACAGGTTTGATCTCCTTGGAGTCCAAGGGCCTCTCAAAAGTGTTCTCCAGCACCACAATTATACATACCTTAAAGAACATGTAAGATTAGACGCAATTAATTTAAAATTAAAGTTCAGGTCAGTCACCTAGTCATGTCCGATTCTTTGCGACCCCATTGACTGCAGCACGGCAGCCTTCCTGTCCATCACCAACTCCCAGGGTTTACTCAAACTCATGTCCATTGAGTCAGTGATGCCATCCAACCATCTCATCCTCTGTCATCCCCTTCTCCTCCTGCCTTCAATCTTTCCCAGCATCAGGGTCTTTTCCAATGAGTCAGGTCTTCACACAGCTGGCAAAAGTATTGGAGTTTCAGCTTCAGCATTAGTCCTTCCAATGAATATTCAGGACTGATTTCCTTTAGGATTGACTGGTTGGATCTCTTTGCAGTCCAAGGGACTCTCAAGAGTCTTAGTAGACAATTTTATTTTAGTAAACACACACACACAGAACTACCCTAGAATGCATCTATAAAGATTTCCTTTAGATACTCAAATTCTGTTCCTTTTCTTATATTTTCCACTAAATTTCAAGAAAGAATTGTTTATACCATCTTATCACTTCTTTATTTCCTGCTCACCTCTCCATCTCAATCTATCTTTTATTCCCATTATTCAAATAAAAATATTTCTCCTAGATCATTGATGCGTGAATCTGTGCACAGAAGTCCAAATGGTCACTTTTCATTATTCATCCAGCTTGACTTTTGTTTACTAATCCCTTTTTAATGAAACACTCTCTTTCATTTCAATAGCTTTATTTACTGATTTTTTGTAGTTTCATATCTTATCCCTGGACATTAAATATTGGTATTTTTTTTTACATCTTAGACTTTGGCCACTGAATTCTTCCTGAAAAATCTCATACCCAGGGAATCACAACCAAATCCATGCTTTTAGTTATCACCACAAATTTATACCTCTAACACCAAAATGTATGTCCATTTGTGTACCTTAAGTCTTCCTTTAGCTGTCTTCATGTATTTTAAACTCAATATATATAAAACTTAATGTGTGATCTTTCCTTTCATTCTCCTCTGTTCTAATATTCTCTAAGTTGACAAGTGTATCATTAGCTTTCAATCACACACACATATACATGAAAACCAGAAATCTAGGTGTCATCTTTGACATCTTCTTTTTCCCTCTCATGAAATTCTATCAATTTTCCCATTAAACTGATTTTGGATATTCTCCTCCTCTGTCTGCTTCACCACCACCTTAGTCCAGGATACCATTACCTCTTTCCTGAGTTCCAGCTGTAGCCACTCTGTTTGCTCCCCTGCATATATACTGGTCCCCGTACTCTCTGTTACATTCTCAGTTTAAAAAATTAAATCGTGCTAGCTTTTTCTACCTTATTTAAAATATTCCGATCACTTTCTAATGCTCTTGGGACAAATGCAAGACCCGCAATGTTGCCTATAGAAAGAAACCTGCTTATTTCTCCGAACTTTTTTACGCACTTCTCTTTCCCTTATTGTCTGCACTTGAGTGACAGTGCTCTCCATTCATTTCTGCATCTGAATGCATCTTCCCCCCTCAGGGCTTCGGATAGTGTTTTCCTTTTCTCCTCTCCATCAATCCTTCAGGCAGCTCATGCTCACTCCTTCTTAGGTCAATTGTTACTTTCTCAGAAAATTCTCCCCAACTTGAGAAGAGGGAAGCCCTTTTGGCCCCATACACCTCTGCTTTAGAAGAATTCTTTAGTTGTATCTATCATAGTTATAATTTCATGCTTGTATGAGGGTCTCTGATTTATCTGTCTCTGCAGTCCATAATAAGCTTTGCAAGGACAGAGATAGTTTCTCTTTTGATTCAACTTTTTAGTTTTAGCACCTAGATGGTGCTTGAATGAATGGCTTATGTTGCCTGGAGAAGTCATTCATTGCGTGTCACATGAGTATCGATTTTACAATTTTTTTCAGTCTCAGTGTCAAGAATAAGGTTTTAAGGAAATGGACTAGAAAAAAATATGGGGGATCCTGAACCTGGCAAGTATTTTCAGAGTATTTAGGCAGTAGCTGTTATAAGGGAAATGGTAGTGATTGTATCTTGTGTTTGCATGGAAGTAAGTAAGAATTCAACTAAATGTAATATATATTTTTAAAAGATAACAGAGCCTAATCTATGGCAGATCTATACTGAACAGTATAAATATAATAAAATGTAAAAAACTAAAGATCAAATAAAACCTCTATCTTATAACTCTTTTAAGCTTCTTAAAGCATATTGGAAACAAGACAGAAGTAAACTAATAAACATTATTTTTATGGAACATTTGTTATGCATATGCACTGTAATAAATCTTCAAAATATCTCATAATGCTTGTTAGTCTGACAGAAGAAAGATACTGATGTATTAATTTTAGAGCAAGGAAAATTGAGGCTTCAAAATGTGAATTATATCCTAGTCCACACAGCTGGTAAGTGAACTGTTTTGCATATGCTTCAGGTCTGTTTGATTTTAAAATCAATGAATTCATACTTAAAATAAGTATTTGTCAAATATCAGTAATGTTTGAACCCTCATTAAGAGATACAAATAGTTCTGAAACTTTGTGCTATAGAATTAAATTAACACTACGACATTTCCTAATTTATAAATAACTATGAAATTATTTTGCTTGAAAATTTATAGAACTACAAAAATACAATAATATTTGGTTTTAAAAGTTTAACAAACTAAATAAAAGGAAAAATAGATAACAAAAATTCAACATAACAGTATTACTGTGAATCATTTTAGTTTATAAATTTAATAAAACTTGAATTCTGTATTGATGGCTATGCTCCAGACTCTGTATTAGTATTGATAGCTTACATTTTGCTTCAATGACAACAACCCTGAATCTCAGTGGTTTAACAAGTTTCTATTGTATACTGTATGTCAGGTGACTCTATCGGATGTTTCACCATTTAAATTCAGGATTTCCATTCTTGCTGCCAAGGCAGAGAAATAATTGGAGTGACATAGAACGATTTTTACTGCTCCCAGTCTTGAATATTGATTACAACTAGTTGTCTGGCTCCCCATAGCTCTAAGAGGGCTGGGAATTGTAGGTTGTTATGCATCCAAGAGCAACATTCCAATAGATATTGCTGAATGCAAATAAACATGATCAGAATCTCAAAAATGAAATCTTTTGCTCCACAATATTTTATTTTTTATTTATTTTTTAATTTTATTTTATTTTTAAACTTTACATAATTGTATTAGTTTTGCCAAATATCAAAATGAATCCACCACAGGTATACATGTGTTCCCTATCCTGAACCCTCCTCCCTCCTCCCTCCCCATACCATCCCTCTGGGTCGTCCCAGTGCACCAGCCCCAAGCATCCAGTATTGTGCATCGAACCTGGACTGGCATCTCGTTTCATACATGATATTTTACATGTTTCAATGCCATTCTCCCAAATCTTCCCACCCTTTCCCTCTCCCACAGAGTCCATAAGACGTATCTATACATCAGTGTCTCTTTTGCTGTCTCGTACACATGGTTATTGTTACCATCTTTCTAAATTCCATATATATGCGTTAGTATACTGTATTGGTGTTTTTCTTTCTGGCTTATTTCACTCTGTATGATAGGCTCCAGTTTCATCCACCTCATTAGAACTGATTCAAATGTTTTCTTTTTAACGGCTGAGTAATACTCCATTGTGTATATGTACCACTGCTTTCTTATCCATTCATCTGCTGATGGACATCTAGGTTGCTTCCATGTCCTGGCTATTGTAAACAGTGCTGCGATGAACATTGGGGTACACATGTCTCTTTCCCTTCTGGTTTCCTCAGTGTGTATGCCCAGCAGTGGGATTGCTGGAGTTACATTGACCTAAAACGTGTAGACTGCAAAATCTTTCACCAGGAAGATGGGTTGGGATCAGTAGAGAATGGCAGTTTGGGGCCTGCAACCAGGAGGAGACACATGCAAATCCCTACATGTCAAGGAAGAAGATGGCTTTTATAGAGGGGAAAAGGGAGCTGGGAGGGCTCTGGTAAACATAAAGCCTGTGACTTTCATTGGCTGCGTCCTTGTCATGAAGAAGAGGAGTCTGTCTTCTTCCAGTTGGGGTCTTCTATCATCAAAGGGCAAGAGAGAGTCCTGTTCTAGTCTCCCAAGTTGATTTAACTGAGGTTTCTGTTTAGTAAACTTTTACAGTTACCATGCACAATAAAAACCAAATTTAGTTCTATTACTGGTGATTTATCAAACATAAATGCAAGAGTAGACACAGATGATTGCTATTGTTTTTACATCAGATCTGTGAACAATAAGATGTGCTCCTCAGTATACTGAAAATTAAACAATAGCTGCCATTTGTATGGGTGTTCTTTTGACCCCAACTGAATTGTAAATACTAACATGAATATGAGCTAGGAACCCTTATATAATAATTGGTTAGAAGGTGGTCACTAAGATGATTCATAACAAGAATGTTTTATTGTGATCAACATAAAAGCTTAAAATACAATTGTACTGACAAGTCATGGCCACATGTGAGAATATATTGCTAACCCCACAGGGTGAAAAAGTATATACAGCTATTGTGTCTATAGAGTTACTTGCCAATATAAGTGAAAAAAAGTATTCAGGAATGAGATCATTGTAGACTGGAGGAGGACTGAAAGGATTCATAGGCAGGGTGGATTTGAGCTTAGCCTTGAGAAAAACGATAGAACTTAAGCATAAAAGAGAATTGGATTCTCAGCAGGTTGAACATCATAAATAGGAAAAAGGGAGAGCAAGGTTTGCTCATGGGTCAAGAAGGTGAACTTGTTTGGATTCGAGTGTTTGTTCTAAAGAATATTTTGAATTTTCTTTTATGTAAAATGTGAAGCTAACACAAAATTCTGAGTGAAAAACTATGCCTTATTGAAAATGGTGTTTTGGAAAAAACATTGTAATTTTTCAGTGACTGGTGGTTATGACATTGTGAGTCATGATTACTATGTCTTATATACCCAAGCTGTGCAGGGTAGTATAGCAGGCACTGTAGATAAAATATCTAATTTTATGATAACATGAGCACTAACAGTTAGACAGTTCTTTCCTTCTTTAGAGATAACAGAAGATAATTTCAGAAATGTTGGGCAACTTTATTTACAGTAATAGTATGTACCTGAAAACAAGGAATTTTAATCCACTTTGACACCAAAATTCATATTCTTTCTACTACATCATGCTAAGTGAAGAGAACTACACTTTTCTGCCCTATGTTGATCCATATGAAGAAATAAGCAGTCATCCTTACTGAGGTAGATGATTTTTGTTTCTTTCACAGGACTAGATAATAGAACATTTGTAAATGATCAACATTGCTAACAATGAAGTATGTTGTTATGTGACTATCAAAAGGAAAGTAACTGAGATAAGTTGGAACTATTTCTATTCTCATGAGACATTAATAACTCAGGAATATTTGTTGAAGTTTGAGATTCTGTGGAATCACATGCCATTTTTATCAGATTTAAGAAATTTATGATATAAATAAAAAGGAAATATATTGATTTCATAATCCATTTACTGTATTGTACCTTTATATTTTCCTAGAAATAAATCAATAAAAAGTTGTACTTGCAATTTGATAAATGGCAGTGTTTAAACACTTGTATAACTATGCTAAAGATTAAACATACTGTTTAATATTATCTAAGGGCAGCCCATTAGGCCTTGAAACCTGCTTATCCTTATCACTTCTTAAAAAAAAATAAACATTTGAATAGCCAGTATAGTCCACAAAGGAGAATCATCTTGTAACAAAGAAGAAAAATCTGACTCCATATTGGTTCTGTCTCTTTCACTTAAACTGCTACATTTTACTTCTTTTGTTACAAATTATTCACTATAGGGTTGTTATGTATAGCTTAAAGTATGTATAATAGCTCATCTCCTGGGAACCTGTCTCCCATACCTGAATGTTAAGCTAAAATATCTTTGTTTGAGCTGACAAGAAACATCCTGACCAGGTTCACTGCTGAATGGCTACAGGAAAGAAGAAAGAAAAAAATCTGGCCTGAACCAGGAAGTATTTGTAACAACTTATCATCTATTTTATGCCACCCCATCTTCTTTGCAGCCAAAGATGGAGAAGCTCTATACAGTCAGCAAAAACAAGACCAGCAGTGCACTATGGCTCAGATCATGAAATCCTTATTGCAAAATTCAGACGTAAATTGAAGAAAGTAGGGGAAACCACTAGGCCATTCAGATATGACCTAAATAAAATCTCTTCTGACTATACAGTGGAAGTGACAAATAGATTAAAAGGATTAGATCTGATAGAGAGAGTGCCTGAACTATGGACAAATGTTCATAACATTGCACAGGAGGCAGTGATCAAAACCATCACCAAGAAAAAGAAATGCAAAAAGGCAAAACAGTTGTCTGAGGAGACCTTACAAATAGCTGAGAAAAGAGAAGTGAAAGGCAAAGGAGAAAAGGAAAGATATACCCATCTGAATGCAGAGTTCCAAAGAATAGCAAGGAGAGATAAAAAGCTTTCCTAAACGATCAATGCAAAGAAATAGAGGAAAACAATAGAATGGGAATGCCTAGAGATCTCTTTAAGAGAATTAGAGATACCAAGGGACCATTTCATGAAAGATGGGCACAATAAAGGACAGAAATGATATGGAGCTAACAGAAGCAGAAGATATTAAGAAGAAATGGCAAGAATATACAGAAGAACTATACAAAAAATTCTTAATGACTCAGATAACCATAATGATGTGATCACTCACCTAGAGCCAGACATCCTGAAGTGCAAAGTCAAGTGGGCTTAGGAAGCATCAATATGAACAAAGCTAGTGGAGGTGATGGAATTCCAGCTAAGCTATTTCAAATCCTAAAAGATGATGCTGTGAAAGTGCTGCACTCAATATGCCAGCAAATTTGGAAAACATAGCAGTGGCCACAGGACTGGAAAAGATCTGTTTTCATTCCAATCCCAAAGAAAAGCAATGCCAAAGAATGCTCAAACTACCATACAATTGCACTCATTTCACATGCTAGGGAAGTAATGCTCAAAATTCTCCAAGCTATACTTCAACAGTATATGAACCAAGAACTTCCAGATGTTTGAGATGGATTTAGAAAAGGCAAAGGAACCAGAGATCAAATTGCCAACATCTGTTGAATCATAGAAAAAGTAAGAGAGTTCCAGAAAAAAAAAAATCTACTTCTGCTTTATTGACTATGCCAAAGCCTTTGACAGTGTGGATTCCAACAAACTGTGGAAAATTCTTTGGGAGATGGGAATACCAGATCACTTCACCTGCCTCCTGAGAAACCTGTATGCAGGTAAAGAAACAACAGGTAAAACTGGACATGGAACAACAACTAGTTCCAAATTGGGAAAGGAGTACGTCAATGCTGTATTTAGTCATCTTGCTCATTTAACTTATATGCAGAGAATATCATGTGAAATGCCAGGCTGGATGAAGATTAAGCTTGCCAGGGAGCATAAGCTTGAATCAAGATTTCCAGGAGAAATATCAATAACCTCATATATGCAGATGACACTACTCTTATGGAAGAAAGAGAAGAGGAATTACAGAGTCTCCTGATGAAGTTGAGAGAGTGGAAAAGCTGGCTGAAAACTCAATATTAAAAAAAAAAAAAAAGTAATAATGGCAACTGATCCCATCACTTCAAATAGATGGACAAATAGATGGGGAAACAATGGAGACAGTGACAGACTTTATCTTCTTGGGTTCCAAAGTCACTTCAGACGGTGACTGCAGCCATGAAATTAAAAGATGCTTGCTCTTTGGGAGAAAAACTATGACAAACCTAGGTGGCATATTAAAAAGCAGAGATGTTGCTTTGCCTTCAAAGGTCCATATAGTAAAAGCTATGGTTTTTCCTGTAGACATGTAAGTATGTGACAGTTGGACCATAAAGAAGGCTGACCACCAAGGAACTGATGCTTTTAAACTATGGTGTTGGAGAACACTCTTGAGAGTCCCTTGGGTAGTAAGGAGATCCAACCAGTCCATCCTAAAGGAAATCAACCCTGAATATTCATTGGAAGGACTGATGCTGAAACTGAAGCTCCAATAATTTGGCTATCTGATGTGAAGAGCTGACCATTGGAAAAGACCCAGATGCTGGGAAAAATTGAAGGCAGGAGGAGAAGCGGACAACAGAAGATGAGATGGTTGGATGGCATCGCCAACTCGATGGACATAAATTTGATCAAAATCTGGTAGTGGTGATAGACAGGGAAGCCTGGCATGCTGCAGTCCATGGGGTCACAAAACTTGGACACAACTGAACTTGAACAACAATATTTTTTAGCACCATCTTTTTTAATCATTGTGCAGCGGTAATGAATCTGCTTGCCAATTCAGGAGATGCAACAGATGCGGGTTCGATCCCTGGGTCTGGAAGATTACTGGAGAAGGAAATGGCAATCCACTCCAATATTCTTGCCTAGAAAATTTCATGGACAGAGGGCCTTGACAGGCTGCATTTCTGGGGTTGCAAGCAGCCGGACATGACTGAGCACACACATCCTTTTTTTAAGGTCCCAGCTTCCCATGTGGCTCCGTAGGGATTTCCAGGTGATTCAGTGGTAAAGAATCTGCCTGCCAAGCAGGAGTTTGGGGTTTGTTCCCTGTGTCTGGAAAATTCCCTGGAGAAGGAAGTGGCAATGCACTCCAGTATTCTTGCCTGGGAAATCTCATGGACAAAAGAGCCTGGCGGGCTGCAGTCTATGGGGTCTGAAAGAGTCAGACATGGCTTAGCAACTAAACAAAACAACTCTTCTGTTTAATTTTACCTCCTCACCTCCCCTTATTTATTCCATAAAAGATGCTACCATCCAAACCTGGGCAAGATAGCTCTGTGTGACACCAGTCTGCCGTCTTCTTGATCTGCTGACTTTCTGAATAAAGGTGCTCTTCCTTGTCCCGACAACTTCTCTGTCAATATATTAGCCTGTTGTGTGGTTAGCAGTGTGAGCCTGGACTCAATCACAGTCTGAAAAGTGAAAGAGAAAGTCGCTCAGTTGTGTACGACTCTTTGCGACCCCGTGGACTACACAGTCCATGGGCTTCTCCAGGCCAGAATACTAGAGTGGGTAACCTTTCCCTTCTCCAGGGGATCTTCCCAACCCAGGGATTGAACCCAGGTGTCTCGCCTTGCAGGTGGATTCTTTACCAGCTGAGCCACAAGGGAAGCCCAGTAAGAGCTCTATAAGTTGATGTTAGAGAATTAGACAAGGCCCAGAACATCAACTTATAGAGCTCTTAAACTATACTTCTTGAGTCGTGCCAGCCTGGCCCTTTCTAAGGCACCCGATAGAGAATTCTCTGAGAAGAAGCGCGGTGCAGCAGTGAAGAGCACGAACTCTGACGCCAGAGCGCTGCAACTTGAATTCTCCTTCCGCGTTTTGTTGACGAGACACCGTCCTTCTCATTGTGCCTCATTTATTCCTCATCTTTAAAATGGGGCTAATAACAGTGCCTTTCTCAGTGTGTCATCATGAAAATTAAATAAATTAACTGTAAGGCAACCAGAACAGAACCTGGTCTTTATCACAAGCCTAATAGTATGAAACTAATTGAAGCTATATACGTTTCCCTACAATATAATAAAATAAAGCACAAAGCAACAGAGCACTTAGGCCAGCCTGAAAGATTTGGACAGGCTACCAACAAGTGACAACAGAAAGTTATGGAGTTAGAGGGATAGTGACAGGTTCAGGGTGGATACAGGGTGAAAAAAAGATTATCTTGCTTTAATGGGTTGACATGTGGGATAGACTTGAGCATGTTTGCAGAAAGACGGAAAAACTCATGGGAAACTGAACAGGAAGAAGAGGGGGACAAACTCCAGAGAAGGTAGCGGAGGATGAGCTCAGTGCCACAGGTGGAATAATCGGCCTTAGACAGAAGCAGGGAGAGAGAATTGCTATGCGCTGTTCTGCACCCCATTATCTTTAACTTGCGTTTCTGTTTGGAAACCATGAGGCACACTGGGTGCCACAATAAACTTCCTTATTGAGAGACGCCCTGTATCACTGACTCTCACAAATGTTCCCTACTTTGTATGCTGTTAACTTGATGTTTAATCCATACACCTGCTGCTTTGTGTGCTCAGAATGCCTTTTCTTTTAAATTTCATTTCTCCCATACAGATTTCTCAATTAAGTAACTGTTTAGCCACTGAAACAAATGTTAACTCCAAGAAACTTCTTTGGCTTTTCCAGAAACATTGCAAACACAATTAAGTGGGCACTGGCTTGCCATCTCATTGCCCCTCAGGGAGCTTGGTCAACACTGCTTGCCAATAATTGACACATGAGGTGAAAATACCAAAGGGGCAGTGACTGTGTGCATTTAACCTACTTCTCAGATCATAGCAGGTTTGCATGAGTTTTACAGGAATTTATGTTCCATTTGATAATGATGATGACCCATTATTTTTATATCAGAATTCTCTTAAAATCACTTTAACCAAAGCAGGGGACAGAAAATGGACTATTTTGTCAGACCATCTAGACGCTTCTATTTAAGAGATATTAGTTTGTGAAAATCTTCTAGGATATTTGAACCTTAGGTTTAATTGCCCAGCCTTCTATTTGAAACCCTCTGGATTTTTTCTGTAATCTGACTGTAGAGTCAACAACTAAACCTCTTGCAAACTCTAGTTTAATATCTTTGTATATTTAAAATAACCAAGGTAACCCTCTGAGCATGCTCATGTTTTTACGATAATGCAAGCATTACCTGAGAAAAAGAAGAAAACCTCTAACACATGTTTGGTTCTCCCTCCCCACAAATGTGTGTATTCTTTCTTTTATTTTCAGTAAAAGGGGAAAATGAGTTTGAGAAAATGACTTAGGATATATTACCAAAGAAGAACTAAGGAATTTAGCTATGACATTCTCATTAAGCTTACAAAAGGGAATAAGTAAAATCATGTTCTGACTTTGTGACTTTCACCATTAGTAAATCATCAAAACATTGAGAAAAATGATTTCAAGATCAAAGTAAAACATAGCAACTTCAAAGACAGAGAGCTGAGTGCTGAAAAAGCATGGTCCTTAATGCCACATCCATTAGGAGGTTGTAAGAACTCAGGCAAACAACACCTGGGTCTGAAATGGACCTGAGAGCATCTACTGCAACCTGCCAAGCTTATATTTCCCATGTTTTCTTCAGAGTTATTTACAATATCATTTTCTGCTCCACAGATCAAACTTAAGTGTGTTTTGTGATATCAATAAGTTATCTTTAATCCCCTAAACAGAATGATAAATTGACCACATAATTTAACATTTAAATTTGCACATTCTGAGGAGAATAAATGGCACTATTGATAATTATGTCTCAAAATAAGTGCTAATTTGATATTCCCTAAGCAAGTGGAAAGTACCTTACTATGGCATTCTTCCAAAAAAATAGCTTTACTTAGGATGAAATGTACCTTTGGCCCTAGATTAGCAGTTATTTCTTTTGAAATCTGACCATTTCTCAGCCAATTCACTTTATGTTTCCCCCATTAACCAATCCTAATAATCACAAATACAGATAGTTTATTATATTGAAGTTATGAAAACACTTGATACCAACCTCAACACACACAACACTCAACAACAACAAAAATGATATTCAAATGCGAATGCTGTTGCCATATAAAAAATTATTGATGGAAAAATCAGTGTCATATTTTTTACATTGTCAATAATTTTTTGGCAAGTTGCCTATAATATCAATGATAGAACAATAAATAAGTATAAAAATAACTACAGCTTTAGCTACTTCAATATAAACTTATGTAAACATCATGCTGCTGCTGCTAAGTCGCTTCAGTCGTGTCCGACTCTGTGCGACCCCAGAGACGGCAGCCCACCAGGCTCCCCCGTCCCTGGGATTCTCCAGGCAAGAACACTGGAGTGGGTTGCCATTTCCTTCTCCAATGCATGAAAGTGAAAAGTGAAAGTGAAGTTGCTCAGTCGTGTCCGACTCCTAGCGACCCCATGGACTGCAGCCCACCAGGCTCCTCCGTCCATGGGATTTTCCAGGCAAGAGCACTGGAGTGGGGTGCCATTGCCTTCTCCGAAACAACATCATAGTAGTGCTGAAAAATAGAATTGCTTTCAATTTTACCATTTTAAACACAGCTGTTGTGTATCATTGTTTCCTTTTCCTGTCTTTATATTTTTTTTTTATGATTGTGTATGGGTATCCATTTTTCAAACTATCATTCTAAGCCATTTTCTAGAGCAGAATATATATAATTGCAGTCAGAGTCTATAGCAGAATTTTACCCAGTTTGAATTTATTTCTATGTTGTCATAGAATCTATGTAATTGTACTTTGAGAGTGTAAATTAAGTTGCAACTGTGCCCTACTTTAATTCATCACATTCTATCTTTGGATATTTAGAGTGACTCTCATTCTTCACTATGTTAACACTGAAATAAATATTTAAATACATATAGCTTTTCCCAACTCTTGAAATTTTAAAATATATACCCGTATGAATGATTACTGGGCCAAACTGTAAAAATGAAAAAAAAGAAGAAAAAAGAGTATATGGGTTCAGAGTCTTCAAGAAAATTTAATTATATCCTAAGTGACTTATTAGAAATGCACCTTATTTATAGACATTTAACACAGTCAGTGTGATTCAAAAATACTTTGTTCATTTGTGATGTTTGAATAATGAAAGGTCATCTAACCTACTTCCTGAATATTCGAGTTCTCTTTCACTATGAGCATGATAAATTACCTGACCTAGTGATCCTCTAGTTTTGGTTTGGTTCGCTACAAATGAATGAATACATAGAAATGTTATAGGCAGAATGTATAAGTCAGCAAATGGAAAGTGACAGTATTACTTAAGCATAAAATGTGTAGTAGCAGTTCAGCATTAAGAAGACAAACTATTTATCCCAAATAAAATATATCATTTTAAAGTCAGTAAGATGGTAAACTAACTCCATCTCTACATGCAAAGATTTCTCTGTTTTGATATTGTGGTATGTAACAATATTTCCATTATTTTATTGTAAATAGTGGTTTATTTTTTTGTCTCTAAATCAGATCCAGGTCTGATCTGCTCCAGAAATAATTGTATTTAAACCTCTTTCTTAAACCCAGTATTATCTTCCTGTTTGTTTATCATCTTATTACCTATATAAAGGTACACAGAGACCTGTAAAAAAGAAG
Source organism: Bos indicus x Bos taurus (assembly GCF_003369695.1). Lineage (NCBI taxonomy): Eukaryota > Metazoa > Chordata > Mammalia > Artiodactyla > Bovidae > Bos > Bos indicus x Bos taurus. The sequence goes on along the minus strand of NC_040087.1, from coordinate 9,294,523 downwards.
CAGGGGCTCATTCTCTGAGAGTTGATAGCAGAAGCATTTTGCCTATGAATCTTTGCACAAAATCTTAAAATAATCCTTTTGAACAGAAAGTAAGAAGTGTAAACAGACTTAAGTTTCTTTCTAACTAAGAGGTTTTGTGACTACCTTGTGTTATGCGTGTACCTTGTGTGATTTTTACAAAATCAGAAGCATTTCATTACTAGTATTTCTATCCACACAGAGAGGTGGAAATGCATCAAGAGGGATTTATAGACCAAAAATAATCAGAGATGTGGAAAACAGAAGAGGCATATTGAGTTTTAGAACTAAGAAGAAACTTGAACAGCAGCATTCATGCTATCTTCTTCAGAAAATATTGAAAACATTTAGAAATAGACAGCAGTTCCTAGATAATGAAAGATGAAGAAAAAATCAGTTGATTGCATTTATGTAGGAGAAGGCAATGGCACCCCACTCCAGTACTCTTGCCTGGAAAATCCCATGGATGGAGGAGCCTGGTAGGCTGCAGTCCATGGGCTCGCTAAGAGTCGGACACGACTGAGCAACTTCACTTTCACTTTTCACTTTCATGCATTGGAGAAGGAAATGGCAACCCACTCCAGTGTTCTTGCCTGGAGAATACCAGGAACGGGGGAGCCTGGTGGGCTGCTGTCTATGGGGTCATGCAGAGTCGGACACGACTGAAGCGACTTAGCAGCAGTAGGAATGGTTAGCAAGAAAACCAAACTTGTGCTCAAGGTATATGGTCATCGAAACCTGATTGCAATGAACATTTCCAGGCTCATCTTCAAATTGAAATCCTGCATCTTTTGCTGGAGTGAACTGAACACTTTTTCCAGAAAGATCATCTCACTCCCAAATCTTACATTTGAATGTCTCCCTCATCCAATCCTTCTCTGTTTACGGAAACCCTCATAATTCAAGGAAGAAGCTCCTTCCTTAACACTCACAAAACTTTCTAAGAGCCCTCATCTCACCCACAAGCTAATGTTCTGTGATTCAAGTCTTCCTGACAGCAGCACAGAGCAACAGTCTTCCTGTGTAGTAGAGGGAAGGGTTTTTGCAGAAATTCCATTAGCTAATGTTTCTAATAAGGTTAAATTATGTTAAATAGATAACATTTAAAGAAAATGTGATAAAGTGGATAAGATAAATGTCTTTAATTGTAAGTTGAGGTCCTAAAATTTTTAAGTAAAGAGAATGAATTCAATTCATCAAATGTGTGTGTATATATATATATTTAATTCATTTACTTTTTAATTGAAGGATAATTTTGTGGTTTTCTGTCAAACCTCAACATGAATCAGCCATAGGTATATATATATCCCCTCCCTTTTGAACCTTCCTCCCGTCTTCCTCCCCAGCCCTCTAGGTTGATACAGAGCCCCTGTTTGAGTTTCCTGAGCCATACAGCAAATTCCCATTGGCTATCTATATTATATGGTAATGTAAGTTTCCATGTTACTCTTTCCATACATCTCACCCTCTGCTCCCCTCTCCCCATCTCCATAAGTCTATTCTCTATGTCTGTTTCTCCATTGCTGCCCTGTAAATAAATTATTCAGTACCATTTTTCTAGCTTCTGTATATATGCATTAGAATATGATATTTATCTTTCTCTTTCTGATTTACTTCACCCTGTATAATAGGTTCTAGGTTCATCCACCTCATCAGAAGTGACTCAAACACATCCCTTTTTACGGCTGGGTAATATTCCATTAAGTATGTGTACCACAATTTCTTTATCCATTCATCTGTCAATGGACATCTAGGTTGCTTCCATGTTCTAGCTATTGTAAATCGTGCTGCAACGAACAATGGGATACATGCGTCTTTTTCAATTTTGGTTTCCTCAGGGTATATGCTTAGGAGAGGGATTGCTGGGTCATATGGTGGTTTTATTTCTAGTTTTTCAAGGAATCTCCATACCATCTTCCATAGTGGCTGTATCAATTTACATTCCCACCAACAGTGCAAGAGTGTTCCCTTTTCTCCACACCATCTCCAGCATTTATTATTTGTAGACTTTATGATGAGGGCCATTTTGATTGGTGTGAAGTGATATCTCATTGTAGTTTTGATTTGTATTTCTCTAATAATGAGTGATGTTGAGCACCTTTTCGTGTGTTTGTGAGTCATCTGTATGTCTTCTTTGGATAAATGTCTGTTTAGGAATTTTTTTCCACTTTTTGATTGGGTTGTATGTTTTTCTGGTATTGAGTTGTATGAGCTGCTTGTATATTTTGGAAATTAATTCTTTGTCAGTTGTTTCATTTGCTATTATTTTCTCCCATCCTGAGGGTTGTCTTTTCACCTTGCTTATAGTTTCCTTTTCTGTGCAAAAGCTTTTAAGTTTAATCAGGTTCCATTTGTTTACTTTTATTTTTATTTCCATTACACTGGAGGTGGCTCATAGAGAATCTTGCTTTGACTTATGTCATCGAGTGTTCTGCCTGTTTTCCTCAAAGAGTTTTATAGTTTCTGGTCTTACATTTAGGTCTTTAATCCATTTTGAGTTTATCTTTGTGTATGGTGTTGGGAAGTGTTCTAATTTCATTCTTTTACATGTAGCTGTCCAGTTTCCCAGGACCATTTGCTGAAGAGCTGTCTTTGCCCCATTGTACATTCTTGCCTCCTTTGTCAAAAATAAGGTACCCATAGGTTCATGGGCTTATTTTTAAGCTTTCTATCTTGTTCTATTGGTCTATATTTCTGTTTTTGTGCCAATAACATACTGTCTTGATAACTGTAGCTTTGTAATTAATGTGAAGTCAGGAAGGTTGATTCCTCCAGCTCCATTCTTATTTCTCAAGACTGCTTTGGCTATTTGGGGTCTTTTGTGTTTCCATATGAATTGTGAAATTTTTTGTTTGATTCTATGAAAAATGCCATTGGTAATTTGATAAGATTACATCAAATCTGTAGATTGCATTTGGTACTATAGTCATTTTCACAATATTGATTCTCCTTACCCAGGAACATGGAATATCTCTCCATCTGTTTATGTCATCTTTGATTTCTTTCATTAATGTCTTATAATTTTCTGTGTACAGTTCTTTTGTCTACTTAGGTAGGTTTATTCCTAGATATTTAATTCTTTTTGTTGCAATGGTGAATGGGATTGATTCTTTAATTTCTCTTTCTGATTTTTCATTTTTTAGTATATAGAAATGCAAGTGATTTCTGTGTGTTGATTTTGTATCCTGCTGCTACTATCTTTAGGGTTTTCTATCTATAGTATCATGTCATATGCAAACAGTGAGAGCTTTACTTCTTCTTTTCTGATCTGGTTTCCTTTTATTTCTTTTTCTTCTCTGATTGCTATAGATAGGCCTTCCAGAACTATGTTGAATAATAATGGCAGAAGTGGACACCCTTGTCTTGTTCCTGATCTTAGGGGGAATGTTTTCAATTTTTCACCACTGAGAGTAATGATTGCCGTAGGCTTATCATATATGGCCTTTCCACCAGGCTCCACCATCCTTGGGATTCTCCAGGCAAGAACACTGGAGTGGGTTGCCATTTCCTTCTCCAATGCATGAAAGTGAAAAGTGAAAGTGAAGTCACTCAGTAGTGTCCGACTCTTAGTGACCCCATGGACTGCAGCCCACCAGGCTCCTCCATCCATGGGATTTTTCAGGCAAGAGTACTGGAGTGGGATGCCACTGTCTTCTCCATATCATATGTGACCTTTACTATGTTGAGGTAGATTCCTTCTATGCCCATTTTTGGAAGAGTTTTAATCAAAAATGGGTGCTGAATTTTGTCAAAGGCTTTTTCTGCATCTATTGAGATGATCATATTGTTTTTATCTTTCAATTTGTTAATATGGTATCACATTGATTGATTTGCATATATTGAAGAATCCTTGCATCCCTGGAATAAACGCAACTTGATCATGGTGTATGAGCTTTTTGATGTGTTGCTGAGTTCTGTTTACTAAAATTTTGTTGAGGGTTTTTGCATCTATGTTCACCAGTGATATTGGCCCCTAGCTTTCTTTTTTTGTGTTCTCCTTGTCTGGTTTTGATATCAGGGTGATGATGGCCTCAAAGAATGAGTTTGGAATTGTTCCTTCCTCTGCAATTTTTTGAAAGAGTTTTAGAAGGCTAGACATTAGCTCTTCTGTAAATGTTTAATAGAATTCTCCTGTGAAGCCATCTAGTCCTGGGCTTTTGTTTTTTTTTTGGTGGGGGGAGATTTTTGATTACAGCTTTAATTTCGGTGCTTATAATTGGGTTGTTCATAATTTCTATTTATTCCTGGTTCTGTCTTGGAAGATTTAAATTTTTTAAGAATCTGTATATTTCTTCCAGGTTATCTATTTTATTGCCATATAGTTGTTCATAATAGTCTCTTATAATCCTTTGTGTTTCTGCGTTGTCTGTTGTAATCTCTCCTTTTTCATTTCTAATTTTGTTGATTTGATTCTTCTCTCTTTTTTCCTTAATGAATCTGACTAAAGTTTTGTCAGTTTTGTTTATCTTCTCACAGAACCAGGTTTTAGTCTTATTAATCCTTACTATTGTTTCTTTTCAGAGAAGGCAATGGCAACCCACTCCAGTACTCTTGCCTGGAAAATCCCATGGACGGAGGAGCCTGATAGGCTGCAGTCCATGGGGTTGCTAAGAGTCGGGCACGACTGAGCAACTGCACTTTCACTTTCACTTTCATGCATTGGAGAAGGAAACGGCAACCCACTCCATTATTCTTGCCTAGAGAATCCCAGGGACAGAGGAGCCTAGTGGGCTGCCGTCTATGGGGTCACACAGAGTCGGACACAACTGAAGTGATTTAGCAGCGGCAGCAGCAGCAGCATTGTTTCTTTTATTTATTTTTTCAATTATTTCTGCTCAGATCTTTATGATTTCTTTTCTTCAACTAATTTTGGGGGTTTTTTGCTCTTCTTTTTCCAGTTGTTTTAGGTGTAAAGTTAGGTTGTCTATTTGATGTTTTTCTTGTTTCTTGAGGTAGGATTGAATTGCTGTAAACTTTCATCTTAGAACTGCTTCTGCTGCATCCCATAGGTTTTGAGTTGTTGTATTTTCATTGTCATTTGTTTCTATAAATTTTTGATTTCCCTTTTGATTTCTTCAGGAACCTGTTGGTTATTTAGAAATGTGCTGTTTAATCTTCATGTTTGTGTTTCTTACAGTTTTTTTCTTGTAATTGATATTTAGTCTCATAGTATTGTGCTCAGAGAAGATGCTTGATAGGATTTCAATTTTATTAAATTTACTGAGGTTTGATTTATGACCCAAGATGGAGAATGTTTCACGTGCACTTGAGAAGAAGGTGTATTCTTCTGCATTTAGGTGGAATGTCCTGAAGATATCCATGAGATCATTTCACCTAATATATCATTTAAGAGTTGTGTTTCCTTATTAATTTTCTGTTTTGATGATCTGTCCATTGGTGTAAGTGGGGTGTTAAAGTTTCCTACTATTATTGTGTTACTGTCAATTTCTCCCTTTATGTCTGTTAGTGTTTGCCTTATGTATTGAGGTGCTCCTATGTTGGGTGCATAGATATTTCCAATTGTTATGTCCTCCTCTTGGATTAATCCCTTGATCATTATATAGTGTCTTTCCTTATCTCCTGTAATCTTCTTTATTTTAAGGTCTATTTGTCTGATATGAGAATTACTGCTCCAGCTTTCTTTTGCTTCCCATTTGCATGGAATGTATTTTTCCATCCTCTCACTTTCAGTCGATATGTGTCTTTAGATTTGAAGTAGATTTCTTGTAGACAGCATAATTATGGGTCTTGTTTTTGTATCCATTCAGCCAGTCTGTGTCTTTTGGTTGGACCATTTACATTTAAAGTAATTATCGATATATATATGTTCTTATGTTCATTGATATGTACATAAACCATGAACTTCCAGATGTTCAAGCTGCATTTAGAAAAGGCAGAGGAACCAGAGATCAAATTGCCAACATCCGTTGGCATTAAAAAAGCCAATGGATGATCCATTAGATCATCAAAAAAGCAAGAGAGTTCCAGAAAAATATCTACTTCTGCTTTATTGACTATGCCAAAGCCTTTGACTGTGTGGATCACGACAAACTGTAGAAAATTCTTAAAGAGATGGGAATACCAGGCCACCTGATCAGTCTTTGAGAAATCTGTGTACAGGTCAGGAAGAAACAGAACTGAACGTGGAACAACAGACTGGTTCCAAATCAGGAAAGGAGTACGTCAAGGCTGTATATTGTCACCCTGCTTATTTAACTTATATGCAGGGTACATCATGAGAAATGCTGGCCTGGATGAAGCAAAAGCTGGAATCAAGATTGTCAGGAGAAATATCAATAACTTCAGATATGCAGATGAGACCACCTTTATTGCAGAAAGCAAAGAAGAACTAAAGAGCCTCTTGATGAAAGTGAAAGAGGACAGTGAAAAAGTTGAATTAAAACTCAGCATTCAGAAAACGAAGATCATGGCATCTGGTCCCATCACTTCATGGGAAATAGATGGGGAAACAGTGGAAACAGTGACAGATGTTACTTTTGGGGGCTTCAAAATCACTGCAGATGGTGACTGCAGCCATGAAATTAAAAGAAACTTGCTCCTTGGAAGAAAAGTTATGACCAACCTAGACAGTGTATTAAAAGCAGAGACATTACTTTACCGACAAAGGTCCATCTAATAAAAGCTATGGTTTTTCCAGTAGTCATGTAAGGATGTGAGAGTTGGACTATAAAGAAAGCTGAGCACTGAAGAACTGATGCTTTTGAACTGTGGTGTTGGAGAAGACTCTTGAGAGTCCCTTGGACTGCAAGGAGATCCAACCCGTCCATCCTAAAAGAAATCAGTCCTGAATATTCATTGGAAGGACTGATGCTGAAGCTGAAACTCCAATAATTTGGCCACTTGATGTGAAGAACTGACTCATTGGAAAAGACCCTGATGTTGGGAAGGATTGAAGACAGGGAGAGAAAGAGACAACAGAGGATGAGATGGTTGGATGGCATCACCGACTCAATGGACATTAGTTTGAGTAAACTCCAGGAGTTGGTGAAGGACAAGGAGGCCTGGTGTGTTGCAGTCCACGGGGTCACAAAGAGTCAGACATGACTGAATGACTGAACTGAACTGATGTTCCTATTTCCATTTTCTTAATTGTTTGAGGTTGATTTTGTAAATCTTTTTTCTTTTCTTGTATTTCTTGACTATATAAGTCCCTTTAACTTTTGTTGTAAAGCTGGTTTGGTGGTACTGAATTCTCTTAACTTTTGCTTGTCTGAAAAACTTTTTATTTTTTCATCAATTTTGATTGAAATCCTTGCTGTGTACAGTAATCTTGGTTGTAGATTTTTCTCTTTCAGTACTTTAAACATATCCTGTGATTCGCTTCTAGCCTGCAGAGTTTCTGCTGAAAGATCAGCTGGTAAATGTATAAGCTTCCACTTGTATGTTACTTGTTGCTTCTCCCTTGATACTTTTAATATCCTTTCTTTGTCTTTAGACTTTGTTAGTTTAATTAGTAAGTGTCTTGATGTGTTTCTTCTTGGGTTTTTCCTGTATGGGACTCTTTCTGCCTCTTGGACTTGATCAACTACTTCCTTTCCCATGTTGGGGAAATTTTCAACTATTATCTCTTCAAAAATGTTCTCACACCCTTTCTTTTTCTCTTCTTCTCTTCAGATCATATCAGATCAGATCAGTCGCTCAGTCATGTCCGACTCTTTGCAAACCCAAGAATAGCAGCACGCCAGGCCTCCCTGTCCATCACCAACTCCTGGAGTTCACTCAGACTCACGTCCATCGAGTCAGTGATGCCATCCAGCCATCTCATCCTCTGTCATCCCCTTCTCCTCTTGCCCCCAGTCCCTCCCAGCATCAGAGTCTTTTTCAATGAGTCAACTCTTCGCATGAGGTGGCCAAAGTACTGGAGTTTCAGCTTTAGCATCAGTCCTTCCAAAGAAATCCCAGGGCTGATCTCCTTCAGAATGGACTGGTTGGATCTCCTTGTAGTCCAAGGGACTCTCAAGAGTCTTCTCCAACACCACAGTTCAAAAGCATCAATTCTTCAGCGCTCAGCCTTCTTCACAGTCCAACTCTCACATCCATACATGACCACAGGAAAAACCATAGCCTTGACTAGACGAACCTATGTTGGCAAAGTAATGTCTCTGCTTTTGAATATGCTATCTAGGTTGGTCATAACTTCCCTTCCAAGGAGTAAGCGTCTTTTAATTTCATGGCTGCAGTCACCATCTGCAGTGATTTTGGAGCCCCCCCAAAAATAAAGTCTGACACTGTTTCCACTGTTTCCCCATCTATTTTCCATGAAGTGATGGGACCGGATGCCATGATCTTTGTTTTCTGAATGTTGAGCTTTAAGCCAACTTTTTCACTCTCCACTTTCACCTTCATCAAGAGGCTTTTGAGTTCCTCTTCACTTTCTGCCATAAGGGTGGTGTCATCTGCATATCTAAGGTTATTGATATTTCTCCTGGCAATCTTGATTCCAGCTTGTGTTTCTTCCAGTCCAGCATTTCTCATGATGTACTCTGCATATAAGTTAAATAAACAGGTGACAGTATACAGCCTTGACGTACTCCTTTTCCTATTTGGAACCAGTCTGTTTTTTCATGTCCAGTTCTAACTGTTGCTTCCTGACCTGCATAAATTTCTCGAGGCAGATCAGGTGATCTGGTATTCCCATCTCTTTCAGAATTTTCCACAGTTTATTGTGATCCATGTGTGTTTGATATAGTCCCAGAGGTCTCTGAGACTATCCCCAGTTCTTTTCATTCTTCTTACTTTATTTTGCTCTTCAGAAGTTATTTCTATCATCTTATCTTCCAGCTCAGTGATTCATTCTTGTGCTTCAGATATTCTGCTATTGATTCCTTCTATAGTAGTTTTAATTTTAGTAATTGTGTTGTTTGTCTCTGTATGCTTATTCTTTAATTCTTCTAGGTCTTTTTTAATTGATGCATTTTCTCCATTTTTATTTTAAGGTTTTTGATCATCTTCACTATCATTATTCGGAATTCTTTTCCAGGTACTTTGCCTATTTCCCCTTCATTTATTTGGACTTCTGTGTTTCTAGTTTGTTCATTTGTGTAGTATTTCTCTGCATTTTCATTATTTTTTTTTAACTTACTGTGTTTGAGGTCTCCTTTTTCCATGCTTCAAGGAAAGTTGAATTCTTTTCTTGAAGAAGTTTGAATTATTTCTTCATTTTGTTTTTTTCCCTCCTAAGGTTGGTCCAGTGGTTTGTGTAAGCTTCCTATGGGGTGAGATTTGTGTTGAGTTTTGTTTGTTTCTCCTCTGATGGACAAGGCTGAGTGAGGTGGTAATCCTGTCTGCTGATGATTTGGTTTGTATTCTTGTTTTATTTGTTATTTAGATGAGGCATCCTGCACAGGGTGCTACTGGTGGTTGGATGATGCTGGGTCTTGTGTTCAAGTAGTTTCGTTTGTGTGAGTTCTCACTATTTGATACTCCCTAGGGTTAGTTCTCTGATAGTCTAGAGTCTTAGAATCAGCGCTACCACTACAAAGGCTCAGGGCTTGATCTCTGGTCTGGAACGAGATTCTACAAGTGGTTTGTATGGCATTAGTGAGATTAAAACAAATATCCAAAGACAAGAAACCAAAGATGAATCCCAGACAAATGGCAGTTACAAAATCAGGCAAATAATAATTAAAATAATGGAATATATGCATTTACATATACACCCATGAGCAAAGTAAAAAAAAAAAACCATCTAACAAAAATTAAGTACAGTAGATTGACTGGCAAACAAAGGAATTCAAAAATTATACTTACAAGTTAAGAACAAAACTAACTAAAGCACAAACTGGGAAACAAAACTAAAGTAAGGTGCCAAGTGGGAATAAAGGATTGAAAATAAAACGGGCACATATTTTGAGAAGAAAGGAGAGAAAGATAAGAAAGAAAGAATAGATATGCAAAATTAAATAGAGGTAGATAAAGAAGATTTATATAGGTTAAAGATTAACTGCAAAGAGAAAAGAAGTGTAGGAAAGAAAAAAGGAATAAATGTAGAAAAATAATAATAGGTTAAGAAAATTAAAAATTAAAATTAAAAAAGAGAAAAGATAAAAACAAAACAAAACAAGAACCCACAGAACTGCAAAAGCCCAACATAGAGGCAGATATTTATGAGAAAAAAAAGAAGCTCCAAAGCTTAACTGGATTTCATAGTGCCATTAAACTCAACAACTACAACAGAGGTGGGGCAAAGGGCAAAAAAAGAAAAAAAAATCCAAAATTTTCTACAGAACAAGTAGAAAAGTTAGAATAAATGTTTTTCTTGAGTCACTGCTGTCAGAGTCCTTTCCCTCACCGGGAGTCACGGCCTGCCTCACCTCCCTAGGATGCCCTCCAGCACTGTGCTGACCTCTGGCCCTGCTGTGGGGGCAGCTCAGATTCTAATCTGGTTCTACTCCTGTGTGTTCTTGCCTCCAAAGTCCACAGCTATCAGAACTAGTGCTTTTTCTTTTGTGGGAGCTCTCAGTGACCTTTTGTATATTCCACAGACACAGAGTCTGCCTAGTTGATCATGTGGATTTAATCTGTAACTTGTACAGCTGGAGGGGAGGTTTTGGGTCTTCTTCCTTAGCCATACTTCCTCTGGGTTTCAATTGTGGGTTTATTTCCACCTCTGCATGTGGGTCTTCCACTGGGGTTTGCTCCTGAGGCTGCTCTAGAGGCCTTGGGTTTGGCCCTGTGAGGGCCAGGTGTGGAGGCGGGACTACTGATGGGGTCGCAGGGGTTCTGGCAGCACCATGTACTCAGGGTGTTGGTGACTAGGGCAGCAGGAAGTATAGTGCTCTAGAAGGGTATGGCCATCACTATTGGCCAATACGCTCCAGTATTCTTGCCTGGACAACTCCCCTCCCTGATAGAAAAGCCTGGCAGGCGACAGTTCATATCAGATCAGATCAGATCAGTCGCTCAGTCGTGTCCAACTCTTTGCGACCCCATGAATCGCAGCACACCAGGCCTCCCTGTCCATCACCAACTCCCGGAGTTCACCAAGACTCATGTCCATCGAGTCAGTGATGCCATCCAGCCATCTCATCTTCTGTCATCCCCTTCTCCTCCTGCCTCCAATTCCTCCTAGCATCAGAGTCTTTTCCAATGAGTCAACTCTTCGCATGAGGTGGCCAAAGTACTGGACTTTCAGCTTTAGCATCAGTCCTTCCAAAGAAATCCCAGGGCTGATCTCCTTCAGAATGGACTGGTTGGATCTCTTTGCAGTCCAAGGAACTCTCAAGAGTCTTCTCCAACACCACAGTTCAAAAGCATCAATTCTTCGGCGCTCAGCCTTCTTCACAGTCCAACTCTTACATCCATACATAACCACAGGAAAAACCATAGCCTTGACTAGACGAACCTTTGTTGGCAAAGTAATGTCTCTGCTTTTTTTTTTTTTTAATTTTATTTTATTTTTAAACTTTACATAATTGTATTAGTTTTGCCAAATAATATGCTACCTAGGTTGGTCATAACTTTCCTTCCAAGGAGTAAGCGTCTTTTAATTTCATGGCTGCAGTCACCATCTGCAGTGATTTTGGAGCCCCCCAAAAATAAAGTCTGACACTGTTTCCAATGTTTCCCCATCTATTTCCCATGAAATGATGGGACCGGATGCCATGATCTTCGTTTTCTGAATGTTGAGCTTTAAGCCAACTTTTTCACTCTCCACTTTCACTTTCATCAAGAGGCTTTTGAGTTCCTCTTCACTTTCTGCCATAAGGGTGGTGTCATCTGCATATCTAAGGTTATTGATATTTCTCCTGGCAATCTTGATTCCAGCTTGTGCTTCTTCCAGCCCAGCGTTTCTCATGATGTACTCTGCATGGGGAACACATGTATACCTGTGGTGGATTCATTTTGATATTTGGCAAAACTAATACAATTATGTAAAGTTTAAAAATAAAATTAAATTAAAAAAAAACAAAAAAGAAGTTAAATAAGCAGGTTGACAATATACAGCCTTGACGAACTCCTTTTCCTATTTGGAACCAGTCTGTTGTTCCATGTTCAGTTCTAACTGTTGCTTCCTGACCTGCATACAGATTTCTCAAGAGGCAGATCAGGTGTTCTGATATTCCCATGTCTTTCAGAATTTTCCACAGTTTATTGTGATGCACACAGTCAAAGGCTTTGGCATAGTCAATAAAGCAGAAATAGATGTTTTTCTGGAACTCTCTTGCCTTTTCCATGATCCAGCGGATGTTGGCAATTTGATCTCTGGTTCCTCTGCCTTTTCTAAAACCAGCTTGAACATCAGGAAGTTCACGGTTCACATACTGCCGAAGCCTGGCTTGGAGAATTTTGAGCATTACTTTACTAGTGTGTGAGATGAGTGCAATTGTGCTGTACTTTGAGCATTCTTTGGCATTGCCTTTCTTTGGGATTGGAATGAAAACTGACCTTTTCCAGTCATGTGGCCACTGCTGAGTTTTCCAAATTTGCTGGCATACTGAGTGCAGCACTTTCACAGCATCATCTTTTAGGATTTGGAATAGCTCAACTGGAATTCCATCACTTCCACTAGCTTTATTCATGGTGATGCTTTCTAAGGCCCACTTGACTTCACATTCCAGGATGTCTGGCTCTAGGTCAGTGATCACACCATCGTGATTAGCTGGATCATGAAGATCTTTTTTGTACAGTTCTTCTGTGTATTCTTGCCACCTCTTCTTAATATCTTCTGCTTCTGTTAGGTCCATACCATTTCTGTCCTTTATCGAGCTCATCTTTGCATGAAATGTTCCTTTGGTATCTCTGATTTTCTTGAAGAGATCCCTAGTCTTTCCCAACCTACGTGCATAGATGCAAGACTTTTATGCCCGTGGCAGGTCTGCCCCAGTGAGAGTTGAGCATGAAGGTTGCACAGGTGCTTGGCTTACCAGGATCCTGGTGGCGCCAAGTGTGCAGGGACATGAACTGCCTCTGCTCCAGGAGTCATGGCCCTATCAGAGTCTTTTTTTGAGCCTCTTGTAGCTGGCAATCAGAAAGTCTCTTTGGCCAATCTCTCTCCATAGCTCCGCCTGATCAGGCAATTAGAGGGCTCCCTTACCTGGGGTCCTTCTCTGTTGTTCCATGCATCAGGCACGTTGAAAGCCCCCCCCCCCAAGCTGGGGGTCGGGGGGGGCTGTAGATCTGCGTGTCAGGCACTTAAAGGGGCACACTCGGTGGGGTCCTGCTCTGTAGTTCAGTGCATCAGTTACTTAAAGGAGCACCCTGAGTGTGGTCCTATTCTGTAGTTCAGTTTGTCAGGCATTTGATGAGCCAGCCTCTCTATTGTTCAGCTGCCGATGCTGGCGTGTGGGGAGAGAGTCTATGGTAAGGGCTCCAGACCCTACACATAACTCAGCAGTACCCTTGCTTCCATGGCTGCTGGCTTTCTTCCATAGGCATTTCCCACCACTGTCTCTTCCCTCACATCCCCTCAATCCATCTCTCCGCAGTCAATAGCAGCCCTCGCCCTGGGATCACTCCACAATCCCTAAACTCCAGCTCCCACCTGCTGCACCTTCCAGGAGACCAATGTTCTTGTCCAGGGTCCGTATGGCTGCAACAAGGACTGTCTGATTCTCACTCCATTTAGGCTGCCACAGATCAGCTCACTCTCAGCCTTAAATGTTTCTCCTCTGACTCAGACAATTGCCCTGATATGGGGTTCAGACCCCTGCTTCAATTCCTCCACCCACTGAAGGCAGGTCCAGTCCTACTAACACTCCTGTTTTCCCCCCTATTTCCTTCATCCTACCAAGTTTTGCATGGTTCTATATCTTCTTTTCCACCCACCAGGTACTCCTGTCTGCTCTCAGCTGGTGTTCTGCGTGCACTTCTGTATCTGAAGGTGTATTTATGATGTTCCGTGGAGAGAGATGTGCTCCACGTCCACCTACTCCTCTGCCATCTTGTTCTCTCCCATCAAATATATTTTAAGTAACTATTATATTCACAGTTTTATGCTAGACCTACTGTGGCTCAGATCATGAACTCCTTATGGCCAAATTCAGGCTTAAATTGAAGAAAGTAGGGAAAACCACTAGACCATTCAGGTATGACCTAAATCAAATCCCTTATGATTATACAGTGGAAGTGAGAAATAGATTTAAAGGACTAGATCTGATAGATAGAGTGCCTGATGAACTATTGAATGAGGTTCGTGACATTGTATAGGAGACAGGGATTAAGATCATCCCCATGGAAAAGAAATGCAAAAAAGCAAAATGGCTGTCTGGGGAGGCCTTACAAATAGCTGTGAAAAGAAGAGAAGCGAAAAGCAAAGGAGAAAAGGAAGGATAGAAGCATCTGAATGCAGAGTTCCAAAGAATAGCAAGAAGAGATAAGAAAGCCTTCCTCAGCGATCAGTGCAAAGAAATAGAGGAAAACAACAGAATGGGAAAAACTAGAGATCACTTCAAGAAAAGTAGAGATACCAAGGGAACATTTCATGCAAAGATGGGCTCGATAAAGGACAGAAATGGTATGGACCTAACAGAAGCAAAAGATATTAAGAAGAGGTGGCAAGAATACACAGAAGAACTGTACAAAAAAGATCTTCACGACCAGATAATCATGATGGTGTGATCACTGACCTAGAGCTAGACATCCTGGAATGTGAAGTCAAGTGGGCCTTAGAAAGCATCACTATGAACAAAGCTAGTGGAGGTGATGGAATTCCAGTAGAGCTATTTCAAATCCTGAAAGATGATGCTGTGAAAGTGCTGCACTCAGTATGCCAGCAAATTTGGAAAACTCAGCAGTGGCCACAGGACTAGAAAAGGTTCGTTTTCATTCCAATCCCAAAGAAAGGCAATGCCAAAGAATGCTCAAACTACTGCAAAATTGCACTCATCTCACATGCTGGTAAAGTAATGCTCAAAATTCTCCAAGCCAGGCTTCAGCAATATGTGAACCGTGAACTTCCTGATGTTCAAGCTGGTTTTAGAAAAGGCAGAGGAACCAAGATCAAATTGCCAACATCCGCTGGATCACTGAAAAAGCAAGAGAGTTCCAGAAAAACATCTATTTCTGCTTTATTGACTATGCCAAAGCCTTTGACTGTGTGCATCACAATAAACTGTGGGAAATTCTGAAAGAGATGGGAATACCAGACCACCTGACCTGCCTCTTGAGAAATCTGTATGCAGGTCAGGAAGCAACAGTTAGAACTGGATATGGAACAACAGACTGGTTCCAAATAGGAAAAGGAGTACGTCAAGGCTGTATATTATCACCCTGCTTATTTAACTTATATGCAGAGTACATCATGAGAAACGCTGGACTGGAAGAAGCACAAGCTGGAATCAAGATTGCCAGGAGAAAGATCAATAACCTTAGATATGCAGATGACACCACCCTTATGGCAGAAAGTGAAGAGGAACTAAAAATCCTCTTGATGAAAGCGAAAGTGGAGAGCGAAAAAGTTGGCTTAAAGCTCAACATTCAGAAAATGAAGATCATGGTATCCGGTCCTATCACTTCATGGGAAATAGATGGGGAAACAGTGGAAACAGTGTCAGACTTTATTTTTGGGGGCTCCAAAATCACTGCAGATGGTGATTGCAGCCATGAAATTAAAAGATGCTTACTCCTTGGAAGGAAAGTTATGACCAACCTAGATAGCATATTCAAAAGCAGAGACATTACTTTGCCAACAAAGGTTCGTCTAGTCAAGGCTATGGTTTTTCCTGTGGTCATGTATGGATGTGAGAGTTGGACTGTGAAGAAGGCTGAGCGCTGAAGAATTGATGCTTTTGAACTGTGGTTTTGGAGAAGACTCTTGAGAGTTCCTTGGACTGCAAAGAGATCCAACCAGTCCATTCTGAAGGAGATCAACCCTGGGATTTCTTTGGAAGGACTGATGCTAAAGCTGAAAGTCCAGTACTTTGGCCACCTCATGCGAAGAGTTGACTCATTGGAAAAGACTCTGATGCTGGGACGGATTGGGGGCAGGAGGAGAAGGAGACGACAGAGGATGAGATGGCTGGATGGCATCACTGACTCGATGGACGTGAGTCTCAGTGAACTCCAGGAGTTGGTGATGGACAGGGAGGCCTGGCGTGCTGGGATTCATGGGGTCACAAAGAGTCAGACACAACTGAGCGACTGAACTGAACTGAATTATTACAATGATGAATACATGTATTCTAATAATCCCACTTTAATGTGAGACATTTTATGTTCATAATAAAATTTCCCATATTTAAACTATATGTTTTAAATATGGTAACTCCAGATGATGGAGCAATTCTTTGACTACAGGGATTAAGTCATGTTCACAGATTAGATACTTTCTCTTTGAACCTGACACTAATCAGCAAATAAGTTGGTGATACGTGAAGTAAGTAATAAAAACAAGAGTTGGAGTAACTGGCTGGACCAACAGTATCTAGGATGTAGATTGTTCTGCCACAAGAAAACCCCCAAAGCCACCACATTTTAGACACAATATTGTGTATTTACTTACAGTACTTGTCTTTGTACCATACAAAAACACAAAATAATAAAAATTTCCTATCTACATATCTAATTTTAAATTATTTTTGTGTTCTCAAGTTTATTTCTTACACACTGGGGCCATCTGTTTCTCATATGAATTGAATTTCAATTTTAGACCAGTAGTCAAGAGAATTATTTGAAGCTTTAAAATATATCTCCCAGGAAAACATTTAATATGTAAAAGTTGTGTGCATTAAATATTTATACTATATTTAGTCCACTCAAATAATTAGTAACAAAACCTGTAATTTCCAATCATAACTTTTCTGCCATGTCACTTTTTCTTCTATGTAGGTTTCAGTGGAAATATGACGTGATTGCATTTAGTTTCATGTAGAAGAAAGGGAAATGAAGTTGGTTTTTTAAGGGAAAAATTCAAAGATGTCACTAGTATTTACTGGTTTCCTTCTTGGTTATATAATTATAGTGTCCCCAGATGCTTAACACCAAGCATGGAATCCCAGGTCCCCAAAAATAAAGGGACCTGTTTCCTCAAGTCAACAGAGTGCAGGCACAGGCACAGAATTCTTAGCAATATTGATTTTATTGATCACCAGTTCCCTGAGTGTCTCTACAGAACTTGCGTTTGAGTCTTATTCTGGGAGGGCTCCAAATGTTTGACACGGAAGCCTCATCACAGCACAGATGATTAATGTAAATCTTTTATGATCATTCCTACCTCCTTGCCAGGAGTCATATGGTTTAATTTGAAACAATAAGCAGCAAAGACCAATCACTTTGGTGAATCCTTGAACAATGTTCTCATTCCTTAAAAAAATGAGTATAATTTTGTTTAGAACTGAGATCTGGAATACTCATTATTGTGTTTCATGCTGAATTCAAAACTGGGGAATTCTGTCAAATTCTGGATATCAGAGCCGAGAATTAAAAAAAAAGTTTCAACTCTGCTGGGACATTATTGAATCATAAAATCAAACATAATCACACATTCTGAGACTTTTATTTACTGAAATGATAAAATATCTTAGGCTTTTTTGTGTTTTTATAATTAAGACCATTTTTTAAAAGAGCAGTTTAAAGTTCACACAAAATTGAAAATATGTTACAAGTTTTTTGGGTAATATCTTTGTCTTACTTGGGTATTTGGGTAATGCCAACCTCATAGGATGAATCAGAAATTATGATCTTTGCTTCTATCCTCTGAAAGTGATTATGGAGAAGTGGTATAATTTCCGTCCTAAATGTTTCATAGAATTCCCCAGTAAATACATCTGGTCTTTTTTCCTTTCTATTTTGGATTGTTATTAATTATTAACTTAATTTCTTTAATAAATATAAGCCTATTCAAATTATCAGTTTCTTCTTGTGCATTTTGGCAAAGCTTGTCTTTCAAACACCTGGTCCATTTCCTCAAAGGTTATCAAATTTGTGAACCTAGAGTTCATCTAGTTTTCCTTTATTGCCTTTTACTGTCGATGTGATCTGTAGTGATGTCACCTCTTTCACTTCAGGTATTAGTAATATGCGTCCTCTTTTTTTTCCCCCCAGTTAACTTAGCTAGAGTCTTATAGGTTGTATTGCTATTGGTAAAGACCATCTTTTGAGTTTATTGATTTTCTATATTGATTTCGTGCTTTCAATTCCATTGATTTTTGCTCTAAATTTTTATCATTTCTTCTGCTTATTTTGGAATTAATATGCTCTCCTTTTTCTAGTTTTCTAAGATGGAACCTTGGATTATTTTTATTTTACATCTTTCTTCTTTAAAAATGTATACATTAAAAGCTATGATTTTCCCTCAAACACCGATTTTGCTGGATGTCACACATTTTGATGAATTGTGTTTTCATTTTGATTTATTCGGAATATTTAAAAATTTCTTTAAATTTCTTGTTTAACCCAAATATGGTATTTATAAGAATGTTGTTTAATTTTCACCTATTTGGTGACTTTTCACTTATCTGTTATTTAATTTTAATGTAGTCTGATGACAGACATTGTTTCCATTCTTTTAAATTTAAAGTGTATTTTATGACCCAGAATATGGTTTTCCTTGGTGAATATTCCATAGCTCATTGAGAAAAATGTATATTCTGCTATTGTTGGATGAAGCAATCTCCAGATGTCAGTTGTATCCAATTGACTAATGGTATTTTTGAATTCAGTTATTTCTTTACTAATTTTTTGAATTATCTTCTATATTCTTTTTCTATGCTTTAAACTTTTTGTTTTTTATTTGTGTATAGCCGATTAACAATGTTGTATTAGTTTCAGGTGAACAGCAACAGGATTCAGCCATACACACACACACATATCTAATCTCCCTCCTTTCCAGGCTGGCACATAACTTTGAGTAGAGTTCTGTGTGCTATACAATAGGTCCTTGTTGGTTATCCATTTTTAATTTAGCGGTATGTGGAATCTAAATATACATATGTAGAACCTAAAAAGAAATAATACAAATGAAATTATTTACAAACAGAAAGAGACTCTCACACTTAGAAAACAAGCTTATGGTTGCTGGGGTTGTTAAGGAGTTTGGAAAGGTCATGTACAGACTATTCAAAATGGATAACCTTGCTGATTTTCTGCCTATTGAATCTATTCATTTCTAAGAGAGGGGCCTTGAAGTCTTCAACTATGATACTGAATGTATCAATTTCTCTTCACGAGTCTATTAGGTTTTTTTTTTTTTTTAACCTCACATAGTTTGACACTCTGTTGATAGATGAACATAAGTTAAGGATTATTTCTTCTTGGAAAACTGATCCATTTATTTTTATGCAATGCCTTTCTTTTTGTGATAACTTTTCTTGCGTTGGCATTGGCTCAGTCTGTTATTATTGCAGCTAACCCTGCTTCGTTATGATTAGGGCTAACGTGGTATATGTTCCTCTATCCATTTATTTTTAATATGTATGCAATTTTATATTTAAAATGTATTTCTTGTGAACGTCATATATTTGGGTCTTTTTTTGGCATATTTTTGTTAGGTTTGCTTTGTTATTTTTTTTTACTTTTTATTTATGTATTTTTTTATTGAAGGATAATTGCATAAAGAATTTTGTTGTTTTCTGTCAAAATCAACATGGGTCTTGTTTGTGATCCACTCTAAGAGTCTCTTTCAAGTTGATGTTCATTGTGATTCTTGATATAGTTGGATTAAAATTTACCATGCTCCTTACTATTTCCTATTTGCTGCTATTGTTCTTTGTTCCTACTTTCCTGCCTTCTGTGCTTCTTTTCCCACTTTTTGTACTTTTTTTTAAAATGATTTCATATTCTCTGCTTTCTTTTCTGTTTACTTATATTTCTCTCTCTGCTTTCATAACTTTTTTTTTTTTAACGTCTTTTAGTAATTGCCCTAGAGTCTGCAATATACATTCACAGGTAATTCAAGTCGACTTTCAAGTAACACTATACCACTTCACATGTAATGTGAGTACTTTATAATAAATAATCTTAATTCTTGTTTCCCATCCCTGTATCACTGCTTTCATCCTTTCTTTTACATATAACATTCATAGCCATATATATTAGAAATAAAAATATATGACATATACTTAAACATAAATAACTACATTGTTGGCATTATCATTACAAATATGAACAAACTATTATCTGTTAGATTATGAATAATACAAATAAAAGTTTTTATTTTATCTTTACTCATTCCTTCAATGGTCTTCCTTTCTTTATGTAGATCAGTGTTTCTGACCAATATTATTTTTCTTTTCTCTAAATAGCTATCTTTAAAATTTCTTGAAAGGCTAAGTCTGCTGGCAACAAATTCCCTAGATTTTTGTTTGTGAGAGAAAGTTTTTATTTATCTTCCACTTTCAAAGCATAATTTTTCAGTCTACAGAATCCTAGATTAGTGGCATTTTCTCTGAATACATATTGCACTTCACTCTTTTCTTTCTTGCATGATTTCTGAGCAGAAGTTGGAAGCAATTCTTTATTTAAACATAGGTAAGGTGTTCCCACCCTTACTTCATTTCTTTCAGATTTTTTTTTCCAGAATTTTTCTTTATCTTTGGTTTCTGTAGCTTGAAAATAATATGCCTACGTTTGTATTAGCATTTATTCTGCTTGTTGTTCTTCAGGCTTCATGGATCTGTGGTTTGTAATTTGGCATTAATTCTGGGAAATTCTTAATCATTATTGATTCAAATATTTCTTTTCTGTTCCCGTCTCTATTCTCTAATATTTCCAATTACATGTATGTTACACCTCTTGTAGTTGTCCCACAGTCTTGAATTGTGTGTTCTGGTGTTTTTTTCAGTCTTTGTTATCTCTGTTTTTCAGTTTTCAAGAATTCTATTGACGTATCCTCTAAGTCAGAGATTCTTTCCTCACCTGTGTGCAGCCTACGAATAAGCCCATCAGCAGCAATCTTTATTTCTGTTCTGGTGTTTTGTTTAGTGTTTTTTTGGTGCGTGTTTAAATTTTTCTTGGCATGATTCACAAAGAAAACAAGGAACTGCTCTAAATAAACCTTAATAATTGGTGGTGGGGGCCTCCCTGGAGATGCAGATTTAATCCCTGGGCTGGAAAGATCCCCTGGAGAAGGAAATGGCAACCCACTTTCTTGCCTGGGAAATCACAAGGACTGAGGGGCCTGCAAGGTTACAGTCCAATGAATCACAAAGAGTAGGGCATGACTTAGGGATTTAACAATTGTTGGTGAGGTTGGGGAAAGCGCAAGTGCGCTATAATCCTACGATTAGGTAGCCCTTTAGGGAGCCCAGGCCTCTGAACTGTGAACCTCACAAGAGTTTCTTCCTTCACCCCCTCCCCACCGTAGGTGGAAAAGGATAGGTAGAAGTCCTGGAGTTGGGTATTTCTCTTCTCCCAAGGGTAAGCTGAAGATGGCGAGTTGGGTGCTGCCCTTCTCCAGGTCAAGTGACATCCCACCTGTTATAACATCCCACCTGTTATAACATCCCACCGGGTTATACTCTGCTCAGTTTTTTTCCCTTCAGGGCAGACCTTGTTAAGAAGAAATGGGTACCTTTGTAATTAAAAATGTTTCCAATTCCCCTTCCTCTGCTGGAAGCCCTGAGGGTTTTTCTCTGATATTTCCTGCGAAAAGCTCCTCAAGCTCCTGGAGGTGAATCTCACAATATTGTTGGTGTTCTTAACAATATTTTAAATGTTAAACTCTGAGTGGTCCATACTGGGTCTCCAGCAATTCCCTACTTACAGTCACATTTTCCTACCTTGACATGTTTGTATCTGGTCTGGTCTATTTCTTGAATAATGTAAACAATCAGAGAAGCTTATCCTTAAAACACTATAATGCCTCTCTATTAGCTAAAATCATAGATTCCATGCAATGAAAACTATAATATTTGAGACACAATTAGCATATTTATTTTTAATTTTAATAAACTTTATTAGAATTGGTCAAAGTTACCAACTAAGGAAGAAACTATTTTCTTTTCCTCACTTATTCTGTTTTTTATTAGTTTAATGAATGTAGCCTTTGGTATTAATGGGCTTATTATTAATGTCTTTATTGATAAAAATTTAGAAATGCAGGTACTAAACTTCAAATCAATGGTAAAACCTTTAAAAGAGCAGTTTCACTTGAAAGCTTTTAAGGGAAGTTGTATCATCCATTTGAATTACATGTGTTAAAGATTTTACTTCTGTTTCTAAGGCCTGAAAAGAATAGAACTTGTACTAATGATGTGAAATTATGTGTGAATTGTTTTAGCACCAGAGATAGACAAAGAGATTCAGAGTAATTGTGTTTTAACATTTGATCACTAAATAAGAAGTCAATAAAGTCCATTTATAATTTACATAGATTAGAGAATTCAAATATCTAAATGTGGGGTAATTGAAAATAAATCAAGAGATAAAGAAGAGCTGCCAAAAAAAAAAAAAAAAAAAGGTTAGATTGAATTTAAAGTTTGGCAAGGAACTGGACTTATATCCTCAGAGAAATACTCTTCTTTAAATGTAAAACAGTCTAAAAAAGGCCCATTCCCCCAATGGCATCATCTTAATTCAAGAGATAGCATTCACAGCCTCAAAGCTTCAGCTTTCAGAGTTCTACAACAGGCAAGAATGACCTTAAATGAATAGGATTTTTTTTCCAGTTATTACAGCCGAATGCATCTGAAATAGGGAATTCATGCATTTCACTTCACTATGGAAATCATCATATAAATGGGATAGTCAGTGGAAATTTCAGCTTATATATAGCAAGAAATTATGTCATTTACAATAATGGTACAATTTTCATAGTGTATACTTTTTTCTATCTTGATTTAAATTTAAAAAAATAATTTAGTGGTTATATTTTAACTCTCTTTTAAAATAAAAGTCTGTTGGAACCCGTTTAAAACATGCAGTTAAAACAGAGCTTGAAATGGTTTAATATAACAGTAAGCCAATATATCAAAATACAGTATGTTTAAGTGATAGCCCATTATTTATCTGCTAAAGTCAGGCCCTGTGAGTCCTGAACAAAAGTCATTTTGTGCCAAATCTCACACCATGACAGTAATAGTAATAATAGCAAAGAGTATTGCTCATATCATTTTTAAGTGCCACTACTTGGAAGATAATCACCAGGCAATGCATAAAAGATTACAATATATGAACAGCAACATAAAAAATCGTTTCTAAGATACTTAGAAGTTAAAGGAAAAGACATAATTTTCAACTAACTTTAACCTTATACCAGTTTACTCTTAACCTGTTTTATCACAACTAATATCACTTTTCGTCTTTCCAGAAGTCTCTAAACCAGTCTTCATTTTTATTGTTTGTGTGACTATCTTTTTTTCAATTGGATTTTAAGCTCCTGAGAAAGAACATTCATGGCTCACATTTCCTTTGCTCCATCCTCAGAGTTCAGCCCACACTCAGTGGTCCCTGCCTGCTCAAAGCATCTTGCAGGAAACTCAGTTGGCCATTTTATTGGCCACAGAACCTGTGTCCTAACTGGGAGTTGCATTCGGGAAGACACAGGTGCTGGTCCTTATAAAATACCCACCCTTAGCCCAGTCCGTGGTACCAAAAATTGTTTCCATATATAAATATAAATGGATTAATCTTGTTCCTGCATCCTCTCACTGTTCATCAGAGTTCAAAATATCTGGAAAAAGAAACTTGTTTATTCCATAGAACAGCTTACTGATGGTTTAACTGTCAAGATATTATTTATACTTAGCCTAAATCTTTTGTCTTGTACCTCGTAATACAGGTATACCTCTATTTATTGTGCTTGGTATTATTGCACTTCACAAATAAAACTGCAATTTTTACGGATTGAAGATTTGTGGCAACTCTGCATTGGGCAAGTCTATCGGTGTCGTTTTTTCCAACAGCATTGGCTCACTTTGTAACTCTGTGTAGTGTTTCAGTAATGTTTCCAGTATTTCAAGCATTTTCATTATTATTATTATGTCTCTTATGGTGGTCTGTGATCAGTGACATTTGATGTACTATTGCAAAAAGATCATGACTTCCTAAAGGCTCAGATAATGGTTAGCAGTTTTTAGCAATAAAGTCTTTTAAGGTAAGCACATTGATATTTTTAAATATATGCTATTGCACATTTTGTAGACTATAGTATATGTAAACATCACATTCATATGCATTGAGAAACCAAAAAAATCATGTGACTTGCTGTATTGTGATATTCCCTTTATTGTGGTGGTCTGGAATCAAACCCACAATATCTCCAAGGTATGCCTGCATTTGTTCTTGTTTTATACACTGAGCTTGCAAGAATAATTCTTATTTCTCCTAATATTTTGGTCATATTTTACCTCCCAAAGGACCCTTAGCTATTCCTCAGGAATTGGGGCTTATCCTAAAATATTTTTAATGTTTTAGAAAATATATTTATCACAGTTGTCATTGTTGCTATAATAACACCACCAAAAATGCACACAATATGTGGTTAACTTTGTTTAATTATATGTATATATATACAATTTAATATTCATCACAATAGATAAATCTATGCACATTCTTCAACAAAATATTTTAATCAGCTCTCAAAATTAGTATTGAGAAATGAAGACATACAATTCAGATTCTCCAGTGAATTATTACTAGTAAAAGTTGAGGCAATGATACAGCTCAAATTAGAAAAATTTATTATGTAATTTCTTCTCTTCTTGTTCATGTGTGCTTAGACATTTCGGTTGTGTCTGACTCTTAGAGACTCTATGGACCATTGCCAGCCAGGCTCTGTTGGGGGCCAGAGTGAGGTACTCCACCCATGACAAAGGTCATGAGGAAGGAGGCTCGACATACGCAAAGGCGGGATCGAACCTCAGGAGTCCCCCTGGAACTCCTCGAGCGTCTACCCCCATAACCAGAGCCTGCCTACTTTACTACTTTGTGCTCTTACCTACACCTCTGACTTTACGGGGGGCTGTCCCCCACCACCTCTTTCGGAGAAGGAGTTAACCTAGAGCTCCAGTCAATAAAAACTCTTGGGTGTGACAAGAGTGTTTTAACCTACAAACTCCTCTGAAGGTTCTCTAGCCTGCCTGACAGGCTCGTCCGGCCACATGTGATTGCTCACAGCCTCCCAACCGTGAGAGGCACGAGATGCTTTAAACCTTCTAAAAACAGGTTCCTTAGAAAAGTTAGAAAACTATTAGTATAAGTATAATGGGCTGATTAGAAATTGTATTGGTGAAGGGTTTTTCATTTGTTGAGCCAATGTTTGTTGCTAAGTCTCCACATGCCCTGCCCTTACACACATTAATGAATATATAGAAGAAATAAGTATTAACCTTTGATATTAATCACGTTAGACCTTAGGCTAAGTAAATTCTTTCCTTAACTAAAACCCACTACACCCTCACACTGTAGGAATGTAACTTTACTTGGGTGGCGTCTGTTTTGAGAATAATCAGCCCTGGAGAAATAAGTGTCCTGGTTGACTGACCGCTGTCACAAGGAGAGGGTCATAAATTGTCAGCAGGCCCCCCTGGCCAGAAGATGATGTAACACCCCTAAGACCTCTGTATACATTTGTATGAAGCACCTGACTTTGATAAAAGTCAGGACTGCTGACCCCGCATGACTTTTGCATAACATCTCAGTGTATAAAAGTAGACCATGGAAAATAAAGAATTGGGATCAGTTTCTCAAAATACTGGTCTCCCCATGTCGCTCTCTCTCTCACTCTGGCTGAGTCTCCATCTGGAGCGCGGAACCCACCATGCTTACTAATTATGCCTGGGCTTCTAAGATCCGACCGGGGAGGCCTCAGTGTCTCCTCTCCTTCGGGAGAACGGAAGGACGCCTGCGGCCTACGTAAGTGGTGCAAACTTCTTGTCTTGA
Organism: Bos indicus x Bos taurus; assembly: GCF_003369695.1. Classification (NCBI taxonomy): domain Eukaryota; kingdom Metazoa; phylum Chordata; class Mammalia; order Artiodactyla; family Bovidae; genus Bos; species Bos indicus x Bos taurus. The sequence goes on along the minus strand of NC_040087.1, from coordinate 9,268,726 downwards.
AGTTTTATTGGTCTCCCGCGTAAACCAAGCTACTCAGCCTCTTTTCTCCACTGAAGTTTCCTACTGAGCTATCCTTATTCTATTACTCTTTATATCTTTAATTAATATCTAATTGAAGCTATTGTATCCTGATCCTCGCCTATGCCGTCTCTCCTTCGAATACCCTGGATCAGCCGCGGCTGGTCCCCGGCAAGGCTCCTCTGTCCACGGAATTCTCCAGGCAAGAATATTGGAGTGGGTGGCCATGCCCTCCTCCAGGGAATCTTCCTGACTCAGATCAAACCGGGGTCTCTTACACATCCTGCATTGGCAGATGGATTCTTCACCACTAGCGCTACCTGGGAAGCCCCTCTTGTTGTAATACATATTAATATGAATCAAAAAGTACAGAATAACTATTTTTCAAAATACTGTAACAAATTTTTAATGTAAATTATGAATGATATGCTAATGTAGTCTATTTCTTATATACATAGAATTCTTCAATTTCAAAATATTTTAGAGAATAAACCTCATTCTGTTTTAAAATGTATATAATAGATGAGTTGCGATTCCAGATGACTAGAAGGAAATAGAGCCAAAACCCCAACACACTGGATTACAGCTTTTTATGCTCTTCTTGGTCATTGTATGATCATTTGATAGTTCTGTCTCCCTGAAAATCCTAGAGACCTAGAAGATGAAAAAAAATCTAGCTTGGAAGTCACTTCAAGTCACAGCTTCTCTTTGTGGTTTCCTTCTAGCTTAACTTCCCTTTACATGCAAAGAAGTATGTAGCAATTTGCCACAGAACTCTGCAGGCATTTACCTAGGAGAGAGGATTTGTCTAAGAAGCAGCATCAGTTTTGGCCACAGGAGAGTCAAGCACACATACAATGAAGTGATGTTCTTTTGACTTATGACTTCCATGTAGTCAATTCTCTATGGTCCTTCACTGGAGTGAATTGTCTGTTTGACTTAAGATTATGTTTTTGGCAAAACTATCATTTTAAAGTTTAACTGCAAGAAAACATGTGCTTATACTATTAGCAATATCATAATTCTCCCAAGAAAAATCTACATGTGAGGTTTAAAACATGATAATATCAAAATACACATTCACTGTGCCTTAATGCTAGGAGACTTTTTTCTAACTCACTGAATTTCATTAATACTGAGAAATATATAATAATGGTATTTAGGTAGCATGTTCTATTACAAAAGCTTTTGAATTTTTATTTAATGCTAAAATTGTCCCCACTGAGATGTTAACATTCCCCTTTGCAATTATACTGATATTACAAAAACATTACCCGTGCATTCATGGAATCTCAACTCAGCTGGTCTTTTTGGTTCAGTGAATAAAAATTAAAATAGATGGGGAACACATGTATACCTGTGGTGGATTCATTTTGATATTTGGCAAAACTAATACAATTTGTAAAGTTTAAAAATAAAATAAAATTTAAAAAATGTATTTATTATTTTAAAAATTGAACTTTGTTTTCTGACAATAAATCTATGTCACAATATACACTTTGATTGGGCTATTAGCATTTGCTATTGTGTGTTTCTGTATAATTTAATGAACCCATCACTTCACTTGGAATTCTATTGAGGAGAAAGTAGAAAATTAACTCCATTGCCCCTACTTACTCTAAATCTATGAGACTCATTAGTACTTGCCCATAATGCCCTGACAGCTCTAGTGATAACCTTACAATGAATGCAGGTCACACCCAAAGCAGTTTCATTGTATCTTTGGGCACCATCCAATATTGCCAAGCATACACTAGAATGCTTTGGGAGTAAAGCTCTTAATAATTTCCCAATATTTTTAATCAGTCACATAAAAGAATTATGTTATGACCATAAAGCCTAGTCTTTGTATGGTTTTCAATTTACCAATAATTGTTGCTGAGCTTCGGAAAGATAACTTCCATCTTTGTCAAATTCAGAACACTAACCATAGTTAGTCTTCCAATCCCAAAGAAGGGCAATGCCAAAGAATGCTCAAACTACTGCATAATTGCACTCATCTCACACGCTAGTAAAGTAATGCTCAAAATTCTCCAAGCCAGGCTTCAGCAATACGTGAACCGTGAACTTCCAGATGTTCAAGCTGGTTTTAGAAAAGGTAGAGGAACCAGAGATCAATTGCCAACATCTGCTGGATCATCGAAAAAGCAAGGGAGTTCCAGAAAAACATCTATTTCTGCTTTATTGACTATGCCAAAGCCTTTGACTGTGTGGATCACAATAAACTGTGGAAAATTCTGAAATATATGGGAATACCAGAACACCTGACCTTCCTCTTGAGAAACCTATATGCAGGTCAGGAAGCAACAGTTAGAACTGGACATGGAACAACAGACTGGTTCCAAACAGGAAACGGAGTACGTCAAGGCTGTATATTGTCACCCTGCTTTTTAACTTCTATGCAGAGTACATCATGAGAAACGCTGGACTGGAAGAAGCATAAGTTGGAATCAAGATTGCCAGGAGAAAGATCAATAACCTCAGATATGCAGATGACACCACCCTTATGGCAGAAAGTGAAGAGGAACTAAAAAGCCTCTTGATGAAAGTGAAAGTGGAGAGTGAAAAAGTTGGCTTAAAGCTCAACACTCAGAAAACAAAGATCATGGCATCTGGTCCCATCACTTCATGGGAAATAGATGGGGAAACAGTGGAAACAGTGTCAGACTTTATTTTTCTGGGCTCCAAAATCACTGCAGATGGTGATTGCAGCCATGAAATTAAAAGACGCTTACTCCTTGGAAGGGAAGTTATGACCAACCTAGATAGCATATTCAAAAGCAGAGACATTACTTTGCCAACATAGGTCCATCTAGTCAAGGCTATGGTTTTTCCAGTGGTCATGTATGGATGTGAGAGTTGGACTGTGAAGAAAGCTAACTGCCAAAGAATTGATGCTTTTGAACTGTGGTGTTGGAGAAGACTCTTGAGAGTCCCTTGGACTGCAAGGAGGTGCAACAAGTCCATTCTAAAGGAGCTCAGTCCTGGCTGTTCTTTGGAAGGACTGATGCTAAAGCTGAAACTCCAGTACTTGGCCACCTCATGCGAAGAGTTGACTCTTTGGAAAAGACTCTGATGCTGGGAGGGATTGGGGGCAGGGGGAAAAGGGGACAACAGAGGATGATATGGCTGGATGGCATCACAGACTCAATGGATGTGAGTCTGGGTGAACTCTGGGAGTTGGTGATGGACAGGGAGGCCTGGCGTGCTGTGATTCATGGGGTCGCAAAGAGTCGGACAGACTGACTGTGAACTGAACTGAACTGAGCCATAGTTAAGAAACAGAACTATAAATAAAAATAAAGGAGAAATGAAAATAAGGAGAAGACTCTTGAGAGTCCCTTGGACTGCAAGGAGATCCAACCAGTCCATCCTAAATTCCTGAGTGTTCATTGGAAGGATTGATGCTGAAGCTGAAACTCCAATACTTTGGCCACCTGATATGAAGAGCTGACTCATTTGAAAGGACCCTGATGCTGGGAAAGATTGAGGGCAGGGGGAGCAGGGGATTACAGAGGATGAGATGGTTGGATGGCATCACAGACACAGTGGACATGGGTTTGGGTAAACTCCAGGAGTTGGTGATGGACAGGTAGGCCTGGCATGCTGCAGTCCATGGGGTCACAAAGAGTCGGACAGGACTGAGTGACTGAACTAAACTGAACTGAAAAATAAGGAGGTTATAAAATGTTCAGGAAAGTATAGAAATTTCAAATTCTTTGTAGGGATACAGTTTATTGTAAAGTGTGAAGATCATTATTATGAAATGCCTTAGGATCATCTAAGAAAAGGGGATCAAAGTAGGGCAAGTGGTTCGCTTCTCCGTCTCTATGCACCTCCTTCCCAAACTTAATGATTCTGCTCTAATTTGTTTACATTTTCTTCTTCATAAAATATAGATTGTTTTCTTTTGCAAAACAGTGTTATACAGCTAATAACATACAAAGACTACTATTAATATTTCTTTCTCATTTAATTATTCAGCAAAGAGAGCACCCAAGATTATCCACATGTAACCAGGGATGTCAGAATTGAGAAATAATTAGAATTTTTTAGTTTGATTCTAGTATTTCTCCCTACTACATTGGTTTTACTCAGAGAACACTCCTAGAGGTGAGAAAGAGGCTTAAACTGTGTAAATCCATTAGCCTGGCAGATCTAAACTGCTGACCTATACCCATGCAAATGTCATTTTATGGTGTTGTTTAGTTTAATGTAACTGTGCCTTGTGCTCAGTCTCTCAGTTGTGTCTGGCTCTTTGCAGCCCCATAAACTGTAGTGTGCCAGGGCCCTCTGCCCATGGAATTTTCCAGGCAAGAATTCTGGAGTGGGTTGCCATTTCCTTCTCCAGGGGATCTTCCTGACCCAGGGATCGAACCCTCATCTCTTGTGTCTCCTGCATTGGCAGGTGGATTCTTTACCACTGTGCCACCATATCTTATTAAATCTCTTGCACTATAGATATCTTATAAAACTTATTTGTCTACAGGCTGTTTATAAAGGATATAAGCACGTAAGCTCCCCGTCCCTGGTTCCTGGGAATTTTGGCAGTAGAACTCAGCAAGAGGTAGCATAATAAAGAGATGGTGTGCATGAAGACTGACCTTGGAGGGTGATTCCCAGATCTATGACATCATTTCTTGCTATGTGACCTTGGGCAGGTTAGTCATCCTCTTTTGGCTTTAGTTTCTTTGTCCTTAAAATAGCTATGAGAAATGGGTGAGTTCATGTTTGCAAAGTACCTGGAACACTGTCTGGCACATAATAAATATGATTCAAGTCTTTGTAGAATAAGTAAGATTACCACTTTAATGAAACAGCATTGCCCCTCAAATTGAAAGATAAGAAACAACAACACATACAAACACGACTAGGTAGTGATCTTGTTTGGTGTTCTGGAGAAATAAAGAAAATAAAGAAGTATTTATTTCTTTATTGTAAATAAATAAAGAAAAAAATATATTCTAGAAAATAAAGTTCTTAATGGGTCTATCTGAGCTTTTGTGCATAACACTGAATCACTCTGCTTCTATAGTCAATAATGTTCAAAAGTGTATCTTTTTTCTCAACTAAGCATTGTGCTAGAGTTAGCCTGTCTTTGACACTTCCTATGCTGAGCTCCTGTGAGGTAATCTATCTTGGGCCTTCCCAGAAGATTCATTAAGTTGTATTGAGCGTATCTGCTTGCTTGTGGGCAAGGTGAGGAATACCAAACACAAAACACCTGTGCTCTCAAGTTAGCCAATTTCGTTTCTTTAGACAATTCAAGGTTGTGTTTATTATTTATAAAATTCTGAATGTGTTGGGACCTAATTATTTCTTAAAATGCTGTGCCCCCCATGTCATGTCATGTCAGTTGCAGCTGGCTCGCATCTTACCTATTCTGAGATTTGAATTGGAAGCAGGATGTTCTTGGTGGAGGGCTCTTGTCTCCTGAACACACTCCCCTCAGTGATCTATCAAAGTGCAAATATGAAAGAATGAAGGTCATGATTTATAATACCCTCAATCTTATCAAAATTTGATTAATTTTGATCATCTTTTTTTTTTAGGCTAGAAAACAATAGTGTATTTAATAGCTCTTAATATTATTAAATGACAAAAAGGTTGTCTTAACATACAGATGCTAATCATTTATCCTGGAGCAAATAATATAATCACAAAACATTAATAACCAAAATGGTGTTTGTAAGCCAAAAAAAAGAGTATATCTACTGAGAAACATTTTAATCCAGTTGCAAATTATCATCAACAAGATTTCCTCAGTAGCTATTATCTAAAGCATTAAAAAAATACATATGTTTAAAGTACAATCCAACAACAGAAACATTCATAAACTTTTTAGAAATTCAGGTACCTTGCCCAAAGCAGACTCATGAACCAGGATTTCCAGAGATGAGGCCTAGAAATTAGAATTTTAACAAATATCATAGGTGATTCCAATATTTGAGACTCTCTTATTTGCTAGTATGAAAGTGTTCATTTTTTCCAGATTCTTCAGTTCTTCAGCTATTTCAGGCAGCTGTCAGCCAGACAGGGTGTGACTGGCAGGTAGGATAGAACTACTTCAAGCCACACGTGTGTAATAATTTATCATTCCTTTGACTTGCCAGTCACACTTTTGGCCTCTTTGCTAGATACGCGAATTCCCTAGGGTACAAAGAACAGATTTGCTTAGAGCTTAAGATGCTGCTAGTGGTAAAGAAGGCAATGGCACCCCACTCCAGTACTCTTGCCTGGAAAATCCCATGGATGGAGGAGCCTGGTAGGCTACAGTCCATGGGGTCACTAGGAGTCGGACATGACTGAGCGACTTCACTTTCACTTTCATGCATTGGAGAAGGAAATGGCAACCCACTCCAGTGTTCTTGCCTGGAGAATCCCAGGGACGGGGGAGCCTGGTGGGCTGCCATCTATGGGGTCGCACAGAGTCGGACACGACTGAAGCGACTTAGCAGCAGCAGCAGCAGCAGTGGTAAAGAACCCAACTGCAAATTCAGGAGATGCAAGAGACATGGGTTAGATCCCTGGGTCAGGAATGTCTCCTGGAGGAGGAAATGGCAACACACTCCAGTGTTCTTCCCTCTCACATCCAGTGGACAGAGGAGTCTGGTGAGCTACAGTCCATGGGGTCACAAAGAGTCAGGCATGACTGAAGGGCTGAGCACACAACGCAGAGCCTTGAAACACCCACACGACTGCAGAGGAATGAACGGCATAGAGACGCTTTGTTGGCACCGAATACAGCATACTCCAGAGGGTACTGCGAGTCTAGACTCAGGCTCAGAGCTAAGAACATCTCATCACTATTTCACTTGGATGACCGAGGCTACCTCGGCGCTCCCGTGCTTATGTAAGCTATGGTGACCTGAACTGCAGGGCTTCTGCGGATCCCACGGCCATCTGATGAGGAGCAGGGCTGTATCTCTGCCTTCCCTCCCTCTGTGTTCTCTGCTGCTTTCATTTTCTGTCTTCTCTTTTCATCTTCTCTATGCAGCTATTTCATAATGTGTTGTTCTTGATCTCTTTCTCCTGCTCTCCTCCCTGTCAAGGAGAATTCATCTCCTTCTGTAGCTTCAAACAACAGCTCCAAGTTCATGATGTCCAGATGTTTATCTTGAGCTCTAACCACTTTAAAAAGCTAACAGCCACTTTTCACTGCTATCAATATGTGTGCTTTCACATAGAATTGCGAATTTGCCTCAATTTTTGCTCCTCTACTCTGGAACGCATTTCCTTCCTTCAAATAAAAAAAAAGAAAGAAAGAAAAAAGAAATCTGGTCCCAAATTTGGCCTCATCAGTGGTATCTGCATTCTGCATGTTCCACAGTTGAGAGGTGTTTATCAACTTTGACTTCTTTAATCCTAAGTTTTTCATGGATAGGATTTAATACTATTTATATGCTTCCTGCTTAGTCCCTGAGTTGTATCTGACTCTTTGTGACCCCATGAACTGTAGCCTGCCAGGATCCTCTGCCCATGGGATTTTCCAGGCAAGAATACTGTAGTGGGTTGCCTTTTCCTTCTCCAGGGGATCTTCCAAATCCAGGGATCGAACCCACATCTCCTGTGTCTCCTGCATTGCAGATGGATTCTTTATCCGCTGAGCCATCAGGGAAGCCCATTAGAACAATATGGGGAGGGAGGTGGGAGGAGGATTAAGGATGGGGAACAAGTATACACCCGTGGAGGATTCATGTTGATGTATGGCAAAACCAATACAATATTGTAAAGTAATTAGCCGCCAATTAAAATAAATAAATTTAAATTAAAAAAAAAGAAATGTCAGGAATTCTAGGATCTTTTGAATAAAGAAAGCACTTAACTCTAAAGGAGATGATTCATTACGGTGATTATAAGGAAGACTTTGATACAAGAGAGACTTTGAATTCTGTAGTTCCTTATGCTGCCAGAACATAAGCATATTGCTTAATCTGTCTAAACCTATGTCTTTCTTGCTAATATGAATTTATTCTTTCAAACAAACAGCGTTGGGAACTTTGTACACTTCATGACTGTACTAGAATCTTGTATGATGTGTTGGACGACATTTCTTCACTCCTGGGTAATATAGAGGAGTGCCTTATTGTGATGAAAGATAAGGTAATATGTTTAAAACACTTAGCACAAAATAAATGTTCTGAAAATATTAATTACTTCTGTTTCCCCTACAGTCTCTTTTCTTGCCCTTGGCTACCATCTCATATTTCAGTTGGATGCCATGGGTTTGTTTGCCTTTTTTTTTCCCCCCTCATTAAAGCTGTCACAAATAACTCATTCTGCCTCCTTGACTTCTTCACCAAAATTAACTCTGAAGTGGACTACTTTCCTCTGTATCTTCTGATTTGTACTTCTCTCTGAGAAGATCATATTACTTCCATTTTACTTTTCCCCATGAGATCCATTAAGAAATCTTGTTTAGTGATGTGATCTGGTCGAACTTGCAAGATAGTCTTTTGTGATTTGTTGTTGTTGTTACAATATGAGTGATGAGAGAATCAGGTGAAAACAAAAAGGCTCCTGTTTTTTGTTCTCGGCTGTCTCACTGGGAATAGGGGTGCCACTAACTGAGTTTGATATAGAAGAAAGAAAGAAGAAATAACTCCCCACTCATGTAGAAATGGTAACTTTGAGATTTTTGTGAAGGCTTTTGTGGTAACTGTGAGCTTTTAGATGAACAGTTGAACAGAAATTCAGATAAACAAATATGAAGCTTGGGAGAGAGGTCTGGGAAGGAAATAAAGCTTTGGAATATGTCAACTTGAATTTGATATTCAAAGCTACAGTCATTGATTCAATTCCGTTGCTCAGTTGTGTCCGACTTTCTGACCCCATGGACTGCAGCACGCCAGGCTTCCCTGTCTATCACCATCTCCCAGAGTTTGCTTAAACTCATGTCCGTTGAGTTGATGATGCATTCCAACTATCTCATCCTCTGTCATCCCCTTCTCCTGCCTTCAATCTTTCCCAGCATCAGATTTTTTTCCAATGAGTCAGTTCTTTACATCGGATAGCCAAAGTATTGGAGCTTCACTTTCAACATCAGTCTTTCCAATGAGTATTTAGGACTGATTTCCTTTAGAATTGACTGGTTTGATCTCCTTGCAGTCCAAGGGACTCCCAATAGTCACCCAACACCAAAGTTCAAAACCATCAATTCTTCAGCACTCAGCTTTCTTTATGGTCCAACTCTCACACCCATAGATGACTACTGGGAAAACCATTGATTAGTTAATGTGTTTTAAAATATTATGTATTATGCATTTATTGTATACTAGGCTTTGTGCTTAAAACTAAGAATAAAAATTTGAGAAAAATTCATATTTTCCTGGCCCAAAGGGAGTTAATACTCAACCAAAAGACCAAAAATTCAGGTAAATATATATATATATATATATATGTATAAATCATGTGTATTGTGATTAGAAGTAGTGCCTGATTCTCTTTAAGTTGTATAAACTGACAGACATCCAGTATAGTTGAGCATGGGCAGGAAGGGCCAGGTCATATATAGCCTTGTGGACCACAGGGGAAATTTGGATTTCAGACAAAAAGCAGTAGGACTTCTTGAAGAATTTTTAAGTCATAAGAGACACAGTGACTCATTAAAGAGTGACATCTGGTCCTGTTAAATGGAAAATGGGTAGGCAAAGGCTTTCCCAGCTTGCTCAGTTGGTAAAGAACCTGCCTGTCAATGCAGAAGATGCAAGAGATATGGGTTAAATCCTGGGTGAGGAAGACCCCTCTGGAGAAGGAAATGGCAACTTGTTCCAGTATTCTTGCCGGGAAAACTCCGTGGACAGAGGAGACTGGCAGGCTACAGTCCATGGGGTCGCAAAGAGTCAGACACGACTGAGTGCACATGCACACCCACCCCCACCCCCACCCCCACACACACAGAGCAAGAAGATTGCCCCAACCTCATTTCTGAGCTCCAGAACCACATTTTCTGTGGGTGACTTATAGTAAACTCACTAACCATGGGATAAGTGTATCATGTAGAAGAAACTGAGCTCATATGATTTGTTTAGCAGACTAGTTATTGAGCTGACACAGAAACCCAGGACTTCTGAATTTTACTTCAGTGATTTAAATGCAGTATGGATTGCCTTCTGTTCTCTGAACAATGTCCTGATTCCTGCACATTTCAATATTTTCTGTCTATATATCCACACCAACAAAAGCTTTGTTTGCCAGAGAGGTTGTGCTGGGATTTTCCAACACGAAGTTTCACTGCCAAGAGATGTTCTTTATGAACTCAGCTCTGTGTAGCGAAGATCGTTGCCAAAGACAAAGCTTGAATTTCATCAGCAAAGTCAAGCCTTTCAGCAAGAAGATTTCAGAATAGGATTTTCAAAATTCATAATCACGAGTACTAATGACTCAAAGATTGGGAGGGTAGTTAATTACGTGGACTGTGATAATATTGACCAAGTACATGTTAGTTCAAGTACATAGGTTCAGGGTGCAGTAAACTGAGGTACAAAGTCCTCCTCAATTTAGGTCAAAGGCCTTCATAGCCACAGAAACAATAACAGCGATATTTCTTCAAAGAACTGTACACAAGCAAATATAATAATTGTAGCAAATACAAACAATGTTTAGTGTGTTCTATCACTTTAAATGTTTTATATGGATCTCTCTCAAGTAGGTACCCTTATCATCTTCATTTTATAGAATTTGAACAAAAAAGACTGAGTCAGAGTGTTCAAGTAATTTTCTAAAGGTTCACATGGTTGGAAAGTAGCAGGCCTGTGACTAGAAACACAGCTGCCTAGGTTCTCCATCTTTGTGTATGTAAAGCAATGCTGTTGAAATGTGTCACTGTTCATGGGGTCGGTCTTTTATATGTTTTAGCCATTGAGAATTATCAAAATTCAGAACCACTAGACAGATTTAAGTAGAGTTTGAAGTTTTAGTTCAACCATCAGAACAAATTGTTTTATATTTATGTGCACAAAGATTTATAAGATGTGAGGGGTGACTGTAGATTGAGAACACAAAACTCTATTTTTTATCTTCAAATACAGTTATGATACTTGTTCAGTTTTAAGTACTAAATAATCCCTTATCATACAAAATGACTCTCAGTGTTCAAGGACACAAAATTATTATGCCCATACTGTCTACAATTTTAGATTGATCTTCTGTCATTATATTGTTGGCTTAGTTTATAATCAGTTGCATCAGTTAGTAAGTATGACAGCTGCTTGATTTGATCTAGGGGAAAAAACAACATTCTGATAAAACTCTACTAGTAAGAAAAAAATCAAATAGCATAATAAACTTTTCACATCAAAAGGACATAAGGATCCTAAAGTACTGTAATGACTCAAATAGACATATTATCCATGCATTAGAAAATACTTTTAGCTGTAGCTTTACTTAAATAGGTAAAGCAGATGTGTGAAAAAATTCTAGTAAGAGCCCAAGGGGAAAATATTCCATTTGCTGCCTTGTAACTAAATAAACATGCATTTCCTAAAATGTGAAATAAAATACTTTAAACTGTTGGTTTGTAGACATATTTTAAACTTGTTTTATTATGCTAATAAAGATTTTTGAAGGTGGATTTTTTTAAATAATATTTGAAAGGGAAAAAGGAGTTTTTTTAATAATGCCTTACTGTATTTTACTGTATTTAATTTTATCTGTTTAATTTTATTAGAGAAAATAATTGCTAACATGTAATAATTGTTTCCTTTAGGCTATTGCTTTACATTTACTAATTTATTAACATTCACAATAACTTTATGAAACAAATGTAACTATTATATCATTATATCATGAGGAAACTAAGAAACAGAGACAAGGCAAGTCCCCCAAATTTATGTCTATTAAGTGGATGTGTTGCAGTGTGAATCTAGGCTATTTAGGCTATTTGTTTCCTGAGGCAGATATTTTAAAAGCTACATTGAACTGAAATATATACATACATGTATATATATACATATATAAATATATACATATATACATATATATATATATAAATATCCATCCTCATAGTTTCATAATGGAAACTTGCTCTGGAAAACCTAATATTTAGGTTATAAAAGGAGATTTCTACTTTAAACAATAATTACATATCTGTGTATAACAACACTTTTATTACATTCTAGACTGTGTACCACAGTTACCGTAATTTACCTTTCCACTTTGAAGGAATTCTAGTAAATTCTAGTCAATGAAAAATTCTGTGCAGTATATACATTATTAAGTTTTTATCTGTTCAGATGCTGACTTTATTGACCAAGGTCAATACACACCAATCTGGGCAAGTTAACTCTGGACAGTAGAATTTACGGAGTGACAAAAGGAAAGGAGAAAAAAAGTGAAGGCGCCACCTTCGTGATAATGGTTTTACTTTGTATCATTTGTTTACTCCCTTACAATACCGTTTTGACTTATGCAATTAAAAACAGGAGAAAGGTAAAAAAGACATTCCAAGCCAAGCCTGCAGAGGACCACAGATCGCAGTTTTATTTTACGGACGAGAACATGGATGCTGAGAAGGCTGGTAAAATGATCAGGATCTTTGAACTCCCAAATCCACTCTTTGCATTAAACTTGAAGTATGAAGAAAAGCAAGCGACAACATGCACTTAGAAACTCAGCCTTTGACTCCATTAGCTGCATAACTTGTGTCAGAACTTAGAATTCTGCCAGGATTCCTGGCATAAGTTTTAAAAAGGTAGGAACTTGGTGATATTTATCTCTGTCGTAACACAGTGCCTGGCCCATAGTTAGAATTCAGCAGCTATTGAATCTGAATGAATTAAATAGAATATCTTTATTTATCTCCAAGGAAACAGTTCTTTTCCATGGACATATATTTAGAGATCTCTTGGTTTCATCTCACATTCTTAGATCAAGAATCAGACACTACCTTAAAAGAGGAGTAGGGTAATCAGTAACCTGGTTGTTCACAGCTCAGTTAAACAAATAATTTTCCTTAATAGACAACCACGCTTGAGATTGGCAGGAGTGAGCTGGGCCCTCCCAACCCCCTGTGACACCTGGGATTCTCTTTATGAATTTTCAAAGTATTATTTTCTTCTGCTTATTTTTTCTTTCTTCCCATCTCTCCATTTATCTCCATTGCTCACCCAAAAGGCTTACTATTAGAATAAAAGCTTTAGTAAAGGAACAGGGATTAGCATGAGGCATAAAACATTCTAGTTTCCTCTCCCATATTTATAATCTGAGCACTGATAATAACTGCAAGTGTCTGGTCTTAAGGCACAGTATTTCTCTCAGTGTGATTTAGCATCAGAACAATGTTTTGTTTTTAAATAATTGCATAAGGAAGGAAAGAAAATGTAACAGGAATACCCACAATCTGTTAATAATGATCTCTAACAAATAGTTTCCACAGCCATGGCAATTCCTACCCTAAAACTGAGTTTAAAACCTAGCAGTCTCATACATTGTGCAAGAAAATTTAAATTATACTATTTTTAAAGCTGCCTACACATCTTAATTTCCCTGTAATTATCTTCCATTTTAAATATCCATTATCTTTGTATGCCTATGGTTTATGCTTAAAAAAATAAAGCTATAGCCATAAAAATAAAAATGCATTTTTAGTACCTATTGCCATTATACAAAAAATACATTGGATCTATCAGATTTCACAATTCCAGGACTCTTTACCAAAACCAAATGTCTTGAACTCCCCACAGTTGAGCAGAGAATAGTTTGACTTGCTTTTCTAATTAAAGTGCAGAAAGTTAATAGCTTTGGACATCTCTGAAAAATGAGTAAATGTGTACCCATATTCTGGCATTTCCTTCAGCGTTGATTTGAAAACACTAAATATATTTTATTTTGTAGAACCAGAGCACAAAAATCCATCTAGTAATTGTTTTCCATTGATATTCCCTTGGTGAATTTGCATTTATGGGATAAGAATTGGCATTTGTAATTCACAGCCAGTCAAATTATAGAATTTATAAACTGAAGCCCCTTATTTTTATTAGTATAACCTTGCACAGTGATTGGGTGGTTTTGTACGGCCTATTCATTTATCATGTTTTAAAATTGATTACAGAAATAACTTTGCCTATGGAATAGAAAAAGATATTTCTTGAACAATTCCATTTAAACTACATTTCTTAGAAAACTTATTTTGATACTTTAGGACTAAGACACCACCAAGAAATCAACTTGATATTAAATATTTTAACAGAAGACAGTCTAAATGCAAGGGTTCAGGTCTGGTCAGTGGGAGGCCTCCAGATTTGTGGTGAACTTAGGAACTTTTGACTTCACATAGGTGTTGAAAACATGAATAATGACCTTACTATTGATTATATGCCAAGAGGGAAAAAGTCAGGGTACTGCATCTATGGGAATGAGATGAAGCAGTGGCATAGGTCAAACTGTGGATAAATGAAATATTAGTTCAGCAGTAATATGCTCTCCCTTCCGAAGGTTTGTTGTACAGACCAACCTGGAGGGATACTGAAACCAGGGAAGTTCACATCACATCCATCTCTCGCCATTTTCTTTAGATTATAGCAGATACACAGACAAAAGCAGGCAAAAAGGAACATGAAAACCATTCACTCTTAACAGAAAGAGAAGTTTAAAAGGCTAAGCTACTATGGGACATGAAAGTTGGTAAAGGGTGATTCCACAAACTTTGCTTTGATGTTCTAGTTGGTAGTGGTTTGTGGTGATTGAGATTCTCTTTTTCTTTTCCTTTCTATAAGAGTTAAAGGAAATGGCAATCCACTCCAGTGTTATTGCCTGGAGAATCCCAGGGACGGCGGAGCCTGGTGGGCTATCATCTATGGGATCACACAGTCAGACAAGACTGAAGTGACTTAGCAGCAGCAGCAGCAGGGTGAGGCCTCCAAAATATGGGAATGGAAAAATTACTCCATTTAATAAATAAACCTAAAATGTACAGAGTACAAGATTCTGGAGTGAGAATCGTTGGACTTCTTAGGAAGTTTCATTCGCTCCATTCACTTGAACATCTACCAGTAGTTGGTGACTCTCAGCCTTCAGCCTTCAGACATTAATGAAACATCCTCATCATACTTGGGAGAAAATGCATTTCTTTGCATCTTCTCTCTCTCTCGTCCTTCTGTCTCTGATACTGGCATCATCATTTATTTGTCCAAGTCAGGAACATCAATTATTTCCCTTCACTTCATACTATTAACTCTGCATTATCCTCCACGACTATTGGAACAAAGGCCTATTCATGATGCACCTCTAACTTCTCTTTGCCTGCTGACTGCTAATCACTACACAGCATGTTCTCAGTGTCTCTATCACAGAGCACTGTGGGCATCCCCACCCCATTGTTTTCTTACAAACATGTCAGTGAAAAGGATAATGAGATTATGTCTCTAGAAGAGATCATTCTTTTGGAGAATACAATCCTGCAATCCCATTCCTGGGCATATACCTGGAGAAAATTCTAATCCAAATAGATACATTCATCCCAATGTTCATAGAAAACGTTCACAGAAGCACTATTACAATCCCCAAGACATAGAAGCAACCTAAATGTCCATTGACAGATGAATGGTAAGGGTAGGGTAAGGAAGATGTGGTACTTAAATACAATGGAATATTGCTGAGCCACAAAAAAGAACAAAATAATGCCATTTGCAGCAACACAGATGGACTTAGGAGACTGTCATACTAAGTGAAGGAAGTCAGATAGAGAAAGACAAACATCATGTAATCTCATTTATATATGGAATCTTAAACAGTGATACAAATGAACATATTTACAAAACAGAAATAGAGTCACAGAGGTAGAAAACAAACTTACAATTACCAAAGGGGAAATGCAGGGGAATAAATTGGGAATTTGGCATCAGCAGATGCATGCTACTATGTATAAAATAGCTAAACATTAAGGACCTACTTCATAGAACAGGGAACTATGTTTAATATATTGTAATAACCTATAATGGAAAAGAATATGCATATGTGTGTGTGTGTGTATATATATATACCTGAATCACTTTGCTGTACATCTGAAACACTGTAAATCAACTATACTTCAAAAAAAAGGTAATTATTTAAAACAATAGCCCTTTGCTCAGGATGGACAGCAGACTTGAGGCAAAGAGTTGAAACAATAGCTAGTTTCACCTGTCAGAGAATTCCCTACACAACTTAGGTCAATGAGTAATGTGTTTTTGTTGTTGTTTATTTGCTTAATTTGAAAGTTCATAAAGAGGTTACAAAGAATGGTTTTATGTCTTGTGACTACAACCTCAAGATGTTTAAGATAGGAGATAATTCAGAATCCTATTACAGTATATATATATACCCTGGTCTCATGGAGGACGAACAGGTATCTTTCTTGCCCTAAATGTACAGATAGCTGATAAGGATGTCTCAAGCCTGCAATAATTTAACAATGATCATATGAGTTAAGTAGTTAGAGAGATCTCTGTGTATCAGTCACTCTGCTAAGATGCTTTCTATAGAGTATCATAATCAATCCTCATAGTGACCTTATAAGGTCAGTACTATTATCTTCATTGTATAGATGAAGAAATCGATTTTCAGAGAGAAGAGTTAGGTAAGCCAAGGTCTGGTGGTGGAGGTTTGGTCTCCAAATCATGTTTGACCCTTGTGACCCCCTCTATCTGTGAGATTCCCCATGAGGCAAGAATACTGGAGTGAGCTGCCATTTCCTTCCTCAGGGGATATTCCCGACCCAGGGATGGAACCTGCATCTTCTGAGTTTCACGTGGTCTCCTGCATTGCAGGCGAATTCTCTACCACTGAGTCACCTAAATTTGAGTCCAGATTTAAATGCAGTCTGATTCGCAAGATAAATTCTATAGTAAACACTGACTCTGGAACCCTCTGCCTGAATTCTAACCCCTTAGAATCTATTTATCTTATAGATTTAGAATGAAGTTTAAAAAGTTAATAGATATTTAGCATAAAGCATAAAATCTAGCACATGGTGAACACGCTAGTCCTGTTGACCTTTTTCATTCAGCTGTCTCCCCTCCATTACCCTATATTTATAAGTGGGACATGGGGTAGATTTGGATGCATGTAGTTTTCGAACCTCTGTGTACTATTTGCCTGAATCAGGGGGGAAGCGGGCAGAGTAAAGAGGGTAAAGGAATAGGCCCCATCATATCCCAGTTTAGAAAAACGGTTGCCCAAATCACAAGATTTTTAAAGTTACTCTCATTTAAAGATCTCCCTTGAATGGTACAAAGAATCCTCAGGGCAGGAATAGAAGTCCAAGACTGGAAAAATTGCCACTGGGGATCTGACAGTCATAATTATTACCAGTGTCTGTGGCTGATTACGCTTGCTTCTTCTCCAAGTGCACATAGATAGATTACAGGTTTTGACCTCCTGAGACCAATACTTTTTGCATTTACTCACATTTTAAAGCAAAATGAAGATGATATCCAAAAGCCATAGCAAAGAAAACTTGACAAATTCATTAATCAGAGTTTTCCCTCCTCTCACAGATAATATACTCACTGAAGCACAACCTTCATATTGTTTCTGCTTTGGGCATGTGAATATATTCATTCTCTGTGTCCAAATTCAAATTTTATTAGTTTTTAAAAAGATGAAATATTACACACCACATACACTATTATTTCAGATGCCAATAAAGGTAGATTTTAGTTAAACAAATAACTTAACTAGTTAAAGGCAGTAAAAAACAATCCTAATTAATGAATTTTCTCATTATTCTTTCCCATGGTCTTTAGCTGTTACAATGAGAGAAAATCAATAAAAGGGTGAAAGGTACTTAATTATCTCTGCCCATTTGAAGTGTTTTTTTTTATGAAAACTTTCATATCCAAATACATTTAATTTGTAGGTTTGGATTAGTTTTAATGGATGATATGAACACTGGAAATGGAAAGAATTTCATCCTAGAAGCCAGAGGACCCGAATTTCCTTCCTTTCTTCACTGGTCATAAATGTCACTTGGCCTCTGCCCACCTCAGGTTCCCCAGGAGGACATGTAGACTCTGCCTGGGCAGCCCTTCCTCTGGTTTATGAATTCTTCAAGTTTTAGCTGAAGTATCGCACTCCTCATTTAAATATTGTTGTTAAACTCCTAATTTCATCTGTATTCTAAGGCATTTAGCATCAATTCAATTATGTAATTATTTATCGACTGTCTACACTGCAAATGGACCATAAGCTCCAAATGAAGGTCAGAACTACTGTTTCTCTTCTCTACATAGTAGGCTCTGAAGGCTATAAAGATTGCAAAACACAATGGAATTCAGAACTAGGTAAACTGGGGCCTGTGTCTGCCCCACATAAAGTTATTAAATAAGAAACAAACACTATTAATGCCAAATAAAGTTCTTCTAGGGCTAGGAGTTTGTGACTTCTAGCTTCGAGAAAGAAACGGCAACCCACTCCAGTGTTCTTGCCTGGAGAATCCCAGGGACGGAGGAGCCTGGTGGGCTGCCGTCTCTAGGGTCGCACAGAGTCGGACACGACTGAAGTGACTTAGCAGCAGCAGCAGCTTCGAAGAGTAGGTCATTCAAACACATCAGTGACATTAAAAGAAAGAGAAAACAAAGCCAGGAGGAGTTTATGAGATGTGTTCCATCAGACAAATTAGTGACATTTTTTTTCTAATATATTTTCATTGTGTTCTGTTGATATTAGTAATTGGCTCATTTTTCAGTAATCTCAGTTTCTTTTTTATAGGACTGTCATTTTTTATTGAAGTATAGTTTAACAATACTATATTAGTTTTAGATATACAGCATACTGATTTGATATTTTTATAGATTACACACCATACAAAGTTATAAGATAGTGACTGTACTTCTATGCTGCACATTATATTCCTGTGACATTTTTGATTATCTCAACTTTATACTGCTGTCTCCAAATATTCTCATATTCCCATCAGTACCTGTATATAGCAATCTGTAAGTTACATGGTGTTAATAAGTTTAAAAAGTGCATTGAGAAAACATTAAAATTCATCACTTCCTTACAAATTAACCCATTTTAAATTGACCTAGGGATCTCTTTTAATAATGAGCTCTTATTATGTATTTAAATATGCATTTATGTTTACAACTTGTTTTGCATGGCACTTTTGAGATGTCCATCCCCTTTCAAAGTGAGATGCAGCTGTATGGATCAAAATTGTGCTTCTCAAATAGATAAAACTATGCTTTTTTATTTACTTCAGTTTCTTTACAGACTCATGTACTCTGTGGTCATTCAATAAATATTAGTGACTAAAATCGCAATAGTTTTAACCTCTCTCTCAAATGCCCTTCAATAAGAAAATTTAAAAACAAAACATGCAGTGTAAATTAAAGCTATGAACAGAAAACTAAAACTTGAAAATACTTACCAAAAAAAAAAAAGGAGAGAAAAAGAAGTTAGACATTCAATGCCCTTAACTGTGAAAATCCTTCATTTCTTATTACAAAACTGGAGACAGAACAGAAAAGTATAAGTTTGAATCTGTATACGTTCTTCTTCAAGCTAAAGGTATTCTTTAACTACCATACTAGATTCCTTCCATAAAACATTCATTTATGACATGCATAATTAAAATAATTATGGAAACAGAAATGCATTGACCTAGAACATTTTTCCCCCACAGTCTTGGTACAATCACAAGAACTAAATTCATTATTAGTACCTATTCCCATGTCTATTAGAAAAATTATGTACCCAGTACTAATCTTGACACTGAAAAAAAATATAGTATACCCCAAACTTCTGCTGAATTTAGAGATCTTTTTCATAATCTATGTTGCCATAAGCATAAATATCAATAACAACAATTCTGCCACTTGCAAAAATGATATGAAGAAATTCTGCAGTCATCATTCAAAATTTAGAAAGCAATGCCTTTCTGTGACACAGAATAACACTAAATATTAGAATTAAACATGAAATAAACTAAGACAAAAACAGTTTCAAAACACATATTAAAAGCTTTGAGACAAAAAAAATTTTGTAAGCAATTCCTTGAATTACTTCTTGTGCTAAAGGATAGCTCTCAGACATAACAGAAATTTAAAGGTTATCTAAATGCATAAGAAATATTTGTTTTTCTAAGTATAGAACTGCTGCTGTTGCTGCTTAGTCACTAAGTCCTTTCCAACTCTTTGCGACCCCATGGACTGTGGCCCACCACGTCCCTCTGTCTATGGGGTTTCCCAGGCATAATACTGGAGTGGGTAGCCATTCCCTTTGCCAGGGCATCTTCCCAACCTGGGAATTGAAACTTTGTCTCTTGTGTCTCCTTCATTGGCAGGCAGGTTCTTTGCTAGCTGAACCACCAGGGAAGGTGGTTCAGGGCAGCAAAGGAGACACAGACTTAAAGAATAGACTTTTGGAGTCAGTGGGAGAAGGCAAGGGTGGGATGACTGAGAGATGGCATTGAAACATGTGCATTACCACGTGCAAAATAGATGACCAGTGCAAGTTCAGTGCATGGAGCAGGGCCCCCAGAACCGATGCTCTTGGACAACCCAGGGGAATAGGGTGGAGAGGGTAGGGGTGGGGTGGGGTTTGGGATGGGGGGGTGCACATGTATACTTGTGGCTTATTATGTAAATATAACCATAAAGACAATAATGCCTCAAATGTGAAATTCTTTATCTCGGTCTTACACACTGAACAGCAATTGTTTACATTTAACGTTTTTAGGGCTTTTCCAGGAATAGATTTCTAGCTAATATTTTTCAAGGATGCTGACTTTAATATACTGAATAATTATACTAAGCAAAAGTCTTTGCAAAAGAACTTGATTTTTTGGAAAAAATTCTGAACCTAAAATTGCTTTACAAAAATGAAATCTAATAAAAAAATAATTCCACACAGTGAACTAATCCATAAAGTATTGAAGCAACATTATTTTCTCTAGGTTAAATCCATATATTTAATCCAATGTTCAGAGATTTTTTTTTCCATAGGAGCTAGTATTTAAAGAGTTCCTAGATCACTATCTCATAACTAGGTTGTGATAATGAGGAAGAAAAAGGCAAAAGCAAAGATGAAGGAAAAGGTGAAGAAGAAAGAGAAGGGTGAAGCAAAGGAGGTGGAGGAGGAGAAGCAGGGGAAAAAGACGGTGATGATAATGATTAGGCACCGAAGAAGATGAAAGAGACAGTAGAGAAGAAAGAGCGGAAGAAAAGCAGTAGGGAAGAAAGTGGACACTCACTAAAAGAAGGAAGTCCTTACTATTCTAAAATAAGACATTAACAGAAAAGACAGGTTTCTCCTATTTTTTCACTTTTTTACTGTCATCCATTAGTCATGTGGGCTTCCTTGGTGGCTCAGATGGTAAAGAATCTGCCTACAGTGACCTGGGTTCACATGCACTTCATCTTTTTCTTTCCTTTGTAATGAGAATAGTATTGCCAGTTCTCTCACAGGTATATCTCTGTTCATCCCTATCTATCTATCACCTATCACTATCTATCCATCCACCCATCTATCTTTCTATCATCTGTCTGGATCATCTATCTAGGCATGTTACTTTCTAGCATTGTGTTTCTCAGGGAAGAAATTATCTAAAATCAACCCATGTGTCATTCTTAGAAAAAACTCTTAACACAAAATCTTATTCATATCTTTGTTAGCATCACCTTGACAAGTGAGACTATAACTAGAAAAGCAGGCAAAGTTCCTCTATGGGGTCATAGCTCCTAACGTTGTGTATCTTTCTGCCCTAAACTGCTGTCAGTAAACTCAGTCTTCCAAGCATTGCTATAGGGTTTCTCCTCATAGAAAACTATGCTTTCATTTCAATTGACTATAATTAAATAACCCCAAAGAATTCAATTAAGGGGTAATAACAACCAATATTAATATTGATTTTCTAGATAATTTTGCATGTTAAAAGATAATTTGTTTTAACTGAAATAAAATTTTATGAAAATTTGAAATATAGACATTGTATAGGATATATACTCACATTGGAGAAGGAAATTGGAAACCACTCGAGTGTTCTTGCATGGAGAATTCCGTGGACAGAGGAGCTTGGTGGGCTACAGTACATGGGGTTGCAAAGAGTTGGACACGACTGAGCAACCAATACATACATATACTTACAGACTGCAGTCCTCTGGATATTTACAAATCGTATAACATGCCTGAGGTAATCTACAGACATATTGGGCCAAATATTGTTTCCACTTAAGAGCTGGTTTAAATTACTTTTGCCTCCCACTTGTTTGCTTATTCTCACCATTAGAACTAGAAAATTTATTCATCTGTGTTCAAATCATTTCTCATACTAAGTTTGTTTGTTTATTTTTCAGTCCTAAGTGATATCTGCCTTTTCTCAGAAGAGACCACGTCTGCTCACCGTTGTATCTAATACAATAGCTGAAGGGTAACACCAACTCAATGCCAGTTGGAAGAGTGTAGGGTCAGACCTCAGAAATGAAGGAAAGTCCTTCTATGCAAAATATCCTTCTTTTGGTCAATGAAAGTATGTTTTGATTCAGGCAAAAGAAATATGCAAATTGAGGATTTGCATAGTGAATGAGTAAAATTAAAGTCAATTGATACTCACACCCTCTGAGGTTAACAGAAGGAAACAGGCATCTGAAAATGAATCAATGATTCATCTAAACAGAAACACCCAAATCACAGATG
The DNA here is from genome assembly GCF_003369695.1 of Bos indicus x Bos taurus. Taxonomy (NCBI): domain Eukaryota; kingdom Metazoa; phylum Chordata; class Mammalia; order Artiodactyla; family Bovidae; genus Bos; species Bos indicus x Bos taurus. The sequence goes on along the minus strand of NC_040087.1, from coordinate 9,246,091 downwards.
ATTTCCAAGCTTTTTAGTGACTAATACCAGTCCATTCTAAAGGAGATCAGCCCTGGGTGTTCTTTGGAAGGAACGATGCTAAAGCTGAAACTCCAGTACTATGGCCACCTCATGCGATGAGTTGACTCATTGGAAAAGACTGTGATGCTGGGAGGGATTGGGGGCAGGAGGAGAAGGGGACGACAGAGGATGAGATGGCTGGATGGTATCACTGACTCAATGGATGTGAGTCTGAGTAAACTCTGGGAGTTGGTGATGGGCAGGGAGGCCTGGCATGCTGCAATTCATGGGGTCGCAAAGAGTCAGACACGACTGAGCGACTGAACTGAACTAAACTGAGTGACTAATATTTGCAACTTTAATGCAAACAAAAATTAGTCTTTGGAAACTCTACAGATAAGCACTAAAATGACATGCTAATAGATTTTCATTTTAATTCAGACATGGCATGTGCAAGTCTTCGATATCCCTTGATAGAATACTTTTATTCTTTTCTATGACTTGATTTTTTATGGCAGGCATTTTCCTCCTCTTCATGTCACTGCCTATTTCTATACATAAAGTAACTAGCCAATGTATGATACTACATTTCCAATCTCACAGAATCCTAGGCCCTATTGTTGCAACTCCTTTCTCTGCCTCAGACATTGTGAAAAGCATTCGTTGTAAAGTATTGTTGAGTTGACAGGTCTGGAGTTGCTGCTGACACTGTAGAAAAAGACTTCCCCAAAGGTTAAAACCTACGTTTTATCAAAGAAAACAGCAATGAAAGATTTGAACTATCGTGTCTTGAATTATGGCTGGCTGAGATACTCTACTGAATCACTTAATCCTTTTAATACCTGCCTATTTTAGCTTTTATATAAGCATCTGCTCATACAAAGCCTGCATCAAACTCCAAATCCAGAAACTATTAGAACTGCATGTAAGACTGATGGATGGTGCTGTGAGCTGTGAAAAGATTCAGAAAATGAGGGAATCAGTTTCACTGGAGCCCAGGAGGTGTGAGCACTTAGATACCAGACTCAGCCTTCTTGCTTCTTGCTTATTGGATTTCTTCTAATACCAGACTGTTTCTAACAACTGAGAACAAAATGGTGTCAGGAAATCAGATATGTTGATGTAATTATTTTTGTTAAGCTGCTAGGCCTATTGATTGAGACTATCATAGGAAAATACTATAGTGGCTGTTGTGCCACATGACTCTGAAATCAATTACAGTCAAGTTCATGTCTCATGTGACAAATCTAATGGAAAAAGATTGATCTGTTTAGTGCAAGGTAAATACTTACTATTGAGATTTGATTTTGTTATGCTTCTGAGTAGGATAAATGAGGAAGAATAGAAGCAAGTCATTCTGGACTTTCTTTCCCTCTCAAGCCTTGGTTGGCAATGAAAATTTCCTGTCCCCCCCGCCCCGCCCCACCCCCAGTACCATGACAGGGGAAGGTAAATGAGAAACTGAGAAAGAATTGAGTCAGTGAAACAGGAAACCTTCTTCCTATTGAACAAAAGAAGAAAGCATAATCTAAAGGACAATACAAAAATATGTATCAAAGTAAATCCAATTGTTTTGTTCATTAAGAAAGCATGCAGCTCAATTTTGAACATTTGCTTCAGTACTTACGCAAACACACACAACAAACAAAGATTGCATCATCAATGTATCTTGCTAGAACCCAAAGAATTAGTATCTGGAATTAACTAGGTTAAGAAAATGTGATTAAATACCAAGTATTTCATGCTTCTCTGTATATAGATATTCTCAAATTTAAATCTAGGAATATGAAAACAAACGTTAGCACATAATGTCAGTAGCTCATGTCTAGGTAAATACATACTGTGGATAATCTGTTTTAGAAGTAAAAGACTGGATATCAGTGTGAAATTGTACCTCTAAAGTTGTATAATTTACATGTCTGCCCTCAAAAGTGGTAGTACTTGATCAGTGAATGTTATCTAAAATTTAGAAATAATACTGTATCCTTTATGGAACTGTGACCTAAGTATTTTATTTCCCTTTCTTGCTATTTTTAATGATTTGTTACTACTAGTCTTCCCTTGACTCCTTATTGACAAATGTTCATATAGTCAAAGTCATGTTTTTTCCAGTAATCATGTACAGATCTTAGAGCTGGACCATAAAGAAGGGTGAGCAGCAAGGAATTGATACTTTGAACTGTGGTGCTACAGAAGACTCTTGAGAGTCCCTTGGATAACAAGGAGATCAAACCAGTCAATCCTAAAGGAAATCAACCCCAAATATTCATTGGAAGGACTGATGCTGAAGCTGAAGCTTCAGTACTTTGGCCACCTGATACAAAGATCTGACTCACTGGAAAAGATCCTGATGCTGGGCAGAAAGATTGAGGGCAGGAGAAGAAGGGGAAAACAGAAGATGAGATGATTGGATGGCATCATTGACTCAATGGACATGAGTCTGAGCAAACTCAGGGAGACGGTGAAGGACAGGGAAGCCTAGTGTGCTGCATGCAGCTCATGAGGTCGCAGAGTCCAACACGACTGAGAAAATGAACAATTCTTCCCTTGCCATGTTCCTATAAATGCTTCTGATGATACTCCACTGCTTACATCTTTAGAACATTTTTAAAAATGTAAGGATGCACTTATCCTTTTTGGTTATCACTTTATTTCACTCTAACAACTTTTATGTAAGCAGGAATCTCTGTATATAGTACTTTATCTAGAGAACAGTATGTCTTTTTTCTAATTTTTTTCAAACTTTTATTTGTAGAGAATCGCATTCAGATACTATTCTGTAAGCAAGATAAAAATGTGCAATAAAATATTACTTAATCTTAAAAAAGAATTAAATAACGCCATTTTCAGCAACGTGGATGGACCTAAAAATTATCATACTAAATGAAGTAAGTCAGATAGACAAAGACAAATATGATATCAGTTATATGTGGAATCTAAAAATATGATGCCAATGAACTTATATACAAAATGGAAATAAATACACAGACACAGTAAACAAAGATGTGGTTGCCAAAGGGGGATAAATTAGGAGTTGGAATTAACAGATACATAGTACTATATATAAAATAGATGGCCAGCAAGGACCTATTGGATAGCACAGGAAGCTAAACTCAATATTTTGTACTACCTATAAAGGGAAAAAAAATCTAAAAAAGAATATATACACATGTATACATATGTGTGTATACATACATATGTGTGTGTATATACATACACACATATATACACATGCATATATACTTATAACTAAATTAGTCTGCTGTACACACTGGAAACTAATACAATATTCTAAATCAACTATAGTTCAATTAAAAAAATATAAAATAGAAACAAAATGTTCATAAAACCAATAAGAAGGTTCTTTTCCACCACATTTTACAGAATAGTAAAACCCTCAATTAAAAGAAGTTGAATAAAAACATCAAGTATACATGCTTCTGGACACTCCATCACTCACTTCACGAATAAGCCAAGGAGACATCCCCTACCAATATTTAAGAAAGGGCATCAAGCTACATATGTAAAATGAAAATCTTGTCACGTAGAAAGGATTGTATACTGGATAATGCAAACACAATTTGGATATTCATTAGGAATCCATGAGCCATAAAAAGTCAAGTAGCCACAAATGATTCATCTTGAAATAAAAGTAGACATTGCTCTATAAGAAGAAATATGGAACCATTAGGTGAAAAGTGAGTAGTGGTAACCAGTTAACCTAAGATGAATACAGGTTTACTTGCAAATGAAATGTGACAATTCTTGAGCTTTTCCTCTGGTGTTCCAGAAAAGATGAAGATGAAATAATCTTCCTTCAGCTTAAGTGCTGCATACTCACGGTAGGGTAGATAATAGAAGTTCTATTGAGACTTGTTATTCTCAATGAAAGTAATGTCAAACTGGACAGCCATTTAAGCGTGAAAGTGATAGATAAGGAACTTTTTTTGTTCAGTGCAAAGGTTTTTTTTCTTATATTTAAAATAGTTTTTTGGTTTTTTTTTTTTTGGGAAAATTAAGTAAGAAAGTGCTCTGTGTTCTGATGACAACCCACAAAATAAATACAACTGAAAAACTTTGCGAGTGATCTTTCTGAATGGAGCAGTAGTGGGTGCTGTTTTCATATGTCAGAGAGTGTTGACTTGTGTTCTGCATGCCCTTTTTTTGTTTCTTAAACCTCACAGAAAGGACAGAGACACAGGGCTCTATCCTCCTTTCTTGTTGCACTTCTCTATTATCTGCTCTAAATCTGCAATTTATAAGTATTGATTGAACTAATCTATTACATTTAAATATCTTTAATGGGTGAAACACTTTTAACATGAAACATGCTGTATTAACTGAAAGATATTTATCTTGTCTACAGTGAAAGAAATTGAGTGTAGACACCCATGTGTGTGTGTGCGTGTGTGTGTGTGTGCCAGAGAGAGAGAGACAGAAAGGGACAAGAGACAGAAATAAAGAGAAAGAGAAAATATGTTTTTGCATATTCTGGGGAAATTTCTGAAAAGGTTTGTATTAGTGTGAGAACATGCACCATACTTATAGCTTTCTGAGATACTGGCTCAGACTGAAGCATAGATAATTAAAGTCAGCTCAGGTTTCCAGTAAAAACAGATATTATTATAATGCTAGGACAGACTTTTCTCTCTTTGTATCTTTATCGCTTTTGTGATCAAACAGAAGACTTACTTTTTTCCTATATTTGAATTTTAAAGGGTTCTAAAAATCCTCATTCTCTTATATCTGAATGTCACAACTGCTTTAAAAATTGTCCAGGTGGACTCTGCCATACATAGAGGGGGTGATACCAGGGATAAGACATCTGGAAGGATTTGTAGTTGCTAGGAATAGGGGCTTTCTTGGGCTTGGTTTGGTGGCTCATCCCAGGAGGATCTTAGAGCAGGAGAGGCAATATCCATCTGGATTACTTGCGATGCAGTTTCTTTCAAGAACATGAAGCACCCATCATTCAAACTCTAGACCCAAAGGGCTATTAAAACGGCCCTGCTTGATAATAATGATGACCATAGCATACACAGCATGGTGTTCACAGTTTTCAGAATGCTTTCAGGAAAAATAAAAGTGTTCCCTTCTCATCTCTGTGAAATCTCTTTTTTCTCTACTTTTTCCAACATCATCCACCTACTCACCTAAATTAGTACCCCTGTGTCATTGGTGATGCTCCCCGTGTTCGAATTCCCTACAGTTTTGAAAATGTCTCTGAAATCTTTTGCTCTCTTTCCATTATCGCTCTCATGGCCTTTGTTGGATGCTGATCTCTCTCAGAGATGGTAATTTCACTGTGACTTCTCTGGTGGGTCCCAGGTCTCTACCTCCAGGTGTGCGCTCTGTGGCTCCTGGAGCAAACATTCTCAAATGCAGTTCTAATCACAGCAGTGTCCTAGTGGTCAGGGGTCGAGGACTCCTGACAGCGTGCCGGGAAGTCCACATTCCACTACTATAATCTATGCCTTTTCAATCTGCATGCAGCTTCTTTGGTTTTCTTTCCTTTTTTTTTCAATTCTGTCACCTGTCTCATCAAGTCACACAGAGGGATCGCTTGTGCACCTCTACCACACTAACCCATAGAATGCTTCTGCAACTATGCCTGTTCTCTTTCTTAGGTCTGGGACAACTCTCTTTGTTCTTGTGCTAAGAAAACAAGGCCTTTGTTCAGGAATAAACAAAGAAAGGCAATGCCAAAGAATGCTCAAACTACCGCACAATTGCACTCATCTCACATGCTAGTAAAGTAATGCTCAAAATTCTCCAAGCCAGGCTTAAGCAATATGTGAACCGTGAACTTCCTGATGTTCAAGCTGGTTTTAGAAAAGGCAGAGGAACCAGAGATCAAATTGCCAACATCCATTGGATCATCAAAAAAGCAAGAGAGTTCCAGAAAAACATCTATTTCTGCTTTATTGACTATGCCAAAGCCTTTGACTGTGTGGATCACAATAAACTGTGGAAAATTCTGAAAGAGATGAGAATACCAGACCACCTAATCTGCCTCTTGAGAAATCTGTATGCAGGTCAGGAAGAACAGTTAGAACTGGACCTGGAACAACAGACTGGTTCCAAATAGGAAAAGGAGTACGTCAAGGCTGTATACTGTCACCCTGCTTATTTAACTTCTATGCAGAGCACATTATGAGAAACACTGGGCTGGAAGAAGCACAAGTTGGAATCAAGATTGCTGGGAGAAATATCAATAACCTCAGATATGCAGATGACACCACCCTTATGGCAGAAAGTGAAGAGGGACTAAAAAGCCTCTTGATGAAAGTGAAAGTGAAGGGTGAAAAAGTTGGCTGAAAGCTCAGTATTCAGAAAATGAAGATCATGGCATCTGGTCCCATCACTTCATGGGAAATAGATGGGGAAACAGTGGAAACAGTGTCAGACTTTATTTTTGGGGGCTCCAAAATCACTGCAGATGGTGACTGCAGCCATGAAATTAAAAGATGCTTACTCCTTGGAAGAAAAGTTATGACTAACCTAGATAGCATATTCAAAAGCAGAGACATTACTTTGCAAACAGAGGTCCATCTAGTCAGGGCTATGGTTTTTCCAGTAGTCATGTATGGATGTGACAGTTGGACTGTGAAGAAGGCTGAGCACTGAAGAATTGATGCTTTTGAACTGTGGTGTTGGAGAAGACTCTTGAGAGTCCCTTGGACTGCAAGGAGATCCAACCAGTCCATTCTGAAGGAGATCAGCCCTGGGATTTTTTTGGAAGGAATGATGCTAAAGCTGAAACTCCAGTCCTTTGGCCACCTCGTGCGAAGTGTTGATTCATTGGAAAAGACCCTGATGCTGGGAGGGATTGGGGGCAGGAGGAGAAGGGGACGACAGAGGATGAGATGGCTGGATGGCATCACTGACTTGATGGATGTGAGTCTGAGTGAACTTCGGGAGTTGGTGATGGACAGGGAGGCCTGGCGTGCTGCGATTCATGGGGTCGCAAAGAGTTGGACACGACTGAGCGACTGAACTGAACTGAACTGAGAGAGAGTGGCCAAGAGGTTTGATTCCTGGGTTGGGAAAATGCCCTGGAGGAGCAAATGGCAACCTGCTCCAGCATTCTTGCCTGGAGAATCCCAGGGACAAAGGAGCCTGGCAGGGTATAGTCCACGGGGTCGCAAAATATCAGACACAACTGAGTGACTGAGAACACACACACATATACACAGGGAGGGTGGCAGGATTCAGTCATAAAAGACTCTGAAATCACATTAAGGAAACTGAACTTTGTGTCAAAGGAAATTGAGAATCCAGAAGGATTTTAAAGAGGTGAGTTCTATGTTTGCATTTTAGATGAGAATCTCCCTATATAGGAAGTGACCTGGAGAGAAGCGAGGGGTGGAAATCAGTTAGGGATGTTTCGGATCAGAAGAAAAGGTGAGCTGGTAGCTGCAGTGGGCAACAGGAATGGAGACATGAGGGTGAGTTGAAGAGTCTTATAGAAGCAGATTTGCCAAGATTTGGACATTAGCTTGATCCGGGGAGTCAAAAAAGTGCAATCTAGTTAGGTGGGGAGTTTCTAGCCTACCTTAATGATGAATTTCTTGATGTGTAGTTTTGAATCTGGGGGATATGATTTTTAGAAGTGACTTTTAAGGTGAAGAAGTTGCTATTTTTATTCAAATGTAAGGGAGGAACTTGAGGTCAGAGTTCTGCTTGACTTATTCAAGATCACGCAATTAATAAGTCAGAGCTGGGCCATGTCATCCCAAACAGTCTGACAGCTCTTTTCAGTTACTGTCAGCAAGAAAAGCAGGAACTTTTAAAAGCTATAAGTGAGCTTTCTACAGCTAGAATTTTATTTTTTTTAAGGAGATGACTTGGGATCACATGAAAAAATGAATGAAGTTGTTCAGGCCTATCTAGAGCTGGCCCAATTGTCACGAGGCTCTTGATGGCCATGGGCACAGTTTATCTGGCAATAGTACAGCTGGCAAGGCCAGTGGTCTCCTCCCTTCCTGGCCTCTTCTTCCCATGTGGAAGTCACAGGCAATGGCTCTCAACAAGGTAGCTTCTCGGGGCCTCTGGGAGGCTGAGGACTGTTGTCTTCCCTCATGGTCAAAGGTGTGGGCCAGATCAATCCTCTGGGGACTCATAGGGCCAGGGGATCTACAGATCTGAGATCGCCTATAAAGAAGCAGATGGGACACTGTTTCCTCTTGGGGGTCATAGAGAGGTAATTCAAGCGGAAAAAAAAAAAAAAAAAATCAAAGATGCAGACAAGACAGAGAAGCCTACAGAGAAATGTCCTGGAGATGCAAGGGAGAACCCAAATTCTACCCTCATGGAATTGACATCCTCCAACCAAGAACAGGACTAACCAAGATAATTCAGGACATGAAAATAATATTAAAGGCCAGATAGCCTGAGGAGCGTGAAGTTTGGCAGTGACTCCTGTCTCCTTTGGCAACCTTAGGAGGGTTTTGTCAGAAACCAAGCTCTGATTGTTGAGCCACATTGCTGCTGTCAGCTAGGCAGCCAATGGGGTGATAGCTTTTCCAACCACGTGGCTCATGGGAACAGGAAAACACTCCTGGCCTGGAGGCTGGGCTGACACCTGCTCCGAAGCAGGCATTCCTTCAGGAAAGGAAAGCATTTGGATGGGGAATGATTTCTGGTTTGACTTTGGGGAGACTTCATCATGCCCTGAAAACTTAGCTTCTGAGAAGGTTGTGGAACTGAAAAATAAAGCTGTACTGAGCAGCCTGAAGCAATGTGTCTGGCAGCTATATCAAATCCAAGGCAGTTACTGGATCCAGTACTCACGGAAGGAGGAATATATGGTTGTTGCTGTTTTGTTGCTACATCATATCTGACTCTTTGTGACCCCATGAACTATAGCCTGCCAGGCTCCCCTGTCCATGGGAGAATCCCTTATATAACTATATAATACGGGCTTCCCAGGTGGCTCAGTGGTGAAGAATCCATCCGCCAATGCAGGAGATGCAGGTTTGATCTCTGGGTCAGGAAGACCCCCTATAGGAAGAAATGGCAACCCACTCCAGTATTCTTGCCTGGAGAACCCCATGGACAAGGGAGACTGGAGGGCTACAGTCCATAGGGTGGCAAAGAGTCGTACATGACTGAAGCGACTTAGCAGGCATGCACACACACACACATACACTATATAACATATATATTCTAAGTAGATATCCCAGAGGAAACAATCCCTTTGGTGCAAGAGTGTGCTCCTGAGAGTAACTTGGCAATGTCTTTCTCTATCATGCTATGTATATAAATTATATTAATACTAAACAGCCACCATAGTTCATAATGCTACCCACTAAGTGCTGCTCACCTAGAACACATTTCCCTGGTCAGATCAAGGCAGGGAGAATAGGGATGTGCCTCTAGGCTCATGAAAATATTTCAATATTTTTCACTAGAAAAAGTTTCTATTAAAAAAAAGAGAGAGAGACAGAAGGAAGAATAAAATAAAGAAGGAAAGGAGCGAGGAAGGGATGGAGGTAGAGGACAACAGCATTAGCATGGGGAGAGGTTACTGAATAAGATGCCATAATTTATATTTATAAAAATATAATTTATATATTTATAAATATAAATTTATATTTATATAAATATAAAATAATATTTATATATATAAATGTTTAATTCATTCTTTAAGTAAGCTTTTCTCCCTCCAAAAATATTATATACAAATTAATTGACAGCTGATTCATGTAGACGGAATCTGTCTTTTTCATACAACTTAGAAATGTTTGTTACCCATTTACAAATAAGGGTCCTTTGACTTTCTTTCCCATCCCATATCATATCATATTTTACTAGAAATTTCCTCAAGTTTAAAGTCACTTTCTAAATCTTGCTTTTGTGTGTGTGTGTGTGTGACCACACCATCTGGCTTGTGGGATCTTGGTTCCCTGACTAGAACTGAACTTGGCCCTTGGCAATAAGAAAGTGGAGTCCTAACCACTGGACTGCTAGGGAACTCACACTCTTGTTCTTTTTTAATATCATGATGATGATATATCTAAGATTGTTTTCTAACTGGCTGATGAGAGGATACTAAGGAAAAAAAAAAAGAAACTGAAATGTTTTTGTTGAAATGCCTATTTTTCAATATGCCAGTGGTAATGCATAATTAAATATCCACTGACACTCACTTAGTATAATTGGAAGTGAACATAATGTGGGTTTCCACTTAGAATAGAGCAGCTGACATGCACCTCTTCCCTCAAATAGATGAGCCTTGAATCATGCATTACCTCAAAGAGACGTGAGCTGTGTCAGACTGTGAACACAGCATCATTCAGGCAGTGGGGCAGTCCTAATCAAGATGAGCAGGGGGGCAACACGCAGCCAAGTGACGAGAGGTAAGCTACTGAGATCAGATTAACTCAGCAGCGGAGAGGCAGCTTGACTTGGCGGTGGGTTGGAGCAGAGGTGGGGAGCTGAGAAGAGGCACTACAGAAAGATGGGCAAGAATGGAATCGATGACAGTTTTGACAGATTTCGAATCACTGCTGCTGGATCATTTAACAATCAGACTAAGCCCAAGACCCTGCAGGGAAAAAGGCATATATTCAGAATTTTACTGGCCTTCCTTACACTTTCTTTCTGCCAAGCACTGTTTGCATGCCAATGACACACGCTGAGGGCACCATGACCAAGACTGAGCTTGGAGCTGAAGACAGGAGTTAGACTGTCCAGTTATGGAGAAGTGAGTGGTAGAGGCAGGTAGAACTTTACAAGACTTCAAGAAGACCATGCATATCACTGTCAAGAACTGTGAAAGATCTGAGAACTGACTGTACATGCAATCTAGCTACTCAGCCTGCTGCAGTTTCACTGACAAAGACAAGACGATGCATGGGTCAGAGGCAAAACTTTCATTACTCCCGGTAATAGCGATAGTGAACATGTGCCAGTTCACTGAGCCTTAGCTCCCAAGGAGCACCACAGAGAGGGCTGAGTGATGCTGTTCACACAGTAGTGGAACCATGAGTTTAGGAAACTGTTAACAAGTAGTAGGCCTGACCATCGTCCCGGAGGAAGACACGACGGCTGTCTTCCAAGGATGTTCGCTTGTGCTGTTCGCTTCAGTCGTGTCCAACTCTTTGCAATCCTGGAGACTGTAGCCCACCAGGCTTCCTCTGTCCATGGGGTTCTCCAGGCAAGAATACTGGAGTGGGTTGACATACCCTTTTTCAGGGGATCTCCCCAATCCAGGGGTCAAATCCACGTCTCTTACGTCTCCTGTGTTACCAGGAAGGTTTATTTATTTATTTTTTACCACTAGGGCCACCTGTGAAGCCCTAGGATGTTCACTATGCAATCATGATTGTAATGACAGTCTGGGACAAAGGCCGTCAGTACTTTTGCTCACGAGATGTGAAGAAACACTAGAGACCTATGGAGAACTGATTACCGGCCATCAGTGAATTCAAGCTCTTATTTTACTGTTTAGGAGACTGAAGCTATGAAAGGCTAAGTGATACCTCAGGGAAACATGATCATTATAAGATTTTACGTCAAGCCTAGATGTCCAGATTTCGAAAAAGGTTATTAGCAAACTTCACTCTGTAACTTCTATGTTTCCTACAATTTCTCCCATAGAGTTCCTAAGTTGTGTGCATGATATACAGGTTTTTTTTTTTTTTTTTTTTTTTACTTAATTGACAAGCCAGTGATGATTGATACTCATGATACTCTTGTACTCACAGTATCAGTAATGTTATTGTTCAAAGTATTTTGTGAGAGTATTCAGATTGTCCCATTTTTTCTCAGGTAGATTCAGAGATGTGTACAGATTTCTTCCCCACAGGAGAAGCCCATGGTTACCTCTACAGTGACCATAATTTGTGCAGAATGTTAGGGTCATGCCTTGGTGACACTACACTGCCCAAGAGGATCCCTTAGAGGAAGAGCTTCTGACATCCATAACAGTGAACCTGTCAGGCATAGCAGATGAGCAGTCAGTCCCTTCGATCATACAAAGACCTCGGTGATGTTTGGAAACTAATACCTTGAAGTCAGACACTACTTGCTTTACCTGTAAGAGAGGGATACCTCACAGTGTTATCTCGAGAACTAAATAGAGTCTATGTGGCAATGCTTTATTTGGAAAAAAGTCACCAGAGTTTGTGCTCCATTGAAAACTGTGGGCAGCTGTGTACTTCATAAACACTGTTGTTAATGGCAATCACGAGAACTGTAAGATGATCAATGTGACAACGTTGACACTTTGATTTTCATAAGACTTCTAAGTGTGTGACTTTCAAATAAAAAATTTAAAACAACCAAAATATACAAAAAACAAAGCCAAGATCATAGAAAGATGATTTTTTGGAAGTTGTCTTTTTCATGCACAAGTTCATTTTAATGGAAAACACGTGACTTCCCCAAATAAATAAGCTTTTGTTTTTGCAGAATAGAGGGCATATTTTATTTATTTATCATTAATTTTCAGTTTTCTTAAAATGTTGAATTTATAATGATTAAGGTGTTTGGGTTCTTTAATTAAAATTGATATTTTCTATTTCTGCCATTTGTATATTTTCCAACTCTGTTACTGTTCATTTAATCACCATACAAATGGAGTGTGTTTTAAAAAATCATGATATTTTTATGAACCATATTAACTATCTTTGAAAGTCATGCCTTCTTGTTACTTGATAAATCATCAGAAAACTGGAAAAAATTATTAGAATTTAGAATCAGAGGGTGTCTATGGCATTTCAGTCTATTACTGTGGTTCCTAAAGTCCAGATTTCCCCTATTATTTTCATTAAGGATTGTTTCATTGTTCCAATAACAAGGTTTGGGTTTCATCTATTACTGTTTATCCCACTCTCTCTTCCTCCCTCATATAACCAGGGGTAACTGCTTTCTATTACTCTTAATTCAGCCAACACCATTTACCAATGTGGAAACTGAGGCCCTGGGGTGTTATGACCTATCATGTCCAGGCAAGAATACTGGAGTGAGTAGCTATCCCCTTCTCCAGGGGATCTTCTCGACCCTGCATTGCAGGCCGATTCTTTACCACCTGTGAAACCCAATATTAGGGTTATAGAAAAAGACAAATGTCATATGATATCTCCTATATGTGGAATCTAAAAAAATGATACAAATACATTTTTTTTTTACAAAACAGAAAATGACCCACAGAAATGGAAAGTAAACTTAAGGTTATCAAAGGGTAAAGGTGGGAGGGAATAAACTGGGAATTTGGGATTAACAGATACACACTACTATATATAAAATAGATAAGCAATAAAGGTCTACTGTATGGCACAGGAAACCATAGTCATTATTTTATAATAACTTGTAAAATAATCTGAAAAGAATATATATCTCTCTATATATATACACACACACACACATATGTATACATATTCTGAAACTCTTTGCCATATAGCTCAAACACTGTAAATCAACTATACTTCAACTAAAACAAAAAGAAACGTTATCATATTTGAGTCTCCGTCTTAACTCTTACTTCTAATCCAGTCTGCCCATCTTCTTTTTCTGTCTGCTGTGGTCTATTCTACATGTCACTGCCCCATCTTAAAACACATCTTTGGTCATAGCCAAACATCATGAAAGGATTCCTATTATTTATCAAAAAAGTCTATATGTCTTGGGATAGAATTCAACAACTTCTATGCTCTGGTCTCAGTATACCTTTGCAACCTTCATTCCATCTTTTCGATAATATATGTCCCTGCTTTTGTGTAACCTGACAACTTGACATTAGCGGTACGTCCCCAACTCTGTGATGCTATTCCCTCCACGTGAAATGCTCCTCCACTTCATACCGAGCTGTCAAAATTCTACCAATACTAGAGGATTAGACTGAAGTCTTATTTGAATCTTCAATTTATGTGCTCACATTTCCTTGAAAATTTCCGTCACATGTTCGTATCTCTCTTATCGTAATGAATCATTTCTGCTCTTAATTGTATTTGCACGGGCCCTGTTATAGTTTGTGATTCAGAAAAAGCAAAATTAGAGTCCTATTTTAATTTTCCACTGATTCATAGTATATAATTAAAAAGTTTCTTCATCAACGTGTGTGTGTGTGTGTGTGTGGCTGTTCTGGGTCTTAGTTGTGGCTCGTGGACTTCGTTGCCCTGTTGCCTGTGGAGACTCAGTCCTCAACCAGGGATTGAATCCACAGCCTCAGATTTGGAGGGTGGATTCTTAACCACTGGACCACCAGGTTGCTCAACATTTGAGCAACATGTCTTGTCCCGGAAATCAGCCCTCCTGAGTCTTCTGTTAGATTACTCCTTGTCCTCACCTTTCTTTGTGCATGTTGCACATTGAAATAGGAAAAGGCACAGCTCAGAAACTATTCTGTAAGAAATGCTGCTTATTTACCCTGAGTGGCTGAAGAATGCATCATTACAAAGAAAGAATAAAGAGTATAAAATGACAATCTGAGACACATGTCACATGAGACCAGGGCACCAAACTTAAAAGAGTCACACAGAATTAAAACTAAAAAAAAGCATCACACACTGTAAACAAGAAATAGGTCCTGAGCAATATTGGTAAGTGAAGTTCTATGTGGTCTCTAGGCCACCAATAAGGAAATTCAGAAAACCTCAGCCTAAAGAAAAACAACAACAATAACAAAAATCTCATCATAGCTAGAAAGCAGAGGTAAGAGTTGGTTGACAGAATAATTGTGGTCTGAGTCTTGAGAAAGGTTGACAGAAATGCCCGAACACTTCAGCCTCACACTGACTGCTCAGAGTTCAACACCTACATGAGCAGAAATCATTCCTAAACTTCTGAAATATTAAAGTCAAGTATGTGTCTTGATTTACAGCTATTACCAAGAGCAGATTTGATGGTGATTCCCAATCTCTGCTTGCCAAGATATTGGAAGATAAATGACAGCCATGAATATCAGGGTAATTTCTGATGTGGTTTTCACCAAGGTTTTCTTCTGCCCTTGGATGTGTGTGATGTACATACGGACCCTATTCTGTTGCTCACATCAGTCTACAATTCACAGTAATTTATACCAAATCTGGTGTGAGAACAGCAAATTCACACATAGTAATCCAATATACATTGCATTACATCCAATGTACATTGCATTATATCCTATGTAAATAAGATCTGAATGAAGCTTTTCATTAATCTGAAGTGACGTGTTCGCTGCTCAGTCATGTCCAACTCTCTGACCCCATGGACTGTAGCCTGCCAGGCTCTTCAGTCCAAGAAATTCTCCAGGCAAAATACTGGAGTGGATTGCCATTCCCTTCTCCAGGGGATCTTCCTGACCCAGGGACTGAACCAGGGTTTCCTGTATTGCCGGCAGATTCTTTACCATCTGAATCATAATCTAAGTTCTACAAAAGTTGGTTTCACGTCTCTTTGCTTCTGCAAAAACCCATGAAAATACAAGAAACTATTCTCTTGACCCAATCAATTGGAGGAATTTTATCTATCACCCAAGATTTTTGTGGGAAAGCCATTTTTGTTCTGGATGCTACCTGCTGCTGCTAAGTCGCTTCAGTCATGTCTGACTCTGTGTGACCCCATAGACATCAGCCTACCAGGTTCCTCCGTCCCTGGGATTCTCCAGGCAAGAGTACTGGAGTGGGTTGCTATTTCCTTCTCCAGGGAAGTATTTCTCACTTGACTGAAGCCCTTTACCCCACGGTCACATCCTGTGACTCCTGAGCAAACGTAGCCTCCACAGATTCAGCTATGGACTAAATTGCTTGTTTGCTCCCTCTCGGTCTTTTAGTTGTTTGTTCTGACATTATACTTTGGGAGCTTGTAGAACCAACTGTTGTCTGTGTTTCTGCGGCTCCCTCGAACATCCTTGTCTAGACAAGAATGAGCCCTTCCTTTGTGACTACTAAATTCAACTTTCTCTCAAATTGAGGAAGTACCTTTGGACAGAAAATATTTTAAAATTCAACAACTAATGTTTTCCGTCACTTTAAAAATTGTCACCGGTGTCAGATGTGGGCAGGGTTAATGAAGAGCGAAGATACAGGCAGCGTGGGAGACTGAGTCAGAGCCTCATATCTTTCCCTTTATTATCTCCTGCAGTCTTTTACACCCTCCTGTTCTGAACTGCCTTGTCTTTCAGATCAGGTCTGGCACCAGCACATCTGTCTATAATCGTGCATTGCCTGTTTCTGTGTTTGTTTGACCTACTTGCTGTTTCACTGCTAAGTTTTGTCTGACTCTTTTGCGACCCCATGGACTGTATGTAGCCCACCAAGCTCCTCTGTTCATGGCATTAACCAGGCGAGGATACTGGAGTGGACTGCCATTTCCTTCTCCAGGGGATCTTCCCGACCCAGGGATCAAACCTGTTTAGGCAAGTGGATTCTCTACCACTGAGCCACCTGGAAAGACCGTTGGACTTACTTTGTTTCCTATATTAAGCTCCTGAAAATATACCTTAAGAATTAAGAAAAGGAAGGATTCTACCAATGCTACTTAATTATTGATACTATTTAACTGTGTGCCTCTTTAAGCATGTTTGTAGGAGTCATAAACAGAACGTCTGTATTAAATATACTTTCACATTTCAAGTGATTCTTGGCATTTGTGTCATTCATGTTGTTTTTCTCAACGTTTATACCATTTAATCAGTCACAGAAGAAGTAGTGGGTGGTTAATAAGTTATTTACAGAAAGAGTGAGGCAAATAAGAATTAATGAAATACACTTAACTGACATCACTAAAGAGAACCTGACAAAACTTAACCACTCAAGTAGTTTTAACCGTCATCAACTTCATACGATGTTACAGTCTATTATTCAACAAACATAATTTATGTTGTACTCTACAGTGTTTTAAAACTTTCTAGTGGAAACTTTTAGCAAGGAATTTGAGGCTGTATTTCATTTTCCAAGACTTATTTTTTTCAAATGTACTTTGTGCAATAAATCTGACATTTTCAGTAGCAGTTGGCTAGGATGACCATATAATTTATCATCCAAACCAGGACACTGTTGCAAGTGTGAAGGGATGTGATTAATATTATTCTGCGATAACTAATGTGAAACCAGACTGCCCTGGGATACCACAACTTATGGACATCCTAAAGTTAATCAGGTGGGGAAAGGTCATGTTTTTTTGACCTTTGACCTCTTATGAAAGAAAGACCAACAAAAAAGGAGAGTTAGAGTAGGGTCTGGAGACTAAGTAATTTGGTTAAAATTTTAACTTTTTCAAATTTGGTAGCAGGATGACATTGCTCACACCATCTCTGTTTCCCTTCCCAGAACTATAGGATCTGGTACATTTTACCTTGTTTTGGAATCATTTAATATCCAAGATTCTCCTCTCTTAGAACAATACTACCCAATACATTAACCACTAGCTGCATATGGCTTTTTTTTACATGTGATGTGACTTGATAAACATACCTTTGAAATAATTATTATTAAATAAACAGTTTCCGGTCTCACTAGCCACATTGAAGGGTTGGATAGCCACATGTAGCTCGTGGCAGCTGTGTCCCTGCAGATTAGAAGATTTCCATCATTGCTAAAGTTCTATTGTCAACACTGTGAAGGTCAGAATCATCATTATTTCCTGCCTAGACTCTGTCAAATCCTCCTGAATAATCAATGCACATTCACTCTGGCATCCTAGGATCTATTCTCCATTCAGCAGCCAAAAGATTCTCTCAAAAGACCAAACCTGACAGTTTGCTCACCTATTAAAATCATTTAATGATGCCCTTCGTCTCTCCTATGCCTGCGGTGCTCTGCTTCCTCTACTCCTCGCAAAGCTTGGTGTGCCAGGTGCCCTTCTGTTGGCTGCTTGCAGCGCCCTCACCTTGACCTTGCACTGCTGTTTGCATTTGCCAGTCTTGCTCCCTCCACAGGTCCCTTGACTGTGCTGTTTTTCACTGCCTTGAATGCCCTTCTCTGTGATTCTCACCACATACATCCTCCTACAGGATTCCTCAGTGGTTCAGTGGGTAAGGAATTTGCCTGCAATGCAGGAGTCACAAGAGATGTGGGTTTGACCCCTGTGTCTGGAAGATCCCCTGGAGGAGAAAATGATAACCCACTCCAATATTCTTGCCTGGGAAATCCCATGGACAGAGGAGCCTGGAGGGCTATAGTCCAAAGGGCTGCAAAGAGTCTGACATGGCTGAGCGACTAAGCAAGTAAGCAAGCTCCTAAAAAATCAGCTCAGTTGTAATTTTCTGGAGGAGCCCCCCCCCCCCAAACTTCTCTGATAGGTTAAATCTCCCCTGATAAATCTTAAGAATTGATTAGTAATAGTCCAAGAGTGATTTTTTTTTGTTGTTTTTTTACAGCTTTTCTATTGAAGCATTTACGGTGTTTAACAATGTCATGTTGGTTTCAGATGTACAGAACAGTGATTCAGTTACACATTATCTATTTATCACCTATTACTTTCAGATTCTTTTCCCTTATAAGTTATTCCAAATTATTGAGTATAGTTCCCTGTGCTGTAGAGTAGGTCTCTGTAGGTTATCTATTTTATATACAGTACTATGTATTTGTTGGGGTTCCCAGATGACACTAATTGTAAAAAATCTGTCTGACAAAGCAGGTGACATAAGAGACCTGAGTTCAATCCCTGGGTCAGGAAGATCCCCTGGAGGAGCGCATGGCAACCCACTCCAGTATTCTTGCCTGGAGAATCTCATGGACAGAGGAGCCTGGTGGGCTACGGTCCATAAGGTCACAAAGAGATGGACACGACTGAAGCAATTTAGCACGCATACACCTCTATTGATATTTTAATCCCAACCTCATAATTTAATCCTTCCCCCCTTTTCCCCTTTGATAACCATAAATTTGCTTTCTATGTCTATGAGTCTGTTTCTGTTTTGTAACTAAATTCAATATTTCTCATATGAGCAATATCATATGGTATATGTTTTTCTCTTTTTGACTTTCTTCACTTCGTATAACCTCTAATTCCATCTATTTTGCCACAAGTGGCATCATTTTATTCTTTTTTATGGTTCAGTAATACTCCATTATATCTTCTTTATCTATATCTTCTTTATCCACATCTTCTTCATCATTCATCTGTCAATGGACATTTATTTAAGTTGTTTTCTTGTCTTGGCTACTGTAATTAATGCTGCAATGAACACCTTGCAATCTCACACCTAGGCATATAGCTGCAGAAAATTCTAATTCAAAAAGACATATGCACCCCAATGTTTATTGCAGGAGAGAATATTTATTCAGAATTCTTTTTGAATTCTGAATTTCCCTTACAATGACTTCCATAGAGTAGGATCTGTGGAAGAAAGGAATGACCTGAGGCCTCCAGTGGGCTCTGCATGTGTTACTATTAGAAAAATTTATAGCACTTGATACAGAAAGGCAAAATCAGTCAGAACACTGAGATTGATCTCCAAAGGTCAACAACAAATTTTCTCCACTGCCTCTTGTTGTTTCTATTTTGTTTGAACAAGAATTCATTAATAAGAGAATTACTTATGTAAATATGAACTGGAAATCTGAGTCTCTATTTCATGAATATTAAAAGTTAATATAACAACCAATGATTAATTCACATTACTTGCTGTAGGGAATTATTGAGAAATTTCCATCTTCTAAGAGTTTAAATAGAGCCCTGGTCCCAGGAGACCAAGTCCTTCCTGGGTTATTTGATCTTCTACTGAAAGAGAACGTTTCTCTGTCTCCCCCTCAGAGCTTCTGTCTGGCCAGTATTCTAATATGCTTGACACTTTTGACTAAAAATATAATGTTTAAAAGAGACTATAAATTAAATTTAAATGATTAATGATGTTCAGCTTTATAATTATATATTTTGTTTACAGGTGACTTTTAAAATATTTTTCAAAAGGATTTTGATGATTAGCTTAATGACTCATCAATGTATTTATGTCAAATAGTACTAGCCATCAAATTCTAATCATTGAAGAGTAAAAAGTAAATAAAAAATGAAAAAAATATGGCAAATACATTGTTAAATGTATTTATCAATATGTTCTTTAGAATGAAGACTTACTAACTGTAAAATTAAGGTTGTGTGTGTTAGTTACTCAGTCATATCTGACTCTCTGTGGCCCCATGGATTGTAGCCCACTAGGCTCCTCTGTCCATGAATTTCTCCAGGCAAGAATACTGGAGTGAGTTGCCATGCCCTTCTCCAGGGGATCTTCCAGACCAAAGGATTGAACCCAGGTCTCCTGCATTTCAGGCAGATGCTTTACAGTTTGAGCTACACAGGAAGGCACAAAATTAAGGTTACTATAAATTAAAATTAAGGTTAGCATAACTAAAACATATGACTGGTGATAGAAGCAAGGTCTGATGCTGTAAAGAGGAATATTGCATAGGAACTTGGAATGTCAGGTCCATGAATCAAGGCAAACTGCAAGTGGTCAAACGAGATGGCAAGAGTGAATGTCGACATTCTAGGAATCAGCAAACTAAAATGGACTGGAATGGGTGAATTTAACTCAGATGACCATTATATCTACTACTGCGGGCAGGAATCCCTCAGAAGAAATGGAGTAGCCATCACGGTCAACAAAAGAGTCCGAAATGCAGTACTTGGATGCAGTCTCAAAAATGACAGACTGATCTCTGTTCGTTTCCAAAGCAAACCATTCAATATCACAGTAATTCAAGTCTATGTCCCAACCAGTAATGCTGAAAAAGCTGAAGTTAAATGGTTCTATGAAGACCTACAAGACCTTTTGGAACTAACACCCTCAAAAAGATGTCTTTTTCATTATAGGGGACTGGAATGCAAGAGTAGGAAGTCAAGAAACACCTGGGGCAACAGGCAAATTTGGCCTTGGAATACAGAATGAAGCACGGCAAAGGCTAGTAGAGTTTTGCCAAGAGAACACACTGGTCATAGCAAACACCCTCTTCCAACAACACAAGAGAAGACTCTACACATGGACCTCACCAGATGGTCAACACTGAAATCAGATTGATTGTATTCTTTGCAGCCAAAGATGGAGAAGCTCTATACAGTCAGCAAAAACAAGACCAGGAGCTGACTGCAGCTCAGATCATGAACTCCTTATTGCCAAATTCAGACTTAAAATGAAGAAAGTAGGGAAAACCACTAGACCATTCAGGTATGACCTAAATCAAATTCCTTATGATTATACAGTGGAAGTGAGAAATAGATTTAAGGGCCTAGATCTGATAGATAGAGTGCCTGATGAACTATGGACTGAGGTTTGTGACATTGTACAGGAGATAGGGATCAAGATCATCCCCATGGAAAAGAAATGCAAAAAAGCAAAATGGCTGTCTGAGGAGGCCTTATATATAGCTGTGAAAAGAAGAGAAGTGAAAAGCAAAGGAGAAAAAGAAAGATATAAGCATCTGAATGCAGGTTTCCAAAGAACAGCAAGGAGAGATAAGAAAGCCTTCCTTAGCAAGCAATGCAAAGAAATAGAGGAAAACAACAGAATGGGAAAGACTAGAGATCTCTTCAAGAAAATTAGAGATACCAAGGGAACATTTCATGCAAAGATGGGCTCAATAAAGGACAGAAATGGTATGGACCCAACAGAAGCAGAAGATATTAAGAACAGGTGGCAAGAATACACAGAAGAACTGTACAAAAAAGATCTTCACGACCAAGATAATCACGATGGTGTGATTACTCACCTGGAAGCAGACATCCTGGAATGTGAAGTCAAGTGGCCCTAGGAAGCATCACTACGAACAAAGCTAATGGAGGTGATAGAATTCCAGTTGAGCTATTTCAAATCCTGGAAGATGACGCTGTGGAAGTGCTGCACTCAATATGGCAGCAAATTTGGAAAACTCAGCAGTGGCCACAGGACTGCAAAAGGTCAGTTTTCATTCCAATCCCAAAGAAAGGCAATGCCAAAGAATGCTCAAACTACCGCACAATTGCACTCATCTCACACACTAGGAAAGTAATGTTCAAAATTCTCCAAGACAGGCTTCAGCAATACATGAACCGTGAACTTCCAGATGTTCAAGCTGGTTTTAGAAAAGGCAGAGGAACCAGAGATCAAATTGCCAACATCCACTGGATCATCAAAAAAGCAAGAGTTCCAGAAAAACATTTATTTCTGCTTTATTGACTATGCCAAAGCCTTTCACTGTGTGGATCACAATAAACTGTGGAAAATTTTGAAAGAGATGGGAATACCAGACCACCTGACCTGCCTCTTGAGAAACCTATATGCACGTCAGGAAGCAACAGTTAGAACTGGACATGGAAAAACAGACTGGTTCCAAATAGGACAAGGAGTATGTCACGGCTATATATTGTCACCCTGCTTATTTAACTTATATGCAGGGTACATCATGAGAAACGCTGGGCTGGAAGAAGCACAAGCTGGAATGAAGGTTGCTGGGAGAAATATCAATAATCTCAGATATGCAGATGACACACCCTTATGGCAGAAAGTGAAGAGGAACTCAAAAGCCTCTTGATAAAAGTGAAAGAGGAGAGTGAAAAAGTTGGCTTAAAGCTCAACATTCAGAAAATGAAGATCAGGGCATCCAGTCCCATCACTTCATGGGAAATAGATGGAGAAACAGTGGAAACAGTGTCAGGATTTATTTTCTGGGGCTCCAAAATCACTACAGATGGTGATTGCAGCCATGAAATTAAAAGACGCTTACTCCTTGGAAGAAAAGTTATGACCAACCTAGATAGCATATTCAAAAGCAGAGACAGTACTTTGTCAACAGAGGTCCGTCTAGTCAAGGCTACGGTTTTTCCTGTGGTCATGTATGGATGTGAGAGTTGGACTGTGAAAAAAGCTGAGCGCTGAAGAATTGATGTTTTTGAACTGTGGTATTGGAGAAGACTCTTGAGAATCCCTTGGACTGCAAGGAGATCCAACCAGTCCATTCTAAAGGAGATCAGCCCTGGGTGTTCATTGGAAGGACTGATGTTAAAGCTGAAACTCCAATACTTTGGCCACCTCATGCAAAGTGTTGACTCATTGGAAAAGACTCTGATGCTGGGAGGGATTGGGGGCAGGAGGAGAAGGGCACAACAGAGGATGAGATGGCTGGATGGCATCATCAACTTGATGGACATGAGTTTGGGTGAACCCCGGGAGTTGGTGATGGACAGGGAGGCCTGGCGTGCTGCGATTCACGGGGTCACAAAGAGTTGGACATGGCTGAGCTACTGAACTGAACTGAAATCAAGTGACAACTACTTAGATAAAATCGAACTGTTAAAGGTTTCCATTGGGCATTATGTTTGCCCTCCTATATGCTTATTAACATTTTTAATAATAAAGTCATTTACTCTGAAATAGATATGCAGAATCTCTAAATACATGTGCATGGTAATGAGGTTTCTTTTAATAAGCATGTTGCCTTCTGTCTCTCATTTTCTCTGTTGCTGTCCTCTTGTTTCCATATGAATACTCCTAGGTTTGAATGCATAAATAAGGGGAAGCTGCCCTTTGTCTCTCATTTTAGTGTCATTTGCAGCTAGAATCGCCTTAAGAGTCCTTTTGGGTCTTCTAAGATGCATAATAATGATAATGATGATGACTTCCATTTATTGAGAACTTACTAAGCACTTTTGCATACACTTTACAAAAACATTATGAGATATATATCATTACCTCTCTTTTAGAAGAGGCAACTGTGTCTCAAAGAGATTAAGTCATTTTAAATGAAGTCACAGTTATGTTAAGGGACAAAGGCAAGATTGAGACTGAAGTAATCTTGATTCTGGGCTTCCCAGGTTGCTTTAGTGGTAAAGAATCTGCCTGCCCGTGTAGGAGATTCAAGAGATGCGGGTTCGATCCTTGGGTTGGGAAGATTGCCTGAAGAAGGAGATGGCTACCCACTCCAGTATTCTTGACTGGAAAATTCCAGGGACAGAGGAGCCTGGCAGGCTACAGTTCATGGAGCTTCAAAGAGTCAGACACGACCGAGCGACTAACACACACACACAATCTTGATTCTAGTTCCACACTCTCAGATATAAAGCTATCCTCCCCATAGGCTATACTACTTAGTCTTACCATATTCTGGTGAGGACAAGTCATCTTCTACCTTGCATCTCTATGCTTTTAGGATATTTTATCGTACAATTGTTAGTAAGATTTTGTAGGACTTGACTCCTGAGACTGACTATGCAGTGAATCATCAGAGAAAACTTGGGGAAAATTCTCTACTTTATTACCTCTATGCTGTGGCAATGAACCTCACCTCAGCATAGACGATGGTTAACAGCACAATGGGCTCAGAAGCCTTGGGGTTGAATTTTAGGTTTGCTTCTAACTTTCAAAACCCTGGGGAGAATGCTCAGTCTCAATTCTTCCATTTATAAAATGAAGTTAATAACTGTACTTTCCTTGTATGGTCGCAGTGAAGATTAAAGGTACAGTCTTTGAAGAGTGTCTGGTATGTACTTATCTCAACAGATGCTGCCTACCATTATTTTTGGGCTTCCCAGGTGGTGTTAGTGGTAAAGAATCCACCACCCAATGCATAAGATATATGGGTTCAATCCCTGGTTGGGAAGATGCCCTGGAAGAGGAAACGGCAACCCACTCCAATATTCTTTCCTGGAGAATTCCCATAGACAGAGGAGCCTGGAACGCTACAGTCCATAGGGTTGCAAAGAGTCAGAAACTACTGAAGTAACTGAGCATGCACATGCCATTACTATTACTATTATTGATTTCATAAAAATTCTCATAGCTATTCCTTAGAAAGAAAATAAGAACTAGCTTGATACCCCAAATTAAGTGAATAGTTTAGAAATAAGAATGATATCATAAACTTTTCCCTGGATCCATACTAAGTGACAGGCAATATATTGGCATTCAAATATGAGGAAAGCAAGACTTAGAAGTCATTTTTAGTAACTGGATATGAAGCCAGTCTGTTTCCTGGATTCCTAAGAGCTTGATGACAATGAACTCTAGGGAGGGATAAACAGTACCAGTAAGTAGATCAAAAATGCAGTTTCCCATTTCCTCCCTGACTGCATGGTTTGAGTCAGTTGTTTCAGGATAAGATCTGGCTATCTGTATTTAGCAAACTTCCTACGTAACTTTCATTCTATCCAAACTTGGGAACCCCAGAGCCTATGAAATGCATCAAAGCAGATCAATTAAAAGAGGGAAGCAGGTTTCAGGAAGTGAGACAAGGAGAGGTCTGGACTTAAAGAACTCCAGGAGAGAGACAGATTGGGAAGTTCTGGAAGGGGAGGTTTAGAAGTCTTGGCAGATGTATTTGGGGCTCATATGAAAGATCCAACTTTCATTCCCACCAAAGAATGTGGCTGGTAAGGCTCTGCTAGGTCTTCAGAGTGGAAGTGTATAGGAAAAACGGACACAAGGGCCTCCTGATTTAAATAATTTGCTTGGAAAACCACCTTAAGCCAGTTTAAGCTTTTATATAGTGATTTTCAAAGCAAGTGACAGAACATCAATTTTATAGTCACCAAGAAGATTTCGAGAAAAGCTGACTTAGGGCATTCATGGCAAATTAAGCTCAAACAAATGGCAACAAAAATACCCCCAAGACCCACACCATCCAAACGCAACAAGACTGTGGAAGCTACTCCCATTTTCTCTGATGGCCAACCTCACAAAATATCGTCTTTTTACTATTATAATAGATACTCTGGAGTTAATCGGATCTCAGAAATAACCATAAGGAACGATGTTTTCTAGAATATGATGGTCTTACAGCATTAAATATTTTTGTTCCTCTCCCTTCATCTGTGTATTTTTTGGTTAAAACAAAGAAATGCTTCCTGAGGCAAACATTCTACATTGTTGTCTCTGCCTGAATTTTTCTTCAGGAAGAAGAGGCAAAGAACAATGGTGTTTGGGTAAAACTTTCTTACTTATATCCCAGAAAGCCAGTCCTCTTTTTGTTTCGTTGCATCCTTGAGCATTTGTCTTTCCACAGGTGCCTGAGGACATAGTTCTTACCTCTCAACTTTTGATCCCAAACCAGCAGTGGTGTTCTTTGTATTTCCAACAGCTTATCACCTCTATCCTTGGTTTGTGCTTTGGGGAGAGCGCCTTTGTTTGGACAGTGTCGTGTCTTTTTTCTGCTCACCATTTGTTAACGTCTGCGTCTGCCCAGCTGGCGTAAAAATGTCTGTCTTTGCTGAATGCATTAAACATGATGATATTTGGCCCTCTGACCCACTTTGTCCTTTAAACCATCTCACACATCCAATCTGATGCCTGAGGGCTCTCAAGATTCATTATGACATCTTCTACTTGGGCATCCTACTTATTTACAGCATGCTTTCAGCACATCCAGATAAAATAGGCAAATGCTTCACTCCAGAACCACTTCTCATAATTTAACTTCACCTTTATGCCCCCTTGTCTATACTCCGTAGAGGTCTATTTTTTATTCCCATTTGACCTCTCTCCTGCCTGTGGGTCTCTGAGTCAACTGCGTAGCCTGGCCCTGCTGCCACCATTCTAGTTGTAAAAATTCACACATCTGTTAGTCAGTCTCTCTCTGTTGGCCTTTTGCGAAAGAAGTACTTTGTGGAAAGTGGGTTTTCTAATAGACATGTGCCAAGTTTTTTTTAAGAGTTAACGAAATGTATCCTAATTGCCTTTCCTCAGCAAGTCATATGCTGCTCTATTTCTAAAGTTTACTGAAAGATGAAATAAAAGACTCACTTCTAATGTATACAGCACATTATAAAAGTTAGAACTCAGAAATAATCTATGCTTCATTTCAACTGATTATGATTTAACCCATTTAGAGGTAAGCAAACATTCTTACGGGCTTCCCCAGTGGCCCAGTGTTAAAGAATTTGCCTGCAAAGCAAGAGAGGCAGGTTCAATCCCTGGGTGGAGAAGATCCCCTGGAGAAGGCAATGGCAACCCTCTCCAGTATTCTTGCCTGGAGAATCCCATGGACAAAGGAGCCTGGTGGGCTACAATCCATGGGGTCACAAAGAGTCAAAAATGACTGAAGTGACTGAGCACACATGTAGGCACAGAGATTCTTACATCTGTTCTATGATAAGGAATACAGAGGCATCATTTCCATTTTATTAAGGAGGTGGTTGAGTGGTTTGTCCATAACTGCATAATTAGCAAATTATGGAGTAAAAATGAGAAGCTAGCTGTTCTGACTCCTGATCAAAAAATCTGTCACATAGCAAGGGTAAAATGAGCCCAGGTGCTACACAATTGGCTGCCATTCTTTCTTCTACATCCTGCTAAAACTACACGGGGATTGGGAAAGACAAGCAACTTTGAGATACACACCATACCCACCCCCAAATATCACTATATCATTGCCCTTGTCCCAAATGTAGGTCTTAACAAGGTAAAAGGTAATTATTTTCTCTCAGATTTTGTACATAAATAAGAGTTGACTAGCTATTAACACAAAGAAGGAAAGAATATTCCAGGCAGAAGTAACAGTGCTAATGTACCACTAGGACAGGCATTATGAAAAAACATGCTTATCTTTCCAAATCCAAAATTCATAAACAGAGTAGGATTCTGCCTTAAAGTGGAAACTCAAAGGCTAACTTCTGAAAATTCACATGGCATGGTATTATAGGCACAGAGGGATTTGTTCTGTGATTCCTCTAAAGAATTACTGGAAATGTGAAGAGCTGGAGCATAGATAACTCATTCTCAAGTGTTGCTGTTGGTATTTGTCTATGTGCACACGTGTATGCTCAGTCGCGTCCAACTCTTTTGCGACCCCATGGACCGTAGCCTGTCAGGCTTCTCTATCCATGGGATTTTCCAGGCAAGAAAACTAGAGTAGGCTGCCATTTCCTTCTCCAGGGGATCTTTCCAACCCAGGGATCAAACCTGCATCTCTTGTGCTTCCTGCATTGGCAGACAAATTCTTTACCAATGCACCATCTGGGAAGTCTTTTGCCTAGGAAACATCAAAACAACTCATTCATTTTAGAATATACTAAGGCTCCCAATTTTAAGGGGCTTTATAAATAATGAAGTTTGCACAAATAATGTCACCAGATCCTTACCATAATCCGACAAGAGAGCTTACTCTTATTTACTTTGAGGTTTGCACAAGAAGGACTTGAAATTTTGAGACAGCAAGTGATTTGCTTAAGATCCCATACTTAATTTATCCCAGAACTGAACTGGAGCTGAGAAAATAAATATTTGGACCCCCCTGTCCAGAGTTCTGAAAAACAAACCAGTTTGGGAACATTTCTTGGATGTAAATTTCTTGGGAGGTAAAAGATAAAAGATAATCAGAGAAAGAAGCCAGCTATGGCAGAACTGTAAAAAGGTCACTGTTTTCACTCACCCAAGGTTGTTTACTTTCACGCATATTAGCATTTGAGAGTGCTCATCTGTTGCTGTTTCTGGTGGCACCTCCGTTTCTCCCTCTGGATATGAGATCACACCATACTGCTCCTTCAAAGCCTGGGACCTCCCGCCACTTGCCTCAACCTGATTTCCCCCCCTCTGAATGCTGCCCGCTGACTGGGACATTTATTTCTGCCGCACAAAAAGGTTCCTCTTCATTGCTCTTTTTGGATCTTAATTCTTTGTACTGTCTGAGAGGTACAGGTGACCACACATCCTGTTTTGTCTGAGAAAATCAGGAACAAAGTCTGGTGTCCAATTTATCTTCATTGGAGGACAGTCGAGCCAATCAAAGACTGCAGCAGTCTCAACCAATGAGAATCCTCTATACTTGGCCTCCTCGCTCCTCCAATGGACTCTTTGGTTATTAGGTCTCTTCTAAACTCTTTCTGGAGAAGGCAATGGCGCTCCACTCCAGTACTCTTTCCTGGAAAATCCCATGGATGGAGGAGCCTAGTAGGCTGCAGTCCATGGGGTCGCTAAGAGTTGGACACGACTGAGCGACTTCACTTTCACTTTTCACTTCCATGCATTGGAGAAGGAAATGGCAACCCACTCCAGTGTTCTTGCCTGGAGAATCCTAGGGACGGGGGAGCCTGGTGGGCTGCCGTCTATGGGCTCGCACAGAGTCGGACACGACTGAAGTGACTTAGCAGTAGCAAACTCCTTCCACTTTTTGTATAAAAGCAAGCACCCCTTCCTTGTTCTTTGGATTTGTCTATAGTCAAGGCTATGGTTTTTCCTGTGGTCACGTATGGATGTGAGAGTTGGACTGTGAAGAAGGCTGAGCGCCGAGGAATTGATGCTTTTGAACTGTGGTGTTGGAGAAGACTCTTGAGAGTCCCTTGGACTGGTCCATTCTGAAGGAGATCAGCCCTGGGATTTCTTTGGAAGGAATGATGCTAAAGCTGAAACTCCAGTACTTTGACCACCTCATGTGAAGAGTTGACTTGTTGGAAAAGACTCTGATGCTGGGAGGGATTGGGGGCAGGAGGAGAAGGGGATGACAGAGGATGAGATGGCTGGATGGCATCACTGACTAGATTGTCGTGAGTCTGAGTGAACTCAGGCAGTTGGTGATGGACAGGGAGGCTTGGCATGCTGCGATACATGGGGTCGCAAAGAGTCGGACACGACTGAGCGACTGAACTGAACTGAACTGATGGTCCGCCATAGTTTGTATATCCAAGTTGCAGTTCCTCTGGCTGGCTGTTTGTGAATAAGCTGATTTTAACTGGTTGAAAAAAAACAAAAAAATCTGGTGTCCTGACAAAGGAAAAAATGGTTCCTCCTTTCATTTTCACACATGTCACAGCTTGTCAAAAATACATAGGGTCTCCCTACACCAGAAGAGAGATATATCACATTATTTTCTAGCCAATGCTCTTTCAGAAGCATACAAGTGAGTTAGATAGATGTATTTTAAGAAAGAAAATTTAAAAAAAATCTACATGCAACTTCAACACAAGATTTTTAAGCTACCATAAAAGATATTAATAATGTTTTCCTAGTTATATTTAGAAAAGAACTTTTAAAAATAGAACAGCTCTCACTTTTTCAAATAAAGTCCATTCTCAGTTGAAACCCTTTGTTTTTGCTTGGCTTCTGAGAAATAGCACTCTACTAGTTCTCCATTTACTTTACTTAATGAACATTCTTAATTTTCTTTGCTGTCTTATTTCTATGAAAATATTGGATTGGGTGCCATATGAAGCAGTCTTTAAAGGAATTTCTTTCTTTTCTTTTTTCTCTGACTACATGAACTCTTAACAGGGTTTCATTCAGTCCTGTGGTTTTATACCAACTCTATGCAAATAACTCCTCTGAATTTCAAATGTTTAGACTCAGTTGTTTACAATATCTCAGTTTTCATTCATACATTTATGTATGTATTCTCTCATACAGCAAACATTTTTTTTCAACTGTAATAATTGCCAGGCACTACTTTATGTGATATCACAATGAGTAGGACAGAGTCCTTGCATCCTGTGGAGCTTCCATTCTGGGGAGCCGAAATGGGTCTCAGAATATGTTCTAAACCAGAGCCCTTGGTTCCCCAAACACATCCCCCATACATGCACATTCATCTATGCATGCACAGACCTGCACATAAAAAACCTGTGTTGCCCAGAGTCTCTTACTTCAAATAAGAGCTCCTTAAATGACCTAGTCGCGCAGTACAAGAATGTTGGAGTTATTCTCAACTTTTTCTTTTCTTATACTCCAAATTCTAGCAGCTTTACACTTAAAATCTATTCTGAATTTCAGCTCTTCTCTTAACAGTCATCTCTGCAGCTCTAGACCAAGCCACCACCAAGGGGTTAGAGTTTTCCAGTAGCCTCTTTATTATGTTCTTTGCTTCAGTGACATTTTCTACAATTTATTCTCCACAGAGCAGTTGTAATTATCTTATTAACATGAACCAAATCCTTTCACTACTTAGATCTCTCCAGTGGTGAAGGATGTTAGTCACTCAGCCATGTCCAACTCTTTGCAACCCCATGGACTGTAGCCCACCAGGCTTCTGTGTCCATAGGGTTATCCAGGCCAGTATACTGGAGTGGGTAGTCATTCCCTTCTCTAGGAGATCTTCCCAACCCAGGGACTGAACTCAGGTCTCCTGAATTGCAAGTAAATTCTTCACCATCTGAGCCACCAGGGAAACCCAGATCTTTCCAATAATTTTTCCTAAAACCTAGCATAGAAGGCAATAACCTTCCCATGCCTAGAGTACTCAGGGTGATGTGGCCATGCGTGCCATAACCTCTCTTACTCCTCAGGCTTTTGTTCACTTTTCTCCAGCTACACTGCTCCCTTGCTGTTCCTTGAACTTATCAACCCTATTCTCACTCTGTAGCCAATAGTTATCCCTTCTTGACCTAAAATACTCATCCCCCAGATACGTGCATAATTCATGACAAGGTTACTGCAGATGTTACCTCTACAGAGAAGCCTACACTTATTACCTGGCCTAAATCAGCTCCTCACCCTCCCACCCCCATTCTAAAGAATCCTGTTTAACATTTGTTTCTAAACTACAATTAATATTATATTGTATTATATTATATTATATATTTGCACTGATTTTCCAACACTCCACTAGCATGTTGCCACCATATAAAGGAAACCCTCATGTTCCCTGCTTTATTTCAAGCCCTAGGAAAGTATAGATCATGCAGTAAGAATGTTACCTAAGATCTGATGAATGAATAGATGAGTTAATTCAAGCAAGCTTAATGATCTCTGCCTTACAGGACTTTACATAAAGGGGGCATGACATGAAATAAAAACCAAGTTTGATGACAGGCAAACATAAACATGAACAACTTCAGGATATCTTTCAAAGATTTCTCTCTTGTCTTAAACTATAGAGAGGAACAGTTGTGTGGTATGGAGGCTGTATCAGTTTACACTGCGATTGCACATTTTACGACCTGAAGGAGTTATTTGACCTTTACCTTAATTTCTCCAAAATGTTACCTACCTCACAGGGACTTGATGAGAACTGCATGACATAATACACATGAAATGCTTAGAACAGTGCCTGGTACAATGCAAATGAGTATTTATTTCTTTTATTCTCTCATTTTGAAAAGTAATTCCTTATGCTGTTTAGCAAGTGATAGACCAGAGTTTATGCTACATCCTTCTGCCCCTCCACTGATCCTGAGAGACACTTGTTGGATCAGGCAGAATGTTTTGATGGTGGATAACATCATCAACTTAAAAGCCATGAAATTGTTTTATGTGTGAATAACGTGTGGGGACTGCTCTAATCCTCTGGATGTTGGGCCTGGTGGGTGTAGTTTTAATCCTGAGTAGTCCGCAATCCTCTGGGTCTCAATGGAAATGAGAGAGTGCTAAGTGCTAGGTTTACTAAGTGTTCAGTGAACCCCTGATGAATCAAATTAGATTAGTCATAGGTTTTTTCTGCCTCCAGATACACAAACAGATGCAAAGAGACTCACCGTATGAGATTTGGGGCTTTATTCTCTTATGAATCTCTTTCTATCCTCTTCGTAATTTCCCCCTCACCTTTAAGCTTTGGAGGCCTGAAACTGCCAATTCAGCTGCTTGGGAGCAGGTGGATGAGTGAAGATTTTATAGAACATGTGGATAATGGGATTTTTATTGGGGGGATGTTTAGATTTGTCTACAAGAGGGATTGCTGCTGCTTTTCCTACAGCTGTTCCTCTTCGCCATTTAACTTTAGACACCTCAGGAGGAAGCAGTAGGGAATAATAACAAATCATTGCATTCTTTGCATCTCAGACAGCAAGACTGTATAACAGACTAACTGAACTCCACCTTCTCCCATCCCATCTGGGGGAAAATATAAAGAAGCCTGATGAAATCAGATGAAGATTTTAATCACATAAGAGATGTAATTTTGTGTCAGAATTTCCACAGCCTTGGATCATTGTTCGGAATTAAGCCATCATTTATTTCTGTTGTTAATATAGCAATAACACTAATGGTAAGAGTGCAAAATAAAGAGAGCAAACGGAGACTTTAAATAGTACGCTGATCCCAAAGCCAGAACTGGAGGAGGCTGTGTTGCATCTTCCTAGTTACCTTCTTCCACGGGGGGAAGGGACACCAAAAAGAAGACAATGTACCTTTCACTCCATTCATTTCCCACATGAAGGTCAGAGGACAGTGGCAGCTCCAGGAAGGAGCACTTTAGAGAAAGTGACAGAGATTTTTAGGCCTCCATTTTTACCCTGCAAGGTGTCAAGATCCCAAACTGTTTTCTCTCAAAAATAGGGAGCTAAAACCTCACAATGGAAAAAGTGAAAGTGTTAGTTACTCAATTGTGTCCAACTCTTCCCTTCAGTTATGTCCAACTCTTTGTGACCCCATGGACTATAGCCCACCAGCCTCCTCTGTCCATGGGATTTCCCAGGCAAGAATACTGGAGTGGGTAGCCATTCCCTTCTCCAGGGGAACTTCTCCACCAAGGGATTGAACCCAGGTCTCTTGCATTGCAGGCAGATTCTTTACCATCTGAGCCACCAGGGAAGCCCAACACTGGCTGACTGAAGAGTCATGCAGGTTAGGTTTGGTTTTCCAGACCAAGAGCTCCTCACAGAACAGAAGTATGTTTTTGGTTTTATTGTAAATTTATTTTCTAAACATCCTCAGTAATGGTTGAATGAAGAAAAGTCCCGGCCCCTGCCTTGACTTTACCTCCTGTGTGATCTTGAAGTCTGTTCACTCTTTCCCACGTCCATGACATGATCTTCGTTCAGGCCACCATCATCTCTCACCTGGATTACTCCCCCAGCTTTTTAATTGGGAACTAACCCTTCAGCTATAGCCCCATGCTCTTGCCTAAATCCCTGTTCTTTTTATTATTATTATTATTGTACTGCAAACAAAATTACATTTTCTGAAATGAAAATTTTATCCAGGACAATTCCCCACTTAGAACTGTCCAGTGGTTTTTTTATCTTTCTTGATTTTAAAGTCCAGGTTTTAGTTTGTGTATTTGGTTTGCAATACTGAACATAATTCAGGTAAATCAATGGCATTATCTCCTCCAATCACTATCTTCATATTCTGTAATCCAGCAATACTTTGGGGCATTGATTTTAGGACATATTTTTTCACCTTTTAACATCCCCAACTCAGTCAGTGATATCATAGCAGCGTTTTCCTTTTCATATTAGTGGCTTCCCTGGTGGTTCAGCAGTAAAGAATCTGTAAAGAATGCAGGTTTAAAGCTCAACATTCAGAAAACAAAGATCATGGCATCTGGTCCCAACACTTCATGGCAAATAGATGGAGAAACAGTGGAAACAGTCAGAATTTATCCTTTTGGGCTCCAAAATCACTGCAGATGGTGACTGCAGCCACGAAATAAAAAGACACTTACTCCTTGGAAGAAAAGTTATGACCAACCTAGATAGCATATTAAAAAGCAGAGACTTTACTTTGCCAACAAAGGTCCATCTAGTTAAGTCTATGTTTTTTCCAGTGGTCATGTATGGATGTGAGAATTGGACTATAAGGAAAGCTGAGTGCCAAAGAATTGATGCTTTTGAACTGTGGTGTTGGAGAAGACTCTTGAGAGTCCCCTGGACTGCAAGGAGATCCAACCAGTCCATCCTAAAGGAAATCAGTCCTGAATGTTCATTGGAAGGACTGATGCTAAAGCTGAAACCCCAATACTTTGGCCACCTAATGTGAAGAGTTGACTCATTGGAAAAGTCCCTGATGCTGAGAAAGATTGAAGGTGGGAGGAGAAGGGGACGACAGAGGATCAGATGGTTGGATGGCATCACTGACTCAGTGGACATGAGTTTGAGTAAACTCCGGGAGTTTACTGAAAGACTGAGCGACTGAACTGAACTGAAAGAATGCAGGAGATGCAGGAGACACGGGTTTGATGCCTGGATTGGGAAGATTCCCTGGAGTAGGGCATGGCAACACGCTCTAGTATTCTTGCCTGGAAAATCCCATGGGCAGAGGAGCCTGGCAGGTACAGTCCATAAGGTTGCAAAGGACACAACTGCAGTGACTGAGCATGGCACACACACAACATTATAGTTCATTTTATGTTTAATATCAACATAAAATTAAAAGACAAAATAATATTTCAATTCTGGTCATTGACATGTTTAGCCAATCTTCCAGAATATTTACTTGGTTAATATTTTTGTAGAGGAATGTCCCTTGGTTTCTATTGTCTCAGGTTCCTAGAGCATATTTATCTCTTAACAGTGTTTTTGAGTCAGTGTTGTATAAGACAAAAAATATATTTATGCCCCCAAAGCTCAATGAAATATTTTTTTAACAAAATAACTTGCAATACAGTTCTTCAGTTCCAATTCAAATACAACTGCTAGAATGCCAAAGTCACTTTCATACGAACTGAAAAGTGTGCCAAATGTCACAAAGAGTACATGCTCCTTGGAGACTGCTGCCAGGGAGAGATATGCCCAGTGTCTCCTCAATGTGAACAATTTAAGGGCATCAAATGTTGGTCCTGACTGTGTTTCCACAGTTGTTTTTCTATGTAGCCCTTATGCTTGGGTAGATATTGTGATAGACTCAAAGGACGTCATGGAGAAGTGAGGAGATTGAAAAAGTTGATAAAAAGAGAAGAGGTGACTGCATATTCAAAGTATGCTAAGGTAATAGAGAAGAGAGAGAGAAGTCGCTCAGTCGTGTCCGACTCTTTGAGACCCCATGGGCTGTAGCCTACCAGGCTCCTCTGTCCATGGGATTTTCCAGGCAATAGTCTTGGAGTGGATTGCCATTTCCTTTGAAATCATGTTATTTGGTGATTAGAAAACTTTCACCTTTTTACACTTTTCTGTGACACAATCACATCACTATGTCTTAGTTACGGTTTAGGAAATTGCCTGAGAATTTTGGGTTGAGATGTGCAGTAGACTTCATCATCCTGTTGAAGTCGTATAGATTGTGCCTCTACCATCACATGTGGACACAGACAAGTGACTTGCTTTGGCCAATGAGACAGTGATAGATACATGTCAAGCAGAGTTCTAAAATAGGCCTGTGTATTATTCATACTTTGGAAAAGGAAACAGCACCCCACTCCAGTATTCTTGCCTGGAAAATTCCATGGACAGAGGAGCCTGGTGGACTATAGTCCTTGGGGTTGCAAAGAGTTGAACACAACTGAACACGTAGACATGATTAATTATATTTTAAAAATATTTCTGAATATTATGATATTTTAGCATCTTAAATTCCCTTCTGGCTAGGGAGAGACTGCCCTTCCATGGACTAGCCAGTTCTTAGAGAGAGGAAAGGCTTCAAGCCTGGAGCTTCCTTTGATATGCAAAGGAACAAGCTCAGAGCCGGCCTGCCTCTTCTCTCTGGCCCAGGCACTTTGGAGGCAAAATTCCTCTCCATTAACCCCACAAATGGACCACTCTTATAGTTTTGAGCCAGTCAGAATATTCAGATTAGCCAATTCTACACTGTTTACCCTGCCCTAGCCACGGTTTCCCCTTCTTCCTGCTTCCCGAGCCTCTTCCAGCTCCTCCATGGGGCTCTGCATGGCCTGCTGCATGTTCTTTCTTTCTAGAGCCTGTGGTATAACAAGAGGGCTCCCTGCTGAGATGGTAAAGAATCTGCCTGCAATGTGGGAGACCCAGGTTCAATCCCTCTGTCAGGAAGATCTCCTGGGGAAGGAAATGGCAAACAACTCCAGTATTCTGGCCTGAGTGAAATAATAAACTTTCATTTTCCTGAGCCTCTTCTCTGTCCCCTTGCGAGGCCACCCCTTACTGACCATCATAGAACGGAGCGCCTTTGTTGAGTTGTTGACCTTGGTCTCTCTGGCCACTGTCTTTTTTCATGAGAAGGTCATGCTTCCTGGAGAGCTGGTGGTCTCCAAAACATGAGAGACGTGGAGCAGGCTGGGTTTACCCTGCAAACTGAATCAAATCCTGTCTGTTTCAGCCAAGGCTAACCAAACCCCAGTCTATACACACACATGTGTAAGCAAGAAATAAATGCTTATTTTTGTAAGCCAAGGAATACAGGGAAGGAGTGCCATGCAGAAATGTTGTGGAAAGCAACTGATTGCTATCATGCATCATTGATAATAGAAAAGAGGTTGTTGGTTAGAGATTTTGTTCAGAGTAGCTGATTTTTGGAAAGAGTTGTTGATGTTAAGAAAAAGATAGACCAAATTATGACATATGCTTGGTATCAGCTTGAAAGACTTAACCTTTGTTTGCATGTTTTTGTCCTGGGCTAACAACAGACTGGTTCCAAATAGGAAAAGGAGTATGTCAAGGCTGCTTATTTAACTTACATGCAGAGTACATCATGAGAAATGCTGGGCTGGAAGAAGCACAAGCTGGAATCAAGATTGCTGGGAGAAATATCAATAACCTCAGATATACAGATGACACCACCCTTATGGCAGAAAGTGAAGAGGAACTAAAGAGCCTCTTGATGAAAGTGAAAGAGGAGAGTGAGAAAGTTGGCTTAAAGCTCAACATTCAGAAAACGAAGATCATGGCATCTGGTCCCATCACTTCATGGGAAATAGATGGGGAAACAGTGGAAACAGTGTCCGACTTTATTTTTTGGGGCTCCAAAATCACTGCCGATGGTAATTACAGCCATGAAATTAAAAGACGCTTACTCCTTGGAAGGTGACTGCAGCCATGAAATTAAAAGACGCTTACTCCTTGGAAGGAAAGTTATGACTAACCTAGATAGCATATTACTTTGCCAACAAAAGTCCATCTAGTCAAGGCTAGGTTTTTCCTGTGGTCATGTATGGATGTGAGAGTTGGACTGTGAAGACGGCTGAGCGCCGAAGAATAGATGCTTTTGAACTGTGGTGTGGGAGAAGACTCTTGAGAGTCCCTTGGACTGCAAGGATATCCAGCCCCTCCATTCTGAAGGAGATCAGCCCTGGGATTTCTTTGGAGGGAATGATGCTGAAGCTGAAACTCCAGTACTGTGGCCACCTCATGGGAAGAGTTGACTCATTGGAAAAGACTCTGATGCTGGGAGGGATTGGGGGCAGGAGGAGAAGGGGACGACAGAGGATGAGATGGCTGGATGGCATCACTGACTCAATGGACATGAGTCTGGGTGAACTCCGGGAGTTGTTGATGGACAGGGAAGCCTGGTGTGCTGTGATTCATGGGGTTGCGAAGAGTTGGACACGACTGATCGACTGAACTGAACTGACTGAACTGAACTACTCCTTGGAAGGAAAGTTATGACCAACCTAGATAGCATATTCAACAGCAGAGACATTACTTTGCCAACAAAGGTCCATCTAGTCAAGGCTATGGTTTTTCCACTGGTCATGTATGGATGTGAGAGTTGGACTGTGAGGAAAGCTGAGCGCCGAAGAATTGATGCTTTTGAACTGTGGTGTTGGAGAAGACTCTTGAGAGTCCCTTGGACTGCAAGGAAATCCAACCAGTCCATTCTAAAGGAGATCAGTCTTGGATGTTCATTGGAAGGACTGATGATAAAGCTGAAACTCCAATACTTTGCCCACCTCATGCAAAGAGTTCACTCATTGGAAAAGACGCTGATGCTGGGAGGGATTGGGGGCAGGAGGAAAAGGGGATGACACAGGATGAGATGGCTGGATGGCATCACCAACTTGATGGACATGAGTTTGAGTGAACTCCGGGAGTTGGTGAGGGACAGGGAGGCCTGGCGTGCTGCGATTCATGGGGTTGCAAAGAGTCGGACATGACTGAGTGACTGAACTGAACTGAACTGAACTGAAGGGCCCTTTGCCTGGTCTTCCATGGCTCCCTGACTTCTCCTATATTAGAGCATGTGTGCACTATGCAAGCTCAGTCATGTCTGACTCTTTGTGACCCTATGGGCTGTAACTTGCCAGACTCCTCTCTCCATGGCATTTTCTAGGCAAGAATACTGGAGTGGGTTGCCATTTCCTACTCTAGATCCTCCCAGTCAGGAATGGAACCCAAGTCTCCTGTGTCTCCTGCATTGGCGGTGGGTTCTTTACCACTGTTCCACCAGGGAAGTCTGGTGTACAAAGACTTACAGAACGTTTGCTGAATTCAATATCTCAGCTCTTTCTCTAGACAGAATGTGACTTTGAGCAAGATACTTATACTTTCAGAATCTTTATTTTTTGCAAATGAGAGATTTGGCTTAAATTATCTCTAAAATTCTATTTCTATAATATATGTTCATATGCTAAATTAAAAAAATCATATATTTAATCATAAAGTTTATATAAATGTTTGTAAACTTTCATCAGGAGTGATAAAACATGAAATAGGATCTCTTTAAAAGATTATAGTCTGCTTTATTTAATAATATTTTATTCTTATGTTAATTTTTATGAATAAATCTTATTTTTGTATCATTAAGATCTCTTTCTATGCAAATTTTTGTACCTTAACTTTTTATTTAAGATTACATCATGTTCTAATATTTAAGCAGAATGCTTAGTTCATTGATTTTCAATTAAAAAATAATTATAGCTTTTAAATTTATGGATTTTCCCATTCATTGTAGCTTTGGCTGTACCCCATTAATCTTGGGCATAGTCTTTTCTATTTCATTTTTTATGAACTTGTTCATCTATTCATTTATTAACTTAACAGACTATACTCACACTAAGTAATGGGCTCAGCACTGTTTCAAGCCCTGGAATTCCACTCAAGTACCAGACAGATAAATGTTCTGTCTTTAAAATGACACAATTTCTAGTATCTGTGTCCTTGAGAATGAAATACAGCTTGAACAACAACAAATAGGCCTCACCTGCCTATGTGTAAGCAATCTTTTCCCCCTTCTTTTAAATTCTCAAACCAAATTTGCCTGAACTCCCAGAACTATGCCTCTATATAATAAAGAAGTTTTCTTAGGTTCTTATCGCACAGGTTCTAATGAACAGGTATCAGATTATTTTCAGGGACCTGGACTTGAAGCCATTTACTGCTGTGATCACTTGGCCTCTCAAAGCAATTTATGTTATCACCAGAACACTTAACACTGGAGTTTAAGAAAATGGTCACTTAGTGGTGTTTTGTCCAAGAACAATGGAAAGATCCTTTCCATTCTCTATATCTGTGTAACTGGAGAACTCTCTCAAACTACTTTCACAAAAGTAAATGTAAGTCTCAATTTGAGGAATGAGTACCTGCAACTTTAAAATGGCAGTTGTCTTCAAACTTTTCTGATTATATAAATACATTAAATCTTAGAGAAGATAGGCAAAGCTCCATGCTGTGATAATTTAGATTTCTTTTTTGAATCATGTTACTCTGGAATTTAGGTTTTATGTTTTTTTAACTGTGTGTTTTGTTTGTTTCATTTTAAAAACATATTTCACTGTGGAAAGCAAAGGTCTGGTATATGGGTAATTATTGTTAGTGTTCTATAGATACTCAGAAATTTTTAGATTGAGTAAAATGAAAAATCATTTATCATGATGTAGACAGTATACCTTGGAAAGCTAGATCATCAATTTCCCAGGCTTCCTTGCAGCCAGAGGTGACCCTCTCATTTGCTAAGCGGTGTGTGTTAAAACCTTTATGTTTGAAAATTATTTTCTGGTGGCTCAGCTGGTAAAGAATGCACCTGTCAATGTAGGAGACACAAGAGATGCAGGTTCAATTCCTGGGTTGGGAGAATCCCTTGGAGAAGGTAATGGTAACCTGCTCCAGTCTTCTTGCCTGGGAAATTCCGTGGACAGAGAAGCTTGGCAGACTATTGTCTGTGAGATTGCAAAGAGTCAGACATGACTGAGCGTGCGTGCACACCTTAACAACTATCGATGTACTAACCTTTACTCTTTGCCATTCTCTTCGTCTAGAACTGGAATATGACTAAAAGCACAGCTGCCAAATTGTGACCATTAAGAGAGACAGAAAGCTGAAAATACAGGAAAGAAAGAAAAACTGGGTTCCTTAAAGTCATAAGTGAGTTACCAGACTAGGATTAACCTGACACCTTCTAGACTTCCTTTATGTAAGAAAAAATAAATCTGTATTATTGTTACAGGAAGGGGGATAGCTTCTAGAGCTGGAGAATGGGCTCTTTTCTAACACTTGGAAATGAACTGTCAGAAGAGAAGCATGCACTGACAAAGCAAGAGACTTTGTTGGGAAGGGGAGCCCAGGCGAAGAGCAGCAGTGGAAGAGGATGTAGGGGAACTGCTCTGCCATGTAGCTCTCAGTCTCGGGTAATCGGTTAGGTCTTCTGGCCAGTCGTTCTGACTCAGGGTCCGGTGCCTGCATATCACTCAGCCAAGATGGATTCCAGCGAGAAGGATTCTGGGAGGCTACCAGGACATACAGACTGACATCCCCTCTCTCTTTTTGGCCTTTTCTTTCTTGTTCCAGTTGGTGAGAGCTTGTTAGTTCTGCATTCCTTACCAGGACCTCTTGTTGTAAGATGACTCATGCAAGTGATTACTGTACTGCCTGGCCAGGGTGGGCGGTTTTGGTTAGTGGTTTCTCTAATATTATCACTTAAAACAAAACAAAACAAAAAACAAATAATAATATTGTTCAAGTAATCTCTAAGCTTATGTCTTGTACATCTGATCTTGTAGGAA
Organism: Bos indicus x Bos taurus; assembly: GCF_003369695.1. Lineage (NCBI taxonomy): Eukaryota > Metazoa > Chordata > Mammalia > Artiodactyla > Bovidae > Bos > Bos indicus x Bos taurus. Next base: position 9,204,710 of record NC_040087.1, on the reverse strand, counting down.
CTGAGAGATTCTGTAAATAACTCTTCATAATTTTTATCATATTTTAATCTATATTTTGATGTCATAACATTCAGAACATATTTATGATTTTTATATCTATAGTGTGGAGCATACTTATAGTGATATAAAGTGACTCCCTTCACTTACTAGTTAATTGTGCCTTAGAATTATGTTATCTCAGTTATTTATCAAAAAATATCAATTACATGCTGTTGTAATCAAGGCTTACTTTATTAAGAATTCTTCACAGAAGTACCAGAATGAAATTTTAAAAACACATTTGACATTAATTTACTGTTTAGTTGGAATTGTTAATGTTTTCCCATTAAACATGGAATAAAATCCCAACTCTTGACAATTGCTTTCAGTACCTTGTACTGGCTTAAAAGTCAGCATTAAAAAAACTAAGATCATGGCATCTGATCCCATCACTTCATGGCAAATAGATGGTGAGACAGTTGAAACAGTGACAGACTTTATTTTCTTGGGCTCCAAAATTACCACAGATGGTCACTGCAGCCATGAAATTAAAAGACACTTGCTGTTTTGTAGAAAAGCTACAAAAAACCTAGACAGCATGTTAAAAGGCAGAGATATACTTCAGCGACCAAGGTCCATATAGTCAAAGCTATCGTTTTTCCAGTAATCATGTATGGATGTGAGAGCTGGACAATAAAGAAGGCTGAGTGCTAAAGAATTGATGCTTTTGAACTGTGGTGTTGGAGAAGACTCTTGAGAGTCCCTTGGACTGCAGGAGATCCAACCAGTCCATCCTAAAGGACATAAATTCTGAATATTCATTGGAAGGACTGATGAAGCTGAAACTCCAATACTTTGGCCACCTGATGTGAAGAGATGACTCATTAGAAAAGACCCTGATGCTGGGAAAGATTGAGGGTGGGAGGAGAAGGGGATGACAGAGGATGAGATGGTTGGATGGCATCACTGACTAAATGGATGTGAGTTTGAGCAAGCTGCGGGAGATGGTGAAGGACAGGGAAACCTGGTGTGCTTCAGTCCATGGGGTCACAAAGAGTCAGATACGACTGAGTGACTGAACAACAAATCTAGTCCTTGCTAGGCCATGTGACTTTGTCCTCTACCGCTCTCTCAAAACTCACTGGCCTCTTTGAATATTGCATTGATAATACCATCTTTCGTGATAACTGAATATCATCATCAGTGACTTTTTGCACTTGCTGATACCCTTGAATAAGTTGTTTTCCCCTGATTCTTTCCATCTCTACCACCATATTTTATCTTACAAGTTCCTATCAGTTATTTTGCCAGCAAAAATCTAATTCAAATGGCTTGAATTTGTTGCATCATGTGATTCAAGAAGTTGAGATGTAGATCAGGCTTCACATCTGATTTGAACCAGCCACCCATGCTTCTGAGATGCTCTGAGATTTAATAGCCCTGCGTATCTCAGGCTGGTAGTGAAATAGCTGAAATAGTTACTGTTCTAAATTCTGTGCATGTCAAAGAGTAAAAGGAAAATGAAATGTGTACACAATCTCTTCTTAATTATCGAGGAACGCTGCTAAAAACTCTTTAGCATTTTATTGGCCTCCTGATGTACTCACTGGGATCAGGCTACCTTGGACCAGCTAGACACTTTCAAGGAGGCGAGGTGGTTCAACACTTGTGTGAGGAAATGGGGAAATGTGAACCAAACTGAGTTATTGTGAGGAAGGATGGGAGAGCAGAGTGGATCCTGGAAACACCATATTACAAATCTACCTCCTAAGTGTCAGGGAGGAAGAAATTTTCCTTTTCCTTTCTAGATTCTTCTGGCTAGACTAAGAATTAAGCTGACCTGAGACAGATTAACTAAATAAAATCAAACAAAGTTTAATTACATGTATACATGGAAGAGATCCAGAAAAACTAAATAATTCACCAAAATGACTAAAATATTCATGTTAAGCACTATCTTCAGCTAAAAACTGAAGAGAAGGCTGGGGATAGAAGTTTGAGTCTTCAAATGGGAGGAAGGAATTGGCATGGAGACAGAAAAGCAAATGCTTGGTATATAGATGTTTCTTGGGCCAGCAGAGACAGTGAAAAGGCATAGAGAAATATTTTAAAAGATAGCTTTTGCTAGATTCCTCCCTGTCAACCGTACCTAGTCTGTACTATTGTTATAAATGGTAGAAATCTACAAAGAACATAAATGAATTGAATAGACACTTTAAAATTTACTTTAGGGAATTTCCTAGTCGTTCAGTGGTTAAGACTCGGCACTTTCACTGCTGTGGAAAAGGGTTCAATCCCTGGTCAGGGAACTAAGATCCCATAAGTTGCATGGTGTGGCAAAAAAAAAAAAAAAAAAAAACTAAACTAAATTTACTTTAAAATTCTTTCAGTTTAACAATGTATTTGAATTTTTTTTTTTGCTATTTTTTTGTAAATTAATTAATTTATTTTAATTGGAGGCAAATTCCTTTGCAATATTGTAGTGGTTTTTGCCATACATTCCCATCAATCAGCCAAACGCTGGACGAAGTAATTTAGGGAAATTGATCTAGTAGCAAGTGCGGTTGGTGGTAGTGACAGGTGTAGATGCTCCGGAACCAGAGACCAAGTATCATTTGTTCTAGTTTGGCCCTTGACTGAATCGTCTTAGTTCTCTGATCTTCGGCCTTTATTGCTTGGGCCAAAAATTTCCTTTGCTCCTTTTGTAACAACTTATGGGAAAACCCAAAAGAACTTTTTGGCCATCCCAACACATCTGCATTTAACAGTGGAGTCTCAATACATACATGTTGAATTAATGTTTGATATATTTATTTAAAAATTGAAAGAAATGGATTAGATGCTCTCTGGTATCTTCTAGGTTTTCACTCATATGACAAAGATTCACTGAGTGTCTATCAGATCACACAAAGCTACAATGATTGAAAATAGTTTTCAATTTCAAATAAATAATATTGAGAATATTAGCAATTTACGTGTGGTGTATAATTGTGTAAATTCCTTCCATAGTGTAAACTAGACACACAAAAGTTTATATTTACAAATGAATGATAGGTCTCAGAAGTAGGCCTCTGGAAAAGGTACAGAAGTATGTCTTGGTAAGAAAATCAGTATCAAATACAGAGCTACACTATTCTTTTCAAGATGCATTTCCCCAAATGTAAAATGTGTAAATAAATGTACATACGCTTCCTAAAGTTTAGAGTTTGGGTCTAATAGTAGCTATTTTGAAAAACTCTGTTCCCTTGGATGTAACACATTTTTGTGCTGAACTGTAGCATCCTTATTATTAGTTGAAATAGAAGTTGTTAAAGTACCCTTCATAATTTATCTGGTTCGAGGGGAAACGAAATAACAATGGATGATGAATAAATATCATATTCTTCCTTTGTTAGCAGCTGTGTCCTTACTTACTGAGTTTCAAGCTGTGTAGAAGAAAAAGAGACAATTGTGACATGACACCCACAAGTACCTATTATATTATCCTTGGTATTGAACTAAAGATAACCAAAAAATTCCATTTTTATCAGGCACCCAGGGTGCACAATAAAATATTCATTTACCTTACACTGCATACGAAGCTGTTTCTTTCGACACTTTCTTTCTTATATAGAATTGCAGTTATGTGGTTCCCAGTACATTAACCACCAATGTAATTATTGTCCTCCTTGTACACAACCATCTAAATTAAAAACGTTAAATGAAATGTTCTTATAAATACTGTATTTCTTTATAGAACTATTATCTACATTTTCTCAAAACACTGTGCTCAATTGGTCCATTGGAATTAGTGTTTTGTTCTCACAATAATGTGGATAAGCCTAAGGCTTCATCCAGAAGGAAATAAATCTTAATGGCTTCAAATTTAATGAAACAGACAGGAGTTCACTGGGACTAGTGTCTCAGAATGGCATCCTCCTATATCCCTCTCACTTTTCTTTTGCAAAATTTTTTGTACTTATTTCTCTGAAGCCCTTTCAGCCATGATCCTTTAAGAGAACTGGGCTCTTTAAAACATCTTTGTGCAGTTAGCATCTTCTCTGAGATATAGGAAAGAGCAACTCTGGTATATTTGCCTGGAAAATTACACGGATGGAGGAGCTGGTGGGCTACAGTCCATGGGGCCGTAAGGAGTCAGACATGACTGAGCAACTGAGCACACATGCACTGAAATGCAGGCAGTTAGCAAGATTGCCAGTGCTCAGGAAATATCTGCTAAAAAGGCTGAACCATTTACCTTGGTTTCCAAATTTGTATGCACAGTTAAATCCTCTGGGAACCTTATGAAGCATTCCAAATCTTAGGACACTCCACAAATCAATTAAGCCACAATCTCAGTGGATAAACCCAAATCATTATTGTTTTTTGAAGCTCTCTAGGTGAGTCCAGGAAAAGGCAATGGCACCCCACTCCAGTACTCTTGCCTGGAAAATCCCATGGACAGAGGAGCCTGGTAGGCTGCAGTCCATGGGGTCGCTGAGGGTTGGACAGGACTGAGCGACTTCACTTTCACTTTTCACTTTCATGCATTGGAGAAGGAAATGGCAACCCACTCCAGTGTTCTTGCCTGGAGAATCCCAGGGACGGGGGAGCCTGGTGGGCTGCCATCTATGGGGTCACACAGAGTCGGACACGACTGAAGTGACAGCAGCAGCAGGTGAATCCAAGTTTGGGAGCAATCAGGTCTTCAGTTAGGACTCAAAAATGTTTTAAAATACTATGCATGCATCTTTCAACAGACACTTAGGTTGTCCCCATACCTGACAGATGAATGAAGACAATTATTTATCATATATAATGGAATATTATAAAACCCTAAAAAGGAAGGAAATGCTGGCATTTGTGACTACATGGATGAAACTGGAGGGTGTTATTCTAAGTAAAAGAAGCCAGATAGACAAAGATAAATACTTCACGGTATCACTTACATGCAAAAGGTTAAAAAAAAAAAATGAGTCAAACTTACAGAAATAGAAATAGAAAAGCAGTTTCCAGGGGCCTGGAGTGTGGAAGAAACAGGAGAGGTCAGTAAAAGGTAGAAACTTTCAGTTATAAGATGAATAAGGTCTAAAGACATAATATGATGATTGCATGCATTCCATCACTCAGTCTTTCCAACTCTTTTGTGACCCCATGGACCACAGTCCTCCAGATTCCTCTGTCCATGGGATTCTCCAGGCAAGAATACTGGAGTGAGTTGCCATTTCCTCCTCCAGGGAACCTTCCTGGCCCAGGGATCAAACTCGAGTCTCAAGTCTCCTTCATTGGCAAGCAGATTCTTAACCTCTGAGCCACCTGGGGAGCCCAACGTGATGATGATCAGAACTTCAATAGAGTAGAATTTAAATGCACTCACCAAAAAAAAAAAAAAAAAAAGATTAAAATATGTGAGTTGATGGATGATGTGTCAATTAACCAATTAACTTGATGGGGGAAAACTTTTATAATGTGTAGGTACATCAAATCATCACATGGTACATATTAAATATATTATGTTGATTGTTAAATATGTCTGTTGATTATCCTCAATAAAACTGGAAACAAGAGAGAGAAAGAAGAAAAGAAAGACATGAAGGAAGAAAGAAAAGAAAGGAAATATAAAAAGGAAAGAAAAGAAAGAAATATTATAGAGTCAAATGGTCCAAAGTTGAATTTTTTTCAGTTTTTAAGAGGAAAAATTTAGAGATAATATGACTTTGTTACTTTAAAATCAGTTATTTTCTTATTAGATTAAAGGTGATATTTAAGTGCATTTGAATCTTCCATGATTGTTTAGCAATAGCCACCAGACTATACAGGTAGCCATTTGGGCATGAATTCTGAAAGTAACAAGGTGTAAACACTGCATAACAGCTTAGCAGGTATTTGTGTGTGCATTAGTCGCTCACTTGTGTCTAACTCTCTGGTGACCCCATGGACCACAGCCTGCCAGGCTCCTCTGTCCATTTTGTTCTCCAGGCAAGAATACTGGAGTGGGTTGCAATTTCCTGTTCCAGGGGCTCTTCCCAACTAAGGGATTGAACGGGTAGTAAAAATCATATTGGAAACATTTGTTCTGTGCTATGCTAAGTTGCTTCAACTCATCTGTGATTCTGTGCTAACCCTATAGACAGCACCATGCCAGGCTCCTCTGTCCATGTGATTCTTCAGACAAGAATACTATAGTGGGTTGCTGATATAAAGTCATACTCAGGCTCATCCAAAATAAAGGGAAATTGATACTAAGAATTTACATAGGAAGTTGTGTATTTTAATAAAAGCAAAGATGGAAAGAAAGCATGAAATTGTGTTTTGTTATATGAATCCGTGATTTAGTAAGATAGGAATAAATTGCACACGAAGAGATGTATCATGTTGTACAGGCATTTTGGGATTTAGAAAGAGCTACACTGATTTTTTTGAATTCCCTGTATGATTGAGTTACTATGCAGAGCAAAGTCTACTGAAAAATATATTATGTGGTTTATAGTCAATAGATTTTCTAATTATATTTATGACACTGGACACACTTCTAGATAATTTGATTCAAAGTCAAACCTGAGATAGTAGGTTAAGCACATTATAACCCATCTATTGGTGTCAACAATGCTGAGAGTCTGCTGTACTTGGCATTTTTACCTTACATTTTCCTGGTTTATTACATTCTTTCAACATTGTTTTACCAAAAAAAAAAAAATAATAATTTAGTGGGTATAGTTATCTAATGGATAATGTGCATTATATAGTTACTGTTTTGAATATTATCAGACAAAAAATCCAGAATAGGTTTAGTGCTATGACATTAAAAAAAAATAGATAAATATATAAATGTTAAATGAATTTAGGAAATCTAAAAGTTTTTAAGTGAAAAGAAGTTTTTTTTATCAACAAATGAATGGATAATGAAGCTGTGGTACATATATACAATGGAATACTACTCATTGACAGAAAGGAACGCATTTGAATCAGTTCTAATCAGGTGGACGAAACTAGAGCCTATTATACAGAGTGAAATAAGTCAGAAAGTGAAATGTAAATATTGTATGAAAGTGAAAGTCACTCAGTCATGTCTGACTCTTTGCAACCCCATGGATTATACAGTCCCTGGAATTCTCCAGGCCAGAATACTGGAGCGGGTAGCCTTTGCCTTCTCCAGGGGATCTTCTCAACCAAGGGATCGAATCTGGGTCTCCCACATTGCAGGTGAATTCTTTATCAGTTGAGCCACAAGAACACTGCAGTGGGTAGCCTATCCCTTCTCCAGTGGATCTTCCCAACCCAGGAATCAAACTAGCTGCTTCTGCAATGCAGGTGGATTCTTTACCAGATGAGCTATCAGGGAAGATAAATATCATATACTGACACATATATATGGAATCTAGAAAGATGGTACCCATGAATTTTTTTTTTTTTTAGGACAGGAATAGAGAAACAGACATAGAAAACAGACCTAAGGACACAGGGGGAAGGGATAAGGGAGAGGGTGAGATGTATGGAGAGAGTAACATGGAAATTTATAATACCATATGTAAAATAGATAGCCACTGGGAATTTGCTATGTGACTCAGAGAACTCAAACATGGGCTCTGTGAGAGTCTAGAAGGGTGGAATGGGGAGGAAGATGGAAGGGAGTTTGGAAGAGGGGACATGGGTGTACCTATGGCTGATTCTTTTTGATGTGTGACAGAAAACCACAAGATTCTGTAAAGTAAATATCCTTCAGTTAAAAAAATAAAATGGAAAAAAAAAAGCAAATGCAAACTCAGGCTGAATTAATTTAGGCCCAGCAAAAAAGGTGCTAGCCAAGGGGGAAAAAAAAAATAAAGATGAAAGCACTGTGTTGTCAGAATATAGTGAAATATTCATCAATTTTAAATAGCATTTGTCTATATCATAGGTTCCAAGGAAACACTGAGCATATGAAAGCTTTATATATTCACCCGAGGGGGGAAGAATATATATCTAAACTCAATAACATAATATAATATATATATTATATATATAAAAATATATCAACTGAATTTTCTTGAGATTAAATGAAGTAATTTTGCAAACTTCTTTGTTAATGTTGGCTTAGTCTTGACATACGCACTTAAAGAGAGCTTTTTTCTTTTGGCTTAATGACTCACAGAATTATAGAAATTGGGTCTTTGAAGGGTGTCAAGGACGTTACAGAGGAGTAAATTAGAGTTGACATATTTTGGTTATCCTGACACAGAGCAGAAGTTTCAGAAATTTCAGTGATTTTAATTGAAGGCACATGCATAGATACAAGGATTAGGTTAAAATTTTGATATTTCTCTTCTCTCCTTTAAAGAAAAGCAAAAAAGTCAAAATAAGTTCAGTTACATCTCGCTTGAAAAAGGAGAAATGAACATGTACGTATTAGCAGTTAAGAACCTGACCTTTGCATATGTTTTGTTTTACACCTTTAAAATATTTTATAATTTTATGCTGACACCTTAAAAATTAGGAAAAGTTTTAGCAACATTTTAAAACATTTTAAATTTTCCATAAATATCCTGATTTATATTTATAATCGCTGGGCCTTCCAGTCCCATACGGCAGTACTGGGTCAGAGCTGACTCGCTACTGCCGCCTACAGGTGAGCTTGTTTGGCCGTGTCCTCAACTCACAGATGGCCTGTCTAGCTCCTAAAGACACTCCAGCATTTAGTCCCCAGAATTTGTACTTAAAAGTGGTAAATAAAGTGTGGATCAAAACTGGTGGTGGCTTCAGATACCCAGGATTCTAAATTACACTACACTCTTTTTTTTTTTGACACTTGCTGCAGAGTTGGGGATGTTATAGCATCTGGCCATTGGCATAAGAATACTTCAGAGGGTAGATAGAAAATATCGTAAATTTCTAAGTCTGGTGCCTCCAGTGCTGCTTTGATCTCATGGGATTTCTAGTGTTTCAGAACTTGAAAACTGTTATCAAGGTGATCACTAACCTCAAACTCATTAGTGTGTCCAAGCTTGTGATACCACCGCCCCTCCAGTTTGCTGTGAGTGAGCAAGGAGGCAGGCTTGGCAAAATCAGCTCTTGGCTGGATGAATATAATCAGGGAAATTCTAGAATTGACTGCTGCATAAAAAAGTTGCACAGCATCTGTTCTTGACCTCCCCTTGACCCAACAGGTTTCTGACGCTTCTGTGAAGGCCTTATCATGTGAGTTCAGACACACATTGTGTATATACGGCATCTTACCTCAAGCAGTGATTTGGTTCACTTTCTTCCCCCACAAATTCTTTAATTCTGGTCCTCCTGGCCCTTGCAAATATACAGCCTGAAAGAGGAGTTAATGGCATTGAGAATAACCTTAATGTGGAGCAATGGACAAATGCTCTAATCTCCTTTCCTTTAGGAGACAAGAAGACAAAGGACAGACTAAATTTTCTTTTCTTTTTCTAGTACTATAGTTTGAAAGTTCCATAAGGCAGTGAGAAACACATACAAAAGGAAAGATCATATCCATATATCCACAGTCAGGTGGCAAGGGCATTTTATTCACCTGAAAATTAGTAGCATGCTATATATTACCAGGAAAGAATGGTGCCAAGAGATAAAGTTGATGGATATCATTTCCTTATTCAGTTTAGTGCACAGAAGGCAAAGTAGTGGTTTTTTTTTCTCTCTCTTTCTCTCTCTTTTTTTTTTTTTTGAAAAGGGAGATAGAAATAGAAAACCACAAGCAGGAGAGAGACAAGCATATGGAAGGAAAGGCCAAAAGAAAGCATATGACAAAAAGTGGAGAAACGCAAACTGTACTTGACAATTACATCTGGAGTGACAAAGAAACATGGATGATAATTTAAGCAAAAAGAGCTGACTGATTAACTCAACATTCTAGAACTTCAATAGTATTTATCTGGCAGAAGAATTTTCTCTACTTTTTTGCCCTTGGAGGGCAATGTGATATTACTTTGGAGAAGGGCATGGCAATCCACTCCAATATTCTTGCCTGGAGAATCCCATGGACAGAGGAGCCCATGGACTGAGGGAGGGGCTGTGGTCCATAGAGTTGCACAGGGTCAGGCACGACTGAAGAGACAGCATGCACATATATGATGCTGTTTTACTTTTTTATACGGGATATGCCTTCAGCTCCAATAGCATGCCTGTCACGTTGCACTAGGTCTTCAATAAATATATACTGAATAATGAATGAATGATGTTTGGAGACCGGAGTGAGATGCTCTGTTAATCAGTTAGTTCTTCAGAGTGTTAGGACAAAACATTTCCCCAGATCTTATTAATTACTTTCTATCCTAAGTGAGTGATATTACACTGATTTCGCTTTAGCTTTAACTCCCTGACAACTGAAATAAAATGAGAAATCATTGCTTCAGGGGTCAGATAATGACATTTTTCTAATAAATTTGCCACAATTATTCATTAAATGACCAAAACACTTACATTTTTGAATATACATCTTAATCTAACTGGTTGTCCAGTATTAGATTAAACAGAACCAACCAGCTCATCTCCAAAAAGCCCGACTATGATATTTGAGGTGGCTTCAAAACTGATCCTTGGTTAAAGTTTGAATAAATACAAATTATCTAAATAACTTTTAAGTGGATCATAAAAAGTACATTCAATTTGTATTAATATTCTTCACATTTCATATTATTTGATTTTACTAAATTAAATGTCCATTGCATTTCTATTTTTTGAGTTACATATTTCTTTATTTTGACTGTGTTGGGTCTTTGGTGCCGGGCGGGCTTTCTCTAGCTGTAGTGCACATGTTCTTGTTGTGCTGGCTTCTCTTGCTGCAGAGCATGAGCCGTAGGGCACGTGAGCACTCGAGTATTTAAGGCTCCTGGGCTCTACACACAGGTTCAGTAGTTTTGGCACACGGGCTCATTTGCCCCATGGCATGTGGGATCTTCCCAGACCAGGGATCGAACCCATGTCTCCTGCATTGGCAGGCGAATTCCTTACCACTGAGCCACCTGGGAAGCTCCTGCCTATTACATTTTACTGATTGGTTGGTGTGGCTAGATGTTGGGTTGTGTAGTTGACTAAGACACAGTCTTTGCCAGGTGTGCTTGTTATTCTTATGATCATGGGCCATCCAAATGTCCTTTATATGGATATATTTGAGAATATTTCACTTTAAGGAAACTATTGGGAGTAAGAGAATATTCTCTGTGAAAAATGCTAAATATGCCAGATTGTAACAGAGACTCAGATACAGGATCTACTGCTGAATTTGACCTAGAAGCCAATGACATCAGAAAAAGGGAGCATGGACCTTTCTCCCAGGAGGGAAACATCAGCGGTGAATTCTGCAGAACTGAGTTTACCGTGCAAGTCACGGCAGCAGAGAAAGCCATGACTCCTGGTAACAGGTAGCCAAGGGTGACAGTCGTTTTCCTACTCAGATGAATTTTGAACATAGTTTTGTAAGTTGAGCCTGATTCCATTGACTTCACCGATCTGATTCTATCATTTTCCTGTCATTTAATGTATCTGAAGAGCTTTTTAAATCAACATCTTTTCTGTTCCTAGACTTCCCTGGTGGCACAGTGGATAGGAAACTTCCTGCCAAGGCAGGGGACAAAGGTTTGATCCCTGGTCTGGAAGGCTTTCACACACCATGAAACAGCTAGGCCTGTGAGATGCAACTTCTGAGCCCACGTGCCACAAGACCTGAAGAGTACTGAAGCCCACGGACCTAGAGCCTATGCTCTGCAACAAGAGAAGCCGCTGCAAGGAGAAGCCTGAGCTCTGCAACAAAGAGCATTCCCTGCTCACGGTGACCAGAGAAAGCCCACGCAAAGCAAGGAAGATCCGGCTCAGCCAAAACTAACTAATTAGTTAATTAATTATTTTAAAATGCATTAAAAATAAATAAGCATCCTTTCTGCTCCTGTCATCGAAAATTAAATTGTTGATTATAGCTAAGAAGCTTCACACACACACACACACACTTCAGTCTTGTGCCAGAAGATAGACACATGCCTGTCATGATTTGGGGTATACTGACATATTTTGATAATATTATTAGCTCTTATGATGAATAGTCCACTCATAAAGGTAAAGAAACAAACACACATGAAAATCCTACCATGTGCTTGATATCCACATATTAATATTCCATCTCATTTAATTGGTGATAGATTGGAATACTACAAATAATTCCGATTTATCTTTTGTTACTAAGTGATATGGTAAAACTAAGCAATAACCTGCACATAGTGTATGCAACACAGTAGCAGATGTTCAACAAATACTAAATCCTTTTATTTGTATATAGTAATATGTTTTCAGAACAGTTTTTATGTTGGTCTTACAAGGAAGGTGGGGTAACAGATATGTGAGCTAGGTCAGAATTAAGCTAGCTTCTGGTAGCCTTAGGGCTTCCCTACTGGGCTCACTGGAGAAGGCAATGGCACTCCACTCCAGTACTCTTGCCTGGAAAATCCCATGAATGGAGGAGCCTGGTAGGCTGCAGTCCATGGGGTCACTAAAAGTTGGACACGACTGAGCGACTTCACTTTCACTTTTCACTTTCATGCATTGGAGAAGGAAATGGCAACCCACTCCAGTGTTCTTGCCTCGAGAATCCCAGGGACGGGGGAGCCTGGTGGGCTGCCGTCTATGGGGTTGCACAGAGTCAGACACGACTGCAGCGACTTAGCAGCAGCAGCAGCAGTGGGCTCAAGTGATAAAGAATCCACCTGCAATGCAGGAGCTACAGGAGACACAGGTTCAATCCCTGGGTCAGGAAGATACCCTGGAGGAAGGAGGAAATGGCAACCCACTCTGGTATTCCTGCCTGGAGAAGCCCATGGACAGAGAAGCCTGGCAGGCTACAGCCCACGGGGTCACAAAGAGTTGGACATGACTGAGGCGACTGAGCATGTATATTGGTCAGCCTTAATTTGAAAAATGGGAGATTAATTTTGCACAGAAAAAAATATGTACAGATGTAGGTCATTTTGTAATTAAAAATCAGGATCTCATAAAAATAACTGTAGATTTGTGTGCCTTATTTTAATATAACTTCATTGCATATATCTTATTCAAATAGTATCAAGCCTAGGTGTTTCTGTTGAACTTCGGTTCACATGTATAACTCTGTTTAACTTATTTAACTTGGTGAGTATAGGCCCTTGCATTCATTTCCTAAGGTTGCTGTAACCAAGCACCACACTGGTGACTTAAACAACAGAGACACATCATCTCACAGTGAGGGAGGTCACCAGTCTGAGATCAAGATGTTGACATGGGTAGTTCCTTCTGCAGGCTGCGAGAGTATCTCGTCCATGCCTTATGTAATTTCCTGGGATTTTGGGGTGTTTCTTTACCTATAGATGTACCACACTAACCTCTGCTTTCATCTTTGCATGGCATTCTCTCTGTGCCTCTGGGTCCGAATTTCTCCTCCTAATAAGATCACTGTTATATTGGGTTACAGCCCAACTAAAGGACTTCATCTTAACTTCATCATCTGCAAAAGATTTGTTTCTAAATAAAGTCTCCTTCACAAATACTTGGGGTTTAGACTTTAGCATCTTTCAGAGGGGCTCACAATTCAGATTATAGCATCTCCTCTACACTAGCATAACTAAATGCAAACATTTCCTTTCTTCTCTTCCTCCCCTCATCCTACTACTCACTAGTCTGCTCCTCCTACACCTGTCCTGGCTTCCCAGGTAGCACTAGTGGTAAAGAACCCACCTGCCAATTCAGGAGACATGAGAGATGCGATTTCGATCCTTGGGTCTGGAAGATCCCCTGGAGGAGGGCATGGCAACCCACTCCAGTATTCTGGCCTGGAGAATCCCATGGACAGAGGAGCCTGGCGGCTACAGTCTACAGGGTTGCGAAGAGTCAGACACGACTGAAGAGACTGAGCACACACACCTTTCCTCATCTTGAAAAAATGCTCTTCACTTTCCTCTGCATTCTCAGGCCAATAGCCCAGAGAGACAATATAGGGAATGAGCAAGAACAGGGACTTTGGACCCTAAGAGCATTAGTTCTTAGACCCTAAGAGTTCTTGCTCTCTCAATTACAAGTCATACAAACTTAGCAACCACTATCTGACTCAATTTCCTAATTTATTATTAGAGATAATCATAATGCTAATACACAGGTTAAGAATCAAAGATATATACTAATTATGATTCAAATAGTAAAGAGTCTGCCTGCAATGTAGGAGACCCAGGTTCGATCCATGGGTCGGGAAGATCTCCTGGAGAAGGGAATGGCAACACACTCCAGTATTCTTGCCCGGAGATTTCCACAGACAGAGGAGCCTGGTGGACTATAGTCTTCAGGGTCGCAAAAAGTTGGACATGACTGAGCGACTAACACTTTCACTTTCAACTTGTATTTGTGTGGAGTCAAAGTCTTGCTTTCAGATAAAGAATTTCTTCTTAGAAGAAGGTCACTCAATATAAAATATTAATTGAATCTCATTTATCATACATATATACATATTAAAAACTGAAAATATAATAAGAAAATTCTGTTTTTCCTTAAATATTAGTGAATCATAAAGGGTAGAGGACTTCCCCAAAGGCAAAGTGGGTTAGGAACCCACCTGCAATGCACGAGACACAGGAGACACAAGTTCGAACCCTGGGTGGAGAAGATCCCCTGGAGGAGGAAATGGCCACTCACTTCAATAGTCTTGCCTTGAAAATTCCATGGACTGAGGAACCTGGAGAGTATAGTCCAAATGGTCTCAGAGAGTCAGACATGACTGAGCGACTAAGCATGCATGCAAGGCAGAAATCTCTGAGTAAAAACAAAGTAAACATATGTAGTACTTATTAGGAGAAAAATGTAGAGCACTCAACAATCTAAGCAATCCAGGGTTATTTACAAAAAAAGTCCTCTTCAAGTAGCTTATTTCATTTTAAATTAAATCAATTCTGTTAATTGAGAGCTGAAAGAAAACTCAGCCTAAAGTTGAAGTAAAGTCATTCTGGAGAAAAGCTACTCTGAATCAATATTCAACATTTCTTCTTTAAGAAGTGATAACTATTTTTCGTGTATATGTCTTCCTCTATTCAAAAAGTGTGATAAGTCAGGAGGATTTTGCAGTTTTTCAAAGAGTAAACAGACTGAGAATTGTTATATCACGTGTGGAGAATGAATCATTTCTTGCTAATAGTGGGAACATCAGCCCAACATCTGGACCACACAGCAGTGACACATTTTTGAAATAAAATGCAAGTTTGCAATTATGATTTTTAAATATAAATGGAGAATATACAATTTTTTTATCATTTTATATAGACCTATTTTCTTCTTGAAGACTTCTAGGATTTATTAAAAATCTGAACTTAAATTCTTATCTCCTCTGAGGAATCACTAGGATGGGAATTGCAGCTCTAGTGATGCAGCGTGAAAAACTTATTCAGATTCAGTGAACTTGAAACTTGAATAGAAAGCCGGAGTTTTTTTATTGGCTGGTCCTGATATCCAGTCCCACCTTTGGTCACAACATACTGCTTTGTGAAGCCATTATATAGTGAACACAAAAGTACTTTGTTGTTATTCAGTCATCAAGTCTAGTCTGACTCTTTGCGACCGCATAGACTGCAGCACGCCAGGCTTCCCTGTCCTGGAGTTTACCCAAGTTCATGTCCATTGAATTGGTGATGCTATCCAACCAGCTCATTCTCTGTCGCCCTCTTCTCCTTCTGCCTTCAATATTTTCCATTAAGCCAGAATGGCATTTATGTCAGTAAACCTAGTTAATTCAAGTGAAAATACTTGATGTGACTTCCGTAACTCCAAATATTATAACTTCCTATTTACAAGTGTAGTAGCAGAGGATGAGGACTTCATGAGTGTTTCGTTTTTCCTTCCCCAAGAAGTAATTCTTGTCCTATGTTCACTAGTGCAATTATTTGGTAGGGATTTGTATCAGTTTAGGGACATGATCAGTCATGTCCGACTCTTTGTGACCCCAGGAACTAGCCTGCCAGTCTCCTCTGTCCACGCGATTGTTCAGGCAAGAATACTGGAGTGTGTTGCCATTTCCTTCTCCAGGGGCTCTTCCTGACCCAGGGATCTTATGACCTTTGTCTTTTATGTCTCCTGCATTGGCAGGTGGGTTCTTTACCACTAATGTCACCTGGGAATTGTATTTTTCATCAAAAAAGACTAGTTTTACTCTCATAAACCATAGCTCTCAGGCTCCCTTTTTCAATTCTGTCCTTACAAAAAAAAATGTGGCCCCTTTTGATGCTACTGATATCTGTAAGCCTTAAGGAGTCCATTTTAACAAGTCTACCATGATGTTACAGTCTGTGAGAAATGTCCCTCCTGGACTCCAAAACCAGCCCATGGCATCAGTTATTTGGGTGGCAGGCAGGCATATTCCCTCTGGACTCTCTTCAGAAATTTGTCATAAGGGAAAAATGGACTTTCCCCTGTTACAGATACTGAGCATCATCAAGAGAATACCAATAGGATGGGCAAACTTGCTGTGGTGGTGGTGTAATGCTGAGAAGTTGGTTGTTTTTCTTCTGCTCCCCGCTGATATGAAATCAAGGAGTCTGGGTCCCTTCTGGAGGAGCCTTAACAGGGAGGGGAAGGACTACTAAGCTGTGCAACAAGTTACTGTTAGTGTCTGAGGGGAAGTGATATACCATGTTAGTAAGTACTGGTAATTCTAAAAATTGCCTTGAAAATAAAGGTGGGGTTTTGCATTATATCAAAGAATTAATTTGCAGAAGTATATACTATAGTTGAATCTTCTGTTGAGTTTGTGTTCAATATAAATTGTTGTTAGAACATGCTGTGTTGCAAAGTTTTATAAAAGAATGTCTATAAATAGGCATATTCATAAAAATGCTTCTTTAGCCTTCAATGACACTTCTTTTATTTTCAGACAGATTGTTTACATTATGGCTTGTTGTTAACAACAATAACAAAAAAAAAAAAAAACACATTGTGCTGTAAAGAAGGAAACATTGCAACACAGTTGTATTCATTCCCATAATCCTCCTACAATAATATAATTGCTGTTTCGTTAATAAGCCTAAGTATCAGTGATGAATGTAAGTTTATGTATGGCATATTGATGATAATATCTGAGTAGGATAAGCTGCCAAATGAGAGGCAATGAAAAAGAAATATTGCAAATTGCATTCCAAATAACTATTTTTCCTCTCTGTGCAATCAAAATTCTATAGTGTACAGTTATTTCCATAAACACCCATTGATGCTGTAGAATGAAAATAATAACTTAATGTGATTCACAGCAGATGCTGGTAACATAAACCTACACACCTGTGGTGAATAGGATTTAGTCATTTCTCCATGATTAAAGCTATGTGTGCTTACTGTTCTGCCATTGCGATGGATTGTTTCTCTTTTCTGTTAGACTTGTAACTAATGACCAAAGCGTGGACCTCGTGATGCTGGGTAGATCTGACATCCTGAGATGTGGGTTAGAGTTGGATACAGAATGTGTTGCACCACAAGTGAAACACAGAAAGTGCTCTCCAATATTTCTTTGTTTGCCAGCAACATAGAGGGTAAATGAAATGTAGACAAAGGAAGAGTTTAAATCAACAGTGAAGAGTAAGCCTTTCGTAGTTTAAGCTACCTGGTAGATCTTCCTTACTTACTCTTGTAGAAGTTTTAATGGATTTGTTTTGCTATTGTTAGTGAAAGGAGGAAATTGGTTTCTGCTACTGTAAGTGGGCAAAGTACACTTTAAGGGATAACAAGATGATAAAGTAAAGAAAACTCTGTCACAGTCTGCATGAGGACAGCGTCAAGCTGTGGTAATTTAGGCGTCCAATGAAACAAGTAAAGCTCTCAACTGACTCTGGTAAAAGGCCCTAAACAGGCTCTTTATGCAGCTGAACATGCAAATAAAGGGCCCTCCACCTCCTAGTAATATCAAGAGAGGAGAAAAGAGGTAAGCAGAAGCATTAAAGTTGATGTATTGTTGGCTGCATGCTGCTGTGAATCAAATGATGCGACACCGTAAAACCGTATATAAAGGACAAAGCTTTTCTTTTTCCAAAATAGTTCTTCATAGTTTATTTTGTAAATTAACTTCAGTATGATACCTTCACCATGGAGCACGTGTGCTTGAGTAGCTTTCTCTGTTTGCACCCGTATTTTAATAATTCATGTGAGTAAAGACTCTTTCCGGGAAGGTTTTAAACACTGAGAGTGGATTCTGTCCCTCTGAGCTTTGTATTGAGCTGTTGATTGACGAAGCAAATCACGAGAAAGCCAAAGAAAAGAGATCTGTTCTGTCAAACAGCAGTAAGTAACTTAGAAATCTAAAACAGTAATTATGATGATTATAAAGACATGAAAGCATGTAAGAAATTAAAATCTCTATTTTTACAACCACTTTTTATGACTATCTTCAGTCAGTTCAGTTCAGTTCAGTCGCTCAGTCGTGTCCGACTCTTTGCGACCCCATGAATCGCAGCACGCCAGGCCTCCCTGTCCATCACCAACTCCCGGACTTCACCCAAACTCATGTCCATCGAGTTGGTGATGCCATCTAGCCATCTCATCCTCTGGCGTGCCCTTCTCCTCCTGCCCCCAATCCCTCCCAGCATCATGGTCTTTTCCAATGAGTCAACTCTTCCCATGAGGAGACCAAAGTACTCAAGTTTCAACCTCAGCATCAGTCCTTCCAATGAACACCCAGGACTGGTCTCCTTTAGGATGGACTGGTTTGATATCCTTGCAATCCAAGGGACTCTCAAGAGTCTTCGTGACACCACAGTTCAAAAGCATGAATTCTTCGGTGCTCAGCTTTCTTCAGTCCAGCTCTCATACCCATACACAACCAGTGGAAAAACCAAGCCTTGACTAGACGGTCCTTTGTTGGCAAAGTAATATCTCTGCTTTTTAATATGCTATCTAGGTTGGTCATAACTTTGCTTCCAAGGAATAAATGTGTTTTAATTTCATGGCTGCAGTCACCATCTGCAGTGATTTTGGAGCCCCCAAAAATAAAGTCGGACACTGTTTCCGCTGTTTCCCCATCTATTTCCCATGAAGTGATGGGACCAGATGCCATGATCTTCGTTTTCTGAATGTTGAGCTTTAAGCCAACTTTTTCACTCTCTTCTTTCACTTTCATCAAGAGGCTTTTTAGTTCCTCTTCACTTTCTGCCATAAGGGTGGTGTCATCTGCATATCTGAGGTTATTGATATTCTCCCGGTAATCTTGATTCCAGCTTGTGCTTATTCCAGCCCAGCATTTCTCATGATGTACTCTGCTTATAAGTTAAATAAGCAGGGTGACAATATAAAGCCTTGATGTACTCCTTTTCCTATTTGGAACCAGTCTGTTGTTCCATGTCCAGTTCTAACTGTTGCTTTCTGACCTGCGTATAGGTTTCTCAAGAGGCAGGTCAGGTGGTCTGGTATCCCCATCTCTTTCAAAATTTTCCACAGTTTATTGTGATGCACACAGTCAAAGGCTTTGGCATAGTCAATAAAGCAGAAATAGATGTTTATCTTAGGCCACCAATTCAGTCAGAAAATTGGATGTGTTGACAATGTGGCAAAGACTAGTTGTGATGTTCCACAAACATCTGAATTAAAACAGTTGTTTGCATAAAAAGTTAGCCATGAATCTGACTTTTTCAAGCGAATGGTTAATTTCTGATCATTTATTTTTAAAACAAGGTCAGACTCTGGTCCATAGGCCAAATGTAGCCACTTTTTGTTTTTGTAAATAAAGTTTTATTGAAACATGGCCAGCCTATTGATTTATTGTCTATGGCTGTTTATGAGTAATGGTAATGGAGAAGTCAGGAGTTACAACAGTTGGCCCAGAGTCAAAAATACTTACATCTGGTCTTTAACAGAAAAAAAGTTTGCCAACTCTTAGATAAGTCATTTGAATATTTTGGTGGTCACTCCAATGTGGGAAATGACATAAAACTCAAACATAGTTTATTCCCCTAATAAGCATGGCCATCTCTGTAAACTTTGGTCAATTGTTGATTTTAGACTTCTTCAAGGACTAGAATTACCTTTAAAATATTATGAAAATTATTTTTAATCTTTGACCTCATTTGAATGATATTAGTTCAGAATTTAATGCTTTTCTAACTAAAAAAATCCAATGGGAAATATTGGTTAAAAAAATGAATTGAATAACCTTATTAAATACATCTTCAGTCAATTTTTTTTCATATTCTAAGATGTTGAATTGCAGTTTTTCATCAGTTTTATCCATACAGCAGACGTGTCTGCTCTCAGTCGTGTCTGACTCTTTGTGACCCCATGGACTGCAGTACACCAGGCCTCCCTGTCCATCACCAACTCCCGGAGTTTACTCAAACTCATGTCCACTGAGTCAGTGATGCCATCCAACCATCTCATCCTCTGTTGTCCCCTTCTCCTCCCACCTTCAATCTTTCCCAGAACCAGGGTCTTTTCAAATGAGTCAACTCTTCTCATCAGGTGGCCAAAGTATTGGAGTTTCAGCTTCAACATCAGTCCTTCCAATGAACATTCAGGACTGATTTCTTTTAGGATGGACTGGTTGGAACTCCTTGCAGTCCAAGAGATGCTCAAGAGTCTTCTCCAACACCGCAATTCAAAAACATCAATTCTTCGGTGCTCAGATTTCTTTATAGTCCAACTCTCACATGCATACGTGACTACTGGAAACCACAATCACAGAAAACTAACCAATTTAATCACATGGACCACAGCCTTGTCTAACTCAATGAAACTATGAGCCATGCTGTGTAGGGCCACCCAAGACGGATGGGTCATTGTGGAGAGTTCTGACAAAATGTGGTCCACTGCATAGGGAATGGCAAACCACTTCAGTATTCCTGCCTTGAGAACCCCATGAACAGTATGAAAAAGCAAAAAGATAGGACACTGAAAGATGAACTCCCCAGGTTGGTAGGTACCCAATATGCTACTGGAGATCAGTGGAGAAATAACTCCAGAAAGAATGAAAAGACAGAGCCAAAGCAAAAACAACACCCAGTTGTGGATGTGATTGGTGATGGAAGCAAAGTCCAATTCTGTAAAGAGCAATATTGCATAGGAACCTGGAATGTTAGGTCCATGAATCAAGGCAAATTGGAAGTGATCAAACGAGACAGCAAGAGTGAACATCAACATTTTAGAAATCAGTAAACTAAAATGGGCTGGAATGGGTGAAATTAACTCAGATTACCATTATATCTACTACTGTGGGCAAGAATCCCTTAGAAGAAATGGAGTAGCCATCATAGTCAACAAAAGTGTCTGAAATGCAGTACTTGGTAGCAGTCTCAAAAACAACAGAATGATCTCTATTCGTTTCTAAGGCAAACCATTCAATATCATGGTAATCCAAGTCTATTCCTTGACCAGTAATGCTGAAGAAGCTGAAGTTGACTAGCCCTTAAATTATTTGAAAAATACACACCTTTGGGGCTAGTAAAATACCCTCTTAGAAAAGAACAACAACAAAACAAGCAAGGACATACTAAAGTAGCTTTTTCCTCCTGGAAGATTTTTCAAGTTCATAAGCCTTACAGGTACAGGTAAAAGAGAATCAATATAAAAATAATAGCAATGTAGTTTGGAGATACAAATACAAATCAATAATAATTAAGCTCATATCTTCATAAATGTATCTCTACTCCATATTGACATCAGGTATCATGAACATTTGAAAAGGAAAGTCAATCAACATATATTTCCCATGAAACCACAGTGTATACTGGTCTGTAAATACATTTTATTCCATATTTAGAAAGCAAATACATAAAGATGTTTTGGAGAATTTGTAATGACCAAAATGTTCCTGAAAAAAATTTAGAAATGGCTTACCATTCATTTTGACAGACAATGGATTGAGGAGTTTAAAAATGGCTTTCTGAAGAAACAGCCTACAATGCATATTCAATATCTTAAAATGCCATTTCAGCTGCTTAGAATTTGAGATTTTGGGGGTGCATGTAACTGCCTCTCATTTAACAAATTGTCATATATATATATATATATATATATATATATATATGTATGTATTTGGCATAAGGAACCTAAAGTTAAATTTGTTCTTGCCTTCTCCCAGTCTCTTCAGCTCTACGTGCCCCTGCCATGTACACTATGTGTTTTCTGCCCTCCCACTCACCAATTATCTCCCTGAGTTTGAGACAATAAAGAAAAAAAAATCTAAGTTGTATTTCAAAACTAAATAATAAGATAGTTTACTCAATAGGAATATTCCTGACGCTTTTGTCTCCCCCTCTGTAGAATGTTTGCAATCTCTACTAGGTCTTGTTGGCATAGTGTTTATATTCTATAAACTTTCCTGGTTCAATATTTGTGGATTCTGAAAATGTATTGTATTTTCTTGTAACAAATAAGCATTTTTAAAGGTCTGTGGCTTCTGCTCCAAGTCTGTATCTATAGAAAGTTGTAGATGGAATTTTACTCTGATAATGTGAAGAACTGCTCTTCAAGTATAAAAATAAGAGTTTTGATGAGATGTCCCTTCCCAGATATGATTCAGCCAAGTCTGTAGTAGAAACCCTTAACTCTCTATCCTTAACATACTCAGTTTAGATAAGTGCTAACCAACGTGCCAGGTAAAATGCAGAAAGTAGATATTCGGTTTTATTAGCCTGAAAGCTTGTGAAAGAAGGAGTACGTCCTCTGGATAGTTCATTATACATTTGTGCAGTTATTAAAGTTAAAAAAATTATACAAGTGTTTCATTGACAACAACAAAAAAAAACAAACAAAAAAAACAAGAAAAACTTAAAGAAGCTGGACTGAAAATAACATCTCTGTTTCTGGTAGCACTAACATTTCAAAGTGAATACTGAATTCACTTTGTATTGTATTCCATGTATTAGAAGTTGTTTATTCCTCCTCTTTAGAAAACCTACTTTGAAGCTAGCTGGTGGTTTGAAACAGCGATGTGGAAGAGTAATGAGGCTCATGGGATCTGGAGATACTAAGGTTTAAATAAAGTAATGTCTGTAATTACATAGCACAGTGCCTGGCACATAGTAAATACGCAATTAAAAATTATCTGTTGCTCCTTATTGCTACCATTACAATTACCCCTCCTAATAATTCTCATTTTAATTTTATTACAGTAGCAAAAAGAATTAGTTTGGGAGAAATATGTAGAATCAATTTTTTTTCCCTCCAATTTGGCTATCACATTTGCACTTGGGTTTTTTGTGTATCTAATTAATATGTGGTGCCATCTAATGCCTCATGACCCATTGTGCCAGGTGACACATACCTGATTTTTGTGTTTATAAAACATGTATTTTGTTTAGGTGTTTTAAGTTTAAAGCATCATATTTCAAGAAAATGGAGAAGTGAGTGTAGAGGTCCAGTTCAGGTCAGTTCAGTCACAGTAGTGTCTGACTCTTTGTGACCCCATGAATCGCAGCACGCCAGGCCTCCCTGTCCATCACCAATTCCTGGAGTTTACTCAGACATGTTCATTGAGTCGGTGATGCCATCCAGCCATCTCATCCTCTGTTGTCCCCTTCTCCTCCTGCCCCCAATCATTCCCAGCATCAGAGTCTTTTCCAATGAGTCAACTCTTTGCATGAGGTGGCCAAAGTATTGGAGTTTCAGCTTCAACATCAGTCCTTTCAATGAACACCCAGGACTGATCTCCTTCAGAAGGGACTGGTTGGATCTCCTTGCAGTCCAAGGGACTCTCAAGAGTCTTCTCCAACACCACAGTTCAAAAGCTTCAATTCTTCAGCGTTCAGCTTTCTTCACAGTCTAATTCTCACATCCATACATGACCACTGGAAAAATCATAGCCTTGACTAGATGGACCTTTGTTGGCAAAGTAATGTTTCTGTTTTTTAATATGCTATCTAGGTTGGTCATAACGTTCCTTCCAAGGAGTAAGTGTGTTTTAATTTCAAGGCTGCAATTACCATCTGAAGTGATTTTGTATAGAGGTTAACATTAATTTAAATGATTTTTTCAAAGATTATTATTCTATTCATAGATATAATTATCTCTGTAAGCAAAGCTATTAGTAGTCACCCCTGAAGAAAGGGAGTTCCCATTATATACACTGGGTTAGTTGTCCAAAATATAGCTTAGTGATCAGGTATGACTCTCAGCCCATTAACAAAAATGTATAAATAATATGGTTTTACACTTCAATTTTCTTTTAAAACACTAAAACGTGAGGATAATAGTTAAATTTCATTCTGTTGGAGTTTCCCATCTTCAAGGGGTTGTTCTCTGATTTCCAGGGGGGTTACACAGTGCCAAGGATTTTTTGGAGATGGGAGCTGCTTGAATCATCACATTGGCTAATGCCATCATTATCCATCATATTCTATTACCTCAAAAATCATAATTCTCTTTCAAAGTGTTCCCAGCTCCTGCTGGCATGGCTTCTCAGGAATTGGAGCCCTCTCAATAATTCTGTGACTTTTCAGGGCTACCAAAGGATATGCATTTTTGACATGTTAATCTAGATTCCTAGAATTCATTTGGATTTTCAATCTATTGCATACTTCCCTCATGAAGGAATATGACATCTGATTTTTTTTTTCCAGTCTGAGGGAGGAAAAGAGAAATGATAAGGTGGGGACAGAAGTGAATATTTCAAATATTGCCCAGACAAAGAAATTAGTGCACAATAATTCCTGTTCTACCTTCCCAGACCCTTCCCTTATCTGTCTTAGGGGTTTAGGGTCTGAAGATCCAAACTATGAATATGGTTATACATGGAGGGGACACCTTTCTGAGAAGAAGACCCATCTATGCCATCTGCACACACTAGGATAGAGCCCTGGAACTATGTGCATGTCTTCTCAGCAGTTAGGCAAACCTCTTCTTATGCAAAACCTCAAAATGGGGGAGGGAATCAGGCAGAAAGAGATCCAAACGTCCAAGATTCATATGGTTGTGTTTTCACTGTCAGAGCTTATGTACTGAACATTTTGTGAGATATTTTTGATTTGTTGTCCTTGTCTTGGTTTAGCAAAGAAAGAGTTGAGTATATTTTTTTAAATGTATGGTAAACAGCTCTCCTTTATTGCTAAGTACCAAGTTTGCCTGAAAATCTGAAATCATTATATTGATAGACCATGGAAGGGAATTCAGCATGAAATGGAACATTCTTAGCCTCCTTTTTAGTTGTCCATTATTTAAAGTGACCCCATACAATGCCAAATCTGCAGTTGCATGTAAATCCTATTCACTGAAAATTATCCTTCCACAGCTATACTGAATTTCAGGCTGAAACACTGTTTGATAAACATTCTGATACTATCCAATATTTGAAAAGTTCTTGAAGCAGGATTTTTAAAAGTACGAGAAGGGAGTTAGAAGGCTGTGGATCTTTTGTTTCATGTTTCTCGCCTTTAAGCCCATTTGGAATAGTCTTTGACTGACATGAGGGAAACAGTGGGTCCAATATTTACCTCCTCCCATACACACATCTATAAAGAAAGCTGAGCACCAAAGGATTGATGCTTTTGAACTATGGTGTTGGAGAAGACTCTTGAGAGTTCCTTGGACAGCAAGGAGATCCAACCAGTCCATCCTAAAGCAAATCAACCCTGAGTGTTCATTGGAAAGACTGATGTTGAAGCTGAAAGTCTGGTACTTTGGCCACCTGGTGTGAAGAGCTGACTCATTGGAAAAGACCCTGGTGCTGGGAAAGATTGAAGGCAGGAGGAGAAGGGAACAACAGAGGATGAGGTGGTTGGATGGCATCACCAACTCAGTGGACATGAGTTTGAGTAAGCTCCGGGAGTTGGTGATGGACAGGGAGGCCTGGCGTGCTGCAGTCCATGGGGTCACAAAGAGTCAGACATGACGGAGTGACTGAACTGAACTGAACATCTCAGATACACCTGCAGATGCCATGGGCATCTTTCCCATAATCAGATGAGATCCAGGAGAGCATTTACTCCTGTCATATCTTATACTTCCAGGTCCTCTTATCCTCCAACTTGAAGACATAACATTCAAAAGCTGGCACTCCCCTTGTTCCAAACACTTGTTACCACAGTGGACTGATTGCACTGTCTGACTTGCCATTCCTGCCAAGATTCATTTCTCATTTTTTCTTTGTCCTATAACACAGACCATTTAGAAAATATTGGATTATTCAACAGATGTTTGGCAGGAGTTTGAAATAGAAGGTCTGAAATATTTGTGGAGAATATACTTGACTAGTTTTAATCTCTGACCAAGTAATGGGGAAAGTATATAAATATCAGCATTGGTTTATTTCCATTCTTACTTTTCTTCCCCAGTCTTTACATATTTTTTGTCCTGTGTCTCTCTTTTTAGGTAATATATCAGAGAAGAGAAATTTAATCAAAGAGGAAGTAGGAATGCTTAGCGAAGTGCATTCATATCCCAGGCTATGAGTGTTCTAAAGAATGGTGTATCATTCGAGTTGCTCTATGTGTGGCATCATTAGAGCAGTGCATTAGAGTAGCTCTAATTGTTTCATGCTAGAACTTCATATGAAGAAGTAAACTGTGAACCAGAATCTCTTTCTTTTACAAACAATTTAGTCTGACTCAGACTCCTTTTTGAAAAAGCAAAGGAAGCTTCTTAAAGGAACTTTGTAGAGTGGTCTCCTTCTATTGAAATAAATTCAGCAAGTAAAATTAATGTAAAAAATCAGTCAAAATGAAAATAGAGGTGGTTCACGGGTGAATATTTGACAACCTGGCTCCTGCAGTAATTGAGTTGAAGCTTTTAGGAAATCATGTTATGTCCTTAGAATTACTTCACTGTCAGGTTTGATTTTTCTTTATCCAGTTATCACATAGTAATTTCTAATTAAAGCAGAAGATCACTCGAGTGTCTAAAAAGAAAAGAGTAAAAGCAAGAAAAATTATTTATTTTACTTATTTGATAAGTAATTATTTCTTATATTTGTATTCAATTTCAAAAGCAGAAAAGGCTGTGTTTCTACACCACAGAAGGTATAACCATATGTACAGTAAACGAGATAGGCATAAGTAGCTTATGACCACTTGAGTTTTATATAGGTGTCACCTGAAAATAATATATTTGTTGTCTTCACATAAATAATATTCATTTCCACTTAGGATGTAGAAAATTGAAAAAAAAAATCTCCCTTACCAGAGTATACAAAGAGTTATATAAAAACCAGAATACATAAAGCATATTTAAAACTCAGTAATAATACAACCTGGTTTTGAAAATGGGCAAAATATTTGATCAGACAACAAAAAAATATATATTAATGGTCAATAAGCACATAAGGATATTCAACATGATTAATCATTAGGAAAACAGAAATTAAAATCACAGTGAGAAAATACTACCTAGATATTTGTATGACTCCAATCAAAAACCAACAAACAAAATCAAACAATATCAAATGCAATCATGAATTCAAAGTAACCGAAATCCTTACGTGTTTCTGGTGGAAATATAAATTGGTATGGTGACTTGGAAAACAGATTTCCAGTTTCTTATAAAGTTAAAAATATTCTTGCCATGAGAGACTCAGCACTCTTAGGCTGTTCCTCAAGTGAAATGAAAACATAGATTCAGATAAAAACTAATAGGTAAATATGTAAAGGCAGCTTTATTCATAATCATCAAAAGCTGTACACAACATCAATGGACACCAATAGGGGAGTGGAAAAAGGAAACGTAGTTCATTCATACAATGCAATGATACTTAGCAGGAGAAAAGAAGCAAACTACTGATACCTGCAATGGCATGGAAACATTTAAAAAGCATTATGCTAAGTGAAAGACCCAGAAAAAAAAAAAGACAACATTCTTTATAATTCCATTTATTTGACATTCTAGAAAAGATAAACCTAAAGTGGAAGAGGAGAGTGAAAACATTGGCTTAAAGCTCAACATTCAGAAAACGAAGATCATGGCAACTGGTCCCATCACTTCATGGCAAATAGATGGGGAAACAGTGGAAACCGCGGCAGATTTTATTTTCTTGGGCTCCAAAATCACTGCAGATGGTGACTGCAGCCATGAAATTAGAAGACGCTTGCTCCTTGGAAGAAAAGTTATGACCAACATATTAAAGAGCACGTGTATACCTGTGGCGGATTCATTTTGATATTTGGCAAAACTAATACAATTATGTAAAGTTTAAAAATAAAATAAAATTTTAAAAAAATGAGTATAAAAAAATAATAATAATAATAAAAAAAGCAGAGACATTACTTTGCCAACAAAGGTCTGCCTGGTCAAGGCTATGGTTTTTCCAGTAGTCATGTATGGATGTTAAAGTTGGACTGTAAAGATAGCTAAGTGCTGAAGAATTGATGCTTTTGAACGGTGGTGTTGAAGAAGACTCTTGAGAGTCCCTTGGTTTGCAAAGAGATCCAACCAGTCCATCCTAAAGGAAATCAGTCCTGAATATTCATTGGAAGGACTGATGTTGAAGCTGAAACTCCAATACTTTGGCCACCTGATGTAAAGAGCTGACTCATTTGAAAAGACCCTGATGCTGGGAAAGATTGAAGGCAGAAGGAGAAGGGGATGACAGAGGATGAGATGGTTGGATGGCATCACCGACTCAATAGACATGGGTTTGGGTGGACTCCGGGAGTTGGTGATGGACAGGGAGGCCTGGTGTGCTGCGGTTCATAGGGTTGCAAAGAGTTGGACATGACTGAGCAACTGAACTGAACTGAATTGAACTGATAGGGACAGAAAGCAGATCACTGCTTTCCAAAGACCGGGAACAGGGAGAAGGGAACTGAATGTAAATCGGTATGACAGACTTTTTTGTGATGATGAAAATATTCTATATCTTGAATGTGGTGGTGGTCACCAGACTTTATATAAGTTTTCAAGATTTACAAAACTACCTACGCTTGTAGGGCAGATTTTACTATGTTAACTTATATCTCAGCAAAATTTCCAGTGGTCATGTATAGATGTGAAAGTTGGACTGTGAAGAAAACTGAGCACCGAAGAATTGATGCTTTTGAACTGTGGTGTTGGAGAAGACTCTCGAGAGTCCTTTGGACTGCAAGGAGATCCGACCAGTCCATTCTAAAGGAGATCAGTCCTGGGTATTCTCTGGAGGGACTGATGCTAAAGCTGAAACTCCATACTTTGGCCACTTCATGCGAAGAGTTGACTCATTGGAAAAGACTCATTGGAAAAGTTGCTGGGAGGGATTGGGGGCAGGAGGAGAAGGGGACGACAGAGGATGAGATGGCTGGATGGCATCACCAACTCGATGGACATGAGTTTGGGTGAACTCCAGGAGCTAGTGATGGACAGGGAGGCCTGGGATGCTGCAATTCATGGGGTCACAAAGAGTCGGACACAACTGAGCGACTGAACTGAACTGAAATCAATGATAAGAGAAGGATATGGAGGAGAAATGATCCATTTTGTCTGAATTAGGCATGACAGTCTAACACTTACCACACTGCATGGTTTTGTTCAGAAATTACTCATGGTAAGTTATCTCGTCTGAGAACTCAGTGATTGCAAATTGGTACTTGAGTGCAGCTATTCAAGTCATTCTAGATTTATTTCTTATCCTGTGAACTTCATAGGACTTTTATTATTAATGAGGTCAAAAGTCAGAGTATTAAGAAACACGAAGGAGTAAAAGCTTCTTTAAATTCAGAGAAGAGTTTGATCATGAGCCCCAAGGGCTGCCTCTTCTGGTCTTGGGGGAAGTGGTGTTGGAAGGAGAGGATGCAGAACCACAGAGTTGATAGGAAAATGAAACTTATTGTAATTTAAATTTGAGCATCAAATACCCGTGAGGTATCTACATGCAAATTTAATTGGGAAAGTCAGTTGTATCTACTAAAATCAAGACAAACATAACTTACTTTAAGAGCATGATTACTTTGAGGCTTTATAGGTAGACTGTGGAAATGCTAATGAATAAGTTTACAGATTTGAACCAAATTATATGTTTTGTGTTTTGAGGCTCAAGAGAATTGATTCAATCATACTAACAGATTGAAGAAGCAAACAGATATTGCGTGACAAGATGGCATGTATTAGAAAAGTAAGAACAGCTACATATTTTGTTTTTAAATTTTATTTTACTTTTGGTTTGATCAGTGAGAGAGTACATAAAAATTCTGGCAACACTGGCTTTGTAAATATGTCTTCAAAAGGGGGTTACTCACTCTTCAGTCTGACATCTGTCACTCCCCTAGAACACAAAAGGACTGTGCAGGTCTGGGCAGCTTGTTAGATTGCTGTCAATGTTTATTTTCACCAATATCCAAATGTGTGAATATAAGAAAGTTAATGTTTTAGAAAACAGTTTGTCTTTGTTCTTTTATACTATGCATGCATTTTTATACCAATCTGTTTCAGAATGAAGCATATTTTATCCAGACATGGTAGGTTTCAAAGACTTTATCAATGCACAAGTTTCATAATGTTGCATTAAGACCATAACATGACACCAAAGAATCTGTAAAACATTTTTATCTTACACTATTTGCCACACTGGATATTTATTCTTATTAACATAAGAAAGTAGAATTCATCATATATTTTAAAGTAAGAATTATTTGTATTTTAATACAACACCCAATGTTTGATGGTACATAATTGAAATCACTTCTCTAGTAATTGAAATACTTAATTATACTGTTGATTCCACATGCAAGTATAATTATATTAAAGCCTATTTCTTTCCTTTTGGCTTTTGTTTGTAAAAATCACAGGTACTTTAGATAATGTTCAATTGCTTCGGTTATTAAATTCCACCAACTAAAAATTGTTCATTCAAAGCCATTTTAAATATAAAGAACTTTTAAAAGTTAGCCCTGAAGACGTAGTAAATTTTCAGGCATTTCCTCTCAACATTCAAATAGAAAATCTGTTCTCTGTTCACTTTTTAAATTAAAAATGAGAGAAGAAATGGAATTCAGACTCCAGTGAAAGCCTGCTTTCTGTGAAGAAAATGTATTGATTTTATCATGGTCTTATGAACATGTCAAGTGGTAATTAGGTATTTTCTGAACAACTTTCACAGGGTGATTTTGCAGGATTGGGGATCATGAAGACTGTAATACTCTGAACAGTATCCAGAACTACTTCTAACACCTGCTTTTGAATCAGAAACAAACTAAAACCTGATAGACAGGAACATATAGATGAAAGTATATTTCACTAATTTTCAATATAGTTTTATTAATTCAATAGTAACATACTATTTTCATATTTCATTTGCATCTTTGATTAACTGCATGAATTGCTACACTGGAATAACACCCCCTTGACTGGTCTATCAAGTGATTTTCCAACTTACTTACTTAGTCACACTTTATCCTGTACTTCTCCTCTCCCCTCATAGCAATCACACTCATAGAAGTCAGCCTGAACATCTTTTATTGTTAATTTAAGACATCTGTGTTTAGCACACACTATGTTTTTATATTAATATCTTCAGTTTCCTAGAGAGTGTCACTTTTTCTCCCACTGGTAAAACAAAAAATCTTTTATTTGCAGGGATTATTATGAAGATCCAATGAGGAAATTTTAGTAACCTTGTTCCACTCACTTTAAAGGCTTTAAAAACTTGAGATATTATAACTCAGTTACTGCTCAAACAGAAAGCAACCTAGTCATGGATCCTGAATCAATTCAGTTTAGTTCAGTCGCTCAGTTGTATCTGACTCTTTGCGACCCATGGACTGCAGCACACCAGGCATCCTTGTCGACCACCAACTTCTGGAGTTTACCCAAACTCATGTGCATCAAGTTGATGATGCCATCCAACCATCTCATCCTCTGTCATCCTCTTCTCCTCCCGCCTTCAATCTTTTTCACCATCAGGGTCTTTTCCAGTGAGTCAGTTCTTCACATCAGGGGGCAAAAGTATTGGAGTTTTAGCTTCAGCATCAGTCCTTTTAGTGAATATTCAGGACTGATTTACTTTAGGTCCCTGAATACATGTAAACTTTTTCTAGTTCCCAGAAGAAATTGATTCAGAATGCTCTCAGGAGGACTGCTTTGCTTGGATTTGTAATTTCAAATCCCATGTGTGTTATTTCCTTGATGTTGTAGACTGAACAGTCCATGAGCTCAGGAACACATGCTGTGCCTATAGATTACATCTAGACCACAAACAGGCCTGATAAGATTGCTCTTAGCCTCTTTCCCCCTGTATATCACCCTATTCACAGTTAGCCTAGTAAAGGAGGGGGGAGGAATCCTCATGTTACGTTTGCTCACTCACATCTAAGGAGGAAAGATCCAACAAAGATGGAGGTAGCTTTTAAACACTCTGTTCTTTCCAGTAAAAATATTTGTTTCACTTTTGAACTGGAAATAGAACTATCATATTGTCAGGAATAAGTTTGGAAGACTGTCCAATACAAGGTTAAAAAATGCTTCTTATAAGTTTATATCTCTCTCAGGCCACTCTCTTCCACTCCATTCTCATTTAGAAACATCGACATATAAAATAGTATCATCCAGGAAGGATTCATGATGAACCTTCTTGAAAACCCTACATTCTTCAGCATAACATGTTTGAGATAAAAACGTGCTCAGCAAACATTACAAAAATCAGGTTTTTTTTCCAACTTTGCTTTTAAAAAAGATACTATTGATGAAAATCTGAACATTTCTCCTAATTTGTAGTCACAAATCATGTAGTACAACTGGTTAGTATGCAGGCCCAAAGGAAGAAAAGCTTCAAAGAAATTAGATATCAAAGAAAATATAGTTTATAATTTATGACTGCAGAGAACAAGCGTTGTGCAATGTTTAAGACCTAAGGCTCCAGAGTCCACATACTTAGTTTTAAATCCCAGTTCCATCATCAGCCAGCCATCTGATAATAGACTACTTTATTAGCCTCCCCAAATCTCAGTTTCCTCATCTGTCAAATGGAATGTTGCTAGTTCTTGCTGTCATAGAAAAGTTAAATGAAAAGATGAATGTAAAGAACGCAGAACAAGACTTGACTCAAAAAGTTGTTAGTTTCCTTTCAGTTAGTGGTTATGGAACTAGAATTATATTTTAGCCTTTTAGCAATGTGCATGTTTTCAGAAGTATATGTCATTCTAAAATTAATCGTAGAGGATATTTCTAATGGGCTTCCCTGGTGGCCCAGCGGTAAAGAATCTACTTGCAATACAGGAGGTGCAAGAGACGCAGGTTCAGTCTCGGGGTCATATGCATGTTGAATGTTCTAGGTAGTAATCCAATGAATTACATGGAATGAATTATTTTTGATAAGTAAGCACATACAATAAGAAAAATTAAAACTAAAAAAAGATGGCTTTGTTATCATTAATCATCTTGATAGGAAATATCTCTCCTAAAAGCTGATATGATACACACACACATAAGTATTTCTATATAATATATATATTAGTTTTGAGTGAATCAATGACTAATTAATGCCAAACTCTTAAATGGATTGAGAAATAATAAAACATGTTAAAGTCATCAATCCATGAAAAAAAATTTATCATCATTTAAGGGAGAAAAGATAGTAATTTTTGATTTTCCCTACTGATAATCAACTCTGCTGCAAAATCAATTTGATTAGAATGAATGCATCACCTCTCAGACAGATGTAAGTGGCTATCAACACAAGAGAGTAATTAAGAGCAAGCTCTTGAAATAAAATTCCTGGATCTAAATCTTGGTTCTGCTTTTAGCTTTGGAAACTTTAGCCTCTGTTTCCACATCTGTTAACTGGGGAAAAAAGTAATACTCATCTCATAGGGTTTTTTGAAGGATTAAATAGACAATATTTGTTCTGGGCTTAGGACAGCATCTGCCATATAATATATGCCAAAATATTAACTTAGCTGACTTGTCACCCTGAGGTTTATCTTTCACTTTGGCTGAGTTTCATCAGTAATTGAAAGAGTGGTTCTGACTTCTACTAGGCTAGATTAAATAAAGATCCAGGTTTTGTCAATAGTGTGCTTAATTAAGCAGACCAGATAAGAGTATCAATAAGCACTTGAGAGAGGCCTTGATATGGATAAAGTTAAAGAGAGCTGATACGGAATGTAGGTAAATGACTAAGCAAGTGCTGGACTCTTTCAGATTATCTCTGGATGCATGGCTACTGTCTCATCAAACTCTGATGTATTCAAGTAATGATATCTTACCACTCCTTTGTACAGTTCTGGAAAATTTGGGCCCCAGTTTGTGACTGTACCAGAAGCTCATCTGCAAATCAACTGTTTGAAATTCAAAAGATATTTTTTAACAGGAATGATATTCTGAATGGCAGTTCTTAGGCCAGTCTAATGGATTCAGATTTTCACTGAAGAATACTACCCCATCAGGTAAATTTGACTACCACTTTTAGCATGCATTTTATTTGTGTTTAATATGCCAGAAGTGAATATCCCTGTCTGCAATAAGCAGCTCATTTGCCACACCAGAAAAGGCACCCTGGTTGTTCTAGAGTGCCGATAACTAATTTGTCAAATTCCCATTTCTGCATAAGATACTTTTCCTCCTAATTTCTGCACTTTTGCAGAAGAGGATATTTGAATAACAAAAGCTCATAGTTGGAATAGAGTTTACATTCCTTCTAGTCCACAAAATCATATAGGGACTAAACTTTTTATTCTTCTCTCTCACTGTCTGTGCTTCTGAACTAGAGGCAGAGGCCCAGTAAGGAGTCTGTCCTGCCCAGGAGTATGGTGGGTTGTGCTGCAGAAGCAAGGCCCCCCAGACCAATGATGGTGTTTTCATGACTGTCCTTGCCTGTGTTCTCTAAGCTTCCAAAGCCTGTTAAAATTTTAGCTACTATTTCTGTAACTTCCAGTGACATTTGTCATATCAGTCCCCTCTCCGGATAGAATACTACCCTCCCTCTTATTTAAATCTCTTTCTCTACCACTCAGAAAAAAAAAAAATCACATTTAAAAAGTTCCATCTGAATAGAAGATTCATTTCATCACTCTTTTCTCTATGGATCTAAGCATCTCTGGGATGTCAGTTTATAATTAAGACTAAAAAGGAAAAAAAAAAAAAGTAGCAACCCAGATGTATCTATAACAGTGTCAAAACTGAATATCCTCTTAATAATGAGTAAGATAATATTTTTCAACTTCTCATTATTTTCTCTTTGAAAATACATGTGGCAAAAATAATGCACACACTTTGTTGGACTGTGTTTCTTTAAATGCTGTATTTCGTGAAGCATTAAAATGGATTTGGTATCAACATGCTGAAGGCTCCTGCAACCACCAAGATATCAGCTGTCATTACTGTGTCATGGAGATTCACCCCGAAAAATACCTCACACAAAAATGAAGGAGACATTTGCAGACAGCTTTGTCATTTAGACATTTTCTCATGGTACATAGATGGATCCTAGGTGCTGTGCTCATTATAAAATGATTTCCGAAATTTAGGGGGACTAGAATCCTCCAATGAGATGCTAAATATCCATGGATACACTAGCTTTGGTATTTCTTGAAATCCAATATGTAGAGCTTTGTGATCTAGTGACTTCCTCCTATCTTTCTGCTTTTAAATGCTTGTTTTTACACTTTGTCTTCATAGTGTTTATTGGCAACAAGAACAGCTCAGTGCCAAACATGTAATACATTACTCAATGCATCTTAGCTCTTATAAATGAAAGAATCAATGCAACTGCGTCGTTTCACATTTGACTTGCTGTGTTCCACAGAAATAATGTGCATACAATGATATTACATAATGGAACTGCGTGTACCATTTTAGCAACAGCCGGAATGGCTGGATAAAGTCATTAGTGACCTTGCGTTCTCCTTGACTTCACTACATTCTCTGCCAGATTGACTAAGTGATGAGGTTGGTAACCATAAGTATCCCTGTCGGCACTTTACCTCTCTCCTTACTATATTCCAGACTTTTTTTTTTTTTCTCTTCTCCATCTCCAGCCCCAGAATTTATCCTTTCACCTCTGCTCACAGACCTTTGCCTTCATCTTTCTAAATAAGATGATAAAGGATAAGCAATTGCAATATGGCCTGGAGAGGGCGCTCTTAAAATATCATTCTTTCTCTTCATTTCTATCCTCTCTTGTTCCACATTATGGGTGCATGCCAAGTTGCTTCAGTCCAAGTCTTCCCAACCCTATGGACAGTAGCCCACCAGGCTCCTCTGTCCATGGGATTCTCCAGGCAAGAATACTGGAGTGGGTTGCCACGTCCTCCTCCAGGCGATTTTCCCAACCCAGGGGTCAAACCCGCATCTCTTATATCCCCTGCATTGGCAGGCAGGTTCTTTACCACCAGCACCATCTGGGAACCTGGTTCCATATTATAGTACATCCTTATTCTCTGCTGGTCAGATAAGAGCAAACAAAACAAGTCAATGAAATATAACTGTACCAGAATATTTACCTTGGCTCTGTATCCTTTTACCCACAAGTTTCACAGGAGATGGTGTGGCTGAGAGAGTGAAGAAAAAAGAAGAAAGGTCTTGGAAGGTTGAGAGAGAGGGGAGAAACTGACAGAGAGTGAAACACGAAATCTTGGTTGAACCTAATCACGGGTAAAGTAGTTTTTATTTGAGACATGAAGACCAGTGAGGGTTTTTGCTTCCAGGTTGATGAAGGATGACAAAAAAGGCTACCCTTGAAGCCATGCTATGTTGGTTTAGAGTCAGATTGTTATAAAACTAATAAAATGCTTTCTTTAGATGCCTCCCTCTCTTTCCCTCTCTTTATTCCTGCCAGCATTCACATGAGTTCCATGATCATAGCCTCTTGCCAGCCTACATTAATATCTATTGTTTTCTCTTCTACCACAAAATTAATCTTCCTAAAACAAGGCTTAGATGACACTGCCTTGGTCCCAGGCCCTGGAGGTGGGGAGACTCGCTGGCCCCTGCTTAGCTTTGAGGTGCAATATGACTAGCTTGTCAGTGCAACTTGCTAATACATCATGACTGTCTTCATCATTTTCCCACCTGTTCTCTGTTCGTTATCTTCTGCTACAGAAAGACTGAACATTTTCCCTAACTGGATGTGCTTAAAGATGTTTCCAGACCAACAGGGACTTCCTAAAAAGTAGAACCCAAGTCATTTGAATACTTTTTTTTTTAGCATATGTGAGCAGCCATCCTAGACAACTAACTAGTCAAGTGTTAGCACAAACTGCATTAGTGGAATTTCTTTCTTTCTGTAAGTAGATCACACACACACATATTCTAAATATACATTCTATTATATATACACATTCCATGTTCAAGTGGTTCCTTTTCCAAATTGTCCACTTGAGCAATGATTCTCAAAGTGTGGTCCCCAAAGGAACGCGTCAACATCACTAGGGAGCTTGTGAAAAATGCAAACTCTTAGACCTCACCCCAGATCTAGAATAGGAATCTCTGGTGGTGAAGCCCAGCATCTGTGTTTTAACAAGTCATCCACATAATTTTGATATATGCTATCAAATTTTGGGGAACATTAATCTAATGTCTACCAATTATGAGTTCATTTTTCATAATACAGTGAGATTTGATGTAAAAATATATAATACTCTTCTTATCATACCTACTACAGAATAAAGTGAATGTGAGTTTTCATTATGAACACCTATCTGAAATTTTTGGAAAATGGCCCCATGAGAAACAGGCTTTCAAATATATATATACATCTAGCAATTCAGTACTTTTTCCAGGCACAGTTTGAAGATATATATTAATCCCTTCAAGTCTTAAAACAAATAAGTGGTATTATTTATTTTCCATTTTACACATGGGTATAAGCCAGGCCCAGAGGAGTCTAACAACTTACCAGTTATCACAAAGCCGGTTAGGAAAAAGCAGAGATTTGTACCTGGTAATAGAGTGCTCCACGCTTTTAACCACTTCTTTATGTTACGTATTTAATAAACATCCTCTTACTCTTCTTAGAGCTATTTTGTTTTTAAAAATACAACTGTGTCATCAAATGTCCAGTGAACATTATTGTAAAACTTGAAATCTCACCCAACTTTGTTTTATTTAACTTATTTAACTTCCAGTTTACACTCGCTAAGAGGCTTAGTGAGGCTACATGATTTACTCAATTCCAAATAATTCTTATATTGTTTGAACTGATCTGTTTTTGAGTAGAATGTGCTTTCCCTTATAATTTTATTTTTTTAAAAATCAGTGTCAATTCACTGATTAAGAGGTTACTATTTATTTTTAATGCACATCAGTAGATGGAAGACTGTAGATTTTCATTTTGAGCAGACACAATGAGAGTGAATAAATCATTCCATTGTTAAATATAAACTCACATTATTTACAAATTGGTAAATATTTACCAGCATTTTATCTTCTACAGCTAATACACAGAATCTTCTTCTGCAATATATTTAACAAAATTTAGTGTCTGTAAAATTACTACTAACTAGTTTATTAGAAATAAATTGCAAATTGAAGTATTACACAGATTTAAAGTGTAACCTTTGTTAGCTACATGTATTAGCACAAATTGGTTTGCAATGTATTAAACATAAATCTGATGCAAATTAACAGGAACAAATATTCATAGATTGTCTAGACCAGTTATCTAGATTGTAGTTATTTTGAAAACTTTTAAAAATGAAAAGAGAAGAAACTTCTCTGATTTATTGTATATTAAAATTAGGATATGTTCTTTAAAGTCATTTTCCCATCAATCCATTTTAATTTTAACACTGTCTTAAAAACATTGGCATTTTCTTTCCCATTGTCCAGAGCAAAGACATCTGAAAATACAGTTAAGTAACTCAAATGCACTATGAAGGTTAACAGTCTCTTGGGGATTCAATCACCATTTGATTTAATGTTGGACTGTTTAATCATATTATAAACTTCTCCAACTGGCCTGCATAATTGCCTCCTTAGCAGAAAAGAGTAAACAGCTTACCTTGCAACTCTGGTTCCTTAAGAAGCCATTACATTCCTGAAAACATCACAAGATCTGTCAGCATTTTCATTATCTACCTCCATTTTCTAGAGCTGATAACTGGCTATAAAATTTTACTCTGGGCTTAAAATTGACATTTAATATTTTGACCATGAAATAAATGTAGTCATATTCTGGGAGAGAGGGTAGGGCTCTTTTGCTGTGCAATTCAAATTAAGTAAATTGTTATTGCCCAGAAAATAGCAACTCATAACAATCACTACCATTTATTGAGTGTCTATTTTCCACCAGGGGCCAGTATAGTTTCATATACTATATTGAATTCTTTTTAACAAAGTTCAACAAGGGAGGTGGTATTATTCTAGGTCTGCAGATGAGGAAACTGATACTTAGAGAAATAAAGTCCTTTTCCCAAGTTTACACAGTAAACATAAGCTCATAGGACCATGGTGCTTCTTACTATGCAGCTGCTGCTTAACCTCACCCGTGCACAGGGGTGAGCAGGAGGGACATGAGCTAACAATGGAAAACAGGGGTTCCCATTTCAACAGTCAACCTATTTCACCTCTTTTGCCAGAGGTGACTGTCTCATCCCTTAGCCAATTATAGCTTCTATGGATATTTTTGCTGCATATCTTGAAGGGGAAAAGTAAACTAATATGTCAGGATTAGAAAAAGGTGTTCCACTATTTGACAGCTTGCCATGTTTCCATAACAAACAACTATTTGATTAGAGAAAATGAGGTTTGAAAATAATTTCTTTCACCCAAAATATGAACCAATCAGTGTAGGTGTTTTTAATATTTAAAAAAAGCTCATAATAGCTATCATCCACTAACTTAAATGACTACCGTCTCCCACATATATTCTTTATGACTTCTTCAGCAAAAACTCTGTAAATACTTTCTCCCAGAGAAAGTTTCGGCACCTGGCTCCTAGATTAATGTGACAGATCACACGACTCACCATGTTGGAAATCCACTGCAACTTACATCTAAAATCATATTGTGAGAAAGTGTTCAGCAGGGCTGATGGTTATGCTAATTCGGTGGCATCTTAACTTTGGGGGTGAATCCAAACTTCAGAGACAAGAAAATTTATCCTCTTATTTTGAAAGGCAGACTATGTTAGCCTGTATGAAAATTCATTTGCTGTTTGTTATTTTTCTACTTTTACAATGATAGCCATGAACACAAGTTCAGTTCTGTTCAGTCGCTCAGCTGTAACCCCCTGGACTGCAGCACACCAGGCTTCCCTGTCAATCACCCATTCCCGAAGCTTGCTCAAACTCAGGTCCATCGAGTCAATGATACCATCGAACCATCTCATCCTCTGTCATCCCTTTCTCCTCTGCCTTCAATCTTTCCAAGCATCAGGGTCTTTTCCAATGAGTCAGTTCCATCAGCATCATCCATATCAAATCTTTATTAGTATCTACTTGGTGAGTAGTACCGTGAAGTTGTCCTCAGGACAAGTTAAAGCAATATTCTGTGATAATCTAAAGGAGAAAAGAATTTTAAAAAGAATAGATACATGTATATTTATAACTGAATATAATATGTGTAATATAACTTGGCTGTACACTTGAAACTATTCCAATATAAAATAAACATTAAAAAAAAAAAAGAACAAAGTTAAAGCAGAGTTAAATTCCCTCAGTGTACCCAATTTGGTCAAGGTCTATCGATTTGATCTTTTAACCTGGCTTCATGATTAATCATAAAGTGATCAATTGGGATGACTAGGCAGTAAGCACAACTGAAAACTCAACAGCAAAAATCACCAAATTGCCTCTAGCCATGTCCTTTAAAATTGTCTGCAATTTAACTTCACATCCAGGCTCTAGGATCTTTTAAATCCTTTAGAGAGGAAATACTGTCGAATATGTCATCAGGATAGATCTAGGGAGGACCAGTTCTCAATTAAACCACAACTGAGTCCATCCAGGGGAAAGCTGAGTTTTTAGTGTTTGATTGAGAGAATCATTTAAACTGATTAGAAATCTTCAGAGGATATTTAAGTGATAGGTAGAAACCTGAGTGGCTTTCATTGCCACAAAAGGCCTATAATTCAGTGGTAGCTGAAAGAGAATGTGTATAAAAAATTCAAACAGTTCTTTTCAACCTCCAAAATTAGATGATTTTACTCAAGAGGAAGGCTGGGGCTCAAAAGCATAGAAATCCACTGTAACTTACATCTGAAACTATTCTGTGAATAAGTGCTCAGCAGCATTGATGGTTATGCTAATTCTGTGACATCTTAACTCGGGATGAAACCAAACTTCAGAGACAAGAAATTGTTTTTTTTTTTGTTTTTGCAAACAGGGACAGTGGTCACAGAAATCAGTCTTGCTGCAGCAGATACACTTCATCAGGAAAGCAGACCAAGTCCTTCTGGCTGAAAGGCCATTGGAAAGCTTGTTCCTTAGTAGAATAGGATGATGCCCCTGGTCATAGTAGCACAAACATGGCTTTGAACTTATATTCCCCTTTTCCCCTGAATAAAGACATACTCTGTATATTTAGGGAAGCTCCGATGGCTCAGCAGGTAAAGAATCTGCCTGTCAATGCATAAGATGCAAGAGATACGAGTTTGATCCCTGGGTCTGGAAGATCCCCAGGAGGAGGAAATGGCAACCCTCTCCAGTGTTCTTGCCTGAGAAATTGCATGAATAGAGGAGCCTGGTGGGCTACAGGCCAAAGCGTCACAAAGAGTCAGATACAACTAAATGACACAAACACGCCTTAAGCATTTAAGTGGCCACCTATCTCTTGTGTACTTTCTGTTTTACTCTTACAGATCTTTGATAATTTCCAGAACCCTGCAGATCATGAACCTCCCAGAGAGTAAGTGGGTTGATTAGGAGGTCCCTGGTTACTGGATTAAACATGAAAATGCCTCTGATCCTGAAATTCATGTCAAGACAATTTGACTCACGCCATTTGGCTTGTCTGTGTCTCTACCCTCTGCTGCTTTGTGTGCCTTAAGAAGTCCTCCTTGGGATTTTGCCTTGACTGCAGAAAGCCTGTTTTTCAGTTGCTTTCATCGGGTTTTTGTCTCTGTCTGAAATGCTCTGTCATAGAGCACTGCTTAATGCAAACTGCAAAGCAAAACCTTAGGATAAGGAAGCATGTGTGTCGCTTTCTGGTCTGGTCTCTTATTGTTACCCCTGACAAGTTTGGCTCCTGGGGGCCAGAAACTGGAAGTCTAATTCCTGCCTAAGGGTATGGAATAGTTGGCCCAGAAACGATTATGGCTTCAAGGAGCCACAAGGGGGAGACAATGATTCATCTTGGTGACTCCGCATTCCAATTCTGTTCTTCCTGTAAAGGAGCTGAAGTGGGAGCTGGGATAGGTTTTAGTGATAGGTGACTCAGTAGTAAAGAATCCATCTGCTGATGTAGGAGACCCAGGAGCCAATGTTCGGTTCCTGGGTTGGGATGATCCCCTGGCAGAGGAAATGGCAACCCACTCCAGTATTCTTTTTTTTATAACATTATTATTGTTTTTTTTTTTTTTTTTTAAACACCAAGAACATTTTGTATTGGGGTATAGCCAATTAACCAATTTATGATAATTTCAGGTGAACAGTGAAGGGACTCAGTCATACATATACATGTATCCATTCCAGTATTCTCGCTTGGATAATCCCATGGACAGAGGATTCTGGTACAGTCCCTGGGGTCCATAACTGAGCATGCGCACAAGGTGGAGACCACACCCATCTCTTCTTCCTAGTTACGCATCAGTCCCCATTTCTAAGTCTCTTTTTCAGAAAGAAGAGGCCATATGACTGACTTCTAAACCCAATGAATTCTAAGCTGATGTTAATGTGGACTATTGCCACCTATAAAATCCTCCTATGAAATTCCCTCTGATTAGTGAGTTTTGAGCACCTTCTCATTTACCTGGGAGAAGGAAATGGCAACCCACTCTAATACTCATGCCTGGAAAATCCCATGGACGGAAGAGCCTGATAGGCTACAGTCTATGGGGTCACAAAGAGTCGGACACGACTGAGTGACTTCACTTCTCATATACCTGTGGATCATTCGTATATCATCATTGGAGAAATGTCTATGAAAGTCCTTCCCTCATTTATACATACATATTTTTTCTGCTATTGAATTGTAGACGATATGTGTGTATTTTGGATGTTAACTTCTTATCAGATATAGGGTTCACAAATATTTTCTCTTACTCCACAGGTTGCCTTTTCATTTACTGGTTATATCCTTTGTTGTGCTGAAAACTTTTAGTTTGATGTAACCCCACTTGTCTATTTTTGGTTTTATTGCCTGTGCTCTTGATATCACATCCAAAAAAAAAAAAAAATCACGGCTAAAAACAATATCAAGATTTTAACTATGCTTTTTTTTTTTTTTCTAGGAGTTTCACAGTTTCAAGTCTTATGTCTTTAATCCATACAAATGGCCAATCAGTAGTACTTGAATAAAGATGCTTGATGGTACTAATCATTCAGTTCAGTTCAGTCGCTCAGTCATGTCTGACTCTGCAACCCCATGAATTACTGCACACCAGGCCTCCCTGTCCATCATCAACTCCCGGAGTTCACTTAGACTCCCATCCATCGAGTCAGTGATGCCATCCAGCCATCTCATCCTCTGTCGTCCTCTTCTCCTCCTGCCCCCAATCCCTCCCAGCATCAGAGTCTTTTCCAATGAGTAAACTCTTTGCATGACGTGGCCAAAGTACT
This sequence comes from Bos indicus x Bos taurus, assembly GCF_003369695.1. Classification (NCBI taxonomy): domain Eukaryota; kingdom Metazoa; phylum Chordata; class Mammalia; order Artiodactyla; family Bovidae; genus Bos; species Bos indicus x Bos taurus. The sequence continues at coordinate 9,161,232 of NC_040087.1, read as the reverse complement.
GGAGTTTCAGCTTTAGCATCATTTCTTCCAAAGAAATCCCAGGGCTGATCTCCTTCAGAATGGACTGGTTGCACTCCAAGGGACTCTCAAGAGTCTTCTCCAACACTACAGTTCAAAAGCATCAATTCTTCGGCACTCAGCCTTCTTCACAGTCCAACTCTCACATCCATACATGAATACTGGAAAAACCATAGCCTTGACTAGACGGATCTTTGTTGGCAAAGTAATGTCTCTGCTTTTGAATATGCTATCTAGGTTGGTCATAACTGTCCTTCCAAGGAGTAAGCGTCTTTTAATTTCATGGCTGCAGTCACCATCTGCAGTGATTTTGGAGCCCCCCAAAATAAAGTCTGACACTGTTTCCACTGTTTCCCCATCTATTTCCCATGAAGTGATGGGACCAGATGCCATGATCTTCATTTTCTGAATGTTGAGCTTTAAGCCAACTTTTTCACTCTCTTCTTTCACTTTTATCAAGAGGCTGTTTAGTTTCTCTTCACTTTCTGCCATAAGGGTGGTGTCATCTGCATATCTGAGGTTATTGATATTTCTCCTGGCAATCTTGATTCCAGCTTATGATTCTTCCAGCCCAGCGTTTCTCATGATGTACTTTGCATATAAGTTAAATAAGCAGGGTGACAATATACAGCCTTAACGTACTCCTTTTCCTATTTGGAACCAGTCTGTTGTTCCATGTCCAGTTCTAACTGTTGCTTCCTGACCTACATACAGATTTCTCAAGAGGCAGGTCAGGTGGTCTGGTATTTCCATCTCTTGAAGAATTTCCCACAGTTTATTGTGATCCACACTAATCATTGGGAAAATGCAAATCAAAACTACAATGAGATGAAATCACCTAACACCTGCTAGGATGGGTATGATTTTTTTTTTAAAGTGTTAGAGAGAAGATGCAGAAATTGGAACAATTCTGCACTATTGATGGGAATGTAAAATGGTGCAACCACTTTGGAAAAGAGGATGAAGGGGATATATGTATACTTATGGCTGATTCATGTTATTGTATAGCAAAAACCTACACAACATTTGTAAAGCAATTATCGTCTAATTAAAAATAAAATTAAAAGAGAAAATATTGTTATACATACAGTAAAATACTATTCAGTCTTAATAAGGGAATTCTGCCGTATGCTACATGGATGGACCTGGAGGAAGTTACGCTCTTAGTTAACAATCACGGAAGGACAAATAACGTGATTTCACTTGCATGAAATGCATAAGAGAGTCAAACTTGTGAAAGTAAGGATTCGAATGGTGCTTTCCAAGGGCTAGGAGTGGAAAAACAGGGACATGTGTAATAGATATAAAGTTTCAGTCAAACAAATAGATTGTAAATATTTTCTATACAATATAGTGCCTATAGTTAATATTGCATTATACACTTAAAGATTTGTTAAGAATGTAGCTCTCATGGAAGTGTCCTCACTACAATAGGAAGATAAATAAATAATAACAAAAATCCTCCTACACAAAATCTTCTTTCCTGCCAACACAATCTTGAGGAAAATACCACTGGTAATCTTGGAAGCCACCAAGTTAGATACGAGAAATATACAAATGGAAGGAAACTGTATCCCTGTATTATCTTTTGGAGAAGAACTTAAAACCAATAGAGAAAGCATATAGCAAACTTCGTATTAATGAGACATAAAATTATACGGTATAAACATTTTGAAATCTGGGGTTTATATCTTTAAACAGCTGTCATTGCCTAAAGTATTTGTGAGTTGTGTGTTGAAATGGGGTGTTGCCAAAACAAAAACTAGATTGTATCTCATTTGTTTAGTGGTCAAAGAGTAGATGATAAGGAAACTGACATTAGAGGCCTAAAAGATGACAACTTATGTGATGTGACATTTGGTAAAATGGTTGTTACCTGTGGCACTTGAGAAGTAGATCAAATATCTACTGATCCTGCAGAACAAGGGTGAAAGAGTTGGAAAGAATCGACATGTTGGTTTTCACATTTGATTTTTGATGCTGTTTTAAGAAAGAGATAAACTCAGGAAAGAATTGCCCATTTTCCAAGCAGAATTGAAAAGGCATAGAGAGAATCCAGAATCTAGGGCCCAAAATGGTGGTGAAAACTGATTATTTCTAGATTCCTCAAAAGTAAGAGAGAAGATGTGAAAAAGCTTTGAGAGACAAGGACCAGATACAGTTGCTCAGATGTTCAAAATTACTGAACCTGTGGCAAAACGTTGATTAGCAGTAAGAATTTCTCATCTATTGTTTTAGCTGTACTAAAATTGCTAGTTGACTGTGAAGTTGAGGATGAGTAAGCCATGAAACAAATAAATTTGGCCTTAACACTGTGTCTCATAAAGAAGTTTTAGTTTCTTTATTGGCACATGGAACTGACTGGAAACAAATCTATCTGGACTTTGAGTGCATTTTATGGCCAAATAAATTCATGAGTTTACTCCAAATATGTCTTTTAACAGTATGGCACCTAAAAATTGGATCCTCAAAATTGCACTAAGACTAAACTGTGTATGAAAAATTCCATGTAAATTAATTGCAAACAGAAATACTTATAGACATGTCCCAACAAAAAATTTAAGCTATCACACTACAAAAAAACCACCCCCAACATAAAAATATCTCTATGAAGGCTGAAAAGAAAATAGAAATAAATATGCACTGTTTATAAAGTAGAATGGAAATTCCAACTGGCTGTGATTTCACATCTACAAAACTAAATTACTGAAGACAATGGAGCAATGGATGTGAATTAAGAACCAAAATCCAGTATTGTAACCGACGTGTGAAGGCAAGAAAATAATTTTCTCAGATACAACTAGAAATTATATTATGCAATATTATTCTGAAATGGTCTATAAAATGTACAACATGGAAATGGAAGAAAAACAAAATTAGCTGATCAAGAATAAGAGAGTCATAATTTTAATGGCACATCTATGAACATTAAATCTATGTAAAATGCAGACCCGATATATCATAATTTGTAGGCTGAATCTAAAGCAATACTGTGGATGAAAGTTAATGTTCTAAATGCCTATATTAAAGACAAAAGTTCTCCAAGCAAAAACCTTGACTTCAGAAACTATAAAAAGAGCAAATAAAACCCAAAGTAATAATAAGAAAAGTAATAAGAATCAGTGCAGAAATCGATGAAATAAAAATCAGAAAGGCAGCAGAAGGTCATGAGAATACTCTTGAGAGTGATTCATTATCTTGAGTGTGATGGTAGCTTCACACGTGCGTATCTATTTCAAAACTTCTTAAATTACGTATCTCAAATCCACACGTTTCATTATATGTTATTTAAGCTTCAATAAAACTGTTAAAAACTTTTATAAAAAGAGGTTGAAATAACTATTAAAGTTTATAGGATAAAATTATTGAACAACTTAATCGAGTTTGCTTGAACTGAAGACCATGAGCACCTAGATTGAGGACATCCACTGAGCACCCAGTGTGAGTGAAAAGAGACCTGCTCCAATATATGTCATTGTGAAACTTCAGAAGGACATGGTCATAGTGGACAGACAACACCAGAAACACTCAAAGGTAGAAGAAAAAGGATAACCCAACAGACAACCAAATAAAAACCATATTTGGTGACTCAGACAGTAAAGAATCTGCCTACGATGCGGGAGATTTGGGTTTGATCCCTGGGTCAGGAAGATTCCCTGGAGAAGGAAATGTAAACCCACGCCAATATTCTTGCCTGGAGAATTCCATGGACAGAGAGGCCTGGTGGGCTACAGTCCATGGGGTCACAGAGTTGGACACGACTGAGCAGCTAACACATACATACTTTACAGGATTGGAAAACACAATGGCAATTTGACATTTCAAGAGCAACTCTGGATACTTGAAAAGAATGTAGACATACTTAGAGAATTCGGAGGAAAATGATTTCCAGTCACTAATGCTACACAGAGAATTCAGAAATGATTAAGCTGCAGCCATCAACAGAGGGAGAGGAGGAACTGTTTAGGTGAGGGACTGTAGTCTTCAGAATAAATACTTCTTTGAGCATGGATTGCAGAAGCTCTTGTATACAGCAATTGGAGTTTATAGTTCTGGCTCACTGAGTAAAGGTAGCCGGCAGTCTAGAAACAAGTACAGGTGAGCAGAGAGAGAGAAGGGACAGTTCTACCTGAGAAGTACTCAAGGGACATTCTAAATTCACTACTCTCTATCTCTAATTCTTTATCAGCACATATGAGTAGTGGAATTTGGAGAAAAAGCTTAGTGCTCTTTCCAATCAGTGCAGCTGAAGGCAGTGCTCTCAGGTAAAATATGTTATATTTGATGTCTTCAACAGTATCTTATGTTTTCTTAATCTTCCTTGGCAGTTCAGATTATTCCATTTGCACTCCTAGAGTACTACTTGATACGTTTTGTAGCTTGTGTAAAATGTCCAGGTGTTTACTGGAAAAAATTTGATACAAATAGTTATCCTAATTCTTGGTCCATGGTCTATACCCACTCCATCACCCTCTACTCCAGGTAACTTTGAAATTTTTCACCAGTCACAAATTGATAAGAATGAACGATATAAAATCGTATTTATTTTGTAGGTAAAAAATGGTTCAAATTTCACCAATTGGATATTTCATCAATATATGTGGATAGTAAGTATTTCTGCAGACTGGAAAAATAATTTTGCCAATTATGTGTGTCATCGTTTTTCAAAAGTGGTCTTTAAAATTTTTAAAAAGCTACTGTTAAAATGGTGGTCTTGACTGCTTCTTAGATGTTCCGTCTGAATTAGTTCTGTTATTAATGTAATTTTCTTCTTCTGCATCATCTGCTTTTATAATGAATAAATTGCACACTCAATTTCCAAAATATTAAAAGTTAAAGGACACATAAAGCAAAAGAGGATATATAGAGCAAAAAAGTCAAATAAAACTATCATATTTATATTAGATAAAAATTAATTAGATTTCCAAAGGACATTTATATCAATAATTGGAAAGATCACAGTAAAGATGTAGTTGTCATGAGTATTTGAAATAAATGTCATTCAGAAATTATATAAAATATAAATCCATAGCAACATAGAAGGAGACAAAATGAAAAGTACAGAAAGCAATATTCTAAAATTTAATATTATTAATCATTAATGTGGGTGTATTTCAAGGAAGCAAGGCTGGTTTAAAATTAAACATAAACTGTAAATATACTTAAGGAAGTATCTAGGCAAAAAGTAAATAGAGATATGGTGGGTTTAGTCACTAAATCGTGTCCGACTCTTGCGACCCCATGGACTGCAGCCAGCCAGGCTCCTCTGTCCATGGGATTCTCCAGGCAAGAACACTGGAGTGGTTTGCCGTTTCCTTCGCCAGGGGATCTTCCTCACCCAAGAATCGAACCCAGGTCTCCTGCATTGAGGCAGATTATTTACCGACTGAGCTATGAGGGAAGTCCCAAATAGAGATATAGTATATCAGAATAGTATCTTAAAAGATTTATGTAGACATCATGAAATAGCCTTGTGCCAAGTACTATGTTTGATGTTAGGAGTTATATTAATAAATATTTAAATATTAATGGAGCTTCCCAAGTGGCACTACTGGTAAAGAACCCACCTGTCAACGCAGAAGAAATAAGAGAAACTGGTTCGATCCCTGGGTCAGGAAGATCTCCCGGAGAAGGAAATGGCAACCCACTTCAGTATTCTTACCTAGAGGATCCAATTGACAGAGGAGCCTGGAGGGCTATAGTCCATGGGGTCACAAAAAATCAGACATAACTGAAGCAACTTAACACACACTCATGCAAATATTTATATATTTATACCTGTTTTACTTATTTAGAACAAAATTAGACTTATTACCTAACTACTAGCCAAGAACATATACAAAAGTTGATTGTGTAGGGACAAATCAATAAATATTTCAAATGAATAAATTGTTCATACCTCATTCTCTGAACAAAACTAAAACAAAAAATGCATAACAAATGGTTAGTTTAGATACTTGTTTGAAAACTGAGAACCTTTTAATTTGAAAACAAAATGTATCAAAATTTGTAAGAGGCAACCAAACTGCTATTCAAAGAAATACATTTCTTTGAAAACTGTTATTGATAAATTAGAATTCTTTCTCCAGAAATAAGAAATAAAAGGATATAAACAAAATAGACTCACAAGGATCATTTATTAAAAAATAACATAATTATAGGAAAGTGTGAGTAAAATATTAGTAAGTTAAAGCAACTAAAATAAGCAATAATTAATTACAGTTAATCAGTAACTTAATGAGATCCTCTTTGCAAAGATCAATAAACTCCTCTAGCTAATATGATGAGAAATATATGAGAGCAAATTTCTAACATTGAAAATGAAACTGATCATATAGCTATGGATGCAGATAGTTTAAACACTGTGAAACCATCACATTAGGAAAACCTGTCCTGACACATTGAAATAAGCAATTTCCTTAGAAAAATATAAATTAGAAAAATTAATTTAAAAAGTAGAAAATGAAAATAGTCAATTAATCACAAAAAGCTTAGTAAAAGAAAATTAACGTCATAAAAACCCTCTAAATAGAATCACCTCTATTCGTTTCATGGGAGAAAAACACACACTTTTCAATGAACACGTAGGTGAAGCACATTCACAAAGCAAAGACCATATGCGTGCCTGTGTGGTCAGTCACTTCAGTTGTGTTCAGCTCTGTGTGACCCAGTGGACTGTAACCCTCCAGGCTCCTCTGTCCATGGGATTCTGTAAACAAGAATACTGCAGTGGGTTGTCGTGCCCTCCTCCAGGGGATTTTCCCAACCCAGGAATTGAACTCACATCTCTTGAGTCTCCTGAATTGCAGGCAGATTCTTAACCACAGAGCCACCAAGGAAACCCAAAAACCATATGCATTTTTGGAAATCCTCAACTAAAAAAAAAAAAAAAAGAAGTCAGCATTGCAGTTGTAAGAAAACATGAAAAAATGACTTGCACAAAAATAAATCCTTCAAACAAAATCTCATTTACACATGACTTGGATTTGAATGTGAGTTTATTGTATGAGTTCACATATAGATGGCCTTTCCAGGTGGTGCTAGTGGTAAAGAATCCTTCTGCCAATGCAGGAAATATAAGAGACATGGATTCAATCCCTAGGTCAGGAAGATTCCTTGGAGGAAGGCATGGCAACCCACTCCAATATTCTTGACTGGAAAATCCCACGGACAGAGAAGCCTAGCAGGCTGTAGTCCACAGGGTCACAAACAGTTGGACACAACTGAAATGACTTACCGCACACACACGCACGTTATATAGATGGTAGAGTAGTTGAAAATTGGGAAGCCGATCAACTTAATTCATAAATTAAGTCTTAGAAGGCAAAAAACTTATGTTGTTATTGTTTAGCGTCTAAGTCACGTTTGACTCTTTTGCAACTCCATGGACTGTAGCCCATGGTGTTTAATTAAAGTCATTGTTCCTTATTGATAATATTTAGCAAACTCAGGGAAAAAGAATACTCTCTACTCAAATGCATGTAAGAAATATCTCACATTTATCCGTAGAGCATGCGCTTTTGGTCCTGTGTAAAAAGACCTAAGAAACTCTACAGTAAAATGACATGTTTAACTTGACTACACATTGACACAGAAATGTTTTGGCAGTGCTACCACCCATAGTCATCCTGTTTTCCATTAGCTCCTCTGACCTTAGTTCATCTGCAGCTGAAAGTCTGTACCCTTTCACTAGCCTCTCCATATTTACTCCACCCTTCAAGGCCATACTTTACTACTCTCTATTTCTATCACTTTGACTTTTTTCTAAATATGCCTCATATAAATGATGTAAAAGGCACCTTTTGAGAAGTATACATAATAAAATCTTGTAGAACATGGTAGGTGTTACCATTTTCAGAAATACCCACTGAAGTCAGGCATAAGACAAAATCCTCATGTTGAGAAAAGTTGTTTAGTTCTCTTTTAAACTACATGGAAATCCAGTTAAGAAAGCAAGGAAGGAAACAAGTGAGAGCGAGCTGGGGAAACAACCAAATAGCAAGTATTCATAAAGAAGAAACACATTTTTATTGTTCTCAAATTTAGAGAATTGGTTTAATCCTAATTGTGTCAATTGGGCTTCTCTGATGGCTCAGCCAGTAAAGAGTCTGCCTGCAGTACAGGAGACACAGATGTGGGTTCCATCTCTGGGTTAAGATGATCCCTTGTTGAAGGAAATGGCAAGCCACTCCAGTATTCTTGCCTGAAAAATCCATGGACAGAGGAGCCTGGCACTTACAGTCCGTGGGTTGTAGCAGTAGCCTGGCAGGCTACAGTCTGATGGGTTGTAAAGAGTCAGGCATGGCTGAGCAACCAAGCACCCAAGCATGCATCCATTGAAAACTTTCGAACCCAAGACATTTACTAAAATAGTCAGTTACAAAGTCAATATATAAAATTAGTATCTTTCTACATTCCCGGAAAAGACTGTTTAAAAATTGTAGTACATAAATGTTGCCATTTTCAACAAAAATAGAACAAGTAATACCCCTGAAAATACATTTACAAAACTAAATAGTGCTTACACGTAAAAAATGATTAAACTACGAAAATGTTTTTAAAAGTGTTTAAGGTGTACAAAAACGACACAAGAAGTACTATGCGAAAAAATGTACTGAACTATGTTCTCTGTTATAACAAGTATATAGAGTAAAATAATTTTCCTGGATGAGTCAACTTAATGTTGTAAATAAATTTTCTCAAATATACTTTTAAATTTACACTTACTTCAATCAAAATACCATTTTCTTTCCAGTGTTCAAATAAATTGTCCAAATAAATGGGAAAAAGTAATTCTAAACCTTATGCAGAAAAATTAAAATAGAATAGCTAAGAAATCATGAAAAAGAGATGAGGAAGTAGCTTTCGTACTAGCAGATACTTAAATTCATTAACGATTAATAATTATAACTATGCCGCAGTGATAAAAATAATGGCCATATATGTAAATGAAATACAATAGAATATGCAGAAAAGTCATCCAGGTATAATAAGACTGTAGTGCAAGTACTGGATCAAGGTAAGAATCTGCCTGAAATGCAAGAGATGTAAGAGACGTGGGTTTGATCCCTGGGTCGGGAAGATGCCCTGGAGAAGGAAATGGTAACCCGCTCCAGTATTCTTGCCTGGGAAATCCCATGGATGAAGGAGCCTGGAGGGCTACCGCCCATGGGGTCGCAAAGAGTTGGCCAGGACTTAGTGCTTGAACAACACACTCAAAAGTCAGTATTGTACCACCAGTGGTGAATGATAACAGGACCAATCCAGGACAACTAGGGATTTGGGAGAAAGCTTATCTCATAATGCTGCCAAAGCAGAATGTCAATTGGAATAAATTTTCTGGAGAAATGTTCATCGGTCGGTTTCAAAAATGTTCAATTTGTGTGTGCCCTTTGGGCTCCGACTTTCTTTTCAGTCTCCTTGAAGCAATATAAAAATTTTACTTCGAATAATTCATTTGGAGATGATTGCAAATTTCACAAAGATATACTCTTAAGCTGTTCATCTCAGTGTGGTTAAGATTATATATTTTAAAAAATGAAAAAGAAAATGACAGGGAAGAATCTAAATATCCAACAGTAAAGGTTTGGTTAAAATATAGTTGTATTTCAGACAGATAATATCACTATTATTAAGTTTGGGGTGGGGGAAGATGGAGGGGATAAATCTGTACCAGACTTGAAAAACCGTTCACAGTGTACACTAAAATTTTTACAGTACACAAATGTATATGTATACATTTTACAAAGATGTACACACATATAAAATACATACTTGTATAGGTACACTGCATGAGCCAAGGTTTATGATGAGACCATTTAAAGCCAGGACTGTCTCTCTGTACGTGTGTGTGTATTTCTTTCTCTGCCTCTGTCTCTGTTTCTCTGTCTCTTGAGAGAGATGAGAAAATATGGTATGGATTTGTGGCCATTCACGTATCCATTCAGTTATTAAGTTCCATGCGATTTTAGAATTTGAAGTTAACCCCTCTTCAAGTCTCTTCGCTTTATTGGAGTTTTCTCCTGTCTTTCCCAGCTGAAGTCCTTGCTATGTCTAGAGTCCATTATCTTGTTTCTGTCAAGGAAGACATCAGCTTCCCAGTGAAGCGTCTATCTCACTGGGGTCACTGGACAGAAGCCTCTGTTTACTCTCTAATGGAGGGGTGATCTTTTCTGCTCTGATTTTGCTCTGTTCTGTCATTTGTGCACTGCCTGGTCCACAGCTGTTCACTTGGCGGAAGTTCATTTACTCGGTTTGCGTGGTCTGTGTATGGTGGTTTGGTCTCAGGCTGAAACTGTCTATAATATTTTACTGGGTGAGACGAAGTCAACAGTAAATTTAACTAATTCATTGAATGGAATTACATGTTGCTCTAACAAACTATAAAAGGTGTCCAGACTGTTTTGGATGTTATATCAAACCAGGACCTTTGATTCACTGTGGCCTTCTGTGGTCTTTGTCATGAGGCTCCCCTGGTGTTGTGATGGGTTTGGTGGAAAGAAATCACATTTGCTGTTCATTGCCTTTGCTGCTGGAGCCTGACAGTACAGGTGTGGGCTGTCAAAGTTAAAAGAAAAAATCTTATAAAGCAAACATTTAACTATAATAAATTACCTAGTATAAGCCCAACGTATTAAAAAAATTAAAAGTGGGGTGTTTTCAGATTCAACTTACATCCAGGGCATTTAAAAAAATAATAAATAATATTACATGGTTTCTGTAATCTGTCAAATGACAACTCAGGGGTTTTGCCAGTTTACTGATTTTTTTTTTTCTGTTTTGTGACACAGTATAAGAAGCTATGAGTAAAGATATATTTTTGAATGATTAAGGGAAATTAAATAATTTTCTTTCTTAAAACGAGTAAACTAATCATTATTTTACTAACAATAAGAAAAGTTTCCCTTACACATTTTACGCATACTGCCCCTTCAGTACCATAAACAGAATTCTTAAGCCCAGAACTATCCAAACATGTATTTTGATCTGTTACAAAGGAAAAGAAAAAAATGACTCTAACTCAAAGAAAGAAAATCTGTGACTTTAAGGTGACAAGTAGTTCCAGGTTTTACTGTAAGGTAGATGTTTAACATTAAACCTGTAATTCTAATGAAAAATTAAATTTGCTCATTTTCAAGTATTCATACAGCCAATGTGACTTAATGATGTCCCAGCTTGTAGGAAAATATAATTACTGATTCTGCTTTTCTTCTGGTTTTCTCTCCCTCTCCTTTTCACAGCTTTGTCCATTTTATCTGCTCAGAAAAATAAGCCCAAGAGCTTACATACACAAAGAAAAGATAAAATGTCACCTCCAGAGCTTTCATCAAAGGCAGACTCAAACTAGATATCCTAACAAAAGGTAAAGGAACAATGAACTAAAACATGGTAACAAATATGTAATGAGCTGTAAAAAAAATAAATCGATAATTGCACTTGAGATCTGTCAAAATTTTACTGTCCCTGATCCAACCAAGGGACTCTTCTGCTGCAGTATTTTGTGAACACAGCTCTCTTGTGGGATCGGGCTGCAGAGGACATTTTAGTGGGAGGACGAGCGCAATAGGATGAGGGGTATGATTCATGTTCAGCATCTCAAGTGGAGGATGGAGTGCAAGCCTTGAATAATGAAACAAAGAGAAGATATTCCGCATGCCAGGAAGGTTACTGTTAGAGAGCTGTTAGAATTATTTAAAAAGGTTAGTCTATGAATAAACATGCTTCATCAAGGTCTCTTACACATGCAAAGAGAGATGCTAATGAATAATAAAAGAGTAATGGGGACTGGAGAAGAAATGAATGTTAATCTTATCCAAAGCAGATACAAATTAATATTGGAGCAACATTTTTGTAATCACTTCTCAAGGCAAAAATTCAATTAATGTGACTCTATCAATATTTCAAATCAGTCCCTTGAAAATATACTTGTCGCTCTGCATATAAGCTCTGTGAATGGCTGTAACTCACCTTGTCAATGCTTGGGGAGACTCCTAAATGGTACAGTTGGAGGAAATTGGGACTAGTTTTATAAATCACAGGCCTATGATGCAGAATTGCCTGAGGACGCATTTCAGTTAGGAAGCTCACTAAAGAGTAATTTTCCTATAGAAAATAAATATACGAGTCCAGAATAGCTTACCTTACTTCATGATTTTATTTTCTGCTATATATATATACACACACACATATATATTCACACTCACACGTGGGAGTGTGGTTTCTGGAGAATAGATAATTCTATGTACATGCTTACAGTCACAGAATAGATGTCTATATATTATATAATATATATGCATATTCACACCTATAATATATGTATTTAAATAACATCATGTCAAATGGACTAGCACAGGAGTCTATATACCACCACCAAAAGGAGACTAGTTCTATCAGTGGGAAAATAGTCATGTAAAACACATCTGAAAAAAATGCTCAATTTTATCTTTTGTCATGGCCTGCTTTGGAGATAGGAAAAGGAAATTGAATATTTTCTTCAGAATTATTAATATATCTGATTTTTTCACTAGAGATTTATTTTATCTCATATCTTCTTTCTTTTGTTGGTAGTCACTAGATACATTTTATATAGTGAGCTATTCCTCCTGTTTGGCATACAATATAAATGCCTGTCATAGTTTGTTTAAGGTGTCAGAGACTGAGCAAAAGTTTATGAAACTAAATGGACTCCTTGAATAAGTGTTTTGCAGCTGGGCAGAATGTGTTGTTTGTGTTGTAATGCCCCGACAGGTTTATATAATAAGAGGTGCTAACGCCACCATCCTATGATAGATTGGACTTATTTGAAGCATGGTGCTGTAGACAAATACACTTACACGCTGTGGTGTGCAAAACCCAATGCCGATCCAAAGTGAGTCACCCTATTAAACTAACTGTCGGGACAATCTCATTTCTGTACTTTTAATAGACAGCGTATCATTCCCATAATGAAAGAAACATGAAATAGTTTCCATACGGAATGAGTTCCCTAGAGGGGCTGGGATTTGTCTCATTATACAAAGCTTTTCTATCACCGTTCCAATACCTCTTCTCATCTTTGCTTCTCATCCGAGTGGAGAATTTTCTGTCAACAGCTTTAGTCTGGCTAAACCTTCATAACACAGGAGAGAAATATACTGGAGATAAGATTACTTTTTTCCATTTATGTAGAAAATTATATCCAGTATTCCTGCCTGAAAAGGATTACTCTCTGATGTGGACAGCATTCTGCGCTCTCATTAAAAGGAAGGCAGTCTGCAATTTTATTTTATTTTTTAAAGAAGTTGGATGTGGTAGGAAAGACTATCAGAGATTTCATGCTGTGAAATTCACCAGGGGGAGAAAACCACTACTTGTGCATTCTCCTCGGGTACCTTTGGGAACTAACAGTCCTGTGCTGTACCAAGAGCATCCCGTGGCCAGCAATCCGACCACCTGCCTCAGTAATTTTGATGGGAGGAAGAAGGTTAATATGATGGAATAAAATGAACTTTGTCAAGTAATATTAAAGTTCAGTCAGTAGCTGTCAATTCCAAGGGTTTTCTGAGAAAGGATGTTCCTGTGCTGTGATTCTCCCTGACTTTCTGTTGCTTCTCTTTGCTTTCGTTCAGGTAGGTGCTTTGAGCAGCCGTTACCTCACAGCAGAGGGGTTTCTTCTTGCCCTCTTGTGCTCCTTCATATCCTCCCCACCACCATCCTCATCATCTCAACCTCCTGCACTCCTCATCTTCATCATCACCAGTTAAGTACTTAAAACATATGTCAATATAATTTCATCATCAAAAATGCTTCTGTGTATTTTTATGCTCATTTCACATGAAAAAAAGTCACTTAGAGTAACTAACTTCTTCTAAATCACAAAGTCATAGATGGAAGAAATAAGATCCAAACCCATGTTTGAAACCAAAGACGAGGCTCAACAATGATGTTCCAATACCATTACTCTTCGAGCATACTTCTTCCAGGAATGTACCCAAATATCAAGTGCTGTTGTTAAGTTGCCAGGCTTCGGTACAGCTCCTTGAGATACAAATACATTACTTAACAAAGCACCTCTTGGACATCAGGCTTATGGAAAAATATCTCATGATTTAACATGAAGTAATAAGAACAAAGGGGCTTCCCTGGTGGCTCATATGGTAAAGAAGCTGTCTGCAATGCAGGAAACCCAGGTTTGATCACTGGGTTTATTCTTTGACAAGTACTCAAGTGGCTTAAATTTACTTGATATTGATTTTCAACTGGTCATTCTGGACATATATTTAAAGGCAAGTATAGCAATGAAATGAAGCTTGCTTTTTTGTTGTTGTTATTTTGTCACATAGCAATATAATATTTTCCTAGTATTTGTAAAAAGTAATTTAAGTTGTTATGGGAAAGGTCAAAATATGTTGTCCCATTATTGCTTTTAATAGAAGAACTGGATTAAACAGACTGAGGTAAGATAAATGGAATAAAAAAAAATAATCAAAGAACTTAACTCCTCAGTAAAGAAGGGAATTACTGAAAAACCATCAATAGCTAACCAAATCTGTAGTAAGTACTGTTATAGGTGAAAGCTGGAAGAAGGTATTCCTAAGACTTGTAGATAAACTTCATCAGCTAAATAAACACCCTCTCCAATGTACTTTAAATTACTCCATATTACCTTTTATGGATTATCTTCTAGACCCTATTCTATGGATGAAATTAAATAAATATTTGTAAGATCAATATTGAAAATTGAAGCTATACAACCTACCAGTAGAAGTCAGCAGATGACTTTTTCTGTTATTTCCATGGATGTTTTTAGTTCTGTGGTTTCCCATCATCCATCTTCTTGGGGAGAATTATCTCCTCATGTCATGCAGTAATAGTTGGACTATAATCTAAGGCATATATTGGGTCTCACTATACAGTTGAAAAGGTCCTTGAAAGTTCCTTTAACAAGTCCTTTCTTTTCAGCTCCATTATTGTGAAAGAATGTATAATCAGACCCCCTTTTGGGACACCAAATCTTGAGTGAATAATGCAAAGATGGAAAAAATCACAGAGTTTTATTTTAATGGTACCCCAGTAACTGGAGGGGGGAATCCTGCTCTAAAAATTTCTGGAACTTCCAGAACTCTCCCAAACTTAGATTACCTCTGTAATAGTGATATCTCTTGTATCTTTCCAATTAATTATGTGCTCATTTAAATAGGGTCCCTTTCTACTGCTTGTATCCAGAACAGTAAAAGGATAAAATTCAAAAGGCTGAATATAAATAGCTTAATTTCACTGGTAAGCTGAATTTATGTTTCGTTAAAGACAATTCCATGCCAAACCATCACATACAGTTAAGGTGAAGAAAGGCTAATTTGATTATCATCTTTTTTTTAATTAATTTATTTTTTATTGAAGGATAATTGCTTTACAAAATTTTACTGTTTTCTGTCAAACCTCATCATGAATCAGCCATAGATATATATATATATGTCCTCTCCCTTCTGAACCTCCCTCCCTCCCCATGCCACCCCTTAGGTTGACACAGAGCCCCTGTTTGAGTTTCCTGAGCCATACAGCAAATTCTCGTTGGCTATCTATTTCACATATGGTAATGTAAGTTTCATGCGAAGAGTTGACTCATTGGAAAAGACTCTGATGCTGGGAGGGATTGGGGGCAGGAGGAGAAGGGGACAAAAGAGGATGGGATGGCATCACCGACTCAATGGACATGAGTTTGGGTGAACTCCGAGAGTTGGTGATGGACGGGGAGGCCTGGTGTGCTGCAATTCATGGTGTTGCAAAGAGTCAGACATGACTGAGAGACTGAACTGAACTGAACTGAACTGAATGTAAGTTTCCATGTTACTCTCTCCGTACATCTCACCCTCTCCTCCTCTCTCTCCATGTTAAAGGTAATTTACTTCCCCTGTCTAATCAGCCAGCAAAATCATGGTCCACACTCCCCAAACGAGTCTCCCCCAGATGCTTCCATCGTGACTTCCAGCAACTTTATCCACGGCAGTGTCTTCTCTCTTTGGCCCAGATGTCATCCGTTTTTATTTGCTCTTCACTTTTTGCTCTACTCCAATCTAACATCCACCTAGCACCCAAGGAAATACTTTAGAAACATAAATTCAATCATTTCACTTTGCTGTTAGACTTCTTTGATAGCTGACTATTAGGCTTCACATAGAGTCCAAACTGCTATGCTTTGCAAGGCCCTGGATGATCCAGTCAATGGCCCGCTGTAAAACTCCATCTCATATCATACTGTTTCACGAGCCACTTGTACTTTCTTTGGGATCTCAGCAATTTTAAAACCGTGCCCCACCTCAGCTTCTCAATCTCTCACCTTAAGTACTGTCTCCTCAGAAAATTCTTCCCTAGCAATCTCTTTTTATTTACTTGCCCTTGGCTGCTTGCTTCAATGTCTTATATTTTTAAGTATATACTTTGTGTTTGTCACTCATTTATTGTTTATGTATTCACTGGAATGTAAGATCTTTGAGGGCAAATTGATTCACAAATGCATCCCCAGTGGGATAGAGCCCACTGTGGCCTCTCAAATATTTTGTGAAAAAATAAATGCATGTTTTCTATGTACATTAACACTGAATTGCTTTTCTTGTAAGAACCCAGCTTATTATCCTCTTTTCCTTAAAATCAAATAGCTTTATGTTTTAATTCCACGTTTCAGGGCTTGAAAATGTCGCACATTTATGTAAGCTTGTCTTTTATAGGATATAAAATGAATAGCATTTTGAACTGTTAATGTCTATTTCCTTTGTTTTGTATAACAGTAATGAGACTCCAGTACTCTTGCCTGGAAAATCCCATGGACGGAGGAGCCTGGTAGGCTGCAGCCCATGGGGTCGTTAAGAGTCGGACACGACTGAGCAACTTCACTTTCACTTTTCACTTTCATGCATTGGAGAAGGCAATGGCAGCCCACTCCAGTGTTCTTGCCTGGAAAATCCCATGGACAGAGGAGCCTGGTAGGCTTCAGTCCATGGGGTCACTAAGAGTCGGACACGACTGAGCGACTTCACTTTCACTTTTCACTTTCATGCACTGGAGAAGGAAATGGCAACCCACTCCAGTGTTCTTGCCTGGAGAGTCCCAGTGACAGCGGAGCCTGGCGGGCTGCCGTCTCTGGGGTCGCACAGAGTCGGACACAACTGAAGCAACTTAGCAGCAATGAGATTAAAATGAATATAGTATAAGCAGGAGATCTAAAATCTCACCAGAGAAGAAGCTTATAAAATACTCCTGGTATCAGGGGAAACCTAACAAATCTTTCCTCTACCTGTAAACCATTTTTCATCAACACGAGATTCCAAGAACTCCTATAGACAGTGGAATGATACATTTGAACTACTGTGTGCTGTATCAGCCAGAAAAATTTTGGTTTTCTTTTCTGAACAATACACTCAGAGAAACTCTCATGGAAATGGTTATTGAGTTAGATGGAGAAGCAGCACAACACCTTGAGGGAAAATTTTCACTTTGAGAGAAAATATCCAATTTCTTCCATTTTGGAGCAATTATGATAGTGATGAGAAATTTGTAAGACCTATCTTTTCTATGGAAATGTCAACAGATTTCATATTAAAAATAGTATGAGGTGTGCTATGCTTCTTTTTTCTTCATATTCCAGCAATATTCATCCATCCAGTGAAGAAGGAATAGAAGTTAAATGGGAATGTGTGAAGAACTGAGCTTGCAAGAAAATAATGTCCTAAGGGGGGAAAAAAAAGTTCACTCTGATTTCCATTTGAGATATAATTTTCACATATAAGTTGCAACAAAGTGTCAAATATGATACTGGATACCATTTTTGGATCTAGTCTGGGCAAGAAGATTAACACAGACAAAGTGTATTAGTCTGGGATCTCTCTTTTTTAGATAATTATGGTGAAGATATTTCTGTGAAGCAAACCTGCAACATTTCACTATTAGAAAGGGAAGTAGAGAACATGACAAACTCTGGTGTTTTTTTTTTTTTTTTTTTTCAGATCGTAGCATTTGATCAGAAATATCACTAATTTTAGATCTAAATGATCAAGTTTAAAAAGGTGCTACAAATGGTTAGGTTTCATGTGAATGAGACCAACGTTTGAAATTCAATTTAATAAGCATTATTACATATTTTCTATTGAGAAAACACTAGGTAGTGAAGTTTTTCAAAGGTGTACAGACTTTTCTCAAGTCTCAATTTACTAGGACATATAAGACCTGCACAAATTGGGGGAGAAATCCAGTTTTCTCAAAGATTAATGATGATTATCTCTGGAAGGTCATGGTACAATGCAGCTTCTGTTTCCATAGATTTACTGTGGAATCTAGAATCTGCATTCCTAATAAACTCCAAAGTAATGCCGATTTTTGCTGTTATATGGACCAAACTTTGAAGACTGAAGGTATAAAAGATAACTGTCTGAAGTGGGTCTCAAAAAGCAAGCCTTCCCTTGACCATAAAATTGCACTTATAATACTTGTGAGATACTGATTGGAGATATTCGAGAAACAAGAAAAACATGTAAGTAAAGGAGTGAAAATTTACAATAGAAAATTTACTATTTTGGATGGAAATTGATCATTATGATGGCTTTTTTGAAGTGAAGGATGTTAGTCACCTGTTATGTGCCAAGTCATGTGCAAGATTTTACTATATATAGTGGTTACATTTCAATATTTACTACTCATTAGTGAAAATGTTTCTTTATGAAAGTAAAAAATCAGAAACACTGTCTTCTCAGGAAAATGAATCTTTTTCCAGGGTTCTTTTTCCTAGTACACCTGAGAATCCCCAAAGACACTTTCATATATAACTACTAGATCACTTTGTGATGTTGTATCGAAAATGTAATTATCACCATCTGTCTCTTTTGTTCTATAAGCTCTTTCCTCTTTTCTTGTGGCTGGAAGGCAAGTATTCCCTAATTCCTGTGGTCAGTCAAACAAAAGGTATTTCAGAGCAGAGATATTAGGACCTTCACTCTGTGAAATTTCATTTCTCAGAGTAAACAGAACCTGGGGATGAGAACAGGAGCAGGTGGATCTTGAGTTTGAATGGTCAGGTGTATCCCTTATGAGTGATAAGTTACTTCAGTCATCTCCTGCTCTCTGTGACTCTATGGACTGTAGTCCACCAGGCTCTCTGTCCATGGGATTCTCCAGTCAAGGACACTGGAGTGGATTGCCATGTCCTCCATCAGGGAATCTTCCTGACTCAGGGATTGAAACTACCTCTCTTGCATCTCCTGCATTGGCAGGCGGGTTCTTTACCACTAGTGCAACCTGGGAAGCCCATATCCCTTATATGTCAACTGTAATCATTCTAGGTCCTGCTGCTCTGCTGGGCGTTTCTTCTAGACATCTCTCACATGTTATTCCCATATTATTTTCTCACTTATGGACAGCTATGCTAGAGAACACACCTGACTCCTTATTGCATCTATTCCTTTAGCTCTAATCTGTGTGCTCTGTTGCCTGTGCTTAGTCACAATGGCCCTGCAGCTTTGTCTAGTCAATCAGTAAGAGAATGTTGTCAGCAGCCTGAAATATACAGAATGGCCCATGCTCAGGGTTCTGATAATTAAAGTATAAAACTTTTCCATTTGTTATAGAGACTAAAAGATGCAGCACACAAAATAGCAATTTTCTTGTTGGAAGCTTATAGGGACACTGACCAGATCTACCTGGACAGCTGCAAGAACAAAGGATTCCAACACCAAGAAGTTTCAAACAACCAGACCCATGCCCTCCCCTTTTCGTACAAAAGAAACCTGAATTATCACACAGACGAGAAGACTCTTAGGGACACTAGTCCACCACTTCCTGGATCTGCTGGCTTTGTGAATAAAGTTGCCATTTTTGTGAATGGCAATATTAGTGAACTCCTTGCCCTAACAACTTATTGGAAGTAAAGTCCGATGATGTAAAAAGCAATATTGCATAGGAATCTGGAATGTAGCTTCATGAATAAAGGTAAATTAGAAATGGTCAAACAAGAGATAGCAAGACTGAATATTGACATTTCAGGAATCAGTGAGCTAAATTGGATTGGAATGAGTGAATTTAACTCAGATGATGATTATATCTACTAATGTGGGCAAGAATACCTTAAAAGAAATGGAGTAGCCCTCATAGTCAACAAAAGAGTCTGAAATGCAGTACTTGGATGCAATCTCAAAAATGACAAAATAATTTATGTTCATTTCCAAGACAAACCATTCAATATCACAGTTATCCAAGTCTGTGCCCTGACCAGTAATGCTGAAGAAGCTGAAGGTAAATGGTTCTATGAAGACCTACAAGACCTTCTAGAACTAACACCCCAAAAAAGATGGCTTTTACATCATAGAGGACTGGAATGCAAAAGTAGGAAGTCAAGAGATACATGGAGTAATAGGCAAATTTGGCCTTGGAGTACAAAACAAAGCATGGCAAAGGCTAACAAAGTTTTGTCAAGAGAACAGACTGCTCATAGAAAACACCCTCTTCCAACAACACAAGCGAAGACTCTACACATGGACATCACCAGATGGTCAATACTGAAATCAGATTGATTATATTCTTTGCAGCCAAAGATGAAGTTCTACAGAGTCAGCAAAAACAAGACCAGGAGCTGACTGTCAGACAGACCATGAACTCCTTATTGTCAAATGCAGACTGAAATTGAAGAAAGTAGGGAAAACCACTAGATCATTCAGGTATGACCTAAATCAAATCTCTTACATTATACAATGGAGGTGAAAAATAAATTCAAGGGATTAGATCTGATAAGCAGAGTGCCTGAAGAGCTATGGATGGAGGTTCCTGACATTGTACAGTAGGCAGTGATCAAGACCATCCCCAAGAAAAAGAAAGGCAAAATGATTCTCCGAGGAGTCTTTACAAAGAGCCATGAAAAGAAGAGAAGGTAAAGACAAAGGAGAAAAGGAAAGATATACCCATTTAAATGCAGAGTTCCAAAGAATAGCACAGAGAGATAAGAAAACCTTCCTTAGTGATCAATGCAAAGAAATACAGGAAAGCAATAGAATGGGAAAGACTAGAGATCTCATCTCTTCAAGAAAATTAGAGATACCAAGGGAATATTTCATGAAAAGATGGGCTCAATAAAGGACAGAAATGGTATGGACCTAACACAAGCAGAAGATATTAAGAAGAGGTGGCAAGAATACACAGAAGAACTGTACAAAAAAGATCTTCATGATCCAGATAACCACGATGGTGTGATCACTCACCTAGAGCCAGACATCCTGAAATGCAAAGTCAAGTGGACCTTAGGAAGCATCACTATGAACAAAGATAGTGAAGGTGATGGAATTCCAGTTGAGTTATTTCAAATCCTAAAAGATGATGCTGTGAAAGTGCTGCACCCAATATGCCAGTCTTTTCATACTGTTCTACTTCATACAATAACCTCAGATATGCAGATGACACCACTCTTATGGCAGAAAGTGAAGAGGAACTCAAAAGCCTCTTGATGAAAGTGAAAGTGGAGAGTGAAAAAGTTGGCTTAAAGCTCAACATTCAGAAAATGAAGATCATGGCATCCGGTCCCATCACTTCATGGGAAATAGATGGGGAAACGTGTCAGACTTTATTTTTTGGGCTCCAAAATCACTGCAGATGGTGACTGCAGCCATGAAATTAAAAGACACTTACTCCTTGGAAGAAAAGTTATGACCAACCTAGGTAGCATATTCAAAAGCAGAGACATTACTTTGCCAACAAAGGTCTGTCTAGTCAAGGCTATGGTTTTTCCAGTGGTCATGTATGGATGTGAGAGTTGGACCGTGAAGAAAGCTGAGCACCAAAGAATTGATGCTTTTGAACTGTGGTGTTGGAGAAGACTCTTGAGAGTCCCTTGGACTGCAAGGAGATCCAAGCAGTCCATTCTGAAGGAGATCAGCCCTGGGATTTCTTTGGAAGGAATGATGCTAAAGCTGAAACTCCAGTACTTTGGCCACCTCATGCGAAGAGTTGACTCATTGGAAAAGACCCTGATGCTGGGAGGGATTAGGGGCAGGAGGAGAAAGGATAACAGAGGATGAGATGGCTGGATGGCATCACTGACTCGATGGACCTGAGTCTGAGTGAACTCTGAGAGTTGGTCATGGACAGGGAGGCCTGGCGTGCTGCGATTCCTGGGGTCACAAAGAGTCGGACGTGACTGAGCAACTGAACTGAACTGAACTGAATATGCCAGCAAATTTGGACAACTCAGCAGTTTTCCACAGGACTGGAAAGGGTAAGTTTTCATTCCAATCCCAAGAAGGACAATGCCAAAGAATGTTCAGACTACCGCACAATTGCATTTATCTCACACACTAGCAAAGTAATTCTCAAAATTCTCCAAGCCAGGCTTCAACAGTACATGAACCATGAACTTCCAGATATTCAAGCTGTATTTAGAAAAGGCAGAGGAACAAGAAATCAAATTTCCAACATCTGTTGGAGCATCAAAAAAGCAAGAGAATTCCAGGAAAACATCTACTTCATTTTATTGATTATGCCAAAATCTTTGACTATGTAGATTACACTAAACTGTGGAAAATTCTTCAGGAGATGGGAATACCAGACCACCTTACCTGCCTCTGAGAAATCTGTATGCAGGTCAGAAAGCAACAGTTAGAACTGGAGATGGAAAAACAGACTGGTTCCAAATCAGGAAAGGAGTGTATCAAGGCTGTATATTGTCACCCTGCTTTTTAACTTATATACACAGTACATTATGTGAAATTCCAAGCTGGCTGATGCACCAGCTAGAATCAAGATTGCTGGGAGAAATGTAAATAACCTCAGATACACATGTGACACCACCCTTATGGCAGAAAGTGAAGAGGAACTAGATTGCCTCTTGATTAAAGTGAAAGAGGAGAGTGAAAAGTTGGCTTAAAGCTCAACATTGAAAAAACTAAGATCATGGCTTCTCGTCCCATCACTTCATGGCAAATAGATGGAAAAACAATGGAAACAGTCAAAGACTTTATTTTCTTGGGTTCCCAAATCACTGCAGATGGTGACTGCAGCCATGAAATTAAAATATGCTTACTCCTTGGAAGTAAAGTTATGACCAACCTAGATGGCATATTAAAAAGCAGAGACAATACTTTGCCAAAAAAGGTCCATCTATTCAAAGCTGTGGTTTTTCCTGTAGTTATGTATGGATGTGAGAATTGGACTCTAAAGAAAGCTGAGCATCAAAGAATTGATGCTTTTGAACTGTGGTTTTGGAGAAGACTCTTGAGAGTCCCTTGGATTGCAAGGATATCCAACCAGTCCAGCCTAAATGAAATCAGACCTGTATATTCATTGGAAGGACTCATGGTGAAGCTGAAACTCCAATACTGTGGCCACCTGATGCAAAGAACTGACTCATTGGAAAACAACCTGATGCTGGGAAAGATTGAAGGCAGCAGGATAAGGGGACGATATAGGATGAGATGGTTGGATGGCATCACCAACTCAATGGTCATGAGTTTGAGCAAGCTCTGGGAGTTGGTGATGGACAAGGAAGCCTGGCACCCTCAGTCCATGGGGTCGCAAAGAATCAGACACGACTGAGCAACTGAACTGAATAAGTGGTCTCCTAATCTATTGGCTTACCTTTCAGTGAGCAGTATGAATTTGGACTCAGTAACACTCCTTATTCTTTTCCTTCATCTGACTTCCTTCAATAGTTCATTGGATAAGTCTATTAAAAAGAAGGTTTAAAAAAAAAAAACAGAACAAAGGACAAATTCACCTTCTTTTTACACTGTCCTCCTAGACCCTGTAAAAACTGAAAGTGTGGCTGGGTGATATTTTAGTAAAAGTACACAGTCCATGACATTTTAATGAAATAATAGAACTTTGTATTTCATTCAAGTGGTTGGTCTATACGGAGGACTAAGGGGACTTCTAAGAATTAGTCATTGTGGATGACATGCACTAGTCTGTCTAAGTCTCAGTTCTGACTCAAACATATGAATGTGTTAAGAATGAACTGTCATTTATCCTATCAACCACCTTACAAGTTAGACATTATCTCCATTTCAAGCAACATTTTGAGCACAAAAAGCAACTCATGAAGCAATCTCAAGAAGGTTGATTAACTTTTACATAGTCAGAGAGCTAATATGATGATCAAGCCAAAAGGATAAAGCCAAATCCACCCACTTGGATTTGGAAGATAACTGTGGACCAGTGAAATAATAACTAGTATTCTTATTTGCTCTAGGCCAGTGTTATAAACACTTGAGATATGCTAACTAGTTTATTCCTTACAACAAGCCAAGAGTTTTATAGAAGAGGCCATTGAAACACAGAGATTCATTCCAAAGTCACATAGAAAGTAAGTAGAAGAACTGAGATTTGAACTCAGGCATCATGGCCCTAAAGCTACATTTTTAACCACTAATTCATTAAAGCTATATTAGAGTACTCTGAGACCAAAGATACAAGATTAGGGTAATAGATAATTACTGAAATGTAGCCTAAAAAAAATGCACTAGGTGATGGCAACTATGGTAAGAATCAGCTGATTACAGGTACTTGACCACTGTGCAAATCTTTTCTTTTTCTTTCTTTTTTAAAATATAAATTTATTTAATTGGAGGTTAATTACTTTACAATATTGTATTGGTTTTGCCATACATCGACATGAATCAGCCACAGGTGTACTCGTGTTCCCCATCCTGAAACCCCCTCCCCTCTCCCTCCCCATACCGTCCCTCTGGGTCATCCCAGTGCACCAGCCCCAAGCATCCTGTATCATGCATCGAACCTGGACTGGCGATATGTTTCACATATGATAATACACATGTTTCAATGCCATTCTCCCAAATCATCCCACCCTCAGCCTCTCCCACAGAATCCGAAAGACTGTTCTATACATCCCTGTCTCTTTTGCTGTCTCGCATACAAGGTTATCATTACCATCATTCTAAATTCCATATATATGCATTAGTATACTGTATTGGTGTTTTTCTTTCTGGCTTACTTCACTCTGTATAATAGGCTCCAGTTTCATCTACCTCATTAGAACTGATTCAAATGTTTTCTTTTTAATGGCTGAGTAATATTCCATTGTGTATATGTACCACAGCTTTCTTATCCATTCATCTCCTGATGGACATCTAGGTTGCTTCCATGTCCTGGCTATTACAAACAGTGCTGCAATGAACATTGGGGTGCATGTGTCTCTTTCAATTCTGGGTTCCTCGGTGTGTATGCCCAGCACTGGGATTGCTGGGTCATGTGGCAGTGGTATTTCCAGTTTTTTTAAGCAATCTCCACACTGTTCTCCATAATGGCTGTACTAGTTTGCATTCCCACCAACAGTGTAAGAGGGTTCCCTTTCCTCCACATCCTCTCCAGCATTTATTGCGTGTAAACTTTTGGATCGCAGCCATTCTGACTGGTGTGAAATGGTACCTCATTGTGGTTTTGATTTGCATTTCTCTGATAATGAGTGATGTTGAGCATCTTTTCATGTGTTTGTTAGCCATCTATATGTCTTCCTTGGAGAAATATCTGTTTAGGTCTTTGGCCCATTTTTTAATTGGGTCATTTATTTTTCTGAAATTGAGCTGCAGGAGTTGCCTGTATATTTTTGAGATTAATTCTTTGTCAGTTGCTTCATTTGCTATTCTTTTCTCCCATTCTGAAGGCTGTATTTTCACCTTGCTTATAGTTTACTTTGTTGTGCAGAAGCTTTTAAGTTTAATTAGGTCCCACTTGTTTATTTTTGCTTTTATTTCCAATATTCTGGGAGATGGGTCATAGACGATCCTGCTGTGATTTATGTCATAGAGTGATTTGCCTATGTTCTCCTCTAGGAGTTTTATAGTTTCTGTCTTATGTTTAGATCTTTAATCCATTTTGAGTTTATTTTTGTGTATGGTGCTAGAAAGTGTTCTAGTTTCATTCTTTTACCAGTGGTTGACCAGTTTTCCCAGCACCACTTGTTAAAGAGGTTGTCTTTAATCCATTGTATATTATTGCCTCCTTTGTCAAAGATAAGGTGTCCATAGGTGTGTGGGTTTATCTCTGGGCTTTCTATTTTGTTCCATTGATCTATATTTCTGTCTTTGTGCCAGTACTATACTGTCTTGATGATTGTGGCTTTGTAGTAAAGCCTGAAGTCAGGCAGCTTGATTCCTCCAGTTCCATTCTTCTTTCTCAAGATTGCTTTGGCTATTCGAGGTTTTTTGTATTTCCATACAAATTGTGAAATTGTTTGTTCTAGCTCTGTGAAAAATACCATTGCTAGCTTGATAGGTAGTATACTCATTTTCACTATATTGATTCTTCCAATCCATGAACATGGTACATTTCTCCATCTATTAGTGTCCTCTTTGATTTCTTTAACCAGTGTTTTATAGTTTTCTATATATAGGTCTTTTGTTTCTTTAGGTAGATATATTCCTAAGTATTTTATTCTTTTTGTTGCAATGGTGAATGGAATTGTTAAAATCTTTCTTAGGAGGTGGAGAGGAGGTCAACGCCAGTCCCTTAAACTGAATACACAGAAGTCTGGGAAACAAAAAAAGGTAATGGAGCAAGACTAGGTTGAGAGAATCTTGGGGAAGGATGTGAACTGATAAAGCTAAAGAGAGCTTATCAAAAATAATTCTTCTGACTGTAGAATATTGGAGAGTATAAATATTGGGTGATAGTATGCAGTCAAAGTTAATCTATTCCAACTAGGGTGTGGACCCACTGCAAGCTTCAGTTCTTGCTTCTCAGAATTTCCTTCTTGATAATTTAAAAGTAAGAACTGTTTATATTGAAGATAGGGCTTCCCTGGTGGCTCGGATGGTAAAGAATCTGCCTGCAATGTGGAAGACCTGGGTTCAATCCCTGGGTTGGGAAGATCCCCTGTAGGAAGGCTTGGCAACCCACTGTAGTAATCTTGCCTACAGAATCTCCATGGACAGAGGAGCCTGTTGGGCTACAGTCCGTGGGATCATTAAGAGTTGGACATGACTAAGTGACTAAGCACAGCACATATTGAAGATGTATAACATAGTGATTTGAGATATATATATATATATATATATATATATATATATATATGACTGCAGTCAATTTAATAAACCTGTCCATTGCCTCTCATAGTTACATTTGGATGGATGTGTGGTGAGAATCTGAAATCCATTCTCTTATCAAACTTCCAGTGTTCAATGGATTAGAGAATAAAAATCTGATTTCAAAATCTGCTATCCCATGAAATAGGCCAAATGAGAGGAAGTCAAGGTGTGAACTGTTATACAGTATATGGAAGAAGAGAAGCTCATAAACATGAGCAGCAGAATGTGGGGAAAGGAAAAGTTGGTGTGATTTCTCATGTGAGGCCTCATTCCGCACGTAGTGAGACAGAGAGATGAGTTGAAGGTGGAGATACACATTTCATCCACTGATTCAAACTCCTACCATCAGAGTTATTCTACCTGATTTGGTGCTACACCTCACTTTTCCACTAACTGTTTGTGCCAGTTAGTAAAGAATATCAGATTTAACCCACTGTTCAGTAATCTGTGATGCTGGCGCTGGAACAGCCAACCACATTTTTGTTTTCCCCCTTGGCTCCTTTTTGTGCTCAGCTAGCGAGGGACCCTGGAGGGGAATGGAAGAAAACGACTTGTTCCTTTATCCTGTCAGGATTCTTCTAGCAACGTGTCTTCACTTGGAAATAGCAGTTCATTTTAGTTGGCAGTAGCTGAATCCAGTTTAAAGTTTTTCCCAACATTTGCAGAAACCGTGTCCTTGCTCTCTTGCCTTGGAGATATTAATACCAGCACAAGCCAACAATCCCAGCTAATGTTTCCATGAGGTTCCTGTTCTGGACTTATAGACATTAGTACAGACTTAATGGCATCTTCTGTGTAGCAGTTTGTGCTTCAGAGTCACAAAATTCTTCCTCGTGTCTTCTAAATTTCAATAATTTCAGACTCTTTCAGCCTCTTATCTGCCTCAGGGGTTGAAGCTTCCACCTCCCCCCACCTCACCCCGCCCAAATTACTACCTCTGGAGATATATATATTTGCACTCATCTCACACGCTAGTAAAGTAATGCTCAAAATTCTCCAAGCCAGGCTTCAGCAATATGTGAACCGTGAACTTCCTGATGTTCAAGCTGGTTTTAGAAAAGGCAGAGGAACCAGAGATCAAATTGCCAACATCTGCTGGATCATAGAAAAAGCAAGAGAGTTCCAGAAAAAACATCTATTTCTGCTTTATTGACTATGCCAAAGCCTTTGACTGTGTGGATCACAATAAACTGTGGAAAATTCTGCAAGAGATGGGAATACCAGACCACCTGATCTGCCTCTTGAGAAATTTGTATGCAGGTCAGGAAGCAACAGTTAGAACTGGACATGGAACAACAGTCTGGTTCCAAATAGGAAAAGGAGTACATCAAGGCTGTATATTGTCATCCTGTTTATTTAACTTATATGCAGAGTACATCATGAGAAATGCTGGACTGGAAAAAACACAAACTGGAATCAAGATTGCCGGGAGAAATATCAATAACCTCAGATATGCAGATGACACCACCCTTATGGCAGAAAGTGAAGAGGAACTCAAAAGCCTCTTGATGAAAGTGAAAGTGGAGAGTGAAAAAGTTGGCTTAAAGCTCAACATTCAGAAAATGAAGATCATGGCTTCCGGTCCCACCATTTCATGGGAAATAGATGGGGAAACAGTGGAAACAGTGTCAGACTTTATTTTTCTGGGATCCAAAATCACTGCAGATGGTGACTGCAGCCATGAAACTAAAAGATGCTTACTCCTTGGAAGGAAAGTTATGACCAACCTAGATAGCATATTCAAAAGCAGAGACATTACTTTGCCAACAAAGGTCCATCTAGTCAAGGCTATGATTTTTCCTGTGGTCATGTATGGATGTGAGAGTTGGACTGTGAAGAAGGCTGAGCGCCGAAGAATTGATGCTTTTGAACTGTAGTGTTGGAGAAGACTCTTGAGAGTCCCTTGGACTGCAAGGAGATCCAAGCAGTCCATTCTGAAGGAGATCAGCCCTGGGATTTCTTTGGAAGGAATGATGCTAAAGCTGAAACTCCAGTACTTTGGCCACCTCATGCGAAGAGTTGACTCATTGGAAAAGACTCTGATGCTGGGAGGGATTGGGGGCAGGAGGAGAAGGGGACGACAGAGGATGAGATGGCTGGATGGCATCACTGACTTGATGGATGTGAGTCTGAGTGAACTCTGGGAGTTGGTGATGGACAGGGAGGCCTGGCGTGCTGCGATTCATGGGGTCGCAAAGAGTCGACACGACTGAGCGACTGATCTGATCTGATAGAGAGAGAGAGAGAGAGAGCGAGAGAGTTTCTCTCTCCTAACTAAACTCAAACTGATATACCACATTTATCACCTCAAAAAGTTTCTGAGACTTAATTATTTCATTATCAAAAAGCTATGTTTCTGCTGGATAAAAACCAATTACCTGCAAGTTCTATGATTGCTTGTATGGCCTTTGGAATTTCTTTCTTAAAATATGTGCTCACTGCCAAACAGGGTAAAAGAAAATATCTGCAGCTTTTACTTGGCTTTTTACTTAGTATTGTCTTTACAAGGATTATCCATCTAGCTAATAGTCCCATCAAATACACTAAACATCTTGGCTCATGAGGATAATACAAAGTCACAGTAGATTTCACTGAAATTCAGAGGAACAAATGCTAGATGCATTCAGTGTTGGCACAGAGACTGAAAAGCTATCTGGGGAATGGACCACAAGTCAGGACATAGTACGTAGAGAATAAGAAAGCAATCATTACTATTATTGTTATTTATTGAACACAGACTTGATACCTGACACATGGTTAATTTTTTCAAATATGTTTAATCCATCCTACAGTCCTACATATTGTGGTGGTGCTTTTATTAACCTCTTATTACCAGGGAGAAAATCAAGGCTCAAAAATGTTATATGACTTACCCATCCTCCTTAATAAGAAAAAAGGGGGTATAGATTCTAATGCTAAACTATGAGGCTGCAAGGCCCACTCTCTTAATCTTTATACTAATTTCCTATGGTGCAGTGTTGGGCCAAAGAGGAAGTGTGGCCATTAACAGGGCCAAAAGATGGATCGTAAGAGAAAGATAATGCTGCGTAGAAATGTTAACATATGTCAACTTCTGGTTCTCAATACATCTTTACTGCCACTTTTCTACTTGAATGAGTTACATGATCTTTGACCAATTCTGGTTTATCTGTTTTTATGTTCTCAGGTACAAATTTTCTATCAATGACCATGTCTAAGCCCTATAAACAATTGCCCAGAAACACTACCAAGGTAGGTCCAGAACCTAAAATACATAGTGTTGTATGAATTTCTTTGTTTCTAAATGCTAAAGGTTCATAATTTATATTTACATGTGAACTTGCTGATGATCTGTTAAATTTTGATTCATGTATATTAACATCCTGTGTAAGTGGGTCCTGCAGACAAAGCTGAGTTTATTGGGAAACTCCAAAAAGAGGCTGATTTAGACAAAATTTTTACACTTTAGTCTGAGATAATGATTAATGGACAGAAACCAGTACTTCTAATTAACGAGCAAAGTATCATGAAATTTTGTCTCAATCAATGACCTATTTTTTACAAAGAAACTAATAGAGATAATAAGGTCATACTGTTTAAATTTTGAGTTTGTTTATAATACTATATTTTTGCACAGTAAAGCAGACGCTGTAGTGATGAGAATGAATCAGAACAAGTCTCTAAACTTTTCAATCCCTCATCTAAAAACTCCTCGTCTAAAAATTCAGGATGATAGAAAAAGATTATATTAGGGAAGTTACTGGGTTCGGTGGGTTGGCATCTATGAAGTGCTCAGAGTTGAAGAAACCAGTCTGCATAATCATCAGTTATTACTATTATTATAAAGCAACAAATGGTCCTGGGCATGTGGTTAGCCTACTATGAAACTTGGTGTTAAAAAGCAGCAAAAAAAAAAAAAAAAAAGAGAGAGAGAGAGAGCAAGAAAAGGGGGAGGGCGGGGATAATTTTAACAAAATGAAAAAAAATGCTGTTATAAGAATTAGTTAGAACTAAAAGTCAAAAGATAGATATTTATAGGTTATTGGTGAATGCTGCTCTTTCTCCTTTGAGCTCTTCTGGTTCCTGTGCAAATGGGCTGGGAATCTAATGAGGGCCATCTTCCTCACAACATATCAAATACCCCACCCTGAGACAGCGCCAAAAATACCACAAAAAAGAACAGCCCTTCTCAGAGTATCCCAGCCTTCCTTTTCCAGATGGATGGTATAATAAAAATATTCCTCCAATTATTTCAGGGCTTTAAAAGAGAAAAAGAGAAGATACAGCTTAAGTTCAATCCTGAAAAGGCATGAAGCTGTCAGGGAAGCTATTTCTGAGCAGGTTGGCCCTTCCTAGTAAAGATTCTTTAAAAAAAATTTCTGTCTTGTTTAAAAAAACTATTAGAGGTAAGGTAGAAGAGTCACCTCCTTATATCTTAGTAGTCACAGCAGAAATACAGTGTGGAAGTTTGTTAAGCCATTTAAAATCCTGAGATTCTCAGACAAAAGACACAAGGTAAATACAGGAATATACAGGAATACTGAGCTCAATTTGGCAGCAGCATGAAAGGCACTTGCTTGTAAGATTTCTTCAGAGACCCTGTCTAAGGGAATAACTGCTAAGGATATTCCTTCCTAATTTCTCTTTCCGGAACACACAACCTCCACTTGTGCAAAGTCTCCTCACAATGTGAGTCCATGTAAATGTCTATCAGAAGTAAGTAATAGAGTATCAGTACCAAGGACCAAGCTGAACCTGTGGAGGGTGCCCCCAGTGTAGACGGTACTCCCATCCAGTTCTCCTTCCTCTAACAAGTGAACTTGCAAAGGTCACCGTGTCCTCAGTCTGCATAGAGAGACTCCTCTTCTACAGTACATATCTTCTCTGAATACAAATTCCCTTAAGTAGAGTAATGCTGCTCATAACTGTATTATAGAGAAGTTCTATTTTCTAAAATTAAATCCAAAAATGAAAAGGAAGTTAAGGGGATTAACTTAGTAGGCTATTGCAACAGAGACTGCATTGGCCCTGGAAAAACACTCATCTTTTCCATGCAACTGACGCTTATGATTAAATGGGACAATTCCATTTTATCTCTGGATAGATGCAGAGCAAAATCTTGTGATCATTCATGAGAGAGTAAAGACACACGAGACAGTTTATCTGATACTTAGTGTTCAGAACCAAATTTAATAGTTCTGAGTGTTTATTCTGGCTACAGTTAGTACATGATTAGCAATCAAGAAGAGATGCAATCCTTTTCAATTAGAATAATCTTCTGAAAGGAGTTCCCATCAATCTTTTAGCCTCAAAGGAATTTCTCTTGAAAATTATTAAAAGCTACCTAAGAAGTAAGGGTTCTCTGATTCTGTGTGGCATATGTGCAATTTATTTATTCAAATGCATTATTCTTTGTTATGAACACACCCCTGGTCTGCATTTAGGACCCTAAGCCTTATTTAGCATTTACATGGTGCTTCCCTGGTAGCTCAGATGGTAAAGAATCTGGCAGCAATTCAGGAGGCCTGTGTTGGATCCCTGGGTTGGGAAGATCCCCAGGAGAAAGGAACAGCATGTGTGGATCATACCAAACTCTGGAAAATTCTTCAAGAGATGGGAATACCAGACCACCTTACCTGCCTCCTGAGAAATCTGTATGCAGGTCAAGGAGCAATAGTTAGAACTGGACATAGAACAGACTGGTTCCAAATTGCAGAAAGAATACATCAAGGCTGTAGTGTCTCCCTACTTATTTAACTTATATGCAGACCACATCATGCGAAATGCCAGACTACATGAAACACAAGCTGGAATCAAGATTGCAGGCAGAAATATCAATAACCTCAGATATGCAGATGACACCACCCCTATGGCAGAGAGTGAAGAACTAAAGAGCCTTCTGGGGAAAGTGAAAGAGGAGAGTGAAAAAGCTGGCTTAAAACTCAGCATTCAAAAAACTAAGATCATGGCATCCGGTCCCATTACTTCATGGCAAATAGATGGGGAAACAATGGAAACAGTGAGAGACTATTTTTGGGGGCTCCCAAATCACTGCAGACGGGGAGTGAGCCATGAAATTAAAGATAGTTGCTCCTTGGGAGAAAAGTTATGACCAAACTAGACAGCATATTAAAAAGCAGAGATATCACTTTGCCAACAAAGGTCCATCTAGTCAAAGATATGGTT
This sequence comes from Bos indicus x Bos taurus, assembly GCF_003369695.1. Lineage (NCBI taxonomy): Eukaryota > Metazoa > Chordata > Mammalia > Artiodactyla > Bovidae > Bos > Bos indicus x Bos taurus. Next base: position 9,127,999 of record NC_040087.1, on the reverse strand, counting down.
TTCCCAGTAGTCACACATGGATGTGAGAGTTGGACTATGAAGAAAGCTGAGCATGGAAGAATTGATGCTTTTGAACTGTGGTGTTGGAGAAGACTCTTGAGAGTCCCTTGGACTGCAAGGAGATCATCCTGTCAAATCCTAAAGGAAATCAGACCTGAATATGCATTGGAAGGACTGATGTTGAAGCTGAAACTCCAATACCTTGGCCACCTGATGTGAAGAACTGACTCATTGGGAAAGACTCTGATGCTGGGAAAGAATGAGGGTGGGAGGAGAAGGTGACGACAGAGGATGATATGGTTGGATGGTGTCACTGACTCACTGGACATGAATTTGAGCAAGTTCTAGGAGTTGGTGATGGACAGGGAAGTCTGGTGTGCTGCAGTCCTTGGGGGTCACAAAGAGTCGGACACGACCAGGCAAGTGAATTGAATTGAACTGAACCCACGCCAATATTCTTGCCTGGAGAATTCCATGGATAGAAGAGCCTGGCATGTTACAGTCCAAGGAGTTGCGAAGTGTCAGACACAACTGAGAGACTTTCATTTTCTACTTTTAGAAACGTATGCTACAGGCATTTTTACTAGCTATTCCTTACAGCACCCTGGTGCAATAGAACAACATTACTGTATTACTTCCTAGATGTAAAACAAACTCAAGCAGTGCTTGGAAGTATGGCCATTCTTAACTGATACATTCAGAATTAAAGATGTGACTTCAAGGTACATTGTTTTACTGGATGAGCCAATAAAAATGTTTTAAAAAAGAAATGAGGGATTTGGATGTGCTTCTTGTCTTGATTCACTACAACATTATATATATTGGTTACCTTTTAGGACACCAAACGCATATGTTAGTAAAACAGTATGTTCAAAAGCTCACAAAATATCTTCCATACACAAACATATACCTATCTTCCAGAATTCAGCTGGGAATGCATTCCTCCTAAAAGGAAGGCTGGATGAATCAGTTACTATTTTTGTTGTAAGATTATCTTTCAATGATTGCTTTTTGAGGACATAGCATCTCCCAAGGAAGAGGCTAATACTAATCTTTTCGAAAACCGTCCATTTGTCTCCTGTTGTTGTTTCTATATCAATACATGTGGTTGTTAGCTACTTCTGCCTACCCAAGACATACTAGTTGCACAGACGACAGATTCAGGCATAGTTGAGCCCCAGTAAACCAATCATTTCAGTGCTGTCAAACCAATAGAACACTTAATCAAGGTCATTACTTCTCTTTGTTATTCTCTTGTTACAGCTGGGAGATAATTTTATTTATTTCATTGGTTTCTTAGTTTCTGAGCTATACAAAACAGATGTATTGAACTACCACTTTGTGAAAGGAACACTGTAAATGGTGGGGATAAAAATTGATGAGTGGGTCTAAGCGAAATCTCAACTAGTTGAAATCATAATGATATTTTCTCTGGGTAGTTTGGCCATTTACTATTTCTATATGGTTTTATGTATTTTCAGGCACTTTTGATTAAGCAAGCAGTCTCATACACTTCATCACTCTAGTGGAGTGGCATGAGCCAGTGGAAAAGTACTTGGGAGTAAGGACTGGGGGTTGATTGGTGGGGTGTGTTGAGCACATTGAGTTATTCCTGTATTTGCAATTTTTTTTTTTTTTACTCTACGATTAGGCCATCTGTATTTGGTAATCGGTACCCATCCTACATATATTAGGCTCCTACCTGCCCATAGAGACAGAGAAATAAGGTTATCATCTCCTTTGAAGTTTAGATTGTAACGACAGAGTTCCTGGGTCCTCAAGAAAGACCTGGAGAATCCCACGGATAGAGGAACCTGCAGGCTGTAGTCTGTAGGTCACAAAGAGTCAGACATGACTGAAGTGACAAGAAAGACATTCCCTGGGTTGGAAACTGGCAAGAGACTGGGAAAAAACTTACATACACATCAAAGGAACAGAGGAAGGATTTACAGTTGTGATTTTTCTAAAGGAAATGCTCCAAGGGAATTCCCTGGGGACCCAGTGGTTTCGATTTGGTGCTTTTACTATCACGTCCTGGGTTCAATCCCTAAAGGGGGAACTAATATCCCATAAGTCACTGGAGTGGCCAAAAATAAATAAAGCAACTGCTCTAAGAAAAGGGACATCATGGGCCTGTGGTTGAGAAGGACCTTGAATAATCTTAAGAGAGTTGAGGGGAATTTTAAGACCCATTTTGGTCACCACTGTTTGTGGAGATCATGAAAGTTGGCAAATCGATTAAACTCTGAAAGGGGGAGAGACTCCTGCAGTCATCAACTTTCCAGGAAGGTGAGAGAGGGCGTAACGAGGCCCCTACATGTTACTGTTAGGGCGGGGCTAAAGCAGTAGTATTTTTCATGGCTCATGGACCAGAGGCTTGCCTATTTATTCAAATAAATAGATAGCTTTTGCTTTGAAGTAGCTGAGAATTCTAGTTATAGAGTCAGGCTGATTTTTCACTAAGATTCTATCCTTGAAATGTATTTGCAGTGAAATCTGGAAATTTTACTTAATGTTTCTACTATGAATAGATAATTATACCTATCTCATAAGTATATTGAAAGAACTAAATGAAAATGTTTCTAAGGGACATTTTCCATACAGTTCTTGGCACATGATGAATGCTCAAGAAAGGGTATACACTTGATGTGTACCTAAATGAGGTATCAGCCTACTGCCTAATATTATTCTCATTCTATGTCTCAAACCCAGCAAAATAAGCACTTTATATTTAGCTCTGCTCTTGGGAAAAAATGCAACAATCTCTTTGCTCATGTGTTAATTTAATTATTAATATTTATCATTGTTATTAATTATACTTTGCATTCACATATAATTTATGAATTGATTATCACAAGTGGAAGTGATCTTAAAAGAACTTATTCCAAGAAAGCAGGTTTTTATTTCTTTGGAACACTCTCATTTCTTTAGCCTTTAAAAAATGTTATTTGAATAGTGATTTCATCAAAGCTTTTTATATCCTTGTTACCTTACCATTCTGAATCTTTAGAGAAGCTATTTGTAAGCGTGAAAGGCTTTAGAAGGGAAAACCAGTACAACAGAGTTAGATTCATTTCTAAAAAAAAAAAAAAATCCCCAAACTTCTGTAGGTCACTAGCAGAGGAGGGTTTTCTTTATAACAAGAGCCCTGCCACTCTATGGGCCTTTTTTTTTTTTTGCAAATAGAGAATTTCTGGGTTTCCAGCTTTCCTTAAATGCCAAGCTTCCTGTATCACTACTACGAATTGCCTTGGCAGGAAAGACGTCAAATAGCCTCAGTGTAGAAAGCAAGGCTGTCGTTTTTGCTCAGTTGTTGGAAACCAAACATTAACTAGAACATCAGTATAAATATGATCTGGATGCAGTGACTCATTCTGTTTTAACTTAGTTTCACTTAAAATTTAACAGGGCAAGAAAATAACTATTTTTTAAATGCCTCCTATGTTCTCAGTACTTTTTGATGTATCTACAAGATATCCTTGAAGAGAAAGGATAGGCTGTAGGCTAGATGTTTACATTCCCATCATATTCACTGGTTGACATCCGAACCTTCATATATTGGAAAAGTGAGTCTTTTAGGAGATACTTAGGTCAGGATGGTGGATCCAATCCTGATATATATGTCCAATATATATTCATATATTGGAAAGTGAGTCTTTTAGGAGATGATTAGGTCAGGATGGTGGGTCCCTAATGAATGGGGTTAGTTCTCTTGTAAAAGAAGCCCCAGAGAGAGCTCTTTCGTGCCTTCTGCTGTGTGAGAACAAAGAAAGACCATGGCCATCCGTGAACCAGGAAGCAAGCCTTCACTAGTCACCAAATCTACCAGTGTCTTGATCTTGAACTTCTCAGCCTCTGGAACTGTAAGAAATAAGCTTCTGTGGTTTAAGCATAAGCATAACCATTTGCTTATGCTCAGAGAAGATACAGATCTTTGTTTACTTCTCTTATCAACTAGGGTTTAAATGAATGGTTTTAAAATATGTTCTTCTCATCTCTGAATCAAGGAAAAGACATCACTCTCAATTTTCTTTTCCAAGAGATATTAAGAGAAATGTTAATTAAAAAAAAAAGAAAATAATTTGGTATGTAGGTGGGAAATAAATATTCAAAGTTGCTTACCTCTACTACTAAGCAAAAACAAGTGGCTCTCTGCAAGTGAAGACAATAATGTACTCCCAGATGCTTTAGATAAAAAGCAAAGAATCACAATAATTAATTTGATTAAATATCTAGCTCTGGAGATATTAAATTTTGTTACTTCTTCTATCTCGTATAATTAAATACTAAAAAGAAAATGCCTGCTATTGATAAGCTATTTAGAATTCAAAAAGCTTAGTTTAAGCAAAGTACAAAAGACTTGACACTACAAATCATGAGTGGAAAAATCTCAAGGTATAAAAACCTTTAAATGATTTCCATTGCAACTTATAAGGTGTGCCACTGGTAGCCATCGGTCTAGAAGAAGCTCCAACAAGAAGAAATGTGTTCATGAAACTTGTCATGAATAAGAAAGCTTGCAGCTGTTAGACCTGCAAAGAGAGAATTACAATAATGTAGCCTGCTGGCAATTTAGCTTAGCCAAAATCACGGAAAATATATACATGATATTAACATTCTGATATCTTGTTCTTGTGTCAGAAATGACGGTGACAGGGGAAAAAAGAATCCATTGTTGTGACAAAAGCCCTAGGACCACACGAAACGGCCAAGTATGTCATCAAAATGAAGACAGTATGAGCTTATCTGCCTGAAATGCTTTGTTCACACCCTAGCTAAAATTAGTTGAAATGTGATTCTACTCTATTTAAAACAGTTCTTTTTTTTCATTTTCAGCTTCATTTAGAGAAAAAAGTTATTTTTCTAAAGAAAAATTCCCCTGGCAAGAACTGATACAAGTTCATGAAACTGTAATCTCAACAACCAGGTAATGGGCAAATCTACAGTACACAGTAATTTATTCTGTTTTGTCTAGTCATCCGACCTGGTTACATCTGTTACTTTATTTACTTACTCATATCTGGGGTTAGTGAGGGATCAAAACAGTAACACTGTCACAAAAAATATATCTTATAGTAGTGTTCTTGTTTTTTGATACATACAAATTTATAGAGCTCAACAAATCAACACAAAATAAAACACACCCAGACACTGTCACTTGACTGTCTATTCATATTAATACTATACTTAATGCCGTGTTAAATTGTCCCTTCTACTGTTTACTTGCTTCTGGTTGAAATATGATATTTTATATTTATCCTTTACATGTTGCTGATATTTAGAAACTTGTAATTATCTATCTTGTAACCTTTATGTTAATGTCATCATAATTACAACCTGGTTTGAGTGCAAATTAGCAAAACTCTACTGGAATTCCATTTGGAAATATATGTCAAAATTTACCCAGAAAAGGTCTCCCAGTGCTTTTAGCTCATCTGGGAGCACTGATGGCAGACTCAGAGCATCCTCTCTAAGGCTCTGGTGTTCACCTGCTCTGCTCTGTACCCATCTAATGTTGGCATGGCAGCTGTCGTTTATGGTAGTTTTAACTTTGTGAGCAGCCAGTGATACAATAGGTCTTGCATGGCAGAAGTTTAGACTAATTTGGGGGTCCAGACGTCTGTGTGTTTATTAATAAAGCTTATTAGTTGAATTCTTCAAAAAATTGACCAAGAAATTCTGCTTCTAAGAATTTATCCGATGGATACATATTTTCAAAATACTTTATGTATAAGTTCAGTCACTGAATCATTCTTTCTAAGGCAAAACACTGGAAACTAAATAAAGTTTAACCCATAGAGAAGATGGGTTAAGCTAACTAGGGTAAAATCACAAAATTAACCATTACGCAGTCATAGAAAACAGCAAGGTTGCTTATTTATGTGCTGATATGGAAACATGTCTAATATATACTAGTAATGAAAATATATCAATTATTAAGATATCAAACATTGTATAGAATAGTACCTAGAAGAGGAAGATATATACACATAGCTGAAAAAATTTCTTTAGAAACAAATGCCATTTTCTTCTATGTTTTGGGAAACTAGTTGGACAGATAAGAAAGCACTAGTAGGACTAATTTTCCATGAATGTTCTTATAGTTTTAATTTTTTTTTCCATTTTGTGAATGTATTACTGGGCAAGGAAAGTTTAGTGCAGCTGTCCTAAGTTACTCAAAATATGCACATTTCAAGGAAATATCTGTCTTCAGGACTGGCCTGTGGTGGACTCCCGGGAGGTAGCATCCTAGTCTTTGGTATATTCTTCCTGAGAAGAATGATTTTTGTGACTGATGCCTTAGATGACACTGTATTTATGCTAAATACCTGTGTTTGTATACAAGATGCTGAGTCACACTCTATAACAACCTGGTCAAATACAGTTTTTCCTAGCAATGTCACTGATAATGAACAGTTGCTTTATCTCAAGGAGTGTGGTGTGGGAAGACTAGGATGTGAGTTGTTAAGGTCAACCACGCAGGTACTACATGTCTTGGTGACTGAGACTTAATAAATAAATGGACACCAAGCTCCGGGCTGAGCCTCTGTGGCTGCCATCACCTCACACACACTGTCATATAATGTTGCTGGGATAACTGGGTGTGTCCTCCTTTGACTCTACTGTGAGGAGGGGGAAGGGAGGGGTTGACTTGACACTCAAAAGGCTCATCAGAAACGGCAGAGACTGGGGGAGACTGAAGAGCCACACACACTGACACATGTGCACTGGACGAAGGGCAGGGCACAGACTGTCTGGGTCTAGATAATGGTTTCTTCCTTCAGCAGCGTCTCCTTCTGCATGAAGCTCAGTTCTCCTCCCAGACTATCCAGGTTTTCCAGGTACGAGATCTCTTGGGTGTCCTCAGTACTCTGGGAAATGGGCAACAAATGGCATCTAGGGCAGGCTATTTCTTGGATGAGGCAGATGGCACCAGCCACCATGAACAGAAGGATGCTGAAGCCCAGGACGTAGTAAGGCCACTGTATGGAGAACTGCGGGGGGCTGGGCTTCATCCGCAGACTCTGGATCTCCAGGGCATGCAGCAACAAGGCCAGGAAGGCACAAGCCCCTGTGAGGAAACTGATGAAGGCTGACACAAAATTGTGCTTCCGGGTCCTCGGAAAGAGCTGAGACGCAAAGGACACCATGATGAAAGTGGTGAGGAAAGACAAGACAACGGCGGACAGCAGGGAGACTCGGCCGAGGATGACGTAAATGGATAAGGGTCGAGGCTTCCAGCACTTGATATGGAAGCAGTTCTCAAACAGGCCACTGAAGAACACTTCCTGGGACTCCTCGTTCACCAGCCGCACCCAGAAGGGGAAGATGGAGACCAGCAGGATAAGCAGGTAGCCCAGGGAGGCTACAGAGCTTGCAGAGGGCTTCTTGTAATCTCTGTCTCATCTGAATTTGCCTTTTGCTGGTTTTAATCTGCATCCCTTCACTGAGAAAATCACTTTTCTGAGTCCTAGGAAACCTTGTAGCATATCACTGTGTCTCAGAATGATCTTGGGGACTCTGTATATTCCAAAAATCAAAGGAAAACATTTTAAAGTTTAAATTGCTTTTATCGAAGTCAACTCGATCAGTTTATTGAAATCCTACTATAAACAGATTTAGTGCTAAACATTGGGAGAAATCCTAGACTAAGGCCTCCATCAAGTTTATTGGCCGACTGAGGGATAAAATTATGACAGTGAAATTATCTGCAATGCAAGGAGTTATGACTATTTCATACATAGAGTGAATTAGAGGAGTTCCTGGAGTCTACAGATTATTTTTGTTGTGGAAAGAATACAAGCATTGTTTATGAAAGCAATCTTCTCTTACTGAACATTTAATGTGCTTTGCTGTTCTAGCTGTTTGTTTTATTTTCATGGTCTCTAAATCACTTCAAGGTAAACATTTACATTCTTATTTTACGTATGAGGAAATCAAGGTTCTGAGAGCCTGAGGCCAAAATTGATCACTTAATAAGTGGTGAAAGTAGGTTTCTGATTAAAAATAAGTAAATAACATTTCTCTTATATTTATTAGTGTACTATAAACACAATATAGTCACTTGCTATTATATGAATACATTGTCTAAGATTTAAAGCTTTAGAAATGAAACATTCTCAGGGTTAGAGAGATTAAGTAACACTTAGCTAGGAAGAGCCAGACCCCAAATTTGATGTTCTGTCTTCTTGAATCTGAAGATGGCATTTCCTCCCATTGTGTTAAAGTGTCCTATGAAGCTAAAACATTATCTATAAATAAGATATTCTTTTTTCAATTTAAAAAATTTTATTGATATATATGGCTCAGATGTTAAAGAATCTCCCTGCAATGTAGAAGACCCAGGTTCTATTCCTGGGTCAGAAAGATCCCTTGGAGGAGGGCATGGCAACCCACTCCAGTATTCTTCCCTGGAGAATCCCATGGACAGAGGAGCCTGGTGGGCTACAGTCCATGAGGTCACAAAGAGTTGGACATGACTGGGTGACTAACACTTTCATTTTCATAATTGATTTACAATATTGTGTTAATTTCTGCTGTATAGCAAAGTTAGATATAGATATATATTATTTATATATATAAATAATATATATATTATATATTTATTTTATTATATATTATATATATTATATATATAATATATATATAATTTTTCACATTATTTTCTATCATGGTTTACCACAGGGTATTGAATACAGTTCTCTGTACTGTACAGGAAGACCTTGTTGTTTATCCATTCTGTATATAATAGTTTGCATCTGTTAGACCCAAATAAGATTTGTAAAACAGACCACACTTATACGATTCTAGAGAAATAACAATACATCTGGTCTTAACAAGAATTTTCAGTAATGCTATATTTATCTATGAATATAAACTAATAGTACAGGAGAAACTATTACAGTAGTAAACTTTAAATAGTATGAAAATAAATGCATATAAAACTGCTGAATATTTCACATAAGTGAAATACATGTGTTTTATAAACAAAAGAAGGTGAAACAGTGGTAGTATTGCCTAACTTCAACTAAAAATAAATGAGGGAGTCCAGATATGCATTTATCAGACTTTCACTTTTATCCTTGAAATATCTTTTGTACTTTGAATGTATTGATATATGTCACAAGTAATCACAGAAACAGTAAAAAGTTGTCAGATTGCATTAATAGATAGTGTGCATGTAGCAACATCATCGTTATTAACCTAGGTATTAATTTCCAAGCAATTTCTTCAAAACTCTTAGATGTAGGCTAAATGCAGCTTTGTTTGATGACCCCCATCATTGCATTGTTATTGAAGGATCCAACAGAAATTTAGATTGCTAACTAAATTAAGCACATTAAAAGCTTATCTGAAACTCCAAATTATAGCCTTTGAAGATTCAAAAAGTCAGAAACACAAAGACAGCTATATTTAACTGATTTAAAAGAAAAAATAACACAGCTGGAAATTAATCATAAAATGCAGTGCTCATAATACAGAACTGCATGTCGTTTTCATTAATGTCTATCCAAGCATTCAAATGATGCTTCAACTTAAGACAATATACATTTCCCTTAGGACATACACTGTATTAAGAGTAAGGTTGTTTTTATGTTTAATTGGGAAGAATGAAGAACTGTTTGAATCTTGCCATACTTTATAAGCAATAAGCCTGTATTACCCCCAAAGGCAAGTCAGATGCAAAGATTTTCTTAAGAGGAGATTAGTGAAACACATGCTTCTTATGATAAGAATTGGTATGGAGGAAACTGATGAGATAACATAACTCTTAACCATCAAAATTTTCCTGAGAGATGTCCATAAATTCAGGATTACAAATCTGATTGATCAAGGCTGTGGGACTGAAATAGTGTCACATGATGAGATTTTGCATCCATTGAGGTAGGATCATTGCACGTGAACCAGGGAAGCTAGTTGATGCTTATATATAGTTGCTGTTTAGTTGCTAAGTCATGTCTGACTCTTTTGTGACTCCAGGGACTGTAGCCCACCAGTTGTCTCTGTCCATGGGATTTCCCAGGCAAGAATACTGGAGGGGTTGTCATTTCCTTCTGCAGATACTTATATATCAGATCAGATAAGATTAAGTCAGTCACTCAGTCGTGTCCGACTCCTTGCGACTCCATGAATCGCAGCACGCCAGGCCTCCCTGTCCATCACCAACTCCCAGAGTTCACTCAGACTCACGTCCATCGAGTCAGTGATGCCATCCAGCCATCTCATCCTCTGTCATCCCCTTCTCCTCCTGCCCCCAATCCCTCCCAGCATCAGGGTCTTTTCCAATGAGTCAACTCTTCGCATGAGGTGGCCAAAGTACTGGAGTTTCAGCTTTAGCATCAGTCCTTCCAAGGAAATCCCAGGGCTGATCTCCTTTAGAATGGACTGGTTGGATCTCCTTGCAGTCCAAGGGACTCTCAAGAGTCTTCTTCAACACCACAGTTCAAAAGCATCAATTCTTCGGCACTCAGCCTTCTTCACAGTCCAACTCTCACATCCATACACGACCACAGGAAAAACCATAGCCTTGACTAGACGAACCTTTGTTGGCAAAGTAATGTCTCTGCTTTTGAATATGCTATCTAGGTTGGTCATAACTTTCCTTCCAAGGAGTAAGCGTCTTTTAGTTTCATGGCTGCAGTCACCATCTGCAGTGATTTTGGAGCCCATAAAAATAAAGTCTGACAACTGTTTCCACTGTTTCCCCATCTATTTCCCATGAAGTGATGGGACCAGATGCCATGATCTTCGTTTTCTGAATGTTGAGCTTTAAGCCAACTTTTTCACTCTCCACTTTCACCTTCATCAAGAGGCTTTTTAGTTCCTCTTCACTTTCTGTCATAAGGGTGGTGTCCTGCCTCAAATCTTTCAAGGAAGAGAGTTAGCATAAGTAAGGCAGAAAACATTCCTTAATCTTCCTTTTAATTTCATTCACACTCAAACAACAAAGGAAAATCTGACTCTCTTGGAAGAATGGAAGCAATTTAGTGACTGAAGGCAAGAAGGAGCAAATAGTGATGGAATAAAAAGTTTTTTTTAAGGAAACTGCAAAATTGGTTTAAAAAGAGACCCAGAGGGATGGTATGGGGAGGGAGGAGGGAGGAGGGTTCGGGATGGGGAACACATGTATACCTGTGGCGGATTCATTTTGATATTTGGCAAAACTAATACAATTATGTAAAGTTTAAAAATAAAATAAAATTAGAAAAAAAAAGATTTTATTAATACTTACTGCAATATATTTTGTCCTTTTTGCAATTTTCTTATAAATTTAAGGTACAACATTTTATTGAAGTATAGTTAATTTACAGTATTTTGTTAGTTTTAAGTGCACAGCAAAGTGATTTAGTTATACACACACACACACACACACACAAACTTGTATATATACTCTTTTTCAGATTCTTTTCAGTTATAAGGCTATTACAAGATATTGAGTATATTTCCCTGTGATACACAGCAAGTCTTTGTTATTTATCTATTTATTTTATATAGCATGTAAACATTAATCCCAAACTTCTAATTTGTCTCTCCTCTCCCTCGCTATACCCTTTGATAGCCATAAAATTGTTTTCTACATCTGACTCTAGTTCTGTTTTATAAGAAAGTTCATTTGTATCAATTTTTAGAGTTCACATATTAAGTGACATCATATGATATTTGTTTTTCTCTGTCTGATTCAGTTTACTTAGTTTGATAATCTCTAGGTTCATCCATGTTGCTTCAAATGACACTATTTCCTTATTTTTATGACTGATTAATATTTCATTTTGTGTGTATATATACATTTTTATTCATTAAGATACAACATTTTTAATTAAAATAATGAGAATACTTTCTCTGACTTCTTTTAAATATCTATTTTAAGTAAGAAAATTATGCATTTTATTTTATTTTTTTTTCTAATTTTATTTTATTTTTAAACTTTACATAATTGTATTAGTTTTGCCAATTTAAAAATGTATAGCAGGTGCCAGCAATAATTCACTTTTTTTAGAAATCAAAAATAAATGAGGCACAATCCTTTAAAGTCCTTTTAGGGACAAGATGAAGAATTTTATATCTAAAGTTTTTACAATTATTTATAAAGGTGGATAGTATATTCTGATGTTGAGTTCAAATATCAGGAAAGAGAAATTAAATTTGTGAAATAAGAAAGGAAACACTAGAGATAACCTACCCTTAAAATTGAGAATCAACTGAGGCTTTTATGAGTTCAACTTGACTTCTAAATAGTTTCATCAAAGTAATACACTGATGAAAGCTAAGGATCTTTTGGGATGATGTCAGGTCTTTACTGTATATTTTTTTGTCTTGTTGAAATTGCCTTTAACTTAATATGTTCTTCTTAGTTCTTTGAGTTCCCCTAAGCAAAACAATATTATAAGCTTTTTAAAATAAAATTTTACAAGGAAGTATATCAATTACTGTGAAAGACCAAATCTCATAGCACAAATATTTTGTTCGCTGACATTGCAAAGGAAAATTTTACTAAAACTATGAGGCTGTCTCTATATAAGATTATTTATCCTCCCCACTAAGCAAATTTAAGTCTCCTTTGAATTCTTTTCTTTCTCATTTTAAACACTATTATTTAGCATTTATTGAGTAAATATATTATTTTATTTAACAGCTTAATTATATGTGTACTTTATGAAACATCCCTTGTTCATGTTTATTGCCCAGACCTACTTTTGTTGTTCAGTCACAAAGTTGTGTCCAATTCTTTGTGACCCCATGAACTACAGCACACAAGGTTTTCCTGTCCTTCACTATCTTCCAGAGTTTGTTCAAACTCGTGTCCATTGAGTCAGAGATACCATCCAACCGTCTCATCTCCGTTGTCCACTTCTCCTCCTGCCCTCAATCTTTCCCATCATCAGACTCTTTTCCAATGAGTCAGCTTCCCTGATAGCTCAGTTCCTGCCTGCAATGCAGGAAACCCAAGTTCAATTCCTGGGTTAGGAAGATCCGCTGGAGAAAGGATAGGCTACCCACTCCAGTATTCTTGGGCTTCCCTGGTGGCTCAGTGTAGGAGACATGGGTTCTCTCCCTGGGTTGGGAAGATCCCTTGGAGAAGGGAAAGGCTACCCACTGCACTATTCTGGTCTGGAGAATTCCATACACTGTATAGTCCATGGGGTCCCAAAGAGGCAAACACGACTGAGAGACTTGGACATCACTTGAATCAGATGGTCAAAGTATTGGAGCTTCTGCTTCAGCTTCAGTCCTTCCAATGAATATTCAGGGTTAATTTCTTCTAGGAATGACTGGTTTGATCTACTTGCTGTCCAAGAGACTCTCAAGAGTCTTAGCTAGCACCACAGTTTGAAAGCATCAATTCTTTGGGTTTCTCTGGTGGTTCAGATGGTAAAGAATCTGCCTGCAATGCAGGAGACCAGGGTTCCATCCCTGGGTCAGGAAGATCCCCTGGAGAAGGGTATGGCAACCCACTCCAGCATTCTTACCTGGAGAATCCCAGAGACAGAGGAGCCTGAGGGGCTACAGTCCGTGGGGTCATGAAGAGTTGAACTTGACTGAGCAATTAACATTTTCAGTTTCAGCTTTCTTTATAGTCCAACTCTCACATCCATACATGACTATTGGAAAAACACATGCCTTTGATTATACAGACCTTTATCAGCAAAGTGATGTGTCTGCTTTTTAATACACTCTAGGTTTGTCATAGCTTTTCTTCCAAGAAGCAAATATCTTTTAATTTCATGGCTGCAGTCACCATCTTCAGTCATTTTGGAGCCCAGGAAAATAAAATCTGTCACTGTTGCCATTTTTTCCCCATCAATTTGTTCATGAAATGGTGGAATTAGATGCCATGATCTTAGATTTTTGAATGCTGAGTTTTATGCCAGCTTTTTCACTCTCCTCTTTCACCTTCATCAAGAGGCTCTTTACTTCCTCTTTGCTTTCTGCCATTACAGTGGTGTTACTTATATATCTGAGGTCGCTAATATTTTCCCCTGCAATCTTGATTCCAACTGGGGATGTGTCTGCTGTTGAAAGTAAAGTCTGATGGTGTAAAGAACAATAATGCATAGGAACCTGGAATGTTAGATCCATGAATCAAGGCAAATTGGTTGTTGTCAAGCAGGAGATGGCAAGAATGAACATCAAAATTTTAGGAACCAGTAAAGTAAAATGGATAAGAATGGGAGAACTTAATTCAGAGGGCCATTATATTTACTATACTGAGCAAGAACCGCTTAGAGGAAATGGAATAGTCCTCATAGTCAGCAAAGGAGTCCAAAAAGCTGTTACCTTGGTGCAATCTCTAACACAACAAAATGATCTCGGTTCTTTTCCAAGGCAAACCATTCAACATTATAGTAATCTAAGTCTATGCCCCAACTACTAATGCCAAAGAGCTGAAGTCAAATGGTTCTTTGAAGACCTACAAGGCTTTCTAGCACTAATACACAAAAGAGATGTCCTTTTCATCGTAGTAGATTGGAATGCAAAAATAAGAAGTCAGGAGATGCCTGGAGTAACAAAGTTGTTACTCTGTAACAACTTCATTGTTACAAAATGAAGCAGGGCAAAGGCTAATAGACTTTTGCCAAGAGAACACACTGGTCATAGCAAGCACCCTCCTCCAACAATAAAAGAGATGACTCTGCACATACATTACCATCACCAGATGGTCAATACCTAAATCAGATTGATTATATTCTTTGCAACTAAAGATGGAGAAGCTCTATAATGTCAAAACAAAACAAAACAAGACCTGGAGCTGACTGTGGCTCAGATCATGAGCTCCTTATTGCAAAATTCAAACTTAAATTGAAGAAAGTCAATAAAACCACCAAACCATTCAGGTATGACCTAAATGAAATCCCTTATGATTATACAGTGGAAGTGACAAGTAGATTAAAGGGATTAGATCTGACAGACAGAGTGCCTGAAGAACTATGGATGGAGGTGTGTGCCATTGTACAGGATACAGTGACTAAAACCATTCCAAAGAAAAAGAACTGCAAGAAGGCTAAATGACTGTATCAAGAAGTCTTAAAAATAGCTAAGAAAAGAAGAGAAGTGAAAGGCAAAGGAGAAAGTGAAAGATATACCCCACTGAATGCAGAGTTCCAAAGAATAGCAAGGAGATAGAGGAAAACAAAGAAATAGAGGAAAACAACAGAATGGGAATGACTAGAGATCTGTTTAAGAAAATTAGAGATACCAAGGGAGCATTTCATGTAAAGATGGGCACAATAAAGGACAGAAATGGAAAAAAAACTTAACAGAAACAGATGTTAAGAAGAGGTGGCAAGAATACACAGAAAAACTATACATAAAGGTCTTAATGACCTGGAGAACCACAATGGTGTGGTTACCCACCAACAGCCAGGCATCCGTGCAAGGTCACGTGGCATTAGGAAGTATTACTATGAACAAAGTTAGTGGAGGTGATGGAATTCCAGCTGAGCTATTTCAAATCCTAAAAGATGATGCTGTGAAAATGCTGCACTCGATATGCCAGCAACTTTGGAAAACCTGAAGTCAGTGGAGGCACTCAAATTAGTAAATATGATTTGAATCTTGAGTGAAGTCAGCTGAGATTCCATTTTGAAAGAATTATTTGAATTAAGAATAATTTTTGACCACTGATTTGCAAGGAATATTTAAAAAAACAAACACTGTGACTGGAGATTTAGAAGAAAAAAAAAAAGACAAATAAATGTGTGTGTGTGTATACGTGTGCACACCTACCTGTCTGTAGATTTAAAACCAAAGGGATACTGTGAGTTCTGTTTCTAAACCTTGAAGGAGATCACACTTGGACAGAGATTAAATAAATTGTTGGGATATGTTAGCAGTGAAAACTACTGTTTTGATTTTCACATTGGTAAGTGCTGGCAGGAAATTTTGGGAGATTTCTCATCATAATCTCATTCTGTCTTTTCTGCTGACAAACATGTTTTCTAACAAACCTGGCATAGCTTTACCTTATAGTAATGAGTCATTACTTCATTGGTGTCTTACACAATAGCACAAGCACTAATAAAGTTTTGAATTCACTTAACTAATGACCCATTAAATTCAGCAACCTACTTAAAGTTGAAATTAAGCAGACTGATTATTTGTTTACATATATTGTAATACATAGATGAAATAGAGAATCTTTACTCTGAATTAATAAATCTCTTTTGGAAATAGAACCAGATTAGTTAATTTAAATTTGTGTTGTTTAGCCTAGATTTAGTTTCAAGTTTTCATGAAAAAACAACTTCTCATACAAAATTTGTTTACATTACTTTGTCTGAATCACCCAATCCCAGTATTTGAACAATCTGCTCAAAATAGAAATTTAGCTGACTGACTATTCATGTACCTATATTTATAATATATAGAGAGAATTGAATAGAAAACCCTTGCTTTGAGATATTAATTCTCTTTTGAAACTTGAGGATGCTTCCATCAGTTAGATTTTTCAAATATTTGCTTATTTATTTGATTTTGGCTGCACCGGGTCTTCATTGCTTTGGTCGGCTTTCTCTGGGTGCGGTGAGCGGGGTCTACTCTTCATTGCACTGAGCACGCTTCTTATTGCAGCAGCTTCTACTGTGGGCACAGGCTCTGGGGTGCATTGGCTTCAGTAGCTGTGTCACACGGACTTAGCTGCTCCGAGGCACGTGGAGTTGTCCCGGACCAGGGATTGATTGAACGCATGTCCCCTGCATTGGCAGGCAGATTCTTACCCACTGCGCCACCAGGGGAGTCTCATATATTAGATTTTAAGATGTTTCAATTTGAATTTATTTTCAAATTTAGGCTTACACGAGAAAGGCTTCTCACATAAATTCTGTTTAAATTGTTATGTTTAAATTACCCAGTCCCAGTATTTGAACACGTTAAAAAGTTAAACTCTTGATCTATTTTGCTAATCTGTATAGTGGGGCTACCAACAGTCACTACTGCATAGGCTCTTGCGTATATGAAATTAGAGGCAAAATAAATGCATCAATATATGGTATAGAGCAATCACTCAATATTTGCTAATATTTGCTATTGTTAGCACCACCATCATTATCATTTTATTAAAGTTAGTTGTGCGTAATTTATATAATTTCAAATAAGTTCCTTAGGGTCATTATAGAAAGGCTTTATTATTATTTAGAGATTGATCAAATGTTTGAAGGCAATAAATTAAAATAAAAGATGGACTTTTTCCATACTCATTGGACTGGAGCTCCTGTTTAGGCTGTCAAATAGAAAACTACAAAGTAGATAACAAGTGTTATAAAAAGAATGCTGTTCTGATAGCTCACAGTAAGGATACGTACACTGACCTGCAAGTTTGAAGGTACTTCTCAAACAAAACGAAATACATTCTGAGTTCTGAAAGATAAGTAAATCTTATTCAGAAGTTAGAGATTTGGGGAAATCCAGGTAACAGAAACAGTATGTGCAATGGTGTGAAGATTGAAGAGGACTTTTAAGTGTAGCAGTTCAGTATAGGGGAGGTTAGGAGGAGTAAGAAAACAAAGAAAACAGGGGAAAAAGAAAATTGAATGCAAATTTTGAATTATATAGAATCTTGTATGTGTTTAAATGTATTTGAAATGTATCCTATCGGCAGTAAAGAATTAACCGAGGTATTTTGTTGGTTATATAGCTTTTAAATTGTTCACGTATAATTTACATAGGTAATTTCTTTAATGCTCAGTTTGATGTGCTTTACAGCTGTCTATTCACATAGCAGGTGGTCCGGTGGTAAAGGATCCACCTGCCGATGCAGGAGATGCAAGAGATGCAGGTTTGATACCTGGGTGGGGAAGATCCCCCTGAGGGGGAAATGGCAACCCACTCCAGTATTCTTGCCTGGGAAGTCTCATGGACAGAGGAGCCTACTGGGCTACAGTCCATGGGTCACAGAGTTGAACACCACTGAGCAACTGAGCACACATTTAGCAACTGCTCCAATTAAAATACAGAACTTTTCTACCAGCAAACAAAATCCCCTCATATCTCACCAATAAATGGCCCCTTCCACCTCTCATCTCATTGTAACATGTTTCTTTTCCTTGTTCTTGTTCTGTATATAAATAGAATCATAGAGATTATATTCTTTTGCACTTGGTTTCTTTTGTGTGATATAATTTTTAGAGATTTACCCATGTTATTCAAAATATCATTATTTTATTCTAATTTATTTTCAATAAGTATCCCACTATATGAATATTTCAGTGTATTTACCCGTACTTCTACTGATTATTAAGACAATTATGCAAAAGATTGTGATTAATGTTACCTATAAATCTTTTTTTGTGGGTATATGTTAAGCACGTCAAAGTGGAATTGTCTCATCATTGTGTGAAAATATGCATAGTTTTAAAGAAAATACCAGTTTTCTAAATCTATTGCACCATTTATGCAATCAAACTCTTAGCAATGAATAAGATTCAGTTGCATCAATCTTGTCCGTGTTGTGATCTTTCTTGATATTAAACACTCTAGCAGGGGAAAAATGATGCTTTATTTGTATTTGTTTAATCTGTATTTCTTTAGTGACTAATGCTATTGTACTTTCATACATGTATTGAACATTTATATATCTTCTTTTTCAGTTATTTTCAATTAATTTGTCCATTTTTTAACTGACTTTATTTTTCATTGTTGAAGTTCTATATAAATACTGGATTCATCATTCTTTGAATTTGTGACTTTTCAGATTCTTTACTTAATGGTGTATTTTACAAGCAGAAATTATTAGTTTTGATAAGGTCAATTGACTGTGTGTGTATTCGTATATGTGTGTCTATGTGTATTTTCTAAGAAATATTTTATCAAGTTATCAATATTTTATCTAATCATCTTCATCAATCATGAAGATGATTAGATTTCTTCTAGCCTGTGTTTTTCTGGTTTTCATGTTCCAGTCTATACCACTTCAAATCAATTTTATTTTACTGGATCAAAGAAGAAGTTAAGGTTATTTTTCTTTATTTTCTATTTTTTTAAACTTGAATATCCTGCTGTTTTAATATTTGTTAAACGTTAAACACACACACACATGAAGTCCTTCCTTTTCTCTTTAAATTGATTTAGTACTTTTATGTAAAAAGTCAAGTGTAATATATGTCTGGATTGAGACTTCTATTCTGTTCCATTGATCTGTGTGTTTATCCTTAGACTCATATAATACTATTTGATATAATTTTATAGTATGTCTTGAAATCAGGAAGCAGAAAACATCCAGCTTTGCTTATGTTTTTAAATGGCAAAACAGATTCTTTTAGATTCTTTGTATTTATATAACAATATTAGAATGAGCTTACAAATTTTCCTTTTAAAAGTCTACTGGGATTTTGATTGTGATTGTATTGAATCCGTATGTCAGCTTAATAGAGAATGTATATTCAAAAATGTAAAGTATTGTAATCCATGAAGACGTTTATCTCACCATTTGCTCATCACCATCGTAAGTCACTTCAGTCATGTCTGACTCTTTGTGACCCCATGGATTGTAGCCCGCCAGGCCCCTCTGTTCATGGGATTTTCCAGGCAAGAACACTGGAGTGGGTTGCCAAGACTTTCTTCAGGGGATCTTCCTGACCCAGGAATTGAACCAGCTTTCTTATGTCTCCTGCATTGGCAGGCAGATTCTTTAACACTAGCACCGCCTGGGAAGCCATTTACTCCTATCTTCTTTAATTTAGAAATGTTTTATATGCTTCAGCATAGAGATATTATGTATTTTCATTATATTTATTTTGAGATTTTTAAGTATTTTGTTGCTATCATGTGTTATTATGCTAATTTTCTTTGTTTATGGACTGTATATAAGATAAAATCCATCTTATATTAATCATATTCTGCAATTTTCCAGTATCATTTATTTCTAATAGCTATTTTGCATGTTCCAAATGATTTTAAAATACATAACTTTAGCTTTTTCTTAGTTTAATCTTTACACTAAAATATTTGTTTTCTTGCCTTATTGTATTTGTTAGAATTTTCAGTACTATGTTGAATAGAAGTGATAAGCATCTACCAGATAGTCTTGTTTTTTATTCCCTTTAAGAGGGATATATTTGATGTTTGCCATTAATTGTGATGCTAGCTGTAGATTTGTGTAGAGCCCTTTTTTTAGATTGAGAAAGTCTCTTCTAACTCCAGCTACTGAGAATTAAATATCTATCTATCCATCCATCTATTCATCTATCTATATATAAATATGAATAGGCATTGATTTTTTTCAATTCTTTTGTCTGTATGCATTTTAATTATCATTATCCTTTTAATGTGACAAATTATAATGATTGAAGATATTAAGCCAATATTATATTTCCAGATTAACTCTACTTGGTCATGATATACTACCTTTTTACATATTGTTGGAATCAATATGCTGACTTTTTGTTAAGAATTTTGAACCTATGCTCATAAAGTTTAATTTATCTGATTTTTTGTGTGTAATATCTTCAATATCAAATTTATTCTGTACAAACCAATTGAGTTAGAAATTAGTCCTTTCTATCTTTGTAAAAGTTTTATTTATAATTTGTATTATTTCTTTTAAATATAATTGATGAAATTCAGTTACACATCTGGACCTTGATTAGTCTTTATGCAAAAGTATTTGAATATGAATTCAGTTTTGTTAAATAGATATATTTGAGTGTTTACTTCTACTTATTTGTTGTTGTTGTTGTTTTTCAAGAACTTTTCCCATTGTACTTAGTTGTCTAACTTACTGGCATAAAATTTCCCTTACATTATCACTTCAGTCATGTCCGACCCTGTGTGACCCCATAGACTGCAGCCCACCAGGCTCCCCCGTCCCTGGGATTCTCCAGGCAAGAACACTGGAGTGGGTTGCCATTTCCTTCTCCAATGCATGAAAGGGAAAAGTGAAAGTGAAGTCGCTCAGTCATGTCCGACTCTTATCGACCCCATGGACTGTAGCCCACCAGGCTCCTCCATCCGTGGGATTTTTCCAGGCAAGAGTACTGGAGTGGGGTGCCATTGTCTTCTCCGAAAATTTCCCGTAATATTCTCTAATTGTTGTCTATCTGCAGAATTTATACTATTGTCCTCTATTTCATCCCTGACTAATAGTTTCTGTTTTCCCATTCTGTTTTTTTTTTCTTTATACATCTTACTATAAGTTTATGAGAATAATCCACTTTATTAAAAATGTGAATTTTTGACAATATGATTTTTTTATATTTGACCTATTTCCTATGTCCTTGATTTTCACTCATGATTTTATTTCTAATTTCTGCTTAATTTACTTCAATTTGTTCTTATTTTATAATTTCTTAAAAAGGAAACTTGGGTCATTAATTTTATATATTTTAAAATATAGTCTTTAAATTTTCTCTAAGAATTTAATTGGATCTCAACATTATATGTTCTCACTAAAATTTAATTTAAATTATTTTGTAATATCTATTATGATTCATTTGATATATGTATTATTTGGAGGCATGTTGTATAACTTTCAAATACTTGGGGATTTTTTTTAAGATGTCTTACTGCTTTTAATTGCTATTATAAACCTTCTAGTTTTACAAAACACATTTTGTATGACTGATTTTTAAAGAATTTTTTAGAATTGTTTTGTGGATAAATACATAATCTATCTTGGAGAGTGTTCCATGTACCCAGGAAAATGATGCTTATTCTATAGTTTTTGGGTGCAGTATTTTATAAATATCAGTTTCAAGTTAGTGGATAGTGTTCATTCTTGCTAATTTTTGTGTACTTTAAGGTACAGTAATTTAAATTACTGATGAAAATTGTCACGTCTTCAAATATGATTTACATTTATCTCTTTTTCCTTCGATTCTGTATTTTGCCTCATTCACTCTAAAGAATGACGCAATTGAGCTAGATTATGAACAATTAGCTCACATGCAAATTTGCAAGGATTTCATAAGAAATTTCTTAGACCAACTACTCAAGGAATTAATAATTTTTAAATTCTAGGGGCCATACCAATTTCAAAATCATATAAAACAAGATCATTCCTCTTCAGGGAAATGAAGTAACATTATTCACCAAATTTAAGAAACAGAATGAAACTTGACATATTATATGTAAAACTCTATAAAGAAAATAACTGAACTTTAATATCAATAATATAAATAAAAGATCTTTGAAAATTGTGGAAAATACAAAAATTATTACTTTTTGTACAAGCAATGACTGTGAAAATCTCCCACATTTTGAATGACTTGGGTGAATGATTTTGAGGAATTAAAATAGATAAGGTGTCAATTCCCAAAAAATAAAATTTACATTATTGTGTTCAAATTATTTTTGTTTTGAAATAAGAAGAATAAATACAAAAGTCAAATCTACATGAACATTCAAACCTACAAACTTAATACTTTCCCAAATTAATATCCTACTATTTTCAAAATATATAGACCTCACAAGTAATTTCTAATGAATTCATTGTATTATATAGCTTTTAAATTAATATTTAAACTCATTTTATATTTGCACTTTAGTTGGTCAAAATATCTGTAAAGAACTAAGCTTACTACATTTCATCATTCTCATATAAGTTGATCAAACTATATAAGTGCATTCTCCACTTAGTATTTTACTTAATGGCAATATAAGCGATAAAAAAATAATTAGTACATTTATGAATGCCATGTCTATTCTCTGCTTAATTATTTTTTTTGGAGGGGGAAGGGTTGTTACTTGTCAATGAGATTGTGCTCAATTGTGTATATTATAGAAGCATAAACCTCTGTATTTAGAACTTTCTGAAGATAAATTCAGATAGTCAAATGTTCAAAATAGAAAATAGTTAGCATTTTAATCACTATTGGTGTCCTTGTGCACTAAAAGGATACATTTTTAAAGTATGAGACTTTTCCCTAAGCTCTGAAGCAGAAATCTGAACATGATTTAAATATCACTTTATTTTCAAGGGGATGACAGTCATCCTCAAAGTTTGGCCATTGCTCTAATTACTATGTAGAAGCTTATGCTAGTGATGTTGTACGCCATCCAAAAGAAATTGTGACTGCATCAATTGTCCTTGAAAATTTACTTTTGACCATTTACTTTTGAGTCTTTTGCTGTTAATTGTATAATTGACCACACAATGAATATAGCACAAAAGAACTACAACAGGTCATTACATTTTCAGTGTATTAGGGCTTCAGAGATACAATATCGGTCCCTGACTTCAACAAGCTTGCTTTTTTGTGGAGTGGGTATAGTTGCCTTACAATACTGTGTTACTTTCTGCTGTACAGTGGAGTGAATGAGCCGTAGGTATCCATGTATCCCCTCCCTCTGGGGCCTCCCTCCCACCCGCGCATCCCGCTGATCTAGGTCAGCGCGGAGCACTGAGCTGAGCTCCCTGTACTACACCGCATGTGCCCCGAGCTGCCTATTTCACACATGGTAGTGCATATTGTCAACCTACTCTTCTGATTCATGCCTCCGTCCCCCATTTCCATACGTCCATTCTCTATGTCTGCATCTCTATTCCTGTCCTGCAAATAGCTCATCCCATATTTGCTTGTCATACAGAATGAAGTAAGTCAGAACGAGAAAAACAGATATCATACATTAACACATATACACAGAATCAAGAAGCTTTTTTTTTTTTTCCTTTTAGAGCCAAA
This sequence comes from Bos indicus x Bos taurus, assembly GCF_003369695.1. Classification (NCBI taxonomy): domain Eukaryota; kingdom Metazoa; phylum Chordata; class Mammalia; order Artiodactyla; family Bovidae; genus Bos; species Bos indicus x Bos taurus. The sequence goes on along the minus strand of NC_040087.1, from coordinate 9,104,384 downwards.
TGAAAAGCCTCCGTTAGCCGACCCTGTCCATCCAAGTGTAATGATGTTGCAAGGTGGGATTTTATACTCCAATTACCTAGGAGAAAATTGGGACTTGGAAATGTTAGATAACTTAGCATACACCAGTGTTGAGTGTAAGAACCAAATTCAAACTCAGTTCTGACTTTCAAACCTTTGTTCTTTCAATACTTCTATGTCCCCAAGGGCTTTGATATACAGTAAATCATCTTCCCTTCTTTCCAGTCTTCTCCCACAGAAGACAAATTCCATGAGGATGGCTGCTTACCTCTGCACTCCTGACCTTCTGAGGCAGCCAGCGATGCCTCCTTTCCTGTGAGAACTGCGAAATTCATCAAATCACAGATCTTCAGGATTGGGAAGGTCCTTACAAGTTATCTAAACAAGCCCCTTCCTGTGCAGTTTAAAGCACTCAAGCTTAGTGAAGGAGACTTCACAGTCAGACCTCTGTTGGCAGAACCAGAAACTGACTGAATATATTCTCTAGACTCCTGGGAACATGTCCTTTCCCTCTGTTCCTGCCATTCTTCCTAGGATGTATTCTCTGTGCTCTTCCATTTCCTTGTTCTTTAAATAATACAGGCTTCAGTAGAGATGACACTAGTCCGTTAGATGACTGCACTTTTCCCTATGAAAGAAATAACAGTAGTGTAAGCATATCCTTCTGCCTTTTAGCACTTGTTTATGTTAGTAGGTGCTTCTCCATGATGATTTTGGTAAACAAGATCCGTCTGTTCTCTATAATTAGGCCAGTGTGCCCATTTACACTAGGTATGAGTTAGCCCTCACAGAGCTAAAGTGATGTAGGATCATGCTTCTAGCACAATCTAGATTGTTTCAATTCCATTTTTAGCACTGTTGCCCCTGGCTGATTACAAGAACAGCCTGAGAGTGTGTTCATTCTTGACATAATTCAGAGGAAATTGTGTGTGTGTGTGTGTGTTTGTGTGTGTGTGTGTGTGTGTGTTATGGGATAGTTTTGCTTCTGAAAATTTTTACTGTGATTAAAAAAAAAAACAAAAACACAACTATCTCTATTATTTTATGGGCTCTCAGTTTTACTAACATCCTAGTCATAATAAGGGAACTCCCAATAGGAACAGTCTTATCTCAGCCATCAGACAGTGAAAAATCTCCCTGAAATGCAGAAGACCCAGGTTCGATCCCTGGGCTGGGAAGATCCCCTGGAGAAGGAAATAGCAACCCACTCCAGTCTTCTTGCCTGGAGAATTCCACGGACAGAGGAGCCCGGCAGGATATAATCCATGGAGTCACAAAGAGTCGAAATGACTAAGAATTTCACTTTCAGTCACAATAGCAACTAAATGTATACTTCTGTATACATTCCCCAAAAATAAATCTATCCTTTCACTGATAAGTTGAAAAAACACAAAAACAAAATAGTTCTTCCTTCTAGGTCGACAAACTCCAGGTCCAGTCAGGTGGGAGCCAAGACTTGGTACCTGGACCCAGGTTGGATTTAAGGCTCCACGTCTTGCTTTGGTCAGGTGTCTCTTTGCAGTAACATACAGGGAGTAAGGTTCCCACCATGTGGATTAACCAGAGGTTAACTTGGCAATACCCAGGCATGTCCCTCAGTGATGTTTTTGACATAGAGGAATAACACATAGGAAATCGTAAGACAGAATACGACAAGTGCATACGGAGAAGGTCTTTTGATAAAGGTTTTGCACAATCTAGATCCTACCTTGATCATCAGTCAGTAAGGTGTTTATGATTTGAATATGTGTATGCATTTTCAGATTTATTGACACTGACTCTCTCTGATTTCACATTGAATACATCTAATATGTCATCATTTTATTGCCTTTTACAAGATGATGCTTTCACTGTCACTCTTTTAGGAGAGTGTTAGGTAAACGATGAGTCTGATCGTGAACAGACTTGTGATGATAGTCACACAGACTCTGAATCACAGTCCCCATTCCATTGTACATTTCCGAGTGTTTTCAAAGGCCTTTATACTTATTGACTAGCCGAGCATCTCTAAATACTTCAGTAGGACCAGAGGGTTTTATTTATCAATTTAATTTGGATGCTATCTGCTAGAAGTGCATAAGTTATTTAGCATACTTGATAAGTAATTTAGTATGCTTGGTATAGCTCCTAAAATATTATTCAATGTGAAGATTACACTATTCATTAAGATTCTTGGAGTTATGTTTCATATAAAAACAAACACTAAAAGAGGTGTAAGGTAACATTATACATTCTTCCAACCTCAGCAGAGTGATTGAAACCATGAAAATGTGGGAGACTAGTCTCTTTTATTGTTATGTTAATGCAAAATATTTGCCTCTTTGGCATTCTGGATAGCATCACATTGGTAGATTTTTTTTAAATTGCCCTTCTGTGTGTGTACAAGAATTAGGTATCCAATTCTTATAGAAAAAGATCTACTATCTTTTCACTGTCAGTGCACTTTATGGCCTTATGTCTTGTCTCTGTATTCAATGGCTGTAGGACTTTTTATTATTTCCTAAGATGTAATATGCTCTGAAAATTGAACTAAGATTTTAAAAACCTGGGCCCTCATTTAAGATATGCTACTTACCAATAAAGATCAATAAACCTTGAACATTTATAACTTTTATGATGCTCACAGTCACTTCAGTCAGTTCAGTTGCTCAGTTGTGTCCGACTCTTTGCGACCCCATGGACTGCAGCACGCCAGGCCTCCCTGTGCATTGCCACCTCCCGGAGTTTACCCAGACTCATGTCTATTGAGTTGGTGATGCATCCAACCATCTCATCCTCTGTCGTACACTTCTCCTCCTGCCCTCACTCTTTTCCAGCATCAGGGTCTTTTCAAATGAATCAGATGTTCGCATCAGGTGGCCAAAGTATTGGAGCTTCAGCTTCAACGAATATTCAGGACTGATCTCCTTTAGGATGGACTGGATGGATCTCCTTGCAGTCCAAGGGACTCTCAAGTCTTTTCCAACACCACAGTTCAAAAGCATCAGTTCTTCGGTGCTCAGCTTTCTTTATGGTCCAGCTCTCACATCCACACGCTACGACTGGAAAAACTGTAGCCTTGACTAGATGGACCTTTGTCGGTAAATTAATATTTCTGCTTTTTAATATGCTGTCTAGGTTGATCATAACTTTTCTTTCAAGGCGCAAATGTCTTTTAATTTCATGGCTGCTGTCACCATCTGCAGTGATTTTGGAGCCCAAGAAAATGAAGTGGTGCTCCCATTTCCATCTATAAATTGGGGCAAGAAATACTTGTCCCCACTTGCTTTCTAGGATTGAATTGTTAGAAGCAAATGAAAGTAAGATATGAAAGCATTTAAAGTTGTAAAGGTCAATGCAGAAATAAAATGTAATTGTTTGAAATCTATTAAGTTGAACTTTGAAAAATGACTTGACTTCTGTTACTGACATCATATTATACATGGAATGTGGTCAGTCAAAATATACTTCTGAGTATCTTTTAGCTAATCTGCTCTTATCATCATGAGTTTGTCAATAAATTATGCACCCACATTTCCCAGTGTGTAGATTCCAAGTTTATCATGACATCCTCCAAGGCTAGAGTGTTGAGTCAGGCTTCTGGCCTCAAGGAATGGTGATCACTTGTAGCATGTGATTGCAGCTCCCAGAAGGGGCAAGGATTTGGTCTGTTTTATTCACTGAGGAATTTCAAGCACCTAAAACAGTAATTAGCCTTTCAGCAAGTACTTGCTGAATGAATGAAAGAATTTCTCCCCTAAAATACTGAAAAGATCTGACTACAAGTGGAAAAATGTGGTCAACTGTCCACGGCTTTTTCCAAAACAGTGGTTCAAATGCTGGTAGACTTAGCTGTTTCATAAAGTTCATTTATATACAGATCACATTCATGCCTCAAGGCTTAAAAAACAATCAGTGAAGTTCAAGGGAATAAACAGCACATTTCCTTACAAGCTCTTTTCCCATCATTGAGATCCTACATTTGCTTATATTATTTTTATTAGTAAGCATTATGTGCATATACATATATATATGTATGCTGTGCATGCTAAGTTGCTTCAGTCATGTCTGACTCTGTGTGACCCCATGGACAGCAGCCCACCAGGCTCCTCTGTTCACGGGATTCTCCAGGCAAGAATACTGGAGTGGGTTGCCATTTCCTTCTCCAATATATATGTATATGTATGTATATATAGAGAGAGAAAGAAAAATGGAAGTGTTAGTCATTCAGTCGTGTCTGACTCTTTGTGACCCTGTGGACTGTAGCCCACAGATCACCTCTGTTCATGGAATTCTCCAGGCAAGAATACTGGGGTGGCTTCTCATTCCCTTCTCCAGGGGATCTTCCCTATCCAGGGATCTAACCTGGTCTCTTGCATTGTAGGCAGATTCTTTACCATCTGAGTCACCAGGGAAACCCCATGTGTATATAGTGAATCTTATATTATATGAATTTTTCATATACTTTAAATGGTTCGCAGGGCATGTGTCTTCCTTCAATTCTCTCTGTATCTCCAATCTTTTCCAGAAATATCCAGTTAGCAATGATCTGTGAATCATTTCAGGTATCTCTCAGAATATCCAAACGGTATAATACACGTGCTCTCTTGCAACTTACTTCTTCCCTGAATTACACATCTTGGTTGTTACTAATATCAATTTACAAAGATCTTTGCACATTTTAGTGGCCATAATAACATATTAATCCATTATATGCTTATGTGTAATTTTAAACCAATAATCTTGTGATTATTTCTGTTGATTTTAATCTTATGCTACCACAAACAACGTTGAGATAAAGATGCTTATGCAAATGGCTGGTGCTAAAGTGTGAAAACACAGTTGCAGGATGCATTCCTAAAATGAAATGACTGTATCAAATGTCATGTATCACTTTTATTTGGCACTTAAAAACAAGTTTCCTTGCAAACAGTTTCTAATAAGTGAGTCCACCTACCTCTATTTCAGTATCAACATCAGTGTATAATCATCCTTTCACACTTTGGCAACTGTGATAGTTGAAACATCAAGTCTCATCAATTTTGAATCAGTGTTATTATGATGGAAATTTTACATGGTATCTTTCACATACTTAAAAGGTTTTTGCATTTTTTTATGAACTATCTTTCTGTATTCTTTCCCCATTTCTAATAGAATTTTCACAGATTTTCATTGGTTTTTAATTGCTCATTATAAATTAAGAATTTATTTTTGCCTATCCAGATGGCCAAGTGTCTTTATTTGATGAGTCACTCATTGTTAATTTGGATAATAATACTGAGTATTACTCAGCCATTAAAAAGAATACATTTGAATCAGTTCTAATGAGGTGGATGAAACTGGAGCCTATTATACAGAGTGAAGTAAGCCAGAAAGAAAAACACCAATACAGTATACTAACGCATATATATGGAATTTAGAAAGATGGTAACAATAACCCTGTATACGAGACAGCAAAAGAGACACTAATGTATAGAACAGTCTTTTGGACTCTGTGGGAGAGGGAGAGGGTGGGATGATTTGGGAGAATGGCATTGAAATACGTATAATATCATATATGAAATGAGTCGCCAGTCCAGGTTCGATGCACGATAATGGATGCTTGGGGCTGGTGCACTGGGACGACCCAGAGGGATGGTATGGGGAGGGAGGACAGAGGAGGGTTCAGGATGGGGAACACATGTATACCTGTGGTGGATTCATTTCGATATTTGGCAAAACCAATACAATATTGTAAAGTTTAAAAATAAAATAAAATTTAAAAAAAAGGTGTGTAGTCAAATTTACCTATACTTTAAGACATTTTAATTTTGCATTATATTTAAATGATTGCCAATCTAATATTATGAAAATAGCTTCATTTTTAATAATGTTTTATCAATTAATTTTCCATTTAATTATTTTATCGCCCTGTTATTTATTTTGTTTTAAAGACTGATATATAATTCAAATTTATTATTGTGTTTTTTCAGGAGTTTGGCAAGGTTTCCTAAATCTATTTATTCATGGATAAATTGTTTCTTCAGGAATTGGTGGTTACCTTTATGAAAAACTAAATTTTTGTTTAAGCATCTGTTTTTGAGTTCTTTCTGCTATTCCATCTATTTTGGAGTCCTTTCTTCTATTCCATTGATATGTCAGTATTTTTATGCATAAGTACCTGATGTTTTGTTTTATAAAACTATATACATATTGAAATATCTTACAGTTTGTTTCTACACGTTATTCTTTTTTAAAAGAAACTTCCTGGCAATTCTTGCAAGACTTTGATTCCAAATATACCCTATAATTAGCTTGCTCAGTTGCAAAGAGAAATCACTTTGATGCTTTGCATTGATACTGCACTAAATTTGTGATTCGTTTATGTAAAACTGGTCACAGGAAGTTCATCTCTTTCTATTCAAGTATTCTTATAAGTTCCTCTTTTCATTTTTATCATCTACTTTTCCTGTTAAGACTTTCCAAAGTAAGTTCATGTTACTCTTACTTTTTAAAAATGGGGGATTCTTCCATTATGTTTTCTAGATGGTTGTTCTTATATAGGAAATACATAAATATATGCAAAATTATAACTAACATTATTTTATATTCCATAATAGTTTTTAAGGTTATTCACATATTTATTCAAGATATAGCTCCAACACTTCAAATATGTACCTAACCGTTGATTTTCTTCTCCAGTCTAAATGTGTCAAATAATTGCTCCCCAAAATATGGATCAGTTCAGTTCAGTCACTCAGTCGTGTCCGACTCTTTGTAATCCCATGAATCGCAGCACATCAGGCCTCCCTGTCCATCACCAACTCCCAGAGTTCACCCAAACTCACATCCATCGAGTCGGCGATGCCATCCAGCCATCTCATCCTCTGTCATCCCCTTCTCCTCCTGCCCCCAATCCCTCCCAACATCAGGGTCTTTTCCAATGAGTCAACTCTTTGCGTGAGGTGGCCAAAGTATTGGAGTTTCAGCTTTAGCATCATTCCCTCCAATGAACACCCAGGACTGATCTCCTTTAAAATGGACTGGTTGGATCTCCTTGCAGCCCAAGGGACTCTCAAGAGTCTTCTTCAACACCACGGTTCAAAAGCATCAATTCTCCGGTGCTCAGCTTTCTTCACAGTCCAACTCTCACATCCATACATAACCACTGGAAAAACCATAGCCTTGACTAGATGGACCTTTGTTGGCAAAGTAATGTCTCTGCTTTTCAATATGCTATGTAGGTTGGTCATAACTCTCCTTCCAAGGAGTGAGTGTCTTTTAATTTCATGGCTGCAGTCACCATCTGCAGTGATTTTGGAGCCCAAAAAAATAAAGTCTGACACTGTTTCCCCATCTATTTCCCATGAAGTGATGGGACCAAATGCCATGATCTTAGTTTTCTGAATGTTGAGCTTTAAGCCAACTTTTTCACTCTCCTCTTTAATTTTCATATATATAATGAATTTATTTTTAATTGAAGAATAATTGCTTTACAGAATTGCTTTGGTTTCTGCCAAACCTCAACATGAATTAGCCACAGTGTACATATATCCTCTCCCTCTTGAACCTTCCTCCCACCTCCCTTCTCATCCCACCCCTCTAGGTTGTTACAGAGAACTCAAACTGGGACTCTATAACAACCAAAAACATATTTTTGATATTAGAATTGCTCTAAGCCATTCTTGCCTTTACAAATAAAGCTTCTAATTCTCCATTAAAAGTTATACTTGATTTTGCTTTGTTTGTATCAATATATAGCAATACTTATATCTATTTATATGTACATATATATAATAATACAGGTTTTAAAATGTACTCTAAAGCTATGCTTTTTTTCTTTTCTTATACCATGTGCTTTTCACTACATTTGTCATCTGTGACTCTTGAAGGAAAGTACCAAGGCAGGTTAAGTCTTATGGGGCTCAGTTGATAAATCCTATTTATGTTTCTATCCAAGGGCAATGGAGAATTCCATGGATTGTATAGTCCATGGGGTCACAAAGAGTCGGACACAACTGAGTGACTTTCACTTTCACTTTAAGGGCAATGGAAAAGTAAAATTCATGAGCCCTTAGCTCTAGTTTTCATAAGATGAGGCTTCTCAGGGTACAGTGAGTGCAGCATTGTGGTAAAAAACAGAATGTTTGTTTGTTTGAGGAAGGAGTTTGGATGATGAGAGATGGATATGAGAATTTTTGTGTCTCAATAATAAATGTCCCTTCAGTAGCAACGTGAAATGAAAAGACTTGTAGCCCCAAGTCCGGGACTAATTACATGCCTTTAATATAGTACTTACCATTTTCCTCATTTGAAGAGTGAGAGTGTTAGAGTACATAGTGCCAAAATACTTTTTACAGTTAACACTATCTGAATTCTATCACTTAATGCAACCTAGAAGGAGACAACTTGGCAAGCTGAATCACCAGACTAGATTATAATCTCCCATTTATGCATTTTTATTCCCTACAGCTTTAAAATGCAGAGAAATACGGCACTTCAAAGCTTCTCTTTCTGCTTATTTGGGCTGCATTTTCATTTGTATGGAAAATGAATTCAGAATATATTTCTGCTTAATTTTATATTCTGCCAAGCTTTTTTTCCCTAATTTGATTGAAGAGTTTAAATTTTTATAGAAAGTGAAGCTCTACTAAGATGCAGATTTTTTGGTTGTGAAAATAAAGGATTGGAAAATACATGTTTGGTTGACCAGCAGAGGGTAGGTCCCAATATTTTTAGCTTTTTTGGGGGAAAGTAAACCTCAGTGCTTATAATAGTTTAACATAATGCTATTTAAGATTATGAAGAGATATTTTTCTTCTCTAAGTAGGTACCCTAAAGGAATTCTCTGGTAGTCAAGTGTTTAAGCCTCTGAGATTTCACTGCCAGGCTTGGGATTCAATCCTTGGTCAGGAAACTAAGATCCTGCAAGCCACACAGTGTGGCCAAAAAAAAAAAAAAAAAAAAGTTGGTACAGTCGTCGTTATCTTTGCCAAGTCATTTCAGTGTATAGGATTTGAAATACAAGATATCTTCCTGTGCTGCTCTGTGCCAGGCAGGTGCCGGTCACCAGTGGAACGTGAGGTTTACTGAGTGGAGGCAGTGAAGTCTGGGCCCACCACAGCTTTCTGTGGGGTTTCCTGCAAACCTGATTCAGCGTCTCCCAAGAGCCTGTGACACACAAGTGGCAAGGAAGGATGAGGAACAGTGAAACCCTGGCGAGCAGCCAAGCCCCTGCCAGGAAGCTCTGCTCACTTTAATGTAGCTCCACTGGGCTGGATACACGTGGAGGATGGATGGCTGCAGGATGCTGAAACAGCCGCTGGGGGAGATCAGCTGAAGTGGACCACATGGAACTGTGCTGGGAAGGAGGCGTGTGGCTGATAGGACATTTGCTAAAGGGCTGCTCAAACCACACCACAGCATCATGATGCTGTCACCTCGTAGACTCTTATAACAAATAACATCAAGGAATCCATCTCGGCCTATAAATTTCAAGGGTTGGCGGTGGGGGAGGTGCATTTCTTTTAAAATAAGGAAAGGAAAACAAAGCCACAGAGACGAAGTTCTTCCTGAGAATGCTGGACTGACTCTTACTTTGACATGCACTCCTTTAAGCAGTCAATAGACAGATATCTAAATGTTTTGATTTTTCTTTGATAAAATCAGCAGGTTCCACAGTTTCAGCCTTCAGAATGTGCTCTTTTAGCTTCTTTTTCAAATCCTGTAAATCAGCATGAGCAAAAGTATGGCATGAGCTAAGGCAAGGTAATAAAAATGAAGGAACAATTAAGAAGTTAAAAAAAAAAAATCTGCACTACTTTTCTGACAATTAAGTCCTCTCCTGGAGGGCTTTGTGTATTTTTGGAGATTAAATTAGTCTTAAGTTGGTGCTAAGGCTTGAAGTTGTTGTCTGAAAGAATAAGCATTTTGTTGGTAGAAAAATAAACTGAAAAAATAAACTCAAATACTGGAGAAGGGAATGGCAACCCACTCCAGTATTTTTGCCTGGGCAATGCTATGCAAGGGGAGCCTGGAGGGCTATAGTCCATGGGGTTGCAAAAGAGTCAGACGTGACTTAGAGATTGAGTACACACACCCACACACACACACATCTCAAATACCATAGAGCATGACCCATTCCTTGACTCCAAATTTAGGGCTGACTGCAAGATTTTGTCTTATTTATTAATGTGCAGTGTGTATATATGAGGACTTCCCTGGTGGCTCAGATGGTAAAGCATCTGTCTACAATGTGAGAGACCTGGGTTCGATCCCTGGGTTGGGAAGATTCCCTGGAGAAGGAAATGGCAACCCACTCCAGTACTCTTGCCTTGAAAATCCCATGGACGGAGGAGCTTGGTGCAGGCTACTATCCACGGGGTCGCAAAGAGTAGGGCACGACTGAGCGACTTCACTTTCTTTCTTTCTTTGTATGTATGACCAGATCGAAGTCAGTTTGTTTATTTGGAGGTTTCCTTATTCAAGATATTTCAAATACTTGCCACCACACCCTGCAATCATAGCCCTAATCCATTTATTTGCTCATCTACCTTGTATTTGACACAATGCAAGGGAGCAGGAACACAATGATGGATAAGAAAAATATAATTCTTCAACTCCTGGAACTTGCATGTTAATTGTTTAAAGCTTACTCTGCTTGTTACTGTTCAGTGATACCACATCATACAATACCTGATGCTGTTGTTTAGTCACCAGGTTGTATCAGACTCTCTATAACCCCAGGGACTGTAGCCCGCCAAGCTCCTGTGTCAACGAGATTCTCCAGGCACGAATACTGGACTGAGTTGCTATTTCCTTCTTCAGGGGATATTCTTGACCCAGGGACTGAACCCATGTCCCCTGCATTTAGAGGTGGATTCTTTACTGCTGAGCCACCAGGGAAGCCCATAATACATGTACCCCATAATAAAAGGTCAACAATTTCACTGGAGAAGTATGAACCACCTGAAAAGAAAATAATATGAGACAATGTGTAACAATTACCTAAAGAGTTCTTCAGAGCAGACAAACTTTTTCTACAAAGGGCCCGATGGTAAATATTTTGTGCTTTATGGGCCAAAGGGTCTCTTTTATGATTATTCAACTCTGCCATTAAAGCACAAAAGGAGCCGTAGACAACGAACAAGATAATGGATATGATTTTATTCCTGTAAAATCTTAGTCACACAAACAGGTAGTGAGCAGGATTTGGTCAACAAGTTGTAAATAGTTTGTCAATTCCTGCCTCAGAAAATAATTTGCATAAGGATAGGAGAAGAGAAGTCAGAGAGGAAGGAGGTTCACTGGACAATAAACACTGGAAAAAAAGTGGTACACCCGCATTTGCAGAATTTCAACAAAATAATTAGAATGTACTGTACATCTTCTTGGGCTACCCAGGTGGCGCTAGTGGTAAAGAACCCTCCTGCCAATGCAGGAGATATAAGAGACATGGGTTTTATCCCTGGGTCAGGAAGAGCCCCTGGAGGAGGGTATGTCAACCCACTCCAGTCTTCTTGCCTGGAGAATTCCATGGACAGAGGAGCCTGGCAGACTGCAGTCCATGGGGGCGCAGAGAGTCAGACACGACTGAAGTGACCCAGCACACACATGCATATATCTTCTTGGAGCTTCCCAGGTGGCTCAGCAGTAAAGAATCCACCAATATATTCTAATTGACAGTACATGAATTCAATTATCTGGATCCAAACTCTGCTAGACACATCAAGTTTAATTCCATGTTTTCTAGCCCAGCTCTTTCTACCTGAGGCTTTATTTTTTCCTTTGGTTTTGAGCTTGGTCTCTGGAATAGACTTGGTTTCCAAATCTCTTAAGCACTTAACAGACAAACACAGACTGACTGTTTTATTTTTTTTTAATTTTATTTTATTTAACTTTACAATATTGTGTTGGTTTTGCCATATATCAAAATGAATCTGCCACAGGTATACATGTGTTCCCCATCCTGAACCCTCCTCCCTCCTCCCTCCCCATACCATCCCTCAAGACTGGATTTTATATTGGTTGGCAGCCATAAAATTCTGTACTGGATGGTGAATGAAAATAAGAAAAATAATGAAGAATAGGGTGTATGTACTTAAGGGTGGTTGAAAATGGACAGTGATGGGAAGAATAAAACCTTAGGAAAATTCTCAGAGATCAAGAGAATGTCAGTGAGGCACATTAACTTTCTTCAGAAGGTCTAGATTACTATCACACACCATTCCCATGGGTAGAGATAATTTCATTAAGAATTTGATGATGTTACAGTTGGATAATGCCATCTCTATAGAGAGTACATGGTAACTATATATTACTGGTGAGTTTATGAATATGTCACTAATTTGAATATACTTTCTTTTCCCATAATACTCTCCATAGGCTCTATAATTAAGCATTAATCATTTAAGTTGCTCTTTGAGTTCTTTGAGGCTTTGCAATTACAGTATAAGGATTATAGAAATTTACCATCGAATTTTTCTTTTTTACCGAAAGTTGTTAATCAAGTAACAAAGAACAAATGATTCTTTTTTAAGTACCAAATACATTTTAAATAAATGCACATACAAAGTATATACTCTTATATTGCTTGGGCTATTCAGGCAAAATGTTTCTAAAAGACCTTACCATTTTATGTTTTTGCCTACATCCATATTTTCCAAATTAGCCCTCTTCAGCCTTGCACTTTCCCTCACTTTCACATAAAACTGAACTGTTCAACTCACTCTATCTCCTTCTTCAAAGGAGTTTTCCTTGGCCTTTCTAGGAGGGTTAGAAGGTACAAGCCATATCTACCTGTTTAGCACCATCCTGGTATATGTCACATTGATTTCTAATCACGTATGTTTGTCTCTCCATTAGATTATGAGCCTCCAGACACAGATATTCTTTCTGGTCTCAGGAGTCACTGCTTTTCCCTGGTATATAGTAGGTACTCATCACATATTTGGAGTGACAAATGAATGATAATTTCCCACTGTATTGTGAGAGTATCATTATGAGTACATCCCAGAAGTTCAAGAAAGCTTTATTTTTTTCCTCTTTAGCATGATAGCTAATATCCTATGCATCTCACCTTTGACTTATTCATGTTACAAACAACATCATCTATAGTGGTGGCGTTTCTGATCTTAGACAAAGACAATTTAAGGTCATTACTGTCACCATCAACTATGGTACTTCAGGTAAGTCACAGAGTCTCTCTGAACGTTAGTTTCCACATCTATTACCAGAATAAAAATAGTATTCTCCACAGTTGTGCCAGACATGAAAAAGGTAATTTCAAAAATGGTTTCTAAATCACATGATGAAATATAAACCATCATGGTTATTTCATTTCTGTTCATATTCTGCCCTGTGTATCACCTGGTAAAACATGGTTAAGTCTTAATGAGCAGGACCTGCCTTGGAATATATGGAATATTATTTTCAATCATTACATATTTGCCCCTATTGTCACCTTTACTGTTTCTACCAGGTATTAAAAATGCTGTGGCAGATACACATTTCCATATTATTATTTATTTTTTACTTCTGGTGTGAAACTCTAATGCCAATTAAAGAATTAAGGTAGAAAGTAATATAATTTTCTAACTAAACTAGAGTAGGGAAAGAATCATGGTTCTTTCGTTTTTAACAAGAACGGTCGGTCTTTAGGTAGAAATGTGTTAAGTGATCAGTTTATGAAGAACAGTTACCGGGAATCGGGTATGTGGCCGAGGGCTCCTTTCCCAGGTATTCACTTGGCCAGCAGAAAAATGGTTCTCTCTCTTGTTTGAAATGAATATGGCTATGCCTCTGGCAGATTCATGCTGTTTAACTCCGCTTATCCACTATCTGTGAAAGACAGTTTGGTCTCCAGAATGTTAACTCACATTTAGAGTGTTGGCAGGAGCTTGCAGTGCAGGAGTGAATCTTTAAAGAGACTTACTGCCACATTCAACCCCCATCCTATTTAATAAAACAGAGCAATGAAGGTGCTTTAAAGTCACATATGGTTTTCAGATTAAAAGAAAAACAGCACATTTCTGAAAGCAGAGGGCTTGGATGGTAGAAGTAATTGCCTAGGTCATTCACACACATCTAATGGAAAGAAAGACTCTTGTTATGCTATAGTTAGTTTGTGCAAAATATTTTTCAATTACCTTTCCTAATTTTGACTGGGAACAATTGGAAAGGAGGTAGCAAAGTAGATATTTTCAAAAGGTGAGACCAAATCTCACAGGAAGACACAATTTTTCATAACTGAATAGATCAGACATAATCACAATTTAACCCTTTTTAAAGCTAACAAAATTTGTAAGTCCTTTGTCTGGAAGTAAGTCTTCTATCTATTCCTGTCTCATAAATTGCAGAGGAATGGAATGGGAACTGGGACGGGGTAGAAAAGTGGGAAAGATATTACATGGCTCTTAGGCACCGGGATGCTTAATTCTGAGAATCAAGGAGTTAGTCCCCCTTGAAAGAATATTGACAGTGAGACTATCCTTTCAACACTGTAGTCTCCATGTAGGAGACTTTCTAAAAATATGTTGCCAATTCCAGCTCTGTCTTTTTAACTTTCTAGACCAATCTTCCAAACTAGAGTCAATTTGGATGCCTGGATGGAGCTGCTAACAAATAAGCATTTTGTCTTCCATTCTGAACGTTCTATAGCTGGAAGTGCAAGGAATAAAATAAAACAAGGCAGGATAACATAAGAGGCATGGGTGAGGAATCAGGGGAGGAGCAACTTAAGAGGAAGTGCTCTGGAAAAACATATTTGAAATTGTGACAGGTGAATCATGAAAAATGAGTAGGGATGAGCCCTGTAGATGGCCTGTGTAAAGGCCCTGAGGCTGCACATAGTTGGCATATTTTGTTTTTTTTTTTCATAGTTGGCTTTAAGTTTGGAGTATAGTAAGGAAAACACAGGAATGAAGAGCCCTCTCTTGGGTCTTTGAGACCTTGAGGCTATTATAACTGGTTAAATAAAAACCCTCAAAGGATAGTGAATAAACATAAACACTTATTAAAATCCATCACTGTATTGAATCATGTTCTAAAAAATTCATTCCCTTTTGCACTTGAGAAGCATCTGTCTGATTAGAGTTTATAAAAATCTGTCCAGTCCTCATTCAAACAGTTTCATATCTGAAAGCTCCATTTCAAAGTTCTACCTGTCTTCTTCTTCTGAGGCTGGGTGTAGTCCCCCAGAGTTCAGAGTAGGGGAGGTGGTGCATGAAGAGGAAAAATGGCCCTTTGGAGTCACATTTGGGTTTTGGCTCGTCCGTGCCAATTTTCAGTACGTTTCCAGTTGCCACTGCTGGCTCTCAGCCTCTGGGTGGTGGGCACTGACCTGCTGGGTACTACAGAGTGTGGGAGATAGACCTGGGGATTTTGAGATCCCATCGATCAGGTCTCTGATCTGAGAGTTCTGCCTTACATTCAGTCCCTTTCCATCCACACTGGTAGTCCAGCTGCCTCGAGATGGGAGTGCAGATTCCTAGACTGCCAGCCTGCCTTGCTCTGACCGCTCATTTTCCCTGCTGAGAGAGGCAGAGAGGCAAGTCACCAAGCTGACTGCCTAAGCAGATACCCAGCTGAGAGACAGAATGCCAACCTCCCTTTACAGCGACAGCATCAGAGGTCATTTTGCAGTCTTTCTGTCATCTCTTTGAGGAGATGGATGCCTCTCGCAGCCAGGAGGGCTCTATCTTTAAGTCCGACGATACTGACCATCTTGTCTTCCTTAACCTTCTAAGTACATCCATTGGGGAGGGTTGAGGAAGTGGAAACAGCTTCTGCCATTTGATGGCTGGCAAAACTCAGAATCAACAGACAGAGATGATTTTAACTTTCAACAACACTTGGGAAATGATGGAATGAGTCTCCAGCAGAGTGGTAGAAGTATTAAAGGCTTGGTCGTAACTGACACATATTCTAATCCTGGTTGCTGTATTTACTAGATATTCACTCTTGTGTAAGCTAAATTCTTCAGGGCTTTAGTTTTTAATTTGTGGATATGGGGGAAATAATAATACCTATCTTCATAGAGTTATTGTGTAAAGTAAATGGGTTAATCCCTTTAAATTATGTGCATAAGTACTGGCAAATAATAAGGGCTCAGTAAGTTTAGCTATTATTAGGGACTCTGGTTAATAATGAGTTCATGCAATCTGACTACTAAATGAAAATTAGACTGGGTGAGGGAAAGAAGGGCAAGATGGAAGCAGAGAGATCATTAAGGCAGATAGCAGAGCAGGCCAAGAAAAATCTTATAGGGATTTGGGATAGAGTGGTACAGGTAGAGATAGTGAAGTAGTCATTTTCATTATTTGGTTCTAGGCATTATTGTAAGGACTTGTTGAGAAATGTTTCGTTGGGCTTGAGACCAAAAAAAAGTGGAATCATGCACAGCTTTGACATTTTCAGTCTGAGAATCTAGGAAAGCTGTTAGCTGTTTAAGGCCATGGTGCTACATGACATCAGAAAATAAAACAGAAACAAAAACATAAGAATCTAAAGAAAAAGAAAACAACTAAATTCTCAATATACATAGATGATGCAATTTTCTATTTAGAGAGTTTCCATATAATAGCATATGGTGAGTTCTAATAGCAAAACTTTATCACATGATATAGATTTTAAAAAAATTTTAAAAACCGCCATATAAAAGGAGGCTTTTTGTGTGTGTATGTGAATAAGGAATCCCTTATTAAGATGTATTAATACCTTGAACTGTGAATACATGGTTTTACATGGCAAAAAGACTTTGAAGATGTGGTTAAAGTCAAGGACTTTGAGACAATAAGATTATTAATGGGATAAATTTAATCACACGGGTCTTCAAAACCTGAGAGTCTTCTGGATCAGGAGATATTGCCTTGATGGGGGAAGAGTATGAGACTTGGAAGGATGAGAAGGATTCCATGCCCAGTTGGTTTGGAGACACAGGGGGCTGTGTGCAAGTGCTGGAGAGAGGCCTCCAGCACTCTCAGAGCTAAAGGTGACCCTAACCACAGCCAGCAAGGACACAGAGACCTCGGTCTCACAGCAGAACTCAACTCTGTCAGTACTGGATGAGCATGGCAGGAAGTTTCAGATTTCAGACTTGCAAAACTGTAAAATAAGGAATTTGTATTAAGTCAAAAGGGCTTTTTGCCATTTGCTGCAGCAGCAAGAGAAATTAATCTGCATATTATAAAATTCACCCACTTTTTTTCTTACATTTAGTACATTTATAGAGTTGCGTAGCTACAGTCCAGTCTTATAACATTCTCCTCACCCTGAAAAGATGCCATGTGACTATTTACCGTCAACTCCAGTTCTGAATCCCAGCTCCAGATAGCCACTATCTGCTTTCTATCTGATATGCTTGGTTTTTCTGGATACTGCATATAAATTAAATCATGTGACATGTAGTCAGAATTTTTACGACTATGAATAAAGTTGCTATGATCACAGGTCATAGGGTGGACCAATGTTTTATTTCAGGTGGGTACGTAAGAGTGAAATTGAGATAGTTCTGGGACTTGGGCCTCTTTGTGGCAATGCTAAAATGCTTGCACCTAGACACTCCCCTCTTCTAGCAATAAAATACAAAGAAACTACATGGGACTGAAAATAACTGCAGGCTTTACAGTTGGGGCAAATTCTGGACAAAAGATACACAAAGACCAAAACCCACTACTGCCACTTCTAAGGAGCCAGGAGCAAAATCGGTGTTGGGAGCTAAAGCAGGGTACTGCACATGCCGCCTGCACTCAACACCACCAAAGGAGTGGGCAAAACACTGAAACTATCCCTCCAGCCAGAGCCCTGAACACACTCCTACCCTCCCCCCATGTAAGGAACACGTTTCCTTCCCTCACCTTGGGGATCTTGTGAGCAAAGGAATCTGCTGTTTGTTCACTCCCTCCTGCTGCAGCAGGGGCTCTAGTAAACCTCCTCCAAATTTCTTGTCTGGCCTCTGATCAATTTCTATTGATTAAGGAGGTCAAGAACCCTGGTTGGCAACAAAATTGCCAGGTCATATGTAAGTTTATATTCAGCTTTTTAAGAAACAGCTCAAAGTGATTGCATTTATACCCTCATAAGCAATATAGGGAGGTTCTGGTTTCTTTGTTGTCTTTGCCTGTACTGATGATTGTCTGCCTTTTTAATTATAGCTGTTCTAGAGGGTGTGAAGTGATGTTTCACGTGTTTTTAAAATTTGTATTCCAGTAGTCTTGCCTGGAAAATCCCATGGATGGAGGAGCCTTGTAGGCTGCAGTCCATGGGGTCGCTAAGAGTCGGACACGACTGAGCGACTTCACTTTCATTTTTCACTTTCATGCATTGGAAGAGGAAATGGCAACCCACTTCAGTGTTCTTGCCTGGAGAATCCCAGGGACGGCGGGGCCTGGTGGGCTGCTGTCTATGGGGTCGCACAGGGTCGGACACGACTGAAGTGACTTAGCAGCAGCAGCAATGACTATTAATTGGGCTTCCCTTGTGGCTCAGCTGATAAAGAATCTGCCTGCAATGTGGGAGACCTGGGTTTGATCCCTGGGTTTGGAACATTCCTAGAGAAGGGAAAGGCTACCCACTCCAGTATTCTGGCCTGGAGAACTCTATGGACTGTATAGTCCATGGAGTCTTAAAGAGTCAGACACTACTGAGCGACTTTCACAGTGACCATTAATGCTAAGTATCTTTTCAAGTGCTTATAAGCCGTTCATATTTTCTTGGTGTAATGTCTATTCAGTTTATTTGCCCATTTTTAATGTGATTGTTTTCTTTATTATTAAAGGATGATTTTTAGTATATTCTGGATATAATGGTGGTGGGAAATTGGATATTCTCATGAAGGTTTTGTAGACATATCAAACAGAGATAAATAATTTTAAATGAATCATATGCCAAAACACAAAGGTTGTGTACACAAAGAGTTAACCCTTAAACAATGTGGGGAGTTGGAAGCTCCGATCCTCCATGTAGTCACAAATTTGCATATAACTTATAGTCAGCCCTCTGTGTCCATGGTTACACTGAACTCACAGATTCAGTCATGGGAGTTGTTTATACATGATATGAAGTACCTGAGTTGTTTTTTTTTTTTTTTCAGAAGAACATCCAATGTGCCCAGTATTATTTGTTGAAAATATCCTTTCATCCACTGAATCGTCTTAGCACCTTTCTGGAGAATGAACTGAACATAAATTCAAAGGTTTATTTCTGAACACTATTCTAGTAATCTATCAATCTATATATCTGTCTCTACCAGTACCACGGTGCCTTGATCCATATAGATTTATAGTAAGTTTTTTCACTGT
Source organism: Bos indicus x Bos taurus (assembly GCF_003369695.1). Classification (NCBI taxonomy): domain Eukaryota; kingdom Metazoa; phylum Chordata; class Mammalia; order Artiodactyla; family Bovidae; genus Bos; species Bos indicus x Bos taurus. The sequence continues at coordinate 9,085,110 of NC_040087.1, read as the reverse complement.
TCTTTTTCACAATTATTTTGGATGTCTTTTTCATTCCATTTAAATGTTAGGGTAAGCTTATCAATTTTTGCAAAAACACATCAGCTGTGTTTTGATAGGGATTGTGTTGAATCTGTACCTGAAAGTGTGGAGAATTACCAACTTGACAACATTGGTCTTTCCAATGAATGAACATGAAACATTTTTCATTTATTTTAGGTCTTCTGAATTTTATTTCAGCAATGTTTTGTTGTTTTGAAAAAAGGTCTTGAACTTCTTGATAAATTCGTTCTCAAGTATTTTATTCTTTTTGGTTCGACTTTAAATGAAACTGTGTTTCTTAATTTCATTTTCAAAAGCCATGCATTCTTATAAAAGGGATGTTTGATCATTCAGGAGGCAAATGATTGGAAGACTTTATGGCTTTTTGTGTGGGATTTGAGAGTATATTTGGAAAAATATGCTGATTTAGATTGTAAAAGACAGCATATTAAGGCAGAGGCATCACTTTGCCGACAAAGGTTTGTATAGTCAAAGCTATGACTTTTCCAGTAGTTCTGTACAGATGTGAGAGTTGGACCAAAAAGAAAGCAGAGCACAGAAAAATGGATACTTCTGAGTTGTGGTGCTGGAGAAGACTCTTAAAAGTCCCTTGGACAGCAAGGAGATCAATGCAGTCAATCCTAAAGGAAATCAACCCTGAATATTCACTGGAAGGACGGATGCTGAAGCTGAAATTCCAATACTTGGGCCACTTGATGCAAAGAGCTGACTCATTGAAAAATACCCTGATAATGGGCAAGACTGAGAGCGACAGAGGATGAGAAGGCTGAATGGCATCAACCACTCAATAGACATGATTTTGAGCAAGCTCCAGGAGATGGTGAAGGACAGGGAAGCCTGGAGTGCTGCAGTCTGTGGGGTTCAAAGAGTTGGACATGACTTAGCGATTGAACAAAAACAAGATTTTAAAATATTTTGCATATAAATTCTGACCTATGCAAAAAAATGATTCACACAGTGGGAAAGAGAAAGTAGAGCTAGAAAGAATGAGACTGGGAAATGGGGATCTTTGCAAAAAAAAAGTGAAATATTAGCCAGGGATGATTTGAAGAGGGCCTGGACAAAACAGTAGTAAGTACAAATATGCATTTCAGCTTGGGGTGTGCATCAGCCCTATGCCTAAAGTGAAAGTGAAAATGAAAGTCACTCAGTCATATCTGACTCTTTGCGACCCCATGGACTATACAGTCCATGGAATTCTCCAGGCCAGGATATTGGAGTGGGTAGCCTTTCCCTTCTCCAGGGGATCTTCCCAACCCAGGAATCGAACAGGGGTCTCCTGCATTGCAGGTGGATTCTTTACCAACTAAGCTACAAGGGAATGGCCAGCCCTATGTCTAGTGAACCAAAAAGATAATTTGCCGTTCAAAACCCATCACCTGTGTGGCCTATTCGAGGGGTGGAGGAGTGCTCACATAAGTAAAAGACTGAAAAAAAAACAATCCTGGAGATTTCACTTTAAGCAATATATTTGACAAATAATCAAATTTATGTGTCTCTTTTTTAACTTTACCATTTTATGAAGTGCTTTCTGTACTTTGTTTACATGTAGACATTTGCAAAGGCTTTGTTTATAGCTTTAAAGTGAAGCAAAAACACAATAAATAAAAATACCACTCTTCATTGACTTTTGTTGAACAGTCCTCAAATTGTGAAAAGGTGTGGCAAGAACCAAATGTGGTAAAAGCTAGCACAGTACAAAAAAAATTGGCAAAAAATTTTTCCCTCAGAAAATGTTCATTTCTATTCTTTCCCCTAATCATTCATATTCAGTATTTATTGAAATTAAAATTATGCTTGACATTCAGGAAAGGTGTTTCCTCTAATGTTTTTTTATATTATGAAGGCATAATTAAGAGAAAAATACCAACAGAAATTTCACAGCACACATCCTACAAGAAGGACAAGAAAATGAACCTGCAATTAGATAAAGCTGCATCCTTTTCAAAGGATTATATTATTAAATATTCAAGATTATGTACATTAGGGGGGACGTCAACTCAAAGACATACCTTTTTGCAGGGCTTCTGACAGTAACTAACCATTAGAGAAACATTAAATGAAACATTGAAAGGGGAAAGCAATTCAAGAAATGGACCAATTTGAACAACTTAAAGTACTGCCTTAGATGGCACATTTAGAGAACAAAAGACAAAAGAGAAGCAGAGAGAAAAAATCATTTAAAGACCAAGTGGCCATTGTCCATTGATTGAGAGGTCACACTTTAAATCATTTTGACAGCTGAAAAGGAAGAAGGATATAGTTTTCCCAAAAGATAGTTTAAACATTTTTTTGAAAATAATATAAAGAAAAGGACACCAAAGCTGACCCAGAAATGACTAAGAGACTTAGTTGCAGATATGACCAAAGGACTATATCCAGATAAAGAACATTTAAAAACTGGATGCAGAATAGATGAAGGGAACAACTCACTCACTTGGTATTTTCTGGCTTCTATAGAAACTCTATCTCCCTCTAGCAATATTCTACCTTTCCATTCAGTTTAACCATAATCTTATTTTTTCCAGCATGATCTGGGTTTATGACAACTCCCATTTTTTCTTAGCAGAGGCATTTATTAGATGTATTGCTTATGACAAATTCTCTCAAGATTTAGACAGTGAAAACAATAGCAACGCTGAAACCCAGTTTGAGCCATTTTCCTGCTTCATTTTATAAACCCTAAATATGTGCATGTTACCTACCATATTTGCTGTATATTGTATAAAATTGTATTCAAGGTGAATAGTAAAATGAAGTATGATTTCCTTTGCACCTCACAAACTTGTGATCAAACAGGGTTGGCATTTGTGTTACAGCTTGGGAGATTTTTTTCTCAGTTTTATTTTGAAATTTTCAGCGATTCTGCAAGTTGAGCTTTATGCCACATAGACACAGAGAAACCTTTGAAAATGAAAGAATTATTAGGATGATTCATTCAAATGCCCAGTTTTCATCTGAATTACATGTCTATAAGCATGACTTAATGATTTGGTTCTCAAGTTTGGAGTTTAACATATCTCAACATGAATTTAATTTATGTCACTTAAATTAATTAATATTCTATTCTCCTTTATGTGCTGAGATAATAAAATTGATATGATAATAAGTTCATATAATAATAATAATTTCTATAAAGATTAAATGAGATGATGCTTAGAAAGTCATGAGAATGATGCCAGAAACAGCAGTGATTCAGCAAATGATAAGTGATAGTAGTCATAATAAAAATAAATACAATGTTAATAACAGTAGTAGTAATAGTAGGATTACTAGTCATAGCCATGGTATTTTCATGCTTGTCTTGAATGATCAAAAATATTTTGTAACTTTACTCTTGTTCTTGAACCTCAGGCTGAGCCAACTTTTGCATGAGAATCTTTGCATGTGAGGTGAGGAAGGAGAGCAAATCATAATAAAAATTGCCTCAACTTACATTGCCTTTAGTCCATTACTGATATATTACATGGATTCTCTTAACTCCAAAACAAAGCCCAAGAAAGGAATATTAGAGGAACGCGAGTTATAAATGGCTAAGGCATCTGTAACTGGATTCATCTTAAAAGGGAGGTTGTTCATCTTATGCTTGAAGCCATGGGATGGAAGTGACTTCAGAATATCTCTGGATTCCATGTCCAGCTTCTATGCTATCGTAGGTAGTTCTGTCCTCAGAGGAGTGTCTGTAGTCACTTCAGGTCCAATGCCTTGCAGATCCCTGACCACAGGGAAAAGGGCTCTGGTCTCCTTCATGTCTAGTATAAATGCAGGAGCAGAGGAAATCTGCTTGGCTCAGCTTGGGTAACACTCCCACCCTTTGGCAATAATTGCTCTTGGAGATTGGAAGTAGGGTTGGGAGTTGATTTTGGACGTAGGCTTGAGGGTTGATTAGCCTCGTTTATGGTCATGACCATCCTGTGTCCAGGATGGGCTCTGTAGCATCAAGATTGTAAGACACCAGGGAAGACAGCCACTGTAGCATGTAATCAGAGCTCTCCATTTATAGATGGGAAATTAAGGTTCTGAGAGAGTGCGTATAATAACCTTGAGTGTGATAATGGGAATTCAAAGTTGTGTTTCTTTCTCTGCAAAACATATAGTCTGTCTACTGTCTCATGCTGCTCTCATATTTCCACAGGTAATATTTATATAATGAATTCAAGAAATAGACATTGAATATCAGGTTAGGGAATCCATACTGGGTTAAGCAATGTAAGCACTAAGTATTCCCAATTCTCTTGATAATTGAAAACCTTCATTTAATGCTACAAAAAGTTTTACTAGGCTTCATTAAATTTACACAAAACTGACGTGTTTTTCTAAATATCCCAGATGATATTCACTAAGCATGCAGCCAGTTGCTATTTGTCTTTCAGTTGGTCAGTTTTCAACAGCATGCTCAGTGGACTTTGACATTAGTAATGCCTCCCCCAAATCTAGAGAATGTTTGCATTTTCATTCCATTTTCCAGACGATCTCATGGAGCCCCTGAGCAGCGGGTATTGTTGTTCAGTTGCTAAGTTGTGTCTGACTCTTTGTGACCCCATGGACTGCAGCACACCAGGCTTCCTTGTCCTTCACCATCTCCCGGAGTTTGCTCAAGCTCATGTCCATTGAGTCAGTGGTGCCATTCAACCATCTTGTCCACTGTCGTCCCTTTCCACTCCTACTTTTGATCTTTCCCAGAATCAGGGACTTTTCCAGCGGGTCAGCTCTTTGCATCAGGTGGCCAGTGTGTTGGAAGCTCAGTCCCAACATCTAAGCAAAGTATTGGAAGGACCCAGTCTCAGTCCTTCCAATGAATATTCAAGATTAATTTCCTCTAAGACTGACTGGTTTGATATCCTTGCTGTCCCAGGGACTCTCAAGAGTCTTCTTCAGCACCATAGTTTGAAGGCATCAGTTCTTTGGTGCTCAGCCTTCTTTATTGTCCAGCTGTCACATCAGAACATGACTATTGGAAAAACTGTAGCTTCGACTATACAGTCCTTTGTCAGCAAGGTAATGACTCTGCTTTTTAATACACTGTTTGGTTTGTCATGGCTTTTCTTATAAAGAGCTGCTGCTGCTGCTGCTAAGTCGCTTCGGTCCTGTCTGACTCTGTGCGACTCCATAGATGGCAGCCCACCAGGCTCCCCCATCCCTGGGATTCTCCTGCTGCTGCTGCTAAGTCGCTTCTGTTGTGTCCGACTCTGTGCGACCCCATGGACTGCAGCCTACCAGGCTTCTCCGTCCATGGGATTCTCCAGGCAAGAACACTGGAGTGGGTTGCCATTTCCTTCTCCAATGCATGAAAGTAAAAAGTGAAAGTGAAATCGCTCAGTCGTGTCAGACTCTTAGCGACCCCATGGACTGCAGCCTACCAGGCTTCTCTGTCCACGGGATTCTCCAGGCAAGAACACTGGAGTGGGTTGCCATTTCCTTCTCCAATGCATGAAAGTGGAAAGTGAAAGTGAAGTCGCTCAGTCATGTCCAACTCTCAGCGACCCCATGGACTGCAGCCTACCAGGCTCCTCCATCCATGGGATTTTCCAGGCAACAGTCCTGGAGTGGGATTCTCCTAGTGTCTTTTAATTTCACAGCTGCAAAAACCATCCACAGTGATTTTGGAACCTGAAAAAATAAAGTTTGTCACTCTTTCCATTGTTTCCCCATCTATTTGCCATGCAGTGATGGGACCAGATATCATGATCTTCGTTTTCTGAATGTTGAGTTTTAAGCCAGCTTTTTCACTCTCCTCTTTCTTCCTCATCAAGAAGATATTTATAGTTCCTCTTTATTTTCTACCATTAGGGTGGTGTCATCTGCACATCTGAGGTTATTGATATTTCTCCTGGCAATCTTGATTCCAGCTTGTGCTTCATCCAGTCCAGCATTTCTCACGATGTACTCTGCATATAAGTTAAATAAGCAGGGTGACAATATACAGCCTTGATGTACTCCTTTCCTGATTTGGAACAAATCTGTTGTACCATGTCCGGTTCTAACTGTTGCTTCCTGACCTGCATACAGATTTCTCAAGAGGCAGATAAGATGGTCTGGTATTCCGACCTCTTTAAGAATTTTCCACAGTTTATTGTGATCCACACAAAGGTTTTAGTGTAATCAATAAGTAGGGATATATATACATATTAACACATAGATGAACCATTATTATCTGCTTTTTCAGCATTTTTGAACATGATTAAATAACAAGTACGAATTATCTTTGGAACTGTTTTGGAGATCCTTAAAATATCCAAATGCACACAAAAGAAAACTGTTTAATTCATTGGATTATAAGACCCAAGGTCCATAAATTGAAGAGTCTGAGAGTATCAATTCATTCCTTCTTTGCGGTTTTGTTTTGTTTTTGACCCCTAAAGTCACTGATTTAATCAGTTTTATCCCCCTAGCATTTGACCTTGTTATTTGGTTTTGGTATGAACTCTAAAACCATGTTCTTTCCCCAAGTGCCTCTTGACATATTACAACAAAGTAACACAGTAATAACTAGTCTATTATGCTTTGTGGCATAATCAATAATATAAATAAAGTGTGCCTTGATGTAATTTGCTCTCTGAAATGTTAGTGGTTATACTTTATTAAGCTGTTTATAAGATAAGATTAAGTTTTGCTATAATTACCTGCCTTTTCCTCCTGTGTCTACCATAATATTCTTTACTGTTTCTACTGGATCATTTGTGAATGTTTCCTTTTGTTTGATAAATTTGTATTTTATTGTACAGACTGATGTGATCATCATCCTTTGATTTAATTGCAAGCCTGTCTTAAAATGTATTTACTCTGTTTTCCAAGTGGTTAAGAAGTTCAAATTTTGCATAATCAAAAAAGTTCTTTTTTTAAAGGAACTCAAAGTTAATGTTATCATAATCCTAAATAGATGAAGCAATGGTGAAGAAAACTACAGAGCAAATATGAAATTTAATAATGGCCTTCCAACAGCTTCCCTTTCAAATTGTTAGAAATTCATTAAACAATGGTTGAGCAGCACTGACAATTAAATTACTCTCATATGAGGTATCCAGCCATAATATGAATATTGCATACTACATAGCTCACATTTCTAAAGGGATGTAGACAACAATTGGATTTCAGATAATTAACATGAGGCTTGAGTTTAGTCTCCAGATGCCTCCCACTCTGTTTCCAAGCAAAAATAATTGGGATGTAACTGTAGAAAGAAGGTTAGCATTAAAAATGTTAAAGACGAAAAATATAGAGCTGTGGCTGCATTAGAAGGAGCTTCCCACACCGTAGAAGTGTAGAGAGGTGGAAGTGGTAATAGGTGCTCACCTGATAGAATTGCAAATATTCTGTGTGCATTAAGCCTTTTAAAGCTCATGTTCTATGAGGAACTCTTTTACCCACAGACAGCCAAGCCATTGGTAAAAGTCATGTCAGATTGAAATCTATAGAGTTTGAATTTAATATCCCTTTTACATAGATCTTGTAATACACATAGCTAAGCATCACCCACATTCTAGCAACTGGATCATTTTTTAATATTCATGATTGGTGTCTGCATATGTCCTCTAAAACAATGAAAAGATACTAGCAAGGATATTTGTAAAAAACAAGACCAAAAAATGCTCAGAATGAGCACTTCCTGTGACGCTGCCTTATCCTTCTTTGGGTGGAGGCCATAGGAAATGCGAAAATGAGATGAAATGCAGATGTCAGACCTGACTATGGAATAGAAGTTATAGAGAACAGAGTTGGAGGCTGTCTTTCCTGTGGTGTGCTCCCATTAATTGCTTTTTAAATTACAATTTGAATTTTAGAATAGCTTTAGAGGGACTTCCCTGGATATACAGTGATTAAGACTCTGTGCTTCCAGCATAGGGGGCATGGGTTTGATCCCCGGTCAGGGAACTAAAATCCTGCATGCCATGAGGCAGGGCCCCAATTATTAAAAAAAGAAAATAAAGGCAATGCCAATGATATGAAACTGCACTGAAACCATCAAAAAAAGAATAGCTTTAGATTTACATAAAAGTTGTGAAGAGGGTACATCCCTCACCTTCAATGTTCCCTATGCTGAAGAAGACTCTTGAGAGCCTCTTAAACTGCAAGGAGATCAAACCAATCAGTCCTAAGAAAAATCAACCCTGAATATTCATTGGAAGGACTGATGCTGAAGTTCCAGTACTTGGGCCACCTGATGCAAAGAGCTGATTCATTGAAAAAGCCCCTGATGTTGGGAAAGATTGAAAGCAGGAAGAGAATGGGGCGAGAGAGAATGAGTTGGTTGGATGGCACCACCGACTCAATGGACATGAATTTCAGCACACTCCAGGAGAGAGTGGAGGACAGAGGAGTTTGGCAAGCTGCAGTACATGGGATCACAAAGAATCATACATGACTTTAGTAACTGAACAATGACAACATGATCAATACGTTAATATTATTAATCATAAAACTATGGCATTTATCACAATTAATCAATTAATAAACCACTATTAATGCTCCACAATTAATTAAAGGTCATTCCTTATTCAGATTTCCTTTCCTAATACCCTTTCTCAGTACCAGGATCCCACCCAGGACACCATGTGGCACATAGTTCTCATGTGGTTTAGGCTCCTCTTGGCTGTGAAAATTTCCAAGACTTTCCTTGTTTTGACGACATTGACAGTTCTGAGAGTACTGGTCAGGTATTTTGTAAAAATCCCCCTATTGCGATGTGTCTTATGGTTTACTTATGATTAGACTAGGGTTATGGGCTTGGGGGAGAAAGATCACAGAATTAGCATGCCATTTCCATTACATAACAGGAGTGCATATAATCAGGACGATCTGTTACCTGAGGTCATTCTCGCTCACCTGGCTGAGGTAGTGTTCCTCAGGTCTCTCCACTGTGGCTGCTTCTCCTCACCCACCACCTCCACACTTGACTCTCTGGGAGGAGGGCACGATGGTCCTTCGGTTGGCTCCTGCATTCCTTTGGCACCCTGTCATCACAGCGGGATTTTTTGAGTATTTCAAGCTGCTTCTGGCACATTTTGTATAGTTGACGCCCCATCAATTAACATTTGATGTCCCCACATGTTATATACTGTGGACATTTAAAGCACAGAGATATTGCATATAATTGATATAAAGTGTCCATAATTAAAATTTATAATTTGCTTAGCTGTGAAATATGCATACAGCTGGGAAAACATCTCCACAATCAAGACAGTGAACAAACCAAAGTTGTCTCTCCTCTACTCTTGCCCTTTCCTCCCTTTTCCTTCCCCATCCATTGACATATACCAATCTGCTTCCTGTCACTAGAAATGGTGATGAATTTTCTAAACCTTCTTTTAAAAATTGGACTGCTTAGTGTATTTTTTTTTTCAATAACTTCTTTCACTTGACATAATTATTTTGAGTTTCATCCATGTGTTGTATGTATAAATTAATCCCCTTTCATTGTTGAGTAGATTCCCTTATATATACTGTTAATTTTGTGTAAAATATATGTAATAAAAGTATATATAAAACATAATATATTTATATATTCATTAAATTTTTTTCTCCATTTACCTGTTCGTGGACATTAGGGCAGTTTCCCTATTTTGGTTTTTACAAAGAAAGCTCTTCTAAATATTTGTGTAGTCTTCTACATTTCTCATGGGTTAATATCCAACACGGAAATGGCTACTTCATATGACTGGACTATGTTTAACTTTTAAGAAACTAATGAATTATTCTTCAAAGTGCTGGTACTGGGAGTTCTCTGACAGTCCAGTGATTAGGACTCCACACTCTCACTGCAGGGGGCACAGGTTTGACCCCTGGTCAGGGAACCAAGAGCCCACAAACTGTGGCATGGCCAAATAAGGAAAAAAAAAAAAAAGGATAGTGGTGTCATTTTTAATTTCTAGTAGCAGTAGGGGAGTGTTTCAGCTTATCCACTTCCTCATCAATACTTCACATGTTGTCATTATTTGGTTTTCAGCATTCTGATACATGTACAGGGTTATCTCACTGCGACTGAATTGGGGTTTTCTTAATGAAAAATGCTGTTGAGTATCCTGTGTTTATTTTTCTGCTGAACACTTCTTTGATATAGCTTTTGAATTTTTAAAGTAGTGTTCTTTAAAGAGTTTTCTTTTCATTGAGTGTTGTGAATTCTTTTTATATTCTGGATACAAGCCGTTTATCAGATCAGTTCAGTTCAGTTTAGTCATTCAGTCATGTCTGACTCTTTGAAACCCCATGGACTGCAGCTCCGCAGGCCTCCCTGCCCATCACCATCTCATGGAGCTTGCTCAAACCCATGTCCATTGAGTCGGTGATGCCGTCTAACCATCTTGTCGTCCCTTCTTCTCCTGCCCCTAATCTTTCCAGCATCAGGGTCTTCAAATGAGTCAGCTGTTCGTATCAGGTGGCCAAAGTAGTGGAGTTTCAGCTTCAACATTAGTCCTTCCAATGAACACCCAGGACTGATCTCCTTTAGGATGGACTGGTTGGATCTCCTTGCAGTCCAGGGGACTCTCAAGAGTCTTCTCCAACACCACAGTTCAAAAGCATCAAACACGTGTATGCCTGCGGTGGATTCATTTCCATATAAGGCAGAACCAATACAATATTGTAAAGTTTAAAAATAAAATAAAATAGGAAGTTCCACCTTCTGAGTGGAAGCTCTCATGCCAAAAAAAAAAATAAATAAATAAAATCAGTACTAATTAGTATCTTTAAAAAAAAAATCTTTATCAGATATTGATTTGTAAATATATCTCAGCTTTGTGACTTATTTTTTCATTCTCTTAGTAGTGAGATATAAAAATCAAAGATCATTGATCACAGAGCACCATAACAAACATCATAATATTGAAAAAGTGCAAAGTGTTGCGAGAAAATCACCGACACGTGGCACAGAGACACAAACGAGCAAGCGCTGCTTGAGAAACGTGCAGCTGGTGGGGGGTAGCACACACCTTCAGTTCATTAAACACAGTGGGGAGCCTAGGAAAGCAACACAAAATAAAATAAACTATGACTGTACTTAATTTTATGCAGCTAAAATTTAATCAATAAGAATGTAAGACTCCAATCTCTCTCCAATGCTATTTTAATTCTATAATGTATTTTTTACTTGTTTTATACCCCAAACATTTGCTATCATAATTGTTACTGTATTTCTAGCCATAACTGATTTAAATTTACCCAAGTCTTTTGATCACTACTTCTTACATTCCACTCCATCCCTCAAGGTTTAATTTTCTTTGTTCTAAAGCATATATTATTTTAACTCCTACATGAAGGTCTGTTAAAGACAAAGATTCAATCCTTGTCTAAAAATATCTATATTTAACCTACACTATTAACTTTCAAGTTTTAACCGGTTGCTGTTTTCTTGTATTACACTGTCATCCGGATTCTGTTGTTTTTGTGAATAGCTAGGTATCAGTGTGATTGTTGATTATTGTAGGTAAATTCTTTTCCTTTTCTATGCTTTTAGGAATTTACCAATATGTGCATCGTCTTGCCTATTTGACCTTTCTAGTGTTCACTTTGTGTCCTGATATTTAGAATGTATATCTTTTTTCAATTCAGGAAAATTTTTCTATCAATTTCCCTTTAGATGTTGTCTCTCTCCACTGTTTATTTTTTAAAAAGTCGACAAGGTATGGTATTTCCATCAAGATATATAAATCCATAGAACAAAATAAAGGTCTGTAAATATGCCCCATGTTCTCACCTTTCGTTATGCAAATATTATCAAAGATAATTTTCCTCAATTTTTCCTTTATTTGTTTTAAAAAAGAGTATAATTACAATATTGTGTTAGTTTCTGATGTACAATTCAATGAATCATCTAAATATATATGTACATCCCCTCTCTCTTGGACCTACCTCCCATCCCTCACATCCCACCCCTCAAGGTCATCACAGTTAGCTGAGCTTCCTGTGCTTTATAACAGGTCCCCACTAGTTATCTGTTTTACACATGGAAGTGTATATATGTCAAAGCTACTCAGTTCATCCCAACCTCTCTCCCCGCTCACCATGTCCACATGTCCTTTATGTCACGTCTTTATGTCTCTATTCCTGTCCTGGAAATAGGTTCATCTGTACCATTTTTCTAGATTCTACACAAATGCATTAATATATGGTTTGTTTTTCTCTTTCTGGATTACTTCACCCTGTATGACAGCCTCTAAGTCCATTCACATCTCTTCACATGACCCAATTTCATTCCTTTTTATGGCAGAGCAATATTCCATTCTTTATTTCTCTTAACCTTTCTTTTATATTTCAAGTGTCTCTTTTATGCAGCATTATTTGCAATATACTCAAACTAATTCTGTCTTCAATAGTGTTTATCTCGCCACATAGTACGACCTATATAAAAGCAACAGACTCAAACAGCTCAACTAAAAAACTCAAAGCCTGTTAAGTTCATGGTTACAGTTCTCTGAGACATACTGGATTGTTTATTTAAAATCTGTTTTATTTAAAATCAGATTGTTTATTAAAAAAAATCTGATTGTTTATTTAAAATTGGATTTATTTAAAATCAGATATAGTGCTCATAATTTTATGCCACCTAATACTTTCAATTGTAGTAAATCATATCGAGTAACAGAAAAATAAAAAATGCCTACATGTAGAGGATAAAGAAAGGACGACAGAGAGGCACACAGATCTGAAAATATTCTCATGGCCACTAATCACATGCATAAAAGTATAGTTAAGGAGCTATACTATTACCTTATAAGAGAAGGGCTTCCCTGGTGGCTCAGCAGTAAAGAATCTGCCTGCCAAGCAAGAGATGTCGGTTCAATGCCTGGGTGGGGAAGATATCCTGGAGAAGGAAATGTCAATCCACTCCAATATTCCTACCTGGAAAATCCCATGTACAGAGGGGCCTGGTGGGCTACAGTCCATGGGGAAGCAAAGGAGTTGGACAATACTTACTGACTAAATAGCAACAACAACACAAGGAAAGAAAATTGTTGACATATTTTAATCACATGAATGCCAAATTCAGAAACTTTGCATATTTTACAATAAAAATTTGAACATGTGAGAAATCTATTTTAATAGTATATTTATCAGATGTATATGATGTCTTTACTATGAACTTCTCAAAGATAGATTCAGTGTTTATATATATATATATATATATGTGTGTGTGTGTGTGTGTGTATCTCTGGAATCTTAATCCAGTGACTGTAACACAGTGATTATTCTGTAAATGGTAGTTGAATTGAAACAAACATAGTAAAATGACAGGTTTTAGAGTCCAATCTTTTGAAAATGTAATAAAAATATCTTTAAGATTCTAATTCCTCATACCTGTTTCATATATATTTTTTAATATTATAAGGAAATAAAATTGCTATCTAAAATTGCTAAATGACTCCATATTGATATCAATAGTTTCTTCATAACAATTAAAAGATTTGTGTAGACATTAGGTTGTACTATTAGGATATTAAACTATCAATGATGAAGAGTAACATGCATTTCTGATTATGCTATACGTGCACTGAGCTATGCATTTTTCTACTACTAAGATATAAGACAATTGTATTTACTGAAATATGGTCTACAAAGTGAGCTATTTTCCTCTAAATAAATATATCAATGAAACAAAATAAAGAAGCTAAAAAGAGACACACAAATAGAGTCAAATTATTTTTTATAAAGGTGGAGAAAGAATAATCTTTTTTACAAATGGTGACTAAACCACTGAATGCAAAAAAATCATACTTTTCACTGAAAGTTAATACAAAGTGGATTTAACCTAAATGTTAAATATAAAATTATAGACTTCTGGAAGAAAACAAATCAGGACATCTTTGTGACACTGGATTTAAAATTACAGAGCATAAAACCATTAATAAATTAGACTTCACTATTAATAAGATAGTGGAAGAGACTTTTGAGGTTCCCTTGGACAACAACGAGATCAAACCAGTCAATCCTAAAGGAAATCAACCCTGAATATTCATTGGAATTACTGATGCTGAAGCTGAAGCTCCAACCCTTTGGCCCTCTGATGCGAAGAGCCTATTCATTGGTAACAACTCTGATGCTGGGAAAGATTGAAGGCAGGAGGAGAAGCAGGCAACAGAGAATGAGATGGTTGGATGGTATCATTCTCTCAATGGGCATGAGTTTGAGCATACTCCTGGAGATAGTGAAAGTCAGGGAAGCCTGGCGTGCTGCCGTTCATGGGGTTGCAAAGAATTGGGCACAACTGAGTGACTGAGCGATAGTAATTAATAAAATAAAACTAAGTACCGGCATACCTTGTTTCATGATGCTTCACTTTGGCTATTCTTCACTGATATGTGTTTTTTTGAGTTGAAAGTCTGTGGCAATCCTATCTCCACTCCATCTACCAGTATGATTTTTCCAACAACATTTGCTCACTTTATGCCTCTGTGTCACATTTTGCTATTTTGGCAATAGTCCAAAATTTTCATTGTTATTTTATTTATTATTGTTTTCAATTAGTTATCTTCGATGTTACTATTGTAATTGTTTTCTGGTCCCACAAATTGATCCCATATAAGATGCAAACTTAACTGACAAATGTTGTGTGTGTTCTGACTTCTCTCCCACCTATTGTTCCCTCTTCTTGGGTGTTCTTATTCACTAAAAAGATGAAATTGAAATTAGCACAGTTAATATATTTTTTTTTCCTTAGTCAATATCCTTACAATGGCCTGTAAGTGTTCAAGTGATAAGAAAAGTCATGTCTCATCTCGCACTTGAAATGAAAAGCTAGAAATAATTAAGTTTAGTCAGAAAGGAGACCAAAAGCTGAAATAGTCTCAAAGCTAGATCTCTTGCACCAAATAGGCAAATTGTGAATGCAAAGGAAAAAATTATTGAAGGAAATCAAATGCATTATCCAAGTGAACCCATAAATGATAAAAAAGCAAATAGACTTACTGCTAAAGTAGATAAAATTATATTGGTCTGGATAGAAGATCAAGACAGCCACAGCATTTCCTTAAGCCAAAGCTGAATACAGAACAAGGCCCTAACTAATTCTCTTCAAGTCTATGAAGCTTGAGAGAGATAAGGAAGCTGCATCAGAAAAGTCTGAAATGAGCAGAGGTTGATTCATGATGATTAGGGAAATAAGTGGTCTCCACAACATAAAAGGATAAAGTCCATGGAATTTTCCAGGCCAGAATACTGGAGTGGGTATTCCCTTCTCCAGGGCATCTTCCCAACCCAGGGATTGAACTCAAGTCTCCCACATTGTAGGCAGATTCTTTACCAGCTAAGTCAGCAGGGAAGCCTAAGAATACCGGACTGGATAGCCTATGCCTTCTCCAGCAGATCTTCCCCATCCAGGAATTGAACTGGGGTCTCCTGCATTGCAGGTGGATTCTTTACCAGCTGAGCTACCAGGGAAGCCCCAAAAGTATAAAGAGAAGCAGTAAATGCCAATAATAGAAACTGCAGCAATTACCTAGAAGATATAATTAAGATAATGAATGGAAGTGGCTGCACACATTTCTCAGTGAGGATGAAACATGCCTCTATTGGGAACAGATGCCATGAAGGAATTGTATACCTAAAGAGGAGAAATTGAATCCTGACTTCAAAGCTTCAAAGTGAAGTCACTCAGTCGTATCCGACTCTTTGCAACCCTGTGGACTGTAGCCCACCAGGCTCATCTGTCCATGGGATTCTCCAGGCAAGAATATTGGAGTGGGTTGCCATTTCCTTCTCCATCAAAGCTTCAAAGGACAGGTTAAATCCCTTGTTAGAGGCTAATGCAGCTGGTGACTTACAGTTGAAGCTAATGCCTCACTTGTTAATCCAAAAGTCCTAGGCCCTTAAAAATTATGCTAAATCTACTTTGCTTGTTCTCTATCAGTGGAACAACCAGCTTGAATGACAGTGCACCTGGTTATAACATGGTTTTCTGCATATTTCAAGCTTGTTTGCTGAGGACTACTGCTAAGAAAAAAATTCCTTTCAAAATATTAGTCTAGTTTTGCTCACTGACAATGTTTCCGGTCCCTCAACAGCTCCAATGGACATGGACAATGAAACTAATGTTGTTTTCACGACTTCCTACACAACATTCATTCTGCAGTCCACGGGTTCAGCTGTAATTTCAACTTTCAATTCTTTTTATTTAAAAGACACATTTCATAAGATATAGCTGCTATAGATAGTAATTCCTCCAATGGATTTGGCTAAAATATGGTAAAAACCTTCTGGAAAGGATTCACCATTCTAGATGTCAATAACAATATATGTAATTCATAGGAAGAAATCAAAATATCAACATCAACAAAAGTTTGAAAGAAGTGGATTCCAACACTATGGATGACTTTGAGGGGTCCAAAACTTCATTGGAGGGAGGAACTACAGACATAGGAGAAATAGCAAGACAACTAGAATTTAAAATGGAGCCTAACGATGTGAATAAATTGCTGCAATTTCAGGATAAAGCTTTCACAGATGAGGAGCTGCTTCTTATGAATTAGCAAAGAAACTGGTTTTCTTGCGATGAAATCTACCCATGGTGAAGATGTTGAGAAGACCGTGAAAACGACAGCAAAGGATTTAGAATATTACAAAAACTTAATTGATAAGGCAGTGGCAGGGTTTGAAAGGATTGAGTAAATCCTTACAGACACTTCTTTTTGGAAATTCTCTGTTCACTTCTGGTCCTTAAGGAAAACTGCTCTCTCAAAAAACTCTTCATCTTCACCCCACATCATCTTTTCAGCCTAATTTGTCAACACTTCAGTTCTTATTTTGATTACCAGTTCCTCTAGAATGTCTTTCTAGGCTTTTAGCCTATGACTTTTGCTCAGTTTGTGACCTTGCTTAAGACCTTGACCTTCACTTTCATCACCGTCAGCACAGTTCCCTAAAATGATTTTCTTTTCTTCCAAAGAACTTGGGAAGGGCTGTGATGTAAAGGACAATGTGTCAGACTTCCTGCGTCTCCAGACACAGCCTACAGGATAAATAAATGATGGTAGAGTCCCGTGGATTGAAAGAAATGCTTTCCTCTTATTGAGAGTGTTTAAAAAAATGTTTCCTGGGAGTAGATATTCCTTTGGTACCCTTCATTCTGCCTTGAACTAATTTATTCAATATTCTTTCAACAGTTACTTACTGATCATCTGCAATGTTCC
Organism: Bos indicus x Bos taurus; assembly: GCF_003369695.1. Classification (NCBI taxonomy): domain Eukaryota; kingdom Metazoa; phylum Chordata; class Mammalia; order Artiodactyla; family Bovidae; genus Bos; species Bos indicus x Bos taurus. Next base: position 9,067,951 of record NC_040087.1, on the reverse strand, counting down.
AGGACCATGACCAATGTTGAGATTTCAGTGGTGAAGGAAACAAACATGGCTCTTTTGCTGATAAAGCTTTTTAGAATTTAATAATAAAAATGGTACACATCTTTAACAGCTACTGATAACATGCTTACATTTGGAGAGGACAGCCACTGATTTAAGTGATGTGTTTTGATTCAGCAAACCAACATCAGTGCATACCTCCTTGAAAAGCATTGTGGCTGGAAGTAACATAGATGAATGAGATTCAGTCTCTGCCCTAAAGGACTTATAATCTAACAGCAGATATTGACTATAGAGCTCAAGTGAATGAATTGTACTGTGATAATGTGGCTTGAGTCTGTAAGAGCACAGAGAAGTGAAACATGTTATGAATTGGAAGCTTTGGAAGAATTCGCAAGGAAAGCTGCATGTTATCTAGGTCTTGAGTCTGAAACTGATTTGTAAAGTGTGTCTTCAGGACACTCTCAGTGAAACATAGAATGAATCAAGGCCTGTGGTAGACAACTTCACTGACTTTCAGAATTATTAGCCAGCCTTGACAAACATTAAGTATTTAAGGAACACCATAATATTACATAAAATGTGTCAATGGCTAGAATGTAGTGACAGTTGCTATGGGAATGCGACTCCCTTATAATTGGGATTGTAGGTGAAGCTATTTCTCTATTTTAGTCTTTTGATCAAGTGACATAAGAGTTAGAGTGGTCAATATACTGCTCACAAAAATAATTGCCTCTTCTATAAATTGGTAAAATGCATGTAATTTTTATTTTTTAAAAATCTCCTTCAAAGCAACTTCTCTATTATATTCTTTCATTAATTGCTGTGAATTAGTTTAACCCAAAGTCAATTTACACACTCATGACTCCTGACTATGGATGCAGCATCAGTCATAATTGTATTTTATTCCATTTCATTCGGAAAATTTAACTCTATAGAAACCAATCCCATTATAGTAATACTTAGTCTGTTCAAATATGTCATTGGATGTATTTACAACCCTGATGCAGAGTGTAAATTGCCTGCAAAGCTGTGTGTAATTATGCAACTGCATTTTTCTTCAGAGTTCGTGATCTTGCGTCAGACTCTCAGAGGGACCAAGACCCAATAAAGGTTCAAAAGCACTTGAAAATCTTTCCTTTTGCATTTGCCAATTTTGGCAAACTTGAAAAGACTCTACTCACATGTTGTCTTGAAAGCAATAGGAATTATTTTAGAATTTTTTTTCTTATATCAAGAAAGGCAATGTTACCTCTCATGAGACTCACTGCACAACGCCTTCACAATGTCATGTAAATTACTATGGATTGTCAATGGCTGACGTCTGAGATTAAATCCTGTTTGTTTCCATATAGCTGGTATTTTACACAATATGTGCCACATAACTGGGCCTCCATAGATGTAGAAGATTTGGGTGAGAGACATGAGTTACTTTTTCTGTTCAGTGTTGCTTGTCAAGGATGCACTGGCTGCCATACAAGCCCTAATCATGTTGCCTCCACATAATTTGTTTTGTGACTACATCTATCCTGTGACATAAGATACTTGAGTTATAGTAAATGCTTCATAAATATAGATGCCCATTAAACATTTATCAATTAAATCAATTTCTGCAACTGTTTTGGTTTACTTAAAAACAAACAGAATAATGGAGATATTTCACCAACAAATATTCTATTATTTGTAACACTATTTTCCTCCTTCAAGATTCATTTTGTTGTCCTTTAATATTATAGAGTTGCCAGTGGGGAGTCTGAGCTGAAATGCTTACCACATGAGTCTGGAACTACATTGTAATGAAATCAGCAGAAGTGAGTCTCAGTGCATTTTCATCATAATTTAAGACCTGGTTGAAGCATGATGAATGGCCCTTGTCTCTGATCATTATACGAGCTGAGCAGTACTATGTCACTCATGTCTTCCTGTTGTACTCTTGGAACTGCCATGGGGGTAGCAAATGTACAATAAATACTCCGCTCGATTAAATTTATATTTCAGAAAAACTCAGTGTGTTTTTCAAGATATAGGAGTAGCAAACTTAAATGTAGACTCTAGGTGACGAAAAGACTTTACTGAGCACGCTCAGCTCTATGTCTCGTTTTATGGTTCAGGAGCAAAGATCCAGATACATTGAATATTTTCACCAAGGTGATATTCAGTTCCTATTTGACCCAGAATTGGAACACAGGTTATTAACTCATCTAGTCCTTGCAAACACAGTTATTTAGTGAGAGCAATGTTCTGAGCACTGAACTAAGGATAGATTAAGTTAAAAGGCAAATTCTGCTCTGAAGGTCTTGGAATCTAATTGGAATGACTAATGTATTAATAACAATTGCAATGCAGAGCAAATGAAAGAGCTCCAATAGAGGTTATGTATAAGGTCCATAGTGTTTTTTAGAATTATTTGCAATGTTTGAGAAAGTCAGGTATGTGTTGTTTTTGTTTTCTAATGAAAAAATATCTTTGTACAGTATTGCCAGAAAAACTACAGAATATCCAGCCAAAGTATAATGTTTTCCAGTGTATCCCAAATGTGAAATTCAACTTTAACTGACATCCTGTATTTTTATTTGCTATATCTGAAAACTCATTTGTTGTTGATGGCCATTCCCTATTTGAAGACTATGAAGTCATTGATGCTTTGAAACATGTTTTTGTTTGAACTTAGTTGCCATTATTTTATTTTTTACTTTAAAGAACTACTTTTTAAAACTACTTTAAAGTTTATTAACTATTCTAAGTAACTTGTATGTCACAGATTTTTACAAACTTAGGTGTTTAACTTCCCAAATAATGGCAACTTTTTAACTCTCATATTGCATAAATTGAGGAATTGTAATTTTCAGGTAATTATTTTTTAACCCATATTCTTTCTTACAGGATTCCATAAGAATATTCCCATGATCCACACATTCAACCTTGCTGGTTGAAAACAAGAACTATTTACAATAAGTGAGACATGAAAGCGATCTCTAAATGTTCATCTACAGAGGAATGAATAAACAAAAAAAATGGTATGAACCCTCTGCCAATGCAGGAAACTTAAGAGATACAGGTTCTGTCCCTGGGTGGGGAAGATCCCCTGGAGAAAGAAATGGCAACCCACTCCAGTGTTCTTTCCTGGGAAATCCCAGAGACTGAGGAGCCTGGAGGGCTACAGTTCCTGGGTTGCACACAGTTGGACACCACTAAAGGAAATTAGCGTGGCCCAGCATGGTATATATGCAATAGTATTCTACTCAGTCATAAAAACAGAATGAAATAACGCCATTTGCAACAATATGGATGAACCTAGAGATTATCACGGAGAAGGCAATGGCAACCCACTCCGGTACTCTTGCCTGGAAAATCCCGTGGATGGAGGAGCCTGGTAGGCTGCAGTCCATGGGGTCACGAAGAGTCAGACACGCCTGCGCGACTTCACTTTTACTTTTCACTTTCATGCATTGGAGAAGGAAATGGCAACCCACTCCAGTGTTCTTGCCTGGAGAATCCCAGGGATGGGGGAGCCTGGTGGGCTGCCATCTATGGGGTCGCACAGAGTCGGACACGACTGAAGTGATTTAGCAACAGCAGAGATTATCATACTAAGTCAGACAGAGAAGGACAAATATTGTATGATACCATTTATACACCAAATCTAAAACATAATACAAATGAACTTACAAAATAGAAAGATGCTTACAGACATAGTGTGAATTAGTCTCTCACACATCACAAATTTAAGGTGATCAAAGGAGAAGGGGGAGGATAAATTAGGAGCTTGGGATTAGGAGATACAAACTACTATATATAAAACAGATAAACAACAAGATCCTAATATATAGCATGGGGAACTATATTCAGTTTCCTATAATAAACTACAATGGAAAAGAATATGATGAGTATATATGTATAACTGAATTGCTTTGCTTTATAAGAAACTAACACAGCATTGTAAATCAAATATATTTCAATTAAAAATTCCCATAATTTGTAGCTGATGCTGTGACATAATTTTTAAATTAAGGCATTCTATAGTTTTGAGAGTAGAGAGAAGGAAATCCAATACTGAGAATAATTTTTGATTGTTAAGTTTCATGAAGATTCCCACAGATTATATATGGAAGCAAATGAAACTTTTCTCCTTCACTCTCATGAGAAGTATACTAGGCACGCACACACACACATAAACACATATATGCATATATGTATATAACACCATTATGTATAACACTGTATTTTTCATTCTAAGACTTTGACAGTCTTATGGTACACCATAAAGTTAAAAGGCAAGCATTTAAAAAAAATAAGAATCACTCCCCTGTTAAAAACAAACATAAAGAATGAGACACACTTTGACTTAGAAATGTAACCATATGAAGTAAAATGAACATATTAGATTTGACAATATAAATAATATTTACACAGTCTACCCCATCTGGTAGTAGGCCATAAATAACTTTTTATTGAATATATTAAACAAACAAAAAAAAAGATGCTTAGGATATGCATTAGGAAGAAGGGAATTCACTGCTATTCCCCTAACCCTTTTTGCCTCAGCCGTTCGGGTATCCTTTCTCCTCTCTGTCCCCAACCCCCACCCAGGGATATGTTGCTAATTAGAAGGGGCTGATGCAAGAACAGTTACTGCACTGTGATCCTAGTGAGCACATGCCTGTTCTGCGTGAGTTTATCAAATGGTTTGCCTATCATAGCATAAGACAGATACATTGAGTTGAGGACTCTTGAGTTCTATTGGCTCTCTCTCTCTCATTGATGCAATATAGTTAGAATGGTAAATTTGCTCTACTTTGTCTTTCTCTTTACAGAAATGCCTAAAAGTACTGGTACAAATAATAAAAGGTGGGAATAGGGAAGGAGAGAAAATTTCACATATGCCTTAAGTCTAACAACTTTTTATAAGAAGACTCTATTTGAGACACTTCTGTAGCTCTTAACAAATCAGTAAGTTAATTCTAACATGAAGTATTATATAGAGAGGAAGCTATGGTTGGTGAAACAGGATTCAGACATCCATGGGTCTTGATTTCATATTATTAAAAAGTACCTAAACCCTCACTAAGTGGTGGGATGGCATCACCAACTCAATGGGCATGAGTTTGAGCAAGCTCCAGGAGCTGGTGATGAACAGGGAAGCCTGGTGTGCTGCAGTCCATGGGGTCACAAAAAGTCAGACACAACTGAGGGACTAAACTGAACTGACTGAAAACCTCACTTTTTATCTTTAGCTTCAGACACAGCTAATAATAACTACAGCTTCTCATGATATCAAAATCCTTTAACTGAATATTCATCATCAATAATTACAACAAGTCTAAAAGCAGAAAGTTAAACTAATAATAATACTAGTCTACAGTATCCAAAGCATTCTGCTAGACGCTATGGAAAATGCAATAAAAATAATATATTCTGCCCATCTTAAGCTAATCATTGAGACGGAAAGTTAACACATGCAAATATGAACTCAAAGCCCTTTACTCTGAGTTAGTATATGTGGATACTAAAATAATCAGGCACTACACAGAGAGAAAAACGGTAACTGAGAATGAAAATAATCAATGTTATTCATAATGGATATGGAAAGATTTGTAGAAGTTTTAAAAGCTGTGGATGGTTTGATAATAAAGAAAACGCTATGCTATGCTATGCTAAGTCACTTCAGTCGTGTCCGACTCTGTGCCACACCATAGACAGCAGCCCACCAGGCTCCGCCGTCCCTGGGATTCTCCAGGCAAGAACAGTGGAGTGGGTTGCCATTTCCTTCTCCAATGCATGAAAGTAAAAAGTGAAAGTGAAATCACTCAGTCGTGTCAGACTCTTAGCGACCCCATGGACTGCAGCCTACCAGGCTCCTCTGTCCATGGATTTTCCAGGCAAGAGTACTGGAGTGGGGTGCCACTGCCTTCTCTGAATAAAGAAAAGGAAAGGACCAATTTACATTCATGAAGATAAAACAGTAGAAGAGACTTGCGGACACAGTAGGGGAAGGAGAGAGTGGGACGGATTGAGAATCACATGGAAACACATACATTCCCATATGTCAAAGAGATGGCAGATGGAATTTGCTGTATGACACAGGGAGCTCAACCTAGTGCTCTGTCCCAACCTAGAAGGGTGAGATGGGGCGGGAGATAGGAGGGGGTTCAGGAGGAGGGGCCATATGTATGCCTGGGGCTGATTCATGTTGACGTGTGGCAGAGGCCAACACAATTGAAACATGTATAATATCATATATGAAACAAGTCGCCAGTCCAGGTTCGATGCACGATACTGGATGCTTGGGGCTGGTGCACTGGGACAACCCAGAGAGATGGTATGGGGAGGGAGGAGGGAGGAGGGTTCAGGATGGGGAACACATGTATACCTGTGGTGGATTCATTTTGATATTTGGCAAAACCAATACAATATTGCAAAGTTAAAAAAATAAATAAAATATAATATAAATATAATATAATATATATTAAATATATAATATACTATAATATATAATATATTATACTATAATATATAATATAATTAATATATTATATAATATAATATATATTATAAATATAAAATATAATATAAAATATAAAATAAATTTAAAAATAAATAAAATTAAATAAAAAAAGAAAAAAGAAGGAAAAAAAAAATAAAAGAGACGTAGGTTCTATCCCTGGGTCAGGAAGATCCCTGGGAAAGGAAATGGCAACCCACTCCTGTAACTCTTGCATGTGAAATTCCATGGACAGAGGAGCCTGGCAGGCCACAGTCATAGTTAAGAACTACAGCTGGTGAACTTATTCACAAAACAAAAACAGACTCACAGACTTAGAGAATGAATTTATGGTTGCCAGGAAGGGAGGATGGGAGGAAGTGATAGGGAGTCTCAGATCGACATGTATACTTCGGTATTTTTAAAATGAATAACCAACAAGAATCTACTGTATAGCACAGGGAGCTCTAATCAATGTTCTGTGGAAACCTGGATGGGAGGGGAGTTGAGGGAGAGTATTGGAGAAGGAAATGGCAACCCACTCCAGTATTCTTGCCTGGAGAATCCCAAGGATTGGGGAGCCTGTTGGGCTGCCGTCTATGGGATCACACAGAGTCGGACACGACTGAAGCGACTTAGCAGCAGCAGCAGCAATACATGTATATCTATGCCTGAGTCCCTTTTCTGTCCACCTGAAATTATCATGACATTGTTAATCGGCTATATCTCAATATAAAATAAGACGTTTAAAATAAAAAAAAGAGAACTAGAATTGAGTAACCACAAATAAAAAATGTTTTGACTCATACATCTCATAAAAAAAAAAAAAAGAAAAGCAAGTATCCTCCAATTAAAAAAGAACAGTAAAAACAAACAACCAAGAAAAATAGTTGGGAGAATTTGAATAGATTCATTAGGTTTTGTCTGTGGGAGAGGGAGAGGGTGGGAAGATTTGGGAGAATGGCATTGAAACATGTAAAATATCATGTAAGAAAAAAAATAAAAAAAAATAAAAATAACTGCAATCAAAAAATAAAATAAAATAAAATTTTATGCAAAAAAAAAAAAAAAACAGAAGAAAGAAGGATCATATTATAAAATCTTGAATCTTTTTAAAGTATTGAATACGATATTCTGTAGGCTAAAGGACTAAATCATGGACACATTTTGGCCAGAAGGTAACGGGGTGACAGTGAAGTGCTGTGACCACTTGTCTGACAGTGTTCTCTAAAATGAACTGGAGAGGGTCAGACAGGCACCAGGAGATGGCAGCAAGGATCCTACTTAAAAAACTACTATAATTGTTCAGTGATGCAATTACAATTGTGTTGTTGGCAATGAAAATACGAAGAGAGGAAAATGAATGAGAGAAAATTCTATGAAAGAATGAAATTGTGACAATTAATTGTTTATAGGAGATATATTGTCATCCTGCTTATTTAGCAGAGTATGTCATGAGAAATCCTGGGCTGGATGAAGCACAAGCTGGAATCAAGATTGCCAGGAGAAATATCAGTAACCTAAGATATGCAGATGAAACCACCCTTATGGCAGAAAGTAAAGAAGAACTAAAGCACCTCTTCATGAATGTGAAAGAGGAGAAAAATTGGCTTAAAACTCAACATTCAGAAAACTAAGACCATGGCATCTGCTCCCATTACTTCATGGCAAATAGATGGGGAAACAGTGGAAACAGTGACAAACTATATTTTAGGGCTCCAAAATCACTGCATTTGGCGACTATAGCCATGAAATTAAAAGACACTTGCTCCTTGGAAGAAAAGTTATGACCAACCTAGACAGCATATTAAAAAGCAGAGACATTACTTTGCCAACAAAGGTCCACCTAGTCAAAGCCATTGTTTTTCCTGTAGTCATGTAAGGATGTGAGAGTTGAACCATAAAGAAAGCTGAGTGCTGAAGAATGGATGCTTTTGAACTGTGGTGTTGCAGAAGACTGTCGAGAGTCCCTTGGACTGCAAGGAGATCCTACCAGTCCATCCTAAAGGAAATCAGTCCTGAATATTCACTGGAAGGACTGATGTTGAAGCTGAAACTCCAACACTTGGCCACTTGAAGAATTGACTCATTTGAAAAGACTCTGATGCTGGGAAAGATTAAAGGCAGGAGGAGAAGGGGACAACAGAGGATGAGATGGTTGGATGGGATCACTGACTCAATGGACATGAGCTTGAGTAATCTCCAGGAGTTGGTGATGGACAGGGAGGCCTGGCGTGCTGCAGTCCATGGGGTCACAAAGTGTCAGACATGACTGAGTGATTGAACTGAACTGAACTAAACTGAAGAGATATAAAAAATAATTCTGCATTTTTGTGCATGAGTAAATTAAAGAATGGTATTGCCTTAACAGAAATGGGAAAACCAAGCTGTAAAGTGAGAAGATGGTAGAAAATGGATGAATGTAACATACTCTCCAGGTGGTGCTAGTGGTAAAGAACCTGCCTGCCAACATAGGAGACATGAGAGAAACAGTTTATATGTATACCATTTGGGAATGTTTGGTAAAATATAAGGAAATTTGGGTTTCCCAGGAAGTGCTAGTGGTAAAGAATCTGCCTTCCAATACAGGAGATGTAAAAATGAAGATTTGACCCCTGGGTGAAGAAGATATCCTGGAGGAAGGAGTGGCAATTCTCTCCAGTATTCTTGCCTGGAGAATCCCACGGACAGGGGAGCCTGGAGGGCTACAGTCAGTAGAGTCACAAAGGACAGAACACAACTCATGTATGGATGTGAGAGTTGGACTACAAAGAAAGCTGAGCACTGAAGAATTGATGCTTTTGAACTGTGGTGATGGAGAAGACTCCTGAGAGTCCCTTGGACTGCAAGGAGATCCAACCAGTCCATCCTAAAGGAAATCAGTCCTGGGTGTTCTTTGGAAGGACTGAGGCTGAAGCTGAAACTCCAATACTTTGGCCACCTGATGAGAAGAACTGACTCATTTAAAAAGACCCTGATGCTGGGAAAGATTGAAGGTGGGAGGAGAAGGGGACAACAGAGGATGAGATGGATGGATGGCATCACCGACTCAATGGACATGAGTTTGAGTAAACTCCGGGAGTTAGTGATGGACAGGGAGGCCTGGTGTGCTGCAGTCCATGGGGTCGCAAAGAAGTGGACATGACTGAGGGACTGAAGTGAACTGAAGCAACTTAGTATGCACGCCTGCAGCTCTAGGTAGTCTGTATATCTAGTGGACGGGTCTTGATAATAGAAAAGTGGGTGATTTGAAATGTGAGATAGTTTGATAGAAAAAAGGAAGATGAATGTAAGCTGAATGTACAAATTTAGAAACCCATAAGCCAGATATAGAAGATAAATGATGGTGGTGGGGGTTTACTCCCTAAATTGAGTCCAACTTTTTGCAATATCATGGACTGTAACTCACCAGGCTTCTTTCTCCATGAGATTTCCCAGGCAAGAAGATGAGTGGATTGTCATTTCCTTCTCCAAAGAAAGATAAATACTATGTCACCTATTCTGTAAACTCAAAAAAAAAAAAAAAAAGGCAGACACATAAAAACAAAGAGTAGAAAAGTGATGGTCAAGGGCTGGGGGATTGAGGGGAATAGGGAGGGTTTGGTACAAGGATAAAGGATACAATTCAGTCATAAGATGAGTAAGATCTGAAGATCTAATGTGAAACATGATAACTGTAGTTATACCACTATACTTTGAAATCTTCTTAAAGAGTAGAACTTAAAATTGTACCCCTCCAAAAAAAAATACAAAATAAAAAATACATACGTGAGATGATGGATGTGCTAATTAACTCAGTGGAGGGAGTCCTTTTGCCATTTATACCATATAAATTCATCACACAGTGTACTTTAAATATTTTATCATTTTGTTTGCCAATTATATCTGAATAAACCTGGGAGGGAAAAATATTTGTGTAGAAGTAGGTGAAAATTAAATGCTGAAAGTAAATTAGATTCATCTTTTCTCCTTGTGGCCTTATGAAAAATTTTATCAGGTTGAAGATCATTCTCTTTTATTAATTTTGCAGATGGATAATGGAGTGGTTTCTTAAGAGTCTTATCTTATCCTTAATGACATTTTAGCAAATATCAAGATGCCTTCTAAAAGACAAGAGATTTTTGTCTATTTTTTTTCAATTTACAGTGAAAGATTTCAAAATGAAATTTTAAATTTTGTTTAAGGAATTTATTTATCTGAAAATACTTGAGTCCCTTCCTGGGGGAAAAAAAAGATCAGTAGTGAAATTATTATGCTAAAACAGCTCTTATATCCCTTGGAATGAAGCTTATTATTCCATGATGATGCTCATGTAATCATTACCATCCTTATTTGTTTCTATAATTCTTTATTCCAAGAACTTCTGGTATTCATTGTTAGTGAATGATTTGAAGAATATATTTATTAGTGACAACATTGGCTTTAATTAAAAATACAAGACAGAAAAATCTATCACTTCAGTAATGCGCTTACTTCGTGTCTGTTAAGGATAGCCTTTGCTCCCAATAAAGTTATGTAGGCACAGTCACTCTCAAGTCATTAGAACATGATTTTCTTAATGAGACAGTTTTACTTTCTCTTCAAATGAAATAAAATATATTATACTTTCCTTGGGTCTCTTCAAATTATAAAAAGCATAATGCTTATTAGTGATAGGTGAAGAAAGCAGTGGCTAATATTGTCTCATCCTTCCTGCCTGACTCTGAAAATGATAATTGTAATTTTAATCTGAATTTGAGGCATATTTTAAAAATGTTCACTATGTGATACTTCTAGGTTGAACTATATACTTATGTTTCATTACGAATCATGCAGCAGTTACAATTTCAATTACATTTTTCAACCATAGAAACATTTTTATTACTACTATTGATTTCATCATGAAGAGTTTCAAGATGCAGTCTTCCCCAGTTAGTGGTATTTATTGTATATACTTTCATAAGTTTAATGACCACCATTGTGGAGGAGATTACTGCTATTATGAAGTTCTAAAAGGATCTGGCTATTTGCCAACAAAGGTTCGTCTAGTCAAGGCTATGGTTTTTCCTGTGGTCATGTATGGATGTGAGAGTTGGACTGTGAAGAAGGCTGAGCACCGAAGAATTGATGCTTTTGAACTGTGGTGTTGGAGAAGACTCTTGAGAGTCCTTTGGACTGCAAGGAGATCCAACCAGTCCATTCTGAAGGAGATCAGCCCTGGGATTTCTTTGGAAGGAATGATGCTAAAGCTGAAACTCCAGTACTTTGGCCACCTCATGTGAAGAGTTGACTCATTGGAAGACTCTGATGCTGGGAGGGATTGGGGGCAGGAGGAGAAGGGGACAACAGAGGATGAGATGGCTGGATGGTATCACTGACTCGATGGACGTGAGTCTGAGTGAACTCCGGGATTTGGTGATGGACAGGGAGGCCTGGCGTGCTGCGATTCATGGGGTCGCAAAGAGTCGGACACGACTGAGCGACTGATCTGATCTGATCTGATTTTCTCATAAGCAAGTGTTATGCCAACAAAGTTATGCTGAGTCATCTGTTTTAATTCATTCTTTTAAAAATCAAAGATTAGATTTTATTGAGTAGCAAACATATACTATTCAATGTGCTGTGCTGTGCTCAGTCGCTTCAGTCATCTCTGACCCTTTGTGACACAATGGACTGTAACCTGCCAGGTTCCTCTGTCCATGGGGATTCTCCAAGCAAGAGTACTAGAGTGGGTTTCTGTGGCCTCCGCCAGGGGATCTTTCTGACCCAGGGATGGAACCCTTGTCTCTTATGTCTCCTGCATTGGCAGGGGGTTCTTTACCACTAGCACCACCTGGAAAGCCCATGCTATTCAAACACATGTACAAAAAAATGGAAAAATGTAGTCAAGACGAAGTATTTTTATTCATGTGAAGTACAACTTAAAAATGCCCTACACTTTCAATTATTAAGTAAGAATGTATAGTTCACGTTACTTCGATTATATTATCTTTTAAATATGGTTTCCAAAATATGTACAGATTTAGTGAAGAAAAGGGCTTTGCACAACAAACTTGCAGTAAAAGCAAATTTAAAAGCCTAATTTAGGCACAGAAGTATGGCCTTTACCTTCACACTAAAGTTATACAACTTTCTGTAATTTTATGTTTCTTTCTATCTTTTTGATTTTCCTCAAAGAATTATTGTTTCATATACATTTACTTCAAATTTCTTACTAATACCTTTTTTCGATATGGTTTTAGAAAATCTAATAAGAAGTCTATAAATACATTATATCAATTCTGAAACATGTATTAGGTAAAATATTTACCAGTTGATAACATATTCATTTTTTTTCAGGTTTTAGCGACTAGTGGAAATACATCACATCATTAGCATTCTCTTTGTTTTTCTAATCATTACTTTTCTTTGCCTTTATACATTTTATTCCCCTCTGTAGCAGTAAATTCTGAATCTCAGATCTCGATGTGATGTTTAGTTTTCTCTCATTTCTTAGATAAAAATAAAGATCAATTATGGCAATAACATTATTTCTGGTGATAATTTTTCTTTAGTAGCAATCTTTATATTCAAGTATCTGGTTTCTGAATACATTTTATAGTGGATGGTGACCCTCAGGAATCCCATATACACAAACACAACTTTTAAAAGTTAAAGTTACTTTCATTAAGTATTCGTGAGTTATAGAGATGGAATGGTTGGGTATAGAAGTGGCTTCTTGGGAAACTAACTTCTGTACATTAAGATCTTCTGAAACCATCTGTTCAGATTTTCTTATCACGTCCAAGTTCCTTGTGTGTGCTGAATCACTTCAGTCAAGTCCGACTCTGTGCAACTCTGTGAATGGTAGCCGACCAGACTCCTCTGTCTATGGGGTCTTTCAACCCAGGGATCAAATCTGCATCCCTTACATCTCTTGTATTGGCAGACAGATTCTTCACCACTAGCACTAGCTGGGAAATCCAAAGTTCCTTATATTTTACCCAAAATTCCAAAATGATATACTTATGAATGTTTTTATATTTTAGACCTTTGAGGCAGGATGTTTGAATCCATTCTGTTTTTAATCCCCTTTATTTTACCTTTGATTTGAAATGTCCATGGAAAACATTAATCCCCTTCTTATGTTAGCATATGTGAGCTAGTATTGTGTTTAAAATTAATTCAATAATCTGAAGATTAAGAAAATGCTATATCCATCATATCTTACAATGGAGGTCTGTTTTCAAATGAGGTGACCGATTAGCCCACAACTGGTCATTGGTATGAATGAATTTTTCATACCAATGCACTTGAACTAGCTCAGAAGAGGGATTTCAACTGAGGAAAGGGACAAATGCAGGAGTCCCATTTTGAAAGCAAAATATTGTCCTAAAAAGTAACACATGGAGGCTACCTAATGAAGGCAAACTGAAGCTGTTTTTGACGCTGCAGGGGTGAGGGGTGGGTACCAGGGTGTGACATGGCTGCTGAACTCTTGGAGAACAACGGATGTCTAAGGGCCTATGAAGGAGTTAAAACAGGTGGAGCATCAAAGAAAAACTCTCTGCTTTTCCTTCGCTGATGTAGAAACAAAAATGATCAACCTTGCATATCATTCATATTGTACCAGACTCATTTATTTGGGAACCTGCTCATAAGAGGTTGTGTAATAATTTCCTAGCCTTACCCATTTTGACAATAGGATTCTATTTCTCAGATATACACTTAGCCTTCTAAGTAGGTTAATAACGCATTTCGTAAATTGTGACGGACTGTGCGTACCCTTTTACTCCTGTTTTTGTCTGATTTGCTCTTCCATGCACTTACTGACAACACAGAGCACCACTGTGTTTTTCCCTAGGGCACTACCAGGGTGTCTTGCAATGTTCACCAACATCTCTAACAGTCTTTGACATCCCATGATCCCGCAGGAAAACTATGGTCGTGTGCTCTATTTTTACATTAATGATGTCTTTTACTTATGCAAATGTGACAAGTCATTGGAGGGTGGAAATGAGTACGTTGGACATAAAGTGAAATCCTCTCTAGTTAATTGATTTTTCATTTGTTTTATTGCATTACAAGGAATTGTGTTAGCAATGAACTTACTTCAGCCTGAATTTTCTTCCTCTGATCTTGTGTTTTGTGGTATGTATCTCCCCTTTTCTTTTAATCATAAGTAACTGCTTATCATTCTGCTTTTCACCTTCTGACCTAAGCTATTTAGCTGTCCACTAGCACACCACAATAAATGTTATTTCTACCACTTCTCTTAAGGATGACACTGTATAGTAAAGCATCCCTTGAATTATACTCTAACTGTATGATGAATAAAAATGCGGAATTTTGAAAAGTGAGTCAAGCTCACATTATGCATATGATGCAACATACCTCATCCGTTTCTCATCTTAAGGCTCCTAGATCTTCGCAAGACAACACCTTCAACCTGTAAAATGATATTTTGAGGACAGCAGACATTTCAGTGAGTCTAAATTTAAAGTTAGAAGATTATCTCTAAAGTTGATCTATTGGAATGACTTATCTGAGTCAAAGTAATTCAAGTAATTCAGGTGTAGTGAAACACTTCTAATTTTAAATTCAGAAGCATTGAGGAGTGAGTTAGATTATTGGCTAGAGCGCTTAGTTGATCCTCTTTCTTATCATCCTTGACTTTTAAAGCCTGGCCTTTTAAAAATGTGCTTCAGAAATCCATGTGCTCACAAGCATTTGATTCATTAATTTTGAAAGACTATTACAAAGGTCTTTGAGTGATAAGTTCAGAAATACCAAAACCCAAGAGTGAACATATACAATTAAAGAACTCTGTAAAAATGTCTCATTGAATCAAAGGTACCAAAGTGAATCTTGGATGAAAAGGAGTTCATATTGTAATAGGGAAGTGATGTAATAGGGACATCATAAGAACATATCCTCACTCAAAGGATCCCTGAGCTGGAGGTAGGGAGAATACAAAGAACTTACTTTTTGTCCCTACGTTTTAAGTATATAATTTATAAACATTTTTGTGGTATTAGTTAACAAGTGCTACAAAGGAATAAAGAATAAAAATTTTACAGATATCAAATGTCTGAGTAGAGTATGTAACTAATTTAATATTGAAAGACTAGGCACAAGCTAAACTAATGTTCAAGGTAGATTTTTTTTTTTTCATTTGTCTCCCTTTCTTTCCTTTTCTTCCTTCCTTCATTTTTTTCCTTACTCTCTCTTTCTCTCTCTTTTCCCACTCCCACCCCAGATCTCTCTCTCTTTCTTGTTCTCTTTCCTCCTTGAAAGAAGTAGTAGCATTTAGCAAGATTAGGGATGATATTGCTACCATTTATTCAAATCTACAGTACTAGCCAATATTCCCTACTGCAGTGTATGTTCAGTTCAGTTGCTCAGTCATGTCTGACTCTTGGAGACTCCATGGACTGCAGCACGCAAGGCGTCCCTGTCCATCCCAGAGCTTACTCAAGCTCATGTCTATCGAGTTGGTCATGCCATCCAACCATACCATTCTATGTTGTCCACTTCTCCTTCTGCCTTCAATCTTTCCCAGCATCAGGGTCTTTTCCAATGAGTCAGTTCTTTGCATAGATGGCCAAGTTATTGGAATTTCAGCTTCAGCATCAGATCTTCCAATGAATATTCAGGACTGATTTCCTTTAGGATGGACTGGTTGGATCTCCTTGCAGTCCAAGGGACTCTCAAGAGTCTTCTCCAACATCACAGTTCAAAAGCAGCAATTCTTTGGTGCTCAGCTTTCTTTATACTCCAAATCTCACATCTATACATAACTACAGGAAAAATAATACCTTTGACTAGATGGACCTTTGTTGGCAAAGTAATGTCTCTGCTTTTTAATATGCTGTCTAGTTTGGTCATAGATTTTCTTCCATGGAGCAATTGTCTTTTAATTTCATGGCTGCAGTCACCATCTACAGAGATTTTGGAGACCAAGAAAATAAACTCTCTCACACTTTCCATTGTTTGCCCATCTATTTGCCATGAAGTGATGGGACTGGACGCTATGATCTTAGTTTTCTGAATGTTTAGTTTTAAACCACCTTTTTCACTCTCCTCTTTCACTTTCATCAAGAGGCTCTTTAGTTCTTCACTTTCTGCCATAAGGGTGGTGTCATCTGCATATCTGAGGTTATTGATATTTCTCTCAGCAATCTTGATTCCAGCTTGTTTTTCAGCCAGCCTGATATTTCTCATGATGTACTCTGCATATAAGTTCAATAAGCAGGGTGACAATGTATAGCCTTGATGCACTCCCTTCCCTATTTGAAACCAATCTGTTGCTCGATGTCTAGTTCTAACCGCTGCTTCTTGATCTGCATACAGATTTCTCAAGCGGAAGGTCAGGTGGTCTGGTATTCCCATCTCTTGAAGAATTTTCCACAGTTTGTTGTGATCCACACAGCCAAAGGCTTTGTCAACAAAGCAGAAGTAGATGATTTTCTGGAACTCTCTCACTTTTTTGATGATGTTGGGATTTGATCTCCTCTTGTTCTTCTGCCTTTTCTAATTCCAGCTTGAACATCTGGAAGTTCATGGTTCACATACTGTTGAAGCCTGGCTTGGAGAATTTTGAGCATTACTTTGTTAGTGTGTGAGATGAGTAAAATTGCACGGAAGTTTGAACATTCTTTGGCATTACCCTTCTTTGGGTTTGGAATGAAAACTGATCTTTTCCTCTTCTGTGGCCACTGCTGAGTTTTCCAAATCTGCTGGCATATTGAGTACAGACAGCACTTTCATAGAATCACCTTTTAAGATTTGAAATAGTGCAACTGGAATTCCATCACCTCCACTAGCTTTGTTCGTAGGGATTCTTCCTAAGGCTCACTCGACTTCGCATCCCAGGACGTCTGGCTCTAGGTGAGTGATCGCACCGTCGTGATTAAGTGGGTCATGAAGATCTTTTTTGTATAGTTCTTCTGTGTATTCTTACACCTCTTCTTTATATCTTTGCTTCTGTTAGGTCCATACCATTTCTGTCCTTTACTGAGCTCATCTTCGCATGAAATTTTCCCTTGATGTCTCTAATTTTCTTGCAGAGATTTCTAGTCTTTTCCATTCTGTTGTTTTCCTCTGTTTCCTTGCACTGGTCACTAAGGAAGGCTTTCTTATCTCCCCTTGCTATTCTTTGGGATTCTGCATTCAAATGGGTATATCATTCTTTTTCACCTTTGCCTTACCTTCCCTTCTTTTCTCAGCTATTTGTAAGGCCTCCTTAGACAACCATTTTGCCTTTTTGCATTTCTTTTCCTTGGGGATGGTCTCTATTACTGCATCCTGTACAATGTCTCAAACCTGCATCCATAGTTCTTCAGGCACTCTCTCTATCAGATCTAGTCCCTTAACTCTATTTGTCACTTCCACTATATAATCATAAGGGATTTGATTTAGGTCATACCTGAATGGTCTAGTGGTTTTCCCTACTTTCTTCAATTTAAGTCTGAATTTGGCAATTAGGAGTTCATGATCTGAGCCACAGTCAGCTCCCAGTCTTGTTTTTGCTGACTTTATAGAACTTCTCCATCTTTGGCTGCAAGGAATATAACCAATCTGATTTTGGTATTGACCATATGGTGATGTCCATGTGTAGAGTATTCTCTTGTGTTGTTGGAAGAGGGTATTTGCTATGACCAGTGTGTTCTCTTGGCAAAACTCTGCTAGACTTTGACCTGCTTCTTTTTGTACTGCTAGGCCAAATTTGCCTATTACCCAAGGTATCTCTTGACTTCCTACTTTTGCATTCCAGTCCCCTATATTGAAAAGGACATCTTTTTTGGGTGTTAGTTCTAGAAGATCTTGTAGGTATTCATTGAAGTGTTCAACTTCAGCTTCTTCAGCATTACTGGTCAGGGCACAGACTTGGAATTCTGTGATGTTGAATGGTTTGCTTGGAAATGTACAGAGATCATTCTGTCATTTTTGAGATTACACCCAAATACTGCATTTCAGACTCTTTTGTTGACTATGATGGCTACTCCATTTCTTCTAAAGGATTCTTGCCCACAGTAGTAGATATAGTGGTCATCTGAGTTATTCCATCCTAAAATAAATCAGCCCTGAATATTCATTGGAAGGACTGATGCTGAAGCTGAAACTCTAATACTTTTACCACCTGATGCGAAGAACTGACTCATTTGAAAAGACCCTGATGCTGGGAAAGATTGAAGATGGGAGGAGAGGGGGACAACAGAGGATGAGATGATTGGATGGCATCACTGACTCGATGGACATGAATTTGAGTAAACCCCAGGAGCTGGTGCTGGATAGGGAGGCCTGGCATGCTGCAGTCCGTGGGGTTGAAAAGATTCCGACATGACTGAGTGACTTAACTGAATTGAACTGAGTTAAATTCACCCATTCCAGTCCATTTTAGTTCACTGATTCCTAAAATGTCAGTGTTCACTCTTGCCATCTCCTGTTTGCCCACTTCCAATTTGCCTTGATTCATGGACTAACCTAACGTTCCAGTTTCCTGTGGAATATTGCTCTTTACAACATGGGAGTTTACTTCCATCAGCACTCACATCCACAGCTGGGTTTTTTTTTTTTTTTTCCCCCTATGTTTTGGCTCCAACTCTTCATTCTTTCTGGAGTTATTTCTTCACTGATCTCCAGTAGCATATTGGGCACCTACCGACCTGGGAAGTTCATCTTTCAGTGTCCTATCTTTTTGCCTTTTCACACTGTTCATGGGTTTCTCAAGGCAAGAATACTGAAGTGGTTTTCCATCCCCTTCTCCAGTGGACCACGTTTTGTCAGAACTCTCCACCATGACCCATCCATCTTGGGTGACCCTACACAGCATGGCTCATAGTTTCATTGAGTTAGACAAGGCAGTGGTCCATGTGATCAGTTTTATTAGTTTTCTGTGATTGTGGTTTTCATTCTGTCTGCCCTCTGATGGAGAAGGATAAGAGGCTTATGGAAGCTTCTTGATGGGAGAGACTGAGTGAGGGGGAAACTGTGTCTTATTCTGATGGGTGGGTCCATGCTCAATAAATCTTAATTCAATTTTCTGTTAATGGTCAGGGCTGTGTTCCCTTCCTGCTTTTTGACCTGAGGCCAAACTATGGTGGAGGTAATGAAGATAATGGTGGCCTCCTTCAAAAGGTCCCACGCATTCACTGCTGCATTCAGTGCCCCTAAAGCTGCAGCAGGCCGCCACTGAGCCTTGCCTCTACCGGAGACTCCTGGACACTCACGGGGAACTCTGGGTCTTGGTGTGCATAAGGTTTTGTTTGTGCCCTCCAAGTGTCTGTTTTTCCAGTCCTGTGCAAGTCTGGTGGTCTATGATGGGTTTAATGGTGACCTCCTCCAAGAAGGCTTATGCTATACCCAGGTCTGCTGCACCCAGAGCCCCTGTCCCTGCAGCAGGCCACTGCTGACCTGTACATCCACAGGAGACACTCAAACACAGTTCTTGCTCCGTCTCTTTGGGATCTTTGGGTCCTGGTGTGCACAAGGTTTGTTTGAGACCTCCAGGTGTCTCTGGCAGGTATGATGTCTGAATCTAAAAGTGGTTTTGCCCCTTCTACCATCTTTCTGGGGCCTCTCCTGGGATCCAACATTCTCCTGTCAACAGTTGTTTAGCAGCAAGTTGTAATTTCGGAGTTTTCACAGGAGAAGATGAGCTCACATACATCTAATCTGCCATCCCGGAGATGGTCTTGATCACTGCGTCTTGTACAATGTTACAAAGCTCCGTCCATAGTTCTTCAGACACTCTATCAGGTCTAATCCTTTTAATCTATTTGTCCCTTCCACTGTATAATTGCAAGGGATTTGATTTAGGTCATACCTGAATGGTCTAGTGGTTTTCCCATGCACTGCTTCACTCAGTGCCCCTGACCCTGCAGCCGGCCACCGTCAACCCATGCCTCAGACAGAGGCTCCTGGACACTCATGGGCAAGTCTGGGTCAGTTCCTGTGGGGTCACTGCTCCTTTCTCCTGGGTCCTGACATGTACAAATTTCTGTTTATGCCCTCCAAGAGTCTGACTCTTGCAATGTATGTATGCGTGTGTAAAAATATATATATCTACATATGTACACACATGCACATAATATAAAATTTTATATTATGATGCAATATATACTAAACAAAAAGTAGCCTCAGATTGAAGATATTTTTTTATAAGCTGAACTTGATGCTTACCAAATTGTAATGGGTTTCACATTTTATTAATCTGTTACTACAGAAAGGTTGCTACTTAACACTGTTTCATAATTCTATATAAATTGCTGTTTGCTTGCCACTGTACTGGCACAGTAGAGGAAAAAAGATGCATCTTTACACTGTTTTGAACTTAAATAATTTATTGTTCATCTGGAGGAAGTATGTTAGTGACTAGCACTTGATCTAGATTTTGAGGCAATGGCATCCATCTCACAAGCTAGACAAGGAACAACAGACTGGTTCCAAATAGAGAAAGAAGTATATCAAGGCTGTATATTGTCACTCTGCTTATTTAACTTATATGCAGAATACATCATGAGAAATGCTTGGCTGGATGAAGCACAAGCTGGAATAAAGATTGCTGGGAGAGATATCAATAACCTCAGATATGCAGATGACACCACCCTTATGGCATAAAGTGAAGAGGAACGAAAAAGCCTCTTGATGAAACTGAAAGAAGAGAGTGAAGAAGTTGGCTTAAAGCTTAACATTCAGAAAACTAAGATCATGGCATCTGGTCCCATCACTTCATGGTGAATAGATGGGTAAATAGTGGAAACAGTGACAGACTTTATTTCTTGGGCTCCAAAATCACTGCAGATGGTGACTTCAGTGATGAAATTAAAAGATGCTTGCACCTCGAAAGAAAAGTTATGACTGACCTGGACAGCATATTAAAAAGCAGAGATATTACTTTGCCAACAAGGTCCATCTAGTCAAAGCTATTGTTTTTCCAGTAGTCATGTATGGATGTGAGAGTTGGACTATAAAGGAAGCTGAGCACCAAAGAATTGATGCTTTTGAACTGTGGTGTTGGAGAAGACTCTTGAGAGTCCCTTGGACTGCAAGGAGATCCAACCAGTCCATCCTAAAGGAGATCAGTCCTGAATGTTCATTGGAAGGACTGATGCTGAAGGACGGAGTTTCATCCAATACTTTGGCCACCTGATGTGAAGAAATGACTCATCTTCAAATACCCCGATGCTAGGAAGGATTGAAGGTGGGAGGAGAAGTGAACAACAGAGGATGAGATGGTTGGATGGCATCACCGTCTCAATGGACATGAGTTCAAGTAAATTCCAGGAGTTGGTGATGGACAGGGAGGCCTGACATGCTGCAGTCTATGGGGTTGCAAATAGTTGAACAGGACTGAGCGACTGAACTGAGCTAAACTGAACTAGCAGTATCATAGAAAGTGGAGAGGAAAATGAAAAAAAGACTTTTATGATTTGGGAAACATTTCCAAAGACAAAGGAACAGGGATAGTGTGAGAGTTACCGTGAGAAATGGGGACTATGGGACATGGTAGGACACAATGCCATGGCCGTATTGGGGAGAAGCTGGACAGTCATGCTGAGTGGTGGATCAACTCTTAAAAGGAAGAAAAAGAAGGAGAAACAATTGCCAGATCTCAGAAGACAAGAGAAGAAATGGGCCAAAAACAAAGAAAAGAACATAAAGAATATTTGGAAAGTGAGGACACAGGGGATTTGGCTCTGCTTCGTCCATTTCACCATTTTTGTAGTCATTGGTAATTATCATGTTTCTCTCCAGAAAAACTTGTTCAGAAACAGAGTTCTCATGAGGCAGTACTCCAGGAACCCCTCATCCATCATTACTGATACATGAGATGAAACCTATTTTATATTTTGGAAATAATACATAAAAATTCAAGAGTCATGGTAACTCATGTTAACATTTTCATTTTCAAAGATGTGACAGGCAATTTTGCTTATTTCCTGGATGGCTAGTTCACTGGCAGCACAGTTTGGGATATTATCTACCTAAACAATTTGTAATGTTGTGTTTCACAAATGATGGTCTTCAGACCACCTAGAGCAAAATCAGCTGCACTCCTGAATCTCCAGATTTCTCTACTAAGGTATCCTGAATGAGAATCCAGGGTAGGGGACAAATACGTTGTGTTTTGAGCAAGTCCCTTGCCTGCATCCGTTATACAGCAAAGTTTGAAACACAAGAGCATAAGCACGGGTCATCTGGGTAACCTTCTTACCAACCATGAGCAGCAAATGCTGATGGAGTGATCTGGTGAGGTTACTTTTCCTTAATGATATTGGAAAGTGTTGAAAGTGTTAGTCTCTCAGTCATGTCTGACTCTTTGCAACCCCACGGACTGTAGCCCTCCAGGCTCTTCTGTCCATAAAATTCTCCAGGCAAGAATACTGGATGGAGTGGGTAGCTATTCCCTTCTCCGGTGTATCTTCCCAACCCAGGGATCCAACCTGGATCTCCCAAATTGCAGCCAAATTCTTTACTGTCTGAGCCACCAGGGAAGCCCCTAATGAAAATTAGCTTCTTTGCATTTAGAACTTTAAGAAGATATCTATTAGCTGAGATAAAATTTAACAAAGTGTGCTTGCTAAGTGGAAAACAAATACATACATTTGTATAATACTAAAATAATATATTGATACAACTATTTGTGTCTGATGTTAATTAGCAGTGATTTAGACTAGATGTGGTTTCCCTCCTGGCTCAGAAGGTAAAGAATCTACCTGCAATACAGGAGACCTGGGTTTGATCCCTGGGCCAAGAAGATATCCTGGAGAAGAGAATGGTAATCCACTCCAGTATCCTTGCCTGGAGAATCCCATGGACAGAAGAGCCTCGTGGGCTACAGGCCATGGGGTCACAAAGAGTCAGACACGACTAACGCTTTGACTTTCACACTTACTAGATGAGGGTGAGCATTCTGCCAGGCACAGCCAGGGTGTTCCTCCTGACGACACCCTCTTTCCCTTTCACCGGCTAGCGTTATGTCACTGTGTCAATCTTATTCCTTCTGCTTATGTGTTCTGTAACCCCAATTTAAGCCTGCCCATTATAACTCCTGCATAAAAAAACTTATTTAATTAAATTATGCTTGATTTTCCCTTCTAGTGATGCAAAACAAAGTAACATGCCACCCAGCATTATGAGTAAAGGAAAATGGTTTCCATCAGTGGCCAGATTTTAACTGTATATATTTTGTTTAACATCATATTCAGAGCTACTAATAGTCAAGTTAAATCATAAAATTTAAACCATTCTCTACCATTTTCCCCTAATACATGCTTTTTGTCTTTTGCACCTTTCCTCACTTTACTTCTTCTGCCTAATATGTCTGTGATCTCCCTATGTCTTAACTCTCCCTCACTTTTTGCCTTTCCAAAGAAAACATTTTCTACCTATAATTATGCATTTACTATGACTCTCTTATGACAGTCAAGTATACCTTATATTTTCTTGTATTTATAATAGTGCAAGACATCCTGGAATGTGAAGTCAAGTGGGCCTTAGAAAGCATCACTATGAACAAAGCTAGTGGAGGTGATGGAATTCCAGTTGAGCTATTCCAAATTCTGAAAGATGAAGCTATGAAAGTGCTGCACTCAATATGCCAGCAAATTTGGAAAATGCAGCAGTGGCCACAGGACTGGAAAAGGTCAGTTTTCATCCCAATCCCAAAGAAAGGCAATTCCAAAGAATGCTCAAACTACCACACAATTGCACTCATCTCACATGCTAGTAAAGTAATGCTCAAAATTCTCCAAGCCAGGCTTCAGCAATACGTGAACCATGAACTTCCCAATGTGCAAGCTGGTTTTAGAAAAGGCAGAGGAACCAGAGATTACGTTGCCAACATCCGCTGGATCATCGAAAAAGCAAGAGAGTTCCAGAAAAACATCTATTTCTGCTTTATTGACCATGCCAAAGCCTTTGACTGTGTGGATCACAATAAACTGTGAAAAATTCTGAAAGAGATGGGAATACAAGACCACCTGATCGGTCTCTTGAGAAACTTGTATGCAGGTCAGGAAGCAACAGTTAGAACTGGACATGGAACAACAGACTGGTTCCAAATAGGAAAAGGAGTTCGTCAAGGCTGTATATTGTCACCCTGCTTATTTAACTTATATGCAGAGTACATCATGAGAAACGCTGGACTGGAAGAAGCACAAGCTGGAATCAATATTGCCGGGAGAAATATCAATAACCTCAGATATGCAGATGACACCACCCTTATGGCAGAAAGAGAAGAGGAACTCAAAAGCCTCTTGATGAAAGTGAAAGAGGAGAGTGAAAAAGTTGGCTTAAAGCTCAACATTCAGAAAACGAAGATCATGGCATCCAGTCCCACCACTTCATGAAAAATAGATGGGGAAACAGTGTCAGACTTTATTTTTCTGGGCTCCAAAATCACTACAGATGGTGACTGCAGCCATGAAACTAAAAGACGCTTACTCCTTGGAAGGAAAGCTATGACCAACCTAGATAGCATATTGAAAAGCAGAGACATTACTTTGCCAACAAAGATTCGTCTAGTCAAGGCTATGGTTTTTCCTGTGGTCATATATGGATGTGAGAATTGGACTGTGAAGAAGGCTGAGTGCCAAAGAATTGATGCTTTTGAACTGTGGTGTTGGAGAAGACTCTTGAGAGTCCCTTGGACTGCAAGGATATCCAACCAGTCCATTCTGAAGGAGATCAGCCCTGGGATTTCTTTGGAAGGAATGATGCTAAAGCTGAAACTCCAGTACTTTGGCCACCTCATGTGAAGAGTTGACTCATTGGAAAAGACTCTGATGCTGGGAGGGATTGGGGGCAGGAGGAGAAGGGGACGACAGAGGATGAGATGGCTGGATGGCATCACTGACTCCATGGACGTGAGTCTGAGTGAACTCCGGGAGTTGGTGATGGACAGGAAGGCTTGGCGTGCTGCGATTCATGGGGTCGCAGAGTCAGACACGACTGAGCGACTGATCTGATCTGATCTGATCTGATAATAGTGCAACTCTTTATTTATACACAAATATGTCCAGGGGCAGATTCTCTTTCCTTTCCCAGTACTGTCATGTATGCAGTAGGTGTTCAGTTATACTTGCAAAATTAACAACTTAACAGATGATCAAAGAAGTCAGCTCTGGGAGAATTGAGTAGGGGTAAATTCCTTTTTGCCTCATCATACCTGTAAAATGATCTTGCTGGGGAAAGTTTTTCCCTGACTTAGACAGAGAGTCACTCCATCAGTCCTGAAGCATCACTATCCACTGGACATTTCATCTATGCAGAGGACCATGGTGACCCAGTAAACACAAAGTGTAGAGAAGAAATTCAATTATTTCTCTGTGACTCATCGGCATTTTACTTCAGTAAGCACTTGTGCATTTAATTGCTCTTTACAGAAGTTTTAGAGATAATTAAGGAGTTATAATGCCTAGAACAATATAAAAATTTTAAAACATTAACAATGGACTATAAGAATTTATGATAAGGATGGGAAGTTGGATGGGGGAAGACGTGCCATGTATTTAAAAGAAATTGAACCCATCCTCAGAGCAACCGTGGACGATACACTCAGTCTATTGACAGACATTAACATGAGTCAGAGACTGAAATTTGGTGAAACTGGTCCAAGTATTTCCAATGATTAATTAAAAAAAAAAAAAGGCCAGAATGTTTAATAGTTTTGTTTTTTGAAAGTCAAATTTGAGGAAAATACATGTCTCAGAATATTTGATTCTTATATATTACCCTAAAGAAGAGTCAACTCTCTGCCTTAATTGCCAAAGACTAAGTAAACATTTATTCCCTGAGGCAGTGGACATTGAAGGCTTGTGTTATGAGAGTAAAGATTATCAGAGATAAAACAGAGTTACTGGGGTGGAATGTTTTTCCTCAGGATCTGCTGTCTTTTACATCACCCTACCCCCTTAATTCACATTATGACACTGAAAAATGCCAAGTAGCAAATTTAGTTATTAATTACTTCCCACTCCTAGAAATACTGGTATTCCAGAAAGTAAATTAATTTTTCACTTCTGGTTTCAGATTACTGACTTTTGGTAAAAGGGTTATGCTAATTTTTCTGGTCAAGTGTCAATTGATGAGTCCCATAAAAGCACAAAGTGCTATAAATATCTTTGGTATTTATGAAATATCTTTAGGCAATTGTAAGCCAAATGAATATATTTACCCTGCCTCACTCCCCAAATAAATGAAAAGAAAAAAAATTCTTATTTTATTGCTGCATAATAGTCATGACTCTACATATTTAGCCTCAATATTACATTTGAGTACATCTTATTAAAATGTGCAAAACATCCAAATATTTTAAAAGATGCACAAAAATAATACAACAAAATAGAGATCCTTTAATGCCACCCTTTGGGAAGATGTTGGGAAGCTGTTGTTATACATATTTTCTCTGAACTTGCATTGAAATATGCATAAATTCACATGACATTTTGGTAAATGTATTTTCCTAAGATGCCATGCATTTCAGGAAGTGTATAATTTGGCAATTACTAAAGAAATTATTCATTTCTCTTGTATAAAAAATAGTTGCATTAAATACATGTAACCTGTCAGAACGTGACTTATGGTTGCTTCTAGCAATAGCAATGTATGTTCTCTGCTCATTCAATTTAATAATACATTTTCAATAATAAATACATTAGGTAATAAATTTGTGTTATGTGCTAGAATCTAGAAATAACTCTCTTTTCTGTCCCCCTGACTACCCGCTCCTTTCCTGCCACTTTCTCTGTCTCTCTCACCTCTCTGTCTCTTTTCTCACTTTCTTCAGTGTGCGGTACGTTATGGACGTTGACATCTTTTGAAAAAAATAAAATGAGTATCATGCCAAGAGAAATAAATAATACAAAGGAAACTAGGGCATAAAAATAAATATAACCAATAATTCTTATGCATAAATTCACAATTCTTATAATTGTATCAATTTATGGTTGCATTTCTGATGGCTTTGCATCTTTCATTTTAGCCTAATAAAATATTCAGTTAAGTTCAGTCAATCAGTCCTGTCCAGTTCTTTGTGACTCCATGGACTGTAGTATACCAGGCTTCCCTGGTTGATTGGCAAGTTGGTTCCCATCACCAACTACTGGAGATTGTTCAAACTAATGTCCATTGAGTCAGTGATGCCATTCAACCATCTTATCCTCTGTCATCCCCTTCTCTTCCTGTCTTCAATCTTTCCCAGCATCAGGGTCTTTTCAAATGAGACAGTTCTTCTCATCAAGTGGCCAAGGTACTGGAGTTTCCAATTCAGTATCAGCCCTTCCAATGAATATTCAAGACTGATTTCCTTTAGGATGGACTGGTTGGATCTCCTTGCAGTCCAAGGGACTCAAGAGTTGTCTCCCTCCAACACCACAGTTCAAAACCATCAAATCATCAGCGCTCAGTTTTCTCTATGGTCCAACTCTCAAATCTGTACATGACTACTGGAAAAACCATAGCTTTGACTAGATGGACCTTTGTTGACAATGTAATGTCTCTTGTTTTTAATATGCTGTCTAGGTTGGTCATAGTTTTACTGCCAAGAAGCAAGCATCTTTTAATTTCATGGCTGCAGTCACCATCTGCAGTGATTTTGGAGCAACCCAAAATAAAGTCTCTCACTGTTTTCTTTGTTTCCCCAATGGAGAATTCTGAGCATTGCTTTGCTAGTCTATGAGATGAGTCCAATCGTACAGTAGTTTGAGCATCGTTTGGCATTGCCTTTCTTTGGGATTGAAATGAAAACTCACCTTTTCCAGTCCTGTGGTCACTGCTGAGTTTTCCAAATTTGCTGGCATATTGAATGCAACACTTTCACAGCATTATATTTTAAGATTTGAAATAGCTCAACTGGAGCTCCATCAACTCCACTAGCTTAGTTTGTAGTGATGTTTCTTAAGGCCCACCCGACTTCAGACTCCAGGATGTCAGACTCTAGGTGAGTGATCACACCATCCTGGTTATCTGGGTCATGAAGTCTTTTCTGTATAGTTCTTCTGTGTATTCTTGCCACCTCTTCTTAATATCTTCTGCTTCTGTTAAGAATGTGAAGTCAAGTGGGCCTTAGGAAACATCACTAAGCTACTGGAGGTGATGGAATTCCAGTTGAGATATTTCAAATCCTGAAAGATGATGCTGTGAAAGTGCTGCACTCACAATGCCAACAAATTTGGAAAACTCAGCAGTGGCCATAGGACTGGAAAAAGTCAATTTTCATTACAATTCCAAAGGAAGGCAATGCCAAAGAATGCTCAAACTACCGCACAATAGCACTCATCTCACACGCTAGTAAAGTAATGCTCAAAATTCTCTAAGCCAGGGTTCAGCAATATGTGAACCATGAAGCTCCAGATGTTCAGGCTGGTTTTAGAAAAGGCAGAGGAACCAGAGAACAAATTGCCAACATCCACTGGATCATGGAAAAAGGAAGAGAGTTCCAGAAAAACATCTATTTCTGCTTTATTGACTATGCCAAAGCTTTTGACTGTGTGGATCACAATAAACTGTGAAAAATTCTGAAAGAGATGGGAATACCAGACCACCTGACCTGCCTCTTGAGAAATCTGTATGCAGGTCAGGAAGCAACAGTTAGAACTGGACATGGAACAACAGACTGGTTCCAAATAGGAAAAGGAGTATGTCAAGGCTGTATATTCTCACCCTGCTTATTTAACTTAAATGCAGAGTACATCATGAGAAACGCTGGACTGGAAGAAGCACAAGCTGGAATCAATATTGCCGGGAGAAATACCAATAACCTCAGATATGCAGATGACACCACCCTTATGGCAGAAAGTGAAGAACTAATGAGCCTCTTGATGAAAGTGACAGTGGAGAGTGAAAAAGTTGGCTTAAAGCTCAACATTCAAAAAACTAAGATCATGGCATCCAGTCCCATCACTTCACGGCAAATAGATGGGGAAACAGTGGAAACAGTGGCTGACATTATTTTTCTGGGCTCCAAAATCACTGCAGATGGTGATTGCAGCCATGAAGTTAGATAGTATATTAAAAAGCAGAGACATTACTTTGCCAACAAAGGTCCATTTAATCAAGGCTATGGTTTTTCCAGTGGTCATGTATGGATGTGAAAGTTTGAATATAAAGAAAGCTGAGCACCGAAGAATTGATGCTTTTGAACTGTGGTGTTGGAGAAGACTCTTGAGACTGCAAGGAGACTCAACCAGTCCATCCTAAAGGAGATCAGTCCAAGGTGTTCATTGAAAGGACTGATGTTGAAGCTGAAACTCCAATACTTTGGCCACCTGATGCAAAGAGCTGACTCATTTGAGAAGACCCTGATTATGGGAAAGATTGAGGGTAGGAGGAGAAGGGGATGACAGAGGATGAGATGGCTGGATGGCATCACCAACTCGATAGACTTAGGTTTGGGTGAATTCCGGGAGTTGGTGATAGACAGGGAAGCCTCACACTGCGGTTCATGGGGTCACAAAGAGTCAGACACGACAGAGTGACTGAATGAACTGTTAAGTCCATACTTTTTCTGTCCTTTATTGTGCCCATATTTGGGTGAAATATTTCCTTGGTATCTCTAATTTTCTTGAAGAGATCTCCAGTTTTCCCCATTTTATTGTTTTCCTCTATTTCTTTGCAATAAATAAAAGATTGAGAACATCTAAAATATTGCTTTGACTATTCAGTATCAGTTGAAATCAAGGCTCATTGAAGTCAAATCGTCAATGGTTCAAATGGGAAGTGACGATTAGTAACATATTTAGTTTGAGAATGTGCTTTTTCTACATGTATAGAATATATATTTATATAGACTACAGCTTTCTTGACTTCTGTATTGTTTCTAGAAACCAAAAAGTAGATCATATTGGTACACCACTTCCCCCATTTACTGTGCCAGCTTTGTGTCTTATCCTTTTTTTGTAATCTTTTAAACTCTTCTTCTGCCTCTGTCTTAGTACAGAAATATAGACAGTTGACAAGGATTTGCCTGCTTAGACCTGAAAGATGAAGAGTCAGTTCTCAGTCAGTGTGCACTTAATGTGAAGTCATCACTGGTGAAGTCTGAGTACATATATATGTATACTTGTCTGCCAAGAAAAAAATTGGAATTTTCATAAGGCACATGATTGCCCATGTGGGGCAAAGCATAGTAAAAGCAGCATAAGTGTTAGAATGCAATAAATACGAGTATAAACCCCAGTTTTCCCACTGATCAGCTCTGTGTTCTCTGAAAGTTCTGGTTCAAATTTTCAACTAGTAAAAATCATGGTGCTGTAATATTTAAATATGCCATCCAGGGGCTCATTAAATATTTACTGAATACCCTCATCTTATTCCCTGTAGATCTAAACTTGCTTCTCTACTATCTCTCTATTGACTATGATTTAGTCTCCTCTTCCGGTATAGGTCAGATTCAGAAATGAAGGTCAGTTGAAAGGAGAGTGGACATTGGTGTAGGTCTTTCTTGCCCTAGGGCCCTGATGTCCTAGCTGATGTCTCTCTTCTACTCCAGTTTCCACTAATGCATTCAGGGTGAGGGATGGTAATAGCTTTCGTGTCCTGGCTGTTCCAGAGCATTTCAGCATTACTTGCCTTCCTCAGCCTGCTCTCACCTTTGCAAATAATCTCTTTATATACAAAGGGATGAAGCTCTCTCAGAAGTCCATTTTCAATGTGCCATCTATTCTCTACCTGGAATACTGATCAAATCATCATTGTCATTATATCCTGAAATATAATGAGCGGTTCCATTGAATGCCATGTCAAGTGTTATTATGAACAAGTTTTATATTATTGAGACTGTGAAAGCTATCAAGTGATACATGAAAAATGCACAGCCATCAATCTTGTGAGGCTTGGGGATAATTATCTAAAATGTCAGATCTCTTAAAGGGACTGAAAAATGTTTACATCTGTTGGTGTGTGTGTATATGTGTGTGTGTGTGTGTGTGTATGCTCAGTCATGTCCAAGTCTTTGCAACCCCATGGATTATATAGCCTGCCAGGCTCCTGCCCATGGACTTTTCCAGATAAGAATACTGCAGCAGGTTGCCATTTCCTCTTCCAGGGGATCTTCCCAACCCAGGGATCAAACCCGTGTCTCTTATGTCTCCTTCATTGGCAGGCAGATTCTTTATCACTAGCGCCACCTGGGAAACCCAATTAGCAAGTACAATTAACAAATTTAATAGAGTATTGTTAAACATTCGGAGAAGGCAATGGCACCCCACTCCAGTACTCTTGCCTGGCAAATCCCATGGAAGGAGGAGCCTGGTGGGCTGCAGTCCATGTTAAACACTGCACAAACTATATATATATATATATATATCAAATTTTATAAATAATTATAAATGCAAACATAAAATGAAAATCAGTTTTTTCTTTTGTATTCATGAAAAGCAAAAAAAAAAAACAAAAAAACAAAACTATGTTATACATGTCTTCCTGGGAGTGACTAGAATGGGGATTGCAGAGAAAGAGGCTTCTGGCTTCAGCCCTGGCATGATCACAGATCTGAGCAAATTCATCCTGACCTACCCAAAGCCGGCAATGCCAGTGGCATGTCCACCATGTGAGCTCGTTCCATGCTGGCCAGGATAAACAGAATCTATTCAACTGAAAGACAAAAATAGAAGATACTCTAGGTTGGGCTTAATGAATAAAATATTTTGGCAAAAGATAAAAAAGAGAAGGAGCAAAATATGTTTTTAATTTAAACTATTGTATAAATCACATCAGTTAAATAATTTAAGTGGCATGACTTTGAAAAAATTACACATTGGCTGATATTTTTCAGTCATTTTCTCTGAAGCTGATTCACTTTTACAAAGCAGGAGAAAAATAAATTAGGATGAGAGTTTCTCCTCCAAGTAAATGCTGAAAAGATGAGCATTCATTTTCCCGATGTTTCCTATCAGTGAGATTTCCAGTAACCCATGGTTTCAGGCAATTCACTCCTTCTACTTCATTTGGTTGACCCAGGCATTGGGATTGATTGCTACAGTTTAATATAGTTACAGCTAATGGCTTGTAGATTGTTTTATAATCAAGCCTTGCTTAAAGTTTCTATTCAAGTTTGCCCCAGGAATCAGAATGTCAGAGTGTCTGGGACAAATGAGTTTCTCCACATCAGGTGTAATTCCTGGACAAGATAGCACAGCAGTTGTTTATTCCAGGGCCCACAAAAATAATAAAACCAAACAACAATGGATATAAACAATTACAAGTACTTTAAGTGAAAAGGCCACTAGGAGTAAAAGATATTGTTTCACAGTCTATTGATGACATAACAAACTACAGAAGATTCTGAAAGTATGTGATGTTTTTCACTTAGAGTATCAGCTGCCGCAGCGACATTGCAGATATCAATCTAACAACCTTGAATTTCTTCCAGATTTGGACCTCATTTGACAACTTGTACTTTTTTTTTTTCCAAATGAGTATCTTATAAATTTAAATACTAAGAGTGAAAACAACAAATTGATCCCCAATTTCTGGGTTGCCTTTATTATGGAACCAGAATGTGTTCTCTCAGATTATATTTTTAAATAACTCTTTACACTGTGCCTATGGTGTGTTTCTTGTAACTCTAGCTGACATAATTACCTCAAATGACTAAAAATTTATTCATATTCCCCAAATAGTGTGTTTGAAAAGTGAAGGTGAAAGCCACGGCTCAGGCTCAGTCATGTCCCACTCTTTGTGACTCCGTGGACTGCAGCCCACCAGGCTCCTCTGTCCATGGGATTCTCCGGGCAAGATATTGGAGTGGGTATCTATTCCCTTCTCCAGGGGATCTTTCTCACCCAGGGATCAAACCCAGGTCTCTCACATTGCAGGCAGATCCTCTAGCAGCTGAGCGACAAGCGAAGCCCATGTCTGAATGTCTGTTTGATATATCTTAAGCAATTACATAAGAGAGGCTTTTGTAAATTTTAAATAGTGATAAAAGTTAAAGGAATACCAAAAAGTCTCAAACTGACTCTTGAGCAGGAAAAATTAGCTAAGGATGAGGAATGCAATTTTGAGAAGATTCTACCTCATCCATTTATTTGTTTCTAGTTGAGACTGATGATGTACTGATCTGGCTTAATCAATGTGAGAACATGATTGCTCACTCTTACCAGTGGAAAATTGTGCCAGTTTCCCATCTTTGCTCACAAAGAGTCTGAAACAAACTTCTTAGCTTTGAATCAATAGATTTTATTCGTATATCTAATACTGTTGTTGTTATTCAGTCACCCAGTCGTGTCCGACCCTTTGTGACCCCATGGACTGCAGCACACCAGGACCCCTATCCCCCGCCATCTCCCAGAGTTGGCTCAAGTGAAAATGAAATTGTTCAGTTGTATCTGACTCTCTTCGACCCCATGGACTGTAGCCTACCAGGCTCCTCTGTCCATAGGATTTTCCAGGCAAGAGTACTGGAGTGGGCTGCCATTTCCCTCTCCAGGGGATCTTCCCAACCCAGGGATCAAACCTGGGTCTCCTGCATTACAGACAGATGCTTTACCATCTGAACCATCAGGGAAGCGTTTGCCCAAGTTCATGTTTATTGCAACTGTGATGCTGTCCAGCCATCTCATCCTCTGACAGTCTCTTCTGCCCTTGATTTTTCCCAGCATCAGGGACTTTTCCAATGAGTCATCTATTTGCATCAGAGGAGCAAAATACTGGAGCTTCAATTTCAGCATCAGTCCTTCCGGTGAATATTCAAGGTTGATCTCCTTTAAGACTGACTGATTTAATCTCCTTGCTGTACAAGGGACTTTCGGGAGTCTTCTCCAGCTAAAGAAGGCATCGATTTTTTGGCCTTCTGCCTTCTTCACGGTCCAGTCCCCACAATCGTACAGGACCACTGGGACTAGCATAGCTTTGACTATATGGACCTTTGTTGGCAGAGTAGTGTCTCTGCTTTTCAGAACACTGCCTAGGTTTGTCATAGCTTTCCTGACAAGAAACAATCGTCTTCTGATTTCATGACTGCAGTCACTGTCCGTAGTGATTTTGGAGCCCAAGAAGAGGAAATCTGTTACTACTTCCACGTTTTACCCTTCTATTTGCCATGCACCAATAGGGCTGGATACCATGATCTTAGCTTTTTTAATATTTAGTCTTAAACCAGCCCTTTCACTCTCCGCCTTCACCCTCATCAAGAGGCTCTTTGCTTTCTGTCATTAGAGAGGTATCATTAGCACATCTGAGGTTGTTGATGTTTCTCCTGCCTATCTTGATATCTAATATAAACAGATATTTTTACATGTATTTATTTATAAATACTATACATTCAAGTATATCTTATTAGATTCTGAACTGAGAGCATTTGAGATAAATAGCATTATAAATGTAATTAAAACCTTAAACTAAGACATATTGACATCACAAGAGGGCTAACCTCATGATGTTGAAACATATCATTCCCGGTTTAACATCTTGAGTTCAGTTCAGTTCAGTCGTGTCTGACTCTGCGACCCCATGAATCGCAGCATGTCAGGCCTCCCTGTCCATCACCAAATCCCGGAGTTCATGAAGACTCACGTCCATCGAGTCAGTGATGCCATCCAGCCATCTCATCCTCTGTCGTCCCCTTCTCCTCTTGCCCCCAGTCCCTCCCAGCATCAGAGTCTTTTCCAATGAGTCAACTCTTTGCATGAGGTGGACAAAGTACTGGAATTTCAGCCTTAGCATTATTCCTTCCAAAGAAATCCCAGGGCTGATCTCCTTCAGAATGGACTGGTTGGATATCCTTGCAGTCCAAGGGACTCTCAAGAGTCTTCTCCAACATCACAGTTCAAAAGCATCAATTCTTCGGCACTCAGCCTTCTTCACAGTCCAACTCTCACATCCATACATGACCACTGGAAAAACTGTAGCCTTGACTAGACGGACCTTGTTGGCAAAGTAATGTCTCTGCTTTTGAATATGCTATCTAGGTTGGTCATAACTTTCCTTCCAAGGAGTAAGCGTCTTTTAATTTCATGGCTGCAGTCACCATCTGCAGTGATTTTGGAGCCCCCAAAATAAAGTCTGACACTGTTTCCACTGTTTCCCCATCTATTTCCCATGAAGTGATGGGACCAGATGCCATGATCTTCGCTTTCTGAATGTTGAGCTTTAAGCCAACTTTTTCACTCTTACATCCAAATATTTCTTTTCAGTGTGTCTGGTGCTTTGACTTATGTATTAAAATGCTAGTTGGCATAAATATTCAAAAGTTGAGCATTTCTTTACCTCAGTATGTTTTAGACTTACTCTTAATGAAGGATTCTCTTTTTGATTAAACTGAAACCAAGAATCAATTCAAGGAAAGAATAAAAAAATCTCCAGGCTTTGAGAATACTTTGGATATGGGTATGTATATGAAGTAGGAGGAGGAGATAGATGATACTTACATTAATTGTAAACAATGATGCAGCTTTATTTCTGTGACTGTGCAAATTATGATTTTTTCATTAGTGTACATATATATATATATATATATATATATCAAAATTATAAATACTTTAATAACTGGTCATTTTCCTCCAATCACGTGTTTTCTACCCGGTTCTACTTCTCCTTGTCCCTTTTGGTCGTTGTTGTTCGTTTTGACATGCAAAAATAATTGCAACTTGTAATACATGTTTTTCTCATCATCTTTCAGTCATTTGTTATTTTGACCATGGTTGGTTGAAGGCTTTACTAGTTTCAACTTATTTATTTTTAATAATTTGGAATCTGTGATTATTTAAAATCAACATGAAAAAAGAAATATAAATTGTGGGTTTTGTTGTTGATTTTTTAAGAAATTATTCATTTTTTATTGGAAGATAATTGCTTTACAATATGGCTGGTTTCTGTTCAGCAACATGAATCAACCATCAGTATACATATGCCCCTCTCTTGAACCTCCCTCCCATCTCCCAACCCATTCCATGCCTGAAGGCCTAGAGCCTCTTTTTTTAGGGGAAATTGGAACAACAGAGATGAAAACTAAAGAAATACATAAGATGAGCAATGTATAGACACTAAGCATCTTTATAAATTAAAATTCACTTATTTAGTTTAAAAATATAAATTTACGTTATAGTAATGTTTTTTGATTTGTTTTTAAATTATCATATTTGATATATTTATATCAAATGGTAAAGAAAAAAAAGGTTTGAATACAAGGTTTGAATTTCCCCTTCTGATAGATGGAGATCTCTGAATTAAAGCCATTAGTAAAAATCCTCTCCTCCTATGTTCTCAGTATTTATAATTCTTATTTGAGATGCCTTGAATTTTTGAGGACTAAAAATCTCCTTGTCACACATTACTATTTGAATTTTAACACAAAACAAATCTGTTTTGAAGAGCATCAGAATAGATAAACTATCAGGACATTCACATTTATGTCTGTTTTTAAATAATGTTTAATGCAATATTTTATAGTGTTTGAAGATGGCTTATCTCTGAATAGTCCTTCTTGAAATGTCCTATACTTTAAAAAGTGTATAACTAAAGGCTGTGTAGATTTAAATACTCAAAATGGTTTGTTATAATAGAAATTTTGGATTGAGTTAGGAAAACAATAAGACTTACAGTTAAAAATTAGAAAACAGTGATACCTGTTAGCCACTGTAGCTTAAAGATAAAAAGTGCTGAAAATCATTTTAATAGTTGTCTCTAATTAAAGTTTAAGGTAAATGTTGAAGTTATTAAATGTAATAAACTCCCCATAATACATCCTACAGAACAATACTGCTGCTGCTGCTGCTAAGTCACTTCAGTCGTGTCTGACTCTGCGTGATCCCATAGACGGCAGCCCACCAGGCTCCGTCATCCCTGGGATTCTCCAGGCAAGAACACTGGAGTGGGTTGCGGTCTCCTTCTCCAAACAGAACAACACTAGTTTGCTGCTTAAGACTAAACATTTGAAAAAAGAAGAAGAAATATGTATTAGTGTTTACCTTGGCAAATACAATTGTCTTCAGTTGATTAGAGCAGATACTCTGTTTTCAGGTGATGTGGGTTCTTCTGAGTTGAATTTACTTCTAAACTTTAAATCCTATACAATGAAGCAAAGGGAATACAATGTAAAAGTCAAATTGTTCTATACAACAAATTTGAAAGGTACCTGAATTCCAGTTTATGTGCTTAACGAATGAATTATAATACTCAAGCATCTATTAATAATGAAAAGATAATGTTAGATAAGACAGGACTGTCTGATCTTTGCCAGTCTCCCAGAACCAGGATGTATTGCTTTCAAGCATGTGTCTTGAAGAACCAGAGTGTGGAAGGATGACTTAAATTTGAAAAAAAAAAAAAATCTTAATGATGAGCATGAGATAATTTGTTGTGTTATGACCTTCCAAGTAGCTTTTCCATAAATAATGATGAATTGAAGTAGTATAACGATCTTCACTTTTGAGAAACAATTGCAGACATGTGCTTAGGATGACTCAAGTGCTATGCCAACTCCTAGAAATGATGAAGTTAATATGCTGTGACTTATTGGGGCAGTTTTGAACCAGAAGCATTAGAATAAATTCCATACATTGGAAATTGAATAAATGTACTTTGAGTACATTTATGAGTACGAGTATGAGATGAGTATGATAAATTGGAAAATATGTGTGATTTATCATCCCTTTCTGGAGAACACCTTTAGCAATAGCAAATGTAAATTAATATGACACTACAAAAAGGATTAGTGGAAGATAGTATGCAGAGTTCCAGGGAGATTAACAAGCAGGGCAGCAGGCATTTTTACAAATCACAGAAAAAAATTCAAGTGCCTGTTGGTCTTGAAAAGAATCAGTATTTATCTAGTCCCTTTCATCCAGGAATCTTAGTACATTTCAAAGTATTTCAAATTGCTTTTTACCTCATCATATTGTCATTTAAATCCTACAGATCAAAATAAAAATCAAAGTGCTCTATCTTTATTAAAAACTACAAAATAGGAAAAGCAAGCTAGTGATGGATCCCTCTTGGTAATCACAGACACAAAATGCAAGGAAGATGAGCGAAAAAACACTATGCTTTACTAATACTACGTGGCAGGATAATTTATTGGAAAATTCGTTTGTGTTTTGTTTTCTCTGCTCTGGAAGAATCGCAAAGAGTAAGAGTTCATTGTGTTTTGTGCTCTGCATTTTTCCTTCCACTCCGAGTAGGGCTTTGTGTTTCTTTGCCTCAGGGGCTGTTCAGGGCTCCAGCAGAAGGCATTTGAAAATAACCTCTCTTTCTGGCTTTTGTGAAAGTACAAACCAGGGGTCACAAATTCAAATACCAACAGAGCCAGGCAGCACCTAAGTGAACAAAGCAGACTGGCTTTAATTTTTTCCACCTAGGCTCCATTTGGTTCCATGTTTACTTCTGCAGGAGCAGTCTTTACTTTCACTAAAGAGTATTCTTCCATTTCCTTTTTAATTTAAAATTTAATTCATTTTTCTTTTCCTGTTTTGATATTATCAAAGAAAAATCACACCAAACAGAGTTAAACAGGAAATGAAAACTTTACTCAAGATAATTACCAAAGGGTCAAAACTGTTGCAATAGGAGGGAGAGACTGAACTCAATTTTGCTGAAATAAAAAGTGGGACGAACTAATGAAAATATACAAGAGGATGTGATGGGGAGGCTGGGCTATGTGATTAGGCCATCTGTGTTTGTTGATTGTAAGTTATCAAAATTAGGCTCTAGCATCCCACAGAGAACGGGAGATAGGAACACTAATTCTTTTGATGACTACATTTCAAAAGTAGGCCTCCTCAGTCCTTGAGAAAGATCTTTATGGGCTGTAAAACTACCAAGATCCTGAGAGAAGCTTTACCTCCAAAGGGACAGACAGAGAATTCAAAATTTCAAGTTTTCTATTATACCCCAAAGAAATGAGAGGTCAGAGACCTATAGTCAGGGAGAAGTCTCAAATTTAGTCAACCTGAGGGGAACATTATGGCCTTTCAGGTCAAAAATGACCTGGCCAAATGAAAGTCTTTCTGTTATACAAGGAGGGGTGTTTTAGTCACTAAGTCAAGTCCAACCCTTGAAACTCCATGGACTCTAGCCCTGCCTCCTCTGTCCATGGGATTTCCTAGGCAAGAATACTGGAGTGGATAGCCATTTCCTCCTCCAGGGGATCTTCTTAACCCAGGGATTGTACCCCAATCTCTTTCATTGCAGGCAGATTCTTAACTGCTGAGCCACTAGCGAAGCCCATACAAGAACAGTAGCGCAATATGATGATAAGTGATGACCATCAGATTAGTGTCCTGGCAGACACTCGGTACTGATGCTGGAGACTGAAGCTCGTAAGGCTCATCTAGATGGGGCAGCGGTGCCATCAAGGGGGACTGAAACCCAGTTTTGCCAGATCTGCCCATTATTTGGAAGAATCCAGATTTTTATCCAGAAAATTAGTATACAATTTTTCATCACTTTAAAATACTAATAAAAGATTTACTGGGCCAGCAAGTCATCAATCTATCCACACTTGCCAGATCTCAGAAAGTAATCTATTAAGCATCCAAAAATGAGATGGAAGAGGGGAACTTACCCTATTTTTGGCTAGAGGTTGGGGATGAAAGAAAAGGAAAAAAGAAAAGATTCTGGAGGAGGAGTAAGGACTGTCTGCATGGGTAACAGATCATGAAATCAATCTGTCTTCCTTCCACTAGAATCAAAGGATTTTAAGGCTTAGAGTCAAATATATTTAATTTAAAGTTAAAAAAAAAATTCTGATATTTCCTGCAGAGTGAAATTTGTGAAATAAGAATCCTACTCAAATTCAGTGAATGTGTGACTTGATGGTTGTCATCACCTATTTCATATAATAGGTATGTGCAGTGAGGAGAAGGGGATGCGATTCATATTCTCCTATCCAGATGTGCAGAAGGGTAATGTTATTTGCTTTCTATAACTTATGTCATTTTTTATTAGCCTTCATTTCTACTTATAGAATAGAGTGTAGGGGGTTGAAAGATTTCAACTTGTCAAATAGTACCTCAGTCCTCCCATTTTTCAAATTTTGCATTTTCAGTTTCTTTTGAATTCAAAGTCAGAATTTTAAAGTTAAAGCATCAAACTAAGGATGTTTTCCTGTTTCAAAAAGAACCCTTTTTCTCCTCCCTGTCTTCCTTTTTCATGCAGCCCTTGGGTGCAGGGAAATATATATTCTTAGTGGAAGAAGGCCCCACAAAAGTGTCCACTAGAATGCGATTATTCTGATACTGTATATTGGGAATCAAAGTTAGAGTCAGGATTACATCATGGGAACCAATACATGTGGAGTTTAAGAGCATAGACAAGGAGACAATATTCCCTGGACTC
Organism: Bos indicus x Bos taurus; assembly: GCF_003369695.1. Taxonomy (NCBI): domain Eukaryota; kingdom Metazoa; phylum Chordata; class Mammalia; order Artiodactyla; family Bovidae; genus Bos; species Bos indicus x Bos taurus. Next base: position 9,027,234 of record NC_040087.1, on the reverse strand, counting down.
GTGGCCCACTTGGGCTTCCCCAATGGCTTAGCAGTGGAGAGATGCAGGAGACTCAGCAACGTAGGTAGATGTAGGAGACATAGGTTCTATCCCTGGGAAGGGAAGATGCCCTGGAGGAGGGCACGGCAACCCACTAGTATTTTTGCCAGGAAAATCCCCTGGACAAAGGAGCCTCAGAGGCTGCAGTCCCTGGGGTCGCAAAGAGTAGCATATGACTAAAGCAAACGAGCATGAGATCTACAACAATGGGAAATTCCTTAAACTTTCTTGGTCTTAATTTTATCATGTGTAGCAGAGGGGTAACTTACCATAGAACCTACTTGTACAGTTTTTAAAACATTCCATTATTGTATACAAGCACCTCATAAATGGCAAGTTCTAGATAAATATTATCACTAAATTACCAGCTGAGGGCTGGTTGGTAGTGTGGTATTTACATCCTTAGGGCTGTTGTCATTGTTTCCAGTGAGGGCAATCCATACCACAGTATGTTCCTTACCCCAGAACACAGCTATTCTTGTCAATGTCTTCTTAACTGTACCAAAAGTTCTCAGCTGTGTTCTCTTCACCGTAGTCAACACATAAGATATCTGTTAGTTTGGTTAACTCAATTGTAATAAGTAACCTAATTAGTATGATTAGAAGCTATAGGAATTTAGAATCTAATTTCTGAGAAAATTTTATAAAATTATTTAAACTTTTGCCATTTCAAGTCATCCAGTACTCACTGAATGTTTATGGTATGCAGAAAGCAGAATGAGAACTGGAGATGGGAGGAGGGGTTACTCAGAAATTATAAAAGCATAGTCACTTTTGGACTTCCCTGGGGATTCAGCGGTAAAGAATCTGCCTGCCATGCAGGAGATACTATGGGTTTGATTCCTGGGTTGAAAAGATCCCCTGGGGGAGGACAGGGCAACCCACTCCAGTATTCTTGCCTGGGATGTCCTATGAACAGAGGAGCCTGGCGGGCTACAGTCCATGAAGTCACAAAGAGTTGGACATGACTGAACCACTGAGCAAGCACACAGTCTACCTTTTAAGAGTTGAATTTTTATATGAAGATGGAAACAACCATATTCATATGTGTAATACCAGAAACAAGGCAAAAGCATTATAAACAAATTATGATCCTCAAACAAAATAAGAAACTATGAATTTCCACTGAAGAAATACCTCTAAGAAGAGGAGGAAACATAATGAGTTGGTAACATCTGCTTGTTTTTATCAGATAGAGAAGAGCCACATATAAAATAGAGTACACATAATTAGGGAATATGTGAGAATTTTCCTTTCCTGAGAATTCGGAATTGAGATCTGCTTTGAGGTTAGAACTAGAAACGAAGATTGGATTAGTTAAAGCAATGAGTATCAAAGACATGCTCTAAGCAAAGAAGAACCATTAAAGGTACATGAAGGTATGAAGAAACAAATTTGTATTTAAGGAAGGATAGCATGTAAAGGATAGACTTTAAAAAAAAAATTTAGAAACATGGATGAAGCAGTTTCACCCACAAATTATTTCCTAATGAGCTTTTATATTTATTTCTATGTTGGGTACAATTGGGATCTGTTTCTTTAATTTGTGGGAATTTCTTGGAAGAAAAGGGTGCTTGAAGAACTAACCTGGGATGAGATACCAAGTTTTCTACTCTGAATTGTATTCTTTTTCACATCTTCAACTTGACTTAAAAAAAAAAAAAGTATCACAAAATAAATTAATTCTGAATTGATTTTGAGTGACTTAAACTGAATTATAAAGGCAAAATGAAAATGAGAGGAAATGAAAAAAGCCTCTATTATTAAGTAAAGAAATAAAACTCAAAAGCTATTGTCTCAAAACAAGTAAAGGTTGAGTGTTAGTCAAGAGCTCTAGGCTGTGGGTGCGATTGGATGGAAGCTTCAATCTGAATAAGAAGCCAAAGACTCATCTACTGAAACTATCTTTTTCCCAGAAGGTCATGATGGTCACCATTTCACTTAAAGATCTTTTAGAGAAAATGTGCTGATTCCAGAAAATGTTTATATGTTATTGTAAAGGCATTCTCCCAAGTATAAACTCAACTCTGCAAGATTTCTTAGAAATTGTATCCCTTCTTTTATATTTTAGTGCATAGAGTTCTGTTGATTACACTCGTCTTTTCTGATCTATGTTCATTATATTTTCTTTTCCCTTTAAAGCTGATGGTCCTTCCATTCCTGTATCCACTGGCGGTTTCCTATGCGTTTTCATGAAATGTGTGCTGTTGTTTTGCGGGCATGTATTTTAATGCACATAAATTGACTGTGTCATACATCTCATTTGTCTTACCATTTTCTACCAAGCATTAAACTTTGAAATTCCCTTCATGTTTTTATGTGCAGATATATTCCATTGCTTCTGACTTCTACTTGAATTCCACGGAGTGTATTAATTACACTTTACTTATCCATTCCGACAGTGATAGACACCATGATTAACTCTAATTCCCTGAACTCACAAGAATGCTGTCACAAATACTCTTGTTTGTTTCCATTAGAAATCTCTACAAGAATCTCCTAGGAGTGGCACTGTTGGGTTACAGACTGTGCTTATTCCTACAAATTATAAGTAATTTGATCTCCAGAATGGAGATGCCAATCTTGTCTCTCAACTAAGTGTGCATCAACATTCTGCCATCCTCATATCCTTACTAACACTTGCAATTATCCAGCTTTCTAACAGATTAAAAGTGACATGCTTTCATTCTCAATTGTTTAATTATTACATTCATAAATGAATTTGAGCATGTCTGCAATGTGCTTGTTAGCTTTTGTTTCCTCTTTTATGAATTGAAAGCTCCATTTTTTTCCTAATAAACTGATACACATAAACTAATATGCAGAAGTTCATTGCTTATTCCACATACAAGTAAATCCCCTTATCATCTTTGTTGTTGTTATTGTTCAGTCGCTAACTGAACAACAGTTGTTGTTCATCTGACTTTTTGTGATCCCATGAACTGCAGCGTGACAGGTTCCCTGTGCTTCACTGTCTCCTGACATTTGCTCAAGCTCATGTTCGCTGGGTTGATGATGTGACCCATTCATCTCATCCTCTGTCACCCCTTCTGCTCTTGCATTCAATCTTTCCCACCATCAGGGTCTTTTCTAATCAGTCAGCTCTTCAAACCAGATGACCAAAGTTTTGGAACCTCAGTGTCAGCATTGGTCCTTCCAGTGAATATTCAGGGTTCATTTCCTTTAGGATTGACTGGTTTGATCTCCTTGCAGGCCAAGGGATGCTCAAGAGTCTGCTCCAAGACCACAGTTCAAAAGCATCAATACTTTGGTGCTCAGCCTTCTTTATGGTCCAACTCTCACAGCTGTACATGACTAGTGGAAAAATCATAGCTTTGGTAATACAAACCTTTGTCAGCAAAAAGGTTTCTCCATTTTGTAACACACTGTCTAGTTTTGTCATAGCTTTTCTTCCAAGAAGCAAGTGTCTTTTAATTTCACGTCTGCTGTCACCATCCACAGTGACTTTGGAGCCCAAGAAAATAAAATCTGTCATTATTTCCACTTTTTCCCCATCTATTTGCCATGAAGTGATGGGACCAGATGCCATGAGCTTAATTTTTTAAATGTTGAGTTTTAAGGCAGCTTTTTCACTCTCCTCTTTCATCCTCATCAAGAGGCTCCTTAGTTCCTCTTCACTTTACGCCATTAGAGTAGTATCCTGTGCATATCTGGGATTGTTGATATTTCTCCCAGCAATCTTGACTCCAGCTTGTGAGTCATCCAGCCCTGCATTTCACATGATGTACTCTGCATAAAAGTTAAATTAGGTCTTGGAAAAATAGCTTTTCAATATATTGTCTGCTTTTTTGATCCTAATACTTTTTAAATGAGCACAAACTTTTAAGCATTTGTTGTAACCTAATTTTCAGTATTTCACCTTTTCTGTTTGCTTTGATGTTTTCTTGTTAGAAATTCTTCCCCACCCTAAGATAACAAAGATCATTCTATGACCTCAAGTTAATTTTAACACTTTACCATTTGGTATTTACCAAATATCCATTTGAATTATTTCTATGTTTTACTTTGAAGCCCCTATCTGTACAATATAATCTATTATAATTAATCATTTATATGTCTTTAAAATGGGGAAACGTGAAGATAAGAAGAAAGGATAAAGATTCACCTTAAATAAAAAAATAAAGATGTAGAATTCTTTGACAGAGATGAATACAAAGAAGGGCTTATCCACTAGGATTAAATCACAAAATAGATAATGAATAGGGAGCTACAGACTGAATTGTGACCTCCCAATCCCACTTTATTCATATGATGAAGTCCTAATCCCCACTATATCAAGATTTGACCTTTAAATAGACAAGTTAAAACGAGGCCATATGGGTGACCCTGATTCAGTCTGACTGGTCTCCTTATAAGCAATGATTAGGAGGCATAGAAAGAGACACCAGGGATGGACCTGCACAGAGGAAAGGCCCGGTGAGAGCACAGTGAGAAGGGGGCTGTCTGCAAGTCAAGGAGTGACCCAGGGAGAAGCCAGCCCTGCTGGCACCTTGATCTTGGACTTCCAGCCCCTACAACTAAAAGAAAAGGAACATCTGTTGTTTAAGTCACCCAGTCTGCGATACTTTGTTTCAGCAGCCCAAGCAAACTAACTGGTTGCTGCTGTTCAGGCAGCTGTGTCCAGCTTTTTGCAACCCCATGGACTGCAGCTCACCAGACTTCCCTGTCCTTCACTGTCTCCCAGACTTTGCTCAAACTCATGTCCACTGAGTGAATGATGCCATCCAATCATCTCATCCTTTGTTGTCCCCTTCTCCTCCTGCCTTCAATCTTTTCCAGTATCAGGGACTTTTCTAGTGAGCTGGCTCTTTGCATCAGGTTGCTGAAGTATTGGAGCTTCAACTTCAGCATCAGTCCTTTCAGTGAATATTCAGGGTTAATTTCCTTTAGGATTGATTGGTTTGATCACCCTACTGTCCAAGAGTCTTCTCCAGCACCACAGTTTGAAAGCATCAATTCTTCAGCATTCAGCCTTTTTTATGATCCAATTCACACAACCATACATGACTACTCAAAAAACTTTAACTTTTACTAAACAGACCTTTGCCATTCAAGTGGTATCTCTGCTTTTTAAAACGCTAAGTTTGTCATAGCATTCTTCTAAGGAGCAAGCATCTTTTAACTTTATGACTGCAGTCACCATCAGCAGTGATTTGGGAGCCCAAGAAAATAAAGTCTGCCACTGTTTCCATGTATGAAAATGGAAGGAAACTTTTAAGTTTTCAGAAAACATTCTTACTGCCAAATACTAGAAAATGATTACTCAAGATAAATGATGACAATAACATCTTCTGAAAAGATTTGCAGCTACTAAGTGGTAAATGCTAAATTATATTGTACTTCAACTGGTGTTTAACAGATGGGGTTTGGATTGTTAGTTCATTTCTAGCGCTGACTTCCATGTTTTATTGACTATGGTTCATTGTTTACTTAGCTATGCTGTTGTAAGAAGATACATCATGAAGGCTTGGCTAAATAATGCAGCAGAAAACCAACTCACTTTTACCTAAATAAAAGCAGCTGTTAGGTTAACACCCCTTAGATAACAATTTTTAACATGCTTAGGTCCACTCTATCAAATAAATTTTTCATTCTTTAACCAAACCTAAGTTAAATAGTGACGGCTATTTCTTGTTTCCCTTGATTCTCTATTTCCCAAATAATAGTTCTTTGGAATAACAGTGAGTCCTATCCTTATGCAAATAAAAGTGAAGCAAATTCCCACTTGTTATCAACGCTTTGACAGCAGAAGCTTAAGTTCAAAAATGATGTTTTTTGCTTAAATAGACCTCTTTCAACCTTTAGAAACTCTGTCGGTCTGAGATAGGTTTCTTAATATATTCAATGCTTTGATGATAACCAGAGCAAGGGCTGTATGCAACTGTCAATAAATACACATGGCGAGAAAAAGCATTATGAAATAGCTCAAGATAAAATTTATTGGTGAGAACTGGAGCTCCTATCATCAGTCAACTGTCTCCTTTCATTTCACCTAGGTATATTGCCTTTATTTATTTGTTTTAAACTTACCAAGGAGCATACTGCCGAAGCTAAGAAAATGGAAAGGACTCCCTCATTGATTTATAGGATGCACAAGCCTTCCGGCCTTAACTAGACTGAAGTTTACTTGAGTAACTCGTATATACCTAAATGATGATGCCTTCTTAGAGTGGTGATAAAACACCACCTCAGTCCCACGTTAAAGCAGCCGGGCGTAGAGGACAGACCCCTTCTCTCATGCTCACTCATGATGATAAGATTGTATATCACCAGGACAACAGCATGTCGGATTCAAGATAAGAAACGCCTCTCCATTCTCTCACATACGCCGAGCAAAAACATTTCAAAGCTTGCCAGCTCTCTAGGAGGAATCAGGAGAAGTCGATTCTCACCAGGTGACAACAATTTCACTCAGCCCCGTCAGAATGCTGTGTCACTGCAGGCCAATTTGAAATGCATTCAGATGATTTGGCTTGGAGAATCTTATAATCTTATCTTGATTTGCACAGAATCGGGTCCGCAGCTGGGAGCTGTAAATTGTGAATGTGTGTCTGGAGGCGGCCTCTCTGTCTCATCCTTGCCCTCTGGGCCCCTCCCTCTTTTCTCCCCCTCCTCCCCTCCTCCCTCCCGCCTCTGTGTCATTCTAGCCTCCACTCCCACCCCCCTTTCATTGTTGCAAGGAGCATGGCACTGGTGTTATGTTGATCTAGATGCAAATCCTGATTTTGGCACTTAATATTTGAGCGACTGTCAGCAAGGTGTTTAACTTTCTGAACTCTGTTGTTTAGTTGCTAAGTCACGTCCAGTTCTTTTGTGACCCCATGCACTATAGCTCAACACGTTCCTCTGTCCGTGGGATTTTCAAGGCAGTGATACTGGAGTTAACATCTCCTTCTCCAGGCATTCTTCCCAATCCAAGGATTGAACCCATGTCTCCTGCACTGCAGGCAGATGCTTTACCACTGAGCCACCTGAGAAGCCTAAACTTTAATGTATTCCTCTGTAAAATGAAGCTAAGGATGATTACCTCATAGGCTGCTTGTAAGGTCTAATTTAAATTATATATGAAGTACTCAGATACTTGCCTAGTGCCTGGAAAATATTTGTCTCCATAAATGTTAGTATATTCAAATTCCATCCCTATGTCAGATTTTTCAAAAGGTATTTCATAGATCTCAAAGATTATTAACCATAATTTTCAAGAATATCTAAGAAGAGAGATGAACTTGTTTTGATTCAAAAGACCATGAGAATCTGATGTCTTTTAAGAAGACATAGTTCTTAGTAAGAATAGGAAATTCATATAAGATGAACCTTGAGTGCCTGTAATGCCATAGTAAAAAATAAATATATTTCCTACTATCTTATTACAGAAAACATTGTTGTATATTTTCCCCATTAATTCTTTGATTAGCTCAGATAAAAGAATTCTAAAACATTCTAATATTGCAATTTCACAATGTACCCTCTACACATTCGTCCTTTTAAACGGCCGAATGATGAAGTCGAATGATTCCGGGTTACACTGGCTACTGCAGCATGGATGCCTTCCCTGATGAGTAACGGATGTCTTCTGATCTTATTACCAATCCTTGTTTCCTCATAGACCAGCCAACATATCAGGATTCTGAATTTCTTTCAAATCTTCATGCTTTTAGTTGAGTTTGACAGAGTTTCCCCAACTAGTTCCTCCATGCTGACTTACTCTGCAGATCTTGGGATTGTACCCCTTCATAATCTCCTGAGTCCATTGTTTATAATAAGGAATGCATTTCTGAGATTATATATATATATATATATATTTACACATATGTCTATATTTTATAGTTTCTGTTTCTCTGGAAAATCCCTACTATATACTACACTAAATCCCTACTATATACTATATGATCCCTACTATATACTATCCTACACATAGCTCCTATGAAAGTGAAATAAAACAAAACATACAGAACTCAAGGCCCAGGCTTAGTTTTTAGTGTTGCTAAATTAAACAGATGTGAAATAACTCTGTCAAATTGTTATAAAAGTCTGTAAATGCTTTCTCAGTTTTTGTTCTTAGGCTACTTTGAACCAATGCAAAGCAGCTCATGGATATACGAAGGTGCACAGTCTAGACTTTGAGCAGCACTGTTCTGATATATTTTAATAGGACACTGGAGAATAGATATGTAAATGTTTCTTTTTAAGTGAATGAGGAGAAGTTGTAGAGAAAAAGTAGTTGAACTAGGGTAGACCTTTTGCAGTATTAAATGCATTTGAGTTTATCTAGTATTGAGAGGGTAGCAGGTAGGAGGGCAGAGGTCCCCAAGTCGCAGGAGGAAATAAACTGCCAGTGGCAGACGTTTTTTTTCCTTCTGTACACAAAATTAAAAGAGGCTCTTTTAATTCTGTGTCGAGGACACCTGGCACTGCCTTGAGCTAACCAATCTGTTTTTTTTTTTTTTTTGGTGGAAATGCTTTTCTTAAGCTATGTTAATGAAACTGTGTATTTGCTTTGGAATCTGTCTTTCTTCAAAATGGTTCCACCTAAGACTAACATTTTTTTCTTAAATCTTGGGCTGATAATGGCTCAACAAACCAGTATTCATGTCCATTGTTTTATGAAAAGGGATGACACACCTCCTGCCATCCTATCTCAAACATGCATGTTGTGGGAGAGGGGCCTGGTAAAACCCCCTCAGCCTAGACGTGTCTCTTATCTGATTTCTAACAGACATAAAACACCTCACTAAGAACTAGAAAGGGGGCATTCTTTCCGCCCCCTTCTGATGTCTATGTCAGAAGCTTTCTCTAGCTCTGTTATACTTCAACAAAATTCTGTTACACAGAAAGCTCCAGTGGTCAAGCCTGGTCTCTGACCCTGGATCTCTGACCTCCAGAGTTCACGGATCTCAGCGTAGCACAGAGCTAGCAGCAAAACCTTTAAGTATTGACTGCTTAATATTTTGTTACACTGAACACATGAGTGCTACAAAATCAGTAAGGAAAAGAAAACTAACAAACAAAAGAAAAGCATTTCCTTGGTGAAAGGAACTAATCTTGCTTTCAAAGAGGAATGAGTGGTAGGAAACATTTAAGCAAGAATGCAAGATGGAATATATGATGCGTGACTTTCTATCTAGAAATATTAGAAATTAGTACCATAGGAAATAGTGACCTTTCCCCCTTAAACTCCACATTGTTTATAGAGGATGTAGGATAAAATGGAACTAGTAGAATGAGTACGCTTTAGACATGTTAGATAGGTAGAATAGGGAAAAGGAGTTCAAAATGGCGGTGGCTAAAAGACAAGGAAGGTCAAAGGAAGGTCCGAGGACCAGAGTGAAGACTTCAGGCAGAACAAACAGCACTCCTGGCTAAGCCTAATTTGCATAGGGCAGGCCCAGGTGGAGGAAAAAACATATAAAAGGAGGAGCCAAAGCGCTTTCTCAGGGACTCTCTCTCTCCCACGTTCGTGCGCTCTTTCTCTCTCTCTCTCTCTTTCACTGTGTCTCTCTCCTGCTATCTTCTAAATAAAATAGAGCTGTAACACTGATTTGCCTAACAGCTATAACACAGTTTGTCCAAGACCTGAGAGCTGTGACGCGCCAAGGGCTTTAATGTCGCTCCAAATCTTTGTTGTGACGCGACAAAGAACCGAGGAACATACACTCGCATGACAAATAGAAGCAAGTAAAACCATCATTCCATGAAGATCTAAGACAGCAATAATGCAATGGGCTGCATGAGTGTGAAGTATTCATGGAAGAGTAAAGAGATGCGTGGCCAGGCTTTTAGAGAGAAACACTATAGAAAAATGTACATTGAAGTCAGATAGTGAACAATCTTAAAAAGATTGATGATACTGATAGAAGCAGTAAGCCTCAGGGATTTTGCTTTGGAGAATGACATGATAAATATTGTGCATTGGTATAGAGGTGGACCCTCCATTGCTATCAGGAAAAAACACTGGAAGTCAAGAAAAATTAATATGACAGTAATAACATTTATATCAGAACATTCAGACAGAGTTAATGATATTCTCAATTAATACTGGATTCCACTGTCACCACAGATTTGGGAATCCGTGAATACACTTTTCATTTCTCAAGAAAAGGGTTAGAGACATCATAAAAGGATGAAGATGCATGCCTCATATGAAGTAGACTGCCTTTGAGAGTTAATACTCATGGTGGTGATGGATGTTTCCCTCCATGTAATCTAGAAGCCATGGTCATTTCCAGTAAAAAGTAATCTTACACCAAACTTCCCAGGGTTTCCCAAGCTCCCTGACACCAGCACTCACTTACCCACTTTAGAAGCCTTCAGCGGGAGAGCCAGAAAGGTCAATGACATTAACATCTGGCTGAAACCTGACATGTTTTCACAACACAAAGAGAAAGACAGGGCAGGGTCTCCATTATTATGTGAGTGGCTCTGAGGAAGGTATAAAAAGAGGGAGGAAGAGAGTGTAAGAATTCTGAGATTGTGAGCATTTGAGATTAGCTGAGATTGTAAGAATCCTAAAGCAAAAGCTGGGAAGACTAGGACTTCCCCGGTAGGTACAGTGGTTGAGAATCTGCCTTCCAATGCAGGGGACACAGTCTGATCACTGGTTGGGGAACTAAGACCCCACTTGCCTCTGGGCAGCTAAGCTTTCTTGCCACCACTAGAGAGGCCCATGTGCCCAACTACTGAGTCCATGCACTTCAGGGCCCATGCTTCAAGCTAGAGGAGCCCACACTACCCAGTAAAAAGCCCCTGCACCGCACCAAAAGAAGCCAGTGCCCACAGCTAGAGAAAGCCCACGTGCTACAACGAAGACCCAGTGCAGCTAAAAGCCATCAAACAAAAAGACCTTCAAAGACAGAGTAAACTACAGAAAATATGAAACAAGAAGTAGGAAAATAGAAAGTTAGGGCTTAAACAGAAGACCTAGGTGGAAAACCATCTAAACTCTGAAAGAATAAAGTATTGACTTCCGTATATATATATGGAATTCATATAATTTTAACTCTCCAATTGTCATCCCTTGTTTTGTGTGTTATGGGTGGTGGATTAGTTTTGTGTCTAACTCCTAGACTCCCAGTTCTATGCTGCTTTGTAATACTTCAGGAGGTTTGGGGAAAAAAAATAAAAATAAAAAACCTATTAGGGATCACTGCATGCTAATCTGGACTTCTCAGATGGCCCCTGTGGTAAAGAACCTGTCTACCAGTGGAGGAGACTTAAGAGACTCAGGTTTGATCCCTGTGTCAGGAAGATCCCCTGGAAGAGGACACAGCAACCCACTCCAGTATTCTTGCCTGGAGAATCCCATGGACAGAGGAGCCTGGCGGACTGCAGTCCATAGGGTCTCAAAGAGTCGGACAGGACTGAAGTGACTTGGCATGCATGCACATGTGCTAATCCAGGAAGGTTGGAGTAGGCACTGTGAAAACACAATAGAGAAGGAGAGCACCTATTTTTGTGGCCCAGTGGATCATTTGCTTTTCTTTTGGGGAGATTAGTAGACAGTGAGGTCTTTTTGAACTTAGAAAACCAAAAGGATTTGCCCCCTGAGACTAATGGTAAGTATCCCTCCAGATTAAAGGAGGAGCAGGTCATAAAAGTTTCATTAGAAGAGTTATTTTTGTGTAAAACAAAGAACATAAAGATATCAACATCCTAAAAGAATACCATATCAATTCTGTGAGCAAGTATTTATTGAACATCTACGGAATCCCTAGCATTGTATTGGTCCTTGACATTGAGATGTTGGATAATCTATCTGGAGAGACAGAAAGGAAGAAGACAAGGTATTATACACTTTGATACATAATTCTAATAGATGCTAAATTCTGTGATGCAGACATTAAGAGTCATGAAATAAGGAAAAGGGAATCCGTGTGAGGTGAATAAGGGAGCAAGGAATGTTTCTTGGAGCTGAAGCAAAAGTCAGCCATAAATGACAAATAGTAATGTGGATAGAAGCATATTACTGAGGGCACAAAGGATCCAGTTATGGGTGATTATATTCTGAAACCCAGTCAATCGGCATATGAGCCTTTTCTTGGAAATAAATGCCAGCAAACTGGGAAAATGCATTTCCCACTCCCCCCAAGAGTCATCTCATGGCCTCAAAGCACTCATCATGAAAATTTATATTAGTGTATTCAAAATGTTGCATCAATAGCAAACGTTTATCCATATGATTTATATGTCAGATTTGGGGGGAGCATCTAAAATCTAAACTTTCCTATTCATACCTCCTTATTCCTTCCTAGTCATAGACTACCACAGTGATATCTATTGTTTGACCCTATTGTCTGCCTTTCCAATATTGATTAATACAGGCAACCAGGAACAGCATAACTTATTTACAGATAAAGATGCTTACTAGTTATGATCAATAGTGTTATACCTCTTGAATGCTGCAGCACAGCTACAACCATAACAGTCAGAATTTATTAGTAGTAAATCAATACGATGGTCCTGGGGTATGCATCTCTTTCAGAGTCTGTACAGTGTAAGGTCTATCGTTATATAATGAAGTTTGTTCTTTTCTAGCCATCTATATGTTTTTGGATATTGTAAACCTCTGAATTGATTTTTCACAAGAGAATCTACAGTACTTCAATAAGCAGCATGTATACCACTTGGTGGTAGTCAAGATGAAGTCCTAAAGTGATCTTAGGAGTGAGGACATGCTGAGGGGATAAACTACTCACACATTTCAAGAGCAATATGTCAAAGCTGGAAAAAAAAAAAAAAAAAGATTTCTTCTCCATGTGCTTGGTGCAAATAATCATTCCATTCAAAAACTGATGCTCTTTTCCCATTGGTTTTTTCCGAGGGGGATTTTATGGTCAGGAATATGGAATCTTGCTTTAATTCCAGGTTTCATGTGAGATGAAACTTGCTGGCACGTCTCAGAAGCTCCAGCATGATAGGTAAACAGAAAAAAAGCACTTGCCTTAAAAGAGTTGCTGGATGATCTTCGCTTTGATTGTGATGAATGACACAGCAAGCCCTGTGAGTTTTAAGCGGCTACATTTTCAGGGTTCCTTGTCACAGCTGTAGTCACTTACCCTGGCTGGTCCAAAGAATGTGTATAGTAAAACACTTTCTTTTGCCCGGGTAATAAAAGACTCTAAAGCGTCTGGGAGGTCTGTGAAAACTGACAGCATCCTTGATGGTTTTACAACTTAGAGATCTCATCAGTATCTAACTCTGTCATTATGTGTGTTTAAAAAGAAAGAAAAGCATTACTGAACTGACTTGTTTCATTAAGGTATTGCTACATACTCATATCCAGATAGGAGATTTTATCTTTGTTATCTTAGCAACAAGACACTGGTTTACTTCTGACCCCCTGTTGGTGGGAATGATTTTAAGCAATTCATGCTCTCAGCTTGCCTGCCACCCTCACCAACATCCTCTCAGTGACTTGCATAACCATGGAAAACGAGTTTGCTTTTTTCCTTCGTTGCTCTGGAAATGTGATTCAAAGGGGTTATTCATAGAACAAAATGGAAATTGGATGAGTTGATAGACTTATCTAAATCATTGGAAATTAATTATGTCATTGGTGGCATCTCAGCTGTGAGAGATACGTAGAAATCTGAGCTGCAAGGCTGTGATGGCTGCTTTTAGAATTGAAACGGCTGCCTCGTGTGATAAGCAAACTACTGTCATATGCTTGGACATATGCACTGGCATCTATCTACATAGTAGTTTTGCCTCATGAAATGACTTTATTATTGAATCATATAGGACACTTGAGTTGCTCTGTTCATGGAAGTCCTAAAATTATTCGGATATGATGCTAACAGCACATGTAAGGCAATACTGAAGCAAAGTCCCCTAACCCAAATAAGTTGAATGACAATGTCCCAAATTGTCCAACCACATTTTTTTATTGTTAAAAGGGGATTTTCTACTGCTGCATTTGTCAATGTCAAATTTTTCCAAAATGTTTGCAACTCCTTTTTAGACCAAAATATATACTAATGATGTTTTTTAGGAGGCATAGTGCTTTTCTAATTCTCTTTAAGTGGTTAATTCCAAAATCAGTTATCATATTGCACATTGTATACATTTCTGTTTTGAGTAGATCTCCCCTGGTGACTCAGTAGTAAAGAATCTGCTGTCATTGCAGGGTTTGATCCCTGGGTGGGGAAGATCTCCTGAAGAAGGGAATGGCTGCCCACTCCAGTATTCTTGCCTGGAGAATCTCATGGACAGAAGAGCCTGGTGGGGTACAGTTCATGGGGTCCAAAGAGTTGGACATGACTGAAGTGACTTAACATGCATGCATGCACACGGCCTTTGGGTTAAATGAAATATGAGTTTCAATACACTGTCACTTATTTGCTAAGAAATTTTGGACAGGTAATTGAAACTCACTAAAATTTCAATTTCTTTTTTTTTTTTTAAACAAAATGTGCAAGTATAGTATTACACTATACCACATAATGGGGCTTTTGAGAAGATGGATTGATTTTAGGAGAGTTTTTTGAACAGTATCTGGCTTAATCATTCTGTGTTTATATAAATTATGGATAAAAATGTAATAGTTATAGGTACCTGAACTCACTGGTTAACTTACATGGATTCACTAAATATTCCTCCTTGTCAAAATCCTACCCAGAATTAGAGACAAAAAAAATCAAGTACATTTTATGTACATAAATTCCCTCCTTAAAATTTATTTGTGGTGACATGGGTTCAGGCATTTTTCAGGATAACATTTTCTTCACCATCAAACAAATATGCATAGAACTTTGAAACTGTGAGCTTCATGATTGCACTTCACTTTTAAAACTTTAGATCATCTTTGACTATACTGTTTACTTATAAATTCATATTTTATAAATGTATCAACATTTTAATTAATGAAAAGGGGTGAAATTGCACCCACCTTCAAATCAATTTCAACCCAAGGGATGACTATGAATAGAAATTGCGTCCACTGAATTGTCAAAAATTAGTCATTTCTGTTTTACATGATTAACTGAAATAACCTACTGGCGACTCTGTGGTTCCTCCAGGGCCCCCCATGGGTCCCCTGGCACCCTTGTGGGAAAACAATTCTCTATGTAATTGACAAATAATTCTCACTCTTGAATAAATATCTGTGCTGACCTTCAGACTGTGGCCTATAGAACATGGGACAAATTCCTTCTATTTTCTACTTTTTAATCTTTCTTAAAGTATTTTACTATTTCTCCCTTCTGTCAAAACATATTCATGTTATTTTGAAAAACTTTGATCCATAATGCCACCGTTCCACCTTTTCTTCCTTTTCTGTATAAATATCCATCACTGCTGACATTTAACATTCATGAATGATGGTAGCAGATTTCACTTATGCATGATTGGATATGATTTTCTATATTTGGACACGTGTTTGGTCTATCCATAAGATTTCCCAAATTCTTTATATGCACAGATTGATATATTAAAATGATCACATTATTTTCACAAAATAAATATGATGGTCTATGATATTTAAACTACTCTTTTCTCAGGTTATAAACATAAGTATACACTTTTTGCTAGTTGAAGTAAACTAGTACATCATTGCAAAAGACATTTCACAAAAATTGTATATAAACTGCAATCAGAAAATTAGAATTAGAAGAACTGAGAAATGTCTTTTGATAGAATTGGGTTATCCTTCAGCCTGACAACTTATATGTTGAACTGCCTGTTCTTTCAGTCATTTGCCCACGACAGAATTAGCCTTGAAAATTAGATGAGACTTCACGTTGCAGTTTTGCACAGATGTTGCAGTGTTGGCTCAAGGATTAGCTCCTTCTTTTTGTTTACTGTAATTGAAATTCCTGAAGACAATTAAGAGAGAATCTTTTGGGTATCCATCTTTTATTTGATTTTAGGTACCACATTTCTCTCTATAAACAAGAAAAACCAATCCAGAAAAACCTTTTATTTGAAACATTTTGGTTGAATATACATATTCATCCACACATGGGAATCTTGCTCTACAGTTGTTTTCTTTTTTTTTTTTTTTTTGCCACTAACCACAATTTGGTTAACCTTAGATCCAAAGACTACTCTTACTGATGTCCCAAAAGAACATTAGCATACCATGGATTCCTTTAAGTCTCTCTTGTTTGGGCCAAAAGGAGAAGTCTAAGTGTAGGATTTATACACACACACACACACACACACAAACATATATACATGCATGCATGTGTATATATGTACACATATATGTCATATGTTTATTGGATATACATTCATGGATATATATGCATGCATAAATCTCACCTTATGCATAAGGGAAAAAAATGCAAATTTTATTTTAGCTATCAAATAAACTGTAATCATAAATCATGGACATTGTAATTTAAAGAAAGCACAGAGATCAAGGAAGGCAGAACAGCTGTGAACATGGGCATGCAGAAGAGCCGATGCGGAAGACAGAGGCAGTGGGGCCAGCCTAGGGCTTGCGGATGGGGCCATGTCTGTTTCCACCCAGGTTGTTTAGCTGGCTCATGAATGCTCTTTCTGTGTCAAACCCCTACAAATAGTTCCAACCTAGCCACTCATTTTCCTGTGACTCTTTCCCTCAACCACTGCCACGTCTAATTTTTATGCTTGCTACATTGTTGCAAAGTAAGCCAGTAAGCTGGAGACAAATTCTAGAGCTGTCTTGGTAGTCTGATTGCCTTTTCCTCCTCCATTTCTGCTTCTTGTTCATTGTCATATTTCTGTGAATGTAAATCTGGACTCATTGCTTGCAATTATCGAGTCTTTATGTGCCTTGCAAAAACTCTATCCTATCTGGTGGACCAAATAGGAAAAGGCATCCATCCTCCCAGAAGAGGCAGACCATTTCCAAGTGCAAAGCCAGATGAGGTTAATGAGGGAGAGATTTCCACCTCCACCCACGGGCTCCCAGCCAGGCGTCTTTGTTCAGGGTGCAATCGTCACAGCCCTGTGTGTCAGCCTTCATGGGGAGCCACGTTACTTATGCTATAATAACTTGTAATGGCTTAAACTAACCTAATTTTCTTAGACCACTGATGTAATTCTTAACGCAACTAGTCTGTTGTTTTGGGACTTAGCCAAAATCGGGGAGAGCTGACTGCTTTGTACAGATCTCCTTATTAATTAGTTATTTACTTGTTCAAAGTGTCAAGATGAAATTTCAGAACATGAGGAAACAGGAGTAACTTGAAAGATTTTTTTTTTCAAGTGCCTTTTTTTTGGGATTTTTTTCCAAAACAAAAGAGATTGATAAAGAGGTTGGCCAAATCAAGGTTAATGGCCACTGCGTGGTCCTTGCTTCAAAAGGCGACGTTTCTGTCCTCCTTTGTAATCTTCCCGGAGACAGAGGTATTGGACAGGATGACATCCAGTTATTTCATGTCCCCCCTCTTTTTTTGAAACACTGAAAGTAAGAACTTCTGTAGTCTCTAAAATAGACATTTTAATGTAGCTGGAAGATAAAATTTTAGTTGGAAGACAGGGAGTAGAAAATGCTTCCATTACTTCTTTCCCCCTTAAACAGTGAGGATGATGCAACTCCTGAGCTGGAACATTCATAGGACAAACAGTTTATCTCTCTTATTTCGCCCCCCTGCAAGAAAAGGAAGAATTGTGGTCTGGCTGATGTTCAGAAAACTCTCTCCCTGAAGCCAGTATCATTCCAACTGCTTAAGGCATAAGTTGCTTTAAAGGCTTTGTCATTATGTAGATCTGGATTCAAATCCTGCCTCTGACATCTTCAAGAAGAGAGCAGGCCATTCTGGAATGCTCATGGCAAGTTACTAAATAGTGCTGTCTCTGAATATAGCATAATCTACAACTTAATTGACTAAAGAATCCTTTAGGAAATCAGAGGGTTTTCTCATTGTCAGACGTTAAATACAGCTATGAAAGATGAGGGGCTTCCCAGGTGGCTCAGTGGTAAAGAATCCACCTGCAATGCAGGAGACGCAGGTTTGATTCCTGGGTCAGGAAGATCCCCTGGGGAAGGAATTGGCAACCCACTCCAGTGTTATTGTCTGAGAAATCCCATGGACAGAGGGGCCCAGTGGGCTAGAGTTCATGGGATTTCAAAAAGTTGGACATGACTTAGCAACTAAACAACAACAAAGGAAAGGTGAGCCTTCTCCGTGACATTTTCTTTGGTTTGGAAAAATCAAACTTTTTGCTAACTCTGGCAACGTATAGAGGAGAATTAGAAAACACCAATGAGATCTTTGTGGCCACTGTGTAAGAGTGATCTGGCCCTCCTAAAATGAAACTCACTCTAGAAATACACAAGATAATTTACTGAAGACTCATTTTACTAAAATTTCCATAGATTTAGTGAAGAGATATCTGCCAGCAGAAATAAGCCATTTGTGAACCAGGAAGGTAAATTCAGATTATGGATCAATGTTCAGGGGCCTGTACTTGTATGCTGCTGCTGCTGCTAAGTTGCTTCAGTCGTGTCCGACTCTGTGTGACCCCACAGACGGCAGCCCACCAGGCTCCTCTGTCCCTGGGATAGATGTTACTATTAGCTTGATCAAGAAATAATTATGTTTTGATTCACCTGAATATAGTGGCTTACAGGCTTCCCTGGTGGCTCAGCTGGTAAAGAGTCTGCCCACAATGTGGGAGACCTGGGTTCAATCCCTGGGTTGGGAAGATCCCCTGGGGAAGGGAAAGGCTACCCACTTCCAGTATTCTGGCCTGGCGAATACTGGAGAGAGTATTCTCTCTCCAGTTGCAGAGAGTCAGACACAGCTAAACAACTTTCACTTCACTTCACAGTCTTCCATAAAGAAGTTGAAACTTGGGTTTCAGGAACGTCCCAGATGGATGAACAGGCAGCAATGCAGTGACAGAATGCAAGATGTCATTGACTATTAAACTCCTTTCTGCCTAGAGTTATTTCTCACACTTTATATTGACAAACTACTTCCGTCAGCAAGTTCTTCTTTAGAAAGTTACCTGTGGATGTTGCTTCCAATGAAATATAGGCTTGAGGCACATCACCTCTATTTACTTATTCAAAATTAAGTTGCATATATAGAAAATCAAGGGATACCTCAGTTAATATGTGAGGAAAATCTTCACAATGCTGCTTGCAAATATCTTAAAGTAATTAAATGTTCATTTAACCTCCCATATCTGTTTTACCAGTAAAGATAGTGAAATATGTTATGTTAAAGATGTGAACTATTTATTGTAACAGAGGGAATGACAACAGACACCATCTGCATGAGTATGCTTTCTGGTTAATTGTTTAATTTAGACATTGTACTTAAATTAAGTTCATATTTCACTCTGAATTTCAGTAGTATTGCACTAATGATTATTGTAATGAACTCATTAAATCTGAAAGTCAATATTAATTTATTATCTGAAGTCTGTTAGTGAATTATATTGGCAGGTGAGAAGAAATGGTCTAATATTACCTATTTGATTATTTCCTAGCCAATGTACAGATTACAAAGCAGTCCGTGGTTGCTAAGTTTTTATTTTGGTTATAATTACCTCATATTGAATTATATTATATCATAGTGGCCTTTCAATGAAAAATCATAGCAAAACTAACTACAATTATCTTTACTATGTCTTTTTTATTAATATGCAGAACACTTCTTATATGTAAAGCCTGTTTCATGGAATAATAAAATCCAAATATTATAACAGGTTTAGGGGAAAGGAACCAGTCTTTTAATCCCTGCATCTACGGTCCCATGGGAAATTGATAAGTACTTTTAATCTTTTTGGATGTTTTCACTTCTGAAATTTACTTGTATATTTCTATACAGTCTGCTTCTTCTACTGTGCTTTAATTCTTAAAAATATTTTATCTATTGATTTCTATGAAAATTTAGGGTTTAATTCCAGACCCTAACCTCTACTTCCACTCACTGAAATAGATGCACATGGGTGTGGATGGACATCTGTACATATCTACACGCATGCTACACGCTAAGTCACTTCAGTCGTGTCCAACTCTTTGTGACCCTATAGACCGCAGCCCCCCAGACCCCTCTGTCCATGGGATTCTCTAGGCAAGAATACTGGAGTGGGTTGCAGTGCCGTCCTCCAGGGGAACTTCCCAACCCAGAGATTGAACCCAAATCTCTCCTGCATTGACAGGCAGGTTCTTTACCACCAGCGCCACCTGGGAAGCCCGTATCTATGCACTTTTTTATCTCTACACTTGTCCTTCTTATGCTCCTTCCAGGTGGTTCAGCTGGTAAATCTACTTGCAACAGGAAGACCTGGGTTTGATTCCTGGGTTGGGAAGATCTGTTGGAGAAGTGAATGGCTATCCACTCCAGTTTTCTGGCCTGGAGAATTCCATAGACTGTACAGTCAATGGGGTTGCAAAGAGTTGGGCATGACTGAGTGACTTTCACTTATATAATTTAATCAATTTCTGATTAAAGCAATATCTAGTGTTTGTGTTGTTAGCACAATGTAAATATTATTCAGAGCTAAGTCATGCAATTCGCTACGATTATATTTGCTTTTCAAATGCATGTCTGTTGACCCTGGAGGTAATAATTAGCTTACTTATCATTTACTTCATTTTCTATGTTGCTATCAGCATTTGGCTTAAAACTCTGCAAGGGATGTGTAACTCTGTGTTCCATACATTAACAACTGTCACACCGTTTCCAAGATTTGTCATCCTCTTGGCTATCTCCTTTGCAGAGACTCATATCCCTCTTCTGTTTTACCAGTTACTTTCTAGGTGTGCAGCACAGCTGTCTTCCTACAATGATCTGAACCTGTCATAGTATGACTATGCTGTTATGCAATAATACATTACCATG
The DNA here is from genome assembly GCF_003369695.1 of Bos indicus x Bos taurus. Classification (NCBI taxonomy): domain Eukaryota; kingdom Metazoa; phylum Chordata; class Mammalia; order Artiodactyla; family Bovidae; genus Bos; species Bos indicus x Bos taurus. The sequence continues at coordinate 9,006,394 of NC_040087.1, read as the reverse complement.
TTATTAGTATTATTATTTTAATGACCATATCATACAGTTTCTCCTTAAGAAAGAGTAGATGGTGGAGGGTCTTCTCTGATGATCCAGTGGTTAGGAGTTCACCAGTGCAGGAGCTGTGGATTCAATTACTGGTCAGGGAGTTTGGGACCCACATGCCTCGAGGCAACTAAGTCTACAGCACTGATGCAACTGAGACCCCACACAGCCAAATATATTTTTTTCTCTTTTTTTTTTTTAAGAAGAAAACCTGAATGGGAAGTTTTGAAAATATGCATCCCTGAATTGTTTTTGTTTTTGTTTTACATTTTAGCCTCACGCATGACTGAAAGTTCGCCTTGTTACTGAATACTTTTTGCGAATTATATTACCTCCAGATTTGGAAGGTCATGGGCCATTATCATACAGATTTTTGCTATGAAGAAATCTAATTCCATATGCTTGTATTAGAAGATTTCTGCCCCCACCCCCATGGATGCTTTTAAACTCTCCTTTTTATTCCCACTAATTTTTGGAAATTTCTTGATGATGAACTTTGGTGGAGTCATTTTTCATTCATTATCCTGGGCCCTTGATAAGCTCTTTCAAGCAAGATAGTCATTTAAAAAAATAAAATATTTCTTTGATAATTTCTTTCTCTTATTTTCTCTGATCCTATTTCTAGAGCTTCACTTACAGAGAAAGATAATGGATAGGAGAAAAATGGAACTTCTTGGTCAGTCCCCTAACTTTCTTTTTCTATTTTCCATTGATTGGCCTTTTTCTTCTGCTTACTGAAAGATTTCCTTTAAATGTAAATATAAATGTACATATTTATAGGCAAATAATATATAAATGTATCTGTATAGTATATACATATATTTATATTTATATATACATAAGACTGTATAGTACACACATAGATAGGTATATAACTCTTAAAATTTTGTTGGTTTTTGCATATAATTTTACTCATGTTTAAGCTTTTTGTTTTTCATATCATGAGTGCAAAATTTTCTCTACCTGAGTACAGTAATTACAGTACCTTTCCTTTAAGTATTGCTCTATTTCCTGTCCTGTTCTCTGTCCTCAGTTTATCTTTCCTTTGTTTATTTTGTCCTTTGTCTTCCATCTTAGAGCCTTCCAGGACTCCCATTCAAATTTTCAAGAGAGGAACTAAAGACAGACCAAAAGCCTTGAACATGGGCAAGATTTGTTGAATGATGTTTTGTGAAGGGGGATGTCTTCATTCCCAATGGAACAATAATGAATTATCTCAAACTCAATGGCTTAAACAATACAAATTTATTATCCTATGATCCTGTAAGTTAGATATCTAGCACAAGTCTCCCGGGGCTTGATTTTTCAAGGTGTTTTGCTCAACAGGGCCACGTTGCCTTCTGTAGGCTCTAAGGGAGAATTTTTAGACAAATCTAGACAGTGTATTAAAAAGCAAAGACATTACTTTATAGACAAAGATCCATATAGTCAAAGCTTTGACTGGTTTTTCCAGTAGTCATGTGTGGATGAGAGAGTTGGGCCATAAAGAAGGCTGACTGCTGAAGAATTGGTGCCTTCAAGTTGTGGTGCTGCAGAAGATTCTTGAGAGTCCCTTGGACTGCAAGAGGATCAAACCAGTCAATCCTAAGGGAAAACACTCTGAATATTCATTAAAAGGACTAATGCTGAAGCTGAAGCTCCAATACTTTGGCCACCTGATGCGAAGAGAAAATTCACTGGGAAAAAAGCCTGAAGGAAAAAGGAGAAGAGGGCAGCAGATGATGAGATGGTTCGGTAGCATCATCAACTAAATAGACATGAATCTGAGCAATCTCTGGGTGATAGTAAAGGAATCCTGGCATGCTGCAGTCCATGGGGTGGCAAAGAGTTGGACAGGATTTAGCAACTGAACAATAACAAGAGATAATCCATTTACTTTCATTTTCTACCTTCTACAAAGAAGCTACCCCTATTTCTTGGCTTATGGAACTCTTTCTTCATCTTCAAATCCAGCAATGGTGAGTGGACCCAGGTCTTTCACATCACATCATCCTAACCATTCTTTCATAATGACATCTTCCACTGACCACTGCCAGCAAAGGCTGCCTGCTTTTAAGGGCCTATGTGCTCAACTAGGAGACACCTGCATAACACAGGGTAATTTTCTTATCCTTAACTTATGACCTAACTTAATCACATCTGCAAGGTTCCTTCTTTCATGTAAGGTGACAAATTAACATTATCAAGGGATTAGGATCCCTTGATCTTTGGGGTCTATTTTTCCACCACCCAGCAGGGAATCAAACAGAGAGATCCAGCCATTTTTGTTGATTATTGACTTTTAGTGTTGAAGTTCTCTGCTCTTTGAGTAAAAAATACGTATCTTTTATTTTCCTTCCTTTTGTATATAAGACTGTATGCCAGCTTTCAGGGAGTCAGATGGGGTTAAGTGACTGGAGTCAAGCTGTTTAGGATGCTGAATTCTTTTATCTGTCCCTGGCATACTTGAGTTTCAAAAAGCTCTTGTTCAACCTCTAGAGACAGCAACTCTGCTGGGATGTTTAGGGTTAGAGGTGGAGAGTCAGCTCTCCAGACAAAGTGGACATGAGCTTCCAAACAGTTGTGCTGTTCTTCAGCCCTGTAACCTGGAACATTCCACACCAGCTTCTTGACACCATTCATCCTGCTGACTCTTAGCTTTCAAATTTTACATCTGCTGAGTTACACTGTAAATGTGTTTTCCCACTTCCAAAATTTGCTTGACATTTCTCATCTACTGTCATTATTTTCCTATTCTCTTTGAATATATGGGTTTCCCCATTTTTGAACCATTTGTCAACATTTCAGTGAGTGTACAGGAGACAGTGCAGGTCAAGGGGTATGTTCAATACATCATTTTATCTAGAAGTCACTATGCATAAAAATTAATACAATCGTACACCTTCCCTATACCTCCCTATTCATAGTTGGTTGGCTTTTACAACATCATTTGCCTTATACAGAATCCTTTTGATTCTGTCGTATTCTGTAATATTTGCATGGCAGGAAGAATTTATAGTTGAGATATATTTGAAGGCAGAACTGGAAGCACTGACCATCTGTTATTTAAATGAATATACATAAGACATATTTTGAAAGAATGGAATATTAAACTATAGAGAAAAAGAGAGAAATGGTCATCATGAGATAAAACTATTGGTACCATATCAAATGTACAGAGATTTTGATATGCCATGATTACAATCAAAGTGACTCCATCATCCTTGTTGAAACCCATTAAATTTTCTTGATAATTTATTTTTTATTTGATTCATGTTTTATACTAGAAGCAATTCTTATGATTAAAAAACACAGTAAATAATTATAATAATCCATAGAAATTCTTTTTAAATTCTTTTTTAACATCATTGTAAAAATAAGTGAAATTAAATTTATTTTTATAATGCATGAAAATAATGTATTTCTCAAAATTAAGAAGAAGGGACACATACTAGGATTTGTGTATTTTCTTTGGATTTTTTAAACTTCTTTTTAGAGCCAGGTGAAATAAATACTAAATAAATTGGACAAAGCATATAATTCAGAAGCAAACCATTTTGCAAGTTCAATTAATTTTAAACATGAGAAAACAAATTACTGGAAGGCATTTGGAACGCCCTAGGCTCAGCAATAATGACTAAACCCTGTCTGATCTCCAGGGTGTTGCCTTTAGAAAGCTTTATTTTATTGTTTGGAAACTTTCCTTTTTCCTAAGATTCTAAAATTATAGGTTGTCAACACATATGGTACATCTTATAATCTACAGTAAATAGAGAGTAGGCAAATAAATACATGAATTATAAATATTAACAAAAAAAAAAGAAACAAAATAAAAGAAAGAATAACTACTAGTCTTGAAAATCTACATGACAGAACTTAAGTTTCATGATAAAGGGAAATAAAAGGTAAAGTGGGATCTCTGCAAAACAAAGCAGTGTGGGAAATAAAGAAAGCCAAGAAAACAGATTATATGCTGGGGGAAATACTACTTTGCTCAAGGACGTCTAGGAAGTTCAAGCTAGGTGCCTCTAAGGAATGGTTAGCTCAGGTGTCCTTCAAGCAACTGGACACATGGTAGGACCATGGTAGCAGGAATTAGTGCAGCAGGCAATGCCAAGAGGCACGTGGGCACTTGTAAACTCAGTTTTAGGTGATCTATTCATTAATAAGGCACGGATAAGAGACAGTAGCAATAAGAGGAAGTTATCTTTTGTATATTATTGGTAAGAGAAAAGTGGGATGACCAAAAAAACTGAGCAATCAGACTTATATGTAAAAAAAAGGGATTCGAGCTTTGAGTAGGTGAACTGTCATATTCAAATAGAGGTAAGGGAATGCCAAGGTTTGGAGATAATATACTAGGTCTCCATCAATGAGATGAGTTCCATGACTATATAGTGAGCCTTGATGACTAATATATTACCTACCTGGAGCAACATTTGATTTAGGTCATACCTGAGTGGTCTAGTGGTTTTCCCTACTTTCTTCTATTTAAGTCTGAATTTGGCAATAAGGAGTTAATGATCTGAGCCACAGTCAGCTCCCGGTCTTGTTTTTGCTGACTGTATAGAGCTTCTCCATCTTTGGCTGCAAAAAATATAATCAATCTGATTTCGGTGTTGACTATCTGGTGATGTCCATGTGTAGAGTCTTCTCTTGTGTTGTTGGAAGAGGGTGTTTGCTATGACCAGTGTGTTCTTTTGGCAAAACTCTATTAGCCTTTGCCCTGCTTCATTCTGTAGTCCAACGCCAAATTTGCCTGTTACCCCAGGTGTTGCTTGACTTCCTACTTTTGCATTCCAGTCCCCTATAATGAAAAGGACATCTTTTTTGGATGTTAGTTCTAAAAGGTCTTGTAGATCTTCATAGAACCTTTTTCAACTTCAGCTTCTTCATCATTACCAGTTGGGGCATAGGCTTGGATTACCGTGATACTGAATGGCTTACCTTGGAAATGAACAGAGATCATTCTGTCATTTTTGAGATTGCATCCAAATACTGCATTTTGGACTCTTTTGTTGACCATGATGGCTACTCCATTTTTTCGAAGGGATTCCTGCCCACAGTAGTAGATATAATGGTCATCTGAGTTAAATTCACCCATTCCAGTCCATTTTAGTTCACTGGTTCCTAGAATGTCAACATTCACTCTTGCCATCTCCTGTTTGAGCACTTCCAATTTGCCTTGATTCATGGGCCTGATATTCCAGGTTCCTATGCAATATTGCTCCTTACAGCATTGAACCTTGCTTCTATCACTAGTCACATCCACAGCTGGGTATTGTTTTTGCTTTGGCTCCATCCCTTCATTCTTTCTGGATTTATTTCTCCACTGATCTCCAGTAGCATATTGGGTACTTACCGACTTGGGGAGTTCCTCTTTCAGTATCCTATCATTTGGCCTTTTCATACCGATCATGGGGTTCTCAAGGCAAGAATACTGAAGTGGTTTGCCATTCCCTACTCCAGTGGACCATGTTCTGTCAGACCTCTCCACCATGACCCAGCCGTCTTGGGTGGCCCCACATGGCATGGCTTAGTTTCATTGAGTTAGACAAGGCTGTGGTCTGTGCGATCAGACTGGCTAGTTTTCTGTGATTATGGTTTCAGTGTGTCTTCCCTCTGATGCCCTCTCGCAACACCTACCATCGTACTTGGGTTTCTCTTACCTTGGACGTGGGGCATCTCTTCATGGCTGCTCCAGCAAAGCACAGCAACTGCTCCTTACCTTGGACGAGGTCGCCCCTCCTGACCTTAAATGTGGAGTAGCTCCTCTCAGCCCTCCTGTGCCCATGCAGCCACCACTCCTTGGACGTGGGGTTGCTCCTCTTGGCCGCCACCCCTGACCTCAGAGGTGGGACAACTCTTCTCGGCCGCTCCTCTGCCATTGCAGCCTCGTGCTCTCGGTCACCGTCCATGACCCTGGGCGTGCGGCAGCTCCTCTAAAGCAAAATGGCTATTTGTGGAGGCCTTACAAATAGCTGTGAAAGTAAGAGAAGTGAAAAGCAAAGGAGAAAAGGAAAGATATACCCATTTGAATGCAGAGTTCCAAAGAATAGCAGGGAGAGATAAGAAAGCCTTCCTCAGCAATCAATGCAAAGAAATAGAGGAAAACAACAGAATCGGAAAGACTAGAGATCTCTTCAAGAAAATTCGAGATACCAAGGGAGCATTTCATGCAAAGATGGGCTTGATAAAGGACAGAAATGGTATGGATCTAATAAAAGTAGAAGATATTAAGAAGAGGTGGCAAGAATACACAGAAGACCTGTACAAAAAAGATCTTCACGACCCAGATAATCACGATGATGTGATCACTCAACTAGAGCCAGACATCCTGGAATGTGAAGTCAAGTGGGCCTTAGAAAGCATCACTACGAACAAAGCCAGTGGAAGTGATGGAATTCCAGTTGAGCCCTTTCAAATCCTCAAAGATGATGCTGAGAAAGTGCTGCACTCAATATGCCAGCAAATTTGGAAAACTCAGCAGTGGCCACAGGACTGGAAAAGGTCAGTTTTAATTCCAATCCCAAAGAAAGGCAATGCCAAAGAATGCTCAAACTACCACACAATAGCACTCATCTCACACGTAGTAAAGTCATACTCAAAATTCTCCAAGCCAGGCTTCAGCACTACGTGAACTGTGAACTTCCAGATGTTCAAGCTGGTTTTAGAAAAGGCAGAGGAACCAGAGATTACATTGCCAATATCCACTGGATCATCGAAAAAGCAAAAGAGTTCCAGAAAAACATCTATTTCTGCTTTATTGACTATGCCAAAGCCTTTGACTGTGTGGATCACAATAAACTGGAAAATTCTGAAAGAGATGGGAATACCAGACCACCTGACCTGCCTCTTGAGAAATCTGTATGCAGGTCAGGAAGCAACAGTTAGAACTGGACATGCAACAGCAGACTGGTTCCAAATAGGAAAAGGAGTATGTCAGGGCTGTATATTGTCACCCTGCTTAATTAACTTCTATGCAGAGTACATCATGAGAAATGCTGGGCTGGAAGAAGCACAGCTGGAATCAAAATTGCTGGGAGAAATATCAATAACCTCAGATATGCAGATGATACCACCCTTATGGCAGAAACTGAAGAGAAACTAAGAAACCTCTTGATGAAAGTGAAAGAGGACAGTGAAAAAGTTGATTTAAAGCTCAACATTCAGAAAACGAAGATCATGGTATCCGGTCCCATCACTTCATGGGAAATAGATGGGGAAACAGTGGAAACAGTATCAGACTTTATTTTTGGGGGGCTCCAAAATCACTGTAGATGGTAATTGCAGCCATGAAATTAAAAGATGCTTACTCCTTGGAATGAAAGTTATGACCAACCTACATAGCATATTAAAAAGCAGAGATATTACTTTGCCAACAAAGGTTCATCTAGTTGAGGCTATGGTTTTTCCAGTGGTTATATATGGATGTGAGTGTTGGACTGTGAAGAAAGCTGAGCACTAAAGAATTGATGCTTTTGAACTGTGGTGTTGGAGAAGACTCTTGAGAATCCCTTGGACTGCAAGGAGATCCAACCAGTCCATCCTAAAGGAGATCAGTCCTGGGTGTTCATTGGAAGGACTGATGCTGAAGCTGAAACTCCAGTACTTTGGCCACCTCATGTGAAGAGTTGACTCATTGGAAAAGTCTCTGATGCTGGGAGGGATTGGAGGCAGGAGGAGAAGGGGATGACAGAGGATGAGATGGTTGGATGGCATCACCGATTCGATGCACATGAGTTGAGTGAACTCCGGGAGTTGGTGATGGACAGGGAGGCTTAGTGTGTTGCGATTCATGGGGTCGCAATGAGTCAGACACACCTGCGGGACTGAACTGAACTGAACTGACAGCAACATATTTTTTTGGTAATAAGTTCACAAGTAGATTTCAGATAGGAGGGCTGAGGAAAACAGGGGCTGGCAAAAATAAAGATCTGTTAATCGTTACAAAGCCAAGGTTTGTTTTCTGTCTTTCTAAATCAAGATATATTTGGATATTGATGTAGTCCCAATATGATAACAAGTACACTAGGTTGAATTTCATGACCAGAAAATGAGTAAAAGTCTTCCAAGATAGTGACAAGCTCAATTGTTTTTAATCCCAGCTGTACATAGAATTAACTGGGCATCTTTTAAAAATAATGATGGCTGGGCCTTTAAAAACAAGAATCTCCTCAGGTAGGTTCTAGGCAATACTATTTTGAAAGATTTGCGCTCCCAACCCACCCCCATCCCAGGCCAAGTACTTGTCTTTGCAATCAGGTTGAGAACCACCTGGACTAATCAAACTACTAGGAGGTCATCGTTTTCCCTTCCACTAAATTCATATGATCCTTGGAAACAAAGGTGACCTTGAGGAATTGTGGGAAAACTGCTTAGTTCTGTTAAGTTCAAGTAGGGCAAAGACCAAGTTTGCAAAATTCAGCAATGAATAAAACTCCGAAAATCACTCTCCAAATTTTAATTATTTTTTATAGTTCCTGTGCATTTCTACAACGATTCCAGAAGCTACTCTGATGTGTCTTTTGCAAGTCCACTGTGGAAAAACAATAACATTTTTGCAAACTGTCTGTTTCTACTCTCTAAGCAAAACAGAGGATGGAAGCTATAATATTGATATTTTAACCAAAAAAATTTTCCAACCATAAACTTTATATATCTTGCTAATTGAAGCAAAAGTAGCATTTTTTTTTCCTTTTTCCTATATTATCTGGAAAACCACCTTGATTATGGACTCTGCAGGTGTAGCAACAGCCTTCATCTAGAGAAGTAGAATTCATGATTTATTCACATCTGTAATGGTAATGAGTCGTCGGTCTATGAAGGAAATTCGAGTCTATCAGTTATTCCAAGGGTATTGAAAGCTTTCTTTACATCTAGCTGTTCATCTTTGTGACATTCCTGGAGGGCGTCTTTTGATAGTTGATTATTATTTGAAATGGCAGGAGGCAAGCAACTTCAAACGAAGCAGCTTCTTCAGCCGGAACTAATAGTCTTGGGATGATGTTTCCTATTCGAAATATAACCAAGTTTGTTGGCTGTGAGCATGGGAATTTGGGGGATATTATGGAAGAAATGTGCATTAGGAAAAAAGGAGAAGCAAAAAATACACTCTTGGAAACAAGTTAGTATGAAGAATGAGTATTATTTTCAATCAAGGAGAAATTTGCCCAAAAATACAGCATTGGTAAAAGACATAACTAATCCTTTCCTTGAGTGGGTTTATGCATTCACTGTTCAAAATGTAAAACCATAATATGACAAAATTGAGGCTTGTCCAAAGCAGAGGAAGATAAAGTGTGTAAAGAAAGTAAATAAAACATCCTGCTTCAACGAATCTAAACAGTCCAATTTTTATTTACTTCTGTATTGGTATTCTATGTAGTATTTGGCTTGACAGAAGATTTTACTATTAAAATAAAGGAAAAACAATAGCAATAATAATAAAGGTATGAAGCCCACTCTAGGAAAGGATTCAGTTACAGCTGCCACATCTAATCCCCATACATAGTGCACAATGTTAGCAGCAGTTACCAGTGCCTTACGCATTGTAGGCTGCTGCTGCTGCTGCTGCTGAGTCGCGTCAGTCGGGTCCAACTCTGTGCAACCCCAGAGAGGGCAGCCCACCAGGCTCCCCCGTCGCTGGGATTCTCCAGGCAAGAACACTGGAGTGGGTTGCCATTTCCTTCTCCAATGCATGAAAGTGAAAAGTGAAAGGGAAGTCGCTCAGTCGTGCCCGACTCTTAGCGGCCCCATGGACTGCAGCCTACCAGGCTCCTCCGTCCATGGGATTTTCCAGGCAAGAGTACTGGAGTGGGGCGCCATTGCCTTCTCTGGTATTGTAGACTACTCACCTCCAACCATGCCTACCATTTCTCTTCCTTTTTCTGTTCCCTCTCTCTCCACTCACTATTCCTTCTCCCTTTCCTCTCTTCTCCTTGACAGGTGGTTGTGAAATGTGATGTTAACTCCTCTGCCATGACCTTGACGTCTCTAGATAGGCTTTCTTTCCTCTTTCATACTCACTATATAAGGCCAGTTTGGATAATTACCCTTCATTCTCACTCTTTAGAATCTTTGCACCGTAGGATCACTTGGTTTGCACAGATTCAAAAACACTGAATGGGTCAAGAACTCAAATAAATGAGACTCAGAGATGAAGGCAAGAGTGCTAATGATCCTATTTGCTGTGTTTCACCTACTTATTTAAGTACCTGAAGAAAAACTACTGTGTGCTGCTGCTCTCGGTATCTGTAGATCCAGGAACCACAAAACATTTGTAGAAAGTCTACAGTAGGTATGAAAGCTAATTGTATTATATATTTTATATCCAGAATGAAATTATTTTATGGGAAGTCACACATCTGTGAACCATTTTGATCATTGCATCTGGGTGTACGTCTCGTTGTCTGAGTTCATTCATAAAACCTGCTTTTCTAATGGCCTGGTAACTAAAATTTAAATCTCTATAAACTCACTCAAGGGCTACAAGGGGAGTCAGAACTGGAATCCGCTTCAAAGAATCATCTGCTTGAGCCCCATCTCACACAGATCCACAATAGAACCATGAAAAGGTAGTAATAAGAGCTGAATATCAAAATGGCTTTTTGGATTTAAGCTAAAAGGATTTTACTCTTCCACAATTCTTTTTTCTTTAACTTTTATTTCGTATTGGAGTATAGATGATTAACAATGTTGTAATAGCTTCAAGTGAACAGTAAAGGGACACAGTATTCCCCCCTCCCAAACTCCCCTCTCATCCAGGCTGCCACATACACAGAGCAGAGTTTCATGTGCTCTCCAGTAGGTCCTTTTTGGTTATCCATTTAAAATATAGCAGTGTGTACATGTCCATCCCATATTCCCTAACTCTCCCTTCCCCCATCCTTCCCCCTGACAACCATAAGCTTGTTCTCTAAATCAGCGTGTCTGTTTTGTAAGTTCATTTGTATCATTTCTTTTCAGATTACACGTATAAGGAATGCCATATGACATTTCTCCTTGTCTGTTTGACTTACTTCACTCAGTATGACACTCTCTAAGTCCATCCATGTTGTGCCAAGTGGCATTATTTCATTATTTGTAATGGCTGAGTAGTATTCCATTGTTTATATGTACCACGTCTTCTTTATACATTCCTCTGTTGATGGACAATTAGGTTGCTTTCATGTCTTAGCTATTATAAACAACGATACAGTGAATATTGGGGTGTATGTATCTATTTGAATCATGTTTTTCTCTGGACATATGCCCAAGAGTGGGATTGCAGGGTCATATGGTAGCTCTATTTTAAATTTTTTTAAGGAACCTCCATATTGTTCTTCATAGTGGCTGTATCAATTTACATTCCCACCAACAGTGTTGGAGGATTCTCTTTTCTCCACACGCTCTCCAGCATTTATTGTTTGTGGATTTTTTGATAATAGTCATTCTGGCTGGTGTGAAGTCATATCTGATTGTGGCTTTTATTTGATTTTGACTTCTATAATAATTAGCAATGTTGAACATCTTTTCTTGTGCCTTCTAGCCATCTGCATATCTTCTTTGGAGAAATATCTGTTTAGGTCTCTGCTCCTTTGTTAATTGGGTTGCTTGTTTTGATGCTGTTTGTAAATTTAGAGACTAATCCCTTATCATTCACATCATTGGTAAATATTTTCTTCTAATCTGTGGGTGGTGTTTTCATTTTGATTATTGTTTCTTTTGCTGTGTGAAAGCTTGTGAGTTTAAGTATGTTTATTTTTTCTTTTATTTCCATTATTCTAGGAGATGGGTTGAAAAGATGTTGCTGTGATTTATGCTAGAGAGTGTTCCACCTATTTTCTCCTCTAGGGTTTCAAAGTGTTCAGTCTTGAAGCTGGGAAAACTGGACAGCTACATGTGAAAGGATGAAATAATAAATAATTCTCTAACTCCCTACACAACTCTTTATTCTATAATTTGATGTTGCTTATTTTCTGTAAATAATATGATCAACAACCATTTATGTTCTTTCTTATTCTGCTTTTCTTCTGGAGTGTCCTCACATTCATAATTATGTATACTTGCAAATATCTATCTAGTAAATAATCATTATCCCCCACCATTTTCACATTCTGAATTTCCCATTATGTTTCAAGAAAGTAATCTCACTTATTGTATTAAATGGTATCCATTTACTAGTTGGTTAACAGACTGACTTCCTCCTACCCAGTTTCTGGGAGTCTTTGACACATCAATTTTTATTTGTCTCCTATCTGAACTCTTCCCAGCTTTCAACTCTTTTACAATACATGAGTAAAGATTGAATACATTTCCATGACTATTGTAAAAGTACAATGAAATAATTAGCTCTGACTTCTGCATTTCAATTTTCTTAAGTTCTATTCACATTTTTAGTGAAAGTGAAAGTCACAGCATGCTAGGCCTTATGAAACTGCTGTACTTTTGTTTCATTGATTTTCCACCACTTCTGTCAATGCAGTTAATGTGCATCCCTAAGTATATCAATTTATCCATGTGCATGATCAACTTAATTTTAGTTTGGAGGATTCATTACATTGTTTTGTGACTACTACTATTTTAATTCAAGGCTTGCATTTTAATTAAATAAAACAAGGTACAGTTCTATAATCTTAAAGTGTACGTAACAGATAAGACATCGTATTAACTCTGCAATCTACAACATTGGAGAGTACAAGCGAATTAAAAATGATAACACTGAATAGTGTGTAGTAACTACACTAGATTTGTATAAAAACCTAAAATAACTTTTTATATTCTTAAAATTCTACGGCAACCAGGATTTGGTAATCATCAACTTGGATTTTCCAAATGCTTCATGAGAAGCACATGGTCTGTGATCAAACATTTAAACAAAAGTCATGTATTATTGTGATACTAAAGGGATGGTGCTGGAGAACACATTGAAGCTGTGTGCTGAGCAGAGACAATAAATAAGCATCTAGCTGAGAAGGCTGATCAAGGACCCTGGGAACAGGCAGTGCATCCCCATCTGACTCTGAGAGTTTAATAGGCGAGGCTCTTCAAAATTCGGTGATTTTGCTGTATCTTCAGAATCCACATGCAGTCTGCTTGGCTAAACTTGATAAAGTTTTTCTTTTAATAAAAATAAACAGTGTAAGTTTGTGATAAGAATTCTTGCTAAACACATATGGTTCTTCTCTCTAAAAAGATTTTTAGTTAAAAAAACCATCCAGGAACTTGATTTTATATGTACCATGGTGGGCTACAGTCCATAGGGTCGCAATGAGTCAGACACAACTGAAGCGACTTAGCTCACATGTGTACCGTGGATAAAATGGTAATGTACCACACATAGAAAAAACTTCATAACACAAACAAAACATCACCATGTCTTAAAGAAGTAATGGGCAGTGGAGCTCACTGGTATAATGCTAATTTGCATATCGACCCAGTGTTACCTTTTCTGGAGAATAGCCACAGGAACTAAATCCCAACCTTTTCATGGCATTAGCACAGTTACTTGACCTCTCAATGCTTCTTTGGTTTGGATCCCACGATCTGAGCTCTTCACATGGCTATAGAGTTCTTATCACCAGTGCCTTTTTTGAGTTGCTAATAATCCCATTGTAAAGGTGATACATTTTCATGTTCTTGGTGAGGTCCTGCAAGAGCAGTATAAGGATAAAACTGTAAGTTATGCATTTTGTATCCCTAGAACATCATGCTGCAAGTAGAAAGAGTTGTACTGTCACATTGGAATGATTTTGAACAGACTTTCATCTATGTAAATCTTTCTAGTCCTTGTATTATTTCTATCAAATAGCCACAATCTACTGATGGTGAGTGGGTTTTCCCAACATTTTCTTAAATAAGTGATAAACCTATTGCCAATTAACAAGGATTTGGAAAGTTAGTATTAGTTAGTTAGTTCAGTCGCTCAGTCATGTCCAACTCTTTGCAACCCCATGAACCGCAGCATGCTAGGCCTCCCTGTCCATCAGCAACTGCCAGAGTTTACTCAAACTCATGTCCATTGGGTCAGTGATGCCATCTAACCATCTCATCCTCTGTCATCCTCTTCTCCTCCTGCCTTCAATCTTTCCCAATATCAGGGTCTTTACAAATCAGTCAGCTCTTCACATCAGGTGGCCAAAGTATAGAAGTTTCAGCTTCAGCATCAGTCCTTCCAATGAACACCCAGGACTGATTTCCTTTAGGATGGACTGGATTGATCTCCTTTCAGTCCAAGGGACTCTCAAGAGTCTCCTCCAACACAACAGTTCAAAAGCATCAATTCATCGGCGCTCAGCTTTCTTTATAGTCCAACTCTCACATCCATACATGACTACTGGAAAAACCATAGCCTTGACTAGAAGGACCTTTGTTGACAAAGTAATGTCTCTGCTTTTTAATATGCTTTCTGTGTTGATCATAACTTTCCTTCTAAGGAGTGTCTTTTAATTTCATGGCTGCAATCACCATCTGCAGTGATTTTGGAGCCCCCAAAATAAAGTCTGACACTGTTTCCTCATCTACTTGCCATGAAGTGATGGGACTGGATGCCATGATCTTAGTTTTCTGAATGTTGAGCTTTAAGCCAACTTTTTCACTCCCTCTTCCACTTTCATCAAGGGCTTCTTTAGTTCCTCTTAACTTTCTGCCATAAGGGTGGTGTTATCTGCATATCTGAGGTTATTGATATTTCTCCCAGCAATCTTGATTCCAGCTTGTGCTTCTTCCAGCCCAGCATTTCTCATGATGTACTCTGCATAGAAGTTAAATAAGCAGGGTGACAATATACAGCCTTGATGATGTATTCCTTTTCCTATTTGGAACCAGTCTGTTGTTCGATGTCCAGTTCTAACTGTTGCTTCCTAACCTGCATACAGGTTTCTCAAGAGGCCAATCAGGTGGTCTTGTATTCCTATCTCTTTCAGAATTTTTCACAGTTTATTGTGATCCACACAGTCAAAGGCTTTGGCATGGTCAATAAAGCAGAAATAGATATTTTTCTGGAACTCTCTTGCTTTTTCGATGATCCAGCGGATGTTGGCAATGTAATCTCTGGTTCCTCTGCCTTTTCTAAAACCAGCTTGAACATCTGGAAGTTCACGGTTCACGTATTGCTGAAGCCTGGCTTGGAGAATTTTGAGTATGACTTTACTAGCATGTGAGATGAGTGCAATTGTGCGGTAGTTTGAGCATTCTTTGGCATTGCCTTTCTTTGGGATTGGAATGAAAACTGACCTTTTCCAGTCCTGTGGCCACTGCTGAGTTTTCCAAATTTGCTGGCATATTGAGTGCAGCACTTTCACAGCATCATCTTTCAGGATTTGAAATAGCTCAACTGGAATTCCATCACCTCCATTAGCTTTGTTCATAGTGATGCTTCCTAAAGCCCACTTGACTTCACATTCCAGGATGTCTGACTGTAGGTGAGTGATCACACCATCGTGGTCATCTGGATCATGAAGATCTTTTTTGTATAGTTCTTCTGTGTATTCTTGCCACCTCTTCTTAATATCTTCAACTTCTGTTAGGTCCATACCATTTCTGTCCTTTATTGAGCCCATCTTTGCATGAAATGTTCCCTTGGTATCTCTAATTTCTTGAAGAAATCTCTAGTCTTTCCTATTCTATTGTTTTCCTCTATTTCTTTGCATTGATCACTGAGGAAGGCTTTCTTATGTCTCCTTGCTATTCTTTGGAACTCTGCATTCAAATGGCCATATCTTTTCTTTTCTCATTTGCTTTTGCTTCTCTTCTTTTCACAGCTATTTGTAAGGCCTCCCCAGACAGCCATTTTGCTTTTTTGCATTACTTTTTTCTTGGGGATGGTCTTTATCCCTGTCTTCTGTACAATGTCATGAACCTCCGTCAATAGTTCATCAGGCACTCTGTCTATCAGATCTAGTCCCTTAAATCTATTTCTCACTTCTACTATATAATCCTAAGGGATTTGATTTAGGTCATACCTGAATGGTCTAGTGGTTTCCCCCACTTTCTTCAATTTAAGTCTGAATTTGGCAATAAGGAGTTCATGATCTGAGCCACAGTCAGCTCCTGGTCTTGTTTTTGCTGACTGTATAGAGCTTTTCCATCTTTGGCTGCAAAGAATATAATCAATCCAATTTCGGTGTTGACCATCTGGTGATGTCCATGTGTAGAGTCTTCTCTTGTATTGTTGGAAGAGGGTGTTTGTTATGATCAGTGCAGTCTCTTGGCAAAACTCTATTAGCCTTTGCCCTGCTTCATTCTGTAGGCCAAGGCCAAATTTGCCTGTTACTCCAGGTATCTCTTGACTTCCTACTTTTGCATTCCAGTCCCCTATAATGAAAAGGACATCTTTTTGGGGTGTTAGTTCTAAAAGGTCTTGAAGGTCTTCATAGAACCATTGAACTTCAGCTTCTTCAGTGTTACTGGTCAGGGTATATACTTGGATTACCATGATATTGAATGGTTTGTGTTGGAAATGAACAGAGATCATTCTGTCGTTTTTGAGATTGCATCAAAATACTGCATTTTGGACTCTTTTGTTGATCATGATGGCTACTCCATTTCTTCTAAGTGATTCCTGCTGACAGTAGTAGATATAATGGTCATCTGAGTTAAATTCACCCATTCCAGTCCATCTTAGTTTGCTGATTCCTAGAATGTCCACATTCACTCTTGCCATCTCCTGTTGACCACGTCCAATTTGCCTTGATTCATGGATCTAACATTCCAGGTTCCTATGCAATATTGCTCTTTACAGCATTGGACATTGCTTCTATCACCAGCCATGTCCACAACTGGGTGTTGTTTTTGCTTTGGCTCCATCCCTTCATTCTTTCTGGAGTTATTTCTTTACTGATCTCCAGTAGCATATTGGGCACCTACCAACATGGGGAGTTAATCTTTCAGTTTCCTATCTTTTTGCATTTTCATATGGTTCATGGGGTTCTCAAGGCAAGAATACTGAAGTGGTTTGCCATTCCCTTCTCCAGTGGACCACATTCTGTCAGACATTTCCACCATGACCCGTCCATCTTGGGTGGCCTCACACAGCATGCCTTAGTTTCATTGATTTAGACAAGTTGTGGTCCTTGTGATTAGATTGGGTAGTTGTCTGTGATTGTGGTTTCAGTCTGTCTGCCCTCTGGTGCCCTCTCTCAGCTACTACCATCTTACTTGGGTTTCTCTTACCTTGGACATGGGGTATCTCTTCACGGATGCTCCAGCAAAATGCAGCTGCTGCTCCTTACCTTGGACATGGGGTAGCTCCTCTGGGCCACCACCCCTGACCTTGGACGTGGGGTAAACTTAAAGCTATGTCCAAGAACAAAGAAGAGAGTGACGGAGTGGAGTTCTAGGATAGCCTCTCAACTAAAATAGCAATGGGGAAAGCAGGGCAGCAACTCAAATACCCACATGGTTTCCAGACATTTTGAAGCCTTGTGCTGTCATGGGGACAGAAACCTTGTCCCAGTTGGAGTCACTTTGCAATATTTATCTTCTGTTCTTCCACGCACAATACACAGTTCCTCTTTTCAAAAAGATCAGGCAGAGCTGGAATGCCCACATCTCTTTGGGTGCCTAGTCCTATGGAAATGAGAGCATTCATTTTCTTCAGATTCAGACACATAGCGTCCTCAAGTAAACATCAGAAACAGCAAAGCTGCAGGCTCTAAATCACCATGTGCCATACCAGACACTAAAAGAGAAAAAAAAAAAAAAAATCGACAGAAGCCAGATCATTTAAAAACTAGACAGCACCCAAGTATTTGAGAATATGCTGTAGGGAACAATTTTGCTTTTCATTAGGTAACAGGATAAATACGCTTGTATCCTAATTTGATGGTTTTCCTGTCATAGTAATGACATTTTTGAAAATGGGGTACTGCTTTCTTGGGAGTAAAAGCGCTTCTACATCTGCTGACCTACAGAAAATTTCCAAAACGTGAAAAGCCTACGGGGAATTCAGCGCCAGGTGGCAGCAAGTATTTCTAGTTAGCATGCCTCTCAAATGCCTGTCATTGCAGGCAGAGGACGGGAGCCTCTGACAGGGATCTGGAGGCAGCTTTGGTGCAGACAGGAGCAGTGGTCAGCAGGCTTTTGAGAATCCCTACTGACTTTTGCACATTCCATTCTACTTCACTGATGCAAGCAACTTGAACAATGGCTACCGTATATTTTTGTTATTGCTTTAGAATGTTGTAGTTTTGACTTGCTCTTGTCCCAGTGACATTGCTTACTGTGGCTTTTTACAGTCGATCAGGACTGATGTTCATTCAGCTGCTCAGTTTCTAGCACTTTTCTGAGACTTTGTGCAAGACCTAGGAAGTATATCCCCTCAAGGAGTTTGCAATCACAGTATTGTTTCTTAATTACCTTTAAAACGTTGTTGTATTTATTGAGTTGAAATACACATAAAACACAATTAACCATTTTAAAGTGTATATTTCAATGATATGTACTCACAAGTTGTGAAGCATGTAGCCCTCTCCAGTTTCAAAATGACGTCTTCCCCTAAAAATTCCGAGGACTCCTAAGTAATCACTCCCCAACTCCCCTTCCTTGGTAAGCCCCTAATCTGCTTTCTATCTCTATGAATTTGCTTGTACTGAATTCATTATATATGTGTTCATAGAAATGATACAATCTGATGTGTTTTTTTTCCCCCTGACTTCTTTCACTTAACAGAGTATTTTAAGGATTCATCCAAGTTGTAGTTTATATTAGTACTTTTTCTTCTCCTCTTTATGGCTTTCATGATGTGCATATACCAGTTTCTTTTAAGCATTCATGGATGTGCATTCATGTTTCCATCATTTGGCTATGTTGTGTAAAGCTGCTATGAATATTTGTATACAAATTTCCTCATGAACATATATTTTTATTTCTCTTGGGTATTATACCTGGAAGGAAACTGATGGGTCAAATGATAATTCTATCTTTAACTGCTTGAGGAATTGAAACTGTAGCCACTGTGGCTGCACCATTTTACATCCCCACCAGCACTTTATTAAATACCTACCTCTCCACATCCTAGCTAACATTTGGAAAATATAACATACTGATATAAATAACTCATCATTTTAGAATTTTATAACTGGAAAAGTGTGCATCAAGAAAAGAAGGAAGATTTCAAATCAACAACCTAACTTTGCACCTTAAGAAACTAACCAACTAAACCCAGAATCAGCAGAGGATGAGCATAATTAAGATGAGCATGGAGATCAACAAATAGAGAATGAAAAAACAAACAAACAAACAATAGAATGAACAGCAAAACTTGCTTCTCTGAGAAGATCAACAAAATTGAAAAGTCTTTCACTAGACTAAGAAAAAAATGGAGAAGACACACATAACCAAAATTGAAAATAAAATGACTACTAATAAGTTAAAGAAATAAATAGGATTATAAGATAATAATACAAATATCTATTCATCAATAAATTAGATAACAAGTGAAATGGAAAAAATTCCTAGAAATGCACAAATGTCTAAAACTAGTTTGAGAAATAAAGTCTCAACATACCTACAAGTAAAATGATTGCATCAGTAATCAGAAAAGAGAATTCCAGGTCCAGATGGCTTCACTGGTGAATTCTACCAACTAGTTAAAGAGTAACAGCAACACTACTCAAAATCTTCCAAAAAACAGAAGAGAAAGGAACACTTCTTAACACATTCTATTTAGTCAGCATTACCCTGATAAAAAGCTATGGTTTTTCCAGTGGTCATGTATGGATGTGAGAGTTGGACTGTGAAGAAAGCTGAGCACTGAAGAATTGATGCTTTTGAACTGTGGTGTTGGAGAAGACTCTTGAGAGTCCCTTGGACTGCAAGGAGATCCAAACAGTCCATTCTGAAGGAGATCAGCCCTGGAATTTCTTTGGAAGGAATGATGCTAAAGCTGAAACTCCAGTACTTTGGCCATCTCATGCAAAGAGTTGACTCATTGGAAAAGACTCTGATGCTGGGAGGGATTGGGGGCAGGAGGAGAAGGGAATGACAGAGGATGAGATGGCTGGATGGCATCACTGACTCGATGGACGTGAGTCTAAGTGAACTCCGGGAGTTGATGATGGACAGGGAGGCCTGGCGTGCTGCGATTCATGGGGTCACAAAGAGTCGCACACGACTAAGTGACTGAACTGAACCCTGATACCAAAATCAGAAAAAGACACCACAAATAATCTACAGACAAATATACCTTATGTAAACAATCACAAAAATTCTCAACCAAACACTATCAAAACAAATTCAGTAGCACTTCAGAAGGATTAGACTCTATGACCAAGTGGAATTTGTCCCAGGAATACAAGGCTTGTGCAACATAAGTAAATCAATTAATATAACATCATATCAGTAGCATGAAAAAAAGATCTGAATAGACAAAGAAAAAACTTTTGAATAAAATGAAAATTCCATTGCTAAAAGTTCTCGGCAAACCAGGAGTAGAAAGAGACAATTTCCTTCAAGCCAAATATGTTCTTTTTGTTTTCTTTCCTTCTGCTAAATATTGGGAAATTTAAAGTGATTCCCTTCAGTTTAAGTGTGCATTGTATTTATCTGCTAGTGTCAAAACAATGATTCTTTAAACAAAATTTCCAAAACTATTTACCTGCCTGAAACAAGCCTTTACTTTTCTCTTTCATCTTATTGTCAGCTGGGTTTTGTTTTAGTTCATGTGTCTTGTTTGTTCATCTTAAACTAAAGAATAACGTAGATCAGTCTATCTAGGGCTTCTTCTCCTTATTGAGACATCACACAGAGTCAAGATAGAAATGCGTACTGTTTCTTAAGGTTTTTGCTCTAGACTAGCATATCTTCTGGGCTTCCCTGATAGCTCATCTGGTAAAGAATGCACCTGCAAGGCAGGACACCCCTGTTTGATTAGGAAGATCCTCTGAAGAAGGGATAGGCTACCCAATCCAGTATTCTTGGGCTTCCCTGGTGCCTCAGACAGTAAAGATGGAGACCAGCGTTTGATCTGTGGGTTGGGATGATCCCCTGGAGGAGGGCATGCCAACCCAAATCAGTTTTCTTGCCTGGAGAATCCCCACGAACAGAGAAGCCTGGTGGGCTATATATGGCCCATGGGGTCACAGAGGAGGACACGACTGAGTGACTAAGCACACAGCACAGCCTATCTTCACTTGTGGTCAAATATAACTAACCAGGGGAACATAAGTATATAGCAATCCCAGCACAAATGGGTAGGTAAATATACTTTATTCCCTCTCTTACACTGCAATATCACATGTCAAGGGACTGAAGAGAAGAATATCCCAACCTACCAGTGTCTGTCAATAAAAGTGTCATATAAGAAAGTAGAGAAGGAAAAATGCCAAGATGGGGGTGTTCTATTAAGAAATATTTATGTGAAAAATCCCTGGAGGAGGACATGGCAACCAACTCCAGGATTCTTGCCTGGAGTATCTCATGGACAAAGGAGCCTGGTGGGCTGCAGTCCATGGAGCTGCAAAGAGTCAGACACGAGTGAAGTGACTTAACACACACACATGAAAAACAGGTTGATTTCTGTAATATACTACAAAATCTCAGTGGTTTAAGAGCAAGTTTATTTTTCACTCACTCAAAATCAAGTATAGATGTTCCTGGTCTTCTGGCTTTTGGGGTGGCTTTCTTCCAAACAGTGCTTGGGTATTTAGGCTGTTCCAATCTCAAGTTTATCTTCTTGCCATCCATCTTGCAACCATGAAGGGGAGAAAAAAGAAGGGAAATGTTTACCAAAACCAGTCAGTATATTTAACCATTTTGTCATTGAAGTGAAACAGCCCTTTAGCTCACATTTTATTGGCCAAAACAAGTCGCATGATTTCACCTAGATGGAAAGGTGGAGGGTATAAATGCAATTATGCAATCCCTGAATAGGCATTGATTGGTCAACTGCATTACCACTCTATCTAAAGGCAGTAGAGTCCCTGGTGCCCAACCAGCTATTTGGTCTAGGAGAGAAAGACAGAACATAGATGTTTGACCAGGAGCCTCTGTCAATCCTAAAGTTAATGTAGAATAGAAACTCTGAGATTGCAAATAATCTGTGCTGTTCTTGTTGTTTTAATACGAAAAATAGAGGGTTTGTGAAAATTTGGTTTAAGTAAAGCTACTTTGGCTTCTAGATGGTTAATCAAAGCCTGTAATAATCAATAGCATTTGCCTAATACTTTTATTATTAATTTTAATGTATTCTATCTTTATACCAACTTTTGTGTATTTTTGTATAGTATAATACCAAGAACAACTGATATAAAAGTATACAAAGAGATATCCTAAAAA
Source organism: Bos indicus x Bos taurus (assembly GCF_003369695.1). Lineage (NCBI taxonomy): Eukaryota > Metazoa > Chordata > Mammalia > Artiodactyla > Bovidae > Bos > Bos indicus x Bos taurus. Next base: position 8,984,122 of record NC_040087.1, on the reverse strand, counting down.
AAACTATAAATCAAGATAAAATCTTAAACATATTGTGGCAACCCACAGGAAGATAATATAAAATAAATTTTAAAAAAGAAACCAGAACACATATTAAAATATTAGACTTAAGTGCTAACATATCAATAGTTATCTTAAATGTAAGTGGTCCAAAAGTATCACTGGAAAGACAAGGATTAGCAGAGTGGATTAAAAAAAATGTGGCCTAATTAGATGTGTCATAAGAAACTCAATTCAAAGTTAAGAACAAAAGTAGATTAAAAGTGTAAGGATGAAAAAAGCTATCCTATGTAAATGTAACCAAACAAGCAGATGTGGGTGGCTATATTAAATTGTGGACCACAGAACAAAGAAAATTACTGGATACAAAAATGCACATTGCCCAATATTAAATGGATGAAAGGATAAAACCATTTGCATAATGATGTATAATGCTAAATGTTTTCCAACCAAACAATAGAACCTCAAAATATATAAAACAAAAACTGTTAGAAGTGAAAAAACATTAGATAAATTCACAATAATCATTAGGGATTTCAGCACCTCACTTTCAGTTTATACAAACAGTAGATAGAAAATCAACAAGGACATAAAAAATCTGAATAATAGGATCAACAGGTCTAGTTAGTGTTTATAGAATGTGTTACCCAAACACAGTAGAATGCACATTTTTCAAGCATACAGGGAATATCCACCAAGATAGACTGACTATATTTTGTGCCCTAGAATACACCTCCAATTTAAAATTGAAACTAAAGAATTAATTCTCTTACATCATGGACTAAAGCTAGAAATCAATAACAGAAAGACAATGGAAAAATCTCTAAATTTATAAATATCAAAAAACATGTCCAAATAACCAATGGTCCAGGGTTAAAATCTCAGAGGAAATTAAAAAAATAAATTGAAACTAAATGAAAATCAAGACATGGTGTACCCAGTTATGTGGGATGCACCTAAATCAGTGCTAGAAGACAATTTATGACATTAACTGCTTTTATTAGAAATGGGAAATGGTTGTGAATTTCTATTAAATGGAAAATGAAGGGAAAAAAAAGAAAAAGAAAACCCAAGGCAAACATAAGGAAGACAATAGAGGAGAAATAAATACAATTGAAACAGAAAATCAGTGAGACAAAAAGCTGAATCTTTAAATATAATAAAGTTGATAAGCCTATAGCAATATTGACAAAAAATAAGGCAAAAATAAACCATAAACATCAGAAATCAGAGATATTACTATTTGGCAGCCAGTAAAAAAAAATAATGAGGGCATTCTATGACCAAGTAGGTGCACATAAACTTGGAAAAATAACGACTAGTTCCTTGAAAACTACAAACTAAGTCAGATGAAATGAAATACATAATCTGCATGGTATGATAATTATTAAAGAAATTCATTCATAATTAAAAAGCTCTTAAATAATATATCTCCAGACTGGAGAAATCTACCAAACATTTAAAGATAAATTAGTACCAGTTTCCCACAATTTTTTCCAGAAAATAGAAGAGCAACTGTATCTCAACTCGTCAATATTACTCTGATACCAAAAGCAGCCAAAGATGATAAGGTAGGCACAAAAAGCTTTGTTCATGTTCTATCCATGCACTTAATATATTTACTCAACAATGTGAGTCAATTACTGGCCAGACTTGAGGAATCTGGGAAGGGCCTGTCTGGCCAGGGTTCTACAACACTGCATAGAGTGTCAAGGAGATTTGGGAGGTAACATCATCAATATTACAGGTCAAAAAAACCCAAAAGACAAAAACACAGGACTGATTAGGAGAACATTCAATCTCTGTTATTTGAAATCTATCATTATCTTTTTAGTGTGAAAATATGGGAAATTTTCCAGTTTTAAAAAGTCTACCTTTTGGGGAAAAAAAAAGATTCTACCTAATGGAACAAATGGAGGAGTGGGTTTCTCAACCTAGTCACTGAAAATGTAAAAGGTTGCTATATCAAGAGTATGTCTGTGTATAATAAGCAACTCAAAGTTATCTTACAACTACAACAGTACCTAATATGTCTAATTATAAATAATCCTTGTACATTGTTACATGATGCTATTTATTGTGATTTTTAAAAGCTTAAAACATTTAAAAGCCCTCAAAACATAATGACTTATCTTTGATAAAAGTTTATTTTTCTTTCCCATAATATCATGGCAAGACTAAGCTGGTAGAACAGCTAGATGGAACTTGGGTTCTTTCCAACTTGTTGCTTTGTAAGTCTCTGAAGCATTGCCCTCATCTACCTAGAAATATCTAGGTTACTAGCTTGTTCATCGGAGAAGGCAATGGCACCCCACTCCAGTACTCTTGCCTGGAAAATCCCATGGATGGAGGAGCCTGGTGGGCTACAGTCCATGGGGTCACTAGGAGTCAGACACGACTGAGCGACTTCACTTTCACTTTTCACTTTCATGCATTGGAGAAGGAAATGGCAACCCACTCCAGTGTTCTTGCCTGGAGAGTCCCAGGGATGGGGCAGCCTGGTGGGCTGCCGTCTCTGGGGTCGCACAGAGCTGGACACGACTGAAGTGACTTAGTAGCAGCAGCAGCTGGTTCATATTTTAGAATTTGAGAAAGAAAATGAAACTAAGTCAAGGGAAAATTATTGTATATATATGTGTATGCATTTGAGTTAAGAGTTAGTCCATTCATTTTGAAGATCACTTTGTCTAATTTCCCATGAAGTCTGACGTTCATCTCATAGCCATATCTAGCCAAATGGGAAAAAATAATCTCTAATAGGATGCTCTATATCCAGAAACAAGGAGAGAGTAATTATTGACCAATTTATGAAGAAGTGTAATATAGGGGATAAATGTGGGTACATAGGAACTGAAAAGAATCTCATGGCTGAGAAAAATAGAAAAACAGAAGTAGAAAAGTAATAGACAAACTCAACTAATCTATAAGTTTGTGTCATTAAAATACTAACATTGTCAGAGTGGTTTAAAAAACTTGTGTAGGATATAGATAGTTAAAAGTAAAAAATGAACTGTATCTTGATCTGGATGGTGATTGTACAGTTCTATCATATGTAATAATTTATTAAGCTCTTACCTTAAAATTAGTAGACATTGGGTACTTCACTCTGTGACAGTGACATAGAAAAGGATCTACATTCACCATGTCTGGATTGCTTAAAACTTGCATATTTCAAGGAAATACTTACCTTCAAGGGTTGACCTTCAACCCACACTGGGAGATTGCTCTGAGTCCTTGGAATATTCTGCCTGATAGAGTTTTTACCTGCTTAAAGCCTTGGGCCATGAAGTATTTACAAAGAGCACTTTTTTTTTTTTTTTTTTGGTATGCCTGGGGCTTTGGGCCATGCTCTATCAGTTTGACCAAATGTTACCAAACAACGTGATTTATGGCAAATGTCAGTCTTTTTTCTGGGGTTTAGATTGGGATGTTTAGAACCTGAGAGCTAAAGTCAGTCAAATGATGGTGCTTGAAAATAAGGTGGTGGTGGTTTAGTCTCTAAGTTGTGTCTGACTCTTGTGACTCCATGGACTATAGCCTGCCAGGCTCCTCTGTCCATGGGATTTTCCAGGCAAGAATACTGGAGTGGATTGCCATTTCCTTCCCCAGGAGATCTTCCTGACCCAGGAATCAAACCCAGGTCTCCTGCACTGCAGGCAGATTCTTTACCGACTGAGCCATGAGGGGAGCCCTTAATATATGACCTGCTCCCAATAAAAAATAACCCTGGACAGTAAGACTTGGGTTAACCTTCTTTGATTGACAACAATATGCATGTGTTGTTCAATATTGTTGGGAGAATTGAGTGTGTTTCTGTGTAACTCCCATGATACAGCAGGAAGCTTGTTCCTTCTTTCTCTAGGGCTTTGACCATGTGCTTTTTTCCTTAGCTGATTTTAGTCTGCATCTTTTTTCCCCAATAACTTCTTACTGTGAGTATAAGGACTTTTTCTGAGTTCTGTATGTCTTTCTAGCATATCAAGGGTGAAGTTGGACTTTTCAGTGAAAAAATGAAAAAAGAAAAAAAAAAAAAAAGGAAGGAAGGAAAGAGAGAGTTTTAGAAGTTAGAGAATTAAGGAGGAAAGCAATTTACTTATTTATTTACATAAAGCATTGTTAAAACAAGTGAAATTATAGCTTTATGGAATCTGTTATTCTGATAGATCTTCAGTTCAGTTCAGTCAACTCAATCGTGCCTGACTCTTTGCGACCCCATGGACTGCAGCATGCCAGGGCTCCCTCTCCATCACCAACTCCCGGAACCTACTCAAAATCATGTCCACTGTGTCGGTGGTACCATCCAACCATCTCATCCTCTTTTGTCCCCTTCTCCTTCTGACCCCAATCCCTCCCAGCATCAGAGTCTTTTCCAATGAGTCAACTCTGCATGAGGTGGCCAAAGTATTGGAGTTTCAGCTTCAGCATCAGTCCTTCCAAAGAACACCCAGGACTGATCTTTAGGATGGACTGGTTAAATCTCCTTGCAGTCCAAGGGACTCTCAAGAGTCTTCTCCAACACCACAGTTCAAAAGCATCAAGTCTTTGGCACTCAGCTTTCTCCACAGTCCAACTCTCACATCCATACATGACCACTGGAAAAACCATAGCCTTGACTAGACGGACCTTTGTTGGCAAAGTAATGTCTCTGCTTTTGAATATGCTATCTAGGTTGGTCAAAGCTTTCCTTCCAAGGAGTAAGCATCTTTTAATTTCATGGCTGCAGTCACCATCTGCAGTGATTTGGAGCCCATAAAAATAAAGTCTGACACTGTTTCCACTGTTTCCCCATCTATTTCCCATGAAGTGATGGGACCAGATGCCATGATCTTCATTTTCTAAATGTTGAGCTTTAAAGCCAACTTTTTCATGCTCCTCTTTCACTTTCATCAAGAGGCTTTTTAGTTCCTCTTCACTTTCTGCCATAAGGGTGGTGTCATCTGCATATCTGAGGTTATTGATATGTGTTCTGGCAATCTTTATTTCAGCTTCTGTTTCTTCCAGCCCAGCGTTTCTCATGATATACTCTGCATATAAGTTAAATAAGCAGGGTGACAATATACAGTCTTGATGTACTCCTTTTCCTTTTTGGAACCAGTCTGTTGTTCCCTGTCTAGTTCTAACTGTTGCTTCCTGACTTTCATATAGGTTTCTCAAGAGGCAGGTCAGGTGGTCTGGGATTCTCATATATATATGTACCTTTGTCATCTTGTATTTAGTCTCTTTTTGAGGAATGAGAATATTTCATTCACTAAGTATTCATTAAGGATCACCCATATTGTTATCTTGTCATGCTTTATGTGCATTCAGACCTAATGCACTTGAGCAGTGACTGTAATAAGAGATCAGATATGGCCCTGGGCATCAAGATTCACTGTCTATTTGTTTAAATAGACACACAAATACAGACATAACTATATAATTGCATATGAATACATGACAGGATTCATGCAAAGATGGGCTCGATAAAGGACAGAAATGGTATGGACCTAACAGAAGTTGAAGATATTAAGAAGAGGTGGTAAGAATACACAGAAGAACTGTACAAAAAAGATCTTCATGACCCACATAATCACAATGGTGTGATCACTGACCTAGAGCCAGACATCCTGGAATGTGAAGTCAAATGGGCCTTAGAAAGCATCACTATGAACAAAGCTAGTGGAGGTGATGGAATTCCAGTGGAGCTATTTCAAATCCTGAAAGATGATGCTGTGAAAGTGCTGCACTCAATATGCCAGAAAATTTGGAAAACTCAGCAGTGGCCACAGGACTGGAAAAGGTCACTTTTCATTCCGATCCCAAAGAAAGGCAATGCCAAAGAATGCTCAAACTACTACACAATTGCACTCATCTCACACGCTAGTAAAGTAATGCTCAAAATTCTCCAAGCCAGGCTTCAGCAAAATGTGAACCGTGAACTTCCAGATGTTCAAGCTGGTTTTAGGAAAGGCAGAGGAACCAGAAATCAAATTGCCAACATCTGCTGGATCATGGAAAAAGCAAGAGAGTTCCAGAAAAACATCTATTTCTACTTTATTGACTATGCCAAAGCCTTTGACTGTGTGGATCATAATAAACTGGAAAATTCTGAAAGAGATAGGAATACCAGACCATCTGATCTGCCTCTTGAGAAATTTGTATGCAGGTCAGGAAGCAACAGTTAGAACTGGACATGGAACAATAGACTGGTTCCAAATAGGAAAAGGAGTACATCAAGGCTGTATATTGTCACCCTGCTTATTTAACTTCTATGCAGAGTACATCATGAGAAATGCTGGGCTGGAAGAAGCACAAGCTGGAATCAAGATTGCTGAGAGAAATATCAATACCCTCAGATATGCAGATGACACCACCCTTATGGCAGAAAGTGAAGAGGAACTAAAAAGCTTCTTATGAAAGTGAAAGTGGAGAGTGAAAAATTTGGCTTAACGCTCAACATTCAAAAAACAAAGATCATGGCATCCGGTCCCATCACTTCATGGGAAATAGATGGGGAAACAGTGGAAACAGTGTCAGACTTTATTTTTTTGGGCTCCAAAATCACTGCAGATGGTGCTTGCAGCCATGAAATTAAAAGATGCTTACTCCTTGGAAGGAAAGCTTTGACCAACCTAGATAGCATATTCAAAAGCAGAGACATTACTTTGCCAACAAAGGTCCGTCTAGTCAAGGCTATGGTTTTTCTAGTGGTCATGTATGGATGTGAGAGTTGGACTGTGAAGAAGGCTGAGCACTGAAGACTTGATGCTTTTGAACTGTGGTGTTGGAGAAGACTCTTGATAGTCCCTTGGACTGCAAGGACATCCAACCAGTCCATTCTGAAGGAGATCAGCCCTGGGTGTTTTTTGGAAGGACTGATGCTAAAGCTGAAACTCCAATACTTTGGCCACCTCATTCGAAGAGTTGACTCATTGGAAAAGACTCTGATGCTGGGAGGGATTGGGGGCAGGAGGAGAAGGGGACAACAGAGGAAGAGATGGCTGGATGGCATCACTGATTCAATGGATGTGAGTCTGGGTGAACCCTGGAATTGGTGATGGACAGGGAGACCTGGAGTGCTGCAATTCATGGGGTCGCAAAGAGTCGGGCACGACTGAGCGAGTGAACTGAACTGAACTGACATGACATGAAAATACGTAAGTCTGTAATCAGGAATTTTATTGACACACACACACACACAGTCTACTTCTCCCCCCAAAAGCACAATTTATCAGAGAAATAGATCATGGTGCATGTCTATTAGTTGTTTCTGTCTCTTGACAATGTACGGGTGAGGTACAAGTAGTCCCAGAAATGAAACCTATTCATTATCAGTTCCTGACCTGCTAACAAGGAAATTGTACCAATTTCCTTGACCTCATGGCATCTTTCTGTTGTAAATATATGGTGTTTATGATCATGGCAATTTAGATAATAGAAGAGGAGGATAGAATTGAGAAAGAGAAGTAGTATTCAAATGTCCGTATCGGGATAGTATAGAAGGTATTTGATTCACTTTATCCCCACATTCAAGTCTAAGAATGATAAAAAACAAAAATATAATTACACAAAGCTATTTCAGATACTAATATGCATGTTTATATAGTTATCAGAAGTCAGAGTAAACCAGAAACATTATTTTCAAAACTAAAAATTTTCAATATTATCCCACTGCCTTACTACATTCTGGGATTATACTAGGTAGAAGGGACATAAAATTAAACAAAATAGATATGTTCCTATTTTACGCGTACTGGAGGAGGCAGAAAACTAAAAAAAATAAAAAATTATAATACATTATGTGTTACTGCATTAGAAGTGTCCTGACCTCCACAGACTGGGAATAATTACAACTATTACTAAAATATGTAGCAGTAAAATAAAACAATTATCAAAACTAACATAAATAGGACATAAGTCCCCAGGAAATTCTTCAAAAAGCTAAACACTAAAAATGGGGCTCATTTTGTGATTATATTCCATTTTTTCATCTCGTCCATATGCTTTATATGTATTTTAAAGGAGGAAGGTCAGTAAGCCTCCCCCCGAGGGCTCTGGCTAAGCTCTGTTCGTACATGTCATCAGAGAGGCAATGCTGTCACACAGATGGCCCCCTGGTCTGGCCAGCTTGACGAAAGTGTCTTTGTGTTCCTAATTAACTAGTGAACAACTGTGCCAATTGCTTTGATACATTCTAAACCTTCTGTTCTCAGACTTTTGATGAGCTGTTTATTCAGGAGCAATACCTGCCTGCTTTATTGGCCCCAGCACACCACTTTTAAAGGGCAGAGCTTTAGTGCGATTGACAAGGATTCCTCTGTTCCAAGGATGAAGATCATCAGGAAGCATTAACCATATTCAGGTAGTCTGCTTTAGATCTCATTGATGAAAGGATAAAGCCTATGACTACAGAGTGCAAACATTTTCTGGCAGTAACTCAATAGATCCAGAACTCACGGTTCAGTAATAAGCTGCCACACCAACTCCTTCTTTGATTCAGGGAGTTCCCAAATCTCTAGCAGTGTTTAAAGAAGTAAGGTTTCTAGGATCTTTACTCAACACTTGAAAGATTAGTAGTAAATTAGATGCTGACATAGAGAGTAAATTAGAACATCAAACGATACCAGGATAATAAATGTTAAAGAGCATGCCAAATTATATTTAGCATACAAAGGAAAGACATGCAAATGAAGCCCAGAGCCCCAGACCACTTTTGTGCAGATAATTGTGTGAGATGTAATGGGAGGGACAGATGTTAGTAGCTTTTTAAAAATGTTCTTGACTAAGTGTAATGTGTAATGTAGATAAGGTCATGTGATGAAATAACTATTTTTTCCACGTTAAATTAAAGAACATGATATTTTTCAAAATTAAAAATTATAAATCCTCAAGCATATTTTTGGAAAGGTTCTTTGCCTGTTGTAAAGCTTAAGTTCTGCCACAGGATCAGTGGTTCTATGGTGAAGAAAGGAAAAAAAAAAAATAATAATACAAATGTCCAATCCTAAAACATTTTAAAAGTAGCTAATCTGTTTGATGTTAATAAAGGAGACTATTTAAAACAAGATATCTCAATCTTGGCACTACTGATACTTGTACTACATAGTTATTTGTTGTGGAAGAGTGTTCTTGCATTGTACAATATTTAGCAGCATCTGAGGGCTCTACTCATTAGATACAGGTAGGATTCATCCCTATTTTGACAACTAAGATTTATCAGTAATCATGTGTGGATGTGAGAGTTGGACTATAAAGAAAGATGAGCACCAAAGAATTGATGCTTTTGAACTGTGGTGTTGGAGAAGACTCTTGAGAGTCCCTTGGACTGCAAGGAGATCCAACCAGTCCATTCTAAAGGAAATCAGTCCTGAATATTCATTGGAAGGACTGATGCTAAAGCTGAAACTCCAATACTTTGGCCACGTGATGCGAAGAACTGACATTTAAAAAGACCCCCAATGCTGGGAAAGATTGAAGGGAGGGAGGAGAAAGGGACGACAGAGGATAAGATGATTGGATGGCATCACTGACTCGATGGACATGAGTTTGAGTTGGTGATGGACAGGGAAGCCTGGTGTACTGCAGTCCATGGGGTCACAAAGAGTCAGACATGACTGAGTAACTGAACTGAACCAGACTGAACTGAAAGATTATCTCTAGACATTGTTAACTGCCATCAGGGGTAAGAACCACTAGTTTAGATTAGAACCAATGGACTTTCTGTCTTCTATATAAAGTGGTGTAGAACCATCTCTGTCAGCTTCTTTGCTCTAAATATAACTATAAAATGCATTAATAACTTAAAAGATGAACAATGGATGACTCCGAAATGTAGTAAGAAGAAGGGAGATTTATTAGAAAGCTCAGGAGTGAGAGAACAATACAGCGGCATAACTCTTACAAAATTTCATCCAACAGAAGAAGAAAATCCAAGTCCATGCTTCCTGACCTCTGATCGAGAAACTGAAGCTGCGCCAGGTAAGCTCATTCCTTGCCAGTTCCCAAGGAAAGTCCTCCCAACAACACAAGATTATCCCCATTAAACCAGCAAAGAGGATCATTGACCCATATGTCACACTAAAAATAAAGGAGCAGTGGAAGAGCTCCCCTTCTGTAATAGAACTGAGGTTCCTGCATTCCACCTACTTTGTGACATTGCAAAGCCAGGGCACACGGAGCACCAGACAGGAGGGTCTTGCCCAACAAATCCTGACTCAGTATTAAAATGGAGATGATAGGGAATCAAATTTGTGAATTTGAGGACAGATCAGTAAAATTTACCTAATCTGAACAATCTATACAAAATAAACTAGAAAACAACAACAACAGCAGCAACAAAGCCTCAGAGCCAGGATCATAGAAGGAGAGGCGAAATAATGTAGGGCTGAAAGAGCATGCAAAGAAATTATGGCTGAAAATCTCCAAAATGTGCTGAAAGACAAAAATCAACATAGTCAAGAGGCTGCTCAAACTTTAATAGGATAAACTCAAAGAAATCCAAAACAAGACACATCTTAATTAAACTTCTGAAAACAAAAGACAACACAAAACATTTTGAAAGCAATCAGAGAAAAACAACACTTTATGTATGGGGAGCTCCTATTCAAATAGCCGCATATTTCTCATCAGAAATCAAGGAGACCATGAGGAAGTACTACAACATTTTTCAAGTGCTGAAAGGACTCTCAACAGTAATTATATACCTGAAAAGCAATTTTTTTTCAGATAACAGACCAAGCTTATATAAGGTTAAGGAAAAGTCTTCACATTTAAAGAAAATCATAAAACAATGAAAGTATTTCAGAGCATCAGGAAAGAAGAAAGAACAATAACATATCATATGTTACAAAAATGTTTAAAAGATAACACTTACAATGTTTCCAAGATGACTAATATATCACAAATAAATACCAAGACTGTTTTCAATACTGTTATGAAACTATCCATCTTTGTGTCCCAGCCTTTGCAGATCTGAAGTAAAAGCAAGAAATAAAACTAGTTATAATGCAGAAAGAGGTACAATTTCTTTTGTGAATTCTCCAGTGAGCCCTGCTTTTCTTTTCCTCCCATAATTAGAGGTTCTTGCTCCCTCTCTAGTTTCTTTTAATGCTTTTTGTCCTGTTACAACCACTAGCTTCCCATTTTCATGAAAAACTGCAAGTTCCTTCCTTGAACATCAGTCCCCATGCAGCTATGAGTTATTTCTCTAACTACGGAGAAGGCAATGGCACCCCACTCCAGTACTCTTGCCTGGAAAATCCCACGGACGGAGGAGCCTGGCAGGCTGCAGTCCATGGGGTCGCTAAGAGTCAGACATGACTGAGCAACTTCACTTTCACTTTTCACTTTCATGCACTGGAGAAGGAAATGGCAACCCACTCCAGTGTTCTTGCCTGGAGAATCCCAGGGATGGGGGAGCCTGTTGGGCTGCCGTCTATGGGGCTGCACAGAGCTGGACACGACTGAAGCGACTTAGCAGTAGCAGTAGCAGGACTCCCTCTCATAGGCAAATGTTATTGAACATTTTCATTTCAATTGATGTCTCCATTTCATCACATCTCACAATCCATCGCAGTGTAGATTCTTTCCCAGTCATTTCACCAAAGCTATATGTACAAGATTACAGTGGATCTTGGTTACGAAACTCATGGACCACTCGAGTGACCTTACCTTACTCACACATCTGTATGCATTTGATATTGCTGACCCATTTCTACTTTATGAACTGCTTTTGCCTTTGGTTCCCATCATATGATAATCTTCTGATATTATGGATATAATTTTATATGAGGATATTCTGTGACAGAACTTTCACCTCTGCTTACTTTGCTGTTGGTTTGCAAATGAGCCCCTAAAAATAGAGGACAAAAAGAGACTGAGGAAAAAGGCATATCACTCCAAATTGGTAGGTGGCAGGTATAATAAGCAAGGGAACTCACATAGGAGGCTTGTTTTTGAGCAGCCACAAGACAAGTAGATCTCTACAGCCATCCACCAAATCTTCAAAAAGTTTATATGAAGGTCTTCACTAGGTTCAGTCACATATACCATCCAGGTGTTCTCAACAGGTGTTCTCAGCAACACATTGTCACCTCAAGGCTGTGTCTTTGCAGGGAAAAGCTAAGTGTAAAGAACATTCCAAGGATGGAGAATGTGTGAAGAACCTCAAATTGCCCAAGTCCACCTCTCAGGTCACCTGCAGTCTTGTTTTTTCGATGACCTCCTCCAACACTTGTAATTCCTAATGTTACTTCAGTTCAATACAATTTTTTTTCTTCTCTTTCTGGATAATTTACTGAGACATTATCAATTGATGGTGGAGTTATCAACAAACTCATTTTCTACACAATCCTTGTCCCAAGCAAAACCTCTCACCAGATTTATTCCTTCAGTTCAGTTCAGCTCAGTTGCTCAGTTGTGTCCAACTCTTTGCGACCCCATGAATCACAGCACGCCAGGCCTCTCTGTCCATCACCAACTCCCAGAGTTCACTCAAACTCATGTCCATCGAGTCAATGATGCTATCAAGCCATCTCATCCTCTGTTGTCCCCTTCTCCTCCTACCTCCAATCCCTCCCAGCATCAGAGTCTTTTCCAATGAGTCAACTCTTGTTATTTTTGAAATAAAATCACATAGATTCAATACCTAAACAGAAACCTGTAAGTAATATTTGGCTCCTGTTTCTCCTTCTCTATTTGATTAAAAAGTTCTCTGGCTTCAACCTTGATACTTAAGAAATAGGATTCTCCATGTTCTCCAATCCATCCCCACAGATCAGGACATTATCTCTTGCCTGAATTTCAGCAAAAATCTTTTCACCAAGCTGTCTTCATCTATGTTTGACCTCGTCTTCTTATTCATTAGGTTCTTCTTACCCTACAGAGACAATGCTGTCCCAAAACATAAATAGGATCATGCCATTTCTTTGCATTATGCCCTCAAGACATAATAAATAATAAATAAAATAAACTTTGCATGGTATTCAATACTTATTAGTAATTATACTCCACTTATATCCACAGTATTTTCTGTTATCTCTCCCCATGCTTAACAGTTATGAAACACTTTTATAAAGTGAAAAAAGCAATATTTACATCAATTTTATAATCCCATAATGCTTTTAGATCCTGGATGCCTCATACTTATACTCTCAAACAGTAGCATAGCATATACTCTGTTTAGAACAACACTTTCTCCCCATCAGAAAGTGGTTAATTTTCAGTTGCGAAGACATGTACTCTATGAATTCTTTCTCATCTACTATTTTATTCTGGTTAATTTTTATTCTGTTAATTTTATTCTGTCCTTTTATTCTGGTTAATATTCAGTTGCAAAGACATGTACTCTATGAATTCTTTCTCATCTACTATTTTATTCTGGTTAATTTTTATTCTGTCCTTTTATTCTGGTTAATTTTCAGTTGCGAAGACATGTACTCTATGAATTCTTTCTCATCTACTATTTTATTCTGGTTAATTTTATTCTCTCCTTGTATTCTGGTTAATTTTCAGTTGCGAAGGCAAGTACTCTATGAATTCTTTCTCATCTACTATTTTCTTTGTGTCCTCATGGCACTCTACCCTTTCTGCTTCACCAGCCTTAGTTTGTAACAGTGAGAGTAGGAACTACCTTATTATTTGTACCTATCTTCCTATCAATCTTTCTACAGCTCTTTGAAGAGGGACATTGTCTACATTGTATGATATTGTCTCTCAGTCTTTATATTATTTGACACTTGGTAAATTGTGGACATTGATTTTTTTCAGGAATAAATGAAAGATGACAATTCTAGAGCCATAAAGGAAGCTGCAGTGAGAGAAAGAAAATGGGCTTCTTATTTTTATGAGATGATGATGACAAAATGATAACCAACTAAACAGTATCATCACAATTTTGTGAGCGAATATAATCTAGGTGATGTCCAAATTTATTATTACAAAGCCATATAGTCAACAAAATATGTATTTATTGTTATTGAATAAATAAAATGATTTTTTTCCCTGATTTATTTGAGTACCCCTCTTGATATTCACAAAATCTCATCATTAAGACCAAAGAGGGGAGCAGGTGAAACCCAAAGCCTCAGGGAATCCACACACTATTTATTACCTTTTATTTTATTTTATTTTTTTTACTTATTACCTTTTAGAATGTCTTTATTATATCACCAAATAATTCCTATATGACTCTTTCATTAATATTTTCTGAAAGTGTACATTGATGATAAAATTACAAGTAGTATAAATTCTATGGCCATTATAAGTGATAAATTTTGTTTGGTATTTCATTTACTTGGTCTATTAACCATTATGAGATTATGAAATTGATGTAAATGCTGTTGTTTTTTTTTTCATTTTAAAAGCAGGAGACTAGTTGTTTAAAAATAAACAAATATCTTTTCCAACATAATAGAAGTTATCAAAATTATTAAATCAAGATAATATAAAAATCCAATTGTCTTGGTATTTAAGGGTCAAGTTTCAACCTATCTGGCCAATGAAATATAAAAGAGACTGTTCGTGATACATTTCAAGTACACAGAGAAGTACAGAAAATAATACAGAAAGAATACTGAAAATGGTGGCTAAAACCTGGCTTTTAATCATAGTAATGTGACTTGGGCATTTGAGGAACTAAAAGGCCATTTAATCTTCATCTAATACATGAAATTTTCTATGTCAAAGAAGTAGGATTTAAACTTGAAAACCGCTAAAGAAAGAGGATTTCCTCTCTCATGCTCGGAAAAGAAAAGTTTTTTTTAATATACTTTTTTACTTATAATGGAGTGATATTTGACTCTCTTAAACATGTATCTATTAATAACAATCCTTTGAATGCATAACAAGGGTTAAATCCTAGTCTTCTATAAGAAGTTTCTCTCTTCTACTCTTCCATCCTCCTCCCCTTCCAACCATGCATTCATATCACACCAAATCATTCTGTTTCCTAAGTGTAGGGTTAAGTTGAGTTGCTATTTAGGTGAATAACAGGGTGCTGTCTCTCCTCTGCCACTCCCTTCCAGGAGAGAGAATGTTAATTTGAAATCTGTCTCACTAGGGTATTTTACAGACTTTCACTGAGTCAGACAGCTCATGAGAAAGTGCAATCAATTGCTGTGAACATAATAGGAACCATAGCAAGTCATGAGTCTTCAGGTGCATAGCTGCAGAGGTGTATTGCAAAGCCAAGGCCTTCCAATCTCTTCGTGTCTGCAGGGATGAACTTAGTTTCTGGTGAGATCAGAAAGTGGTATTTCATATTTTGCATATCTGCAGTGACTCTGACTGCAGATATAATCTGAGTGAACTGAATTCAAGAACATTCTAATGGATTAGGATTTCTACTCTGACATCAATCCCAGGCACTTCCTGGTGCCTGTATACAGCCATCTTTCTCCTGTGCTAACTCCCAAGTCTTCAGCTACTCTCAAAATGTAAGGAATGGGGCTACTGAGGCCTCCATTAACTGATAGATCAAAAATCTCTCTCACACACATGCCCTTTTCCCTATCTCCTTCTGAGTTTTAGCCTTTTCTCTTTTTAGAAACTCATATATGAGTGTGTGAGACATTCAGTAAACTCAAGCTATATACTCACTGTCAAGGGCAAACATTCACCGTATGCATATTTAGGAAAGTTACTTAATTTCTCTTCTATTTCAGCTTTATTATCAATAAAATAAGAATAATAGCTTACTTTCATAGTTGCTATAAGATTAAAAGGCATAGTTGTAAAATATTTAAAATATTACATGACACAAAATACGTGCATTGATCCTGATGTCTTCAGCGTACCTGCAACAGTCCATAAACTTCCCCATTTTTATCCTGATCACAAAAGAAACTTTGATGCTACCCACACAGCAAAGGTGTGAGACCTGAATCTTCAGATGGACACCTGAGTCCATTCTGGGAGTCCTGGTCTTGCCTTCCAGTTGTTGGGTGACTGAGCTGTTCCTCTTTTCTTGGTATCTTCCTGGTTTGGGCACCAGAAGTTTGGGCATCCAGAGCATCTCTTCAGTCTCACGGAGACTGGGATGGTTAGTAAACCGACACTTTACCTACCGCCCCATCTAGCTTCCTGAACCCACTCACATCCTCATTTCAATGATCTGTAGGGACTCAAAATTAGTTTAGATTAGAGGACAGCCATCTGGTATCTTAATGGCCAGTGCAGAGAAAAGACTCAAGGTTAACCTCACAGAGGGCATACTGCTACATTCACAAATGTCCTTCACACATTTGCATAGAGTTCTCAGTCCCTCCCTCCCATTGTGCATTCAATGGTTTCAGTGTTGGTTTCTGATGACTGCTGTTTCTTCCTTAATTATTGCATTCTGTGCTTTTAATCGGAGAAGGCAATGGCACCCCACTCCAGTACTCTTGCCTGGAGAATCCCATGGACAGAGGAGCCTGGTGGGCTGTAGTCCATGGGTCGCTAAGAGTCGCGCATGACTTTCACTTTTCACTTTCATGCATTGGAGAAAGCAATGGCACCCGACTCCAGTACTCTTGCCTGGAGAATCCCAGGGATGGCGGAGACTGGTGGGCTGCCATCTATGGGGTCACGCAGAGTCCAACATGACTGAAGTGACTTAGCAGCAGCAGCTTTTAATAGCCTATTCTAAAAATGAACTTCTAATTTTTTTTTTTTTTTTTAGTGAGCTTGTCCCCCTTTTGAACAATGAGGCTAGAGTTGGGTGTAGCCTCATGTTGACTCCTCTGTGGTTTCTAGCAGAGCTTATTAACTTAAGCTGCTGAAACTCAAAGTGTTTTGAAAAGTATACAAGCCACACACTTGAACTCAGAGCAACTAGATTTCTTTTTTAATCTTTTTACTTACATTAAGCTCCAATTTCTTCTTCTCAGCATTCATTTTACCCTTCCTAGTTGTGAGTTCATTTTTGTAAGAAATTGATAATTACCAATATTACTGGGTGCCTATTACAAGCTAACATCTGTGATCAGCACCTCCTTTAATACTCAAAATGACTCAATGGGTAAATAACATCCACAGTTTCAAACTGGGAAGGAAATATTCAGATGAGGATAGGTACAGTGCCTAGGATTATGCAGTTGGAAATTTGAATTTAGGTTTTTCAGACCTCAAAGCATCTGCTCATTCTTAACCACTAATAGAAGAAAAATGTAATTGAGCCATTTCTGCCCTGTAAATATTGGGCCATGCATTTGGTGGTTACATCTTGCATTCTTATTAATTTGACAGAATACCCATTTGGAAGCACTTTTCCATAATTATTTTGAAAAAGTTTATGTAGAAGTTTAAGTGTATCAACTTTGAAGCAACTTTTTAATCTTTCAGAATTCCTTATTTAATTACGTCCTAATTCGAGGTCGTTTGACTCTTGAAAAGGTTGCTACATGAATATTCAGATAGCTTAAGTATTAACACACTTACCTATATATGTACAAATATCATAAATACATATATATTCATCAGAATACATGCATTTTAAATGCATTTAAGACCGTTTATATTTATGTAAATAAAAAACCCTGATCAACATACATTGAGTCACACTGAAATTAAGAAGTATAGACCAAAGAAAACATAATTTTAGGTATAAAAGAGTCATGATCAATATTTTTTCTGTTTAAAAATGCAAATCATGGGGATCAATACTTCCAGAAATGGTTTGAATATAAAGTGACTTTTTAAAATTCCCAAAATTTCTTATACAATTTCTCCTAAATCTTGTCCTGTTAACTGAAATTTAGCCTAATCAAGCCCAAACAGCTGAGCACCTTCTGTTGGAACAGAAGTTGAAGAGAGAGTCACCAAAGGTAAGTGAAGCTGATGAGAACCAAGCCAACAGCTCATCCTGAGATGGGAATGCCAGCCAGTCTACAGAGTGGACACTGGTGTGGAGAGCATTAGTGTGCTCCTTCCCATCAGGAGAGAGTTTCTCTCCTTTACCCGTCAGCCCTTCTCAATTCTGAGTTTCATTTACACGTGATTCACATCTTTGACTTTATGAATCTTCTTTGTCATGTCCTAAAATTCTGTAACTGATTTCCTCTTTTCACCAATATAACATTTGATGTGTCCACTGCTTGGACTATGAAGAACCTTTATTTACTCACAATATACTTGCCTTCCCCCATATTGATAATTATTTTAAAATCTTAAAAAATATCTTCCAGAATCCAAGAGTCAAACCTTTTTGTACAAGTAATAATTTCCCCCCCTAACACAGTCCTGTTTACAAATATGTGATACCCTTCTATCCTCTTTAAGCACTCTCTTCATCTGGGCTATGCCTCAGTGCACCATTCTTTTATTCTGTCTTATCTATAGACAAGTTATAAAAGGAGTTTTCTTCACTGCATCACTATCCATTTTTTTTGCTTATTTATTGTTATTAATGTCTATTTGATGGAAAGGGTCATTTAGAATTATGGTGGATGATTTATTAGGGTGTATACTGGGTACTGACATTAATGGTAAATATTCTGTTCTACAATTGCATTTTCCAAGTGCTACCACTACTGTGGTAAGCAGCATCAACCTCAACTAATAGGAAATGAATGAATAAATATAGTGATTTCCCCCAAAGTTATTTCCCAACTTTGGGCATCATAAGATGTCCAAATTGTGTCTGCTTTTTTTGAGAAACGATGTCTATAATTTTTTCCCCAAAATGATAGTTTTGACCTACTAACAGGCCAGATTCAAGTTTGATTAGGTTTTGTTGTTGTTGTTGTTGTTATTTATATTCTGCTAAAATTCTTAAATGAACTGAGTTCTCTGTACCACAGATAATTCAGAGTGGCATACCTTACTTTCCAATGACACAGTTAAAACAGTAACATGGAATAACAATGGGCAGAAGTAAATTTACTCATTGAGTTTACTTACTTTCAGAATGCTTGCTTTAGTTCTGTCAAAACAAACAAAAGACCTCTCAAAATGGAAATATCTTGTCTTTTCTTAAACGTTTTCCTGCTTTCATGAACTTGATTTATTTATGTCTGGTTGACCATCACTTTGGATTCAGTTTTGCGACCCCATGAATCGCAGCACGCCAGGCCTCCTTGTCCATCACCAACTCCCAGAGTCCACCCAAACTCATGTGCATCAAGTCGGTGATGCCATCCAGCCATCTCATCCTCTGTACTTTGGATTACTTTAACTTAATTCTCTTACCTAAGAAATAAGGAACCAAAAAGTATTATGTCACTCACTTCACAAGTGTGGCTAAAATAAGAAAACTTGTTTAAAAAATACTGTCATCATACTTATATCTATATGGAAATAAGCTATGTTTTGAACTTGTGTTATATTCAGTGTTCCATCTATGAGAGGTTGATACATGTCAACAGTTTTTGAATTTAAGTGTTCCGTGTGTAATATTTTCCTCCGGGTGTCAGAGCAAGTGACCACGAACTAGGTGGCTTAAAACAACAGAAATGTATTCTTTCACAGTCCGGGGGGCCAGAAATCCAAACTCTAAGGAAGAAACTGTTCCTTGCTTCTCTCCTAGCTTTGGGTGATTTCCAGAAGTCTTTACTGTGCTTTGGTTTGTAGATACAACACTCTGATCTCTGCCTCCCATATAGCCTCCTTCCCTGTATGTCTTCATGTGACCTTTATATTAGGACTTCAGGCACTGGATTTAGGGTCTGCTCTAATCCGATATTGGACTGCCTAGGGCTTTCCAGGTGGCACAGTTCTAAAGAATCCACCTGCCAATGCAGGGGACACGGGTTTGATCTTTGATCCAGGAAGATCCCACATGCCGGGGGGAACTAAGCCCAAGTGCTGCAATTACTGAGGCCACATTCTAGGGCCCACGCTCCACAGAGGAGCCACCGGAAAGAAAAGCCTGCACACAGCAGCTAGAGAGAAGCCCCCACTCTCTGCAACTAGAGAAAGCCCACGCAACAACAACAGCCAAAAATTAAAAAAAAAATTAATTTTTTAAAAGAGCTAACACTTTGTTTGCCATCCTCTCTTACATTTCCCCTGACACAGCTAATTAAAATGCATATTAAAATGGACTTTGTATATTAAAATGGAATCTCCATCAGCCTGGGGAAAAGACATGTGATGTGACACATCTCATGAATGAGACAATGGCATTATTCCTTTAAGACACTGAGGTTGTAATTTTTCTTTCCCACTCAACCATCATGATTGTGGTATAAAAAGTTAGTACTGCATCAGTGGAGGTCTCTTAACAGGCAACTGAAAATATGCAGCACTGGCTTTGAGGCTGGGTATTTTTGTAGCAAGGTTTTGTTTTGTTTTGTTTTTTTGCTTTTTTTTTTTTAATTAGAACCTATAAGGATAGTGATGCAATGAAGAGGTGAAAAACCAATGCTAGTAGCCTGAATTTGTTCCTGTTGGTTGCACTTGCCAGGATAATGCAACAAAGATGAGCTCAGAAAAGAACTGTTTTGGAAGCAGAACTTAAGGAAAATAGAATACAGAGTGGAATGACTGTCTGGGTTGGAAGTTTAATTTGTACTCATCTCCACTTAATATACAGAACTGACAAAGCAGCTGAATAAAAATGGCCAATTAAAATTCATGCTTAAAGACCAGTATCAGAGTATAGTTATTACAACAATTTTAAAAACTCTTAATGGGTATCATTTTCCCAGAAAATTCTTTCAGTTAGAAAAATATGGTTTAGGAAAAAGAAAAAAAAAAATGTCATCTCTCTCTTATGAAAGCATGATAGGCTTAAAGTTAGCCACATTAAATCTAGGGAAAGAGTCATAGTTCCAGAAGATTGGTGTGTCTGTTGACACATGAGACTCAGAAAAATCTAGTAAATAAATTGATTAACTTTTTGAGAAACTGTATGAATCAACAAACCATGGACCTAAGATAATTGTATTTTTAAACTTAAAAGTTTGACCACCAAATTCTATGGACAGGAAACAGGCAGAGATGATCAGCTAAAACAAAGTTCATATAATACCAATAAAATACCTAAGCTTTCTAAGGTAAGGTAAAAATTAAATTACCCTAAGAAATTATCAATCAATTTTAACTATAAATAAAAATGTATCACTGTCTTTTCCAATAAGAAAATGCATAGTATTTTCTGACAGTTACTAATAATCTCCAATTTATATATATATTTTTCTACCTATGCTTCCTTGTAACTGGAAAAGCAATTAAGATAATAAGGGGCATAGAATCAAACCTCTGCTGAAATTTAAATCTTTTGTATTTTTGGGTCACTTGCTACAAGATACAGTATGGGAGAAGCTTCAGATGTCTTTCAAGATGCATATTTAGGAGAAGTTTATGAAAGGAATTTTTATTCCAATGTTTTATTAACTGAAGATTAAAGCAGTGTTTTCCATTTTCTAGTTAATGTTTTCTACTGTAAAACAGTGCTTCTCTTCAAACATGCTCCTATTTTAGCAGCAGGTACATTAGAATATTTCGGGTAGGGACATTTACGTAAACATACCCACAACGCAAACTTGAATATGTCTTTTCATGTTGCTAAGTCTGACTGAATCAGGCTGTGACTCACTCTTCCTCACAGCAGTAGACAGAGTAAGAAAACAGAAGACAAAACACAAAGCTTTATATCGTATTGTAAATAAAATCAGGTAAATCCGATCTTACAACGATGCATACCAAAGACGCAGTGCTAGCTACTCAAGAAAGAGAAAGCAATTCGTAATAAAACAGAAAGCCATGAAAGAACCAAACCTCAAAGAAATAAAAAACAAAATATGTGTATTGTTTAAGTAAAAAAAATCTGTTCAGACTGCATTTTTGGATGTTCAGAAAACAAGTGAACTAAACACAAGTTACATGTTCTCTTGTCAAAACAGCGGTATGAAATCCATCACTATTAAATGGGCACCTTGTGCCTGCGACTGCACTTCCGTGAGACTAATAACTGTGAAGAGTGCCTTCTGACATGATTTTAAGCTAGAATGCGTGATGAGACTGTTATGTCAATTATGAGTAGCTTATAAAGCAACAAATTACTTAGCCATAGGCATGGAAACACATTTGAAAAGCATGTTCAAGAGTTTAAAATATGCTTAAAAATGGATCCAGAAAAAATTCAGAACAAGTTTCAAGTGTCTGCAGAACGGAAAAGCAGACTATGTTTAAAATTCCTTACATTTTAAAAGATATTCCTAATGTGTTTTGCCTATAAAAGTATATATATCTCAATATAAAGTTACACATTATATATTATTAATATCATGTGCCTTACCTTAATGTCTCTTTCTATTCAGTTTTTGTCACAAAATAATGAAATTGTGAAATTGCTCATACATTAAAAAAATAGAATCAGAGATTATATATATATAATATATATGAATGTATATATACTATACATATGTATATGTATATATTTTAGATTCTTTACCATTGTAGGTTATTGCAAAATACTGAATGTAGTTGCCTGTGCTATACAGTAGATTGCATGTTTGGTATCAACTTATATATATGAGTGTGTACATTTTAATCCCAAACTCTTAATTTATCACTTCCCTCCTCCTTTCTCTTTTGGGAGCCTTAAATTTGTTTCCTATGTCTGTCAGTCTATTTCTTTCTTGTAAATAAATTCAATTGTATCTTTTATTTTTTAGATTCCTCGTATAAGCAATATCATATGATATTTGTCTTATTCTGGCTTACTCCATTTAGTATAATAATCTCTAGGCCCATTCATGTTGCTGCAAATGGCATTATTTTATTCCTTTTAATGTCTGGATAATATTCTGTTATGTATATATAGCCCATCATTTTTATCCATTCATTTGTTGATGGACATTTAGGTTGCTTCCCAGCGTGTCTTGGTTGTAAATAATGCAGCTATGAACACTAGGGTACATACATCTTTTCAACTTATAGTTTTCTCCAGACACATGCCCAGGAGTGGGATCTTTGGATCATATGGTAATTATTTTTAGTACTTCAGAGAATCTCCCTACCATTCTCCATGTTGACTGTGAAGAAGCACAAGCTGGAATCAAGACTGCCGGAAGAAATACCAATAACCTCAGATATGCAGATGACACCACCCTTATGGCAGAAAGTGAAGAGGAACTAAAAAGCCTCTTGTTGAAAGTGAAAGAGGACAGTGAAAAAGTTGGCTTAAAGCTCAACATTCAGAAAACGAAGATCATGGCATCTGGTCCCATCACTTCATGGGAAATAGATGGGAAACAGTGGAAACAGTATCAGACTTTATTTTTGGGGGCTCCAGAATCACTGCAGATGTGATCTCATGGTGACTGCAGCCATGAAATTAAAAGATGCTTACTCCTTGGAAGGAAAGTTATGACCAACCTAGATAGCATATTGAAAAGCAGAGCCATTACTTTGCCAACAAATGTCCATCTAGTCAAGGCTATGGTTTTTCCAGTGGTCATATATAGAGGTGAGAGTTGGACTGTGAAGAAAGCTGAGCACTGAGGAATTGATGCTTTTGAACTGTGGTGTTGGAGAAGACTCTTGAGAGTCCCTTGGACTGCAAAGAGATCCAACCAGTCCATCCTAAAAGAGATCAGTCCTGGGTGTTCTTTGGAAGGACTGATGCTGAAGCTGAAACTCCAGTACTTTGGCCACCTCATGTGAAGAGTTGACTAATTGGAAAAGACTCTGATGCTGGGAGGGATTGGGGGCAGGAGGAGAAGGGGACAACAGAGGATGAGATGGCTGGATGGCATCACCGACTTGATGTACATGAGTTGAGTGAACACCGGGAGTTGTTGATGGACAGGGAGTTTTGCTTTGTTTTGTTTTGCAAAACATGAAAGTGAAAACTGTAAGTGAAGTTGCTCAGTCATGTCCGATGGTAAAGCTGCATGACATGCCTAGGTTTGCTCACTTCAGGGATTTGGACTCAGCACTTTCATACATTGGAAAAGGAAATGGAAACCCACTCTAGTGTTCTTACCTGGAGAATCCCAGGGATGGGGGAGCCTGGTGGGCTGCTGTCTCTGGGGTCGAACAGAGTCAGACATGACTGAAGCGACTTAGCAGCAGCAGTAGCAGCAGCAACATATTGAGGGAGAAGGCAATGGAAACCCACTCCAGTACTCTTGCCTGGAAAATCCCATCAACGGAGGAGCATGGTGGGCTGCAGTCCATGGGGTCGCTGGGAGTCAGACACGACTGAGCGACTTCACTTTCACTTTTCACTTTCATGCATTGGAGAAGGAAATGGCAACCCACTCCAGTGTTCTTTCCTGAAGAATCCCAGGGATGGGGGAGCCTGATGGGCTGCCGTCTCTGGGGTCGCGCAGAGTCAGACACGACTGAAGCAACTTAGCACCAGCAGCAGCAGCAAAAGCAGCAGCATATCAAGGGTAAAGAACAGAATGAGATCAGGAATGATCACATATCTACTTGATCAACTGGGTGCAGTGAGCAGGCATGTGAGGAAAACCTGATTTTCGGTTTGGACATACTGAGTTGAGGTGTCCGTGGGACATATCAGTGGACATGTTCTGTGAACAGTTGGATATGTGGGTCTGAAGCTCAAAGGGAGATATTGGTGAAATAGAGTTGGAGGGAGAAATTGATCAGAGAAACAATTCAAAGATTAATGAAAGTAACTAAAATAATAAGTGGGGCTTCCCTGGTGGTTCAGTAGTTTAAAAAAAATACCACAATATGCCTGCCAATGCAGTTCACAAATATCTGAAGGGTTAGAAAGATCCCTTGGAGAAGGAAATGGCAACCCACTCCAGTATTCTTGCCTGGGAAATCCCATGGACAGAGGAGCCTAGCAGGCTACAGACTATGGGGTCACAAAAGAGTTGGACATGACTTAGCAGCTAAACAACAACAAAAATAATGAAGGGAAAGGATAATAGTGATGAGGATTCAGATGAGAGGAGGCATTTAAGAGCTATTAAAGATGTGAAATATGCAGGATGTTATTGGAGAGAGAAACATTTCTAGAGGGAGAGGGGAAATACTCCCTTTTATCTTTGAAGAGATTTGAGCATATATGTACACTTGGAGAAAAGAGCCAATAAAGAGGAACAAATTAAAAACAAAGCTGAGTGCAATCCATGAGAATTAAGGGACTCAGATACAGAAAACAGGTTTGTTGTAGAGAATAATTATGAACCAATGAGACATCCTTGATACCAAAATGATTTCTTAAACTAAGACGTAGCAAGGATTTGCTGACAGTATATAAATAAAAGATGGCAGGCACCCTCAAGAAGATTGTATCTTCATGTGCAAAATCAAAAACCATCCAATTTTTCTCTTTAGCTGTGTTTAGTTGGAACCTTTAGCAGCATCATTTAATGGCAGAGATGAAGGGTGATATTGTGAGGGTTGGAAAAAAAATTGCAACAGGGAAAAATGCTTAAATAGTATAAATACCTGTATAAATCTTTCTAATAGCTTTTCTAAAAGCTAGACTGGATGTATTTTATCACATATTCCTGGGCAACTAGAGGGTTTAACACCAGAAGTAGAGCTGGACTGCCCTTGGTACTCAGAACTTTATTTGGGAAATTTACAGAGATCACCCGGGGCATGGAAGTGGGGCACACGTGCTAGTTTCAAACATCTCCTGTGAAGAAAGAGAAGGAAAATATTTAGGTGAAAATTAGGACACGTTTGAAGGTGTGGGATTTCAGAATGAGAAAGGGGGGTGGGATCTGATGGTGTCTAATTTCTCTGTAAGGCAAGAGCTAAGGTTAATTGCTGAGAATAAGGGAGGCAGGGCGTGAATAATAAGGTTGGTGAGTTCTTAAAGTAGCTCATGGGGGTCAAAGAAAGTTGACATAGTGAACATTGCAGAGCAGTTTTTGAAGACCTTGTAATAATTCCTTACTGTATTTTATCAGGACTGTAGTAGCACAGGAAACTATACTCAATATTTTGTAATAATCTATAAGGGAAAAATTCAAAACATATAGGAATGTGTATTTGTAACTGAGTCACTCTGCTGTACACCTGAAACTGCACATTTAAATCAACTATACTTCAATTAAAAAAAAAAATGAAAAAATATAATAAATTCTTAGAAGAAACATAGTTGTTGTTTGCTAATACAGTATTGATCAAGGCTTTTTGTCATTTACATAATTGTTCAGAGATAACAGCTCAGGAAATGATTAAGAAAAATACAAGGCTTCCCTGGTGGTACAGTGGATAAGAATCCACCTGCCAATGCAGGGGCCATGGGTTCAATCCCTGATCCGGGAAGTTTCCACACGCTGCTGAGCAGCTGAGTCCATGCACGACTCTGAGGCCACGCCCAGGGCCCACAGGCTCCTGAACTCACACACCGAGAGCGTGTGCTCCACAGCAAAGGGCGCCACCACAGGAAGAAGCCCACTGACCACCAAGGAGAGTAGCCCTGCTCATGGCAACCAGCGGAAGTCCGTGTAGAGCAACGGAGACCCGGTACAACCAAAAATAAATACATCATTAAAAAGTAAAATGCAGTTTGTTTTTTTTTTTTCCTGTTGTTTTTGGCTCCTTTCCTTTGTATCTCTCCTTTAAAAATGTTTTCTTTATTTTTTCACTAAATGTTCATTTTTGTTTTTTGATGTTTTCCCCAATTTATTTTTCAGCAAGCGGATGCTTTTTTACCCCTTGTAGATTCTACTCTTATTATATTTAAAATTTACATATTTGCCATTTAAAACATCAAATAATACTTCCAGTCCTGTATGGGAAAGCAGTTATCTTCTAGCCTTACCATCCCTACCCTTAGTCCCTTGACAATCAAATACTTCACCTGTTTGAACCGTTGCTTCTGGTATTAACCTATTTAAAGCTGAGACATTAACTTTGCACTTGTAATGTTGCAGGTCAGGATTTAACTCTCTTGAGCCTAGCACTCACAAGTTCATCCCCACCCCTCATCCCCCTGACATAATTCTATGGCATTATCGGTTGCATTAACTTTTTAAAATTAATTTATTTTTTTACTTGAAGAATAGTTGCTTTACAGAATTTTGCTGTTTTCTGTCAAAGCTCAACATGAATCAGCCTTAGGTATACATATATCCCCTCCCTTTTGAACCTCCCTCCCATCTCCTGCCCCATCCCACCCTCTAGGTTGATACAGAGCCCCTGTTTTATTTAGAATTTATAATATGTTGGCTAGGTAACTATTTTTCAGATCATAAAAAGCCTTTTTTCCCTGTCCAACTTTTTTTTAATTATTAATGCATTAATAACTGCCTACCTACTTCCATGACTGCGTTTTCTACCTACCCTTGCACCAACTCAGCACCAAATTTATGGTAGAAGCATACATTTCCTCTCAATAAGTCACCTAGGAATTTGTGTGTTTGTGTGTGAAAGTCACTCAGTCGTGTCCGACTCTTTGTAACCCCCATGGACTGTAGCCCACCAGGCTCCTCTGTCCATGGGATTTTCCAGGCAAGAACACTGGAGTGGGTTGCCATTTCCTTCTCTAGGGGATCTTCCCAACCCAGGGATCAAACCCAGATCTCCGGCATTGCAGGAAGACTCTTTACAGTTTGAGCCACCAGGGAAGCCCCATTTACTAGTTCTATTTGCATACTTTCATTCTCCTTTCCATCTTTCTCTCACGATATATTTTATGCTTTCTATCTCTGACAGTTCTCATTTGGGATTTCTTTCATAGTCAGCTCAAGGACTCTGTCTCTTTCCTGTTAGCTATTTTATTTTTTTAATGAGTTTTTTTTTTTTTTTTTGATGTAGATCATTTTAAAAATCCTTATTGAACTTGTTACAATATTCTTTCTGTTTCATGTTTTTTTGTTTGTTTGTTTTGGCTGTGAGTCATATATGATCTTAGCTCCCCATCCAGAAATTGAACTCACACTCCCTGCAATGGAAGGTGAAGAGTTAACTGCTGGACCTCCAGGGAAGTCCCTAGCTATTCTATTTTGGATGCTATCAATTACACCTTCTTTTGGAACATAAGCTATAGCTGTAATGAGGCAAAAATTGCACTGGACAAATTTGAACAGGCAAGGAAGACTTAATTCATGGCTATTATAACAGGGGAGTAAGACCAGAACTCTGAGTTCAATGCTGCTGAAACCAAAGGATGGCAAGTTTTTAAGAGATGGGATGCAGGAAACATAGGCCGTCTGTGTTTGCTATTGGCTTTTCCAAAATAAAGTAATTTCTCATACTTTTAATACAGGAGGTAGTTTTGCAACTTGGAGGATGGTGCCTGCCAAAGTTAGGCTCTAACTCTGCCAAGGAAATGGGAGATAAGACCATGATCTTCCTTGGTGATGGCATTACAAAGGGATGGCTCCCAAGTCCCAGAGAAAGATATGCCTGATTTGTAAATCTGCCCAGGTCTTATAGAAAGATTTACATCCCAAAGGAGCAGAGAAATAATTTATAATTCTAAGCCTTCTAAAGTAAATGCTCGAAGAAAAGGAAGCCAGAGACCGGGAGTTAGGAAGGAGCTTGTCTGAGTTTTAGTGCTGCCAAGGGGAATGTTAAGGTCTTCTAGGTCAGCTGCTTTAAGAAGGTACTTGGCTGGTCTTTTGAAATATTTTCAAAACTTTTTTAAAATATTATGTTTCTTACACTTGAGTAACTGTTCATTTTGATAAAGAATTTTAGATTGACAGTCATCTTTCCTCATATTTTAAAAGGCATTGTTCCAGTACCTTCTAGCTGCAATGCAGGAACTAAAAAATTGGATGCTATTCTTATTTTGGGTTCTTAATATAGCACACATTTTTTTCTCAATGTAAGATCATAGTCTTTTTTTCCTCCTATAAATTATCTCTAATTGAAAATTAGAGTGAATTAACTAAACCTGGGCTACTAATGAAAGGACAGAGAAAAGATCATCAGTTTTTATAAATTAAGTTTTTTAAAAATAAAAATAATTACTATACTGTATTGGTAGGAGAAACTTAAATTGTGGTTGTCGTGGTTGAAATAGGTATAATTCTAGTGAGTGAAAAAAAAAAAATGCAAGCCCATCATGAGTAAAAAAGTTACTACTTGAAAATCAATAATTACTCTCTGCAGATCGATTAGCATATTATTAGCTAGACTAAAAGTCATATTAAGACAAGAGAACTGTATTCAATATTCTGTGATAAATCATAACAGAAAAAATATTTTCAAAAATAATGCTTATATATGTATAACTGAATCACTTTGTTGTATAGCAAAAATTAATGCAACACTGAAAATCAACTATACTTCAATACAAAACTGATAAAAAAGAGAAGAAAGCTGATTTAACAGTTATTGCAACATGAGCAGTGCCACCAATTTGATTCATTTATGCTCACATCACTTTTAGATACTTCCTGTGAGTCCACTGTTTTCAATGTAGAAATTCAACATGAAGGCAAAATTTGGTTTCTACTCATGAACTATCAGGAAGCAAATTTTAAAATTCCTTCCTGTCTACTCCTCTGGTGATCATTCTGCTCTTGTGTACAAAATCACATACAGCATTCTGGGTTTTACTCTTGACTCTGGCAGAAGAGTTGAGGAGATCACTCATCACGCATTGCCCGCCTGGTGAAAGCTGACTGCGTGGCATCATTCTCTCCACGGCTGGGGAGGGGAACACCTTGCTTGTCACAGGCTATTGAAAATCATCAGCTTTCATCAGTGGATCCTGACAATGCAGAGGAATGATTCACCTGAAGGGAGCAGAGGGCATAGCACTTCAAAAGTGATCTCTAAAGACTGATTATTTCTTGTCCTTGACACCCTGCCAAGGGCTAGATACATCGAACATTTGGGATGTAATGGAGCCACAAATCACCAGTTGCCTGGAGTCTCCCTGGGCCTACCAGAGGATAGCATGCTTGGCTTTAGTTCAGTTTTTATTACATGCTGTGAACTTTTGACGGCTTTGATATGCTTTGTCATTGATTTGTCAAGATTGGACTCTGACAAGGTGTCTGACCTGATCGAAATCAAGAATGCTCTACTGGATCTTGTAGAAATAATGGGAAAACTTCTGTCATAGGACCCTGGGCAATGGAATACATTTCATTATGATGCCACTGAAACAACACAGAGAGTTATTCTAAGAGCATTTTAGTTAGAGTGAAGGGGTGTACCTTGGACTGAAAAATGTATAATTTAATCTTATATTGTAAAAATTCAAAAGACATAAAGGCGCACATTATACATTTTGTTAAGGGCTAAATTGTGTGGTAGAAATTTGTGCATCCAATACCTATTGCTAAGTAACATTTTGTTGTTTTACTGCAGTTGATGCAAATGATTTTTTTGGTACAAAAGAGAAATCACAAAAGACTTGTTATCAACAGAGAGATAAGCTCTGCTTTTGTTATTCCAGTATTCAAAGGGCTCACTCGATAATATTTGAAAATCTTTTATGACTGACTCATGAAATGCAGTTTCAGACAAGACAGTCTCGCTCCTAAGAAGACTATCGATGATAGTGGTTTACCCTGTGGAGAAAGGATTGTGGATCAAAATGTTTTTTTCTTCTTCAAAGATATTTCCGACTCAGAAAAACTAGTAAACAGGAAGATAAGGGTATTATTTTAGCCACCCTAAATCCTAATCAAAGTAGCAGAGTGCTGGTGGAAAGGAGTAGCCCCAAAGCATGCAGCAGGTTGATTTTGTAATATTTTCAATAGGAGAGTGCCCACTTGTAGATTAAAAGATGCAGTCCAGCACAACCTGGAAAAGTTGATATTTTGAAGAAGTTAAGAAAACAATCACCTTTAGCCCATGGGTTTAAGAATATTGCAAAGCAAATAAAAACAATCTTTCATGCAAAGAGTCCTTTAAAGGTAGGAAGAAAAAACTATGGGGCATAAAATGTCATTTTCTTCAAAACTTATCCTTTTCCTCATGTTTCTCTGTCCATGTGAAATGTTATCAGTGAATTAAAAAACAGAGCCCAACAGTAGTTAAAGTGGTAAAAACAGATTTTATTCAGGAACTATGTGACAAGGGAATAGAGACCTCAGTATCAAATTCAATACAATAACAAGTGGGGATTTATAGTCAGGGAGTGGAAATGGTTGCTTTATGCATGGAGGATTTTTAAAGAGGCATTAAGGGCAAGTCAAGGTATTCAAATATCACCTGGGGGATGGTAGAAGATGAGGAATTTGAGCAGATGTCAAAAGTAAGGGATTCTCTCTAGACTGAAATGTAGCTCAGTCTATAAAAAGCCTTCCTGCAATTCAGGAGACCAGGGTTTGATTCCTGGGTTGGGAAGATTCCCTGGAGAAGGAAATGGCAACTCATTCCAGTATTCTTGCCTGGAGAATCCCATGGACAGAGGAGCCTGGCGGGCTACAGTCCATGGGGTTGCAAGAATAAGACATGACTTAGCGACTACACCACCACCATTCTTGTAACACTGCGCCATGCAGGCCCAGAGACGTGGGGACATAGTCACGGTCTAGCCCAGAAGAGGGCCGAAGGTAGCCTGACATTTGGTCAAGGAGAGTCTTCATCAGTGGGAAAAGGCATTTCCACTTTGGCCCTAAGTCCATGGTGCACATCAATCGCAACCCTTTTCTTTGCTATTTTTCGTGTTATAAAGTATTATTCTGAAGTTAATTTATACTCACCAAAGCTCTCTGATACCTATGATTATTGTTTATGAAGATCTAGTATCATTTTGGAGAAAACTATATTTCATCTAAAGTATACACTTAATATTTGAAGCAGTTAAGAACCGATTACAAGTTTTTGGAGAAGTGCATGAGTGGAGTCAAAGTGACTCCAAAATGGCTTTGGAGTCAAAATTTCCAATCTTGATTCTATTATTTGTTAAGTTATTCTATTATTTGTTAGCTATATAAACTTGGACACATTACTTATATATCATCTATTCCTCAATTCCTTAATATTTAATATGGAAATCATATATCTATCTTATAAGAATGCTGAGGATGGTGTAAAATATGTAAAGATTTTAGTGGGCTGGTACCTCAGCGTATAAGAGCTTAATTAATATTGGCAATATTCAAAACAAAGATAAAGAGATTTGTTTAAATAATTTTACTTAACTTGGAAAAAAATAAGAAAAACAAGCTTTTTAGAATTGAATAAAACTCTTTAAAATTCTGGACTCTGAATCCTGTTATTGCAGAATGCCCTCTCTGTCAATTGTGGTTTTAAATCTGTTATTTATACTTGTGCAGCTTCTCAATGTGATAAATTATTCAGAAATATACAATGTCTGTACTTCCTTTAGGTTTAGAGGAGATAAGGTAATAGAGTATCTGAATTTAAATGCAAAATATCAGTCTTGGTCCAGAAAAAATGATTATAAGTATTTATGGAAACAAAGGAAGCAAGACATATACAGACGTAAAAGATCTGCTAAGTTAACTAGTAGTCTACTTGCCTTTGCTAAACACAAATATAAGTGTGTGTGTCTTTTAGAGGCTTTTGATTCTAATTTTAATTTGCCCATGAAATTGAGTTTTTTGTTTCCCTTGGGATGCAGTTTGCTGCACAGTTCTTAATATTTAACATGCAGAGATGTTCGTCCATCACACTCAAAACATTCACCTGTATTCAGCTTTACTTTCCTTGCTTTCAAATCTGATTCAGTCCATATTTTTTAGTATAATCTACTGCCACACCCATGCCACAATGCATTTTTCTGAATTGGCAATGAGGAAACATCATATTATAGTGTTATGTCATTAGAGGATGACAGTCTTGTTAATTTAAAACACAGTTACAGTCAGTGACCCATGCTATTGCATTTTTAAAATATGATCAATGATGTTAAAGAACATGCTGTATTTCTGATTTGTGTTTACCTAATGTTCTTATTCAATCTTAGCGTATTTGTTGTTCAAATGCAAAGTTATGTGATCAACACTCAGAGGTTCTTCGGCATTCTTTAACACAGAACCACATGCTGAACACTGCTAAAATAAATCTTAACTTTTGGCACAAACCGATCATTTGAATTAAAAA
The DNA here is from genome assembly GCF_003369695.1 of Bos indicus x Bos taurus. Classification (NCBI taxonomy): domain Eukaryota; kingdom Metazoa; phylum Chordata; class Mammalia; order Artiodactyla; family Bovidae; genus Bos; species Bos indicus x Bos taurus. The sequence goes on along the minus strand of NC_040087.1, from coordinate 8,951,242 downwards.
TACTTACTATCACCTACTCTGTGTGTGGGACTTTCCCAGGTGGCACTAGTGGTAAAAAACCTGCCAGCCAGTACGGGAGACACAAGAGATGCAGGTTCGATCCCTGGGTTGGGAAGATTCCCTAGAGAAGGGCATGGCAACTCACTCAGTATTTTTGCCTGGAGAATCCCGTGGACAGAGGAGCCTGGCGGACTAAAGTTCATAGGGTCACAAAGAGTCAGACATGACTGAAGCAATTTAGCATGCACTCTGTGTAAGGCTAAGTATTCTATTATCATCACTTTATACTATTCCACAGGGTAGAAACTGACTACAGTTTTTATGGAGAAAACCAAACTCGACCAACCTTGACAAGGGAAGGTACAGAAGATTCCGACACAATGATCAGTGGGGCTTCCAGGGGTCTGTCCTTTGGATTTCTAAGAGAACAAATGCCACCGAGTTGTAGCGGAAATGGAAATAAGATGGTTTTTCCAGCTTAGAATAGGAATAACTTTTAAAATTGTTTAATGACTACCTTTTTCCAGTGTAGCATTAACCATCAGTGAGCAATTCATGACAAATTGACATTAAAAAACAATCCTCATTATGTTAACCTTGCTTCATCTATTGTTTGTTAGAAGAATATTCTCAAAGTTTGGTGGAGACAGAGGTGGAAAAGAAAACATAAAGAAATGGAACTCATTCAAAATACATGTTAGCATTGGAAAAAGTTCTTAATTTTATTTTCTAATTTTACTGCAAATTAGGAGCCAAATTGGGAACCAAAATGAAATGACTTAGTCACAGCCACACATAATGCTTTCTAAATTAATTTCTCATTACACTGCAAATTTATACAAAGTGTGCATTCTTATTTCATTTGATCTTGTAGTGTAAAGTCTTCCTACCAGATTAGGAGGACAGAGAGGTCTTTATATTCAGCTTTGATGTTGTCTATAGGTGTAAGCCTACTGATGTAATACTCCTCTAAGTGTTAGTCACTCAGCTGGGTCCGACTCTTTGCGACCCCATGGACTGTAGCCCACCAGACTCCTCTGTTTATGGAATTCTCCAGGGAAGAATACTGGTGTGGTTGGCCATTTCCTTCTCCAGTAGATATTCCCCATCTAGGGATTGAACCCAAGTGTCCTACATTGCAGGCAGATTTTTTTAACGTCTGAGCCATTACTATTCTAGATAGTAATATATTCATTTCTTCACAAAAAAATGTTTTAAATGCTCCACAAAATTTGTACTTTGTCTTTCAGTTTTCCAATTTATCACCTTCCTTGCCAGCTGTGCTCTTCTACATAATCTTGTTACCTTTGGTGAAATCAACATTTACTCCCATCTTTTGGGAGTCACCTTTAATTCCTCTCCCTCTTCACTTTGGCTTCTATTGACTGAATTGATCAGCAGCATGATTATCTTTTTATCTCACTTGGTATACTATATGTTCTTTAGGGAAACAGCTTAGTCTTGTTCATCTTTGAATTCCTAATATATGGCAAATTTTCTTGCACAATAAGTAGATCACTTATGAGTATGAAGCCATAAATGTTTATTTGTTTTGAAGGCAGTTGCACTTATATCCTACTTTCCAAACTACAAATTCCAGCATATACTGTGAAGTAATCAAGTCTTGCTTTAGATCATACCCTCCCGAGGTCTCTCCTGATATCCTTTGGTTCTGCTCTTAAAACAGGAGGGCACAATGTTTAAAAGAATGGCATGGCCATAGGACACAGCAAAGACTTGGTTAGAACCAACTAGCTCCAAATGGTGGTGTATTCAGCTTCCAGTAGACCCTGAGCCTCATTATATGCTCATCGTCATACATTAACATGCTAAACGATATACCCACCAGTGCCATGACAGTTCTAAGTCTAACCATAAAAGGCCAGAAAGTGACTGGAGGTCATATTCCTGGAAATACCCACCCCTTCCCCCAAAATAATTGAAATAATCCTCCCACTAATTAGCCTATGGTTTTACTCAGCCCCTAAAACCTAACCACACCATCTTTCAAAGCTCTCACCTTCTGAGATGGTATACATTCTGTCTGCGAGGTATGTTTCTCTCTCAATAAATCCACTTCTTCCCTATATTTTTGTTTCCCAATTCTTTCCAATGAAGCAAGAACCTCAAATTCACCAGTAATACCCTGGGCTAAGCAACAGTTTCTTAACTGGTTCTTCTCACACCAATTTCTTAACTGATTGTGTCCACATTCAAATTGTCCTGTGTTGATATCTGTATTTATGGGTGTATATTATCCAGCTGTCCTTTAAATAATTTACAACTCGGGTTTTTCCTCAGTTCTGCACATTCATTACTTCCCTAGTTGCTGGTCCTCAGATCAGGTCTGAGGGAAAAACAATACTCCTTGTATTTACTTAGCCAAGCAATCACCAACATGAGAGTTATGTATCCTAAAGTCCTGGCCTTTAGGAAATCCATAAGATCACCTTTTTCAAAAGACATCTCCTACTCCAGAACAAAGGATGATGAAAAACTTACCCCCACACAGTCAGATCCTAAATTATGTATCCAAATACTCTCCTCCCCCAACATCCATGCCACTGCCACCCTGTCCAAGTCCGTGGAATACTGTCTGTTCAAGGCAAACAACCCTCCAGCCATTGTAAATGACTTTATTGGTGTAGATGATTTTGTTAGTCTTCTGGTCTTCCTAGCTCAGAAAGAGGAATGGGATCCCATTTGAAGTGCATCCACTAGCTGAATCCTTCCTGTCCTATAGGAGACAGTGAACTCTAGGTAAGCGTGTCCACACTGATAACATCACTTGCAGGGCAAGCCATGCTCTGCTGATCCTCCTGGATGATCACCAGCAAGGGTTGCAGCCACATTACATTCAACTCACAAAGACTGTCCAGAAACACCGGAACTCCTGGACCACCGACTGCTCCAATCATTCTTTCTCCAACCAACCCCTAACACTTACATTTCTTTTTACTTTAATGTTTCCAGAGAGGTATTTTTGGACACACTCATCTAGCTCTCCCTTCAAATAATCGAAGCCAGTATCATTATCCACAGAGATGATGTCATGCAGATGACGTGCTGGTGTGCTGTGACTCTGTTCCTCATCTTGAACAGGGCCAACAGAGCTTCATCACAGAACCAACTGGCAACACTGGTGGCTCAGTGTCGCTTTGATTAGACAACCCAAGACTGAGAGTTAAGACTTTTCTTTACATGTGACACTCCTGTGTTGGAAAAATCTTGATGGTAGCCTAAGTAGTGACTGACCCGAATAGAAAGGCATGTTTTTCATAGCCTAAGTATCATAATTCCTGATGACTCTCATTAAAAATAATATCTAATCCAGAAGGGAATTTCACATTTCCTTCTTCTGGATCTATAATATGATTAACTATTACATAGAAATTTTGTTTGCATTGAACTATGATTCTAATATATTGAGATATCGTGGAATGTGAAGTCAAGTGGGCATTAGAAAGCATCACTACAAACAAAGCTAGTGGAGGTGATGGAATTCCAGTTGAGCTATTTCAAATCCTGAAAGATGCTGCTGTGAAAGTGCTGCACTCAATATGCCAGCAAATTTGAAAAACTCAGCAGTGGCCACAAGACTGGAAAAGGTCACTTTTCATTCCAATCCCAAAGAAAGGCAATGCCAAAGAATGCTCAAACTACTGCACAATTGCACTCATCTCACACGCTAGTAAAGTAATGCTCAAAATTCTCCAAGCCAGGCTTTAGCAATATGTGAACCGTGAACTCCAGATGTTCAAGCTGGTTTTAGAAAAGGCAGAGGAACCAGAGATCAAATTGCCAACATTTGCTGGATCATCGAAAAAGCAAGAGAGTTCCAGAAAAAACATCTATTTCTGCTTTATTGACTATGCCAAAGCCTTTGACTGTGTGGATCACAATAAACTGTGGAAAATTCTGAAAGAGATGGGAATACCAGACCACCTGACCTGCCTCTTGAGAAATCTGTATGCAGGTCAGGAAGCAACAGTTAGAACTGGACATGGAACAACAGACTGGTTCCAAATAGGAAAAGGAGTATGTCAAGGCTGTATATTGTCACCCTGCTTATTTAACTTATATGCAGAATACATCATGAGAAACGCTGGACTGGAAGAAGCACAAGCTGGAATCAAGATTGCCGGGAGAAATATCAATAACCTCAGATATGCAGATGACACCACCCTTATGGCAGAAAGTGAAGAGGAACTAAAAAGTCTCTTGATGAAGGTGAAAGAGGAGAGTGAAAAAGTTGGCTTAAAGCTCAACATTCAGAAAATGAAGATCATGGCATCGAGTCCCATCACTTCATGGGAAATAGATGGGGAAACAGTGGAAACAGTGTCAGACTTTATTTGTTTGGGCTCCAAAATCACTGCTGATGGTGACTGCAGCCATGAAATTAAAAGATGCTTACTCCTTGGAAGAAAAGATATGACAAACCTAGATAGCATATTGAAAAGCAGAGACATTACTCTGCCAAGAAAGGTCCTTCTAGTCAAGGCTCTGGTTTTTCCAGTGGTCATGTATGGATGTGAGAGTTGGACTGTGAAGAAAGCTGAGTGCCGAAGAATTAATGCTTTTGAACTGTGGTGTTGGAGAAGATTCTTGAGAGTCCCTTGGACTGCAACAAGTCCATTCTGAAGGAGATCAGCCCTGGGAGCTCTTTGGAAGGAATGATGCTAAAGCTGAAACTCCAGTATTTTGGCCACCTCATGTGAAGAGTTGACTCACTGGAAAAGACTCTGATGCTGGGAGGGATTAGGGGCAGGAGGAGAAGGGGACGACAGAGGATGAAATGGCTGGATGGCATCACTGACTCAATGGACATGAGTCTGAGTGAACTCCGGGAGTTGGTGATGGACAGGGAGGCCTGTTGTGCTGCGATTGATGGGGTCGTGAAGAGTCAGACACGACTGAGCCACTGAACTGAACTGATGATTCTAGTACCTGACTTAATGTGAAACAGGGATAAGATAGAGTAGGGAGGCTGGATGATCCACAGGCCCAGACCCCTTGATGGATACATTCTTAAACAACTGAGTCACCTCACTGAAGATGAAATAAATGAAAAGTAAAACTGTCCAGGACACAAACATAAGAAGACACCCAACAGAAATATCACACTTTGATATTTCTCCTTATTGACCTAGCAGAGCTGAAATACCTTTTTCAATTTCCAGGAGCAGAAGTTGCTGCAGCCAGAAGCTCATGCTGGAGGCTGTGTATAGGCCAGAGAGAGTGAGAAACTTGAGGATCCAGCCTCAGGGGGAGAGGTGATGGGTTTTGGGTTTTGTGGGTTTTGCTTCCAGGTTCCCCGTCAGGTCCCCAGGGTGAAGATCCTGGAAATATACATGAGTGACTCTCAAGACTAGGACTGTGACTTCGTCCTTCCTCACTGTAGCAGACATCACAGCTGATTTGGGTCCCGCCAGGCAGCACTCGGAGAAGCCAATGACACCCCACTCCAGGACTCTTGCCTGGAAAATCCCATGGACAGAGGAGCCTGGTAAGCTGCAGTCCATGGAGTCGCTAAGAGTTGGGCACGACTGAGCGACTTCCTTTCACTTTTCACTTTCATGCATTGGAGAAGGAAATGGCAACCCACTCCAGTATTCTTGCCTGGAGAATCCCAGGGACGGGGGAGCCTGGTGGGCTGCCGTCTATGGGGTCGCACAGAGTTGGACACGACTGAAGCGACTTAGCAGCAGCAGCAGCAGCAGGCAGCACTGGGCCGTTTCACGGCCCAGCATCACAGAGGCATGAGACATGGAGGCAGCCACCAGCTCACCAGGTCCTGGGGCCTCACACCCCACTCTCACCTTTCTTTTCTCCCCCAAATTGATTAGCAGCCAGGCTCTTAAAATTAAAGAGGAGTTAGGAACATGTCTACCCACTCCAGTATTCTTGCTTGGAGAATCCCAGGGACGGGGGAACCTGGTGGGCTGCCATCTATGGGGTCACACAGAGTCGGACACGACTGAAGCGACTTAGCAGCAGCAGCAGGAACATGTCTTGGGGAATAGCAAGCATGAAATTTATACATGTCTGCTCCTTTCTTGATCCCATTTTGATCTGAACCAGGATTATTTGAAATAGTAAAGAGAGAATCAACATCTACATGGAAACTAGAAGATGGAAAAGGAGAAGAAGAAGGAAAAATGAAAAAATAACAGTGTTCCAAAGGTAACGGGCTATCAATTGTTGTGTTTTGTTTTTAAGAAGCTGAAAATCTTCCTTTGAAAGGACTTTGTACAGTTTAGTTTCTGTCTTCCGGCATGGAGACTGGTATTTTCCCTGGGGACAAACAGCTCCTTTGATGCCCACAACTGCATTAATAATATCATTCTTATGCAGAAGTAAGACATTTTGTCTAAGCACAATGCAACTGAGTCCAGATAGAAGATGCTAAATAAACAATTTATTGAACTAAATTAAACAGTAAATTTTTGGTTTGTTTTGAGACTCCTTCGGGCTTCCCTAGTGGCTCAGACGGTAAAGCGTCTGTCTGCAATGCAGGAGACCTGGGTTTGATCCCTGGGTTGGGAAGATCCCCTGGAGAAGGAAATGGCAGCCCACTCCAGTGTTCTCACCTGGAAAATCCCATGGATTGCGGAGCCTGGTAGGCTACCGTCCATGGGGTCACAAAGAGTTGGACACGACTGAGCAACTTCATTTTCAAGACTCGTTTAAGATTTTGTGCTGACTGTACAAAGTAGCAATTGAAAATGTGAAATATTATCTACCTCACAGAGCTGTTGGTAGGATAAAGAAAATAATATTTAGAGTGACTTAGTTCATCCTTAGCATACATTAAGAGCTCAGTAAAAGCTTTTATTACTGTTGTTGAACTGTTAGCAGTGGTGGTGGTGGTTGATGGTTTAGTCTCTGAATTCTGTCCGACTCTTGAGACCCTGTGGACTGTAGCCTGCCAGGCTCCTCTGTCCATGGGATTCTCCAGGCAAGAATACTGGAGTGGGTTGCCGTTTCCTTCTCTAGGGGATCTTCCTGACCCAGGAATCAAACCTGCGTCTCTGCATTGCAGGCAGATTCTTTACTGACTGGCTATAAGGGAAGTTTTTATTACTGTTATTGAACTGTTTTCAGTAATAAACAGAAATGGCGTTTATGTGTATGTGTGTGTGTTTAGATTTCTGTATGTACATTTGTAAGTGTATATGTATTTTTATATACTATAATATTATGTTTTACCTGTATCTCTAAATTCATTTAAAATGATTTCTTTCTTTATTTTTGAAATCTAAATTCATATATATATTTTTAAGACCATGTACATTATTACCACTCAATGTGCTTTTAGGGAATTTTGAAAGAGATATTCTAATCTTTATAGCTTTCAATATTTTTAAAGTGTGGGATTATCCCCTTGAGTGTATGAGAAAAAGCTCGGTTACCAAAACTGAAAGAATGTGTGTCATTTCTACCTACAGCATTGGCACAGGCGAATTTTACAGGAATAGGGAAGATTAACTAGGAACTCAGTGTGATGTAAAGGCATCTGGGAAGCAGTAGGAGATGATACTTGACCTTTTGAGGCTTCTCAGGGGACTGAAGTTAAAGCAACTCCAGGTGGTCTTCAGAATCACTTGACATTTCCACTAAGTAATGGGCCAAACGAGAAAAAGCCAGAGAAAGTGAGAGTTACAATAAACTTCCATTCACCAATTTATTGAACATATTTATTTAAAGTATCTCTTTGGCTCTACAGTGAGTGTGTCTAAAATGCCTCTCTAAACTCATCACAGCAACCAATGCAGTGCTTGTATGTATCAAAGTCCATCCTCAGGTCTTGTCCTTTGCTGTATTCTTCCAGGATCCCAGTCAATTGCAGAGTTTTTGCAAATTGCACCTGTGTTAATTACTTAAATCCATGTTGCTAACCCCAGTATTTTTCCTGAAATCAAGACCCCTATGTTTAACACTTACTTTGTATCTGCATTTGAATGCCTATCAGTATCCAAGACTCAGATTCTCCATTTTTTAATACGAGCATCTCCTATTTGATGCACCGTGTAGTTCGCATCACGGATACAAAGAAGAATACACAATGGAGTCTCTTCCCTGAGGAGCTTGTGACCTAAACCACAGGTCAACAAACTTTTTTTTTTCCTCTCCCTGAAAAAGACCAAATAAATCCAAGTCACAGGAGAAGCTAGAAAGACTTCCCAATCCACAATGGCAGTACACTGCTTCTCTCTCCATTTGCACTGTACACATACTTCTGTTTCATCACTTACCGCGTTTCATTATACTTGTTTCTTTAACCACTTTAACCACAGGTCAGCAAGTATAGAAGCCAAAGAAATCCAGCACCTACTGGGTCCTGAAGGATAAATACATCACAGATTATTAGGAAACATCTTTTTTATTTGCTTTCCACAAAGCTCTTTTTCTAAATTTAAATTTGCCCTGATTAAAGATATCACTACCCTCTTAGATTAGAGGACTAGAAATGTTGAATTCTCTTACACTGCAGCCTACTTGAATAGGCTAGTTGTGGTATCATATAGATAGGGGCTTGTCTAGGCTTTGTAATCTATATGATACAGGGGTTTTATTTAACAAAACAGTTCCAGATTATTCATATAAAATTTGGTGGAGGCCTGGGAGGAGGCTGCAGAAGTGAGGGTCTCACGCACATAAACTTTCCAGCAACCTGTGTGTCCACATGCTGCCCTCTGGTTCCACCTTCGCTCTCTGTAGACCTTCATTAAGCTGCGCCTGGATGTCTGTTTTGGCTTCCGTTGGGCTTCCCTTGTGACTCAGATGGTAAAGAATTTGCCTGCTCTTTGGGAGACCCAGGTTCAATCCCTGGCTCTGGAAGATCCCCTGGAGAAGGGTATGGCAACCCACTCCAGTATTCTTGCCTGGAGAGTCCCATGGACAGAGGAGCCTGGGGGGCTACAGTCTGTGGGGTCACAAAGAGTCAGACATGACTAAGTGACCAACACCATAACACCATTGGTCTTCTAGGGCTGTTATGACAAATGACCACAACTCGGGTGGCTTAAAACAGAGTTTATTCCCTCTTAGTTCAGAACAGAGCTAGAAATCAAAGTGGCACCAGGGTTAGTTCCTTCTGGAAGCCGTGGGGAGGGAGGGGCCATCCCATGTCTCTCTCTTACTCTCTCTCTCTCTATCCTAGCTTCTGGTGGTTGCAGTCAACCCTTCAAATTGTTTGACGTGCAGACACATTTCCATTTTCATATCACCTTCTCTTCTGTGTCTCTCTGTATCTTCTCATCTTCTTAATAAGGATACTTGCTGGTCATAGAACTTAGGACCTATCCTAAGTCTGAGAGGTTTCACTTTGAAATCTTTAGCTAATAACATCTTCCATATAAGGCCACATTCTGAGGTTCTGCATAGCCATGTTTTTTTAGACACATTGCAACATATGACATTTCTTCACTCATATTCCACTTTGGTATACCCTCACTATCGTGGTGCCAAAGTATCATTGTTGATTGTTCTGATAGTGCTCCTTCCTTTCTCATTAGTATTTATGATTTATCAAAGCTCCTGAAATGGAGTATAAACACCTACTCTTGGTATTCAATAACACTCCCTTATTTCAGGATCCATGCTTTGCTTCTAGATTTTTTTTTTTTTTGTATAATTCTAAACTCTAGCTAAACTGGGTTACTTTGTCTCAAAACAAACCTTATGCTTCCCTGCTGCTATGCCTTTGGTCATTCTTTCCTTTAAACTACAACATAATTTCCAGCAAATATTAACTGATAACAAAAAAATCTATCATTCTTTAAGATCTCAAATATATAAATAATTTAACTAACTAACTATCCTCTACCAGAAAAATCAGCTATTCTCAAATATCTATGTTTGTTTTCCCTTATTTAAAGAAAGGAAGGATGGTTTTATTTATTTTTGATTATTATTTATTTCTTTGATAATTTATTTATTTTTGAGTATTATTTTGGCTGTGCTGGGACTTTACACTTTTCTCTATTTGTGGCAAGTGGGTGCTACTCTCTAGCTGCGGTGCCCAGGTTTCCCACTGCAGTGGCTTCTCTTGTTGCAGAACGTGGACTCCAGGCACACCAGCCTCAGCAGCTGGGGAACAGGCTTAGTTGCTCTGCAGCATGTGGGGCCTTTCCTGCATTGCAAGGTAGATTCTTAAGCCCAGGACCCCCAGGGAAACCCCTAAGTCATTTTTATACATGTTTGATTTTCCTTAGATTCAGAGTTAGGCAGCCATAGTTCTGTGTCTTGGTCATTTATAAACCTTCAGTGAATAGTACAGGTTCTCAGTAGTAATGTACTACCACTGTATGGAATTGTTGTTCAATAAGGGTCTGCTAAACTGGTGACATGGAACTTTAAGATTATGAGCATAACTGCAAGCAGAGACCTACTTGCTTGAGGATTTGGTCTTGAATGATAATCCAAGGTCATTTTAAAAGTCTCAGGATGTAGTAATAGTAATTATGAGCCTTCTTTGTTCATCTTTATTAGTATTAATACATCCTGAGACTTTCAAAATTGACTTTGGAATAAAGACAATCAAATAATTAAAAGGTAATAACCAATTTCATACTGTATTGCTAAAACTAAATATAGTCTGTTAAATGGGATTATGCTTGATCCTCAAAGAGTTGTTTCTGAGGTTTTATCCTTCCAGTATCCAACATACAATGATGTGTCCCTTTTAAGATAATAGAAATTACTGCTAAATTGTAGTCGATGTTCCAATTAAATTAACACCTTTCCTTATAGGATGCAGGCACTGAAGAAAAATAAATAATGGCAATGGCAACCCACTCCAGTACTCTTGCCAGGAGAAGCCCATGGACAGAGGAGCCTGGTAGGCTACAGTCCATGGGGTCGCTAAGAGTCGGACGCAACTGAGTGACTTCACTTTCACTTTTCACTTTCATGCATTGGAGAAGGAAATGGCAACCCACTCCAGTGTTCTTGCCTGGAGAGTCCCAGGGATGGGGCAGCCTGGTAGGCTGCCATGTATGGGGTCACACAGAGTCAGACATGACTGATGTGACTTAGCAGCAGCAATGTACTACGGGAAGCATGTCCCTTAGTAAAAAAGGAATGTTGCCTGAGAGTGGTCAATTGAATCTATCAGTTGAAGTTGTGGGTCGAGTTAAGAGATGTTCACACTTTCTCTCTCAGATACAAAAATAAGAGTAGATAAGAGACCCTCTCCATTTCAGAAGAAGAAGAAGAGAGTCGCTCAGTCATGACCGACTCTTTGCGACCCCATGGACCTTAGCCTACCAGGCTCCTCAGTTCATGGAATTTTCCAGGCAAGAGTACTGGAGTGGGTTGCCATTTCCTTCTCCAGGGGATCTTCCCTACCCAGGGATTGAACCCTGGTCTCCCTCACTGCAGGCAGATTCTTTACCGTCTGAGCTACCAGGGAAGCCCCATTTCACTAGAGCAGCAGCTCAAATAGTTTCTCCCAATGCTTTGTTGCTTTTCTCCATTGGCAGCTCCTGTTTACAAAGGAACAATGCCAGGCTGGGGGCTCCAAGTGAAATATCCTCCTGTCATAGAGAATGATGAAAACAGTATAGATGTTATTTAAATATATTCTGCCTATTGAAATTTAAAAAAAAAGGGCAAGTACAACTTTTTTGACAGGTTTATGTCTCAATATTGTGGAATGTTCCTTTCATTATAATTAAAAAGATTTAAGGCATAACTTTAACCAGAAAATAGAGGCACCCTGTTTGTCCTAAGAAGCAAACATGGTTAACACAAATATGAGTTAGTGTTTGAGCATATTACATGAATGTTGAAAACTTAAACTCCCATTCTTCACTCCTCAATGGAAAAAAAAACAACAACAACATGGGTATAACAAAAAAAATTCAGACATAACGCCACATGTTATCATTTTCTGTAAGTAGGTTTGTAATGTAACCTGGAGTAAGGAGGAGGCAAACGCACTCCAAGACCAAGTTTATTTTATAGAGAAAATGGGTCAAATTTGACAATAAAAGGTAGAGAAAACCTCTGATACAGAGCAGATATATATCTTCAAAAAAAATACATGGTATTGTTTTGCTGTAGCCAACGTGCTTGATTGATTTCAGATATCTTAGGATAGAACCAATGATGGCCCAGAAAGGAGATTTGCTCCATTCATCTACACCTTTTTCCTTGCTGAAGGTCATGATTTCTTTTCTTTTCTTTTTCCCCAAATTGTTAAGCCTTTGTGGCATTATTCTGAACATTTTTATGACGAATTATAACTTATATGCAGAGTACATCATGAGAAACGCTGGACTGGAAGAAGCACAAGCTAGAATCAAGATTGCCGGGAGAAATATCAATAACTTCAGACATGCAGATGACACCACCCTTATGGCAGAAAGTGAAGAGGAACTAAAAAGCCTCTTGATGAAAGTGAAAGTGGAGAGTGAAAAAGTTGGCTTAAAGCTCAACATTCAGAAAACGAAGATCATGGCATCTGGTCCCATCACTTCATGGGAAATAGATGGGGAAACAGTGGAAACAGTGTCAGACTTTATTTGTCTGGGCTCCAAAATCACTGCTGATGGTGACTGCAGCCATGAAATCAAAAGACGCTTACTCCTTGGAAGAAAAGTTATGACCAACCTAGATAGCATTCTCAAAAGTAGAGACATTACTTTGCCAACAAAGGTCCATCTAGTCAAGGCTATGGTTTTTCCAGTGGTCATGTGTGGATGTGAAAGTTGGACTGTAAAGAAAGCTGAGCACCGAAGAATTGATGCTTTTGAACTGTGGTGTTGAAGAAGACTCTTGAGAGTCCCTTGAACTGCAAGGACATCCAACCAGTCCATTCTGAAGGAGATCAGCCCTGGGTGTTTTTTGGAAGGACTGATGCTAAAGCTGAAACTCCAATACTTTGGCCACCTCATGCGAAGAGTTGACTCATTGGAAAAGACTCTGATGCTGGGAGGGATCGGGGGCAGGAGGAGAAGGGGACGACAGAGGATGAGATGGCTGGTTGGCATCACTGACTTGATGGACATGAGTTTTGGTGAACTCCAGGAGTTGGTGATGGACAGGGAGGCCTGGTGTGCTGCAATTCATGGGGTCGCAAAGAGTCAGATACGACTGAGGGACTGAACTGAACTGATAAGTTAAATCATAAAAAATTAGCTGAGTAGAATCTAATTCTATTGGATCTCATTTAATATCTGAGCTTTCATCAGAGTGAAGTGTGGTTTTCATTGGAGAATAAGTGAGAAGCTAGAGAAGGGACAGATACCCAATAACCCTCCCCCACTCTCTCTTGGCTGGCCATCTGAGAGGTATTTGCTGTTTCTTCATGATGAACCTCAGAGACCAACTAGCCTAGAGAAGTAGGTTGATCCCTCTGGTAAATTTCCTGTTGTTGCTCAGTCTTTTCTGGCTCTTTGTGGCCCCATGGGCTGTAGCATGCCAGGCTTCCCTGTCCATCACCATCTCCTGGGGCTTGCTCAAATTCATGTCCATTGAGTCAGGGATGCCATCCAACCAACTCATCCTCTGTCATCCCCTTCTCCTCTGGCCTTCAATCTTTCCCAGCATCCATGTCTTTTCCATTGAGTTGGATCTTCATATCAGGTGGCCAAAGTATTGGAGCTTAAGCTTCATGCTTTGTCCTTCCAATGAATATTCAGTGTTAATTTCCTTTAAAATTGACCAGTTTGATCTCCTTGCAGTCCAAGGGTCTCTCAAGAGTCTTCTCCAATACCACAATTTGAAAGCATCAATTCTATACCGTACCAATACTGGAGATATACCACGAGGGACAGAAAAGCACAGGATACGTCATACAGATTATATTTTCTGATCTCATCCAGAACCTTTGAAACTCCATTCAGTATCCCATGAACCCTAACCATATATGAGCCAGATCCGAGAACCTATAGATGAGCTAGGACATAGGCCTTTTCCTCCCCTAACCCCACTTTGTGATTCATAGCCGCTAAGCTGAGTTTAATAGTTGAGCCATGAAACAAAATCGGCACTCGGAATATCCTCCTGAGTGAGGAAGATGTGATGCAAGTGGAGATGACACAACCCTAGAGTTGCTAAAAAGTGGAAAGATCTGGTGTTTTTCATGGGTCAACTGTATTTAGTGCTGTATTCAACTGTATTCAAGTATGCAAGGCCCATAAACCAGGTGCCCTCAAGAGCTATCAGCAAGGCTAGGCAAAGGGCATGCTTAGAATTGACCAATTACTAAAAAAAAATGAGTGGTCACATTTCTGCATGAGGAAGAAGAGGCAGCTCCATATCTAATAGGGAGAGTTAGGAAACAGATGTCCAGCCTAAGATCCTGGACTATTGACCAGATCTCAGGTCCTGGGAAGGTCATGAGGTAGACCATGCAGTCTGCTATTGGTGGCATTTTATTAGAGAAAATTTTAGTATGCTTTGAAGTGAGCGTGTCTAATTGTTAGCAACAAGCAGATTTTCTTTTGTTTTCTCAGTTCTTTTTAAAAGCCTCTTTGTCGGTTCCATTCTGTTTTATGATGGGGTTTAGAGCAGGTTGCCCCAGAATGTGTCACTTTGCCATGTGGATTATTTTGAGCTAAAAACAGAGCCAAACAGACTCTAGACTATCTTTTAAGTTCTTCCTAAACTGCCAAAAGTAATTTAGATGGGGGCTTATACCAGGAAGAGAGCTAATACCAAATTTTTACATCAGACTTATTCTGCATAGCAGGGAACACATTTGTTTACCAAACATTTGCTCGTCCCATCTTTCTGTGATTTGTCTTTCTCTCCTTTAAAGTCCCAGACTTCTAGCCCCTTCTCCTAAGCTCAGGATATCATATAAGCTTCAACCTCCTGACTGTCAGGAAGGCTCATATTTGGGGGTTCCTGTACCAGGTGGCTCAGTGGTAAGAAACCTGCCTGCCAATGCAGGGGATGCAGATTTGACACCTGGCTCATGAAGATGCTCTGGAGAAGGAAATGGCAAGTGAAAGTCACTCAGTCATGTCTGACTCTGTGGCCCCATGGACCATACAGTCCATGGAACTCTCCAGGCCAGAACAAGAAACGGACACAGAAGCACTTGGAGTGTGTGCTGCTGCGGCGGCAGCATTGGCCCTTCCAATAAGTATTCAGGATTGATTTCCCTTAGGATTGACTGGTTTGATATCTTTACTGTCCAGGGGACTCTCAAGAGTCTTCTCCAGCACCAAAATTTGAAATTGGAATTCTCCAGGCCAGAATAACTGGAGTGGGTGGCCTTTACCTTCTGCAGGGAATCTTCCCAATCCAGGGATCGAACCCAGGTCTCCTGCATTGCAGGCAGATTCTTTACCAAATGAGCTATCAGGGAAGCCATGGTGTCAGGAAGGAAATGGCAACCCACTGCAGTATTCTTGTGTGGGAAATCCCATGGACAGAGGAGCCTGGTGTGCTACAGTCCATGAGGTCATGAAGAGGCAGACATGTCTGACTGACTGAGCACTCACCCATGTATGTATGAATTAAATTTGTTTTCTCCTGTTAACCTTGGTTATGTCAATTTAATTATCAGATCGGCCAAAGAACTTGGAAGGAAAAAAAAGTTTTCCTCTTCTACATCTATAATAGAATGAAAAAAAATCCCTCATTTTAGAGAATGTATTAATACGACAATTCTTAGTCTGTGATTCCATCAAGACGCTCCATAGTGTCAGCAAGCCTTGGGCAGTGCTGAGGAATTACTCAGTATCTGTACGTGGAAGACTTAGACTAGAATACTACTCATACTTCCCATTTCACATAATCTTTTATGAGATCAGGAATAGTAGATGAGCTTTAATTGACCCTCCTGAAAGATGTTTTTTAATTATACCCTGATTGCAAAAAAAAAAAAAAAGAAGAAGAAGAATAAGCAGGGGACTTCCCTAGTAACTCATTGGCTAAGACTCCATGCTGCCAAGTGCGAGGGACACGAGGTCGATCCCTGGTCATGGACTCAACTAGATACACCATACACCATAACTAAAGAAAGATAAGATCATGTTGGTCACAACTAAGACAGCACAGCCAAATTAATCAGTTAATTAATTTTTAAAGAAGAAGCAGAATTGTCCTGTTCTTCTCTATTTAATATCAATGAGAGGGTTATATACCATTATTCTACTATGGTTTTGGAGAGAAAAAGAAACTTTCCTCAGATGAGCCCAACCTGTGAACTTCCCACTAGAAATTCACCAGTGTTAGACACTCACAGTCCTTTTGCTGCTCTTGTGTTTTCCATTCCTCACTCTGATGGCTGCATTAAAATGAAGGATTATCACTATTTAGTATTTCATAATTGCCATGCCATATGTGTCTATTTAATTGAATTAAGTAATGTCTATTGTTTATATCAACAGCAAAAACATTCAGATAAACACCAAACCACAGTTTTGATAAAATCCACCACTAACTTCTACTTAGTAGTAAAATGTATATGTCATTTCATGATATAGTGATTAAAATACTGATTTGCTAATGGCATTCTATGACTAATTTTAATAAAACTTTTGTTAGATTCTACTTATTGATACAATTCTCATTTCTCAGAAGCTTTATGAATCAGGAAGATGTAATAGAAAACATTGAATGATCCTCTTGAAATGTATTATTGAATTATACTCTTAGAATCCTTTTATATCATTACTAACTGTATTTATTTTTTATTCACAACTGACTCAACTGTAATGACAGGTTCAGAAAATTATGAAATGAAGATAAATAGGATTTCTATCTGCCCCAGCAAGTTTCTTGATGATAGAGATTTTATTTTCCTTTTTTATACAAGTTATTCATTATCCATAGACAAGACCTTGAAAAGACTGAAGAAACTTATTTCAGGAGACACTTGAGTCTGTTATATTTTTCTAGGTTGATTGCTACATATACTCATTTTAAAAGGTATCTGTATATTTTAAACTACATTTTCTTGGGGAACCATTTTTAAAATCAAAATGTCCCAACCCAGAAATCCTCTCTGCAAAGGTAATGAAGAAAGAAAACACTTTTATATTGAAGAAGCATTGCTAAAAAACAAGATTCAACTGAATAAACTTAAATAGCTAATTGTTTTTTTTTTTTTTTTTAACAATTTAAAAATGGGACAGGATCCTATCCAACCCACTTCCCTAGTGGTGCAGTGGGTAAAGAATCTGCCTGCCAATGCAGGAGACATAAGAGACACAAGTTCAATTCCCTGGAGAAGGAAATGGCAGTCCATTCTGGTATTCTTGTCTGGAGAATCCTGTCATCAGGACAGCCTAGCGGGCTGCTGTCCATGGGGTCACAGAAGAGTTGGCCATGAAAGAGACTGAGCACTCAACCATACATCCCATCTAACAACTAGAAAGGAGCCTCAAGGAGCTGTACAAAATGAGGGGCTTTTAGAGGCAGAAGGAGAGTGAAGCAAGGGAGCTTAAATAATGGATAGTTTCAGGCAAGATCCCCTTCACTTAGGGGAAGGCAAGCCTCTTATCCAGAAGATTACCTCACTAGTCTTGATCAGGAAATTCCAAGTTGATTGGTTTGAAATTCTCCTTGTGGGAAAGACTGAAACTGCAATCAGGTTTGCTATTAAGTCTTGATGGGGATTAACATAGGGGATTCCATTCGGAGTTTGTTTCTTTTTAACAGCATTAAAACAGAAGAGACTGCAAAGATGGAAAGAGTGCTCATTCCCTTACATAGCTGGTAGATGCAATTCATTACATGCATGTTTTTTAAGATAAACAATAGAAAAAAAGAAAAGAAAGTCTTAGTCATTCAGTTGTGTCTGGCTCTTTGCAACCCCATGGACTGTAGCCCACTAGTCTCCTTTGTCCATGGGATTCTCCAGGCAAGAATACTAGAGCAGTTGGCCATTCCCTCCTCCGGGGAATCTTCCTGACCCAAGGATCGAACCCAAGGCCTTTACACTGCAGTCAGCCTGAGCCACCAAGATAAACACTAACTAGTTCATAAGTAAGAGGACTTGATGACACCATTTGTTACACATGTACATCCTAACTCTATATGATATTTGGGGTTGCCATCTGTGTTAGCTAATCAGCTACTGGAGAAAAAACAAACCTCACATCTTCATAACAGCAGAGAGTTTTCCAACTCAGAACAAGGTTCCTACAGAAGTTAAACTCCTATCTTTTCACAGAAACTGGGAAGTAGCAATGCAGTCTCCCTTCCTGTTTGAGCTTCCAAGGTGGCTCAGTGGTAAACGAATCCGTCTGCAAAGTAGGAGACGCAGGTTCGGTCCTCGGGTCAGGAAGATCCCCTGGAGGAGAACATTGCAACCCACTCCAACATTCTTGTCCAGAGAACCCATGGACAGAAGAGACTTGTGAGCTACAGTCCATAGGGTCCCAAAAAGTCAGACATAACTGAAGGGTCTGGGCAGGCTGGCAGGCTCTCTTAATATTTACATTTCAAAGAGATGGTTCCTAGGTCTTTGAGAAAACCAATCCTACATCATAAAAGGTGACAAAAAACCAATGAGAAATATTTACAATGACAAGTTTTCTAATGTAAATACTCTAAGAAAATTGGGGAAGGGAGAAGTAGTTTCTTCCTTTATTTTCACAGAGGAGAGTTAAGACATATATATATATATATTTTAAGTAAACAGATTTATTTATTTTTGGCTAAGCACTTTTCAGTTTCCTGCACTGGAGAAGGAAATGGCAACCCACTCCAGTGTTCTTGCCTGGAGAATCCCAGGGGGGAGGAGCCTGGTGGGCTGCCATCTATGGGGTCCACAGAGTTGGACATGACTGACGCGACTTAGCTGTAGCAGCAGCCTTTCTCTGGTATCCACAAAGAAATTGATAGGATCATTCCTAATATTTCAATAAATGCATTTTTCTTTTCAACTTTTTGGAAGGCACAAAATACTTTTTCTTTTTTTGTCCTAAGGACACTAGATGTTAGACTTCCACAGTGGTTCAGGCCCAAATCGGGACTTCCCTGGGGGTTCAGGTGGTAAAGAATCTGCCTGATCGAGACCTGGGTTCGATCCCCATGGCGTTGGCAGGGGGATCCCCTGGAGAAGGGTACAGCTTCCCACTCCAGTATTCTTGCCTGGGAAATCCCATGGACAAAGGAGCCTGGTAGACCGCAGTCCATAGGGTTGCAAAGTGTCAGACACAGCTGAGTGACTCACACACACACACACACACACACACACACACACACACAAATCACAGTGCTTGGTTTTCATGTTTGTGACATTTTACTCTGTTATTATACATGCATGTTTTTACATGATACTGGGAAAGGATGGCTCATTTGCAACCAGGATTCAACAGAGGCAAAGAGGGAAAATTCAAAAGGTCAAGGGAGCATTGGGCCACTATTCTCACCAGAGAAAAATAGACAGTGGGTCCTTTTACCAAGGCCAGAGCTGTCAGTTCCCGTGTAAAACACGATGGAAAAGAAGAATACCCTAGAGGTGCAGATCTAGATAGGAGACAGGGAATGACAAGAACCAACTATTTAAATGCTCCCTGAGGGAAAAATATAAATGCGAAAGTACAGGAATTGAGGTTTAAAGAGCTTTTTATAACTGTTATTTAAAAAAAGCAGAAGTGAAAAACAACATGTCCATTCCAAACTGGTTCCTGACAATACTGAAATAATAAAATGCTTGCTGAAGAACTATGAACACCTTCCCATGGTATTCCTGTTCCCCTTAAAAACAAAGTCAAGTTATCTTGACACCTAAGCAAGTTGTTCCTTAAAGAGGATACAAGAAGGCTCATTGTGGTTTCGTATTCCTCAAAGATTATTTGACTGAATATTGCAAAGTACCTTAAAAATCAAGCAGCTATGCTAGCTTAGTAAAGAAAATCACAACAGATGTCACATGGCTAAATGTGTTTTTCATGCTTTCAAGAAAAAAAAATGTGTTAATAGGGATATGCCTAAGGTCACCTTTCGTCAAATTAGAGATTAAATTATGTATTAAAATACTTGAACATCTGTGTTCCAAAATATATACATTCTAGTTTTCTTAAAACATATATATGTAGATATATGCTACTGTTTAATCTTATTTGAAAGAAATAATTAGCTTCAAAGACATTAAACTAAGTTTTCAGATTAGCTTGTTAAAGTCCAGTTAAGTCACAACCGACTTGAGTGAGAACAGTATTCTTTCAACTGTATCTCTGTGAATGATATCCAGCACCTTGTGACCACGGTTCCTCTGTCCATGGGGCTTCTCAGGAAAGAATGCTGGAGTGGGAAGTCATTGCCTTCTCCAGGGGATCTTCCTGACCCAGGAATTGAACCCGTGTCTCCTGCATTGCAGGCAAATTTTTTACTGACTGAGCTACCAGAGAAGTCACTGAGTCCCTCTGGCTCACAGCTAAACCGTCTTTCTGCAGCATAGAGGATTATATTGGCTAAAAGACTTTGAAGATGAATAAATGCATATATAAATCTAAAAGTCAAAATTTTGACTCAAGACCACACATCTTTAATTAACCAGGCTTACCATGTGACAATTTCTAGAACAAAATCACTTAGCTTACCTAGAAACGAGAAGCATAAATCTAATTCTAGAATGAGTTCCATTGCTCCTGGGAGATTAAGGCATTCAGAAACACAATTTTGGTTTAAAAATATCATTATGTTAATGATCTCCAGTGTAAATAATTCCTTAACTTAGGGTGAGACAAAGATTACATTAAGTTAGTTAACGCATTGTTGTTAATGCAAGAAGTTCAAAGGGGTTCACATTTAGCATGCTGACAAACACTCTTCCAGTAGTTTCAATCTCTCATTCAGAATAAGTTTAGATAACCCCAAAGGGGTCAAATTCTTTGGAAGTATCTTCATTTTTGTATAGTACAAAAAATGCCTACTATTGTAGGGATCTCCACTTGCCAATGTTGGAATAGTGAAATATATTTTGAGCTGAGCACAGAAAGATTACTTGTGACTAATCACATCAGGCCGTAAGCGTAGCTTGTGCCTTTTCATAAGACTAGCCTGTGTCCAGGCATTTGCTGTAAGCTGCATCACAGTTTAGCATTTATTGCTGTGTCCTATTGCCACCATCATGTATTTGAAGACTAAAATAGAAACTAAAACAAATTAAGACATGGATGTCAATTTTTATATGTAATATCAATAAAAGCCAAATATAAAATTCATACAAAGCTTGTGGAATTTAATTTACACTGTTTCTGACAGCACAGATAAAATTAAATGGAGCCAAGGTGCTATCAGGTTCAATTTGGAGGGAAACTAAAAGATCTAGACCATCAGTCGTATTCACCTAAATGTTTTAAAATGCTGAAACATTTATAATTATTTTTATTTTTTACTGCGTATTGGTTACAACACTTACAGGCTAAATATATGACAGAAAAGAGTCATTTAATTTGTTTTTAATATACAGTAACAACACGGTGAGAGAGCCTGTATGCCGTGTGTGTGCGTGCGTGTGTTGTGTGCACGCTCAGTCATTTCAGACTCTTTAAGACCCTCTGGACTGTAGCCCGCCAGGCTCCTCGGTCCATGGGATTTCCCAGGCAAGAATACTGGAACGGGTTGCCATTTCCTTCTCCATATGATGTGCATGGCGGTTATCCATGTATTGTCTCACAACTCCACATTTGATAAGCTCTATTTTCTCTTTTACGGTAAGCATGATTTTAAGCTGTGTCGGTAGAGGGCGCTGGAGAAAGGCAGAAAGGGGCTGCTTTAAGTGATGCTTTGGGGGTTTTTTTGTATGTGCCACACCGCATGCCAAGGAGCAGGTGTGCGGGAACACGCAGTGTCACTCAGCCCCGTCTGTGCCCCCAGAACACACAGCTTTTGGTGACCACGCAGCCCCAGCGCGGAGGTTTTCTTCCATGCTTGCATCATCCCCGTAAACAAGCTTTGGCTCTGACAATACAGCGGACTTCACTCTTCTCTAGTCCTGAACCCTGCCCTGCCCTGAGGGGTGGAGTGGTGGGAACCCTGTGAAGGGAAGTACGTCCTTACTTAGCCACGTTTGCTCTAGGCAAAGTCAGATAAACCCTTCAGAGTACACTTGAGAGTTCTCTTTCTTTTTATAGTTAAGATTCTATCATAGCTTAATAATTCTTTATATCAACGCCTCCTACTTAAGTTACTATGTGTCTCTGTCTCCTGATTGGACCCAGGCCAATATAATGTGAGTGTGTGTTCAGTAGCTCAGTGGATTCTTTGAGACCCCATAGACTATAGCCCACTAGGCTCCTCTGTCCCTGGGATTTCCCTGGCAAGAATCCTGGAGTGGGCTGCCATTTCCTTCTCCAGGACATCTTCCTGATCCAGGGATTGAACCCATGTGTCTTGTGTCTCCTGCATTGGCAGGCAAATTCTTTACCACACTGCACCATTTGGGAAGACAGTGTAATGAAGCACATTAAAAAAAAATTGCAACATTTTTCCCTTATTTTGTAAATGATTACAATAGCTGATATGAATATTTATTTTTAGTCATGTTTGCTCAGGAATTCAGTTTAGAATAATAAACTTTTTCCCCCCTAGGGAAAAACCACCATAAACATTACAGTCCTATGCTTTATTTCAGTGCATCACAGAGAAAAGTTATGACTTTATATATAAATAGGTATGTCATATTTTTCCACTGTGAGAATACTGTTTTGAGAAGCCAGTGTAAAAACTATCCCTTTCCCTGAAACAGTAGGTGACCTGAAAGTCAGAGCTTTGTAAAATGTACACATTAAAAACACTGAGATTCAGTTTCTAAATTTATGGCCTTTAGTTATTATTTCTGTCAAAGATGAGGAAGAAAGCCAACAGAAGTATTTTTTTCAATGTTATGAAAAAAGGGAAATATTTAATAAAATTTTATTAACAGCTGATTTACAATGTAGTTTTAGTTATTAGAGTGATATGATTTCCCGTTAGCTGTCATGTAGCAATTGTTCTGTAACTAGTCTGGGACTTAATACTGGTAGAAAGAGTTTAGATTGGATAGAAGTGGGAGACTAAAAACTAACACTGACATAAAATCAGCTCTTGGAAATTGCATAAGAATCAAGTGACAGAAATCTAAGCAAAGAGACAAAGTATTTCATCTGAATATTACAACAATGGGTACTAGGCGACGATGGAGCAAGGCAGCCGGACAGACAGGCAGGCCATCACAGGCCATCTGCAGTCCAGAAAGACCAGCAAGAGTGTAAGTTCGGTGTTAGTAACTTTAAGTTAAGGCAGCTAAGGACTAAAACAAAGATTCTAGACAGAATTACAGAAACACCATGGAAATTGAAGAGGATAAGCGTAATTCTTGCTTCAGGGCTAAAATTCTCAAGACAGATTAGACTGAAGAATCTACAGTGGGTGGAACATGGTGGGACTAAAATCCTAGTTATGGAGAGGAAATGTGCAGGAAATCCAAACCGGGATCGTGGCACAAGGTTAAACAAAGGAGGGCGATACAGCTACTTGACATAGAATATAAGATGGCTTCATCTCAAAACCAAATCTAGGAAGAAGAATGTGACTAAAGGAAATGAGTGAAGTTTCCAAGAAGTCATCTCAGTGTTGAAATGCTAATTTACTGGACTGGAGCATTTAAATTCTATCTAATGGGAATCTTTCTTGATCCTGGGTCTGGATTAAGCTTTTCTAGTTAAAGTTATAAGGGATGATAGTGCATGAGGTAAAGGAATAAATCTGGTCATAAATCTTCATCACAGAAATAAAGAATTTCTAATTTGAAGCCTTATAAGAATTAAGAATTCACCTATGTTTATTTTCTTCATATGTGGGCTGAGCTTTAAAAATATCAAATAGTAAAAAACAAAAAAATGTTAAATAGTAGAAGACAATGAGATTAAAAGTAACACAGAAAAAAGAACAATAAATATTTGACCTTCATAAAGCTGATTAATTTCTAAACTTTTTAAAATAGCACTGTATATTAAAAATGTACTTTGTCAGGACAATGAGGTATAGTGGAAATAAAAATAAGACATAGATCTTGGCTTTGCATCCTTGTCCTCCCCCTCATCGTTGCATGAACTTGTGCAAATTACTTCATTCCTCCTTGCTATAATTCTTCTGCTAAAGATCTATCTTGTAAAAAGAAGGGTTGGTATTCCAGTTATCTATTGCTGGACAAATGATCACAAAAGCTAATGGTAAAAACCCTACAATCATTCTACTGCAGTCTATAAGTTTTGCAGGTTAGGACATCCAGTAGAGCTTGGATGGATAATTCTGCTTTTCTATGTGGCCCAATAGAAGTCTTTTGATCATATTTAATTGTTAAAACTATTTGGATGGGAAGGCAGAAATCTGTTACTTATATGGTGACTTGGTGGGTATATTGGAAAGGCTGAGTTCAGCTGAAATTGTTGACAAAATAGCTAATGGTGGCCTCTTCAAGTATGGCCACCTCAAGGAATCTAGAATTTTTACATGGTGGGTCCAGGTACCAAGAGAAATTCTTCTAGAGAAGAAGGTAAAAGTTGTGTGAAGTTTTACAATCTAGCTCCACTTCTTTCCTGCTTAGTTGGTTGAAGCAGATCCAATCAAGTGCATATTTAAGGTGGGGGACCACAAACCCTGAATATCAAGAGAAATTTCAAATAATATGCTTCCGTGTTTGAAACCACATAAGTCCTTGCCCTGCCTTCAAAATTACTAATCTTCCTTCTTCATCCGATAACCACCAAAAAGCTCATCCTGTTATTCTATAAAGTTCAGGTACAAGGTCCTGGATCTTGTCATTGAAATCAAATCTAGCTACAGACATATCTCCTTAGCTTTTATTCCTTGGATAAAGTTGCTCTTGATCTAAAGACTTATGAAGATGAGAGACAAATTATCTGCCCCCTTCCACCTAATGTCTCAAGATGAGAAAAGCATAAGATAAGAAGAGTAAACATTTCTGTTCCAGAAGGGGAAAAACGAGAAACATGTAGCAATCACTGTCCTACAGTAATTCTTAAATATAATCTGGTAGAAGCCTTTATTTCCCTAATTAAAGCTCAGTCTTGATCTCTGAGCATAATTCTACATGACTTTTGGTTTTAGACATGCCATCTGAAAACTTCCTTGTCCTTATAACGTAACTTTTCCTATAAACTCTAGGTTTCTTAAAATCCATTTTTCTTCAACTTTTTTCCTTCTTATAGAATTTGGGCCTTCTTAATTTTTAAAATTCTTTCTGTCCCTCTCAATCTATGCTAATATAATCCTTAAAATGATATCCATAAATCTATTTAAGATATAACTAAATTTTCTCTAACTCGTTATTAAAAGAAAATTCTCACATATTGGATATGGGGAAATCATTCTGGCTTATACTGGGGTTAACTTAAATTTTATGCCAACTAGAATAGCCTACTTGTGGCCTATGAAAGAGACCATTGACCAGAAGTAAAAAATGACCGTTAGAATAAAGATTAAATGCCTCCCTTCTTAGGATGCCAATACTGGCATTCCTTCAATGATAAGACTGACTTCCTAGGTACCAAGTTCATACTAACTTGCTGTGTATGGGTTGATCCTTTTTTCTTTTTTGAAACCTTGAAGGAATGTATCCCTAACCTCTTTGATGTTCTATGTTCCGACAAGATACAAAACTGTTCTGAAAACCATGCTTCTATGGAGCAATTTCTTGGAGCTACCTAGAAGGCTGTTACCTGGGCTATAGTCGTCAGCTGAACTCGAAAATAACGCTCTTCCATTACTATTGCTGTTCAGCCACTCAGTTGTGTCCAACTCTTTGTGACCCCATGGACTGCAGCATGCCAGGCTTTCCAGATTGTTTATTAATTTCATTCATAAACAGGTGGTTTTCCTGTGAGACTTCTCTTTGTGCCCTAAGCCCTATTGTGTGTCTGAGGCCATCTGTATGGCATGCTTTTTTTTTCTCTTTCTTTTTCTTTTTTTCTAACAAAGATAAAGACTTAAGTCCTAACAAATGACCTTATGACCACAGCCTGCATTCACTGAGACTGGGTTCTCCTCAAAGTGCCTCAGATTTAATCTTTACCCTGAGACTGTCTCTTGTCTTCAGGAGAGCTTGCTGCATGGAAAGCCTGTCCAAAGTCTTTTACATTCACTCCATATTCTATTAACAGGTGATTTACTCAGTTCATCTTGCTTCTCTCTCGTTTTAGTAGACAGCTGCAAGAAACCAGGTGGCACCTTCACCACTTTGCCCAGAAAATCATCTTAGAGACATTATCAAGTTCATTAAGTACATTTTATATTTCTCAGGTTACCTTGAGTGGCAGGATTACCATACTTTCTGCCAGCTCTCAATATAGTATTTTTTTTCCAATCTTCATTAAGTCGTCTATGCCAGTCACTTCTAGGCTTGTCAGGCTTTTTCCTGTTGTCTGGCCCCCAAACCAAAGTCACACATTTTAGGCTTTGTAATGTTAGTATCTCACTTCCAGATACCAAATTCTATTTGCCTATTGCTGCATTAAAAACAAAAAGAGAGAGAGAGAAAGCTATCCAAACTTAATTGCCTAAAACAATAATTTTATTATGTATATTTAATAATTTTAGGAAACCATAAATTGGCAGCATTCAAATGAGTGATTCTTTTTTTTTTTTCACATGACTTTGATGGAAGTCACTCAGTGGTATTCAACTGGCAGATGGGCTGGTTTGGATGGTACAAAACCAGTTCTAGTCATATGATGCTTCTTTGGGAATGGCAGGAAGGCTAACCTCAGCTTGGATCATCAACTACAATTTTTCCGGGTGGTTTCTCCAGCATGACAACCACCACAATGTAGTGGAACTTCTCATAGGTGCCTTAGAGCTTCGAGGGCAAGCCTTCTAGCTTTCACCTCTTGATGGGAGGAAGGAAAAGAATGTGTGGTCCTGGTTTAGAAATGCAGAAACTGGGCTAGGTAATCATTAACATATTTTTGTTGTTGTTTCTAAAGGGTCTGTTTCAAGAGCAACAGTAAAGACTTAAAATGAATATGAAATAAAAGGAAAAACATTTTAACTTTTTACAAGTTTTAGGCTTCTAAACCTGCTGAAGCATTAAATAGTCTACAGCATTCATCTCTCAAAAGATTTAATTCCAAAGATAACTGTAGGTGATAAAGGCATTTATCCCTGAGATTGGCTGGAAAATATCTAAAAATATATAACTTTGTCTGAGTTTCTATAAAAATGGCTCTATTGCTTATAACCTCTTGATAGGAAATGTGTTTTTTTTTCCCCCCATGAAAGCCTATAAACAAAACTGAAAAACATTATTTTTAAAGGTTGTATTTTCAGTTATTTTGATAATATGAAAGATTTCCACCTGAGAAATTTTTAATGCAATTCATTTTTAAAGATAAAGTACAGAAATCAATAAATGATATTCTTCTCTTGATATGGTACTACGTGGTACCTAAAGTAATAAAGCCATAGAGATTGGGATCATCTTAGAGATCATCTTGACTAAATCCTTTTAGTCACAGATGAAAGAATTGAGCCCAAGAGGGACTATGAAGCTTGCCCAAGGTATCTTAGCTGGTTAATGGGTAGAGTCAGGGGCTCTTTCTATGACCATGGTGCCAACAGTTACAACAGTACTCTTGAGAGAAATAAGCTTCTCAAATGATATGACTTCCCTTACAGTTTTTGCTTTCATTAATTGTAATAACTCTTCATTCATCTGTTGTACATAATTTTTAGATCCACTTTACCGAGCTGAAATAAATTCTAGTCAGGCTGACTTAGTTTCATCACATTTTAAAAAGAAAAATATGATAAAAATAGATAACATTGTAAGCATATTTCTAAAAAAAGTGAAAAAATAGTAAGGAAGAAATAAGTTTCGTGTTTTATTTCTTCCTTTCATTGTTTAGGCAATCTGTAGGTTTTCAGTATGAGATGCTATCTTAAAGGCTATTTCACTTTTAACTGAATTTGGAAATAAGCCACTCTGCACAAGCATACTGTGCAGATTTATACTTACAGTGATCAGTTACTCATTGTTTCTGGGGAGAAAAAAGAGAAGCCTTTGGTATAGCAAGTATTATTATAGTCTATCTTATGTATAGCATATCTGTCTCTAAGTAATGGTTAATCTATTTTTTGATCTATGTGCCATCATGAAATATGTCAATTTCTTTTTTTAAAGACTAACATCTCCAAATATTTGAAAAGCATCACGTTGTGACTAAGCACTTTATAATTTAAATTATACAGTAGTGCCCCTTCATCCATGGGGACTGTGGTCCCAGACTCCCAGTGGATGCCTGAAACTTACAGGACTGACTCCTGACAAGGACTATACAGTCCATGGAATTCTCCAGGCCAGAATACTGGAGTGGGTAGCTGTTCCCTTCTCCAGAGCATCTTCCCATCCCAGGGATCGAATCCAGGTCTCCCACATTGCAGGCAGATTCTTTACCAGCTGAGCTACCAGTGAAGCCCAAGACTACTGGAATGAGTAACCTAACCCTTCTCCAGGGATCTTCCCAAACCAGGAATCGAACTGGGGTCTCCTGCATTGCAGGCAGATTCTTTACCAGCTGAGCTACCAGGGAAGCCACTGACTTATACATATACTCATCTTTTACTGTACATACATACCTATGATAATGCTTAGTTCATAGATGAGGCCCTGTAAGAGAATATCCAAATTGCCAACATCATTACTCTTGCACTGTGGGACCATTATCAAGTAAAATAAGGGTGACTTGAACACAAGCACTGTTATAGCAAGATAGTTGATCTGATAACCAAGATGACTCCCAAGTGACTTATGGGCTGGTCAAGTATACAATGTGGATATGCTGGACAAAGGGCTGATTCATGTCCTAAGTGGCACAGAGACAGCACAAGATTTCATCCCACTATTTAGAGTGATGTGCAATTTAAAACTTATAAATTTTATATTTCTGGAATTTTCAGTTTAATGTTTTCAGACTATGATTGACCTTCAGTAACTGAAATCAAAAAAAGTGCAATGATAGATAAGGAGGGATTACTGCAAGCAATTTCCTCAATTGGAAAAGATTCTAAAATAGGGTCTATGCACAGGGATGAGGATGAGCTAAACTGGGTGCCCAACTAGGAAGACAATGTTATGGACCTCTCTGGCTCTCCTTCTCTGCCAATTCTCTTTGTTCTTTTCATAGTGTTATTTTATAATTTATATGCTTCAACTTACTTTTTGTTTTAAATACCTTTATGCTTTGTCTATAGCTACATAAAACTGACATTATTTTAAGTGTATATATGTAAAGATATATTGCACATTAAGAAGACAATATTTTTTCAGAACAAGTATGAAACACAAGGACCTTTAGAATTCTCATGTTTAGATAGTGTGCTTCAAGATACCAAGCTTCCACGGGATTGTAAATCACTGAAAATAAGACTATTTTGAATAAAGAGTACAGTTCAGTTCAGTTCAGTTCAGTCACTCAGTCGTGTCCAACTCTTTGCAACCCCATGAATCGCAGCGCTCCAGGCCTCCCTATCCATCACCAACTCCCGGAGTTCACTCAGACTCACATCCATTGAGTCGGTGATGCCATCCAGCCATCTCATCCTCTGTTGTCCCCTTCTCCTCCTGCCCCCAGTCCCTCCCAGCATCAGAGTCTTTTCCAATGAGTCAACTCTTCGCATGAGTACTGGCCAAAGTACTGGAGCTTCAGCTTTAGCATCATTCCCTCCAAAGAACACCCAGGGCTGATGTCCTTCAAAATGGACTGGTTGGATCTCCTTGCAGTCCAAGGGAGTCTCAGGAGTCTTCTCCAACACCACAGTTCAAAAGCATCAATTCTTCGGTGCTCAGCCTTCTTCACAGTCCAACTCTCACATCCATACATGACCACTGGAAAAACCATAGCCTTGACTAGACGGACCTTTGTAGGCAAAGTAATGTCTCTGCTTTTGAATATGCTATCTAGGTTGGTCATAACTTTCCTTCCAAGGAGTAAGCATCTTTTAATTTCATGGCTGCAGTCACCATCTGCAGTGATTCTGGAGCCCAGAAAAATAAAGTCTGACACTGTTTCCACTGTTTCCCCATCTATTTCCCATGAAGTGATGGGACCAGATGCCATGATCTTCATTTTCTGAATGTTGAGCTTTAAGCCAACTTTTTCACTCTCTACTTTCACTTTCATCAAGAGGCTTTTTAGTTCCTCTTCTCTTTCTGCCATAAGGGTGGTGTCATCTGCATATCTGAGCTTATTGATATTTCTTCCTGCAATCTTGATTCCAGCATGTGCTTCTTCCAGCCCAGTGTTTCTCATGATGTACTCTGCATAGAAGTTAAATAAGCAGGGTGACAATATACAGCCTTGACGTACTCCTTTTCCTATTTGGAACCAGTATGTTGTTCTATGTCCAGTACTAACTGTTGCTTCCTGACCTGCATGTAGGTTTCTCAAGAGGCAGGTCAGGTGGTCTGGTATTCCCATCTCTTTCAGAATTTTCCACAGTTTATTGTGATCCACACAGTCAAAGGCTTTGGCATAGTCAATAAAGCAGAAATAGATGTTTTTCTGGAACTCTCTTGCTTTTTCGATGATCCAGCGGATGTTGGCAATTTGATCTCTGGTTCCTCTGCCTTTTCTAAAACCAGCTTGAACATCTGGAAGTTCACGGTTCACGTATTGCTGAAGCCTGGCTTGGAGAATTTTGAGCATTACTTTACTAGCGTGTGCAATGAGTTCTATTGTGCGGTAGCTTGAGTATTCTTTGGCATTGCCTTTCATTGGAATGAAAAGTGACCTTTTCCAGTCCTGTGGCCACTTGTGAGTTTTCCAAATTTGCTGAATTTTCCAAATTTCCAAATTTTAAGTATAATGGAGTGTATATGCCAATCCCAATACCTCAGTTTATCCCTTTCCCCTTCTTTTCTCCCTTGGTAACCAAAAGCTTGTTTTCTACATCTGTAAATCTATTCCTGTTTTGTAAATAGATTCATTTGTACCATGTTTTTTGATTCCACATAGAAGTAACATCATATGATATTTATCTTTATTTAACTGACAGTCTCAAGGTTCATTCATGTCATCTCACATGGCATTGTTTCATCCTTTTTTTAAGGCTGAGCTATATTCCATTATATATATATGTTTATGTATGTATACATACATATATCTCCTTTATCCATTCATTTATTGATGGGCATTTGGGTTACCTCCTTGTCCTGGCTGTTATAAATAGTGCTGCAATGAATGTTGGGGTGCAGGTATTTTTTTTTTAAATATGGTTTTTCTACATATGCCCAGGAGGGGATTGCTAGATGATATTTATCCCATTTCTGACATGCTTAAAAGGTATTGGTCTATCAACTTGCCATCTCATATTATGACAGTTCTTTTAAGAGAAGGGTTTTATTTTATATGCTTTGTAACTAGTCAATGAATCCAGTTCTGTAAAAAAACCAAATAATTCAAATCAATTACTAAATTTAATTTTAATGTTTTTTGAAGTCATTTTAAAAGGTTGTTGCCAAGAAGTCAACCTGTTACTCTGAGATCTGACCAGCGCATAAGACTGTTGTATAATTATCATCCTTAAAAATCTCAGGTACATAATCTGGTTCACTGACATAAGGATACAATGCATATATAGTATTTTTAGCATTTTCAAGTTCATATTATACAATTCATACTTAATTAAAATTCTGAGACCTTATTTCCATGATTTTTCCATGTCTTCTTATTATCTAAGTCTCTCAATTTGTAATTTTTGTCCTTGGTATTTATAGTAATATGACTTTACTGTTTTATTTGATTTTACTCTCCATCAAGTATTTCTATTTTAAGTCTTTCATTCATCGTTCAAAATTGAAACCCAAGCATATTACCTACAGACAATCTTATCTACTGAGAAAAGTGTTCTGTTTCACTGGCCACCTGTAAATTTCTTTGAGCATTGAGTTTGACTTTTGTGATATTGCTTTGTAAAATACTATATACATTAGGTATTCTAAAATAAATGTTTGACCCTAGAATATTGGATTTTTGGTAAATGTCAGATTGTAGTGGAAAATAATATAGCAATTTGTGATCGATTTAGGACATGGGTTGCATAATTTCTCATTTTTGTGCTTAGATACTAAAAGATATGCATTTTTGGTTTATCTGTTAAAATTCCTCATAAGACTTTTCCTTGTAAGTGGAACTAAGTATTTACCTTTCTTAAACAATGCACAGTTGATAGAAAAGCTAGATATACTTATTGCATTTATATAAAGTATACCATCTGTAAAGTCTCAATTATAAGTAATCCTGGTATTAAATTCAATATATGAAGAAAATTTAACATATGCCCAAGAGATTTAGCTGTATAATACATTTTTTTGACTAGCTACATATTTTTATAAATGTTCTTTTCTTCAATGGTATTTGTTGATTAGATTCCCAAGTAGCATTTACATTTCTATTATTTTTCCATTAGAAAGGTATTCGTCCATCTCTCTACACCTGTTAACATCTTATGATTTTACATTAATTTTCTCACTATCTCACCACAAAATAAGTACGAGGTTATTTCACTGTTGTATCCCCACAATTCCATAATAATGGTGTCATTACCAAAACAGATTTCTTTTTTATAACCTTGAATTGCTCAAATTTTCTTTTTCTATCCAACTACCATAAATGGATGGGAAAACAATTTGCTACAAACTCTAATAGGTGAGTAAAAAATACTATATTTTTCAGGGAAACTACTCCTAGAATGCGTAACAGTTACTTTAGGACACATTTCTTTTCTACCATTATGATCACTGTTTTTTTCTTGATTTCATATATCTATGTATTAAAAGGTTGAAAAGAGTATGTTTTCCTTTTCATTTATTTGTATAGGTTGGAAAGATACTGATCCTCTTTTAGAGTTATTTCCTTCTATATAAAGGAAACATTCATTTAGAGCCCTTAAAACTCCTGCTCAAAATTAGTTAGAAACTTTAGGAAGGAAATTGTATTTTTATTTTCAGTTAAATATATTAGACTAGCCTGAAAAAGTGAATGGTAAGAAAAGAAGCCAGGTAGTTCTTGGCCCAACAGTTGATAATGTAAACTAGAAGCTCAAAGAATCACTTGAGTTCTCTAAATCTATGCTCTTTTCTTTCCCTTTGCTTTTGCATGTGCACCTCTACGACCTGAAATGCACTAATAACCATCCCTCCCGCTCATTCATAACTGTGCTGCTCTGTATAGTTTATCGCTCTTTCCGTAAGACTCAACTCAGGTATTACCTCCTCCAAGAAACCTTCTTGGGACCTAAGAGCTTCTATAGTGCTTTTTTTTTTTTTTCTTTCCTGTTGTGACATTGTCTCAATCTTTTGTAACAAATCATTATTTTTTTTTCTTTTCCCCTATACACATTAGACTATGAATATCTTGGGAGCAAGTTTGTAGCTTATTTCTATAATTTTGTTTTTACCCCCTTCATTTTACTAAAAAGCCCATGTTATTAAGGATTCTGGAGTTCTCTATATCTATACTTTATTATAGATATCTCTATATCTATAGTTTCTATCTCTGTAATTTATTCAGATTCACCATGTTTGGCCTCATCAACATTTTGTTTTGCTGGATTTCTCCTTGGATTTCCTTCCTCTTCTGGACTCAGTGGCACTAAGGTCTTCTGGTATTCTTTTACTACTTATCTCTTCCTGTATGTCTTCATTTTCTGGTTCTTCCTTTTTAAAGGGAGTGCAATTATTAATATTTCATTAGTTAATTCAACATTCTATGCAGCATTCTTCTAGGTCTTAAGCATTAAGAAACACAAAATAATAATTAGAAGAAGGATATCAGGATTTTCTTCTGGTCTCTTTTTTTAAGGTAACTTTATCATCAAACACCCTTATTAGTGTCTTTGACTTCCAATATCATGTACATTTTAAGGACTTTGGGGCCAGATCTCAATTATGAAAAGAAAGTTGTCTATTTAAATTCCTATTTAATATTTCTGCATATAAATCTCAAGATAAAGATATATAAAACTAAAATATTTTTCCAGAAGATACTCTACCTCTTACAGATAGAATGAAAATGAGATAATTATTTGTTGCAAAATTATATTTTTATGAAAGCTCGAGTTACATGGAAGGACTCTGTATCATAATGAAAAGGACCTTGAACTTATATTCTGGGCCTAATGCAGCAAGTTCTGTCAATAACTGACATGGTAACCCCAAAGACTTCTCAGAATTTTAATTGCCATAAGATACTTTATATTTCTAAGATCTAAAAATGTCTTGTTTCTATGATTCTAAAGACAGTGGTACTGCTTTTTAAATGACATTTGGAAGAAGAATGAAAACGAGAGCACAGAAATTGGATCTAGATGAGTTTTTTCCAACCGTGTTCATCAGATGATCTTTGCATTGTTGTCTCCTCTTCCCTGTGGTTTTATCTTTTAATATATCACTTCTGGACTTTCACACCTTTTCTCCATTCCAAACCCATTGAATAAAATATGTGTATATTACTTGATCATATGTATAATTTCCAAGTATGGCTCCTATTGCTGAAAAAAACTCTAGAAGATAATATATCACTTTGTTTTACGTTCATTTGATATTGAAACTTATCGACAGGTAGGCAATCTTTAAAAATTTTTTTTGTATCAATAGTCAAAACTAA
The DNA here is from genome assembly GCF_003369695.1 of Bos indicus x Bos taurus. Lineage (NCBI taxonomy): Eukaryota > Metazoa > Chordata > Mammalia > Artiodactyla > Bovidae > Bos > Bos indicus x Bos taurus. The sequence continues at coordinate 8,916,656 of NC_040087.1, read as the reverse complement.
ACCGACTTTGAATTTTAAGTGTGTCCTCAGAAATAACTATGCTGGAAACATAGTTCAGCTCAGTGGAGCTTTAGCAAATGAGTTAATGTGACAGAAAGGACCATATGTGTATCAACCACAGATAAGCCCAACTATATGATGGGCCATATAGTCTAAGCAACCTTAGACTATATAACCTTAAAGGTTACACAGTAACCTTAAACATTAAGAAAAAATGTAGTGAACAGAAAGGAAGTAGTCGTGAGAAGGGTAGTTAAAATTCAACTATAAGGAAACTGAGGGAAGTGGGGAATTAAGCGATTGAGTGGTTTAGAAAGAATCTTTAATTGCAGCATTAGAAATCTTACTTGCGCCATTCTAAATCAAATTCCCTGGAGATTGAACCCGGCTGCCTGCGTTGGGAACTCAAGTCTTAGCCACTGGCTCACCAAGGAAGTCCCTACGGTCCTTTTGAAGAAGGAAAAAGTACAATGTATGCTTTCATTACTATCTATGTTTAGCCTGCAATGACACACTCTCATTCTTTCACTGTTTTTTATTAAATTGGGGTTTAACCAGTTGCTTTGCGTTGTTGTGTTAGTTTCTCCTGTCCGGTGAGGTGAATCAGCTGTGTGGATACAAATTCTCCTTCCCTGTTGGATCTCCCTCTCCCATCCCACCCATCTAGGTAGCCACAGAGCATTGAGCTGAGCTTCCTACACTACAGAGCAGGTACCCACTAGCTATCTATTCTACGCATGGTAGAGTATGAAGAATCAGGAAATATTTTTTTCAGATTTCATAGAAAGAATAGTAAATGATACTTAGAATGAGAATCAATTCTATCATAAATTCCATCTCCAAAGATTACATTTCTGCACAGTAAAATAGCTCATACTTCTGTGAAAGCTATGACGATATTTATTTTTTTCTTGGTCATTTTCATCAACAGTAAGACATTTTATTGCCATTGTTTATCTTCTTTTGTTTGGTTTGTCATTATAAAAAGAACCCGTACTTCTGGGAAGCCAAATAAAACTCTGATATGTATTTTATATTAGTTTACATGTGTCATTATGCATTGTTACAGAATACAGCGTCATGATAAAGAGGTATTATATTAAAATGTCTTATGATTTTACCATTAATATTCAATCAAATCTATTTATTGGCTAATAATAAAAAGGTAAAATTTTTAAGCACTTAAGGGTATCTAATAAAAATTGTACCTAATAATTTCTCTCATGGATATTTTATTCAAATAGCATAGCACTATATAGAGAACTGGTCATGCAGAAATTAAATATTCATATGCAATATTTAGGGGTCTTCCCCACTGAAAAGGTATTTTGAGATAGGCAAATGCTTGAGTGGTTTAGACCTTCACTTATAAAACGTATATGCCATGCTATTTTAAAAGCAAAATAAATATTTAAGAAGATTATTTATAAATTCAGGTGAAATATATTGTGGAAAGACAAAAAGAACTCTGGATTTGGAATAACGGAAAAATAAATAGCCAGTGTTCTCATCACAGCTATTTTACTTGCTAGCTAAAGGATTCTGAGAGTTTTATGGACTTTCAATTTAAGGTTTGCTCATCTATTAAACTCTGATAATAAGAATGGCACTAACCACATAGTCCTTTATTTTGAGATATTAGTTATAGTAGTATATTAGTTACCCAGGTATATGAAAACATTAAAGCAATTTGTCATTTTAAAAATTAACATTGTGTTCTTCCAAATTCCTACAAGGTCCCTAATCTTTTTTTTTTTTTTTTCATATTATTCTTCCATGAGCTTTATAGCACAATTTTTTTTTTTTTTTTGCAGAAAATACCATAAACAAGAATGAACATATCAGTGATTCTATGTAAGATGACAATGTTAGGTTTTTCTACTTATTTGTTTATTTGGGATATTTACTGAATGAACCTATTTGTTTTGCTTTTAAATAGAAATGGAAAAGCAAAAGCAATTTCCAAATTCCCTATTAATTAGCTTGTATATGGCCCCATCACTTCATGGAAAATAGATGGGGAAACAGTGGAAACAGTGTCAGACTTCATTTTTTTGGGTTCCAAAATCACTGCAGATGGTGACTGCAGCCATGAAATTAAAAGACGTTTAGTCCTTGGAAGAAAAGTTATGACCAACCTAGATAGCATATTGAAAAGCAGAGACATTACTTTGCCAACAAAGGTCCATCTAGTCAAGGCTATGTTTTTCCAGTGGTCATGTATGGATGTGAGAGTTGGACTGTGAAGAAAGCTGAGCACCGAAGAATTGATGCTTTTGAACTGTGGTGTTGGAGAAGACTCTTGAGAGTCCCTTGGACTGCAAGGAGATCCAACCAGTCCATTCTAAAGGAAATCAGCCCTAGGTGTTCTTTGGAAGGAATGATGCTAAAGCTGAAACTCCAGGACATTGGCCACCTCATGTGAAGAGCTGACTCGTTGGAAAAGACTCCGATGCTGGGAGGGATTGGGGGCAGGAGGAGAAGGGGACGACAGAGGATGAGATGGCTGGATGGCATCACCGACTCAATGGACATGAGTTTGAGTGAACTCCGGGAGTTGGTGATGGACAGGGAGGCCTGATGTGCTGTGCTCAGTCGGACGTGACTGAGCAACGGAACTGAACTGAACTGAACTGAATGTTTCCAAGATAAACTTTTTTTTCTGCTTTTAAAATATTGGGAGAATGGCATTGAAACATGTATAAAATCATATAAGAAACGAATTGCCAATCCAGATGCAGGATACAGGAAGCTTGGGACTGGTGCACTGGGATGACCCAAAGGGAGGTGGGAGGGGGGTTCAGGATTGGGAACACGTGTACACCCGTGGTGGATTCATGTTGATGTATGGCAAAACCAATACAATATTGTAAAGCAATTAGCCTCTAATTAAAATAAATAAATTTAAATTAAAAAATAAAAAAAACATGAAACAATATTTAAAAAAAAGAAAAAAAATTCACAGAAATGTTTCTAGAAAATGTGTGTCAGGCTTTTCAAGTAGCAAGTTATAAGGTTACAAATTGACATTTAACAAAAATATGGATGTACTTCCATTTTGTGCTTGTATTTGAGGGCTTACTATTCCAATTTCACACCTTGAAGGTAATTCAATTTTTCATTTTCTGGGAAGAACACCATCAGTTTATTGCATAGCTTTATACCTTACCTGTTACTCCAGTATTCTTGCCTGGAGAATCGCATGGACAGGGGAACATGGTGGGCTACAGTCCATAGGGTAGCAAAGATTGGACAGGACTGAACCAACATAGGATGCACAAACCTTAATTATAAAATGTGAAAGCTTTTCAGACAATGTGCATTTTAAAAGATTCTTTCAAAAAGCCTACCTAGATAAAAGTTATTTACATATATAAAGGTATTTTAATTTATAATGCTATATTTTCTATCACATAACAAGAAGCTTGGAGCTAAGAAGTGAGAATACTTATATATTTCTGTCCATACAGACACATCTTGAGACATGTATATAATGTAGTGCACATAATATACAATATGTAATAAGTATAATGTGATATAAACATTTATATATAGAACATATATTAATTTAATTTAGCATGAGCAGAAGCTAGTAACAGCATAGATACTAAAAAACAAGCCTAACTTACTTGCTCTTGCAATCAGCTCTTAAAGGCTTTAAATCTTTAGAATGCAATTGCTTGCCTAAAGATTACTTAATTTGTTAAGTTGTGCTTATAGCATCATGTAAATATTAAGTCTTATTATTGCAAATGATTTTTGTGCTCTCTCTAAATATTCAATAAGATAATTTTTTTTCTGATTTGGTTTTGCTATGAAAATGGGTTTTAAATAGTAATTAAAAATATGTGTACTTGGAAGATTTAAGTTCTATCAGGCTAACCAAATCATTTATGTAGTATTTTGAAAAGTAAAGGAATGCTACATAATGAACCAGTCAACATAAAAGAAAAATTCTCTTGTGATGCTTTCATTCTTGTTAAATGTCTTTCATGAGCTATAAAATTCGCCTAGTAGTTATTAGATGAAACACTAATGGTGTTCTCATAGCCGTATTATTGATAGTCAAAAATTCAAGAGAGACTACAAGATGAAGGGATGGAAGAGTAGAAAGATATAAAACAAAATTCCTGAGTCTTGTATCTCTTGAGATTTGGCTAGCAATTAAAATGAACAGATGACAGTACATACATGTGGAAAGAATCAGAGATACCATTGAGGGTACTTTCAAACCAAAAAGAAAAGAAAAAGGGAAGGAAGAAAGAAAGGGAAGAAAAAGAAGGAAAGAAGTTTTCTTTTTGCTTACTAAAATAAAAACATTTGCAGTCATTTAAAACTTCAAAAGAGAAGTTGTCTCTGAAAAAAATTGTTCCCAAAGAAATAAAAGTCTGGATCAAAAAGCAGGATAATCTTCTCTCTAGAAAAAAGTAAGAGTCACTCAGTCCTCTCTAACTCTTTGCTACCTCATGCCAGAATACTAGAATACAGGAGTGGTTAGTTGTTCGCTCATCTAGGGGATCTTTTCAACCTAGGATCAAACCCGGTCTCCTGTTTTGCAGCTGAGCCACCAGGGAAGCCCAAGCTACTAGAATGGGTAGCCTATTCCTTCTCCAGGGCATCTTCCTGACCCAGGAATTGAACTGGGGTCTCCTGCATTGCAAATAGATTCTTTACCAGCTGAGCTACCAGGGAAGCCCATGGACTGTAGCCTACCAGGCTCCAGTCTGGGATTTTCCAGGCAATAGAACTGGAGTGGATCACCATTTCCTTCTCCAGGGGTTCTTCTCAACCCAGGGACTGAACCCGGGTCTCCTGCATTGTAGACAAGACACTTTACCATCTCAGCCACCAGGGAAGTCCCTAGGGAAGCACACAAGGATATAAATGAATGTGTGTTAGTGTTAGTCACTTAGTCGTTTCTGACTCTTTGCGACCCCATGGACTGTAACCCTCCAGGCTTCTCTTCTGTAGAATTCTTCAGTCAAAAGTATTGGAGTGGGTGGCCATTCCCTTCTCCAGGGGATCTTCCCAGCTCCAGGACTGAACCCAGATCTCCTGCATTGCAAGTAGATTCTTTGCTGTCTGAACCTCTAGGGAAATTGTTTACAAAGTAAGAGTCACAGATGTAGATAACAAACTTATGGTAACCAGAGGATAAGAGACCAGGAGAGACAGGGATTGACATATACACATTACTATATAGAAAATCAGTAACTAATAAGAGCCTGCTATATAGAAGAGGAAACTCCACTCAGTACTCTGTAATGGCCAAAATGAGAAAAGAATCTTTAAAACAGAGTGAATATATATATATATATATATATGTATATATATATATTATATATATGATATAACTGACTCACTTTACTGTATACCTGAAACTAACACAATATTATAAATCAACTATACTCTAATAAAAATTTAAAAAGCAGAGTAGTCACCTCTGAACTGTATCTGGTTGATGGTTTTGTCAAGTGGAGATTTCCTAGGTAAATACAATAACCTCCCTCTAAGGAAACATCCAGGAAGTACTTAAGAAACATACACACATACAAACAGGGAGAACTCAGAGATCCACTTAAAAGTTTGTCTTCTAATGTATGGAGAAGGTAATGGCCACCCACTCCAGTATACTTGCCTGGAGAATTCCATGGACAGAGGAGCCTGGCGAGCTACAGTCCGTGGGGATGCAAAGAGTCAGCCATGACTGGCAACTAACACTACTAACATTATTCTAATGCATATACATGTGTGTGTATGTACATGTGTACATGAACTTGAGAAATACACATATACAGGAGTAGAAGATATCTATTACTATGTCATATGTGTCTATATATGTGTGCTGCTATGGCTGGCTCAAGGAGGCATGTTTGTAATTATGTTCGGTTTCTTAGCTAGATCAAATCAGAAAAAATATAGGAAAAAAAAAACCTGATACGTAAAAGCAGATGCCTGTTTAAATTACAAAAGTGCCATTTGTGATTTTTATGTATGGTGTAGCGTTACATTGTTTTCTTTCCGTCAGTGGTGGATTGGACTGGCTGTGAGCCCAGGTTTCTCACATAATGATCAACCTGAGACTCCACAGTACCATCTGGTCGTGTCCCAGGTAGGAAATATGTGAAAAATATCTACCAGTTCACGCATTTCATACTGAAAGCATGAGAATACTGATGACAATATGACTTCTTTTCTGTGATGGAGCTTCATGCAAATAAATGAAATAGAAAATGCTATATTCAATTTCTGTAGAAGAATTAAAAAAATATACAAAATCTGGGGAACAGGTGCAGAAGAATGACTTCCATCGTGGTGTGAGAAATTTGAAAGTAATCACACATTTCTTTAACATGGGAGGACTTACATTAGTTATACAACTAAAAGGGAATGTAGGGAAAGATGGAGGGACACTACTGGGCCAGGTTTATGATGAGTCTAAGAAATTATCATCAGGAAAGAATTCACAATATCTGACTTTGATTACATAATAGAACAATGGGAAAAAGTCATTTTCCTACTAAATTGCTTTATTTGTTTAAGAATTTAAACATGTGCCTTTGTCTTTCTGTTATCTGGCTGTCTGTTATCTGACCATATAAATAGGTATTTACTTACATTTCTTTACTTATTTGTGTTAGAATAAGCCTGATGCAATGTGATCCTGCTGCTGCTCCTTTCCTGTGTTCCTTTTCTACCAACATCTCAAGTATTAAGAATCTGACATTGAGATTTACAGGAAGACAAGATTTTTGTTAACTCTACATATTGCTAGGATAACAGTCCACCTTATATGCTGAACTCATTCTATTCTTTGATGATTAGAGCATAATTGAGCACATTAAAATGTGGCTTGTTTTCTCCATTTTCTATCATCTCACCTTATTAATCAAGATACCTTCATTAAGGATCTTCATTAAGATTTCATTTATTTATCTTTTAATGTTCTGCAAACTGTAGCTACTTAGAATGTATGATGTGGCCAGTATATGGAACATATAAATAAGCAAATAGATCTTACATGGTGATCTTAGGAATACTTCTTTTGATTATACAGTGAAAAATATCTCCTGATTTTATGTTCTCTTTTTTTAGAAAGGCCACTAGGGTTTACAACATGGTCAATGCCACATTATCCTGGTATAGCTTAAAAAATGTTACAACTAGATTCTTTTGCTGCTTACCGTGATGAATTTCTTTAGAGGAAGGAAGTATGAAATAAAAATACTGCAGACAGATATGCATCTTATAGTAGGTCATGTTATAGCAAGACTTCAGGGCATTTAGATATAAATTTTTTAGTATATTTTCTCCTTTATTTGCTAAACTGAGATTTGTTGAAAATATAAAAATATTTTTCCAAAATTTGTTCTAGTACTGGTGTTTTTCAGAGTCTAAGGTTGAGTGAACTTTGACCTAGGTGGAAATAATAGTACATGTGCATTTCTCTGCATTCTAACTTTTCTCTGACTCATCATTTCCCTGACTGATCTACAGTGCTACACTGCTTCCTCAATTTTTCTAATGGACTTCAGAGTTAGTGGATGGTGACTTTGAACTCTTAATCAGACTCAAGACTTTTATCATAAATTGGTAATAAGATTCTATCAAATAATGATGAAATCATAAGATTCAGTAAAAATATATATCTAGTTTTAATATATGTTGAAGGATATCTCTATATAGTTAAAATCCACAATTAAATGATTTACCTTTATTTGAAAAAATATAAAGTTTTTTGGTACTAAAAAAATCAAAGGAGCTAAAATTGAGGATTTACTTTTATTATAATTCTTATAGAGAGAGCATATTATTTTATAGTTGCTATCAATTGATTTGGTTTTCAAAGAATATATCAAAACAGTGCTTTTATGCTATTAGATCATAGACTCTAAATATCATAAATGGCTATATTGTTGCACCTCTGTAAATATTTCAGGAGAGATACATATTAAGTTTGATAGCAAATCTTAGAAAATTTCAATTCATCAGTAAGTGCTTTCTGAAAAGATCTTCTGTCATCTTCAATTACTTCACAAACAGAGAATTTGGCATGTTTAACCCTTAAGGGCCCCAGAATTGTGATTAACATTGCAGATAGAAATGGTAAAAATCAAAGTTAAGCTAACATCTCTATGGTTGTTCAAATGTTTAAATTAGAAATTGTAGCAAGCTAGCTTTTTTTAGCTCTAAATTTAATCCCTTAAGGAAATGACAACTACAAAACACTGACAGTTATTTTTTATCCTTTTAATGAGATTATATATGAGTTACTAGTTTAGAATTAAAATAGTTCAGGCCTAGAAATATACATTTTGATATTGCAATTACATTGATTTTTTGTAATTTATTTTCCATAATCCAGTCCATTGTGATATTTACTTAGAAATCTTTTATGGATTGAATAATGTGCTTATTTGATATATTGCACAATTTATTATCATATAAGAACATAAGACACTTTCTATTCTGAAGTGAGAGCCCGCCAGCTCTGTTTCTCTCAATGTTAGCAAAACTTACTAGGGTAAGGAATGTTTTCAAATATCTGTTAATCCAGAAGGCAAATAACCAGAATTGTTCACTATAGACCTATATTTTATTGCTATAAAAGAGTGCTTCCCATCATCCAAACAAATTATACCTTTGAATATCTTACACATATCTTACTGAATATTATTATAAGTACATATCACTGTAAAATAGTACTTTCATTTTGAGCCCATTGTTAGACTTGTATAGCTTGCAGTAAAACACATTATATTTAAAGAAAAAGTTAAATTTAAAAGGAGGTTGAATACAATGCAATTACATGTACTGTAGCTTCTGTTTAAAGGGATTCACAGTTAAAATTGGTTTTCATTATGGGCTTTCAATAGAGATTTGGATTTGCTGGGTACAGCCCTAGTTTTGCATCTCTTTTATTTTACTTTGCTCTGAAGATTGGACAATTTTCTTATTTTTCAATTTATTTGTTGGCTAAGGTAGCATTCAATAATATTAGACCACTGAGCAAAAGTGAAGAAAATAGTAGTTTAATTATTTCTTCAGACTCACAGAAAAAGGATTAAGCAAACAAAACTAATATAAGTATTCAGTTATTGTTAACAAAAGATAAATATTTGTTCTCAATATATGAAGGAAAATATGCTTAGGAATTATGGTGTTTTTTTGGCTTGTCATTAGTTACAATGTGACACTTTGGTGTAATATCTGACAATCTTACTCAGATGGAGTCCTTTCATTGTAGACAAGACACCAGGATATATTCTGAAGCATGAAGCAGATACTTTTTCTGTAATCATTGCAATAATCATGTCCCCCCACCCCTGCCAGCTTCTAATAGTGAATTATGTCTATCTTCAAGTATTGAAATAAACTTTTACTTGTCAGATGACTCTCACTTGATCAGGATATATTTTACTTTTGTGTATTTGGTAATATTCTGTTAAGGATTTTGTATCTTATTCAGTAAAATCATCTCCCACCCCCTACTCCACTTCCAATAGTGAATTATGTCTATTTATCTTCAAGCGTTAAAATAAACTTCTATTTGTTAGATGATTATCACTTGATTAGGATGTATTTTGCTTTTGCATATTTGGTAATATTTTGTTTATGATTTTGTATCTTATTCTGTAAAATATTTTGATCTGTAGTTTTCCTTTCTGGTCAAGACATGGATGCACATGACTTCAGCAGCGTGTCCACTATAAGGGCAATTGCATGAGGCTATGGTTTTTCCAGTGGTCACGTATGGATGTGAGAGTTGGACTGTGAAGAAAGCTGAGTGCTGAAGAACTGATGCTTTTGAACTGTGGTGTTGGAGAAGACTCTTGAGAATCCCTTGGACTGCAAGGAGATCCAACCAGTCTGTCCTAAAGATAAGTCCTGAGTGTTCATTGGAAGGACTGATGCTGAAACTGAGACTCCAATACTTTGGCCACCTCATGCGAAGAGTTGACTCACTGGAAAAGACCCTGATGCTGGGAGGGATTGGGGGCAGGAGAAGAAGGGGATGACAGAGTATGAGATGGTTGGATGGCATCACTGACTCGATCGACATGAGTTTGAGTGAACCCCGGAGTTAGTGATGGACAGGGAGGCCTGGCATGCTGCGATTCATAGGGTCACAAAGAGTCAGACACAACTGAGTGACTGAACTGAACTGAAGGGTAAGAAGCTGGCAAATTCTTCAGCTGTGTGTGCTTCCACAGATGAGTCAAATTTATTGCAACTTGGAAGAGACAGAAGAGAAGTGGTATGTGATAGTCCCATTGATATAAGCACACAAAGATGGGAGCAATCACAGCTTTTAAGGCCAAAATCAGAAATTGTGCACTGAGATCTAAGTTACCTTTTCCATAGACTTTTAGTATTGATTCACAGAATATTTGCAGCTGTTGAAAAGCAAGTATTTTGTAAAATGGTTTAAGTATCAGAGAATAGAACTCCTATTTTGAATTATTTAGGTTATATTTATTTAATTTCTTGTCTAAACATTGATTTTTAATTCACATTTCACCTGTAATTTGTTTATTTGTTTAGTCCAAAATGCTTTGCAGTCAGATTTTTTTCTTAGTGGCCTGTAGTAAGATACCAGTTTTAACAAAATGACACTTTCCCTCTGAAACTTTCTTTATCATTTAGTTTAAATTGCCTTCTGTCTAATCACTATTTACTCTGTTTGAGCGTCTTCACTGCCCAGTTTTTTATTTATTTATCTCTTCTTCACCTGTAGAATATGAATGTGTGTTTTTGTGAATATTTGTTCGTATGTGTCTAGTGGATGCATAAAGACAAAGTAGACCATGTAATGTAATTTTATTTAAAATATATATCCTGTATGCTTCCAAGAAATCTTGAGGTTACTGTAATACAAAGTATATACTTAACCAAACTAATAGAGACCCTATTAAAAATTATTGAGAGAGGGTGACTTACCCACATGTAGAGCATTTTATATTGAGTATTAAAAAATGTATAAAATAATGACTGAGCACAGTACACACACAATGTAATACTGATAACTTTGAAATACTGTTACCAGTGAAATGTTATATTATACAAGTATCATATAAGTTAACAGCTCAGGAATCTGTATTTAGCTGAGATCTTAGCATGTGACTCTTTCTACTAAGAGTATCAAGTAATTAAACTGCATCCTGTGATTTCAAGATAGGAAACAAAGTTTATAAATGTTCTTAATCAGACTGGAATGCTGATGATATAACAGAGATGGACAAAGAATTCTGAAAATGTTATGGAAAGAAAAGCACAATCAATGCCTTTGTGGTTAATAAAGGAGGTGCACATTTTCACCACCTACTAAATGAGAACATAACTCATAATAAACAATTTATTAAAAACCATGCCTAAAGTTAACTTGTAACATTTGCACAATACCCAGCAATAGCAAATGGCATGACTAAGTGATTCTTGCAAATAATGGTAATACATTAAAAAAAAAATCTTATTTTTGGACCTACTCTGTGGTAAAGTACAAGGAAGAGGATCAAATAAATCGGGAAGAAAGGCATTTGAACTATGGAGAATTTCTCCCTAAATATTTTTGTTAGAGTATGCTGTTACATGCTATCAGTGAATCCTTGGTGAGGAGGACATGAAATGTGCTTTCAGAACACCTTAGATTATTATTTATAACTGTGTACATTTATGCTCATCATTGGGAGCTTCCGTGGTAGCTCAGCTGGTAAAGAGTCTGCTTGCAACGCAGGAGACTCTGTTCAATTCCTGGGTCGGGAAGTTCCCCTGGAGGAGGGCAGGCAACACAACCCAGTATTCTTGCTTGGAGAATCACCATGGACAGAGGAGCCTGGTGGGCTACAGTCCATGAGGTTGCAATGAGTTGAACAAGACCGAGAAACAGCACAGCACAGCATGCTTATCATTAGTATGAGATGCATATAATCAACTTTACCAGAGCAACATATGCCATGCCAGCAGATTTAACTGCGTACTTATACAATTCTAGGAATTTAGTTAATTTCTATTTTTTGTAAAACACATTTCCTGTTCCAGCAGGATACATAAAGAGTGCCATGTTCACACCCTGGAGGGAACAAAGTGACCAAACACAGACTTTGGGATACACAAGTAGAGTCTGCCCAGGTGATTTGCTGATGACCTGTAGCATATGATGCACATTTTTTTTCCCCTGTGAGATGGAAATGCAAAGTAGGTATGCTATGAGACCAGATGTAACTTTTTTGCACTGTTCACAGTTCTAACACCATTTTTCTATGTTTTGCCCTTCTACATTGATTACATCTTCTTGGTTATTCAAATCAAGTATTTCATTAGATTAACCTTATCACATTTTGCTCTTTATCTCATTTCTAATCTCCTTCCTCATTTTTCACTGCTCTTTGTTCAATTGCATTCATTTTAGGCTTTCATTTCAATACTAGTCAATTTTCTCTAATGCACTGTTAGCATTGCTTGTATGATTTCTTAAAGTTCTTATATTCATTTTAACTGTTTTCACCACCTTTAGAATATTCACAGTTTGACTAATAAAGGCTCAGCAATGCAAAATACTGAAAGTATATGATTTTAGTACATTTTAAAAGGTATTTTGTTCAAAATTTAAGTTTGAAAGATGCTGTGAAATGTCTATGGTTCTTATAAACAATTATGCCTATCAATATTTTTTCAAAGTGAAAGTGAAGTCGCTCAGTCGTGTCCGACTCTTTGTGACCCTGTGGACTGTAGCTCGCCAGGCTCCTCCGTCCATGGGATTCCCCAGGCAAGAATACTGGAGTGGGTTGTCCTTTCCTTCTCCAGGGGATCTTCCTGACCCAGGGATCGAACCCAGGTCCCCCGCATTGCAGGCAGACACTTTAACCTCTGAGCTACCAGGAAAGCTTTTAGTATTTATCAATTAGTAGGGACCTTCCTGGGGGCTCTGACCATAAAGAATCTGCCTCAAACACAGGAGACACAAGTTTGATCCCTGGGTAGGGACCCTGGAGGAGAGAATAGCAGCCCACTCCAGTATCCTTGCCTGGAGAATTCCATGGACAGAGGAGACTGGCTGGCTACAGTCCATGGGGTCCCAGTGAGTCAGACATGACTGAGTGACTCACACTTTCACATCAATTACTAGGATCATTTTTATATGATCTCTGGATATTTTTTTATTGATTGGTTAAAGTTATTGCTTGAAAATCATTCTAAGCTGAACATAGAGAAACTCATGTATGCATTAGCAGAATAAATTGGTAGTTATTACTATAGTCATCATCATTACCAACACAAACTAGTGTGTGGATTCATTCTAAAAAGGTAATTTTATCAAGTCAACAAAACCCTTGGATAATGATTTCCACCTCCAGGTGCAGATGAATTTTGCACAGTTTATTGGGTTATAACGTTTAAATTCTGAAGAAACTGGGAATTCTATTTCTTTATAGAATATCCTTGGTAAGAGTTATTTAAGGCCTGTTGTGGTACTCATTTTCAGAAGTGAACAAACCTTTCTTTCTCTGTCTAGTAAGGATAATGTTTTTGTTACTAAATTACCTTTCCATATTACTATTGATATTACTCCCTCGTGGATTAAGGAACAGCTTTAACGTGGTAGACAGGAAGAAATAAAATCCTGAATGTTTCAAAAAATTCATATGGCAATAACAATCTCTTCTGTACTTTACAAAGATTCATAGACAACAGATTCAGCTTTAGATGATGAGAAAAATGGAATTTGAGCCAAATCATATCCGTTATGAATCTTTATTTTGAAAAATAAAGTACTGCCAGAGGCTTAAGGTATCTTCAGTGAAGGCTACTACATCAAAAATGTTTTGTAGTTAAACGAAATCTTTGTGTGAGTTAGGACAATTGAGGCAAAATTCTGATCCTGCTACCAGATGATCCTAAACAAGTTAGTTGCTGCTGCTAAGTCGTTTCAGTCGTGTCCGACTCTGTGCGACCCCATAGACAGCAGCCCACCAGGCTCTGCTGTTCCTGGGATTCTCCAGGCAAGAACACTAGAGTGGGTTGCCATTTTCTTCTCCACTGGGTGAAAGTGAAAAGTGAAAGTGAAGTCGTTCAGTCGCGACCGACTCGTGGCGACCCCATGGACTGTAGCCCACCAGGCTCCTCCATCCATGGGATTTTCTAGGCAAGAGTACTGGACTGGCTTGCTATTGCCTTCTCCAAACAAGTTAGTTACCTCATTTTAAATGGAGGTATTAAATGAAAATGTCTTTTTACTCTGAAAAATCTATGCATTTCTATAAGCCTCTTGATGAAAGTGAAAGTGGAGAGTGAAAAAGTTGGCTTAAAGCTCAACATTCAGAAAACGAAGATCATGGCATCTGGTCCCACCACTTCATGGGAAATAGATGGGGAAACAGTGGAAACAGTGTCAGACTTTATTTTTCTGGGCTCCAAAATCGCTACAGATGGTGACTGCAGCCATGAAATTAAAAGATGCTTACTCCTTGGAAGGAAAGTTATGACCAACCTAGACAGCATATTCAAAAGCAGAGACATTACTTTGCCAACAAAGGTTCGTCTAGTCAAGGCTATGGTTTTTCCTGTGGTCATGTATGGATGTGAGAGTTGGACTGTGAAGAAGGCTGAGCGCCGAAGAATTGATGCTTTTGAACTGTGGTGTTGGAGAAGACTCCTGAGACTCCCTTGGACTGCAAGGAGATCCAACCAGTCCATTCTGAAGGAGATCAGCCCTGGGATTTCTTTGGAAGGACTGATGCTAAAGCTGAAACTCCAATACTTTGGCCACCTCATGCAAAGAGTTGACTCATTGGAAAAGACTCTGATGCTGGGAGGGATTGGGGGCAGGAGGAGAAGGGGACGACAGAGGATGAGATGGCTGGATGGCATCGTTGACTCGTTCACTCGTGAGTCTGAGTGAACTCCGGGAGTTGGTGATGGACAGGGAGGCCTGGCGTGCTGCGATTCATGGGGTCTCAAAGAGTCGGACACGACTGAGTGACTGATCTGATCTGATCTGATCTGATAGTAAATCCTCTCGGTATAATACATAAGAATTTTTGAAGGACAGCTTTAATTTCCCAAAGTGATACAATAAGAAAATTAAACATACTCTCCCTGATAGCTAAGGGCTTTATCTTAAACTGGTACTGAAACTGGGGAGTCTAACCCAGGCAGCATTCTGTCATGCAACAACCCTGAGATACTCTTCTTTCTTCCACTGAGTTTAGTGAGGTGCACAGATAATTTAATACATTTATGAACCTTAAACGTGGGCTTAACATGAATTTTGTAGACCTAGGGAACTGGGGCAATGAGGAATTCTGTTGCATGCTGAGAAATCTCCACCCCTTCCTAAAACCTTTAAAAAAGTGATGTAGTCAAGCAGTGCCAGGAGAAAATTATAGAAAAGCACCTTTTTTATAGATTATTTCATCAGGTTTTATAGACTATATATAATAATAAGTATCCACCATGCAACTTCTTTGACTTATAGCCCAGTAGACAAAATGAAGTGTTTATTATTTTAGATATTGGAAGAAATGGTCACTTAAATACAGATGGAGCCCTCCTCATCAGCGGCTACAGTTATTGTTGTAAAAGCTATATAATACAACGTCCTTAAAAATGGCACTGTTTAATTGCTAGTCTAAAATGCGCATAAAAAAAGAGAAGAGACACAATTAGTCTGATGGTAACCTACAGCAGGGGAGCCATGGACCTGCCTCATCTCTGCAATTCAGCATCATGTGGCCTTAGCCCTCTCATCCCCACACTTCAGGAGTATGGCTAATAAACATCCGATTCCTTCATTGAGTACCATACTCTATGTCTATAAATTCTTTTAGTATCTAAACAGCTTCCTAAGAAACACTCCAATTTTTAAGCAAGTTTTAAATCACCTAAGTCCATAAAATATCAATCCAACTTATTACAATCAATGATTAGACTGACTGCTGATCCTTAAGAGCTTTTTTGCTAATGGTGTGAAAAAAACCATATATGTAATCCAACAGTCTTTTTAAGATGCAATTTAATCATGAAACTATCGTAAAATACAAATATTTGGAAATGTTCCAAAACACATGTAAGATGGGGTCCAAAGGATTATATTATGCTCAAAAGTCAAATATAAAATTCAAATTTCATTAGAATACAGTGAGCACATAGAATTTACCTTTCAACAGTCTATTAACTATTTGCTTAGGGTTGATTTGCCTGAGGAAAAGGGGAAAACACAACAGCCTATTTTGTGCCAAAATTAATTCTAACAGTAATACATTTTGTGCTCCACTGACTTTCAATTTATTACCAGTGGAGCTTGGTTGATTGTTTTGATCTTCAGTTTATTGGCAATGAAGTAGGATTTACTGTGCCACCGCCTTCAGTAGCATAAATGGTACTTCATTGAGTTGGTGCCTCATTGTGAAAAACTACAAGAAAATAATTTAATTGTCTATCTTTGCTTAAACTCATAATACTTTTGAGTGTGGTGGAATGTTTAATGCCAAACTTGTCTTCATGCATATTAATTTTTTCAATTTCAACTCTTAAGAAGTAAAATGTTCTTAGTCTAAGGAGATGCCTTTGCAATTTGATTATACTAACATCAGACGGATAGGTAACATCAGTGGATAGGTAACAAGATGTTGAATATTAGACTGCAGGTAGGTTTACACCCTGGAGAAGGATGTAACCCATTCAAGTATTCTTTCCTGGAGAATCCTGTGGACAGAGGAGGCTGGTGGGCTGCCGTCTATGGGGTCGCACAGAGTCGGACACGGCTGAAGCAACTTAGCAGCAGCAGGTTTATGCCCAAAATACTATATAGCCTTTAAACAGAGTCAGAATTAAACTTCAAACAATACACTCAAATACTATTTTAACATTCTTTTTAAAAATAAAGATAAGTCCAATGTACATACAATATTCCTTAATAAAACTCACTTTTTAAAATATGTAATTTATTTTTGGATTTGAAAACCCAGTTTCAGTGTCAAATAACGGATTGTTTTAAGGTATTCTGCTGTTTTTTGTCTCAAAAAAAAAAAAAAAAAGAAGGATCTGTATTCTTTTTTCATATGTATGTATATAGATATATACCAATATATAACATACATACCAATCTAGGCTCTTTTATGTTTAGTTTAATGTAGATTCTCTTTCAAATTTACTTTTACCAGAAGCTGTTTTTTTAGATCAATTGTCGGAAAGCACAAATATGTATTTCACATATTTTAGAACGTGACTTTTACCTTTCTTTGAAAAACTTCTTCAAGGATTTTAGGGTTAAGATGGTGCAGTGTTAGCAATGCTGTGTGTGGGCACTGAGCAGTCAGATGTTAACGACATAGAGGGATGCTTGTGAGGAAGAAGAATCTATGCTCTTTTGCAAAAACATCTTACTTGTGGAAATGCTTGGGTGCTGTATTTATTCACAAAGATAGGTATATGGACTAGAGGCAGGGCAAGCCGTTTTTACAGTTCATGCGTGCTGTCACTTCAGTCGGGTCCAACTCTTTGTGACCCCATGGACTGTAGCCCACCAGGCTCCACTGTCCACGGGATTCTCCAGGCAAGAATACTGGAGCGGGTTGCCATGACCTCCTCCAGGGGATCTTCCAGACCAAGGATCGAACCTGCATCTCTTACATCTCCTGTATTGGTAGGTAGATTCTTTACCATTAGTGCCACCTGGAAAGCCCTTTTAAAGTATGATAGTGGGTTATTTCTGATATTTTGTATCTCAAGTGCTTCTTTGAATTCCAAGTAGAGACATATCACAGTAGTTATGTAGATTGGTTTAAAGATCAAGCAAGAGCTGCAACCTATTTATATAGACCTGAGAATGTGCCAGCACATAGGTAACAGTTGATTCTGCATCAGGTCTGCGGGTGAATTACAGGGTTCTTCTAGTATTTTACGAACAGGCAAAGAAAGTGGACTACAGATTGATATCCCACTCTGTGGAAGAAGCAAAACTTCTGGTCTCATGAAAGCCAACAGAGAAGAAGTCTTCAAGGAGAGGAATTAATGGTGGCCCATTCTCAGAGTACTCCAAAGTGTACAGAGTACTCCAAAATGAAAAAAGAAAAGAACAATAACAAAAAAGTGTTGCCCTTTGTGTTTGGCAACAACAAAGTTCCTTCTGAGTTCAGTGAGAGCCATTTCTGTAGAGTGCTGTGGACAGAAGCCAGATTACAGAGGCTTCTGCAATCGAAGTGGACAAATTGATGAGAGATCACTTTGCAGTTGTTAGCTTGTGAGTAGACTACAGAGAGGAATACAGTATCATAGTGGAGTATTAAAAGTTGTGCAAGATACATAAGCACATTATAGAAGTGTTGGTTTATGGTAAGATTTAATGCAATTTAACTGTGACTATTTGTACAGGGAAAAACTCTTTTAACATGCCCAATGTTTTCATGTGTAAATAAACAGTTAGTGTCTCTTTTGATGTTCATTTATGGGAAGAGGAATGACTTACTCGATGACTTACTCGATGATGAGTTCTGCAAAAGAATTCAGAAAAACAACAGTCTTTAATGTAACAGTATCCCTTTCTCTTCTTATGGATAGCATTAATCTATGCCCTCATAATCTCTATTTGGCATGGGTCTGAAGATCTCCTTATCATTTACAGTTTCTGGACTCAATTCTAGTTACTATATCCTTCCCATTATCACAAAGGCTAAGGGATCTTTATAATATGAATATCTAACCTTGTCACTTTATTCTTGTTAAATTATTTCTTGGTGAATAACAAACTACTCCAAAACCTGGTGACTTAAAACAATGTCCTTGCTGTTGCTCAGTCACTAAGTTGTGTGTAACTCTTGGCAACCCCATGGACTCCAGCATGCCAGACTTCCCTGTCCTTCACCGTCTCCCAGAGCTTGCTCAGATTCATGCCTATTGGGTCGGTGATGCCATCCAACCATCTCATCCTCTGCCGTCCCCTTCTCCTTCTGCCTTCAATCTTTCCTAGCATCAGGGTCTTCAGTGAGTCAGATCTTCCCATCAGGTGGCCAGAGTATCAGAGCTTCAGCTTTAGCATCAGTCCTTCCAATGAATATTCAGGGTTGATTTCCTTTAGGATGGACTGGCTTGATCTCCTTCACCATTTTTATAATGTCTCATGATTGAATTAGTCTAGAATTCCAAGTGAGAGTGAGATGAATTATGCCTCTTTTAGATTTCACACAGGTAGTGTTCACTGTGAGTTGTTCAGGGGCAGGTGCTCTGGTTTAGACTGTCCATGGCAGCTTCACTCAGGGATCTGACGCCTGGGCGGGGATGGTGGAAAGACTGGGCTGAGCTGAGACAATCAACCAGAGTACCTAGAGGGCCTCTTCTGCATAGCCAGACTTCTTACAGGGAGGCCCGGAGCTCCCAGAGAGAGTGTTCCAAGGAATCTGAAGTGGATTCAGGCAGTCTCTTAGCTCATGTTCCGAGCACCTGATATATTTCTGTCATATTCCCTTCATCGATGCTATTACTAAGATCAGTCTAAATTCAGAGTAAAATTAATGGACTCCACTTCTCAACAGGGAGAGGCAACAAACAATTTGAACCATCTTTAATCTACCACTCTTTTGCCCAAAATATCTTTCTTTATATATCTTTTAAAAGGCATTAAGATGAGTATTTATCGGTTTCATCCATGCATGCATTCAGTTTTACATTTCAGAAAACATGAAGTTGTCTAATTTTCTTGAGCAAGCAAGTACTTCCTGCACTTGTTCTAAGCACTTCTTTTATACTGACTCATCCTATTCTCACAATAACCCCAGGATGTAGTTTCTTTTTAACAAACAAAGAAACCAAAGCATAGAGAGTCAACTTTTCTTTAGTTTTCAGTTGTGGAGATGCATTCGAACCTAAAAAATCTGTTCCCAAAATCTTTGCTTGTAACCATTAACTTTGTTTTCAAGATCGTTTCTTTTCCCTAGCTAAACATCTTTTTTTTTTTTTTTAAATTTTTTATTGGTTTATCCACATGGCAAAAGTCGAAGTGTTTCTTTTTATTTTTCAATACCGGCTCAGTTAAATCATCCTCTGAGAAATGTCATTACTTTTGCACGTGCATCTACTTTAGCAATGATTATGTTCTTTGCCAATTTGTTTTCCTGCTTTGCACACTAGAGGGCACTACATGTGTCCTCTAATTTTATAACCCTAGTCAAGGCGGTGGCACCCCATTCCAGTACTCTTGCCTGGAAAATCCCATGGATGGAGGAGCCTGGTGGGCTGCAGTCCATGGGGTCGCGAAGTCGGACAGGACTGAGTGACTTTACTTTCACTTTTCACTTTCTTGCATTGGAGAAGGAAATGGCAACCCACTCCAGTGTTCTTGCCTGGAGAATCCCAGGGACTGGGGTAGCCTGGTGGGCTGCCGTCTATGGGGTCACGCAGAGATGGACACGACTGATGTGACTTAGCAGCAGCAGCAGTCTCAGCACAGCGCCAGGCACATGAGTGATGCTGTGTAATCACTTTATGAAAAAAATTTACGACTAGGGTTGTCTCAGAGAACTAGATTTTCCTCCACGTTGTACCTTGCGGGCTTACACTGAAGTCCGACCAAGTTTTATGTCATTATTTCAGACCAGAACATATTTTAAAAATACCTGTAAGGAGATGGACAAATATTCTCCTTTGGTCTGAATCCTAATATGTACATTTTAGAAATTTTATGAATTTTTTCCCATGCTGGTAATACTTAAAGGGTTCAATTTACAATGGAATGTTTTATTTTAGGAGCTCTCACTTTGTGTGAAGACATCATAAATGTCGTATGTTTCTAGCTGAGGTTTCACAGTGAGACATTGACTCTATAAAAATTCAGGGACATTGGAGAATACTAAGAATGTTATTACTGTTAGTGTAGCTATGTGGAGAATGAGCTAAGTAAGAAAATCCATATTTAATTAAAACTAAAATTGCAGGGCATATTATGTGTAGGAAAGAAATGATATACATGTATGGCATTCATTTAATGCTTAATGAGAACATCTGGTCATATTTTTAGATTTCAAATTTAGACTGCAGAATAGGGAAAGGCCTTCTTTCCCACAGGCTACAATAGAAAGTCAAAGCTTAAGTGGTATAATGAGTAGATTTATGCTATTCAATTGTGGTGTCTCTAAACCTTAATATAAAATTATACTGTGAAGGATGAGAGGTGCTCAGAGGAGACAGGAACCAATATTTATCTGGTAATCAAGGAGCTGCTCAAGAAAGAACAATGTATGCATAATACTCACAAACCCTTGCCAGATAAATTCTTTTGGTCAGTGATCCTTCAGAAGGAAATAGAGCCTTTAAAAGAGTTCAGTACGAACACAAAGAGAGCGTGCTCTCAGAATTATATTTTCAAAGTAGTGATTTTCAGTGACTTGAATGAGGCTAACTGGGTCTCTGAGCAACACTATATAAACATATCTTTGCTAGAATGAGCTTAATAGAAGTGTTTAAGAAGATCCAAATGGTACTTTTGAAACAGTGTACCACCTAATTAGTGTTGAGCCGTGTTTAAAATTGAAATGGCAAATAGGATGCAAAAGTTTTTCAAATATTATGAGATCCAAATATTTTTTAAAATTGTTTGCTCAAAAAGTCCAATAAAAAGGATAGAATTGGATATGAATTAATGGTAGTGATGCTTACATTGGTAAAGGAGGTGATTCACAGAGAACAAGGTGAATTCAAAGTTCTTCTGTAAATATTATGTTAACGAAGAAAAATTTTTCACTGGACTCTGATAGAAAATGCTTCTACCTTATATTTTACATAGTATAAGGTCAATGAATAAATCATAGAAGCCATTTCAAATAAGAATGAAATAATAATTGTCTTAATAACCACAAAATAGAATAATCAAAGGAAAGGCATTAATTTTATTATTCAGTCTTTTAACAGCCATCTCTCTCTGAACTTTAGAAGCAAAGGTTACAGAGAATAATGTTATACATATAAAAATTGTCTAGTTAAATAGTGCTTGTGGTGTGTGAAACAACTGAAATATATAATTATATCTTCGTTAAACTGAACTCACTTGGACCAATTATTACTCGTATCTTTTACTCCTAAATCTAGTGTAGGTTAGGAACTATTTGTGTGAAAGAAGGATTTTGTAATGTATACTCCAAATTACATTTTAGGGTTTCTGTTCTTTTCCAATTTATTATTCTGAGCAAAAATGAATGGATCTTACGTTTTGGAAAGTCCATCAAAATTTGTAATTTAAAGCTATTATTTTGGTTCCTTGAATCAAAATGTATTTGGCTAGGTACTATTCAATATAAACAAAATTGATGTAACTATTTCTTTTATCCCTCCTTAGATTAAAAAATATCAAAGCAGACTCTTTAAATAGAATAATACATTTTCTTTTTTCTTTAACAAGGATAAAAAGAAATGAATGAGGAAAGACTGTAAGTGCCATGCTCATGGACTATATATATATACGCACATATATTCAGATGCATGCTCAGTCACTTCAGTCGTATCCTACTTTACGACCCCATGGACTGTAGCCCACTTAGCTCCTTTGTCCGTGGGATACTTCAGGCAAGAATACTGGAGTGGGTTGCCATTTCCTTCTCCAGGGGATCTTCTCCACCCAGGAACTGACCCTGGGTTTCCTGGATTGCAGGTGGATTCTTTACCAAGAGAGCCACCAGGGAAGCCCTTATCATCCAGAAAATCTCATAGTGCCTAAATCATACCAAGCCATTGACTAAATAGAAGGTGAGTTCCATTCCCTTGTTTGCTGTCACACAAAGAATCTGATCCATTTTTAGTTCAATGATGAAGAAGAAAGTTTTTAAAAGGAAGAAGAAATATTGCTGAAGAGGAATATAATCCACCACCGTCAGGTTGACTATAAGACAAGTAAGTCCACCAAAGTACGAACAAAAGGCAACACTAGGGATTAAGCGAAAGAGATCTGACCTACAAACAAAACAATATTTTTTTCACAAAGAAAAGTATTTCTTTTCCTTTATGGATGTTATTAAAATGTAATTAGTAAAAATAAAAACAAAATGCAACCAGTTAAAGAGTTTTTATGAAGTAACCAAAGAGGAAGATACCTGTGAATTAATATGTGAATGCAAAGATACATCTAATTCACTAAATTATTTTCTCTTCTTTGGATACTTTCACCTTAACAGAGCTCTACTTAGTGAGAGAAGTTTCTTATGTATACATCATTTTATTTTCCATGGTCTTCCTAAATTGGAACATAATATCATTTAATTGTTTCCTGTGTATATTTGACCATGTCACCTTTTCCAACTAATTGCATGCATTACATGTGTGCACAATCATGTCCAGTTCTTTGAGTGACCACACATTTTTTCATACAAGAATACTGGAGTGGGTTGCCATTTCCTCCCCAGGGGATCGTCCCAACTGTGTCTTCTGCATCTTCTCCATTTGCAGGCAGATTCTTTACCACTAGCGCCACCTGAAAAGCCCTTTGTCACCCTTAAGAAAACAATGATTATCCAAAATAGCACTAATAACCAATACTCCCACTTACAAAAGACTGTGACATTTTAAAATTTGGTGCAGGATATATTTAAATGAATGAAGGTTATTCTCTCAAGACTGCACAATAGACTCTGGAGACCTCAGTATGGAGGATTTGAGCACTGCCTCAACACACAGCTGTCTCTGGGCAGAGCAGGGAAATCTATTGTCACACCAATGATGTTTATTGTTAATTTGACCCTTTTACCATTACCCTTCAGAAAGTCAATGTGTGCCTGCATGCAAAGCCACTTCAGTTGTGTCTGACTCTGCGACCCCATGAACTGTAAGCCTGCCACTCTCCTCTGTCCATGGGGATGGTCCAGGCAAGCATACTGGAGTCAGTTGCCATGCCTTCCTCCAGGGGATCTTCTGGACCCAGGGATCAAACCCGTGTCTCCTGCATCTCCTGCATTGCAGGAGGATTCTTTAACACTGAGCCACCAGGAAAACCCCAGAAAGTCAAATCAGTTCAGTTGCTCAGCCATGTCCGACTCTTTGTGACCCCATAGACTGCAGTTCGCCAGGCCTCACTGTCCATCACCAACTCATGTCCATTGAGTTGATGATGCTATCCAACCATCTCATCCTCTGTCATCCCCTTCTCCTCCTGCCTTCAGTCTTTCCCAACACCAGGGTATTTTCCATTGAGTCAATTCTTTGCATCAGGTGGCCAAATTATTGGAGCTTCAGCATCAGTCCTTCTAATGGATATTCAGGAATGATTTCCTTTAGGATGGATTGGTTGGATCTCCTTTCAGCACAAGGGACTCTCACGAGTCTTCTCCAACATCACAGTTGAAAAGTATCAATTCGTCAATTCTTCAATTTCTTCATAAAGTCAATAATGAATGTGGAATATTTGAATCTGATTACTGTATTTACATTATTCAAACAGTATAACCAATATGTTGTTACTGAATATTTCTCCTGAATATGTTTTTAGGTTTTGCCAATTTCAATGTCTTTTTAATTTAAATTGAAATCATGTTTGAGAATTTTAAATTAACACCACGTTCTTTAAGAAACTGAAAATTCTAATGATCCATTTTTTAAAGCTCAGTCGGTAAAGAATCTACCTGCAATGCAGGAGAACTGGGTTTGATTCCTGGGTCAGGAAGATCCCCTAGAGAAGGAAATGACAATCCACTCCAGTATTCTTGCTTGGAAAATCCTATGGACAGAGGAGCCTGGTGGGCTATAGTCCATGTGGTCTCAAGAGTCAGACATGACTTAGTGACTAAACCATCACCTTTTTTAAAGAAAAAATGACACAGTGATCCTGACAATTATTTAAGGAAGCTGAATACCATAGACAATTAATGTAATGAGCATATATCAATAACAACTGAGAAAACACTTAAAATGTTAACAGCAATAATATCAATATTAATCCCATTTATTGCCTAGTTTTTCATTAGTTGCAACTGGAAAATTATTAATTTTTAATTAAGCATTTGATTACACGTAGAGTTTGCTGCATACAAATAACTGAGGGCCAGTTTCCATTTGGGCAACTAGTTTTGAGACTCATCAAAGGACAGAAGACAAAGGGTCCATGTCCCAGAAACGTCTGAGGCTCTAGGAGAAGGAGAGAAAGGAAAGTTCTAATCTTTATTTTTGCTTCTGGGGCTTGGCTGGTAAATTTTCTTCCAGTAGCATATAGTTAAATTTGCTCCAGAGACTGGGAAACGATGTCGTGACACATATTCCATGGATACTGCTGCTAGATCAGCAGTCCCTGATGTTTCTGGAAGCAAGATGTGGCTGTCAAGTCTGTGGCCCCTACCATCTTCACTGTAGTGGCAGATCTGACTAGAAAACCTTATTCCCCTAGACACTCATTGTAAATTGACTCAAAACGATACTATCCAGCACATTTAGCATCTATGTAAAAAAACAAGTTCTGTGTGAAAAGGTGAGGGATTTCCTAAATATGTAATGGAGATTCGAATGCTGGGGAAATAAACCAAAATAATAAGTGCTCTTATACCTGCCAATCCCAAATAGTCTTGACAGTTTTGTGCATACATGCATGCGTGCTTAGTCACTTCAGTCGTGTCCAACTCTTTGCAACCCCGTGGACTGTACCTCGCCAGGCTTCTCTGTCCATGGGATTCTCCAGGCAATACTGGAATGGGTTGCCATGCCCTCCAGGGAGTCTTCCCCACCCAGGGACTGAACTCATGTCTTATGTCCCCTGCATTGGCAGGGGGGTTCTTTACCACTGGCACCCCTTGGCTGTGTCACTTTTCCTTTAATCTGTATAGTGGGAGCCTGTTGCCAGAATTATCAAGTTTCAGCTGTTTTCTTTAAGATGAATAGAGGCTAACTTCATGAGCCTGATAAGCTACTGACAATCTATTAGGTCAATAAATCGGTCAAGATTTAAAGAAGCAAAACTTGAGTGCAGTGTGGAGCAGAGCAGAAAAGAGCAAAAGGGAAGAGCCGAGACTGGAATTTTAGGTAAAGGTACTAATTACACAATCCTGTTGTAAAAGCCTTGAGAACACCTCTTTTATGAAGGAAAGTTATGACCAATCTAGATAGCATATTCAAAAGCAGAGACATTACTTTGCCAACAAAGGTCCATCTAGTCAAGTCTATGGTTTTTCCAGTGGTCATGTATGGATGTGAAGAAATCTGAGTGCCTAAGAATTGATGCTTTTGAACTGTGGTGTTGGAGAAGACTCTTGAGAGTTCCTTGGCGTGCAAGGAGATCCAACCAGTCCATTCTAAAGGAGATTGGTCCTGGGTGTACTTTGGAAGGAATGATGCTAAAGCTGAAACTCCAGTACTTTGGCCGCCTCATGTGTTGACTCACTGGAAAAGACTCTGATGCTCAGAGGGATTGGGGGCAGGAGGAAAAGGGGACAACAGAGGATGAGATGGCTGGCTGGCATCACTGACTCGATGGACATGAGTTTGAGTGAACTCCTGGAGTTGGTGATGGACAGGGAGGCCTGGCGTGCTGCAATTCATGGGGTCACAAAGAGTCAGACATGACTGAGCGACTGAACTGAACTGAAACTTATCTGATTTTGAGAATTACCTTGGGAACTTGTTATAAATAAAGCTTTCTAGGATCAACTCAGATCAAGGGAATTAGATACTCTTCGTCCTTGGCATGTTTAAGATATTCACTAACATTCTTGTGCTCAGATTAGTTTGGAAATTTTAGGGAAATTGAATCTTATTTGTTGACATTAGATCCTAGATTGCAGTCAGTTATCCTAAACTGCCCAGACTGAGTTCTCAGTTTCATGGAGTTGACTGTGATAACTAGGAAACTGCTGTTAAAGAGACTAAGCATTGCCCTTTGGCTGACACCTAGGAATTCTTGACTTGAACTTGTTTTATTTACTAAACAACTCTCTAGGACTTCCATTAACTCTTCTGGCCTTTAAGATACAGTGAAAAATAACTTACTATATCAGAGTTATAGCTTTGTGAATTTCCTCCTGACCTAACAGCTTTTTAAATCTCTCAACCATGAAAGCATGGTATATGATATTTATCTGTTTAATAAGAATTCTTTTTCTGATTGACTGAATACTTGCCTATATCATTTATTTTAAAGTGTCCTCTTTCTATTGATCCAGATACTTAGGACCGATCCATTTTAAAAGTCACTATAATAAAAGAAGCAGTTATCACTTTGTGAAGAGAAGTGAAAGTATTAGTCATTCAGTCATGTATGATTCTTTGCAACCCCAAGTCTCTTTAATGTGTGTGTGTGTGTACATATATGAAATAAAATGTTTCCTATGAAAAATAATTAATGTATATTTGATTAAAATTACCTCCTTGACTTTTTCAAAACTATAGACTTTTCAGCTACAATTGGGAGGAAATATGTATTTTGGACTTACTTATCTGACTTCTTTAGAATTCAAGGGCATGCGTGTGATGTGTGGTATTTAATGCAGGCTTCAGAAATTATGTCTGTGTATGTGAGTGTGTGCTGTGGAGTGTGTATACATGTGTGTGATATGTGCTGTTAGTGTAGGCTTGTGGGAATCTATGTGTATGTGTGTGTGTGTACGTATAGCGTGTAGATGGAGAAAAAGATATGAGTGTGTTATGTGTATGTTTTTGTGTGTATCTCCATATTTTTATTAAAGACTTTGGACTATCTTAACTTGTGGCACTCTCAGGAGGAATACCTTGTTCTATCTTGCGTCCTTTCTGATATTAATAGATTCCCCCAGGTACTTACAAAACATCCACCTGTCTTTGGCACAGATAAGCATTTCTGATTTCTTTGTCCTTTGTTTGTCAATACCTGGATTCTTTTTTTGAGAATAAATTGAATCGGGAGAAATAATGTAAAGATATTGGAGCAAATCAAATAGCCTTCACATAATGCCTGAAAAAGTCCTCAGATGTTTATTTTCAGCCTATTCCCATGATTCAAGGAAGAAATATCTCTAAATTTTCTATTTGACGCCTTTTCCCCCCATTGTTTTTTTGCATTGGGACATTTATGTAACTGATTCTGACTGTGGTATTTATATTTAGTGATGCATAGCTATTTTCTCCCTTTATAAATATTTTTCTCTGACCTCCAGAAAGCTGTGTAATCGCCACAATAACTACCTAGTTAAACAGCTAAGTGAACCTCAAATTGATTTGGTATATTACTAGCTTTCCCCATTTCTGTCAAATAAAGCAACACATTTCATGAAAGGTGAGAAACTTTCATATACATGAAATCTGTATGAAGATCTTGGCTTAAAATCTTGGTGCTAGGCACAAAATATGTACTCAGTGAATAATTACTGATTTCAGTGGTACAATTAGATCTTTTTTTTTTTGCTATGTGTGTGATGGACAGGGAGGCCTGGCGTGCTGCGATTCATGGTGTTGCAAAGAGTCGGATACGACTGAGCGACTGAACTGAAGTGAATTGAACTGAACAGAAATGTAGGCAACTGGAGGACTCACTTCTGTTTGTTTGTTTCTGTTCTCTTAGGAATTATGGTCTTGAGTTGTTGCTGGTTTCGTTTGTTTGCTTGTTTTGTCTAATATCTGAAATATTTTTTATGCATTTTATCCAGCTTTCCAACTTTCTACTAAGATAAGCAAATCCATTCCCACTTACTCCATCATGGTCAGGTGTAGGAAGGTTTCATCTAGGGCTCAGCTGGTGAAGAATCCCCTGAAATTCAAGATTAGCAAGAGAAACAGGTATGATCCCAGGATCAGGAAGATCCCCTGGAGAAGGAAATGGCAACCCACTCCAGTACTCTTGCCTCAACTGAGCAATCATGCAGATATACGCGTTTACCTTGAATTTGCTTTTAAGGTTTTGACCAGTATCCTGCCCTGGAGCTGATGGCTTCCATAGTCAAGTAAATTTGTACTTTAAATTTTGGTAGATGCTAAGCATATCATCTGGAGAAGGCAATGGCACCCCACTCCAGTACTCTTGCCTGGAAAATCCCATGGACGGAGGAGCCTGGTAGGCTGCAGCCCATGGGGTCGCTAAGAGTCAGACACGACTGAGAGACTTCACTTTCACTTTTCACTTTCATGCATTGGAGAAGGAAATGGCAGCCCACTTCAATATTCTTGCCTGGAGGGTCCCAGGGACGGGGGAGCCTGGTGGGCTGCCGTCTATGGGGTCGCACAGAGTCGGACATGACTGAAGCGACTTAGCAGCAAGCACGTTATCCCTTATAAAATGCTTAGAAGCAGAAAGCAGAATATGGTTGCTAGGGACTAGGAGGAGAGAGAAATGAGGAACTTCTCTTCAACAGGTATAAAGTTTCATTTCTACAAAACGAATAAATCCTGGAGATCTGCTGTACTACATTATGCCTAGAGCTAACATACTGTGTTGTGCACTTAAAATGTTTTTAAGAGGGTCGATCTCACATTTAGTGTTCTTACCATAATTATAAAAAATTAAAAATAAATTTAAAAATGGAAAGATGCTTTTTGAGAAGTTTCAGAGGGTTTCTAAAGGAAAAGGAATTTTAATTAGGCATGCAAATATGAACACTAAGTAGGAAGAATAGAAAATATTAAACATACTTCCCACTTTCTGATCAGTATGATTAGAATGAATAAAGTCATTAAGGTATGTGGTAGATTGGTGGCTCTGCATTAATATGATCAGGCTAGAATATGTGGTTATAGCAAATCAAGCATAAAATTTCAGTGATTTAACCCTATAAAGGGTTGTTTATTGACTATATTAGATTGATATTTAACTGGGGGGCTTATTCTATGTTGTAGGAATGTCTCTAAAGCAAGAAGCCCCCAAAGTCATCAGAGACTAGAAAGCAGTAACAGAATAATACAGAATGTTTTAAGGGTCCTAGAAGAACTTTCAAATATGAAAATATGCATGCATAATTTATATAGCATTTTACAGGGCTTCCCAGGTGGCACAGTGGTAAAGAATCTGCCTTCCAGTGCAGGAGATGAAAGAGAAGCAGGTTCAGTTCCTTGGTTGGGAAGATGCTCTGGAAAAAGAAATGTCAACCCATTTCAGTATTCTTGCATGGAAAATCTCACGGACAGAGGAGCCTACTGTGATATAGTCCATGGGGTTGTAAAAAGTCAGACATTACTGATCACACACACACAAACACATACACTCACAAGCATTTAACACACAGATCACTAGATTTTTCTATCATCTACTTATCTTTTACCCATGTCTATCTATCTGACACCTATCTATCTAGAAATAGTATCAATATTATAAGGTCAGGCATGCAGATACTGAGATGAAAATGAAAATACAACAGTGAAAACATCAGAAAAGGATGTTGATCTCATGGAACTGACGTTGGAGTATAAAAATTCACAAATAACAGACAAACACCACAGAGAAACAAAATAATTTCAGATTATGACAAGTTTTCTAAAGAAAATAGAAATGGAAAAAAAAAAAAAGTGTGTTGGCTTTTATTTGTGCCAGTAATAATTGTGAAGCTTGTGAAGAGAGTTCTAGAAAAAGGCAATCAGTTCAGTTCAGTCGCTCAGTCATGTCCAACTCTTTGCGACCCCATGGACTGCAGCATGCCAGGCTTTCCTGTCCATCACCAACTCCCGGAGCTTGCTCAAACTCATGTCCATCAGGTCAGTGATGCCATCCAACCATCTCATCCTCTGTTTTCCCCTTCTCCTCCTGCCTTCCATCTTTCTCAGCATCAGGGTCTTTTGCAATGAATCAGATCTTCACATCAGGTGGCCAAAGTATTAGAGCTTCAGCTTTAGCATCAGTCTTTCCAATGAATATTCAGGACTGATTTCCTTTAGGATGGACTGGTTGGATCTCCTTGCAGTCCAAGGGACTCTCAAGAGTCTTCTCCAAAACCATAGTTTAAAAGCATCAATTCTTTGACATTCAGCTTTCTTTGCAGTCCAACTCTCACATCCATACATGACTACTGGAAAAACCAGAGCTTTGAATAGATAGACCTTTGTTGGCAATGTAATGTCTCTGCTTTTTATGCTGTCTAGATTGGTCTGAATTGACTAGTTTTTCTTCCAAGGGGCAAGCGTCTTAATTTCATGGCTACGGTCACCATCCACAGCAATTTTGGAGCCCAAGAAAATAAAATCTGTCACTGTTTCGTTTCCCCAACTATTTGCCCTGAAATGATGGGACTGGATGCCATGATCTTAGTTTTTTGAATGTTGAGGTTAGGCCAGTTTTTTCACTCTCCTCTAGAAAAACATAATAATAAGTGCTAAATTGCAAAAAAGTGAAATGGGATTTACCAAGAAAAGGGGAGAATAGTCTAAGATAAACAGGGTAGAGATGAAAACTAGAATAAGCAGAGTTTGTGGAACTTCTTAAATAGTTTAGATTTTATTCCAAGAGTAATAAGAACACGTGAAAGTATTGTAAGTATTATAGTAGTACGATCAGATTGACATCAAATTGTCAGGCACACAAGTGGCTGAGACCACAATATAGGCAGTGATGAGGAAGTAGAGTATATGGATTCTAATTATACTAGGAGGCTGCACTGAAAAGCTTTATTAATATACTTGGTGTGGTTCCTTAAGAAACGTAGAAATCAAAGAGCATTCATAGGTTTGGGGCATGAAGAACTAATTAAGGGAAAATACCATTTATTGAGATAAGGATGACCAAGAAAGGCAGAATTGTATAGAGAAATCCACAGTTTTGTTTTTGATCAGTTTAACTTTAATGGACATTTTTATTTGATAAGACTTTTAGTTGCAAGTGACAGAAACCCATACAACACTACCTGCCTTTGCTTTCTGTAGTAACATTCTCTGGATTATCCACGTTTGGTTGCTGTCAGTTAGATGGGCAGTGTTCCTTCTTAACTCACAGTCTTATCCTAGAAGAGATATTCTGGGTGAAAAATTAATGGAAAAAATATAAGAGGAAGTAATTGCTGATACAAAGATAGCCAATAAATGGATCAGACAAAAAGGAGATAAGCCAATAATAATTTGTATCTTGAAGATGATGTGGTATTTTTGCAAACATGGATAGGAGTTAGGGTCTTGTCCTTCAGAAGCCTCCCTTTATTTGAGGCTGAATGTCCAGGATGGGTCCTGGTAGCCATGAGATACACTGAAAGGTTTTACCTGGGTAAGTCTTTTATACAGAAAATTAATTTAAATTATTCTATTTACAATCCTCATAAACCTTAATTCTTACTGGCCAAATGCATTTCATATAATAATCAGTATTTATTTGAATTGATCATGGCTTTAAATCCACCATGATATAGGACTTTTGGCCTACCTCCTCCTTTAAAATACAATGACTTTATTATTATTTTAAGAGGGTGAAATTATATTCTCATTTCCTTCTTTTTATATTACCCCTGTAATATTTTGTAGTAAATTATTCACATCTTTTTTTCCCATCTTATGAATAAATTTACCAAAATTAATCTAGCATTGTCAGATTTTCAACACATTTCATTGCCTCTCTTCAAATCCATTCTTTGAAGTTAAGAAAAGTTATGACCAACCTAGACAACATATTAAAAAGCAGAGACATCACTTTGCCTACATAGGTCTGTATAGTCAGAGCTATGATTTGTCCAATAGCCATGGACGTGAGTAGTTCGACCATAAAGAAGGCTAACTGCAGAAGATGCAATGCTTTTGAATTGTGCTGGAGGAGATTCTTGAGAGTCCCTTGGACTGCAAGGAGATCAAACCAGTCAACCCTAAAGGAAATCAACCTTGAATATTAATTTGAAGGAGTGATGCTGAAACTGAAGCTCTAATACTTTGGCCACCTGATGTGAAGAGCTGTGTCATTGGAAAAGACTCTGATGCCGGGAAAGATTGAGAGCAGGAGGAGAACAGTATGAGATAGATGGGTGGCATTATCAACTCATGGACATGAGTTTGAGCAGACTCCAGAATATGGTGAAGGACAGGGAAGCCTGGTGTGTTGGTGAAGGACAGGGAAACCTGGTGTGTTGCCGTTCATGGGGGTCCCAAAGAGTCAGCTATGGCTTAGTGACTGAAAAACAACCTGGAGTTACAATTGTGATGAATCTCAACACCATTAATGCTTCCTTGTGAATGAACTCTTGGAGTACTTCCAATGTTGTTTTTTCCCCCTTGTTCCTCATTTCACAGATATCATCCAATACAAAGAATCTTTTAAAGAGCTGATATGCAGAAACCGTTGCTTCTCAAATACTTGCAAAAGACTTCGTTCATCAATGAAATTACAGGTCACTGTGTGAGTATTAATCTGAATGATGATCTGTCTATTTTGAAACACGCACAGATATTTGAGATGCATCATAGTTATCATAACATCATATTCCTTAACTACTATAAACCATGTTATTGTGGGTTCAGGATAACAATGAAGGAAAATAATCCTTTATTTTGACTTTATCATTTGAATGTTATAATAGCTATGCATTTTTCTATTTTTGTTTTACTTTTCTGCCCACTTTTCATGTCTTCTCTCTGACTTATAGCAAATATATTTCATTTTTACTTTGGGGCCTGTCTTAAATCCACATGAGACAGTAAATACAATGATCATATTGGCCATTGCAAAGGAGAAAAGATGACCTAAACCAGGTCACAATTATCAGTGAGGGTACCTATAGGAAGCTCTTTGGTATATTCAAAATCAAGTATATTTGTGGATATTTACTATCCATATATCACTATTCTGGGAACTCAATGTCATCCTAATCTTGTTTAGATATGTATGATAAGGATATGTAAAAAAAAATAAATGTGAAAAAGTAAAGATGTGGAGAAAAAATATTTTTCTTTTCTGAAATTGCCTTCAAACTTGAAAGATCAAGAGAGATGTTCTACTTCTTTTTTTAAGGCATGCCTAAAAACACTCACCTCCTAGGGTTTTACCCCATTTGCTCAGTATACAATAATGGAAAGGCACACTTTTTACACATGCAAGGCTTTCATACATGTAAGGGGTAGAGCATCAGAGAAGAAAGAAAGAGGAGGCAATCAGAGAGAGAGTAACAAGCTGCCAAACCCTGCCAACCAGAATCCTTTCTCAACCCAACAGGATGTTCTGTGTCTTTGGATTGTGAGTTACTGAGATTAATGAGACATTTCTCAGTTTTAAATGTGTAGACACCGTGGATGAATTTACTGAGGAGTCTCTGATCACATAGCTTGAGCCAGGTGTGTAACCAGGAGAAGCTATCAATCTACACAACTCTAAACTATTTAGGAAAGCTAGTACAGAGTGCCTCCAAATTTTAAATGACAATTTTGTGCTCCAAAAAGTACACTCAAGATATACTCAGTAAATACTCAATGGCAATAATCTATTTGTTGAATAAACCAACATTGGGCAAACTGTTTTAGAAGCAATTTGGACAAAATTGGCACAGGTCTAGATGCTCCGTAAGAGCCACATTTACTTACAATAACAAAAGACACTGATGAAAAAGACTTACTGGCTTAAAAACGGACATAGAGAAAGATCTTAAAGAAAAAAGGGACAGCATGACAAGCATCCTGGGCAAATACTATGGTTTAACATTCAGTTCGGTTCAGTCGCTCAGTTGTGTCTGACTCTTTGTGACACCATGGACCGCAACATGCCAGGCCTTCCTGTCCATCACCAACACCCGGAGTTCACCCAAACCCATGTCCATTGAGTCAGTGACGCCATCCAGCCATCTCATCCTCTGTCATCCCCTTCTCCTCCTGCCTTCAATCTTTCCCAGCATCAGGCTATTTTCCAGTGAGTCAGCTCTTCGCATCAGGTGGCCAAAGTATTGGAGTTTCAGCTTCAACATCAGTCCTTCGAATGAACACTCAGAACTGATCTCCTTTAGGATGGACTTATTGGATCTCCTTGCAGTCCAAGGGACTCTCAAGAGTCTTCTCCAACACCACAGTTCAAAATCCTCAATTCTTTGGTGCTCAGCTTTCTTTCTAGTCCAACTCTCACATCCATCCATGTGTGACCACTCGAAAAACCATAGCCTTGACTAGATGGAACTTTGTTGGCAAAGTAATGTCTCTGCTTTTTAATATGCTGTCTAGGTTGGTCATAACTTTCCTTCCAAGGAGTAAGCATCTTTTAATTTCATGGCTGCAGTCACCATCTGCAGTGATTTTGGAGCCCCCAAAAATAAAGTCTGACACTGTTTCTACTGTTTCCCCATCTATTTGCCATGAAGTGATGGGACCAGATGCCATGATCTTCGTTTTCTGAATGTTGAGCTTTAAGCGAACTTTTTCACTCTTCTCTTTCACTTTCATCATGAGGCTCTTTAGTTCTTCTCCACTTTCTACCATATAGGTGGTGTCATCTGCATATCTGAGGTTATTGGTATTTCTCCCGGCAATCTTGATTCCAGCTTGTGCTTCTTCCAGCCCAGCATTTCTCATGATGTACTCTGCATAGAAGTTAAATAAGCAGGGTGACAATATACAGCCTTTACGTACTCCTTTTCCTATTTGGAACCAGTCTGTTGTTCCATGTCCAGTTCTAACTATTGCTTCCTGACCTCCGTACAGATTTCTCAAGAGGCAGGTGTGGTATTCCCATCTCTTTCAGAATTTTCCACAGTTTATTGTGATCCACACAGTCAAAGGCTTTGGCATAGTCAATAAAGCAGAAATAGATGTTTTTCTGGAACTCTCTTGCTTTTTCAATGATAATAAATAAACAAGCCACAAATACTTAAACAGCAACTAAAGAACCAATATGGAGCAAAGAATACAGATTGACTCAAGAGGAGTTAAGGAGTAAGATCATTCAGAATATTCTAATATATCTTATGTACAGTGGTGATGGCTCTTGGGAAATGAC
Source organism: Bos indicus x Bos taurus (assembly GCF_003369695.1). Classification (NCBI taxonomy): domain Eukaryota; kingdom Metazoa; phylum Chordata; class Mammalia; order Artiodactyla; family Bovidae; genus Bos; species Bos indicus x Bos taurus. The sequence goes on along the minus strand of NC_040087.1, from coordinate 8,880,856 downwards.
AAGAAATAAAATTATGGGAGAATTATTTTCCATGTTCCACTGCGTGAAATCTATGGGAATTTCTAAATTGAAATTATGCTCAAGTGCTCTTTAACTGCCAAAGTTCCATGGATAAAGAAAAAACAGATCCAATAAATAATCTAGTATGTTGACATTAGGAATTTATTTAACTTACTAAGATTTTACTGATGGGGAAAAGATGGGCATTACTTAAAGATAAAACACAATGGGAAGACTGACAGTAAAATCTTGCAGTATGAAACAAAGCATATGAATATGCCCTTGAGAGTCTTGATATCTACAATAAATTGAATGTTGGCCTTTGCTTTATAGTGCAATTCTACCGACTTTTTAAAAATTATTTTAATTTAATGTGACCACTGTTTGTAACCAAGACTGGCATAATTGGTAAGGTGTATTAGAATTATTATATTTTAAAAAACTACTACAATAGAGATACTGATGATTACACACAGGAAAAGAGAATTACGAATAACCTGATTTGGATCACCTTTTTGGCTTTGTGGTGGCAAATGGAGTTGTAAAATTTATTATGCCATCTGTTTAGGAAGTTTCCAAAATATAAAAGAAGAATAATTTTGCTTGAAATTAGGGGAAAGACATTTTAGAAAGATGAACAATTTTTTAAAAGTATATGTTTCAACATTCAAAGTAAAGGTCTGGCCGAAAATAGGTTATAGACACATACAACTTAAGTCTGAAAAATGTATACCTGGATTTCTGTAGTCACAGATTCTGAATCTACAGATATTATTCTGAAAAAAATTCCTGAAGTTTCCCAAAAGCAAAATATGAATTTGTAATATGCCTAGCTTCCCCAGTGACTCAGCAGTGAATAATCTGCCTGCAATGCAAGAGACAAGGCAGACACTGTAGCTTGGAATCCTCGGTCAGGAAGATCCCCTGGAGAAGGAAATGGCAACCCTCTCCAGTACTCTTGCCTGGAAAATCCGATGGACGGAGGAGCCTGGCGGACTACAGTCCATGGGGACACAAAGAGTCGGACACAACTAAGCAACTAAACAACAACAACAAGCAACAATTCACTTGGAATTTTCATTGTATTTACAACTGTTTAAATAGTAATAACACTGTAATCTAGAGATGATTTCAAGTGCACAAGAGACGGTGTGTCGGTTATATGTAAAGACTGTGCCAATTTATATAAGGGATTTGAGAATTTGGGGAGGCATAAAACCAACCCCCCAAGGATAATAAGGATAAAGTACAACTCAAGAAGAAAGAAAAGGTCCAGAATCTAGAAGTCTCTGCAATAGAACAATTAGCAGAGTAATTTGTACCCAATATCCAGCACTTTTATATACCTTAGAAATCTCCAGACTCCTGGCTTCTTGTTAGATTATAATTCAAATTCATGAAAAAAGTGTTTAAGTGAAAACAAAGCCAAAGCAAACTGGTAAAGTTGTGATAACTTATGACTTTTAATTTCCTGACTCAGACTATATTGTTGTTGTTTAGCTGCTAAGTCATGTGACTATTTGGGGACCCCATGGACTGTAGCCAGCCAGGGTCCTCTCTCCATCATATTCTCCAGGCAAGAATATTGGAGTGGGCTCCCATTTCCTTCTTCAGGGGATATTCCCGACCCAGGGATCAAACCTGTGTCTCCTGCATTGGCAAGCGGATTCTTTACCACTGAGACATCAGGGAATAGTCAAAATTTAATAGCCAAGGTATATTGTGAGGAGATATTTTTATCAGTATTTTCCTCCAAGAACAAAATTGTCAAAACATACTGCCTATGTTCTCCTATGCTCTCTAATAAGGTAAATAATTAAAACAAAGTCTTAATAAAGCATACTAGGATGATTCAGAGGAAGTTAACAGTACATTTCTTTAGTTGCCAAGTTCAAAATAGACAACTAGTATGGCAACCCACTCCAGCACTCTTGCCTGGAAAATCCCATGGACAGAAGAGCCTGCTGGGCTGCAGTCCATGGGGTCGCTAAGAATCGGACACAACTGAGCGACTTCACTTTCACTTTTCACTTTCATGCACTGGAGAAGGAAATGGCAACCCACTCCAGTGTTCTTGCCTGGAGAATCCCAGGGACGGCGGAGCCTGGTGGGCTGCCGTCTATGGGGTCGCACAGTCGGACACGACTGAAGCGACTTAGCAGCAGCAGCAGCAGCAAGAACATAAATGATTATAAAATACTATCTACATGACACATGTTGCAGGTCTTTTTCTCTTTTTTTCACAGTTCCTAAAGAGACATACCGACAAGGGAATTACAATGAAATATACTTGTACATGATATTTTATATTAACATAATTGAATAATTATAACTATATATGTTTTTAAGCCTATATTAAGATATTGTTGACCAATTATATTTTAAATGTAATTTCCATCTCTAATTTTTATAAAATATGGTCATAAAGGTTTCTGACTTTTAATATAAACTGAAAATGAATCAAACAATAAAAATAAGTGGAAAAAAGTGACATTCAAAAAATAATTTTATATGTGGACAAGGACACTAAAAGCCTCTTAAATGAAGGAGTATATAACATTTTATTTTGGTTTTAATGGGAGGAAAAAATAAAGCAACACTTCATCACATTATGGCAATATTTTTGAAATCTTGTCTCTAGTAATAAATATGCCTTTCATCATGATTTTAGTTTACAAAAGAAAATAGCTCTTACCTAAACAAATAATTTTACTTTTAATTTATTCTTTCCTAAATGCTAGGTAATCTATTGAAATTAGAACAATTGAATGTATTATCATATTATCTACATTTGCTTAATAATTCAAAAAGAGATAAAAAATTTACCTTAATATTACTTTTTTATTTCCAAAACCAGAAAGTGACTTAGTGAAATAAATTATTGTGAAAGGTTTACAGTAGAATTCCAGAAAATTTAAAGAAATATCTAAAAAATTGTCAACCTTTAATGGTGATTTGGACTTCCCTAGTAACTCAGCTCAGAGAAGGCAATGGCACCCCACTCCAGTACTCTTGCCTGGAGAATCCCATGCACAGAGCCTGGCAGGCTGCAGTCCATGGGGTCGCTAAGAGTCCGACACGACTGAGTGACTTCACTTTCACTTTTCGCTTTCATGCACTGGAGAAGGAAATGGCAACCCACTCCAGTGTTCTTGCCTGGAGAATCCCAAGGACGGCAGAGCCTGGTGGGCTACCATCTATGGGGTTGCACAGAGTTGGACACAACTGAAGTGACTTAGCAGCAGCAGCAGCAGCGGTAACTCAGCTGGTAAAGAATCGGCCTGCAGTCCAGGAGACCCTGGTTCAATCCCTGGGTCAGGAAGATCCACTGGAGAAGGAATAGGCTACCCACTCCTGTATGTTGGGTTTCCCTTGTGGCTAAGACATTAAAGAATCCACCAGCAATCCAGGAGACCTGGGTTCGATCCCTAGGTTGGGTAGATCCCCTGGAGATGGGAAAGGCTACCCACTCCAGTATTCTGTCCTGGAGAATTCCATGGACTCTATAATCCATGGTATCACAAAGGCTGAGTGCTTTTCACTTTCACTTAATGGTGATCTCGGTACTTAACCAAAAAGCACACCTAACATCTAAAGCTAAATATTTAAGTTTCTTGAGATAAATGTTGTGGTGATTGTTTTCTGTTCATTACTTGTTTTTAAAGTAAAAGAGCACACATTGATTGAAATAACACCATAACCCTTTCCAAGAAATTATTTTGAACTTGTTTAACAATTCGATTTTCCAAAAAATTTAAAGTTGTGAATCTCTCTCCCTAAATACAATGTTAAAAGTCATGTTTTACCTTCAAATTTATAGTCAGCTCAGTCGTGTCCAACTCTGTTCTGTTTAGTAATTTTTTCAAGCTGCATTAAATTGAAAATCATCAAATCAGGAGAGAGACTCTTTTGAAATCATGGGTTCTCTTTGTCCAATATAAAGTCCCTACAGTGTAGGTAGATTTGTAGCTGAACAATGAACAAACTGGCAGATACAGTAATTGTCTTTTAAAGGAAATCTAAAAAAGAAAGTTTTGTGATAGTAAGCTACGATGCACTATATTGTGTGACTCATTCTCAACATCTTGGGTGTGGGCATGAGAGCAAATTCTTAAAAGTCACACTTGAGCTGAACTTATGGGCTTCCCTGGTGGCTCAGATGGTAAAGAATCCGTCTGCAATGCAGGAGATCTGGGTTTGATCACTGGGTCAGGAAGATCCCCTGGAGAAGGTAATGACGATCCATTTCAGTATTCTTGCCTGGAGAATTCCATGGCCAGAGGAGCTTGGCAGGCTATAGCCCATGAGGTGGCAAAGAGTCAGACACAACTGAGTGACTAACTCTTTCTTTCTTGACCTGATCCTGAAAGGATAGGATTTGGTTAGACACAGAGAAGTGGTAATGACCCAAATCTATGCTAAGAGAAAAATCTATTTCATTACTGTTGAAGCTAGAAAAAGCTTCAATTTGCAGAAACTTAGACTAGTGAGAGAGAGTGTAGGAGCCTCAGAACATCTACTCAAAGGCCACCTTCCTGAAAGACTAAAGTGTTCTCTCGATTTTGAGGTAGTTTTAATCTGAAAGACTAAAGTGTTCTCTCGATTTTGAGGTAGTTTTAATTAAAAGCCCAAGACAAGAGTGGGGTCTGTGCACACGTGTGCAGTGCATCTAGCTATGTTTTCATGCACATGTGCATGTACAGGTGTGTATAATTATCTATCCGTGCACATGTACGCGTGTGTGTACGGCTTTAGGATGAAAGAAAATAGCATCACTTTTAAACAAGACATGTAAAGTCCATAAAGCCAAAAGCTAAAATTAAAATTAAAACATTTGGGGATGACTGCTATATATATATATATATATATATATATATATATATATATATATACACATGTAACCCTGCTTTATATTTTATCTTATTTTAAATGAATTTTTTATGGTTCAAGGAACTGTGAGTGGAAAATCATTGTGTATTTTGGCAAGTGGGTATGGGACTTAGCCTTCAGTTAACACATCTTGAAAAGAAAAGTCCTGCTTTCTAAATATGTGCTGTGTACACTCAGTCGTGTCTGACTCTTGGACACTCAGTCGTGTCTGACTCTTGGACGCCCATGGACTGTAGGCTCCTCTCTCCATGGTATTTTCCCAGCAAGAATACTGGAATGGGTTGCCATTTCCTTCTTCAGGAGATCACCCTGGGTCAGGAATAAAATCCGTGTCCCCTGCATCGGCAGGCAAATTCTTTACCACTGAGCTGCCTGAGAAGCCCATTTTGAATATAAAAACTATAAAAGATATTTCCATGACTTACGGTTTTAGGATGCTTCTTTCAGAAAGTGGGCCCATGATCTGTCAAAGAGAAGACTTGTCTAATTTCAAATATTGCCTTCATCAGTTGACCAAATAGGGAAAATACAGTGACTATATCTCTAATATTCTTCTAAAACTGCATACTGTCTCAAATAGATGTTATAAAATAGAATACAAAGCACACACACACACACACACACATATATATATACACACACACACACATAATTAACACTTAAAAAGACTGTAAATGCTAATGAGAACCTGTCTTCTATCAGCTCCTCTTAACTGGTGGTTCTGTTATAATCTTGAAGGAAACATGTCCAAAGTATATTTTTTAGAAAGAGATGCAAAACCCACCTTGCTTTCCTGGTCTGTGACCTCATTCAGCCACTCCTTCAGAATCTTTAAGGCATCCTGGTAGGTAAACTAATATACAGAAGTGCTTTTGTTGTCCATCTTCTCTCTGCCATGTATCCCTACATACTCTAAAGAGAAGGCCAGTTAAACACAGATGGATAAACAGATTGAAGTAAAAAAGAAATTATAAGCACTACTATTTAAAAACTCTTATCATCAAAAAAATAAGAACAGAAGAACAACAATTATAATACAAGTGATGTCCTGTTGAAGACAAGATGCCTGAGTTGAAATATACATATTTTTATTAAAGTTCTAACCATTTGCAAATGCCATTCTGAGCACACATTGTATAAATTTTAACTATCCTGTAGAGTACATAGCTAACATGCACAATTAAATTAGCATGCATACATACACATCCCTAGAGGTCTACACATTTAAAAACTTGTTAAGAAGTACAAGCCAGTCTTATGCCGAACTCTTTGAGGTTTACATGGATTAACTTTGCACTTCAAAGAAAATATATTAAACAGCTATCAAGGCTAAACTCTGAAGAACAGTAAAAGTATATTTAGAAATATTCACCACTCAGGTTTTTCATCTTTCTGTCATTACAAATATGTTTTCACTTTATTGTATTTATTAGAGATTGGAATCTAAATGTTAAATGTTTTATTTGATAAGGAGCACATGGCATTCATAGTCACAGTAATGTTTGTTGATGAAGTCAGTGGTCATGAGATGTCTGATGTTAGCGGATTGCAGGATTTCAGCTTTCCTTTGATATTGCTGGCATTAATTTTTTATAGCATCCTTATTGAGATATAAATTACATGCCATACAGTTCTTCCTTTAAAATATATAATTAAATGATTTTTAGCAGATTCATAGAGTTGTGCAACCATCACTATTATCTAGCTTTAGAACATTTTCATCATTCCCAAAAGAAACCTTATGTCCATTAGTGGGTGATCTACCATCTGCCTTTCCCACTAGGCCCTGCAGACAACTGGGTACTTACTGACTCTAAATGTGCCTATTTTGGATATTTCCTTAACAAGAAATCATATAATAGGTGATCTTTTGTGACTGTATTATTTTACCGAGTATAATGTTTTCAAAGTTCAACTGTATAGAAACATGTATCACTATTTCACTCTTTTGTATGATGAACAATATTCCATTGTACAGATATACCACATTATATTTATCCATTCATCTATTGATGAACATTTGTGTTATTCACATTTTTGAATAATATTTCTATGAACATTGGTGTGCATGCTTTTTGTGGACTTTTGTTTTTTATTTCTCTTGAGTATATACCTAGGAATAGAATTGCTAAATCATACAATAATTGTTTATTTAACATTTTGAGAAACTATCAAACAGCTTTCCAAAAACACTGCACTATTTTAAGATACTGTTAGCCGTGTATAAAGTTCCCAATTTCTTCAGTCTTTCCAGCAGTTGTTATAGTCAGTCTTTTTATTTCAGTTATGTTTCTATGGTGGTATCTCATCTTGTATTGATTTCTATTTATCTAATGCCTAATGGCATTAGCTATAATTTCATATGTGTATGTTAGATAAAGCTTGCTGTATACAAGAAATTTCCAGAAAATTCATGAGTAGAAGGATTGATTATACTATGATATAGATAAATGATATATAGATAGAAATTTCCATTTATTTGTTTTTCTTTTGAGTATAATTTGGAATATTTTTTTATTACCTTTGAAGACTTTAAGAATGAAATTTTTTCTGATGAATGGTTCTCACTTTATTTCTTGGTTGAGTCTAAAGAATAACCTATTTTTTAGAATTATTCCCTTATTCTTACAGACACATTTTCATGATAGATAGTTTAACATTTCAATAAGGTCACTGAATTTTGAATTGGACAGCACGGAGATCAAGCCAGTCAATACTAAAGGAAATCAGCCCTGAATATTCACTGAAAGGATGGATGTTGAAGCTGAATTTCCAATACTCTGGCCACCTGATATGAAGAGCCGATTCATTGGAAAAGACCCTGATGCTGGGAAATACTGAGGGCAGAAGCAGAAGGGGACAATAGAGGATGAGCTGTTTGGATGGCATCACTGACTTAATAGCCATGAGTTTGAGAAAACTCTGGGAGACAACGAAGGCCAGGGAAGCCTGGTGTGCTGCAGTCTCATAGTCAGACGTGACTGAGACTGAGCAACAACAAGCTGAATAATTTTAGAAAATGGGACAGTTATAATAGGTTAATTAATCTCATTTATAAATTTTTATCTATATGTAATCCAATGCCACAGTCCTGTTCTAAGGTTTCTGTTAGTTGTGGCTTCAAGTTCCTCTTTTCATGGGCATCTTTCTTGATCTCATCATACTCCTCAAAATAACTGTTATCTTTCCGTACATCCTGTAATCCAGAGAGATAATCCTATCCTTGGCCTTTGGTTTTATAAAGTGTCATTTAAAGTAGATTTATATACTTATGTCTGGATAATAATTCATTTCTGCCCCACTTTGAATTCTCAAATCTCCACATTAGTAACAAGAGAAACATACTCTCGCATGAATAATTTCATGGTAAAGTAATCTAGAATGGGTAACAATATTATACTCTCACAAAAGTTCATTTTGATAAAGATCATCACTATCTTGAAAATGTAAGTACATAGGAACCAAACGGTGGCATAAAGAGAAAAATTAGAAATGGTCTAGTTAAACAGGGAGATCAATCTTTCTCTCTAAACTGATCCAGCGGGAAAAATTCAGCTCCATGTATATCCAAAGTAGGAATTCTTAACTCCACATTCACAAATGCATCCAGTTAATTTGCCATCCTATAGAGAGTAATGTAAACCTTAATCTTATGGCCATTTTTTTCTGGGATAAAAGCCCAGAGCTTTCAACATCTTTCAAATTATGGGATTTTACAATGGTTCAAAAAGATTACAAAGATTGAGAACCTCAGTTCAGGGAGAGTAAGTCTTGTTATCAGGTGACAGAATTGAGAAATTCTCTTTAGAAGTAAAACATTAATATATCCAGACTGCAAATAAGAAATTCCAGATTGTAAGTCTCAGATATTAGTAGCGTATATTGATTTTGCTTTTCATCCCTGATCTACATTTTTAATGAATTGGCAGAATGGTTTATAAAAAGTGAGTTGTTTGAAATAATGTTTATAAATGAAGGGATAAATCTCATTGATATAAATATGTGACAGTGGGTACTAATTTCAGTTGAATTGATGACACAATTCAAGCAGAGGATGGATGAACAATGAACGCATATGAATAGTATAGATGGTGTTCGGATTTAGGTGAACAGTTACATTAACTGACCTTCAAGGCTCACTCTAGCTCCAAGATTCTCTGTAAACCCAGGAATATAAATGAGAACATTGTGAGAAATTGTTACAATAGATACATCTTATAGTGTGTGCCTCAAAAGCTTTCAGCAAAACAAATACTCTCTGTGCAAGATAAACAAAACAGATAAATAAGTAACTAGCAAAATTGATCTTATGCCATTTTAAATTTATGATCTCTTTATTAAGAAGTCATGGGATGTTGCTGGCAAAGGTCCCAAAATTGCAAACATCATCAATGTTCACCCTTAGGACATTTCTAAATATTGAATTTGCAATGAAGACTGTGTATCTTCACAGTTAGTATCTGAAAAATAAAATAAACAATACTCTGAATTTTTGAAAGGCTTTTGAAGTTCTAAACAGTTGCAAACTTTTTATCAGATGCCATGCTCCCAGCTTTGCTTGAGCTCATCCATTATTCAATAGGGATATCCTTGCTGCCTCTCCATAGAGGATCTTATCATTTCTTATAATTCAAGACTTTTGTTCTGTTAACTCACCTTCTGTGAGGTCTGTTTATCTTTATTTCCCAAAGCCTCCACTCCTTCATCTTCTAATTAATCTACAGTTCTTTTTCTTCAAGTCAACATGCTGTTTTCCCCACACTTAACTTCCTGTGCTTTCTCTATTCCCCTTTTCCTACAGTTTGGTATTCCTCTTAGATCTATAATTAAAATAGCTTTTGAAACCACATCACCCCCCAAAAAGGCTTCTCCATCAAATTGAATAAATGCTGATGACTCTCCACTAGTATGTTTCTTTTTTGATTTAACACCCCATTAAACTTATCTCTTATCATTCCACATAATTAAACTTTGTGCTAAGCAAGCTTTATCACGCTACCCTATTGCCATACAAAAGAAGTTTCATTCACCTTCCATGTGAAAACCATCTTTTGTACACTTACCCAGTAATTTTCTTCTACTTTCAGCAAAACTTCTCTGGTAATTTATGACATCCCTAATATGATCTCCTTTAAAGCCACTTTGCTAATGACACATTTAACCAAACTCTTTTAGTATTATCCAGGGATTCTCAAAGCAGTACAGACTCTTTAGTGTCTTAAATGTAATACATCCTTGAATATAGTATGCCAAGTATAGTTTACTCTCAGAGTAAAATTAATCTATCCTGCCCTTCATCTCTGATTTACATTGCTTGTGACTCACTGTGTGATGTAATTGACTGTTTCTTGACTGTAGTGCATTATTAACCTACACTCAGTTTACTATTAACTAAATCCTTTTTACTTGATAAACATAGAAGATTTTTTGGAATCTTATATCTTTTTATCTAAATTATTTATTACTCCTTCCATGCAGGTTTCAGTGCTTTACCAATTTGATGAGTATGTTGTCTTACCTGAGTCACTAAAATACTGAATACACAGGATTAATAACTGAGTATTATGGCACAGTTCTGGAATGCCATTTGAGTCAGCAATTTTTAATCTCTTAAAAATCATGAAACACAGTAAGAACTACACTTTATATTGCAGCCCAGCATACACATGTGTATACTTAAATTTCAAATTAAGTTTAATAGTTGAGTTTTTACTATGATGAATTACCCACTCTGATATTTTCTGTTTTATTTTCTTTTATTCTATTTAGCTTTGCATAAATTACTGATTGTTACTTACAGTGTTGTTTAGCCAGTGCTGAGAAAACACCCTCAAGTGTCATTTTCCCTGCTCATATATCTATGGTTCATCTAGAATTCTGTTGATTTAGCTTGGTTTTTTTTTGAGGTTGACTCCAAGCTCTATGTTTGGTCAAGTTGGTCCCACATTGTCCATGGCTCTTCAATCTCAGAGTAATGTCAGAAACATAAAAAGTAAAGTCCAATTGCACAAAGTATGCTTCACACAAAGTACCTGTATTTTGCTAACTTCTCTGACTTGCATTCAATAAAAGTCATGAGGCTGAACCTAACATATATAGTGAGGAGATACATTTCAATCACCATGATCCCAAAGCAACTCAAGTGACTAAGCCCGACATCATGGAGAGAAGTACAGTCCTACAAGGGAGGAGCCATAGAAGGAGTATACTATCTCTATCAGAACCTTCACAACCCAATTACGGATTGCCACCTGAGGCTTTAAGCTGACACTGATTTGTTGATCAAAACTCTTTAAAAATATCCATCCCTCATATTACTAAGCCGCTTGGTAATTTTTGTATTCAGGTCGTAGCGTTCCATTGATTGGAGAAGGGAATGACAATCCACTCCAGTGTTCTTGCCTGGAGAATTCCATGGACAGAGGAGCCTTGTGGGCTACAGTCCATGGGGCCGCAAAGAGTCAGACTCGTCTGAGAAGCTAACATTTTACATTCATTCCATTGAAACAAAGCAACAGTGATTTATTGAGGTCCAGATTCTCAAAATTTCCTTGAACTACTAACACCAGTAATAAACAGAAATTATGACAGCTTGACATTTAATCAGATTCAGTCATATTCAACTCTTTGCAACCCTATAGACTGTAGCCTGCCAGGCTCCCTTGGCATGGGATTTTTCAAGTAATACAGAAGAGTGTTGCCATGTCCTTCTCCAGGGGATCTTCCTGACCCAGGGATTGAACCTGGGTCAGGAACAGGCAGGTTTTTAATCATTAGCACAACCTGGTAAACCCCAATGCATCCTCATCTAGTCATATATAAGGTCTCACTTGAATTGTCCTTTCTACAATTGGGCTCAGAAATAATGTTAGACGTTTGAGACTAAAGATTGATCTTTACACCAAAAATAATATTTATATTAAATATCCCTTCCCACATTTTCTGTTTTAGACAAAATATTTTATATCTTTTGTAAACCCTGAACTATTTTTTGTTGGTATAGATGATTTTACTACTTTGGTCTTTTAACCTTCCTATTAGCCTTCATTGTTGATTTACAATTTTACTACATGTTTTCCTTTACCAGTGATATTATTTTTGTAATATTCACATTTCTGACTGCATTTTCTTTCTTTCTTTCTTTCTTTTTGCCTAGAGAATTCCCTTTAACATTTCTTTTAAAGCTAGTTTAGTGGTACTGAATTCTTTTAGCTTTTGCCTGTCTATAAATCTTTGGATCTCACCATCAAATCTGAATGAAAGCTTTGCCAAGTAGAGTACTTTTAATCGTAGGTTTTTCCTTTTCATTACTTCAAATGTATTATGCCACCAGTTCTGGCTTGCAGAGCTTCTGCTGGAAAGTCAGCAGACAGCCTAATGGGAATCCTTGTACTTTCAGTTCAGGTCAGTCGCTCAGTCATGTCCAACTCTTTGAGACCCTATGGACTACAGCATGCCAGTCTTCCCTGTCTATCACCAACTCCCAGAACTTGCTCAAATTTATGTCCTTTAAGTTGGTATGGTGATCAAACCATCTCATCCTCTGTTGTCTCTTTCTCTTCCTGCCTTCAATCTTTCCCAGCATCAGGATCTTTTCAGTGAGTCAGTTCTTTGCAACAGGTGGCCAAAGTACTGGAGTTTCACTTTCAGCATCAGTCCTTCCAATGAATATTCAGGACTGATTTCCTTTAGGATTGACTGGTTGAATCTCCTCGCAGTCCAAGGGTCTTTTCCAACACCACAGTTAGCATCAGTTCTTCGGCACTCAGCTTTCTTCACCATCCAACTCTCACATCCATACATGATTACTGGAAAAACCATAGCTTTGACTAGATGGACCTTTGTCAGCAAAGTAAGGTCTTTGCTTTTAATATGCTGTCTAGGTTGGGCATAACTTTCCTTCCAAGGAGTAAGCGTCTTAATTTCATGGCTGCAGTCACCATCTGCAGTGATTTTGGAGCCCCCCCAAATAAAGTCTGTCACTGTTTCCATTGTTTCCCCATCTATTTGCCTTGAAGTAGTGGAACTGGGTGCCATGATGTTAGTTTTTTGAATTTTGAGTTTTAAGCCACTTTGTACTTTCCGTCTTGCTTTCCTTTGCTATTCCTTAAGCTTACTAATATGAATGACTTTTCTAATTAATATTAAAAGCGTCCATGAGGAGGGCATGGCAACCCACTCCAGTATTCTTGCCTGGAGAATCCCCATGGACAGAGGAACCTGGCATGCTACAGTCCATGGAGTCGCCAAGAGTGAGACATGACTGAGCAACTAAGCAAAGCACAAAAGCACGCATACAAATGTGAAATATACATGGCTATGCTACAGTATTCTTGAATGTGTTTCTATTGGTATGTTGTTTACTCATGCTTTACTTTCAATGATTGCATTTATAGTTACATTTTAACATTAGTCTATTTGATTTTTAACATTGATTTTAAAACTGCATGTACTTCATTATCCTTTCTTCCCAAAATTTCACCTGGTTTCTTAAAATCATTCATGAGACTCTTCATTTTTATGTGCTCTGAAGCAATTCAATAGCATTAAATTTTCTATTCTGGTTAATAGTGTTGCTGAATTACTTTGAGGAAGTTCCTGGGCCTGTGGCATTAGTTGAGGTGTGTGCGTTTTTAAATATATTTCACAGGAATTGGAATAGTTTTGACAAAAGTGTATTTTTCTTGAAATATTATTTCATTTGGCTTTTAATTCGAGGGGTTTCCCTGGTAGCTGAGCTGGTAAAGAATCTACTTGCAATGCAGGAGACCCTGATTTGATTCCCGGGTTCAAAAGATCCACTAGAGAAAGGATAGGCTGTCCATACCTTGTTAGAATGACATTATACAAAAATATTTCTAATCTCTAATTTTCCTATATATGTTTATTTATATATTAATTTTAATTCTTATTGTCTTGACTTGTGTTAAATATGTTAATTACTATAAAAGACGTTTTTAAAAAAAATTGTTCTAGTAAATTTTTCCTAATTAAATTCTATTTTTATTAACTTATTATTCTTATTTTATTTTGGCTCAAATTACAATTGTTTATCTATCCTTTAGAGCTAGAAATTTGAGAGGCGGAGCCATGGTGGACCCGTTTAGGGAGCGCACCGCCCGGCTGCTGATGGACTACCTGGAGTTCTGCGCCCGGGAGCCGGGCACTCCAGCTCCTGCGCCGTCCACGCCTGAGGCTGCCGTGCTGCGCCACGTGGCCGCACGTATCCAGGAAGCAAATCGAAATGTCTTGCCCCTATACCGCCGCTGCCGCAGGCACCGCGTCGAGCTGGTGGCCAGGATGGCTTAGAGGCTACTAGACGAAGACCCTGGCCCCAGCTGGGGCCGCGTGGCCTCACTCGTGACCTTCGCGGGGTCGCTGCTGGAGAGGCCGCCGCAGACTACCCGACGGCAGAAGAGAGACGACGACGGCGTTAGCAGGGACTGTCGGCTCCTGGTGGCCCTTCTGTGTGCTCAGTTCTGCGAAAGGCACCGCGCCTGGCTGATGGCTAACGGCGGCTGGGATGGATTTTGTCTCTTCTTCAGCCACTCATTCCAGCCATCTTGGGAAAGACAGCTGGTCTGGTTTTTCCTCTCATACTGGACAGCAATAATCATAATCTACTTCTGGATAAAATTATCGTGAGTTCTAAAATTCTTATTTCTACCTGCCTAACTCTGAGCAACCAAGCAAATTTGAAATGTGAAAGACCAAATCAGAGTAAACCACCTTCCGAGACATTTTTATCTGCATTCATGTAAGGTCGCAAAGAGTCGGACACGACTGAGCGACTGATCTGATCTGATGTAAGGAGTCCTACAGTGTTTCAGCCAGCGTTTTAACTCCTGACAACCCAATATATTGGGACAAAGGCCCAAGTGGCTCTTTTTAAAATGGGGGACACAGGGGTCGAAAGGCTTATTGCTCCAAAGAATTACAGAAGAAACTGCTTACCATTAACTACGAAATATGGTGCTATTTGCTACATTTGGATAAGAGTGGATATGCGTCTCTCATCTATCCATGATTTCATGTGCTACTGCTGAGTGATTTATCAAGGCAGTGTGTCTGGGGTGTAAAATGATACCACAAGTTCCCTGAGTCACAGTCTGACAAAGAATGTAATAGTAAATCTTTTTAAAGGAATCCTTTCTAAATTCTTCTTGGTTTCTAGAGTTAATGTATTGAAATTTATTAAATTTTATTTTTTTATTTCAATAAATTTTTAAATCTTAAAAAAAAATAGAGCTAGAAATTTGCAATATTTTAATTAACTTTTAATTTAAAGTTATGAATGTTTCTCTGAATATCTATAAGTGGCATGAAATAGTGGGTATATAAGTCTGTAATGTTTGTTTTTAATAATAATTGACAGAAACTCTGCTAAGTAATTATTTTAAAAACACAGTGGTTTTAGTTATGCATTTTGTGTAAAGGACTAAGGAAAGTTTTAGTTTTTGCTCTCAGTTCAGTTCCATTCAGTCACTCAGTCATGTGTGACTCTTTGTGACCCATGGACAGTAGCAAACCAAGTCTCCCTGTTCATCACCAAATCCCAGAGTTTACTCAAACTCATGCCCATCAAGTTGGTGATGCCATTCAACCATCTCATCCTCTGTCATCCCCTTCCCCCCTAACCTTGAATCTTTCTCAGCATTAGGATATTTGCCAATGAGTTAGTGCTTGACATCAGGTGGCCAAGTATTAGAGTTTCACCTTCAGCATCAGTCCTTCCAATGAATATTCAGGACAGATTTTCTTTAGGATTGACTGGTTGGATCTCCTTGCAGTCCAAAGAACTCTCAAGAGCCTTCTCTAACACCACAGTTCAAAAGCATCAATTCTTCAGTGCTCAGCTTTCTTTATAGTCCAGCTCTCACATCCATACATGACTACTGGAAAAACAATAGCCTTGACTAGATGAACTTCTGTTGACAAAGTAATGTCTCTGCTTTTCAATATGCTGTCTAGGTTGGTCATAACTTTCCTCCCAAGGATCAAGTGTCTTTTAATTTCATGGCTGCAGTCACCATTTGCAGTGATTTTGGAGAACCACAAAAATAAAGTCTGTCACTGTTTCCACTGGTTCCCCATCTATTTGCCATGAAGTGATAGGACTGGATGCTGTGATCTTTGTTTTCTGAATGTTGAGCTTAAGCCAACTTTTTCACTTTCCTCTTTCACTTTCATCAAGAGGCTTTTTAGTTCCTCTTCACTTTCTGCCATAAGAGTGGTGTCATCTGCATATCTGAGGTTACTGATATTTCGCCTGGCAATCTTGATTTCAGGTTGTGCTTCATCCAGCCCGGCGTTTCTCATGATGTACTCTGTATATAAGTTAAATAAGCAGGGTGACAACATACAGCCTTGACATACTTCTTTCCTGATTTGGAACCAGTTTGTTGTTCCATGTCCAGTTCTAACTGTTGCTTCTTGACCTGCATAGAGAATTTTCAGGAGACAGGTAAGGTAGTCTGGTATTCTCATCTCTTTAAGAACTTTCCAGTTTGTTATGATCCACACAGTCAAAGGCCTTGGCATAGTAAAAAAAGCAGAACTTGAGGTTTTTTTTCTGGAACTCTTTTGTTTTTTTGATGTTTCAAGGGATGTTTGGCACTTTGATCTCTGGCTTTTCTAAATCCAGCTTGAACATCTGGAAGTTCATGGTTCACATACTGTTGAAGCCTGGCTCGGAGAATTTTGAGCATTACTTTGCTAGTGTGTGGGATGGGTGAAATTGTGTGGTAGTTTGAGCATTCTTAGGCATTACCTTTTTTTAGGATTGGAATGAAAATTGATCTTTTCCTGTCCTGTGGCCACTGTTGAGTTTTTCAAATTTGCTGGCATATGACTGCAGCACTTTAACAGCATCATCTCTTAGGATTTTAAATACCTCAACTGGAATTCCATCACCTCCACTAGTTTTGTTCATGGTGATACTTCTTAAGTCCCCACTTGACTTCGCATTCCAGGATGTCTGGCTCTAGGTGAGTGATCGCACCATTGTGATTATCTGGGTCATGAAGATCTTTTTTGCATAGTTCTGTGTATTCTTGCCACCTCTTCTTAGTATCTTCTGTTTCTGTTAGGTCCATATTATTTCTGTCCTTTATTGTGCCTTTCTTTGCATGAAATGTTTCCTAGGTATCTCTAATTTTCTTGAAGAGATCTCTAGTCTTTCCCATTCTTTTGTTTTCCTCTATTTCTTTGCATAGATCACTGAGGAAGGCTTTCTTATCTCTCCTTGCTGTTCTTTGGAACTCTGCATTCAAATGGGTATTTCTTTCCTTTTCTCCTTTGCCTTTCACTTCTCTTCTTTTCACAGCTATTTGTAAGGCCTCCTCAGACAACCATTTTGCCTTTTTGTATTTCTTTTTCTTGGGGATGTTCTTGATCACTGCCTCCTATACATTGTCATGAACCTCCATCCATAGTTCTTCAAGCACTCTGTTTATCAGATCTATTCCTTTGAATCTATTTGTCACTTCCACTACGAACAAAACTAGTGGAGGTGATGGAATTCCAGTTGAGCTATTTCAAATCCTGAAACACGATGCTGTGAAAGTGCTGCACTCAATTTCCCAGCAAATTTGAAAAACTCAGCAGTGGCCACAGGACTGGAAAAGGTCAGTTTTCATTTCAATCCTAAAGAAAGGCAATGCCAAAGAATGTTCAAACTACCGCACAATAGCACTCATCTCACACGCTGGTAAAGTAATGTTCAAAATTCTCCAAGCCAGGCTTCAGCAATATGTGAACCGTGAACGTTCAAGCTGGCTTTAGAAAAGACAGAGGAACCAGAGATCAAATTACCAACATCCGCTGGATCATGGAAAAAGGAAGAGAGTTCCAGAAAAGCATCCATTTCTGCTTTATTGACTATGCCAAAGTCTTAGACTGTGTGGATCACAATAAACTGTGGAAAATTCTGAAAGAGATGGGAATACCAGACCATCTGACTTGCCTCTTGAGAAACCTCTATGCCGGTCAGGAGGCAACAGTTAGAACTGGATATGGAACAACAGACTGGTTCCAAATAGGAAAAGGAGTATGCCAAGGCTGTATATTTGCTCCTTCCTTGTTTAACTTCTATACAGAGTATACAATTTGAAATGCTGGACTGGGTGAAGCATGAGCTGGAGTCAAAATTGCCTGGAGGAATATCAATAACCTCAGATATGCAGATGAAACCACCCTTATGGCAGAAAGTGAAGAAGAACTAAAGAGCCTCTTGATGAAAGTGAAAGAGGAGAGTGAAAATATTGGCTTAAAGCTCAATATTCAGAAAACTAAGATCATGGCATCCGGTCCCATCACTTCATGGCAAATAGATGTGGAAACAGTGGCTGACTTTATTTTTCTGGGCTCCAAAATCACTGCATATGGTGATTGTAGCTATGAAATTAAATGACGTTTACTCCTTGGAAGGAAAGTTATGACCAACCTAGACAGCCTATTAAGAAGCAGAGAGATTACTTTGCCAACAAAAGTCCATCTAGTCAAGACTATGGTTTTTCCAGTGGTCATGTATGGATGTGAGAGTTGGACTATAAAGAATCTGAGTGCAGAAGAATTGATGCTTTTGAACTGTGGTGTTAGAGAAGACTCTTGAGATTCACTTGGACTGCAAGGAGATCCAACCAGTCCATCCTAAAGGAGATCAGTCCTGAGTGTCCATTGGAAGGGCTGATGTTGAATCTGAAACTCCAATACTTTGGCCACCTGATGAGAAGAGCTGACTCATTTGAAAAGACCCTGATGCTGGGAAAGATTGAAGGCAGGAGAAAGGGATGACAGTGGATAAGATGGTTGGATGGCATCACCGACTCCATGGACATGAATTTGGGTGGACTCCAGGAGTTGGTGATGGACAGGGAGGCCTGGCGTGCTGCAGTTCATGGGGTTACAAAGAGTTGGACACAGCTGAGCAACTGAACTGAACTGGGTGTGTAATTGTAAGGGATTTGATTCAAGTCATACCTTAATGGTCTAGTGGTTTTTGTTCTATTACTTATCTAAATAATTTTGATAGAAAAATTCATTGGAAAATTTCATTGTATTTTGACTTCCATTCTTTCTAGAAAAAGACTTTTTTTCTATAAAATTTCTATTTCTTTTAGGTTGCAAATTTAACTGAAATATATTTTCTAATATTACCTAGTTATGCCTAGACAACTTACTAATCTCTCTACATCTCAGTTTCCTCATCTGATAAATGGAAATGCTAATGGTAACCATCATATAGTTAAGTGAGAATAAATAAAAACCTATACAAAATATGTTTATTTATTATCTGAGATATTAGATATCTTCAAAAATTGTCTTTCATTTAGCCATCACTTTATAAATGCCCACAGTTACTGTTATTATTATCAACAGTGTCATTATTGCATTGTCTGTATGTTGATTAAAATATTTGAGCTAATGATTCATTTTATGTGCTTTGGAACATCTCAATTATTAAGAAAATGATCAATTTGAGTTAATTGTTACTATTTTGCACTGTTTTTAAAAAAATCTGAGAGTCCATATTTTCAAAAATTCTCCATAATTTGTCCATTTAATTTCATATTTTGAATTTTTAAAGAAATTTTCAATTTCATATTTTATTCTTACAAATAGCAGTATAAAGAACCAAGTCATACATTATTTTACTTAATTTTGATATTTTTGATTTGAGTAACTTATTTGTTTTAATATCCTTCTGCCAAAACTGTCATGATACACAGAATCTAATGTTTTAAAATTAACATTTTTTCCAAATGTAAGCTTTTAATTTCATAAAACCTATTTGTCTTAGATGATTGTTTCATAGCTCTAAAGCAATTTCAAGTCAGTTTTGCTATTCAGGTAAATGGTAAGATATCAAATATTTCTTCAGATCTTTAGCAAGCCTTCTATTCACAGACAGCTCCCTAAGGATTTATTTGTTCTATGAAGCACTGAATAATATTTAAGAGTAAAACAAAGTCACATAACAACAAATTTGAGAAAAAAAAAACTTGGCTCAGAAAAACAATCAAAAAATTTTAGAAGGTAAAAAATTCAGAAAAGAACACATAATCCCAATGCGTGACAGAATGTTCAGTTCTGTTTTGGACAAACTCAAAAATATATTGAAAGGCAATGATATTTACCAAAGTCTAACAAAAGAATGTTTCACACTTTGAAATTACCTGGATATATTTAAATTTTAGGAAATAAATTGAACATTAAAATTAATATCTGAATATTATAAAATATGATGCAATAAAACCAAATAAGGCTTTTTATTATGAATTTATATATTTTGAAAGGGAATTTTATTGGGCTAAATCACACACACATTATCAGAAAAAAAATAGGCTTAAAAAACAAGGTAACTAAATTGTCTTCACTATTCTGTGTAAACTGACCAATAATGAAAAAATTATAATAAACAGTAAAATACAGTTCATGCATTATATGTTTTTAAGTTCAATTTGGAAGTGCTGAGAATTCCACAACAAAATGTTTAACTTCAAGAAACAGCTTAAAAACATAAAGATACCTTTGCATCTTCATGGTATAAATGCTTCGGTGAGAAAACTCTCATTCCCAACCACACAATTTTAATGATTTCAGTGACTTATTTTTTGTAGTGCCAAATAGTGTGAAGCTCTGAGAGGAAAGATAAAAAAGATATACAAGTGTAATCATGGGACTTTTCTTTAGATTCTGGGAAAACAGTGCACCCTAATTGGCTATTTTTCTTCTATATTGGGATTATACTTTTAGAGAGATATTGACAAGCTGAGGTTTGTCTAGAAGAGAGTGATCGGGAAGGTAATGTTTTGCAATATGCGGGAAAACAAAAGAACACCAAAGCTCTTGCTGTTGTTGGTTAGTCACTAAGTCACGTGCAACTCTTTTGCGACCCCATAGACTATAGTCCTCCAAGCTCCTCTGTCCAAGGGATTTCCCAGGCAAGAATACTGGAACAAGTTGCCGTTTCCTTTTCCAGGGGTCTTCCTGATACAAGGATTGAACTCACCACCTGGGAAACTTCAGTGTTTAAAATGGGGACATTCAAAAGTTGTCTTAATAAATCTCAACAGGTAATTTTGCATCTGTGAAAGAGAAGGTAGATTTCACATAAATAGATGGGAATTAGAACGTATAAATTTTTTGTTTCACATAAGGCCACTAACAAATGTGAGTAAAACAAAACATTGGGTTCTCTGCAAATATAGGGTTCAACCAGACACAAGGTGAATGAGATTCCTAGGTTAGAGTGAAAATTGGAATAGATTACTGCAAGTGAGCAAGATTGCATTTATTCATTTTTTTTTCAATCAGCAAGTATCATCTAGATTTATCTTCTTTCCCTTCTGCTCCACAGATTCCATAATTACTCTAAATGTTTTACCTATAGAAAACAAAGTAGCAGTCTAAATCACACTTAAAGTAAACAAATTAATTAAGTAATTATCTATATTTTCTCTAGGTTATTGCTTTTATTCTTATATGTGTTATATTATGTTATATTTTGAAAGACCTTCTCAGCATATGAACCCATGTTTTTCCACTCTGTAAGATGCTTTAAAAATTCTAAGGGAACATAGTAATTTTAAATAAGATATAGAATTGATAGTATAAGAGTCACTTTAATTGTGTTATTAAATACAGCCTTGGATGCCAAAAGATGGCACAAACTTATTATCTAAAAATGTATGACCTAAAAGATGAGCAGGTAGAGTAATGAGAAATATAGTTACCAAGCTGGCAGATGGAAATCATTATTACTATCATTATTAATTATTTGAACACTGATGTCTCTGAAGTAGTTTTCAATTCATTAGTTTCTTTCTTTTCTTTTCCCATTATTTTAAGTGGGTCATTGTCATTATTTCACCAATGAGAAAACCATCACAGAAGAGTCAATAATTTATCACTTCCTACAGCAAATGAGCCACAAATGAAAGATTTAAACATCGATTTTATTCTCTCTGCTTTTTAAAACATCACCTTATTTGTGTTAGTTAGATCACTGGGTGTATCTAGGTAGAAGAAGAATTGATATGTAACACAAAGAAAGTTACTTCAACTAAGAGTGAGTCCACAGAGGAAAAGACACCGTATATAATTTCTGGCGCACATAGGAAGTTTGGCCTCACTATGGTATATAGAATTGTTTGACTGTGGCAATGTTTTTGAAAAATTCAAAGAAACTTAAAGTTCCACTTCCCACCCTTCCAGACAGAATTTTAAACAAACACAGACTCGGGTTTTGGCTAAAGCTGGTAAATCAGACACAGAAACTAGCATGGAGCAATTTTAAACTATCAAGGGACCCTTAGCAGATCTGTTGATTCCGGATGTTTTATATTTTTAATCTTTTTTTTTTTTTTTTGAAACTTGAACTATCCCTAACTGTGTGTCTTTAGAACAAGGAAATGGCAATGCACTCCAGTATTCCTGCCTGGGAAATCTCACAGACAGAGGAGCCTGGCAGGCTGCAGTCCATGGTGTTGCAACGAGTCAGACAAGAGTTGGAGACTAACCAGCAACAGCAGCAGCGTGGCTTTAGGTTTAACTTCTTAAAATCTCTTTTCCTTGGTTTTCTTACCTGTAGACTAGAGACTGATAGCTGTTCACTGTAGTGTTTTTTTCTGTGTGAGAAGTAAATGAAATAATTACATAAATCACTATTCAGAGTATCAAACCCATTGTTGTCATTTTGTAATTTATAATGTATAAGCACATTGTAATCATGTAAGGCATTATTTAATCATTGTTCTGTGTCCATTTTTCAAATAGAACTTCTTGTTATAAAATACCAAATCTTTTTCAGAATAAATAAAATGCTTAAGTATGTGTAGTAGGCAGAAATTTCAAAATGGCCCTTGAAAAGCGTACAGACATTATTTTCAAAGCGTGTAAATATGAGTTATCACTTCTGGGATCATGTCATTTTATATGGCTTGCATGAGAGTGTTAGTCTAAGAGCCGTGTGAGAAGGAAGATGGACAGAGATAAAGGGGTGAAAGCAGGTTCTAGATGACAGTCAGGAAACAAGGGCCTCAGGCCTACAACTGCAAGGAAATGGATTCTAACAACACCCTGCATAAACTTTAAAGCAAACTCTTCTTAAGAGGTCCAGAGAAGAGCCTCATTCAGTCAGCATATAGATTTCAATCTTGTAATACCTGGAACAGACTACCCAGCTGAGCAATAGAAATTGAATACATCATGCTATATTTATTTTGTTAACACAACTTTTTGTAGGTTAACGACAAAAAGGCTAAAGATCAAATAGATTTAATATAAATAATTTCTAATTGGAAGCTAATAATATTCATCATCATGAGAAGCGCTGGGCTGGAAGAAACACAAGCTGGAATCAATATTGCCAGGAGAAATATCAATAACCTCAGATATGCAGATGACACCACCCTTATGGCAGAAAGTGAAGAGGAACTAAACAGCCTCTTGATGAAAGTGAAAGAGGAGAGTGAAAAAGTTGGCTTAAAGCTCAACATTCAGAAAATGAGGATTGTGGCATCTGGTCCCATCACTTCATGGCAAATAGATGGGGAAACAGTAGAAACAGTGTCAGACTTTATTTTTGAGGTTCTCCAAAATCACTGCAGATGGTGATTGCAGCCATGAAATTAAAAGACACTCCTTGGAAGGAAAGTTATGACCAACCTAGACAGCATATTAAAAAGCAGAGACATTACTTTGCCAACAAAGGTCCGTCTAGTCAAGGCTATGGTTTTTCCAGTGGTCATGTATGGACATGAGAGTTGGACTGTGAAGAAAGCTGAGTGCTGAAGATGCTTTTAAACTGTGGTGTTGGAGAAGACTCTTGAGAGTCCCTTGGACTACAAGGAGATCCAATCAGTCCATTCTAAAGGAGATCAGTCCTGGGTGTTCATTGGAAGGACTGATGCTGAAGCTGAAATTCCAGTACTTTGGCCAGCTCATGTGAAGAGTTGACTCATTGGAAAAGACCCTGATGATGGGACTGATTGGGGGCAGGAGGAGAAGGGGACGACAGAGGGTGAGATGGTTGGATGGCATCACCAACTTGATGGACATGAGTTTGCATAAACTCCGGGAGTTGGTGATGGACAGGGAGGCCTGACATGCTGCAGTTCATGGGGTCGCAAAGAGTCTGACACGACTGAACGACTGAACTGAACTGAACTGAATATTCATCTAAGTTTAATAATATTAAAATTTGGAGTGAAAAAAGACTTTAAGAAGCATACAATCTAGAATGAAGAGAATGTGTCTAGAAAAAGTAAAGTATTTGCCTTTCCTTGGTGATTTCTATTATTATGGGATCTAAAACTGTAGGTTGCTGAAGGGTCATTTGGTGGAGTCTACAGTATATGTTCATCAAATATCATTGATGGCTGAAATATATTCTGTGGCTATTTATAAGTACCATTCCTATTATTCACATAGAATTTACCAAGTGAGTTAACTGTATGATTTGGTCATTAAGGGCTTCCCTGATAGCTCAGCTGGTAAAGAATCTGCCTGCAATGCGGGAGACCTGTGTTGAATCCCCTGGTTGGGAAGATCCCCTGGAGAAGGGAAAGGCTACCCACTCCAGCATTCCAGCCTAGAGAATTCCATGGACAGTCCATGGGGTCACAAAGAGTCAGATACGACTGAGTGATTTTCACTTTCACTTTGGTCATTAACATTCTTGCCCAACTTCTGCTGAATGTGCCCAACACTGATGTGGAGTAACTCAGAGTTACAAATTGAAACACTGTATTATGTCATTTATTGACGGGGATTTGGTGGCATAAATAGAATTCTAATCTAATCTAATCTAATTAGATTTTCTAATTCCAGTCTCATATGCTAATCTGTAGCCTTCTATATTGTAGTGCCTCTTTTGTTCACATTTTGTACTATAGAGCAGCATTTATGTCTGCTTTATTATCTTTGCATTTTGTTTAATGAAACATATTGATTAGTTAGGGACACCCTGTCAATCTTCTTAGCCATGCAGCTGATTGTTGTCAAAGCAAAAGTCAAACAAGACAAAGTTAAACAGGAAAGAAAGACTTTATTTAAGATTATTACAGTTTAGGAGCAAAATTGAACTCAACTCCACTAAAACACATGGCCAAAGAGTTAACACGGGGGGTTGTCGGCCATCTGTATTTGTCATATTGGCTTTATCCAAAGGAAACATAAAACGGACAAAAAAACTTCTCACAGCTCTATGAAAGGAGCTACTTTTATTTCTGTAAAGAGTACCCTCAGACACCACCACAGAGACTCAGAGACACTATCTTTCTTGATGATTACATTTTAAAGAATGGCTCCCAGAACCTTGATGAAGTCATTACTTTTCTGTAGTCCTACCATGGTATCAACAGAGAAATATTCCAGATCTTCTTTTTAAATGTTGAGCAAAAACCAAAACCAAAAGCAGTAATGCAGAAACTATTTATAAGGAAAAGAAAAATTCATGTTTTGTTTTCTTTGAATCACTAGAGAAGAAGGCAAACAAACTTGGCTTTGAGCTCAGTATTTCTTCTTATAAGCTCACATTAAGCCATTAGACCTCTTTAGACTCCAGGTTCTTTGTTTGTATGATAGAAGCAATAATAATTACATCTTATTTGTCTTAATGATTGAAAGAGATGTTTTCAATTGCTTAAAATAGTTACAGAATATATTAAGTACTAATTAATAATTATCATTATTTGAAAACCTTGAGTGTGGTTTTTAAAGTATAATTATAGAGTAATCATAGCCTCTTTTCCAAAGTAGACTTTCTCTTTCCAATTTTCCCTGTTGGTATCTGCCTCCCACTAGCTCCACCCAGTCTCTGCTAGATCAATTCTAGGACAACGATGTTCACTATTTTACAAGACTATACATTTCATTCCAATTCTAATTTCCAAAACTTTTTTCTTAGTTTTTGTCACAGTTACTGCTTGTCATAGTACTACCTCTTGCTCTAAGTCTAAAAAGCAGATGGAACATAGGTTAATTTGAAATAAGTTTGCATCGTTTGACAAATTTATGAGTATAAATTTAAACTTTGTATCTTAGAGTTTTCAAATATTATACGAACTAACAAAATGTTTAAAAATGTCAAACACCATATAGAAACTTTGCTTTTCACCTCAATATCTCAGCAGGGGTGTTTAGCCACACAATGTCACCCTGGATTTACTAAGGTGGTTGATGAGTCCTGCAATGATGATTGGATGTTGATATGTCACGATCCACAAGCACCAGGAATTTTATTTCTGAAATATGACAAAAAGTGATAAATGTCAAAATGCTCTAAAGGCAACGTCATTGTTCCATCCAGCTTGGGAGAGATGCTTTCAGAATGCCAGGAGCTCCAGTCCTGTCACTACGCTGTCACCATCTACCAGCATTTGACCAGGAAGTTGTAATAACAGTGTCATCTAAAACTTGAGCTTCTAAAATGTGCTAAAAGACAGTAAGAAAATAAACTAAGACCCAGGATGCATCATCATGAGCTTTATGTATAGAAAAAAAAAAAACTGCATCATTGTTTATTCCACTGTTGTTTCATTTATTAAAATAAATATTTGTGATAGAATTCAAATAGTGAAGAGACACACTAAGTGAAGTAAGCCAGGCAGAAAAATATAAACATCATGCAATATCACTTATTCATGGAATCTAAAAAAAAATACCAATAAACTTATTCCCAAGACAGAAAAGACTCACAGACATAGAAAATAAAATTACGGTTACCAAAAGGGAAAGGGGTTGGGGGAGGGATAAACGAGGAGATTGGAATTAACATATACATGGTACTATATATAAAATAGATAACCAAAGGACCTACTGAAATCTGTAAGGGAAGAGAATGGGAATAATAATAATACATACACATGTAGTATGTATATATACATATATATGTATTATGTATATACACATGCATTATGTATACACATATGTATTATGTATGTACATGTATCTACATATATAGATGTATTATATATATCTATGTTGCTATATATACATGCATGTTATAATATTATATATATACACATACATACATATTATATGCTGTACACCTGAAATTGACACTATATAGTAAATCAATTACACTTCAATTAAAAAATAAAATTAAAAAATAGTGGATAAAGTCATTTAGAATGAGAGGTCTGCACTTGGTCTGTATTTTTCATTTCATCCTATCTTTATGACTTCAACAATTTATTCTTTTGTATTAAATTAACGTTGCTAACATTTTCATAAGGACGTATCATCCGGGTCAGGTCCCCTGCGTCTTACACTCACAAACCTTTCAGTTTCTTTGCTCATATAACTGCACCATCTGGCCCTGCCTTCCTCTCACTTTCCTCTCAAGGAAGTCACCTTTGACCTTCTGCAGTTATATCCCACACCTTCGTTTAGTTCTTCCGTGAATTGGGCACGTTCTTTGTTATGTTTATGCATTCGATAGATTTCTTTAATAACATTTGTAACAAATGTGACGATTTTGTTACCTCCTGTCTTTCCTACTAAATTTCAACCTTTGAAAGTTTGGACTTAATCTGATGTTTTATTCCATTTTATATTTAGCACCTACCATAGTGTGGATAGGGCTTCCCCCGTAGCTCAGCTGTTAAAGAATTTGCCTGCAATGCAGGAGACCCAGGTTCAGTTCCTGGGTTGGGAAGATCCCCTGGAGAAGGGCATGTCAACCCACTCCAATATTTTTGTCCGGAGAATCCCCATGGACAGAGGAGTCTGGCAGGCCACAGTCCATGGAGGTAGCAAAGACTCAGACACGACTAAGTACAGCACAGCACAGCATAGTGTATGTATGTAAATAAATGTATCAACTTATAACCAACCACTAGGCTTTCAAAGAAGAATAATTACTGTGCTGTATGATTCTATAAATTGTATGTTGCATTCATACCTCACATTTGGTGATCACTTGCTTTATGCCAAACCTGTGTTATTACATGAAATTTTTTGCCCTTAATATCATAGTAGTTTAGAAATTAAGCTCAGGGATTTGGATTCACTCCTTGCAGACTGTACATTCTTGGGCAAATTGTTGCAAAACCAACTATACTTCAGTTTCCTCATCTGGAAAACAGAGAGCACATTAACCAAATCAAGTAATAATTGTAAAAAAAATAAATAGTACACATAAATTACAATACAAGCCTGACACATGGTAAGCATACAACAAATGCCTGTTCTTAAAATTATCATCATTAATAAATCTAATATGTGGTAGAAATTGTGATAGATCCTGTGTATACAAAGTAGTAATGCATAGTCTTTTACTCGACAATTGCTTAACATAGTTAGATGAAAATAAAATGTAATAAAAATGAATTATGTGCTGAAACAAAAATGTAAACAAAGGACTGTGGAGAACAAAGAAAGAAAAATTTAAGGACCTATTCTTTCATGGGGATTTCTGATTATTTATTGTGCTTCATATCCACCTTTTTAGAGCAATTTTTAAAATTGAAATCTGGATACCTACATTAAAGTATGCAAATGATTAGTAAGCAGCTCAGGGAATTTTTACAAAAAAAATATTTTATGAACTACTACCCACTCCTAGAAATAGAACACCATCAGCATGTCAAATTTTTCCACAGAGGTAAACATGAAGATGGCTTCTATTACCTTAGATGAGGTTTTACTCTTTTTGAACTCAATATAATACAATTGACTAGTATGAACTCTTCTTTCTCCTGGCCTATTGCATTTAGAATTGCCTTGGTGAAATTAATTCATATCAATCTATGTAGCAGTTATTTGCTCATTCTCATTGATGAATCATTTTGCATTTTAGACATATTCTACAATTTATTTGCCCATTCTGGTGTTAATGAAAAGTTAGTATTTCCTGTTTGGCTTATTGCATAGTGCTGTTATGAAATTCTTATACATGTCTATATAGAAGGACCACATCTGTCTGTGTTTCTGTTGCATTTGTAGACAGATTTAACAGCCACTATCATACTCTTCCAAAGAAGTTGTCCCAATTTGAGTGCTTACCTGCAGATTATGAGAGTTCTAAATGCTCCAATTCTCACCAGCACTCCTCAATATATTTCATATCACTCTTGAAAGCCTCCATATAAAATATTTCATGAGACTTTGTCTCATGAAACATATTATCTTTCACTTGACAGAAAACGATTGCCATCTGTTTCTAGCTGTTCACAGCATAGATGTTGATTTTCCAAGACATAATCATAAGTTTAAACATGACCTGTGATATTGCTGATAGTTTTTAAGATACCTTCTTTAATCAACTCCTCTATATTTAAGCATATTAATCTGCTACCTGATCCTTTACTTTCAGGTTGAAAAATGGCACTCTCAAATAATTTAAAACATTGAGAAGAATATAATTTCCAAGCCCCCAGAGATGAGTCAGCTGAACCTGGAGACTGAAATGACAAGCACATCAGTGAATGATAAACCAGCTGCCAGACCTCTTTATATGCAAGGCATTCACTGAGATATCAAAATATGGAGAATAGAATGCTCCTACCAACATTTCTTGTTGAATTAATGCCCAGGTGAGTTCTTCTGAAATAGTGCAGTTGTATCTTAGCAAAAACAAGAAGCAGTAAAGCATCATACTTATTAGGATCCAATTTGCCACAGCAGCAGTCAAGTGCTTCAATTTCTCCCAGTGGTGATGGAAAAGGAAAGGTAAGGATAGAGAAATTTAAATTAAATTCAGAGTGCAGTGAACATTTAGAATTCAATATTGACAGCTCTAATTACACCTACTTTACCATCACAAGTTCATTAAGTGACTGTGAAGAATCAAAAACTACACAGTTATTTTAAAAAAATATGCCATTCTTATTCTGCTTCAGATCTAATCTCTCTTCCTCCAATTTAATGCATTTGTGATGGAGATATTTAGGATTTGGAAGGACAGGGCCAATTATTCCTTTAATAAACAACAGACGTAATACATATATGTAAACACACAATTGGAAAGTCATGTTACATTTAGATATACTTTTTGAAGTGTGATCAACATAACATATCAAATTCAGATGCCCACCAATGACTGTTTGAATCATTATGAGCTATCCAGTATTAAAATAACTTACTAGCTTTTTAGGTCCTGCTGCTGCTGCTACTGCTGCTGCTAAGTCACTTCAGTCATGTCTGACTCTATGTGATCCCATAGACAGCAGCCCACCAGGCTCCCCCATCCCTGGTATTCTCCAGTCAAGAACACTGGAGTGGGTTGCCATTTATCATGTCTAAATTGTAATTGCTGATGAAGTTATTAACTATGCAAAGTCACATTTTGCTTTGTTTTTGCTAACTCAAGAACAGTACCTTGGAAAATGAGTTATTTCCCTGCTCTTGAATGGAAAAATACATATCCTGCTACCTACAACTTCTTCAGGCTTGAAGTTGGTATATGACTTATGGTAATATTTATGTTTACAAACACATTCCAATATAGTTTCTGCCCAATAAGAGGTATCCTGGTAAGTTAACTTCTTACTATGACCACAACTGTGGGTTTGAAAATATGAAAAAAATACAGTAAAAGATATAGGCTACTTTTGACATAAAAGAAAAGCAGATGACTTGTTTTCTCCTTAACATTTAGCTTGTATCATTTGTCTGGAATAAAATGACAAAGGCATGTGTGAAATTACATTATGTTTCCATGATAGAGTTCAGTATTTTAAATTAGGAAAAACATTCAAAATTTTAATTAACATAGAAAATGTCAAGTTTTGTGGTTTCATTCTTAAAGTGTATATGGCAAACACTATTTTTTAACTTTTTTAATGGATCCAATTAAACGATTTTGTATGTAAGTCCCTCAAGGAAATTTTAACTCTTTCAGATAACTTTCAGATGACAGATAAAAGTACTCAATAGCTACTTATTTTCTCTCAAAGGATAAATTCATTATTCTCAATATTTAACTGAAAGCCAAGGGAATAACTTGGCATTACAGAAAATTGATTTATACTATACGTATTAGAAATTAACCCAAATCTTATTGTTTCAAGTTATTTTCTTTAAATTAAAGCAAACATGGTTGAAATGTATGTGGATATTTGTACATGAATATATGTGTGCACACACGCACATGTGTTTATGTGGATACATAGAGGAAATAAACTAGATCTTTGAAAGTGTTTTAGCATATGCCATTGATATCATAACAGAAAATCTTCACAAACTTCTAAAATGTAACAACCTTATATTAGAGTTTATACAATGGCTTTGTATCCAAAATGATTCATTATTCCTGACAGCTGTTTTTCCAGCAGTCTTGTATGGATGTGAGTTGTACCATAAAGAAAGCTGAGCACTGAAGAATTGATGCTTTTGAACTGTGGTGTTGGAAAAGACTCTTGAGAGTCCCTTGGACTGCAAGGAGATCCAACTAGTCAATCCAAAAGGAAATCAGTCCTAAATATTCATTGGAAGGACTGATGCTGAAGCTGAAACTCCAATACTCTGGCCACCTGATGGGAAGAAGTGACTCCTTGGAAAAGACCCTGATGCTGGGAAGTATTGAAGGCAGGAGGAGAAGGGGATGACAGAGGATGAGGTGGTTGGATGGTATAGTCAACTTAATGGACATGAGTTTGAGCAAGCTCCAGGAGTTGGTGATGGACAGGGAAACCTGGTGTGCTGCAGTCCATGGGGTCGCAAAGAGTCAGACACAACTGAGTGACTGAACAATAACAGTCATTTGGTCGCAGAGTCAAACACGACTTAGCCACTGAACAAAAACAAAAAAGGAAATAAGAACATGTAAATGAGATTTGTTTATGATAGATGTGGTGACATTTTGTGGGCTACACAATTCAGCTTAACTCTGAAATTAGATCTACCAATATGTCGATATGCTATGCTGCCAAAATTCTTATCCAGAAGTTAGACGATCTGTGTCTCAGTGTAGTTGTTATTTAAAAAAAAAAATCAGCTCTTTGACCTTTGGTCCTTTGCCTTAGCAACTTATCATTAAGTTGAAGATTTTATATTAGACTGTTTACAAAACACCTTCTAGCTCTAAAACTCTTAGAATGCACTTACTAAGTGTTGAGGACTTCTAATATACTACACAATTTTGTGCAATGCTATATGGAGTATATAGAGGATGTAGAGATTGCAATCTCTGCTCTTAAAATGCTTAAAAATTCAATTATGTCTAGTTCAGTCATTATTAAGAACCATCTTCCTGTGCACGTGGCAGGTTGGAAACAGTGAGTAACACAGAGCCAGACTCTGCTTCCATGGAATTTGTGGGAGAGACAGATGCTTAAATCCATACTTATGACCAATTTTTGATTAGTGTTATGATAGAGGAAGTGCACAGAGTTTCAGGAATGCATATTTCAGGCGAGCTATAAACAGTGGGGCTTCTCTGGTGCTCAGATGGTAAAGAATCTTCCTGCAATTCAGGAGACTCAGGTTCGATCCCTGGGTCTGGAAGATTCCCCTGGAGAAGGGAATGGCTACCCACTCCAGTATTCTTGCCAGAAGAATTCCATGGACAGAGGAGCCTGGTGGGCTACAGTGCATGGGGTTGCAAAGAGTTGGACATGACTGAGCAACTAACCAGTGGTGTAGAAAGTCACAGAATACCTTCTGCAAGCTAAAATCTTTTACTGAAATGTGAAAACTGAATAGATGTTAGACACATCAACAGGAAGCAAAGACCATTTCAGAGAGAAGAGGAACATATAAACAAAGGCTAGTTGGTAAGAGAAAACTGATTATTTAAGGAAATAAGTTTAGCAGAATGGTACAGAACATCAGATGCAAAAAAACCAAAATTAACAGTTTCAAAACAGCAGTGAGAAATCCAAGCTGGAATAGTCTAGGTGCTGATTTGGTCAATAAAGCTCCAAATATCAAAGAAGAGTTAAACATACTTGCTTTCAAAAGGAAGCATGTCATACTCAGTGGAGGAGTCATAGCTTTTTATGGGCCCAGAAAAAAAAAATGAGTTAAAAAAAAACAGAGGGTGTTGGTTTAAAAGTGAAATGTTTTTAAAAAAACATTTCAAAGAGGAATATTAACCAAAATACAGAAGGTGAAACATTTTTTATTTTTTACATTTTCTGCATTATAAAAGAATCACAGAGCAATTTGTGTGGCTTTTTGACAGCAACTTATTTGAAAAAATAAAAATGCTAAGCCATCGGTCAAAGGCTCAACTTCTTAAGAAATTAAGATATTTGTGTGTACTTTTGGAGGTGAACTTGAATGAGAATATTTATTTCTCTACCATTCTCTCGAAATTCACAGCTGTTATCTTCCTATTCATCTTAAAGATTGCCACATTGTCTATAATTTCCTTTCGTCTTCATACCAGATATCATTTGTTAACATCTCAACAAGTGTGATAGCACTCAAGAGTAGTATAAAGAGTTACAATTGATGATACTGAAATAGATGTTTTATTCATCTTTGAGGGGGCCACATATCATTTTTCTACTTTCTTCTCTATTACCAACTAGGTATATGAAACTTCTTCCCTCTGTTGAGCATGGAAGACATAAAAATCTGAAATTTTGAGATATAGTTTTCCAATAAGTTAAAATCATTTCTAACTTTATAAAAGGAATATAATAACTTACTAATGTTTTCAAGGAAGTATTAAAAATTCAAGTTATAGTTCAAATTGATTATATATTGCTTTCAAATCTGCATGTTAAAATCATTGAGAGAGCAATGTGTTATTTGGTTGATGTAACACCAAGGAAGATTCGTTAAGTCCCATCTGCGTGCAGAACTTCAACCCCTTTTATTATCTACAATAACTCCATAGATACTCTCAACATCATTATAACTTTATAGGTGAAGATGCTGTCATTCAAAGACAAGAAAATAAGTTAAGGCCATGGCACTCAAACTTGGTAAATGCGAAGCTCAAAACTAAAATTTCTGACCCCAAAATCATGCTCTCTCCATTATCAAAATAGATACACATTTTCAATCATTAAAGTACCCAGAGGTGATGTTCTGGGAACCAGAACATAAAAGAGAAAGTCAGCATAAATGAAAATCAGAAAACTAACATCAACTAACAATCAGAGAACTAGCTTGGCCTAGTTCTTTAAAAAAAGACTCTCATTTTTGTGTAGGTTTGTTTCTTGTTTTTACCTTAGATAGCTAGGGTAAGATATGCTATTTTCCTAACATATGTCCTAAATAGTTCTCATATCATTTGTTACTCGATTTCTGATCAGGGAGAGGAGCTAGAAAGTGATAAACTTCTGGAGCATCAGTCCACATAAAGAGTGGTGAGAGAGGAAGTGAGTTTACCCTTTGTGATACAATTGTCTAAATACAAGATGATGCATTAATTTGTGAACTAGGTTTTCCAGTTCTTTATTTTTCAAATTAGCTGCAAAAAAATTTCAGAAGAACTGGAGATGAGTGGTGACAGAGCAAAAGATTAAGAGAAGTTGCAATTGGAGAGCAAGAAATAAAGCCAGAATAACCCCTTGTCCATTTGCCATGAAAGTCATGCTAAGTCACAGTGGAACAGCTACACACAGGCCACTGACTTCCCCCTTATTACTAGACTTGTTATATTACAGATGGAAGGCTTAGTTGTCCAACATCCGCTGCTGCTAAGGTTAGATATAAAATAAAATACTGTCCTAAATCATCTAGATAAAAATCCCTGGGCGAGATATCACTTTCCAAATTAAGAGGAAAATTTACTCTAAGTATAGAGATTTTCATCCATCATTCTCCCCCTAATTGAAAAGGGATCATGATACTGAAGACACGGTCTCCATCTTTAAACCAATCAAACCACAGGAAGGCAGCTATAGGGCTTCATATTAAAGTGACTGAGGGAAAGGAGGGAACGAATTGAGTTCCTGAGTGCATTACTGAAGTTCTCTGCCATCTCTTGAGTATCTGTCTTGGGATTTGTTTTGGATGGGGTATATATAGGATTTTATCTAAATCAATGTTTATCAGATTTTCTTTTACTTTTGCCAAATACATTTATCACTGATAAAAAAAACACCAATAGAGTATAGATTAATAATAAAAGCCAATAATATTTATCAAGTGTTTACTATGGGATAAATAGGTCAAAACTATTTGTATGTACTACCTCTTTAAATCGTTTAAGTTTCTTTAAAGTCTGTGATAAAATAACTATAAACAAACCCACAATAAAGCTCAGAAAACTGTTAAGAACTTGCCCAAATGACCAAAATTGGTCATTAATGGAAGTAAGTATATGACATGCTGTCTGACATGAAAGCCTACTGTCTAGTGAACTCAGCATGCTTATATACAATGGAGTAGTATTGAGTCAAAAACAGAACTTTTGCCATCTGCAACAGCATGAATGAAACTTGAAGACATTGAGCTCACTGAAATAAGTCAGAAAAAGACAAATACCATATGATTTCTCTTGCATATGAAATCTTAATTAGAACAAAAACAACACCAAAAAAAAAAAGCAAATTAATAGGTAGAGCAGACTAGTTGTTTCCAGACACAGGAAATGGGGTGGGTGGGTGGGGAGAGTGTTGGGAGAAAAGTGTGAAGGGCGTCAAAATATATTTTAAAATTTTTAGAAGAGTAAATCATAACTAGATTCCAAGAAAGAGTAGTGCTCTTTGTCACAAACAACTTCATTTGTAAAAGAAGAAGTGTATATCCTTTGAAATTCTTCCAGTATCAAAGTGAAATATGAATATAGCAGCTATGAATATGGGTGCCAATTTTGAGAAGTAAATGATTGAAATTAAGAGTAAAATCAAAACCTTCTTCCGCAAGACAAAATAGACTGTGCAACCTAGTTCTGCAGCATGAAAATGACAGTAATGAGGAAATGAGGATCCCTTTCTTTTCAAATTTTCACTGTGCAATCCATGAATGCATAAAGATCAAGTATTTCCCATTCTTTAAAAATCTAAGCTTTATTATAATTGCCACTCTACTGAATCCCTACTGTAGGTACACATGTATACCCATGTCTGTTTCTGAGAATTTCTCCTTGCTTAATAATAATTATTTGAGATATGTAAACTGAAGCTCAGAGAATAAAAACGAAGAGCAATTGCCAGTTCTTAATTTAACACATCATATAAATTCCAAGATGATTAGAATAAGGTATTAGGAGAGATACCTAAGAGCCAAAAGTAGAGTATAAGCCTGAAAAATATTTGGAGAATAAATAAGAATTGTGCAAAAGATGCCAATTTCTAAGCCAACAGGTTGTAGGCTAAATTGAAGTTGTAGAAGGTGAGTGTCAAAACAGAGCCAGAAAAAAAAAAGTCTATAAAAAATAATGGCTGCAAAAGGGCTTCTTCCTTTTCCCAATAAATTGGTACACCTAATACACTCAAGGTATTTGTTCAGTCTCTCAGGCATGTCCAACTCTGAATGACCCCATGGACTGCAGCATGCCAGACTTCCCTCTCCTTCATTATTTCCTGGAGTTTGCTCAAACTCATGTCCGTTGAGTAAGTGATGGCATCACTTACCATCTTGGCCTCTGCCGTCCCCTTCTCCGCCTGCCTTCTATCTTTCCCAGCACCAGGGTCTTTTCCAATGAGCAGTGTTTTTTGTAGTGACTCAGTTCTTTGAATCCGGAGAAGGTAGTGGCAACCCACTCCAGTATTCTTGCCTGGAAAATCCTATGGACTGAGGAACCTGGTAGGCTGCAGTCCATGGGGTCAGTAAGAGTCGGACACAACTGAGACTTCACTTTCACTTTTCACTTTCCTGCATTGGATAAAGAAATGGCAACCCACTCCAGTATCCTTGCCTGGAGAATCCCAGGGATGGAGGAGCCTGGTGGGCTGCCATCTATGGGGTTGCACAGAGATGGACACGACTGAAGTGACTTAGCAGCAGCAGCAGTTTTTTGGATCAGGCAGCCAAAGTATTGCAGTTTCAGGATCAGCATCAGTCCTAACAATGGATATTCAGGGTTGATTTCCTTTAGGATTGACTGGTTTGACCTCCTTGCAGTCCAAGGGACTTTCAAAAGTCTTCTCCAGCACTACAGTTCAAAGGTCTCAAATCTTTGGCACTCAGTACTGGCCAGCTCTCACATTCGAACATGACTACTGGAGAAACCATAGCTTTGACTATATGGACCTTTGTCAGCAAAGTGATGTCTCTGCTTTTCAATGCACTGCCTAGGTTTATCATATCTTTTCTTCCAAGGAGCAAGGTTCCTTTAATTTCATGGCAGCAGTCACCATCTGCAATGATTTTGAAGCCCAAGAAAATAAAGTATCTCACTGTTTCCATTGTTTCCCCATCTATTTGCCATGAGGTATTGGGGCTGGATGCCATGAGCTTTGTTTTTTGAATGTTGAATTTTAAGCCAGCTTTTTCACTCTCTTCTTTCACCGTCATCTAGAGGCTCTTTAGTTCCTCTTCACTTTCTGCCATAAGGGTGGTGTCATCTGCATATCTGAGGTTATTGATATTTCTCCAGGCAATTTTGATTCCAGCTCATGCTTCATCCAGTCCAACATTTCAAACTGTGTACTCTGCATAGAAGTTAAATAAGCAGGGGGCGGTCCTAAGAAGATGGAGGAATAGGACAGCGAGACCACTTTCTCCCCCACTAATTCATCAAAAGAATATTTAAACGCTGAGTAAAATCCACAAAACAACTTCTGAATGCCGGCAGAGGACATCAGGCACCCAGAAAAGCAGCCCATTGTCTTCGAAAGGAGGTAGGAAAAATATAAAAGACAAAAAAAGAGACAAAAGAGGTAGGGACTGAGCTCCATCCCAGGAAGGGAGTCTTAAAAAGAGAGACGTTTCCAAACACCAGGAAACACTCTCACTGCCGAGTCTTGGAAGCACAGAGGGCAACATAATAGGAAGGAAAAATAAGTAAATAATTAAAACCCACAGATTACGAGCCCAACAGTAACTCCCCCAGCAGAGAAGCAGCGCAGACGCCTGCACCCGCCACTAGCAAGCAGGGCTGGGCAGAGAGGCGCGGGCTGAATTGCTTAGAGTAAGGATCGGGCCTGAATGCCCCCGAGAGTAATCAGAGCGAACTAATTAGGGCTAGCAAACCAGACTGTGGGATAGCTACCACGCGAAAAGCCCTAAGACACCCCCAGGCCCGTGCACAGAACAAAGGGTGGAACAGAACTAGCCAGCTGCAGACCATCCCCCTCCAGTGACAGGCAGCCAGAGCCAGAAGGGGAAAGTCGCAGCCCCAGAGAGACATTATCTACAGAACTGCAAGCAGGCTTCTTTGCTAACTAAGATTTCTTGGGGTTCTGGACAGTCATTCGCCTGAGAAGGTGCTCCGGTTGTACACCCAGAAAACCGAGCGGCAGGGACGGGAGAGGCAATAAGTCGCAGTGACCGCGCTTGCCAAACACCTCATCACTCCAGCTGCTCGGAGCTGGGAAGGGCACAAAACGCAGGTCCAACGGACTCTGAGGACTACCAGAGTGCCTGAACCTGAGCGGCTTAGACCTGGGAGGTGCATGCAGCCCAGGGCCGGCCTCGGACGGTTCCCAGCAGAGCACCTAGAGCCTGAGCTGTGTGGGCAGGGAGGGTGCACTCGCCATGAGCAGGGGCAGGCCCAGTGTGGCTGAGACACTAGGAGCACACGCCTGTGTTATTTGTTTGCAGCGTCCCTCCCTCCCCACAGCCGGACTGAACAAGTGAGCCTAAAAAAGTGTCCACCACCGCCCCCTTGTGTCAGGGCGGAAATCAGACACTGAAGAGACCAGCAAACAGAAGCTAAAACAGAGGGAACCACCTTGGAAGTGACAGGTGCAATAGATTAAAACCCTGTAGTTAGTACCGACTACATAGGAAGGGGCCTATAGATCTTGAGAAATATAAGCCGGACTAAGAAACTATCTGACCCCACACTGCCCACAACAACACCAGAGAAAGTCCTAGATATATTTTTACTATTTTTATGATCATTCTTTTCTTTACTTTTTTTTCATCTTCTTTTCCTCTTTTCTTTTTTCTCCTTTTCTTTTAACTTTTTTTTAAACTTAAAGTCCTCTATTACTCCTTTAATTTTCATTTTTATAACCTACTATTACTTTTCAAAAAATAGACTATTTTTTAAAGCAAACTTCATATATATATATATAAAATAATTTTTGTGACTTTTTTTTCTTCTTCTTTTCTTTAATATTGTATTTTTGAAAATCCAACCTCTACTCTAGAATTTTAATCTTTGCTTTTTGGTTTTTGTTATCAATTTTGTACCTTTAAGAACCCAATCTTCAGTACCTATTTTTACTTGGGAGCGAGATTACTGGCTTGACTGCTCTCTCCCCCTTTGGACTCTCCTTTCTCTCCACTAGGTCGCCTCTGTCTCCTCCCTCCCCCTTCTCTTCTCTACCCAACTCTCTGAATCTCTGTGTATTCCAGATGGTGAAGGACACTTAGAGAACTTATTACTAGCTGGATCTGTCTCTCTCCTTTTCATTCTCCCCTTTTATCCTCCTGGCCACCTCTGTCTGCTTCCTCCCTCTTCTCTTCTCTGTATAATTCCATGAACATCTCTGAGCGGTCCAGACTGTGGAGCGCACATAAGAAAGTGATTACTGGCTAGCTTGCTCTCTCTTTTGATTCCACCTCATCTCATTTGGGTCACCTCTAACTCCCTCCTCCCTCTTCTCTTCTCCATGTAACTCTGCGAACCTCTCTGGGTGTCCCTTACTGTGGAGAAACTTTTCATCTTTAACCTAGATGTTTTATCAGTGGTGCTGTATAGAAGGAGAAGTCTTAATACTACTGTAAAAATAAGACTGAAAACCAGAAGCAGGAGGCTTAAGTCAAAATCCTGAGAACATCATAGAACACCTGACTCCAGGGAACATTAAGCGATAGGAGCTCATCAAATGCCTCCATACCTACACTGAAACCAAGCACCACCCAAGAGCCAGAGCAAGACATACCAAACAAATTCTCCAGCAACACAGGAACACAGCCCTGAGCCTCAATATACAGG
This sequence comes from Bos indicus x Bos taurus, assembly GCF_003369695.1. NCBI lineage: Eukaryota > Metazoa > Chordata > Mammalia > Artiodactyla > Bovidae > Bos > Bos indicus x Bos taurus. The sequence goes on along the minus strand of NC_040087.1, from coordinate 8,841,006 downwards.
CTGCCCAAAGTTACTCCAAAACCATTGACATCTCATAACTCATTATTAGACACTTCATTGCACTCCAGAGAGAAGAAATCCAGCTCCACCCACCAGAACACCGACACAAGCTTCCCTAACCAAGAAACCTTGACAAGCCACTGATAGAACCCACCCACAGTGAGGAAACTTCATAATAAAGAGAACTCCACAAACTGCCAGAATACAGAAAGCCCACCCCAAACTCAGCAATATAAACAAGATGAAGAGACAGAGGAATACCCAGCAGATAAAGGAACAGGATAAACGCCCACCAAACCAAACAAAAGAGGAAGAGATAGGGAATCTACCTGATAAAGAATTCTGAATAATGATAGTGAATATGATCAAAAATCTTGAAATAAAAATGGAATCACAGATAAATAGCCTGGAGGCAAGGATTGAGAAAATGCAAGAAAGGTTTAACAAGGACATAGAAGAAATAAAAAAGAGTCAATATATAATGCATAATGCAATAAATGAGATAAAAAACATTCTGGAGGTAACAAATAGTAGAATAACGGAGGCAGAAGATAGGATTAGTGAATTAGAAGATAGAATGGTAAAAATAAATGAATCAGAGAGGAAAAAAGAAAAACGAATTAAAAGAAATGAGGACAATCTCAGAGAACTCCAGGACAATATTAAACGCCACAACATTCGAATCATAGGAGTCCCAGAAGAAGAAGACAAAAAGAAAGACCATGAGAAAATACTTGAGGAGATAATAGTTGAAAACTTCCCTAAAATGGGGAAGGAAATAATCACCCAAGTCCAAGAAACCCAGAGAGTCCCAAACAGGATAAACCCAAGGCAAAACACCCCAAGACACATATTAATCAAATTAACAAAGATCAAACACAAAGAACAAATATTAAAAGCAGCAAGGGAAAAACAACAAATAACACACAAGGGGATTCCATAAGTATAACAGCTGATCTTTCAATAGAAACTCTTCAGGCCAGGAGGGAATGGCAAGATATACTTAAAGTGATGAAAGAAAATAACCTACAGCCCAGATTACTGTACCCAGCAAGGATCTCATTCAAATATGAAGGAGAAATAAAAAGCTTTACAGACAAGCAAAAGCTGATGGAATTCAGCACCACCAAACCAGCTCTCCAACAAATGCTAAAGGATATTCTCTAGACAGGAGACACAAAAATGGTGTATAAACTTGAACCCAAAACAATGAAGTACATGACAATGGGATCATACCTATCAATAATTACCTTAGACATAAATGGGTTGAATGCCCCAACCAAAAGACAAAGCCTGGCTGAATGGATACAAAAACAAGACCCCTATATATGTTGTCTACAAGACACCCACCTCAAAACAGGGGACACATACAGACTGAAAGTGAAGGGCTGGAAAAAGATATTCCATGAAAATAGAGATCAAAAGAAAGCAGGAGTAGCAATACTCATATCAGATAAAATAGACTTTAAAACATTGGGAGAATGGCATTGAAACATGTATAATATCATGTATGAAATGAGTTGCTAGTCCAGGTTCAATGCACGATACTGGATGCTTGGGGCTGGTGCACCGGGACGACCCAGAGGGAGGGTATGGGGAGGGAGGAGGGAGGAGGGTTCAGGATGGGGAACACAGGTATACCTGTGGCGGATTCATTTCGATATTTGGCAAAACTAATACAATATTGTAAAGTTTAAAAATAAAATAAAATTAAAAAAAAAAAAAATAAAACAAAGGCTGTAAAAAGAGACAAAGAAGGACACTACCTAATGATCAAAGGATCAATCCAAGAAGAAGATATAACTATTATAAATATATACGTACCCAATATAGGAGCACCGCAATATGTAAGACAAACGCTAACAAGTATGAAAGGGGAAATTAACAATAACACAATAATAGTGGGAGACTTTAATACCCCACTCACACCTATGGATAGATCAACTAATATGAAAATTAACAAAGAAACACAAACTTTAAATGATACCATAGACCAGTTAGACCTAATTGATATCTATAGGACATTTCACCCCAAAACAATGAATTTCACTTTTTTCTCAAGCTCACATGGAACCTTCTCCAGGATAGATCACATCCTGGACCATAAATCTAGCCTTGGTAAATTCAAAAAAACTGAAATCATTCCAAGCATCTTTTCTGACCACAATGCAGTAAGATTAGATCTCAATTACAAGAGAAAAAAAATATTAAAAATTCCAACATATGGAGGCTGAACAACATGCTGTTGAATAACCAAGAAATCACAGAAGAAATTAAAAAATGCAAAGAAATGAATGAAAATGAAAACACAACAACCCAAAACCAATGGGACACTGTAAAAGCAGTGCTAAGGGGAAAGTTTATAGCAATACAGGCACACCTTAAGAAACAAGAAAAAAGTCAAATAAAAAACCTAACTCTACACCTAAAGCAACTAGAAAAGGAAGAAATGAAGAACCCCAGGGTTAGTAGAAGGAAAGAAATCTTAAAAATTAGGGCAGAAATAAATTCAAAAGAAACAAAGGAGACCATAGTGAAAATCAACAAAGCCAAAAGCTGGTTCTTTGAAAGGATAAATAAAATTGACAAACCATTAGCCAGACTCATCAAAAAACAAAGGGAGAAATATCAAATCAATAAAATTAGAAATGAAAATGGAGAGATCATAACAGACAACACACAAATACAAAGGATCATGAGAGACTACTATCAGCAATTATATGCCAATAAAATGGACAACGTGGAAGAAATGGACAAATTCTTAGAAAAGCACAACTTTCCAAAACTGAACCAGGAAGAAATAGAAAATCTTAAAATACCCATCAAAAGCACGGAAATTAAAACTATTATCAGAAATTTTCCAGCAAATAAAAGCCCAGGTCCAGATGGCTTCACAGCTGAATTCTGTCAAAAATTTAGAGAAGAGCTGACACCTGTCCTACTCAAACTCCTCAAGAAAATTGCAGAGGAAGATAAACTTCGAAACTTATTCTATGAGGCCACCATCACCCTAATACCAAAACCTGACAAAGATGCCACAAAAAAAGAAAACTACAGGCCAATATCACTGATGAACATAGATGCAAAAATCCTTAATAAAATTCTAGCAATCAGAATCTAACAACACATTAAAAAGATCATACACCATGACCAAGTGGGCTTTATCCCAGGGATGCAAGGAGTCTTCAATATCCGCAAATCAATCAATGTGATACACCACATTAACAAATTGAAAAATAAAAGCCATATGATTATCTCAATAGATGCAGAGAAAGCCTTTGATAAAATTCAACATCCATTTATGATAAAAACTCTCCAGAAAGCAGGAATAGAAGGAACATACCTCAACATAATAAAAGCTATATATGACAAACCCACAGCAAACATTATCCTCAATGGTGAAAAACTGAAAGCATTTCCCCTAAAGTCAGGAACAAGACAAGGGTGCCCACTCTCACCACTACTATTCAGCATAGTTTTGGAAGTTTTGGCCACAGCAATCAGAGCAGAAAAAGAAAAAAAAAAAAAAGAATCCAAATTGGAAAAGAAGAAGTAAAACTCTCACTGTTTGCAGATGACATGATCCTCTACATAGAAAACCCTAAAGACTCCACCAGAAAATTACTAGAGCTAATCAATGAATATAGTAAAGTTGCAGGATATAAAATCAACACACAGAAATCCCTTGCATTCCTATACACTAATAATGAGAAAATAGAGAAATTAAGGAAACAATTCCATTCACCATTGCAACGAAAAGAATAAAATACTTAGGAATATATCTACCTAAAGAAACTAAAGACCTATATATAGAAAACATCAAGACAGTATGGTACTGGCACAAAGACAGAAATATAGATCAATGGAACAAAATAGAAAGCCCAGCGATAAACCCACACACCTATGGACACCTTATCTTTGACAAAGGAAGCAAGAATATACAATGGAGAAAAGACAATCTCTTTAACAAGTGGTGTTGGGAAAACTGGTCAACCACTTGTAAAAGAATGAAACTAGAACACTTTCTAACACCATACACAAAAGCAAACTCAAAATGGATTAAAGATCTAAACATAAGACCAGAAACTATAAAACTCTTAGAGGAGAACATAGGCAAAACACTCTCCGACATACATCACAGCAAGATTCTCTATGACCCACCTACCAGAATATTGGAAATAAAGCAAAAATAAACAAAATAAACAAATGGGATATAATTAAAAATAAACAAATTGGATATAATTAAAATTAAAATCTTCTGCACAACAAAAGAAACTATAAGCAAGGTGAAAAGACAGCCTTCAGAATGGGAGAAAATAATAGCAAATGAAGCAACTGACAAACAACTAATCTCAAAAATATACAAGCAACTCCTGCAGCTCAATTCCAGAAAAATAAACGACCCAATCAAAAAATGGGCCAAAGAACTAAATAGACATTTATCCAAAGAAGACATACAGATGGCTAACAAACACATGAAAAGATGCTCAACATCACTCATTATCAGAGAAATGCAAATCAAAACCACAATGATGTACCATTTCATGCCAGTTAGAATGGCTGCGATCCAAAAGTCTACAAGCACTAAATGCTGGAGAGGATGTGGAGAAAAGAGAACTCCCTTACACTGTTGGTGGGAATGCAAACTAGTACAGCCACTATGGAGAACAGTGTGGAGATTCCTTAAAAAACTGGAAATAGAACTACAATATGACCCAGCAATCCCACTGCTGGGCATACACACCAAGGAAACCAGAATTGAAAGAGACATGTGTACCCCAATGTTCATCACAGCACTGTTTCTAATAGCCAGGACATGGAAGCAACCTAGATGTCCTTCAGCAGATGAATGGATAAGAAAGCTGTGGTACATATACACAATGGAGTATTACTCAGCCATTAAAAAGAATACGTTTGAATCAGTTCTAATGAGATGGATGAAACTGGAGCCTATTAATACAGAGTGAAGTAAGCCAGAAAGAAAAACACCAATACAGTATAATAACACATATATATGGAATTTAGAAAGATGGTAACGGCAACCCTGTATGCGAGACAGCAAAAGAGACATAGATATATAGAACAGTCTTTTGGACTCTGTGGAGGGGGGGAGGTGGTGATTTGGGAGAATGGCATTAAAACATGTATAATATCATATAAGAAATGAATCGCCAGTCCAGGTTTGATGCAGGATACAGGAAACTTGGGGCTGGTGCACTGGGATGACCCAGACGGATGGTGTGGGGAGAGAGGTAGGAGGGGGGTTCAGGATAGGGAATATGTGTACACCCGTGGAGGATGCATGTTGATGTATGGCAAATCCAATACAATATTGTAAAGTAAAAAAAAAAAAAAAAATAATAATAATAATAAATAAATAATAAAAAATTAAAAAAAAAGAAGTTAAATAAGCAGGGTGACAATATACAGCCTTGACCTACTCCTTTTCAAATATGGAATAAGTCCATTGTTCCATGTCTGGTTCTAACTGTTGCTTCTTGACCTGCATACAGGTTTCTCAGGAGCCAGGTAAGATGGTCTGCTATTCCCATCTTTTTAAGATTTTGCACAATTTGTTGTGATATACAAAGTAAAGGGCTTTAGTGTAGTCAATGAAGCAGAAATAGATGTTTTTTTCTGGAATTCTCTTACTTTTTCTCTGATCCAACAGATGTTGGCAATTTGATCCCTGATTCCTTCGCCTTTTCTAAATCTAGCTTGTACATCTGGAAGTATGTGAAATGAGTGCAATTGTGTGGTAGTTTGAGCATTCTTTGGCCTTGCCTTTCTTTGGGAATGGAATGAAAACTGACCTTTTACAGTCCTGTAGCCACTATTGAGTTTTCCAAATTTGCTGGCATATTGAGTGCAGCACTTTAACAACATCTTCTTTTAAGATTTGAAATAGCTAAACTGGAGTTCATCACCTCTACTAGCTTTGTTTGTAGTGATGCTTCCTAAGGCCCATTTGACTTTACACTCCAGGATGTCTGGCTCTAGGTGAGATATCACACCATCGTGGTTATCCTGGTCATTAAGAGGTTTTGTTTTAATACTTCTTCTGTGTAGTCTGTCACCTCTTCTTAATACCTTCTGCTTCTATTAGATCCATACAGTTTTTGTCCTTTATTGCACCCATCTTTGCATGAAATGTTCCTTTAGTATCTCTAATTTTCTTGAAGAGATCTCTAGTCTTTCTTAATCTTTTATTTCCCTTATATTTCCTTGCACTGTTCACATAGGAAAGTTATCTGTCTCTCCTTGGTATTCTGTGTAACTCTGCATTCAGATGAGTACAAATTAAAATAAATATTTTGAGTTTTGAATGTTGATCTGGGTAGAGTACAGGTGTAGGAATCTTTTAATAGTTTCTGAAGATAAATATAGTAACTTGCTAATTAGTGATGCCATTTCAAATACACTTTATTACTTCCTTGGAGTTATTTGTTTTTACACTATCACTCATGTACAATATACACATGTACAAAGCACATATCATATGCAGTCGTTTATTTTTTGTTGTTTAGTCACTAAGTCACGTCCAACTCTTTGCAACCCCATAGACTGCAACCCATCAGGCTCCTTGTCCTCTATACAATTATCAAATGCACATTAAGTCTACTTTGTCAGGTATTGGAGGATCTACAGAACAGTGTTAGGCTAAGTATTAATCTTTACAAAAGATTTCAAATCTATAATGGGAGGCAAGATGAATAAATAGCACACCTCTTGTTCATTATATATATAATGTTTTAATTTAGTTTATTTCTTAGTATCTGTGACAAACAAGTGTATATAATATCTAATCATGCTGTCATCCTTTTAATAAGAATTTCTACATTTCTTGGTACTAAGATAAAATATATTTTTATAAACAGCAAATATTGATACTGTTTCAATTATACAATTACTGATGAAATAGACTACTGTAGGAAATAATTTTATTCTCATCACATAACAAAATCAAAAGAGGTGTTGGGGCAAAGAAAAATAGCTTAATTTGAAAAGCCATCAGATGGAGAAGATGGTGGACTAATCTACTAAAGAACCATATTACAGAAGTTAGAATGCAGACTTCTTTTAAACTACTAGTGGAAGGTTCTGGCTCATTGTTGCACACTTCTTGGCGCTGGTCAGACTCTACATGAGATGTGTAATCTTTTTCTCTTTTAGCTGTCCAGGTAAGTCTGGTCAGAATGTTTCTGTAAACCTTAGCAAGACAAATGTTATTTTCTCTCCTGCAACTATTTATCTCTATATGAATGAAAAGTGTTACAGCTTTGAAGGTTAAGCCTGGGAGGCAGAAGCTTGAGAAAGGGCTATTATGTATATTTCAGTCTACAGGCAACATTCTTCAACATGTTGACTAGACAAAGGTGAAGAGCCAGCATGACTAAATTCAGGCAACAGAGCACAAGCCTTTATAGCTAAAGGAATACTTTCAGTATGGAGTCAGGTTTGTTCCTTTCTGTTACAATAGCTTTCATCTAATGCAGTGTATCCCACATGCTCTCCTTGCAAGATTTTCCATTTTTAAACTTAATTTTATTTATGTATTTTTGTTTGTGCTGGATCTTCATTGCCATGTGGACTTTTCTCTAGTTCCAGAGAACAGAAACTTCTTTCCAGTTGCAGTTCATGGACTTCTCATTGCAGTGGCTTCTCTTGTTGCAGAGCATGGGTTCTCGGGCACACCGGCTTCAGTAATTCTGGCATGTGGGCTCAGTAGTTATGGCTCCCAGGCTGTTGGGCTCAACAGCTGTGGGGCACAGGCTTAGCTGCTTTGTGGCATATGGGACCTTCCTGGATTAGGGATAGAAACCTAACTGCTTCTTGCATTGGCAGATGGATTCTTTACCACTGATCCACTAGGGAAGCCCAGATTTTCCATTTTAATGTGTCAAAGGCATCTATTCAGTAGCTCAAGACAAAAAACCCAGGTATCATTTGTCATTTACCTAGGCTTGTCATTTTTTTTTTCCCCTTGTCGCCTCTAAAGTCCATTACTATCAAAGTACCATCATCTTTCTCCTGCATGAGGGCAATAACTTGTCTCCTAAGTAGTCTTCAATTTCTACACTACACATTCTAAAATATTCTCAAGAAACAAACACAAAACAAAGAACTCCAAAGTTCTTAAAATATCTTAAAATGTCAATCAGATTGTTTTCTTTGTTTAAAATTGTTCATAACTTCTCATTATAGTTAGAGTTAAATCTGTCATACAATTGTTGAGAAGAAAGAATTTTCCTTTACTTTTAAAAGGTTTTTCCAGCTATCTACTAATCAAATAGACATGAGACAGACTAGCAGAAAAAAAAAAAAAAGAGAAAGAAAACAGTCACACTTAATTTTTTACTTTTGGGAACACCACACACCTGAGAGTTCAGAGAAAGAAAGGAAAAAATGAGGAATGCATGCCATTCTGAGCTAAGGAATGTGTCAGGGGCCTGGGGCTTCCAAGGACTGGAGGGTAATTCACAGGACCATAATAAAGAGCAGATTTTTGGTGATTAGTTATTTGCCCTGCTTCCAGATGGTTCACTCAAGTGAAAATTGTCTGTGGTAACACTTCTTATTCTGGAAATTCTCCCCATTTCAATTCTATGTATTTAAGAGAGGAACAGAACTCTCTCTTGAGGCCACAGGGTCTCAGTTGCCTTTAGCTCTAAATTATCTTCATGGCAACATGGCGAAATTTGGTGTGGCTTGTTCTCAACCACTTCAAGCTGTCCATCTGGCCTAGCTGGATCTGTCTGATACCAATTTTTATTATTTTATTATTCTTAGCTTTTAAGTAAAGAATATGAGTATATTTTCTGTATACAAGTTGAAACATAATAGATATGGGTAAAATATGCTTTGTATATTCTTGGAACTAATGCCATTGATTATATGCTATTCATGTTACAAATTTTATTGCTTGGTTTTGTACACATTTTATTTTTTATTTATTTTTTTCGGTTGAATCATTTTATTCTATTTTTAATTAATTTATTTTAATTAGAGGCTAATTACTTTACAATATTGTAGTGGTTTTGCCATACATTGACATGAATCTACCATGGGTGTACACATGTTCCCCATCCTGAACCCTCCTCCCACCTCTCTCCCCATACCGTCCCTCTGGGTCATCCTGGTGCACTAGCCCCGAGCACCCTGTATCATGCATCGAACCTGGACTGGGGACTCGTTTCACATATGATAACATACATGTTTCAATGCCATTCTCCCAAATCACCCCACCCTCACCCTCTCCCACAGAGTCCAAAAGACTGTTCTATATATCTGTGTCTCTTTTGCTGTCTCGCATACAGGGTTATCGTTACCATCTTTCTAAATGCCATATGTATGCATTAGTATACTGTATTGGTGTTTTTCTTTCTGGCTACTTCATGCTGTATAATAGGCTCCAGTTTCATCCACCTCATTAGAACTGATTCAAATGTATTCTTTTTAATGGCTGAGTAATATTCCATTGTGTATATGTACCACAGCTTTCTTATCCATTCGTCTGCTGATGGGCATCTAGGTTGCTTCCATGTCCTGGCTATTTATAAACAGTGCTGTGATGAATATTGGGGTACATATGTCTGTCTCTTTGTACACATTTTAAATATAAGTATATTGATATGCACAAAACAACTTACCTATAAGTACCAAGTACAAACTAAATAAGAAATATGTAGCATTCTTACAAATAAAATATATATTTTTGATGTGCATAAAGGAAATCTAAATATATGGGGAATTACTAATATACGGGTATATGGATGAGATGAGTCAATTTTGTAAAACTCTAAATTCTCCTCACCCCTCAAAAAATAATCTAGAAATTTTATATAATCTTCAAATTTTAGAACTGAAAAACTCATTCAAAAATTTCTAAAATTCAATTATATGTGAAAATTTTGTGTCTATTGAATGGGAAATATGTTGATTGTTTTAAGGTGAGAAGAAATGTGTATTTTGTTCTTTTGCTAACCTCTACTGAAAAATGGATCTTAATACTTGACAATAATTACTATAAAACTTTTTTCACAAGTGTTTTGCTTTTAGATCAATGTTTAAAAACCAGCACAGAATATGTGCTGTAGCACATAAATTGTCTGTTTTAATTTAAAAAATAAACTTGTAAGTATGATCATCTTAAATTTATAGAAAATGAGTCAATAAAAAATTTAAAACAGTATCCAAGTACACAAAGTGCAAAAAGGTCCCTTTTATATGTCTACATGAGTTTTCCTAATTTCATAATCTGCATCTACAAATTCTAAAAGAGTATTAAACAAAATGGGCATCTTATCTCTTCTTTTTTCAGAATAAAGAATTAAAACAGAAAGCGCACGCGCGCGCACACACACACACGCGCACACACACACACACACACACACAAACACAGAAAGCAACAACAAAAAAGGAGAAAGACAGAGGCACACACTCCGTTGTCATTTTTCTGCTCCCAGGCTCCATTCCTGTGGAGTAGAGAATCAAATGACCAGGAAACAGAAAGAGTCAGATTTCAAAGGAGCAATCATTGGTTATTCTACTAGGGCTTTATAAAAAACATTTAACTATGAAAATAAGTGAACCACTACTGCAATTTTAATCTTGCTTCTAAGCCATATTTTATTCCCTCTTCTTGTTTCCTTTATCTCAACTGCTTATTGAATGTTAATCAGCAATGTGGACCATGAAGGCACTCTAATTTCCAGCCGATCTTGCAAATTAAAATATTTTTGTGAGACTGGAGGCAGTAGAATAGTCCTCATCTTTTTAAAATTAAATATCCCTATATTTATCTTTGCTATTGCACTTTTTTTTTGGTGGAATCATTGCGGAATATTGACTCTTTAATACATTGCATTCTTCAAGAAGATATAACTATATAGATAAAGCTAAAAAAAGTTTTCCAATTCTTACCATATACTCTAATGCTGAAGCATCACCTTAATAAACACAGGCTTACTTTCAATCTTCACTGGCACCTCTTTGGGGCACAATATTTTCAAAAGATTTAAATGTAACAGAGTATTTCTGCAAAAGTTCATGACCACAAGGAGAAACTCATTCAGCATTACTTAGTGTGTGTCGCTCTCATAAAACAAGTTTAACCAGGCTTTGGATTTCAGAAGACATCTTCAGATTTCACTGAATTCTGAAAGCAAGGATGAAGATTCAGGTGGATCACCTCTCACCTTCTACCTGAAGCAATGTATAAGTTACAGCCAGGTAAGAGCGAAGGTGGATTCTTCTCTCTACTGACAGCAGAGTATATTTATAAGACTGTCATTGTATTTACAAATATATCTGTAGCTGCAAAAAAAAATGTCTAGGTTACAAATAACTGTATATATTTATTAGAATAACAGCATTATATTTTTAATTTTTTTTGCTATTTGTTCTAATATTATGTCCCCCTAATAAATATAAGAAATGTAACTGAGTACTGTTAGACATGAATAAATTCAATTCACTTGATTAACTCATTGTTCTGTGCTTTTAGATCAATTTGATATTTTCAGTAAGGCAACGCATTACAAAAGCTTATGTACTGGAACTTGACTAATAACATACTATATTACAAAGGCACTAATTGAAAATTTCTTTAGACTAGACTTCAAGCATTTTTGCACCAGTTAAAACTGTTGAAATTTAAACAGTTGAGAAAAGCAAGGCATACCTGACATCTTGCTGATTAAACAAAAGAAGAAAAACATATTTTCAAAAGCTTAGCCCTTCTGTCAAACAACTAAAAAGCAATTCTTCAAGGAAAAAGATAAACTCACCAAGCTAGTATTTTACCTGATGACATTATGGACATGATTTTTGCTTTACTATGTCTTTTCTCCAATGCAATTACTTTTTCAACTTTTTGGTTGTTCTTCAGAAAATTATACATACATATATATATATATACACACATATATATACATGCATGCATACAGATTTGTTGATATAACATATTCTCCTCTCCTCTTACCACAAATATGAACATAATGTACATATTGATTGGCATCTTATGTTTCATATGAATATTCTTATTCGTTAAATATACCATAAACAAAATATGTATAAAACATTAATTTAGATGTAATGAATTATTGCAACTTGAGCTACAATGTAGTCACCCCCAAATTCAATAAATATAGTATCCCCAATATTCACACACACAAACACACACACAGAGTTCTTGAAAATAAATGGCAATTCTTCTCTCTCTAGTGGTAAAACAAAGCTAAATATTGATACTTACTTCTTTTGTTTCTCTTTTATCATCAAAAATGATGGTGGTGGTGGTTTAGTCACTCAGTCATGTCCAGCTCTTACATCCCCATGGCCTGCAGCCCACCAGGTTCCAATGTCCGTGGGATTCTCCAGGCAAGAATATTGGAGTGGGTTGTCATTCCTTCTCAAGAGGATCTTCCCAACTCAGGGAAAGAACCCTGGTCTCCTGCATTGCAGGTGGATTCTTTACTGACTGAGCCATCATTATACGATAACTAAAAACTATAGCTTAGTTTTGCCTCTTTTTCAATTTTATTAAAGGTATTCTTTGGTCTTTTAGTCTAATAGTATGCATTTCAGATTCAAGTATATTGTATGTAGATACAGCTTATTAATTTTCTTTGATGTATGGTGTTTTATTATATAAATAGAATACAGTTTCTTTATTCACTTTTTGGTTGATAGAAATGTGAATGGTTTCTAGGATTGACACTTATGGTTAGTAAGTACTGCTGATCTTTATGTTCCATTTTAAAATTTACATCTTGTAGATCTTTTTTTTAAAATTTTATTTTATTTAACTTTACAATTTTGTATTGGTTTTGCCATATATCAAAATGAATCTGCCACAGGTATACATGTGTTCCCCATCCTGAACCCTCCTCCCTCCTCCCTCCCCATACCATCCCTCTGGGTCGTCTGGAGATAGAACTGCCTTATGATCCAGCAATCCCACTGCTGGGCATACACACTGAGGAAATCAGAATTGAAAGAGACACGTGTACCCCAATGTAGATCTTTTTATATTTGTGTGTGTTGTATATATATTATCACATACATGAGAAATATATATGTATGATATAGACATGCTATATACACATAAATAAATATGATATATAATTACATATATATGTGTATGTGTTTACACACAATTACACACATTATAACATAAACATACTTGTTTCAAATGGCTGCATGGTTTTCATTTTTTTTGAATTTATTTTTTTTTAATTGGAGGCTAATTAGTTTACAATATTGTGGTGGTTTTGCCATAGATTGACGTGAATCCTCAACAGGTGTACACGTGTTCCCCATCCTGAATGCCCTTCCCACCTCCCTCCCCATCCCATCCCTCTGGGTCAGACCAGTGCACCACCCCTGAGCATCCTGTCTCATGCATCGAACCTGGACTGGCAATCTGTTTCATATATGATAATATACATGTTTCAATTCTATTCTCTCAGATCATCCCACCCTCGCCTTCTCCCACAGAGTCCAAAAGTCTGTTCTTTACATCTGTGTCTCTTGCTGTCTCGCATATAGGGTCATCGTTACCATGTTTCTAAATTCTATATATATATGCGTTAATATACTGCACTGGTGTTTTTCTTTCTGACCTACTTCACTCTGTATAATAGGCTCTAATTTTATCCACCTCATTATAACTGATTAAAATGCATTCTTTTTAATATCTGAGTAATACTCCACTGTGTATATGTACTACAGCTTTGTAACCACTCGTCTGCCGACGGACATCTAGGTGGCTTCCATGTCCTAGCTGGATATGCTTGTAATTGTCTCTTTTGAAGGACATTTACAATGTGTTTAGTCTTTTGTTATTACAAGAAATCCTATGGTGCATCTGACTACGTTTGTCTCTGCCCACGTGCACAGGATCTACATAAAACAAATATCCAGTAATGCAATTTCTGGGTCAAGTAAATAGATCTCAACTTCTTTAATGTCTATCATTACTTTTTTTGAAAAGAAATCACATAAGCTTATGCTTTTGTACCACATCTAACACATTCTATTAATCTTTTGATTCAGCCATTATTTCAATAAATAGTTTTAATACCTACGGGATGAGGTTTACTAGGTGAGAATATAGGAAAGGTACTTGTAGGAGTGAAGATATTGTCAGGATATCTTTTTATGCTAATTAAAGAGTAAATTAATATATTTCAAGACTACCTACTAAAGTCAAGCAGATGTCCTCTGTTTGTTGCTAAGAAGGATAAAAATGATTTGCCTAGAGAGAAATATTAATTAAAAGTCACCAAAGTACAGATAAATGGAGTCTCTGCATTTTTGTGGTGGTGATTGTTTAAAATTATTAAGAGGAGACATGGAGGTGGTTTTTCAAAAAAAAAAAAAATCCTCTAGACATGTTTGCCCCTTTCCATTTTTCTCTAATCAGAAATTTTGGCAATTATGTTTAATAATACGATCGGCTAAAAAGACACTTTCAATTCCTGCCAGATCACATAAATTAAACTTGACCCAGATTAAATCTTTAAGTACATAAAGCTTGTCTTCATATTCTACCACTTCCCATGCCATGGCTTCCATATTCAGGTTTCTTAATATTTCAACTTAGATTTTCAGGGAATTATGCTGTCCTCTAACCGATTTCTCCCTTCTAGCACTATAGAAAATCATCTGTCACATGATCCCTTTGCTCAGGTTCTAAGGTATGCTAATTACGTAAAATATTCTGCATTGTAGTATCAATTCACAATTATATATTACTGCATTATATCTCACAAATATTTGTCCCCAAATTGTTAAGCTCATGTAGTACTATGCCTTGCATGCCTCAAAGCTGAGAGTATCATCCTTTTGGGTTATTATCCACATTAAGAAAGCAGACTCTGCAAACCAAAAAGTTTTACTGATAGTCAAAATATATTTTAAGTGGGCCTAAAACAAGAATAAGTAATGATAAACTGTAGCTGAAAGCAGAGGCAATGCAACTCAAGCAGGAAAATACATTTTGACAAATATTCTTACATTTCCTGATAATATATGTGGGCTTCCCAGGTGGCACCAGCGGTGTCAGACCCACCTGACAACGCAGGAGACATGAGCAGAGGGGCATCCATCCCTGGGTGAGGAAGGTCCCCTGGAGGAGGGCATGCTCCCTCCTCCAGGCAAGAATACCTGCTCTGGTATTCTTGCCTGGAAACCCCATGGGCAGAGGAGCTCGCTGGTCCATAGTCCACGGGGTCGCAAAGCGTCTGACATGACTGGAACGACTTATCACAAATTCTGTATATACATATGCTGGACCTGAATAGACTTTTGTGTTTATTTAGAGTAAAGCTTAACTTTCTTGAGAATACATTGTCAGAGTATTAACTCTCAGAAAAGAGTTAAAATTGTGCTTTATTACAAAATTTTCTTTTTATATTTTTCATTTGATTTGAAATTGAGAGTAAAATAAGTGAATATTTTCTTGGAAAGTAGAAAGCCTGAGACTGAATATGAAAACAATAACCAGAAATAACAAAAGAGAACCTTGCAGGACTATGATATATGATGAAAATAAATCAACCACTACCAATAACATATTTTAAGTAATGAGTTAAGCAATGAAAATATAGAAAATAATAAAATATTTGGCTGATGTTGAAGAAGCATTGAAAGCAGTCAGTGGAAAGACTTTAAATTAATTTTTTTGAAAATAACTAAAATTAAGCAAAATTAGCATATTAATACCTCTACTGGTAGATATTGAAAAATAAATCCTAATCTTGATTTTGCCTTTGATTTTAGCAGCTAAAAACAACTTAGAAATTATCCACAACTACATACGAATATGAACTTAGGTTTGTTTCCTAATTCTTTAATTTCAGATTTTTAATTACTCTTGGAATTAAGAAGAATGAAAAGTATTTAGTAAAAATAAATATCATTGCTTGGCTTGTTGCCATTATATTGCTCATTTGTTATCAGTCAATAGATATAGCTTAAACAAAATATTGCTTTCTCTTGTGAATATCTTAAATATAATTGATATGTATAAAATTTCAGTTTATAAGTTCATACATAGGTGGTAAGAGAATGAGTAATTATTTTCTTTGAGTTTTTCTATATTTTTTGCTTTCCGTATAAAGTGTTTATAATGAGGATAAAAGAAAAATACTTTTTAAAAATCTGCTTGATCATGTGTTCACCAAGAGGAGATAGAGGTTAAAACATTTCACGTATAAAGAAGATGTAGTACATATACATGATGGACTCTTACTTGGCCATAAAATAGAGTGGATTTTTTTTTTTTACAATAAATAACACATTTTATTTACAGGCTTCAGCGAGCTCCCTCCTTCTGGGAGGACGGGACAGTGCACCCGGCCAAGTTACCAGACCAGCCCCAGCCAGGCACCTTCTACCATGCACGTGCTCACACGAGGCGGACGTGCATACACTGTCACAGACCTGGTGGCAGCAGACGTGGCTCTTTGGGTTCGGGCCAAGGCCCAGGACCCTGGGTTCAGCCCCAGTGCTGCACGTGGCAGCTGTGACCCTGCTTGACCAGGAGACTGTGGGGGAAGACGGGGCCTCTGCAGTTCTAAGCAGGTGATCTGCAGGCAGACACTGTGGGCAGGGTTTCTGAAATCGAGGAAACCAGAATTGAAAGAGACATGTGTACCCCAATGTTCTTTGCAGCACTGTTTATAATAGTCAGGACATGCAAGCAACTTAGATGTCCATCAGCAGATGAATGGATAAGAAAGCTGTAGTACATATACACAATGGAATATTACTCAGCCATTAAAAAGAATGCATTTGAATCAGTTCTAATGAAGTGGATGAAACTGGAGCCTATTATACAGAGTGAAGTAAGCCAGAAAGAAAAACACCAGTACAGTATACTAACTCATATGTATGAAATTTAGAAAGATGGTAACGATAACCCCACATGCGAGACAGCAAAAGAGACACAGATGTAAAAAACAGTCTTTTGGACTCTGTGGGAGAAGTTGAGGGTAGGATGATCTGAGAGAATAGCATTGAAACATGTATATTACCATATGTGAAACAGATTGCCAGTCCAGGTTCGATGCATGATACAGGATGCTCAGGGCTGGTGCACTGGGATGACCCAGAGGGATGGGATGGGGAGGGAGGTGGGAGGGGGGTTCAGGATGGGGAATACATGTACACTCATGGCTGATTCATGTCAATGTATCGCAAAAAATGACCACAATATTGTAAAGTAATTAGCCTACAATTAAAATAAATTTTAAAAAATTTGAAAAAAATAAAGAAACAATTAAAAAAAAAAGAATGAGATAATTTCATTTGCCATAACATGGATAAAACTAATATTACCATACTAACGGAAGTCAAACAGACAAAGACAAATATCACCTGATGCCACTTACATGTGGAATCTAAAAAACAGTACAAATGAACTTATTTACAAACAGTAAAGTCACAGATGTAAAAACCAAACCTACAGTTACTGGGGGAAGGAGAGGAGGGATAAATTGGGCAATTGGGATTGACATATACACACCACTACATATAAAACAGATAACTAATAAGAACCTACTTTATAGCACAGGGAATTCTAGTCCATAATCTGTAATGACCTATCTAGGAAAAGATTCTTTAAAACAAAGTGGATGCATGCATATGTATAACTGATTCTCTTTCATGTACACTGCAAGTAACACAAAATTGTAAATCAACTATGCTTCAATAAAAAATTAAAATTTAGTAAATAAATGATATGTTGTTAGAAAGCTCATA
The DNA here is from genome assembly GCF_003369695.1 of Bos indicus x Bos taurus. Lineage (NCBI taxonomy): Eukaryota > Metazoa > Chordata > Mammalia > Artiodactyla > Bovidae > Bos > Bos indicus x Bos taurus. The sequence continues at coordinate 8,823,237 of NC_040087.1, read as the reverse complement.
AAATCCTGTACTTTGTGATCAGAAGAACAGTTATGATCTAAATTTATAGGAAAGGGAGATATGTGGTAATGATGACTTACTTGGATGTTATCTCTCTGAGGGCAGACATTATTTAATGTATTCCAAGTGCCTAGAACAGTGTTAGAACATAGAATGAACTCAATACATATTTGTTAAATAATAAAAATATTACTTTTCTCCATTCTTACATTTTATCTAGGGTTGCTAACACATTTCACTAATTTATAGGTATTGCTATAAACTTCATCTGTAAAAAGAAATAGGACTACATTAAACTAAATAGTTTATGCACAATGAAAGAAATTGTCAAAGGAAAAGATGGCCCACTGAATGGAAGAAGATATTTGCAAAAGATATATTTGATAACGTGCCAACATTCAAAACATAAAAAGAACACAATATCAAATTTAAAAAAACACAAAAAATCAAATATCTCAATTAATATATGATCAGAGGACATGAATAGACCTTTTTTTTGTTTGTTTGTTTTTCCCAAAGAAGACATACACAGAGCCAATGGACACAAGAAAGAATGCTCAATATCACCAACACTCAGGGAAATGCATCAAAACTGTAATGAGAAATCATTTAACATTTGTTGGAAAGAGTATTATCACAAAGTCAATAATAAGTAAGTGTTGGGAAGGATGTGGAGAAAAGAAGACACTTGTGCATAGTTGGAGAGCATGTAAATTGGGGCAGCCACAATGGAAAATAGTATGGAGGTTCCTCAAAAATGTAAAAACAGAACAACTATCAGTTCAGTTCAGTTCAGTTCATTCAGTCGTGTCCGACTCTTTGTGACCCCATGGACTGCAGCACTCCAGGCCTCCCTGTCCATCACCAACTGCCAGAGTTTACTCAAACTCACGTCCATTGAGTCCGTGATGCCATCCAACCATCTCATCCTCTGTCGTCCCCTTCTCCTGCCCTCAACCTTTCCCAGCATCAGGGTCTTTTCTAATGAGTCAGCTCTTCCCATCAGGTGGCCAAAGTATTGGAGTTTCAGCTTCAACATCAGTCCTTCCAATGAACATTCAGGACTGATTTCCTTTAGGATGGACTGGTTGGATCTCCTTGCAGTCCAAGGGACTCTCAAGAGTCTTCTCCAAGACCACAGTTCAAAAGCATCAATTCTTCATTGCTCAGCTTTCTTTATAGTTCAACCCTCACATCCATACATGACTACTGGAAAAACCATATGATTCAACAATTCCACATCTAACTGGTTTTCCAAAGAAAAACAAATTAGACATTGGCAAATATGTGTACACCCCTATCTATGTTCATTGCAGTATTATTTACAATAGCCAAGATACCGGCCCATCAAGAAATGAATGGACAAAGATGTGGTGTGTATAAAGAAAGAAAGTGAAGTCATTCAGTCGTGTCCGACTCTTTGCGACCCCATGAACTGTAGCTTACGAGGCTCTTCTGTCCATGGGATTTCCCAGACAAGAGTACTAGAGTGGTTTGCCATTTCCTTCTCCAGGGGATCTTCCCGACCCAGGGATCAAACCCAGGTCTTCTGCATTGTAGGCAGACGCTTTACCATCTGAGCCGGTATATGTGTATATAAATACAGTCTTCCCTAGTGGCTCAGATGGTAAAGAGTCTGCCTGCAGTGCTGGAGACTCAGCTTCCATCCGTGTGTCAGGAAGATCCCCTGAGGAAGAGAATGGCAACCCATGCCAATAATCTTGCCTGGGAAATTCCATGGGCGGAGGAGCCTGGTGGGCCCGATACCTGGGGTCTCAAAGAGTCAGACACGACTGAGTGACTAACACATTCATTCATATATATATATATATATATATATATATATATGCATACATACATATATACACACACCTCTACGCATATATATGAGTGAGTGAAGTGAGTAAAAGTCACTCAGTCATGTCTGACTCTGCGATCCCATGAGTTGTAGCCTCCCAGGCTCCTGTGTCCATGGAATTCTACAGGCAAGAATAACGGAGTGGGTTGCCATGTCCTTCTCCAGGGATATGTGACATAAACATATATATATATATATAAACACACACACACACACAAGAACGCACAGTGGACTATTATTCAGCCATGAAACATGTCTGAGCCTAGAGAGTATTATGCTAAGTGAAAATACTCTCATAGAGAAAACAAATACCATATGATTTAATTTATATATGGAATCTATGAACCAAAATAAATGAACAAACTAACAGAATGGAAGCCAGTTTATAGATATAGACGACAAGCAACTGTTTGTCAAGGAGAGGAGAACTGGGGGATGGGCGAATTAGGTGAGGGTGATTATTTCAGTTATGAAGTAAATAAGTCATAGCAGTTTCAGGTACAGCCTAGATAATATATTCAATAATATTTCAATATTTCTGCCTTGGGTGATAACTGGTAACTAGGCTTATTGAAGTGGTTATTTTGTAAGATACATAAATATCAAGGGCAGTGTTACACACCCAAATCTGGTCCAAAGGTGTAAGTCAATTATACTTCTATGAAAAAAGGAAAAGAAAGTGATTAGCAGATCTAAAGACTATTCCTGATAGATAAACGAGCAACCATCAGTGAGTGAGAAAGACATTAGGATGATTAACGCAGTATTTCCTGTCAGCATGAGTATTTGTAATCAGCTATACTCAAAGGAAGTTATATATTCTACTATAATTATGTGGAATCCCTATTCAAAGTGAACCTGTATAATGATGTCGGGAGCTATTTTCTCCTAGTCTTTAGACTGCATTTTTATCACAGTTAGTAATTTTATTATTAAAAAAAAAACTGCCATCATCTGAAACTTTACTTCTTTCCTGCTTCTTCCTTCACTTCTGCTAATATTATATACATAGCTGAATCAGCTCTGAAATACATTTTGTAAAGCAGAAGTTACGGGACTATAGCATTACAGAAAAAATGAGAAGATTGATACCATAGCCTTCCCTGACAGCTCTGCTCCTATTAGCAGAAGGTTCTTGAGATGGCAGGATAAAGCCCTGGGCAACATATGCTGTGACTGTCGTGGTCATGGCCTATTTCTGTTAGTTCCGTTTTAAGTTGACTTGCATTGTTAGCAATTTTCTATTCGTCTATGAGGTATCTCTAAGGCACTGCTAGGGTTAGGATTTAATATAAAGGGCACAAAGCAGTGATACTAAAAATGAAAAAGAAAGAAAAGATGGAAAATGAACAATGAATGAATTATAGAAGCAATGGAATGTATTGAACTATTGTATTGCATGTATTTAGAAGAAAATTGAATTGCATATTCATATCTCATTTGTTTTAACATGCCTGATACATCACTTTTGATGTTATCACCTGTCCAGGAGTGTCATCGTTTCTCTGCCCATCTAGACGCTGTGTGAAGAATGTCAATCGTTTCTTGCCCCCATCTGTCAATTGTCTTTTTATTCATTCAGTGAATAAGAAACCTGATTTTTAAACTGGTATGAGTATGACATTAACAATCTCTATGCTTAATTTGGCCTTGTAACTTGGAAAAACATATATTTCTGATTCAAGATATACTGCATTATCTTAAATAATTTTTCTGATTATAAAATGCAATAATATGTATTTTAATGTTTTTTGACTTACCGTGAAATTCAATGTTATGCATGTACAATTTAAATATTCTGAAATTTCATCTGTTTTTTTATCCTTCAGAAATTATTTTATACCTCCTATGTACAAAATAATAGTTTCACTATGTTGCCTCATGTAATGTTATGCATATCATAAGCAATTGTATAAAATTGATATCTACGCTCAAGGAATTCATGCCATAATAGTAGGATTTGGAGAAGATTTTCAATGACAATACTGTATGTTATTGACATAAGTTTCTATCTTTTTCAAATCGAAATGGAGATAATGAAATACAAACAAGTGGTTATAATGTGGACACACAATAAAATAATTTATACATAGTAGATTCTGATGGCTATATGACATATCTCCAGTTTATTTTAGTGTATTGATGATGTTAAACTATTTTATATAAGAATTCAATATATTTTCCTTAAGACATTTTGTTTTGTTTTTATGGTACAAATTCCTCCCAGTTTTCTTTCTAAAATGTCTCTGAATATGAGACTATTCAAGCCAAATAAGTGCCCTTGGAATGTATTTTTCTATTGCACATAAGTTTTTTTTCCATTATAAGCCATTATCATAAACAGAGACATTATTGATGTCCTAGGGAATAGACAAGCATTTTTAGCCTTTACTGAGATCTTAATTTTGCTTTAATAAACTAACTAAGTTCTTGGATTAGCTCATTCTTTTTAATTGTGTAATTTTTTTCATCCTTTTCTATTTCTTTTCAAATCAGAGGTCTTCTCCAGGATTACCTTAATTCACTGATTTTGCACATTTTATTTCAACTGTATAACATAAATGCCTTTCCCTCTTCAAGGACAGATATTTTCCTTCTGAACATTTCCAATAATTTAATATTCTGCAAACATTTATATATGTTCTTCCAAACATTTAATTGAAATATAATGAAAAGTGAACCCATGGTTTGCAATTAGATTAGTTCCCATATGAAGCTCACAAACCTAGACTGATCAATATATAGCATTATGGATAAACATTTTAGGAAAATTATATGTTTCACCACCACACTTTAGTATTTTTCAACTCGAAATAATTTTATTGTCTATATCAATGGTGCATGATTCTTTTTCAACAAGATAGCATAATCAACTTTTAAAAACACAATGGGGCCAATGATATTTCTTTTCTATTTCAAAAGCTTGTGCTTAGTGGCAGTCATGTCTGACGCTTTGCGACCTCATGGAGTCTAGCCTACCAGGCTCCTCTGTCCATGGGGATTCTCCAGGCAAGAATACTGGAGTGGGTTGTTAAGCATTCCTTCAAGGGATCTTCCCAATCGAGGGATTGAACCCAGGTCTCCCGCATTCCAGGTGGATTTTTTACTGTCTGAACCAACAGGGAAGCCCTTCAGAAGCTTAGTTCAGTTCAGTCTCTCAGTTGTGTCCGACTCTTTGTGACCCCATGAATCGCAGCATGCAGGCCTCCCTGTCCATCACCAACTCCTGGAGTTCACTCAGACTCATGTCCATCAAGTCAGTGATGCAATCCGGCCATCTCATCCTCTGTCGTCCCCTTCTCCTCTTACCCCCAATCCTTCCCAGCATCAGAGTCTTTTCCAATGAGTCAACTCTTTGCATGAGGTGGCCAAAGTCCTGGAGTTTCAGCTTTAGCATCATTCCCTCTAAAGAAATTCCAGGGCTGATCTCCTTCAGAATGGACTAGTTGGATCTCCTTGCAATCCAAGGGACTCTCAAGAGTCTTCTCCAACACCACAGTTCAAAAACATCGATTCTTTGGCGCTCAGCTTTCTTCACAATCCAACTCTCACATCCATACATGACCACTGGAAAAACCATAGCCTTGACTAGATGGACCTTTGTTGGCAAAGTAATGTCTCTGCTTTTGAATATGCTATCTAGGTTGGACATAACTTTCCTTCCAAGGGGTAAGCGTCTTTTAATTTCATGGCTGCAGTCACCATCTGCAGTGATTTTGGAGCCCCAAAAATAAAGTCTGACACTGTTTCCACTGTTTCCCTATCTATTTCCCATGAAGTGATGGCACCAGATGTCATGATCTTCGTTTTCTGAATGTTGAGCTTTAAGCCAACTTTTTCACTCTCTACTTTCACTTTCATCAAGAGGCTTTTGAGTTCCTCTTCGCTTTCTGCCATAAGGGTGGTGTCATCTGCATATCTGAGGTTATCGATATTTCTCCCGGCAATCTTGATTCCAGTTTGTGTTTCTTTCAGTCCAGCGTTTCTCATGATGTACTCTGCATAGAAGTTAAATAAACAGGGTGACAATATACAGCCTTGACGTACTCCTTTTCCTATTTGGAACCAGTCTGTTGCTCCATGTTGAGTTCTAACTGTTGCCCCTGACCTGCATACAGATTTCTCAAGAGGCAGGTCAGGTGGTCTGGTATTCTCATCTCTTTCAGAATTTTCCACAGTTTATTGTGATCCACACAGTCAAAGGCTTTGGAATAGTCAATAAAGCAGAAATAGATGTTTTTCTGGAACTCTCTTGCTTTTTCCATGATCCAATGGATGTTGGCAATTTGATCAGAAGCTTAACCTAGGCATTTTTTAAAGTGAATTTGATTTCTTGCATCAAGAAGTTCTAGGCCTATCTCTCTTTCTGTCCCAGTTTTATTGAGGTATGATTGACAAATAAAAGTTGTATACAGACAGTTCCTGACTTAGAATGGTTCCACTCATATTTTTTTCAAATTTACAATGGTGCAAAAAATATGCATTCAGTACAAAGTGTAATTCAGATTTTGCATATCCCAAGACTAACAAAGGGCAGTAGAAAGGAGGCTCTTTCCTGGAGCTGAGCAGTGGCAACAGCCGCTGCTCCCAATCCACCAGGAAACCTCAAGGGTGAAAAACCATTACACTTACAAGCATTCTGTATCTGTACAACCATCCTATTTTCACTTCCAGTACAGAATTCAATAAATTACATAAGATTTTCAACACTTTATTAAAAATAAGGTGGTGTTAGATGATTTTTTTCCCCCAACTGTAGGCCAGTGTAAGTGTTCTGAGCATGCTTAAACTCAACTAGGCTAAGTTATGATGTTTGGTAGTTTAGGTATATTAAATGCATTTTCTATGTATGATATTTTCAATTTGTGGTGGGTTTATTGGGATGTAAGCACATCATAGTTGAGGAATAACCAATCACTTAAGATGAAGAGGGCCTTCTTTGGTGAGCCAGTGGCTGAGAGTCTGCTTTCCCATGCAGAGGATGCAGGGTCAATCCCTGGTGGGAGCACTGAGATCCTGCGTGCTGTGGGGCAACTAGAGAGTCCACGCTGCAACTAAGACCCAACACAGCCACAAATGAACAAATAACATAGATTTTTTAAAATGTACAACATGACCTTTTGATGCATAGATATGGAATCATTACCATGATAAAGTGAACCAACAAACCCATCACCTCAGGCAGTTTCTGTTTATTTATCAATTTATCTATGAGGACACTTAAAATCTGATCTCCTAACTCTAGGCCCAACTGAATCATTTTACCCCAGACAACCTTTTATGTACTTTACAAAGAAGACATTTTATGCGCTTGTCTCTAGAGAAGAGTATTATTACAGACCAAACTCACCAATTGAGTGCTCATGTTGCTTTTTTCCATCCGACTACCAAGGTACGGCAGTGTAATCTGCCAAGATGGCACTTAGATGGCAAAGACTTTCCTTTTTTCACAAAAATCTGAATTTTATTTGGTGCTGCTCTCTTCTTTTTCTCTCCTGTCTCCAGGCACACTGTAGACTGCCATCTGTATACAGTCATGTGAAACTTGTGTCTATGGTCACTTCAAAATTTAGCTCCATCTTACTGAGTTGAGAAAGATTTTAGGTTGCAATGCAGAGGGAAACAAGGTCATTTTGGAAAATAGTTTGGCAATTCCTACAAAATTAAACATATGATTTCAGGGATTACAGTCCCAAGTGTATATTCAAACTAACCGCAAATTTATGTCAATTCGAAAATATGTACAAGAATGCTAACAGCAACATTATATGTAATAACCAAAAAAGCACAAACCACTCAAATATTCATCAATTGATTAACGAATAAATAAATTGTGGTATATCCATATAGTACAACATCCTTTAGCCATAAAAATGTTACCAATTTATTCTATAGCATTGAGGAAACTTAAAAATATTCTGCCTTTTGAAAGAAATTAGATGCAATGTCTACATAGTACACAGTTTCATCTACATGAAATGCCAGTATAGAAAACTCTATAAAGATTAGGGGTTGGATGGGTTTCTTTTTTTTTTTTTTTAATTTAAGTTTAGTTGATTTATAATGTTATGCCAATCTCTCCTGCAGGGTTTCCTGTTTTGAACTGACAAAATGATCTGGAATTAGTTAGTCTTTATTGCACAGTTAAGTAAATATGCTAAAAGTCATTCAATTGTACACTTTGGAACAGGGACTTTTTGATCATCTCTTAATTAAAAAATAACACAAAGACAAAAGGTGGATATTTATATAGATTGAGACATTATATACCTCTGCTTCTGGCCATATTGGAAAAACAGGGAATGGATTTATCTTCCCTCCTCAGACTACTAAGAAATTTGACAAAATATATGAAATAGTTCTCAAGATGACTTTGGATATTGTGCAGAGCGAGCAGTGCTTCTGAGATATGTGAAACAGACAAAGGAATTTTCTGCCATTCCAGGTTACTCAGTGGAGAAATGTTCCAGGAACAACACAGGGAAGGAACAGAAAGGCATAGACTGGTGAACTTTCTGAGTTGAGGAAGTGGAGACCAGAGTCCAGAGAAGCAAAGACATCTAGCGTTTGGACCATTGTCTAAGTAGAAAAAGCTCTTGCCTCTAAAAAAAAGTTAAAAAAATAACACAAATAAGTTAGGCCCAAATTTTTATATGGTGCCTGTTCATAATAGAAATATCAACTATATACACAAACAATAAAATAAAGAAATTAAAATACAATACTCTCAAAAGTTTGGGATATTAGGGAAAATACAATTAAAGAAATGCAAGACGTGCACACTCAAATCACTGCTGAAAGGCATTAAAGAAGATCTGAATATGTGGAGAGTTATACTTCGTTTAGGGCTTACAAGCCTCAGCTACAATGACAACTCTCCCTAAACTTATCTATAAATTACATGTGATTCCTATCAAAATCTCAGTAGGTTTTTTGTTATTAGATATTGACAAGATGATTCTAAAATTGATATATAAATGCAAAGGACCTAGAATAATAATAGCAACTTTGGAGAAAGAAGAACAAACTTGAAAGACACGTCACCTGAATGTTAAGACTGCTTTGTAAAGCTTCAATGATCACGCCTGCATGATATTTGTATCAAGGATCAATGAAACAGACTGGAGAGTATAGATCAAGCCCCACTTGCATATATTCAGTTGACTTTCAGCAAAGATTAAAGGCAATGCAGTGGAGAATCTGTAAATCTTTAGAACTAGTTTTGCTTGAACAATTGGATATTTATGTGCACAAAATGAATGTATACCCATGCCTGTTCCACATACAAGAATTAATTCAAAATGGACTTTAAACTTAAAAGTGTTTCACAAAACTATAAAACTTCTAAATAATACTTAGAAAAACATTTTTTTTGACCTTGGCAATGTAAAACATTCTTAGATATATCAAAGGCAAATTCCATAAGTAAAAAATCCAGTAATTTGATGTTATCAAAATTAAGAAAGACAAAGCTAAGAGAGCAGGGTGAAAATACTTGCAAATCTGATAAAGTATTTATATAAATAATACATGAAGATACTTTTAAAATTCAATATTAAGAAAGAAAACAACCTAATAAAAATGAGCTGAAGTTCAGAAGACAATTTAGCAAAAGTAATATTCTTTTTCCAAATGATGACATTCGTGAAGTCGTGAAGTCGCTCAGTCGTGTCCGACTTTTTGCAACCCCATGGACTGTAGCCTACCAGGCTCCTCTTGTCCATGGGATTTTCCAGGCAATAGTACTGGAGTGGATTGCCATTTCCTTCTCCAAAGGATCTTCCCAATCCAGGGATCGAACCCAGGTCTCCCGCATCGTAGACAGATGCTTTACCGTCTGAGCCACCAGGGAAGTCCTCCAAATGATAACATTAAAAAAATGCAAAACATGATAAGTCATTAGAGAAATGCAAATGAGAACCATAGTGTGATGAAACATAGTACTTAGAATGGCTAAAATAAAAATGTTGACCATTCCAAGTGTTGATAAGGATATGGTACAATTTGATCTCTCTAAATTGCCTGTGGGAATGCAATATGGTAAAATCACTTAGACAGTTAGCTTCATAGTTTAAAGGTGAACATGGGCTTCCTGGTGGCTCAGTAGTAAAGGAGCCACCTCCTAATGCAGGCAATGTGGATTTGATCCCTGGGTTGGTAAGATCCCTTGAAGGAAGACATAGCAACCTACTCTAGTACTCTTTTCTGGAGAATCCCATGGACAGAGGAGCCAGTGGCTACAATCCATGGGGTCACAAAGAATTGGACACAGTTGAGCAACTGAGCATGCATGCACCCAAAAAGGTAAACAGCATGAACCTATGGCCCAGTAATTTCATCCCTAGATATTTATGTAATAAAAATGACAGCTTATATCCAAATCAAGAAACATAGGCAAATATCTATAGCTGTCTTAATTATAATATCACTAAACTGGGAACAACCTAAATGTTCATGAGGAGATAACATGCTAAGAACATATGGTATATCTATGCAGTGGAATACTAATCAGCTATAAAAAGGAATAAATTATCAGTAAATTCAACAGCATAGAGGAACCTCAAAATTATGCTGAGTGGAAGAAAAGAATACATATCTTAGAATTCACTTTAAGAATTCATTATATGTATATTAATCTATAGTGATCCAAAGCATGGTTTGGTTGCCTGGAGGAGAGAGGAGACAGAGTGGGTCCAAAGGGCAGAATAGAGAGATTACACAAGGGTGGAAGAAACCTTTGGGGCATAAAAAGTATGTTCACAATTTTGATTATGATAACAGTTTTACAAGAACATAAACACATCTAAATTTTTATAGTTATATACTTTAAATGTGCGTAATCATTTAAATATTAATTGCACTTCAATAAAGTTATTAACAGATTTTTTAAACTATAAATAAACATCCAATTTTTGTACTGTGTGCCCATCAGATTGCTACAGAGATAAACACATCATCTTTATAAAATTAGACCCTAAGGAACATAGTCTGATTTAACCAAAATAAATAAATAAATAAACAACAACAAGAAACCAAGAAAATAAGAAAGAAAAAAATTCTGTGTTCAGACAACTTTGGAACTATCTAATTTTCAAAATCCTCTAAATAACAATGTCACAAAATCATAAATCTATGTAATTTTCAATTGAAAAATTTGGAGTTAGGTGGTTCTTCATGCCTCAGAAGCTACAGAAAACATAATCTTGAGATAAGCTTTCAAAATAACAAATAATAGAAACTTTATTTTCAAAATGTCAGGCTTTGACAAATATCTTAAGGAACTATATTTGGGGTTATATTCCTATATTAATATTATTATATCTTTCATTCTCTTAATTCCACTATATAATGGCAGTTTATAATGGCAGTCAGACACCAGTTGTGTCTGACTCTTTGCGACCCTATGGACTGTCGCCCAGGCTCCTCAGTCCATAGGATTCTCCAGACAAGAATATTGGAGTGGGTTGCCATTTCCCCACTCAGGAATCCCACCCACGTTTCTTGTGTTTCCTGCATTTGGCAGGCAGGTTCGTTACCACTAGCATCACTGGTAAGTCCCCATATAATGACAGTTGTCCTCAGTAAAATTATGGCAAAGCACAGTATTTTACAAGAAACACTCATGATTCATTCAATAATTAAACACAATATGTTACTTTAGTACTGTAGAAAATTAAGGTCCAGAGTAAAGAGCTGAAATTATACTGGTGATTGCATAGATAGCTATGAGGTGTTAAACAAGAAAATGTAGAAAATCATACAATTTTTCTATGAATTATTCAAAAATATGTTATGTATGTGTGTATCTGCATATGTGTATTTATATATGTATGATTCCATGAGCACACAGAAAAATGGAGGCATGCATGTTAAGTAGTCAACGTATTTTTCATGGAGTAACAGTTTTTAGGAGACACAGTAGTAAAAAAAGAACATGCTGGAAATTTGTAGTCTAATTAAAATCACATTAATAACTGTGTGCACCTGTTTAAAAGTTGATGCACAGTATAGTTGATTTACAATGTTGTATTAGTTTCAGGTGTACAGCACAGTGATTCAGTGGGTTCATTCCTAGTTTATCCCTCCCTCTCCTCCTTTCTCACAACTACAGGCTTGTTCTCTATGCTGTGAGGCTATCTCTGCCTTATAAATAAGTTCATTTGTATCGTTCTTTTAGACTCCACACAGAAGTGACAGCACAGGATATTCATCGCTCTTTGTCTGACTTTTTAAATATACTACAATGCATAACAGAACAATAGATTTAACACTGTCTAGTACAACTGAATAAACACTATTGCATTCAGAATATATAAAAATATGCATTTAAGTTAAATCATATAAAATGCTGATATGAAATTCTTTGCAAACTCAAAAATGCCAGTTCCATATTATTCAAACTTATATTATAATTCATGCAGATTGTTTGAAGGCCACAAATTCAGCACAAACTTTGATTTAGTGAGATTCCACATACAATATTTCCAGAAGAAAAATGTATGCATTTATTTGAAAATAAAATATTATTGATTAGATATTTTCTAATAATTTTTCAGATTATCCTCAAAGTGAAACTTCCTATACTGGGATACATAAAATTCCAGATAAAAAGATAAAATAAAAACTAAATATACAATTGACTTGGGGAGAAACTAAAGAAAGTTATTTTGGATGAGGGACAAAAGTAAAGCAAGAATCCAGAAGCAAGTCAGTCACTGAAGCTCTAGTGTACCTAGAGGTCTCTGGAGATGTCTGCTATCTTAGACCCCAGATTTCAGTGGAGCAAAGTGATGATGTGAAGGCTGATAAAAAGTCTGATCTGAAACTCTCTAATTGAAAGGAAAAGAATAAAACATCCTTTAGGGTGATGACGGGTGGTACTTAACTGTCTCAGGTTTGGCTACGGGTAAAGTAAAAAAAAAAAAGGCAGGAGAATAAAACTCAGACATTTCTTAACCACATGCAGTTACTTGATAAGTAAAACTGACAAGGTATAAGACAGATAATCCAATAAAAATGTCTGAAAGTGCAAAGAAATAATGTCATTCCATGTTTGCCACAAATCTCCACACACACACACACAAATTAATATGGCCAGATTGATTATGTCCTCAAATATCTAGGGGAAGGAAAACATGAATCTTCTCTGCTGGAACACACTTTAGAACCAAGCTTCATAAAATTTCTATAGATAAAACTCCAGTAAATATAAATTCACAGTAAACCATTATGAGAAATACATGTAGAAGGAATCCTCACTCTGTGAACTAGAGTCAGCAGAATCAATAGGCTGATGAATTGATCAGCAGAATCAATAGACTGGAGAGTCAGATGCAAAAAGCTCACATTATCAGCAAATATTAAACTACAAAATGATATAAACTAAAATATGAATAGGTTTAAATTGTTAAAAATGGTAACAAAAGTACAATAAGGTAAAAGAGAATGAAAGTGAAATGAAGTGAAAGTGAAGTCACTCAGTCATGTCAGACTCTTTGTGACCCCATGGACTGTAGCCCACCAGGCTCCTCCATCCATGGGATTCTCTGGGCAAGAGAATACTGGAGTGGGTTGCTATTTTATGAAAAATATAGCTTCTAGATATAAAAGCAGAAGGATGAAGGATATAGATCCCTAGATATCACAATGAATTCCAACCTGTGACATTGCAGAGCAGAAACAATAAAGATAAATTCTTTACTCAGCATAGAATGATGTAACTACCAAAACTTACAAGTATGTAGACAAATTAATGAAATTACAAAAGTCATAAGACAGTGAAAGAAATCTTCAAATTACTTTGATAACATAATTATCAGCCAAATATATATATATATATATATATATATATATAAATTAGGGTAAGGTCTGCTTTAAAAAAGGACATTTTTTTTTTCAAAAGTTAAAGCACACAGGATGTACTACAATTAAAATTTTACTAATGGAACTTCTAAAAACTATTCAAAACCAAGAATGATACTGACCACATACAAAAATAAAATTTTGAGAAGTATAAAGCAAAGATAAAAATGAGTCTAAATATATTACCAGTCACATTCAATGGAAATGACAGACTTTTCTAAACAGAGCCAAAGCTTTTTAGACTCAGTTAAAAATAATCCAGTTAAAAAAAATTTTTTTTAATGAAACACAATTATACAAAAAAAAAATGAAAGAAAATTTATGAAAAAAATTGTTAGGCAAATATGAGCAAAAATAGAAGGTTTTAGTAACAGCAAGAAAAGCAATAAACTTTAAGATATAAGTTAATACCAGAGAAAAGAGAATGATCACATATCAATTAAAAAGATTAATTTACCAATAAAACATAGTAGGTAAAGTTTATGATAAGCAGATTATATGTATATATTTTTAATAATATATTTTATATACATGTAAAGAAAAATTCTAATGAAAAATACTTAGAAAAGAATAATAAGAAAACATATCTATTTAGGATAAAGTTAAAGATAGAAACAAATTTAAACGCTTCATTTATAGTAAAAAAAAAATTGATATAAATAAACTAAGTATCCAAATTAAGAAATAAGCATATTTTAAAAGGGGAAAAAAGAAAAAGAATAGCAGTAATAAATATATATGTGAATAAATATTAATATATAGAATACAATGGTATAAAATTAAAAACTCACAACTGCTTTCTCGAAAATACTAATAAAATTGACAAGGCATAAGACAGATAATCCAATAAAAATGTCTGCAAGTGCAGAGAAATAATGTTAATATGAAAGGAGATATACATACAAAAAATACCAAAATGATAATTAAAGGGTATGTAGACCATGTATTCGGAGAAGGCAATGGCACCCCACTCCAGTAGTCTTGCCTGGACAACCCCATAGACAGAGGAGCCTGGTAGGTGGCAGTCCATGGGGTCTCGAAGAGTCGGACATGACTGAGCGACTTCACTTTCCCTTTTCACTTTCATGCACTGGAGAAGGAAATGGCAACCCACTCCAGTGTTCTTGCCTGGAGAATCCCAGGGATGGCGGAGGCTGATGGGCTGCCGTCTACAGGGTCGCACAGGGTCGGACACGACTGAAGCGACTTAGCAGCAGCGGCAGCAGACCATATCTTGGGACCTAATTGGAAACTGGATAAAAAGAGAACAAATAAGAGAACAATTTATATTTACAATGTTGATTCAAGAGAAATAGAAGCCACACAATATGTGATATCTGTTCAAGTCATTTAGTCACTGCTGCTGCTGCCGCTGCTAAGTCGCTTCAGTCATGTCCGACTCTGTGCGACCCCATAGACAGCAGCCCACCAGGCTCCCCCTTCCCTGGGATTCTCCAGGCAAGAACACTGGAGTGTGTTGCCATTTCCTTCTCCAATGCATGAAAGTGAAAAGTGAAAGTGAAGTCGCTCAGCCGTTTCGACTCCACGACCCCATGGTCTGCAGCCTACCAGGCTCCTCCGTCCATGGGATTTTCCAGGCAAGAGTACTGGAGTGGTGTGCCATGGCCTTCTCCGATTCTAAAGCTAGTCCTTTCCAAACTTGCTGGTTAAAGTCAACCTACCTCTTCGTCTGGGGCTTCCCAGGTGGGACTGTGGTAAAGAATTCTCCCGCCAGTGCAGGAGCCACAAGAAATGAGAGTTTGATGCCTGGGTCACGAAGATCCTCTGGAGGAGTAAATGGCAACCTGCTCCAGTGTTCTTGCCTGGGAAATCCCTTGGACAGAGAAGCCTGGTGAACTGTGGTCCATGGAGTGCAAAAAGTCAGACATGTCAGACCTGACTGAGCACGCACACACACACACACACACACACACACACCTCTTCATCAACCACTTAAGAGAAAGGATGGATATTCTGGCCTGAAATGAGTTTAGGGGCAAATTTTTCCTCATGGAAACCAGAATAAGGGGAAAATATGCTTCTACTCAAAACATAGTCCTTAAAAAGAGAGACAAGATTCCTGGTGTCAGCCCCACATTCTTGAGTTGACTAGCCTTTCCTTCCACTAAACTGGAACAAAATTAAGTATCCATTATATAAATTGCTCAGTAAATCTTGAAATCACACATTTTATAATTATTCTCAAAGCATGGTAGAATGTACTGCTACGTTTTATGAACAGCACAGTTTAATAGAAGACATACAGATGACCACTTGATCTAAAGAATATATTGGCTCACACGGAAAAGACAATAAGTGAAATGTGAAATCATACCAGTATAGATTATAACTGTATTTCCTGTCTACACCCATAAGACCTCAGCTATTTTTATGGTGTCTTTTCAGGACTGAGCACTTGTCTTTTTTTTTTTTTTTCCTTAACACAAATTGAAATGCTCTATAGCTCTGTGGCCTGTTGGAACCTGATGTCAAGATCCAAATCTCTGTTACTATGGGTACCAGATACTACACAAGAATCACAGAGTAGCCAAGATTTTTTCTTTCTGAAAAGCTATTCATTTCAGAAAAAAAAGGTTAATGGAGCCCAGCAATTTTATATTTCACATTTTATGTATTTGTGAGACTTAGAAACATATGAAATGATATATATGAACGTATATAAGTAGTAATGGCATATATTTTAATTTTCTGTTACTTTGCATCTGGATTGTGAAAATAATCAACCTTCAATCCTCAATTCCGTTTAATTATATATAACTAGATCATCTCCTATTAATAAATTTATGAATTTTCTTAATCTATAGGGAAAGATATTAGTTGAGAGTTCACTTTCCTAGTCAAATTAAAAGGATAACTAAGCAGACAGTTGGAAAAGATTGGTTGGTTAGTTGAGCCTGGACTTTTGCATGCACACACATACACACATACACACAAATGTTAAGGTCTCAGGTAAGTTTTCTTATAATTTGTGGATATTATAATTTCTTATAATTTGTCGGTAATTATTAGATAGAAATTTAGAACAGGATGCTAAAGGGTGTACTCTGCTCTTTCACTCTAATGGGAGCACACAGGCTCAGACATCATCCTGGAACTGAATCAAAGACTCTTAGCTGCAGTGTTTGCACCTGGACACCCCTCTATTCCAACCTCTGGACCCACCCCTACCCTCACCCCATATAAGGAACCAACTTACCTCCCCTCAGGTAGCAAGCAAGGGAGCCTGTTACTTGTTTTGGCTCCCTCCTTTTGCAGCTGTTGTTGCTGTTGAGTCACCAAGGCGTGTGTGACTCTTCACAGCCCCGTGGACTGCATGCAGCATCAATTCTTCAGCGCTCGGCCTTTATTGTCCAGCTCTCACACCCTTCCTATTGCAGTAGGAGTCCTAGTAAATCTTGCCTGAGTTTCCTGCCGGGCTTCTTATCATTTCTGTTGATTAAGGAGACCACACCCTGAGATCAGTAATAGAATGATATAGCAAAATAAAAATACAACAAACGGAGCTGATGAACTTGTTTTTACATGTGCTCTGCAAATAAGTAGAGTTGGAGCTATTTTTCCCACAAGCTAAAATAATAATATTCAAAAAATTCAAAAGATTTTTTTGGTTGGGTATAGTTTCAGGTTGGCAAGAGAAGGTAAGGAAGAAGAGAATAGTAACAGAATAAGAAGAACGATAGAAAACAAGCAATAACATGCCCAGTATATGAGCAACTACACACGCAGTTGGACATGACTGAAGCGACTTAGCAGCAGCAGCAGCATATTCAATGTAAGTAGATTGAATACTCCAATAGAAAGAAACAAACATTAACACGTTGGATTTTTTTTTTTTTTAATGCTGCTTACAAGAGAGACTTGTCCAATATAAGGATACAGAAATAAGAAAAGCAAAAGACAGAAAAAGTTACACCATGTAAATATTAACCAAAAGTAAACTGGTGTACCTACATTAATATCAGAGCAACAGGTTCCCTTTCTTACTCCCTGGTGGCTCAGTGGAGGTAAGCTCTTATCTCTGGATTCGTGTCAGCAAAAGTAAGTTCAAGGGGGAAAAAAAGCAAAGCTAAAGAGAAATAAGGACTTCTCAGAGAGCTCAGTGGTAAAGAATCTGCCTGCCAATGGGTTTGACCTCTGGACAAAAGATCCCCTTGAGAAGGAAATAGCAACACACTCCAATATTCTTGCTGAGATGAAATGAGGAGCTTGGCAGTCTCCATGGGACTGCAAAGAGTTGGATTTGACTAACCATGCATGCACTCAAAGAGATAATCACAATGAAATAAAAAAAAAGATCAATTTATCAAACAGTTGCAATCCTAAATGTGTGTACAACTAATAATGTAGCTTCAAAATATATAAAAAAAAAGCTCAAGAGAAAAAAAAAGAAGTTGACAAACCCACACTCCCTTTTTCAATAATTGATAACATAACCACATTTCCTAGAAAAGAAAAATATATATTATTGTTTAAATAGATAGCCTTTGAAAAGAGGAATCTGCCTACAATTATTTAAAGGTACTTAAACTGAATAGTTTCTAAGTAAATATGAGGGCAAGAGGAGACGGAGTGACAAAGGATGAGATGGTTGGATGACATCACTGACTCAATTGACATGAATCTGAGCAAGCTCCAGGAGATAGAGAAGGGCAGGGAAGCCTGGCTTGCTGCAGTCCATGGGGTCGCAAAGAGTCGGATACGACTTAGCGACTGAAAAACAACAAATACATGAAAGCTTTGATGAAAACTTTATAATCATTACAGAAATTTCATCTGGTTCTTGTCTTAGAAAGTCAGAGACAGAGAAATGACAGAAACGACTAGAATCAACTTCAAAAGTCGATTGAATGCTTTAGATGTACCCAATAGGTGGTTAGAGAACCTACTCAGGTGGGAAGAGGAGTGAGTGTGAAGACAGTACCAAATTGTTGAAGACCCAAAAGATCATGTTGTGAATAAAGATAGCAGGGAGCCTTTTTTTCTGAGAAGTTAGGATGAATATGTTTTTCAGAATAAAGTGTATTGCTGCTTGGAAGCATAGAATGAGGCCTGAAGATATATTACTTATTATTTGGAATAGACTGCTAAGCAATTCTTTCTACAAAATGTTCTTCAGAACAACGGAACTAATCCTGATATACTATTTCTTCTAAAAGTCAAATAATCTTTTTAATAATCAGAAAAAAAGTAGAAAGTAATAGTTTTGCATACTTTTGAAGCTGTACTTCCGGGTTCGATCCCTAGGTTAGAAAGATCCCTTGGAGAAGGGAATGGTAACCCACTCCAGTGCTCTTACCTGGAGAATTCCATGGAGAGAAATGAGTTTCCTGCCATTTGTACTTTATATGGAGAAAATAATTTTTTTGAGCAGGACTTCCTAGATGCCCTGTGAAGGGCAGGTATAAAAATTCGAACTTCATATTGTTTAGAAAGCCAATTAATTTTACCATTCAGAAGTGTGTGTGTGTGTGTGTATGTGTGTGTGTGTAGGGGGTGGAATCCAGGGGTTTGGGGCAAAATGAGTTCAAGGATGGAATTTAAAAAGCTATTCTCACCCTAGTTACTAAAGGTAAGGAGAAATTCAGTAAAGATATTTAATTAACAGAGGTTGAACTACAACGAGAGTAAAGGTGAGAGCAATTTGATCATCATTAAGAGAGAGATTCAAGCCTAAGAGCTCTGCCTAGTAACTGGGCTAACCACACTCTCAATTGTGTTGGCTCTACAAAGTTGTTAAGAATTTGAAAAACAGATGGTCCTGGTCAAAAAGGCAGGAGACTGTAGGACAATGGAGTATAAAAGTCACCATGGAAAGTTGAGAATTTAGAAATGCAGACTTGGTTTTAAAAAAAAAAAAAGGAAGAAGAAGAAAGAAAGGAAAACTTTTAAGCAAAAGTTTATTTCAGGAGTTGTACTTAAAAATTTTTAACAATGTATTTGCTAGAACAGAGGGAGAAAGCCCCATGATAAATAGGTGATAAGATGGAACGGTTTCTAGGGCACCCACCCCAACACCTCTGCCCTGGTCCTCATGCCTGTAAACTCCCCTCCCCGTTATGGGAGGGGGGACCCATGACTCACCTCTAAAGCTGTGTAACCTAGCAAAGGCGATGCAATGCCACAGCTGAGATTAGGCTTTTTTATAGAAGCCTCTGTTTTACTCTCCTACTACTCTGCTTGTCAGCTTGATGAAATTCATGGTCAGGTTGGGGAATCCCACACAGTAAGGAACTTCAGAAATTTTGGACAGCCTCTAGGAGTTGAGGCTGGCCTTGAGCCTCCAGTCAGCAAAAAAAGAATGCTGTCATTCCTGCATCTACAAGGAAATAAATTTTGTCCAATAACTAGAAGTTTGGAAGCCCATCATTTTGCAGGGGAGCCTCCACATGAGAGGGCGTCGTCAGTGGCTCAACGTGAAGAATCTGCCTGTAATGCAGGGGGTCCTTCTCCAGGGAAAATCCCCTGGAGGAGGAAATGGCAACCCTCTCCAGTAATCTTGCCTGGGAAATGTCATGGACAGAAGAGTCTCATGGGCTACAGTCCATGGAGTCGCGAAAGAGTCTGACATGACTGAAGCGACTAAACAACAGTGACTGCAGATGAGAATCCAGCCTTGACAGACTCTTGATGACAGCCTCTGAGAGCAAATTTGCTCAGCTGAGCAAATTCCCAGACTCCTGACATCCCGGAACTGTGTGGCCACATAACGGACTAAGTACTACATTTGTGGTAATTTGCAACACAGAGATTGATAACAAATAAAAGTTTCTCTAAAAGTAACTTCTCAGAAAAGCCAAAGGATATGAAAAACATGCATTCAGGAAAGTCTAGTAGTTATCAGGAAGATTGTCTTTACCTTCCATATACACTTATTTGCAATTTACTATGAAGTAGAATTGTTTCCACTTTGGTTGAATGGCCGCTTTGACTATTTCTAAAGATTTACAGTGTTAATAATAGAGGTGAGGGCTAGATCTTATGCAGTGCCTAAGGAGAGATATGTCTTGCCTTTCTCACTTCAGACTTTATAGAAGATGCTACAAACTGATTTTTCAGCCATTCACTGTGGCAGTGGTGAAGACACGGGGACTTTTCTTTTCTTTTCTGTCTGCAAAGGCTCACCTCTAGGAACTCATTTGAGTGGTTGTCAGCTTGGTTAATCTGTCCTGTCCACAACCCATTTCTGAGAAGACATTATCTAACTGTGAAAAGATTTCCAAGTTCTTTCTGGATAAAATCTCGAAGTGTGGAGTTAATAGTTGCCATTTGCTATGGCAGAGAGATGTCTGACATACGCAGATACACTGTCTCCTGCAACTGCATTCTATCCAGCTCTATAGGAAATGTTTTATGTTTAGCTCTAAAATAATTCTATGCAACTGGCCACGTAAATTTTTCCAAACTGTTAATTATTTGATCAATCCTCTCCAAAAGAATGGATCAAATACCATTAGAAATGTTAATGATTTGTCATAAATTACCTTGCCTACCTAACCCAACCTTCTTACTTTCCTCCACTGCAGAGAATTGTTGTTAAAATGGACTGTGCTTTGTATGCTTATTCACAATAGCAATTCCAGGTGCATATGAAGATAAAGGTGACTAATTAGGTTGCTGCTTATTCTCAAGGAAGTAATTAGGCATCATTAGGGTATTATTTTTTAAATTAGGGCTTGCTTTCATGTGGAATTTATATAGTGCTCTGTCTTTGTAGAAACAGTCTTAAAACTCATTCATTTGTTCAAAAAAGAAAAATTAAATGTCATTATTAAGATCTACCTTTCTGAAAACATAGCCAACAGCAATTTGGTCTAAAATTTGTCAGCTTTGGACAAAAGGCAATTTGAACATTAGCAATCAGTCTTTCAAGGTGATTGCTATCTGCATATAAAGATGTTAATTTAAAAAGCCATGAAATCATCCTCCTTATAATCGATGTCAACAACAAATTCCTATTATTTGCAAGTTGCTGGGGAGATAAAGCGTTCTTAGGAGCACATCCTAACCTCAAGGAACATGCTGAAGTTCTACTTTGTTGGATGTTTTCAAACAACATCGGAAGACTTGTTTTTATGAGACAGGACAACTATCCTTGTTTATAGATACAGAACTATCATTAAGAGAAACTTAAACAGTCACTTATAGGGTATCAGATAAGTCCTTATATCCTCTTCCAAAATATCATACCCTGACTTATCAAATGACTATTACTTTAACATTGGCTTAATAAGTTTCTCAGTTTTCTTGGAATCCTTATGACATGTATTTACACATGAGATTATTTCTTTTATTCATTTCACCAAATTCTTTCTTTAACTGTGTAACCCTGGGTAAAAGATAATTTTTAATAGCCTGATATCTTTATGAGTAAACTGGGATAATATATTGCCTAACAGATTTTTTTGAAGATTATGTTAGCTAATCCATATATAATGCTTAGAGTAGTGCCTGGCAAATAATAATAGCTCAAGAAATGTAAATTATTGTTATTTTAGCATTATTACAACTTTTATTATTAGCCTATATGCCTTAGATATTTAGATAGGCTGACTATTCATAATTAGTTGGCACACTATCCATTATCTAAACATATTGGCAAGAATTTAGTATTCAAAAATTCACTTCATATTATAATTTTACTAATAAATTTCCATGCATTTGTCAATTTCTGTCCTTAGCTTGTTGTTGTTCAGTCGCTCAGTCATGTCTGACTCTTTGTGACCGCATGGACTGCAGCCTGCCAGGCTTCTCTGTCCTTCACCATCTCCTGGAGCTTGCTCAAACTTGTGTCAACTGAGTTGTTGATGCCATCCAGCCATCTCATTCTCTACCATTTCCTTCTCCTACTGCCTTCAATCTTTCCCAGCATCAGGTTCTTTTCCAATGAGTCAGCTCTTCACATCAGGTGGCTGAAGCACTGGAGCTTCAGCTTTAGCATCAGTCTTCCAATGAATATTCAGGACTGATCTCCTTTAGGATGGACTGGTTGGATCTCCTTGCAGTCCAAGGGACTCTCAAGAGTCTTCTCCAACACCACAGTCCAAAAGCCTCAATTCTTCAGCACTCAACATTCTTCCTTAATTTCAACAAATAAAATTATTTCCTATTTCATTGAAAATAAAATTATCAGAAGGGAACATCCACAGACATTGGCTACCATTCCTACCAGCGCAAAGTATTCTGCCTTCTCTCTTTTATTTACACCACTGATGAGATTTCCAAGCTTCTATAAAGGCAGTCTCCTCTTTGTTACGTAGGATTCCATGTATCCCTATCTCAAAGACACAGTCCCATCAGTTCTTTCTTATCAGCAGAGATTTCTCACCCATCAGTAATTATTTCCTCTCAAGTGAATTGATTACCATCAATATCAAGCTTCCATGTTTTAGGTACACCTCCTTTCTGACCTGCCTTCCCCGAGTAGATACCATGTGTCATTTCTTTCTTCTTCTTCTTTCTTTTCCTTTTTGCCTGAAATATCACCTCAAAATAGTTGTTTGTACACACTGCCTCCAATCTCTCTCCTCCAATTCTCACTTATACTCATTTCGATCAAGTTTTAGAGCCTACCAGTTGGCCAAAATTTCTATGCCAGATGCTTTGTAAATTCAAGTTTCAATTCTAAATGAGTATCTTACTTGACCTACCAGGAATATTGGAAAAGGCTAGTCATGTCTTCCTCTTTGATATGTCGTGCCTTCTTTTTGATTTGTCCTTCAGGGTACCACCTCTCTTAGTTTTCTTCTTACCTGGCTAGTCATTCTTTCTTGGTACTCTGTCCCTTGGTGATTTAATTTGTTTACATAGATTTCAACAAAACCTATATCATAACAGTCTGAAATATATATATTCCAAATGCTGACTTAACAGCTCTATTTTGATATCTAAGCTACATATTAAAAGGTGAAAATGAAACTTGCTCAGTTGTGTCCAACTATTTGCAACCCTATGAACTATAGCCCACCAGGTTTCTCTGTCCATGGAATTCTCCAGGCAAGAATACTGGAGTGGGTAGTCCTTCCCTTCTCCAGGGCTTCTTCCCCACCCAAGGATCAAACCTGGGTCTCCTGCATTGCAAGCAGATTCTTTATTATTTGAGCCATCTGGGAAGCCCATTACATACTATATTGTCATAAACTGATCTTTCCTCATGAAACCTCTTCTAGCAATGGCCTTTGAGGGCAACTGTACACTCCCATTAATTTGGCCAAAGATTATAATGTATTCTATAGCAAAAGGAAGCAAGGCACTATCCATGTTTGTTTGTTTTTTTTTTTTCAACAAAGGGAAATAGTGTGTCAAATCTTAGAGATATAACGTCTAAGAATACACAATATGGATGGGCATTGGAAGAGACGGAAAACAACTGAATCTGTTTACTGTTATAATGCCACTGTCACAGTCCAAGAGGAATAGGAGATAAGGGTCTCAGGTGAGAAAGAGAAAGATAAAATAGAGGCTGCAGGCTGAGTTGAGATTTGCCAACTCTATGGATTATGGTGTCATTAACTTGACCAGAGAATACAGCAGAAGCAGCAGATTTTAGGAAGGAGAATATGATTTCTGATTCTGGTTTGGGAAATTGTAAGGTTGAAGGGTCTGCTGGAGGGTCCAAAGAAGTCCACACACTTAGATTTCAATTCTCTGACACATAGCTGGAACTGAGAATTGTTATGTGTAAATGGAGAAATAAAAAACTCTTCATGCCATATCTGTGAGAATTAAATGAATCAGTAGGGTTAAACTTAACGATCACATACTCTGGAAGCCATTCTTTATTGGTTGTGTGATGTTGGGCTAGTGATTTAATAACACTGTGCCTTGGCTTTCTTATCTGTACAGTGTGATGAGAGTAGTAGCTATAGTGGCCAAAGTCTTGTTCTTGCCAAAGATTTCATCTGTGGGTGCAAAAAGGATGCAGACAAAAGGAGGAAGATGATGAAACCAAGGAAATCACTAGCATTACAAGAGTGGTCAAAGAAAGATGGTGGACCAGGAGACTGAAAGAATCATGTTTAATTGGTAAAAAATAGCAACAGCTGAAGCACCATATATACTCCTGCACACTACCCAGATTGTTACTGAAAATAGAGTATTTACTGAACAAAAACATAAGCTATAGTTTTCAGTTCAGTTCAGTTCAGTTCAGTCGCTCAGTCATGTCTGATTCTTTGCAACCCCATGAATCGCAGCACATCAGGCCTCCCTGTTCATCACCAACTCCCAGAGTTCATTCAAACTCACGTCCATCGAGTCGGTGATGCCATCCAGCCATCTCATCCTCTGTCGTCCCCTTCTCCTCCTGCCCCCAATCCCTCCCAGCATCAGAGTCTTTTCCAATGAGTCAACTCTTCGCAAGAGGTGGCCAAAGTATTGGATTTTCAGCTTTAGTATCCTTCCTTCCAAAGAACACCCAGGGCTGATCTCCTTTAGAATGGACTAGTTGGATCTCCTTGCAGTCCAAGGGACTCTCAAGAGTCTTCTCCAACACCACAGTTCAAAAGCATCAATTCTTTGTTGCTCAGCTTTCTTTATAGTCCAAGTCTCACATCCATACATGACCACAGGAAAAACCATAGCCTTGACTAGATGGACCTTTGTTGGCAAAGTAATGTCTCTGCTAGCTTATAGTATTAGCTCCTGCCAATGCAGGAGACATAAGAGACATGAGTTTGATCCCTGGGCCAGGAAGATCCCCTGGAGGAGGGCATGGCAACTCGCTCCAGTATTCTTGCCTGGAGAATCCCATGGACAGAAAAGCTTGGTAGGAAAAAGTCTATGTGAGTGCAAAAAATCAGACACAGCTGAAACAACTTAATTCTCATTCATGTGTTAGCTTAGCAGCTGGGAGCATACAAAAATAAATTAATGTTGGAGGCTGGAGAGATAATGATCTTTGTTATGCAGTTCCAAGTTGTTTGTTCAAATATTTGTTTAAAATTGTAGGGTATGTGCTAAGTCACTTCTGTCATGTCTGAATCTTTGCAACCCTATGGACCATGGCCCGCCAGGCTCCTCTGCCCATGGAATTCTCCATCGTAAGAATACTGGAGTGGGTTACCATTTCCTCCTCCAGGGGATCTTCTGACCCAGAGGTCGAACCCAGGTCTCCCGCATTGCAGGTGAGTTCTTTACCTTCTCAGCCACCAGGAAAGCCCCCAAATTGTGGGAGAGGTAGTTTGTGTGTGTGTGTGTGTGTGTGTGTGTGTATGTATGTATGTATGATTAAGGAACTTATTACCTGAGAGGAGCTTGAAGAACAAGACACATAATGTCTTGTGTTAGTTCTAATTATGTTTGGCAAGTTGTAGGAAAAAGTTGGGCTAGTTTGCCAGCTTGATAAAACAAAACTGGGTAAATTCCAGAAATGTGGAGATTTGCAGTGCTAGAGATTCTAACTTCTTGGAAACCTAAATATTTGAAGTTAAAATGTAATATATTTTAAATGAAAACAACAAACTCTCCCAGCACAGATCAGTTAAAGGATATGGCTTTAACACTTCTTGCTTAAAAACAAAACAAAACAACAAAAAAAAACTATTGACAAAGGAACAACAGGTTGAAAATCCAATTGTATATTAGTCTCCCATTATAATTTTCTACTTGAGAAACTAACCCCACTCGGAGATCTGCATTCACCCTACTGTCAAAGAGACTAATCCTGGCTAAAACACTTCTGTGTCACTTTACTTCAAGCAGGAAAAGTGATAATAAATGTGTACAACCCTCAAGAAAGGCATGATTATGGAATGCAGAACTGAGTGGAATCAAAGAGTTTATACATCAGAAAGAAACACTGGCAAAGAGTGGTGTTTATCAAATATTCTTTCTGTGTTCCCTGTCCTTTGTTTTGCAGTTCTCTGTGACTAGCTCTTGTCAACAGATGTGGACAGAAGTAATCTTTGTTACTTTGGGGCCAATGAATAGCTGGTAAAAGCTATGACAGCCTGGCTTTGAGTGACCGTGTAGAATACAACCCTTTCCACACACATCCAGACTCATGCTTACTTTGGAAATGGACCCTAAAACACAAGTCAACATTTTTTATATAAAGAATCTGATATTAGCGATTAAACTGATATGGCATGATCCAATACCTAAGTAAAAATACACCTATATCAGAGGAGTCTTGTGAGAAGTGAACAAGTAAATAATTGTAAGAGCCCTGGCTATTTGAAATAAGTATATAAATGTTATGTATGAATGCTCTTATTGTTGTTATTAGATAAAATCCCCAGCTAGCAGACGGCCTGACATAAGTGGCACAACAACAAATCTGTTTCTTCTCTATTTTTTTATATTTAAATTGTCATCATACTCATATTATTAACATTCGCCATCAGATGAGTCTACAAGGGAATGGGAACCTAGTTATCTTAAGATCTAAGAATGTGATGGCATTTTGTTTTTAGAAGCTCAAATACCTGTTTTCCACTTGTTGCTTTGCCCACGAGAAACATATTCCTTGTTGCAAACTTAAATCCACGGGGATGAGGATGAGTAAATTATTCAAATTATTATACAACACAAGATGCAAATGGGAATAAAGATTTAATATTTTCCTATGTGTAATTATTTTTTAATATTTGAAATATTTATTCAGAACATATAAATTAATTCTTCAATTTACCATGTATGAGCCATTAATTTCCCTATTCTAATGGACATATGGCAGTGAACATGTGATTTTAATATTTTTAATGGGGAACATTCAGTTTTGATAGCATAAAGTGAGGATTCTTTTAACAGAAATTTTACCTACAATTTCTTAACAAACAATATCACTTTCTATGTATAATAGTTATATATAAAGCAAAGGTAACTAAATATTTTCAAAATGGAAGAGAACAGATGATATTATAAGTGAAGCTTAGTAACTGTCATTGATTATAAATTTCAACTTGAATACTAATCCCAAGCCATAAATGTGTTGAAACTACTATTATCTTTTAAGGTTATTAAGTATATAAAATCAATAAAAAGAGCTAGGCTTGAGATATAGATCTCTGCGTTTCCTTAAGCACAACTAACAGCATTAAAAATAAAAATATATAAACAATTGCATAATGTATATACTAGAACAAACATACTCAGCTTTGTAGATAATAATAGGCAACAGTAACTCATCCATCTTTCATTCATTTCAGTCACTTATATCACTTTGCTCTGAGAACAAAGCAAACTGATTATAAACCTCATGCACTGAGTATTCAATGGAGAAATACTATTTACTGCAAATATTTTTTGATAAAATGAGCCACTCATTTTTTAACCCTTAGTGATGTTGTTCAGTCACAAAGTTGTGTCTTACTCTTGGAAACCCCGTGGACTGAAGCCACATCAGACTTCCTTGTCCTTCACTATCTCCCGGAGTCTGTTCAAACTTATGGCCATTGAGTCAGTGATGCCATCTGATCATCACATCTTCTCTTGCCCTCTTCTGCTTCTGCCCTCAATCTTTCCTAGCATCAGAGTCTTTTCCAAAGAGTAGTGTTTTTTCCCAAAGAGTCAGCTCTTTGCATCCAGTGGGCCAAAATATCAGAGCTTCTGCTTCAGCATCAGTCCTTCCATTTTCTTTAGGATTGACTGGTTTGATCTACTTGCTGTCCAGGGGACTCTCAATAGTCTTCTCCAGCAACACAATTCAAAAGTATCAATTCTTTGGGACTCAGCCTAGTTCATGGTCCAACTCTCACATGACTGCCGGGAAAACCATAGCTTTGACTATATGGACTTGTGTTGGCAATGTAATGTCTCTGCTTTATAATATGCTAAGTTTCTCATAGCTTTTCTTCCAAGGAGCAAGTGTCTTGATTTTATGACTACAGTCACAATCTGCAGTGATTCTGGAGCCCAAGAAAATAAAATCTATCTCTTTTCCCACTCCCCCCCACCGCCCATCTATTTGCCACAAAGTGATGGGACTGGATGCCATGGTCTTACTTTCCTGAATGTTGAAGTCAAGCCAGCTTTTTCGCTCTCTTCTTTCACTCTCATCAAGAGACTCTTTGGTTCCTTTTCACTTTCTGCTATTAGAATGGTATCATCTACATGTCTGAGGTTGTGGATATTTTTCTAGGCAATCTTGATTCCAGCTTGTTCTTCATCCAGCCCAGGGTTTCCATCATGTACTCTGCATACAGATTAAATAAGCAGGGTGATAATATGCAACCTTGAGGTACTCCTTTCCCAATTTGGAACCAGTTCTTGTTGCAAGTCTGGTTCTAACAATGCTTCTTGATCTGCATTCAGGGTTCTCAAGAGACAGGTAATGTGGTCTGGTATTCCCATCTTTGTAAGACTTTTCCACAGTTTTTGTGATTCCACACAGTCAGAGACTTTAGTGTAGTCAATGAGGCAAAAGTAGGTGTTCTTCTGGAATTCCATTCTTTCTCTATGACCCAGCAGATGTTAGCACTTTATCTCTGGTTCCTCTGCCTTTTTGAAATCCAGCTTGAACTTCTAGAAGTTCTTGGTTCATGTACTGTTGAAGACTTCCTTGGAGAATTTTGAACATTACCTTACTTGCATGTGCAATAAGTTCAATTGTGTGATAGCTTGAATGTGCTTTGACATTGCCCCTCTTTGGGATTGGAATGAAAACTCACCTTTGCCAGTCCTTTGGCCATTGCTGAGTTTTCCAAACCTGCTGGCATATTGACTGCAGCACTTTAAAAGCACCATCTTTTAGGATTCAAAATAGCTCAGCTGGAATTCCATCACCTCCACTAGCTTTGTTTCATAGTGGTGCTTCATAAGGCCCACTTGACTTCACATTCCAGGATGTGTGGCTCTAGATGAGTGATCACACCATCACTGTTATCCAGATCATTAAGAACATTTTTTTTTCATAGTTCTCTGTATTCTTTCCACTTCTTCTTAATCTCTTCTGCTTCTGTTAGGTCCTTGCGCTTTCTGTCCTTTTTTGTGCCCATTCTTGCTTGAAATGTTCCCTTGTTTATACTAATTTGGGACCAGCAACTGACATCTTCTGAAACATCCAGGAAAGCAGGGATAGTTTCAGCAGAATCATAACTGGTTATGCCCAATTCATGTAGACGCGTGCTCAGCTGCAGCTTGTATCTTACATTATCACGAGCCCCAGTACCTAGATTAGCCCTTCAAGCCATATAGAGTACAGAGGTGGAAGCATAGTCAACAGCACTGTTCAGTGAGGCAGATGCTGACAGTCAGCAACTTGGTGAGTGAAAAAAAATTGAATAAACATTAGCATATATGTGTGCATTGTTGGTGAATTAGTAGTGGATGTTTATATACAAAATCATCAGAATCATACTTCAGAAAACATTTAATGTCTTTATAAAATTTAATTTAGCATACATTATAGGCTTTTGAGCATGTCATAAATACCAATTCAGGATGATAAAATGTAGGCACAAAGTAATTCAATGAAGAGATGCTGGTAAGCCGTATATTAAGTACACCAATTACAAACACACACATGCACACACACACACACACACACACACAACAATTACCTCAGTATACTTGATGAAACATGGTTTATTTATTACTTGTTGAATGAAATTTTGAAATAAATTTAGAGAACTGTATTATGTCAATGGGGAAATAAAGGAATTTTAAAACTGAAAATAATGGTCTCTCTGAAAAGGCTACATCAAAATATAGGCGTAAACTTTGTCTAGAAACCCTATTAAAATAACTAAAAGTAATCAAATAATATATATGTGTGTATATATGTATGTATACATATATATATTTGTGATTCATTTCTACCTAAACACTTGTCCAAAAGGACGCATTACAGCTTTGTGGTCATGCGAGTTTTGTCTCCGTGTGATTATTTACTTCTATGTGTTTGAGACTCAAACATAAAGCATTTGGAGCCTTAAGTTCTGAGATCACAGTGGCTTTGTAAACTGAGTAAAGTTACTTTATCCTTTAGAGGTTTTTTTTTTAATATCTGTACAATAGTAAAAAAAAAAAAAAAAAACAAGGTCTGTTAGTCATACTTAGTAAGATATTTTTAAAATGTAAATAAAGAAGGCTATATACTCTACCTCACAATGTGCATATTACTTAATATCCTCAGAATTATGATGTTGTATGTGACTATAGCTTTATATTATCATTTTCCTAGTCTAAAAAACAATATAAAATATTCTGGTCTAAACTTTTTTCTATTGTACATGCAGTTGAAGGTTGTACTTTTGCATGTTTAGGACCTATTGTTTTGTAAAATTAATCTTGTCTTGTTTCATGGTTGCACATACACATATTGCTACAAAAATGCCTTGTTTCTGCATGAGAAGTGAATCTGCTTTCCACCATAGCTCCTCTACCTTCTACAATTATATCCCAATAACAGACATTGCTATTTTATATAATGCATAACATTTCTCAAAATTTCTTTTAGATTTGCTGACCAGCTGATTCCCAAGTAAGTTTTGTCATCCCATATTCATTTTATAATACTCATACCAGTTAAGCTTTAGCAAGTTTCATATCTTAAATGTTTATAATGGTCCTGACTTTCTTTTAATATTTGATATACCTTATTAGTATAATTACTATAAATTTTGTTATAAGATCAGGAAGTAATATTATCTCAGTTCTTATATGCTGTATGATTTTAGGCCAATAAAAGCAAGCAAACAAATAAAAATCCTCAAATTTCCCACAACAAAAGAAGAAAAACCTAAAAAAACAGAAAAACAAACAATTTCTCTGAACTTTATCTCCTTATGTGTAAAGTAACAAATATGTCACAATTTTTTATTAATCTTGCCAATGTTTACTGCAATTTTAACTTTCATAACCTCATAATTATCACCATCAATGATCATCTCCAGATGAACATATCTGTCCTCAGGATCTAGGACTTATATCAATCCTTTCATTTTTATACTTCTCACCACTGTCTAGCTCTTGAAAATACTCTCTTATGGTAGCTTTTTATTTTTAACCAATTTTCCTTCTTTAATTTGTCTCTTGATAATCTTATTTCCTTTCCTGACCTATGGTCCTAGTCATGCTGCTGCTGCTGCTGCTGCTGCGTCTCTTCAGTCGTGTCCAACTCTGTGCGACCCCATAGATGGCAGCCCACCAGGCTCCCCTGTGCCAGGGATTCTCCGAGCAAGAACGCTGGAGTGGGTTGCCATTTCCTTCTCCAATGCATGAAAGTGAAAAGAGAAAGTGAAGTCGCTCAGTCCTGTCCGACCCTCAGTGACCCCATGGACTTCAGCCTTCCAGGCTCCTCCGTCCATGGGATTTTCCAGGCAAGAGTACTGGAGTGGGGTGCCATTGCCTTCTCCATGGTCCTGGTCATAGTCCTTATTATATAATAAACAGGGTTTTGTAATGGCCTTCTAACCTTCTAATTGATTTTTTTGTGTAGTCTCTACTCCTCCCAATAGAAGAGTTGCCTGATACATTCTTTTTCACATGCGAATCACCCGAGCGTCATATTTTTTTTTTAGGTTCTCATTAGTTATCTGTACTAGTATCTGTATGTCAATCCCAATCTCCTAGCTTATTCCACCCCTCTCCAAGCTCCTTAATAATCATACATTTGTTCTCTAGATCTGTGACTGTATTTCTGATTTACAAACGAGTTCCTCTGTACCATTTTTCTAGATTTCATATATAAGGAATATTATACCGTATTTGTTTTTCTCTCTGACTTACTTCATTCTGTATGACAATTCCCAGGTCCACCCGTGTCTCCACTAATGGGACTTCTTTGTTCCTTTTTATGACTAATATTCCACTGCATGTATGCACCATGTCTTCTTTATCCATTCCTCTGTCAATGGACATTTAAGTTGCTTCCGTATCGTGGCTAATGTAATGACTGCTGTGATGAATATTGATGTACACACATCTTTCAGAATTCTGCTTTTCTCCAGATATATGCCTAAGAGTGGGACTGTTGGGTCATATAGTAGAGCCTTTTTTTTTACACAGTAATAAACAAAATGAAAAGACAACACTAGAATAAAAGAAAATATTTGCACACAAAAAACTGATGAACGATTAATCTGCAAAATTTACAAACAGCTCATGCAGCTAAATATAAGAAAAAATAAAAATCAAAAAATGGGAAGAATATATAAATAGATATTTCTCCACAGAAGACATACAGGTGGCCAATGAACACATGAAAAGATGGTCAACATCACTAATTATTGTAGAAATACAAGTCAGAACTACAATGTGGTATCACCTCACACCAGTCAGAATTACCATCCTCAAAAAATTTACAAACAATAAACACTGGACAGGCTATGGAGAAAAGGGAAGTCTCCTACACAACTGGGCTTCCCAGGTGGGTCAGTGGGTAAAGGATATACCTGCAATGCAGGAGACGCAAGTTCGATCCCTGAGTCAGAAAGATCTCCTGGAGGAAGGCATGGCAACCCACTCCAATATCCTTGCCTGGAGAATCCCATGGATAGAGGATCCTGGTGGGCAACAGTCCATAGGGCTGCAAAGAGTCAGACATGACTGAAGAGACTGAGCACAGCTTAGAACTTACACTGTTGGTAGGAATGTAGACTGGTACAGTCATTATGGATAACAATATAGAAGTTCCTTAAAAAATTGATATATTATCCTAAAAAACAGAGACAATCCACGCACTGGCCTGAGTCCTCCAGCTTCCCGGGTGGCACTAGTGGTAAAGAACCTGACTGCCAATGTGGGAGACATAAGAGATGCAGGCTCAGTCTCTGGGTCAGGACTATCCCATGGAGGAGGGCAAGGCAACCCACTCCAGTATTTTTTTTTTTCCTGGAGAATCCCATGGCCAGAGGAGCCTGGGGGGTCTACTATGAAACAAACCTTGTGCAATCATGAAACAAAACAAGATTTATATATATATATATAAAATTCAGCTCAGTTCAGTCACTCAGTCATGCCTGACTCTTTGTGACCCCATGGACTGCAGCACGCCAGGCCTCCCTGTCCATCACCAATTTCCAGAGTCCACCCAAACTCATGTCCATTGAGTTGGTGATGCCATCCAACCATCTCATCCTCTGTCATCCCCTTCTCCTCTTGTCTTCAATCTTTCCCAGCATCAGAGTCTTTTCCAATGAGGCAGTTCTTCGCTTCAAGTGGCCAAAGTATTGGAGCTTCAGCTTCAGCATCAATCTTTCCAGTTAATATTCAGTACTGATTTCTTTAGGATTGACTGCTTGGATCTCCTTGCAGTCCAAGAAGACTCTCAAGAGTCCAACACCACAGTTCAAACACAATGAGATTTTAATGTTAACCTCATCCAGAAACACCTTCACATACACACCCCAAAATATTGCTTTATCAGGGCGCTTGCCCTGGTGTCCCAGTAAAGTTGACATATAAGACTAATAATCATCACAAACATTTTGCCTCCCTGTTCAAAAGCTTCTATTGTTTTAAATATGAAGGTGATCATTTTCACTTGAAAGTAAACTATTAGCCATTTTCAGAATATCAGATGGGCTTCCCTGGTGGCTCAGATGGTAAAGAATCTGAATGTGATGTGAGAGACCTGGGTTCCATCCCTGGGTTGGGAAGATCCCCTGGAGGAGGGCATGGCAACCCATCCCAGTATTCTTGCCTGGAGAATCCCCGTGGACAGAGGAGCCTGGTGGGCTACAGTACATGGGATCACAAAGAGTTGGACATGCCTGAGAGACTAAACACAGCATAGAATATCAGGTTTATGGATACTGTATACTTGAGTTTTGTTTTTCCTAAAGAGTTATAAACATTAAAAATGTAGTATGAAGAAGGGAATAACATACACTTTATGCATAATGGATAATCTTCACAAACTAGTTTGAATTATAGGACTCAAATGATTTCTGTAACATTTATCCTAAACAAGGATGTGTATAGGATATGAAAAGGTATTAGCTCTTTCAGATAATTTATAAATGTCCCTAATGGTGGAAAAATATCAAATATGCTAGACATACTTTGTGAGGTACATCCCTGATTGTCCCTTTTTTATAGTGGCTGATAACATTTGACTCAATTCCACTTTAGGATCATCAGTCTATTAAGAAACCATTACAAGGCTTCAAAAATCAGTTGTGCTTGTGCTCATGTGTTGAAACTACATACATGATTTTCAAGTCACATAATCAAGAAAGAACAAAGATCAGGGTAAACGGTCACATTAAATACATTGAAAAAGAAGTAAATGTGAGAAAATAGAGACAGTAACATACTTTTCAGCAACATGGATTAATTCGCAAAATATCTTTAAAGGGAAATTGTTACTATTACACTAAGACAATAATATTCTTTGTTGTTCAATAACTAAGTTGTGCTTGACTCTTTGTGACCCCATGGACTTCAGCATGTCAGGCCTCCCTATTTTTAGGTATCCTGAACTATGAAAAATGCTGTCATAAAATCCTTTGGATACAGTCTATTCTGAAAATATTAAATCAGCTTTGCTGAGTTTTCAAAAGCAAGACTTTTCCTTGAAGGGTGATTGAAAACAACTTTCTAACTTAAGATCTTAGATACCATTAGTCCCAATAAAGTTGATGATTTCTTCTGGGAGAGTTTAATCAGTTTGTTGTGACATGGTACCAGTAACTCAATTCCATAAAACAATTGTGATTGATTACAGTTGTCCCATGAATTGGCCAGAAGAGAGCCTGAGAAAATCATTTCCAAGCCTGTCTTTCAGTGCAACTTCAGAAAATGATGGTCTTCTGGATTTAAGCCACGTTTTTCTCCTGACCATTCACAAAAATACCATTCATTACTCATTTCTTTCTTTCCTAAACAGAAAATATCAATGATGATCACAATCTATGATAGAGGTCATAGCAATTAACTAACTGTAATGACATGTGTTAAGGTTATGGTTTTTGCTCAAAGCCCGAGCTAGTTAAGTATTGACATCTCCTGACCGGAACTCGGCAAGAACACTTAGAAAGCCACCTTCAGGTCTATTAAAGTGCTATGGCAATCCAGGGTTTTTCCATGTCAATAAACAGTATCCAACTGAGATTTGGGATAGTGATTTAGAAATGAGATGTTTATTTTAACTATAGTGTGGATCATAAAATTTTCCTTTGGTCTTCCGCTATTATCACTTTTATTTATGGCATTTCCCTGCTGCTTCCTGTATCATAATACATAAAAGTATATATTCTCAGAGACATTTTTATACAACACAGCACACTAGAAGGGGTATTTACTATTTCCCAAGAGAAGAAAAAAATCACTCTATTCCTTCTTAGGTACAGTTGAATCAGCCATGACTTTTATGCCTCTTATGTAGATGCTGTTCTGCGCTCAGTATTGTTTGACTCTGCTACTTATGGACTCTAGTCAGTCAGGCTCCTTTGTCTGTGGAATTTTCCAAAACAGAATACTGAAGTGAGTTGCCATTTGCTTCTTCAGGTGACCTTCCCAACCCTGGGAGGGAACCTGCATCTCCTCGCAGGTGGATTCTTTATCACTGAACCACCTGGAAAGTCAGACAGGCACCCCTTATTCTACATGTCCATAGGATTAAATAATTATATGGGATTATTTTGAATAGAGAGGCTCTAGCGATAACCTTGAAACAGCTGCCTTGCTGAAGAAGTAGCTTTGGTTATACTTTCTATTGCTGCATCATTTAAAAAAGTTAGATATTGTATACATTGTTTTTGGTCCCAAAACAAAGGTTCTCAGTGTAACCTTTTCATCTTATTTTCTATAAAGCTAAACAATGTGGCATAATTTACTTATTCAGTTCAGTTCAGTTCAGTCACTCAGTCGTGTCCGACTCCTTGAGACTCCATGACCCGACTCTTTGAGACTCCATGAATCGCAGCACGCCAAGCCTCCATGTCTATCACCAACTCCTGGAATTCACTCAGACTCATGTCCATCGAGTCAGTTGATGCCATCCAGCCATCTCATCCTCTGTCATCCCCTTCTCCTCCTGACCCCAATCCCTCCCAGCATCAGAGTCTTTTCCAATGAGTCAACTCTTCCCACGAGGTGGCCAAAGTACTGGAGTTTCAGCTTTAGCATCATTCCTTCCAAAGAACTCCCAGGGCTCATCTCCTTCAGAATGGACTGGTTGGATCTCCTTGCAGTCCAAGGGACTCTCAAGAGTCTTCTCCAACACCACAGTTCAAAAGCATCAATTCTTCAGTGCTCAGCTTTTTTCACAGTCCAACTCTCACATCCATACATGACCACTGGAAAAACCATAGCCTTGACTAGACGGACTTTTGTTGGCAAAGTAATATCTCTGCTTTTGAATATGCTATCTAGATTGGTCATAAGTTTTCTTCCAAGGAGTAAGCGTCTTTTAATTTCATGGCTGAAGTCATGATCTGTAGTGATTTTGGAACCCCCCAAAATAAAGTCTGACACTGTTTCCACTGTTTCCCCATCTACTTGCCATGAAGTGATGGGACCAGATGCCATGATCTTCATTTTCTGAATGTTGAGCCTTAAGCCAACTTTTTCATTCTCCACTTTCACTTTCATCAAGAGGCTTTTTAGTTCCTTTTCACTTTCTGCCATAAGGGTGGTGTCATCTGCATATCTGAGGTTATTGATATTTCTCCTGGCAATCTTGATTCCAACTTGTGCTTCTTCCAGCCCAGCGTTTCTCATGATGTATTTGGAAAACTCAGCAGTGGCCACGTGACTAGAAAAGGTCAGCTTTCATTCCAATCCCAAAGAAAGGCAATGCCAAAGAATGCTCAAACTACCACACAATTGCACTCATCTCACACGCTAGTAATTATGCTAGTAATTTTGAGCTAGTAATGCTCAAAATTCTCCAAGCCAGACTTCAGCAATACGTGAACCATGAACTTCCAGATGTTCAAGCTGGTTTTAGAAAAGGCAGAGGAACCAGAGATCAAATTGCCAACATCCACTGGATCATCGAAAAAGCAAAAGAGTTCCAGAAAAACATCTATTTCTGCTTTATTGACTATGCCAAAGCCTTTGTGTAGATCACAATAAACTGTGGAAAATTCTGAAAGAGATGGGAATATTAGAGCACCTGACCTGCTTCTTGAGAAACCTCTATGCAGGTCAGGAAGCAACAGTTAGAACTGAACATGGAACAGATTGGTTCCAAATAGGAAAAGGAGTACGTCAAGGCTGTATATTATCACCCTGCTTATTTAATTTACTTATTATGATCCACCAAATAGGAAATCACAGAACTTCAGGGAAAAAAAAAATCTCTATGTTAGAGTACTAACTTTGAAAACATAGTTTCTATATTTTTGATTATATCAGCCTAACATTTAATGAGATAGGCCAGTGCATTTGTGTTTAAGTGAGACTGCAATGCCCTAAAATGTTTTTTTCTCTATTTGTCTTACCCGATGCTTCCTATTAAATGGTAAATATCTCAGCATTAAAGCAAATATCTCAAACCCATAGAAGCAATTAACACTTTATATAAGTTTATTAGATTAGCTCCATTATCTTTATGATCCCTGGTGAGTTTGTAGAGGAATTG
This sequence comes from Bos indicus x Bos taurus, assembly GCF_003369695.1. NCBI lineage: Eukaryota > Metazoa > Chordata > Mammalia > Artiodactyla > Bovidae > Bos > Bos indicus x Bos taurus. The sequence goes on along the minus strand of NC_040087.1, from coordinate 8,785,024 downwards.
GAGGAAAGGTAAGATGTGGAATAAGAAAAAGTCTGAAGGTCAGGTGGGCAGCCAACAGGGAAGAACCTGGAAAATCAGTGTAAGGAGAGACCTGAGACCTGATGGGATGGATGAGAAAATAAGAAGGAAATAAAAGATGAGGCACATACACAAACTTGTGAGGGTAGCTTTCGGAGACTCTTTTCCTTCAGAGCTCTGATAAGCCATAATTTATGAAATCACTGATTCTTGAGAGAAACTAACCAAGCAAAGAAAATGTGATGATGATGATTTGATCATTTATGCTTTGCAGTATCTTTTTTTTTTTATTAAATCCACCGAAGTTAATATGTGAAGATAGTACTACCTAAAATATAATAATTAACCCATGACAGCTATTCCATTATGAAGTACATTTGACAATTAATGTCATGCATTAAATTAATTACAGATCATTTAAATAATACTGCTTTGAACTTAAAGCAAATCATTTATTGTTATACTTCAGAGTACTTCAAAAGGTTTTCTGAATGCCTAGTTATAATTTTTTCATCCCTCTGGATTCTTTCAACAGCAAAACATATTAAAATCTTTAACTTGGCTGGCTGTCAATGATTATTTGTTTGTTTTCAATTATGAGAAGCACGTTCACATGCCAAAACCAAGAACTGGGCTCAGACATGAAGCACAGCGGAAGCGAGGCTTTTAATGACAGTCTTGCAAGATTGGGTGTCTGTTGGGCAGGTACACTCAGGAGAGTTACAGCATGCACTCTTATTACCTGGCATGCAGACCCCGCCCCGGTTCCTCATTGGCTGAGTACTATGGGGTTACAATCTTCTTGGACATCGTCTAAGCCCAGTCTCTTAGCTTATTCTTTCTTCTCCCTTCCCATCCTAAATCCACCTTTATCAACAAGGACTTTAGCTTATCCCTGCTCAAACATCCTGTTAGTTTAAGCACTCTCCAGGAGTAAGCTGTTAGGCAAACTAGCTTGCTAGTAATTTTCCAAGACAAAACTATCTAGCTTTGATTGGAAAGCCATTTGGTAATAATTTTCCACCCAAGGCCAGCTATTTCGTCCTGACAATGGACTGGTTCAAGTTCCATTTCTTACACAATGCATTTGATAAATATTAAAAACATAACAAAATAACATTAAAATTTACATCACTTGGCAATAAATTTCTGTCATGAAACAAAGAAAATCCCAACATATCTGTTCTTAATATACATGTTCATTGCACCATCAATGCAACTCACGAATGTCTCAAAACATCTTTCCAAGAGAAATAGTGAAATAGTTTTTACTGGGATTTATTTGGGAAACAAACTTGGAATTTACTTCCAAATAAATTCATACCAGAATTCAATGTTTATTTCAAAACTTTAACCATGTATAAAAGTCAAGTGAATTATATCCAGTCCTTGTAAGGTCCAAAATTCTAAGAATGTATTGAGCGACAGCTTCAAGTTAAGCAGATTATGTTTTTTTTTTTTTTTTTTATTATTTTAATTGAAATTTTTGTGTATCTGGGTTTGATTTGTTTATTTTCAGTGGAACTAAAAGTTTAAATTCTAGGGCCTGAATTACTGTTGACAGTTAATTTCTACGTTTCTTTAGAATCAGTTCCTAAATGTATGACAAATCATTTAAGGTATAAACTAATGTGTCTATAGCATGTCTCAGAATAGTTAATTACATTTAATTAAGTCAGAATCAAAACACATTTAATTTGTCCTAGTATGAAAAGGCTGAGACTGTACGTGGTTTTATGTCATTAAATTTAATGTGAAATTATATAGCTATAGCTCACTAGTTCTTCACGTTTTCACTAGTATTTTACACGTAAATTGCTAGGATGCTGAGGGAAATAGCATGACTAGATTATGTGTTAAAAGCAAACTCTACTATAATAAAGAAAATATAAACTTAAAGGGCAGCTACTGTTTTATACTCAGATCATTGTGAATGATTCCTAAGTAGACACTATGACCTTTAAATTATCCTATTTTAGAAAAGCCAGCTTTGTATTGAGTGGATGAAATAATCATAAAGTCGCAAAATAAAAGCTTTCTCAAATACTCTGGACACTTGTCCATGTAATTTTCTAACTGGTGAAAATATATTTACCCTTGTTCCTTCCTCTTGTCTGAGACTCAGATATGATGGCTAGAGGCCTATAAAGATAAATCTAGAATAAAAATCATGAAACAAAAATAGGGGGAGCTCAAGGAATGGTAACTAAGAATCTATTTTACAAGCCCTAAAATATGTTCCTTCAGTTTTCCTTATTTATGAAAGAATAAATATCTATGTTGTTGAAGTCACAATATTTTCTTTCTTTAGACAGTTAAACTAATTTTTGCATGATTTAGGTATTTATTTGGCCTTGATTTATGCTTATTTTTCTGGTTGACAGTTCTACCAACACATTAGAAAACCTTGATTACAAGTATCATATGTTATTCATATTGATTGTGTTGGCAGCAACATTTTCCAGACCTTCCTCACTTCCAGCAATCAAACCAATAACACTTTTCATTCCTATTGACAATCTGCTATACAATAGAAGAGAAATGGTATCAAAACCCAGAAATGGACCATGGGTGGGAATGGAGAAGGGTGAGAGTGAGGGGCTGGATGATAACCATTTTGAGGGGCAGCTATAACTCTGCAGAAACACACTGGTGAAGTTGCCAGTGTTTGGAAATATGCGTCACCTCACAAGCAGAGCACTAGCTTATAATTTTCTTTCTTGGCATCAGTTAAAGTTTGTCTGCCAAACCAGGAATGACAATCTGACAGCAATGGAAAAGAAAGTTTCTAAATCCCCAGAGAATCAAATTGGTATCTGTGATACTAGTCCTATCTTACCAAATATATTTAGGTTAAATATTACCACATCCTTCTTATTTAAAAGTTTGGGCATTTAGTATGCTTTCTGCAAGATGATAAAGGGAAAATAAACCCTCCTATTTCAATGTTGGGAATAGGTGTGTGTATAAAATGTATGTACACATATATAAAGAAATATGTATGCTATATGTTTAATTTATTAACCTGAGCACTGGAACAGCATGAATAATGATTTTTTTATTTTGTTGTCTTGGGAGCAAATCTCTACCTCTGTATTTTGTAGGTTAAAATGTTGTCAAGAATATTTTGTTAAAAAAAATTTAAAAAATCAATTTTATAAACATTAACTTAAACATAAAAGATGGATGGGGAATTTGTGTGGTTGGGAGCCAACTTTGGTTTTTCCTGAGAAATAAAAAATTTATTCATTTATTCTTTCTTATGCTATATATAGATTGTAAAAGTCATTCCAACAACATATCTTGAAAATGGCACTCAGACTGAACAAAGCTCTTCCTTGAGGTCTTTCATGATGTGTTGGGAGAATTCATATACAAGACACACAATTCATCTAATTTCAATCTAGTTTATGCAGCATAAATGTGCTGCCAATCAACAAGAACACCATTTTAATTGAGTTACTCATCTGCATGATCGTGCTGACGGGCTGTTCATTGCACTTTGGTTTAGGAGTATCTGACTTCTTCATGGCAGCATAGAAAGTCAGGCACAAACTACCAAGGGAAAGTCAGAAAATATTTTAGCAGAGTATGGTATTTGACTTTGGGTTTGGTGAGAGAATAAGTGGATGAGAGGAACTGGTCAGCTAGAGAAGTTATTGAATATTTAAAAGAGAGAAGAGCTAATAAAGGCAGTGCCGTAGCGAAAAGAACATAGAAAGTGGATAATCTTTTTTTTTTTAATTTCACTTTAAATGAAAAGCAAAGTAAAATAAAGAAAATGGAACCATCCCTTTCCCTGAAATTGAAGTCAAAGAAACAGAAGAGCTATGTATCAAGATGATTAGACGCTTTGATGGTAACACACTTATACATTACAAACCCTTGTGTCTTATTTATCCTTTGAAGAAACAAGTGAAATAATCCATGAGGAAGAAAACTATGTGTATAACCTGATGTTGGTCTCTGAACTCCGTCACATTTGCTAACTATAATGGAAAGAGATGAACAAGACACAGATAGTTTCCTGAGGCGTGTTGATGGCTCAGTTGAGATTAGAATTCAGTGTACATTTAAGTAAAACTCAGCTGCTCAATGATTCTTGTATTAAACTGGAGGACTTCTCTGCTAAAGAGGAGACACTGTATTGTAGAATTTACCTCAAGCTTAGAATTTTCAGAAAGAGATACTATGGAAGTTGACATATTGAAGATGTTGAAATAAATAACTAGAAATTCAAGTAAATAACTATGGTCCGAAGGTCCAGATTTTTTTTTTTTTTTTTGGCTGCACTGTGCAGCCTGTGGTATCTTAGTTCCGCAATCAGGGAGCAAATCTCCGCTCCCCCCACCCCTCGTGCGGTGGAAGCACAGAGTCTTCACCACTGGACTGACAGGAAAGTTCCCAGAAATAGTTGTTCTTTTTTATTTTTTAAAAGTACTGAGTGTAAAGGGTAAGGTAAGGTGTTATAATAATCAAGAAAAATGTGAGGATGAGTATTAAGAGATATAAAGACTTGATAAGATAGTACATCAGGATGGTTGGGAGTGAAAAATGAGGTAAATAGAAAGATAAATCTGGTCAGATATTGGTGTTTAAGAATTCAAATCTGCAAATGTTCATGATGAAAACAGTATGTGGGGTAATTAAATGAATCATAAAGATAACTGGAACTTGGAAGTATAACGAATTAATAGCCTGCATCTGATTGGATATATAAATATTTAGATAGCTCAGTATTTATTCTGAATTTATATATAGGAGGAATTATTTAAGAACTGGGAAAAAGCATTGAGAAAAGCAAAGCATAGAACTTAGTGAGGCATGGCACAAAGCAATCAGTCAGAAAACAAGGAGACAAAAGACTAACGTTTATGTTTGTAAATATATCAGAGGAAAGGCATAGCAGATGTACAAAACATAGGGATGATTTCTTCAATATCTAGGGAAAGCAATTCTGTAAGATAATACTTAAGAAAGAGACATGAATGAAGTTAAAAAGATGAAATGTGAATATCTGAATCCAGAATGTTTATCATAGAGGTCATAGACTATGGACCAGAATGCTTAGTGTGTTAGAACAGACAAGGGTCAGATGAGGCCAGAATATAGAGGCTGGCCCAGCAGCAAGGACTGGCAAAAGTTATAACTTGCACTCAGCTCGCATCATTTGACTCCTAACCAGGCCGCAGTAGTAAAAAGAAGGTATGATATCTCCAGGATATATGATAGTGCAGGCGGACACTACTGTTTCTGTCTGCCTTCCTTCACTGATACATGGCTGAAGTTCTGTGTTCAGTGGCCTATACAAGTAGAGGGAATCTACCAAGTAAGAAGAGCCTTGGCTTCACTGATTTTTATATAACCTTAGAATAAGTAGGTAAAGGGAGAATGGTGGGGTGAAAGGGCATACGGATCAGCTTGAATTCTAGCTCTAAAATTTGTGTTGTAGAATCCCAGTGTGGTATATTTATTTAGTACAATTTTCTATTCAATTTCATGTTGCATCATTGGGTCTAGTCACAAGTTCGGTGTGGCAGATGTAACTGTTGAAAACTGTCTTGAAATGAGTTTAGAAGGAAAGACTAGCTTAAAACTTGTAGTACATAGTAAGAGTTTTATGGTAAGATTTAGGCGAAACAATTGGAGTGTTGAAAACAGGGGACTAAGAGTAAAGTTTGTGATGTAGATAGATGGGGTAGGAAAGAGGAAGCAGGATGCAGAGAAACTGAGTAGGAGAGCATTACAAAACTCCGTGTAAGAAACTATGCTGACCTGGGTAGTTGCGGTGGAATCAGTGACATAGGATCAGATTTTTTGGTAGAGTTTTTAAAATTGTTTTTAGTAATAGAACAGAAAAACATGCTAACGAATGGGACATAGAGTGCGTAAAATAAGAGTCAAAGGAAACTCAAGGATTTCTTGTGTTGTGCTGCTGCTGTTGCTAATTTGCTTCAGTCGTGTCCGACTCTGCGACCCCATAGACGGCAGCCCACCAGGCTCCGCCGTCCCTGGGATTCTCCAGGCAAGAACACTGGAGTGGGTTGCCATTTCCTTCTCCAATGCATGAAAGTGAAAAGGGAAAGTGGAGTCACTCAGTCGTGTCCGACTCCTAGCGACCCCATGGACTGCAGCCTACCAGGCTCCTCCGTCCATGGGATTTTCCAGGCAAGAGTACTGGAGTGGGGTGCCATTGCCTTCGTGTGTTGTGCTAGTGTTTGTTAAATCAATGAACATTGGAGACAAATAGATGTTTTTGTTGATGGTGGAGAGTGTAAGGGTTTGTTTTGGTCATGTTAAGTCTGAGGTATTTATTAGACTCTAAAGTGAAGATATCAAGATATAGGAGTCTTAGATTCAGAGGAAACGTCATTAACTGAAGGTGTAAGTGTACTAGCTCTTGTCATATAGGCGAAGTTGGTTGCACACATACAAGGGGAGTAAATGTAGGAAGAGAAAAGATCCACAGACTGAAGAGAGGCACTTGTGAACAAAAGAAGAGAAGACCAAGAGATTGGAGACCATCACAGATCCAAACAAACAGAGTAGAAATGCAAAAGAGTGTGCTGGAGAGCAAGAAGATTGTGGCAGAGGTAAAATCTTTAAAATAGCTATGCTGGAAAAAAAATACCATTGGTATTAACGCACGCTCTAAGCTCTATGTGTGGCATAAAATGGTTTGAGCATAGAGGAAAGCAACACTGTTGAAAGTAAGCACAATACAGAACTAAGAGATCATGTGGTCGGATGGATCATCTATATGAATATTGAGAGAAATATAAGTGCATAGCAAGAGTAGTAGCAAAAGGATACAATGGGAGAGAAAATAAAAAAGCCAGATACTAAAGAGAGTGAGGGAAGTGATTGGAAATATGGTTATTGCTGCAATGTGAAAGTTAGTGACTTGTAGGATATTAAGATTTTAGATAAGATATTAAGATTTCAGAGTTATTTTCTATTATTTTTGTCTTAATCTTTTAATTAGGATTGGAGACACAATAGCATGGAAATAGTATTATGCACGGGTAGGAAACTCACCTTACTCTTACGATTTTGTGCCACCAGGCAGGAGAGAAAGAGGGGGAAAAAATGTCAATTGATAGGTTTACTTAGGAATCACTATCTCCAGAACACTGACAAAGAAGGTCAGAACATACAGTGAATGTAAAGAGGAAATTCTAGAGATTTCAAACTAAACCATATGGGGATTGTAATCTGCATGGCAAGGGATAACATGGGAGCTTTGGATTTTTCATAATGACTTATACACCAAACATTATAGCCTGATAGAATGAGTTTTACTGTTCTGTCAGGGGACGAAGATAATTCCAATTATATGAGGCAGGTATTCTGTATGTATGGGCCAGGTGGGCAGTCTACTCAATAGTACAAAATTATTTAAGCTTCCTCTTCCCCAAATCAAATGTTAGGTGATTATCATGTTGGGGATCATTAATTTGTGTTGCAAAAGCAAAGCTCTTGGACCCCTCATATCATCTGCTATGGACACTTTTATGGCCAGGGGAAGACTCTCCATAAACATGCAGAACTCCTTATATAGATGCAGAAGGTGTCATGTTTTGCTGTGGGCAGTTCTGAGCTAGGCATGCACGAAGCTTTGGGGACCTTCCTTCAGTGCTACCATGGGTTGTGGTGAGGGAAAAGGAAGAATGGCTTTAACAGGGGATGGGAAGGATGATCACAAGGGGTAAGGCAGAGATAATTATAATTAAATTTATTAAAAAAAATAAGTGATGGGGAATAAGTTAGCAACAATCAAAAATGACAGTAAGACAATGGTAATGTTATTCAGTGTAACTAACCTCAAAAGGACAAAATTTCTTTTTACATGAAGCTAAAAAATGTGTTTTTTAAGAGACAGTGGATAGAGAAGTGAGAGCACGTTGTTTCAAGGGGAGCAGAAGCTAAGCAGTCTCCGTGTAAGGTAATCTCAAAAGAAAGCCAACATTACTCAATGTAAAAAGATCCAGAGAACCATCTCTGAAGAAGTTAATGTGAAAAAATTAATTGAAGTAGAAATCTCAGAGAGTTGGGTCAAAAGAGTTGGGAGGGAGGTCAATAATACAGAACCGATGTGTTTGGATTTAGAAAACGTAGAAGTAAGGTAGAGATTAAAATAATACATCATAAAATAAAATTATGTACTTAAACTTATTTGACTATTCACTCCAAGTTTAATATTATTGTTACTAAAAATGCTTTCTTAATTAGGTCATTAAATGTCCTTATAATTAGTGCCTTTTTTCCTGAAATAAATGCCTTTAAAATGTTTTTAACTGAAATAACTAATGCAAAATACTCATTATTTTGGAAACTCTATTTCAGCAATATCTGGAAATAGGTTAGCATATAAGTGTGTGAAAAAGTTGGCTTAAAGCTCAACATTTAGAAAATGAAGATCATGACATCTGGTCCCATCACTTCATGGGAAAGGAAGATCCCCTGGAGGAGGGCATGGCAATCCACTCCAGTATTCTTGCTTGGAGAATCCCATGGGCGGAAGAGCCTGGTGGGCTATGGGTTCATAGACTTGCAGAGAACCAGACAGGACTAAAGCAACTCAGCATGAGCACCATGGCTGTAGGTGGTCTCCCACATCTCTGCTCTTCTGCTGCTGCTAAGTCGCTTCAGTCATGTCTGACTCTGTGTGACCCCATAGATGGCAGCCCACCAGGCTCCCCTGTCCCTGGGATTCTTCAGGCAAGAGCACTGCAGTGGGTTGCCCTTTCCTTCTCCAATGGATGAAAGTGAAGTCGCTCAGTCGTGTCCGACCCTCAGCAACCCCATGGACTGCAGCCTTCAAGGCTCCTCCTTCCATGGGATTTTCCAGGCAAGAGTACTGGAGTGGGGTGCCATTGCCTTCTGCTCTTCTGCACATACCATTTATTTTTCCTTGGTTCCACTGTTGTTAACTATTCACGTGGCACATTGCCACTAATACTTCATGCCAAACACTTTCTATTTTTAAGAGGGAGACATAATTAAATACTTTATTCTAAATAGATATAGGTATTTTATTGTCTATGTTTCCACTTCACTTGAGATTTGCCTGCATTACAATACAAACAATGCATAACTGTCTTATTGACTTACTTTTATTATAATGCTGATTTTTATAAATGTAACACTGAAATGAAGTAAAAGATGAATTATGATCAAGATGGTGCTCTGTTTACATTGCTTGTGGACCATACTCTTTTGCCTTTGTTCAGATCCATACCACTATGACTACAAAGAGAGAATATTCAAATATCATCATGCTTAATGTAGTAACTATTTCTAATGACCAGATACAAAGCAGAAACAAAGTAGTGATCACAGTTGTCACGAACAGTTCACTGATTTCCAAGTTGAAAAAGACCTAGGGAGTTTACAAAGTTTACTCTATGCTTTCTACATGAATTGATGAACTAGAGCTCAGCTTATTGCTGAGGTGGGGCTTACCATTTATGAAAAAAAAAGTTTGAAATAAGATGGTACACACTTTTTCTTTGAACTATAGTTTATCTGCCCCTGTGTGCTTAATGGGAAGAAAATACAAGATGCCTTCTGTTGAAGCCTTGAGGCAAGGTCCCGCCAGGCATTAGTGTGATGGACATATCTGGATGTCTCCATTCCAGATGTTTGAGGGTTAGGAGCCCCTGGAAACCAGTGCATAAGAAAAGTCAGAACCAGGGTCTCTGAGAAACAGTCATAAAACCAGTAAACAAGAAAGGTAGAGCACAAAGGTAAACCAAAAATTAAAGATCACAACCTCATGCTTAAAATGATTCTACAAAGCAAAATTCCAGACATGTGAAAAAGATTAACATAAAATATTGTAACTGATTGTAGATAACAAAATCTAAAAATTAATTTCTTTAAATGAAATGAAAATAATGGTGGCAACTGCAGACCTTAAAAATTGGTATATATAAGGTACCACAGATATAAAAGAAGTGCTGGTATTCAAAAATATGACAATAGTAACACAATCTGAAGACATTAAGCAATAAAGACAAATATGGAAAAAAATAGAAATCTTGGAAATGAAAAATATAGCTATTGAAATTTAAACTCCAGCCTGGACATAATCAGGGAATCATTAATATAGTGTATAAACATATATAAGTACACATATGTATATTCACTTGAATGTATATACCTATTTTTATAGGTTATATATTTAAGTGAATATAAACAAAAGACTATAAATCTTGGAGATGAAAAACACAGTCAATGAGAATTTCCCCGGTGGTCCAGTGGTTAAGAATTCACATGCCGATGCAGAAGATATGGGTTTAATCCCTGGTTCAGAAAGATTCCACATGCTGAGGGGTAACAATTGAGTGTGAGCCCTAGAGCCCATCTTCCACAATACTGAGGCACTGCTGCTGCCGCTGCTAAGTCGCTTCAGTCGTGTCTGACTCTGTGCGACCCCATAGACGGCAGGCCACTAGCCTCCTCTGTCCCTGGGATTCTCCAGGCAAGAACACTGGAGTGGGTTGCCATTTCCTTCTCCAATGCATGAAAGTGAAAAGTGAAAGTGAAATCACTCAGTCGTGCCCGACTCTTAGCGACCCCATGGACTGCAGCCTACCAGGCTCCTCCATCCATGGGATTTTCCAGGCAAGAGTACTGGAGTGGGGTGCCGTCGCCTTCTCCGACTGAGGCACAGCCTGCAGCTACTGAAGCCTCACACCCTAGAGCCTGTGCTCTCACAAGAGAAGCCACCACGACGAGAAGTCTGCAAAGAGAGTAGCCCCACTTGCTGCAACTAGAAAAGGCCTGCATGCAGCAAGGAAGACCCAGCACAGCAAAAATAAGTAAACAAATACATTTAAAATACAGATATAGTCAATGAAATTTAGACTAGGTATGTTCAAACAGTCAATAATGTTTAAGATTACACTGAGAGATTCATCTAGATTATGGCATAAATAGAAAAAAGAAATGAACAAAATTATGAAAAGAGGCTTGAAAAATAGTTTGAGAAGGCAACATAGATCAAGTAGATATTTAGGAGGGGAAACTTGATAAGTTGTTACGGGAAAACATTAATAGAAGCAATAGCTGATGCTTTTTCAGAATTAAAGTTAGACAAATTATATTAAAAGCTAATGCAAAATGAAAGTAGGAAAATTAAGAGTTTATTCTAGAAAACAAATATAAAATAAGAGATATCAAGAACAACAGTATAAAGCTACCATAAGGAAAAGATGGCTAATCTACAAAGGAGCTGACAGCCAATTTCTTATGAACATCAATATTAAGCGATGGTCAGAAAAAACAGAGAAATGTTTTCAAAGCCCTAGGGGAAATCAACAACTGAACTAGAATTGCACAGACAGGTAAAATACAGTTACATGGATAAATGACTTAAAGACATAGTGAAGCAGAGAAGTATTATTGAGCAAAAGTTCATAGCACTCACCACAGAACACACCAATAAGTTGAGAGACAAGTTATTGGGGTTAGAAACACTGGGAAGTCAGCAAACTGAGAAGACGCGGACTAGTGTCCCAGGGACGTTACCTTCAATAAGGAGTCGGGTTTGTTCTCTGCTACAGAAGGGCGATCTGGAATGCCAAGATGTGACAAAGAGGATAATGCTACATTAATAGAGAGTCAGAGAAGATCTATCAGTTAAGCCAAGATGGCTTAATGACAATATGTTTCTTATTAGAAAAACAGATAACAAATAAGATGTGACAATGGAGAATTAAGATCAAAGTAGTGAGCAAAATACAAATTAGTGCTAAGACTGAGTATATTTGTTTTTATATTAATTATTTCATCTAAAATTTATTCTACTTATTGTTTAGGGTGATGAATTTGAAAAGAGGGGAGAATCTTATGAGAATAATGTTTGTTAGAGTGCAAATTTCTATGACAGGACCCTGTTAAGATCTTTTAAGAAGATAAATACATTAAATAGAGTTTTGCTTAGATTACAGTAAATGCTATAGAATAATACTGAAACATGAAAAGGCAATAGAAACTTTTAAGGACAGGAAAACAAAATTTAACTGACTTGGTTAGAAAAGACTTCATGGAAAAGGTAACAACAAATTATGACCTAAAGAATGAAAGTATGTTATGAAGCTGTCCTCATTTATCTTTCCTGTGTTATGTTCCACAAAATTTTACAATACATTTCACCTTGTTTCACAATCACATTTCAAAACATGATAATTTCTTTTTCACATTAGTACTTCTCTTACTTAGACTGTTCTTCAGAATTTATTGAAATTATACTATCAGCTATATCTGATTTTATATTTTACCATGTAATGTTATTATAAAAATTACAGCCAACTATTTTAAGTACATTAAAAATCTTACCTATCCTTTAAGGCCCAATTAAAAACAATTTCTACCCAAATTGTTGTGTGTGTCCTTAGAAGGAATTTTTTTGGCTTCTTTCATTGCTAATTATTTACCTGCTTGTTTTCCACATTAGTTTGGAAACTACATCCCTTAGTTATCCTCGTAAACAACAGTTTTGTAAAGTCCTTTACTGATATTAAAAACCAAAACCATTCATAGGCTAGAAGAAGACAGAGGAAGGAGAAATTACCAAAATTCCGAAAATGTAGTGTACCCAGAAGGCCATTGAAAGATGGTGAGAAGTGTTGTTAAATGTGTAGTCAACTTAGAGAGACCTGGAAGGAAGGCGGCAGAGAAAAGAAATATATGACTTCACTCTCTGTGCTCCTATCTCTCACTGTGCCTTTGACACGTTTTAGTAGAATCAGGAGAAGGAGAACAAGAGTCCTGTTTATGCAGTTCTTTTGAAATCACCTTCCCCGGGTAGTCAAAGCTATGGTTTTTCCAGTAGTCATGTATGGATGTGCAAGTTGGACCATAAAGAAGGCTGAGCGCCAAAGACTTGATGCTTTCAAACTTTAATGCTGGAGAAGACTCTTGAGAGTCCCTTGGACAGCAAGGAGATAAAAACCAGTCAATCCTAAAGGAAATCAACCCTGAATACTCATCAGAAGGACTGATGCTGAAGCTGAACCTCCAATACTTTGGCCACCTGAATCAAAGAGCTGACTCACTGGAAAAGTCCCTGATGCTGGGAAAGATTGAGGGCAAGAAAAGAAGGGGGCAACAGAGGATGACATGATTGGATGGCACCATTGACTCAATGGACATAAATTTGAGCAAACTCTGGGAGATAGTAAAGGACAGGGAATCCTGGTGTGCTGCAGTTCATGGGGCCACTAAGAGTTGGACATTATTTAGAGATGGAACAACAACAACCGTTGATGAATATGGAGGGTAAATCCAGAAGCTATACAGAACACATATCTATATGAAACCACAAGAATACTTAATATTCACGAGCCCAACTCTTATTTTTGAAGTACGATTTGGAAACATAGAGCAAAATATATAAAGTCACAAATTAATTTTTAAACATTTTTTTCCCATTTTTGAGTATCAATTCCCTGTCAACAGCGTGAATCATACTGAAAGGAATACTTCATCATTATCAAATAGTTCATAAGTGTGACTGGAAAATATTTTTTCCTCAACAGTTTTTATTCTTAAACCTGGTGCCATTGCATTGCCTAGAGTTTACTTTTAAAGGTTTACAACTGAAAATGAAATCTGATTGTGCATATCCAGATTCACCCATAAAATTGTAATTAGAGGATCTTTATAATCTTTTTTGACAAGAGATTTATGGAGTGAATTATGTCTAATAGCGTGAACTGTGTCTAATAGCGTGAACTCAATACAATTCCCAGGAAAGTCACAAAATTCTAAGATAATGTTATTGGTGGAAATACCACCAAACTGGATGGAAAGGGATAGAATTTGTGCCAGATGCCATAAACTGATGAGGATTTGGGCAAGTAGGAAGTTTCACATTTCAATTTATAGTAATGGTACATAAGATTGTGGCAGATTGTATTTTTCAAAAGAAGACCATAAACTTTTCTGTTCCACTATTCTTCTAGTACCTTCTACTCTTTAATCAACATGGGAATTCTATTCCCTTTCACTTGAAATTGAGAAGCCTTTGTATGTGCACTGGCCTATAGACTTAATGGAGTAATGCTGTCTGACTTTTGATTTTAGTCATAAAATTCTGATAAGGTTTCTGCCTGAATCCTTCACCCAGAATGTGTGGAACCCAACCTCTATGTAAGGAGAAAGCCCATATTGTGTGAAATTATTGTTTCCAAGACCCTCGCTGCAGACCCAGATGACAAGTGGCATCAACCTTCAGGAATATAAGTGAACAAATGTTCAGATGATTCTAGACCCCAGATTTTGAATGCCCCTAGACGATACTGAAGGAAGAGGGAACAAGCTGGCTTCTTGAACACTGCTCAACAGATTGGTGAGTAAGATAAAGTGAATACTGTTGCTTCAAGCCATTGAGTTTCTTTTTAAGGAATGTTTATTTATTTGGGCAGCACTGAGAGGCATGTAAGATCTTAGTTTCCTGACCAGGCATGGAACCTGTGCCCCCTGCATTGGAAGCACAGAGTCTTAACCACTGGGCTGCCAGGGAAGTCCCCCATTAAGTTTCAAGATTGTTTATTAGGTGTTAATAGATAATCAAAATAATTTGCTTATTTTCAGCACTCAATAAATGTTAGCAATTATTGTTAAAAGGTAGAAGCAATGTTCTCTTTAATATTCTGTGAATCCAAAGCATGTATTTTTAATACTTATGCTGTAACAAGGCTTCCCTGGTGGCTCAGATGGTAAAGCATCTGTTTGCAATACGGGAGACACAGGTTCAATCCCTGGGTCGGGAAATCCTCTGGAGAAGGAAATGGAAACCACTCCAGTACTCTTGCCTGGAAAATTTCATGGATGGAGGAGCCTGTAGGCTACAGTCCATGGGGTTGCAAAGAGTTGGACAGGACTGAGCGACTTCACTTTCACTTTATGCTGTAACAATATCACTTCTGATAGTACTATTTTTTAAGATTTATTTATTTATTTTTGGTTGTGCTGGGTCTTTGGGGCTACAAGGGCTTTCTCTAGTTGCAGCGAGTGGGAGCTGTTCTCTAGCTGTTGTGCACAGGCTGCTCATTGCCCTGGCTTCTGTTGTAGTAGAGTATGGCCTCTAGAGTGTGCAGGCTTTGGTAGCTGTGTAGCAGGGTCTTAGTCGCCCAGTGGCATGTGGGACTTCCAGGACCAGGGATCAAACCTGTGTCCAGTGTGTTGGCAGGTGAACTCCCAACCACTGGACTGCCAGGGAAGAGCTGGTACTCAGTATTTTTAACATACCTCATTTGTTAAGTTTCCAGTGTGCTCAGGTACTATATAAATATAACCAACTCTATTTGCCTAGATGCTACTATTAATATTTCCTGGGGCAGAAGAAATAAGTCCATCTATAAATAATAGCAGATTAAACACAATAAAACAGTATACAAGTTATCACAGTTTGGGGGATCAACTTTACTGACAAGTAAAAATGAAAAGAGAGCAAATATACAACTGACAGTATGGTGATAACAAATAGAATATAAGCTTCATGAGACAATGAAAGTGAAAGGGAAGTCCCTCAGTCGTGTCCGACTCTTTGTGACCCCATGGACTGTAGCCTACCAGGCTCCTCGGTCCATGGGATTTCCCAGGCATGAATACTGGAGTGGGTGGCCATTTCCTTCTCCAGCGGGTCTTCCCGACCCAGGGATCGAACCCGGTCTCCCGTATTGTGGGCAGATGCTTTACCATCTGAGCCACCAAGGAAGTGCTAGATTCTTCATTGTCCCCCAGATCAAGCACAATGCCTCACTCATAAAAGGTATTCAATCAACAAGTAAGGAATCCTCGGGTTTCAGGCTAAAACAAGTGGGCAACAGGTTTAAACCTTGAATGCAGAAAGTTTTTGCAGAAGAGAAATTTGCAATTTGTCTAATTTGAATGTGTCTTTCTAAAAAGACTAGGGATGGCTTTTGGTGGCTCAGTGGTAAAGAATCCACCTGCCAATGCAGGAGACATGAGTCTGATCCCTGGAAGATCACACATGCCAAGCGGCACTTAGGCCCATGTGCCACAACTACTGAGCCTGTGCTCTGGAGCTGCTGCTGCTGCTAAATCACTTCAGTCGTGTCCAACTCTGTGCGACCCCATAGACAGCAGCCCACCAGGCTCCCCCGTCCCTGGGATTCTCCAGGCAAGAACACTGGAGTGGGTTGCCATTTCCTTCTCCAATGCATGAAAGTGAAAAGTGAAAGTGAAGTCGCTCAGTCATGTCCGACTCTAGCGACCCCATGGACTGCAGCCTACCAGGCTCCTCTGTCCATGGGATTTTCCAGGCAAAAGTACTGGAGTGGGGTGCCATTGTCTTCTCCAAGCTAGGGGGGCCACAATTACTGAAACCTACATGCTCTAGGGCCCATACTCTGAAACAAGAGAAGCCACTGCAATGAGAAGCCAATGGACCACAGCTAGAGAATAGCTTCTGCCCACCATAACCAAAGATAAGCCTGCTCAGCAGTGAAGGCCCAGCGTGGACAAAAATAAATAAATAAAAAAAACATTATTTTTTTTTAAAGACTAGAGAAATGGCAATCCACTCCATTATTTTTACCTGGAAAATTCTATGGACAGAGCAGCCTGGTGGGCTACTATCCATGGGGTCAAAAAGAATTGGACACAACTGAGCACACACACACACACACACACACATGGAAGTGCATGGGAAAAAATGATCACTGACATTTGAGCCCATGTTAAGTTACTTAATTCAGGCTTATGATTAGAGAAGTCTCAACTTTCAGGCCACTTGTGAGTATTCATCTTTAAGATTCCTTCTAATTCCAACAGTCTACAAGTAGTCTTGTTACCTCTACTCCATTTTTTTCCTTGGCTTCTTCCAATTAATTTAAGAGAAAATAGTTGCTATTTGCTTTTACAACAAAACCATTTGATAAGTTTTGAAGTTTCAAATGTGTTGCACTGGCACTGCAATTACTTGGGGTAAATCTTAGCAATCAGCATAAGACCCCTTCTGTGATATGCCTTTGACTATTTTCCCTGCTTTTATAATTCTCTCAGTTCCCATCTCCTTCCACATTTTACAATTGTTTGCACATTCTATAGTCCTGCGATGCCTAAATGCTCCTGGGAACCCACATTTCTGATTACTTTGCTACTGCATGAAAAAGGCTCCTGTGCTTTCTGGTGAAATGTTGAATTGATTTTTCATTCTGCTTGGTATGAATAAAGCACAGTCAATCCCTTCTGGTCATTAGCGATGTTTGTCCACTCTCTGCTGCACTCTCTCTGTCCTTGTATACAAATTTCTTTCAACTGAATTCAGAAAATTGTTGGGGATTGGTTGAAGATTACACCATTTAAAATGTTTTCCTTTTACAGCTGTAGTTGATTTACATTTAAATCATTTGCAAAATTTAAATAGCTTTTTAAAAAACAGGACATTGTTTTAAATTTTTAAAGGTTTTCACCAATTAATGCTTAATATAAATATTGTATTCCTTTAAAGCCTCTGATAATAGAATGAAAGATAGTTCCCAAGAATTTGCTCAGGACACAAAACACCTGTTTTACTTTTGCCCTTGACTTGACTTTCCCCTCTCCCATTTCAATACCTCTTTTCTCCTGCTCGCTCTGAGTAATACTAGATCAGCACAAGTCTCAGAGTGAAGGTTGCATGAATGGATGGATTCATTCTCCCACGTTCAAGAAAATATCGTATCAGTGCCTGATTACTCTTTCCATTTCCTTATATTTCAAGCTTTCAGCCTTCCTTCGTTTGTTTGTTTTTTTTTTAAACTTCCTTCTCTTCTCTTCCTTCCTTCTTTCCTTTTCTTATCTCTCCCTCTTTTTTTTTTTCATTCTTTTATTCTTTCCACCTTTTCTTCTCCCAATCAGGATGCAACTTGAAACAGAACCAGAGGTTGGGAAGTTGAAATGACCTAGGTAAAATATCTTCTACTTTTTGAAAAGTAGTGGAAGACTCTTTAGGCTGTATAATTTTCTCAGGAAGAGTTGGAGGTGATTTCTTTACTTTGTTTTCTACAAGTGAGTGGATATATTTTTGGTTTATTTTTAATTGTGGATGTTTTTTCTATGTAAATATGGTGACTGAAAGCTACAATCTTTCATTTCATAAGCATTAGATCGAAGTACCTGAATTTAATTTACTAGTGTATCATTAATCATGTTGAGAACACCAGTTGTTAAATGAAATATTAACAAATGTTAGCTATTTTTAAAATGAAAATTATTGTTTGCATATGTTTAGAAAGTATTGAATTAAAATAAAAAGGCTTTTCTTTTATTGTAAATTTCTGAGCATCCTTAAGTTGATTGTGTTTACAGCGGTTTTCTAAAATATTTTTGAATATTCACAAAGTTGTCTGACCTCATAAAATATTATTCATAAGCCATATCATCAGATTAGTGCTTCATAGAATTCATATCAGCAGAGGAATGTACCCCAATTACATGTCAAATAAAATTTACATGAATGATTCTAAAAAGTATTTGTTTTTTATGTTTTCAGAGTAAAAAGAAGTATAAACTAAATCCCCAAAGTGATATTTGATATCTGAGATAACATAATTTTTTCTCTCATTTTGATCACGAAGGTACAAATATAAACACTCCATTCTTGAAGGAAAAACTTATTTCAAGTTAGGTTCTTGATATTTTTAGTTACATTTAACAAGTATTTCTCATCGTTTGAGGACTAAATCATTTTAATTTTTTCCCTTTGTCTCTGATGGAGTAAATGCTGGCTACCTACAATGTGTTTAGACTTGTAGCAGTTGCCTTTTAGTGCATTTTGGCCTTCTGGTTGGTGGAAATTTCTCCCAGTACAATCAGTTTCTGTCCAATTGTTGTTGTTCAGTCACTAAGTCAGGTCCAACTTTTTGTGACTCCATGGATGGCAGCACACCAGCCTCCTCTGTCCTCGCACTATATTCCAGATTTTGCTCAAATTAGTGTCCATTGAATCAGTGATGCTATTGAACCCTTTCATCCTCTGTTCCCCTTTTCTCCTCCTGCCCTCAATTTTCCCAACATCATCTTTTCCAATGAATCAACTCTTCACATCAAGTAGCTAAAGTGTTGGAGCTTCAGCTTTAGTGTTAGTGTTTCCAATGTATATTCAGGGTTGATTTTCTTTAAGATTGACTGGTTTGATCTCCTTACAGTCCAAGGGACTCTCAAGAGTCTTCTTTAGCAATACAACTCAAAAGCATTGATTCTTTAGTAATCAGCCTTCTTTATTGTCCAACTCTCATAATTCTGGCATAGCATAGCAGAAAACTCTTAGAGAAGGTCATAATTCCAAGTAGCAGTAGTTATTTAGACACAGTGCTTCTCCTCCTTTCTCTGTACATGATTTCTTTACTCACTGAAAGTGTGTTAACACTCACTTTTTCTCCTTGTACAACAGTGTTTCTGTGTTTCAGCCACATTCCTGTATTTTTACCTTTACTTAAACACTTCTTTTTACCTCTAATTGTTGAGAATATCTTTTCATCCAAGTTACCCATCAAATGAGACTTCATCTAGGAATATTTCTTAGTGCTCTGAACTCAACTTGATCAAATCCACCTTTTTTTTCCCCCCTAAACTACTTTGGATTACTCCTCTCTCCTTATCTATATCATCTGTTGCTAGACATCAAGAAACATGTCTTTCTGTGTCTATGCCTTTATCACCATTCTTCCAACTTTAACATGTACAAAGACTCAGTAAATGTTTTTTGCTCTGAACTAATTGTACTCAGTAAAATTTTCATTCCTTATTTTTCATTAGATGGCACAGTTTTCTTCTTAAGTATTGGCATCTCTGCTTTTAAGTTCTTATTTTGGTTTGTCTCTTTTTGTCATAAAAACAAACAAACAGAAAAAAAAAGTGTTTTTTTTCACTTAATATGACAACTGAAGAAAAAATAATACTTTTTATAAATAGTTTTCATTAGCAATGATGGCAAAGTGGTTTCAAGTTTAAGGTGCTATCATACATGTTGTATAATATAATATAAATAATACTCAATATAATTGAAGTGGGACACCATTACCTACCTGGTGCAATGAAAACCAAAAGGGTATTAGGATTTAAGACACCACCTCTTTCAATCGCCACAAACATTTTTCATCTACATATGATATGCATAAAAAAAAGCTAGTTAGCAAACAATCCTGGGAAAATGCTGGGAATGGTTTAATTCAAGTCTTCATGTATTCTAAAATTATTTTTTTAAGCTACCAGTTGAGTATATAATCAGTGAGTTGAAAGTGAAATTACATTCCTCATTTTAAAAACCCATCTGTTGAATTAGTAAATGTTGGGTTTGAAGAAATAGCTTTGATAAGGGTTTTTTAGAAATAGATGGCTGGTGTGACTTTTAAAAACAGGTGGTTTGGGTTGTGTTTTTTAAGCTCAATTTTTTACTTTTTAAATCATCTTTATTATTTACATAACCAAATAAGACTGTTTTTTCTTTATTTGAAAAGCCCCTATTTGCTTAATACATGTAGGTCACACTAACATTGTAGTTGAGTCGCAAAATCATGTTCAACTCTTTGCGACCTCATGGAGTGCATGCGAGCCTTCCCTGTCCTTCCCTGTCTCCCAGGGCTTGCTCAAATTCATGTTCATTGAGTCAGTGATGCCATCCAACCATCTCATCCTTTGTCATCCTCTTCTCCTTTTGCCTTCAGTCTTTCCAGCATCAGGGTCTATTCCAGTGAGTCGGCTCTTTACATCAGGTAGCCAAAGTATTAGAACTTCAGCTTCAGCATCAGTCCTTCCAGTGACTATTCAGGTTGATTTTCCATAAGGTTGACTGGTTTGATCTCCCTGTAGTCCAAGGGACTCTCAAGAGTCTTCTCCAACACCACAGTTCAAAAGCATCAGTTCTTTGGCACTCAGCCTCCTTTGTGGTCCAACTGTCACATCCATACATGACTAGTGGAAAAAACATAGCTTTGACTATACAGACCTTTGTTGGCAAAGTTATATCTCTGCTTTTTAATATGCTGTCTAGATTTGTCATAGCTTTTCTTCCAAGGAGCAAGTGTCTTCTAATTTCATGGCTGCAGTCACCATCTGCAGTGATTTTGGAGCCCAAGAAAATAAAGTCTGTCACTGTTTCCACTTTTGCTCCTTCTATTTGCCATGAAGTGATGGGACTGGATGCCATGATCTTAGTTTTTTGAATATTGAATTTTAAGCCAGCTTTTTCACTCTCCTTCCTCCAGCCTGGCATTTCACATGATGTACTCTATATACAGGCTTCCCTTGTAGTTCAGTCTGTAAAGAACCTGCCTGCAGTGCAGGAGACCTGGGTTCAATTCCTGGGTTGGGAAGACCCCCTGGAGAGGGAAATGGCAACCCACTCCAGTATCCTTGCCTGGAAATCTCATGGACACAGGAGCCAGGTGGGCTGCAGTCCATGGGGTTGCAAAGAGTCAGGCACGACTAAGTGACTAACACTTATGATATGCATATTTAATCATTGTTTCTAAGTTCTAAATAACTCATTCCTACAGTTATTCATTTTATGCATACTTGGTTACAAGTTAATTAGGTTCTCTTCAATCTAGACTTTCCTTTTATAAACACATAGTTTTATACCAAATTTATTCTTTAATACTTAAAATAACATTTTTATTTACCCCTAGAAAACAAGATGTCACTCAAATCACTTAATTTTATGATTGTGACTGGATGTAAAAAACATATGGTGTTTAACTTTATGTGAAATATATTGTCAGTCTCTTTACCTTAGTATATCTAAGACTAAAAAACAAATAATTCTCAAGATGGAATTTATGAATATTCTGAAGAAAATAATTTGAAATAGCAAAGAACAGTTTTCAAATGAGATATCAAATGTTTAATTATTGTTTTTAAAATATCAGGGACATTTTTTAGAAATGAAAGTTTACTTTCATTTACCATAGCATTTGAATTCCATAGTGGATATTATTCCTATTTTTATATAGAATTGTTTTACTTATATTAATAATGGTTAAAATTATAGGATATCATGTGGAATTTGTTGAAAATACTCTGAATAGGAAGGTGACTAGCCCCTAAATAATGCTAACAAATAATGTTCATTGTCAAATCTGATACATTCCAAACTTTACTTATGGAATTTTAATCACAAGAAAGTTTGAGGTCATCATCTGAGACAAAGAGCATCTTTGCTATGATGTCATTGACAAGAGCATCTTTGCTATGATGTCATTGACAAGAACTGCTTGAATATTTCCAAAGTTGAAATATTTGTTTTGTTGTTGTTTGCTTGTTTGTTGTTGTTGTTTTTGCAAACCTTGTGTACTTTGCTAATTGTTTTAGTCTAATTATAACTCCCTATTATTCTACTTACTGAAAGTATATGAAATAAGTGAAATCTGTTTTCTCACATAAAGGCCTTTGAATTAGCAAATAAAAATAAAAGACACCCAACTAAATGTGAATGTCAAGTAAACAGCAGTAACTTTTTACCTTAAGTATGCTCCATGAATTTTCCCCATGCAGGACCAGGCATGCTAATACTTTAAACTTATTTGCTGTTTTTCTAAAATTCAAATTGAACTTGAAATTCTATCTTTTATCTGGCAATCCTATTCAAAAAGACAGTTTTCTATTCTAACCTCTTTCTTATTTCTTTAGATTTAAGCTAAAGATGTTGTTGTTCACTTGTGAAGTCATGCCTGACTCTGCAACTCATGGACAGAACCACACCAGGCTTCCTAACCATTTCCCAGAGTTTGACCAAGTTCATGTCCATTGAATTGGTAATGCAATCCAACCATCCCATCTTCTGTCACCCTCTTCTCCTCCTGCCCTCAATCTTTCCCAGCATCAGGAGCTGCCTCAAGGAGTTGGCTCTTTGCATCAGGTGGCCAAAGTATTGGAACTTCAGCTTCAGCATTAGTCCTTCCAATGAGTATTCAGGATTGATTTACTTTAAGATTGATTGGTTTGATCTCCTTGCTGTCCAAGGGACTCTCAAGAGTCTTCTCCAGCACCAAAATTTGAAAGCATCAATTCTTTGGTGCCCTGCATTTGTTATGGCCCACTTTCACATCTGTACATGACTGCAGGAAAGACTACAGGCTTGACTATACAGACCTTTGTTGGCAAAGTGATATCTTTGCTTTTTAATACACTGGCTAGATTTGTCCTCACTTTCCTGACAAGAAACAATCGTCTAAATATGTATATTAAATTATTAGGAAACAGCAGTATTATATGTTTTCAAAACTCATAATCCCTCTGGAAATGTTGCATTTATGACCATGTTAAATTTCCAAAATCATCAAGTATAGTTCCAGCAAAATGAATAACTATTAGGTAATTATAATAGGAAAAAGAATTCAAGAATGATGGTGGCTCAAAGACAAAGAGGAAAAAGCCGGCAAAAATAGAACAAAGGAAGGTCTGAGGACCAGAGTGAGAACCTCAGGTGAAACAAACAGCCCTCCTGGCTAGCCCAATTTACATAGGGCAGGCTCAGGAGGAAGAGAAAAAATATATAAAAAGAAGAGCCAGAATTGGGCCTCTTTTCTCTTCGGTCCTTTGGACCAGCCTGCCTTCACACCTTGAGGATGAAGTTTCCTTTGCTTGCCAAATAACACTTAGCTGTAACACTGGTCAATCCTACACTTCAAATTATTGCTGCAGTGAAACAGAACTGAGGAAATTACAAATTACCCTGACATATATGGTGCCATTTCTCGGATTTAACCTGGCTGAAACAACATCAGCTCAGCCCCCACGAGGCAGAAGCCAAGCACAGCAGAAGCCCAGCTCGGTGAAAACTCCTGAGGTGGGAGCGGAACATGAAGACAACCTGACACAGTGGAAGTGACAAGAAGCCCAGCATGCTGGAAACTGTGATAGTAAAAATAGACACGGCAGAAAGCTCAGTGGCTCAGTCTCAGATTCCAGAAGACCTCTGGTTAGGGTAGGAAGTCCTTGCCACTATGGCTGGAAGGACATACGGCTAACAAAATATTACCTCCTCCGCAACCTCTCATTTCTTGTTTCCTCGAACCCCCTGTGAACAGGTGAGCGGCAGTGTGTGCTCCAGGGTGTCATCAAGGCTCTACTATCTGCTGTGCCTTAGTAGCTGTTGCTCAAGTGGGTGGAGGTTCTTCTGTCCTTAATCTTCTCTGTGCCAAAGATCAGGCCAATGAAAACTGTGAGCACAGGTCAGGTATTTAGGAGATTTTCTGGCAGGTTATGAAGGGGATTTCTCGGCACGTTTCCCCACTGCTTTTTCCTCCTGTCCTTCAGGTCCTTTCTCCTGGAGCTTGAGCCCAGCCAAAATGCATGGTGCCTGGTTTTAGGACCTAATGAAGCTCAGGCTCTTGATATCTCATTGCAAAAAGATTCAGTGAGAGACACAGCGATAGAGAAGAGGTAGATTTGTTCAGACTCAGAGGTTGTGCGTCATGGCAGAGGGCAAGTGCTGCAGCCATGGAATGTGGTGTGGTTAGTTTTTGCCAGCTGGGTGATTTTATATGCTAATGAGTGGGAGGATCATTCCAACAATTGGGGAACCACCTGCTCCTTGGTCTTTTGACAGTGACTTGGAACTTCCTGGCACCTCAGGGTATATCATTTAGCTTGCAGATTGAGGATCAAGGTTTAGTTGAATTTGCCTTATCTGTCATCTTGGACCCATTTGATTTTAACCAGCTTATGTTACGCCCGCCCGTGGGCTATCATTCATTCAAAAGTTGTGCCCTGCCCCCTTCCCTCCTGTTTCATGCTCTTTTCCTGAGCCTGTCCGGGCCCAAAATCTAGCCTCTATAATCTTCTGGAGGGACAACCAGAAAATATCTGACCCTTGGAAGGGAAATACTGTAAAATATCCACTCCCTCTAAATATTTAGGCTTTCATCTTCCATGTTTCCTACAACATGTGCAAAATCAGCATTTCTGGGTAAATCTGCTAGGGCGGGAGACAGCCACACAGTGCCTGCTACAAGTCCATCTTTTGGATCCCTTCAAAGGCAGTTAGGCTTCCAGGGATAATGTTTGCCACTTTGGGAGTTAGTCCTGCAGGCCATTTGGGCCCATACCCTTACCACCCTTCTCCTAAAGTTACAAACATACCCCCAGATCAAATCTCCACTCCACTTTTATGGAACATCTGGTCTGTTGCTTCTTACCAATTTGTTCTTAAGCCACGTACTAATTCCTACAACTAGGACCCTGCCCCCTTGTAGACAACATTGCTCTACTCTGCTTTTTATTAAAATACTTTCAATGCCCCTAATAAGATCAGATAACCAACTCTTTTGTCACTATTTCTGTTATTACCTAAAGTAGGCCTATGACAATGAAATGTTTACTATTGGAAACACCCTAAACTGCTCTTATGGAGGACTAGGGGAGGAAATCAGTGACTTACAATCCTTTAGAGCAGTAAGAGGATAAGGCTTATGGCTGTTTCATCAGGTTCCCAGCTTCAGAGCACAGGCTTGGATTGCTTTACATCATGATAACTATTCCCATCTGTGGTGGGCAAACCGGCAATGAGTTAAGATTACAACCCCTTAATCGTACCCAGCACTGGTCATGCTAGAGACCTTGGGGATGCCCAACTCCAGTCCAGGGGTCCCAGGAGGTCTACTTTCTTTGGCCTAACTAGAATCTGGTCCTCAGAAGTTTGTCACGCGTCAAACTGCTTGCGGATCTACCAGTCCAGGGGTCCCAGGAGGTCAACGTGTGTCAACCTCCCCAGGGATTCGATCTCCAGGAGGCTGTCATGCCTCAGCCTGCCTGGGGATCTGCACCCTAACCCAGGGATGCCCAGCCCTCAGGTTGCAATCATACTGGGGAGTATAAGCTTCCGAAAGACTCAACCCTAAGGAAGTCCATCCATGGAAATAGAAAGAAGCCTAATAGTTGTGGAACAGTGCCCAGTCCAACAATAACTCAGGAGCCCAACAAGAATCCCATTCCTTTCTGGAAAGGCTAAAAGAAGCCCTCTAAAAGTTTACTATTGCGAACTTAGACTCTTATGAGGGACAGGTGATTTTAAAGGAGAAATTCCTGTGTGCATCAGACATCAGGATAAAGTTACAACAGCTACAGCAGCAGGACCCTGCTGCCTCTTTAGGTGAGATGGTCCAGACAGCCCCCAATACTTTTTATAACAGAGAACAGGAGAGGGAGGCCAAGGCCCAGGAAAAGGAGAGAAGGAAAGAGATAAGCCATGCCCAGATACTGGCTGCCCTCCAGGGAAACCCTATGGCAAACCCTGAGTACTTAAGGGACAAGGCATGAGGTGAATGCCTAATCTGTAGACAGGAGGGACATTGGGCCAAGAGTGTCCAAACCATGACAAGTCTCCTAAAACAGCTTGCTTCAAATGCCATCAGTTGGGACATTGGGTTTCAATTTGCCCTTGGGACCCAAGAACCTCAAGGTCAAGCGCCAAGCCTTCCCTCATGATGATTCAACAGGAATGAAGAGGCCCACTCCAGCCAGCCTGCTTGTCACAGATAATCATCATGGGGCTGGAGCCAAGGGTGCAACTGGATGTGGCAGGTAGCTCCGAGAATTTCTTGGTTGACACAGGGGCTACCTACTCTGTCCTGACCTCCTACTCAGGAGACTTCTCCTCCCAAACCTGTACCATTTTGGGTGCTACAGGAAAAACAATTACAAAAGTTACCCATGAGCACTTTGTTGCTGGGATGGACAAATGTTTTCCCACCAGTTTCTGGTGGTCCATGAGTGTCCTACTCCTTTATTGGGAAGAGATCTCTCCTTGCCTTTGAAATCATACAGCTTTGCAGTCCTGACAGAAGATGCTTTAAAGTCTCTCTTGGGCAAACTAACTATTTTTACCAGCCATCAAGTGAAACAACTCCTGAATGGGAGAGGCCATTTATTGATGTCTGATCAAAGGAGCCTCAGATATCAAGGAGTGCTGATGAAAAATCCAGGCCTGACTATATCCCCTTGTGAGGTTCTCAGCTCAGCCACCCTCCTGCCTACCCCAGAGGGCTCTCTCCCCTTTCACTCTTGCCTAGAAACCTTGGACCACTGGACAAAAACATGAGAGGGATTGTCAGAAGATCCCCTGACCAGTCCTGAGGAAATCTGGTACACCGATGGAAGCAGTTTGTCTTGGATGGAGAAAGAAGAGCTGGGTATGCAGTAGTCTCCAAGTTTAAGACCACAGAGGCTAAACCTTTGCCACCAGGTACTTAGGCCCAATTAACAGATCTCATAGCCCTGACTCGAGCTTTAGAGCTGGGGAAAGAAAAAAGAGTATCCATTTACACTGACTCCAAGTATGCCTTTCTGATGCTACATGCACATGCTGCTATTTGGAAAGAAAGGGGCCACTTGACCACTCGAGGGTCCCCGATTAAATATGGTGATCAAATCCTTAAACTCTTGGAGGCAGTCCATCTGCGTGCTGAGGTTTCAGTTTCCCACTTTAAAGGACACCAAAAAGGGAGCACAGAAGTGGCACGAGGGAACTAGGCAGTCAATCAGGCAGCTAAGAGAGCAGCAGTACAGAACAGTGACCTAATAGGGGTTGCCACCTTAGGTCCACAGACTAATTTGCCAGAAACTCCTTCATATACTGAAGGTGAGACTCTTAAAGCTAAGAGTGAGGGCTTTTAAGAAGATCATATGGGGTGGTTCCAAAAGGAGGGCATCCTTTTTCTGCCTGGGAACCTCCAATGAAAGTTGGTTAACTCATTACTTGCCACCACTCATTTAGGGCAGAAAGCCCTCCAAAGAGTACTAGAAAAGTCCTTCAGAGGAACAGGCCTCCAAACAACTATAAGGCAAGAGGTCTCCTCTTATCCTACTTGCCAGTTAAACAACCCCCAAGGAGCTCAAAACTCCAGCTGGCCCAACCTGTCCAACAACGTGGGACCTACCCAGGAGAGGACTGGCAGATGGACTTCACCCAGATGCCAGTATCTCAAGGGTATAAGTACCTATTAGTCATGATAGATACATTCACAGGATGGATTGAAGGCTTTCCCACCCGGACTGAGAAGGCCAAGGAAGTAATAAAAAATAATGCTCCATGAAATCATTCTGATATTTGGTCTGCTCAAGTCATTACAAAGTGACAATGGGACATCATTTATTTCTAAGGTCACCCAAAGAGTCTCTAAAGCATTGGGCATTACTTGTTATCTCCAGTGTGCCTGGAGGCCTCAATCTTCAGGAAAAGTAGAAAGGGCCAACCACTTCTTAAAATCAGTGGTAAAAAGGATAACCCAGGAGACCTCCCTGGGATGGAAGGAGGCTTTACCAATAGCTCTCCTCCACCCCTGTATTGCCCTTAAGGAACAGGTCGATCTAAGTCCTTGTGAGAGGCTATATGGGAGACCTTTTTTTATGTCAATGACCTCTTCCTAGATCCAGCAGCTCAGATGCTCTGGTCTTATACCATGGTTATTGGGCAATTTCAACAGGATATACACTTGTGGGGTGTCAGCCAGGACCTAAAAGATTCTAAAGAGCTACCACTATATGCTCCAGGGACTCAAGTCCTAATTAAAGTCTAAAAAGATGGATCCCCAAAGGCTCAACTCCAGCCCACATGGAAGAGTCCCTACCCTGTAATACTTTCTACCCCCACAGCAGTCAAGGTACCAGGACATGACTCCTGGATTCACTACTCATGAGTCAAGCCACGGAAAAAGATGGAAGAGGACACTCAATTCACCTGTGAGCCCCTGGGAGATCTCAGATACCTATTCAGAAATACAAATGAGTGCCATTCTGATGAACACCTCCAAAATTAATTTTCTGGGGATAAGATATCTCAGGACAGCTCTAAAGAGCCAACATAGCTTGGCAGGGACAAAACAAAATAGACAGGAGATAGATATCCTGATCCCTGAACAAAGAGGGACGTGAGCCATCTTGAATGAAATTTGTTGTTTCTGGGTAAATACCTCTAGTCAAGTTAAAAAAGTCTCACAGTCCTCAAGAAAAACATTCAGATACTACTGGATCTCAAAGAGCAAGCTGGAGAGTTCTCAGGGTAGCTACAATTTCCCTTTGGGGGATCTTTCTCCTGGCAAGGGGAAACTTGGAGTTGGCCAATGCTTGTTTTCAGCATACTGATGCTGCTTATGATTGCTCCATGTATTATCAACTGTCTAACCCGTTTCATCTCTGCCCAGATGAACAAGCTACAGCATGCAGTGCCAGTTCAACAAGGATATATAAAACTACCGCTGACTATGAAAAATATCACTCATCACTATAAAGATGTTGAGGCTTGAGAGCAGCAAGAGGGGGAGGCCCAGTGCCCCTCGCTGTCCTAGTTCAGCAGGAAGCAGCCAGAGAGACATTGACACTCCTATTCCCAAAGAATCGGGCCTCCCATCTCTTGAGGGGGAATGTTAGATAATTAGAAAAGGAAAAAGAAGTCCAGAATGGCGGTGGCTAAAAGACAAGAAGGGAAAATCCCACAAAAATAGAACGAAGGAAGGTCCGAGGACCACAGTGAGAATCTCAGGTGACACAAACAGCCCTCCTGGCTAGCCCAGTTTACATAGGGCAGGCTAAGGGGGCAGAGAAAAGACATATAAAAAGAGGAGCCAGAATTAGGCCTCTGGCCTCTCTTCTCTTTGCGTCTTTTGGGTTGGCCTGCCCTCACACCTTGAGGATGTATTTTCCTTTGCTTGCCAAATAAAATTGAGCTGTAACACTGGTCCATTTGTTGCTTCAAATTTTTGCTGTGGTGAGACAGAACTGAGGAAATTACAACCCCCCGATGTAACCTTCTTTAATTCTCTATCAATGTAGTTTAAGATTCAGTGTTTCTTTTCATTTGTTCACTTTGAATTTTGCAATGTCATGTTGCTTTTATGCATCGTTCCTGTATCTACTGAAACACTTAATACCACCCATACACCCAAAGCATCATTTCACCATGCTGTACAAATGCCATGGACTTTAAACCTAAATGTATTGCTATGCACTTAGTATTCACCTTTAACTCAAATCAAATAATTTTAGTTGGTGTTATTTTCCTGTACTAAAAGTGTTCTCTGCTTTTCAAAGATTTCATAATGACTGCCTTTATACACAGCACTGCATTATTGCTTTTCAAATATGGCTAACTTAAAAAATGTTCACCTTTTCAAATCAGTCTCAGGAACACATTCATCTTTTAATATTCCAGTTCTAGCCATATGAACTAGTAAATCAAAGTAAAATATTCTGTGGTTATTATTACATTCCTTTTATTTTACTTCTTTATAATTTCCATTTTTAATGAGGAGATTTCTAGAACTTAAGTTTAGATTTTCTGGAAACTATTATATAAAGGAATAATGCACTGTGCAATACATAGATACTGAGAAAATGCTACTTTATGGTGCTCTAAGATTCCTCATGAGCCCCAAACTAGCTACTTTTGGCAATTTACAGGAAAATGTATACTCTTGGACACAAATCATAGGTACAGGAAAATATTTTAATATAGAAAGACCTACAATTGATAGATAATTAATTATGAATAATATTGGCGGGATAGTGAAGAAGCAGGAACAAGACTTGTTTTGCTTTTTTTGGACACCTTGTCCTATAGATATAGATGGTTGGTTAGCTCGTTTTCTTGTGGCTTGGAAACTATTAGGTCTAGAATTGTGTACAAGTTTCTACACTGTTCCAATACCGATATCTTTATGCTATGTTAATTTCTGATGGTAGGCTAAAATTGTATTTTAATTTATTACAACCAAATTTTTAAAATTTATTTACCTGGCAGATGGAAATCTAATCAAGGTTTCAACCTCATATAAGTTTTCTGATAACAGCCCTTTAGGATTGAAACATAGAAAGAACCATTTTGAATACCTCTGTGAATAATTTGTTAGACAGCAATTTCAAAGCTTTCACAGCTCTAATATAAATTTAAAATGAATTTTAGTAAACATATTGAGGTTATGTAAAAGTTAATGCATTTTTAAACAGATAATCCTACCTTCCTGAATAGAACATCAATTGCTTGGAAGGAGGATAAGAAATAGGTTTTAGAATTTATTTCCTGATAGTTCAAATAATATCACAAATGAGCATATTTTAAGAGATAGATAAAGAGACCAAAAGTTATGATTTTCTTTGAACTTAAGCATTTTCTAGGAATCAAAAATTTAATACACACTTGTCTTGGTATATGCAACAATTTTGAAGATGGTTCTATTTAATTTATAACAAATGCTTAATGTAGAAAATGAAACTTTATATAATATATCCCATCTTTTTTACCCTAATTTTGACTTCTGTGGAATCATCTTTAAATATGTCAATGATTTTCAATTGTCAAAGAAAATTTGCAGCAGATAGAGTTAAACAGACAAGGAAGAGTTTTTCAAGGCTGTTGAATTTGGAAAGAGTTTGAATTTAATCCCCATGAAACAAAAGATAATGAGGGAAGGGGAGAGGAATTTTTAGCAAATGGAAAAGTATTGAAAGACTGGAGTGGGAGAGGTTGATATATATGATTAGGCCATCTGAGTTTGTGGCTTATTGAAAAAGAGGGGCACTTACTTAGACCTTCAGTGATTACATTTCAAAAGAATGGTTCCAAGGTCCTTGAGAAAGACATTCCTGGGTTTTAAAATTGGCAAAAAAGCTAGGAGAAAATTTACATCTAAAAGGAGCAGAGAAAGAATCTGTAATTATAATTTTCTAATGTAAATGTTTGGACTTCTTTAGTGGCACAGTGGATAAGAATCACCTGCCAAAGGAGGGGCGATGGGTTTAATCCCTGGTTTGGGAATATTTCACATGCCATTAAGCAGCTAAGCACATCCACCACAACTACTGAGCCTGTGCTCCACAATGAGAAGAGCCCCCACAAGGAGAGGCCTGGGCACTGCAAAGAAGAATAGGCCCTGCTCGCCGCGACCAGAGAAAGAAAGACTGCCCGAGCGACGAAGACCCGGCACAGCCAAAAATAAATAAATAAATGCAGCATATAGTCTAAGAAAACGGAGCTTGGGGCCAAAGTCAAGAAGAAACTTGTGTAAAATTTAATCAAGAAGAAGGGAGGTTAAAGCCATTTTCATTCCACTTTAAAAAATGGAATACAAAACAATTTGCTTTTACAAGTTTTCAATTGACTTACTACATCACAGATATGTCTTTCACCTTTACTTATGAAATTTGAAGAATGTATTAGTTATAGGATGAACCAAAGAGAATTTTTGTTTTGTTTGTGTATGTGTGCTCCATTACAGCAGACTCTCTGTGACCCTGTGGACCGTAGCCCACCAGGCTCCTCTGTCCATGGGATTTTTCCAGGCAAGAACACTGGCCTGGGTTGTAATTTCCTCCTCCAGGGGATCTTCCCAACCCAGGGACTGAACCCACATGTCCTGTTTCTCCTGCACTGGCAGGCAGATTCCTTACCAATGAACCACCTGGGAACCAAAGGAGACTGTTTAACAAATGATCTTCAATTTTTGCTAATAAAGCTCTAACATTCAGGTTACTATTTTTTCATGATCATGATTTGTTTCCTCAAGATAGTTCCAAAAAAGTATTGTTGTGGTCTTTGTTCAGTCACTTAGTTATGTCTGACTCTTTGCCACCCTGTGGACTGCAGTATGCCAGGCTTCCTTGTCTTTTACTGTCTCTAGAGTTTGCTCAAACTCATGTCCACTGAGTCCAAAAGGGAATATGTGTGCTTATATAGCTTGTGCCATGTTTGTGTTCATCATAGACTATTATAAAATCCCTGAAATATATGTACCCTTCATATTGTCCTATAATCTAAGATTGTTCAACTATTTTAGATACTCAGATACTATATTTCCCATTTGTAGCAATTTTTATTTTAGAGATCTCTTCAAGAAAATTAGAAGAGGGAACATTCCATGCAAAGAAGAGCTCAATAAAGGATAGAAATGGTATAGAGCTAACAGAAGTAGAAGGTATTAAGAAGAGGTGGCAAGAATACACAGAAGAACTATACAAAGATCTTAATGACCCAGATAACAACGGTGGTGTGATTGCTCATCTAGAACCAGACATCCTGGAGTGTGAAGTCAAGTAGGCCTTAGGTAGAATCACGATGAACAAAGCTAGTGGAGGTGATGGAATTCCTGGTAAGCTACTTAAAATCCTAAAAGATGATGCTGGTAGACTGCTGTACTCAATATGCCAACAAATTTGGAAAACTGAGCAGTGGCCATAGGACTGGAAAAGGTCAGTTTCATTCCAATCTCAAAGAAAGGCAATGGCAAAGAATGTTCAAACTACCACACACTTGTACTCATCTCACACGCTAGCAAAGTAATGCTCAAAATTCTCCAAGCCAGGCTTCAGCAGTACGTGAACAGAGAACCTCCAGATGTTCATACTGGTTTTAGAAAAGGCAGAGGAACTAGAGATCAAATTGCCAACATCTAATGGATCATCAAAAAAGCAAGAGAGTTCCAGAAAAACATCTAGTCCTGCTTTATTGACTATACCAAAGCCTTTGACTGTGTAGATCACAACAAACTGTGGAAAATTCTTCAAGAGATGGGAATATCAGACCACCTGACTTGCCTCCTGAGAAATCTGTATGCAGGTCAAGAAGCAACAGTTAGAACTGGACATGGAACAATGGACTGGTTCCAAATTGGGAAAGGAGTATGTCAAGGCTGTATATTGTCAGTTTGCTTGTTTAACTTATATGCAGAATACATCATGTGAAATACTGGAGTAGATGAAGCACAAGCTGGAATCAAGATTGCAAGGAGAAATATCAACAACCTCAGATATTCAGATGACACCTCCATTATGGCAGAAAGAGAAGAAAAACTAAAGAGCCTCTTGATAGAAAGTGAAAAAGGAGAGTGAACGATTGGCTTTAAAATCAGCATTCAGAAAACAAAGATCATGGTTCTGGTCCCACCATTTCATGGCAAATAGATGGGGAAACAATGGGAACAGTGACAGAATTTATTTTTGGGGGGGCTCTGAAATCACTGTTGATGGTGACTGCAGCCATGAAATTAAGACATTTTCTCCTTGGAAGAAAAGCTATGACCAACCTAGATAGCATAATAAAAAGCAGAGACATTAGTTCACTGGCAAAGCTATGGTTTTTCAAGTAGTCATGTATGGATATGAGTATTAGACTCTATAAAGAGAGCTGAGCACTGAAGAATTGATGCTTTTGAACTGTGGTGTTGGAGAAGACTCTTGAGAGTCCCTTGGAATGCAAGGAGATAAACCGGTCAATCCTCAAGGAAATCAGTCCTGAATATTCATTGGAAGGACTGATGCTGAAGCTGAAACTCCAATAATCTGGCCACCTGATGTGAAGAACTGATTCTTTGGAAAAGATCCTGATGCTGGGAAAGATTGAAGGCGGGAGGAGAAGGGGATGACAGAGGATGAGATGGTTGGGTGGCATCACCAATGCGACGGACATGAGTTTGAACAAGCTCTGGAAGTTGGTGATGGACAGGGAAGCCTGGGGTGCTGTAGTGCATGGGGTTGCAAAGAGTTGGACATGACTGGTGACTGAACTGAACTGAACTGAAAAGATAATATAAGGATCAAGTTCCAGGAAAGAAATTTAGGATATATTTAAACTTGGAAAAAGTCTCATTATAATTTTAGAACTTACTATGGATCATTTTTTTCATATAACATTTCATATTGATAGGGATTAGTTAATTCATGTAATTGAAAAGCAATATCCCAAACTGAATAACTGTGCTTAATACTGACATCATCTCAATGATATACCCTTATCCATGTTTTATAGATGAAGAAACTTAGGGAAGTTAATTAACTTGCCCAAGGTCGCATATTGTGCCATGCTGTATAAAATGCTGAAGGAGACTGATGCTAAGTTACCTATCAAATGCCTAACTCCATCATCAAGAGAAACAAATAGTTACCATTTGGAAGGTTTCACTGCCCTTCCGTCAAAATTTTTCTGTAGTTACTCCTTACTGTTTTCACCATATCCTCTCCATATCTGAAATCTCTTTAGAAATGTACCTCTTTTCTATATGATACAGTTGGTTGTTCCTATTAAATTAAAAATTCAGCTCTTGCTTCTTGGCCTACATGCTTGTGATGTTATTTAAATTTTTTTGCTCCTGAATATACTCCATTTTCTGTTTTATTTCTGTTTCTCCTTTTTTGATTTATACCTAGACAGAATATAATCAAATATCTGTTAAGATATCAAGTTTCTAAAGTTTCACTAGCTGTGCTGAACCATTTTCTACTGCCTCCCTCTTTCTTAAATCAGAGCTTGAGTAGCATCAATTGATAGGGTCTGCCCCTGCAGGTATGGCACCAGACAGGTCTTACCTTACTCTAGCCTCAGTGAAGCCCCATCACAGTCACAGACCCACGTGATGCTTTCTCATGGGCCCATGAAGACCGAATACCTGGTAGATTGGGGAAATAATGATTGAGACTGTGTTTTAAGATTGTCCGCAGGGTTCTTCCTCCTCCCTCTCTTTCTTCCTGGATAACCCCCACTCAACCATCATGTCTCAATCTATTGCTCTGTTTCATCCCAAGTGTTCTCTTCACATTTGTCCTCTCTCCTCCCCCATCTCACTCCCCAAATATCTCAGCTGCTGCTGTTAGAGATTTTGTGGGTCTTGTATTTGTCATCTTGTGGCACTTTGACATTCTAATGGTATTGTTATTGTTAATGAAAGGTATGGGATATGGCTGTTCACCGCTCAAAAGCCAATAAACAGGCCAGGTTGGTGAAAAAGAAAGTTTCTTTATTTCAGCAGCCGGCATCTGGGGGTGATGGTGGTAGACATTAGTCCAAAGGCCAACTCCCTCCACCCGCTGGCAGCCAGTGGGGCAAGAGCTTCTTTAGACAGAACTGGGCGGGGGGCGGGCAGGTGGGGTTATATGCAGAAACAGCAGAGTTGGCTATAACAGTCATCTTCAAATTGGTCATCAGTGGTTTGACCAGCGTCATCTTGATTGTTTTAGGCATGGTTAATCTACAGTTCCATGGTTCATATGTTTCCAAATTCTCTGAGGCCAGTTCTCGGAACTGCGGCAGCTCGTGTCTTGGTTACAGTCCAGTCATCATGTAGTTAGCTTCACCTGATGTTTTAGTCTGTATCAGATATCTCACAGGATATGGCTCAGAATGTTATCAATAGCCCTTGAGAAAGAACTAAAAGTCCTTGGCTGCTTAATGACTACATTATTACTATTCAGTCTCCTTTGTTTTCCTTTGTTTCTGCATTTCTCATTTCTCTGATTAAACTCATTCTTTGTCTCAAGTTTTCCACAAACAACAGGCAGGTGGAGGTCATGGTGCAGGGAGGGAGGGGCGGGAAGGACCACGGGTCTTTCCACTTAATATCACTTGTTTTTCCTTCTAACCCACCAGTGGAAGTTTCATTGGACTGCCAGAGATTAGCGAGACACACATCACTGTGGTGATAAACAAATGCTCACAAAATGAACAATAAAATTAACCTAAAAAATCAGGAAAAGAAATAAATTGATCAACCACTGGAACTGGTAGCATGATTTAGTAAAAAAGCAAATGGTTATGAATGGGACAGTTTAGTTCAGTCACAAATTTATCATCCATACAACCGATATGTAATGGACACAATTTACGAAGCATTGCTGTACTCACTATGGATAGAGTAGTAACTAAATCAATGCCTTTAGCTTCAGGCCACTTTATGTCTCACTGAGAACACAGATAAATCTCTGTGAAGTGTGACAATATGTTTGTATACAGTGTTTCAGAAAAACACTGAAAATAGGTGTCTCAAAAAAGTATGAAGATTAAGGGAAGTTTTCTAAATATGCATCAGCTAAGGACTGATTGATGAGTGCAGTTAAAGCTACTGCAAGTCAAAAAATACAAGTGCTCCAAAGAGAAAAAAAAAAAAATTAGTGTATGCAAATATGTCGAAATAGGTTAAAATGACACATTATAGAAAACTGGAAATAATTCAGAATGTACAAGAAAGATATGGGCTTCCCAAGTGGCACAGAGGTAAAGAATCTGCCTGCCAAGGCAGGAGATGCGGGTTCAGTCCTGGGTCAGGAAGATCCCCTGGAGGAGGATATGGCAACCCAATCCAGTGTTTTTGCCTGGAAAATTCCACAGACAGAAAAGCATGGTGGTAGGCTACACGCTTAGGGGTTGCATCATCCCCAGGTGCCAGCTGCTGAAATAAAGAAACTTTCCTTTTCACCAACCTGGTCTGTTTATTGGCTTTTGAGCCGTGAGCAGCCAGACCCCACACCTTTCACTAACAATAACAATACCATTAGAATGTCAGAGTGCCACAAGATGACAAATTTAAGACCCACAAAATCTCTAACAGCAACCCCTCTGCATGCTTAGGGGTTGCAAAGGGTCAGACACAAGTGAGCGCACATGGATCTACATTGATTGAAAGAAACCAATATTAATGGAAATAAACTGCATGATAGGAAAGAAGTAAAAGCAGAATTTCGGAGAAGGCAATGGTATCCCACTCCAGTACTCTTGCCTGGAAAATTCCATGGGCGGGGGAGCCTGGTGGGCTGCCGTCTATGGGGTCGCACAGAGTCGGACACGACTGAAGTGACTTAGCAGTAGCAGCAAAAGCAGAATGGATAGTCAAAGGCACAGAGAAAAGGAGTCAGGAGGGAGAAAGAAATGAATAAAAAATGGATAAAAAATGGATGAAGCAATAGGAGGCAATAGAATCAAACTTGAGTCAAGAGAAATACAATTTCCACTGAGGAAAGAAGGTTGAAAGAATAATTATGGATTCAGTTATTGTATAACATTGCGGTATTTCATTGAAGCAGTTCTTGTCTTTGTGAACTTGTAGATGAAATGATCTACTGAAAATGGGGAGGGTAGTGAAATAAGAGATTCAATTACAGGGGGATAGATTTGCAATATCCATCTTGGGCAATGGCAGAGGACTCTGACCAAGGAAACAGAAAAGAATTATGCCTGATAACCAAGGTAATGAAGTTGCCAAAGCAAAGTGAAATTCTGAGAGAAGAGGATGTTTCACATCCTTAACTTGCTACCTCTGCAAAAATCATCCATGCATTATATCTTTTATCTTTATATAATCTCTCACCCCCTCATACTCCACCTGTCTAACACATTTTTTGTTTGTTTGTTTTGTTTTTTCTGAAAGCTGATCTTGTTACCCTGCTGAATATCAGTTTTGGAAGGGAAGGACTAGAACAGTGTAATAAATTATTTCCATGAATATGTGATTAATAAATCATAGTTTAGTGCTAAATCTCTGAGAGCAGTTGAGTGTTAGCCATCTTCATAGATTATCATTAATATTTCTGCCGAATCTCAGTATAATCATCCTACTTCATATGGACAATCCGTATTTTGAATGAGCCTAAAGATTTGAGGCTTCTGAGCAGTTTAACATGCGTTTTCCTTATCTGAAAATACTGTTAGAAATGTTATTTGGATTATAAGCAGAGCTTTCATTTGTGGAGCCCATGGCAGGCTGTGTCATAAATATGCACATATCTTTGCCTTAGCAAGGTTCTTCCTAAGTACATTTCATGGTCCTTTTCATATGCACTGGATTTGGTTTGTTTTAGGGCATAATATAAATTCTCTGTTGTGATACATGATAATGGAAATACTTTTTAAGAAATCTGTGTTGGTTATGAGGCTGTGTGCATCGCCAAGCCTCATGATTTATTAACTGCCTAAATAATCCCTTATCATTATTGTTTGTTTTCATACAAAACCACTCGTCAGGTACTCAGCACTGTATCTGCCTTTCTTTGCTGTGTCTCCTGGTCCATGCATTTGCCCTCAGCTACTTTTGTGAATTCTTCTGGAGGATAATGATAGCATTTCACATTCCGTACCACTATCCACACTCAATGCCACAGAATACAAATGTGTGGAAGGTGGTGATTTCATTATCTTAGGGTCAGTAGAATTTCAAGAGCTTTAAAATTACCTCTATCAATGATGCAAGTGTCAGCTTAGTTTTAATAAATCTTTAGGAACAGACACAAGTTACTTCTAGGACATCTCCTATTTCCAGAAATACATCATTCAGCTGCCGAATCTACTATCAATGTCTTGCTAAAGATTTTCCACTACTAAACATAATACTGTATCTCTGGTATATGCATTTGCTTTTTGATAATATGATTAACCCAACATTTCTGCAGGATCAATCCATATTTATGCTACTTACACAAAATCAGAGAGAATATAGTACAAGCAAAACAGAAGAAAAATATAGAAATGCGTGTTTTATAAATAACACATACAGGAGATGGGAGAATTGCAGTGCTTGTTGTCAGAATTATATTACTAAATGTAGGAACAATGAAAACCTGGGCATTTGGCAAGGTGACATTTTTAGAATAAATTAGAGTTGACAAGTAGTGAATTCAGCCAACCAATAAGTATAGTGTAAAACTTCTCATAATATGCAGCCAAATTCCGATGTTTCCCTTTTAATTTCCAATAAATTTGACCATATGTTCGTTTTGCTGAAAAGCTAAATTATGGGGCGGGGGGCGGGGAGGTTGCTTTTGCTTTTCTTTTTTGTCAACTGCTGCCATTCTTTAAAGTTGATGACATTTTTTTAAGAATGAACTGTGCCCCATTCTTGAAAGGTAATGTGGTATTTAAAAGGGAAAATAGCTTCTTTGTGTATTAGAAAGTAAATAGCTTTTGAAAAAGTCATCAGCACCACAGGATACCCATCTCATCCTATAAATGTCTATCACGTGACTTCTTCCATTTGCATAACAGTTTATATTAAGAGTGTCCTGATATTCCTAGTCAAAAAAAAAAAAAAAAAAAGATGCTCAGCATGAGAGTGGGCAAAATATACTTAAAAGGAAGGTGAAATTAATGAAGTTTGCTTAAACTTGAAGAGGCTTTTTCTAATAGCAAAAATGTATATACAATAACAAATTGAATGCTATTAAATACTTCTCTTT
The DNA here is from genome assembly GCF_003369695.1 of Bos indicus x Bos taurus. Lineage (NCBI taxonomy): Eukaryota > Metazoa > Chordata > Mammalia > Artiodactyla > Bovidae > Bos > Bos indicus x Bos taurus. The sequence continues at coordinate 8,745,064 of NC_040087.1, read as the reverse complement.
ATTAAAAATTTAAATTCCTATCTTTCTTACAGGGCTTAAAATGTGTTAATTGAAACAGAAGAACATCAGTGAGATTGGAAACAAAGATAGTAAGAGGTAAACAAATATAAAAAAAGATTTAATCTATAGCACTGAGCCTAGTATTAATAATATTGCCCTGGTGTTCACTAACAGTGAGCTTCATAATACTGAACCATTAGAAGGGAACCTTAGAGCTACCCAGTCACGGACAGAACCACACAACTACAGGCCTTCCTGTGTTGGTTCCCTTCAGTTAATTAAACAAGGAGGTGAGTTAGTCTGTGCTCAGTTGCTCAGTCCTGTCTCTTTTGAAACCCCATAGACTGTAGTCTGACAGGCTTCTCAGTCCATGGGATTTTCAAGGCAAGAATGCTGGAGTGGGTTGCCATTTGATCTTCCCAACCCAGGGACAGAACTAACCACCTCCTGTGTTCCCTGCAATGGCAGGCAAATTCTTTACCACTGGGCAACCAGTTCAGTTCAGTTCAGTTCAGTCACTCAGTCGTGTCCGACTCTTTGCGACCCCATGAATTGCACCATGCCAGGCCTCCCTGTCCATCACCAACTCCCAGAGTTCACTCAAACTCACATCCATCTAGTCGGTGATGCCATCCAGCCATCTCATCCTCTGTCGTCCCCTTCTCCTCCTGCCACCAATCCCTCCCAGGATCAGAGTCTTTTCCAATGAGTCAACTCTTTGCATGAGGTGGCCAAAGTACTGGAGTTTCAGCTTTAGCATCATTCTTTCCTTCCAAAGAACACCCAGGGCTGATCTCCTTTAGAATGGACTGGTTGGATCTCCTTGCAGTCCAAGGGACTCAAGAGTCTTCTCCGACACCATAGTTCAAAAGCATCAATTCTTCAGTGCTCAGCTTTCTTCACAGTCCAACTCTCACATCCATACATTACCACTGGAAAAACCATAGCCTTGACTAGATGGACCTTTGTTGGCAAAGTAATGTCTCTGCTTTTGAATATACTATCTAGGTTGGTCATAACTTTCCTTCCAAGGAGTAAGCATCTTTTAATTTCATGGCTGCAATCACCATCTGTAGTGATTTTGGAGCCCCAAAAAATAAAGTCTGACACTGTTTCCACTGTTTTCCCATCTATTTCCCATGAAGTGATGGGACCTGATGCCATGATCTTAGTTTTCTGAATGTTGAGTTTTAAGCCAACTTTTTCACTCTCCTCTTTCACCTTCATCAAGAGGCTTTTTAGTTCCTCTTCACTTTCTTCCATAATAGTGGTGTCATTGCATATCTGGGCCGCCGGGAAACCCCAAATTAGTCTGAGGGAGCATTATATCTCAGTGGCCTTTAGAAGCAAACCAAAAACCTAAGTTTCTAATTGGTTCTGGGTTAAGAAAAGAAAACTTAAGGACAACCAATCAACCATGGTCAGTCAGCCTTTTCCAAATAAGGCAAATGCCTAAGTCACAGCCAATCAGATAATTTCATTGTTTCTCTCCTGCATTTCCTCAATGCATGTCTTTTGCCTCCTCACTCCTGTTGGTGAGGGCTCCAAATTACTTCCTTTTCAGTGCTACCGAATTCCATCTGATTTTTTCTCAGATAAACTCTTAAAATGTTTACTATGCCTCCATTTACCTTTTAATATTAATAGTTCACACTTCTATATAACTTGGCATCATGCAGGCAAAAACCAGTAAACACATGCCCGAGGAGAAGCAGGATCACAAAGTCAAAGAAAGGAAGAGAGGGTAGAGTTGGAAACCTCCAGGTCACACACTCAAAAAGCTCCAAACTGGAAGAAAAGGGTGGCATGAACACAGAAGTGTAACTCCAATGGTTGTCCCTTCAAAGAGAAGAACATACCAGGAGCAAGGAATAGGTGGTCCAAACCAACCTCCCCACAGCCTCACCAGTGAGTTTTTTGAGTGGTTTTCAATATATATTTTTGAGCTCTTTTATTTTGACTTTGATTTGTTTGATGAATGTATGTCATCATATATTGTGGCTTTTCTATACTATGCTTTCTCTTTGTTTCTGGGATTATTTGCTTCCAAGATTATATGTTGCATTGGTCAATTTTTGTTTGCTTGTTTCTCATTGTCTTCTAATGGATGGAAATAATAAACTTTTCTTGTAGCAGCACCTTTTAACACATTAACACAGATAATTCATGTATTCTCAGTTCAGTTCAGTTCAGATCAGTCGCTCAGTCGTGTCCAACTCTTTGCAACCCCATGAATTGCAGCACTCCAGGCCTCCCTGTCCATCACCAACTCCCAGAGTTCACTCAGACTCACGTCCATTAAGTCAGTGATGCCATACAGCCATCTCATCCTCTGTCATCTCCTTCTCCTCCCGCCCCTAATCCCTCCCATCATCAGAGTCTTTTCCAATGAGTCAACTCTTTGCATGAGGTGGCCAAAGTACTGGAGTTTCAGCTTTAACATCATTCCTTCCAAAGAAATCCCAGGGCTGATCTCCTTCAGAATGGACTGTTTGGATCCCCTTGCAGTCCAAGGGACTCTCAAGAGTCTTCTCCAACACCACAGTTCAAAAGCATCAATTCTTCGGTGATCAGCCTTCTTCAGAGTCCAACTCTCACATCCATACATGACCACAGGACAAATCGTAGCCTTGACTAGACGGACCTTAGTTGGCAAAGTAATGTCTCTGCTTTTGAATATGCTATCTAGGTTGGTCATAACTTTCCTTCCAAGGAGTAAGCGTCTTTTAATTTCATGGCTGCAGTCACCATCTGCAGTGATTTTGGAGCCAGGAAAAATAAAGTCTGACACTGTTTCCACTGTTTCCCCATCTATTTCCCATGAAGTGATGGGACCGGATGCCATGATCTTCGTTTTCTGAATGTTGAGCCTTAAGCCAACTTTTTCACTCTCCACTTTCACTTTCATCAAGAGGCTTTTTAGTTCCTCTTCACTTTCTGCCATTAGGGTGGTGTCATCTGCATGTATTGTAACATAGCCTAATTTGAATATTATCTCTGGCCTCCTCTCAAAGTAGGTAAGTACTATATCACACTTCTCAGTAAATGCCCCACAAAATTCCTCATTATATTTTAGTCTATTTTCATTTTCTTTTCAAAACACTCAAATAATGCTAATGTCATTTGAAAGTGTAATTTATTAAACACATTCTCAAAGTACTGTTAATATGATCTAACTCAATAATAAAAGCTTAGTTAGATTTATTATAATCTTTTACTGATTTCCTTTTATGCTCTTTTTATTTTTATTATTTTCTACTTTCCATTCCTTCTTGAATTCATATTTCTTTAGCTGAAGACATTTTCTTTTTGATATTCTAGAGGCAATAAAATTTATGAATTACTCTATTCCAAGTATAACCTTTATTTTATCTTTATAATTTGATGATATATGTTAAAAAATGTTTCTTCTTAGAGGTACAAGGTACTTTTCTGTTGTCTTCTGTCAACTATAGTAGCTGAGGATATATCTCCTGATTATTCATCTTTGATAGATATTCAGGTATTTCTGTTATCGTTTATAATTTTCCTTTATCCTTGATGCCTTTATTTTCCTTATGACTTGACAAGGTATAAAATTACAGATATTATCATTCCTAGCACTAGGTGGAACTTTTTAAATCTGAGAATTCATTCCTTTTCTTGTTTCTGGAAATGTATTAGCCATTAACTCTTTTAATATTGACTTTCATCCAATATCTTTCTGCAGTCCTTATGGAACAAATACAAATAGAATACTTAAGTTTCACACTGCATTGTTCATGTTTCTTCTAGAGAAACCTGCTTATGATACATTCTATTGCTTTTCTTTCTTCTCTCTTACCTTGTCAATATTTAACTAGCAGTTTAAAAAATTTTCCAGGGATTAAAATTTTAGTAACTATGATTTATATCTTATTCTCTTTTAAATCTATCTTTCTATTTCATATATTAATATTACTAGTCTTCTTTATGGAGATGCATTCTTTTTATTGTTTTTTGGGATATTTAAATAAACATATATCATAAGACCTATCAAATTTTCTATTAACGTCAATTTCTTAGACACAAATCTCTAAGTTGTGCCAAAGAATCACTTTGTTTATCAAAATGTTAAATTATGCATTTCAGATATCTAAAGGGATATACACTAAAATAATAGCAGTGTTTGTTCCTAACAGGTATGAATTGAAGAGGGGAAACTTTTTACTTTAAGTATTTTACTATTATTTTTATTTTTGCTACAACCAATATTAAATTAATTATTAAAATTATTATAAGAGAATTTTTCTACATAAATTCATTTGTCTTAAGATTATGAAACAACTAAAAGTTCAGCTTTTCACTTTCACTCCAGTGTTTTTTCTTGAGTCACATAGTTTTTTGAAAGGATATAGTGGTATACATCTCCACACAAAAAGAGGAGTTTTATAAAGAACATATTGTAGATGTTGAGATCATATCTAAACAGTCTTTTAAAGTCCAATTTGTAGCCACAATAATGAATGTGCCAGGGGACTGTGGTAGAGTGGGAAGGACATTAGGAAAAGATGGGAGAAGAAAACATTAAATTGATATTTTAATTCAATTGCACAGTATTTATAGTTTATATATTCTAACTGTTCTTGCTCCAAGTCATTAGTGTACATTAGAAAGCCTATCTTGTATTATTTTATATGATATATTTTCATTATTGGGATTAATATACTTTGCAATGAGATTTTTTGACATATTATCTCAAGTGTAACAACCAGCATTGATTGACTGGACAATTCATTATCAAAACTCATAAAGCATTTTAGAATATGAGAAATTAAATCCTACTAAAATTTACCTCATTTCTATCAGTTTGTAATATTCATATCTATTGGACTAATATTTTCTCTTATATTAAAATAAATGAACTAACAATGTTTGCTATCAAATGAAATGTTTATACATGAACTTAAAATATCAATATTGTGCAGTTGAACATTGCAGAGATCCCTGTATTAATATATGTATGTGTGTGTGTATATATATATATATATATATATATATATATTCATCTATATACTCATAGAACCCTTTAAGTATAATTATAAATAACATCACTCTTAGCATTCCCAAAGATAAAAATATCTACTTGAAAACATTCCATGGGTCAAAGAAGTCAAATAAAAAAAGAATCTCATGTAAAAAGATGTGGTAACTATAAAAGCACCTAGATTAGCGAAGAATCCCTAATTTAAATGGTCAAGTTAAACAAGACACAATTAAGACTAATTTGGTTTTCTTGTCTGCAGCTGAGAGAAAGAGGATTTCAAATTAACCTATATTATGTCTAGTATTATTTTAAAATGTAAATGTCATAACCCTTTCAGCTCATAGCAGTGTGGTTATTTTTTTTAAAGTAACAAACCCACTTATTCTTTTGCCAGTTCTTACGTTCTAATTTGGTACATCAAATTTTTTTCCATTTTTGCTAAAACAGTTTTTACACAAGGTCAAATTTTTAAAGGAACCTGACTTGTCATTTAAGTAAATATAGAGACAGTTTAAAACTTTAATAGGCATAATAAATTGGCCTGGTTGTCCCTTGATTCATAGTACTGGAAAATGTGCAGGCTCTGTTTGACCAGATGTGGCTACCAAAGAAGCCAGGCTTCCAGAGTACTTACCCTGGGGACAGGAGTCCACTTGGATGAAAAGGAATGAGGAGAGACTTGCTATGCTACCCAGTAAGAACTCCTTACTATTTTTCCCAGACACGATGTTCCCCATGAACCTGCTGATTTGATCCTCTGCATTTGAGAACTTGGAGACCTCAGTCTAACCCACTTGGCTCCATCCCTTCTCTTTTCGAAATCAGATGGCTGCTTTGCTGTGGGAGCACTGCAGCTCAGTTTCTTGCTGGCTGCGTGGAGCATTGTCCTTCTGGTGCTGGCTGGCTCTTCTCAATCATATCTTCACTGGATACCCCAAGGAGTCTGGTCTCCACATTATATATGCACTGTAGAAAATTTAGACTGTTCCTTGGATGTCTTTTTACATAAATGTAAATGTCTTTGCTACCTGGGTTTTGGCCAACCATACACGCCAATGTTTCACTGTTTTGCTGTTTTGTTGTTGTTTTCCCAATGTTTCACTTTGAAGGTATTTTGTATGGAAAAATTTGTTATGAGGTTCTCCAAAATTGAGAGTAAATTAGTCCGCCTTTTCAATATAGAAGTGGTTTTGCCCTGCTCTAACGTTCATTGGTATAGATTTCCTGCATCAGATTACTTTCAGCATATTTATTCTGGGCTGTATGTGACAAGCACAGTGCGAGATATAAACCAACTGTGTTGTTGAAACTTCATATGGTATACTTACAATTTTATACTTAGCACAGTTTTTGCATCTTGTTAGATCCTGCCCATCAACCTAACTGCTGCAGAAATGGTATATTGATTATATGTGTGTGTGTGTGTATATATATATATATATATATATATATTTATCAGTTGTTGTTCAGTCTCTAAGTCCTGTCCAGACCTTTGCATAGCAACAAAGTAAACTGCTTTTTTATTGAGCAATAAAAAGAGTTTTGTGTCTTTTCTTGGGATTTTCAGGCAGCCTGCCTTCCAAATTGACACTGGGGTTTAAAGGTTTTAGGATTTCAAAGACATTACTGTAAGGGTAAGTTTACAGGCTGGGCGTGGGGCTCTTCCCTGAGTGAATTATCGTTGATTGCCTAACCTTGTATTGTGACTGGGGGAGCCCTGCTGGTGTGCTGTAATTCTCATGCTTGACAGGAGGCTTGGTGTTATCCAAATCCCGATGGTACTCAACTGAATTGATGAAATGACCAGGAAGGCCTAATTAAAGCTGTTCAGCTCAAATGTATTGATGTATTACATCTATTACAGCGTGGTTCAATAGGTCCACCCATGAATGCTGCCACAGCCTGTAAAGCAAACTAAACAGATTGAATAAATAATGCTGCAAGGAAAGCAGACAGCAGAGGAACCAAAGCAACAGAGCACAAAATGCAACAGGGTGACCTATGAACTTATCATATGATCCACCAGAAATTAATCTTTATTATTTTTGCATGTTGAGCACAAAAGAGAGAATATTAAGACCTAGAATAATCTTTTAATCTATCATAAGAGCTGGTAAGCTCTTCTCTCTTTTAGTAAATGTTACAGTTGCATGACAATGTGCATAAAATCAATGTGGTTTTGCTTGACTTTTCTTTGCAATGTATTGTTAGATTCTAGCATTTTTTTTTCCTTTTTGTCTTCTGGCTGAGTCTTTGTGAAAGATTTTAAAACATGCAGTCTACCACCATCCTTTACTTCTTCTGCCCCAAGAGACTTGTTAACTCTTTTTATTCTTTTCCTGAATTTGACTCATTTCACATTTTCATAATTTGTATATGGTTCTGAGCAATAACTCTGGTAATGAGTTCTAAATTCTGGGCATTTTAATATGGAGATTTCTTACTCATTTATTTGTAGCTCTCTGTGTTTATTATATTATGCTGTTTGCACTGTCAGAAGAGTAAATTATTATAGCAATCACAGCTTGATGGTAAAACAAAGAAAGGGTAGCTTTCTTAATACGCATTACCATATATATAATAGATGAGCAGTGCAAGTTTGATGTATGGAGCAGGGCACCCAAAGCAGGTGCTCTGGGACCACCCAGAGGGATAGGGTGGACAGGGAGGTGGAAGAGGGATTCAGGATGAGGTGTTGTATATCTGTGGCCAATTCATGTTGAAGTATGGAAAAACCATCACAGTATCATAAAGTAATTATTCTCCAATTTAAAAATTAATTAATTAAAAAATAAAAAGCTCAGTAATCAGAAAAAAATGTGCAGACCAAAAGTCATCAAAGTGTTTTTTTTCTTTCATACAATTAAATTTAAAAATATTATAGATGATGGCTGTCTTACAAATTTATTTTCTGCAATTGAACTCACACTGAACTTCAGACATACTTCTGCCTACTTGACATCTCCCCTTAGATGTTTAAAAGACATCTCAAACTTAACATTTAAAAGTGAACTCCTAAACTTTCTCCCCATCCAAATTTGCTTCTTCAGTTTCCCCATCTCAACAAATGTCAAATTCCAGTTTTCAACTTGCTTAGGCTCAAAATATTAGTTATCATGAACTAAACTTCTTTTATATGCTTCCCTTCATATCCTGTTCATTTTTCCTTCTAAATATTTCCTAACTAAAGCACTTCTCATTCCTTCTATTGCTACCATTCTGGTCTGGCACATGATTATCTTTTATCTGGATTTCTACCATAGCTTCTTTGGTATCTTCTATGATTTCCCTCCTATCCCTTCTGATTCATAAATAAGTCCTCAGCATCTAATCCAAAATGCGGCCAACTGCAGCTGTGCAACAAAGATTAGTTAGATAGATGATATAGGAAATGAACCCCTATGGAATTTAACTCACTTTTAGGTCCTTAGTGGTTTTCATATGGGTGCTTCATTTTCTGCCACTCACTTTTGTCAAACTTTAGTGTTATCCTCTCAGCAGGAAAAAAGAATCCATCCACACACAATCTAACTGGCTTCAGTTCAGTTCAATTCAGTCGCTCAGTCGTGTCTGACTCTTTGAGACTGAACTGAACTGCAGCACACCAGGTCTCCCTGTCCATCACCAACTTCCAGAGTTTACCCAAACCCATGTCCATTGAGTCGATGATGCCATCCAACCATCTCGTCCTCTGTTGTCCCCTTCTCCTGCCCTCATTCTTTTCCAGCATCAGGGTCTTTTCCAATGAGTCAGCTCTTCAAATCAGTTGGCCAAAGTATTGGAGTTTCAGCTTCAACATCAGTCCTTCGAATGAACACCCAGGACTGATCTCTTTTAGGATGGACTGGTTGGATCTCCTTGCAGTTCAAGAGACTCTCAAGAGTCTTCTCCAACACCACAGTTCAAAAGCATCAATTCTTCAGTGCTCAGCTTTCTTTATGATCCGGCTCACACATCTATACATGACTACTGGAAAAATCATAGCTTTGACTAGGCAGATCTTTGTTGGCAAAGTAATGTCTCAGCTTTTTAATATGCTGTCTAGGTTGGTCATAGCTTTTCTTCCAAGGAGTAAGTGTCTTTTAATTTCATGGGTGCAATGACCATCTGGAGTGATTTTGGAGCCCAGAAAAATAAAGTCAGCCACTGTTTCCACTGTTTCCCCATCTATTTGCCATGAAGTGATGGTCAAGGCTGTATATTGTCACCCTGCTTATTTAACTTATATGCAGAGTACATCATGAGAAATGCTGGGCTGGAAGAAGCACAAGCTGGAATCAAGATTGCCAGGAGAAATATCAATAACCTCAGATATGCAGATGACACCACCCTTATGGCAGAAAGTGAAGAAGAACTAAAAACCCTCTTGATGAAAGTGAAAGTTGGCTTAGAGCTCAACATTCAGAAAACTAAGATCTAACTTGCTAAAACCCATTAATATCTTGCTGCTGCCTGTAAGTTCTAAACTCTACCCTTTCTTCATTCAGCAAATGTTGATCAATGGCATTTCTGTGCAGGACACTGTGCTACATTGCTCAGCACTTCATCAAAGTCCCTTCAGGAACAGGCTGCAATGACTAACCAACTTCACTTTCTTTTCTTATAGACTAGAAGCACTGCTTCTATAATATAAAACCCACATAATATAAAACCCTTATATATATGAGATCCGTATATTTGTATATACATTCATATATATATATATATATATATATATATATATATATATATGCTTCTAGTCTCTCTCTCTCTCTCTATATATATATATAAAATATATATATATACACACACACACATATATATACACCCATATGCTGCTGCTAAGTCACTTCAGTCATGTCCGACTCTGTGCGACCCCATAGACAGCAGCCCACCAGGCTCCCCCGACCCTGGGATTCTCCAGGCAAGAACACTGGAGTGGGTTGCCAGTTCCTTCTCCAATGCATGAAAGTGAAAAGTGAAAGGGAAGTCGCTCAATCATGTCCGACTCTTGGCGACCCCATGGACTGCAGCCCACCAGGCTCCTCCGTCCATAGGATTTTCCATATATATATATATACATTATACACACACACACACACACACACACACATATATATAAGACCTACATAAAAGACCATATAGAAGACCCATAGATTAGAAGCACTGCTTATCCACCACAGTGAGGACATATAGTTACTCAGCTATGAAAATCAGTTAAAGATGTATGCATTAAACTTGACTTTAAGTATCTTACTTAAAACTAATAAATATACATTCATTTTCTTACCCTTTGATGTAGAGCTACCATCTTTTCTTTAAATGTGAGTCAGCTGCTTTGAATTCTGATTAATTTTATTTCATGATGTCTAAAAGCATTTATGATTTCTAGTTTCACTTCTTTAAAACACATTGAAGGCATTTGAGAAGAAACTTATATTTTCAATTCTTTACTGTTTTCCCAATAATTTCTGCTTGTTTTTCCCATCTTTTAATAGCAAAGTTCTTTAGTGATTCCTTGTATTGTAGTGACTTTTTTGTATGAAAGAATATTTTTATTTGCTCAAATTTAGACAATTATATTCATGCATTGATGATTGTAAGTAAGGTTTGAAAGAAAATACAAGTGTCTCTTTGCAAGCACATAACTGGTGAAACAACAAAATTCTGAACAAGCCCACTGTGTAGGAAAGTTAACAATTGCGAGTATTTATGCTTCCTGTGTTATGGGCACAGATTGGTATATATTACAAAGGAATTGGAGAGAATCAATATGGTGAAAAAGTTGCTTAAAGGTGCTTCTCTTACACTGAAGCTATAGTGGTTCCCTCATCTAGCTCCACTTCCTCACCCTTCCTGATTGCATCTCCGTATTTACTCATTCAGCCTGAAAACCTCATCCTTACTGAATGAATAATTACTAATCCCATAAAACTCAGCTTAGACTGACTTGTCCTAGTAAGTCCTCCTTGTATGTTCCTACAATACTTTTTCATATCTTCCATCATAACAGTCTACAGAGGTAGCCTGACATTTTGCATCTATTTGTGTATCTCTCTTACTAGACTTTGGTTGTTAGAGGGAAATTTTTGTTTCTTGTAGGACCTGCTCTCTGCACCTTCCATTTTTTGGCACATAGTTTATAGTAAGTAAGTATTGGCTAATTTCTGTTCACTTCTTGATGTTTATTCCATTACCCAATAAGAACACCTAACATGAATTTTTCTCATCACTTGAAAATTTTCTAAACTCTGAATCTTCCTCTTTGAATACAATGACCTCTTCTCTTACTCCTTTCAATGAAAGTTTCAATGAAATTTCCCCTTCATGATTATAGTCACATTCCTAATTCCTTTTTGTCTTTTTAATCCATTAGCCCATTTCTGATTCCACTACCTTCTCTAATCAACTTAAAATCCTATTTTATTTACTTATTTTTTTTTCGTAACGTTTCCTTTCTCTTTCCCCTTGCTCATCCTGACAATGTCCAGCTCTGGGATCCCTTCTTCTCTGTGTTTTTAGCAACCTTCAAAGTCCTGTCTGGAAAAGGCGATGGCACCCCACTCCAGTACTCTTGCCTGGAATATCCCATGGGCAGAGGAGCCTGGTAGGCTGCAGTCCATGGGGTCGCAAAGAGTCGGACACAACTGAGTGATTCATTTTCCCTTTTCACTTTCATGCATTGGAGAAGGAAATGGCAACCCACTCCAGTGTTCTTGCCTGGAGAATCCCAGGGAGGGTGGAGCCTGGTGGGCTGCTGTCTATGGTGTCGCACAGAGTCTGACACGACTGAAGCAACTTAGCAGCAGCAGCAGCAGCAGCAAAGTCCTATCAGCTGGAGGTAACAAAAGCCCTCCAGCTGGGGCCAATATAAATTCTTGGTAACTCAGACTCATGGGGAACTTTGCTATTCTCCTCCTTTCCTTTTGAACAAAAACTATTTCTTCCTATTTTCAAATCTCATCATTCCATCTATTTCTACCTCCTCTGGAAATATCCTCCATTAATTTTGTCATCTTTTATTTGCATTTTCTATTTCTCTTCTGAATCTTCCTATCCCTTATGACTCTTCATCTTCCTTTATATTAGTTATACTTCAAAATGTTTTTTCTGTATCATGATATGTAATTTTTTCCCCTTTCTCTAAGACCAAGTTGCTAAAAGTCAAGTCTATAAAATGTTCTATAAGGCTACCTGTTTTTCCTCACTAGCCATTGTTTTTTAGGCTTGCAACAGTAATAATATAGTTCCTGAACCTACAAATATAACTGAAAGCTCATATTTGGGGACAAGGTGATGTTTCATGTTTATTACCTTATATAAATCTTTAAGATATTCCTACAAATTGCTCTCATTTCCTCCATTCTACAGAGCATGAAACTGAGCTTCAAAGACAAAGTAACTTGACAGATTACTTACAGTTATATGACTGTTGCATCCAATTATTTCTAAAACATTCTCTGAAGTGTCATTGGTGACTTTCTTATTGTAGTGATTTTTTTTTTTTTTGACCATACAGGTTGCAAGATCGTAGTTCTCCATTTCAGATCAGATCAGATCAGATCAGTCGCTCAGTCGCGTCCGACTCTTTGCGACCCCATGAATCACAGCCAGGCCTCCCTGTCCATCACCAACTCCCAGAGCTCACTCAGACTCACGTCCATCGAGTCAGTGATGCCATACAGCCATCTCATCCTCTGTCATCCCCTTCTCCTCCTGCCCTCAATCCCTCCCAGCATCAGAGTCCTTTCCAATGAGTCAACCCTTCGCATGAGGTGGCCAAAGTACTGGAGTTTCAGCTTTAGCATCATTCCTTCCAAAGAAATCCCAGGGCTGATCTCCTTCAGAATGGACTGGTTGGATCTCCTTGCAGTCCAAGGGACTCTCAAGAGTCTTCTCCAACACCACAGTTCAAAAGCATCAATTCTTCCGCACTCAGCCTTCTTCACAGTCCAACTCTCACATCCATACATGACCACTGGAAAAACCATAGCCTTGACTAGACGAACCTTTGTTGGCAAAGTAATGTCTCTGCTTTTGAACATGCTATCTAGGTTGGTCATAACTTTCCTTCCAAGGAGTAAGCGTCTTTTAATTTCATGGCTGCAGTCACCATCTGCAGTGATTTTGGAGCCCAGAAAAATAAAGTCTGACACTGTTTCCACTGTTTCCCCATCTATTTCCCATGAAGTGATGGGACCGGATGCCATGATCTTCGTTTTCTGAATGTTGAGCTTTAAGTCAACTTTTTCACTCTCCTCTTTCACTTTCATCAAGAGGCTTTTGAGTTCCTCTTCACTTTCTGCCATAAGGGTGGTGTCATCTGCATATCTCAGGTTATTGATATTTCTCCCAGCAATCTTGATTCCAGCTTGTGTTTCTTCCAGTCCAGCGTTTCTCATGATGTACTCTGCATATAAGTTAAATAAATAGGGTGACAATATACAGCCTTGATGAACTCCTTTTCCTATTTGGAACCAGTCTGTTGTTCTCCAACCAGCGATCAAACCCAGGCCATCAGAAGTGTGTGTAGAGTCCTAACCACTAGACCACTAGGGAATTCCCTGAGGTGAAATTGAAAGAATATAAATTAGCCACGTGAAAATTCAGTCAGGGCATTAAATATCTTCTTAATGTTGTGTGATCATCAGCTCTACTTCCAAAATATTCTGATCATCCCCAAAGGAGCCCCTGTACTCATTAAGATATGATTCTCCCTTATATCCTTCCCCCAGTCCCTGGCAACCACTGATACACTTTCTGACTGATGAATTTACCTATTCTGGATATTTCAAAGAAATAGAATCATCCAATATGTGCCTTTTCATGCCTGGCTATACTTGGCATGTTTTGAGTATTTATCCACATTGTAAGTTATGTAAGAAGTACTTACATTCTGTGCTTAAAAATATCCCATCGTATGGTTATAACACATTTTGTTTATGCATTCAACAATTGATGAACTTTTGGGCTATTTGTGAATTGTATTACTATGAATACTCAGGTACAAGTTTTGTTTGAAAACTGTTTTCAATTCTTTATGGTATATACCTAAGAGTGAATTTTCTGGGTGATGGGGTAACATTTTGTTTAAGTTGTTGAGAAATTTCCATATTGCTTTCCACAGTGGATGCACAATTCTATATTCCCACCAGCAATGTATAAGCATTATAATTTCTCAATATCCTTGCCAAGACTAATTTATTTTTAATTGTAGCCATCTTAGTAAGTGTGAAGGGCTATTTCACTGAGGTTTTGAATTGCATTTCACTGACTGCAGCCATGAAATTAAAAGACACTTACTCCTAGGAAGAAAAGTTATGACCAACCTAGATAGCATATTCAAAAGCAGAGGCATTACTTTGCCAACTAAGGTCCGTCTAGTCAAGGCTATGGTTTTTCCAGTGGTCATGTATGGATGCAAGAGTTGGACTGTGAAGAAGGCTGAGTGCCGAAGAATTGATGCTTTTGAACTGTGGTATTGGAGAAGACTCCTGAGAGTCCCTTGGACTGCAAGGAGATCCAACCAGTCCATTCTGAAGGAGATCAGCCCTGGGATTTCTTTGGAAGGAATGATGCTAAAGGTGAAACTCTGATACTTTGGCCACCTCATGCAAAGAGTTGACTCATTGGAAAAGACTCTGATGCTGGGAGGGATTGGAGGCAGGAGGAAAAGGGAATGACAGAGGATGAGATGGATGGATGACATCACTGACTCAATGGACGTGAGTCTGAGTTAACTCTGGGAGTTGGTGATGGACAGGGAGGCCTGCATGCTACAATTCATGGGGTCACAAAGAGTCGGACATGACTGAGCGACTGAACTGAACTGAACTGAACTGTATGATTAATGATGTTGACCATCTTTTCATATGCTTGCTGACCATTTTAATATCTTCACTGGACAGTTTTCTAAGTCCATTGATTAATTTTTAATTCTGTTTCTTGTCTTTTTGCTGTTGAGTTGTTATTCATATATTCTGGATGTTAGACAGCTATCAGATTTGCAAGCATTTTCTCCTTTTCACTATCTCATAGTGTCTTTTGATGCATAACATTTATAATTTTGATGAAGTCCTGTTTATCTTTTTTGTTTTGTTACATTTGACTTTTGTGTCACATTGATTTCCATATATGAGTTTTCGCATTTTAGCTCTTAATTTATGTTTTTTTTTTTTTTACCATTTGATTTTTTATTTTTTAATGTGATATATAAGCTAACATCCAATTTTTTTTTTTTTTAGACATAGAAATCTAGTTGTCCCAGCATTATTTTTGAAAGCATTATTTTTTTCTCCACTGAATAGTCCTGTTACCCATGTCAGTAATCATTTGAACAACATTTTAAGGTATTCAACTAAAAATTATTGAATATGTGGTTTGTATTAAATTTTTATTTTTTTAATTTTTATTTTTAAATTTTATTTTATTTTTAAACTTTACAAAATTGTATTAGTTTTACCAAATATCGAAATGAATCTGCCACAGGTATACATGAGTTCCCCATCCTGAACCCTCCTCCCTCCTCCCTCCCCATACCATCCCTCTGGGTCATCCCAGTGTACCAGCCCCAAGCATCCAGTATCGTGCATCAAACCTGGACTGGCGACTCGTTTCATACATGATATTATACATGTTTCAATGCCATTCTCCCAAATCTTCCCACCTTCTCCCTCTCCAACAGAGTCCATAAGACTGTTTTATACATCTGTGTCTCTTTTGCTGTCTCGCATACAGGGTTATTGTTACCATCTGTCTAAATTCCATATATATGCATTAGTATACTGTATTGGTGTTTTTCTTTCTGGCTTACTTCACTCTGTATAATAGGCTCCAGTTTCATCCACCTCATTAGAACTGATTCAAATGTACTACAGGCCAATATCACTGATGAACATAGATGCAAAAATCCTTAACAAAATTCTAGCAATCAGAATCCAACAACACATTAAAAAGATCATACACCATGACCAAGTGGGCTTCATCCCAGGGATGCAAGGATTCTTCAATATCTGCAAATCAATCAATGTAATATACCACATTAACAAATTGAAAAATAAAATCCATATGATTTTCTCAATAGATGCAGAGAAAGCCTTTGACAAAATTCAACATCCATTTATGATAAGAACTCTCCAGAAAGCAGGAATAGAAGGAACATACCTCAACATATTAAAAGCTATATATGACAAACCCACAGCAAACATTATCCTCAATGGTGAAAAATTGAAAGCATTTCCCCTAAAGTCAGGAACAAGACAAGGGTGCCCACTTTAACCATGACTATTCAACATAGTTTTGAAAGTTTTGGCCACAGCAATCAGAGCAGAAAAAGAAATAAAAGGAATCCAAATTGGAAAAGAAGTAAAACTCTCACTATTTGCAGATGACATGATCCTCTACATAGAAAACCCTAAAGACTCCATCAGAAAATTACTAGAACTAATCAATGACTATAGTAAAGTTGCAGGATATAAAATCAACACACAGAAATCCCTTGCATTCCTATACACTAATAATGAGAAAACAGAAAGAGAAATTAAGGAAATAATTTCATTCACCGTTGCAAAGGAAAGAATAAAATACTTAGGAATATATCTACCTGTATTAAATTTTTAAAGGGGAAGCCTGAGTTTTCCAACTTTGCTCTCCTTTTCAAGGCTGTTTTGATTTCTCAGAGTCCCTTACAATTTCATATGAATTTTAGGATAAACACTTCTTTTCTGCTAAAAAAGGAAAAATTGCATGAATATGTAGATTGCTTTGAACATATTTTATTCTAAACAGTATTATGTCTTCTAGTCTATGAACTTTGGATGTCTTTCCATTTACTTATGAGGTCTTTAATTTTCTTGCAGCAAAGTTTTATAGTTCTTGCACATGCATTATTCAATTAATTCCTTTTTTTTACTTTTTTGATGTGATTGTAAATATAATTGCTTCTATTTCATTTTCAGATTTTTCATTTCTAGTTTGTAGAAATGCAACCAGTTTTCACATATTGATCTTGTTTTCTGCAACCCTTTTGAATTTTTTAGTAGCTCTAATATTTTTCTCATGGATTCTTTAAGATTTTCTGTAAAAAGATAATCTGTAAATAAAGATAGTTTTACATCTTTTTCTCCCATTTTGGATGCATTTTATCTCACTACTTTTTCTAATTTCCCTGGCTAGGACTTCCTGTAAAATGCTAAATAGTAGTGGTGGAAGAAGGTACCCTAGTCTTGTTTTTGTTTGAAGTGGGGCAACTCTCAGTATTTTATCTTTGGGTGTGATATTAATAGTTGGGCCTTTCATGGATGCCTTTAATCAGGTTGAAGAAAAAACACTCAAAAAAGAGTAATCCTTATTTCCTGTGTGGTTTTATCGTGAAATATGTTGAATTTTGTAAAATACTTAACATGCATACTCATTTGTGCCCCACTCTTTGTGAGCTAGTGGACTGTAGCCCACCAGGCTCCTCTGTCCATGGGATTATCCCAGCAAGAATGCTAGAGTGGGTTGACATTTCCCCCTCCAGGGGATCTTCCCAACACGGATTGAACACCAGTGTCTCATATCTGCTGCATTGGCAGGCAGGTCTTTACCACTGATGCCACTTGAGAAGCCTGCCATAAAATGCTTGTGGTGCTCAGTTATTCAGTTGTGTCCAACTCTTTGCAATCCTATGGACTGTAGCCCACCAGGTTCCTCTGTCCATGGGATTTCCCAGGTAAAAATACTGGAAGGGGTTGTCATTCCTCTCTTCAGGGATTTTCCAAACCTAGGGACCACACCAGCATCTCTTATGTCTCCTGCATTGGCAGGCAAATTTTTTTTTTCCTTTCCTTTTTTTTTTTTTTTAAACTAATAAAGCCACCTAGGAAGCCCTGCATCAACTGAGGTAATCATGTAGCTTTTTATTCATAATATGATACATTTAGTTGATTTTTATGTTTAACCATTCTTGCCTCCTGGGAAAAATCCTGCTTGGTCATTATGCAAAACCCTTTATAATACATTGCTGGGTTCAGTTTGCTAGTATTGTGTTGAGGGTTTTAGCATTTTCAGTAGTCATGTACGGATGTGAGAGTTGGGTCGTAAAGAAGGCTGAGCACCAAAGCACTGATGCTTTCGAACTATTGTGCTAGAGAAGACTCTTGAGGGTCCCTTGGACTGCAAGGAGATCAAGCCAGTGAATCCTAAAGAAATCAATCCTGAATATTCATTGGAAGGACTGATGCTGAATCTGAAGCTCCAATACATTGGCTACCTGATGCGAAGAGCCGAGACATTGGAAAAGACTCTGATGTTGGGAAAGTTTGAGGGAAGGAGGAGAAGGCAGCGACTAAGGAAGCTGATGTTCATCAGCTCAATGAACAGAAGTTTGAGCAAACTCCAGGAGACAGTGAAAGACAGGGGAGCCTGGTGTGTTGCAGTCCATGGGGTTGCAAAGAATCAGGCACAACTGAGAGACTGAACTGAATTGAACAGATTCATAAAGAATTTTAACTGTACTTTTCTTTACTTGTGATGTCTTTGCCTTGCTTTAAATCTGGGTGATGTGACCTCATAGAACAATTTAGAAAGGGTTTTTCTGCCTTACTACTTGTTGGAAGAGTTTGAAAAGAAATTGTATTTTAATTCCACTACAAAGGTATCCAGCCTTTTTTTTTTTTTTTTAACTTTACAATATTGTATTGGTTTTGCCATATATCAAAATGAATCCTCCACAGGTATACATGTGTTCCCCATCCTGAACCCTCCTCCCTCCCCATACCATCCCTCTGGGTTGTCCCAGTGTACCAGCCCCAAGCATCCAGTATCGTGCATCAAACCTGGACTGGTGACTCATTTCATATATGATATTATACCTATTTCAATGCCATTCTCCCAAATCATCCCACCCTCTCCCTCTCCCACAGAGTCCAAAAGACTGTTCTATACATCAGTGTCTCTTTTGCTGTCTCACATACAGGGTTATTGTTACCATCTGTCTAAATTCCATATATATGCATTAGTATACTGTATTGATGTTTTTCTTTCTGGCTTACTTCACTCTGTATAATAGGCTCCAGTTTCATCCACCTCATTAGAACTGATTCAAATGTATTTTTTTTTTTAAATGGCTGAGTGATACTCCATTGTGTATATGTACCACAGCTTTCTTATCCATTCATCTGATGATGGACATCTAGGTTGCTTCCATGTCCTGGCTACTAGAAACAGTGCTGCGATGAACATTGGGGTACACGTGTCTATTTCAATTCTGGTTTCCTCTGTGTGTATGCCCAACAGTGGGATTGCTGGGTCATAAGGCAGTTCTATTTCCGTTTTTTTAAGGAATCTCCACACTGTTCTCCATAGTGGTTGTACTAGTTTGCATTCCCACCAATAGTGTAAGAGGGTTCCCTTTTCTCCACACCCTCTGCAGTATTTATTGCTTGTAGACTTTTGGATCACAGCCATTCTGACTGGCGTGAAATGGTACCTTATAGTGGTTTTGGTTTGCATTTCTCTAATAATGAGTGATGTTGAACATTTTTTCATGTGTTTGTTAGCCATCTGTATGTCTTCTTTGGAGAAATGTCTATTTAGTTCTTTGGCCCATTTTTTGATTGGGTCCTATATATAGAAAACTATAAAACACTGGTGAAATAAATCAAAGAGGACACTAACAGATGGAGAAATATACCATGTTCATGGATTGGAAGAATCAATATAGTGAAAATGAGTATACTACCCAAAGCAATTTATAGATTCAATGCAATCCCTATCAAGCTACCAACGGTATTCTTCACAGAGCTAGAACCAATAATTTCACAATTTGTATGGAAATACAAAAAACCTGGAATAGCCAAAGCTATCTTGAGAAAGAAGAATGGAACTCGAGGAATCAACCTGCCTGACTTCAGGCTCTACTACAAAGCCACAGTTATCAAGACAGTATGGTACTGGCACAAAGACAGAAATATAGATCAATGGAACAAAATAGAAAGCCCAGAGATAAATCCACGCACATGTGGACACCTTATCTTTGACAAAGGGGGCAAGAATATACAATGGATTAAAGACAATCTCTTTAACAAGTGGTGCTGGAAAAACTGGTCAACCACTTGTAAAAGAATGGAACTAGAGCACTTACTAACACCATACACAAAAATAAACTCAAAATGGATTAAAGATCTAAACATAAGACCAGAAACTATAAAACTCCTAGAGGAGAACATAGGCAAAACACTCTCCGACATACATCACAGCAGGATCCTCTATGACCCACCTCCCAGAATATTGGAAATAAAAGCAAAAATAAACAAATGGGACCTAATTAAACTTAAAAGCTTCTGCACAACAAAGGAAACTATAAGCAAGGTGAAAAGACAGCCTTCAGAATGGGAGAAAATAATAGCAAATGAAGCAACAGACAAACAACTAATCTCAGAAATATACAAGGTATCCAGTCTTGAGCTTTCTTTGTTGGGAGGTTATTACTGATTCTATTTATTTAGCTCCCATATACTCATTCAGATTTCTATTTCTTCTTTATTCACTTTTGATACTGTGTTTCTATGAATTTGTCCATTCCATCCAGGTTATCCAAATTATTGGCATACACCTATTTGTATTACTCTATTATAGTCTCTTTATGTTATATAACATCCCTTCTTTGATTTCTGCCAGCATGGATTTAGTCTTGCCTTCTTTATCTACTTCCTTAAAATGTAAAATAAGTGTTTGATTCATGATCTTATATCTTGGTTTTTGCTGCATCTTATACATATTTGTGTATTGTGTTTTTCTTTTCATTTTTTAAAAATTTTATTTTATTTTTAAACTTTACAATATTGTATTAGTTTTGCCAAATATCAAAATGAATCCGCCACAGGTATACCCGCGTTCCCCATCTTGAACCCTCCTCCCTCCTCCCTCCCCTACCCTCCCTCTGGGTCATCCCAGTGCACCAGCCCCAAGCATCCAGTACCGTGCATCGAACCTGGACTGGTGATTCGTTTCATACATGATATTATACATGGTTCAATGCTATTCTCCCAAATCTCCCCACCCTCTCCCTCTCCCACAGAGTCCATAAGACTGATCTATGCATCAGTGTCTCTTTTGCAGTCTTTTCATTTACCTGAAGATATTTTCTAAATTCTGTTATGATTTCTCTTTTGACCCACTGGATGCTTAAGAATATTATATTTAATGTCTACATATTTGTTAATTTTCTAGTTTTCCTTCTGTTAATAACTTATCATATCACTCCATTGTGATTCCAAAATATACTTTGCTTGATATATATTTTGCTAAATCTATTGAGACAGGTTTTGTGCCCTAACATATGGTTTATCCTTTAAAATGTTCCATGTGCCCGTGGAAGAAATGTATATTTTGATGTTTTTGTGTGGAGTGTTCTTTTTATGTTAGATCTGGTTGGTTTATATTGCTATTCAAGCCCTCAATGTATCTATTAACCTTTTGCGGATATTGTATTCATTATTGAAAGGAAGGTATTGATGTCTCCAACTATTATTGTAGAACTGTCTATATCTCTTTTCAGTTCTATCAATTTTTGCTTCATATAATGTGAGACATTGCTGTTAGGTGTATATATGTTTTAAATTGTTATAACTCCTTAATTAGCATCTTCATCATTATATAATGTCCTTTTTTGTCTGATGTCTTATTCTTCTCCTTCTTCAGGGTTTACTTTTGTTGCTTATTATAATTTGTAGTTATTTGTTTAACAACTATTCCAAACTCTTTTAAAGAATTTATTCTTTGTCACAGGTGATCCTTGATGTCTTTGTTTCTTTAGCTTGCAGTCAGCTAGTCAGAGAGTTCCTTAAATGCTTGGAACAAATAACAGACAAAAAGCAATACTCTCCTTGTCTTTCTCAGCCTGGCTCTGTTTTGAGGTGGTCCTTCAATGCTTAGTCGGGATATTTATAACTCTGTTTTAGCATTTGCTTTCTCTTTGTGCTGAGTGTGAAGCTCACCTGGACTTGAAACCCTACGGTCTTCTCAGGTCTTACTGATTATGTTTCTTTCCACAGTTGCACACCTACCTGTTGAGATCCCATGTTATATGCAGGAGATGTTTAAGTCCTATACTCAAAGCAGTTATCTTCCCAGATTTTCCTCTTAGGTTTTCAGTATATTTATTTTTGTCCCCATCTGTAATGTCTTTTGCCTCTGGTGGTTGAGGCTTATTCACATGCCTTTTAATATTTTTGAATGATGTATTTTACTCAGTGGGTTTTCCACTCTGAAAAAGTCCCAAGTTAGGAGAAACAAAGACAAGCGCATTGCATCAGTCCTTCGGGGAATGTCCTAAAAGCTTTCTTTCTTTCTTTTTTTTTTTTTTCTTTTCTTAACTGGAGTATAATTGCTTTACAATGTTTTGTTACTTTGTGCTGTACAACAACATGATATACATACACACACATATTCCCTATATCTTGAACTTCCCTTCCACCCACCCCTATATCACCCCTCTAGGTCATCACAGAGTACTGAGCTGAGCTCCCTGTGCTATACAGCACCTTCCACACTAGTTAGTTAGTTTACACAGAGTTATATGTAATGCTACCTTCTCAATTTGTCCCACCCTCTCCTTCCCGCCATGTGCCCACAAGTCCATTCTCAATGTGTGCATCTCTATTCCTGTATTGCAATTATGTTCATCAGTACCATTTGCCGAGATTCCATATATAGGTGTTAATGTATGATTTTTTTTTCCTTCTTACTTCAATATGTATAACAGACTCTGGGTTCATCTACCTCATTATAAATTATCTGGCTTCATTCCTCATTATGGATGAGTAATCGTAGATTAGGAATCAGTGAACTAAAATGGACTGCAATGGGCGATTTAATTCAGATGACCGTTATATCTACTACTGTGGGCAAGAATCCCTTAGAAGAAATGGAGTAGCCCTCATAGTAAACAAGAGTCCAGATAGCAGTACTTGGGTGCAATTTCAAAAATGACAGGATGATCTCTGTTTGTTTCCAAGGAAAACCATTCAGTATCACAGTAATCCAAGTCTATGCCCCAACCACACTGCCAGAGAAGCTGAAATTAAACGGTTTTATGATAACCTACAATATCCTCTAGAATGAACACCAAAAATGTCCTTTTCATCAAAGGGGACTGGAATGCACAAGTAGGAAGTCAAGAGATACCTGTACTAACAGGCAAATTTGGCTTTAGAGTATAGAATGAAGCAGGGCAAAGGATAACAGAGATTTGTCAAGGGAACACACTGGTAATAGCAAACACCGTCTTCCAACAACACAAGAGAAGACTCTACACATGCACATCACCAGATGGTCAATACCGAAATCAGATTGATTATAATCTTTACACCCGAAAGTGGAGAAGGTCTATACAGTCAGCAAAAACAAGACTGGGAGCTTATTGTGACTCAGATCATGAACTACTTATTGAAAAATTCAGAATTAAACTGAAGAAAGCGGGGAAAGCCACTAGATCATTCAGGTGTGACCTAAATCAAATCCCTTATGATTATACAGTATAAGTGACAAATAGATTCAAGGCACTAGATCTGATAGACAGAGTGCCTGAAGAACTATGGACAGAGGTTCGTGACATTGTATAGGACACAGTGATTAAGACCATCCCCAAGAAAAAGAAAAGCAAAATGGCAACATGGTTGTCTGAGGAGTCCTTGCAAATAGTTGGGAAAAGAAGAGAGAAGCTAAAGGCAAAGGAGTAAAGGAAAGATATACCCTTTGAATGCAGATTTCCAAAGAATGGCAAGGAGAGATAAGAAAGCATTCCTCAGTGATTGAAGCAAAGAAATAGAGAAAAACAATAGAATAGGAAAGACTAGAGATCTCTTCAAGAAAATTAGAGATACCAAGGGAATATTTCATGCAAAAAGGGACACAGTAAAGGAGAAAAATGGTATGGAGCTAACAGAAGCAAAAGATATTAAGAAGAGGTGGCAAGAATACACAGAAGAACTATACAAAAAAGATCTTCATGACTCAGATAACCACGATGGTGTGATCACTCACATAGAGCCAGATATCCTTTAGTCCAAAGTCAAGTGGGCCATAGAAGCATTACTATGAACTTACTTTGGGCATATCCAAAGAAAGAAAATTACAGTCCCCAAAGTCTTAAACAAGTATTTTGGAAAGCTTTAGGAGGTCTGCTATGATTACTCCAGATCTAGGCACTCACACTAGGAACATAGGCTGCTGTGTTTAAGATCAGTCATGATGAGGACAGGGATGCCCAGGAAAAGACTATGCTAAAACAACAAAGAGTCCTCAGGTTTAATCTGTCTTCTTCCCTATCAAGGAGATCAACCCAGTCCATCCTAAAAGAGATCAGTCCTGAATGTTCATTGGAAGGACTGATGATCAAGCTGAAGCGCCAAAACTTTGGCCACCTGATGTGAAGAACTAACTCCTTGGAAAAGACCCTGATGATGGGAAAGATTGAAGGCAGGAGGAGAAGGGGATGACAGAGGATGAGATGGTTGGGTGGCATCACTGACTCAATGGACATGAGTTTGAGCAAGCTCCAGGACATGGTGATGGACAGGGAAGCCTGGTGTGCTGTAGTTCATGGGGTCACAAAGAGTTGGACATGACTGAGTGTCTGAACAACAACAACTTCCTGATTCAAGATTTGCTTGGATGCTGTAAAATATCTATTATTGTCTGGAGTTTTGACAAACTAATTTTAACATATTCTAATCATTTCTTTGGCATTTTTATTGAAGATTGATTGGGCTCTTAGAATTCTGTAGGCTGTCATTTTCCCTGGCATCCCACATGTGACTTCTCAATAACCAAAAAAGTCTCATCTCTATAGAAATCTGAAGCGTATTTTACTTATTAACCATATTCCTCCCTCAATCCACTAGCTCCCACAATTTTGAAATATATCCCTCCTTTTCCTCAAGTCAATGTAGTATAAATTGCTGTTTAATTTTCTTCTACAGTCCTATCCATTTTTCCCTCTATTGCATCTATTTATATCACATAACAATTTTAGCATTTTCAGGGAAGCCTAGTGTGCTGCAGTCCATGGGGTCACAAAGAGTCAGACACGACTGAGCAACTGAACTGAGCTGAATAATTTTAGTTTCTGTCCTGAGAATTTCCTAAACTATGTATTCCATTCCTGCTACTATACTTTTCTCAACTGTTCCTTTCCCTTTTCCACAAGATTTATTAAACATCTAGATAAAGTATTGTCAAGTATTATACTAACCTTTAGGGATCTGGAAATGAAATCAGTCTCCTCTGTAAGTAGTTCAGAGCCTAATGAGAAATTTAGCAAACAGTTAATTTGAACACTGTTTAATAATATTAAAATAGCAGTGATTACAGACTCCTATGAGGAGAACTCATGAGGAGAATATAGTCCAAGAGAATAAGAAAGACCTTAATGAAAAAGTATTAATGGGGCCAAATCGGAGAGTATAGAAGGAATTAGAAAGATAGAGCTGCAGAAAACAGAATACATGGAGGAGCCCCATCTTGCCATTGCATTATTTATCTTTGCACAAAGTGCTACAAAACAGAAGAAACAATAGTTAGGGTTAGAGCAACTGATACTCGGTGGCCAACTGTATAGTCTACAACACCATGGCTTCATGTGGTTTCACCCAAGCCACCAAGGCAAGTTGAATTTCTTCTTCTTATGGGTTTCTGTAGTATATTATAGGTACTTCCATATATATAACTATACATCGTTATGTATATTGATTTCTTCTTATTGAAACAGAAGAATTCCTAAGAAAGGGCTCCATTTAGTTCTATATCTGGAACTTGTTTCTCAGAAAATTATACTACACAGAATAAGTACTCTATAAGAATTTATTGAATTGAATGCAATCTATATATCTTGACATTTGGCCTCTTCCATAAGACTGTAAATCACATTTCCAAATATTTTCCAATTGTCACAATAACAAGACAAACTCCACAAGTCAAAGTCCAACCTTACTTTTTCCCAATTCTGAGGAAACCTCACCCCTTAACGTTCTGATTTAAGTGTATGTCACCACTACGGTCTCAGCTATCCATCCTTTTAAACTGTAAACATTGACATCTTTTCTAAAGATGCTCCATAGCGAATCAACACATGGTTATTGATTTGACATTTACAGTCATTCCTGAATCTATCCATATGTTCCATTCTCTCACTGCTTTGGCATGTGGCATTTAATTTTGTTGCTTATTGAAGACAACTAATAATCTTAAGCCTCAAAATGACTAATGAGAGAGGAAATAAGGGGTCATTTTAAAGAACATAAATAAAATTTTTAATAGGCAATGATTGTGGTAGAATTTCAGGTCAGATCAAAAAACTACAATTTTATGTGTAAATGGATAAACAAAGATAATGAAGAATATATATGGTATATCCAGGGAAAATATGTAGCATGATTTAATGAATAATATATATGTAAATTTTTTATTCTGTAATAAGAAAAAATTTGGGGGAAAAATCATCCTTTAGGCAGATTGTGTATTATGTTAAGGATGAATTGGAAGCATAAAAATACTATGAATTGTTATTTTTAAATTAATTTTTTTAAATTCATAATTCTTTTCCCCACCATAGAAATAATGCCTAAAATAGGCATTTGATTCCTTGACTAGCTCATAGCAACCTGTTTTCAAACAACATGCCTAGAAAATAAGATTATATGTATTGGTCTTTAGGACACAATTTCAAGCAGTTCCAATGTTGACTAAGTAGCTTTTTTCATAGCTCTTATTATTTAATAAATTGTAATTCTTCCTTGGAAGGAAAGTTATGACCAACCTAGACAGCATATTCAAAAGCAGAGACATTACTTTGCCAACAAAGGTCTGTCTAGTCAAGGCTATGGTTTTTCCAGTGATCATGTATGGATGTGAAAGTTGGACTGTGAAGAAAGCTGAGTGCTGAAGAATTGATGCTTTTGAACTGCAGTGTTGGAGAAGACTCTTGAGAGTCCCTTGGACTTCAAGAAGATCCAACCAGTCCATTCTAAAGGAGATCAGCCCTGGGTGTTCTTTGGAAGGAATGATGCTAAAGCTGAAACTCCGATACTTTGGCCACCTCATGCAAAGAGTTGACTCATTGGAAAAGACCCTGATGTTGGGAGGGATTGGGGGCAGGAGGAGAAGGGGACGACAGAGAATGAGCTGGTTGGATGGCATCACCAACTCAATGGAGATGAGTCTGAGTGAACTCTGGGAGTTGGTGATGGACAGGGAAGCCTGGCCTGCTGCGATTTAGGGGTTGCAAAGAGTTGGACACACAACTGACGACTGAACCGAACTGAAGTTTTACTATTTAAAGCTTTATTACACTGATCTTGTTTTTCTTTTTTTTCCAAATAAGGTTGAGAATGATTGCCTAGTATTCAAAGCAAAGTGTATCCTAATAATAACAACAAAAGAGGAATAATACTGTTACACAATATGATTCAACTAAGACATTGTGTTCTACAATTGTGTTTATTTTCTTAAAAGCCAAATTTGTTTTCTATCATTGTTTTCCTTTAACATAGAGTGAAAATTAGTCATTTAGGGTTCAAGTTTCTTATTATCCACAAAATTCTGTATCCAGTATTCCAAACTCCAATTGTATAATATAAAGCAAAGATTAAATCAGCAAAACAGTTTTGAGCATTTGTATATACAACATAAACCATATACATTCAAACATTTTCAACAACTCAGGTTTACAAGGGCTAAGGAGAAGTTTTTTTTTTTTTGTCCAGAAAGACATGTTTATGACTCTTTAAGCTCTATAATTTGAAAAGTTCTCTACTTTTATTTCTCTTTATTTTTCCATCATTTAAAATAGTAAATTATGGAATGGAAACAATTTGGCTGTTTCTGAACTATTTGCTTTAGGAATAATGAGTGAATAAAGCCAAGACATAAATTGACCATAATATAGATTTTTACAGTCACTCAAGTCTTGTTTCAATAGAGCATCTTGTTGAAATACTGATTGCACATATGAAAATAACAAGCTTCAAAGTACTTACAGTACAGAAATGTGTGCTCTGATCAAATGAGAGGTGGTTACAATCAATCTACAACTAAATACACAGAAAAATCATGATTTATATATGAGGCTTTTTCCAGATAACACTAGGATTGAAGCTTTGACTCTAAAGTTTAAAAAAAAGAATCATGTCTGTAGGTATATATATATATGTCATATCTTGGATTTCTCTGATAGCTTAGATGGTCAAGAAGCTGTCTGCAATGCAGGAGACCCAGCTTCCATCTCTGGGTTGGGAAAATCCCCTGGAGAATCAGATGGCAACCCTCTCCAGTATTCTTTTGCCTGGAGAATTCCATGGACAGAGAAGCCTGGCGGGCTACAGTCCATGGGGGCTCGAAGAATCCGACACGGCTGAACACACTGTCATAACATGCCTCATATTTTTATCTTTTTACGTTACATATATATTAGGTGATTTCTATATCTATGTGCGTTTGTAATAGCCAAATATACTTTTAATTTGCAGCACTCACTGCCTTGTTATGTTGATGCTGTCGGCATTTTAAAGTAATGCATACCCATGAAGTAATTGGTGAGCACTGTATCTTACAACTCAGAGCTCTGTGGCAGCCACCTTAGCCATAAACAGCCTCTGGGGTCCAATTACCAGCACATATAATTCACTCACTTCTGCCTGGTTTTCCCACCCATCTTAGAAACACTCCTTCAGGAACGTATTATTGAGTGGCTAAAAGCAGTTCTTATAGTGTATGCAGTCAGTTCTCTGGCCCTTAAAGAAAGTCTTGTTCACTTTCTTCCAAACTAAGCCACATTTTCAGCTAAATCACAACAGTTTATATAGTTTCTAACCTTACTTGGTATAGATCAGGGTTAGAGAAGGCCCAAAATAGTGAACAGTGACCACAGAGGTTAGAAGGGTTTGCGTAACAGGGAACCTATATGATTTTGGGTGAAGCTATATTCCTTAGGCAGCCCTCCCAGATCTATAAAAGGAAAAAGTCAGATGAAAGAACTCAGATTCTTTAACTGTGTCAGATTTCAGAAATACATTAAGGACTACTAAAATGTATGAGTTTGTGAATCAATACAAACCCACATAATATTTTCTGTAAGTGAGAAAATTCTTATGCATAACTACATTATCTTATTCTCATAATATTTTGTACTTGAAAATAGGATAACAAGCAATGTAACGGAGGCTATAGCATGTGAGTTGAGACAAATCTGAATTCCAACACTAAAAAGGCTTTATTAATTTGGTCAAATTACTTACAATTTTTGATACTTAGTTTTGTCATCTGTAGGTGAATAAAAATATGTGAACCTTAGAGAACTGCTTGACAGGAGTAGAAATAGTATTAATATATGAAAAGCTCCACTCTACTTCTGGAACATAATCGGAAGATACTATGATATACAGTTTTAGTGATATTATCATATTCATTTGATTATGAATATAGGTATCTTCCATAGCACATGTTTCAATCAGTATTTATGATATAAGTGAGTAGACCTAAGTTGGTGAGACAACTGAAAACAATTTCACCCACCACCAATAATAAATATACCTGACAACATAAATACTGGAATTCAAGAGAGAGAATCTACAGCTATCTAGATGTTCAGATAAGTAAGTGAAGCAACTCTTAATAATTAAGTAGCCACTGTTGCCAGCATGTGATGTTGTGCTACTCAATAATTCATTTAATGACTGATTCTTAAGTATCTACTATGTATTAAGTCCTGGGGTGGGGACAATGACAAAATCTCTACTTCTGTGATTCTTATTCTAATGGAATAAGAAAATCAACTAATCACTATTTAATGTGCTAGTTAGTTGGATATTTGTGCTATAAATAAAATAAAATGGACTAATGGAGATGGAGAGGGATGGAGGAAGAAAGTGATATTTTTATCTCTGCTGCTGCTGCTGCTAAGTCGCTTCAGTTGTGTCTGACTCTGTGCGATCCCATAGACGGCAGCCCAACCAGGCTTGCCTGTCCCTGGGATTCTCCAGGCAAGAACACTGGAGTGGGTTGCCATTTCCTTCTCCAATGCATGAAAGAGAAAAGTGAAAGTGAAGTCGCTCAGTCATGTCTGACTCTTCGCGACCCCATGGTCTGCAGCCTACCAGGCTCCTCCGTCCATGGGATTTTCCAGGCAAGAGTACTGGAGTGGGGTGCCATTGCCTTCTCTGTTTTTATCTCTGATAAAGTGATATTCAAGAAGCGAGTCAAGGAAGTGAGAGAACAGTTTTGTTGCTATCTGAGTAGCATTTAAATCAGAACAGAGAGCAAAGACCCTGAGTCAGAAGACCATCAAGTTGTTTAAGATACAACAGGATAGAAAGAAAATATGAGAAAGTGGGCAATAACAAGAGATAGATATATGTGGTGGGTATAACATGGTAACACAGAGAAGGCAATGGCACCCCACTCCAGTACTCTTGCCTGGAAAATCCCATGGACAGAGGAGTCTGGTAGGCTGCAGTCCATGGGGTCGAGAAGAGTCAGATAGGACTAAATGACTTCACTTTCACTTTTATGCATTGGAAAAGGAAATGGCAACCCACTCCAGTGTTCTTGCCTGGAGAATTCCAGGGACGGGGGAGCCTGGTGGGCTGCCGTCCATTGGGTCGCACAAAGTTGGACACGACTGAAGGGACTTAGCAGCAGCAGCAGCAACATGGTATTCATGGTATCACTCCAGTGAGATGGGATATCAAAAATACAACTTTCGAAATTAGCAACATATAGAAAAGCTTTAGACAGGAGATCACCTTGGGAGTGAATGAACACAAAGATAAATTATCTGAGGATTGAATATCAGAAAAGTCAATGTTGTTTCATTGTTACAGGACAACACATTATAAATTATATAAATGTTATACATTATCTGATGTGCTGTAATATTTTATGATTTTATATTACTGCAGTACTTTCTTCCTTATTCCATACTACTAACAGATGACAGAAATAACGCTGGGATATTCTCAGTCATGTGCTATATATGAGGAAACTGACACACATCCAGATGGGGGTGATAGTTTCCAGCTTAAGTCAATTTTATTTATAAAAACAAAAATAATTGGAGGATGGTTACTTTACAATGTTGTGTTAATTTCTGCCATACAGCAACGGGAACCAGCCATAAGAACACATATACCCTCGCTTTTGAGCCTTCCTCCTATCCCCACCATCCCCCATCCCACCCTCTAGGTCTTGCAGAGACCAAACTGGGTTCCCTGTGTTACATAATAGCTTCCCATCAGCCATCTATTTTACAATGTTAGTGTATGCAAGTCAATACTACTTTCTCGATTTTTCCCCCCTCATGTTCCTCCTCTGTGTCTACAAATCTGTTCTCTATATCTGCTTCTCTATTCTTGCTCTGTAAATAGATTCAACATATATACAAAGTAATAATATTGTTGTTGATCAGTTGCTAAGTCCTGACCAACTCTTTGCAATCCCATATATAGCACAACAGGGTTCCTTGCCCTCCACTATCTCCCAGTTTGCTCAAAATCATGTGAACTGAGTTGGTGGTGCTATCTAACCATCTCATGCTGTCCCTGTCTCCTTTTGCCATCAGTCTTTATCCATGAGTCAGCTCTCTGGATCAGGTGGCCAGAGGATTAGAGTTTCAGATTCAGCTTCAGTCCTTTCAATGAATATCTAGTGTTGATTTTCTTTAGGATTGAACAATTTGATCTCCTTGAAGCCCAAGGGACTCTCACGAGTCTTCTCCAGCACCACAATTAAAATGCATTAATTCTTTGGTGCTCAACCTTCTTTATGTCCAAATCTCATATCTGTACATGACTACCGGAAAAACCGTAGTTTTGACTATATGGACTTTTGTCGGCAAAGTGATGTCTCTGTTTTTTTAATATATCATCTATGTTTGTCAAGCTTTCCTTCCAAGAAGCAAGTATCTTTTAATTTCATGGCTGCAGTCACCATCTGCAGTGATTTTGGAGCCCAATCTCAATAGGCTTTGAACGACCCTATTCGGAATCACTCTTCCCACTTTTTTGGAAGACTCCTCACAGACTGCCAGGACTCTTCAGGTGATGTGGTCTCAGTTGCCTGTTTCCTGCCTTGAGAGAAAGGATGACAAAGAAGAGCATGGCTGAAAATCGCTATCATTTGTTGAATGTCAATGATGAAGTCTCATCTGCCGCATCCTTCTGACGGAATGGGTGAAATTGCAAAGCAGTGCTAGAATACCAAGCTTCACATTGAAAATCACAATCTCAGATGAATCCTTCTTCCTTCAGTCACTTCCTGACTTCCCTTGAGCAATTCACTTGCTTTCTTCAACAACTATATGCTCCGTAATGAAGCAGGCAAAGCAGCATAGTAGTTTCTGATGTGGAGATGGTGTCAAGAAAGCACTTTACAGACTGCAAGGAGATCCAACCAATCCATCCTAAAGATCAGTCCTAAGTGTTCATTGGAAGGACTGATGTTGAAGCTGAAACTTCAATACTTTGGTCACCTGATGCGAAGAACAGACTCATTTGAAAAGACCCTGATGCTGGGAAAGATTAAGGGCAGGAGGAGAAGGGGAGGACAGAGGACGAGATGACTGGATGGCATCACTGACTCAATGGACATGGGTTTGAGTAAACTCCGGGAGTTGGTGACGGACAGGGAGGCCTGGCGTGCTGCATTCCAGGGGGTCGCAAAGAATCGGACATGACTGAGCAACTGAACTGAACTGAACATGGTATACAGTTATTAACAACTAAAGCTTATACAGATATAAGTAAGTGTTGGTCGCTCAGTTGTGACTGACTCTTTGCGACCCCATGGACTGCAGCCCACCAGACTCCTCTGTCCATGAGATTTTTCAGGCAAGAATACTGGAGTGGATTGCCATTTCCTTCTCCAGGGGATCTTCCCAACCCAGGGAT
The DNA here is from genome assembly GCF_003369695.1 of Bos indicus x Bos taurus. Lineage (NCBI taxonomy): Eukaryota > Metazoa > Chordata > Mammalia > Artiodactyla > Bovidae > Bos > Bos indicus x Bos taurus. Next base: position 8,712,157 of record NC_040087.1, on the reverse strand, counting down.
AAAACCTGGGTCTCCTGCACTGCAGGCAGATTCTTTTACTGACTGAGCTACGAGGGAAGCCCTTTACAAATATAGGGCTTCCCTATTGTCCATGGGGTCGCAAAGAGTTGGAAATGACTGAGAGACTTTAAGTTTTAGTTCTGTAAAATTTTTTTTTTGAATTTTTGAGTTCTGGGTAACTTAACAAAGAAAGGAGTTAATAATATACCCTTATTAGATTTTCTTACAGTTGTTTTTGAAAAGAAAAACAGAAGAACAGGCAGCACTCACTTGGCAACTTTAGCAGCTGCAGAAAAAGAACTTGCTGAGAAAGAAGCATAATGGATTTCCAGATTTCCAGTGCCTGAAAATGAAAGTGAAAGTCACTCAGTCCTTGGAAGTCTATACATCTGTGGAATTCTCCAGGCCAGAATACTGGAGAGGGTAGCCATTCCCTTCTCCTGACCCAGGAGAAGGGATCTTCCTGACCCAGGAATCAAACTGGGGTCTCTTGCATTGCAGGTGGATTCTTTACCAACTGAGTAATCAGGGAAGCTCCAGTGCCTATAGCATTCCTATTCCAGATACATTTTTAGGAATTGTGCTCCCTAGTGGTTTAACATGAGCTTCCCCGATGGCGCAGACTGTAAACAATCTCTCCGCAATGCAGGAGACTGGGGTTCAGTTCCTGGGTTGGGAAGATCCCCTGGAGAAGGGAATGGCAACCCACTACAGGATTCTTTTTTTTTTTTTTTATTGAAGCACAATTGCTTTACCAAATCACTTCAGTATTCTTGCCTAAAGAATTCCATGGACAAAGGAGCCTGGCGGGCTACAATCCATGGGTTCACCAAGAGTTGGACACTACTGAGCAATGAACACTTGGTCAGACTTGGTCAGTGGCTAAACATTGTCATTATTATGAATTAAACTATATAAGCAGAATTTAAAAATGTTATTAAAATAAAAGGTGATAAGTATACAAAATTCATCCCTTTCTAATAATTTTACTGTATTTTATTAGTATATATGCTTTTAAGCATAGATTTATGCCCCTTCAGATTATTTATGCTCCTTGTATTTGTACAGTGAAAATATTAGGTGACTGTTGTTGAGTATGTCTTCCCAATTTCTTGTACAGTGATATCACATATGTATCTTAAACTCACCTTTGATAAGAATATTTACACCATGGAAATTAGAACCACATATTATCAATCACACTACAACACCCTGCCTCAGAAGTGGTTAATATTTATAGGCATACGACTTGTTAGATATCACAGTTTGGAAGAAAGAGCTTCAATAGTGGAATTCTGGAAACATCAAATTATGTGATTTAAGGTTTCATTGCCTCTGCCATGATGTAACTGGGGGAGGGACTGATAGCACAAGTTTGGACAGAACCTTAGAAACAGGTGTGCCCTTGGAGCTCAGCGATTCACCATTGACTGAGTACCGGCCACTTCCCTGGCACTGATCAGGGCTGCCACTAGCCTAAGCAGTTAAACACATTCAATTGCAATTTACACTATAGGTGACTGAGGAGTTTTGCAAGAACAGAATTCCTTTTAGGATGTTAGTTTTAATGGATCCCTTTTTAATAAATTCATCTGTACAATTCAACCATCTTTAAGGAAAATGTCTTTTCACCTAAATAGGTTATGCATATTATATAACATAATGAATGTAGCAGGGAAAATTAGTCACTTTTCAAAATTTTGCATTACATTATGGAACACATTTGAGGTATCTTTGAAAAGCTATGCATTTTAATGAAGTTTATATTTTAAAATAAAAGTTGCCATTAATTTTTATATTGGAATTTTTTGTTTTTGTTTTGTTATGTACTATCTCAGTATAACAGAAATGCATACTGATACATACTGCTTAAATTATTTTATCTGTTTTCTTTTTTAATATCCATTTTAGTGATATAGATGTTGCCTGTATAGAATGGTTAAAATGAACTTTTAGGGTATTTGTCTTACCATCCTGTGACTATGATTTATTAAGGATTAATATTCAATCAGTAAAATGAAGTCTGCTACAGTATAAAATAAATATATTTTATTTCTGTGAAATCTCTGCCTTAAAACAGGTTGCATGCATGAGCACATTGCTTGCTTTATACACAAGGAATTATCCTAGAGTCCATAGGTTAGCTGTCAAACACCATCTGCACTTTAGAGTAAAGCTGATCTCATAACCTTAATTCCCCCCCTTTTTTTTTTGTCTTGGAAGACATAAAATATGATATGATCAAAAATATAATTATCACTGTTTATTAAGACATAAAGGTGTTATAAAGTGACTGCTAATATTTGAGTAGAGCATCTTGCCTAAAACTAGAGCCATTGTCTTTAAGGATTCTGTTTATTCAAGAAAAATACTTTCAGGAAATAAAACCCCAATTCTATTTACATTTCATTTCAGTTTTAAACTGCATGAGCATTAGCTATTCTCCTATTCATTCAGGAAGTAACAAATCCTATGCAATAAGAATGTTAATTTTCTCATAGTGCTACTAATATACATTTGCAGGAAAACACTACCGGTGTTTTTCTAATCACAAAAAGCAAAACCTGTGAAAGTCCTGGCACCCAATTCCAAAGGAAGTTGAATACTGTGTTTTTGTTAGATTCACTGAATAATAATTCTTAAAGAAACCACAGATTTAACTATGCATGGGAACAGCATGAGATAACAATGTGAACAGCAATGGGCAGAATGAAGTAAAAGGAATAGAGGCTGATGTTAAGACAGGCAAAGGAAGGAAAGAGGGAAGAAGAAAATGAGGGAGGGAGGGAGAAGTGGAGGGAGGGATGGAAGGAGGGAGCAAGGAAAGAAGGAATGAAGAAAAACAAGGAAGGGACAGGAGTGGTTATAAAACATTAGAGCAAGCTTCGGGGAAAATGTCTGCTTAAAACAATTGATTTCTAACTATTCATGGGCTTCCTTGGTGGCTCAGATGGTAAAGAATGTGTCTTCAATGCAGGAGACTCGAGTTCAATCCCTGGGTCAGAAAGACCCCCTGGAGAAGGAAATGACAACCCACTCCAGTATACTTGCCTGGAGAATTCCGTGGACATAGGAGCCTGGTGGGCTACAGTTCATGGGGTTGCAAAGAGTTGAACACTACTGAGCGACTAACACTTTCACTTTTATAATAGGCATTTGGTGTCCAGCCTAATTATTTTCTGGATAAATGGTTGATTTAATCAGTGAAGTGGGGTTTAGAATATTGAGGGAATGAAGGAATCCTCCACCAGGATATTTTCCTCTATCTGCCTCTTAACTGATGATTTTTCCTAATTTATCATTGATGACTCTGTTACCTTGGAGGTATTTTCTTCCTTTATTTTCTTCTGAATATTTTTGTCCATAGTTAAGTAAAATTATATCAAAAAAGCATTTAAAGTGCAAAATAGATGCAACTAGCAGGTGAAGTGTGAATATTAATTATCACTAATAAAGTAAAATAGACAGTAATGGCTTAAGTGAACAAAGCTTTTAGTACTGTTACAGCTGTACAAATGCCAGTCTGTAGTCATCTCGGTTACAGTCTGCACAAAGCTCTTCACGTTGTATGATCTGGGGCAAGATCTTATCATTTTATATTGTCAAATCTGAAGTGGTAAATTGCTAATGGATTTACAGAAACAATATGCTGTGAATGAACTCTTAAATCCATGTAATACTGCTAAATAAATACAGGAAATCAAAATGTTTCTGTTGTTTCACGGCAATTGAATACTTTAGAAGCCAAATTGTCAATTTTTCTATGAAAATGCAATCTTAGGAGACTAAAGTAAACTGAATGTTAAACGGTCACACACACTAAACTAGCAACCAATGCTTTCTTTGTTTATATTAAAGGAATTTAGAATATCACAAATGCACCTGCCATGACCCTCTGGTTTGTGTAAGGCAATCTGCTCCTGTTTTAGTGAGAACAATGAGATCCAGAGTGGAGAAGTGATTTGACCAACGGCTCAGAGAGATGGGACTAGAACTCAAGACTCCTACCTGGGTGTCACAATACCCTTCCTAATGCATCAGGATGTCTTTCCTGCTTAGTACATAGATTAGCTGTCAAACAGCAAAAAGTCTTTTGTCATATTTGGATTAGAGCAGCCACGATGTGGCTTGGAAGGAATCAGCCGACATAAGGTGGAATCATCTGTGAAAAGAAAGAGGTCATTATTGGCTATTTCTGTGAGGTGGCTTGAAAAGAGGAGGGGGATGAGTGTCACACTCTGCATGGATCCTTGAAGTTTTTCAGGATAACACTCCATTAACAATGACAAGTTGCCATCTGTTAGTGAACTCTTCCAGAAGAGAGAGAAAGCTACCCAAGAACATTTTGCTACAGTCAAACCGATTCTCCAAATTCAGCCCTTGGTTTCCTTACTAGTGCCAACAGATATCCACGGTTACTGGTAAACTTTCTCAGTGAACCAGATAAATGTCTAGAAATAAATTACATATATAAATACATGATAAGTTGCAACTTGAAAGAAGCTGTCAATCAGTCTACTAAATAAAAGCCATTTAAGTTAAATTTTAATAATTTTGCCTGCAAGTGTATTCAACATTGCAATTTTTTGATTATTCTCCACCAAGCTGTATGTTTGTAGAAAGCAGTATGAGCCTCATTAGGGGAAAGAAAAGTGACCAGTTTATGCATTCACCTTAAATTGTGTCTCTTGCAGATTTTCTGATAAAGATAGGGGAAATACTGAGCAGTAAATCATGAGCATGTCTCCATCTCATGCATGTTAAATTTGAGAAAAGTCAGAGAATGAAATATTTTCACCTTAGCATATTGACAGTTTAGAAGACACATAAATCTTTCAATAAATAATATCTTCACTTGTTTGCATACAGATTTCAACAAAATCAAATAAATACATAGTCTTTTTCCTATTTCAAAATGATACAAAAGTTTTAGGTTATTCATAGAGCTAAAATATAATAAGGGTTTATTTGTTTTAAGAATACACTTTGTATTTAAAATAATAGTAGCTAGAGAGCAAGAATAGTGATATTACCAAAACGGAACCTTGGTACATTGATGGTACTGAATTTTAACTTAGCCCTGTGTGCCTGGAAAATGTCAAAGGTTAAGCAATTTCCTTATTCTTTTGTGATCTGGAAAACACCTAACTGCTGAGTCCAAGCTCATACTGCTCTCCATACAATAGGTGAATTAGTCAAGAGATGAGTTGTTGGGACAAGGAATAACGACTTTATTCAGAAAGCTGGCAGACCAAGAAGATAGTGGCCAAGTGTCCCAAAGAACCATCTTACTTGTTAGAATTCAAACTTATTTTATACTAAATGGGGAGGGGTTGTGGCAGGTTGTTGCAAACTTCTTGGTACCGGTGTCTTTTGTTCTTGCAGTTGTCCATGTAGGTCTGGTCAGGATGTTCTTATAAACCTCTATGACAAGTGTTATTCTCTGTTGTGTAACTTCTGTCTCTATGGGAATGGGAAAATGCTGTATCTTTAAAGGTCAGAGCTTTGAGTGTGGAGTATCCTGTATATTTCAGGCTATAGGCAATACTCTTTTGCAAAGGGTGCAGAGCCAGTATGACTAAGTATAGGTAATAAAGCACAAGGATTAGAGCTAAATAGGTCCAATATGGAGTCAGGTGTGTTCTTCTCTATTACGGTCTTACTGAAAGAACCACCTTTTCCATATGACTTAGACAGAACCTAAGTCTGACCTTTACTTACTTGCTTATTTGCCTCTAACCAGAGCATAGACATAGACAACCCTTCTCCCATATTCCTATTCTTTGACTCATAAATGTTTGCCTGTTTTTCCTCCTCAGTCATCAGTTGGAACAAAATACTTGTTAAATAAACTTGGTTAAAATTCTCTCCTTCTACCAGATTCCTGAATTCTTCCCACTCATAACCTGAGCAGCAAAAAATTTCCCCTTAAACAGACCACTGTCTCTTCCTTATACCTGGTTCTTTCGGGCTCTATTTATTCCAGTTTATTTGAAAGAAAATCTTTTTGCCTGCCCCTTGAGATATTTGCAGCACTTATTGTCAGAGCACTCTCCACAGTGCAATGGTTCCCTTGCCCCCACCACTGCAAAGGTCCCTTCTTCTCCCACTTCCATTAAACTCTTTGAATAAATCTGTCTTTGAATCACTATGTTGTGGAGTCACCTGAGAATGAAGTAAATTGTAAGTGAACTATACTTCAATACATGTATACACATGTAAAGTCTCTTCTTACTAAGTCTGAATTTTTTTATTTGGCAAGATAATGCAATAAATATGAACCACTTCAAATATCTCTGGATAATGACACTTTGAAAGCATTCTTGACTAGAATGACTAGAACCACTCCAATTCAAGATCAGCTCCAAATTTTGGTCAATGATGTTCATCTTTCTAATATTCCAATAGTAACACTTCTCATGTGACTCTGTTGTCCTTTATGAAAGAATTGCCAATGAATGGTTCGGTTATCAGGCAGTGCATTTTTTAACTTTTAACTAACATCCATAAAGAATAGGAAAAAAGTTCATTTCCACGGTTTGAATTTATAATTCATGTAATTTTTCTAAATAAAAAAAAAGAAAGAACATATCTAAAAAAGCATGCATTCAGAAAAATATGAAGGAACACGTGGAGTGAAGTGTTTCTCGTCTTGGCTGAACTGAAAATTATGCTTCAAATAAACATTTTTCCTTTAAATTAGCAAGCAATTCTAGATGAGCCATTTTGAAAGAAAAAACAAAATTCTATCCTGACATCAGTTTACTAGAAACCATTGGGAAAGCCTGCTATTTAATCTCCACACTGCATTAATTAATAAATCAAAGAAAGAATATGATAATAATAAACCCTTTTAAAGTCAATGGATTTCAATAAGAAAACTGAAGCATGCGTCTGTGTTTTCAGACTTTATCTGATTTATTTGTGCTTGCTTCCACAATTTGTCATGGTCAAATTGAGTTTTAAAACTATTCTCTAAGGTAGCTGCTATGTCACAATATTGATGTTCTTAGAGGATTTAATGAGAAGGTGCTACATTTTAATATCAAAAGCACTGGTGGAACTAATCATGATCAGCAAGGACCAACCCTCGTGGGCTATGAATGCAATTTAATATATATGCTTTAAGCATTTACTAGTACCCAGCACTGTTCCTCTGTGACTTCGGTGTGAGAGAGTGGTTCAAACAGAAAGGAATAGTTCATCAGAACCAATGCATTTAATTCCTTGTGTCCCTATATGTAGAACTCTGGAGAGGCTTTCTGAGTGATGGGGAGATAAAGGGAGCTCTAAAAGAAGTGTTCTTGTTCTGCCTGAATTAACAGTTGCCTAGGTCTGTGAAGGAGGATTCTACTGTATTACATACTGATCCAGATATCTTTTGCCTTTCAAACTCTGATTCCTGCCATCTGCCGAACTTGCTGAAGGTCTGCTTCGTTTCTGCTTGGGTGGACTTCCCAGTTCAGCTCTTGTTCCTGCTGCTCAGGGTTTGACCCTACTCTCCTGCATGCAATGACATTTACCTCTCCTCCTGCCTCAGAGCTTCAGAACACAGTCCCATCCTTCCAGCCTCAGGCTCCCGTTACTGCCTAGACTGCTGCCCAACTTGGTTTCTTTTCTTTGGACTCTGTTGTGAAACTGACCCTGTTTCTTTCACAAGCTGATTAGAAAACAATTTGCACACATACAGCTCTTTCTCAAGTATGCTACTTCGCTCAGCATCTTGTAGATATTCCAACCATCCTGTTCTAAGTAGTTCCATGTGCTACTGGAATTCTGGCTGGTCATGACTTCTGTGAATGAAAAATGCTGCTTCCCTGTCAGTAAATACATGAGAGCCATTAGGCCATTATGAACCACCCCTATCACCACCATCCGGAGTTCCTGGGAGAACTCAGGGTGAAAACAAAGGGACTGACCCCTGCAAGTCCTCAGCCACTGCAGCCACCCCAACAGTGTACCCCGAGGGGATTCCACATGCGAGAAAAAGAGATCGCTCTACAAAGCTAAAGAGCATATCAAAGTAAAAGCAGCTCTTGTGCTCCTTTTCTGTTCTCCTCTAACCTTGGAATAACCTAATTATGGGAGGTAAAGAGTACACCTGCCAATTCAGGAGACGCAGGAGACACAGGTTTGATCCCTGAGATAGGAAGATCCCTCGGAGGAGGAAATGGTAAGCCACTCCAGTATTCTTGGCTGGGAAACCCCATGGACAGAGGAGACTGGCAGGCTACAGTCCATGGGATCGCAAAGAGCTGGACCTGACTAAGTGACTGAGCACACAAGTGGGAATGAGATAACTTGCCTGCTTCACCTAATGCTTGACTTATGCTCTCTAAATGCACACATGCCTGTCTAACCTGTTCATTCTTTTCATAGATAAAACGAAGAATGAAAAGTTAAGCAGTTAAAAAAATGACTAGCTCTCCACCCTCACAGCACCCCTCCCACCAAGCACTCTTAAAGGCAGATTATTCCAGCAGGACAAGATCTGAAGAGAGTGAGCCACTACACACTCAATGGATGAATGCTATTGAATATAAGCTCTGTCTGCTCACCATTATGGCAGGACAATGATGGAGATGAGGTGCTGAGGCAAGGAACAGTGACTTTATTCAGAAAGCTGGGAGTACGAGGAGATGGTGGACTAGTGCACGGCAGTGCCCTCTTATGGGGTGTAATGCCAGTCTCTTTCATAGAACAGAGATGGGGATGAGTTCAGTTCAGTAAGTTCAGTCGCTCAGTTGTGTCAGTCTCTTTGCGACCCCATGGACCGCAGCACGCCAGGCCTCCTTGTCCATCACCAACTCCTGGAGCTTATTCAAACTCATGTCCATAGAGTCAGTGATGCCATCCAACCATCTGATCCTCTATTGTCCCCTTCTCCTCCTGCCCTCAATCTTTCCCAGCATCAGGGTCTTTTCAAATGAGTCAGTTCTTCACATCAGGTAGCCAAAATATTGGAGTTTCAGCTTCAGCATCAGTCCTTCCAAAGAATATTCCTTACTGATTTCCTTTAGGGTGGACTGGTTGGATCTCCTTGCAGTCCAAGGGACTCTCAAGAGTCTTCCAATACCACAGTTCTAAAGCATCAATTCTTCAGATCTCAGCTTTCTTTATAGTCCAAATCTCACATCCGTACATGACTAATGGAAAAACCATAACTTTGACTAGCCAGACCTTTGTTGGCAAAGTAATGTCTCTGTTTTTTAATATGCTGTCTAGGTTGGTCATGGCTTTTCTTCCAAGGAGCAAGTGTATTTTACTTTCATGGCTGCAGTCACCATCTGCAGTGATTTTGGAGCCCAAGAAAGTCTGTCACTGTTTCCATTATTTCCCTATCTATATGACATGAAGTGATAGGACCAGATGTCACGATCTTAGTTTTCTGAATGTTGAGTTTTAACTCAAATTTCTCATTCTCCTCTTTAACTTTCATCAAGATGCTCTTTAGTTTTCTGCTTTCTGCCATAAGAGTGGTGTCATCTGTGTATCCGAGGTTATTGATATTTCTCCTGGCAATCTTGATTATAGTGTGTGCTTCATCAGGCCCTGCATTTCACATAATGTACTCTGCATATAAGTTAAATAAGCAGGGTGACAATATCCAGCCTTAAGGTACTCTTTTCCCGATTTGGAACCAGTCTGTTTTTCCAAGTCCGTTTCTATCTGTTGCTTCTTGACCTGCATATAGATTTCTTAGCAGACAGGTAAGATGGTCTGGTATTCTCATCTCTTGAAAAATTTTCCAGAGTTTGTTGTGAAACACACAGTCAAAGGCTTTGGCATAGTCCATAAAGCAGAAGTAGATGGTTTTCTGGAACTCTCTTGCTTTTTTGATGATCTAACGGAGAAGGCAATGGCAACCCACTCCAGTACTCTTGCCTGGAAAATCCTATGCATGGAGGAGCCTGGTAGGCTGCAGTCCATGGGGTCGAGAAGAGTTGCACACGACTGAGTGACTTCACCTTCACTTTTCACTTTCATGCATTGGAGAAGGAAATGGCAACCCACTCCAGTGTTCTTGCCTGGAGAATCCCAGGGACGGGGGAGCCTGGTGGGCTGCTGTCTATGGGGTTGCACAGAGTCAGACATGACTGAAGTGACTTAGCAGCAGCAGCAGCAGCAATAGATGTTGGCAATTTGATCTCTGCTTCCTCTGACATTTCTGTATCCAACTTGAACATCTAGTCATTCACAGTTCACATACTGTTGAAGCCTGGCTTGGAGAATTTTAATCATTCCTTTGCTACTGTGTGAGTTGAGAACAATTGTGTGGTAGTTTTAACATTCTTTGACATTGCCTTTCTTTGGGATTGGGATGAAAACTGATCTTTTCCAGTCCTGTAGTCATTGCTGAGTTGTCCAAATTTGCTGGCATACTGAGTGCAGCACTTTCACAGCATCATCTTTTAGAATTTGAAATAGCTCAACTGGAATGCATCAACTCTACTAGTTTTGTTTGTGGTGATGCTTCCTAAGGCCCACTTGACTTCGCATTCCAGGATGTCTGGCTCTAGGTGAGTGATCACACCATCGTGGTTATCTGGGTCATGGAGATCTTTTTTGTGTAGTTCTTCTGTGTATTCTTGGCACCTCTTCTTAATATCTTCTGCTTCATTTAGGTCCATATCATTTTTGTCATTTATTGTGCTCATCTTTGCATGAAATGTTCCCTTTGTATCTCTAATTTTCTTGAAGAAATCTGTGGTCTTTCCCATTCTTTTGTTTCCCTCTATTTCTTCACATTGATTACTGAGGATGAATTTCTTATCTCTCCTTGCTATTTGTTTAAACTGTGCATTAAAATAGGTATGTCTTTCCTTTTCTCCTTTGCCTTTAGCTTCTTTTCTTTTATCTGCTAGTTGTAAGGCCTCCTTAGACAATTTTCCATTTCTTTTTCTTGGGGATGGTCTTGATCACGGCCTCCTGTACAATGTCATGAACCTCCATCCATAGTTCTTCAGGCACTGTGTCTATCAGGTCTAATCACTTGAATCTGTTTGTCACTTCCACAAGGGATTTGATGTAGGTCATAGCTGAATGGTCTAGTGGTTTTCCCTACTTTCTTCAATTTAGGTCTGAATTTTGCAATAAGGAGTTCATGATCTGAGCCAGAGTCAGCTCTTGATCTTGCTTTTGCTAACTGTAAACAGCTTCTCCATCTCTGGCTGCAAAGAATATAATCAATGTGATTTTGTTATTGGCCATCTGGTGATGTCCATGTGTAGAGTCTTTTCTTGTGTTGTTGGAAGAGGGTGTTTGCTATGACCAGTGTGTTCTCTTGGCAGAAGTCTATTAGTTTTGCCCTGCTTCATTCTGTACTCCAAGGTCAAATTTGCCATCTACTCCAGGTGTCTCTTCACTTCCTACTTTTGTATTCAAGTCCCCTATAATGAAAAGGACATATTTTTGGGGTATTAGTTCTAGAATGTCTTGTAGGTCTTCATAGAACCTTTGAACTTCAGCTTCTTCAGCATTACTGCTCGGGGCATAGGCTTGGATTACCATGATATTGAATGGTTTGCCTTGGAAATGAACAGAGATCATTGTCTCTTTTTTGAGATTGCATCCAAGTACTGCATTTCAGGCTCTTTTGTTGACTATGATGGCTATTTCATGTCTTCTACAGGATTCTTGCGCGTAGTAGTAGATATAATTTTCATTTCCCCAAGATGGTGGAGTAGAAGAACATGCCCTCATCTTCTCCTGTGAGAACTCCAAAATTACAACTTGCTCCTGAACAACCATCAACAAGAGAATGTTGGATCCTACCAAAAAAGGATATTTCATGTCCAGGGGAAAAGGAGGAGCCCCAGAAAGATGGTAGGAAGGGTGAAATTGGATTCAGAGTCAAATCCTGCATGCATCAGTGATTCTCAAAGGGCCCAAACAAAACCTTGTGTGCTCCAGGAGGCCCCACAGAGACTGAGCCAGGCTTGTCTTTGAGTGTCTCCTGCACAGGGATGGGTCAGCAGTGGCCTGCTGCAGGGTCAGAGGCTCTGCGTGCAACAGACCTGGGTATGGCATAAGCCCTCTTGGAGGAGATTGCCATTAACCCCACATAGAGCTGCCAGACCTTACACAGGACTAGGGAAACAGACTCTTGGGGGGCCCAAATAGAACCTTGTGTGCATTGTGACCCCACAAGAGACTGACCCAGACTTGCCTGTGAGTCTCTGGCTGAGGTGTGGGTCGGTGGTGGCCTGCTTCAGGGTCAGGGGCACTGAGTGTGGCAGTGTGTGCATGGGACCTTTTGAAGGAGGTCACCTTTATCTTCATTACCTCCACCATAGTTTGGCCTCAGATTAAACAACAGGAAGGGAACACACCCCAACCCATCAAGAGAAAATTGGATTAAATATTTACTGAGCATGGCCCTGCCAATCAGAACAAGAGCCAGTTTGTCCCTCAGACAGTCTCTTCCATCAGGAAGCTTCCATAAGCTTCTTATCCTTCTCCATCAGAGGGCAGACAGACTGAAAACCACTATCACAGAAAACTAACCAATCTGATCACTTGGACCACAGCTTGTCTAACTCAATGAAACTGTGAGCCATGCATGTAGGGCAACTCTAGATGGACGGGTCATGGTGGAGAGGTCTGACAAAATGTGGTCCCCTGGAGAAGGGAATGGCAAGCCACTTCAGTATTCTTTCCTTGAGAACTCCATGAACAGTATGAAAAGGTAAAAAGATAGGACACTGAAAGATGAACTCCCCAGGTGAGTAGGTGCCCAATATGCTACCAGAGGTCAAAGGAGAAATAACTCCAGAAAGAATGAAGAGACAGAGCCAAAGCAAAAACAACACCCAGCTGTGGATGTGACTGGTGATGGAAGCAAGGTCCGATGCTGTAAAGAGCAATATTGCACAGGAACCTGGAATGTCAGGTCCATGAATCAAGGCAAATTGGAAGTGGTCAAACAGGAGATGGCAAGAGTGAACATCAACATTTTAGGAATCAGTGAAGTAAAATGGACTGGAATGGATGAATTTAACTCAGCTGGGGAGGAGGTGAGAAAGTAAAGTAAAAAGGCCATAAGTCTTATAAACGTGGTTACCCTCTGGAGGGCATGTATCTTTCCTGCAGCCGTTCACAGGTGGGCAGGGTTAGGGTGACTCTCTGAAAGCAGTAGAAGGCACTTTACCATCCAGGCAGAAGGGCAGGGTTTCCTGAGGCAGGCCATTATGTATGCTTATAACTATAGACAGAATCCTTTTAGTGGTTATAGGAGTAAAAGCAACGGAAAGCAAAGGTTAAAATAAAGAAACACAGAGTCAGATTTTGTTTTTCCCTATTACAGAAGGATGCAGAACCTGACATCCTGCCTCAGTGATTCACTGAGGTTTTTCACCCTCATTTTTCCCTTTAAAAACTCATGATTGTGCAGAACTTCTAAGCTGGTCTCTGGACACGAGTCCACCATCTCCTCAGATTGCCAGCTTTTCGATTAAATCACCTCTCCTTTCTACTGATTCCTTCTTGAATTATTGGTTTTTGAGCTTCAAATAGCCAAATCTGAGTTCAATAACAAAAGGAACAAATTCAATGATCTCAGACTCTTGCATCTTCCCATACATAGAAAAGCTCTAAACTAATTAACTTGAGACATATAGTATTTTTAATTAACACATTTTAATGTTCTGACTCACTGGTATTTGTTGCAAAATCTTCCAGTATAACCAGCTTTTCCCTTACCTCTTTGGGGCAATACCTTAAAGCTATCTGAGACTTCATCTCCTGTACTTGAAGTCCTCAGAAAGTCTGCCAAGTAAAACATAATTCTCAGCTTTTAGATCGTGCATTTTTTTTCAGTTGACTTTGCCATTGTTCCTCACTTCTCTTCATATTATTTGATACAGTACCTAGTTAATACAGTACTAAATTAACTAACTACACTTAATGTTATTATTTTCCATAAATATTACATAATTACAACTTTTTTCTGAAGTCCCAAAGTTGATAACCTTGGGAGATTTGTAATAGTAAATAATAACAAAGAAATAGAAATCTCTTATATATCACAGAATCACATATAAATATGATAATTTATGTGCATTTTACTTAAAAATGCACATGTGGTTTCTGTTATTGTTAGTAATTTTCCTTTGAACTCTGAATATGTAAAACATTAGTTAACTGCAGTCATATTTTTGTTTTGTTTATTCATTAAAGAATTGTCTTTGAAACTGAGAGTAGCTTAGATCATATCTTGTCCAATTTCTAATCAACCTAAAGTGATTAAAATTAGATGTCTTTTATATTCTTACCCAGTTGCAAAAAAGTTTTAATGACATTTTTTTTAAAGGAAATTTCTCCTAGAATCAGCAGCATCGAATGGTCGTACTGGTATGCACTGTGTGAGTGTGTGCATGTTTACATACACAATATGTGTACCTTAGATCATGTGTTGAGACTTCTACTGTGCGTCAACAATGGCTTTGGCACATTCTGTGTTCAAAGGACTCACACAGGAATTTGGGTTCTTACTTTATACGGTGCCAACTTTTATGGTGGCCTTTCATTTTGCTTATTTCAAAATGTTGGTCCCTGTCCTTCTGCCTTTGTACTGACTCCTATGTTACCTTAGGCCAGAAAGCAAGCTGAGCCGCTTCCAACAAAGTGAGACCAAGGGTATTTCACAATCAGCTCTGCAGGACTGATTGTGTGAAGTTCAGCCGTTTCCTCCCCCAGTGTCAGCTCTAAGCCATCACTTTGCTAATGAGTCCACTTTCACCAGCATGCAAAACACTGCTGCTGTTTCAAATGTTGGCTGTTTTGTTGAACTTTTAAGTAGCTGTGAATTCTTATTTTTATTTTTCTCTTGTAAATGCCTTGCAGCCTTCTGGAATGCTGAAGATATTCCAAAACCAATGAAGAATTCAATTCAACACTCTCCTATTTTATTTTTCTGGAGTTTTCTTCTATTTGGTGACCATCTCAGATTGAAAGAATTCCTTTGTATCTATTGCAACCTTCTTGCCAGAAAGTACACATAGCAAAAAACTTGAGATTTCAGGTGCTTCTGCAAATGTGTGTGCTTACTCACTTTATCCTGTCTGACTCTTTGCAACCCCATGGACTGTAGCCCACCAGGCTCCTCTGTCCATGGGGATTCTCCAGACAAGAACCCACTGGAGTGGGTTGCCATGCCCTCCTCCAGGAGATCTTCCCAACCCAGGGATCCAACCCATGTCTCCTGCATTGCAGGCAGATTCTTTACCTTCTGAGCCACCAAGGGAGGCTTCTGCAGATAAAGGATTCTAATTGTTTGCCAAATCTTAGAACCTTTTAGATCTGTACCCACCAAGTGCAGGGTATTTTCACTGATCTTTTTCAATATAAAATTTTGATTATGCTTGAATATGAATATGATTATTTTTATATGCTTGCCTTTTTTTTATTCTATATTTTGACATTCCATCTCTAGTTTTTGGGTCACTATTGTTCAGATGCTTATTTCTCAGTGCATTCAATGCTAGATCATTCACTTGGAACAATGGACACCATGGAGAACAGAGGAGACCCCTCCACCCCTTCCTAAGCTTACATGAACTGGTGTTATAAGGAGACTGGAAATCAACAAGATAGATATGATTGACTTTGACTTTATCACGTTAGATGATGATAAGTGATATTGTATATTAGTTTGATATGCTTTTCAAAGCCACTTGTTTATGACTCTAGTGAAGCTATTTTAATCCACTTGTTTATGACCAGGGTAAAAAAAGGTATTAGAAGTAAAGTTGTTTTTAAGAATGAAGCAAGTTGTTTCAAGATGTCATCTCAGCTGTTGTGGTTGATAAGCACTCAGAGATCAGCTACAGAAAAGTGCCTGCTGGGGGCTTATCGATTAAAAAAAATATGAAGAAAGCAGCTATGGTGAGGGGACATTTAGACTATACACATCCAGAGTTCCTAGGGATTCTCTGAAAGTTCCGACTGGGCACAGCTACTTTTTGCTGATCTGGCTCTTCAAAGACCTTGGAACATTATCTCCTGCCTGGTAAAATCAGCTCTTAACCTTCAGTGCCGTAGCCCCGGGAAAGATGGTCACCTTGCCTGCCAACACTGGTGCCCTGGTTCCCTAGCAACGTGCTCCAGCCACAGGTAGACGTTTCACCTCCATTCAGCAGGCAGCTGGCATCCGCTCCCTGGTTGGTTAAGCCACCTCTCCAGAGGGCCAACCTCCTAGAAAAGGCACTTCTCAACTGAATTTGGATTTTATTTCTGTCATCTCCCCTTGCTTGGAGCAACAGTGTAATTAATCCATCACTTATTTGGAACATATTATTTCTTTATTGTCTTATTAAGAGACATTATCCTGTATGGTATTGGCTTGTGAAATTACTTTAATTACCCCAGTAAAGCATTGTTAAAGAAACTATTGGCAAAGTTAGTCTAACAGAATTTGCTGACTCTAAAACAAAGCAAGGGGGAGGACAAAGTAAAATGGGGCTTTCAATTTAGGTTAGTGGCCAATTCTGGTTTTTTGGGAAACTGGTATTTGATTAAAGATCAAAACAAAAAAGAATGAATAAAGTGTGCAAGTATCTGGGAAAAAAAAAAAAAAACATGTCCCAAGTAAAGAAGACAGAAAAGGCAAAAGCACTGAGGCAGGAGCACGCCTGACGTGTCACACAGATGCCAGCGTGGTTGGAGCGGAGTAGTTGGCTAAAGTGGAGCAAGGGATGCTGGGAGCAGGCATCATTCTGCTGTAATCCAGGTGAGTGATGATAGCGGCTTCGACCAGGGTGGCAGTGACCAGAGAAGAATGGTCAATGAAATAAGACTGGACAGAGAAATGCCATTTCAAAAATAATGGTAAATTGAAACTTGGGGAAAGAAGAATAAGATTTTGATGTCTCTAAGATTTATTACCACTTCTCCTTTTGCACTAAACATACCCTCTGTAGATAATGACATTTCTTCTATAACATGCTGAAATTCCCCTCAAAGAAATTCCAAATTCAAAATCTCCTTATCAAACTATGTATTTGTCTCCACCATAACAGAGGTTTTCTCTTTATGACTCTTTTTGGTATGAGATAATAACTGCAGTTCAATAGGTTTAAAGACGAATGTCCAAGAATATTACTTTTCAACTTTGTGTTTCAGACCATTCTATTAATTATTTTTAAACTAGGAAATATTGCATGTTTATAAAACATCTTTTTGTCAAGAGGTTGACAGCTTGGAATAGGTCTGATTCCCAAATTTTGATCCGATAAAGTCATCCATAAGCAACAGTGAAAAACAATTGCCTTTATTTCCCATAGCATTTATTATATTAGTTGATGCCATAGCTTAAGGAACTAAGTATACTGTTTGTGTACATGGTAAGGGATCCTTATGAATTGTTGTATTTCAGTGTGAGAAATGGGCATGTCTTTATAGGAGCTATCACTTAAAGTCATCCCTTGACTGTTGCATTGCCTCATTCTTCATTGTTGAATCTTTTTTTTTTTTTTTCCTGAAAATACATTTTTCTTGACCTACCATAAATGAATACCTCATTTTATTAAAATGCATTCATTTTATTTTTCTTAAAAAAATATTGGAGTATAATTGATTTATGCTATGTTACTTTCAGATGTATAACAAATTGAAACAGTTACATATATATCAACTTTTTTAGATTATTTTCTCATATACTCAATTGGTACCTTGCTATAGAGAATAGGACTTGAAATTCATTATCAAAGAATGCATTGTTTTTAGTGAGCATGGACAATTTTTTTTTTTTCACTTCAACTAGCCTGTTTATTTAAATCTTAGTGATAGTGATAGTGAAGTCGCTCAGTCGTGTCCAACTCTTTGCGACCCCACGGACAGTAGCCAACCAATCTCCGCTGTCCATGGGATTTTCCAGGCAAGAATACTGCAGTGGGTTGCCATTTCCTTCTCCAGGGGATCTTCCCAACCCAGGGATCGAACCCAGGTCTCCCACATTGTAGGCAGACGCTTTACCGTCTGAGCCACCAGGGAAGGCCCAGTTGATACATAACCAGTCTCTTTTCTAGAAGTTCTCTTAGTCAATTTTTGAGCATGTTTACAAACAAACTACTGTATACTTGCTGCCATATTTGAGCTGGAGACTAAGAAACAGAACTTAGAGAATTTTTTTTTAATTTTATTTTATTTTTAAACTTTACAAATTGTATTAGTTTTGCCAAATATCAAAATGAATCCGCCACAGGTATACATGTGTTCCCCATCCTGAACCCTCCTCCCTTCTCCCTCCCCATACCATCCCTCTGGGTCGTCCCAGTGCACCAGCCCCAAGCATCCAGTATCGTGCATCGAACCTGGACTGGCAACTCATTTCATACATGATATTTTACATGTTTCAATGCCATTCTCCCAAATCTCCCCACCCTCTCCCTCTCCCACAGAGTCCATAAGACTGATCTATACATCAGTGTCTCTTTTGCTGTCTCGTACACAGGGTTATTGTTAGCATCTTTCTAAATTCCATATATATGTGTTAGTATACTGTATTGGTGTTTTTCTTTCTGGCTTACTTCACTCTGTATAATAGGCTCCAGTTTTATCCACCTCATACGACACACTTGATTTTCACCAAGTACCCTGAAGGCACATGGAGGAAATCTTTCCAAGGCTCCCCAACCCTTCATTCAGTGCCCTCCAGCTGCTCTAGAAAGGATGGAATCTGAGACACAAGGCAGAACGCTTGAGAGCAGAAAACTAGGGGTGGTCTTCTAGAGCCAGGAAGATTTCCCATGACACGAAAGATGTCAGATATGCTGTAATTTGAAAAAAAAAAATCTTGTAGCTTTAAAAGCAAATAAGATATCAAAAAAGAAAACAAAATCTGACTAAATATAAAACAAACCTTAAAGTACAAATATACCCATCTAAGAAAAAATAGCAGAAATATATTGTTGGATATAGCAAATTGGTTGCTGTTGCTGCTAAGTCACTTCAGTCGTGTCCGACTCTGTGCAACCCCATAGACGGCAGCCCACCAGGTTGGGGGTGTATAAAAATGTTTTAGCACTAAAAAGTTCTTACATTGCTTGAAGTATCTTATTATTATATAAATTTAAACATGATTGAAGTTGCATTACATTAAAGATGCAATTTGGATACTATAGAAAACCAAAGAGATAAAGACTAAAAATTAAGAGACGAAATAAAAATGCAAGAAGAGAAAAGGAGAAAAGAAAAATTAAACCTTTGATTACACAACAGATGAGTGTTAAAGGA
This sequence comes from Bos indicus x Bos taurus, assembly GCF_003369695.1. Lineage (NCBI taxonomy): Eukaryota > Metazoa > Chordata > Mammalia > Artiodactyla > Bovidae > Bos > Bos indicus x Bos taurus. Next base: position 8,692,924 of record NC_040087.1, on the reverse strand, counting down.
TTTGTTTAAAAACTGCCAAAACAGTTAGTAAAACAAAGTTATGAAAGTGTGAAGGTAGATTAAAAAACTAACAAGGCACAAAGGTAATCACTTGAACAAAAATGCCAACTTTTAAAAATGCCAAAACATCTTTTTTAAAGCAAAGAAACCTAAACAAATTCAGTAAATGTAAAATGATATGCATAATATTTATAATAGACTCTAACAAAGTAGTGAGAACAAATAAGTCTTGTGTTATCAACTAGCAAAAGTCAACAAACTTACCTACCAAAAGAAAACAAGATTTCAGTTGGACTCAAAGTCGAAAGCTGGCTAACTATATGCTACACCCCAGTGAAGAGAAAAAAGCATTACAGTGACAAGCAATACACATTTTAAAAGGGATTTTTTTAAGTTAAATTGAGGCAAAAAGAAAGTAGATTTATGAATCTGATATCAAAGTAGAATTCAAGCCCAAAAGCATTAAATATGATAGAGTTGAACCCAATATTTCTTACATATGTTCTCTCCCTAATTTCTGTCTAGCCCTTTTTTCTTTTGACATGCTCACCTGTCTTTCCTTTGATCATCCAGTGCCTGTCTGAGTGGACCTTTAATTTTTTTTTCTTGTATGCTTTGCACTCAGTGTTTTATAACATAAATCGATTTCACTTAGCTTTGGCATTTTCTGTTTCTCATCAACCAAATTCTAGATAATGTCATAAAGTCCCAGGAGTCTATAAAGAAGAACAGAAGAAAGTGAAGAAGGCTTCCAATGATGAAATATTAATATGTTTTCTTTTTTCTTCCCTCCTTTCTTTATTTCAGAGAGATTAAAAAATAATTACAAAATTCTTGGAAAGGCTAGAAGAGCAACAAAAGTAAAAATGTGTTAGAAAGCAAAAAGTTGACACTCTCCTTGGACTGCCCAAGAGTCTCATTGTAGCAGTAGCAGTGTTAGTCGCTCAGTCATGTTTGACTTTTTCCGACCCTATGGAGTAGGCTCCTCTGTCCATGGAATTGTCCAGGCAGGAATCCTGGAGTGGGTTGCCATTTCCTATTCCAGGGGATCTTCCCGACCCAACTCGAGCCCAAATTGCTAGAGGCACAGCTGCTGCTACTTCAGGTCTCTTATCCCACTGCCCCTACTGAGAAAACAGACTGTGCTGGAGACACGATCTCTCACAGTCACTGGCCTCTGCTGTGGCCTCTACCACTGCAAGAACAAGAAGAAGAATGACTTTTCTCTTCCTGTCTTCTTATGTGCCCGCCTTCTGTTAGCTAATACTAACCAGAACCTAAATAGCAAGGGAATCTGAGAAAAGTGCTCCCCTCCCCCTTTTTTTTTTTTTCCATACTGAAAAAAAAGGACTGATGCTAAAGCTGAAACTCCAATCCTTTGGCCACCTGATGTGAAGAGCTGACTAATTGGAAAAGACCCTGATGCTGGGAAAGATTGAAGGCAGGAGGAGAAGGGGATGACAGAAGATGAGATGGCTGGAAGGCATCACCAATTCAATGGACATGAGTTTGGGTAAACTCCAGGAGTTGCTGATGGACAGGGAGGCCTGGCGTGTTGCAGTTCCTGGGGTTGCAAAGAGTCAGACACGACTGAGCAGCTGAACTGAACTGAGAAAAGCAATTTTAAAGCTTCCAACCTTCTATGACACGGAAGAGACTATAGAAGGAAGAATTTGAGGCAACACACAAGAGACTATTATAAATAGTTTACCTTAATAGCTAGCTGGCTATCATCTACCTAGTTACCTATCTTCTATCTATACAATGTGTTTAAAAGGCTGCTCAACAGACTGTTAATCTTTTATGATGGAATTAATGATGATTTAAATATATGCTGATTAAATTTTATAGATTTATATAAATTTTCATGTTAATAAAATACTGGAGTAGACTTGTTAATAACATTTTGGCAATTAATATATTTCCTCCTTTGAAGATTCTCTCCTTTTATCTTCTCTTCTTTCTGTTTTCTTTTAATATTCCAGAAATTGAGATCCATTTAAATGAATTTGAAAACACAGGTTAATTTTTTATGGAATCCAGATTGTTAAATGACTGGTATAATTTATAAAAGGTGGTGTGTACATTCTGTACAGTTCAGTGTGTCATCAGTCCAAATACATTATTGTCTCTTGCAGTTTATCTTGATGACTTTTCATGAAGAAGCTTCTTTAGTGAGATTAGGCTAATAGTTGAAGTGGAGAAGGAAAAAATGTTGACTATTTATAGTAAGTACATTTAGCAAAGACATCTTTATGTGAAATTTTCTAGCTAAATATATCCATGAAATACCACCATATTGAAATATTTTCCTTTTTCCTAACTCTTCTAAGAAGATGGTAGTAATAAAGGGCTTCTTTGATAAAAATATTGTTAATAATATAAAACAGTGTTAATTAGTAATTGATATATGTATCTGATGGGGCTTCCCAGATGGTGCTAGTGGTAAAGAACCCACCTGCCGATGGAGGAGACCTGAGAGACTTGGGTTTGATCCCTGGGTCGGGAGAATTCCCTGGAGAAGGGAAAGGCAACCCACTCCAGTATTCCTGCCTGGAGAACCTCACGCACAGAGGAGCCTGAGGAGTCGGTCCATGGGGTCGCACAGAGTTGGACATGACTGAAGCAACTTATCACACACTGCACGCACACATATGTGTCTGATAAACATGCCAAGCCCCAGTGTGTCTGTATTTGACTTTCTTTTCAGAATATGAGTAAGCCTTAACTGGTGACTGTGAAATATGAGATAAGCTTCTCACTTGATTTTGTTAAGTTTAAGTAGGCCGTAGTTCTTAAGATAGTATTGTTAAATTGTTAAATTTGGTGATATTCTTGGATCCTCCTTGTTCATACTTCAGGCACTCTGTGACTGCACCAGGCTGATTCTGAATCCCAAGGTCAAAAGATACCAAGGTCTTTCTATTTGTTCCACAAGAAAGAGGACATACTTCCTTTCCCTTTCCATACAACATTTTCTCCTGGTTTATTTTTTGCCTAGGGTATTGCATGTTCTGCTTCCCCTGAAACCATTTTCTGTAGTCAACTTCTCCTTATGGACCTTTCCTAGATCATTTCATTTACATTGAGAATCAGTATTTAGTGCCGTGTTTTAATATGTTATATCGCTAAAAGCACAAGGTGTGAATAAAATGAGCTGCATTTTAATCACAAAGCTAGCACTTACTAAAGTAGTTATAACATAGGAATTTATGTAATATTTCTTAGCCTCAGTTTTCCTATTTGTAAAGTATAACTACCAATAATATGCAGTATGTAAAGTGCATATTTTTTTTGAGCTTTATAAACAGCTCAAATCAGCATATTATCATGTTACTGGTGCACAAAATCTCTTAATTAGAATGATCAATTATTCAAATCTGACTTTCAAAATCTTTGTTGTTCATTATAAGAGAATGTTGCAAATATTTCAAAAAATAAAAAAAAAAAAAACTAAATGAAATCATCAGCAGTATAATGATCCATAATTTCAAATCTCATACATATTTAATTTTGTTCTGAAATTATTATAATTATGATCATTTCACTTTTGCTGACCATATTCAGTCACCTTTAAATTGAAAATAATAAGCTAAATATATGATAACATAAAATACTTAAATATGTGAACTGTAGGGATCCAAAAAGTCAAATTTTAATTTTCACAAATTTTGTTTCTTTTTCTCTTTTTGAAAATTGATTGTTGCTGTTTAGTCACTAAGTCATGTCCAACTCTTTTGAGACCCCATGGATGATAGCCCTCCTTGCTACCCTGACCATGGGATTTCCCAGATGAGAATCTGGGTGGGTTGCCCGGATTGTGAGTCGCCCCTTCCTTCTCCAGGGGATCTTTCTGACCCAGGGGTCAAACCTAGGTCTCCTGCATTGTCAGGTGGTTTCCCTACCGCTGAGCCACCAGGGAAGCCTTTGGGAATTGATATTTATGCGTATTATGGTCTCCTTACCACAGTAGTGATAATGCCTGAAAATACAACTCTTTTCAGGGACGATCATGGATAAGAAGGTAGGGCTGTTTACTTTTCTCTGGTTCATCAGAGAAAACTGTCAGTTTCACTCATTAAAGAATGAAACCATGTTGCTTCCTTGTGGTTTTCCCTAATGCATTCATATTTCATCCCATTAAAGTGCAGCTGGACCCATATTAGACATATATGGGTCTATATGGGTCTATATATAGTTCCTAACTAGTGGAACTATATTTGCTACATAAGATGTTATTCATCTACTATTCTTTATTTTTTACTCCACATACTGTACTCTAGACGTGTTTGTTGGAGTTCTCCACTACATTTGTATATAATTTCTGTATCTAAATAACTCATTTATTACAATACTTCCCATCAGCCTATCATTATTGCTTTAAAGGAGAGGTCAACAGTAATTTAATGTGTTTTTAACTGTCCTACCGTCTCTGGTTTGTTTTGTTTAAACTGTTTAAAGCTGTTAATCTGGTTACAAAGTTGCACACATATTTTCCCTATAAAATCTATTATTTTTTTGCAATTATCTATATCACACGATTTTCGAATGACACACAGGTGATACTACAGCAGAAACAGCAGTAGTCACCTCCAAAGAAAGAGTACTTTTCATAGACAGCCCTGGTATTAACAGTGAAGTATGAAACAGCGAGGTTACACTTTAATCTCTTTCCTGACAGAGCATGTGCCAGTTTTTAAAGCTATGACAGCTTGCCAAGACTGACACCCTGGGGGTCCTCCCCCTCATTGGGGACATCAGTAGACAGCCACCAACATCATGAGACTCTTGGATCAACCTCAGAGAAGAAAATCAATATTTCGAGAAAGAGAAGGTAACCTGGGGAGTGATACTTGGCACTTTGCCTCGTGGAGCATGTGTTACTCTGAAAAGGTACACAATTCACAGAATGTCCTGCCAGTAGCAAAAAAGATAAGAGAGGCACTAAATGAGAAGTGAGATCGTGCTAGCAAAATGTTTCAGAGTAAAAAAGTGTGCAAAGGCCAGATAATAAATATGGATAAGAATAAAATAGTCATCTTGTGGATAAGATATTGAATTCATTCTTAAGACTCTCATAAGTAAAAAGAGATTTTTCTTTTGAAATTGTTGAGATGGTCTGACAATCTTGCAAAATGCATCAATTAACAAGCCTAAGAGTAAATGAAATCTTTGAGAGCTGAAGGACCTTAAGTGAGCAGTTTGATATCATCAGGATGCTCCCAAGAGATGCTTTCTGCATGCAGATCTTGTAAAGCAATTTCAGAAGACTCATACTCCACCACTCACATCACTGACAAGTCTAATTCTCAAAGATGGCCTAACAAGATTCAATGTTCTTTCTTTGTAAAGTTTGAAAACACTTTGCGTAGCTAAAAGAGAGAACAGAAGATGACCCATAGAGTTGTAAAGAAATGAGAAAGTTTCCTCTTGCTTAACCATATATTTTAATCTAATATATAAGACAATTATTCTATTTAAATAACTGCTTTCTTAAGTAAACAAGATGTTTATTTTTGTGGCTGTTTCTTAATATAAGACTGGAAAGAGAACACAATGATTGTAAACATGGAAAACAGACCCTGACTTACTTCAATCCTGTCCTTCTAGGCACAAATCATTTTCTAAGGCTTACTGAAGCATCCCTTCATCTACTTTTCCCCTTTCCTTAGATAATTAATTGCATTAATTTAGATGCATGAATCTATTATGTTTTTCCTTTTTTTTTTGTAATGTCATGTACTGGGGTGAAAGACATGAATTCTATCTGAAGCTAGCAACAATAATTCCACTTATTAATTAATCTTCAAAATGAACAAATGTACCTGGGTTCTCGTGTGTCAGTAAAAGTCTATACCTGGAGTTTTAGAAGTAAACTTCCATGTAAATGTAAAGTTTGTGAAAGGAGAAGTAATATATCTGCAATTTTAACCACACATTCATGCACATTATATAACATTGTATATACAACATCAGGGATTCCCAGGTGACTTAGTGGTAACGAATCCAGCTGCCAAAGCAGGAGTCACAATTTTGATCCTGGGTCAGAACGATCCCCTGGAGAAGGAAGCGGCAATCCACTCCAGTATTCTTGTCTGGGAATTCCCATGGACAGAGGATCCTGGCAGGCTACAGGTCATGGGGTCATAAAGAGTTGGACACACTTAGTGACCAAAAAACAACATATGTATCATCATATAATCATTTCTTAATATTGCCAACGCTGTGAGCAGACTGATTCTTCCACCAAGATGGTCAAGAGAAGACTTTTTAAATTTAAGGTGAAAACCAAAGGAATGACCCAGTGTCATTTGGAGAAAAACTGACGCTGTAAGAGAGAGAAGACAAAGTAGAGGTCTGTCTTGAGATCTGATGCCCAAGAGGAAGGTTTATCTTCAGATAATTATTCTGAGAGTTAGTCTATCTACAAGAGAGAAAGCAAAGCACAAGGATAAGCAGGCAAATAGTAGATAAACCTCTCTGTCTCTGTAGATGTCGCTAACAGGCAGTGTTTTTAGAGTTGGCTAGATTTTCCCATCAGTAACTCATCATATGAACCACCAAGTTAAAAAAGCAGAATGAGACCCAACTGTTCCCAATTAGTGTATAACCCACAACTACCTCAACTCATCATTAGAAAAGAGATCTAGCCATTTTGAGTGACTAAGCCAAACATTGTAGGAAGTAATTTACATATGTTATATCTTTTAATCCTTAGAATATCCCTAAAGATGTTATTAGTTTTCACATAAGGAAACAGGTTTAAAGAAATTAAGAAGCTTATCAGAGGCCACACTGTTCGTAAATGCAGATCTTGGCCTCCAAACCTGCTCTTTCAGAGTCAAAAGCCAGTGCTATGCATACTTCATCATAACCACTTTTTCCTATTAATGCATATTCATAATTTAATACTTTCACTTTTCTTGAGCTTCTGTGGTAACTGACACAGAACAAACTACATCGCTGCTAACTGTGAAAACAGTTATATTCTGATACATGTAGCTAAACTTTTGCTTATTTTTGCTTGTTTTGGACAATATGAGAGTAAAGTTAAATGAGGATAAAAAGAGAGAAACAATAGTAGTTTCTGCAATTAACAGACCTCCAGCAATTCTTCCACCCGGAGTTGGAAATGACTGTGAGTCTTATCAGTGCTAAGAAGGCCTGCTGTTCAATCTAATTAAATGTCCAACAGCAAAGAGAGATTTTTGTTTTTCTTGTTTAACTTCTTTTTTATTTAGAGTACTGAGGAAAAGGACAATTATCTGCATTTGTAATTTTAAAAATATACACTTCTTTGTATGTCTTCAGGTCTAAGTAATATTTTGCCTTGGGAGTTTAAAATCACTAAAGAAGTTGGAAATGTGTGTTAGATAATATATTGCCTATTCTCCTGGAACCAGAAGTAGATGTAAGAACAGGACTTATATTTTATAAAGTTGCATAATATTTTAAAACAAGCATAATTTATGTTTATGAAACGCTTTTCTTTATATAGGTCCCAGAATTGTGGTAGAATGAACACTTTTTTCTTTGATGAATAGAACCTAACATTTATCAGAAAAATTATCCTTGTTCTTTCTTTGGCGTTCACAAATTAATTAAAATAAAGCAAGTTCACTTTTAAAAATTCTATTTCTTTCTGCTACTTAAAGATATAATGTGACCTCCAAAGTTTTATACATAGCTATGCAAAATTTCTTTAGATATTGTAGTGTTTGCTATTAAATTAATTATAGAATTTCACCAAATTAGAAAATCCCTATACTTTTTGCAAGGTCTTCACTGTTTGCCACTTTTTGCTTAATGTTTTATGCTTTTTTATCTCAAGGGATTGCTCAAAAGGGTATACATTTCATAGTAGGTAACAAAATCAAGTTATTTTATAATAATAAGTTAGTAAATCTTCATTAAACCATTTCACTGAAGGAAAGTTACAGAGGAATAAATAGTGTTACTGGGGTCCATGGTGGAGTTTAATAACATAGACTTAGCTTCCACAAACACATGCCTTCCTCACCATCTGTTGGTGCAAGGAGAGTAGAAGACCTCAAATTCTGGGCAAATCCTGGAAATTGTTCAACTTAGAAGATAAATTAAAATTCTACCTCACCATTTCATTGATGAGTCGGCCTGTGTTACTATGAAAACTGTTCTTATTGGTATATGTTCAAAATCCCTCATTCCTTCTGATGGATTTGATGGCATCTCCATTCTAAGATGTTGTATGTATTCACAATGACCTATTTTCAGTAGTATGTTCTTTAAATCAGAGGACTTTGGAACCCACCAGATACTTAGTGAATAGCTAACACTATTCACTAATGACAAGGCTCTGAACAAACTTTATCTCTTTAAGCTTCAAAATTCTCATCATTTTTAAAGGAAAAATAATATTAGCCATATATGAATATATGGATATAAAAGAGACAGAAAGGGTGTAGATAAAACTCTTAGCATAGACACTAACACATAATGAGTGCAAAGATTGTAAATAACATTATTTCAAAATTATTCTGGTGTAGTTGTAGATATTAATAGAAAGTTGAAAATAGAAAACTAAATTATTCATTTTGTAGCATAACATATATCAATTGAAAAAATATTAGAACATGTTGATATAAGACCATTTTGTTCCATTTTATCAAAAATTATATTTTATCCTACTTTACATGAGGTATGCCAAACTGAAAATTTACATTTTGCATAAAACAATTATTTTTGCTAAGTTATTTAACTTTAGTAAATATAAAATAGTTTCATGTTTTATAACATTATATTACAATAACTTTTACTTTGAACGTACATAATGCTTCACTTTCTAAAAATTGCTAGCTACAATATTTGTGTATTTTGACTACATACTGTGCTGCGCTTAGTCACTCAGTTGTGTCTGACTCTTTGTGACTCCATGGACTATAGCCCACCAGGGTCCTCTGTCAATGGGGATTGTCTAGGCAAGTACACTGGAGTGGGTTGCCATGCACTCCTTCAAGGGATGGAGAAGGCAATGGCACCCCACTCCAGTACTCTTGCCTGGCAAATCCCATGGACCGAGGAGCCTGGTAGGCTGCAGACCATGGGGTCACGAAGAGTCGGACAAGATTGAGTGACTTCACTTTCACTTTTCCCTTTCATGCATTGGAGAAGGAAATGGCAACCCACTCCAGTGTTCTTGCCTGGAGAATCCCAGGGACGGAGGAGCCTGGTGGGCCGAGGTCTATGGGGTCACACAGAGTCGGACACGACTGAAGCAACTTAGCAGCAGCAGCCTCCAAGGTATCTTCCCAATCCAGGGATCTAACCCAGGTCTCCCGCATGCAGGCGGATTCTTTACCAGCTGAGTTTTGAAAGCCCATTTTGGTCACATGTAAAGTGAGGTGAAAGTGAAAGTCACTGAGTTGTGTCTAACTCTTTGCAACCCCATGGACTATACAGTCCATGGAATTCTCCAGGCCAGAATACTGGAGTGGGTAGCAATCCCCTTCTCCAGGGGATCTTCCAAACCCAGGGATCGAACCCGGGTCTCCCACACTGCAGGCGGATTCTTTACCAGCTGAGCCACAAGGGAAGCCCAAGAATACTGGAGTGGGTAGCCTATCCCTTCTCTAGGGGATCTTCCAGACCCAGGAATTGAACTCGGCTCTCCTGCATCACAGGCAGAATCTTCACCAACTGAGCTCTGAGGGAAGCCCTGGTTACATATAGGTCACTAATTTGTACTCTTTTGTTTGTAACATATGCATCCCTTTCACTTTATCCTTAAAAGAAAGAACTTGACTTCAACCAGCAGTCTCAGTCCTGGGTTGAAAGACTAACCCTGTTATCTAAGAGGAAGGACTTTAGAATCTGTACTCTGCTTAGTCACTTAGTGGTGTTTGACTCTTTGTGATCCCATAGACTGTAGCCCACGAGGTTCCTCTGTCCATGGGATTCTCCAGGCAAGAATACTAGAGCGGGTTGCCATGCCCTTCTCCAGGGGATCTTCCCAGCCCAGGGATCGAACTCAGGTCTTTCATTGCAGGTGGATTCTTTACCTTCTGAACTACCAGGGAAGCAACAGCCCAGTTTTCATAAACTTAAACTTATACTTGCAAATTTGAGAACTCATACACCACCCAGTGTCCCCATAGTCAGACATATGTCTTGTTTTAAAACCACTCTACCCTTGAACTAGAGTTTGGTAAGTGAATTCTTACCTCAGTTCACAATGCCCGAGTCCTTGTCTTGGTCACATAGTCAAGGTCCTAGCTGTAAGACTTGGTGTTCTATTTGGCTCTCAAAAATCTCTTTTATAAGAACTAAAATCCTTTATCAAATATCAGGCATGGGCTGATTACTCCTGACACATTTCTCTCAGGGTTCCTCGCTGTTTGGTAGCTACCTACCGTTGTCTTTTTCACCCTGGGATGTTCTCTGTTATTGGGAACTCTTCCCAATGTCAAATCCTAACAAACCTGATTCAGATCTTATTATTATTATTTTCAGTGTGTGCTGGGAGTAACGGAAACTCCTAGATCCGGCTCTCCTCTTTCTCTGCTTCCAAATCCACACACAAGTTACTCCTCGCCGCAGGGCGGGCCGTCCTCTCCTTCCGTACTCATTACCATCCTGTCATGAGCATCCTAATATACACAGGTGACCTTTCATTTTTTTTTTTTAATTTCCTTGGTGCAGTTACATTATCAGACAGGTTAAATTGCTTTCCATTTTACAAACTATCTAAAAGTAGATGTGTCTTTCATTTACTAAAAGCCATGGGGATGCCTAGTATGCAAAATGCCCCACAAGGAATACCAAGATGATGCATCTCAGAGGAGAGACACCTACATGAAGTTCAAGAACAAAAGAGAGAGGGGGCTTCTTCCAACTGGGTTTGAGAGTGTGAACCAGACCATGCGTTCTATAAGAACGTGGACCTTCTGTATTTTAATTTGCATTCTATTCCAGGTACCTTACAAAGGGCCTGGCAACATTCTGGCTGAATAGTGAACTCACCAAAGCTTCTGGTGAAAGGTGGGTTTATTCTGGTGCTGAAGGCTAGACTGAGTTTCTACTCACAGAGGTTTGTTTCACTTGGTGGATGTAAATAGACAGAGAAGATAGACGTGGCATGTTCAGAACCCTGAGAGATGTCTCACACGGCTTCTTCTACTCTGTTTCCGGAAGAGTTTCAGAGACATAACAGGTTGACGTGTTTCAGTGAAGACAGAATACTGCCAAATAGTACTGCGGAGATATTGGTTCAGCAGTTTCCGTAGAGGTGAATTTTGAAGGAGAGATTGATAAGATAACCTACCGGTGTGTAGGGGAGTAGAGAAAAGGCAAGGAATAAGCTTTGGGAAATACATATGTTTAGAAGGTGATATAAGAAAGCGACTGATCTGATCTGATAAGAGAGAAGGTCTTTACAGAAATGGAATCATAAACTCCTGACTCCAGTAAGTATCCTAAAATCCCATTGCTGCCTGAGGACTTTGAGGTCTGGAGAGATCAAGGGTGTTGAGGCTTGTGATTTGAACTCCACATGAAGAGAAAAGGAAGCAATCTGAAGTTTAGGAAGAGAATCAGAAATGTAACATGCAGCAACACACAGTGAATGAGAATGGAGAAGGAACCACAGTTCAGTTCAGTTTAGTTCAGTCGCTCAGTCATGTCCGACTCTTTGCGACCCCATGAATTGCAGCACGCCAGGCCTCCCTGTCCATCACCAACTCCTGAGTTCACTCAAACTCATGTCCATTGAGTCAGTGATGCCATCCAGCCATCTCATCCTCTGTTGTTCCCTTCTCCTCCTGCCCCTAATCCCTCCCAGCATCAGACTCTTTTCCAGTGAGTCAACTCTTTGCATGAAGTGGCCAAAGTATTGGAGTTTCAGCATCAGTCCTTCCAAAGAACACCCAGGGCTGATCTCCTTCAGAATGGACTGGTTGGTTCTCCTTGCAGTCCAAGGGACTCTCAAGAGTCTTCTCCAACACCACAGTTCAAAATCAATTCTTTGGGGCTCAGCTTTCTTCACAGTCCAACTCTCACATCCATACATGACCACTGGAAAAACCAGAACCTTGACTAGACTAACTTTTTTGGCAAAGTAATGTCTCTGCTTTTCAATGTGCTATCTAGGTTGGTCATAACTTTCCTTCCAAGGAGTAAGTGTCTTTTAATTTCATGGCTGCAGTCACCATCTGCAGTGATTTTGGAGCCCCCAAAAATAAAGTCTGACACTGTTTCCACTGTTTCCCCATCTATTTGCCATGAAATGATGGGACCAGATGCCATGATCTTCATTTTCTGAATGTTGAGCTTTAAGCCAACTTTTTCACTCTCCTCTTTCACTTTCATCAAGAGGTTTTTTAGTTCCTCTTCACTTTCTGCCATGAGGGTGGTGTCATCTGCATATCTGAGGTTATTGATATTTCTCCCGGCAATCTTGATTCCAGCTTGTGCTTCTTCCAGCCCAGAGTTTCCCATGATGTACTCTGCATATAAGTTAAATAAGTACATCACGTACCCCTTTTCCTATTTGGAACCAGTCTGTTGTTCCATGTCCAGTTCTAACTGTTGCTTCCTGACCTGAATATAGGTTTCTCAAGAGGCAGGTCAGGTGGTCTGGTATTCCCATCTCTTTCAGAATTTTCCACAGTTTATTGTGATCCACACAGTCAAAGGCTTTGGCATAGTCAAGAAAGCAGAAATAGATGTTTCTGTGGAACTCTCTTGCTTTTCAATGATCCAGCAGATGTTGGCAATTTGATCTCTGGTTCCTCTGCCTTTTCTAAAACCCACTTGAACGTCTGGAAGTTCATGGTTCACGTGTTGCTGAAGCCTGGCTTGGAGAATTTTAGCATTACTTTACTAGTGTGTGAGATGAGTGCAATTGTGTGGTAGTTTGAGCATTCTTTGGCATTGCCTTTCTTTGGGATTGGAATGAAAACTGAACTTTTCCAGTCCTGTGGCCACTGCTGAGTTTTCCAAATGTGCTGGCATATTCAGTGCAGCACTTTCACAGCATCATCTTTCAGGATTTGAAATAGCTCAACTGGAATTCCATCACCTCCACTAGCTTTGTTCATAGTGATGCTTTCTAAGGCCCACTTGACTTCACATTCCAGAATGTCTGGCTCTAGGTCAGTGATCACACCATCGTGATTATTTGGTCATGAAGATCTTTTTTGTACAGTTCTTCTGTGTACTCTTGCCATCTCTTCTTAATATCTTCTGCTTCTGTTAGTTCCATACCGTTTCTGTCCTTTATCGAGCCCATCTTTGCATGAAATGTTCCCTTGTTGTCTCTAATTTTCTTGACGAGATCTCTGCTGCTTCTGCTGCTGCTAAGTTGCTTCAGTCGTGTCCGACTCCGTGCGACTCCATAGATGGCAGCCCACCAGGCCCCGCCGTCCCTGGGATTCTCCAGGCAAGAACACTGGATGGGTTGCCATTTCCTCCTCCAATGCATGAAAGTGAAAAGTGAAAGTGAAGTTGCTCAGTTGTGTCTGACTCTTAGCAACCCCATGGACTGCAGCCCACCAGGCTCCTCCATCCATGGGATTTTCCCGGCAAGGGTACTGGAGTGGGTTCCCATTGCCTTCTCCTGTCTTTCCCATTCTGTTGTTTTCCTCTATACCTCTTCAGAAAAGTTTGATGCTATAAAGGGAGGTGTGCGTGTGTGCTAACTTGTGTCCAACTCTTTGCCACTCCATGGACCATAGCCCACCAGGCTCCTCTATCCATGGGATTCTCCAGGCAAGAATACTGGAGCCAGTTGCCATGCTCTCCTCCAGGGGATCTTCAGATACAGGGATCAAACCCGTGTTTCTTATGTCTCCTGCATAGGCAGGTGGTTTCTTTATCCTTAGTGCCACCTGGGAAGGCCTGACGAAGGAAGCAGATAATGCCAAATTCTTACAAAAATGTCCTGTTTAATAGTAAATATCAATAATTAAATTTTTCTTTGATAACAACATGAAATACAGTTAAACATACTAAAACAATAAACATTTTACTATAAAACAATCCATTTAAACACTACCTCTACATACAGCCTCCTACCTTGATCTTCAATATTTTAGTTAGTCACACTGTTATAAGTCAATCAATGAGTAGCTTCAGGAATTATTGATGATTGAAGCAGAAAAAGTGAGCAGAAAATTTAGTTACTAGTAAAAAGGCGTCAGGAAACATCTTAGAAATAATATGCTCCATTATAAACTTATGTAATTGGAGAACTTTGCAAAGCAAATTTTTAAAAAAGGTTTTATCAGATAAAATAACCTCACAAGATGCAATTTAAAGCATGTCCTAAATACTTTAATGAGGATATTAGTTTATAAAATTTGTGGGGATTATTCAAATTAGATATTAAACACTATAAAAAAAAGTCCAACTTTCTCCCTCTCCAGGACAAATAAAAGCAAAAACAAACAAACATGTTGAATTTTCAAATCCACACCAGTAGTGGAATTTCTTATGGTGGCCAGATTTCAGGGTACATACTTCATATTCATTATGTACGAAGCATATTGCTAGGTGCTCTCACAGATATAATCTTTTTAAAGCTCCAGAATAATCCAGTGACAAGTACTGTTTATATTTCCCATGCAAAGAAAGCCTGTTCAAGTAATCTGAGTTGAGTGACAATGCAGCCAGTGACAAATGGACTCATTGCAGGGACAGTGTCTCATAATTGACATCTCGTCTCATCCACCGACACAGTAAGTATTTATTATTTCTTTACTCACCATTCAATAAATCAAGTATCATTCAACACATACTTATTAAGCATCAATTCTGTGTTTACAGGCACTGTCATGGCAGGTTCATGTGACGATTTACGACATACATTGATAATACTGTCTATCTCACCTCCTGATTTTGTAATTGTATATGATTACTTTTTCTTGGCCAAGAAGTATGGATCTAGAAAATCCAGCATGCTACCCAAGGCTGGCACTGGTCTGCTCAGTTCAACTTGACAAGTAACTATGTGTCAAGCAGATTTTAGGCTTCTTAAAGCTTGACATTTTATCTGTTCTCTTCTAATTACAATCTAGTGGGAAATACAGGTGATAAATGAGCAGCTACAAGGAGCGTATTAGGAAAGAAAAGATGCAGCAGGAAAATCGGATCAGTTTCAAATGCCTTTCTGCAGGAAAACTGGCAATAGGAGGACAATGGGAAGAATACTGTCGTAGAGATAACTGATTTCACCTTCAGGAGGAATATCTCTTGAATATTCTTTTAGGATATTAAATAAAAAAGCGATACTTTGCTTTAGTTTTCACAACTTCTAAAATTTATTCTCTTGGTAATTCTACTTGTAACAGAACACTGAGGGCACAGATCAGGTTAAGATATAACTTATGCAGCTCATTTCAACCTTTTAAAATGATAACACTAATCTATATTTTAAAAGAATTAGAAAAATGAACTTTTATTATTAAACACAAAAACAAACAAACACAAAAAAGGTTATAGGAAATCTAGTGACATATCTGGGGAAGAATTGAAATTAATGTATGGGCTTATGGAGAGGTATTGATTTTATAGCCATGCCAGAACTGATACTGAAACCTGCATTTACAAAGATAGTAAAACACTTGGCGTGTGCCCTTATAGAATTTAGAGTTCATGGGTGAGAGAGACATCTGTATAAACCAGTGTAGTAATCATGAAAAATCACAACTCTGAAAAACACAGTTGTGTGATCAAATTTATGTCAAAACGTGCTGTATGTTGCATACATTATACAAATCTATACAAAATTAAATTAAAAATGCATAAAACTGTTGTGAAATACATTTATGTATACATTCTATAATTAGAAAATAAACACTTAAAAATAGGACATAAAACAATACACAGTTTAAATTTCCCATTTTGTTTATATATACACATAGGCATATCAAAAAAGAAAAAGATAAACAGGAAAACATATTATCTGAATGATAGGATTATGCTGATTTCTAGTTCTTTCTTTTTATTTCTGCAAGTCCCATAGCATCTGCCGTAACTATGGATTCCACTTCACAGTAAATGTATCAAGAGAGCATTAATGACAGTTATTTTAGGGAATCTGGAGGAAGATCTCTTGTATACAACAGTTTGTTAAGTCATGGTAGTTTAATTGGTAAAATAAAGGACTTCTTTTTGTTGACTACTGTTATGCAAGGCTATTACAGCACTGTCAATTTCTTTTTAATCTCTAGTGTTGGTAAATTTCCCTTCTCTATGTCTTCATTTTATTTGTTTGTTTGTTTACTTATTTAAAAATAAGTGTTTTCATTTTGGAGTTAAGTTTAGATTTATAGAAAAGTTGCAAAAATAATAGAGAACTCTTTTCCGGTTTCCCCTACTATTCACATTAAGATACTATCTACTTATACTTTACTCATTCAGTCTATAAAACCCTTTGTTATTTTCTGAGAAATATATTCTTACAGACATAGTAAATTCTTACCTATATTTTTTCAATATGAGAAATAATCTAATGAATACCTGTCAAAATCTAAAAAAAACTTTTAAAATA
Organism: Bos indicus x Bos taurus; assembly: GCF_003369695.1. NCBI lineage: Eukaryota > Metazoa > Chordata > Mammalia > Artiodactyla > Bovidae > Bos > Bos indicus x Bos taurus. The sequence goes on along the minus strand of NC_040087.1, from coordinate 8,676,399 downwards.
GAATTATAAATTTTATATATCATTCAATAAATACTATGAAAAATAATTTCGTATTGTGATATGTGTTATTTTTTTAAAAGATGGGAGGAAAAAAACATATAGCTCATTTTCAACTACTGGCAATGAGACACCTGTCTTTTTGGCCAAATTCCAAGTGCTTTTATTACCCATTGCATATTCAGTGTCCACCAGTAACACTGTTCAACATTAACTAAATTAGGGTCCAATAACTCTAGTTTTACCTTTGTATATAACTTATAATTAAATGTATATTGTTATAAATTTACAAAAAAGTCATACTTCTTCTAGAAGATGGATACTATGTAATGCAATATTTCTGACTTTTTTTTTAAGCCTAGAAAGATATAGAGTAAAGCTAATAGGAAGTTGTCATAAGTATGCATTTGTGTGTGTGACTCTTTGAGATCCCCATGGACTGTATAGCCCAGCAAGCTCCTCTGTCTATGAGATTTCCCAGGCAAGAATACTGGAGTGGGTTGCCATTTCCTCCTCCAGAGGATCTTCTGGACTCAGGGATCAAACCTGTATCTCCTGCATCTCCTGCATTGGCAGGCAGATTCTTTGCCAGTGAGCCACCTAAAAGAATGTATAAAGAGATCTTAAATTTTACATTGACTCATTTGTCAGTAACAACAATATAGTGTGTAGATTGAAAGTCAATAGTTCAAAATTAGCCACTAAGCTATTTTGCTTTAGCTGGAAATGTATAGAGGGAAAATACCTAAAAATTGTATCAGTTGCATATGCTTATAAAAATAACTAAAATAAAGTTGTATTCATTTCAAGGTTTCATTATTTTGTTTTGTTTTTCAATCAATGTAATCATTCTACTATGCAGAAAGCAGCCTTGAAGACATCAGATTAAGAATCAGACTGGGTTATTTGTATTTGGGTATATATTTACAGATATGGACAGGGAAGCTGGGCATGCTGCAGTTCATGGGGTTGCAAAGAGTCAGACATGACTGAGTAACTGACTGCTGTTGCTAGCCGCTTCAGTCGTGTCCAACTCTGTGCGACCCTAGAGACGCCAGCCTACCAGGCTCCCCCGTCCCTGGGATTCTCCAGGCAAGAACACGGGAGTAGATTGCCATTTCCTTCTCCAATGCGTGAAAGTGAAAAGTGAAAGTGAAGTCACTCAGTCGTGTCCGACTCCTAGCGACCCCATGGACTGCACCCTACCAGGCTCCTCAGTCCATGGGATTTGCCAGGCAAGAGTACTGGAGTGGGGTGCCATTGCCTTCTCTGAACTAAATAACATTATGGTCATAAATTTATATATCTGTGATGAATCTTATAAACTATTCCAAGTCTTCATTGACAGAGACATAGTGGTAGGAAGGCTAAAGGTTCATGGATCCATACTGAATACTCAGAGTTGTCCTGTCATAGTATCTCATATCATGTCAATATATGTATGTATATATATATATTTTGCTAAATAAGATATATCATATACATGTGATGTCAAATTTATTGTACCAAAAAATGTTTTCTTTTTTGTTTCTATTTTTACCAGGTCAGAAACAACAGTAATCAGATTTTATTCTTTACTATTTTGTCAAATAGTCAAAATACAGTACAACATTTTAAAAATTTCATGCCATATATATGGTTTTCCCATGGATTTCCTTCCTTCTCAATTGAAGTAATTTCTATTTTGTATATGCAATTTTATTTTCTGTCTAAATTCATTTTGAGTTGTGTCTTCATATGTCCTCTTATTCCCCCTGCCTTATTCATTTTAATTTACCAAGATTGCATCTCATTCAGCTTAAATAATTAGTTGATGGTCAACTATTAAGTAACTTAAAATAATTTGAGTGTTTTCAACATTTTGGGGGTCTTATCAATTAAAATTGTGTTCAGGAAAAATAAACATTAAAAAAAATACTCATGCTCCAGATTAAAGGCAAATTATTTATAATGCTTGGAAAAAGTAACTCAAGTGAAAATAAAGAAATGGTTACTTGACTAAGCATGTGTTGCTCGGCTAAAGCCTTATGCTGCTCTAGCCCAGTGTAAGTTGAGTTCATGGTGGATTGGATTAAGCCGCCTTAAATATGGTCTTACATTTTTTTTTTTAGTTGACTTAACATAATATGAAGCAAATGACTCCTGTTTTGTGCTTCTGAGTTTGTGAGGATTGCAAAATATCAGTGAACTTGCAGGGGAATGAGTCGTCAAGCATAGCAGATCCAGGCCTCTAGACAATGGCTGGAGCCATAATAATCTGCCTGGAGACTAAACAGAAGGCAAAATATTGTCCTTCCTCTGCTCAAATAGGCATTTCCTGCAGGCTGAAGGAGCAGCTTATAGATGCATGTGTATTTAACAGGCCTTGCCCTTGTATGGTCTGCTGCCAGGAATAACAATAAACAGTAGCTCATTACACAAGGTGTCATCTCATTACATGAGGAGCTACCCTGGCATATTAAAACCAAAATATTGAAAGCCTAAAAGAAAACATGACTGAAATTAAATGCAAACAACCCTGCCTTTTATTTTAGAAATATTGATCCCCTACAGAAGAGTGGCATGCTTAATGAATATCCTTAATGATTTTACAGTAAGGCAAATCATCTATGAAAGTAACATGGTTAAAAAAGAATGTTATGATCTGGCACCCAATGAAATCCAATATGCTTGTAAGCAGCACCAGTCACTATGTCATAACTCTCTGGGAGCAAGAAAGCTACAAAATCAGGAAGGGAAATAAAGCTAATTTATTTTAGCTATAGTTTCAAAGTCGACTAAAATGCTTACAGGGAGCCGTGAAAATATTTCCCAAACTAATCTAATCCTGTTCATAGTAATTACTTTCTTCCTTTCAGGCAAAACACAGTTGACAGAAAACAGCAAATGGTTTTTAAGGGATTTAATAGGGATGAGGTATCATATTCAAAGAAAATTTTCATTACTTTAAACCACAACCTCTTGAGACTTTACTTTCATGAACCTTTCCAAATACTTAAGGTATGATTGGGCTATAAAGGATTAAATTAGAAGGAAGATAAATCAGTCAAAGGTTTTGAGATTGGTGCTATTTGAAATGGTCTACAGAGGCTCACAGCAATTGAAAATGGGCAAAAAAACAAAATAAAAAAACCAATGTCATGCATATAGAGAAATGCTTGATATGCATTTAAAGGAAAAGACATTGAATTTGAATAATATAGCCCTAGAAATGTCCTGAGCATTACAAATAAAAGTTAAGGAATTTCTGTTATGTCCCACAGTAATTTTGTGTGTTTCTGGACACAACAAATCATAATCCTTCCAGAGATAACTGGCTGAATAATTTTCTTCACAGAAAAAGAAAACAAATAAAAAGAGGAAAATACATTAACAATGTCTCAGAACCATGTGAGTTCCAACTGCAAAACAAACAAACAAATAATCAGAGATACTTCCAAAAACCCAGTCTCTATTTCAGCATGGTCCAGACTCTGTAAGAACAGACTTAGAACACTAGACATGGCCAAAGACTTTCAACAGACCTCTATCAATCCCAGGAGTGATCTTAGGTATTAACCTTTATTCCTACAGAATTGTGCAAAATCAAAGCTGAAGGAAAATTTAGTACAAATATAGTTCAGTTATTTCCATCAAAACAAACAAACATTTCAATAGTGGAACTTCTTTAGTCCTTTACCTGACCTTATAAAAATTATATTTTTACCCATTCAATTAATAAAAATACAAGATTCAAACTGTTTAAAGGATTCACCATAGTTTTCTAGGCCAGATGGCGGTAGATTTCAAATTCCAATATTATAATGTAGCATCTCATTTGCAATACTATAGCAATATAAGAAAATGTCATGGAGACATGGTTAAAACTCTCCTGATTTAATTTCAGTAATTTTCAAAGCCCCTAAAATGAGATGCTTATTGCAGCAGATTAAGAAATGCAATATAAATATATAATCTATTTACAAATACATTATAAAATAAAAATAATTTATTTTGTTTATTTTACTCTTACCTATACTTTATCTTGTATATTTGCATTTGGATAGAGGTAGAAAAAATAATTTGCAAAAATTTAACTTAGAGTCATAACATAGAGAATCATTTAAGATATGTTGTGATGGGATGCTAATGTTTGATTCCAAATAAAATCTGAGCGATTTTCCCATTAAAATCCATTGTAATGGCTAATGGAACAATAGTAACAGCAAGAATCCTGAGGTCAGGCAGAAATGGAAGGAAATAGTGATGTGGCTTGCAAGAGAAATGTGCTTTTATTCAAGTTTTTCCTTTAACTTGCTCTGTAAATTTAAATAGTTTTGGAGGACCAATCCAATCCAAATACTAATGATTTTCATCTTTGTGTTTATGCCTTTGGTTAAGCCTGTCTCCTTCAGTGTGGGAAGAATCTGTGACTTACTTCTAACTAATCATGTTTGCTAAAGGTTATAAGATGTTAGACAATATATAAAGTTTTTTTTTTTTTTTTTTAAAGCAGATTAGAACAAGAATGTCTCCTTGTGGCTTAATAAAATAAGTGGCCATTATAGAGAATCTCTGTGGCAGACAAAGGCTGACAATCTTTAGGAAAAGCAAAAAGCCAGTATCCTAGGAATATAGCTGGGTTTCCCTGGTGGCTCAGCCAGTAAAGAATCTGCCTGCAATGAGGGAGACCTGGGTTCAATCCCTGGGTTGGGAAGATCCCCTGGAAGAGGGAATGGCTACCTACTCCAATATTATTGCCTGAAGAATTCCATGAACAGGGGAGCCTGGTATGCTACAGTCCATGGGGTCACAAAGAGTTGGACATCATGATTGAGTGACTTTTACTTTTTCAGGAATATAACTATGTGAGAATGAATTCTACCAACAACTTGAATGAACTTGCAAGAAGAGCCTTTCCCTGTGTAGCTTCTAAATGAGACTGCAACCTCGCTGACGCTTTGATAGTAGCCTGTGAGACCCTAAGGAAATGATCCAGCTATGTATTCAACCCAGGCCAGTATTCTTGTCTGGAAAATTCCATGGGCAGAGGAGCCTGGGGGACTACAGTCCATGTGGCTGCAAAGAGTCGAACATGACTGAGTGGCTGAGCACGCACATGCACTCCTAACCCACAGAGATGATGATGTAAAAAAATGCGTGGTTTTAAATCATTTTTTGTAGTAATTTGTTGTATAACATTAGAGAACTAACACAGTAGTTTACCTCCTTATTGCCTTTGGGCCTGAATTGAAAAAGTAAGTACATTTTGGGAAGTATTTTTCCAAAAAATGTTCTTGGTTGTAAGGGTCTGGGATTTGAAGATCATCACCTTTGGGGAAGTACATACCCCCGTTTAAGCAATTTCAATTGCGTCTGAAATACAAACCCATAAAGACATATAGGTGCTGCCCAGGTGGTGCTAGTGGTAAAGATCCACCTGCAGTGCAGGAGACATGAGATGTGAGTTCAATACCTGGGTCAAGAAGATCCCCTGGAGCGGGCATGGCAACCCTCTCCAGTATCCTTGCCTGGAGAATTCCATGGACAGAGGAACCTGGCGGGCTGCAGTCCATGGGGATGCAAAGAGTCAGACAGGACTGAAATGACTTAGCACACACGTGCACAAAGGCATATAGGCTGCAAAGACTGTAAAAAGTGGCTCAATTTGATCTCTGTGTTACCTGTCATATGAGGGTTCTGGTTCAGTGACCTCTTTAAAGGAGTCTGAACAACGTCCCTTTGAGCCATTAGGCAGATTTCCTTAGTAAAGGCAGAGTTATCCATTATCCCTGCTCTTTGGGAAATTGTCCTATAGACTCAGAAGGTGTCTGATTGCTGTGGCAGATGGTCCTCTTAAAACTGACACAACACTAGATCCTTAAATTCACAGTTCAATGCATTTAACCTTCTTTACCTAGTGAGACTTCTCTATCTCCATTAAATTCCATCTTCAAGTTCTAGGGTAAGTACTGGTATTTACAGATTCATTCAGTTTTCCTTCATGCTGTAAATTGAATGCAATAATAATTGTACATCCAAAAACATAATAGGAGACTGTATACAGTTTTACAATGTTTTTATAATGACATCCTCCCACCAGATTCACAAAGCTGAATTATCCCCTAGATTTAGACCATACCCCTAATCCGTAACATGCAGTTTTTATTTAAAGAATTTTCTCTCCGTGCTTACTACTTGGTTTATTATTTTAAAATATGAGAATAGAATGTTTTCCCCTACTGTTTGGAATGATTCCTTTGCAAAAGCAAGAGCCTATAAAATATCAGTTTGCTGCTTTATGGCTACAATTTATATATTTATATAAATTTATATTATTTATATGATATATTTATTTATATAAATATATTTTTATATATATTTTTTATAGTCTGATAACCCGCTACACTTAGGTTGCCTCAACATTTCCCTAGGATAAAAGCCAAGAAAAAAAAATTAGACTTGAGAAATATGAATTAGTACAAAAGTATCTCTGTTAAACAAAGTGAATGAAGCATAAGCACACACTCATGTTTTGCACTTCTTTATTTGGAAGTAAGTATGTTATTTAATGAAGACCTGTCTCCAGGTCATTAAAAACTTCAAATTGTCTCTTCTGCATTCTTGCCTTTTCTATATTCCCTCCCTTTTCCTTATCACTCTGCCTCCAAATCCATTGAGCCTGAGTTCCCATCAAATGCATGTAATTTAAAACTTGCTTCCCTTTAACAGCTCTTCAGGGATGTTGGAGTCAAGCAAAGTTTTTTACATATTAAAACTAAAATGTGAACTACTAGCTAGGAATGTAGACGAGAGTTGGTAGAGTTATTGGAGGATAGGAAATGGGTTTCCTTCCTGAGATTTTAATTTGGTGATATTTTCTGTAAGGTGCCTGGAGCACTTGTTAACATTCATATCATGCTAACAAGATTTATTTTTCAGAGAGAATATAAATTGGGCAGGAAGATGCTTTGGGAATGAACAATGTGCTGGTATGAAGAAATTCAGGAAATGTGTCTTACCTTTCCAAACATGCATGCACACGATTACTTCTGAGCCTCTCTTTTTATTTCTCTTTTTGTTTTGTTATTTCTCTATCTCCCTTCCAGACTCCATTTTAGTTCCTTTCTTCCAAAGCCTTTCAGTATATAGTTCAACATTTACCTCTGTTCATCCTAACATCCCTAGTAGAGTCTTAAAAAAAATATGTTTAAAATAATCAACATATGTAACAGTTTCATTTCTTCAAGACTTGCAGTCAGAGTGTCTCTATCAAGTTAAATTATACTTCAAGCACAGCTATTTAATAAAAAGTTATTTATCCTTTTATTTTCAGATGTTTTATTAGGTAAGATGTGTATGCATACTTGGTAACATAAAAAACACCCTCTGATTGCTGATACTTGATATTTCAATTATAGATTTCACATCATATGTCTAGTATCTGTGTATACCATGTATGACTTTTATGTCCTTCTATTTTCATGAGCACTTCATAAACTTTATTTTTTGACTGCATAGTCTTGGTAAAGTATTAGTACTAGTCACTGATCATCTCTGATCAACTCAATAGATACCCTCATGTCCTGAAATAATCTTAAGAGTGAAGAAGTGAATCAGTTAAGTCTAAATCTCAGTCATATCACCTATTTTGCATTGTTACTAGTGGCACTTAGCTTTATCTTCAGAAATTACATAAAAGAAAAGAGATTTAATAGACGGGGAGTTACAGAACCATGGACCCAAGCATGAATGGTATTTTTTGTATATTGTTCTTGCCTGGAGAATCCCACAGACAGGGGAGCCTGGTAGGCTGCACAGAGTCGGACACGACTGAAGCGATTGAGCAGCAGCATCAGCAGCATGGTCTGAGAAACACATCTACTTATTCCTGAAATTCCTATTTCACAGTGAGTTTTAGTTCACCTCGTTTATTTTAGGTGCCTTAGAAAATTAACACTTGAAAGATCACAGATTCTTCGTAATTGAAACACTTCGTGATATTTGCATTTCAAAACATAGACGCAAAAAATAAAGTTCATTCCATAATTACCTAACCACTTTTGAAATTTAGAATTCATTTTCTGGCACAGGCTGCATAATTCTTTAAAATCTATTATTTCTTTAAACTCAAGGCTGTTTAGCAAAAGAAACAAGGACTGTTTCCTAGTGCCATCTGTTCAATACACATGTTCAGTCTGAATCGAAATATCTGGATTTCTATGAACAACTGAGTAAAGTTCCTTTTTTTATTCATTTCATGGAAGACTTTTGATTGTATCATTGCTGATTTTTCCCATGAATTTCAAAATAATACTTACGCATCAAAGAAACCACAACTTTCATAAAAGTTTAAAGGATAAAATAATGTCTAATTATTCACAATTGAGGAAGGCTGTATCATGGACCCTGAGTCAGATTCTTGGACAGTAATCTCAATTCCAGCCTTTTCAGAATGTCTAAATTTAATGAAATTACTGTTCTAGCCTCAGTTTCCTCATCTATAAAATGGAATTGATAATAGTGGATAAATAACAATGTTATTTTGAGATTGAAGTAATAAGCTTATTAATTTACTATGAATAACATATTTCTTTACATACTGTAAAGATCTAACACTATTAAAATATTTTTTTCAAAATTGATTACATAATATTTTGTGATTATTTTATAAAGATGCTATTTTCACTTTTAATAAGAAAAAGGAAAATACATTATAATAGGCTTATTTTAAAATGGGGCTTCTCTGGAAATATGGTAGTGATTAAATATCAACAGATATAAATTTAAGGCAAAGCAAAAACCAACAAATATCAGAATTTCCCATTCTTTCCTCATTCATATAATATTTAGAAAGCATCTTAAAGGCCCAGGACTGTGTATCCCATAATGAGGCAAGAGGCATTTTTAACTCTCCCAGTAAAGACAGCAAATAAATATATTTACATGTAAATTGCGTGCACATGTGTGATCATAAATATTCCTCAATATTCCCCATCACTTCAAGGCAAATAGATGAGGAAAAAAATGGAAATAGTGACAGATTTTATTTTATTGGGCTCCAAAATCACTGTGGACAATGACTGAGGCATGATATTAAAAGAGCTTGCTCCTGGGAAGAAAAGCTATGACACACCTAGACAGTGCATTAAAAAGCAGATACATCACTTTGCCACAAAGGTCTGTATAATCAAAGCTATGTTTTTTCTTATAGTCATATATGGATGTGAGAATTGATGGTCAAGCACTGAAGAATTGATGCGTTTGAGCTGTGCTGTTGGAGAAGTCTCTTGAGAGTCCCTTGGACAGCAAGGAGATCCAACCAGTCCATCCTAAAGGAAATCAGTCCTGAATATTCATTGGAAGGACTGATGCTGAAGCTGAAGCTGAAGCTTCAATACTTTGGCCACCTGATGCAAAGATCCGGCTCATTGGAAAGGACCTCAATGATGGGAAAGATTGAGGGCAAGAGAAGAAGGGGGAGACAGAAGATGAGATGGTTGGATGGCATCACAAACTAGAAGGACATGAATTTGAGCAAGCTCTGGGAGTTGGTGATGGACAGGGAAGCCTGTTGTGCTGCAGTCCAGGGGTTGCAAAAAGTTGGACAAGACTGAGCATCTGAACTGAACTGAACTACCTATCATCATCCATCCATTAGTTCACTCATGCTAGCATCATATTTCCAGAGACTCTCAAACTACCATCATAAGATAAAGATCAGGCATTCATTAGCTGTATTTATATGCCAACAAACAAATACCATGCATTAAATAATTGAAAATAGGAAAACATGTAGAAAAGAAGGTAACTATTGTACAAAGTTACTTTTTAGAAAAACATCTTTGTGAAAATATGTACTTTTTGCAATTTAAAATACTTAGGGTAATCAATTAGAAATCTATATCTGGAAATCTGTAGTTTAAAATCACTCTGAAAAAGTGAAAGTGTCAGTCTCTAAGTCATGTCCAGCTCTTAGCCCACCAGGCTCCACAGTTCATGGAATTCTCAAGTCTAGAATATTGTTAGTGGGTTGCCATTCCCTTCTCCATGGGATCTTCCAGACTCAGGAATTGAACCTGGGTCTCCTGACTAGCATGCAGATTCTTTACCTTCTGAGCCACCAGAGAAGGCCTGAACCACCAAGAAAGTCCCAGATCATTCTAATTACATACCATTCTTTCTTAAGAAATTATTGCAATGCTGTATATAGCGATCGATGCTGCTGCTGCTGCTAAGTCGCTTCAGTTGTGTCCGACTCTGTGCGACACCATAGACTGCAGCTGACCAGGCTCCTCCGTCCCTGGGATTCTCCAGGCAAGAATACTGGAGTGGGTTGCCATTTCCTTCTCCATAGTGATCATTAATGAATCACTTAATATTTTACAATAACAAAAACCCTTAATTTTGGTTTGAAACAGGCTAAAGAACATAAAAAGTAGAAAGATCAATGCACTGAGTTCAACGTGAAAGTAGCAACCTAGATTTTTCAGGTTTCATCAAACAGAACTATTTCCTTTCTGTGTCATTTGTCTCTGTGTTTTTGTTTCATCAGGTATAAAGAACTGGATAAGAACGTATATAATACTATTTCCATTTTCCAGTTTTTAATTATAATAACTGAAATACTCTTTTTAAGATTTAATTAAGAGATGTAGGCTTTTCTGCACTACCCAGAGAGGGATTCACACAGTGTTGCGCTAGGTCTCTGTCCTCAGTTAAAGGGAAACTTTCACAGTGTCCAGAGCCCCTGATGTCCTGCAAATGAAAGGGGAGGATATCCTCAAATTCCTTGCAGCAAGAACCCACTTGGGTGGCACCGATGTTGACTTCCCAGTGAAATGATCTGTCTGAAAAAGGAAAAGTGACGATATCTACCCCATAAATCTGAAGAGCACTTGGGAGAAGCTTCTGCTGGTGGTTGTGCCACTGTTGCTACTAAAAACACACCTGATGTCATGTCCTGTTGCCCAGGAGTAATGGCTGATGATCCGTGCTGAAGTTTCTCCTGCCAATAGACCATACCTGTTACGAATGTGGCGCTTCCTTCCTGGAACCTCACTAACCAGATCCAGGCAGCCTTCCAGGAGCCAAGACTCCTGATGGTTACTGGTTCCAGGGCTGCTCACCAGCATCTCCCAGAGGTGTCTTGTGGTGACTTGTCACCACTGTTCTGTGTCACAGGTCTCTCTTATGTGCTGTAGGGACATCACCCTCCAGACAATAACACGGAAGCTCTCTCAGCTTATCTGAGGTGGTGGATGCTGTCCCTGGATGATCTGCGCATGTGTGGTACCTTCTCCCATGGGCCATCCTGAGAGGTCTAGCATGATCGCTGCCTCTCTGGATATCCTGAGGACTGTGAAGAGGAAGAGCAGGCTATTGATGGAAAAGTTGTGCTCAAGGAGAAACATCGGGGCCAGTGAGCTACTCCAGCTCCCAAGTTTGCTCTCCCCCCTCCTCACCCTCCAAGGTCTAGGTCTGGTCTGTGGGCATAGGTCCCCCTGCCACTCCCAGGACTGAGTTGCACAGGTACTGCCTAGCCCACTGAGCCCAGAGAACACCACTGAGTGTCTGAGTAGTCTGAAGCTGTTCTTCCACAGACGCAACAGGAAATGAAAATAAATTGATGGAAAATAAATTGATGGAAAATAATCATTTTGTTTGAAACATAAAAGAAACCTTGAATCTTTGCTCTAAGAAAGAAGTAATAGATGGTAGTCATCTGGATGTAAGTGCTGTAGGGTATACCGTCAAATTTTAAATTCTTATTTTAATAATCACATGCAATAAAATGTTCATTTTAATGTCTGGTAGAATATAATTGCTTACATTGATCTGTGATAAAACCCTAAATACATTTAGTGGTAAAATCAAGTTGATTTCAAAATTAATAAGCTTTTATTGAATGAAAGAGTTTTGAAAAAAGCATTGTTTCAGAATACACTTGGGAAAGACTTCAACAAATTTCCCCAATTAAATTAGATTTGGGCTGCTAAAATCCTCCCTGATTTGAAACCATGAGCTCTCTAGTGGATTTTAAAGAACTGAGTTTACTACATCTATGAAAAATTGAACAGGCTTGAAGATTCTTGTGGGAAGCAGACTATTTAAGTATCTTTCTGCTTTGTTGGAAATTTCAAAATAAATATGCACAAAGTTCAAAAGATAAGAGTGAAGGAGGATTTCTTATAGGATCAGTTAGTAAAAGTTGTGAGCAGGTCTGAAATAACTGAAATCGGTCCTTGGCAGAAAAATAATGACTAGAGGAGTTTAGGCCTTAAATAATCTATATATCTTTATAAAAACAGGAGGGGAATTCATATTAACTTGAATATTTACAATATTGTGAGGAAACTTCTGTAACAAATTAAACATGAATTTGTCACAGGAAACATGAGAAAAGAGAATTTGTGAAAGAAGACATAAATTTAAGGGTAAAGATACAAAAAGAAAGTAAAAGAAAATGTCAGGTGAGACAAGCAGTATAGATAGAGGAAACCATAAATTAATATAGGAGTAAAAAAACTTCTGAAATAGAGAAGACTGACAAAATAAACTCTCAGTTACTTATATTAAATGCTAGAAAATAAGTGAATAGTCTTAAGCTCTTGAACATATTAGGAGAAATTTTTGCTTTGTTTGTTATAGCAGTTTTGAAAATAATCTTCACCAGTTGCTCAGTAATTCCAGTCAGTAATTCTTAAAGTATGGCAGGTGAATGACTAGCAATCCAGTAAACCCTCTGATATCAGAAGGAGTTTTTTAGGAACACTTCACTTTATTGGCAGAAGACAAACGAGGTTGACAAGAGGGAGGGCATTGGAGGAAGGATGAACTGGGAGGTTGGGGTTAGCACTTGTAAGCTGTTATATATAGAATGGATAAACAACAATGGATAGCAGAGAGAACTATTGTCAACATACTATAATTAATCATAATGGAAAATAACAGTATATATATATATATATAGATAACTGAATTATATTATTCTATATGTATAGCTGAAATGAAAATTGTATATATATGCATAACTGAATTACTTTGCTGTACAGCAGAAGTTAATACATTTTAAGTTAATTATATGTTAATAAAAATAGATTTAAGAAAGAAGATATAGCTTTGCAAAATGGCAAGGTATACTAAGTGAGGATACATGGTAATGTGCACTGAATTATAAGTAATTCTTGGGCTGACTGAAGGTGTTCTGAGTATATCAATAACTGAAGGTGTTTAACAGAGTAATGGTCAACTTCAATCAAGGCTCTGGTATCAATCCAACTCAAGGAGAAAAAGATGATATTCTGCCTGAGGTAGTCAAGTGTATGCCAAAGTGTCAGCATATGTTCTACAAAAGCAAAGTGAAAATGTAAATGTACAGTTAACAACACAATTTTGACATTAGAAATCCATTTAATTTTTGCTTACATGAGAAAAAGCTTGTGAGTTCAATCCAAGGTAGAAATAATCCATGAAAACCATTGTTATTAAAACAACAGACTGAATCAGTGAAATCTGTGTCTCCTTACAAACATCTCCTTGAAATATTAAGGGTCTTTCCTGATGGCTCAGTTGGTACAGAATCTGCCTGCGATACAGGAGACCCAGGTTCATTCCCTGGGCCAGAAATATCCCCTGGAAAAGGAAATGGAAATCCACTTCAGTAGTCTTGCTTGGGAAATCCGATTATTAATATAAACTTAACAGAATCATCAAAACTTTCCAGGATTGTGTCTTCTCTACTCTTCTGTCTGATGTTTAAAGAAAAGAATCAGCAAGTATTTCCAAGAAGAAAAATCCAAAATTTTATCTACTAACAATAATGAACTGAATCAAAGGGAAAATAAGTGTGTGTGTGTGTATATATATAAGCATATGTATATATGCACACATGTGTGTATGTATTTACCAAGTATTTTATATGTCTTAATATTACATGAATAATCTCTATTGATTAAGACAAATGCCTGGGCAAATATTTTATTGATAATTAATCATCACAGCATTGAAGGGCAAGTGTATGACTTGGGATAAGACACTGCTACTACTGCTAAGTGCTTCAGTCGTGTCCGACTCTGTGCGACCCCATAGATGGCCAGGCTCCCCAGTCCCTGGGATTCTCCAGGCAAGAACACTGGAGTGGGTTGCCATTTTCTTCTCCAGGCATAAGACAGCTGGATTCAAATGCCAACCTATTATTTATAGGTTCAGTTTGGAAAGTTACACCCTTCTTTTGAGACATGACACTGTTTCTAATATGTTCATAAATGCTTAATTACAGAATTGGATTAATTAGATACAGCATGTAACAATCTAGCATTCTACCTTGCATGGGGTAAATATGCAAAATAAAACTTTTATTATTATAATCCCACTGAATGGATAATATCAACTCCACTCCAATTTTACCTCAAAACTTTCTCAGGCCCTCTTTTATGTATCCTCAAAAGAAGTTCTTCTTTTCCCATGAGGCTCAGTGCTTCCACTGGTACCCAGATGCCACCAAAGTCTCTTGGTATCTACCATTGCCTGATGAACCCATGTGATCTGTATCCAAAATTTTAGACAAACTATCCATAGATAAATATCTATTTCTGCTTTATTGACTATGCCAAAGCCTTTGACTGTGTGGATCACAATAAACTGTGGAAAATTCTGAAAGAGATGGGAATACCAGACCACCTGACCCACCTCTTGAGAAATTTGTATGCAGGTCAGGAAGGAACAGTTAGAACCGGACATGGACCAACAGACTAGTTCCAAATAGGAAAAGGAGTACATCAAGGCTGTATATTGTCACCCTGTTTATTTAACTTATATGCAGAGTACATCATGAGAAACACTGGGCTGGAAGAAGCACAAGCTGGAATCAAGATTGCTGGGAGAAATATCAATAACCTCAGATAAGCAGATGACACCACCCTTATGGCAGAAAGTGAAGAGGAACTCAAAAGCCTCTTGATGAAGGTGAAAGAGGAGAGTGAAAAAGTTGGCTTAAAACTCAACATTCAGAAAACGAAGATTAAGGCATCTGGTCCCATCATTTCATGGGAAATAGATGGGGAAACAGTGAAAAAAGTGTCAGACTTTATTTTTGGGGGCTCCAAAATCACTGCAGATGGTGACTGCAGCCATGAAATTAAAAGACGCTTACTCCTTGGAAGGAAAGTTATGACCAACCTAGATAGCATATTCAAAAGCAGAGACATTACTTTGCCAACAAAGGTCCATCTAGTCAAGGCTATGGTTTTCCCAGTAGTCATGTATGGATGTGAGAGTTGGACTGTGAAGAAAGCCAAGCGCTGAAGAATTGATGCTTTTGAACTGTGGTGTTGGAGAAGACTCATGAGAGTCCCTTGGACTGCAAGGAGATCCAACCAGTCCATTCTGAAGGAGTTCAGCCCTGGGATTTCTTTGGAAGGAATGATGCTAAAGCTGAAACTCCAGTACTTTGGCCACCTCATGCAAAGATTTGACTCATTGGAAAAGACTCTGATGCTGGGAGGGATTGGGGGGAGGAGGAGATGAGATGGCTGGATGGCATCAGTGACTCAATGGACGTGAGTCTGAGCGAACTCTGGGAGTTGGTGATGGACAGGGAGGCCTGGCGTGCTGAGATTCATGGGGTTGCAAAGAGTCGGACACGACTGAGTGACTGAACTGAACTGAACTGAACTGATGCATAGTGTTCATTTACTTGGCCAATTTTTGCAACTTTTCTTTTTTAAGGTTTTAAAAACTACTCATCTTTCGTCTGACACCTCAACTAACCTTGTCTTCTGTTTAGCGCTTCTCTTTTCTGAGTTACTAGTGTTTCATATGAGGAAAGCGGACCAGAAAGTCTGTCCAAAAAAAGGAGGAAGGATAGAGATACAGATTCTCACCCAACTGCTCATCTCAGTTACCTTTCTTTTATTATTTCATTAAAAGTAATTCATCTTTTTATCCTTGTTGTTGGTAATTTCATGAAAGTCTGGGCTGTTGTAAAGTGTTTTTTCTATGTGAAAATTTCACTTGATAAATTTAATTATTTATATTGAATTAACCTTGTAAGTTAGAGGTTAATAAAGAAAGTGGGAAAGATTGGAAATATGTGTTGCATTATGAAATTTGTGTGAACTAAGGGCAAATGTTGACAAAATTGGACTCTCGTGTACAATATTTGCTTTATCATGTGCCTGTTTGGGATGTGCATTCTCTGTTCTATCGTATTCCACTGTCTGATTACAGGAGGACAATTGTACTTTATTGACTCGCTATGGTTTTCCCTGTGGTCATGTATGGATGTGAGAGTTGGACTGTGAAGAAGGCTGAGCACTGAAAAATTGATGCTTTTGAACTGTGGTGTTGGAGAAGACTCTTGAGAGTCCCTTGGACTGCAAGGAGATCCAACCAGTCCATTCTGAGGGAGATCAGCCCTGGGATTTCTTTGGAAGGAATGATGCTAAAGCTGAAACTCCAGTACTTTGGCCACCTCATGCGAAGAGTTGACTCATTGGAAAAGACTCTGATGCTGGGAGAGATTGGGGGCAGGAGGAGAAGGGGACGACAGAGGATGAGATGGCTGGATGGCATCGCTGACTCGATGGATGTGAGTCTGGGTGAACTCCGGGAGTTGGTGATGGACAGGGAGGCCTGGCGTGCTGCGATTCATGGGGTCGCAAAGAGTCGGACACGACTGAGCGACTGATCTGATCTGATGATTGTGTATAGTTGTACAGAATGTATTGGAAAATTTGTGGAAGGGGACTAAACACCATACTGAGGCTAACTCAAGTATCAACTTTTATTGAATCCTTTCGATGAAGTGTCAGAATGCAACTTATAACACAAGCAATATGAATTAAATTTCAGGGAGATTAAAGATGAAAGATAAAAGTATTTTGGAATCATCCAGAAGGCTAATTCTGAAATAGTGATCTTGGAAGGAGTTGGGGAATATTTATTTTTTGTAAACGTCACGCTTTTCAAAAATTATTTTCTTATTCCTAATTAAGCACAGTTATCTTGCTGTTTTCCAAATTCCAAAAGCAGCTGTATGTGTACAATGTCATTAGCTGTTGTTAATATATTCTCTTGTATCGCACTTTATTTTCTTCTTGCATTGTTAATTAACTTTCAAGACAGACTGAAAAAATTCCTTAAGGCAGGGGCAACATATTACATGAATTTATTCAATGAATAGGACCTCCCAGGTGGTGCTAGTTGTAAAGAACCTGCCTGCCAATGCAGAAGACATAAGAGACACAGGTTGATCCCTGGGATTGGAAGATCCCCTGGAGGAGGAAGTGGCAGCTCATCCCAGTGTGACTTCCAGGAGAATTCCATGGAGCGAAGAGCCTGGTGAGCTGCAGGCCAAGAGGTCACGAAGAGTTAGACATGACTGTGTATCTGAGTACATTTGAAAAATATTTTTTCATGAAGGGATAGTGTGTATGACTATTGAATAGTGTATATGACTAACTAATGAAGGTTAGTGTATATACAAATAATACCAAAGTAAAGCATACACAATTAGGAAAGCAAGCCATAAGTAAAAACAAAATACTAATCACCTGACTTGTGCTTTATTAAGGTATAATTTTAAAGACTATGAGTAGGGGAACATGATATGAGAATGAATAATGATGGTCACATCTGATTCTAAATCCTGACTCTCCCCCTTGCTAATAGTGTGATAATTAGATAGTTACTGATTTGAGGGATTGTCAATTCTTTTGTTAGAACAAGGTATAGACTAACATACGTATAGACTAGCATATATCTAATTTTTCTCCACTGAGAATTTGATAACATAAATATGCATTAAGTTGATCTCTCAAAACCTGTTGTTTATGTCTGAGCAAATGTATGTGTATTCAGTCACTCAGTCATGTCCAATTCTTTGTGACCTTATGAACTGTAGTGCGCCAGGATCCTCTGTCCATGGGATTTTCCAGGCAAGAATACTGGAGTGGGGTCCCACACCCTCCTCCAAGGGCTCTTTCTGACCCAGGGATTGAATCCTGTATATCTTCCATGGATATGTGAATTCTTTATCACTGAGACACCTGGGAAACCTGTCTGAGCTCACTCAGTTCTGCCCGACTCTTTGCAACCCCATGGACTGCAGCATGCCAGGCCTCCCTGTCCATCACCTACTGCCAGAGCTTGCTCAAAATCATGTCCATTGAGTCACTGATTCCATTCAACCATCTCATCGTCTGTTGTCCCCTTCTCCTCCTGCCTTCAATCATTCCCAGCATCAGGGTGTTTTCCAATGAGTCAGCTCTTTGCATCAGGTGGCTAAAGTATTAGAGTTTCAGCTTCAGCATTATCCCTTCCAAAGTATATTTAGGACTGATTTCATTTAAGATTGACTGGTTTGATCTCCTTGTAGCACAAGGGACTCTCACGAGTCTTCTCCAACACTGCAGTTCAAAGCATCGATTCTTCAGCTTTCTTTATAGTCCAATTCTCACATCCATGGATGACTACTGGAAAACCATAGGTTTAGCTAGACATCCATGATTTAGGTCATCAGTTCAGTTCAGTTCAGTTGCTCAGTCATGTGCAACTCTTTGTGACTCCATGAACCACAGCACTTCAGGCCTCCCTGTCCATCACCAACTCCCAGAATTTACCTAAACTCATGTCCATCAAGTCAGTGATGCCATTCAGCCATCTCATCCTCTGTCGTCCCCATCTCCTCCTGCCCCCAACCCCTCCCAGCATCAATCTTTTCCAATGAGTTGACTCTTTGCATGAGGTGGCCAAAATATTGGAGTTTCAGCTTCAGCGTCAGTCCTTCCAATGAACACCCAAGACTGATCTGCTTTAGGATGGACTGGCTGGATCTCCTTGCAGTCCAAGGGATTCTCAAGAGTCTTCTCAAACACCACAGTTCAAAAGCATCGATTCTTCAGCCCTCAGCTTTCTTCACAGTCCAACTTTTGCATCTATACATGACCACTGGAAAAACCATAGCCTTGACTAGATGGATCTTTGTTGGCAAAGTAATGTCTCTGCTTCTGAATATGCTATCTAGGTTGGTCATAACTTTCCTTCCAAGGAGTAAACGTCTTTTAACTTCATGGCTGCAGTCACCATCTGCACTGATTTTGGAGCCCCAGAAAATAAAGTCTGACACTGTTTCCACTATTTACCCATCTATTTCCCATGAAGTGATGGGACCAGATGCCATGATCTTAGTTTTTTGAATGTTGAGCTTTAAGCCAACTTTTTCACTCTCCTCTTTCACTTTCATCAAGAGGCTCTTTAGCTCCTCTTCACTTTCTACCATAAGGGTGGTGTCATCTGAATATCTGAGGTTGTTGATATTTTTCCTGTCAATCTTGATTCCAGCTTGTGCTTCTTCCAGCCCAGTGTTTTTCATGATGTACTCTGCATAGAAGATAAATAAGCAGGGTGATAATATACAGCCTTGACGTACTCCTTTTCCTATTTGGAAACAGTCTGTAGTTCCATGTCCAGTTCTAACTGTTGCTTCCTGACCTGCATATAGGTTTCTCAAGAGGCAGATCAGGTGGTCTGGTATGCCCATCTCTTTCAGAATTTTCCACAGTTTGTTGTGATCCACAGAGTCAAAGGCTTTGGTGTAGTCAGTAAAGCAGAAAAAGATGTTTCTGGAACTCTCTTGGTTTTTCGATGATCCAGCAGATGTTGGCAATTTGATCTCTGGTTCCTCTGCCTTTTCTAAAACCAGCTTGAACATCTGGAAGTTCATGGTTCATGTATTGCTGAAGCCTAGCTTGGAGAATTTTGAGCATTACTTTACTAGCGTGTGAGATGAGTGCAATTGTGCAGTAGTTTGAGCATTCTTTGGCATTGCCTTTCTTTGGGATTGGAACGAAAACTGACCTTTTCCAGTCCTGTGGCCACTGTTGAGCTTTCCAAATGTGCTGGCATATTGAGTGCAACACTTTCACAGCAACATCTTTCAGGATTTGAAATAGCTCAAATGTAATTCCATCACCTCCACTAGCTTTATTCATTGTGATGCTTTCTAAGGCCCACTTGACTTTATTTATTTATTTGCTGCTGCTGCTGCTAAGTCGCTTCAGTTGTGTCCGACTCTGTGCGACCCCACAGACGGCAGCCCACCAGGCTCCTCTGTCCATGGACAGAGGAACACTGTCCAGAACACTGGAGTGGGTTGCCATTTCCTCCTCCAATACATGAAAGTGAAAAGTCAAAGTGAAGTCGCTCAGTCGTGTCCGACTCTTAGCAACCCCATGGACTGCAGCCTACCATGGCTCCTCCATCCATGGGATTTTTCCAGGCAAGAGTACTGGAGTGGGGTGCCATTGCCTTCTCCAACTTATTTATTTGGTATGGCCTAAATCAAATCCTTTGTGATTATACAGTGGAAGTGACAAATAGATTCAAGGGATTAAATCTGATAGGGTGCCTGAAGTACATTGGACAAAGGTTCATGACACTGTACAGGAGGCAGTGATTAAGACCATCCCCATAAAAAGAAATGCAAAAAGACAAAATGGCTGTCTGAGTAGGACTTAAAAATAGCTGAGAAAAGAAGAGATGCTAAAGGCAAAGGTTAAAAGGAATGATATAACCATATGAATGTAGAGTTCTGAAGAATAGCAAGGAGAGATAAGAAAGCCTTCTTCAGTTATCAGTGAAAATAAATAGAGGGAAAAAAACAGAATGGGAAGCTCTAGAGAGCTCTTCAAGAAAATTAGAGATACTAAGGGAACATTTCATGCAAAGATGGGCACAATATAGGACAGAAATGGTATAGCCATTTCTGTCTATACCATTGGTATAACAGAAAAAGAAGATATTAAGAAGAGGTTAACTGAGAATATTTACTGAGCATGGCCCCATCCATCAGATCAAGACGCAATTTTCCCCTCAATCAACCTCTCCCACAAGGAAGCTTCCATAAGCCTCTTATCTATATCCATCAGAGGGCAGACAGAATGAAAACCACAGTCACAGAAAACCCACTGAACTGATCACATGGACCACAGCCTTGTCTAACTCAGTGAAAGTATGAGCCATGCCATGTAGGGCCACCTAAGATGGACAGGTCATGGTGGAGTGTTCCGGCAAAATGTGGTCCACTGGAGAAGGGAATGGCAAACCACTTCAGTATTCTTGCCTTGAGAACCCCCATGAACAGTTTGAAAAAACGAAAAGATAGAACACTGAAACATGAACTCCCCAGGTCAGTAGGTGCCCAGTATGGTACTGGGGAACAGTGGAGAAATAACTCCAGAAAGAGTGAAGAGATGGAGCCAAAGCAGAAACACCCAGGTGTGGATGTAACTGGTGATGGAAGTAACGTCTGATGCTATAAAGAGAAATATTTCATAGGAAACTGGAATGATAGGTCCATGAATCAAGGCAAATTGGAAGCGGTCAAACAGGAGATGGCAAGAGTGAGCATTGACATTTTAGGAATCAGTGAACTAAGATGGACTGGAATGGGTGAATTTAACTCAAATGACTATTATATCTACTACTGTGGACAAGAATCCCTTAGAAGAAATGGAATTGCCATCATAGTTAATGAAAGAGTCTGAAATGCAGTACTCAGATACATTCTCAAAAATGACAGAATAATCTCTTTTCATTTCCAAAGCAAACCATTCAATATCATAGTAATTCAAGTCTGTGCCCCAACCAGTAATACCAAACAAGCTGAAGTTGAATGGTTCTATGAAGACCTACAAGACCCTTTAGAACTAACACCCCCCAAAAAATGTCCTTTTCATTATAAGGAACTGGAATGCAAAAGTAAGAAGTCAACAGATACCTATTTGGCCTTGGAGTACAAAACGAAGCAGGTCAAAAGCTAACAGAGTTCTGCCAAAAGAACACACTGGTCCATCCAAAAGGAAATCAGTCCTGTATGTTCACTGGAAGGACTGATGCTGAAGCTCAAACCTCAATACTTTGGCCACGTGATGTGAAGAACTGACTCATTGGAAAAGACCCCGATGCTTGGAAAGGTTGAAGTCAGGAGGATAAGGGGATGACAGAGGATGAGATATTTGGATGGCATCAACATCATGAAGTTGAGCAAGCTCTGGGAGTTGGTGATTATAGGGAAGCCTGGCCTGCTGCAGTCCATGGAATCACAAAGAGTCGGACATGACTGAGTGACTGAATTGAAGAAGAGGTGCCAAGAATATACAGAGGAACTATACAAAAAAGATCTTGATGGCTCAGATAACCATGGTGGTGTGATCACTCACCCAGAACCAGACATCCTGGAATGTGAAGTCAAAGGGCCTTAGGAAGCATCACTATGAACAAAGTTAGTGGAGGTGATGGGATTCCAGTTGAGAAATTTAAATCCTAAAATATGATGTTGTTAAAGTGCTGCACTCAATATGCCAGCAAATTTGGAAAACTCAACATTGGCCACAGGACTGGAAAAGGTCACTTTTCATTCCACTTGCAAAGAAAGGCAATGCCAAAGAATGTTCAAACTACCACACTATTGCCCTCATCTCACACACTTGCAAAGTGATAGTCAAAATTCTTCAAGCAAGGCTTCAACAGCATGTGAACCATGAACTTCCACATGTTCAAGCTGGATTTAGAAAGGGCAGAGTAACCAGATCAAATTGCCAATATTTGTTGGATCATCGAAAAAATGAGAGCGTTCCAGAAAAACATCTACTTCTGCTTTATTGACTACACCAAGCCTTTGACTGTGTGGATCACAACAAACTGTGGAAAAGCCTTCAAGAGATGGAAATACCAGATCACCTTACCTGCCTCCTAGAAATCTGAATGCAGGTCAAGAAGCAACAGTTAGAGCTGGACATGAAACAACAGACTGGTTCCAATTTGGTAAAGGAGTATATCAAGGCTGTATATTGTCACCCTGTTTATTGAACTTATATGCAGAGTACATCATGCAAAATGTCGGGCCAGATGAAGCACAAGCTGGAATCAAAATTGCTGGGAGAAATATCAACAACTTCAGATATGCAGATGATACCCTTATGGCAGAAAGTGAAGAAGAATGAAAGAGTCTCTTGATGAAAGTGAAAGAGGAGAGTGAAAAAGTTGGCTTAAAACTCAACATTCAGAAAACTAGGATCATGGCATCCAGTCCCATCACTTCATGTTAAATAGATGGGGAAACAGTGGGAACAGTGTCAGACTTTATTTTGGGAGGCTTAAAAATCATTGCAGATGGTGACTGCAGCCATGAAATTAAAAGACACTTTCTCCTTGGAAGACAAGCTATGACAAATCTAGACAGCAGATTAAAAGCCAGAGACATTGCTTTACCAACAAAGGTCCATCTAGTCAAAGCTATGGTTTTTCTAGTAGTAATGTGTGGATGTGAAAGTTGGACCATAGAGTAACCTGAGTGCTGAAGAATTGATGCTTTTGAACTGTAGTGTTGGAACAGACTCTTGACAGTCACTTTCCTATAGGAAATCAGTCTTGAATATTCGAGGGACTGATGCTGAAGCTGAAACTCAAAAAGGCAGATATTGTTTTAATTTTAAGTATGAAAATGAGTAAAAATGGAAAAATAATAAAAATATTCTTTTTTCATCCAGTTTTCTAATTGTGCATTATTAAAATGACAGTGTTGATCTATGCAATTCTTGCAATCATCTTTCTTATAATTCTATAAGAAGCCTCTGATGTATCTAAGTTGGATTGCAAAATATTCTAACATCTCTTAGGCTTATTATGACTTTCTTACATCCACTTCATCTACGTCACCTCAGAGGAGTGCCCTGTTTACCTTAATAACTATTCAAACATCTTCACATTGATTTTAAGGCACTGAGAGTCTGAGCTCTCCTGACCTCTTCAGGCTCCTCTCCCCATCTCATCTCTGTTCCCACAATCCTTCATAAACTCTTTTTCAGTTATTTGAAAGGACGTTGTCATCCCTCTCCTTCAGGTCTTCTACACTTCCGCTGTGGCATTTTTTCCCTCCAAATTTAACCTGGCTAGCTTGTACTCATCATTTAAATGTCAACTTAGACACGATTTTCTGTGCTAGGTACTAACCCTTGCCTGACCCCATAATTCCAAGACAGATTCTGTTGTTATGAGCTCTTGTAAAACACTATTCTACATCTACTGGTGTGTGATTGCCTGTTTAATTATCTGTACCCCTTTCTAGATGCAAAATAACGTGGTTATCCTTGAATCACCAGTCAACAATTCTATGCCTGGCACATTAGTTAAAAAAAAAAAAAGTCAGAGAATGGATGAGTAAGTTCACAAGGTCACTTTTGGTGCTTTTGTTTTGGATGAAAAGGAAATCTCTTGAATGGGAATTAATTTTTTTTTTGGTTCTACAAGAAAATGTAAGAGTATATAATTATCACTTTATTGACTATATTTCTTACAAATGGCCCAGCTGTCCCTGTTTATATGGGACATTTCTGTTAGACTTAGAAATCACTCACAAGTACTAATATAACTGGAAATGTAATTGTATCCTAATGCTCAAATTTGAAGAAATTAAAGGATGTTTGTAACCTTGACTTACCTGAAGAGCAAAAGTAGATGAATAAGGATTACAGAGAATAACACGAATAAGAAGCAAATAGTTTCCATGATAGAAATTATGAAAATTTCAGAAAATGGAAGAAAATGCCTTCTTAGGAATCAGAGGTGAAGTGGAGGAAGGTGCTGAAAGAAATTGCTTAGATGTCTATTATTAATATAGTAGAATGACACCAGGTCCCCAAGGAGACCAATTATGAGGTGGATACATTTCCCTTCACTGCCAGTCCTAGAAAATGTGTTTGAGAACTTGAACATGAGAAGTTCCAGTCCAAAGCACAGATAAAGATGAGGCGTGTTTGCTAAGTGGATCTGGTCGTGTCCGACTCTCTGTGACGCTATGGACTGTAGCCCGCTGGGCTCTTCTGTCCATAGGATTCTCCAGGCAAGGATACTTGAGTGGGTTGCCATTTCCTCCTCCAGGGGATCTTCCCAACCCAGGGATGGAGTCAGGGGCTCTTGCATCTCCTGTATTGACAGATAGGTTCTTTACCACTAGTACCACTGGGAAGCCCAAAGATGAGGAGAGAGATAATAAATGATGGTCACCATAACAAACTGCATGCCCCCGTGGCCTTCCCTCACTAAGGACCCAGAATGCAGGTAAGGCTCTTTACTCCTCCCTGTCTTGTCCACTCACTCCCATAACCTTGTCACAATTCAGTTCAGTTCAGTCGCTCAGTCGTGTCCAACTCTTTGTGACCCCATGGACTGCGGCATGCTAGGCCTCCCTGTCCATCACCAACTCCCGGAGTTTACTCAAACTTATGTCCATTGAGTTGGTGATGCGATTTAACCATCTCATCATCTGTCCTCCCCTGCTCCTCCTGCCTTCAGTCTTCCCCAGAATCAGGGTCTTTTCTTGTGAGTCGGTGCTTTGTATCAGGTGGCCAAAGTATTGGAGTTTCAGCTTCAACATAAGTCCTTCCAATGAACATTCAGGACTGATTTCCTTTAGGATGGACTGATTGGATCTCCTTGTAGTCCAAGGGACTCTCAAGAGTCTTCTCCAACATCACAGTTCAAAAGCACCAATTCTTCGATGCTCAGCTTTCTTTATAGTCCGACTCTCACATCCATACATGACTACTGGAAAAACCATAACTTTCACTAGACAGACCTTTGTTGGCAAAGTAATGTCTCTGATTTTTAATATGCTAACTAGGATGGTCATAACTTTCCTTCCAAGGAGCAAGTGTCTTTTAATTTCTTGGCTGCAGTCACCTTCTGCAGTGATTTTGGAGCCGATAATAATAGTCTGTCACTGTTTCCCCATCTATTTGCCATGAAGTGATGGGGCCAGATAATCTTAGTTTTCTGAATGTTGAGTTTTAAGCCAACTTTTTCATTCTCCTCTTTCACTTTCATAAAGTCTTTAGAAGACTGACTGACAGGAACTACAGTGTGGGGAAAGGACCCCACTGAAAAATATCCTCAACAACAACAACAATAAACAGACAGTAAAACTATCTCACCACTTGACAAACTGGTCCACCCAGTAAGCTTTTTCGATATTTAACCTTAAATATGACTTTTTAAAAATTAAAAGCCTCTAATACGAAAGGGTTTTGTTTGTACCCTCCAAGAGTGTATTTCCCCAGTCCTGTGTAAGTTTTGTAATCAAATTCCACTGGCCTCCAAAGTCAAATTCCCAGGGATTATCGGTTCCTTTACCAGATCCCCAGGTTAGGAAATCTGTTGTGGGTAGTCATAGTCAAAGCTATGGTTTTTCCAGTAGTCATGTATGGATGTGAGAGTTGGACTATATAGAAAGGTGAGTGCTGAAGAATTTATGCTTTTGAACTGTGTGGTTGGAGAAGATTCTTGAGAGTCTCCTGGACTGCAAGGAAATCAAACCAGTCAATCCTAAAGGAAATCAGTCCTGAATATTTATTAGAAGGATTTATGATGAAGCTGAAGCTCCAATACTTTGGCCACCTGATGGAAGAACTGAATCATTGGAAAAGACCCTGATGCTGGGAAAGACTGAAAGCAGGAGGAGAAGGGGATGACAGAGGATGAGATATTTAGATGGCATCACTAACTCAATGGACACGATTTTGAGCAAGCTTTGGGGGTTGGTGATGTACAGGGAAGCCTGGCCTGCTGCAGTCCATGGGGTCGCAGAGAGTCGGACATGACTGAGTGACTGAACTGAACTAAATATGAAAGGGAGGAAGTGAAAGAAATCACCAGAGATTTTCTTAAAAGTTAATTATCTATCAGAAATAAGGTGTTTCATTGTGAAACAAGTATATGCTGCCATATAAACAAACAAATAAACAAAAAAACCCAAGAACTAACAATTGGCAATAAAAATTATGAAAGCTGAAATGTTATAAAAATTCAGTAGATAGATTAGAAGTTAAAGTTGACCTCCCAGAGGATTAAAACAAAAAGGCAAAAAGAGTTTAGAGGTAAGGGAAAAAATTTAGAAAATTGAAAGAAGCAATAGCAACGTCTGATTAATTAAGAGTTCCAAAGAACATAGTAGGGAAGAACTTTATTATGAAATATCATTAAAACACAAAGGCAGAAAAATCTAGATGGAAAAAAGTTTACCATGTCCAAACAATGAATGAAAAGTAGGTGCATCATTGAACATAATTATGCAATTTCAGATCATCAGAATTAAGTAGTCTAAATTTTGCAGGGTGTAAAATATTCAAGAATTGCATTACATTACTCAAAAATATTGGGAGTTAATTTTTAATTAATTATTTAATTGAAGGATAATTGGTTTACAGAATTTTGTTATTTTCTGTCAAACCTCAACATGAATCAGCCATAGGTATACGTATGTCTGCTCCCTCTTGAACCTCCCTCCCATCTCCCGCCCCATCCCACCCCTCTAGGTTGATACAGAGCCCCTGTTTGAGTTACCTGAGCCATGTAGCAAATTCCCATTGGCTATCTGTTTTACATATGGTAATTTAAGTTTCCATGTTACTCTCTCCATACATCTCACCTCTCCTCCCATTTCCCAATGTCCATAGGTCTATTCTCTATGTCTGTTTCTCCATTGTTGCCCTGCAAATAAATTCTTTAGTATCATCCTTCTGGGGGGTAAATTTTAATGAAGCATTGCTTTCAATGTAGTTGTAGTAGTACTAAGTCCTGTCTGACTCTTGCAACCCTGACTCTGAAAGCAATGGATTGTTTTAAGAAGTCTGAGATAAATTATTTTTATCTTAAAATCTTCAAATCATAAAAAAACCATAAACTAAGGAAAATAGCAAAATCAAGATAATTCCTAGCAAATAAAACATAAAAAGTTTTCCTCCATTTACCCTTAGGAAGATATTAGAAGATGTGCTTGACCAAAGCATGGAGGTAAACCGATGGAGGGATTCTAGAGGTCCCCCCCAAAAATGCATGAGAATGTAAAAAATGTAATAATAAGTCAACAAATAACATAAAAATATAAGTGAATAGTTTTTAGCAGTTTTAAAAATATTAATAAAGAAAGAAATAAATGCCAGCCTTTCTCCAAATAATTTTTATAAATTTGAAACTATAGTCTGAAGTCAGGGAGCTTGATCCCTCCACCTGTTTTCTTTCTCAAGGTTGCTTTGGCTATTTGTGGTCTTTTGTGTCTTGATACAAGTTTTAAGAATTTCTCTTCTACTTACATGAAAAATATGATTGGTAGCATGCGAGGAATTGCACTGAATCTGTAGATTTCCTTGGGTAGTATAGTCATTTTGGCAATATTGAGTCTTCCAGTCCAAGAACATGTTATATCTTTCCATCTGTATGTGTCATCTTAAATTTCTTTCATCAGTCTCACATTTTTCAAAATAAATATCTTTTGTTTCCTTAAGTAGGTTTATTCCTAGATATTTTATTCTTTTTGATGTGATGGTAAGTAGGACTGTTCCTTTAATTTCTCTTTCTAATGTTTTGTTGTTAATGTATAGAAATTCAGCAGGTTTCTCTACATTAACTTAATAGCCTGTAACTTTACTGAATTTACTGATGAGCCCTGGTAGTTTTCTGATAACACCTTTAGGATTTTCTATGTATAGTATCGTGCCATCTGCAAATAGTGACAGTTTTACTTCTTTTCCAACTGGAGTGTTTTTATTTCTTTTTCTTCCCTGATTGCTATGCCTAGGACTTCCCAATATGTGTTGAATAAAAGTAGCAAGAGTAGACATTTTGTCTTGTTCCTGATCTTAGAGAAAATGCTTTCAGCTTTTCACCACTGAGTATGTCATTTAGCTGAAAACAGACTCACAAACTTAGAGAATGAAGTTATTGATGGAATTACTTGAAGGGAAGTGTATGGGGGGGATAGATTGGGAGTTTGGGATTGACATGTACACACCGTTATATTTAAAATAGATAACCAGCAAAGACCTACTGTATACCACAGAGAATTGTGCTTAATATTCTGTAATAACCTAAATGAGAAAATAATTCAAAAAAAGAGTAGATACATGTATCTGTATAACTGAATCACTTTGATGTACAACTGAAACCAACACAGAATTGTTAATAAACTATGCTCCAATATAAAATAAAATTTTTTAATGTTGAAAATAGTAAATTTAAGACAGAAAATATAGAAAATATATTGTTCAACATAAGTTTGTGTTGAAATATGTACATGTTAATGTAAAATATAAAAATGAATTACAAAAGATTATCCTTGTCATTTTTTCATTTTCTTTTCAAATAAGTCAGAAATGACTGAAGGCTAGCACACTATCTAAAGAAAACCTAAAAACCCATCTAAGTAATTTAAGTCCAAATACACCATACCTTGAAAACAAATAACAGAAGTTAAAATTTCCAGAATGGTGTTTTCTGTGATGTAGTGGTTGATTGATAAAGTTTATGATTTTTTAATTGAACTTATCCATAAAATGTTCTTTGAATCAAATATGATACTTTTGATACAAGTACAGTACCAAATTCCCTTGAATTCAGGAAAGATTTAAATTTGATTCAAGATCAAAATCACATTTCAAGTGGATTTTAAACATAGCAAAGTTTTGAAATTTCATCTGTACCATTGTGCATGAAATATAATATTCCACACTAATTTCAAGGACTTAAGATGGGCTTACTTTTTTTTACAATTAAATTTGGCATATATATATATATATATATATATATATATATATATTTAAAATTCTCTCCATTGCACTTTGCTTGGTATATATACCAAAATACAATGAAGAGAATTTTAAAATATAGACAAAGCTATAAATCAGAGACACCAATTATCTGTCTTGAGCAAAGATAAATTTTGAGCAGCACTTTCTTCAACCCCTTGAGAACCGTTTAACAATATTCTTAACAAAAAGGCAAATGATCTCCTCTTTCACAGAAAAGAATTTTCTATAACAAAACTATGCCACATCCATTTCGGGATTCTTTGATTGAAATTTGAATGTAACATGTCCAGTATCTTGAGGCAAGTTCACTTAAACCAAAAGAATTTTAGACTTTGCTCAATGCATCAACTGCATCTTAAAGAATAGTTTCAACCTTCTTTCTCCTGCTTCACCCTTGCAATTCAGGACTCTGTCCATAGGGTAAAATATTGTTATTATTGAAAGTGTCATCTAATGCTTCAACACTACTGAATAAAATAAAGCTAGTTTCCTCATATGTGTGACAAGGGAAAAAGATGATTCTGAATGGGAAATTGCTTTAATAAATGGCTCAGAATAATAGATTTCATAGAAGTCATCCTACTTAAGACAATGATTTTTGCTATATTTTTTCACGATAATTCTCCCACAAACTCGGAGAAATTTCCGTTCAATATACAATCATCCCTAGTCAAAAACTTTGTATTTAAGCATTGTGGATTTTAGAGAACCTTAAGATATTATGATTGAGTTTTTATTGTTATATCAGAAGACAAATTAGCTATAATGTGATTTGATATACATAAATATACCATATACTATATATTTCACTCTCTTAACTATTATTTAAAAAGATTTGTATGGAGACATCTGTATAACATGCAAAATAGTTTGTATTTTATCCTTGTACCTTGTCAGGAGCTAATGAAATGGAAAGTATTGTTTTGTTTTGTTTTGTTTTTAATTTTTGGCTGCTGTGGGTCTTCATTACTCTGCGCTAGCTTTCTCCAGCTGCAGAGAGTGGGGACTGCATTATTAGTGTGGAGCACATGGCTCTAGGGTGCACAGGCTCAGTAGTTGCGGCTCTCAGGCTTAGTCGCCCCGTGGTGTGCGGGGTCTTCCCGGACCAGGGATCGAACCCAGTGTCCCCTGCATTGGCAGGGAATTATTAGCCATTGGACCACCACGGAAGTCCCAGGACTAAGGTTTATATTATGTCTCTCAAATGTCTGTTTCCCCCTTTTTCCCTTAATTAGTAGAATCCCTATTGGGACTGGGCAGGGAAACCTCTTTGAAGCCAGTTATGCCATGCCTTGTGCAAATGTGATGAAATCTAGCAAAGAGGTCGCATCACTCTTCTGTTCATGAATCGGGGCAAAGAGCGCTAAGTACTTCTCAGTACTTTCTAATAAACTAAAGGTACCAATTCTTTTTTAAATAATGAAGTAAAACAGAAATATTACTCTCCCATATTCCTTCTGTCCATGCTGCTGCTGCTGCTGCTGCTGCATCGCTTAGGTCGTGTCTGACTCTGTGCGATCCTATGGACGGCAGCCCACCAGGCTCCCCCATCCCTGGGATTCTCCAGGCAAGAACACTGGAGTGGGTTGCCATTTCCTTCTCCAATGCATGAAAGTGAAAAGTGAAAGGGAAGTTGCTCAGTCATGTCCGACTCTTAGCGACTGCATGGACTGCAGCCTACCAGGCTCCTCCGTCCATGGGATTTTCCAGGCAAGAGTACCTCTGTCCATATTTAGTAATTAATTTAGTTTCTGATAAAGATCTAATGACATGTAAATTGTTTCAGCAAAATTCTGCTTTTTTTTTTTCATCCGTTTGTGTAAACCTGTTAATATGAGCCCGTCACTAATACCCAACGTTTAACATGGTTTGACAGTAAATAAAAGTGAATTTTTTGAGGTTAAAAAAAAATTAGTAGACTCCTTCTTCCAATTTTAACTGGACTAATGTATGAAAAGCTAGAACTCTTTCTTTGTCTCCCTTCACACAGAGATACCTATGAAATTCAGTTCTTGACAGTGGTATACAAGCAAAATAATGTATGCAAATTCTAAGTAGTGGCCTTAAGTGATGGAGAAATAATCTAACAAAGAGTGAATGTATGTATATGTATAACTGAGGAACTTTGCTGTACACCTGAACATAACACAACATTGTAAACCAACTATACTCCAGTAACTTTTTTTTTTTTTTAATGTAGAACTAAAAAAAGAAAAAAAAAGGCTGCTTGCCTCCACCCTTTTTTTACTTTCCTGAGGACTGGAATGCTATTCTGGTCACATGAGCCAGATATAATCATGTGCATGAGCACCATACCTAAGAAGAAATCAGACCAAAAAGGTAGAAAAAAATCTGCATCCCCAAAAACTTTAGGGAGAAGCAGCCAAACTTTTTCAAGACTATTCATCAACCCCAAAACTATTACATTGAGAAATGTATTAAGATTTATTTTATTTAACCCATTATATCTGGGGGTCTATTGTAGAAATTTAAGGTTTCATCCTAAGCAATGGGAAAAAAAATGATACATGGCAACATGGTGTGTCTGTAATAAAATTTGTAAAGCATGTAACATTGGCTTAATAACCACAAGCTGAACAGTAAGGATATAGACACAACAGGCTGGAAAGCTTTTGATCCTCTTCAGCTGTGGAAACATTTTTTAAATAGTTGTATTTGACAATTTGGAAAGCTAATGACATTCTGGAACTCTGGTAATAAAATGCTAGAATATGGTTATAAATGTTAGAATATCCCTTTTATGGTTGCTATCATGTAGCCCTTAGCAAGAGATCATCAGAAATATGAACTTTTATTATAATTAGACTGCTTGAAACAGAAATGTAAAGGAATATAGTTCTATGGAAGATTTTTTCTGATCACATTCTGCACTCTAAAGTGACTTGGAGTTCAGTTATTTGAAGTTTTGCCATGATATCATGACCAACTACTTCTTAACCTCAAATAGCAGAATTTATAATTGTGACCTCAAGTTTGTCTCAGAGCTTCTGTTTAAATGTTCTTTTCTACCCAGTGGACATTAGTTCAGTAGCAAATATTAGATTCATGTTGTTCCAGTTTCACAAGACAAATTTCAAATGCCATTAAGGCAATCACACATAGCCTAAGGGGAAAGAGGATATTCTGAACACAGATATGTAAGGCTTAGGAAATATGTATAGATGAACTATTTGGCTGAAGGCACTTGTAAATGGAACTAATTGAAATCATATATCTGGAAGCTAATACAGTTGAAATGGGCTTCCCTGATAGATCAGTTGGTAAAGAATCCTCCTGCAATGCAGGAGGCCCCAGTTCGATTCCTGGGTCAGGAAGATCGGTTGGAGAAGGGATAGGCTACCCACTCCAGTATTCTTGGTTTCCCTTGTAGCTCAGCTGTTAAAGAATCCACCTGCAATACTGGAAACCTGGGTTTGATCCCTGGGTTGGGAAGATCACCTGGAAAAGGGAAAGGCTACCCACTCCAGTATTCTGGCCTAGAGAATTCCATGGACTGTATAGTCCATGGGGTCCCAAAGAGTTGGATATGACTGAGTGACTTTCACTTTCGCAGTTGAAATATTTTGCCAAATAAACCACAGCCCTAGCCTGTACAAGTTGATGTCTCTTCAATTCCAAAAAGCAGTTGGGGACATCAAATTGCTACCAGCATAAAGCTGAGCAGTCCTTAGTAGGGAACACTCTCTGATGCCAACTATAGAGGAGGTCAAAGAAAATAATAATGAACAAGCAACAGCAACTGAAGTAGCAGATGGTCTTCCTAGCTACTAAAGAATGATTCTCCATAATTTTTGCCAACCAGAATTTGATAACTATCTTAGAATGGTGAATGTCACATGATCCTTATTATTCCAGTTTTTTTTTTTTTAATGAAGAATTTAATATAATAACTCTACTCAGACTCCACTGCTGTAAACTGAGCAGGAAGGAGCAAAGGAATCTGTGTGTTACAGTATAGGTTGACATAATGTAAGGAGCCATATTTGGACCCATTGGATGGACTATTCCTCATCCAGAGATCCTGGACAGATCAGGAGCTGGGTAGAAACCTTTGATAGGAGGTTTAGAAGTCTTCCCAGAATGTGTTTCTGTGTGTGTGTGTGTGTGTGTGTGTGTGTGTGTGTGTGTATTGAAGAATACGTTTCATGCATGAAAAGGGGTTGTGTTGTGGAATTTTTTTCCTTTTTGAAATAGAATGTTCACCATCTAGAGGCTGCATTCAAGTGTAAACAATTTCTGGTCAATGGACGATAAATGCTATGTGTGCAAATTATGGGTCATATCTTGAAGCTACTTACTCTCCTTTCTTTTTCTCTTTTCCTGATTTCAGAAACACAGACATGGTGGTGTGAGGAGACATCCTAATGAATGATAAAAGGTCATACTTAAATGGCTAGATTATCTTGTGAGTAGGAAAGCCTACCCATCATATTATTTGATAGAAAAATGAGTATTTATCTTACTTGAATCATTGAGGTTTGAGACCTCCTTTTTGTTTCATATTCTTAACACAGATACGTTAGGCTGTAGCATCCTTTTCTAATTCTGTAAAGGACGAATATGAGATTTACAATTCAAGATGCTACCTCTGATTTTGGACTGGGTGACAAACCGGGGGAGATAGAAATTTCAATTAAATGCCTAGCAATAGCCCTTGTGAGAAATGATAGCTTAAAGATACGACACAATGACAATAGCAATGAAGCTTTCTTTGGTTGATATTAGAGAAGTAAAAGTCACCAGACATGTTCAGTTAATTAAAGGTAGAAGTTGAGGAATGAAGTTTTAGATGACAGCAAAAATCTTCAGTAAATACCTGTCCTATGCCTGGTACTTGGGTATTTGCTGTTTATAAAGTATTATTTACTGAAAAAAATCATGATTTTGTTTACAAGATAAGAAAAAAAAAGCTGACACTTATGAAAAAATTGAGGCAGTATGTGTTTAGCTAAAGCATGAAGGTCTATACAGACTGTGAGCTTTCAGCAGAGAAACTTTTTAAAAACTTATGTTTTATTGAAGGATAATTGCTTTATATAATTTTGCTACCTTCTGTCAAACCTCAACATGAGTCAGCCATAGGTATATATACATCCCCTCCCTCCTGAACTTCCCTCCCATCTTCCTCCCCATCCCACCCCTCTAGGTTAATACAGAGCCCCTGTTTGAGTTTCCTGAGCCATACAGCAAATACCCCTTGGCTATCTATTTTACATATGGTAATGTGAGTTTCCATGTTTCTCTTTCCAGGCATCTCACCCACCCCTCCCCTCTCCCCTTGCCCATAATTCTATTCAACATAAAAACTTTTATAGGAGGATCTTCATAAAGAATGTTCAACTTAAACTAGTCCTAAAATGATGAGTCAAATTAAGATAGGAAATAAAGCAGATGGAAAAGATAAACTAGCCCTGTTGCTAGTGGATAATATTAGCTACACAGAAACCCCCGATTTGAAAGTCTGTATTTAATCTGATATAGCGATTGTGCATTTGTCAATCCATGAGCTATTTTTGAAGAGTTTGATAAACTTAAAGAAAATGCTGTTCTGATACATACACACACACACATTCCATTTCTAAGTTTTCTTATTCATGCTTTATTAATGTTATAGGTTAAAAATGTTAAATTTCTTAATACAAGTGACAGGTTTATATTTATTTTAAGATTTGGCATGGTATTTTTCATGGTGTGAGTCATCACAAAAGATTATAAATATCAAATTGTTGTTTTTTCTTTTTTCTAATTTAATTATGATCGTGAAAAATTCCTTGCATTATAGGCAGTAATAATGTATACCTTTTATTGAATGCTTACTTTGTTGCAGGTCCTGTTATGATAACTTCATGTGTATTTACTCATTTAAGAAAGAAAAATGCAATGAAGGATGGAAAGAAGAAAGATCAGTAAAGGTGTATTTCATAAGATTATCTCATAAGACCAAATTTTTTTGGACCTCTGTTTGTAGACAAATACACAATTGCATAGTTGAAATATGTGAAAGTGTTTCTAAAAGAGAAACATATTGTGTTCAGCAATATTTTTCTATAATTAAAAAACTGCTACTGATATACAATTAGCATGATATATTAGTTTTAGGTATATAAAATATTGATTTGATAATTTCATACATTATGAAATTATCACTGCAATAAGATCTGTTATCCTTATAGTGCAAAGCTGTTAAAGTATCATTGACTATATTACTTATGGGTACATTACATAACAATGACTTATTTATTTTACAACTGGAAGTTTGTACCTCTTTTTTTTTTTGGTTTTCTTTTTTTTTTTTTTATTTAATTTTATTTTTAAACTTTACAAATTGTATTAGTTTTGCCAAATATCAAAATGAATCCGCCACAGGTATACATGTGTTCCCCATCCTGAACCCTCCTCCCTCCTCCCTCCCCATACCATCCCTCTGGGTCGTCCCAGTGCACTAGCCCCAAGCATCCAGTATCGTGCATCGAACCTGGACTGGCAACTCATTTCATACATGATATTATACATGTTTCAATGCCATTCTCCCAAATCTTCCCACCCTCTCCCTCTGCAACAGAGTCCATAAGCCTGTTCTATACATCAGTGTCTCTTTTGCTGTCTCATACACAGGGTTATTGTTAGCATCTTTCTAAATTCCATATATATGCATTAGTATACTGTATTGGTGTTTTTGTTTCTGGCTTACTTCACTCTGTATAATAGGTTCCAGTTTCATCCACCTCATTAGAACTGATTCAAATGTATTCTTTTTAATGGCTGAGTAATACTCCACTGTGTATATGTACCACAGCTTTCTTATCCATTCATCTGCTGATGGACATCTAGCTTGCTTCCATGTCCTGGCTATTATAAACAGTGCCGCGATGAACATTGGGGTACACGTGTCTCTTTCCCTTCTGGTTTCCTCAGTGTGTATGCCCAGCAGTGGGATTGCTGGATCATAAGGCAGTTCTATTTCCAGCTTTTTAAGGAATCTCCACACTGTTCTCCATAGTGGCTGTACTAGTTTGCATTCCCACCAACAGTGTAAGAGAGTTCCCTTTTCTCCACACCCTCTCCAGCATCTATTGCTTGTAGAGTTTTGGATCGCAGCCATTCTGACTGGCATGAAATGGTACCTCATAGTGGTTTTTATTTGCATTTCTCTGATAATGAGTGATGTTGAGCATCTTTTCATGTGTTTGTTAGCCATCTGTATGTCTTCTTTGGAAAAATGTCTATTTAGTTCTTTGGCCCATTTTTTGATTGGGTCATTTATTTTTCTGGAGTTGAGCTGTAGGAGTTGCTTGTATATTTTTGAGATTAGTTGTTTGTCAGTTGCTTCATTTGCTATTATTTTCTCCCATTCTGAAGGCTGCCTTTTCACCTTGGTAATAGTTTCCTTTGATGTGCAGAAGCTTTTAAGTTTAATTAGGTCCCATTTGTTTATTTTTGCTTTTATTTCCAATATTCTGGGAGGTGGGTCATAGAGGATACTGCTGTGATGTATGTCAGAGAGTGTTTTGCCTATGTTCTCCTCTAGGAGTTTTATATTTTCTGGTCTTACATTGAGATCTTTAATCCATTTTGAGTTTATTTTTGTGTATGGTGTTAGAAAGTGGTCTAGTTTCATTCTTTTACAAGTGGTTGACCAGATTTCCCAGCACCACTTGTTAAAGACATTGTCTTTAATCCATTTTATATTCTTGCCTCCTTTGTCAAAGATAAGGTGTCCATAGGTGCATGGGTTTATCTCTGGGCTTTCTATTTTGTTCCATTGATCTACATTTCTGTCTTTGTGCCAGTACCATACTGTCTTGATAACTGTGGCTTTGTAGTAGAGCCTGAAGTCAGGTAGATTGATTCCTCCAGTTCCATTCTTCTTTCTCAAGATCGCTTTGGCTATTCGAGGTTTTTTGTATTTCCATACAAATTGTGAAATTATTTGTTCTAGCTCTGTGAAGAATCCCGTTGGTAGCTTGATAGGGATTGCACTGAATCTATAAATTGCTTTGGGTAGTATACTCATTTTCACTATATTGACTTCTTCCAATCCATGAACATGGTATATTTCTCCATCTATTAGTGTCCTCTTTGATTTCTTTCACCAGTGTTTTATAGTTTTTTATGTATAGGTCTTTAGTTTCTCTAGGTAGATATATTCCTAAGTATTTTATTCTTTCCGTTGCAATGGTGAATGGAATTGTTTCCTTAATTTCTCTTTCTGTTTTCTCATTATTAGTGTATAGGAATGCAAAGGATTTCTGTCTGTTGATTTTATATCCTGCAACTTTACTATAAACATTGATTAGTTCTAGTAATTTTCTGGTGGAGTCTTTAGGGGTTTCTATGTAGAGGATCATGTCATCTGCAAATAGTGAGAGTTTTACTTCTTCTTTTCCAATTTGGATTCCTTTTATTTCTTTTTCTGCTCTGATTGCTGTGGCCAAAACTTCCAAAACTATGTTGAATAGTAATGGTGAAAGTGGGCACCATTGTCTTGTTCCTGACTTTAGAGGAAATGCTTTCAATTTTTCACCCGTGAGGATAATGTTTGCTGTGGGTTTGTCATATATAGCTTTTATTATGTTGAGGTATGTTCCTTCTATTCCTGCTTTCTGGAGAGTTTTTATCATAAATGGATGTTGAATTTTGTCAAAGGCTTTCTCTGCATCTATTGAGATAATCATATGGTTTTTATTTTTCAATTTGTTAATGTGGTGTATTACATTGATTGATTTGCGGATATTGAAGAATCGTTGCATCCCTGGGATAAAGCCCACTTGGTCATGGTGTATGATCTTTTTAATGTGTTGTTGGATTCTGATTGCTAGAATTTTGTTAAGGATTTTTGCATCTATGTTCATCAGTGATATTGGCCTGTAGTTTTCTTTTTTTGTGGGATCTTTGTCAGGTTTTGGTGTTAGGGTGATGGTGGCCTCATAGAATGAGTTTGGAAGTTTACCTTCCTCTGCAATTTTCTGGAAGAGTTTGAGCAGGATAGGTGTTAACTCTTCTCTAAATTTTTGGTAGAATTCAGCTGTGAAGCCGTCTGGACCGGGGCTTTTGTTTGCTGGAAGATTTTTTATTACAGTTTCAATTTCCGTGCTTGTGATGGGTCTGTTAAGATTTTCTATTTCTTCCTGGTCCAGTTTTGGAAAGTTGTACTTTTCTAAGAATTTGTCCATTTCTCCCATGTTGTCCATTTTATTGGCATATAATTGTTGATAGTAGTCTCTTATGATCCTTTGTATTTCTGTGTTGTCTGTTGTGATCTCTCCAGTTTCATTTCTAATTTTATTGATTTGATTTTTCTCCCTTTGTTTCTTGATGAGTCTGGCTAATGGTTTGTCAATTTTATTTATCCTTTCAAAGAACCAGCTTTTGGCTTTGTTGATTTTTGCTATGGTCTCTTTTGTTTCTTTTGCATTTATTTCTGCTCTAATTTTTAAGATTTCTTTCCTTCTACTAACCCTGGGGTTCTTCATTTCTTCCTTTTCTAGTTGCTTTAGGTGTAGAGTTAGGTTATTTATTTGACTTTTTTCTTGTTTCTTGAGGTGTGCCTGTAATGCTATGAACTTTCCCCTTAGGACTGCTTTTGCAGTGTCCCACAGGTTTGGGGTTGTTGTGTTTTCATTTTCATTCGTTTCTATGCAAATTTTGATTTCTTTTTTGATTTCTTCTGTGATTTGTTGGTTATTCAGCAGCGTGTTGTTCAGCCTCCATATGTTGGAATTTTTAATAGTTTTTCTCCTGTAATTGAGATCTAATCTTACTGCATTGTGGTCAGAAAAGATGCTTGGAATGATTTCTATTTTTTTGAATTTACCAAGGCTAGCTTTATGGCCCAGGATGTGATCTATCCTGGAGAAGGTTCCATGTACACCTGAGAAAAAGGTGAAATTCATTGTTTTGAGATGAAATGTTTATAGATATCAATTAGGTCTAACTGGTCTATGGTATCGTTTAAAGTTTGTGTTTCCTTGTTAATTTTCTGTTTAGTTGATCTATCCATAGGTGTGAGTGGGGTATTAAAGTCTCTCACTATTATTGTGTTATTGTTAATTTCTCCTTTCATACTTGTTAGCATTTGTCTTACATATTGCGGTGCTCCCGTGTTGGGTGCATATATATTTATAATTGTTATATCTTCTTGGATTGATCCTTTGATCATTATGTAGTGACCATCTTTGTTTCTTTTCACAGCCTTTGTTTTAAAGTCTATTTTATCTGATATGGGTATTGCTACTCCTGCTTTCTTTTGGTCCCTATTTGCATGTAAAATCTTTTTCTAGCCCTTCACTTTCAGTCTGTATGTGTACCCTGTTTTGAGGTGGGTCTCTTGTAGACAACATATATAGGGGTCTTGTTTTTGTTTCCATTCAGCCAGTCTTTGTCTTTTGGTTGGGGCATTCAACCCATTTATGTTTAAGGTAATTGCTGATAAGTATGATCCTGTTGCCATTTACTTTATTGTTTTGGGTTCTAATTTATACACCATTTTTGTGTTTCCTGTCTAGAGAATATCCTTTAGTATTTGTTGGAGAGCTGGTTTGGTGGTGCTGAATTCTCTCAGCTTTTGCTTGTCTGAAAAGCTTTTGATTTCTCCTTCATACTTGAATGAGATCCTTGCTGGGTATAATAATCTGGGCTGTAGGTTATTTTCTTTCATCACTTTAAGTATGTCTTGCCATTCCCTCCTGGCTTGAAGAGTTTCTATTGAAAGATCAGCTGTTATCCTTATGGGAATTCCCTTGTGTGTTATTTGTTGTTTTTCCCTTGCTGCTTTTAATATTCGTTCTTTGTATTTGATCTTTGTTAATTTGATTAATATGTGTCTTGGGGTGTTTCGCCTTGGGTTTATCCTGTTTGGGACTCTCTGGCTTTCTTGGACTTGGGTGATTATTTCCTTCCCCATTTTAGGGAAGTTTTCAACTATTATCTCCTCAAGTATTTTCTCATGGTCTTTCTTTTTGTCTTCTTCTTCTGGGACCCCTATGATTCAAATGTTGTAGTGTTTAATGTTGTCCTGGAGGTCTCTGAGATTGTCCTCATTTCTTTTAATTCGTTTTTCTTTTTTCCTCTCTGATTCATTTATTTCTGCCATTCTATCTTCTAATTCACTAATCCTATCTTCTGCCTCTGTTATTCTACTATTTGTTGCCTCCAGAGTGTTTTTAATTTCATTTATTGCATTATTCATTATATATTGACTCTTTTTTATTTCTTCTAGGTCCTAGTTAAATCTTTCTAGCATCTTCTCAATCCTTGTCTCCAGGCTAT
This sequence comes from Bos indicus x Bos taurus, assembly GCF_003369695.1. Lineage (NCBI taxonomy): Eukaryota > Metazoa > Chordata > Mammalia > Artiodactyla > Bovidae > Bos > Bos indicus x Bos taurus. The sequence goes on along the minus strand of NC_040087.1, from coordinate 8,635,489 downwards.
TTATCTGTGATTCCATTCTGATTTCAAGATTTTGGATCAATTTCACTATCATTATTGAGAATTCTTTATCAGGTAGATTCCCTATCTCTTCCTCTTTTGTTTGGTTTGGTGGGCATTTATCCTGTTCCTTTATCTGCTGGGTATTCCTCTGTCTCTTCATCTTGTTTAAATTGCTGATTTTGGGGTGTCCTTTCTGTATTCTGGCAGTTTGTGGAGTTCTCTTTATTGTGGCGTTTCCTCACTGTGTGTGGGTTTGTACAGGTGGCTTGTCAAGGTTTCCTGGTTAGGGAAGCTTGTATCGGTGTTCTGGTGGGTTGAGCTGTATTTCTTCTCTCTGGAGTGCAATGAAGTGTCCAGTAATGAGTTATGAGATGTCTATGGTTTTGGGGTGACTTTGGGCAGCCTGTATCTTGAAGCTCAGGGTTGTGTTCCTTTGTTGCTGGAGAATTTGCTTGGCATGTCTTGCCCTGGAACTTGTTGGCCCTTGTGTGGTGCTTGATTTCAGTGTCTGTATGGAGGCGTTTGATGAGCTCCTGTCAATTAATGTTCCTTGAAGTCAGGAGTTCCCTGGAGTCAGGGTTTGGATTTAAGCCTCCTGCTTCCAGTTATTGGTCTTATTTTAACAGTAGTTTCAAAACTTCTCCTTCTGTATAGCACCATTGATAAAACATCTAGGTTAAAGATGAAAAGTTTCTCTACCGTGAGGGTCACCCAGAGAGGTTCACAGCATTACATGGAGAAGAGAAGAGGGAGGAGGGAGTGAGAGGTGACCCGAATGAGATGAGGTGGAATCAATAGTGGAAAGAGTGGGCTAGCCAATAATCACTTCCTTATGTGCACTCCACAACTGGACTGCTCAGAGATGTTCACGGAGTTATTCAGAGAAGAAAAGACGGAGGAAGGAGACAGAGGTGGCCAGAAGGATAAAAGGGGGGAATGAAAAGGAGGGAGACAGATCCAGCCAGTAATCAGTTCCCTAAGTGTTCTCCACCGTCTGGAACACAGAGAAATTCACAGTGTTGGGTAGAGTAGAGAGGGGTTAGGGAGGAAACACAGGCGACCTGGTGGAGAAAAAGGAGAGTCCAAAGGGAGAGAGAGCAGTCAAGCCAGTAATCTCATTCCCTAGTGAAAAATGGGTACTGAAGATTGGGTTCTTAAAGGTACAAAATTGGTAACAAATACATAAAAGCAAAAATTAAAAATCTAGAGTAGAGTTTGGAATGTTAAAAATACGATATTAAAGAAAAGAAGAAGGAAAAGAAAGAGAGAAAAAACGAACAAACAAAAACAAACAAGGTTGCGAAAATTATAAAGAAAATATAGGTACAAAATAGATAACTAATACCAAAAAGCAAAAGTTAAAAATCTAAAGTAGAGTTTGGAATTTCAGATATACAATGTTATATAAAAGAAGAAGAGAAAGAAACAGAGAAAAAAAAAATAAGTCACAGAAATTATAAAAAAACTATAGGTACAAAATTGATAACAAATACCAAAAAGCTAAAATTAAAAATCTAGAGTAGAGTTTGGAATTTCAAAAATACAATGTTAAAGAAAAGAAGAAGAAAAAAGAAAAAAAAAAAAAAAACCAAGGTCAAAAAATTATTAAAAAATATATATATATGAAGTTTGCTGAAGAAAAAAAAAATAGGGTCTTTTTTTTTTTTTGCAAAGTAATAGGTTATAAAAGTGAAAATTAAAGGAATAAAAGAGGACTTAAAATTTTTAAAAAAATTAAAAAAAAAAAGAAAGAATGATGGTAAAAATAGTAAAAATATATCGAGGACTTTCTCTGGTTTTGTTGTGAGTATTGTGGGTTCAGCTCATTTTTGGCTAGTTCCTTGGTTCGACTTTTATTTCTCAAGATCTATAGGCCCCTTCCTATGTAGTCAGTAGTAACCACAGGATTTTAATCTATTGTCTGTAGCTTCCAAGGCGGTTCCCTCTGTTTTAGCTTCTTCTGTTTGCTGGACTCTTCAGTGTCTGGTTTCCACCCTGACACAGAGGGGACGGTGGAGGACACTTTTTTTTTTTTTTTTTTTAGGCTCACTTGTTCAGTCGCGCTGTGGGGAGGGAGGGAGGGATGCTGCAAACAAGTAACACTGGCGTGTGCTCACAGTGCCTCAGCCACACTGGGTCTGCCCCTGCTCACGGTGCGTGTAGCCTCCCTGCCCACACTGCTCAGGCTCTAGGTTGTTCTGCCGGGAACCACCCGTGGCTGGCCCTGGGCTGCCTGCACCTCCCAGGTCCAAGCCGCTCAGGTTCAGGCACTCGGGTAGTCCTCAGAGGCGCAGACTCGGTTGGGCCTGCGTTTTGTGCCCTTCCCAGGTCCGAGCAGCTCAGGTGATGAGGTGTTTAGCGAGCGCGATTGCTGCGACTTATCGCCTCCCCGCCGCTCAGTTATCTAGGTGTACAACCGGCGCACCTTCTCAGGGAGATGTTGACCGTCCAGACCCCCCCAAGAAGTTTTAGTTAGCAAAGAAGCCTGCTTACAGTTTTATAGATAATGTCTCTCTGGGGCTGCGATTGCCCCCTTCCGGCTCTGGCTGCGTGTCACCGGAGGGGGAAGGTCTGCAGCCGGCTATCTCTGTTCAGTCCTTTGTTCTGTGCGTGGGCCTGGCGGTGTCTTAGGATAGGGCTGGCTTTTCACGTGGTAGATATCCCACAGTCTGGTTTGCTAGACCAGATTATTTTGCTCAGATAGCGCTCAGGGTTTTCAGGCCAGGTCCTTACACTAAGTGATGCAGCCCGTGCCGTGCTGCCCTGCCCAGCCCCCGCTTGCTAATGGCGTGTGCAGGCATCTGCGCTGCTTCTCCGCTGGGGGAGTTACCGTAGGGCTCACAATCTGCGAGTTTTAATTGTTTATTTATTTTTTCTCCCTGTTATGTTGCCCTCTGTGCTTCCAAAGCTCGGCACAGATTTGGCAGTGAGAAGGTTTCCTGATGTTTGGAAACTTCTCTCTTTTTAAGACTCCCTTCCCAGGATGGAACTCCTTCTCTCCCTCTTTTGTCTCTTTTTTTGTCTTTTATATTTTTTCCTACCTCCTTTCGAAGACAATGGGCTGCTTTTCTGGGTGCCTGATGTCCTCTGCCGGCATTCAGAAGTTGTTTTTTGGAATTTACTTGGCTTTTAAATGCTCTTTTGATGAATTTGTGGTGGAGAAAGTGTTCTCCCTGTCCTACTCCTCCGCCATCTTGGCTCCTCCAGTTTGTACCTCTTAATCCATAGACAGCATATTAAAAAGCAGAGACATCACTTTGTCAACAAAGGTCCATCTAGTCAAGGCTATGATTTTTCTAATAGTCATGTATGGATGTGAGAGTTGGACTATAAAGAAAGCTGACCACTGAAGAATTGATGCTTTTGATCTGTGGTGTTGGAGAAGACTCTGAGAGTCCCTTAGACTGCAAGGAGATGCAACCAGTCCATCCTAAAGGAGATCAGTCCTGGGTGTTCATTGGAACGACTGATGTTGAAGCTGAAACTCCAATACTTTGGCCACCTGATGCGAAGAGCTGACTCATTGAAAACACCCTGATGCTGGGAACGGTTGAGGGCAGGAGGAGAAGGGACAACAGAGGATGAGATGTTTGGTTGGCATCACTGACTCAATGGACATGGGTTTGGATGGACCCCGGGAGTTGGTGATGGACAGGGAGGCCTGCGTGCTGTGGTTCATGGGGTCACAGAGAGTTGGACACGACTGAGCGACTGATCTGAACTAATCCTCTTCACCTATTTTGTCTATCTTTCCCTCCTGACTGGCAACTACCAGTTTGTTCTCTGTACCTATGAGTCTGTTTATGTTTTGTTTTATGTGCTTGTTTTGTATTTTAGAATCTAGATATAACTTAAATGAAGCTTCCTTGGTAGCACAGTGGTAAAGAATTTTAAATACATTTTAAATAAATGGAAATTTGTTATATTAAGAAAGATAAAATATCACTTTTGGCTCAGTGGTAAAGAACCTGCCTGCCAAAGGAGGAGATGAGTGTTTGATCCCTGGGTTGAGAAGATTCCTTGGAGAAGGAAATGGCAGCCCTCTGCTGTACTCTTGCCTGGGAAATCCCACGGACAGAGGAGCCTGGTGGGCTTCAGTTCATGGGGTGGCAAAAGTTTGACATATTCAGTGACTAATCAACAACAAATAAGTTAAATCATATGGTATTTATTTCTCTATATGATTTTTTTCACAAAGAATAATATTTCCCAGGTCCATCCATATTGTCCACAAAATGCAAGATTTCACTCTTCCTATCGCTGCATTATGTGAATATATATACACACATACATATATATACACACATATATACATAAATACACAATATCTTCCTTATTGATATATCTGCAGGTAGACACTCAGGTTGCTTCCATATCTTGGCTATAGAAAACAGCATGACAGTAAGCATTGAAGTTCACATATTTTTTGAATTAGGATTTTCACGTTTTTTAGATAAATGTCCAGAAGTAGAATTGCTGACTTGTAAGGTGATTCTATTTTTAGAGTTCTGAGGAACTTCCACATAGCTGCACCAATTTACATTTCCACCAACAATGGGCAAGGGTTCCCTTTTGTCCATATCCTTGTTTCTTAGTTTTTTGATAATAGCCATCTGACAGGTGTGAGGAGACACCTCAATGTGTTTTTTCTTAAAGCAATTTTAATTCAATATAGTTTGTTTGTTTGGCTGTGCCACGCGGGCTCTTCACTGCATCATGTGTGACCTTTCTTGGTGGCACGTGGGCTCTGCTGTGCCTGTGTTCAGTTGTTGTGGAGCTTAGTTGCTCCACAGCCTGTGAGGTCTTAGATCATTGACCAGAGATTAAACCTGAGTCCTCTGCATTGCAAGGCAGATTCTTAACCACTGGACCACCAGGGAAGTCCTTCAATGCAGCTTTGATTTATATTTCCCTCATGATTAGTCATGTTGAGCACCTTTTCATGTTTGCTACTTGTTTTCTTTGGAAAATGTGTCTCATCAGTTTTTCTGCCTACTTTTTAATTGAGTTGATTATTATTATTTCTTTTAATGTTGAGTTGTATAAGTTCTTTATACATTTTTATATGTATGCTGCTGCTGCTGCTAAGTCACTTCAGTTGTGTCCAACTCTGTGCGACCTCATAGATGGCAGCCCACTAGGCTCCTCTGTCCCTGGGATTCTCCAGGCAAGAACACTGGAGTGGGTTGCCATTTCCATCTCGAAAGCATGAAAGTGAAAAGTGAAAGTGAAGTCACTTAGTCGTGTCCAACTCTTAGTGACCCCATGTACTGCAGCCTACCAGGCTCCTCCATCCATGGGATTTTCCAGGCAAGAGTCCTGGAGTGGGGTGCCATATGTATAAACCTTCTTTTAAAAGATTTTTGTTAAAATATAGTTGGTTTACAGTGTGTTAGTTTCTTACCGGAGAGGGCAATGGCACCCCACTCCAGTACTTTTGCCTGGAAAATCCCATGGACGGAGGAGGCTGGTGGGCTGCAGTCCATGGGGTCGAGAAGAGTCAGACACAACTGAGTGACTTCACTTTCACTTTTCACTTTCATGCATTGGAGAAAGAAATGGCAACCCACTCCAGTGTTCTTGCCTGGAGAATCCCGGGGATGGCGAAGCCTGGTGAGCTGCCGTCTAAGGGGTCGCACAGAGTCGGACACGACTGAAGCGACTTAGCAGCAGCAGCAGCAGCAGCAGCAGCAGCAGTTTCTTACCAGATGTATCACTGACAAATATCTTCTCTCATTCAGTAGCTTGCTTTTTCATTTTGCTGGTGGTCTCCCTCACTGTACAAAAGTTTTTTAGCTTGATGTAATCCATTTGTTTACTTTTGCTTTTTTGACCTGCTTGAGGAAAAAAATTTTTAAATTTGTGTGGAACCACAGATGACCCTGAAAAGCAAAAATAATTTTGAAAAGAAGAACAGAGGGGGAGGAATCATGCTCCCAGACTTGAAACTATACAAATAAATCTATAGTAATTAAAAGAATATGATGCTGACACAAAACCAGATCAATGAAACAGAAATAGAGAGCCCAGAAATAAACCATGCCCACATGGTCAATGAATCTGTGACAAAAGGTGGCAAGAATATACAATGAGGAAAACACAGTCTCTTCAATAAATAGTATAAGGAAAACTAGACAGCTACATGCAGAAGAATGAAACTGGACCACTTTCTTACAACAAATGCAAAAATAACTCGAAATGGATTAAAGACTTAAATGTTAGACCGAAACCATAAAACTCTTGGAAGAAAAAAATTGACTGCAAACTCTGACATCAGTCTTAACAATATTTCTTTGTGAATCAGTCTTAGTAATATCTTCAAATAATCTTTTTCACTTTCCACCTCTCTCCCACATCCTCTCATGATGTACAGATGACCAAAAGTCTCTTAATAGCTCCACTCTTAAACTCTACAACTTCTTCTGTATTCTATCTGCATTTACCCTTTACTTCTCCTCTCTCTCTCCTTTTCCTTCTACTATTCTCTCTCCTGCCAGTTATTTTCCACCCCAAAATATAAAATCCTTCTATATCTCCAATTCTCTGATTCAACTATTCTCCATTAGCACCCCCCACCCATAATTTACTATCCCAGTGTACCAGAATAAGGATTGGAAGGCCAATTAAAGTCAGCATACTATTAAGAGGATTTGAAGAATGGGAGGTAAAAAGACCAGTGAACACTTATGAGTTAAATTTTGTATTATTCCTATCACAATTATAGGAGTACTATGCAAAAACTTCTGGAAATAAAACTCTTTTTATATCTTGAGGATTCAGTGTCCAGGGCATTCATAACATTAACATAGTCTGACTATAGAAAGTTGCTAATAAATCCCTGAAGGTATACTCCTTATTCTGGGAAACTGAGCACATACAATAGCAAGCAGTGTAATTCTATCTGGTTCCAGTAATTGCACCAATTTGTTTGAAAGATAGAAATGTGCCCTTTACTCTAAGAAAAACGAAATTGAACACCCAGATCCAGTGCCTGTAGCCAATTGACTTTGTTCTCAGGAAGCTCTTTGCAAAATTTGATATTGCCCTAAGTTATCAGCACTGTCTACTTTGCTTTTGTAAATGCTCAGTCATTTTTAAAGACTTTTTTTCAATAGAAATTCTCTTCATTCATTAATTTAAAAGACATTTCTTGCACCCCAAGAGTGTTTTAGACATGATACCTGTTCCCTAGGTATACAAATATGAATATAAGGTTCACAAGCTGTAACAGGAGGCTTGGTAGAAATATACAAGGTAGGAAGAAGGGAGAGTGAGAAGAAACACTGAGTTCTGTCCAAAAAGTGGAGAAAGTGAAAGTGAAGTCGCTCAGTCGTGCCTGACTCTTTGCAACCCCATGGACTGTAGCCTACCAGGTTTCTCCATAACAATTATAAATAGTACATGTTTAATAGATATTTGACACATGGAAAACATTGGAAGGTATTCTAAGCAGAGAGATCATCACTCGAGGGCATGCATGTAAATTAGCATTAGGCATGGGCGAATTACAAATATTTTTTAACTAGAAAATATTTTGTCAACTGCAAGAAAATGCTAGAGAATTCTGTAGGAAACTGTTATCTGTGTGTGCTCAGTCATGTCCAACTCTTCACAACCCCATGGATTGTAGCCCACCAGACTCCTCTGTTCATGGATTTTTCCAGGTATTAATACTTGAGTGGGTTGCCAGTTCTCCCTCCAGGGGATCTTCCCGACCCAGGGATCAAACTCCCATTGCTTGGGTCTCCTGCATTGGCAGGCAGAATCTTTACCATTAGTGCCACCTGGGGAACCCAGGAAATCTTTGTTTTGGTTTAATTTTGGTTACAGCATTTTATTACTACTGACACTTTAAATTCATCTTACTTTCCAAGTGCCGTATAATAATAAGATTCTTACTGTGAGGTTAAAAAGATATGCAAATTTCTTAGGAACATTTATATATTTGTCATTTTCTCCCTTTATTCTTCAAACAAATATATATTTCTTGTCTGTTATAAAGTAGTCATTATAAGTAATTTTCCATCTGGTATTGGAGCAAAAATATTCAGGAATATCAAGTCTGACATCACTTTATAACTTCTGGGCTTCAACAGGCTGTGACAATTATGGCAAATCATTATCTTAACTACAGAAATAAGCCCCAAATTCAAGTTTTAGAGGATCATCCATTTTAATAGTTTTTTCCTACAATACAGAGAAATCATTACTAGTTTATTTATTCTCATTGGGCTAACAAAAGATAAGAATACCATTTCGCATCTCAAATATTAATGTTAATAGGAAAGTGTTAGTCACTCAGTTGTTCGTATCTGACTCTTTGGGTAACCATAACTGCCAGGCTCCTTAGTCCAAGGGGTTCTCCAGGTCGATATTAATAATTGCAATAAATAGAAACCAATGTGTCATTAAATGTAATTTCACCTTATTTGTGAACTTCTATATATTTGTCAAGTTTTCCATGATAATTATACAATCTTATTGAAACTACTTCAAATTATAGTAGAGTATGTACAATACACCTTCAAGTTTAGACAAGTATCAGGATAGATGTACATGTATAAATGTATAAATATCCAGCTAATAGAAACTACTAATTATCTATCAATATCACATTTCTTTTTCATACTTTCATAATAAAATCTCCTGAGATTTAGAAGGACATATGTCACCCATCCGGAGAAGGCAATGGCATCCACTCCAGTACTCTTGCCTGGAAAATCCCACGGATGGAAGAGCCTGATAGGCTGCAGTCCATGGGGTCGCTAAGAGTCGGACATGACTGAGCGACTTCCCTTTCACTTTTCACTTTCATGCATTGGAGAAGGAAATGGCAACTCACTCCAGTGTTGTTGCCTGGAGAATCCCAGGGACGGGGGAGCCTGGTGGGCTGCTGTCTATGGGGTCGCACAGAGTCAGACACGACTGAAGCAACTTAGCAGCAGCATGTCACCCATCAAGAGACTATATTTTTTAGTCTTCTTCCAGCTGTATACAACCACATGCCCAAGCTCAGACCAGTGTAAGGTGGGCAGCCAGGACACTGACTCTCCATTTTCGTATTCTTCCTTGTCTTGCTGGCTGAGATGTGGGAATGGTGGTGGTCAGCCAGCTCTAACCAGGCACAGGAGAGCAGGACGCGAGCATAGGTTGCAACAACACAGTAGAAGAGACGGACCTGAATGATGACCTGGAGAAGCTGAGCTGCTTCTCTCCCTAGAACAGCTCGATACTTTGTTTCTTTTTTCCTCACACATTGAAATAAATATAAAATGAAATTCATCCTTTTGCTTGTACAGTTTGGTAAGCTTTGATAAATGCACACAGCTGTGCAGCCACCCTCAGAATCAAGTTTTAGAACACCCTTATCACCCCAGAAAGCTCCCTTAGGTTCTTGGACAGTCACTTTTCACCCTTATTTCCAACCCCTGGGAACAACTGATCTGTATTATCACTACAGTTTGACCTTTATAGTATTTTATATGAGTATAATTCTATATACATAAAGGAAGCTAAGAACCGAAGATTTGATATTTTCAAACTGTGGTGCTGGAGGAGACTTTTGAGAGTTCCTTGGACAGAGAGGAGATCAAACCAGTCCATCCTAAAGGAAATTAACCCTGAAAATTCATTAGAAGGGCTGATGATAAAGCTGAAGTTCCAAAAGTTTGGCCACCTGATAAGAGCCGACTCATTGGAAAAGACCCTGATGCTGGGAAAGACTGAGGGCAAGAGGAGAAGGGGGCAACAGAGGATGAGATGACTGGATGACATCACTGATTCAACGGACATGAGTTTGAACAAACTCCGAGAGATAGTGAAAGACAAGGAAGCCTGGCCTGCTGAAGTTCATGGGATCATAAAGAGTTGGACATGACCCAGCAACTGAACAACAAAATAATTACATATTATGTAACATGGTGTTTTTGAGATTTACCCACATTGTTTTGTCAGAGTGTGTTCCCTCTTATTGCTGAATAGATTGCATTTTGTGAGTCTACCACTTTTTTTTTTTTTAATTCATTCACCGCTTGATAGATACTGCATTTTGTCCATGTAAGAACTGTGATGAATAATGCTTCTATGAACACTTGTAAGCACGTCTTTGTATGGGAAAATGCTCCACTTCTTTTTGATAAATAGGATAAATTTCTAGGTCATATTATAAGTATGAAAGTGTTGAATGTGTTGTTTAGTTTTCTCTGACTCTTTGCCTCCCCATGGACTGCAGCACAGCAGGCTCCTCTGTCCATGGATTTTACAGGCAAGGCAACTGGAGTGGACAGTCATTCCTTAAACAGGGGATCTTCCCAACCCTGGGATCGAGTCTGAGTCTCCTGCACTAAGCAGATTCTTTACCATCTGAGCCACCAGAAAACCCCCATGTTCACTTTTTAACAAATTGTTACAAAGAAGCTTCAGTTTCTCCACATCTTCACCTGCACTTGATATTGTCAACATTTCCAGCCTTATTTTAAGCTATTCTTGTTATTGATTTAATGAATCTCAACATTTTAATGTATTTGTTGCCATTTTAATAATTTCATTTATGAAATGGTCTTCAAATCTTTTGTCACTTTTTAAATTGTATTTGTCTTCCTGTTGAATAATAAGTGTTCCTAACATAGAAGACAAATCCTTTGTAATATAAAGACATATGAGTTCAGAACAGTCTCTCAGTCCTATCTGACTCTTTGCGACCCAACTGCAGCAGGACAGGCCTCCCTGTCCATCACCAACTCCTGGAGCTTGCTCAAACTCATGTCCATTGAGTCGGTGATGTCATCCAACCATCTCATCCTCTGTCATCCCCTTGTCCTTCTCACTTCAATCCTTACCAGCATCAGGATCTTTTACAATGAGTCAGTTCTTCATATCAGGTGGCCAAAATATTGGAGCATCAGTCCCTCCAATGAATATTCAGGACTGGTTTCCTTTAGGATTGAGTGGATGGATCTGCTTGCAGTCCAAGGGACTCTCGAGCACCTTCTCCAATACCACAGTTCAAAAGCATCAGTCCTTTGCCACTTAGCTTTCTTTATAGTCCAACTCTCACGTCCATACATGACTACTGGAAAAACCATAGCCTTGACTAGACAGACCTTTGTTGACAAAGTAATGTCTCTTCTTTTTAACATGCTGTCTAGGTTGGTCATAGCTTTTCTTTCAAGGAGCAAATGGCTTTTGATTTCATGGCTGAAGTCACCATCTGAAGTGATTTTGGAGCCCCCCAAAATAAAGTCTCTCACTGTTTTCATTATTTCCCCAACTATTTGCTTTGAAGTGATGGGACCAGATACCATGATCTTAATTTGTTCAATATTGAATTTTAAGCCAGCTTTTTCACTTTCCTCTTTCATTTTCATCAGGAGGCTCTTTCATTCCTCTTTGCTTTCTGCCATAAGTGTGGTGTTATCTGCATAACTGAAGTTATATATATTTCTCACAGCAATCTTGATTTCAGCTTGTACTTCATACAACTGAGCATTTTGCATGAGGTACTCTGCAGATAAGTTAAATAAGCAGGGTGACAGTATATGCCCTTGACATACTCCTTTCCCAATTTGGAACTAGTCTGTTGTTCCATGTGCAGTTCTAACTGTTGCTTCTTGACCTGCATACAGATTTCTCAGGAGGCGGGTAATGTGGTATGGTATTCCCATCTTTCGAAGAATTTTCCACAGTTATGATCCACACAAAGTCTTTGGCATAGTCAAGAAAGCACAAGTAGATATTTTTCTGAAACTTTCTTGCTTTTACTGTGATCCAACGGATGTTGGCAGTTTGGTTTCTGGTTCCTCTGACTTTTCTAAATCCAGTTTGACATCTGGAAGTTCACAGTTCATCTACTGCTTATGCCTGTCTTGAAGAATTTTGATCATTACTTTGCTAGTGTGTGAGATGCAGGGGACTGTGCAGTTGTTTGAGCATTCTTTGGCATTGCTTTTCATTGGGATTGGAATGCAAACTGACCTTTTAAAGTCCTGTGGTCACTCCTGAGTTTCCCATATTTGCTGGCATATTTTTTTTGTAGGATATTTATTTATTTATTTTTTCATTGTACATTTCTGTTAAATTTCTTTTTTTTAAATTTTATTTTATGTTTAAACTTTACAATATTGTATTAGTTTTGCCAAATATCGAAATGAATCCACCACAGGTATACCTGTGTTCCCCATCCTGAATCCTCCTTCCTCCTGCCTCCCCATACCCTCCCTCTGGGTCGTCCCAGTGCACCAGCCCCAAGCATCCAGTATCGTGCATCGAACCTGGACTGGCGACTCATTTCATACATGATATTATACGTGTTTCAATGCCATTCTCCCAAATCTCCCCGCCCTCTCCCTCTCCCACAGAGTCCAAAAGACTGATCTATACATCAGTGTCTCTTTTGCTGTCTCGTACACAGGGTTATTGTTACCATCTTTCTAAATTCCTTATATATGCATTAGTATACTGTATTGGTGTTTTTCTTTCTGGCTTACTTCACTCTGTATAATAGGTTCCAGTTTCATCCATCTCATTAGAACTGATTCAAATGTATTCTTTTTAATGGCTGAGTAATACTCCATTGTGTATATGTACCACAGCTTTCTTATACATTCATCTGCTGATGGGCATCTAGGTTGCTTCTATGTCCTGGCTATTATAAATAGTGCTGCGATGAACATTGGGGTACACGTGTCTATTTCAGTTCTGGTTTCCTCAGTGTGTATGCCTAGCAGTGGGATTGCTGGATCATAAGGCAGTTCTATGTCCAGTTTTTAAAGGAATCTCCACACTGTTCTCCATAGTGGCTGTACTAGTTTGCATTCCCACCAACAGTGTAAGAGAGTTCCCTTTTCTCCACACCCTCTCCAGCATTTATTGCTTGTAGACTTATGGATCGCAGCCATTCTGACTGGTGTGAAATGGTACCCCATAGTGGTTTTTATTTGCATTTCTCTGATAATGAGTGATGTTGAGCATCTTTTCATGTGTTTGTTAGCCATCTGTATGTCTTCTTTGGAAAAATGTCTATTTAGTTCTTTGGCCCATTTTTTTGATTGGGTCATTATTTTTCTGAAGTTGAGCTGTAGGAGTTGCTTGTATATTTTTGAGATTAGTTGTTTGTCAGTTGCTTCATTTGCTATTATTTTCTCCCATTCTGAAGGCTGCCTTTTCGCCTTGCTAATAGTTTCCTTTGTTGTGCAGAAGCTTTTAAGTTTAATTAGGTCCCATTTGTTTATTTTTGCTTTTATTTCCAATATTCTGGGAGGTGGGTCATAGAGGATCCTGCTGTGATGTATGTCGGAGAGTGTTTTGCCTATGTTCTCCTCTAGGAGTTTTATATTTTCTGGTCTTACATTGAGATCTTTAATCCATTTTGAGTTTATTTTTGTGTATGGTGTTAGAAAGTGTTCTAGTTTCATTCTTTTACAAGTGGTTGACCAGTTTTCCCAGCACCACTTGTTAAAGAGATTGTCTTTAATCCATTTTATATTCTTGCCTCCTTTGTCAAAGATAAGGTGTCCATATGTGTGTGGATTTATCTCTCGGCTTTCTATTTTGTTCCATTGATCAATATTTCTGTCTTTGTGCCAGTACCATACTGGCTTGATAACTGTGGCTTTGTAATAGAGACTGAAGTCAGGTAGGTTGATTCCTCCAGTTCCATTCTTCTTTCTCAAGATTGCTTTGGCTATTCGAGGTTTTTTGTATTTCCATACAAATTGTGAAATTATTTGTTCTAGCTCTGTGAAGAATACCACTGGTAGCTTGATAGGGATTGCATTGAATCTATAAATTGCTTTGGGTAGTATACTCATTTTCACTATATTGATTCTTCCAATCCATGAACATGGTATATTTCTTCATCTATTAGTGTCCTCTTTGATTTCTTTTACCAGTGTTTTATAGTTTTCTATATATAGGTCTTTAGTTTCTTTAGGTAGATATATTCCTAAGTATTTTATTCTTTCCGTTGCAATGGTGAATGGAATTGTTTCCTTAATTTCTCTTTCAGTTTTTTCATTATTAGTATATAGGAATGCAAGGGATTTCTGTGTGTTAATTTTATATCCTGCAACTTTATTATAATCATTGATTAGTTCTAGTAATTTTCTGGTGGAGTCTTTAGGGTTTTCTATGTAGAGGATCATGTCATCTGCAAATAGTGAGAGTTTTACTTCTTCTTTTCCAATTTGGATTCCTTTTATTTCTTTTTCTGCTCTGATTGCTGTGGCCAAAATTCCAAAACTATGTTGAATAGTAATGGTGAAAGTGGGCACCATTGTCTTGTTCCTGTCTTTAGAGGAAATGCTTTCAATTTTTCACCATTGAGGATAATGTTTGCTGTGGGTTTGTCATATATAGCTTTTATTATGTTGAGGTATGTTCCTTCTATTCCTGCTTTCTGGAGAGTTCTTATCATAAATGGATGTTGAATTTTATCAAAGGCTTTCTCTGCATCTATTGAGATAATCATATGGGTTTTATTTTTCAATTTGTTAATGTGGTGTATAACATTGATTGATTTATGGATATTGAAGACTCCTTGCATCTCTGGGATAAAGCCCACTTGGTCATGGTGTATGATCTTTTTAATGTGTTGTTGGATTCTGATTGCTAGAATTTTGTTAAGGATTTTTGCATCTATGTTCATCAGTGATATTGGCCTGTAGTTTTCTTTTTTTGTGGGATCTTTGTCAGGTTTTGGTGTTAGGGTGATGGTGGCCTCATAGAATGAGTTTGGAAGTTTACCTTCCTCTGCAATTTTCTGGAAGAGTTTGAGCAGGATAGGTGTTAACTCTTCTCTAAATTTTTGGTAGAATTCAGCTGTGAAGCCGTCTGGACCTGGGCTTTTGTTTACTGGAAGATTTTTGATTACAGTTTCAATTTCCGTGCTTGTGATGGGTCTGTTAAGATTTTCTATTTCTTCCTGGTCCAGTTTTGGAAAGTGGTACTTTTCTAAGAATTAGTCCATTTCTTCCACGTTGTCTATTTTATTGGCATATAATTGTTGATAGTAGTCTCTTATGATCCTTTGTACTTCTGTGTTGTCTGTTGTGATCTCTCCAGTTTCATTTCTAATTTTATTGATTTGATTTTTCTCCCTTTGTTTCTTGATGAGTCTGGCTAATGGTTTGTCAATTTTATTTACCCTTTCAAAGAACCAGCTTTTGGCTTTGTTGATTTTTGCTATGGTCTCTTTTGTTTCTTTTGCATTTATTTCTGCCCTAATTGAGCACAGCACTTTCACAGAATCATCTTTTAGGATTTGAAATAGTTCAACTGGAATTCCATCACTCCACTGGCTTTGTTCGTAATGATGCTTCCCAAGGCCCACTTGATTTCACCTTCCAGGATGTGTGGCTGTAGGTGACTTATCACACCATCATGGTTATCTGGGTCATGAAGTTTTTGGATAGTTCTTCTGTGTACTTTTGCCACCTCTTCCTACCATGTTCTGTTTCTGTTAGGTCCACAATATTTCTGCCCTTTATTGTGCCCATCTTTGCATGAAATGTTCCCTTGGTATCTCTACTTTTCTGGCAGAGATCTCTAGTCTTTCCCATTCTGTTGCTTTCCTTTATTTCTTACATTGATCACTTAGGAAGGCTTTCTTATTTCTACTTGCTATTCTTTGGAATTCTGCATTCAAACGGGTATACTTTCCTTTTCTCCTTTGCCTTTAGCTTCTCTTCTTCTCTCAGCTATTTGTAAGGTCTCCTTAGACAACTATCCTGCCTTTTTGCATTTGTTTGTTTTTGAATAGTCTTGATCCCAGCCCCCGGTACAATGTCACAAACCTCTGTCCATAGTTCTTTAGGCACTCTGTCTACCAGATTTAATCCCTTGAATCTATTTGTTACTTCCACTGTATAATCATAAGGGATTTGGTTTAGGTCAATCACGATGCTGTGATCACTCAGCTAGAGCCAGACATCCTGTAAAGTAAAGTAAAGTAAAGTGTGCCTTAGGAAGTATCACTATGAACAAAGCTAGTGGAGGGGATGGAATTCCAGTTGAGCTATTTCAAATTCTAAAAGATGATGCTGTGGAAGTGTTGCTGCACTCAGTATGTCAGAAAATTTGGAAAACTCAGCAGTGGCCACAGGACTGGAAAAGGTCAGTTTTCATTCCAATCCCAAAGAAAGGCAATGTCGAAGAATTCTCAAACTACCACACAATTGCAATCATCTCACACGCCAGCAAAGTAATGCTCAAAATTCTCCAAGCCAGGCTTCAGCAATATGTGAACTGTGAAATTCCAGATGTTCAAGCTGGTTTTAGAAAAGGCAGAGGAACCAGAGATCAAATTGCGAACGTCCACTGGATCATCAAAAAAGCAAGAGAGTTCCAGAAAAACATCTATTTCTGCTTTATTGACTATGCCAAACCCTTTGACTGTGTGGACCATAACAAACTGTGGAAAATTCTGAAAGAGATGGGAATACCAGACCACCTGACTTGCCTCTTGAGAAACTTATATGCAGGTCAGGAAGCAATAGTTAGAACTGGACATGGAACAACAGACTGGTTCCAAATAGGAAAAGGAGTACATCAAGGCTGTATATTGTCACCCTGCTTATTTAACTTCTATGCAGAGTACATCATGAGAAATGCTTGGCTGGAAGAAGCACAAGCTGGAATCAACATTCCCAGGAGAAATATCAATAACCTCAGATATGCAGATGACACCACCTTTATGGCAGAAAGTGAAGAAGAACTAAAGAGCCTCTTGATGAAAGTGAAAGAAGAGAGTGAAAATGTTGGCTTAAAGCTTAACATTCAGAAAACTAAGGTCATGGCATCTGGTCCCATCACTTCATGGCAAATAGATGGGGAAACAGTGGAAACAGTGGCTGGCTTTATTTTTTGAGAGGCTCCAAAATTACTGCAAATGGTGCTTATTCCTTGGAAGGAAAGTTATGACCAACTCAGATAGCATAGTAAAAAGCCGAGACATTACTTTGTCAACAAAAGTCTGTCTAGTGAAGGCTATGGTTTTTCCAGTAGTCATGTATGGATGTGAGAGTTGGACTATAAAGAAAGCTGAGCACTGAAGAATTGATGCTTTTGAACTGTGGTGTTGGAGAAGATTCTTGAGAGTCCCTTGGACTGCAAGGAGATCCAACCAGTCCATCCTAAAGGAAATCAGTCCTGAATATTCATTGGAAGGACTGATGCTGAAGCTGAAACTCCAATACTTTGACCACTTGATGTGAAGACCTGTCTCATTGGAAAAGACCCTGATGCTGGGAAAGTTTGAAGGCAGAAGGAGAAGGGGACGGCAGAGGATGAGATGGTTTGATGGCATCACCGACTCAGTGGACATGAGTTTGGGTAAACTCTGGGAGTTGGTGATTGACAGGGAGGCCTGTCATGCTGCAGTTCATGGGGTTGCAAAGAGTTGGACACGACTGAGTGACTGTACTGAACTGAACTGAATCGTCTAGTGGCTTTCCCTACTTTCTCCAATTTATGTCTTAATTTTGCAATAAGGAGTTCATGATCTGAGACATGGATCATAGGACATATATGTATATATAAATATATATTTATGTTAAATGCTTAGGACATATGCCATAGATAGATGATAGGCAGATAGATAAATATGACCATAGACATACATTACAATGGCTTTGTGAAATATTTTTCTGTATATGAAACTTGCCTCTTCAATTTTTAAAGTGACCTTAAATAAGTAAAAGTTTAATGAAATCATTGTTAACCACCTCGGTCTTTTATTAGGAAAAGAAATAATATACCTATCTTGTCAAAAATCTCAGTTATTTTAGCCTCTGCTAAAGCAGCCAAATCAATACCGTAATTGATGTATAAATATTTGTACACCAGGACACTAACAACAATGTGCAATAAACATGTTCTGCTTTTGGAAGTAGAAAAGTATAAACATTTTTAAGATAAAGTGTCTTCATGTTCAAGTAAACAGCATAATTAAGTATATAAACTTCAGTCATCTCACAAACTTGGGGCTACAATAAAAATGATTGAAAGAGGATAAAATTTATGTCTTCTCTAGTAACTGGGAAAACACATGTTTTATACATTCAAAGTATTGAGGAACATAACATTATGTATTGCAAGACTGCATTGTTAGAACAAATTTTAAAAAATCCATTTTATAAATAATTGAAAAGCATCACTGAAGAATCCCATTACTTGCTCTGTCCTAAACCCTAGATGAAACTCCAGTACTTTGGCCACATCATGTGAAGAGGTGACTCATTGGAAAAGACTCTGATGCTGGGAGGGATTGGGGGCAGGAGGAGAAGGGCACGACAGAGGATGAGATGGCTGGATGGCATCACTGACTCGATGGACGTGAGTCTGAGTGAACCCCAGGAGTTTGTGATGGACAGGGAGGCCTGGTGTGCTGCGATTCATGGGGTCGCAAAGAGTCAGACATGACTGAGCAACTGAACTGAACTGAAACTCTAGCTCAAGAGAAACTGAGACTTGAGGGCAGCATATTAAGATAGTATGAAAATAGATAACTAATAAGAGCCTACTGTATAGCATCAGGAACTCAATACTCTGTAATGGCCTCTATGAGAAAAAAAATCTTTAAAAAAGTGGATATATGTGTATGTATAGCTGATTCACTTTGCTGTACATCTGAAATTAACACAGCATTATAAATCAACTATTCTTCAATAAAAAATACATTAAAAAAGAAATGATGAGCAAATCCTAAAAATACTTTATGCTAATGATATTTAGATTCTCATTGTAAATACTCCTTCATTTTCAAATACTGTTTTCATAAACATCGATGTGATTATTTTTTGCCTTATTCTATGAAGAGAGTGATGTAAGGATTATGTTGTATTACACCTGTACTATAAAACATTAAATATTTATATAATGAAAAAAAGACTACATATGCAACTTCGGAAAATTTAACAAATGTTGAAACTACATAGACCAAAAATTTCAAAGTTGACCTAACTCTTTTCTCATTATCACCGAAAATTGGTCAAAAATTAACAGATACATGGCAGCTGCTGACTCATAAGAAGATTAATCCTACCATTTAGAGAATGTGATCTCTAAATCACCTTATTTTAGTGATCTAATGGAGGAAAATGAAAGGAGCTAGAGAGTGTGAAGAAGAAAATAAAATCAAACCGACAAATGTTTTCTTAATGCTGTAGAATTCTTCTTGCAAGCACGTCAAATATGGTAAAGTTGAATCCCAAAACATCTTTGATAGAATCCATCTCAATTTTTAAAATTGAAATTTAGTTAACATACAATATTATGTTAGTTTCAGGTGTACAACCTAGTGATTCAACATTTAAAATACATTGTGAAATGATTATCTGACAAGTGTAGTAAACCATATGTCTCCATACAAAGTCATTCCAGTGATATTGACTCTATTCCTTTATACTATAGTTTACCTCCTGTGATCTAATTATTTTATAAACAAATTTTATACATCTTAATCCCCTTCATCTATTTCCTCCAACCCTTCACCTTGTCTCAATTTTTATGAACAAAATAAAAATTAGTTTAAAAAAAGAAAAGAGAAATTAAGCTAAAAATATGGAAGAAAAATACCCTAAAGAAAATTTTAGAATATCCCATATCGTATGACCAAACAGTAAGGTATCTGTAAACTCTGCATTTTTTCCCAACCTCCCAGCATTTGCTGCTGTTGACTGTTTTCCCTTGTGAAGCCTGTCCTCTGGACTATAAGAAGGCCAGCCTCTCCCATTTAACTCCTTCGGAACATGCATTCTGTTGTTCAGTTCCTCTGCCAGTTCTTTGCACTACCACTCTCCCATCACCCTCATTAGATATAGTGTCATTCCTCTCCATTGGTGACAGTATCCATGCTCATGATTTTAAAAATTGTTTTCATGAAAAGTACCAATAACTTCCGGGAAATTTTAAAAAATTTTATGGACATTTCCAACAGGATGGTCATTAGGCCCATCCACAACAACTTATGAAAAAAATATCCAGTGCCTCCTCCTTGCTTCCAGATGCTTTGGGAAAGAATTTATTTAATGAATTTTTGATAATAACCAAATTTGTTTTTCCTCTCACTGCAATATACTGGAGATATTAGCCTTGCATGCATGCTCAGTTGCTCAGTCATTTCCAACTCTTTGTGACTCCTTGGATTGTAACCTGCCAGGCTCCTCTATCCATGGAATTTTCCAGGCAAGAATACTGGGGTGGGTTGCCATTTCCTACTCCAAGGGATCTTCCTGACCCAGAGATTGAACCTGTGGCTCCTCAGTCTCCTGTATCAGCAGATGAATTATTTACCACTGCACCGCCTGGGAAGCCCACATTGGTCTTACATGTATTTAACTATCACCTCTGCTTTCTATTCCCATTAACACCAGCATCAAGTAATTTAACACTGTCTTGCCTCTTATTCATTGGGTCCACTGTGTACTCTGCTCTTAGCCTCTTAATTTGTTGATAACTGATCCTCACTTAGGCCATCCCAGACAATATTGTTAGAATGGTCTTATGATACCACAATGAGGATTTCATGACTTTCATATTGAAAAGCACTTAAAGACTTCTTTCTGCCTATAAAATTAAATTGAAGTAATTCATAGCATTTAACCATCTTTTTCATGATGTTAATGGAAACAGTTTCCTTTTCTGAGTCTTGTAGTGTCATATATGCTTATTGATTCTACTACATGAGTATTCATTCTCTATCTTTTTCTCCTTACATGCTCTCTTCATATCATCTCCATTATTCTCATGACATTTAAGTTATCATATGCTGGGTTTCAGATGTGTATCTCTAGCCTAATATCTCTTGAAAACATGCATTCAATTACCTACTTGTCAATTCTATGTCATTGTCTTATATCTCAGAACTCATGTGTCCAAAAGAGCATTTTCTTACCTCTGAAATCTGTATCCCTATACAGATGTTTCTCATCACAGTAAATAATACCATTTTCCCATTCATTGAAATGAGAAATCCACATTTATTACCTATTTCATTCTTCCATCAGGTCTCCAAATCCAGTCCATCAGCAGATTTATATTTGTATAGCAATTTGCTTTAGATCATCAACTCTATTTCCTTGAACTATGGTATCTTTCTAACCAGTCTTTTTGCTTTAATTCTTGCACCTTCCAAACTATTCCTTGAAATAAATTCAAATTCTTCAAAATAATATTAGAAGCCCTGCATGATCTCAGTTCTGCTTACCTCTTCAGCTTCATCTCATGCTCTTCTTACCAACTGCCCTAATACCCTCCACAATGTCATGCTTTCAACAGATTCAGAACCTTTGCTTATATGTTCACTTCCATTTTACCCATAGTCCTAAGATTTTACCTATGTTAGATATCCTAATTGATTCTCT
Organism: Bos indicus x Bos taurus; assembly: GCF_003369695.1. NCBI lineage: Eukaryota > Metazoa > Chordata > Mammalia > Artiodactyla > Bovidae > Bos > Bos indicus x Bos taurus. The sequence continues at coordinate 8,614,130 of NC_040087.1, read as the reverse complement.
TTTCAGTCTTTATCACAATTTATAATTATTTAACCAATTTCTGTTCTTCAGTTCAGTTCAGGCGCTCAGTCGTGTCCACTTTTTTGCTAGCCCATGGACTGCAGCCAGGCTTCCCTGTCCATGACCAACACCCAGAGCTTGCTCAAACTCATGTGCTTCAAGTCGGTGATGCCATCCAGCCATCTCATCCTCTGTCATCCTCTTCTCCCCCTGCCCTCAATCTTTCTCAGCATCAGGGTCTTTTCCAATGAGTCAGTTCTTCACATCAGGTAGTCAAAGTATTGGAGCTTCGGTACCAGTGCTTCTAATGAATATTCAGGACTGATTTCCTTTAGGATTGACTGGTTGGATCTCCTTGCAGTCCAAGGGACTCTCAAGAGTCTTCTCTGACACCACAGTTCAAAAACATCAGTTCTCAGCTTTCTTTATAGTCCAACTCTCACATCCATACTTGACTACTGGAAAATCCATAGCTTTGACTTTATATTCTTAGTAGAAGTGTTAGTTGCTCAGTTGTGTCTGACTCTTTGTGGCCTCATCGACTATATCCTGCCAAGCTCCTCTGTCCGTGGGATTCTCCAGGCAAGAATACTGGAGTGGGTTGCCAGTCCCTTCTCCAGAGGATCTTCCTAACCCAAGAACTGAACCCAATGCAGGTCTCCTAAATCATAGGCAGATTCTTCACCGTCTGAGCTACGGGGAAGTCCCCACTTATGTTCTTACTTGTTCTATTATCCTAACTATGGTTTGGTCAGTCTGGTCAGTCTGGAAATCTAGGTCTGGGAGCTAATACAGTACATGGCATATGGAGGATAGTTGAATTCATCGAAATGGATAAATAAACCCTATCTTCCTTGTCTACTTGATATTTTTCAAATTAGCTAAACACATTTTACTTCTAGAATTTTCCTTTTACTCTTCATTTTTTCCTCTGAAATTCCATTATACTTTTAAACCTCCAGAGTAGTGGAGCTCTCCTGAAATGTCACTATCCCTTTCAAAAGCAGCTAATTAACCAACCAGTTATGACAGCAAGATTTTCAGTAAGTGGAACGTAATTTATTTCTCTTCAAAATCTCACAATATAAGGGAAGGGGTGTCTTTTCCTAAGGAATTCTTGTAATATATTACTGTTGGTATAGAAATTGTATCCCACAAAAATATCCTTTTTTAATTTTTTTTTTATACCAGAGAGCTATATTGTCCAATGTTGAATGCTGTAGAGGAGTTTCTAATATATCTAGAAACACTTGTATTAAAAATACTGCATTTTCAATGTTAGCTACTAGTTAATGGGTATGTTGCCTGTGAGTGAGGCATGCAGTACATTCAAAAGACTCAAGATTTAACATTATTGGTTTTGTTTATAAGCATCAATAGAAAACATGCATAATTATGTTTTTCTTGAGTACATATAGAAGCATAATTTAGAGTCATTAAAGAGTCTAAACTGAAAAAAAATCCTCCTCTTGCATAATTCCTGGGGTTAAACTCATTGCAATTGCAAGTAGGTGGGTGGATGTTATGTTTGTGTAGGTTGTATCATTTTAAAGAATTGGAGTTAGAAGCGATTCCAGAATACATTCCAGAATCAATAGGAACCTGCCCAATTGTTTCCTGCCTTTACTGCAATCTTGTAGAACATAAACTTTGAAAGTGATCGAGATCCTGATTTGAGGCTAACTTAAAACATAAACATTTTTATAAGGAAAAAAAAAATCACCCTTTTCCTGAGATGTAGACAGGCTTTATAAAAATTGTTTTTTTTTTTTTTCTTTGAAAAAATGGAGCACACTCAAGACCCTCAAGTACAGAGAATGGTGAATTTAATTCATGAAATAGTGTGTGCTTAATCACACAGACCTGGTGAAAGCCCTTTCTTCTAGACATGAAAACTTGTTTTGGAGAGGGAGTTAAACAATCTTTTCAATATAAATTATTTTACTGGGGCCTACATGGAGACTTAGTTGAGGGCAATATATTTTTAGCTTTTTGTACACAAAAATATTCTAGCCAGCTGTCATGGTAAACTAGCATTTTTAAAGGATGCTGTAAATCAGAGAAACATGACTATTTTTTATGAACTAATATTAGACAGTGTCTGCATAAAAAAAAGCAGGACATATTAAAAAGGCCTCGTCTGTGATCTCAGAATACAGCCCTTTGTGCATGTCTACTAAATACAGCTTTTCATTACATGAGGTAACATAGATCCTTGGTTCAACAATTTGGCCCCCAAACCTGTGTAAAGTCTTAACTATCTCAAATTTGCAAGTCTCCTATTTGATTTATTTGTGTTACTTTATCTTATTCTGTTTACTCATTAGGATTTTCTTTCTTGATTGCATGTAGCAATTGCTAATTATATGTAACCTGTTGATTTCTAGCCTTAAATTCTTCATTAGTGTTAGTTTCTTGTAATCTAGTTTTTTTTTTTTTTTAAATAATCATTAATTCTCTTTTACTCCTTGTGTCTTTTTAGTGTTTTGTTTATAAGCATTAATAGAGGACATGAGAATTATGGTTCTTATGTTTTCCATGTGTATATTTAAAAGCATAAACTAGAAGCATTAGAGAGCTTAGGATGAAAGAAATATAACAAATATGCTACTTCTGTTTTGTTACAGTTGAGTAATGTAATTATTTCTCTAGCTCTGTTTCTTTTGTAAATGTGTTCCAAATGTCAGAATTCTATGTCTGTGTAGGTCACACTTATGGTTGGAGGCTAAGTGAGAAACCAAATGTGAAGGAAATCCAAATATTCAGCACAAAAAATGAAACTGTAATATTTGAAAGAGCCCAGAAGAGGAGTGGCTTTTCTAATACTCTTTATTGATTTGTATAGCTTTGATGCTATCATTCTTATGGTGCCTCATGTTTGCTTAAACCTTCAGCACTCCTTGGTAAATTTGTTTTGTGGGATTTGTCAATATTACCTTTTAGAATGATAGCCACTTTATGTGCCTTTACACACTTGCCAAATCACTTCACCTGTGGTTAAGGCTGCTACAGCATTCGATATACCACTTTTCTAAAGCAATCTGTTTTCCAGCTCTGATTTTGGGAATTCATTTGCTAATCTAGTGCAAGTGAGAGATGGCTTCCTGAGAGAGGAATGTGTAGACGGGGAACATCTCCTGGGAAGAGAAGGAAAGAGCCTTGAGTTTTGTGGATGCACGGAGGGAAGAGACAGCAGTTTCAGGAGCATCACACATGCAGGTCACTAGTCAGCTGAACACAGAGCTGGGAGCTGAGGGATGGAGCAGAAGAGATGTGAGAACGCATGGTTTTGCCTCCATGGGGCCTGGAATTTAAAACACAGTCATTTTCATCTTGACAGTGTGATGGTGTTGATTCCAGGAACATGAAATATTTGTTCATTTACTTAGGTCTTCAGTTTCCTTTGATGATGGTGAGGGAGTCGGTAACTTGTGTGATGCCATGAGATCTGCTGAAACGCCCTGCACTTTATGCTCAAATCTGTTATGAACCTAAAACTGCTCTAAAAACTAAAGTCTAATATAGAAAACTCAGAGTTATCTTACTCTTTTCCTTTCCCTCAATCTCTTACCTGGTTGTTGTTGTTTAATCACTAAGTCATATCCAGCTCTTTTGTGACCACATGAACTGTAACCCACCAGGCTTCTTGTGCATGGAATTCTCCAGGCAAGAATACTGGGGTGGGTTGCCATTTCCTTCTCCAAGGGATCTTCCTGACCAGGGGATCAAAGCTGTGTCTCCTGCATTGGCATGCTGATTCTTTACCACTGAGCCACCAGGGAAGCCCCTTGCTTGCTTACTTATGGGCTACAACTGGAAGCCATTAGGGTACAAGAATCTTGCTGAAATTCACTATGGAGACCAGCCAGCCAAAGAGAAGGAGGAAGAGCCAGAGTGGATCCTTTGAGGCATAAAAGGGAGCTGTCTAGCAAGGATTTCTAGTGAATGTTGCAACTGTTACAACATTTCCTGACAGTGTTTTTAAAACAACATTCCTTATTATCAACAAATTAGAGCACTGCATTAAAATTTGTTAGAAAAACTCAATATGTGTTAAGTGACCTTGACAACACTGGTTATAGAAAAAAAAATTCCATGAAAATGCCATTGGATCATACGTAGCATAGTCAAATATAGACACAATTACAAGAAAACTACTAATGCATATAATAACATAATATAAAGAGTTCTAATAAATATTAAGATGGCTACTAACATGTGAATGAAACAGAATATTCTAGAGAAGAACTCAGATAAACATCAGTAAAAGTGTCCCGAGATGAACTTATTATTCTTAAAGCAGAGTGAGAAAGTGACTAGGAACCTGAACATGACAGGCACATCCAGGAATAAAACACAACTGTGACCATTTCTAGCCAAATAGTCAGATAACCTGTTTTTCATGTAAAAACAACCAGAGTAATAATAAAATCCTCCTCAGAGGTATTATGGTGGAACTTAAGACAATGTATATAAAATATTTACCCCACTGCAACAGTCATAGAAATTGTTCAATAAATATTGACCATAGTAAAACTACCACTAAAAATATTATTAGTGTTAATGTTAGGTTTTTCATAAATTTGCTGTATTGCTGATTTTTTAAAATGTTCATTTCTGCATTAGAATGTGTTTGATACAGTTGTAAGTGAGTCCTCTGTTTATATTCCTATTTTATTTAGTAGATAACTCATGTGAAGAGCACATTTTGTGTCTTTTAAAGCTACTATTGGTCAGCCTGTACCCAGGGAAAGCCAATCTTTATTATCTGTTTTATCTCATGCAAGGGAAAAGTAGCTACTAAAACCTTTATATTGCTTTCAGGATATTGGCACTTCAGTGAGAATAACAGAGAAAGTGCTTAATCGAAGGTCATCTACTCAAATCATATCTGCAGTACAGAATTTATTGCTAAAGAGAGAATCATTGACAAACAAAGAATTTGACATTTGAGAACCAAACTCAAAGCATAAAATATAAAAAAAAGTCTGTAGCTTTGGGGTTTTCCAGGAAATTTTTCCAGGAAAATTACCTGGAATTAAAGCAGTAGCCATTAAAATACTTCAATTATTTCAATATAATACAAACACTTCAATTAAGCTTTTGACTATGATATCATTTCAAAATAATAACAACCTCAAAGATACAGACCCTCAGAATCATTTTGCTATCAATTAATAACAAAGACCTATCATAAATCATTCATAATGCAAACACCAGGTAATTGATTTGCATGTTAAGTCTCTTCAGTAATATTCGACTCTTTGTGACCCTATGGGCTATAGCCCGCCAGGCTCCTCTGTCCACGGAATTCTGCAGGCAAGACTATTGGAGTGGGTTGTGGTAACTTCCTTCAGGAGATCTTCCCTACCCAGGTATCAAACCCTTGTCTCTTATGTCTCCCGCATTGGCAGGTGGTTTCTTTACCACCATTGCCACCTAGGAAGCCACACTTCTCACACAGAAATGATTTAGCACCCTTCTAAATAACAATCTAGAGATCGTAAACAATTGTCCCTCATTCCAATTTTCTCTGAAATACCTAAGGCCTCATGGATGTATGAGCTGCAGAGATACATGCACATATTTTTTAGTGAAACTTCTTTTAGAGAAAAATGCCAAGTGAGAAAATCACGGAATCTGTAGGAGCATTTTTGAAAGAATTGAAGTTATCTGGGTAGGAGGCAAAGAACCAAATAAGCAACATCTTTTGTGCCATTTTTTTTTTCTCTAGGATGTAATAGAAGAGATCTTTACCAAACATGTTAAATTGATGTTAAATGTGGAGTGATATATCTTGCTATTTAAGTTAGAATATAAGAAATGCCCTGCATTTAGATATAGTGTGTTTCAAATTCTGAACAAAGGGAAAATTCATGAATGATACATATATGTACCAAAAAATTCTAATTAGTAAACTAACAATTAGGGAAAAATGAGATATTGTCATATATGGGTTGAAACTGCAGCCTTACTCCTTTGAAGTTTTGCCAGTGTGAAGTGACAAAGATATTGAGAAAATATGAAATCTCAAATTGTGAAACTGCAAACAGGAAGAAATTCCTCTAAGCTAATGATTCTTTTGAGAAGTAGGAAAATGAAATGAAGGTGAGAATTACTGGGGTTATCATAAGAACAAAGCTATATAAGACTGTTTCAAACACCTTACATCAGTTCTTTTCTCACATTTTATTGCATTTGTATATTTTATTAAATATTTCATTTGTATAGGGTTTTTAGAGTATAATTACAGACTCGGAATAATGAATGGATTGCTGCATTCATAGATCTGTTCGGGGTAATACTACATGAATCATTCTTAACTGGGGAGGGGAGAAAGTGTTCCAAGAAATACTTCAAAGTCATATATAATTTTAATGACGTAATGGAGAAAGGACATCTATTTGTCTTTAGAGTTAGCAATTTAGTTCGGAGAAAAAAAAATATGCCATTGGACACACTTCATTGAATCTAGTAAGTATGTGTCATGATTCAAGAAAGGTATGGATTCATTTTTAGGTGTAAAGAAATAGCCTCAGAAGAATGAAAGAAAGATACAGGAAACACCAGTAACAGAATTGGATCTAAGAATTTGTCAATTACACTGTTGGATTAAAGAAATATCTCAGAGAAAGGAGCCACTACTTGTTGATTTTTTGATTTTGTGTTCTCTCTCACCTTTTAAGATGGTACTGATTAACCTGTCTGCAAGGCGGCAGTGGGGATGCATATATAGAGAACTGACTTGTGGACCCAGAGGGGGAAGGAGAAGCTGGGACAAATTGGGAGAGTAGCATTGAAGCATATACATCACCACAGGTAAAATTAGATAACCAGTGGAAATTTGCTATATGATACAAGGAGCTCAAATCTGGTGTTCTGTGACCACCTGGGGGTGGGATGGTGTGGGATGTGAGAGGGAGGTTCAAGAGGGAAGGCCATATGTAGACCTATGGCTGATTCATGCTGATATATGGCAGAAACCAACACAATATTGTAAAACAATTATCCTCAAATTAAAAGTAAATAAATTAACAACAACAAAAATAAATAAAAATAAAGGCGATACTTTCTTTACCTTTGGGAATAATTCACTTACTCCACTTAGATGGAAATATGTCCATTTAGCCTTGGTGGGGATACCACAATCCATAGTAAAAATAGACTGTGTTGATACAGAAAACCTCTGCAATAGCTAAATAGAAAAGCCTTTTCATTGGTAAGAGTTTGACTAAGAATCATAAACCAACAATTAAAAGTATTAGAATACTTCAATCTATCAAGTAATATGTGTTTGCTTTTCTGAAAGAGGATTTTGACTAACATTACAATTCAGAGAACATTTGTTTCCAAGCTAATGTGTTTCACAAGATTTTTATGTCTTAAAAACGTAGTGAAAATGGTTTTAAAGTGGGATCTATTCTTGCAGAGGAGCTCTGAAAAAAAGACATTTGTCCAGATTCTTGATGGATTATGACGGAGTAATGCTGTTGCTGTTCAGTCACTCGGTCGTGTCGGACTTTTTGCGACCCCATGGACTGCAGCATGCCAGGCTTCCCTGTCCTTCACTATCTACTGGTGTTTGCTAAAACTCATGTCCATTGAGTCGATGATGCCATGAATTTGGAATAAAACTTGTGCAGCTGGGAATAAGCATGAAACTGGGAACTACATGTTTCCCAATACCGAGATTACAACAATGCCTTCAATGTTCTATTAATATCATAGTTGTGACAAATTTGTTACCTGACCTGTACCATTGCTAATCAAGAAAAGCACCCAGAGGGCTCCCTGCTGGCTCAATGGTAAAGAATTCTCCTGCCAATGCAGAAGACATGGGTTTGATCCCTGATGGGGGAAGATTCAATATATTGTGGAGCAACCAAGCCTGTGCTCCCCAACTACTGAGCCTGTGCTCTGCAGCCTGGGAGTGACAACTTCTGAGCCCATTTGCCACAACTGCTGAAGCTTGCACATCCAGAGCTGGTGCTTTGCAACAAAAGAAGCCACCGCAGTGAGGAGCCCATCTACCATGACGATGAGTAACCCCTGCTTGCCATAACTGGAGAAAAGTGCACGCAGCGACAAAGACCCTGCACAAGCAAATAAATAAATAAATTTTTTTTCAAAAGAAAAACACCCAGAAATACATACATACAAAATAAAAATGAATATGATATTTCTCTGATGGCCAAAACATCTAAATGTTAGTTCTGGGTTTTGTATGAGCAAAACCATTCCTACAACCTGAAAATGCCAGAAAGTGACACATGAAATAACATGTCAAAAATAAGCTATTTTAAAAAATATTTTCAGAAATTGGAAAGTTATCTAGCTAACCTAACCATCAAAAGGTGAAAGGAACTTGGGGTGGGGCTGAGGTGGAGAAGTTAAAGACGGGAATCAAGTAGAGGGAACGAATCGAAATTCCCTTCTGCTTTTCTTTCTTTCCCCATGGGTTGTTTCCAGGAAAGGACATAGAGAGAGAATGCATCTAGTATTGAATCCTGACATATAATTTATCAAATCCACAGGGTAACTCAGTCAATGATTTTTATGTTTTTTCCTTTATGCAAGATTGCATGGTGCATTTTGCTTAGTCTATTAATTGGATAGGAAGAACTGAAGGCAAAAATGTTATATTGAATTTTCACTTAGTTACCAGATGCCTAAAAATTTCAATTAGCTGTGTTTGCAGTTTGTAGGGCAGCATTCTGTCTTGAAGTTTTATCCTTACCCCAAGCTTCCTCTGGCATCATTCTTCAAATAGGCAACATTATATTATTCCCCTTCCTACTGTTCAGGTCAGTTCAGTTCAGTCGCTCAGTTGTGTCCAACTCTTTGTGACTCCATGAGCTGCAGCACACCAGGCCTTCCTGTCCAACCCAACTCCCGGAGCCCACCCAAACTCATGTCCATTGAGTTGGTGATGCCATCCAACCATCTCATCCTCTGTCACCCCTTCTCCTGCCTTCAATCTTTCCCAGCATCAGGGTCTTTTCAAATGAGTCAGTTCTTTGCATCAGGTGGCCAAAATATTGGAATTTCAGCTTTAACATCAGACCTTCCAATGAATATTCAGGATTGATCTCCTTTAGGATGGACTGGTTGGATCTCCTTGCAATCCAAGGGACTCTCAAGAGTCTTCACCAACACCACAGTTCAAAATCATCAATTCTTCAGTGCTCAACACTTTAGTAAAATCAATCCAAAGAGCAAATTGTTTTCTTCCATTCTACTTGTATTAACGAGATGAAAATGAAATGAAAGGAAAAACTTCACAGTTTCTGAGTTTGGATAAATAACACAGAAATACGGTTAGAAAATAAAGAAAAATTATCAGCCAGAAATATTCTGGAGCTCGGAACGATATCATTTTTTGAAACAAAAAGTAGGATCTGAAACAACTGATGCAGTGCATTCTAATAAAGAATCTATTAGTCATGGAGTGACCTCTAGAGAAAAGCTCTCCAAGGCCATACAAGGGAGCTTGAATTTTGCCTCAAGGATTGTCTTTTTTTTTTTTTTTTTGGCCCTGCTGGGCAATTTGCAGAATCTTAGCTCCCAGATCAGGGATTGACCCCAGGCCATGGTAGTGAAAATACTGAGTCCTAACCACGAAACCACCAGGGAGCTCCCAGAGATTGTCTCTTTGGAGAGACTTAGCTGCATATACCATGAACTAGATCAGACCGCATTATATTTTTTTCTTAATAGGTCATGAGCAGAAGAAAGACAAGAAATGCAGATTAGTAAAATGTCATTCTTTTTATATTAGTCTATGTGAATAGATACAAAACAGAATGTACTATAGATTATTAGTGAAACTAGCTTCAGGACTGTAATATTTAATAAAATTATTACAATTTACTAGGTGGCAGATGTTGAAATAAAAGCACAAAAACAGCTTTTTTGGGGGGAGGGAATGGTAGCAATGGTCTTCAATAGGTATATCTTCAAAGGAGGGGATGAGATTTTACATAGACTTGATTACTTATTACCATAATACATGCTGAAGCAGGACATGGCAACCCACTCCAGTATTCTTGCCTGGAGAATCCCATGGACAGAGGAGCCTGGCAGGCTGTAGTCCGTAGGGTCGTGAAGAGTCAGACATGACTAAATTGACTGTTTTCTTTATTTATATTGATCTATGCAGTAACTAAATCAAACATTTGTAATTTGCTGCACCATCTGACATAACAAAGTTAAGATACTGGCAGTACTAGCTGCAAATATTTAGGATAAAATTTTCATAAATCAAATAAAAATATGTTATTACGTGGGACTTTTAAGGAGACTAGAATAAAAAATAGTAAAAAAAGGTAATATGGCTTCACATGGGCTTCCTTGATGGCTCAGATGGTAAAGAATCCATCTGCAATGTAGGAGGCCTGGGTTTGATCCCTGGGTTGGGAAAATCCCCTGGAGGAGGGCATGGCAACCCACTCCAGTATTTCTCCCTGAAGAATCCCCAGGTGCCATGGTTTCATATATTTGAGTTTTTAATAAGTGGGAAGGTGATTAAAAGGAAAGGGAATCCTAGAGAATTAGAAAATAAAAAGGGGATTAAAACAATAGATAACCTTTAGCACAGTAGGCAAAGACATAAGAGTAAAATGAATTCTTATTAATAGCAATTGGATTTGAAATTTTCTACATCTCTCACTTGAATATGGGCTTCTACTGAATAAGGTAGTTAGCACAAAGCCATTCACTGTTCTCTCTATTTGTAAGAGAAAAGTATAAAGACCAAAACAATTGATAGGTTCATTAACATTCCCTGGTTTAATCAAGTAAAGCTAATGTACATTCAGGGGACTCTGACCTGCAAACAGGTTTTTGTTACACTTTAGGAACAATTTATCTGAAACAGCCATTTGACTGTTTTATAGAAAGCGATGTGGGGCTGCTGCACTTTTAATGTGCATATTGAGTACATCTGCCTGGATTACAGAGTAAGGAAGGGGAAAAGGTACAGCCATTTATGTGACTGAGTTTTATTTTTTTAGTAAAAGGAAAATCAAAGTGAATTAGGGAGAAACAAAATGACATATTCTAGTATGTGATAATGTGAGATCTATAGGACATGGATTTTGAGCACATTGGCTAGCACACATGTGTTCAGTTCAGTTCAGTCACTCAGTCGTGTCTGACTCTTTGTGACCCCATGAATCACAGCACGCCAGGCCTCCCTGTCCATCACCAACTCCCGGAGTTCACTCAGACTCACGTCCATCGACTCAGTGATGCCATCCAGTCATCTCATCCTCTGTCGTCCCCTTCTCCTCCTGCCCCCAATCCCTCCCAGCATCAGAGTCTTTTCCAATGAGTCAACTCTTCGCATGAGGTGGCCAAAGTACTGGAGTTTCAGCTTTAGCATCAGTCCTTCCAAAGAAATCCCTGGGCTGATTTCCTTCAGAATGGACTGGTTGTATCTCCCTGCAGTCCAAGGGACTCTCAGGAGTCTTCTCCAACACCACAGTTCAAAAGCATCAATTCTTTGGCGCTCAGCATTCTTCACAGTCCAACTCTCACATCCATACATGACCACAGGAAAAACCATAGCCTTGAATAGACGAACCTTTGTTGGCAAAGTAATGTCTCTACTTTTGAATATGCTATCTAGGTTGGTCATAACTTTTCTTCCAAGGAGTAAGCGTTTTTTAATTTCATGGCTGCAGTCATCATCTGCAGTGATTTGGGAGCCCAAAAAAATAAAGTCTGACACTGTTTCCACTGTTTCCCCATTTATTTCCCATGAAGTGATGGGACTGGATGCCATGATCTTCCTTTTCTGAATGTTGAGCTTTAAGCCAACTTTTTCACTCTCCACTTTCACTTTCATCAAGAGGCTTTTGAGTTCCTCTTCACTTTCTGCCATAAGGGTGGTTACTGCATATCTGAGGTTATTGATATTTCTCCCGGCAATCTTGATTCCACCTTGTGTTACTTCCAGTCCAGCATTTCTCATGATGTACTCTGCATATAAGTTAAATAAACAGGGTGACAATATACAGCCTGACAATACAAACACATGTGTTAGTGCATATATTTCCTAATAGGAGCATCTCTTCACTTTCTTATTGTGAGGTAGGAACCCATATCATAGGGAGGCATGCACCTCTGACCCTTAACGACTGTTTCCGTTTTCTCTGTAAGAGGGGAGATATTAGGAAGGGATGTGGGCGTGATATGAAATATGAAACACATTACTGCTTCAGTGTGGTACAGCCACTGTGAGCTTCTGTTTTTGCTGGAAAGAAGGGAGGGTTGGCAGCAGATTCAGCCACAGAGCAGGGACTGTGGTGGACACAGCAAGAGGTCATTTCCTCTGCACATGTTGGCCACTGGCCTGTGTGTGGGGCTGAAAAAGAAGAAGAGTCAATGTTCACTGATTTACATGTTAAACATTATTCTGACTGAATATGTGGATGTATATTTGTGTGTGTGTGTGTGTCTGTGTGTGCTTAGTCACCCCAGTCATGTCCAACTTTGCAATTCCATGGACTAGCCTGCTAGGTTCCTCTGTCCATGGCATTCTCCCAGGAAGAAAACTGGAGTGGGTTGCCATGCCCTCCTCCAGAGGATCTGATCAAGGGATAAAACCTGTATCTCCTGCATTGCAGGAGAATTCTTTACTGCTGAGCCATGGGGAAACCCAATACATACATCAGTTCAGTTCAGTTCAATTGCTCAGTCATGTCCGATCTTTACGACCCCGTGAATCGCAGCACGCCAGGCCTCCCTGTCCATCACCATCTCCCGGAGTTCACTCAGATTCATGTCCATCGAGACAGTGATGCCATCCAGCCATCTCATATATATATGTACATTTCTTTTCTTTTCGTTTTTTCTTGACTTTCCAATGCAAGCTGAGGGGATTAGAGAAGCAAGTAAGGTCAGGACCAGAGTCTTTCCTGGGGTCCCAGCCCACCGGTGTCACAATACAGCTCCAAGTGAGCATTGCAGGCCTTGCTGACTCCAAGGATGGGTTGGGAAAGGGGATAGAACAGGGCCTGGAGGAGGGGTTCTGGGGCCCAGCACGGTGTGGGTGCTACATGTGTGGTATTGGTGAAGCTGGAACCTAGGGACCACCTGGTCAGCACAGTGACCACATTTCCCTTCTTGAAGAGAGATGCGTATCTATACCATACATATGAGACTTATTTTAATAAGAGGTTATCTCACACTATAATGGAGACTGACAAGTCCTGTGATATTCAGTGGGTATCTCAGAGACCCAAGAAAGCATCTGACACTATTTTAGTCTAAAAGTCCATTGTCTCTAGAACCAGGATGAGCTTATATTTCAGTTTAGATTAGAAGATGGAAAAAAAAAAAATAGATGTCTCAGCTCAAAAGAGATCAGGCAGAGGTATCCCCCCTCATTCATAGGAGTGTTACCCTTTCTGTTCTATTTAGGCATTCAAATGAATGAATGAGGCCCATCCAGATCAGAGAGACCAATCTGCTTTACTTAGTCTACCAATTCAAATGTTAATGTCATAATGTTTGACCACATGCCTGGGCACCCCGTTCAGTCATGATGAGCCAGGAAATTAATCATCACAGCTCCCATTACCCCATTATCCATATTCCCCTAATGTTATCATTTTATATCACCACAGAATATTTATCAAAACCAAGAAACCTACCTAGGAATATTACCATTAACTAAAATTCATGCTTTATTTGAAATTAGCCTTTTTTTTCCCATTAATGCTTTTTATTGTTCCAGGATTCAGTCTAGGATATTGCATCACATTTAGAGTTAATTCATTTTAATTGTGTAATATATTTTATTATAGGATTATAGCACAATTTATTTGCTCAGTCTCCTGTAAATGGCAATCATTTATAATTTTTCCTTCCTACAAATATAACTATTCTATAAAATGCTGAACTCAGGTGCATTCATGAAGCAATCCTATTATTTCTCCCACTGTCACTTCAAAATATGTCCTGTTAGAAAATCTATGACTCATTCCACAGCACTTTGTGTCATTCTTAGTCTTAAAAACAGTCTTCTTTTATTTTTTTCAGTCTTACTGATGTGTAGGTGACAAAGGAAATTGTAAGACATTTAAAGTACACTGGAACATTATGATGAGGGCTTCCAAACTATTTCAGTGGTAAAGAATCTGCCTGACAATGCAGGAGATGCAGGAGACACAGGTTTGATTCGTGGGTCAGGAAGATCCTCTGGATTAGGAAATGGCAACCCACCCCAGTGTTCTTGCCTGGAAAATTCCACGGACAGAGGAGCTGGTGGGCTGCAGTTCATGAGGGTCACAAAGAGTCGGACATGACTGAGCACACGTGCACACACACTATGATGATTTGATATACATATACATGTATGTTGTGAAAGAATCCCCCCATTGAGTTATTTAACACATCTATCACCTCACATATTTATCTTTTGTTTTGTTTTGCTCTGTTTTGATTGTAACATATAAGTTCTACTCCCTTAAGAAATTTTCAAAATGCAATATAACCTTATCAGTCTCCATATAGTAACCAAGATGTACAATACAGTGTGGTCATAAAAGCCTTGAACATTATTTAGATTAAATAGACTCCTTTTCCTCCATCTGGGGGATTGGCTTCAGACTTCAAAGTGTGTCATGGAGAGTGGAATTTGGTTAGGAGATGTCATTAAAGGGGGGTTTTTAATCCTTGAGGACTGACCACAGTGAAGGGAATTCAAAATGAACATACTTTAAGAAAAATTACCCCAAACTTGGAAATAAGTCTAAAAGGTGGGCAATGTGTCATTTTAAGGTCATATGAGTTCACTATTTAAAAGACCCACCTGAGGATTATCCAGAGAAATGTACTTTATCCAATTCATTTCAAAGTCCCAGACTTAGTACATATTAAGTTGGATAATTTTGTCCAAGAGAGATGCAGACACTTTCTTTCTGCGAGAAAAGATAGCCCTACAAATTACTGAGCTTTGTTACATATGGAATGAATAAGTTTTGTAAGTAACCAAGCAGGCTTATTTAGTATTCATTTATTATATTGTCTACAATCCTCAAGTCCTCAAATGTTATTTTAACTGGAAGTACTATCTTAATGGTTTCCTTTTCAATTACTTTTTCTTTGACACATCTTCATTTTGTATTTATTTGAGCCATTTGCTTAAACTTCTTAAAAATCAGTCTTTAATAAATAAAGATTCTGCTTCATGGATAATATTTAACATGGTCTCTGTTCCTTCAGGACAGTTCAGAGGCAAGTGAAAGTCGTTCAGTCCTGTCCAACTCTTTGTGACCCCATGGACTATACAGTCCATGGAATTCTCCAGGTCTGAAAACGAGTGGGTAGTAGCCTTTCCCTTCTCCAGGGAATCTTCCCAAAGCAGGGCTCGAACCCAGGGATCCAGCATTGCAGGCAGATTCTTTACCAGCTGAGCCATAGGGAAGCCCATAGTTGCTATTACTGTCTATTAGTGTGCTTTTTTGTGTTTTTAGAGATTCTCCTGGGGTGACTTCTGGGTGAAGCCCCTTAGCAAATGCTACCTGTTGCCTGGAAGACCGCTTTAAACTCCTTTCTTTACTGATGGGTCCTACAGAACCCATGAGCTCTTTTATTGGAATCCCGCTGCCTCTGTAAATTCAAGTGACAGGCCATGCATCCTTTTACCACCATTAATAAGCACAACTTGCTCTGAACACAGTCAGCGAAGAAAACTGTTTCTTTTTTTTTTAATTTTATTTTTAAACTTTACATAATTGTATTAGTTCTGCCAAATATCAAAATGAATCCACCACAGGTATTAATGTGTTCCCCATCCTGAACCCTCCTCCCTCCTCCTTCCCCATACCATCCCTCTGGGTCGTCCCAGTGCACTAGCCCCAAACGTCCAGTATCGTGCATTGAACCTGGACTGGCATCTTGTTTCATACATGATATTTTACATGTTTCAATGCCATTCTCCCAAATCTTCCCACCCTCTCCCTCTCCCACAGAGTCCATAAGACTGTTCTATACATCACTGTCTCTTTTGCTGTCTCGTTCACAGGGTTATTGTTACCATCTGTCTAAATTCCATATATATGTGTTAGTATACTGTATTGGTGTTTTTGTTTCTGGCTTACTTCACTCTGTATAATAGGCTCCAGTTTCATCCACCTCATTAGAACTGATTCAAATGTATTCTTTTTAATGGCTGAGTAATACTCCATTGTGTATATGTACCACAGCTTTCTTATCCATTCATCTGCTGATGGGCACCTAGGTTGCTTCCATGTCCTGGCTATTATAAACAGTGCTGTGATGAACATTGGGGTACACGTGTCTCTTTCCCTTCTGGTTTCCTCAGTGTGTATGCCTAGCAGTGGGATTGCTGGATCATAAGGCAGTTCTATTTCCAGTTTTTTAAGGAATCTCCACACTGTTCTCCATAGTGGCTGTACTAGTTTGCATTCCCACCAACAGTGTAAGAGGGTTCCCTTTTCTCCACACCCTCTCCAGCATTTATTATTTGTAGACCTTTGGATCGCAGCCATTCTGACTGGTGTGAAATGGTACCTCATAGTGGTTTTGATTTGCATTTATAAACTCAAAATGGATTAAAGATCTCAACGTAAGACCAGAAACTATAAAACTCCTAGAGGAGAACATAGGCAAAACACTCTCTGACATACATCACAGCAGGATCCTCTATGACCCACCTCCCAGAATATTGGAAATAAAAGCAAAAATAAACAAATGGGACCTAATTAACCTTAAAAGCTTCTGCACATCAAAGGAAACTATTAGCAAGGTGAAAAGACAGCCTTCAGAATGGGAGAAAATAATAGCAAATGAAGCAACTGACAAACAACTAATCTCAAAAATATACAAGCAACTCCTACAGCTCAACTCCAGAAAAATAAATGACCCAATCAAAAAATGGGCCAAAGAACTAAATAGACATTTCTCCAAAGAAGACATACAGATGGCTAACAAACACATGAAAAGATGCTCAACATCACTCATTATCAGAAAACTGTTTCAACCACAGCTTTTCTTCTTTACCCTTCTCCAGACGGTAACCAGACACCAGGCTCTACGATCCCCAAATCTGAAAGAACACGTGTTCAGCTCTCTAAGTGGTTGACTTGAAAACTCCTCACTTGTTCTGAGATACGAGGAAGAAGTGCTTTCACTTGCTGCTTTTTTCACCCCATGGGAACTCATTATATCAGCATCCCTCTCTTTCTCTGAAGAGAACTTCTCCTCTGATCCTTAACATATACTTATAAGTCTTGCTACCTTTATTTCACCCATATTTCTTTGGCTATTCTTGACATTTGTACAGATTGTTCCTCTGCATGCAAATTAGTTAATCAAATACTACGAACATATCACTAGTATTCTAAATGAGAATTTTTAAATTAATGATTTTTTTATAATTAGAATATTTACATTTTGAATAGTTTTGTCCATGAACATAGTATGTTTATCTAGTTTTTGAGATCTTTTTAATACTTTGTTATAATTTTACAACTGTCTTTAGAAAAGTCTTAGACATCATTTAGTAGCTAAACTTATGTGTATCTTCTAATTTTAGCTTTTTTGAGGTTTTTAAAAAATATTATTTAATTATGATTATAAAGTGTTCTGATTTCTGAATATTATTTTTATGCTGAACAATGTTGCTTTAACTATTTTATTTCTAGTGATTTCTAGATTCTCCAAGACTTCCCTGTCCTACATAAGAAATGACATTTTTCACCTAATTTTATATTATGTTTCATTTTCTAGATTTATTGAAATTAGCCAGGGTCTGCTACTCTTTCATACCACACATACAACCTATAAAATTAAAGTGAAATAATGATAGAGAATGTAATTCTATTCTAGTTCTTTTGGGAAATATTTCTAAAATAGCTATAAACATGATGACAGACTTAGATTTATTTGTATGTTTGACCATTACCTTAAAAAGTTTAAAATTTTTCAAATTTTGTAACTAAAAATGTTCCTTTTATTACAAATAAATTTTGATAAGGCTTATTTTTTCTGAATTCTTTGATATAATTATATGCCTTTTCCTTAAATCTTTCATTTCACCTTCTTAATCACTGTTTTAATATTTTGAAAACCCTGATATGATAGAACTTCAGTGATGATCACATTTATAAGTACCTTGATAAATAAGCATGAACAAAGTGTAAAATAATTATACACACAAAAAAAATAACTGTAGGAGAGTTGGCTTTTAAATGTTGTGTTCTATATGAATTAACTTATGAGCCTTAGTCCTTATTTCTTTTTGCTTTAAATAGTCTTTAAAAATTAAAGTTTAAGGGAATAAAATATTTTATATAATAAAGAATCTATTTTGTGCAAGCATTTGTGATTATCACAGTCTGAATACATGTATTTAAACTTCCATGTTACAACAGTTTGGATCCCTTTTCTTAATGCTTCCAAGGGAAATAAAATATTTTTTCTATGTGAACATCAGAGAAATTAAAAGAATTGGACAAATCTGTTGAGTATTTGAGTGTCTTCATTTCATTATTCTCATTATCAGTAATATCCCCACTAACCAACTACCTAGGAAAATAGCCTTCAGGCAAAATTTTACATAAATGGAAATTATTTTGGAGAAGGCAATGGCACCCCACTCCAGTACTCTTGCCTGGAAAACCCCATGGATGGAGGAGCCTGGTAGGCTGCAGTCCATGGGGTCGCTAAGTCGAACGTGACTGAGCAACTTCACTTTCACTTTTCACTTCCATGCATTGGAGAAGGAAATGGCAACCCACTCCAGTGTTCTTGCCTGGAGAATCCCAGGGATGGGGGAGCCTGGTGGGCTGCTGTCTATGGGGTCACACAGAGTCAGACACGACTGAAGTGGCTTAGCAGTAGCAGGAAATTATTTATATCAAGAAAGAAAACTCAAACTTAAGTTGAAATATCATTTTTGGCTCATTGATAAGGAATCCGCTTGTCAATGCAGGTGACATGGGTTCAATCATTGGATCAGGAAGATCACCTGGAGAAGGAAATGGCAACCCACTTCAATATTCCTGCCTGGGAAATCTTATGGACAGAAGAGCCTGGCAGGGGAACAGTCTATGGGGCTGCAGAGTCAGACATGACTTAGCAACTAAACAACAGCAGCAACATCATTTTTAAAAGTATAATTTTATTTTTCAAACACATATTTTAAATTTCAACGTGTATGATTATTATAAAATGTGTTGGATAATAAGAATTATTAAATGATGGTCATTATGATTATTCATTATTTTGCTACTTCACGCTCTCCCCCTTTTTAATTCCTTGTCTTTGTAGTAGAGAACGAAACTGATATTATACCCTTAGTCATTAATGACAATGAAGTGAGTCATGACCATGCAAATGTTTATTAATCTATTTCTGTATATCCAATATTACTTCAAAAAAACAAAACAAAAAATACGACGCTAGCCCCAACCCCTGCCAAGTAATCAAATTCCTAACTAATTTCTAAAATTTACTTAATTTCTAACTGTGAGCTTCATAGCTTTCACAGACATTTCTTGAACTGTTCATCAAAAATCACCTGTGCTACCGTAGCCAGAAGCTATTTACAGTGTCACAAAGAAAATAGCAAACAAAACCTTCTGATAAAAGTCTGAGCAGGGTATAACCCTTTAGGCTGTCAGAATCTATGCCAGTTCAAAAACAAAGAAAGAAAAGGCAGAGGGAGTTACAACCACACGATACACACCTAGACAAACACAAACACATGCACACACACACACGCGTGTGCTCTGCTCCCTTCCCCAGCCCAAATAACAACAGACGTGAACAACATTCAGAATGGCAGGTCATTCACAGGGATTTTGTTTAGAATCATAAACATTTTCAGGACTTGAAACCAGAAAGGAGGGGAGGAACAAAAAAATAAGTACCATGCTATAAAATCCATACTGGAATAATTACATGTTTGAATCATATAGGCATATAAGTAATATCTTTGGAAATTTAGAATTACAATATTAATTTTGAATCATCAAAAACATTATTAACAGCAAATTAAACCATTATTTCATACCACATGTAAAAGTAAATTCTAAAAAGATTAAAATCCAAATTTAAAAAATTAGGAAGTCATTTTGCAAGACAGAAGATACCAAGATACCAAGGAAAGAAGCATACGTAATATATTTGAGTATAAGAAATTAATATTTCCCAAATAGAAAAATAAGACAAACATAAAACAGCTGGGAGAAAAGATCTGAAACAGAAAAAAAAAAGGAGTGTAATGATATTTTAATGTACCAATAGCTCCAGCAAATTAAAAAGTAAAGGAACATTAAACCAAATGAAAAAGTTGGTTGAGATTATGACAAGAATATACAGAGTAAGAAAGGCTATCATTTCAATTTTCCACTAAGTATTTTAAAAGCTGTTTAACCTCTTTATTAATCATGAAAAAGCTAATCAATGACTAACAATTCATTGATTATATTGGCAAATATACTGAAGACTAATAATATCCAATGCTGGTGAGGACAAGTGAAAGTGCCAATCACAGCAATCTCCTGGGAAAATGAACTGGGAGAATCTAAAATTGAAATATGCACCCCACTATATTCAACATTCTCACTTCATAATAAAAATATGGAAAGAAAAGTCTACTATTTAACAACTTCCAGCAAAATTCTCTGAAGTGATAATAAATGAAAGGAGCCCAAATGCCCAATAATAGGAGAATGACAATGACTAAAAAAAATCATGCATGCATGCTAAGTCGCTTCAGTCATGTCCGACTCTGTGCGACCCTGTGGACAACAGCCCCCAGGCTTCACTGTCCACAGGATTCTCTAGGCAAGAATACTGGAGTAGGTTGCCATTTCCTTCTCCAAAAGAAAAGGATGAGCAGTATCTTATTAAAGATGGTATTCTTATACAAATCAAGTTCCCAAATGTGTTTCATACCAGTGTCCTGAATATTGGGGGAATAAAAGAAAGACCTCACATCTAGATGAAAACAAATGATCTGGAATTGGTTGCTAATATGTTACCAACCAGAAACTAGTTACCTCATTAGAATGATTCTCTAACAAGAGAACCAAAGGCAGAGAAAATATGCTAACGTTGCAAAGAATCCTGAATTTAGGTTATATGTGAGGATGAGTGGTTTGAATGAGAAGGTTGCTTAATTTTGGATTAGATATTGTGAGATCTGATAGGCTGGATTATAAACTGTATATCTTGCTGTGAACAGGGACCAGACAAGATTACTAAAGATCCTATCAAGCCTGATGCTTTTTGAAAATGAAAGCCTAATTAAGAGCCTCCCTAGGGAGAGGTCAAAGGCTTTTTTTAAATCCCTATTGCTATCATAGCACAATCTATATATATCTGATAGTATACAATCATTAAAAAATGAATTTCTCTATAAACGTACTGCTTGGTAAAAGATTCTAGTTGCAAAGTAACGTCTATAATAGACAACATTTTTGTATAAACAGATGTTGTGCGTGTTTATACGTTTCCATGAACATAGAAAATTTACTTGAAAAGATGTCCACTGTACAGTTAATATTTTTTTCCTTTTGGAGTGAGAGAGTGGAATGGAGAAAAGATGGGTTCGATCCCTGGGTCGGGAAGATCCCCTGGAGAAGGGAATGGCAACCCACTCCAGTATTCTTGCCTGGAAAATCCCACGGACAGAGGAGCCTGGTGGGCTACAGTCCATGGGTCACAAAAGGTCGGACACGACTGAAACGACTTAGAATACACGCACACTTCATTTTATCTTGTGCTCTTTTGTGTCATCCATTGCCATGAGCATGTTATGCTTTTGTAGTTTGCAAGGGCAACCCAATAGAGTATAAAATTCTTGATTTTTACTGAAATATGTGTACAGGTCTTACAAACATTGTTTTGTAACAATATTTGTTACTCAGTTTTCTCATGGAGAAAAAAAAGTCTTTCTTTTACTTCACAATTAATTCAGTATTGATCCAGTAGCAAATATTGAGCTTTTCCAGAGTTTATGAAATCTTCAAAATTGCTAGGGAACCTTCAAAGGCAAGTAAGGTTTCCTTTAAGGGCATTTTAGCTATTTGGATGAGAGTTAACAGACTGCAGCTGTTGGAACATTGTGATCTAGTCTGAGTGATAAAGTGAAGCAGTAGAGTTCAAGGCGATAAATGCCACCTGCAGCAACATTATCAGTCAACTAATATTAAGAACGGATTCAAGGGTGCAGTATCATTTCTCAGTACTTGACAACCAGGCCCAAAATATTTTCTAATGTTTATTAGCACTGTATCAGTTGATAAAAAGGTGGCTTTGTTGGTTTCATAAGTGCTTTTCCCCAGGACCATAACACACAGCTGCTTCCAGCAATGTAGAATGTGGAATTTTTGTGAAATTATAAAATCTTTAGAATGAGTTGTATGTATTTACTGAATATTCCATAAGTCCTATAGGCTTGCAGTATGAGGCATGTCCATTCATTGAAATATTAATTTTATTGTGGTGTTTCAGTAATAGTAATTAAAATAATCAGAACATTTTCAAAATAGAAATAAATAGTAATTGTATAAAATTGAACATTCTGATTTGATGTTAATAACTTCTATACTGGGCTTCTCTGGTGGCTCAGCCAGTAAAGAATCCACCTGCAATGCTTCCATAATGGGCTTCCCTGGTAACTCAGCTGGTAAAATACCCATCTGCAATGCAGGAGACCTGGCTTTGATCCCTGGGTTGGGAAGATCCCCTGGAAAAGATCTGGCCAAGATTTGGCTTGGAGAACACAGTCAATGGGGTAAAAAAGAGTCAGAAACAACTCAGTGACTTTCACTTCCACTGTCACTTTTTTCAGCTTCTGTATTGCCACTGGTTGATAACATTCCAAATTGTTCAACAGTCAGAGAAAAAAATGTAAAATTCTCATTAAACTAAATAAATTCTATTAGGAGTTTGGGATTGACATGTACACACTGCTGTATTTAAAATAGATAACCAGTAAGAATCTACTGTACAAAAAAATTATTTTTAAAAAGATTTTAAAAATCCATATGACAAAAATAGCAAATACTTCATTAAAAAAAGCTTTTCAAAATTGTATGATCAAAATCTTAATGGAAAATATGGATCCATAATGATTATCTTGAAACACAGGTTAGGTTCCTCACAGTTCTGGATACTCAGTGACTTTGGGGAAGTGTTTGCTTTCAGACTTCCCCATGCCTAGGCTGACTTTCCATGCCACTCTTCATATTACAAATTAGCTCATGTTAATGCAAAGTTTTGAAGGTGTGCCTTTGTAGGCTACAGCAGCTTTTCATACAGTATTTCTCTCTGGGTTTCAAATATCTATGCCTTTTCCCTATTCTTTCTGGCATGCTTCCAGCTCCTTAAATCAACATTGGTAACAAACAAAGCCACTAGACCATTCAGGTATGACCTAAATCAAATCCCTTATGATTATATAGTGGAAGTGAGAAATAGATTTAAGGGACTAGATCTAATAGATAGAGTGCCTGATGAACTATGGACTGAGGTTCGTGACATTGTACAGGAGACAGGGATCGAGACCATCCCCATGGAAAAGAAATGCAAAAAAGCAAAATGGCTGTAAGGGGAGGAGGCCTTACAAATAGCTGTGAAAAGAAGAGAAGCGAAAACCAAAGGGGAAAAGGAAAGATATAAGCATCTGAATGCAGAGTTCCAAAGAATAGCAAGAAGAGATAAGAAAGCCTTCCTCAGCGATAAATGCAAAGAAATAGAGGCAAACAACAGAATGGGAAAGACTAGAGATCTCTTCAAGAAAATTAGAGATACCAAGGGAACATTTCATGCAAAGATGGGCTCGATAAAGGACAGAAATGGTATGGACCTAACAGAAGCAGAAGATATTAAGAAGACGTGGCAGGAATACACAGAAGAACCATACAAAAAAGATCTTCACGACCAGGATAATCACCATGGTGTGATCACTCACCTAGAGCCAGACATCCTAGAATGTGAAGTCAAGTGGGCCTTAGAAAGCATCACTACGAACAAAGCTAGTGGAGGTGATGGAATTCCAGTTGAGTTATTTCAAATCCTGAAAGATGATGCTGTGAAAGTGCTGCACTCACTATGCCAGCAAATTTGGAAAACTCAGCAGTGGCCACAGGACTGGAAAAGGTCAGTTTTCATTTCAATCCCAAAGAAAGGTAATGCCAAAGAATGCTCAAACTACCGCACAATTGCACTCATCTCACACGCTAGTAAAGTAATGCTCAAAATTCTCCAAGCCAGGCTTTAGCAATACATGAACTGTGAAATTCCGGATGTTCAAGCTGCTTTTGGAAAAGGTAGAGGAACCAGAGACCAAATTGCCAACATACGCTGGATCATCGAAAAAGCAAGAGAGTTGCAGAAAAACATCTATTTCTGCTTTATTGACTATGCCAAAGCATTTGACTGTGTGGATCACAATAAACTGTAGAAAATTCTGAAAGAGATGGAAATACCAGACCACCTGACCTGCCTCTTGAGAAATCTGTATGCAGGTCAGGAAGCAACAGTTAGAACTGGACATGGAACAACAGACTGGTTCCAAATAGCAAAAGGAGTACGTCAAGGCTGTATATTATCACCCTGCTTATTTAACTTATATGCAGAGTACATCATGAGAAACGCTGGGCTAGAGGAAGCACAAGCTGGAATCAAAATTGCCAGGAGAAATATCATTAACCTCAGATATGCAGATGACACCACCCTTATGGCAGAAAGTGAAGAGGAACTAAGAAGCCTCTTGATGAAGGTGAAAGAGGAGAGTGAAAAAGTTGGCTTAAAACTCAACATTCAGAAAACAAAGATCATGGCATCTGGTCCCATCACTTCATTGGAAATAGATGGGGAAACAGTGGAAACAGTGTCAGACTTTTTTTGGGCTCCAAAATCACTGCAGATGGTGACTGCAGCCATGAAATTAAAAGACGTTTACTCCTTGGAAGAAAAGTTATGACCAACCTAGATAGCATATTCAAAAGCAGAGACATTCCTTTGCCAACAAAGGTCCATCTAGTCAAGGCTATGGTTTTTCCAGTGGTCATGTATGGATGTGAGAGTTGGACTGTGAAGAAAGCTGAGTGCCGAAGAATCAATGTGTTTGAACTGTGGTGTTGGAGAAGACTCATGAGAGTCCCTCGGACTGCAAGGAGATCCAACCAGTCCATTCTGAAGGAGATGGGCCCTGGAATTTCTTTGGAAGGAATGATGCTAAAGCTGAAACTCCAGTATTTTGGCCACCTCATGCGAAGAGTTGACTCACTGGAAAAGACTCTGATCCTGGGACGGATTGGGGGCAGGAGGAGAAGGGGATGACAGAGGATGAGATGGCTGGATGGCATCACTGTCTCAATGGACGTGAATCTGAGTGAACTCCGGGAGTTGGTGATGGACAGGGAGGCCTGGCGTGCTGTGATTCATGGGGTCGCAAAGAGTCAGACATGACTGAGTGACTGAACTGAACTGAACTGAACAAAGCTCAAGCCTCTATTGGTGGTTAACAATGTGCCTTCTGTTATACTCTTGTTCCAGAGATAAAGATTTTGCCCTACAATCAATTTAAATTACTTTAAATTATTTTTGCCAGCTTGTCTCTTTTTCTATTCTCTCAATTGCATACTGATTTTTAATGATGTTTCCTTGATTACTCATATGTACCCTATATTTCCTGGAGAAAATATGATCAAACTTACATACACATTTTTGTTTTGTTTGCCTACATTTTGTGAAATACGATTGAGTAGTAATAACTAATTATGCAGATAGGAAGTATAAACCATGTGCCAAACATAAAAAAATCCTTAAATAAATATTTTTTATGGTTTATACAACTCATTCTAGAATGACAGTTCAAATGCAGAGGAAGTCTTTAGTTAACAAAATTATTAATATTCTGTTTTAGGTTTGAAAGAAAAAAATGAGTAGTCCCAAAACATATATAATGATTAATCTCCCTAAACGCTATTGCCTGCTTTGGGGAGTAGACTAAAATTTATTATATTTTGTCTTTAAGCTATCTTAATTGATACACCAATTATTATTTATATATTAACTGAAACTCTATGAGTAAAAGTCCCAAACTGCTCTGGCAAGTCCATTAGGGTTCAGCTTTTCCTTTTTCATTATAAGATAAATGCATTTCAGTTTAATCAGTTTACAAATGCGGAACTGAGGTTACAAAAATAAAACACAGCCTCTAGTCATTTCTCCTCAAAGAAAGAACCCCTCAGGGCAATCTGTCAGTTTACACTGCAGTTAAAAAAAGTTTCAGATGCATCAGTCTCCAGGTAATAAGTACATAAGAAACTATAATATAAAACCTGTATCATAGAATTACCTTGATTTATGTGAGTAGCACAAATAGAATTACCTAAGGGGATATGCACTGCAATTGAAACAAAACCAAAAAACTGCTGTCTCACATTGGGTCTCACCATAGTATGCAGCAAATGGGCTTTGCTCAAGAGGATTATAAGCTGCCTTTAATGAAAATTAGCAATTTATCTACTGCATGATGAACCATTGACTTTTTGTTTACATTGATGTAATTGCTATGGTTGTGTTGATATAATTGCCATCACTGCAGATGGTGACTGCAGCCATTAAATTAAAAGACGCTTACTCCTTGGAAAGAAAGTTATGACCAACCTAGACAGCATATTAAAAAGCAGAGACATTATTTTGCCAACAAAGGTCCGTCTAATCAAAGCTATGCTTTTCCCAGTAGTCATGTATGGATGTGAGATTTGGACTATAAAGAAAGCTGAGCATGGAAGAATTGATGCTTTTGAACTGTGGTGTTGTAGAAGACTCTTGAGAGTCCCTTGGACTGCAAGGAGATCCAACCAGTCCATCGTAAAGGAAATCAGTCTTGAATATTCATTGGGAGGACTGATGTTGAAGCTGAAACTCCAATACTTTGGCCACCTGATGTAAAGAGCTGACTCATTGGAAAAGACCTTTATGCTAGGAAATATTGAGTGCAGAAGGAGAAGGGGAAGACAGAGGACGAGATGGATGGCATCACTGACTCAATGGACATGAGTCTGGGTAAACTCCAGGAGTTGGTGATGGACAGGGAGGCCTGGCGTGCTGCGATTCATGGGGTCACAAGGAGTCAGATACGACTGAGTGACTGAACTGAACTGAACTGAACTGCTGTGGTGAAAGTGAGGAAAAAAAGACCAAACTACATTTTCAGAATATTAGAGTATTCTGAATATAGAGTGATATTTTATTAAAGATGAATAATAAATCGATTTGACTGGCCACTAAATCATTTTTTAATTGTACATGATAAGATGTGCTTTATAATAAGAGACAACAGAGAGAGAGAACAATAGCCAGTGATGAATGGTGCTGTACAGAAGGCTGATTATCTGATAGGTCTCTTCTTTATTCTTCTCTAATTTTCTTATTCATAATTTAGATTCATTAAAAATGCTTGATATTATTATATTATTGAATCAAAATTATGCCTATAAAAATGATATTGCCTGGATTAGAAGAAAAGTTGAAAACGTGATGAGTACATCCATAATCACCTTTTCAACATCATAGTCAATGTAAACTTTTACATCGTAGTCAATGTAAAATTAAATGTAAACTTCAATATAACAATTAGATGAAGCCTATAGTAACTATGAAAACCAGAAAGGAATTATATTCATGCAACAAATTTAATCAGTTTATACCATTGAAATTACATTCTATGTTAAAAAAAAAAAAAATCCCTGAAATAGTTTCAGAACATATAGAACTTGTCCTGGTGTTTGAAGATACCTAAGAAAATATGTTTTAAAAAATTCCATGAGACAAAATGCTTCTTTTATAGTCCCAGTGGTTATATAACAGTTATAAAGTTCTTTGCCTCAAGTACAAAACCATGGAATTCAGTAAGATAAAGTATGTTCAGGCATGTGCCCACATTCTAAGTCCCTCAGTCTGCCCAACTCTTTGCGATGCCATGGACTGTAGCCTGCCAGGCTCCTCTGCCCATGGGATTCCCCAGGCAAGAAAGTGGGTTACCATGCCCTCTTCCAGGGGATCTTCCTCACCCAGGGATTGAACCCTCATCTCTTATGTCTCTTGCATTGGCAGTGGGTTCTTTACAAGTAGCACTGCCACCCGGGAAGTATGTACATCTGGGAATTATGTACAGGCATGTCTTTTTATTTTGCACTTGGCTTTATTGTGCTTCACAGATATTGTGTTCTTTACAAATTGAAGGCAAATGTGAAGCCTACACCAAGCAAGTCTGTTGACACTGTTTTCCAACAGCATTTGCTCACTTCATGATTATGCCACATTTTATTAATTGCTTCAATATTCCAAATATTTTCATCATTATTACATCTGTTATGGTAATATATGGTCAGTAATCTTTGATTTACTACTATGCGTCACTGAAGGTTCAGATGATGACTAGCATTTTGTAGCAATTAATTATTTTTAATTAAAGTATGCATATTATTTAGACAGAATGTTATTGCACAGTTAACAGGCTACCAACGATGTAAACATAAATTTTAAACATTGGGAAATCAAAAAAATCTATGTGACACCTTTTATTTTCTTGTTTTTTAGTTGCTCAGTCGTGTCCGACTGTTTGCAACCCCATGGACTGCAGCCCTCTAGCCTCCCCTGTCCTTCACAGTCTCCTGTAGTTTGCTCAAACTCATGTCCATTGAGTCAGTGATTCCATCCAAGCATCTCATCCTCTGTCCCCCAGAACTTGCTTTATTACTGTGTTCTGGGATCAAATCCACAATATCTCCATTTTATGCCTGTAATGATTTAAATATCAACACAAACTATTTAGGAACACTAATAAATCACTCTATCTTTGAAAAGAAATCTAAAATGCCCAATGATATATCTTAGGATAATGTAATTCATTAGACTTTTTTATTATATAGATATGTAAATTAATATATGTATGTAAATGACATCTAGAGAATTATATGAAATGATTTATACAAAGTTTTGCATATCAATAAAGGGCACACTTTTTCTACATTAACATTAATAACTAAGTTAACAATGGTATTCCAAATTAATCTGAAAACAATATTGGTACAGTTTGAATCACTTCTACTCTTAGGAAGATGCCCCTGACCACTGTGTGGGGGATAGTGAGAACAAGGAGTTGGGATGAAGGAATGATTAGGAAGACATTAAGATCATGCTGTCTGGAAACAAGATGATAGCTGTCATAAAAAGTGATGCATACTAGACATATTTTGAAAGTAAACCTAACTTGATTCCTTAAATGATTGAAAGTGAAGTGTCAGAGAAATAAGGGACAAATGGCTTTGCCTGGCTTACAGAATAAAGTCTAATCTTATTATAAGCTATAGGTTGTACAGCCACTTGGCCAATCTCAGTTCCTCTTCTCTTGACCTGAAGCATTAGACCCCAACTTTACTTGTTTTTCACTTCCCACATTGTAACCTTAAATCTTTAGCATAGTATTTCTCAAATGCTTTTCCTCAGTTCTTGCCCTGGCTGTTTTTGCCATTGTGGAATCATATTGTATGTCTCAGCTTAAATGTGCTCTTTCATAATGACTTCCATGAAATGAAAAAGTGAAACTGTTAGTCTCTCAGTCGTGTCCGACTCTTTGTGATCCCATGGACTGTAGCAGAAATTAACACTACATTGTAAATCAACTATGCATGTGTGCATGCTCTCACTTCAGTTGTGTCTGACTCTTTGTGATTCTATGGACTGTAGCCCTCCAGGCTCTTCTGTCCACGGAATTCTCCAGGCAAGAATACTGAAGTGGGTAGCCATTCCCTTCTCCAGGAGTTCTCCCTGACCCAAAGATCGAACCTGGGTCTCCTGCATTGCAGGTGGATTCTTTACCACCTGAGCCACCAGGGAAGCCCAAATGAACATCGTATGAAAGTACAAGCCCCACTTACTCCCTTCTACCTTCCACCAGAATCATTCTGCATTGCAGTAAATTACCTGTTTCCTTTGCAATACTTTAAATGTGGGGATCTTTTATTCATAGGTTTGTTTTCTTACCTTATTTTGTCTGTCTCACTGAATTGTAGAAATTTTCATGAAGGCAGGAACTAACTCTGAATGAAAACTTCTAATGCAATTTGGGCACCTGTTGAGAACCTGGGTTATAACTGAACCTCAGAAAGCATGTAAATAAGTGAGTAAATACAATAAAAGGAAAACTAACATCTCTTCTTAATTTATTTGAAAATAACTAATTAGTAATAGGGTAAAACATTGCTGTGTGAAAGATAAATTTTAGCCTCATTAGAACTAAGAACTCATTTTAACTATGAAGAAATAGAAACACACCAAGACATGTCAAGATGTGGCAGTGTTGCCCCTCAACTGGATATCATTCACTAATCCCCCTCGTATGCACTGTCTTCTGTGCCCTGCAAGGTCAATTCAGGTAAATAACATTCAGATTTCCTTATGGAACTCGGTTAAAAATTGGGAAAGGAGCATATCAAGGCTGTATATTGCCACCCTGTTTATTTAACTTATATGCAGAGTACCTCAGGTGAAGTGCTGAGGTGGATGAATCACAAGCTGGAAACAAGACAGGGAAGCCTGGAATGCTGCAGGCCATGGGGTTGCAAAAGTTGGACATGACTTGGAGACTGAACAATAACAAGAAGAGTTCCTCTATCCTAAGGCATCCTTTTTGATTTATCCAGAGTTGTACACCTGCAAACATTAAAGACAGAGGAGGAGAGTTAGGTTGGTGTGTAAAATCCCTTGGTTTGCTCTATTATGCTACTACACACTATTTGCATTTTTTTTTTTGAAAATAGTTTTCTTTTTTTTATTCTTTTTTTAAATTTTATTTTATTTTTAAAATTTAAATAATTGTATTAGTTTTGCCAAATATCAAAATGAATCCACCACAGGTATACATGTGTTCCCCATCCTGAACCCTCCTCCCTCCTCCCTCCCCATACCATCCCTCTGGGTCGTCCCAGTGCACTAGCCCCAAGCACCCAGTATCGTGCGTCGAACCTGGACTGGCATCTTGTTTCATACATGATATTTTACATGTTTCAATGCTATTCTCCCAAATCTTCCCACCCTCTCCCTCTCCCACAGAGTCCATAAGACTGTTCTATACATCACTGTCTCTTTTGCTGTCTCGTACACAGGGTTATTGTTACCATCTTTCTAAATTCCATATATATGCATTAGTATACTGTATTGGTGTTTTTCCTTCTGGCTTACTTCACTCTGTATAATAGGCTCCAGTTTCATCCACCTCATTAGAACTGATTCAAATGTATAAAAGAAACAACACATTTTAAAGTATTGGTAAATAGCAGTGTATATATTTTCAGTCTAGACATTTGATATTTAAATGTAATTTTCTGAATTGGATTCTCATTTCTCTCCATTTTTAGTTTGAGGAGTCTTTCTTCAATTTTTTAAAAATCGTATCTTCGGAAAATTTGTCTGCAATCCAGGAGACCCAGGTTCAGTCCCTGGATGGGGAAGATCACCTAGACGAGGGAATGGCTACTCACTCCAGTACTCCTGCCTGGAGAATTCCGTGGACCGAGGAGCCTAGCAGACTACAGTCCACAGGGTCTCAAAGAGTCAGACACAACTGAGTGACTATACTTTCACTGTAGTGTATGTGTGTTTATAATCTTTCTTTTTTTGAGTATAGATTATCATTCCCACTAACAAGTAATATTAATAATCTTAATCTCATTCAATTTTTGTTATTTATTATTTTATTTTTCATAGTTAACTCATATATATTCAGACATTCTTTTGGTGTTTAGTTAAATGAGTATCCAACTTAATTAGCTTTAATTTGAATGAACTATTAATCCAAGAAGTTTTCATTAAAAAATTTCCTGGGACTTAAATTTCCTTTGTTCATTAAACACAAGTGTTGTATGGTCTATTTCTTCTTATTTTTTCCTATGTGGATTACACTTTAATTATTAATGTCATGTCTTTGTACTATATTTTTGTCTCTGGTAAGCCTCTTAATGGGCTTCCCAGGTGGCTCAGCAGTAAAGAATCTACCTACTAAAGCCAAAGATTCAGGATATACAGGTTCAATCCCAGGGAGATCCCCTGGAAAAGGGAATGGCAACTCACTCCAGTATTCTTGCCAGTATAATCCCAAGACCAGAGGAGCATGATCATGGGTTGCAAAGTGTTGGAAATGACTGAACAAGCACACAATCCTTTTGAAAACATCACTTTTTGTTTGTTTGATGTTTATTCTTCCATATTTTCCTCAGAATCACTTGTCATGTTTGGGATGAGCATATCACTGGTGAGTTTGGCTTTATTTTGCCTTAATAATAAATTAGGGAGACTCAATTATATATAAATTAAATATAAATAAATATAATGATATAAATATATTAATAGAAATTAAGTAAATAATTTTAGTTGCTCAGTCATGTAGGACTCTATGCAACCCAATGGACAGTAGCTCACCAGACTCCTCTTTCCATGGAGTTCTCTAGGTAAGAATACATCAGTGGATAGCCATTCACTTCTAATGCATTTCTCAATAAATTCTGTCTTCAGGTCCTGATAATAGCTTTCTCCCTTGTCTCTTTAGCATAAAGGCAATATGAGCACCTCTTTCTTAAGAGGGCTAGACCTTTACTCTAACATGTTACCTTCTTACCCCTACTCACATACTGTTAAATAATCTTGGTATTATTTCTTTTTTAATTACTCAGTTTTAGTGTGTGTTTTACCCCTGTCAGGACCCGGACCTAAAAACCACTATTAAAACTATTATATTGCATATTTTGTAGCCTCTAGATATAAATATTCCAACATAGAAATCAGCAAAAAGGCATAACTGTTGAAAATAGAACTGAGAAGATTATTACACATAAATGACACACATATTTATTAAACAAAAGTGAATAAAAATTTTATAAGAACTTTAAGCAGTTAAGTCAGAAAATGCATATAAAGTATAGGACATTTCCTACATGTTTGCCAACTTTTACTGAGTGTATCACAGAAGACAGGTACTTTACCAAGCTGTCTGTGTCATAAAATCTCATCTAATCCATACCACAACTCAATGAGATTATTATTGCTGTTGTTTTGTTGTTGTTCAGTCGCTAAGTGGTGTCCAACTCTGATCCCATGGACTGCATCAGGCCAGGCTCCTCTGTCCTTTACTGTCTCCCAAAGTTTGCTCAGATTCATGGTGAATTGAGTGAGCAATGCTATCTAATCATCTCATCCTCTGCTCCCCCTTCTCCTACCCTCAATCTTTTCCCAGCATTAGGTCTTTTCCAGTGAATCAGCTCTTCACATTAGGCGGCCAAAGAACTGGAGCTTCAGCTTCTACATCAGTACTTCCAATGAATATTCAGGGTTGATTTTATTAGGACTGACTGGTTTGATTTCCTTGTTGTCCAAGGGACTATCAAGAGTCTCCTCCAGCACCACAATTTGAAAACACCAATTCTTTGGCAATTAGCTTTCTTTCTGGTCCAACATCCAGTACATAACCACTGGAAAAACCACAGCTTTGACTAGAGGACCTTTGTTGGCAAAGTAATGTCTCTGCTTTTTAATATGACGTCTAGGTTGGTCATAACTTTTATTCCAAGAAGCAAGTGTCTTTGAATTTCATGGCTGGAGCCACCATCTACAGTGATTTTGGAGCCCAAGAGAATAAAGTCTGTCACTGTTTCCATTGTTTTCCCATCTATTTGTCATGAAGTGATAGAACTGGAAGACATGATGTTAATTTTTTTGAAGTTTGAGTTTCAAGCCAGCTTTTTCACTCTGCTATTTCACCCTAATTGAGAGGTTCTTTAGTTCCTCTTTGCTTTCTGCCATTAGAGTGGTATCATATATATATATGTGAGGTTGTTGATATTTCTCCTCAGATGTTAAAGAATCGGCCTGCAATGTGGGAGACCCACATTAGATCCATGGGTCAAGAAGATACCCTGTAAAAGTGAATGGCTATCCACTGATGTATTCTTACCTAGAGAACTCCATGGAAAGAGGAGTCTGGTGAGCTACTGTCCATTGGGTTGCATAGAGTCCTACATGACTGAGCAACTAAAATTATTTACTTAATTTCTATTAATATATTTATATCATTATATTTATTTATATTTAATTTATATATAATTGAGTCTCCCTAATTTATTATTAAGGCAAAATAAAGCCAAACTCACCAGTGATATGCTCATCCCAAACATGACAAGTGATTCTGAGGAAAATATGGAAGAATAAACATCAAACAAACAAAAAGTGATGTTTTCAAAAGGATTGTGTGCTTGTTCAGTCATTTCCAACACTTTGCAACCCATGATCATGCTCCTCTGGTCTTGGGATTATACTGGCAAGAATACTGGAGTGAGTTGCCATTCCCTTTTCCAGGGGATCTCCCTGGGATTGAACCTGTATATCCTGAATCTTTGGCTTTAGTAGGTAGATTCTTTACTGCTGAGCCACCTGGGAAGCCCATTAAGAGGCTTACCAGAGACAAAAATATAGTACAAAGACATGACATTAATAATTAAAGTGTAATCCACATAGGAAAAAATAAGAAGAAATAGACCATACAACACTTGTGTTTAATGAACAAAGGAAATTTAAGTCCCAGGAAATTTTTTAATGAAAACTTCTTGGATTAATAGTTCATTCAAATTAAAGCTAATTAAGTTGGATACTCATTTAACTAAACACCAAAAGAATGTCTGAATATATATGAGTTAACTATGAAAAATAAAATAATAAATAACAAAAATTGAATGAGATTAAGATTATTAATATTACTTGTTAGTGGGAATGATAATCTATACTCAAAAAAAGAAAGATTATAAACACACATACACTACAGTGAAAGTATAGTCACTCAGTTGTGTCTGACTCTTTGAGACCCTGTGGACTGTAGTCTGCTAGGCTCCTCGGTCCACGGAATTCTCCAGGCAGGAGTACTGGAGTGAGTAGCCATTCCCTCGTCTAGGTGATCTTCCCCATCCAGGGACTGAACCTGGGTCTCCTGGATTGCAGACAAATTTTTCCGAAGATATGATTTTTAAAAAATTGAAGAAAGACTCCTCAAACTAAAAATGGAGAGAAATGAGAATCCAATTCAGAAAATTACATTTAAATATCAAATGTCTAGACTGAAAATATATACACTGCTATTTACCAATACTTTAAAATGTGTTGTTTCTTTTATACAAATTTGTGAAAAATTAAAGATAATGACATAATATCACTTACAAGATGATGATGGATTATTCTTTCTAATAAGTAACAGAGAAACAAGCTGTCTTCATATCTGAACTATTACTATTTTGAGTGAGTCCTTGAGAGTTAAGAACATATTCCTTAGATTATTTAGTAAAGAAGAATGTAACAAGTGTAGAAACAAAATACTTTTTTTAGTACCAAAAACTCAAGCTCTTGACCATTATGTTTTTACTACTTAATATTTTCTCAGAAAAAAAAATAATTTTATTGGAGTATAGCTGTTTTCCAATGTTATATTAGTTCCTACTGTACAGCAAAGTGAATTAGTTATATATATATATATATATTTATTTATTCAAATATTATATATATTTATTTATTCACATATTATATATATATTTATTTATTCACATATTTTATATATATATATGTATATATGTATGTCTCCATTCTTTTTTAGATTTCCTTCCCATTTAGGTCACCACAGAGCACTGAGTAGCATTCTTTATACTGTACAATAGGTTGCAATTAGTTACCTCTTTTATGGAGTAGTGTGTATATGTCAATCCCAATCTCTCAATTAATCCTACTCCTCTTCCCTCCTTGGTAACCATAAATTTGATTTCTACATCTGTGACTCCATTTCTGCTTTGGAAAGAAGTTCATCTGCACCAGTTTTCTATATTCCATATATAACCAATATCACAAATATTTGTCTTTCTCTTTCTGACTTACTTCACTCCATAGAACAATCTCTAGATACATCCGTGGTTCTGCAAATGGCATTATTCCATTCATTTTTTTGGCTTAGTAATATTCCACTGTAAATATGTACCACATGTTTTTTAATCCATTCATCTGTCAATGGACACTTAGGTAGCTTCCATGCCCTGGCTATTGAAAACAGTGATGCAATGAACATTGTGGTGCTTGTACATTTTTGAAATATGGTTTTCTCAGGGCCTATACCTAGAAGAGGAGTTACTGGGTCACATAATAGTTTTATTTTTAGTTTTTAAAGGAACCTCCATCCTATTCTCCAGAGCAACGGTATCAATTTATATTACTATCAGTAATGTAGGAGGGTTCCCCTTTCTCTGAACCTGCTCCACTATTTAAGTTTTAATTAATTAATTTATTTTAATTGGAGGATAATTATTTTATAATATTGTGATGGTTTTGCCATACATACATCAATGTAATTGTAGATTTTTTGATGATGGCCATTCTTACCAGTATGAGGTGATACCTTATTGTCATTTTGATTTACATTTCTCTAATTTGTGATGTAGAGCATGTTTTTATGTGCTTTTTGGTCATCTGTATGGAGAAATGTCTGTTTAGGTCTTCCACTCATATTTTGATTGTTTTTTAATTTTATATTGACCTGGATAAGCTGTTTCTATATTCTAAAGATTAGTTGCTATCAGTTGATTTATTTGCAAATAGCTTCTCCTATTCTGAAACTATATTTTCATTTTCTTTATGATTTCCTTTGAGGTATCAAATCTTTTAAGTTTAATTAGGTCTCAGTTGCTTATTTTTTCTATTTTAGTTTTATTCTATGTGGTTGCTCAAAAAAGGTCTTCCTGTGATTTATATCAAAGTATGTTCTATGTTTTCCCTCAAGAGTTTTATAGTATCTGGCCTTACATTTAGGGATCTTATCCATCTTGAGCTTATTTTTTGTGTATGATGTTAGGAAGTTTTCTAATTTCATTCATTGACATGTAACTATCCAATTTCCCCTGTACACTTATTGAAGAGACTGTCTTTTCTTCATTGTATATTCTAACTTCCTTTGTCATAGATGAGGTGGCCATAGATGTATAAGTTTATCTCTGGACTTTCTATCCATCCTAATATATTGATATATATTTCTGGTTTTGTGCTAGTATCATACTGTTTTGATTACTGTAACTTTGTAGTGTAGTCTGACGTCGGGGCACCTGTTTCCTCCAGCTTTGTTTTTGACTCTCAAGATCACTTGGGTTATTTGAGCTCTCTTGTGTTTCCGTCAGAGAAGGCAATGGCAACCTACTCCAGTACTCTTGCCTGGAAAATCCCATGGATGGAGGAGCCTGGCAGGCTGCAGTCCATGGGGTCGCGACGAGTCGGACACGACTGAGCGACTTCACTTTCACTTTTCACTTTCATGCATTGGAGAAGGAAATGGCAACCCACTCCAGTGTTCTTGCCTGGAGAATCCCAGGGACGGGGGAGCCTGGTGGGCTGCCATCTACGGGGTCGCACAGAGTTGGACATGACTCTGTCACTCATGAAGCAACTTAGGAGCAGTGTTTCCATACAAGTTGTAAAATGTTTTCATTCTAATTCTATGAAAAATACTCTAGGTAATTTGATAGGGATTGCATTGAATCTGAAGATTGCTTTAAGTAGTATAGATATTTTGACAATACTGATTCTTCTCTCCACCTGTTTGTGTCATCTTTGATAATTTTCATCAGTATCTTATTGTTTTGTGAATATAGGTATTTTGCCTCCTTAGTTGGGTTTATTACAAAGTAGTTTGCTCCTTTTGATGTGATTATAAATGGGATTGTTTTCTTAATCTCTATTCTGATCTTTTCTTGTTAGTATATAGGAATTCATGAGATTTCTGCATATTAATTTTTGTATCTTGCAACTTTACCAAATTAATTGATGAGCTCTAGTAGTTTTCTAATGGCATCTTTAGGATTTTCTATGTATGGTATTGTATTATCTGCAGGCAGTGACAGTTTTCCTTTTTTACTTCTTATGTATGCATGTATTTCTACCCTGACAGCTGTAGCTAGGACTTCCAAAACTCTGTTGAATAAAAGTGCAAGAGTGGACATCTTTGTCTTCTGTCTGATCTTAGAGGAAATGTTTTCAGCTTTTCACCATTGAGTATGATGTTAGCTGTAGGTTTGTCATTTGTGCCCTTTATTACCTTGAGGTATAATCCCTCTAAGTCCACTTTCTGGAGTTTATTTATTTATTTTTTTTATCATAAACTGGTGTCAAACTTTTTCTGCATCTAATGAGATGATCACGTGGGTTTTATTCTTCAGTTTGTTAATGTGATGTATCACACTGATTGATTTACCTATATTGAAGAATCCTTGCACCCCTGGAATAAGACCTACTTGATATGGTAAAGAATCTGCCTGCAAAGCAGGAGACCCAAGTATGATCCCTGGGTAGGAAAGATACTCTGGAGAATGGGATGGCGACCCCCTCCAGTATTCTTGGGGCTTCCCTGGTGGCTCATATAGTAAAGAACCTGCCCCAAATGAGAGAGACCTGGATTCAGTCACTGGATTGGGAAGATTCACTAATGAAGGGTATGACTACCCACTCCATCATTTTTGCCTGGGGACTTTCACAGACAGAGTAGCCTGATGGGCTAGTCCATGGGGTCACAAAGAGTCGAAGAAGACTCTGCGACTAACACTTTCACTTTTTTTCTCACCTTTTTAATATGATGTTAGATTCTATTTGCTAGTATTTTTTGAGGATTTTTGCATCTATGTTCATCAATGATATTGATTTGCAGTTTTGTTTTTTTGTGTGTGATATCTTTGGCTGCTTTTGGTATCAGGGAGGTGATGGCCTCATAAAATGAACTTGAGAGAATTCCTTCATGTGCAATTATTTTGGAAGAGTTTTAGAAGGAAAGCCACCACTTCCCTGGTGGCTCAGACAGTAAAGCATCTTTCTACAATGAGGGAGACCCGGGTTCAATCCCTGGGTTAGGAAGATCCCCTGGAGAAGGAAATGGCAATCCACTCCAGTACTACTGCCTGGAAAATCCCATGGACAGAGGAGCCTGGTACATGGGGTCGCAAAGAGTCGGACATGACTGAGAGACTTCACTTTCACTTTCAGAAGGGTAGGTGTTAACTGTTCTCTAAATGCTAGGTGTATATATATTTACAATTGATATATTTCCTTTTGTATTGATCTCTTGATCATTATGACCTGACCTTCCTGGTCTCTTTTTACAATTTTTATTTCAAAGTATATTTCATCTGATATGGGAATTGCTTCTCCAGCTTTCTTTTATTTCTATTTGCTTGGAATGTATGTCTTTTTCATCCTCTCACTTTCAGCCTGTATGTGTCTCTAGGTCTGAAGTGGGTTTCTTTTAGACAGTATATATATGGGTTTTATTTTTGTATATTTCCTGCCAGTCTAAGTCAATTGGTTAGAGCATTTAATTCCTTTACATTTGAAGTGATTATCAATATACATGTATCTATTGCCATTGTTGAAGTGGTTTTGGTTTGTAGGTCTTTTATATTTTCTTATTCTTCTCTTTTCTTCTGTTTTCGGTCTAGAAAAGTTCCTTTAAGATTTGTTATAAAGCTTGTTTGGTGGTTCTGAATTCTGTTAACTTTACCTTGTCTGTAAAGCTTTTGATTTCTCTGTCATATCTGAATGAGAGCATTGCTGGATACAATGTTCGTGGTTGTAGGTGTTTTCCTTTCATCACTTTAAATACATCCTGCCACTCCTTTCTGGCCTGAGGAGTCTCTGCTGAAAAATCAAAAGATAAGCTTATGGGGATTCCCTTTTATGTTATTTATTGATTTTTCCTTGTTGCTTTTGATATTTTTCCTTGTACTTAATTTTTGTTAGGTTGATTAATATATGTCTTGATATTTCTCTCCTTGCTTATATCCTGTATGAGTCTTTCTGCACTTCCTGGAACTGGGCAACTATTTCCTTTCAAACATTAGGGAAGTTTTCAACTACCATCTTTTCAAGTATTTTCTTGTGTCCTTTCTCTTTTGTTTCTTCTTCTGGGACTCCTATAATTCAAATGTTGGTGTGTTTCTTGTTTTCCCAGAAGTCTTCTGAGACTGTCTTATTACTTTATTTATTTATATTTTTATTCTGTTCCACAGCAGAGACTTCCACTGTTCTGTTTCAGGTCACTTATCCATTCTTCTGCCTCAGTTTTTCTGCTATTGATTCTTTTTAGTGTATTTTTTATTTCAGTTATTATATTGTTCAATTCTATTTGTATGTCCTTTAGTTCTCCTTGCTCTCTGTTAACCATTCTTGCACAGTCTTGATATGGGCCTCTACTATTTTGCTGAGATCTTGTATTATCTTTATTAGCATTACTCTAAATTCTTTTTCAGGCCGATTGCCTCTATCCTCTCCACTTAGCTGTTCTTGTAGATTTTTTTATCTTGCTCCTTTGCATCAGATTTCTTTGTTGTCTCATTTTTTCTAACTTACTGTGTTTGTGGTCTCCTTTCTGCAGACTGCAGGATTGTGTTTCTTCTTGCTTCTGGTGTCTGCCTCCCGGTGGGTGAGGTGGACATTGAGCAGGGTCTCCCCTTGCTCTGCAGTTGCTACTGCCCTGTCAGGGCCATGGTATGCCCCCTAGTTGTTGAAGTGGAGGGCCCTAGACATGCTTCTTATCTGTGCTTCTGTTCTGCGGTGTGAAGTAGGCTGGATCAGAGAAACTCCCACTGGGAGACAAACCCTTGAGTATTTCTCCTTTGGGACTGTTCACCTGTGAGTGTGCTCTGTTGTATCCCCTTTTGCCCATTGTACAGACTCCCAAACTACACTTCTGCTGGCACTACTTTTGATCCCACCTTAATGGTGGGTGTCCAGGCGAATGGCCCTGTAATTTCCCAGGCGTTCGTTTCACCAGGTCACTGACACACACACACTGAGGTCAGGTCCCAGGACTGCAGTCCCTGTGCACCTGGACCCACTGTGGGAGCTGTGGAGACAGCTCAGATTCTGGCCTGGCCCA
Organism: Bos indicus x Bos taurus; assembly: GCF_003369695.1. NCBI lineage: Eukaryota > Metazoa > Chordata > Mammalia > Artiodactyla > Bovidae > Bos > Bos indicus x Bos taurus. The sequence goes on along the minus strand of NC_040087.1, from coordinate 8,573,137 downwards.
GCCCTCTTGTGGATGTGCCCACAAACCCAAGTGTGCTACAGCCGGACCCATCTCAGCTGAAGGAGCACTTGTTTTCTGTTGAGATGTTATGCAGCACTCAATTTAGGAAGTTGTCAGGGGAGGTGTAACTTCATGCACAAGATTTCGGCTCTTCTTTACTTGCCCACTTCCTGGGGCACATCTGTGGTTTCAGCCACACCTCTGTGTTTACTGCTCTGACCAGCACCTGCTCCTCTTGTTGCCCTGGACCACACAGGCTGACAGAGCTATCAACAAGCATGGCCACCAAGGCTGTCACGGCCAGAGGAAACTTTGGTGTGGGAAGCACTCAGGCTGAGTGAAAGAGGCTGGTTTTGGGGCTGGTTGACCCTGCTCCAGCCAGTGCCTCCAGAGGCAGGGGCTCGTGGGTGGGGAAGGGAGCTGTATTGGTGATACTGTGCCTCATGCACCACTCAGCAATGGTGCCTTGCTTTTATAGTGGCCCAGACTTCTTTCACAAACTTTTCCTGTCGTGAATCTCCATAGTTCTCCAGGCTGTCTCTTCACAGCCAACAGCTGCTGCCTTCCTGGGTCTGCTATCCAAACCTCCCCTTTCCAGCACCCAGCCCCTCTCCACACCAGGAGAGAGAAACCTCAGGCTGAAGTGTGCAGGGCTGCAGCATGAACAATGCACGTAGGTGTTACTCTGTCTGCCTTTCACAGACTGGTTGTTGCATTTCCCTCTGATCTCCTGAAGCTCCCTCTCTGATCCAGCTGATTTACAGAGATCTGATTGATTGGAGATCTGACAGCTTCTGAGCACGTTTGCATCACTGAAAATTAGACCAAAATAGTGAGATTTCATTATGATGATTCTGACAGTTGCGTGAACTACAGGAATCTTTTCATCATCCTCATCTTTCATGTCTAGGCTCATTCTTTTGCTTGGCATTTAAAACTTTGAACTAGTAAGGTTTACTTTATTTTCCCAATCTTATATCTCATGACTACAGAAAAAGAAACTACTACCTGAGCAGTTATCTCATAATTCTCCAAATATCCTACAGAAAACTTTGCCACTTTGGTCCTTCCCGCCTTGTGTTCCTAACATTCTAACAATTTTTTTTCTGAGTCAAGATTCAATGCTACTTGTTTAATATTTCCCTCTGATTTTGAGACCCTTAATATGCCTGCTCTCCTGAAATAAGTAGAGTATAATCCAATATATGAAATATTTAATGTAAGACTCGATAAGTTTAAAAACAGTTTTGAAAATTATTTTTGTAAATATGCTGGAGAATCTCACATTAAATGGGAACAACAGCAAAAATAAGCTAATAGAAAAAGCACAAACTTTTGTTATATTTTTCTTATGTCTTCTTGATTTCTATTTGTATCTTTTCCACAATATTTCTCAAGAATAGTATTTAATAGCTGCTTCCATTTCTTACATACACAATCCATAGGCTGCTTCAAACTAGGTCAACTCAATTTTTTCACTTTAATTAAACAGACTTGAAAAAGTCAACCAAAGAAATCCTTCCTAATTTTCCAGTTTGTGTGCTGTCTTAGTAGAATTTAATACAATTGGTCACTCTTTCCTCCTTTAAACTCATATTTCCCCTTGAATCTGGTCACACTTCCCCTTTCACTTTTCATCTCCACCGCTTCCAGGTGCTACACCCTTAACTCTTCCTCAACGCTGACTCTTTCTCAAGGCAGTCTCTTCCAAGCATACAGCTACAGTTTCCACATACAATTCAAAGACTGCAATTTTATCTTCACCGAAGATTACTTCCCATTCTGTTCTCTTGTTGTCACCACAAGAATGCTTCAACGTATCTCCAAACAAGTCAAAAACTAAAATAATAATCTTCCCTCTTTCTTACTCAGAACAAATACTCTTCTGTGGATTCTTGCCACAGTGAATGTACTTGCTTTCGTATAAGCCAGAACCCAATATGTCATCTTGACAATAACTTTCCTTTTCTCCCTCATATCTGATGTATGACATTATTGTATTAATTTTATCTTCTTTAATATAAATTTATTTATTTTAATTGGAGGCTAATTACTTTAAAATATTGTATTGGTTTTGCCATACATGGACATGAATCCACCACAGGTATACATGTGTTCCCCATCCTGAACGCCCCTCCCACCTGCCTCCCCATACCGTTCCTCGGGGTCATCCCAGTGCACCAGCCCCAAGCATCCTGTATCATGGATCAAACCTGGACTGGCAATCCGTTTCAGATATGATAATATACCCTTAATATCAAATCCAGATTTCAGTTAATTTTGCTCTTGAATTGTTTATGCACTCTTTCTGTTTCTGCCCAAGTTTCACCTGGCTTCACACTTATATATAATGATGTTTTTACAAGGTTTTCTCCAGTTATTCTCAGCTTATGATTAGAGAAGTGCAGGTTGTCTTTTAAACAACTTTAGGTATAATAATTCACTCCATAGTCTTGTTAGTTTATAAGATATTTTGCACATAACTTGGCAATCTGGCATACAATTTGGCAATCTCCTAACAGATGACAGTCAACTGTTGTGAAGAAAGAACTCCTTTATTAATTTACACAAAGTCATTCGATGGGCTGTAACAGTATGCTTACCATTCACTCTCTTGATTAAAGCCATTAATTTTTCTTTATTTGAGGATTATATATACTAAATATACATTAGATGTTCTATCTTTCTCTCCTACTTTAATTCTATATCACCCTCTCTATTCTCTTTTGACCCGTCATCCTGAATTTTTTCAACTGCATGAAGCATCACATGATTTCTTGTTATACAGCTTTCTCACATTTTATTTCTGCCTTTATTCAGTTAACTCTTAGTTTTTAACTCTCACCTCTACCTTCAATTTCCCAGGAACATATTCTTAAGTCTTCTGTTGAGGGAAAATTCTTGTTATATACTCTGATTGATACCTGAAGTTTCCTAATCATAATATTTAACATAGTTATAATTTCAAAATTTTCCAGGTGGTATGAGTGGTAAAGAACCTGCTTGTCAATGCAGGAAGCCCAAGAGATGTAGGTTTGATCCCTGGGTTCGGAAGATCCTCTGGAAGAGGACATGGCAATCTACTCGAGTATTCTTGCTTGGAGAATTCTATGGACAGAAGAGCCTGGTGAACTACATTCCATGAGGTCACAAAGAGTTGGGCACAACTGAAGCGACTTAGCACGTATACACGCATAATTTCGTTTCTGTGACAATGATTAACATATGGTTGGAGAAGATAATAAAGAGGACATGAACAGTGGTTGACCCACAAGCTGGCCCCAGGTAATCAGGGTTGCCTAACCCTCTCCCCTCTCCATGGAACATAATTTCTGCATACCATTCCCACAGTGGGAGCTGCTCCAAGGATATAGTCTTTACAGTAATATGTTGAGATCCTCAGGGCTGAATATGTGACCATTTCTATTCAAAGATCTGGTAGGTGGGTATAGAAATCTACACATCTTGCTGCTGCCCAAGACTGGCATGCTTATGAAACCTGTCACATACCAATCTGGTATAGTCTCCCTCTTTCCTCAGTCTTTTCCTGCCCACCTTTTGGGAAAACCAGTTTCAAGTTACACTTTGGAATCTCCCTAGATGATTTTGAAACAACATGTATGTATTCTCTACTAAACTGAAACATTGATAAGGGATAGAGCCACATCAATTTTGTAAAATATTGCATTCCCGTGGAACAACAGACTGGTTCCAAATTGGGGAAGGAGTATGTTAAGGCTGTATTTTGTCACCCTATTTATTTAACTTATATGTAGAGTACATCATGAGAAATGCCAGGCTGGATGAAACACAAGCTAGAATGAAGATTGCCAGCAAGAATATTAATAACCTCAGATATGCAGAAGACACACTTATGACAGAAAGAAAAAAGGAATGAAAGAGCCTCTTGATGAAAGTGAAAGAGGAGAGTGAAAAAGTTGGCTTAAAGCTTAACATTCAGAAAACTAAGATCATGGCATCTGGTGCCATCACTTCATGGCAAATAGATGGGGAAACAATGGAAACAGTGACAGACTATCTTTTTGGGCTCCAAATTCACTGCAGATGGTGACTTCAGCCATGAAATTAAAAGATGCTTGCTCCTTTGAACAAATGTTATGACCAACCTAAGCAGCCTATTAAAAAGCAGAGACATTGCTTTGCCAACAAAGGTCTGTCTAGTCAAATCTATGGTTTCTGCAGTAGTCATGTATGAATGTGAAAGTTGGACTACAAAGAATGCTGACTGCTTAATAATTGATGCTTTTGAACTGTGGTGTTGGAGAAGACTCTTGAGAGTCCCTTGGGCAGCAAGGAGATCCAACCAGTCCATCCTAAAGGAAATCAATTCTGAATATTCATAGGAAGGACTGACGCTGAAGCTGAAACTCCAATACTGTTTCCACCTAATGCGAAGAAGTGACTTATTTGAAAAGACCCTGATGCTGGGAAAGATCGAAAATGGGAGGAGAAGGGGGTGACAGAGGATGAGATGGTTGGATGGCATCACCAACTCAATAGACATGAAAGTGAAAGAAAGTGAAGTCGCTCAGTCGTGTCCGACTCTTTGCAACCCCATGGACTGCAGTCTATCAGGCTCCTCTGTGCATGGGATTTTCCAGGCAAGAGTGCTGGAGTGGATTGCCATTTCCTTCTCCAGGGGATCTTCCCGACCCAGGAGTTGAACCTGGGTCTCCCACATTGCAAGCAGATGCTTTACCGTCCGAGTCACCAGAGAAGCTTGGGTAAACTCTGGTTCTTGGTGATGGACAGGGAAGCATGGCGTACTGCAGTCCATGAGGTCACAGAGTTGGACGTGACTGAGTGACTGAACTGAATTCTTTCCCAGATCCCTGATGCGAGTAGGTAGGAAGGAAGAAAGAAAGGATGGAAGATTAAAAAAAAAAATGTAGCTACAAACTGTTGGTGGCATAACCAATGGAGATAAATAATTTAATTGAGTGAAAAGTTTTATGAAAAGTTTTATGAAAAGAATGGCATTATTTCTGCTAAAGTTTAGAGATATCATAAGTAAATGTTTAAATTTAATGGAGTTTATAAAGTAATTTTATGTTATAAGGTTGATAAATAATTTCAAAAAAATTCTTCAAATATAAGGAATTGAAACTTTTTCAATTGTACATAATGTATTTTGAAGCTTTATAAAAAACATGCTATTGACAGTAGACGGGCTTTAACTACTTAACACATTAGATATGTTTCACACATTTTCTTTTCAGTATAATTTTTATATAAATTTTCTAAGAAGACTTTTCATTAAAATTTTACACTTCAGTAACTGGAACATTAGTGACAGGTGAATATATCTTGTCTATTTTTGTTTCAGAAAACTAGAATGTTATATTTGAATAATACTCAGTTTTCATGGGTGTTAGTGATACAAGAATTTAACATGTCTGTGACTTCATTTTTCTTTATTGTGATTAAAACATGTGCTAAAATAAATGTTATTCAAATTCATTTTATAAAGTAGGTTTATTTTATATCTAAATTTCACAAAATTAGATAGGATAAATTTATTAAAGTAATTAATAAGATTTCTGTTGACCAACAAAATAGATGGCACATTCACTCAATCTTCTGTTTGATAAATATATATAAAATGTATATATAGATTTATATGCATATATATTAGTGTGTGTATATATGTGTGTGTGTGTGTGTGTATACACACACACATGGACAGCCTTCTCTGTCCATGGGGATTCTCCAGGCAAGAATACTGATTTGGGTCGCCATTCCATTCTCCGGGGGATCTTCCCCACCCAGAAACTGATTCTGGGTCTTTTGCATTGCAGGCAGATTCTTTACTGTCTGACCCACCGAGGAAGCAGAGGTAAATGTAATGAAATCAATTAAATTTTGTTTTAGAGAAGACTAGGGACAATATTCAAATAAATGGTACATCTAAGAAACAGATGGTAGATTCTTTAATAATAATGTGTGGGTTAAAAACAGAGCTAATTAGAGATGAAGCCAAAATTTAAAATTAGGATCAAATTTGTTGTTCAGTCTACACAGTTGTATCCAACTCTTTGGGTCCCTATGGACTGCAGCATGCTAGGCTTCCCTGTCCTTCACCATCTCCCAGGGTTTGTTCAAACTCATGTTCAATGAGTCGGTGATGCCATCCAACCATCTCATCCTCTATTGTCCCCTTGTTCTCTAGCCTTCAATCTTTCCCAGCATCAGGGTCTTTCCAGTAGGTCAGCTCTTCACATCAGGTGGCCAAAATATTGAAGCTTCAGTTTCGGCATCAGTCCTTCCAATGAATATTCAGGGTTGATTTCCTTTAGGACTGACTGGTTTGATCTCTTTGCCATCCAAGCTGTATTAGCCTTGATTTACAAATAGAAATGTTTTGTTTAATTTTTGAGTGGTTCATAAACAGAGATATTGGGAGGAAATTATAATAACAGTCATCTTCCTTTTAAAAAGATAATAATGATGGACCTATGAAACATGGGCAAAATGAGAAAAAATAAAAATAAGTCTCAAATTTAATCAGAAATATACTGACCAATACCAGAATTGTAAGAAGTAATCTCATAGTATTTCTGGATATTATAACCAGAGAATTAATAGATCTATTTGGGAAAAGAAATTGATTAAAATCTTAAAATTGTGAGTCAAAGTGATGGAATAAATGCTGGTTTGTTAAAGTTTATTCAAAAATATTTATTAAGTCTCTAAAAGATTCCAAGTAATCTTCTGGGTCCTGGATACATATATATATATATGTTAAACACACAAAACGAACAAAAACAGAAAACAAAAATCTGTGCCCTCACAAATCTTACATTCTCGCCAGGGAGATGAATGTTGGATTGTCAGAATACTAAGAAAAAATAATAAGGTGGGGAAGTGACTGAGAAATCACCATTAGATTTAGTAATTTTGCAGTCCAATTGCCCTAGTCAAGAGTTTCACTGGAGCAGTGGGAGTAAACACCTTACTGGAGTAGGGCTTCAAGACGGAATGAAAAGAACAGAAAGCCTCTGTGAAGAAAATTAGAGAAATGGGACATTAACTGAGAAGAAAGTGGGATTAAGAAATTTATTTTTTGTTTGTTTTGTTGTTTTAGCTTTTTGAAATATGGAATATTTTCAAATTTATACAAATGATTTAGGAGAATGAGACAATTTCCTGAGGCTGAGAAAGGGTAAACTTGAGGGAACATTATCCTTGAATAGGTCAGAAAAGATTGGTCTTATGTTTGTTTTTTTTTTTAATTTTTTAAATTTAATTTAATTTTATTTTATGTTAAGTGGAGAAGCTGCACTTAGCTAAGAGCAGGGGCAGTTTATCTGCATAAATAGAAGAAGTTAAAGTGTATGGACACAAACACATGAAGATAATTACTTCAATGGTCTCATTTTGAAAGATGTCATTTAAAGATATCATTTCAGCTATTCAAGATGAATAAGCTCTGGAGATCTAATATATAGCATGGTGACTACAGTTAACAATACATATTGTATATTTGAAAGCTACTAAGATAGTAGACCTTAAGTGTTTTCATCACACACACACACACACACACACACACACACAAACGATAGTTACATGAGTTGATGGATATGTTAAATTAGTTTTATTTTGTTAGTCATTTAACAATGGATATGTATATCAAACATCACATTGTACACTTGTAAATGTATGTAATATTTAGTCAATTATATTTCAACAAAGCTGAAAAAATATACCAAGTTCTCACTACAGAACATTAGTGAAAAAGAAGTAATGCGGTGTGGTGGTATATGACCACGTGGAATGGGAAATGGCACATACATACAGGATACACACTTCTGAATATATGGATGTATCAATTATATTTTATATTCACATATATTCATAAACCTATGTGGAGATCAATAAAGATAAATATATAATTATACATGAATTCATATACTTGTGTGTACATACACATAAGTATACATTCTTGTGGCAATGGGTGTGGATGTGAGCATAAATCTAAGTTATCCAATTGAGTCTAGAAGATCTTCACTGTTCTGAAATGATTTATTTGTTCATTTTGAGGAGATCACACAATTGACATGCATGGACAAAAGTGATGGATGTGAAAAGGAGATAAATAAAATCTTAGTTCAAGATGAGGGTTTAAAAAATGCAAACACAGTTAAATTTAAATAACATAAAGCAAGAGTAATATTTACATAAAGCAAGAGTAATATTTCTAAGCTAAATTTTCTTAAATGTACATTTTCTTAAAAGAAATAGAAATTAGCAAGTAGAAACTAAAGGCTGAGATTCTCAGTAGTCCATAATATTTTTAAGCTTATTTAAAAATAAAAGTGCCATCCTCTGTCTACTTCTTCATAGTGATCTTATATTAGCAGGACTTAATAGTAGCTTAGTAATAGGTTTTCTTTAGCATCAGCAATAAAAATTGAGCTGCTCTTGAAAAAAGGGGTCCTCAAAGAATATAGAAAGTAATGGTTGTTTTCAAAAAAGGAAAAACCAGCTTTGGCAAGAAAATAGAGAGTATGTGTAGCAACCTTGGGGATGAGAAGTAGCCCTTGGGCTTACTAGTATATATAATATCACAAGATTAGGAGATGCAAAGACAAATAGCCCCCTGAAAGTTTTAAAGGTTGTGGTGAGTCAAAGGTTTTAGCCAAGCTAAGAACTATTTATGAATGATCAGCAATGCTCTTGCAAAAGATACACCATAGAAAGAGAAGTAGAGAAGATGTTAGTGCTTTATTGACAGCATGGTACCTAATCAGCCAGTGAGCAAAAAATAAGATAAAGATCAGTAAAATCACAGTACAATTTACCAATCATACAAATTAAGATTTGGAAGACCAGTGTTGTAACTTTAAATTAAATGCCAAGGAAAGCTCTGTGAAGTCAAAGCACTTGAGGGTGATCTGTAAGCTGATACAATTACAATATGTGAATCTTTATATTATTAATGTTACACTAATCAATATATATTTGAGGCTGTGATATATATATTATAAACCTTGAAAATAATTCTGAAACTCAGAAAAATTTTACTTAAAAGGCTAACCTAAAGAAAGTCTTAGACATCCTACAGAAGACCGAGAGGGTGAGATGTATGGAAAGAGTAACATGGAAACTTATATTACCATATGTAGAATAGATAGCCAAGGGGACTTTGCTGAATGGCTCAGGAAACTCAAATAGGGGCTCTGTATCAACCTAGAGAGGTGGGATGGGAAGGGCGATGGGAGGGAGGCTCAAAAGGGAGGGGATGTATGTATACCTATGGCTGATTCATGTTGAGGTTTGACAGAAAACAACATTCTGTAAAGCAATTATCCTTCAATTAAAAAAAAATTTAAAGAACAGATTAACATTTATATTCACATTGTTATATTTTAATTTGATAATTCCTTATAGGTGAGTTTGGGGGACATTTTGAAGGACTATTGCTATAAAAGTATTTGGAGACAGTTAGATGTATGGATCTTAGTTTTACAATACTGTATTAACATGACTGTTATCTAAAAATGAGAGTCCACAAAAACAAAATATTACCTCCACTTCCAAATAGTCACCAAAAGAAAATAGCTCAAATCAACTGCCAGGCTTTTAATTGTAGAAAATGAAAAACCAAATTTTCCTTTATTTCCAAAAAAAAAAAAAAAATCACTCCTATATGTGTTTCCTTTAGAGGAGTTTCTTTGATGAATGATTCTTATATACTGTCAATCTGTTGGAAAAATGAAACTATATATTAGCTTTGATTGCATTGGTCATTGATTCTGATATGCTTTGAAAATTTTTGAAATGTGGAATACAGAAGCATGTTCAGTAATCACCTTTCTCAGAGATGTTTATGCCCCTTGCCTTGTGTTTATAACATCTGAATTGGCAACTTCACTCTTCATAGTGAAACAAATCTCAACACGAGCCTTGGCTACGATGAGTGGGCCTTGTATTCTCAGTCTGTTACACCCAGAACCTGTGTGTGTTCCTTCCCTGTTGCAGAGGGATTTCTTGAATTCTAATTTGTACCCCAGGTTTCCCTGATGGCTCAAGGGTAAAGAATCTGCCTGCCAATGCAGGAGATACAGGTTCAAACCCGGGTCAGGAAAATCCCGTGGAGAAGGAAATGGCAACCCAGTACACTATTCTTACCTGGGAAATCCCATGGACAGAGGAGTCTGGCAGGCTACAGTTGATAGGGTCACAAAAGAATCAGACGTGATTCAGCCGTTAAACAACAAACACATTTGTACTCTGTAGCTCAGTTGTGCTGGGTCCTTACACCTGGCTTTGCCTTTTCAGGCTCTCTCAAAGGAGTGCATGGAACTTTTCAAAGAACTTCAGAATCTGGTTGGGTTATCTCATCTACATAAACATATTTACTAAAATCCCAGGTTCTTTTATTATCACAAATTCAGCCTTAATCACTCTCAGATTATTATTAATTTTTTTAGTATGGAATTTTCCATAAGTCCTTCCCAGGGGCCCAGACTAATCTTCTCTATATGATTCTAATTTTAGCATATGTGCTAAAGCATCATTTTCAGATTATCTATTTCCATACTCTTTTGCCTCACAAGGAGAGATACATAGGGCATCATAATACATTTCCAGAATTCAAAACCCTTAGACCATGTTTCTTTGTTGAGCCTTTGTCTTGTAGTATTGTGTAATTTATCTGTTTACAAATACATGTCTCTACAGTGGATTTCTTTTTTTTTTTTTCTAATTTTATTTTATTTTTAAACTTTACATAATTGTATTAGTTTTGCCAAATATCAAAATGAATCCGCCACAGGTATACATGTGTTCCCCATCCCGAACCCTCCTCCCTCCTCCCTCCCCATACCATCCCTCTGGGCCGTCCCAGTGCACCAGCCCCAAGCATCCAGCATCGTGCATCGAACCTGGACTGGCAACTCGTTTCCTACATGATATTTTACATGTTTCATTGCCATTCTCCCAAATCTTCCCACCCTCTCCCTCTCCCACAGAGTCCATAAGACTGTTCTATACATCAGTGTCTCTTTTGCTGTCTCGTACAGTGGATTTCTCTAGAGTAGAAATACTTTTTTTCCCCCCCAGTATCCAGATTATATAACAGACAATGTGGTAAGTATTTAATAAGCCACTGAAAGGTTACATGTCCGACATTCACAGTAATAGTAACAATTTGGAGGTGCTCTGCTCTTTGCTGCTCTTTGCAGCCCCATGGACTGAAGCCCAGCAGCCTCCTTTGTCCGTGAATATATTCAGGCAAGAATACTGGAGTAGGGTGCCATTTCCTCCTCCAGGGAATCTTGCAGACTCAAGGACTGACCCCACATCTCTTGTATTGGCTGGTGGATTCTTTAGCACTAGTGTCCTCTTGGAAGCCCAATTTGGAGGTAATAAATTCTCAGATGCTAACAAGTCTCCCTGCAATGCAGGGGACAAGGGTTTGATCTCTGGGTCAGGAAGATCCTCCAGAGAAGGGAATGGCTACCCACTCCAGTATTCTTGCCTGGAGGATTCCACGTAGAGGAGCCTGGTAGGCTATAGTGCATGGGAATCCCAAAGAATTGGACACAATTGAGTCAGTAACGTTTTCACTATTTTTAAAGCTCAGTAATTGTTATGAAAGTATAGATAGTATAACTGCTTATATCTTATATAATTACTGGGTTTTGATAATATATATATCAAAGAGTTGTATCTTTTTCATTGAATAATTATCATTTTATTGTATTATTAATACATTTGCTTAGTTTTCATAATTAGGTTTAAATAACGAACAGAATTTTGCTTCTATACATTCTGTCACTCGTTATGTGTATTATGTCCATTTGTGCATATTCAAATCTATAATCAGTTTTTTAACCCAAAAATAAAATCCATGTTTCCTTCCTTCAGTGTCTCCACAATCTTTAAGTTTTGTTTTCAATATTTTTTTTTCTATTTTATTTAATCATTCCTAGGTATACTCATTCCATATTAATGTATGTTTTAGGTTTCTTATCTTTTCAGTTTTCTGTATAGTGCATTGGTGAATGTTGTATAACACAAACTTTGGCCACAGCATAATTATTTTATAATTACATAGCTGTAAATGTATTGCCGGGTAAATTGTATGCATTTAATAATATTAATATGTATTGCTAAATAAATATACTATTAATTTAAAAAATTCCAAATAGTAGTTTATATCTTTTGCTTTATCTCTCTTGCTATTTGAATGTCTATTAGACATTTAAGTTGGTCATTCTTCAGATTACTGCACAGTCATCAATTTTCATTAGTTTTATTTTTATTTCCTTTTCATCCATGCTCCCTAATCATATTCGTATTTCTCTCCCTCACACAAACACCCTTTCAAATGTGTTTGATGCGTGACCTTAGATACATACATTATTCTAAAATATACCATGTTCCTTGTCTCTGTGTGTACTTTTGATTTACAGAAATGATGTCCTGCTAGAGAGCTCATTACTTTTCTTATCTATTACTCTTAGTAGTATGTTCTGTGAGATCTACTGGTACTTCTGTGAGCATATCAAGATCATGCATATTTCACATTTGCTATAGTCCCTTCAGTGATGAAAACTTGGGTGGTCTCCAACTCCCTCCACTAGAAAAAAAATGATGCAATAAATGTGCTAATATATATATATATATATATATATATATCTGCATCTCTTACCTGCATGTTCTGAGTTTTCTACAGTAAATTTGAAATTCTTTTCCAAGGATAAAAACTATTAAAATTCAACATAATATACAGATGATGTCAGCAAATGTTCTACATTTATCATTGTCTCAATCTCACAGACATCAAACAAAGGACTGTTACTACTTTTCTTTGTAAAATAAAAACTCTGGGGTATGAAATTTTATTTGACTTACAAAAAAATGGGGGGGGTAGTTCTTTCCTGGTAGTCCAGTGGTTAAGAATCCGCCTTGCAACACAAGGGACACCAGTTTGATCCCTGGTCCAGGGGACGATTCAGCCTGGGCTCCACGACTGCTGAAGCCCGGACACCTAGAGCCTTCGCTCTGCATCAAGAGAAGCCGCCACCATGAGAGAGGAGCCCCCACCTGCCACAACCAGAGAAAGCCTGTGCGCAGCAAAGAAGACCCAGCAGAGCCAGGAACAACTGAATCTTAAAAAAAAAAAAAAAAATACTAGTATCAGACAGATACTAGTAATGGGGGAGTTAGAGATTCTTAGTTCATTTCAGTCACTCAGTCCTGTCCAACTCTTTGTGACCCCATGAATTGCAGCACGCCAGGCCTCCCTGTCCATCACCAACTCCCGGAGTTCACTCAAACTCATGTCCATCGAGTCGGTGATGCCATCCAGCCATCTCATCCTCTGTTGTCCCGTTCTCCTCTTGCCCCCAATCCCTTCCAGCATCAGAGTCTTTTCCAATGAGTCAACTCTTCACATGAGGTGACCAAAGTACTGGAGTTTCAGCTTTAGCATCATTCCTTCCAAAGAACACCCAGGACTGATCTCCTTTAGAATGGACTGGTTGGATCTCCTTGCAGTCCAAGGGACTCTCAAGAGTCTTCTCCAACACCACAGTTCAAAGCATCAATTCTTCGGTGCTCAGCTTTCTTCACAGTCCAACTCTCACATCCATACATGACTACTGGAAAAACCATAGCCTTGACTAGACGGACCTTTGTTGGCAAAGAAATGTCTCTGTTTTTGAATATGCTATCTAGGTTGATCATAACTTTCCTTCCAAGGAGTAAGCACCATCTGCAGTGATTTTGAAGTCCCCCAAAATAAAGTCTGACACTGTTTCCACTGTTTCCCCATCTATTTCCCATGAAGTGATGGGACCAGATGCCATGATCTTAGTTTTCTGAATGTTGAGCTTTAAGCCAACTTTTTCACTCTCCTCTTGCACTTTCATCAAGAGGCTTTTGAGTTCCTCTTCACTTTCTGCCATAAGGGTGGTGTCATCTGCATATCTGAGGTTATTGATATTTCTCCCGGCAATCTTGATTCCAGCTTATGCTTCTTCCAGCCCAGTGTTTCTCATGATGTACTCTGCATAGAAGTTAAATAAGCAGGGTGACAATATACAGCCTTGACGTACTCCTTTTCCTATTTGGAACCAGTCTGTTGTTCCATGTCCAGTTCTAACTGTTGCTTCCTGACCTGCATATAGGTTTCTCAAGAGGCAGGTCAGGTGGTCTGGTATTCCCATCTCTTTCAGAATCTTACACAGTTTATTGTGAGCCACACAGTCAAAGGCTTTGGTAGAGTCAATAAAGCAGAAATAGATGTTTTTCTGGAACTCTCTTGCTTTTTCAATGATCCAGCGGATGTTGGCAATTTGATCTCTGGTTCCTCTGCCTTTTCTAAAACCAGCTTGAACATCTGGAGACTACCTAATTTTAAGAATTACTTTCAAAGTTCTCTCTATGATGGCTAATCATCTATGCTGTAGTCTTTACTGTGCACTATACATTCCCCCACCATCTTTATCCAAACTTGATGTTATCTGACCTTCTGTATTTTGCCAACCTGGTTTCCATTAATTCTTAAACCTTTTTTTTTTTTTTCAACTGCTTTTCTATGTACACTGCTTTAATCAGTAGTGAGAATGATAACCTCTTTATAAATGTTTTAGTAGTTTGAATTTCTGTGTCTTCTGGATCTTTATGGCCCACATGGCAGAGCACCTGGCTTGGCAGTCTGGACCTGTTGTACAGTCTCCTTTTGTTCTTGGCCCCATTCAAAACTAGCCTCTTTTCAGGTTACTGGGTAAATGGCCCAGAGTAATACACTCACATGGGGAAATGTTGCCTCTAAAATCCAAAGATGCCCACTAGACATCGAGCCAATTTTTTTTTTTTCTTTTTTGGTTATAGAAGGGGAGAGGTGTAATAACTTAATTCTCCACTTTAGAAGAGTTATCTTGAAAGAGACTCCACCACAGGATCCCTGGAAATTTTACTAAAATGGAAATCTACTGAGTTTTTCTGGAACTGATTTCTCAACTTTTGACATGTAAAGGTCTTAACATTAAGTCTAGAGTAGCTGCTTATTAGATCTATTCAGTGCAGTCTCTCCAGTATGATGAACTGATGTTATATCTTGGAAAATGGAAACATGATCAGGTCCCCGCCCAGTGCCCATTGTGTGTGTGCTCAGCCACATCCAGATCTTTGTATAACATAGAGTGCAGTCCTCCAAATTTCCATAGACAGTCAAAATTTCTCCGTATTTGGAATTTTCCAGGCAAGAATACTGGAACAGATTGCCATTTCCTCCTCCAGGGCATCTTCCCAACCCAGGAATCAAACCCACATCTCCTTCACTGGCAGGCAGATCCTTTACCACTGAACCACCAAAGTCCCTACACACCAAATTATAACACTGGGCTGGAGATAGCCCTTGAAGTACAGTAGTGGAAGTGCATTGCTGGTCTTGCCACCTGAGAGCAAACTGCTTCTTGAAATTTTTTACTACTGTGTATTAAGAAAGAAGCATTGGCTACATACCAGGTACCAGGGTATGTGTTAATTTACTGAAGCAATGAAATTAAATCTGGAAGAGCAGCTGCAACTGGAGAAACCATTTGGTTGACTTTACGAAAATCTGCAATCACCTTCCAAGAGCCATCTCTTTTCTGCACAGGACGTGTAAGGCAAGTTGAATAGAATGTGATAGGAATCAACTCCGCTGCATGTCTGAAGTCCCTGACAGCGGCACAAATCTCAGAAATTCTTCCATGAATGTGATATGGCCTTTGGTTGAGTATTTTCTTAGTTAGAGGCAGTGATAGTGGTTTCCACATAACCTTTCCTCTCATAGCACCCCTCACTCCACAGGTGAGGGAACCAATGTGTGGATTCTTCCAGTCATACATTCTGGAACAGGAGAAATAACTACAAGATGGTTAGATTCAGTAGACCCAACATAAGATGGTCCTGAGCCAAAACACCATTGAGTACCTGACCTTAATTAAACCCTACTCTGAGTAATAGACCACAATAACATGTAGATCTCCTGGAATTTGTGTCACTTCAGACCCAATATCAAGTGATCCTCAAAAAAATCTGAATTTCACCCCCGCCCCCAATCCTTAGTAAATCTAAAAAAAGGGCATATGCCCCTTTTAAGAAGGCTGGGGAAAAATGAACAGGATGAATTGGTAATGAGGCTGGATTTGTTCTAGAGAGGAGTTGGCCTTCTTTTTACTCAAGAAATTCTAGATCTATAAACAGGTTTACATCTGGGAACTGATCAGTAGGACATACTTAAAGCTGTTATATCAAATAACTTCTGAATCTATTTCTCATTTTCAAGTGAAGTACTACTACTTATAACAATTTAGCTTAAATTATATATCATTTATATATTAAAATTTCTCTACTGAGTTAATATTTTGAGGTTTATGCTCATCTGTTGTGTTTGGCTTTAACAATATAGCTTCAAAATTGTGTATCGTTTTCACTTCAGTGAATTTCTTACAGACAATATATTATTAGACTTTTTTCTCTTATGTAATATATCTTCTAATTGGTGGAGTATCCTTATATAATGGACTAAACCATGACCCTCAAAAAACTATGTCTACATCCTAATCACTAGGACTTAGGAATATTATTGTACATGGCAAAAAAAAAAATGTGGTTAATTAAGGCCCTTGAAAAGAGAAATTTATTTTCAGTTATATGGGTGAACTCTAATTGTGATCATATATGTCTTAAGGGAAAACCTGAGGAAGTTTTAGGACAGACTCACAGAGGAGAAGACAACATCACCATGGAGACTGAGACTGGATTGATGCAACCACAATTCTAGGAATGCCTGGATTCACCTGCAGCTGGGAAAGGAGGAGAAGAGAGCCTTTAGAAGGAAGTATAGCCCTGTTGACACCTTGATACCAGATTTCGGCCCTACAGAGCTGTGAGGGAATACATTTCTGTAGCTTTAAGCCTAAATTATAGTAAATTTTTATGGCAGTCCTAGGAAACTAATATAACCCATTTACACTTGTGGGAAATATTCTTGTGTTAGCATTAATTTCTGCCATCTTGTTGGATGCTTTCTGATGCAAAATTTTCTTTCGATTCTTAGTGTTCAGTTGAATATGCCCATTTTCTTCCATGGGATTCAAATTTTAAAATTATTAAAGCATGCTTTGTCTAGTTTCTCACATCCTAAATAGGAAAATTAGCACCTGAGTTGTCTTCTTCATCGATTCTTAGTTGTGAAGGTGAAATGGTTTATAAGATCTCAAATCATTTGGCTCTACTTTGACAAGGTCCCATTTCCTAAAATGTTTAAAAACTTGGATTGAGACCTTGGATGCCATATGTTTATGTATTAGATATAGAGATGTTGAAGATACAAGGAAAATGCTTTTATTCTGGGATTATTTCATATAAGATTCAGTCATGAAATATATAACTGAGATAAATATGAATACATTCATATGTACAATACTTGATTTGATAAAGTAGGTATGCTGCTGCTGCTGCTACTGCTGTTAAGTCACTTCAGTCGCGTCTGACTCTGTGCGACCCCATAGACGGCAGCCCACCAGGCTCCACCGTCCCTGGGATTCTCCAGGCAGGAACACTGGAGTTGGGTTGCCATTTCCTTCTCCAATGCATAGTAAGGATAAATAAAGCATCAAACAGTGTAAGCATAGTAACATAATAAACTAAAAAAAACAACAGAAAATAAATGAAAATGCTAAAGTGTCCTTTACAATTTTTCATCGTATTTCACTGGAATAAAAGATTTGTTACAAACACAACAAGGTACCATAAACCTCAGTAACCAATATTGAATGGCAGCTTGATCAAATATTATCAAAATTATCCTCTACCTACTATCACCAATTTTAGAAATGCCTTAAAGTAATTGCAGATCATGATGCAAGTAAATTATTGGTATATATTTTCTAAATAGTAATATTCTATGACATTTGGATAAAGAATGAAGAGAAAGAGCTTACATGATTTAATGTTTGGACAGTGATGGAAAATTATTTTATCTTTGGTTTATTTCTTCTCAATTATACAGAACATACATAAATAATAACTATGAAAAGTATATTTTATGTCACTATGAAATATATGTGTTTCTTGGAATTTGAAATAATTAAACATATGTAGAGTACAATTTTATCTCTAAGTAGATGAAAGCTTCATGAAAATATAAGAGCTAAATTAATTGAAACTGTTAAGTTTAAATTAAAAATGTTTAATATGTCATAAAGGGATGGGAACATATGCTCACACTTATACTAATCTATGGAATTAAGATAGTACGATCTTAAAATGGCATCCACTTAAACACAGTTTGGTAAGTGTTCACTGATTTTTTGTGTGTATAGAAGTCTCAAATTCATATATTAACACAGGTAAAACTAGACAGAAATATTACTGAAGATGTGTTTTTGGAGAGTAGTATCACTAATTAATATATAACTATAGATGAAAGTGAAAGTCACTCAGTAATGTCCGACTCTTTGTGACCCCATGGACTACACAGTCCATGGAATTCTCTAGGCCAGAATATTGTAGTGGGTAGCTTTTCCCTTCTCCAAGGGATATTCCCAACCCAGGGATCGAACCCAGGTCTCCCGCATTACAGGCGGATTCTTTACCAGCTGAGCCACAAGAGAAGCCCATAACTATAGATATATATGTATAAAAGTATAATATACATACATAAGTTTATAGTCTTGACAGTTTTCAGTCTAAGCAATATGTAACTCAATAACCATGCAAATACTATTAATAGTCACCATTTTTGACAGTTAACATTTAATTAATTAAAATGGGTCATGCACTGTTATACTTTTTACTTAATATACTTAATATTTAAAATAACCCTGTAAGGCATGCATTATCATCATTCACATTTTCCAAATGAGGAAACAGTGGCAGAAAGAAGTTAAATAATAGCCAAAATTCACACAACTAGAAATTGTTTTAGCCTACATTCAAACCTTGGTAATTTGGTTCTAGAACTGATACTCGTCATCATTTTGTGACATTGATTTCACACAGTTAGAAAAATTACAGTCAATTCCCCAGGAAAGCTGTGATAGAAACTATTGACAAAAAATTAATCAATCTAAGAAAGAAATGAAAACTTTTATTCAAGCCAAACTTGAGGATTATAACCCAGGAAGAGTATCTCAGAAAGTTCTGAAAATGAGAATTGTTCCCTCTGTTAGAAGTCAAGGCGCATTTATGTAAGTTTTTTTGAGACAGAGGGCTGTGCATTGAATGATGTATTTTTGGTGGTTTACATAATCCAGATCTAAGTATCACGTTACCCGTAACAAGACTAAGAAGGAATGTTATGTTTTAAGGAGCAGCTGATGCTTGGAGAAACTTGCTCTTTGTTGTTGAATAGATACTCCTGCTGACGTTGGAGAGGATGGTCTGGTCCATAAATAACACAGAAACACAATGCCCAGTGCGGGAGAAGAGGAGTGAAGAGGGCATAGGAGAACTTCTATGCTTACATTTTTCTTGTCTTGCCATAAAACATTCATTTCATTTCATAAGGCAAAGTGTGCCCTCTGTACCCTCTGCATTTTCATCATATCTCTCTGTTCCTATAACTCTAAGAGAGCGCTGAGGTTGCTGCCATTTCTAATTACTCACAGGATGACAATTAATAAGATGATGTATCACATATTGCTACATTTATATTTTAAGAATTATACTACAGATGGGCCCATAGATTCAAAAGATAGATCTGAAATTGTTAAATTTGAAAGAACATGCAAGGTACTGGTGATGTTGAAGGCAGAGCTTTGGCAAGTATATAATTGTCAACATGAGATCCTACTTAGTTCTCCTTAAACTACACCAGCAGTACTTACATTTTTCATTTACTTATATTATTTGACTAGCACTAAAAGTATGACATTCTTGTGTATCTGTATTAATCAGTGTTCTCCAGAGAAACAAAACCAATAATCCAGTCCAAGGACAGAAGAAGGCTAAGATAACAGCAGGCAGTCAGTGGGTATATTGTTCCTACCTCTGTTTTTTTTTTTTTTTTTTTCAGGCCCTAATTGCCCTGAATAACTGTTACCTGCATTGGGGAGCACAATCTAGTTTACTGAGTTCATCGATTTAAATAGTAATCTGATCTACAAATACCTAGTGTAAAAAAGGGAGAAGTACTCTTGCCTGGAAAAGCCCATGGACAGAGGAGCCTGGTAGGCTGCAGCCCTTAGTGTCCCTAAGAGGCAGACACGACTGAGCGACTTCACTTTCCCTTTTCACTTTCATGCAATGGAGAAGGAAATGGCAACCCACTCCAGTGTTCTTGCCTAGAGAATCCCAGGGAAGGGGGAGCCTGGTGGGCTGCCGTCTATGGGGTCGCAGAGAGCACGACTGAAGCGACTTAGCAGCAGCAGCAGTGTGAAAAAGCACAAGTGTGGAAGTGTTAGGTCGCTCAGTCATGTCCTACTCTTTGCAATCCCATGGACAGATCAGCCTGCCAGGCTGCTCTGTCCATGGGATTATCTAGGCAAGAATACTGGAGTGGGTTGCCATTCTCTTCACCAGGGGATCTTCCCTACCCAAAGATTGAACCCTGATCTCTTGCAAAACCAGTGTCTAAAGTGATACCACCCTTGAAGTGGAACTGTTGCAGGAAGGAGGACCTCTTCCAGGGCCCCAAACCGGGCTCTTGTCTAACACTCGGCAATGAATTGTCCAAGGAGACTCATGTTTTGACAAAGCAAGAGGTTTTATTGGGAAAGGGCCCCCGGGTGGAGAACAGTAGCGTAAGGGAACCCAGGAGAACAGCTTTTATGGTGATGGGATTTGTTTCCGGGCTGTCCTTAGCCAATCATTCTGACTCAGTGTCCTTCCTGGTGGTGCACGCCTTGTTCAGCCAACATGGATGCCAGAGAGAAGGATTCTGGGAGGTGGTCAGACATGCGGTGTCTCCTTTTGACCTTTCCCAAACTCTTCCGGCTGGTGGTGGCTTATTAGTTCCGTGTTCCTTACCAGGACTTCCTGTTGTAAAACAACTCATGCAAATAGCTACTATGGTGCCTGGCCAGGGGGAGCAGTTTCAATCAGTGTGCCTCCCCTAACAGAACCATGCTAGAATATTGCTTGAAATGGCCAATCGAATATTTTGCAATTGTCCATAAAATTTCTTAAGATTTTGATCCGAATTCAACATTGGGATGCACTACCTTCATCCTTGAAATATGCTGTGCTCTAATTAATGAAGATAGAGTTGCCATCACACAGAAAGGCTTTTCAAATAAGGATCGTGTACCCTGAAAGCAAAACAGCTGCTGCATGGACAACCAAAGGCTTGTGACCTTTGCTACTGGAGAAAAATGTCTGTTGACTCTGGAGCTCATTATTTCACACACAGAGCCAGTTGGATTAAAGTTTCCTAGAACAGAAATATCAGTTTCCAGCACAAAGTTGTTTTTTTTTTTTTTTTTCTGTTGCAAGAATGTGCTATTTCTGTATTTTTGAAATTTTGTATAATAAATTGCAGAGCCACAATGTACCTTGTGGAATAGGAATGAAAGATCTACCTTCCATTTCTATCACATTTTTATGACATCAAATCACATTTTTTTCTATAGCTTCTAGATCAGGCCTAAAGTAGGAAAATCATCACTCCCATACAATAATTCAATTTCATTCTAAATAAATTCAATTTATTCTAAAATAAAAAGTCTGTATAAAAATACCAAGACTCTCATTTTTTTCAAGTATATGCATATATATGCATGTTTTACATGGAAGCTTTATCTTACTTTCTTTTAACTCTCATTGTTTTAAAGAGTATGTTTGAACCTCTTCTCAAAAAAATACTTTACTCCTTCTGATTTATTTACAAAGTACATAGTTGAATTGCTGTCCAAATGAATATCATAAATTCATTCATGTATGAATGCTAGGGCTTCTTTCCTCTGTAGATTTCAAAACACTTTCTGAAATATTTGAAGGAATACATTTTATCCTGATTTATATTCATGTATAAAAGAGAATCTTTTAGTTGCATTCAAGAACTGATGATAAAGACTCACACAGCATGATTGCAGGGATCCTTCTAATTTTCTTTGGCATGCATGTTGAAAAAAATTGGCAAAAGTCATATATCACACAAAAAGTGATGTTCCCAAAATAGCAGCAGCTTGAACAGAGATATCCAACACTCTTGTTCCAGGATTGGTGTCAAAATACTGAAAGAAAATTTCCCAGCAAACAGAAAAATTTCATTACAGTCACAGAAACAGAAGAAAAGTTTCACATCACAGCCCACAATTTTTAGGCTAGAAATGAGAACATTAATGGGTTAAAAAAAAAAAAAAAATCACCTGGAGAGAATGCATGTCTTCTCTCACAAGTTCCAGGAAGGAGTTATGGGAAATGAGAGAAAAGAAAATGTTGGATAACTCCAACATTTACTACTTTTCTTAGTAGAACTCTCTACACACTCTTAACTTATAAGAAAGCTCAGAGAAATGGCCTAGGCATGAAGGAAATAGAATTCTCGGAATCTCAGGATTCAGAAACAACTATTTTGGAAGCCTAAGTCTTGTTCAGGAAGCTGGCAGAATGTGTTCAGGGCTCTCCCTTGGTGTAGTAGATATGGCCACTTAGCTAAACCAGGAAGGAGCCTGGATGTAGCTGGAAGTGCAGAGGGTAGAACAAGGGATGACAGAATATCTATTTTGTGGCTCTGTCACTTCACCAGTCAGATATAAAAATTTTGTACTATCTGGAAAGCTCATGGCCTTAAGCCACCCCACTCAGTGTTTAAATTACAACAAATAAACCATTCAGATTAAAGCCTACGCCTACATTTTATGAACAACCAGGTAGAAAGGGAAGGAGCAAGAGGACAGTACACTCAACATGTTTGCGAGTTGCAATCAGTTCTGAAAAGTGTGTTATTTGTTTAAATGTGGGAAATAAGAAAAATGTAAAGGGAAATGGAACCAGTGAATCCATGAGAGTAGTGTCAATAAAGAGAAGGAAAGAGATTGTTTCAAGAAGAAAAAATTTGGAAAACAAGTTGTCAATAGATTCAAATCCTGGGAAGAATATTAGAACTGAAAACAGTTTCTGCATCTTAGAGATTCAGATCCACGGTGAATTTATTCAGGGTGGTTTTCATGGAGGGCTGGGACCAGAAGCTAGGTTAGAGAAGGTTGTCAGAGATGTATGGTAGGCTCAGTAATGCTTCCTGCTAAAGATGTGCATTCCTTCCAGATGTAAATGTACTATCTTATTAAAGGAGAATATTTCACAATGCATATATGTATTTCAAATCATCACATTTTACAATTTAAATATCTTATAATTTTGTGTCAATTGCACCTCAATAAAGCTGAAAAAAGATAAATATAAATTGAGAAATATTGTATATATAAATATTTGAGTGTGTAAATGTGTATTTATAGATATTAAAATATATACCTATGTGAAAATCTACATATTTTAAGTGGAACAGTTATTTCCTTAAATGTGTTTTAATAAGAAAAAATAATCTTTTTCACCTCTACTTTAGAATAATAATGAACTAAGAATATAAGTAAGTTATTCAGTTACATAGTCATAGAAATGAAACCACAGCTACCAAACCTCTCTTCTGCGTACTTCTCATGGCATAAGTCTCTCAATTAGCGGAAAATCTACCATATGTTTAAATCCTTCATTAGAGCTTAACTTCTATTGTGTCAAATTTATACAAATAAATTTAATTTTAAATTTATAGACCATATGTTGAATTAAGTATGACACCTCCTAGGAAGCCTACAATAAGATAAATATTCAAATCAGTGAAGTAAATTTTCATATCGTAACCCCTGAATCTCCTCATTGCACATCCAACCAGTTTTATCCAAGTTGCAGTGCATAAGACTGACATTATATCATCCTAGGCCTGCCAATCATAGTTCTCTAATTAATACAGAAGACATAATGTAAATTGCACCGCTGCTCGAAGTGTTACTCTCCCAAAAGTTTCTCAAAGCCCTTGATTAAGATTCTGTGGTACAGATCTTCATAATATAAAATGAAGAGGTCAAGAGTCATCATTCTTTGAGAGAGCAAAGCAAAAGAGATCATTATCTTGTATGAATAAGCAGACTTCTTCTCTTTCAGGAACTATATTGGTGACCTCAGTTTGTTTATATTAGGCACAAAAATGAACAAAATGTTTTCTTGTGGGAAGGAGTTGGGAAAATAATTAGAAAAAAGCAAGAGAGTGTTGGGGTAGAGAGGAACAGGGGTGGAAGCAAAGGAAAAAAGTCCTCTTTCAGGGTTTATTCAGGAAAATCTTAAAATGATCCAATACTAATGAAATAGTATCTTTCAACAGTATTTCAAATGAAATAATGTATTCCTTGAATATAGAAGCCATTGCAGTTGTCAAGAATACATGTATGTATTATATGTTTTTGCAAGAATATAAAAAGTGTCTGCATATGCACTTTCAACAGCAAGTCCAAGTTACAGGCAAACTGACCTGCTTCCTGAGTTGTAGCAGGCACTGAAATTTTCTGGGAGATGTGGAGATTTCTTGGAGCCTCTGACAAGCCTTGTTCTTGCCTGGTGGCTCAGACAGTAAAGAATCTGTCTGCAATGCAGAAGACATGGGTTCAATCCCTCGGTCAGGAAGATTCCCTGGAGAAGGAAATGGCTACCCACTCCAGTATTCTTGCCGGGAGAATTCCATGAACAGAAGAGCCTGGTGGGCTATAGTCCATGGGGTTGCAAGGAGTTGGACATGACGAAGGGACTAACACTTTCACTGAGAAGCCTCAATCAGGTAGTCACAGTGCCGACTCCTGGACTTTGGAATAAGCTGTTTCTTCTTCAGGGAACACTGTTGCCTGTTTGAAAGGCAACTCCATGATGAATCTTGGGTCCCTTTAGAGACTGAACCCTTGACTATGAGACATTTTGTGATGATGGGATGCAAACAGCCCAATATGATCCTGTTAATATCTGATCTTACAAATTTGAAAACAAATAAATAAAGAAAACCCTTGAGTGTGCATGTGTGTGTTTTGCTAAAAGGATAATCTATGTTTTTAATTAATTATTTGTTTTACAATGTCTATTGCCCCCCATTTCTATCATATAAAAGAACATCCTTATGGTAGCTAGGACTGTGGTTACATTGACACCATGGAGTTATAATATAGTAATGGATAGACAAAGAAAAGTGTATTCTGAGAAGGCAAAAGGAGAGAATTGTGCTCAGTTCAGTTCAGTCGCTCAGTTGTGTCTCATTCTTTGTGATCCCATGGACTGCAGCACGCCAGGCTTCCCTATCCATCACCAACTCCCAGAGCTTGCTCAAACTAATGTTGGTGATGCCATCCACCATCCACCAACTAATCGAGTTGGTGATGCCATCCACCATCTCATCCTCTGTCATCCCCTTCTCCTCCTGCATTCAATCTTTCCCAGCATCAGGGTATTTTCACATGAGTCAGCTCTTCGCATCAGGTGGCCAAAGTATTGAAGTTTCAGCTTTAGCATCAGTCCTTCCAATGAATATTCAGGACTGATTTCCTTTATGATGGACTGGCTTGATCTCCTTTCAGTCTAAGGGAGTCTCAAGAGTCTTTTCCAACACAACAGTTCAAGAGCATCAATTCTTTGGCACTCAGCTTTCTTTACAGTCAAGCTCTCACATCCATACATGACTACTGGAAAAACCATCGCTTTGACTAGACAGACCTTTGTTGGCAACTAATGTCTCTGCTTTTTAATAGGCTGTCTAAGTTTCGCATAGTTTTTCTTCCTAGGAGCAAGCATCTTTTAATTTCATGGCTGCAGTCACCATCTGCAGTGATTTTGGAGCCCCCCAAAATAAAGTCTCTCCCTGTTTCCTTTTGTTCCCCATCTATTTGCCATGAAGCGATGGGAGCAGATGCCATGATCTTCGTTTTCTGAATTTTGAGTTTTAAGCCAGCTTTTTCACTCTCCTCTTTCACTTCATCAAGAGGCTCTTTTGTTGTTCCTCACTTTTTGCCATAACGGTGGTGTCATATGCATATTTGAGGTTATTGATATTTCTCCCGGCAATCATGATTCCTGCTTGTGCTTCATCCAGCCTGGCATTTCCCATGATGTACTCTGCACATAAGTTAAATAAGCACAGTGACAATATACAGCCTTGACATACTCCTTTTCCAGTTTGGAACCAGTCAGTTGTTCCATGTCCATTGCTAACTGTTGCCTCTTCACCTGCATACAGATTTCTCAAGAGGCAAGTAAGGTCGTCTATTATTCCCATCTCTCTAAGAATTTTTCACAGTTTTTTTTTTTTTTGTGATCCACAAGGTCAAAGGCATTGGCATAGTCAATAAAGCAAAAGAAGATGTTTTTTGGAGCTCTCTTGCTTTTTCAATGTTCCAACAGATGTTGGCAATTTGATCTATGGTTCCTCTGACTTTTCTAAATTCAGCTTGAACATCTGGAAGTTCATGGTTCATGTACTGCTGAAGCCTGGCTTGGAGAATTTTGAGCATTACTTTGCTAGTGTATGAGATGAGTGCAATTGTGCTATAATTTGAACATTATTTGGCATTGCCTTTCTTTGGGATTGGGATGAAAACTGACCTTTTCCTGTAACCACTGCTGAGTTTTCCAAATTTGCTGGAATATTGAGTGCAGCTCTTTCATAGCATCATCTTTTAGGTTTTTAAATAGCTCAACTGGAATTCGATCACCTCCACTTGCTTTGTTTGTAGTGATGCTTCCTAAGACCCACTTGACTTCACATTCCAGGATGTCTGGCTCTTGGTGGGTGATCATACCATTGTGATTATCTGCTTTGTGAAGAGAACTGTGCTCGATATTTTCATTTTCCATCCCAAATCCACTCCTCATAACCATCCACTACTTTGTTTGTTTCTAGAAATTGGCCTCTACCAGATTCAAGTGAGTCCCCTTGTATTTTAAGGGAATGGGTTCATAACTAAGCTGTAGCTACACTTTTGGTTCTGAGCTGTGTTTGTACAGCTTTGCTTCTGGATTGTTCCAGCAATCCATGTTATTTCCCTTAGCCCTGATGACACATGTGTGAAAGCCCCTTCCTTAAACTCTTTAATTACCTTATGAGAGTACCATCTGTTTTCTGATGGTCTCTAACAGAAACAGCTGTTTTGATGCAGCTGTAACAAAATGGCTGATTAAAAAAAATGTAAAGCAATTGTTTTTATGAATTATTTCTGAGATCAGCTGCACATCTCTAAACTTCAAGCTTTGTCCTATTTCCTATATTCAGCTTTCTCTCAAACCCTTGACCAGCATCTCTCTACATTATTACATGCAATAAAAGAGTCTCATAACATCTTTGATCTCAGTGGTGCTGTGAGTCAAGATGTGATAAATTTATACTCAGGGGAGGCTGAGGAATGGTGTAAGAGGGTCTATTATTTGTATAACAGCAAAGCGGAAATAAAAGAGTAAAAATCATTTTTGAGGTCTAAACAGAATAATCTCAAGTCCAATTTTGCCTGTGCCAAAAGAGCAATTTTCAAATGTCATATTCTATACTTGAAGAAGACTCTTGAGAGTCCCCTGGACCGCAAGGAGGTCAAACCAGTTGACCCTAAAGGAAATCAGCCCTGAATATTCATTAGAAATTAGAAATTGATGCTGAAACTGAAGCTCCAATATTTTGGCCACCTTATGCAGGGAGCTGATTAATTGAAAAAGATCCTAATCCTGGAAAAGATCCTAATGCTGGAAAAGACTGAGCACAGGAGGAGAAGGAAGCAAGAGTGGTTAGATGGCACCACCGACTCAAATGGAGAGGAATTTGAGCAAACTCTGGGAGATACTGCAGGACAGAGGAGAGCCTGGTGCACTGCAGTCCATGAGGTCACAAAGAGTCAAATATTTAGTGACTGAAGAGCAACATACTATACTTAGAAGTGTTTCAGTATAATAATATTCAGGAACATTAATTGATAAGTTAACTTCTATCATACATACTATGCAATCAACAAAAGGAAGTTTCCAGTCTTAATTATGTAATGTAAGTTTCTCCAGAAAAGTAGAATTGTGAGAAGATCTAGTCTGATGACGGATAAGAAAATGGCAACCCACTCCACTATTCTTGCCTGAAAAATCCCATGGACAGAGGAGCCTGGCTGCTACATTCCATGGGGTCACAAAAAGTCAGACACAAGTGAGCACACACACACACGCACACACACACTTGTTTGATAAGCACACATTTCTTTCACAGATTCTTTGCTAGGTCACAAATCTATCATAATATTAGCGGTGTCTTATTTACTTTTCAATGTTTATTTGATCCTGACCACTTGAAAATTCATAAGTATTAAATCACGTATATGCAAGGAAAAAGCAAGCTTAGAATAAGTGAGTAAACACTGAGCATGTGAACTTTTATATAGTGAATTTAGATCAATTCTATTTTTGTAATAATAAAAGTTTATAACTATTTGCTAGTGTCTTTAAAAGCAAATACAAGCAAACATCGATTTTCTGTGCTTATTATTAAATAACCCCACCTGTATCTTTCATGTAAATTTATCATTTGTGTTTCTGAGAGGTGTAAGCTATAGACACATGACATTATATTGTGCTTTTAAAACTGATTACTGACTGCTTGGCTGAATGTTAAGACCTGACGGTATAGCAGAACTTATGCACCAGAACTCCTAGGCCCAGTTCAACTTTCCTTGCTTCAAATTCTTTCTCTTTTACTAAACAATTCCAGTTCTGAGGCATAGAGCAACAAAAGCATTATAAGCATAACTACTTTCCTGGAATCTTTTCGTTAGAGTATTTGAGGCAAATTTTTCCATACATGCCATTAAAATCAATTCATGTTTCTGTGTATAGTTGAAACTGAACCTTGAATTGACTCTAAATAAGAGTGAAATGAAGAGTTGATCTCCATCGACCATTTTAAACTTAATCTTTTTAATGCAGTCTTTGATCTCTTTTTGATCTTATTTTTTTAGAGTTCTGCATTTGTAAACCATTTTCCTCAGTGTTTGATTTGACATTTTAATAAACCTAAGTAATAAATGCTACAATAGAGAAGTGATTGCTGGTAACTTAAATTTTTCTCTTCAGTTTTGCCATGTTGTCCTTCCATCAATCCAAGCTCACCCTCTTGAGACCTCTCTCCATTGCTCAGCCTTCTTCATAACCCTTTTGTCACTTCAGTAAATTTTCACTTGTATGAGGATCAAACTAAAAATGTTGCAGTGATTGAATCAGATGGGAAAATGAGAAATATATTTCAGATGTCTAGATTATACTCCATCTCCTCCTACAGTGTTCTATTTGAGTAAAATTTAGAGCAAATTACTAAATTAATATAACCCAAACGTACATTAAATAGGTTGAATAAGAAATATTCCAAAGTGGTTCTTTTCCCTTTTGTACAATGATTTGAGTTTGAAGATTAGTCCTGTAGAATTAATTGTTAACTTTTCTTAAAATTGATATCCACTTTCTGAGAAATTTTTACCTGTGATTAATGTTTTTCTAAATGTTGACTAATTGCATAGATGTTCTTTAATGCAATTACATGTTTGTATACACTATTATAGTCATAACTTTGTTAATTATAACAAAAATGCGTGCATAATAATGTATGATTTTAATACAAACAATTAATTGGTTAACCAATTAAACACATACCTTTATCTCTTCAGATTTCACAAATAAAATGTATTTTATGAGGGTTTCCCAGATGGAGTTATTGATAAAGAACCCAACTACCAATGCAGGAGATGCGTAAGAGTTGCAGATTTGATCCCTGTGTTGGGAAGATCCACTGGAGGAGGGCACGGAAACCCACTCTAGTATTCTTGCCTGGAGAATCCCATTGACAGAGGATCCTGATGGGTTACAGTCCGTAGGGCCACAAAGAGTTAAACACATTTGAAACACCTTAGCATTAGCATGATTGAAGGGACTTTTTATTCACATATAAGTTAACAAGCGGTGTGGCTTTTAACAACTGATAATTCTCTTAACTCGTAAGAGCCTTAGTTTCCTTATTTATCAATAGAAAAGGATGATTCTGACCCCATGGATTTCTTGTTGAATTTAAATAAGGATATCTGTAGTCAATTTTTGCAAACGGCGTTATACAAGTTAATAAAAAATTAAGCAGTGATGGTAGCAGTAGTGGAGGCAACAGTGAGCAGCATTCATTGTAATTTATTCTCTTTGACTTTCCAACAGTTCCCAAAGGTCACTTAGAAAGAAAGAGATGAATGTTCCCCACGGCTCCCCTAACCAATTACTACAGATTTAATGGCTTAATACCGCTCAGCTTTATCTTTGAGCTCTGGATGTTAGAAGTCCAGACTGAGTCTTACTGAACTAAAACCAAGGTGTTTTCAGGATGGTATTCCTTTAGAATGCTTTAGGGGAGAAACTGTTTCCTTCTCTTTCCTAGGTTTTACTGGCTGCCTTTATTCCTGATTCCAAAATCATTGCAGATGGTGACTGCAGCCATGAAGTTAAAAGACACTTACTCCTTGGAAGAAAGCTATGACCAATCTAGACAGCATATTAAAAAGCAGAGATATTACTTTGTCGACAAATGTCTGTATAGTAAGCTATGATTTTTCCAATAGTCATGTAAGGATGCAAGAGTTGGACTATAAAGAAAGCTGAGCACCAAAGAACTGATGCTTTTGAATTGTGGTGTTGAAGAAGACTCTTGAGAGTCCCTTGGACTGCAAGGAGATCTAACCAGTTCATCCTAAAGGAGATCAGTCCTGAATATTCATTGGAAGGACTGACTCTGAAGCTGAAACTCCAATGCTTTGGCCACCTGATGTGAAGAACCGACTCATTGGAAAAGACCCTGATGCTGGGAAAGATTGAAGGCAGGAGGAGAAGAAGACAACAGAGGATGAGATGGTTGGATGGCATCACTGACTCTAAGAACATGAGTTTGAGTAAGCTCTGGGAGTTGGTGATGGACAAGGAGGCCCGGCATGCTTGCAGTCCATGGGGTCACAGAGTCGGACACGACGGAGGGACTGAACTGAACTGAACTGATGTATTCTTTGGCTCATGACCCCTTTCCCCATCATTAAAGTCAACAGATGCGTGTGTCTCTCTGCCTTCTCATGTACTCACGCATTCCTCTGACTCTGTTCTGCTTCCTTCTACTTTTAATGACGCTGCAACTACCTTCAGCCCATCTGAATAATTCAGAACAATTGTCTCATCTCTACATCTTTAGTTCACTCACATCTGCAGTCACTTAGCCCTGTGAGGTAAAAATTTCATAGGTGTTAGGGATTATAACATGGATATCTTTAAGGGATCATTTTGTCTACCTCAAGACCTCTCCTAACTTTTAAAAAATTCATCTGGCCTTTGTACCCTCTCTAATTAGTGAGTAATCTCTTTTCTCCTTTTTCACCAATGAACTTCGTATTTTTTTTAAAAAAGTACAAGTAACAATTTTATGCAATTTAGAGAATTTTATAAAATGTGAACAAATTCATATACTCATAACCCAGCTTATGAAACAGAAGCATACTGGTATGTTTGAAGTTCAATGCATTCCTAACAAATCCAATTTTTTGTGGCACAGCCCTTTAGTACTAGTCACAGTGCTAAACTTAGTAGTGTAAACATTCTTTTGATTTTCTTTCTACTATGCACATACATGCATGCATATCCCCCAAAAAAGCTTTGTTTGCTTTATGTTTCTGAAGTATAAGCTTCTTAGGTAACTTAGTTTTTTAATAGCATGACTTTCAATATTACCCATATTGATGAACAGAGTTCTATCTCCTTCATTTCATGGTTGCATTACAGTCTCTGTATGAGTGCATTGCAATTTATCTCTTCTAAATTTTAAACGCATTTAGGATTTTCTTATTCCCTTGCTATCCACAGTGGAGTTTAAAGCACTCTTATACAGATGTCCTAGGGTTCATGAGTGAGGGTTTTTCTAGAGATGTCTGGTGTCAAAATATGTCTAATGCCAGTGTGAGAATCCCACTGCTTAATATTCTTGCCAATGTTTGGTGTTGTCAGACCTCTTAACTTCTGAAAATGTACTGGATATTAATTTACATCTCACTTGGGTTTTAATTTGTATTTCATTTTTATGTCATGATAGTGCATAACTTCTTGCATGTTGAGACAATTTGGATTTTTTCCTGTAAAGTGTCAGTCTGTTTTCCCTGCTATGCCTATTTTCTTATTTATTCAAAGAGTCTTAATAAATTCTAGATAAGAATCTTTTTATCAGCTATATGTATTATAAAAAGATGTTTGTAGTTAGTCATTTTATTTTCTTCCTTAACATAAGATGAAGTCATTCTCCTGTATTTTATTGTATTTTAAACTTTTGCCTTTAGTACTTAAGCTTTTGCTTATCACTCAAACCCTGAAAAGACAGGATAAACACTACAAAATATCTCTCTAACCATATTGTCAGAAGAACCTTAGAGTTCCAAGACTTTCACAAGAATTTTGTGTGTGTGCTTGTGAGAGACACGATGAAATGATAATCTCTGATTGTTAGTGAATCTAAATATCTTACTGTTCTCTTTTTTTATATGTTAGTGTACAGACCACCATGGTATCAGTGTGGGCAAGTGAAGTGATCTGAATGAGTAACAAGTACTCCAGAGCATCTGTTAAAGGAGCCATCAGCACACAGGTTAGAATATCCTGTGAATCAGTGAGTTTAGTAAGGCAAATCCAGGCTTCTCAGGTGGCACAGGTGGTAAAGAATCTGCCTGCCAATGTGGGATATGCAAGAGATGGAAGTTTGATCCCTGGGTTGGGAAGATCCCCTTTAGTAGAAAAGGGCAACACACTCCAGTATTCCTGCCTGGAAAGTTCCATGGACAGAGAGGCCTGGAAGGCTACAGTCCATGGGGTTGCTGAGTCAGACACAACTGAGCACAAACATCCAGACAAGACAAATCTATATAGAAGCTGAGAAGAAGCAATCAAGGAGAGAGGATAAGAAGAGCTGAGAGAGCTTAACATTGAGGAAGCTCTGGGAATCTGGGGTTCAATGAGGAAGTTATGGTCTACCATATTAAATGCTCCCTAGAGAATATATGAGAACTATTTATTGGCTATAGCAATAAAAATTCAGTAACAATCTTGCTGAGAGCTTGTTCAATGAATGAATAAAGGATATGATCAGGCATTGCCATGGCCTGAACAATAAAAGGGAAACAAGGAAAAGATGAAAGGACTTCTAATTGTTTTTTTTTTTTTTTTTTCCATGAAACTTGGAAACGCCAGGTAATAGAGACAGAAATAAAGCTGGAGAAGGCTTGATGTGGAAGAACAAATGGAAAAGATATGATTTTTCAAACATTGAAGTAGGAAAAGATAGAAATTACAGAAAAGCAAGGGATAAGTTTTAATAATTGGAGTGTAGTTTTCACGGGAGCCAAAGAAGATTTGGAAGAGTTAACATCACTCAGGATGAGACATTTAATAGCATCACTCAGGATGAGCCGTTTTTGATTAT
Organism: Bos indicus x Bos taurus; assembly: GCF_003369695.1. NCBI lineage: Eukaryota > Metazoa > Chordata > Mammalia > Artiodactyla > Bovidae > Bos > Bos indicus x Bos taurus. Next base: position 8,539,638 of record NC_040087.1, on the reverse strand, counting down.
AATGAAAGAAAGAAGTTAGTTACAATATACTCTCACTTCTATAAACAGAGTGTCAGTAATTTGAAAAAGTTCTTAACTGAGTGTGTGTATATTTCTGGAAAGTAAGAGACAAGATTTTCTGCTGAGAATAAGTAGGAAGGCAATAGGGTAGGACAGTTAAGGAGATAAGAAATGGTTTGATTAGATATTATGGAAAATGAAGAAAAACCTTAGAACAGAGAACTGGTGAGCAAGGTAAATGGACCTATTGAGCTCAGAGAACCTTAATTTATAGAGGCAATTTTCGGAGGATTTTGCGATTTTCTCCAGTTGAATTCAACTGCCCAGGTATAGGAACAAAGAAATCAGTCGGTTGGATTGCTTCAGCTTTGGGCTTGCTAGGTGGGTTCAAAAACAGAAATTGAAAACGTAATTGAAAATATTCACCAAGACGTGGTTGAAGAAATGGTTCAAGGGTTATAGGCTTAAAAGGAAGAGAGTGACACCGAGGCAGAAATAAAACCTTATATACAACTGATTGTATGCCACAGGAGTGAATACAAGTTAGCCTAATGAAATACAAATATTATTATTATATTTTTTTGACGCACACTCACTCACAATGGTCCACTTCCAGGAAGCACTAGAAGATTAAGAAGTGCTAAAGATAAAGATTGGAGAAGGAAATGGCAACCCACTCCAGTGTTCTTGCCTGGAGAATCCCAGGGATGGGGGAGCCTGGTGGGCTGCTGTCCATGGGGTCGCACAGAGTCGGACACGACTGAAGCGACTTAGCAACAGCAGCAGCAGCAAAGATAAAGATATAGCTTCTATAAATCTGTTTGACATGCTTAAACATGTTCTTTCTAACAACCTTCTGTAATGGGAGAGTATTTTGTCCAAATTTAGAAAAAAAATAAGATATTTTCTAAAACTATTAGTGCCTTTTTCTTGGACCACTAATCAATGCTATACTGTCCTTAGATTTTCCTTCTGCACATTTCTTGTGTGGTATTTTAAATCTGGAGCTTCAAGTTCATATAAGAATAGATAAATATTAAAGGATAATACAATTTTAGGAATCCATTTACCCCTTTGAGTCACAGAATCTTAAACTTTAAAATCAGGTCAATTTCACTTTGAACATTTCTTTGCAAGACTGAATGTACCTTGGTTATTTATTTTTGTTCAGTGTATATTTTCCCTTTTCTATAAATCCTTTTTCTTGCTGAATTTTAGTTAAGGATGTGATTCAGAGCTCACTGGAAGACACAGGTAAGTGCTGAAGGCTTCACAAAAGATCATTACATTGGCTTGCAGGGCGCTAGGACAGTACTCAGCCCACTGGACTGCTGAGAAGCTTGGAAGGCAGGAGCAGAGAATTTAACCAACACTGACCTTCAAGCTAACGTTTCTCGGGACTGTGTTCTTGCCATTGTACATCAAACGTCTTCAGGTTCTGATCCATCCTTCTGAGTATTTCTAATTCACTGTATGTGAACTGAAGCAATTCTGATTTTATGGTCATGCTCCTGCATGGATTCTATTCCACCAATGTAAACAGAGAAGCCTAATGAAAACTGTATAATTACTCCGGGGTTGAAAATTTCCTCTTGTTCACATTTTGTATCTCCATCTTTCCTATGGATTATGAAATATTCAGTGTTTTTAGCCAGAGACATATTGCTGTTAACATATTTGGCACAGAAGGTTATCTTTAAAATTCCCTCTAAATCTCCCAGATTAATGTTCTGTGTGGCGAGTGCCTGCCAGCTTTGGTACAGTTATGGGATTAGACACTTCTGAATGATTTTTGACTCTGAAGGTTGTTTGCCTGCTGTTACCAAATCTGGCTATGTTTCAGCTCCAGCATCTTCCATTTCATGAAGGATTTGCTATGAATTTAGTAAATGTTTTCATCTAATTTTATAATTATCATACCTAGGAAGGACCTTTATTAGAGCTTGGCACTTGCCAGGATTTAAAGCTGCTGCCTCTGTAATTGACTTTAACCAAGTGAGTGCTAATCCACAGTGTTTTCTTGGGACAGAGCTTGCTGACCGGGGAAGCTCTTTATTATACCTGTTTTACTCTGATAAAATAAATAAAAATTTATTTATTCTACATATCAAATTGGATGTCATAATAAGGCAAAGCTAATTACACTCATATGTTGTAATAGATGGTAATAATATTATTAATTGTGGAACCAAAACTAATCAGAGAGAAAATGTTAAGAAACAAATACTAGGCCTAATGACATTTACCCACTGGGCAAAATTGACCCATCATCCTTCAAAGACACTCAGGATGACGGACACTCATGCTTCATTCATCTTGTTTTATTTCCTAAACTAAATGAAAAACATGTGTTTTACTTTTTGAGATAAACTTTATCTCAGGTAATTTGGATTTCTTTATATCCTTGTTTCTAACAGACGAGATCTAGATATTCTTATAAAAAAGAAAAATATTCATCAGAAGGCAAGCACTCTCAAAATTAATTGTATAAAATTTTCTCAATAAACATTGAATAAACTTAAATGACCTTATATGTGCACTATGCTATACCAAGGAAAACCATTCAGCTATTCACCAAAGAGCTAAAATTAAATTATACCTAAGTAGATATTGAGCATGCACACTAAAATTTTGTTATTTGACTACTTTAGTTTTTGTATGCCTAAAAACGTTATTTAAGAATATTCCCAATTCCTTTACCAGAGCAGATGGCTACATCAGAGAAAATAGGTCTCTTCTACATTTTCATTCAACTTATTAGTGGTTCTAATTTCCTCAATTCCCTTCATCAAGTTTCCCACTACCCTTAGTTTTCTAGCTTGATTTTTAAACCATGGCTACTTAACTGTCCTTCTTATAACCTATACCTGCCATTGAAACTACTATGCACTGAGCAGTGAAAAAGAAGTTTCAAATATCATAAAAAATAATCTCTTATCTTCAAGCAGGGAATCCCCAAATGACTACTGGGGATAGCAATAAAGCAGATAACCAAACTGACAATTGCATCACATTATATGCTTTCTGTAGTTGAGTAAATAATGTGATGCTCTGAGAGCTTAAGACACAGATTGTTAAGTCAAAGTTGTAGAGAACAGAGAACGGTTACTGGAAAGGCAAAACCTTTGCTAAATTCTGCAGGAGACCAGGTGAGTGCAGGTCAATTAAGTCAAATAAAAACACATGAAAAGATCTAAAGGCAAGAAAGATTATGAAAGATAATGTGTGCAACTGGGCAGTTAGCAGAGAGCTGTGCCTCTTACTGAGTTGGGAGTCAGTACACTGAAGCATAAAAAGTGGTGCATTTATTAACTATGTTTCAACATGAAAACATTTAGAATGTGGGAAATCATGGAACCTCAAATCCCATGAGGCTATATCTTATTAGAAAAAAGAATGGTGGAAAAGTTTCTTTTTTTTTTTTTTTTGGAAAAGTTTCTTAAACTTATTTTGCTCATGCTATGTCTTTCCAAAGTCTACCTGGAAAAATAACCCTTCCCTAAGAAACTGCACATATAGCATTCTTCTTAGACTCGTCTACTTCTAACACGTCCATTAATAAACTTTAAACTCTCACAGGAAAGAACTTAGTTTTCTTTCTGTTTATTTCCTGTCAAGTGGGAAAAGACATGATTTATAGTTGTACTTAATGCATAGGCATCAAGCTAGGAACTGATAATATAAAGTAGAAAATTATGAAAAAAATTGGTCTTGAATGGTCACTTTTAGCTATGAGGTAAGAAGTGAGGGGTGTATCCAGATCACTGAAGAAGTTTAAAAAATTCTCATGCTTGGAGTTCCAGGAATAGGAACGTCTGTTAAGGAAATGGGACAGGCATTTGAAAAATATTCTCCAAGTTATGTTAATTTACACTTTTTATTTAAACCCCTTTCACACTTTGAGATCCACTGATTCTGAGCTGCAGAGCTTTTTGTGGAGCTGTGTTTAAAGGGTCATAAACTTAGACGGTAAATAATAGGGAGAAATGACCATTTGGAGTAAACACTTAAAGGTCATAATCTAACATTTATTTTTGGATCAAAGCAAAGTAAGAAGTCGTTAGAGACCTGTGAAGAAAGAAATAACATGAATAGCCATTTTAAGTGTGGTGTAAAATGCAGTAAGAAATGGAGATGCTGAAGTTTTGAAAAGTTTAAGGACAAAGATGGCCCTCACACAGGGAAAAGTTGCCAATTCAAAAACTAAAATATTATAGGAAGTATGTGAAAAAAAGGGTGAAACATATTCAAAAAAAATTTTAATTTGAAGGTCAATTTTTATTTATATGCTTTGTGATCATTGTACTATTCTGAGTCTGCTTTCAAATATGTGATACATATTAGATATAAATGAACTTCATTTCAGAAGTAACCTCATGGACCTATGGTCAAGTAATCTAAAGCAAAGGAGGCCAGCATACACAATGGAGAAAATAGTCTCTTCAATAAGTGGGCTGGGAGAACTGAACAGCCTCATGTAAAAGGATGGAAGTAGAATATTTTCTCACACCATAAGCAAAACTAACTCAAAATGAACTAAAGACCTAAATATAAGACCGGATACTATAAAACTCTTAGAGGAAAACATAGGCTGAACACACTGTCACAAAAATAGCAGGAATACCTTTTTTTATCCATCTTCTAGAGTAATGCAAATAAAAATAAAAATAAACAAGTGAGATTTAATTAACCTTAAAAGTTTTTTCTCAGCAAAGGAAACCATAAACAAAATAAAGTGACGATCTATAGAATGGAAAAAAAATTGCAAATGATGTGATTAACAGTGGATTAATTTCCAAAGTGCAAATAAAAATTACAATGAGCTATCATCACCTTACTCTGGTCAGAATGGCCATCATCAAAAAGTCTACAAATAATAAATGCTAGAGAGGGTGTGGAGAGAAAGAATCCCTCCTACTCTGCTGATGGTATAATAAATTGGTGCAGCAGCTGTGAAGAATAGCATGGAGATTCCTTAAAAAACTAAAAATAGAGTTACCATATGATCTTGCAATGCAACTCCTGGGCATATATGCTGAGAAAACCATAATTAAAAAATATGCATGCACTCCAATGTCCACTGCAGCAGTATTTATAGTAGCCAAGACATGGAAGCAACGTAAATGTCTGTTGATGAATGAATGAATAAAGACGGTGTGGTACATATATATATATATATATATAATAGAGGATTACTCAGCCGTAAAAAATAATGAAATAATGTCATTTGCAGCAACATGGATGCACCTGGAGATTACCATACTAAGTGAAGTAAATCAGACAAAGACAGACATGATATCACTTATATGTGGAACCTAAGGAAAAAGAAGGGATACAATGAAGTTATTTACAAAACAGAAACTGACTCAAAGAGAATGAACTTGTGGTTATCAAAAGGGAAGGTGGAAGAGAGGGATAAAATAAGAGTATGAAATTAACATATGCACACTACTGTATATAGGCCTGGCGTGCTGCGATTCATGGGGTCGCAAAGAGTTGGACATGACTGAGCGACTGATCTGATCTGATCTGATCTGATCAATGGGGACCTACTGTATAGCACAGGAAAATATACTCAATATTTTATAATTACCAATAAGGGAAAAGAATCTGAAGAAGAATATATATGTATGTGTGTGCATAAAGTATATGTATAACTGAATCACATGTATAACTGAATCATTACATACACAATATTGTAAGTCAAATATACTTCAATAAAAATGCATTTCATTTTACTTGATTAATGCTAAAATCAAATCATGGATGTTCAAAAAATGGGTATTTGTTATTTTATCTTTGGTATCTTATAAAAATAGGACTATGATAAGAACTGCATACATTTCAAAAGATACAAAGGTTATGAATTATTTTGCACAACTTTAAATCTACTTGTAGAGACTCAATGAAAATAAAGCTTTTAATTCCATTTTTAAAAGATGCTCAAGTATGTGACACTTTAAAGATGCCAGTGGTAGCTCCTAGGTCATATTGTGGACATTCATTTTCTCTATCACCTACAGGAATCTGAAAAGAAGATATTTTCCCTTTTGTAAGAGGAGAAAATTGGGTTCAGAGACATAAGGTATTCTGCATTTGGCCACATAACTATGATGTTAGGAGTCCAGGATGTGAATTGGAGACCATTGGCCTTTATAGTCCATTCTTTACTCTATAGTACATGCCCTGAATTATTATTTGTATGTTGTTAAGTACTACTCTTTCCTGGCCTAAATTTAAGCCCTTGTTTCCTCTCACATTCCCTTTTACAGAACACTTCCTGGTTAGTCTCCACAGCCTTAGTTTTCTCTGCATTTCCTCAGCACCTATGTACTGAGTTACTAGTACACACCTGGGGTGGCTTCAGGTATTGAGGACACAGAAGTTTGTCTGTCCTTGATCTCTTGGAGTTGTCTCTGGTGTGGAAAACGTACAACAGAGGAATGTACCGTCTAAGATAGGACGACAAGAGTGATGAACGCAAATTGAGCAGGGTGAGAAGATTGGAAGTGAGAAGAAAGTTCGAGTGGTATTTGTTCAAGAGAGTGAAAGCGAATTAGAGCAGATACTTGAAGAACAGGGAAGCTGGGGGAGAAAGCTGTGTATAAATCTGGGAAACAGTGTCCCCTGAAACTGGAATAGGAAGGCAGAGGGTAAAGATTCCCTGTGTGGGAAAAGAGCGCTGTGTGTGGAACAGAATTTGAGAGAGAAGAGAATGCGATGGAGGGTGGCGGGGGGAGACGAGGGGATTAGAAATAAAAAACAAAGAGAAAGCAGAGATTAGACGAAGGGTCTTAAAGCTCAAAATAAGGGTTTTGGATTTTCCTCTAAGTGAGCTGAGAAGCCATTGCAAAATATTGATAATTAGAGAAGTGATGTGATCAGGCTTCTATTTTAGAAAAACCTATCTATTCTCTTCATCTAAAACACTGCTGGTTACCTTTTCGAGATACAGCACCAATCAATCTCCTTATTGACTGTATAAACCCACAGCACCTCGTTCTCATTTCTCATAGGTCTCATTTCTACTTATTGATAATAGCAGCAGTGGAGGCAGGGGTGGCAGTGATAGTAATAGTCTCGACTCCATAACCACCAGTGCTGTAGATCTCTAGATCTCTAGAGTTATGATTTTTTTTTAATGTAATTCCTCCAGAGAACCTTTTATTTATTTCTAACACAGTATCTGTATATATCTCAATGGAAATTGATGTTCTACCCAACAATTTTGGAAACCTTGTTCTGTAGAATTAATTTAACACTTTTAGATATTCACGGCATCAATATCACTGTCAAATTCAGCTTTTCTTTCTGAGGATCTTCTGTTCTTTACACACTTGCCACAATTAGGTTTTGTCCATTCTTCAAGGTTTACTTGAGTCTTACTCTCCCTAGGAAGTCTTACTTGATTGTTTTTCTTGACAGTAGCCACTTTCCCTGTAATTTTCGATGATGTTGATTTGCACTTTTTCATATAGCACTGACTATATTCTATCCTATGCATGGTTCTATCCTACACTATATTGTATCCTCTATAATAGTTTCCTATCCTTAATATGCAAGGATCCATGAAGGAAGGCTAATCCACTTTTGAACCTAACCTAATGACATAAACCTACTAGGAAATAAATGTCTATGTCAACAGTCAGTTTATTCTTTTAAGGGTCACATCGATTCTAATTACATGTATCATTTATTTCCATGATCCAGTTGTAACCTCTTTTAAATAAAAACCCGTGTTTGTCCTTTTAACATGCCCCTCCCCCCCTGGTGTCCTTTGTGGACATCTGTAAATTTCCCTTCAAGTCTTCAAAAGTTTATCGACTGAATGGTCAATTAATCCTCCAGGATGGAGAAATTTGCCAGGGGGTTAAGAGATTTAAATCATCCCAAGAGCTCCATTCTGAAAGAGAGATTTCTTAGTTTCAAAATGTTTGTGAAACGCCCTGTGCACTGAGGAGAGAGAGTGAGGCCAGGCTCTCTAAAAAGCTGAAATGCCACAATTGGGGTCAGAAACCTTAATCTTTGCCATCATAGTTTTTATTGCTCTGGCGTGTTTTGATACACTCCAGAGGGAACTGTCATTTTATCTTGCTTATTCCACAGGTCAGAAAACAGGCTGGTAGAGAGCATGTTGAAGTAAGAGAGGGAGGTGAAATACAACCTCCATTTATTCAATTTGAAATATTATATGAAGGTATAATATCCCGATTATTTAATTGTAAAGATGTAGGTAAACTGCATGAGAACTCTGTTAATTATGACATACAAATTTATTTTTAAATGTGATTTTTTTATAATGTCACTTCACTTATATAAATTAATATAGTACATCAAATAAGTTAGATATAAATTTTAAAATAATATTTGCATAAAACTGTATATTGAGCAATTAAGGCAAAAAAATAATAATCCAATAACTAAGTTTCTGCTAATTTGCAAATAAACACAGGTAAATGATATGGAAAATGTCGAATCATGGTTTATGTAGACCAAAATCATATCATTTCATGTTCAAATATTGTCTTAGTGTTTAAATTGTACATTATTATAATCTTACTATTTTCCCATCTATTGCTATCCACCTCTACCTGACACTTGAAGCTTTGAGATTCAGCAAAATGGACACTAAATAAATCATGGTCAGAATTCCTACATCATGGAGGGAGTTAAAAGGAAGGAGAGAAGACAGACACAAATTTAGCAAAGAATGATAAATTCAAAATTTCAGTCTAACCACAGATATAAGAACACAAGTTAGACAGGAAAGCTTATTCAAAACAACATAGATGATATGAGATTGACAAACTGTTTGGTCCAAGTAGTAAAATTATACTAATATGAATTATACTAATATGTCCTATTAATGTTGGTCTGTCAAAATATGAATAGCATTTTTTTTTCTCCTTAGAATCACTGGGTTTACAATTTCAATAAGAGAAAAATAAGAGTTTGACAAACATTTGATCAGTTTAATTTAGTTCTTTTAAAGTCTAATGGAGATGACTTAATGATCTTTGAAACAGGAAAGAAGGATCGAAAATATTTAATTTGATGGAAGTAAGATCATCAAGGAATAATTTTGTTTGAGTAACACAAAGGAAGAGATTGGCTGGGACTCAGTCCAGGAAGAAATTGCTGTATTTTTTTTTTTAAAGGAATGAAGAAAAGTTAGTAAACCTTTGGGTTTTATATCTGATCTATGCTGAGGTTACATCTTGAACTTATTCCTCTTGATCTGATAAAGTCTTCTTCATTTAGTTTGAAAACATGTTGTTATCCTTAATTCATTAAACTACTGCCTCATAAATACAGTGGACCTTCCATATCCTCAGGTTCTACATCCATGGATTCAATCAACCTCGAATCAAAAATATTAAAAAAAAAATCCAGAAATTCCAAAAGGCAAAACTTGAATTTTCTGTATGCTGGCAACTATTTATGTAACATTTACATTGAATTTGGTATTACAAGTAATCTAAAGATGATAAATACATGGGAAGCTATCAATAGATTATATGAAATTGCTTCATTTAATTTAAGAGACTTGAGCATCCATGGATTTTGATATCCCTGGCAGGGGGTGGGGTCTTAAAATCAATCTTCAGTGGATATCAAAAAATGACTGTCTTATTATGAAAGAGCTAGACAACAGAAATAATTCTTCTTTATAATAAAATTTATTGACTGCTATTTTTTCTTTTAATTTTTATTCATACTGTCTTTCTTTTCTGAGTGAACTATAATACTAACTAACTAAAGTGCCAGTCTTTCTCAGAGTAACATGGAATGAATGAAAAGCAACTGAAGGTTCTGCATTTTCTTCTTTCTTTTATGAAATGCAAATTTGTCACATTTATCCTTATAATTTTATAAGACTAAGTATTACTTTGATATGTGCAACAGAAGCTTTTTATAGAATAGCCTTCTTTTTAATACTGTGCTTTAGAAATTTGGATCTGGGTCTAAGATGATGGCACAAATTATTATTCAATAGTGGTTATTTCCTTATTTTTAATTTTGCAAACAATATATTTTAAATATTAAAATGAGGTAACATAATGCAAATTACTTTTTGCCAGTATTATAAACATGTTATCTACAATAACAAACTTTTAATCAGGTCAGTTGTGTCTCCTCTATCTAGAGCAGTAACAATTATCTGGCCTGGAATGAAATTCATGGCAACTATGGAGCATTACAGTCTAATTTCATGTGTATCCCTAGTGTTGGATTCAAGTCCTTACCTTGGCTGAATAAGATTAGAAATGTTTCTCTAGAAGAATATGGAGTGGGGGGTTTAACATGTTCACACATTGTTGTAGAATATATGAAAGCCTTTTTCATCCTCTGTTTATGAAACAGGGCATTAGGAATTTAAATTCAGTGAAACATAAAGGATCTAGGTCAATTACAAGACTTTGAGGCGATGAAAGGTAAAATAGATGCAGTGTATCTGTTCAAACAAGCAAATTAGCAGATCCACACTCGATGACTAAGCATGTTGATAGCAAAGAATTGTCCAGAGTTCTGAGGACAATCACAGATGCACAGACCATTTTCCCTGCTCTTAGAAAGCTTTAAAATTGTTCAGAGCAAAGATACTCAAAAAGCATTAAAATCCAAAACAGTATGCATAGCAAAGATGTTTTTAAAAGATATATAGAAAAAAAATTTGAATATAAACAGTGAAAGCATATAGCATGTGGTACCATCTTCTGAAATAAAAAGGATGTCAAGTGTAATTCTAACACTAGAATTTTCACTTTAAATTCCCTTTTTTTGTTGTTTTGGTGGAATAAAATAAAAGCTGTCTTTTAGATGTTTAACACTCTCCATCATTTTTTAGTGCTGTACTTCATCATCATCAATTTGTTTTCCTTTCAATTTACTAGCACTTGTCTGGTTTTCAAGTCCCTAAAGGAAAAATGAGTAGATGATTATGATATTTGGAACACTTCAGCATTGACAGGGTAACTAATGGCATGAAAGAGTTAATTAATGGTGTTCTCTAATGTGCTTTTCTATTTCTGAAGTGTTGTTTTGGATTCAATTATGTCTCACTGTGATTTTATTCATTTAGGAAATAGTTTGAAAGGGTTCATGTTTAAAATCTATTTAGGCAGGCATGTATGAAAGGGATATAAGAAAGGCCATGATTAAGCAGAGAAGAAATAATGAACACAATCAAGAAAACTACCTTTCGAAAAACTTATCATATCCTCTGAAAATTGTGTCCTGAATTTCCTTAAACTGTATCCAGAAATAGGGACGGACTTCAGAAGATGAGCACAGGAATAAAATAGAGTGAGGGAGAATTGGAGAACAATTTTATGTATCTCTTGTCTCTTCCATGACAAGAGACAAAATGATCTTTTGTTTATGGTCATATGAGATCTTTTAAATGATCTTATAAGAGAACATTTTAATCTCTTTTTTCTCTCTGCATTCAGCACTACAACATTTAATATTACATTTTATGTTGTTCAGTTTCAAATGAATCCCCAATATAGGAAAAAGCTAAAAGAATAACATTTTATTGTAGAAGATGTGGCTGGTTTTAATGCTTTATTTAAGTGGACACTAAATTCTCTTGAAAAGCATTTACCAAGAGGGCTACTCTTTGGAGAAACAAATTTTTGAGGGACATTGAGAAATGTTTTTAAAATTTTACTTCACCAATAAAATTAGTTATAGATCAAGTGTTATGCCAACAATATAACCGTTCCCTGTAATTTTCTCCTTGCAGTCATATCTTTAATTCTGTGTTCCTTATATCTAAAAAAAGACAACACTGGGAAGGAATAGAAATTATCTTTTGCATTTAGTTGAATTGAGAAGGGAATAAAAAAAAAATCAGTCTTTTTAGAGTTACATTTAATTTTACACTAAAATAATTTTACTCACCCTGATTGTCTGCCTTTTCAAATGTGTAGAATCATAGTTAACTTTCAAATTCTTTAACATTTTAAATATTTATTCAGAAGGCAAAAATAGTATTATATTAAAGTTAAGGACTTGCTTTATTTTGGAGCCAGACTATCTGGATTTAAATTCCCATTACACTATGTTCTGTGATCTTGGGTATTTTCGTACATACTTGTGACTCACTTTTGTGAGGAAAAATGGAGACAATAAAAATAAAAAAGATTGCGGGGCAGGAGGAGTATCTCCGCCAAGAAAATTATGCATGCATTAGGGAAGCTCTGAGAGAATGGCTGTGGAAGCTCTCCACTGCGGTTTGAATCCACGGGGTATTGATCACCCTGCCCCCCCAAAAAAAATAAATAAATAAAATAAAATAAAATAAAAATAAAAAAACTATCTCACATTTTTGTATGAATATGAAATTAATGTATGTGAATGTGTGTGAGAGATAGAAAGATATGTCAAAAAGAGAATTTATGATGATACAGAGATATAATAAGCTTTAATCAAATATTACTATTATTGAAATTTTATAAAAAGTATTTCTCAACAATATGAATTAACTTAACATAAAATTTGTATTGCCCCTCAGCCTTCAAGGAGACTTATTCTGGTCACTTCAATAGTCTCCAGATAATGTAATTCCTTATTCTATAAATTTGAAATATGTATTCTTCATTTCTAGCAATATGTTGGAGGGGTTGTTGTACTATATTTATATGGATATACATATAAACATATATAATTATACTTTTTATGAAAATTAAGTATTTCCCACAAAACATACATGCAGCTTGTATGATTCAATATCAAAAGAAAGCAAATGACCTAATCAAAAAATGAGCTGAAGACTTAAATAGACCAAAGAAGACACACAGATTGCCAACAGGCCAAAGAAAAGATGTTCAACATTGCTAATTATTATAGAAATGCAATCCAAAACCACAATGGGATATTACTTCACACTGATTATAGTGAGTGTAATAAAAAGTCTTCAAAAAATAAACACTGGAAAAAGTGTGGAGGAAAGGGATCCCTCCTATACTGTTAGTGTGAATGTAGATTGGTACAACCATGAAGGAGAATAATGTGAGGTTCCTTTAAAAAAGTAAAACTAAAGCTACCATGTAATCCAGGGATCACTCTTCTGGGCGTATGCAGAGATGAAAACTATAATTTGAAAAGATACATGTATCCCAATTTCATAGTAGCACTATTTAAAATAGCCAAGACATGGAGGCAACCTAATTATCCATTGACAGATGAATGGATAATCAAGATATTAGATGTGTATAAAATATGTACCATTATATATATTCTTTTCATGGATCACAGTCTTATTATGTAGAAGGAGCTTAAATAACTCAATGAAGCTCTGAGATATGCCATGCCTTGCAGGGTCACCCGAGATGGATGGGTCTTAGTGAAGAGCTCTAACAGAATATGGTTCACTGAAGGAGGAAATGGCAACCCACTTTGGTACTCTTCCCTAGAGAACTCCATGGCCAGTAGGAAATGGCAAAAAGTTATGACATCAGAAGATGAGTCCCCCAGGTCATAAGGTGTCCAATATGCTACTGGGGAAGAACTGTGCTGTGCTGTGGTTTGTCACTCAGTCATGTCTGACTATTGTGGCCCCATGGACTGCAGCCTTCCAGTTTCCTCTGTCCATTGGGATTCTCCAGGCAAGAATACTGTAGGAGTTTTCCATGCCCTCCTTCAGGAGATCTTCCTAACCTAGGAATCGAACCGAGGGGAAAAGCAGAGGGCAATAAATTATAGCTCCAGAAAGAATGAATTGGCTGGGCCAAAGCAGAAATGACACTCAGTTGTGGATGTGTTTGGTAGTAGAATTAAAGTCCAGTGCTGTAGAACAATATTGCACAGGAACCTGCAATGTTTGGTCTATGAATGAAGGTAAAGCGGCTGTGATCAAGCAGGAGATAGCAAAATTGAACATCTTAGGACTCCTAGGAACCAGTGAACTAAAATGGACAGGAAAGGGTGAATTTAATTCAAATGATTATAAGATCTACTACTATGGGCAAGAAGCCCTTAGAAGAAATGGAATAGCCTTAATAATCAACAAAAGAGTCCAAAAGTCCAAAATGCAGAATTTGGGTTCAACCACAAAAATGACAGAATGATCTTGGTCCACTTCTAAGGCAAACTATTTTGTGATGCTCACATATTTCCAAGTCTGTGCCCCAACCACGTATGCCAAAGAAGCTGAAGTTGACTTGTTCTATGAAGACCTACAACATCTTGTAGAGCTAAAGCAAAAAAAAAAAAAAAAAATCCTTTTAATCATAGAGGATTGAAATGCAAAAGTAGGAGTCAAGAGATATGTGGAATAACAGGCAGGTTTGGCCTTTGGATACAAAATGAAGCAGGGCAAATGCTAAGAGAATTTTGTCAAGAGATCACACTGATCATAGAGAATGTCCTTTTGCTACACTCCAACAACCCAAGAGACAACTTTACACATGGACATCGCCAGATGGTCAATACAGAAATCAGACTGATTATGTTCTTTGTAGCTGAAGACAGAGAACCTCTATAAAGTCAGCAAAAAAAAAGACCTGGAGCAGACTGTGACTCAGATCGTGAGATTCTTATTGTAAAATTCAGGCTTAAATTGAGAAAGTAGGGAAAACCATTAGGCTATTCAGGTATGACCTAAACCACATCCTTTATGATAATATAGTGGAAGTGACAAATAAATTCAAAAGATTAGATCTGATAGCTAGTGCCTATAGAACTATGGACAGAAGTTCATAACACCGTACAGGAGGCAGTGAAAAAATCATCCCAAAGAAAAAGAAATTCAAGAAGGCAAAATGGTTGTCTGAGGAGGCTTTACACATAGTCGAGGAATGAAGAGAAGTGAAAGATAAAGGAGAAAGGGAAAGATATACCCAACTGAATGCAGAGTCCCAGAGAATAGCAAGGAGAGATAAGAAGGCCTTCTTAAGTGAACAATGAAAAGAAATAGAGAAAAAAAATAAAATGGGAAGGGCTAGAGATCTCTTCAAGGAAATTGAAGATATCATGGGAATATTCCATGCAAGCATGGGCACAATGAAGGACAGGAATGGTAAGGACCAAGGAAGCAGAAGAGATTAAGAAGATGTGAAAAAATACATAGAAGATCTATACAAAAAAGGTCTCAGTTTTCCAGATAACCATGATGGTGTGGTCATCCTACAGTGTGAAAACAAGTGGGCCTTAGGAGGTATTACTAAGAACAAAGTTAGTTAAGGTGATAGAATTCCTGCTGAGCTATCAAATCCTGAAAGATGATGCTGTGAAAGTGCTGCACTCAATATGCCAGCAAATTTGGAAAACTCAGCAGTGGCCACAGGACTGGAAAAGGTCAATTTTCATTCCAATCCCAAAGAAAGGCAATGCCAAAGAATGTTCAAACTACCGCACAATTGCACTCATCTCACACGCTAGCAAAGTAATGCTCAAAATTCTCCAAGCCAAGCTTCAACAGTACATGATCCATGAGATTCCAGATGCTCAAGTGGGATTTAGAAGAGACAGAGGGGTCAGAGATCAATTTGCCAGCATTCACTGGATCATAGAGAAACCAAGGGGAATCCTGAAAAACATCTACTTCTGCCTCATTGACTATGCAAAAGCCTTTGACTGTGTGGATCACAAAAGACTGAAAAATTCTTAAAGAGATGGGAATACCAGACCACCTGACCTGTCTACTGAGGAACCTGCATACAAGTCAAGAACTACCAGTTAAAACAGGACGTGGAAAAACTGACTGGTTAAAATTGAGACGGGGGTACAACAAAGTTGCATATTCTCACTTTGCTTATTTAATTTATACGTAGAGTACATCATGCAAAATGCCCAGCTGGATGAGTTACAATATGGAATCAAGATTACTGGGGAAGATACCAACAACCTAACATAAGCAGATGATACCACTCTAATGGCAGAAAGTGAAGAGGAAATGAAGAGCATCTTCATGAGGGTGAGAAAAGACAGTGAGAAAGCTGGCTTGAAGTCCAACACTAAAAAATCTAATATCATAGCATCCAGTTCCATCACTTCATGTCAAATAGAAGGTGAAACAGTGGAAACTGTGACAGATTTTTTTCTTGGCCTGCAAAATCACTGCAGCCAGTAACTGCAGCCATGAGAATAAAAGATGCTTGGTCCTTGGAAAGAAAGCTATGACAAAACTAGACAATGTATTAAATAAACAGAGATATCTCTTGGCCAGCAAGTCCATAAAGTGAAAACTGTGGTTTTTCCATTAGTCATGTATAGATGTGAGAGTTGGATGTAAAGAAGGCTGAGCACTGAAGAATTGATGGTTTCAAATTTGTGTGTTGGAGAAAACTCTTGAGAGTCCCTTGGGGAGTAAGGAAATCAAACTATTCAATCCTAAAGGTAATCACTCTGAATGTACATTGGAAGGGCTGATACTGAAGCTGAAGCTCCAACACTTTAGCCTCCTGATGCAAAGAGCTGACTCACTGGAAAAGCCCCCCATGCTGATGCTTTCCCTGATGTCGGGAAAGATTGAAGGCAAAGGGAGAAGGGTGCAGCAGAGGATGAGATGCTTAGACAGCACCACGGACTCAATTCAACATGAATCTGAGCAAAATCCAGGAGATATTGAAGGATAGAAGAGCCTGGCATGCTGCAGTCCATAGGATCACAAAAAATGAGACATGACTTGCTTGACTGAACAATAACAACCACCATGATATATAACAACTTATCCTGTGTGTCTAGGTCTTGTATCTAAATAAACAACTTTCTTGCCACCAAGGTCTGATTGTATTCTTTTTATCAAAATCAACTCTTTCAGTTTTATTTGAAATGGTCTATCTTTTCAATAATAGACACCACACATACGTTTATTTTTAGAGTTATTAATCATAGATGCTTTAAAGTTCTTTCCTGATACTTGTAAAATGTCTCCTTTGGTGGATTCTACCCACTTTTTCTCCCTCTGAAATATTGGTTATTAGATCCTGTATATTCAAATAACTTCTAAGTTTTTAATGAATGAGAGACATTATGTTTTAATGGATCCTAGAGATTCCAGTCAGTTTCCTTCAAAGTAGGCCTACTATTCCCTTTAGTAGGAAGATAGAATGAGGAGTTGATCACTTTAATCACATCATGAACTAAAGTAGGCTAAGTCTGATTTTTAGTTTTGATAAGGTTTAGTTGACTTTGAAACTAAGCCATGCCATGTGGGGCCACCCAAGATGCGAGGGTCATGGTGGAGAGGTCTGACAGAATGTGGTCCACTGGAGAAGGGAATGGCAAACCACTTCAGTTTTATTGCCTTGAGAACCCCATGAACAGGATGAAAAGGCAAAATGATAGGATACTGAAAGAGAAACTCCCTGGGTCGTTAGGTGTCAAATATGTTACTGGAGATCAGTGGAGAAATAACTCCAGAAAGAATGAAGGGATGGAGCCAAAGCAAAAACAATACCCAGTTGTGGATGTGACTGGTGATAGAAGCAAGGTCCGATGCTGTAAAGAGCAATATTGTATAGGAACCTGGAATGTCAGGTCCATGAATCAAGGCAAATTGGAAGTGGTCAAACAGGAGATGTCAAGAGTGAACATGGACATTCTAGGAATCAGGAAACTAAAATGGACTGGAATGGGTGAATTTAACTCAGATGACCATTATATCTACTATTGCAGGCAGGAATCCCTCAGAAGAAATGGAGTAGCCATCATGGTCAACAAAAGAGTCTGAAATGCAGTACTTGGATGCAATCTCAAAAATGACAGAATGATCCCTATTCGTTTCCAAGGCAAACCACTTAATATCATGGTTATCCAGCCCTATGCCCCAACCAGTAATGCTGAAGAGGCTGAATTTGAATGGTTCTATGAAGACATACAAGACCTTTTAGAACTAACACCCCAGAAGGATATCCTTTTCATTATAGGGGACTGGAATGCAAAAGTAGGAAGTCAAGAAACACCTGGAGTAACAGGCAAATTTGGCCTTGGAATACAGAATGAAGGGCAAAGGCTAATAGAGTTTTGCCAAGAGAACACAGTGCTCATACCAAACACCCTCTTTCAACAACACAAGAGAAGACGCTATACATGGACATCACAAGATGTTCAACACCGAAATCAGATTGATTATATTCAATAATATAATGATGAACTATGGACGGAGGTTCAGGACATTGTACAGGAGACAGAGATCAAGACTATCCCCATGGAAAAGAAATGCAAAAAAGCAAAATGGCTGTCTGGGGAGGGCTTGCAAATAGCTGTGAAAAGAAGAGAAATGAAAAGAAAGGGAGAAAAGGAAAGGTATAAGCATCTGAATGCAGAGTTCCAAAGAAAAGCAAGGAGAGATAAGAAAGCCTTCATCAGTGATCAATGCAAAGAAATAGAGGAAAACAACAGAATGGGGAAGACTAGAGATCTCTTCAAGAAAATTAGAGATACCGAGGGAATATTTCATGCAAAGATGGGCTCAATAAAGGACAGAAATGGTATCACCTAACAGAAGCAGAAGATATTAAGAAGAGGTGGCAAGAATACACAGAACTGTTCAAAAAAGAGCTTCACGACCCAGATAATCATGATGGTATGATGCTGTACTCAATATGCCAGCAAAGTTGGAAAACTCAGCAGTGGCCACAGGACTGGAAAAGGTCAATTTTCATTCCAATCTCCAAAAAAGTCAATGCCAAAGAATGCTCAAACTACTGCACAATTGCACTCATCTCACACGCTAGTAAAGTAATGCTCAAAATTTTCCAAGCCAGGCTTCAGCAATATGTGAACCGTGAAATTCCTGATGCTCAAGCTGGTTTTAGAAAAGGCAGAGGAACCAGAGATCAAATTGCCAACATCCGCTGGATCATGGAAAAAACAAGAGAGTTCCAGAAAAACATCTATTTCTGCTTTATTGACTATGCCAAAGCCTTTGACTATGTGGATCACAATAAACTGTGGAAAATTCTGAAAGAGATGGGAATACCAGACCACCTACCTGATCTGCCTCTTGAGAAATTTGTATGCAGGTCAGGAAGCAACAGGTAGAACTGGACATGGAGCAACAGACTGGGTCCAAATAGCAAAAGGAGTACGTCAAGGCTGTATATTGTCACCCTGTTTATTTAACTTATATGCAGAGTACATCATGAGAAACATTGGACTGGAAGAAACACAAGCTCGAATCAAGATTGCCGGGAGAAATATCAATAACCTCAGATATACAGATGACACCACCCTTATGGCAGAAAGTGAAGAGGATCTAAAAAGCTTCTTGATGAAAGTGAAAGTGGAGAGTGAAAAACTTGGCTTAAAGCTCAACGTTCAGAAAACGAAGATCATGGCATCTGCTCCCATCACTTCATGTGAAATAGATGGGGAAACAGTGGAAACAGTGTCACACTTCATTTTTTTGGGCTCAAAAATCACTGTAGATTGTGATTGCAGCCATGAAATTAAAAGACACTTACTCCTTGGAAGGAAAGTTATGACCAACCTAGATAGCATATTCAAAAGCAGACACATTATTTTGCCAACAAAAGTCATCTAGTCAAGGCTATGGTTTTTCTAGTGGTCATGTATGTATGTGAGAATTGGACTGTGAAGAAAGCTGAGCACTGAAGAATTGATGCTTTTGAACTGTGGTGTTGGAGAAGACTCTTGAGAATCCCTTGGACTGCAAGGAGATCCAACCAGTCCATTCTAAAGGAGATCAGTCCTGGGTGTTCATTGGAGGGACTGATGCTAAAACTGAAACTCCAATACTTTGGCCACCTCATGCGAAGAATTGACTCATTGGAAAAAACTCTGATGCTGGGAGGGATTGGGGGCAGGAGAAGAAGGGGATGACAGAGGATGAGATGGCTGGATGGCATCAACAACTTGATGGACACGAGTTTGAGTGAACTCCGGGAGTTGGTTATGGACAGGGAGGCCTAGAGTGCTGTGATTCATGGGGTCACAAAAGTCGGACACGACTGAGCAACTGAACTGAACTGAAGTGAGTTGACTTCTGCAAGTCTCCTGCTTCTAGGGCTCAGACTTTCACAGCTTACAATTTCTAACTTTGCAAGCACTCACGCCCTCTAAATATGTTTACTCTCCTTTGAGCAGGTTGTTTGTTAGCTTACCTTACCTTGTTAGCTGAAGCCTTCTTCCCAGAGCAGGTATGATATTTGCCAAATGTCTTGAGAATAATACCAGCTATAGGTTCGTGTAGCTACCTAAAGACCTGCTGATTCTGCCTAGGCCCCACCCAGATGTTCAGCCTCATTATTGTTTTGCTTAGTCACCCAGTCACGTCTAATTCTTTTGTAACTCTGTGGACAGTAGCCCACAAGGCTTGTCTGTCCACGGGATTTCTAGCTACACATAGAATTGGTAAATTCCCTTATTAAAAAGCCTCTGGAAAATTTCAGTTCAATTCTAAAATAGTTTGCCCTCATTGGAATTTTAATTCCTTGTCTTCTATTTTTTCCAGTTTTCTATACCTATAAAAATATGATTTCTGTGATTATGTAACATTTCTAGTATTCTCTGTAAGATCATTGGCTTGCAATGAACTACTCTATCACACTTAGAAATAAAATTCTTTAAAAATATAGATAGGAGATGATAGACAGATAGAGAGAGAGGAAGACATATCTTCCTGAGGATTGACAGAGTTGAGCACATGTTTGTAGATCCTTTGGGTATGCACTTTAGACACATGCTTGTCTCTTTTATATTGTGCTGCACCTTTTTCATTGGTTTGTAGTAGTCTGTTACAGGATCTTTTCTCACCCTGCCATTTTATGAATAATGCTCTAATTTTAACATCATCCATTAATTTGACTTTTAGGGGTAGAATGTGTGACCTGTTTAAGATTTTTTACACACTACAAGGTTACTAGATATTGTCTTTCTCTCTTCTAAAAGGTTTATTCTTTTTATTTTTTGTAATTTTTATCTGAAATGCAGCTGGAATTTATTTTAGTATGCAATGTGAGGTATTAAAAATCATTTGTTGCATGTATATATGAAATATTTCATATTGAATGATTTATAAATTAAAATAAAATTAATCAGAAATATCTGAACAAGCTTCCCTTTTGGCTTAGCTGGAAAAGAATCTGCCTGCAATTGACCTGGGTTCAATCCCTGGGTTGGGAAGATCCGCTGGAAAAGGGAAAAGCTACCCACTCTAGTATTCTGGCCTGGAGAATTCCATGGGCTGTACAGTCCATGGGGTCGCAAAGAGTGGGACACAACTGAGCAACTTTCACTTTCATCTGAATAAGAACAAACAAGGATGTCTCCTTTTTAAAATACAATTATTGAACTTAAAACTCAGTAAGTATTTGGAAAGCTCTATAGGAAATTCATAAAATGAAAGCTAGATCTGAAGAAGCTAGCCAAAATGGAGAACAGGGGCAGAAAAAGAAAAAAACAAAAGACATGGAACAGTAGTTGAAAAGTATACACAATAAAATAAAAGACAAACGTCTGTCTTCTCGAGGTCAAAGAGAGCTAAAGAAAGAAATGGAGTAGGTAATATTTGAGGAGATAATGGCTAAGAATTTTTCAGACTTGACACAAGTCTCAGATAAGAAAACAAATTAGTTCAAGTAGGGTTACTGAAGCAAAAATATCTTTGTGCAAAAATATTCTGGTGAAATCTATGATGGATAAAAAAAGGTCAAATATATCTTAAGGTAAGAGAGAAAAAAAGTTTGGCTACCTAAAGAATAATGAAAACAAACTACTACATAGTAATGAAAACAAACAATACTTCATAACAGTATTAATAATTAAACACAGAGAAATATCAATTTAAATTATCTATCATTTATCTATATCTATATCCATATCCATATTTATATCAATGTGTACATGTGAAGTTGCTTCAGTCATGTCTGATTCTTTGCAACCCCATGGATTGTAGCCCACCCAGTTCCTCTGTCCATGGGATTCTCCAAGCAAAAATACTGGAGTGGGTTGCCATGTCCTCCTCCAGGGGATCGTCCCAAATTCAAGATCAAACTCTCTTGTTGCTTCTGCAATGCAGGTGGATTTTTCACCACTGAGCTGAAGAGAAAAAACATCTGTATCTCTATCTCTGTATCTCTATCTCTATATCTCTACGAATATATCTTTTGGATACGCTGTGAATAAAGCATAGATGTGTCTCTACGGGGGGATTCCCTGGTGGCTCAGACAGTAAAGCGTCTGCCCGCAATGCGGGAGACCAAGGTTCTCTACAATCTGGATCCAGATGCTTGAGATCGAGCTGGAATGCTCCCAAACCCTGGCAATATTGTGTTCCAAAAAGGGTCACAATAAAACAAAAATCACCCAGTAGGACACTAAGAGCACAGACAAGAGTGGGAAAGTGTCAGCCCCAACCGGATCCCCAAACCTTCGAGGACAAAGAGTGGCAGCTGATTATAACCGTGAGTGGGACTGAAGTTCTCACTCAAGTTCAACAAAAAGGAGTTGAGCTCAAAGAAAAACTTTTTTACAAAACAAAAACGAGGGTTCAAAGTCAACACAGCCATGGTCACTGTGGTCACTGAGGGAGAGGCCTCAGGTGCCCCAAATCATGATTCAGTGCATGGTGGAGATTGAGCTGCAGAGTACGAAGAATGTGAACATCTACTCCATGTCCAGAATGTTCATCCACCTTCATCCCTGATGATGGTCTTTGATGACAATAACTAGGATGTGTCAGTAGAAATGAAAGCGATGGAAGTCATTGCCATCCCTAAGCTGCTGGACTTCTATTTCCACTGAGCTACCTGAGCCTCTCTTCACCAACAAGTTCTAGGCCAACTGAGCCAAGGGCATCATTTTTCAGGCCCAGTTTCAAAGGAGAGCTGCATCAATAACTTGTTACTGTCACTCCCAAAGTGAGAGGATACTTTCTTCTGGATCCCCTGAAAAGAGTGGCAAAAAATGAAACGGTGAACAAGATGCTCCTGTGTAATCTTCTCCAGCCCCACACTACTCGGGCACTCAGTAAAGAGAGTGAGCTCCCTGCCAACACCAGCCAGCCCATCTCTATTACAGGCTACCTGGTCTCTGGAGGTCATGTCCTAGGTTCAAGGGCTGCTTTACTTCTTGCATCTGAGGCCACTCTTTGCACCAAATAGCAAGAGACAGAGCATCTTATTATTCATCAAAGTCTCTTTTCAAATCTATCTCTCAGATTCTGGCAGAACAACATAGAAACCTGGCAAATGGGTCATCTGCAGAGCAGGGACTGAACACTCCTGGATTAACTAGTCAACCCATCTAAGGGTTAGACTTTCTGCCAAGAGACAACTACCCATAGTAGAAAGCCAGTGGCCTGAGCAGTCCCAGGTCCTCAGGGTCTGCAAGTTCTGTACTGGTTTCTGACTAATTGTTCATGCTGCCAGCAGAGAATGCCCCAGGCCACATTGCAGGCCTGGCTGGGACAAGGTGAAGGGAGTGACCTTTATGAACATCTGTGTGTGCATGTACTCAGTCGCTCAGCTGTATCCTGCTCTTTGTGACACCATGGACTGTAGCCCACCAGGCTGCTCTGTCCATGGAATTTTCCAGGCAAGAATATTGGAACAGGTTGCCATTTTCTAACTCCACAGGATCTTTCTTACCCAAGGACTGAATCCACATCTCTTGTGCTTCCTTCACTGGCAGGTGGATTCTTTACTACTGAGCCAGCTGGGAAGCCCTTTTATGAACTTACTGGTGCTTGGGGCTAGTGCACTGGGATGACCCAGAGGGATGGTATGGGGAGGGAGGAGGGAGGAGGGTTCAGGATGGGGAACACATGTATACCTGTGGCGGATTCATTTTGATATTTGGCAAAACTAATACAATTATGTAAAGTTTAAAAATAAAATAAAATTAAAAAAATAATAAATAAATAAATAAATAAAAATTTCTATTGGATCACTCATCAATAGGAACCCTCCCAGGGGGAAAGGGAACAAGGACAAATTCCTTCACATTTCTGCCTTGAATAAACATTACTGCTGCTTCATATTAAAAAAAAAAAAAGGTAAAATGTAGGTGCTTTTAGATAACCAAAAATTCCTTCACCACTGACTGAGATTATTACCAACAAATTTTCACTAATGATAATCTAATAAATTTTATTTCTTGGATGGAAATAAAATAAAAAACTTAAGAAAATTTAATACTCTAAGAGTATTTTAAGAAATAATCAAGATATTTGTTTTCAAACTTTATTTTTTTTTTAATTTTACTTTGTGTGTTAATACTCCCTTACTGTGTAACTGATATTTAACCTTATCTATCCAAACACATTTGAAAACTTCATTTTTTCCTAGTTATTAGTTATTAGTTAAGGACAGTATCCTCCCCTCAAAAGGACAAAAATGTTTTGTTTTCCAATAATCATTTCCCTTATTGCAAACACTTTGACTTTTATATTTAGATTGTAATCAATTACTTTGCATCTGCAATGCAGGAGATGCCGTTTCAATCACTGGCTGGGGAAGATCCCCTGAGAAGGGTATGGTTACCCACTCCAGTATTCTTGCCTGGTAAATGTCATGGAAAGGGGAGCCTGGTAGGCTACAGTCCATGGGGTCACAAAGAGTTGGACAGGATTGAGTGACTAAACCACCACAACCCAATTACTTTTAATTATTAATCAATATTAATTTAGAATTAACTCAATGTATCATTGATATCTCTTGGCAACTTTCTTTACAGTTCACATTTTTATCTTGAATTTTTAAAAAAAATTTTTTTGTTGTAAGAAAAATTAATCTTATAGGGAAATTCATTACATTAATTTTGGTTTTATTTAAACACTGACCCCAGTTCGGCTGAGTATAGAAAACTATGCTTAACACCTTTTTTATTTTATACCTTTAATGATACTTCAGCTCTGCTTTCTAGAATCGAGCATTGCATGAGGGAATCTTCTCATTTATCAGATTCTTTTCACTTCTTTTCCTCTCAAAAAAAAAACACAAAAAAACAAAATGGGCTTCATTCTTGATGCATATTGCAATCTGGATATGCCTTTCACATTCTTTTACTTAAAGTTTGGTCTGGCCCAGGGGGCTCAGTGGTAAAGAATCCACCTGCAATGCGGGAGACCTGGGTCTGAACCCTGGGTCAGGAAGATCCATGGAGAAGAAAATGGCAACCCACTCCAGTTTTCTTATCTGGAAAATCTCATGGACGGAGGAGCCTGGTGGGCTACAGTCCTTGGGGTTGCAAAGAATCGGATATGCCTGAGCAACTCACACTTAATGATCAGGATAGCCTTTCTGTAGTGAAACCTCATACATCTTGTCAGATCTAGAAAAATTTCTTCTATAATTTCATTGTCATTAGTTGTTTCTGAATTTCACATCCTCTGTTTTTTGTTTTATGTTTCTTAAATATAACTTCCATAATTTTAACTCTTTTTTGCATCATGTACTGCTTTGTATATCAATTTTACATTTTAGATTATTAAAATTGTCTTAATTATACCCATTATATTGACATTAAATTACTATAAATCATATTTTTATTTAGGAATTTTAATATTTTGCTTCATTTACTTCAGTGAAAGTGTTATTCTTTAACACATCTCTCTTGCCAAGTTTCTCTAAGTGTACACTTCTAACACCTTCAGATACTTAACATAAGAGAGTAAACAAAGTGAAAAATAAGTAACACATAGAACTATTAAAAGATATGACCCCGTTGGAATAAAATTAATATAGTATACAAGCAAGATCTTAAAATGAATTTTTTTTACTATATTCATCATGGTTTGAAAATGCTTAATGTGAATACAATGAAAGTTTGTATTAAATCACTTAATATAGTGTTTAGGCAGAAAGTGGGTATTTAAAAACATGTTATTTATTTATTTATGAGTAAGAGATGTTTAATCATGTAAAAAAATCCTTTTCAATCATGTATTGTTTTCCTCTCTCTAGTAATTTTATGGAAGACACTAACCAATATACAGAGATTTCTATAGAAACTGATCTCTGAAGCCTCTGAGTTCTCTAAAAATTATCAGTCATATAAGTTGCTGGGTTTTTATGTGGTTGAAAAGTAGTTCCAAAAAACTTTAAAAGATTGCTTGTTAGATTAGCTTAACCTTAGTTGATACTGTTCTATATCATATATGCAATTATAACAGTGTGTGTGTGTGTGTGTGTGTGTGTTAGTGCTTAGTTGCTCCATTACTCAACTCTCTGTGGCCCCATGGACTGTAGCCTCCCAGGCTTTTCTGTCCATGGAGTTTTCCAGGCAGGAATACTGGAGCAGGTTGCCATTTCCTACTCCAGGGGATCTTCCTGACCTAAGGATTCTACCTCTCTTGCATCTTATGCATTGGCAGGCATATTCTTTGGCATTATAGAATCTGCTTGTCAAGTGGGACTCAGGGAGCAACAGTTATAATAGTAGTTATTTATTAATTGGGCTTCTCAGGTTGTTCTAGTGGTAAAGAACCCGCCTGCCAATGCAGGAGACATAAAAGACACAGCTTCCATCCCTGGGTCAAGGAAGAGCCCCTGGAGGAGGGCGTGGCAACCCACTTCAGTATTCTTGCCTGGAAAATATCATGGACAGAGGAACTTGGTGGGCTACAATCCAAAGGATATCATCTCACTTATGTAAAGTATCAATATTATATTCCCTCAGATGGTAAAGCATCTGCCTACAATGTGGGAGACCCGGGTTCGATCCCTGGGTCTGGAAGATCCTCTGGAGAAGGAAAGGGCCACCCATTCCAGTACTCTTGCTGGAAAATCCCGTGGACAGAGGAGCCTGGTAGTCTACAGTCCATGGGGTCGCAAAGAGTCAGACACGACTGAGTGACTAAACTTTCACTTTTTCAAGATGTTCTTTTATGAAATTTTTATTGAGATTACAAGCACTGTCATTGCCATCAACTTCACCATTGTCAGTTTTTATCTGAGTCCCATTTGCTCTGTGCTTTTGAAACCAAATCTAACAGGAAGATATATCCCTGCCTCGATGGGGTTAACAGCCAGAGTTCCAATAGACACAGATGCATTCATGAAACTGCAGGGCACAGCACTGAAGGAAACACAATCCAAAGGCTCAGGAAGAGGAATCTTTTCTTTCTTGCAGAAAGAATGAAATGGAAACTAATAAAATGCAGTGGACCTTAGCATTATGATGATTCAAAGATAATTGTGTTTATAAAAATGATACTAAAATACTAAGAAGTTCTCAAGTGTCTTTTGAATATTAAAAGGCATTTTTTAAAGAAAATATAACTTCATTTTAGTATTTAGTGCATTTAAAATACTTTACAAATTTTTTTTAAGTTTGCTGTTCAAAATATTTGACTCAGGAGATATTCTATTTATTCTCTCATCATGGACAACATCCAAGTGTTTGGAGAAAAGAAAGGGAAAAACAGAGAATAGAAGCTTTTCAATTTGGCTATATTTTATCAAGTTGTTTCTCTATGTTTTTGGATGATTTTTTTTTCCTTCTAGCCTTGTGAACCATATTTGTAGTAGAACCATGTAAAATCAAATTCATTAGAATTACTTGAGGTGACCAATTTTCATTTTTTTCCCTTTGCTTATTTGTTGACCTAATGAAGTCATTGAATTTGATACATCCTTAATATTTCTTCCTATCTGTTTTTGTATTATGCCTTTTATCCATCCCCTAAAATACAAACATTATGATGAAGAAGAAGTACACTGTTGTATGGATACATTTTCTCTAAGATTTATATTTTCTTCAGAGGAATTCAACAGACTTGACAATGTTCCCCTCCTTCTTTGAACAAAATGACAGGCTAATTAAAAGTACAGGATAAAACAGGCATTCTCTTCTAGGGTTGCTTCTTTCTATCCAGACAGGAAAGATGTGGTTTTCACAGTACACTATTCTCAATAGCATTTGAATCATCTTCAGTGGTCTTTGTTTTGTACTTTTTGACAGCAATGCATTATATGGAGAGATAGACTCAGTTCTAATTCCTTACTCTTTTCCCCAAGTTTTATAACTAAATAACCTTTTTGAATAAAATATTGCAACAGTCCTGCATTTTGAGGATGAAAGTGCTGTTTTCTAAAAGGTCAATTCAATCTGGGAAATGTTTTCAGTTTAGATAATACATTATAAACTGCTGAAATCCATGGCAATTTTCAGCACCGCTAACAACGGGAAGTAAATTTCAGTCATTCACAGTAAGATGGCAATGTGGTGACATTTGAAGCCTGGACATGGGCTCTCACATTCATTGTAGGTGACTGACTGCTGTGCAGCAGGGACCTTTTTTCAACTGCTGGATGAATTTCAGATATAAATGAAAAAGATGATCTGAACGCTTTACAAAATGAGTGAGACCCCATCGTCTGAGTGACAATATTCTTCTTTGACAGAAGGCAAGGATTAAGAATACGCCAAATTAATAAATCCCTAGGAAACCAATAATCTCACATTTGCAGAACAATTGTATCTTCTGGTAGTTATTATCTCTGAATTACACTGAGCCACTATCTTTGTTTCATTCTCCTGTTATATGTCCTTGTCCATCAAAAACTATGGCAGCTGCACGACACAGTCAAGCAATAAATTTATGAAACATCTCTCTGAAGTGCATGCTTGTTTCATAATCCTGATTCTGTATTTTTATTTACTTCAAAATATATGGAACTGTCAGCCTGAGGGTCAGAAGATTACAGCACTTTCTTTGTTTCTTTGCTAGTGTTTTTATTTAACTTGAACAATAAGCTGCAGCACCAAGGGAGTGATGAAATAAAGGAGATATAGAGTCACAATGGCATAAAAATGGTAAACACAGATACACTGCAAGAAAGATCATCATGTCATATCATAAAAAAAAAAATGTTTACTTCAGTAACTCACACAGGTAACACACACCGACTTTATTAAAACTTCTAGAAAACCCACAGTAACAAGCCAGAGTGTTAACATAAACAGAAAACGTTTCTTTTCTCTCTGAAATTTCTCATGGGATCATCTGACTTTTGACCTTAAGACATTGTGTACTCAGAGTTGATTCCCTATTATAGTCAGTGATGGACTCAGTTAGCATTTTTAATCTATCTGAGCTTAAAAACAGCAAACTTCACGGGGCACCACATTTTGTAAAAGGCTGGGATTCACCTCGAAAAGTTATGAATAATAAATAAGTTAGCAATTTTAAATTCAAGAAAAACACCTCATATAAACCAACAAAACACATATACAAGTGGTCATTACCAACATATTCTTACTATAAAGCTCTGTGACTTGAAACTACTTACAGTTTTAGAGTTCAAAATATCCTTTAGCTTAATTCTATCAATTAAGGCAGCATGTCTCTTTTTCATTTCTTTGCTATATATGCTGGTGTTTGAATTGAATATGTTGAAATCAATTTTAATTACATATTTACTGATAGGATGGAAACACGAATTCTACATTTCTATGAAAATTTTCTATTAATATTTCAGGAAGGTATTAGAGAATATTTTTGGTTGATTTTTATTATTTGATTTTTTAAAATGCTACTGAAATCATCCATATTTTACAAATGTGGATTATGACTTTTGATATTTCATTTTAAATATAAATCTGTATATTATTTATATCAATCTTTCATTCATCTCTACAATTATATTAGGATGTTGACTTTGAAAATTCACCCAGGATTTCTATACTAATACTAAATATACTTCAAACATGTCTAATAATTTATCAGCATTTCTCTAGGACCAACAGGAGTTATTCAATTTCTTGGAGCCTTGGTTTGTATAGAGCCTGGTTTATAAACTTATAATCTGGTTTCTCCATTTATATTATGTTCCATGTCTTTGGGGAAGCTATGTTGGGCATTTGATACACTTAGAGGTGAGTATAATTTTCACTTACAAGCAGAGTACAAATCTGAAATGCCTTGAAGCTCTTTGTTCTCCATACTTAGAACTAAGTAAAGTGTTCAGTGAGTCTTCTGGGACTTTCAGGTCAAAGTTTCACTGATAATATTTTCTGAGAAAAATGCAGTTGGTTTAGGGAAAACTCTCTCTGCCTCTCTGCTCCTAATTAATCTTGACATTTTCTCTTCTTTTTTTTTCAGTAATTTGCTCCATTTTTACTAATCAGTTATATTATTCCCCATAGCTTAGTATTATCATTTTAAAATTTCCGATTTGCTATGGTCTGAATGTTTGTATCACCACAAATTTATATTAACATTAAGCATTAATCTTAATCATATTAATGTAAACATTAAACCAAACACCTGATGTCATGGCACTGGGAGGTGGACTTCTTGGAGGTGACTGGGTCATGAGGATGGAGCACAGGCTTGAGATAGGTTCCTTGCCTCCTTCTGCTATGTGAAAACAGAAAGAAAAGTCTGTCACATGGAGGAGAGCCCTCATTTGACTGTGCTGGCCTCCTGATCTTGGACTTTCAGTCTCCAGAACTGTGAGAAATAAATGTCTGTTTTTGTGAAGTTTGTCAAGATACAGTAGTTTGTTATAGCATCCTTAATGAACCAAGATACAGTTAGATAACTGACCATGCATTTAGGACTTAATAAGATGCAAGGAGAACAAATGACTCTGATTTCCATTCTACCATATCCAACTTCCATCAAAAAAGCTATGTTTTTTCCAGTAGTCATGTATGGATGTGAGAGTTGGACTATAAAGAAAGCTGATCATGGAAGAATTGATGTTTTTGAATTGTGGTGTTGGAGAAGACTCTTGAGAGTCCCTTGGACTGCAAGGAGATCCAACCAATCCATCCTAAAGGAAATCAGTCCCGAATATTCAGTGGAAAGACTGATGCTGAAGCTGAAACTCTGATACTCTGGCCACCTGATGTGAAGAACTGACTCATTGGAAAAGACCCGGATGCTGGGGAAGATTAAAAGCAGAAGGAGAAGGGGACGACAGAGGATGAGAAGGTTGGATTGCATCACAGACTCGATGGATATGAGTTTGAGCAAGCTCTGGGAGTTGGTGATGGACAGGGAAGCCTGGTGTGCTGTAGTCCATGGAGTCTCAGAGAGTCAGACATGATTGGGTGACTGAACTTACTGTAAATGTCTTTGAAACACCCCTACTTTACCTATCATAGTTACCATAAAATTGCTAATGTGAATCCAAAGCAAATCTTAGTATCCTCAGGCTTTTAGTTTAGATGATATGCAAAATACTGAGAATATTTAATCCATATTTATAACACTGGACATATAATAGTATATATCAATATGAATTCCATATAGATGATGTTTCTATTATACATATTGGGGTTTTTTATAAATAAATAATGTATGCAAAATTCTTGCTACTTAAAAGAACAATGAAAGTAAAATCACTTTCTTCTTTATAGTGAACTGAGTTGAATATTCATTAACTTAAATAAAATGGTACTTAAAGTAACATTATTGACTAGTGGTCATACAGGAACTTGTACCATAAACTACATTGCTTTACACTGGGTCCATCTTGTTTTTCCTAATGCACCAAATCTAAACCTTTCTCTATGAAGTCATTTACAAAATAGAGACATTCTTAAATTCTTCCCATGCTGACAGAATCTCTGTTGGTGAATTTGGAGGCAATGGTGGGCCAATAAAGATAAGAGCCATGTTGGTGTTAAGAACTCTGCTAAATGTTGCCATCTGTCTTCTTCAGATGCAAAAATTCTCAGGACATAGGTATGTTAAGATATAATTTGGATGCTTTTAGAAAGGTCATTTGATGCCTTTAATTTCTTTTTGTGATGCAGTGTCAGAAGATAAGGATCAAAATACAGGAGAGCTTGTAAAAAGTCCATTCCTCTCCATTCTATCAGGAAGAAAAAAAAAAAAAGATTTGCTTGTTATCCCCAGGCTTCCCTTGTGGCTCAACTGGTAAAGAATCTGCCTGCAATGCAGGAGACTTGGGTTCTATCCCTGGGTTGGGAAGATCCCCTGAAGAAGGGAAAGGCTACCACTCCAGTACTCTTGCCTGGAGAACTCCATGGACTTTTATAATCCATGGGGTCACAAAGAGTCGGATACAACTGAGTGACTTTCACTTTCTCAATCCCTATCAACTTTTGTCAAATTGCTGCTGCCATGAAATTATTGACAACTTTTAACATTTCTGACTTTTAGCTGAAATTCAATTTTATTTTTTCAATTTTTTATATTATATGAATATTTAAAATTTCTGCATTCATCTTAAAATATATATATATAAACAATAATGATCATATCCCTTCCATGTTAACTTTCCTTCTAAAGATCAGTTTAATTCCAGGAGTGTTAAAACTAATAACTAATGTCTAGCATATAGCTGATTTACAGTAATATCCATTGGAATGAATATATCACTATTCAAGTCTCTATAATTTCAAGATCCTCTAAGCTTTACTTAAAACCCTCTTCTCTTCTAGTAATTACGGTGTTAAACATCTTTTCATGAATTCATCTCTTTAGAGACATAACCCAGTAAACACAAATGACGCTTTGCTTGTAAATCTTACTGGCCAAATAAACATATACATAATTGTGTTTTTTTTTTTTTCCACAAACCTTCAAATATTATATTTCCCCTTTTGGGCCCACACTGTCATCTCACTTCTCCAGTGTTCTGTGGTATGAAACAGCTTGATCAGTATTCAACTTTCTGTCCCACCTCCTACCCCAATTTTAGAGCTCAAACTATCCCTTTGCTAGTTATCATTTAACCATCTGCTTTCCTTAGCTTTCAGTATTTTGTCGATTCCTTTAAATCACGTTATTTCTCATTCTTATAATTCTTGAAGGTTTGAAATCTTTTAAATCATTTTTCATTTACTTTGTGGCATTTTGTTAGAGAAAATAATTCATAATAATTGAATTATTAACCATATGGGAAACTATCAATTATTTATTCATTGAGCAGTTACTACAGGCAAACTACCATGATAAATGCTTACAGTACTCAACGGTAAATATGATTGCTTCACACTATAAACGCGCCATTTTAGCCACTAATACTTATCAGAGCAATGTTTCCCCTGAGGAAATACTACACATTCAGACAATTTCAGAGGTCAACTGATTTCTATATAGGCAACTTATATAGAGTGAATTTTGTATTTGCAAGCTTTAACATTTTAAAATACAGGAAAATCCTGCTCTTTTGGGAAAGCATACTTTTTTTTTTTTCCCCCTCTTCTTACTTTGTAGAGGCATCTTAGTCAAAAAAGTGAAAGGAATATCAAAACACTGGCACAAAAACTGACATAAACGGAAAAAAATCAATTGATTGTGTATGTTTTTCTCTGGGTTTCTAGAGTCCTTGTCATAAGTGACTCTGAGTGATTACTATATTTACTTATTTATTTACTTGGCCTCTATAAAAAAAAAAAAAAGGCAAGGAGTGAGGAACATAAAGATGGCGGCTGACCATGAATTGATTTCTTATGCCCTGCTGCTTCTTCATTGCCGTGTGAGCAAATCTGATGCTACCTTTACCAAATGTGTGCTTGTTCATTCCTAAAAAAGAAAACTTTCTAGATGTTGCTGTCAAAGGAAAAGGGATATTGCAGAAATTTAAGGTCATCTTTCAAATTGAATGATTTTGTAGTCCCAGTGGAAAACAAGTCTCACAGAGAGGCCATTTTAAACAACGGAATCGGAAAGACACACTTTCAATTGCATTTCAGAATGGCATTGCTTTTGACCTTTAAGTGATTTCCTTAACCATTTAACACTTATGAACACATCAAATCGGTAGCTGATTGACAATATAAAGGGGATTCACTGTACTTTACCCCTTGGGGTCTGACTCACAGGAAGCTAATCAACCAAAAAAAAAAAAAAAATAGGGTAGGAGGGCATAAAAGCATAAATGCACTCAGACTGATAAAAAGAGCAGAGAATCTCTATCAAGTTCTATGCTGTGTCCCTGGAAACCAAGATAATGATAGCTATACATTTTATATAGGTAATCTTAAAACTTCATTAACAATTAAAGGAGCATCTCCCATAATTATTATAACACTTTACATTTGAAATTTAGATACCACCTGAATTTGCCTAGTAGAATGAAATGTTTTATGCCCTGTTTGCAACAAAATTTGCTTGATGCTTGTGCTTTTTCTGAAACTCTGAAACTGTAGAATATAATAACATTTCAATGTGACACGTTTTGCTGTATTAAATTAAGCAATTTTTACAAAAGTGGATTAACCTTCAGATATTTCTTATGAGCTTAAATTAATGGGTAATTATGGCTTCTATAGCTTAGTATTTTACATGCAATACCAACATTTTGAAGTGGTAAGGCAAGGATAATAGTTGTACATATGTATTAAATGCAAACATTTTACCAAGTACCAAGGCTTCCCTGGTGGTTCAGAAGTTTAAGAACCCACCTGCAATGCCAGAGACCTGAGTTTGATCCCTGAGTTGGGAAGTTCTCCTGGACAGGGAAATGGCAAACCATACCAGTATTCTTGCCTGGAGAATTCCATGCACAGAGGAGCCTGGCAGGCTAGAGTCGATGGAGTTGCAAAGAGTTGGACAGGAATGAGTGACTTTCACTTTTACTTCTTTCAAGGAAACTTTAAAAGATAAATTTGGATGTTTTTTGTTTGTTTGTTTGGACTTTTAGTTAGATTTTCTAAAAAAATACACGCTTCCCAATGTGTCACACTTGTGCCTAGTCTACTCTACTATTATGGTTGCAAATATCCAACAAGAGTCTGACTGTAAGGCCAATTAAACTGTGTGAGTTTAATTTACCTCACCTAAATAAATAGCATACCAGAAGCAAGGTTCCACAAACACGGATCTCAACAGATCACTTCTCCAGGCATTTTTATCACTATGTCTTTCCTGATCTTTTTCTGTTTCATACACGACTTCTATCATTTTGGATTTAGTTGACTGCTTCATTCACCATCATAGCAATCACCAGAATTAATCTCATTCCATAGGCCTCACCCTACATTTTTGTTTTCACCCTATTTCTTCTGTGAATTGAAGCCATTAGTACTCCAGAGTACTGTTGTCCTAACAATCTCATTGCTGAGCACTTAGTCATTTCAAGATTACCAAACTGTTTTAGAGGAAACTTGATAAAAAGACTTGTATTGGGATCAAGTAAAATTCCAGTAAAGCAGATGAAATCAAGCTGTCAGTGAGTTGAAATGACATATATCTGCTTGTATCTTTTCTATTCACTTAATGCTTAAGATTTTCACAATTCCATGTTTTAATCAAGAAATAAATTAATTCCTTTCCATTTAATGGTTAAGAGCTCTTGATTCCTGAATATGGTGAAAAGTAAAGTCAGTGAAGAGTTGTGATTTCCAGTTATAGCAGAATCCAGATATTAGTAAATCTTCTCCCCAAAATCAAGAATAAAACTGGACAAAATTGTCTGAAACAACCATTTTGAGGTTCTGGAGATCGACATCTGATAAACATCAAATTGTGAAATGTTTATTCATAAAAAAATATTCAGATAAGAGTAGCTGGCATCTGCAGCCCTTTTGCCCAGTCAGCAAAGTGTTGAAGATGAGGTATTTGAGCATATTCAAAGCCTCAAAGCCCAACTCATTGGCTGATGACTAAGTCATGCAGAAACTGTGACAACCTGCAGGATGCCAACCTTGATTTTTTTAATCATTAATTATATTTTTTAAATGACTTAAAATTCTAAGCAAAATTAGCCCCAGCTGTACACCATAGGGGAGAAAATTTTTTCAATTAAAATCTAAACAAATATAAAAGATGAAATAACAGCTGCTGCTGCTGCTACGTCACTTCAGTCGTGTCCGACTCTGTGTGACCCCATAGATGGAAGCCCACCAGGCTCCCCTGTCCCTGGGATTCTCCAGGCAAGAACACTGGAGTGGGTTGCCATTTCCTTCTCCAATGCATTAAAGTGAAAAGTGAAAGTGAAGTCACTCAGTCGTGTCTGATTCTTAGCGACCCCATGGACTACAGCCTACCAGGCTCCTCTGTCCATGGGATTTTCTAGGCAAGAGTATCGGAGTGGGATGCACTCCACTGGAGTGGAGTACTGGAGTTATTGCCTTCTCCAGAAATAACAGCTACAGAACTCTAAAGAGGAAATTTTGAATCCATAATTGCTATATTACATTTTTTATGAGATATCAAAAGATACCAAAAGAAACAGAAATGTCATCCCTACTCATTAAAGGAAAAAAATATATATAGATAACAGGAATTGATTCTAAGTAGGTCCAGATGTTGGACTTAGCAAACTAAATTTTCAAATCATCTTTACAAATACCCCATTCCAAATTAAACTCTGTTCAAGGAATTAAAGAATAAATGATAAATCAGGAAACAGTTCATTTCCATAGAAAATGGGAAAGTAAAACAAACACAAAAAATACAGAAATTCTGGAGTTTAAATGTACATTTACTGAAATGAAAAATTCAGTAGATGGGCTGAGCAGAGGTTGAAATTAGTGGAGTAACTTTTCAAAAAAAAAAAAAAAAAAGTGTTCCAAAGAAAGTACAAACTTATTGTGGAACTCTAGATGGGTCTGCACTATATCTCCTTTGCTGAGAATTGGAGGAAGAAACTGTATGCAGCACATTTATTCAGTATTGATACCTTAAACATCTTAGGATATTAGAAGATCATAAGCTGAATCATAAGACCTTTGTGATAGGAGCTGGTGTTGCATTCTGAACTTATAAAACTCTCATTTGCTGTAATTTGAAATGACTAGTCTGTTAAGCCACTGATCAATGGTTTGGGGCAATATCTTCAAGTATTTTATATCCTTCCAAATGTTGAGACTCCTCTTTAATATTGGGAGGTGCAAGGTGTAATGGCTTTTCATTTCCTTCAGATGGATTGTCCCAGTATATCTCAGACTATTTGTCAGAAGAGAACCTTCACCCCAGTGGCAGATCACTAAATCAAGCAGCTTATTTCAGGCTCTCTGGCGGGCTTGTGTCCTACCAGGGAAACTAGTGTATTTGACATTTCATGCTTACTAGGTTAAATTAGCATGTTGCAATTAGTATAATAGAACGGCTTCATAATTGGAGGAATGTCAAGACAGTCAAGGTCTCAGTTGACTAGATTTTATCTGATGAAAGAGATGACATAGCTCTGGGACCAAATATTTAAGGCATACTGCTGTTTCTGCTTTGGGAAGGTAAACTTTTCTTCTTTAATCCTCACACTGTTAAGGACTGAAGAGAACATTTTACCAGATTAAGAGTTATATTTCAGTATGTTATTTACCAGTAATATACTTAAAACATAGGACAGCTATTGTTGGTGTTTCCACCATTATTAATTCAGCTCACTGTAGTTCATTACCTTCCACTAATATACAACAAATTTTTACAGATGTAAAATCAGAAAATGGACAAGAGTATACTTAGCACCATACCTTAAATCATTAAGCGTGGCATTAATCCCCATAATTTCTCCAAACATTTGCTGTTTATTGTAAGTGGACATTTTGATAATATTTTGCAGTTTCAAGGGCAAGCACCTGGCCCTTCCTATGATCACAGTCTTGTTCTTTAAGGCAGGGAAACAATATGAATATTCTTCCAGTCTAGCCTAATTACATAGTTAAGGAGTAAGGAAATAACTGGAGACTCACTGGAATTTAGGAAAGATCCTGAAACTCCTATACAGAAGCTAGTTTTTCTCAGAGCTCTGGTTCTGCAAACACCTTACCCTGGTTCCAGGCTAAGGAATAGAGTTGGAGGACAAAAGGCTCCCATGTAGTCATGTCTTTGGAGAAGGGTGGCTACTCCTCTCAAGGTAAGGAGGACTGTTTCTGCTGGTCTGGAAGACTCAGATAACTGGAGGAGCTCCTGACTCTCAGGCTCACCTTTCAAAAGCTTCGATCCTCAATCTCAAGGATTTGTTTTTTCCTGTTAAATCCCTGACTCAGACACTGGAGACTTATTATTTCATTGAATTCAAAGCATTCAATACCTCAAAAGAATGTAAAATGACCCGTAAGGACATATCCGGGTCACAATTTTAGAAAACTGAAGTGTTCTGTTATCATGAACATTTTGAAACAGAAAAGAGCCAAAATTCAGAGAAAGCTAAATATAAATTTTATGCAACTTGAAAAATCTCAAGTTCTTCATTTCAGACATGATCAACATTTTCTGAGCTTGCGAAAGGAGCAACGGAGTGGTTCAGTTCAGTTTAGTTCAGTTGCTCAGTCATGTCCAACTCTGTGACCCCATGGACTGCACCTCTTCTTAATATCTTCTGCTTCTATTAGATCCATACCATTTCTGTCCTTTATTGTGTTCATCTTTGCATGAAATGTTCCCTTAGTATCTCTAATTTCTTGAAGAGATCTCTAGTCTTTCCCATTCTATTGTTCTCCTATATTCCTTTGCATTGTTGACTGAGGAAGGCTTTGTCTCTCCTTGCTCTTCTTTGGAACTCTGCATTCAGATGGCTATATCTTATTTTTTATTCTTTGCCTTTAGCTTCTCTTCTTTTCTAAGCTATTTTTAAGGCTTCCTCAGAAAACCATTTTTCCTTTTTTCATTTCTTTTTTCTTGGGGATGGTCTTGATCACTGCCGCCTCTACAATGTCAGGAACCTCTGTCCATAGTTCTTCAGGCACTCTATCAGATCTAGTACTATATATATATATATATATTTGTCACTTCCACTTTATAATCATAAGGGATATGATTTAGGTCATATCTGAATGGTCTACTGGTTTCTCCCTGCTTTATTCAGTTTAATCTGAATTTGGCAATAAGGAGTTCATGATCTGAGTCACAGTCAGTTCCTGGTCTTGTTTTTGGTGATTGTATAAACTTTCTCCATCTTAGGTTGCAAAGAATATAATCAGTCTGATTTCGGTATTGACCATCTGGTGATGTCCATGTATAGAGTCGTCGCTTGTGTTATAGGAAGAGGGTGTTTGCTATGACCAGTGCATTTTCTTGGCAAAATTATTTTAGCCTTTGCCCTGCTTCATTTTGTACTCCAAGGCCAAACTTGCCTGTTAGTCCACGTGTCTCTTGACTTCTTCCTTTTGCATTCCAGTCCCCTATGATGAAATGGACATCTTTTTTTTTTTGGTGTTAGTTCTAGACGATCTTGTAGGTCTTCATAGAATGGTTCAACTTCAGCTTCTTTGGCATTAGTGGTTGGGGCATAGACTTGGATAACTGTGATATTGTATGGTTTCCCTTGGAAATGAACTGGAGTGAAGAGATCACAGGCAAGCATAGCATCATTGGCTGTGATGTTTGAAGACCAGTCTTTAATATGTGATTGCATGCATGCTCAGTCCATCAGTCATGTCCCACACTGTCCCACACTTTGCAACCCCGTGGACTGTGGCCCACCAGGCTCCTCTGTCCATGGGATTCTCCAGGCAAGAATACCAGAGTAGGTTGTCATTTCCTTCTCCAGGGGATCTTCCCAAACCAGGGATCAAACCTCCATTTCCTGTGTCTCCTGCATTGGCAGGTAGATTCCTTACCACTGAGCCACCTGGGAAG
The DNA here is from genome assembly GCF_003369695.1 of Bos indicus x Bos taurus. NCBI lineage: Eukaryota > Metazoa > Chordata > Mammalia > Artiodactyla > Bovidae > Bos > Bos indicus x Bos taurus. The sequence continues at coordinate 8,500,217 of NC_040087.1, read as the reverse complement.
CCCCAACATGTGATTATATTTGTCTTTTGATTCAGGTGTTTTTGCACCATGTGTAAGCAGAGTGGTATTTGAATAAAAAAAGAAAATGTTAAAAAAAAGGGACAAGGATTACTAGCAACCTCCCCATATTACAGTAGACAAAATACAGTAGACAGGGCTTACAGGAGTACTATCTGGTGGGAATCATGGAAACCTGCTTAAATTAGGACTGAAAAGCAATGCATTGTTTTCCTTATTCACCTTAAAATGGCATGGATGTTACTGAGATATTGCAAAGTTAGAAGGTGTTCTCTTCTCTTGTGAAACTAGCCTTGAGATAGAATGGGCTATATCTTAACAATTTTCAAGGGAGGTTACGGACATGCTCATATGTTCCCACCAAAGTCTGAATAAGTTTGGAGAAAGCTAAAATTTAAAAAGGAACAAGTATAAACCTGAAATAGCTACATCAAATTTACTATCATCAGGCAAAATAGAGGCTAGAGTCAGAAGTGACAGTCTATTAAAAAGAAATAAAGACATACAGAGGTATTTCACGTGAGTTTGTAATGTAAAATTCCTGTTTGCTATATGTAGCAAGATGCCACCTATGGGAAAGCAAACGTGGTGAGATACAGGAGAAATGGCTATTAAAATCATGGTGTTGTGCTTATTTTCCAGATTTCCTAATGTGAATACATTAGTTTTATCATCAACAAAATGCTTTGTAAAGAACTTGAATATGATTTTATTTTTTTCTATAAATTTTTTAAATGCCTGTGGAATTCAATATGGTTTATAGACTTTGCCCCAGTTATTTGGTGCCCCATAAGATATCTGACATTTGAGGGCACAAGTAAGTTTAACTTTACACAATTTCAGACCATAAAAATTATGTAAAATTTACTCAACAAGGCCATAGAAGTCACACTGGCATGATGGATTTTTATAATGATATAATCATTAATGAATTATACTTCCATTTAACAAAGATTTAATATGAAATTTCCTTTGCTTGCCTTGTTACTAATTCTCTCATCTGAATTGCCTTGGGCATATCTGCCATAAAATTGTTCACCATAATATTTCTTTCTGTGTCAATCATATAATACATGCAAATCTCCCAACCATGAATAAGACAAACTTCATTTTCTTTAAAACACACACCCAGCTTTCAGAAAATATTTATGTTGAAAATCAAGATACCCTGAAAGAAAACTATGACTCATATTTAAAGGACTAATAGTGGTCTGATTATAGATACATTATCATATAGTACTTTCTGCTGTTTGTAGAAATGAAAATAGATGAACACGTTATCTCTCCCTTTCAATCATGCGCTTGTTAATTTTAATTTAGCTCACACCTTTATGAAAGCATTTGTATAGTTCCATTTGCACAGATGACTAAAATAGATCATGGAAGATTGTAAAAAACCTGCTGATAACAAAAATGATAATGGGAGAATTGTTCATAATTGTCTCTTTTCTTAGTTCTAACACTTTATTGCCAGCCTCAACCCTGTATTCAGTACTGCTCCACCATTTTCCTGGCTTTCCCTCTTTACTTGCAGCAGACAATACTATTTTCTTCATAAGATACTGCATTTTCTCAAAAACATATTTTCTGTTTCCTTATTTCCAACAAATCAATAGAAATAACAAAGTTCTTAATTTCCCTCCAGTTTCAAAAAGATTTCCTTCTCTTGTTTCTGACCCAGGAGTCCTGCTACCTGGGCTCTATGTTCCACTCTTTCCTCCAACAACTCGGATTTTTCCCCATGAAGTAAAACTTTCTCTTTTTGTGTTTAATTTATAGCCCTCTGCTTGATATTTACCATCAAATTAAATATCTCTCAAGATTTTACATTAAAAAAACTAAATAAATGCACCACTCATTTTCAGATAAATTTTATCTACTGCCCAACTTCCTATTTTTAACTGATGCACTTCATAAGTATGTTCTCTCTCTCTCTCTCTCTCTCTCTCTCTATATATATATATATATATATAAAATCTCACTCACCTAGAGTCAGACATCCTGGAATGTGAAGTCAAGTGGGCCTTAGGAAGCATCACTACAAACTAAGTTAGTGGAGGTGATAGAATTCCAGTTGAGTTATTTCAAATCCTAAAGGATGATGCTGTGAAAATGTTGCACTAAATATGTCAGAAAATTTGGAAAACTCTGCAGTGGCCATAGGACTGGAAAAGGTCAGTTTTCATCCCAATCCAAAAGAAAGGTAATGCCAAAGAATGCTCAAACTACACCACATTTGTACTCATCTCACACACTAGTAAAGTAATGCTCAAAATTCTCCAAGCCAGGTCTTAGCAATACATGAACCGTGAACTTCCAGATGTTCAAGCTTGTTTTAGAAAAGCCAGAGGAACCAGGGATCAAATTACCAACATCCACTGGATCATTGAAAAAGCAAGAGAGTTCCAGAAAAACATCTATTTCTGCTTTATTGACTTTCCAAACCCTTTGACTGTGTGGATCACAATAAACTGTGGAAAATTCTGAAAGAGATGGGAAAATCAGACCACCTGACCTGCCTCTTGAGAAATCTGTATGCAGGTTAGGAAGCAACAGCTAGAACTGGACATGAAACAACAGACTAGTTCCAAATAGGAAAAAGAGTACGTCAAGGCTGTATATTTTCACCCTGCTTATGTAACTTATATGCAGAGTATATCATGAGAAATGCTGAGCTGGATGAAGCACAAGCTGGAATCAAGATTGCTGGGAGAAATATCAAACCTCAGACATGAAGATGACACCACCCTTATGGCAGAAAATTAAGAAGAATTAAAGAGCCCCTTAATGAAATTGAAATAGGAGAGTGAAAAAGTTGGCTTAAAACTCAACATTCAGAAAACTAAGATCATGGTATCTTGTCCCACCACTTCATGGGAAATAGGATGGGAAACAGTTGAAACAGTGAGAGATTTTATTTTGGGGTTCCAAAATCACTGCAGATGGTGGCTGCAGCCATGAAATTAAAAGACACTTACTAAATAAATAAATAAATAAATAAATAAAATTTAAAAATAAAAGACACTTTCTCCTTGGAAGGAAAGTTATGAAGAACCTGCTGCTACTGATGCTGCTAAGTCGCTTTAGTCGTGTCTGACTCTCTGCGACCCCATGGATGGCAGCCCACCAGGTTCCCCCTTCCCTGGGATTCTCCAGGCAAGAACACTGGAGTGGGTTGCCATTTCCTTCTCCAGTGCATGAAAGTGAAAAGTGAAAGTGAAGTCGCTCAGTTGTGTCCGACTCCCAGCGACCCCATGGACTGCAGCCTACCAGGCTCCTCCATCAATGGGATTTTCCAGGCAAGAGTACTGGAGTGGGGTGCCATTGCCTTCTCCGTATGAAGAACCTAGACAACATATTAAAAAGCAGAGACATTACTTTGCTAACAAAGGTCTGTCTAGTCAATGCTATGGTTTTTCCAGTGGTCATGTATGTATGTGAGAGTTGGACTGTGAAGAAAGTTGAGTGCAGAAGAATTGATGCTTTTGAACTGTGGTGTGAGAAGACTCTTGAGAGTCCCTTGGACTGCAAGGAGATCCAACCAGTCCATCCTAAAGGAGACCAGTCCTGAATTGGAAGGACTGATGATGAAGCTGAAACTCCAATACTTTGGCCACCTGATGCGAAGAGCTGACTCACTGGGAAAGACCCTGATGCTGGGAAAGATTGAAGTAAGGAGAAGGGGAATACAGAGGATGAGATAGTTGGATGGCATCACGGACTCAATGGATATGAGTTTGAGTAAACTTTGCAAGTTGGTGGTCGACAGGAGGACTGGCATCCTGCGGTTCATGGGGTTGCAGAGTCAGACACAACTGAGGAACTGAAGTGAAATGAACTGAATATTTGCTATATGTATTTTTTTATCTGTTATACTAAGGACCTCAGACTGTTATCATATTTAACCACATAGTCATTTCTTCATCCTTAATTAAGTATATATTTATGATTCACTAACATTGCAATCTCTACCTAAAACTCTCATTTCTCTTCTTAGCTTGTCTAAATTCTTGGTAACTCAAATACTCATCCAACAAATAATTTTTGGCACATGTTATGGGTAAGATATTATTCTAGTTTTGGGGACCTTTCCTCATTTTGTTGCTGCCCTTAAGACAGTTATTACAAAAATCAACAACACCTAGAACATATGTGACAGTTAATAAATATTTGTCAATGAATATATAGAAATACAATGACAATACAAGCTTTGGATATCAGTGGAGAATTTCTTGGTGGAAATGACTTAAATTGAGACCTGAAGATTCAAAAGTGAAAGGAGTGGGAGGGAATAAAAATGTTTCAAAGGAAAAGTATGTTTCAGTTCAGTTCAGTTCATTTCAGTTCAGTCGCTCAGTCCTGTTTGACTCTTTGAGACCCCATGAATCGCAGCACGCCAGGCCTCTCTGTCCATCACCAACTCCTGGAGTTCACCCAAACTCCTGTGCATCGAGTTGGTGATGCCATCCAGTCACCTCATCCTCTGTTGTCCTCTTCTCGTCCTGCCCCCAATCCCTCCCAGCATCAGAGTCTTTTCCAATGGTCAACTCTTCGTATCAGCTGGCCAAAGTATTGGAGTTTCAGCTTCAGCATCAGTCCTTCCAATGAACACCCAGGACCGATCTCCTTTAGGATGGACTGGTTGGATCTCTTTGCAGTCCAAGGGACTTGCAAGAGTCTTCTCCAGAACCACAGTTCAAAAGCATCAATTCATCAGTGCTCAGCTTTCTTCACAGTCCAACTCTCATATCCATACATGACCACCAGAAAAACCTTAGCCTTGACTAGATGGACCTTTGTTGGCAAAGTAATATCTCTGCTTTTTAATATACTATCTAGGTTGGTCATAAGGAAGCTTTAAAAAAATAAAAAAAATTATGTGTTAATTAACTTGAAAGAAGATCAATGACATCTGTGGGATTGGGGAGAGAGGGAGAAGAATGGATGGTGAGACTAGATAAAACCAAAGATGAAGTAGAAATGCATCAGATCTCACAAAAGCTGTGATTCATTTTATGCATACATTTACTTTAAACCTAAAAGCAACAAGAAATCACTTTGAAGACCTGGTCTTATTAATCCAAGTACCCACACTTGAAGAAAGCCAATGGAAAATATCAATAAGGAAACAGAGGGTTCCAATAAAAGACACTGGACCAGAAAGGTCTTGTGTTATTGTATTGTTCTAATTTTTGTGAACTCTACCTCAGCTTTGTCAAAAGTATGGATACATGTACAATAGGATGTTTTGGCTGTAGCTGCCCTCTATTCTGCAAAGTGATAATCCAAAATTATTTGACTATCTAATACAACCTTTGCTAGGGAATCCAGATGTATTTTTCATTGAGCCACGTGAAGTGGTAGAATTTGCTTAATTAATTATGGTTAGCAGTAAATAATATATCAACAGGGTTTATGGACTTAACCAATCCAGGAAACAAATACTTTGGTAATGATAATCAGTGGAGAATAGATAAGGTATAAAAAGCTGTCTGCCAAGTCTCAGCTAGGGCTGTAATATTGTGGCTGGATCTTTTTTTTTTTCTTAACAAGAACTTGAAATCAAAGGACACATACTACATGGTCAAGGGTGTGATTTTTCATGTTTTCATTGACAGGTATAAACTTCAGAATGCTATCCAGCCAAAGATCAGTGTGGCCATTGCAGCCCATTAAGGGCCAGCTGACAACTGTCTTGCTCTAGTGTGACAAAAGGCTTGACAAAGACAAATGAAATCACTATTCTTACAAATTTTGGTCAGTCATTTGCTTGATGCTAGAAGCAAAGGAAAAGTGGGAGAGGTCAGGTGGCCATAATGTTAAATGAGTAAGGGCTTTGGAGAAATGTTCTGTGGCATTGACAACCAAAAAAAAAAAAAAAAAAAGTGGAAATACCAGATCAAATAATTTTACTCTCTAAGCAGGTTTTAAGGGCTAATATATAAAGTCTACCATACCTTTGGGAACCAAGGAGAAATTAGTGGTGTGTATAATTAGGAGGTCCTTAGATATGGATGATCATGGTTTTTGGAGGCATACCCAGCAGTAAGAGATATCCCCCATTTGCTATAGTTTAGGAGTATTGTTTAGGAATCATTCTCTAGAGTATTATCTCCCATTTACCAAAAGTAGAACCTTCATGAAACATAAAAACTTCAACTAATATTAAACAGATTCCAACAAAATGCTGACTAGTCACCATTTGGATGCAATGAAGGAAGCCATTTAAGTGATATTCTGAAACCACCAGCCAACTGAGTGGGTCTTCCTTAACAAGAATGTTAAATTAGTACTATCAGACTCAGTAAAATTATCAATGTCATAGAGCATATCTATCATGAAATGGATCAGCAATAAGGTTAAAACAATGTGTCTGTCCTAAATCTTGGGAAAGCTGTCAAATCAATGTATCATCTGTCTCACTTTCTGGTTAGTTTTTTCTCCAATTGTTTCAGAATCCCAGTTAGGTTTTGGAGCCTTCTTTAAATGAGAAATATAAATCCAAGAATCAACACCTTTAGGCTTTGCAGCACAAGGGTTAATTATAAGTACCTAATATGGTCCTTTCCATCTACCTTGTCAATTTATAGATTCAATGCAATCCCTATCAAGCTACCAACAGTATTCTTCACAGAGCTAGAACAAATAATTTCACAATTTGTATGGAAATACAAAAAACCTCAAATAGCCAAAGCTATCTTGAGAAAGAAGAATGGAACTGGAGGAATCAACCTGCCTGACTTCAGGCCCTACTACAAAGCCACAGTCATCAAGACAGTATGGTACTGGCACAAAGACAGAAATATAGATCAATGAATCAAAATAGAAAGCCCAGAGATAAATCCATGCACATATGGACACCTTATCTCTGACAAAGGAGGCAAGAACATACAATGGATTAAAGACATTTTCTTTAACAAGTGGTGCTGGTAAAACTGGTCAACCACTTGTAAAAGAATGAAACTAGAGCACTTTCTTACACCATACACAAAAATAAACTCAAAATGGATTAAAGATCTAAATGTAAGACCAGAAACTATAAAACTCCTAGAGGAGAACATAGGCAAAACACTCTCTGACATACATCACAGCAGGATCCTCTATGACCCATCTCCCAGAATATTGGAAATAAAAGCAAAAATAAACAAATGGGACCCAATTAAACTTGAAAGCTTCTGCAAAACAAAGGAAACTATAAGCAAGGTGAAAAGACAGCTTTCAGAATGGGAGAAAATAATAGCAAATGAAGCAATTGACAAAGAATTAATCTCAAAAATATACAAGCAACTCCTACAGCTCAACTCCAGAAAAATAAATGACCCAATCAAAAAAATGGGCCAAAGAACTAAATAGACATTTCTCCAAAGAAGACATAGAGATGGCTAACAAACAAATGAAAAGATGCTCAACATCACTCATTATCAGAGAAATGCAAATAAAAACCACTATGAGGTACCATTTCACACCAGTCAGAATGGCTGTGATCCAAAAGTCTACAAATAATAAATGCTGGAGAGGGTGTGGAGAAAAGGGAACCCTCTTACACTGTTGGTGGGAATGCAAACTAGTACCGCCACTATGGAGAACAGTGTGGAGATTTCTTTAAAAACTGGAAATAGAACTGCCTTATGATCCAGCAATCCCACTGCTGGGCATACACACTGAGGAAACCAGAATTGAAAGAGACACGTGTACCCCAATGTTCATCGCAGCACTGTTTATAATAGCCAGGACATGGAAGCAACCTAGATGTCCATCAGCAGATGAATGGATAAGAAAGCAGTGGTACATATACACAATGGAGTATTACTCAGCCACTAAAAAGAATACATTTGAATCAGTTCTAATGAGGTGGATGAAACTGGAGCCTATTATACAGAGTGAAGTAAGCCAGAAAGAAAAACACCAATACAGTATACTAACACATATATATGGAATTTAGAAAGATGGTAACAATAACCCTGTATATGAGACAGCAAAAGAGACACTGATGTATAGAACAGTCTTTTGGACTCTGTGGGAGAGGGAGAAGGTGGGATGATTTGGGAGAATGGCAATGAAACATGTATAATATCCTACATAAAACGAGTCTCCAGTCCAGGTTCAATGCATGATAGTGGATGCTTGGGGCTGGTGTGCTGGGACGACCCAGAGGGATGGTATGGGGATGGAGGAGGGAGGAGGGTTCAGGATGGGGAACACATGTATACCTGTGGCAGATTCATTTTGATATATGGCAAAACCAATACAATATTGTAAAGTTAAATAAAATAAAATAAACGACCTGTTTGTAGATTGTGATGTTTGTCTTCATCTTCTAAGACCACACTGTAGAAATAGTTCTATCTGGGTAGGATCTTTACATAAAGCTATGATTAGTGCTTTGCAATATTCAAGCATGTCATTTTTAATTAGTTGAAGGACAAAGAGATCCAAATGCATAGGTCGGCCAGCAATAATTTCAAATGCTGATAGCTTGTGTTTCCCAAAGGGGATAACTTTCAGATTTAAAAAGACCAGGGGAAATGCCTTAGGCCAAGCCAATTTCAAGGTCTCTGTAAATTTTGCCAGTTGAGTCGTAATAATGCTGTTTGTTTCTTTCCATCACTCCAGAAGACCGAGGATGAAAGGCACGATACAAATGTCATATCAGATCAGATCAGATCAGTCACTCAGTCGTGTCCAACTCTTTGCGACCCCATGAATCGCAGCACACCAGGCCTCCCTGTCCATTACCAACTCCCAGAGTTCACTCAGACTCACGTCCATCGAGCCAGTGATGCCATCCAGCCATCTCATCCTCTGTTGTCCCCTTCTCCTCCTGCCCCCAATCCCTCCCAGCATCAGAGTCTTTTCCAATGAGTCAACTCTTCACATGAGGTGGCCAAAGTACTGGAGTTTCAGCTTTAGCATCAGTCCTTCCAAAGAAATCCCTGGGCTGATCTCCTTCAGAATGAACTGGTTGGATCTCCTTGCAGTCCAAGGGACTCTCAAGAGTCTTCTCCAACACCACAGTTCAAAAGCATCAATTCTTTGGTGCTCAGCCTTCTTCACAGTCCAACTCTCACATGCATACATGACCACAGGAAAAACCATAGCCTTGACTAGATGGACCTTTGTTGGCAAAGTAATGTCTCTGCTTTTGAATATGCTATCTAGGTTGGTCATAACTTTCCTTCCAAAGAGTAAGAGTCTTTTAATTTCATGGCTGCAGTCACCATCAGCACTGATTTTGGAGCCCAGAAAAATAAAGTCTGACACTGTTTCCACTGTTTCTCCATCTATTTCCCATGAAGTGATGGGACTGGATGCCATGATCTTCATTTTCTGAATGTTGAGCTTTAAGCCAACTTTTTCACTCTCCACTTTCACTTTCATCAAGAGGCTTTTTAGTTCCTCTTCACTTTCTGCCATGAGGCGGGTGTCATCTGCATATCTGAGGTTATTGATATTTCTCCCGGCAATCTTGATTCCAGCTTGTGCTTCTTCCAGCCCAACATTTCTCATGATGTGCTATGCATAGAAGTTAAATAAGCAGGGTGACAATATACAGCCTTGATGTACTCCTTTTCCTATTTGGAACCAGTCTTTGTTCCATGTCCAGTTCTAACTGTTGCTTCCTGACCTGCATACAAATTTCTCAAGAGGCAGATCAGGTGGTCTGGTATTCCCATCTCTTTCAGAATTTTCCACAGTTTGTTGTGATCCACACGGTCAAAGGCTTTGGCATAGTCAATAAAGCAGAAATAGATGTTTTTCTGGAACTCTCTTGCTTTTTTGTGATCCAGCGGATGTTGGAAAGTTGATCTCTGGTTCCTCTGCCTTTTCTAAAACCAGCTTGAACATCAGGAAGTTCACAGTTCACATATTGCTGAAGCCTGGCTTGGAGAATTTTGAGCATTACTTTACTAGCGTGTGGGATGAGTGCAATTGTGTGGTAGTTTGAGCATTCTTTGGCATTGCCTTTCTTTGGGATTGGAATGAAAACTGACCTTTTCCAGTCCTGTGGTCACTGCTAAGTTTTCCAAATCTGCTGGCATATTGAGTGCAGCACTTTCACAGCATCATCTTCCAGGATTTGGAATAGCTCAACTGGAATTCTATCACCTCCACTAGCTTTGTTCATAGTGATGCTTTCTAAGGCCCACTTGACTTCACATTCCAGGATGTCTGGCTCTATGTCAGTGATCACACCATTGTGATTATCTGGGTCATGAAGATCTTTTTTGTACAGTTCTTCTGTGTATTCTTGCCATCTGTTCTTAATATCTTCTGCTTCTGTTAGGTCCATACCATTTCTGTCCTTTATTGAGCCCATCTTTGCATGAAATATTCCTTTGGTATCTCTGATTTTATTGAAGAGATCTCTAGTCTTTCCCATTCTGCTGTTTTCCTTGTTGTAGAGTGTACCAAATCTCACAGATCTACCTCATAACATGGCCAGTAAAATGTGTTTCTCAGTCACGATGCAGTTCCAAGAACACATCCAGGTGGGTATCATCTTTTCTACGAATATTTTTACAAGAGCCAAAGTGGTAGCGCTTTAGCAAGGGAATTCTCCAATTGAAAGATAAAATATGTAAACTGTAACAAAACCACATTTATAGCTTTGGGAAGGAAGCTAGTGGATAAAATCCATTTGACATACCTAAAAAATCCCTTTAGGCAAGTCAGAATGTCCAAGGGCAGTTTGAATAGTTTCCCTGGGATGTGCACAGGACAGACAGCACTAGTTAACTGTGCCTTCTTGGTTGCCTTAGAAATATTTCCCCACAAGTATATTTCATGAAAATTCCAAGCTTATCTGCCACCCATTAGATCATCTGACAAGTCATTTCATCAAGACTCTTTTCAAGGACTCTGGCAAGGCAAATCTTGTCTTTGGGCTATACTATAAATTAATTGAAAATAAAAGTGAAGTCGTTCAGTCATGTCAGGTTCTTTGTGATGCCGTGGACTGTAGCCTACCAAGCTCCTCTGTCCATGGAATTTTCCAGGCAAGAGTACTGGAGTGGGTTGCCATTTCCCTCTCCAGGGGATCTTCCCAATTCAGGGATTGAATCAGGTCTCCCACATTGCAGGCAGAGGCTTTACTGTATGAGCCACCAGGGAAGCCCATAAATTAATTAGCAGGCTAAAAATATAACTGTTATCAGTCCCATAAAGTATTTTTAATGTGATGCCTTAGATTGGCATCTTTTGTCATTTTCAATGACTCATGTTTAGAAATGTAGTCAAAATTTACCATAACTTTTCAGTTTTCGGTTGGATGGCTTATAAGGCAGTTGTCCTTGCAGCCTCATCAGCCAAATTATTTCCTTTGAATTCATCTAAATTTAATTTTTCATGCCCAGGCACTTTAACAATGACTAGGATAGATAAAAGTTGGCTTGATCCCAAAAATTTGTTTGCCCAATTTCCATTCATAATCTGGTTTTCTCCCAAGGTCAATAATTATCTTTGCTTCCAGAGTATGCCAAAGTCATGAACTGCTCCCAACACATTGTCATAATCCGTATGGAAACTCATAGTTTTGCTTTCTGCTAGGGTGCACGCTTAAGTTAAAGAAAGGAGTTCTCTGCCTGTTTTGCTGAAGTGGAGGTAAGCAGTGAAGCTGCTTCTATTACCACAAAGGAGGAGGTGATAGCATGACCAGCACAGTGTTATCCTTCACCATTTTCTAAGTAAGAGCTGTCATCAATAAGCCATGAAATTATAGCATTAGCAATAGGAATTTCTTATAAATTAGCTCTAGTGATTAATAACTGATCAGTCAGAGCCAGTCAGTCATAAGGAGTTTTGTCAGTAGGTAAAGTGATGAGACATTACTTTGCCAACAAAGGTCCGTCTAGTCAAGGCTATGGTTTTTCCAGTGGTCATGTATGGATGTGAGAGTTGGACTACAAAGAAAGCTGAGCACTGAAGAATTGATGCTTTTGAACTGTGGTGTTGGAGAAGACTCTTGAGAGTCCCTTGGACTGCAAGGAGATCCAACCAGTCCATCCTAAAGGAGATCAGTCCTGGGTGTTCATTGGAAGGACTGATGTTGAAGCTGAAACTCCAATAATCTGGCCACCTGATTCAAAGAGCTGACTCATTTGAAAAGACCCTGATGATGGGAAAGATTGAAGGTGGGAGGAGAAGGGGATGACAGAGGGTGAGATGGTTGGATGGCATTACTCAATGGACATGAGTTTGAGTAAACTCCAGGAGTTGTTTATGGACAGGGAAGCCTGGCATGCTGCAGTCCATGGGGTCACAAAGAGTCAGGCAAGACTGAGGGACTGAAGTGAACTGAAAGAGATGAAACTCGCAAGGTTGAGGTTATTGCAGTGGAAAACAGTAATATGAGGGAAACTTAGTAACACTATTTCACATGAGGCAAGTTGGCTTACTGAAAGGTGTTGAGAATAATGAGAATTGAGCAAGGATTCTACTGTATGGAAAAAAGATGATGAATGGAGAGCCCATAACCATTTCCTCAGTTGATTTTGGTTAAATGGTCCTCCTACATTGGGAATACCTCTGGCTAAAGATCTGATTGTTCACTGTAATATTAATAGCTAAGGCATTAGTGTTGATCTCCATGACTTGGAGTAAGCACTCGACATTCCCCTCTTTTTGCACACACAGAGGAAAAGGGCTGGTGCACAGCTCTTAATTTTGGAGACTTCCAAAGAGCCGCACTATGGCCACTGAAATGGAAAATCATCTTTGGGGCTATTGGTTGGTCAAGACAGAAATGTATAAGGTGAAGGGTAAAGGACCACAGTTTTTAAGCATAAGATCAGTTCAGGTCTCTGAGGAAGAATAATCCTGTCAGCGGAACTTAGAAGAGTACAGTCATGATTAAAGACGCATATACAGAAGTCAGGGTATTCCTCCATGGGGAATCCACTTCAGTAACTTAATCTCAAGCCTTGGCACCTGTGAAATAACCACCTGCCAGGGGAAGCACCCACCTGATCCCAAAGGCTGTGACCATAACCTCAAATGAAAGAAGAGAGACTGGAGCCTCAGAGGACTCACACTCAAAGGGAACGACAGTTCCAGGGAACGGTGAGCACGACAGGCCCTGTAAACAAGACACTAATTCCAGCAGACATCCGAGGTGGTGAGATTGCTTTAGGTCCCACCTCTACACCATGCGTGTCAACCTAAATAAACCTAGGAGGCAACCATCGAGCAAAAGTCTTTTAGTTGAAGACAATGAATTGCAATTTGAGGCACACAGGTTTGGGTAACAACGGAAATAGTGTTCCACTAGGGTGTAAAAACTAGGTCTATTAAAGGCAAAGTTAGGAATTTTGCATTGCAAAGAATTTTAAGTGGCATTGGACACAGAAGCTAGTCTTGGCTAAACACAACCGGAGTGCTAAAGGGAGATAGAAGACCATTTTTGGTACAAGCTGTAGGTGTTCTTACAGAATCCTTGGAATATTTGTGATCTGGCCCTTTTCAAAAGTTTGTGGTTCCACCCGGGGGGGATGTGTGGATTGTCCACTTTATTAATCTCTTCCCAGATCCATTTTAAAACCCCTTGACATAAATTGAGGCAGGAGGCAGATGGGAACACCCCCCTCAAGGGTAAAGCAATTGGAAATTCATTTTCTATTGACTGAAACTCCAAGCCAATATCAGAGCAATTAAGTGAGGAAGCTAGGCCCTGGCCAGACTATATATTTCTAGTTCTAGATGTCAGGAGACTGCCCTGAGCACATATGCACAGAATAGGCCCCTTGGAGGCCAAAGGAGAGTTATGCCATGGGGTATTCCACCCAGACCCCTTTTGCTAAAATATATCTTGGCTAAGAGATGTGTGTACACACATGAGAGGATCCTGAGATATATCAAATATGGACTATGATCCAGGCAAATCAAAAGATTGGCCAAAGGAAACCAGGAATCCCCCATAAAAATAATTCAAACTGCCACTAGGGCATGACTCAAGGATGCTCCCTCTGAGTCTGCCCCTGGATCTATCCATAAGTACTATACTCTTTTTCCTCCTAATAAATACCCTGCTTGGTTTGCTACTTTCCATTTTTACGGGAATTTTTTATTGCAAAGCTGAAGGGCCAGGGCCCTTGTCACTGATCACTAGTCTAGTTGCTAGGAACTGGTGTTTTCATGACCCAGCCCAGTCTCTGGCTGCAAACCCAAGCCCTGCTTCAAGCCCTTGAAGACAGAGGCCACTCAAGATCAAAATGACTCCATTTTATTTCAAATTTCAAAGCTATTTAAAAGGAAAAAATACCAGCTGTCTGTAATTCCTTGTTGGGACTGAAAGGAGGGACAAGTGAAGTAAGTTCAGTTGCTCAGTCGTGTCTGACTCTTTGCGACCCCATGGACTGCAGCACGCCAGGCCTCCCTGTCCATCACCAACCACCAGAGCTTACTCAAACTCATGTTCATCGAGTTAGTGATGCCATACCTTCATCTCATCCTCTGACGTCCCCTTCTCCTCCTGTCTTCAATCTTTCCCAGCATCAGGGTCTTTTCCAATAAGTCAGTTCTTTGCATCAGGTGACATAGTGAAGTAAATTTGAGGACAGATAAATAGTTATCTCACTTTTGAACATCTTAGTTTGTGTGACAGATGTAGTCTAGATGTTGAAAAATCAAGTTGAATTACAGACCTATAGCTCTGAAAAATGCCTGAGCTACTGCTATAAATTTGGAAATTGTAGGCTTATTCTATGGGGGAAAAAAGTTTCCAGTAATAATGAGATCAAGAGTTTGGCAAGAAGTGTCATGCATAACATGGAAAGAGAAATTCTTCCAGTTTTTCAGACCCTCTTTTGATAGTGAAAGAATAAGCCACCTTAGAAGTTGCATGCGATTTCTTCATTTTATACAGATTGAACTCTAGAGTTGATTGTATTTATTGAGTCATGCAGAAAGATAATACTGGGCTAAAGATAAAGTTTTCAGAACCTTTTGTGTTTATCATTACTGATAACCCCTATAATAATTTCTTATCTAACTTCTACATATCATAAATCAAGTGTTTTTCGGCATATTGCCTTTTTATTATCAGTCATAAAGATATAAAACAACTAAGAGATCAGTGTGTTAGGTGGATCAGAAACATGGTTATTGAAGTTATTCCTCAAAAGATTTGACTCAAACATCATTTACCAAAGAAATTGTCCTTTGTAATTCCTGGGATTAAATCACCTCCCATATGGGTATCACCTCCCATAGTCACTACTATTTTTCCCTGCTGGCCACTATTATTTGTTACATTTATTCTAATTACACCTCACTGATGTTGGGTCCTCCTCGGTTCTCTGAGGGCAGGGGCTTTGGTTCACCACCTCCAGCATCTAGCCAAATGGCTGATACATTGTAAGCACTTCTTACACGGATTAATTTTAGCTTGTGATTTCTTCTGTGTATGCCTGTTCACAGCACCAATTGTGTTGCTGTTCACACTGCCTGCACTGTTCGTTGAACCCTGCGTAGGCAAAGTGTGAGCTAAGAGGCAGGAAGAAGACACACGGAGCCACAGGAACTGCAGACAGGTTATTCTCTCCTGGCTGGCATGGCAGCTGGAACACAGCCTCTCTCCTGGCTGATGCTGCAGCTGTAGCAACAGCCATAACATAACCATAACAGCCCAAACATAACCTCGTACTCCAATGCAGCTCCAGCGCAGCAGCAGCCAGGGCCTTCACGGTGAAGCTCCTACAGGCGTTTTGCACAAAAGCAGATCCTGATGCAGCGAGTAGCTCCTGATACGCATGCGCGGTGCTACAAATGCGCTCAGGGGTTACGTAGTCATCTTTTACAAAATGTGGGGTGAGAGAGCCTGTACAGGCCACCGTGGCTAATTTGCTCTCCCCCAACATTATGTGTCATTAATGAAAATAGAATCTGGTAGCCCATTACTACCATGTGTCTTAAAATATTCACTTGCCCTTGTATCTTTTTTCCCTTTTGATATTTAGTTTTTATCCAGGGCTTGACTTCCCCCAAATTTAAGAATTTGTTTTTCCATGTAATCCTTGGATTATTTCACTTCTGAGGCCCATAATTTTTCTCATTTAGTACAAATCACCCTAGGAAGAAAGGTAAAATATTCCGTAGCATTTTTATACCCTGGAGGAGGGCATACAACCCACCCCATATTCTTGCTTGGAGAATTCCATGGGCAGAGGAGTCTGGTGGGTTACAGTCCACGGGGTCATAAAGAGCAGGACACGATTGAAGCAATTTACCACGTAAGCACACACGCACAGCATTTTTATATTAGGTGAAACAGCATCAGGAGAACATGTAAGGAGGGAGAACTCAAAGGTGGAAAGAATAACTTCTCTCCTCAGACCTGAGTAGAGCGTAAAAATGTTCAACCAAAGGAGGGTAGGCAAAACTTTCCTCAGGTGTCCTAATCAGAAAAAGTCATTAGTGGAAGGCAGATTGTACTGGAGGAAGAACTGGGTTGGCAGGTAGAAGGCACTGGAGAGGAATCCCTTGGGCACCCTAGAAACCCTAAGATCCAGAAGATACCAAGTGAAGGGGAGATGACTTGAATCCCTCTGTCACAGAAAGTATGTATTTGAGGAGATGCAGAGAAGCCAGTGGCAGGAGGGGGTGTTTGATATGTAGAGTCTGTACCCAGCACACGCCGGTGTTGAATCCTGACTCCAACCCCTACCAGATCATCGTGACAGTAATATTTAATTTCTTTAAAAACCCCAGGTAAGTTTCCATGAGGTGGTCATTCTACCTTTGTAAAATAGTGCTGACACCATGAAGTACTCAAGCAGAAAAGACAACAAGAACTAGAAAGCACTCTGTAACATTTAGCTACTATTAACATTGTTAATCAATGCTGATAATTGTTACTATCCCTCACATGATGGCAAAAGAGAGCTTTCTGATTCTGTGCTTTTCAACCACCAAGTTTAGAATTATGAAAGAAGAATTTCAAATTCCACTTGCTAATGTGGAAAGAAGCTATGATATTCCACTGCATCATACTCTCACAGGATTTTGCATAGTGAGCAGTTCTGTGTTGGTGCCGGTATGGTCACTGCCAGGAGCTGAGAGGAGGTCAGCACTGACAAAGTCACTAGATTGCAAGCACAGTAAATTCACCCCCCATCCCAAAGGACTGGTGAATATGCAAAAGTCTGTGCATTAAAGCAGATAGATTATATTAGCGGCACCTTGGGCTTTCCTTTTTTCTGCTTGAAAGACACAAGTAACTAATCATATGCAATTTTCAGTTTGCTTTCTCAGTTTTACTTCTTTATCAGGAGATACCAGTTTATTCTGTTTGTTTATGGCTACTTTCCAGAATTTCTGAAGTTATTTTGATTTCTAATGCGGTCTGTCTTCCAAGGTGTTACCCATTCCACCCAACTTGATCTAATCAACACTTTGTAACCATGTGCTTTTTATGGAATCTTGTTATGCCAAAGAAGTGAGAAAACTGAAAAAGCTTCCTGAATATCAGACGGATCTATGATCATAATGTGTATTCAAATTTTGCAAGACTGTCTTCAAAAGGATAAGTTTCTTTGAGAACAGTGAAGCATGAAGCACTCTAGAAGCACTGAGAAAAATCTGTTTTTTTTCCAAGCAAAACTGTGCTGCTGCTGCTGCTTCTGCTGCTGCTAAGTTGCTTCAGTCGTGTCCAACTCTGTGTGACCCCATAGACGGCAGTCCACCAGGCTCCCCTGTCTCTGGGATTCTCCAGGCGAGAACACTGGAGTGGGTTGCCATTTCCTTCTCCAATGCATGAAACTGAAAAGTGGAAGTGAAGTCGCACAGTCGTGTCCAACTCTTCGTGACCCCATGGACTGCAGCCTACGAGGCTCCTCTGTCCATGGGATTTTCCAAGCAAGAGTACTGGAGTGGGATGCCATTGCATTCTCCGAAGCAAAACTGTATCATTGAGTAAATAAGTCAGCTACAAATAATTTAATTTTTGTTTCAAAGTATTTAACAATGCTTAAAACCTTAACATTTAATGAATATATACATATATATGCAAACATATACATAGTCACATATATACTTAGAAAATATGTGCATATATTTTAATTCAAAATTTAAAGAATATTTGTGATAATGTGTGTGTGATGTGTGTGTGTATGTGTATGTGTACATTTTACTCTAGCCTCTAAGTATCCACCAAAGGTAAAACACTCTTCTTCACACCCTCTTTCTCTCTCTCTTAAAGCACCAGACAGAGGAAGAATAATGTAACGGAAGGACACACCAACTTTAGACTCAACCATGTCTCCCTTCAAATATTGACTTTCACTCTTATTAGCTGAATGATCTTTATCAAATTATTTAACTTCTCTTTGATTGTCTTATCTACATATGGGGATGGCAATAAAGTTTCTCATGAGGTTGTCTGAAAAATTAATTAGACAATATATCCACAGTGCCAGGGACATGACATGTACTTAAAACATAGAAACTATAATTATCATTAGGAAAAAAAACTAACATTTCTGGAGAATTTGCATAAGCTTGCCATTTGGCAAAATTACAAATTCATGGTCTTATAAAACTAATCACAGTATTTCTCAGTTAAAACAAACAAAGTCACACCTAGTCATTCAATTTCCGGACATAACACTTTATTTGAAATGAAAGAGAGTGTAAGTCTACAATTGCAATACAATATTTTTCGGTTTTACTTTTTCCCCATAAATAATGATTATTATTTTGATTATATTTACATAAAGTAGGTGATTATTCTAGTGTGATTTAAGATGTAAAATAACCCAAAGATTTCTTCTACCTAAAATTTTTGCCCATAGTATCATTGTTTGAGATTAAACATTATTTCAAATGAAATTTAGTGTATAAAATACATAAAACAGCAACTGGTTAGGATCCACAATAATATTGGCATGGAAATAAGTTTAACAGATCATTTCTAAATGTTTCCTAGGTTGGAAATCATGGTGAAGGTATAATGACTTTTATTGTTGGGGAAGTGGCTAGAGGATGAGGTACCATTGATACTGACACTCAGTAATCCCTGTGGGTGAGAATGGTTAACTGCATGTTTCAAAATGATGAATAAGCCAAATGATCTAAAGAAAAGCACTAACAATGCAGAATGTACCCTTCATCTCTATATACAAAACCTCCACATGATCCTGCTAATTATGACATACTGATAAGACATAGATCAACAACTACAGCAACAAGTAGGACGATATGCCATATTGATAAAACCACAGACAGGTATTTTTGGTCAGGAAAGATAGGTAATTTGGGTCAGGTAAAAACCAAACTTATTGATATAAGACATCGCATTTCAAAATATGAGAGTGAACTTTATATACAAGGCAACAGCTCTTTGGTAAGAAGTAAAGCTTTTGACCTTAAGGCCAAGGAACTCAGCCAGAGTACTATATGAATACATGCAGCTAGAATGCCATATTTTCCGATATAGAATGCACTGATACCTATATCATACAATCTTGACTGACATCAGATGGCTATGTTTTTAAGTGAATCCTGGAATCAGAGCTAAAAATTCTCCAAGCCAGACTTCAGCAATACGTGAACCGTGAACTTCCAAATGTTCAAGATGGTTTTATAAAAGGCAGAAGAACCAGAGATCAAATTGCCAACATCCACTGGATCATCGGAAAAGCAAGAGAGTTCCAGAGAAACATCTATTTCTGCTTTATTGACTATGCCAAAGCCTTTGACTGTGTGGGTCAAAATAAACTGGAAAATTCTGAAAAAGATGAGAATACCAGACCACCTGACCTGCCTCTTGAGAAACTTAAATGCAGGTCAGGAAGGAACAGTTAGAACTGGACATGGAACAAAGACTGGTTCCAAATAGGAAAAGGAGTATGTCAAGGCTGTATACTGTCACCCTGTTTATTTAACTTATATGCAGAGTACATCATGAGAAATGCTGGGCTGGAAGAAGCACAAGCTGGAATCAAGATTGTCGGGAGAAATATCAATAACCTCAGATATGCAGATGACACCACCTTTATGGCAGAAAGTGAAGAGGAACTCAAAAGCCTCTTGATGAAAGTGAAAGTGGAGAGTGAAAAAGTTGGCTTAAAGCTCACCATAGAGAAAATGAAGATCATGGCATCTGGTCCCATCACTTCATGGGAAATAGATGGGGAAACAGTGGAAACAGTGTCAGACTTTATTATTTTGGGCTCCAAAATCACTGCAGATGGTGACTGCAGCCATGAAATTAAAAGATGCTTACTTCTTGGAAGAAAAGTTATGACCAACCTAGATAGCATATTCAAAAGCAGAGACATTACTTTGCCAACAAAGGTCCGTCTAGTCAAGGCTATGGTTTTTCCTGTGGTCATGTATGCATGTGAGAGTTGGACTGTGAAGAAGGCTGAGCACCACAGAATTGATGCTTTTGAACTGTGGTGTTGGAGAGGACTCTTGAGAGTCCCTTGGACTGCAAGGAGATCCAACCAGTCCATTCTGAAGATCAGCCCTGGGATTTCTTTGGAAGGAATGATGCTAAAGCTGAAACTCCAGTACTTTGGCCACCTCATGCAAAGAGTTGACTCATTGGGTAAAGACTCTGATGCTGGGAGGTATTGGGGACAGGAGGAGAAGGGGACGAGAGAGGATGAAATGGCTGGATGGTATCACAGACTTGATGGATGTGAGTCTGGTTGAACTCCGGGAGTTGGTGATGGACAGGGAGGCCTGGCGTGCTGCAATTCATGGGGTCACAAAGAGTCGGACACAACTGAGCAACCGAAGTGAACTGAACTGAACTGAACTAGAATGAAAGTAAGTTAGTAAAATTTCTGTTGTATTGTTAGGATGGGCTTCCCTAGTGACTCAGAAGGCAAAATGTCTGCCTGCAATGTGGGAAGCCCGGGTTCGATCCCCGGATTGGGAAGGTCCTCAGAGAAGGAAATCTCTAAAGACTTATGTCAGAATCAGCATTGGAATAATAATTAGAATAATAATAAAATGTTAAAATATCTCATTTAAATGCAGGGTGTTAGCACCTTCAAAAATTAGTTTTGATATAAAAACAACAATCAGTTTTACATTGAATATAATTATATTTTTGTCTAGAGCACAAATGATTATTTAAAGTATCAAAGTATTAATTATTTAGTATTACTCAATATTAATAAGTTGTACATTCAGTTCAGTTCAGTCGCTCAGTTATGTCCGAATCTTTGTGACCCCATGAATTGCAGCATGCCAGGCCTCCCTGTCCATCACCAACTCCCGGAGTTCACCCAGACTCACGTCCATGGAGTCAGTGATGCCATCCAGCCATCTCATCCTCTCTCGTCCCCTTCTCTTCCTGCACCCAATCCCTCCCAGCATTAGAGTCTTTTCCTATGAGTCAACTCTTTGCATGAGGTGGCCAAAGTACTGGAGTTTCAGCTTTAGCATCATTCCTTCCAAAGAAAACCCAGGGCTGATCTTCAGAATGGACTGGTTGGATCTCCTTGCAGTCCAAGGGACTGTCAAGAGTCTTTTCCAACACCACAGTTCAAAAGCATCAATTCTTTGGTGCTCAGCTTTCTTCACAGTCCAATTTTCACATCCATACATGACCACTGGGAAAACCATAGCTTTGACTAGATGGACCTTTGTTGAGTACAGAGAGGAATTGAGTATTCTACTCCTTATCCAAAAGATACATGGAAACCAAATAATATATGTTCCACTATTATAAATAACAATGTAGCAAAAGTGTCTGTATAAAAATATTTGTCCTTTGAATTATTTACTTAGGACAAATTATCAAATTGTGTTGAGGCCAAAGGCCTGGCTAACAATTGAATTTCTTATTTTATATAGCTAAATAGTTCTCTAAAAATAGTGTATTAATGTATAATCTCCCAGCCACATATGACTTCACCTGCAGTTTACATTCAACTCATTCTTGACCCTTGCTAGAGCTTGCTTT
The DNA here is from genome assembly GCF_003369695.1 of Bos indicus x Bos taurus. Taxonomy (NCBI): domain Eukaryota; kingdom Metazoa; phylum Chordata; class Mammalia; order Artiodactyla; family Bovidae; genus Bos; species Bos indicus x Bos taurus. The sequence goes on along the minus strand of NC_040087.1, from coordinate 8,478,286 downwards.
TTTGTGTGTATATGTCTTTAACAACTTTAATTGCTGTGTCTCTCCTAAACACCTTTTCTCTGTCAATAGCTATCCTTAAATCTTATCATCTTAAAAACAGAACCCTGTTACAGCTAATCCAACTTTCCTTTTTCAAACATGGAACATGTATCTTCTTAACTTACTGTCTGTAATTCCTCACTTCTCTGAAATCTCAATTCAAGTCATTTCTAGGGCATGAAATATCTTAAATGCTCTAAAATACTTTCATTCTTGCTTTGATTTCTTAGTGAGAGTTGAGTCTCTTAATCACTTGTTTCTACTTGAAATATTTCCTTATTTGTGATTTGGAGTCTTTTGGCTCCAGGTTTAAGAAGTAACGATTAGGGAATGTTTGTCAAAAATTTGAAAAGGTATTGTTCACTCACTCAAAAGATTGTTCAAATCTTTGTTTTCCCATGGACTGCAGCATGCCAGGCCTCCCTATCCTTCACTGTCTTTATTCAAATTAATATTCTGGGCGTGATCTACAAGTAATTAATACTAATTATCTTATCAGTTGGAACATTGTCTCCTACTGTTTATATATAGGTGGTTTGTAAACAGCATATGCTGAAATGCTCTAGCATCAATGTTCCTCAAACTGTGTGTTGCAGAAAACTAATAAGCCATGCTATATTAAATGATGTTTTATAAAGGACTCATCAAATAAATTTATGGAATGCTGAGCTAAAAAATAGAAGCAGATTTCTTTTTCTTTGGGAGTGAACTGGGTCTTTAATATACAAACACTCAACTTACTATTTAGCTTTTTCTTTTCCTAATTTGAAAGTGTAACCCTTATTGTGTGAAACTCATTGTAATTATATACTTAGTAATGACTCAGGCAACCAAGTTTTGCAAACACTGTTTAGAAGACAGAAGAAATTGCATACACATAGATTCGTATTCTAATCTAGTTTATTCTTCTGGCTTTATAATCTTTGGAAAATACATTTAACTGTTTAAAATTTCAAGTTAGTTTCTTTGAAGGAACGATAATAAGGACTATATTAAAATACAGTTGGGCAGGCTGAATTTGTTTATAAAATGAGATATATAGACTCTGGTGACCCCCATGGACTGTAGCCCTCCAGGCTTCCCCATCCCTAGGATTTTCCAGGCATGAATACTGGAGTGGGTTGCCATTTTCTTCACCAGGGGATCTTCCCGACCCAGGCATCAAACCCTTGTCTCCTGCACTGAAAGCAGATCCTTTACCAACTCCTAGGGAAACCCCTATATAATAAGAATTGGATACAATTACAGTACAAATATAGTCTCTACAGTTAATAAAATGAAAACTATTTCAAAATTGAGTTAGCATCTTAACATCAGGAATTCATGAACCCTCACAAATCTTAGGAATAATAATAATCAAAAACATAAATTAACATCTATTCCATTTAGAAGAATAGTAAGAAGTATTCTGGGGACATAGAGAACATGGGATTTATTTTTCCTGGCTGTCTTACTGAATGGTTATAGAGCAAGTATAAGAAGAAAAAGAGAAATGGAGAAATGAATAGACACCACTATTCTCACATTCAGGCAATGCTGACTATGCTTTCCTCTATTAACAAGGTAATGATTTCCAAAACTGCTTTTTTAACTTAAGAAGTTCTTATTGGAAACAATCTTATCACTACATGTATAAGGCAATGCTGGTCCAAGTAAAACAAGTAATATGCCTATAGCCGCACTCACTCACCTGTTTGGTTTGAAAAAACATGGTGCAAAGAACAAAGTTACAATCCCACAGTATTCAAGGCCCAGTCACAATCATTCTCTAGTCTACACATTTAGGTTTACCTCCACTCGCTTCTTTATACTGCTTTTCAAAAGCATCTGTGCTGCTGCTACTGCTAAGTCACTTCAGTCGTGTCCGACTCTGTGCGACCCCAGAGAAGGCAGCCCACCAGGCTCCGCCGTCCCTGGGATTCTCCAGGCAAGAACACTGGAGTGGGTTGCCATTTCCTTCTCCAATGCATGAAAGTGAAAAGTGAAAGTGAAATCGCTCAGTCGTGTCCGACTCTTAGCGACCCCATGGACTGCAGCCCACCGGGCTCCTCCGTCCATGGGGTTTTCCAGGCAAGAGTATTGAAGTGGGCTGCCACTGTATTTAGGTATAAATGACATGCAACGAACTATACACATTTTAAGAATACCATTTAATAATTTTTTATTTAAGTAGAAACCTGTAAAACCAATCAAGAGAATTCCAGAAAAGCATCTACTTCTGCTTCATTGACTATTCTTAAGCCTTTGACTGTGTGGATCACAACAAACTGTGGAAAATTCTTAAAGTGATGGGAATACCAGACCACCTTAACTGACTCCTGAGAAATTTGTATGTAGATCAAGAAGCAACACTTAGAACTGGACATGAGGTATCAGACTGGTTCCAAAGTGAGAAAGGAGTAGGTCAAGGCTGCATATCATCACCTTGCTTATTTAACATGATGCAGAGTACATCATGTGAAACGACAGGCTGGATGAAGCACCAGCTGGAATCAAGATTGCTGGGAGAAATATTAATAACCTCAGATATACAGATGATACCAACTTTATGGCAGAAAGGGAAGAGGAACTAGAAAGCCTCTTGAGGAAAGTGAAAGAGGAGGGTGAAAAAGCTGGCTTAAAACCCAATATTGATTCATGTTGATGTTTGACAGAAAACAACAAAATTCTATAAAGCAACTATCCTTCAACTTTAAAAAATAAATAAATTAGGAAAACAGAAGGGAAAAAAAATTAAAAAAACAAACACTAAGATCATGGCATCTGGTCCCATCACTTCATGGCAAATAGATGTGGAAACAGTGACAGACTTTATTATTTTGGGCTCCAAAATCACTGCAGATAGTGGCTGCAGCCATGAAATTAAAAGATGCTTGCTCCTTGGAAGAAAAGTTATGACCAACTTAGACAGCATATTAAAAAGTAGAGAAATTACTTTGCCAAAAAGGCTCATCTAGTCAAAGTTATGATTTTTCCAGTAGTCATGTATGGATGTGAGAGTTGGACTATAAAGAAAGCTGAGCACTGAAAACTGATGCTTTTGAACTGTGGTGTTAGAGAAGACTCTTGAGAGTCTCTAGGACAGCAAGGAGATCCAACCAGTCCATCCTAAAGGAAATCAGTCCTGAATATTCATTGGAAGGACTGATGCTGATGCTGAAACTCCAATAATTTGGCCTCCTGATGCGAAGAGCTGACTCATTTGAAAAGACCCTGATGCTGGGAAAGATTGAAGGCAGGAGGAGACGGGGATCACAGGGGATCAGATGGTTGGTTGGCATCACCGAATCAATGGACATGAGTTTGAGCAAGCTCCAGGAGTTGACAATGGACAGGGAGGCCTGGCATGCTGCAGTCCATGGGGTTGCAAAGAGTTGGACAGGACTGAGGAACTTAACTGAACTGAGAACTACATTTGCTATGATATTTTTTGTTTGAAGGTTTTCATTTTACATTTATTATTGTGCAAGTATGCTGCAGATGAATTTTTTTAACTTTGGATATCTTTAAAAAGTTTTGTTCTTTTTTTCCCCTCCTGGGCAGAAAAAAATGCCATTATATTGATAATTAAAAAAAAAATTGTTTGTTTGTTTTTAACTTCAAGCTCACGTTGTTTTGTTTTGTTTTGTTTTTAATTTTATTTTTTTTTAACTTTACAATATTGTATTGGTTTTGCCATGTATCAACATGAATCTGCCACAGGTATACACGTGTTCCCTATCCTGAACCCACCTCCCTCCTCCCTGCCCATACCATCCCTCTGGGTTGTCCCAGTGCACCAGCCCCAAGCATCCAGTATCGTGCATCAAACCTGGACTGGCGAAAACTGGATCAGGAAGAAATAGAAAATCTTAACAGACCCATCACAAGCACGGAAATTGAAACTGTAATCAGAAATCTTCCAGCAAACAAAAGCCCAGGTCTAGATGGCTTCACAGCTGAATTCTACCAAAAATTTAGAGAAAAGCTAACACCTATCCTACTCAAACTCTTCCAGAAAATTGCAGAGTAAGGTAAACTTCCAAACTCATTCTATGAGGCCACCATCACCCTAATACCAAAACCTGACAAAAAATGCCACAAAAAAAGAAAACTACAGGCCAATATCACTGATGAATATAGATGCAAAAATCCTTAACAAAATTCTAGTAATCAGAATCCAACAACACATTAAAAAGATCATACACCATGACCAAGTGGGTTTTCTCCCAGCGATGCAGATTCTTCAATATCCGCAAATCAATCAATGTAATACATCACATTAACAAATTGAAAAATAAAAACCATATGATTATCTCAATAGATGCAGAGAAAGCCTTTGAAAAAATTCAACATCCATTTATGATAAAAACTCTCCAGAAAGCAGGAATAGAAGGAACATGCTGCTGCTGCTGCTAAGTCGCTTCAGTCGTGTCCGACTCTTTGTGACCCCACAGACGGCAGCCCACCAGGCTCCTCCGTCCATGGGATTTTCCAGGCAAGAGTACTGGAGTGGGGTGCCATCGCCTTCTCTGTAGAAGGAACATACCTCAACATAATAAAAGCTATACATGGCAAACCCACAACAAACATTATCCTCAATGGTGAAAAACTGAAAGCATTTCCCCTAAAGTCAGGAACAAGACAAGGGTGCCCACTCTCACCACTACTATTCAACATAGTTCTGGAAGTTTTGGCTCACGTTGTTTTGAATGATAAATATGAAAATTGTCCTCATCCTCATCTTTTCCATTTGTATCTAGTGTGTCTTTTTTTTTTTTTTTTCTGGCTACTTTAGTGATTAAAAAAAAATCTCTGATTTAAGACTATCTGAATATTATGAAACTATATCACTTTCTTCATGTATCTTGTGATTTAGATTCACGGTGCTTCTTGAATCAGTGCTTTTAAAGACTTTTTTTTTTCTTTAACTTTGGAAACATTTCAGCTTCTATGTATTCAAATATATCTTCTATTTCCCCCTCCTAATTTCATGTGTGATGCTTGAAGTCATCTCACAGATCACTAAAAGCTCTATCCATTTATTACTATTTTGTTTAACCCTCTGTGTATTTTGTTTTGGAAAGGCTCTACTCATATGTTTTCAAGATCACTATCACTCTTTCTGTCATGTCTATTTGACTGTAAATTTTATCTAATATATGTTTCATCCCAGAGATAAAAAATTTTATATCTTTTATGTTGCAACTTAGCATGTCTAATCTTTCCTCTAACTTCTAAAACAGGTGAAAGAGTTACAATAACAGAGTTAATGTATTTGTCTATTAATCCTATCTTCTATGTAAATTTTGGTCTGTATCAATAGACTTGACTTTCTCTTCACTGTAAATGATAGTTTACTTCTTTGCATGCCTTCTGATTTTTGATTGGATGCTACTAGTTTTGATTTTACTTAATTGTGCACTGGACATTTTTGTATTGCTAATATTCAGGGATATATATGTATATATATATATACACATATTCCTTTGTCTTGGGATTCAATCAAATTACTTGGAAACAGTTTGATCTTTGTAAGTCTTGCTTTTCATTTTTATTAGTTTTCATCTAGGGCTAATTTTTCCTGTTCTGTAAGTAATATCATTTTGATTATACACTGCTGTGAGAATTATGAGATTCTTCACTCCAATGAAAGGAATAGCACTTCCCCAATTTTGTGTCACTGCTAGAAATTGTGACATTGAAGGTTTGTTTGTTTTTTTTTCCTCAGTCTCAGTTTCTTCACATGCATGCGGTGATCAGGGCTGTGCTGGCTCCTCAAAGAGAACTCTGAAGATCTCAGGTTTCTCTATGTATGAAGCTCTCTTTTCTATAGTGTTCTGCTCTGATTACCCCAGCCTCTTTGGTCTCACAAGATTCTCAGCCCCATCTTTCTATTCGTGGAGCCAGAGAGGCTCTGCTTGGGTTGATATTTCCTTCATGGGGACCTGGGATTACATATTGCAAACTGAGGCAATCATGGGTCTCAGAACATTTGTTTTATGTCTCTCAGGCATCAGTGTTACTTTGTTCCTTTATATTTAGTGCCTTAAGAACTATTTTTTCTTCATTTATTTTGGTTATATATCTTTCAGTCTGGAGGATAATTTCTATCCTTGTAAATTCATCCAAAAGTACAGCTATCCCTTATAGCTTAGAATCCTGTCGAAACAAACTCATAGTCCATTTCTTAAGTATGCCATGTTCATACATGATGTGGTTGTTGTTCAGTCACCAAGTCGTGTCAGAGTCTTTGCAACCCCAAGGACTGCAACATGCCAGGCTCCCTGTCCTTTCGCATCATACACATATGATGTATATATTTGTTCACATATGCTGTGCTATGCTTAGTTGCTCAGTCACGTCTGACTCTTTGTGACCCCATGGACTGCAGCCTGCCAGGCTCCTCTGTCCATGGGGATTCTCCAGGCAAGAATACTGGAGTGGGTTGTCATGCCTTCCTCCAGGGGATCTTCCCAGTCCAGGGATCAAACCCAGATCTTCTGCATTTCAGGCGGATTCTGTACCAACTGAGCCGCCAGGGTAGCCCCTGTTCACATATACCTACATATATCCTATACCTTCATCAATATATACCTTTTTATACACCCTTGCTGTCTTCTCTATCTGATCAACATCTACTGAATTTTCAAACCACATTCCAATTCTTTGATTGCTTTTTCTAATTGTACTCAGGCAAAGTTGTTCTTTCCCCACCCCCACCCCCGCCTATACAACACTTTACTTATCACTTCACTGTAACCCTAATATACTAATATATTTAATTTTTTCTTTTATTCAAATAAGCTGTGTCCAGCTATATTGGGCATTCAGTATATAGTATAATGCCTAACTCATTAAAGGAATTCAGTCAAACTTGTTGACTGAATAATACACCCAAAGCACTGTGTCTCTTCTCTGCAATCAAGAGCACAAAGAGTTAGCTTTAGAAAGGGAAACAGACTAGATGCTGGTATGTACTTCAAAGACTCCTTTAAGTTTGAATTTGTTATATTCATTATTGGTAAAGAGAAGTCGAATATGCCCCTTTTATCTACAAAAGTTATAGTTTCTCGCTGAGATTTTCCTGTTAAAATGTTTGTCTTATTTTCATATTTTGTTTTTATTTCTGGTATAGAGAAAATTTCCATAATTTATACAACTATCAAATATATATATCCTTATTTATTAAAGATGTTTCAAGCTAAAATATAAATGTATTATCATATTGTATCATAGTTTACACCATAAAATATTAGATTATTGATCAATGAGGAATTGTAAAAATATGTTCGTTGACAAGCAAAAATAGTCTTTAAGGGCATGATATATCAGCACTGTGACAAAATAAAGGAGAAAGCAGATATTGGATGAAACTGTCACAAAAAGAGTAAGAAAACGTCCTGACCTATGATTCCAGTCTCTCTATTCACTGCTGCAGTGTCAAGCAAATCATGCCACGTCACTCAGATGGCCGCTTGTGTTTAGCAGTATTGTGAATATTGGCTCTCTCTAGATATTTACTGTCTACATTCTTTTGTTCTTTGAGTTACATTTTCCTCCCAATATTTTCAGATTTTAAAGATAGAATCACCTGGTCCTTGATCTCCCTATCACCTATTTGTATTTAGTAGGTATTCAGGTATCATTTCAAAAACACCACCAGCAAGCCTGATGAAGCCCGGCTGGAAATAAGTGTTTGGAAACACTGACTAAGGTCATACTCTGATGCGTAAGTATGATGAGTCCCCTACATACAGACCTTCAAGTTGGTAACTTTCAAAGTTGCTAACCTGCATTCAGATGTCCAATCACATTCATGTGCATGCCAATATCGTGTGCATACATCCTTTACAAGTGGTTACGCTTTTGCATACTTCACTGTACAGAATTGCATGGAATACAGTGTTGTGTTCTATGCTGTATAGAGTACAGTGCCTTGATTTCAAGTCCAGGATGTTGGGAGCAAGCAAAAGAAGAGCAATGATATAGCTGGTACTACTGTACTTGTCAAAGTTCTGTACTGTAGAAATAAACATGCTTTCTTTATTTTTGTCCTTGTTTATTTTGTATGTATTACTTGTGTGAAAAGAATTACAAACCTATTATAGTACAGTTCTATATAGCCCAATGTGTTAGTTGGGTTCCTAGGTTAACTTTGTTGGACTTACAAACAAATCAAACTTAGGAACCCACTCTCAGAATGGAACTTGCTCATATGTAGGGGACTTATAGTACAAAAGGGCCTACAGCAAAATTCTGGAAACTTTCCCCACCAAGTGAGATTTGGTCTTGGTTTCCTTGTTAACTCAAAATTAAGCTGTTGCTGACTTCTGCATGCCTCTTACCTTTGTCTCCAGCCTTGCATACTATGTCGGGCCAGCTAATGTCTGTAATGATGGAGTATTTACAACTGAGAACTTTCTGCCTGTGCGGGAAACAACATAAGTGTATAAGGAAGTGTATTTCATGTTTAGAGATTATACCCTCTAGGAGCTTTGTGTCTCAACCATGAATATACATCTGCTATTTATTTTATTCTTGAAAATAAAACTTACACAAATTGCTATAGTTACCCACTGAAATTGAACCACTTCTCACCTGCATGATTCGAGGACAAACTCTTTCAATAAAACAATAGACTGGGTAGTTTTTATGCTGGCAGGCCTCTGTATTTACTATAGATTTTTCCCCCCTCAGAAAGGAGTTCATACCTCTCTCTGCTGAAACTGCCATAGCCTGGCCTTGTGATGCTTCCTGTTCATGCTTGCCATCAGAGAAGTTTTAGATGGTAGGGCAGATTCTGCTGCTATAATCTCATTAGAACCTTCAGTGTTTAGTAAACTATATGGCAGTTTGAATTCTCAGCAGACTGATTTTTTTGTGTGTGTGATTAAAGGAAACCATCACAGTCATTTCCTGTGGGTTGGAAATCACAGAAATTAGGAAGAAAAAAACTAGAAAGACCACTACAAAGGAACAGCAAAGCATCTCCACAAACAGAGAGCAGAGGGCTCCCTGGGTGGCAGGCCCATGGACATCTACATGTAAAGGGATGAGGTCTGGGCTCCAGGCTGCCCAAGGCTCAGCTCTTGGGTTGAGCTGGGAATAGAACTCCCTGTCCCTCCTCAGCCTCTCTGGATCCTGAAGATTAGGGTTAGGATTACTGTTAGGCCCTCCTATTCTGTAATTGCATAACAGGGTATGTAATGGGAGTCAGATCTTTGCCCCTCCTCTGACTTCTGCTCTTTCTCCCACTTCTTGTCCTCTGTGCTCTCACAGAGCATTTAGTCACAAAACTAATTGCCAGTAAAGTGCAAATATTGTGTAACATTCTTTGTCCTTCATTCTCTCTCCTATCTAGAATGTAGATGCAGTGGCTTTAGCTCCAGCAGCTATTTTGTACTTTTTGGAAAATAATCATGGCAGGAATGGTGAAAGTAGCAATTAACTGGATTTCTTGTACCTTTGTGAAACTCACAGAAGTCCTGGATTGCTTACCTCTGACCGTATATTGTGAGATAATAAAATCTTATGTGTTTAGGCCACTGCTAACCTGAGTTAGCATGCAGTTGAACCTAATCCTCACTGGTACCCTGGGTTGCCACCTCAGTTTGCCTTCTGCCAATTCTTAGCTCTTTATGAGGAATGTAATTTAGCATACATACTTTCTGTCAAAGGTTTGGTGATTATTGTGCTGGCTTTGGCCACTACTATTGCAATTACTGTTACCATTCTTTGGGTTGACTTCCTCTGCCTTCACTAATGTAATAATTCACAGATATTTATATAGAAATTACTCTACACTGCATTTCCAGGCAATGATGTGCTGGGTGAGGGATCTCAGATAAGCAGCAGGGGAAGAAGATTTTGAGCTCCTCAAACATATGCTTGGAACACAAAGGCTGGGCCTGGCTGGGGGTGGGAACCATTCTCATTTGCTAAAAGAAGATACCAAGGCACCAGAAGGGAAGTGGAACGTTTATTGGCCGCAGACTTGTCTGATGTCGCAGTATATTCCTGACAGCCCATGTGTTCACAGATTCAAAGCTGATTCTATGCACTGGTGCTAGTTAAGGTTATTCTAAGCCCTTTGGTGACAGAGGCTAAGTGGGAAGTGGTAGCTGTGATGTCAAGCTTTGCAGGAGCTTTTTCTAGAATCCCAGGGTCTCAAATGCAATAAACTGACTAGCTGAGCTTGTATCTGGAGCACTGGTTGTTGCTACAGATATGGCCAAGGAGACATTATTCAATCCCACAGCAAGTATCAAATATGTCATGTGGCCAGGATGTAGGAGTTACAGGTCAGTGCAAAGAGGCAAGACCCTTGGAGGCCTAGAAAGTGTGTAAATCAGCTGAGCCTTCAGTAACTTGTGACAACATGGGAATGCCTTGACAACTGCTGCGGTCTATATAACAATGATGATTAATTAGAAGAACTTCGTGCTGGAAAATGGGAGATAGCATTCTAGTACTTTCTCTGTCATTATCTCATGATGGAACTTTAAGATTACTTATCACCTCTAGGCATTGCTTTCCTCTTCTGTAGGTTGAATGTGTCACACTAGATTATAACTAAGGCCCATTTCCTCTCTAAAAGTACATTTCTTGTAGAGTGAATTTAGATAAGGATTTAGTTCCTGCCTGTGTCCACACTGGAAAATGTTAGTTATTCAGTACAAGCAGCCAGATCTTGTATACACAGCCAGAATGGGATGTCCATTCCAGGAACATGTTTTGATAGGCTTAGTACGACTATCGTATATAATGATATAGTTCAAGGCTGCACATTTTAAGCACTCAGCTGGGAAGATGCCAGTGTCATAAGTGACACACATTTTGACCTTGTGAGAGGAAGAGGTTGAAAAACAAACTGAAGTGACTCTACGGGTCAGGAGGCATTACTGAGTCATTTTCCACACCAGCCATCAGAAATTACTAGGCAGAGCTTCTCTTGTACTTGAACATAGTTTCTAGCATAATGTCTAGAGATTTAAAATGGAAATGTACCAGTCATTATAGATGAGCAACAACTAAGCCAAAATCACCAACCTCAGATTTTTCTTGAGCTGTCAGTAGGAACAGCCATCAACATTCATTCTATTTGTCTTCAAATGATTTCTACTTGTCTGTATTCTTGTTATTAACCAGCAGAATTCTAACAATACAGGCTAAATGCCATAGGCTACTAAAAACCATTTGTATCCGTTGTGTATTTCAATGACAGGAATATCAACATCCTCAGTTTCTTCCCTGACTCTATGGAGCAACAATCTCTTTGATTCAGTTAAAGGGACTTAGAGATTTGTTCTTTCTTCAACAGTACACAAGTGGATGGTGAAAGTGAAAGTGTTAATCTCTCAGCGGTGTCCAAGTCTTCGTGACCCCATGGACTGTAGCCTGCCAGGCTCTTCTGTCCATGGAATTCTCCAGGCAAGAATACTGGAGTGGGTAGCCATTCCCTTCTCCAGAGGATCTTCCCAACCCCCGGACGGTAGGTCCCCTCATCTATTCACAGCCTTTTTTTACATTTTAACCATAATCTCAATTAAGAACATGGAGAATCTAGTCATAGAACAGACACTAGAAATTATATAAATATTCTTAAAGCATAAGTCTTAGTTGCCAGCAGACTTAAAGTAAGTGGTGGGTGTGGGTAGGATCTTGGTGACAAAAGTCACGTGAGGTTTGAGATTTAGTGCAGGATTTTACCTCTATAGGTAAAAGTCGACTATTTTAGTAATGTTTGTTTGTGAGTAAATTGTTTATATATTTTAGTTCTCTCCCTAAAAGTACAATCTGTGATATAATAATATCACAAATATACTGGCCAAAAAGTATACAGGGATACCTCATTTTATTGTTTTATCACCCTTCAGAGATATAGCATTTTTTACAAATTGAAGTTTTGGGGTAATCCTGAATTGAGCAAATCTACTGGTGCCTGTTTTTCCAAAAACATTTGCTCACTTCAGGTCTCTATGTCACATATTGGTAATTTTTGTAATATTTCACTTTTTTATTATGATTAAAGTTGTTATAGTGATCTGTGAGCAGTGATCTTCATTGCAACTATTGCAAGATGATTATGACTCCCTGAAGGCTCATATGATGGTTAGCATTTTTTTAACTATAAAGTATTTTTTAATTAAGGTTTGTACATTTTTAGACATAATGCTATTTCACACTTAATAAACTGTCAGTCAGTCAGTAAGTTCAGTCACTCAGTCGTGTCTGACTCTTTGCGACCCCATGAATTGCTGCACGCCAGGCCTCCCTGTCCATCACCAACTCCCAGAGTTCACTCAAACTCACGTCCATCGAGTCAGTGATGCTATCCAGCCATCTCATCCTCTGTAACTTTTATATGCCCTGGGAAGGCAAAAAATTCATATGACTAGCTTTATTGCAGTATTCACTTTATCACAGTGGTCTGGAACCAAATCCACAATATCTCCAAAGTATGCTTGTATTAGTAAAGACTATTTCAGAGTACTAATTCCACTACTTTCTAGCTGAATGAACATGTGACCATCAATCTATTCCTAAATTTTTCCCTCTGTAAAATGGGGATTCTGTCACTATCAATTTCATAGAATGATCAGGTGGAATACATAAAATAAGATATGATACACTTAGTATAGTGTCTGAAAGTAACAACACTCATTTGCCAATTTATAATTATTATACACAGTCTACTTAGATTAGCCCTGGGAAGTTTCATGGAGGGTACATACTCAGATTTTGACTCACAAATCCTAGAGAATAAGACAGTGTGTGTGACAAGAATGAAAAGGAAAATAAGAAAAGTTCAAGAAGAAATTATGTAGATGATTTTGCTTATGAATATCTAAGTCATATGATACAGGCCTTGGTTGTCCAGTCACTAAGTCATGTCTGACTTTTTGAGATCCCATGGACTGCAGCTTGCCAGGCTTCCCTGGCCATCACTGTCTCACAGAGTTTGCTGAGACTCATGTCCATTGTGTTGATGATGTCATCCAACCATCTCATCCTCTGTTGGCCCCTTCTCTTTCTGCCCTCAGTCTTTCTGAACATGAGGGTCTTTCCCAATGTGCTGGCTTTTCGCATTAGGTGGCCAGAGTAATGGAGCTTCAGCTTCAGATTCAGTCCTTCCAGTGAATATTCAGGGTTGATTTTCTTTAGGATTGATTAGTTTGATCTTCTTGCTATCCAAAGGACTCTCAGGAGTATTCCCTAGTGCCACAGTTAAAAAGCTTTAATTCTTTGGCTCTCAGCTTTCTTTAGGTCCAACTCTTACATTAGCACATGACTACTGGAAAAACCATAGCTTTGACTATCGGACCTCTGTTGGCAAAGTGATGTCTCTGATTTACAATAAGCTCTCTAGGTTTGTTATAACTTTTCTTTCAGGGAGCTAGCATCTTTTAATTTCATTGCTGCAGTCACCATCTGCAGTGATTTTGGACCTCAGGAAAATAAAGTTTGTCACTATTTCCATTGTTTCCCTATTTGCCATGAAGTGATGGAACTGGATGCCACAATCTTAATTTTTTAATATTGAGATTTAAGCCAGCACTTTCACACTCCTGTTTCACCTCTTTAGTTCCTCTTCACTTTCTGCCTTGAGGGCAGTGTCATCTGCATATCTGAGGTTATTGATATTTCTCCCAGCAGTCTTGATTCCAGCTTGTTCTTCATCCAGCCTGTTATTTCACCTGATATACTCTGCATATAAATTAAATAAGCAGAGTGACAATATACACCCTTGACATACTCCTTTCCAAATTGGAACCAGTCTTATTGTTCCATGTCTGGTTCTAACTGTTGCTTCTTGACCTGCATACAAGTTTTTTAGGAGCCAGGTAAGGTTGTCTGGATGGAGAAGGCAATGGTAACACACTCCAGTACTCTTGCCTGGAAAATCCCATGGATGGAGGAGTCTGGTAGGCTGCAGTCCATGGTGACACTAGGAGTCGGACACAACTGAGCGACTTCACTTCCACTTTTCACTTTCATGCATTGGAGAAGGAAATGGCAACCCACTCCAGTGTTCTTGCCTGGAGAATCCCAGGGACGGGGGAGCCTAGTGGGCTTCCGTCTCTGGAGTCACACAGAGTCGGACACGACTGAAGTGACTTGGCAGCAGCAGCAAGGTTGTCTGGAATTCCCAACTTTTTAAGAATTTTTCCACAGTTTATTGTGATCCACACAGTCAAAAGCTTTAACATAGTCAATGAAGCAGAAGTAGATGTTTTTCTGGAATGCCCTTGCTTTTTCTATGATCCAACAGATGTTGACAATTTGATCTCTGGTTTCTGCCAATTCTAAATCTAGTTGATACAGCTTGGAATTCCTGGTTCACATACTTTTGAAGCTGCACTTAAAGGATTTTGAACATTACCTAGCTAGCATTGCCTTTTTGGGGGATTGGAAATAAAACTGACATTTTCCTGTCCTGTGGCCACTGCTGAGATTTCCAAATTTGCTGGCATATTGTGTGCAGGACTTCAACAGCATCATCTTTTAGGATTTGAAATAGCTCAGCTGGAATTCCATCACCTTCACTAGCTTTGTTTGTAGTAATTTTCCATAAGACTCACTTGACTTCGCACTCCAGGAAGTATAGCTCTAGCTGAGTGATCACACCATCGTGGTTATCTGGGTCACTAAGGCATTTTTTGCACGGGTTTTCTGTGTATTCTCCCCACCTCTTCTTAATACCTTCTGCTTCTGTTTGGTCCATACCATTTCTGTTCTTTATTGTGCCCATACTTGAATGAAATTTTCCTTGGTATCTCTAATCTACTGGAAGCGATCTCTGTTCTTTCTCATTCTACTGTTTTCCTCTATTTCTTTGCATTGTTCCCTTAAGAAGGCTTTCATATGTCTCCTTGTTATTCTTTAGAAATCTGTATTCAGATGGGTATATCTTTCCTTTTCTTCTTTGTCTTTTGCTTCTCTTCTTTTCTCAGTATTAGTAAGGCCTCCACAGACAACCATTTTGCCTTGTTGCATTTCTTTTTCTTGGGGATGGTTTTGGTCACAGTCTTCTGTACAATGTTATGAATCCCTGTCCATAGTTCTTCAGGCACTCTGTCAAATCTATTTCCTTGAATTTATTTGTCACTCCCACCATGCAATCATAAGGGATTTGATATAAGCTATACCTGAATAGCCTAGTGGTTTTCTCTACTTTCTTCGATTTAAGTCTGAACTTGGAAATAAGGAGTTCATGATCTGAGCCACAGTCAGCCCCCATTCTTATTTTTCATGACTGCACAGAGTTTCTCCACTTTTGGCTGCAAAGAATATAATCAGTATGATTTCACTATTGACCATCTGGTGATGTCCATGTGTAGAGTCGTCTCTTGTGTTGTTGGAAGAGGCTGTCTGCTATGACCAGTGTGTTCTCTTGTACTAACTTTACCTTTTAAGAAAACCTCTTTAGGAGGAAGTCTCACTAGTCCTTTTCTTTCCCTCCCAGCTTAAATCAGCTGCTTTTTCTTTTTTTTTTTTTTTACTTTTGAAATATGTTTTTTAAGTGTTACTTTCCATTTACAGTTAATTCACAATATTGGCTATATCCCCCATGTTGTACAGTTCATCCTTAAGCCTACATTACACCCAATTGTTTGTACTTCTCACACCCCATCCCAATATCATCCCTTCCCTCCACATGTGTAGACACTAGTTTGTTCTCTGTATCTGTGAGTCTGCTTCTTTATTTGCTATATTCATGAGTTTGCTGTATTTTTTAGCTCCCTTTATTGCTTATTATGTACTGCAGCAACCTGGTCTTCCATATATAAAAGCACTTATTACTATGCACTGTATTGCTAACATTCAACACTCAAAATACTAAGCTCATGGCATCAGCCCCATCACTTCATGGCAAATAGATGGGGAAACAATGGAAGTGGTGATATACTTTATTTTGGGGGCTCTAAAATTACTGCACTTGGTGACTTCAGCCATGAAATTAAAAGACACTTGCTACTTGGAAGAAAAGCTATGACCAACCTAGACAACATATTAAAAAGCAGAGACATTACCTTGCCAACAAAGGTTAGTCTAGTCAAAGCTATGGTTTTTACAGTGATCATATATGGATGTGAGAGTTGGACTATAAAGAAAGCTGATCATGAAAGAATTGATACGTTTGAACTGTGGTGTTGGAGAAGACTCTTGAGAGTCCCTTGGACTGCAAGGAGATCCAACCAGTCAATCCTAAAGGAAATCAGTCCTGAATATTCATTGCTAGGAATGATGCTGAAGCTGAACCTCCAATGCTTTGGCCACTTGATGTGAAGAACTGACTCCTTGGAAAAGACCCTGATGCTGGGAAAGATTGAAGGTGAGAGGAGAAGGGATGACAGTGGCTGAGATGGTCAGATGACATCACCGACTTGATGGATGTGAATTTGAGCAAGCTCCAGGAATTGGCAATGGACAGGGAAGACTTGAGTGCTGCAGTCCATGGTTTCCCAAAGATTTGGACACAACTGAGTGACTGAATTGAATTGTATTGCTGAACTTACATTTCTGTTGTTGTTTTTTCTGCAGTAAAATGTAACTGCCAGTTAAGGGAAGTCAAGGATAATATTTTGTCACCAGAAGGGCATACCTAGCATATACTTAATTCTCAATATTTGTATTAAAAATGACAGCTCCATTTCTCATCTGTAAAAGCAGAATTACATTACTTCATGAACTTCAAATTCCCTTAGTTTTAACATTGTAATAAGATGCTAGTAACAGTCATAATGATCTCTTGAATTAACGTAGATGTTCTTTTTTTTTTTTTAATGTAATCATAGCTAAAATACATGTTATTGCAACGTGGCTAATTATAATGAAAAATATGAAAAAACTCACTAAAAAGATTTAAGAAGAAGGGGGCACAATTAAAAACTTTTAACTTCCTTTCTGTCACAGATTCAAATAACATGTATTTTATTACTTAAACATTGCTGATATCTGAAGCTAATTCCATAGACATGAATGATATACATGTCATTGTTTTCTGTATTATCAACAGAAAACACAAAATGCCCTGCAGTATTCAGAAACAGACTAGGAAAATTACTCTAATTGTTCCAAAATGTAAGTGCTTGCTTCTTATTGACTGGATATGTTTATGTTTCATGTGTTACATTGGGCATAAAGGCACAAATCTTAACTTAGAGGCATGTCTGTGACTTATATGAAAATACAAGTTCACATTAACATTCAGAAAGTGTTTAAACTTTATTGTGTATAGAAATTTCTTCCAGATAAAATAGGAAGTGTATTCACTCAAAGACATTATATAAATAACATCACTGTGCTTTTTAAACAATGTATATTTTAAAATATTTAAGTATATTACATTCAGGAGAATGAAATGGCAACCCACTTCAGTATTCTTGTCTGGAGAATCCTGTGGACAGAAGAGCCTAGTGGGCTGCTGTTCATGGGGTCGCACAGAGTTGGACATGACAGAAGTGGCCTAGCATTCATGCATGCATTGGAGAAGGAAATGGCAACCCACTCCAGTGTTCTTGCCTGGAGAATCCCAGGGACAGAGGAGCCTGGTGGGCTGCCGTCTGTGGGGTCGCAGAGTCAGAAACCACTGAAGCGACTTAGCAGCAGTAGCAGCATGTTATATACATGTCTATCTGTGTATACAATATGTGCTCACTTGCTCAACTGTGCACAACTCTTTGTGACCCCATGGACAGTAGGCCACCAGGCTCCTCTGTCTATGGAATTTTCCAGACAAAAATACATGAGTGGGTTGCTATTTCCCTCTCCAAGGGATCTTCTTGACCCAAGGAACAAACCCAAGTCTCCTGTATCTTCTGCACTGACAGCTGAATTATTTATCACTTGCCATCTGCTAAGCCCATGTACATAATAAGTACTGTTATAATATTTTTAAAATAAGTTGCGCTCAATAAATTTTAAAGGATATTTTAAAACTTTAGAGCAAGACCATACAATAGAAATACAATGGCAGCTCTAAATAATTTTCTATTATCTTCATTTTGAAAAGTCAAAAGAATTAGGTGAAATAATACATTATCAGTGAAATGTACATTCAATTAAAATTATTAATAATATATGATATATTCCTTTTTTATACACTAACTCATTGAACTCCAGTGTATACTTTATCCCTACACTACATCATAATTCAGGCAAGCCACACTAGAATGCTTGATATTAATGTGGCTAGTAGCTACCATATTGGATTATGTAACCCTAGAGAATACTGGCACCCCACTCCAGTACTCTTGCCTGGAAAATCCCATGGATGGAGGAGCCTGGTGGGCTGCAGCCCATGGTGTAGCTAAGAGTCAGACATGACTGAGCAACTTCACTTTCACTTTTCACTTTCATGCACTGGAGAAGGACATGGCAACCCACTCCAGTGTTCTTGCCTGGAGAATCCCAGGGATGGGGGAGCCTGGTGGGCTGCCGTCTATGGGATTGCACAGAGTTGGACACGACTGAAGCGAATTAGCAGCAGTAGCAGCAGCAGAGAATACTACTGTGTATAATTATATAGTAGCAGTAACAACCAATTTATCCAAATATCTATCATCTATGTATCTATGTGCTAAGTAGCTTCAGTTGTCTCTGACTCTTAGTGACCCTATGAACCACAGCCCTACAGCCTCCTGTCCATGGGCTTCTCAGGACAAGAATACTGGAGTGGGTTGCCATGCCCTCCTCCAGAGCTTCTTCCTGACCCACTATCTATCTATACTATGGTATGTAAAATGCAAGCAATTAAAGTAACATTAAGAAGCTGTTTTCTGAAAGAAGATTTATAAATAACACTACAAATTCTAAATTTTCCAAGTGTATCTTCTCTATTAGGTCTTCCATGATGGCTCAGTGGTAAAGAATCTGCCTGCGATACAGGAGATGCAGGTCTGATCCCCAGGTCAGGAAGATCCCCTGGAGAAGGAAATGGCAACCCACTCCAGTGTTCTTGCCTAGGAAATCCTGTGGACAGAGGAGCCTGACAGTCCATGGGGTCACAAAAGAGTCAGACAAAACCTAGTGATTAACAAACAATAACAAATGACAACCCATTAATGTATTAAATATTAAGATAATAGGACATAATGAAGGTCATAGGATAATAAGATTGATAATTGCAGACCCTTACTACACCACTTTTTTTTGTTTTTTGGTGTTAGAGAAGGTCTTGTAAGTCTTCATAGAACTGTTCAACCTCAGATTCTTTGGCATTAGTGATTAGGAAATATTAAAAATCAGAGACATTGCTTTGCCAACAAAGGTCCATACAGTGAAAGGTATGGTTTTTCCAGTAGTTATGTATGGTGTGAGAATTGGGCCATAAAGACAGCTGAGCTCCAAAGAATTGACGCTTTTGAACTGTGGTGTTGGAGAAGACTCTTGAGACTCCCTTGGATAGCAAGGAGATCAAACCAGTCCATCCTAAAGGAGATCAGTCCTGAATATTCGTTGGAAGGACTGATGCTAAAGCTGAAACTCCAATACTTTGGTCACCTGATGCAAAGAACTGACTCCTTGGAAAAGACCCTGATGCTGGGAAATATTGGAAGAGGGAGGAGATGTAAACAACAGAGGATGAGATGGTTGGATGGCATCACCAACTTGATGGACATGAGTTTGAGCAAGATCTGGAGTTGGTTATGGACAGGGTAGACCGGTGTGCTGCCATCCATGGAGTTGCAAAGAGTTAGACACGACTGAGCGAACGGAGAATGAGAACTGGTTTTTTAACTTTATCTTAAGTAACTTGAATGTGGAAATTTTCCCTAGACTTATCAATTTGTATTTGGCAGTTTTACTGTATGATTTGATAATTTCATGCTTGTATATATTAAGAAATGATTGAATTATTACCATTGTGTGTGTGTGTGTGTGTGTGTGCCTGTGTGTGTGTGTGGTGAGAACATGTAAGATCTACAGTATGCACAGATTTCAAGCATGTGATACAGTATTTTTAACTGTGGTCACCATGATGTACACTAAGCTCTCAGAACTTATTTATCTCATAAATTATTTATCTCATAACTGGAAGCTTATACCCGTTGACCAGTACCTGTCCATTTTTCCCAGCCCCTTCTACTTCTGGTAATGTCCATTCTACTCTCCTTCTTTCTGTAATAGTTGTTTCTCTGGGACTTCTTGGGGCAGACCCCTCCTCTAATCCCTTGCTTTACCTCCTCTCTGAAGTAGGTAAATAATAGTATCTGATGTCCATTTCCTGAGCTAATTTACAGATACTAAAATCTCCACCAAATGAAAGAAATTAACTACTTGATGACCATGAGCAAGTTGCCCACAGATATAAGAGTTTAAGGATTGATATTGTATGACAGGGTCCTTTTTTTGTCATCGTCAGGTAATCAGAAAATTGTACACAGACTGCTCACACAACCGGGGACTCCCCTCCCACACATTGCCTTTAAAAATGTTTTATTGAAATCCAATAGGAATTTCAAGCTTTTTGAGAATTAACTATCAGAAATTCCTTTATGGGGTCCTACACTAAACTTTGCATTCTCATCACCACAACTTGGTATTAGTAGATTGGCTTTAGTGTATGTGGGCTGCTGTTCAGCTGTTCAGTGCTCAGTTGCTCAGTCATGTCTGACTCTTTGCGACCCCATGGACTACAGCATGTCAGGCTTCCCTATCCTTCACCATCTACTGGAGCTTGCTCAAATGCATGTTCACTGAGTCAACGATGACATCCAACCATCTCATCCTCTGTCATCGCCTTCTCCTCCTGCCTTCAATCTTTCCGAGCATCAGGGCATTCTCCAGTGAATCAGTTCTTTGCATCAGGTGGCCAAAGTATTGGAGTTTCAGCTTCAGCATCAGTCTCTCCAATGAATATTCTGGATTGATTTCCTTTAGTATTGACTGGCTTCATCTCCTTGCTGTCCAAGGGACTCTCAAGAGTCTTCTCCAACACCACAGTTCAAAAGTATCAATTTTTCAGCACTCAGCCTTCTTTATGATCCAACTCTCACATCCATACTTGACTACTGGAAAAACCATAGCTTTGACTAGACGAACTTTTGTTGGCCAAGTAATGTCTCTCCTTTTTAATATGCTGTCTAGGCTGGTCATAGCTTTTTTTTTTTCAAGAAACAAGAGTCTTATAATCTCATGGCTACATTCACCATCTGCAGTGATCTTGGAGCCCAAGTAAATAAATGTGGGTTGATGAAATTAAATTTTTGCTCAGTAACTTTTCTATGCGTTTGGCTTTATAGATTCCACATAAACTGACACCATACAATATTTTTCTCTTTTTATCGATTTTTTTTTTTTTTTTTGCTACTTGTTTGTTGTAAGAGTACACTATACAATTTGGATACTAACTTCTAAGATTGTGTCCAAACATTTTTACTTAAGTTTTAAAGTTGATTTTCCATTTAGTTTGGTTGATGGAAAACTTTTACATAACTCATAAAAGCTTCAGCATATGAATCCACCTTTTCAATTGTACATTTCATTAAATGTAAGTCTAGATCTAGTATTTTTAACAAAATGTTCCTGTCCAAATTGAGTATTACACATGTAAAATATACACCTGCAATGATAAAGTTATTTGATAGATTGCTAATAATTTTTATATTACTTATACAGTAAAATGATATTTTATATATATACAGTGTTAAATATAATGAATTATCAAAATTAATTTCCTCTGATTTCTTTATTTGTGTAATGTGGCTCCTAGGAGGGGCTTCTCTTGTGGCTCAGCTGGTAAAGAATCCACCTGCAATTCAGGAGACCTAGGTTTGATCCCTGGGTTGGGAAGATCCCCTGGAGATGGGAAACGTTATCCACTCCTGTATTCTGGGCTGGGGAATTCCATGGACTGTGTAGCGGCTTCTATATACAATGGCTTCTAGAATATTTACACTGATATATATGGTTCACTGACATATATCTGACAGAATGTGTTCCACTGGAGAAGGCAATGGCAAACCACTTCAGTGTTCTTGCCTTGAGAACCCCATGAACAGTATGAAAAGGCAAAATGATAGGATACTGAAAGAGGAACTCCCCAAGTCAGTAGGTGCCCAATATGCTACTGGAGATGAGTGGAGAAATGACTCCAGAAAGAATGAAGGGATGGAGCCAAAGCAAAAATAATACCCAGTCATGGATGTGACTGGTGATAGAAGCAAGGTCCAGTGCTGTAAAGATCAATGTTGCATAGGAACCTGGAATGTTAGGTCCATGAATCAAGGCAAATTGGAAGTGGTCAAACAGGAGATGGCAAAGTGAATGTCGACATTCTAGGAATCAGCGAACCAAGATGGACTGGAATGGGTGAATTTAACTCAGATGATCATTATATCTACTACTATGGGCAGGAATCCCTTAGAAGAAATGGAGTAGCCATCATGGTCAACAAAAGAATCCAAAATGCAGTACTTGGATGCAATCTCAAAAATGACAGAATGATCTTTGTTCGTTTCCAAGGCAAACCATTCAATATCACAGTAATCCAAGTCTATGCCCCAACCAGGAACACTGAAGAAGCTGAAGTTGAACAGTTCTATGAAGACCTATGAAACCTTTTAGAACTAATACCCCCCAAAAGATGTCATTTTCATTATTGGGGGCTGGAATGCAAAAGTAGGAAGTCAAGAAACACCTGGAGTAAAGGGAGATTTAGCCTTGGAGTACAGAATGAAGCAGGACAAAGGCTAATAGAGTTTTGCCAAGAGAATGCACTGGTCATAGCAAACACCCTCTTCCAACAACACAAGAGAAGACTCTACACATGGACATGACCAGATGGTCTATACCAAAATCAGATTGATTATATTCTTTGCAGCCAAAGATGGAGAAGCTCTATACAGTCAGCAAAAACAAGACCGGGAGCTGACTGTGGCTCAGATTATGACTCCTCATTGCCAAATTCATACTTAAATTGAAGAAAGTGGGGAAAACCACTAGACCATACAGGTATGACCTAAATCAAATCCCTTATGATTATACAGTGGAAATGAGTAATAGATTTAAGGGTCTAGATCTGATAGAGTGCCCGATGAACTATGGACAGAGGTTTGTGACATTGTACAGGAGACAGGGAACAAGATCATCCCCATGGAAAAGAAATGCAAAAAAGCAAAATGGCTGTCTTGGGAGGCCTTACAAATACCTGTGAAAAGCGAAGAGAAAGCAAAAGAGAAAAGGCAAGATATAAGCATCTGAATACAGAGTACCAAAAAATAGCAAGAAGAGATAAGAAAGCCTTCCTCAGCGATCAGTGCAAAGAAATAGAGAAAACAACAGAATGGGGAAGACTAGAGATCTCTTCAAGAAAATTAGAGATACCAAGGGAACATTTCATGCAAAGATGGGCTCGATAAAGGACAGAAATGGTATGGACCTAACAGAAGCAGAAGATATTAAGAAGAGGTGGCATGAATACACAGAAGAACTGTACAAAAAAGATCTTCATGACCCAGATAATCACAATGGTGTGATCACTGACCTAGAGCCAGACATCTTGGAATGTGAAGTCAAGTAGGCCTTAGAAAGCATCACTATGAACAAAGCTAGTGGAGGTGATGGAATTCCAGTTGAGTTATTTCAAATCCTGAAAAATGGTGCTGTGTAAGTGCTACACTCCATATGCCAGCAAATTTGGAAATCTCATCAGTGGCCACAGGACTGGAAAAGGTCAGTTTTCATTCCAATCCCAAAGAAAGGCAATGCCAAAGAATGCTCAAACTATTGCACAATTGCACTCATCTCACACGCTAGTAAAGTAATGCTCAAAATTCTCCAAGCCAGGCTTCAGCAGTACATGAATCGTGAACCTCCAGATGTTCAAGCTGGTTTTAGAAAAGGCAGAGTAACCAGAGATCAAATTGCCAACATCTGCTGGATCATCGAAAAAGCAAGAGAGTTCCAGAAAAACATCTATTTCTGCTTTATTGACTATGCCAAAATCTTTTACTGTGTGGATCACAATGAACTGTGGAAAATTCTGAAAGAGATGGGAATACCAGACCACCTGCTCTGCCTCTTGAGAAATCTGTATGCAGGTCAGGAAGCAACAGTTAGAACTGGAAATGGAACAACAGACTAGTTCCAAATAGGAAAAGGAGTTCGTCAAGGCTGTATATTGTCACCCTGCTTATTTAAATTATATGCATAGTACATCATGAGAAATGCTGGGCTGGAAGAAGCACAAGCTGGAATCAAGACTGCCGGGAGAAATATCAATAACCTCAGATATGCAGATGACACCACCCTTATGGCAGAAAGTGAAGAGAGACTTAACAGCCTCTTGATGAAAGTGAAAGAAGAGAGTGAAAAAGTTGGCTTAAAGCTTAACATTCAGAAAACGAAGATCACGGCACCTGGCCCCATCACTTCATTGGAAATAGATGGGGAAACAGTGGAAACAGTGTCAAACTTTATTTTTGGGGCTCCAAAATCACTGTGGATGGTTATTGCAGCTGTGAAATTAAAAGACACATACTCCTTGGAAGGAAAATTATGACCAACCTAGATAGCATATTTAAAAGTAGAGACATTAGTCAATCTAGTCAAGGCTATGGTTTTTCCAGTGGTCATGTATGGATGTGAGAGTTGGATTGTGAAGAAAGCTAAGCTCCAAAGAATTGATGCTTTTCAACTGTGGTGTTGGAGAAGACTCTTGAGAGTCCCGTGGACTGCAAGGAGATCCAACCAGTCCATTCTGAAGATCAGTCCTTGGTGTTCTTTGGAAGGAATGAGGTTAAAGCTGAAATTCCAGTACTTTGGCCACCTCATGCGAAGAGTTGACTCATTGGAAAAGACTCTGATGCTGGGAGGGATTGGGGGCAGGAGGAGAAGGGATGACAGAGGATGAGATGGCTGGATGGCATCACTGACTCGATGGATGTGAGTTTGAGGTAACTCCGGGAGTTGGGGATGGACAGGAAGGCCTGGCATGCTGCAATTCATGGGGTCGGAAAGAGTCGGACATGACTGAGCGACTGCACTGAACTGAACTGAATGTGGTTCACATTCTAGCTCTAATGGACAGCACTGACAAGGGCATTATCATCCTTTTCATAAATACTTATTTCTCAGCAAACTGTGATAGAACCTCTGGAGGGAAGGACATTTTTTCCAAGACAGAATTGTCTTGAAAAAGCACTAACTCAGGGCACTGTTTTGTGTTAAATTATTTAGTTAAATGAAAATATCAATAAAACTAATTCATACAATGCCATGTACACAAAGCAGTGACATATATTTAACATGAAAATCAGATTACTATTAATGGCTGATAATTACAACACACTTAAGCAATAAATTCAGAAATCATTGCTTACATTAAGCCTTATTAGAAATAGAGGCATAATGTATCATGGATCAACACACATTTTATCTACAGTTATTGTTAAAAACTTTTCATGAATTGTTCCGTTGGTATCTCTGAATTTCTTGAAGAGATTTCTAGTCTTTCCCATTCTATTGTTTGCCTCTATTTCTTTGTATTGATCACTGAGGAAGGCTTTCTTATCTTTCCTTCTTTGTAAGGAACAAAGCTATTGTAAGTTACAAAGCTATTCTTTTAACTCTGCATTCAAATGGGCATATCTTTCCTTTCCTTTAGTTTTTCTTCTTTTCTCAGCTATTTGTAAGGCCTTGTCAGACAACCATTTTGCCTTTTTGCATTTCTTTTTCTTGGGGATGGTCTTGATCACTGCCTCCTGAACAATGTCACAAACTTTCATCCATAGTTCTTCAGGCATTCTATCTATCAGATCTAATTCCTTGAATCTATTTGTCACTTCCACTGTATGATCATAAGGATTTTATTTAGGTCATACCTTAATGGTCTAGTCACCCCACTCCAATATTCTTGCCTGGAAAAACCCAGGGATGGAGGAGCCTGGTGGGCTGCTGTCTATGGGGTCGCACAGAGTCAGACATGACTGAAGCGACTTAGCAGCAGCAGCAGCAGAATGGTCTAGTGGTTTTCCCTACATTATTCAATTTAAGTCTGAATTTGGCAATAAGGAGTTCATGATTTGAGCCACAGTCAGCTCCCAGTCTTGTGTTTGCTAACTGTATACAGCTTCTCCACTTTTGGCTGCAAAGAATATAATCAGTCTGATTTTGCTATTGACTCTCTGGTGATGCCCATGTGTAGAATCTTCTCTACATTTCATGTAAAGATGGGCACAATAAAGGACAGAAATGGTATGGACCTAACAGAAGCAGAAGATATTAAGAAGGGGTGGCAAGAATATACAGAGGAACTGTACAAAAAATCTTCATGACCCAGATAATCACGATGGTGTGATCACTCACCTAGAGACAGACATCTTGAAATGTGAAGTCAAATAGGCCTAAGGAAGCATCACTAAAAAAACAAAGCTAGTGGAGGTGATGGAATTCCAGTTGAGTGATTTCAAATCCTAAAAGATGATGCTATGAAAGTACTACACTCAATATATAAGCAAATCTGAAAACTCAGCAGTGGTCACAGAACTGGAAAAGGTCAGCTTTAATTCCAATCCCAAAGAAAGACAATGCCAAAGTATGTTCAAACTACTGCACAATTGCACTCATCTAACACACTAGCAAAGTAATGCTCAAAATTCTTCAAGCGAAGCTTAAACAGTATTTGAACCATGAACTTCCAGATGTTCAAGCTGGTTTTAGAAAAGGCAGAGGAACCAGAGATCAAATTGCCAACATCAGTTGGGTCATTAAAAGCAAGATAGTTCCAGAAAAACCTCTATTTTTGCTTTATTGACTATACCAAAGCCTGTGACTGTGTGGATCACAACAAACTGTGAAAAATTCTTAAAGAGATGGGAATACTAGCCCACCTGATCTGCCTCCTAAGAAATCTGTATGCAGATCAAGAAGCAACAGTTAGAACTGGACATGGAACTACAGATTGGTTCCAAATAGGGAAAGGAGTAGGTCAAGGCTGTGTATTGTCACCCTGTTTATTTAACTTACATGCAGAGTACATAAGAAATGCCAGTCTGGATGAAGCCCAAGCTGGAATCAAGATTGCCAGGAGAAATATCAATATCCTCAGATATGCAGATGACACCACCCTTATGGCAGAAAGCAAAGAAGAACTAAAGAGCCTCTTGATGAAAGTGAAAGGAGAGTGAAATTGTTGGCTTAAAGCTTAACATTCAAAAAACAAAGATCATGGCATCCATTCCCATCACTTCACGGCAGATAGATGGGAAACAATGGAGACAGTGAGAGACATTATTTTGGGGGGCTCCAAAATCACTGCAGATGGTGACTGTAGCCATGAAGTTAAAAGACCCTTGCTCCTTGGAAGAAAAGTTATGACCAACCTAGACAGTATATTAAAAAACAGAGACATTACTTTGCCAACAAAGGTCCATCTAGTCAAAGCTATGGTTTTTCCAGTAATCATGTATGGGTGTAAGAGTTGGACTATAAAGAAAGTGGATCATGGAAGAATTGATGCTTTTGAACTGTGATGTTGGAGAAGACTCTTGAGAGCCCCTTGGACTGCAAGGAGATCAAACCAGTCCATCTTAAAGGAAATCAGTCCTTAGTATTCATTGGAAGGACTGATGCTGAAGCTGAAACTCCAATACTTTGGCCACATGATGTGAAGAACTGACTCATTGAAAAAGACCCTGATGTTGGGAAAGATTGAAGGCAGGAGGAGAAGGGGACGACACAGGATAAGATGGTTTGATGGCTTCACCAGCACATTGGACATGAGTTTGAGTAGGCTCTGGGAGTTGGTGATGGACAGGGAAGCCTGGTGTGCTGCAGTCCATGGGGTTGCAAGAGTTGGACACTACTGAGTGAGTGAACTGAACTGATTGTTAAAATGCTTCATGCCTATTTCTTTCTTATTTTCAAGGGGGGAAAATAACTACAAAAATCTTACTATGACAACATAGCTTGCAGTATGTAACCACAGTCTGATAATAATAATATGATGTCAAATATAATGTAAGAGATATCAATAATCAATGTTTATTTAAAGCTACCAAAATTACAATATGTGCACTGCATTGTGGTTGGCTATTGGGAAAAAAATGAAAGGAAGGCATGACTTCTGAAAGACAGACAGTTAAAGCCAAACTAATGTTTCATGTTTTATTGGAAATGTTGTGGGAAATATTTTCTGCTAGAAGATTGAAGAAAGAATGGACTTTGGACCGGGGTTTTGTTCTTATCACAGACATAATCCATATCTACAACTTTTATAAGTTCAACATGCTGTCATATTTGATGTGTGAAGTATATTTAATGTTTTATTTCAGTGCTTCTCAAAGTGTTTATGGACGTCCCCTAAAGACCCTTCATATGGTCCCTGAAGTCCTTTTTCTGATTTACATATCTGTGTGAGCCCCGATTATCTTCAATAGCGAAACCTGAAATTGCATTTCACAACAGATTACATGCAGAAACTGATACAGGAACCCAGCTGTGTACAATCAAAGGAGGCATTAGAAACATCTCTTTTTAGAAGTAATACTGTGCCAGTTCTGATTTTTTGTTTGGAAAACATTTTTCATAAATGTTTTATTTTACTTTAATTTTTTGGAATATATCTTAGTGAAACTCTAAGAAAAATGTTTCAAATACACAAGCACACAAATGGTCACATGGCAGGTGTTTGACAGGAGAACACTGAATCCAATGGAAAGTTAAAAGGGTCAGAATATGGAGCACTGAATTTGATTTTCCTTTTAACATATGCCTTTTTCCTAAATGTCCTATAATTCTCCTATATTAATAAAACTTCTGCAGTTGTTTTATCTCCCATTCACAATTCAATGTACTATATTAATATTAATAATAATAATAAGACTTCTAGTTTCACAAAAACTTCTCCAAAAAAGCCCTAGTGGAGTCTTCACTTGGAGAAGGAAATGGCAACCCACTCCAGTGTTCTTGCCTGGAGAATCCCAGGGACGGAGTAGCCTGGTGGGCTGCCGTCTGTGGGGTCACACAGAGTCGGGCACGACTGAAGCGACTTAGCAGCAGCAGCAGAGTCTTCACTGAGAATTACTTTCCGTCATTTAAAGTATTATGTCAATCTGGTTTCACACTCTCACCTCTACTTTTCTCTCATGTCAAATATCTCCAACAGACTGACCTCTGTCTGGGTCTCATTTCCACTGGCCGCTGCTACTCATGTCATCAAGGAGTCTCTCTTACACCCAGGCATGATTCTTTAAATTCAGTTTACATGCTCTGACACTCTTACACATTCATCAGCTTTTCCCTGGATTGTAGATAAAGAACAAGGGCCTTAAACTGATTTGCAAAGACCCTACAGGATATATCCTCTGACTTCTCCTTTATCATCTAGGCATGCTTGTTCTCTCACCCACTGACTTTCCAGCAGCTTCCGGCATGTGCCCTTGTCTTTATCACCGTGGAGATTTTGCACATGCCAGATCCTTCCTTGAGTGGGTTTACTCTAGTGCACTCATGTGATTACTTACCTCCTTCTTTTGCTTTGGATAGCAGCTGAAGCCTGATTTATTTTGGATACCTTCTCAGTCCTCCAGACGAGGTTGTTTTCCTTGGTTAAACTTTCCAACAGAATCGTGTTTCCTGTTCCCTGTTGCGCTCCCCTTTTAGAGAGTTGCTCATCCCATCATTTTATAATAAGTTATGCAAAATATGATTAACATGTACTTAAATTATGTACGTAAATGTTTGTCTAAATTTAATTTGTATTCACATTATTTGATTTATAGCTAATAGAATTCTAATTCTTTTGAGAATGGGTAGTTTGTTCAGGTTTTGATTCCTAGTGAAAAACACACAGTAGGGGCATAGGAAGCATTTTTGAGTCTCTATTAGTTATAAAGTGTGAACTTCATCCCCCAAACAAATGAAAATTAATTACTTAAAATGCTTTCTTTTGGAAAATTGGAAATATTTTCAGTTCTGGCTATGGGGATCATTGTAACTTATTGCCGTGATCGTAGCTGGGGGCATTAGAAGAAGAAAAATAGAAACTGACACGAGGATTGATAGATTTGTGGTTTTCCTCCAATTTTCCAAATGCTAAGTAAACCTAACTGAGTTATATTGAAAGTTAGTTTTAACATAAAGTCATTTCTTAACTAAGATAAACACTTTACCGAACACTTAGAGTGTTATGTCATATCAACATTATCAAGATTTCCTAAACGAACAAGAAAAGAATAATTTGAAATGCATACTCCAAATGCTCCTTTCTCTTTGTGCATGCAAGAATATTTATGTGTTTTACTTCATCTAATTTCACTTTGCCTTAATATTGCCTTTTGGAATAGGGCTTTTTTTTGTGAAAATCAGCCCTCTCCTCTTTTTTTCCCTTAATTTGCTGTTGCTTACCTTTTACTCCCATGGCACAATTAAAAGGCCAATGAGGTGAGCAGAGGAAATGCATTAGGGCTATAGAGAAGTCCTCAAAAGAGACAGAGATACACGAAAAATTGATTTGTTTTCATAAGGTTCAAGTGATTGGGGAATATGATAAAAATAGAGACTTGATAGAGTATACACTTACAGATCATATAAAAGTACGCTCCCATTAACAACATCAGCTTTATCAGAGTTTCAGTGCTTTGGGCTCCCTTTGATTTTCTGAATTTTAACAAGCGTAAATTAAATTTCCATTTGATCAGTACCATGGACACAAAATGTTAAAAATCTTCATGGACAACATGATGTTCAGAAACTTTGAATCCGCTCTTGGGTAAAACTGACTATCCTCCAGTCCCCACACACAAGTCTTTATTGTTGCTCAACGTGCCAAAAATATTTAATTAAACCTTTAGAAATAGCGAACCGCATGCATATGTAAGGGGAACCTGAAACTGTTTAGCACTTGTAACATCTGAATGTTTACGGAGATAAAAAAATATCTCCTAGGAAATATGTAGCCTACATAGCGAGGCTTTAACTGAAGCAGTTAGACTTCATCAACAGATGGGATCACAGCCGTTTCTGTTTCAGGACACGGTGTCATTCTGAATGTGTCACAGCGCTATTGCAGTTTCTTCCCAGCAGCCCACTCCCATCAGTCATTCACCTTCTGGTATATCAGGGTTTCATTAGCGCTTAACTATCTGACCTTGTGCTGGGTGCAAGTCAACAGGTAGTTCATAACCCTTTGCTGTCAGAATTAGCATTCATGATACGACTTAAACTGTGGTGCAAATTTAGAGTTCATTATTAAATGAGGCATATGTTACTACACTTATGACTGATTCAGTCTAGTTATTTTTAGTTTGACCTTTTCTGTATTCATCAAATCGGTTTTGAAATAGACATTGAGATACCCTTTACAGTTCGTTATAAAAATTTCTATGGCTGTTATTTCATGTGGAGTTTTCCAGATTCTCAGTAGTTCCATAATAAATGTTACACTTCAGTTTAAATAAAAATGAAGTAAGCATGCATCCTTAGGATACTAATGATCTTTTCCTCAACTCAGCAGCAGCTTCACTCTCCAAGTATAACTGGATTTGAAAGGATACACCTTCCCTTACGTACGAAAAGTGACAATAGCAGAACTAAGAAGAACAATTTATATTATGGATTATTTAAATTATTAATTCCTTTCTGACACTCTCTACTCTTCCCCCATTAATCAAACATTGAAACATATCAAACATAAAATTCTAGATAATATCCAGCATAAGAAACTGCAAACTTTTCTCATTAACTGTAGCTAAAACACATGTTAATAATTTAATTTGGGATTTCAAAAGCCCAATTTCTAGAAATCACTACTGGGGCAAGAAAAGAAGACTGTAAAGAACTTTATTTCATCAAGGATAGAGTCTAAGGTGGCTTCCAGGTGGTACTAGCCATAAAGAATCTGCCTGCCACTGCAGGTAGACAAAAGAGACACAAGTTCGATCCCTGAGTTGGGAAGATCTCCCAGAGGAGGGCATGGCAACTGGCTCTAGTATTCTTGCTTGAAGAATCCCATGGACAGAGGAGCCTGGCAGGCTACAGTTCATGGGGTTACACAGAGTCAGATACGTCTGAAGCCATCTAGCAGACACGCATGGAGTCTAAGGACAACAGGAGTAAAAACAAATTGAAGTGTATAAGGGGCTCACAAGTACACAGTAGAGGAGAAAGACACACATTTAACAGAAATTAAGTCAGGAGATACAAATCTTAAAGGGTGTTTTTGGTCTTCCGTCATCCTTACTGAGATTCACTGCTGATGCTATTGGAAATGAGTGGAATTTTCCACTGATTCTCTTACAAAGTTTATAGATGTACACATGCTTAGCACAGATGATATGTAACAAGCTTATAGACACTTAACTATCTTACTACTTTTTCCTTTTTTACTATCATCCTACAACAATTTTAATATTATAGTATAAATTTTATGCCTATTTAGTAAATGAACTAAAGCGTGATGTTTGTAAACTGCAGAGAGTCAGGTGGCCCTGGGAAGTTTTCTTTTTTTTTCCAGATGCTGTAGGTGAGTTCTTTAAATAATAGAGCATACAATATTTCAATAGGCAGTTTTTCCTATAATATTTTAATGACTCCATGTCATTGTTGGCTTGCTGAAGTAGGATCACGAGCTAAATGTTACTAAGAGGTCAGTATTGTGCCCTTGCTGTGCCTTCATTTGCAGTCAGCGATGTATTCTCTGATTTTAAACTTGCCAGCTTTTCTTGCTTTTAGATAATGCATTGTCTATTAAGTTGGACACATACACATAAGGACTTAATTTCTTATCAGTTCAGATGCCTTAAAAGACAGTAAGTCTGGAAAAAGAGTAGCAGTGAAATAAAACATCCAAGAACTGAATTCCTGTGAACTGATTTGGGAGGGTTAAAGGGTAATCACAGAAGTGATTTAAATCTATATGCTTTTAAGAGTGTATGTATTTTTCACCACTCAATTCTCCATTTTTATTTCTCTTTGCAATGCTCACTATATAATATCTCTTCTGTTATTCTTCTTATTCATCCATGATGCAAGCTTCCAGAGAACCATGTGTATCTAATCAGTCACTCGGTCATGCCACTCTGCCACCCTATGGACTGTTGCCCACAAGGCTCCTCTGTCCATGGGATTCTTCAGGCAAGAGTATTAGAGCCACTTGCCATGCCCTCCTCCAGGGGATCTTCCTGACGCTGGGGTAAACATGAGTCTCTGCGTCTCCCTGCATTGGCCGGTGGATTCATTACACTGAGCCATCTGAGAAACTCTCCAGAGACCTACAAGTACTTAAATCTTACTGTTAAAGGTCTACTCTTTGGAATGCCACACATTTGCAGTCAAGACATTTACCTACCCTCTTAAGACATTTACCTACCCTACCTTCATTTTAAGCTCTTAGCAAAAGATTAGGTTTTGACATAACCCAAGAATTTAAAGAACCTACTGCAGTGCAGGAGACCTGGATTCAATTATTGAGTCAGAAAGATCCCCTAGAGAACCCCCGCAGTATTCTTGCCTGGAGAATACCATGGATAGAGGGGTCTGGTGGGCTACAGTCCATGGATTTGCCAAGAGTCAGACACGGCTGAAGTGACATAGCATGCACACATGTAAGACTTTAAAAAGTGGGCTGAGAATAGGCTTAGATAAGAGGTTCAAAAGCAACTTCAGTTTCAGATACCATACTTGGCAAAGAATAACTCAAGTACCAAGAGGGTGAGGCACATGATATAATTAACATACTAAAAGCTAACAAGTTTTGAGATTATTATTCAGGGAATTAACAACCTAATTTCAGTAGAGACAGAAATATTTTTATTTTTATTTATTTTTTTTTTCAGAAATATTTTTAAACTATATTACTCTTCTCTTTGCCTTGTTTATACTTCTAACCTAATGATGACATTAAGTATATATGCTTGTTTTTTGGATATGTGTGAATGAAGTTAAAATGAATAATGATAAATAATTTATTTTATATAACTGCCTTATAGTTTCTCTTCCTCTCCTACTTACATTACCTATGTATTACATGTTTAATGATAGCCAATGTTCTCTTTCATGTTGAAATATAATTTTAAAATAAAATATATTAAAACATTGATATTAGATTGACATTTTTATATTGACAGATTGTTAAAAACTCTAGCAATTCACTGTTTACCTAAAGATTTAAAGAATAATGTTTAATAGTTTGATTTCAAAAGTAGTGGTTGAGAGAAATTTGTCAGAATTTTTAGCAGCTTCCAAATTTTTTGATTATTCATTTGGTATATGAGAAATATTTTGTACTTTGAAAGTATATTTTTCCTTGAACACTCATGTTCATTCATTGCAATGAATAGCCAAAATGTGGAGACAAACTAAAAGTCCATCAATGGATAAATAGATAAAGAAAATATGGAGCCTACATACAATGGAATATTATTCAGCTTTAAAAAAAAGAAGGAAAGTGTGTCAACACAACACGGGTGAAAGTTAAAGACATCATGCTAAGTGAAATAACCTCACACAAAACTCTATTCTTAATTTTTAAATAAATTGTTATTTTCATCAATTAATCTGATTCATTTACTTCATTTAGTTCCTATGACAAATAATTTAATCAAAATATAAAATTATAAAATTATGGCAAAATATCAAAACATGATATGCTAGACTAGAAATTCAAGTCTTTCCCAAACTTTGCCAAATGCAATGCAATAAATGCAGTGTCAACAAACATATACATGCTTTTTTTATTCCTTCTAAAATCTGCTTATTTCCATCATCTAACTAGAAATTTTATATAGAGCACTGTAATTTTGCTTCTCTCTCTTTAATTAGTCTGATTTTAATCACAAAAATATAAAAGCAGGAAAAGAAATTACCTAAATGTGTTTTAATATTTTGTAATTATGAAAAATATAAATTGAGTGAAAGAAAGTGAAGTTGCTCAGTCATGTCCGACTCTTTGTGACTCCATGGCCTGTAGCTTGCCAGGCTCCTCTGTCCTTGGGATTTTCCAGGCAAGAGTACCAGAGTGGGTTGTCATTTCCTTCTCCAGAGGCTCTTCCTGACCCAGGGATTGAACCCAGGTCTCCTGCATTATAGGTAGACGCTTTACTGTCTGAGCCACCAGCGAAGTCTATTATACAATTTAGGTGCATGTAAAATAAAGATAAATGGTTATATTTGCACATGTTCAATAATTATTTAACTTGTATGACAGAAATTACAATAATGATTTATTGTTAAATGTGCTTATTTTTATTTTTAATACCTTTTTAATTTCCTTTCCTCAATTTACTTTTTTTTGGGTAGAGAAAGTTGATGACTGCAAAAGTTGTAGCATAACTAGTCTGTATATTTGATATATATAGAAAAGAAGATTTAAATAAAAATATGCAGTGGATTTTGATTCAGAGATTAATTTTGAAAAAAATGTACAATGTAGTTAGATATATAAACATAGCTAATGTATATGCAATATGATTGTCCTTGTCTCTCAAATTAAAAATGAAATAATGCTAAACAAGGCTTGTATGAGGTTTAAATGAGATAATATTGCATGTCTAACATGAAGTTTGTTTATTTCATTTTTTTCTTTCTAAAAGCAAATATTTGATTCAATGATTTGGAACTCAGAGTACCATTGCTCATATAAAATGTAGAATAAGGATCATCACTTTTCATTTCAGATTTCCCACAGATAAAAGGTGACAACGGAGAGGGCGCTGGCACCCCACTCCAGTACTCTTGCCTGGAAAATCCCATGGACGGAGGAGCCTGGTAGGCTGCGGTTCATGGGGTCCCTAAGAGTCGGACACGACTGAGCGACTTCACTTTCACTTTTCACTTTCATGCATCGGAGAAGGAAATGGCAACCCACTCCCGTGTTCTTGCCTGGAGAATCCCAGGGACGGCGGAGCCTGGTGGGTTGCCATCTTTGGGGTCGCTGAGAGTCGGACACGACTGAAGCGACTTAGCAGCAGCAGCAGCAGCAAAAGGTGACAAAAAGTTAAGTATTGCAATTCTCTAATCCATTACATAAAAATTACTGCTGTAGAAAATAATTTTCAATTTATATGATGCACAGGTTACATTTGTTTGTTTACATTTTACTTTTATCATTCATTTGCAGGGGTTCTGTGTGGATCACTGTCTATATGATGTGATAATGAATGAATATTAATAAACCATAAATTCTATATGTTTGTAAAACAAAGTACTTAATCACATTTTTTACATTCAAATTTAGTAATTATTTCACTGAAAAATTAAAAAAGATTCCAGATTCTGATTCTTAAGTTATCCCTCTTCTTACACAGATTGCTGCTAAATCAAGGATTTTGTAAGAACAAGCTTTACATGAACTTCACTTATGTTCATGAATCAATTTACCATGTCATTAAGTTTACTAATCACAACTTCACTTATTATTGTTAATTATTAATATGATTTTTAAATAATGCTAAATCTTTTAATATAAATAACAATGTAATATAACATGAGTTATGAGGTAGCCCTTTGCCCATTGGAAACTAGTTGGAGAATTTTAGCAATTGTGAAAATAGAAAGAGCCTGGTCCCTGAATGCATACTGAGACCACTACACCCTTCCTAGAATGTCTGCTCCCAGGCTGCCTGTTACATGTGAAAACATGCATATACTCTGCTATTGCCATAGTAAACTAATATTCTCTTTGGTAACCCGTATTCCTGAAATACCTATCTCTACTTCTTCTGTCAAGACGTTCTTTTTTTTGTATTCAAACAGTATATCAGATAGCCATTACAAAAGAAAAACAAACCAAAAAAAAAAAAAACACACACAAATAAATAACCCCAAACCCTTTAAATTCAATGGCTTTAAAAACCCCAAGTCATATAATTCTCACTTACCTTCAGATTTGCAGGCAATCAACTTATCTAACTTAGCTAACCTGTGTTGCCCTGTTTATCTCAGCTAAACCTGCTTGCTCCTGGGGATTGGCTCTTCCAGGATACATTCAGCTGGCTCCCTTATATTCTTCACGGAGTGATGGTAGATTCTATAAAAGAGCAAGGCCAGTTGTACAAACACATTTCAAGTATCTACTTGTGTTAGATCTATTAACATCCCGTTTGTGTTACTGAAAATCATTATCAAAGGAGTGAGGGGAAGAAAGTAGACTTTTGTGAGTAATAATTCAACTTCTTTAGAGTCTTTACGTTAATATGAGACGTGATTAAGTTTGCAACATGTATGCAATAAAGAGAGCCTCCTCAGAGCTTCAGGTATTTCCAATAAGACCCCTACCCTGGCTTCCAAACATCAAGGAGAAAAGAAGATGTCCCAGGGTGTTTCGTCATCTTTGCCAGAACTCCTCACCACTTCTTATACCTCTAAAAAGGTCATTTGTGTTACTATGACAATCTGATTGAGGCTGCGAAGAAGAATATCATTTTACCCTTTCTCAGAAGAGTCATTTCTAAACATCTTGTGATTAGATACCCTGATAACATTTGTTAGAGGCTGTTTTCAACTGATGTTTGTATGGTAAACAGATACACTATCCTGTATATGCATCCCACTCATGTTGCTGTATTGCTCTTCATCCTGTTGACTATGCCAGTTGTCTCACTGATCTTGTTCCTGATGCCAGTTGTCTCACTGTTCCTCAGTGTGCCCACTGTTCACTGAACCCAGGGTAGGCAAGGCACGAGCTAAGAGGTTGGAAGAAGATGCAAGGGGCTGTGGGAGCTGCAGACATGCTTATTCTTTCCTCTCATGGCTGACCCAATGGACACAAGCATGCCACAGCAATAATGGCACCACTTTAAGTGGAGCTCATATATACACTCAGAGAAGGCAATGGCAACCCACTCCAGTGTTCTTGCCTGGAGAATCCCAGGGACGGGGGAAGCCTGGTGGGCTGCCATCTATGGGGTTGCACATGTCGGACACGACTGAAGCGACTTAGCAGCAGCAGCATATACACACTTAGCCCACAAAGTAGCCGGTGACCAAGACAGTACCACAGTGCTGTAAGTGATCTCAGCTGTTACATAATCATTGTTCACAAAACACGGGGCAAGAAAGAGCAAGAGACCTTGGGGTGAGAGAGCCTGACCAGGCCATCTGGGCTAATTTGCTCTTTCCCTACATATACCAAGTTGTCTGTCTTGGAAGATAGATACTACGTTCCGTTCTCAAACAGACAGTAGATCTACTTATTGACCAGGTGTAGAAGTAACCAGTATAATGATTTTTCCAGGGAAGATCAGGCAGGTTAACTTGTAGCCATATCTAAAGGATTTGCTTTCTTTAAGATGGCTGTTCCTTAGTCATGATATAAACACAGTGCAAGCATGTGTGCCACATGGGTCACTCTAGTCACACTCAGGAGTCCTGTGGGATGAGAGACCCCAGTGTAAACAAGAAGGGCTGCTGCTTGCTGGACGGTGAGTGATGAAGCTCTTTGCTTTGATGCAGGAATCTAAAGTGTTCTGCCAGCATCTATGGAACAGCGACAGGGTAACTTGCTAGCTGACAAATCAAAGAGCCTTCATACTTCACATGCCCTTTATCTTGGTTTATATCAATTACCAAGATAAACTAGGTCTCACAGGTTATTCCGATTCTCGTTTCCTTAAAGTCAAGTACATGCCCTTTACTAATCTATTTCTCATTTCTTCTAAGCTCTCAAAACACTTCTCCTATGCCCTTAGAAATGCTCCTGCATGTGTGCTAAGTCGCTTCAGTCGTGTTTCTTTGTGACTCAATGGAATGTATTTCACCAGTCTCCTCGGACAAAGGGATTCTCCAGGCAAGAATACTGGAGTGGGTTGCCATGCCGCTCTCCAGGGGACCTTCCCTAGAAATGCTCCTAGTCCATAGAAAGTCCATCATGTTCTGAACCCCTTCTCTGAATGTTCTTTACTCTCTTGCTCTGACTCCTATCTCTATTTTGAGGATGCTACTTATCTCTAGTCGGAGCTGATTTTTTTTTTTTTTCCCCACAACATGGAGCTAGAAATAGTGTGGAGATATTCCATTCTTATTGCTGTTTCCATGCAATTTCCTATTTTTCTCCCCTTCCCAATGCATAAAAAAGAAGTCACCCTCAAATATTATGTCACCAAATGAAACCAACTGCTACCTCTGTTTTTCTAAACCTGCTTTACCTCTCTTTTTTAAAAAAAAAATTAAGATATAATTTTCATCTTTTGTACCAATTTTGAGTGTACATATCAATGATTTTTAATAATCACTTAGTAGATTTTCTGTCATGCAATATTACCATAATTAAGTTTTAGAACATTTTATTACTCTCATAAATTGCTAGTTAATAGTTAATGGCCTTGATGCATGGCAGAGGCCAACATAATATTGTAGAAATTTTCCTCCAATAAAAAAAATTTAAAAATCAAACAAAAATTAGTTAATGTCCTTTCCTATTCCAGCCTCAGTCTACCAGTAATCTATTTTCTGTCTGTATACATTCACATTTTTTAGGCATTTCCTACAAATGGAATTATAGACTACACAATCTGTTCTATATTCTTACAATTTACCTAATGTTTCTCAGGTTTATACAAGTAGTAGCATGTTAGTATTTCATTCCTTTCATTGATGAATAGTATTCCATTGTATAGATGTACACACTTTCTTGATCAAATTACCAGTTTATGGGCATATGAACTATTTCTATATATTGGTTATTATGAGTCACTCTACTATCTATATTTGCTTTCAAGTCTTCATGTAGACTGAATACTTTCATTTCTCTTGTTTAAAAATGTAGGAGTGGAATTGCTTGGTAACTATATACTTCATATTTTAAGAAACTGCCAAGATCTTTTTCAAAGTATCTGTATCACTCTTCAGTCCAGCAAGGGATACAGTAGAGTTCCATTTTATCACATCAATGTGTGTTATTATCTCTCATTTTTTATGGTAGCCATTCTGATGTGTGTGGAAGGTTATCTCATTGTGGTTTTAGTTACCTCTCCTTTTGGGAGATTTTTTTAAATTCATTTTACTTTCCTTTGTTCTCTGTAGCTTTTAGATTCTACTTATTATTTTACCAAAACCTTTTCAATAAACCTATTAAGTTTTTAGAGTTTATAAATACACATAGATGATTTTTTCAATAGCCAGGTCTCTCTGTAACTAGATCTTCTGTTCTCTAAGTTTATAAGCTCAGTTTCATGAATCTGCTGTGTGCCTCTTTTCTATTCCAGTTTACCTGTTAAAGGGCTCCAAATCTACTATTTTGACCCTGTCAAAATCTTTTGCCCTTTAATGCCCCTTGTCTCCTTCACGTACTCCTGTCCTTTCTTAACTAGTTTTGACTTCAGAGTTTGGGATTTTAACCTGTGTTTTAAAGTATCAATTCCCTTATCACTGCCATGCTTTCTTTTATACTTCCCCATTTTTAAAATCAATTTTCTACCTACTCCTGAATTCAATCGTTGCTGAAGACAATCACAATCCTGTTTACTGGCTTTATTTAAATTTCTTGACGAGTAGCATCAAGTGAGCCCTTCGCCCTGCAGAGGTCATTGCCTGTGTTTCCCTAGGTCATTCATTATCCTGCTATTTTCCATCTCATCCTCTCACCTCACAGCTGCAATAGACTTCTGCCCCAGTCTCACTTCCAGCTGATGACTTCACTTCTGGAAGGAGAAGCAGTCACACAGAGCATTTCCTCACCTTGCTTGTGAACCACACGTTCTGTGTTCCTGACTATTGTCGCAAGTGAAAAGTCTGTAGTCTTATTAAAAATAACTTCTCCACTTGTGCATATGTTCCCATCCCTTTCACAAGGTGATAATTCCATCTGTTTTCCCTCTATTCCTTAAAAATTTCCCCTGTCTTCAGGCACTGAAGTGGCACTCGTGGTAAAGAAGCCACCTGCCAATATAGGAGACATACAAAGACATTTGATCCTTGGGTAGGGAAGATCCCCTGGAGGAGGGCATGAGAACCTACTCCAGTATTCTTGCCTGGAGAATCCCATGGACAGAGGAGCCTGTTGGGTTACAGTCCATGGGGTTGCACAGAGTTGGATATGACTGAAGCAACCTAGGATGCACACATTCCTTCTTTATAAACAGAAGAGAAAACTAACAACCTTCTCTTGATACATCTTGCTATAGCTACTGTCTTTTATACCTAAACTTTCCTTGAATGAGCTATGCACACTCACTGACTATAATGCTTTCTCTCCTCTTTCCTTTTTATTGTAGCTTTTTTTTTAAAAGTATACTTGATTTACAATGCTGTGTTAGTTTATGGTGTGTAGCAAAGTATTTCAGTGTGTGTATGTATATATATATATATATATATATATATATATATATTGTTTTTCATATTCTTTATCCTTTCAAGTTATTAAATATTGGATCTAGTTTCCTGTTGTACATAGTAGGTCCTAAAAATAGAGTCCCTATCAGTTCAGTTCAGTCACTCAGTTGTGTCTGACTCTTTGCAACCTCATGACTACAGCACGCCAGGCTTCCCTGTCCATCACCAACTCCCAGAGTTTGCTCAAACTCATGTCCATCGAGTCAGTGATGCCATCCAACCATCTCATCCTCTTTGCCCTCCTCCTTCCTTCAGTCTTTCTCAGTATCAGGGTCTTTTCCAATGATTTAGTTATTTGCGTCAGGTGGCCAAAGTATTGGAGCTTCAGTTTCAGTATCAGTCCTTCTGATGAATATTACCTCAGTCATTTCAAAGAATATTCCTTCCAGTGAATATTGGAAGAGTCACCATATGATCCGACAGTCCCACTCCTGGACATATATTGGGAGAAAATTCTAATTTGAAAAGAAATATGCACCGTAACATTCATAGCAATGCTATTTACAATAGCCAAGACATGGGAGCAACCTAAATGTCTATCAACATATGGATACATAAAATGTGATACACACATACAATGTAATATTACTCAGCCATAAAAAGAATTAAATAATGCCATTTACAGTAACATGGATGGACCTAGAAAATATCATACTAAGTGAAGTAAGCCAGACAAAGGCAAAGGACAAATATCACAATATCAATTCTCTGCGGAATCTAAAAATGACACAAACGGTCTTTCCTGTTTTCTTGAACTCACTTCACTGAAGTTTTCCTCTCAACAATCTATGGAAAGTACACATGCCAAGACCCCCGGGGATCCACATATTCCTAAGTCCAATGCTTATGTCTTTGTCAGTGTTATTGTCATTTAATAGTGCCTTTTAGGAAGAGAAAAAAATGTCTAGCTCTAAGTATATGCCAATTTTCGTGGTACATACTTCACCCATGGCCAATCACAAACTTCCAGCCCAAGGCCAGTGAGTAGAGTGTGGAGTGCGTGTAACTGACTCTCATTCGGGCAGGAGAGGGCTCACCAGCCCCCAGTGGCGTGGATGTCGTATCTACAGCACTTGATGCAACTAATCACTCAGAATTTCTCACTCAACAGTGCTTTTCAGGAAAATCGCTCTCTTCTGGTTTTCCTCCCATGAGAATATGACTTACTCCTTCTTAGTCTCTCTTGTTGAACTTGCTCAGACCTTTGACTTCTGAGTGTTGGAGTTCCCTGTTAGTTCTTTTCCATGGCTATTCTAACTTTAAGATCTCATCAAAGCCCTCGAAGTTAAATACCCTCTGTAATTAGAATACCCTGTCAGAATTTCCCTCAGAATGTGTGAGTGTTGTTGAGTCACCCAGTCATGTCTGACTCTTTGCAACCCAATGGACTGCAACACGCCAGGCCTGTGTGAATGCGCATATCCAATTATGAACTCAGTATCGTCCCCTGTATAGTTAAAACTGAACACATCCAATGTTAAACTCTACGCATTTCTCTTCCAAACCTGCTCTAACCAGAATATTTTTGCCTCTTCCAGTTCCTTGGTCCAGTGTCTGGATATCATTGCTGTCTGTTTCCCACATCTGCCTTCTGCTTCTCTCGTGCCCACATCAGCAATCCTGTCATCTTTGCCTGTGGATCACTAAGCATCTCTACATTCAGAACCTCACTGTCTCCATCACAACGCTCCTGTCCCAAGTCATCATTATATTCTACATTCATTACTTCAATGTGCCTTTCAGTTTTACCGCTTTTACCTTTTCCTCCATAATAAAAACAGAAACTACTCAAAAAAAAGAAATAAAGACCAAAGTGTTCATTAGAATAGTACATCGTGTTACATCACTGTTCTATTGAGATCTTTAAAATGGCTCTGAAGCTCATTCAAATTAGTTTTTACATTGCCCTACAAATTTCTCTGTGACGTGACCCTCTCAGTCTGGAAACCTCCCTTGCTTTCACTCTCTCCTCCACTCACTCAGCTCCAATCAAATCAGCTCTTTGTTGCTCAAAACGTACTCTCATTTTAGGGCCTGAAATTTCTTCCCCTTTACATCCCGTGGTTCACGTGCTTGCTTCCATAAGATTTTTTCTCAAATGTCAGATTCTCAGTGACACATTCCCTGACCACAATTTAAAATTTCCACACATCCCTACCGTAACACTTGACACTTTCTAATATAGCATACAACACACAACCACACACACATGTGCATGCATGCATACATAATTTAAAA
Organism: Bos indicus x Bos taurus; assembly: GCF_003369695.1. NCBI lineage: Eukaryota > Metazoa > Chordata > Mammalia > Artiodactyla > Bovidae > Bos > Bos indicus x Bos taurus. The sequence goes on along the minus strand of NC_040087.1, from coordinate 8,434,753 downwards.
TAATTTCTGTTTCATTCTACCCAAATATAAGTACTAGATCATCAGATATGTTTTATTTTTATTCTTTTATTCACTGATGTATCCTGAGCATCTAGAAAAATACCTGGACTTTGTAACATAATATAGGAACTCACAAAAAATTGGCTGAGGCACTAAAACAAGAATAATTTACCACCTATTAATCACTAGCTATGTTTCAAGCACTTTGATCAATGCTGTGGTTATTATCTTATGTGATTGTTACAAATAAATAGTGTATAGTATAGGGGTTTAATTTTAGTTCTGTCTGCCTATCCACAAACATACAATAAAAATGTGTTCCTTGACCTTCCATAATTTTATATTAGCTTATGCACTAGTCCCATATGATCATTTCTGTTTGTGTTTATAATTGTCTTATTTTACTACATATTCTGAAATTTCAATTAATTTTAATTCTGGGGTAAATAGACCAAGTTGATTTTCATGGGGCTAGTCACTTTTCATCAAGTTTAATATAATCTCACCCTTAAAGTCTCCCTGCATAGGCAAGAATAGCTCTCTCTGAGACTCAATATCTCAGCAGTTTAATATTTCAACACCAAGCATTGATTTAATTTTCAGGTCCATCTATCCTGAAAAGATGAATATTTGTCTAAACTTTAAATCTTCTAATTCAGAAATCCATCCCAGATATTCTTCAAAGTAGAAGTCAAAAAGCGCTACAATTTCTAGGGACTGCAAATCTGGGATGCTTTTAATTTTTATTTCTTTTTTATTTGGCTGATATCTGCAAACTTGATATTGTTTTCATTAGCTCCTCTGTATGTACGTTGGGGAGAAGCATATTAAGAGAAGATAAAATTTGAGTTTGCAAATCTCTCTGGCTATACAGAAGTAGAAGACCTTATGGTCTAGCATTGCTTAAAAGCTATAGTTCCTTGAATCCAAGGTTAAACAAAGTTTAATGGAAAAAATATATTACTATTTTTTTCATGACTCAAAAGTTATGGTTTTTAATTATAATCATTTATAATATTGGAGAAAATATGGTTTAATAAAAAAACAAAATTTTTGCTTTGTTTGTGTGTTGTTAATCATGCATATTCCAAGAGCTTATGTTACTTCCTGGAAGAAAAACATGTTCTTAGAGAAGTTGATTCTTCCAGGCTGCAAGATATATGTTTGTAACATTGCTGAACATTCTATTAACTGGCTAGAAGGGGAAAATAATATATAAATACAGGGAAAGTAAATTAATGTGGAAGAGAATATAGAGAAAGAAGAGAAAATCTGAAGGTAAGAAGAGAAAATGGGAATGGGATACAGGACCAAGGTAACACAATCCTTGTAACAGATTTTTCTCCAATCCTCTCCCCTTTGAATCTATGCTTTTCTCTTTCTCTATGCACAGCTTTTAACCTTAGGAGGATGACACAAAATATATTTCCAGAGAAACTGCCATTAAACAAGTCATACATTACAAAACCCAAGCTAAAAATAAGGAAAACAACAACACATAGACTTTTACAACAAAGGAGCTTACACAATTATTGTTTTATATTCTCTTGCTGTGAATGGACAAAATGAAGAGCAAGATTTCATGGGCAATGGTGATATAAACAGAGGTAATGCAAAGTGGAATGGATAATAAAGGATGTAGCCGGAAGAAAAGGCAATAGTAGAAACCAAGTCCACAGAATACTGCAGGGAAGGGGAGAGGAAGAAGGACTTACTGAAATGTAATATGGCAAACATTAATAGGTCACAGGCCAACGATTTGTAAGAGATTATGTTGAAAGTTAAATTAGCTCTGACTTCCTAATTCCTGTAATTCCTGTAACATGAATTCATTTTAAATTTGATTAAATGTTTCATTGGCTCATTCTTCATATAATCATTTATTCATTATTTATTAATTAATTCAAGATATATTCTTAAACAACACAAAAAACACTTTCATAAACCAGGTACTTGGCTAAATATGGGAGGCATGAATGGAAAAAACAGAAGAGATTCTGGTTCACATGTAAGTAAGTAAATACATAAATAAATTCACATAACCATAAAAGTTATAAAGAAATGAATTATGTATTCATATTGAAAGAAATTAGAGATGGATAACACTTTAAATAGGATATTCTGAGAAGCCAAAACTGCTGAGTTTTTATTTTATTTTTACATTAACCTTCTTAAGCCAGGACTTATGATAAATGGTAACTACAAATGTGCAAAAAGATAAAAATGAAAAAAACCTGACTTGGATCAATATTAATTCAAATGTAACAATTTTTACCACCTACCACTTGGAGCTGGATGGAGAGAATTGGCCACCTGTATTCAAAACCTCTGGGACAGGTGTAAAAAAAAAAAGAAAATTCTTCAGAACAATATTTAAAATGATGTAAAATTAGCTTGTGCATGTTACATAATAAAATTCTTTTGCAATTTAAATTAATATTTTTATATTGTAGCATATCTCCTTATTTCACTGAGAGTATTCATTATGATATATAATATTGATAATTTTATGGCTGGCTGCTTAAGTATGTTCATAATGCTGTTTTTAAATCCTAGAAATTTTCTTAGAGGAATTATATAAAAACAAGTATAATTTCTAAAGTATGAAAACATTCAAAAGTGACATTGGGAAATTATGCTGAGGAAAGGGGGAAAAAAGAGGAATCTTTGGATTCACATTTTTTAGAAATACAAGAAAATCTATTATGAAGAAGGAGAAAATTTGGAATCAAGCTTTGGTGTGTTTTTAAGGTAACCTAGGCTTTGGTTAGTGAAAAAAAAAAGAGTTTACCTATCATAAGGCACAGTTTCTAAGTTTTTGCACTAGAGTATATAGTTATTAAAGTTGCTATTATTTACAACTTTAACTTTCCTTTTCCTTAAATACTTAGATTAAAAAATCACTTTGCCTAAATATGTTCTTTAACATCAGTCAGCCATGTCCTCACCACCCTTATCATAACTATTGTTCCTTTTTAAAGTCACATAAGTGTTATCTGTGGGCAAGAATCCCTTAGAAGAAATGGAGTAGCCCTTATAGTCAAAAAAGAGTATGAAATGCAGTACTTGGGTGCAATCTCAAAAGCAACAGAATGACTTTTGTTCGTTACCAAGGCAAGCCATTCAATATCACAACAATCCAAGTCTCAAAGTCTATGCCCCAACCACTAATGCTAGAGATGCTGAAGTTGAACTGTTCTATGAAGACCTACAAGACCTTCTAGTACTAACACCAAAAAAAGGTGTCCTTTTCATCACAGGGGACTGGAATGCAAAAGTAGGGAGTCAGACATACCTGGAGTAACAGGCAAACTTGGTCTTGGAGTACAGAATGAAACAGGGCAAAGACTAACAGAGTTTGTCAAGAAAATGCACTGGTCATAGCAAACACCCTCTTCCAACAACACAAGAGAAGACTCTACACATGGACATCACCAGATGGTCAACACCGAAATCAGATTGATTATATTCTTTGCAGCCAAAGATAGAGAAGCTCTATATAGTCAGCAAAAACAAGATGGGAAGCTGACTGGCTCAGATCACAAACTCCTTATAGTCAAATTCAGATTTAAACTGAAGAAAGTAGGGAAAATCTCTAGATCACTCATGTATGACCTAAATCAAATCCCTTATGATCACACAGTGGAAGTGACAAATAAATTCAAGGGATTAGAGATGATAGAAAGAGTGCCTGAAGAACTATGGACAAACATTCCTGACATTGTACAGGAGGCAGGGATCAAGACTATACCCAAAAGAAACAGAAATGAAAAATGGTTGTCTGAGGAGGCCTTACAAATAGCTGAGAAAAGAATCAAAAGGCAAAGGAGAAAAAGAAAGGTATACTCATTTAAATGCAGAGTCCCAAAGAATAGCAATGAGAGATAAGAAAGCCTTCCTCAGTGATCAGTGCAAAGAAATAGAAGAAAACAATAGAATGGGAAAGACTAGAGACCTCTTCAAAGAAATTAGAAATACCAAGAGAATATTTCATACAAAGATGTTTACAACAAAGGACAGATATGGTATGGACCTAAGAGAAGCAGAAGATATTAAGAAGTGGCAAGAATGCACAGGACTATACAAAAAAAAATCGTCATGGTCCAGATAGCCAAAATGGCTAGATTAATCCCCTATAGCCAATAATCGTGGAATGTGAGGTCCAGTGGGCCTTAGAAGCATCACTACAAACAAAGCTAGTGAAGGTGATGGAATTCCAGTTGAGCTTAATCAAATCCTAAAATATGATGCTGTGTTGAAAGTGCTGCACTCAATATGCCAGCAAATCTGGAAAACTCAGCAGTGGCCACAGGACTGGAAAAGTCAGTTTTCCTTCCAAACCCAAAGAAAGGCAATGCCAAAGAATGTTCAAACTACTGCACATTTGCACTCATCTCACACACTAGTAAAGTAATGCTCAAAATTCTCCAAGCCAGGCTTCAACAGTATGTGAACCATGGACTTCCAGATGCTCAAACTGGATTTAGATCAACTTGCCAACATCCATTGGATCATTGAAAAAGCAGAAAAAGGAGAATACGAGAACAAACATCTACTTTTGCATTATTGATTACACCAAAGCCTTTGACTGTGTAGATCACAACAAACCATGGAAAATTCTGAAAGAGATGGGAATACCAGACCACCTGATCTGTCTCCTGAGAAATCTGCATGCAGGTCAAGAAGCAACAATTAGAAACGGACATGGAACAACAGACTGGTTCCAAATTGGGAAAGGAGTATGTCAAGGCTGTATATTGTCACCCTGCTTACTTAACTTATATGCAGAGTACATCATAAGAAACACTGGGCTGGACGAAGCACAAGCTGGAATCAAGCATGCCAGGAGAAATATCAATAACCTCAGATATGCAGATGATACCACCCTTACGGCAGAAAGTGAAGAAGAACTAAAGAGCCTCTTGATGAAAGTGAAAGAGGAAAGTGAAAAAGTTGGCTTAAACCTCAACATTCAAAAACTGAAGATCATGGCTTCTGGTCCCATCATTTCATTGCAAATAGATGGGGAAACAGTGGAAACAGTGACAGACTTTATTTTTTGCGGGGTTGGGGGGGGGGGCCTCCAAAATCACTGCAGATGGTGACTGCAGCCTTGAAATTCAAAGATGCTTGCTCCTTAGAAGATAATCTTTTACCAACCTAGACAGCATATTAAAAAGCAGAGACATTACTTTGCTGACAAAGGTCCATCTTGTCAAAGCTGTTTTTTCTAGTAGTCATGTATGTATGTGAGAGTTGGACTATAAAGAAAACTGATCACAGAAGAATTGATGCTTTTGACCTGTGGTGTTGGAGAAGTCTCTTCAAAGTCCCTTGGACTTCAAGATCAAACCAGTCAATCCTAAAGAAAATCAGTCCTGAATGTTCATTGGAAGGACTGATGCTGAAGCTGAAACTCCAATACTTCGGCCACCTGATGTGAAGAACTGACTCATTGGAAAAGACGCTGATGCTGGGAAGATTGAAGGCAGGAGAAGAAGTGGACGACAGAGGATGAGATGGTTGTATGGCATCACTGACTCAATGACATGAATTTGAGTAAGCTCTGGGAGTTGGTGTTGGACAAGGAAGCCTGGCATGCTGCAGTCCATGGAGTCCCAAAGAATCAGGACTGAGCAACTGAACTGAACTGAAGTGTTATTTATTTGTTCTCTTTTTACACTTATTGAGTCTTTGGATTACTAAATATACATCTATTGTAAAGCTCAAGTTTTCACTGTCGGTTGTGGTGAAAATTCAGATTATGCTGTTGATTGCTTTGAAGATGAAGATGACATCCTATAAGTGTATGTTTTAAATCTTGACAAAGATTGTGCTAATGGTAAAGAACTCACCAGATAATGCAGGAGATATAAGAGATGTGGGTTCAGTTCCTGGGTTGGGAAGATCATTCGGAGTAGGGCATGGCAACCCACTGCAATACTCTTGCCTGGAGAATTCCATGGACAGAGGAGCCTGGTGGGCTATAGTCCATAGGGATGCAGAGAGCTGGACACAACTGAAATGACTTAGCCTGCAAGTGTCCAGTACTTAGTGATTCTGTGCTGTCTGCTCTTAAGATAAGCAATGAGTATTCCTATACTCATGGATTAGAATGTATTTATTAGAATGAATAAGCCTCTATTGCCTTTCATGGAAGTTAAAATAATGAGATAAGGGACAGGTGGAGGAAATCTGTAAGTCTGGTGTTTTAAAGATGGTTATCAGCTAAGTTGGAAAAGTTTTCATAGGGAAAGGTACAGGCAGAAATGCAGAAGTGTACTTTTTCCCTTCTTTTACACATTTTTAAATTAAAAAAATGAGAAAATATTTGGAACTCTTGGGTATTTTGTGAATGATAGTTTTTTTCTGTGGATTGGGCAACAGATGGTCAAAATACGATGAGGTATCTATATGCTAGGAGAGCTGGTTTGTGATGAAATCAAATCTACAGTTAAAAAGAAATGAAAGCTTCCACGTTAAATTTGGAAAAGAATGATATTCTCCTGAATCGAATATGCTGTCTATAGTCAAATAGGCCACATCTTGAATACTAGTTCTAACAGTGAGAGATTCCCAAATAAATAAGATCTGAATAAATTTTTCAAAAATACTCAAGATACTTAGACAAATTTCTATAGGTTGCTGAATAATCCATTTTTTGTCCTTTATCTCTTTCCTTATCTGTAGTAATTCACTTGATCTTAGCCAAAATACTGAGAAGCGATTCTCTGGTAATTCAGAACCAAAATAAATTGAATAAATTTCTTGCTATTGTCCAGATTGCAATAGAAACACTGGCTTCTCTTAAAAGTTGTTTTGTTTTCTGTTGAAGGAGGAAAAAGCACACGAGTCACTGAGGCTTATGTTTCATGGAAGACAGGCAATTTAAATCAATATTGATAGCGTGTGTAGTGGCTCTGGGTGCTTTAAATTCTACTTTCTATATCCTGTCTTTGCAAGTCTACTTTTACTTTTAAGAAATGATTAGATCTAAGGCAGTCCTGTATCCATTTGGAGATGGATCTATATGTGTCCCTGAGGTCTGAACTGAGGTCTGTAGAAATCATACCTTCAACCCAAGGTACGATGCCTTTTGTGACAGATGCTTTGAAGTCTTCCCTCAATCTTTCTTTAAAGAGAAAAAGTTCAAACACTTTTTTTTTCTTTATTCAGAGTTGAGTTTAAAAGTTTACCTGATCATAAGATGGGAAGTAGGAAAAATTATTTTTTTTCCTAATGACATTGGTTTCTCTTTGAAGTCCAGCTTCTAGACAAGTCACATCAATATCAAAGAATCCATAAGCAGATTCAGTAAAGCTCAGATTGGAAATACTGGGATAAGTCAGTTTTCTGTCTCGGAGCTTATAAAACAGCAAAATCCTGAAGGTGCATAGTATTTTAATTAACAATAGCCTAATTGTATTTCTGTTACTAGCATTATTAAATACATATTTTATAGACCAAGATATTTAGTTGGAAAGAAACCAGATTGTCCCATAAACTAAAGCCTTTGATCCTTGGTTTCTCTTATTTTTTTCTAAAGCCTGCAGATGTGAGTCAAGCTCTTCTACTTCCAGGAAACATGAAATCTAGAAGCAGAAATCAGCCTTTCTGAAGGACTCTAATGCCAAATTGTACTAACAACTTTTAGTATTGGTCAGTTTATTTATATTTGAAAAACCTAAAACAAAATTTCAACTTATTAAAATTCCAATATGTACTATTTAAGATTTGCTGCAACCTTTTAGAAGATATTACTGTATATGTGTGTGTTCATATTCAGTCGTGTCCTACTCTTTGTGACCCCATGGACTGTAGCCTGCCAGGCTCCTCCGTCCATGGGATTTTCCAGGCAAGAATACTGGAGTGGGCTGCCATTTCCTTCTCCAGGTTATCTTCCCAACCTAGGGATTGAACCCATGTCTCTGTGCCTCCTGAATTGGCAGGTGGATTCTTTACCACTGCACCCCCTGGCCCTATTGTCAATGGGTAAACCCATGTGCACCAATGATTAGAAAGAAAATTTCAAGGTCTTAAAGTTAACAATTGAAATTTGAGCCAAATATAGTTTAACTCAAATGTTGACATTGTTTCCAAAATACAATGACTTTCTCAAGCAACTTTAGTTTTCTATCCATATGTTTTCTTTGAGTTTTCTCAGCCTGTCTTACTGGTATTTTCTTCATATTGATGTGACATAGCAAAAGCTTTAAAATTGGCTTCAAAAAATAAAAGTTAAAATATTGGCACAAAACACTTGACAAATGGTGAGATAAAAGTGTGTGGATGTCTGTATCTCAACAAAGGCAATGAGAACACTGGTAAAATATGTCAAAAAAAAAAAAAACCTTTTTCAGAACCTTATTATTTAACCAAAACCTTGCAGTAATTCTTTCATAATCTAGTCAAGAAAATCAGGTAAATCTGGGTAAGAAATCAAGCTTTGTGTCATTTATATTTGCTCTATTCCCATCCCTCTTGCCCCTAGGCTCTGTGGCAGTCTTAAAAACCAGCAGCCTAGCAGCTCCTAAATGGAACAGAATATTTTTGGATTTCCCTCAAAAATCTAATCCCCTGAAATTTGTCACTATTTGATCTGTCTAGCAGCTCCTTGGAACTGCTTATGGGACTTTTTTTTACCTCAGAGACCACTAAATGAAGAAAACCCTAACTCCCGGGCATTTGTAAAAAACACAATCAGTGGAGTTCCTTCACCTTTTCAGGGTGTGTCTTAGCACTAACAGTTGGGACCAACCTAGATAGCATATTTAACAGCAGAAACATTTCTTTGCCAACTAGGTCCATCTAGTCAAGGCTATGGATTTTCCTGTGGTCATGTATGGCTGTGAGAGTTGGACTGTGAAGAAAGCTGAGCACCCAAGAATTGATGCTTTTGAAGTGTGGTGTTGGAGAAGACTCTTGAGAGTCTTTTGGACTGCAAGGAGATCCACCCAGTCCATTCTGAAGGAGATCAGCCCTGGGATTTCTTTGGAAGGACTGATGCTGAGGCTGAAACTCCAATACTTTGGCCACCTCATGGGAAGAGTTGACTCATTGGAAAAGACTCTGATGCTGGGAGGGATTGGGGGCAGGAGGAGAAGGGGACAACAGAGGATGAGATGGCTGGATGGCATCACTGACTCGATGGACGTGATTTTGAGTGAACTCCGGGAGCTGGTGATGGACAGGGAGGTCTGGCGTGCTGCGGTTCATGGGGTCGCAAAGAGTCGGACATGACTGAGCGACTGAACAGAACTGAACAGTTGGGACAAACATAAGCTGGTCAAAACTATAAAAGGAAATTTTTGAGAATGAGATATCTATCAAAGGCTTTGAAAGGCTCCAACAATATCCAAAGATACATAAACTCATTCATATGTGTGGGGCTGTATACATTCTCAGGAAAGACCAAAAATATTCAAACTGCTCACCTCTGACTGATCTTGAAGCTGTGTACAAGTAGAAAGTCATGGCTGAGACAGAGTAGTATCTGCCTGCCTGGGTGTTGAAGGCATGACTCAACACACATCGAACCCCTTAGAAAATGGTGGGAGACCTACTGGTTCAGGGAATTTTCCTAAAAGATCTATCTAGTCTTTCATGAACAAGTAACCTAACTGAACAGTGACTTCACTGGCCACCTTCAAACAAAAATACACTTTTTAGAGCTAGTTTAGTAATGACAATAAATAAGCAAACAGATGGAAAAAACAACTGACCCTAGGTGTGATCAAATGTGATTTCCAGAATATATTATAAACTTTCATGAGTTTATAATGTATCAAATTGTAATTTGTATGTTGATCACAGTACAAAGGCTGAGGAAGAAATGGAGCTATATGGGAACAGAGTTTTTGTATACTATTAAAATTTACTTAATCAAAATAGATTATTTTAAGACACAATGGTACTTGTAGTTTCGAGGAGAACCACTAAAATGTAACTCCAAAGAATACATTAAAAGACAGAGCAAAGGCCCTAAAATGCAATACTGAGAATTTTTTATTTAACACAAAATAGGATAGTGATAGGTGAAGAATGGGTGAATAAAAACCATGGAAAGACATTTTAAAAAAAGAGCAAAAAATAGCAAAATAGGATACTTCATACCTTATCAGCAAATATATTAAAAATAAGAGAATGAAATTACAATATAAAAGTGGAGATAGGCAGAAAAATAAAAAAATAAATGCACCAAGCATATGATATTTATGCTGGGAAATACTTCTTATTTAAAGATATCAATAGGTTAACAGTAGAAAGAAAGAAAAGATTGATCATGAAACAAATGAGAAGAGAGCATGAGTCACTGTGACATTAGACAAAATGGACACTAAGGCAAAAGTTCTTACTAAAGATAAAGAAGAAATTTTATGATAATGAACGGTCAATCCTTCACGAAGATATAATGATTATAATTACATATTCACCTATCAACAAAACTGCTGAAAATCTGATAGAATTGAAAAGAGAGAAATAGACAATTCATCAATAATGGTTGGATACTTTAACATACATCTTCCAATAATAGAGAAAATAACTAGGCAAAATAAAGAAATACAAGACTTTAATGGCACAATCAGCCAACTTGAAGAACAGATATCTTTAATACATCAACTAATGACAGAATACAGATTTTTCTTGAGAATACATGAAATAGTCTTCAGGATAGACTGTATGCTAGGCCAACAAATTTAAGTAATTATGCAAAGATTGAAATTATATGAAGTATATTTTCTGGGAAAAGCATAACTAAATGAGAAATCTCTAAGGGAAAGAAATTCAGGAAACTCATCCATATTTGGAGATAAAACTGATACCCTATAGTGTTGGATTCGTGCTCTCAGAAGATTTACCTTTGGGACCAGGGACCAGGCTTGATCACTCAAGAGATTTTGTGTAACAGAGCTTTATTAAAGTGAAAAAGGGACAGAGAAACCTTCTGACACAGACATCATAAGGGGGATGGAGAATGTCCCCCTTGTTAGTCTCAGCAAGGGTGCTATATACTTTTCAATTGATATTAACAATAAATCAAAAGAATGTCTCAAGGTTCTAAAGATCTTACTAGATCCACTCCCACAATTTACATTTTAAGATGACAGATTAGTCAGAGGGTTTCAAGAAGGAAAAACTCAAGCAGGATACATTGTTGTTGTATAATCATTCAGTTCAGTTCAGTTCAGTCGTTCAGTCGTGTCCGAGTCCTTGCGACCCCATGAATCGCAGCACACCAGGCCTCCCTGTCCATCACCAACACCCAGAGTTCAATGAGACTCACATCCATTGAGTCAGTGATGCCATACAGACATCTCATCCTCTGTCATCCCCTTCTCCTCCTGCCCCCAATCCCTCCCAGCATCAGAGTCTTTTCCAATGAGTCAAATCTTCATATGAGGTGGCCAAAGTACTGGAGTTTCAGCTTTAGCATCAGTCTTTCCAAAGAAATCCCAGGGCTGATCTCCTTCAGAATGGACTGGTTGGATCTCCTTGCAGTCCAAGGGACTCTCAAGAGTCTTCTTCAACACCACAGTTCAAAAGCATCAATTCTTGGGTTCTCAGCCTTCTTCACAGTCCAACTCTCACATCCATACATGACCACAGGAAAAACAATAGCCTTGACTAGACGGACCTTTGTTGGCAAAGTGATGTCTCTGCTTTTGAATATGCTATCTAGGTTGGTCATAACTTTCCTTCCAAGGAGTTAGCGTCTTTTAATTTCATGGCTGCAGTCACCATCTGCAGTGATTTTGGAGCCCAAAAAAATAAAGTCTGACAGTATAATCCTTAGTATAGAGTTTAAGCTGAGTTGTTTTGTTGTGTAGTCATCAGCTCCAGGCTTAAAGAAAAAAGCATTTTATGTGACTAAGACTAAGGAATGTAGAAAAAAGACGTTTGCCCTTTACTCCTCCTTGAGAATTCCTGACCCCTATCTCCTCCTTGAGAGCCCCAGACCCCTTTCTCCTCCTCAGGGGCCCCAGACTTCTTATCAAGCTGCCTAGGAACTGACTCTTTCAAAACGACACTCTCCTTAACCCGTTAATGTTTTCCAGGGGTCATGGTAGTGTGATAAGGTAATGGGTATGAGATTCTTTTTTTCAGTTGATGAAAGTATTCCAAAATAAGATAGTGGTGATGACTACACAACTCTGTGAATATTCTAAAAAATCACTGAGTTGTACAAATCAAAAAGGTAAATTTTATGTTATATAAGCTATATCTTAATTACATACATTTGTTGTCTAGTCGATCAGTTGTGTTTTATTCTATGACCAATGGGCTGCACCCTTCAGTCTCCTTTGTCCATGGGATTCCAACCCAGGGATCTAAGGGATATCTCCTGCAATTCTCATGCATTCTCATGCATTCTCCTTACTGCTGAGCCACAGGGGAATCCCCAATAACATTTAGATAGAGGATAGATAAACAGAGAGATGATAGATAAAGATAGATACATAGATAGATAAGATAGACTGAACATTTATGAACCATGCAATCCTGAAATACAACCTGTCTAAAATTCATTTTCCTTGGCCATAAAGTGGAAGCTTTAATTTCTCCTATTAACTCAGAGAATTGTCATGATAGGTCTATACAAAGATCCTTTGCAAGTTGTGACACCGACCTACAAAAATTTTAAGCTATTATGTTTGACCAACCTACCAAATACAAATTGTCATATTTTCACTTGCATGCTTGTTTTTTTTATGGTATGAGTTGTACTCATGCATCGTTTGTCTTGGGAAAATTTAAATATGTTTTCTTTGAATTTGTCATGAAACTGAAAATAATACCTGTGTCAGATCTTTTCAAATGAATATCTTGATTAATGGATATTTATTGAGTTTCTGTTTTAGATAATAAGTAAGAAATGGACTTTCAGGGCTATAAATAAACATAAAATGCTCTTTCTGAATTCAAATATAAGATTTTATATGTATACATATACCTTTATACATATACTTATATACACACAAATAAACATAGGTATAGATATATGAAGAGCACAAAAATAAGCACCATGATATTCAAAAAAGCTTATACAGTTTATTTATGTAAAAATTCTTACAAATATTTTAGAGCTTTTCTGAATATAGAAACTATTCACAGAGCTACATTAAAATTCCTAATTTTCCATTCACTTGATTGGCAAAACAATAAAAAGTTCCATGATACTAAATATTGATAATTAAGTAGAGCACTGGGGAATCATAAACTCTATTAGTGAGCATATGGTTTTGCACAACTAATTTGAAAAAACAATTTTGCTTTATCTATTAAGCTTGCTGACCTAGTTCCCTCTGATTTTGCAAGTACATTTTTTGGTATATACCCTAAAGAAAATTTTCATATTATCATAAGTTTACATGTGCATATATTTTTATAGCAATATTTGTATAATAACAAAATATTAATAAACTCCTTAATATGAGTATTAAATATTGGGCTTCAATTGGCGGTTCCCCCCACCACCACCCCCAATGGCTCAGCTAGTAAAGAATCTACGGCAATGTGGGAGACCTGGGTTGGGAAGATCCCCTGGACAAGGGAAAGACTACCCACTCCAGTATTCTGGCCTGGAGAATTCCATGGAACTGTATAGTCCATGGGGTTGCAAAGAGTCGGATAAGCCTGAGCGAGTTTCACTTTCTTCACTTTCTTTCTTTAAATTGGTGCCGTGGAAAATAGATACAACTGAGCACTCATAATGCTCAGACTCCTAAGAAAAGAAACATTTTTGGAGGGTGGTGGTGGTACAGTAGAGTAGCATCTTAGAGAGTGTCTTTCACAATTTAGGTGACTCCCAAGAACTGGGTAGCTGGATATGTGAGATTTATACTAACTGCTTCTTCTATTGTCGGCCTTTGCTGTGTTGATTACCTTCTAGCCTTTTAATCTCTTATCGTGGACCTTAGGTGATTTCAACACACACTTTTGGATCAGGAATTGCTGTAATCCAGACTGTATCCAGATCTCTGTATATTTATACTCATTGTCTTTCTGTACTGCCTTCAGAAGGTCCCAATTACTAACTGCTTTCTTCATCTCAAAGTTAATTCAGTAAGCAGCATTGAATCAAATGTTCTGTCAGTAAGATTTATTTATTCCTAAATTTCACTCATCAGAATAATAGACTCTTTCTTTATTACTTCAATTAATTTACTGTGATAACAAAAGCACATCAGTATTCTTGAAAATATAAGTGTAAATAGTGTAAATTTATCTAATGCAGTAACTCAAAATCATATACTTCGATATATTTTGTTTAATCTTGACAGTAATCTTTCAAAGACAGCTCTCCCATACACTGCTGCAGATTCTTATTCAAGTGCATTTTTTTTAAACTTTTAATTTTGTATTGGAAGATAGCCAATTAATAATATTGTGATAGTTTCAGGTTGACAGGTGTATTATTTATACTAATTAAGCTGTAGCTCTGTGTTCATTTTTTCCTTGAAGTATATTTAATACAGATTATAATCATTAATATTTAATACATATATGCTCCTGCTTTTGAGATATTTATCACTTATATTATCTGAACATAAGTCAAGCTATGCCTCTGGAAATTATTAAAGTATTCTATAAAATATGAAAATGCAAGATAAATTGTTTTCTTACCAAAAAAAAATATTGATTTATTTCCTTAAAGATCAAATAAATAAACAGGTTTTGAAGATCAGGTATTTGCTTTTTGTTTTGTCTGACTTCTTAGGGTCCTTTCTGTGACTTTATTTTGAGATAATCCAATCTTTAATCTCATTTGCTGTTTTTACCATGTCTCATAAATATACCTAACCATATGACTCTACCTGTCCCATAACCTGTCTGTATAAATGTGACATTCCTTAATCTCTTTGTCCCATAGTGAATCTTGGAGATTAAAGAAATAAATGGAATGCAGTTTAGAGATTATTCTATTCTGACTGTATGCACACCTTAGTACACTATTAAAGCCGAAGAGTTTTTTTTTTTTCAAACATTCTTTGATCTACCTGTCAAACTTAATTTGTGTCAATTATACTGCTGTTTATATATGCTTTTAAAGTGGAGAATCCTACAGCACATTTTAGTTTTTCAAGACTTGCTTTTCTTCAAGGCAAAGTGTTTTTCTAGATTATTTGCTTTTTAACCACTGAAAGCTATGATATTTCAACCCCTACACTATATGAATACAAATGCAGCTTTTAAACATATTATTGCTTCCCAATATCTTGCCTTTGTAGCCTCTTTCTGTCCTGAGGATACAGTCCTCGATGGGTTTTTCTCAGCATAACACCAGTAATTCTCAAAAGAAGCAGGATTTCTGAGAAGCATATTATTCTCCATGAAGAACACTTGATAAGAACTCCTTCCATTTGTGATTGGAAAAAGTAAAAGGATTATTTTTGGTCTGAAGTATCACCCATTCACGTGTCAAAAGAGACCACTGCTGTCTGCATTAGTCAATTTTTTTGGAGCCATCTGCCCACACTGTGGGAAATAGTACAGCCAGAATGAGCACTGCAGGTACCTGAGAAAATGCCAGAAGTGGTCTTAGTCAAGATAATTCATTGGCTGGGTAAGAGAGAATTCCCTGCCTCAAAGGAGATAGAAACTGAAAACTAAGAAAAGTTGCCCTTTAAAAGAGTGTACAATTTCCCAGAATTCTTGTACATGTTTTCTGGTCCATAGGATTTGCATCTCTCTTTTCAGTCTCAGTAAACACTGTTCTGTTTTGCTACCTCCCTTGAGTAGCAAACCCTTCTATCTGATGGAAAGAACTAAAGATCCTTCAGCAAATGAACACTCGATGTATCTCTGATTAAACTGACTACATAATAAGAGCAAAGCAAATGGTGAGGAAAAGTACATTATATCTCTTTTAGGCTTGTTGCCTGAGTTTACTAACTGCAATATGTTTCCTTTTAGTCTTTTAATATATGCATTTATTTTCATAACCACTTAAAGAAATAGCTATGCTGACTAATTAAAAATATTATTAGCTGTAAAACTTATATATATATTGGTTATGTTTGCCATTACCCTCAATTTAGCCCTATATTTTAATTATTCAACATTTCTGAAAGGAAATATATGTTAGCATATTTAAAGAGTTTCTTCCCAGAATTAATGATTCCATTTAATTTAGTAGCTTGAAAGGGTATGTCATCACAAATATTAATCAGTCAATCTAAGAAAGAAATGGAAAATTTTGTTGGAACCAACCTGAGAATTATAACCCAGGAAAAAATCCTTCAGAAAATTCTGAAGACTGTTCCACCTGGGACAGGTCAAGGCACAGTTATGCAAGTTTTTGAGACAAAAGGTTTTACATCAAAGAAATGAACTGACAGTTTACAAAGTTCAACAAGGCAAGTAATGGGTTATTGTAACCCCTTATCCAATTGGGAAAGGAATGTTATCTCTTATGTTATATTGCTGGGGCCAGGTAAGTACATATTCCTCTGTCTTCTAAGGGAAACTGATTAACGGAAAATATAGATGCACTGTGCAAAAAAAAAAAAAAAAAGAAGAAGAAGAAGAGGAAGAAGAAAAAGAAGGTGGTAGTGGCTCAAATGAATTTTATGTTTAAAAATTTTTTTTTGTTTTGCCTCAAAAATAACTTTATTTCATGAGTATCTTAGTGTCATTAATTTCTATTAAAATAGCTCAGCAAGTGATAATATGTCAGTTTGAGCCTTATACATACTTTTATCTTAAGATTATATTAGCAGCTAGACTACTTTTGAGTTCATTGAAATTGAATACATTAAAAGGCATTAAAAGATGAAAACTACAGGCCAATAACACTGATGAACATACATGCAAAAATCCTCAACAAAATTATAGCAAACAGAATTCAACAACACATTAAAAAGCTCAAACACCATGATCAAGTTGGGTTTATTCCAGGGATCCAAGAATACTTCAATATATTTAAATCAATCAATGTGATATACCATATTAACAAATTGAAAGATAAAAACCATATGATAATCTCAATAGATGAAGAAAAAGCCTTTGACAAAGTTCAGCACATTTATGATTAAAACTCTTCAAAAAATGGGCGTAGAAGGACCCTATCTCAACATAGTAAAGGCCATACATGATAAGCCCACAGCAAACATTATTAGTGGTAAAAAACTGAAAGCAGTCCCCCTAAGATAAGGAACAAGACAAGGGTGTCCACTCTCACCACTATTATTCAACATAGTTTTGCAAGTCCTAGCTGCAGTAATCAGAGAAGAAAAAGAAATAAAAGGAATCCAGACTGGAAAGAAGTAAAGCTCTCACTGTTTGCAGATGACATGATACTATATATAGAAAATCATAAAGATACTATCAGAAAATTACTAGAGCTAATCAGTGAACCTAGCAAAGTCACAGGATACAAAATCAATACACAGAAATCACTTGCATTCCTATTTACTAATAATGAAAAATCAGAAAGAGAAATTAAGGAATCAATCCCATTCACCATTGCAACAAAAATAATAAAGTATCTAGAAATAAACCCACCTACCCTTGTGGCTCAGTTCGTAAAGAATCTGCCTGCAATTTGGGAGACCTGGGTGTGATCCCTGGGTTAGAAAGATCCCCTGGAGAAGGGAATGGCTACCCACCCCAGTGTTCTGGCCTGGAGAATACCATGGACTGTATAGACCAAGGGGTTGCAAATAATCAGACACGATTGAGCGACTTTCACTTCATTCAAGGAGACAAAAAAACTGTATACACTCAAGGAGACAAAAGAAAATTATAAGACACTGATGAAAGAAATCAAAGATGACATAAACAGATGGAGAGATATTCCACATTCCTGGGTAGGAAGAATCAATATTGTGAAAATGACTACACTCCCAAATGCAATCTACAGATTTAATGCAATTCCTACCAAATTACCAACGAGCCCAAAAGTAGTCTAGCTACTAATATGGAAAAAGATAGAAAGCCCAGAAATAAACCCATGCACCTATGGGTACCTTAGTTTTGACATAGGAGGCAAGAATATGCAATGGGACAAAGACAGCCTCTTCAAAAGCGGTGCTGGGAAAATTGGACAGCTACATGTAAAAGAATGAAACTAGAACACTTCCTAACACCATACAAAAAGATAAACTCAAAGTGGATAAAAGACTTAAGACCAGAAACTATAAAACTCTTAGAGGAAAACATAGGCAGAACACTCAGTGACATAAATCGAAACAAGATCCTCTGTGACCCACCTCCTAGAGTAATGGAAATAAAAACAAAAGTAAGCAAGTGGGACCTGATTAAACTCAAAAGCTTTTGCATAACAAAGGAAAATATAAGCAAGGTGAAAAGACAACTCTCAGAATGGGAGAAAATAATAGCAAATGAAAAAACTGACAAAAGATCAATTTCTAAAATATACAAGCAACTCATACAACTCAATGTCAGAAAAACAAACAACCCAATCAAAAAGTGGGAAAAAAACCTAAACAGATGTTTCTCCAAAGAAGACATATAGATGACTAACAAACATATCAAAAGATGTTCAACATCATTCATTATTAGAGAAATGTAAATCGATACTACAATGAAATATCACCTCACACAAGTCAGAATGGCCATCATCAAAAAGTCTACAAACAATAAATGCTAGAGAGGCTGTGGAGAAAAGGGAACCCTCTGGGACTGTTGGTGGGAATATAAACTGATACAGCCACTGTGGAAGAAGTTATGGAGTTTCCTTAAAAACTAGGAATACAACCACCATATGACCCAGCAATGCTACTCCTAGGCATATACCCTGAGGAAAACAAAATTGAAAAAGACACATGTACCCTAATGGTCATTGCAGCACTCTTTACAATAGGTAGACCGTGGAAGCAACCTAGATGTCCATTGACAGATGAATGGATAAAGAAGTTGTGGTGGAATGTTACTCAGCCATAAAAAGGAACACATTTGAGTCAATTTTAACTGATGAACCTAGAGCCCATTATACAAAGTAAGTCAGAAAGAGAGAGATAAATATCATATACTAACACTTATTTATGGACTCTAAAAAGATGATGCCAAATAATTTATTTTCAGGGCAGCAATGGAGAAACAGACTTATGGACATGGGGAGAGGGGAGAGGAGGGGAGGGTGAGATGTATGGAGAGAGTAACATGGAAACTTACATTACCATGTATAAAATAGATAGCCAATGGGAATTTGCTGTATGGCTCAGGAAACCCAAACAGGGGCTCTGTATCAACCTAGAGGGGTGGGATGGGGAGGGAGGTAGATGGGAGGGAGGTTCAAGAGGGAGGGGATATATGTTTACCTATGGCTGATTCATGTTGAGGTTTGACAGAAAACAACAAAATTCTATAATTCATTTATTCTTCCATTAAAAAATAAATAATAAAAAAAGGTATTGGGTATACATTTGTTAAGTGGTTTACTCCCTCCTTTATGCTTTAAGAATAAAAGCTTATTGTTACAGTACTTTTTTCCTTTGTATTTTCTATGTCTATGTAGTACTTGGGGAATGAAAAGAAATTGCATGAAAACAAAATAAAGCACACTATTCTCTATTCTCTATATCTTGTACTTACTGCAGCTGAATAGCCCATAACAATTCGCTGAAAATATTGTAGAGGTTTTCAAGACATAAACACAACTATGTTTAGTGTGTTTAAGCTATGACAAACCTAGACAGTGTGTTGAAAAGCAGAGACATTACTCTGCCAATGAAGGTCCGTATAGTCAATGCTATGGTCTTCCCAATGGTCATGTACAGTTGTGAGAACTGGACTGTAAAGAAGGTAGAACCAAAGAATTGATGCCTTCAAACTGTGGTGCTGGATAAGACTCCTGAAAGTCTCTTGGACAGCAAGGAGGTCAACCCAGTCAATCTAAAGGAAAATCAACCCTGAATACTTGGAAGGTTTAATGCTGAAGCTGAAGCTCCAGTATTTTGATTATCTGATGCAATAAGATAATGAGATGACTCACTGGAAAATCCCTGATGCTGGGAAAGATTGAGGGCAGAAGAAGAGAGCATCAGAGGATGAGATGGCTGGATGGCATCACTGATGCAATGGACATGAACTTGGGCAAACTTCAGGAAATGGTGAGGGACAGAGAGGCCTGGCGTGCTACAGTCCATGGGGTAGTAAAGAGTAGGACAAGACTGGGTGACTGAACAAAAAGAACATATTTAATATGTATTTCCTGATAGGTTATCATTTCTGTATAATGGAGAGGATATCACTCTCAGCAAATAAAATATCGGATGATTTCCTTGGTTAATGGGCAATTGCACTGAATAAATTTTACAATAAAATAGTGTACATGTAATGTTAAATATTTAGTTTGCCATTGTTTTGGGAAAATAAGTGACTCAAGGTGTTCAGTATTAGTTAAAGGGTTGTATAAAATTAATGGAAATTTGATTTTTCTTCAAATCTTTGTATCAATGGATTTAATTTACATATAAATATATCTTATATGGGCTTCCCAGCTGGCACTAGTGGTAAAGAACCTGCCTGCCAATGCAGGAGAAGTAAGAGATGTGGGTTTGATTGCTGGGTAGGGAAGATCCCCTGCAGCAGGGCACAGCAACCCTCTCCAGTATTCTTGCCTGGAAAATTCCCACAGACTGAAGAGCCTGGCAGGCTACAGTCCATAGGGTCACAGAGAGTTGGACACGACTGAAGCAACATAGCATATCTTAATATACATCATACAATATATAATGTATAGTGTTTATGGATCAACTAATATATAGAAACATAATCTGCAAAGAATCCTAAGGGTGTTATTTATCCTAGCTGGTAGAGTTTGGCTGGAAAAAATTTCCATTTAAACGTGTTTTTTCAGCATGTCTCACTACTGAAAAGATTTTACTAGATCCTGAACCAAGAGTAAGCAAGGTCTGAATGATCTATTCAATTGTACCAGGGTCATCTGTTTCAGAAAACATTTATCCCTTTCTATTGTCAGGAATTGCTATTTACTCTTAAACTCACGAAAATTAGAGATGACCTTTCTCATATAATCGCTATACTTAGGAAAAGTGGTAAGATATTGGTTCCAAGGAATGAATACTCTTTCCATGTATACATCCAGCCTGGTCCATGGCAGAAGATATAATGTCTCAATTTTGATTATTAGGGCATAATATCTATAATTATGAGGTTATTCTTTGTATAAAATTTGATATGGGAAAACATTTTTTATCAAAACATTCGTAAAGATGATAGTTGGGTATCAGTCCTTACAGCAGGTTGAATAATATTTCTCTAAAATTCGTGTCTATCCAGAATTTCATAACATAAACTTATTTAGAAATAGGAACTTTGCAGATATAATTCATGAAAGGGTTAGTGTGAGCCCTAAATCCAATGTAAGCACTCTTACAACAGAGAGAAAGGACACACGGAGACACAAAGAAGAAGATCATGGGGAGATGGGGGCAGAGATTAAAGTGATGCAGCTACAAACCAAGGTGTTTTAAAGATTACTGGGGGCCACCAAAAGCTTCAAAGGGGCAAGTAAGTAGTTTTCTAGGATTTTTTTCCCCCTAGAGACTTCATAGATGCTGTGGCCCTGCCAATACCTTGATTTCAGACTTATAGCATCCAGAACCACATAAATTTCTGTCGTTTTATGCCACCAGATTTTGGTAGCTTGTTATGGCAGTACCTGAAAATTAAATATTCAGCATTATGGAGGTTTTGATGTCCTAGTGTCTGTTGTAAATCATCTGTTCTGGGTGAACTACATATTTCCATCTACAGCACTTCAGCAATATACCGAGTCCTAACTCCACCAATCTCCACAGTAACATGGTTATAGCAATTTCTTTTTGCTTTCACTGAGTTTTCATATTTACGGGATCAATTTCCTTAATTATAATATATCCAAAGAAGAAAATTGTTGTTATTCAGTCACTAAGTCACATGTGACTCTTTGCAACCCTATGGACTTCTGCACACCAGGCTTCCCTGTCCTCCACTATATCCTGGAGTTTGCTGAAGTTCATGTCCATTGAGTTGGTGGTGTTATCTAACCATCTCATCCTCTGCCACCTTCTTCTCCTTTTGCCTTAAATCTGTCTCAGCTTCAGGGTCTTTTCCAATGAGTTGAGTCTTCGCATCTATTAGAGCTTTAGCTGTAGCATCAGCCCTACCAATGAATAGTCAGGGTTGATTCCTTTAGGATTGACTGGTTTGATTTCCTTGCAGTCCAAGGGACTCTCAAGAAAAAGAAGAAAAAGAAAGCCCTAAATCCATCTTTTTACTCCACAATGGCCTCTAGCTAATACTTATAGCTATAAAATTTTGTCTATACCAATTGTCTGCAGTTTACTTCTTCCTATTCCCTTTATTTGCTAAATTGGATTTTTCTTTTTTCTTCTTCCCATTCCACCAAAATAACTTTTTTTTTTTTTTTTTTTTTTTTTAGGATAAGCATCACATTGTCAAATCTGCTAATAAATTCTTGGTATGTATTTCTTGCCCTCTCAACACCATTTAACAAATTTGAATATCACCTTAAATACATCACTAACTATTTTAATCACAGTCTCCACTTCCTTTTACCTATCTTCTTATCCCAAACACTCATTTTCCTAACCTCTAAATGGTGGAGTGTCTCAAGCCTCAATCCTCACACCTCTTTTCTTCATTATCTATCATCTTTGTTCATAATAATACCATTCTGTTTCAAAGCTTTAAAATTATCTTTGAAATTTAATTATCTAACCTGAACTGAACTGATTATAAATGAATAACCAAATAAATGAGTTCTTGAGGTATTTTTAAAAGACCCTGATGCTGGGAAAGATTGAGGGCAGGAGGAGAAGGGGATGACAGAGGATGAGATGCTTGGATGGCATCACCAACTCAATGGACATGAGTTTGGGTAAACTCTGGGAGTTGGTGATGGACAGGGAGGCCTGGAGTCACAAAAAGTCAGACATGACTGAGTGACTGAACTGAACTGAAATGAAATAAATGAGTTCTTGAGGTATAACCGAAAACACTATAATTAACATTAAGGCTACACATTCAGATTCCTAACTAATAAGTACATAAACAGATGCCTGGCCATAATTTGCTAAATTCCTGAATGTATTCATGTGTATTGACATGAAGAAAAGAAATAAAGGATAGTTTTGAGATTCCATATGTCTTACAGAATTCATTTAACTGTGGCTGACAGTTGAATTCTTAAAAAAATCTGTTTCTTTCTCAGGTTTACAATGCAAACTGTTATAGGAACACATTTCCCAATTTTCTGAAGTGTAGGCCAATGAAATACAGCTAAATCCTTACATAAGGTGAAGAATAAATCCTCTCCTCTTTCTTCCTCATTTCTGCTGCCTTGAGGAAAGGCACAATACCTTGAAAATTTGTACCCATTTTAACCCAGGAGGTGGCCTTGAGGATGAGGCCACGAATGACTCCCCAGAAAGAATGAAGGAAACTTTGTCTCAAGCAAACTCATTGAGTCATCATTCCAACCTCTAACCACTTCCCCCCTGATACGTTTGTGTCACTGTCTTTATGTCTCCAGTATTTTAATCCAATCCTAAGCTTAATTGATATTTTGCTTCCTTTTGAAAGATAAATGCTTAAAGAGAAATGACTTGAAAATGGAATTTGGCTTAAAAAGGATTTGAGGCATTGAGGAAAGTGATGGCAGATTTTATAGATTAAAAAGCTAGAAAGCTTTACCAATCTGATAAAATATTTAACCGGTAATTTCCTATATCTTGGACATCTTGCTTTATATCTATCACTAAGAGTAAAAATTAAAATAATGAAATTTCATGTATGTTGGCATTCTGATGTATGTTGATGTAGTCTTACAGTAAAGACCTATGAGGTAGATAAAGTCAGATTGAAGTCAGATCTTCAAACAGAAGTGAATAAGTTAAGGGAATCCTACATATAGATTGCAAATTAAGTGACTGAATAGTCTTTAATTTGTAATTTTGAAAGCTGAGAAACTTTTGGTCTTCTGTTCCTTAAATTAAACACTTTACAACTGGTGGTACTGAAATCACAACTTTAGGAAAATATTAGTGACAACAACATAAAGGTCGTAAGTTGTTTGAGAAAGAAAGTGGTAGATGCGTTTTTCATTGACGCTTATTGTTTTAAATATTTAAAGACAGCTAAACTTTTGTTTTTGAAGGCTAGATTTAAAAGCTGAATATACAGGCAAGTAACTAAATGATCACGTTCAAGCTTGAAACCTGTTATATTATAGAGAAAATAAACTTTACACTTCTGTAGGATTAGGACTTTTGGAGAAAATTTTACTGAAACTTAGGGCCTGTGCTCCCTAGAAGTTAATTTATACCTGATTAGCTAATGAAGAAAGGCTTCCCTGGTGACTTGGCTATAAGAATCTACCTACTAATGCAGAAGACTCTAGAGACATGTGGTTCTTTCCGTGAGTTGAAAAGATCCCCTGGACAAAGAAATGGAAACCTACTCCAGTATTCCTGCCTGTCAAGTCCTATGGACAGAGGAAGCTGGCAGGTTCCAGTCCATGGAGTTGAAAAACAGTGGGACGTGACTTAACCAACGAAATAACAAAACTGCATCTAATGGGGATTCCAGAGAGATTTATTTAATTTTAGAGGAAAATTTCAAGGGAGGATAAGACTTGGGACTATGAGATACTATGGATTAAAAAGCTGGATATACTTGTCTATTCTTTCTTCTGGAGACGTTTACTTACAATCCAAAGAATCGCAATAACAACTCAGGATTATTTCTGTTATGTTTCCAAGGAGACTCTTGCAGATAGGGAGAGGGGAAAACTGATTTTCTCCACACTTAGATTAATTTTATTGGGGTTTCTTTTCTATGGTACAGAACTTATATATGGAGAGTAACAACTGACTTTTATTGCCTTGGAGTAAGAATCTGGGCACAGAGAAACCACATAGTTATTATTTGTCAATTATTTACAATGTGTAAATAATAATCTACTTCACACCAGAAACCTTGTGTTTGCATCCACTAGCAATATTAACAATGATACTAAAACTTGAAATCACACCTTATAAAACGTTTGACTGTCAAATACATCTATGGAGTTGAAAAACAGCAGACAGACTAGAAACGTGTTGGGTTTTTGAAGCCATTATGATGAAAAGAAACCCCAGCCTGAAAAAAAATGGACCAAGCCTATTAGATATTTAACAGAGCACAAGATTTCCTAATTCTGTTTAATAAGTTTCTTGCTACAACCGTGAGGCCCCCATGCAATATATCCTCTCCAATGTCCAACTCAGCTACAGGCCAAAGAATAAAGACCAAGCAAGTCCTTCCCTGTAATAGGAGGAGAAGCTACAGAATGAGATAACACATTATTTCCACCTATAATACACTCTGGTACATAGAATCTCTACTATCCCTGCCCAGGAACTTAATTTGTAGGGACAGCTTTGTTTTCTTTTTTTTCCTTTCTATGTGAGTATTTAACTATGGCTATTATCTTTATTTTCCATTATGTCAAGTGTAGGTTAGCATTTATTTTATAGGTTTTTGTACCACAAATAGCCACATAAAGACCAATGGATAGATCCTTAGTAGACTCAGAGATGATAGAATTTAACCTGTATACAGTAATGTTTTTTTTTGGTTGTTGTTTTTTGTTTTTTTCTTAAGGAAGACAATTGTCTGTTTATATAGATAGCTACATATTTATCAATATTTATGTAGCCAAGAGAGTAAATTATGAAAACAGTGCTAGTTTCTTATTTCTACATTACTGAGTTTCCTTTTTATTAAAAGAAAATTAATTGTGTTTGGGGCAGGACTGGAATTTTGTTTATGTTTTCCAGTCTGCTTTGAGGATAAGTACATATATATGTAATTAAGTACCACCAATAAGACATGGACATAAGTTTTTGTTTAGCTTTATGAAAGCTAGATTATAGGAAGGTGTAAATGCTTTGTTTATTTTATTAATGAGACAAAGAAAAGGTGATCAGTATGAAGATATGGTAAAGGAAAGACCAAGGGCTTAAAAAATAAAATATTTCAGGACTTTTAATTAGTTCAGGTTAACAGAAGTATTTGGGGAAAAGAGTAAGTGTAGGATTGACAATGATAACCAATAATAAATGGGATAGAGAATAAAAACACAGTAGAAAGGTCAGTAAAAATGAGTTGATTTTTGAAAGAATAAACAACATTGACAAGTCTTTAACTGAGCTAAGAAAAAGAGAACACTCAAGTTAGAAATGAAAAAAGGACATATTAAAACTGATACCACAGAAATACAGATGACAAGAGACCTTAATGAAGAATTATAAACCAATGAACTAAATATTCCAATTACAATGTAATAGTATATTGGATAAACAGGCAAGGCTCAACTATATGCTGACAAATTTTGCAAAGCATAAAATTTTGACATGCATATTCTAAGAGTTATAAAGTATAACAAAGGTAATGGAATAGCCAACATAATCTTGAGCAAGAACAACAAAATTAGAAGACTCATACTTCCTGATTAAAAAAAAATTACTATGCAGCTATAATAATCAACACAGTATGAAATTTTTATAAGTATAAACAAATAGGTCAACAGATATGTAGGACAAAGGAACAGTACAGCAGAAGAATCTGGATATATGCAAGTACCTACAGAATCAAATGATTTTTGAGAAAAGTACAAGACAATTCTATTGAGAAAAATAATCTTTTCAACAAATGGGCTTGGTTCATAAGATGTTAATATTCCATAAGCTTCACACAACTTCTGGAGAGTGAGCTAAAATAAGAGCCATCTATTATATAAAGCACATCCATAGTTTCCTTTATGCCTTATGAGAGCTCCTAATTCAGTTTCATTACCCACAATTCCCTTCTTTAATTTTGTTTCAACTGTGTCCCTTAATTTCCACAGCAATTCACTATGCATATCTATATAGGAGCACTGCATTTTAAAGCATCTATGGTTGCCAGGAATTTTCTGTGTACTTCCACTGATGTAAATACGTATGATTTGTGAGACTGAAGAAGCCTTCTGCTATATGCCTCCATAAATAAGCCAATAGTGGTAAAGCTCAGTGTCACCTTATCTTGTTCGAGTAAGAAATGAGAAACTAGTGGAAAGGGAACAACTGGAGTAACTAGAAGTGTCAGCCTAAGCAGATAAATTATTGAGTGGCATGTGTGACTAACCCCATTAGTGGTTAAGCATTGTCTAAAACAAACGCCAAGGTCATACTCGAGTACTTGATGGCTTAATAAAGTAGCTTCTTCTAAGAACCAGGAGGACATTCTGTCTGAGAAGTAGTGTAACGCCCCACTAATTGAGGAACGATTTAAGCAAATGTGGACATTTCAACTAAATAAAATATATCGATGTTAAAATTGCAATCATAATGAATATGTAAAGGAACAAGGGTAGGTTAATAATAACATCTTACAGACTAAGCCTTGCACTGTATGTCTCCATAAATGAGTTAATGGTATAAACATATATACATATATCCTCAGTGATAAAGCCCAGTGTCACTAAGGACAAATGACAAGGGTACACAGAAAGGCAAGCATCCCAACACCAACAGCAAATGCAGGGGCGCAGGCAACACCTAAGAGCAACGGACCGCTGCATCATGGGTAATAAATCAAGCTGGCTTGATTGGCATGTATAATGTGACAATAATGGCCTCCACAAACATGAAACGATAAAGAAAACAAAAAGCAGCACAGGTGGTGGGGAGTGGCAGGCAAGAAGTAGCTGCACTAAGGTCATAGAGCTCTTTTGATGGGGTATTTTTTAATTAGAAAAACCTTTCTTGCCCCATGAGACAATAAAATATTGTATTTTGTTTTGTTTACTATTTCAGTTTCTCATGCAAAAAAGTCAGAGAACTCTTAAGTTGGTATATTTGATTTAGAAATTATAAAAATAAAACACTATTTTATATGTTGGAGAAAAACAAAATATTTAAGCTTCCATTTTTGAGGATATATATATTTTTAACTTCATTGAAATTTGAAATTCAACACATGGATTAGGTTTTCTTTTTTTTTTTGTATGGAGATAGTAGGCATTCAAATTTAAATTTATACTTAAAGATATGTATATCATATACAGTCATAAATATAGGTTTTTACATGCATATGTCTAAAATGTGTTACAGGCATATGTAAGTTTTGGTTAACAGCACTGGAAAACACTGTCTAATTTTGCTTGTAGTCTTATCTCCAATGGGATTCTTGTTTTGCTTGTCACCTCTTGTAGCTTGTACTAAGTGAGAAGATAGAATCACCGATTAACTTCTAGGTGTTTTCACTTAGGAGTCGACTGTAAACATAAAGGATGTTTTCGAGGTTTTTAAAGGTATTTTTCTACAGTTTATAAGAACCTGTGTCACTTTTATTTCCTGCTAAACTTTTTATATCAGAAAAAATGTTTCTTATTTTAATAACAACTGAAATTAGTTTGAATAAAAAGCTAATTAAATGTTCACAATGAAAATCCAGTTTTAGTAAACCACAACACAGCACACCTTCACATTTGAAAATGTTAATGAGATTCATTGTCATTATTAACAATAGTTTATTTAAAATATCATTATTTTAGGGTCAGACAAGTCAAAGGAAGCATAAAAATATTTACTAATATCTAAATCAAATAACACTAGCAAATTAGCTTTTTTATCACCTAAAATTTCTTATGCTAGGGAACCTAAATGTGTTAGAGATTCAAAACTGGGATTCAGTCAACTCTCTGAAAACCTCCTATTATTCTAACATAATGGAACAATAGCAGTCTGTTGTTGAGCTCCGTTTTAAATGGTACATCTATTATTATACTAATGATTACAAACCATATGGTGTAACCAATAGGACTGTCTTTAAATACACTAATTACATCAAGTGCAGGCAATAAAACAGGTGCTAAAACAATGTTCACACACACTGTTTTTCATTTACAGCTCCGCAGAAGACCTTTAGCACAGAGCCTGAAATTCCAATCTATTTCCATACGCTCCCATTCGACATTTAAAGATCCTGCATAACTATCCAGTCAACACCAATTAAAACAATAAACATCTTATTTGTTAGTAAACCTCCAAATATTTCTTAACCAATGATAAATGGATCTTGGGCTCCAAAGTCACTGCAAATGGTGATTAAAGCCTTGAAATTAAAAGACACTTGCTTCTTGGAAGAAAGCTATGACCAACCTAGAGAGCATATTAAAAAGCAGAGATGTTGCTTTGCTGACAAAGGCCTGTCTAGTCAAAGCTATGGTTTTTCCAGTAGTCATGTATGGATGTGAGAGTTGGACTATAAAGAAAGCTGAGTGCCGAAGAATTGATGCTTTTGAACTGTGGTGTTAGAGAAGACTCTTGAAAGTCCCTTGGACTGTAAGGAGATCAAACTAGTCAATTCTAAAGGAAATCAGTCCTGAATATTCATTGTGAGGATTGATGCTAAAGCTGAAACACCAATACTTTGGCCACCTGATGTGAACAACTGACTCATTTGAAAAGACCCTGATGCTGGAAAGATTGAAGGCAGGAGGAGAACAGGACAACAGAGGATAAAATGGTTGGATGATATCATCAACTTGGTGAACATGAGTTTGAACAAGCTCTGGGAGTTGGTGATGGACAGGGAAGCCTGGCATGCTGCAACCTGTGGGGGTCACAGAATCAGACAGGACTGAGCAACTGAACTGAACTGAAATGGATGAGAGAAGAGCAATCTAAAGCAATTAATGTTAATTTTCATCGCTAATTCTAAAGCCAATATTACCTATAATAGTTTGTGTCACTAAATAATCAATGTGCTATGCTTAGTCTCTCAGTCATGTCTGACTCTTTACAATCCCATGGACTGTACCCTGCCAGGGTCCTCTGTCCATGGGGACTGTCCAGGCAAGAATCCTGGAGTGGGTTGCCATGCCCTCCTCCAGGAGATCTTCCTAACCCAGGTATCAAACCCAGGTCCCCCACATTGCAGGTGGATTCTTTGCCATCTGAGCCACCAGGGGAGCCCTTATTAAAATAACATCTTATTAATAATAAGAGGGCTTTTATTGAAATAAGCAACAAGAAGAAATAATAATGTTAAGAAAGGCAGGGACATAGGGCTATGTCATGGTCTTGTTTACCATCATTCAGGTGATATTGAATAAGCAAATGTACATATATATTTAGTGTTTTCCTCTATAAAGAGCACAGATTGACTCAGGCCATTTCTCAGGTCTTCTCCATTTTTAAAAGTTTGTATTTTTTTTTTTTTTTGGTGGTAAATTGACAAGACACTCTATTTGACCAAATCTTAGTCCGTTTCTGCTAAGCCATTCTCTTTAGGAAGCCTTGACCTCGGTCGCTATCCTTACCAGGCCTGCATAGCCCAGTTATAGCAATAGTCCTGCTAGGTCTGTTTAGAAAGAAATATTATACCCTTGATATCTAATCAATTTTAATATCTGATCAAATTCTTCATCCCCTTCATGCTATCTGATCACATCTGTCCACCCAAAGCTGAATCCTGCTAGATCAATTTAGCATGAATCCTCACTATCTCTGATGTATTCTCTTAAAAATTTTCCATCCAACCCTCACCTCCTCCCCAACCACCAACCTATTCCTTGGCTATAGATCATCACTTGTTATTGTTGTGTTTGGAGTTGAGTATGATCATATTTTTCACATCTATCAACATGGTTCCAAATGAAATTTTTCTTTACCATTTAACTAATGTCAATATTTTTAAAAACAGAGTTGGAAATAAGATTCTTTAGCACAAATGCCAAATTCTCCCAAATCGATGGGTGAACCTGGGATCAGAGAGCTTGGGGTCACAGGCCAGTCTAAGAAGATTCTAGTCTTAATATTTATTACCTCTAAGTTTTGAGAAAATTATCCAATGTCTTTTTATCATAGTTTCCTCACATATTTAATGGTTGGTTTGATAACAACAAGCTCATAGAGCTGTTTTGAGGATTAAGTGAGATTAGCCTTGTAACCTGTGCTGAACCATTGCTTGATACAGAGTTGATACCAAATAAATGCAAGCTATTATTATAATAAAATAATTACATTATGAGTACAAATGCACTAAAGTATGTACACATATAAATATATTCCAAAAGAAAATGAAAAACCATAAAGATGAGAATAAAAAATATTAGAAAAGAGAAATTATAGAATATACAGTATCTTTGTTAAATAGTCAGTATTTATACAAAAGCTTATCCAAATTCATATATATATATATATATATACATAAATCTACTTTAAAAATCCTTAATTTTCACCAGCAGAGTATTTAAAATGAAACATATATAGTCCAGAATGCAAAATGTATATATGCCTACATGTGTATTTTGAAGAATTAGCAAACAAATTGCCTCTTTGCAAATTAATGACTCATATGTGAGTAGCTAGAATGAAAATTGGGTCTCAAATTACTAGTGTTTAATGAGATAATAACTTGAACAAGAGAGTAAGTAGTAACCAGCATGTTGGAGAATAGGAGAGCGCAGTTTATCAAAAATCTCTATTACAGGATATATTTGTTTATTTAGGCTGAAATGACATGATGTGGAGGAGGTTGTGGGGCTCCTGGCAAAGAGATGGACTCTGTGAGTCCACCTAGTCTCATGTTCATGGCCTGCATGCATTCCTGCAGGCTTTGCTTCTGGACATGATGGGGCCTCCCGCATGGCTTCTTTCACACGCAGAGCCTCAGCATCCCTCCTTTTAGACCTGTCTGACATTGACCTCTTCACAATGAGAAATGAGGAGATAATCGCCATGTCAAAAGAATATTCATGGAGAATTCATTTAGCTGAAACATTAAGTTACTCAAATGAAGCTCCAGGATCATATGAGGATATTGGAAGCGACTGCCAAGCTTTAGAAATTTCCAGTTGGTCAAATGTCAGTTAACACGAAGAAGCAGGTTCAATGAACTTGCACAATGCCTTGAAATCACTCTATGCAAGGCCGCAGCAGGAGACCCTTCACTCTCTTTTAGCCATATTCTCAATCAGCAGGTAATATCATCAGAGCACCGCCAGCAAATTCCTCATCTTTTCCCTCTCTTCCTTCCTTCCTCGTTCTTCTTTCCTTCCAATCCCTGCAAATACTTGCTTATAACTCTTCAGTAACCTCTGCAAAAGTTGTTCTCTGTTTAATTTCACAATATTATCTATAAACTGCTTTCTACTATGTTATGATTCACTGCCATATGAACTTCTGTTTATATCTTGAAAAAATAAATTAGAGTCTTTGTATTTTTTGTTGTCTGTCTTGAATAGTTTTCCCCCAGAAGTTTGTTTGGTTGACAACATTTTATAATTTAGAACTCAATTTAAATTTCACTTTTCACAGAAACCTTATTTTTTCCCCAGCTTTATTGAAATATAATTAACACAAAGGCCTTATGTTAATGTTCACTGGAGGTAAGTTCATAAAATCAGAGCATAAAAATAGCGAAAGTATGTAATTTATCATGTTCTCTATCATATAACCAATGCCTCTGACTGTGCCTGATGGCTCAGATGGTAAAGAATCTTCCTGTAATGCAGAAGACCCGGGTTCAATCCCTAGGTCAGGAATATCTCCTGGAGAAGGAAATGGCAACCCACTCCAATATTCTTGCCTGAGAAATCCCATGGACAGAGGAGCCTGATGGGCTCAAACAGTCAAACACAAATGAGCGACTAACACACACACACACACATTTATTGTAGTTATTCAATGATTATTTACTACATAAGTGGTTATTTTTCTCCCATGCTTTCAGTAGCACTGAAAATACATTGGTTAAAAATTCAAAAGTAAAGCTTGTAGTTGAATTATATATATATGTATATATGTGTGTGTGTGTGTGTGTGTATGCTCATGTTCATGCTCAGTTGCTGCTGCTGCTAAGTTGCTTCAGTCATGTCCAACTCTGTGCGACCCCATAGACGGCAGCCCACCAGGTTCCCCTGTCCCTGGGATTCTCCAGGCAAGAACACTGGAGTGGGTTGTCATTTCCTTCTCCAATGAATGAAAGTGAAAAGTGAAAATGAAGTCGCTCAGTCATGTCCAACTCTTAGCAACCGCATGGACTGCAGCCTACCAGGCTCCTCCATCCATGGGATTTTCCAGGCAAGAGTATTGGAGTGGGGTGCCATTGCCTTCTCCGTTCAGTTGCTGAGTCATGTCCAACTCTTGCTATCCCATGGACTATAGCCCTTCAAGCTTCTCTGTCCATGGAATTTCCCAAGAAAGAATACTGGAGTAGGTTGCCATTTCCTTCTCCAGGATATGTACATATACATAAATATATATATGCACACACATATATATCAGATTATGCTTATGTACAAAAGTAATAAATATAATAAAATACATAGAATGATACTAATAACAAATTCTGAGAGAGTATAGAGACAGAAGTCAGACTGAAACGAGTAGAGGAGTGAAGGTAGGAAAGTAGAGAGTGCATTAAACTACTCTTTTCCAAAGTTTGGCCTTGAAGGAAGGTGAAGAATGTAGAGGGTTGAGGAAAGGAGAAACTGGGATAATAATGCTGTTTTCTTAGACTTGTATTTAGCATCCTTTATTTTTCAAACAATAAACATTTATAATTATTGTTTTCTTAGAAATGTTATAGCGCTGCTGCTGCTGCTAAGTCGCTTCAGTCGTGTCCGACTCTATGTGACCCCATAGACAGCAGCCCACCAGGCTCCCCCACCCCTGGGATTCTCCAGGCAAGAATACTGGAGTGGGTTGCCATTTCCTTCTCCAATGCATGAAAGTGAAGTCGCTCAGTCGTGTCCAACTCTTAGCAACCCCATGGACTGCAGCCTACCAGGCTCCTCCGCCCATGGGATTTTCCAGGGAAGAGTCCTGGAGTGGGGTGCCAGCTCAGTCATGTCCAACTCTTGGACTGAGACCTGCCAGGCTCCAGTGTCCATGGAATACTTCAGGCAAGAATACTGGTGTGGGTTGCCATTTTCTTTTCCAGAGCAAAAATGGACAGAAAACCTAAAGAAATATCTCTCCAAAGGAGACATTCAAATAGCCGGAAAGCACATGAAAAATGCTCAACATCACTAAATATTGGAACAATCCAAATCAAAACTACAATGAAATGTCACCTCACACCAGTCAGAGTGGCCATCTTAAAAATATCTACAAATGATAAATGCTAAAAAGGGTGTGAAGAAAAGAATACCTTACTAGACTGTTGATACGAATGTAAATTAGTACTCTCCAGGGAACAGTTTGAAGTTTCCCTAAAAAACTAAAAATGGAATTACAATACAATCCAGCAATTCCATTCTTAGGCAAATATCTAGGAAAGATAAAAACACTAATTTGAGGAGATACATGCATTACAATGTTCATAGCAGCACTGTTTACAATAGCCAAGACATGGAAGTAACCTCAATGTCCACAAATGGATGAATCAATAGAGAAGATGTGGTATATATACACAATAGAATATTACTCAGCCATATAAAAGAATGAAAGAATGTCATTTGCAGAAACATGGAGAAACAAAAATTCCCATGTTAAGTAAAGAAAGTCAGACAGAGAAAGAGAGATATCATATGATATCACTTCTATGTGGAATCTAAAAAAATAAATAAACAAAAAAAGAACAGATACAAATGAACTTATTTACACAATAGACTCACAGGCATAGAAAACCAACTTCTGGTTACCAAAGAGGAAGAGGGATGGAGGACAAATTAGGAATTTGGCATTAACA
This sequence comes from Bos indicus x Bos taurus, assembly GCF_003369695.1. Classification (NCBI taxonomy): domain Eukaryota; kingdom Metazoa; phylum Chordata; class Mammalia; order Artiodactyla; family Bovidae; genus Bos; species Bos indicus x Bos taurus. The sequence continues at coordinate 8,400,037 of NC_040087.1, read as the reverse complement.
CATACACACTACTATATATAAAATAGAGAAACAACAACACCTAATATGTAGCAGAGGGAACTATATTCAATATATTGTAATAATCTATAAAGGAAAAGAATTTAAAAAAATATATATCTGTACATGCTAAGTTGCTTCAGTCATCTCCAACTCTCTGCAATCCTATGGACCATATCCCACCAACCTTCTTTGTCCATGAGATTCTCTAGGCAAGAATATTGGAGTGGGTTGCCATGCCCTCCTCCACGGGATCTTCCTGATCCAGGAATTGAATCCACATCTCTTATGTGCCGTGTGTTGGCAGGTGCATTCTTTACCATTAGTGTCACATGGGAGCCCACCTATATCTATATCTATATATCTGAATCACTTTTCTGTACACCCGAAACATTGTAAATCAACTGTACTTCATTAAAGGAAAAAGAGTTGGAGGAACAGAGAAATTTGACAATAGAGCCTTAAGCCATAGAGGGACTTAAGGATTCTTGATAAGTAATCTCATGATTCTTCAGCTGATCAATATCACCATCAAGGACCTAAGTAATTTCTATTATTCCTAATTTTCTCCTCTACTATTCTTAAATCTTTGGCCTTTTGTTCTTTTGCAACTGGTCAACATATGACTTCTAAAGATCTAGAATCATACTCATTTTCAGGGCAGAAGGAAAAGGAAAAATCAGCACTCTATCATTTATAAGGAAGCAAATATCTTCTCAAGCCTAACATATACTTCCATGGAGATACTGGTGAGAATTTTGTCACACAACAATTCCTAATTATAAGTAAACCTAGATAAATGAGTGGCATTTCCAGCTTCTTGTTTATTGTGAAAATAAGCAAAGGAAAAAAATGCTGAATGCTAAGAAAATCTGCAACAGCCATGTAATAGAAAAATATTCGCAGAATGGGAAAATAACAGCTGGAGAAATAGAAAATGAATATCTTAACTATAAAAGGACTTCTGCACAACATTGTAAATCAGCTATTCAGTTCGGTTCAGTTCAGTCGCTCAGTCGTGTTCGACTCTTTGTGACCCAGTGGACTGCAGCATGCCAGGCCTCCCTGTCTATCACCGCTCCTGGAGTTTACTCAAACTCATGTTCATTGTCAGTGATGACATCCAGCCATCTCATCCTCTGCCGTCCCCTTTTCCTCCTGCCTTCAATCTTTCCCAGCATCAGGGTCTTTTCAAATGAGTCAGTTCTTCTCATCAGGTGGCCAAAGTATTGGCGTTTCAGCTTCAACATCAGTCCTTCCAATGAATATTTGGAACTGATTTCCCTTAGGATGGACTGGTTGGATCTCCTTGCAGTCCAAGGGACTCTCGAGAGTCTTTTCCAACCCCACAGTTCAAAAGTATCAGTTCAGCTTTCTTCATAGTCCAACTCTCACATCCATACATGACTACTAGAAAAACCATGGCCTTGACAAGGCGGACTTTGGTTGGCAAAGTAAAGTCTTTGCTTTTTAATATAATATCATATATGAAACGAGTTGCCAGTCCAGGTTCCATGCACGATACTGGATGCTTGGGTCTGGTGCACTGGGACGACCCAAAGGGATGGTAAGGGGAGGGAGGAGTGAGGACGGTTCAGGATGGGGAACATGTGTATACCTGTGGCAGATTCATGTTGGTATATGGCAAAACCGATACAATATTGTAAAGTTAAAAAATAAAATAAAATAATTAAAAAAATATACCGTCTAGGTTGGTCATAACTTTTCTTCCAAGGAGTAAGCATCTTTTAATTTTATGATTGCAGTCACCATCTGCAGTGCTTTTGGAGCCCCCCAAAATAAAGTCTGTCACTGTTTCCACAGTTTCCCCATGTATTTCCCATGAAGTGATGGGACCAGATGCCATGATCTTAGTTTTCTGGATGTTGAATTTTAAGCCAACTTTTTCACTCTCCTCTTTCACTTTCATCAAGAGGCTCTTTAGTTTTTCACTTTCTGCCATAAGAGTGGTGTCATCTGTTTATCTGAGATTATCGATATTTCTCCTGGAAATCTTGATTCCTGCCTGTGCTTCATCCAACCCAGTGTTTCTTATGATGTACTCTGCAAATAAGTTGAGTAAGCAGGGTGACGATATACAGCCTTAATGTACTCCTTTCCCTATTTGGAGCCAGTCTGTTGTTCCATGTCCAGTTCTAACTGTTGCTTCTTGACCTATAGTTAGTAAAATAAAATTTAAAAAGAACTTCTGAAACACTTTTTCCTATTGGAAAAAAGGATAACATTTCTCAAAAAGACTTGTATGTGGAATTCTAGTTAATATGTTTCACATGCATAACATACTATTCAAAAATTGGTATTATTTTGGAAATTTATAAAAATTTTGAGGGCAGTCACTAAGTTATAGTAGCCAAACAACTTCCAGTTCAAAATGATCAGTCTTTTTCAACAGTGATGGTTAGTTGCATTTAACACTATACCTTCTGAACTCTTAGATTTGTGTCAGGATCTTTATTTCTTTCACTTTCTAGATATTATACTTTATGTTTTATATGTTCCTTGAATTATTTTATACTTATTCACTGTTTTCTCATCAATGATATTGATTCTTTGTAGAAGTTCTTTTATCATTTATGCCTAAAATTTTCTTTCATGCTCCTAAGACACTTTATTAATCTGTCAGCAACTGAAGAAGTGATTGATTTAATTAACGAGCAATTCTGACATGATACAGCATATTTTAATTAATTTATATGGGAGCAATGGAGTTTAAAAAGCATGTTTCCATTATCCAAAGAAACATGAAATAACGATACAAAATCCAAGGAATAAACACATATTGTATTTTACATATTAAATTACCTGACAGATGGTATGTTATAAATAATCTTGGACTTGCTACCAAAATGTGTATGTGTATGTGTGTGTACTCAGTCATGTCTGATTCTTTGCAACCCCATAGACTGTAGACCTTCAGGATCCTTTGTCCACAAAATTTTCCAGATAACAATACTGGATCTGGTTGCCATTTCCTACTCCAGGGGATTTTCCCAACCCAGGGAACTAACTTGCATCTCTAGAGTGTCATGCATTGGCGGGTACATTTTTTAATACTAGCACTACCTGCTACCAGAATACCAGCACACAATTCTGTATTTCTGGGTCAACAATCAAAAGAAAGTGACCTCAAAGACCACTGCCTGCTTCATGAATTTGTCTTCATATAATGGCCACATAAATTGGCCACCAGTTTGTGAAATGTCCTATAATATTGATTTTTATCTCACTGATGTGATCTAATTAGGTTTGCTGTGGCTGCAGTTAGATAAACTGCTTAGGCATATTTTAATATATCTGCTGGTACACTGGTAAACCAGATCTCTTAAAAGACAACAAAAATTTTGATTTGCTTTATTTGCCATTTTCTGTGATAAAAAATTTCCAGATATAATCAAACTATGAATAATTTAACAGTGAGTTTCCCAAAGTGCTGACTTTTGAGAATTGGCTCATGGATGGAGGAAACTGATGGGCTACAGTTGGTGGGGTCACAAAGAGGAAGACACGACTGAGCAACTAACACCTTCAGTTCTGTTTTTCTCCAGTCAGTGCTTGCCAGATTCAACTCAGACGCAGTTGAAGTTCATTAACCAATATGGTCATCACTTAGACTTCACAAGTTCTACAGGAAACAAGTTGATAAAACTATCCATTTGTAAACATATCCTTTGTTGTTTAATTGCTAAGTCATGTCTGACTCTTTTGCAACCCATGGGATATAGTCTTCCAGGCGCCTCTGTCCATGAGATTTTACACGCAAGAATACTGGAGTGGGTTGCCATTTCCTTCTGCAGCGGATCTTTCCGACTCAGAGATCCAACCTGTCTCCTGCATTGGCAGGACATTCTTTGCCACTGAGCCACCAGGAAAGTCCATGTACTACTTTTTAGAAAAAAAATGAACTCCTTAGAGACCAGAATCACAGACATAGAGTGTATGTGGGTTCAGAAGGTGGACACAGAGCTACAGGAGATTATTTCTAGACCCTGAAACATACTGGAATTCTCTTCTGGATTTTAAAATGTCTGAGAGATGCTAATCATGCTCTTTTTTTGTAACAGAAAGTCTACAACTGCTATGTTAAGCCTGCTTCACCTCTGTATTTTGAAAGTAACCAATTTGTTTTTTAGATTCCTTAACTGAAATCTCATCCACACATTTGGAATTTTTAAGCTGATAATACTTTGATGATATTTTGACTTTTAGTTGATGTTGTAATATAGCACATTTAGGTAATTGCCTGGTTTTATGAATTATTCTAAAGGGGCAGTAATAAAGACAACATGGCTTTGGTGTCAAATAAATAGGTCATTGAAACAACCACAGAAATAGACCTACATATATAAGGACAACAGATTTTTGCACAGTTGCAAAGGCAATGTGTGGGATATGAATGCAATTTTCTACAAATGATTCGGGATCAGTTGGATATTTTTACATGAAAATTAAACTTTAACCCACACTGTATGCTATATTAAAAAAAAAAAAAAGACTCTAGGTCATTTCAGAGAGGGCTGATGGAACCAAATCCCAGAGCTCTTAACACTGTGACCAAAGATTGAGTTCTCCATTGCATATTGTAGTCACTTGATGGTGTTATGCTTCCTGTTGGAGATACAAGCCATTATTTCTATGACTGATGATGTGGGAATGTAAAAATAAATGTAAATGCCTTCCAAGTTAAAAAAAAAAAAGACTCAAATGTATCACAGACCAAAATATATCACAGATCAAAATGTAAAATATAAATTTTAATCTTCTAAAATAAGACAGAGAAAAACAAAATCTTTTGACTTAAAATATGTGAAGATTTCTTAAACACAAACCAAAAATAAGATCCTTAAAAGTACAAATTGATAAATTGAGCCTCAACAAAATTAAACACTTTTGCTCATGAAAGACACTATTAAGAGAATGATAAAACAAACCACAGATTGGCAAGAAATATTTGAAACTCTTACATTTGATAGAAAATTTCATCCAGAGTGTTTAAATTCTCTCAAAACTCAGTAAAAAAATTGAAAACTCAAGTAAAAATATTAAAAAAAATTTGAAAAGATATTTCACCAAAAAGATACAGAGATGTCTAGGAAGCACATAAAACAGTATTCATCATCACCAGTGACTGTGAGTACATTAAATAATACACACTAAAATTCTAACACACAGCTATTAGAATGACTAAAATTAAAAATAGTAACCATACAATATGTTGGAAAGGACATGGAGAAACTAGATCTCTTATAAACTGCTGACATAAGTATATGATGGTGGTAGTGTCTGACTAAGTGGTATCTAACTCTTACAACCCCATGGACTGAGGCAGACCAGGCTCCTCTGTCCTGGCAAGAGTACTGGAGTGGGTTGCCATTTCCTCTTCCAGGGAATCTTCCAGACTCTGAGATTGAACCCACGTCTCTTGCATCTCCTGCATTAGCAGGTGGATTCTTTCCTCTGAGCCACCAGGGAAGACCAAGCACATGATGTGCCTGAGTTTAAGTTACTTCAGTCATGTCCAACTCTTTGTAACCGTATGGACCATAATCCATCAAGCTCCTCTGTCTGTTGGATTCTCCAGGAATGAATACTAGGGTAGGTGGCCATGCCCTCTTCCAGGAAATCTTCCTGATCCAGGGATTGAACCCAGGTCTCCTGCATTTCCTGCATTGGCAGGTGGATTCTTTATCACCAGCACCAACCAGGAAGCCCTAAGTATATAATATAACTGCTTAAAAAACCCTTTGACAGCTTCTTAAGATGTCTACATACATTTTATTAGTTTTATTAAAATTTATTTACTTTATTAAAATATCTACATATATACACACTCCATGTTATCCTTCTATATTCCCTTGGTCCATACGTATAGACATGTGTATGAAGGTTCATAGAAACTTCATTTCCTCTGTTTCTATGAGTGAAACTTACTTATTTATTTATTATTTTTAGTGGTACCATACAGTATTTTTTCTTTATCTGATTTATTTCACTTAGCATAATGCCCTCTAGTTCTATTCACGTTGTTAAAAATCTTAGATTTTCCTTTTTCTTCATGGTTAAATAGCATTCCATCTATCATTTATCTACCTATCTATCTATATTTATCACATTGTCTTTATTCACCTGCTAATGGACTCATATTATTTCCATATCTTCGTTGTTGGAATATGCAGATGACACCACCCTTATGGCAGAAAGTGAAGAAGAACGAAAGAGCCTCTTGATGAAAGTGAAAGAGGAGAGTGAAAAAATTGGCTTAAACTCAACATTCAGAAAACTAAGATCATGGCATCTGGTCCCATCACTTCATGGCAAATAGATGAGGAAGAAATGGAAAATGTTTGCTAATAGGTAAACATATAAACAAACTGTTTTGCCCTATACAATGGAATACTGTTACTGAACCCAAGTTTGGATACTCACAGCTCATAAGCCAATAATTTGAAAGGCTAGCGTTGGTAGAAAATTATAACATTTTAGTCAGAAAAACCAGCAATGTGTGGAGAAGATGCCCTCATATTCAGAGACCAACTCCAAAGATTCTTCTCAGCCATGTCAGTTTTTTAAGAGAAAAATTGGGGGAAGATTCTCCTTGAATCATCCAGGCAGCAGGTTGGGTTCTGCATCCTTCTCTATTGTGTGCAGACTGGCTGACTCTTCACATGTTATCTTGACCAAGAGATCTTCCTGCAGGATTGCTAAAGACCTATTGGGGTCGCCAGCTAGTCATTTTTTAACTGCTAATTCTTCTTTTTTTATCTAGGAAAATGAATAAATAGTTTAGACAAGGCATGCTGTGCATTCAGAGCATAAGTCAAGAATCAGTCTCAATTGCTTAGTGATCTCATCCCTATAAATAGGTTTTTTTTTTAAGGTTAGAGGGGGCTTCCCAGGTGGCACCTGTGCAAGAGATGTAAGAGACGTGGATTCAATGGACGTGACTGAAATGACTTAGCACGCAAGCACACAGGTTAGAGGGAAACAGAATGGGCAAACAGGTGAGAGTTGGACTATAAAGAAAGCTGAGCTTCGAAGAATTGATGCTTTTGAACTGTGGTGTTGGAGAAAACTCTTGAGAGTCCCTTGGACTGCAAGGAGATCCAACCAGTCCATCCTAAAGGAAATCAGTCCTGAATACTCACTGGAAGGATTGATGTTGAAGCTGAAACTCCAATACTTTGGCCACCTATTGCAAAGAACTGACTCATTTGAAAAGACCCTGGTGCTGGGAAGGATTGAAGGCAGGAGGAGAAGGGGATGATGGAGGATGAGATGGTTGGATGGCATCACTGACTGGATGGACATGAGTTTGAGCAAGCTCCGGGAGTTTGTGATGGACAGGAAAGCCTGGGGTGCTGCAGTCCATGGGGTCACAAAGAGTCGGACCCTATTGAGTGACTGAACTGAACTTAAGGGAAATAAGCAAAAATATTGGTAATATACAATCCCATTTATGTAAATATATGAAAATGCCAACTAACCCACAGAGACAGAAAGCATCTAAGTGGTTGCCTTAGGATGAGGTGGAGAGAATGTTAGGTGGCACGGGGAAGGGAGTTATAAAGGAGACAGAAAAAAGCTTTTTCTTTCAAACTATATATGCTTTTAAATATGTGTATTTTGATGTCTATCAGTTATCCTCAATAAAATGTATTTCTTCTCAGAATAATGTCATGAGCAGTGCCAAAGAAATCCCAGTCAAGCAAGAGAAGCATGTGCAGGAGTCAAACAGTGATGGTTGTCTGGTAAGGCAGGAAGATGTGCAGAGCTGAGCAAATAGAAATGAAGATGAGGCTGAGTGAATTACTGAGTTTAGGCTGGAGATGAACAGTGCTCCAAAAGAGGGCTTCAGCTGCACTATATGCCTATGAAACCCAGTTTTGTGTATGTTTTTTTCTTTTTCAGAATGTGATTTTGTGAACTTCATTTTGTCTAGTCTGTTTCATCATTTCTATGCCTTAATTAAACTAACCTACCGGCTTCAGATTGTCCCACTGCTATTGAGTGACATTTTCAAACTTAGAATTCAACTGGATTCTGTTGAGGAACTGGTGGGCACTGGGTCAGAACAGTTCTGCCGAATTTCTACATATTATGTGATATAACCCTTGATCTGCTTAAGATCTCACCTTGAAAGTAGATTGGTTTTTCTCCTTCTATCACATACTCTTAGAACTCATTTTCATCTCAATTTCTCCTCAGGATTTAAGTTCTTGTTATCTAAATATAAATACAATATGCTGCTGCTGCTGCTGCTGCTGCTGCTGCTGCTGCTAAGTCCCTTCAGTTGTGTCTGACTCTGTGCAACCCCATAGACGGCAGCCCACCAGGCTCCCCCGTCCCTGGGATTCTCCAGGCAAGAACACTGGAGTGGGTTGCCATTTCCTTCTCCAATGCATGATAGTGAAAAATTAAAGTGAAATCACTCAGTCGTGTCCGACTCTTAGTGACCCCATGGACTGCAGCCTGCCAGGGTCCTCCATCCATATATATTGGGATTTTCCAGGCAAGAGTACTGGAGTGGGGTGCCATTGCCTTCTCTAATACAACATGAAAAGGATGCAATTTTGCAGCTTAATATGACCATACTTCTAGCTAGCATACAATTATAAATCTCTTTATGACTGTGAAACATATATGCGTTTCTTAGGATATATCTTTATTTTATTATGAACCAGTAATTATCTAATTTGTGTTTTTCACCTTTAGTAATATTCTATCAAACCTTGTTTCTGTTTCATTTTACCCACACAATATATATGTATACTCTGAATTATCTTTCCAAGCACATTACAACTAGTAAGTTTCATACTGTAGTTCAGTTTTGCATTTGCTATTAGCTGGAAATATTTTTTCCATGTATTGACAGTTATACTTGAGACACTTACTTCAATGAAAAATTTTTCAACTATGATTTATTGAAAATATATTGTGGAGACCCAAGAGTGACAGTAATTATAAATGGACTTGTAATGAAAAATGGGGAAGAGTATGCATGAGCTAACAGCTAATGAGTCTGTAATTGTATTTATGTTACTGTGTCCTAATATGAACATGCGATTAATGAGAAACAATAGCTGTGATCATCGATGTTATGGAGCCCTTGGAATGGAGTGACTGCATCGAAAAAAGATTTTTTTTTTTGTGAAGAAAACACAAATGCAAAAAGGAACATGGTCTTAATGGAACCTATAATACAGAGCTAATGGAAAAGATTGGTTGTATATTTAATGACACTAGAATTGCTATAGTATTCATTTTTAATAATTTAAAAATTTGATAAAACAAATATATATATACATATAAACATGGTTGTTACTTAACATTGCTAAAAGAGTATGTATTTATTATCTAACAAATTATACCAAAGAGTTAAATGCATATCATGTAAAATTGTGTTTTTGCCTATAATGCTTTTATTGGGTGTGTCCTTATTTTCCAGTAACACACAATTAGTTACCAACTTTTCCTTATTTTGTCTCCTAAGTAACAGGTGTAGATAATGTGATTTATTAAAAAAAAAAAAGCAACAACTAAACCGGAAAAATAGGTGATTTTTATAAATAGAGTAAATGACTTACAAAAGCATAATAACAATGAACAAAGCTAAAAATGAAAAATACCTGGACTTCAGCAATTAAAGAAATGCTAATTAGATCACTGAGATATTTTCATGACTTAATATTCCTGAAATGTAGATCACTGAGACATTTTCATTGTTTAATATTTCCAAAGTGATATTTGAATAAGAAAAAAATGTACCAGTGGTGGATTCATTTTGATATTTGGCAAAACTAATACAATTATGTAAGGTTTAAAAATAAAATAAAATTAATTTAAAAAAAAAAAAAGAAAAAAATGTAGATAAGTGGTCCATCTCAGTTTTGTTAGTAAGAGGATAATCCTTATTTAGAAAGTCAGTTATGGAATAGGTACAATGCTGTTTTACAATACAAACTTATCTTTCTAAGAAATTTCCTATTATCAAAAACTCTGATGTAAAAAGAGCAAATGGATAAAAAGAGGTTGAGAAAAAGAGAATTTTGAACACTTTAGTTTCTAAGCACTTTCTTCCCAGTGATATCATTATTTTTTATAATACAATATAACAAAGTTATTTTTCTTCCAGAAATTGCAACAATAGTGTACTTTTTATATTTAGACACTTCTGTCTATGAGTATTAACATGACTGAGCAACTCCAGAGTTTAATAAATAATATATGTTATTGGAGCAGCAAGGGTTTTTTTCTAATATTTATTCATGATGATTGCTATATATAGGCAATATTTATGCTCTTGAGTAGGAGTACAAAAATAGTGTAATATAGTACTTAATATTCACAGTATTGTGGAAATATGTTGTATTGGAGAAAGCCCATATTGAAATTTCTTATCCTGCTTATATATTTTTATACACTGGTACCATTTCTGAGTATTCATTCTAATCATATAGCCATACAAATATTCAGGAAATTTATTACAAATTTAATTAATATTCTTAAAAATATTTTGTTGAGCACATTTTCCCTTTGCTTGATATGGAGAGAATAGAAATAAGTAAAATTTAAGAAAAAAGTTGTTAAAATTATAGTGTGTTATGCAGTGTGACACATTATCATAGTCATTAAATTTTATTTTTATCAGCATATATTTGACATTATGGATTTTATAAATTTTTGTAATATATTGAAAATTGTGATTCAAAATAAATAAATTATATATCTTTTAATACATATTAATTATCATATATAGTGGTTTGTATAATTATATCAATAGGTATTAGAGCCAAGTACACAAAAAAAGAGTGAAATAATACATACCAAACTATCAACACTAAGTGGTTATAACATGACTATGAATTATAGAAATACTCATTTTTTATATTTTTCCAACTCTTTCAAAATATTTTATAATAGGTGTATATATTACTTTAGCAATTAAAATTACATATAAATAAATCTTACACACACACACACATATATATACATATACATACATATATATATATATATATATATATTTATATCCTTTAAATCATCAGCAAATATTTATGTGGAATCCATTATATTTTAATAGAATCGGATACTAAAGCTCCATTTCTTGTTATTTGTTATTTTGAGAGAGATTTTAATGTGTTTCAGTTCAGTTGCTCAGTCATGTCCAACTCTTTGTGACTCCATGGACTGCAGCATGCCAGGCCTCTCTGTCCCTCACCAACTCCTGGAGTTTACCCAAACTCACGTCCATTGAGTCTTTGGTGCCATCCAACCATCTCATCATCTGTTGTCCCCTGCTTCTCCTGCCTTCAATCTTTCCCAACATCAGAGTCTTTTCAAATGAGTCAGCTCTTTGCATCAGATGGCCAAAGAATTGGAGTTTCGTTTCAACATTAGTCCTTCCAATGAACACATAGGACTTATCTCCTTTAGGATGGACTGGCTGTGTTTCAGTTTAATTTTACTTTTTATTGACAACCTAATCTCCCTACAAATAATTAACCTATTTACTTATAGCTTACTTTATTTTTAACTGAAGGATAGTTGCTTTACAGTATTGTGTTGGTTTCTACCAAACATCAAAATAAGCTACTTATTAAATATCTTTCTTCTATTGGCATTTTCCAAGGCTCAATCTTCTCCATAGGCATCTAGACCAATTGGACTTACTGAATACATACAGGATACTCCACCTAAACATAGCAGTATATGCATTTTTTCAAGTGCATACAGGATAGATCACATGCTAGGTCAAGAAGAAGTCTCAACCAATTTAAGGGGATAAAATAATATCATATATTTTTTTATGACTGAAATAATATGAAACTAGAAATCGATGACAGAAAGAAAAAGTGAGAAAACCCGACATGTGAAAACCAAAAGCACGGTACTAAAAAACCAATGCTTCAATGAAGAAACCAAAATGGAAATCAGAAAATAGCACAAAGCAAATGAAATAGAAACAAAAGCTTTCCAAAATATGTGGGATAAGATGAAAACAATTCTAAATGAGAAGTTTATAGAAATACAGGTTTACCTCAAGAAACAAATGAAAAAAATCTCAAATAACCAAACCTACCATGTAAAGGAAGTAAAAAAGTAACAAAGCCCAAAGTTAGTAAAATTAAGAAAATATTATAATAAAATCAAAGAGAAAATAAATAAAACAAGGAAAAAAATAGAAAAGATCAATAAAATCAAGAACATTTTTTTTTCTTAAATAAACAAAACTGATAAACTTTTATCCAGGCTAAAGAGGAAAAAAAGAGAGAATACTCAATAATAAAAAACACAATAATAAAAACAGTCCAAATAATACAAAAAAAAAAGAGAAGAAATAACAACAAATATTACAGAGATACGAATCATGAGAATATTACAAGCCATTATATGCCAACAATATGGACAACCTAGAAGAATTGGAAAAATTTCTAAAAACATATAACCTTCCATGGCTGATTCAGGAAGAAATAGACAAACTGAATTGACCAATTATAAATAGTGAAATAGAAATTGCAATAAATAAACTCCCAGCAAAGAAAAGTCCAAGACTTGATGACTTCACAGGGGAATTCTACTAAACATATAAAGAAGAACTAATTCTCATCCATCCCAAAGTATTTCAAAATATTAAAAAAAGAACATGCCTAAATGTATCTTATGTGGCCATCATTACTCTCATACCAAAACCAAAAAAAGACATTCCAAAAAGAAAATTGCAGGCCAATAAATCTAATGAATATGGATACAAAAATCCCCAACAAAATATTGGCAAGCTGAATTAAAAAATATATGAAAAACATCATTAAATCAACTAGAATTAGTTCCAGGGATGCAAAGACATCTCAGTATCACAAATCAACATGTGATACATCACATTAACACAGGAAAGGATAAAAATTATATGATCATCTCAATAGACCTCCCCCAAGAAAAACATTTCACAAAAATTCAACATCCATTCATAATAAAAACTCTCTCAAAGTTGTTACAGAAAGAATATATTTCAACATACCAAAAGCCACTTATGATAAACTCAGAGCTAACAGCATAGTCAATAGTAGAAGGCTAAAAATTTTCCTGTAAAATTAGGAACAATACAACAATGCTTATTCTCAACATTTCTATTTAACATGCTAATGGAACTCCTAGTCACACAAATCAGACATGAAAAAGAAATGAAATATCCAAATTGAAATGGAGGAATGCACAAAACAAAAAATCATTATTTGCAAATGAAACAACACTTGATATAAAAATCTCTGAAGTCTACACATATCACACAACTATCAGAACTAATAAAACTTAATTCAGTAAATTTTCAGGATATAAGATTAATATATAAAACTCTGTTGCTTGTCTATCCACTAATAGTGAGCTATCAAAAAAAAAATTCAAAGAAAAGCAACCCTGTTTACAATTGCATCAAAAAGAATAAAATCCCTAGGAATAAACTTAACCATGGTGGTGAAAATACTATACTCTGAAAACTATAAGACATTGATGAAAGAAATTGAAGACAATAAAAGTAAATGAAATTTCAGTTCAGTTCAGTTGCTCAGTCGTGTCCAACTCTTTGCAACCCCATGAACCACAGCAGGCCAAGCCTCCCTGTCCATCACCAACTCCTGAAGCTTGCTCAAGCTCATGTCCATCGAGTCTGTGAGGCTATCCAACCATCTCATCCTCTGTCATCCCCTTCTCCTCCTGCCCCTCTTTCCCAACATCAGGGTCTCTTCTAATGAGTTAGCTCTTCCCATCAGGTGGCCAAAGTATTAGAGTTTCAGCTTCAACATCAGTCCTTCCAATGAACACCCAGAACTGATCTCCTTTAGGATGGACTGGTTGGATCTCCTTGTAGTCCAAGGGAGTCTCAAGAGTCTTCTCCAATACCACAGTTCAAAAGCATCAATTCTTCCATGCTCAGCTTTCTTTACAGTCCGACTCTTATATCCATACATGACCACTGGAAAAACCATAGCCTTGACTAGACAGACCTTTGTTGGCAAAGTAATGTCTCTGCTTTTAAATATGTTGTCTAGGTTGGTCATAACTTTCTTTCCAAGGAGTAAGCATCTTTTAATTTCATGGATGCAATGACCATCTGCAGTGATTTTGGAGCCCCCCCAAAAAAGTCTGTCACTGAATCCTCTGTTTACCCATCTATTTTCCATGAATGATGGGACTGGATGCCATGATCTTCGTTTTCTTAATGTTGAACTTTAAGCCAACTTTTTCACTCTCCTCTTTCACTTTCATCAAGGGGCTCTTTAGTTCCTCTTCACTTTCTGCCATAAAGGTGGTGTCATCTGTATATCTGAGGTTTTTGGTATTTCTCCCAGCAATCTTGATTCCATCTTGTGCTTCTTCCAGCCCAGCATTTCTCATGATGTAGTCTGCATGTAAGTTAAATCAGCAGGGTAATAAATGAAAATATATTCCATTTGTGGGTTGGAAGAATTAATATTGCTAAACCATCCATACTACCCAAAGCAATCTACAGATTTAATTCCAAATACTCATGATGTTTTTCATAGAACTAGAACAGATAATCTTAAAATTTGCCCTTTATGGAACACAAGAGACCCCAAATAGCTGAAACAATCTTGAGACAAAATAAATAAATAAAGCTAAAGATAAATCATTGGTTGGAATATATATTGGTACATTCACATGGAAAATAATATAAAAGTTCAAATAAGTAAAAATAGAACTGTAATATGATTCAGCAATTCCACTCCTGGGTATATATGTGAAGAAAATGAAAACACTAATTGAAGCCGTGCATGCACCTCAGAGTTCAAGGCAGCATTACTTATAATAACCAAGATAATTAAAACAACCTTAAGTGTCCATCAAAGATGAATGGATAAAGATGACATGGTATATATATAAACAATGAAATACTTGTCAGCTATTAAAAAAGAACAAAATTTTGTCATTTGCAACAACATGGATGGTCTTGGAGGGCATTATGCTAAAGTGAAGTAAGTCAGAGAAAGACAAATGCAATATGGTATCACTTATATGTGGGAATCTAAAACATACAAGAAACTAGTGAATATGACAAAAATGAAACAGACTTACAGATAGAGATAACAAACTAGTAGTTACCAGTTTGGAGAGGAGAGACAACATAATGATGGGGGAGTGGGAGGTACGAACTATTGGTTAGAAGAGAGACTACAAGAAAGCCTTGTTCAACAAGGGGAATATAGTCAGTACTTTGTAACCACTGCATATGGAGTACAATCTTTAAAAACTGCATGAAAAATTTTTAAAAAATAAGTTTAAAGTAGAAAACAGCACAAATATTTAGAGTTGAAACAGGTAGATATATGGTTAATTTAGTTGTCTAAGTAAGAGATGATTATATGGGTCCTACCTCAGATTTGACTCAATAACATTTCTATGAACATGAACAAAATGAATTAATAAGCATACAGAGTATGCCTGGACCTTTCTTGATAATTTGCAAGGACATTTTTTGGCCAGCATTCTAGTGTCAGTTTACACAGAATTTCAAAGTGATTATCAGCTATTGATCATTTCT
This sequence comes from Bos indicus x Bos taurus, assembly GCF_003369695.1. Classification (NCBI taxonomy): domain Eukaryota; kingdom Metazoa; phylum Chordata; class Mammalia; order Artiodactyla; family Bovidae; genus Bos; species Bos indicus x Bos taurus. The sequence continues at coordinate 8,384,469 of NC_040087.1, read as the reverse complement.
CAAAGCCATTGACAGTTCTTATTGACCTTTTATGCCTTGTAACTCAATGCACAAAAATCTTTAATAAGCTAACCTCTAAGAACTTAATGCAGGTGTTGATGATCTCACTGTACTGCACCTAAACTCTCAGGAGAGTCAGAATCAGGACAGAGAGTCTCAGGATGAATCAAGTAACAGTCGATCAAATGCAAATCAGAGATTCATTCCTGCTTGTCTCCAGAGCTTTACACTTATTTTCTACACAGTGGTTTATCACAATTTTGCTTATTACCTCATTTTTCTATTTAATGTGGTACAACACATATGCAATATCTTATATAACAATGATATGGGGTTGTTTTTTCACCATCTACCAATAACCTAATTGACCATTCACTCTGCAATGTACTTATAGACAGACACCAAATAGAAAATGACATCACATTGAAATATGTTCTCTAATATTTGATTGACAAAATGAAAAGCACTTTAGAGAAAATCAAGCTCCTTTAGTCACATAGGACTATGTTTTCTCAAAAAATTCCTTTAATTGTTTCACCAAGATTAAAAGCTGACATATTTGACTGTGAAGGGGCTTATGGCTCAGTGCATGGATATTTCAAAACTCTAGCAGTTTTAAAATATTTTCATTTCCAGGACTCAATGGAGTAGAAAAATCATTGGAATAAAGCTGTAAAAAATCAATAATGATAATAATGTTATACAGGTCCTTAACAACGTATTTTGAGATTTTTTTCAACCTAATAATTTTATAGTCAGGAACCTTGGAAGGCACTATTGGGTCACCCTCATTTACCTATTCTTCCATGGGGAGAGTATAGTAGCAAATTTTGGAAAATAGTCCCGTTAGCAGTGATATTTCTTTGATTCAACTTCATGTAGAAGTAGAAAGATTTTCTATTCAAATAGAGTCTGCTTTAGAATCTCAAACTTCAAAAGTAAAGGGTGTTTCTCTCTCTACCGAGCTGGCTTTTAAACCATATGTATCTGATATTAAAAGTAGATAGAGTATCTGTAATTGGTTCTTTCTCAGGGTGATCCCTTCAATTGTAATAACATTCAATAGAAAAGCTAAAATGGATGAGGAACTCCTGAAAGGTCTACATTCCAACACTAGGTGGTTGAAAATTTTCCACTGAACAAAGCCAGAATATCAACAGGCAACATTTCTATTACTGAATTTTTCAACTTTTTAAATTAATTTTTTATGGTAGGCTCACACTGAGGGACACTATAAAAATCACAGTGAAGTTCCTATTTACTCTAGGAGCATTCTGTATGAAGTCTTATGATAAAATTTCATTCTGAACTCAGATTTAGTAATAAGTGTACTTGAAAAATTTATATACTGTGTGACTCATTACCTCTTTTATAGTCCCTTTCCTCTATGACTTAAAAAGCATTGAGGCAACTGTGTCTTGCTTTGTCAGGCCCACAGAGCAAGACCACACAGCATTCACTAAAGTGCTTAGTTTACCGTTGGTTTCATCTTATTTGACCAGTTAGAAATTATCAAGTAATTTTTGCCTGATTATCAGTAACTTCTGGCAGTAAGAGGTGAGCAGGGGTTTGGAATATCTGGCTTGTTGTTTAGTCGTTAAGTTATATCCAACTCTGCAATGCCATCGACTTGTAGCCTGCCAGGTTCTTCTGCCCATGGGATTTCCTAGGCAAAGATATTGGAGTGGGCTGCAATTTACTTCTCCAGAGAATCTTCTAACCCAACGATGGAACCTGCATCTCCTATATTGGAGGCAGATTCTTTACCACTGAGCCACCTGGGAAGCTCAACATCTGGTTATAGAACATAGATTTCTGTTCCCTTTCCATGGTGGAATGTGTCTACATTTCCTGTCTCCTATTATCTTCTAGGGCCACGTAAGTGCATTTGGGACAAGAAATTGTGAACAAAAAATGAAGTGTACTACTTCAAAGCCTGTACCCACCTACGATTCCTCATTCCCTCTCTTTTTAGTCTTAGCAATATATTAAAATTCAGGATGACTGAGAGCTACACATTGAAGATGGCATGTTTTCTGAATGACTCTACTGAGCATTTCCTTACCCTGACCACTGCAACAACCAATTGATAGTGATATGAGCAAATATAAACTATTGTGGCAAATCACTGAAATTTTAGGGAATAGTTATGTCATCAGCCATAGTTGCCTTAGCTGTATGGAATTGGGATACTACTACTTCCAAAAACTGTCCCATGTTATTTAGTGGCAAAATACTTGGTAAAGTGGACCAAGGTTACATGTGGACTGCGGTATATTTTTACTCTTGAGAGAGAGGGAGTATGAAATAGATGCTTCAAGAAGAAACTACAAGGCTCAAGGCTATCTGATGATCAAAGAAGTGGACTGATGCAGAGAGATATCTTTCCACCAAGACTTTTGCTTTCCTTTATGGTTAATAGTATTGTCCAGCATAGAACAATATTCTATTCTCCTTGATCCTTTATGGGGCTCTGTAATGATGCTTGATCAATGACATATGGACCAGATTGATCACGTCTGAGTCTAGCTCCTCTTCTTTGATCACGGAAATCTTAGAAGGCAAATACTGAAAAGGGTAGAGAATCCTTTGCTCTTGGTTACAAATAAAGCTCTGCTGTGTTTATACACTGGAACTTGAAGGTTTACCTTTGATAGCAGCTACCATTACCTCTGACATTTCCTAATCCATAAGCCCACTACCAGGGAATATGTTACAACGAAAGTTAGTCATCGACTGAATTCTGTGAAATGTACAAAGTTCATTAGCAAGGATGTGCATAAGCAGACACATCACCTGTCTTTATAAACTGTCCTCAGGCATTTTGACAAATACCTCGGATAAAAGATTGATTACAGGCAGACAAAACAGTATTCTCAGGGTAGAATCAGCCAATACTCTTCTTGAGGCTTCCCAAGTCTTCAAGTTTGTCACTGCAAATTATCTGGTTTCTTTATTGCCAGGCAGTTATTCATTCTCATACCATCTGAATTCTCAGTTTATAACTAGGCCAGCAATTCACACATAAAGCCCATAAAATTGATTGTGTATCATCTTCTCACCTTTCCAATATTCTCCTGAAATGGAATTTTGAACTTGTAAGTCTTTGCTCTTTCCTAAGCTTTCAGCTCAGTTCAGTTGTTCAGTCTCTCAGTCATATCTGATCTTTGCAACCCCATTAAATAGATGACTTATCTATATTCAATTATATTTCACAATTTCTCTCTTACTATTTAGTGAGAAAATAATTCTTCAGAAGCTTGCCCCATCTGTGCCTCAAACCTTCACCTTGGTCATGTCTTTTCGATGAGACCTAGCATCTATCACTGGCCATAAGACTTCACTGAGGTTTTGTCCTCTCAGAAAAAGTGAAATTTTTCTCCACATGTATGGTTATCTAGCAACATATTAAGTCACATTTTATGAACCATTTTGAGAAAAATTTGCCATTTGTATCAAAATGCTTACATACAAGCTATCTTTTTAAAATGTGTTTCCTGCTCACCTACCTTAGAATATAGATACCTAAAAACTTACCTTTTTGTTAATAATTCACAAGTGGGCTTCCCAGGAGGCTCAGTGGTGAAGAATCCATCTGCCAAGTGGGAAACATGGATTTGATCCCTGGGTTTGGAAGATCCCCTGGTGTAGGAAATGGCAACTTACTCCAGTATTCTTACCTGGAAATCCCATGGACAGAGGAGCCTGGCCAGCTATAGTCCACAGGTTCCAGAGTCTGACAGGACTTAGCAACTAAACAACAACAAATAATTCACAAGTGTGTAGTATTTGATTCCCCTCCTTCCCTTTACCCTCAAATATATGGACAGTGTTATATTTTAGTTGTGGGTCAGTGCTAACAGTTGTGCATCTACGAATAATTTGACCTGGATTCTAGATTTTTTTTTTCTTTAATAGCTCAGTGATATTAGGAAAATTCTTCAGCTCAGAGGCTGTCAGTTTCTCTAATGCTAAAATGAAGTGAGTGATATATTCAAAATTAAATGGTCAATCTTGTTGAGCTACAAAATGTACTATCTAGTATTAGGATAAATCTGTGCTGAACTCACCATATACTCGTTAAATAAAAAAACGATCCAGGCAAAAGTTAAAGAGGCTAAGATAGATTTTATTATGGAAAAAAATATTGCCTTGGGGGAAAAGAGACTCCAGAATAAAACTGGGTTAAATTCTTAATTGAATTGATTTGATGGAATGCAAAACGAGAAGGGGCTGGCAGAGGATAAGCCGGTTAGATAGCATCACCAAGTCAATGGGCATGAATTTGACCAAACTCCAGGAGATAATGAAGGACAGACAGGGCAGGCTGGATAACAAAACAACAAAATTCAAAATATTGGGCTTATTCTGAATAGAATATCTGGGGATTTGCAGTCAAGTGGCAAACATGGAGATGTGGGTAATTGGTGAATGGAAAATTAATAAGAGGAGACATCAGGTCTGGAAGGATTCCAGCTTAAGTTACCAAACAGAACTCTCGCTGAAAGCAGGCAAGAATGATCAGATATCATCTGGGGGTTAGTGGATATTGGGCCTGTGATCAGATGTATAGAGTGGGGACTTTAAGCTAATATAGTAGGATTCTTGCTAAAACTGGATTCTGTAAGAAGTATATATATGAGTCTTATTAGCAAGAGGGTTCAGGGGATCTGACTAAAGTTTGGTCAAACAAAGTATCTTTAGTCATACCCTGGAATTCACTATTTTTCTGTTTGTTTGTCTTAACAGGTCTCTGTAATCTGAACAATACTTCTTTGTTTTAGGATACCTCTTTCTCATGAACTATCAGAAGATGAAATATTCTGATTATTGAAGCTCCTCATTGTTAATAATCAAAGTTCTCATGATTATCATGCACAAGCACTCTGCTAAGTGTGCTTGTATCTTTCAGAATAGCCATCTTCTGGTGCAATATCCCCAGTTCTCACTGTTCTACAAAATTAGAAACTTATTTCTTGCTTACGCCACATGTCCACCGAAGGTTGACTGTAATTCTGCTCTGCATCACCTTCACTCTGGTATCCAGCCGATGGAAAACTACTGTCTGAAGTATTTTCAATCTGTGGAAGAGAAAAAAAAGAGATATAATGTGAAATCACATGATGCTTCTCAAGACTCGTGTCCATGTGTTATACACATCACTTCTGCAGGCAAAAGCAAACCTATGTCATCGCCTGGTATCACCCAGGAGGGGAAGTAAATCTTCCTTATCATGGAAGCATCCAGTATCTGTGGAAAATAGTGCAGTTCAGCAAAGTGTGCTTAAATATATCATTTATATAAACTTGAATTCAGGACTGGTAGCGATAGGGCCCAGCAGGGATCTCATTGATATGTCGACCTCGCAAACAAAGAATAAATCATAGTGATCTGTGGGACTGACCAAATTGACCACAAGCCATCCTGCTATCTCACTGGCGCCTATCTTCTCAAAGCTGCAAGGCCACCAGATTCCAGACCTCCGGCTACGTGACCATCCCTTCAGAGACTTTTTCATTGGTGGGGTCCGAGAAAGACTCCATCAGAAAGGGAGAACGCTGATTCTCCTTAAGAGCCAGTCACCCTCTCTTTTCCCTCTAATAAATTCCCTTTTCTTTCCTGACTGCCCGGCTCACTCTCTTTTTCTCTGCACTCACCTTACAGATAGTAGGGATTTTTCTCTTTTGAATATGGGGACAAGAACTTCATAGATGCAAAACTGTTAAATTTTAAAAACCTGCATTTAAAGGAAGACATAGGTCAATGGTTTTCAAAGCCCATGTTCTTAACTTGTAGTCAGTTAGTCAAATTTTTACATTGGTCATATTCTTTTATAAAAATCTCCTAAAAATGAAGCCTGGCCTGCTGCAGTCTCTGGGGTTGCAGAGAGTCGGACATGACTGAGTGACCGAACTGAACTTAAAAATGAAAAAGAAAGAGTTGTATATTGGTGATGCTGATAAAGATATAGAGAACACCGTATTAGCAATGAAGATTGTCATCTTCAGTTGGTAAAGCTGTTGTTTCATTAATGTTGGTGCCCTATAAGAATTTTAAGCATTTTTTAAGGAGAACTTTTATAGCGATTCAATTTTAAACTTTGGACTTTGCTGTATTATTTTCTTAGCCATGGATATGGAGGGGCACTGATGCAAAGTCAAAGAAACGAAGTGAGGAGAAAGGGAGGGGCAAGCATGGCACTTTTGCTCACACAGAAATTGAAAATTTAACAGTTGATTAGCCATTAGAGTGTTTTGGTGGTTCCCCTGTGTTTTACACTCCTCTCTGCTTAATTAATGACTTAGTCTGCCTTGTAATCTGGCTTCCTTTGATTATTAACACAGTAGCACTGTTTATTAAAGAAGAAACACAGGGAAGTGGATGCAAAAGAGCATTGGTCAGTATCTCACCCACGTTTGAATGCCTGATAATGTTTCTTTGATTCACATGGAGATATCATTCTGTATTTAACATGGACCATGGTTGATATACAATACGGATACTAAACTTTGTTACTCTGGAATTTCCTTACAAATTTAGAATAGTTTTAGAAAAATGTTATTTTTAAGTTCCATCAGTTCAGTTGCTCAGTCGTGTCCGACTAAGCATACCATGGACTGCAGCACACCAGGCCTCCCTGACCATCACTGACTCCAGGGGCTTGCTCAAGCTCATATCTGTCGAAGCGGTGATGCCATCCAGCCACCTCATCCTCTGTTGTCCCCTTCTCTTCCTGCCTTCAATCTTTCCCAGCATCAGAGTCTTTCCCCATGAATTTGTTCTTCACATCAGGTGGCCAAAATAATGGAGTTTCAGCTTCATCATCAGTCCTTCCAATGAATATTCAGGACTGATTTCCTTTAGGATGGACTGGTTCGATCTCCTAGAAGTCCAAGGGACTCTCAAGAGTCTTCTCCAACACCACGGTTCAAAAGCATCAATTCTTCGGCACTCAGCTTTCTTTATGGTCCAACTCTCACATCCATACATAACTACTGGAAAAGCCATAGCTTTGACTAGACAGACATTTGTTGGCCAAGTAATGTCTCTGCTTTTTAAAATGCTATCAAAGTTGGTCATAGCCTTTCTTCCAAAGAGCAAGCATCTTAATTTCATGGCTGCAGTCATCAACTGCAATGATTTTGGAGCCCCAAAAATAAAGTCTGTCACTGTTTCCTTTGTTTCCCCGTCTATTTGCCATGAATGATGGGACCGGATGTCATGATCTTCGTGTTTTGAATGTTGAGTTTAAAGCTAGCTTTTGCACTTTCCTTTTTTACTTTCAGCAAGTGGTTCTTTAGTTCCTTTTCACTTTTGGCCATAAGGGTGGTGTCATCTGCAAATCTGAGGTTATTGATATTTCTTCTGGAAATCTTGATTCCAGCTTGAGCTTCACTCAGCCTGGCATTTTGCATGATGTACTCTGCATATACATTAAATAGGCAGGGTGATAATATACAGCCTTGACGTACTCATTTCCCAATTTGGAACCAGTCCGTGGTTCCATGTCCAGTTAGAGCATAAACTATATCAAGTTCCTTGAGTCAGGGTTTCCACACAGGGATATATAATCATTGATATAGAACAAGTGAGCTTTATATCAACCACTCTCAAACACCCAGGTAAAACAGTCCAGCATCTATTTAAGAAAACAAAGCATAATTGAAATTGGTTGCTGCTGCTGTATTATTGAATTGTATTTACTGATTTTTCTAACTCTTTCTGTGTCTACAATTTCACTGTTATTAATCGAGGAAAATAAGACTTGAAAACTGTGTTTATCTCCCTTTCTGTCTCTGGTTTTGGAGTCTACAGTAAAGTCTGTTGAACTTATTTATTTTATTTTTTCAGTTATATTTTTACAAGACACAATATTCACATATTTAGAAGTTCTACATTAGATTTAGCTTGTCCTTCAAAACTGGATTAGAGAGAGATGCCAACACATATGGTAACTCCTGGAACAGTTTGTAGTTTGAACAACCTACAGGAAACCATGAAAGCCACATTTCCTGTCAGTATTGTGAAGCCAAAATCTCTGTTTGGAAATTAACTTTAACATGTACCTAAAAATCTGTGCAAAAACCCATTTAGTGATCTTATATAGTTTTAGAGGTGACATATCCTGAGTGACATTCCAATAAAAGCTACCTAAATCTTGATTGCATTTTAATGAGAAAAAATGATTTTGAGTTCTACTTTGTGTTTTTTAAAAGCATACTATTTTTACAATTTTTAAATTCCACTCTAAATCAAAATTAATCTCAGTTTCTTGTCTCTTGATAGTGTTGTCTGTGTGTTCCCTTTGTGTTCACTATTCTTCAAAGATAAGATTATTTGAAATGTCTCTCCTTGATATACCTTTCAGTTTTTTTGTTTGCACTCTGTGTATTTATATAAAAAAATTTGCAGCCTTTTCATTATTCGACATTAGTTACAGAATAAACCAGTAAGCCTTCCTAGTGATCAATGCAAAGAAATAGCGGAATACAATAGAGTGGGAAAGACTAGAGACATGTCCAAAAAAATTAGGGATACCAAGGGACTCTTTCATGCAAAGATGGGCACACTAAAGGACAGAAATGGTATGGACCTAAGAGAAATAGAAGATATTAAAAAGAGGTGGCAAGAACACACAGAAGAACTATGCAAAAAAGGTCTTCATGATCCAGATAATCACAATGGTGTGATCACTCATCTAGAGCCAGACTGGAGCCTGGAATGTGAAGTCAAGTGGGCCTTAGGAAGCATCACTACGAATAAAGTTAGTGGAGATGATGGAATTGCAGTTGAGCTACTTCAAGTCCTAAAAGATGATGCTGTGAAAGTGGTGCACTCTATATGCCAGCCAATATGGAAAATGTAGCAGTGGCCACAAGACTGGAAAAGGTCAGTTTTCATTCCAATCCCAAAGAAAGGCAATGCCAAAGAATGCTCAAACTACTGCACAATTGCACTCATCTTAAATGCTGGCAAAGTAATGATCAAAATTCTCCAAGCCAGGCTTCAACAGTACGTGAACAGTGAACTTCCAGATGTTCAAGCTGGATTCAGAAAAGGCAGAGGAAGCAGAGATCAAATTGCCAACATCTGTTGAATCATTGAAAAAGCAAGAGAGTTCCAGAAAAACATCTATTTCTGCTTTATTGACTATGCCAAAGCCTTTGACTATATGAATCACCACACATTGTGGAAAATTCTGAAAGAGTTGGGAATATCAGACCACCTGATCTGCCTCTTGAAAAATCTGTATGCAGGTCAAGAAGCAACAAGTAGAACTGGACATGGAACAACAGACTGGTACCAAATAAGGAAAGGACTACGTCAAGGCTGTATATTGTCACCCTGCTTATTTAACTTTTTTGCAGAGGACATCATGAGAAATGCTGGGCTGGATGAAGCATAAGCTGGAATCAAGCATGCCAGGAGAAATATCAATAACCTCAGATATGCAGATGACATCACCCTTATGGCAGAAAGTGAAGAAGAACTAAAGAGCCTGCTGATGGAAGTGAAAGAGGGGAGTGAAAAAGTTGGCTTAAAGCTCAACAGTCAGAAAACTAAGATTATGGCATTGGTCCCATTACTTCATGGCAAATTGATGGGGAAACAGCAGAAACAGTGACAGACTTTATTTTTTTGGGCTCCAAATTCACTGCAGATGGTGACTGAAGCCATGAAGTTAAAAGACACTCTTTGGAATAAAAGTTATGACCATTCTAGACAGCATATTAAAAAGCAGAGACATTACTTTCTAACAAAGGTCTGTCAAGTCAAGGCTCTAATTATTCCAGTAGTCATGTATGGATGTTGGATTATAAGAGTTGGATTATAAGAAAGCTGAGCATCGAAGAACTGATGCTGTTGAACTGTGGTGTTGGAGAAGACTCTTAAGAGTCCCTTGGACTGCAAGGAGATCTTACCAGTCCATCCTAAATGAGATCAGTCCTGAGTGTTCATTGGAAGGACTGATGCTGAAGCTGAAACTCCGATACTTTGGCAACCTGATTCGAAGAGCTGACTCATTTGAAAAGATGATGATACTAGGAATGATTGAAGATGGGAGGAGAAGACGCTGGGAAAGATTGAAGGTGGGAGAAGGGGATGACAGAGGATGAGATGGTTGGATGACATCACTGGCTCAATGGACATGAGTTTGAGTAAACTCTGGGAGTTGGTGATGGACAGGGAGGCCTGGTGTGCTTCAGTCCATGGGGTCACAAAGAGTCAAACATGACTGAGTGACTGAACTGAACTGAACTGAAACCAGTAACATGCTAAATAAAGTTTTTAGCATGCACACTATATGAACTCTCTGTGTGACTAAGTCCTTTGAATTATAAGAAGGAACACAGTTGATAAGAAACTATAGCAAATTTCTGCAGCCTGAAAGCTTCTGGCTGTTAAGAATTGGCACTTCAAAGAATCTACGACAACAAAGATGGTGACAGCTAAGTGTGTATCATGAGGAGAGCTTACAGCAAACAAACGTCTCCTTTGATGCAAATTTGGTTTTCTAAAGACATTAATTATTACTGGATGGAATTTTCAAAGGGTGTTCTGCAAACCCTGCTTGAGAAATTGTTCCATGGCATTACTCCAAAGACTGTTCATGTATTAAAAAAAAAAGAAAAAGGTTCTTTTTTTCACTTTTAAATGGTTGATTATAGCTATAGGTATGTTCCATTTCTATAACATGCAGGAAGGATAACATGTCAAGTTGGCCCAGAGTATAATCTATTATGCCATGACGGATGCTTTCAGTCATCCAGTTAATGTGCTTAAAAGAAGATTCTCTACACTTCGGATAAGCTACTCACTTCATTGCTCTTACATTCCCAGGGCTCAGCTATTCAGCACAAATACTGTCTTCCTGTCTTTCCCGCTCAGTCCACAGTTTCATGTCAGAAACCTGGGTAGTTGCATAACTTAGCGTGTCTCTTGTCATTGTTAGTTTTCTCCAGGAAAGAATTGGTTATCTCATTTTTCTTCTTATCCAGTAAACTGCGAACCTGAAAGTATGAGCCTACCAGGATTTTTTCCTCAAACTTGATCTCCTTTTCCCTTTAGTACTCAGAACAAGCAGTGAGGGGCAGTACTAGACATGGAAATTAAACATGAAGATGTCTACCTGCCATGAAAGTAAATGAATAGAAGCTAACAAGTCAAGGAGCAACACTAATTCAGGAGTCCAATGAGAATTTCCTTCAATTTTAGGGAAAAAAAAAAATCTTTTGTTTACTTTGCTTGCTTGCCTGTGTACTTAGTTGTGTCCAGCTCTTTGTGACCTCAACGTCCTTAAATATACAGTAGATATCCCACAGGTCTAAAGATGCAAGGGAAAACACTAAACTGTGTACTTAGAATTACAAGGTAGTTGTCAAATCCTCATGCTTCTTACTATTGGACAACTGTTTATAGTACTTCATGACTGAATTGGTAGGAAAAAATAAAACAACCACAGGTTAATGATCTATCTGGTTAGTATCAGAATGTCTCTAACATAGATAACACTGTCAAACTTAGCATTATTAATGGACAATTGTGAGAGAGGTATTAATGACTAAAGCCACAATAATGATATTTGGAAAAGCTTTTGAAAGGAACATCAGCCCAATCACACCTTCACACTCTAATAAGGATGAAACTTTTAGAAATGATGTATCTCCATTAAACTGACATCTTGTCCTTCACTTTGGCCAAAACACAAATAAGGCTACTTCAGTTCAGTTCAGTTCAGTTCAGCCACTCAGTCGTGTCAGACTCGCGACCCCATGAATCGCAACACGCCAGGCCTCCTTGTCCATCACCAACTCCCGGAGTTCACTCAGACTCACGTCCATCAAGTCAGTGATGCCATCCAGCCATCTCACCCTCTGTCGTCCCCTTCTCCTCCTGCCCCTAATCCCTCCCAGCATCAGAGTCTTTTCCAATAAGTCAACTCTTCGCATGAGGTGGCCAAAGTACTGGAGTTTCAGCTTTAACATCATTCCTTCCAAAGAAATCCCAGGGCTGATCTCCTTCAATAGCTAAAAATGGGAGTTAATTTACCTTTATCACCCTGAGACACTGGATTCTTGATATCGTTAGCTGTATTTATGATGAGTCAAACCATCTTTTTGTAAGTGTATAACAAAATTATTCACATCACTTGCTGAAATGTTTACATATACATGTGCACATATGCTTGTTTGATGCAAAAATATCCGTATGCTTCTTATAGTGGCATACTGAGACATAAAGACGAATTGGATGTGAATCCAGCCATCAGAAGACACATATTTTATGTTTAATCCAAAACATTAAACTAGATTCTATATTTAACAGCCAACAAAGTGGATAAATATTTACCATGAATATGGTAGAAAATAGATTAGTATATATATGTTAATAAGTATAGATACACATTCGTGAGATCATCATTAACATCCTAATAACTACTTTAGGTGAAAGTAACAACACATATTTAACACAGGAAAAAACTTGAATGTATAATCAATATATTTATAAATATTGACATTAGCAATCAAATAAATAACTTTAAGCTAGTTAGACTATCTTTTGCATTTTATTTTTGCAAAGATGTGAAATAAATGATGATATAAATAATTAGGAAATTTAAAAAAAGCATTTTCACATGATACTGGTGGGAGTGAAAGTTAGTCCAATTGGGGGAGAGTAATTTGTCAATATTTATGCAAGAATCTTTACTATTTTTATGACTTTTATCCCACTTTTATCACATTTTATTTTATTCTAATAATTTATTCCAAGGAAATTGATAGAGTTGGACATTGACATATATGTGAAAGTGTGCAAAATAATATTGCTTCTAATAATAAATACTCTAAAAATGAAGTTTTCAAATATTGCATTTGTTAGGCAAGATTTGGGCAGGAAAACAGTTACATTTAGAATTAGTTAGCCAGCAGATGTCATAATTAATATTTAGGTACATTACAGTGTTAATTTGATTTGTTATTGCTCATGGAAGTTTAAGACATTTATTTCACTACTTCTGCTTTGAGCTTTTGCAGGCATTATCACACAATGGTGTTCATGCTACTAAGTCAAAAACTTACTGGGTTTGAGGAAGTGAAGCAGAGCACATACATGAAAAATTGGGGTCAGGAAAGTGATGGGGCTAGAACTTAGGTAGACAGCCAGGAACCAAGAAGATACATATCACACAGAAATCAGAGCAAAATGGGTACCGAGAGTATTCTGGGCATTGACAGGAAATGAGAAATAGGTGAAGTCAAGGAGAAGAATAAGCTCTGGGACCCATAAATAAAGACAAGCATCACAACTAAGGTGATTTTCTATTGCAGCCTTACTGAACTTTAAGCTTCTTGAAAGCAAGGACCATCTTTTATCCCAATGCTTAGTAGAATGACTGGAAATAATGGGTGTTCAAAAGTAGAAATGAGGTAATGGACTTTTTACCCTTTAACCCTGAGGCACCTACTCTGGAGTTTTTCAGCTACTTAATTGATAAAACAATTCCCAAACCAAAATAAGCAAATAATTGCATAAGCGTATTTTGTTTGAATGAAAGGCAGGAATGAGTATTTTATTTATTTTACACATGAAGGTAGATACTCTGGATTAAAAAGCATCTTAATGAATATTGTTGCATCGTGATCTTACTGTGAATTACACCTTTACTATTGCATTTGGTATCAATGTTGTGTGCATCTGTTTATGTGTTCATCTCCCCAGCCACACAGTGGGAGCTTTCTAGGCTTGGAATATTTATATCCGTCATTACATTCTCAAGTCTTTATTGATACCTCCCACTGTTTTTAAACCAACCTGTGTGTTTTTCCCTTTTGTATCACCACTCCTTCCCTTGTCTGCCCCATGTTTTAGGCAGAGTCAACTCCACACTCTAAGGATTTACCTGTGTCCTGTGCTTGAACAACATTTTCATTTTAGGAGTAGCCCACGACCAAAAATTAGATGTGGTCAGTGAAAATAAATCTTGGAGATGGTTGCTAGAATTTTTAGATTAAAAAAAAATTATTTTCCTTTGAACTTCAGACTGTAAATGATGTAAGCTCAATTCACACAACATAGAGAAATCCTACATGAGAATGATATAATAGAGAAGAAAGTAAAATGGGAAGATGGAGGGAGGGAGAGAGAGAGAGGCTTGATGCTAATATTAATAGCATTAAAACTCTGCCTAAAATCAATCCAGATCTTCTCAGTTATATGAGGCAATACTTTTCTTTTTTATACTTAAGTCTGAACTGAATATATATTGCCTCCAAATGAGAAAATTATCAAAAATTCACTAGTAAAAACTAAGAGCAGCTATAGAGATATTATTGGGAAATTGGGAACATTGGGATCTAGCCTCAATAGGTATTATAGTATAATTGTATAAATATCAATGCCCTTGAGTATAATAATCATAGGGTGGATGTATAAATCAATGCCTTAACAAATACATGCTGAAATATTTATGGATAAAGCATCATAAAATCTGTAGCTTTTATTTTTAAATGGATCAGCAAAATATGTATTTATATCTATACAGAGAGATGAAACAGACATGGAAAAATGTTAACAATTAGTGACTGCAGGTTGGAGAAGGCCATGGCAACCCACTCCAGTACTCTTGGCTGGAAAATCCCATGGACAGAGGAGCCTGTTGGGCTGCCGTCTATGGGGTCGCACAGAGTCGGACACGACTGATGCGACTTAGCAGCAGCAGCAGCAGTGACTGCAGGTACATGATGGATGTGTGTTGTGAAAATGAACAGGGAGACCTATGTCAAAACGGAGTCTGGAAGCCAAGAAGGAAGGGACCTCAAGCACGTATCACTAACCACAGTTTACTGACCTCAGTGGGAAGAAAGATGATTGCCTTCTTCTGACCCAGCAACAAGCTGCCTACTGCTTGCAGCTCTAACAGATAAGCCACAGCCTTTCCCACTTCCCTCTTAAAACCCAGTAAAATCTGACCTTCCCTTGGTCTCTTTAGATTTGCCTATGATTTGCCATAGTTTGTGTGTTCCAAATTACAATTCTTCTGCTATTCTCAAATAAACTCATTTTGGCTAGGGACTTTTTTATTAAATTTTTAAGGTCAACAATGTCCACTGACTACTCTACTGACTTTCAGTGCTCGTCACTTCTTGAAATAAAATCTGAGGGGAAAACACACAGAGAAATAATTCTAGAGTACACAATTGCTTTATAATTGATGCTCAGCAAAACACATTCCTTTGCAATTTTTTGCAAAATTTTATAAATCCCTTCATTCACTTGAAATAATCTAATCTTGGGGTTCCCTGGTAGCTCAGCTGGTAAAGAATCCGCCTGCAATGTCTGACTAACCTGGGTTCAATCTCTGGGTTGGGAATATCCCCTAGAAGAGGGCATGGCAAACCACTCCAGTATTCTTTCTTGGAGAATTGCCTCGGACAGAGGAGCCTGGTGGGCTACATCCATGGGCTTGTGTAGAGTTGGACACAACTGAGCAGTGAAGCACAGCACAGCATAATCAAATCTTAGCCAAATTAATATTATAATAACTTTTAAAAACATTGATACCTGCACAGAGATCAATCTGTGAAATAGCTTCTACATTTGAGATGTGAAACTGAGTTATACATAACAGAAAGAATCAACTTGTCAGGTTGGATTCACAGTAATCAGAGATCTTACCCAGGACCAACCTTTACTGATCATTTCAAGTATATACAGGATACGTTTGGAGGTTTGAGACCGTCAACACTTTTCAGTAGGTCTTTTATTGCCACATTCATATGTGCTCCATCCAGATTAATATGCTATGATTCTAAGTAATATAAATGGCTGATTTATGTACATAAAATGGAGACATTTCACTCCTGAAACATATTTTACACTAAGATAGTTACATAGTTACACGACTTCTTCCAGGGAGCTATGCATATAAATCTTCACATTTAAGATTTGGTTGCCATAAGCAAAACTAGACAAACTACTCACATCTTGCTAACAGCATTACATAAATAAAGGGTCATTGATGAATAAATTAATATGTTAGCCAAGAAGTCTATCTTTAGCATGTTTGCAGGGAGATTTGTCGTACATATCTTCCTTCTTTCTTTCTCCTGGGCACATGAACCCTTATTAAAGAGCTGATCATGTTTTCCACAGAATCTCAATTTCCTCTCCCATCCTGAAGACTCCCATGTCAATTACCCACATTGGTGTCTGTTGATCTATATCCTGGAACCAACATTTGGTTTCCACCGTGGGGTAACACTGGCAGCTGTGCGGGGGGCTGGAGAGAGCTACCTTTGCAAATTCCCACTCCTTATGGTGTGGAGGGGAAAGAGCTGAAAGGATTTCTGTCTCTCAGAGTGAGGGGTGGAGCTTGGCAGGGAGTGAAACAGTGGATGTGCAGTCCTGAAAGGGACTTGCAGTGCTAGAGAGAATACCAAATGTCCAGAGCTGATTACTGGAGGGAAATTAGTTCATGTGGATGCAGAAGATACAGGGGCATGAACAGCACATAGATGAAAGGAGGTAAGCTGCACTTCATCAAAAGCCAACCAGAAAACAAAACAAAACAAAACTCTCCTCTTCATCCTAGAAACTGAAAGCAACTCAAGAACTAAGGAAGTAAAAGAAGAGAGGATTGTGAAATGACTATTCACCTTTGAAAGACTGAATTGTATATCCTGAATTCCCTGAAACAATACTCATTTACAGTGTTAAGTAAGTGTTAGCCGCTCAGTTGTGCCCAACTCTTTGCGACCCCATGAACTGCAGCCCACCAGGCTCCTCTGTCTATGAGATTTTCCAGTCAAGGATACTGGAGTGAGTTGCCATTTCCTTCTCCAGGGGATCTTCCCAACCCAGGGATCGAACTTGGGTCTTCCGCACTGCAGGCAAATTCTTTCCTGACTGAGCTACAAGGGAAGCCCATTTGGAGTAAGAAAACACATTAAATTGACTAAAATATGTTGTCCACTATTTGGAGAGTTAAGGCTGGGTTAGAGACAAGATTTGAGCAATAAAACAGTAGTTCTTTCACTACGCATGAGTCTAACGAACTCATAAATTTCATGTCCTCTGAAAGTATGTATTTCTACATTTTTGTTATTGAAAGCAGAAATGGTTTGTACACTGTAATAGAGCATTGAGAAACCAGGACTCACGGATACAATCAGAAAGCATCTTTATTTTTCTCTCAGGTTGTCTATTAAAACTGTGTTCAGTGATAAATTTCTTCCTTTGCTCTTTGTTTGAAAACTCAGGCATTCTCCTGCTTTTTGGCTTACTTACTCCCACAATAAAAGGTCATATAGTTGCACTAAAAAAAAACAACAAACAAAACAAAAAAAAACAGCATATTTTCATCTCAGATGTTACATGCATCTGCTTATTAATGGTGATGAAACTCACTTAACTGAAGATGAAATCTACATGATCTTTGATGGACATGTCACTTGCTAGATTCTTGTGGAAGGACAGGATGGAGTTCTCCTTCTTCTCAAGATTTCCCACCTCCTCATCCACTTAACTAAAATTTGTGGTGTGGCTAGGTTGAAGTAGTTGAGGGAGGGGAGTTAGAGCAACATGGAAGCTGTCACCTTATGTTGCCATAAACAAGCTTTGTTCTTTCAGGCCCTGCTACATGTTCTTATTCCTGAAGTTGTTCATTTTAGTTTCACATGCTGTAGGAGTACATGGTCGGAGAAGGCAATGGCACCCCATTCCAGTACTCTTGCCTGGAAAATCCCATGGACAGAGGAGCCTAGTGGGCTACAGTCCATGGGGTCGCTAAGAGTTGGACATGACTGAGCGACTTCACTTTCACTTTTCACTTTTCACTTTTCACTTTCATGCATTGGAGAAGGAAATGGCAACCCACTCCAGTGTTCTTGCCTGGAGAATCCCAGGGACAGAGGAGCCTGGTGGGCTTCCGTGTATGGGGTCGCACAGAGTCGGACACGACTGATGTGACTTAGCAGCAGCAGCAGCAGGAGTACATGGTATTTGCAGTAGCAGCATGTCTTCTCCACGTACCTGCCTAATCTACTAGCCACTCCACTTCTCTTGTTTCCTGTCTCTAGATTTCCCAGGTGGGAGGCACAAATAAGTCTTTGTAATGAAGCAGAGATGTATCAAAGTCCTCCTTTTTCTTCATTGAGTAACATTCCACTAATCCCACTTTGTACCATTGGAAGATAGGGCCTCACAGTACTGCCTTTTCAAAAAAAAAAAAAAAAACCCTTATAGAATAGCCTGTCTCTTTTTAACCACCCTCCTTTTTTTAATCTGTCAGGTGGATAAGGGGGAAGGAGTCAATCATCAATTTTGGCTTATCTTCCTCTTTAAAAAAACTAAGATAGTCAATATTGTGTTTTGTATTCAATATTGATTGTATTTCTGCTGTACCCAAAACTGAGACTGAACAAGCTTAATATTTATATACTGGGTGTCTGTCTATCCATCATCTATCCATCTATCTATCATTTATTTTCTATCTACCTACCTATATATTCACTATTTATCTTTTATATTATAGTGTATGTTGGTGGTTTAGAACAAATTCACTTGCATTCAAAAGACAAATTCTCATTTTCAATGTCCATACTTAAGAATTCAGATAAATGCCTATTTCTTCATGTATAAAATGACCAAAATTTGATTCATTATCTTTATTTTTTATTTATTTATTTTTTAATTTAATTTAATTTTATCTTTAGATTTCCTGCCCAGTCTGATATTTTAAGTCCTTTGCCCCTTGCTTCTACCGTGGGTCCTTTTCAGAGCGAGTGGGTAGGTATATAAATTGTGTCCTAGGTATAAAATTCTATCTTTAACAGTATGACAAGACATACAAATAAGTCTCAGTATTGAGTGTGGATAAGCCACACTGGGCTTTCTTCAATTTTCATATCGTGTGTACCAGCTCACTACTGGTGCCAAGTTGCAGACACCTTACTACATGGAAAGCAATATATGTGTGAATGTGAATAGTTGAGAATTAAAATGAAGAGAAGTGGCTGAGGATTCAAGATGAGAGTTAACAAAATAAAAAAAAAAACAAGACTGCAGGAGAGTTATACCCATCAGATCTCAAAATTATACTCTGCAAAAGGACTTACACATGCACATTTGCTTCCTAGTACTGTTTAAGTAAAGGAAGTAAATTTAAAAAACAAAAGGAAAGTGACAAAGACATCTCACAAGGTTGAATAACAATAAGATAAATAAGCACCCTTGGTGCTTAGAAAACAAAGATGGTTCCTATCCCAGAATAAGACTTGTCACTTTCACATAAAGAAGAGACATGATTCTTTCATGCACTCCCATTGTTGAATTCTATGTTTATATGTTCTGGAGGAATTTTAAAATGAACTGTTTTTCTTTCTACTTATTTCAAAGTATGATTGTCCAAATAGTAAGCTCAAGAACTCTAATCTTTAAAAAATTGCAAAACATGTACATTTTTTGTTTCCTCATCTGTCTTGAAACATGAGTATAGCTTGAAGGTCACATTTTTTTTAAAAAATGAATTTGCCTTTTTAAAGTTTCCTTGGAATCCTCGATTCTAAAAATGATTAGACCTATTTATTTAATACCTCAGCTTTTCTTAGACAATTAATGTCAACGAGGCTATTTCATGGATTTTGCCACTTGGACCTACGTATCTTAATCCTGTTTAGTGGTTTGCACTCTGTAATTATTAAAGGTATATTGTTTTTGATTTTCTGTTTTTCGTCACTGGCCTCATTGCCTTCCATTGCTCTAGAGAGAGTACCACCATCAACTACAGTCATTAGCTAATGATCCATTGTCTCTTAAAGGCAAGATTAGAAACACAGAGATGTTCATGCTGAGCAAGTGAGAAGTGAATACCTAACACATTATGAAAATGAAATAAAGGGAAAAATCCAATTAGATACTCTTGGTAGGGGTCAAAAGAAGTAAGGGTATTCATTGGTTCTAACAAATTCACAGTGTCAATGTACCATAGAAGAAAAGTATAATGCGCAGTAGAGAGCCACATATTTATGAAATGAGTCACTGAACAATTTCTGCAAGTTGCCACCAAACAAAATGCAAATTACAGACAATGGCTTAATTCCAAGTCAGTTTTAGTCTTTAGTCAAGCTATCTCTGTATTGCTCAGCACACTAATTTCAGTATCAAAAAAATGAACAGAAACAATACCAATCTTTGCAGGTTTTGCCAGAATGTTCTGTTGGCAAAGATTCACAGATCCTTCTATTTAGTGTTCAGTTTCTAGAATTAATTTAATGAGGCAAGAAGTCAAAAGCACTAAAGAATCTTCTAATTGGGGTTTGAGCTGAATAGTTGATATTGAATACTTTTGTGTTACTGAATAGTTGTACTTTTTCCTCATTATACATTTATAATCTTATTCACAACCCTATCTCAGACCATGGTGTAATTATTCTTTACAGCTTTAATTATACTGAACATAACACTGCATAATGTTGACATGAGGTCTTTAATTTTAGATCTGTGACTTGTGCACATAGCTTCCAGAATTAATAGTATAAAATGTACCCAGTTGCCCAATTATTTAAGTAGATGTGATAGTTTAAACAAGCAGGAAGAAGACTGGTGACAACATTTTATTATTTAATGTTGCAGCTCTCACATTCTTTGTTTTTAAAGTTAGAGTCACTTTATAAAAGTCTTTAACAGCTTTTAAATGATAACTTAAATGTTTTAAATTTCTTCTTTTTTATTTTTCTTATTGATTACATCACTTTGCAATACAAAATCTAGTTAAATTCTAATGTAATTTTCTTGCATGTACCTCTTAGAGTATTATCAATCATACCATATGTCTTATCACATTTTGTAGTTCTAAAAAACATGTTGCATGTGGGCTTATGTGTTACAAGTAGTGTTTTTATAGAGTCATCTGATACTTTAGTAGGATGTATTTAGTTTCTAATTTTAGAAAGCTCAAAAATTCAAAAGGTAAGAAAATGACTATGAAATAGAAGAGTGACCAGAGAATAAGGCTGAAAATAGGAGGGAATAATGTCATATAAGATAGGGAAAACTGAGCTAGACATATTTAGATGACTACAAGATTTTGGTACCAAAAGTGGTTGTAAAAGAACAGAATTTTAAGCATGAGTTTTCTGAATTGGTTCTGAAATTTGTGGCATTATATCTTCAGTGTTATCAGATTTAGAGACTCTTATGACTCTGCTTCTAGTAGTAAAGAGAGTACTGAGGGCTTGTAGCATTAACTATTTGGAAGAATTCCAAAGCATCTTCATTCAATACTCAATCAATCACTTAAAGGATCAGGATGCTGAATCTATACAGTACTTTCAAACATTTTTTGAAAACAAATGATTATAATAAGTGTTCCTAGTGTTCTTGGACAAATTGGAGAAAGGAAAGGAACTAATGATTTAAATTTGCAATTCAAGCATGCATGACAGCTGACAAGTGTTAGTCACTTTGTCATATACAACTCCTTGTGACCCCATGGACTATAGCCCACCAGGCTCCTCTCTCCATGGAATTATCCACGTAAGAAGACTGGAGTGGCTTGCCATTTCCTTCTCCAGCGATCTTCCCAACCCGGGGATCAAACCCATCTCTCCCACATTGCAGGCAGACTCCCTACTGACTGAGATACCAGAGAAGACCCTCAAGCATGCATGCTGCTGCTGCTAAGTCGCGTCAGTCATGTCCGACTCTGTACGATCCCATAGACGGCAGCCCACCAGGCTTCCCCATCCCTGGGATTCTCCAGGCAAGAACACTGGAGTGGGTTGCCATTTCCTTCTCCAATGCACGAAAGTGAAAAGTAAAAGTGAAGTCGCTCATTCATGTTCGACTCTAGCGACCCCAGGGACTGCAGCCTACCAGGCTCCTCCATCCATGGGATTTTCCAGGCAAGAGTGGGGTGCCAGATGTCCTGAAATTTCCTACATGGGACCTGAAGTAGACCCTTATCTGCTATAGTCTCATGACTGAGATTGCTAAAAATCAAAAACAGAATCTGATTCTGAACAGACACAACAGAATGCAGTAGCTTGCAGTAAGCACTTACTGGAAGTTCGACCTTAATTTCCTGACTAAGAATTGAACCGATTGCCTGGGTGGAAACCAGGACTCTTAACTGCTAGTTCACAGGGACCAGGAGCTAGAATATAACTCCCCAGTACTTGTCTGCCTTGAAAGGAGAAATCAGACAAAGAGATGGAAGGTATAGAGGAAAGTGAAAGTATTTATTAGAAAAACAGAGTATATGTAGAAAAATGCTTGGACAAAGACAGCGAGTCTCGGGTCATGACTTTGGAAAGTTTAAACCTTTGTAAGGGGGCAGTCTTCCAGGTCTTTTCTTCTTGGTCAATCATCTTGCATTGCCCCCCTCCCAATCAAATGTGTTTCAACACCTTCCCCTGGGTGTACATGCACCCCTCAGTCAAGACGGATTTCATGGCAAAGGTATCTGGGAGGGAAATAGCAAGACTCACTACAGTCACCCTTATTTTTGACCCTGTAAAGACCTTTGTGTATGTGTAGTGTCTCCTTTGCCCCAAGGATGAGAAATGTATGACTTCTTGATCTTCTAACAGGGTTTAATCCCTCTCTATTCCTGCAAAGGTCCAGTTATCCACCCTATTCCTGTTGTTATTTTTTATATCGAAGGGCATATCTCAAAATGTAGACAGGAGTCTCGTCATAAAGGCATAGCCCCGAATCCATTTGTCTTTTGTCTCAAGAAATATAAATAGGACACTGGTAGTGAATGTCCAGAGAAGGCAATGGCACCCCACTCCAGTACTCTTGCCTGGAAAATCTCATGGACAGAGGAGCCTGGTGGGCTGCCGTCCGTGGGGTCGCTAAGAGTCGGACATGACTGAGTGACTTCACTTTCACTTTTCACTTTCATGCATTGGAGAAGGAAATGGCAACCCACTATAGTGTTCTTTCCTGGAGAATCCCAGGGACAGGGGAGCCTGATGGGCTGCCGTCTATGGGGTCGCACAGAGTTGGACACTACTGAAGCGACTTAGCAGCAGCAGCAGCAGCAGCAGCAGCAGCAGTGAATGTCCAGACTGAAGCCTGTCTTTTTCTTACTCCAGGAAATGTGAAGAGGAGGCCAGTTTTAAATGTCTAGCCTGGAGCCCACCTATGTCCTGCCTCAATTTCTGAAACTGTTTGAATTGAACTTCCAGTCTTACTTCTAAAGTAAAGGGGTTAATTAAGAAAGAATGGTGTCTTGTAAATTGGGACGGGCAGAGTGTCCTCACACTCTGGTGAAGCTCTGATGAACTCTTCAATTCAGCTGAATCTTCTTTTCCAGTGGAAAAGGACTGTCCCCCCAAGTGGGGGTGGCTCCCCCTCTGAGGGGACTGGCTTTACATTATCCGATGAGACTCAAATGTTTTCACTGAGCAGTTGTCATGTAAGACAATGATGATTGCCCTCAGAACCCATCTCCACAAACCCTTCTCTGCTTCCAGATCCATAACTGGATTTAGTCTGAAGAGACTCATAAAGACAAGGAAGAAAATATGACCCAGAAGTAATTGTGCTTCACTCCCAAAGGACTACTTGACCTTTCTAAGTTATACAAGCAGAAGTTCAGAGAACTTATGTGGGGATGAAGATTGAGGGTGTGAAAAATGGTGGAGGAAATATAAAGTTGGATCCGATTAAAGTTATTGAGTTTGGATCACTAGGAAGAGAATCTGTATTTGATGTTGTAACTCAGGAATTAAGAGGGTTCTAATTGTTTGGATTGTTGGCTGGAACATGGACCAAAAAGTGCCTCACAGTGAGTCTTCCAGTAACACCAGACCCGTCCGGTTTAATGTAGAGGAAAGGATTCAATGACTTAAGCAGATTAGAATGTTACAGCAGATTTGTCATTTAAGACCTCTACTCAGTCACACTGAGAGGATCCAGAAGACACTTGTTTCACTGATACTGAGAGAAATAAATTTGATAGGGGACCACTGGCATTCTTGAAGACCCCTTGGTCCCCCTTCTCTCTAGTTATAAAAGATTGTACAAAAGGAACCGCTGTCACTGAATTGGGAAATTTAAGTGCAACAGAAATAATAAAATCTTGGGATGTCAAGGTCCATGTGGTGGCACTCAACAACCACAAGAAGCTCTTCTTGGGCAGAAGAATAAACGTAGCAATCAGAATAGTCTGACTTGTATGGACTTACTGGAGCTGGCTAGCTGATTGATCACAGTGTTCCTCGAAGTGAAATAGGAAGCATACTATATTCTTACTTGATCTGAGTAGCCTACTAAATCCTTATTTGATCTGTATAAGCAGAAAAGTTTTAAGTCAAGTAAACAAGTTGGTCTGAATCATAAAAAGCAGAGAGCCACAGTCCCTTAATCAATTCCCAAACCTGAGCCAGTTTACAGACCTAGAACTCTCTGAATGAAAGAGAAGCTGGGACCCCTTGAGGAGTGACCTCAGTACTCTACAAGAAGTCTATACTGTTAATTTTTTCCCCAGCTTCTCCAAAAGGACCTAGGATAACTGTTCCTTGGGTAAAATGAAAATAAATAAATAAATAAACCGTGTCTTTTAGGGGTTACTGGATACTGACTAGGAACTGAGACTAATTCTAGGAGATGCAAAATATTCCTGTGGCCCACCAGTCAGAGTAGGGATTTATAGAGGGTAAGTGGTTAGTGAAGTTTTAACTCAGGGTCGCCTCACAGTGGGAGAAGGAAATGGCAACCTGGTCCAATATTCTTGCCTGGAGAATGCCATGGACAGAGGAGCCTAGTGGGCTACAGTCCATGGGATTGTGAAGAGTTGGACACGACTGAGCAACTAAACCAGCACCACCTCACAGTGGGTAAAGTGGGTCCTTGTACCATCCTTTAGTTATTCCCCAAATTCCAGAATGCACAATTCTGGAATCTCAGTAGCTGACAGAACCTTCACTTTGGTTTCTTGACCTATAGATTGAAGATTATCATGGTAGAAAAAGCTAATGGGAAACCACTAGAGATTTCTTTAACTAGGGGAATAGTAAACCAAAAGGAATACTGCATTCTTTGTGGGACTGCCAGATTCCCATCACCATGAAGAACCTTAAGGATTAGGGGTGGATATTCTCCCTACATCCTTAATCACTCCGCTTGTTTTACCTGTGCAGAATACAGATGAATATCAGAAAATAATGGTGGATTATTAAAAACTGAATCAAAGTGGTGACTGTAATTGCTGGTGTTGTACCAGATATGGATTCATGGCTTGAGAAAATTAATTTATCCCCTGATATTTAGTATGAGTCTATTGATATAAGTGACTATCTTTTTCTCTCTCTGCCCATAAAGATCAACAGACACATTTTGGTTTCAATCAATAGTGGCCAGCAACACACAATAACTGTCCCATCTTGAGGGATATCAACCCTCTAGTGCTATGTCATAATTTAGTTTTCAGGAATCTCAATAGCCTTTCCTTCCATGAGAAATCTCACTGATTCATTACATTAGTAACAGGCTGATTGGCTGTAGAGAGCAAGAAGTAGCAACTTCTTTAACTTATTGGAAAGACAAATATGTGTCAAAAGGTAGGAGATAAACTCAACAGTAATTCAGGGTTCTTTTATCTCAGGGACATTTGGAGATGGAGGTGTTGATGTGGGTCATGCTAAGATGTCTCTTCTAAGGTGAAGAATAAGTTGTTACACCTATTCCTCTTATAATCAAAATAAGGGGCACAGTGGATTTGAGAGACAACATATTTTTCATTTGGTGCATTACTCTGACCAATTTACTGAGTGACTTGAAAAGCTGCTTTGGGGTGGAACCCAGAATAAGAGAAGGTTCTACAATAGGTTCAGGTTTCTGTGTGACCTACTCTGCTGCTTTGGCTGTATGATCCGGCAGCTCCTAAGGCACGTGAAGTGTCCGTGGCAGACAGAGATGCTGAATGGAGACTTTGGAAAGCCCTTGTAGGTAAATCACAGGGCAAACTCTTTAATTTTGAAGCAAAGTCCTGACCTTGTCTATGGATACCTATTCTCCTTTTAATATATAGCTCCAGTATATCTACTGCTGCTGCTGCTGCTGCTGCTGCTGCTGCTGCTAAGTAGCTTCAGTCATGTCCAACTCTGTGCAACCCCATAGACGGAAGCCCACCAGGCTCCCCCTTCCCTGGGATTCTCTAGGCAAGAACACTGGAGTGGGCAGCCATTTCCTTCTCCAATGTGTGAAAGGGAAAAGTGAAAGTGAAGTCACTCAGTCATGTCTGACTCTTAGTGACCCCATGGACTGCAGCCTACCAGGCTCCGCCATCCATGGGATTTTCCAGGCAAGAGTACTGGAGTGGGGTGCCATTGCCTTCTCCAGTATATTTACTAGGCTTTAATAAAGACTGAAGACTCAATCATGGAGTACAAGCTGCTGTGCAATCTGAGCTGTCCACCATGTCAGATTGTTATCTGACCCACCAAGCCATAAACTGGACAGGGGCAGGTATATTCCATCATCAGATAGAAGTGGCATATACATGATTGGGTCCCAGCAAGTCTTGAAGGCATCTGAAGTTATGTAAAGATGGGGCCCACATGCTCATGACCCATATTTCTGCTCTACTGTCCTATTTCTTTCAGCCTCCACCTATGACTGCATTGGAAATTCTCCACACTCAAGAGAAGATTTGAACCAGGTAGACAGATGGTTTGGCATGAAATTCGGGTGCCACTCCAAAGTGGATAGCTTTAGCACAGTAGCCACTTTCTGGGACAACCTTGAAGGACAATGATGAAGGAAAATTCTTGAAGTAGACAGAACTTAACAGCAGTGCAACTGATTGGAAGGAGAAATGGCCAGATGTGTGATTTATACCACAATGAGTGGGCTGTGGCCACTGGTTTGGCTGATGGTTGGCAATTTGGATGAAATATGGCTGGAAAGTTTGTGACTCCAGAATCTGGGGAAGAAGTGTGACGGACCTCTCTGAATAGGCAAAAAATGCAAAGATATTTGTGTACCATATGAATGTTCACCAATGGGTGACATTAGCAAAGAAAAAAAATAAATAAATAAATAGGGCTTCCAAGGTGGTGCAGCGGTAAAGAACCTGCCTGCAAATGCGGGAGACATAAAAGATGTGGGTTCAATCCCTCAGTTGGGAAGATGCCCTGGAGAAGGAAATGGCAACCCACTCCAGTATTCTTGCCTGGAGAATCTCATTGACACAGGAGCCTGGATGGCTGTAGTTGGGTATGACTCACAACCCAACTCACAAAGAGTCGGGTATAACTGATGTGACTTAGCATGAATGCACTTGTTAATAATTAATGGGGTAGAATGACTGGTTTTGTGAATACCACTCAACCTCTTTCCCCAGCTATGCCTATCATCACCTAATGAGCTCATGCTCATTGAATTCACCAGTCTTACAATGTTCCACTCCATACTAAAGCACCAAGTTTGATAGAATGGTGAAATGGTCTCTTGATGGGTCATTCATAGCTGCCAGCTGAGTGAGAACACATTGCAGGGCTTGGGCAATATTATCTAAATATTTGATATGATCTGAATCAACACCCACCATTTGGTGCTATTTCTCCCAAGAATTATAGTTCCAGGAATCAAGAAGCAGGAACAGAAGCTCTAGTGACCAACTAGAAAAATTTCTGTTTCCTGTGCTAGCAACCTCATGCTGTGCTGAAAGAACCACAAGTTAAATTGGTAGTGGTGGATAATGAAGTAACAGGAAAACTGATTCAGATATAAGTTTTTCATGACCAAAAAACAAAACACACAAACAAAACAGTGGTGGAGAAGCAAATGATGGATGAGAAGTAAATGAACAAACACATTTAAAACTTTTGTTTTATTTTTACCATTTTTATTTTTAAGTCAAGGTCATTTCATATTCTCTGAATAATTATGAAAATATTTTTTCTTCTTTGAGGTTATTGCATTACAGTTAATACATGTGTTAACAGACTTAAGAGAATGTTGAAATACTGCAAAACTGGAAGTTATATAAAAAGCTTTCCTAAAATATATGTCTACCCACTGCTGAAAGTCATGAGTGCCCCATTCCATGGTTTGGAAGGACTATATTTCACCATTAAGGCAAGTAACTTCCACTTATGTTTTATTTGCTTTAATCTAGGAAAAAATGATTTTAATGCCGATATTTATGTGCATTGACTGTTTTCAATTATTTCTTTTCCTTAGTTAGTAAAGCTACAAAATAACTTTTTCAATTTAGACTGGTCGTATTGCGCATGACTTAGCTAAGAGATAAATGCGTCGCTGAGAGATTTGACTTGTGTTGACAAAGGAAAAGACGCATAGCAGGGGGCACTTTAGACACATTAGCTGTGACTGAATCATATTACTTCCACACTACACAAATAAACACTTTCTTACTGCTTGACTGAGTGGGTTATCACCTTAGTGTCTTTTGCCAAAAATAAGAACAAGGAAGCTGATAAATTTTTAATTACGTCTCTGTTAAAACATGCTTTAATTTGGCTTTGGTAAACAGAAAAAAAACAAAACAAAACAAAACAAAAAAACTTCACCAGCTAAATTGAAAATGTCTTCCAAAAGTAAATCTTTTTCCGGTATATTTTATTGCATTTGCTTGTTTCTTGGTATTTGGTGGCATGTGTCCATGGGTCCCCGTGTGCCTGTGCGTGTGTTTTGACTTTTCCCTTTATGAAAGTTAGTAGAGACACATGGCATAGATTCTGATGACAGTCATAACGTAATTTTTGAGATTACGATGTTAAGTTGGAGTGGCTGAAATTGTCACTTGGACACATTTCACCCAAGGTACTGCTTTGATAATTTTTCAGAAGGACTTACATTTTCAGAAAGTGAAATTATATTTGCTTAAAGCAACCACACTGTTGGGAATAATAGAAAACAACAGTGTCAAATCTTAGGTCTCAAATCCTTAGATGGAAAAGTCCATGCAAATTTTTGAAATGATTAATATTGTGGTAAGCATTAGTTAATTAAAATTGTGTGACATTGGTGTGTTTTTATTGCTTTATAGTAATAGAATGGAAAATTAAATAACACATTGAATACTTACAATATGTCAAGAACCTTACATACTCTAAGAATCACACTTAACAGACGAATAAATTAATGATCGAAGAGCTTAGGTAACAGGTTAAAAGTTTAATAAGTCTTCCTCTCAAGTGATGAGAAAATTTAAACCAACTTTTCCATTACACCATGATGCCTTCTGATATTTGAGTCTAACTTCCAGTACTGTAGAAATGGCAGGAAGTCACTTTAGAAGCTCAGTCATTACAAGCAAATGTATGAAATATCTTTCCCCTTTTGCCTTTCACAATTGCCAAATCCAACATAACATTGCTTTCTTAAGTTGCACAAGTTCTGCTGTCTAACTTACTAGAAATCCTAGGGATTAAATATGCATCCCTTCTCCTACTGATGTTCTAAATCAGTACAGAGATCAGTCACAGGGGAGGTGAGAGGGCAAATATCTAGCAAGGGAAAATGACCACTTCTCTTTTCTGAATGTTACATTAGAATATGAGATTAACTCAGGATCAAAACTCCCTTTAACTTTTTCAGATGAGTTTTTAAAAAATTTTAAAGCATATTTTCTCAATGTTTTCTGATGGCTATTTCAAACAAATGAAGAATTTGAGAATTTTTACAATGGATGTCCATACACCAAACACTGCAATTCTCCCTTCAACATTTCACCATGCTTGTTTTATTAATATCACAGAAATTCCCTTTATCCGTTCTTCTATCCCTACACCATCCAACTTTTTTTGATGAATTTTAAAGAAAATTGCAGATGTTAGTCCTCTGCCTCCTGAGTCTTTTATAATGTATCAGATCAGATCAGTCGCTCAGTCGTGTCCGACTCTTTGCGACCCCATGAATCACAGCACGCCAGGCCTCCCTGTCCATCACCAGCTCCCGGAGTTCACTCAAACTCACGTCCATAGAGTCAGTGATGCCATCCAGCCATCTCACCCTCTGTCGTCCCCTTCTCCTCTTGCCCCCAATCCCTCCCAGCATCAGAGTCTTTTCCAATGAGTCAACTCTTCACATGAGGTGGCCAGAGTACTGGAGTTTCAGCTTTAGCATCATTCCTTCCAAAGAAATCCCAGGGCTGATCTCCTTCAGAATGGACTGGGTGGATCTCCTTGCAGTCCAAGGGACCCTCAAGAGTCTTCTCCAACACCACAGTTCAAAAGCATCAATTCTTCGGCGCTTAGCCTTCTTCACAGTCCAACTCTCACATCCATACATGACCACTGGAAAAACCATAGCCTTGATTAGACAGACCTTTGTTGGCAAGGTAATGTCTCTGCTTTCGAATATGCTATCTAGGTTGATCATAACTTTCCTTCCAAGGAGTAAGCGTCTTTTAATTTCATGGCTGCAGTCACCATCTGTAGTGATTTTGGAACCCACAAAAATAAAAATCTGACACTGTTTCCACTGTTTCCCCATCTATTTCCCATGAAGTGATGGGACCAGATGCAAAGATCTTCGTTTTCTGAATGTTGAGCTTTAAGCCAACTTTTTCACTCTCCACTTTCACTTTCATCAAGGGGCTTTTTAGTTCCTCTTGACTTTCTGCCGTAAGGGTGGTGTCATCTGCATATCTGAGGTTACTGATATTCCTCCCAGCAATCTTGATAGTATCATTAACAATTTCACTCTCCTATTTTATAAACAATAAAATGAAGAAATTTTATAAACATATGCTGGTTTTGACAAAGTATAACTGGATTGTGCATGCAACCTACCTAACACCAAGTACTATGTAGAACCTAGACCATTACTCCTATCTTGGAAGGACTGTTCATCCCTCTAACTACTAAGTTCCTGCCTCTAATCCACTGTATGCAACCACTGTGCTCATTTTTTTTTTTTCTGCCATATATTAGTTTCATTTGTCCTAAAGCTTCATAAGTGAAATCATTATAGCATGACTCTTGGGTAAGTCTTCTTTCAAACAGCATAATGTCTTATTTTCCTTTTATAAGTATAGCATTTGATTTATACCACTGCCACTCAGAATATTTTACTTGTATTGTCCTAAATTATTGAGAATTAGGTTCTTTTCTCTGTAGATAAACTGAGAGTATTAATTTCAAGCAGTACAGAAATGTTACTATTGCCTCTTTCAAATCTGAAATTTCTTCAATTTGATATTTATTTATATTTTCATAATCATAAACTTCATTCACTTTTAGTCACTGATGTTGCAGTCACGTGAACTGTTCTTACTTTCCATCTTCCCTCTCCCCGTCTCCATTTCCTTAGTCTTTCGTTCTTTAAAGCTCAGATGACTCGCTTCTTCAGTTAACCCCTTCTGATTCTAAAGGAACACATGTATACCTGTGGCGGATTCATTTTGATATATGGCAAAACCAATACAATATTGTAAAGTTAAATAATAAAATAAATAAAAAAAATAAAGTAAAGCATGCTTGAGATTAAACAGTGAAATACAATCTTCTTAATGACATTCACTTGCTAAATTTTGAAAATCAGGAAATATTTTTTTCCGATCATCTTGATACTTAAAAATAGATGCTAAGGAAATGTTAACAGTGTCTCTTCTACAACATTAGTTGATGCAGTTGGTTGTCTGCTCCAATCCTCTGAGCTGTAGGGGTTGATACCTTCCTCTGCTGTTCAAGGTATTGGCTGCTGAGAGCTCACAGCCGTGGTCTGGAGAATTTTTCAGGATCAAAGAGTACAGTCTCACCTGGAGATTCCTGAGAGGCTACAACTTTTCTAGATGGTATATCATAAACAATTGACATGAAAAAGTATGACCCTCTTATACCAAGTAGACCTCTCCCAAATGTACCATTCATTCCTGGAGTTCAACATAGGATCAAGTAGAGGCTAGGTTTTTGAAATCATTTTTTGTTTAGCTTTTCCTCTCATCCTGTCTCCTCACAGGATTCTCCTAAAGGCATAGCCTCAACAAATCACTTTAGTGAATCTCATTAAAATTTCCTTAGCTCTCTGGGAACCCAAATTACCTTTCCCAGTACCAAATTGCCTTATTTCCCAGTACCCTATTATGAGTCAGCAGTTGACAAGAATGGATTAGCTCAAATTTGTACTCTTTTTTTAGAACTTTTGTAAATATTTTTGTAATGGATAATTCTTTATGTAATTAGTCTTTTAAAAATCAGGATGGGGAACACATGTACACCCATGGCGGATTCAAGTCAACGTATGCAAAACCAATACAATATTTATTGTAAACTAAAATAAATAAATAAAAAATAAAAATTATAAATGTGAAGATGTGTATATGTTATTTATAATTTTCATTTTCTTTGTTACATTGTTTTTCCTCTTTAAAATGTTAATATTTGTCTAGTTTTTGATTGTACTTACCAAGGTTTTCTCTTCTTTTTGATGACATTTGCCAGAGTTTTCAAATTTTGCTAATTAGAAAGTATTTTTTAAATTTCAAACCAATTTATTTATTTAATGCCATTTCCCCCCTTTCTTTTATCAATTATATTTTGTTTAACTTTGTTTTTTCTAGGCTAAGTTATTGCTTATTTTATTTCTTTCTAGTTTATTATTGAAAACATTTTATGTATGATTTTACTTTTCAGTAGAGTTTTGCTTATTCCTCTATGTTTAACAAATATTGTTTTCCTCAGTTTTGATTGTTAAAAAAAGTTTAAAGGGTTTTGTGTTGTGTTTGCTTTCTTTCTTTTTTTTTTTTTTTCCTTAAGAGATAGGAAACTTTGTTTCTTAATATTTTAACTTGGGAGGGAAAGGGAAGTCGCTCAGTTGTGTCTGACTCTTCGCGATCCCATGGACTGCAGCCTACCAGGCTCCTCCCTCCATGGGATTTTCTGGAGTGGGGTGCCATCGCCTTCTAACTTGTGAGAGTATTGTGCGATTTTTTCTTTTTAATTTCGTTTTCTAGGTACACACACGTGCCCTCCCTCCTGAACCTCCCTCCCATCTCTTTCCCCATCCCACCCTTCTAGATTGTCATAGAGCTCCTGTTTGAGTTCCCTGAGTCACACAGCAAATTCCCATTGGCTATGTATTTTACATATGGTATTGTAAGTTTCCATGTTACTCTCTCCAGACATCTCACCCTCTCCTTTCTCCCCTCCACCCATGTCCATAGGTTTGCTGTCTGTGTCTGTTTCTCCATTGCTGCCCTGCAAATAAATTAATCAGTATCATCTTTCTAGATTCCATATATGTGTCTATACAATATTTATATTTCTATTTCTGACTTATTTCACTCTGTATAATATTTTTAAATATCTTTCTTAATTACTTTGTATACAATTTTTAATTTCTTAGTGTTTGATATCTTTTATAGATGATATAAGGGCACCTGGAAAAAGTATATGTATATATATATAAGTGATATATAAAAATATAATTTTCAGCTTTGGAATTTTGTCTATTTTTTATTTATATCATTTCTCAGAAATCCAGAGTATAGTGCTCACTATACTAAATAGTGAAGTGTTTACTATTTCTTCTTATATTTATAATATATATATTGGCTGCAACTCATAACTTGTGGTATCTAAGTGAGATCCCTGACCAGAGACTGAATTCAGGGCCATGGCAGTAAAAGTACCCAGTCCTAACCCCTGGATCACCAGGGAATTCCCTAAAGCAAATTGATTTTATGCATTATGAAACAATAACAAATAGCAAGCCATTAAATTGGTTCAGAGATTGCTACATATTACTCTGAAATAGTCTGGAAAATTCTTTCATTATGCTATGTTGGGGAGAAAATGTAAAATTTTCATATAAATTTTAAAGGAATCCATGACCTAGAATAATTTAGGAACAACTTAAAAAATATATCTTCTTGAATTTATAGCTATTTCTAACGTAAAAAATGAAAGAAAACAGAAATTTCTTCATGTAGCTCTCCCTAAAATTATTTCTGAAAATTCTTCCTTTTGTATTTAGTATTTTTGTTAATATATTTTGTATCATTTGATTATCAAATCTTTGTTTTATATTTTATCTATTAATATCAAAAGGCCATTTCTCTGTTATATTAAAAAAAAAGTTATACTGAACAGAGTTAAATAGGCAAGGAAGACTTTATTCAAGACTACTGCAGTAGGGGAGACAGACTGAACTCAAGTTTCTTGAAATGAAGGGTGGAGGATTTCTTAGATGTTGGGGTGAGATAATGGGAAAGTGTTGTGGGACACTAGGGGAGGAGGTGTTCAATTGAGAGGGTAACAGGCAGAAAGGCCAGGGGTCTCCAAATGGAGGAAATAGTCTGCAAGTGTTAGACATTTTTATCTCTCTTAAGTGGCAGGAGGAAACAAACTACTGTGTTGCCATCATGACACTTGGTTTCACCTGAAGTTAACTATTCTCAAACCTTGAGATAACCAATGCATATTTCTTATGGAAATATTTGTCTTAAGCTATGTTAATGTATTATGCATTTACCCCAAACTCTTGTCTTCAAGTTGGTTCTGCCAAATGGCTCAGAACCTACTTGACAAACCAGTATGTTATACTCAGATATTGTTCCCCTAATCTATGTAAGCTGCAGTCACCATCTGCAGTGATTTTGGACACGCATGGATGTAAGAGTTGGACTGTGAAGCGCCGAAGAATTGATGCTTTTGAACTGTGGTGTTGGAGAAGACTCTTGAGAGTCCCTTGGACTGCAAGGACATCCAACCAGTCCATTCTGAAGGAGATCAGTCCTGGGATTTCTTTGGAAGGAATGATGCTAAAGCTGAAACTCCAGTCCTTTGGCCACCTCATGCGAAGAGTTGACTCATTGGAGAAGACTCTGATGCTGGGAGGGATTGGGGGCAGGAGGAGAAGAGGACGACAGAGGATGAGATGGCTGGATGGCATCACTGACTCGATGGACGTGAGTCTGAGTGAACTCCGGGAGATGGTGATGGACAGGGAGGCCTGGCGTACTGCGATTCATGGGGTCGCAAAGAGTTGGACACGACTGAGTGACTGAACTGAACTGAACCGAATCTATGGAAACAAAACTATTTGTATGGTGATTTGCCCTTCTTCAAGATTCAAGTTAATCATTTTATGGCCCAGGATGAACCATTTGGTGCCAAGATTATCCAAAAATGCCTCTTATGAGTGAGGGGTCTGGTGCCATTCTGAGTTT
This sequence comes from Bos indicus x Bos taurus, assembly GCF_003369695.1. Classification (NCBI taxonomy): domain Eukaryota; kingdom Metazoa; phylum Chordata; class Mammalia; order Artiodactyla; family Bovidae; genus Bos; species Bos indicus x Bos taurus. Next base: position 8,349,317 of record NC_040087.1, on the reverse strand, counting down.
TAAGACATTCCTTTCTTTTATTAACAGACTGCTGCTGCTGCTGCTGCTGTTAAGTCACGTCAGTAGTGTCTGACTCTGTGCGACCCCATAGATGGCACCCAACAAGCTCCTCTGTCCCTGGGATTCTCCAGGCAAGAATACTAGAGTGGGCTGCCATTTCCTTCTCCAATGCATGAAAGTGAAAAGTGAAAGTGAAGTCTCTCAGTCGTGTCCGACTCTTAGCAACCCCATGGACTGCAGCCTATCATGCTTCTCCATCGATGGGATTCTCCAGGCAAGAGTACTGGAGTGGGTTGCCATTGCCTTCTCCGTAACAGACTGCTAGTGACTATATAACATCCAGCTGAAGACTAGCAGGGGGGTACTCTTTCTGCCCCCTTATGATGCCTATCAGAAGCTATCTCTATCTCCTTTATGCTTTAATAAAACTTTATTACACAAAAGCTCTGAGCGATCAAGCCTCATCTCTGGCCCCAGACTGAATTCTTCTCCTCCTGGGCCAAGAATCCTGGAGTGTTTGCAAGGTTCAGCAACAACCTTTCACAATGTAACCAGGGCATTTGCATTTGCCAATTTTCTCTGTAGAATCTAGACTCCTACCTTCCCACAGACACTGAAAAATGATAAGTTGGTCTCCTTTATGATTATGTTTCAGAGGTTTTTATGTTTTCAGGTTTTTGAGAAAGGCATTCTTAGGTTGCTAAAGAGACTAGGAGAAAGTTGACATATCAAAGTGCTAGAGAAAGAATTCATAATTGAAAGTTTTCTAAAGTAAAAGCTCTAAGAAAAGGGAGTCAGAGGCTTTTAGTCTAAGAAAGAAGCATGTCTGAAGTTTACTCAAATTCAGGGGAAATTAAGGCCCTTTTGGTCAGTCTCCGTTATCCTCCAGGAAACCAGTTTCTGTTAGAAGTCTGCAGCATTCTTTATGAGTTCACTATCAGATATTACTTTCAATCTGGTAGCCACTACAGCATCACTGTAAGAAATTCCAGTTTATTCACACTGCCCTGCTTTTGCTTTCCAGAGTGGCTGCAGGCTTCCCCTTGTTTTATGTTCTGCTTTTTTTTTTTTGAAGGAAGATGTGGACACATAAGTGTTAGCCAGTAGTGTTAACCATTTTCATTGTAGAATCAGTGTTTTAAGTGATGGTTAGAAATCAGTTAAGACAACCTTCATATTTTATAAATGAGGAAGTTGAAGCCTAGAGAATGAAAGTAGTTTGTTTGAGATTCCAAAACTAGTTAGGAAAGGAGCTAGGAAGTTAAATTTTGTCTTCTAACGCCTTTAATTACATTGGCTTACCCTCATTGCTACTTTTAGCCTACACTCAATATTTGGTCTTCAGTTGACTTCTCCTTCATTTTCTCTTCTCTTCCTGAAATGTGTTGTGATATTTAATTGATTAGTTCTTACAAATTGAAATACATAACTATGAAAAATCATCCCTATCTAATTTTGCCTCTTTTATGAACAGTGCATAATTGAACTACTTGCTTTGCTCTGGAGGTGTACTTGATCATTTTGCCTGGGAACCATTAGTTATGAGGAGCTTTAGATAATTTGTAAAATGAATGGTTTAATAGGAGTGTTGTATTTTTATATATTGTAATAACTTTAGCATAATGTTATTAATAGCAAAATTGTTGTATTTTTCAGAAAATGAGTTTCAGAGGATCAGTTTATTAAAATGTCAAGATTTCTAATAACTTCACATTGTATGTTCATATTACTTCTTAGCTACATAAGAATGAGTAAATTATGCTATTATAACAGATATTTTTAACAGTATGCAATTATGAATGTAATTGATGACATTAGGTATCTTACAAAATATAGCAAAGTGATTTCTAGAATGAGAAAGACTATTTGAAGATATATCTAAACTTTATAAAGTGCCAACAGTTATCAAAAGGGGAATTTCTTTTAAAATAAAAGTCTTTATAAATAAATACTTCATTGTATGTATTTATTTAAAGAAAATTGTGAAGATAATTGCTGATTCTTTACTAGATTGTAGTAAAACAAGCAGCTTGGAAGGAATTGCAAACACATTGAATTTATGGGGCTTTAAATGTTTTTATTCCTGCTTGTCCAGGCTTGCCTTCAATTTGTGATGAAATGGCAGTTATATAGGGTTGAATGGACTATTCATTTCCATCTAAGAAAAACCTTCCTGGATAACTCTTAGTGTGGACATGGTTTTAAATTTTAGACAGTATGTTTTAAAAATTGGATTTTATATGTAGTCTTCACATCATCAAGAAACTGTGCAAGGAATTACAGTAAAAGAGAAAGGCATTTAATATCAAAGACAAATTGGAATTTATTTTTAATTTTTACCTGGATTATAAGAAGAAACAGTGAGGTTTTTCTGTGGGGAAAACCACAGCAGCAAAACTAAGTAAATTAAAATTATTTTTCATTTAAGAAAGACCATGTACATGTGTCACAATAAAGAGATGATGTTAAATGTCACATAAACTTAGTATCTTACAAGTGTATATATGTATTTCTCAAAGTATGCGTGTGTATCTTTATGTATGTATGTATTTACCTGCTTAAAAACATGTTTACATGCTGTAGCACATTCCTAAGGATTTCTAGTGACTTTATTACAATTAGCTACAGTTAAATTTTCTTTTTTTTTTTTTTGTTGGAAAAAATATTTTTTTTTAATTTTATTTTATTTTTAAACTTTACAATATTGTATTGGTTTTGTCAAATATCGAAATGAATCCGCCACAGGTATATATGTGTTCCCCATCCTGAACTCTCCTCCCTCCTCCCTCCCCATACCATCCCTCTGGGTCGTCCCAGTGCACCAGCCCCAAGCATCCAGTATCGTGCATTGAACCTGGACTGAACTGAAAATTAACCTTTACTTAGGTCCTTGATGACTTAGACCTTTATCATGATCAAAAAATTTGAATAAAATTGCTTATTTTTTCTTAGAAATCTGTTTTCATCCTGCAATTTCAAAAGAGTACAGTGAATTTAATATTATAGACAAAATTTCTTATATCCTAGCAAAGGATGACTAAATTATGAATAACTAACTTGGTTTACAAATGTATTTTGTACTGAAAAATCCACAATTTCTGTGATATTTTCCCATTTTTTTTGGTTAAATCATAGTTGTGTATTTTACTAAATCTGTCCTATCTTCTATGAATAGTGTAATGCCAATAAAATGAATGCATTATATTGATAAAGAAATTTGTCTATAATATAGTAGATTGAAAAATATTTCTGAGAAAATTAGAGATATTGAACATATATTTTTATTAAATTGATAAAATATACTCAATATATTTCATTATTTTAAAATATCTGAATACTAACATATACTCCTTTTGCCCCAATTAATAAAACAGTCTAAGGTTTTAAAATGTTTAATTATATTAAAATACAAAAAAGTAAAACTTTATATAAGAATAATAAAATACTTATTTCTTCATCCATCAGTGTATATTCATCCTGACAAGATTTCACAACCCCAAACATCCACCCCCATGAGATTGCAATGAAAGAATTCTTAAATGTTTCAAATCAATTTTGGTACTCTTACTGTTTGCTAATTCAGGAAAAAAAAATATATATATATGATAAAATACTGTTTATAATAAATGGTATGTATCATGCTTTTTTGTCTACTAAAATACTTCTAATATCTTTATGATGGGTGGGTAATCTTATAGTTAAAAGTGGCTATTCAATGATTTTCACAAGCTTTTCAGAAAAACACATTAAAAGGAAATCTATCATATATTTATGTATTTATTAAAATTTCTCAAGCAAAAATAATGATTGACAAAGTAAGTGCATTGTTTATTTTAGCATCAGTTATGTTTAGAATTTACATGCACATGAATTGTCTAATAACTTGTGATTTATACTAGAAAACCAATCTAATCTAAAAAACCAGCATATTAAACTACAAACATGTATTTAATTTTTCACTATTAGCTAATCAACAGTCATTGAATAGACTAATTTTAAGTAACTTATTATAGATGTAGTTTATATTATTATAATTGTCTGAAAGTATAATCTTATTACTCTTTCATTTTTCTATCTTTTCTTTAATTCTATATATCTTACCAACAATATTTTTGATTTTTATTACATGGTATGATGCTTTTTAATACTGTCCAATCTATTCTAATAACATTCATTTATTATTAAAATTAATTAGCTAAATAATACTGAATATTCCTTTCAGGGAAAACCTAGATATTCTTTTCAAAATTTATTTTATTGAGACAAAATTCACTTTATATCATAGTATTAGTTTTAGGTGTATAGCATAGTGATTTGATATACATATATATATTGTGAAATAATGACAAAAAGTCTAAATAATGTTCAACACACTACATAATTACACATTTTTCTTTTTCTTGTGATAAAAAATCTAGGGATTTACTTTTATAGCAATTTTAAAATAAATACCATAGTATTATTAACTAGGCTAGGGTTACAGTTGTACATTACAGGATTTATTTATTCTACATGTGGAGATCAATACATTTTGAGTACCTTAACTCACTGAAAAACCACTTCTGGCTATACATATATATATATATATATATATATATATATATATATATATCATGATATATATATATCATGATATATATATATCATGATATATATATATAATTTTTTTTGCTGTATCAAAATTTATTTGTTGTTCAGATTCCGCATTTAAATGAGATCATATGGTATTTGTCTTTCTGTGTCTTGCTTTTCGACTTATCATAAAGTCTTTAAGGATAATCAATGTTGTCACAAGTAGCAGGATTTCCTTCTTTGTTATCACTGAATAGTATTTTATTGCATGTATATACCACATTTTCTTTATTCCTTCATCCATCAATGGACAGTTACTTTGTTTCCTTGTCTTGGCTGTTGTAAATAATGTTGCAATAAACATAGGGGGCTACTGTTTGGAGTTAGAGTTTCCAACATTCTTTTATCTTGGATTGTTAGACAGTCTCAGTTCAGTTCAGTTCAGTTCAGTGGCTCAGTCATGTCTGACTCTTTGCGCCCCATGAACTGCAGCATGACAGGAGAAGGCAATGGCACCCCACTCCAGTACTTTTGCCTGGAAAATCCCATGGATGGAGGAGCCTGGTGGGCTGCAGTTCATGGGGTCGCTAGAGTCGGACACGACTGAGCGACTTCACTTTCACTTTTCACTTTCATGCATTGGAGAAGGAAATGGCAACCCACTCCAGTGTTCTTGCCTGGAGAATCCCAGGGATGAGAAGCCTGGTTGGCTGCCATCTATGGGGTCGCACAGAGTTGGACACGACTGAAGCAACGCAGCAGCCGCAGCAGGCCTCTCTGTCCATTACAAACTCCCGGAGTTCACTCAGACTCACGTCCATCACGTCAGTGATGCCATCCAGCCATCTCATCCTCTGTCGTCCCCTTCTCTTCCTGCCCCCAATCCCTCCCAGCATCAGAGTCTTTTCCAATGAGTCAACTCTTCACATGAGGTTGCCAAAGTACTGGAGTTTCAGCTTTAGCATCAGTCCTTCCAAAGAAAACCCAGGGCTGATCTCCTTCAGAATGGACTGGTTGGATCTCCTTGCAGTCCAAGGGACTCTCAAGAGTCTTCTCCAACACCACAGTTCAAAAGCATCAATCCTTCGGCACTCAGCTTTCTTCACAGTCCAACTGTCACATCCATACATGACCACTGGAAAAACCATAGCCTTGACTAGACAGACCTTTGTTGGCAAAGTAATGTCTCTGCTTTTGAATATGCTATCTAGGTTGGTCATAACTTTCCTTCCAAGGAGTAAGCATCTTTTAAATTCATGGCTGCAATCACCATCTGCAGTGATTTTGCAGCCCCCCAAAATAAGGGGCTGACACTGTTTCCACTGTTTCCCCATCTATTTGCCATGAAGTGATGGGACCAGATGCCATGATCTTCGTTTTCTGAATGTTGAGCTTTAAGCCAACTTTTTCACTCTCCTCTTTCACTTTCATCAAGAGGCTTTTGAGTTCCTCTTCACTTTCTGCCATAATAGTGGTGTCATCCGCATATCTGAGGTTATTGATATTTCTCCTGGCAATCTTGATTCCAGCTTGCGCTTCTTCTAGCCCAGTTTAACAAACTGAATAGTAAAAGCATTTACTGAATTGAAGAACACCTATATAAGGTAATACGAATCCATATCCTTACTTAGTAAAGTATGCCATTTCATATTCAGGTCTAAACTTACTATCAAGATGATTTTCCATTCTCCAGTCTTCTTTACCTTGACATAACTCTATGTCCATATTTTTATTTTCATTTCCCTTGAAATCACTATCTTCTGGAATGATGGCTATCTTTCTCTATTCCTATTAAAGATTCATACAGTTAATGCTATGTTTTATCCAGTAGTCATGTACGGATGTGAGAGTTATACCATAAAGAGGACTGAATACTGAAGAATTGAAGCTTTCAAATTGTGGTGCTGGAGAAGACTCTTTAGTCTTTGGACAGCAAGGAGATCAAACCAGTCAATTCTAAAGGACATCAACCCTGAATATTCATTGGAAGGACTGATGCTGAAGCTGAAGCTCCAATATTTGGCCACCTGATGTGAAGAGCTGCTCACTGGAAAAGGCCCTGATGCTGGAAAAGATTGAAGGCAAGAGGAGGAGACGGTGGCAAAGGATGAGATGATCAGATAGCATCACTAACTCAGTGCATGTGAATTTGAGCAAACTCCAGGACATAGTGAAGGACAGAGAAACCTGATGTGCTGGAAACCATGGGGTTGCCAAGAGCTGGACATGACTTAGTGACTGACCAACAATACTGGAGTGAAAAATGAACATAGTTAAGCTCCAAATAAAATATTTAAGAAACTATTGTTGACTCCTTCATTAAACAATTCTCTCATTTCCTCTTTCCTTCCAAAATTTATCCTATTCCTTAAAAAAAAAAAAAGTCTACTTATGTCCTCCCTTATAAGAAACTCCAACTTGCAAAATCATGTTTTTTGCAATCTTTGCAATCTTTGGTAAGAAAGCTTGCAATCTTTCTTATCTTTTTTTTGTTTTGTTTTTAGTTCTCACACTCTATTTTTAACATTTTATTTTGAATAAAAGTAGTATAGACACTTGGCTGGATGCAAAGAAATGCACAGAAAATACAGCATTTTCACACCTTCCCTTCTTACACCTTATAATGCAATATGAAAATCGACAGACTTACTTTGGTTTAATCTATAGAAGCTTCCCATGTGGCTCAGTGGTAAAGAATCCACCTGCAATGAAGGAGATGGAGACAGAGGCAGGTTCAGTCCCCGGGTAGAGAAGATCCGTAGAGGAGGTCATGGGAATCCACTCCAGTATTCTTACATTAAAAAAAAAAAAGAAGAAAAATTCCATAGACAGAGGAGGCTGGCAGGGTGCAGTCCATAGTGTTGCATAGAGTTGGACAAACTGAAGGGACTGATCACCTAGAAGCTTGCACAGATCTTAGTAAATTACACCATTTATATATGCACTCCTGTGTGTGTGTGTGTGTGTGTGTGTGTGTGTGTGTGTGTTGTTCTATGCATTTGGCTTATATCTAGCCTTGCATTATGACTATCACAGTCAAAATACTCATACAATCACAAAACGCTTCTGCCACCTCTTCATAACCACATTCACTCCCTGCACTTTCCCATCAAATGCTGGCATCCATTAGCTCACAAGCTTCTTCATAAATATTTGTTTTACAAATGTTACATACATGGAATTCTTCCATATGTATCCTTTTGAGAGTGGCTTTTTTACACTTCAATTCAGTCGCTCAGTCGTGTCAACTCTTTGAGACCCCATGGACTGCAGCATGCCAGGCCTCCCTGTCCATCGCCAACTCCCGGAGTTTACTTTAACTCATTTCCATTGAGTCGGTGATGCCATCCAACCATCTCATCCTCTGTCGTCCCTTTCACCTCCAACCTTCAATCTTTCCCAGCATCAGAATCTTTTCCAATGAGTCAGCTCTTCACATCAGGTGGCCAAAATATTGGAGTTTCAGCTTCAACATCAGTCCTAATGAACACTCAGGACTGATTTCTTTTAGGATGAACTGGTTGGATCTCCTTGCAGTCCAAAGGACTCTCGAATCTTCTCCAACACTACAATTGAAAAGCATCAATTTTTCAGTGCTCAGCTTTGTTAATGGTCCAACTCTCACATCCATACATGACTGTTGGAAAAATCTTAGCTTTGACTAGATGGACTTTTGTCAGCAATGTAGTGTCTCTGCTTTTAAATACGCTGTCTAGTTAGGTCATACCTTTTTTTCCCAAGGATCAATCATCTTTGAATTGCATAGCAGTCACCATCTGCAGTGATTTTGGAGCCCAAGAAAATAAAGTCTATCACTGTTTCCATTGTTTCCCCATCTGTTTGTCTTGAAGTGATGGGAACAGATTCCATGCTGTTAGTTTTTTGTATATTGAATTTTAAGCCAGTTTTTTCACTCTCCTCTTTCACATTCATTGAGATTCTCTCTAGTTTCTCTTTGCTTTCTGCCATAAGGGTGGTGTCATCTTCATATCTGAGGTTATTGATATTTCTTCCTGCAATTTCGATCCCATCTTGTGCTTCATCTCACCCGGTATTCTGCATGATGTACTCTGCATATAAGTTAAATAAACAGGGTGACAATATACAGCCTTGAAATACTCCTTTCCCATTTTGGAACTAGTCCATTGTTCCATGCCCAATCCTAACTGTTGCTTCCTGACTTGCATATAGATTTCTCAGGAGGCAGGTGTGGTGGTCTGGTATTGCCTCTTTAAGAATTTTCCACAGTTTGTTGTGATTCACACAGTCAAAGGTTTAATGTAGTCAATGAAGAAGTAGATGTTTTTCTGGAATTCTCTTGCTTTTTCTATTATCCAACAGATGTTGGCAATTTGATCTCTGGTTCCTCTGCCTTTTCTAAATCCAGCTTGAACATCTGGAAGTTCTCATTTCACGTACTGCTGTTAGATTTAGCTTCTAGAGTATCTATGCTTTCTGCACTTCCACCCATACTGTATGAGTGATCTGTTTTTGCTACGGTACTGCCTACATTAGGAATTGTTATTTTTCATTAAATCCATTCTGATAATATATAGTTATATTTCATGATGGTTTTAATTTTATTTATGTAATATCTAATGTTATGAGCAACTTTTACAGGGTTATTTTCCTTATGTATATACTGTCCAGTGAAACCTCCATGCATATTTTTTCCATTTATAATTGGAAAATTTATATTTTTGAGTTTTGAAAATTATTCACATATTCTATATATAAGGCTTTTTTCAAATATGTGATTTGTTAATATTTACTCTCAATCTCCCATTTGCTTTTTCACTTTTTTGACAGAATCATTCACTGACCAAACACATCACATTTTAATGAGTGAATTCTAAATTTCATTCACTCATATGTCTGCTCCTCTACCAAAATCATACTGTCTTGGTTTCTATAAGTCAGACCTTAGCCACATGAAGTATGATTCTTCCCACTTATAATTATTTTTAAAAATTGTTTTGAGTATTTTAGGAATTTTCCCTTTATTCTCTTTTTTGTTTTTTTAAAAAACCTTTTTTTTCTATAAAACTTGACCTGCCACATAGTTACTATTTCTAGCACAAAGTCAAAATCCTTCTCTGCTCTCATATAATCCTTTGTCTTTTATACTATTCTTTCATTCTTTCCTATCAAATTACTTTTCATCTTCATCTTATTGCTAAAGTGTAAATCACTGAACATTTGTTCATGCCATAATTTCCTGTTGTGATTTTAATTCACCTCCAAGCAAATTTGAACTCATGAGTTAGCCACTTCAATGGTACACTGATGGATAGAACATTTCACTAAAACAGAGTTTCTGTCTGTCTTGCTTGATTGAGCTCTGGTCTTAAGTAATATCTATTTCTTTACTTATTCTCCATTACCACGGCTATTGAGTGGCCCAGAAAAGGATCATAAAATAGAAGGCTAAAGAGGGAAGGGATATATATGTATGTGTGAGTGTGTATATCTATATCTATATCTACATATATGATTATGACTGATTATAAGATATATCCAAGATGGTGGAGTAGAAGGATGTGTGCTCATCTTCTCAGGTGAGAAGTCCAAAATTACAACTTGCTGCTGAGCAACAGTCAACAGGAGAATGTTGGATCCCACATTTTGTGGATCCCACCACAAAAAGATATCTCACATCCAAAAGCAAAGGAGAAGCCCCAAGAAGATTGTAGGAGCAGCTAAATCATATTTAGAATGAAACCCCATACCCACCAGAGATGCTTGGAGGGCTCAAACGAAACCTTGTCCACACCAGGAGAACCCACAGAGACTGAGCCAGACCTACTTTTGAGTGTCTGAGTGTTTCTTGTGGAGGTATGGGTCAGCAGTGGCCTGACGCAGAATAGGGGCTCTGGATGCAGACATGGGTATGGCATAAGCCCTCTTGGAGGGGCTCACCATTACCCCACCAGAGAGCTGCCAGAACTTACAAAGAACTGGGGATACAGAGTCCTAGAGGGCACAAACAAAACCTTGTGTGCAACAGAACCCAGGAGAAAGGAGCAGTGACCCACCAAGAGACTGACCCAGACTTGCCCAGGAGTGTCCAGGGGTATCTGGCAGAGGCACGGATTGGTGGTGGCCAGCTGTAGGGTCAGGGGCACTGAGTGTGGCAGTGTGTGCATGGGACCTTTTGAAGGAGGCCACCATTATCTTCATTACCTCCACCATAGTTTGGCCTCAGGTCAAACAACAGGGAGGGAACACAGCCCATCAACAGAAAATTGGATTAAAGATTTAGTGAGCATGACCCCACCCATCAGAACAAGATCCAGTTTCCCCCACAGTCAGTCTCTCCCATCAGGAAGATGCCTCCATAAGCCTCTTAGCCTTCTTCATTAGAGGGAAGACAGAATGATAACCACAATCACAGAAATCTAATCAAACTGATCGCATGGACCACATCCTTTTCTAACTCAATGAAACTATGAGCCATGCCGTGTAGGGCCACCCAAGATGGGTGGGTCATGGTGGAGGGCTCTGACAAAATGTGGTCCACTGGAGAAGGGAATGGCAAACCACTTCAGCATTCCTGCCTTGAGAACCCCATGAACAGTATAAATAGGCAAAAAGAAAGGACACTGAAAGATGGACTCCCCAGGTCGGTAGTTGCCCAATATACTACTGGAGATCAGTGGAGAAGCAACTCCAGAAAGACTGAAGAGATGGAGCCAAAGAAAAACAAAACCCAGTTGTGGATATGACCTGTGATGGAAGTAAAGAGCAATGTTGCATAGGAACCTGGAATATTAGGTCCACCAATCAAGTTAAATTGTAAGTGGTCAAACAAGAGATGGCACAAGTAAACATCGACATTTTAGGAATCTGTGAACTAAAATGGACTGGAATGGAGAAATAACTGAGAAGACCATTATATCTACTACTGTGGGCAAGAATGCCTTAGAAGAAATGGAGTGGAGTAGGTCTCAAAATCAACAAAAGAGTCCAAAATGCAGTACTTGGATGCAATCTAAAAAATGACTGAATGATCTCTGTTGGTTTCCAAGGCAAACCATTCAATATCACACTAATTCAAGTCTATGCCCCAACCAGTAATGCTGAAGAAGCTGAAATTGAATGGTTCTATGAAAACCTACAAGACCTTTTAGAACTAACACCCCAAAGTTATCCTTTAAAGATATCCTAAAGATATCCTTTTCATTATAGGGAACTGGAATGAAAAAATAGGAAATCAAGAGATACCTGGTTTAACAGGCAAAATTGGCATTGGAGTACAGAATGAAGCAGGGCAAACGTTAAAAGAATGATGTCAACAGAATACACTGGTCATAAGAAAACACCCTCTTCCAACAACACAAGAGAAGACTCTACACATGGACATGACCAGATAGATGGTCAATACTGAAATCAAATTGATTATATTCTTTGCAGCCAAAGACAAACTCTATTCAGTCAGCAAACATAAGACTATGAGGTGACTGTGGTTCAGATCATGAACTCTTTATTGCCAAATTCAAACTTAAATTGAAGAAAGTAGGGAAAACCACTAGACTGTCCAGTTATGACTTAAATCAAATCGCTTATGATTATACAATGGAAGTGAGACATAGATTCAAAGGATTAGATCTGATAGACAGAGTGCCTGAAAAACTATGGATGGAAGTTCATGACACTGTACAAGAGGCAGTGATCAAGACCATCCCCAAGATAAAGAAATGCAAAAAGTCAAAATGGTTGTGTTAAGAGGCCTTACAAATACCTGAGAAAAGAGAAGCAAATGGCAAAGGAGAAAAGGAAAGATATATCCGTTTGAATGGAGGATTTCAAAGATGAGCAAGAAGAGATAAGAAACCCTTCCTCAGTGATCAATGCAAAGAAATAGAGGAAAACAGTAGAATGGGAAAGACTAGAGATCTCTTTAGGAAAATTAAGAGATAGCAAGGGAACATTTCATACAAAGATGGGCACAATAAAGGACAGAAATAGTATGGACCCAGGAGAAGAAGAAGATATTAAGAAGAAGTGGCAAAAATACACAGAACTGCACAAAAAGACCTTCATGGTCTAGATGACCGGTATGGTGTGATCACTCATCTAGAACCAGAAATCTTGGACTGTGATGTCAAGTGGGCCTTAGGAATTATCTCTATGAATAAAGCAAGAGGAGGCGATGGAATTCCAGTTGAGCTATTTTAAATCCTCAAAGATGATGCTGTGAAAGTGCTGTACTCAATATGCCAGCAAAATTAGAAAACTCAGGAGTGGCCATAGGACTGGAAAATGTCAGTTTTCATTCCAATCCCAAAGAAAGGCAATGCTAAAGAATATTCAAATTATGCACAATCGCACTCATATCACATGCTAGCTAAGTAATGCTCAAAATTCTCCATGTCAGGCTTCAACAATACGTGAACTGTGACTTCCAGATGTTCAAGCTAGATTTAGAAAAGGTGGAGGAACTAGAGATCAAGTTGCCAGCATCCATTGGATCATTGAAAAAGCAAGAAAGTTCCCCACAAAACATCTACTTCTGCTTTATTGAATATGCCAAAGCCTTAGACTGTGTGGATCATGACCAGCCGCAGAAAAATCTTAGAGTTGGGAATACCAGACCACCTGACTTGCCCCCTGAGAAATCTGTATGCAGGTCAGGAAGCATCAGTTAGAACTGGACATGAAACAACAGACGGGCCAAATCAGAAAAGGAGTATTTTGAGGCTGTATATTGTCACCCTGCTTATTTAACTCATATTCAGAGTACATCATGTGAAGTGTAGGGATGTATGAAGCACAAGCTGGAATCAAAATTACTGGGAGATATATCAATAACCTCAGATATGCAGATGATATCACCCTTATGGCAGAAAGTGAAGAAGAACTAAAGACCTTCTTGATGAAGATGAAAGAGGAGAATGAAAAACACTGGCTTAAAACTCAACATTCAGAAAAATATAAGATCACGGCATCCGGTCCCATCACTTCATGACAAATAGATGGGGAAACAGTGGGAGGCTTTATTTTTTAGGCTTCAAAATCACTGCAGTTGGAGACCAAAGCCATGAAATTAAAGGATGCTTGCCCCTTGGAAGAAAAGCTATGACCAACTTAGAGAGCATATTAAAAAGCAGAGACAGTACTTTGCAACAAACATCTGTCTAGTAAAAGCTATGTTTTTTCCAGTAGTCATGTATGGATATAAGAGTTGGACTACAAAGAAAACTGATCATGGAAGAATTGATGCTTTTGAACCCTGATGGCAGAGAATCTCTTGAGAGTCCCTTGGACTGCAAGGAGATCCAACCAGTCATTCCTAAAGGAAATCAATCCTGAATATTTGTTGGAAGGACTGATGCTGAAGCTGAAACTCCAATACTTTGGCCACCTGATGCAAAGAACTGACTTATTTGTAAAGACCCTGATGCTGGGAAAGATTGAATATGAGAGGAAAAGGGGACAACAGAGGATGAGAAGGGTGACTGGCTTCACTGACTTGATGGACTGAGTTTTTGAACTGAACTGAACTGAACTGATGACTGATTAGCTTTACTATATGGTAGAGAATACCACAACATTGTAAAGCAGTTAACTTCCAGTTAAGAAAGTAATCATAAAGTAATTTATATCCCTTCATTCCTATGTTTCTTGTATTCATCTTATATTGATTTATTGGGAACTTATCACTACAGAGTTTTCACAATGTCTCTTTAGTCTTCTCTACTTTGTAGGTTCTCTCACCTCTTATTTTTCCTGAGATCTAAGTTGCTGATATCATTTCCTTAACTCCCTTATCTCCATCTTAAAATGATTTCTATTTGCTTTCACAGCCTTGTTTCTGCATTCCCCACCCCTGTATCTAAGAGGGAATTATTCACTTTATTCCTTTTCAAGCTAAAGTTTCCTACCTTGAGTTTGAATCCCAAGGATATCAAATATATGTAATAGGGTATCTTCCCATTTAAAATTGCATACAATGTTTTTTTATTGTTTCAGCTTAAAAATCAAATTTTAGTGCACTCCACATTAAGAAAAAGTGATTAGTTATACATTTTATTTCATTGATTCATGACTCTCTACCATATTTATATATATGATGCAATGTCTATACTAAAATCTCTAAATAACTGATTAAAGCATTAACAGCAAATTATCCATCTTGCTGAATTATCTCTAATCTTATGTTGTACCTTCTCTTCTTTCATAAACTATTCTTATTTGTTCCAGGAATTTCGTATATTTTTATTGTTTTCTTATGTGTAATGTTCTTTCTTTGTACCTTTTTGAAACTCTTTTATACTTCCTCCGAGTAGTCCACAGATCCTATAAGTAATAGTTTTTCCCTAAAGTCTGTTCTCAGGCTTATTTTGTTTGTTTGTTTGCTGTAGTAGTTTCTATGACCTCATATTACCCTTATTTAGATGAAATAATTTTCAAATATTACTGGTTTATCTCACCATTACAGTTGCATATTTTCATCATCCTGTTTTGACGATCTCTCATTTATATGACTGCCCTTCCAAAATCTACTCTCATAATTCTTGCTCAATTTGTGTCCATAACTTTTCTGTTATCAGCATCTTTATTTAATTTTTGTTGTGTATAAGATTATTAAAATATTTTCTTGTTCACTCATCTTTGCAATCTAGATCTCTCTTTAATATATTCTGATAGATGATTCATCTTTTGCTTATTGTCACATTACTTATCCAAAATTCACCAATTGTTTCTCACTGCCTATAATTTATAAATTTTCATTTTGTGATTCAAGAATATTGAGGGTGCTTTCTTTTTATTCCCCTTAACTATTTCTCCATAAGACCTGAAGGATTCAGAAGAAAATATAAAGGAAGCAAAAACTCAAAACAAACTAACTAAAAAGTAATTCAAGATTAATCTTACTGATCTCTGGAATCAGACTGTTTATATTTTCAATATCTGCTCTATCACTAACTTGAAACAAATTGTATCTCAGTTTCCTTATCTGGAAAATTAGGGGACTAATTGTATTTGCTGCATAGAATGTTAAAGGGTTTCAGGGGAAACTGTGGGAAAAGATCTTTGCACAGTTTCTGACACACAGTAAGCAATTAGTAATATGAATCATTTCTCATTTTAATGCCACTGTATCATTGAAAGGGTTGGAGGGGTTTTATTCTTGCATATAACCAGGTATTTTCAGAAGCATTTAAGGATGTGTACAAAGAGAACATTATTAAATTTTACTTTACTACAATTTTAAAGAACAATTGTGAACATCATGTAACATACTATAATATTTTTTATTGTTAATTGTATTTTTTATTCTGAGACCAACATTTATGAAATTTGGATTTGTCTTTATGTTTCTATTTGACTCTTATTCCCATAGTATAAGATATATATGATGAAATTTATTTTTAATCTATTGTTTTCACATATATTGAAGACATATGTCAGGTCATTGATTTATAAACTTTTTCTTGAATTCTTATTTTTTATCCAAATATTATCAAAGCTCAAATATTCTTTCTGTACATTATCTACCACTGAATTAATATAAACTTGAATTAATATCCAGATGATAAGTGACTCCCTCACATACACTGTCATATAAAGATCTATTTGATAGCCTTTCTCCCTGGATTATCTTCTATTTTCCAAATAATTTACACTGCATCAAAAATTTTATCAGTACTTTCTGGTTGTATGGGTATTTTAAACTGAACATACTTTGAGAGTATTTTTTTAGTTTTCAGCCTACCTTGAATTTTTTTTTCATTCAACTGGAAGAACAAATGCTACTGGATTTTCTAATTGATTTATTTACTTTAACACTTTCATTCTCTCTTTGGCTCACACACACATTGTGATAATATATGTAAATCAGAACTGCAGAAGAGTCGGAGGCAAACTTCGCATCAGATACTTATGAGAATTAAATAAATAGAATATTTAACACAGAAAATGCCACATAAAGAACACAATAGGACATGCCTGTTATAGGAAAATAACTTGATTATTAAAATACCATTCAGTTGCAAGTATCTTTATTATTTTTTCATGAGTATTTTTTGAACAATCTTTTAAGAAAAATAATTAAATTCTAATTTCTGGACTTCAAGGCAACTATTTTACTACAAAATTGTTAACAATTTAACCCCTAAAGTACTTATAGTAATCATGTATGTAGATGGATAAGATAAGCATCAATTTTTTCCTACAGCTTTTTTCATGACAAATATTGGAAACTATGTAATAATGATAGTGGAGATAAATTATGTCATGAACATGTTTCTATACATTTATAATAATCTTCCTCCTGAAATATTTGGTTATATAAAAAAGGTAAAAGTAAGAATAAACCAGCTTATTATGTTAAGCTTCATGAAATACCTGAAAAGTAAAAAGGAAAGACTTTGTACGATATTATCACTTCATGGCCATTGTCTCATATGAAAAGAGATTTCAACTGAATTTTTCAATTGAAAGTCACAAGACTATAAACTAAATAATAATAGAACATACACACCAAATTTTAAGGATTTAAGAGCCCAGGACAGTGATATACAACATAATCACTTACAAAATAATGTCTACCTAATTAATTAAGTGAATAAAATCCTTCAGCAACCTGAGCACATTTGCAATTTCAGATGTAAATGTGTGAAACAGGCATTCATATTCCACGTTTCTGTGATTTGCTGACACACACACACACATTCTTTCTACTCATTGTTCATGGTAAATTATCACATTCAATTTTGTATAATTTCATATAAAGTACTTTTACATGAATGTCTAGTTATAAAATAGATTTATTTATCATAAAATAAGAATAATTGTACAGTTCACATGACCTTTCTAAATGTAAGAGAAAGTAGTAACTTTTGTGTTGGTTAAATGATTGTTCTCTTTATCTTCCATTAAAATAAATTATGACATTGGGAAAATATAACAAAAGTAGTGTTGTTGCTGATATTTTTTTTTTATTTTTTCAATTACAAAATAATGGGAGCTACCTAAAGTATCAAACTAATGAGATTGGCTGACACCAAAGCTTAAGGAAACATATGCAATGCTGTACTATTCATATATAAGAAAGAATGTTGTTGTTGCTGTTTAACCACTAAGTTGTGTCCAACTCTTTTGCAAGCGGATAGACGGTAGCTCACCAGGCTTCTCTGTTCATGGGATTTCCCAAGCAAGGATACTGGAGTGAGTTGCCATTTCCTTCTCCAGGGGATCTTCCTGACCCAGGAATTGAATCTATGTGTCCTGCATTGGCATATGGATTTTTTTTTTTTAACCACTGAGCCACATGGGAAGCCCTAATAAAGAATGAGGAAAATTTATGTGAGCTTCTATAGGAAGTTTCCCAGCATATTTCGTTAAATGAAATCCAAAAAAATCCAATTAAAAAAAATGCAATGTGGTTCTCTGTGTAAAATATTAAGGGAAATAAATAAAATAATGTATGTGTTTTGTGTATGACTATATATATTTGCAAAAAGATACAAAAAGGGAATAAACCAAAATTAATGAAACTGATTTCCAATGTAGTAAAAGAGAATGGAATGAAAGAGGGAACAAATAATTTTTTGAAGTATTACTTTTCTTATCCTTTTGACTTTAAGGAATGTGTACTGTCCCACATAAAATAAATTAATCACCAGAGATAGGAGGGATAAAAAGCCTTAAAATTTAATATAAATAGAAACAAATGAACCCAAACCCATTTCAAATGAATTATGTAACCATACTGAAAATGGAACATAATCTAAGCCAAGTAACTTTTTGACACAATGCTTGAACTGTACAATTTAATCTAACAAAGAAAACAAAAATTGTTCCGTTTTAGTAGGATTATTTGTATGTCATATGTTTTACAGTACAGATATGTTCACAGAGAAAGGGAGACAGAGAGAGAGAGACTGTGAACTAGGAATGCTCTCTGCCATATCAGTGAGCAAAGGATGTTCTGGCCTTCATTCCATCAGCCTCTACACCCACAGTGGTGCACCCTAAGGGGACTCGGGATGGGAAAGCAAAGGATACTGGCCTTAGAAAACTGACGTGCAAAGCAAAGGAATGATTTTAAGGACCCCAGACTCTTGGATCTTTCCATACTTAGAAAGGCTCTAAATTCACTAACATGATGTCTGGTTTTCTTTAATTAACAAAAACTTTTTGATGTTCCAACTACTTGGTCTTTGTTGCAAAACTCCTGTAGATCCTGGCTTTTTTCTTTACCCCTTCAGAGTAGTTCCCCATTCTGAGAGACCATGTCCCTGACTTGAAGTCCTCAAAAGCCTGCCAAATTAACATACTTCTCAACATTTAGGTTCTACATTTTTTTTTTCAGTCAACAAAACCAAGAATACAATAACACAAATGTGGCAAAATACTAAACTTAGGTGAAGTGAATGAGTGGATCTGGGAGTTAGCTACTTTATTATTAATAATTTTCTAAAATTTAAATTTAGTTTGGAATAAAAAGTTTGATGAGTTTAATAAAAATACCAGCAATGATGACATTGTAACTTGAGTACTTCTTTTTTCAGCCTTTTAGATCAGAGTCCTTTCCAACAAACTGAGAAATAAAGACTGGAATACCTCAAATTTGGGTAAAATATAACCTTTATTACCAATAAAGATAATATTGGCATATATGACTGCCAACTAAAAATTGGCACGTTTCGTCTACTGCGACAATGACTGAGTCACAAGAAGCTCCTGCAACCATGATCTTTGAAACACCGTGAAAGGAGTTCAAGGTGGAAATCAGGAATGAGGCACTCTGTGTTTGAGGAAACACAGAACAGGTCTTCCGACAGATATTTTCAGGAGAAGATTTTATAAGCCCAATTCTTCCATCTCTTCAATTCTAGAAAGGCACTAAAATCATTAACAGAGACTTTCTCATGACTAGCAGCAACCTTCATGAGGCTAACAGCAGCTTTCGCCAAAAATATGGGCTTGACTGCATGTACCCCCTTCACCAAAACTGCATATGTTTTGACCTTCCTGTCACCTCTTTGGAGCAGTTTCTCAGAGCTCTCTGAAATGCTGTCTCCTGGGCTATAATCCTCATTTTGTCCCAAATAAAACTTAGCTCAGAAATTTCACATTGTGGTTTTTTTTTTTTTTTTTTTTAGTCAAAATGGTTTATGTCATGAAACAAAATGGATTTTCTAATAAATCAGGTTTGAATGTTGAGTTTGTGGTCAATCAGATTTATCACTCATCATTTTTGAATTCAAAATTCTATCAAGGCAGACTTGATTCCACCTTCATAAATCAGTCCTCAATATCAACCCCTATTCATCTAGTTTTTTGTTGAAATCTTATATATAAATAGGTGTTAAGGTTTCAAAAATGCTGAAAGGAGGAGTGTATTAATAAATTCCCAAGTCATTATGTATGCAAATTTGAAAATAATTTCCTATTTTGTTCTCCATACTAAATTATGCCAAGTACATAGCTACTGAAATTTAGAAAAAAAATGGAAACATATACATGAAGCAAAAGTTCCAAATATCTGAGGTTTGTTTTTTTTTTCCATCAATAACGTCTCAAGAAAAAATAAAGTAAAAAAAAAACGTACAATATTTGGACACAAAATCTGAAACCAGTTTCAGCAAAGCAAATTTCAAGATCTATTTTTCCAATTTGTTTTTGTGGTATATCCAGTAGAGGGGTACAAAATGCCTGGGTGGGGGTAGTTTGTTAGTTTGTTCAGGGTATAAGGGATTTTATTCAATCAATTAGATACTTTGCTTCACTTGTTATGAGTAAAAGGAGTTTTAAAAGCATAGACAATTACTACAGCACTGGACTGAACACCCTCAACATTTAGAAAATAATCTACATAAATTTGGATAAAAATTATATTCCTAGAACCCAGAGTAAGGTGTCAGTGACTCAGTGGTGTGTGAGCAGGTAGGGCATAAATTGTGAAAATATTCTTGGTTTTAGTCTTGTCAGGATACTATTGAGTATATGCCACTGGCTCAGAATTGATAACCTGTACACTAAAGTCCCCTAAAACTTTGGAAAAATCTCTCTCAGCAAGATGCTAATTTTGCCATTTTGCATTTACCATATCTGAGAACACATGCACCTATCCCCACTGCTTTCTCTTTGAGAGTGGCATTGAGACAGTGACAATGGCAATGCCTTATTAAAACAAATTTATTTGTGGTAACTATTTAATTTTTTTTTTCCTTATTCAATCCTTCTATCTTAGTCAGTCTGGCTGCTTTTAAAAAAAAGTGCCATTGATTGGGTGGCTTGTAAACAGAAATTTATTTCTTAAAGTTTTGGATCCTGGGAGTTCATCTGAGTGACAGCATGGTCAGTTCTGGTAAATGCTTTCAGGGTTGCTGGTTATCAGGCCTTCTTGTATATTCATATGATGGAAAAAGACAGTGAGAGAGCTCTCTAGGGTCCCTGTGATAAGGGCACTAATCTCAGTCATGAAGGATGCACCCTTGTGGCCTAATTACCTCTGAAAGGCCCCACCTCCTAATACCATCACCTTGGAGTGAGAATATGGGGAGCATACAAATAATTCAGTTCATTGCAACCTTCTAAGCTTCTTAATTTCCAGGTGGTCTCTGACATTTCTTCAAAGCATTGAATATGTACTTTATCTACTCATGTAACATTGAAGAACTCCTCTTTGTAGGCATTTATAGTCTTAGGCTAACTGAGGGCTGTTTACAGTCCCATTCCTAATATTCATAGGGTCTGGGAGAAGAGTACAAGAATAATTTCACATACCATTTCTCTAAGGCTTCTTCTCATCCCACAAGTTTGAGCTTAGCAATTTTCCCTGATCGTGTGCACCTCCATGACCCACCTCAGGTTGTACCCTAAGAATATCATATTTTATGTTCTTCAAAGGAAATTAAAGTGGAAAGTAAAGTCACAGATGTGAATTTCTCTGAATTTAAGGAATGTAAGCCAAAACATGGGCTACAGACCAAGCCAGTTTCTTACCCTTCAAACTTTCCTCTGTCCATCCAACAATCCTCCTTTTATTCCAGTACCAGTTTGCATTTACCACTGGGTTATGCCTTAGATTTAAGAATATGTGTATCTGTCACCTTGAATTTTCTGGAAGAAGGATATAAGGAAAGACTGTGCACTCCTTAAAAGTAGGTACAGGACAATTTGGTCAGGATATTCTGAGGACCTGAATATGCTTGTGTGTATCTTGTGAAGGGCTGGATTGTGGGCTATAAGTAGAATTACCTGTTCCCTGGGTTTAAAGGTGATTTGGACAGCAACATTACTTTTTGCTATGACATATATTATATCTAAGAAACCTCACCTTCTGAGGTAGTTATTTCCCTCTGTAAACAAATGCAGAGCTAACTTGAGCCCACTTGTAAAACCCATCGAACACATGTGCCCAAATACTTGAAGATAGAAATATCGTGCCACACTGTGATGCCTAAAAGACATGTCTACTGAAAACCATTTTCCCTGGCTTCAGCTGCCTCTGTACATCAAGATCTTCCCAACCTGCTGTTGTTTAGTCACTCAGTTGTGTCCAACTCTTTCATGACCCCCACGGATTGTAGTTCCCCAGGCTTCTCTGTCCATGGGATTTTCAGGCAAGAGTACTGAAGAAGGTTGCCATTTCCTTCACCAGGAGATCTTCCTGACCAGGCATCAAACCCACATCTCTTGCATCTCCTGCCTTGACAGGCGGGTTCTTTACCAGTGCACCGCCTGGGGAAGCCCCCTTCCCAACCTACTATCTGCCACAGTAATTCACTTCCCCCTCTCACATAGTAATGTTTATGCCTGGTTCTGTAAAATCAACCTTGTAAAGTTGAAAGTTGCATCTTAAATCTCCCATAATGTGGTCATGACCATCTATGCAGATGTACACATTTTGCTTTCCAAAGCTAAGTAAGCTACCATCTGCTGAGGCACCTTACTTAGCCAAAAAATTCACCCCTGTCAATGGTCAAGGGATCCTCTGTACATTTTCTTGAGGCACAAATGGCCCCACATCTTGGCTGAATCCTGCAACTTCGCAGTAGGACCTGCGTGTACATTCCTCTCTTCGGTGAATTCTAGTACTTCCAAAAAACAAAGCTGGCATAAGCTTTAGTGACTGACAAGGTCAATATAGCATGTGATCTATGACTTACAGCCATTTGTCTAAATACCAATAATAAATGAGGCACTCACATGAGGCAAGTTCAGTCTAATGACCCATTTTAAACCTTTAGAAACTATCAAGATCAAAGCTCTTGTATGACATACCATAGTCACAGACCTTAGTCACATGAGAAAAATGAGCCTTTACATTTATATCTTGTTCAATATATTTTTACCTTCCTTATCTATTCCTGAGACTCACAGAGTGAGGGCCCAGGCTGCCCATGGTTAGCTTGCCCTTCTGAAGTCACTGTTTAGAAAGTTTGCTCTCCCACTCCTGACCTCCACCTTCAGGGAGGAAGTGTGAAACAGAAGGCAGACTTTTTTTTTTTTTTTAATAAAGGTCTCTTTAGTACCCTGGTATAAAACCTCAGGTCTTAGATGCAAGTTACCCCTCAGAAGAAATGATAAAATGTTACATTTTTCAGAAAATCAAACCAAATAAAGGAAAAACACTTGGCAGGAAGCTGAACAGTTAGTTGGTGGAAGGGGTGGGTGAGGGCAAGAAAAAAATAAAAGCAAAACATCATCATTTAACACAATCTTATAACCTCCAGCTTGCTAAAATTTCTGCTTTCTGATTATATTTCTCTGTAGGTCAATTTGAAAGAAAACACTAATTGGTGCATTTAACCTAATAGAAGCTATATCATGACCTTGTACACGATAGGTATTCCTGTTGACAAGAATATTCACCAGAGATTTTATAAACAAATTATTGCTTGGCTGTATCT
Source organism: Bos indicus x Bos taurus (assembly GCF_003369695.1). Lineage (NCBI taxonomy): Eukaryota > Metazoa > Chordata > Mammalia > Artiodactyla > Bovidae > Bos > Bos indicus x Bos taurus. The sequence continues at coordinate 8,325,876 of NC_040087.1, read as the reverse complement.
CTGAATCTCTCTCATATATGCTGATTAGTCAATTGTAAGACTTCTTAACAAAGCAGTATTTCATTATTTATTTTTGAAATTTTAGCATACATAAGTAATTTAATTTTAAATTGTCCTTTATATCTAATAAACTTTATGTGAATTCATCCCATTTATTTACTATAATAAATGCCACATGTACTAGCCAACAAAGTACTTTTTAACATGTACAGAATGCATATCTTTCATGAAACATTTGCCCTTTTAAAGATCAGCATTAAACCATTAGGATGGTACTATGATAAGATATTTCTTATATCTTTTATTACACTACTGACTTGGTCATTCATAAACCAGATAGATAGATATATAGACAGATCTTTTTTTTAGTTAAATGAATTCTAACTTTGCTATTAACTTATAAAGAAACTTTTTATTTTATTTGCCCTAAAGCTACTATGGAAGCAGAATTCAGTTAAGTCCTAATCTGAGGTCTGACAATAACTTGATATATAAATTTAGACAAATTGCTTAATTTCCCTGGGCTCCATTTTTTTCCCACTGTAATGATTTCTCAGCCCATTTCAATTCTAACTCCATATGCACTTATTGTTAATAGGCAGGTCATTTTTGGAGCAAAACTCTGGGGGTTTAAAGCAATGGATCTTGTTTGAGGGTCATACACTCAGGACAAATTCAATAACACTCTCTGATATTCAGTTTTATTATTTTCAAAATACTATTGTCAATGATATTATCTCTTTCAAAGAATCAAAGGAAGGATCCAGTAAAATAAGATTACATAAAATCATTTTGTACTTGCAGGACAAAGCTTAACTATAAAATACTACTTTAATTCCAAGAAATAAGTTCCATACTTCAAAAGTTTGGTGTCCAATATTTTATTTATTTTAGCCTTAATCTTTACCCTATCAGAAATATTTATAATATGTATTATGTGTTGTATATTTACAATATATATTTTTTCTCCCCTTCATTTCTGATGTTATATTCTTTGTTCTCCAAGGTTGTTCCTCTGTCCTCCTGATCATCTTTGAGCCATGGTTTTGAAATTTATTAAAGAGTTCCTTGACTTTGTATGAATAAATAGAACAATAAAGTTACTCTTTTGACATGGAACTAAACAGTAATTTCTATTCTGTTTCATACACTCCTCCTAATGGTGAAATGCTTCCTCTTGATGACTTAGATGTCTCCTGTCCCGAATTAGGGGTGGATCACCAGCTTAGTTACCCTTCATGATCTTGTAGTCAGATGTTCATCTATTTCTAAACATTTCCAAACAGAAGTAAAATACATATGTTGTTGGCTGGCATTTATTCTATGCCTGGATTGTCCATAGATGTCAAGATGAAGTTTCCTAAATTGTTACTGATATTTAGTGGAGGCAGGGCTGGGGCAGAATGGGTCACTTATTATAGTTGATCACAATTCAAAACCGAATGCTGGGTCTTGTCTATATTCTCAGAAAGCAATTTATATATTCTTTGTGTTTCTTATGTTTGGGGTCTGAAAGAAGCAACGTGTTTTTACCAGAAATTTTCACTGATCAGCAAAGATCAGTCCTACTCTCTCCCTTTTGTCCAAGTGGCTTCCCTGGCAGCTCAGATGGTAATCTGCCTGCAGTGCAGGAGATGTGGGTTCAATCCCTGGGTAGGAAATATCCCCTAGAGGAGGAAATAGCAACCCACTCCAGTATCTCCTAGGGAGAATTCCATGGACTGAGGAGTCTGGCAGTCTATAGTCCATAGTGTTGCAAAGAATCGGACATGGCTAAACAGCTTACACTTTTCACTTTAATAGCATTGAACCTTACCTGCAGTATTTTTTTATCTCTACAGCCTTCTTGAATAAAATCTTATTCTTGACTATGATATCTCTGCTCTGTATTCTCAGAATTAAACTTAAGTCTTATCCTTTATATATGGAATCTGAAAAGAAATTATACAAATGAACTTACTTCAAAACAGAAAGAGACTCACAGACTTAGAAAGTCTATGATTGCCAGAGAGAAGGATCCAGGGAAGGGGGAGTTAGGGAGTTTGGGATGGACATGTAAACACCACTATGTTTTTAATAGATAAACAACAAGGGCATGCTGTATAGCACAGGGAACTCTGCTCAATGTTATGTGGCAGCCTGGATGGGAGGGGAATTTCGGGGAGAATAGATGCATGTATATATATGGCTAAGTCCCTTTGCTGTTCACCTGAAACCATCACAACATTGTTAATCAATTATATTCTGATATCAAATATAAAGTTAAAAAAAGCAGTCTTGTTTGTTAATAGCCTGGAATGAAATCTCTCTATTTCATCATGAAGTTTTTGGTAGACCAATAATTTTGTGAGTTTTATTTTTCTTTTTTATCTTTAACTAGGTTCAGTTTTCTTTTCTTGAGATGTAGATTTCTTTATATTCTTTCACCATCATAAATAACATTGTTCTTGAAGATAATTTTCTACAATGATCAAACTGAATTATGAGAGGCATATAGTACACTTACCTATAGATTTACAGTCCATTCTTATCATTCAAAAAATTCAAAGAATATACTAAGCTCTTGAATTGTGCTTTAAAGAAATTAATAACACAAGAATATATACACACCTTGTGTATATCAGCATGTCCCCCCCAGTGCATCTCAGTTGTTCATTTAGTGAATCAAACCATGCTTTCTATGGAACATAATTGTACTCAAAAGTGATGTCAACGTTAATTTTTATAATAAAAATAGTATTATCTTCTGAAATTAAAAAAAGATAAAGTAAAATATAATTGCCCGATGATACTTCTTGTTACACATAGTATTACGACTTTAGTATGGATTGAAATATAGCATTTTTATGTGAAAAGCTGTTATTAGATTGAGAGATCAGAATCAGCACTCTTTACAATTAAGAAAACATGACTGGAGTAAAGGAAATATAAATTTCTGATTCAATGTCAGTGATGGATTGATAATGCATATTCAAAGCATCAGCCAAGATGATGGAGTAGGAAAACCTGAGTATACTTCCCCTGGGGTGCACATCAAAATTATAATTATCAGGTTCCAAAGAATAGCAAGGAGAGATAAGAAAGCCTTCCTCAGTGATCAAGGCAAAGAAATAGAAGAAAACAATAGAATGGGAAAGTCTAGAGATCACTTCAAGAACATTAGAGATACCAACAGAAAATTTCATGCAAAGATGGGCTCAATAAAGGACAGAAATGGTAGGGACCTAACAGAAGCAGAATATATTAAGAAGAGGTGGCAAGAAAACACAGAAGAACTATACAAAAAGGATCTTCATGACCCAAATAATCATGATGGTGTGATCACTCACCTAGAGTCAGACATCCTGGAATGTGAAGTCAAGTGGGCCTTAGGAAGCATCACTATGAACAAAGCTAGTGAAGGTGATGGAATTCCAGTTGAGCTATTTCAAATCCTAAAAGATGATGCTGTGAAAGTGCTGCACTCAATATGCCAGCAATTTTGGAAAACTCAGCAGTGGCCACAGGACTGGAAAAGGTCAGTTTTCATTCCAATCCCAAAGAAAGGCAATGCCAAAGAATGCTCAAGCTACAGCACAATTGCACTCATCTCACACACTAGTAAAGTAATGCTCAACATTCTCCAAGCCAGGCTTCAGCAGTGCATGAACTGTGAACTTTGAGATGTTCAAGCTAGTTTTAGAAAAGGCAGAGGAACCAGAGATCAAATTGCCAACATCTGATGGATCTTCGAAAAAGCAAAAGAATTCCAGAGAATCATCTATTTCTGCTTTATTGACTATGCCAAAGCCTTTGACTGTGTGTATCACAATAAACTGTGGAAAATTCTGAAAGAGATGGGCATACCAGACATCTGACCTGCCTCTTAATAAACCTGTATGCAGGTCAGGAAGGAACAGTTAGAACTGGGCATGGAACAACAAACAGCCTGGTTCCCAATAGGAAAAGGAGCACATCAAGGCTTTATATTGTCACCTTGCTTATTTAACTTCTATCCATAGTACCTCATGAGAAACATTGGGCTAGAGGAAGCACAAGCTGGAATCAAGATTGCCGGCTTGAATATCAACCTCAGATATGCAGATGACACCACACTTATGGTAGAAAGTGAAGAAGAACTAAAGAGCCTCTTGATGAAGGTGAAGGAGGGGAGTGAAAAAGTTGGCTTAAAGCTCAACATTCAGAAAACTAAGATCATGGCATCCAGTCCCATCACTTCATGGCAAATATATGGGGAAACAGTGGAAACAGTGTCAGACTTTATTTTTTGGGCTCCAAAATCACTGCAGATGGTGATTGCAGCCATGAAATTAAAAGACGCTTACTCCTTGGAAGGAAAGTTATGACCAACCTAGACAGCATATTAAAAAGCAGAGACATTACTCTGCCAACAAAGGTCCATCTAGTCAAGGCTATGGTTTTTCCTGTGGTCATGTATGGATGTGAGACTTGGACTGTGAAGAAAGCTGAGCACTGAAGAATTGATGCTTTTGAACTGTGGTGTTGGAGAAGACTCTTGAGAGTCCCTTGGACTCCAAGGAGATACAACCAGTCCATCCTAAAGGAAATCAATCCTGAATATTCACTGGGAGGACTTATGCTGATGCTGAAGCTGAAACTCCAATACTTTGTTCACCTGATGCAAAGAGCTGACTCACTGGAAAAGACCCTGATGCTGGGAAAGATTGAGGCCAGGAGGAGAAGGGGACAACAGAGGATGAGATGATTGGATGGCATCACTGACTCAATGGACATGGGTTTGGGTGAACTCCAGGGGTTGGTGATAGACAGGGAGGCCTGGCATCTGCGGTTCATGTGGTCTCAGAGAGTCAGACACAACTGAGCGACTGAAGTGAACTGAAATGAGAAGCTATCAATGAGAATGACCTTAACACTAGCAGAAAGAATTTTCCTTAAGTAAACTTATAAAGAAGGAGCAACAGAGAGAGAAGAAAGAGGGTGGAGGTGTGGTATCATCACAGCCCACATCCTTGACTATGAAACTCACAAATGGAAAGAGACTCAAAATTGCAGAGGTTCTGTCCAAGGAGTCAAGAGTCTGAGTTCCGCCTTATGTTCCCCTCCTCAAGGTTTCTGCACCAGGAAGATAAGCCCTCCAAATACCAGTCTTTGAAGGCTAGCAGAGCTTGCACATAAGAGAGCTGGAGGGCTGTGGAAAACAGAGACTGTGGTCTTATAGGGCATGTGTAAAACTTTGTATTCTGTGAGAGGCAGCACAGAAGCAGTAGTGTGAATGGAGACTGGGTAAGACTCACTTACTAAGCCTGCAGAGCCCCACAGAGAGGCAGGAGTCAACGGGGACTCTTGGAGACACACTCTGGCTGCACCCATCTTGGGGAGCTCATTTTACCATGAGGACACTGGTGTGGGCAAGCGCCATTTTGGAGTCCTCTCTCTAGTCTGTGAGCACTCAAGCCCAACCACTATTGGAGGGTTAGCACCGGCCCTGGAACAACAAGTCCCTGGCCAGTCCGACCAATAGGCAAGTGCCAGCACTGAGACCCCTACTCCCTGCAGCCAGCCATCCCAAGACACAACATCAGTCATGAGCAGACCAGCAACAAGGATCCCCAGGTTCCCCAGTTGTAACTGTTCCTTCCTGACCTGCATACAGGTTTATTAAGAGGCAGGTCAGGAACAAGCCCAGGATCCCCAGGTTCTGTAGCCAGCTTCCCAAGTACCAGGCCACACTCACTGAGATGGCACCTAACCAGGTCTCACGAACCTCACAGCCAGTCTCCTCAGGACTCAGCCCTGCCCCCTAGAGTCTGGTAGTCTTACACAAGTCGGGGTCTGTCACGCCACTGGGCCAGAGATCAGCTTTTCCTAAAGGCATACCCACAGAGTTTAGGACCGCCACAACAGGAAGGCACGCTCAGTCCACGCTGGGCGTGGGTGGGGCATGCCAGATTACACAGGTCTGGTTATCAGAAGGAAGTGTACTGCTGGCTTCCTAAGTCATCTCCAACATAAAGCCACTTCTATAAGATCAGGATACAAAACAATCTACATCATACATACAAATAAATACAGATAATCAATAAAAATGAGATTACAAAGAAATATGTTTCAAGAAAAGAAATAAAGATAAAAGCCAAATTGCTATATTTAGTTCTTTTTTATATTTTCTAACTATCATTGTGTTTATCCATTCTCCTCCTGAGTTCATTGAGCAACTTATATTCATTAGGTTGAACTCAAGTACAAGTAAGTAAATGGGGCTATATCAAGCTAAAACACTTTTGCACAGTGAAGAAAACTACCAACAAATTGAAAAATCAACCTATTGCCTGGGAGAAGATATTTGCAAATGATATATCTGATAAGGGGTTGATATCCATAATATATAAAGAACTCATGCAACTCAATAGCAAGAAAACAACCCAATTTTTATTTTTTTAATTTTATTTTATTTAACTTTACAATATTGTATTGGTTTTGCCATATATCAAAATGAGTCTGCCACAGGTATACATGTGTTCCCCATCCTGAACCCTCCTCCCTCCTCCCTCCCCATACCATCCGGGGATGTGAATGGGTATTTTTTCCAAAAGAACACATAGATGGCCAACACACATATAAAAGGTGCTCAACATCGCTAATCATCAGGGAAATGCAAATCAAAACCGCAATGAGCTATCACCCCACACCTGTAAAAATGGCTGTTACTAAAATGCCAACCAATAACAGGCATCGGCAAGGATGTGGAGAAAGGGATCCTTCGTGTGTGGTTGGTGGGAATGTAAACTCGTGCAGCCACGATGGAAAACAGGATGGAGACTCCACACAAAAAAATAGAACTATTGTATGATTTAGCAATTCCACTTCTGGTTACTTTACTGAAAAAAACAAAAACACTAAATTGAAAAGATATATGCACCCTATGTTCACTGCAACATTATTCACAATAATGAAGACATGAAAACAACATTAGTGCCTTTCAATAGAAGAATAAATAAAGAGGAGGTGCTAGTACAAGGGAATACAACTCAGCCATAAAAAAGGAGTGAAATCTTACTATTTATGAAACCATGAAGACCTAGAGGATATCAAGATAAGTGAAACAGGTCAGATAGGAAAAGACAAATTGCATGTTTTTTTTTTTTTTTTTTTACTTATATGTGGGATCTGAAAAGCAAAAAAAAAAAAAAGTGAGCAAAGCCTACAAAACAGAATGAGAGGCATAGATACAGAGAACAAACAGGTATCTGCCAGAAAGGAGGGAATAAAATGGTGAGGGAAAAGAAGACATACAAATTTCCAGTTATGAAATAAATGTCACGATGATGAAATGCACTGCTTGGGTAATAGAGTCGATAATAATGTAATATCTTATATAATGACAGATCATAACTAGGCTCACAGTGATCATTTTGTGACATAAAGAAGTAACAAATAACCATGTAGTACACCAGGAACTAATACAGCCTTTACAGCATAGTACAATTACACTTCACAAACAAAAGCTCATAGAAAACGAGTTCAGATTTTTGGTTATCAGCAGTGGGGGACTGGCAGAGAGGAAATTGAATGAAGCCAGTCAAAAGATATCAACTTCCAGCTACAAGATAAATAAATACTAGGGATGGAATGACAACATGATTAATATAATTGACACTGCTGTGTGTTCTGTATGAAAGTTGTGAAAGAGACTAAATCCTGAGTTCTCATTGTAAGGAAAAAAGTAGTATTTTTTCATATTCATTTATTTTGTATCTATATAAGATGATGAATGTTCATGAAATAATTGTGTGAATCATTCCATGATTTATCTATGTCAAAACATTATGCCATATATCTTAAACATTAGCAATCATAGTTATATATGATAATGCAAATTATATTTCAATAAAACTGAAAGAAATACATTCATCCTTAATTCATATAGTCATATCTTTTTAACAAATTTTTCCACCGTTACTGAGGTGTGGTAGATCAATATGATTACGCATAGCGAAAGAGTATAACATTACGGTTTGCCATATGCATACTTTGAAAAATGATTACCACAATCATGTTAACTTATGAATTCATCATCTCACATAATTCATTTTCATCTGTGTATGTGGTGAGATGCTTAAGTGTTACTCTCTTAACAACACAAATATGCAACACAACAAGTACGCAACACAGGTGTTATTAATGACAGCTCCTAGTCTGTATATTTGATTTCCGGAACCTAATATCTGAAGGTTTATATTCTTAGATCAGCATCTCCCCATCTTCCACACCCGCTAAGCACTGGTAACCACCATTCTATTTTCTGATTCTGAGTTTGACTTTGTCTTTTTCTGTATATTCCACATAGAAGATCACATAGTATTTGTCTTTCCTCTGAATTATTTCACTTTGATTCAACCATAAGGACATATTCCATGTATATATACACCACTTCTTTTTCATTTATTTAGCTGGTTGTCTATTGTGAATAATGCTTCAATGCACATGAGAATGCAGATATCTCTTCAAGATATTGGTTTCTTTTCCTTCGGACTCAGAGGTGGGATTTCTCAATCATATGGTAATTATATTTATGTTTCTTTTTCTATATTTTTTTTAAGGTAACATCCATTCTGGTTTCTATAATGACTGAATCAACTTACCTTCTCACAGCAGGATACAAGGGTTTCCCTTGCTTCCTATCCTCACGAGCACTTGTTATTCATTGTCTTTTTAATAAAAGTCATCCTAATAGCTGTGAAGTAATATCTCATTGTGGTCTTGATTGGTGTTTGCCTGATGATTAATGACTTTGAGCATCTTTTCATGTACCCACTGGTGTTAGTATATCTTTGGTAAAATGTCTATTCAGGACAAGTGTTATTTTTAGTTGGGTTAGTATTTTGCTATTAAGTTGTATGGATTCCTTATATGTTTTGAATATTAACTTTTTATCACATAAATGGCTTGCAAATATTTTCTCCCATACCGTTTAACTTTACTGAAGCTTTGCCTTTCCTTTGCAGAGCTTTATAATTAGATGTAGTCTCAATTATTTTTGCTTTTGTTGCCTGTGTTTTGGATTTCACATTCAAACAATTTTGCCAAAGACCAAAGTTAAGGAGCACTTTCCCTATGTTTTCTTCTAGGAGTTTTATGGTGACAGGTCTTCCATTTACCTCTAATTTCTTCTTAATTTTTGAGAGTACTATAAGTTAGGAGCCCAGTTTCATTCATTTGCATGGTGGATATCCAGTTTTCTCAACACTTCTTATTGAAGATACTACCTTTTTCCTACTTTGTGTTTTGGTATTCTTGCCAAAGATTAGTTGGCTATATACACTGTGCTTATATCTGAGTTCTCTATTGTATTTCATTGGTCATATATTGTGTTTCATTGATCATGTGAACCCACATATGTCTGGTATAATGTTCAATGCAGCCTGTTTTGGTTCTTCTGATGTCATACTATTGCTTGAAATCAAGGAAATGTGATGCCTCCAGCTTTATTCATTGTTCTTATTTTTCAGAATTTTTTTGGCATTTGGGGATTTTTTGATGTGTTTCTATAGAAATTTTAGGAATCCTTTTCAATTTCTACAAAAAAGTACCCTTGGAATTTTGATAAAGATTGCATTCAATCTGCAGATTGCTTTAGGTGATATCAGAGAAGGCAATTGCACCCCACTCCAGTACTCTTGCCTGGAAAATCCCATGGACGGAGGGCCTGTATAGTCCATGGGGTCACTAAGAGTCAGACACGACTGAGCGACTTCACTTTAGGTGATATGGACATTTTAATAATTTTAGTTCTTCTAATCCAAGACCACGGAATATCTTTCCATGGAATAGAGTACTGTATTTAAGACACAGGGAGCACTGGGGGATTCTCATTGCCAGTTGTTGGTAATCCATAAGCAAGATAATTCCAGTGGCTTGCTGCTGGGCTTTCTGATGGAGTCCAAAGTGTAGTTAGGAGGATCTGAGTCCCTTTGATAACATATGAGAGCCTTAGCTCCTGTTCCCCCAGCTTCTTCTTGCCATCCACTCCAAGTCTATAGAACACCTCAGTATTCTGAAGGGGGTGAGAAAGAAGTAAGCCTCTTTAATAGCATCCCCTAGAGCTGGTAAAGCTTGGTACTCACCATGTGCTTTCTCTTCCTTTTATTTGCAGAAATAGTGGGCTGAGATCTCTCTTGGAACTGAGCAGTGAAACTTGGGGGAAATGTGACTGGGGTAGAGTGAACCTATTTTTCTTACCCTCTTCAATGTGTCAGATTTCAAAGTTTTGTCTCTTGAAGTTCAGGATTGAACTTCTCTGTTGAATTCTTGGACTGCCACACATGCATTCTAATCAGTGGGTGATTGTCAGAATCAGTGGGAGGAAGGTGGCAGGAAACTTCTCTTCCATCATGTGATGGTTCCTCATCATTCTAAGCAAGACAGTAAGCAAAGCATTATCAATCTGAAAAACACAAAGAGGAGTTAGAAATGGATCCTGTCTTCAGCATGTGTGCAGCCCTGTGTAATTGGTGCACATTTACAAAGGGAAAAATAATATAAAAGCAAAGAGAAAAATCGTTAAAACAGCAGAATTCAGAGGAGAATTTACTGAAAAGTTAACTTGACACAGCAGTTTGACATGACACATTTCTTATATTTTATGATTTGTTATTTCAAAAACCTACTAAGAGGTTCAGTCCAAAAGAATATTCTGTAAGTACAAGACGAATCGATGGCATACCAATATTTGTGCACCAAAGTACTTTCCCTTTCTTTTTCTTGCTGAAATTTCTAATCATGTATTCTGTTTCTTTACTCTAGATCCAGCATTATACTCATCAAATTTGGGGACTAATGAAACTGTACTGTCTTGATGAGATGCAATTGTTACTATTCAAGTCTTAGTATGTTCAACTTCTTAAAATAATGCAGTTATATGTCACAAATCTAGGTCTAAATTTAGGTGTAAATTTCTTTTCCAATAAAATAACTCTCAACTACAAGTCCTTTGATGGTATATCACCCTTGAAAGTACATAAGCCTAGGCATTCTTCCCCACCTTTCACTTCACTTTAAGACCGGTCTGCAAAATCACACAACAGCTGCCTTAGTAATCCCCTTACCAACATCCTTTAACCCTCCACACAATTGTGATTTTGAGGGGTCACATCCCTCAAATCCCATTTCATGTCATATCCCATATCAAATCAAACATGGGTCTTTATTGACAGAGTGAAAATGCCAATACATGTTTTGCTTTGCAACACAAGGTTCTTCTCATGTGACCATTTTTATCTTATTTTCCTCCCACTGCCCACAACTATTCAAGCCACATCTAACTTCAAAATCCTCATTCCTGTTTTTCTAAGGAAGCGTCAAACATTAGCCATATGCAAGTAAAATGAAGGGCTGGGAAGATACTTGGGCAATTTTGATTTATATAGTTAACATTTTTATAAAGAGCAGACATTTAAAACTCTAATAGAATACATGTGTGTGTGCATTCTCAGTCTTTGCAACCTGATGGACTGCAACCCACTGGGCTCCTTTGTCCATGGAATTTTCCAGGCAAGAATAGTGGAATGGGTTGCCATTTCCTTCTCCAGGGGATGGTCTTGACCCAGGGATCAAACCTATGTCTCCTGCATTGGCAGGCAGGTTCTTAGCCACTGCGTCACCTGGGAAGCCCTAATAGAATATATAGGGAGAGGAAAAGAAAGTTTTGATGGCTTTAATTGCTTGATAAATATTTTTTCATTGACATCAACTTGTTATTGAGGATATTTTATTCTTCCTTGGTTCTTTAAAATTGAATGTATTATGACATGTTGTATCAAAAGAATAATGTTGAAGCTGTAAAGATCACAATTAGGCAATAATGTTTACAAGAAACCTTATAAATTTTAATAAATGAACTTTTCAGGAAGTTGTCAATAGCAAAACTTTTAGGTAATAAATCCAGTAATTCATTTAATAACATATATTTGTCTATCTCTATCTACACACTTTTGTATAATTTATTCATTTCACATCATATATCTGTCAATTATCTATTGCCATGTACACACTTTTGTATACCTTAATTTACAATTAGGCATTTGGAAATAAAAATATATTAATGTTATTGAACACAGCTATTGTAGGACTGTTTACTAAAAGCATTGCTTTTATCTAAATTTTAAAATAGTTTATGAGCAATGTTATTTTTACCATACAAACAGCATCTTCACAAAATGTACAGGATAGGCACAAATGTATGCATATATACAGAGAGAAAAAAAAATAAAAACTGTCCTAAATAACATGCTTGTTGGAATGCTCAAGGCTTGCTTTTCAAATTATGCATAATATCACAAAGCAAGGGGGAAACCCTGTCATTTTAGCTATGGAGTTCAAACACGCTAATGAGTACATACTTTGGCATAAATGTGGTTAGAAATGTACTGTGTCAAAGAGATTGATCTCCATAATAGTTAATGAATCTGAAATGAAGAATAGAAGATACAGTGTCATAGATCCAATTGTATTACTTGGAATTATATTCGCCCTTGGCAAAGCAGCTTGTTTATTGGTGCTCATTATAGCTGATACAGTATTGTAGACTACTTTAATCTAAAAACAAAGGTTATCAAAGATCATAACGTAATGCAGGCATGAGTTTTCACAACACTTCAACATGCTTTTATTACTGACTATAATACAGCAATACATGTAGTGTAAGTATTAGCATTACAATTATATTAGCAACACCTTACCTGTAGTTTTAGTGTCAAAAGAAATTATATTTAGTCAAGCTTGGATAATGGTGCAGCTAAAAGCAGCATTGAAAAATCAACACGGAATGCATGGCAAACATTTGAAAACACAGAATGGATTTATTATTCATATTGAATACAACTATTTCATAGTACCAGTGGAAAGAATACACAAAACAGCATGACATGCCAAAGACTACTTTTGTTTTAATATTAATTTACTGGAAATGCTTTTAGCTTAAGGGATCTTGGGAAGGAGGTGGCAGACTGCTGCACCAAACTATAATGGTCTATAAACTTAACAGTTTAAAATGTATTGGTTCTTTCATACAGAGATATTTAAAAGGCAATAATTTCATTATAAAAGTTATATTGAGCCATCCTTAAGTGAAGCTTAGACATTGTAAATATTTTTACATGATTTGCCTACCCATTAGACATATTTAATTGCATGGTATTTTAAAACTGAGCAGTCATTTTACATTGTATTTAGAAAAGGTGGTGATCTCTGGTTATATTAAAAGGCCACTTTTCACCTCAGCAGTGTCAGAGTGTATAAATAAGCTATTAAAGAGAAATCATGAATATTTTGCCAAAAATAATAAATTACATATATTGAATGAATATGTTTTTTGTTTTCATTATAAAGCAAATGAAATTTTCCAAAGTTTTATAAACTGTTTCATTTATGACATTGAGATTACTTTATTCATTTCATCAAATACTTATAAAATTATGTTTGACTAGCATATTTGATGCAATATTCCCCAGCATTTACTAAAATACTTAGGAAAACACAGAACAAAATGTACCTAAATAAAAATGTAGCCTATTAAGGACACTTACTTTAAAGTGAGAGTAATGATATTAGTTTAAAAACAAAGTCTATTTAGGCAAAAGCAAGCTAAATGAAATTTTCATCATCTCAGGATGATGAAAGAGATTTAAAAATAAGATGAAATTGAATACTGCAGAAAAGAATAGCAAAGCAGTTTTTACTATACTAAGAATTTATGGGAAAGTGTAATTGTAAAAATAAAAGTTACAGGACACAATTTTATAAAACCATCTGACATGCTACGAGAAGCAAAAAGACATGCATGGTTGCTACAAGGAGAGAAGAGATTACTGAAAGAGAAAGCAAATGAAAAACAAACGGAAAACAGAATGCATTTCAAAGACAGAGTGTTAGATAAAAAAAGGCAATTGGCTGAACTAAGTTAAAGACTGCAAATTTAAAACCCAGTAGCAAATTTATTTCTTCCAGCCCAGCGTTTCTCATGATGTACTCTGCATAGAAGTTAAATAAGCAGGGTGACAATATACAGCCTTGACATACTCCTTTTCTAATTTGGAACCAGTCTTTTGTTCCATGTCCAGTTCTAACTGTGGCTTCCTGAACTGCATACAGATTTCTCAAGAGGCAGGTCAGGTGGTCTGGTATTCCCAACTCTTTCAGATTTTTCCACAGTTTATTGTGATCCAAACAGTCAAAGGCTTTGGCATAGTCAATAAAGCAGAAATAGATGTTTTTCTGGAACTCTCTTGCTTTTTCCATGATCCAGCAGATATTGGCAATTTGGTCTCTGTTTCCTCTGCCTATGCTAAAACCAGCTTGAACATCTGGAAGTTCATGGTTCACATATTGCTGAAGCCTGGCTTGGAGAATTTTGAGCATTACTTTACTAGCGTGTGAGATGAGTGCAATTGTGCGGTAGTTTGAGCATTCTTTGGCATTGCCTTCCTTTGGGATTGGAATGAAAACTGACCTTTTCCAGTCCTGTGGTCACTGCTGAGTTTTCCAAAATTGCTGGCATATTGAGTGCAGCACTTTCACAGCATCATCTTTCAGGATTTGAAATCGCTCAACTGGAATTCCATCACCTCCACTAGCTTTATTCGTAGTGATGCTTTCTAAGGCCCACTTGACTTCACATTCCAGGATGTCTGGTTCTAGATGAGTGATCACACCATTGTGGTTATCTGGGTCGTGAAGATCTTTCTTGTATAGTTCTTCTGTGTATTCTTTCCACCTCTTCCTAATATATTCTGCTTCTGTTAGGTCCATACCATTTCTGTTAGGTCCATACCATTTCTGTTAGATCCATACCATTTCTGTCCTTTATTGAGCCCACATTGGGAACATGAAATGTTCCTTTGGGATCTCTAATTTTCTTGAAGAGATCTCTAGTCTTTCCCATTCTGTTGTTTTCCTCTATTTCTTTGCATTGATCCCTGAGGAAGGCTTTCTCATCTCTCCTTGCTATTCTTTGGAACTCTGCATTCAAATGCTTGTATCTTTCCTTTTCTCCTTTGCTTTTCACTTCTTTTCACATCTATTTGTAAGTCCTCCCCAGACAGCCATTTTGCTTTTTTGCATTTCTTTTTTCTTGGGGATGGTCTTTATCCCTGTCTTCTGTACAGTGTCATGAACCTCCATCGATAGTTCATCAGGCACTCTGTCTGTCAGATCTAGTCCCTTAAATCTATTTCTCACTTCTACTATATAATCGTAAGGGATTTGATTTGGGTCATACCTGAATGGTCTAGTGGTTTCCCCCACTTTCTTCAATTTAAGTCTGAATTTGGCAATAAGGAGTTCATGATCTGAGCCACAGTCAGCTCCTGGTCTTGTTTTTGCTGATTGTATAGAGCTTTTCCATCTTTGGCTGCAAAGAATATAATCAATCCAATTTCGGTGTTGACCATCTGGTGATGTCCATGTGCAGAGTCTTCTCTTGCATTGTTGGGAGAGGGTGTTTGCTATGACCAGTGCGTTCTCTTGGCAAAACAAGCTGGAATCAAGATTGCTGGGAGAAATATCAATAACCTCAGATATGCAGATGTCACCATCCTTATGGAAGAGAATGAAGTGGAATTAAAAAGCCTCTTGATATAAGTGTAAGAGGAGAGTGAAAAAGTTGGCTTAAAACTATATTCAGAAAATTAAGATCATGGCTTCTAGTCCTATCACTTCATGGGAAATAGATGGGGAAACAATGGAAACAGTGTCAGTCTTTACTTTCTGGGCTCCAAAATCACTGCAGATGTTGATTGCAGCCATGAAATTAAAAGATGCTTATTCCTTGGAAGGAAATTTATGACCAACCTAGATAGCATGTTAAAAAGCAGAGATATTACTTTGCCAACAAAGGTCCGTCTAGTCAAGGCTATGGTTTTTCCAGTGGTCATGTATAAATGTGAGAGTTGGACTGTGAAGAAAGCTGAGCATGGAATAATTGATACTTTTGAAGTGTGGTGTTGGAGAAGACTCTTGAGAGTCCCTTCGACTGCAAGGAGATCCAACCAGTCCATTCTAAAAGAGACCAGTCATGGGTGTTCATTGGAAGGACTGATGCTGAGGCCAAAACTCCAATACTTTGGTCACCTCATGTGAAGAGTTGACTCATTGGAAAAGACCCTGATGCTGGGAGGGATTGGGGGCAGGAGGGGATGACAGAGGATGAGATGGCTGGATGGCATCACTGACTTAATGCACATGAGTTTAGGTGAACTCTGGGAGTTGGTGATGGACAGAGAGGCCTGGCGTGCTGCAATTCATGGGTTCACAAAGAGTCAGACACAACTGAGCGAGTGAACTGAACTGAACTGAGCAGGTTTGTTAATGTTTCACATTGAGGGAGGAGAAAGCAGAAATGAAAGTGAAATTGAATACTGATCTGAAGAATAGGTCAAGACAAACTGCTACAATGCAGGAAACCTAAACTAAAATGATGAAAATAACAAGACAATATATAGGGAAGAAAGAGTGAATTAAAATCAGCTTTATTTAAAGAAGAAACATTCTGAAGGCTGTCTTTTCACCTTGCTAATAGTTTCCTTTGATGTGCAGAAGCTTTTAAGTTTAATTAGGTCCCATTTGTTTATTTTTACTTTTATTTCCAATATTCTGGGAGGTGGGTCATAGAGGATCCTGCTGTGATGTATGTCAGAGAGTGTTTTGCCTATGTTCTCCTCTAGGAGTTTTATAGTTTCTGGTCTTACGTTGAGATCTTTAATCCATTTTGAGTTTATTTTTGTATATGGTGTTAGAAAATGTTCTAGTTTCATTCTTTTACAAGTGGTTGACCAGATTTCCCAGCACCTTCTGCTTCTGCACATCAAAGGAAACTATTAGCAAGGTGAAAAGACAGCCTTCAGAATGGGAGAAAATAATAGCAAATGAAGCAACCGACAAACAACTAATCTCAAAAATATACAAGCAACTCCTACAGCTCAACTCCAGAAAAATAAATGACCCAATCAAAAAATGGGCCAAAGATCTAAATAGACATTTCTCCAAAGAAGACATACAGATGGCTAACAAACACATGAAAAGATGCTCAACATCACTCATTATCAGAGAAATGCAAATCAAAACCACTATGAGGTACCATTTCACACCAGTCAGAATGGCTGCGATTCAAAAGTCTACAAATAATAAATGCTGGAGAGGGTGTGGAGAAAAGGGAACCCTCTTACACTGTTGGTGGGAATGCAAACTAGTACAGCCACTATGGAGAACAGTGTGGAGATTCCTTTAAAAAACTGGAAATAGAACTGCCTTATGATCCAGCAATCCCACTGCTGGGCATACACACTGAGGAAACCAGAAGGGAAAGAGACACGTGTACCCCAATGTTCATCGCAGCACTGTTTATAATAGCCAGGACATGGAAGCAACCTAGATGTCCATCAGCAGATGAATGGATAAGAAAGCAGTGGTACATATACACAATGGAGTATTACTCAGCCATTAAAAAGAATACATTTGAATCAGTTCTAATGAGGTGGATGAAACTGGAGCCTATTATACAGAGTGAAGTAAGCCAGAAGGAAAAACACCAATACAGTATACTAACGCATATATATGGAATTTAGAAAGATGGTAACGATAACCCTGTATACGAGACAGCAAAAGAGACACTGATGTATAGAACAGGCTTATGGACTCTGTGGGAGAGGGAGAGGGTGGGAAGATTTGGGAGAATGGCATTGAAACTTGTAAAATATCATGTATGAAACGAGATGCTACTCCAGGTTCAATGCACGATACTGGATGCTTGGGGCTGGTGCACTGGGACGACCCAGAGGGATGGTATGGGGAGGGAGGAGGGAGGAGGGTTCAGGATGGGGAACACATGTATACCTGTGGTGGATTCATTTTGATATTTGGCAAAAAAAAAAAAAAAGGAAAATTACATAAAATTCAAAAAAAAAAAAAAATGACTACCTCTCATGAAGCTTCCATTAGGTAAATTTCTGTAAATAATAAAGTGTGTGTGCAAAAAAAAAAAAAAAAAAAAAAAAACATCATGTTATACTAAATCAACAGAATATGCTGAGTTTTGCAATTATATCTGTTTAGAAAAAGCACAAAGGGAATAAGAACAACAAAAACTGGATTATAACTTTATTTCTTCACATAAAGCAAAATAAAATGAGTTACATTTTGTTAAAAAAAAATAAAGAAGAAACAAAATTTTAAAAAGTAACAAATGTAAAGACATAATTAAAAATACTTTAATGGGTTAAAATACAAACATTAATATATGTTTATATAAATATATAACACTTTGACAACACAGATTCAAAGTATACAGCATTTAAGCAAAGTAAATAAAAACAGACATATAAATCAAATGAGTGGAATTTTCAATTAGGCAAATTTACATATTTTACTATTTGGGTAAACATCCTACAAACATCAAGCATCCAACTATGCAAAAATACAGGAGTTAATTGGTGGAAAGAAAAATAAAAGGACATAAAATACCAGCTACAGTTTAAAAAAAAGTCAGGCAGAACTCACTAATCTCCTTTACAATTGTAAATGAAAGATAATGTGATTTTGTGAACAAAAATACAATCGTAAACAAGAATCCTCATATGATTTAATTTGTTGAATATATATAGAAACCACTTCCAAACACGCATGATCATAACAAACAAGAATAGAAAAATAAACACAGGGTTTTTCTTTTTTTACATGGAAGAGACTCAAATGATATTGTTCAAAGGTATTCCAGGAAAAAAAGGTTACAAAATACGTTTTCAAAATCTACAAAAAATATTGTTCAGATTTATTTTGAGGTACCCATTGGAATTTGTGGAGAGATGGAGAGCAGGGAATTCAGTAAGTATATCTGGTGTCTGGAAGGAGAGAGATTACTGGTGTCACAGCTAATGACGGTCGTTCAAACTATAAGAATGAATGAGTTTCAGCAGGGAGGACTTTTAATTATAGGTTCCTGATTGGTGGGTCTTGGTATTATTGTGCTTGAGAAGGGTTTCCAGGTAGCTCTGAAATATTTTTAGCATTGTTACTCAGAGGACCTGGACCAGCTCAACATCTGGAGAGTTAGGAAGCTGTTTGCACTGACACTTTGACCCCACTCCCAGAAATGGAACACTAACATTTAGATACTGGGCACTTCACCAGACAGAAGCAAGTAAAACAGAACAAAAAAGGTATATGCACGGGGCTAAGAAAAAGAGATTGCCCTGTTTCTTAAAATATCAAATAATTTTGGATTACCATGTGATTGTTAACTGTGCTCTCTCAGATATAAACCCGGAAGTCACTTTTAAGTGCTTTAAAATGGTGGAAAAAATATGATAACTAAATATCAGCTTTTCTGCTAGGCAGTTTGATACAAATGAAAAGAGTACGATGCAGTGGTAGTGGCTCAGTGTCAAGAGAAGGGGAGTGAGTGAGAGCACATTTACATTTGAAGAAAGAGAAAGCGAAGAGCAACTGGTTTACAACAGAAAGAAGAAAAGATTATGGATGGAGCAAGATTTCTGGAACGAATGCCGATATGAGATTACCTAAAAGAGGAAAAAAAAAAATGTGACTATGGGATTTTCCTCTATAAAGAAAGAAGCAATGCCATCTGCTTCCAGGGAGAAGGAAACATTTAGTACAAGGGATCTCAGGAAGAATAGTGGAAACTGGAAATAGTGATCTCGAGAAAAGAGTTGCCTATTAAAGACTCATTACCTTGTCAAAGCTGACTTTGAAATTATGAATTTGTAATGATGTAAAATATACTGTGAACACTAGGAATGTCAACAGCATTTATCTATTTCATCTGAAATTAAACGTTGCTATGAAAATCTTATGTTGTATTACATTGAACAAGCCTTTTTTCCCTCCTTCATATTTACTTTATTTTTTAATGAGAGAATGAGAAATTTTGTCAAATATATTTAAAAATCTATTGAAATGATCATGATGTTTTCCTTTAACTTACATGTGTTCGTCTTATAAACATGATTCCTAAATCCAAAGCATCTATGCTTTCTAAGTATAAGCTTCACTTACAATTAAATTGGAAAGAGGGAGAGGAGGAGTAGCAAGAGAGAAAAAAAAAGAAAGAGAAATGTGTTAAATGTTGTGTGTGCCTCATTTCATCAGATCTTCACTGCATGTACTTGTCACTGTTATTTCTATATTCAAATTAGGCCCTTATGATCATCAAATGATAGAAATGAAGATCATTTCGAGTTGTTGGCTATGTTTGTGAGTCATTTAATTCCTCTTTTGTGTAGTACCCAGCTATGCTGTATACTTCATATTGAATATTTGGCATAATGTGAAAAATGTCAAATTCTTTAGCAGTTCTGAGTCAAAGAGCAGCCAGTTTCAGTCAAATCATATGGTGGTTGGTGGTTTAGTCGCCAAGTTGTGTCTGACCCTTGTGACCTCATGGGCTGTAGTCCAACAGGCTCCCCTGTCCCTGGGATTTTCCAGGCAAGAATATCGAAATGGGTTGCCTCTTCCTTCTCCAGGGGATCTTCCCAACCCAGGGTTCGAAATCGCATCATTTACACCTCCTACATTGACAGGCAGGTTTTCTGTTTGTTTTTGTCTTTTTTAACAATAGCACCACCTGGGAAACCTCCCAAAACATGTGTCCCACTATAATTTCCCCTCATTTAAAACATATAAATAAGCCACAATGTCAGAATATTGTTTTAACACATTTTATATTTTTATTTGTTTACATAGCTTGTTCTCAGGAATGCATTCAGTTCCGTTCAGTCACTCGGTCGTGTCCTACTCTTGCGACCCTGTGAACTGCAGCACGCAGTCTTCCCTGTACATCACCCACACCTGGAGCTTACTCAAGCTCACGTCCATTGAGTCGGTGATGCCATCCAACCAACTCATCCTCTGTCAACCCCTTCTCCTCCTGCCTTCAATCTTTCCCAGCATCGGGATTTTTTCAAATGAGTCAATTCTTCATATCAGGTAGCCAAAGTATTGGAGCTTCAGCTTCAGCATCAGTCCTTCCGATAAATATTAGGAATGATTTCTTTAGGATGGACTGGTTGGATCTTCTTGCTGTCCAAGGGACCCTCAAGAGTCTTCTCCAACACCACAGTTTAAAAACATCAATTCTTTGGCACTCAGCTTTCTTTATAGTCCAGTTCTCATATCCATACATGACCACTGGCAAAACATAGCTTTGACTAGACAGAATTTTGTTGGCAAAGTGATGTCTCTGTTTTTTAATATGCTGTCTAGGTTGGTCATAACTTTTCTTCCAAGGAGCAAGCGTCATTTAGTTTCATGGCTGCAGTCACCATCTGCAGGGATTTTGGAGCCCACCCAAAATAAAGTCTGTCACTGTTTCCATTGTTTCCCCATTTATTTGCCATGAAGTGGTGGGACTGGATGACATGATCTTAGTTTTCTGAATGTCGAGCTTTAAGCCAACTTTTTCACTCTCCTCTTTCACTTTTATCAAGAGGCACTAGTTCTCTGCTTTCTGCCATAAGTGTGGTGGGCAGTTATTGCTATTTCTCCTAGCAATCTTGATTCCAGCTTGTGCTTCCCACAGCCCAGTGCTTCACATCATATAGTCTGCATATAAGTTAAATAAGCAGGGTGACAATATACAAACGGAGGTACTCCTTTCCCAATTTGGAACCAGTCTGTTGTTCCATGTCCAGTTCTAACTGTTGCTTCTTGACCTGCATACAAATTTCTCAGGAGGCAGGTAAGGTGATCTGTATTCCCATCTCCTGAAAAATTTTCCATAGTTTATTGTGATCCACACAGTCAGTCTTTGACATAGTCAATAAGGCAGAAGTAGATGTTTTACTGGAACTCTCTCACAACAGATGTTGGCAATTTGATCTCTGGTTCCTCTGCCTTTTCTAAATCCAGCTTGAACATCTGGAACTCATGGTTCACATACTGTTGAAGCCTGGCTTGGAGAATTTTGAGAATAACTTTGCTCTTATGTGAGATGAGTGCAATTGTGTGGCAGTTTGAGTATTCTTTTTTATTGCTTTTCTTTGGGATTGGAATGAAAACTGATCTTTTCCAGTCCTGTGACCATTGCTGAGTCTTCCAAATTTGCTGGCATACTGAGTGCAGCACTTGGACAGCATCATCTTTTAGGATTTGAAATAGCTCAACAGGAATTCCATTACCTCCAATCACTTTATTCATAGTGATGCTTGCAAAGCCTCACTTGACTTGACATTCCAGTATGTCTGGCTCTAGGTGAGTGACCACACCACTGTGATTATCTGGGTCATGAAGATCCATGTGTAGCTCTTCTGTGTATTCTTGCCACCTTTTCTTAACATCTTCTGCTTCTGTTAGGTACATACCACTTCTGTCCTTTATCGTGCCCATCTTTGCATGAAATGTTCCCTTGGTATCTCTAATTTTCTTGAAGAGATTTCTAGTCTTTCCCATTCTATTGTTTTCCTCTATTTCTTTGCACTTCTTATCATTCCTTGCTATTCTTTGGAACTCTCCATTCAAGTGGATATATCTTTGCTTTTCTCCTTTGCCTTTCACTTCTCTTCTTTTCACCACTATTTGTAAGGCCTCCTCAGACAACCATTTTGCCTTTTTGCATTTCTTTTTCTCAGAGATGGTCTTGATCACTGCCTCCTGTGCAATGTCATGAACCTCCATCCATAGTTCTTCAGGCACTCTGTCTATCAGATCTAATCCCTTGAATCTATTTGTCACTTCCATTGTATAGTCTTAAGGGATTTGATTAAGGTCATAACTGAATGGTCTAATGGTTTTCCCTACTTTCTTTAATTTAAATCCTGACTTGTCAATAAGGAGTTCATAATCTAAGCCACAGTCCACTCCCAGTCTTGTTTTTACTGACTATATAGAGCTTCTCCATCTTTGGACACAAAGAATATAATCAATTTAATTTCACTGTTGACCATCTGGTGATGTCCATGTGTAGAGTCTTCTCTTGTGTTGTTGGAAGAGGGTATTTGTTATGACCAGTGTATTCTCTTGGCAAAGCTCTATTAGCCTTTGCCCTGCTTTATTCTGTACTACAAGGACAAATTTGCCTGTTACTCCAGGTATTTCTTGACTTCCTACTTTTGCATTCCAGTCCCCTATAATGAAAAGGACATCTTTTTTTGAGTGTTCATTCTAGAAGGTCTTATATGTCTTCATAGAACCATTCAACTTCAGCTTCTTCAGTGTTGCTGGTTGGGGCACAGGCTTGAATTACTGTGATATTGAATGGTTTGCCTTGGAAATGAACAGAGATCATTCTGTCATTTTTGAAGCTGCATCCAAGTACTGCCTTTGGACTCTTTTGTTGACTATGATTGCTACTCCAGATCTTCTAAGGGATTCTTGCCCACAGTAGTAGATATAATGGTCATCTGATTTAAATTCACCCATGGCAGTCCATTTTATTTCACTGATTCCTAAAATGTTGATGTTCACTCTTACCACCTCTTGTTTGACCACTTCCAATTTGCCTTGATTCATAGACCTGGCTTTCCAGGTTCGTATGCACTATCGTTCTTTACACCATCAGACTAACCTCCATCACCGTCACATCCACATGCTCCAGAATGCATGCTCCAGAGGTAATTTCTATAGTGCAAAGCTTGCAAAAAATGATTGATTTTTTTCTGACTTGGAGATGGATTAGGAGGAATAGAGTATTACAACAAAATATCCTGATTTTTAACATATCCTACGGTTTATTTAGACTGCGAAGCATATTTTCAAGCATAGAACTCTTGGGGGGTGGAAATGCCTCTCTTTAAATTTAAATTTTATGTTTTTTTCCTTTTATTTTCCAGCACAGCATTTAATTTGGATTTTCTTATAACTCCCCTGAGATAAAAATTTTATAGGCAGCAAGGAAGAGGAGGCTGAAAATAAATGTCATTGCTCACAGAAATAATGGATTTACAAGAAATAAAAACAGTTTGATATCATTTATTTTTTGTTTTCTTTGACTATTTGATATCTTGTCACTTCTGAAAATAATTGAGTCTAGCTGCCCATGCTGAGTGTACCCCATAGCTACAACTACTTTGAGATAAGTCTATGCGTATATTTCCTTCATTATTTTCGTAAAATTCATCCAGTGCTTTTGAAATAGATTGATGGAAAGTACTCCCTTCTTATTTGAATATTGTATTTCTTTTTAATCTAGGGCTTCATTTATGCAATTTTGTTGAAAATCAATGTCTAAGTGAACTGACTTTATTCTTACTTGAAGTGGAATGTAGACATTTTGGATATAAACTGAGTCAAAATCAACTACAGCATGAATTGCACTGGCTGTAGTCATAGCAACAGAAGATAAAACCTCTTGTATATAGATTGGCACATAAAAGTTTTTCTTCTATAATCTTAGACATTTCCAATGCTGGTTTATAATAAATGTTAGAAACAAAAATCAATCAATTTGGTCACTATAATTCACTATATTTCAAACAACATGGTTTATAATAATGACATAAAAGTAATTAAAATACCATTAAAAAATTTTTCAGATTCATGGATGTTTTGGTTACCAGCATATTTCATTATCTACCATGATGACAAAAACAGGTGTATGAACCTTCTGTGATTTTCATGAAAATATATTGATGTGCATCTCAAAAGACCTAGAGTTTAGAGCTTCTTGACTGGACAAGCCAAAGTTGCTACATTGTCCCCTTTATCAAACCTCTGATACAGGATTTATTTTTGCTAAGTCATTTTTCATACTGCAAAATAACTTTTTTTCATGATCAAAGTATCACATCTACAGATATATTTCTATGGTGTGAAATTCCTTAACTACACACATGACCATAGTCATAAAATGACATAGAGGCAAATTTGTGGATGCTTCTCCCCAAATCAGCTTCCATTTGTTACCTGGGAGTGCATCTCCATTGACTGGCAATGCAAGTACCTGCATTCTGGAGTCTCCTCTGTTTAAAAAATTGTCTGGCACTAAGTATCATGCCTATTCTAGTCTAATTTCTTTGGATTTGACATTCTTCTTCGGAGCTCTGATAGAGAGGACATTAGTGTTTCTTTAAATTTGGCAAAGTATGACACTAGTAAAACTAGTTTCTGATAAACTTTTTCAATAGTAGAAATAGGTGTATGGGGAATTGGTGAGAGTTTGAACATTTAAATCAGAGAAAAAAAGAGCATAGATATAAATAGTACACAGAACGTCACTGACACAGTTTTCTACTGAAATTTCACTTTGAAAGCCTCTCCATTGGTCGTACAAATTAAATCAAGTATCTCTTTGGCCTTTAAAGTAGTATTGATTTTTATGTAAAATCTTCATTTTCTGTGAAAAATATTATAGTATTGCCTATTTATAAAAAAAAAAGTTGAATTTGCTTTAAAGAATGATCACAAACCTATACAGATGACAATATGCATCTTTGTATAACTATATAGATTTTATAGATATATACATATACTCAAATATATATATATATGTGTGTATATATATATATATATATATATATATATGCCCACACACATATGTATATATACCTCTTATCATAATGCTCCTTCTCTCATGCCTGAAAGGTTAGAAAATTATTAGCAAGGAAATCTATTTCCTACAAGGAACGTAACAGTAAACCTTTATAGAAGGACAGATTAAACTGAAATGTAAAATTTCTCATTTGTTTCAAAGTTATTGGCATATAAACTTTGAAAGTGCATGACACATATCTTCTTCTTTCTGACATGACAGCCCTTTGTAGAACACAGGAATCATTGAAATAACTGCTTCAACATCTCATTCAGGGGCTCACAATTCTTCCATTGTATGCCTTTGTCATTTCTTGGGCCTCAGAATCAATGCTAGATCACTTGCGTCCAACAGGATAAGCAAAGAAGTATAGAGAGTCATAAAGAGGTATTAAACCCTGGTATAAAAGCGATGCCTTACTTTGTTGCTGTTTAGCCAATAAGTCATCTCCAATTCTTCTCAACTCCATGGACTGCAGCATGCCAGGCTCCTCTGTCCTTCACTATCTCCTGGAATTTTCTCAAACTCATGTCTATTGAGTCAGTGATGATATCTAACTATCTAATCCTCTGTCACCTCCCTCTCCTCTGCTTTCAATCTTTCCCAACATAAGGGTTTTTTTTTTTTTTTTATGAGTCAGCTCTTTGTATCAGTTAACCAAATTATTGGAGCTTCAGTATCAGCAACAAATCTTCCCATGAATTTTCAGGATTGATTTCCTTTAAGATTGACTGGCTTGATCTCCTTGCAGTCCAAGTGATTCTCAAGAGTCTCCTCCAGTACCACAATTAGAAAGCATCAGTTCCTCAGCTCTTAGCCTTCTGTATAGTTCAACTGTCATGACTACTGGATAAACTATAGCTTTGACTGTATGGACCTTTGTTTGCAAAATGATGTCTCTACTTTTTAATATGCTGTCTGATGCTTTAGTTTTGCATCCATATTGCATTAGACTGATCTCAGTCACCTGGTCTCAAATGCTAAGTCACTTCAGTCGTGTCCGACTCTGTGCAACCCCATAGACGGCAGCCCACCAGGCTCCACCATCCCTGGGATTCTTCAGGCAAGAACACTGGAGTGGGTTGCCATTTCCTTCTCCAATGCATGAAAGTGAAAAGTGAAAGTGAAGTCGTTCAGTCGTGTCAGACTCTTAGCGACCGCATGGACTGCAGCCCACCAGGCTCCTCCATCCATGGGATTTTCCAGGCGAGAGTACTGGAGTGGGTTGCCATTGCCTTCTCCGTGGTCTCAACTAACAACAGCAAAAAAGCTGGAAACTGTTGTCTAAGGCCTACAAGAAGGAAAAGGAAAAAAAAAAAAAAACTGATTAAGTAGAGTTGTGTCTCCGTCAAAGCCTTATATTCCAGCAATGAGTAATTTTTTAAACCTTCCTCTTGCACACAGAACACACACATGCTTCTCCAAAGAACAGAACTCAAAATCTCACTTGGTCACTGCAACTCCAATTCCAAAATGTCAGAGTCTTTGTCACTACGTGTATACATGAACTGTGTGGTCTAAGAGTATCATTATTATCAAGTATAGATAAACTACTTGGTCATCATCATACTCTTATAGTCTACTTGATTAGCACACACACCCACATATATACACATACACAAAAATATGCGAAGAACAATGTTAATGTTGGCCCCTTTAACAGTATTTATACACACATATATCACATATTTGTGTTTCCCAGGTGGGGCTAGTGGTAAAGAATCCACCTGGCAATGCAGGAAACATAAGAGATGCTGGGTCAGTCCCTGGGTAGGGAAGATTCCCTGGAGGAGGGCAAGGCAACCTACTCCAGTATTCTTGTCTAGAGAATTCCATGGACAGAGGAAACTGGAGGGCTGCAGTCCATAGGGTCGCCTAGAGTTGGACATGACTAAAGTCAATTAGCACATTTATATATTTCTATCTAGATCTACATCTGTGTATAGTACAAAATTTATATATTTATATGCATATATTATATATACATTTCTATGTGTATGCAGAAAGTTATATAAATATAAATATTAAATATTTGTATATATATGTGTGTGTATATATATATATATACACATTCAAATATTCTTATTTGAGGCAAAATTTACAGGGAATAAAATGTACAGATCTAAGAGTACAATCATTTGTGGAATTTGTATAAAAGCATATCACTACTTCTATTAACTTATTGAATAGCTTCATTATCCTAAAAAAGTGTCTTCATTCCACATTCTACTCAATCCCTAGTATTAGCTCTTTTCCAGGTAACCACTATTCTCCTTCCTATCCTTGGACATTAGTTTGCTTATTTCTGATTTTCACATATAAAAGAAATTAAACAGTATATATTTATTTGTATCTGGATTATTTCATTTAAAATGGTGTCTTTATATAAAGTCATGTTACTATTGTGTTATGTTGTAGATACAGTCAACTTGTATCATTTTCAAAAATTAATAGAGCAGTATGAATTATATTATAATACATACTCTTTGCAATTTTAAAAATACAGCTTCCAGGTGATAAACAACTGGTTTATTTACAGTTATTATTATTATTATTTAAGTGGAATAAATACACTTGTGTAAGTTTTTGCGGAATTTCATTTGGGGAAATAAATTCCTTGATTTATAAGACAGATGGTTCTTAAATTTTATACAAATCTGCCAAAATCTGTCCAGAGTAATTGTACCAGATAAATCTCTATTAGCAATTTAGAAGAATTTCATTTGTTCTACATATTTTCCACTATTATATGGTTATTTACCTTCTTTCTTTCTGGTAAAATGAAATTATATCTTATGGTAGGTTTTTTTTTTTCCTGCAATTTAATGATACCTAATGATATTGGATAGCTTTCCATCTATTTATTGACCGTGTCTATTCAAGACATGTCTATTCAAGAATTTGCCAATTGAGGTGTACATGTTTTTCTTTTCATTATTGATTTCAGAATCAATATTCTGCATATTAATTCTTGATTTAAACTATTTGCTGCATATAAGGATGGTGAATATTTTCTCTTAATTCCATTACTTGTCTTTTTCAAAATATTTTACTTTTAGAGCATTGTTAGATTAACAAGAAAATTGAGAGGAAGGTACAAAGATTTCTCAGACTTGATTTCTTCATACATGCATAACTTCCCTCATTGTCAACATCTTGACAATGGAGCCCAAATTCATTGGAAGGGCTGATGCTAAAGCTGAAGCTCCAATACTTTGGTCACCTGATGTGAAGAGTTGTCTCACTGGAAAAGACTCTGATGCTGGGAAAAAGATTGAAGGCAAAAGGAGAGGTAGTAGAAGAGGATGAGATTGCTAGATAGCATCACCAATTCTATGGACATGAATTTGAGCAAATTCCAGGAGATAATGAGGGACAGGAAGGCTGGAGTATTGCAGTCCATGGGATTACAAAGAGTCAGATATGATTTAGCGACTGAATATCAACAACACATAATGAAATTGAATAGTTATACATATTATTTGACTTTTTCTGAGTCTATGGGAACTTCTTACTAGAACAGGAGCTATACAATTTTTTGTACATATAAATAAGTTGCAAGTTATTGTGCAAGAAAGCCATATAATAGACTTCTGGATTGCTATCAGCATATGTTCAAAATGATAATCATCAGCACATTAGCTTATTAAGTGCTTGCAGTCTAATAATTTGAGCATTTAAGAATAATTGGATAATGATTTTATATCATGTCACTTAACTGCATTTGTTAACTAGTTTCAAAAGTTTTTGACTGAGTCTTTATCATTTTTATATATAAGATCATAGAGACAATTTTACTTCTTTATTTCTGGTTTGAGTGATTTTATATTTTTTATTTTTCTTGCTTGATTCCTGTAGCTAGAACTTAAAGTCTAAGAATGGTGTGAGTAGACCTGATCTTAGAAGGAAAGCCTTAACAATTTCAACATTACCTATTATATTTACTGTGGGTTTGTTATATACGGCCTGTATTATGTTGAGGTATGTTCCTTTGATATCCAATTTGCTGAAATTTGCAAAGAAAGAATTTCATATGTAGTCAAATGCTTTTTATGCATCTGTAGAGTGATAATAGTATTTTCATATGTTAAAATGACATATCACATCTATTAATTTATATATTTTGAACGATCTTTGATTTCAAGGAATAAATCTTACTTGATAATGGTGTATGATGTCATTAATATGTTGCTGAGTTTTGTTGCTAATATTTTGTTGAGATTTTTTGCATTTACATTCATTAGGAATATTGATCTTATTTTTATTTTCTTGTAATTTCAGACTTTTGCATGAGGTTATTGCTGGTCTCATAAAATAAATTTGATAATGTTCCTTCCTCTTCAAATTTTGGAAGAATTTGAGAAAAATCATTCACAAGTAAAGCCATGTGGTCCTGGGATGTCTTTGTTGGGAAGTTTTAAATTCCTGATTCAGTCTCTTTACTCTTTATTGTATTTCTTTTTTTTTTTTTTCTAATTTTATTTTATTTTTAAACTTTACATAATTGTATTAGTTTTGCCAAATATCAAAATGAATCCGCCACAGGTATACATGTGTTCCCCATCCCGAACCCTCCTCCCTCCTCCCTCCCCATACCATCCCTCTGGGCCGTCCCAGTGCACCAGCCCCAAGCATCCAGCATCATGCATCGAACCTGGACTGGCAACTCGTTTCCTACATGATATTTTACATGTTTCATTGCCATTCTCCCAAATCTTCCCACCCTCTCCCTCTCCCACAGAGTCCATAAGACTGTTCTATACATCAGTGTCTCTTTTGCTGTCTCGTACACCGGGTTACTGTTACCATCTTTCTAAATTCCATATATATGCGTTAGTATACTGTATTTATGTTTTTCCTTCTGGCTTACTTCACTCTGTATAATAGGCTCCAGTTTCGTATTTCTAAGCACTAAAAACAAACAGTCATAAAGAGAAATCAAGAAAAATCCCTTTTATAGTTGTATGAAAAAGAATAAAATACTTAAGGATAAATTTCATCAAGGAAGTGAAAGGTCTATGCAATAAAAACCATAAAGATTTTGACAGAAATTGAAGAATATGCAAATGGAAGTGTATTCCATGTTCATTGATCAGAAAAATTAATATTGTTAAAATGTCTATACATATACATATATGGGATATTATTTATGAAATATTGCCAGCTATGAGAAAGAAAGAAATCCTAACATTGTATACAATGTAAATTAAACTTGCGGGCATTAGGATAAGTGAAATAAGTCAGACAGAGAAGACAAATGTTTGATTTATTTTATGTGTGGAATTTAAAAAGCTAAATTCATAGAAACAGGGAGTAGAATGGTGGTTACCATGGGGTTAGGTCATGGGAAAATTGGGGAGATGTTGGTCAAAAGGTACACAGTCATTACAGAAGAAGTGTACTTTTTGGGGATCTAATGTACAGCATGGTGATTATAGTAAACAGTACTGTAAAACATACTTGAAAGTTTCTGAGACTAGATCTTAAATGTTATTGTCATAAAAATGAAATAATAATGCAATAAAATAAGATGTTAGCTAGATTATATTGTAATCATATTGTAAGATAAAAGTTTATCAGGTCAGCAGAGTTATAAGTCAATTATATCTAAACAATAAAAAGGAGAAACTGAAAATATTCTTTAGCCTAACTTAAGAGTTCTTTTTGGAGAAGGTGATGGCACCCCACTCCAGTACTCTTGCATGGAAAATCCTATGGACGGAGGAGCCTGGTAGGCTGCAGTCCATGGGGTCTCAAAGAGTCGGACACGACTGAGCGATTTCACTTTTCACTTTCATGCATTGGAGAAGGAAATGGCAACCCACTCCAGTGTTCTTGCCTGGAGAATCCCAGGGATGGGGGAGCCTGGTGGGCTGCCGTCTATGGGGTCACACAGAGTCAGACACGACTGAAGTGACTTAGCAGCAAGAGTTCTTTTATGTAGGTGATTTGTCATATAAAATGATAATAACAACACCTACTCTGTAAGGATCATTTTGAAGATTAAATCATGCAAACACATGTAGAACACTTAGAACAGTTTGTCATCTATTGAAGACCAAGGGCTTCCCTCGTGGCTCAGATGATATAGAACCTGCTTGCAATGCAGGAGACCCAGGTTTGATCCTTAGGTTTGGAAGATTCCCTGGAGGAGGAAATGGCTAATCCACTCCAGTATTCTTGCCTGGAGATTTCCGAGGACAGAGGAGCCTGGTGGGCTACAGTCCATAGGGTCGCATAGAGTTGGACATGACTGAGCAATTAACACTTTCACTTATTGAAGACCAAAGACTGCCTACTGTTACTATTATTACTGGGGAAAATGAGGTATAGTTATATCTTAGAGTGATTGTCATGGAGTAAAAACTAAATTGGAAAGTAGTAGACATTAGCAACAATTAACATTAAAACGTAAGCATGATAATTTTGTCCAGTGATGAAAAATTATGGTTAAGGAAATGCCATTGAAATGGAAAAGAGGAAAAGAGTAGCCTATCAGGCTCCTCTGCCTGTGGTATTTTCCTAGCAAGAATACTGGACTGGGTCGCTGTGCCCTCCTCCAGGGTATCTTCCCTACCCAAAGTTCAAACCTATGTCTACTGAATCTTCTGCATTGCAGGGATGTTCTTTACCCACTGAGCCACCAGGAAAGTCCTTTAAATCTTGGTAACCACTGAATATAGTAAACCAGGAAATTTGTTAAAGATGGCCCTAAGTCTCTTAAGTTGTCCACCTGTATATACAATGATACCAGCAAAAATGATAGGTAATAAAGAATGAAATAGAAAGGTAAGATGTTCCAATTTTAATATGTTGGGTTTGAGTAACTTTAGAATAACCATATGCTAGTGTCAATTAGGAGTCGGACATGACTGAAGGGACTTAGCATGCATGCATGCATTGGAGAAGGAAATGGCAACCCACTCCAGTATTCTTGCCTGGAGAATCCCAGGGACAGAGGAGCCTGGAAGGCTGCAGTCTATGGGATCACACAGTCAGACATGACTGAAGCAACTTAGCAGCAGCAGCAGCAGTAGCAGTGTCAATTCTTAGCAAGTAACTCTTGAAAATGATATTAGGAGAAAAATCTAGGTTTTTTGTCCATTAAAAATGGTTAATCAATGTGCTAAGCATCAAAATTGATACCCTGAAACTGTGGTGCTGGAGAAAACTCTTGAGAGTCCCTTGGAGAGCAGGGAGATCAAACTAGTCAATCCTAAAGGAAATCAACCCTGAACATTCATTGGGAGGACTGATGCTGAAGCTGAAGCTCCAGTACTTTGGCCACCTGATGCAAAGGCCCAACTCATTAGAAAAGACCCTGATGCTGGGAAAGATTGAAGGCAGGAGGAGAAGGGGATGACAAAGGATAAGATGGCATCACTGACTCAATGGATATGAATTTGAACAAACTCCAGGAGATAGTGAAGGACCAGAAAGCATGGTGTGCTGCAGTCCATAGGGTCACATAGAGTCAGACACGACTGAGTGACTGAACAACAACAAACCAATGTGCCAGATTATTTCTCCTTCAAAATCCATGAGATTAATTATTCTCAGTACAACTACAGACTTGTTTCCATTACACATATATGGCTATTCATTTTAAATTTGAGAACAACTGGTATTAAGAAAGAAAGAGTAAGAGAAAGGTAAAGAAAAACTGTGGAAATAATCAAGAGATAAGAAAAAGATAGAAAATAAAACACACACCCAGAGTTAAGGGAGAGAGAGAAATTCAGGGAAGGACCTTGAGGAAGATACTAAGACCAAATATAGAGTGCAGATAAAAAGGAACCACAGAGAGCAAGATACAAAATGGATTTGGAAATGAACTTTAGTTACAATCATTACATTTTAGTGAATCGCATTGTCACTTTTGAAAGAGATTAGAGAAAGTCGCTCAGTTGTGTCTGACTTTTTGAGACAGCATGGACTATATAGTCCGTGGAATTCTCTAGGCCAAAATATTGGAGTATGTAGCCTTTCCCTTATCCAGGGGATTTTCCCTACCCAGGGGATCCAGGGGATTTTCCCTACCCAGGGATCAAACCCAGTTCTCCTGCATCGCAGGCAAATTTTTTACCAACTGAGCCACAAGGGAAGCCCAAGTATATTGGACTGGGTAGCCTGTTCCTTCTCCAGCAGATCTTCCCGACACAGGAATTGAACTGGGGTCTCCTGCATCGCAGTAGATTCTTTACCTACTGAGCTATCAGGGAAGCCCAAATGTAAATAAATAGTGATTAACTATTTAATTATTGCTGATAGCTCTTTAACTGTTTAACTGTGTGTGTTAAAGTCACTTCAGTCCCATCCAACTCTTTGTCTGACTCCTCTGTCTATGGGATTATCCAGGCAGGAATGCTGGAGTGGGGATATCTATATGTTTAGAAATATGCTGAAGAATGTAGTGAAACAAATATCTTATCAAGTGTATTTTGGAATTATCATATCAGTGTCGAAATATTTTGTCACTATAAACTGGTTTTATTAAATCAGAGATTTTAATTTGGTTCTTGTCTATCTTGTCCACTTCACCTCTTTGTAGTAGTTAATATGATTAGAATTGTGCTTATACACACAAAAAATAATTTTGAACCACCTCCATAAAAATACAAGAGTTTTAATCTGTTTGAAAGTGAAAGTGAAAGTTGCTCAGTTGTGTCTGACTCTTTGTGATCATTGGCTACACAGTCCTTGGACTTCTCCAGGCCAGAATACTGGAGTGGGTAGCCTTTCCCTTCTACAGGGATCTTCCCAATCTAGGGATCAAACCCAGGTCTCCCGCATTGCAGGTGGATTCTTCAGCAGCTGAGTCACAATCTGTTTATATGAGATAAAACCAGGATAACAAATAATTCTAGCTATGGATCACATCATTTCACAAAAACTATTTGATATCAGTTTGATATCAAAACCCATACACACATACACAAACATACATAAACACATTCCTTCACCATGATAAAAAACTCAAACTAAATATTTGACTAAATGAATTGAACTGTTTTAATATTTTGATAGCAATTTTACCCATGCTAGTGCACAGTTCATGTTCTCTGTTTGGAGTAGAACGTATAATTTTCTTAATAATTAATTAATGGAGGCTAATTCATTGTAAACTCTAAACAGATAAAGTACTAGATATATCTTTCAGTATTAATAAAGTACTGTTCTCATATAATTAAGATTCTGATGACTGACAGCATTCAGACCCTCTCCTGCTGTAATTAATGTCCTTTTCATTTTCTAAAGCCTACTTTGCATTATTCATATGGGGAATTAAAGTGAATAGCACAAATGGACATTTTAACAGCAGCCAAAAATCAGGATTTGTGACTTACAATGTGATAGCTGTTCTGAGTTCCTAATCCATTTACCCTGAGGAGTCAAAGAATAGCCTTAATACTCTGTATGTAAGCCACTTTGTTTATAGTTCTACAAATATTTAAGAAGATAACCATTTTTCCATTTGAAACTACAAAAAAGGACATCGATAATTAATGACTGTGGTTGAGCATGGGGAGGTTGCTGAGTATTATTGGAATGGAATGAATTAAAGAATTTAAGCAGGGTGCTTTTATGCTCATTTGGATGATGGTGTTTTGTGCTTCCTACATGCTCTATTTTGGTTTACAACTGAGTACATTTAGCTACCTAATGTCTTTTATGAAATAAGGTGAGATATTAATAAATACATAAACATAAACAAAAACTATTAAAGAAATGTGTTTTGTTTTGGGGGAAGATTAAACATTATAAAACACAAACCAATTATGACTTCAACAGGGACTTCCAATTCTTAAATCTGTCTTTGTTTTCAAGAATATTCCCATTATATTTCCATTTTATTTCTTTGTAGTTGCTATCTAGGAACAAAAGCAGTAAAAACGCTAGCCCTATGTATATAAATAAATTAAACAAACACATAAAAATAAGCATAATAAGGAAAAATAGTTGAAAAGAAGAATAACACAAATATATCAATAATTAAGGAGATTGTGAATAGCCAACATTTTATGCTTACACTGACTTCAAAGCTTCATTCTCCCTGCCTTTTATTTTGGCTGCAAACGTTTATTTTCACATTCTTTGGGTTATGAATATCCCAATAAAACTAACTTCTCAGATGCCAATAAATTGAGTTTCAGTTTTTAAAGAATTCTTCTTAGGGACTATGGAGATACTAAATTTTTTACTCTAACATTATAAAACTATTACAATATCATCTAAAATAACTCCATATTTTAAAAAATCAAGGATAGCATAACATTTGTATAACTTGTCAATAAGCTATATCTTGTTAATATGAAATTATTAAAGAGAAAATTTTGAACTAAGGGCTAAGGATTTAGCGTATACAATGGACAGGGAAGCCTGGCGTGCTGCAGTTCCCTGGGGTCTCAAAGAATTGGACATAACTGAGCAACTGAACTGAACTGAATAACTTTACATTATGAAAAAAAGCACTCAGATGATGTGTAAAATAACCTGGTTTCTAATCCTAGCCCCTGAAATATCTTGTTGGTGTTAGTTCTTGAGTTGATTGTTCATCAGTACTACTCAGCAATTATATGTGATGGGGGCGTATATAAGTGGTGAATGAGCATAAATATCATTATTAACATGACTAAAACATTATGCTTGACATTATTTTATGTTTTCTTACTCTTTATCATTGTGTCCCAGACAGGTGGAAAGCTTAGTTCATGTCAGGTGTAGGGAAGGATTGTCATGATGATTTTACATGGCCTTCACTCAGGAGGCAGCTGACACTGTATCCTCTATCCTTGACTTCCCAGGATATCTTTGTCTTAGAGAACAGTGTTCCCTTTCCATCAGCATTCCCTCTGCCCCAAACACCCACTTTAGTCAGTACTCCTTTAGGACTCAGTAAAAGAGAAGCATATGCTCCTTTTATGGGAAATGTATGGGCTTAAAGCACTATTTCTTATAGTCAAGTTTAGGAATCAAATAGATAATCACAGAGTCTCTAAGTTTTTATGTTAAACTTAAAAATCAGTTTGTAGCATTTAAAATGTGACATATATACACAAAAATATATATTGTATATATATATATATATATATGTGTGTGTGTGTGTGTGTGTGTGTGTGTGTATACTTTCATCATTCATTCAGTTTGCAGCAATTAAAACGTGATACATAGGCTTCCCTTGTGGTGCAGTGGGAAAGAATCCCCTTGCCAAAGCAGGAAGTACAAAAGACACAGGTTTGATTAATGGATTGGGAATATCCCCTGGAGCATGAAATGGCAACCCACTCCAGTATTCTTTCCTGCAAAATTCCATGGATAGAGAAGCCTGGTGGGCTACAGTCTTTGGGTGCAAAACGGTGGACATGACTGAGCATGCGCACAGAAGTATGAAATGTATATATAAACATTTACATTTATGTAAATATACATATAAAAACCCCTATCCTCTTTTTATTTATCCCACTTCGACTATACACATTCATCTTTCTGTCCTTAATATAAAGTTCTTCTAAAAGATTTTGGTAATACCATGAAAGTCTGACTCTTTTTTTTGTCTTTTTTTACACAAAACATGAAGATATTAGCTGCTTTGAATTATATAAAAAAAATTGAAATCTGACACAGTCAATGGTATGCTGAACTTATTTCTTGATCTGTTGAACTTAAGCACTTTATAGATCCACTGCTTCAAATCAACAATTTAAATATTTACATATATAGAACAAAATGCCTATTTTGAGGATACTAGTATTGATTATAACATCAGAGTCATCAAGTTAGAGGTCTCCAGGAGAAATAGTGCGAAAAAAAGAAAAAAAAAAAAAAAAGGTGAATCTGTTGCCTAAAAATAGTAGCTTTGAGCCAAATCACAATTTCAAAAGATAATAAATATAACTCTTCAATGATTATTTTATAAATATCTAAAATTTTTCAAAACTTACATTTAATCATTATATAAAATCTCACTTTAATGACTACTAAAGCTTGCTCAATGAATTTACTATGTTTATTCTAAATTTGGACTTCCCTGGTGGCTCAGATGGTAAAGAATCTGCCTGCACTACAGGAGACCCAGGTTCAATCCCTGGGTCAGGAAGATCCCCTGGAGAAGTGAATGGCAACCCACTCCAGTGTTCTTGCCTGGAGAATACCAAGGACAGAAGAGGCTGGCAGTCTACAGTCCATGGGGTCGAAAAGAGCTGGACACAACTGAACAACTCTTTACCATTTCATTCTCAATTTACTGTCCTTTTTTAAATTGTAGAACCCACTTTTAACTCATAGGATTTATTGAATACTCTGTGCTAGTTATACTCTGAAGTTCCTAGAACTTCATAATGAGAAAATCAGACAAAAATTCTTCCACAGAAAATAGCCTGAGAGATTTAGGATTAATATGGTGGAGTTTGCTAGTGGAGGTAAATTGCTATTGTAAGTATGTGAGAAACTTGGGTGAGGTGTTTACATTTAGATATCATTGGTTATGACAAAAAAATGAGAGAAAAAGGTAAAGTTATCTCCAAGCAAGTTGTCCCCTTCACATTTGGTGAGGCAAGAAAGAGTAACTCAAACATGTCTGAGAAGGAACATCAGATAATTGGACAAAAATCAGGAATATATATTTTCATTGTTCATTCAAAAGAGGAACATTTTTCTAGTAATACTATTTACCAGAACAAGCATCTAAAAAAACTGAGAAGAATCTGAAAGAAGGGTTAGAGAATGAATAAGTCAGAGGAAAAAGGTTTTGAGAAGCCTGTCTATAAAGAGGAACAGAGAAAGTAGGCTGTGTTTGAAGTAAAGATGTGGCAGAGTGAGTGCCACTCAGTCACACCCCACCATTGGCAATTCCATGGACTGTAGCCCGCCAGGCTCCTCTGTCCATGGGATTCTCCAGGCAAGAAGACTGGAGTGGGTTGTCACTCCTTTCTCTAGGGCATCTTCCCAACCCAGGGATCAAACTGGGGTCTCCTGCACTGTAGACAGAGTCTTCACTATCTCAACCACCAAGGAAACCCTAATGTGGAGAAGCCCTAATGTGATTCAGTGCAATCAATGATGAGTTCACCAATGAGGAAAAGTCCCTGAAAAAATAAAAAGGGTACGGCCAGTGGGAAGGGCAGCCAAGATAAAGGTGGGGACATGGGAAGTACGGACTATTGGGTGTGAGAGAGGCACAAGGGTGTGTTGTACAGCATGGGCTATCTAGCCAATACATTGTAATAGCTAAATGCAAAGCAACCTTTAAAACTGTATAAAAACTTAATTTAAAAAAATTAAAAATAAAAAAGGCTATGGCATACAGGATACACTGTAGTGACTAATTTTTGATAGAAAGAGGATAAATCTCATCATAGAAATGGAAGAAAACAGTAGGAGCACAGATTAGTAGTCTACTGTATTTATGGATAAATATATTTATATGGTTTCTGTCCATTCATGGCTGTTTCAGCCATTAGCTGAAAGTGAAGTGGTGAAAGGGAATGAAAGATTTGGAAAGAGAAAAAGTGATATTAACTATCCCTTGGGGAATGTGAAAGTGATTTTATAGCTATTTATCAAAGAAATGGAGTACATTGCTGAGCCAGCTAAAGGTTTATCTGATCT
Source organism: Bos indicus x Bos taurus (assembly GCF_003369695.1). NCBI lineage: Eukaryota > Metazoa > Chordata > Mammalia > Artiodactyla > Bovidae > Bos > Bos indicus x Bos taurus. Next base: position 8,286,755 of record NC_040087.1, on the reverse strand, counting down.
TGCAGATCCTGAATTCAAACGGATCCAGTCTGCATAGGAGGTCACTTTTTTCCAGCCATGCTTAGTCCCTACCTCCCCATTTCCTACCGTAGGAAACAAAAGAAGGATAGAGGAAAAATAAATCTGAGATAAATTTTTTATAGTGAATTTATGAAAGGTCATGGATATATTAATTTCCTTGGGGTTGCCATAACAAATTGCCACAAATGAGTAGATTACCATAAGAGAAATGCTCTCTCACAGATGTCTAAAAGTTCTAGGAAAGAATCTTCCCAATTTCTGGTGGCCTCAGATGTTCCTTTGTCCGTGTTAGCATAGTTCCAATCTCTGTCTCCTTTTTCCAAGGGCATTCTTCCCTCTGTGGATATGTCTAAATCTACCTCTCTTTCCTCTTATTAAGATTCCAGTCATTGGATTTAGGTTCTACCTAACTCCAAGGAGACTTTATATTTACACCCTTAACTGATATATCTGCAAAGATGCCTTTAAAAATAATCATAGACAGTCATTTCACTATGGCCTAGAGATAATTATTTTCAAAATTAGCTGAAATTGAAAATCTCAAATGCAAGCATTAAGGGGTCGTCAGAAAGAAGAAAGAGGAAGCTCTAACTGGTACAGAAATATTTAGCCTTCACTGAGGTTATGAGCAGATCTTTCAATATTACTGGAATGAAATGGAAAAAAGAATGAGTATTATAGGCAATTTTGGAGACGGATGGTGAAAGTTTGAGAATGAGCTTATTTAATGTCATTTTTAAAAAGTGTGCTACACAAATATGTGCTGAACTTGAGGCAACGATTTTGAGCTCTGAGAATGAAAGAAATGTTTAAAATTGAGAGTGAACATTAAGAAATACTGCAAGAGTTTGAAGAGAAAAATTACAAAAGAAAAAAAAATACCATGGGTCAGGATTTTGGTTTAATAAAATTAGTGACCATGCTCTTAAACACAATTCTCTAATGTCTCCTAAAGCTAATATATGTAATGTATAGGTTTTTATATGCCAGATGTTTTACATCTATTTTTATTGAATCTCACTAAGACTCTTTAACTTTGGTACAGTTATTTTTACACAGGAAGATTTTAAGACAATGTTAAGATTCACTGCATTGCACACTTTGAAAGATAGTCTACCATATTTTATTTTATATCAAGAAGTAGCAAAATTAGAATTATGTACCTTTAAGAAATATACTATTATTTGGAAAAATACTAGGGCTTGCTTCATTAAAAATGAAGATTAAAATCTATTAAAAATAGAAAATAACTGGGGCAAAAATCCTTGGATATAATTTTCTCAGATTAATTTTCTTGCCACCATAAGACAATATACTTCATACAGATTTGTTTTGTCCATACACTAATTTGCTTTTATCACTGAACCTCTTTCTACCACTTGAATATAAACTGCTAGATTTTGCTTAATATGATAATTTAAATGTCTTTTTCTTTTTAATTACCTGCAAGAGAAGGTGAGCCAGAACAATTTTATGCTTCATATGGTGTTCATAATTTGGCATACTACAATCATGAAAAGACCAAAAGCATGGAGTTTAAACAGATGTCTAACTTGTACAGGTCCATAATACATTGGCAGCTTTTTCATCATGAACTCTGAGGCATCCTGATTTCAGTTAGGTGTAAGAAAAGACAGGCCTGATAAATGTCTAGGAGGAAAAAAATAAATCAGTGCAGCTGTGACCCAGGTCAGGATTATTCTTAATATTCACAATTAATTTCTGGAGAACAGCTTGTATACAGCATTACCAGCTGCTTTTTAAACAAATATGTGCACATTTTGGCAACCATAGATTTAGTAATTTGCTCTACTCACATGAAAACCAAAAGGTGAACTCATTTTGCACCCTTTGCTTTTTTTTCTAGTTTCCTTTATAGTGATAATGCTTTTCATTGTATGAATTACAAGTGCAAGTAAATTAAGAATGATGTGATTGACATTTGAGCTATGAATGAGCATTGTTCAAGTTAGGATACATGTCTTAATTAAAATGTTGGTGAATGGTAAAGGTAGACCTCTCAGTGACTTTCTTTTCTTTTTTGTTCTGAATCATTGTAGAGATACTTTCATTTTTGCTAATCTGTTTATGTACTTTGCCTAAAGTGTAGATATCGAATTAGATTATATTAGTTTAGATTCAGTCTGCAATGACTTGAAACTGTAATGAAAACACACACACACTTTGTGTGTGTGTGTGTGTGTGTGTGTGTGTGTGTGTCTCCTTTACAGAGATGAATGGTTGAAAGCAGCCCATGTGTATCTCCTATGCAAGGTGACACCCCTCTCTCCTACCGAATCTCTTTTAGGATTGTTTTGTATAGATTCCTGTCCAAGGGCTGAAGGATGAATTACATGACCTTTCGACATCAATTCCATCTGCATGCAGTCTTCTAACACTAAAAGATACACTAATTAAGAAAATTCAATAGTATCATGTGAGTATTAGTTAAATGTGTTCAAAGGTGAGGGGGCAGTATTAGAATTCTATAAAACCAGAACTGTGGGGAAATACGGTCTTTGTTTTTGCACCTTATCAATTACAACCAGGGTTTACTTAAAAGATCCAATGTTTTCGAGTTTGATTTATAAAAATGACTATATGAATGTATACATAGGGTTACTGAAATGCAGGTTCAAATATCTGACATCACATATATCATTTTGTGAATTTGGTGCTTAAAATGAATACAGATTATGACCCTCTTTTCTAAAATAGATTTGAGAAGATCAAGAACTAAATAATGTGAGAAGAATAGGGGAGAATTCCTCAGGATTATACTAAAAAATCTAGTGTAACAGTTGAATAATAACCAATTTTTATTTTGAGCGCTTGTATACTCAAAGAAATAATGGAAAGGACCCACTCAAAATTCATATTTTATTCATTGAAAAATAAGTTCTACTATTAATTAAATCAATCTATAGATTTTTATAACTGTTGCTTTTTTGTGAAGGTAAATATTTTTCAAATACCTTTTTTAAAAATATATTTGTAATATATATAGCCTCTGTTATTTCAGGGATGACTGGGGGAAATTAGGAATTGATTTTCTTTAAAATTCACATATATCCAAGTAGTGCCTTAATTTGCTGGTGTTGCCATATGAAATGCCACAAGCTAACTAGTTTAAACAGCAGAAATTTATCTCCTCACAATTCTAGAAACATGAAATCCCAAGATCAAGGTAGAAGCAGGGTTTAATTTATTTTAAAGCCTTTCTCTTTGGCTTGTATATGTCCATCTTCTCCCTGAGTCTTCTCCCTACTTCTCTAAGTCTCACTGTGCTTGTCTGTGTCCAGTCTCTTCTTATAAGAATGCTAGTCAGATTGAATTAAGGTCCCCCCATATGAACATCATGTAATTGTCTCCTTAAAGACCCTTGATCCAAATACAGTCACTTTCTGAACTACTGGGGGACTAGACTTCAGCCTATGAATTGGCGAGGGAGGCATGATTTATCCCATAGCATATGCCTCACTATGATTATAAATGTGTTGTATTTTTCAAAATTTATTTATTTCTGATTGCATTGGGTCTTCTTCATTCCTGCACGGGGTGGGGATACTCTTTAGTTGTGATGTGTGGGCTTCTCACTGCAGTGGTTTCCTTGTTGCAGTGCATGCACTCTAGAGCATAGACTCTAGCTGTGGAGCATTCACTTAGTTTTCCCTAGGCATATGGAATCTTCCTGAAATAGGGCTTGAACCAATGTCCCCTGCATTGGCAGGCAAATTATTTACCACTAAGCTACAAGGGAAACCCAGTATGTTCTTTTTTTTTGCCTTACAAAGAAATTGTCTTTGCAATACTCAACAATATTGTACATGGGACAGCATAGGACACACTTGAAGATTTGTGTATTAATCATTATGAAATATTGATTTTATCCTTTTCTAGTATCTTGATCTTCAATTAAACTGAAGACTATTGCTATCAATGCTTTTTTTTGTAGTTTATATTCATTTGCCTGCTACTTTACCGTTACATGACATTCAGTGATGCTGTGTTATTCTTTTCTTGTTGCTGTTGTTCAGTTGCTCAGTCATGTCTGAATCTTTATAACTCCATGGACTGCAACATGCCAGGCTTTCCTACCCTTCACTATCTCCCAGAGTTTGCTCAAACTCATGTCTACCAAGCTGATGATGCCATCCATCCATCTCATGCTCTGCTTCCCCCTTCTCGTCCCACCTTCAGTCTTTCACAGCATCAGGGTCTTTTCCTGAATATTCATTGGAAGACTTGATACTGAAGCTGAAGCTCTAATACGTTGGCCACCTGATTCGAAGAGCCAGTCCATTAGAAAAGACCCATACTTAGCCCGACCCAGAGACATCTGATATAGTCAATTCCTACTCAGTTCAGTCCAGTTCAGTCTCTCAGTCGTATCCAACTACTTGTGACCCAGGGAATGCAGTAAGCCAGGCCCCTCTGTCCATCATCAACTCCCAGAGCATACTCAAGCTCATGTCCACCAAGGTGGTGATGCCATCCAACCATCTCATCCTCTGTTGTCCCCTTTTCCTTCCACCTTCAATCTTACCCAGAATCAGGATCTTTTCAAATGAGTCAGTTCTTCTCATCAGGTGGCCAAAGGACTGGAATTTCAGCTTCAGCATCAGTCCTTCCAATGAATACCCAGGACTGTTTTCCTTTTGGATTGACTGGTTTGATCTCCTTGCAGTCCAAGGGGCTCTCAAGAGTCTTCTCCAAAGCCACAGTTTAAAGGCAGCAATTCTTTGGAGCTCAGATTTCTTCATAGTCCAACTCTCACATCCATACATGATTACTGGAAAAACCATAGCTTTGACTATATGGACCTTTATTGGCAGAGTAATGTCTCTGCTTTTTAATATGCTGTCTAGGTTTGGCATAGCTTTTCTTCCAAGGAGTAAGCATCTTTTAATTTCATGGCTGCAAGCACCATCTGCAGTGATTTTGGAGCCCCCCCAAATAAAATTTCTCACTGTTTCCCCATCTATTTGCCATGGAGTGATGGGACCAGATGCCATGATTTTCGTTTTCTGAATGTTGAGTTTTAAGCCAACATTTTCACTCACCTCTTTTACTTTCATCAAGAGGCTCTTCAGTTCTTCTTCACTTTCTGCCATAAGGGTGGTGCCATCTGCATTTCTAGGTTATTGATATCTCTCCCAGAAATCCTGATTCCAGCTTGTGCTTCATCCACCCCAGCATTTCTCATGATGTATTCTGCATATAAGTTAAATAAACAGGGTGACAATACACAGCTTTGACTACTTCTCTCCCTATTTGGACCAGTCTGGTGTTCCATGTCCAGCTCTAACTGTTACTACTTGACTTTCATACAGATTTCTCAGGAGGCAGGTCAGGTGGTCTGGTATTCCCATCTCTTTCAGAATTTTCCACAGTTTGTTGTGATCTACACAGTCAAAGGCTTTGACATAGTTAATAAAGCAGAAATAGTTGTCATTCTGGACCTCTCTTGCTTTTTCAATAATCCAGTGGCTGTTGGCAATTTGATCTCTGGTTCCTTTGCCTTTTGTAAATCCAACTTGAACATCTGGAAGTCATGGTTCACATACTGCTGAAGGATGGCTTGGATAATTTTTGAGCATTACTTTGCTAGTGTGTACGATGAGTGTAATTGTGAGGTAGTTTGAACATTCTTTGGCACTGACTTTCTTTGAGATTGGAATGAAAACTGACATTTTTCAGTCCTGTGGCCACTGCTGAGTTTTCCAAATTCGCTGGCATATTGACTGCAGCGTTTTCACAGCATCATCTTTTAAGATTTAAATAGATTGACTGGAGTTCCATCACCTCCATTAGCTTTATTCATAGTGATGCTTCCTAAGGCCTACTTGACTCCACATTCCAGGATGTCTGGCCCTAGGTGAGTGATCACACCATCATGGTTATGTGGGTCATGAAGATCTTTTTTGTATAGCTCTTCTTGCCACCTCTTCTTAATATCTTCTATTAGTTCCATACAATTTCTGTCCTTTATTGAGCCCATCTTTGCATGAAATGTTCCCTTGGTGTTCGAATTTCCTTGAGGAGATCTCAAGTCTTTCCCATTCTATTGTTTTCCTCTATTTCTTTGCATTGTTCACTGAGGAATTCTTTCTTATCTCTCCTTGATCTTCTTTGCAACTCTCATTCAGATGTGTAAATCTTTCCTTTTCCTCTTTGCCTTAGATTTTATTCTTTTGTAGCTACACATAAGGCCTCTTCAAACAACCATTTTGCTGTTTTGAATTTATTTTGGGGGGAGATGGTCTTGATCACTGTCTCCTGTGCAGTGTCACAAACCTCCATCCATAGTTCTTCAGGCACTTCGTCACTTCCATTGTATAATCATAATGGGTTTGATTTAGGTCTTACCTGAATGATCTAGTGATTTTCCTTACTTTATTCAATTTAAGTCTGAATTTGGCAATAAAGAGTTCATGATCTGAGCCACAGTCAGCTCCCCATCTTGTTTTTGATAAGTGTATAGAGCTTTTCCATCTTTGGTTGCAAAGAATATAATCAATCTGATTTCAGTATTGACCATCTGGTGATGTCCATGTGTAGAGTCATCTCTTGTGTTGTTGGAAGAAGGAGATCTCTATGATCAGTGCATTCTCTTGGCAAAACTCTATTAGCCTTTGCCCTACTTCATTTTGTGTTACAAGGCCAAATTTGCTTGTTACTCCAGGTGTTTCTTGACTTCCTACTTTTGCATTCCAGTCCCCTATAACAAAAAGGACATCTTTTTTTTGATGTTAGTTCTAGAAGGTCTTGTAGGTCTTCATAGAACTGTTCAACTTAAGCTTCTTCAGCATTACTGGTCAGGGCATAGACTTGGATTACTGTAATGTTGAATTGTTTGCCTTGGAAATGAACAGAGAGATCATTCTGTCATTTTTGAGATTGCATCCAAGTACTGCATTTCAGAATCATTTGTTGACTGTGAGGGCTACTCCATTTCTTTTAAGGGATTCTTGCCCACAGTTCAGTTTAGTTCAGTAGCTCAGTCGTGTCTGACTCTTTGTGACCCCATGAGTCGCAGCACGCCAGGCCTCGCTGTCCATCACCAACTCCCAGCGTTCACTCAGACTCACGTCCATCAAGTCAGTGATGCCATCCAGCCATCTCATCCTCTGTCATCTCCTTCTACTTCTGCCCCCAATCCCTCCCAGCATCAGAGCCTTTTCCAATGAGTCAACTCTTCGCATGAGGTGGCCAAAGTACTGGAGTTTCAGCTTTAGCATCATTCCTTCCAAAGAAATCCCAGGGCTGATCTCCTTCAGAATGGACTGGTTGGATCTCCTTGCAGTCCAAGGGACTCTCAAGAGTCTTCTCCAACACCACAGTTCAAAAGCATCAATTCTTTGGCACTCAGCCTTCTTCACAGTCCAACTCTCACATCCACACATGACCACTGGAAAAACCATAGCCTTGACTAGACGAACCTTTGTTGGCAAAGTAATGTCTCTACTTTTAAATATGCTATCTAGGTTGGTCATAACTTTCCTTCTAAGGAGTAAGCGTCTTTTAATTTCATGGCTGCAATCACCATCTGCAGTGATTTTGGAGCCCCCAAAAATAAAGTCTGACACTGTTTCCACTGTTTTCCCATCTATTTCCCATGAAGTGATGGGACCGGATGCCATGATCTTCATTTTCTGAATATTGAGCTTTAAGCCAACTTTTTCACTCTTCACTTTCAGTTTCATCAAGAGGCTTTTTAGTTCCTCTTCACTTTTTGTCGTAAGAGTGGTGTCATCTGCATAACTGAGGTTATTGATATTACTCCCGGCAATCTTGATTCCAGCTTGTGTTTCTTCCAGTCCAGCGTTTCTCATGATGTACTCTGCATATAAGTTAAATAAACAGGGTGACAATATATAGCCTTGATGTACTCCTTTTTCTATTTGGAACCAGTCTGTTGTTCTATGTCCGGTTCTAACTGTTGCTTCCTGACCTGCATACAAATTTCTCAAGAGGCAGGCCAGGTAGTCTGGTTTTCCCATCTCCTTCAGAATTTTCCACAGTTTATTGTGATCCACATAGTCAAAGGCTTTGGCATAGTCAATAAAGCAGAAATAGATGTTTTTCTGGGACTCTTTTGCTTTTTCCATGATCCTGCAGATGTTGGCAATTTGATCTCTGGTTCCTCTGCCTTTTCTAAAACCAGCTTGAACATCAGGAAGTTCACAGTTCACATATTGCTGAAGGCTGGTTGGAGAATTTTGAGCATTACTTTACTAGCATGTGAGATGAGTGCAATTGTGCGGTAGTAGATATAATGGTCATCTGAGTTAAATTCACCCATTGCAGTCCATTTTACTTCACTGATTCCTAAAATGTGGATGTTCACCCTTGCCATCTCCTGTTTGACCACTTCCAATTACCTTGATTCATGGACCTACCATTTCAGGTTCCTATGCAATATTGTTGTTTATAGCATTGGACTTTACTCCCACCACCAGTCACACCCACAACTGGGTGTTGTTTTTGTTTGACTCTGTCTCTTCATTCTTTCTGGAGTTATTTCTCCACTCTTCTTCAGTAGCATATTGGGCACCTACTGAGCTGGGGAGTTCATCTTTCAGTGTCCTATATTTTTCCTCCACTTCCTACTATCTAATAACTTTTCTCAATCTTCTCCCTCACCATGCCCATGAAGGACCTCCTTTTCATTCTCAGTTTTTCCAAGTTCTTTGCCTAGAATTTGTGTATAGTGCTTCTTCTTGCTGTAATGAAGTTCTACAGCTTGTGACTCTATTGTCCAGGTCTAACCTTTAAATTTTCAGGTTGTATTGTTTCTCTTCACAATAGCGTTCTGTGACTTTGCTTTCTGTTATGCTACCAGCTTTTGTTTTTTTTTTTTTAATTCCAGTCATTCTATCACATTACCATCCCTTATTTCTTTCACAGGCCACCTCAGCATTGAAATTTCCTCTCTGTCTTGTTACTTCTATATTAATACTTTTCAATAGAGAGTTGTACAATAATTGAAGTGTTCTATCTGCATTGTCCACTACCGTAGCCACTAGCCATGTGTGTCTATTGAGCACTTGAATGTAGCCATTGAGACTGTTGAACTAAATGATTAATTTCATTAAATATCAGTTCATTCAAATTTAAAATTATGTAGTCACGTGTGTCTGGTGGATTCTATATTGGGCAGCACAATTCTGTCTCCTCCATTAAATGCAAAATTCCAGAATAACAGGAAATTTTTCTGTGATAAGGGCTCATCTACCTTTATAACATAGTACTTAGAATGTTCATACTTAATGATAACATATATAATGGTATATGTATATAAAATATTTGTTTATATTACATTTATATAATGATAAGTATATAAAGTATTTGTAGAGTTAATAAATGAATAGATGAATAAATAATAGTACTATGTAATCTATTTATTTTCATTGTTGTTTTTCTTATCTTAGTTTGACCATCTTTCTTCTTTCCCCTCTCCTGGCTTCAGTTCGATTGATCAAATCTTCATTATTTGTTTTAATCTTATACATTTGGATATTCAAATTGCAATCATAATATATTTTAAATTATTAGTAATTAATATCGGACACGTCTATGAGTTCTTCACTTTTCTTACCTTGTCTGATGCTCACAATAGCCCCATGAATTGAGCTTCTTCATTACCCCCATTATATAGACAGGGAACCTAAGGCGTAAGGCATTGAATTCACATGCACAAATTACTTATGTCATAAATGAGGGATGAGGTCTTACTCTATAGCACAAGGAACTATATTCAGTATCCTGTGATAAACCATATTGGAAAAGCATATTTAAAAATACATATATATGTATTGCTGAATCACTTTGCTGTACAGTAGAAACTAACACAACTTTTAAAATCAACTATATTTTTATTAAAAAATAAATATGTATATATACATACATATATATATATATATATAAGATTAAAAAAGTGAGGGAAGGTGGTTTCAAAGGTTATTTTCCATAAGTTTTACATTGCTTCTAAATTTGTAAGCATTCTTATTATGCTAGAAGCTATCCTTAAATTAAAAAATTTGAAATTATATTTACTATTATGTGAAGATGCTCAGTCATGTCCGACTCTTTGCAACCCCAAGGACTGTAGCCTATCAGGCTCCTCCTTCCATGGGATTTTCCAAGCAATAGTACTGGATTGGGTTGCAATTTCCTTCTCTAGCGGATCTTCCCAACCCAGGGTCAAACCTGGGTGTCCTGTATTGTAGATTTACCATCTGAACCTATATTGAAATATAAATACTAAGAATCACATGCTGCAACTGAGTCCACATGCTCCAGTGAAAAGTTTTGCATGCTGCATTGAAAAATAGAAGATTCCACCAGTTTCAAGTAAGACCCAGCATAGCCAAATAAAAATAAATATTAAGAAAAAAGAATTGAGTATTAAAAAATATATCTGTATGGCACTTTCCTTTCTAGCAGTTTCTATATTTTACCATCAGCATTACCCCAGGTTGACAGTTGTGCTGTACAGTTTGGATTTGGAAAGAGTTGAAAGGACAGTTGTCTCTTTTTAATAATTCCTGGCTTCACCAGGCAGGACCCTAAAGGAATTTCAGAACCAGCTAAGCCACAGGCTACAACTGTGGGCTCTTTCTTTTCCATACAGGTCCTATCAATTCAGGAGACCATAAAAGATGCAGGTTCGATCCCTGGGTCAGGAAGATCCCCTGGAGGAGGGCATGGAAACACTTTCCACTATTCTTTCCTGGAGAATCCTATGGACAGAGGAGCCTGGCTGGCTACAATCCATAGGCATAGGGTTGCAATGAGTTGGATGTGACTGAAGCGACTTAGCACACATGCATGAACAGCTACTTCAAATACCAAAATGCAATAGGACACGATGCTTTTTTCTCATCATGTTTCCTTCACACTTCCATACTGACTAACTGATAAATAGGTAAAGCAAATGTGATATATAGTTATACAAATTATTAATGTTACAGATTTATCTATAGTCAACAGGAAAACTAATTGCTCTATAGAAACAAAACTAAGTAAATAAATTAAAACTCTTATGCCTAGAAATACGTATTTATACACAACCCAAATCCATCTTTTGGCTCTGTTTGCATTTTTGACTTGTCTTTCTGGAACTATCTGTGTCAAAGAACTGCCTACAGTCATTCCCAAATTAGACTTGCTTTTCCACTCTTTATTTACATGTCATTTATGGCATTTAAACTCAAGTTTGGAGCTTGCATCCTTGAAACCTGTGCATTTATTTCTTTGTAATGACCCTAAAGCTAGCTGATTCTCTTCCAAATGTCCAGAAAATATGTTTCTGTGATCAAAATTATAGAAAGAACCAAATGTCTACTTTCTATTATAAAAACCAGTTGGTATTAATATGACCTTCACACTTCTTATTTTATTATGCAAGCCTCTTTCACCTCAGATGGAGTTTATTTCTAAAACACTATGTGTTAAATAGTAATATATTTCAGTTTTTTCTTTAACATTTTACTCCCAAGATGTATAGATACATAAATAAAAATAGGAAAATATGTAAATTCAAATTCTGATAAAATTAAGGCAAAAACAATACCTTAAAATTTAATACCCAAAACAATAGAAAGTGTAAGTGAATATTTTTTGGACCTGGTATGGAAGGGATTTCAAAGTAAAATGTATAAGAAAAGTTTCATAATTTGACTGCATTGAAGTAAAACACACTTAACAATTGTATAGATTACAAACTGGGCAAGATTTAAACAGGCACAACCAAGAAAAATATACATATGAAGATTACATAAATAATTTGCAAAAATCAATAAAAAATCACAAAAAATAGGGAAGAAAAATAATACTAACAGATAGTTCTAAGTCTGGGAACCACATATGACCAGCTAACATACAGAAAGATGTCTAAACTGTAATCATAAATTCCATTGTCTCTTTTTATTCTTTTATTTAATTTTTTTCAGCACTGTATAATGTGGTCACATTCCTTTATGAATCTTTTCTTTTCTGGCTTATAGTCCATGCTCAATCACACTCCTTTACTTGTCAGACACATTTCTTCATGTTACAACCTCCTGCTTATTCTTAGTTCAACCGTTTCATGTAACAAACTTGCTAATACACCTTTGTATCTCAAGTGTTGACTCAAGAATGATAGGAAATGAAAAAAGATAAAGCCTTTTTTCTCCTTGTCCTTGAAGTGCTTATGATCTAGTAAAAGAAGACAGACACATCACAGCTAATTTTTAGCATCAACCTTCTCACTCAATGATTCCATCTTACTAATATGATATATAACCTCCTCTCTGAAACCTCCTCAGGGTTAGCTTGTCAGCTGTCACAGACAATCTAGGTCCTATGGGTACCATGATGACTTTGTTATCTGCTTTTTGTGGGCAGAAATGAAATCTCATATGGTTTAAGAAGAGGATAACCAATGGAACATATCATAAAATTTATGTTATACATTCTATAATGAAAATAATAAAAATGCATAGAATTTTAATGCAAATAAAATCAATGGGAGAAACTTTCAAAAGGAAACAGCAGGGGAACTATATGATGGTCAAAATGGATATATTGGTAAAGACACTTATTAGAAAAAGGAAAAACATGATTCAATGTTTATTTTGATGTATGTAGAGAAATTAAGGCTGTGATTTGGCTCCAAAGAGGTCTTTGGCATTATAAACTTTGTTTCAAATCAACTAGAAATCATGAGCAAAGAACTGGTCACAATTTTAATAAAAAAGCATGTTTAGGGTATATAATGCTAATGTAGGTGGCTATTGCACATGTAAATTATATCACCTGCATTTAAAGAACTACAGTATTGTGAGAAAAAACATAGCTATATAACATAGTATCAAAAGTGCAAGAAGTTAAGAGAGATGAGTTAGAGATCATACTGATAGTTACAAGATTTTTCTCTAATTGGAGGAGTATTTGTGTGTGACTCTGCTTTAGTTCGGAGAAGGCGATGGCACCCCACTCCAGTACTCTTGCCTGGAAAATCCCATGGATGGAGGAGCCTGGTGGGCTGCAGTCCATGGGGTCGCGAAGAGTCAGACGTGACTGAGCAACTTCCCTTTCACTTTCATGCATTGGAGAAGGAAATGGCAACCCATTCCAGTGCTCTTGCCTGGAGAATCCCAGGGACGGTGGAGCCTGGTGGGCTGCCGTCTATGGGGTCACACAGAGTGGGACACGACTGAAGTGACTTAGCAGCAGCAGCAGTAGCTGCTGCTTTAGTTCTTATATAAAAAAGAATGAAACATTTTGTAATCTCTTGTAATTTATAATGCTGCTGAAAATTTATGCGTAGCCAAGTGAAGTCTCAGAAATCATCAAACTTTAGTATTTGTCTAAATTCTTTAGTTTTGGTGAGTGGCATAAATGTACAGCATTGATAAGGATAGACTAATCTCACTATTATACTGGTTGGCAGATAATAGCCTGAAGGATTTGGACAGAAATATTAAAAAAAAAAGACTCCCTCAAAACTAGCAATTATGTATGCTACAAAAATTGAACATAAGTAACCTGAAATCTGACCTTATTTTTATGTTAATTTATTCAAACATTTTAAAAGTTCATTCAAAAATATCTATGCTATGAGGGCTTACTATTTCCTGGGTTTAATGCTAGTGACTATGTGTGGACAGTGATAGACATTTCCACTTCAAAAAGCTCAGAGTTCAGTGCAAGAAAAAGACATGTGAATAGATGGTAGCCTGAAGGGAAAAACAGTAGTGCATATACTAGAAGGGTGACCTCTGGGAAAGAAACGGTCTTCACACCTGTGGTAATATTAGAGGTAGCCTCCAAGTGGCTCACTGGTAAAGAATCTGCCTGTCAGTGTAGGAGACGTGGGTTCAATCCTTGGATTGTGAAGATCCCCTGGGGTAGGAAATGGCAACCCACCGCAGTATTCTTGCCTGAAGAACCCCTTGGACAGAGGAGCCTGGTGGGCTACAGTCGACGGGGTTGAGAGCAGTCAAACATGCCTAAGCACCATGCTGTGTCATTAAGGCTGATCATGATACTGAATTGATGTGAAGAACAGCATTTCAGGCGATTTGCTTCCAACCCAACCCTACCATAGCCCACAACGGTTAAGAATACTTGATTTCCAGTCATTGCTCTACTCCTTAATCCTGGATTCTTTTTTTAGTGCTGAATCTCATCACAAAGTCAAGTTTCTATGAGTAGCTTGATGGAGCTGACTGTCTCTCAAGATCACAATGTAAAACTTCCCATGATTTGAATCCACTTATTTTAACTAACTCAGTCCTATGTTTCCATTATTTTTGTATTTTTCCATATATTTTTATGCCTATTAATATCAGAGCTGAGTTTTCCATTATGGACACAGTTTCCTAATGGTCCCACTGATGCACAAATCAATTAACAGTGTCCTGGTGACAAATTTCATGAAGTCCCATAAAACCAATTTAATGCTTTTCTTCATAAACTTTGAATCACATTTATTTGTCCATATTGCCTAGATACCCTTTTAGTACTTATTTACATCCTTCTTTGTCCTAAGACCTGTAACTAGTGCTATTTTTTCTTTTTTCCCTTGAATTTCAGTCTTCTTACTGTACATAAATATGCTTTATATATGTATATATTTTTTCTTTATGATTAATGTACTTCTTCAATTTATATTAACAGATCATTCACGGTATGCCAAGTAGTCATGAATTGTATTACAATTGTATCCATGCCCACAAAATTAATCTTGGTAGCATAAACAAAATGCATTTTACAATGCCATTAACTTTCCACTCTCTTTGGTGACTTTAAGATGAGACATTATTTACAGAACATTTTTAATGCCTGATGGTAACTTTATTCTCTGAATTGAAGGTGAAATTTTTATTTCTGAAGATTTAAAAACTAGTTAAGAAAAACTTGAAAAAAGGAAGAGACAGTGTGTACATAAACATTTTGCTTTTCTCAAGGAATTCGAAGTTTAATTAAAGTAAGTCGATCCACCATTATTTTTAATCTCTTAATCAGGTGCTATTTGCATTTTTTCAATTTGAATATGCCTATATCTTTTAAGCTAATGAACTGTATAGTTACAACTAGTCTGCAATGCTAAAAAGGCAGACTTTCCAAATCATCAGGACGGTTTGGGTAACATAAGTCAATTTAATTTGTGTAAAGTAGATCTCCCTATCAGGGTTTTTTGCTGCAGGTCTTTTAATTTCCCTATAGGTTTTCAACTCCATGATGATTTTTTGTAATTAAGAGTTATGTATCTAATGACATGAGGCTTGTGAGGTAAAGTGCTGCTGCCTACACTGCTAACAGCAAACTAAGAGCACGCTCTGAAAGGCTGCATTTCCCAGTTGAAACCATAGGACTCTAAGCTTTCCTCTGCAGTAAACGTGCCACGCTATTAGACTTGTAATTTTTCTGGTTCATAAGCAAAGGTTTGCACTCAACAGACTCCAGAAACAATCCCATAGTGTTGAAAGGTTTCAGATACTAAGGAAAACTATACAAAGTTTAAGACTATAGTTAAATTGAGGCACTTTTCAGTTGCTACAAGGTGCTACAAGCTACAAGTTGCTTTTATTTCATAGGTAAAATAGTAAATAATAATAATAATAAAAATCTAATAAAATAAAACAATGCTTCAAAGTAACCAGACTATTATTGAGGAGATGTGAGATGGTGGATCTCCTATAGGAGCAACCTCATTGTGAAGATGTTCACTATGACTTGTAGCTAAAATATATGACGTTTATGCTCAACATTTTAAAATAATTCTGAGTTTTGGATCATTTACAGTTTGGATCATTTGAATCATTGCTTAGTGATTCTACCAGACATGAAAATTACTTATTAATCATTTGGAGGTTTATATTGTGAGAAGGTTGAAATAAATGTAAAATAATAGTTTTAATTCTTTAGATGACACAACAATATGTGCTTCAGAGGACCTGACAATTTCAGTGGCACTTGGATAAAAATGATGACTACTCAACGTTTCAGGCAGTCTTGCTGATCCTTAATAAAATTGTGAATGACATGAGCTTTATTTCAGCTGAGTTTGTAATTGACCTCTGCTTTAGACAGAAGGTGGTCTTCTGTTCTCTCTTGGCTGCACACATGCAGCTACTCAGTGTACAGGCAGAAAGGCAAATTCTATCTTTCTCTACTTCCTCTAAAAAATGCTTTTTGTTTTTGTCCTCATTCCTTCAGTGTTCATATTTATGGCAGTTTATATGGTACAATTATACCTGCTAATTTGCTCAGTGTGAGAAAACTTCTTTGAAATACAGAAATGATCAAAGTTTACTCAAGAAGTGAATGATCTTTACATATTAATGAAACAACCCCTTGCAACACCCCAGTCTAGATAGCGTCCCTTGGGAATTCTACAAAATTTTGGAAGAAATCATAAAAAATTATATGCATATACGAATCTTTCAAAATATAAAACAAGAGAATAATACCTAATTTAATCCATGAGTCAAGAATCACTGCTACCCTGCTATAAAAACCAAAGACACTAAAAATGAAAGACAGAAAGAGAGAAAACAATCATTGCAATGAATGCAGGAAGAGCATTTGAAAGAAATTCACTCTTTCATGATAAAAAAAAAAAATTAGTTATGTAAAAATAGGAAATTCCTCAAGAAGGTAAAGGCATCTATAACGAGTTCTAAATTAGCATAATTTTTAATAGTGTAAGAATGTATGCCTTCACCCAAAGACTGGGAAAAGGAGAAACACAGACACACACAATACTTATAAACCTAACTAGTGTAACTGAATGAAAAATAAATAAGCAAATGAAAATTCATCAAAATTAAAAACTGCTTTCTCTTCAAAGGACAATGTTTTGAACATCAAAAAAGCCAGCCATATACTGGGAGACTATACTTGAAAGTCACATAACTGATAGAGGATCATATCCAGATTATATAAAGAACACTTACTAATCAATAATAAGAAGAAAAACAACTCAATAAATAAACATGGGTGAAAGGTTTGACCAGACATCCACCAAGGAAGATATACAAAAGGTATAATCACTAAAAAGCTGCTCAAAAATGTTAGTCATTAAAAAAATGAAAATTAAAGCTATAATGAAATACCATTACTCTCACCTGAATGGCTAAACTTACAAACACTAACAATATCAAATTCTGGTAAGTTTAAGGTTGTGAAGCACCTGGAATTCTTGAACACTGCTGGTCCAAAAAAAAAAAAAAGAGTATAAGCACATTGTAAAAAAATGTTTTCACATTTTTTTTATAAAGTTAAGCACACACTGACCTTCCCTGGTGACTCAGTGGTAAAGAATCCACCTGGCAATGCAAGATACTTGGGTTCAATCCCTGGATCAGGACGATCCCCTGGAGAAGGAAATAGCAACCCACTCGAGTATCCTTGCCTGGGAAACCTCATGAACAAAGGAGCCTGGTAGGCTACAGTCCATGGGGTTGCAAAGAGTCAGGGTTGCAAAGAGTCAGACACAGCTAAACAACAACAAAATCACACACTCACCACATGATCCAATAATTGTACTCCTAAATATTTGTGTGTGCTGTGTGCTTAGTCATCCAGTAGTGTCTGACTCTTTGCAACCACATGGACTGAAGCCTTCCAGGCTCCTCTGTTCTTGGGGATTCTCCAGGCAAAAACACTGGAGTGTATTATCATGTCCTCCTCCATGGGATCTTCCCAACCCAGGGATCAAAACCAGGTCTCCCTCATTGCAAGCAGACCTACACAAGTGCTCATAGAAATATTATTAAAATTGTAAAGAACCAATGTCTACCAACTGCCGAACCTATAAATAATTTGTGTACTGTCCCTGCAATGGATTACTCAGAAATTTAAGAATACACTAATAAGGCACACAGAAACATGAGTAAACCTCAAAAGCGTTATACTAAGTGAAAGAAGTCACTTAACAACAGACCATATGCATATAAAACAACATATTAGACATTCTAGGAAAGGCAAAATAATAATGATAGATAACATCAGTATTATCACAGGCCAGGTGGTAAGGGGAAGAACTAAATTCCACCAAGCAAGAGGGAATTTTATGAATGGTAACAATATTTTGTCTCATTATTTCCATAGTTGGTACAGGATGGTATTTAAAAAAAAAAAAAAACTGATGTATTTTGCACTTACATTTGATATATCTGATACATAAATAAAACCAAGAAGCAGAAAGTGGCAGTTTAATTCAGTTACTGTTGTCAAACAATCAAATCACTAAAAATGAGAAAGAATGACTTGTTTTTTCATTCAATGCCATAGAAGTATATGCTTTATGTATTGTTACATTAAGAAAACAAAGTATGTATAGAATATAATTTACTTGTGTTTTAAAAATAAGAAGTATCTGGGTGAGTATGAAAATTATTATCGAATATGTGTAAATAGCATGTCAAAAATTTCTCTAAAATGTATTTCATGATGAGGGGAAAATAGGGCATTTTACTTCTTACTGCACAAAATTCATTTCTATGTGATTTTGGTTTAAATAATGAATGTATTTTAAAATAATTATAATACATTTTAGAAGATGAATTTGTATTATTATAACAAAAATCAGATTATTCTTTTTAAGTAACGCAAAATGTGAGGCACTCTAAAATTGATGAAAATTATCAATAAGTTAGTAGATGTCCATAGGTGGATTCTAGTCTTGGAAATTTCCCTAAACTTGCAATTCATCAAATCCTTCCTTGGGAAAAACTAGTGTTATGATATATTATTTACATATAACTATTAGTTTAAATATGATACATTACATATTAAAATTCTCATCCAAAATGTTCCATTCCTTCTTATTTCTCTTCCACGTATTTTAATATTTTGTCACATCATCTCAATAGAAATACAAGGGTTATTAATAGAAATGGAATAGTTGAAAAGTGTACCAGAAGTATTTTAAATTTCTTCAACTCACAGACATGGCCAAGTATCATTGCTGGAAACCTTCCACAGAGGTGAAGATTAGTTCTACTGGTTTATAAAGATTTTTCTCCATACTGCCTTATTTATCCTCATAATACACTAGTGAGACAACACTGGTTGTTCAAAACAAAAGCTTTTAACTCAGCTTCATTTGTATGTGACAAAATTCTCAATTAGTCTTAGTTCTCAATCAGTTCAGTTCAACTCAGTCACTCAGTCATGCCCGACTCTTTGTGACCCCATGGACTTCAGCACGCCAGCCCTCCCTGTCCATCAACAACTCCCAGAGTTTACTCAAACTCATGTCCATTGAGTCAGCGATGTCATCCAACCATTTCAACCTCTATTGTTCCCTGTTCCACCCACCTTCAATATTTCCCAGCATCAGGGTCTTTTCAAATGAGTCAGTTCTTCGCATCAGGTGGTCAAAGTATTGGAGTTTAGGTATCAGTCCTTTCAATGATTATTCAGGACTGATTTCCTTTAGGATGGACTTGTTGGATCTCCTTGCAGTCCAAGGGACTCAAGAGTCTTCTCCAACTCCACAGTTCAAAAGCATCAATCCTTCAGTTCTCAGCTTTCTTTATAGTCCAAATCTCATATCCATACATGACAACTGGAAAAACCATAGTTTTGTCTAGGCGGACCTTTGTTGGCAAAGTAATGTCTCTGCTTTTTAATATGCTGTCTGGGTTGGTCATAACTTTTCTTCCAAGGAGCAAGAGTCTTTTAATTTCATGGTTGCAGTCACCATCTGCAGTGATTTTGGAGCCCAAAGAAATAAAGTCTGTCACTGTTGCCATTGTTTCCCCATCTATTTGCCATGAAGTGATGGGACCAGATGCCATGATCTTAGTTTACCGAATTTGAGTTTTAAGCCAACTTTTTCACTCTCTTCTTTCACTTTCAACAAGAGGCTCTTTAGTTCTTCGGTTTCTGCCATAAGGGTGGTGTCATCTGCATCTCTGAGGTTATTGATATTTCTTCTGGCAATCTTGATTTCAGCTTGTGCTTCATCCAGTCCAGTATTTCTCATGATGTACTCTGCATATAACAAGTTAAATAAGCAGGGTAACAATATACAGCCTTGACTACTCCTTTCCTGATTTGGAACCAGACTTTTGTTCCATGTCCAGTTCTAACTGCTGCTTCTTGACCTGCATACATGTTTCTCAGAAGGCAGGTCAGGTGGTCTGGTATTCCCATCTCTTGAATAATTTTCCACAGTTTGTTGTGATCCACATAGTCAAAGGCTTTGGCATAGTCAATAAAACAGAAGTAGATGTTTTTCTGGAGCTCTTTGGCTTTTTTGATGATCCAACAGATGTTGGAAATTTGATCTCTGGTACCTCTGCCTTTTCTAAATCCAGCTTGAATGTCTGGAATTTCATGGTTCACATACTGCTGAAGCCTGGCTTGGAGAATTTTGAGCATTACTTTACTGGTGTGTGAGATGAGTGCAATTGTGCGGTAGTTTGAGCATTCTTTGGCATTGCTTTTCTTTGGCACTGGTATGAAAACTGACCTTTTCCAGTCCTGTGGCCACTGATGAGCTTTCCAAATTTGCTGGCATATTGAGTGCAGCACTTTCACAGCATCATCTTTTAGGATTTGAAATAGCTCAACTGGAATTTTATCGCCTGCACTAGCTTTGTTCATCGTGATGTTTCCTAAGGCCCACTTGATTCTGCATTCCAGGATATCTGACTCTAGGTGAGTCATCACACCATCGTGGTTGTCTGGGTCATGGAGATTTTTTGTATAGTTCTTTTTATTCTAGCTATCTTTTCTTAATATCTTCTGTTAGGTCCATACTATTTCTGTCCTTTATTGTGCCCATCTTTGCATGAAAATTCCCTTGGTATCTCTAATTTTCTTGAAGAGGGCTCTAGTCTTTCCCATTCTATTGTTTTCCTCTATGTATTTGCATTGATCACTGAGGAAGGCTTTCTTATCTCTCTTTGCTATTCTTTGAAACTCTGCATTCAAATGGTTCTCAGTAATAACTTATAAAGTGTTACCATGTGGCACAGTTAAAGACCCCGCCTGCCATTGCAGGAGATACAAGATATGCTGATTTTATCCCTGGGTCAGGAAGATTCCCTGGAAAAGGAAATGGTAACCCACTCCAGTATTCCTGTCTGGGAACCACCATGGACAGAGGAGCCTGATGGTTCACAGTCCATGGGGTCGCAAAGAGTCAGACACAACGGAGCACTCACACCACCACCAGTAACTTATAAGCACAAAGTAATTTTCTTTCTACAAATCACCAAATGTCCCTGTCTAAAATACAATAATCTCCACTTACCTATTAGACAGACACAATTAACTTTTCTGAAGGAATTTAAATACCTCTGCAAAAATTTTTCAAAAGAAGAACTTTGTATTTTCTACACTTCACTTTTTTCCTTCAACGAATATTAGATAATGAAATTCTCATGCTTTATCATTATTATTTTCATCTGTTTTAAAATATCTATTGTGAACAATTGCTTTCATGTTTTTCTGTTACTTTCTCTTACCCAGGATTTGAACCCAGGTCTCCTGGATTGCAGGCAGGTTCCTTACCGACTAAGCTATGAGGGAAGTCCTCTCTTCTATTACTCATTCTCTTACATAAACATTGCCCATAAAACAGATTGCATAATTTCAAGAAATTTGTGTCCAGGAAATTCTGTAGTTTTGGAGGCACTTTCATAATTCTAGAATATTATTTAATATCACTTTAGGTAGAATAAATATCACTCCTTCTTACGTTTAGCTCTTACTTCTTCTTTTACTGGTATTTTTAACCATCTTTTATTTGTCCAAGCCTATGTTATTTCCTGCCTTTAATCTATCACCATTCTATATAACTATTTTATAAAAATATTATTATATTTGAACAATTGAAATTCATTTACTCAGAATAAATTAGTTTAGCACTGAAAAAGAAAGATAAATATGGATAAATATTTTAGAGATGGTTTCTTCTCAGCATAATAAATTAGGTTTTCACAAAACTAGCAATACTAATTATAGTTGTTTATTGATGCTTAAACTTCTTGTTTTTTCCTATTGTTAATAGCCAAGTATTCTATACAACCCCCAAAGCTCAACGTTTTTAGTCAGATATTCATCTAAATTATCTTGTCTTTTATTTCAATACCTTGAAAATTTTGGGTCCTATTTCCAAATTTCCTCTTGCCTCAAAGACCTTATTGTACTATTTGTTTACTCTGGCTAAACTTTACTTTGTACTGAGTTAGAATCCAATCCGAACTTTTACTTAAGTGAAAGAAACACAAAAGTTTGAAGCAGTTAATTTTACAAGTTATTTTTGATTCAAAAGCAACCCAAGTGACTAAGCTCAATTTGCATGCCTAAGGTGTAACTTTTATATAGAAGTAAAGTCAATTTTAATTTTTCCCTTTTCATTTGATTATGCTTAAAATCTCCAGAATTTTCATTGAGAATTTGGTAACTGTTTTAGCATCCTTTTAATTAAATTTTGGTTTCAATTAAAAAATACTTGTATTGACAAATACTTTGTTTCACCATTTTGCCCAGGTATATTACTCTGCTTCCCTCTCTAGGAAAAGTCAAATATTTGTTGTAGAATTATACTATCACTCTATGGCTTTGAATTGTATCATTCAAATAGTTTTGATCATGAAAATTATCTAAATATGTACATCCTGGCAAAAATACATAACTATTTTACTTGGCCTTTAAATTCAAACAATATTTAATGACATTCAATAAAAAAGATAAAAGAATAGTTTATAGAAATGTGTACACATATATGCATGTAAAGTAATTTTAATGAAAACTTTACATTTTTAAATTTGAATCACCAATATATACAAAATAGAAATTATATAAAGATCTTCAGCAGGACTTCCCAGGTGGTGCTAGTGGTAAAGAACCCACCTGCAGGAGAGGCAGTCCTAAGAGGGTGGAAGAATAGAATGGGGAGACCACTTTCTCCCCGACAAATTCATCAAAAGATCACTGGAATGCTGAGCAAATCCCACAAAACAACCTCTGAACCCTGGCAGAGGACACCAGACACCCAGAAAGGCAGCCCATTGTCTTGGAAAGGAGGTAGAACAAAATATAAAAGATAAAAAGATAAAAGAGTTAGGGATGGAGACCCATCCTGGGGAGGGAGTCTTACAAGAGAAGTTTCCAAACACCAGGAAGCCCTCTCACTGGCAGGTTTGTGGGGAGTTTTGGAATCTCAGAGGGCAACATAACCAGGGGGAAAAATAAATAAATACATAAATAAACCCCACAGATTTCTTGCTTAATGGCCACTCCCAGCGGAGAAGTAGCCCAGACACTCGCATCCACCACCAGCAGGAGGCGCACTGAGCAGGGAGGTGCGGGCTGCATTGCTGAGGGCAAGGACTGGGCCTGAATGCCCTGAGGGCAATCCGAGGGAGCTAACGTGAGATAGCAATCCAGACTGGGATAGCCAGAGACAGGGAATAAAAAAAGAGAGAGAGAATTACCCCTGAAAAGCCCTAAATTAAGGCACTGCCGGGCCCGCTCACAGAACAAAGGACTGAGCGAATACCAGAGGAGAGCTAGCTGGCTGGGGACTTTTCCATCCGCAGAGGCAGGGAGAGAGGCAGTAGCCAGAGCTGGAAAGGGGCAAACTTGGCTTTAGAGATGGCATCCTCTACCAAACTGCAAGCAGGCTTCTAGTAGCTAACCAAGACTTCCTGGGATTCCCTGACGGTTGACATCCACTGGGAGGGTTGCCGCCAGAGATCAGCTCCCCAGAAGACACACAGCACACCTGAGAGGGCACGCCTGCTGCCACGCAGGAATCCAAGTGGCTGGTGGGGAGGTGATAAGATGCACCACACCTAAGGAGAGTGTGCTCACCAAGCACCTGGTTGCCTGAGCTGCTCGGAACTGGGAAGAACACAAAATGTAGGCTGAACTGAGTTTGTGCCTTTGTGGAGTACCCAAGAACCTGAACTTGAGTGGCTTAGACCTGGGAAGAGCACGCAACTCAGGGCCTGCTCCCTGCAGAGCAACCTGAAGCCTGAGCAGTGTAGACTAGAAAAGCATACACGCCTTGAACGGGCACAAACCCAGTGTGGCCAAGACACTGCAAGCACTCCTCACACATGCCTGTGATATTTGTTTGCAGTGTTCCTCACTACCCACAGCACCACTGAACAAGTGAGCCTAAATAAGTGACCACCTTCGCCCCTTGTGTCAGGGCAGAAATTAGACACTGAAGAGATCTGCAAACAGAAGAAGCCAAAATAAACAGAGGGAACCACCTTGGAAGTGACAATTGCAACAGATTAAAACCCTGTAGTTAACACTGGCTACATTGGAAAGGACCTATAGATCTTGAGAAGTATAAACTGGAACAAGGAACTATCTGAAACTGAACTGACTCCACTGCCCACAACAGTTCCAGAGAAATTTCTAGATATATTTTTACTATTATCATTTTTTAATTTAATTTTTTTATTTTTAAATTTTCTATTACTCCTTTAATTTTCATTTTTATAACCTACTATTACCTTGCAAAAAAAAAAGACTCTATTTTTAAAGCAAACTTCATATATATTTTTTATAATTTTTGTGATCTTGTCTTGTTTTTTAATATTGTATTTTTGAGAGTGTAACATCTACTTTAGATTTTTAATCCTTGCTTTGGTATTTGTTATCAAATTTGTACCATTAAGAATCCAATCTTCAGTATCCATTTTTACTTAAGAGTGTGATTACTGGCTTGATTGCTCTCTCTCCCTTTTGACTCTCCTTTTTCTTCCCCAGGTCACCTCTATCTCCTTCCTGCCCCTTCTCTACTCTTCCCAACCCTGTGAATCTCTATGTGTTTTCCGGGCTGTGGAGAACACAGGCAACTGATTACTGCCTAGATCTGTCTCTCCCCTTTTGATTCCCCCTCTTCTCCTCCTGGTCACCTCTATCCCCCTCTTCCCTCTTCTCTTCTCCATGTAACTCTGTGAACCTCTCTGGGTGTCCCTCACTGTGGAGAATCTTTTCACCATTAACCTAGATGTTTTATTATCGGTGCTGTATGGATGGAGAAGTTTTGAGGCTTCCATAAGAATAAGGCTGAAAACCAGAGGCGGGAGGATTAAACCCAAAATGTGAGACACCAGAGAACTCCTGACTACAGAGAACATTAATTAATAAGAGATCATCCAAAAGCCTCCATACCTACACTCAAACGAAGCACCACCAAAGAGCCAACAAGTTCCAGAGCAAGACATACCACACAAATTCTCCAGCAACACAGGATCATAGCCCTGAGCTTCAAAATAAAGGCTGCCCAAAGTCACACCAAACCCATAGACATCTCAAAACTCACTACTGGACACTTTATTGCACCCCAGAGAGAAGAAATCCAGCTCCACCCACCAGGACACCGACACAAGCTTCCCTAACCAGGAAACCTTGACAAGCCACTCGTCCAACTTCACCCACAGGGAGGAACCTCCACAATAAAGAGGAACCACAAACTGCCAGAATAGAGAAAGGCCATCCTAATGAGAGAGTCATTTCCTAGGCAGGTTGATAGGGAGTCTAGGGGTCCCCAAGGAGACAGGGGTCGGGAATTCTCAAGGAGGAAGAAAGGACAAACTTTTTTCTTTCTCCACATTCCTTAGGATTATATAACAATAATGTATCCTACCTAAGGACAGTCTTTGGATTCAACCTTCTGTGATCTTAAAATGTTAATTATAGGAGTAGACCTGGTCTTTACAAGGATGTATCTTGCCTGAGGACAGTGTTATCTTAAAATGTAAATTATGGGAGTAGGTCTGATGAGGTCTTTACAACCTCCAGACATTCTTTGGATTGTATAACCTCATTGTTAACACTAGCAAGCGGGTACTCTTTCTGCTCCCTTCTGATGCCTATGTCAGAAGCTTTCTCTATCTCCTTTATACTTTAATAAAACTTTATTACACAAAAGCTTTGAGCAATCAAGCCTCGTCTCTGGCCCTGGATTGAATTCTTCTCCTCCGGGGGCCAAGAATCCTGGTGTATTCACGTGATTCAACAACAACCTTTCATCTTGGGGGCTCATCCAGGATCCTTCAGGACAAGGTAAGGATGCTTGGAGCTTTAGTTCTTTGTTCTCTTAGCCAACACGTTTTCTGCTGTGCTTTACTAACTCTACCGTGTGCTTGTGTGAATGAATGGCATGCCCTGTGTGAAGCAAATAAGGAGCCCTGCTCTGTGGTTCCATGGTGATCTCACAAGGCTTATGGCAGAAACCTGTTGGGGTGTTATACCGACCTGCCAATGCCAAGAGGCACCCAATGTCTCCTTTGGGAACCGACCAGAAATGGGCAAAGCATGTGGACCGAACTCTCCTTTCTCGGTCAAACTTTTCGGTCTCTTTGACCATTTCATAACCCCTTGGGAATTAGAAGTACTAACCTAGTCTATCGGATCATAGACTTTCAAGGGACTTGTGATCTATACTGTTATTGTGTACTGTGGCTTAGGTCCCAAACTTAGATTGGTAGCCAATAAAGTGCCTAGCCTCGCTAGGAATCGAAAGTTCGGAAGCTAGATGGAGCTCTAGCTCCCAGAACATCTCTGAGGTTAAAGGTTACTCAGATTGGGACTGCAATGG
Source organism: Bos indicus x Bos taurus (assembly GCF_003369695.1). Classification (NCBI taxonomy): domain Eukaryota; kingdom Metazoa; phylum Chordata; class Mammalia; order Artiodactyla; family Bovidae; genus Bos; species Bos indicus x Bos taurus. The sequence goes on along the minus strand of NC_040087.1, from coordinate 8,260,153 downwards.
GTTTTTTCCTTTGGTAACGCCAGCTCTTAGTAGATCAGAGGAGGCTGTTATACTGGTGTGGTGATACTTGGAAAGAACATATCAGTTTTATGTTCGTGTCGGTCTTATTGTAGTCAGGAAATACTCAGGGTCATGCACAGGCACTCAGGTGATGAATGTTTCCCACAGCGGTCTTAGCTTGGGAGGCATTCCGGAAGGTTACTCTGACTCACCCTGGGTGACATCAGAGGCAAGCAAGGTTAAAGGTGAAGAGCTGGACGTCAAGTAGGGATGCTATCAAGTCTACCCTTGGTACATCCCCACCCCATCTCGGTGGTAGAACCGGGAGGGACGAGTACGGCGCCTGCGTCGGTAAGGGACAGACTAAGTCCGACCAGGAAGGAAAAGCTTTTGGTGTAACGTCTGTCTATACCCACATCTAGAGCAGGGAGGGACGCCTCCGGTAGAAAAAATGGCCTTGGTCTCTTTTTTTCTCTCTTACAAATGGGAGCTAACAATTCCAGCCTCACTCCTTTGAACTGTATCCTGAAAAACTGGGATAGATTTGATCCCCAGGGCTTAAAGAAGACACACCTGGTCTTCCTATGTGATACTGCATGGCCACGGTATCCATTGGAGGATGGCAAACAGTGGCCAGTTGGAGGGTCTCTTAAGTATAATACTGTTCTACAATTAGACCGGTTCTGTAAGGAACAAGGGAAATGGGTAGAAGTAGCATATGTGTTGCCCTTTTTCTCTCTGTGAAATATGCCAGACTTATGTCCTAAGGGTATAGATTTGGGCATGAAACCTTCAACTCCCCCCTATCCTCTTACTTTGCCCCCGTACCTGGGACTCCAAACTGGGATTCAAACTGCCCACATGGAGGTCCAAACAACTCCTGTCTCAGTACGACCTCAGACTACTCTGGTTTCAGTAGAAACTCAGACCATCGAAGTAAGAGATGAGATGGAGGACAGGAGACAAAGAGAAGAGAAAAAACAGGTTTCTCCAATCTATCCCTGGGATCATAAGCACAGAGCAGCCAAAGAGACTGAGGAACAGCCATACAAGCTGTTGCCTCTTTATGAAACACCCACCAGGAGAAATAATCAGTCTGTGAGAGTTAATAAGCCTTTCTCTTATCAAGAAATACAAAGAATCAAGGAGGATCTGGGAGACTATTTAGAGGACCCAGAAAAAGATATTAGAGCTTTTAAAGGTGTTACTCTGCTTTATGACCTCACTTGGAAGAATGTGATGTATATCTTGGGACAAACGCTGACTCCCGAGTCAAAGACTCGAGTTTTGGGAAAAGCGGTTGCTTATGGAGATGAATGGCTTGGTAATGAAGCAGTAGGGAAGAGGGAGAATGAGATAGCGGCCCTCCCCACTGGGAATCAGGCGGTCCCAACTATAGAACCAGACTGGGACTACAACACAGCTAAAGGAAGATGGGATCAGAGTCATTTTGTTAGATGTATTCTTGAAGGACTTAGGCAGGCGCGTTCTAAGCCTTAAAACTATGGCAAATTGGCAGACATAGAACAGGAGGAGAAGGAAGCTCCTGGTAAATTCCTAGATAGACTGAGAGAAGGCCTTCGCAGATTCACTGAGATTGATCCTGAAAAGTGAAGAGGGAAAAGTGATCTTAAAGGATAGATTTCTCACTCAGTCGGCTCCAGATATCCGCTGTAAGCTATTAAAACAGGCGTATGGAACAAATCAGTCTTCAGATACTCTGTTACAACTGGCTCAGACAGTCTACTATGGTAGGGAATATGAGGAAAAGAAAGAAAGGCAAAAAAAGACAAAGGAAAAGGTGGAAGCCTTCGCCATGGCTATGAAAAACTTTCTTAAACAGCCTGAGAAAAATGCCCAGAGGGACCCAGGTGAAAAGGGATGGGCTTGCTATTACTGTGGAAAGGAGGGGCACCTCAAGTGGGATTGCCCTCAGGCATCTAAGCCACCCCCTGCTCCATGTCTGGTCTGCAAAGGACCACACTGGAAGAGAGACTGCCCCCAGAGGCGTAGGTCTCTGGGGTCGGACTCTGAAGACAATCAGGACTGAAGGTGCCCAGGGGTCCCCACACAAGCTCCCATCCTAATTACACCTGAGGAACCCCAGGTATTAATAATTGTGGGGGGCCAATCCGTCGATTTCCTTTTAGATACTGGGGCAACTTATTCTGTGCTTACTGAAGCCCCTGGCTCACTTTCTTCCCGATCCGCTTTCATAATGGGACTGTCTGGATGAGCCAAAAGGTATTATTTCAATTATTCTTTATCTTGCAACTGGGATTCTGTGCTGTTTTCACACGAGTTTCTGATTGTGTCAGAATCTCCCTCACCCTTTTTGGGAAGGGATATACTGAGCAAGGTCCATGCTTCTGTTTTCATGAATACGGAGCCCTTCCTTTCTCTCCCTTTAGTTGAACAAAATGTAAATCCTAGAGTATGGGCTGATGGAAAATCTGTGGGTCGAGCACAAAATGCTATTCCTGTAGTTGTTTAGCTCAAAGACCCACACGTATTTCCACATAAGAAGGAGTATCCACTGAAACCTAGTTAAGGAAGGATTAAAACCCATCATTGAAAATTTAAAGGAGCAGGGACTATTAATTCCCTGTAAAAGTCCTTGCAACACTCCTATTTTGGGTATAAAGAAATTGAATGGTAAATGGAGACTAGTTCAAGATTTACAAATAATAAATGAGGCTGTAGTTCCTTTACACCCCGTGGTGCCTAATTCTTATACTCTATTGTCTGAAATTCCTGAATGGGCCAAATATTTCTCAGTAATTGATTTAAAGGATGTCTTCTATTCAGTGCCCTTGGCGGAAGAAAGTCAATTTCTATTTGCCTTTGAAGACCCTACGCAGCCAGCTTCTCAGTTAACCTGAACAGTTTTGCCCCAGAGATTTTGTGACAGTCCTCACTTATTCGGACAAAGTTTGTCACGGGATCTACAAAACTTTAATAGCTCTGAAGCAGTGGTGTTACAATATGTAGATGATATTTTGCTCTGTGCTGAGACAGAGGAAGCTTGTTCGTGAGCCTCAGAAGATTTCTTAAACTTTCTGGCAGACTGTGGTTACAAGGCATCAAGAGAAAAGGCTCAGCTTTGTCAACAAAGATATCTGGGCCTAATCATATCAAAAGGGACTAGGGCCATAGGCCCTGAGAGAATTAAACCTATACTAAATTACCCCCTACCTATGACTTTAAGACAACTGAGAAGATTTTTGGGAATCACAGGTTACTGTCGCATTTGGATTCCAGGTTACGGGGAACTTGCCCGGCCTTTATATAAACTTATAGCTGAAACTCAGCAGGCCCAAACCGACAAACTGGTTTGGTCTCCAGAAACTCAAAAAGCTTTTAAGGTTCTTCAGACTGCTGTCCTGCAAGCTCCAGCTCTGAGCTTCCCACAGGGTCAGAATTTAATTTGTTTGTCACTGAAAGAAAAGGTGTGGCATTGGGAGTTTTGACACAACCCCGAGGGCCTCACCAGCAACCTATTGCTTATCTAAGCAGAGAATTAGATGTAGGTTCACGTGGGTGGCCCACTGCCTAAGAGTAATTGGGGCAGCGGCTTTATTAGCACCTGAAGCTTTAAAAATAATTAATGGACGAAACCTTACTGTACTGACTTCTCATGATGTGAGTGGAATCTTAAATTCTAAGGTTAATATTTGGATGACAGACTGTAGGTTTCTTAAGTATCAGTCATTGTTGTTAGAAGGACCAGTAACTAAGCTTAAAGTTTGTGAAAATTTAAATCCTGCCACTTTCCTTCCTGAGAAGGAAAATGAAACACCTGATCACGATTGTTCTCAATTCCTAACTTTAAACTGTGCAGCTCGGGAGGATCTAAAGGATACCCCATTAGACAATCCTGACATGGAAGTATTTACAGATGGCAGTTCTTTTGTTCTGGATGGAAAGCATAAAGCAGGTTACGCCGTGGTGACTGCTGAACAGGTTTTGGAAGCAAAATCTCTCCCCCAGGGAACCAGTGCTCAGTTAACAGAGCTTGTGGCTCTGACCTGAGCTCTAGAGTTAAGCAAAGGGCAGCGGATGAGCCTGATAATCTATGTGAGTCTACTTCTGCTGACTCCAAAAGTCCTGAGTCTGCTGTTTGATCCTCAAGACAATGCCTTCCTGTCCTGGGCTCACTCCTATGCTGCATTCCACAATCGGTCTAACTGCTGGATCTGCGGGGCACTCCCCTCTTCATCAGTGGAAGGCTTCCAGTGGTGGACAGCCCCACTTCAAGGAAAAGACTTTCTCTAAGTCTGTGAATACCTTCGATAACAATCACATGCGATGCCTCTTCTTCATCTGATGACATTTACCAACCCTAAAATGGACTGGTGCAACACTTTGCACTTTAACTATGGACATATGTGACTTTTAATTTTGATTGTGATTGTTTTGTTTTTGCTGTTTGCTCCCTGCATTTGTAATTTGTTTCTAGCTGCATGAAAGCTTTTAAGTTACAAATGGTTGCTCAAACTCCTGCTACTGCTGTAGCTTCCTCCAACTACTGTTTGGGGCCCCTGGATCAGATATCCTCAATATGAGGATTAGGAGAATATGTTGCCTCACCAATTTAGGGACAACGCCCCTTGTCAGCTCGGAAGCAGTAATGGAATGAGAACGACGCCCCTTTTCCCTAGGCAACATAATTCTCCTAAAAGAAAAGGGGGGAATGAGAGAGTCATTTCCTAGGCAGGTTGATAGGGAGTCTAGAGGTCCCCAAGGAGAGAGGGGTCAGGAATTCTCAAGGAGGAAGAAATGACAAACTTTTTTTCTTTCTCCACATTTCTTAAGATTATATAACAATAATGTATCCTGCCTAAGGACAGTCTTTGGATTCAACCTTCTGTGATCTTAAAATGTTAATTATGGGAGTAGACCTGGTCATTACAAGGATGTATCTTGCCTGAGGACAGTGTTATCTTAAAATGTAAATTATGGGAGTAGGTCTGATGAGGTCTTTACAACCTCCAGACATTCTTTGGATTGTATAACCTCATTGTTAACACTAGCAAGCGGGTACTCTTTCTGCTCCCTTCTGATGCCTATGTCAGAAGCTTTCTCTATCTCCTTTATACTTTAATAAAACTTTATTACACAAAAGCTCTGAGTGATCAAGCCTCGTCTCTGGCCCTGGATTGAATTCTTCTCCAGGGGCCAAGAATCCCGGTGTATTCACATGATTCAACAACAACCTTTCACTAAACACAGCAATGTAAACAAGATGAAAAGGCAGAGAAGTACTCATCAGGTAAAGGAACATGATAAATGCCCACCAAACCAAACAAAAGAGGAGAAGATAGGGAGTCTGCTTGAGAAAGAATTCAAAATAATGATTGTAAAAATGATACAAAATCTTGAAAACAAAATGGAGTTACAGATAAATAGCCTGGAGACAAAGATTGAGAAGATGCAAGAAATGTTTAACAAGGACTTAGAAGAAATAAAAAAGAGTGACTCAATAATGAATAATGCAATAAATAAGATCAAAAACACTCTGGAGGGAACCAACAGTAGAATAATCGAGGCAGAAGATAGGATAAGTGAGGTAGAAGATAGAATGGTAGAAATAAATTAAGTAGAGAGGAAATAAGAAAAAATAATTAAAAGAAATGAGGACAACCTCAGGGACTTCTGGGACAATGTTAAATGCCCCAATATGATGTCCCAGAAGAAGAATACAAAAAGAAAGGCCATGAGAAAATACTTGAGGAAACAATAGCTGAAAAATTTCCTAAAATAGAAAAGGAAATAGTCACCCAAGTCCAAGAAACCCAGAGAGTCCCAAACAAGATAAATCCAAGGCGAAACACCCCAAGACACATATTAATCAAGCTAACAAAGATCAAGCGCAAAGAACAAATATTAAAAGCAGCAAGGGGAAAACAAGAAATAACACACAAGGGGATTCCCATAAAGATAACAACTGATCTTTCAATAGAAACTCTTGAGGCCAGAAGGGAATGGCAGGACATGCTTAAAGTGATGAAAGAGAAAAACATACAACCCAGATTACTATACCCAGCAAGGATCTCATTCAAATATGAAGGAGAAATCAGAGGCTTTATAGACAAGCAAAAGCTGAGAGAATTCAGCACCACCAAAGCAGCTCTTCAACAAATGCTAAAGGATCTCCTTTAGACAGGAAACACAGAAAGGGTGTATAAACTTGAGCCCAAAACAACAAAGTAAATGGCAAAGGGATCATACTTATTAATAATTACCTTAAATGCAAATGGGTTGAATGCCCCAGCCAAAAGACTGGCTGAATGGATAAAAAAAAAAAAAAAATAGCAAGACCCCTATATATGTTGTCTACAAGAGACACACCTCAAAACAAGGGATACATACAGACTGAAAGTGAAGGGCTGGAAAAAGATATTTCATGGAAATGGAGATGGAAAAAAAAAAAAAACAAAAGCAGAGGTAGCAGTACTCATATCAGATAAAATAGACTTTAAAATAAAGTCTGTGAAAAGAGACAAAGACGGACACTACATAATGATCAAAGGATCAACCCAAGAAGAAGATATAACAATTATAAATATATATGCACCCAACATAGAAGCACCACAATATGTAAGGGAAATGCTAACAAGAATGAAAGGGGAAATTAACAATAACACAATAATAGTGGGAGACTTTAATACCCCATTCACACCTATAGATAGATCAAATAAACAGAAAATTAACAAGGAAGCACAAACTTTAAATGATACAGTAGACCAGCTAGACCCAATTGATATCTCTAGGACATTTCACCCCAAAACAATGAACTTCACCTTTTTCTCAAGCACACACAGAACCTTCTCCAGGATGGATCACATCCTGGGCCATAAATCTAGCCTTGGTAGATTCAAAAAAATTGAAATCATTTCAACCATCTTTTCTGACCACAATGTAGTAAGATTAGATGTCAATTACAGGGTGGCGGGGGGGACAAACTATTAAAAGTTCCAACATATGGAGGCTAAACAACACGCTTCTGAATAACCCACAAATCACAGAAGAAATTTAAAAAAAGAAATGAAAATATTCATAGAAACAAATGAAAATGAAAACACAACAACCCAAAGCCTATGGGACACCGTAAAAGCAGTGCTAAGGGGAAGGTTCATAGCAATACAGGCACACCTCAAGAAACAAGAAAAAATGTCAAATAAATAACCTAACTCTACACCTAAAGCAACTAGAAAAGGAAGAAATGAATAACCCTAGGGTTAGTAGAAAGAAAGAAATCTTAAAAATTATGGCAGAAATAAATGCAAAAGAAACAAAAGAGACCATAGCAAAAATCAACAAAGCTAAAAGCTCGTTCTTTGAGAAGATAAATAAAATTGACAAACCATTAGCCAGACTCATCAAGAAAGAAAGGAAGAAGAATCAAATCAAAAAAAATTAGAAATGAAAATTGAGAAAACACAACACAGAAATACAAAAGATCATAAGCGACTACTATCAGCAACTTTATGCCAGTAAAATGGACAACTTGGAAGAAACGGACAAATTCTTAGAAAGTATAACTTTCCAAATCTGAACCAGGAAGAAATAGAAAATCTTAACAGGCCCATCACAAGCACAGAAATCAAAACTGTAATCAGATATCTGCCAGCAAACAAAAGCCCAGGACCAGACGGCTTCACAGCTGAATTCTACCAAAAATTTAGAGAAGAGCTAACACCTATCTTACAGACTCTTCCAGAAAATTGCAGAGGAAGGTAAACTTCCAAACTCATTCAATGAGGCCACCATTACCCTAATACCAAAACCAGACAAAGACACCACAAAGAAAGAAAACTACAGACGAATATCACTGATGAACATAGATGAAAAAATCCTTAACAAAATTCTAGCAAACAGAATCCAACAACATATTAAAAAGATCATACATCATGACCAAGCAGGCTTTATCCCAAGAATGCAAGGATTCTTCAATAACCACAAATCAATCAATGTAATACACCACATTAACAAACTGAAAGATAAAAGCCATATGATTATCTCAATAGATACATAGAAAACCTTTGACAAAATTTTACATCCATTTATGATAAAAACTCTTCAGAAACAGGAATAGAAGGAACATACCTCAACATAATAAAAGCTATATATGACAAACCCAGAGCAAACATTATCCTCAGTGGTGAAAAATTGAAAGCATTTCCCCTAAAGTCAGGAACAAGACAAGGGTGCCCACTCTCACCACTAATATTCAGCAAGTTTTGGAAGTTTTGGCCACAGCAATCAGAGCAGAAAAAGAAATAAAAGGAATCCATATTTGAAAAGAAGAAGTAAAGCTCTCACTGTTTGCAGGTGACATGATCCTCTACGTAGAAAACCCTAAAGACTCCACCAGAAAATTACTAGAGCTAATCAATGAATATAGTAAAGTTTCAGGATACAAAATCAACACACAGAAATCCCTTGCATTCTTATACACTAATAATGAGAAAATAGAAAGAGAAATTAAGGAAACAATTCCATTCACTGTTGCAATGAAAAGAATAAAACACTTAGGAATATATCTACCTAAAGAAACAAAGACCTATATATAGAAAACTATAAAACACTGGTGAAAGAAATCAGAGGACACTAATAGATGGAGAAATATACCATGTTCATGGATTGAAAGAATCAATATAATGAAAATGAGTATACTATCCAAAGCAATCTATAGATTCAATGCAATCCCTATCAAGCTACCAATGGTGTTTTTTACAGAACTAGAACAAATAATTTCACAATTTGTATGGAAGTACAAAAAAAACTCAAATAGCCAAAGCAGTCTTGAGAAAGAAGAATGGAACTGGAGGAATCAACCTGCCCGACTTTAGGTTATACCACAAAGCTACAGTCATCAAGACAGTATGGTACTGGCACAAAGACAGAAATATAGATCATTGGAACAAAATAGAAAGCCAAGAGATAAATCCATGCACGTATGGATACCTTATCTTTGACAAAGGAGGCAAGAATATACAATGGGGAAAGGACAATCTCTTTAACAAGTGGTGCTGGGAAAACTGGTCAACCACTTGTAAAAGAATGAAACTAGAACACGTTATAACACCATACACAAAAATAAACTCAAAATGAATTAAAGATCTAAATCTGAGACCAGAAACTATAAGACTCCTAGAGGAGAACATAGGCAAAACACTCTCCGACATAAATCGCAGCAGGATCCTCTATGACCCACCTCCCAGAATATCGGAAATAAAAACAAAGATAAACAAATGGGAGCTAATTAAACTTAAAAGCTTTTGCACAACGAAGGAAACTATAAGCAAGGTGAAAAGACAGCCTTCAGAATGGGAGAAAATTACATCAAATGAAGCAACTGACCAAGAATTAATCTCAAAAATACACAAGCAACTCCTGCAGCTCTATTCCAGAAAAATAAATGACCCAATCAAAAAATGGGCCAAAGAACTAAATAGACATTTTTCCAAGGGAGTCATACAGATGGCTAACAGACACATGAAAAGATGCTTAACATCACTCATTATCAGAGAAATGCAAATCAAAACCACAGTGAGTCACCATCTCACATTGGTCAGAATGGCTGCTATCCAAAAATCTACAAGCAATAACTGCTGGAAAGGATGTGGAGAAAAGGGAACCCTCTTACAGTGTTGGTGGGAATGAAAACTAGTACAGCCACTATGGAGAACAATGTGAAGATTCCTTTAAAAAACTGGAAATAGAACTGCCACATGACACAGCAATCCCACTGCTGTGCATACACACAGAGGAAACCAGAATTGAAAGAGACACATGTACCCCAATGTTCATCAAAGCATTGTTTACAATAGCCAGGATGTGGAAGCAACCTAGATGTCCATCAGCAGACGAATGGATAAGAAAGCTGTGTTACATATACATAATGGAATATTACTCAGTCATTAATAAGAATACATTTGAATCATTTCTAATGAGGTGGATGAAACTGTAGCCTATTATACAGAGTGAAGTAAGTCAGAAAGAAAAATACCAACACAGCATACTAACACATATATGTGGAATTTAGAAAGATGGTAATGATAACCCTATATGTGGGACAGTGAAGGAGACACAGATGCATAGAACAGTCTATTGGACTCTGAGGGAGAGGGCAAGGGTGGGATGACCTAAAAGAATAGCACTGAAACATGTATATTATCATATGTGAAATGTATTGCCAGTCTAGGCTGGATGCATGAGACAGGGTGCTCAGGGCTGGTGCACTGGGATGATCCAGAGGGATGGAATGGGGAGGGTGGTGGGAGGGGGGTTCAGAATGGGGAACACATGTACATCCATGGCTGATTCATGTCAATGTATGGCAAAAACCACTACAATATTGTAAAGTAATTAGCCTCCAATTAAATAAATAAAAAGAACTCACCTGCAAATGCTGATCTGAGTGGCAGGTTCAATCTTTGGATTGGGAAGATCCCTTGGAGGAGGGCAGGGCAACCCACTTTAGTATTCTTGTCTGGAGAATCCCAAGGACAGAGGACCCTTGTGGGCTATAGTCCATGGGTTTGCAAAGAGTTGGACATGACTGAAATGACTTAGTATGCACACACACATAGATCTTCAGCACATCTGTTACTGAGTCCAAACTCATTCTGCTTACTACAGGACAGGCCAATAAATTGGGAGAAGGGTTGTTGGAGCAAGGAATAACGTCTATATTCAGAAAAACCAGCAGCCAGAAAGACAGACTAACGTCTTAGAGAACGATCTTTCAGTTCAGTTCATTCTCTCAGTTGCATCCAACTCTTTGCGACTCCATGGAGAGCAACACGCCAGGCCTCCCTGTCCATCACCAATTCCCAGAGTCCACGAAAACCCAAGTCTATTGAGTCGGTGATGCATTCCAACCATCTCAACCTGTGTTGTCCCATTCTCCCCTCACCTTCAATCTTTCCCAGCATCACAGTCTTTGCCAGTGAGTCAGTTCTTCACATCAGGTGGCCAAAGTATTGGAGTTTCAGTTTCAGCATCAGTCCTTCCAATGAACACTCAGGACTGGTCTCCTTTAGGATGGACTGGTTGGATCTCCTTGCAGTCCAAGGGACTCTCAAGAGACTTCTCAAACACCACAGTTCAAAAGCATCAATTCTTCGGTGCTCAGCCTTCTTTATAGTCCAACTCTCACATCCATACATGGTAAAGAACCATCATTACCAACTTAAAAATCAGCTTCTTTTATCCTAAAAGGGAAGATGTGTTTGGTTGCTGTAAATTTCTTGGTGTCAGAATCCTTTGTTCTTGCATCTGTCCACTTAGTTCAGGTCATGATGTTCCTGCAAACTTCCAACAAGTTAAATGCTATTCTGTTCTGCAATTCTTTGTCTCTATATGAATGGAAGAGTGTTATACCTATACAGGTCAGAGTCTAGAAAATGGTCTACCTTGTGTGTTTCAAGCTATAGGAGCATTCTTTAACAGAAGATGAAGAGGTAGTATAGCTAAGCACTGGCAACAGAAGAGCACACGGGTTAAAGTGAAAGAACTATATCTGCCACGGAATAGGGTTTGTTTTATCATATTACACATCCAGGCCTCCTAGTTTCTGTTTAAAATTCCATTATTTCCGATACAGATATACTTTCAGGTTCAATAAATTACTTCACTGCAATATATTGAAAATTATTTTACATGTTGAGTATATGAACATGACATAGCAAAACACTGTGTATTGCACTCAGATTTTTTAAAGAATGACCATGTATGCAAACATATTTATGTTTTATGTATGCAAGTTTTACCTGACATGTTTGGATTAGAACTTTTTGAACATAAATGTCATCCACATTTTTTATTACTAATATTCTTTAGCTGAAATTTTAAAGTGAGTTTTTATTCTATTTTCTAAAGTTTCCTAGCTAATAACTATCTTCAAGAATTTTAGTGATAGTCATCTTTATAACTGATTTTCATAGACTTGGGACTACTTTTCAATTAGACTAAAAGTCAACTGGCTTTCAGCCTATTTGTACATAATATATTATAGGCATAATTAATATATCCTAAGTTGCTTTGTAGATGCTTCAAGGTAGGGAATCTTTTTTTGGTCTACTTTAAACTGTGAAGTATGTGGGCATGACTACACGATGATTCTTTTTTCCAGAAAGATACCAGAATATTTCAAGCATAGTGGTCCATCTATGAGTGAAATGGTCCTTTTTAATATATTTTTAATACATTTTTTTTATATATATTTCCATGGTTTAAAAAAAAAATCCCAAACTTTAACAATTGAATTAATATTACAAAATTTAACAAATTCTTATAAACTTCCAAAATCTTAAAATGTTAGAGATTATAGCTAAGAATTACTTAACCAAACATTTACTGAATATCTACTATATACTAAGCACCATTTTGACATGCATGGTAAAGCTATGTGAAACCTCATTCTTTGGCTGCTTTCTCTCTGGTGAGTAAAAATATCTTTCTTAAAAAATATTATTCAAGTGGAGATGAGTGATGTAGATAAAATAGAATAAGGTAATGTAAGAAGCATCACTGACTCAATAGATATGAATTTGAGGAAACTCCAGGAGATAGTGAAGGACTGGCACACTGCAGTCTACAGGGTCACAAAGAGTTGGCCATTTTTAGATAGAAATTCTACAAAGTTCAAGATGTTAAAGATGTGATAAGATAGTACAAAAAAAAAAAAAGCCAATATACAGGGCGCATGAGAGTAGTTGTATTGGGTGCTTTGGGAAATATAGGACAATATGATGCAAGCTCTTTCTTGTGCAAAAGGGCATGGCATTTCAATTTTATGCAAAGAGTAATAGGATATCCTAGGTGATAGGATAATGATTATTTGATGCAACAGCTACCATGAGAGTTGCCACTCACTAACCCAAATTTACAAACTATTAGATTCAGTGCCAAACTACAGTAGAGTAACTTGATATTCTACTACAGTTGCTCTGCTGCTGCTGCTAAGTAGCTTCAGTCATGTCCGACTCTGTGTGACCCCATGGACTGCAGCGTACCAGGCTTCTCCATCCATGGGATTCTTCAGGCAAGAACACCGGAGTGGGTTGCCATTTCCTTCTCCAACTACAGTTGCTCAGACATACAAATAAGTTCGAAAATAACTATATTCCCATATTATCTTCTGTTAAAATGAAGTAGGGCAAAGGCTAAGAACGTTTTGCCAAGAGAATACACTGGACACAGCAAACACCCTATCCCAACAACATAAGACACAACTCCACACATGAACATCACCAGATGGTCAATAATGAAATCCCTTATGATTATACAGCGGAAGTGACAAACAGATTCAAGGGATTAGATGTAATAGACAGAGTGCCTGAACAACTATGGATGGAGCTTTGTGACATTGTACAGGAGGCAGTGATCAAGACCATCCCCAAGAAAAAGAAATGCAAAAAGGCAAAATGGTTGTCTGACAAGTCTGTAAAGATAGCTGAGAAAAGAAGAGAAGTGAAAGGCAAAGGAGAAGAGGAAAGATATACCCATCTGATTGCAGAGCTCCAAAGAAGAGAAAGGAGAGATAAGAAAGACTTTCTTAGTTAACAATGCAAAGAAATAGAGGAAAATGATAGGATGGGAAAGAATTGAGATCTCCTCAAGGAAATTAGAGATTCCAAGGGAACATTTCATGCCAAAATGGGACAATAAAGGACAGAAATTTTATGGACCTAACAGAAGCAGATGTTAAGAAAAGGTGGTGAGAATAAACAGAAGAACTGTACAAAAAAGGTTTTCATGACCCAGATAATCACGATGATGTGATCACTCACGTAGAGCTAGACATACTGGAATGTGAAGTCAAGCAGGCCTTAGAAAGCAGCACTGCAAGCAGAGCTAGTGGAGGTGATGGAATTCCAGCTGAGCTACTTCTAATCCTAAAAGATGATGCTGTAAAAGTGCTGTATTCAATATGCCAGCAAATTTGGAAAACTCAGCAGTGGCCACAGGCCTGGTAAAGGTCAGTTTTCATTCCAATGCCAAAGAAAGGCAATGCCAAAAAATGTTTGAACTACTGCACAATTGCACTCATCTCACATGCTAGCAAAGCAATGCTCAAAATTCAAGCCAGGCTTCAACAGTAGGTGAGCTGAGAACTTCCAGATGTTCAAGTTGGATTTAGAAAAGGCAGAGGAATCAGAGATCAAATTTCCAACATCCACTGGATCATCAAAAAAGCACGAGAATTACAAAAAAAAAAATCTACTTCTTCTTTATTGACTACACCTATTCCTTTGACTGTGTGGATCAGAATAAACTGTGGAAAATTCTTAATGAGATGGGAATAACACCTTACCTGCCTCATGAAAAATCTGTATGCAGCTCAAGAAGCAACAGTTAGAACTGGATACGTGGCAACAAACTGGTTCCATATCAGAAAAGGAGTAGTCAAGGCTATACATATGTTGTCACCCTGCTTATTGAACTTATATGCAGAATACATCATGCGAAATTCTCAGCTGGATGAAGCATTAGCTGGAATCAAGATTGCCAGGAGACAGATAAACAGTCTCACATACTCAGATGACAACACCCTTATGGCAAAAAGTGAAGAGAAACTAAAGAGCCTCTTCATGAAAGTGAAAGAGGAGAGTGAAAATGCTGGTCTAAAACTCAGCATTTAGAAAATTAAGATCATGGCATCTGGTCCCATCAAGTTCATGGCAAAAGATGGGGAATCTTTGGAAACAGTGACAGATTTTATTTTCTTGGACTCCAATATCACTCCAGATGGTGAGTACAGTCATGATATCCAAATATGCTTGCTCCTTGGAAGAAAAGCTATGCCGAACCTACACAGCATATCAAAAAGCAGAGACATTGCTTTGCCAACAATGGTCTATCTAGTCAAATCTATGGTTTTTCCAGTAGCATGTATGGGTGTGACAGTTAAACTATAAAGAAAGCTGAGAGCTGAAAAACTGATGATTTTGAACTCTGGTTTTGGAGAAGACTCTTGAGAGGCCCTTGGACTGCAAGGAGACCAAACCAGTCAATCCTAAAGGAAATCAGTCCTTGAATATTCATTGAAAGGACTGATGCTGAAACTGAAACTCCAATACTTTGGCCACCTGATGCGAATAATAGACTCATTGGAAAAGGCCCTGATGCTGGGAAAGATTGAAGGCAGAAGGAGAAGGGGATGATAGAGGATGAGATGGTTGAAATGTATCACCTGCTTGATGGACTTGAGTTTGAGCAATCTCTGCGATTTGATAGACAAGGAAGCCTGGAGTGCTACAGTCCATGGGGTCGCAAATAGTCAGGCATGAGTGAGCAACTGAACTGATCTGAAATGATTTGATATTTATCACTTTTTCAATAGAATATCTTTATTTAAAATGAATATTATATTTATTGTGCCGGTCCATATTTTTTACCTTACTTAACGACTTCACTTTCACTTTTTACTTTCATGCATTGGAGAAGGAAATGGCAACCGACCCCAGTGTTCTTGCGTGGAGAGTCCCAGGGACGGGGGAGCCTGTTGGGCTGTCGTCTATGGGGTCGCACAGAGTTGGACACGACTGAAACGACTTAGCAGCAGTAGCAGCAGCAGCATAATCTTTTGCTATACTGTGTAGTCATGAAGGTACAATGAAAGTTGGCTCCAATATCGTGTCATGATCTTACAGATAGTGTTCATTTCCTCATTTGATGACTGTTGGACAAAAACAAAGATTCTGAAATGATTAAATATTAATAGCAGACATGAAATGCTCTTGCATCATCATCGTTTCAATATTTGCAATTTGCTGTAGAAAAATTATTTAGATCTTTAAGTTATTTACTTACTGTTTGGTTGCTACATTTCTTACTAGTGCTTTTATTTACATGGGAAAAAGAAAATACCAAAAGAAAAATATTAATTAAAGAATTAGTCTAACCAGCATACCCTAAATCTAAGAGTTCAGTTATTATGGAATTTTTAAGGCAAGTACTGCTCTGGTTAATTAGCTGAGTGAAAGTCAACTCTTTGCTGCCCTGCTTGCAAAGACAACCTAAACTTTCTGTTTATTTTTCAATAATTTACATTTAATGTAATTATTGATATGGTCAAATTTTAAACTATTAGCTTGATTTATTTTTTCCGTCTCTTTCTTTCTCTTTTCTTCTTTCTCTGCCTTTTTTTTTTTATTAACTACTTTAAAATAATTTAGTTTATTTCCTTTTTTGACATTAGATATAACCCTTTGCTTTTTTAAAAACTGATGTTTTTGGACTTCCCTGGTGGCTCAGATGGTAAAGCATCTGTCTACAATGTGAGATACCTGTGTTCGATCCCTGGGTTTGGAAGATTCCCTGGAGAAGGAATGGCAACCCACTCCAGTACTCTTGCCTTGAAAACCTTGGTTCAGGCTACTATCCATGGGGTCGCAAAGAGTCGGGCACAACTGAGCAACTTCACTTTCTTTTCTTTCTTTTTTTTTGTAGAGTGGATTTACAACTTCTGTTAGTTTCTACTGAACAACAAAATGACTTAGGTATACATATATACACATTTTTTAATATATTATTTTCCATTATGGTTTATCACAGGTCATTAAATATACTTCCTTGTGCTGTACAGTGGACCTCATATATCCATTCTATGTATAATAGTCTGCATGTGATAGCTCCAAACTTGCAGTCCATATCTCCCCCACATCCCTCCCACTTGGCAACCACAAATCTCTTCTCTAGGTCTGCATAGCTCTTTTTAAAAACCTTTTATTTTGTATTGGAATCTATTTGATATATATTTGATTAGCAATGTTGTGGTATCAATAGCTTCAGGTTTACAGCAAAGTGATTCAGATATACATATACATGTATCCTTTTTAGATTCTTTTCCATTTAGATTATTATATAATAGTGAGCAGAGTTCCCAGTGCTATACAGTAGGTCTTTGTCATCAGTTTTAAGTATAGCAGTGTGTACATGTTAATCCCACATTCCCTAACAATCCCACCCCCCCCCCACCATTCTCTCCTGATAACCATAAGTTCCTTCTCTAAGTCTATGAGTCTGTTTCCATTCTGTAAATAAGTTCATTTGGCCATGAAGTACATGAAAAGATGTTCAACATGGCTAATTATTAGAGGAATGCAAATCAAAATTACCATAAGATATCTCCACACACCAGTCAGAATGATTAAAAATCCACAAATAAATACTGGAGAGGGTGTGGAGAGAAGGGAACCCTCCTACACTGCTGTTGGGAAAGTAAATTAATACTGTCATTATAGAAAACAGGATGGAAGTTCCTTGAAAAACTAAAAATAGAACTACCACGTGATCCAACAATCCCAATCCTTGGCATATATCCAGAGAAAACTATAATTCAAAAAGATATTTTACTGCAGTGCTGTTTACAGTAACCAAAGCATGTAAGCAACCTCAATGTCTATAGACAGTGAAATGGATAAAGAAGATGTGATACATTTATACAATCGATATTACACAGCCATTAAAAGGAATAAAATAATGTCATTTGCAGCAACATAGATGAACCTGATTATTGTCATACTGAGTGAAGTAAATCAGACAGAGATAGAGAAATATGGTATTATATTGCTTATATGTGAATTCTAAAAAGAAATCATACAAACTCTTTGCTCTTTTTTTCTTTAGAACTGGGAGTATGGAACTTTAACTCATCACAATCTGCCATCAAGTAAGAACCATAAAATAATATCATTTTCCTTCTTCTGACCATTGTGGTATTGTTGTTGGGCATTTTATTTTTGGAGATTCTAGGAGATAACTAGTGGAAATAGACTTCTGTTTTGTGATGACTCTCCAACTGTAAGACATCAATAAATTATATTATATGCAGGCATTATTCTGGAAAGTAAAATATTTTCTCCAGAGTTTTTCTGGCTTATAATTTGTCTAAGATTACCATTAGTCAGATGTAGGGCATTATTTATAATTTATTTCAGGTATTCAGTGCTTATAGAAATGGAGTTAATATATCTCTGAATTACAAGCCAATCACTTTACAAATCTCTTTTGAGAGAAAGTTTTCTTCTGAACTATTCCAGAAAGTTAGGTTTGTTTAAGCTTATAGACTGGATTATTTTCCTATTGATAAAGTTATATTTTGTTATTTGTTTATTAATATTTATGTCCATCACAATCATATACACACAAAACCATTTGATACAATTTTCAGGGAGATTAATAACAGCAGACATGATCAACAAACTAAATGGGAAAAAAAGTACTATATCAGAATTTAATGATCTTTCTCTTGCCGTGTTGAACAGAGGCTACATGCTCTTATCTTCAAACTTGAGCCCGACACATATTCAAATAGAGAATCTAAAGATTTGTTGATAGAAGAAAAGTGGTTCCCTGTTTGCATTGAGAATAAGCCTTGGGTGCTTTAATATAAGATGTTTGCTTACATAAAATGTTTATCTTATAATAGATTGCTTGTCCTACCTCGACCCTGAAATTCAACTCTAAAACAAATTTTGTTATGCAGGACTCTCACACAAAACTGCTTACACATCTATCATTGTCCTCTACAAGGCAAGCTTTGAGTCTGTACTATATTTATTATGCAAATTCTTTTGAAATCTGTAGTGCAGGTGTCTCATGCCTTTCAAAATTAGTTTGCATATTAAATGTAGTATAGAAAATGATGGCCCACAAACTTTAGCTGCTTGATTTTAATGAGAGAGTGTAGAATAAAATGCTTTGGGTATTCAGAATAATTCACACACAATGGGAATAATTAATGGGAAATACTCTAGCACACAATTTGTTTCAAACTATACAAGTTGAAGAAAGCATCTGTTACCCAAACATGTTTTCCTCAATTGTTTCATTTTATTTGAAAAATATCTGAACAAGACAAATATGTACAACCCTTTCTAGAAGGATATTTGTGGGACTGACTGACTTTTTTTTTAATTTACTTTTATTAAGTTAAAAAAAATTGCCTCAGGATGACAAATATACTTTTCTGATGACTGTATAATGAGAATGGACAAATGCTTTATGAAAATATTCATCAGAAAACTAATCGCTGGAGCATTATTTTTTAAGTAGAATGAATTTAAATAAGTTATAAATCAGCAAATAAATTGATGCATAATTTGAAGCATTTCAGAAATGGAATATTTTAGTGCCTGTTTTTATGATGATAGCTGAATTATAGGACCACAGTATGAAAATTTATTTATAAAATACTTGCAAGTAATGGGGAGAGTGATAAATAGTTAGAGCATGGGGATTTTAAGGGCAGTGAAAATATTCTGTATGATATCACAAGGCTGGATACTTTTCATTTTATATCTCTCAAAAATCCAAAGAATATACAAGAGTAAACACTAACGATCAAAATTTTGGTGATTATGATGTATCAATGTTGGTTTATTAATTTAAGCAAATGTCCTACCCTGATGGGGGATGTTGATAATAGTTGAGACTATACTTGTTCTGAGGGAAGAGAGGATATAGGCAAAATTTCTATAACTTCCTTTGAGTTTTGATGTAAACCTAAAACTGCTTCTAAAAAAATTGTCTTTTAAAAAATCACTTCCAGATAATGTTTAAATACCACTTACAAAGATGACAGAGAAATTCCAGTTTCAGCTCCAATATTTAAAGAGCTTATATGTTATGACTCCATTTTTTCAAGAATAAATAGTAAAATAACCTGAAAATCAGTGACTTTTCTTGGATCAATAAGAAAATTGAAATTTCAGGGAAGCTGCACCCTAAAATTTGGAGAGACAGGCAAATCCAGAGAAATACAGTCAGAGATCAAATTACCTGGAGCAGGAGACAATGAGGCAATTAACTGCTAAGAACACTAATACTGCTGACAAATTGCTATAGGCTGAGAGAAAGTGAGAAAGTGTTACTGAGTCCAAGCTTGTTCTGCTCACTGCACAACAGGCCAGTAAATTGAAAGACAAGTTGCTGGGGGGAAGGAATAGATATTTTAGTGGGAAAGCCACCAGATTGACAAGACAGTGGACCATCTTTCCTGGGTTTGGATGCTAGTTTCTTTCATGCAACAAAGGGGGAGGTGAAGAAGTAAAGTTAAAAGGTGAAAAGTTGTTGCAAGTATTTCCTGGTTCCAGCCAGAGTCCAGAGAAGATATGCTTGTTTCTTCTTTCCTGTTCTAATTATTTGACAAGATCTTTCAAACCTATTGGGCTTCCCAGGTAGCTCTAGTGGTAAAGAACTCGCCTAACAATTCAGGAGACGTAAGAGATGTGGGTTGGATCCTTGTGTCAGGAAGATCCACTGGAGGAGGGCATGGCAACACACTCCAGTATTGCCTGGAGAATGACATGGACAAAGGAGCCTGGTTGGGCTACAGTCCATGGGGAGGCAAAGAGTCAGACACAGCTGGGGCAGTTTAACACTAAAAATTCATTTAATCCTTGCCACAAACTTTGAAGATAGAAAACATCATATCTGCTTTTTACAGATATCAGAGAAAAGTAGAAGACAGTAAATGCTCAAAATTGTACAGCTAATAAATTACGAAAATGTGATTTGAGCCTAAATTAAGGAGAAATGTAGGGAACATTATTCTGTGTCCTTCTAAGTTTGCTTTGAAACATGGATTGGGTTATAGAACTGAAAAGACAGAACAGCTAAGTAACTCTTTCTGAAATAGGTATAAGGCTCCATCTCTGTGTGTGCTTAGTCGCTCAGTCATGTATAACTCTTTGCAACCCTATGGACTGCAGACCACCAATCTCCTCTTCCCATGGGGATTCTTCAGGCAATAACACTGGAGTGGCTTGCTATGCTCTCCTTCAGCAGATCTTTCAAACTCAGGGATCGTACCCAGGTCACCAGCTTTTCAGTCAGATTCTTTACTGTCTGAGCCATCAAGGAAGCCCAAGAATACTGGAGTGGGTAGCTTATCCTTTCTCCAAGAGAGTTTCCTGATCCAGGAATCAAACTTGGGTCTCCTGCATTGTGGGCTGATTCTTTACCAGCTAAGCTTGCAGGGAAGCCCAAGGCTCCATCAGTGGAACATAAATCTGAAATTTCTGAAACAGATGGACACTACAAGGATTCCCAGGCAGCAGAGGAAAATCTTTAACACTCAAAGAATGAGTGACAGTTTTAAGTAACCTGTAGCTTTGTGAGGGTTAGATGGATAGCTGGAATGGCTAATAGGTATGAGGGCCATCTTTCTCTATCAGAAGAATCAGGAGCAACACAGAGGCTGTCAAGACTTATCACATTGGACACCGTGACAGAATTCTGATTCATGTGAGAACAAGGCACAGAATCAGAAGACATATGACATGTATTATTAATAAAGATGAAACCCTTAGCTCAATGATATAAGAAGTGGGGCCAGACTGTGGTAGGAAACTTTTTAGCAAGTTAAAATTAGGAACTGTAAAAACCCCCATTGTAATGATGGAAATGTGGGAAGTCATGATGATGAGGGATGTGACAGCTATCGTAAGTATAAAAGTTCCCACTCAGTGGTCACACACTCCATGTCAGAAATTATATTAAGCATTAAAATATTTCCTTCCACTTAACTTTTACAAACATCACTTCTTCTTAAGAGTTAGAAAGACAATCTGAAAAAAAAAAAATAGATCTATCTGATCAAGTCCGTGTTTAAAAAACTTTTCCTAATAAATTGTGATAAAATATTAAAGCATTAGAGAAAATGGCTCTTATCTATAAGATTGTAATGAGGAAGATAAATTTAGAATTAAAGATTTTATCAATTGATAATAATGTGATCAAGTCAGCTTATGAAGATCAAGAAGCTCAGGTACAAAAGGAGAATTCTTGACTTATTCAAACCAATTATATAAAAAGTACATTTAAAAATATTTATGTATGAAAAAGTGTTCTACATTATGTGTTAGAGGAATACAGAATAAAATAACTGTCAAACTCTTCAGTTCAGTTCACTTCAGTCACTCACTTGTGTCTGACTCTTTGTGACCCCACCTACTGCACTATGCCAGGCTTCCCTGTCCATCAGCAACTTCCAGGGCTTGCTCAAACTCACGTCTATCGAGTAGGTGATACATTTCAACCATCTCATCCTCTGTCGTCCCTTTCTGCTCCCACCTTCAATCACTCTTCAGTTCAGTTCACTTCAGTCACTCACTTGTGTCTGACTCTTTGTGACCCCACCTACTGCACTATGCCAGGCTTCCCTGTCCATCAGCAACTTCCAGGGCTTGCTCAAACTCACGTCTATCGAGTAGGTGATACATTTCAACCATCTCATCCTCCGTCGTCCCTTTCTGCTCCCACCTTCAATCTTTCCCAGCATCAGGGTTTTTTACAATGAGTCAGTTCTTTGCATCAGGTTGCCAAAGTATTAGAGCTTCAGCTTCAGCATCAGTCCTTCCAATGAATATTCAAGGACTGAATTCCTTTAGGATTGACTGATTTGGTCTCCTTGCAGTCCAAGGGCCTCTCAAGAGTCTTTTCCAACACCACAGTTCAAAAACATCAATTCTTCAGCGCTCAGCTTTCTTTATAGTCCAACTCCCACATCCATACATGAATACTGGAAAAAGCAGAGCTTTGCTTTGGCTAGAGACATTTTTTTGTAAAGTAAGGTCTCTGCTTTTTAATATGCTGTCTAGGTTGGGCATAGCTTTTCTTCTAAGGAGCAAGTGCCTTTTAATTACAGGGCTGCAGTCACCATCTTCAGTGATTTTGGAGCCCCCACCCCCCAAAAATAAAGTCTGTCACTGTTTCCATTGCTTCCTCATCTATTTGCCATGAAGTGATGGGGAAGGATGTCATGATCTTAGTTTTCTGAATGTTGAGTTTTAAGCTAACTTTTTCACTCTCCTCTTTCACTTTCATCAAGAGGCTCTTTAGTTCTTCTTTGCTTTCTGCCATAAGGGTGGTGTCACCTGCATATGGGAGATTATTGATATTTGTCCCGAAAATCTTGATTCCAACTTGTGCTTCATCCAGCACGGCATTTCACATGATGCAGTCTTCATATAAGTTACATAAGCAGTTTGACAATATACAGCCTTGACTACTCCTTTCCCAATTTGGACCAGTCTGTTGTTCCATGTCCAGCTTTAACTATTGCTTATTGACTTGCATACAGATTTCCCACGAGGCAGGCAATGTGTTCTGGTATTTCCATCTCCTAAAAAATTTTCCACAGTTTTTTACGACCCACACAGTCAAAGTCATAGGCGTAATCAATAAGCAGAAGTGGATGTTCCAGTGGATGTTGTCAATTTGATCTCTGGTTCCTCTGCCTTTTCTAAATCCAGCTTGAACATTTGGAGGTTCATGATCATTGAAGCCCATCTTGGAGGATTTTGAGTATTTCTTTGCTAATGTGTGAGATGAGTGCAATTGTGTGGTAGTATGAACATTATTTGTTATTGCCTTTCTTTGGGATTGGAATGGAAACTGACCTTTTCCAGTCCTGTAGCCAGTGCTAAGTTTTCCAAATATGCTGACATATCGAGTGAAGCACTTGGACAGCATCATCTTAGCGGATTTGAAATAGCTCAGCTGGAATTCCATTACCTCCACTAGCTTTGTTCATAATGATGCTTCCTAAGGCCCTCTATTTCACATTCAAAGATGTCTGGCTCTAGGGGAGTGATCACACCATCATGGTTGTCTGGGTTGTGAAGATCTTTTTTGTATAGTGCTTCTGGGTATTCTTGCCAGTTCTTCTTAATATCTTTGTTTCTGTTAGGCCCATACCACTTCTGTCCTTTATTGGATCCATCTTTGCATGAAATGTTCCCTTGGTATCTCTAATTGTCTTGAAGAGATCTCTAGTGTTTTCCATTCTATTGTTTTCCTCTATTTCTTTGCATTGATCACTGAAGAAGGCTGTCTTCTCTCTCCTTGCTATTCTTTGGAACTCTGCATTCAGATGGGTGTATCTTTTCTTTTCTAATTTGCCTTTTCCTTCTCTTGTTTTTTCAGCTATTTGTAAGGCCTCCTCAGGAAACCATTTTTCCATTATGCACTTCTTTTTATTGAGGATGGTCTTGATCACTGCATCCTGTACAATGTTAGAAACCACTGTCCATAGTTTCTCATGCACACTCTATCAGATCTAATCCCTTGAATGTATCTGTCACTTCCACTCTATAATCATAAGGGATTTGATTTAGGTCATACCTGAATAGTCTAGTGGTTTTCCCTACTTTTTTCAATTTAAGTCTGAATTTGGCAATTTGGAGTTCATGATCTGAGCCAAAGTCAGCTCCTGGTCTTGTTTTTGCTGACTGTATAGTGCTTCTCCATCTTTGGCTGCAAATGATATAAAAAATATGATTTCCTTGGTGACCATCTGCTCATGTCCATGTGTAGTCTTCTCTTGTGTTTTTGGAAGAGAGTGTGTGCTATGACCAATGCATTCTCTTGGCTAAACTCTGTTAGCTTTTGACCTGCTTCTTTCTGTACTCCAATTCTAAATTTGCCTGTTACTCCAGGTATTTTTTGACTTCCTACTTTTGAATTCTAGTCCCCTATCATGAAAAGGATATCTTTTTTCAGTATTAGTCCTAGAAGGTCTTCATAGAACAGTTCAACTTCAGCTTCTTCAGCTTTACTGGTTGGAGCCTAGATTTGGGTTACTGTGATAGTGAAAGGTTTGGATTACTGTGATAGGAAACGAACAGACATCATTCTGTTGTTTTTGAGACTGCATGCAACTACTGCATTTCAGATTCTTTTGTTGACTATGAGGGCTACTCCATTTCTTCTAAGCAACTCTTGCCCACAGTAGTAGATATAATGGTCATCTGAGTCAGATTTTCCAATCCAGTCCATTTTATTTCACTGATTCCTAAAATGTTAATACTCACTCTTGCTGTCTCCTGTTTGACCACATTCAATATACCTTGATTCATGAACCTAACATTCCAGGTTCCTATGCAATATTGTTCTTTACAGCATTGGCCTTACATCCATTACCAGTCACACCCACAACTGGGTGTTGGTTTTGCTTTGGATCCATCTCTTCATTCTTTCTGGAGTTATTACTCCATTCTTCTCCAGTGACATATTGCGCACCTACCGACCTGGGGAATTTAACTTCTAGTGTCCTATCTTTTTGCCTTTTCTTACTGTTCATGTGGTTCTCAAGGCAAGAATACTGAAATGGTTTAAGGCAATGGCACCCCACTCTAGTACTCTTGCCTGGAAAATCCCATGGATGGAGGAGCCTGGTAGGCTGCAGTCCATGGGGTCACTACAAGTCAGACACGACTGAGTGACTTCACTTTGACTTTTCACTTTCATGCATTGGAGAAGGACATGGCAACCCATTCCAGTGTTCTTGCCTCGAGAGTCCCAGGGACGGGGGAGCCTGGTGGGCTGCCGTCTATGGGGTCACACAGAGTCGGACACGACTGAAGCGACTTAGCAGCAGCAGTAGCAGTCCCATTCCCTTCTCCAGGGGACCACATTTTGTCAGAACTCTCCACCATTACCTGTCCGTCTAGGGTGGCCCTACACAGCTCATGGTTTCATTGAACTAAACAAGGCTGTGGTCCATGTGATCAGTTTGATTAGGTTTCTGTGATTGTGGTTTTCATTCTCTGTGCCTTCTGATGGATAAGGATAAGAGGTTTATGGAAGCTTCTTGATGAGAGAGCCTGACTGTGGGGGAAACTGAGTTTTGTTCTGATGGATGGGACCATGCTCAGTAAATCTTTAATCCAATTTTCTTTTGATGGGTGGGGTTATTTGACCTGAGTCAATACTCTGGTGAAGGTAAGGAAGATAATGGCAACCTCTTTCAAAAGGTTCTGTGCATGCATTGCTGTACTCAGGGCCCTCAACCCTGCACCAGGCCACTGCCGACCCACACCTTTCCTGGACATTCATGGGCAAATCTGGGTCAGTCTCTTGTGGGATCACTGCCCCTTTCTCCTAGGTCCTGGTGCACACAAGGTTTTATTTGTGCCCACCAAGAGTCTGTTTCTCCAGGCCTGTTTAAGCTCTGGCAGCTCTATGGTTGGGTTAATGGTGACCTCCAACTATTAGAAAAGCCAAAATCCAGAACACTGACAAAACCAAATGCTGTTGAGAATGTGAAGCAACAGGAGCTCTCAGTCAACTGCTGTCCAAAAGTCAACATTCTACTTGAGGGTGGGGGATAATGAACACAATAATAAAATATGGAAGAGTAAAATAAAACAAGGTGAACTTAGAAAAAACTTGGAGAGACATAAAATTTAGATACATTAGTGACAGTAATCTCCTCATAGAAGGGGCTATTTCAGTTGAATCCTGAGAGAGTGGGAGAAAACTATCAGGCATCTAAGAATATTGGGAATGTGTTGAAAAATGCAATAATTTTGAGGAGGAGATGAGATGAGTAATCTACTGAGACAGACAGAAGTCCTGTATCTAGTGTCTATTCCTCTCATTTTGTTTTTCATGTTTATTATAGCTTATTTTATTTCATAATTATATTAGAAGGCAAAGCAGATCTACCATTTAATTTCAATTCTAATAGAATGCTTCTTTCTCTGAAAACTAGCATTGAACAAGATAACAATTTGATATGATATTTTTCAATAAACATTATACTTATTCCCCTCTGTTTCACAGTACTTTCAGGTGTGCTTTAAAATCCAAATCATAGTTTCCTACCAGATTTTTGGCTTAATGATGTTATGATAGTGTTGAGAGAAGGAATCTGGTGTGCAGATGAGTCTCTGCCCATGGCATAGTCTCTGAATTAGGTAAAGCTGCTGCAGTCCATGGGGTCGCTAGGAGTCAGACACCACTGAGCGACTTCCCTTTCACTTTCACTTTCATTCATTGGAGAAGGAAATGGCAACCCATTCCAGTGTTCTTGCCTGGAGAATCCCAGGGACGGGGAGCCTGGTGGGCTGCCGTCTCTGGGGTTGCACAGAGTCGGACATGACTGAAGTGGACATAACTGAATCGACTTAGCAGCAGAAGCCATTAAAAAGCTGCAAAAAAGAGAGAGAGAGAGACTCAGCCAGACCTGCCTTTGAGTGTTTGAGTGTCTCCTGAGGAGGTATGGGTCAGCAGTGCACTGCCACAGGGGCAGGGGCTCTGGGTGAAGCAGACCTGGCTGTGGCATAAGCCCACTTGGAGGAGTTCTCCATCAACCCCAACATAGAACCACCAGAACTTACAAAGAACTTGGGAAACAGACTCTTGGAGGGCACAAACAAAACCTTGTGCACACCAGGACCCGGAAGAAAAGGGCAGTGACCCTACAAGAGACTGATCCAAACTTGCCCGTTAGTGTCCGAGAGTCTCCAGTGGAGGCATGGATTGGAGGTGGCCTGTTGCAAGGTCAGGGGCACTGAGTGCAGCAGTGCATGCATAGAATTTTTTGAAGGAGGTTGCTATTATCTTTATTACCTCCACCATAGTTTGGTCTCAGGTCAAACAACAGGAGAGAACACAGGCTGGCCAATCAACAGAAAATTGGATTAAAGATTTATTGAATATGAGCATGGTGACTGCAGCCATGAAATTAAAAGAGGCTTGCTCGTTGGAAGAAAAGCTATGACCAATCTAGACAGCTTATTAAAAAGCAGAGACATTATCTTGCCAACAAAGTTCCATCTAGCCAAAGCTATGGTTTTTCCAGTAATCATGTAGAATGTGAGAGTTGGACTATAAAGAAAGCCGAGGGTCAAAGAATTGATGCTTTTGAACTGTGGTGTTGGAGAAGACTCTTGAGAGTCTCTTGGACAGAAGGAGATCCAACCAGTCCATCCTAAAGGAAATCAGTCCTGAATATTCATTGGAAGGCTGATGCTGAAGCTGAAACTCCAATACTTTAACCAACTGATGTGAAGAAGTGACTCATTGGAAAAGATCCTCATGCTGGGAAAGATTGAAAGTTGGAAGAGAAGGGAACGGCAGAGGATGAGACGGTTGGATGGCATCACTGACTCAGTGGACATGATTTTGGGTAAACTCTGGGAGTTGGTGATGGACAGGGAAGCCACAGGTGCTGCAGTGCATGGGGTTGCAAAGAGTCAGACACAACTGAGTGACCTAACTGAACTGAGCATGGGTCTGCCCATCAGAATAAAACCCAGTTTTTCCCACAGTAAGTCTCTCCCATCAGGTAGCCTCCATAAGCCTATAATCCTTATCCTTCAGAGGGCAGACAGAATGAAAATAAAAATCACAGAAAACTAATCAAACTGATCACACGGACCACAGCCATGTCTAATTCAATGAAACCATGAGCCATGCCATGTCGAGCCACCCAAGAAGGATGGGTCATGGTGGAGATTTCTGACAAAATGTGGTCCACTGGAGAAGGGAATGGCAAACCACTTCAGTATTCTTGCCTTGAGAACCCCAAGAACAGTATGAAAAGGCAAAAAGATATGACACTGAAAGATGAACTCTCCAGGTCAGTGGGTGCCCAGTATGCTACTGGAGAAGAGTGGAGAAATAACTCCAGAAAAAATGAAGAGACAGAGTCAAAGCAAAAACAACACCCAGTTGTTGATGTGACAGGTCATGGAAGTAAGTCTGCTGTAAGGAACAATATTGCATAGGAACCTGAAATGTTAGGTCCATGAATCAAGGTAAATTGGAAGTGGTTAAGCAGGAGATGGCAAGAGTGAACATCGTTTTATGAATCAGTGAACTAAAAGAGATTGGAATGGGTAAATTTAACTCAGATGACTATTATATCTACCACTGTGGGCAAGAATCCCTTAGAAGAAATGGAGTAGTCCTCATAGTTAACAAAAAACTCCAAAATGCAGTTCTTAGGTGAAGTCTCAAAAAGGACAGAATGATCTGTTCGTTTTCAAGGCAAACCATCCAATATCACAGCAATCCAAGTCTATGCCCCAACCATTAATGCTAGTGAAGCTGAAGTTGAACAGTTCTCTGAAGACCTACAAGACCTTCTACAACTAACACTGGAAAAAAAAAAAGATGTCCTTTTCATTATAGGGGACTGGAATGCAAAAGTAGGAAGTCAAGAGATACCTGAAGTAACAGGCAAATTTGGCCTTGGAGTACAAAATGAATCAGAGAAAAGGCTAACAGAGTTTTGCCAAGAGAATGCATTGGTCATAGCAAGCATCCTTTTCCAACAACACAAGAGAAGATTCTACACATGGATATCACCAGATGGTCAACACTGAAATCAGATTGATATTATTCTTTGCAACCAGAGATGGAGCAATACATTTGCTGACTCTATACAGTCAGCAAAAACAAGACCAGGAACTAACAGTGGCTTAGATCTTGAACTTATTTTTCCAATATTCAGACTTAAATGAAAAAATAGGAAAACCACTAGACCATTCAGGTATGACCTAAATGAAATCCCTTGTTATTATACAGTGGATGTGACAAATAGATTCAAGGGTTAGTTCTGATAGACAGAATGCTTGAAGAATTATGGACAGAGGTTCCTGAAATTGTACAGGAGGCAGTGATCAAGAACATCCCCAATGAAAAGAAGTGCAAAAAGGCAAAATGGTAGTCTGAGGAGGCTTTACAAATAGCTGAAAAAAGAAGAGAAGGGAAAGGCAAATTAGAAAAGGAAAGATACACCCATCTGAATGCAGAGTCCCAAAGAATAGCAAGGAGAGATAAGAAAGCCTCCATCAGTGATCAATGCAAAGAAATAGAGGAAAATAATAGAATGGAAAAGACTAAAGATCGCTTCAAGAAAATGAGAGATACCAAGGGGAAATTTCATACAAAGATGGGCTCGATAAAGGACAGAAATGGTATGGACCTAACAGAAGCATAAGATATTAAGAAGAACTGGAAAGAATACCCAAGAAGCACTATATAAAAAAAATCTTCATGACCCATATAATCACGATGGTGTGATCACTCACCTAGAGTCAGGCATCCTGGAATATTAAGTCAAGTGGGCCATAGGAAGCATCACTACTAACAAAGCTAGTGAAGGTGATGGAATTCTAGCTGAGCTATTTCAAATCTTCAAAGATGATGCTGTGAAAGTGCACTCAGTATGCCAGGAAATTTAGAAAGCTCAGTAGTGGCCTCAGGACTGGAAAAGGTCAGATTTCATTCCAATCCCAAAGAAAGGCAATGCCAAAGAATGTTCAAATTACCTCACAATTGCACTCATCTCAAGCTCAAAATTCTCCAAGCCAGTCTTCAATAGTATGTGAACTGTGAACTCTCAGATGTTCAAACTATATTTAGAAAAGGCAGAGGAACCAGAGATTAAATTGCCAACATCCATTGGATAATCGAAAAAGCAAGAGAGTTTTTTTTTATTTTATTTTTAAACTTTACATAATTGTTTTAGTTTGCCAAATATCAAAGAAAACATCTACTTCTGCTTTATTGACTATGCCAAAGCCTTTGACTTTGTGGATCACAACAAACTGTGGAAAATTCTTAGGAATGGGAATATCAGACCACCTGACTTGCCTCCTGAGAAATCTGTATGCAGGTCAAGAAGCAACAGCTAGAGCTGGACATGAAACAACAGACTGTTTCCAAATTGGAAAAGAAGTAGCCAAGGCTGTATATTGTCACCCTGCTTATGTAACTTATATAAAGACTACATCACAGGATGCTTGGGGCTTGTGCACTGGGATGACCCAGAGGTATGGTACGGGGAGGGAGGTGGGAGAGGTGTTCAGGATGGGGAGCACGTGTACACCCGTGGCAGATTCATGTTGATGTATGGCAAAACCAATACGATATTGTAAAGTAATTAGCCCCCAAATAAATAAATTTAAATTAAAAAAAAAAAAAGACTACATCATGCAAAATGCCATGCTGGATGAAGCAGAAGCTGGAATCAAGATTGTCCAGAGAAATATCAATAACCTCAGATATGCAAATGACACCACCATTATGGTAGAAAGTGAAGAACTAAAGAACCTCTTGATGAAAGTGAAAGTGGAGAGTGAAAAGCTGCCTTAAAACTCAACGTTCACAAAAGTAAAATGGCATCTGGTCCCATCATTTCATGGCAAATGGATGGGGAAACAATGGAAACAGTGTAAGATTTTATTTTCTTGGGCTCCATAATCACTGCAGATGGTGACTGCAGCCATGAAATTAAAAGATGCTTGCTCCTTGAAAGAAAAGCTATGAGAGCCTAGATGGCATATTAAAAAGCAGAGACAATACTTTGCCAAAAATGGTCCATCTGATCAAAGCTATATTTTCCCAGTAGTCATGTATGGTTGTGAGGGTTGGACTATAAAGAAAGCTGAGTGCAAAGAATTGATGTTTTTGAACTGTGGTGTTGGAGAAGACTCTTGAGAGTCCCTTGGACTGCCAAGAGATCAAACCAATCAGCCCAAAAGGAAATCAGTCCTCAATATTCACTGGAAGGACTGATGCTGAAACTCCAATACTTTGACCACCTGATGCTAACAACTGACTCATTGGAAAATACCTCAATGCTGGGAAATTTGAAGGCAGGAAGAGAAGGGAAGGGCAGAGGATGAGATGGTTGGATGGCATCACTGACTTGATGAACATGAGTTTGTGTAAGCTCCAGGAGTTGGTGATGGACAAGGAAGCCTGATGTTTGCAGTCAATATGGTCACAAATATTCGGATATACTGAGTGACTGAACTGACTGACTGAGCTTTTTAAATGTATTCTTTAGGGTAATATTTGATTCATGTATTTACTCATTTTCCCCATACGATGATCCAGTTTTGTAACATACCTGTGCTTATCATCATTCAAGTATAATTTGCTTCTCTCGTGTAGAATGACTTGCTATCAAGATTCTAGGAAAAATAAATTCCTCATTAGCCTGCATTATCATTCCCTATCTCTCATATTCTGCTATTATCAATGATCTTTTTCAGTCTTTGTCTACTTTGACATATCTACAGCTTTTGGTAAGATTGACCAGTATATCACATTTTTGTCTGAACTTTTCCTCCTTTTAATCTTATGGCATGGCCGTCTTTTTTATTTCCTCTTGCTCTCTGATTACCTCTTCTGTCTTGTTCAGTGTCTTTTATTACATCACACTACACACAGTGTTTCCATGGTTTCTCTTGTCCAGCATCTTGCCTATCTAATTTGATTCTGTCTTGATGATCTCAAACACACCATGGCTTTATCTATCTTCTTTCTGTATATGATTCTTTTCTTCTAAAATGTAAGCTTCACTAGGACATAGGTGTGTGTGTATGTATGAATGCACTTGTGTTTTCCATTCGTATGTCCCAGCAACAATGCCTGTCACAGATATAATAGGTATCCAATACTTAAGTGTTCCTGAAATAACTTCTAAGTATACAATCCCAAGAAATCTCTAAGTTTAATATGTGTTATGATAACCTACAGTGTTTAGGTGGCATATCATCAAGTCTAATACTAAAAGATTTCTGTTTATTGGTTTGATCTAAGACAAGAAATGTTCATGTCTAGGTCTTTGGTGACAGATGTAATTCTTGCTTTTAGAAACACTGGATTAGACAAGTATGTTTAACTGCTATGAAATATCTGTTGCTGAGTATACTATTAATACTTTTAATATTTTTAATTTAATACTTTTCTTTTAAATGTTTACTCTTCTGTTTCTAAGAATGTAGTCTCTATTATATTTTTCCTGCTTTAAAAACACCTATAATTCTCGTGTATACTTAACAGTTAAGATTTTTCCCATGTATGTTCCTTCTATTGAGCTCTTTTCTTCCCCCTCCACTGCCATTTAACAATTTCAAGAACTTAAAGTATGATCTTGATTTATCTTCTTAGTTTAATGCTTTAAATAAAAGGTGTTATTACTACATGGACAATACCATTGTTTTTATTCAGTTGCTCAGTCGTGTCTGACTTTTTGCAACCCCATGGACTGCAGCAGGCCAGGCTTCCCTGTCCTTCAACATTTCCCAGAGTCTGCTAAAACTCATTTTCATTGAGTTGGTGATGCCATCCAACCATCTCATCCTCTGTTGCCCCCTTCCCCCAATATCATATCCTCCAAGAATTTGAAAATAAAGATTAAGCCTGAGCAAACATGAATTTAGAATGAGAATAAATGTAAAAATAAACAAAACATACTGAATAGATTTATGACCTAAATGTTATTTTATAAATCTTTGTATTATATGATATTGCTTTCCATCAAATTATATTATATTGTTTTTAATATCTTATCAACAAAGGTCCATATATAGTCCAAGTCATGGTTTATCCAGTAGTACTTGTTTTTTCAGTAGGTAGGGGTGTGAGAGTTGGACCGTAAAGAAGGCTGAGCACCAAAGAATTGATGCTTCGACCTTTGGTGCTTGAGAAGACTCTTGAGAGTCCCTTGGACAGCAAAGAGATCAAACCAGTCAATCTTCTAGAAAATTAACCCTGAATATTCATTGGAAGAACTGATGCTGAAGATGAAGCTCCAATACTTTGGCCACCTGATGAGAAAAGCCAACTAATTAGAAAAGACCCTGATGCTAGAGAAGATTGAGGGCAGAAGCAGAAGGGAGCGACAGAGGATGAGATGGTTGGATGGTATCACGGGCTCAATGGATATGCATTTGAGCAAACTCTGGGAAATAATGAAGAATAGGGAAGCCTGGCATGCTGCAGTTCATGGGGTCACAAAAAGTTGGACATGACTGAGCAACTGACTACAAAAATCTTAGTATTTATTGAGAATATATACACATAAAGAGCAATTTAAGTACTTTGGGGTTATTTGTATTATACATGTAAAAAGATTATGTATTATAACATTTTAGAAATTTGAAGGAAAGGAAAATGTATCAGATCAGATCAGATCAGATCAGTCGCTCAGTCATGTCCGACTCCTTGCGACTCCATGAATTGCAGCACGCCAGGCCTCCCTGTCCATCACCAACTCCCGGAGTTCACTGAGACTCACGTCCATCGAGTCAGTGATGCCATCCAGCCATCTCATCCTCTGTCGTCCCCTTCTCCTCCTGCCCCCAATCCCTCCCAGCATCAGAGTCTTTTCCAATGAGTCAACTCTTCGCATGAGGTGGCCAAAGGACTGGAGTTTCAGCTTTAGCATCAGTCCTTCCAAAGAAATCCCAGGGCTGATCTCCTTCAGAATGGACTGGTTGGATCTTCTTGCAGTCCAAGGGACTCTCAAGAGTCTTCTCCAACACCATAGTTCAAAAGCATCAATTCTTCGGCGCTCAGTCTTCTTCACAGGCCAACTCTCACATCCATACATGACCACAGGAAAAACCATAGCCTTGACTAGACGAACCTTTGTTGGCCAAGTGATGTCTCTGCTTTTGAATATGCTATCTAGGTTGGTCATAACTTTCCTTCCAAGGAGTAAGCATCTTTTAATTTCACGGCTGCAGTCACCATCTGGAGTGATTTTGGAGCCCAGAAAAATAAAGTCTGACACTGTTTCCGCATCTATTTCCCATGAAGTTGGGACGGGATGCCATGATCTTCGTTTTCTGAATGTTGAGCTTTAGTTAAGGGGAAGACTGTTCTAAGTTTTAACAATTATATAGACAAATAATCATAGAAATAAACTTTTGTGTTTGTGTGTACTTGTGCATATGTGTGTGATATTGCATATTTGTGAAAGCAAATGTTTAGATGATAACTCAATTATAAGAATAATTTTCTATTCTTGATGAAATAATGCCTGCCTTTATTATGTCACATAAAACTCTGTATTTTTATTGTAGGGTTTAAATTCAATCTCTTTTTGCTGTCTTTCCCTAGAGATTCAAATTTTTTTCTTATACCTAACCAAAAACTTTTGTATATATTACAAGGAATCAATCAATCAGTAAGAAGTGAACAGTAGTAGATATTTATAGAACAATACAGTTATATTTAGAAGCAATTTCAGTTCTTTTTGAGTACTAATTCTATTATAAATAGTAATATTTCAGCTTAATTTTGAAAAATACTCAGTATATAAATACTTTAATTTAGTTTCATTCTTATTCTGAAGCAACAGATGCATAAAATAAAGTACAATTTTTAGATTCAAGCTTTAAGTGATTTTAGCAATGATTGTTTCATTTTCTATTATACTAATTCCATTTGTTAGCTATACATTTAAAATGTAGACAAATATCAGTACATAAGGAATTTAATAACAAAATAGTTTGAAATTTTCATAGGGTAATATTTTTTAAAATATGTGATTATGATTTATTTTTCTCTCTTTTTTCTTAGATTTTCCCAGGAAGTGTTACCTTTTTGGACATCTTAAGACATCTGTGATGCTGAGGATGTGAAAAGTGGAAAGATAGGTATAGCAGAAGTTAAACATTTGTATTTTAAAGACTAATTTTAATTTTTACATTAAGATCAGAATTTTAACCCATGTTTCCTGAGAAAGATAATTGTTTCCTAAATGTTATATTTCCTTGAATGTCAGTGAAAATATAGTAAATAAGTCTGGTGTACTTGATCATATCATTTTAAAAATAGCTTATACAATGTCTTTTCTTCTATAGAAAACATCTTTTCTATAGAAAAATGTCTTTTTCTTCTGTGGTAGAATCAACAATAGATATGGCATTTAAAAACAGTGCAACTGTACAGCTTTAAAGTCCTGATTTGTTAGTGTAACTGTCTTTGTGGCATAATGTTCTACTGCTTATGATGCCATTTTGTCCAATCACTAGAAAAGCTTTGGCTTTAACATTAGTTCAGCAGAAATAGACAAAATCACTTAGTGAAAGTTCATGTCATAGGCTCTGCCAAGTATCTGTCCTTTCTGATCCAGCCTATTATGGAATGCTTTAGGAAAACAGAAACAGATGGTACCATGTTCAGATATGGTTTGCGATCCTCTCATTCTGTATACTTTCTGGAGAGAAGTGGTTAAAATGTTGAGAGTGATTCTAGGCAAAAAAGTGTAAGATCTTAAGAAATGTATAAAAATAAGTTTGGGATGAGAATAAATTCAGTAGAAGAGAATATTTATGGTCTGAATTTACCTCTAGCTGGCAACTCTTGGCTTCTGGTTTTGTATCATACACAGCATGGACTTTCCAATGTAGGTAGGAATTTTATTCTACAATTCTGGGGGATAAGGCTATCTTTATTCTTCTGTTTTCTAACATTGAGACAGGTACAGGGAGTGCCAGTATGATAAGGTGCCTTATTAACAGCCCACCATGTTCATATTATAAAGGACATCAGGAATCTGGCTATGTCACCTTGTTGCTTAGAACTCATGAGTGTCTCTGTATTACCTTCAAGGATAGATTTCAACTCCCTTTTCCTAGATAGGAAACTCAGAATAGTGGTCTGTCTATTTCCCTTCCCACCATGTCATGGCACCCATTTAATCATTCCAAACATTGAAGTTTGTGGCTCTCATGCCTCTTCTAATTGCGCCTTTAATTTTTCAACTTCACTAGTTTTGTTCTCTTCTGGAAAACTTCT
Source organism: Bos indicus x Bos taurus (assembly GCF_003369695.1). Classification (NCBI taxonomy): domain Eukaryota; kingdom Metazoa; phylum Chordata; class Mammalia; order Artiodactyla; family Bovidae; genus Bos; species Bos indicus x Bos taurus. The sequence goes on along the minus strand of NC_040087.1, from coordinate 8,223,799 downwards.
CCCCTCCTCTTCACTTGGCTAATTTTCTTTCAACTTTCAGAAAACTCAAGAACCACCTCTTCCAGGAAGCCTTACCTAAGTTCCCAAGTTGATTGCAGAAGGCTTCCCATCCTTTTGCTCCCCAAATAAATTCACTCCTGAACAGGCCCAAAATTGCTCTCGATGAAAATAGCTTCATTAGAGCCAAGCATATTTACATTTCTTAACAAGAGAAGACAACAGGAAAGCTTGGGTTCATATAACAGATAATACTGATGCTGTAAAATCCCAGAATACCTGAATATGTTCTAGTTCACACATGAAAGGAGGGCACACATTTAATTGTTGTTGGTAACAGTCCAGTGGGGTATGCAGCAAACAACTAGAATCCAGAATTGCCATCCGCTCTCAAGGAGGTTATGTGACAGTTGGTTGCTGAGGACCTTTCCAGTGGGTATCAAAGTGGTGAAGTAGTCACAGTATTCAGGGCAAGCCAGGAAAATGAGAAGGAGTGGAAAAATGTGATTTATATTTCCAAGCTGTAGAAACTCCAACAATAGCTCCAGTGGAGTCTCAGGGAAAATCATTTGACCCAACTGAGTTGAGGGAGAACAGAGCCAACATAAAACCAGCCATCCAGAACTTCGAAACCAGCAGTCCCCAAACTTTTTGGAACCAGGGCCTGGGTTTGTGGAAGACACTTTTTCCACAGACCAGGGGACAGGATGGTTTGGGGATGACCCAAATGTATTACATTTATTGTGTGCTTTATTTTATTAAGAGTACATTGTGATACATAATGAAATAATTACACAACTCACCACAGTGCAGAATCAGTGGGAGCCCTGAACTTGTTTTCTTGCAACTAGACAGTCCCATCTGGGAGTGATGGGAGACACTGACACACAAACTATGTTGCTTGTGTCCAGTCGACTCCATAATCTTGTTTTGGTTGCTGTCACTGCAGAAAACCCTGCTTCACAAATATAGGATGTTGGAAATGGAAGTGGGCTTTTCAGTGATTTTGTGACAGTCTCAGGATATTCAGCTTTTATTTTAATCCAGAATATGTGGAGATTTGGAGCTGTCTCAAATACACTTTTAAGGCCACCATCACTTGTCATCTCAAGTAATTGATCCCATTCTAGCACAGTTAAAAGTGGATTCACCTAGCTTATTCACAAATGTCTCAAGAATCCCTTGCTTCCAAGTTTGGGTGCCTTTTGTAGTTAAGAAGTAATGCTCAAACTCTTTTGAAAGCTGAGATAGATGATTATGCACCAGCTAGGAGAAAGTAGGCTCTGGATCAGTATCTTTCAAACCCCTGCTAATGTTTAAAACATGCCAAAAATCCAAGTGTTCACTCATCATCCCCATAATTCCAATTTGACTTTGAATGCAGGGACTTCATCCACTGACTTGAACACAGTTGTTATTCTTTCCTGAAGTGACAGATTGAGTTTGTTGCAAGTAACAGTAACAAAGTTTTGCAACTCATTCTGTGTGTCTGAAATGCCCTGCTAGTGGTGACTTTTTTTTTTTTTTTTAAGAAATCTCTGGAGCGTCCCTTGTAACTCAAAAACTCTGGCCAGTGACCTACATTTAGAAAACCGTCTCATTTCCATGTATAAGAGAACATATGTGTGCTCTGCATCTGTCTCCTCACAAAACTGCACAAACAGACATGAGTTAAGGATAGGTACTTTAATATGGTTGATCATTTTGTTACCAAGTCCAAACTTGCCCTGCTTGCTGCATGACAGGCCAATAAATCTGAGGAATGAGCTGTTGAGGCAAGGAATATAACTTTATTCAGAAAGCCAGCTGACCAAGAAGATGGCAGACAAATGTCTCAAAATAATAATCTTCCCTGGGTCTCTGGATGTCAGGTTCTTTTACAGAACAAAGATGGGGAGAGGTAAGGAAGTAAAGCAAAACAAATAAAAAATAGCAAACCTTGGGAAGGGGATTTGTTAATTTCTTCCTTCCTGCCATCCACAGGTGGATAGGGTTCTGAATAAAGACACTTCAGTTTAATACTCTGACAGAGGGTCAGAGTTCCCTGAGGCAGGCCTTTATGTATAAACAGTATTCTTCTAGTAAACAAAAGCAGTGGGAAAGAAAGGTTAAAGTTAAACAAATAGACTCAATATTGAGTCAGAATTGACTCTTCCCCACAACAATTTTAATCAATCATATCCTTCAAAACACTGTTAAATTCGGGTGACATTTTTAGGCTAGCCAGCATTTCTCTATGGATAACAGTGCATAGACTCACATTCAGAAGCTTCCTCTTCTACCCAAGCAGGGACACCCGAAAGCCATCCAGTCGTGGCAGCTGCTCTGTCTATACATACACTACCACAAAATGACCAGTCTCATTTTCCTGGTATGTAATCATTCAAAGGCTTAGATGGTTCTGCAGCTGTGGTGTTGGTTAACAAGACTGCACATAACATACCCTCAAGCACATCTTCCTGAAAAATATATCTCACAAAAATAAGCATTGTTTCCTTGTTGTCAACATCCGTAGACTTGTCAACCTGGAGTGCAGACCACAGTAACTCATTAATCCTGTATAATAATTGTGGCTCAGTATCCTCTGTTATTTAATCAATTTGACTAATTATGGTGCTAATCAAAAGAGGAACTCATGCCACCTTTTCAACCGTAGCCTCTCCTACTCCTACAAGTTTATGATGAATGTCATTAGCATCAGTCAGCTATACATCACTGACAGTAAAGGGATTCTTAGCTTTAGCACTGTGGTTCAGTTCAGTTCAGTTCAGTCACTCCGTCATGTCCGACTCTTTGCGACCCCATAAATCACAACACACCAGGCCTCCCTGTCCATCACCAACTCCCGGAGTTCACTGAGACTCACGTCCATCGAGTCAGTGATGCCATCCAGCCATCTCATCCTCTGTCATCCTCTTCTCCTCCTGCCCCCAATCCCTCCCAGCATCAGAGTCTTTTCCAATGAGTCAACTCTTCGCATGAGGTGGCCAAAGGACTGGAGTTTCAGCTTTAGCATCATTCCTTCCAAAGAAATCTCAGGGCTGATCTCCTTCAGAATGGACTGGTTGGATCTCCTTGCAGTCCAAGGGACTCTCAAGAGTCTTCTCCAACACCACACTTCAAAAGCATCAATTCTTCGGTGCTCAGCCTTCTTCACAGTCCAACTCTCACATCCATACACGACCACAGGAAAAGCCATCGCCTTGACTAGACGGACCTTTGTTGGCAAAGTGATGTCTCTGCTTTTGAATATGCTATCTAGGTTGGTCATAACTTTCCTTCCAAGGAGTAACCGTCTTTTAATTTCATGGCTGCTGTCACCATCTGCAGTGATTTTGGAGCCCAGAAAAATAAAGTCTGACACTGTTTCCCCATCTATTTCCCATGAAGTGATGGGACCGGATGCCATGATCTTCGTTTTCTGAATGTTGAGCTTTAAGCCAACTTTTTCACTCTCCTCTTTCATTTTCATCAAGAGGCTTTTTAGTTCCTCTTCACTTTCTGCCATAAGAGTGGTGTCATCTGCATATCTGAGGTTATTGATATTTCTCCTGGCAATCTTGATTCCAGCTTGTGTTTCTTCCAGTCCAGCGTTTCTCATGACGTACTCTGCATAGAAGTTAAATAAGCAGGGTGACGATATACAACCTTGACGTACTTCTTTTCCTATTTGGAACCAGTCTGTTGTTCCATTTCCAGTTCTAGCTGCTGCTTCCTGACCTACATACAGATTTCTCAAGAGGCAGGTCAGGTGGTCTGGTATTCCCATCTCTTTCAGAATTTGCCACAGTTTATTGTGATCCACACAGTCAAAGGCTTTGACATAGTCAATAAAGCAGAAATAGATGTTTTTCTCGAACTCTCTTGCTTTTTCCATGATCCAGTGGATGTTGGCAATTTGATCTCTGGTTCCTCTGCCTTTTCTAAAACCAGCTTGAACATCAGGAAGTTCACAGTTCATGTATTGCTGAAGCCTGGCTTAGAGAATTTTGAGCATTACTTTACTAGCGTCTGAGATGAGTGCAATTGTGCGGTAGTTTGAGCATTTGGAATGAAAACTGACCTTTTCCAGTCCTGTGGCCACTGCTGAGTTTTCCAAATTTGCTGGCATATTGAGTGCTTTTTGTTAGTCACTAAGAATGATGCTCTCAGTACAGACACATCTGATAAAAGTGATTCCGTTCAGTTCAGTTCATTTCAGTTGCTCAGTCGTGTCTGACTCTTTGCTACCCCATAAACTGCAGCACGCCACACTTCCTGTCCATCACCAACTCCAGGAGCTTACTCAAACTCATGTCCATTGAGTCAGTGATGCCAACCAGCCATCTCATCCTCTGTCGTCCCCTTCTCCTCCTACTTTCAATCTCTCCCAATGACTCAGTTCTTCATATCAGGTGGCCAAAGTATTGAAGTTTCAGCTTCAACATCAGTCCTTCCAGTGAATATTCAGGACTGATTTCCTTTAGGATTTACTGGCCCAATCAATCCAAGGGACTCTCAGGAGTCTTCTCCAACACCACAGTTCAAAAGCATCATCAATTCTTTGGCGCTCAGCTTTGTATATGGTCCAACACTCACACCCATAAATGACGACAAAAAAAAACCATATCTTTGACTAGACGGACCTTTGTCGGCAAAGTGATGTCTCTGTTTTTTAATATACTATCTAGGCTGGTCATAACTTTTCTTCCAAGGAGCATGCATCTTTTAATTTAATGGCTGCAGTCACCATCTGCAGTGATTTTGGAGCCCCAAAATTGCTTCTGTTCTCCTTATTCACATTTATTCTTCTGGAAAATTCCAAAGGCTTGTCTTTTAATGCAGGATGCTTGGTCCCCATATGGCAAAACAGTTTTGAAGCTTACATGGCTTTGTTGGATACCCACAAACAGTTGCCATATATTATACAAAGCAGGCTTGGGGAATGTGACACACTTGTTGCAATAAACCCATAATTTAAGTAGGTCTTTGGTATTTTCTTTTAAATGCAACTTTTTTTTCCAATGTCTTATCCTTTGGTCTTTCCCCTTTTTCAAAGAAGCTCTCTAATGATATTTATTTTTTACTCACTTTAGCTACCGTTAGCTTGAGAGCCTACCAAAACTGTGACTGCAATAAGTGCATAGTTTGAGAATGAGCCATGTATGAAAGTGGTAAATAAAATAATGTGTGGGCCACTCTAAGACTAAATTAAGTGCTGGATTCTGATTTAAAACCTGCCACCAGATGCCCCTTAATTGTCACATGTCACTCACTGATAAACTTTTAAGATGAGTACGCAAGCAATTGATTTATTATGGTCTCTGTGCAGTCAAACCTCTTCGCTAATGATAATCTGTATTTGCAGAAGCTTCCAAGTGTTAACATCACCATCTCAGTTTTGTCTCAGATCAGCAGGCATTAGATTCTAGATCCCTTGCATGTGCAGTTCATAGTAGGGTTCATGCTCCTCTGAAAATCTAACACCACATTGATCTGTCAGGAGGAGAAGTTTAAGTGGTAATGTGAGCAATGGGGAGCAGCTGCAAATACAAATGAAGCTTTGTTCACTTGCCTGCCTCTCACCTTCTCCTGTGTGGCCTTGCTCTGAACAGGCCATAGGCCAGTACCTGTCCATGGCTCAGGGGTTGGCCCCTGTTCTAAACCATCAATTTCAGGAGAATAAGCAGTAGCAGGTGAAAAGACTATTGCTGCAGATACCACAGGAATTGAAACACAATGCTAACATCCAATGTGAAATCTAAAATGATAGTCACTTTTTTGCCACCACCCCGCCTTGGAGGTTGTGCAAGCCCTCCTTCCACATATATCATTGTCAGGAAGAAAGAGAAAGGGGAGGATGCCGGAAAGCCTGGAGATTTAAATAAATGAAGCTGGATTACTCAAGGAGAAGAGATTATTAAAGTTGAAATGTGATTACTGGATTGATCTCAATTTAGCATTTTAGTTCGATACTAATAAATAAGATGAGAACCTCAAAAGGACTACAGTTGATTATGGAAAAAAATATGTTACATTTTCTTTATACTTCTGGACGGAGAATCAGTGGATGTAGATTCTGGTGTATAATAAACCTTTAATTGATATGTGTGTGTATTTCTCTTATGAATTTATGTCACTTGGAAAGGATTGAACATTTCATATATACTGTGAATATCTCTTGCTAGATTAAAATAACTAGAATTAAAAACCTACATATGTCTAAATTCAAATACTGAAAACAGGAAAAGTCTTAATTTGTATTTATATATTGAAAATCTCTTTAATTTTAGTGAAAACATATTCACACTCCATCCCTCAAAATTATCAGCTCTGTTATTCTTAAATAATGTCATTATTAGCAAAGTAATACATTTTATAAGTTAAGACATAATTCACAATAACTTTAGTTTTTAATAATGCTTTATTATTTATCTCACAAAAATCATGATTACTCTTTTTATTCTTCTTTACCTTTGAAGAAAATATTTAATATTATGCATAAAATAAACTGAAAAGTATATAAATATAATGTTCCAGACAAAATCATCACAGTATATTTTTAGGTTTTATACTACTTTGGGGCATAAATGATTTATACTACTCTTACTATTCATTATCTCTTGTAGCTTTCCATATTTTACTTGAGATAAGTGTTTCAAAATTTGATATGATTTCTCATTTTAGTGAAAACACAAATAATTTTTGTGGTATCTCCACTTTCTCTTTATTCTTATAAACTAAAAGGTAAAAATGTCTCTTGTTACTATGAAATAATTAATAATAAAAAGGCATTTTTAAGAGTTTCATTTTTTAGAATAAACTGTTCAATTTTCCATCTTATCTTAATAACCCTTTGTTAAAAATTATAGAGACAATAGGCATTGAAGTGTTAATTATCTATAGATTGTAATAGGAATTGAGGATTATTATTTTTATAATTAAACCTTATATTTTTATTTGCTATGTGAGAGTTTTAAATGATGATGCTTTAAAACTCTAAGATATAAAATGAAGAAATTTAGTGAATATGTAAAAATATAATCCTAATTCATTATTTTTTAAATAGGGCATGGAAATTAATATCAACAGATTTTACTTTGAATGAATGTATGAACTTACGAGAACTTTCAAAAATAGTAAGGCATATCTCATCTAAGAGTTAATCTAATTTAAGAAGTACTCATTATATTTTAAATTTAAAAATATAATATTTCCTTTATCAAAGGAAATGACACCTAGAGAGACCGAGGTGTTAGCAGGGTATACTATGGTGGACATCAGTTCACAATAATATTGCCTTGTCTATCACTAATTCTTATCCTCAGATGACACAGATACGCTTGGAGGAATGCAGTTCCTTGTTCAAAGTCCCACATATAAAACCAGTGGGAGCAAGAGGTAAAGCAGATGGTCTGGTTCCAAAACCTGTACTCCTCACTACTATACTGATAACTTCCCTTTGATGTATAAAACTCCCTCTTATGGAAGTGAATGATAGGGATCTACAAGTCATAATTTCCTCAGGAAAGGATGACCCAAACATTACAATAACTGATCAATGAAGAGACAGCCAATTAACCAAAGGCATTATTTCAGCAAGAGTTGACATTACTGAGGTGGTAAAGACACAGTCTTACTAACAGCTTCCAATTTTCTGGAGTATAAATTAGAAACACAGAATACATACATCCAAATGTAAAGAATAGTATTCAACTCATGCAAGTATACAGATTATCAACCCTGATGTACTAGACTGTAAGGAAGTCACAGCCACCAAGATCTAGGGTCAGACAGAAGGAAAATAAAAGTTGTTAAAAATCTGGAAAAGGTTCATGGCAGAAATAATCCTTAAAATTGAATTTTATCTTTTCATAAAATGAAATCATTGGTCATTCTTATTATAAGAATTTTCATTTGCTTTTTTAAAAAGTTATTTTATGCCCATTGACCATTTCTTTATAGATAACAAGCTTGATTTGTTACTTGTTTTATTTTTAGACATTTTATTTTTAAAATTTAATGAAAAACTAAGAAGATAGTACACAAAGTTCCCATACACCTCATCTCCCATTTTCACACCTTGTTTCCCCAATTATTAATATCTAGAAGTAATATAACTTGTTAAAATGGATTAATGAATATTGGAAATTAAGAGTAACTAAAGTATATAATTTACATTGTTTCACTCTGTTTGATCTGCCTCTTGAGAAATTTGTATGCAGGTCAGGAAGCAGCAGCTAGAACTGGAAATGGAACAACAGACTGGTTCCAAATAGGAAAAGAAGTACGTCAAGGTTGTATATCGTCACCCTGCTTATTTAACTTCTATGCAGAGTACGTCATGAGAAACGCTGGACTGGAAGAAACACAAGCTGGAATCAAGATTGCCAGGAGAAATATCAATAACCTCAGATATGCAGATGACACCAACCTTATGGCAGAAAGTGAAGAGGAACTAAAAAGCCTCTTGATGAAAGTGAAAGAGGAGAGTGAAAAAGTTGGCTTAAAGCTCAACATTCAGAAAACGAAGATCATGGCATCTGGTCCCATCACTTCATGGGAAATAGATGGGGAAACAGTGGAAACAGTGTCAGACTTTATTTTTTTGGGCTCCAAAATCACTACAGATGGTGACTGCAGCCATGAAATTAAAAGACGCTTACTCCTTAGAAGGAAAGTTATGACCAACCTAGATAGCATATTCAAAAGCAGAGACATTACTTTGCCAACAAAGGTCCGTCTAGTCAAGGCTATGGTTTTTCCTGTGGTCATGTATCGATATAAGAGTTGCACTGTGAAGAAGGCTGAGCGCCAAAGAATTGATGCTTTTGAAGTGTGGTGTTGGAGAAGACTCTTGAGAGTCCCTTGGACTGCAAGGAGATCCAACCAGTCCATTCTGAAGGAGATCAGCCCTGGGATTTCTTTGGAAGGAATGATGCTAAAGCTGAAACTCCAGTCCTTTGGCCACCTGATGCGAAGAGTTGACTCATTGGAAAAGACTCTGATGCTGGGAGGGATTGGGGGCAAGAGGAGAAGGGGATGACAGAGGATGAGATGGCTGCATGGCATCACTGACTTGATGAACGTGAGTCTCAGTGAACTCTGGGAGTTGGTGATGGACAGGGAGGCCTGGCGTGCTGCGATTCATGGGGTCGCAAAGAGTCGGACACGACTGAGCGGCTGATCTGATCTGATCTGATCTGATAGGTCTTGATAACTGCATACTGTTATATACACATCATTACAGTGTGATACAGAATAGTTTTACAATTCTGTATAATCTAAACATTTCCTCTTTATCTATTCTCTCTCCTTCCTCCTTCAACCCAACCCCTTAGTAATCATGGATATTTGTACTGTCTTCACAGTTTTCTCCTTTCCAGAATGTGATACATACAGCTGGAATCACACAGTTGATGGCCTTGTCAGACTAGCTTGTTTCAGTTAGCCATGTACACATGAGTGTCTGGGTTCCCAGGTGGCGGTAGTGGTAAAGAACCCGCCTGCCAATGCAGGACACACAAGAGACATGGGTTCAACCCCTGGGTCAGGGAGATCCCTGGAGAAGGAAATGGCACCCAGCTCCAGCATTTTTGCCTGGAAAACTCAATAGACAAAAGAGCCTAGCAGGCTACAATCAATGGGATTGGAAAAGAGTCAGGCGTGACTGTGGGACTGAGCATTTGAGTGTTTAATTCTGCTTTTCATGGCTTTTCGTGGCTTATTTCTTTTTATTGCTGAATAATATTTCATTTTTCATACATACAATATACCAGAGTTAATCTATTTACCTATTGATGAGCAGCTTGGTTGCTTCTAGTTGGCAATTATAAATAAAACTGCCGTAAATGTCTGTGTGTAAGTTTTTGTATGTTGTTGTTTAGTTGCTAAGTCGTGTCCTGCTCTTTGTGACCCACCTATGTGTGAGATATCCCAGGTGAGAATATTGTAGTGGGTTGTCAGTTTCTTCTCCAGTGATCTTCCTGACCCAGGGATTGAGCCTGCATCTCTTGCATTGGCAAGTGGATTTTTTTACTGCTGAACCACTAAGGAAGCCTGAGATTTTTGTGTAGAAATAAGTTATCAACAGAATTGGGTAAATACCTAAGAGGAGATTTGCTAGATCATATGGAAGGACTATGTCTAGATTTTTAGAGACTTTTGAACACTTGCAAAACAACTGCATCATTTTGAATTTCTACCAGCATCGAAGGCATAATGGAATTCCATGATATACTCTCCAGCACCTTATATTGTCAGGTTTTCCTATATAAGATGTTCAAATAGGTGTACAATGTTATCTCATTTTTGCAACTTCCTAGTGCCATGAAGTTGTGCATCACTTTATATGCTAATTTTCACTAATTTATCTTCTTTGATATGAAGTCTCCTTATATATTTTGCTCATTTTTGAATTAAATTGTTTTTTTCTTTCTTTTCTTTTTGCTTTTTAAGGATTATTTGTATATTTGTATATAGACCTTTATCACATCTTTGTTTCTTAAATATTTTCTCCCATTAAGTAATTTATCACAATGCTCTTAACATCTTAGTCTTTCACAGAGGAGCTTTTGATTTTAATAAAAACTTAATATTTTTATTTCAAGTGGGCATTATATATGATTCCATTTATCCCCTCTTAGCATGCTAATTTTACTTCCATTTTATTGTCTTTAGTAGTTACCCTAGATTTGCAATAACACGACTGAGCGACTGATCTGATCTGATCTGATTTACAACTAATTTAAATCTACTTTCAAATAACACTCTAACATATTACATGGAGAGTAGCACTAATTTATGACAGATTATTTCCAATTCCTCCCTCCTATCTATTATAACAAGCGACTTAGCACACACATACATCTTTTGTAACAGTGTTGTCATTTGTTATATTTAGTATTTATTATTTCTTAATCACTCAGTACATTGTTGCTATTGTTACTTTGAACACTTTTTTTTTTCTATTAGGTTAATAAAAATGAGAAAAAAAACATGTTTTATTTCACCTTTGCTTATTCTTTGAGGTACTTCCTCTTTGTGTATATCCAATGTGTATGCTATGTACTTATGCTATGTAATTTTCCTTCTCTCTGAAGAATTTCTCTTAACATTTCTAGTAAGGTAAGTCTACTGGCCATAAATTCCTTCAATATTTGTCTATGAAAGTATGTCTCCTCTTTTGAAGGATTTGTTGTTGTTTAGTCACTCAGTTGTGCCTGACTCTGCAACTGCATGGACTGCAGCATGCCAAGCCTCCCTATCAGTCAACACCTCCCGGAGTTTACTCAAACTCCGATGGCATTCAACCATCTCATCCTTTGTCATCCCCTTCTCCTCCTGCCCTGAATCTTTCCTAGCATCAGGGTCTTTTCAAATAAGTCAGTTCTTTGCATCAGGTAGCCAAATTATTGGAGTTTCAGCTTCAGCATCAGTCCTTTCAATGAATACTCAGGACTGATCTCCTTTAGGATGGACTGGTTGGATCTCCTTGCAGTCCAAGGGACTCTCAAGAGTCTTCTCCAACACCACAGTTCAAAAGCTTCTTCGGCACTCAGCCTTCTTTATAGTTCAACTCTCACATCCATGCATGACTACTGGAAAAAACATAGCTTTGACTAGACTGAAGCCACTTCAGTATTCTTGCCTTGAGAACCCCATGAACAATACGATTATTATCCTAGTTTCTACCTAAAATACATGTTAAGGGGTTTTTAACCCCAGTTTCACTCAAGATATTTTCCTTTGTTTTTTTGGAGTTTGAATATTGTATGCTTAGGTATTGGTTTCTTCATATTTTCCTGGTTTGTATTCTCTGAGCTATCTTGATTTATGGTTTGGTGACTGTTACTCATTTTGAAAAGATTTTAGATGTTGTAACTGCAAATGTTTCTGTTGCTTTTCTTTTTCTTCTTTGTTTAATATCCTCACTAAGTATATATTATATAACTTGCGATTGTCTTATAGTGCTTGGGTATCATTGTTCAATTCTCCCATTATTTTTGTCTCTTTGAATCTCAGTTTGGAAAGTCTATATTGCCCAGTTTTCAAGCTTGCTGATTCATTCCTTGGCTGTGCCCAGGTAACAGATGAGTCCATCAAAGTTATTTTTAATTTCTGTAACAATGGTGTTGCTGTTGTTTAAATATCTGGATTTATTTTTGATTAGTTGTAACTATTCCTTTTTGGTTTCTAACTTATATATTTTGATCCTCTCTTTTTCTTGATGAGTCTAGTTGATGGAATGTCAATTTTGTATCTTTTTAGAAAACTAGCTCTTTGTCTTATTTATCTTTTGTAGTTTAAAGACCTATTTCATTTTCTCTACTTTGATATTTATCTTACCTTTTACTAGCTTCAGTTCAGTTCAGTTCAGTCACTCAGTTGTGTCCGACTCTTTGATCCCATGAATTGCAGCACGCCAGGCCTCCCTGTCCATCACCAACTCCTGGAGTTCACTCAGACTCACATCCTTCGAGTCAGTGATGCCATCCAGCCATCTCATCCTCTGTCGTCCCCTTCTCCTTCTGCCCCCAATCCCTCCCAGCAACAGAGTCTTCCAATGAGTCAACTCTTCGCATGAGGTGGCCAAAGTACTGGAGTTTTAGCTTTAGCATCATTCCTTACAAAGAAATTCCATGGCTGATCTCCTTCAGAAGGGACTGGTTGGATCTCCTTGCAGTCCAAAGGACTCTCAAGAGTCTTCTCCAACACCACAGTTCAAAAGCATCAATTCTTCAGCGCTCAGCCTTCACAGTCCAACTCTCACATCCATACATGACCACAGGAAAAACCAAAGCCTTGACTAGACGGACTTCTGTTGGCAAAGTGATATTTCTGCTTTTGAATATGCTATCTAGGTTGGACATAAATTTTCTTCCAAAGAGTAAGCGTCTTTTAATTTCATGGCTGCAGTCACCATCTGCAGTGATTTTGGAGACCCAAAAAATAAAGTCTGACACTGTTTCCCCATCTATTTCCCATGAAGTGATGGGACCGGATGCCATGATCTTCGTTTTCTGAATGTTGAGCTTTAAGCCAACTTTTCCACTCTCCACTTTCACTTTCATCAAGAGGCTTTTGAGTTCCTCTTCACTTTCTGCCATAAGGGTAGTGTCATCTGCATATCTGAGGTTATTGATATTTCTCCCGGCAATCTTGATTCCAGCTTGCGTTTCTTCCAGTCCAGCATTTCTCATGATGTACTCTGCATAGAAGTTAAATAAGCAGGGTGATAATATACAGCCTTGACATACTCCTTTTCCTATTTGGAACCAGTCTGTTGTTCCATGTCCAGTTCTAACTGTTGCTTCCTGACCTGCATACAAATTTCTCAAGAAGCAGGTCAGGTGGTCTGGTATTCCCATCTCTTAAAGAATTTTCCACAGTTTATTGTGATCCACACAGTCAAAGTCTTTGGCATAATCAATAAAGCAGAAATAGATGTTTTTCTGGAAGTCTCTTGCTTTTCCCATGATCCAGCAGATGTTGGCAATTTGGTCTCTGGTTCCTCTGCCTTTTCTAAAACCAGCTTGAACATCAGGAAGTTCACGGTTCACATATTGCTGAAGCCTGGCTTGGAGAATTTTGAGCATTACTTTACTAGCGTGTGAGATGAGTGCAATTGTGTGGTAGTTTGAGCATTCTTTGGCATTGGCTTTCTTTGGGATTAGAATGAAAATTGACCTTTTCCAGTCCTGTGGCCACTGCTGAGTTTTCCAAAGTTGCTGGCATATTGAGTGCAGCACTTTTACAGCATCATCTTCCAAGAATTGAAATAGCTCAACTGGAATTCCATCACCTCCAGTAGCTTTGTTTGTATTGATGCTCTTTAAGGCCCACTTGATTTCACATTCCAGGATGTCTGGCTGTAGGTCAGTGATCACACCATCGTGATATCTGGGTCCTGAAGATCTTTTTTGTACAGTTCTTCTGTGTATTCTTGCCACCTCTTCTTGATATCTTCTGCTTCTGTTAGGTCCATACCATTTCTGTCCTTTATCGAGCCCATCTTTGCATGAAATGTTCCCTTGGTATCTCTAATTTTCTTGAAGAGATCTCTAGTCTTTCCCTTTCTGTTGTTTTCCTCTATTTCTTTGCATTGATCGCTGAGGAAGGCTTTCTTAGGGCTTTTTATGTTTTTCTAATTCTCTTCAGTGTAAGCTTAGGTGGTTTATTTAAGAATTTTTTTTTCTTCTTTATTGAGGTTCACTTTATTGTGATCACCTATTAGAACTGCTTTTGCTGTGACTCATAGATTTTGGATCATTGTGTTTTCATTTTCATTTGCCTCTAGGTATTTTTAAATTTCCTTTGTTTCCTTCACTACTGACCTATTGGTTTTTAGCACCATATTGTTTAGCCTCCACATTTTTTGTGTTGTTTTGCAGTGTTAAATATATACTTGATTATATATATATATACACACACACATACTCACTTGATTTCTAGTTTCATAGATTTGTGGTGGAAAATATGCTTGAAATGATCAAACTTTTTAAATTTACTGAAACTTACTTTGTGTTTTTTTCTATCCTGGAGAATGGGTCATACACCTTTGAATGTTATGCTATTGTGCTGCTTTTGAATGGAATACTCTATGTATATAAACTTATCTAATCTAACAAGTCAATTAAGTTCAGGGTTTTCTTATTGATTTTCTATCTGGATGAACTGTCCATTGATGTAAGTGGGGTATTTGAGTCCCTACTATTATTCTGATACCTCGTGTTTCTTCATATTTGTTAATATGTAGGTGCTCCTATGTTGGGTGTGTATATATTTATTTGCAGCTGTTATATATTCTTCTTGAATCGATCCTTTTATCATTATGCAATGTCTTCTTTTGTCTTTTGTGTTATAGTCTTTGATTCAAAGTCTACTTCGTAGGATATAAATACTACTACTCCAGCTATCTGTTTGCATTTTCATGAAATGTCTTTTTCCATCCCCTCACCTGCAGCTTATGTTAGTTTTGAGCTAAAGTGAGTTTCTTTTAGGCAGTATATATGTGGTTCCTCTATTTGTGTCCATTCCACCACTTCATGTTTTCTAATTGGAACATTTAAAATCTATTTACTTTTTAAGCAATTATTTATAGGTATATGCTTATTGTGATTTTGTTAATTATTTTCAGGTTGTTTTAGAATTTCATTTTTTGTCTCTTTAGTTTCTTTTACTCCCTTTGTTATTTGATGAATTTATTTAGTGTTATGTTTGGATTCTTTTCTTCTTTTTTTTAGCCTGTGTGTTTATTACTGGTTTTTGGTTTGTGGCTACCACGGGATTTATATACAGTATCTTATGTATATATACACATACATATGTATATTGCTTTAATTTGTTGAGCTCTTAAATTCTGGTAGATCAGCTGGTAAGGAATCCACCTGCAATGCAGGAGAGCCCTGGTTTGAAACCTGGGTTGGGAAGATCCCCTGAGGAAAGGATGGGCTACCCACTCCAGTATTCTTGGGCTTCCTTGGCTCAGACGGTAAAGAATCCCTCTGCAATGCTGGAGACCTAGGTTTTATCCCTGAGTTGGGAAGATCCCCTGGAGAAGGGCATGGCAACCCATTCAAGTTTGGTTGCCTGGAGAAACTCCATGGACAGAGGAGCTTGGCGGGTTACAGTCCATAGTGTCGCAAAGTGCTGGACACGACTGAGTGACTAAGAATACACGCTTAAGTTCTAAAACATCCCTGCATTTTTACTCCCCTTCACTATTTTTACTGTTTTTTTTTTTACATCACATTTTACATATTTTTGTATTAGTTCTGGTCTATAACTACTTATTATGGATATACATTATTTTATTCCTTTTCTCTTTTAATCTTCCTACTGGTTTTATAAGTGATCTACATTTGCTGTGTATTTTCTTTAACAATACAATTTTTCTTTTTCTTATTTTCATGTTTCCCATTGTGGTCTTTTCTGCTCAGAGAAATCCCTTGGATATTTCTTGTGGAGACAATTTAGTAGTACTGAACACTTTTAGCTTTTGTTTGTCTTCAGAATTTATTTCTCCTTAAAATCTGAATGATAACCTTGCTGAGTATTTTTTATTTGTTTGTTCACTTGTTCGTTTTGATTGTAGCCTTTTTCCTTTTATCACTTTAAATACACTTTGCAACTCTCTTCTCATCTGTGAAGTATCTGCTGCAAAATCAGCTGGTAATTTTAAGAGTTCCATCGTATATATCTAGTTGCTTCCATCTTTCTTCTTTTAGTGGCCTCTTTTTATTTTTATTTATTATTAATATTATTGTTGTTATTTGTTTTATTATTATTATTATTTTTTAATTTTTTCCAGTTTAATTCAAAGGGTCTTTGTTTGGGCCTCTTTGAATTAATCTTATTTGGAATTCTATGTGTATTCTGGGCCTTTCTGTTTTCTTTCCCAGGTTTGGAAAATTTTTGGCTTTTATTTCTTTGAATGTTTTCTCTGCCACTTTCTCTCTTTTTGTACTGGGAGCCTTATAAAGCAGTAGTTTGTACATTTGATGTTGCCTCAGAGGACTCAAACTGTCCTCCTTTTTTAATCCCTGTTTTACTTTTTGTTGTTGTTGTTCAGCTTGAGTGATTTCTGTTTGTCTGTCTTCCAGTCACTGATCCATTCTTCAAAATGTTTAATCTAATTTTGAATCCTTCTTGTGTATATTTATTTCAATTATTATTTTCTTCAGCTTTGTTTGAATCTTCCTTATATTTTCTAACTGTTAATCTTTTTATTGTGCTCATCCATTCTTATACTGAGTTTGTTGAGCATCTTTATGATCATTACCTTGAACTCTTTATTGGTATAGATTGTTTATCACCACTTCACTTGTTTCTTCTTCTGGGGCTTTATCTTATTCCTTACTTTGGAACATATTATTTTGCCACTTAACTTTGCTTGGTTCTCTGTGTTGTTTGTATGTATTAGGTTAGTTGGTTACATTTCCCAGTTTGACGAAGTAGAGGCATATAAAAGATGTCCTATAGGGCCTAGTAACATACTCCCCTCTGGTCACCAGAGCTTATAATCTAAAACTGACCTTGTGCGGGCGGGGTTGGGCCCTCTGTTGTGGTAGGGCTGAATACTGTGGTGTGTTGGTAGCTGGGTCTAGTCCTTGGCCTGGTAGACTTTCATATTCTGCCTTGTGCAGAGATTACCAGTCTCTGGTGACCAAGACCTTACTAAGGAGAAGTTGGTTGCCTTGCCTGAGGAGTCCTGGGGCTGGTGGTAACCTGCTTTTGGGTAAGACCAGTTCCAGTGTGGTTGGCTGTAGGGCCCAGGATTTCTGGAGTTAGTTTCTGCCAGTTGGTTGACAGTGTTGAGTCCTGGCATGTCTCGGTGCAGGATCTGAGTGATTCTGGGGTTAATGCCAGCCCATAAGTGGGTGGGATGATGGTCTCCATGGGAGACTATGGGTCTAGGTTCCTGGGACTAGTGTTGGCTTATTGGTAGATGTGGCCATAGTCTTGAAATTCCTGGGACTGTTATTCTGCTGGGAGTAGGGTCTATCATGAAAAAAAAAAAAAAAAAAACTGGTTATGAGACCTGGAGGAAGGGCTGATGCCATTCTCATGGTGGGCAGGATTGGATCTCCAGAAGACTGACTATTTGTGTCCTGAGGTCCTGGGATTAGCTGGTGTGCAAGGTTATGTCCTGGTGCTAGTAGTGAAGAAGAAAAGAGAAAGTGTTAGTCACTTACTCTGTCTGACTCTTTAACACCCCATCGACTGTAGCCCACCAGGCTCCTCTGTCCATGGAATTCTCCAGAAAAGAATACTGGAGTGAGTTGCCATTCTGTCTCCAGGGGATCTTCTCAAGCCAGGAATCAAACCCATGGCTCCCACTTTGGAGGCAGACTCTTTACCATCTGAACCACCAGGAAAGTCAGAGAGAGGAGTTCAAATGGCCCTTGCCATGAGCTATCAGTGCCTGCAGGGTAGAACAAGCTCCAAAAATGGTTACCACCTCATGGTTTGTACCAGGGACCTCCTGCCTCTCTGAGATCAAGCAGGTCTGGTTTAGGACCTTTAAAATTGCTGTCTCTGTGCTGGGTTTCAGAGTTTGTTAGAACTTCCTTGTCCCTTTCAAGAGTGGAATATCTTTTGTACTCTGAGTTTCAAGGCAAACCCTGTTGGCCCTCAAAGTCAGGACATTCCAGCGTTCTGAGGACTCATTTGATGCAAGACTCATTTGGGGAAGGACTCCAGAGCTACAAGTCAATGTGGGGCTCAAATTCTCATTTCTTTGGGGACAACTTTTACAATTCTGGTTACCTTCTTGTTTGTGAGTTGCCTACCCCTGAATGTGGGTTTTGAGTATACCATATCTCTGCTGCTCCTACCCATTTTGCTGTGGTTCCTTCTTTATACCTTCAGTTATGGAAAATCTTTTGTGTTAGATTTCAGAATAATAATTGCTCTATAACTTTTACTTTTAATGTGACTGAGGGAGGAGATGAGTTCAGGGTCTTCTAATTCTACCTTCTTGACCAAACTTCCTGAATTTTGATCAATCACAGTTATTTTAAGTTCTCTATTTACCAATTCAAAAATATGTGGTTTATCTGAGTCTGGTTTTAACGTTTGCTTTACTTCTTCACTCTGAATTTTCTCTCTCTCTCTTTTTTTTTTGCTTAATTTTCAGCATGCTTTGTAATTTTCTGTTGAATGTTCAAAAAGATGTATCAGGTATTAGGAACTGACATTATTTGACATTCAGTGTGGATTTGCATGTTAATTTGGCTAGGAATCGGGCCTCATTTCCTGTTTTCTATAGCTGTACATGTCAGAAATTTCATTTTCTCTAATTTCTTTGTTTGTATGCTTTTGCCTGTTTATTTGTTTACTTGTTTATTTTAACTCTTGTTTTAGGTTTCTTTAAGAAACTCTGCTAGTGGCTGTGTCTTTTACTGTTTTAGTTGCAATTCACTGCAATTTTGCTTAAGCTTACTGATGTGGTGATAAAGTTTTGAGAAAGAGAAGAAAAGTGTTCTATACTGATTAAATCTCAGTTTTTTAGTGGACTTTCACTTTAATCTTTAAACTTGTTTCTTATCTTTTCTTCTCTCCTTAAGTTAGATAGAAAGTCCAATTTGGAGTTTACTAATTATCCTTCCCCAGGTCATAAAAAGTCTTTGGTAATGTTGATATCCTTGGAAGTCAAGCTCCGGTTATTTAAAAAAAAAGAAAGAAAGAAAAAAACTTTAGTGTATTTTAAAGTGACAAACAACTAATCTCAAAAATATACAAGCAACTCCTACAGCTCAACTCCAGAAAAATAAACGACCCAATCAAAAAATGGGCCAAAGAACTAAATAGACATTTCTCCAAAAAAGACATACAGATGGCTAACAAACACATGAAAAGATGCTCAACATCACTCATTATCAGAGAAATGCAAATCAAAACCACTATGAGGTACCATTTCACACCAGTCAGAATGGCTGCGATCCAAAAGTCTACAAATAATAAATGCTGGAGAGGGTGTGGAGAAAAGGGAACCCTCTTACACTGTTGGTGGGAATGCAAACTAGTACAGCCACTATGGAGAACAGTGTGGAGATTCCTTAAAAAACTGGAAGTAGAACTGCCTTATGATCCAGCAACCCCACTGCTGGGCATACACACTGAGGAAACCAGAAGGGAAAGAGACACGTGTACCCCAATGTTCATCGCAGCATTGTTTATAATAGCCAAGACATGGAAGCAACCTAGATGTCCATCAGCAGATGAATGGATAAGAAAGCTGTGGTACATATACACAATGGAGTATTACTCAGCCATTAAAAAGAATACATTTGAATCAGTTCTAATGAGGTGGATGAAACTGGAGCCTATTATACAGAGTGAAGTAAGCCAGAAGGAAAAACATAAATACAGTATTCTAACGCATATATATGGAATTTAGAAAGATGGTAACAATAACCCTGTGTACGAGACAGCAAAAGAGACACTGATGTATAGAACAGTCTTATGGACTCTGTGGGAGAGGGAGAGGGTGGGAAGATTTGGGAGAATGACATTGTAACATGTAAAATATCATGTAAGAAACGAGTTACCAGTCCAGGTTCGATGCACGATACTGGATGCTTGGGGCTAGTGCACTGGGACGACCCAGAGGGATGGTATGGGGAGGGAGGAGGGAGGAGGGTTCAGGATGGGGAACACATGTATACCTGTGGTGGATTCATTTTGATGTTTGGCAAAACTAATACAATTATGTAAAGTTTAAAAATAAAATAAAATTAATTAAAAAAAAAAAATAAAGTGACTTTGTTGCTTTCACTGCTAAACAATAGAAGATTTTCTTGCAACCTAGTGCAGGAGAATCTGGTGACCAAATCCAAAATGGTTTAGGGATTTCTATCAGATTGGTTCCCGTAGTTTTTTGTTTTGTTTTGTTTTGTATTATATTGTTATTAGGCATCCCAGGTGGCTTTAGTGTTAAATAATCCACTAACTAGTGCAGGAGACAAGAGATGCAGGTTTGATTCCTGGGGCAGGAAGATCCCCTGGAGGAGGGCAAGGCAACCCAGTCTGGCTTTCTTCCCTGGAGAATCCCATGGAGAGAGGAGCCTAATAGGCTATGGTCCATAGGGTTGCAAAGAGTCAGACAGAACTGAAACGACTTAGCACATACTCATGAATATTGTTATTAAGACTTTATTTTTTTTGGAGCAGCTTTAGGTTAGTAGCAATTTGAAGGGCATTATGGAGATTTCCCATACAACCTTATGCCCACATATCCCTAGACTCCCCCATTACTAATATATCCTATCAGTGTGGGACATTTGTTACAGCTGAAAAGCCTAAACAGACATATAATCACCCAGTGTCCATATCTATATTACAGTTAACTCTTGTTGCTGTAATTCTAAAAATTTGAACAAACACTTCCAATTTTATGATATTATACAGAATATTTTCACCCCTAAAAGTCATCTGTACTCTGCCTATTCATTTCTCCCCCAACCAAACCTCTGAAAGTCAGTACTCTTTTTTCTGTCTCCATACTTTTGTCTTTCCCAAGGTGTCTTACCTTGGGGTCATATAGCAAATAGCCTTTTCAGATAAATTCTTTCACTTAGTAATATACATTTAAGTTTCTTCCATGTCTTTTCAAGGCTTGTCAGTTCATTTTTCGTACCAAATAATATCCAATTGTCCAGATATATCACAGTTTATACATGCATTTACCTACTAATAGACACTTTGATTGTTTCCAAGTTTTAGCAATTATAAATTAAGTTGTTATAAATGCCCTCCTACAGATTTTTGTGTGGAAATATTTCAAAGTTTGTATAAATACTAAATAGCATAATTGATGGATGTTATGGAAAGTGTTTGTTTAGTTTTGTAAAAGCCCACCTGTCCCAAAACTGTCTTCCCAACTGTTTGCACTCTCATCATAAATGAATAAGAGTTTCTATTGCCTCATATTCTTACCAGCATTTGATATTATCAGTGTTTGCATTTTGTCCATTTCAACATACACATAGTATTATTTCATTGTTGTATTACTTTACATTTTCTTGATGATATATAAAATGAAACAATTTTTAATGTGTTTATTTTCTATCTGTAAATATTCCCTAGTGAGATGTCTGTAATGTCTTCAGTCTTTTAAAAAATAAGGTTGTTTGTTTTCTTATTGTTCAATTCTAAGAATTCTTTGTATATTTTGGGTTACATTCCTTTATCAGATATATCTTTTGCAAATATTTTCTCCCAGTATGTGACTCTCTTCTCAGTTTCTTGAGCATAAAGTTTTCAATTTTAATGAAATACAATCTACTAAATATTTAAATATTTATTTCATAGATCATATCTTTTATTTTGCATCTAAAAAGCCATGGCCATATCCAAGGTCTTCTATTACCTTGAAATAATTTTATAGACTTTCATTTTACTTTAGGTCTGTTATCTATTTTGAGTTAAAGTTTGTGAAAGATAAGGTTTGTGTTTAGATTATCATTATTGTTATTATTTGTAGTGTGGATGTCCACTTGCTCTAATACCATTTTGAGAAGACTACTTTTATTCTATTGTATTGCCTTTGCTTATTTTTCAAAGATTATTTGACTATATTTTTGTGGTCTTTTTTTCAAGGCTCTCTGCTCTTCTATGTTGATCTCTTTGTATCTTCTTTTATACACCACACTTTCTTGCTCACGGTAGCTTAGTAGTAAGTCTAGAAATCATTATTGGTTGGGACATAGACTTAGATTACCATTATATTGAATGGTTTGCCTTGGAAATGAACAGAGATCATTCTGTCATTTTGAGATTGCATCCAAGTACTGCATTTCAGATTCTTTTGTTGACTATGATGGCTATTCCATTTCTTCTAAGAGATTTTTGCCCAAAGTAGTAGATATAATGGCCATCTGAGTTAAATTCACCCATTCCTGTCCATTTTAGTTCGCTGATTCCTAAAATGTCAATGTTCACTCTTGCCATCTCCTGTTTGACCACTTTCAATTTAACTTGATTAATGGACCTAACATTCCATATTCCTATGCTATATTGCTCTTTATAGTATCAGATTTAAGTTCCATCACTAGTCACAGCCACAAATGAGTGCTGTTTGTGTTTTGATTCTGCCTGTTCATTCTTTCTGGAGTTATTTCTCCACTGATTTCCAGTAGCATATTGGGCACCTATCGACCTGGGGAGTTCATCTTTCAGTGTCCTATCTTTTTGCGTTTCATACTGTTCATGGAGTTCTCAAGGCAAAAATACTAAAGTGGTTTGCCATTCCCTTCTCTAGAGGACCACATTTTTTTCAGAACTCCATGACCCATCCATCTTGGGTGGCCCTACTCGGTATGGCTCATAGTTTCATTGTGTTAGACAAGACTGTGGTCCATGTGATCACATTAGGTAGTTTTCTGTGATTGTGTTTTTCAATCTCTCTGCCCTCTGATGGAGAAAGATAAGAGGTTATGAAAGATTCCTGATGGGAGAAACTGACTGAGGCAGAAACTGGGTCTGTTCTGATGGGCGGGGCCAAGCTCAGTAATTCTTTAATCCAATTTTCTGTTGATGTGTTCCCTCCCTGTTATTTTACCTGAGGCAAAACTATGGTGGAGGTAACGAAGATAATGGTGACCTCCTTCAAAAGACCCCATGCACACACTGCTATACTCAATGCCCTCGAATGTGCTGCAGGCACGGCCAACCCACACTTCCACGAGACTACTAGAAACTCACGGGCAAGTCTGGGTCAGTCTCTTTTGGGGTCACTGCTCCTTTTCCTGGGTCCTGGTGTGCACAGGGTTCTGTTTGTGCCCTCCAAGAGTCTATTTCCCAGTCCCGTGTAAGTTCTGGCACCTCTATGGTGGGGATAATAGCGACCTCCTTCGAGAGAGCTTATGCCATAACCAGATCTACTGCATCGAGAGCCCCTGCCCCTTCAGTAGTCCACTGCTGACCCGCACCTCCTCAGGAGACACTCAGATACAATCTATCTCAGTCTCTGTGGGGTCTCTGGGTCCTGGAGCACACAAGGTATGTTTGAGCACACTGAGCATGTCTGGAAGGTATGGGGTTTGATTCAAAACGTGATTTCACCCCTCCTACCATCCTGCTGGGGCTTCTACTTTGCCTTAGGATGTGGGGTATCTCCTCACAGTCGTTCCAGAGCTGTGCAACTGCCACTCAAGCACCACACAGCCACCATTCTTGTAGGTTCTATGAAGACTTACAAGACCTTCTAGAACTAATATTCAAAAAAGATGTTCTTTTCATTATACGGGACCAGAATGCAAAAGTAGGAAGTCAAGAGACACCTAGAGTAACAGACAAACTTGGCCTTGGAGTACAGAATGATTTAGAGCAAAGGCTAATAGAGTTTTGCCAAGAAAACACACTGGTCATAGCAAACACCCTCTTCCACAACACAAGAGATGACTCTACACTTGGACATCACCAGATGGTCAATACCAAAATTGGACTGATTATATCCTTTGCAACCAAAGATGGAGAAGCTGTATACAGTCAGCAAAAATAAGACAGGGAGCTGAATGTGGCTCAGATCATGAACTCCTTACTGCCAAATTCAGTCTTAAATTGAGGAAAGTAGGAAAAATCAGTAGATTATTCAGGTATGACCTAAATCAAATCCCTTCTGAATATACAGTGGAAATGATAAATAGATTCAAGGGATTAGATCTGGTGGGCAGAGTGCCTGAAGAACTATGAACAGAGGTCCATGACGTTGTACAGGAAGCAGTGATCAAGGACATCCTCAAGGTAAAGAAAGCAAAAGGTAAAATGGTTGTCTGAGGAGGCCTTAAAAATAGCTCTGAAAAGAAGAGAAGTGAAAGGCAAAAGAGAAAAAGAAAGATATACCCATTTGAATGCAGAGTTCCAAAGAAAAGCAAGAAGAGATAAGAAAGCCTTCCTCAGTGATCAATGCAAAGAAAGAGGAAAATAATAGAATGGGAGCAACTAGAGATCTTGTCAAGAAAATTAGAGATACCAAGGGAAATTTCATGCAAAGTTTGGCACAACAAGGGACAGAAATGGTATGGAGCTAACAGAAACAGAAGATATTAAGAAGATGTGGCTAGGTTACAAGACCCAGATAATCACAATGGTGTGATCACTTGGCTAGAGCTAGATATCCTGGAATGTGAAGTCAGGTGGGCCTTAGGAAGCAACACTACAAACAAAGCTAGTAGAGGTGATGGAATTCTAGTTGAGCTATTTCGAACCCTAAATGATGATACTATGAAAGTGCTGCACTCTATATGCCAACAAATTTGGAAAACTCAGCAGTGGCCACAGAACTGGAAAAGTTCAGTTTTCATCCCAATCTCAAAGAAAAGCAATGCCAAAGAAAGCACAAATTACCACACAATTGCACTTATCTCACACGCTAGCAAAGTGATGCTCAAAATTCTCCATACTAGGCTTCAACAGTACATGAACCGTGAACTTCCAGATGTTCAAGCTGGATTTAGAAAAGGAAGAGGAACCAGAAATCACATGCCAACATCTGCTGGATCATCAGAAAAGCAAGACAGTTCCAGAAAAAAAAAAAAATCTACTTCTGCTTTATTGACTATGACAAAGCCTCTGACTGTATGAATCATAACAAACTGTGAAAAATTCTGAAAGAGATGGGAATACCTGACCACCTGACCTGCCTCCTGAGAAATATGTATGCAGGTCAGGAAGCAACAGTTAGAACCGGACATGGAACAACAGACTGGTTCCCAATTGGGACCGGAGTACATCAAGGGTTTATATAGTCATCCTGCTTATTTAACTTATATGCAGAGTGCAACATGAGAAATGCTGGACTGGATGAAACACAAGCTGGAATCAAGATCACAGAGAGAAATATCAATAACCTCAGATAAGCATATGGAGCCACAGTTATGGCAAAAAGAGAAGAAAAACTAAACAGCTTCTTTATGAAAGTGAAAGAGGTGAGTGAAAATGTTGGCTTAAAAATCAACATTCAGAAAACTAAGGTCATGGAATCTGGTCCCATCACTTTATGGCAAATTGATGGATAAACAGTGGAAATAGTGAGAGACTTTATTTTTGGGGAGCTCCAAAATCACTGAAGATGGTGACTACAGCCATGAAATTAAAAGACCCTTGCTCCTTGGAAGAAAAGTTATGACCAACCTAGACAGCATATTAAAAAGCAGAGACAATACTTTGCCAACAAAGGTCCGTCTAGTCAAAGCTATGCTTTTTCCAGTAGTCATGTATGGATGTGAGAGTTGGACCATAATGAAAGCTGAGTGCCAAAGAACTGATGCTTTTGAACTGTGGTATTGGAGAATGCCTTGTGTTGCTTGAGAGTCACTTGGACTGCAAGGAGATCCAACCAGTCCATCCTAAAGAAAATCAACCCTGAATATTCATTGGAAGGACTGATACTAAAGCTGAAACTTCAATACTTTGGCCACATGATGTGAAGAACTGACTCATTTGAAAAGATCCTGATGCTGGGAAAGATCGAAGGAGGAAAGAAAAGCAGATGACATAGGATGAGATGGTTGGATGGCATCACTGACTCAATGGACATGAGTTTGAGTAAACTCCGGGAGTTGGTGATGGACAGGGAGGCCTGGTGTGCTGCAGTCCATAGATGACAAAGATTCGGACATGACTGAGAGACTGAACTGAACTGAAGTCGATACATCAGGAGTATTAGTCCTTCGACTTTCTTCTTCTTCAATGTTGTTTTCAGTATTCTGCATCTTTCTCCTCATCATATGTAAATTTAGGGTCCCTTTGTCAATATTCACATAACAACCTGCTACGTTACTGAGAATTTCCACATTTGCAAGCTGGATATAGAAAACGTGGAGGAATCAAGGATCAAATTGCCAACATCTGTTGGATCATAGAAAAAGCAAGATAATTCAAGAAAAAGAAAAAATCTGCTTCATTGACTATGGTATATCCTTTGACTGTGTAGATAACAACAAACTGTGGAAAATACTTAAAGAGAAGGGAATACCAAACCATCTTACCTGCTTCCTGAGAAACCTGTATGTAGGTCAAGAAGCAACAGTTAGAACCAAATATGAAACAATGGACTGATTCTAGCTTTGGAAACTAATTTGTCATGCTGCTTGTTTTTCACCCTGCTTACTTAACTTATATGCATAGTACATCAGGCAAAATGCTGGGTTGGATGAAGCACAAGTTGGAATCAACATTAGTAGGGGAAACATCAACAGTCTGAGATATGCACATGACACCACCTTTATGGCAAAAAGTGAAGAGGAATTAATGAGCTTCTTGTTGAAGGTGAAAGAGGAGAGTGAAAAAACTAGCTTAAAACTCAAGATGCAAAAACTGAAGGTCATGGCATCCCGTCCAAATGTATCATGGCAAATAGATGGGGAAACAATGTTAACAGTGACAGATTTTATTTTCTTGGGTTCCCAAATCACTGTGGATGGTGACTACAGACATAAAATTAAAAGACACTTGCTCCTTGGAAGAAAAGCTCTGGTAAATCTAGACAGCATGTTAAAAAGCAGAGACATTACCCTGTCAACAAAGGTCCATCTAGTCAAAGCTATGGTTTATCCAGTAGTATGTACAGATGTGTGAGTTGGACCATAAAGAAAACTGAGCACTGACAAATGGATGCTTTCAAACTATGATGTTCGAGAAGACTCTTGATAGTCCCTTGGACTGCAAAGAGATCATACAGTCAATTCTTAAGGAAATCAACCCTGCATATTTATTGGAAAGACTGATACTGAGGCTGAAGCTTCAATATTTTCACCACCTGATGTGAAGAGACAACTCATTGGAAAAGACCTTGATGCTGGGAAAGATTGAGAGCAGGAGGAGAAGGTGATGACAGAGGATGAAATGGTTGGAATGCATCACTGACTCAGTGGACATGAATTTGAACAAACTCCAAGAGATGGTGAGGGAAGCCTGGCATGCTGCAGTCCATGGGGTCACACATAGTCAGACATGACAGCAACTGAACAGCAGCAATGACTGCTGGGATTAGAGTGAAGTGCAATTGAATCTATACAAAAAATGGGAAGTACTGCCACTTTGAGAATATTTAATTTTTATTCATGAAAATGGAATATATTTTCATTAATTCAGTTTTTTTATTTATTGAAATTCAGTAGTTTTTTTCACATGTACTGTGTACCTATTTTGGACCTATTGTGAACCTATATTTATGCCTGAGTATTTTTGGATGTTGTTAATGCAAATAGCATTGTGCTTTTTATTTTAAAATTAATTTTCTCATTTTTGAGAATATTGGAAATAAAAGCAAAATAAACAAATGGGACCGAATTAAACTTAAAAGCTTCTGCACAACAAAGGAAATCATAAGCAAGGTGAAAAGACAGTCATCAGAAAGGGAGAAAATAATAGCAAATGAAGCAACTGACAAACAACTAATTTCAGAAATATACAAGCAACTCCTACAGCTCAATTCCAGAAAAATAAATGACCCAATCAAAAAATGGGCCAAAGAACTAAATAGACATTTCCCCAAAGAAGACATACAGATGGCTAACAAACACATGAAAAGATTCTCAACATCGCTCATTATCAGAGAAATGCAAATCAAAACCACTATGAGGTATCATTTCACGCCTGTCAGAATGGCTGTGATCCAAAAGTCTACAAGCAATAAATGCTGGAGAGGTGGAGGAAGAGGGTGGGAAGATTTGGGAGAATGGCTTTGAAACATGTAAAATATCATGTATGAAACGAGATGCAGTCCAGGTTCGATGCACAATACGGGATGCTTGGGGCTAGTGCACTGGGATGACCCAGAGGGATGGTATGCGGAGGGAGGAGGGAGGAGGGAGGAGGGTTCAGGATGGGGAACACATGTATACCTGTGGTGGATTCATTTTGATATTTGGCAAAACTAATACAATTATGTAAAGTTTAAAAATAAAATAAAATTAAAAATTTTTTTTTTCCCAAAATGAAAAAAAAAAAAAAATATATATATATATATATATATATAAAAGCAGGCTTTGGAATCAGATAACCTGGGTTTGTTTACTTTTTTTTTTCAATAAATCTTTGCTGATTTAAAAATAAATAAATAAATAAATAAATAAATGCTGGAGAGGGTGTGGAGGAAAGGGAACCCTCTTATACTGTGTGGGAATGCAAACTAGTACAGCCACTATGGAGAACAGTGTGGAGATTCCTTTAAAAAACTGGAAATAGAACTGTCTTATGACTCAGCCATCCCACTACTGGGCATACACACTGAGGAAACCAGAAGGGAAAGAGACACGTGTACCCCAATGTTCATCGCAGCACTGTTTATAATAGCCAGGACATGGAAGCAACCTAGATGTCCATCAGCAGATGAATGGATAAGAAAGCTATGGTACATATACACAACGGAGTATTACTCAGCCATTAAAAAGAATACATTTGAATCAGTTCTAATGAGGTGGATGAAACTGGAGCCTATTATACAGAGTGAAGTAAGCCAGAAAGAAAACCACCAATACAGTATACTAATGCATATATATGGAATTTAGAAAGATGTTAACGATAACCCTGTATACGAGACAGCAAAAGAGACACTGATATATAGAACAGTCTTATGGACTCTGTGGGAGAGGGAGAGGGTGGGATGATTTGTGAGAATATCATTGAAATATGTATAATATCATATATGAAACGAGTCACCAGTCCAGGTTCGATGCACAATACTGGATGCTTGGGGCTGGTGCACTGAGACGACCCAGATGGATGGTATCGGGAAGGAGGAGGGAGGAGGGTTCAGGATGGGGAACACATGTATATCTGTGGCAGATTCATTTTGATATATGGCAAAACCAATACAATATTGTACATTTAAAAAATAAAATTAAATTCAAAATAAAAAATAAAAAAATAAAATTAATTTGCTCATTTTTAATATATGTTTATCCCATACTCTTCTTATAAGCATTTATCAGTTCCAGGACTTGAGTGTTGTTTTTATATATTCTACATGGGTGATCTTGTCATCTGTGAACAAGAAAAGTCTATTTTTTTTCACCAATTTGTATACTCTTGATTTCCATCCCTTTTCTTATTGTATTAGCTAGAAATTCTATTGAAATGCTGAAATAAGTTATGAGAAAGTACATCCTTTGCTTGTATCTGGTTCTAGTGGGAAAGATTTGACATCTCACCAGTAAGTTTGATGTTAGCTATACTTTTTTTTTTTCTTTTTTGTAACTATTCTTTATCAAGTTGAGGAAGCTCCCTTCTATTTCTACTTTATTAAGAGTTTTTATCATGAATGAATGATGTGTTTCTGTCAACTGCTTTCACTATATGTGTGTGTGTGTGTGTGTGTGTGTGTGTGCTTAGTCATGTCTGGTTCTTTGGAACCCTGTGGACTCTAGCCTTCCAGGCTCCTCTATCCATCGAGTTTTCCAGGCAAGAATACTGAAATGCGATATACATTAATATGCATATGGTGGGTTTTCTTTTTTAAAGCTTATTTATGTGTTGGATTACAAGAGCTGATCTTCAAATATTGAAATAACCTTGTATTCCTGGAATAATCTACTTGGTTGTGGATGTTTTCTTTTCACATTATTGAATTTGAACTAGTATTATTTTTTTAAGGAGTTTTGCATCTCTTTTGATGAGATATATTGGTCTGTAGTTTTCTTATAATATCTTTGGGGAGTTTGGGTGTTTCTCCATTTTTAATAATTTCACAGAATACAGAATTCCAGGTTGGTAGCATTTTCTTTTTTTTTTCTCAGCACTTCAATTATTTCACTCCACTCTCTTATTGTTTGCAAGGATTCTGAGAAATTTGATGTGATTCTTATCATTGTTCCCATCTGGTTGAAATGAGCCCCCTACCAACACTCCATGGCTGCTAACTGGATCATTTTATCTTTGATTTTCTATAATTTGAAAAAGATATGCCTAGGTGTGGTATTTTAGGCTTTTATTTGGCATGGTGTTCTTTGAGCTTCCTGGATCTGTGGTTTGGAATCTGACAGAAATGTGAGGATATTCTCAACCATTGCTATTCATGTATTTCTTGTTTTCTGTTCACTCTTCTGTTTGTAGTAGTCCTAGTTATGAGTAAGTTACACTTTTTTTTTTTTTTTCCAGTACCACAATGCTGCTCCTTGTACATTCTGTTCAATCAGTCTTTGTTCTTTTAGCTTTTTGGTTTCAAGTATTCTGTTGATAAGTGCTCTAGCTCAGATCTTCTTTCCTTAGCTGTGTCCAGCTTTCTAGTAAGCCCATCAAAGGCATTCTTCAATTCTGTTTTTAATCTCTAACATTTTTTGTTTGTTTGCTTTTATTCATTCTTAGGATTTCTATCTCTCTGCTTACACTGACCTGCTGTTCTTCTATGCTGTTTATTTTATCCATTAAAGACTCTGATAGTACCACAGCAGGTTAGGCTCTGGTAACTAATTTTCCCAGAGGGTAGGCTTTATTGAGAACTGTTGCCTGATTTTATATATATATATATATATATATATATATATATATATATATATATATATATTTATAATAACTATTTATACATATATATATTATATATATAAATGCTTTCTTTCTTCCTCTCTCTGACAGAGTCAAAATGGATTTTTCTGTGATATTGAATTTAAGAAACTGTTCAAGGTCTTAGTGATAAATTTCATAATATTCCAGGGGTATCCCTCTTTGACTATGTCCCTCTGGAGTTTTTAACTCTCAATATTGTCTACACACTGAGCTTCCAGCAATTTGTCAACTTCCGTTCAAGTTTTCCTTTCCTGGTATTGGTTCCTGTGGTGGTTTTGAGTTCTGTATCCACCTGTTTTTCTCTCCAGTATTGCAGGCAGCAGTTTGACCTCCATTCTTCCCTCTCTTACAGATTTAAGAAGTGTTGCTGATAATTCAGTCTGCTTAGCTTTTTCGCTGGTTATTAGGTGGAGTGGCAACTTATAAGTACCTTAAACATGGAACCGGAAGCCTCCCCGGTAGTTTTTAACTCAAGATCGCCCACACTCAGTCTTCAACAGTTCTTCAAAGCTTTACTTTAAGTATTCCTACTGGCTCTAGTGTCATCTGTTTCAGTTAATGTGATCTTGGCTGTAATTTCCTTTATTCATCTGTCTCTCAAGATTTTGAGGTGGCAGTTTGTCCTGCTATCTCAGTTCTCTGATGGATCTGAGAATAGATAAGTGCCTGCCTATGTAATGTAAACAAGCATTGCTTAAGCTGTTGTTCTTTGACTCTGTTGAAGAACAACCACTTGAGGAGCTTTTAAAAATTACTCAAGATGCATGCCAGACCAATTCAACCAGTATTTATGAGAGTGAGACCCAGGAATTTATATATGTATAACCTCACTGGTGATTGCTGTGCCAACTCAGGATTGAGATCCTGGCAGGGTGTCTAGACTAAGGTGCCTGAGTTGGAATCATGCCTCTTGAGCTTACTATCAGTATGCAGCTAGACAAACCAGTGAATCTCTTCTTTGGAATAAGGGAATCATATCTGTCTCATAGTTTTGTTCTTGGCGTGTAGTAAGTGTTATATATGTGCTCACTATTTTTTTGTTTTTAATATTATTATTCCAGCTGTGGACAGTCAATTGAACCTTAGCAGTGATCCAGGAATTTTCTGTGTTCCACCCTAATGATACACAGTTCTTCCCCATTTCCAAAAGGGATACTTAGCTTGAATATTTTATTTACTATTGGGTTTTTTTAAATTTTAGAATCTTCTTACTTTTCTTTATAGTAGTATTATATTTGCATACCTAAGCAATAAATTGCATTGTTTTCATGTCTAAAAATTTCTGAAAAAAAATAAAAATTTCTGAAGATACAATCATACTATAGGTATTCTTTTGTAGTATGTTTGTTTAATCTGCTTGTATTTTTCTATTGACTAACACTACCACAAGTACCTGCAGTTCATTTATTTAAAGCATTCAATAGTGATACATTTTATGAACATGCCACAATTAGTGTATCCATTATATTATTATCAAGCATTTATTTTCTTTCTATTTATTTTGTTGTTGTTATTGAAAACAATGGTATTAAAATGTCTTGAACATATAATAGTACATGTTCACAGGAAATTTCTTTAGAGGACATACCTAAGAGTGAAATTCTTGAGTTATAAATTATGCGTAGAGTTGAGGTTCAATCCCTGGTTTGGGAAGGTCCTATGAAGAAGGGAATGGATACCCACTCCAGTATTCCTGCCTGGAGAATTCCATGGACAGAGGGCCTGGAGATCATGGGGTTTGCAAAGAGTTGGACACGACTGAGTGACTAATACAAACAAGACAAAATTGTTTAGCATATTGATTTTACAAATTTGCTATTTAGTGTGGATGAATGTAAACATTCTTCCACATTCATATTGTCACTTGACACAATTTAAAAATTTGTGTCACACTGATGGATATGAATTATTATATTCATTCTTTTTTAAGTACCTATTGAAGTCATTTGACCATTTTCTATTGTAAGATTCTTCTTTTTCTTTACTTTAGAAGGTCTTTTGAAATAAATATTGAATATCAAGTCTTTTCTAGTTATATCTGTAGTAAGTATCTTCTAGTTTATGGATTGCTATTTCATTTTCTACAGGGTCTATTTGTTTAAAAAAAGAAGTTATTTCCTTAGATCAGTCTCCAAATGCAAAAGAAGAACAAAAATAAACAAATGAGATCTAATGGAACTTAAGAGCTTTTGCACAACAGAGTGAAAGTTGCTCAGTTGTGTCCAACTCTTTGAGGTCCCTTGGACATGTATATGGTCATGGAATTCTCCAGGCCAGAATACTGGAGTGGGAAGCCTTTCCCTCCTCCAAGGGATCTTCCCAACCAAGGGATTGAACCCAGGTCTTCTGCATTGCAGGCAGACTCTACCAGCTGAGCCACAAGATAAGGCCAGGAATACTGGAGTGGATAGCCTATCCCTTCTCCAGCAGATCTTCCTGACCCAGGAATCGAATCAAGGTCTCCTGTATTACAGGTGGATTATTTGCTAACTGAACTATCAGAGAAGCTACAAAAACCATCAACAAAACAAAAATACAGCCTACAGGATGGGAGAAAATACTTGCAAACAGTAAGATTGACAAGAGGTTAATTTCCAAGATATACAAACAGTTCATACAACTCAATATCAAAAAACAAACAAACAAACAACCTCATCAAAAGATGAGCAGAAGACTTAAATAGATGTTTTTCCAAAGAAGACATACAAATGGCCAATAAGCACACAAAAAGATTCTCAACGTCTCTGATAGAGGCATGCAAATCCAAATGCCCATATCACCTTACACTGGTCAGAATGACCATCATTAAAAAGTCTATAAATAAATGCTGGAGAGCATGTGGAGAAAAGAAAATTTTCCTCCACTGTTCAAGGAGATATAAATTGGTGTTGCCCTTATGGAAAAACAGAATGTAGATTTCTTTAAAAACTAAAAATGGAACTATCATATGATATAGCAATCCCACTCCTGGGATTCTAATCCCATATCTGGAAAAGAGGAAAACTATATTTCATAAAGATATGTGTATCCCAATGTTCACAGCTATTTTTGCTATTGCTATTGCTAAGTCACTTGAGTGGTGTCCGACTCTGTGTGACCGCATAGACGGCAGCCCACCAGGCTTCCCTGTCCCTGGGATCCTCCAGGCAAGAACACTGGAGTGGGTTGCCATTTCCTTCTCCAATGCATGAAAGTGAAAAGTGGAAGTGAAGTCGCTCTGTCGTGTCGGAACCTCAGCGACCCCGTGGACTGCAGCCTTCCAGACTCCTCTGTCTGTGGGATTTTCCAGGCAAGAGTACTGGAGTGGAGTGCCATTGCCTTCTCCGATGTTCACAGCAGCACTATTTAAACAGCCAAGACCTTGAAGTAACCTAATTATTCATGAACAGATGCTTAAGGAAGAGGTAGAATATATATAAGTATAAATATAAAAGTATATAATGGAATACTACTCTGCCATATAAAAGAATGAGATATTGCCATTTGCAGCAAAATGAGTGGACATAGAGAATATCATACTAAGGTTAGTAAGTCAGACATAGAATGATAAATAGGACATAGTATCTCTTATATGTGAAACCTAAAAAACAATGTAAATGAGCTTGTATACAAAAAAGAAATAGACTCACAGGCATAGAAAACAAAGATATAGTTACCAAAGGGAAAAGAAAAAGAGGGATATATTAAGAAAATGGGATTAACAGATGCATACTACTATGTATGAAATAGATAAGCAAGAAGAATTTACTGTATAATACAGGGCTGCTGCTAAGTCGCTTCAGTCGTGTCCAACTCTTTGCGACCCTAAAGACGGCAGCCCACCAGGCTTCCCCCTACCCGGGATTCTCCAGGCAAGAACACTGGAGTGGGTTGCCATTGCCTTCTCCAATGCATGAAAATGAAAAGTGAAAGTGAGCTCGCTCAGTCGTGTTCGACTCTAGCGACCCCATGGACTGCAGCCTACCAGGCTCCTCCGTCCATGGGATTTTCTAGGCAAAAGTACTGGAGTGGGGTGCCATTGCCTTTTCCGTATAACACAGGGAACAATATTCAAAATCTTGTAGTAACTTATAATGGAATATAATCTGAAAAATTGCATATATATGTGCATATATATATATATACATACATATATACATCTGACTCATTTTGCTGTACACCTGAAACTAACACAATGTTGTAAATCAGATATACTTCAATAAAAATCTTCCTAAATCTTAATTTAATACAATTTGTCAAAATTTTCTCCATATTTTATGTTTCCTGAATACATCTTATTCAAAAATTAAGACACTTTTTAAACAAAGTCTGATGTTATTCCCTTAAAACTACACTGTGAAGTTTTTCCTCTGTAATGCTTTTTTAAACATTTGATAAGTTTTCTTTTTTACATTTCAATCTTTAAGTTACCTTAAATGATTGTTTTTTGTATATGGTTTAAAATAGAAGTCCAATTACATATATTGTTTATATAACTAAATATTTTATTATTTTAATAGCTCATCAATTTTCTTACCAATCTGTATACTCAGTTTGAGATAAACCAAGTTTTCTTATATGTATTTCCTCCAGTGAATATTCTGTTTCATTGATCTATGCTTGCACCAACACCAATTGCCTTTACTACTAACATTTTATGCCTTGATGTCTAGTGAAGATATATCCCCCACCCCCTGCCTGCTTTTTCTTTAAACTGTACTTTGGTGAAGTGTGGTACATCTTTTTCAGAGAGGTGTTCACATTAATGAAGGCCCTTACATGTTTTTCATATGGAAAGGAGAAACAGTCTTCTCGAATTTTTATGATAATTCTAAAATAACAGGAAACTTGTTCCATATTTATTCCTGCCTCAAAATTTGCCTTTAGCTTTGCTTCTTCAGGGTAAATTTAAATTAGTTTCTTAACTTGTTCACTCTTGTCTGATGTTCAGTTTGTCGGTATAGTTTACTTCTGCTTTTCACATCTTTGCTGTTCTAGAAATAACGTACATATATCCTCAAGGTTCTTCCTGTCATTTATATAAAAAAGAAGTTTAAATTGACTGAGTAATATATATTTAGTTACACTTCCTGAAGCAATATTTAGATGACTGCAACTTACTTTGCACATTAAAAGGTACATTTGGTAATTCGTCACTAGAGTACACACATTTTAAAATAAGGATGCAGTCAACATTTTTCTTAAAATAATGCATATTTGTTTGAGAAGGATGAATATACTGCCTGAGTATAAAACAATGGCTATGTTACATTTTGCTGTATTCTGTGGTTTAATTCATTCTGTGTGTGCTCAGTCATGTCCAACTTTTTGCAATCCCATGGACTGTAGCCCACCAGGCTCCTCTATCCATGGGATTTTCCAGGCAAAAATACTGGAGCAGGTTGCCATTTCCTTCCCCAGGGAATCTTCCTGAGCCAGGGATTGAACCCTCATCTCCTGTATCTCCTGCATTGGCATACAGGCTCTTTACCTGTTGAACCACCAGATAATTTGAGTAATATGTAATTTATTTAACATTAAATTAAAACTAATTTTGTAAATTAAAAACAAATTTATAAACTATAGACAGAAAAACAGTAAACATTTTATATTTCTAATACCTATGTTTATAGGACTATAACAATAGACATGACTTCAATATTTAGGCACAGCACTAATATAGATTAAGTGTATGTATGTGATGTGATGACTATAATGTATGACAGTAAAAACCTCATTCAACACATATTTGCTGAACATGTAATATGTACCAAGACATGAGTTTGCCTTCATTTAGGGTAAAATATGTACCTGACAAACTTAGATATTCCCAAATTGTTGTTACTTAGTTGCTAAGCCACGTCTGACTCTTTGGTGACTCCAAGGACTGTGACCCACCAGGCTCCTCTGTCCATGGGATTTCCTAGGCAACGATACTGAAGTAGCTTGCCATTTCTTTCTCCTGGGGACCTTCCAACCCAGGAATCATTGGCAGGCAGATTCTTTACCACTGAGCCACCTGGGAAGCCCACCCCCAAGTTAATGAAGGATAATAGATCCAATATAATGAACATCCTGTAGAGTAATCCATGCTAAAATAAAGGTAAAAGCAAAATATTATATGAATATAAAGAACAGAATAATAATACACAAATTCAGAAGATTCTTCCCCAAATTTATGAAGTTTATGTCAAAAAACTCTTTTAGCAATAGCTAAAAATTTGGGAATTTTTCAGCTAGTGAAAGATAACTGTTTACAGACATTGAATATTCCAGTCTCATATGCTCCAGAATGCTTGTGCAGTTTTAGTTCCATTCAGGAATAAAAATGGAAATTTCATACATGTTACTCAGAAATTTGAATTTAAAATTTAAGCTCAGAATAGGTTTTATGGATTTCCAATTTTTCTGCATTGAACACATTTGTTCTGAATATCTTATTATAAACACACTCCTTTATAGTTCAGTTAGCATAGGAAATTTGTTTTATAAAGCACACATATATACACACATATATATTTTTAATATCATATACATACATAATATATGCATATACATGCATTTTTACATAATATCCTTATATATTTTCTGCACCATGCGTGATTATGAAATATTCCTTAAGAGAATACAAGGGTCTAGAGGTGGTTTGAAATTACTCAACTTGAAAAATATGTTTAAAATAATAATGTATTTGCTGATCTAGGAACTGTGATGGATATAAACATAGGTTTACTTACTAGAACTATAAAATTATGATTGTGTATGTGTTATCTGTGGATGTGAACAGAAAGCAGTTAACACTAGAGAAAGTATGTAAACGATAACAGCAAAAAATCATAAGAGGTTACTGGATACTAGGCATTTTGTATAATTTATTTTGTCTGAGTTTCATAATAATGCTATTATTATCATTCACATTTTATAGAAGAGAATTTTGAAAAACAAACCAAGTAGTATGTCCAAAATAAAGTCCTGTGGCTAGTAAATGCCTGAATCTGAGCTCAAACACAGACAATGTGACTCCAAAGTCAGTGTGCTTAACTAAAAAGAGAGATAAAAAGAGGGAAAGACACACACACACACACAGAATATTAATATAGTCTCAGACTGAGTATATATAGAACTTTGTGGCTGATATTGTAACAAAAAATCAGGGGGAAATGGACAAGGTTTGTCAATTTGTCTTAAGGTTTCAAGGTGGATGAAAAATAGTGATGATATTAACAGAAATTGAATTATTAGAAAACAAAGTTTGGGGACAGAAGGTTTGATTGTGTATCATTTTGGCTTGGAAATTCATCTAAGTAAAATTAGAAATATAAAAGGAAAATTGAAGTCAGTGTACCAATTTGGAAGTTTTATCAGATACACATTTCTAGTTTTGTGTGCTAAGTCACTTCAGTTGTGTACGACTCTTTGTGAGCCCATGGACTGCAGTACTCCAGGCTCCTCTGTCCATGGGATTCTCCAGGCAAGAATACTGGAGTGGGTTAAGACAATATATAACATGAAAAGTGTTGCATACAGTTCCAGAAAGTTGACCAAAGCTATTATATTCCAAAGCAAAAGGATAATAGCTTTCTCCAATACAAAAGTACCATCTGCTATTATTCTGTGTGCTTTGATGACTCTTAGTTATTGCCTTCCGTGTTCCTTTCAGAATTCTCATGCCAGCATTACTCGGTTCATCATATATCTAAATAGACAACCAATAATCTACTTTGGTTTTAATTTGAATACCTGCTCTTTATACCTTAGACAGTATATATCACAACTTTTAGAAGCTTCATTCATCAAGATAAACACTTTTTCTCTTACATGCTCATATTGCCTATTAAGAGAGAGATTTAATACCTTGGATGTCATGCAATGATAAAGGGATAATAGTTCTTATTTTTACCTATCCACCACCATTAAATAGCCTCCCAGTAGGCTCTAGTGGTAAAGAATCTGCCTGCCAATGCAGGGGATGCAGGTTTCATCCCTGGGTTGGGAAGGTTCCCTGGAGAGGACATGGCAACCTACTCCAGTATTCTTGCCTAGAGAACCCCATGGACAGGGGAGCATGGTGGGCTTCAATTTATAGGGTTTCACAAAGTTTAACACAAAAGTGACTTAGCACACATGCATCACCAAATATTCTTAACAACAACCAGATCTTCTCATTCAATAAATTAATGGCATTTGGTGCCTCTAGAGTTGGAAAGATATTTGTTTTTCAGTCACTCAGTCATGTCTGACTCTTTGCGACCCCATGGACTGCAGTACACCAGGCTTTCCTGTCCTTCACTATCTTCCAGAGTTTGCTCAAACTCATGTCTTTTGAGTTGGTGATGACATATAACCATCTCATCCTCTGTCATCCACTTCTTCTCCTGCCCTCAATCTTTCCCAGAATCAGGGTTCTTTCCAATGAGTCAGCTCTTAGCATAAGGTGGCCAAAGTATTGGGGTTTCAGCTTCAGTATCAGTCCTTCCAATGAATATTCAGGATTGGTTTTCTTTAAAATTTAATGGTTTGATCTCCTTGCTGCCCAAAGCACTCTCAAGAGTTCTTCAGCACCACAGTTTCAAAGGCATCAGTTCTTCACCTCTCAACCTTTTGATTGTCCAGATCTCACATCATACATGACTACTGGAAAAATCATAACGTTAACTATACATACATTTGTAAGCAAAGTAATGTCTCTGCTTTTTAATATGCTGTCTACTTTTGTCATTGCTTTTCTTCCAAGGAGCAAGGATCTTTTAATTTCATGGCTGCATTCACCATCCACAGTGATTTTGGAGCCCAACAAAATAAAATCTGTTTCTGTTTCCATTGTTTCCCCATATATTTGCCACAGAGTGATGGGACCAGATGTCATGATCTTAGTTTTCTGAATGTTGAGTTTTAAGCCAGCTTTTTCACTCTCCTCTTTCACCTTCAACAAGAGGCTCTTTAATTCCTTTTTGCTTTCTGCCATAATAGTGGTGTCATCTGCATATCTGAGATTATTGATCTTTCTCCTGGTAATCTTGATTCCAGCTTGTGCTTCAATCAGTCTGGCATTTCACATGATGTAGTCTACATATAAGTCAAATAAGCAGGGTGAAAATATAGAACCTCGTTGTACTCCTTTCCCAATTTTGAACCAGTCCATTGTTTCATGTCTGGTTCTAAATGTTGCTCCTTGACCTGCATACAGGTTTCTCAGGATGCAGGTAAGGTGGTCTGGTATTCCCATCACTTTAAGCATTTTCCACAGTTTGTTGTGAAACACACTGTCAAAGGCTTTAGCATAGTCAATGGAGCAGAAGTAGATGGAAAGATACAGCTGATTATAAATCATACTTGGGTGTTTTGATAGAATTTTGTTTAATGTCCTTTATTAGTTTTGAAAGCACACACAATTTATGGAAGTATGGGTTTACTAAGGGAGAATTGAATTTTCTCTGAATACTCAAAGTAGGACACTAACAGTTTAAGAGAAGTCTAGATTCTTGTAAACTGTATATTTAATACAATAAAGCCAAGTTGATACACATTATGGCATAAATTTTAATCATATAGCAGCAGTCCCCAACCTTTTTGGCACCAGTAATTAGTTTTGTGGAAGACGATTTTTTCCATGAATGGCGTGGTGGGGGATGGTTGGGGATGACTCAAGTGCACTACGTTTATCTCCCGCGCTTCACTTCGTGCCGTATGGCCTGGTTCCTGTCTGTGGCTCAGAAGCTGGTGAGCACTGCCATACAGGATGAGGAAGAGAACTTTTTTTGAATGTTAAGAATTTAGCTAAGCTATCTCATGGCATTGCATCCATTTTGCAGTAACCTTCAGTTCAGTTCAGTCAGTTCAGTTGCTCAGTCGTGTCCGACTCTTTGCGACCCCATGAATCGCAGCACGCCAGGCCTCCCTGTCCATCACCAACTCCCGGAGTTCACTCAAACTCACGTCCACTGGGTCAGTGATGCCATCCAACTATTTCATCCTCTATCGTCCCCTTCTCCTCCTGCTCCCAATCCCTCCCAGCATCAGACTCTTTTCCAATGAGTCAACTCTTCCCATGAGGTGGCCAAAGTACTGGAGTTTCAGCTTTAGCATCATTCCTTCCAAAGAAATCCCAGGGCTGATCTCCTTCAGAATGGACTGGTTGGATCTCCTTGCAGTCCAAGAGACTCTCAAGAGTCTTCTCCAACACCACAGTTCAAAAGCATCAATTCTTCAGCGCTCAGCTTTCTTCACAGTCCAACTCTCACATCCATACATGACCACTGAGTAAAATGGCACTAATCCATACAGGTGAATGGCTGAGATAGCAGCCCACAGAGTCATAAGAAAATTTAAGTTTCTGCTATGACTTCCCCAATTGCCCTTGTGATCAACAGTCTCTCCTGCCTCCCAGCAATCACATGACTAACACATTTTTTAGATTAAAACCCCATGGAGCTTACCAAACCTCAATCTTTGGTTTAAATAGCCCAATCTGACCTTATTCTGGAAACCCAAAAACACTCCACTTATGAACCCTAATAAACTTTTTCTGCACTCTGCCTGGAATACCTCCTGTGGCCCCTCAAAATGTGCCAGTCACTTCCTTTGGGACCTATGAGTAATAGAATTCTCTATTTTAGTTTCTCTTGTGGTCTGTTGTTGAGCTAAAGACCCTCACCAGGCACCCTGGGTTCTAGTTGATGTACTAATTTGACAGATTGATAACACTGAATCTCAGGGGTAAGTCAGTAGAAGAAGAAAACTACAGATTAGAACTGATTGCCCTTGATGATTTGCTCATGTTAAAAGTCCAGAAGTCCAGTGAGAAGAAGGTAGAAATTCTCACCTTGGCTTGGAAGACTCTGACCACATTGTGTGTGATACTTGCTTCCACCACAAACACTAAGGATGCTATCAACCTCTGTAATCAGTGCACTGGCCAGGGAGCCAGGTCCAAGGTAAAAGAGCAACAAGGGAGTAGCAAGCAAAGGTTTTTGAACATCTTGAAAAAGGCTGTGAGTGCAAAGAGATGAATTTAAAGGGTTTTGTGTAGAGAAATTTTTAAACTTGATGATGTAAATAATGAGAATCAGTTGAAACCCACATGCCCAGTCATCTCTTGATCTGCTTTATTTTTTATGCAAACCATTCAAGCTGCTATAAAAATAAACTATGTTGAGGTAAGAATGGAGATTGAGAGGCAAATGAGAGACTAGTTACTAGTCCCCAGTAATGGTTCATTTTAGTGATGATGGTGGATTTGACCATGGCTGAAAAATAAAATATAAGTATTAAGAAACATGAACTATATGAGAGAAAAAAATGGAAAAGACAATGCAAGGGTTGTGGGCTATTAACAGAAGGATGATCAACAAGTCAAAGTTTTAAGTCAAAGCATGTGAGTGTGTGGTGTTGAAATGTGTTGAGATGAACTCATAAAGCTGCCAGAGTTTATGCTACTAAATATCTAACTCCGATAACTAAATTCCTTTACTTTTTTTATTTTTATGCCCATTCAGTTTCTTCCCATGTAGGTTGTCTATAGGGAAAACAAATTAGTATTTAGGCAAACATGAAAGCCTGACCTACCTTCTGTAATATCTCTCACTGTAAATTAATTAATTGCCTCTCTGGGTTATACACTTTGTGTTTTGTGAGTTTCAATCAGTGAAAGTCATCCTTTAAATTTCCAGTCAACAATGTGAACTGACAAGTCTTATATTTTAGTGCCCACAGGTAGCATCACACATTCAGCAAAGTAAAAGGTACCTTGCAGAACCAACTACTTGGAGTAACCACTGTTTTATTTCCATTCAAATTTCTGTGTGTATCTGCCTGTGCTACACTATGCAAAAAATATGAAATGCATATTCTGGTCAAGAACAACCTCTAACATCCTTCTGTGGAAACTAATGCAGGGTGCACTCAACTGCCACAACAAATAAAGCATTTGAAAACTAATATCACAGTCAATTTGAATCCTCCTAACTACCATAAATTCCTGAGGCCTTATTTCAGTATTTATTTCAGCAGAATATTGATTGTCTTACATCCCAATCATAGTGGCTTCCTTTCTCTCTCACTGTCCTCCACTGTGCTGTGTTGCTGGAACAATTCTGGAATAAGCCACTTTGCCAGTAAGTTGTCTT
The DNA here is from genome assembly GCF_003369695.1 of Bos indicus x Bos taurus. Classification (NCBI taxonomy): domain Eukaryota; kingdom Metazoa; phylum Chordata; class Mammalia; order Artiodactyla; family Bovidae; genus Bos; species Bos indicus x Bos taurus. The sequence goes on along the minus strand of NC_040087.1, from coordinate 8,180,708 downwards.
CTTAATCCCTGAAGGCACTGAAGTTCTTCTGGAGATGATTGTTAGTTCAAACATATAAAAATGTTGGCTTTTCAAAAGATTCCCATTATTTATTAGTTTGAAAAATCTACTAAAGCCCCACTGCTCCAGTAAAGCAGAAAACGTTTGTCAACCATCCATGGCAATCCCTTATCTGCAGTTTCCTGTCTAGAGTTTAAAAAAAAAAAAAAACTAGGTTCAAACTTAATCCAGTGAAACAACTCTTTAAGCAACCTTACTGAGCCTACCTCAATTTTCAAGAGTAAACTCAATGTAAAGAGAGGAAAAAGCATTTTCACTTTGAGGTATGCTATCCTCAAGGAAATATATTAGAGACTGAGAAGGGTATTATAATTTATTTAAAATTGTTTTGTGTATATATATACACATTTTTTTGCCTTGGTTTTAACACACTGTGTCTACACTCAAGTTATAATTTGAGGTATTCTAATTAGCATCACCTATCTCAGAAATGGTTTTGTTAATATTTGATAGACTAATCGGGAATTTATGGCCCCAGGCTGCATAAAATAGCTATAGAATGCTACAAATGTTCATCACCAGCAATCCTAGTAGGTGTTAACATACAGAGATTGACTAGCGATACCGTAACATGTGTAGAGGTGTATGAATGTTATGTAAGAATATGACACTCCCTGCAGTTTTACATACTGCAATGGCCCCTGAGGCCAAGAACTCCATCCAATCCAGTATCCCACCACTAAGAAGAAGGAGATATACATTTATTCAACTAGAAATGTAGTAAATAATGCAACAGAAATGACAAGGTTTTTCTTTGATTGCTGATAAAGTTTACTTATGTGGTAAAAATTGGTCTTAAACTTTCTTTTATTGTATCAAATAACCAAGTCACATGGGTAGCTCAGCTGATAAAGAATCTGCCTGCCATTCAGGAGACCTCGGTTAGATCCCTGGGTCAGGATCCCTGACCCACTCCAGTATTCTAGGGCTTCCCTGGTGGCTCAGATGGTAAAGAATCTGCCCACAGTGCAGAGACCTGGGTTTGATCCCTGGGTTGGGAAGCTCCCCTGGAGGAGGGCATGACAACCCACTCCAGTATTCTTGCCTGGATAATCCCCATGAACAGAGGAGCCTGTTGGGCTATAGTTCACAAGGTCGCACAGAGTTGGACATGACTGAGCGACTAAGCAAAGGCACAGCACATGGCTATGAAAGTGGGGGACAAAAAATATTTGCTTCCTCTAAAACTTAAGGCTACAAAGGCTGAGTAAGGGCATGATAAGGAAAAGAAGTTAAAATAACATTTGTTTGGTAAAAACTATTATGACCAACCTAGATAGCATGTTGAAAAGCAGAGACATTACTTTGCCGACAAAGGTCCATCTAGTCAAGGCTATGGTTTTTCCAGTGGTCATGTATGGATGGTCCTGGATGTTCATTGGAAGGACTGATGCTGAAGCTGAAACTCCAGTACTTTGGCTACCTCATGCGAAGAGTTGACTCATTGGAAAAAGACCCTGATGCTGGGAGGGATTGGGGGCAGGAGGAGAAGGGGACGACAGAGGATGAGATGGCTGGATGGCATCACCAACTCGATGGACGTGAGTTTGAGTGAACTCTGGGAGTTGGTGATGGAAAGGGAGGTCTGGCGTGCTGTGATTCATGGGGTCTCAAGGAGTCGGACATGACTGAGCGACTGAACTGAACTGAAAGCTTCAGCTCTGCGCTCTCAGTTACTCAGTCATGTCTGACCCTTTGCCATCCTTTGGATTATAGCCCACCAGGCATCTCTGTCCATGGAAATTTTCAGGCAAGAATACTGGAGTGGGTTGCCATTTCCTCCTCCAGGAGATCTTCCCGACCCAGAGATAGAACTTGCATTTACATTATCTCTTTCATTGCAGGTGGACTTTTTACCCACTGAGTCATTGGAGAAGCTCAAAAACTAAGCTTCAGCCTTTGTATTAAATAAGTGCTTCTTACAAGTTATGATTCATATGAATCACCTGGAGAGAGAGAGAGAGAAGTTGCTCAGTTGTGTCCGACTCTTTGCGACCCCATGGACTGTAGCCCTACCAGGCTCCTCCATCCATGGGATTTTGCCGGCAAGAGTACTGGAGAGGATTGCCATTTCCTATTCCAGGGGATCTTCCCGACCCAGGAATTGAACCCGGGTCTCCCTCATTGCAGGCAGATGCTGTACTGTCTGAGCCACCAGGGAAGTCTAAATCACCTGGGGATCCTGTTAAAATGCAGAATTTAATTCAGATCTGGAGTCTGACCTGATAAGCTCTTAACTGGAGGACTGCTATTACTCATAGTCCAACAATAAGAAGTAGGGATGTAAAATAAATATCTATATATTGTTTCAAATTGTAATACTGTAAGAAAATTTTAATTAAGTGTAGGAAAATGATTAAGAAAGAAAAAAGTTTTCATTTATAAAAAAGTTCAGTAAATCTAAAGGAATGGGGACATTTAGAGATGTCCTATTTAGTTCTGTGGTAGATGTGCCTTTGAATATTCTAATGATCATTTTGAATTGATTCCTAAATTATTTTCATGTTGATTCAATTCTGATGCCTCCAGATAAAAAACTAAATTTTCCATTTTTCTAAGTTGACACTAGCTCTTACATACAAAGTCACCAGTTATTCTGAAATTTTGAAATTGTATTTATGACTTCTGCAACAGGAGATTGATTTTCTTTTTATATAAATGTGAGAAAGAGATTTATGATAAAGACTTTAGTGCACACTTCCTTGCCTTGAAGCAGCAAAATTCTATAATTTATAAAATAAAATTATTAATTTTACAAGAGTAAGGATAAATTTCTCCTAACAGCCGCCCCTTCTGACCTTGAACGTGGAGTAGCTCTTCTCGGCTCTCCTGCGCCCATTGTCACCCTGCTTAGTGAGAAATGCTGGGCTGGAAGAAGCACAAGCTGAAATCAAGATTGCTGGGAGAAATATCAATAATCTCAGATATGCAGATGACACCACCCTTATGGGAGAAAGTGAAGAGGAAATAAAAAGTCTCTTGATGAAAGTGAAAGAGGAGAGTGAAAACATTGGCTTAGAGCTCAACATTCAGAAAACTAAGATCATGGCATCCGGTCCCATCACTTCATGGCAAGTAGATGGGGAAACAGTGTCAGACTTTGTTTGTTTTGGGAGGGGCTCCAAAATCACTGCAGATGGTGATTGCAGCCATGAAATTAAAAGACGCTTACTCCTTGGAAGGAAACTTATGACCAACCTAGATAGCATATTAAAAAGCAGAGCCATTACTTTGCCAACAAAGGTCCATCTAGTCAAGGCTATGGTTTTTCCTGTGGTCATGTATGGATGTGAGAGTTGGACTGTGAAGAAAGCTGAGTGCTGAAGAATTGATGCTTTTGAACTGTGGTATTGGAGAAGACTCTTGAGAGTCCTTTGGAATGCAAGGAGATTCAACCAGTCCATTCTAAAGGAGATCAGTCCTGAGTGTTCATTTGAAGGACTGATGTTAAAGCTGAAACTTCAGTACTTTGGCCACCTCATGCGAAGAGTTGACTCACTGGAAAAGACCCTGATGCTGGGAGGGATTGGGGACAGGAGGAGAAGGGACGACAGAGGATGAGATGGCTGGATGGCATCACCGACTCAATGGACGTGAGTTTGAGTGAACTCCGGGAGTTGGTGATGGACAGGGAGGCCTGGTGTGCTGCAATTCATGGGGTTGCAAAGAGTGAGACATGACTGAGTGACTGAACTGAACTGAAGGATAAATATATCATTTCTTAATACTAAACAGATACAGTAAATATTTTCTGGCATCACACACTACACTAGAAATTGTTGATAACTTTAACATTTAAACAGGTCTTCAAGTAGTGCTGGGGATAGGATGGTAGAGCACTCAGGAAAATAAACAACAAATATAAGAAGAGATATTAGATGTGTTTAGATATATAAAAATATTTTGATCAAATAAAAATGAAACAGTAGCCAGCTCAATACTAAATATATGCATAAATTGAGTGATTTTCTATAGACAGAGTTAAAGGAAAAAAATTTATCTTTCAACATTAAAAAAAAGTGATCTTGAGTTATGTCTTTGAGTTCAAAGAATGAGTGGAATTTTCTTCTAGTAGATGAAGGACTATAGTACACTGGGAGAAAAGAAATATCTGACTAAAGGGAAAGGACAAGGAGTGAAGAAAAGGTTCAGAAAAGCTCAAGAAGCTTTTGTTAATGTTTTTGGCCTATGGTTAGGCATGTTAATGGTCATCTGAGTTAAATTCACCCTTTCCAATCCATCTTAGTTCACTGATTCCTAGAATGTCAATGTTCACTCTTTCCATCTCCTGTTTGACCACTCTCAATTTGCCTTGATTCATGGACCTAATATTCCAGGTCCTTATGCAATATTGCTCTTTACAGCATCGAACCTTGCTTCTATCACCAGTCCCATCCACAACTGGGTGTTATTTTTGCTTTGGCTCCATCCCTTCATTCTTTCTGGAGTTATTTCTCCACTGATCTCCAGTAGCATATTGGGCACCTACCAATCCAGGGAGTTCATCTTTCAGTGTCCTATCTTTTTGCCTTTTCATACTGTTCATGGGTTCTCAAGGCAGGAATACTGAAGTGATTTGCCATTTCCTTCTCCAGTGGACCACATTTTTTCAGATCTCTCCACCATGATCCATCCGTCTTGGGGGCCCCATATGGCTTGGCTTAGTTTCATTGAGTTAGACAAGCCTGTGGTTCGTGTTCAGATTCGCTAGTTGTCTGTGATTCTGTTTTCAGCCTGTCTGCCCCCTGATGCCCTCTCTCAGCACCTACCCTCTTACTTGGGTTTCTGTTACCTTGGATGTGGGGTTTCTTTCACAGCTGCTCCAGCAAAGTGCAGCCACTGCTCCTTACCTCAAACATGGGGTAGCTCCTCTCGGCCGCCACCCCTGACCTTGGACATGGGGTTGCTTTCTTTCCACAAATATCTGTGAAAAGAAGAGAAGCAAAAAGCAAAGGAGAAAAGAAAAGATATACCCAGTTGAATGCAGAGTCCCATAGAATAGGAAGGAGAGATAAGAAAGCCTTCCTCAGCGGTCAATGCAAAGAAATAGAGGAAACCAATAGAATGGGAAAGACTAGAGATCTCCTCAAGAAAATTAGAGATACCGAAGGAATATTTCATGGAAAGATGGGCTCAATAAAGAACAGAAATGGTATGGACCTAACAGAAGTAGAAGATAGTAAGAAGAGGTGGCAAGAATACATAGAAGAACTGTACAAAAAATATCTTTAAAAAAGATAATCACTATGGTGTGATTACTCACCTAGAGCCAGACATCCTGGAAAATGATGTCAAGTGGACCTTAGGAAGCATCACCATAAACAAAGCTAGTGGAGGTTATGGAATTTCAGTTGAGCTATTTCAAATCCTGAAAGATGATGCTGTGAAAGTGCTGCACTGAATATGCCAGCAAATTTGGAAAGCTCAGCAGTGGCCACAGGACTGGAAAATGTCAGTTTTCATTCCAGTCCCAAAGAAAGGCAATGCCAAAGAATGCTCAAACTACTGCACAATTGGACTCATCTCACATGCTAGTAAAGTAATGCTCCAAATTCTCCAAGCCAGGCTTCAGCAGTATGTGAACCGTGAACTTCCATATGTTCAAGTTGGTTTTAGAAGAGGCAGAGGAACCAGAAACCAAATTGCCAACACTTGCTGGATCATTGGAAAAGCAAGAGAGTTCCAGAGAAACATCTATTTCTGCTTTATTGACTATGCCAAAGCCTTTGACTGTGTGGATCACAATAAACTGTGGCAAATTCTGAAAGAGATGGGAATAGCAGACCACCTGACCTGCCTCTTGAGAAACCTGTATGCAGGTCAGGAAGGAACAGTTAGAACTGGACATGGGACAACAGACTGGTTTCAAATAGCAAAAGGACTACACCAAGGCTGTATACTGCCACCCTGCTTATTTAACTTATATTCAGGGTGCATCATGAGAAACCCTGGGCTGGAGAAAGCACAAGCTGGAATCAAGATTGCCAGGAGAAATATCAATAACCTCAGATATGTAGATGACACCACCCTTATGGCAGAAAGTGAAGAAGAACTAAAGAGCCTCTTGATGAAAGTGAAAGAGGAGAGTGAAAAAGTTGGCTTGAAACTCAGCATTCAGAAAACTAAGATCATGGCATCTGGTCCCATCACTTCATGGCAAATAGATGGGGAAGCAGTGGAAACAGTGGCTGACTTTATTTTTCTGGGCTCCAAAATCACTGCAGATGGTGATTGCAGCCATGAAATTAAAAGACACTTACTCCTTGGAAAGAAACTTATGACCAACCTAGATAGCATATTCAAAAGTAGAGACATTACTTTGTCAACAAAGGTCTGTCTAGTCAAGGCAATGGTTTTTCCAGTGGTCATATATGGATGTGAGAGTTGGGCTATAAAGAAAGCTGTGTGCTGAAGAATTGATGCTATTGAACTGTGGTGTTGGAAAATACTCTTGAGAGTCCCTTGGCCTGCAAGGAGATCCAACCAGTCCATCCTAAAGAGATCAGTCCTGGGTGTTCATTGGAAGGACTGATGTTGAATCTGAAACTGCAATACTTTTCCCACCTGATGTAAAGAGCTGACTCATTTATAAAGACCCTGATGTTGGGAAAGATTGAGGGCAGGAGCAGAAGGGGATGACAGAGGATGAGATGATTGGATGGCATCACCGACTAAATGGACATGGGTTTGGGTGGACTCTGGGAGTTGGTGATGGACAGGGAGGCTTGGCATGCTTTGTTTCATAGGGTCACAAAGAGTCGGACAAGACTGAGCGACTGAACTGAACTGAACTAGGCATCTTAATAAGGCGGTGGGAGAGATAACTTTTAGAGACTCTCCAGATGCTACTGTGAAGGCTAGTGAATATAAAGTATAATAAATAAGAGAGAAATACCTTAATTATTTTTAATACATCAATGATATCTCTATTAGAATACATTAGATGGTTCTTATTAGCAAAAATTGCTTCCTTCCTTAATAAGCAACTGACAGACATAAAATAAATATCATTTTTATTTTCATGTTCCCATAGCTAAAGGCACTGTCTTAACTACTGAGAGCATATTATCTTTGGTTTCTAATGCAATTATTCATGTAAACTTAGTTATTATAGATACATTTATTAAAATTAACACAGAACTGGAATATGATTAAGCAACACATATCATTTGGATTTTATAAATGCTTTTATAAAAGTACTGAATAATAATAATGAAGATTAAACATCAACATGCATATTTAAGAGGAATAAATGTCTTAAAAGGAAACACTTTTGTTTTAAATATTGGGAATTCTAAATAGTGAATGCCATTACTATTATTACTAATTTGGTAGAAAACCCTTTGCATGCATGCTAAGTTACTTCAGTCATGTCCAACTCTGTGTGACTCTAGAGACCTTAGACTGACAGGCTCCTCTGTCCATGGGATTCTCCAGGCAAAAATGCTGGAATGGGTTGCTGTGCTCTCCTCCAGGGGGTCTTCCCTCCTTAAGGATCAAACCCATGTCTTTTATGTTTCTAGCATCGGCAGGCAGGTTCTTTACCATTAGCACCACCTGGAAAGCCGAAGATAACCCTGTATACACATATAATTTGTTGTTTAATTTTTGTATATTTTTATCAAAATATTTTGCTTATACTGATTTGTTTCAAAAAGTTAGCTTTCATTACCTCATTATAAAATGAGTTCAAGGTGGGGAGAATGAGTAAATAAAAATAACAGTGGTGAAAATAAAAGCCATATATAAGACTTAAATTATTAAACATAATGATTTCGTGTATACTAAATTTGGATTTACAGAATAGTCCTTTGAAGGGAAAATCAAAAAAGCTAAGTTTATTAGTTTAATTCAAAATTACATGAGATTAAAAGCAACAATTACAGCAACAAAAAATAGTTTCTCAGGAGAAATGTATTATTTTTGGTAACAAAATATGATTATATTTTTCTCAGAGTTTTCTGTAAATAAGTACTGAATATCTCACTTATATCAGCCTGTAAATTAAACCATTTGCATTTTATAAAATAAATTATGTTAGTGGTCAATAATTATCTAAATATTCAGTTTGCTGAACTGGCAAGAAAGTGGAATGAATTATATATCTTTTGTGCCACTTCCTTAAAAATTATTACTCTCAGCTGAGATTTTGATAAATAATAACTAGTCATAAGATTGATTCTATTTTAAAAATTGAAACTCTTAGCTGATTCCTTTTTATTCTTTAATTTTAACGTTTTTGATTTTTATTGAAGAATAGTTGGTTTACTGTATTAGTTTTAGGAGTATAATATAGTGATTCAAGATTTTTATGGATTATGTTTCATATAGATTTATAAAATACTGGCTACATTCCCTGTGTATGCATTACGTTTTTTAACTTATTGATTTTATAAATATTAGTTTGTGCCTCCTAATCCCCTTCACCTATCTTGCCCCTCCCCTTTCTATTAATTAATTTTGAGCTCTATATCTGTGATTCTGTTTCTGTTATTTGTTCACTATTTTAACTCCACATATAAGTGAAAACATATGGTATTTTTCTTTCACTGTCAAACTTATTTTACTAAATATAATACTCTCCTGATCAATACATATTGTGGCAAATGGCAAAATTTCATTCTTTTTTTATGGCTGAGTAATACCCCAAAGTATATATTTACCACATCTTCTTTATCCATTCATCTTTTGATGGATGATTAGCTTTTTTTCATATCTTGGCTGTTGTAAGTAATGATGCTATAAACATTGGGGTGCATATATCTTTTGAAATTAGTGTTTCAATTTTTTTTTTTTTTTGATGTATACCCAGAACTAGAATTGCTGTGTTGTATGGTGTTTCTATTTTTAATTTTTTGAGAAGACTCCATACTGTTTTCCATAAAGGCGTAGCAATTTATAGGCCTACCAACATTGTACCAGGGTTCTTGTTTCTCCACATCCTTGCCAACACTTGTTATTTCATTTCTTGTTAGAATGATAACCATTCTGACACTTGGGAGGTGATATTTTATTGTTGTTTAAACTTGCAGGTCCTTGATGATTAATGATGTTGAGCATCTTTTCATGTGTCTAATGGTCATCTGTATTGTGTCAGTTGTATCTCTTCTTTTTCACTTCTAATTTTCTTTATTCAGACCCTCTCCTTTTTAATTAGTCTTATGAAGGCTTATTAATTTTATCTTTAAAAAATGTCCTAGTCTTATTAATCTTTTTTATTGATTTTGTTTTGAAAAATAGTTGCAAATTTTTCTCAAGGACATAGCAAACCAAAGGCAATGGCACCCCACTCCAGTACTCCTGCCTGGAAAATCCCATGGATAGAGGAGCCTGGAAGGCTATGGTCCATGGAGTCGCTGAGGGTCGGACACAACTGAGTGACTTTACTTTCACTTTTCACCTTCATGCATTGGAGAAGGAAATGGAAACCCACTCCAGTGTTCTTGCCTGGAGAATCCCAGGGACGGGGGAGCCTGGTGGGCTACCGTCTATGGGGTCACACAGAGTCGGACACGACTGAAGTGGCTTAGCAGCAGCAGCAGCAATGTCATATGAGAATTACCTCACCAGTTCTCTGCATTAAAATTTTGCAACTTTGCATCTCAGTAGAGGGAAAGAATGCATCATTATCATTTAATTTTGGGTTTATTTAAGTGTCATAATGTTATCAGCCATTGTAAGATAGTCATATATTTCCTGTAGATAACTTATTACTGTCATATATATTTTTTCTTTTTAAAAAATTTTATTTAATTGGAGGCTAATTACTTTACAATATTCTGGTGCTTTTTGCCACACATTGACATGAATCAGCCACAGGTGTGCATATGTCCCTGAGTACTGAAAACCCCTCCCTCCCACCCCCTTCCCCATCCCATCCCTCTGAGTAGATCCAGTGCACCGGCTTTGAGTGCCCTGCCTCGTGCATAAAACTTGTACTGGTCATCTGTTTCACATACAGTAATATATTTGTTTCAAAGCTATTCTGTCAAATCATCTGGCCCTCGGCTTCTTCCACAGAGTCCAAATGTCTGTTCTTTATATCTGTGTCTCTTTTGCTGTCTTGCATATATGGTCATCATTACCATCTTTCTAAATTCCATATATATGTGTTAATATACTGTATTGGTGTTTTTCTTTCTGACTTACTTCACTCTGTATAATAGGCTACAGCTTCATCCACCTCATTAGAACTGACTCAAATGTGTTCTTTTTTATAGTTGAGTAATATTCCATTGTGTATATGTATCACAACTTATCCATTCATCTGCCAACGGACATCTAGGTTGCTTCCATGTCCTGGCTATTGTAAACAGTGCTGCAATGAACATTAAGTTATATGTGTCTCTTTAAATTCTGGTTTCTCCAGTGTGTATGCCCAGCAGTGGGATTGCTGGGTTGTATGGAAGTTGTATTTCCAGGTTTTTAAGGAAGCTCCACACTGTTCTCCATAGCGGCTGTACCAGTTTGCATTCCCACTGACAGTATAAGAGGGTTCCCTTTTCTCCACACCCTCTCCAGCATTTATTGTTTGTAGACTTTTTGATGGCAGCCGTTCTGACTGGTGTGAGATGGTACCTCATAGTGGTTTTAATATTTATTTGTCTCATAATGAATGACGTTGAGCATCTTTTCATGTGTTCATTAGCTGTCTGTATGTCTTCTTTGGAGAAACGTTTGTCTAGTGCTTTGGCCCATTTTTTGATTGGGTCATTTATTTTTCTAGTATTGAATAGCATAAGCTGCCTGCATATTTGGGAGGTAATTCTGTGTCAGTTGTTTCAGTTGCTAATATCTTCTCCCATTCTGAAGGCTGCCTTTTCACCTTGCTTGTAGTTTCCTTCGTTGTGCAAAAGCTTTTAAGCTTAATTAGGTCCCATTTGTTTATTTTTACTTTTATTTTCATTACACTGGGAGGAGAGTCATAGAGGATCTTGCCATGATATATGTCAGAGAGGGTTCTAGGTTATGTCTAGAGGAAACTCCTAGGTTTCCTCTAGGAGTTTCATAGTTTCTGGTCTTAAATTTAAATCTTTAATCGATATTGAGGTTATTTTTGTGTTAGAAAGTGTTCTAGTTTCATTCTTTTACACATAGTTGACTAATTTTTCCAGCACCACTTATTGAAGAGGCTGCCTTGTCTCCATTGTATATTGTTGCCTCCTTTGTCAAAGATAAGGTGTCCATAGATGTGTGGATTCATCTCTGGACCTTCTACTTTTTTCCATTTATTTACATTTCTGTCTTTGTGCCAGTACCATATTGTCTTGGTGACTATAGCTTTGTACTATAGTCTGAAGTCAGGCAGGTTGATTCCTTTAGTTCCATTCTTCTTTCTCAAGATTGCTTTGGCTATTCCTGTTTTGTTGTATTTCCATACATATTGTGAAATTATTTGTTCTAGTTCTGTAAAAAGTACCATTGGTAGTTTGATAGAGATTGCATTGAATCTACAGATTGCTTTGGGTAGTGTACTCATTTTCACTATATTGATTCTTCCGATCATTGAACATGGTATATTTCTCCATCTATTTGTGCCATCTTTGGTTTCTTTCATCAGTGTTTTACAGTTTTCTATATATAGGTCTTTTGTTTCTTTAGATAAATTTATTCCTAAGTATTTTATTCTTTTTGTTGCAATGGTGAATGGGATTTTATCCTTAACTTATCTTTATGTTTTCTCATTGTTAGTGGAATGCAAGGGATTTCTGTGTATTAATTTTACATCCTGAAACTTTACTATATTCATTGATTAGCTCTACTAATTTTCTGGTGTCTTTAGGGTTTTCTATGTAGACGATGATGCCATCTGTAAACAGTGAGAGTTTTACCTCTTTTCCAATTTGCATTCCTTTTATTTCTTTTTCTTCTCTGATTGCTATGGTTAGGACTCCAAAACTATGTTGAATAGTAGTGGTGAGAGTGAGCACCCTTGTTTTATTCCTGACTTTACAGGAAATGCTTTCAATTTTTTGCCATTGAGGATGTTTGCTGGAGTGGGTTGCCATTTCCTTCTTCAGGGGGTTTGTCATAGATGGCTTTTATTATGTTGAGGTATGTTCCTTCTATCCCTGTTTTCTGGAGAGTTTTTTTTTTATCATAAATGGATGTTGAATTTTGTCAAAGTCTTTCTCTGCATCTATTGAGATAATCAAATGGTTTTTATATTTCAGTATCCCTGGTGCCTTAGATGGTAAAGCATCTGCCTACAATGCGGGAGACCCAGGTTCAATCCCTGGGTCAGGAAGATCCTCTGGAGAAGGAAATGGCACCCCACTCCAGTACTCTTGCCTGGAAAATCCCATGGATGGAGGAGCATGGTAGGCTACAGTCCATGGGGTCACAAAGAGTGGGTCATGACTGAACGACTTCACTTTCACTTTGTTAATATGGTATATCACAAGATAAAAGCCCATCTGGTCATGATATATGATCTTTTAATATGTTGTTGGATTCTGTTTGCTAGAATTTTGTTGAGGACTTTTGCATCTATGTTCATCAGTGATACTGTAGTTTTCTTGTGTGTGTGTGTGTGTGTGTGTGTGTGTGTGTGGCATCTTTGTCTGGTTTAGTATTAGGGTGATGGTGGCCTCATAGAATGAGTTTTGGTGTTTACCTTCCTCTGAAATTTTCTGGAAAACTTTGAGTAGGATGGCTGTTAACTCTTCTCTAAATTTTTGGTAGAATTCACCAATGAAGGCTGCACTTTTGTTTGTTGGAGGATTTTTTATTACAGTTTCAGTTTCTGTGCTTGTGATGGGTCTGTTAAGATTTTCTATTTCTTCCTGGTTCAGTTTTGGAAGGTTATACTTTTCTAAGAATTTGTTCATTTTTCCCAAGTTGTAAATTTTATTGACATATAGTTGCTGATAGTAGTATTTTATGATCATCTGTATTTCTGTGTTGCCTGTTGTGATTTCTCCATTTTCATTTTTAATTTTGTTGATTTGATTCTTCTTTCTTTCTTTCTTGATGAGTCTGGCTAATGGTCTGTCTATATTATTTATCTTCTCAAAGAAAATGCTTTTGATTTTGTTAATTTATGTTATAGTCTCCTTTGTTTCTTTTTCATTTATTTCTTCTCTGACTTTTATGATTTCTTTCCTTCTACTAACTTTGAGGTTCTCATTTCTTCTTTTCCTAGTTGCTTTAGATGTAAAGTTAGGTTATTTATTTGATGTTTCTCCTGTTTTTTGGAGGTAAGCTTGTATTGCTATGAATCTTCCTCTTAGCACTGCTTTTACTGAACCCTATAGGTTTTGGGTGGCTGTGTTTTCATTTTCATTTGTTTCTATGACTATTTTGATTTCCTTATGTTTGTATTGTTAATAGTTCTTTTTTTTCCCCCTGTAGTTGACATCTAATCTTACCACATTGCGATCAGAAAATACGCTTGAAAATTTAAACGTTTTTTTTGAATTTACCAATGCTAGATTTATGGCCCATGATGTGGTCTATCCTGGAGCATGTTCTGTGTGCACTTGAGAAAAAGGTGAACTTCATTGTTTTTGGGTGACATGCCTTACAGATAACATTTAGGTCTAACCTGACAATTGTATCATTTAAAGCTTATGTCTCCTTGCTAATTTTTTGTTTGGTTGATCTATCTATAGGTGTGAGTGGGATATTAAAGTCTCCCACTGTAATTGTGTTACTGTTAATTTCCCTTTTCATACTTGTTAGCATTTGTCTTACATATCAAGATGCTATGTTGGGTGCATATATATTTATAATTGTCATATATTTTTCTTGTATTGATCCTTTGATCATTATGTAGTGTCCTTCTTTGTCTCTTTTCATGGTCTTTATTTCAAATTTTATTTTATCTTCTATGAGTGTTGCTACTCCTGCTATCTTTTGGTCTCCATTTGCATTAATTATCTTTTTCAAGCCCTTCACTTTCAGTCTGTATATATCCCTTATTACTGTCATATACATATTTTCTATTGGAGTGTCAATTGCTTTATTTATTCATAAGTATTTTAAATCATTAAATGTTTTCTGTTTATCTTTTTAATGAACTGCTAGCTATAATACTTACTATAATTTTATATTTAAATATTTCATTCCTACTTTATTTCATTGCAATAAGAGAATATAAAAATGCTCAAATTTTTATTGCATAAATTTTTTACATGAATAAAGTATTTTCTTAAATTTGTTTAAGTATGTTTTATTATTTGTGATGACATATTGATGGTGCTTTAGTGAAAGTTTCTGAAGTGAAACTTCAAATTTGTTTTTTATTTATTTTAAATCTATTTCTACTTTTAATTGAAATATAGTTGATTTACAACATTGTGTTAATCTCAGGGTACATCACAATGGATTTTTAAAATTATTATTATTATTTTTTCACAGGTTATAGTCCATTATAGGCTATTGCAAGATAGTGGATATAATTCCCTGTGATATACAGTAAATCCTTGTTGTTTATCTATCTTCTATATAATAGTTTGTAACAGTTAATCCATACTCCTAATTTATTTCTGCAGCCCTCCATCTCTGTTTTGGTAAATGTAAGGCCGTTTTCTATGTCTATGAATCTGTTTACATTTTGTATATATATTAACTTGCATTACTTTTTAGATGATACATATAAATAATGTCATGTAGTATTTGTCTTTCTCTGATTTATATCATTGAGCATAGTATTCTCTGGCTCCATTCTATATATATATATATATATATATATATATATATATATATATATATATTTGTGGCTTAATAATATTCTATCATATATAAATATTTCACATCTTCTTAAACCAATCATCTGTTAAATGACATTTGGATTGTTTCTATGTTGTGGCTATTGTAAATAGTGTTGCTATCATTATTGGGGTGCATGTATTTTTTCAAGTTAGAGTTTTTATCTCTTACAAATATATTCCCAGAAGTCTGATTGCTGGATCACTTGGTAGCTTTTTACTCTTTTAAGAAACATGCTTAAGGTTTTCCACTGTGGCTATACAAATTTACATTCCCATGAACAGTGTATGAGGGTTCCCTTTTCTCCACACCTTCTCTAGAATTTACTTGTAGACACTTGGGTGATAGACATTTGGGCAGGTGTGAGGTGATATCTCATTGGGTTTTGGTTTGCATTTCTTTAGTCATTAGTGACATGGAACATCTTTTCTTGTGTCTGTTGACCATTTGTGTGTCTTCTCTGGAAAAAAACGTCCATTTATGTCTTCTCATTTTTAAAATTTTTTTGACTGATAAGGTGTTAATATCCTAAATATACAAGCAATTCAATTTTATTTTTCAACAAATACCTGAACTTTGTTAAAAGTATCAAATAGTATCAATGATTTTATACTAAAAAATACAAAACCCTTGGCTGATTCACACTTCTGAAATAGAATGGATTTCAGTTTTATAAACTGTTTCTCCTTAGTGTTTATCTCTGTATAATACATAATACACTTTACTTAATTCATGCTGCTGCTAAGTAATTTCAGTCGTGTCCGACTCTGTGGGACCCCATAGACGGCAGTCCACCAGGCTACCCCGTCCCTGGGATTCTCCAGGCAAGAACACTGGAGTGGGTTGCCGTTTTTTCTCCAATGCATGAAAGTGAAAAGTGAAAGTGAAGTTGCTCAGTCGTATCTGACCCTCAGCGGCCCCATGGACTGCAGTCTTCCAGGCTCCTCCATCCATGGGATTTTCCAGGCAAGAGTACTGGAGTGGGGTGCCATTGCCTTCTCCGACTTAATTCATAAATTGAGTTAATTTATCTTTCATGTATCACTGTCCATGCTTTCTTTTTGTTTTCATTTTGCTGTCTTTTTTATGTTTTAATTTAATTATTTTGTTATATCACTTCTGAGAATGGATATTTTTTTTTTTCCTGGCAATAGATAACTTTATTCCATTTACATTTATAAAAACTACATTGTTTAATCTTTGGTTTGATCTTCCTTTTTATATTCTTTCTTTTTGATGTTTTTCTTTTGATTTTTCCTATTTCACGATCCTGTGTTCTACTCAATTAAGGTAACTAAATCACTGCAACAAGTGAATCTAAAGGTATAGCTCAACAACATATTAAAGGCTTATTTCTTGATGCTCTAAAATCACCATATTTAACACATTTTAAATTGTGCATCTCCAACACTAGAATGAAGTTTCCAAATAGAAAACATTTTTCTTATCCTCTTAAACTGTTATAAAACTATATATATATATATATATATATATATATATATATATCAGATCAGTCGCTCAGTTGTGTCCAACTCTTTGTGACCCCATGAATTGCAGCACGCCAGGCCTCCCTGTCCATCACCAACTCCCGGAGTTCACCTGGACTCATGTCCATTGAGTCAGTGATGCCATCCAGCCATCTCATCCTCTGTCGTCCTCTTCTCCTCCTGCCCCCAATCCCTCCCAGTATCAGAGTCTTTTCCAATGAGTCAACTCTTCACATGAGGTGGCCAAAGTACTGGAGTTTCAGCTTTAGCATCATTCCTTCCAAAGAAATCTCAGGGCTGATCTCCTTCAGAATGGCCTGGTTGAATCTCCTTGCAGTCCAAGGGACTCTCAAGAGTCTTCTCCAACACCACAGTTCAAAAGCATCAATTCTTCGGTGCTTAGCCTTCTTCACACTCCAACTCTCACATCCAAACATGACCACAGGAAAAACCATAGCCTTGACTAGAGGAACCTTTGTTGGCAAAGTACTGTCTCTGCTTTTGAATATGCTATCTAGGTTGGTCAAAACTTTCCTTCCAAGGAGTAAGCGTCTTTTAATTTCATGGCTGTAGTCACCATCTGCAGTGATTTTGGAGCCCAGAAAAATAAAGTCTGATACTGTTTCCACTGTTTCCCCATCTAT
Source organism: Bos indicus x Bos taurus (assembly GCF_003369695.1). NCBI lineage: Eukaryota > Metazoa > Chordata > Mammalia > Artiodactyla > Bovidae > Bos > Bos indicus x Bos taurus. The sequence goes on along the minus strand of NC_040087.1, from coordinate 8,163,805 downwards.
TTCCCATGAAGTGATGGGACCGGATGCCATGATCTTCGTTTTCAGAATGTTGAACTTTAAGCCAACTTTTTCACTCTCCTCTTTCATCAAGAGGCTTTTGAGTTCCTCTTCACTTTCTGCCATAAAGGTGGTGTCATCTGCATATCTGAGGTTATTGATATTTCTCCCGGCAATCTTGATTCCAGCTTGTGTTTCTTCCAGTCCAGCGTTTTTCATGATGTACTCTGCATAGAAGTTAAATAAGCAGGGTGACGATATACAGCCTTGACGTACTCCTTTTCCTATTTGAACCAGTCTGTTGTTCCATGTGCAGTTCTAACTGTTGCTTCCTGACCTGCATACAAATTTCTCAAGAGGCAGATAAGGTGGTCTGGTATTCCCATCTCTGTCAGAATTTTCCACATTTAGCACTGGTGTTTATTTTCTCACTAAAATTTTCAAATTGTTTTTTGTTTAGTAATATGTTTAAGCATTTCCCTTTTTCCTAACTTGTCCATTTACCTTTGTGTCTTCTGCTCTTTATGATTACATTTTATCATTAGAATTTTCTTTTCTTGCCTTTTTTATTTGTTTGTTTTACATGAATAACTTTCTTTATCTAACTGGATCAAGTATAATTGTGCTTTTCAATAGAATCTTGTACAAAAACCTTGTCTGTCTTACAAAATTCATATTTAACGACTCATCTCTTGTTTAGTAGTTTTTTTGCTACGGTGTTTTGAAATAGGAGAGCAGATAGACTATTTTGACTCAAGAATTCAAGTATTTCACTCTATGATAAGTCCAATTTCAGAGAAAAATACAAGACTGACACTAAAATAAGGCTAAAATTATATTTTTACTATAGATTGACATGGCCACCCCAACTCTGTGATTTTATTTCCAAAATTTCTTCCCATTGTTCACTCGGCACCATCCGGTTTTGTCTTCTTGAGTTTCCCCATAACAAATCAAACACATTCTCACTCAAGAACACTTGTATCTAATGTTTTCTCTACTTGGAATGACTTTGAACAAAATATCCATGTAGGTGTTTGCTTCTTCACTTCATTCAAGTCTCTGCTCAAATGACATTTCAGCAGAAAGGCTTTCTACAACACTTTTTCTTAAACAAGCATCCCCAGTCTATTATCATTCATCCCACTTTACTTATAATCACAGCACTGATTATCGCAGACACATAGTTTATTGTCTGATTGTTTCACCAAAACAAAACACCTAAATTTTAGTCATGGTTTTGTAAATTTCTGCTTCCCCAAAATCTCGTTTAATGTCCATCCAATGAATGAATGTTGGCTACATGAGTGAATCGAAGCAATAATGCAACAACAATATATGATGGATGTTCAACAGTGCTCATCAATACCCTCTGCCCCAGCCAAATACTCTAGATACTTACATAGATAGTGAATATTTAATACTAGAGAGCTTATTCAAAATCATAGTACCAAAACTGCATAAGCCATTTAAGGTAAGGATGTTTTCAATACCTTCTAATGCCTGCTGCTACTGCTGCTGCTGCTAAGTCGCTTCAGTCGTGTCCAACTCTGTGCGACCCCATAGACGGCAGCCCACCAGGCTTCCCCATCCCTGGGATTCCCCAGGCAAGAACACTGGAGTAGGTTGCCATTTCCTTCTCCAATGCATGAAAGTAAAAAGTGAAAGTGAAGTCGCTCAGTCGTATCTGACTCTTAGCGACCCCATGGACTGCAGCCTACTAGGCTCCTTCGTCCATGGATTTTCCAGGCAAGAGTATTGGAGTGGGGTGCCATTGCCTTCTCTGTCCTAATGCCTAGATGTTGTTATTATTGTTATCTAGACACTAAGTCACGTCCAACACTTTTACCAGTCTATGGATTGTAGCTTGCCACGCTCCTTTGTCCATGGGATTCCCCAAGCAAAAATATTGGAGTGGGTTGCTATTCCTCCTCTACAGAATCTTCCCAACCCTGGGATTGAACTGGCATCTCCTGAAATGTAGGTGGATTCTTTAGTGCTGAGCCACAAGGGGAGCCCCAATGCCTAGATACAAAACATCCTAAAATGCTGGGGATATAACCATAAGTAAAGCACAGTTCCTATATTCAGGGAACTCTCAACCTAGGGAAATAGGTGAGATATGTGCAGATATATTCCAAATTGTGTAAAGTTTATGCCACACAGCATTGTCTTTGAGGTATGAGATCATGATTTATTTCATATCAAATTTCCTCAGCAAGATTAGTATGAAAAAACCCACATTGTCATTATATGTATACTTTATTTATTGACATCCTTCTTATTTATTGATTTGCTTTTATTTTGAGACCTACATCTAATTATAATTCCCCAGCAAGGGCTAAACTTCTTACATAGAGCAAGTTAAAATTCTTGTTCTATACATACTAAGCCAGCAATTTCTGCCTACAGTTTTAGATTTAAAATAAATTGGTTGTTTCCTGAATGCTTGAATATGGATATTTTTGCTCTACGTCCTTGTTATTAGGCCAAACCTTTCAAAGTACATTTTGGAAATCAGAAAAAAATGTAGGCAACATTTTACTTTAAAAGCCATTAGAGTCATGTGTTTTACATTGAAATTAATATAAAACTATCCAGTTTCTACTCCAACTCACCCACCTCTAAGAACAGCATTTATTATAATGCAAATTGCCACTGTTGAAATACATCTTTTCACCTTCATAAAGTTAAAATCATTAAGTATTCATTTTTTAAAATGCAGTATCTCTGTGCCAGCCATTGAGGTAGTACCAGCACTAGGCTACTAACACTGCTATATTTACTGTAATTGAATTTCTCAAGAATAGCAAGCTGTTAGGACTATTAAGTGCCCAATCAGAAACTTCCCATATGTCTCAATTAAAATGTGGCAGCTACACAGGATAAATAAATATGCATGCCTTTAAGCCATACAGAACACTGTGATTTTTGCTGCAAAATGAATAATTTAGAAATAAAGACTTTATCAAAAATATGCACCTATGTATTTTATTCTTCCAAAATTTTCATGATTATGTCACTTATCTTCCTGAAGTAAAGCCAATTCAAGACTAATTGAGTTAGAGGTTTATTTTTATTAATTGTTCTTAGCAAGTGTTAGGAGAAGGAAATGGCAACCCACTCCAGTATTCTTGCCTGGAGAATCCTGTGGACAGAGGAGCCTGGTGAGCTGCTGTCCATGGAGTCGCACAGAGCTGGACACAACTGAAGCAACTTAGCATGCATGCATGTATTGGAGAAGGAAATAGCGATCCACTCCAGTATTCTTGCCTGGAGAATTCCAGGGACAGAGGAGCCTGGTGGGCTGCTGTCTATGTGCTTGCACAGGGTCAGACACAACTGAAGTGACTCAGCAACAGCAGCAGCAGCAGCAAGTATTAAATATTCTATACATTTAAATGATAATTAAGACTCATGACAGTATTGACACATATATATTGAATTGAAATTGTAAATTATATTTATCTGATAGTGTTCCGGTTTGGCTTGATTGTTTTAAGGAGGAAAGCAAACACACCATGCACAGCAAGTTTATTTTTTGTTATTTGATTTTTGGTTTTCAAAAAATCATTTTTTTCCCACCAGTCTTGAATCTTCATTTTTAATTATTTTCTAAAGAAAGAGAATTTCCTACTGACCAAAAGCTGATTTTATGTGTGAATGGAGATGTATGCATTTGTGTGTGTGTATACACACACATTTTCAGTTTTTAGGGTTTTTACTATTTCTGATTTACAAATAGATCTATTGTTTTTAGTATATGTACATGGAAGCATGTGCATGTATGTTTAATAGCTACTTATAAAGTGAGTGTAATAGATTTCTCTAACATTAAGCTTACTAAAGAATTGGTTATGCTCTTTTCAAAAGTGAAATGACTTTCACAGTTAGGTTATTGCTATAGTGCAACAAAAATGCATAAAAGTAAAATTCACAGTCTTAGTGGTTACAATCACTGTATGTGAAAATTAGAATTCTTTTTCTATTACATTTGTGCAGGAACCAAATGAATAGGCATTTAGAGACACTTAATGGAAATGTGTCCACAGAGGCATCATTTTGTTCAGTCTACAGATTGATATTTCAGAGTTTAATTATAAATATCTCTAAACTAATACATATTTAATCTGTGAAGTACTTGGCATGTGGTTGCACATTTAAAATTCTAGGAATCTCAAAGTAACAAGACTATCAAAATATTTGTGTGGGAGAGTTTCTGCATTCTGTATAAGCATTTTCTCATTTAAGAGTTTTATTCTCACCTGTCAGAAGTGTGGTTTTGGTCTATTATATAATATTTGATGTCATGTCTATGATGGCACTCTTTGGATTTTCTCAATGTATGCTTTTCAACATTTTACAGATTTTTTTTTCTCCTGAATTTAACCTTGAATTTAGAATAATGTACATTTTGGTCAGAGATTAATCTGTTTTGAAAGTGAATTTATGCCTCCACAAACATTTCCTTTGACAAGCTTACAGTAACATCTTCTCTAACATTGTTCAAGACCACAATTAATTATTTTTCTTATGATTAATTTATCAATACGTAATTAATTTTATGTGTTTATGTATATTTTATGCACTTATTTTAAAAATGTATTGTGAGCAGGCTATGTGCCAGTCTAAGGCACTGGGCATTGTATATTAGCAAGTTTGAAATTCCCCTGTGGAATTTGCAATTAATTAAGAAGACAAGCAGGTAAAGAAGCAAATGAGGTGCAATACTAGAGACAAGAGCAAGGAGAAGTGGTAGTGTAGCATATGTTCTTTAGGTTGGGCCCTCAGGATCACTTTCTTTGAGGAAATGATAATTAAATGACAACAATAAAGATTTCTATTATTAGATCTGTGCAAAAAGCAGAAGAAATGCAACTCCAGGCAGAAAGAAAGGAGTGAGAAAGGCCCTGAAACAGGAAAGAATGCATTTTTTGCCATCAAATAAAATCTCAGTATGAACAAAAACCAGAGTGATTTCACTCACTGCTGACCCAGCATGGTGTCCATTACTGAAGATTTACTGAACATTTAATAAATATCTGTTGAATGAAATTTAAATAAACTTGGTAACGCTTCAAAGCTCGTCAGCATAATTACTTCCTTTAACATTTGAAGAGAAGAGACATTTTAGATTTAAGAAAATGTACTTATGAGTCCCAAGTGGTGCTAGTGGTAAAGAACCTGCCCACCAAGGCAGGAGACATAAGAGATGCTAGTTTGATCCCTGGGTCAGGAAGACCCCCTGGAGGAGGGCATGGCAATCCACTCCAGTATTCTTGACTGGACAACCCCAAGGACAGAGGAGCCTGGCGAGCTACAGTCCATAGAGTTGCAAAGGGTCAGACATGACCAAAGCGACTTAGCAAGCACTTGGGATAAACGCCATTGTAATTGTTTCCAATTTGGACCTTGAGTAGAGAAAAAATACTTTTAACATTATTAAAAGTATTATACTAGTCTATAAAATAACTTTACATTAATCTATGTATATTTACTGCTGTATACTTACTAATCTAAGCTTTTTACATCATTCTCCTTCTTTAGTTCAGTTCGGTTCAGTCGCTCAGTCGTGTCCGACTTTTTGCTACCCCATGGACTGCAGCACGCCAGGCTTCCCTGTCCATCACTATAGAGTTTCCTCAAGCTCATGTCCATTGAGTCTATGATGCCATTCAACCATTTCATCCTCTGTCGTCACCTTCTCCTCTTACTTTCAATCTTTCCCAGCATCGGGGTCATTTTCAAAGAGTCAGCTCTTTGCATCAGGTGGCCAAAGTATTGGAGCTTCAGCTTCAGCATCAGTTCTTCCATTCTCCTTCTTATGAGCAATCATTTCAATGTGCCATTCGTGTATCAGTCTTTCTTGTATCATTGGAAATTATGTATTGCTATTTTGAAATTGATTTTTATTTTTATGGATACTACACTGTTACAGGACTCATTCTGCTTCTTCTTTTACAAGCTAAGTCTATATTTTAAACAGCTGTATGGAGGATGTTTATAACCAAACCAGCAACCCAAATGCTGGATTGGCAGGATCTTCAGCAGAGAAAGCATTGTTCTCGAGACAGCCAATTGAGAGCGGAAGAACAAATCTCAAATAGACCTCTGAAAGTTAAAGGGCTTGGGGTATTTGTGGGATAAAACTGAGGCATGGGGGTCATGGGGAAAGGTAATATGAGATAATAAAAAGGTGAGGTAGTCATCTTTCTATGAAAGTTCAACTAAGCTACAGTCTTCTTTATGGGGCATAGTCAGAAAACGGTGGAAGCAGCATGCTCTGAGCGGGTAGTTTTGGCCCTCTGACATCAAAAGATCAGACACGCATGTATGCCCAGTTGGAGTATGGGTGGTCCCAACCAATCTTAATTGGTCTGGGATTGAACCGGACTCAAGATCCTGAAAAAAGACTGAGGCAAGCATCTTATTGTATACGCTGCATGAAGCTTGGAAGATATGCAAATTTTTACAAACTTGATCAGTTAGAGCAGGTTATAGTTCTTTATTAAGTAATTTATAGATTAGTGGATCTAAGTGATGCCTACGCTTGGTTTCAGTATTGTTGACATATGACAAACTGCGTCTGTTAAAATATACAACTGAATGAACATATCTATCAACCCCAAAGCTTCCTTGTGTGCCACTGTAATTAATGATTTCCTTTGTTATTCTCTCATTTCTAGGCATCCATCTCCTTTCTATCATAGTAGATTAGTTTGCAATTTTTACAATTTTATTTAAACTGAACCACACAGCATGAACTCATTTTTTTCTTGATGACTTTCACTCAGTTTAATTCCTTTGAAATAAACACATATTGTTGAATACATCTGAAGCTTATTTCTTTCATTGGTACCAGTAGTCAGTTGTATGAACATCCCCCTTTGTTGATCCATTCAACTATTGGTGGTCATTAGAGTTATTTCCAGTTTTTGTTAATAGAATTAACTTGCATGTGTACAAATGTCTACTTTTGTTCAATGATTACTTTGAAATAAAACAACTGGGTTATATGTTAGATATATGCTTAAATTTTTAAGACTCTTTCAAACTATTTTTCCAAATGGTTATACTGTATTAAAATCCTATAAGCACTGTATGTGAGCTCTGAATGCTCCAAATCCTCCCCTAACATGCCACACTTGGTAAAGATTTTAAATTTTATCTCTTTGTTTTATGTTAGTTTAGGTAGTCGGATTGCATTATCAATTTAATTTCAATTTCCTTAGTGTCTAATAACATTAATTAACATCTTGAACTTAAAAAAAAAATCCAAATGTCTTCTTTAACAAAGTGTTCATTCAAATGTACTGCTTTTTAAAAATTCTGCACATTGTTTAACAATGGATCTGTTTGTCTTCTTATAACTGAGTGAAAAATTCCTCCACAAGCTACTTACAAGTCTTTGTTGGATATATGTTCTGAGAATATTATATTGACTGTCCATTATCATTTAACATCATTCATTATTTCATTTTTCATTATCTTAGCAGTGTATTTTGAGGAACAAGGTTTTATTTTTATGAAGTCAAATTTGTTAATTTTTCTTGTCTTTTTTTTTTTTTGAGAAGTAATTAAGAAACATTTTCCAGACTCAAAATCACTATGATATTCTCCTGCCTAACATATAGAAATTTTAGCATTTTATTTTGTTATTTATTTCTCATTTATTTCAACTTAACTTTGAATTTGGTATTAGGAAAAGATTTACTACTTAGCTTATGGCTATTCAAGTTTTCCAGCACAATGTGTTTTAATTTTATTCTTTCACTATTGAATTGCCTTGGTAACATTTTTGAAAATGAACTGATCACATAACTGTGGGTTTCTATTCAGACTTTGACTCAGATGCTAAAGAATATGCCTGCAATGCAGGAGACCCAGATTTGATCCTTGGATCATGAAGATGCCCTGTAGGAGGAAATGACAACCCACTCCAGTATTCTTGCCTGAATAGTTCCATGGACAGAGGAGCCTGGAGGGCTATAGTCCATGGAATCTCAAAGAGTCGGACACAACAGAGTGACTAACATTCACTTTTAGATCACTTGGTTCACTGTTAAGTACATCTATGTTTACCAAAACAAACAACAACAACAAATAAAAACCCACTGTTTTGATAACTGTAAGTTGAAAGAAAATAAGTCTTGAATGTGGTGATATAATTCCTTCACTATTTTTCTTCTTCTTCAAAGCTTTGTTGGCTAACATGTGTGTGTGTGTGGTGTTAGTCACTCAGTTGTGTCTGACTGTTTGTGACCCCATGGACTGTAGCCCTCCAGGCTCCTCTGTCCATGGAATTCTCCAGGCAAGAATACTGGAGCATTTGCCATTTTCTTCTCCAGGGGATCTTCCCGATCCAGAGATTGAACCCAGGTCTCCCGCATTGCAGGCAGACTCTTTACTGACTGAGCCAGTTTAATTCTTTTTATTCTATTCAGTTTCAGAATTTGCTTCTTAATTTAGGCAAAACAAAAACCCAATCCTTTGTCTCTTATAATCTGAAATATCTCTCTGTGTATCCAAGACCAGTCCATATCCAGATTAGGTATGGGTAGGAGAGCACTGTCATTCTCTGAAGACCTATGTGTTTTTTGTTTTGCTTCTTTTTTTAAATTTAGTTAATCAGAATTTCTGATTCAATGTTTCTTTGCTAGTTCCACAGAAAACTATGATTTTTGTTTTGTTGTACTTTTGGCTGCCATATGAAAGCAGGTGTCTTATGCAACTGTAGAAACATCTGGGCCCATGCTGTTTTACTCTTTAATACCTACTTGTTTAGACAAATTTTCTATTATTTCATGTGCTAATTTTATGCCTTATTTATTTATTTTTCAGAAATCTTTTTACTTTTCCCCAGTTTTCAAGTTGACTAATACATACAGGGAGTCCTCATTTTGCATGCTTCTGACACTCACAAATTTCACTTATCAGGGCTTAGTAATACTAGTGCCCCCAGCAACATGGTTCAAATTTCAGTTACTATGGTTTATTAACTCTGAATAGTGATATAAAGAATGAACTATGCTGCTAGCTCTTTAATTCACATACTACTACATAAATAATAGTGTCTATCATCATTAGTGAACAACCTTCATTTCCTTTCAAATCTGTCAGTGATTGGTGATTATACATTTATTCATTTCTGAAACAGACAATAAAGGAGGTAGTTGTGTGAACTCCGTGGTTCCCAGGAATAAACCCAAATGGCATTTTACACAATGGATAATCAAAAGAGGAAGTTGGCCAAAAAAGAAGTGCAGCAGAAGCATGGAAAATGATAAATGTTAAAACTTAAATCTGAATGGAATGTAAATGGAGTTGTTATAAAAGTAATAGTTTGATAATGGAAATATTGACACTGCCACCATTCCAGAAACTAGATATGCAGAAAGAAGAAGTTAATCAGAAATAAATTTCTTCCATAAAGGAGAAAAATGATTATGGCTAAAGGGTAAGATGTTTTAGAAGAGACACCATAGAAAGCTTCATACTAAAGAAACTCAGAGATAGTTCACAATATAGAAAATGAAAAGGGTAAAGTGTTGGAAGCTGATCCAAACTTACAAATGAGCATGAAAATTTGCCAAAGCATAGAAAAAATAGTTTCTCATATTATAGGTTTTGCAATGAGAATCAGAAAGTTAACAATAATCAGAATTCTTTGCATAACTTTTCCCAAAGGAGTTTTCTCAACGTTTATACTATTTGAAATTACAATGTATGAAAATATATTAACTGTTCTATTTGTATATTTTTCTGTATATTTATAATTGACCATAAGAGACTTTTAAACTTTTGACAGTACTTTGAAATGTCATAGGACTATTGTAAATTTCTCCATTGATTACTAAAATTACTTCGTATGGTTTCAGCTTGCAGTCATTTTTATAACCCTGCACTATTGTGCAAAGTAAGCATTGTCAATATTTATTCAACACAAACTTTTATTCTTTTAAACCTCTGTCGTTTATACCTATTTATTATTTTTTATGTATTTCATTTTTGCATCTTTTTCTTCTGATAGCAATTTTCAGCTCTATAGATGTTTATTTTTAAAGAATCAATCACTGATTTTGTTTTTAGTCTCTATTTCTTGTTTGTTTTTAATTTCTATAATTATTTCCTTTTTTTTCATTTTTTATCTTCCTCTTTGGGTTTTAACTATTACTCTTTTGACAAAGTTTTAAAATTACTTGTGTAATTCATTTGCTTTCAGTTTTTCTTATTTCCTAATGAAGCACCTGTTAAACTGCCTTTTACCTAGTAGAAATTTAATGAATATATTTTCAGATGTTACTGAATTAATATTTCCATTCTCTTTGCATATTCTTTTTCTTATTTTTTTTTAACTGAGGTGAGCTGAAAGTCTAAAAGTTGGGAATCTTTATAGGATCCCAGTGAATCTTAAGAAACATTAGTAGCTATTTTTTACTCATGCTTGTGACACTAACTGTATAATATTGAGAAAATCACATCACTCCTTGGATCTCAGGGTTTTTTGCAAATCTAATCTAAATGGTTGATGTAACTTCTTTTCCTCTGAAGTTGCATGTTCACTTTGAAGTCAAGAGCTGTGCTGCATATTTTAACCATAAAGTTTGCAAAGTTTTCTGGGTCCCAGTGCACACAAGGTTTTGTGTGTGTGTACCAGGACCCAATGACCCCAGAGAAACTGAGCCAGACCTCCCTTTGAGTGTTTGAGTGTCTCCTGCAGAGGCATGGGTCAGCAGTGGCCTGCTGTGGGGACAGGGGCTCTGGCTGCAGCACACCTGGGTCTTATAGTGTGGCATAAGCCCTCTTGGAGGAGGTCGCCATTAGCTCTACCATACAGTTGCTGAGCGGATGACCCACAAACTGCACAAAAATTATACCAAATAAATTCTTGCACTGTTAAGAAGGTTCTAGGACACACAACAGATTTCCCAACCTGGGGATCTGGCAAAGGGACTGAGAACCCCCAAGAAATGTGAGTTTGGAGGCCACTGGGATTTGATTGTGGAACTTCCACAGGACTGGGGAGACAGACTCTTGGAGGGCACAAACAAAACCTTGTGTGCACCAGGAGCAAGGAGAAAGAAGCAGTGACCACACAAGAGACTGACCCAGACTTGCCTATGAGTGTCCAGTAGTCTCTGGTGGAAGTGTGGGTTGACAATGGCATGCTGTGGGGTCAGGGGCACTGAACAAGTCCTTTTGAAGAAAGTTTAAAGTCTCAAGTCAAAAAACAGGGAGGGAGCACAGGCCCACTCATCAATAGAAAACTGGACTAAAGATTTACTGAGCATGGCTTGCCCATCAGAACAAGAGCCAGCTTCTCTAACAGTCAGTCTCTCCCATCAGGAAGCTTCCATAAGCCTTTTATCCTTACCCATCAGGGGGAAGATAGAATGAAAAACACAATCACAGAAATCTAACCAAACTGATCACATGGACCACAGCCTTGTCAAATTCACTCAAACTATGAGCCATGCCAGTAAAGGCCACCCAAGATAGACAGGTCATGGTTGAGAATTCTGATGAAATGTGGTCCACTGGAGAAGGGAATGGCAAACCACTTCAGTATTCTTGCCTTGAGAACTCCATAAACAGTAGGAAAAGGCAACAATATATGAAAATGAAAGATGAACTCTCCAGGTTGGTAGGTGCCCAATATGCTACTGGATAAGAGTGGAGAAATAACTCCAAAAAGAATGAAGAGATGGAGCCAAAGATAAAACAATATCCAGCTGTGGATGTGACTTGTGATGGAAGAAAAGTCTGATTCTATAAGAATAATATTGCATGAGAACCTGGAGTGCTAGGTCCATGAATCAAGGTAAATTGGGAGTGGTCAAACAAGAGACGGCAAGAGTGAACATCAACATTTTAGGAATCAGTGAACTAAAATGGACTGAAATGGGTGAATTTAATTTAGGTGTCCATTATATCTACTACTGTGGGCAAGAATCCCATAGAAGAAATGGAGTAGCCATCATAGTCAACAAAAGAACCTGAAATATAGTACTTGGATGCAGTCTCAAAAACGACAGAATGATCTCTGTTCCTGTCCAAGGCAAGCCAATCAATATCACAGTAATCCAAGCCTATGCCCCAACAAGTAATGCTAAAGAAACTGAAGTTGAATGGTTATATGAAGACCTACAAGACCTTCCATAACTAACACCAAAAATGATTTCATTTTCATAATGGGGTAGGAAGTCAAGAGATACCTGGAGTAACAGATAAATTTGACCTTGGAGTGAAAAATGAACCAGGGCAAAAGCAAACAGAGCTTCGCCAAAGACCGTACTGGTGATAGCAAACACCCTCTTCCAACAATACAAGAGGCAATTCCACAGATGAAAGTCACCAGATAGTCAATACCAAAATCAGATTGATTATATCATTTGCAGCTGAAGATGGTGAAGCTCTATACAGTCAGCAAAAGGAAGACTGGTAGCTGATTGGGACTCAGATCATGAACTCCTTATTCCAATATTCATACTTAAAATTCAATAAAGCTGGGAAAACCATTAGACATTAAGGCATGACCTAAATCAAATCCCTTATGATTATACAGTAGAAGTGACAAATGGATTCAAGGAATTAGATTTGATAGCCAGAGTGCCTGAAAAATTATGGATGGAGGTTCATGACAATGTACAGGAGGCAGTGATTAAGACCATTCCTAAGAAAAAGAAATGCAAAAGGCAAGATGGTTATCTTATAAATAGCTGAGGAAAGAAGAGATGCTAAAGACATAGAGAAGGAAAGATATATCCCTATGAATGCAGAGTTCCAAAGAATAGCAAGGAGAGATAAGAAAGCCTTCGTCAGTGATCAAGGCAAAAAAATACAGGAAACAAAAGAATGGTAAACATTAGAGATCTCTTCAAGAAAATTAGAGACACCAAGGGAACATTTCATGCAAAGAGGGACACAATAAAGGACAGAAATGCTATGGATGAACAGAAGCAAAGATATAAAGAAGAGGTGGCAAGAACCGTAACTATACAAAAAGGATCTTCATGACTCAGATAACCACAATGGTGTGATCACTCACCTAGAGTCAAACATATGGAATGTAAAGTCAAGTGGGCCTTAGGAAGCATCACTATAAACAAAGCTAGTGCAGGTGATGGAATTCCAGCTGACCTAGTTCAAACCTTCAAAGATAATGCTGTGAAAGTACTGCATTCAATATGCTAGCAAATGTGGAAAGCTCAGCAGTGATCAAAGGACTGAAAAAGGTCAGTTTTTATTCTAATCCCAAAGAATGCTCAAACTACCACACAGTTGCACTTATCTCACACGCTAGCAAAGTAATGCTCAAAATTCTCCAAGCCAGGCTTTCAGTTCAGTCACTCAGTCATGTCTGACTCTGCTACCCCATGAATTGCAGCACGCCAGGCCTCCCTGTCCATCACCATCTCCCGGAGTTCACTAAAACACGTCCATCGAGTCAGTGATGCCATCCAGCCATCTCATCCTCTGTCATCCCCTTCTCCTCCTGCCCGCAATTGCTCCCAGCATCAGAGCCTTTTCCAAAGAGTCAACCCTTCGCATGAGGTGGCCAAAGTACAGGAGTTTCAGCTTTAGCGTCATTCCTTCCAAAGAACACCCAGGACTGATCTCCTTTAGGATGGACTGCTTGGATCTCCTTGCAGTCCAAGGGACTCTCAAGAGTCTTCTCCAACACCACAGTTCAAAAGCATCAATTCGGCGCTCAGTTTTCCTCACAGTTCAACTCTCACATCCACACATGACCACTGGAAAAGCCATCGCCTTGACTAGACGGACCTTTGTTGGCAAAGTAATGTCTCTGCTTTTGAATATGCTATCTAGGTTGGTCATAACTTTCCTTCCAAGGAGTAAGTGTCTTTTTAATTTCATGTCTGAAATCACCATCTGCAGTGATTTTGGAAAGTACATAAGCTCTGAACTTCCAAACGTTCAAGTTGGATTTAGAAAAGGCAGAGGAAGTGGAGACCAAACTGCCTATATCCACTGGATCATAGAAAAAGTAAGAGAGTTCCAGAAAAACATTTACTTCTACTTTATTGACTATGCCAAAGCCTTTGTGTGGATCACAACATACTGTGGAAAATTCTTAAAGAGATGGGAATACCAGACCACCTGACCTGCTTCCTGAGAAATCTGTATAGAATTCAAGAAACAAAAAGAGTTAAAACCAAGCATGAAACAACAGATTATTTTAACACTGGGAAAGGAGTATGTCAAGGCTGTATATTGTAACCCTGTTTATTTAACTTATATGTTGAATATATCATGAAAATTCTGGACTGAATGAAGCAGTGTGTGTGAAAGTTATTCAGTCATGTCTGACACTTTGCTATACAGTCCATGGAATTCTCTAGGGCAGAATACTGGAGTGGATAGCCTTTCCCTCCTACAGGGGATTTTCCCAACCTAGGATCAAACTCAGATCTCCTGCATTGGAGCCAGATTCTTTATCAGCTGAGATGGAGCAGAAGCTGGAATCAAAATTGCCAAGAGAAATATCAATAACCTCAGATATTCAGATGACACCACGCATATGGAAGAAAATGAAGAGGACCTGAAGAGCTTATTGATGAGAGTGAAAGAGTAGAGTGAAAAAGTTGGCTTAAAACTCAGCATTCAAAAAACTAAGATCATAGCATCCAGTCCCATCACTTTATTTCAAATAGATGGGAAAACAATGGAAACAGTGACAGACTATTTTCTTGGGCTCAAAAATTACTGCAGATATGAACTTAAAAGACTCTTGTTCCTTGGAAGAAAAGTTATGACCAACTTGCTGCTGCTGCTGCTAAGTTGCTTCTGTCGTGTCCGACTCTGTGTGGCCCCATAGACAGCAGCACACCAGGCTCTCCCGTCCCTGGGATTCTCCAGGCAAGAACACTGGAGTGGGTTGCCATTTCCTTCTCCAATGCATGAAAGTGAAAAGTGAAAGTGAAAAGTGAAAGTGAAGTCACTCAATGACCAACTTAGACATCATATTAAAAAGCAGAGACATTACTTTGTCCACAAAGGTCCATCTAGTCGAAGCTATGGTTTTTCCAGGAGTCATGTTTGGATGTGAGAGTTGGACTCTAAAGAAGGGTGAGTGCCAAAGAATTGATGCTTCTGAAATGTGGTGTTGGAGAAGACTCTCGAGAGTTCCTTGGAATGCAAGGAGATCCAACTAGTCAATCCTAAAGGAAATCAGTACTGAATATTCATTGGAAGGACAGATGCTACAGCTGAAAGTCCAATACTTTGACCACCTGTTGGGAAGTGCTTACTCTTTGGAACAGACCCTGATGCTGGGAGGGATTGAAGGCAGAAGGACAAGGGGACAATAGAGGATGAGATGGTTGGATGGCATCACTAACTCAATGGATGAGTTTTAGCAAGCACCAGGAATTGGTGATGGACATAGAGGCCTGACATGCTACAGTCCATGGGGTTGCAAAGAATCATACATGACTGAGCATGTGAACTGAACTGAATATAAATTATTCAATAGTGTAATTCTTTCCCCCTGAAGTTACATGTTCACTTTGAAGTCAAGAACTGTGCAACATCATTTAACCATATTTTTTAGAGTTAAACATCAGTTTTAATTCCTCTGAAACATACGGTTAATTTTCTAGATTTTTATTCTTTCATATCACCAATCTTTAATTTCCCCTTTATGTTAGAAAAATGCTTTGGAATTAAATGTACTCCCTTTGAGAAGTTTGCAGTCAGTATTTCATAGAAGAAACAGAAAACATTTTAGGTATTTCCCTTGAAAGGAAATCAATATATGGGACTTAAAAGCACTAGAAGTGTAGACAAAAGAGGTCAGAGTCATAGAGCTGCACTTCACAGGTGAGAATGCCCCTCTGCTACTGCATTGACTGCAGCAGCTCTGCGTCTGGATGGTCTCAGAGTCTGCAATGCTGAGTCTGAATGCCTTAACTACTCATTTCTCCTGGCTGTGTTACTTAAAGATCCAGCAGCAAGGTGGACTCCCACTCTTCCTGTCTTCAGTAAACTAGCGAAATAAATAAGTGAATTAATCGATTTATTTTCAGAACCTTAGCTCCAATAGATACTAAGAAACATAGCTTTTATAGTTCCCTTCTTCCCTAAATAGCCGAAAGCAGAATGAGAAAACTTAATGTATTTGTTACGCAATTGTATCTAACAAGATTGTCAAATAAACAGGGAGGCTTTATTCCATTGTATATGGCTAATTTGTTTGAAAATTTCAGTGGGCATGTCTTTAAAATATAAAAAGGAAAATAGTTCAGAAGGTAACTAGCAGTGGGAAAAGACAGCCTTAGTGAATTGATTAATATCTCAACTATATATACATATATGTATGTATATACATATGGATTTTACAGATGAGTGTGCTTTTAAGATGATTGACAGTCAGTGGATATAAACTCAAGTATAGTATTTCATAATTATCCACAAAAGTCTAGTGGCTGGATATAGCTCAGAATTTAGTACTTAGAGCTTGTATCAATAGAAATGTTATTGAAAGAATTTTTGCTGGATCTTACTTTAACTCAACTAACATGATTAGAATTTGAAAGGGAAGATTTGTAATTTTCTCAACTATATTGGTTATTTATAGTGGCGATTTTTTTTAAGAACACACAAAAAAGTCTTAAACATAATCTGAATAATCAGTGGGCATTATGTTTTGGGTTTTGGAACTGGGAGCATAGCCAATTGGGGTGGAATTTTAATAACTGCTTTGCTACTTTTACTGTTTACTTTAAGCAAATTTTTCATAAAAAGAGCTGGATTGACAGTCTCTGTGATCAAAGTCCTCTTTTTATCAACTGAACAGATACAGCACAGGGAGTAAAAATTTCCCATCAGCCCGAACCACCACTCTGGAGATTTTACCTATGAAGGATGAGAGGCGATTTCAAGCTTTGCTTTTGTCTTTTTTTCCTGGGAGGATTCCTCATTCAGTGGCACTCACACAGGCAAAAATGTTTTTTGAATTAACAATGCCAGATAGATTTCATTTGCTTTGAGCATTTTTTCCATTACAACTTAACATATCATATTTGGGAAATATTTCAGAATGAATTTTATATTTTAAACTTAATAATATGTTTATAAGCTTATGTTTTCATTTTGCTAATTAATGAAGTCAAGAAAATTTAGGTACTTCTCTAAAATCAAAGGCAAATTAATTGTAGTGCTCAAGTAAATATTAATAGATTCTGATCATATAATGCAATAGCAAGCAAGAGAATTGGCAATGGGTTTGTAGTATCTTATCATGTTTGTACACCACATTTAATCTGATCATCAAAACCACTATAATAAGAGTCTTAAGGTGAATCAGATAAGAAACTAACATTCAAAGGATCAAAGGAATCATGTTATATATATGTGTGTATATACGTATATATATATATATATTTCATTACTAACAAAGATGTGGAATGTTATTTTGTAATTTTTAAGAAACAAATTTTTGAATTTAGAGTGTATTTTACTGCTGATGACCTGTCACAATTAATTGATAGCATATATTATTTCTCAGTAGCAAGGAAAGCATCACTTACCACACATGGTGTTTGATTAGATTACATGAAATGCAAAGACTAGCATTACTTTCATTCTATAGACAAAGAAAATGAGGGTAAAAGAAAGGAAGCAAGTTTTTTCAAGCAATTTCTGCAAATTAAGAAATCATATGGCCTGAATCTGGGTTAATCTAGGTTAATCTAATTCTAAGTCCCTCCTTATACAAACATGATTAAGAATACTGAGTGTGACAAAAAAGTCAAAATAAAATTGGAGAAATTCAAAATAGGTATAACTACAATGCAATGCAGGAGACCCCAGTTCGATTCCTGGGTTGGGAAGATCCCCTGGAGAAGGGAAAGGCTACCCATTCCAGTATTCTGGCCTGGAGAATTCCATGGACTGTATAGTCCATGGGGTCACAAAGAGTTGGACATGATTGAGTGACTTTCACTTTCACAACCCTAATATGCTGCAGATAAAGCTGCATGAGGCCAGACAAAATTACTGATTTTTAAAGTTTGAGATATGTATATATGTGTATATATATATAAATGATTATGTAGATTTTGACTGTATATACATGTATGAAGAGACTTGAAGAGATTTACTCCTTTAATCAGGGTGCATTAGAGTAGGAGTCAAAATTCACCATTTAGAACCAGATACTAATAATTATTTTAGGACAAATGCTTATACTATGATTTTTCAGCATTTGTAATATACATAGATATTATTCTCCTGAAAAAGTAGTTTAGAGATGATGGGGGTATTTTTTTTCTAAGTCTTCTGCACTTGTCAGAATGTTTCTGAATAATTTCAAACATATAATACTGTAAGTATTAGTTGTACAGTAATGCAGGGAGGATGATAGCGAAGGTAGAGATCCAAGACATCCTAAATTCTATACAATAAAAATAAATTTAAATATTATATCTACTCTAAGGGATAATACTAGAAGAGGTATATAGTGCATTGGGTACAGCAAGACAAAGACAGAAGCCTGGGAATGCCCATATTTTAATATTTGTGAAACTCTGATTCATGCTGTCCCCACTGAATATCATCATCTCCTTGGGGATAATGCCCTGTTGTGACTCTATAAATCCCACTGTTACTCTAACTCCTAGAAGAATGCCTGTCAGCACTGTTACTGTTTGCCTATCAAATGGATTAATTAATTAAGATAGGTACTTTTGAAACTCTAGTATTAAGCATATAAAGCACAGCCACTCCCAGGGTACAAAGTACCAAGTAGAAATGCTTCGCAGCATACTTTGAAACAATCAACTCCTTTGAGCAGTACTGTTAGATGACAGAGACTTCCAGGGTGCGAGTCTCAAAGACACTGAAGGTACCTTTATATTAAGGTTTTTGTATGGAATCTGTTCAGTTGAGATAAACACATTTCTTAAACAAGTTCCTATTCAACTAATATTCACTGAGTTCCTAAAGCATGTGGCAAGCACTTGGCAAGCTTTTGGTACAGTGTACAAAAAAAATCACACACAACACTTGAAAGTGAAAAGTGAAAGTGTTAGTTGCTCAGTCATGTCCAACTCTTTGCAACCCCATGGACCACCGGGCTCCTGTGTCCATGGGATTTCCCCGGCAAGAATACTGGAGTGGGTTGCCATTTCCTTCTCGGAAGCACCTACACACATCAGCTGTAAACTTTAAAGTCAAATGGGGATCACAGATTAGCTAAACTTTTGTGACTTCACTTTTCTTTCTTTCTTTTTTTTTTTAAAACCGATTGTTAATTTAGGCATCTGAGGTGGGGCATCCCACCTCCAGCTTCTGCTTTTGCAGACCAAGGGGTCACCCGCAGGTAGGGTAGGATGGGGTGAGGCTGGCTGTGAAACGCAGAACTCCGGTGGTGGAGGGAACTGGTGGGGCCTAGAGACAAATAGGGGTCCCAGGACAATGAGGACCCGTTGAACAGCCCGGAGGCCCCCTCCGGATAGTGATCAGGAATGCCCAGCAGCCCTGAAACTGGCACGCGGGTCCTTGCCCTGTTCCCCGAGTTCCAAGGAATGTACCCACAGCCAGCAGGGGTGTGGTTGGCCAGGGCCGCTTCCCATCACCCCTAACTGCTGTTTATTCCTTGGAGTCTGGTGCACATGCAAGGCCAGGTCTCCTCTGTCCTTCCCCTGGGTCTCAGTCCCGTGGCCAGAAGCTCGGCCAGACAGGGTGGCTCAAGGCCTGAGAGGACGCGAGGCTGAGGTCCAAGGTCCGGAGTCCTTCCGACTTGGGCTTTGGTGGGTGGTGGGGAACTGGAAGCGGTTCTGACCAACAGGTCCACGTGGGAGGCAGTCCAGGCCCGGGACCCAGAGCAGGTGGATGCTCAACCTCTCATAGGTGTCCTCGCACCGAAAGGCTGCTTTTCATTGGCTCGGGTGCCTCCGCGGGGCCTTGGCTGCTGTGAAAGTAGGGAATGAACTCAGGCTTCTCTTTCTCCATTTGAGCAGTGGCATGGAGACCAGACCCACGTTCTGGAAATTATCCCTGAGCACGAAGCATGCCTGCCTTCCAGCCAGGACCACGGTAAGGAGCCCATCTGCCTGGCTTCACCTTCTCTGTTCTCGAGGTCGGGTGAAACAAGGAACGCGTTTAAAGCAGGAAAATTAACTTCGCAAGTAAACCAGATTTCTTTCGAGGTTATAGATAGATCATATAGATTGTATAGGGCTTAGCTGGTGGCTCAGAGGGTCAACAATCTGCCTTTAATGCAGGAGACCTGGGTTGGATCCCTGGGTTGGGAAGATCCCCTGGAGAAGGGAATGACAATCCACTCCAGTATTCTTGCTGGAGAATCATATGGACAGAGAAGCCTGGTGGGCTACAGTTCATGGGGTCACAAAGAGTCTGATGTAACTGAGTGACTAACACTTTCACTTTCTCATAGATTATATGAAGCTTTTATATATATATTCACCAGTAATGTTAAAGGTATACTCTAGAAGATATGTTTCTGGAGCAATCTGAAGACTATTTACACTGAATATAGAATTTGGAAAAAAAAAAAAAATTGGGGTTGACAGTTTTTTGTTGTTGTTGTTATTGTTTTTCTTCTACCATTTGAAATTTCTTTTTTTTTTTAATTTTATTTTATTTTTAAACTTTACATAATTGTATTAGTTTTGCCAAATATCAAAATGAATCCACCACAGGTATACATGTGTTCCCCATCCTGAACCCTCCTCCCTCCCCATACCATCCCTCTGGGTCGTCCCAGTGCACTAGCCCCAAGCATCCAGGATCGTGCATTGAACCTGGACTGGCATCTCGTTGCATACATGATATGTTACATGTTTCAATGCTATTCTCCCAAATCTTCCCACCCTCTCCCTCTCCCTCTCCCTCAGAGTCCATAAGACTGTTCTATACATCACTGTCTCTTTTGCTGTCTCGTACACAGGGTTATTGTTACCATCTTTCTAAATTCCATATATATGCGTTAGTATACTGTATTTATGTTTTTCCTTCTGGCTTACTTCAGTCTGTATAATAGGCTCCAGTTTCATCCACCTCATTAGAACTGATTCAAATGTATTCTTTTTAATGGCTGAGTAATACTCCATTGTGTATATGTACCACTGCTTTCTTATCCATTCATCTGCTGATGGACATCTAGGTTGCTTCCATGTCCTGGCTATTATAAACAGTGCTGCGATGAACATTGGGGTACATGTGTCTCTTTCAATTCTGGTTTCCTCAGTGTGTATGCCCAGCAGTGGGATTGCTGGATCATAAGGCAGTTCTATTTCCAGTTTATTAAGGAATCTCTACACTGTTCTCCATAGTGGCTGTACTAGTTTGCATTCCCACCAACAGTGTAAGAGGGTTCCCTTTTCTCCACACCCTCTCCAGCATTTATTATTTGTAGACTTTTGGATCGCAGCCATTCTGACTGGTGAGAGATGGTACCTCATAGTGGTTTTGATTTGCATTTCTCTGATAATGAGTGATGTTGAGCATCTTTTCATGTGTTTGTTAGCCATCTGTATGTCTTCTTTGGAGAAATGTCTATTTAGTTCTTTGGCCCATTTTTTGATTGGGTCATTTATTTTTCTGGAGTTGAGCTGTAGGAGTTGCTTGTATATTTTTGAGATTAGTTGTTTGTCAGTTGCTTCATTTGCTATTATTTTCTCCCATTCTGAAGGCTATCTTTTCACCTTGCTAATAGTTTCCTTTGATGTGCAGAAGCTTTTAAGGTTAATTAGGTCCCATTTGTTTATTTTTGCTTTTATTTCGAATATTCTGGGAGGTGGGTCATAGAGGATCCTGCTGTGATAGAAGGAACATACCTCAACATAATAAAAGCTATATATGACAAACCCACAGCAAACATTATCCTCAATGGTGAAAAATTGAAAGCATTTCCTCTAAAGTCAGGAACAAGACAAGGGTGCCCACTTTCACCATTACTATTCAACATAGTTTTGGAAGTTTTGGCCGCAGCAATCAGAGCAGAAAAAGAAATAAAAGGAATCCAAATTGGAAAAGAAGAAGTAAAACTCTCACTATTTGCAGATGACATGATCCTCTACATAGAAAACCCGAAAGACTCCACCAGAAAATTACTAGAACTAATCAATGACTATAGTAAAGTTGCAGGATATAAAATCAACACACAGAAATCCCTTGCATTCCTATACACTAATAATGAGAAAACTGAAAGAGAAATTAAGGAAACAATTCCATTCACCATTGCAATGGAAAGAATAAAATACTTAGGAATATATCTACCTAAAGAAACTAAAGACCTATATATAGAAAACTATAAAACACTGGTGAAAGAAATCAAAGAGGACACTAATAGGTGGAGGAATATACCATGTTCATGGATTGGAAGAATCAATATAGTGAAAAATGAGTATACTACCCAAAGCAATTTATAGATTCAATGCAATCCCTATCAAGCTACCAACGGTATTCTTCACAGAGCTAGAACAAATAATTTCACAATTTGTATGGAAATACAAAAAACCTCGAATAGCCAAAGCGATCTTGAGAAAGAAGAATGGAACTGGAGGAATCAACCTACCTGACTTCAGGCTCTACTATAAAGCCACAGTTATCAAGACAGTATGGTACTGGCACAAAGACAGAAATATAGATCAATGGAACAAAATAGAAAGCCCAGAGATAAATCCAGGCACATATGGACACCTTATCTTTGACAAAGGAGGCAAAAATATACAATGGATTAAAGACAATCTCTTTAACAAGTGGTGCTGGGAAAACTGGTCAACCACTCGTAAAAGAATGAATCTAGAACACTTTCTAATACCATACACAAAAATAAACTCAAAATGGATTAAAGATCTAAACGTAAGACCAGAAACTATAAAACTCCTAGAGGAGAACATAGGCAAAACACTCTCTGACATTTGAAATTTCTTGTACCACTTTTTTGACCTCCACTGTTTGAAGAATGATGCTGTATTTCTAATGGTTTTCCTTTGTGACATTTTTTCAGATTCTTTTTTTTTTTTTTTTGTCTTTAGTTTTCAGAAGTTTAATTATAATGCATATTAGCATGGATTCCTTTGGGTTTACTCAGTTTAAGGTCCATCATAACTTGTTGGGCTTCCCCTGTGGCTCAGTGGTAAAGAATCTGCTTGCAAGGCAAGAGATTCTGGTTTGATCCCTGGGTCCGGAAAATTCCCCTGTAGGAGGGCATAGCAACCCACTCCAGTATTCTTTCCTAGAGAATCCTGTGGACTGAGGAGCCTGGAAGGCTACAGTCCATAGAGTCACAAAGAGGTTAACAGGATTGAAGTGACTGAGCATGCATAATTTATTAGAATTTTAACTTTGAATATCCTGCTATGTTTCAGATGTTTTCAGCCATTATTTGGGTACTTTTTCTGCCCTGTAGGTTTTCTTCTTTCTAAGACCTTGAAGACATACATGTTCTGATTTTGTTGCAGTTCCAAACATCCCTAAGTCTTTGTTCATTTTTTTTTTTAATTTAAGTGTATTTACTCTCTCATTCAGATTGGATAATATCTATTATTTATTTATTTTTTCTTTTTTAATTTAATTTTATTTTTAAACTTTACATAATTGTATTAGTTTTGGCAAACATCAAAATGAATCCATCACAGGTATACATGTGCTCCCCCTCCCGAACCCTCCTCCCTCCTCCCTCCCCATACCATCCCTCCAGGTCGTCCCAGTGCACCAGCCCCAAGCATCCAGTATCGTGCATTGAACCTGGACTGGCATCTCATTTCATACATGATATTTTACATGTTTCAATGCCATTCTCCCAAATCTTCCCACTCTCTCCCTCTCCCACAGAGTCCATAAGACTGTTCCATACATCAGCGTCACTTTTGCTGTCTCGTACACAGGGTTATTGTTATCATCGTTCTAAATTCCATATATATGCGTTAGTATACTGTATTGGTGTTTTTCCTTCTGGCTTACTTCACTCTATTATTTAGTCTTCCACTCACTTCCTTCTGTCTGCTCCATTCTGATGTTAACCCTGTCTACTGAATTTTTGTTGTTGTATTCTTGAGTTTTAAAGTTTTTATTTGGTTCTACTCATATCTTCTATGTCTTTGAACAGACTTGCTGAAGCTTTCTGTTTTTTCATTTGTTTCCATTGTATTCGTAATTGCTAATTGAAGCATTTTTATCATGGTTGTTAAAAATCTAATTTTAAATTGGATTTAGGTTTTAAATTAGATTTAACATCTGTGCCATCTTGATGTTGACATCTGTTGATTTTTTTTTTTCTCATTTAAATTGAGGTTTTCCTGACTCTTAGTATGATGAAAGATTTATCAGTTGAATCCTGGCCATTTTTATATTTTATCTGAGACTCTGAATCTTCTATAAAACTTCTATTTTAGGTGGCTTTCTTTAATGATTCTCTGGCAGGGGAAAGAGGGATTTCACCTCATTATTTCCAGGTGAATGTAGAAATCTGAGTTTCCTACTCAGTCCCTGGTGACATCTGAAATGGGGAGAAGGGGTTTCTAGTTAATGCAGAAGGGAGGGCTGAAAGTCCACGTCACTGCCATGGTCCCCACCAATGGTGCTGTAAGCAAGCTCATGATGAGCCATCAGGAATGAAATTGCTAACCCTCTACTTGGCATTGCCTCCCACCATCTATGCAGGGGTATTGGTATGTGCTGCCCCAGGCTCTCCAGGGTGGAAGTTTGGGCTCTGTAATCAGTTGTTGCTAGTATAGTGAGTGTGGGGCTCGTGTTTTCTGTTTTACTCCAATAGATTAGACTGGTTGTTGTCTATAAGTTTTCTGCCTTGTTAGGTTGTCCCTTTCATTGTTTGTTTGTTTGTTTGTTTGTTTTAACCTAGAGAGAGCACATTTTTGTTGGCTTTTTAGTGTGTGTGCTTATTCGTATTTCCAGACTGCTAGCTTTTTCAGTTCCCAGTTTTGCATATAAGAGACAAAAGACAAAAAGGAATTGGTCAATGTGTGATCATGTAGTTCCTCAGGTCCCAGTTTGCCTGATGGTCTGCCTTTTTAAAATTTTTATACTTTGAAGAATATTTTTATTTTGTTTTATTATAATCCCTATTGTTTTTAGTTGTGCTAGGCAGGAGGAGTAGTGAGAATTATATTCCATCTTACACTTCTTGAAAGTGAAAGATGGAGTATACTATGATCGTAATTGTGATAATGATGATGATGATTTTTGGTTTTACTCTCATATTTAATGCTTTTTGGATTATCCCTTATTTGATGAATTGCTTGTGATGCTTCTAGGCTGATTTTCCCTGTTTCTTGACTTTATTTTTGACTTAGAAATTTCCTACTTGCAACTTTTTTGACCTTTGGTGGAATTAAAATACTTTGGAATTGTCCATTTTTCTAGATTATTGATTGAACAATTTGACAAGTCAGAATATATTTCTACTATATACTGTTAAAACTATTTTATATGCTATTTTATTGTACATGCTGCATATATTTTCAGAAGGATTTTATAAATTTCATTCCTAATGTTTATATAAATATTTATGACTTTGTTTTTATTATAATACCTACATTTTATTTGCTAATTTAGAAACATTTTTGTCTACAGTGTTTTATTTGTAAGTAATAGGCAGCATGTGATAACAGAAGCACTGTTGTAGAACAGAGCTGAATCAAGTTCTGAATTGAAGTCAATTTTGCCACCAATTTAATATCTTAATATCTGTCATGAACAAAACCTCACACCTTATCTATTCTCTAGCATCTTTATCTTTAACATGTCCACGGGATTGCCCAAAAAAGAACACTGGTGTGGCTTGCCATTTCCTCCTCCAGGAAATCTTCCTGACTCAGGGATCAAACCCACGTCTCCTGTGCCTCCTGCATTGGCAGGTGGATTCTTTACCACTGAGCCATCTGGAAAGCCCCAAACCTTCAGACAATAAGGTTATTTGATCTAAAACTACAGCAAAATGACAAAGCAAAATTATTTTTAGAAACCTAAGGAACTATGCTTTAACTGTATTTCTGAATCATATGAAAAATAAAACAGAGACCTATTAACTCCAACAGCACTTATAGAATATTTCTGTCTTTGTCAAGTTTGTAGTTAATTTTCATTGTGGATTTTCCTTTGACATATATGTCCTTTATTACTTTAAATATTTTTATTATTTTTAGAAGAATAGCTGTTTAAATGGTTATATTTGAAGCATTATCTTTTGCATTTCCTTTTTTTTCTTTTATTTATTTTTAATTGGTAGGTAAGTGCTTTACAATATTATGTTGGTTTCTGCCATATGTTAACCTGAATCAGCCATAGGTATACATATGTCCCCTCCCTCTCTAACCTCCCTCCCACCTCCCAACCCAACTCATCTGTCTAGGTAAGCGGTGTAGATATACTCAGCCATAAAAAGAAATACATTTGAGTCAATTCTAATGAGTGGATGAACCTAGAGCTTATTACATAGACTGAAGTTAAGTCGGAAAGAGAAAAAAGAAATACCATATACGAACACATATATATGGAATCTAGGAAGATGGGACTGGTGGACCTGTTTGCAGGGCAGCAGTGCAGATGCAGACATAGAGAACAGACTTGTGGACCCAGTGAGGGAAGTAGAGGGTGGGACGAGTTGAGAGAGAAGCATGGAAACAGATACACTGCCATCTGTAAAATTAAATAGCCAGTGGGAATTTCCTGTATGATACAGGGAGCTCAAATCCACTGTTCTGAAGTGCTATGTCTTTACAAATTTTGGTACACAGTGGAGAGATTTCTTCCAGCCTAGCTTACATTTTTATTACTGCTAGGTGCAATCAGTCAATCCATTTGAAATCCCAGTTATCAGATTCCCCCACTTAGGTCTTGACTATGCCCAAATATTGTTATTTTAATTTTCCTTTTCTTCTCTGATATAGGTCTAGATACCTAAGAGTAGTCAATTGTTATTCCATTTTATTTATTTGTGGTCTAGAATAATTATATCTGTTTTTGAAGAGAATATGTCTCACTGCTTGTCACGAATTTAAAATAAAAGATTAGCTTAAGAAAAGCAATATGCTTATGTGCTTTTATATCATTAGATCATGTTTAGGAACCTTTGGTCAGTACTGCCTGCCCCTTTGTATCTTATAATTGTGAAAAATGTGAACTAATCTTTAAATGACTGGGCAAAATTGATGGATTTAGCTTTTATTTATAGATATACTTTCTGTGTAAGTTCTACATAATTAAATTATTTTTGAATGAAATAGAATTTCAGTGAAATTTTATTCTATTATACACACATTATTTATTACACAGATTGTTCTAAGCTCTAAACCAAAGCTTTGGACATGTTCAATGTAAGTATTATAAGTTGCCAAGAGTAAACCCAGAAGAGCAAGAGGAGAAGGGAATGACAGAGGATGAGATGGTTGGATGGCATCACTGACTGGATGAACATGAGCAGGCTCCGGGAGTTGGTGATGGACAGGGAATCCTGGCGTGCTACAGTCCATGGTGTTGCAAATAGTCAGACATGACTGAGAGACTGAAATGAACTGAACTGAAACCCAAAAGAACACCTAAATTTATTTGGATATCTCTGAGGGAGGCTGTGAGCAGGGGACGCTCCTAGGGAGAAGTAAAATATAAGTTAATACTTGAAGAGTAAATTGGGATTATTGAAATAGGGGAGCAGGTGATGAGCTCACAACTGTCACAACTGTTTCTTCATCTGCAGAAACATTATCCTCATCAAAATCATGGGTGTCTGAAGGTTAGAAGAGTCACTTTTCTCTTACTACATATTTCCAAACCACAGTGCGATCCTTGTTTCCTAATAATTCCTACCTCTATGAAACACTTAACGTGGGGTATGCAAATATTTCCCATAAATAAAAACTCCTTATCTCCCGTAAATAAAAATTCCTTATCTCCCGTAAATAAAACTCCTCTAAGGCACGGGATTCTAGGAGACATTCTAATCTATCATCTGAACACATGATTACACACTAAGAAGTCTAATCCATGAAAACAAGTTGCTCTGAAGAATGAAATCATTGCCCTTAAACTAATCAGAGCTATATTCTCCAGGAAGGAAAGCACTCTTGAAAGGGTTAATGTGTGGAGGAGCTACTCAAGACTGATCACAAAGGATAGTCCATTTCAAGATGCTACAAATACCCTTCCTTTCTTCTCCTCAACAGTTTCTTCTTAATTTAGTGATATTTATAATAATTTCATCTTCAGTTTTGTTCTTCAGAATTTGGACATGGTTTTATTTTTCCCCTTAATTGTATTTTATTAGAGAAAAAAAAAAGAACATTTTATATGCTTTTTTTCTACAGGAATGATTCTTTTGAGAACTTTACCGATCTCTTTTTTTGTTGTTGTTTTGATTCTGACTCGTTAGTTTCTCAATAACTTCTTTTTAGTAAGCTGCCTCATTTATAGAATCTTGTAAATGTCAACAACATCAACTACACAAATACCTTTGAACTCCTTTAGGACCTCCTTTTCTATAGTTGGTTCTGATTGCTAAGCTAACTTTGCATTGATCTGTTTTCCCTTCCTTTTAAACTCCCTCTTCTGCTAGTCACTACCTCTGTTTACCCACTCAGCTACTAACTCCCTTTCACTTTAAACTTCTTTTTATTAGGACTCATGCAGAGTCTGCCATGTTCTCATGCTGTCTCTCAGTAGCTGGCCTCTCAGAGCTTCAGATTATTGATCATTCTGCACATCAGAAATTAAGTTAAAATTCCTCTGCTTCACTGTGCTATTATTCATGTTAGGTTTCAATTCAGCATTTCCAACTGTGTTTCACTATATGGAAAGTATTATCTATATTAATTTGTGGACTATTTATTAGTAACTAATATACTTAAAATGAGCCCATAGAGTTTAAGTGTTCAACTAGTCTTGAATATATCACTGTATAATTTAAAGATTAGGATATATTCAGAAATGTTAAGTGATTTGAAGTAAGTTTGAGTAGTGAAAGTTTGTGAAAAGATAGAAAATACATCAGGTTTTGTAACTCCTGATTTAAAAAGTTTTTCAGTTTACTATAATATATCAGTACATGTATTTAATGAGTGTGGCCATGAAATTAAAAGACGCTTACTCCTTGGGAGGAAAGTTATGACCAACCTAGATAGCATTTTCAAAAGCAGAGACATTACTTCGCCAACAAAGGTCCGTCTAGTCAAGGCTATGGTTTTTCCAGTGGTCATGTATGGATGTGAGAGTTGGAGTGTGAAGAAGGCTGAGCACCAAAGAATTGATGCTTTTGAACTGTGGTGTTGCAGAAGACTCTTGAGAGTCCCTTGGACTGCACGGAGATCCAACCAGTCCATTTGAAAGGAGATCCGTCCTGGGTGTTCTTTGGAAGGAATGATGCTAAAGCTGAAACTCCAGTACTTTGGCCACCTCATGTAAAGAGTTAACACATTGGAAAAGACTCTGATGCTGGGAGGGATTAGGGGCAGGAGGAAAAGGGGACAACAGAGGATGAGATGGCTGGATGGCATCACTGACTCGATGGACGTAAGTTTGAGTGAACTCCGGGAGTTGGTGATGGACAGGGAGGCCTGGCACGCTGCAATTCATTGGTTCGCAAAGAGTCGGACACGACTGAGCGACTGAACTGAACTGAACTGACCACTGTTTTATAATATAAGTATTTAAAGCTTTTGTATCCATACAGTCATTGTTTAAACAGAAAAAATATTTAGATTTTGGTATTATCCCCCTAACAGTAGTCCTATGATACAATGAAAGCTGTACTTTCATTTTCAAATAGTACCTCAATATCAGACAATATTAGTAATAGGTTACTGATATGTATGGGCTTTCCAGGTAGCACAGTGGTAACGAATACACTTGCCAGTGCAGAAGACACAAGAGGCATGAGTGTGATCCCTGGGTTGGGAAGATCCCCTGGAGTAAGAAATGGCAACCTACTCCAGTATTCTTGCTTGGAAAATTCCATGGACAGAGGAGCCTGGTAGTATACAGTCCATGGGGTCACAGAGTCAGACAAGGTTGAGCACACACACACATACACACACACACACAAGCTTATATTTTTACATGGTGATCTAAATTATTTTTTCTTGCTTTTTCCTGACTTTGGAAACTGTAAAAGTCACTATGTTTTATTTTGTAGTCATTTTCACAGATACCCTGAATTGCTTAGACTCCTCTCAATCTCAAGCTCCTTGATTTGAAAAATGAGTTCCAGAAACTTCCTCATAGTGAAAGAATAAACAATTAAAAACACTAGAATACTGCTATGTGGTTTTCAGACCCTGAAATCCCCAACTTGTTGGATTTATTTAGATTTTACTGGAAAATTTCTAAGGCCAATACTTATTTAAGGAGGAAAAAATGAAATTTCTTAATATGTACAATTTATACTATAAAACTTTGATTTCAGTTCTAGTTTTACTAAAGAAAATTTTCGTCTATTCTAAAAGCAATTCCCTATTGGTATCTCAAAATGAGTAAGTATCTCCCTGTCAATATTTTCTTTTCTTTTTATTTGTCTCTCCATGTTTCTAGGACTGAATCTTTGAATCATTCTAGCGAATGTGTTAAGGTTTCAAATCACATCCTTTTGCTTCAGCTACCCACAAAATGACAGCATTCTAGTTTGTATTTGAAGTATTTCTCTGTGAAGAATGTTATAATCTACACATTCTGGTGGAACTCTGCAAAGGCAGTGGCATGGCTGTTGACATTTACCATGCTCTGAAATACTGTCTTATACAGGAATAGACTTCCTACAAGCATATATTTTTGGAACAACTCCTTCCAAATTCAAAATATTAGTACTCTTTATTTCTTTCATCTCTTAGAACTTAAATGGAATTGAGCAATAACAAATTTGTCATAAAAACCTTCCACATAATTTTAAATTATGTATTTTACAAAAGTGTTATTTTTGAAAAGTATTCTCTTTTTTTATGGCCATCCTGGCATTGAATGTATAAAATATAATTTTAAATATTCAGTCTGTTTGAAAATGTATATTGAACCATTCAGTCAAATCTCCTATAAGTAGCATATCTTTACATAACTATATGTGCATATATTAATTACAATTGTTAGAATATAATATTATTTTTGTAGATGTAGGCTTTTTCCTTCATCAGGGATAAATAGTTATAGAATCATGACTACTGAAATTGAAACTCATAATTTTAAATTCAGTTAAAGCCCAAAATTTTGTATCAGTTATGCACTTTTATATAATTAAAAAAGAACAAGTTATATTTAAACTGTTTCATTCTTTTCAAAAGAACAAAATTTCTCAATCCAAGAAGAAGATATAGCATTTATAATATATATGCACCCAACATACGAGCGCCTAAATACATAAGACAAATGTTAATAGGCATAAAAAGAGAAATCAACAGTAACACAATAATAGTAGGGACTTTAACACCTCAATTTCATCAATGGACAGATTATCCAGAGAAAAAATCAATAAGGAAGCACAAGCCTTAGACCAGGTAGACTTCAGTTCAGTCGCTCAGTCATGTCTGACTCTTTCCGACCCCATGAACCACAGCACGCCAGGCCTTTCTGTCCATCACCAACTCCTGGAGTCCACCCAAACTCATGCCCATCAAGTCAGTGATGCCATCCAACCATCTCATTCTCTGTCATCCCCTTCTCCTCCTGCTCTCAGTCTTTCCCAGCATCAGGGTCATTTCAAATGAGTCAGCTGTTTGCATCAGGTGGCCAAAGTATTGGAGTTTCAGCTTCAACATCAGTACTTCTAATGAACACCCAGGACTGCTCTCCTTTAGGGTGGACTGGTTGGATCTCATTGCAGTCCAAGGGATTCTCAAGAGTCTTGTCCAACACCACAGTTCAAAAGCATCAATTCTTCTGCGCTCAGCTTTCTTTATATTCCAACTCACACATCTATACATGACCACTGGAAAAACCATAGCCTTGACTAGATGGACATTTGTTGGCAAAGTAATATCTCTGCTTTTTAATGTGCTGTCTAGGTTGGTCATAACTTTCTTTCCAAGGAGTAAATGTCTTCTAATTTCATGGCTGCAATCACCATATGCAGTGATTTTGGAGCCCAGAAAAATAAAGGTAGCCACTGTTGCTACTGTTCCCCTATCTACTTTCCAGGAAGTGATGGGACTGGATGCCATAATCTTAGTTTTCTAAATGTTGAGCTTTAAGCCAATTTTCACTCTCCTCTTTCACTTTCATCAAGAGGCTCTTTCGTTCTTCTTCACTTTCTGCCATACGGGTGGTGTCATCTGCATATCTGAGGTTATTGATATTTCTTTTGGCAATCTTGATTCCAGCTTGTGCTTCCTCCAGACCAGGGTTTCTCATGATGTACCCTGCATATAATTTAAATAAACAGTGTGACAATATACAGCCTTGATGTACTCCTTTTCCTATTTGGAACCAGTCTGTTGTTCCATGTCCAATTCTAACTGTTGCTTCCTGACCTGCATACAGGTTTCTCAAGAGGTAGGTCAGATGGTCTAGTATTCCCATCTGTTTCAGAATTTTCCACAGTTTACTGTGATCCATACAGTCAAAGTCTTTGGCATAGTCAATAAAGCAGAAATAGATGTTTTCCTGGAACTCTTTTATTTTTCAATGATCCAGAGGATGTTGGCAATTTGATCTCTGATTCCTCTGCCTTTTCTAAAACCAGCTTGAACATCAGGAAGTCCACAGTTCACGTATTCCTGAAGCCTGGCCTGGAGAATTGTAAGCATCACTTTAGTAGCATGTGAGATGAGTGGAATTGTGCAGTAGTTTGAACATTCTTTGGCATTGCCTTTCTTTGGGATTGGAATGAAAACTGACGTGGCCACTTCTGAGTTTTCCAAATTTGCTGGTATATTGAGTGCAGCACTTTAACAGCATCATCTCCCAGGATTTGAAATAGCTCAGCTGGAATTCCATCACCTCCACTAGGTTTGTTTGTAGTGATGCTTCCTAAGGCCCACTTGGCTTCACATTCCAGGATGTCTGGCTCTAGGTGAGTGATCACACCATCGTGATTATTTGGGTCATGAAGATCTTTTTTGTGCAGTTCTTCTGTGTATTCTTGTCACCTCTTCTTAATATCTTCTGCTTCTGTTAGGTCCCTACCACTTCTGTCCTTTATTGAGCCCATCTTTGCATGAAATATTCCCTTGGTATCTCAGATTTTTTTGAAGGAATCTCTAGTCTTCCCTATTCTATTGTTTTCCTCTATTTCTTTCCATTGATCACTGAGGAAGGCTTTCTTATTGCTCCTTGGTATTCTTTGGAACTCTGCATTCAAATGGGTATATCTTTCCCTTTCTCCTTTGCTTTTCACTTCTCTTGTTTTCACAGCTATTTGTAATGCCTCCATAGACAGCCATTTTGCTTTTTTTGCTATTCTTTTTTTTGGGGATAGTCTTGATTCCTGTCTCCTGTACAGTGTCACGAATATCCACCCGTAGTTCATCAGGCACTCTATCTATCAGATCTAGGCCCTTAAATCTATTTCTCACTTCCACTGTATAGTCATAAAGGATTTGATTTAGATCATACCTGAATGGTCTAGTGGTTTTCTTCAATTTAAGTCTGAATTTGGCAATAAGGAGTTCATGATCTGAGCCACAGTTAGTTCCCAGTCTTGTTGTTGCTGATGTATAGAGTTTCTCCATCTTTGGATGCAAAGAATAAAATCAATCTGATTTCAGTGTTGACCATCTGGTGATGTCCATGTGTAGAGTCTTGTGTTGTTGGAAGAGGATGTTTGCTATGACCAGTGCGTTCTCTCAGCAGAACAACATTAGCCTTTGCCCTGCTTCATTCCATATTCCACGGCCAAATTTGCCTGTTACTCCAGGTGTTTCTTGACTTCCTACTTTTGCATTCCTGTTCCCTATATGAAAAGGACATATTTTTTTGGTGTTAGTTGTGGAAGGTCTTTTAGGTCTTCATAGAATTGTTCAACTTCAGCTTCTTCAGTGTTACTGCTTGGGGGTATAGACTTGGATTATCATGATATTGAAAGGTTTGCCTTGGAAATGAACAGAGATCATTCTGTCGTTTTTGAGTTTGCATCCAAGAACTGCATTTCGGACTCTTTTGTTGACTATGATGGCTACTCAATTTCTTCTAAGGGATTCCTGTCCATGGTAGTAGATATAATAGTCATCTGAGTTAAATTCACCCATTCCAGTCCATCTTAGTTCGCTAATTCCTAGAATGTCGATGTTCACTCTTGCCATCTGCTATTTGACCACTTCCAATTTTCCTTGATTCATGGACCTAACATTCCACGTTCCTATACAATATTGCTCTTTACAGCATGAGACCTTGCTTCTATCACCAGTCCCACCCACAACTGGGTGTTGTTTTTGCTTTGGCTCCATCCCTTCATTCTTTCTGCAGTTATTTCTCTACTGATCTCCAGTAGCATATTGGGCACCTACTGACCTGGGGAGTTCATCTTTCAGTGTCGTATCTTTTTGCCTTTTCATAGTCTTCATAGGGTTCTCAAGGCAAGAATACTGAAGTGGTTTGCCTTTTCCTTCTCCAGTGGACCAGATTCTGTCAGGCCTCTCCACCAGGAGCCATCCATCTTGGACCTATGGCACAGCTTAGTTTCATTGATTTAGACAAGGCAGTGGTCCATGTGATCAGATTGGACAGTTGTCTGTGGTTGTGGTTTCAGTTGGTCTGCCCTTTTTGGCCCTCTCTCTGTGCCTACCGTCTTACTTGGGTTTCTCTTACCTTGGATGTGGGGTACCTATTCATGGCTGATTTATATCTATAAACATTCCATTCCAAAGCAGCAGAACACATTTTCTTCTCAAGTGCACATGGAACATTCTCCAGGATAGATCACATCTTGGGTCACAAATCAAGCATTGGTAAAAAAAAAAATTTAAGAAAACTGAAATGATATCATCTTTTCAGACCACAATACTGTGAGAATAGAAATTGATTACAGGAAAGAAAAAAACAAAAACTTGTAAAAAGCACAATCACAAATATAAAGAACAAAGTTTTGGATTATGGGGGGAGAAGGCAAAGGTGGGACTATATGAGAGGATAGCACTGAAACACGTATATTACCATATGTAAAACAAATGACTAGTGCAAGTTCAATGCATGAAGCAGGGCACTTAAAGCTGGTGCTCTGGGGCAAACCAAGGGTTGTTGTGCAGAGGGAGTTGGGAAGGGTGTTCAGGATTTTGGGACACATGCACACCCATAGCTGATTCATGTTGATGTATGGCAATACCCACCACAATTCTGTAAAGTAATTAACCTCCAATTAAAATAAATAAAATAATTTTAAAAAATTACCTGGAGACAAAGCAATATATTACTAAATAACCAATGGATCACTGAAGAAATCGAGGAGGAAATTGCAAAAATATCCAGATACAAATGACAAGTACACGACAATCCAAAAATCTATGAGATGCAGCAAGAACAGTTCTAAAAGTGAAGTTGATAGTAATACAATCTTATATCAGGAAGCAAGAAAAATCTCAAATAAATAACCTAGCCTTAGACGTAAAGCAGTTAGAGAAAGAGGAACAAACAGAACCTAAACTTAGTAGAAAGAAAAAAAATCATAAAGGTCAGAGCAGAAATAAAAAGAGAACTGGAAAAAAAAAAAAAAAAACAATAGCAACGATCAATGAAACTGAAAGCTAATTCTTTGAGAAGATAAACAAATGGTAAACTTTTAGCCAGATTTACCAAGAAAAAAGGAAGAGAACTCAATTCAATAAAATTAGAAATGAAAGAGGAGTTACAATTGACAGCACAGAAATATAAATAATCACAAGAAACTACCATAAGCAACTGTATACCAATAAAATGGAACCTAGAAAAATGGACTAATTCTTAGAAAGGTACAATTTCCCAAGACTGAACCAGGAGAAAAGAGAAAATAAGAACAGACCAGTCAGAAATAATGAAATTGAAAGTGCAATTTAAAAAGCTTCCAACAAACAAAAGTTCAGGACCAGAAGGCATCACAGGTGAATTCCATCAAACATTTGGGAAAA
This sequence comes from Bos indicus x Bos taurus, assembly GCF_003369695.1. Classification (NCBI taxonomy): domain Eukaryota; kingdom Metazoa; phylum Chordata; class Mammalia; order Artiodactyla; family Bovidae; genus Bos; species Bos indicus x Bos taurus. The sequence continues at coordinate 8,127,785 of NC_040087.1, read as the reverse complement.
AAACACCTAGCCTTCTTCAACTATTCTGAAAGAAAAAAAAAAAAAAATGCAGAAGAAGGAGCATTCCCAAGCTCATTCTATGATGTGATCATCACCCTGATACCAAAACCAGATAAAGATAACACACACACACAAAGAAAGAAAATTAGAGGACAGCAACACAGATGATCATAGATTCAAAAATCCTTAAGAAAATATCATAATCCAACAACACATTTAAAACATCATGCACCATGATCAAGTGGGATTTATCCCAGGGATGCAAAGATCCTTCAACTTATGCAAATCAATCAATTATAGACAAAATGAAGAATATATTAAGAAAATGAAAAATAAAAGATATATGGTCACCTAAATAGATGTAGGAAAAGCTTTTGATAAAATTCAACACCCATTTGTGGTAAAATTTCTCCATAGAGTGCACATAGAAGGAATATACTTCAACATAATAAAGGCCATATAGAGCAAATGCATAAAATGCATAGCAAAAGTCTTTCTCAACAGTGAAAGATGGAAAGCATTTCCTCTAGGATCAGAAATAAGAGAAGGATGTCCTCTGTCTCCACATTTATTCAGCATAATTTTTGAAGTCCTAGTTATGGCAATCAGAGAATAAAAACAGATAAAAGGAATGCAAATTGGAAAAAGAAAAAAGAAGTAAAACTGTCACTGCTTGCAGATGACATGATATTATACATAGAAAATCCTTAAGATACTACCAGAAAGCTACTAGAGCTCATAAAAGAATTTGGTAAAGTTGCAAGTAAACAAAATTTATACACAGAAATTACTTGCATTCCTATACACTAAAAATGAAAGATCAAAAAGAGAAATTAAGAAAGCAATACCATTTACCACCAATCATGAAGAATAAAATAACTAGGAATAAATCTACCTAAGGAAGCAAAAGACCTGCACTTAGAAAACTATAAGATAATAATAAAAGAAATTAAAGATGATACAAGCAGATGGAGAGATATACAATGTTCTTGGATTGGAAGAATCAATGTTGTCAAAATAGCTATACAACTCAAAGTAATCTATAGATTCAGTTCAATCCCTATCAAATTACCAATAGCATTTTTCACAGAATTAGAACAAAAAGTTTACAATTTGTGTGGAAACACAAAAGATCCAAAATATCCAAAGCAAGCTTAAGAAAGAAAATAGAGCTGGAGGAATCAGTCTCCCTGACTTCAGACTATACTACAAAGCTGTAGCCATCAGAACAGCATGGCACTGGCACAAAAACAGACGTACAGATAAATGGAATAGGAGAGAAAGTCCAGAGATAAATCCACACACCTATGGTCACATAATACATTACAGAGAGAAAATAATATACAATGGATAATAAACATTGTCTTCAATAAGTGTGCTGGGAAAAATAGACAGATACATATAAAAGAATGAAATTAAAACATTCTCTAACACCAAAAGCAAAAATAAACTCAAAATGGACTGAAGACCTGAATGTAAGGTCAGACATTATAAAACAGATGAAAACATAGGCAGAACATTCTTTGACATACTTTTCAGGAAGATAATTTGATCCATCTCCTAGAGTAATGAAAATGAAAACAAAAGTATATAAATGGCTCCTAATTAAATTTAAAAGCTTTTGCACAGAAAAGGAAATCATTAACAAAACAAACAAACAAACAAAAAAACCTAACAGAGTGGGAGAAAATATTTGCAAGCCAAGTGATCAACAAGGAATTAACCTCCAAAATATACAAATGACTCAAACAGTTCAATATTAAAAAAAAAAAAAATAGAAACACCAACCCTATAAAAATTAGTGGAAAGTCTAAATAGACACTTCTCCAAAGACATACAGATGGCTAAAAAGCACATGAAAATATGCCCAACATCAATAATTATTAGAGAAATCCAAATCAAAACTATAAAGTAATGTCAATTCATACTTCCAATAATCGCCATCATCAAAAAATCTACAAACAATGAATGCTGGAAAGGCTGTGGAGAAAAGGGAATGCATTTACACTTTTGGTGGGAATGCAAATTGGCATGGCCACTCTGGAGGACAGTATGAAGGTTCCTTAAAAAATTAAAGCTATGACATGATCCAACAGACCCATTCCTGGGCACATATCCAGATATAGCCATATTTGAAAATATATATGTACTCAGTGTTCACTGAAGCATTATTTGCAATAGCCTGGACATAGAAGCAACCTACATGTCTACTGACAGAGCCATGGATAAAGAAGATGTGGTACATATATACAACGGAATATTACTTAGCCATAAAAATGAAATAATGTAACTTGCACTAATATAGAGGGACACAGAAATTGTCATGCCTAGTGAAATAAGTCAGACTAATTTCAAAGTCATATGACATTTCTATATGTGGAATGTAAAAAATATATATACAAATGATCCTATTTACAAAACAGAAATATAGTCATCAATGTAGAAAACAAACTTATAGTTACCAGTGGGGAAAGGGGGGGGAGGGATAAATTGGGAGAATGAGAATGACATACACATACTATTATATATAAAGTCAATAACTAATAAGAACCCACTATATAGTGAACCCAGGGAACACTACGCAATATTTTATAATGACCTATATGGGAATTGAATCTAAAAAATAGTGGATATATGTATACATATAATTGATTAAAATTATAACTGATAACAACAGATGGGTTCCAAATCAGGAAAGGAGTACATTAAGGCTATATATTGTCACCCTGCTTATTTAACTTACATGCAGAGTAGTACATCATGAGAAATGCCAGGCTATATGAAACACAAGCTGGAATCAAGATTGCCAGAAGAAATACCAATAACCACAGATATTCAGATGATACCACCCTTATGGCAGAAAGCAATGAACTAAAGAGCCTTTTAATGAAAGTTAAAGAGGAGAGTGAAAAAGTTAGCTTAAAACTCAACATTCAAAAAACTAAGATCACGGCATCTGGTCCCATCACTTCATGGCAAATAGATGGGGGAAACAATGGAAACATGAGAGACTTAATTTTTTTGGACTCCAAAATCACTGCAGATGGTGACTGTAGCCATGAAATTAAAAGATGCTTGCTCCTTGGAAGAAAAGCTATGACCAGTACAGACATCATATTAGAAAGCACAGACATTACTTTGCCAACAAAGGTTCGTCTAGTCAAAGCTATGGTTTTTCCAGTAGTCATGTATGGATGTGAGAGTTGAACTGTAAAGAAAGCTGAGTGTCAAAGAATTGATGCTTTTTTTTTTTGCATGTAGATTTTATTGTTATTTTATTTTTTTAATTGGAGGCTAATTACTTTACAATATTGTGGTGTTTTTTGCCTTACACTCACATGAATCAGCCATGGGTGTACATGTATTCCCCATCCTGACCGTGCTTTTGAACTGTGGTGTTGAAGATGCTTGAGATTCCCTTGGATTGCAAGGAGATCCAACCAGTCCATCCTAAAGGAAATCAGTCCTGCCTGAATATTCATTGGAAGGACTGATGCTGAAACTGAATCTCCAATACTTTGGCCACATGATGTGAGGAACTGACTCACTGGAAAAGATGCTGATGCTGGGAAAGATTGAGGACAGGAAGAGAGGGGGATAACAGAGGATATATAGTTGGATGGCATTACTGACTCGATGGTCATGAGTTTGAGTAAATTCTGGGAGTTGGACAGGGAAGCCTGGCTTGCTGCAGTCCATGGGATCTCAAAGAGTTGGACACAACTGATTGAATGAACTGATCTGACAACTGATTCACCTTGCTGGACAGCTAATTCACCTTGCTGTATAGCAGAAACTAACACACCATTGAAAATCAGCTGTATCCAATAAAATAATTGAAAAATTAAATAGTAAAAGAGCAAAATTTGTGCAAAGATTTGTACAAACATGATAATTAAGAAGCAAAGTGCACTCATTTATAAAATAAGCTGTGAATACTTTTCAGAATTCATCTCCCAGCATCATTAAGATCTTCTGGGAACTGGTTAGAAATGCAAAATATCTTGCCCCCGCCCCAGACCTAGTGAATTGAAATCTGTTATTGGGTCCCAACACTCTGATTTAACAAGTCCTGCAGGTGATTCTTAGGCAGCACAAATTGAGAACCAAAGTCTTAATAAGTCAGCTCTTAATGAGAAAGTAAGCTATTCTCAAAGAGTATATAAGAATCAACAGAGATTTCATTTAGAATGTAAAATAGCTTGAAGAAAAATAATAAATAAAATCAGAGGGGAAAAGGTTGAGTTTATCTTCATTTTTCATGAAAAGTCCTTTAGAAATTCCAAACATGTTTAGTTTTCTCTAGTCCTTATGAACAAATAATTGTGATGAAATTCATGATGAGAATTTGAATTTTGGACCTCACATGGTAGTCTATGTTTGTTGAATATCATGACTTCAATCATTGGATCAGGTTATGCATAATTATTGATGGCCAGTTTTACTATTCATATGTAAATACACAAATTTAAAAAATTGTGGAAATGAATATTTAGCAATTGGCTCCTCAATGAAAATTTTGAAATGGGATTTATTTTCTTGGCTTTGTTAGCATTGAATATATTAGCCCTGCTCTAATAAAACTTGAATTTTCTCTCTCTGCTTACTGAATGAGCTGTTTAAAAGGCAAAGATCAAGAGCTTTGCTTAGTAAACAAGAACAAACTTACAGCAGGTGTTGCTAGCCTGATACTCAAGTTTCATAGGGAAACAAACCAGAAACACATTAATGGAAGCAAGAATGTAAAAATCATATGTTCAGATGTATTACCTTTTGTGGCTATTTTTAAAGAAACTCATAGACCTTTGAGGATAATTTTTATACTTTGGCCTTGATCTTATAAAATAAATCTATTTATCTAATTTAGGTCTGATATTATCCTACTAAGTACTGTGAAATCTACATAAAGGACAGATATGTATATAAAGTCTACATGAAAGACAGATATATTTAATTCAATGCCTTCTCACAGAAATCATTAAAAGCAGTTAGTAGAGTTGATCATCAAATTGACCAAAGCCTCCATCAGCAATGGAGGAAATTGCAGTGTGGGGCACACTAGTGTAGGAGTCTAATTTTTTATTAAGTAAACATTTATTGTTAACTATCTATAAGCTAGAGCATTGTTCTCAATGTGTAGCGCCCATTAAGGCAGAACTGAAATCACCTATAAACTTATTAGAACTGGTAACTCACAGATGTGCAACTCTAGTCCTACTAAATGCTGGTGGGATTATTAAAATCACCTCTAGATGGTTCCAATAAATATTACAGCTTCAGAATTACCATCCCAAAGCTAAGCATTATATTAGTTATCAAGTGTACCCAAGTAGAAAGGAAAGATGGGAGAAAGGGAGAGAAGGAATAAAGAGTGAAAGATAGGTGGTTAGATGGATAGAAAGCAATTAGATTTCTACTCTCAATTCAGTCATAGTCAAAGAGAAGAGACAGATTGCCAATTAATGTAAATTTACAGATTTCAAGGATACATACCAGGTGCTTTAAGGATACTTTGGGACTCGTTGACAACTTATAGCAGAGAAAGCTATAAGTGAGAGAAAGCTTGTAAAGGGCATTTCCAGTACATTTCAGGTAAGGCCCTATCTCTGTCTTTATTCACTTCACTCCTTTGCTGCCTCTAGTTTAGAGTATTTTTCTACATTTGGTGTGATAAATAAGTTATGCTTTCTGATTACTTAGTACTGGAAGTGGTGTTTGTCAGCATTGGAAGGATAATATAATCAAAGGCAATTAGGTGGATATTTTTATGTTTCAAAAACATTAATTTATGAATTACTTTTTATTTTCAAGTAATAGTGTATTTAATTGATTTTATTTAATTTGTTAGGTCAAATAAGAGAAGAGGCATGGAAATATCATCTTGTTCTCTGGCTATTAGGCCTAGTAAAAGAGAAGACGATATACATTCTCTCACCATGGTATGTAGCGTATCATGGTATCTTCCCTTCATCCACATACTTTTTTCCTACACAATTTTCTCAAATTCACTAAAATTTTTACCAGGGTGGGGGACTTTAGTGTCTATTTGTTTCATAAGATTGTAGTAAAGATAAAAACAAAACATTACACACAAAACATTTTTAAGATAAAACAGGAATAAAATAATTTATCACTAGAGATGGAGATACCATAATGATTCATATAGCCTAATGTTTTTCTTTAGTACTCAACGTAAATTATATGGACTCTGTTCAGTTCAGTTCAGTTGCTCAGTCATATCTGACTGTTTGAGACCCCATGGACTGCAGCATGCCAGGCTTCCCTGTCCATCACCAACTCCCGGAGCTTCTGTAGAAGACACAGACACAAAAGGAAGATGACCATATGAAAATGGTGGAAGAGACTGGAGTGATGCCTCTCCATATTCAGGACGGCCAAGGGTTGCCTGCACTCACTCATATAAGAGAGACATGAAACTGATTCTCCTTCAGAGCCTCTGAGAAAAAGCAACCCTATTGATACCTTGATTTTAGTCTTTGGCTCTTCAGATTTGAGGGAGTGTATGTCTATTATTTTAAGCTCCCAAATTTGTCACAGTTCATGACAGGAGCCCTAGAAAATTATATACCTGGTATGAGAGATGTACTTCTTTTAAAAACCTCCCCTGTCCTTCTGCCATTGGCCATCAATACATTTTTTGAGACTGTAAATTGACATTGTACACTTATACATTGTATGCTTATGCATTAAAAAAAAGCTTACCAGAATCTCTGTTGCAAAATTATTGGTAGGAAACCTTTATCCTCAACTTTAGAATCAACTAAATTTGATTGACCTATGTGCGGTTCAGTGAAAAACAAAAACCATTATAGGTACTTTCTACAGAAGAGATCTATGGCGTTAGATGCTCACAAAATTTTTAGGAGTGTTGAGGCAGCAGATTCTAGTCTGAAACGCATTGACTAACCCTAATACAGCTGAACAATAATCTGCTAACAGAGCAAATACTCTGAAGCAGCCTCTTGGATTACGATTGAAGTGAAAGCTTCACCACTCTAACACTTGCTTCTCAATAGCAAGGCAGCTGGAGAGCAGAACCAATGGTTTTGATGTAAGGTGCAAGCATGCATGCTAAAAGTCACTTCAGTCATGTCCAACTCTTTGAGACCCCATGCACTACAGCACACCAGGCTTCTGCATCCATGGGATTCTCCAGGCAAGGATACTAGAGTGATGAAAGCATAGGCAAAAGTCTTGGCCTTACCTCTGGCTTTTTAATCGATTATGAATACATCTATTTGGCAAAACAAAGTCATATGCAGAATTCTAGCTACAAGAAATTTTATAAATTGTATATTTCAGATTCCTAATATTTAGAAGAGCTTCACATTGGCTTTAAAGCTCTGCTGTTACCATCTTGAAATTCCTAATAATGACAGAACAATTTTTCATCGGGCCCCTTAAATTGTGTGGTGGATTCTGTTAACCCTGTATAGTGATCAGACATGTTGCCAGGACCTGCTATTGCAAGGAAATTGGTTAGGGCTTTTATTTACTGTTTGCCCTTTCAATCCCAATTCCAAGGATTCTATTATTTTATCGTTGTGTCTAATTTTCATTTTTACTGAAGTATAATTGACCTCAGTTCAGTTCAGTCGCTCAGTCGTGTCCGACTCTTTGCGACCCCATGAATCCAGCACGCCAGGCCTCCCTGTCCATCACCAATTCCCGGAGTTCACTCAGACTCATGTCCATCGAGTCAATGATGCCATCCAGACATCTCATCCTCTGTCGTCCCCTTCTTCTCCTGCCCCCAATCCCTCCCAGCATCAGAGTCTTTTCCAATGAGTCAACTCTTCAAATGAGGTGGCCAAAGTAATGGAGTTTCAGCTTCAGCATCAGTCCTTCCAAAGAAATCCCAGGGCTGATCTCCTTCAGAATGGACTGGGTGGATCTCCTTGCAGACCAAGGGACTCTCAAGAGTCTTCTCCAACACTACAGTTCAAAAGCATCAATTCTTCAGTGCTCAGCTTTCTTCACAGTCCAACTCTCACATCCATACAGGACTCCTGGAAAAACCATAGCCTTGACTAGACGGACCTTTGTTGGCAAAGTAATGTCTCTGCTTTTCAATATGCTATCTAGGTTGTTCATAACTTTCCTTCCAAGGAATAAGCGTCTTTTAATTTAATGGCTGCAGTCACCATCTGCAGTTATTTTGGAGCCCAGAAAAATAAAGTCTGACACTGTTTCCACTGTTTCCCCATCTATTTCCCATGAAGTGATGGAACCGGTTGCCATGATGTTCGTTTTCTGAATGTTGAGCTTTAAGCCAACTTTTTCACTCTCCTCTTTCACTTTCATCAAGAGGCTTTTGAGTTCCTCTTCACTTTCTGCCGTAAGGGTGGTGTCATCTGCATATATGAGGTTATTGATATTTCTCCCAGCAATCTTCATTCCAGATCGTGCTTCTTCCAGCCCAGCATTTCTCATGATGTACTCTGCATATAAGTTAAACAAGCAGGGTGACAATATATAGCTTTGATGTACTTCTTTTCCTATTTGGAACCAGTCTGTTGTTCCATGTCCAGTTCTACCTGTTGCTTCCTGACCTGCATACAGGTTTCTCAAGAGGCAGGTCAGGTGGTCTGCTATTCCCATCTCTTTCAGAATTTGCCACAGTTTATTGTGATCCACACAGTCAAAGGCTTTGGCATAGTCAATAAAGCAGAAATAGATGTTTTTCTGGAACTCTCTTGCTTTTTTGATGATCCAGAGAATGTTGGCAATTTGATCTCTGATTCCTCTGCCTTTTATAAAACCAGCTTGAACATCTGGAAGTTCATGGTTCACGTATTGCTGAAGCCTGGCTTGGAGAATTTTGAGCATTACTTTACTAGCGTGTGAGATGAGTACAATTGTGCAGTAGTTTGAGCATTCTTTGGCATTGCCTTTCTTTGGGATTGGAATGAAAACTGACCTTTTCCAGTCCTGTGGCCACTGCTGCATTTTCCAAATGTGCTGGCGTATTGAGTGCAGCACTTTCACAGCATCATCTTTCAGGATTTGAAAGAGCTCAACTGGAATTCCATCACGTCCACTAGCTTTGTTTGTAGTGATGCTGTTATGTTAATTTCTGATGTACAGCAAAGTGTTATATATATATATGTATGTATGCATATATGTTATATATGTGTATACATATGTTATATATGTATATACATGTTACATATATGTTATATATGTATGTATATATATTCTTTTTCGTATTCTTTTCCATTGTGGTTTATCATAGGATATTGAATATAGTTCCCAATGTGATACAGTATGACCTTGTTTATCCATCCTATATCTACTAGTTTATGCCTGCTAATCTCTAACTCCATCTCTCCCACCTCTATTAGTTCTATTGTGATGTCAGCTCCAGAATCCTGACTCTTGGCTCTCACAGTATGTTGCATCTTCCCAGATTCCTAGACTTGGAGCTCTGCCAACATCCACGTGTGACCATTCTCTAGAGTTCCATGATTCTTCTAATATGGCAAGACTTCTACTTTCATGTATTCTCAAACTCTCCCAATGCTGAAGTGTTCCTGCCTGTTCCAGACTTTTTTTTTCTCTCACATACTCAGTTTCACTTGAAATTCATCCCACTTTAGTATATAGACAGATATGTTGTGCATTGACTCACTAGCATAGTTTTTCTACCACCAGGTAAGCAAGATTATCATGCACTTAAGCTAGCATTACCATACAGCTTTCCTTAAATTTATATCTTTAAAAATGATGTTGTGTGTGTTAGAACTGTGTAATAGAAGGCCATTTGTAATCTGGTGTATACTGATTATACAGTAAATATACTGATTATGGAAGACAGAGACCTTGGTTCACACCCCAGTTCTGGGGTTAACTACCTATGAGACCTCTGGATATTTCTTTCTCCTTGTCTCTCGACATATAAATTAGAAGGGCTATACTAAATAGACTATAAGTTCCTTTCCAACTCAGATTTTTTCTTTCTATAAATACAATAACACGTATAGGTAGTCCCATAGATTTTGTTATTAAAAAATGCTATTTTTCTTCTAATGGTGCACCATGGATACAGGGAAATGACTACTGGTAATCAAAGGTAGCATGCTGTTTCCTTCTATATTGCAATCATAATAAATTAAAAAGTTCATTTTAACTGGAGTAAAAACTGTTTGTTTTTTTATGACAAAAAAAAAAAACTAGTGCTAGCTTCTCAATATTCAAACAAACTGATATTGAGACCTGCTGCTTTGTTGAGATCTGACTAGTCAATTTCCGCAGAAATGGAGAGATCTAAATAAAGGGGGGGGGGCTGATTAAAATAAAAGGAAATAAAGGATGAGAATGGTTGAAGATTAAATTGACAAAATTATTTTTTAGATGCTTTACCCCACGCCACAGTATCCTTTGGGTGTTAAGCAATACTATCAAAGGTGTTGCTATAACAACCTAATTAATTATAGTAGGCTTTTATGCATTGTAGCTTAGAGCCAGTTCATGAGTTTTTTATTATATGTCACACAAAATGTGGCAAAAATGCTTATGCTGAGGTGTCTAGAGATAGAAGGTGATACGCAAGTCACCACTTAGTAACTGCTTTAACCTATGCCTGGGCTAAGTTATGTGCATAATATCCTTTTGGTTGTAAGCATATGGCAGAGCCATCAGAGTTAATGAAGCTTAGAGTGTACATGGACCGTGGACATTCTTTGAAGTCAAAGGAAAATTGTGATAAAGGACAGATTTGTGAAACCCGGATTACCACTAGTACTGAATTAGAGGGCTTAAAAAAATCATGTCTGTCAATGTGCTTATGACAATTATTCCCAGGGATTCTAAAATGACTATAGCAACCATCTGACAGTGAGATGAAATCCAATGTAAGCAATAAAGAATCTGTGATATATACATACTAGGAAGATGTCCAAGACAGTAAATAAAACTAGAGTACCCATATGTATGTGTATTACCTTTGGATGTTGCAAAAATGTCATTGTCATTGTCTTAGTTACTGAATTCATCTCTTCTTTCCCTTGCCCCAAATACAGCATTTTTCCAAAGCTTCTTACAGTAATTGCTACAGTGAAATGCCAATGCACTAAAATCCAAGTTCTTTATCTTGGGGATATATTATTATCCCCAAGCTATTACAAATTCTGAAGAAAGCTTAAAAAGAACTATTCACTTCAAAATCATTAAAAATCTTGAGCTAAATTAATTTCTAAAAGATGTCTATTTGTCCTTTAGGTGGAGAGAGTTGGTGAAATGGGATAGCAGATCTTTAAGCAATTTACTAGGTGAGGAGAAATTTGAACTCTCAGCTATGATTAAAAAGACAACAGTAACAGCAGCAAAAACAAAAATAAACCATCTTGTAGTGTGGGTTGCAGAGAAGCAGACATTTGGAAGGCAAGGTGGATGCTCCCCATTTAGCTGTGTCGAACCTGATTGTCATGTCCCTGCATCCGGCTGCCAGCTGTGAAAGGGACTGCCAGCAAATCCGATTCCCCTGCAGACATAGCAGCAGCTGTAATGCCACCTGTGTAAGGAGATGAGTCTGAGAGTCGAGAGAATTACACTGACCTCAGGCTAGTTTTGTCTTTCTCTAATTTCTGCACCACTGTCAGATTTGAAAAAGAAAATCACCACCTTCTGATATTGTCTCATCAGACCCCTCAGTGCTCTGGAGGGCACTGGGTAGCAATCAGAAGCATATGAATACCAAGCAGCACATCAGTGAGAAGGACATGAGCTCTTTGGTATTTTTAGATAAATTTAAATTAGACGACGGATACAGAATGGACTCAAGAAGAGAGGTGCTAACAAGGAATGAAAGTGACTAAGTCTCTAATGGTGGAGTTCATCATCATTTAACCTTAGGGAATCTGTGATTATTAGTCAAGAGTTCCCGGGAAAAGTCTGTTTTAAGCCAACAAAGGAAGGACAACAAGTAATTTGTTTTCTTGATGGGAAATAGGAGATTGCTGCAGGACTTTAAGGAATTAGAATAGAATATTTGGAACAAGAATAATATATATACAAATACAGGAAGGAGTCGACATAGGCTAATATTAACTTAAAAGAGAGTCAAGAAAGTTAAATGAGTTTGTGATGATGAAATAATACATGGAAGCAATATTGTAATAAACATTTTCAAGATTAGCTAATAGAAAGATTAATAGGGAAAGGGAAATGAAAATAAAAAGTGTCATCTTAACACTACAAGAATAATTATACAGTCATTATTGCAGCCAAATTCCCACTGGTTTCAGTGGGGGCTTTGGAGAGAACTAGAAGACATATGCTTCAGTAGCGTACCTAGAATTGCAAAGTTTATTTAAGGGATAAATGTAGAAAAATCTAGGAGGTAATAATTGATAGATTTTAAAAAAAATACGCCATGCCTGTATTTTTTAGAAAGCAACCTTTTAAAAGAACTGATACAGAGATCTTATTTCACAATTGGCATGTTTAAGCTGAGTACATTTGTATGTATCCCTAACTTTTATCAATTCATCAGGAGTCTGGGTCTCTCAGCACAATTCCTCCATCCATCTTTGCTGTGAAACTGGAAATGGATTTGTTTAAATTATTGGGCTTTTAATTTGCCACATTTTGTCTCCTGTCTGAGAAGCCTGTTTATTTTCAGGCAGCTGCATATGTTGGCGTGATTGATGAGAGCCGCCACAGTCAAGCAAGCAGCCCTGGGCGGCCAGTTTACCCTTCCCTGCTAGGGTTTCAGCTGCCAGTTGCCCCCATTCTGTGACAGCTTCTCCTTCTCCTCACCTTGTCATCAAGCCAAGATTGTACACTGTGGGAGTACAGGTAAGCATCTGCCTCCATAATCATTGCCAACAGCTCTCCATTATCAACTGCCAGGGGTGCTTCAAAGCAATGTGGAGCTCTTTCTCTTGACACGGAGACCAAGTGTTTTTATATCTAAAAAAAAAAAAAAAAAAAAAAAAACCTCTGCCTTAGCTGACCGGGGAACTTCACATTTAAGTTGTATTTAATTGCATCACACATCACTATAATATTAAAAAGCAGGTCAGATCATCCCCAATCCTACCCCCACACCCTGCAGGTATTCCAGATTACTCTATGCAAAGACTTGTCAGTCTAGATAGAATTTTTTTCTGATTAATACATTTCCATATACTCAAAAAATTAAAGGAATTTGTCAAATATTTTTACCCCAGCATAGTGTAAATTAAATTTACCTATGAATGTAAATTGTCCTGTAACATCTGTCTTTCTGTTTGAACAGCAACAATATGTGTGGATCAAAACCAAATGAGAAAGAGAACTTGTTAGCGTAAAGCAGCATTAAAGTGAATTCTGCTGTTTTGGTTTTTAACTGCCTGATAATAAACATTTTGTTGTTAAAGGATCTGTTATTATAATGCAATATTTATTGTAGCAAAGGAAATGGCAGCCCATTCCAGTATTCTTTCCTGGGAAATCCCATTGACAGAGGAGCCTGGTGGGCTACAGTCCATGGGGTTGCATAGAGGGGGCACAACTGAGCAACTAAACACCAACAATATTTATTGAGAGTCTGATAATCTAGAAACTTCATGGACTATCATTATAACTCTCCCTTCTAAAAGGAACTAAATTTCTATAGTAATATATGTTATCAAATTTATTTATGCATGTGACTTTTTATATGAAGAATATGGTATATAGTTTTGACAAAAATATATGTTTATCACAATAACAATGATTTGCTTCAAGGCAGTTAAAGAGGAAATGTTATACATTGGTTACTAAGATCCAAGACTTTCACGGAAATAATTCCACTCAAATCCAGGGTTGGTACATACCAGCTGCAAGATGCTCTTGGATGAGTTATTTAACTTCATGGAACATAAGTTTTCTTATTTTCAGCTGATGATAAGGAAATTTACCTTTTCTGGCTGTTCTGAGAACTGAATATGAAAATATGTGTAAAGCTCTTAGTCTATGTATGACACATGGTTATTAAAGAAGTGACTGAAAGACATAAGACTCATTACTAATCGGTTCTGAGACAGTCATGATCCACACTCTAGGAGGCTTGTAGCAGTTCAAGTTGACTAAATGCCTGTACATAAAAGCTATAGCATATAAATAGAGTGGTGGAGGACAGCAGTTTTTTTCTGTTAATTTTTGTCCTGATATATAATTGCTTAACCCAATTTAGCAAGTCAGAGAAACTAGTTTGATTTGTTCCCTCTATAAAGACAATATTCAAGGTCTGTTCAAGCTTCTGTTTATGTAATGACTCACTTTGGTGATCTTGATACATAGTTAGGATCGTTACTTTCCTAATGTCTACTTTTCTTATGTGTAAAATGACCCAACTACTTTTACAGATTACACCTGCTGTTGCCAAGCTTCATCTCCCCTGTCTTGAGAAACTATCAGAACACTCTCTGTTTGTGGAATTGTTCATGGATTTAGCCAATTATAATATTTTTCCTCATAAATGATCATTTTGAATAAATTATTCAACACAACTTATTCTCAGTTTCTTGATAATTCTAATGGGCATCAGTGAAATAATCCATGGAAAACATTTGGCATAGAGCTTCATTCATTGCTTGTTTACAATTATTATTATTATTATTGTCACTATAATTGCTTTCTTATATTAAAGTTCAACTGAAATTGGAAAATTGGCCTTGTAATGTTAGGTTAATGTGAAAAATTACATTTTAAGTCAATTTGGGTTTAAAAAGTTATTGGTTGCCAGATCATTAATAAAAGCTTGAAGTGAAGAACCTTTATATAATCTGGCTCATGTTTCTCTCACCCTGAATCCCAAAAGATAGACAACTGTATTTGTACAGACAACTGTATAGATAGAAAGACAACTGCACAGATAAAGCCCCACCAGGGGCTACAGTTCCCTTCATTTATCTGTATTTTTTTTCGGGGAAATACCTACTAGGATGAGCATGTGATCACAATTAACAGCAAAGAGTAAAAGATGCTCTAATGGTAAGAAAATCATCCATTTCCTTCTTTTTTTATTCTGGTCACAAATTATTGTCATGACTATGATTACTAGTCACATTGGTTTAGAAGTAGTCCATCAACAATATCATAAAAAAACAGCATACAGGTCACAAATAATATAATCTCATTTTAACTCAAGCTCCGATGTTAGCAGAATACTTAAGAAGTGACAGAGACCAATGGAACATGGATGGATACAAAATGACTAGGTTACTTTGCATCATAACCTCAAGGTGGACAGGTCTTTGAATACTCACAGCAGGAAGCTGCGCCAGTATCCAGCAGGATAACAAATGGGTGTCACACATGAGTGGGATGGCAGAAGGACAGTATTCAGACAATATTTGCTGTCAATTTTTAACCTAGTAAGATAAGCACTGAAGCAATATAAATGTCAGAGATTCTTAGGTTAACACAGAAGAATATGTGAAAATTTTTTGTAAGTAAAAAATGACTGAGAAAGACTGGAACAGTTGATGCAATAAAGCATGAAAAAGGCAGATGGACTAAAGGATGAGGTGGAAATATTTTGCCTTTTATTTTCAATTGACAAGATAAAATTATTCATTTGGTAAGCCCAATTATCTGCAAAACATGTATATTTACTCAACACTGGAATATATCTTTTTCCCCATGGACTTTAAGACAGAGATTATCATAATGTTATATATAACACAGTAATATGATCATTATTATCCATTGTCCTTCAGGAGAAAAATGAAATTAATGCATGAAAAATAGCCGTGCTGTGCTGTGCTTAGTCGCTCAGTTGTGTCTGACTCTTTGTGACCCTATGAACTGCAGCCTGCCAGGCTCCCTGTCCACGGGGATTCTCTGAGCAAGAATACTGAAGTGGGTTGCCATACCCTCCTTGAAAAATAGCTATTATCATAAAAATGTAATAAATGCTGGTCAGCAATGAGTCAACATATGAGAATTTAATTCTTAAATAATTTAGTGATTTGGGGTCAGTGACTTAATTTCCTGTGTTCTTCAATTTCCGTATAAGGTAAATTGTGTTAAGTATAATATTCTTCTTCATATCCTATTATGGGTTAATGATTGTTTTTATTAAATGTCATCAATCTATATTAAAACATATTTTCTTATATCAACTCACAATATAATTTTTATTTTAGGCATGAAATTGCAATTGTACCTATAGTGTGTTGTTGAAAAAGATTATATGTGCATCCCAATAGGGTTTCAAGGACAGAGAATGTATTAATAAATTACCTTTCATGAGCAATGGGGGTAGAGTGAAATATCAGCTGTTTCTGAGCCAAATAATCAAATAACTAACTTATTTTCCTGGCACAATCTTATGTGATGTGTGTTAGTCATTCAGTTGTGTCTGACTTTTTCGACTCTGTGGGCTGTAGCCTGCCAGTCTCCTCTGTCCATGGAATTCTCCAGGCAAGAATACTGAAGTAAGTTGCAATTTCCTTCTCCAGAGGATCTTCTCGACTCAGGGATCAAACACGTTGTCTCCTGCCTTGCAGGCAGATTTTTTTACCAGTGAGCCATCAGGGAAGCCCAAACATGTGGGCAATTGTGATAGCTTATGTGATAGCTTATGTATTGTGACAGCTTATGTGATAGCTGTTTGCATTTATTCTTTTTTTTTTTAATTAGTCCTATTCTGTGACTCATTTGAAAAGACCCTGAAGTTGGGAAAGATTGAAGGCAGGAGGAGAAGGGAACGACAGAGGATGAGATGGTTGGATGGCATCACCAACTCAATGGACATGAGTTTGGGTAAATTCCGGGAGTTGGTGATGGACAGGGAGGCCTGGTTCATGGGGTCACAAAGAGTCGAACACGACTGAGCGAATGAACTGAACTGATTCTGTGACAGTTATAACTGACTGCGCTCAGCTCATTTCTTATCTTATTAAATTGGAGCTTAATCCTATGAACAGATTGCACTGAGAAGAAACTGACAATATTAACCTATTACTAACTTTAAGCTTTCTTGTTCCATTTAGATAGACTGACCACCTTTGTTGGAGGAAATTAGCCTTTCTTTGCTTGAAAACACTGTGATAATCTCTCCTGATGCAAACACTTGCAAGAGAGTAGAAATTCTTCTTAAGACCCCAAGAAATCACCCCTTATTTCTTCTTGACCCATAAACAGTCAGATATCAACACAAATGTAAGGAAATAGCTCCAGGGAGAATTCTCTAAACCTCTTCAGAGTGATACATTATCTCTAACTTCCATTGCCTTCACTATTCAAAAATGCTCCTCACTTAGAAAGGAGGGCCATGTAGAAGCATGCAAATATTCATGGAAAATACTGTCCAACAGTTTATTACAAAGAACAGCAAGGACACACTGGTAACTGGTTACAATTTTGCCCCAGTGTACCTAATTAATCATCATCTCCCAAGCTAGGTATACTCTTGCAGTTGTATACTTGCTGTACTATCTTTCTTGGCTGAAACACTTTTTCCACTGTCATCTGTGGACACATGTAATGCAATAACGTGGTATTCTACACAACTTTGCTTCTAGCCAAGGGGATTATTTCACAGAAGTATAGCAATGGCTTAAAGAAAT
The DNA here is from genome assembly GCF_003369695.1 of Bos indicus x Bos taurus. Taxonomy (NCBI): domain Eukaryota; kingdom Metazoa; phylum Chordata; class Mammalia; order Artiodactyla; family Bovidae; genus Bos; species Bos indicus x Bos taurus. The sequence goes on along the minus strand of NC_040087.1, from coordinate 8,110,224 downwards.
GGAATTAACTGGTTTTACCATAAAACGCATATCCAGATAAATTTGCCCTAATAGATAGTTGGGATGGCTTGATGAAGACTTGGTTATAGCACAGTTTAGGAGATGACAGTGCTTCCCAGGTGGCACTAGCAGTGAGGAATCTGCAAGCAGGAGACATAAGAGACACAGGTTCGATCCCTGGGTTGGGAAGATCCCCTGGAGGAGAAAATGGCAATCCACTCCAGTGTTCTTGCCTGGAGAATGCCATGGACAGGGGAGCCTGGTGGCTACAGTCCATAGGGTCACAAAGAGTTGGACATGACTGAGAGACTAACATACACACACACACACACACACACACACACACACAGGAGATAATACTCTGAAAGGATGGTTTTCTGTCTTACAGTTTGTAATACATGTTTTTCAGCAGAAAGTTTCATAAATATATAGTGTTTCCATCTATAACTAGTATATCTTGGTTCTGGAATCAAGGGATGGAAGTGGGAGTAGCTTTTTTCATCACTATACCTAAGAATCCATTCATAGAACTTTTGATCCTTATTTGACAGCTTTTTTTTTCCTCTGTTGGTTTGAAAACTTTTCCAAGAAAAGTTCAGTTTCCAAGCTTCCAAGGAAGTTTCCACAAACTGACAATGTTTCACTGAATTTGAAGATAAGACTACCACTAGTCTTTGTGGTTTTCTTACATCAGTCACTAAATGAACAGACAGGAAGGAGTTATTTTACTCAATGGGATGAGTGATTCCCTTTACTGATAAGAAATTCAGATATTGCAAAGAGATATTGGCAAATTAGTATATGAGTTACCTAGGAATTTTTCTAGGATATTTGTTAATACTCCCATGCCTAATCATAAAGAGCAACCACAAAATGCAGGATATTTCAGGACTCAGCTCTTCAGAAGGAAAATTTGGAGGCATTTCACCAGGCAAAGCACACCAGCTTAGATTATTGCTGAGAACGAGTTAAATAGAAAAAAGCAGTAAAAGGAATACAGTATGATACCAACTATGACTTTATGCTCAATTACGTTAAAGATGAATAACTTTGTATAATTGCCTGTGTATATATGTATGGCTTAAATCATCAGCTCTTCATAGCAAAATCAGGCTTCAACTAAAGAAAGCAGGGAAAAACACTAGACCAGTCAGATACAACCTAAATCAAATCCCCTATGAGTATACAGCAGAAGTGACAAATTCAAGGGATGGATCTAGTAAACAGTGATTGAAGAACTATGGACAGAGATATTGTACAGGACACAATGAACAAAGCCATCCCAAAGAAAAACAAATGCAAGAAGGCAAAGTGGCTTTCTGAGTAGGTTTTATAAATAACTGAGAAAAGCAGAGAAGTGAAAAGGAAGGGAGAAAAGGAAAGGTATACCCAATGAATTCAGACTTCCATAGAATAGCAAAGAGAAAGAAGGCCTTCTTCAATGAACAGTGCAAGGAAATAGAGGGAAACAATAGAAAGGGAAAGACTAGAGATCTCTTTAAGAAAATTGGAAATATCAAAGGAATATTTGACCTGAAGATGGGCACAATAAAGGACAGCTATGGTACAGACTTAATAGAAGCAGAGGAGATCAAGAGGCGATGGCAAGAATACACAGAATTGTACACTGTAAAATATATATGTATCTTAATGACCTGGATAACCACAATCGTGTGGCCAGTCACCCAGAGCCAGACATTCTGGAGTGTGAAATCATATGGGCCTTAGGAAGAACTTCTGTCAATAAAGCTAGTGGAGGTGATGGAATTCCAGCAGAGCTATTTAAAATCCTAAAAGATGATGCTATTAAAGTGTTTCACTCAATATGTCAGCAAATTTGGAAAACCCAGCAGTGCCCACAGGACTGGAAAATGTCAATCTTTATCCCAGTTCCCAAGAAGGGAAGTACTAAAGAATATTCAAAGTACTAGACAATTGCACTCATCTCCCACACTAGTCAGGTTATGCTCAAAATCCTTCAAGCCAGGATTCAGCCTTACATGAACTGAGAACTTCCAGATGTTCAAGCTGGGTTTAAAAAAAGCATAGGAACCAAGACATAATTGCCAACAGATTCTGGATGATAGAGAAAGCAGAGGAATTCCAGAAAAACATCTGCCTCTGTTTCATTGACTACACTAAAGCCTTTGGCTGTGTGACTCATAATGAACTGTGGAAAACTCTTAAAGAGATGGGAATACCAGACCATCTTACCTGTCTCTTGGGAAACCTGTTAGAACCTTATATGGAACAAGTGACTGGTTCAAAATTGAGAAAGAAGTACAACAAAGCTATTTATTATTACCCTGTTAACTTATATGCAGAAAATCTTGTGAAATGCCAAGGCAGATGAGTTTCAAGGTGAAGTCAAGATTGCCAGGAGAAATATCAACAACCTCAGATATGCAGACAAAATCACTTTAATGTCAGAAAGCAAAGAGAACTAAAGAACTTCTTGAAGAACTTCTTAAAAAGCCAAATTAAAATTTAAATTAAAGAAAAAAAAAAAAAAAAACTAAGATCATGGCATTTGGTCCCATCACTTCATGGCAAATAGAAAGGGAAAAGGTGGAAAGTGTGATGGAATTCCTCTTGTTAGGCTCTGAAATCAGTGTGGATTGTGACTTCAGCCATGAAATTTAGATGACTGCTTCTTGGAAGGGAAGCTATAGCAATCCTAGATAGCATATTAAAAAGCAAATACATCAATTTGCCAAGCTAGTCCATATAGTCAAGGCTATGGTCTTTTCATTACTAATGTATGGACCATAAAGAAGACTGAGTGCCAAAGAATGGATGTATTTGAGCTGTGGCTGGAGAAGATGCTTGAGAGTCCCTTGGGCAGCAAGATCAAACGTCAGTCCTAAAGGAAACCAACTCTGAATACTCATTGGATAGACTGATGCTGAAGCTGAAGCTCCAATGCTTTGGCCACCTGATGTGAAGGTCCAACTCATTAGAAAAGACCCTGATGCTGGGAAAGACTGAAGGCAGAAGGAGAAAAGGGGGACAGAGGATGAGATGGTTGGATGGCATCGTCGATGCAATGGACACGAACTTGGGAAAACTCCAGGAGATGGTGTGGAACAGCAAGACCTGATGTGCTACAGTCCGTGGGGTCACAAATAGTGGAACGTGACTTGGAACTGAACAACAACAATGTATGTAAATATATTTTTATATATTATTTATGTTCTTCATTTATCTCCTTCCTTTATTATTTTACATACATACAATTGGATATTTAAATTACTCTTTAAAGAAGAGAATATTCAGTCTTCTCATTTTGGGGAAGAGATTAGAACTCCATTTGTATAAATGATAGCAAATGATATGCTTTGCTTAGTGGGAACAAGAGTGATTTTATTATGTTGAAATTCAAATATGAATATGTGTACATAAAGAAGCTAAATAGCAAACACGGTGGACTATAACAGTTATCAAATTATTACCTCTGTGTTCCACATTCCCTTTCCTTTGACCTGTTGTTTGATAATTAAGTTGTACCCTGTGTATAGTCGGGCCATTCAAGATGGCTGTACTCTTGCTCTGTCTTCACTCCCTGCTTGACCACTGCCTGCTTTATCTACACCCTACTCACTTGACTGACTTTCCTACATACTTGCCCCAGGCTCCAGCTAATGATTGTTCTCAACAGGGCAGTGAGAACTAACCTCTGTTAGTTTCGCTGATAACCAATGAACCAACTGACATAAAGTCCTCCTAAAACTTGCAGTGTCCCCCTCTCCCAGGAGTAAAGAGTGCCGCCATGCCCTGCTATTCATTGCACAAGGTAGGGTATTGTTCCAAGACCTTGCTTCAGACATGCCAGACCTCCTGTCCATTGGTGTCCTTTTTGCTGACTCTGGGCTTTTTCCTTCAGTTCTTGAAGCTGAGCAAGCAAAGGGGCCTATAGGCCTGTAAGATGCAGCCCAACACCTGTAAAAAATGTGATGTTATATGTTGTCAATGGAGGGAACTGGAGAACAAAGCAGCAGTAGGAACTACTCTTCTTGTCTTCAGTCAGTTCAATTCAGTCACTCAGTCGTGTCTGAGTCTTTGTGACCCCATGGACTGCAACATGCCAAGCCTCCCTGCCCATCACCAACTGGAGTTTACTCAAACTCATGTCCATTGAGTCGATGATACCATCCAACTACCTTATTCTCTGCCTTCCCCTTCTCCTCCCACCTTCAATCTTTCCCAGCATCAGGGGCTTATCAAATGAGTCAGCTCTTCACATCAGGTGGCCAAAGTATTGGAGTTTCAGCTTCAGCATCAGTTCTTCCAATGAATGTTCAGGACTGATCTCCTTTAGGATGGACTGATTAGATCTCCTTGCAGTCTAAGGGATTCTCAAGAGTCTTCTCCAACACTACAGTTCAAAAGCATGAATTCATTGGCACTCAGCTTTCTTTATAGTCTTAACTCTCACATCCATACATGACCACTGGAAAAACTGTAACATTGACTAGATGGACCTTTGTTGGCAAAGTAATGTGTCTGCTTTTTATTATGCTGTCTAGATTGGTCATTAGAGAAGGCAATAGCAACCCACTCCAGTACTCTTGCCTGGAAAATCCCATGGGTGGAGGAGCCTGGTAGGCTGCAGTCCGTGGGGTTGTGAAGAGTTGGACACGACTGAGCAACTTCACTTTAACTTTTCACTTTCATGCATTGGAGAAGGAAAAGGCAACTCACTCCAGTGTTCTTGCCTGCAGCATCCCAGGGATGGGGGAGCCTGTTGTGCTGCCATCCATGGGGTCACACAGAGTCAGACACTACAGAAGCGACTTAGCAGCAGCAGCAGGTTGGTCATAGCTTTTCTTCCAAGGAGCAAGCATCTTTTAATTTCATGGCTTTAGTCACCATCTGCAGTGATTTTAGAGCCCCCCAAAATAAAGTCTGACACTGTTTCCACTGTTTCCCTATCTACTTCCCGTGAAGTGATGGGACCAGATGCCATGATCTTCATTTTCTGAATGTTGAGTTGAAGCCAACTTTTTCACTCTACTCTTTCACTTTCATCAAGAGGCTTTTGAGTTCCTCTTCACTTTCTGCCATAAGAGTGGTGTCATCTGCATATCTAAGGTTATTGATATTTCTCTCAGCAATCTTTATTCTAGCTTGTGCTTCTTCCAGCCCAGCATTTCTCATGATGTACTCTGAATATAAGTTAAATAAGCAGGGTGACAATATACAGCCTTGACATACTCCTTTTCCTATTTGGAACCAGTCTGGTGTTCCATGTCCAGTTCTAACTGTCGCTTCCTGACCTGCATATAGACTTTTCAAGGCAGATCAGGTGGTCTGGTATTCTCATCTCTTTCAGAATTTTTCACAGTTCATTGTGATACACAAAGTCAAAGGCTTTACCATAGTCAACAAAACATAAATAGATGTTTTTCTGGAACTCTCTTGTTTTTTTGATGATCCAACAGATTTTGACAATTTGGTTTTTAGTTCCTCTGCTTTTTCTAAATCCAGCTTGAACATCTGGCAATTAGTGGTTCATGTACTGTTGAAGCCTGGCTTGGAAAATTTTGAGCATTACTTTACTAGAATGTTAGATGAGTGCAATTGTGCGGTAGTTTGAGCATTCTTTGGCATTGCCTTTCTTTGGGATTGGAATGAAAACTGACCTTTTCCACTTCTGTGGCCACTGCTGAGTTTTCCAAATTTGCTGGCATATTGAGTGCAGCACTTTCACAGCATCATCTTTCAGGATTTGTAATAGCTCAACTGGAATTGCATCACCTCCACTAGCTTTGTTCGTAGTGATGCTTTCCAAGGCCCACCTGGCTTCGTATTCCAGGATGTCTGGCTCTAGGTGAGTCATCACACCATTCCTGGTCCTGGTGTGTTGCTTTTCCCTCCTATGTCATATCCACCAACAAAAGTCTGAGATCCTTATTGAGTTTCCCTAGCACTCCAGCAATTCTTCCTTTTGACCTGCTCTTACATTTCTGTCCTGGAGTTCTGTACTTTACAGAGGTTTAATCACACCCTAACATATGATCTACATCCATGTTTTTGATTCTTAGTCCTAGAGGAAGTAGAAACTTTGTATATAGGCTATTCCTGTATTCCTTAGAGGTCTTTTATTTACTTTATTAGGCTTTCTTTTTGTGGATGACAACAATTTGTTTTGGTTGTTTAGTCACTAAGTTATGTCTGACTCTTTGTGACCCCATGTACTATAACCCAGCAGGGTCCTCTGTCTTTGGGATTTTCCAGTCAAGAATACTTGAGTAGGGTGCCATTTCTTTCTCTAGGGGATCCTTCTGATCCAGGGATCGAACCCACATATCTTGCATTGACAGGTGAATTCTTAACCGCAAAGACACCAGGGAAGCTCCTGACAATGTTTTATAAGGAAGTAATTCTTTAAATTCAGTTTTTAAAATTACTGGTGCAATTATTGTCTCCTTACTTATTGCTCATTATACTTATTCTTAAGGAACAGATTATATAAAAAATCTTAAATTAACAATTAAACATATTATTATCAATTCTATTATATAAGCTGTTTCTCCAATAGTCAAGACCCCACTTTATTTCCCAATTTATCTATGACTAATTTTCAATTAAACTAATCTGGTCATGAATGCTATGTCAGTTAATTCTCTTAGATTAATTTATTTCATTTAGTCACATTATACATATAGATATACATATAGATATACATGTGAAAATTTTGTTCTTTTTTAGAACACAATGAATTTTCATTAATTGTTTTTGACTTATTATAATACCTGAATCATTTATTTCAATCAGTATAGTTTTGAGAAAAATGGTGTTATTGATTTTTCCCTATATTCATTGGGAATTAGTATATTGTTTTGCTTACAGATATACAATTGCTATTGTTTTTCTTTTTCATATAAATGTATGAAAACTGTCTTGTTGTTCTTGTTGTTGCTTAAATCAACAACAACAATATATTCAATAAAACCAAGGAAACATCTTAATTCTTTTTTCCCATGTGTGTATATAGCTAAATTTTTAAAAGCATTATTGCTTAAAATAAATTTCACATGGATCAATCATTTTAAAATAAAACCATAGAAATATCAAAGCAAAATCAGTGTTCTTATAAGTCAAACATAATTGTATTCCAGAAATCATAAAAGAAATATTGATACATTTAACAGCTTTTAAAAGGTGATATTAACTGATCATAGATAAGATCCTTGAAGGAATAAATAAACAGAAAAAAAAAGACTTTTAACTTACAAGACAACCCCATGACTAATACTCTATTCTAATATATAAAAATACCTTACAAATCACTAAGAAAAATACAAAAAAACAAAACGTTAAAATATGAAAACATCAGTCCTAAAAATACACACAGATCGATTATAAATGTTAATATATGAAAAATTGCTTAGATTCACTAATAATTAGATAAATGTAAGTTTAAAATAAGATAACATTTTTTACTTTGGAGAAAAAACTATTTGTATTACATAGTTTAAATTTGTAAAAAATGAGATTTATCTTATTTAACTAGATAATATAAATTAGAGGACAGCTTTTCAACTATTATTAATTATAAATGTAAATACTCTTGCAGCAACAAATATTCACTGAGGAATTTAGCCTATAATTTTGCTTCTAAATAGGAAGATATATGAATAAAAATCTTGAAATATTATTGATAAAAGAGAAAATTTCATCTCAAACACACATGTCTATAATCATTCATTTCATTATGTTATCTCTCATATTTAATTTTTTTATGTGCTTCTTCTATCAAACACATTATCTGGGATTTATATAACAGTGTTGTATAATATCTATTCTTTCCAAAATGGTAACCACTGGCCAAATATGCCTATTGAACACTCTACATGTGGCTACTGCTACTGAGGAACTTTTAAGTTTTAAATTGATTTAATATTAATTAATGTGTATTTAAATGTAAAAAGCCACATGTGGCTTAGGAAATCTTATTGGGCTGTGCAGTTTGAGACAAATTTTGTTTCCTTTCTTAGATATATAAATTAGCCACCAATATATGTTAAAATAATGTCTCAAATATGTTCCAACTGAGCTTTTTCTTTTTTATACTGATGGTTTCCTTTCAGTTTTTCACCTGTTTTGCTGCACCGTCTTTCCACGGGAACCCATGTCATTGCACCTGACCCAAAGGACAGATAAGATGTTTATAAAATGTAGGTCTTAGTTTGTTATTTCTGTGTTTCAAGCATTCATCTCTTTAAAGCCATCAATATTTTGGCCCAAGATTCTCTCTCTTAGCCTCATGCTCCTGAAACATTATCAAACTATCAGATTATTTCCAGACATATCAGTCCACTAAAATTGTCTTCTTAAAAATCACCTTTATTTCTATGTCTCCATGACTTTGCACATTCTAATGCTTTGTTTTTTTTTTCCTCCCTCTGGGATGCTTTCTTCCACACAATTTTACTTATATTTATCCAATTCTTTTCTTTCTTTCTTTCCTTTATTATTATTATTTTTTTTAAGAGTAAGCTCATTCTTACCTGTAAATGTCCCTGGTTCTACAAGAAAAACTGTTAGTGATCTCTCTGCATTACGTCCAGTCATTAGCCCAGTGATATATAGTAAATTAACAAATAAGTATAGTCATAACTGAAAGCTCAGTAGTGCATACAAGAACTCACAATACAGGACACATTTCTTCAGTGTTGAGAACTACCTGGGAGAAAACCTCTGAAAACTGACAAGAATTGCTGAAAATTAAGAAAGGTTTCAAATTTTATTGCTTGAGTTGTTTATTTGGGTACTTTATTTTCACTGCCTGTTTACAATTTCTTTGACAATAACAATGTTGGGAGATAGATTTTAACTAGAGGTGATTGCAACTGCCTAGGAATAATGAGGGGCTTCCCTAGTGGCTCAGATGGTAAAGAGTCTGCCTGAAATGTGGTAGACCTGGGTTCAGTCTCTGGGTTGGAAAGATTCCCTGGAGAAGGGAATGGCTACCCCACTCCAGTGGGATTCTGGAGAATCCCATGGACAGAGGACCTGTACAGTCCACAGGGTCACGATGAGTTGGACATGACTGAGCAACTAACCCTCACAAGGACATACAGAATGGAGTATCATTCTTCCCCTTACCTGCCTTTGAGTAGTACCTTTGTACTTTTTTTTCCCCCATTAATAGTAAGCTGGGGGGTATTGGGGGCAGGAGGAGAAGGGGACGACAGAGGATGAGATGGCTGGATGGCATCACTGACTTGATGGATGTGAGTCTCAGTGAACTCCGGGAGTTGGTGATGGACAAGGAGGCCTGGCGTGCTGCGATTCATGGAGTTGCAAAGAGTCGAACACGACTGAGTGACTGATCTGATCTGATAGTAAGCTGACATTGGTGAGTCCAGGAAAATTATCTTCTCTCACGTCTCATCTCGAGGACAGATAATAAGTGCCACTCACTATGAGCATATCCCAAAGACAAACCCAATACTACCTACATGTCTTTGTGAAACCATCTTTTAATCATTCTGACTAAATATTTTTTCTTTGCCTTGCAAGTCTGTGTTAATTAAGAAAACCAGCCCTGTGTGAATCCCCACAGAATATAAGGCATGTCTGGTATGTTATCCTGCACTCTTTTTTCCAGTCAAGTAGTTCAAACTTTGTCCTGTTTTTGGTTGCTAATTTTTCTGTCACCCCAACCTCACCATTATTTTTCCTGTCATAGTAGGATTCACTGGTTTGATCTCCTTGCAGGCCAAAGGACTCTCAAGAGTCTTCTCCAGCACCACAGTTTGAAAACATCAATTCTTTGGCACTCAGTCTTTATACGGTCTTTTTACTCAGTCTCACATCCATACATGACTCCTAGAAAAACCATAGCTTTGACTAGATGGACCTTTGTTAGCTTTGACTAGATGGACCTTTTGTCTCTGCTTTCTAATATGCTGTCTAGGTTGGTCATAACTTTTCTTCCAAGGAACAAGCATCTTTTAATTTCATGGCCACAGGCACCATCTGCAGTGATTTTGGAGCCTAAGTAAATGAAGTCTGTCACTGTTTCCATTGTTTCCCCATCTATTTGCATGAAGTGATGGGACCAGATGCCAATAATATTTAATATAATTAAAACAAAATAATATTGGTAAACTACATTTATTGCATATTTACCATGTTCAAAACACTATTCTAAGCATTTATTTTAACCCATATGATTTGATGTTCAAAGTGGTTATTGATAACTTACTCAAAAGAGTTTTGAAGAGTCTTGTTAAGTAAGGGCTGATTTTATTACAGATAAAAATTTTACTATACAAAACTTTATTTATAATTTCTATTTATACATTATTTATATATATATTATGTAATATAAATTATACAAAGATTATAATATGTTTATCATATATGTTCTTAATATATATAATATAATATGTATAAAGATTATGAGTGAAACTGAACTCTGAGTGGACTCACCCTAGGGTAACCCCCAATGTGTCAAATTCTTGTATAAGCTCATCCCCTTGAGGGTGGATGGAAATTTTGACTTGCTTCTGACAAGCAGAGTATAACAAAGGGAATGGTATGTCACTCCCATGATTAAATTACAATGCACATATGAAACTCCATCTTGCCAGATTGTCTAAGGGTTATTCTCCTGCTGACCTCAGAGAACTAAACAGAGATGTGAAAATGCTGATGGAAATTCCCTCCTGGCAGGGAAGTGCAGGCAGTTTCTTGGACATGGTGATGACCGACAGCCACAACCAGTGAAAACTGGGGCCTTGGTTCCATAATCATAAGGAAGTACATTCTGCTAACCATGTGAATGAGCTTGGAAGAAAATACTTCCAGAATCCATCCTCCACATGAGAAAGCAACTGATACCGTTTTGCATCTTTGTGAGTTCTGAACAGAATACTTGAACAAGCTGTGCTTGGACTCCTAACCTATGGAAACTGCTAGATAATAAATAGGTGTTTTAAGCCACTACATTTCTGGCAACTTGCTGCACAAAATACTAGTATGAGTACTATGTCAAGAGTAAATAAATAAATAAATAAATAAATAAATAAATTTTGACATTTTTGCAGTCTTCAGTAAGCTGAATGATTTTCTTTTATAAATTCTCAAATATATGTTATCACAATTTTTAAGTTGACTAATAATTTTGAAATATTTAGGTTGTTGATGAACTTTGCTTAAATAAACAGAACCGTTTCTATCACTTTTTTCCAATATTAAATAACTGTATATTGAAAAATCTCCTCTACCCAGATTTCAATTTACAGTCCCTTTATAAGTGTATGATTGAAGCGCAAGAAAATTCTCAACTTTATGTGCTCCAATACATTCCATTTAACAGAACATGGGGTAATGTTTATCATTTTTTAATTAAAAAGTGCTAGAGAGATGACATAATGGAAGATGATCAGATCATCCAGAAAGTGACTTTCATGAGACTTTAGTGTCCTATTGATAACTTGCTATTTTTCCCTTACCTAGTAGAGATTTATTATTAATGTTAAAATTCTGATTTTTTGATGTATTCTGAATAACATAACCTACATACTTGATATAAAATAGAAATGATCTCCCCTCCCTAATAATGCATAATCTGCCATTAGAAGCAACTTAGTCACTTGATGAAATTAAATATCAATTAATACAACATTTCTGTATTGTATAAAATGATCAATTTAAAAAATTTTACAAATGTGTTATATACCTATTTGCATTTTTGATCTATTATACTCAGTGAGAATCTCATCTTTGCTGAGCTTTCTGTTCATGCCTATTTTACATATTTTCCTTGTTATCTCAATATCTTGAGTCATAAAAGTGTGCATAATGGGAATAATTGCTCTTAAGCTTACATACCCTTCATTTCACAGTGTATTTAAAAGACTCAGTCTAAAGAGTGACTTCTTTTTTTTTTTCTATGAAGTAACTACCAATTCAACAAGGTGTTTATCGGTGGCAACAGAGTCCATTAGCATAATCCCCCAGGACCTGCACTGCTATGCTGAAAAATTCTGCATTGGAAGACCATCCCAGGCAATAAAAATATAATCTCTTTTCAGAGTCATTACCCTCAGCAATTAAAGCTGTTAAAAGTAGAAAACACTCATATTTTCAAGTTTTTTCACCAGATGATGAGGTTTTAAAAAATAGGGCGTAAATAAGAAGGTGACGGTTGAATTTTTTACTCACTTAACAAATAAATTTCTAGACTGATTTGTACATTTAAGAGTAACTCTAATATAAATTTTTCAATTTTAAAATGCTTGTTTTATAATAGCTACATTCTGTTACCAAGGCACATGCCTAAATTCTAAAGACTCGTTTAGTTTGAAATTATAAAATACAAATTAAAATTATTCTGCTAATACTAGCAAATAAAATGATATAACTGCAGAATTTCTGACAGGTAGATTTCAAGGGAAAATATTTTAGGGTCAAAGAATGAACCTAAACCATATGAAAGCTCTTTAGCATACAAAGGGGATATAAAAGTTAAGTGTATATATATATATATTAGAATAACAATTTTGCTTGGGGCTGGTGCACTGGGACCAGAGGGAGGGTATGGGGAGGGAGGAGGGAGGAGGGTTCAGGATGGGGAACACAGGTATACCTGTGGCAGATTCATTTCGATATTTGGCAAAACTAATACAATATTGTAAAGTTTAAAAATAAAATAAAATTTAAAAAAATATAAAGCAAATTTCATAGTTTTTTGAGATGAGAAATTGATATATATACCAACATGATGCGAGGTTTTGAAAATACCTCATTAGTTCAGTTCAGTTGAGTTCAGTCGCTCAGTCATGTCCAACTCTTTGCAACCCCATGAATCGCAGCACGCCAGGCCTCCCTGTCCATCACCAACTCCCGGAGTTCACTGAGACTCATGTCCATCGAGTCAGTGATGCCATCCAGCCATCTCATCCTCTGTCCTCCCCTTCTCCTCCTGCCCCCAATCCCTCCAAGCATCAGAGTCTTTTCCAATGAGTCAACTCTTCACATGAGGTGGCCAAAGTACTGGAGTTTCAGCTTTAGCATCATTCCTTCCAAAGAAATCCCAGGGCTGATCTCCTTCAGAATGGACTGGTTGGATGTCCTTGCAGTCCAAGGGACTCTCAAGAGTCTTCTCCAACACCACAGTTCAAAAGCATCAATTCTTCCGCGTTCAGCCTTCTTCACAGTCCAACTCTCACATCCATACATGATAACTGGAAAAACCATAGCCTTGACTAGACAGACCTTTGTTGGCAAAGTAATGTCTCTGCTTTTCAATATACTATCTAAGTTGGTCACAACTTTCATTCCAAGGAGTAAGCGTCTTTTAATTTCATGGCTGCAGTCACCATCTGCAGTAATTTTGCAGCCCCAAAAAATAAAGTCTGACACTGTTTCAACTGTTTCCCCATCTATTTCCCATGAAGTGATGGGACCAGATGCCATGATCTTCGTGTTCTGAATGTTGAGCTTTAAGCCAACTTTTTCACTCTCCACTGTCACTTTCATCAAGAGGCTTTTGAGTTCCTCTTCACTTTCTGCCATAAGGGTGGTGTCATCTGCATATCTGAGGTTATTGATATTTCTCCCAGCAATCTTGATTCCAGCTTGTGTTTCTTCCAGTCCAGCGTTTCTCATGATGTACTCTGCGTATAAGTTAAATAAACAGGGTGACAATATACAGCCTTGATGTACTCCTTTTCCTATTTGGAACCAGTCTGTTGTTCCATGTCCAGTTCTAACTGTTGCTTCCTGACCTGCATACAAATTTCTCAAGAGGCAGATCAGGTGGTCTGGTATTCCCATCTCTTTCAGAATTTTCCACAGTTTATTGTGATCCACACAGTCAAAGGCTTTGGCATAGTCAATAAAGCAGAAATAGATGTTTTTCTGGAACTCTTTTGCTTTTTCCATGATCCAGCAGATGTTGGCAATTTGATCTCTGGTTCATCTGCCTTTTCTAAAACCAGCTTGAACACTGGAAGTTCATGGTTCACGTATTGCTGAAGCCTGGCTTGGAGAATTTTGAGCATTACTTTACTAGCGTGTGAGATGAGTGCAATTGTATGATAGTTTGAACATTCTCTGGCATTGCCTTTCTTTAGGATTGGAATGAAAACTCACCTTTTCCACTCCTGTGGCCACTGCTGAGTTTTCCAAATTTGCTGGCATATTGAGTGCAGCACTTTCACAGCATCATCTTTCAGGGTTTGAAATAGCTCAACTGGAATTCTATCACTTCCACTAGCTTTGTTCGTAGTGATGCTTTCTAAGGCCCACTTGACTTCACATTCCAGGATGTCTGGCTCTAGGTCAGTGATCACACCATCGTGATTATCTTGGTTGTGAAGATCTTTTTTGTACAGTTCTTCTGTGTATTCTTGCCATCTCTTCTTAATATCTTCTGCTTCTGTTAGGTCCATACCATTTCTGTCCTTTATTGAGCCCATCTTTGCATGAAATGTTCCTTTGGTATCTCTGATTTTCTTGAAGAGATCTCTAGTCTTTCCCATTCTGTTGTTTTCCTCTATTTCTTTGCATTGATTGCTGAAGAAGGCTTTCTTATCTCTTCTTGCTATTCTTTTGAATTCTGCATTTTGATGCTTATATCTTTCCTTTTCTCCTTTGCTTTTCACTTTTCTTCTTTTCACAGCTATTTGTAAGGCCTCCCCAGACAGCCATTTTGCTTTTTTGCACTTCTTTTCCATGGGGATTGTCTTGATCCCTGTCTCCTGTACAATGTCACGAACCTCATTCCATAGTTCATCAGGCACTCTATCTATCAGATCTAGGCCCTTAAATCTATTTCTCACTTCCACTGTATAATCATAAGGGATTTGATTTAGGTCATACTTGAATGGTCTAGTGGTTTTCCCTACCTTCTTCAATTTAAGTCTGAATTTTATTGATAAATTTTTAAAACAAAACAACAGGAAATATAAGATATATATAACATATTTCTTCAATTTAAGTCTGAATTTTATTGATAAATTTTTAAAACAAAACAACAGGAAATATAAGATATATATAACATATTCATTAATAATTGATCTCTTGACATGTGTCCACTGGAGCATACATTTTCAAGTGCATGTAAGACATTTATAAAAGTTGATCTATGTGTTACAGTATAAAACTAAATATAAAAAATTTCAGCTTAACAGATTTCAAGTCAATTAATTAGTGTTACTGAGTCCATACTACAACCAGACAAGCATTTGAATAAAAAAAGATAGCCAGTCAGCCAAACAACCCTTATCATGTATCCTAAAAACATTTTCACCACTCAGCCAAAAATTACAAGGTGCACAGAAATAGGAGAAAAAACACAGTCTGAAAAGACAAAGAAAATTTTAGAAGCAGAATGAGATATAACACAGATGTCAGGAAGATCAGATGAGAAATGTGAAATGGATATGTGTAATATGTTAGAAAAAAGGTCCATCTAGTCAAAGCTATGGTTTTTCCAGTGGTCATGTATGGATGTGAGAGTTGCACTATGAAGAAAGCTAAGCCATGAAGAACTGGTGCTTTTGAACTGTGGTGTTTGAGAAGAGTCTTGAGAGTCCCTTGGACTGCAAGGAGATCCAACCAGTCCATTCTGAAGGATATCAGCCCTGGGATTTCTTTGGAAGGAATGATGCTAAAGCTGAAACTCCAGTACTTTGGCCACCTCATGTGAAGAGCTGACTCATTGGAAAAGACTTTGATGCTGGGAGGGATTGGGGGCAGGAGGAGAAGAGGACGACAGAGGATGAGATGGCTGCATGGCATCACTGACTCGATGGACATGAGTCTGAGTGAACTCCGGGATTTTGTGATGGATAGGAAGGCCTGGCGTGCTGTGATTCATGGGGTCACAAAGAGTCGGACATGACTGAGCGACTGAACTGAACTGAATTGAATATGTTAGATTTTTCTAATTGAAAAAATGGAAAAAATGTATGATCAGATGATTTCAACATGGAGATGGAAACTAAGTGAAAAACTTAAAAATTATAGAAATCAGAAAAACAGAAGAGAAGTAAATAATGCCTTTGAGTTGTTCATCTTGTACCCCGGAAAACTGAGAAAATTATCAGTGAGTATGAAGATAGATCAACAGAAAATTAAAAGCTTAGGATGTACATTTAAAATTTTGAGATTAGAAGTTGAAATAAATAAATAAATCTCTGGCATTTTCACATCTTTTTGATATTTTCAATCATATTGTCATTAGGAAACTACAAATGTATTTGCTTGTTAGTATATTTTATTATTTTAAATGAAGTACTATTTCCTCCAGAATATGAGCTGGAAACAGGTTTGAAGGAACTCAATTCAGTCAGTAGTGTTGTTAAGTTTGATGGCATACAGAGAAATATGCAGTTGAACTTGACAGGTAGTGAGTTCCATGGGTATAAATAATCATTAGGCTGTGTCATCATCAAGATATTGTGGTCATTTTATAATTATAGATACAATTTATTACTCTCCATTTCAACTATCTGCCTGGCAGAGTTGGGTAGGTATTATATTTTAACTCTCAACACATATAATCAATAGGTTTTATTTCTTTGTTTTTCAGAAGCAGCAGATTGTAGCACAATATCACACAGGTGCAAGTAGCTGGGCCAGGATTTGATAGTTATCTGAGACTTTGACAACTATTTCCCAAACATTTCTGTCAAGACAAAAGCAAAATGAACGTAGTCTCAGTGATGCCGTATATGTTAATTTAATCGCTCTTTCGGTCAAAGTTCTAGTCAAAACCATTGTAACAAATGAAAGGGCTGTGTGTCGGTTATGCGGTTTTGTTTAAAAAGCAGACATATAAAAAAAATAAAAATAAAAAGCAGACATAGATGTCGTTAAAATTAAAATCTGAGCTGATTGTATTCTGCTTCATTAGACAAGGACATATAATTGCTGAAAGGCGACTAGCACAGATGATTTTTTTTTAAGTGTGCAACAGATATTTGGTGGTTACAAAGTTAGAAAATAAGTGAGCCACCCCTTAAATAGGATGGGATTCAAACAGTAGAAATACTTATTTAAAGGTACATTAAAATATGACTTATTATTTCAAATAAGGCATTAACATTTTTAATATTTAGAAGTTCAAGCTAATAAGAATAGGCATTCATTTATCTGTTTAATAATTCACCTACAGAAATGATGAAATGGCATTTTAAATAGGTTGTGGATTTTGGAATTGAATCTATGTTGTTTTGCTAGTGGTAAGGAATCCGCCTGTCAATGCATGAGATGCAAGTGACGCAGGTTCCATCCCAGCGTCAGGAAGATACCCTGGGGCAGGAAGCGGTATCCTACTTCAGTATTCTTCCCTGCAAAGTTCCACGGGCCTAGGAGTCTGGCAGGCTACATTACATGGTACAACAAAGAGTTGGACTCGACTGAGCAACTGAACACACACAAACACGCGCACGTGCATTGTTTTAACTTTGTAATGTTAGTCTTTTTATTTAAATATTATACTGATTTTTAAAAAAATCTTTGGGGATAGGATAAGAATGCAATTCATCACAAAGATATATGTATAATTATATAATTTCAATTTCCTGAAATCTAAGCCAGATTTAATGCGAGATATGCATGTAGTGGGGCTTCCCATGTGGCTCGGTGGGTAAAGTACCTGCCCGCAATACAGGAGATGCAGGAGATACTGGTTTGATTCCTGGGTTGGGAAGATCACCTGCAGGAGGGTTTAGCAACTCACTTCAGTATTTTTGCCTGGAGAATCCCATGGACAGAGGAGCCTGGTGGGCCACTGTCCATAGGTTGCAAAGACTCGGACACGACTGAAGTAACTGAACACGCATGCATGTAGGTAAGTAGAAAGCATCGCAATGTTTGAGGTGGTGCTGTCATATTAATCATCTATTTTGTAAGTACTTAAAATTTATTTTAAAGTTATTATTACTCTAATTCATCTATAATTTCTACAATTACCTTATTTATAATTAGGGCATCAAAAACCCAATTAAGGTCCCAATTAAAGGCTAAGACTGGCTGGTTTCCAACTTTTGAATTGAAAATGAGACAGGGTTTGGCTTCTTAAAGCCCCTTCTTAAAGTGGCTGCTAAGACCTGAAGGCCTTCCTTCAGGTTACAAATAATGAAGAATCTGAACAAATGTGCCAGTAATTCAAGTAGGGACATGACGGTCTAATATTAATGACAGTTCCTTCATTCATTAATGAAATGCATAGGTTTTTTAAAAAAGTACCTATTTCCTGTGCCTTGTTTCGTTACTTGGAAATACTTAATATTTTCTGACTTTAATTTCTGATAGTGGTATGTTCAGATCTCTTTATATATGGTCTGATTTTCTTGAGTTATACTTTTATTAGCTCATCATCATTATCACCCCTTTAAATATCCTGAGAATACTAGAATTCCAAACAGACTCCATCTATCTTAATTTTACTCTGTAAATTTACTCCAAGCATTACATAAGCTTCGTATTATGCGCTAGGTAACAAGAGCTATTGAATTTTTAAAAAATACTGAGCAAAAAGAAAATTTATTTATTTGCCAATTTTTAGTAGTCCTCAGCAATCAAATTAAAATGGCAAAGGGATATAAAATAGGTGTTTATTATACCACCCTATTTGCCGGAAGCTATTTTCAGTGGCCTTATCTCTATAAACACCTGAAATAAAGCATCGTGAAACTATAGAAGATACATTACATGATCATGGGGACAGATCATTTGCAAAAGCTTTATGAAAACTCATTTTGGGAACAAAGAATGTCACAAAACTGAGCACAAATAGTCAAATAATAAAATATATTATAGAAATGAGAAATATACCTATGTCTTTCTGAATAATTTAAATGTAATATGTTGAATCAAACTGGATTTCTTTCATCACCATAAGTAGAAATCATATATGAATTTCTTAAGAGGAGTTTACTTGGATCACACTGAAGTGTTCATTCAAAGTGAAGACTGATCTGAGTGACTGTGATCTGTGTGCCTCTTCTGCATAGACAGTTTACAGTTTTTCACGCTAAGGTTCATAGCATATGTAAATATAAGGTTTATATGTATGTGTGTTCTTATAAGGGCTTCTCAGGTGGCATTAGTGGTAAAGAACCTGCATGCCAATGCAGGAGACATAAGAGATGCAGGTTCTATCCCGGGTAGGAGAGATTCCCTGGATAAAGGCGTAGCAACCCATGCTGGTGTTCTTGCCTGGGGATTCCCATGGACAGAGGAGCCTGAAGTGCTACAGTTAATGAAGTCACAAAAAGTCAGACAAGACTGAAGAGACTTAGCACCTGGGCATACATTTATACATACATAAATAAATATATATATATATATATATATATATATATATATATGATCAGATCAGATCAGATCTGTTGCTCAGTCGTGTCTGACTCTTTGCTACCCCATGAATCACAGCACGCCAGGCCTCCCTGTCTGTCACCAATTCCCAGAGTTCACTCAGACTCATGTCCATCAAGTCAGTGATGCCATCCAGCCATCTCATCCTCTGTCCTCCCTTTCTCCTCTTGCCCCCAATCCCTCCCAGCATCAGAGTCTTTTTCAATGAGTCAACTCTTCATATGAGGTGGCCAAAGTACCAGAGTTTCAGCTTTAGCATCATTCCATCCAAAGAAATCCCAGGGCTGATCTCCTTCAGAATGGACTGGTTGGATGTCCTTGCAGTCCAAGGGACTCTCAAGAGTCTTCTCCAACACCACAGTTCAAAAGCATCAATTCTTTGGTGCTCAGCCTTCTTCACAGTCCAAATCTCACATCCATACATGACCACAGGAAAAACCATAGCCTTGACTAGATGAACCTTTGTTGGCAAAGTAATGTCTCTGCTTTTCAATATGCTATCTAGGTTGGTTATAACTTTCCTTCCAAGGAGTAAGCGTCTTTTAATTTCATGGCTGCAGTCACCATCTGCAGTGATTTTGGAGCCCAGAAAAATAAGGTATGACACTGTTTCCCCACCTATTTCCCATGAAGTGATGGGACCAGATGCCATGATCTTCATTTTCTGAATGTTGAGCTTTAAGACAACTTTTTCACTCTCCACTTTCACTTTCATCAAGAGGCTTTTGAGTTCCTCTTCACTTTCTGCCATAAGGGTGGTGTCATCTGCATATCTGAGGTTATTGATATTTCTCCCAGCAATCTTGATTCCAGCTTGTGTTTCTTCCAGTCCAGTGTTTCTCATGATGTACTCTGCATATAAGTTAAATAAACAGGGTGACAATATACAGCCTTGACGTACTCCTTTTCCTGTTTGGAACCAGTCTGTTGTTCCATGTCCAGTTCTAACTGTTGCTTCCTGACCTGCATACAAATTTCTCAAGAGGCAGATCAGGTGTTCTGGTATTCCCATCTCTTTCAGAATTTTCCACAGTTTATTGTGATCCACACAGTCAAATATATATATGTATAAATATCAGAGAAGGCGATGGCACCCCACTCCAGTACTCTTTCCTGGAAAATCCCATGGACAGAGGAGCCTGGTGGGCAGCAGTTCATGGGGTCGTGAAGAGTCGGACACGAGTGAGCGACTTCACTTTCACTTTTCACTCTCATGCATTGGAGAAGGAAATGGCAACCCACTCCAGTGTTCTTGCCTGGAGAATCCCAGGTCTCCAGCCCACAGAGCCTGGTGAGCTGCCGTCTATGGGGTCTCACAGAGTCGGACACGACTGAAGTGACTTAGCAGCAGCAGCATGTATAAATATATGTGTATATACATATATATATATATGTATATGTGTATATATATATGTGTGTGTGTGTGATAAGAAGGCAATGGCACTCCACTCCAGTACTCTTGCCTGGAAAATCCCATGGACGGAGGAGCCTAGTAGACTGCAGTCCATGGGGTGGCTAGGAGTCGGACACAACCGAGCAACTTCACTTTCACTTTTCACTTTCATGCATTGGAGAAGGAAATGGCACCCCACTCCTGTGTTCTTGCCTGGAGAATCCCAGGGATGGGGGAGCCTGGTGGGCTGCCATCTATGGGGTCGCACATAGTCGGACACGACTGAAGCGACTTAGCAGCAGCAGATGTTTAGATAGATAGTCTAAGACTGAGTTCAAAGCTAGCTAAATACAGTATCAAGAGCTATTTTTGAAAGAACTGTGAATAATATAGCAAAATAATGTCATTAACTTTTCATTATATTTAGACAATTGATTCAGAAACACCTTAAAAATGTATGTAGCCAAAAACTTCTCTAAGGCATCTAAAAGCCAACATTTGATGCATAGCTTTAAGATACAAGTTAATTAAAGCACAGGGACATATCTGTTTTATGGAAGCATAATGTCCTGCAATCTTACTTGGAATCCAAGTTAATTGTCCAAGAAGGACTAACATTTTAAAAGTGGAATGTGAAGCTACATTATATAAGTTTGAATGTGTGTTCTGGATATAGTCACCTTGAATTTAAATGTTAAAAACATGAAGTCTATGCCTATCATTGTATTTTTGCTCCAGGATATAAAATGAATTGATTTAACCATGGATCATTTAAGTTCTGTAATTCATCGTAACTAATTTAATATTGCTCATCTTATCAAAAAGAGAATTTTGAATGGTAAGAGAATATAATGTTTGAGATTCTAGTTACAAGATTGCACACTGCCTCAGTATGAGGCTGCTTAAACATTGTCATAATTTAGAGAAGCCATTTAATTACTCTGTTCTACAAATTTAGTTGTAAATAGAAGTATAATTAGCACCCAGTCCCTACTTGTTTTGTGGATTCAACTATATACATGTGTATATAGAACTGTATACTTGTGTATATGTGTACCACTGGACTCCCTGTCATGTGGTACATTGTATGTAAATGTATATATATGTGTGTGTTGCTCAGATGTGTCCAACTCTTCGTGACCCCATGGACTGAAGCCCACCATGCTCCTCTGTCCATGGAATTCTCCAGGGAAGAATAGTGGAGTGGATTGCCATGCACTTCTCCACGGGATCTTCCCAAATCAGGGACTGAACCCAGGTTTCATGCATTGCAGGCAGATTCTTTACTGTTTGAGCTACCTGGGAAGCCCTACATGTATGTATAATTATTACTATTACTCTTAGTTTATTTTTTAATTTAATATTGCATATAAATAAATTCATCTCTAGAGGAATTTAAATTTCTATTGCCAAGAATACTGTGGATGGAAGGTGAAGAGACAATAGCTGCAGTAATAAACTGTGAAGCACAGGAGCACAACAGAAGTGTTCAATAAGAGACAGTCATCCTTCTTACAGAGAAGGCAATGGCACCCCACTCCAGCACTCTTGCTTGGAAAATCCCATGGACAGAGGAACCTGGTGGGCTGCAGTCCATGGGGTCGCTGAGTCGGACAAGACTCGGCGATTTCACTTTCACTTTTCACTTTCATGCATTGGAGAAGGAAATGGCAACCCACTCCAGTGTTCTTGCCTGGAGAATCCCAGGGATGGCAGAGCCTGGTGGGCTGCTGTCTATGGGGTCACACAGAGTCGGACACAACTGAAGCGACTTAGCAGCAGCAGCAGCAGCAGCAGCAGAATCCTTCTCAAAGATTAAGACAAGCAGTGTCAACAAATAACTTTGAGGAAAAATGTGAGCAAAGCACTCACATGAAAGTTTTCTGAGCATAACTGTCAACAAAGTGAAACAGTGAAATTCTGGGTAAGCAAGGCAAGTGTATGAGCGGGAGTATTAAAAGCAGGCAACTGAGAATAACTTCAAAGGACTCCATTTGGAGACTGAAACCAATGATAATTTTTGTATTCATAAGGATCTTTGCAAATAATATTAAAATATTTGAAAATCTCCAGTAATATATCCTGTTTATATATGTAGATAATATTCTACATGAATTCTCAAGTATATATGTGTCAGTGGATGTTTAGTATATAGTAAAGAAAATATGTAACTATACAGAATTAAAATATTGATAAGAGCTATAATAATTTTTGTCAAGCATTAGGCAGATTCTTTACCAGCTGACCCACAAGGGAAGCCCAAGAATACTGGAGCAGGTAGCCTATCCCTTCTCCAGCAGATCTTCGAACCGGGGTCTCCTGAAATGCAGGCAGATTCTTTACCAAAAATTCCAACTGAGCTATCAGGGAAGCCTCAGTTTTTTTTTTTTTTTCTTTTTTTTTTTAGGACTGTGATAAACATGTTACAGGAAATATCTCATTTTTCTGTCTACAAAATCTTATACAGTATGGAGGTCCCCTGGTGGCTCAAGATCGTAAAGAATCTGCCTGCATGCAGGAGACCAAGGTGTGATCCCTGGGTCAGGAAGATCCCCTGCAGAAGAGAATGGCAACCCACTCCAGTATTCTTGCCTGGAGAATCTTATGGACAGAGGAGCCTGGAGGGCTACAGTCCATGGGGTTGCAAAGAGTCGGACACAAATGAGTGACTAACACTTATACAGTAAGGACACTGCATATTTCTTCTTGAGTCAACTTTATTCACCTAATTTATATACCATAAAGCAATGGCAACCCATTCCAGTACTCTTGCCTGGCAAATCCCATGGATGGAGGAGCCTGGTAGGCTGCAGTCCATGAGGTCGCTAGGAGTCGGACACGTCTGAGCGACTTCACTTTCACTTTTCACTTTCCTGTATTGGAGAAGGAAATGGCAACCCACTCCAGTGTTCTTGCCTGGAGAATCCCAGGGATGGGGGAGCCTTGTGGGCTGCCATCTCTGGGGTCATACAGAGTCGGACACAACTGAAGTGACTTAGCAGCAGCACATACCATAAAACTCACCCTTTTAAAATGGATAGCTCCATGTTATTAAAAGCATGAATAAATGAGCAATCAGTACAGCTGTTAACCTATAACTTCTATTTACTAGCAATAAAAATGTGATTAAGTAGCACCCAAAATATGCAATATTTTGTTGACTAATATAGTTAAATGTGTATAAGACCTGTGTACTGAAAACTACAAAACATTGCTTAGAGAAGCAAAAGTAAGCTTAAGTGAATTGATTTTTCCATGCTCGTAGGTCAGTGGAATCCATATTGCTATATTCCTTGCTTAACTCTGACAAAGTAGTGCAATTTTGGTCATAAGCAGAAATGAATCTTTGAAAAAAAATTTTTGCCCTGAAGGTGGAGTCAGCCTTTGTGTCTGCATGACCCCACTGATTGGTCAAGACATTTCCATGATTTCCAACAGTTTTAGGATAATTTCCGCAGCCTTGTGGTGTCGTATCATTTAGCTTCCTTGAGCCACAGTTATTATTTTTCTTAATGCCTTAGATACTCCATGGCAAATGTCACTTTGAAAAGCTCACTTAGCTCTTCAGGCCACTAAAGCAGTCATTTGTGTTTCTGCCACTGTTCTGTGAGTGACAGCCACACCTCTTTGAGTCCCAAAGAGAATATACCTCACTGGGTGACTGTTACACTTCAAGGGTGGATGGCCTCTCTGTTATTAGTTCCTGGTGAAATAGTAAATTGCTGAGTAAGCTTAATCTTTTAGCATTTCTTTATTGCAATGGTGTAGAAGTCTCATTCCTTTTGAAGATGAAACTTTAATATTAAAATTGATTTTGGGTATGGATCTACAACAAAATAAAAAAAAATTCCTTTTATGTGCAGCAAAAATGGCTAAATGTTACACTCACAGGTTTTTCATATTGTAGGAAATGCATGAAATATCCTTAGTGATAGGGAAAGGGCCTCTGGGACCTTAGATGTCAGTTATAAAAGACAGATTGTTATGCTTATAAATTTGTCTCTCCTGGAAGTGACATCCAAGGTCCCAGAGCCTTTTTTTTTCCATTCACGGAGGATTTTTTATGCAATTCCTACAGCATACTGTATTCCATTCTTTACAAGAAATGTTCAACCATTCATATTACAGAGACAGGCAGACACCTTGCCTGCTGCTAAAGAATGGGAGGAAGAAGTTTGAAGGGAGGGCAAAATGTAGCATTCCTACTAACGTTAAAAAAGCACAAATGTTTAATTACAAACAAAAGTTACTTGCTATGTGACTACATTCAAGTGTGAGTACATGTGGTGTATCTAATTTAAAATAAAAAATGAATAATGTTCTGAATGATCTGAGATCATTTTTTTTATAGAAGTGCTTTGAGCTAGTTAGCTTTTAATAATTTCAAAAAAGCAAAGTAATTTTTTTGTCTCAATGCCTTTGTGGCTTTGTGTTAATAATCAATAGCATTAGTCACTCAGTTGTGTCCAACTCTTTGCAGCCCCATGGGTTGTAGCCCACCAGGCTCCTCTGTCCATGGGATTCTCCAGGCAGCAATACTGGAGTGTGGGGTCGTTTTCTTCTCCAGAAGATCTTTCCAATCCAGAAATCTAACCCAGGACTCCTAGACTGCAGGCAGATTCTGTACCATCTGAACCACAGGGAAGCCATCAATTAATAATCAATACATGATATCTTTGAATTTCAAATATAATTAATATATAATCATAAGTCTCCACACCAGTGTAACAGGTAAACATAAAACTGATTATTGTTTTTGGCATAATCATTACATTGAAGATTAGTCAACCAATTTTGTTGGGGGGGAATTCCAGTGTACTCAAATCCATACCTTTTGTCTTAATAAAATGCAGTCTTTATCTCCTGTGTCTCTATAAGAAAAACTTGGTTGGGTCATCAAAAAAGTTTCTGATTTGGAGGATACACATGGCCTCAAATGCTGTATTCATTCATTCATAATGTAAAATATGCTTATTTATTGGCCCATTTATCTATGATTTCATATAATACCCAAAATATTTTAAAGTATATTTTCTGATTATCAAAGTCTATTAACAATGAGTTCTTGCCAATGGTCATAAGTTATGCACTCAGGGCTTCCCTGGTGGCTCACCTGGTAAAGAATCCTCCTGCAATGTGGGAGACCTGGGTTTGATCCCTGGTTGCGAAGATCCCCTGGAGAAGGGAAAGGCTACCCACTCCAGTATTCTGGCCTGGAGAATCCCATGGTCTGTGTAGTCCCTGGGATCACAAACATCAGACATAACTGAGTGACTTTCACCACCACTGAACAATGAGTAAAATGTAGGTAAAAATGGGGCTGACAGGGCTTACTCTGCTTATGACATTTTTCAAATAAAAATTATGATTGATGACTTCCAATTATATCTATTGTTTCATACAAGAGATTTATTGGGAAAGCTCCAATAGAAGCTATAAATTATACAGGATATTTAGCAAAATAAATTATTAATTATTATCATTTTCAGTATTATAATGAGAAAATTACCTTTTGCTTCAGGTATTTTTATTAGTGGAATTTATTTGAAAATGAGTTGATAATTAGATACTTGGATTTTCATCTTTCATTATCTAGAAAGAGGAGCAATAATACTAATTAAATGGTGAATACTAAAGGATGTCAGGATTCTAACTAGGAAATTTGACCAAGGGTCTCTGGGAGAATATTTTTCTTTTGATTTTGTTGACTATACTTATTTGTATGTTAAAGGTATTTGAATGAACAAATTTTCTTGCTTCATTTCTTTATTTTGTCTTGTATAGGTTTTCTTCTGTGTACAGAGTAGTTATTGTATTTCCATGACTGCCTTCTTCTCTCAACTCTTTTTTTTTTAATAAAATTATTAATCAGATGAACATTAGCTTTGGAAAACATTTATACTCAACTTCAAAATACTGATTTTCTGCATTTCATAGCAGTTTTTTCTGAGAAGGGACATTGTCATTTTTCGCTGGCTTCCATAACTTTTCTGCCTCACACAATACTATAGTTTCATGCTGTTTTCCGTCTGGGGCTGTATTATACCCTGTGGCTATTTTCTCATCACCTCTCTAAGGCTCATATTTTTCTCTTTTGCTTAAACTCACATCCAGATGAGGGTGTTTCTAAAGACATTTTACTAAATTATTTTTATTTTTATTTGCTTCCAACCTTAACAGTTTCAACCACTTTCATGACCTTAACAATCATTGCAATATTGATGACTTGTAAACATTTATTGTGAACTCCTCATCCAGCATCTTTGACAACTTTCAAAACTGCATACCTAGGTGCAATCGCAGCCTGTGAATATACTCATGCTAACTCAAACTCAATGACTCCTATAATGAACCTATCATCTGTAATCCAAAGTTGATATTTTTATTATTATTTAACCATTTATATCAATAATCACTTGGATACAGTCCTAATCAAGCCACAATCCTATTTAAATCCCAGCCCAATCCCATCACAAAGCACTACTGATTATTTTTCTTTGTAAAATCAAAGCTATTATTCATATTTTTCTGCCAATAATAAATCCAGACTCTCATCAGCTTGCTTCTCCAAAGTCATGCCTACTCTGAAACACTGTTATACAAATACTTTATATACAACTAGCAGATTAATTTATAAAAGACGTTAGTTCCTTAGTTTTGCTGTGGTTCATTCCCCGCCACCCCTCCACTGCCGTTGTTATCTTATCTATTTCTAGGCTGCAAAAACATAATTCTATAAGCTATGATGTAGATAATCAATGTCTGCCTCAGTGATTTTAACACTACTTTTATAAACCACTACTGCAATGTGGGTAGTGATATTCACAAAATCAAGGATGGTATTATAAAGCAACATAATTAATGAGGCTTGTTTTACATGATATAGTGACAGTGCCTAAAACTTTTAATTATATTGGCACAGTGAGTGACAGGTGATGGTCAACAGCTCCAGATACAAAAATCTTGACTTAGATGGCTGTAAATTATAACATGGAAAATGGGCAAAATGTTTTAGATAGGTAGGATGAAATGAATGAAAGAAATGAATGAAAGAAAGCTTTGATTGACAGATTGTGAATTGAATGCTTAATTTATATAGCACTCTTATGCTTTTTGATTCAAGATACCACAATAGCACTTCTAAACGTGGGAAATTTCTGAGCTTATGAATATTGGAGAAAGCAGAGGATTTTATCCTATGAATAAGTTGAACATGTCAAATAATGATAATAGAAATGATATTGTTGGAAAGAAGCTAATACTAATTGAGTCTTATGTACTGGAAATATGTTAAGAGAAGTTTGTATTAATTAAATAATTGAATCTTATCTGTAGCCCTCATAGGTAGTTGCTATTATTCCTAGTTTGTGGATAAAGAAAATGAAGTACAGTATGCAACTGACTCCCTCAACTCACAGAGCTTATGGGTGGTAAAGAATTTCAATACCAGTTCTCAAGTGCTATTCTCCATTCTTATTAAAACATTACTTTTCTACCCTCCTTACAGGTAGAGTGATGGCTCCATCAATCAAATACACCCACCATGAATTTTCACTTGTGAATTAATAATAAAGAGAAAGATGATTGTAATCAATATTCTATAAAGAAGAATGGTGGATTTTCTGCAACAAGAGTGGCAAAATAGCTTGATTCTTAAATATCTCCTTTAGAAGCAAAAATATTTATGGAATATGAAGAATGAAATATTTGCATATTTCACAAAAGGCTAGCTTAATTTGCATAAATTTAATAATTCTAAGTCTGGCAAGCTGAATTTACTTTTGACACACTACAATAGAGTCACAGTCCTTTGCCAACTTCCAGATGTCAGATCATAGACTCAGAGTCCTTTCAATAAATGGAAGGACAAGTACCCTTGAGGAAGACATCTAAATTGATCTTAAGCACTATAAACACAGCTTATGATCATAAGCACTGAATCATTACTACTTTTCCTGAGAAAGTCTGAATACAGGGAAAGAAAAAAATAGTCAGACCTTATGAAGATTTTTGTAAACTACTTCCTATGCATCTTGAGTGCCACTACAGTTCACCAAACAGAGCAGCGTTTGATGGGCAGCAGACAATAAATGGATTTGTAGCGTAAGTTCTACCCAAGGTAAGATACAATAAGGTTTCCAAAATGTACTTATTTCTTTAGTTTCTGTGTATATTCTTTGACTAGCTATGCTTCACAACTGCCACGATCCTTGTAATTTGTCCATGATCTATGAAGGGAATTTGAGCCCATGTGCAAGAAGCAAGGGGGAAACTTTTAGAATGTTCTCTCTCTGCCCCAAAAGCTGCCTCAGGAGAATTACAGAGAGCTGCTGCTATCAAAGTTGTGAATGCAAGAGTGGCAATTTTTGTTTCAGCCTTACTGAACTTTACAATTCAGTGAAGAAGACCTAAGTAGCGAAGTTAGGCCAGCTGTTGTATTTTATGTCATAGTTTAGTACACAGACTTAAATATTTCACCAGACTCTAAAAGTCACGTCTGAAATATGTGGAATAGTGGGAAGCTGAGTTAAGAGGATTATATCAATAATTGAAGGTTTACAACAATCCCTACCTTCTTTACAAAATAATTAGTTACCTTTTGAAAAACACCTCTTGAATCGCTATTGAATACAATGGAGAAACACTTGACCTTTGGCCTTCTAGTTATTTATAAATTTGGGAGAGTCCAATAACATTGCATTGTTCAGTGATAGTGGCATATGTTAGATTAGCTAGGAAATCTCTAATGCACAATTAACACAAGAAGTTGTTTTATACTTCCTGTATGTTGATTTCAGCTATACTGCCACCTAAATCATTTGTCTTTTGTTATATTCTTAATATTACATTTTCTCTAGATTAATAATTCTGAAGTTCTTTTTCAGAGGGATCTGCACAATATTCTGGCACAAGCCAGGAGTAATCCTGAAGAATGATACAGAAAATCCTCTTACTGGATGAAATTCTCATAATATATGCTTCATTCAGGAAACATGATCCAAAGTAAAAATGTACATTGATTCATGGACTATAGCTGACAAATGGCCAGGAGGTAAAGAATTTGGAAGGAACTGTCACAAAGAAATGAGTGTATAAATAGATAGACCTCTTCTTAGGCCAAAAATTTAGAGATATTTGTCTTCTGAGAATAGACACCATAAAGACTCCTACTTACTAATTATGCAGAGGCACATGTGATAATGGATTTATACTTCTAGATTAGAAAAGCATTCAAAACTAAAAAATAAGAAAACAACTCAATTAAAAAATAGGCAAAGCATCTGAACAAATATTTGGCTCAAGAAGATACATGGAGGTCAAATAACACATAAATGTCCAACATCATTAGTCATTTGCAAAATGTAAATTAGCAAAATAATGAGATAGTATTGTACATCTATTATATTGCTAAAATAATAATTTTTAAAAAAGACTCCCAATCTAAGTACTGGAGCGGTTATAGAGTGACTGGAAATCTCATACACTGATAGTTGGAATGCAAAATATTACTACAATTTTTTTGCTTGGAAGTTTCTGTAAAAATTTAAAATTGCAATTAACATGCAGTGTAGCCATGCTAGTTCTAAGTATTTATCAATGGGAAATGAAATTATAAATGCACATAAAAACATATACAGTGATGTTTCTAGTAGCTTTATATATAATACCCCAAAACTTCAGAGATCCATTCATAGATCCATGGAGAGAAAAATTGTGGCATTGAAACTTTCATACAAATAATATTATCCAGAAACACTAAGGAAGGAATTGAACCACTGAAATGCATAACTAAATGACTGGATACCAAAGTAATGATGCTGGATGAAAGAAGTCCAAATTAATTATGCTGGTTGAATAAAGACCAAAAACAGTGCATTTGAAGGATTTTTTTTTTATAGAACTCTAGAAAATTCAAAATTTATTCCTCTTAAGCAGAAAGCATATTAGTAATTACCTGAAAATGGAGAAGGGGCTTCAGGGAATTAAAAATGGACACACCAAAAATTTGAGGGGTAATGGATAAGCTCATTACCTTGATTAAAATCATTTAAAATATTCTGTGAATTAACTAATTTTAAGTAAATTTAACTCAGTAGAGAGAACTTTACAGAAGAGTTGCAACAATAGGACAAAGACTTCCCATATACACTATACCTAGTTTCTCTCATTATTAACATCTTAATATGATAAATTTGCTAAAATAAATGAACCAATAGCTTATAATTAAGTTCATACTCATTTTATATCTTCTTAGTTTTTTTCCTTAATATCTTTGTTCCAGGATCTTACCCAGGATAGTACATCATCCTTTACTTGGAATGACAGTTAGAGATTACCTAACCTAACCTTCTATTTTAAAATTTAGAATAAAAAAACAAACAACTATGGTTCTGCACTCTGCTGGGGTTCTAGGGTACATTCACCCATGCTGTGATATGAGTAGGAGAAATAATGACTGTTTTCATTCACATTCTGAAAGCATCAGATCAGATCAGATCAGTCGCTCAGTCGTGTCCGACTCTTTGTGACCCCATGAATCGCAGCACGCCAGGTCTCCCTGTCCATCACCAACTCCCGGAGTTCACTCAGACTCACGTCCATCGAGTCAGCGATGCCATTCAGCCATCTCATTATCTGTCCTCCCTTTCTCCTCCTGCCCCCAATCCCTCCCAGCATCAGAGTCTTTTCCAATGAGTCACCTCTTCACATGAGGTGGCCCAAGTACTGGAGTTTCAGCTTTAGCATCATTCCTTCCAAAGAAATCCCAGGGCTGATCTCCAGAATGGACTGGTTGGATCTCCTTGCAGTCCAAGGGACTCTCAAGAGTCTTCTCCAACACCACAGTTCAAAAGCATCAATTCTTCGGCGTTCAGCCTTCTTCACAGTCCAACTCTCACATCCATACATGACCACAGGAAAAACCATAGCCTTGACTAGATGGACCTTTGTTGGCAAAGTAATGTCTCTGCTTTTGAATATGCTATCTAGCTTGGTCATAACTTTCCTTCCAAGGAGTAAGTGTCTTTTAATTTCATGGCTGCAGTCACCATCTGCAGTGATTTTGGAGCCCAGAAAAATAAAGTCTGACACTGTTTCCCCATCTATTTCCCATGAAGTGGTGGGACTGGATGCCGTGATCTTCGTGTTCTGAATGTTGAGCTTTAAGCCAACTTTTTCACTCTCCACTTTCACTTTCATCAAGAGGCTCTTTCGTTCTTCTTCACTTTTTGCCACAAGGGTGGTGTCATCTGCATATCTGAGTTTATTGATATTTCTCCCGGCAATCTTGATTCCAGCTTGTGGTTCTTCCAGTCCAGCGTTTCTCATGATGTACTCTGCATATAAGTTAAATAAACAGGGTGACAATATACAACCTTGACGTACTCCTTTTCCTATTTGGAACCAGTCTGTTGTTCCATGTCCAGTTCTAACTGTTGCTTCCTGACCTGCATACAAATTTCTCAAGAGGCAGATCAGGTGGTCTGGTATTCCCATCTCTTTCAGAATTTTCCACAGTTTATTGTGATCCACACAGTCAAAGTCTTTGGCATAGTCAATAAAGCAGAAATAGACGTTTTTCTGGAACTCTCTTGCTTTTTCTATGATCCAGTCCTTTCCTTGACAATTGAAATATTTTAACGTAAATTTATCCTTGAAAAGAAGTCACTTACAATAGTCAGTTGTAACAATCGCTAATTACGTAATGAACAACATTCCAAGTTACTAGTTACTAGCCTGTAACTGTGTTTCTGTCCTTGATCAGAGGAAAACAAGATATAAGAACAACCAGGAAAACAGCTCAGGGTACTGCAGTAACTGATTGTTATTTGTGTGCTGAAGTTGTATCCATTCCTGTTCCTGAAACATGGACCAAATGGCACGTTGATAATTATTATATGTGTAATGTATTCCCTTGTTTTTCAGTTGCCCAGTGCTGTCGGACTCTTCGCTACCCATGGACTGCAGCACACCAGGCCTCTCTGTCCCTCACCATCTCACGAAATTTGCCCAAGTTCCCAAGTTCACGTTCATTGCCTTGGTGATACCATCCAGCCACCTCATCCTCTGACACTCTCTTTTTCTTCTTCCCTGAGTCTTCCCAGGATCAGGGTCTTTTCCAGTGAGTCAGCTCTTCTCACCAAATGGCCAAAATACTGGAGCTTCAGCTTCAGCATCAGTCCTTTCAATAAATATTCAGGGTTGATATTTAGGATGGACTGGTTGGATCTCCTTGCAGTCCAATGGACTCTCGGGAGTCTTCTACAGTACCACAGTTCAAAAGCGTCAATACTTTGGTGCTCTGCCTTCTTTATGATATATATATATATGTATATATATATAGAGAGAGCTCTCACATCTATGTGACCACTGGAAAGACCATACTCTTGACGATCCAGACTTTTGTTGCAAAGTGATGTCTTTGCTTTTCAACACACTGTCTATGTTTGTCATAACTTTCCTGCCGAGAAGCAATCATCTTCTGATTTCATGCCTGCAGTCACCATCCCAGTGATTTTAGAGCCCAAGAAGAGGAAATTGGTTACTGTTTCCACCTTTTCCCCTTGTATTTGCTATGAAATGATGGGACCAGAGGCCATAATTTTAGATTTTTTAATATTTAGTTTTGAGCTGGCTTTTTCACTCTTGCCCTTCACCCTCATCAAAAGATGCTTTGGTTCCTCTTCACTTTCTTCCATGAGAGTGGTATCACCCACGTATCTGAGGTTGTTGATGTTTGTCCCACCTATCTTGATACAAGCTTATAACTCATCCAGCCTGTCACTCCTCATGATGTGCTCAGCATATAGGTTAACTAAACAGGGTGAAATTAACAGCTTTGTTGTACTCCTTTCTCAATCCTGAACCAGGTCGTTGTTCCATATGGGGTTCTAAATGTCGCTTCTTGACCCACATGCAGGTTTCTCAGGAGACAGGCAAGACGGTTTGGTATTCCCATCTCTTTAAGAGTTTTCCACAGTCTGTTATGATCTTTACAGTCAAAGACTTTGGTGTAGTCGATGAAACATAGGGAGATGTTTTTCTGGAATTTTCTTGCTTTCTCCATTATCCAGCAAATGTTTTCAATTTGATCTCTGGTTCCTCTGCCTTTTGTAAACCCAGTTTGGATATCTGGAAGTTCATGGTTCATATAATACTGAAGCCTAGCATGCAAGATTTTGAGCATGGCCTTACTAATGGCAACTCACTCCAGTGTTCTTGCCTGAAAAATCCCATGGACGGAGGAGCATGATAGGCTACAGTCCATGGGGTCGCAAAGGGTTGGACATGACTGAGCGTCTTCACTTCATGTACTAGCATGGGACAGGAGTTCAATTGTCCCGTGGTTTGAATATTCTTTCATACTGCCCTTCTTCAGAATTGGAATGAGGCTGACTCTTTCAGTCCTGCGGCCACTCCTGTGTTTTCCAAATTTGCTGACATATTGAGTGTAGTACTTTGATACATCATCTTTTAGGGTTATAAATAGCTCTACTGGAGTTCCATCTCATCCACTAGCTTTACTGACAGCAATGCTTTCTAAGGCTCACTTGACCTCACACTACAGAAGGTCTGGCTCTGGGTGAGTGATCACATCATGTGGTTATCTGGTTCAAGATCTTTTCTGTACTGTTCTTCCATGTATTCTTTCCAACTCTTCTTGATCTCTTCTGCTTCTACTAGGTCTCTACTGTTTCTGTCCTTTATTGTGCCCATCTTTGGGTGAAATATTCCCTTAATATTTCCAATTTTCCTGAAAATCTCCTATAAAAGGAGAATTAGAGGGTACTGCATATAAAAACTTTTGTCTAATTTTCTAGCTGTAAAATATATGCTGCTCTTTCTCTGAAGTATTACGGTATCTTGTTCACCTCTTGCTATCAATTACCACTACTGGTCTAACTATAAATTGTGCTGTTTTACTTATTTCTTGTTAATATAAAAAACAGAATCACTTCCATTTGTCAAGATATTTCCTCTTTTTTAAACAAAGATTTCCTTCCTATTATTGTGAGTAATTGGGATCTTAATATACATTAAGGCCCTCTGTTTCTTTGTTGCTTGCTATTCCAGTTTAATTTTAAGAGCTTCACATGAACATTCTTTAAATGCATTCCTTATTTTAATTTCACATATGTTAGAAGTGCCTAACACTGCATTGCTTATGTTTAAAGCTTTTTTTGTTTAATTCATCAATAATCATATGTTCCTTTTCTAAGTCAATTATGCTACTTCCTCTTTTCATTAATTATGTTCTCCAATATAGGGAAGCCATAATCTTTCTTTTTTATTGAAATACAGTTGATCTACAACATTATGTTAGTTTGCAGTATACAGCATAATGGTTCAGTGTTTTTTGTAGATTATACTCTAAAGTTATAAGGAATGATGTCTATATTTCCCTGTGCTGTATAATATATCACTGTTGTTCATCTATTTTATAAATAGTAGTCTGCATCCCTGAATCCGATGCCCTTATCCTCCCACTCCCCCCTTCCCTCTCCCCCTTGGTATCCATTTGTTTGTTTTCTGTATCTGTGACTGTTTATCTGTCTTTTATGAACATTCATGTTGTTTGGAGTTTTTTCTTTTGTTTTCTATTTTTTTTTAGATTTCACATGTAAGTGATAACATATAGTGTTTGTCTTTCTCTGTCTTATTTCACTAAGCATAATAACCTCTAGGTCCATCCATGTTGTTGTGAATGGCAAATTTAACTCTTTTTACGTTTGAGTAATAACCCACTATAAATGTATACATCTCTTCTTTTGGAATTCATCTGTTGATGGACATTTGGGTCGCTTCTATATTTTACCTATTGTGAATAATGCTGTTACAAATATTAGGGTACATATATCTTTTCAAATTAGTGTTTTGTTTTCTTCAGCCATATACACAGCAGTAGAATTGATGGATAATATGTGAGCTCTGTTTTTAGTATTTTGAGGGACCTATATAGACTTTTCCATAGTAGTTGCACCAATTTATATTCCAACAGTGTACAAGGGTTCCCTTTTCCCAATATCCCTTCCAACATTTGTGATCTTTTGGAGGATAGTCATTCTGATGGGTGTAAGGTGATATCTCATTTTGATTTGCATTTTTCTTATAATTAGCAGTGTTGACTATGTTTTCATGTGCCTGTTTGTCATTTGTATGTCTCCTTTGGGGAAAAAAATGTCTATTCTGGTCTTCTACTCATTTTAAAAATCAGGTTATTAATTTTTTTTGTTATTGAGTTGCATCAGCCATCTATATATAGATTTTTTAATGCAATATACAAACTTTACTTAACAAAATAACACATAAAGTAAAACAGGCACTTGCTCATTTATGTGAGAAACACACTTACTGCTGCTGCTGCTGCTAATTTGCTTCAGTTGTGTCCAACTCTGTGTGACCCCACAGATGGCAGCCCACCAGGCTCTCCCATCCCTGGGATTCTCCAGGCAAGAACACTGGAGCGGGTTGCCATTTCCTTCTCCAATGTATGAAAGTGAAAAGTGAAAGTGAAGTTGCTCAGTTGTGTCTGACTCTTCGAGACCACATGGACTGCAGCTTACCAGGCTCCTCCAATCATGGGATTTTCCAGGCAAGAGTACTGGAGTGGGTTGCCATTGCCTTCTCTGAACACAGATACACACACACACACACACACACACACATATATGTGTGTGTGTGTGTATATATATATATATATATATATATAATTTCTGGAAGAGAGCATAGAGAGAACACTCTTTGACATAAATTGTAGAAATATATTTTTTATCTAACTCTTAAAGCAAAAGAAATAAAAACAAAAATGAAAAATAAACAAATGGGACTTAGTTAAACTTAAAGGCTCTTGCTCAGTAAAGGAAATCATTCACAAAATGAAAAGACAAGTTACTGAAAGGGGGAAAATATTTCCAATGATATTATCCACAGTAGCTTATTATATAATATAAACTCATGTATGTATGTGTGTTTAGTTGCTCAGTCATGTCTGACTTTTTGCAACCCCATGGACAGTAGCTCACCAGGCTCCTCTGTTCTTGGGATTCTCCAGGCAAGAAGACTGGAGTGGGTTACCATTCCCTTCTCCAGGGGGTCTTCCTGACCCAGAGATCAAACCCATGCCTCTTATGTCTGGAGCAGTGGCAGGTGGGTTATTTACCTCTAGTGCCACCTGGGAAGCCTTTTAATTGACTACTGATAGTTATGTATTTATTGCCATTTCATTGCTTGTTTCTCTTTTTACATTTTTGTAGTTCTTCTCTGTACATTTCTTTTTTTCTCTTCCCTAGTGGTTTGATGATTTTATTCAGTACTATGCTTGTATTCCTTTATTTTTAGTATTTGTGTATCTATTGTAGGTTTTTGATTTTTTTTTATTAAATTGAGGTTCATATATGTTGACTTACAGTTAAATCTACTAGTTTGAACCTTGTAATCATTTAGGTTCAAACACATTTTAAAAGATCTACAAGATTATTACTTCATGTCATAGCCTTTTCTTTTCCACTTAGATAAAACTAATTTAACTTTTTTTTTTTTTAGTATAGGTTTAGTATTGGTAAGGTCTTTTAGTTTTGCTTCTCAGGAAAGGTATTTGTTTTCCATTATTCTGTCTTCCAGATAATTTATGTTGTCTATTTAGTCCTTCTAGTTTGTTTCTTTTTTTACTTTAGATATTATATTCTCCAGTTCTTCCTGCATATTTTTTAAAATATTTTTTACTTTCTTATTAAAATTCTCAATGTGTTAATCTATTCATTTCCATAATTCAGTTACTGTTCTTATTACTAGTGCTTTGAATTCTTTATCTGGTAAATTGTTTATTTCTGTCATTATATTTTTCAGGATTTGACTAGTTCTCTGTCTTCTTTTGCTTAACTTTCTCTGTCTCTGTGAACATAGGTGATTTTTTATTTTTACCCATTGTGGTCTTGAAATTGTGGCCTTATGAGGGAGTGTCCCTGTATGACCTGTGTGTGCCCACCGCCTTGGTGGGAGAGCTGGACCGGTGTGAACACAGTAACGGCTTTTCCTCAGTGTGCTGGCAAGCTATCTCTTGGGTAGGATGTGGGGACTGAGACAGAGGGTCTAGAGCTGGAGCTGGGTCTGAGGTGTGAATCCAAGCTGGGTCAGCTCCCTTTAAGTGTGTGTTCTCCCCTCTCCCAGCTCTGGGACCCTTGACCCAGTGGCGGTCAGTGGTGAACCAGGAGGGGCCAGTGTGGTCTGTCATCCTGTGATGGCACAGGCTGAGGAAGCCTGACCACAGACAGAGGTCCAGTCTGCCTCCAACCTTCCGTCCGTGTAAGTGGCAGCAACGACAGCCCCCACACTGCTCAGACACAGCCTCGGGCCTGAGTCTTCCTCATCTGGCACAGCCAACCGCAGTGCCCAGTCTCCGCCAGCCCTCTCTCTGTGGACAAGGGCTGTGGGGGTTCTCAGCATGCATACGGGTGGACACTCTCAGAGACTGGGACTGTCACCGACATGCTGCCTAAGTGACGGCCACCCCAGCCCACACAGACGCCACCCCTGGTCTGAGACATCTCTGTGTCCCCCAGCTGAGCTCTCTCTCTCTCTGGTCAATGCTGCCCTTTGTCTAGTGTGAAGGTGTGATGTGAAGTAAGCAGAGCTGGAGCAGTCAGTCACTTGACTCAGGCTGGGCCACATTCCAGGGTGGTCCCAGGATCCAGGCAGTCACTCCAGCAGCCCTCCCCACTTCTTTAGGAGCATTTGCACCCAATGCATTTGCACTCCTGCGAGTGGAGTCTAGGCTTCCCAGAGCCCTCCTGTCAGACCCAATGACCCTCTGACTGGCCAGAGGGACTTGTCTTCACAGGACTGGTGAGCTCATTATAAGGCTTGAGTCACACAGTCTGTGGGGGAGACCTCCACCACTGTTATCTCCCTGAGTCCCCACCCCAGAGTCACAGGGTCCAATGTGACCCCTTCTCTTCCCATCCTACTCAATTCTCCTTCTCATTTTCCCACAGGTTTGTTTGTATAGGAGTTTTTCTAATAGTTTCTAGTTCATTTTCAGTGAGATTTTTTCCACGTGTATATGCATTTTTGATGCACTCTTGGAGGAGGTGTGTCCCACATCTTCTTACTCTGCCATCTGTTTCAACTGTATAATCTTTTTACAAGTATTTGCACATACATTGACACAATGTTTCCAAAGTGTATGCCATGCTCTTTGATGCCATTTATGTGTATAACTACTGAACCTCAAATTTATAATTGTATCAATCCTCTCACTTTTGAATGTCACCCCTTTAATTGTAGCCTAATTGTAGTTTGTATGAGAAATACGGTACTGATAACTTTTTTTTATTGTTTAACCTATTGAATGTATAGCACCACCATTTTAAATAATTCTTTTCACTTACAAGTGGTCAATTTATTCCCTAACTTCACTTGCAATCTCACACACTTTGATCAAATAAAATTTGTTGCAGCTGATTTCTCACCCACAGGGGTCAGGCACACTTTAAACATTTTGCACAGTGACCATCAATTGCTTTTCATCTACAAAGCATTTTATCAACATTGACTTAGGAAGTGTGTATTACCAAGATTATTTATTCATAGATATCCAAATATAAAACTTAGACTGGCATAATCTATGTTGGAAAATTGCTGAAAGACCAAACACTATGTCTGAAAATATAAAAATATCCAAGTAGCAAAACTGTTGTTGCTGTTCAGTCTCTCAGTCATGTCCATTTGCGACCTCATGGATTACAGCACACCAGGTTTCCCTGTCCTTCACTGTCTCCTGGAGCTTGCTTAAACTCCTGTCCATTAAGTCAGTGATGCCATTCAACCGTCTCATCCTCTGTCATCCCCTTCTCCTCCTGCCTTCAATCTTTCCCAGCATCAGAGTGTTTTCTAAAGAGTTGACTCTTCACATCTGGTAGAAAAATATAAATAAGGAAACATAAGTGTTTTTGAAACATGTAAATGATTACATCGTTCATTTTTCACTAACATCATTATGAAAATAAAAGTCACTCAGTCATCACAACTCTTTGCGATCCCATGGACTATACAGTCCATGGAATTCTCCAGGCCAAAATACTGTAATGGGTAAACTTTCCCTTCTCCAGGGGATCGTCCCAACCCAGGGATGGAACCTAGGTCTGCTGCATTGCAGGTAGATTCTTTACCAACTGAACCACATCATTATCAGTTCAGTTCAGTAGCTCAGTCATGTCTGACTCTTTGTGACTCCAGGGACTGCATCAAGCCAGGCTTCTCTGTCCATCACCAACTTCTGGAGCTTACTCAAACTCATGTACATCAAGTTAGTGATGCCACCCAACCATCTCATCCTCTGTTTTCCCCTTCTCCTCCTGCCTTCAATCTTTCCCAGAATCAGGGTCTTTTCCAATGAGTCATTTCTTCACATTAGGTGGCCAAAGTATTGGAGTTTCACCTTCAGCATCAGTCCTTCCAATGAATATTCAGGACTGATTTCCTTTAGGATGGGCTGGTTGTATCTCCTTGCAGTCCCATAATTATAGGAGCGTCTTTATCAAACTGAAGCATTTTGTTGTAATTTACATGCAGACCAATTCATGATAATTGAAAGGAAAAAAATCTCAAGCAGAATAAAAGGCATATACATCTGCTATATTTTATCTGATTCAGGCTATTTTGGGGAGATAATTTTCCTTGTCTCTTTTGGTTTTCTGAATGATTTTGTTAACCATTAGACTATGTTCCCAAGGATATTTGTATTATAAACAGCCTTGGATAATGAAAATGGCAAGTCCCTCCAGGGAAGAGAATGGATTTACTTCCTGCAGAAGAAACTAAAGCTAATGCTTACAAAGTTTGTCAATAGCCTTCCTTATAAGATTGGGGTTTTCCTAAGGTTAAGCTTCCTCTGTTGTTTCACAAACTGCTGTGGGTACAGAATCATTTAGACCTCTGTACTTAGACCACAGGTCTTGGGTAGTGAGGGAAATTGATGTGAACTTGAAGCTTATGCTTCCTGCTGTGCCTTGAGTAATACATTGCTTTGTCTCTGCTTCAGAAGTCTTGTGGTTTCTGTCAATATCTATAAAACACTGGCCAACTAAATTGTTAGCTTGTGAGTAGGGTAAAGTCTTAGACCCTTCATGGTTCCCAACAACTATAAATGGATATGTTTCAAGAATCTCCTTGACTGTACCAAAAATAAGTCTTGCCATGACTTTTTTCAGAAGCAAAACTAGGTTATAAATAGAAATGTGCTGTTCGTTTTTTTAAATGAAGGGAAGAAAAGAAATAAAAGAAAAATAATGAAAGTAAAAGAAAAAAATACTTTTCATTTGTTATTTAATCAGTAAACAAAACTAAGAAGCATCTATTCCATTCTAAGCATTCTTCAAGATAATACCATAGAGAACAGAGTAGATATGGTACCATGTTTATGGAGTATTCTTTCTTGTTATACATAAGGAAAAATCAGAAAAAAACATTGTTAATGATGACATGTAACATTTTAGAAATGAAGGTGATTGGAGCAGATGTAGTTAAGGGAAGCTACATTACATGAGTGATGAAAAATTTCTTATTTACTCTGAGAGATTTAATCTGAGAGCATGATTTAGTGAAAGAAGTCCCTGGATTCCAGTGATGAATCTAATATTTATTAGTTTTGGGATATCTCTGCAAAAAGATAAAAACTGTCATACCAATTGATATCTTCTCTAATTGTAAAACTGACATATTAAAACATATTTTGATATTGTAGAACCCACAATAAAGGTTTGATATTACTAGTATTATTTATGCTTCCAGATTCTGTTCACAGATTTTTTTCAGGTAAACTAAATGTTGACATGCCCATGTTTTGTTTTTGCTTTTATGTCTTGGATATGTTTTACAAATATCAATGTGCTTCCCTTATATTATAAGTTATAGTGGCCAAAGACAAGCTGACCTTGAAATTAAAGAGCTTCTTTGTGTTTTAGCTTAGACATCACTTTTTCGTTTGCTAATGCTTGCTATCCTTCTTGAAAAACCGAAAAAAAAAAAAAAAAAAAGGGAGAGGGAGAGGGTTATATAATTGCATTTTAGCTAAGTGGAATTGGGGTTATATAGAAATTATTTTCTGTAGTATATGAATTAGAACTTTTAAAATGAAGATACCTATTTAATCGTACCAAAAGGTTCTAAATTACTTTGCATATCCTCAAATCACAAAACCATAAATGCAGAGATCTCATAGTCTCAAGTTCAAATACAGAAACTTATTTCTTATAAATTGGATACAATTTGAATTTTCATTCTTGACCATAAATGAGATTATTAGAGAGGAAAAACTTGCATTTTAACTTTGGATTTAATACAATTGATATATTATAGATTAAAAATTGTGAAAATTTTAAGGGTTACATAAAATTTTCCTTGTTGAAAATACAAATTCAATTTGCTCATATTAGAGATAAGGACAATACAGCAAAATTAAATAGCTAAATTGTTTTCTAATGATCACAAGATTGATCAAGTTAAAGTGAGATTTAGAAGTTTGGCTTTCTTTTTCCTTGTCCAGGCCATTCTGACTAGTCCTTACTTCACTGATGTGATGCTTGTATTTTATATATCAAAACACCTTTGGTGCTTATTGATTTCAGATTTCTAGGCCCTCAATGATATGCTGACTTTGAATTTGGATAATAAGGCTTAGCAATATGCATTTTGATAAGACTTTTTCAGGTCCTTATGTATACTTGAAATCTATACAACCACTGAATAATTAATACAGTGAAAATGAAGTGCCAGGGCTATTAGAATTATCTGAAATTGTAATTTATATAAATTAAACAACTAATACATAAGCAATTGATTTTTTGAGAATTCATTGGTAAACTTCTCTTTATCTTGCAATTAAAATTCATTTTGGGTCAATAAGTTTTCTCTCAAGGTATGCACAAAATGTTGCAAATGTAATGAAATGTGTATACACACATACATACATACCCTTGAAGAGCCCGAATAATAATATTCTATGTAGTGATAAGTAAAAACCTATAATAAATAGTAAATAACTATATGAAAGAGCTTGATAATCATTTATTTTAAAAGTTATACTTCCATTTATCATTTTTTTTATATTTTATTCTTTAATCAGCTTCTAGAAACTTATTTTGAAACTCAAAGCCAAAAGTTTGCTGTGACTTCATTTTATATTCTCTTCTCCAGGGCAATGGCCCTCAGACTGTTTTTTTTTAATTGACATATAATTTCTATACAATGAATTTCTGATAAAATTTTTTGTTTACAGTTGGATAAACTAGATTAGCTTTAATGATGAAAGTGAAACTAAAATTACTGAGATGGAAAATATGCCAAATAATATTTTAAAACAATATCTTGGATTTTAAGGAACAAAGAAGAACTCTGTGAAGTTAAATTATTATGTTCTTGTTAGTTGTAATTGCAAAATATGAGAAGAAAAGTTATTGTCATGATGGGAACTTAAACACAGGAAACAGCAAAAGAACAACCCAAATGTAGTTGACAAAAAGCCAGGGTAATAATTGCAGCTTAAAACTAATTGTGAAAAGAAAACTAAGAACTAGAATTCTGCATTTTGGTCAAATTGCTGTTTCTATAAGTCAACTTTACTACTGTAAATTAAGATAATGTCATAATATCATTCAACAAATATTAATAGGACCTATGTGTTAGATATTATCCTATTTTCTATCTATATACTAGAGGAAAAACATGATGAATATAAAGTATTTAGAAATTCCTGGCATATAGAAAGCATTCAGTAAATCATGTTAAATATGATTGTGCAAATAACAAAAATCAAATGTAAGAAAGGCCACTCTAGAGGTGCTGTGAAGTGAAGTGAAGTGAAGTCGTTCAGTCGTGTCCGACTCTTTGCGACCCCGTGGACTATAGCCCAGCAGGCTCCTCTGTCCATGGGATTCTCCAGGCAAGAATACTGGAGTGGGTTGCCATTTCCTTCTCCAGGGGATCTTCCTGACCCAGGGATTGAACCCAGGTCTCCCGCATTGCAGGCAGACGCTTTAACCTCTGAGCCACCAGGGAAGCCCTGGTACTGTACAACTATATAAAGATATATAGTACAAGGAAAGAGGGCAGGGGCATAATGATCTGAAATGGGGTTCTGAGAAAACAGAACCCCGTTTATTATTTTATGTTAGAAATTATTTTATTTTTTAATAATAATAACATAATTATATATGTTATATTATTATTGTATATTATTATGTATAACATAATTATATATGTTATAGTATTATATTATTATAAAAATAATAATAACATAAATTATTTTATTTTATTTTATGTTAGAAACCCAAGTAGTATGTGTAGGGTAGAATGGGGAGAAAAATAAAGACAGCAGATATAGCCCTTCTTAAAGGTTATAATTAAAGCTATCCTGTCCTAAAGTATCTATTTATGTGTGTGTGTGTGAGGATTGAAGATTCAGGAAGAAGCTGCAATCATGAACAGAGACTGAGATGAGGCAAGTTGACAGTCAGTCCATGGACTAGAGATCAGGCAGAGAGAAAAATCTGAAAGAGCAAATCACACTGACATTTTGGGTGTTTTGTCACTCCAGGG
This sequence comes from Bos indicus x Bos taurus, assembly GCF_003369695.1. Taxonomy (NCBI): domain Eukaryota; kingdom Metazoa; phylum Chordata; class Mammalia; order Artiodactyla; family Bovidae; genus Bos; species Bos indicus x Bos taurus. Next base: position 8,065,892 of record NC_040087.1, on the reverse strand, counting down.
ATACACAGGACCTCAAAAGTTACCCCGGAGGTCTTTGATCTTGATCTTGGTATTGGTTGGAAGGTGTTGGAGAAGGTCATCAAAAGGCTGTGACCTTGGATTGACCCAAGAACTGGACTCAGGCCGTTGGAGGTTCCTTGCCCCTCCCCCATCCTTGGAACGTGCACTCTGCCCGCCATTCCCACTCCAGGAGCTGTTCCAGGGACATAGATTGGAGAGGATAAGGCTGAAGGTTGAAGCCATTTGAATTGCTTATGTGACAAAATCTAGTCCTCTGTATAATCTTTTAAAATTTTGGCAGGCAGTGTGAAGACCTACTTATCTTGTGGTGCCCATGACACATCCTGTGTATAAGTTCCTTTGCTTCTTAAACCTGTTGCTTGTCAATCTGGAGTGATTGGATTCTGTATCCAGTCTTTACTTGCCTTCCACATACGGGGGCCAGTTTCAGATTTCAACCTTGAACACTCCAGTTTGGGGACCAACAGCAGGACACAAATCTTAACCCAGACTGCGGATAATAGAAGGACTGGGATTTCTCAAGTGTTTCCACTGTGAGTGAACTCTTAGGGGACTCCATTTCATGTGGACACTCTTCAAGGTACTGAGATCAATTTGGATCAGGGTGGTTCCCTCAGTGGATTTACTCAACTTAAGGCATTAGTAAGAATACAAAAGATTCTATAAATTTTTCAATTTCTTATTTACCAACTCAGGTATTACATATTTATTGGGAATCTACGATCTTTATCCATAATGATAGGTTTTCTCTTTTTCAATTTGCACAACAAATTGGAATGGTGAAAAAACATAGGTCCCTTTACACTAATTTAAGACTTTATTCCCAACAGATGACGTTTCCTGGGGGAAAGAGGAGTGGTTACCAAGGTGTGAATGTTGCCTCTACTATTCCTTCTCATCACTTGGTTGTTAGTATGTCTTCACACTTTACAGCAAAATACACATTTAATAATCAGGGAAACATCTGGCTAATATAAGGATTATTTATGAAAGAGAAAAGAGTATTTTAGAGACAGGCAGAATTTGACAGAAGGAAAGATGTAGCTTCATACTTTTATATAAAGAAGATTCAGAGTAAAGATACAAGTGAAATTGCAGAGGCTAACTCATCCCTTTGTTTTACCAGGCATCCCCCCATCTCTAGTTTCTTACAAGATCCAAGTTGGACTGAGTGCTCGTATAGTGCCATGAAATTCAAAGGTAGCATTTATATATCTGCATTCTAGAAAAAGCCATCATAGTGTTAGTGGAAGGGAGTCTAGAGACCCCTCTTCCCATTGGCCTTGGTTCTTGGTAAGGATACAAAGAAGAATTTGAGGTCTTACTTGTTGCAAGAGAGTTTATTGAAGCTAAAGAGAGAACAGAGAGCCTATCTCAAGAGAGAAGTAGACCAGGCCAAGGAAAGCAATGGCTCTGGAGGGCTGTGATATAGAGTTTTTAAGGCAAAGTTTTTTGCATAATCCAGGAGGTCATTGGCTGACAGTCTTTTTTTTTTTTTAATTTTATTTTATTTTTAAACTTTACATAATTGTATTAGTTTTGCCAAATATCAAAATGAATCCACCACAGGTATACATGTGTTCCCCATCCTGAACCCTCCTCCCTCCTCCCTCCCCATACCATCCCTCTGGGTCGTCCCAGTGCACTAGCCCCAAGCATCCAGTATTGTGCATCAAACCTGGATTGGCATCTCATTTCATACATGATATTTTACATGTTTCAATACCATTCTCCCAAATCTTCCCACCCTCTCCCTCTCCTATAGAGTCCATAAGACTGTTCTATACATCAGTGTCTCTTTTGCTGTCTCGTACACAGGGTTATTGTTACCATCTTTCTAAATTCCATATATATGTGTTAGTATACTGTATTGGTGTTTGACAGTCTTAACTGAGAGCTGCAGGTTATACAAGAGGCTCTGCTGTATATGTCCTTTCCATAATTCAGTCTGTTATAATTAGATGCATGTGTTCATGGAATATTTATGAGCATTTAATGAGCCCAATGGCCACCAAGCTTATCTAAGGACATGATAGTGTGAGGTGTGTGCATGTGCCAGAGAGGGGACAATTGCCCACAGGGGGATTTTTCTGATCTTTTGAGCATTTTGAGTACTGACAGGGCTGTGTTTGGGACAAGACTGGTAAATAGCTTGACGGGATTAGGCAGCTACTGGACGTTTAGTCAATGGGGCTGCCTCTCATTGCTCATGGCTAATTTCCTGCTTAACAACAGCAGGTACTGTTTCTGTCTTTTTTTTTTTTTTTTTCTTTTCTTATATCCCTAGTGCCTAGACACTTGCCTTGAAATCAAAGAGGGACTCAGTAAATATTTGTTCATTGTTAAAAGAATCTCAGCTTAATCAAAAATAGTTAACTTTTATTATTTTCAGATTGTCATTTGCTCATTTAATCTGTGTTCTTACCTCTTGAGAGGGAGTTTGGAAAGAAAGAAGATAGGCATAATATGATATGTCTAATCATCCTCTCTCTCTATTTAGGGGATGTGAATCAAATTTGAATTTCACACTCCTTTCCTAATGTTACCTACTCTGACCTTGGACTGCTTGCCATGTGACAGGCCAATAAATTGAGAGATGAGCTGTTAAGACAAGGAATAATGATTTTATTCAGAAAACCAGGAGACCAAGGAGATGGTGGACTACTGTCTCAAAGAACCATCTTCCTCAGATTTGGGTGCTGGCTTTATTTATAAAAACAAAGGTCAGGCAAGGTGAGGATGTAATGTAAAAAAGGCAATACATTATTTCAAATATTTCCTGGTTCTAGTCAGACTCCAGAGAGAATGTATTCATTCTTCTTTACTGTAGCCATTCACAGATGGGCCTGGTCAGGATGTTTCCTGTAAACTTTAGCAAAAATATTTTAGCTTAACACTCAGGCATGGGAAGCAGAGTTCCCTAAAATGGGCTATTTTGTATATTCTAAGCTATAGGCAACATGCTTCTCAAGTGGTGATAATGATAAAGAACTCACCTGCCAATGCAGGAGACATGAGATGTGCATTTGAACCCTGGATTGGGAAGATCCCCTGGAGGAGGGCATGGCAACCCACTCCGGTATTCTTGCCTGGAAAATCCCATGGGCAGAGGAGCCTGGTGGGCTACAGTCCATAGGGTTCCATAGAGTCAGACACAACTGAAGCAACTTAGCACGCACACATGCACACAAGCTAAAGGCAACATCCATTTGTGATTAACCTGTAGTAAAAACAATAAACAGAACACAAAGTTTAAAGTAAAAGAAGCAGATCAAGCATGGAATCAGATCTGTTCTTCCCTATTACTCAAGGCATGTTGCCTATCCTGTCCTCCATATGAACACAAAATTCTGTCAATAACTGTGGTAATGGTACATGTTTGGATATGACCTTCAGATTAAGTATCAATACCATTTCATCCATGTAGCACATTTTCATGTTGTAAGGGTTGTAGACTAAGTATCAATATCATCCCATCCAGGTAGCACATTTTCAGGTTGTGAGGGTTGTTCCTCTTTTCCTGAGATTTCTAGAACCTGTTCCAATATGTGGCTGCCAAACATCATATAGATGGAATATTTTAAACAAGTTTCCCTAGTTTTAAAGTTTTTTATTGGAGCTACTAACCTTTTCAAAACTGAATATCAAAGAGCATTTCATCTGTGGGAGAGGAATTTTTCACATGCTTTTATACACTCTAAAAATATAAACTTAAGCTGTGGTGTAATAATGATGTGTACTGTATCACTTTGTGTGTTACTATTCTGGGATATATGCACATTTGCCTGAGGGTGTATAGAAGATGGTTAGTATAAAAACATAAACAGAGTAGGCGGGTGACACCGAAGCATAAATGAAAAAAAAAAAATTAATGGAATGTTTTGCACTTGGTATTCTACTTTGGACACTCGATTTAGGTGACAATCACAGGACTTGAATTCGAGATGGAAAGAGATTTTACTGGCAGCAAATTTCAGAAGTAATTGTGTGGGCTGCTTAGAGCAGTCACCAGGTCCCTTTCCTGACTAGACTGCTGATGAGAAGGCTCAGGTACCTTGTTCTCGCCTACAAACCACTTCCTTTTAACTCCCTGCCAGTTCAGAGAAATTCATAAGATTTGATCCACTTTTGAATATGAATAGAGCTCTTTATAATCTTTAGTGAGATTTATATTAAGTCAGAACTCTCTATAAAGATTTTTTTTTTCCTTTTTGTTGTATGTGGTCTTTTTGTCTTACAAGAGTTTTAACTCTTAAAACTCACTCTCTCACTAAATTCTTGACTCTGGTGTAATAATCACAAATGTTTTTGAAAAGTGTCAGCAGAATGTAACATGTCTTATTTGTAATTTGCCTTAGATGCCCCTTGGAAAGTTTTAATTATGACAACTAATAATTTTCTCTACTCTGAAACAAAAATGTATGTGTATGTGTAAGTGAATTTTTAATTGGAAAGACATTTCCATTTGTTTCTGTATGAAGACTATTTCCAATTCCATTTAAGTGAAAATTTGTAACTCCGAAAACTTTCAGAACTAAATAGCTAATTAATTGTGCTTATGTTACCAGGTCAAGAGGGAACTAGTTACTTTTGATAATTTTGGAGTTTAAAAATGAGGTGTTATAATCTGTTGTCACCAATGGAAAGATTAGTGTTTATTTGATGATACAGTCATCATCAAAGTATTATTTGAAAGAGTAGTGATTATGCTTAAGGCTAAATGCCTACATATTTACAAATTTTAAGCCAAACTGATAGGCATCAAGACACTTAATCTTCATCATCAGATGAGAACACAGGTAAAACAAACAAACAAGCAAACAAAAAAACTGCATAATGCTTCCTGTCCTTTCCTTCAGTTTGATACTCAGGATCTAGGAATAGTAAGATCTTTAGTGAGCTCAGAACACAGAGCTGATAGAATAGACTGGAAATGTTGCCACTATAGAGTCTCAATAAGAAGCCAGGATATTTCATTTTAAAATTTACTCTAAAGGGTATGTGAAAACAACATTAAGAGGAAACTTTTGAATGCTACAATGTTGATTCCATCTCTTTTAAATGGGGTTTTCATTCATATTATATGTCATTTCATTCATGTTATTTCATTCATATTATATGTAATTAAGCACATTATATGCATTTTCTTAATAATTTGAACAGTAATAACTATAATAGTTATACATACAGCATTTCATGTAGCATTTTCACTGAATTATTCAATGTGATAAAAAGATATTAGGTTCCAGGGAAAAAGGGATTAGTAAAGTAAACCCTCAAATTTCAAAGAGTTAACAACTTAACCTGGGAGTTATTGTTGTTCACTTGCTCAGTCGTGTCCAACTTTTTGCGACCCCACAAACTGCAGCCTGCCAGGCTTCACTGTCTTTCACTGTCTCCTGGAGTTTGCTCAAATTCCTGTCCACTGTGTCTATGATGCTACCCAACCTTCTCATCCTCTGTCACCCTTTCTCCGCTTATGCTCAGTTTTTCCCTAACCTGGAAGATATATATGTAAATATAGAAACATAACACAGCTTGGTAAACCTCATGATGGTGCCATGAGCAAACTTCAGGAGGTGGTGGAGGACAGAGGAGCCTGGCATGCTACAGTCCACGGGGTCATAAAGAGCTGGACATGACTTAGGAACTGAACAAGCACACACCCGTGTCACAAGAGCATAGGTCAAGAGAGAACTCAATATATTATTTCTGGAGAACATTATTTATTTTATGTGAACCTAATATGACAACAATTCCCCAAGGGTTATTCAGGGACTTTTCTCCATATTTTCCTCTTTTTCTCTCATGACTTTAAATGTTGTCTAGACAGCAATTCTCTCACATCAGCACTAAAACATGGTTAAGTCTCTCTCTCCCTAAAACTCACATACACACAAATAATGTATACTCAACTTCATGCTCAGCTGCTTTGGCACCTCTTTCCTTTTATTTTCACTTCTTATTACTGATTTCTATACTTTCTCTAATTTTCCACATCACTCATTCACTCCTCAAACTCCTCACTATGGCTTTTGGTGCCTGGTATTTTAAGAAGCTGAAGCTTTCACCAAAAACAAAGCAAACACACAAATGAAAACAACAATGAAAAAGGAGCTTTGAAAGGATAAGCAATTTGTACAAAGTTAAATCAATAGTAGAAGTGTAGGGTCTCTGAATTCTAAAGTACCTCAGAAATTAATTTATGTATTTAATAAAAAATCATATTTAACATCAATCTATTGCAGCTAATTAAATAAAAATCATGTTTTCAACATATAGCTCTTTGTTTTTGTTCACTAACATACAAAAACATACATGTAGAAAGCCTCATATGCTTTTAAAATTTAACAACACTGATAATTTAAAACATGTCAATAAGAATCATGTTAGTAACCCTGTATAGAGCTGTCAATTACTTTATATCACCCTTAAATTCAGGTCCACATTTCTTTCAGTGACATAGTGCATGTGCATGCTAAGTAGATTTAGTCGTATCTGACTCTGTGTGACCCTATGGACAGTGGTTCACAAGACTCCTCTGTCCATGGGATTCTCCAGGCAAGAATACTGAAATGGGTTGCCATGCCCTCCTCCAGGGGATCTTCCCAACCCAGGGGTCGAACCTGCACCTCTTATGTTTCCTGCATTGGGAGATGGGTTCTTTATCACTAGCACCACCTGGAAAGTCCTCAATGACATAGGGGACTTTCTGTGGCTCTGCCTGCTGTCTGTCTCTCTCAGACCAAAAGAAGAAAAGGAATACAAGGTGAAGTCTAAGGTATATGGAGCCTGAACTGACTCCATGTAGAAGAGATTTCTTAGCCTCTGTGATCACACAAAGAGCCACCTAAGAAATAAGTTCACACAAGTGATGAAAAAAGAGGAATTGACTCAGATATTAGAATTTCAAGGGATTTTGTGTAACCCCCCAGGGTGATATTCTATTTTGATATGTTGATAAAGTTGTGATAGAAGCTTTCCAGATTCATTGAATATGATTCAAGGACAGTGAGGGCAACAGTGTGACTGCACCTAATGCTCTCTGAGGGCAGGGCAATTTCTAACATATTTGTTTATTTTTCTTTTTATTTTCATTACTCTAAAAAGTGGAACCAAGAAAAAATGTTGTGATTTATGTCAAAGAGTATTCTGTATATATTTTCTTGTAAGAGTTGTATAGTATCTGGCCTTACATTTATGTCTTTAATTCATTTTGAGTTTTGTGTATGATATTAGTGAAAGTGAAAGATTGAGTTGCTCAGTCATGTCCTACTCTTTGTGACCCATGGAATGTAGCCTGCCAGTCCATGGAATTCTCCAAGCAAGAATACTAGAGTGGTTAGCCATTAGCTTCCCCAGGGGATCTTCCTGACCCAAGGGTTGAACCCAGGTCTCCTGCATTGCAGGTGGATTCTTTACCATTTGAGCCACCAGGGAGTCTTCTAATTTCATTCTTTTACATATAGCTGCCCAGTTTTCCCAGCCCCACTTATTGAAGAGACCATCTTTTCTCCATTGTACATTCTTGCTTCCTCTGTCATAGATTAGGTGACTGTAGGTACATCGGTTTATCTCTGGGCTTTCTATCCTGTCCCATTGATCTATGCTTCTTTCTTTCTTTTTTTTGGTGCCACTTCACACTGTTTTGATGACTGTAGCTTCGTAGTAAACTCTGAAGTCATGAAGCCTGATTCCTTCACCTCTATTCTTCTTTCACAAGATCGCTTTCACTATTTGAAGTCTTTTGTATTTCCATACAAATTGTAAAAGTTTCACTCTAATTCTGTGGAAAATGCCCTTTGTAATTTGATAGGGAATGCATTTAATCTGTAGATTGCTTTGGGTAATATAGGTATTTTTACAATATTAGTCAATTTCTAACATAACAAACATTAAATAAACATTTTTTGAAGATGAATAAGCAAATGAATTAATAAAAATTAATTGAGGAATTGATGCTTTTGAATGGTGGTGTTGGAGAAGACTCTTGAGAGTCCCTTGGGCTGCAAGGAGATCCAACTAGTCCATCCTAAAGAAGATCAGTCCTAGATGTTCATTGGAAGGACTAATGTTGAAGCTGAAACTCCAATACTTTGACCACCTGATGTGAAGAGCTGACTCATTGGAAAAGACCCTGATACTGGGAAAGATTGAGGGCAGGAGGAGAAGGGGACAGCAGAGGATGAGATGGTTGGATGGCATCACCGACACAATGGACATGGGTTTGGGTGGACTCCAGGAATTGGTGATGGACAGGGAGGCCTGGCGTGCTGCAATTCATGGGGTTGCCAAGAGTTCGACACGACTGAGCTACTGAACTGAACTGAACTGAACTGAACTGAATGATATCTTTTGAAATAAATTCAGTTAATTTGTATGTGTTAGTCACTCAGTCATGTATGACTCTTTGTGACTCCATGAACTGTATGCCAGGGCTCCTCTGTCCATGGAATTCTCCAGGAAAGAATACTGGAGTATGTTACCATTCTTTTCTCCTGGTGATCTTCCCGACCCAGGAATCAAACTCAGGTCTCCCACATTGCAGGCACATTCTTTACCATTTGAGCCACCCAGGAAGCCCTCAGTTAATTTGGGTGCTCACGAAAGTACAGTTCAGATCAGATCAGATCAGTCGCTCAGTTAGTGTAGGTAATTTAAATTTTACTTAAATGTATTGCACTGTTCAACACCCAATCTTTAGTTGCTGTTTATCATTTTTTTAATCTTATAAAGAATTATTATGGATTGTTTTGGATAACCATTAAGTAAAGAATGCTGATGAGACAATTAAAAAAATATCACAAATTATCTAAATTAGATGAGGTATTTTTCAAAATAATTTAAGAAAAGTAATTTGCCTTTTAGTTTTTGTATATTTTAACACCCTTATTAGACTATCCTTTTGAACCTGCAAAGCTATTTAAACTAGTTATGTTCAGTTTAGGTTTCTTCCATGATCTTTCCTTGATATGACATCTTTTAGTTTAGTGTGAAGTTTTCAATGAGAGTTGGAATTAAGGATACATCAGGTATGCAGAAACACCAATGGAAAAGTCATCCCACAGGTAAGATTGACAGCTGAAAAAAAGGATGAATAAATGACAGTTTTTCATTGAACCTGTCTACTCTCCTCAAGCTATTTTACTGAGAGTAAGATAAAAAAAAATTCTATTTAAAAAGGAATATTTTCTATGATTTGTGTTCATTACAAAAATGATCATCAAACATAGTAACAAAAATAGTACTTCTGGGTAAATGCGTATGAAACTGGTTTGTAAAGGTAATAAAAAAATAGAAAAGGATAAACAGGGTACCTGTGAAAGACAGATTTAAAAGAGCACTTGATTTGATAATGACAGTATGGATTCAGATTTTATGATACATTAAAATATCTTTAGATTCACCTTACACAGAAAACTATAATTTCTCAATTACTGTAGAAATATATCCTAACTTTTACATGTTTTTAATAAATATGTCTTAAAGTCTCATGCAGTTAAAATTAACTGCATGATTATAATTTATCATCCTAATCAGCATTGCTAAATGCTGTTAATATTTTAAAATATTCATTCATTAAGAGTTCATATTTTACTTATTGTTGTGATTCAGATTAGAAAAATAATTATAGAGAATATTGTGGTAAGTGGATATTTACTCAATAGTGCAGGCACCCCTAGTGGCTCAGATAGTAAAGAATCTGCCCAGAATGTGGGAGACCCAGGTTCAATTCCTGGGTCTGGAAGATCCCCTGAACAAGGAAATGACAACCCACTCCTGTATTCTTGCCTGGAAAATTCCATGAATAGAGGAACCTGACAGGCTACAGTCCATGGGGTCACAAAGAGTTGGACATGACTGAGCTTAACTAATAATAATATAGGGTACTCTTCTTCTTATTCTAGAACAAACTTGTGAACTTGGGCATTGGTTTGCAAGTAAGAAAACTGAATGCTGTAATAAGTAATAAGAAAAGGAACTAGAAATGAGATCTGAATTTAGAGATCATGAATTTTCAAATATAGCAGGTTGGAAGGGATCCTTAGTATGCATGAACTTGATGGTCAATAAACCAGTTTGGTTTATAGTTCTGTCATGAATTAACCAATCTCTTTAAATATTGGGTTCTTCATTTGTAAAATAATAATACTGATTTGAACATCCTGTCATTTCTAAAATGATTCCATTTGGCTGGAACCCTACCATCTTCATGAACCACTATTGGGTGTGAAGGCATTCAGTACATCAGCACATTTCCCTACTTAAGTTTCAGATCAACTTAACCAAATAGGGTAAATGAAGAACAAAATATCCTCTTTATAATTTGTGAAGCTTATATTGGAGAATGTGATATATATTTATGGGAAAATAGACACAGATGAGGGAAGTAAAAGGCAGCACTAGTGGTAAAGAATCTTCCTGCCAATGCAGGAAACATGAGTTGTGGGTTCTATCCCTGGGTCAGAAAGGTCCTCTGGAGGAGGGTGTGGCAAACTACTACAGTATTCTTGCCTGGAAAATCCTATGTACAGAGATTGGTGAGCTACAGTCCATAGGGTTGCAGAGTCATTCATGATTGAAGCAACTTAGCATGAACACAGACATACGTGAACACTCCAAGATAAGACAGATTATCCACTGGTAGGCACAATGAATTGAACCAGCCTACCCCATTTTAAGAAGCATAATCTGTTCCTTTATTATTTATGTAACTGAGCAACACTGCAAAACATATTTTCTCTTCTCAAAGGTCAGTTTCTAAGGGGAAAAAATGGAAAAAGGGGTAAAGTCTTATATGATTGGAAATTCACTTTCTTATACTCAGCAATTAGATGACTTCCTCCACCTCTGATGGAGAGAAGTGAAGTGTAAAAATAAAGCCAAAGATCCAACATTGATATACATTCTTACTCTTGAAATTTCAACCATGAAGTGTTTTCCACTTTATATTTTGCTTAATTGGATCTTAAATTATACATAGAGCTAAAATCTAAATAATTTTATACTAGAATTCACAGAAGAGAATAAAAAACACTGACTTTTAAAAAATCTGATTAAGGGCCCTTGCTTTACCTGTTTACTTATTGAGGCTTGGGTTTATCCTATAGTCATTTTTATTAAATGCTAAAATCATCAAGGTCTCTCTTATCTGATTTGAAACATTGTTTTCTTCACTATAATTAGCTAACATCTACAGCAAATTTGGAAAACTCAGCAGCGGCCACAGGACTGGAAAAGGTCCGTTTTCATTCCAATCCCAAAGAAAGGCAATGCCAAAGAATGTTCAAACTACCACACAACTGCACTCATCTCACACGCTAATAAAGTAATGCTTAAAATTCTCAAAGCTAGGCTTCAGCAATATGTGAACCATGAACTTCCTGATGTTCAAGCTGGTTTTAGAAAAGGCAGAGGAACCAGAGATCAAATTGCCAACATCCGCTGGATCATGGAAAAAGCAAGAGAGTTCCAGAAAAACATCTATTTCTGCTTTATTGACTATGCCGAAGCCTTTGACTGTGTGGATCACAATAAACTGTGGAAAATTCTGAAAGAGATGGGAATACCAGACCACCTAATCTGTCTCTTGAGAAATTTGTATGCAGGTCAGGAAGCAACAGTTAGAACTGGACATGGAACAACAGACTGGTTCCAAATAGGAAAAGGAGTATGTCAAGGCTGTATATTGTCACCCTGTTTATTTAACTTATCTGCAGAGTAAGTACATCATGAGAAACGCTGGACTGGAAGAAACACAAGCTGGAATCAAGATTGCCGGGAGAAATGTCAATAACCTCAGACATGCAGATAACACCACCCTTATGGCAGAAAGTGAAGAGGAACTAAAAAGCCTCTTGATGAAGGTGAAAGTGGAGAGTGAAAAAGTTGGCTTAAAGCTCAACATTCAGAAAACGAAGATCATGGCATCTGGTCCCATCACTTCATGGGAAATAGATGGGGAAACAGTGGAAACAGTGTCAGACTTTATTTTTCTGGGCTCCAAAATCACTGCAGATGGTGACTGCGGCCATGAAATTAAAAGATGCTTACTCCTTGGAAGGAAAGTTATGACCAACCTAGATAGCATATTCAAAAGCAGAGACATCACTTTGCCAACAAAGGTCCGTCTAGTCAAGGCTATGGTTTTTCCTGTGGTCATGTATGGATGTGAGAGTTGGACTGTGAAGAAGGCTGAGTGCCGAAGAATTGATGCTTTTGAACTGTGGTGTTGGAGAAGACTCTTGAGAGTCCCTTGGACTGCAAGGCGATCCAACCAGTCCATTCTGAAGGAGATCAGCCCTGGGATTTCTTTGGAAGGAATGATACTAAAGCTGAAACTCCAGTACTTTGGCCACCTCATGCAAAGAGTTGATTCATTGGAAAAGACTCTGATGCTGGGAGGGATTGCGGGCAAGAGGAGAAGGGGAGAACAGAGGATGAGATGGCTGGATGGCATCACTGACTTGATGGACATGATTCTGAGTGAACTCCAGGAGTTGGTGATGGACAGGGAGGCCTGGCGTGCTGCGATTCATGGGGTCACAAAGAGTTGGACGTGACTGAGCGACTGATCTATCTGATCTGATATCACTGAAAAGGATAAATTGTTTTACATTTATGGTGTTCAAATGTCTTCTTTGGTGCCTATCAGATTTCAAAAGTTAATAAATTTATTCAGCCATTAAAAAGAATATGTTTGAATCGGTTCTGGTGAGATAGATGAAGCTGGAGCCTATTATACAGAGTGAAGTAAGCCAGAAAGAAAAACACCAATACAGTATACTAATGCATATATATGGAATTTAGAAAGATGATAACAATAACCCTGTATATGAGACAGCAAAAGAGACACTAATGTATAGAACAGTCTTTTGGACTCTGTGGGAGAGGGAGAGGGTGAGATGATTTGGGAGAATGGCATTTAAACATGTATAATATCATATATGAAACGAATTGCCAGTCCAGGTTCGATGCATCATACTGGATGCTTAGGGCTGGTGCACTGGAATGACCCAGAGGGATGGTATGGAGAGGGAGGAGGGAAGAGGGTTCAGGATGGGGAACACATGTATACCTGTGGCAGATTCATTTTGATATATGGCAAAACCAATACAATATTGTAAAGTTAAAAAATTAAAATAAAAGATTTACATTATGGAAAAAAAAGTTAATAATCTACTAGATTTGTCTAGACTTTTGCAGATATATTTTTACGAGTTTTATAGATTTTTCTTTGTTGTGGTTCAGTCACTAAGTTGTGTCTGATTCTGCAAACCCCATGGATTGATTGCAGCATGCCGGGATTCCCTTTCTTTCATCATCTCCCAGAGTTTGCTCAAATTCAAGTCCATTGAGGCGGTGATGCCATCCAACCATCTTACCCTCTGACACTCCCTCTCCTCCTGCCTTCAATCATTCCCATCAGCAGGGTCTTTTTCAATGAGTCGTCTCTTTGCATATGGTGGTCAAAGTATTGGAGCTTTAGCTTCAGCATCAGTCCTTCTAGTGAATATTTAGCATTGATTTCTTTTAGGATTGACTGGATTATTGGTCTCCTTGCAGTTCAAAGGACTCTCTCTCAAGAGTCTTCTCTAGCACCACAGTTCAAAGGCATCGATTCTTCGGCACTCAGCCTTTTTTATTGTCCGGTTCTCACATCCATACAAGACTACTGGAATAACCATAGCTTTGACTATACTGACCTTTGTTGGCAAAGTGATATCTGCTTTTTAGTATGCTATCTAGGTTTGTCATTGCTTTTCTTCCAAGGAGCAAGAGTCTTTTAATTTCACGGCTGCAGTCACCATCCACAGTGATTTTGGAGCCCAAGCAAATAAATTCTGTCCCTTTATTTTTCTTTACATGCATGCTAAATCCTTCCTTTTATGCATATAGAGATATATTATAGGTTTCAAGGAAAAGTATGTAAGTTCTATCTCCCTGATCAATTCTGATTCTTTACTAAACTGTGGAAGATTCTAATATCTTACTCATTGCCTATCATTAATTGTTTGTTTGGTTTTTGTAGACCAGAATCTAAGAACCAAGTCATTATCTTTTTTATTTATTAGCTCTTTAGAATAAAATCACAATACAATGTTAGGAACTGAAATTATATGCTGCACATTTGTTGTTCTCTGATATTAACCTTTAAAATCTCATAGTCTTTTACTTAATATGAGACAACAAAATGCTGTTCACTCTGAAATCTTTGCTACTGAAAAAAAATAAAAATATATGAGTGGTAGAGTAAATCAAGGGAAATTATTTAGGAGGACAAATATAATTATTAGGGATTTGAGAATAATTATACTTCCATAAACACATTTCAATCTGAGGGTGGAAAAAGTGTAAATAACAAAGAAATAAATAATTTTCTAGAAATACAGCATTTTTCTAATAAAATATTTATTTACCATATATAATCTATTAATCACTGTGCCAGGCACTGGGTTTAGTATGTATGAAATTTGGTCTCCCACTTCAAGATACAGGAAGTAGTCACTTGAAATAACAATTTATATAGTGAACTCAAAATTCTAACAGGAATACTCAGAATGCTACTGGACTCAGGGGAAAGATACTTACTCCTATCTGATTTGTCATGGTAGGAAAGAGAGAAGAAAATTCAATCAAAACTTGCTAGAATAGAAACATAAAGTGAAATTCAAAGAAACCCAAAGAATGACTGTCTGGGCTAGCTAACCAGAGAATACTTTACATATATACTACAATGAGTAACCAAGAGTATAACTCAAATAAATAGAGTACTTTTAATATCAGACATTAAAAACAAATAAGATGTACTTATTGAACACAGATTTAACAAAAGGAAAAATGAGTATGGTATCAATCATCTTTGGCCACCTATTCCTCCACTGCTGAGCTGTTCTCTTTTATTGTGGTATGGTTAGTAATTAATTTTATATAAACTATCATTCTTGGACCATAGTTTCAAAGCACTGAATCTTATTTTTCAGTAACTTGGTTGTTATTAAGGAGAGAGTCAGAGATGATTTGGGGCTACTCCAAATTTGCAGAGATTTGCACCTATGATTCGTTCCAGAAATTATGCAGTTTTAGCCTTTCAGTTTATGTCTTGGGTGCACTTAGAGATTTAGAGTTGTTTTTGTGTGTGTGTGTGTGTAAGGATGAGCTAATATTTCACTCTTCCCTCGTGAAAACATCTCTGTGTTCCATTTCTTGAAAATATTTCCCTTTTCCAGGTGAATTTGTTTCCCACTTTTCTTGAAAATCATCTGAAAATATATAATTAGTCTTTTTCTAGGCTCTATTCTGTTCCTTTTGCCTGTCTTTGTCCTTTTATCAGTACCATGCTGTTTTGATTAGTATAGCTTTGTAATAATGCTTGAAAATCAAATTATATAAACCCTTTCCAATTTGTTTTTATTTATAATTTCATGGCCTAATTGATAAACATTTTTATAAAAATTATAATTAGTTCATCAATCCTCACATTAAAAAAAAAATTCTTCCAGAATTTTTATTCTGATTACAGACACCTATTGATCAATTTGGGGAAAATTTATGTTTTAACTACATTGACTCTCTAATTTGTTAAATATGGTATGCTCCTCTACTTATTTCAATTTTCAATAATTCTTATGACCAAGGCATTGAGGCTTAAGAATCAATCCTTCCAATGAATATTCAGAGTTAATTTCCTTTAAGTTTGATGGGTTTCCAGTCAAATATATTTGAGAATCCCTAAATTGAAAACAAATTGTGACATAAAGTAGTTTAAAGAATAATGACCTTGAGTTATATGTTCCTGTGACCTTATGGTTCTTAACATTTATCTCTAAAAATCAATTTTTCTTCAACTGAAAAAAATCATTGCAATAAATATAATTCAGTAGTAAAACAAATATTTTCTATTTTCCTTTTAAAAGTGCTAAACCATTTAATGATATTTCACTTCCTTCCTTTGGTTTCCATTCAGAGGAGTTTTAAGCTGGATGTATTTGCATTTCTAAGCTTCCAAACTTTAGATAAAGCAGTTGTCATTTTAAAATCAGTTATGTTTTCTATTGTTCACATATACTTTTTTGTCATTTTGTCACTCAGTTAAATTTAGAAGTACTTACTCTCAAGACCATCTGAATCAAAAGCACTGACCTTTTCTTTTTCACTTCCCTTATTTTTTTTAGACAGGCAATTGAAAAACATTAGAGTTAGAAAAGGGGAAATTTCCTATTCTCACATAGTTCATTAAATATCTAACATTTTAGCTTTATTTATGAAACATAAGTTTTTAAAAAAATAATTTAGTTTTATAGACTAGATAAAGTTTATGCAATATGATAGCTATAAACCCAGATTTTACGCATGGAGGTCACAGCACATACATACACACATAAACACACATTTATACTCTGTGCACATACACATTATCACCAAGATGACCGGTACCACCATTTTTTTGTAAATGTAAATGCAACTCAGTATTCTAGATATTTAGTGATTTCAGAGAATAAGGTTAATCAAATATTGGATTTAGGTCTGCTTATCTTATAGAGTGCAGGTTCTGAAGGCAAGGAATAAGCCAAAGTTAGCAGCTTGCTACTGTTTCATCTCTCAACCAGACTGTGGACTTCACTCTGCATGTTTGACCTTTCGTCTCATTCGTTACATCTACAATTAGTGTGGTTCAGTGCCCTTCTTGTCACTAGCTGCTAATGAGATTTCAAGTCATCTTTAAAACTAGCTTAAATGCATCAGTGTCATTTGATGTCATTTTTTGATCTGCTTTAGTATTATACCTGTTAAAGGAACACACAGATTGGTGTTTGGCACAGATGTCAATCAGACATCTGATGTTTTGCTCTTGTTAAACTTTAATATATTTTTTATGTGATTTGTGGCAGATGAGGTTTTTTTATATTCTCATCATTTCATTCTGTTTTTGTGTACTTGAAGGATAATTGCTTTATAATGTATATTCTACCCTACAACAACAAGAATCAGTCATAGCTATACACACACACACATATATAATATATATATATATATATATATATATATATATATACACACACTCATATAATTTCCCAAACACTTGAGACTCCTTCCCACCTCTCCATCCCAACCCTTTAGGTTGTCATGTCACAGAGTGCCAGGGTAAGCTTTTTATTAGATAGCAGCGTCCTACTAGCTATTTACTTTACACATGGTACTGTATATGTGTCAATGCCACTCTGTCATCTTTTTGATATTAACATCAGTCTCATTCATAAAACTTTGAGATAGGTTGCCTCTATATTGAGAGTCAAAGTCATTTTGAATTATCCCTAAATCAAAAATGATAGTAATGCCCAAACTAGATGCTATCTGGCAAATGATATGAATTTTCAAGTCCCTCAATATATTCACACATTTGCAGTTTTTCAAAGCAATAAAATGTATTATATTTTATGAATTATAAAACATAAGATATGTATAATTTGTCTACAGCCAGATATCCTGGAATGCAAAGTCATATGGGCCTTAGGAAGCATCACTGCGAACAAAGCTAGTGGAGGTGATGGAATTCCAGTTAAGCTATTTCAAATTGTAAAAGATGATTGTTTAAAGTGCACTCAATATGTTAGTAGATTTGGAAAACTCAGCAGTGGCCACAGGACTGGAAAAGGTCAGTTTTCATTCTAATCCCAAAGAAAGGCAATGCTGAAGAATGCTCAAAATATGCACGCATATGATCATCTCACACACTAGCAAAGGGATGCTCAAAATTCTCCAAGCCAGGCTTCAGCAGTATGTGAAATGTGAGCTTCCAGATGGTCAAGCTGGTTTTAGAAAAGGCAGATGAACCAGAGATCAAATTGCCAACATCTGCTGGATCATGGAAAAAGCAAGAGAGTTCCAGAACAACATCTATTTCTGCTTTATTGACCAGGCCAAAGCCTTTGACTATGTTGATCACAACTTACTGTGGAAAATTCTTCAACAGATAGGAATACCAGACTACCTTAACTGGCTCCTGAAAAATCTGTATGCAGGTAAAAAAGCAGCAGTTAGAACCAGACATGGGACAACGGACTGGTTCTAAATTGGGAAAGGACTACATAAAGGTTGTATGTTTTCACCTTGCTTACTTAACTTATATGCAGAGTACATCATGGGAAATGCTTGGCTGGATGAAGCACAAGCTGGAATCAAGATTTTCAGGAGAAATATCGATAACCTCAGATGTGCAGATGACACCACCCTTATGGCAGAAAGTGAAGAGGAACTAAAGAGCCTCTTGATGAAGGTGAAAGAGGAGAGTGAAAAAAACTGGCTTAAAACTCAACATTCAAAAAATGAAAATCATGGCATCTGGTTCTGTTACTTTGTGGTAAGTAGACGGGGAAACAATGGAAAGAGTAATATACTTTATTTAGGGGGGCTCCAAAATCACTGCAGATGGTGACTGGAACCATGAAATTAACAACAATAACAAAAAAAAAAAACAAAAAAACAAAAAACACTTGCTCCCTGGAAGAAAAGCTATGACCAACCTAGACAGCATATTAAAAAGCAGAGACATTACTTTGCCAACAAAGGTCTGTTTAGTCAAAGCTATGGTTTTTCCAGTAGTCATATATGTGTGTGAGACTATAAAGAAAGCTGAGTGCCAAAGAACTGAAGCTTTTGAACTGTGGTGTTGGAGAAGACTCTTGAGAGTCCCTTGGACTGCAAGGAGATTAAACCAGTCCATCATAAAGGAAATCAGTCCTGAATATACATTCAAAGGACAGATGCTGATTCTGGAACTCCAATACTTTGGCCAACTGATGCGAATAACTGAATCACTGTAAAAAACCCTGCTGCTGGGAATGATTGAAGGCAGGAGGAGAAGGAGACAACAGAGGATGAGATGGTTGGATGTCATCACTGACTTGATGGATATGAGTTTGAGTAAGCTCCAGAAGTTGGTGGCGGACTGGGAACCCTGGCGTGCTGCAGCCCATGAGTTATTAAAGAGTCAGACATGGTATGAGCAAATGAACTGAACTGAACTGAAGTAAAGTTGAAACAAAAGAGATATGTACATATAGTGTATTGTAGGATTATTTTACAAAACAAAATATTAGAAATGCCCTATTTTTCAAAAATATGGTTGTTGTTACAGAAGTCTGTACATATCTAATGGGTTCTCTTCTGTAATCAGGAAAAATATGGTTTATTATCTTAAAATTAATGAGAACAAGTGCTTGAATTCTGGAAAGTCAAAAGAAACAATTCAGAACTATCACTAGTATGTATGTATCTATTCAGTGATAAAGACAATGTATGTTATTAATATAGTAAGATAAATCAAATGAATGCATAACTGCCTGCATAACTCTCAAATTTTAGAGTTGATTCTTCTATGGTTATTTGACCTTTCTGACTATCAGTACTTATCCTGGCCAATGTGGCTGGGGTTAAAGTGAACTATTTTTGAAAAATGTGATTTTCACTTTAGCACTCCTTAAATGCTAACTTATGCTACATCTTTTATTACTTAAGTTATTTGTTGTGTTTGTTTTATAGTCAATATTTCAAGAATGAATACATAACATGATTAATTTGTAGACAGAGAAAACCTTACAAAAGCATAATAAGGATAATACACTTGTATTATTTTACACATCTGAGAACTATAATCGACAAACATAACCACATATTTTTGTATGGTAATACCTAAACTTGTTCTTAATTAGATGTTATAAATATAGCAAATAATTTGCTCATGATACAAGCTATGAGCTCAGTTCAGTCACTCATACGTGTCCGACTTTTTGTGACTCCATGTACTGTAGCACGCCAGGCTTCCCAGTCTATCACCAACTCCCGGAGCATGCTCACACTCATGTCCATCGAGTCAGTGATGCCATCCAACCATCTCATCCTCTGTTGTCCACTTCTCCTCCTGCCCCCAATCTTTCACAGCAGGGTATTTTCCAATGAGTCAGTTCTTCCCATCAGGTGGCCAAAGTATTGGAGCTTCAGCTTCAGCATCAGGCCTTCCAATGAATATTCAGGACCAATTTCCTTTAGGATGGACTGGTTGGATCTCCTTGCAGTCCAAAGGACTCTCAAGAGTCTTCTCCCACACCACAGTTCAAAAGCATCAATTCTTTGGCTCTCAGGTTACTTTATGGTCCAAATCTCACATCTGTATATGACTACTGGAAAAACCATAGCTTTGACTAGACGGATCTTTTTTTTTTTTTTGACTAGACAGATCTTTGCTGGCAAAGTACTGTCTCTGCTATTTACTATGCTAAATCAGTCAAAGCTTTTCTTCCAAGGAGCAAGCATCCTTTAATTTCATGGTTGCAGTCACCATCTGAAGTGATTTTGGAGCCCCCCAAAATAAAGTCTGTCACTGTTTCCATTATTTCTCTATCTATTGCCATGAAGTGATGGGACCAGATGCCATGATCTTGTTTTTCTGAATGTTGAGCTTTAAGCCAAGTTTTTCACTCTCCTCTTTCATTTTTATTAAGAGGCTCTTCAGTCCCTCTTCAATTTCTGCCATAAGGGTAGTGTCATCTGGATATCTGAGGTTGTAGATATTTCTCCTGATAAACTTGATTCCAGCTTGTGCTTCATCCAGCCCAGCATTTCACATGATGTACTCTACATATAAGTTAAACAAGCAGGGTGACAATGTAAGTCTTAACATACTCCTTTCCTACTTTGGAACTGGTCCGTATTCCATGTCCAGTTCTAACTGTTGTTTCTTGACCTGCATACAGATTTCTGAGGAGGCAGGTACAGTGGTCTGGTATTCTCACCTCTTGAAAAAATTTCCACAGTTTGTTGTGATCCACACAGTCAAAATCTTTGAAATAGTCAATAAAACAGAAATTGATATTTTTCTGGAAACCAAAGGAGCACATATAGTTTTAATCTATGTGATGATATGACCTAAATCAGGGGTTGGCAAACTATGGCCATTTGCCACACCTAGCTTTTTGCATAGCCCCAAAAGGCAAGAATAAAGTTTATACTTTTAAATGCTTAAAAAATAAATCAGAGGAAAAAAATCATTTTGTGATATGTAAGAATGATATGAAGTTCAAATTTTCGGTCTGTAAATAAAGTTTTACTGAGATACAACTGCAATCAACATGTACATGTTTTCTATGACTGCTTTTTTTCTACAGCTATTGAGCTGAGTAAGACAGTGCCCGCTATGTCCTGAAAATCTTAACGTTTTCACTACCTGGACCTTTATAAGAACAATTTGTTCATCCCTGCAACTAAAGTTAGTTTGAAGGTGCAATAGATTTTCTTCCATAAGAAATGCATGATAATTCTGACCAGAGCGTATTCTTGATGTCCCACCTTGCTTTTTCATGTGACATGTAAGTCTGCATCCTATCTTCGTTATTAAGTCTTTGTCTTGTATATGCACTTACTATGGGCCAATGTGCTCAAAGAAATAAACTTTTTAATCTGTTTCTTGAAAGTTTTGCATCTTCTCAGCTGAGGTTGTGTGGTGTTGTCATTTTCCACTTTTCTAACTGAAGCCCTCTGTTTAAAACAGTGTTATTTTCAGTCGTTTTTTTTTTTTTTTTTCCCTTTCTACAATAGCTTCTGATTGCTCAATGACAATAGGAGTTGTGTTTTTAAGTAGCTTGAATAAAATGAGTCTTTTTTTAGTATATGTGCTGCCGAAGCGAGCACTAAAATGAGTCTTTTTGTTTGGCATATTAATTTCAAACTGTTCACTGTCCTTTGACGTCTCAAAGTATCATGGAAATTTCTCCTAGAAACTTAGCTAATGGGTATTATTGTTTGACCCCGACATGACTAATATTGATAATTTTGCATGTCTATTATGCACACCAGATATTTTTTTCACAAACATTGCTTTCAGAAAAATAGTTCTAAAAAGACATATTCAAAGATGTACTATACTCTGCCAGAAGCCTTAAAAGCAAACTCAACTGCAAGTAATGCAACATAGGAACAGATATTGATAGAAAACCCTGGGTATGCAAGTGGATACAAAAGAGTCAATGTTATTTTACTACCTGCAATCAAAATCTTTATAAGAGTTAGATAATTCAACCATTTTCTTTTCTAGGAGCAGGGTATGTGTGTGTGCAAGTGTGTGTATTTGTCATGAACATGATCTATCTCCAAAACCTCATACAAGTCAAAGTCATGCATATTGTTTTCTTATTGACTGATGGAGCTTTAAACATGAAATGTCAGTGTGACAGAAAAGCCACTGTTATCTGAGAGAAATCTGATTTCCTATTTTCTACCCAAATATATTTTCACTTATGTTACATTGCAGAAAATGTTTTCCTATTAATTTACTATAGTAAACTTCCCCTAGCATCAAAAACACATCTTGTCTTTCCTCTAATTTTCATAGTATTTTCCTAGCAAGATAACTGTGTATTTATATTAAAATGTCAATTAAAATAATTTATTCAAAAATTTCTTTGTGAAGAAACCAAGTATAACAATCCATTCAATATTCCTGATCCTTGTATATTTTAACTGATGGACATTCATGTGGTTTTAACACTTGAATTCTGAAAACCAACCACAAATAAGATGTTCATGTTTTCTTATGTGATTAAGAAATTGCATGTTTTAATTGTGTTTTATATTTGAATGTCCTGGCGGCCATTAAGATTAAACATATATTTAAATTAAATAGCAAACATTTGCAATATAATGCTTATTCTATTAAAAAAGTAGTCATATCCCAAAACATTTGAAATCTGATTATTTTCTTGCAATTGTTGTTTTCACTCCATAAATATTGTAGGGGTAGTTTGTAAAAGTAATATTTTATAGTGCTAGTATTTCTTTTAGTTTCTGTTGTTTTACTGAGAAATTTTACTGTAAAAGCGTGTTTATTCAGAGAATTCCATTGCTCAAGATCTGGCTAAATACATTTTGTGATAGTTCCCTGTCTTGTATCCAAATTTTTAAATATAATTACTACTATTTATGATGTCTCATAATCAGATAGGGTAGCTGTGTGACCCATACTTTTCAGATTATTATAATATAACGTACTTAAAGGAGATGTGTCATAGGTTTCTGGTGTGCTCATTTCAATAATTAGACATCTTAAACTCATTATACCATTTGGGAATAATATCAGCCCAGTTAGCGTCAATTATCAGTAAAGTGATGTTTTGTTGGCAGTCAAGAATGCAAGAGAAATATGAACTTTGGTACATTGGTAATGCGAAAAATAATTCTAGGACTTCTACTTGTGGGAAGATATTGGGTAGACACACTTCTTAGTCGTCTTCTACTTCTTTAATGTTTTAAGGACTTCCCTGGTGCCTCAGCTGGTCATGAGTCTGCCTGCCAATTCAGGAGACACAAGAGACATGGGTTTGATCCCAGGGTCAAGAAGATCTATTGGAGAAGGAAATGGCAACCCAATCCAGTATATTCTTGTCTGGAAAATTCCATGAACAGAGGAGCCTGACAGGTCCATGGAGTCGCAAAGAGCTGGACACAGCTACTAAACATATTTGTAAAGTGACATGAAAGAATGGAATCTCTTTTCTTTCCCTTATTTCATGTTTGTTTTCTGCTCACTTACTATTATATTACACTTCTGTAACTTAATCCAGTAATAACAGACAAAATAGTATTTGAAAGCTAGAGCTCTGTGTTCTTACCTTTGATTAAATAATGTATTGGGGGATTTTCTTATGTTCTGCAGGGAGTTTTTCTTTAGCTTTTCTGACATACACTTTGAAATTTACCTCCTGAAGAGGAGAGGACACTGTCTTTAATCCTGGAACTTAAGAAAAAATAATAACACACACATCATATATATGTATTTCCCTTTCTAGTTCATCCCTGCCTAGTTAAATATTAATAAATACAAATAATAATGTTTTTTTCAGTTGTGGCCACAGTTCTCTTCCTGTGCTGTGTTCTGCTTTGCCAACTATGGGGTTAATAATTTCCAGCTACCCACAGTGGCAACATGCTTGCTAAAGCATCTTTAATTGATTGGTGTTTCCTATTTTATTCTTCCACTCTTCATCCTGTGTTCCCTTAATCTCCTCCTAAATATACTGCTTGCATTCATACATCCTTGTTTTAAGGTCTGTATCTGAAGGATTGGAAAGTATGATTGTTGCCATTTTCAAATTTCTGTTTATATGGTACTCATTTAACAGTACTACGTACTTTATTCTCATGGGTCCCATCATAGAAATGTCTCCAATTTAAAGCATGGTGAAGTTATTTAACACCCAAAGCTGACCAGTGAAAACAGCAAGCAGATTCCTATAGGCAGGAGCATTTGCAGGGACATATGGAAAACTATTTACATTGGTCACCGAGGAAGGCTTTCCTATCTTTTCTTGCTATTCCTTGAAATTTTGCATTCAGATGGGTATATATTTCCTTTTCTCCTTTACCTTTAGCTTCTCTTCTCTCAGCTATTTGTAAGCCCTCCTCAGACGACCATTTTGACTTTTTGCATTTCTTTTTCTTGGAGATGGTCTTGATCACTTCCTCCTGTACGATGTCAAGAAATGCCGTCAACAGTTCTCCAGACACTCCACCTATCAGATCTAATCCCTTGAATCTATTTCTCACTTCCACTGTATAATCATAAGGAATTTGATTTAGGTCATACCTGAATGGTCTAGTGGTTTTCCCTACTTTCTTCAATTTAAGTCTGAATTGTGCAATAAGGAGATCATGATCTGAGCCACAGTCAGCTCCCAGTCTTGTTTTTGCTGACTGTATAGAGTGTCTCCATCTTTGGCTGCAAAGAATACAACCAATCTGATTTCAGTGTTGACCATCTGGTGATGGCCATGTGTAGAGTCGTCTTTTGTGGTGTTGAAAGAGTTTGTTTGCTATGAACAGTGCAGTCTCTTGGCAAAACTTTGTTCACCTTTGCCCTGCTTCATTTGGTACTCCAAGGCCAAATTTGCCTGTTACTCCAGGTATCTCTTGACTTCCTACTTTTGCATTCCAGGCCCCCTAATGAAAAAAAAATATCTTTTTTCAGTGTTAGTTCTAGAAGGTCTTGTAGGTCTTCATAGAATTATTCAAATTCAGCTTCTTCAGCATTATTGATTGGGGTATAGGTTTGGATTACTGTGATATTGAATGGTTTGCCTTGGAAATGAACAGAGGTCATTCTGTCATTTTTGAGATTGCACCCAAGTACTGCATTTCAGACTCTTGTTGACTGTGATGGCTACTCCATTTCTTCTAAGGGATTCTTGCCCACTGTAGTAGATATAATGGTCTTCTGAATTAAATTCACCCATCCCATTCACTGATTCCTAAAATGTCGATGTTCACTCTTGCCATCTCCTGTTTGACCACTTCCAATTTACCTGATTCATGAACCTAACATTCCAGGTTCCTATGAAGTATTGCTCTTTATAGCACCACACTTTACTTCCATCACTAGTCACACCCACAACTGGGCATTGTTTTCGATTTGGTTCCATCTCTTCATTCTTTCTGGAGTTATTTCTCCACTTTTCTCCAAAGTATATTGGGTACCTACCGACCTGGGGAGTTCATCTTTAGTGTCATATATTTTTGCCTTTTCATACAGTTCATGGGGTTCTCAAGGCAAGAATACTGAAGTGGTTTGCCATTTCCTTCTCCAGTGGACCACACTTTGGCAAAACTCTCCACCATGATTGGTTCATCTTGGGCAGCCCTACACAGCATGGCTCATAGTTTCATTGAGTTAGACAAGGCTGTGGTCCATTCAATCAGTTTGATTAGTTTCTGTCATTGTGTTTTTCATTCCATCTTCCATCTGATGGATAAGGTTAAGGGGCTTATGGAAGCTTGCTGATGGGAGTGACTGCAGTATGTAATGGAGCAGACCAAAGAGAAGCAGAAGATATTAAGAGGAGATGGCAAGGATACACAGAAGAACTACACAAAAAAAGATATTCATAACCCAGATTAACATTATGGCATGATTATTCACCTAGAGCCATTCTGGAATGTGAAGTCAAGTGAGCTTTAGGAAGCATCACTACAAACAAAGCTAGTGGAGGTGATGGAATTCCAGTTGAGCTATTGCAAATCCTCAAAGATGATGATGTCCAAGGGCTGCACTCAATATGCCAACTAATTTGGAAAATGCAGCAGTGGGCCCAGGACTGGAAAAGATCAGTTTTCATTCCAATCCCAAAGAATGACAATGTTAAAGAATGTTCAAACTTACCACACAATTGCATTCATCTCACATGCTAGCAAAGTAATGCTCAAAATTCTCCAAGCCTGTCTTCAACAGTACATGAACCATGCACTTCCAGATGTTCAAGGAGGATTTAGGAAAGACAGAAGAACCAGAGATAAAACTGCCAGCATCTGTTGGATCAACAAAAAAGCAAGAGAGTTCCAGAAAATCATCTACTTCTGCTTTTTTGACTATTCCAAAGTCTTGGCTGTATGGATTACAACAAACTATGGAAAATTCTTCAAGAGATGGGAATATCAGACCACCTGACCTGTCTCCTGAGGCATCTGTATGTGGGGAAAGGGGTAGCAGTTCCATACGGACATGTAAATAACAGACTGGTTCCAAATTGGGAAAGGAATACGTCAATGCTGTGTATTGTCACACTGCTTATTTAACTTATGTGCAGAGTACATCATGCTAAATGCCGGGCTGGATGAAGCATAAGCTGGAATCAGGTTTGTTGGGAGAAATATCCATAACCTCAGATACTCACATGACATCACCCTTACAGCAGAAAGTGAAGGGGAACTAAAGAGCCTCCTGATGAAAGTGAAAGTGGAGAGTGAAAAAGCTGACTTAAAGATCAACATTCAGAACACTAAGATCATGGCATCCCGTCCCATCGCTTCATGGCAAATAGCTGGGGAAACAGTGAAAAGAGTGACCGACTTTAATTTGGGAGGCTCCAAAATCACTGCAGATGATGACTGAAGCCATGAAATTAAAAGATGCTTACTCCTTGGAAGAAAAGTTATGACCAACCTAGATAGCATATTAAAAAACAGAGACATTACTTTGCCAACAAAGGTCCATCTAGTCAAGGCTATGGTTTTTCCAATAGTCATGTATGGATGTGAAAGTTGGGCTATAACGTAGGCTGAGGATCAAAGAACTGATGCTTTTGAACTGTGGTGTTGGAGAAGACTCTTAAGAGTCCCTTTGACTGCAAGGAGATCCAACAAGTCCATCCTAAAGGAGATCAGTCTTGAATGTTCATTGGAAGGACTGATGTTTAAGCTGAAACTCCAATACTTTGGCCACCTGATGCAAAGAACTGACTCATTTTAAAAGACACTGATGCTAGGAAAGGTAGAAGGCAGGAGGAGAAGGGGATGACAGAGGATGAGATGGTTGTATGGCATAACCAACTCAATGTTCATAAGTTTGTTTAAACTCTGGGAGTTGATGATGGACAGGGAGGCCTGGTGTGCTGCAGTGCATGGGGTCACAAAGAGTCGGACATGACTGAGTGAATGAACTGAAGTGAACTGAGTCAAAGCCATGGTTTTTCCAGTAGTCATGTATGTATGTGAGAGTTGGACCATAAAGAAAGCTGAGTTCTGAAGAACTGATGTTTTTGAACTATTGTGCTGGAGAAGATTCTTGTGATTCCCTTAGACTTCAAGGTGATCCAACCAGTCAATCCTCAAGGAAATCAGTCCTGAATATTCATTTTATGGACTGAAACTCCATTTTATGAAGCTGAAACTCCAATACTTTGGCCACCTGAGGTGAAGAACTGACTCTTTGGAAAAGACCCCAATGCTAGAAAAGATTGAAGGCAGGAGGAGAAGGGGATGAGAGAGGATGAAATGGTTGGATGGCATCACCAACTCGATGGACTTGAGTTTGAGCAAGCTCTGGGTGTTGATGATGAATAGGGAAGCCTCGTGTGCTGCAGTCCATGGGGTTGCAAAGAATTGGACATTACTAAGCAACTGAACTAAACTGATGGAAAATTCTAAACAGGAGGAATATAAATTTTATTCAGATGCATAAGTCATGGGCACACATAATATATCTTTTCTGTGAAGGTATAGTCCACTTGTCACTGTGATTCCTTCAAGTAGATAATACAATAACAGTGAAAATTCATAGCATCAAATTGTGAGAAACAATCATTTCTCAGATGTAGTCCAAATCTACCCAGTAGAGGCTTATTTGAATGTGTTACCATCTTGTAGCCCTGGTTTGAATTAATTTGTTACCAGCTCGACCTGGTATAACTCTAATCCTATATCTATAACATCTGCTTGAGGGTGGCTTTGGTATGGAGGGAGCCAGGGCTAATATCCAATTTGGCTCTGCATCCTTGCTAAATACCACATATTCATAGTCTCCATGTCTGCTATAAAATGGTCAGTAAGCATTATAAAGAGAGCAACAGAGCTCCAAATTAGCAGCTTTAGAAATATATACCTATTAAGCTTTTATTCCAGTGCATATTCTCACACATACATGCACACACATACACATGCACACATGTAGATGATATATAATCTTATACAAAAACTTAATTAATCCTTCATGTTGATCATAGAAACATACTCTCCCGTATGTGTATTTGTCAAAACTTATTTTGAGAGACAAATGCCCTATGATGTCATTTATATGTCAAATCTAAAATATGGGCATTTACACTGAGAAAATCACAATTCTAAAAAATACAGTGGACACAGTGGGGAAAGGAGATGGAGGGAGGGACAAACTGAGAGAGTAGCACTGACACACGTACACTATCACCGTAAGATGGAGAGTTAATGAGCAGTTGCTGCACAACACAGGGAGCACACCTGCAGCTCTGTGATGAGCAAGAGGGGTATAATGGGGGGAGTAGGGAGGCCCAGAAGCGAGGGGGTATTTGTATAATTACAGCTGATTCGATTGTTGTATAGCAGAAACTAATACAACATTGTAAAACAAATTTCTCCCAATTAAAAAAAAAATTTTTAAATCAAAGTGAGAAAAGCATTACTAAAAGCAAAAAAAAAAAAAGAGAGAGAGAGAGAAAATATGACACAAATGAACTTATCTACAAAACAGAAACAAAGTCAAACATAGAGAAGAGCGTTCTGCTTATCAAGGTGGTGGGGTGCCAAGGAGCGATGGGGTAGGAGTTAGGGATTAGCAGATGTGAATTATTTTGTACAGAAAGGATAAGCAGCAAGGTCCTATCATATAATGCAATGAACTATATTCAGTATCTGTGATAAATCATAATAGAAAAGAACATTTCAAAATGTATATATGTATATATATTTAAACTGTAGAATATAGTTTACATTTTGTAAATCAACCCTACAGTAAAAAAAAAATAATAATAATTCTCAACACTGTTAAAAGCAGTCTCCCCTAGCCTATCAAATTCTGACACAAAAGACTTGTTTTTGCAGATGTTCTACAGTGCTCATTAGGTGTCAAAATCACACTATCAGATCAAGGAATCAAGGCTGAAGCAAGTAAAAGTGTGGCCCAAAGTCTAACCTGTTGTTCTACGTGAATTTCACATCCTCTCAGGACTTTTCCTTGATGGCTCAGTGGGTAAAGAATCTGCCTACAATTTAGGGGACATAAGAGACATGGGTTCGATCCCTGGGGTTGGGAAGATGCCTAAACGAGGAAATGGTAACCTGCTCCTGGGTTCTTGCCTGAAGAATCTGATGGACAGAGGAGACTGGTGGGCTCCAGTCCAAAGGGTCGGGTCTCAAAGACCTGGCACAATTGAGCATGAGCACAAAAGCACAGGACTTTGGCCTGTATTTCCAAATCGCATTACTCACATAAACTTCCTAAAGTGGATTCAAGTTGATTCATAAATGAAAGAGGTTCAAACATTTCTAATGTAAACTTGACATCCTTTAAAACAGAACAAATTTCGGCAGTAATTTAAACTACTTGAAATCAAAAACAAAACAAACCAACAAACAAAACAATGCTGCTGAAAAGGTGTCCTAATTAGTCTAAGTATGCTCAAAGAGCCACGTGAATTGTCCTCTGTGATGACTGCCATTGTACAAAGACAAACAGGAACATCTTGGCACTTCAGTGATCAGAAAGACACAACTAAAGAAATGCTGTCTTTTTATTTTTCGCCTTCATTTGGATTTTTGTAGAACCAGCCATCTGTTTACTTTTCTTATTACAAACAAAATAAATACTTTTCTCATTCAGTCCCATGTTACTTCCATCCAGAGTTTCAATAGACACTTTAATCTGAAAGTGGCCTTTGAAGAAACCACATATCTAGTGAAATGCTCCAGCCCTTTTCAGAAATAGTCTCAGAATTTTTGTAAATGTCAAAGGAGACCCACAAATCTCAAACAGTTGCCAACACCAGAATATCTCTGAATGTCACAGTGATGCTCAGCACAAGCCTACCATACAGGGCTTTTGTGCGAGTGTCAAATTCTGTCAGACTCATCTTAAAGAAACATAGCATTTTAAGAGAGGGTTCAAGAGGTTTAGGGTGAAAAAATATTCGTGTTGTGCATAGATTAACAGTTATTGCAGTTGGCCATCATCAGGTTGAATAGAGGCACATTACTGCATTTCAATTTATAAGCAAGTTTTTAAATAATTGTATTTTTTCCCACAAAGCTATGATTAACCACATTCCAATGCTCCATATGTAAGTAACCAGCTATTTCCATTTTATTTTAAGCCACTGATGCTTTTTTGACATTTTACTTAGTGACATGGGTTAATTGAAAATTTATCAAGAGATTTCTGCAACTGGGATACATTATGTTACTATAGCAGCAAGTTAAGGGTTTCCCTGATGGTTCAAAAAAGTAGAGAATCTCCCTGCAATTCAGGAGACCTTGGTTTGATCCCTGGGTCAGGAAGAACCCCTGTAGAAGAGAATGGCAACCCATTGCAATATTCTTACCTGGAAAATTACATGAACAGAGGAGCCTGGATGGCTGGCTATAGTCCATGGAGTTGCAAACAGTCAAACATGACAAAGTGACTAACTCTTTAACTTTCATAGCAGCAAGTTAGTATTTCTAAGAAAATGTGTGGGCCCTGATATTACTCCCTAGCATAATATGACAAATTTAATACATGGCACCATTTTACCACTCAGATATGTAGAATTTCACAAGAAATCATAAGAAAATAATAGCTTTTTATTTGAATTGAATACTAGAAAGTATACTTTTTGGAAAATGCTTTTACTTATTTTTAATTAAGGTTTTTCTTTGGGCCACATATATTTTCTCTTGCTTGCAGGTTTTATTTAATTAAATCTTTTCAGTTTTTTCTATAAGTATTTATTAAATTTACATGGCTTTCAGAAAGGCCATATTTTATATGATATGAATAGTATTTTGGTTATTTCTTTTGACTCTTTATGACTACTAGTTATTGCCAAAGAATTGATGCTTTCGAACTGTGCTGTTGGAGAAGACTCTTGAGAGTCCCTTGGACTGCAAGGAGATCAAACTGGTCAATCCTAAAGGAAATCAACCCTGAATATTCCTTAGAAGGACTGATGCTGAAGCTGAAGCTCCAATACTTTGGCCTCCTGATGAAAAGAGGTGGCTCATTAGAAAAGACCCTGAGGCCGGGAAAGGTTAATGACAGGAGGAGAAGGGGATGACAGAGAACAAGATGGTTGGATGGCATCACTGACTCGATGGACAGGAGTCTGAGCAAGCTCCAGAAGATGGTGAAGGACAGGAAAGCCTGGCATGCTGCAGTCCATGGGGTTGCAAAGAGTTTGACATGACTGGGTGACTGAACAACAACTGCATTAATAGCATCAATTTAATGGAAGAATAAAGTCAAAGAGTTATTTCTTAAGGCAGCTTTTTTGTTGTTGTTGTTATAAAGCAGGCAGTGATTTGGGAAGATGCTCAAAACTCATATATTGAATTTGTTTTTTGGCATTTAATATCATTGAGCTTTTAAAAGGTTCTTTTTAAATGATGTATAATTAGCTCAGTGATATTCATCTTTTAAATGATTCATAAATATTAACACATTGGTCTTCAAAAGTATACTCTTGTAAATTTAAAAGACCATAACACTGAACCAGTGAACCAATATTTTATTTTATCAAAATGGAAAGATTTTGAACATATTAATTAGGCAATGACCATTTTTTTTAATAAAACATGAGATAAAGTGCATATAAAGAGGAGCTCTTTTTAGTTTCACAAAACTTAAAGTTGAAATTTCATCAGTTATTTCTAAACATGTGTGTGTGTGCTCAGATGCTTCAGTCATGTTTGAGTCTTTGTCACCCCGTGGATGGTAGCCTGCCAGAATCCTGTGTCCATGGAATCCTCCAGGCAAGAATACTGGAGTGGGTTGCCATGCCTTCCTCCAGGGGTTCTTCCCAACTTAGGGATTGAATCTGCATCTCTTATATCTTCTACATTAGCAGGTGAGTTCTTTACCTCTAGAACCAACAGGGAAGCCCATCTTTAAACATAACATTTAGTGAATTTCACCTTTTTCTCAAGCGCACATGGAACCTTCTCCAGGATAGATCACATCCTGGGCCATAAAGCTAGCCTTGGTAAATTCAAAAAAATAGAAATCATTCCAAGCATTTTTTCTGACCACAATGCAGTAAGATTAGATCTCAATTACAGGAGAAAAACTATTAAAAATTCCAACATATGGAGGCTGAACAACACACTGATGAATAACCAACAAATCACAGAAGAAATCAAAAAAGAAATCAAAATTTGCATAGAAACGAATGAAAATGAAAACACAACAACCCAAAACCTGTGGGACACGGTAAAAGCAGTCCTAAGGGGAAAGTTCATAGCAATACAGGCACACCTCAAGAAACAAGAAAAAAGTCAAATAAATAACCTAACTCTACACCTAAAGCAACTAGAAAAGGAAGAAATGAAGAACCCCAGGGTTAGTAGAAGGAAAGAAATCTTAAAAATTAGAGCAGAAATAAATGCAAAAGAAACAAAAGAGACCATAGCAAAAATCAACAAAACCAAAAGCTGGTTCTTTGAAAGGATAAATAAAATTGACAAACCATTAGCCAGACTCATCAAGAAACAAAGGGAGAAAAATCAAATCAACAAAATTAGAAACGAAAATGGAGAGATCACAACAGACAACACAGAAATACAAAGGATCATAAGAGACTACTATCAACAATTATATGCCAATAAAATGGACAACGTGGAAGAAATGGACAAATTCTTAGAAAAGTACAACTTTCCAAAACTGGACCAGGAAGAAATAAAAAATCTTAACAGACCCATCACAAGCATGGAAATTGAAACTGTAATCAAAATCTTCCAGCAAACAAAAGCCCCGGTCCAGACGGCTTGACAGCTGAATTCTACCAAAAATTTAGAGAAGAGCTAACACCTATCCTGCTCAAACTCTTCCAAAAAATTGCAGAGGAAGGTAAACTTCCAAACTCATTCTATGAGGCCACCATCACCCTAATACCAAAACCTGACAAAGATCCCACAAAAAAAAGAAAACTACAGGCCAATATCACTGATGAACATAGATGCAAAAATCCTTAACAAAATTCTAGCAATCAGAATCCAACAACACATTAAAAAGATCATACACCACGACCAAGTGGGCTTTATCCCAGGGATGCAAGGATTCTTCAATATCCGCAAATCAATCAATGTAATACACCACATTAACAAATTGAAAAATAAAAACCATATGATTATCTCAATAGATGCAGAGAAAGCCTTTGACAAAATTCAACATCCATTTATGATAAAAACTCTCCAGAAAGCAGGAATAGAAGGAACATACCTCAACATAATAAAAGCTATATATGACAAACCCACAGCAAACATTATCCTCAATGGTGAAAAATTGAAAGCATTTCCTCTAAAGTCAGGAACAAGACAAGGGTGCCCACTTTCACCATTACTGTTCAACATAGTTTTGGAAGTTTTGGCCACAGCAATCAGAGCAGAAAAAGAAATAAAAGGAATCCAAATTGGAAAAGAAGAAGTAAAACTCTCACTATTTGCATATGACATGATCCTCTACATAGAAAACCCTAAAGACTCCACCAGAAAATTACTAGAACTAATCAATGACTATAGTAAACTTGCAGGATATAAAATCAACACACAGAAATCCCTTGCATTCCTATACACTAATAATGAGAAAACAGAAAGAGAAATGAAGGAAACAATTCCATTCACCATTGCAACAGAAAGAATAAAATACTTAGGAATATATCTACCTAAAGAAACTAAAGACCTATATATAGAAAACTATAAAACACTGGTGAAAGAAATCAAAGAGGACACTAATAGATGGAGAAATATACCATGTTCATGGATTGGAAGAATCAATATAGTGAAAATGAGTATACTACCCAAAGCAATTTATAGATTCAACGCAATCCCTATCAAGCTACCAACAGTATTCTTCACAGAGCTAGAACAAATAATTTCACAATTTGTATGGAAATACAAAAAACCTCGAATAGCCAGAGCGATCTTGAGAAAGAAGAATGGAACTGGAGGAATCAACCTACCTGACTTCAGGCTCTACTACAAAGCCACAGTTATCAAGACAGTATGGTACTGGCACAAAGACAGAAATATAGATCAATGGAATAAAATAGAAAGCCCAGAGATAAATCCACGCACATATGGACACCTTATCTTTGACAAAGGAGGCAAGAATATACAATGGATTAAAGACAATCTCTTTAACAAGTGGTGCTGGGAAATCTGGTCAACCACTTGTAAAAGAATGAAACTAGACCACTTTCTAACACCATACACAAAAATAAACTCAAAATGGATTAAAGATCTAAACGTAAGACCAGAAACTATAAAACTCCTAGAGGAGAACATAGGCAAAACACTCTCAGACATACATCACAGCAGGATCCTCTATGACCCACCTCCCAGAATATTGGAAATAAAAGCAAAAATAAACAAATGGGACCTAATTAACCTTAAAAGCTTCTGCACATCAAAGGAAACTATTAGCAAGGTGAAAAGACAGCCTTCAGAATGGGAGAAAATAATAGCAAATGAAGCAACCGACAAACAACTAATCTCAAAAATATACAAGCAACTCCTACAGCTCAATTCCAGAAAAATAAACGACCCAATCAAAAAATGGGCCAAAGAACTAAATAGACATTTCTCCAAAGAAGACATACAGATGGCTAACAAACACATGAAAAGATGCTCAACATCACTCATTATCAGAGAAATGCAAATCAAAACCACTATGAGGTACCATTTCACGCCAGTCAGAATGGCTGCAATCCAAAAGTCTACAAATAATAACTGCTGGAGAGGGTGTGGAGAAAAGGGAACCCTCTTACACTGTTGGTGGGAATGCAAACTAGTACAGCCACTATGGAGAACAGTGTGGAGATTGCTTAAAAAACTGGAAATATGCCTTATGATCCAGCAATCCCACTGCTGGGCATACACACTGAGGAAACCAGAAGGGAAAGAGACACGTGTACCCCAATGTTCATCGCAGCACTGTTTATAATAGCCAGGACATGGAAGCAACCTAGATGTCCATCAGCAGATGAATGGATAAGAAAGCTATGGTACATATACACAATGGAGTATCACTCAGCCATTAAAAAGAATACATTTGGATCAGTTCTAATGAGGTGGATGAAACTGGAGCCTATTATACAGAGTGAAGTAAGCCAGAAGGAAAAACATAAATACAGTATACTAACGCATATATATGGAATTTAGAACGATGGTAACAATAACCCTGTGTACGAGACAGCAAAAGAGACACTGATGTATAGAACAGTCTTATGGACTCTGTGGGAGAGGGAGAGGGTGGGAAGATTTGGGAGAATGATATTGAAACATGTAAAATATCATGTAAGAAACGAGTTGCCAGTCTAGGTTCGATGCACGATACTGGATGCTTGGGGCTAGTGCACTGGGACGACCCAGAGGGATGGTATGGGGAGGGAGGAGGGAGGAGGGTTCAGGATGGGGAACACATGTATACCTGTGGCGGATTCATTTTGATATTTGGCAAAACTAATACAATTATGTAAAGTTTAAAAATAAAATAAAACTAAAAAAAATTAAAAAAAAAAAGAAAAAACTCGCAAAAAAAAAAAATAAACATAACCTTTAGCTATTTCTTGCTGAATGTCAAAGGGAAAAGAAAATGAAATATGACTCATAAAGTTTTTAATAAGTTTAATCACAATAGATCATCTTTCCAGATTACCAGTTTTAAATATTTTATTCTGTATACATGTGCTTTAAAGAAAGGAAAGAAAGAAAATGAAAGTGAAGTCATTCAGTCATGTCCAACTCTTTGTGACACTATGGACTGTAGCCTTCCAGGCTTTTCTATCCATGGGATTTTCCAGGCAGGAGTCCTGGAGTGAGTCACCATTTCCTTCTTCAGGAGATCTTCCTGACCCAGGGATTGAACCTGGGTCTCCTGCATTGTAGCAGATGCTTTATCGTCTGAGCTGCCAGGGAAGATCCAAATATTAGTCACTCAGTCCTGTCTGACTCTTTGTGACCCTGTGGACTGTAGCCTGCCAGGCTCCACTGTCCATGGAATCCTCCAGGCAAGAGTACTGGAGTAGATTGCCATTCCCTTCTCCAGGGGATCTTCTCAACCCAGGGATCGAATCTGGGTCTCCTGCATTTCAGGCAGATTCTTTATCATCTGAGCCACGAGGGAAGCCCCATGTGTTTTAGTTAATATTAAATGGATATTTATACTAAACACTCACTGTTATTTGAGTGGTCTGTTATGTTCATGTATTTGGTGGGCACGTATTTATAAAGCTGACATAGCTATTGAGCATCTTCATCAGTTCAGTTCAGTCACTCAGTTGTGTCCCTCTCTTTATGACCCATGGACTGCAGCACGCCAGATTCCCTATCTTTCACCAACTCTCGGAGCTTGCTCAAACTCATGTCCATGGAGTCAGTGATGACATCCAACCATCTCATCCTATGTCATCCCCTTCTCCTCCTGCCTTCAATATTTCCTAGCAGCAGAGTCTTTTCCAATGAGTCAGTTCTTCGGATCAGGTGGCCAAAGAAGCTTCATCATCAGTCCTTCCAATGAATATTCAGGGTTGATTTCCTTTAGGATTGACTGGTTTTATCTCCTTGAAGTCTAAGGGACTCTCAAAAGGCTTCTCCAACACCACATTTTGAAAGTATCAATTATTTGCCATTCAGATTTCTTTATGGTCCAACTCTCATATCTCCCCTGATAGCTCAGTTGGTAAAGAATCTGCCTGCAATGCAGGAGACCCTGATTTGATTACTGGATTGGGAAGATCAGTGGAGAAGGGACAGACTACCCACTTTGGTATTCTTGGGCTTCCCTTGTGGCTTAGCTGATTAAGAATCTGCGTGCAATGTGGGAGACCTAGGTTCAATCCTTAGGTTGGAAAGATCCTCTGTAGAAGGAAAAGGTTACCCACTCCAGTATTCTGGCATGGAGAATTCCATGGACTGTACACAAAGAATCTGGTCACAAAGAATCGGACACAACTAAATGACTTTCACTTTCATTCACAGCCATACATGACTACTGGGAAAACCATAGTTTTGACTAGATGGACCTTTGTCGGCAAAGTAATGTCTCTGCTTTTTAACATGCTGTCTAGGTTGGTCAGAGCTTTTCTTCTAAGAAGCAAGCATCTTTTAATTTAATGACTGCAGTCACCATCTACAGCAATTTTGGAGGCCAATAAAATTACGTCTGTCACAGTTTCCACTGTTTCTTCATCTATTTGCCATGAAGTAATGGGACAATATGCCGTGATCTTTGTTTTCTGAATGTTGAGTGTTAAGCCAACTTTTTCACTCTCCTCTTTCACTTTCATCAAGAGGCTTTTAGTTCTTCTTCACTTTCTGCCATAAGGGTGGTGTCATCTGCATATCTGAGTTTACCAATATTTCTCCTGGCAATCTTGATTCCAGCTTGTGCTTCATCCAGCCCAGCATTATTATAGAAATCCATAGATCCTAATTTTTGCTATCACCACACACTCAAACTTTTTATATCTTAAATACGGTTGTTGGTTAAAATTTCTTTGTTGAATTTCCAATATATTCTCTGAAATTTTGCCTTTTGTTTCTTGGTACCTCTATCCAAACTTCTCATTTAAAATTTTATTTTATGTCATACTATACAGTAATTCCACTCCTAGATATTCCTGTGAAGAATATGAAAACACTAATTCAAAGGGATATATACACTCCAATGTTCATTGTTCATTGCAGCATTATTTGTAATAGCTGAGATATGAAAGCAATCTAGTGTCCATCAACAGATGAATGGATAATGCATATATATATATATATATATATATATATATATAATGCATTATATATATATAATGCATTATATATATATATATATATATATATATATATATATATAATGGAACATTATCCAGCTGTTAAAAAAAGAAGGAAATCTTTCCATTTGCAGCATCATGGATGACTCTGGAGGAAATAATTATGCAAAGTAGAATAATTCAGACAGAGAAAGACAGATACTGTTTCCATTTATATTTGGAATCTAAAAAATAAAACAAATGAACAAATAGAATAAGACAGAAACAGACTAACAGAAGCAGAGAACAAACTAGTGGTTGCCAAAATAAAGGCAATGGGGAGGGGGTGCAAAATAGGTCAAGGGGATTGTCATACAAACTACCAGTTATGCATGGAATAAGGAATATAGTTACTAATATTATAGCAACTTTGTATAGGATGTAATCTATAAAAATATGGAGTCAGTATGTTGTACACATAAAACTAATATATAGAACTAGCATTATGTCAGCTATATCTCAAGACAAATACAAGTGTGTGCTATTACAAAGATATCAGCCCACTAAAGGCAATAGACTCATTGAAAAGACCCTGATGCTGGGAAAGATTGAAGGCAGGAGGAGACAGGGACTGCAGAGGATGAGATGGTTAGATAGCATCACTGACTCAATCGACATGAGTTTGGGCAAACTCTGGGAGTTACTGATGGACAGGGAGGCCTGACGTGCTGTAGTCCATAAAGTTGCAAAGAGTCGGACATGACCGAGTGACTGAACTGAACTGAAAAGTGATGGAATAAAGAACTTATAAAATTCTCATGATGTTTATCTAAAAAATATTTTGGTAAATTTACTTGAGAGATATTTTGGCAAATTTACCAGTAGACATGTACAGATGTGAGAGGTGGACAATACAAAAGGCTGAGCATCAAAGAATTAATGCCTTCGAACTGGTCCTGGAGAGGGCTCTTGAGACAGGAAGGAGATCAAACCAGTCTATCCTAAAGGATATCAACCCAGAATATTCATTGGAAGGACTGATGCGGAAGCTCAAATATTTTGACCATCTGATGTGAAGAGCCAATTCATTTGACAAAAAAAAATCCTGATGTTGGGAAGGATTGAAGGCAGGGGGAGAAGGGGATGACAGAGAATGAGATAGTTGGATGGAGTCACTGACTCAATGGACATGACTTTGAGCAAACTCTGGGAGATGGTGAAGGACAGAGAAGCCTGATGTGGTGCAGTCCATGGAGTTGCAAAGTGTTGGACACAACTGGACAAGTGAACAACAACTTGAGAAAAAGAAAGAAAGGAATAGAAAGAGTAACAAAATCAGAGTAGTAAAGAATAACAGGGGCTTCCCTGGTGTCTCAGATGGTAAAAAATCTGCCTTCAATCCTTGATACCTAGGTTCAATCTCTGGATTGGGTGGATCCCTTCGAGAAGGGAATGGTAACCCACTCTAATATTCTTCCTTGGAGAATTCCATGGACAGAGGAGCCTAGTAGCAGGCTATAGTCCATGGGGTCATAAAGAGCTGGACAGGACTGAGTGACTAACACACACAAAGAGTAACAACACAAAGAGCTGAATTATTGTAGCCTCACACTTTGTACTGATTCAATCATTTATTGGTCTCTTCTTAGTTAACACTTCAGAAATGAACCAGAAATTGTCTTCTTCGCTGATAATTGTCCCAACTAATGCATAATAGAGATAAGAATGAGGTTAAATCTAAGATATTATTCTATGCATTATATTTAGTGAAAGTCAAGTTCACTCATATTTTCAGATGATGAGAAAAACTCATTTAATTACCTCAGTACAGAGAATAACACTGGCATACACACACACACACACACACACACACACATAACAAATTTACTTGATAAGTCAGTAAAATAAAGTAGATCAGTAGTCATGAGTATGATAAAGGTGAAAGTGAAAGTGAAATGAAAGAAGCTGTCATGTCCGACTCTTTGCAACCCCACGGAGTATATGATCCATGGAGTTCTCCAGTCCAGAATAGTGGAGTGGGTAGCCTTTCCCTTCTCCAGGGGATCTTCCCAACCCAGGGATTGAACCCAGGTCTCCCGCATTCCAGGCAGATTCTTTACCAGCTGAGCCACAATTTTTGGAAAAATATGATTCTGCATAAATTCCTATTTAAAACAAAAGATAGATAATTTGTGCTCTAGAACCTAGATTCTTAAACCAATCTGGCTCAGGAAAAGAGTGTTTTTCAATATAAATTCTTTCTTTTATTCAAAGTGGTTAGCTAACATATTTTCTCTACTAGTTTGAATTCAACAAGTTCTGGATTCTTGGAGCATTTTCAGAATCTTGCAGAGGAGAAACAGCTCTTCCTGATTAGAAGGCTGATAAAATATAACTCAAGATTCCTAATTGTTTGCTAATTAAGTGTGAATATGTCTGACTTTTTTATGCAATGTAGGAAGATGAGGTAACATTAAATATGGAAGAACAGCAGTTGTAAAATATTATAAGATATACAGTTGTTTGTTCAAATCTTGAAATAATCTTAATAATAAGGATTGCATAGATGACTGCCTAAGCAAAACCTTGAAAACTTCTGCCTTAAAATTGATCCCATAATTGGAATAAGACAGTCAGACATTTTGCATTCATTGCTTTAGCTTGAAGGCTTAAAAAGAGCTTCAAAATATTTGTTGGTTGGTTTCTGGTAACACTTTTGAGATTGCCCCCAAGTACTTCATTTCAGACTCTTTTGTGACTATGAGGGCTACTCCATTTCTTCTAAGGGATTCTTTCCAAAGTAGTAGATATAATGATCATCTAGATTAAAATCTCCTGATCCAGTCCATTTTAGTTCACTGATTTCTAAAATGTCAACTTTCACTCTTGCCATCTTCTGTTTGACCACTTCCAATTTGCCTTGATTCATGGACCTAACATTCCAGGTTCCTATGCAATATTGTTCTTTACAGCATCAGACTTTACTTCCATCACCAGTCACATCCACAACTAGACATTGTTTTCGGTTTGGCTCTGTCTCTTCATTCCCTTTGGAGTTATTTCTCCGCTATTCTCCAGTAGCATGTTGGGCACCTACCCACCTGAGGAGTTCATCTTTCAGTGATTTGTCTTTTTGCCTTTTCATACTGTTTATGGGGTTCTCAAGGAAATACTGAAGCTGTTTGTCATTCCCTTCTTCAGTGGACCTCATTTTGTAAGAACTCTCCAATAACCCATCCCTCATGGATGCCTCTCCATGGTATGGCTCATAGTTTCATTGATTTACACAAGGTTGTGGTCTATGTGATTAGTTTGATTAGTTTTCTGTGATTGTGGTTTTCATTCTGTCTGCCCTCTGATGGATAAGGATAATAGGTTTATGGAAGCTTCCTGATGGGAGAGACTGACTGTGGGGGAAACTAGGTCTTGTTCTGATGGGCAAGACCAAACTCAGTAATTCTTTTTTTTTTTTTTTCAGTAATTCTTTAATCAAATTTTCTGTTGATGGATGGGGATGCATTCCCTCCATCTTGTTTGATCTGAAAACAAACTATGGTAGGGGTAATGAAGATAATGGTGACCTTCTGAAGTTGAAAGTTCTATAAATACCTACAAGACCTTATATAATTAGGAAACACCAAAAAAAAAAAAAAAGATGTACTTTTCATCATAGTGGAGTGGAATAAAAAAGTAGGAAGTCAAGAGATACCTGGAGTAACAGGCAAGTTTGGCCTTGGAGTACAAAATGAAGCAGGGAAAATGTGAACAGAGTTTTGCCAAGAGAATGCACTGATCATAGCAAACACCCTCTCCCAATAGCATGAGAGACAACTCTACACATGGACATCACCACATGGTCAATATAGAAATCAGATTGATTATATTTTTTGCAGCTGAAGATGGAGAAGCTCTATACAGTCAGCAAACACAAGACTGGGAGCTGACTCTGGCTCAGATCATGAACTCCATATAGTCAAAATCAGAATTAAGTTGAAGAAAGTATGGAAAACCACTAGACCATTCAGGTATACCTAACTCAAATCCCCTATGATTATAGAGTGGAAGTGACAAATAGATTCAAGGGATTAGATTTTATACATAGTGTGCCTGAAGAACTATGGACAGATGTTCATAATATTGTACATAAGGCAGTGACTGAGATCATCCTCAAGAAAAAGAAATGCAGAAAGGCAAAATGGTTTTCTGAGGAGGCCTTACAAATAGCTGAGAAAATAAGAGAAGCTAAAGGCAAAGGAGAAAAGGAAAGAT
The DNA here is from genome assembly GCF_003369695.1 of Bos indicus x Bos taurus. Lineage (NCBI taxonomy): Eukaryota > Metazoa > Chordata > Mammalia > Artiodactyla > Bovidae > Bos > Bos indicus x Bos taurus. The sequence continues at coordinate 8,023,314 of NC_040087.1, read as the reverse complement.
ATGCCCATCTGAATGCAGAGTTCCAAAGAATAGTAAGGCGAGATAAGAAAGGCTTCCTCAGTGATCAATGTAAATAGAGGAAAATGAAGGAATGTGAAAAACTAGAGATCTCTAGAGATACCAAGGGAAGATTTCATGCAAAGATGGGCACAATACAGGACAGAAGTGGTATGGACCTAACAAAAGCAGAAGATATTAAGAAGAGGTGGAAAGAACACACAGAAGAACAAAACAAAGAATATCTTAATGACCCAGTTAACCACAATGGTGTGATCACTCACCTAGAGTCAAATGGGTCTGAGGAAGCATCACTATGAGCAAAACTAGTGGACGTGATGGAATTCCGGTTGAGCTATTTCAAATCCTCAAAGATGATGCTGTCCAAGTGCTGCACTCAATATGCCAGCAAATTTGGAAAACTCAGCAGTGGCCACAGGACTGGAAAAGGTCAGTTTTCATTCCAATCCCAAAGAAAGACAATGCCAAACAATGTTCAAACTATCGCATAATTGTACTCATCTCACATGCTAGCAAAGTAATGCTCAAAAATTTCCAAGCCAGGATTCAACAGTGTATGAACCAAGAACTTTGATATGTTCAACTTGGATTTAGAAAAGGCAGAAGAACCAGAGATCAAACTGCCAACATCCGCTGGATCATTAAAAAAGCAAGAAAGTTCCAGAAAAACATCCACTTCTGCTTCATTGATTATGCCAAAGCCTTTGACTGTGTGGATCACCACAAACTGTTTTAAATTTTTAGAGATGGGAATACCATGCCACCTTATGTGCCTCCTGAGAAATCTGTATGCAGGTCAAGAAGCAACAGTTAGAACCAAACATGGAATGAGGGATTTGATTTCAAATTGGGAAAGGAGTACATCAAGGCTGTATATTGTCACTCTGCTTATTTTTAACTTATATGCAGAGTACATAATGTGAAATGCTTGCCTGGATGAAGGACAAGCTGGAATTAAGATTGCCAGGAGAAATATCAATAACCTCAGATATGCAGAAGAAACCAACTTTCTTCTTGGAAGAAAGTGAAGAGGAACTAAAGAACTTTTTGATGAGAGTGAAAGAGAAGAGTGAAAAAGCTGGCTTAAAACTCAACATTCAAAAAGCTAAGATAATGGCATCTGGTCCCATCCTTTCATGGCAAATAGATGGGGACACAGTGATAATAGTCACAGACGTTATTTTCCTGGGCTCCAAAATCACTGCAGATAGTGACTGCAGCCATAAAATTAAAAGACACTTGCTCCTTGGAAGAAAAGCCCTGACCAACCTAGACAGCATATTAAAAAGCAGAGACATTATGGACAAAGGTTCACCTAGTCAAAGCTATTATTTTTCCAGTAGTCATATGTGAATGTGAGTTGGACTAAAAAGAAAGCTGAGTGCAGAAGCATTAATGTTTTTTAACTGTGGTATTGGAGAAGACCCTTGAGGGTCCCATGGACAGCAAAGAGATCCAACCAGTCCATCCTAAAGGAAATCAGTCTTGAATATTCATTTGAAGGACTGATGATGAAGCTGGAGCTCCACAACTTTGGCCACCTGTTGTGAAGAACTGACTCATTGGAAAAGACCCTGAATTTGGGAAAGATTGAAGGCAGGAGGAGAAGTGGTTAACAGAGGGTGAGCTAGTTGGATGGCATCAGTGACTCGATGGACATGAGTTTGAGTAGGCTCCAGGAGTTGTTAAAGGACAGGGAAGCCTGGAGTGCTGCAGTCCATGGGGTGGCAAAGACTTGGACACAAGTAAGTGATGAGCTGAACTGAACTTCTGGTAACATGGAGACAAGAGTGGCCTACAGTAAATGAAGTTGAAGTGCTAGTACTCCCTTAATATATTAAAGAAGAAGGCTTCCAAAAACAAGAGTATTGGAGCGCTAGAGTGTTGTTGTTTAGTTGCAAAATCATGTCTGAATCTTTTTGACCTCATAGGCTGCAGCACATTAGGCTCCCCTATCCTTCACTATCTACAGGAGTTTGCTCAAATCCATGTACACTGAATCACTGATGATATATAAAAATCTCATCCTCTGACATCCCTTTCTTCTCCTACCTTCAATCTTTCCCAGCATCAGGGTCTTTTCCACTGAGTCAGCTCTTTGCATCAGGCGACTTAAGTATTGGAGTTTCAGTTTCATGATCAGTCCTTCCAATGAATATTTAGGGTTGATTTCCTTAGGATTGATTGGTTGGATCTCCTTGCAGTCCAAGGGACTCTCAAGAATCTTTTCCAGCATCACAATTTGAAAGCAGCCATTTTTTGGCTCTCAGCCTTCTTTATGGTACAAGTCTTACATCTGTACCTGACTACTGGAAAAATCATAGCTTTGACTAAGTGAGAGTCTTTCAGTTGTGTTGGACTCTTTGCGACCCCATGGACTATACCATCTACAGAATTCTCCAGGTCAGAATACTGAAGTGAGTGGCTGTTCCCTTCTTCAGGGATCTTCTCAACTCAGGGATGGAACTCAGGTTCCATCCCCCACATTGCAGGTGGATTGTTTATCAGCTGAGCCACCTGGGAAGCCCTTTGACTAGATGGATCTTTGTCATCAAAGTGATGTCTCTGCTTTTTAATATGCTGTGTAGGTTTGTCATAGCTCTCCTTCCAAGGAGCAAGCATATTTTAAGTTAATGACTTCAGTTACCATCCATAGTGTTTCTGGAGTGTTACAGCACATTTATCTTATAAGTCCTGTTCACTCACCCTGCAAGGTGAAGAAGGATACACTTTTCAACATGACTCTGAGAAATAAATTTTCCATCCTACAATCCATCAAGTGTTCTGTGGTTGTTTGTCTCTGTCTTAGAAATTGGTCTGAGAACTATTAGCGTCAATCCTGAATCCCTAATGCGATGTGGATAATGAGATCCCAGGTTACCAGGGCCAAGTGGCATCACTTAATTGCAAAGACAACGTGAATGCATTTGCTTGACCCACAGAAGAGACAAAGAGACTCTTGTCAGGATAGTCTGACTCACAGAGACCTAAGGAATAGACTAGATGCTCATGATGTCTACTGATTATAATTAGATGTGTGTTTCGCAGAGGTGTGTTTTTCATCACTCAGTCATGTCTGACTCTTTGAGACCCCATTGACTGTAGCCAGTCAGGCTCCTCTGTCCATAGGATTTTCCAGGCAAGAATACTGGAGTGGCTTGCCACTTCCTCCTACCAGTGATCATCCCAACTCAGGAACAAAACCCAATTCTCCTGTGTTTCAAGCAGAATCTTTATTGTCTGAGCCACCTGGGAAACCCATATAAATAGGTAGGTAGTTTATTAAATTTTTACTTGACTTGAACAGGTGAAGAAGTTCTACATATACTGGACATAAGTTTAATTTGAATAGCCAAAGAAGAGTAGCAACTCTTCAGTGATTTGCTGAGACTTGAGCCAGTCTATAGCCCCAGATCACCTTGAATATGGGGAAGCTGGATCCCTATAAGGAAAGACACTATTACAACTCATACAAATTTATATCGTCTTTCCTCCAGGCTTTCCTAAAATAACATAGAGGCAAGTACCAGCCTAACTATACATTTGTTGTGCTGATGTGCTCAGTCCTGTCTGACTCTTTGTGACCCCATGGACTGTAGCCCGCCATGTTCCTCTGTCCTCGGAATTTTCCAGGCAAGAATACTGGAGTGGGTTTCCATTTCCTTCTCCATGTACATTTGTTAGAGAGAAGTAATCAGACTTTGGGGGGAGTTGTTGAACACTGGCCCTGTACTAACACACATTCTTAAAACCTCAAACCATCATTGTGGTTGTCCAGTCATAATACGTGCTTAAAGAGGTCAAGTGATTGATGAGGTTTTAAGTAATGTTTGGACACCTCACAGTGGTCCCAGTGGCTCTCCAAATACATCCACTGATTATTTCGACATTTCTTTCATCTATAAATGGAATAAAAATAGCAACTGGCAGAATCCTCACACTGGCCCTCTGACCCATGTGATTAGCTCCCTTTTGGTAAGAAAGAGCAAGTGGAAACAACTAAAATCACCTTTTTGTGTATTTTAGTCACTCAGTCATGTCCACCTCTTTGACTATAGCCCACCATGACTGTCCACCCCATGGACTATAGCCCACCATGCTTCTCTGTTCATGGGATTCTCCAGGCAAGAATACTGAAGTGGGTTGCCATTCTCTTCTTCAGGGGATCTTCCTGGCCCAAGAATCAAACCCTGATCTCTTGCATTGCAGGCAGATTCTTTACAGTCTGAGCTATGAGGGACTTTAAAACCACCTTTACCTACCAAATATTAATCAAAATCAATGCCATATTTCTGCAGAGATTGCAGAGGTTAGTGCCACTATCAAGGACTTAAAAGATACAAGGATGGTGATTTCTACCACATCTCCACTCAACTTGCCTATTTGGCTTGCACAGAAAATGTGGATCTTCAAAAATTGAAGAGTGTGGTACCACACAATTGCACTCATCTCACATGATAGTAAAGTAATGCTCAAAATTCTCCAAGCCAGGCTTCAGCAATACATGAACCGTGAACTTCCTGATGTTCAAGCTGCTTTTAGAAAAGGCAGAGGGACCAGAGATCAAATTGCCAACATCCGCTGGATCATGGAAAAAGCAAGAGAGTTCCAGAAAAACATCTATTTCTGCTTCATTGACTATGCCAAAGCCTTTGACTGTGTGGATCACAATAAACTGTGGGAAATTCTGAAAGAGATGGGAATACCAGACCACCTGGTCTGCCTCTTGAGAAATCTGTATGCAGGTCAGGAAGCAATAGTTAGAACTGGACATGGAACAACAGACTGGTTCCAAATAGGAAAAAGGAGTATGTCAAGGCTGTATATTATCACCCTGCTTATTTACCTTATATGCAGAGTACATCATGAGAAACCCTGGACTGGAAGAAACACAAACTGGAATCAAGATTGCCAGGAGAAATATCAGTAACCTCAGATATGCAGATGACACCACCCTTATGGCAGAAAGTGAAGAGGAACTAAAGAACCTCTTGATGAAAGTGAAAGTGGAGAGTGAAAATGTTGGCATAAAGCTCAACATTCAGAAAACGAAGATCATGGCATCTGTTCCCATCACTTCATGGGAAATAGATGGGGAAACAGTGGAAACAGTGTCAGACTTTATTTTTCTGGGCTCCAAAATCACTGCAGATGGTGACTGCAGCCATGAAATTAAAAGATGCTTACTCCTTGGAAGGAAAGTTATGACCAACCTAGATAGCATATTCAAAAGCAGAGACATTACTTTGCCAAAAAAGGTCCGTCTAGTCAAGGCTACGGTTTTTCCTGTGGTCATGTATGGATGTGAGGGTTGGACTGTGAAGAAGGCTGAGTGCTGAAGAATTGATGCTTTTGAACTGTGGTGTTGGAGAAGACTCTTGAGAGTCCCTTGGACTGTAAGGAGATCAACCAGTCCATTCTGAAGGAGGTCAGCCCTGGGATTTCTTTGGAGGGAATGATGCTGAAGCTGAAACTCCAGTACTTTGGCCACCTCATGCGAAGAGTTGACTCATTGGAAAAGACTCTGATTCTGGGAGGGATAGGGGGCAGGAGGAGAAGGGGATGACAGTGGATGAGATGGCTGGATGGCATCACTGACTCGATGGACGTGAGTCTAAGTGAATTCTGGGAGTTGGTGATGGACAGGGAGGCCTGGTGTGCTGTGATTCATGGGGTCGCAAAGAGTCGGACATGACTGAGTGACTGAAGTGAACTGAACTGAAACGTAATAATGTGGTGTTTCAAATCTCATTTGCCATTCTAGATGGTTCTATCACTTGAACAAATGAAAACACCCTTGTTACCTGGTGTGCAATTGGTCATTTTTTGAAATTAATTTTTATAATAACCTTTAACAGAAATAGTTTTATTTTTCAGCTGACATTTAGTAATACAATTTTTCTATCCTATCTCAAGGGTATAGCAACTCTCTAGCCCTGTGTCATAATTTAGTTCATAGAGGGAACCTGGTTGCCTTTCCTTTCCACAAGATATTGTGATGATCCATTACAGTGATGCTATTAGGCTGATTGAATTGGTGATACTAAGAAGCAATTGGCTTTCCTAGTGGCTCTGATGGTAAAGAATGCCCCTGGGTTGGGAAGATTTCTTGGAGAAGAGAGTGACAACCCACTCCAGTATTCTTGTCTGGAGAATTCCATGGACAGAAGAGCGTGGAGGGCTACAGTCCTTGGGATCACAAAGAGTCAGACATAATTGAGTGACTTACACTTTCAAGGCATCCCTTGTGGCTTGGATGGTAAAGAATCTGCCTGCGATGCAGGAGACCTCGGTTTGATCCCTGGATTGGGAAGATCCCCTAGAGAAGGGAATGGCAACCCACTCTAGTATTCTTACTTGAAGAATCCCATGGACAGAGGAGCCTGGAGAGTACAATCCATGGTGTCTCAAAGAGTTAGACACCACTGAACTACTAACAGTTTCACTTTTTTAATGTTTTCTTCCCAGGTAGCAATTAGTTTAGATGTATCGGTAAGATATTTTTGCATCAAAGTGTGGAAAATAAACCCCTTAAAAATCCAAGGACCTTTCCATCTCATCAACATTTCTTGGAGCACAGTGGTCTGAAGCTTATTGGGTATTCCTTCCAATGTGAAGAATAAGTTGTTGGACCAGGTCCTTCCTAAAATCAAAATAGAGCAACCCCTGAAGCTACTAGTTTGACAGTGTTCCAGAGTGAGAGAAAGTTCTGCAACAGGTCCAGGCTGCTCTGCAAGCTCCATGTTCTTTATAACTCAGCTACTAAAACAAGTTAATATTTGAGAATGATCATAAAGATATAATTCATTCTAAATCTTATTATTCAAAGAATTATGGTTTTTTGTGGTGTTAGTCTGTTTATGCTTAATGCTTCTCTATTTAAAGAGATGGTTGCTCAGGGTTGGTGCACTGGGATGACCCTGATGGATGGGATGGGGAGGGAGGTGGGAGGGGGGTTCAGGACAGGGGACACATGTACACCCAGGGCTGATTCATGTCAACCTATGGCAAAAACCACCACAATATTGTAAAATAATTGGCCTCCAATTAAAATAAATACATTTGAAAAATAAAATAAAAAGTGCCCAATAAAAAAAAAGATGGTTAAAAATGTATACTGATATATAAATGTTGCTTTTTTTCTACATATTCTACCTTATCATAGGCAAGTGTTTTTATGCTTTTTTATGACTATACACAAACGAATGACAATTGCTTTCTACATTGCTATCTAAAATTTAAAAGTAGACTGCATTGAAACACTGCTCAATTTTTCCTTGACATAGGTCCTGATAAAAGAAATGTTTATGACCTTGCTAATGACCTTTTCTTGCTGTTAGTCTTTCTTGAAGCATTATTGTTTACTGGCATTCAACCACATGCCAGCAAACATGTATAATTTTGTGTGGTTTTCCTCTTGGTTCTCTATTTTCCTATCACTCTATGTCCCAAATAGATTTGTTCCTGGACTTTACATTTGGGCCTCAATTCTCCCCAACAATAATATTTTCATTCCTATTTCATTTCAGTCTCTCTGCTTTCCTAGAAAATGATTTTGCTCTTTTATCATCTCTTTTACCACTCACCATCTCTGTTTCCATTGTTATTCTCAGCTGATGAATTTACACTCTAGTTCAAGAAAAGAACTTGAAATGATTCTTCCCCCTCTATCTCAATTCATATACACTGCCATGCTTGTTGTTACCAAAGAACTGTCCAGTCTCTGGTCAGCATCCACAAGAGTGTCTGTGGGCACTTCAGCATTCTGTAGTAAGAAAGAGAGGAGAAAAACTCAGAAAAGAAAGTGGAGAGGGAATGTCTAGTGAAGTGGGAAGAATAAACATGATAGTGTATACCCTCAGAAACATAGTAAAGAAATAATTTAAGTATAGAAATATTTATATAAGAAAAAGTATAGAGTACCAAGAACCCTTGAGACGTTGAATTAATAACTGAGGAGACATTCAATTTGACAAAAGTAGGTGTCTCTGATAAGACAGCCTAATGAATGTTAAGAGTAGATAAAAAATAAAGTAGATAGTGATGAAATCGGAGAAGGCAATGGCAACCCACTCCAGTACTCGTGCCTGGAAAGTCCCATGGATGGAGAAGTGTGGTGGGCTGCAGTCCATGCGGTCGTGAAGAGTCAGACATGACCTAGTGACTTCCCTTTCACGTTTCACTTTCACACATTGAAGAAGGAAATGGCAACCCACTCCAGTGTTCTTCCCTGGAGAATCTCAGGGACGGGTGAGCCTGGTGGGCTGCCGTCTATGGAGTCGCACAGAGTCAGACACGACTGAAGCGACCTGGCAGCAGCAGCAGCAGCAGTGATGAAATAAAGACAATTTATATGAACTTTTTATAAAATTTTGGTATAAAATATAATAAAGATGAGAAAGAAAGAATAAAGAACAGAGAAAAGGGAAGATAGATGGAAGAATGGAAGGGGACATTGTATAAAATGATTTTTTTAGAGAAGAAAAAAGCCACAGAGTGTTAGCATAGTGACAAGAAATGGAAGCTAATAGCAATAGGAAAAAAAAAAAGATAAGGCAGAAAGGTAAAAATGTGATGAGGGAAAAAAATACTTGAAAATAATAAGGTGAGTGAGATCAAGTGCTCCAATGGAGCCACTAATTTTTGTTCTTGTCATCCACCACTGCAAACTTACTCTCTGGAAAGAGTATTATACTTGAAATTGCATTATATCTCAGGTTTGTGAATCAGACATTGGAGCAGGCCTGGGTTGGGTGTTGCTCTAATGTTCAGAGATGTTGACTAGGTCCGTTGATAATACTTATCTGGCAAATAGGAAGATTTGTGAGAGTAAAAGGGCTTTTGCCTCATATTTGGTGTTTTGGCAGAGTGGGCTAAGAGGCTAAGTTTAGTCAGGACTATTGACCAAAGTTCCATGTAGAATCAAAGCTCTTACACATTTTTCAAAGACCTCAAAGGAACAGGGCCAACAGAGTCTCTGCAGAGCTACAAAGAATTTTATGACCTACCCTACAGGACACAGAATTTCATTCTGCTTAGAACCTATCGTCTAAGAAAGTTCCTGTGTCCAATCAGGTTCAAGGGAAGGGAAATCAGAGTTCACTTGTTAGAGAGAAACACGGCCAATAATGTATAATGTTTTAAACTACCAGGACCTTATACAGAGGAAGAGAAAGTCCACCCATTTGCTGTTCATGAAATTAATACATTATTGATATTTTTGTTTAAATTGAATTAATGGATACATTATATTTGATATGTATGGAGTATTAACTCATTGTATCTTTTGGCAAACATTTTCTTTTCCAAATTAGCATTCATTTTTGAAATATTTCAAAACTAAAACAAGATATGAGGATTGAGCTGAAACTATATATACTTCATCTGCCACACAACCTCATCCTTTTTTAGAGTTCCTTTTAAGTTCCACAGTGGTGTGTGTGTGTGTGTGTTGTGTGTGTGCACTCATGTACACACGTCTGTAAGTTGGTGAAAGAAGCAATTGTGGATGTAAAGAGAGAGGTGTGGTCTGGACAACTGAAAATACTGGAAAGGGAGTAGTACCGAATGACAAGTGCAACTGGCCAAAGTTATCAAGAGAAATCTTAAGAGAAGTGAGGAAGAGAAGAGTGAAGGGAAAACCACAAGCCATAGCAATGCTATTACTATCTGGAAATTAACATGTGGGAAGGGACTGGGATGCTTGAGAGAACTACAACCAAGTTAGGTGATCTAATGAAATACATCTTTATAAGAAAGGTAGGATGAAGTCTGGTATTACCATCATTCCAACTTGAAATTTGTAAAATGGTTTGATGACAGTTAAATAAACACAATATTTTATGTCTGTTAAAATAAAATCAAGGAACCTTGCTTCCTTTAAAGTGAAAGACCTTGAAATTATATAGCATATCCATTAAAATCACTAATTTTGAACTAAAAAATAAATTAGATCATTAAATTAGATTTTTCAAAAATCAAGAAGCCATAAACATCCAAAAAGAAATTTTGATGTGACTCTGAGAAAGCACTGAAAGAATTTAAAATATATGACTTTTTCACCAAACTACAGATTAGTTTTTTCTGTTGCTGTTTGCATCCCATCTGTGAACAATGTGAGGAAATACAGCTGCTGCCAAATTAAGGACTCTTCATCCTGATTTGCATCTTTATTTCGCCAGAGAAATGATAGAGGGATTAAAAAAAAACTAAAACAGATGTCATTGAGAATGACCATCTTCTACAATCCAAGTAGGACTCATAAAATTAGTAAAACAAAATTAGAGTAGTATATTCTTATTTGACTAAATCACTCCAAGAATATACACGTGTGCATATCGAAGGGCTATTTCCATCTAAACATCTGACTGTATGCATGTGTAAGTGTTGTCTTCTAAAGTATAACTATCAAGATATCAAAGAGATCCTGACTATGCTTTCTAAAAAACAATTAATAAAGGAAACTGATAAAATAAACCCAAAGATGGATCCTTCTTCTTCTAACATTTCACCAAAACCTTTCCTATTAGTAGAAGCCCTAATTGAAGCAGATCTTTCTTTTACAAAGAGCACCTTTTTGCTCAAAAATATTTGAGAACTCCACATTAAATGTATATATACTGTAGGACAATTTTTTAACTTGATTCCAAACGCCACTGCAGTGAGGAGTTAATGTATTATCTCATTTTCCACCATCTCACCGTTTTACTTTGCCGTATCACCCTCTCACTTTTGACTCCTGTCATTCTTTGTGCTCCAGTGCTCTTCTCCTGCTTTTTCCTTTCAAACTACTCATCATTCAAAGGTCAACTCAAATGCCACATCTGTGTGCATGCCTCCAATTTTTTACGTCTTGTCAAAATTCACATTTTTTCTTCTGATTGTGACAACTTTCTTGTATTTATTCCTTGCATTAATAACATTTAGATAATCTGTCTTCTATTTTTAATTCTGTTGATCTACTCTAATAGCAAAAATAAGTGCAAATATTTAAAATATATCCTATCTGCTTGCTCATACGTGGACACTCAATACATATTTAATGCATCAAATACATGTATTCATAAGGAATAACTGTTATCTATACAAAAATTATTTATTTAAGAGCAGATGCAGAGACTACTGCATTGAAAATTGGAGAAACTTTACTAAATTTATTTTAACTAAATGTAGAATGTAGGACATTTACAATCAGGCCTTACTTCCACAAATATATTTTGATGATGTACATTTTATCTTAAGCATTTTCCCTTAATTCATTTCTTGATTTCAGACTATTACATATTTCATTGCCAATTCGATTTATCTAATATGAATACAAATAAATATTTGTATTATTTTCAAAGTTTCAAACTTGGGGTTTTTATATTTTATAATGTAGAATGCATTCTAAATTATATTTTGTTCTAGGTAAGAAATATGGGCATTAATCTCAAACGAGATGGTTGTAAAAAGTATTGGGAGAGATTCTTAGTCTTCCTACATTAGTTTGGAGTAGGTTTCAAAGAAAATATTTAAAATGTTTATAATGATGGTATATTGGTTAAAATAAATGCACAGATTATTAGAAAGACAATAGAATATTCTATATGATTTGTCATGCATTTCCACATTGCTTTTCATGGCATGCCTATTAAACCTGATTGCATTTTTGTTTCTCTAACTTGTTAGCACACTCAATTTTGTGTTTGATACAGTGATACATAGGGTGCTTTGTTTCAAAAACGATTTTTTTTTGGAAAGTTTTTTAGGAAAATGAGTAAAGTTAAGAGTGCATCTTTCTTTGAATTATTTTCAATGATAATGATACTTCTGGAAATGCTAAGAATTTCAAATTTTAGTGTTCTACAACAGGTAATACATTTTAGGAAACAGCAATTACAAACGCTTCAGGTTTTTGTTGCATTTTTGGTTTTGTGACAAATACCTGAAGGCAATAAGATTGGGGACTCCAATGGCTGGAAATATTAATGACTAATAACCAGTTCCTGTGAGAGTTTTCCTTAACTGTTAAAATAAAATGTTTTATCATTTGTAGTAACATATACTAATATAATAAAGTAATAAACATAATACCTGGATATATAATTATTTTAGAAAAGAAATAATCTTAAATTTAGAATATAATACATATGATTTCAAATACTATAAAATAGAAGTATGCCTACTATGATAAAATTTAATTCAGTTCACTTCAGTCACTCAGTCATGTCCGACTCTTTGCAACCCCATGGACCGCAGCACAGCAGGCCTCCCTGTCCATCACCAACTCCAGGAGTCTCCTCAAACTTATGACCATTGAGTGATGCCATTCAACCATCTCATCCTCTTTCATCCCCTTCTCCTCCCACCTTCAATCTTTCCCAGCATCAGGGTCTTTTCAAATGAGTCAGTTCTTTGCATCAGGTGACCAAAGTATTGCGGTTTCAGCTTCAAAATCAGTCCTTCCAATGAATATTCAGGAGTGATTTCCTTTAGGATGGACCAGTTGGAAATTTAATTAGATACTAAAATAACCTAAATGGCCAGGTGCTTGACAATCACTACACTCAAAAGAACCATCTATAATTTATTTCTCCCCACCTGGTCACTCTCCAAAAGATGTATCCTGCAATTGGATTCCCAGTGTTTCAGACTGTGCGCTTCACTTATTGTTCTTATTGCTGTTCTAACTACTTCAGTAATTTCAGGGAGTAAAATGATATATTATAATTTTTTTTTCTTGACAACGTTTCACTGAGTGTTACTTTTCCATTACAACATTTAAAAAAATATTAATTTGCATGAAGAGAACTTTTACATAAGCCTTTACATGAATTACAGTTTTACATGAAATATATTTTAGATGAAAAGTTTATATACAGATGATTTGAAACCTCATTATTGAAATTACATGCCTGTAAGTACATTACATTGTTTCAGATATAATGTAATCCATGTTGGTCCATTGTTTCTTATGTGAATTGGTGTGGTATTTCAAATCTTGAATTCTACAAAAAACTTAAAGTGAAACATTTTATTTTCCCTATTAAATCCACAAAATTAAACTTTTTAAACATTATTCAATAGTTTAGTACTATCCAAGCTCATAATAGACAAGACAATTGAGCCGCATAGCAAAATATTGTCATAAATGAACGATGTGTAAGACATTATGCTGTGCATTCCATAGGACTCAAAGATGAAAACCACATGATTGCTTCTCTCCCAGAGTTTAGGATACAGTAAAGGGTATCAGTCACTGAAGCATTGATGTAATCAGTAAATTTGGCCACAGATCCAGAGTGGGCAGACCATTGAAGGTAATCTGGTATGGGGATCAGAAAATGTCTCAGAAAGAGGAGAGTGATGTCAAGGAGAAGATCAGTTTCCGTCGTTAGAGAAAAAGGTATTGAAAATTTCAGCTGAACTGTTTTAAAAAATTAAATACTTATCAGTACCCATACACACACACAGAAACACATTCTGCTGTTGTTTAGTCGTTCAATCATGTCCAACTCTTTTGTGATGCAATGGACCATAGCCTGCCAGTCTCCTTTGTCCGTGGGATTACTCAGGCAAGAATATTGGATTGGATTGCCATTTCCTACTCCAGGGGCTATTCCCAACCCAAGGATTAAACCTCCATCTCCTGTATTGCAGGTGGAATACTTACCCCTGAGCCAGTCTGTTATATTCCCTATATATATACATAGCTAAATATTAGAGTTTGAAATATTATTTACAACTATTAGATCATAATTATATAATAAATTATAGAGCACTTGGCAATTAGATATGAAAGTAACAAGAACTAAAGAATTAAGTAAAATTAAGGAAAAACTTACTTATCTTCCTAGGGCTTATGTTTGAGACATAGGTTGAAGTGACTGAAACAGAATGCTACAAAAAGTAAAAGAATTATCTCACTAAATGACCCCATTCAGTTCAATCTAGTCACTCAGTCATGTCCAACTCTTTTCCAATGAGTCAGTTCTTCACATCAGGTGGCCAAAGTATTGGAGTTTCAGCTTCAGCATCAGTCCTTCCAATGAATATTCAGGATTAATCGACTGGATCACCTTGAAGTCCAAGGGGTTCACAAGAGTCTTCTCCAACACAATAGTTCAAAAACATCAATTCTTCAGAGTTCAGCTTTCTTTATGGTCCAACTCTCACATCCATACATGACTACTGGGAAAACCGTGGCTTTGACTCAGTTAAGTTCAGTTCAGTGGCTCAGTTGTGTCCCACTCTTTGTGACCCCATGGACTGCAGCATGCCACGCCTCCCTGTCCATCACCAATTCCTAGAGTTTATTCAAACACACGTCCATTGAGTCAGTGATGCCATCCAACCATTTCATCCTCTGCTGTTCCCTTCTCCTCCTGCCTTCAATCTTTCCCAGCATTAGAGTCTTTTCCTATGAGTCAGCTCTTCGCATCAGCTGGCCAAAGTATTGGAGTTTCAGCTTCAACATCAGTCCTGCCAATGAATATTCAGGACTGATTTCCTTTAGGATTGCCTGGTTTGATCTCCCTGCAGTCCAAGGGACTCTCAAGAGAATTCTCCAACAACACAGTTCAAAAGCATCAATTCTTCAACGTTCAGCTTTCTTTATGGACCAAAACTCATATCCACACATGACTACTGGAAAACAATAGCTTTGACTAGATGGACCTTTGTTGGCAAAGTGATGTCTCTGTTTCTTAACATACTGTCTAGATTTGTCATAGCTTTTCTTCCAAGGAGCCAGCATCTTTTAATTTCATGGCTTCAGTAACCATCTGCAGTGATTTTGGAGCCCATGAAAATGATGCCTGTCACTGTTTCCATTATTTCCCCATCTATTTGCCATGAAGTGATGGAACCGGATGCCATGATCTTCCTTTTTTGAATGTTGAGTTTTAAGCCAGCTTTTTCACTCTCCTCTTTCACTTCCATCAAGAGGCTCTCTAGTCCACTTCACTTTCTGCCATAAGGGTGATGTCATCTGGATATCTGAGGTTACTGATACTTGTCCTGGGAATCTTGATTCCAGCTTGTGCTTCATCCAGCCTACCATTTTGCATTATGTACTCTGAATATAAGTTAAATAAGCAGGGTGACAATATACAGCCTTGATATACTCTGTTCCCAATTTTGAACCAGTCTGTTGTTCCATGTCTGGTTCTAACTGTTGTTTTTGATCTGCATACAGGTTTCACAGGAGGCAGGTAAAAGTGTTGTTAAAGTGTTGCACTCTATATGACAGCAGATTTGGAAAACTCAGCAGTGGCCACAGGACTGGAAAAGGTCAATTTTCATTCCATCCCAAAGAAAGGCAATGCCAAATAATGTTCAAACTACCACAAAATTGTACTCATCTCACACACTAGCAAAGTAATGCTTAAAATTCTCCAGGTTAGGCTTCAACAGTATATGAATGAAGAACTTCCAGATTTTCAAGCTGGCTTTAGATAAGGCAGAGGAGCCAGATATCAAATTGTCAACATCCATTGGATCATAAAAAGCAAGAGAATTCCAGAAATGCCCCCCTAGGGAGTGCACATCTTTAGCACAATCAAGACAGTAGTTTCTGTAAAAGTTTGGCACCATATTCAGCAATTCAGGTAAAGAAATTGTCATAAAATAAACAAGCAGGATCATGTATTTATTTATCTATTGCAAATTCTTTTATTCAAAGCTTTTATTGTGAGAACTAAGCATCAGGAATGGTGTGCTAAGCATAGAATATACCGTGGTCAGGAAGACAGAGACTCATGTTGCTGTCATGATCACTTAAAGCACAGTGGAAGAAATGACATTTTATAGCAAATTACAATAAGGATGATGAGAGGTATGACCGTGTAGGTAAGTAGAAAGGAAGGAAGGAAAACCCACCTGACTTAGAAAGTTTTCTGTAGTAGCTAAATATCAACTGACATCTTCAGTAGGATTTGCATTTTGCCAGATAATGAAAAAGCCAATGCTGATCAAGCATGGCTCACCCATGGAGAGCAAAACACTCACACAAATCCCATAAAGATGGATTCTAGAGAATGAAGAGAGAATATCCAGAAGGGAATCTGTGGAAATTTCCAGAAATGAGATCCCGCATTCCCTTATAAGAAAGGGAATCACCAAAGGGTTTTAAGTATTAAAGCAAAATAATCTTCTGTGTGTCTGTAAAACCTTGAAAAGCTTTCATAAATAATTATAAGGAATTGGGAAGAGCCTGGATTCTTGAGCTAGCATCCTCAGCATTCACTCAGAGGTGTCTGACTCTTTGCAATCCCATGGACTATAGCCCACCAGGCTTCTCTATGCATGGAATTTCCCAGGCAAGAATACTGGAGTGAGTATTTCTTTCTCCAGACTCTCTTCCTAACCCAGGGATTGAACCCAGGTTTCCCACATTGCAGGCAGATTCTTTAAGGTCTGAGTCACCTGGAAAACCCAACATCCTCAAGCTGGAGCTAAAAGTTCCAAGCTCTGGTTAAGGTTATGCTAAATGCAACAAAGCTAATACACTCCCTCTATATTAAAGTCTCTTCTTCCTTGTTTAAGAGAAATGGAAAAAAAAATTTGCTGAGCTTATTTCTGAATCAGTGAAGGGAAACTCCAGCTAGGAAGAAAAGAAATGGGACTGATGTATCCTCACTTTTCCTGCCTTTAAAAGTCTCAGTAAGAATCAAAGATAAGACTTCAGCTTACAGCCATCATACAAATAACTTCAGGTCAGCTCAACCTTAATCTGCTAAAGCTTTCTGTGGAAACTGGATTTTACTCACCTTGACATTCCTGGAGGAGGAAATGGCAACCCACGCCAGTATTCTTGCCTTGAAAATCCAATGGGCAGAGGTGAACTACAGTTCATGGGGCAGCAAAGAGTCAGACATGGCAGAGCGCGCATGCACGCGCGCGCAAACACACACACACACACACACACACACACATCTTGAAATCAGGGGACTGACCTCTGAGCATAATTCACAAACTCCAATTCAGGAACTGTGCCAGAACCAACTTGGCCTTTTGGAGCTCCTGAGCAGCTAGGGCAGGACAGACATGAATCTTTATCCAAAAGATGTTGTCTTTTCACAGTTTAGAAAATAAGATCAGGGAGAAAAAATTAAGAAATTTGTCAAGACTGATAGAGACTCAAAGAAAAGCTTTGGCCTCCCTTCACTTCTTCTTAGCTATATGCATCACACCTGTGTTAATTTACTTTTTTTTTTTTTTAGATTACATGGGCGAGTAGCTCAGCTCTGTTCAGGCCGTCTCGGCTGGGGTGTGGAGGTGGGGCTGGATTCCATCATTCAACATCAGAGAGATGTCTAAGAAATCTAAACTCCTGAGCCTTCTGCCATTTATGCTTCAAAGTCCCTTCCCAGTTTGGGGAAAGGGATGTTTGGGCATCCAGTTCCACTATTAGGAATTCCAACACGGGCTATTAGGATACTAGGTATAGAAGAATGCACCTGAATGAATAAATGTGGCTTGCCTCTGCATCTCAGAAAGAAAGGGGAGAATATATTTTAAAAATCACTGGATGCATTATAGGAAATAGCTTAAGAGGAAAAAAAAGGTATCCAAGAAAATAATTTAGGGAAAAATTTCAAATAGCTGATGCAGACCATGACGCTCACAGGAATCTCTAATACTTTGACCACTTGATGGGGAGAGCCAATTCATGGCAAAGAAGAGGGTGACAGAGGATGAGATGGTTGGATGGCATCATCAACTCAATGGACATGAATTTGAGCAAACTCTGGGAGATAGTGGAGGTCAGAGCAGCTCGGTTTGTCACAGTCTATGGGATCCCAAAGAGTCAGACATGACTTAGTGACTGAACAACAACAGGAACAGAATAGACTCCTTCCTGATTTCAAAATCCATGTTAATGATCCATTGAAACTTGATCTTTATTTTTTCATTCACTTCTCTAGAAACACTGACTTGTGTTCTGTCTCCTTTGGTCATAGCCATAAATCTGCTGTGGTCAAAAATTAAAAACTTCAAATTCTAGCAATCAAGAATCTCACTCTGTTGACATCACCAGTCATTTTTCCATTTCACTTATTCTTTGTATTTTTGCCTGACTTCAGTGATCCTCCAAACACACCAAGATTGCAATATTTAAAGACAAAAAATTGAGATTGAGAAGAACATCTGTCTTAATAGCCAGCTTTCACACTGTATCTTTCTAGTCCACTCACTCTCTCCCCTCATATACATGTTTATTTCATGAAAGCTTCCAATTCCCCTCACCTATTCAGTCTATAGTATTGTTTCCTAGTTGATTTACAATGAAAACAAAGCCTAGAAAATTTCTATGATTATTTTTCACCAAATGGACTCACCCGTCTCCTTCTGTGACTGTACACTCTGCCTTCTTTTCTACTGCTTTTGTCTCTGGCACCAATCTAGGGCCAATCATCCACTTGTGAACTAGATTCCATCTCCTTTCACCTACTTAGAGTCATTAAGTTCAGTAACCTATCTGTTCCACTTCTGTATCGATTTTTCTCTTGTTGAATCACCCTCATCATAAATACAAATATTCTCTTCAGTTCAGTTGCTCAGTCATATCCGACTCTTTGTGACCTCATAGATTGCAGCATGCCAGGCCTTTATGTTCATCACCAACTCCCAGAGCTTACTCTAATTCATGTCCATTGAGTCGGTGATGCCATCCAACCATCTCATCCTCTTTCATTCCCTCTCCTTCTGCCTTCAATCTTTCCCAGCATCGGGGTCTTTTCCAATGAGTCAGTTCTTTGCATCAAGTGGCCAAAGTATTGGAGTTTCATCTTCAGCATCAGTCCTTCCAATGATATACACTTATTTTAAGAAAACCGTTTTCTAATTTTACATTCCTCTCCAGTTTTCACCTCTGTTCTTCTTTATCATAAAATTTTACAAAGACTATAGTAATTATTTTAAATCTCATATTTTGTTCTCCTTTGGAGCCAATAAAATAAATCTTTTATCTCCATTTTTTATCAAAAATACTCTTTTGGATCTTAATAATCACTTCTTTCCTAAATCAAATAAGTATCTCCCATTCTTAAAAAAACATTTTGCATATTGCAAGGCATCATGTGCTCCTAGTTTGCTTCATATTCACTGGTTTCATCCTTGGTTTTTCATATTTTCCTAACAGCTCTCCCGCCAGGGCTTTGTGCTTGCATATTCTTACTTCAAGAGGAGGAACAGAAAAAAACTATGTGTCACCTCATCAAAGAAGGTCTTGCTGCATCCTTGTTAAATGCTTTGAATATTTGGCACACAAATAATTCATGTCTTACTGAAACTTTTAGGGACAAAGAAGGCTAAAGATAATCTTATAAACGGACAGAGATCATGAATTTATACCGGCATAAGGTTACTAAAAGTTATTATAATAAATGAATCTTTTGCATCAGCAGCAAAGATTGGTAGCAGACACTCTGGAAAAACTTAAATAGGGCTTTTTAGTTTTCAATATATTCTACATCAAGATATGATTAACCAAAAGCTGGAACAGCAAAAGAGGCAACTGGAAGCAAGTGATATCTATAGCAAACATTGATAGTGAATATACAAGACACTTTCTGGTATTTCAGAGTGCCCATAATGACACATCTGAAGACAAAAATTCTGCCCAACACTGCATGATTTCTTTATTTATATGTAACACATTATGAAGATGTCCAGAATGTATCCACTGGAATCCTGCAGATTAGATTTTAAATGTCTGAACTTTATAATAGCAAATCAAAATAAAATTCTGATAAGGCAAACACTTGACAAGCATTTTGATTTTTACATTGAAGATTACTATGTGTGAGGCTGTACGATGTTGATTTCTTGATCTAAAACCTTCCAAATGCTAATAAAAATAGAGTATGCATAGAGAATGCTTGCAGATTAACTAGGACTGGCTGTGGATACCTACCATCTGGTGTTACAAAACATGGGTGGATTAGTTATAACAGCAGAGAGAATGAAATGCTTTACATAATCAGATGGTAAAATGGCAATAATGATCAGTGCACATAATTGAAGTACAGTGTGGGATAGACAGAATTCTGGCGGCAGAAACCAAAGAAAGAGCTAGAGTAATTCTATCATTGGCAAGCTCCCCAGTTAATATTGTTGGGACATTACAGTGCCCAAGTGGGAACAGCATGTACTTTATTCTATTGGAAAGTTAGAATTTAGACATGAGATTGTTTCTTTTCTGTTTTTATATAACTAATTCTAGGATTTGTTGGCAAGTCAAATATTACACTGCTGCTGCTGCTGCTGCTGCTAAGTCGCTTCAGTTGTGTCCGACTCTGTGCAACCCCATAGACAGCAGCCCACTACAATTTGTAAAAAGTAAAGCAATAAATTCATATTCAGACTCTTCTATGATTGTATAGGATGATATAACTTAAATGATAGGAAATGCAAACAGAGAAATAAACAATGAAGAACAATGGATGGATTTAAGATACTTAAGAATTTGGGGAAATTAACATTTAATGACATAATCAAAAGAAAGGAAAAAAAATCGCTAGTGAGGGGGCAAAGTAGGATGCTTTATATTTCTAAGAAAGGTATACATAGAGAAATATTTGAACAAATCAACAAGGGTTGGGATTTCTAGGAAAATGAAGACAATATAGATATTAACACATACATACACACAGAGAGAAGACAATTTTATAGATTAAGATACAATTAGGAATCAAATTTCTTTTAATTTATAAAATCATTTGTTAATAAATTATACATGGATTTATACTTTATAAGTCAGGCATATCCATAAAAACACACACACACACATGCATATATATATATATATACACGTGTGCACTCTTAATCACTCAGTTGTGTCCAACTCTTTGCAACCTCATGAACAGTAGCCTACCAGGCTCCTCTGTTCATGGGATTTTTCCAGGCAAGAATACTGGAGTGGGTTGCCATTTCTTTCTCCAGAGGATATTCCCAGTCCAGGGATCAAACTTGCTCCTTCTGTGTCTCCTGCATTGGCAGGTGGATTCTTTATTCTCTGTACACACACACACACACACACACACATACACACACACACACACATACTGTTTGTTTAGTCGCTCAGTCATGTCTGACTCTTTGTGACCCTATGGACTGTAGCCCATCAGGCTCCTCTGTCCGTGGGATTTCAAAAGCAAAAATATTGGAGTGGGTTGCCATTTCCTTCTCCTATATATATAACCAAAATAATTTGAGTTATTAAAGATGTATATAGACACAGAAATGAGAGAGGAAAATTGGCCATGAGGATATTTGAGTAAATTAGTTATAACCCTAGGAAACAGAAAAAATGAATAATTGGTTATGAAATGTAGTCAATGAAAGGTACTTGTGATCACAGGTACAAAAAAAAATGGCTATTGTTTCTGATAGCAACTTCAAATAATCAAGTCACTTCAAATAATATGATTTGTAGTGAATAAAGAAAAATGGCCTCATGTTTCACTATTAAAAGAATGTATGAATTAGCTAAAACATCATTTTGTTAAGTAGCATCTTAAGGAATTTATCTTAAGGGAAATAAACAATTAAAAATAAATTCAAGTGGTTCAGGCAGTTGAACTTGTATCCAAAGCTATACAGGTTCTTCTAAAAATTGGAAAAATGTTCATTTTTTAAAATGCATTGTTATTTAACTTTTAAAAACAAAGATGTTTAAGGTGTGAGGAGACAGCTTTAGGCAGTTGGTTTTGAAGGACTGGAACAAAGAACTCTTGAAGAATTTCAGATCTCCAATTTATGAAGGGGAGTAGAGCATAGATGCTGAAGTCATATCAGAATAAGAACTCAAAATAGTTCATTATAAATATAAGTGCTTTAGGTAAATTTTGAGGTGAATATAAAGGCAAATTACATACTATATAGGGATAGAGAAACAGAAGAGACAAAGCAGAAGGCAATCTGGAAGGTTTTCAATGGTGATGGTCAATACTCATTATGGGATTTTCACAAACATGCCAGATTTGTGAAGGATATGAGTCTATTTATTAGGACCATGACCACACAGACTTGCCACGCATGCCCTCTTCAAAATGGCCAGATCCATGACTCACTTTCTAATATGCTCTGTTTGGTGAAGTGGTTTTCTGAATAGTTTTTGGTATTAACACCTCTATCAACACATGTGTGCACTTGAGTGTGTGTGTGTGTGCACGCACACACACACACATACACACACTCTTTCTAACTTGAATCCCAGCAGTTGAATTACCCGAGTTGAGAGGGAATTAATCTCCTTTATCGATGGTAAATGTGATTTGCATGTACAAGGTACTTTCACAGCAGCATCTAGACTAGTGTTTGACTAAGTAACTGAGTGCCATAATCCAGTCAAGTGTGACCTCCCATCACAGGATGATTTCTTCTATCTTTTCTATTAGGACCCTATTGAAGTATTAACAAACTTTTTTTAAGAAGAGCCAGCAAATTGTGATGTAGTTAAAAGATTTGTGTAGAACATATAAGGCAAACACAAAAATACACAGCATGTGCCAGGGAAGGCAGGGTACTCATAATTGCTAATTTGTTCTTATCCATCTGCTATGTGCTAGACAATAAAAATCATACGCAAGTACTCTGTCTCAAGAAAATACATTTTAAGGGGACAATAGAGATCAAACTCCACCTACCTTAAAAATTATTTGAGCAAGATATTTTCAGCCAGACAGTCACTGGAAGAGTAGATAAGACAGGCAAAATGCTGTAAGCTACCTGGAGATATCTAAACACATGCACACTAGGAAAAAAACAAAAACAAAGACTTGTCTATAGAAGAGTGATCATGAATGGAGGAATGAGAAGAATCTTCTCTCCCAGAGCCGAAAGCTTCATGTTTTGCAAAGATAAGAACAAACTCAAATGGTATGATGTCAGTATAGTGTGCTATATCAACATCTCACTTGAACCTAACTGCCTTGTCATGGTAATCTTCTAAACTAAAGAATCTATCATCAAAATGGTGCATTTCTTGTCTTGGCATTGCAGCCATTAATGCCTTGTTCATCAATAATATCTTCCTACTATGACTTTAAGGGGTCATTTGAGTTTGCCAAAATGATATTTGAAATGTCTCTGAATCTTTGACATGTCTATCTTTTGCCTTTGTAAAGAGAACAGTTTTAATTTAATTCACATTTTATTTTCTTCAGAATGTTCTAGATATGGTTCCCCATTTGGGGGCATTGAATGACACCCAGTAAAACTGGCTTGATTTATCTCTTTGTGTGTAGATTTTTGTCTTGATTCTACATTAAGCTATCCCAGTCTCTGGAGTTTTGAAATACATAGATACTATGGAAGTTCATTTCTAATTGTTAGAGTCATTGCATAGTAATGGCTACATTAAAAAAAAAAAAATCCCAAGGTAAAGGACAGGCAGCCTATAGTGTTTTTTCAAATTTGTGATTTTAAACATTTTTCACAAATCTGCGAGATTTCTCTGGAGTATTTTCCACTCAGTTTTTAGCTCTTATGACATTGCAGTAATTTACTCTAATTCCATTATATCAAAGGCTGTTAGTACTATTATCTGGTATTTGTTGCTTTCAATTCTCCATTCCACTTGATTTTTTTGGTCACTTTTCTCTGCCAGAAGCATGCATCATAGTTACTGGAAATAAGTTATCTTCTTCAATTTCACTGTCTTTTCCATTTAATAGAATTGATCAACCTATCTGCAAGGACACTCTTTCTATTACCACAGATCACCCATGCTGCTGCATTTACTTTAATGACAAGACCACTGAATTGCCCATCCAGCACCATGTAACAGACTTTCAAGGACATAGAGAGTTTGCTTGATATCTTTTAGGATATGTGTTGTGCTGTGCTTGATCACTCAGTTGTGTCTAAAGCTTTGCAACCCCATGAACTGTAGCATTCCGGGTTCCTCTGTCTATGGAGATTCTTCAGGCAAGAATACTGGAGTGGGTTGCCATGCTCTCCTCCAGGGGATCTCCCAACCCAGGGATCAAACCCATGTCTCCCACATTGAAGGCAGATTATTCACAGTCTAAGCCACTAGGGAAGCCCAGGATATGTACTGCCGCCAAGTCACTTCAGTCGTGTCCGACTCTGTGTGACCCCATGGACTGCAGCCTACCAGGCTTCTCCATCCATGGGATTCTCCAGGCAAGAACACTGGAGTGGGTTGCCATTTCCTTCTCCAATGCATGAAAGTGGAAAGTGAAAGTGAAGTCACTCAGTCATGTCTGACTCTTAGCGACACCATGGACTGCAGCCTACCAGGCTCCTCCATCCATGGGATTTTCCAGGCAACAGTACTGGAGTGGGGTGCCATTGCCTTCTCCCAGGATATGTACTACCTCTCAAGATTTATTCTGTTGTTGATCCCAAATTCAAAACATTTGTCAGACAAGCTTTTTAGGATCTCCTTTGAGGCTATGAGAGGGACTTTATTTCAAAGAATATTTTTTATTTTGATTTTTTATTCTTTTGGTGACTCCTGATGGCTTTGATAGTGAAGATGAAATAAAATAGCACTACAGTGACTCCCGGGTGGCTGATTACATCCACAGTAGCCTGCAACTCCTGGGCAGTGGCAGTTCCAGGCAGCAAGTGGCAGCAGTGAGGCTGCAGACACTCAGCTCCTGGGTGTCCTCCAAAATTGGCTCAAGCCTTCCCTGGATCTACTCCCCAGCCACTCCAGCAGGGCCTTTGCCTCGACACCCAGCACATGTTGACTGACGCCTGATGGCCAATGAAGGTTTATACGCTCAACAAGGACCAGCAGTGGAACAACTGGGACATTGGGCACGCCATCCAGCTACACTGAGCAGCTGAAGGGTATGTTCCTGCTACTTCAGTTCAGTTCAGTTTAGTTGCTCAGTTGTGTCCAGCTCTTTGTGACCCCATGAGTTGCAGCATGCCAGGCCTTTCTGTCCATCACCAACTCCCGGAGTTACCTCAAACTCATGTCCATTGAATCGGTGATGCCATCCAGCCTTTTCATCCTCTGTCATCCCCTTCTCCTCCTGCCCATAATCCCTCCCAGCATCAGGGTCTTTTCCAATGAGTCAACTCTTCGAATGAGGTGGCCAAAGTATTGGAGTTTCAGCTTCAGCATCAGTCCTTCCAATGAACACCCAGGATTCATCTCCTTTAGAATGGACTGGTTGGACCTCCTTTCAGTCCAAGGACTCTCAAGAGTCTTCTTCAACACCACAGTTCAAAAGCATCAAGTCTCCTGCTACTCAGCACTTGACGAAATGTGATCCACTGGAGAACAGAATGGCAAATGACTTCAGTATGCTTGCCTTGAAAAGTACATGAACAGTGTGTAAAGGCAAAAAATATACGACACTGAAAGATGAAACCCCCATGTCAGTAGATGTCCAATATACTACTGTGGAAGAACAGAGAAATAGTTAGAATAAGAATGGAGAGGCTGAGCCAAAGCAGAAATGGCCACCAGTTGTGGTTGTATCTAGTGGTGGAAGTAAAGTTTGATGCTATAAAGAAATATATTGCATAGGAACCTGGAATGTTAGGTCCATGAATTAAGGTAAATTGAATGTGGTCAAATAGGAGAAGGCAAGAGTGAAAATCAACATTTTTGGAATCAATGAATTAAATGGATGGGAATGGGAAATTTTAATTCAGATGACCATTATGTCTACTACTGTGGGCAAGAATCCTTCAGAAGAAACAAAGTAGACCACAGAGTCAACTAAAGAGTCTGAAATGTAGTACTTGCATGCAATCTCAAAAATGAGCTAGATCTCTGTTCATTTCCAAGGCAAACCATTCCACATTACAGTAATCCAGTCTATGACCTAACCACTAATGCTGAAGAAGCTGAAGTGGAAAAATTCTATAAAGACCTACAAGAAATCATAGAGAAAACAACAACAACAACAAATTGTCATTTTCCTTATAGGGGACTGGAATGCAAAAGTAGGAAGTCAAGAGATACCTGGAGTAACAGACAAGTTTGGCTTTGGAGTACAAAATGAAAAATGGCAAAGGCTAACAGTTTTGGCAGATGAATGCAATAGTAATAGCAAATACTCTCTTCCAACAACACAACAGACATGGGCATCACCAGATGGTCAGTACTGAAATCAGAATGATAATATTCTTTGCAGCCAAAAGTGAAGAAGCTCTATCAGCTCAGTTCAGTCACTCTGTCATGTCCAACTCTTCGCTACCTCAGGAACTTCAGCACGTCAGGCCTCCTTGTCCATCACCAACTCCCTGAGCTTGCTCAAACTCAAATCAATGGAGTCGGTGATGTCATCCAACAATTTCGTCCTCTGTCATCCCCTTCTCCTCCTGCCTTCAATCTTTCCCAGCATCGGGGTATTTTCCAATGAGTCAGCTCTTTGCATCAGGTGACCGAAGTACTGGAGTTTCAGTGTCAGTCCTTCCAATGAATATTCAGGACTGATTTCCCTTAGGATTGATTGGTTTGATCCTGTCACAGGCCAAGGGACTCTCAAGAGTTTTCTCCAACACCACAGTTCAAAAGCATCAATTCTTCAGCACTCAGCTTTCTTTATAGTCCAACTCTCACATCCATACATGACTACTAGAAAAACTATAGCTTTGACTAGATGGATGTTTGCCAGAAAAGTAGTATCTCTGGTTTTTAATATGCTGTCTAGTTTAGTCATATATATATATATATATTTTTTTTTTCCCAAGGAGTAAGCACCTTTTATTTTATTTTTTATTTTATTTTATTTTTAAACTTTACATAATTGTATTAGTTTTGCCAAATGGCTACAGTCACTATCTGCAGTGATTTTGGAGACCAAGAAAATAAAGTCTGTCACTGTTTCCATTGTTTCCCCATCTATTTGACATGAAGTGATGGGACCAAATGCTATGATTTTAGTTTTCTGAATGTTTAGTTTTAAACCAACTTTTTCACTCTCTTCTTTCACTTCCATCAAGAGATTCTTTAGTTCTTCTTCACTTTTTGCCATAAAGGTGGTATCACCTGCATATCTAAGGTTATTGCTATTTCTCCTGGCAATTTTGATTCCAGCTGTGCTTCATCCAGCCCAGTGTTTCTCATGATGTATTCTGCATATAAGTTAAATTAGCAGGGTGACAGTATACATCCTTGATGTACTCCTTTACCAATTTGAAACCAGTCCATTGTTCCATGTCTGGTTCTAGCTGTTGCTTCTTGACCTGCATACAGATTTCTCAGGAGGCAGGTCAGGTGGTCTGGTATTCCCATCTCTTAAAGCATTTTCCACAGTTGTTGTGATCCACATAGTCAAAGGCTTTGGCACAATCTATAAAGCAGAAGTAGATATTTTTCTAGAACTCTCTTGCTTTTTCAATAATCCAGCTGATATTAGCAATTTGATCTGTAGTTCCTCTGCCTTTTCTAAACCAAACTTAAACATATTGAAGTTTTCGGTTCATCTGTTGAATGTTGGCCTGGAAAATTTTGAGCATTACTTTGCTAGCATCTGAGATGAGTGCAATTATGTGGCAATTTGAACATTCTTTGGCATTGCCTTTCTTTGATATTGGAAGGAAAACTGATCTTTTCCAGTCCTGTGGCCACTGCTGCATTTTTTAAATTTGCTGGCATATTGATTGCAGCATTTTCACAGCATTTTCTTTGAGGATTTGAAATAGCTCAACTGGAATTCCATCACCTTCACTAGGTTTGTAGATAGAGATGCTTCCTTATGCCCACTTGACTTTGTATTCCAGGATGTCTGGCTCTAGGTGAGTGATCACAAAATTGTGGTTATCTGGTCATGAAGATCTTTTTTTGTATAGTTCTTCTGTGTATTCTTGCCACCTCTTCTCAATATCTTCTACTTGTGTTAGGTCCATACCACTTCTGCCCTTTATTGTGCCCATCTTTGCTTGAAAATTCCCTTGTTATCTCTAATTTTCTTGAAGATATCTCTAGTCTTTTCCATTCTATTGTTTTCCTCTATGTATTTGCATTGCTCACTGAGGAAGGCTTTATCTCTCCTTGTTATTCTTTGGGACTCTGCATTCAGATGGGTATATCTTTCCTTTGCTCCTGTGCCTTTAGCTTCTCTTCTTTACTCAGCTATTTGTAAGGCCTTCTCAGACAGCCATTTTGCATTTTTGCATTTCTTTTCTTGGGGATGATCTTGATCACTGCTTCATGTACAATGTCACAAACCTATGTCCATAGTTCTTCAGGCACTCTGTCCTTCAAATTTAATCCCTTGATTCTATTTGTCACTTCCTGTAGATAATGACAAGGGATTTGATTTAGGCCATACCTGAATGACCTAGTGATTTTGCCTACTGTCTTCAATTTGAGCCTGAATTTTGCAATAAGAAGCTGATGATCTGAGCCACAGTAAGTTGCCAGTCTTATTTTTGCTGTCTGTATAGAGCTTCTCCATTTTTGGCTTCAAATAATATAATCAATCTGATTTTGGTATTGACCATCTGGTGATGACCATGTGTACAGCCGTCTCTTGTGTTGTTGGAAAAATGTGTCTGCTATGACCAGTGAATTTTCTTGGAAAAACACTGTTAGCCTTTGCTGTGCTACGTTTTGTACTCCAAGGTCAAATTTACCTGTTAATCCAGGTATATCTCGACTTCCTACTTTTGCATTCCAATCCTTTATAATGAGAAGGCCATCTCTTTTTGGTAATAGTTCTAGAAGGTCTTGAGGTCTTTATAGAACCATTCAACTTCAGCTTCTTCAGCATTAGTGGTTGGAGCATAGACTTGGGTTACTGTGATTTTGAATGGTTTCCCTGGAAATGAACAAATGGAGAAATGCTATATACTCAGCAAAAAGCAAGACTGGGAGCTGACTGTGATTCAGATCATCAGCTTCTTATTGTGAAATTCAGGCTCAAATTTAAAAAAGTAGAGAAAACCACTAGGTTATTCAGGTATGGCTTAAATCCAATCCCTTGCAATTTTATAGTGAAGGTGATGAATAGATTCAAGTGATTACATCTGATAGACTGAGTGCTTGAAGAAGTATAGACAGAGGTTCATAACACTGTACAGTAGGTGCTGACCAAAACCATCACTAAGAAAAAGAAATATAAGAAGGCAAGTGAAAGATATGCCCAACCTAATACAGAGTTCCAGAGAATAGCTAGGAGAGATCAGAAAGCCTTCCTAACTGAGCAATTAAAATAAATAAAAGAAGATCATAGAATGGGAAAAGCTAGAGATCGTTTTAAGAAAATTAGAGATACCAAGGGAATATCTCATGTAAAGATAGGCACAATAAATGACAAACTTGGCAAAGACATAACAGAAGTAGAAGAGATTAAGAAGATGTGGAAAGAATACACAGAAGAACTGTACAAAAGATCTTGTAATGACCCAGAGAACCACGATGGTGTGCTTGCTAACTGGAGCCAGACATCCTGGAGTGTGAAATCAGGTGGCTGTTAGAAAGCCTCACTACAAACAAAGCTAGTGGAGGTGGTGGAATTCCAGCTGAGGTATTTCAAATCCTCAAAGATGATGCTGTGAAACTGCTGTGGTCAATATGGCAGCAAATTTGGAAAACTCAGCAGTGGCCACAGAACTGGAAAAGGTCAGCTTTCATCCCAATCCCAAAGAAAGGCAATGCCAAATGCTGTTCAAATTACCATACAATTGTAGTCATTTTACATGCTAGAAAGATTATACTCAAAATCCTTCAAATTAGGCTTCAGCAGCACATGAACTGAGACCTTCTAATCTAAAAGCTGGATTTAGAAAAGGCAGAGGAACCAGGGATCTAACTGCCAATATATACTGGATCATAGAAATGGCAAGTAAATTTTTTTTTTTCTAAAAATCTTCTGCTTCATTGACTACATTAAAGAGTAGAACATGCTTCGAAATATTCTTAAAGAGATGGGAATGCCAGACCACATTGTCTGTGTCCTTTTCCTGTATGCAGAAAAAGGAGCAAGAGTTAGAACTGAACATGGAACAACAAACTGGTTCGAAATTGAAACAGAAGTATGTCAAGGCTGTATTTAACTTGCATACAGAGTGCATCATATGAAATGATGGGCTGGATGACTTACAAACTGTAATCAAGTTTGCCAGGGAAACTATTAACAACCTCAAATATGCAGATGATACTACTCTAGTGCAGACAGTGAAGGAGCTCTAAGGAGCCTCTTGATGAAGGTGAAAGAGAAGAATGAAAAAGTTGGCTTAAAACCCAACATTAAAAAAAAAATAAAAGATCATGGCCTCCAAATCTATCACTTCATAGCAAACAGATGGTGGAAAAGTGGAAACAGTGTCAGTTTCATTTTCTTTGGCTCCAAAATCAATACAGGCATTGACTGCAGCCATAAAATTAAAAGGCACTCGATCCTTGGGAGAATAGTTATGACAAACTTAGACAGTGTATTAAAAAGCAGAGACATCACTTTTCTGACAAAGTTCTGTATAGTGAAAGCTATGGTTTTCCAGTAGTCATGTATGGATGTGAAAGTTGGACCATAAAGAAGGTTGATCTCTGAAGAACTGATGCTTTTGAACTGTGGTGCTGGAAAAGACTCTTGAGAGTCCCTTGGAGAGCAGTGATATGAAAACAACCAATCCTAATGGAAATCAACCCTGAATATTCATTGGAAGGACTGATGTTGAAGCTGAAGCTCCAATACTTTGGCCACCTGATGCAAAGAACTGACTCATTGGAAAAGACCCTGATGCGGGGAAAGATTGAGGGCAGGAAGAGAAGGGGTCAACAGAGGATGAGATGGTTGGATGGTATACTGACTCAGTAGACTTAAGTTTGTGCAAACTCAGGGAGATAATGGAGGACAGCAAAGCCTGGCTTGTTGCAATTCATGGGGTTGCAGAGTCAGATATGACTCAGTGACTGATCAACACCCATAACAACAAATAGTTGAGAAAAAACCTGCCTGCAATCCAGGAGACTAGGGTTTGATCCCTGGGATTGGGAAGATATCCTGAAGAAAGGAATGGCTACCCACTCCAGTCTTCTTGCCTGGAGAATCTGATGGACAAAGACAGCTGGCAGGCTCCATGCCATGGTGTCACAAAGAGTTAGACAGGACTGAGTGATTAACACTTTCACTTTCTCATTTATTCATAGTTATTAAAAATCTGTACTTTATATGTTATTTGCTTGTTTATTTATGTATTATCCATTTCTTTATATAGACTGAAAATTCCAGGAAAATAGACTATTATTTTATTCCTGATAACCTGCATTACATTTTCTATATTTGAGGCATCCAATGAAAGTTAAATGAGAAAAAAAAAAAAGAAAGTTAAATGAGATATTGGAATATTATATCTCTGAAACTACTTTATTATATATTTCCACAACAGATATAAGAACACAGTTTAACAATTTATCTTACTGTTTACAGTAAAAATTATCTATTTTTGAAAATGTCTTGAGATTTCTGAATCATAATTATTTATAAAGTTAATTAAGTAGACTTTAACTACAACAAAAATATAGACAAGTAATGGGAGTTTGAAAAAAAGAAAAGCTTTATGAAAAAGTAAACTATACATTACTATGTCAAGCTGTATAGATCCAATATTGTGCCTAATTGTTCTTTGCCTAGTGATTGGTTTGTCTTCAGCACTGTTTTTCTCATGCTGATAACATTTCAGTTCAGTTCAGTCGCTCAGTCGTGTCTGACATTTAAGAGTACATTTTAAATTTTCTGTGAAGAGAAGTTAGCAAGATGACAAAAGAGAAGTTTCAGCCCTAACCTCCCTGACAGTGAAACCAAATTTTACACCCACCCTTAGGATAAGAGTACCTATGTAGGAGTCCAGAAATACAGTAAAGAGGTCCCAACACTCTGCTGGAACAAATAATCCTAGAATGCACACACTAAAGAGGGTAAGAAGGACAGTTTTACTTTACTTTCATCATCTATCCCCTGAAACATCAGAGCTCAGTACCAAGACAGACCTCCTCAGCTCCTGATTTCTCCCATAGCAAAGTCAAAGTGTAGTGAACTCTCAGTTCTGCCATTTGTTTGGGATGCAGTAACACACTTGTGAGCAAAAATGGAAATGCAACACATCTAATCTTATAGCGTGGAGCAAAACTAGTTCTAGGAGAAAAATTTATAAAAATAACTGCCTACATGACGAAAAAGAGGACTTCAACTAAGCAACCTAACTTTGTACCTCAAGATATCAGAGGATAAAAGAACAATCTAAGTTCAAAGTTAGCAGCAGAGAGTAAATATTAAAGATTACTGCATAGACAAGTGAAGTGGAGAATAGGAAAGCAGCAGAAAAAGATCAGTTGATCTAAGAAGTGTTCTTTTAAAGAAAGAAAATTAACAAAACTTTAGCTACAATAAGTAGTAAAATGAGACAGCTAAAAATATGTTATATAAATTACACTTATAAAAATTATTAAAGAAGAGACAATAAGGGACTATAAGAGATTACTATGAATGAGTGTATGCCAATGAAATGAATGACCTAGTAAAAGTGTACACATTTCTAGAAATATATAATTTACCAATTTAAATCATTAAAAAAAGAAAATCTGAACAGGCCAATAAAGGTAAGATTGAATTGATAATCAAAAAACCCGAGAAGATAAAACTGAGGACCAGACGCTGTGCATATGTGCTCAGTCATATCCAATTCTTTGTGATCCCATGGACTTTAGCCTTCCAGGCTCTTTTGTCCATGGAATTTTCCAGGCAAGAATACTGGAGCAGATGGCATCATGACTGAATTCTACCAAACATTCAAAAGACATTAACACCAATCCTCATATTCTTCCAAAAAAGAAAAGAGGAAGGCACAATTCTAAACTCATTTTATGAGACCAGCAGTATACTCTGATATTAAAGGCCAGATAAGGACACCACTGGAAATCAGAGACCATTATCCCTCATGAATACAGATGCAAAAATTTTCAACAAAATATATTTAACCAAGCCAGTGACAGATCTGAATACTAGAAACTATTAAAAAAATTGTGAAAGAAATTTAAAAAGACACAAATAAAGGGAAAGACATCCTGTATTCATAGATTAGAAGAATTACATTGACCATGGAGAGGAGCAGTGACCCCCACAAAATATGGAGCCAGACTTGCCTGTGAGTGTTTGAGGGTCTCCTGCCAAGACATGGTGTAGCAGTTACCTGCCTCAGGGACAGGGACGCTAGCAGCAGTAGTCCTGGGAGGTGTGGTATGTGGCTTAAGTCCTCTTGGAGGAAGTCACGGTTACTGGAGAACAACTATACCAAAGAGGTTCTCCCACTGTTGTGAAAGTTTTAGGTCCCACAACAGACTTCCCAACCTGGGGACAGATAATCCCCAGGAAATCTGACTTTGAAGATCAGGGGAATTTGATTACAGAACTTCCACAGGACTGACGAAACAGACTCTTGGAGGGCACAAACAAAACCTTGTGCACACAAGGACCCAGGAGAAAGGAGCAGTGACTCCAGAAGCCAGATTTGCCTGTGAGTGTTTCAGAGTCTCCAGCAGAGGAATGGGTCGACAGTGGCCTGCTGTGGAGTCAGAGGCTCCAGCAGCAGCAGTCCTAGGAGAAGCAGCATTCTGTTGTAAGTCCTTTTGGAGAAGATCACCATTATTCCTACCATAGTTAGGCCTCCAAATTACAGAGAGGGATCACAGCCTCACCTATCAGCAGAAAATTCGATTAAGATTTACTGAGCATGGCCCCACCGACCAGAGCAAGACCTAGTTTTCCCTAGAGCCAGTCCTTCCCATCAGGAAGCAGGCACAAGCCTCTTATACTCATCCATCGAGGGCAGACAGAATGAAAACCACAACCACAGAAAACTAACTAAAATGATCATAGGGATCACAGCTTTATGTAACTTAATGAAACTATGAGAAATGCCGTGCAGAGCTGCCCAAGTCAGAGGAGTCATGATGGAGAGTTCTGACAAAATGTGGTCCACTGAAGATGGGGATAGCAAATCATATCAGCATTCTTGCCTTGAGAACTCCATGAATGGTATGAAAAGGCCAAATAGATATAACACTGAAAGATGAATCCCTCAGGTTGGTAGATGTCCAGTATACTACTGGAAAACAGTGGAGAAATAGCTCCAGTAAGAATAAAGTGGTTGAACCAAAGTGGAAACAACACCCAGTTGTGGATGTGACTGGTGGTGAGAGTGAATTTGATGCTGTAAAGAACAATATTGCATAGGAATATGGAATATTACATCCACAAATCAAGGTAAATTGGAAGTGATCAAATAGAGACGGCAAAAGTGAACATCGACATTTTAGGAATCAGGGAATTAAATGGAATGGGACGGACAAATTTAATTCAGTTGACCACTATACCTACTAGTGTGGGCAAGAATCCCTTAGAAGAAACTGAGTAGCCTTCAGAGTCAACAATAGAGTCCAAAATGTAGTTCTTGGGTGCAATCTCAGAAACAGCAGAATGACTTCAGTTAGTTTCCAAGTCTAACCATTCAATATCACAAAAATGCAAGTCTATGCCCAAGCACTAATGGCAAAAAAGCAGAAGCTGGACAGTTCTATGAAGACCTACAAGACCTTCTAGAACTAATACCACATAAAGATGTCATTTTCAGCATAGGGGACAGGAACAAAAAAGTATGAAGTCAAGAGACACCTGGAGTAACAGGCAAGTTTGGCCTTGGAGTACAGAATGAAGCAGAACAAAGGTTAAGATATTTGCCAAGAGAACAAAATGGTCATAGCAAGCACCCACTTCCAACAACACAAGAGATGACGCTACACCTGGACATCACCAGATGGTCAATACCTGAATCACATAGATTATATTCTAGCCAAAGGTGGAGAAGCTTTATATAGTCAGCAAAAATAAAAATGAGAGCTGACTGTGGCTCAGATGATGAACACTTTAGGAGTACATCAAGGCTGTATATTGTTACTCTACTTATTTAAATTCTATCCAGAGAGCATCATCCAAAATTCTGGGCTGCATGAAGCACAAGCTAGAATCAAGATTGCCAGTAGAAATATCAATAACCTCAAATATGCAGATGACATCACCCTAATGACAGAAAGAAAAGAAACTAAAAGCCTCTTGATGAAAGTGAAAGAGAAGAGTGAAAAAGCTAGCTTAAAACCCAACATTCAAAAACTAAGATCATGGTATCTGGTTCCATCACTTCATGGCAAATAGATGGGGAAACAATGGAAACAGTGACAGACTTTATTTTCTTGGACCCAAAATCACTGAGGACAGAGACTGCAGCCATGAAAATTAAAGACAATTTCTCAGGAAGGGGGGATGATTTGGGAGAATGGCATTAAAATATGTATAATATCATATAAGAAATGAATCACCAGTCCAGGTTCGATGCAGGATACAGGAAGCTAGGGCCTGGTGCACTGGGCTGACCCAGAGGGATGTTATGGGGAGGGAGGTGGGAGGGGGGTTCAGGATGGGGAACATGTGTACACCTGTGGCATATGCATGTTGATGTATGGCAAAACCTATGCAATATTGTAAAGTAAAAAAATAATAATAATAATAAAAAGACAATTTCTCCTTGGAAGAAAAGCTATGGCAAATCTGGATAGTGTATTAAAAAGCAGAGACATCACTTTGCTGACAAAGTTCCATATAGTCAAAACTATGGTTTTTCCAGTAGTCATGTATGGAGGTGAGAATTGGATCATACAGAAGGCTGATCACCAAGAACTGTGGTGCTGGATAAGACACTTGATAGTTCCTTGGACAGCAAGGAGATTAATGCAGTCAATCCTAAAGAAATCAACTCTGAAAATTCTTTGGAAGGACTGATGCTAAAGCTGAAACTCCAATACTTTGGCCACCTGATGTGAAGAACTGACTCATTGGAAAAGACCCTGATGTTGAGAAAGATCGAGGGCAGGAGAAGAAGGGGGCAACAGAGGATGAGATGTTTGGATGGCATCATCTAATCAATGGACATGAATTTGAGCAAACTCCAGACGATACTGAAGGACAGAAAAGTGTGGCTTGCTGCAGTTCATGGGGTCACAGAGTTGGACATTAATGAGCAAGTGAACAACAACAGATTCAATGCAATTTCTATCAAAATACTAATGAAATTTTTCCACAGAAATAGGATGTAAATCATAAAATTTCATACAGAACTACAAAAATGTCAAATAGTCAAAGTATTTTTGCAAAGGACACGTAGAATGAGACATTGCACTTCCTAGTTTTATTTACTTATTTTTATTTTTTATTTATTTATTTTAATTGGAGGTTAATTACTTTACAATATTGTAGTGGTTTTAAAATATACCACAAAACTGTACAGTGGTAGCATAATAATAGACACACAGACCAATGGAATAGGATAGAGGGCCGTAACATATTGACGTGTTTACAGTCAAATGATTACTACAAGGATGTCAGGAGTAAACAATGGGTTTGGGATAGTCTCTTCAATAAATAGTATTGGAAGACTGGATATCCATATGTAGAAGAATGAAATTGGACCCTTATCTCACACCATATACAAAGATCTACTCAAAACAGATTAAAAACTTAAACATACGACCTAAAACTACTAAAAGAAAACATAATAAAAAATATTGACATTGGTCTGGGCAATGATTTTTTTTATAAGACCCCCAAAACACAGGCAGCAAAAGCAAGTACACACAGATGGAGTTGCTTCACACTAAAAGCTTGTGCACAGCAAAAGAAAAAAATTAACAGAATGAATAGACAACTTATAGAATGTTGGAAAGTATTTGCAGTCCTATGTCTGATAATAGGTTGGTAAATATCCAAATATATATAAGAAGATTAACTAAATAGGAAAAACAAACAAATCCACAAAATGATGATCTAATTGAAAATTGAAGAAGGACCTGAATAAACATTTTTATAAGAAGACACACGAATGTCCAACAGGTATATAATAAAGTGTTCAAAATCATTATTCCCAGGAAAGTGCAAATCAAAACCACAATGAGATATTGCCTCATACCTATTAGAATGGAAATTATCACAAAAAAGATGATGAACATTGGTTCAGATGTGGAGAAAAGGCAACCCTTGTACAGTGTAAATGGGGATATAAATTGGTATAGTCATTATGGAAAGTAATATGGAGTTTCCTCAAAAAGTTAATTGTACTTGTGTTTTTGCATGAGTTTTCCAGAAGTGGCTGAAGTGTCTTGAGGAAGTCTTAAGAGTGTCCTGAGGAAGAAAGAATAGAAATAGTTAAACTTTAGTTCTCACAGTTATAACATCTAGCTGTGTGACCTTTTGCAATTCACTTAACATCTCTGGTACTTTAAAATCTAGTCAAGTAAGAGAAAATAATCCCAGATTCATCTCTTACAACTATTGCTGTATTTGTATGGCATTTGATTCGACTTGTTAAAGTTCTTAATAAGGTTCTTGACAAAAACACAAATGTAAAATTCAAAGGTGTTTTCCTTGTTCGTCATGTATTCTCACCTCTCCTATGAAGTACTATTAAAAATAGTACTTTTTTTTAAAAAAAGCCCATTTTAAAATCTCACCTCATGTTTTATAACATTCCCAAAGGCCTAAAAGTGATCTGGAGGTTTCTTTTATTGTCTTCTCCTTTGAAAGCATGTTGTCCCCTACTTTCCTTTAACACATATTCCATCATATTTTGATTTATCCATTCATAAGACAGTTCCCACCTGAAAATCATAGCTGCA
Organism: Bos indicus x Bos taurus; assembly: GCF_003369695.1. Classification (NCBI taxonomy): domain Eukaryota; kingdom Metazoa; phylum Chordata; class Mammalia; order Artiodactyla; family Bovidae; genus Bos; species Bos indicus x Bos taurus. The sequence continues at coordinate 7,985,654 of NC_040087.1, read as the reverse complement.
TCTTATAAGGTATACTGTCACATGATAAAATTACTGTGAATGTCTGATATTCTAACACTATCTGGAACATATTAGTGTTCAATTTAAAATGCTTAGGTGAGTAAATGAAACAATTTTTGTTGCTGCTGTTCAGTTGCTCAGACGTATTTGACTCTTTGGAACTTCATGGACTGCAGCAGGCCAGACTTTCCTGTCCTTCACTGTCTCCCTGAGTTTGCTCAAATTCATGTCCACTGAGTTGATGATGATATCGAACCATCTCATCCTCTGTCGCTCCTCCTCCTGCTCTCAATTTTTCCCAGCATCATGGTCTTTTCCAATGAGTCACCTCTTCACATCAGGTGGCCAAATTATTGGAGCTTGAGCTTCAGCATCTGTTCTTCCAATGAATATTCAGAGTTGATTTTCTTTAGGATTGGCCAAACTCCTTGCAGTCCAAAGGACCCTCAAGAGTCTTCTCCATCACAATTTGAAAATATCAATTCTTTGGTGTTCAGCCTTCTTTGTGGTCCAACTTTAGCATCCACACATGACTACTGGAAAAACCATAGCTTTGACTATATGGACCTTGGTTGACAAAGTGATGTCTTTGTTTTTTTAATATGCTGTCTAGGTTTGTCATAGCTTTTCTTCCAAGGAGTAGTCATCTTTTAATTTTACAGCTGCAGCCACTGTCTGCAGTGATTTTGGATCCCAAGAAAATGAAATCTGTCACTGCTTCCACTTTTTCCCCTTCTATTTGCCATGAGGTAATAGGACCAATTGTTATGATCTTAGTTTTTTGAATGTTCAGTTTCAGATGAGTTTTTTCACTCTCCTCTTTCAACCTCATTAGGAGGTGCTTTAGTTCCTCTTTACATTCTGCATATCTGAAGTTGTTGATATTTCTCCCAGCAAATTTGATTCCAGCTTGTGATTCATCCAGCCCAGTATTTTGCATAATGTATTCTGAATTTAAGTTAAATAAGCAGGTGACAATATACAACTTTGTCATACTTCTTCCCTAATTTTGAACCACTCCTTTCCCATTTGTTCCATGTAAGTTTCTAGCTGCTGCTTCTTGACCTGCATGCAGGTTTCTCAGGTAACAGGTAAGGTGGTCTGGTATATACCAACTCTTTAAGAACTTTCCACAGTTGAAGTGAACTAAATATATATATAATTCTATGACTTAATATTTATATTCTTGTGACATTAAAAATATACTGTTCAAAAAATTTTTAAAAGATAAATTAGCACTTTCATGCAGCTATAAAAAACACATTAATCATTTTAACTCTTTTATCAATGAGTAAACCATGCAGATTTTATAACCATTTTAAAAACAAAGTCAAAGAATAGACATATTTATAGACCATGGATAAAAGAGTATATGTACAAAAGCTGTATATATCATGCTTTTCTATAGATAAGGATGATTATTCTTCCACAAGACATATTCTGTATAGAATGTTTTTTGCATCTTTATTGGTATCTACAACTTCTTGTTGTTCCATCGTTCAGTCATATCTGACTCTTCAGGACCCTATGGATGGCAGCATGCCAGGCCTCTCTGTCCCTCAACATCTCCTGAAGTTTTCCCAAGTTCAAGTCCATTGCATCGGCGATGTCATCCAGGCATATCATCCTCTGATGACCCTCTTCTCCTGTCCTCAATCTTTTACAACATCAAGGCCTTTTCCAGTGAGTTAGCTCTTTGAATCAGATGACCAAAATACTGGAGTTTCAACTTCAACATCAGTCCTTCCAATGAGTATTCAGGGTTGATTTTCCTTAAGATTGACTAGTTTGATCTCATTGCTCTCCAGGGGACTCTGGAGTCTTCTCCAGCACCATAGTTCAAAGGCATTAATTCTTTGGTGCTCTACTTTCTTTACCATCCAACCCTCACAACCGCATGTGGCAACTGGGGCCACCATAACCTTGACTCTATGGACTTTTGTTGGCAGAATAACTTCTCTGATTTTCAGCACACTGTCTCAGTTTGTGATAACTTGCTGACCAAGAATCAAATGTCTTCTGATTTCAAGGCTGTGGTCATCATCCACAGTGATTTTAGAGCCCAAGAAGAGGAAATCTGTCACTCCAGTTCAGTGCAGTTCAGTCACTCAGTCATGCCTGACCCTTTGCGACCCAATGGACCACAGCACGCCAGGCCTCCCTGTCCATCACCAACTCCCGGAGTTTTCTCAAACATCATGTCCATTGATGCCATCCAATCATCTCATCCTCTGTCATCCCCTCCTCCTCCTGCCTTCAGTCTTTCCCAGTATCAGGGTCTTTTCAAATGATTGACTCATTCTTCACATCAGGAGGCCAAATTATTGGAGTTTCAGCTTCAACATCAGTCCTTCCAATGAATATTCAGGGCTGATTTCCTTTAGGATGGACTGCTTGGATCTCTTTGCAGTCCAAGGGACTCTCAAGAGTCTTCTCCAACACCACAGTTGGAAAGCATCAATTCTTTGGTGCTCAGATTTCTTTATGGTCCAACTCTCAAATCTGTACATGACTACTGGGAAAACCTAGCCTTGACTAGACAGACCTATGTTGGCAAAGTTATGTCTCTGCTTTTTAATATGCTGTCTAGGTTGGTGATAACTTTTCTTCCAAGCATCTCTTAATTTCATGGCTGCAGTCACAATCTGCAGTGATTTTGGAGCCCCAAAACAGTCTGTCACTGTTTCCACTGTTTCCCCATCTATTTGCCATGAAGTGATGGGACCAGACACTACATGATCTTAGTTTTCTGAAGGTTGAGGTTTAATCCAATTTTTTCACTCTCCCCTTTCACTTTCATCAAGAGGTTCTTTAGTTCTTCTTCACTTTCTGACATAAGGGTGAGGTCATCTGCATATCTGAGGTTATTGATATTTCTCCTGGCAATCTTGATTCCATCTTGTGTTTCATCCAGCCCAGTATTTCTCATGATGTACTCTGTGTAGAAGTTAAATAAGCATGGTGATATATATATCAGCCTTGATGTACTCCTTTCCCTATTTGAAACCAGTCTGTTGTTCCATGTCCAGTTCTAACTGTTGCTTCTTGACCTGCATACAGATTTCTCAAGAGACAGGTCAGGTGGTCTGGTATTCCAATCTCTTTAAAAATTTCCCACAGTTTGCTGTGATTCACACAGTCAAAGGCTTAGATGTAATCAATAAAGCAGAAACAGATGCTTTTCTGGAACTCTCTTGCTTTTTAAATGATCCAGCAGATGTTAGTAATTTGATCTCTGGATCCTCTGCTCGTTACTCTGCCTTTTTTAAAAATTAGCTTTAACATCTGGAAGTTGTTGAAACAGCTTGAACATGTGAAATCTGTCACTATTTCCACATTTTCCCCCTCTAGTAGCTTTGAAGTAATGGAGCCAGGGGCCATGATTTTAGGGTTTTTGTGTTTTTTTTTGTTTGTTTGTTTGTTTTATTTTATTTAGTTTTAAGCCATTTTTTTCACTCTCTTCCTTCAAGCTCATCAAGAGGCTCTTTATTTCCTCTTTGCTCTCTGCTATTAGAGTGGTATCATCTGTATATCTGAGGTTGTTGATGTGTCTCCCACCTATCTTGATTCCAGCTTATAACTCATCCAACCTGGCATTTCTTATGACGTGCTTGCTGCTGCTGCTGCTGCTGCTAAGTCACTTCAGTTGTGTCTGACTCTGTGCAGCCCCATAGACGGCAGCCCACCAGGCTCCCCCGTCCCTGAGATTCTCCAGGCAAGAACACTGGAGTGGGTTGCCATTTCCTTCTCCAATGATGTGCTTAGTGTATAGATTAAACAAACATGGTGACAGCAGACAGCCCTGTCGTACTCCTTTCTCAATCCTGAACCAATCAGTTGTTCCATACAGGGTTCTAACTGTGGCTTCTTGACTTACATATAGATTTCTCTGAAGACAGGTAAGTTGGTCTAGTATTCCCATCTCTTTAAGCACTTTCCACAGTTTATTATGATCCACACAGTCAAAGGTTTTGGTGTAGTCAATGAAACAGAGAAAGATGTTTTTTTTCTGGAACCCTGGCTTTCTCTATAATCCAGCTAATGTTAGCTATTTGATCTCTGGTTCCTCTTCCTTTTATAAATCCAGTTTGAACAATCTGGAAGTTCTTGGTTCACATAATGCTGATGAGTAGCATGCAAGATTTTAAGGCATGATCTTACTAGCATGGGAGATGAGTGCAATCATTTGGTGATTAGCACATTCTTGGTACTACCCTTCTTAGGAATTGGGATGATAATTGCCTTTTTCCAGACCTGTGGCCACTGCCTGGCTTTCCAGATTTGCTGATATATTGAATGCATCACCTTGATGGCATCATCCTTTAGGGTTTTGAATGGTTCTACTGGAATTCTGTCACATCCACTAGCTTTATTAACAGCAGTGCTTCCTAAGGCACACTTGACTTTGCCCTCCAGAATGTCTGGCTCTGGGTAGCTGACCACATCACTGTAGTCATCCAGTTCATCTGGATCTTTTTAATACAGTTCTTCCATGTATTCTTTTCATCTCTTCTTGATCCCTGTAGCATTTACTGGGTCTCTACAGTTTATGTTCTTTATTTTGCCCATCTTTGGGCCAAATGTTCCCTTGATATTTCCAATTTTCTTGAAGTGATCTCTAATCTTTCCCCTTCTGTTGTTTTCTTCTAGTTTTATACATTTTTCATTGAAGAAGGCCTTCTTGTCTCTGCGTGCTGTTCCTAGGAAATCTGCATTTAGTTGAATATACCTTCCCCTTTCTCCTTTGTTTTTCACTTCTCTTCTTTCTTTAGCTCTTTATCTACAATTTACATAATTGTAAAGATAGCTCCCATATAATCAAGGTATGGTTTTCCATTGAGCCTTTAATTCTTCCCTACAAAGTAAAAGTTGTAAAACTTGGAGAGAATAGCTGATATTTTTTCTTCTCTAAAGCAAAAGATTGGTGAATTTTAACTGAAGGGAAATCAAATATCCCTGGCTTTGTTGACAGACAGCTTTTCTGTGTATAGTGCATTGGAATGATTATTTGAGAAAAATTTGTATGATATTATTTTGCAGGTAATGCCAGTAAGGTCAGTGTCAGCTTAAATTATCTATGGTTTGATATCTGTCAGCCAAATTAGTGCTGCCTAGGAGGGAAGCTTAACCTAAGCATCAACTCTTCAGGAAGTTTTTCCTTTATGAATCAGCAATTCTCTCTATCCTCCTTTCTTCTTTACAAGGCTAAGAGTTTTAGTGCCCCTTTAGGCCTACTGTCTTGCCAGTTGCTTTATATACTTTTGTAGCTAACATTTAACTAGTTACCCCCTGAATGTGATAGATTATGAGGAATTAGAATTCAGTGGCATATATGAGGAAGCATAATTTTACACACATTAATACTCTGCAGGTATGCAACTAAAAATAAAATTTCAGCACATGTAGGGCACATAGCCTCTCTGAATATACCATTTTTATCATACTGAAATATGTGTAATGTTTTATTAAAAGGGAATTTAGAATGGATCTCTACTGAAGTGTAACCTGATCACAAGATCCATAGTTGAAGGATATTAGGCAGGTGAAGGGTAGAACTAAGCAGATTTGTGTTCATACAGTTCTGAGAGCCACTCCTTAAATGCTGAGCAAAGATGGACATTAAAGAACACTTTAAAAGTCTGCCATGTTTTCAAAGTATTCCATGAAACTGGAAGTTTTAAATATTGTCTGTCAGTTCAGGAGAGACTATTGAATAATGATAACATAAATTCTATTTATAATTCTTGATTTCATTCTCTATGTAATTGGCACCCAGGGAAAAGTATCCCATTTCAAGAGAGAACATTCTGCAAGGTATGTGGTTAGCTGAGTCGCTCTAGCTGAAGTGCCCTCAGGATCCACTACAGTCTGTTAACTGAGGTCTTTAAAGGCAGCGTCAGTCCTGAGAATGATGATTTATTGTGGTCTGACTATCTCTTTCTAAGGTAGAAATATCTTCATAGCAGCACCCCTTTCTACTTAGGGACATTCTCAGAGTTGAACTCTTAATATAATTTGAGGCCTTTCCTAACAAAACCACTTTCCTTCTGCCTCTCCTTTACAAACGTCAGGCTTGAGGAATGGTCCTTAGACTTTCCATGCCTAATCCTTGCTCCTTTTCTTTTCACTCAATAAATGTTTTCCAATTCAGCCAAACACAGAGTAGACTATCTACAAATATAAGGTAATATTCATATAATTACTACATGTACACATACAAATACACACACATATATGTATGTATATTTATATTTTTATTTAAACCTTAATGAGATTATGTAGAGGCTGCTGTATGATGTGGAAGTGACTATCTGCATTATGCAGATGAAAATATTTCACACTCAGAAATGTACAGACAAGTGTCTGCATTTGCAAGGTAAAGGATAAGTGGCTGTATTTTTAAGATTCAATTACCATATGCTATTACATGTTTTGGAGAATTTTAATAGGTTCTCTCCAACACATAAAATTTCTTTGCTTTTTAAATGAAAATGAAAGTAGATTAAATTATAAGTATAATTTTCCATCAGTCTCTCAATAAAAGAAACAAAACAAGACATTTACATGAATAGTAGCTCATGAGTGGATGAAGGCAAAGCAAACAGAGTCAGAGATGACAGTGGCTTTACATAAGAGTAAAGTCACAGAAGACCAGGGGAAGGAGAGTATAGCTTTGTATAGTCTGGAGGTTGTGGATAGATAAAGACTTAGATTGTCCTTCCAATTACTCTCTGTAATTATTTGATTACCAGTTGGAGCAGAGACTAGAGAACAGGATTATCTTGAAAGAATACCACTTCCAACCTGTTCCTTTTCCCAATTCTTATCTTTCTGTGAAAATATGGAAAGAACAGAAAATAGCTGGAACATTTACATCTCAAGTGTTTACAAAGATACTGCAATGAAATGATGACTTTGTACTGTTCATATTTCCAGAATGTTCTATAGCTTGAAAGTTGTATAAATGGGTACATGATTTTGGGCTTGAGTTGCATAGCTTGAATTTTCTTAGTATATTATGTGTTCAAATAAGAGCCCATGCAAGAATGAAGACCACTGTTTCCTAGTTAAAGTGGGAGAACATTGCAAAATGTTTAAAATCTTCTGGAATAATTGAATAACATATGTGAAATTTTAATAAAAATTATGAAGGAGAAAATTCCTTTTCACCAGTTCTCATGCTGGTTCTCTACATTAGTTTTCTTCAGGTTTTCAAAAATTCTTCCATACTCAATTTGCCTACTGCTGTTTTTATTACCAACACAGATCTTCTCTTTACCTATATGTCCTTCCATATTCTCTCTACCTGGTGAATTTCTTCTCATCCTCATGTACTAATCCTCATGCCACTCCCTAACACTCTCTTTCGCCTATTACAGTTTACTCTTTATTATTATCATTAGACTAAAAATATTCAAGGGCATATCTTTTTCTTCTTGTTTCTCCAATATGTGACATATAAGAGTCAGCAAATTCTCACATAGGCATATAATTACTTTATAAACTGTCACTGTCCTAAATTTCCAACCTAACCATTCAATTATCTGTCATGCAGACTCTGATTCATTCAGACTGGTCTCTTTACCATGCAAAATGTATCTGAATATAATTATTTAAAAACATGGGCTAATTCAAAATAATCAAGCAATAAAATCGCTTGCACTCTTCTCTCCAAGACTACTCTTTTTATTGCTTCCTCACCTCTTCATGGGATTCCCTGGTGGCTCAGATGGTAAAGAGTATGCCTGAAATGTAAGAGATCTGGGTTCGGTCCCTGGGTCAGGAAGATACCCTGGAGAAGAAAATGACAATACACTCCAGTTTTCTTGCCTGGAAAATCTCATGGAAGGAGGAGCCTGGCAGGCTACAGTCCATGGGGTCACAAAGAGTCTGACATGACTGAGCGACTTCACACTTTCACTTTGACTTCTTCATATGTTTTTCCTCAGTGGTAAAGGTAACTTTCACCTTATTCATGAACTTCTGCTTTCTAGTCTAGATCATATTGATAATCTTTTACTTATGATCTCACAGTACTTATTGTTTATATAAGGTTATATTTTTATCATTCTTGTATTATTAATTTTGTTGTGCTGATCTTGATAGTAACATATTCTTGATTTGTGTGTGGCAATTAAATTACAAATAAGAAAGATATGTACAACATTTTGATCAAGGACACTGACTTAATTTAAGGGTAGATGGTTGGTAGGGATCAGGAGAATAAGGACATTTGTTCCTAATGAAGAAACTAAATCGGCAAACCAGCAGCAGAGGGCAAAGGATGAAGAGGACATTTGGGTTTTGGCTGGGGAAGCCAAGAGCATGTGGAGAAACTCTTGGCAGTGGAAGAATCATCAAAGCTTCCTGTGCAGATTAACTCCATGTGAGCAATTTACAATAAAGTGTGGAAGGAGAGAAGAGAAATGACTAGCCCAGGGGCCATGAGGAAGCAAAAACAAGTCAGCAGCATGAATTATTTTGCCAGTGAAAATGCTTATCTTTTGTAGAAATTCAGCATTGATAGCAACAACAGCACTGATGCTAAGAGTAGAATGCTCTACCTTGTCATTTGAAATCTATAGGCAGGAAATCAGAAGGAGATTGCCATGGATACATTCTTTAATCTGCACAGTGGAAAGCGCATACATAAAATTTAGAGCAACTCAAGCAACTTCAAAATGATGGAGTGCTAAGTGGCATGTGTGAATGTGGGAGAGATGGCATTATGGGCCAATCCCAATAAGTCATTTTTGTTTAATTACACTGTTTGTATATGCTCAGATTAGTGTCACCAAAGAAAATGCTTGAATATATTTTGAAATATTTGGAAAAAAAAATGTTAAAGCTAATTTTCCATGTGGACATTAACTTCCCAACTATATTGTAAGCTATATTGTCATTTGCTTTTGTTCTTGCTTTCGTTCTCATTTGGTAAATAGGTAATGTAAATGTAAAATACCAGAGGTTTTATTTATTTTTTTCTTGGGCGTGGGGGGAGTTAAGGAATGTTGTTCATTTGTTGTTGTTTTATTTTTTGCCCCAGCTCTATTCATGCCTAATGATGTGGTTGGATAATTTACAATGAAAAAGTGATTTTAGATATTATCTGCATTCATTAGATTATTTTTAGTAAAATGAGACAATTTATACAGGAATACTTTAAAATATACAAATTATAAGAATATCTGAACTTTCTGTTTCTCACAACAGTTAGTATATTCTCATTTAGATTGTGGGATATGAGGCAAAGACTATTGAATAACGGACAAGAAAGAGAGAAGTAAATGTGATAGCCAAAGGAACATAACCGTTGGAGACAAACAGGCTACTTGAGATAACTAGGAATGACCAACACTAATGCAGAGTCCGTGTTCTGAATACTACATCTTTTGAGATACTGAAATGTTATTATACTGTTTTTCTAAGTGACTAATGAAGAAGGAAATGGCAACCCACTCCAGTATTCTTGCCTGGAGAATCCCATGGACAGAGGAGCCTGCACAGTCCATGGGGTCGGAAAGAGCTGGACATGACTTAGCGACTAAACCACCACTAAGTGACTAAACTTCTAAGAATTGTACCGCTATAACCAAACTAAAATGAAATACTGCAGCCAAAAAGATACTATTGCATAGACCAAAATGCAAACATATTTGACTGAAGCACTGTCCTAGTAAATAATGATGTCCTGGTAAGTGACTAAATGTGTGTGTGTGTTAGTCATTCAGTCGTGTCCAACCCTTTGTGACCCCATGATCCGTAGCTCTCCAGGCTCCTCTGTCTACAGAATTCTCCAGGCAAGAATACTGGTTGTCATTCCCCTCTCCAAGGGAGCTTTCCAAACCATGGATCAAACCCAGGTCTCCTATATTGTAGGCAGATTCTTTACAGTCTAAGCCATGAGGGAAGGCTCCTAAATGACTAAATAAATATTCTTGAAGACCAAATGATATCTTTGTAAGTGTATTTGGGGGAGAAGAGAGTTAAATGATCAAAATTAAACTATTTTTTCCAAGAGTTTTCTTCTCCGCAAATAGGAATTTCAGACTAAATTGTTGATAATGAGCATTTAATGTACATTTAATATGTACAAATTCTTTCTTTTGATTAAAGCTGACTAAATTCTTACTCTCTAAGATCCTTACTAATGAGTCACGAAAAAACCTCAGTTGATAATCGACATAATAGTGCAGCTGAATAGCCTGATAATTTTTTGTTGTTGTTTTTTTGCATGATCACAAGGCCTATTAAATCTAATGACAGCATATCTAAATTTGATTTTAAGTAGCTGCTGGCCTCTTCCGCAGTATGGGCAATGCCATCCATTCTTCTAGAAAAGGTTATGTTATCAACAATCAATTACATTTTATGATAAAATGTATCAATTTTATTCACATACAATGAAATTTCTTCATGCATTCTGAAATTCTGAAGTACCTTGTAGGTATGAGGCCTATAGCTTCCCGAGATCATGAGATTTACATTAGCTTAGACCATAAAATTTACTATATTTTCAAAAAGTGCATTATTTATTAAGTGACAATATATGTTATCAGCTTTTCTGGATCACTGTTTGTCACACAGATATCTGACTTTCTGAACTGATTTATTTTATATAAATTTATAAATTGTATGTTCTCTTCTGCTGTTGTCAAGTATTGAAACTCTGGGATGCAGCATTATTAAAAACCTGCATTTTATTTTGCCAGCAATTTGTATCCTAAGTTACTGACAAGTCTCAAAACAGATTAACATATGCAGTCATTCACTGAGCACATAACAAGAAATGAATTAGATTAAACATGGCAGGCTATGTTCCACTCTTAAAATTTATAAATTGACTAATAATATTTACCACAATCTAGGAGAAGACTCTTGACAGTCCCCTGGACTGCAAGGAGATCCAACCAGTCCATCCTAAAGGAGATCAGTCCTGGGTGTTCTTTGGAAGGAATGATGCTAAAGCTGAAACTCCAGTACTTTGGCCACCTCATGTGAAGAGTTGACTCATTGGAAAAGACTCTGATGCTGGGAGGGATAGGGGGCAGGAGGAGAAGGGGACGACAGAGGATGAGATGGCTGGATGGCATCACTGCCTCGATGGACATGAGTTTGAGTGAACTCCAGGAGTTGGTGATGGACAGGGAGGCCTGGCGTGCTGCAATTCATGGGGTTGCAAAGAGTCGGACATGACTGAGCGACTGAACTGAACTGACTGAGGCAAGCTAGAATTCCCAAGGACGGGAAAAAAGGGAGAAAAAAGAAACTTCATTGACATTGCAAGATAAGGTTACTTGTGACAGAATTAGGCATTTCTAGTAGAAGAAACCTAATTTACTCCCTAAATCTTTAACTCGAAAGAGTGACCACAATCCACTTAGATGATCAATTAAGGATTTTCGGTCAGTAATCCCAACACATCACTGAAATACAATACATTTAAGTTTCCTTTTAGCTATTATCTTTTCCTTTTGCCACCAATGGTTTAAAACATAAGTGTTTCTTTGGTATTTTAGGTAAGAGATGGTCAAATATTTAACTTTCTATTCAGTTCTGTATGCTACTAAAAAGTTGCTTAACTGCTTAGAATTTTCATTAACAGTGTCAAAAATAGTTTGATGAATAGATACATATTATATTTCATATGCAGAACAAGAATTACAATGGATGGAGATTATAATTCTTTCAATAAAAATAAGCTAGGCAAAAATTAAGAACATGTACTCAAGTAAAAAATAAACAGACCATTTGATTAGTGAGGATAAGGTTATCAAATTCAAAACCATTTGAGTCATTAAATCAGAAATTTTCATGATGATATTGAAAATGGTACTTGCTTGGGTATTAAAGATAATTAAACACAGATTGAATGTTTTATGGTATTCCCTGACATTCATCCAGAATTTGCATCAGGTAAAGTTCATGAAAAAAAAATTCCAACCTATTAGACTTCTATTATATGCAACTATTTGTCTCTGTCTTGATTGCATAAATATTTTGAGACTTCGTTGCATCATTTCAGTTCTTAAAAATAAAGTGTTGATTATTCACTAAAGTAAAAAAAAAAAAAAAAACTCTAAGTATGCCACAGTGGCTCAGACAGTATAGAATCTGTCTGAAATGCAGGAAACCCACGTTTGATCCCTGAGTCTGAAAGATCTCCTGGAGAAGGCAATGGCAACCCACCCTGGTATTCTTGCCTGCAGAATTCCATGGGCAGAGGAGCCTGATGTGCTACAGTCCATGGAGTGTCAGAGTCAGACATAACTGAGCAATTAACACACACTAACTTAATTTTGTAGGTATAATTCTATCTGGATCAAAGTTGCTTTGGGTGAGCATGTAATACAATAACAATTTAATGAACTGCATATATAGACTATACTGATAAGATAACAATCTTTCCCATCATTCACCTCCCAATATTCTCTACAAAGCCTTAATGTGTATAGTACTCTTGCTTCTGTTCCATTAGAGAGGCTGCTATGCCAAGCTGGCTGGCCTATTCTTCTCTAGGTAAACTCATGTTGCTCAGATTGCATTTTAAATAAAAAAAATAGTATTACTACACACACACACACACACAAGGCAATGTGCCTTGGTAAAGATTCAATTTGTTGGGTTTCTGTAAAATTAGGGGTGAGTAGCCTGACTGTCTGCTCTGGATAATAAAATTTACAACATTTTGCTAGATGGAGATTACAGAAAAATTATTGTTCTAAAAAAATTAAAATTCTTAATTGCCCATGACTTTTTGATATTCATTTTTTTCCTCCTGCCTGGAACATATATGTGAGGTCTGTGGCACAGCAGCAATAATGTGAGCATGAGGGTAAAAGCCAGAGCTTGAAGAAGGCAAAGTGAAAAGAAAGCAGGAAATTGCATCCCTTTTGTGATAATGGGACAACTGCATAAATTTTAGACTACCTACTTACAGGCTCATATTTTGTGGGAAAAATGAAACCTCTTCTTGACCAAGCAACTCTAGCAGTGGTTCTATAATGTGTCCCCTAACCCACACCATTATGAGGTCTAATTCCATTGGGGAGTAAACATTGACTGCTAATATCTAAAAAATTCCAATTGTACCTTGAACAATAATCATCGTAAAAATTGAACTGAGCACCCACTTGTTGAATAAGGTGTTGAGACTAAGAGAAGAAAGAGCAATGGGATTGTGAATTAACTACTAATGGTGGGTTCTGACTTTTGGATTCTAAGGCATTTTTAGCAAGACCTGTGAAAGTAAAGAAGAATTTTTTTTTCCCCTGAAAGACATCAAACATGGCATATCAAAGCCATCTTGGAAAAATGAAGTTGCAATAGCTTTATATTTATTTCCTCTCAGATTCTTTTGGAACTTCAAAGATAAATCTAACCTCAGACCCAAAGAGTTTTGCTAATATCTAGGTCCTCTTGCTCTCATAGAAAATAGTTTTCCTTATGTGGAAACCTTTCATTCTTGCCAAAAATGTCCATTAAACAGAGAGTAACTTTCCTGTGTCCTCGGAATGTAAGCAAAGTCAAAGTTTTTAGAGAAATAGAGGCAGAAAATTGAGGAAAATGCTTTTTTGATGCTCCTGCATCAATCTCCTCATAATAAAAAAATATAAACCCTTATCTCATTTATAAGGATCTTAATGATTCTCAGCATTAGAACATCAGCATCAACAGAGGTGTGCATTAATTTTTATGTTTTTATAAGTAGAAGAATTTAAAATGTGTTCAGTTATATCAACTCCAGACAACAAAGGCTAAGATACTCTTGGATCTACATAGAACTATGTGACAGACCATGTAAAAGAAACTGGTTGTCAAAATGTAACCCCAGCATTCCCATGAGAATTCATCACTGCAAAAAGTGTAAAAAGAAATATTTTGGATATTTCCAAAGAAAAACTAAATTTCATAATGTTAACCATACACAGGAATGACTTCCTCAAAGTATAAAGTCCTCTTTAAAATGCTTAACGTGTGATGAAATATGCTGTATATAATATTAATGGTAATACTTATTACCCAGACATGCTTCTTCATGATCTGGAAACACAGTTCATATCCTCAATGTATACAAGAACCAGTGTTGGAGATTCACTCAAAGCAAATGGACTCAAAACAAGGAAAGTGTTCCCCAGAAGGTATTTCAGGGGAATTTCACTCAAATTTGGATATTACAAATAACAGCACACACATGTACACACACACACATCTTTTTTTAAAAAAAAAAATTCACATCTGTGAATATTGGCCATTATTTCTAACCTTAAATAATCTTGTAGGTTTCTTTTTTAAAACCTACAAAGACAGTACATTCCTGGACAATCAGCACATCTTTTTATAGTCTCTACACAATGTCCCAGTCTCCTCTGTTCTCTATAGTTCCATGCTTCTGTTCCTTTAAGATGTAATTCTGAGCTGGTCAAATCCAAGAGGAAATCAAATGGCAGCATCAGGTTACTAATGGTTAGAAGCACTGACGGAAATTCTAATTAGAGCTAAGCATTTAATTTTCTTTTTATCCCTCTCACTTCAAGTATCACCACATTTCTCAAATGACTTGCATTTTTTTTTAATAATTTTTTTTAATAGCTATCCACAAAAGACGAATTTGGCCTCAAATCTCCAAAATCGGATTCTGGACAAGATATATTATAATGTTCCATTTTATAAGAGAGAGAGAGAGACCCATCTTTATAAATAAGTGATACTCTGTGCTCTGCAGTGTAACTGTATTGAAAATGCTACCAATCTAAAAGGATCTCACTGGCTTGAAAACCAGTTTACATTGATTTTTTATATGTACTGAATTCCATGAAAATATCTCCAGAAAACACTATTAACTTCCCATATTCTAGCCTTGAAAATATCATACAGTAAATAAACTTAAAAAAAATCCTCTTTAGGCTTCTGTGGTATTTACATTTTAGCATCTTGTACTATTTTCTAACACAGTGACTTTTTGTTTGTTTGTTTTTTCCCAAACCTCAAGATTATCATATTTTTCATAAAATATTAATATGTATGCCTTTTTTCTGTACTGGTCAGCATGGACTAGCTACATACTGTATTTAGTATAGAATGCTTTTCTCAAACAGCTTTTGAGGTGAATATACGTTTTTTGGCTGTAAGTTTGAAAGAAATGAGGAGACAATCAGATTTGTTCAGGTGACAAAGTGTTATTGTAAAGATACCCAGAAAAGCAAGAAAGCACAAAAAATTGGCTCAGTCAGTTGCAAAATCAGAATAGAGTGCAATTACTTTACTTCAGGCTACAGTAAAAATCCCAAATATGCCACAACATTTCTCTTTTCTTTATTCTGCTATGGATTCGGATTCCCTTTTCTCTGACTCTCTACTTCTTTTGTTGCTTCAGACTTAAGCTAGGGTTTCTGCTGGTTGCAGTTTCTACATTGTGCATCTTGGTTTATGCTCTTCCTACCAGCTTTGTTGTTTGTGTGTCACGTTGACACACCCTCACAATGAAAAATGGATTACTTCTTACTTTAGAGCATCTTTCTTAAGAACTGGCATCTGACCACTGGGCCAACCTCTACATCAGCCAATAGCTTGCCTTTGGCTCGCAAGGCTGTCTTTTGTCCATGGCTGGTGAACACTGTGATTAGTTGAGCAAAAGTACAAGGGTGTCTGTGAAATAAGCTCCAGCAGAATCACATAGAAATGGCAAGTGGCTAATAGATCCTCTGAGGATTCCTGATCTTTTTTTCCAGAAATAGTTCCTCTTAAATTTTAAAAATACTGTTCACTTTTGCAAATGTTGTCATAAGATGGACAATATAAGATATTATTGGTGAAATTCCATATGCTTCTTCAGAAACATCAAAATAATCTTGATATCCATTAGCAATAACACTGTCAATTCATACATCATTTGAAATCCCCTGAGTGTATTGTGTGGTGTATTATTTAAAAGGGTTAATTTTTATAATATGTCCAATAAATATGCTCCATTTAACTCTCCAATATATTGTGACAGAAACAAAAGTAAATGCAAACTGTGAATATCAATGGTATTAAAGAAAAAAAGTTAAAAGATTAAAAAATGAAAGCTATTTCATTGTAGAACATAAGTTTACTCTATTCCACATTCAGTAATTTCCTGTTTTATAAAACTTTATTAATGTTCTAAGCTCCCTTATATTTAGACATTGATAACTTTATCAATAGCAAAATGAAAAACTTAAATTTCATAGTAGTCAATTGTGCAGAAAGATACATTGGTATAACTTTATTAAAATGAGCTGATTGTTTTAATGAAGCAATTATGCACACCAAAATAATAAAAAATTGACAACTACTATTTTAAATAATCTGATTTTTTAATGGAAAGACAAAGTCAATATCAGAAGTTTTATTTCAAAAAAATCAGCTCTGAGGCTATTATATTTTGAAAAAAATGCATATGAAACCAAGAAAAACCAAAAATAATTCAGTTTTAAGAATTAAGCTTTACTGATCTTTATTTCAGACATTTTCCTACATTGAAATGCTAAGTGAAGTCTTTTTCAATGGAAAAAAAAACTAAGGAATATACATTTATTTTTTAAAATACTGACTCTATAAGCAAATAGAGTACACTGTAATACAAAAATCTGTGCAAAAACTCAGATACTCCGTGGGGCTGTAGATTAGTGTCTTAACAACACAAGTAATTGGATTTATTTGTAATCACTTTTCTACTAACAAAACCATTCCTTAAACACTTTTGGAAGCATCTTTATATCTTTCAAAAAATATATTAGTGAACTTTTTAACAGCTTAAAAATTAAACATAATTTATTTACATTCAATTCAGTTCAGTTAAGTCCAGTTTCTCAGTCATGTCCGACTCTTTGCAAATCGCAGCACACCAGGCCTCCCTGTCCATCACCAACTCCTGGAGTTTACACAAACTCATGTCCATCGAGTTGGTGATGCCATCAAGCTATCTCATCCTTTGTTGTCTCCTTCCATTCCTGCCCCCAATTTCTCCCAGCATCAGAGTCTTTTCCAATGAGTCAACTCTTCGCATGAGGTGGCCAAAGTACTGGAGTTTCAGCTTTAGCATCATTCCTTCCAAAGAAACCCCAGGGCTGATCTCCTTCAGAATGGACTGGTTGGACCTCCTTGCAGTCCAAGGACTCTCAAGAGTCTTCTCCAACACCACAGTTCAAAAGCATCAATTCTTCCACGCTCAGCTTTCTTCACAGTTCAACTCTCACATCCATACATGACCACTGGAAAAACCATAGCCTTGACTAGACGGACCTCTGTTAGCAAAATAATAATTGTGCTTTTTTATACACTGTCTAGGTTGGTCATAACTTTCCTTCCAAGGATTAAGTGTTTTTTAATTTCATGGCTGCAATCAACATCTGCAGTGATTTTGGAGCCCCCCAAAATAAAATCTGACACCATTTCCCCATCTATTTGCCATGAAGTGATAGGACCAGATCCATGATCTTAGTTTTCTGAATGTTGAGCTTTAAGCCAACTTTTTTTACTCTCCTCTTTCACTTTCATCAAGAGGCTCTTTAGTTCTTCTTCACTTTATGCCATAAGGGTGGTGTCATCTGCATATCTGGGGTAATTGATATTTCTCCTGGCAATCTTCATTCCATATTGTGCTTCTTCCAGTCCAGCATTTCTCATGATGTACTCTACATAGAAGTTAAATAAGAAGGGTGACAATATACAGCCTTGACATACTCCTGTTCCTATTTGGAACCAGTCTGTTGTTCCATGTCCAGTTCTAACTGTTGCTTCCTGACCTGCATACAGATTTCTCAAGAGGCAGGTCAGGTGGTCTGGTATTCCCATCTCCTTCAGAATTTGCCACAGTTTATTGTGATCCACACAGTCAAAGGCTTTGACATAGTCAATAAAGCAGAAATAGATGTATTTCTGGAACTCTCTTGCTTTCTCAATGATTCAGCAGATGTTGGCAATTTGATCTCTGGTTCCTCTGCCTTTTCTAAAACCAGTTTGAACATCTGGAAGTTCACGGTTCACATATTGCTGAAGCCTGGCTTGGAGAATTTTGAGCATTACTTTACTAGCGTGTGAAATGAGTGCAAGTGTATGGTAGTTTGAGCATTCTTTGGCATTGCCTTTCTTTGGGATTGGAATGAAAACTGACCTTTTCTAGTCCTGTGGCCACTGCTGAGTTTTCCAAATTTGCTGGCATACTGAGTGCAGCACTTTCACAGCATCATCTTTCAGGATTTGAAATAGCTCAACTGGAATGCCATCACCTCCACTAGCTTTGTTCATAGTGATGCTTTCTAAGGCCCACTTGACTTCACATTCCAGGATGTCTGGCTCTTGGTGAGTGATCACACCATTGTGATTATCTGGGTTGTGAAGATCTTTTTTGTACAGTTCTTCTGTGCATTCTTGCTACCTCTTAATATCTTCTCCTTCTGTTAGCTCCATACCATTTGTGTTCTGTATCGAGCCTATCTTTGCATGAAATATTCCCTTGGTATCTCTAATTTTCTTGAGGAGATCTCTAGTCTTTCCCATTCTGTTGTTTTACTCTATTTATTTGCATTGACCACTGAGGAAGGCTTTCTTATCTCTTCTTATCTCTTATCATCTCTTATCTCTTCTTATATCCTCTTATCTCTTTGGAGATCTGCATTCAGATGCTAATATCTTTCCTTTTCTCCTTTGCTTTTCGCTTCTCTTCTTTTCATAGCTGTTTGTAAGGCCTGCTCAGACAGCCATCTTGCTCTTTTGCATTTCTTTTCCATGGGGATGGTCTTGATCCCTGTCTCCTGTACAATGTCACGAACCTCCACGCATAGTTCTTCAGGCACTCTGTCTATCACATCAGGTCCCTTAAATCTATTTCTCATTTCCACTGTATAATCATAAAGGATATGGTTTAGGTCATACCTGAATGGTCTAGTGTTTTTCCCTAGTTTATTCAATTTAAGTCTGAATTTGGCAATAAGGAGTTCATGGTCTGAGCCACAGTCAGCTCCTGGTCTTGTTTTTGCTGACTGTATAGAGCTTCTCCATCTTTGGCTGCAAAGAATATAATCAGTCTGATTTCGGTATTGACCATCTGGTGATGTCCATGTGGAGAGTCTTCTCTTGTGTTGTTGGAAGAGGGTGTTTGCTATGACCAGTGTGTTCTCTTGGAAAAACTCTTTTAGCCTTTCCCCTGCTTCATTTTGTACTCCAAGGCCAAATTTGCCTTTTACTCCTGGTGTTTCTTGATTTCCTACTTTTGCATTCCAGTCCCCTATAATGTAAAGGACATCTTTTTTGGGTGTTAGTTCTAAGATGTCTTGTAGGTCTTCATGGAACCATTCAATTTCAGCTTCTTCAGCATTACTCTTTGGGGAATAGCCTTGGATTGCCATGATATTGAATGGTTTGCCTTGGAAATGAACAGAGATCATTCTGTCATTTTTGAGATTGCATCCAAGTACTGCATTTCAGACTCTTTTGTTGACCATGATGGCTACTCCATTTCTTCTAAGGGATTCCTGCCTGCAATAGTAGATACAATGGTCATATGAGTTAAATTCACCCATTTTAGTTTGCTGATTCCCAGAATGTCAATGTTCACTCTTGTCATCTCCTGTTTGACCACTTCCAATTTGCCTTGATTCATTGTCCTGACATTCCAGGTTCCTATGCAATATTGCTCTTTACAGCATCAGATCTTCCTTCTATCACCGGTCACATCCACAGCTGGGTATTCTTTTTGCTTTGGCTCCATCCCTTCATTCTTTCTGGAGTTATTTCTCCACTGACCTCCAGTAGCATATTGGGCACCTACCGACCTGGGGAGTTCCTCTTTCAGTATCCTATCATGTTGTATTTTCATACTGTTCATGGGGTTCTCAAGGCAAAAATACTGAAGTGGTTTGCCATTCCCTTCTCCCGTCGACCACATTCTTTCAGACCTCTCCACCATGACCCATCCATCTTGGGTGGCCCCACACGGCATGGCTTAATTTCATTGAGTTAGACAAGGCTGTGGTCCATGTTATAAGATTGGCCAGTTTTCTGTGATTGTGATTTCAGTGTGTCTGCCCTCTGATGCCCTCTCACAACACTTACCATCTTACTTGGGTTTCTCTTAACTGGATGTGGGGTATCTCTTCACGGGTCCTCCAGCAAATCTCAGCCGTTGTTCCTTACCTTGGACGAGGGGTATCCCCTCATGGCCACCCCTCCTGACCTTTAATGTGGAGTAGCTTCTAGAGGAAACCAATAAGCAGATTACAAAAAATAACATAATGTATTTTTATGTTCCCATTATTTTACATAAAATATCCCCAAATAATTTGCCTTGACAAATAAAGTTATTATTCACTATGGATTTAATAAGAATATTATTTCTCTTCCCACTATTATTGAGGCCTCAACTCTTTTCAAATATACCTTACAATGAACTGTGCAAATAAATAAATGAATGAATGAATGAAAAAAAATAAAGAACAAAACTAGAAATCAACAGAAGTCACATAGACAACTATATTTCATTTGTGTCTGAGAGCAACTTAAAATCAGTAAGTCTATTTTATGTTCAGACCCCAGAGACCAGCATGGACTTGACAAATTGTAAACATTTAATACATATTTAAAATGATAAAGGAATAGATAGCAGAATTCAATCTCCTAATATTAGTATTTTTATCTCAATAAAATTAGAATTTTAAATAAAGTGGTTTAAGGAAGAAAACTTAACCATATCAAGTGTTTATTGAATTCATTTGCCATTGAACTAGTATTAGATTTTAAAATGTAATTAGGTTTACAATGGGATTAAGCAGGAAATGTTGGCTTTAATTTACTGTAAGGTTACTATCCTTCACATTGCAAATAAGATAACTATCTTTCAACTTTAATTGAGTATGACTGATTATTCTTTATCAAGTCAAATCACTTTCTTTTAGCATGATGTCATTATTTTTATATGACAAGATAGATAATAGTTTGCCATGTTTTCAGTCAATAGATTATGGCTAGGCTGGAAAAAGTCCATTTATTCCAACCTTTAAAAGAGACAAGTGGGATTTTTCTTGCAACTAGGATGATAAAAAAGAAATCTTTAGTTCCAAGCATACTGTCTAGCTTAAGAAGTGAATTAACACTTTTAACACCTCAAATTTATCAACTAAAATATAACATGAAAACAGAACTATAAATTTTTATGAAATTGTTATTTGTTATTTTAGTTTTGTTCAAAACTATTGGAAAAAGTAAATTTATATTCTTTAGAAGCATGAATTGGCTTTGACTAATCTATTAAAATAATTATATATATATATAAACATATACATATATGGATAATAGAATCATTTAACTGTACACTACAAGCTAATACAACTGCAATAAAAAAAGGATCATTTTGAATTAAAAAAAACTAATAAACTTTCAGAAAAGTGAAGTAACCATATTCATCTTTGCACTTTTTCCCTCAAAAATTGTTGAAACATATATTTGTCAATATTAATATTAATATATTGGCACATTTGATTTCTCCTCACTCAATATAGACACAAACATGCATCTTATAATGCCATTATTATTTGTTTACTGATTTGAAGTTATCTGCAGTCATCACAGTCCCAAACCACTACATCTCATAGGATTCATGAGGAATTTCAATACAGATGCAATCATATTACTTAATGTAAAATCCATGTTAAAATATTGCCAATTTTCACGGTGATTTGTGGAATTTTTAAAAATTAGGTTGAATTTTACAAACAGGATGCATAATAATTAAATTTTACTTAATAAGATATTTTGCCTAGAGAAAGAGTTTGAGTTCTTTAAATTCTACAAGAAAGTTTCCAGACTTTGGAATACAGCTATATGCTTATTATATTCAAAGGTGTCCTGCATTGTACTATATCCCCATGTAGTTCCCAATGACTTAGTCTCAGATGTCTTAGACTCTCCTGTTCTTAAGTATGTAGGTTCTGTGTCTTGTATGTTTACAAACTGGAAGTATTTGATCTGGGAAGATTCTGGCTCTAACATGGGTTAAGAACTTGTTAAATTTTGGGAGAGTTTGTCTCTAGTGAAAAACAAGAAGAGTCATTCCACTGCCCACATATTTGTAATTGATAGAGAAAACATTCTTTAAACTCCTTTGAGATATCTTTGTACCTTCATCTCATAGAAAATTATATGAGGAAAAATTTCTAACACTTAAAATAAGCAAGTATAGTATCCATCTACTGAGAGTCTCATAGTTTCCATGTTTACTAATAACTGAGAATAAGAGGAATAAGGATACTGCATAAACTGCCTGTGCTACAGTTCAGTTCAGTCACTCAGTCACGTAAACCTTTTGATACCCAGTGGACCGCAGCAGGCTAGACTTCCCTGTCCATCACCAACTCCCGGGATTGCTCAAACTCCTGTCCATCCAGTTGGTGATGCCATTCAACCATCTCATCCTCTGTCGTCCCCTTCTCCTCCAGCCTTCAATCTTTCCCAGCATCGGGGTCTTTTCCAATAAGTTAGTTCTTTGCATCAGTTGGCCAAAGTATTGGAGTTTCAGCTTCAGCATCAACCCTTCCAATGACTATTCAGGATTGACTTCCTTTAGAATTGTCTGGTTGGGTCTCCTTGCAATCCAAGGGACTCTCAAGAGGCTTCTCTATCACCACAGTTCAAAAGTATCAGTCCTTTGGCACTCAGCTTTCGTTATGGTCCAACTCTCACATCCATGCATGACTACTGGAAAAAACTGTAGCTTTGACTAGATGGACCTTTGTCAGCAAAGTAATGTCTCACAATGTTTGGGGACATTGTGAAACTCTTTTAAAATCTCCAAAAGTTCAAAAATGTTTTAAAACATTCAATGGGATATAAATATTTTTAGGGTATTTTCATTCTTTATTTTTCTTCATCCATTTGACTTTTCTATCTATTGTTTTTCTGATAAGCAATTAGGAGTTTATTTTTATTTATTTTTATTTAAATTTATTTATTTTGATTAGAGGCTAATTACTTTACAATATTGTATTGGTTTTGCCATACATCAACATTGGGAGTTTAAATTGGTTTACAAAAACATAATAACTCTTCCATACATTAAGTGTACTCTTTTGAAACTATTTATGGTGGATGGGAGAAGGAAATGGCAATCAACTCCAGTGTTCTTGGCTGGAAAATCCCATGGATGGGTGAGCCTGGTGGACTATAGTCCATGGGGTCACCAAGAGTTATCAATGTATAATACATAATATATCTAGGTATGATATCTAATTCACAGTATGTTTTAATAATTGATGCTATTAGTCAATTTGTTATTTATTTACAGGTACATTTTTTTTTTCAAAATGTGATATGATTAAATGTAAAGCAGCTTCACTTAGATTATTAATGTATATTTCTATTATTTAATTGTGCTGATTTTGTAAGGCGAAAAGGAAAAAAAAAAAACTTTCCTATTTAGGTCTAAGAAAAAAGTGTTTCCTCCTCTAATGCTAAATGACACAGGTAGAAAAATAGAAATGATATTTTAGCATGTGCTAGCTGCATCTAATATGATTTTCTGTCAACACAGAAACCATGAGTTGTATGTTTTAAAGACTGCAGTCAAATTGTTTTCTTCAGTAAATAGAAGCTGGATTTCGTGGTGTGTCAAAATGATGCTATCTGAGAAACAATGAAATTTTGCACCAAAACAACACAAAAATTGCCAGTCATTAGATGCATTTCTATAGCTTACTTCGAATTTGAAGAAGCAACATTGAAATGCAGGGTGTAAGTCTATGGTTTGTAAATATGGAAATGCTGCATGGCTCTTGTAGGAATAGAGACTTGCATCAGGACATAACTGTTACCTGAGGGACAGCCAGAATTATCTATATCATTATCGATGGCATACTCAAAATATTTTAAAATAATGAAATATAAAATTATATTTTAGAAATACACATAAAGCTCAGGCTCTCAGAGACAGAGAATGAATTGATGGTTCCAAAGGAATGGGGTAGGGAAAAATGAGTGAAGATGTTCAAAACACACACACTTGTAGTCATACAATACATAAGTCAAGCATATAAAATGTGATGATTACAATGAATACTGTATTGTGCATTTGAAAGTTGCTAAGATCTTAAAAATTCCCACCTCAAGAAAAAATTATTTAATTGATGATGGATCTTAACTAGACTTATTGTGGTGATGATTTACTCTGTCCATAGGATTTCCTGGGCTCTTCTGTACGTGGGATTCTCCAGGCAAGAGTACTGGAATGGGTTGCCATTTCCTTCTCCAGGGGATCTTCCTGATCCAGGGATCAAACTCTTGTCTCATGTCTCCTGCATTGGCGGTGGGTTCTTTA
The DNA here is from genome assembly GCF_003369695.1 of Bos indicus x Bos taurus. Taxonomy (NCBI): domain Eukaryota; kingdom Metazoa; phylum Chordata; class Mammalia; order Artiodactyla; family Bovidae; genus Bos; species Bos indicus x Bos taurus. The sequence continues at coordinate 7,961,323 of NC_040087.1, read as the reverse complement.
CCTCTTTACCACTAGCACCATATGGTGCTATATATACATATATATATATGGGATTCTCTGGTGGCTCAAATGGTAAGGAGTCTGCCTGCAGTGTGGGAGACCTGAGTTCCATCCCTGGGTCGGGAAGATCCCTTGGAAAAGAAAATAGCAACCCACTCCAGTATTCTTGCTGGAAAAAATCCCATGGACAGGGGAGCCTGGTGGGCTATAGTCCATAGGTTTGCAAAGAGTTGGACACAGCTGAGCTATATATATATATACATATAATATACATATATTATATGTATATACATATATAATATACATGTAATATACATACATATACTGGAGAAGGCAATGGCAACACACTCCAGTATTCTTGCCTGGAAAATCCCATGATTGGAGGAGCCTGGTAGGCTGCAGTCCATGGGGTCACTAAGAGTTGGGCATGACTGAGCAACTTCACTTTCACTTTTCACTTTCATGCATTGGAGAAGGAAATGGCAACCCATTCCATTGTTCTTGCCTGGAGAATCCCAGGGACAGGGACGGGGGAGCCTGGTGGGTTGCCATCTCTGGGGTTGCACAGAGTTGGACACAACTGAAGCGACTTAGCAGCAGCACATACATATATATGTACTATATATATATATATATGTATGTATGTATGTACATACATATAATCTTTAGGTCATACACCAGAAATTGTTGTATGTCAAAAGGAAAATAAAGCTCAGGCTCTATGAGATCTAGTATAATTAATAGTATTTGAGAATGATAACTACAATGAGACATAAATTACTCACTGAGTTGGATAATATGACTCATAGACTACCTGAAAGTGTCTTCTGAATTTGATCAATAATTCACTTAGGGAAGATAAATGCAGAAAATGATTTTTTAAAGTATTCCCAGGAAGGTCAATGATTTGAACTTATTCTGACAGTCTGTCTTTGACCTTCTTTGGCATATCATGTTTACTATGCATGCCCTTTAAAGATCTGTTTAAGTGAATGAATTTACACATTCCTCTGAGAAATGTTATTGATTTTTCCAAAAACAAAGCAAAATAAACAAAAAAGAATTAACATCCACCAGCAATTAAATTTAGAGTGTGTGATTTTTATACCTCTGTATCCTTTCTGAATGAAAAACTGAGCTAAAGAGATTCTGGAATTGTCCTCAAGTACAGATCTCTTATAGAGGATTGCAAAGTCTAATTACATTCCTGTTTAGAATGCTTCAGGACTGAACATTAAATTTAACCTAGATTAAAGTGGCTTTCCCAGATAAATGATATCACTTATCTCCAGTTACTGGTAATGTTTGTGTTTACTATTTAAACCTTGGTAAACTGGGACTTGGAGAAGGCAATGGCACCCCACTCCAGTCCTCTTGCCTGGAAAATCCCATGGGCGGAGGAGCCTGGTAGGCTGCAGTCCATAGGGTCGCTAAGAGTAGGAAACCACTGACTGACTTCACCTTCACTTTTCACTTTCATGCATTGGAGAAGGAAATGGCAACCCACTCCAGTGTTCTTGCCTGGAGAATCCCAGGAACAGGGGAGCCTGGTGGGCTGCCATCTATGGGGTTGCACAGAGTCGGACACGACTGAAGCGACTTAGCAGCAGCAGCAGCAAACTGGGACTCTTACAGACACTGTGAGATATTGCATACCAAAGCAAGATACATAGGTACATGTGATGGCTTTTTTAACAAAGCAGTGCAAACATAAATATTTGGTTTATATGAACTTCATTTGGTTGTTTCTTTTGGAATTTAACTTATTACAAGTTCTTTCCTGAAAGTGAATATTCTCCTAAAGCATTTTTACATCTCTGTCAATTTCAATCCTATCCACTTTCTTATGACCCCTAATTTGTATATAGTCAATATAATGACCACAAAGTTCTCCTGAATTTCTTTGCCCGAGCACCTATTTTATGAAGGCTTAAGCAGACCAGAGAGATAAAGTCCCATAGCTATGCAGTGTTAAAGCCAGGACTGAGGCACCTATTTCTGACTCTGAGCTCTCCTAACTGACAACCCTTGGGAAGGTAGCAGAAAATTCTATAGCAGATACCAACTCTCTCAGACTACAGGGACTGCTATGTTTTTTCCATCGGCCTCACTTTTTATTTTCATTCTCCAGAATGGATCCCTTAATTTGCCTTTGACTAGACCTACACATTTTCTGTTATGATATATTGGATTAAGAGATTTTATGCTTTACACTATTAAATGTACTTGCTTGAATTTAAGTTTTTAAAGAAAGCTGTTGTTCAAGTAGTGCATTGCCAGGTGAAAGAATAAATTATATTCTCTAATTTACAAAATTTCTACTCAGCATTGCATATGAAACAGCTGCCTAGTTCATTGTCCTGATGAAATAATATTTTACCAAAAAGAAAGTGAGAGTGAAGACTCAGTTGTGTTATACTCAGTTGTGTTTAACTCTTTGCAAACACAGGGACTGTAGCCTACTCCAGTCCTCCTTCCATGGGATTTTCCAGTTAAGAGTACTGGAGTAGGTTGCCATTTCTTTCTCCAACCCAGGGATTAAACTCAGGTCTCCCAAATTGCAGGCAGATGCTTTACCTTCTGAGCCACCAGGGAAACCAAATGGTATTTACAAGTCAGTCAGTCAGTCAGTTCAGGCACTCTGTTGTGTCTGACTCTTTGAAACCCAAGGACTACAGCACACTGGCTTCCCTGTCCATCACCAACACCAGGAGCTTGCTCAAACTCATGTCCCCTTCTCTTGCCTTAAATCTTTCACAGTATCACGGTCTTTTCCAATGAATCACTTCTGTGCATCAGATGGCCAAAGTATTGGAGTTTCAGCTTCACCAACAGTCGTTCCAATGAATATTCAGGACTGATTTCTTTTAGGATGCATGAGTTGGATCTCCTTGCTATCCAAGGGACTCTCAAGAGTCTTCTCCAACACCACAATTCAAAAGCATCAATTTTTCAGCGCTCAGCTTTCTTTAGAGTACAATACTGACATGCATACATGACTACTGGAAAAACCATAGCTTGGACTAGATGGACATTTGTTGGCAAAATAATGTCTCTGCTTTTTAACATGTTCTCTAGGTTGATCGTAGATTTTCTTGCAAAGAGCAAGTATTTTTTAATTTCATGGCTGCAGGCAACATCTGCAGTAATTTTGGAGCCACAAAAAATAGTCTGTCACTGTTTCCATTGTTTCCCCATCTATTTGCCATGAAGTGATGGGGCCGGAATACCAGACCATCTGACCTGCCTCTTGAGAAAACTATATGCAGGTAAGGAAGCAACAGTTAGAACTGGACATGGAACAACAGACTGGTTCCAAATAGGAAAAGGAGAGTGTCAAGGCTGTATATTGTCACCCTGCTTATTTAACTTATATGCAGAATACATCATGAGAAACACTGGACTGGAAGAAGCACAAGCTGGAATCAAGATTGCTGGGGCAAATATCAATAACCTCATATATGCAGATGATATCACCCTTTTGGCAGAAAGTGAAGAGGAACTAAAGAGCCTCTTGATGAAAGTGAAAGAGGAGAGTGAAAAAATTGGCTTAAAGCTCAACATTCAGAAAATGAGGATCATGTCATCTGGCCCCATCACTTCATGGGAAATAGACGGGGAAACAGTGGGAACGGTGTCAGACTTTATTTTTGGAAGCTCCAAAATCACTGCAGATGGTGATTGCACCCATGAAATTAAAAGATGCTTACTCCTTGGAAGGATAGCATATTCAAAAGCAGAGACATTACTTTGCCAACAAAGGTCTTTATAATCAAGACTATGGTTTTTCCAGTGGTCATGTATGGATGTGAGAGTTGGACTGTGAAGAAAGCTGAGCGCTGAAGAACTGATGCTTTTGAACTGTCATGTTGGAGAAGACTCTTAAGAGTCCCTTGGACTGCAAGGAGGTCCAACCAGTCCATTCTAAAGGAGACCAGTCCTGGGTGTTCTTTGGAAGGACTGATGCTGAAGCTGAAACTCCAATAATCTGGCCACCTCATGCAAAGAGTGGACATTGGAAAAGACTCTGATGCTGGGAGCGATTGGGGGCAGGAGGAAAAGGGGATGACAGAGGATGAGATGTCTGGATGGCATCACTGACTCGATGGACAGGAGTTTGAGTGAACTGCTGGAGTTGGTGTTGGACAGGGAGGCCTGGCATGCTGTGATTCATGGGGTTGCAAAGAGTCCGACGCCATTGAATGACTGAACTGAACTGAACTGATGGGACTGGATGCCATGATCTTTTTTTTCTAAATGTTGAGTTTTAAGCCAAATTTTTCACTCTCCTCATTCACTTTCATCAAGAGGCTCTAATTCTTTTTTGCTTTCTGCCATAAGGGTGGTATCATGTGTGAATCTGAGGACACTGATGTTCTCCCAGCCATCTTGATTCCAGCTTGTGTTTTATCCAGCCTTGCATTTCTCATGATGTGCTCTGCATATAAGTTAATAAGCAGGGTGACAATATACAGCCTTGACATACTCCTTTCCCAATTTGTAACCAGTCTGTTGTCCCATGTCCAGTTCCAATTGTTGCTTCCTGACCTGCATACAGACTTTTCAGAGGCACGTCAGGTGGTCTGGTATTACAATAACCTAAAGAATTTTCCACCATGTCTTGTGATTCAGACAGTCAAAGGCTTTGGGATAGTCAATAAAGCAGAAATAGATGATCTTCTTGAATTCTCTTGCTTTTTTGATGATCCAACAGATGTTGGCAATTTGATCTCTGGTTCCTCTGCCTTTTCTAAATCCAACTTGAACATCTGGAAGTTCTCAGTTCATCTACTGTTGAAGCCTGGCTTGGAGAATTTTGACCATTACTTTGCTAGCATGTGAGATGAGTGGAATTGTGTGGTAGTTTGCACATTCTTTGGCATTGCCTTTCTTTGGGATTGGAATGAAACCTGACCTTTTCCAGTCCTGTGGGCACTGCTGAGTTTCCAAATTTGCTGGCATATTGAGTGAAGCACTTTCACAGCATCATGTTTGAGGATTTGAAATAGCTCAACTGGAATTCCATCACCTCCACTGGTTTTGTTCATAGTGATGCTTCCTAAAGGCCCCTTGATTTCACATTCCAGAATGTCTGGCTCTAGGTGAGTGATCACACCACCGTGGTTACCTGAGTCATGGAGATTTTTTTTGCATAGTTCTGTGTATTTTTACCACCTCTTCTTAATGTTTTGCTTCTGTTGCTGCTGCTGCTAAGTCGCTTCAGTCGTGTCCAACTCTGTGCGACCCCATAGATGGCAGCCCACCCGGCTCTCCCATCGCTGGGATTCTATTAGGTCCATACAATTACTGTCCTTTATTATGCCCATCTTTGAATGCAATCTTCCATTCGTATCTCTAATGTTCTTGAAGAGATCTCTAGTCTTCATCATTTTGTTGTTTTCCTCTATTTATTTGCATTGATCCCCGAGGAAGGCTTTCTTATCTCTCCTTGCTATTCTTTGCAACTCTGCACTCAAATGGGTATATCTTTCCTTCTATTTTTTTGGCTTTTGCTTCTCTTCTCAGCTATTTATAAATCCTCCTCAGACAACCAGTTTTCCTTTTTACATTTCTTTTCTCTGGGTTTGTCTTGATCACTGCCTCCTGTACAATATCATGAACTGTCAAGAATCCACAGTTCTTCAAGCACTATATCAGATCTAATCCCTTGACTATATTTGCCACTTCCACCGTATAATCATAAGAGGTTTGATTAGGTCATACCTGGATGGTCCAGTGGTTTTCCCCTTTCTTCAATTTAAGTCAATTTTTCAATAAGGATGTAACTTTATTACATCAAAATAGCAGAATAGAAGGACATGTGCTCATTTTCTCCTACAAGAACTCCAAATTTACAACTCACTCTTGAACAACCATTGACATGAAAATGTTGGATCCCACCAAAAAAAATATACCCAATTTCCAAGGGCAAAGGAGAAGCTCCAGAAAGATGATGGGGAGGGCAAAATCATATTTAGAATAAAACCCTACACCTGCAGAGATGCCCAGAGGTCTCAAACAAAATCTTGTGTGCACCAGGAGAACTACCCAGAGAGTGAGCCAGACCTGCCTTCAAGTGTATGAGTGTCTCCTGCAGAGGTACAGGTCAGCAGTGGCCTGCCATATTGGCAGGGGCTCTGGAAGCAGTGGTCCTCAGTGTGGCATAATCCCTGTTGCAGGAGGTCACCATTAACCCCACCATAGAGCTTCCAAGTACACGACCCACAGACTGCAAAACTATTAAACCAAAGAAAATATCACACTCTTAAGAAAGTTATAAAAAAAAAAAGACAGAAAGAAAGAAAAGAAAGTTTTAGGACCCACAGCAGATTTCCAAACCTGGGGATCTGGCAAAGGGACTGAGAACCTCCAGGCAATTCGAATTTGGAGGACAGTGGGATTTGATTATGGAACTTACACAGAACTCGGGAAACAGACTCTTGGAGGGCACAAACAAAACCTTGTGTGCACCAGGACCCAGAAAAAAAGAGCAATGACCCCAAAAGAGACTGACCCAGACTTACCTTGAGTATCCAGGAGTCTCCGGCAAAGGTGTGGATCGGCCATGGCCTGCTGTCGGCTCAGGGGCACTAAGTGCAACAGTGTGCGGACCGGAACTTTTGAAGGAGGTCACCATTATCTTCACTACCTCCATCATATTTTGGTCTCAGGTCAAACAACAGGGAGGCAACACAGTGCCGCCCATCAACAGAAATTTGGGTTAAAGATTTACTGAGCATGGCCCCACATATCAGAACATGACCCAGTTTCTCCCACAGTCAGTCTCTCCTATCAAGAAATGTCCATAAGTCCCTTATCCTAAACCCTCATATAGAATGAAAACCACAATCACAGAAAACTAACCAAACTGATCACATAGACCATGGCCTTGTCTAACTCAATGAAACTATGAGCCATGCCATGTAGGGCCACCCAAGCTGGACGGGTCATGGTGGAGAGTTCTGACAAAGCGTGGCCCACTGGAGAAGGCAACAGCAAAACCACCGGAGTATTCTTGCACTGAGAACTCCATATACAGTATAAAAAGGCAGAAAGATATGAACCTGAAAGATAAACTTCCCATGCCAGTAGGTGCCCAATACATTACTGGAAAAGAGTGGGGAAATAACTCTAGAACGAATGAAGAGATGGAGCCAAAGCAAAAAAACCAAACATACCAAAAAAAAAAAAACCAAACAAACAATTGTGGTGTGACTGTCAATGGAAGCAAAGTTCAATGCTGTAAGGAACAATATTGTATAGGAACCTGGAATGTTTGGTCCATGAATCAAGGTAAATTGGAAGTGGTCTAACAGGAGATGGCAAGGGTGAACAAAGACATTTTAGGAATCAGCAAACTAAAATGGACTGGAATGGGTGAATTTATTTCAGATACCCATTAGATCTACTACTCAGGGCAAGAATCCCTTAGAAGAAACGGAGTAGCCATCACAATAACAAGAGTCTGAAATGCAGTAGTTGGTTCAGTTCAGTTCAATTCAGTCCATTCACTCAGTCATGTCCGAATCTTTGCAACCCCATGAATCACAGCATGCCAGGCCTCCCTGTCCATCACCAACTCCTGGAGTTCACTCAAACTCATGTCCATCGAGTCAGTGATGCCATCCAGCCATCTCATCCTCTGTCGTCCCCTTCCTCTCCTGCCCGCAATCCCTCCCAGCATCAGAGTCTTTTCCAATGAGTCAACTCTTCGCATGAAGTGGACAAAGTATTGGACTATCAACTTCAGCATCAGTCCTTCCAATGAACACCCAGGACTGGTCTCCTTTCGGATGGACTGGTTGGATATACTTGCAGTGCAAGGGACTCGCAAGAGTCTTCTCCAACACCACAGTTTAAAAGCATCAATTCTTCGGCGCTCAGCTTTCACACAATCCAACTCTCACATCCATACGTGACCACTGGAAAAACCATACCCTTGACTAGAAGGACCTTTGTTGGCAAAGTAATGTCTCTGCTTTTGAATATGCTATCTAGGTTGGTCATAATAATTTCATGGGTGCAATCACCATCTGCAGTGATTTTGAAGCTCAAAAAAAGATAAAGTCTGACACCGTTTCCACTGTTTCCCTGTCTACTTCCCATGAAGTGATGGGACTGAATGCCATGATCATAGTTTTCTGAATGTTGAGTTTTAAGCCAACTTTTTCACTCTCCTCTTTCACTTTCATCAAGAGGCTTTTAGTTTCTCTTTACTTACTGCCATAAGGGTGGTGTCATCTGCATATCTGAGGTTATTGATATTTGTCTCAGCAATCTTGATTCCAGTTTGTGCTTCTTCCATCCCAGCGCTTCTCATGATGTACTCTGCATAGAAGTTAAATAAGCAGGGTGACAATATACAGCCTTGACGTACTCTTTTTCCTATTTGGAACCAGTCTGTTGTTCCATGTCCAGTTCTAACTGTTGCTTCCTGACCTGCATATAGTTTTCTCAAGAGGCAGATCAGGTGGTCTGGTATTCCCATCTCTTTCAGAATTTTCCACAGTTTATTGTGATCCACACAGTCAAAGGCTTTGGCATAGTCAATAAAGCAGAAATAGATGTTTTTCTAGAACTCTCTTGCTTTTTCAATCATCCAGCGGATGTTGGCAATTTGATCTCTGGTTCCTCTGCCTTTTCTAAAACCAGCTTGAACATCTGGAAGTTCACGGTTCACGTATTGCTGAAGCCTGGCTTGGAGAATTTTGAGCATTACTTTCCTAGCATGGGAGATGAGTGAAAGTGTGTGGTAGTTTGAGCATTCTTTGACATTGCCTTTCTTTGGGATTGGAATGAAAATGGACCTTTTCCAGTCCTGTTGCCACTGCTGAGTTTTCCAAATTTGCTGGCATATTGAGTGCAGCATTTTCACAGCATCATGTTTGAGGAATTGAAATAGCTCAACTGGAAATCCATCACCTCCACTATCTTTATTTATAGTGATGCTTTCTAAGGCCCACTTGACTTCACATTGCAGGATGTCTGGCTCTAGGTGAGTGATCACACCATCGTGATTATCTGGGTCATGTAGATCTTTTTTGTACAGTTCTTCTGTGTATTCTTGCCACCTCTTCTTAATATCTTCTGCTTCTGTTAGGTCCATAACATTTCTGTCCTTTATTGAGCCCATTTTTGTATGAGATGTTTCCTTGGTTTCTCTTATTTTTTTGAAGAGATCACTAGTCTTTCCCATTCTGTTGTTTTTCTCTATTTCTTTGCATTGATCGCTGAGGAAGGCTTTCTTATTTCTCCTTGTTATTCTTTGGAACTCTGCATTCAGATGCTTATATCTTTCCTTTTCTCCTTTGCTTTTCGCTTCTCTTCTTTTCACAGCTATTTGTAAGGTCTCCCCAGACAGCCATTTTCCTTTTTACATTTCTTTTCCATGGGGATGGTCTTGATCCCTGTCTCCTGTACAATGTCACAAATCTCCATCCATAGTTCATCAGGCACTCTGTCTATAGATCTAGTTCTTAAATCTATTTGTCACTTCCACTGTATAATCATAAGGAATTTGATTTAGGTCATACCTAAATGGTTTAGTGGTTTTCCCTAGTTTAGTCAATTTAAGTCTGAATTTGGCAATAAGGAGTTCATGATCTGAGCCACAGTCAGCTCCCAGTCTTGTTTTTGCTGACTGTATAGAGCATCTCCATCTTTGGCTTCAAAGAATATAATCAATCTGATTTCGGTGTTGACCATCTGGTGATGTCCATGTGGAGAGTCTTCTCTTGTGTTGTTGGAAGAGGGTGTTTGCTATGACCAGTGAGTTCTCTTGGCAAATCTCTATTAGCCTTTGCCCTGCTTCTTTCCGTACTCCAAGGGAAAATTTGCCTGCTACTCCAGGCGTTTCTTGACTTCCTACTTTTGCATTCCAGTCTCCTATAATGAAAAAGACATCTTTTTTGGGTATTAGTTCTAAAAGGTCTTGTATGTCTTTGTAGAACCTTTAAATGTCAGCTTCTTCAGTGTTACTGGTTGGGGCATAGACTTGGATTACCGTGATATTGAATGGTTTGCCTTGGAAATGAACAGAGATCATTTTGTCATTTTTGAGATTGCATCCAAGTACTGCATTTCGGACTCTTTTGTTGACCATGATGACTACTCCATTTCTTCTGAGGGATTCCTGCTCACAGTAGTAGATATAATGGTCATCTGAGTTAAATTCACCCATTCTAGTCCATTTTAGTTCACTGATTCCCAGAATGTCAACATTCACTCTTGCCCTCTCTTGTTTGACCACTTCCAATTTGCCTTGATTCATGGACCTGACATTCCAGGTTCCCGTACAATGTTGCTCTTTGCAGCATCAGACTTTGCTTCTATCTCCAATCACATCTACAACTGGGTATTGTATTTGCTTTGGCTCCATCCCTTCATTCTTTCTGGAGTTATTTCTCCACTGATCTCCAGTAGCATATTGGACACCTACTGACCTGGGGAGTTCCTCTTTCAGTATTCTATCATTTTGCCTTTTCATACTGTTCATGGGATTCTCAAGGCAAGAATACTGAAGTGCTTTGCCATTCCCTTCTTCAGTGGACCACGTTCTGTCAGACCTCTCCACCATGACCCATCCGTCTTGCGTGGCCCCACATGGCATGGCTTAGTTCGTTGAGTTAGACAAGGCTGTGGTCCATGTGATCAAATTGGCTAGCTTTCTGTGATTATGGTTTCAATGTGTCTGTCCTTTGATAACCTCTCACAACACCTACCATCTTACTTGGGTTTCTCTTACCTTGAACGTGGGGTATCTCTTCACAGCTGCTCCAACAAACCACAGCCGCTGCTCCATACCTTGGGCGAGTTGCCTCTCCTGACCTTTTACATGGATTAGCTCCTCTCGGCCGCTGCTCCTTGGATGTGGGGTTGCTCCTCTTGGCCTCTGCCACTGACCTCCAGTGTGTGATAGCTCCCCTCGGCCCCCGTCCCTGACCTCGGGCGTGGGGTTGCTCCTCTCGGCCACCACTGCTGACCTCCAGTGTGGGGTAGCTCCCCTTGGCCGCAGCCCCTGACCTTCACTGTGTGGTAGCTCCCCTCGGCCGCCGCCTTGACCTTGGACGTGGGGTAGCTCCTCTCGGCTGCTCCTGGCTGTGCCATTGTAGCCTGGTGCTCTTGGTACTTGGATGCAATCTCAAAAACAACAGAATGATCTCTGTTCGTTTCCAAGGCAAATCATTCAATATCACAGTAATCCAAGACTATGCCCCATCCAGTAAAGCTGAAGAAGCTTAAGTTGAACAGTTCTATGAAGACCTACAAGACCTTCTAGAACTAACACTCAAAAAAGATATTCTTTCATTATAAGGGGCTGGAATGTAGAAGTAGGAAGTCAAAAGATACCTGGAGTAACAGGCAAGTTTTGCCTTGGAGTACAAAATGAAGCAGGGCAAAATTTAACAGAGTTTTTTCCAAGAGAACACACTGGTCATAGTAAACACCCTCTTCCACCAACACAGGAGAAGACTCTGCACATGGACATCACCAGTTGTTCAATATCGAAATTAAGTTGAATATATTCTTTGCAGTCAAAATGTAGAAGTTCTGTACAGTCAACAAAAATAAGACTGGGAGCTGACTGTGGCTCATATCATGAATTTCTTATTGCAAAATTCAGACAAATTGAATTTAATTTAAGACTTAAATTTCCCTACATTCTTAAATCAAAGAATGTAGGGAAATCCACTAGACCATTCAGGTATTTGTCAAATGTTAATTTAATACTCAGATTTATGTTGAACAATTCTGGACACTGCACTAAACACTGTAATGGTTCTAAGTTTAACCTCCTTTGTATAGAAAATAAAAAAAAATCTTAATAAAGCATCTATCTTGTACCTTTGAGTTCATTTGTTATATCCAAATAATATGTAATATTTAATTATGTAGTGCAATAAGATAAATTCTCTTCTTAAACTCCCAAAGTGTTTTGTACTGATTTTGTAATAACCACCATTTGTCTGATAGTCTCTGAATGTCTGTTTCTTAAAATAAAGGTAAACTTATGAATTATTCCTTTATATCCAATGAAGTATCAGATAATGCTAGGCATATTATTGCTTTTCAATTAACATTTCTTTAGTTGCACTGATTGATATAAAGGTATTTTTATATTGTTAAATATTGCTTAGAAATTCTTACATTTGGGCTATAAGCTGCATCATTACTTTGGTTTCTGACATTTAAAATAGAGTAACATCTGCTCATCCAACATATAAGACCCTACCAAATAAAACAGACTTTCACCAATAGAAAAGGGTGAAAAAAATCCTTCAAGGAGTATCATATAGATATTGCTAATTTATAGAATTGTGATTTCTAAGGAAGGCTTCCCTGGTGGCTCATACGGTAAAGAATCCTCCTGCAATGTCAGAGACCTGGGTTCGATCCTTGGGTTGGGAAGATCCCCTGAAGGAGGGCATGCCAACCCACTCCAGTATTCTTGCCTGGAGAATCCCCATGGACAGAGGTGCCTGGCGGGCTACAGTCCATGGGGTCACAAAGAGTTGGTCATGACTGAGCAACTCAGCAGAGCACAACACACTAGCAAACAAAGACGGCACTTTCTAATAAGCCAGTGTACTATCTCTTTGAGTAATAGATGTCTCTGCTATGTCATGTGCAATTAATAGAAATAAAATATTAAAAATACAAATAAGTTTTTTACATATAAACTCAATTTAAAAGCTTGAGTTCTAGCTGCTTATTAGTAAAACAAATAATTGTAACACTTTACTGACCTTAAGTTGTATTATTTAATCAGTAATTATGGGTTGGTGTTATTCATTACAATATAATAGGAAAAAGCTTGGTTTATGTGTATAATATTAAATAAAGGAGGTAACCTAGGAATGAAAGATCATAGAGATTCAAGCACAGATTATTTTTGGAATTTATTTCTGATTTTCTATATAAAATATACCAAAGTACAGGCTACAAATCACACCTCAAGTGATCCATCACTCACATCATTATCTGCCCTCCTTCTCTACAGTATAAAATAATAATATTTTTATTTAATAACAGTATATAACTTAAGTATTGACCACAGAAAACAAGTTGAGTTACATAAATAAAATCAGAAGCAAGATAACAGCTTGCGCATTGCTTTAGGCTACTGACAACTGGCATTTGATGTGATGGATAATGACATACACTTTCTGATCTCTTTTCCTCTTCCACAGTATCTATCTATGTTAAAAAAAATACAAATTATTATAAATGGTTTTGTCCAATGTAAAATGATTCAAAGAATTTTGATAAAATTTAGATTTTAATTATAGACAGATGATCCCTAACAGTTATCACAGGAGCTGATATAATTGATACTTTATATTCCAACATCTGTTCTTGCCCAGGTGTTCTCTAGGAAGCTCAAAATTTTAGTGAGAAACTCTCCTTGCAAAACTGATTTTCCACAAATTTTGATATTTCTGGACTAACCAGTAGAGTGTAACACCCATCTGCTTTATTACACTTTATCTGCTGTTACACAAGAGCCAGTGAGAGTACTGATAGTATTTCATGTACTCTTGCATCTGCAGAGTTAAACACACTACAGTCACTGCTAGACATCACATACTAGTGGGTAAGACCACTCTGTGACCTTGATCAATCTGCTTAGCACCTCTGTACTTCAGTTCTCTTATTTATTTAAAATAAAATCCAAAAAAAAAAAAAAAAAAACCCAAACATACTTGATTATCATGCCATCTAAAGCAATGTTTAAGAGCACAATCACTCCACCCAAAGCCTAGGTTTTATATCTCCCATCCTGCTACTCACAAATTTCATAATCTTGGATAATTTATTGTCACCCAAGATCTGATTTTCATGATGAGGTAATTATGAAGATTAACGGAGTCCATGCTTATAAAGCAGTTAGGATGCTCCCTCCCTCATAGTATGTACCCAATAAATGAGCAGAGCTGACATAAGTAGAATCAACAAAAGCATCAGGTATAATCTTGACTGCAATAAATGTAAGGTATTGGTATTCCCTTTTCCTGTCTCATAATTCTGCTGTATTTAAGAATAGTACTACTTTCCTCTTCGCTTGACAGATAATGAAAGCAGGGAGCAAAATTATGAAACCAAATTGATTTCTGTCACTTTTTATCTCATTTTCTTTAGATGGAAAATGAAAAAAATATTGTAACTAAATTATTTTATGAAGATTACATGGGTTTATTTAAAGTTTGTAGCAAAGACCTTGGTATCATTCAAGATTCAATAAATGCTAGCTGTTATTATTACTGGTATTATTATTGACATTATGCACTGATATTTCTGGAAGACTTTGCAAATATAATATATTATTAGTAAGAAAACAAAAACAGAGCCTAATCATTTGTACATACACACAATGTTTCATATCTGTTTGCCGATTGTTCCATATAAAGTTTTCCTCTGAGTCTCCTCCAACTATAGCCTAACAACTGAGGATTTCTTCCAGGCTTCCTTCAGATGCTTCATAGCAAAATAGCTGTAAGAAAAAGTAACATTTCTCCTGATAAACTGGCTCTTCTTGCAATATATATCTGTCATGTAGGCATGATAATCTGAGTGAAGGAAACAGAAGACAGAAGAGGACAGAAAACTCCATTATGCTGCATTATGAATATTATTTTTAACATTGTTATCATGATCATCATAGAAATATCATCATCACTATTTTATCCTTTTTTCTAAATCAGTTAAATGTCGGTCTATACCCGGGACCTGTTTCCTCTGTCTCATTTCTCCCATTGAGGATCTCATTCTGTCTCATAGATATAAATATTATCTATATGCCAATGAATCCAAAATGGTAGCATTTTCTTAGACATTTTAACTTCATGCCAAAATAGAAGGTTATATCTATTAAGTATCTTTGTGCTTAGCAACGGAAACTCATATTTGAAAAGCAGATGTACTTTGGCTGACTTTTCTCTTGGAAGCCTAATAATCTCAAAAGCTGAAACATAATATGTCCAGAACAGATTTCTGAAATCTTACACTATTGCTAACACCTTCCACTCATGGTTTTATATCCAAGCATTAACGTAGTAACTCTGAAAATCACTCATGATTCTCTTCTTCACTTAACACTCCACATAACCATAAATTTACCAACATAGTTTTTGATCAATTTTTTAAAACATTTTTCTGTACAATTACTGCTTCCCTGTGGCTCATCAGCCTGCAATGCAGGAGACCCGGTTTAAACCCCTAGGTAAGGAAGACTTCCTGGAGAAGGAAATGGCAATTTACTCCAGTATTCTTACCTGGAGAATTCAGTGGACAGAGGAGACAGGTGGGCCACAGCCCATGGGGTTGCAAACAGTTGGGCACAGCTGAGCGTTTAACACTGCTACTTTTATAGTACAAGCTGCTGTTATGTTTCTTGCACTAATTCAAAGACTTCCTAACTTGTCTCCTTTTCTTTCCCACAGAAGCCCTAGCAATTCTTTAAAAACAAGTCAATCTATGTCACTCTTCTGCTTAATTCCCTCTATTTAATTCCCATCTCATTTATAATAAAATGTAAATGTTAACCAAGATCTACAAGATACCATATAATCTGTACCCTAAATAGTAGATCTCTAGGGCAGGAAGATCCCCTGGAGAAGGGCATGGTGACCCAGTCCAGTATTTTAATAGAGAATTCCATGGACAGAGGAGCCTTGAGGGCTACAGTTCATAGGGTTGCAAAGAGTCAGACATGACTTAACACACGTGTATGCACATAGTTGATTAACAACGTTGTGTTAGTTTCAGTTGTACAGCAAAGTGATTCAGTTATACGTAAATATGTAGTTATTATCTTTTAAATCCCTTTCCCACTTAGGTTGTTATAGAATATAGAGCAGAGCTGCTGGTGCTATGCAGTTTGTCCTTTTTGGTTACCTATTTTAAACACAGTGATGTCTACATGCCAATTCCAAATTCTCAGTATTTTTGTCTGTTGTCTGTTTAGCCTCTATGTTCTCCCAGTAGAATAAAAACTCCATGATGAAAGAGTTCTCTTTTTTTTGCTAAATTCTGTATAATACTAACTAGAATAATTTTTGAAACATTATACATGCTTAATAAATATTTTATTAAGATAATAAAATTTTATTAAATAAATAGTATAATTTTAATTTATAATTTATAAACATAATATAATTTAAATATAATTATAAATAATTATAATATAAATAATTATAATAGAATATATTATAAATTTTAATATAAGATATAATTTTACTTTAATATAATATAATTTTAATATAAATGTGAATTTTATAATATAAAATTTTATATTATAAAAACTTTATAATATAAATTTTAATTTATAATTTATTATCTTATAATTTATACTTATAAGATAATATAATTTTATTAAATTTTATTAAATAAATAATATTTTTTAATATTAATAAATATTTTATTTAATTAAAGTCTGCCACTTTTATTTAGTCAACCATCAGCGTTGAACTACAATGAAGCTCTATGGTCCTGGGAAACAGACAGTAGAAGAGTCCTCTCAGTTTTTCATGTTCTGTGAAACAGTGGATGCAAAGAACCATTCTTCCCTGTAGGACTTACATAACTCAGGGATGCCTTTCTGTTTACCAATGAAAAGATCAGACATAGACCCTTCTTATTTCTTGCCTCATAATGATCTCTG
Organism: Bos indicus x Bos taurus; assembly: GCF_003369695.1. Lineage (NCBI taxonomy): Eukaryota > Metazoa > Chordata > Mammalia > Artiodactyla > Bovidae > Bos > Bos indicus x Bos taurus. The sequence goes on along the minus strand of NC_040087.1, from coordinate 7,944,663 downwards.
AATTTTTTGTCTCCACTAATCAATTGGAAGAAAATGCCCATCCGACTGACTTGCTTCTATCTTTCCACAGACTCCTGAACTTTGACCCATCCTTAGCCTGTGCCATGCTAAGTGTCTTTACAACCTGTCACTAAACAAGCTTTCCTTATTGGCTCCATCCAGAGGATACCTCAGGGTAAAACATTCTAAGATCTACTGTCCTGTTGCACCATCTCTACTCTTTCATTCTGCTTCTCCACATGCTATCCCATTTCCTCACTCATTTTTCTTTCTGGTTTTGTTTACTCCTTTACTTATATCTGGTTTTTTTTTTTTTTTTATTCTTCCCTATAAAATAAAAATCCCTTTTCAACCTGATTTTGGAGGCACTTCTAGATATCAGAATCAAGGTGTAATCCCTTTGAACAAATTCTCTCCTTAACTAAATCCATTTTTTTTTAAATTGGAATATAGTTGCTTTACAATTGTTGTGTTAGATTCTGCTTTATGATGAAGAAAACCGAATTTATGTATACATATATCCTCTTTTTTTTTTTTTTGACATGGCATGCCATCATTTCATGGCTAGGCCACTCTGCACATAACTCTAGAATTCATTCTACACACATTCATTTAATATGTGTAAATTAACATACCTTTTCCAAAGTAACATAAATTAAGTCATGTAATTCCCCTGTTGAAAACTGTCCAATGACGTCCATTGAATCCAAATCTTTCAGATGCTACATAAAGTTCTAAATCATTCCCTCTAGCTCTCTTATCTATCTTACAGAGTTCTTCCTTCTTTCCCATCCTTCTGTGATAATGGTTTCTTAATCCTTGTGGAAGTGTTTGAACACATAGTCACATTCAGATCAGATCAGTCGCTCAGTCTTGTCCGACTCTTTGCGACCCCAGGAATCGCAGCGTGCCAGTCCTCCCTGTCCATCACCAACTCGCGGAGTTCACTCAGACTCACGTCCATCAAGTCAGTGATGCCATCCAGCCATCTCAACCTCTGTAATCCCCTTCTCCTCCTGCCCCCAATCCCTCCCAGCATCAGAGTCTTTTCCAATGAGTCAACTCTTTGCATGAGGTGGCTAAAGTACTGGAGTTTCAGCTTTAGCATCATTCCTTCCAAAGAAATCCCAGGGCTGATCTCCTTCAGAATGGACTGGTTGGATGTCCTTGCAGTCCAAGGGACTCTCAAGAGTCTTCTCCAACACCACAGATCAAAAGCATCAATTCTTCAGCACTCAGCCTTCTTCACAGTCCAATCCTCACATCCATACATGACCACAGGAAAAACCATAGCCTTAACTAGATGAACCTTTGTTGGCAAAGTAATGTCTCTGCTTTTGACTATGCTATCTTGGTTGGTCATAACTTTCCTTCAAAGGAGCAAGAGTCTTTTAGTATTATGGCTGCAGTCACCATCTGCAGTGATTTTGGAGGCCAGAAAAATAAAGTCTGACACTGTTTTCACTGTTTCCCCATCTATTTCCCATGAAGTGATGGGACCAGATGCCATGATCTTCGTGTTCTGAATGTTGAGCTTTAAGCCAACTTTTTCATGCTCCACTTTCACTTTCATCAAGAGGCTTTTTAGTTCCTCTTCACTTTCTGCCATAAGGGTGGTGTCATCTGCATATCTGAGGTTATTGATATTTCTCCCGGCAATCTTGATTCCAGCTTGTGTTTCTTCCAGTCCAGCATTTCTCATGATGTATTCTGCATATAAGTTAAATAAACAGGGTGACAATATGCAACCTTGATGAACTCTTTTTCCTATTTGGAACCAGTCTGTTGTTCCATGTCCAGTTCTAACTGTTGCTTCCTGACCTGCATACAGATTTCTCAACAGCCAGGTCAGGTGGTCTGGTATTCCCATTTCTTTCAGAATTTTCTACAGTTTATTGTGATCCACACAGTTAAAGCTTTGGCATAGTAAATAAAGCAGAAATAGATGCTTTTCTGGAACTCTCTTGCTTTTTCCATGATCCAGCAGATGTGGGCAATTTGATCTCTGGTTCCTCTGCCTTTTCTAAAACTAGATTGAACTTCAGGAAGTTCACAGTTCATATATTGCTGAAGCCTGGCTTGGAGAATTTTGAGCATTACTTTACTAGCGTGTGAGATGAGTGCAACTGTGCGGTATTTTGAGCTTTCTTTGGCATTGCCTTTCTTTGGGATTGGAATGAAAACTGACCTTTTCCAGTCCTGTGGCCACTGCTGAGTTGTCCAAACTTGCTGGCATATTGAGTGCAGCACTTTCACAGCATCATCTTTCAGGACCTGGAATACCTCAACTGGAATTCCATCATCTGCACTAGCTTTGTTCATAGTGATGCTTTCTAAGGCCCACTTGACTTCAGATTCCAGGATGTCTGGCTCTAGGTGAGTGATCACACCATCGCGATTATCTGGGTCATGAAGATCTTTTTTGTGTAGTTCTTCTGTGTATTCTTGCCACCTCTTCTTAATATCTTCTGTTTGGTTAGGTCCATACCATTTCTGTACTTTATCGAGCCCATCTTTGCATGAAATGTTCCTTTGGTATCTCTGAGTTTCTTGAAGAGATCCCTAGGCTTTTCCATTCTGTTGTTTTCCTCTATTTCTTTGCATTGATCTCTGAAGAAGGCTTTCTTATCTCTTACTATTCTTTGAAACTCTGCATTCAGATGTTTATATCTTTCCTTTTCTCCTTTGCTTTTCGCTTCTCTTCTATTCACAGCTATTTGTAAGGCCTCCCCAGACAGCCATTTTGCTTTTTTGCATTTCTTTTCCATGGGAATGGTCTTGATCCCTGTCTCCTGTACAATGTCATGAACCTCATTCCATAGTTCATCAGGCACTCTATCTATCAGATCTAGGCCCTTAAATCTATTTCTCACTTCCACTGTATAATCATAAGTGATTTGATTTAGGTCATATCTGAATGGTCTAGTGGTTTTCTCTACTGTCTTCAAGTTAAGTCTGAATTTGGCAATAAGGAGTTCATGGTCTGAGCCACAGTCAGCTCCTGGTCTTGTTTTTGCTGACTGTATAGAGCTTCTCCATCTTTGGCTGCAAGGAATATAATTAATCTGATTTCAGTGTTGACCATCTGGTGATGTCCATGTATAGAGCCTTCTCTTGTGTTGTTGGAAGAGGGTGTTTATTATGATCAGTGCATTTTCTTGGCAAAACTCTATCAGTCTTTGCCCTGCTTCATTCTGTATTCCAAGGCCAAATTTGTCTGTTACTCCAGGTGTTTCTTGACTTCCTACTTTTGCATTCCAGTCCCATATAATGAAAAGCAATCTTTTTTGGGTGTTAGTTCTAAAAGGTCTTGTAGGTCTTCATAGAACCATTCAACTTCAGCTTCTTCAGCATTACTGATTGGGGCATAGACTTGGATTACTGTGATATTGAATGGTTTGCCTTGGAAACGAACAGAGGTCATTCTGTCATTTTTGAAATTGCATCCAAGTACTGCATTTTGGACTCTTTTGTTGACCATGATGGCCACTCCATTTCTTCTGATGGATTCCTGCCCACAGTAGTAGATATAATGGTCATCTGAGTTAAATTCCCCCATTCCAGTCCATTTCAGTTCGCTGATTCCTAGAATGTCGACATTCACTCTTGCCATCTCTTGTTTGACCACTTCCAATTTGCCTTGATTCATGGACCTGACATTCCAGGTTCCTATGCAATATTGCTCTTTACAGCATCAGACCTTGCTTCTATCACCAGTCACATCCACAACTGGGTATTCTTTTTGCTTTGGCTCCATCCCTTCATTCTTTCTGGAGTTATTTCTCCACTGATCTCCAGTAGCATATTGGGCACCTACTGACCTGGGGAGTTTCTCTTTCAGTATCCTATCATTTTGCCTTTTCACACTGTTCATGGGTTTCTCAAGGCAAGAATATGAAGTGGTTTGCCATTCCGTTCTCCAGTGGACCACATTCTGTCAGATCTCTCCACCATGACCTGCCCATCTTGGGTTGCCCCAAGGGCATGGCTTGGTTTCATTGAGTTGGACAAAGCTGTGGTCCTAGTGTGATTAGATTGACTAGTTTCAGTGAGTATGGTTTCAGTGTGTTTGCCCTCTGATGCCCTCTTGCAGCACCTACCATCTTTCTTGGCTTTCTCTTACCTTGGGCATGGGGTATCACTCCACGGCTGCTCCAGCAAAGCGCAGCCATTGCTCCTTACCTTGGAAGAGGGGTATCTCCTCACCGCTGCCCTTCCTGACCTTCAACGTGGGATAGCTCCTCCAGGCCCTCTTGCCCCCACGCAGCCATGGCTCCTTGGACGTGGGGTTCATCCTCTCGGCCACCACCCTTGGCCTCAGGCGTGGGTTGCTCCTCCCGGCCGCCGTCCCTGGCCTTGGGCATAGGGATGTGGGGTAGCTCCTCTCGCCCGCTGCCCTTGGTCTCGGGCTTAGGGGCATGGGTAGCTCCTCCCAGCTGCCGCCCCTGACCTCGGATGCTGGGTGTCTCCTCTCGGCCGCGCACCCTGACCTCAGACGCGGGGTAGCTCCTTTTGGCTGCCGCCCTTCGGGCATGGGATCCTCTCACCTTCTGCCCCTGACCTTGGATGTGGGGTGGCTCCTCTTGGCCATGCTTAGTGCGCTGGTGGCAGCTGTCTGTGCTTAATAGTTTTTAAATATTTTTGTTCTCTTTCAGTTGGTGTTGGGATTGGGAGATAAGTTACTTGTGGATTCTCAATTTATAAAAGTATTCAAATATCAGTACAATGTTAATTTAAATACTTCTGATTGGGGTAGAAAAATCACTTTCAAAAATTTTTTTTGAAAGTAAGCAGTTTTAAAATACAAATGAATATTTAAAAATGTAACAATAGTTATCAAATACTATACTAATTAATTCTTCACATTTCCATTTATTTATCACAACAACCTATGATTTAGATACCATTATTTTCATCATTTTTAAGTGGAAAAACGAAGGATCAAGAAGATTAAGTAAGCTAAACATGAATGTAAAGCAAGTTATAGAGATTTTATCATATAAGCTGGTGCACTTCGAATTCAGTCTTCAGAAAACAATATTTTCCCCAATATATCAGATAATCTAAATTAAGAAAATTAAAAGCAAGGTAATTGGAACAAATTTAATTATAATGTCATAACTTTTTGATATTTATTAAAGATTTAACATTATTCTAGACATTTGAGCAGGTAGTATACTTATTATGGGGCTTCCATGGTGACTCAATGGTAAGGCATCCACCTGCAATGCAGGAGACCATCTACAATGAAGGAGACATGGGTTTGACCCCAGGTTAGGAAGATACCCTGAAGAAGGAAACCCACTCCAGTATTCTGGCCTCAGAAATCCCATGGACAGAGTAGCCTGGAGGGCTACAGTCCATGATCACAATGAGTTGGACACAACTTAGAGACTAAACCATCATAGTTATCATGGCTATTATTTATTTGAATTCTTAAAGATATTTTCGAGATGAAAGTAAAATTATGACTGGTATGCTTTGGGGTCATTAATTTTGCAGTGTTTTGAAATATGCTGTCAGTAAAAAACAATGAATTTTCATGGAAGGACTCATAAGGGTTCAGGCAATATTTATGTTTCTAATAGCAATCTCAAGTCAAATATATGGAAAACAAAATTTAATTCTATAAAGCTAGAGAGATATATTAGTCATACAATTTATTTAAAAAGAATATAATTTATAGTAATTTCCTATAATTTATACAACAAATATGTGAAAATTTTAATGCACATAGCTGTCAGAAAAGACTGCTTTTTCAGAACTTATAATTAGAGTTTCAACAATTTTGACATTATAATGTAACTAGGTGCAAATTTTTTTGCTTAGTTTATAAAGAAATCTTATAATGTATCTTTCATTTAATTACATAGACTATGTGCATTAAAATGTAAGTCTACAGATGTTCATGAGAAAATGTAATGCAAAATCAGCATTAATCAAAGTGCTGCAATATGGGCTATTAAATAAATAATGAATATTTTCTGACTATTGAAAAGGATAGCTTAATAGTGCATTTTTTGGCATTGGAAACATGTTTACTAAATATTCTCAAGGAAAAAAAAGAAACTGATGCACAATGACCACATACCTTATATGTGATGTCTATGTTTGTATTGTATATGAGAAGTTGATTAATAATTATGATCATATCCCTGTCATATAGTAAATACCAGTCTCTGTTGATAACATGGTCACCTAATTTCTAATCCACAGAAATGTAGCTTATCCACAATTGTAATATTTTCTGTTATAATCATAAGTTATGTGTAAATACTAACTATAATATTACAAAAAATACTGAAATGAACATTATTAGGCAACAAACTTGATCATTAAAAGTATTTGTGTTGTTTTAACAATGGGAAATGGTTGATTTTCTCTAATATTTAAGAATGCAACTACTGATAGCAATATGTATTTAATCAAGGCTCTATTTGCTTTAAAAGTAGATTTTCTAATAAAAGGCTAAATAGACATTTATCCAAATAAGACATACAGATGGCTAACAAACACATGAAAAGATGCTCAACATCACTCATTATCGGAGAAATGCACATCAAAACCACAATGAGGTACCATTTCACGCCAGTCAGAATGGCTGCAATCCAAAAGTCTACAAGCAATAAATACTGGAAAGGGTGTGGAGAAAAGGGAACGCTCTTACACTGTAGGTGGGAATGCAAACTAGTACAGCCACTATGGAGAACAGTGTGTAGATTCTTTAAAAAACTGGAAATATAACTGCCTATGACCCAGCAATCCCACTGCTGTGCATATACACGGAGGAAACCAGAATTGAAAGAGACAAGTGTACCCCCAATGTTCATCGCAGCACTGTTTATAATAGCCAGGATGTGGAAGAAATCTAGATGGTAGTCCATCAGCAGATGAATGGATAAGAAAGCTTTGGTACATATACACAATGGAGTATTACTCAGCTATTAAAAAGAATACATTTGAATCAGTTCTAATGATGTGGATGAAACTGGGGCTGATTATACAGAGTGAAGCAAGCCAGAAGGAAAAACACCAATACAGTATACTAATGCATATATATGGAATTTAGAAAGATGGTAATGATAACCCTGTATGCAAGACAGCAAAAGAGACACAGATGTATAGAACAGTCTTTTGGACTCTGTGGGAGAGGGAGATGGTGGGATGATTTGGGAGAATGACATTGTAACATGTACAATATCATATATGAAATGAATCGCCAGTCCAGGTTTGATGCAGGATACAGGGTGCTTGGGGCTGGTACACTGGGATGACCAGAGGGATGGTATGGGGAGGGAGGTGGGAGGGGGGTTCAGGATTGGGAACATGTGTACACCTGTGGCGGATTCATGGTGATGTATGACAAAACCAATACAATATTGTAAAGCAATTAGCCTCCAATTAAAATAAATACATTTAAAAAAATGTTTTGGACCTTTTGTTTTTCTTTTGTTTTTTTATAAGAGCCAGAAGTGAAACCTCATGGTCATTGCCCTGAGAAGGACCCATAGCTGTGTGTGCTTACATCACTTCCACTGAGTGCTGCTCATCCCACATCATCTTGGGAGGTGGCAGTGTCTTTAGGATAATTTTTATTCTGTTTTTAATTTTTCATTGTGTATTACTGACAACAAATGAAAAACAAAAACAACAAATATGACATAAATGCACATTCAGATCAGATCAGTCGCTCAGTCGTGTCCGACTCTTTGAGACCCCATGAATTGCAGCACACCAGGCCTCCCTGTCCATCATCAACTCCCAGAGTTCACTCAGACTGATGTCCATCAAATCAGTGATGCCATCCAGCCATCTCATCCTCTGTCGTCCCCTTCTCCTCTAGCCCCCAATCCCTCCCAGCATCAGAGTCTTTTCCAATGAGTCAACTCCTTGCATGAGGTGGCCAAGGTACTGGAGTTTCAGCTTTAGCATCATTTCTTCCAAAGAAATCCCAGGGCTGATCTCCTTCAGAATGGACTGGGTGGATCTCCTTGCAGTCCAAGGGACTCTCAAGAGTCCTTTCCAAAACCCCAGTTCAAAAGCATCAGTTCTTCGGCGCTCAGCCTTCTTCACAGTCCAACTCTCACATCCATACACGACCACAGGAATAACCATAGCCTTGACTAGACGAAGCTTTGTTGGCAAAGTAATGTCTCTGCTTTTGAATATGCTATCTAAGTTGGTCATAACTTTCCTTCCAAGGAGTAAGCGTCTTTTAATTTCATGGCTGCAGTCACCATCTGTAGTGATTTTGGAGCCCAGAAAAATAAAGTCTGACTCTGTTTCCACTGTTTCCCCATCTATTTCCCATGAAGTGATGGGACCGGATACCATGATCTTCATTTTCTGACTGTTGACCTTTAAGCCAATTTTTTCACTCTCTACTTTCACTTTCATCAGGAAGCTTTTGAGTTTCTCTTCACTTTCTGCCGTAAGGGTGGTGTCATTTGCATATCTGAGGTTATTGATATTTCTCCCAGCAATCTTGATTCCAGCTTGTGTTTCTTCCAGTCCAGCATTTCTCATGATGTACTCTTCATAAAAGTTAAATAAACAGGGTGACAATATACAGCCTTGACGAACTCCTTTTCCTATTTGGAACCAGTCTGTTGTTCCATGTCCAGTTCTAACTGTTGCTTCCTGACCTGCATACAGGTTTCTCAACAGCCAGGTCAGGTGGTCTGGTATTCCCATCTTTTTCAGAATTTTCCACGGTTTATTGTGACCCATACAGTCAAAGGCTTTGGCATAGTCAATAAAGCAGAAATAGATACTTTTCTGGAACTCTCTTGCTTTTTCCATGATCCAGCGGATGTTGGCAATTTGATCTCTGATTCCTCTGCCTTTTATAAAACCAGCTTGAACAACAGGAAGTTCATGGTTCACGTATTGCTGAAGCCTGGCTTGGAGAATTTTGAGCATTACTTTACTAGCGTGTGAGATGAGTGCAATTGTGCAGTAGTTTGAGCATTCTTTGGCATTGCCTTTCTTTGGAATTGGAATGAAAACTGACATTTTCCAGTCCTGTGGCCACTGCTGAATTGTCCAAATTTGCTGGCATATTGAGTGCAGCACTTTCACAGCATCATCTTTCAGGACCTGGAATAGCTCAACTGGAATTCCATCACCTGCACTAGCTTTGTTCATAGTGATGCTTTCTAAGGCCCACTTGACTTCACATTCCAGGATGTCTGGCTCTAGGTGAGTGATCACACCATCGTGATTATCTTGGTCATGAAGATCTTTTTTTTACAGTTCTTCTGTGTATTCTTGCCATCTCTTCTAAATATCTTCTGCTTCTGTTAGGTCCATACCATTTCTGTCTTTTATCAAGCCCATCTTTGCATGAAATGTTCCTTTGGTATCTCTGAGTTTCTTGAAGAGATCCCTAGTCTTTCCCATTGTGTTGTTTTCCTCTATTTTTTTGCATTGATCGATGAAGAAGGCTTTCTTATGTCTCCTTGCTATTCTTTGGAACTCTGCATTCAGATGTTTATATCTTTCCTTTTTCTCTTTTGCTTTTCGCTTCTCTTCTTTTCACAGCTATTTGTAAGGCCTCCCCAGACAGCCATTTGCTTTTTTTCATTTCTTTTCCATGGGGATGGTCTTGATCCCTGTCTCCTGTACAATGTCATGAACCTCATTCCATAGTTCATCAGGCACTCTACCTATCAGATCTAGGCCCTTAAATCTATTTCTCACTTCCACTGTATAATCAAAGGGATTTGATTTAGGGTGGTCCACTGGAGAAGGGAATGGCAAACCACTTCAGTATTCTTGCCTTGAGAACACCATGAACAGTATGAAAATGCAAAATGATAGGATACTGAAAGAGAAACTCCCCAGGGTAGTAGGTGCCCAATATGCTACTGGAGATCAGTGGAGAAATAACTCCAGAAAGAATGAAGGGATGGAGCCAAAGCAAAAAGAATACCCAGCTGTGGATGTGACTGGTGATAGAAGCAAGGTCTAATGCTGTAAAGAGCAATATTGCATAGGAACCTGGAACGTCAGGTCCATGAATCAAGTCAAATTGAAAGTGGTCAAACAGAAGATAGCAAGAGTGAACGTTGACATTCTGGGAATCAGTGAACTAAAATGGACTGGAATGGGTGAATTTAACTCAGATGACCATTATATCTACTACTGTGGGCAGGAATCCATCAGAAGAAATGGAGTGGCCATCATGGTCAACAAACGAGTCCAAAATGCAGTACTTGGATGCAATCTCAAAAATGACAGAATGATCTCTGTTCATTTCCAAGGCAAACCATTCTATATAATGGCAACCCAAGGCTATGCCCCAAACAGTAATACTGAAGAAGCTGAAATTTAATGGTTCTATGAAGACCTACAAGACCTTTTAGAACACCCAAAAAAGATGTCCTTTACATTATAGGGGACTGGAATGCAAAAGTAGGAAGTCAAGAAACACCTGGAGTAACAGGCAAATTTGGCCTTGGAATATGGAATACTGATAGAGTTTTGCCAAGAAAGTGCACTGGTCATAACAAATACCCTGTTGCAACAACACATGAGAAGACTCTATACATGGACATCACCAGATGGTCAACACCGAAATCAGATTGATTATATTCTTTGCAGCCAAAGATGGAGAAGCTCTATACAGTCAGCAAAAACAAGATCAGGAGCTGACTGTGGCTCAGACCATGAACTCCTTATTGCCAAATTCAGACTGAAATTGAAGAAAGTAGGGAAAACTACTAGACCATTCAGGTATGACTTAAATGCACATTCACCAACTACTAATTTTATCAAATTATATCATATTGTTAACTCCTTATATTTTAAGAACTAAATATACAGTTATTTCAATTTTTGGTGTTTTCTATTTTTCCAGTCTTACTGGTGATTTTTTTTTTTTTTTTTTTGCTGTTTTTAAAATCAAGCAAAACTTATAATCCCTTCAAAAACACCAATGCTCAACCAGATATAGCATCTGCTATATTACCTTGTGCATACCACACTAAGGAGAACATGTATTAGCTTATTATTCTCTGAATTGGTCTATGAAACTGATTAAAGTTATATTTTTCTGATTCAGGGGTCAGAACTAGCATAATCCTGCAGGTAAACAAAAGGGGAAATTTGTGCACTAAGGTTGACTCCTTAGAGCACAGAGTTTAATCTATTAAATTTTACCAAGATCATGCTTCCTACAGTATATCAAGTGGGAACTGAATCATGGTAACAAAAGTTGTTGAACTTAAAATTCTTAGGTACTCTAATTTGAAAGGAAGTTTCAAATTGTCTTATGATTTCTTTGATGATTTTAATGAAAATATACAAATGTAAAAAAAGAAACAAAACAAACAAACAAAAAAAACCTGTTACTATTTTGTCAAATTTTGTCTTTGCCAAATTTTTTCTCTGCTTCCTTCAGGGGACCCAATTCAGATTATGTTAGACTTTAACTCTGTCCAACATTTCTAACCTGCTTTTCTATTTTTTTTTTTAACCTTCAATTTAAAAAAAATTCTTATTTTTGTATTTTCTATTTTTTAAAATTTTGATGATTTATATTTGTCTAGAAAACCATTTCATTCTCTTTCAGTTTCCTCCCATCCCCATTCTCTGCCTGTATATTGGTAATTTTGGAAGTCAGGTTGCTATGTTAGGTTTTTGAAACCTAAGAGCTAGTTTTTAGATTTTTGTACATTTTAATTAATAATTTTGGGTTTTGTGTTCTATAATGTTAACTACTTGCCTTTCTTTGGTGTTATTCTAATGTTCTTTTTAGAGCTTAGACATTTGAGCTTGTACATAAAACATCATAATTTTAGGAATATGAATATATTTGTATATTAACTTTTTAATGACTTCATATTTTGTTTCTTAATTTATTTATTTTTAACTGGAGGATAATTGCTTTAGTATATTATATTGGTTTCTGCCATATATCAACGTAAATCAGCTATAGGTATACACATGTCCTCTCCCTCCTGAACCTCTTCCTGCCTCCCACTCCACCCCACCCCACCCCTCTAAGTTCTCACAGAGCAAAAGGTTTGAGTTCTCTGCATCATACAGCAAATTCCCACTGGCCATCTATTTTACATATGGTAATGTACCTGTTTCAACATGTACATTCAGCTACTCTCTGAATTCCCCCTCTCTTTCCCCAACTGTGTCCACAAGTCTGTTCTTATGTCTGTCTCTCCATTGCTGCCCTGCAAATAGGTTCATCAGAACCATCTTTCTAGAATCCATATATATGCATTAATATATGATCTTTGTTTCCTTCTTTCCCACTTACTTCACTCTGTATAATAGGCTCTAGGTTCATCCACCTCATTCGAACTGACTCAAATAGGTTCCTTTTTAATGACTGAGTAATAATATTTCATTGCATACATGTACCATACATTTTTATGCATTCTTCTGTCAATGGACATCTAAGTTGCACCCACACGTTAGTTATTGCAAATAGTGCTGCAATGTACATTTTGCATAGAAACACAAAAGACCCTAAATAGCCAAAGCATTCTTGAGAAAGAAAGATGGAGCTGGAGAAATCAACCTTCCTGACTTCAAACTATACTACAAAGCTACAGTCATCAAGACAGTATGATACTGGCACAAAAAGAAAAACATAGACCAATAGAACAAGACAGAAATCTCAGAGATAAACTCAGACACATATGGGCATGTTATCTTTGACAATGGAGGCAAAAATAAACAGTGGAGAAAAGACAGCCTCTTCAATAAGTGGTGCTGGAAAAACTGGACAGCTACATGGAAAAGAATGAAACTGGAACACCTCCTAACACCATACACAAAAATAAACTCAAATGGATTAAAGACTTAAATGTAAGGCCAGGAAACTGTAAAACACTTAGAGTACCCTTCTTGACATATGTCACAGCAATGTCCTCTATGACCCACCTCCTAGAATAATGGAAATAAAAACAAAAATAAACAAGTGGAACCTAATTAAACTTAAAATCTTTTGCACAGCAAAGGAAACTAAAAACCAGGTAAAACAAAAACCCTCACAATGGGAGAAAATAAGAGCAAATAACTGACAAAGGATTAATCTTCAAAATATACAAGCAACTCTTGAAGTCCATAGTTTTTTAGTATGATTTATTTTGAAATATATTGTCATTTTTATTGTGCTATGAATGTGTTACATAGAATTTGGTTGTATATTTCCAAACTTCCATTATTTTCTTTTTCACTAAGTGGAATGCTTTCTCACTAAGATGAATGCATAAAAATGTGTGGTACACATATGTAATGAAATATTACTCAGTTGTAAAAAGGAACTTATTTGAGTCAGTTCTAATGAGGTGGATGAACCCAGAGCCTGTGATACAGAGTGAAGCAGTTTTATGTGTTTTAAAAGTGTGAAAATATACAAAATATAAATATAGAAAATCTTGATTCTACCTTTATATGCATCCACCTCATCCTTTTACTCTCTCTGTATGCTGCTGCTGCTGCTGCTGCTGCTAAGTCGCCTCAGTCGTGTCCAACTCTGTGCGACCCCATAGATGGCAGCCCACCAGGCTCCCCCGACCCTGGGATTCTCCAGGCAAGAACACTGGAGTGGGTTGCCATTTCCTTCTCCAATGCATGAAAGTGAAAAGTGAAAGTGAAGTTGCTCAGTCGTGTCCAACTCTTCGTGACCGCATGGACTGCATGCAGCCTTCCAGGCTCCTCTGCCCATGGGATTTTCCAGGCAAGAGTACTGTATAGATTTGTTTTATTATTTTGTACATATTTTCTAGCATATCTTTATACACATTTTTGAAAATATATTCTTACTTTCCTCTTTATTACACAGAAGATAAAATCATGTATCCACTATCTTACATCTTGATTTTTCCACTTAATGTATCCTAGAATTAGTTAACCATACACAGAGATATTTCTCACTATTTTTAATAGAGCTGTGTGATATTTTATAATAAAGATAATCAGAGTTTAGCTGATGGCAACATGAATTGCTTCCAATCTTATGCTCTAACAAAAAAGTGAAAATTCCTATTAATTTTTATTATAATACTGTATTCTCATCATGAGCAGGAAAGTATGTAGGATTTATCTCATGAATATGATCTCTGATCATGAAAACCTCTGTAATGTGAGTAAATATGACTAGATCTCCCTTCCTTCTTAGACAATTTTCCATTTCCCCCACAGTGAATGACGGTGCCCCAACAGCTTGATTATTTATAGCATTTTGACAAAGTTTGTATTTTTATTGTCACGTAGAAGATGTACTTCACTGTAAAACTGTTGAGAGAAGCTGTGCATCTCTGGAAAGGGCTACACTTTTATTTTTCTTTGAATCTTGTTTTCATATGTTTTACCTTTAAAACGATCATTGTTTCCTCCTTAGGTTAGTAATTGTTTTATACTCAAAAGGAGATTAACCGTATGTTTGTGATACATGTTGTAAATATTTTGTCAGTTTTGTATTTTTACAATAGCTTTGCTTGTACTGTATTTGTCAGGCAGGATTTTTTTCTTGTTGTATTAGCTTTATACCATTAATTTATTACATTTTGCTTTTATTGTTTCTTGGATTTTATTCATAATCAGAATGCTTTTCCCTTCTCTCAGTTTTAAGGGATTCATCATGATTTCTTCTAGTAACTGTAATATTTCATTTTGTACATTCAGTTTGATAATAGTTTATAGTTTACCCTACTTGGATGGTATGAAGAATTATCCTAATTTGTCTTTTTTTCCCCCCATAGTTAATACATAGTCTTTCCTGATGTATTAAATAGCAATATTCCCACTTGTTTGAGAATTCAATATATGCAAAAATTCTTATAGTTATTTGAAATTATTTATATCCTTATATTGTGTACCATTGGTCTATTGCTATATGTATGTACCTCCACACCTTTTAATACCCTTTAGTTTTTAATGGTCGGAGAAGGCAATGGCACCCCACTCCAGTACTCTAGCCTGGAAAATCCCATGGATGGAGGAGCCTGGTGGGGTGCAGTCCTTGGGGTCGCTAAAAGTCGGACACGACTGAGCAACTTCACTTTCACTTTTCACTTTCATGTATTGGAGAAGGAAATGGCAACCCACTCCAGTGTTCTTGCCTGGAGAATCCCAGGGACGGGGGAGCCTGGTGGGCTGCAGTCTATGGGGTTGCACAGAGTCGGACACGACTGAAGCGATGCAGCAGCAGCAGCAGCAGTTTTTAATGGTACTTGTTATAATTGCAGAAGCAATTACTCCCTCATTGTTTCCGTTCTTCAAAGTTTTGCTAACATTACTTGTTTGGGGCATGTATATGTGTGTATGTATGTATTTAGGTTTGTTTCCATATAAAGTTTAGGATTAGAATGATTGAAGGAAGTGATTCACAGAAAGAATTGCAACCTTAACTACATTCAGGAAATTAGAAAGGCATGTTCCCAAGTGTTGACATTAGGATGGTGCTACCTCAGCCATAAAAAAAAAAAAAAAAAAAGATTGGAAAGTAAAATTAACTTTGGTTCCAGGAATAATTACTTTTTTTTTTTAAACCAAGGCTAAGGTAGCCACCACCAGAACTGATTGTCCAGAGCCATATTGCCCTTGCTATAACCCGCACTGCAGGATGGGCACTTCCTGTGCTGCTTCTTCAACTGATTCAGTCCTGACAAGTCTGTACAAATGTATCTGATTAACAAAATCTGCTCCCACCCTGTAACTCCAACCCCAAAGGAATCCAAGTACAGTTAATATTTTTCTATCTCTGAAACAGAGGAAGGTATACTGTCAAAAAGATAACTGAAATAGTAAATCAGCTCTATCTCACAATGTTGTCTGCTCATTTCACTCTTTGGGCACCTGAACATGCTTATTTTAAAGCCTTCGTTAGACAGATTCATAAAGATAACTTCATTCAGGTAAGATACTAGTCCTGATTGTTCACTTGCTATCTTTCATGACATTAGCTCTTTAGTTGCCAGTGATAAACTTCAGGTTCTTTGATGATTCCTAGCCACCAGCTTCAAGAAGTGAGTTTTGGAACCCCTTAAAACTTAGAGAAAATTTCATCCATATTAATATGCTTCATTTGTACTTCTTTTCCTCATTTTTCTCTGGACTGAGAGCTCAGCTGGTACACAGTGAACAAAGCTCACTGCTCTGAGTTTCTGTCAGCTTTCCAGTACTCAAAAACATTTTTTTTTTTTTCCAAAGACCATATATGCATTTTTTGTTGTCTCTGTATTTTGTCTATTTTTGCTATTTGTTTAGAGCAGAGAGCCTACATATGTGGAGACATGAACTCAGTATACCATTATTAGTCCAAAGAACTAGATTTGAGATAAAAATATTTCAATGCAAGGCAAACATTTAATACTAGCTTTTTTCTATCCCGCCTATGCATCCTACTAGGTTTTAAAGCTTTTTGAAATATTATTTGATGCCTTTCTGATTTTATGAAGGAAAGTGTTTTTTGTTTTTTGTTTTCTTTAAAGGTTACTGTGCAATAACTTTACAGACTGATACCCGGCTCTGTGAGTAATCTGAACAAGAAATAAAGTTGATGCCATATATTCTTTTCTAAGATATTTTGTAGATCTGGTGATGTCGGTGGATATTGCTCTTTAGAATGGTTGTCTTGTTTGTGCATGCGCAGCATTACAAGCTGAGATGTTGATCTAATAATAACAGAGAAAGACTGCAGAGATTGAAGGACATACTTAAAATGAATGGAACACTCAGAAGCAGAAACTCATGCCTATGTCCTCTGAAAAGAAAACCACTAAAAAGCAAGCCAGTAATTTCTGATCAATGTTAAATCTCAATTTGTCATGCTAAACTAATGCCTCTTTTCCCCTTAACCAAATTAACTTAATTTTTTTCATTCATAGGGCAGGACTTGAGAGTTCTATTAAGCAGGGGGGAAAAAAAAACACCTGCTAAATAAATAGAGCAGCTCTCCCCCTCTAGGAGTAACCAGGGATTTGACTTGTTTAAGCTTAAATGATAAAACAAATAGTTGCCAAATCAAACAAGAAACTTGTATTGTAATAGACTTTCCCCTAAAGTATTTCTTACTACAAACCTAAATTGCTGATATTTCATGGAACTTTTCTTATTAACTTTTCCCCCTGACAATCCTCCATGTAACTACAGATGCCTGAAAAATTCTGATTATCTCCCTCTATATGTGTGTTTGTGTGTGCTTAATCCATTACATTGCTTTTGAAGAAAATGCATTATTTCTTTATATATAATTTTATTTATGGCTTCAATAAACATTAAAAATAAACTTTAAAAATTATGCCATTGTTATGATAGTTTAAAAATATATCTATTGTCCTGAATGAATTATTGATCTACATAAAAGTGTTTTGAAGAGTGCAAACCATAGGCTTAAAGTTTGCTTAGAATTTCTGATCCAACACTTATTTAGACTTTATATGAATCACTCATCTCTAAGTTTTAATATTCTCTTTTATCTAATAAGATAAATGGGATTAATAAGAACACATTCACAAGATTGTTGTAAGAATTATTGCAAAGTATCTAGCGTAGTTTATAGTGAGTTGACCATATGTCCCAGGTTTTCACTGGAAAATCTGGATTAACACCTAAATGTTAATTTACTCTCAAAATGTCAGTTGGACTATAAAGTCTAATATCAATATACATTAGTTTATTGAATCTCAGTAATCTTTTAAAAATAACTGGTGCATTTCTGTGACCGGTTTATCGTGTATGCTTGGCCATAAAATAAGTCATTTCATCTTTGGATGTTTCTCTGGATGCTGACCTTAATTATGAAAGCAGAAAAGGTGAAGATTTTGACACAAAGGATCATCAAGTTAAATAATTCAGACCAAAGAATGGTTTTGTTTTTATCATTGCTCTTACATTATTCCTTTTTTTTTTTTGGAGAACAAGAAACTAAAGATATTTTGGAAACGAGTTTAGAGTATAGTAAGGCAGAATATGAAACTACTGTGGAATGAAAGCATCAGGATAGATAGGATTGAGGCAGAAGATAGATGGGGCCCTGGGGCAAACATGTGAAGTTTGTTCTCTGTAGACCTATACTTTAAGACAAAAAGAGCAGGCAATTAAAGGAGGAGGTTGATCCCTGCTCAAACAGAAGATGAAATCAGGAGAGCTTCCCAATTACATGTGCACAGAAAGGCCCCTTGGAGGTCAAAAAGAGAGTGATGCTAAATGAAGCTAACTAGCCATATGGCTCTTTGGTAGAATCCATCATGTCTAGGAGATGTGTAGGCATACATGGGAGGTTCCTCAGATATACCAAAACTGGACTCTGAACCAGACAAATCAAAATGACTGGCCAAAGGAAACCTGAAAGAAATGCCACACATAAGTGATTTAAACTGCCATGAGTGTGCAACTCTCTCTCTGAGTCTACCCATGTATCTATCCCGAGGTACCATACTTTTTTAACCTCCTCCTAAATACTTTGTTTCACTACTTTCCATCTTTGTGGGAAGTCTTTTCTGCATAACTGAAGATCTAGGCTCTTGTTGCTCACCTCTGGTTTATTGGTTAGGATTTAGGGCTCTCATCATTGTGACTCGACCTCAGTCTCTGGCCTGGAACTGAAGACCTGCTTCAAGTTGCTGCAGGCCGAGGCCACCAAAGATTGGGACCTTAACAAAGACCGAATCCTGGAATTATCCTTGCTGCCATGGCATCCTGGATTCAAACTTGAATAACACATAGGTCTGCAGAGGCTCATGCTGACGTATCAACAACATCTGGTTAACTTTTGGAGTTAGTCAAACAAGACCAAAAGTTCTGTACATTGTCTTCACAACTATAGGTGCTCTTGAATTTATATTCATGAAAATGGAGTTTCAATGGCTACTCATGAACTGTGTGGCTGCAAATATCAGGAAAGTGTTGCATTAGATGAATCTTACCAGTTCACTTCTTATTCTTGAGACATCATTTATTTCTTATAAAAGTGTATGAACCTGGGGACTGGTGTTCTTTGAAATTATCTCTGTCTATTGCTCTTATTCTTGAATAGTAATTTAACTAAGTTTTAACTTTTGGGTCACATTATGGTTTCTGAAAATATTTCTGATATTTGTCCTTTTGTGGAGCAAGCACGTTACCATGAAGAAGTCAGAACCAAGCCTGGTTTAGCCTTCCTATCATTGACATAAAGATTTGGTTGGCTGTCTTTGGGATTCTTTATCTTCAAGTCAATTAACTGCCCAAGCCATGTGTTACTATGTCTTGAGCTGCATTATGATTTTCTTGAACACCTACTCAAAAGATTTGTCTTTCTTCACTTTAGGTACATCATACTGAATTACATATTTGACTGTTTCATTTATTCTTTTGCACAGATATGTTAAATATTCATCTTTTGGATAATTTTTGTTCTTTTGTAACTGCAAATTTCTTTCTAAATTTTACAAACTTTCTGTTTTTTATGAAAATTTGGTCAGTTCTCTCCTGTCATATATGTAACAATTTTTTGTTAAATCTGTCATTATTTTCTTTTTATATTCTTTTAATGAGACCTTATTTTCTCTAATGTTAATTTTTCTTCCTTGCTTTGTATCTATGTGTTCATTTATTCTCCTTACCTTGTATTACCATTTCTTTCTAGAACTTTTTCTTTCTACATCTTTATAACATGGAGGTTTTGTAACATTGTTTAGTCACTAAGTCATGCCCTACTCATTGGCAACCCCATGGACTGTTGCCTGCCAGGCTCCTCTGTCCAGGGGATTTCTCTGGAAAGAAAACTGGAGTAGATTGCCATTTCTTTCACCAGAGGATCTTTCTGACTCAGGGATCAAACATGCACCTCCTGCATTGGCAGGCAGATGAAATGCCTGGGAATCCCAAACATAAAGGGTATCTCTTTATTAACATATTTAATTTTCTATAGCAATATATGTATATGTTTTTTGCTTCATCCCTGTGATAATCTTTTCAGCGTGTGTGTGTGTGTGTGTGTGTGCACATGCATGTGTGCATGCAAAAGTTTGGTGTAGTTTGTTTTCATGTTATTTTATGATTATTTAGTTTTTATATCTTCTGCTTACACATTTTT
The DNA here is from genome assembly GCF_003369695.1 of Bos indicus x Bos taurus. Lineage (NCBI taxonomy): Eukaryota > Metazoa > Chordata > Mammalia > Artiodactyla > Bovidae > Bos > Bos indicus x Bos taurus. The sequence continues at coordinate 7,924,616 of NC_040087.1, read as the reverse complement.
AGTATTACTGTGTGGTTATAAAGCCTCTTGATGAAAGTGAAAATGGAGAGTGAAAAAGTTGGCTTAAAGCTCAACATTCAGAAAATGAAGATCATGGCATCTGGTCCCACCACTGCATGGGAAATAAATGGGGAAACAGTGGAAACAGTGTCAGACTTTATTTTTCTGGGCTCCAAAATCACTGCAGACGGTGACTGCAGCCATAAAATTAAAAGACACTTACTCCTTGGAACGGAAGTTATGACCAACCTAGAATGCATATTCAAAAGCAGAGACATTACTTTGCCATCAAAGGTTCGTCTAGTCAAGGCTATGGTTTTTCCTGTGGTCATGGTGAGAGTTGGACTGTGAAGAAGGCTGAGTGCCGAAGAATTGATGCTTTTGAACTGTGGTGTTGGAGAAGACTCTTGAGAGTCCCTTGGACTGCAAGGAGATCCAACCAGTCCATTCTGAAGGAGATCAGCCCTGGGATTTCTTTGGAGGGAATGATGCTGAAGCTGAAACTCCAGTACTTTGGCCACCTCATGCGAAGAGTTGACTCATTGGAAAAGACTCTGATGCTGGGAGGGATTGGGGGCAGGAGGAGAAGGGGATGACAGAGGATGAGATGGCTGGATGGCATTACGTACTCGATGGACGTGAGTCTGAGTGAACTCCGGGAGTTGGTGATGGACAGGGAGGCCTGGTGTGCTGCGATTCATGGGCTCGCAAAAAGTCGGATATGACTGAGCGACTGAACTGAACTGACTGATATTACTTTTCACTCATTTGCTTGTAGATTTTAAATAAACATAGATATTCTTGAATCTTCATGTTTAGAAGAATATATGAGGAAGGACTTGGGTGAGTGAAAATTGTTTCTTTTTTAATTAATTTAATTGTTTTACAATGTTGTTTTGGTTTTTTCACCAAAAAAAGGTACAGATGGCCAATAAATGTGAAAAGATGGTCAACATCACTAACCATTTGAGGGAAGGTGGAAAATAAATTTCAAAATAGTTGCTACATTGAGTTTTTTGATAATTTGCTGTGGAAAATTTCTTATCAACAATCTATCCTAGGAGTATAACTCTGTTCTAGGAATATAGACCTTACCTAGAAGACAGAAAAATATTACATCCGACAGGTCTATGCTATTTTTGCATCTGTGTTTGTGTATGTATGTAGGTATATCACCTCACCTGCTTCTTTCAATCTGTCAGAATCAACATTTAACTATGATTCACACACAATTTCTTCTCCACTTCCACTCATCCTTAGCATGAATTTTATGGAACAATACCTACTTGATTTGTTTACACTTAGTCAAGCCTCCTCTCCTCTTTATGCTGTCAAAAATAGGTATCAAGATGCTTCCTATAATCTCAAAACAAGTTATTAATTTATTTCACAACAGAGGTTTTTTGTTCAGCCTGCTGGGCAGTTAAGTATTAATTTAAAAAGCTAGAAATATTCAAAACTTATACATTCAACCACCTCCCGAAAAAATGCCCCTTGAACCTCTCCATGAGAATAGCTTCTGAGAACTTACAATATTTTGCTTGCTAAACATGCCTGCATACTCGTGGCCTTGGACCAAGCCAGGTAGTTTATAGCACTAGTATACTCAATGGCAAGGTCCTTGAGCCACATTGCATTATTTTGAACTCTGGAAGGGATAGCTGCTGAGGACTGAGGAACCAAAGTCAGTCATTGGGCACTAGATGCTTATGTAACCAAATCTCAATAAATCCTGGACACCAAGGCTCAGGTCAGTTTCCTTTGTCAGCAATGTGGCTATTGCACATTATTTTTGAAAATATTAAGTATGGTCCATATGACTTCAACGGGAGAAGATGAATGGAAGCTTGTACCTGTTTTCTCTCTGACTTTATCCCATGCGTCTTTTACCACTGAAAGTTTTAATCTGTATCTTTTGACTGTAATAAACTGTAACTGCGAGTACAACAGTTCTTTGAGTTATAAGAGCATTTCTAGTGAATCATTGATCCCGAGGAAATTCTTGGGGAGCTGTCATATACCTGCTGTGCAGGCTCACCACTTTGATGTATGTCCTCCACCATATCCATCTGAGACAGCAGAGAACTCTTCCCAACTGACCTGGTTTGGCTGTACTTGGTGGCCTTTCTTCAGATAATATTGTTCTAATGTGATCTGTTTCATTGTCAATATTATGTTGCTGTTGTTTACATGCTGTTTTCATGCTACATTTGGATAATTTTAGAGAGACAAAGTTTATAAGGGAAACTTATACTTGAAACATGGAAAAACAGACTAGTTCCAAATAGGAAAAGGAGTATGCCAAGGGTGTATATTGTCACCCTGCTTATTTAACTTATATGCAGAGTACATCATGAGAAATGCTGGGCTAGATGAAGCACAAGATGGAATCAAGATTGCTGGGAGAAATATCAATAACCTTGGATATGCAGATGACACCACCCTTATGGCAGAAAGTGAAGAGGAACTAAAGAGCCTCTTCATGAAAGTGAAAGAGGAGAGTGAAAAACTTGGTTTAAAGTTCAACATTCAGAAAACTAAGATCATGGCATCCGGTCCCATCACTTCATGGCAAATAGATAGGGAAACCATGGAAACAGTAACAGACTTTATTTTGGGGGGGCTCAAAATCACTGCAAATAGTGATTGCAGCCATGAAATTAAAAGATGCTTACTCCTTGGAAGGAAAGTTATGACCAACCTAGACAACATATTAAAAAGCAGAGACATTACTTTGCCAACAAAGGTCCATCTAGTCAAGGCTATGGTCTTTCTAGTAGTCATGTATAGATGTGAGAGTTGGACTATAAAGAAAGCGGAGCACTGAAGAATTGAAGCTTTTGAACTGTGGTGTTGGAGAAGACTCTTGAGAGTCCCTTGGACTGTAAGGAGATCCAACCAGTCCATCCTAAAGGAGATCAGTGCTGAGTGTTCATTGGAAGGACTGATGTTGAAGCTGAAACTCCAATACTTTGACCATCTGATTGCTAAGAACTGACTCATTTGAAAACACTCTGATGCTGGGAAGGATTGAAGGCAGGAGAAGAAGGGGACAACATAGGATGAGATGGTTGGATGTCATCACCGACTCAATGGACATGGGTTTGGGTGAACTCCGGGAGTTGGTGATGGACAGGGAGGCCTGGTGTGCTGTGGTTCATGGGATCACAAGGAGCTGGACATGACTGAGCTACTGAACTGAACTGAACTGATACTTGAAAATAAGAAACTGATTGCTTCACATGTATAATTTTATGATGAAAATCCTGGTATTCACAATATAGTTGTAAAAATATTTTCCATTCAGAAAGTTGGGTGATAATCCGTCATCCCTCAAATAATTCTTAAAATTGTGACACAATTTCTCAAATTTATATAGAAATCTACCAAAAAGCAATGTGGTGTTCATGACACATGTATTCCAATAAAGTCACTAGGAATGTTGTCTCTGACGTCAAACTACTAATTTAAAAATTTTAGTTGTGCCACATGATGACTCTGTAAAATTTGTTGTTGTTGTTCAGTCACTCAGTCATGTCCTCTTCTTTGCAACCTCATGGACTGCAGCATGCCAGGCTTCCCTGTCCATCACTTCCTGCCCTAACTTCCCTGTCTGGAGTGTGCTCAAACTCATGTCCACTGAGTTGGTGATGGTATCCAATCATCTCATCATCTATCCTCCCCTTCTCTTCCTGCCTTCAATCTTTCCCAGCATCAGTCTTTTCCAGTGAGTCAGATCTTCACATCAGGTGGCCAAAGTATTGGAATTTCATCTTCAGCATCAATCCTTCCAGTGAATATTTAGTGTTGATGTCCTTTAGGGTTGGCTGCTTTGATATCCTTGCAATCCAAGGAACTCTCAAGAGTCTTCTCCAGCGCCATAATTGAAAAGCATCATTTTGTTGGCATTTATGGTCCAACACTTACATCTGGATTGACTGGTTCTATCTTTCAGTCCAAGGGACTCTCAAGAGTCTTCTCCAACACCACAGTTCAAAAGCATCAATTCTTCAGTGCTCAGCCTTGGATATACTTAATCCTCTTTATGCTCCAGATCATATCAGATCAGATCAGTCGCTCAGTCGTGTCCGACTCTTTGCGACCCCATGAATCGCAGCATGCCAGGCCTCCCTGTCCATCACCGACTACTGGAGTTCACTCAGACTCATGTCCATCGAGTCAGTGATGCCATCCAGCCATCTAATCCTCTGTTGTCCCCTTCTCCTCTTGCCCCCCAATCCCTCCCAGCATCAGAGTCTTTTCCAATGAGTCAACTCTTCGCATGAGGTGGCCAAAGTACTGGAGTTTCAGCTTCAGCATCATTCCCTCCAAAGAAATACCAGGGCTGATCTTCAGAATGGACTGGTTGGATCTCCTTGCAGTCCAAGGGACTCTCAAGAGTCTTCTCCAACACCACAGTTCAAAAGCACCAATTCTTCAGCACTCAGCCTTCTTCAGAGTCCAACTCTCACATCCATACATGACCACAGGAAAAACCACAGCCTTGACTAGACGAACCTTTGTTGGCAAAGTAATGTCTCTGCTTTTGAATATGCTATCTAGGTTGTTCATAACTTCCCTTCCAAGGAGTAAGCGTCTTTTAATTTCATGGCTGCAGTCACCATCTGCAGTGATTTTGGAGCCCAGAAAAATAAAGTCTGACACTGTTTCCACTGGTTCCCCATCTATTTCCCATGAAGTGATGGGACCGGATGCCATGATCTTCGTTTTCTGAATGTTGAGCTTTAAGCCAACTTTTTCACTCTCCACTGTCACCTTCATCAAGAGGCTTTTGAGTTTCTCTTCACTTTCTGCCATAAGGGTGTTGTCATCTGCATATCTGAGGTTATTGATATTTCTCCCAGCAATCTTGATTCCAGCTTGTGTTTCTTCCAGTCCAGGGTTTCTCATGATGTATTCTGCATAGAAGTTAAATAAACAGGGTGACAATATACAGCCTTGACGTACTCCTTTTCCTATTTGGAACCAGGCTGTTCTTCCATGTCCAGTTCTAACCGTTGCTTCCTGACCTTCATACAAATTTCTCAAGAGGCAGATCAGGTGGTCTGGTATTCCCGTCTCTTTCAGAATTTTCCATAGTTTGTGGTGATCCACACAATCAAAGGCTTTGGCATAGTCAATAAAGCAGAAATAGATACTTTTCTGGAACTCTCTTGCTTCTTCCATGATCCATCGGATGTTGGCAATTTGATCTCTGGTTCCTTTGCCTTATGCTCCATTTTTTTTTTTTTAAGTTTAATTGAAATATTGTTTATTTACAATGTTGTTTGTTTCAGATGTATTACATCAAAGTGATTCAGTTATACATGTGTATATATCTATATTTTTCAGATTTGTTTCCCTTATTGGTTGTTACAAAATATTGAGTATAGTCTCATGTGCTATGTAGTAGGTCTTTATTGATTATCTATTAATATACAGTAGTGTTGAAATGTTAATCAAAACTTCATAGCTTATCCTCCCTCCTCTTTTCCCCTTTGGTAACCATAGCTTGTCTTCTATTTCTGGTTTGTATGTGAGTTTATTTGTATCATTTTTAAGATTCCACATATAAGAAATAACTTACTTGATTTAGTATGATAAGCTGTAGGTCCATCCATGTTACTGAAAATAGCATGATTTCTATTTTATGGCTAATAGTCCCTAATATTTTTATACTTCAGTTTTTTTATCTGACTGTCCAATAATCATTGGGTCCAAATCATAGATGCTTTGAATTTGTTTGATTAATTGGACTAAATAAAATGGTATATGTAAAAGTACTTAGAAGAGATACTAGCATAGATTCTCAGGAAATATTAATTTCTAGTAAGGAAACTAATGAAATTTTATTAGTTTTTACTGAAATAGAGTTGTTTTACAATGTTGTGTTTGTTTCTATTATACAGAAAACTGAATCAGCTATATACATATGTATATATATATATATACACATATGTATTTATATATATACAGATATACATAAATATATATCTGTATACATAAATACATAAATATATGTATATATATAAATACATATGTGTGTGTATGTGTGTATATATATATATATATATATATATATTCACTGTTTTATGGATTTCTTCCCATTCAGGTCACAATAGAGAACTGAGCAGAGTTCTCTGAGCTATAATGTAGATTCTCATTAGTGATTTATTTTGTACATATTAGGGTATATATATAAATCCCAATCCCCAAATCACCCTAAAATTTTTAATCTGAAGCAAGCCATTCATGAAGCTATCTAATTCAAATAATGTTGTCTTTTAGAAGAAGACATATTTCCATAACTATAGAATATAAACATTTGATGAAAATGGTTTTACCGTAGTAAGTTAAGGGTGTTAGTTGCTCAGTCATGTCTGATTCTTTGCCAACTCATGGACTGTCAGGCTCCTCTGTCCTTGGACTTCTCCAGGCAAGAATACTGGAGTGGGTTGCCATGCCCTTCTCCAGATGATCATCTGGACACAGGGCTTGAACTCAGGTCTTCCACATTTCAGACAGGTTTTTTTTTTTTTTTACCCACTGAGTCACCAGTTAGATTTTTTCAAAATAGTTCATTAACAGATTATTATGTTGCAGTTTACAAAATCAATTTCTGAAGCATATATTTCAATTAATCATAATGCCAAAGTATTATTTTATTGGGAAGAAAACAAAGGAGAGAAAAGTTTAGAAGCTTAAAACTAAATAAAAGAGGCAGTTAAGTATACCAAAAATGACCACATTCTCTGAAAGTCCTATTTCCTTCCACAACTGTTATTTTATTATGATCATAATAATTGTGATGCAATTGAGTCTAGTAGATATGTAAGAGGTTTAATTTAACAAGTAAAATGTCCTGAGCTATAGAAGACCTGTGATTATTAAGGACATGACAGTGATTACTAGTCAAACTCAAACAATAGCCTTGGAATAAGTCACATTTTTAGAATAAAGCCCAAAGTGTTAAAGAATTAAATATTTTAAAGACCTAAATAGGTTGGTCTTGTGCATTGTATAGGTTTGATATATATAACTACTGGGATCACACTTAGCCTATTCATTTTAACTGATCAGTGCTGTAATGATCATAGCTCCTGAAGCAAACAAACAAAAAACACCCAGTTGAATCAGCCAAGAGTACATAGATTCCACAAGATCTCTGAAGATACAAGTGTATATTAAATGCAGTAAAATTAGGCTTCAATGATGATGGTCACAGTCTCTGATGGAATCACACTCAGTGGGAATACATAATCACAATGTACAAGCATAGTTTTTCTGTTTTCTTTCCCCTGAATTCCTAATTAAAGAAAAAAAAAAAAGCTCCTGTCATTAATATACAGTTGGAGTTATATACAGAAAAAACAAAAAATAAATAACACATACAAAAAAAGTCAATATTCTTTGTCCATCATTTATTGACACATAAAATTGTAAAAACCTCCATCATTCTAATATGTATGTTATGTTTAGTCACGATAACTAAGGTCATAAATATAAGATTTTTGTTCATTCAATGGTCATCTATGAAAAGGGATGTTTCTTTTGGAGACAGAGATATGAACAAGTGATATGCATTACTCTCAAAGAGCATACAGGTTGCCTATGAAGAAAACCACATGATTGACCAAATATAGTTAATTGTTGTAGGCTTTAAAATAGAAATTTTGTTGGTACAGGGAGTACTAACAGGGAAAAAGTAGGAAATTTTATTTTAAGGGATTAAGAATTCATAAATATGGTGATAAGTGAGGCTATTCTTTGTCAACAAAGGTCCATCTAGTCAAGACTATGGTTTATACAGTGGTCATATGTGGATGTGAGATTTAGACTATAAAGAAAGCTGAGCACCGAAGAATTGATGCTTTTGAACTGTGATATTGGAGAAGACTCTTGAGAGTCCCTTGGACTGCAAGGAGATCCAACCAGTCCATCCTAAAGGAGATCAGTCCTGAATATTCATTGAAAGAACTGATGCTGAAGCTGAAACTCCAATACTTTGGCCACCTGATGCAAAGAGATGACTAATTTGAAAAAACCCTGATGCTGGCAAAGATTGAGGACAGGAGGAGAAGGGGACAACATAGAATAAAATGGTTGGATGGCATCATCGACTCGATGGGCATGGGTTTGGGTGGACTCTGGGAGTTGGTGATGGACAGCGAGGCCTGGCATGCTGTAGTTCATCAAGTCTCAAAGGGTGAGACACAACTGAGCCACTGACTGAACTGAACTGAGGCTATTCTTAAAAGATAATAAATAATCTTGACTACTCAGCAAAATAAATATCAAAGATATCATATGTTCCTCCTGGGACATAAGGAACAAAGAATCTGGTAAAATTTTGCACCCAAAGGTATACACTTTAAGTGAAAAATAACTACCATTATAACAATTACCTTGAGAAATTCTAATTGATGTGAAATTTTATTTCTCTTAAATGGCTTACTTAAAATTTCCCAATATAGCAAATGATAGTAGAATTTATTATTCTGATGTCACTGTGCTTACGTGCTAAGTCACTTCAGTTGTGTCTGGCTCTTTGTGACCATATGGGCTGTAGCCCGCCAGGTTCCTCTGTCCATGGCGATTCTCCAGGCAATAAAACTAGAGTGGGTTGTCATGTCCTCCTCAGGGGATCTTCCTGACCCAGGGACCAAGCCTGCATCTTTTACATCTCCTGCATTGGCAGATGGGTTATTTACCACTAACACCACCGGGGAAGCCCAATGGTGTCACTAAGACTCTCTCAAACACTCATGATATAAGAGCAAAAATTAGAATCTAAAATCCTGGTTGGGAACTCATATGTGAAGTAAATAGAGACTTTTTTTCCTTTCAAGAAAAAGGAAAAACACTTATGAAGTATAGAAGTTAGGAGATAGAACAGAATATACATTTACTTAGAATTATGAGTTTAAAAAATCCATGAAATAAATAACAGTTTAAAAATACCCAGATAAATTTAGACTTGTTATTGAATTTATAGAGTAGTAATAGTTATCTATATTAAAAAAAAACATAATGCCAATAGTTTTATGTGCTATTCCATATTACAGTACAATATTCTCTATGTACACACCTTCAAGTTGAGAGCTTTCTAAGAGGCGAACGCACACTCCATCATCAGATGTAAGTGACCTTGCAGCTCGCCTCCCATCTTCTACTGACAATCCTTCAGGTCTACCACCGCCCACCTCTTCTCCCACTTCCAGTCAGTAACTCTGCTCGTCAGCTCCTGTTTGACAGCTGCTGTACTATACTACTGTACTTTTCAAGGTACTGTACTATAAGTTTATTATATTTTATTTGCTGTGTATTATTTGTGTGAAAAGTAGTATATCGTACACCCACTCCAGTGTTCTCGCCTGGAGAATCCCAGGGAGGGGGAGCCTGGTGGACTGCTGTCTACAGGGTTGCAAAGAGTTGGACACGACTGAAGCAGCAGCATCAGTATATCCTACATTACAGTACCATATAGCTGACTGTGTTATTTGGGTAACTAAGCTAACTTTGCTGGACTACTGAACAAATCAGAGTTATGAACACTCCCTCAGGATGGAACTCATTCATATGTCGGAGACTTATTGTAATATCAAAGACAGAAAACTATTTGTGTAGGCAAAAGTCTTTAAAATCAATTTAGCCAAGTAAATTTTCTTTTTAAATTATATTAAATATGTAATTTCCAGCAAAAGACAAGGTCTTGGGGCAACTCTTAATTTAGGATTTCAGAATAAGATTATTTGAGCTACACATTGTGAATAGAAAGATATTCTACATTAATGTGGGGTATATAAATACTGAATCAAGGGAATTTGTATTATATTTTTAAAATACCTCTTCTGAACTCTATTTAGTTACATAGAATTGATATGCTGAATATACCTGCAAGCCTTTTGGCACTTATGATAATTCCATTTCAAGGATACAATAGGCTAATGCCTCACATAACAGTGGGGCAAAGGATTAGAGTCTTATTGGAGATTATACATTTGTCATTTGTGTGCATTTAGTTCAAATAATGTGCAAAAGGAGTACAATGTAAATGCTCATATATTGTGAATGGTTTGTACTGGAAGTATGGTTTAAGTGTTAATATAATCTGTTTTATGCATGGGTGCCTACTTTGTGTTAAAAATGGCATACAATTATTTCAGTCATTTATGACAGCCAGTCACATAATTTAATTACAATTTTCAGCCTGCTGCTGCTAGTAACTCACTTCAGTCGTTTCCAACTCTGTGTGACCCCATAGACGGCAGCCCATCAGGCTCCCCCGTCCCTGGGATGCTCCAGGCAAGAACACTGGAGTGGGTTGCCATTTCCTTCTCCAATGCATGAGAGTGAAAAGTGAAAGGGAAGTCACTCAGTCGTGTCCGACTCTTAGCGACCCCATGGACTGCGGCACTCCAGGCTCTTCCGTCCATGGGATTTTCCAGGCAAGAGTACTGGAGTGGGGTGCCATTGCCTTCTCCACAATTTTCAGTCTAAATAGCATTAATAGCAATTGATAATTTGAACTGCATCTCTACCTCCCTCTCACCTACAACTCCCTCTAGGACTAAGCCTGTTCTTTGCCCAATATCTTTTTATATGATTTAAGGTTATCATTGTTGCCCCAGCCTCTGGCTCCCACCTTTCTATAAGGACAATTCCAGGAGTCACTTAAATTGTTGCTCTGCTCCCACACTTCACAGAGCAGCCAAAATATGCATTTAAACACATAAATTACATCTGCCACTCCTCTGCTTAAAGCTTGCCAAAGGATTCCTGATAAAGCATTAATATAATTTAAAAGTTTTCTTTAATGTGATCTCCATTCTCTTAATTCTCCAAGTTCATCTTTTCCTCTAATCCTCATACTGTTCTCCATCCCTCTGCACTTCCTTGCTATTTCTTAATATTACCCAACATAATCCCTCTTTTGCAGCTTTTGTGGGTTGTTTCCACATCCCAAAACAATCTTCACCCAGATCTTCATGAAGCATAACTTATAACTTTGATCAATTTTCACCTAAAGGATTGGAATTTCAGACAACAGCATCTAAATGATCCAGTGAGACATGCTTTACTCTGTTCTCCAGTACATTATTCAGCTTTGTTTTCTTCCCTAGAACTTGTCACTTTTTGGAATCCTTGATTTTAATTAGTTATTAATTTATTTAGTGCTTATTATTTATTGTCTTGAATATGACTGATCACTTTTTCTCTTTTTCTTAGTGGATGATAAAGATGTATTGAATTGAACAAATGAATAAATATGTTACACTTTACAAAAGCTGGTAAATATTTTCCATTTTCCCAAATTATAATATCCTATTCTGATAAAGGAAATCCACTAAACCAGATACTATGAATTAACCTAAATATTTTACTTTATTTTGGTTTTATTTTAGAAAAAAGAAACAGATTTTGAAACTTCCCTTTAACACTCTTTTCTATACACACACTCACACAATACATTCTTTGATTTACAGGTCATAAAAAATGTTCCTATATTATATGCTGCATACTGATTTAACATTAAGTTTTAAATATATTAACAATAAATATATATTAATGCATTAATAACTTTTGTTATTATAATTACATTAAAGTTTTAATCATCATAAAATTATTATCCCTGCCAATATCAGCAGGAAGGGAATGGAATTATTAACTGCTAAAAATACTTTCAACATAGGTAAATAGAAAATCACTTTTATTGAAATGTGTCTGTTTCTCTGAAAAGGGTGTTGAACTTGAAGACATTTGATTTCATGCTGAATTCCTTGAAGTAGTCCACTCATTTAACTGGCTAACCACACACCAACTAAAGGCCTTGAGTAAGTAGTGTTTTTCTGTTTATTTCTCTCTAAAATGGACATAGAAATCTCACACTTTCAGAGTTATATAATAGAATTTGAGTGATAGTACCCCACGCAACAGAAGCACTCAGTATGTGTTTTTGTTCTCATTTGTTTTTCAGATTCATGTGTAGCTATCAACCAGTTAAGAGCACTGAATAAAATTATTTGAGCTGAACGCTGTGAATCAAAGATTCAAATACAATGCCCGAGGACTTGTATTATGTTTTTAAACACGTTCCCTGAGCCCTGTTTTGTTGTGTAGAACTAATTTGCTATCACATCTCACCAAGATTATTGTGGTATTCATCCATCTGGTTTTTCTACTTATTCTCTTGTTCCTCAATAATCTGTTCCCATAAGTGATTATTGTAAAGGAGAAATGTGATCATGTCACTCCTAAAGAAAGTTTTAGTGACTTGAAACTTATCTTAGAATACATTTATATTCCTTACCCTAGCCTAAGGTACCTTGTCTTGGTACATGCTGTTACATTAAAAAATGAATGAACAACAAGGACCTACTGTATAACACAGGTAACTGTTCAGTGCTATGTAGCAGGCTGGCTGGGAGGGGAGTTTGGGGGAGAATGGATACATGTATGTGTATGGATGAATCCCTTTATTATTCACCTGAAACTATAACAAGATTGTTAATAGGCTACACTCCAATATAAAATAAAAAGTTTAATGAAAAATAAAATAAAATCCCCTCTCTCCAAATTCAGTTTACATTAATCTAAAGATCATCCTCTATCAGCCACATGCTCAGTCACTCAGTCGTATCTGACTCTTCGTGACCCTGTGGACTGTAGCCTGCCAGATTCCTCGGTCCATGGGATTTCCTAGGCAAAAGTACTGGATTGGGTTGCCATTTCCTTCTCCAGGGGATTGACTAGTGTCTCTAGCATCTCCTGAATTGCAGGCAGTTTCTTTACCAGCTGAGACATCAGGGAAACCCCGTATCAGCCATGGTGGTGGTGGTGGTTTAGTCACTGAGTCGTTTCCGACTCTTGCAACCCGGTGGACTGTAGCCCTCCAGTTTTCTCTGTCCATAGGATTCTCCAGGCAAGAATACTGGAGTGAGTTGCCATTTCCTTCTCCACTATTGGCCATGATTTACATGCTATTTCTTAAACACATCAAGCCCTTTTCTATCTTTACATCTTTTGCTCTTAATGCATTTTCTTCTTAGAATGATCATATTTTAGCAGCTCATATCTGCATCTTAATATTCTTCAGTTTTGTTGTTGTTTTAGTCACTAAGTCATGTCTGACTCTTTTGCAACCCTGTGAACTATAGCCTTCCAGGCTCCTCTGTCCATGGGATTTCCCAGGCAAAGATACTGAAGTGGATTGCCATTTCCTCCTCCAGGGGATCTTTCTGACCAAGGGATCAAACCCTTGTCTCCTGCATTGAAAGGCAGTTTCTTTACCACTGAGCCACCAGGGAAGCTCATTCTTCAGTTTACTGCTGCTACTGTTACTGCTAAGTCACTTCAGTCATGTCCGACTCTGTGCGACCCCATAGATGGCAGCCCACCAGGCTCCCCCGTCCCTGGGATTCTCCAGGCAAGAACAATGGAGTGGGTTGTCATTTCCTTCTCCAATGCGTGAAAGTGAAAAGTGAAAGTGAAGTTGCTCAGTCGTGTCTGACTCTAGCAACCCCATGGACTGCAGCCTACCAGGCTCCTCTGTCCATGGGATTTTCCAGGCAAAAGTACGGGAGTGGGGTGCCATTGCCTTCTCCAATTTAGATGAGAGTAAAATGAGAACACAAAAAGTGCTTTTTATTCTCCTTTTACTTTTATTTTTTGAGGGATTTTGTTTGTTTATTGCTTTGCTCTTTGTTTTCTAAAGGGGTAGTTGAGCTATCCCATTTCTTTCTTTTTTTTTTAACTTTAAAATTCTTAAGAAATGCTGTCCCGGTACGGTTTATTGTACAAGAGTGCTCTGAGGCTTGTCGCTGAAACAGTCAAGTTTAGTTCTGGCTTGGCATTCTCCATCTCTTCCTTAGATCTCTTTTCCATGGTTTCTTGTAATGTTTTGTTTTGGTTCTGAAAACTTAGCCTCAACCTAGTTTTTCACCCTTCCAAAAATTCTGAGCCAGCCAATATTCTTTTTCTAAAAGTTCGCTTCTGTTGCTTTACAATGAAGAATCCTGATTCTTCTAACATACGTAGCAAACACAGGTCTGTCTCCCCAGGTACTCTCTATTCTAATACACAATATATTTCTTTGAAAGCAAATATCACATTTCTTTAACTGTTAACTGAGTATAAGTTTCAGATTATAAACTCGGCTGCTCCTGAATGGTAATTTTGTCTAATGATTACTAGATTTCTACCACAAGCTTAACTGTGCTAAGGAGAGATAATTTCAGTACAATGAAGGGGAAACCAAGTCATTTGAATTCTTTATTGCTCAGTGTGCATATTTCCCACCCACTTTCTTCCCACTGTTGATCTAAATTTCTGTACATTTGTGGAGAGGAGAAATGCATAGCATAGTTCTCAGGTGGCTCAGTGAGTCAAGAATCCCCCTGCAATTCAGGAGATGCAGCTTCAATCCCTGGATCAGGAAGATCCCCTGCAGGAGGGCATGGCAATCAACTATAGTATTCTTGCCTGGACAATCCCATGGACTGAGGAGCCTGTCGGGCTACAGTCATAGGGTTGCAGAGTTGGCCATGACTGAAGCGACTGAGCACACATACACATGGAGGTAGAGGGAGTGCCTTGGAAGGTAATAAGCATGATAATTTATGGGATCCTAGAGACAGAGTCTTGTCTCCCTAACTCCCTAAACTTGTCCTAACACCTACATTTGTCTGGACTTCTTCTTCATCCTTCCAATTTAATTTTTTTTTCAATCATCAAATATTTATTAAGAATGCATGTTTTCTACAAGCTGATATATTTTAAGTTTTTTTGTTGTTGTTTTGTTTTTATTTTATTTATTTTTTTTAATTTTATTTTATTTTTAAACTTTACATTATTGTATTAGTTTTGCCAAATATCAAAATGAATCCACCACAGGTATACATGTGTTCCCCATCCTGAACCCTCCTCCCTCCCTTATTTTACTTATAATAGAGAGTCTGATTTACATTGTCCTGTAGTTTTCCCCCTTTTAAAGTTTGTTAGAACCTGGGACCTTCAGAATTGGACTTCAAAAAGCTTAGCCTTTGCAAATGCAAAATATAAGCATTTTACCTCTGTCAGAAGTTTTGAAATATTCCTTTTGAAATTGATATTAAGAATTGACTCTGGATTTCCCCTTGACATTTCTTCTGATGCTTTCCTTCCCTGAGATTCTAAGAGTGGTGTGTGCATAGTAATGTGGGATAGAAGAGTCATGTTGGAAATGGTGTGGAAGGGACAACCTGTAGGCTAATTATTTATAATACAATCTACTTGAAATTATCTTGTTACTTATTTTTGTATTTCACTCCACTCCATTGTAAACAAGAAGTAGTTCCTTGATTTATTCATTAAACTACCTCCATTACATCACGTGTCACTTACTTTTAGTCCAAATTTCATAGAAAAAAAAATTACTATAGTTGAATTATTTGTCTCTAAGTAGATCAGTTTTAATTTTGTCTATATCTAATTCTAGAAAATAGCTTGGGAAAAAGTACCAAATCCAATAGAATTTTATTCATTGCAAGCTAGTAATTAGCTTATTAACTTAATTCAAACTGTCAGCTTTAGTGCACAATATTTTGGCAGAATTAGATGATAATCATATTGAGAGAAGGCCTCCATGCTCCATTCAAGCGAGTTCTTCTGGACCTGATGTTTCCCATTTTGGAAATTTATTATCAATTCAATCTATTTAATAGATATAAGCCTATTCATATGTTCCATTTTTTCTTGTATATATTTTGATAGTGTGCCTTTCAAGGAACTGCTCTATTTCATTTAGGTTATCAAATTTGTGGACATAGAATTGCTCATAATATTCCACTGAATATAATTTTAATTTCCATGAGTTCTATAGTAATGTTCCTTCTTTCATTTCTGATAATAGTAATTGATGTTCTCTCTCTGTTTTCCTTAGTTGGCCTGGCTAGATGGTCATCTATTTTATTGACCTTTTCAAGAATTAGATTTTGGTTTTGTTGACTTTCTCTATTGATTTAGTATTTTCAATTTCATTGATTTATGCTCTCCCCTTCAGCTTACTTTAGATTTAGTTTGCTCTTCTTTTTCTAGTTAAGTATGGTGGAAGCTTAGATTATTAATTTTTAGATCTTTCTTCTAATATATACATTCAATAATATAGTTTTCAAAAGGCACTGTTTTTACTGTATCCCATGAGATTTAGTAAGTCATGCTTTCATTCTTATTAAGTCAAATATTTTAAAAGATTCTTTTGAAATTTCTTCTTTAATCATATGTTATTTAAAAGTGTGTTGTTTAATCAAGTATTTTAGTATTTTCCACCTATCTTTCTTTTATTGTTTAGTAGTTCAATTCCATTGTGATCTGAGAATAGATGTTATAATGTTTCTATCCAGTTTAATTCATTAAGATATAATTTATGGCCCCAAATATGGTCTATCTTGATGAATATTCTTTTTATGAGCTTAAGAATACACATTCTCCTCTATGGGTAAAGTGCTTCTTCATCTGACTTTTATCAGAATTTTTTACTTTGATTTTCTATAGTTCTATTATGATATGACCAGAGGTAGTTTTATTTATTTATTCTTTTTACATTTATTCTGCTTTGTGTTTTCTGATCTGTAGTTTATTGTCTGACATTATTTGGGAAAATTCTCAGTGCTGTTATATCAAATATTTCTTTTGTTCTTTCTTGCTTTAATTTCTTTCCGACATTCCCATTAGGTGTATGTTATTTCTTTAGTAGTTGTCTCACAGTTCTTATATATGTTGTTTTATTTTCTTCTCAGTGCTTTTTCTCTTTGACTTTCAGTGTTGACAGTTTCTATTGAGATATCTTCAGGGTCAGAGATTCTTTCATCAGCTGTGTTCAGTTTAATAAGCCCACTATTAATATTAATTATTAATAGCTATTAAGGAAATTTCAGTTATAATGGTTTTTATGTCTAACATTTCATTTTGGCTTTTTCTTAGAATTCTTATCTGTCTGCTTACTTGCCCATCTGTTCTTGTATGCTGTCTACTTTTGCACAAGAGCATTAGCATATGAATCATGGTTGTTTTAAATTTCCAGTTTGATAATTCCAGCTCCCCTGTCATACCTAACTACATATATGCTTGCTCTGTCTCTTCAAACTATTTTTTGATCTTTAGTTCACCTTATACTTTTTCTTCATAATCAGACAGATAAACTGGGTAAAAGAACTGTTGTAATTATGACTTAAGTAATGTGATAGCAATGGGTCAGGGAGTCTGTGTTTCTGGAGTGTTAATTTCAGAAGTGCCTCTCTATACCCCCTCCCTCTTATCTGGGACAGGATGGCTAGAGTGGACTGGAATGGGTATTTTCTTTCTTCCATGTAGAGGGCTAGAGAGAGTTGGAATTGGGTATATCCCTTGCTCTCCATGGAATGCCAGCATTAACTAAATTATGTGTTTACTTTCCCTTATGCCAAAGCCTTTGACTCAATGGATCACAACAAACTGTGGAAAATTCTTAACGAGATGGGAATACCAGACCACCTGATCTGCCTCTTGAGAAATCTGTAAGCAGGTCAAGAAGCAACAGTTAGAACTAGACATGGAACAACAGACTGGTTACAAATCAGGAAAGGAGTACCACAAGGCTGTATATAGTCACCCTGCTTATTTAACTTGTATGCAGAGTACATCAAGAGAAATGCTGGAATGAATGAAGCACAACCTGGAGTCAAGACTGCTGGGAGAAATATCAATAACCTAAGATATGCAGATGACACCACACTTATGGCAGAAAGTGAAGAACTAAAGAGCCTCTTAATGAAAGTAAAAGAGGAGAGTGAAAAAGTTGACTTAACACATGTATACCTGTGGCGGATACATTTTGATATTTGGCAAAACTAATACAATTTGTAAAGTTTAAAAATAAAATAAAATTAATTAAAAAAGAAAAAGTTGACTTAAAACTCAACATTTAGAAAACCAAGATCATGGCATCTGGTCCCATCACTTCATGGCAAATAGATGGGGAAACAATGGAAGCAGTGACAGACTATTTTGGGGGGCTCCGAAATCACTGCAAATGGTGACCGCAGCGATGAAATTAAAAGACACTTGCTCCTTGGAAGAGAAGTTATGACCAACCTATGCAGCATATTAAAAAGCAGAGACTTTATTTTGCTGGCAAAGGTCTGTCTAGTCCAAACTATAGTTTTTCCAGTAGTCATGTACAGATGTGAGAATTGGACTATAAAGAAAGCAGAGCACCAAAGAATTGATGCTTTTGAACTGTGGTGTTGAGAATACTCTTGAGAGTCCCTTGGACTGCAAAGAGATATATCCAGTCCATCCCTAATGAAATCAATCCTGAATATTCACTGGAAGGACTGATGGCTGAAACACCAATACTTTGGCCACCTGATGAGAAGAACTGACTCATTTGAAAAGACCCTGATGCTGGGAAAGATTGTAGGCAGGAGAGGAAGGGGACAACAGAGGATGAGATGGTTGGATGGCATCACCGATTCGATGGACATGAGTTTGAGTAAATTCTGGGAGTTGGTGATGGACAGGGAGGCCTGGTGTGCTGCAGTCCAGGGGGTTGCAAAGAGTTGAACAGGACTGAGCAACTGAACTGAGCTGCAATGAGTTAGGCTCTGATAAAATCCTACAGATTTGACTCTATTTAAATAGTTTCACCTGAGGACAGATTTAAGGAGTACAGAATGCCTTGGTATATTTCAAGATGTCTCCCTTCCCTCACCCCTGCAGGAAACATGAGGGAATTTTTATCTGAGAAACTGCTAGCACTATGGAGGTAAAGCTTACAAACTTATGTGGGCTCCAGCAACAATGACTGGGTCCCTGTGCAACTGATAATCTCTCAGAATTGTCTGTCCTGAACCTCCAGTAATTCCTCAATCTGCATTTCAGGTTTTCCTACCCTAATACTGGCTCCAGAAGAGTCCTCTGTCCCAGTAATTTTTGATTCTCTGTGTTTGCCTGTCTGTCCTTCCAGTTTGGAACATAATGATATGCCTTATGGTTTCACTTCCCTTCTTGATCTCTCAGGTACATTTTGCAGTTTGCTTAGATTTTTCATTATTACTAAGATGTATTGGCAACTTCTATGTGCTGAAATCAGAAGTCAAAAGTTGCTGAGGTTTTTTTTTTTTTTTATCTTTTTTGCTGCAGTAAAATTTTTGTCATTTATTTTTAATACTTTTTTTCATTTAGTACTTTATTTGATCTGACTAGTATATGACCATAAATTCTTAAATTTGCTATAGAGAAGTCTATCAAATTTTTATATCTGTGTACTATTTGCAAACTCTCTAAGATATGAAGATATTGCTCTATGTCACTTTCTATGATTTTTTCTGCTTTTAATATCATGATATACAATTCAACTTGAATCTATTTTTAAGTATGGGGTGGGACTCAAGTTTGGATAATAAAATAAATATATTATTTATAGATGTCAGTTAAATTATCACCATTAATTAAAAAATGATTCATTTGTCACTTCTTCTATCATACTATAATTAAATATAAATATGCTGCTGCTACTGCTGCTAAGTCGCTTCAGTCATGTCCGACTCTTTGAGACCCCAGAGACGGCAGCCTACCAGGCTCCTCTGTCCCTGGGATTCTCCAGGCAAGAACACTGGAGCGGGTTGCCATTTCCTTCTCCAATGCATGAGAGTGAAAAGTGAAAGTGAAGTCACTCAGTCGTGTCCAACTCTTTATGACCTCATGGACTGCAGCCCACCAGGCTCCTCCGTCCATGGGATTTTCCAGGCTAGAGTACTGGAGTGGGGTGCCATTGCCATCTCCATAAATATAAATATATATGAGGATATATTGCTGGATTTTTTTTGTTTGTTTGTTTGATTTAGTTGCCCATTAAGTTTGAGCCAATATCAAATTGTCTCAATCATTGTATTTTTATGATATATTTTGAGATACTGTATGGTATACTCTTCCTCTTCAAGGTTTTTGTCTACTCTAGTCCTTTATGTTTTCATATAAATGTTACAATCAACTTGATAAACAGTTTTTTTGAGAGATTATGAGATCTTTATAAATAAATTTGACAAAAATTCATTTTTATAGTGTTTTCATTAATGAATATGTGATACCTTCCATTTATTTAGTCTTTGAATTATCTTAATTGTGTTTTAGAACTTCTGAATTAGTGGTATTACTGGAACAAGACTATAGTTTTAATCCCTTGTCATTTCCTTCTTCTATTTTACTATTAAAGCTGTACTGGCTTGGTTAAGTTATATTCTTTTTTATTATTGTCTGCCAGTTAATCTTTAATTTATGCAACTTTTCCTAGAATATCTTCCTAGAATAAGATTCAAAGGAAAAAACATCTGGGCATGGAATTCAATTGTAGGGAAGAGTTTAATATAAATTCAATTTTATTTAGTAGTTTTTTTTTAATATTTATACTTTCTGTTTATTCTTATGAGTTTCAATTGTTCTGGATTAACTTTTTTCATTTCTTTTAAATTTTCAAGCTTATTGGAAAGAATGCCAATAGCTTTTTTGAAATTTCTAGTGTATGTAGTAATGCTCTCATTTTCATATATTAATATTATTTACTTGTGCTTTTGTTATTGATCTTTCTTCAAAAGACTGTGAATCTTAATCATCTCAAAAGTAAATTTTTGTTATGATCACATTATTTTTTCTTTTAAATTAATTTATGCACTAATTTATATTATTTAATGTGGGGACCTGGGTTTGATCCATGGGTTAGAAAGATCCCCTGGAGAAGGGCTAGGCCACCCACTCCATTATTTTGCCCTGGATAATTCCATGGACTGTATAGTCATGGGGTCTCAAAGAGTCAGACATGACTGAGTGACTTTCACTCATATATGGTTATATCTTAGCACTGTGCATTATTTTTGACTGCCATATATTTTATTTTAATGATTACATCAATATTTGGAATCTATGCTTTGCTTCTGGCAGATATTGGACTAGAGAGGCTAATATTTAATTCATTCAGAAATTTAATAAAATAATAATACAAAACTAGACTTTAGTCCCTATGAATATTTAATTTTTTCCTTTATTTTTTCCTTTTGTTTACCTTACCCTCACAGTGTATTGCTATGGAAACTGAATTTAAATCATGGGATCAGATATCAGATTTTTATCTTAAGATTATGATTCTTTCAATATTTTCTAAATAGACATTCAACGGCTGTTGCTGCTTTATTCAGAATTGTCAGATACTGCTAATGCACACCCTAATATTGGTCTAACTTCCTTAGGTTTTATTCTTCTCATAGCCCCATAAACCCTCATATTTTTGCTGTTGGCTCACTGAAATTTATAGGACAATATTTCTATTTTTATAAAGCTTTTCTACTCATTCTCAGTAGACGAGTTAGTCTGGACCAACAAGTTCACCATTATCAAGTATATTTTTCATCATGTTCAGTTTCTCTTTATTTCTCTATTTACATATGTCAATATTCCCATAAATGAAACACTGCCTTTATTATTATTATTTTCCAGGCCTACATTTGACAAATTATATCAGTTGTGTTTTATTCAGAAAATATATTTGTATTATCTTTGATACTAAAAAATATTTTGTTGTGTATTGAATTATAAGTTTCCAGTTATTTTCTTAAAACTTACCTTCTGAGTTCAGTAATTATTACTGAGATGATGACTATCTAATCATGGCTTTCTTCGTGAAACTATCTCATCAGTTTTAGAACAGTCTCGATATAGCTTCTTCCACTTTCCTCTCCTCTTGGAGCTTGAATTGCATGTATATTATGCCTTCTTTTTGTTTCTTTAAACTTTTTATATTATACTTTTATATATTTTCTTCATATGCTGCTCTGTGATTGATCTTGATCTTTCACTGTAACCTATCTCCCACTATTTGTTGTTCAGTCACTAAGTTGTATCTGACTCTTTGTGACCCCATGAACTGCAGTACACTGGGCTTCCCTGTCCTTCACTACCTCCTGGAGTTTGCTCAAAATCATCTCCATTGAGTTGATGATGTCATCCAATCATCTCTTCCTCTGTCACCCCCTTCTCCTCCTGCATCAAGGGTCCTACATCTTTCGCAGCATCAAGGTCATTTCCAATCAGTTGGCACTTCACATCAGGTGGTCAAAGTGTTGGAGTTTCAGTTTCAGCATCAGTCCTTCCAATGAATATTCAGGGGTGATTTCTTTTTGGATTGACTGGTTGGATCTCTTTGCAGTCCAAGGGACTCTCAACAGTCTTCTCCAGCACCACGGTTCAAAAACATCAGTTCTTTGGCAGTCAGCCTTCTATATGATTCAACTCTCACATCCACACATGACTATTGGAAAAATCATAGCTTTGACTATATGAACCTTTGTTGGCAAAGTGATGTCTCTGTTTTTAACATGCTCTTTAGTTTATCTTCCACTATTAATTCTCTTTACAACTCAAACATGTAATTAGAAGCACTTATTGATTTCTTATTTTGAGTTATATATCATTTCATTCAAGATTACCCTATTTTTATAGATTATAGTCTGGGTTTATTATTTTACCATTTTTAATATTTTTTTCTAAAACAACTTTTGTTTTAAATTAGAAAACCTCCAGATGATAGTAATAATTATAAATGTCAGATTTATTAATGTCAACCTCTGTTTCTCTGTTCTCTTGGCTTGGTAATCTTCAGTAGAAGGATGATTAAATTTATATATAATTGCTTGTTAATATCCAAAATTAAATTATTCCTTAATTGATTTTAATGCAAAATTTTATTTATTGAATCTCAACCATTTGATAATGTCTTTATTAATTCAAAAACACTTTTCAGCCTTTTTTTAAATATAGTAAGGAGGAGATGATGCTAGAGGAGCAGATGCTAGAAATTCAGAAATAGAATTCATGATATCTTTTCTCAACAATTTTAAAGTTAATGGTCATAGAAAGAAATTACACAAGGTGTTACCATACATTTTGATAAGTGCTATGCAAATAAAGACTCTAAGGACTAAGAAAGAATTACAAAAGTATTCTAAGTCAGCCAGCAGCTGCTAGGGAATGCTTTCCTAAGGAGTTAATTAGAACTGATAGTTGAATAACTAGGAGCAAGCCATGTAAGGAAAAGTTAGTGACAATGCATGTATGGTAATTCATCAGAAAGAGGAAAGTGTTAGATACCAAGTTAAATCAAATGACAACTTTTTTGTGAGATGGACTGAAGGAACCGATGACAAGTCAAGGGAACATTATGACATATGAAGTGATTTAGATATTTATTATGAATATAATATAGAATCATCAAGAATTTTTGAGAGAGAAATATCAAAGTCTCACCTTGATTTTAAAGTATAAACTTCAAAAGACCAATTGGTATGTATAAAATTATTAGATTAGTGGCAGTACCTCAGATTATAACCATTGACACTGCATAATATTTAGGAGATGAATTACAGACTAATTTGTGTCAGGTTTGACAAAAAATGTAGAAAAGATATTGAGAATGATTTCTTAAGAGGTGAATAGAATACTATGTGCCTCAAAGAAATGGAAATTTGGTGAAAGAAATAGATTTGGAAAGTACGGGAAAGAAATTAACTTGAATTTGATTTCAAATGAGTTATTGAGTTCAGTCAGCCCTCAACATATGAATGAGTTCTGTTCTCAGAGTGCATTTCTAAGTCCAACTTACTAATAATTCCAACAAAGTTAGCTTAGGTACCCCACTAAGACAATTACCTATGTATTAATAGTACTGTAGTATAATAGGTTTAGAAGACTTCTCACACAAATATTACATAAAAACAAAAAATTGAAGATTTTTAATCTTATGGTACACTTAGCATAGTGTCCTCAAGGTCCATCCATGTTTTTGCAAGTGTCAGGATTTTCTTCTTTTTATGACTGAATATTATTAGACTGTGTGTGTGTGTGTGTGTATAATATTATTACTATACATATCTGCCCTTCATGGACCATAGTCTTGTTCTGACAAAGGGGTCTTCATAACTTAATGAAGTTATGAGTCATGCTGTGCAGGGCCACTCAAGAAAGATGGGTCATAGTGAAGAATTCTAACAAAGTATGATCCAATGGAGAAGGAAATGGCAACCCACTCCAGCGTCCTTGCCTGAAGAAACCCATGGACAGTAGGGAAAGGCAAAAAGATAGAAAGATGGGCCTAAACATGAGCCCCCCAGTTTGGAAGGTGTCCAGCATGTTACTGGGGAAGAGCAGAGGACAATTACTGATAGCTCCAATAAGAAAGAAGTGGCTAGGCCAAAGCAGGAATGACTTTCAGTTGTGGATGTGTCTGTTGTAGAAAGTAAAGTGTGCTGCTGTAAAGAACAATATTGCATAGGAACATTAAATGTTATGTACATTCAATCAAAGTAAGTTCAACATGGTCTAGGAGGAGATGGCAAGAGTAAACATCAACATCTTAGGAACTAAAATGGATGAGAATGGGAAAATTTAATTCATATGATCATTTTATCTACTCTTGTGGGCAATAATCCATTACAAGAAATGGAGGAGCCCTCATTGTCAACAAAAAGAGTCCACAATGCAGTCCTTGGGTGCAGTCTCAAAAAACAAAGAATAATTTTAGCTCATTTCCAAGGCAAATCATTCAACATCACAGTAATTCGTCTATTCCCCAACCACCAATGTGGAAGAAGGTGAAGTTGACCAGCTCTATGCTGCTGCTACTGCTAAGTCGCTTCAGTCGTGTCCAACTCTGTGCGACCCCATAGACGGCAGCCCACCAGGCTCCCCCATCTCTAGGATTCTCCAGGCAAGAACACTAGAGTGGGTTGCCATTTCCTTCTCCAATGCATGAAAGTGAAAGTGAAGTCGCTCAGTTGTGTCCAACTCTTTGTGACCCCATGGACTGCAGCCCACCAGACTCCTCCATCCATGGGATTTTCCAGGCAAGAGTACTGGAGTGGGTTGCCATTGTCTTCTCCATGACCAGCTCTATAAAGACCTATAAAACTTTCTAGAACTAACACCAAAACAAACAAACAAACAAATGCACTTTACATCATAGGGGATTGGAATGCAAAAGAAGAAAGTCAAGACATACCCAGAATAACAGACAAGTTTAGCCTTGGAGTACAAAAGAAATCAGGGCAAAAGCTAGCAGAGTTTATTAATAGAACATGCTGGACATAGCAAGTATCTTTTCCAACAGCTGAAGACATGGACATCTACACACAGACATCACCAGATTGTCACTACTGAAATCAGATTGATTATGTTCTTTGGAGCCAAACATGAAGAAGCACTATAGAGTCAGTAAAACAAGACCTAGAGCTGACTGTGGCTCAGATGATGAGTGCCTTAGTGCAAAATTCAGACTTAAACTGAAGAAAGAAGGGAAACAATTAGGCCATTCATGTATGACCTAAATCAAATCCCTTATGATTATACAGTGGAGATTTAAGGGATTAGATATGGTAGACAGAGTGCTTGAAGAACTATGGACAGAGATTCATAACATTGTATAGGAGGGAGTGACCAAAACTATTACCCAAGAAAAAGAAATGCAAGAAGACAAAATGGTTATCTGAGGAGGGTTTACAAATAGCTGAGGAAAGAAGAGAATCAAAAAGCAAAGGAAAAGGGGAAAGATATATACTACTGAAGGCAGAATGCCAGAAAATAAGAAGGAAAGATAAAAAAGCATTCTTAAATGAGCACTGCAAAGTAAGAGAGGAAGACAATAGAATGGGAAAGACTGGAGATCTCTTCAAGAAAATTGGAGAGATCAAGGGGACATTTCATTTAAAGATGAGCACAATAGTGGACAGAAATGGTAAAGAGCTAACAGAGGCAAAAGAGATTAAGAATATATAGAAAACTATACAAGAAAGGTCTTAATGACCTGGATAACCACGATGGGATGGTCTCACTCACATAGACCTAAACATTCTGGAGTGTGAAGTCTTTTGGGCCTTAGGAAACATTACTATGAACAAAGCTAGTGAAGGTGAGAGCATTACAACTGACTATTTAAAATCCTAAAATATGATGCTATTAAAGTGTTGCACTCAATATGCCAGCTGATTTAGAAAACTAAGCAGTGACCACCAGACTGGATAAGGTCAGTTTTCATTCCAATCTTAGATAAGTGTGATACCAAAGAATATTTAAACTACCACACAATTGCACTCATTTCACATGCTAGCAAGATTATGCTCAAAATCCTTAAAGTTAGGCTTCAGCAGTATTTGAACTTCCAGATGTACAAGCTGGGTTTAGAAAAGGCAGAGGAACCAGAGGTCAAATTGCCAAAATTCATTGGATAATTGAGAAAACAAGGGAGTTCAAGAAAAAAAAAAAATCTACTTCTGCTTCATTGACTATGCTAAAGCCTTTAACTATGTACTGCTGCTGCTAAGTCGCTTTAGTCATGTCTGACTCCTGGTGACCCCATGGACTGCAGCCCACCAGGCTCCTCCGTCCATGGGATTTTCCAGGCAAGAGTACTGGAGTGGGGTGCCACTGCCTATGTGGATGACCACAAATGGTAGAAAATTCTTAAAAGGGATGGGAGTGCCAGACCACCTCACTTGTCTTCTGAGAAGCCTGAATGCAGGTCAAGAAGCAACAATTAGAACCAGATGTGGAAAAAAAATGATTGGTTCAAAAGCGAGAAGAGAGTATGACAAGGCTGTATATTGTCACCCTGCTTATTTAGCTTAAATAAGGAGTACACCATGCAAAATGCCAGGCTAAATGAATCATAAGCTAGAATCCAGATTTCTGGAAGAAATATCGGCAATCTCAGGTATGCAGATGATAGCACTCTAATGGGAGAAAGTGAAGAGAAAATAAAGAGCCTATGGAAGGTGAAAAAGGAGAATTAAAAAAGCTGACTTGAAACTCAACATTAAACTATATATATATATATATATATATATATAGGATTAGAGCATCTGGTCTCATCAATTCATGGCAAATAGAAGGTGGTAAACTGGAAGCAGTGACAGCTTTTATTTTCTTGGGCTGCAAAATCATTAGTGATTGATTTTTCAATTATTGATTGAATGAATCAATGATTCATTAGCTGACTGCAGCCATGAAATTAAAAGACACTTGCTACTTGAAAGGAAAGCTATGACAAACCTAGACAGCCTATTAAAAAGCAGAGACATCACTATGCCTACAAAGGTTCATATAGTCAAAGCTATGTTTTTTTCCAGTTGTCATGTGTACAGATGGGATAGTTGGACTATGAAGAAGCCTGGCTGCAGAAAAATTTATACTTTTAATTTGTGGTGCTTGAAAATGCTCTTGAGAGTCCCTTGGACCACAAGGAGATTAATCCAATCAACCCTTAAGGAAATCTCCCCTGAATATTCACTGGATGGACTGTTGGTTAAGCTCCAATACTTTGGCCCCCTTATGGGAAGAGCTGACTTCATTGTAAAAGACCTTGATTCTGGGAAAGACTGATGGCAGAAGGAGAAGGGAGTGACAGATGATGAGATGATTGCATGGCATCACTGATTCAATGGGCATGAATTTGAACAAACTCCAGGAGACAGTGGAAGACAGAGGAGCCTGGCATACTTCAATCCATGGAGTCACAAGAAGTTGAACATGACTTAGCAACTGAACAAAACAAGACTTTGAAAAGTACAGTAGTACAGTACAACAGCTGACATTAATGAGCTGGCAAGAACAGTTACTGACCAGAGGAGATACAGGAAGTAGAAAATGGAAGAGCTGAAGGATCATCGGAATTAGAGATGGAGTGCAAGCTGCAATTTCACTCATGCCTGATGCTAATGACACAGGTTTTGGTTCCTTCCTGGATTCAATTCTATCTACCCCCTTGAAAAAATTATCCAGTGATGTCTAGGTAGTAGCTTTTCTTATCATAAGTGACACATTAGCACTAGATTAAGTTCTGAACCACTGCTGCAACCTTCATATAGCAGTCGGTCTATGTTAGGATCCTGGGCCTGAAAAACGAACAGTGCTTCCTCAAATAAAATCTTTTTGCTATCTCCTGCATGATGAATCTCTTTGGTTCTTCATTTATTTCTTCTTCCCCTTATCTCTTCATTCTTTCTCTGGGCCTCCAATTCCATGAGGTCTTCATTGTAAGCTCCTGTGTTGCGCAGCAGGGAGTTCAATGAAGTTCTCCTCTTGCAGATCTATCTGCAGCTTGTACACAAAAGCACAACCACTTGTAAAGAAACCTCACTTGTGACAATGTATGTCAGAAATAAGAATTAACCTAAGTGATTGGACATGAGTCTTCACATTCGCATCTTGAAAAGTTCACAGCTTGAAGTTTGCTATGTAGGTAACTTACTGTATATGTTAAACTGGAGATCAGAATATTCTTGTTTCAAATCATCTGGCTTAGTAGTTTAAAGAGGAAGCATAATTGGTTTCAAATGAATAATACTATAAAATTACAAGAAACTCTCATAATGTAGAAAAATAATTAGCCCAATTCCAGAGCAGCCTAGTTTATGTTTGTCACTTAGATATACAAATAAATGTCTGTGTAGATAGACATCAGGCTTTCGTTTTCTTTGCTTTCATCCTTTATTCATTATTTCAACACTCTTTTTCTATTTTATGTATATAATCAGAATTAAGGGAGCAAAAGATAAAATATGGCATGGAATCCTTATTTTGCTAACTGACCCTCGAGAGCAATGGAGACATAAGGATTTACTGAGCTTCATGGAAAATTCTATATTGCCAAACCAAAGGATTGCACTGAGTGTATCTTTTGTTTTAGAAGTCTTTTGTTGCTTAAACATTTACTTAGCAATAACATGCATATTAAAGTGTAATGGTAGAGATTTTGCAATTTTGATTTGATATTACATATTTCCTTCATTCTCCATGTTATTTTTTAATTTAATTCTACATGTAGTGTTCCATTAATGTCGTGTGCTCAAATGGTACCTTGAGAGATAATGGTATCTTTTGATTATGTCATTCACAGGCAAAATTTTATTTTATATTCTCAAGTCCATTTTATAAATAGCTTAATGTTTCAATGATATTGCTCCTCTTATCAATGATGATGCCTTATCTATCCTTTAAATAGTAAGTGAGGAATGAATACTGAACTAAAGACACTAATATGAACATGACTGTTGAAACAAAAAGAAAACAAGAATGCTGACAAATATAAAAGAGGGGATTCAAAACTTCTGTGAAACAAATAATGCTCAATTTATATCAGTTGTTGAGAAAAAAAAAATCACTTACCAGTAGTAACCTGTTGTTACCATGAAACTACACATCATAGGAATGTAAATAGTCAATCTCTAAATCTGATAAATGTGTTTTAATTCACTGAAGCATTTTCCCTCCATATTTTATTTCAAGTCTTTATTGTTATCTGAAAGGCTTTTTGTAGATAATGCCAATAAATCCCCTTGAGAACCTGTGGAGAAATTTGAATGTGTTGTTATGATGTTTTTATTATTCTAGTGTTCCAGTGTGTATATGTTTCATGTTGTGTAGATCACATATTTCTAAAAAAATAAAAACTGAATTGATCCACTTGCTAAGTTGCTTCAGTCATATCCAACTCTTGTGACCCTATGGACTCCTCTATCTATGGGATTCTCCTGCCATGCTTCTCTATCTATGAGATTCTCCAGGCAAGAATTACTGGAGGAGGTTGCCATGCCCTCCTCCAGGGGATCTTCCCAACCCAGGGATCAAACCTACATCTCTTGTGTCTCCTATATTGGTAGTTAGGTTCTTTACCACTAATGCCACCTGAGAAACCCTGAAATGACCCACAGCCTGGGTTAATGCTTATAGCTATTATATCATTTATTGAATATTGACCTACTGGCCAGAATCTGTCTGTATGCATGATGGCATGATTTTGATCATTATAGCTTGTAAGGAATATCTAAAAATTAAAATTGCAGGAACAATTTTTTGTGAAGAGGAGATTTTAAGATCATATTGAATGCTGAGGATAAAAAGTATGTCAACACTATTCTTTGCTGAATCAATTCATCACAACGTGGTAACTTTAATCACACAAGTGGTAATGGAGCTTATGATATTACAGGAGCTCAAAGCAGGGATATGACATGGTTTAGGATGTCGGCAAATGTGGGCATAAAAACTGACTTGAGAACTGCTGTGTAAAATGAACTACTTATTTCAAGAAGGAGAATAAAATGTATTAGAACAATTAATAAATGTAAAACAAGACCCTCAGATTTTATTTATTGTGGACAGCATGAGTTTGCCAAAACTAAAACTATCTTAGTTCATACCAGACCATAATGAAGATAATAAATTCATGCTTTTACACAATGGTCCTTTCTTTTGGAATTTTATGATCAGCCCTTGGGCATTAATATTTATTGGCAAATAACAGGAGAACATACAATTACTAAAAGTTCTTGAAAATATGTCATATGAGAAATTAAGAAACACACTGTGCTGAAGTGATAAAATGGAAGATCTTGAGACTATATAGTACACATTTTAAATATGATAATAGTTACTTTATTGACATAGGAAAAAACAGACTTTAATAACTTATCGAAGGCTGACTGGTCAGTATTGTTATGAAAATACTGCTTTTGGCTCAATGACAATTTTTCAGTACAATTTACATAGTGTGAAACACACACATCTTAAGTGTACAATTTGCGTTTTACACTCATGTACCAAACCCATTTATCAAGATACAGAACATTTTCCTTATGCCAGAAGATTACATCATGACCACTGTTAAACCACTGTTCTAATTAGATGAGATGGTATTATTTTTTTTAACTTACATTTTATATTGAGCCATATCACATGTACTATGTTATGTTAAGAACTTTTTGTACACAAGAGTATTCATTTTTGTTTTTGCATAGAGTAACATTACATGAATCTATAATTTTTGTTTATCATTTTGTCCTGGTTCCCTATTTCTGTGACTTTCACAAAACTATAAATACTGTTTCTAACAGAGCTGAGACTGACCGTGTTTGGCTGGGCAGTGATCACTCAGGGTTTCTCCTGCGATCACAGGTTGAAGCTGGGGCTGGATTCCCCAGATGGCTCAGTCCCATGATTGGCAGCTGATGCTGGATATTGGCTGGATTATTAGCTGGGAGTGTCAACCAGTGTCAACAGATGGTTTTTCCATGTAGTTAACTTAGGCTTCTTATATCACCATGACTGGGTTCTATAAGAGTGTGTATCAAGAGAGAATGTTCCAAAATGCTGAAAGATAAGCTGCAAGTCTTATGAACCAGCGTCAGAAACCACAAAGTTTCACAACTGATGTATTCCAGCAGTCAATGAGAAATTACAAGAGCAACACAAATTCAAGAGAGGGGACAACATAAGGAAGTGCCCAACAGGAGGTATGGTTAGTTGGGCAGTTCTCTTCGGGAAAAACTACCACATCACTCCACTACTCATGAAAATGTGGGTTATTTTCACTCCTTGCCTATTATTACTAAATCTTCTAGGAAGATTATTATGCAAGTCTTCTGAGGAACATATATATTATTTCTCTTAGATACCTCCCTAGAAGTGGATGGCATAGAGATGACATAGTTATGCTTAGAAGAAATGTCAAGCTGCCAGCTTGATGAACAAAGAGGTGGGCAAGAGGAGAAAACAAGGCGGTTGAGAGGAGGAGGAAACCCAAGAATGCAGTTCAATGTGGTGTGACACTGAGGGACTGAGGATGTGCCAAGAGTAAATTCTGGAAAGAAGCGGTTTATTATATTAAGATTTTTAAATCTCATAAAGACAGTGAGGGACATTGAAAGGTTTTAAGCAGAGAAATGACAGTTTTGAATTTTTGAAAACTCAACTCTGGTCAAATTGTGGAAAATGGTATGAACTTATAAATAAAAGAAGATATTTTAGATCCCTGTAGCAAAGTGGTGGTGTCCATAGAGACAAATGATGTGATGATTTGAGATATATTTTGGAAACCACATTGATAGGACTTATTTTTGGATTGGGAGCAATGAGTGAGCCTAAGTCAAGTCTGTGACTAAGTCAATGGGGGATTAGTGGTGCATCTTTCTGAGATGGGAACAGCACAGAGGACCTAGTATGGGAGTAAATAAAACAATTTAATATTCAAACTGCTGCATTTCAGTTAGTGGTATGAGTAGACGCTTCTTGCAGGGAGTTAGATCCATGGATTTTGAGCTCATGTGAAAAATCTGAGTTGGAAAAATATATTTGGCAATTAGCAGCCTCAGGCTATGTTCAGATGGATCTTGTGGTATGAGAAGCTTATAGTACTTAATAACTTATCCTTAGAATTATGTTTCCTGGAATTGAAACTTGGAGCACTTCATTCTAGATGAATGTTCTAGGGCAAGTAATGTAATATTGCTTTGTCTCACTCATATGTAAATGGTAGATAATAATTTCTATCTTTTACAGTTACAGTAGATAGTTACACATAAAGGGCATTGAAAATTTTCAAGTTCAAAGCAAGTGTTCTGTGAACACTGGTTCTTACTATTCTTTTTTTTTTTATATTTTATTTTTTAACTTTACAATATTGTATTGGTTTTGCCATATATCAACATGAATCTGCCACAGGTATACACGTGTTCCCCATCCTGAACCCTCCTCCCTCCTCCCTCCCCGTACCATCCCTCTGGGTCATCCCAAGCATCCAGTATCGTGCATCGAACCTGGACTGGCGACTCTTTTCATATATGATATTATACATGTTTCAATGCCATTCTCCCAAATCATCGCACCATCTCCCTCTCCCACAGAGTCCAAAAGACTGTTCTATACATCAGTGTCTCTTTTGCAGTCTCATATACACGGTTATTGTTACCGTCTTTCTAAATTCCATATATATGTGTTAGTATACTGTATTGGTGTTTTTCTTTCTGGCTTACTTCACTCTGTATAATTGGCTCCAGTTTCATCCACCTCATTAGAACTGATTCAAATGTATTCTTTTTAATGGCTGAGTAATACTCCATTGTGTATATGTACCACAGCTTTCTTATCCATTCATCTGCTGATGGACATCTAGGTTGCTTCCATGTCCTGGCTATTACAAACGGTGCTGCATTGAACATTGGGGTACACGTGTCTGTTTCAATTCTGGTTTTCTCAGTGTGTATGCCCAGCAGTGGGATGGCTGGGTCATAAGGCAGTTCTATTTCCAGTTTTTTAAGGAATCTCCACACTGTTCTCCATAGTGGCTGTACTAGTTTGCATTCCCACCAACAGTGTAAGAGGATTCCCTTTTCTCCACACCCTCTCCAGCATTTATTGCTTGTAGACTTTCGGATCGCAGCCATTCTGACTGGCGTAAAATGGTACCTGATAGTAGTTTTGATTTGCATTTCTCTGATAATGAGTGATGTTGAGCATCTTTTCATGTGTTTGTTATATTAGCAGTATTGCTACAGATAAAATTGCAAAAGGAAAATAGTTGGTTATATAATCTCATTTACAGAAAAAGCATAGGAAAAGACCCAAAAGAGACTGAGCAAAAGCAAGAGAGGAATCCAGGGAACAGAAAGAAAGAAGAAAAGCATGGATTATAAAGATGGATTATGTAAGAAAGAAAATAGAAAGGGTTATTTAAGACTGAGGAAATCCCATGAGAGAAACCTGTAGTCATAAATTAGCTTATAAAATGAAAGTACTTATACCTAATATACATCACTAGAGGGATGAATATCTTTCTTAAATTTGGAAATTAAAAAAAAAAAAAGAAAAAAGTTATGTATGTAGGTTAATGTCAAGAGAGTATATGGTGAAGCATAACATTTTCTCTACATTGCATGTTTTTTTCTAAGTAAATTTAAAATTGTTTTTGAGTGACTGGATTATACCTACACAAGGCAGAGTATTTTACAATAGCTGGTAGTGGAGATGATTTTTTCCAAATGAGGAACTTCTATATTTCATCTTTAAATCAGTCCATCACGGTATGAATGGGAATCAAATCCACTTAAATATGTCAGCATGAACATATGCTTCCTATTTTAGGTGTATAAAGAGACTATTGTTATTCTTTTGAGAAAAATCCTGCTGTGAAGTTTTCTGTATATGTTTTAGAAGCATACAGGGCATGCTGCCAGCACCATTGTATTTCAAAGCCTGATTCCCTTTGTAAATGCTATAACTGGCCATGTTAATGGACTTGGGGTGGATATGGATGTTGAGGGTGTTGCACAGATAATAACGGGGCTCTGATGAATTAAGTCTGTGTGTTCCTGTGGGGTGATGGAAATAGAATAGAATCATAATGAAATTTCAAACCTGCAGCTGTATTTCACCTAAAACATTCTGCTCATAGAATCCTTCTCTTCCTCAGGCTTCTAACTAGCAGAGAGGAATGTAGAAGATAAGCTTCTCTGAGACAGAAAATCTAATTTTCACTGAATAAAGTTATCCATATGTATAGATAGATACAAAAAATAAACATTTTGCTTTTAAGATAGTTAAATATCTTACTTAGCAAAAATTTGTCTAACAGGATGCTACACAGATTTTAGCATGTGTAATGATCCTTTTAATGTGGAGAGAATTACGTGGAGTAGTATCTGACTTGTTTTCCAGGCAAAATACCAAAATGTTCTTGGCTAATTCTTATGTGCTCTTTCATAATAAAAACTAGTAAACATTTCTTTCATCTCCTGATAATTTAATATTTATAATACAATGTATGAGGACTAGGTGAGGGATTTAGCTTAAAGTTACCCAAAGAATAAAATGCCATGGATTGAAATATTTAAAATAAGTATTGATCACAGCCTAAATAGAAATTCCATTATGAAATGTCAAAATCACCTCCCACCATAAGAGCACACTCTTAGATAAACTGGCTGGTTCTATGATTACTCCAAGTCCTTTACTCCCTTTGCTGGAGGGATTTGTCCCTTCTTATTTATTGAAAATTCCCACATGACCCAGACTCCTTACCCTATTGTCAAGTTTTTCCATATGACATTCTCTAGCCAATAAACAGGAAAGGAAGTAATTTATGTCAGTTCCCTGGGTTGGGAGGATCCCCTGGAGAAGGGAAAGGCTACCCACTCTAGTATTCTGGCCTGCAGAACTCCATGGACTGTATAGTCTATGGGGTCGCAAAATGTCGGACATGACTGATTGACTTTCACTTTCATTTTCCAAGAAGACTCTTAAGCCATGTATGTTTCTCCCAATTCTCTTCAATGTGCTCTCTACTCCATGAACTTTGTGACCAAGTGGCTGCTCCTTCTTCACTCTGGCACCTCCTGGATCCAGACATAAAAACATCACACACAGGAAGAGCAGAGCCCCAGCTGGCACATAAGCAAGGAACAGAACTTTACTGTCATAAGGCAATGAGACTTCTCTCTACTGCAGAGCTGACTGATACAGTAAGATTTGTGAAAGATGCTCTTGTATTTTCTTAAAGTCAATCAATAAGGAATTTAAGATGAGCAGCAAGTATTTCTTGGCACCCCACTCCAGTACTTTTGCCTAGAAAATCCCATGGAGGGAGGAGCCTGGTAGGCTGCAGTCCATGGGGTCACTAGAGTCGGACACAACTGAGAGTCTTCACTTTCACTTTTCACTTTCATGCTTTGGAGAAGGAAATGGCAACCCACTCCAGTGTTATTGCCTGGAGAATCCCAGGGATGGGGAAGCCTGGTGGGCTGCCGTCTGTGGGGTTGCACAGAGTCGGACATGACTGAAGGGACTTAGCAGCAGCAGCAACAGCAGCAGCAAGTATTTCACCATAAGCTTCTCTAAGGTAGTGATTGAATTTAATTTATATTGAATTCTCAAGGTATAATATGAAGCATAACAAATATTCAGTAATCAATAATTATCCACTGACTGATGGAATGATGAATGAATGAGTGAATGAATGATTATTGATTAATTATAGATTCAGAAATAGGTATATTATGTCAGGTCCTGGAGATTCAGTTAAAAAAATGAATACCCCCAACGGATCATATGAGGCTCCAGGAAAATTTTATGAGACTATATGCTGGAAAAAATACAAGAATTAAATTAAGAGATCATGAATCTAACTCATGGGTATAATGAGAGACTATTAGAAAGGATATAAAAAAGAATTTCCAAACCCAGCATCTTCTTGCAATTTCCCTCTGCTACAGGAATGGTATATTCCTCATGGGGCTGCTTCAGGATTTCTTAAAGAATTCAGTTCAGTTCAGTCGTGTCCGACTCTTTGCAACCCATGAATTGCAGCACGCCAGGCCTCCCTGTCCATCACCAACTCCCAGAATTCACCCAAATCCATGTCCATCGAGTCGGTGATACCATCCAGTCATCTCATCCTCTGTCATCCGCCTTTTTCTCCTGCCCCCAATCCCTCCTAGCATGAGAGTCTTTTCCAATGAGTCAACTCTTAGCATGAGGTGGCCAAAGTACTGGAGTTTCAGCTTTAGCATCATTCCTTCCAAAGAACACCCAAAACTGATCTCCTTCAGAATGGACTGGTTGGATCTCCTTGCAGTCCAAGGGACTCTCAAGAGTCTTTTCCAACAGCACAGTTCAAAAGCATCAATTCTTCGGTGCTCAGCTTTCTTCACAGTCCAACTCTCACATCCATACATGACTACTGGAAAAACCATAGCCTTGCCTAGATGGACCTTTGTTGGCAAAGTAATGTCTCTGCTTTTGAATATACTATCTAGGCTGGTCATAAATTTCCTTCCAAGGAGTAAGCATCTTTTAATTTCATGGATGCAATCACCATCTGTAGTGATTTGGGAGCCCCAAAAAATAAAGTCGGACACTGTTTCCACTGTTTCCCCATCTATTTCCCATGAAGTGATGGGACAAGATGCCATGATCTTCGTTTTCTGAATGTTGAGCTTTAAGCCAACTTTTTCACTCTCCACTTTCACTTTCATCAAGAGGCTTTTTAGTTCCTCTTCACTTTCTGCCATAAGGGTGGTGTCATCTGCATATCTGAGGTTGCTGATATTTCTGCTGGCAATCTTCATTGCAGCTTGTGCTTCTTCCAGCCCAGCTTTTCTCATGATATACTCTGCATAGAAGTTAAATGAACAGGGTGACAATATACAGCCTTGATGGACTCCTTTTCCTATTTGGAACCAGTCTGTTTTTCCATGTCCAGTTCTAACTGTTGCTTCCTGACCTTCATATAAGTTTCTCAAGAGGCAGATCAGGTGGTCTGGTGTTCCCATCTCTTTAAGAATTTTCCGCAGTTTATTGTGATCCACACAGTCAAAGGCTTTGGCATAGTCAATAAAGCAGAAATAGATGCTTTTCTGGAACTCTCTTGCTTTTTCCATGATCCAGTGGATGTTGGCAATTTGATCTCTGGTTCCTCTGCCTTTTCTAAAACCAGCTTGAACATTTGGAAGTTCACGGTTCATATAGTGCTGAAGCCTGGCTTGGAGAATTTTCAGCATTACTTTACTAGCATGTGAGATGAGTGCAATTGTGCAGTAGTTTGAGCATTCTTTGGCATTGCCTTTCTTTGGGATTGGAGTGAAAACTCACCTTTTCCACTCCTGTGGCCACTGCTTAGTTTTCCAAATTTGCTGGCATATTGAGTGTAGCACTCTCACAGCATCATCTTCAAGGATTTGAAATAGCTCAAGTGGAATTCCATTACTTCCAGTAGCTTTGTTTTTAATGATGCTTTCTAAGGCCCACTTGATTTCACATTCCAGGATGTCTGGCTCTAGGTCAGTGATCACACCATCATGATTATCTGGGTCATGAAGATGTTTTTTGTACAGTTCTTCTGTGTATTCTTGCCACCTCTTCTTAATATCTTCTGCTTCTGTTAGGTCCATACCATTTCTGTCCTTTATCAAGCCCATCTTTGCATGAAATGTTCCCTCGGTATCTCTCATTTTCTTGAAAAGATCTCTAGTCTTTCCCATTCTGTTGTTTTCCTCTATTTCTTTGCACTGATCACTGAGGAAGGCTTTCTTATCTCTCCTTGCTATTCTTTGGAACTCTGCATTCAGATGCTTATATCTTTCCTTTTCTCCTTTGCTTTTCACTTCTCTTCTTTCACAGCTATTTGTAAGGCCTCCCAAGACAGCCATTTTCCTTTTTTGCCTTTCTTTTCCATGGAGATGGTCTTTATCCCTGTCTCCAGTACAATGTCACGAACCTCAGTCCATAGTTCTTCAGGCACTCTGTCTATCAGATCTAGTCCCTTAAATCTATTTCTCACTTCCACTGTATAATCATAAGGGATTTGATTTAGGTCATACCTGAATGGTCCAGTGGTTTTCCCTACTTTCTTCAGTTTAAGTCTGAATTTGGCAATAGGGGTTCATGATCTGAGCCACAGTCAGCTCCCAGTCTTAAACAATTAGGCCTTTCAATTTGAAATTGTACAACACCCAATTAAACTTGAAAGCTTTAAAATACCTGTTTCTTAGCATCAGAAGAATATCATCCTTTTTTCCTTTTTCATTTTCCTAAAGTGTCTGTTATTATTTGTGAACTCTAATAGTAAAAATAATGGGCATGAAAATAGCCCATAAATTACATATAATAAATGAAAAATGTTTTCTGATTGCTGCATTAAAAATATATGTTGATTCCTTGTACACATTGTAACTTTTAGTATAAATGATATAATCTTAACAAAATCCTATTTTTTACATCAAGATATTTTCACTTTTTTTTTTTTTTTACTCAATCAAATGTGTTGATAACCATATCATTACCCATGTTTTCTGCATTAAATGAATATGGGAATGTTCACTCAGCTGAATGGCTAGAGCTATGCAAAACATTGTCTTGCATCCCAATAAAATGTCTCTTCATTTTTGAGCTACATTATCTGCTTCAGTAAATGCTGACATTGTGCTTGGTTTTTCACTCTAAGTTGTCAGCTGCAGGGAAACCCAGATTAAACTATCCAAACTACAAAGCAGGGAAAATAATTAAAGCTGTCTGACACTAGACTTACCATGTAGTCTTTAATTTGTGAAATGGTAAATATTAGCCTCTTCCTTGATCTCTACCATCTAGAATTCCCAGTGGAGAAAGCAATTGGCTTCATTCGTAAAGCTTCTCTGAAGACAGGCAAGCTGTAAAAATACACTACTTCATCAGAATTCTTTAGAGATTTTCATGTGTACACACTTCATTGATTATCAGTTTTTTGATGAGGCTTGCTGGAGTTTAGAAGGCTCCCTGGAAAAAGATTCTTGTTCTCTGGGAAATGAAATCATGGTCTGTTAGCTTGGAAACAACAAAATAGTGAGGAAGTAAAGAGAGTAATAGATTTTGCATGTGGTGTTTAGCAACCAGCTTTAGCATCAGCTAATAGACTGGTGAGGATTTCCTGAGAAATAATTCTGCCATAAATTTGAGTGTGAAAATTTTCATTATGTGTTTTTCACCTGTATTTACATTATATGTAAGAGATCAGATCTAATCAGATCAGTTGCTCAGTCGTGTCCGACTCTTTGCGACCCGATGAATCCCAGCACGCCAGGCCTCCCTGTCCATCACCAACTACTGGAGTTCACTCAGACTCATGTCCATCGAGTCAGTGATGCCATCCAGCCATCTCATCCTCTGTCGTCCCCTTCTTCTCTTGCCCCCAATCCCTCCCAGCATCAGAGTCTTTTCCAATGAGTCAACTCTTTGCATGAGGTGGCCAAAGTACTGGAGTTTCAGCTTTAGATCATTCCTTCCAAAGAAATCCCAGGGCTGATCTCCTTCAGAATAGAG
Organism: Bos indicus x Bos taurus; assembly: GCF_003369695.1. Taxonomy (NCBI): domain Eukaryota; kingdom Metazoa; phylum Chordata; class Mammalia; order Artiodactyla; family Bovidae; genus Bos; species Bos indicus x Bos taurus. The sequence goes on along the minus strand of NC_040087.1, from coordinate 7,884,935 downwards.
AGATGTTCAAGCTGGTTTTAGAAAAGGCAGAGGAACCAGAGATCAAATTGCCAACATCCTCTGGATCATGGAAAAAGCAAGAGAGTTCCAGAAAAGCATCTATTTCTGCTTTATTGACTATGCCAAAGCCTTTGACTGTGTGGATCACAATAAACTGTGGGAAATCCTGAAAGAGATGGGAATACCAGACCACCTGACCTTTTGAGAAATTTGTATGCAGGTCAGGAAGCAACAGTTAGAACTGGACATGGAACAACAGACTGGTTCCAAATAGGAAAAGGAGTACGTCAAGGCTGTATATGTAAGAGAAGTTCATCTCAAATATATTCACAAAATCATCAATATTAATTGCTATAATATTTTTGTTATTTGCAAATAAAAATTATGGAAGTGTAAACACAGGGTCCCTTTAAATTGTTAATAACTATAGGACACAGTAGCCGAACACTCAGATATAAAAGCAAGGTCCAATAGAAATCACATATTCTGTAGGTAAGGGGGAAAAAAAAAAAAAAAGATCAGTCATAAAGTAGTTTTTGGAGTAGTCATAACCAACTCTCTGTAAATCACAGCATAACTTTAATGTAACTTCACTGAGACACAGATACTTGCATCTCCTCAGTGTGATTATTGTGCACAGAATGTGCAGTAGTAAAGTTAAAGTAATATAAAATGCATGTTCTTTTCTTCTAGGCTTATCCACTCTAACTCTGCTACCAAATAAATGCTTTATGCTTCTCTCCTTTTATTTCCTTTAAAAGTGTAATCTATTGCATTACAATGCTATGATTAATATAAAATCTCTTGTTGCAAAAAAAATACTATGATTATTTTGTAAAACCTAGCAAAATTGAATTATATAGATATGTAAATCTTGCTGTTTATAAAAATTGATTACATCTATCTCTTATCCTGAACCATTAGTGAAATGATATAAATTGAGTCTCTTGATGGCATAAATTATTTCTATAGAGGATATACAATAAAGAACAGAAGTATAATTCTTGGAAATTTGGGAAGAAAACATACTCATAAGATGATTAATTTAAAGAAGCCATAAAATAAAATATATATTTACAATATTTTTCATTATATCTTAAAATGGTAATGATACACCTTAGTTTTAAAATAGAAGTAATGACCAATAAAAATTTGAACATGGTAACATGGTTTTATCTTAAAGAATAGAAGCAAGTTACTTAAAGCTGTCTCTTTTTTATTTTTGATTCTATATATGGCTTGATTAATTTTTCAATTACAACCTTATGGACTCATTTCATTTGTTACTCCACTTAGCCAGCATCTTTTAGAATATGCTCAAGCTTTTATTTCCTCTTCATGTAAATGTATTTCAGATTTGCTAGTGCAGGTTAATTAATCTACATTGAAAATATATTTGTGTTCTAATGTTTCTGTTGTGACATTGGAATATATATGAAGAGCCAGATTTATATCTTTATTGTATGTGTTTGCCACACATGAAATGGTAATCAGTAAAGAAAATTTAAATGTAAACAAAGGTAATGTACATCTTGACTTAGAAGTGCTTTTGTTGTAATAAATTATTTTCTGTATTATTGCATTTATCATATATATTTCTACTTAAGATTTTGATCTTTTGAACATTTTCTTTGTTTTAGCTCTTAATATGAAGTTATATCCAGACACAAATGTGTAACAACAAAATATTAATGGCTCTCACTATGTGCATATTTTATGGACCAGAGATCATTTGATGTCCACAAGACGATTCATCTCTGAACTCACCTCACCCTCCTCTCCCTGATCCTGTGTCCACAAGACCACTCTCTAGATCTGAGTCTCTATTCCTGCCCTACAAATAGGTTGATCAGGACCATTTTACTAGGTTCCATATATATACATAGATAATGTGATATTTGTTTTTATCTTTCTGACTTACTTCATTCTGTGTGACAGACTCTAGGTCCTTTCATGTCACTAAAAATGACCCAACTTCATTCCTTTTTATGGCTGAGTGATATACAAAGAGTGAAAGTCGACATTCTAGCAATCAGTGAACTAAAATGGACTGGAATGGGTGAATTTACCTCAGATGACCATTATATCTACTACTGTGGGCAGGAATACCTTAGAAGAAAAGGAGTACCCATCATGGTCAACAAAAGAGTCTGAAATGCAGTACTTGGAGGTAATCTCAAAAATGACAGAATGATCTCTCTTCATTTCCAAGGGAAACCATTCAATATCACAGTATTCGAAGTCTATGCCCCAACCAGTAACGCTGAAGAAGCTGAAGTATGAAGACCTACAAGACCTTTTAGAACTAACACCCAAAAAAGATGTCCTTTTCATTATAGGGGACTGGAATGCAAAAGTAGGAAATCAAAAAACACCTGGAGTAACAGGCAAATTTGGCCTTGGAATACGGAATGAAGCAGGGCAAAGACTAATAGAGTTTTGCCAAGAAAATGCACTGGTCATAACAAACACCTTCTTCCAACAAAACAAGAGAGAACTCTACATATGGACATCGCCAGATGATCAACACTGATTGTCAGATTGATTATGTTCTTTGCAGCCAAAGATGGAGAAGCTCTATACAGTTAACAAAAACAAGACAGGGAACTGACTGTAGCTCAGATCATGAACCCCTTAATGCCAAATTCAGATTTAAATTGAAGAAAGTAGGGAAAACCACTAGACGATTCAGGTATGACCTAAATCAAATCCCTTATGCTTATAGAGTGGAAGTGAGAAATAGATTTAAGGGACTAGATCTGATAGATAGAGTGCCTGATGAACTATAGAATGAGGTTTGTGACATTGTACAGCAGACAGGGATCAAGAGCATCTCCATGGAAAAGAAATGCAAAAAAGGAAAATGGCTGTCTGGGGAGGCCTTACAAATAGCTGTGAAAGGAAGAGAAGTGAAAAGCAAAGGAGAAAAGGAAAGATATTAGCATCTGAATGCAGAGTTCCAAAGAATAGCAAGAAGAGATAAGAAAGCCTTCCTCAGCAATCAGTGCAAAGAAATAGAGGAAAACAACAGAATGGGAAAGACTAGAGATCTCTTCAAGAAAATGAGAGGTACCAAGGGAATAATTTCATGCAAAGATGACCTCGATAAAGGACAGAAATGGTATGGACCTAACAGAAGCATGAGATATTAAGAAGAGGTGGCAGGAATACACAGAAGAACTGTACAAAAAACATCTTCATGACCCAGATAATCACGATGGTGTGATCACTCACCTAGAGCCAGACATCCTGGAATGTGAAGTCAAGTGGGCCTTAGAAAGCATCACTATGAACAAAGCTAGTGGAGGTGATGGATTTGCAGTTGAGCTATTTCAAATCCTGAAAGATGATGCTGTGAAAGTGCTGCACTCAACATGCCAGCAAATTTGGAAGACTCAGCAGTGGCCACAGGACTGGAAAAGGTCAGTTTTCACTCCAATCCCAAAGAAAGGCAATGCCAAAGAATGCTCAAATGACCGCACAGTTGTACTCATCTCACACGCTAGTAAAGTAATGCCCAAAATTCTCCACGCCAGGCTTCAGCAATACATGAACTGTGAAATTCCAGTTGTTCAAGCTGGTTTTAGAAAAGAAAGAGGAACCAGAAATCAAATTGCCAACATCCACTGGATCACCAAAAAAGCAAGAAAGTTCCAGAAAAGCATCTATTTCTGCTTTATTGAGTATGCCAAAGCCTTTGACTGTGTGGATCACAATAAACTGCGGAAAATTCTGAAAGAGATGGGAATACCAGACTACCTGACCTGCCTCTTGAGAAACCTCTATGCAGGTCAGGAAGCAATAGTTAGAACTGGACTTGGAACAACCGACTGGTTCCAAATAGGAAAAGGAGTACATCAAGGCTGTATATTGTCACCTTGTTATTTAAATTTTATGCAGAGTACATCATGAGAAACGCTGGACTGAAAGAAGCACAAGCTGGAATCAAGATTGCTTGGAGAAATATCAATAAACTCAGATATGCAGATAACACCACCCTTATGGCAGAAAATGAAGAGGAACTCAAAAGCCTCTTGTTGAAAGTGAAAGTGGAGAGTGAAAAAGTTGGCTTAAAGCTCAACATTCAGAAAATGAAGATCATGGCATCTGGTCCCATTACTTCATGGGAAATAGATGGGGAAACAATGGAAACAGTGTCAGACTTTATTTTTTTGGGCTCCCAAATCACTGCAGATGGTGATTGCAGCCATGAAATTAAAGACGCTTACTCCTTGGAAGGAAATTTATGACCAACCTAGATAGTATATTGAAAAGCAGAGACATTATTTTGCCAACAAAGGTCCGTGTAGTCAAGGCTATGGTTTTTCCAGTGGTCATGTATGGATGTGAGAGTTGGACTGTGAAGAAAGCTGAGTGTCAAATAATTGATGCTTTTGAACTGTGGTTTTGGAGAAGACTCTTGAGAGTCCGTTGGACTGCAAGGAGATCCAACCAGTCCATTCTGAAGGAGATCAGTTTTGGGTGTTCTTTGGAAGGAATGATGCTAAAGCTGAAACTCCAGTACTTTGGCCACCTCATGCGAAGAGTTCACTCATTGGAGAAGACTCTGATGCTGGGAGGGATTGGGGGCAGGAGCCAAAGTGGACGACAGAGGATGAGATGGCTGGATGGCATCACTGACTCGATGGACGTGAGGCTTTGTGTACTCCGGGTGTTGATGATGGACAGGGAGGCCTGGCGTGCGCATGCTATAAATCATGGAGTTGCCAAGAGTTGGACATGACTGAGCGCCTGAACTGAAGTGAACTGAATATTCCATTGTATGTATGTACACTTTTTCTTCATCCTTTCATTTGTTGATGGACATCTGGGTTGTTTCCATGTCTTGGATATTGTAAATAATGCTTCAGTGAATATCGGGGTACATGAGTCTTTTTGAATTATGATTTTCTCAAGGTATATGCCCAGTAGTGGTATTGCTTGATCATATAGTAGTTTATGTTTCATTTTTAAAGGACCTCCATACTGTTCTCTAAAGTTTTTGTTAATATACATTTCCACCAACAGTACAAGAGAGTTTCCTTTTCACTACACCCTCTTCAGTATTTATTGTTTGTAGACCTACTGATGATGGTCATTCTGACAGGTGTGAGGTGGTACCTCATTGCAGTTTTGATTTGCATTTTCCTAATAATTAGTCATCTTTAGAATTTTCAGTTCCGTTTAGTTCAGTCACTCAGTTGTGTCCAGCTCTTTGCGATCCCATGGACTGCAGCATGCCAGGTTTCCTCATCCATCGCCAGCTCCCAGAGCTTACTTAGCATCTTTTCATGTGTCTATTTGTTGCTGTTGTTGTTCAGTCATGAAGTCATGTCC